>NC_058379.1:56332558-66332558 GCF_018350175.1 Felis catus | reverse complement strand
TCTGGAAATGGTCCTAAGAACAAACAGCAAATGAAGAAACATCTATTCAAGAAAATCTATGACAATTCAGTAAGGAAGGTGAGTTTGTGATATGTAAACCAAAACCACTCTCTCCTTCTCTCTCCCAGTTCAGGGAGGCAGAGACTCCACTCCAGACTGTTGTAGTCAAGAACACAGGGATCCTCTGCCCCCAGCTCCCAGCCTGAGGGCTTTCTTTCCAGGAGGAACAGGACTTCAGTGTTTCTCATCCTGCCACCAGCTCTCTGTTGCTGAGACTAAGTCCTAGATGAATGTGGATGAGAGGTGTGGGCTCCCCCACCCAGCCACTGTTCTTAGTATCAAGCTCTACCGTGGGTGAGCATCTACCATGCTGAGAATACCAGGGCCCTGAGGGCCCTTGCACCAGCTCATGAGGTGGTGATTTCAGACCAGGAAAGTCAAGTCAAGAGGACCTAAGTCTGCTGTACTCCCCCGTCCACCCAGCACTCAGCATCTACACTAGGGGTGTCACTTGGAGAAAACCTTGCTATTGTCTCTACCCTCACCTCCAGATCACTGGCTCAGAGATTTTGTGCAGAGGAAGAAGCAAGCCATAGAAGAGATAATGCCCAGTATCTTCCCAAAGGAACTGATTTCATTTGCAACAGAGCCTGGAGAAGTCCAAGCCTAAGGAGACTCTCGAAAACAATGCAAGTTATAGTAAAAAGCAATTGGGAGAAGAGTCAAACTGCGGGCTAGGTAGTTTACATGGGAGAACCAGAAAATAAGACATCTAGGAGGGGCCATCCTTGGGTCACAACAAATATCAAACACTGCCCTGTAAAACTACTCCTTTAAGGGTGCCAGAATTTGATTGAATTAGCTTGTAGAACAATTTATGTCCCACATAAATTGATAAATTTATTTATCAATAAATAAATCATAAATTGATTATTGCTGAAAACAATAATCAGCTGTCAATTACCAGAATTTTACACCTGGATGTGGTCTATGAAAGAGAGTAAGACAGTCCCCAAAACCACTGACATCCCAGAGTGACTGTGGGAATACTTAAGTCTGTGCCTCCCTGAGGAGCAACATCAGAGGCTTAACACCATCAGGGGTAAATAGACTTCATTAAAAGCAGTCAGTCACTAAGTAAATAAGAAAACAACGAGGGGCGCCTGGGTGGCGCAGTCGGTTGAGCGTCCGACTTCAGCCAGGT
The DNA here is from genome assembly GCF_018350175.1 of Felis catus. Classification (NCBI taxonomy): domain Eukaryota; kingdom Metazoa; phylum Chordata; class Mammalia; order Carnivora; family Felidae; genus Felis; species Felis catus. The sequence goes on along the minus strand of NC_058379.1, from coordinate 66,331,354 downwards.
CACGATCTCGCGGTCCGTGAGTTCGAGCCCCGCGTCGCGCTCTGGGCTGATGGCTCGGAGCCTAGAGCCTGTTTCTGATTCTGTGTCTCCCTCTCTCTCTGCCCCTCCCCCGTTCATGCTCTGTCGCTCTCTGTCCCAAAAATAAATAAAAAAACATTGAAATAAAAAAAATTAAAAAAAAAAAGAAAACAACAATGAAAACAAGCTCTGGGGTGCTGGGGGTGTTGGGAGACTAGTACTCAGAGTTGCTACATTACCTAAAATGTCCAGTTTCCAACAAAAATATACAGGCATGCAAAACGACAAAGCATGACCCATAGTAAAATGTAAGCAAAAGAAACTGCCTGTCAGAATGACCAGATATTGGATTTGTCAGAAAAAGACTTCAAAACAGCCATAATAAATATGTTCACAGTACTAAAGGAAACCATGATTAAAGAAGTAACAAAAGGTATAAGGACAATGTTGTATCAGATAGAGACTATCAAAAAGAGATAGAAATTATAAATGGAAATTCTAGAGTTGAAGAGTACAATAACTAAAATGAAAAGTTCACTAGAGAAAACAAACAACAGATTTGAAGTAGCAGAATAAATAATAAGTGAACTTGAAGATAAAGTGATAAGAGATTATGGAAGCTGAAGAACAGAGAGGAAAAAAGTGGGCGCACTTGGGTGGCTCGGTTGGTTGAGTGTCTAACTCTTGATTTCAGCTCAGGTCATGATCCCAGGGTTGTGGGATCGAGCCCCACATCAGGCTCCTTGCTGAGCAATGGAGCTCTCTCTCTCTCTCTTTCCCCTTCTATCCTGCTTGTGTGCTCTCTCTCTCTAAAATAGAAAAAAATTTTTTAAAGTAAAAAATAAAAGAGCCTCAGAAAAATGAGGAACATTAGGCACACCAACATATGTACAATGGTCATACAGAAGAGAAAAAGCAGAAAAAATAGTCAAAGAAATAATGCCTGAAAAGTTCCCATATTTATTGAAAAACAATAATTTACACATTCAAGGAATAACTCAACAAATCCAAGTAGGATAAATGCAGAGAGCTCCACAAACATACATATCAAAGTAAAAATGTTGAAGTAAAAGATAAGGAGACTATCTTGAGACAATCTTGTTCTCACAGCAAAAGAAAAAGGACTTGTTATTTACAAGGAAACCCCAATAAGATTAACAGTTGACTTCTTGGCAGAAACAGTGGAGGCCAGAAAGCAATGGGACAACATAGTGGAAAGTGTTCTAAAAGAAAATCTGTCAACAGAGAATCCTACATCTAGCAAAACTATCTTCCAAAAATGAATGCAAATAAAGACTCCCAGATAGACAAAAACTGAGAGAATTGGTTGCCAGCAGTCTTGACTTATAAGAAATACTAAAGGAAGTTCTGCAGGCTAAAAGCAAGTGACCCCAAACAATAATTCAAAGGCACACGAAAACAACAATGAACACCAGGAAAGGTGGCCAGGGAATTATAAAGAGTATAAATGCATATTTTTTTCTCCTGATTTAAAAAGCAATTGTATAACATAATATGCATACAAAGTACTGCTGGGTCATAGAAATGTAATATATATTCTAAAAGCAGTGCACCAAAACAAAAAGTCAATTTTGCTGTATGTTAACTTTTAAAAGAAAGCAGGAAAAAAGCCCACACATAGAATTACAATATAAATTGCACTACACTCAAAACATGGAATGTAACACATGCCACACATGTAAGTTAGTTAAATACAGGGCAATTGCAAGTCTCAATTCTTTCCTCTTTTGTATATTCTGACCCATAGAAAGACTTTTATCAATTGTTTTTTAATGTGTGGTTAGTATTATAAAAACAACAGGTTTCCCAAATACACTCTTTCAAGCTACACAGGCGTAGCATACATACTAATAGTGTGACTTGTGCAAGTCTCATAGTTCATGGCTGCCACCTCAGATGTCCCAATGGCTCACTGTAACTAAATCATGGAGACGGGGAAATAGATCAAAAAGATACGTAAGTGAAAAACCACAGGCATCTTGTATGTCAGGCTACGTTTAGCTTCATGTTTTAGGGGTTACTGTTGTGCTATCAGAGTACCAATTGAATTTATATTATAATGACATTTATTGCTTATTAAGTTGCTGTAACAGAATGGGAGGCAAATCTGGGTAAAATAAAGAAGCAAAACTAACAAGCAGTCTACCTTAAATTAAAGCTTGTATACTTTAGCGTTATATATAAAATGTAGTCATCTCGAGTTATTACCTCATTCAAAACTCTTACTAATCTCACCTTCTGATTCATATTCGCTTGCTTTCTGTTTCAAGTCTTCTATTACCAGGCAGACATCCCTGTCCCGGACTCTGTTGCGTTCTGAAAGGTGATGTAAAATCTCCGTGGTCCGAGGATTCACCTCATATTGCGGAATGGGGTGATCTCCAAATATTTTTTTCAACCACGCAGCAACCTAACCATTAAAAGAAAGGCAAAGATTATAAACCTTGTTTATTGTAAAAGCATGAAGCAAATATTCGAAAGAAGTGATCAGAAGCAAAGAAAATGTGTAGAAATGTTCTATTTATTTCACATTATAATTTGCCTTTACGGAGATAGATACTAGACGTCAGGAGACAAAAGTGAGCAAGCACAAATAAAAAAATTACCATAAAACAATCCATATTTTCCTAAAGCTACAAAGCTGTATACGCTAACAATGTGCATCACTCGGATAATTTTAAAGCTCAATATGAAGGTGTTCAAGCTTTCTTATACGTGAAAAGTCTGAAAAAAAAGAGTTGCCCCCAACAACACACCAAAAGCCCCGCTGTTCTGGGAGGCACCTAGAGTTGGGATGCAGGCCGAGGAATCAGGTCAGGTGTGAAAATCCTACTAGGAAGCAGCGGTGAACGGGGAAGCTTGGCTGTAAGGTGGGTTTGGATTTGGAAGTCCCACTCCAGTCGGCTGAGAGGGATCTCCTACCAGGGGGCTCTTCCACCGCTGTCCAAGCCCGAGTCCCAGCAAGGAGAGGCCCGGGGAAGGAAGGGAAACGCCCTTTCTGGGGGGTGGGGGGGTCTAAGCGGAGTCGGGCTCCCAGATCGCCAAGGCGGACTAAAGACCGATCCGCGGAGCAAGGGGAGGACAAAAGTTAAAATGGTGCGCCCGGGAGATGCGCGGGCGAGGAGTGTGTCGCCAAAGACGCCGTTTCCAGGAGGCCGCAAAGCCCGGCTCCCGCCCCATCACCTGCGCCTCTTTCTCTTCCTGTGCTTCCATAGCCGCCGTTCCCTCAACTTCTCGAGAAGCTCCTCACGAGAGAAGTGCCGAGCTCGCTCGGAAGGCCCCGCCCATACACCGTTGGTCCCGCCCCTTCTGGGCCAAGGGTTTTTGGGAGTTGTGGTTTTTTACTAGGACTCTGGGCCTCTGAGTCCTTGGGCCAGGCTGGTGGAAGACTCCAGCACCGGACCGTCTCTTCACTTGCTGCTTCTACGCTCTCTCCGCTCTCCGTGGTATCATTTCCTGGGTGAGAAGTACACCTGTCTAGGACCAGCCTGTTTTTTATTTCTTATATTTTTATTTCTGAATTGAATCATTTGTCTTTAAAAAAAAAACAAAAAAACCCTGCAACTTGTTTTTTCAATAACTGATATTTGTTTCTTCCACACGGAGTGCAATAAGTTAAATGTTTTATTTTTACCTGAGCAATATGAGCCGCAGCAATCTTAATCTTATCCCTTAGTTTTCACTCCCAAAGAGCTATCTGTGCTGGAGGCTATTTTAAAACAGTTGCCAGCTGGCGCGCCTGTGTGGCTCAGTCGGTTGAGCTTCAGACTCTTGATTTCAGCTCAGGTCATAATCCCAGGGTGGTGGGATGAGCCCCCACCTTGGGCTCTGCACTGAGTATGGAGCCTGCTTGGGATTCTCTGTCTCCCCCAACCCCCTCTCTTCCCCTCTCTGTCTCTGTCCCTCCCCCACTCGTGCAATCTCATCCTCTTTCAAAATAACATTTATTTTTTTAAAAAAGGAACATAATTTGCTTTAAAAAATAAAACAGTCGGGGTGCCTGGGTGACTCAGTCGGTTAAGCGTCCGACTTCGGCTCAGGTCATGATCTCACAGTCCGTGTGTTAAAGCCCTGCTCAGAGCTTGGAGCCTGCTTTGGATTTTCCTCTCTCTCTGCCCCTCCCCTGCCTATGCTCTGTCTCTCTCTGTGTCTCAAAAATAAATAAAAACATTAAAAAAATTAAAAAAAAATAAAACAGCTGACAGGAGCCAACTTCTGACACTGTTGCTGCTGCTCAGCCATTCTTCCATTCATTTCTTGCCTTCCCTAAAATTCTCCATCCAGTAGTTAACACGAAGAGAGGTTCTCTATATTTACACAGCAATATATAGTTTTCTATGTGTTTTATTCCAGTTTAATTCTTTTTTTAAAATTTTCTTTTTTAATGTTCATTTAATTTCAAGAGAGATAGAGCGTGAGCAGGGGAGGGGCAGAGAAAAAGGTAGACACAGATTCTGAAGCAGGCTCCAGGCTCTGAGCTGTCAGCAAAGAGTCCAATGCAGGGCTCAAACCCATGAACCATGAGATCATGACCTGAGCCAAAGTTAGACACTTAGCCAACTGAGCCACTCAGGCATGGCTTTAGTTTCATTTTTACAAGTAGCTGGTAAAAATAGATGAACAAATTTTACCTATTTTCATGTTAAAACACACACACACACACACACACACACACACACACACACGGATTAAATGAATTGACCAAGATTAGGTAGTAGAAGCTAGAATCTGACCATAATGTTCTGGTTCCAATTGAGTGTTTATCTTTGAAGGCTAGTTAGACCACACTGTTGCCTGCAACCTCCTGTAATATACTGTTACACCAGGAAAGGTAGACCGTGTACTCGACTGCCTGATATATGTGGTTTAAGACCAAATTGTGGAGTAGTCTTACCACTAAATATCTTTCTTCTAAGTCATGTGCATATTTAAAATGACGAAACCTTTCTTTTCAAAGGAATTTTATTAACTAGTGAATACTCTATTGTATGGCTTGTTTATTTTTTGTTTTACTCAAATATATCTCTGCTCAGTAACCAAATATCTGGTAAGATGGTACAGCCCCTGAATGGGAAAAAGTTATCTTTATGCCCTTTGTCCACTTTCATCACTACAAATTTCACAAAATAACCCTCCAACTTTGTTGTTTTTACAAACCATTTTTTTTTCTGTTAGCCTACTATTACCCATGAGGAGAAGGATGCTCACCTTGAAAATAGAGTAGAATTTTAGGGAAAGGGAATGCTGACTGTACATTTACAAGCCATCTTTTAGGAAATGACCCTTTCAACCCAGATATTCATATGCCCTACCCAAATTAAGGTTTTAGGTGTAATCCAGGATTTGGCAAATGAAGCTGAAAGATGCTTCTCAGAACACTTACAAGTGAAGGCAATATTAATAGTTTTACTATCACAAAATACCCCATATCTTACCCCCCCAATTCTGTACATATCACAAAAAAATCTCAATAAAAATTCTGTATGTGTATGTGTGGGGATAGGTCTGCCCCAATCTTTTTTTTTTTTTATGTTTGTTTTGAAAAAGAGAGAAATAGAGAAAGTCCAAATAAGCTAGAGCAGAGTGAGAGGAGAGACTCCCAAACAGGCTCCTCACTGTCAGCACAGAGCTGGATTCCATTAACCATGAGATCATGACCTGAGCCAAAGTCAGACACTCAACGGACTGAGTCACTTAAGTGACAGGGCACCCCAGGAGCCCCAGTTCTGTCCCATATTTATATGTATATTATAAATTATGTATATAATATATAATATAGTAATATATGTTATATCTATCTATCTATTTATATGTATCTAGTGTTTTATAAATAATTATAAATAATTAGTGTTTATTTTTGAGAGAGCTGGGGAGGGGCAGAAAGGGAGACACAAATTTGAAGCAGGCTTCAGGCTCCTAGATGTCAGCATGGAGGCTGACACCGGGCTAGAACCCATGAACTATGAGATCATGACCTGAGATCATCACTTGAGCCAAAGTCAGATGCTTAACCCACTGAGCCCCTCAGGCACCCCTGCCCCAATCTTAATGTGTAGATATAGAAAAGGTTTTTTCTTCATTTCCATTGCATTCCAAATTTAAAAGCATAGCCCCTGCTGTCATGAAACTAGTTGCTGGTAGAGAAAACCTTGACTTCTGGTCCAGTCTGTGGTGGGACTTCTGATTCTGGTCCACTCTCAGTAGAATTGGCAACCACTCTTCTTGAATTGTGTTTGTTACCATTAAAAAATTGTTCTAATATACAGTATTCATTTAGATAGAATCTAAAAGAACTGCGATTTTCCAATTTGAGCGCATACTGGATCACCTAGAATGGTGTGGGTGCCTGTCAAAAATTAAGATGCCTCCAAATTTTCGATTTTAAGAGGGTCTGGGGGTGGGGCCAGCGATCTTCGCATTCACCAGTTCGGCTAGCCCAGGGTGATAATTGTTTACTGTTGCTACAGCACCAAGGCTTTAATAGCTGTAGTCTCGGACCTCCCCCCTCCCCCCGCCCCACCATTCAACCTCCTGTCACCTTCAAACCAGCCGCGCCAGGTACAGGGTGACGCCAACACCGTCTCCCTGTCGGAACCGGGCCTGAGCGCCGCATCATAGCAGGTTCCGCTACTCACATGGTCGCCAGGGGCAACCATAAGGTCGACTCAGTAGGCCAAAATAAATGTGTGACGAATGCCTGGACCGAAGCTGGCAAAGGTCTAATCACTCATTTTTAAGTTTAAATCTAAAAATAATATTTTAAAAAAAGCAACTCCACCCCCAGCCCTCCTCTAAAAGGCAGATTCGCGTCCGGAGGTGAACACGAGGGGCGGTACTTCCGGGTCAGGTGGACCGGCTGCCTTGACCTTCCTTGCCGCTCAGCCATTTTGTCCCAGTCAGTCCGGAGGCTGCGGCTGCAGAGGAACCACTCTAAGTAGAGCTACAAAGATGCTGTCCGTGCGCGTCGCTGCGGCCGTGGCCCGCGCCCTGCCTAGGCGGGCCGGGCTGGTGAGTGCGGGCAACCGGCGGGAGGGAGGTGGCCCGGCAGGTGGTTGGTGGTGTGCTGACTCGAGAGCTCTTTCTGCAAGGAGGGTGAGGGGCTGGCGGGCGCCGCCATCTTGCACTGTTGGCTGCTCGGGCTGGGCAGGGAGGAGGCACAAGGGCCTGTTGCTGGCCATCCGCGCGGGACGGTGCAGAGCGGTGCGGGGGAGGTGCTGACCTCGATGCTGTCCAGAGATAGGGTCTCGGGGAGGGTTCCCGACTTCAGCTGAGTACTGCCTGAGAGGGGCCTTGGGTGAAGGTCAGTGTTGGAGCTCTAGCTCCGATGCCTGCTCTGAAACGGCGAGGCTTGTCTCCGCTGCTTCTTCGGGACTGTGCCACTGAAGGTCAGAGCACTGTTGCTATGTCTCGTTGTAGCGGTTTAAGGAAGCCTGACATTGTATGAAGGTCAGCGGGCCCCGGCATTTCACCTCTGCCCGGAGGTCGGTCCAGGGGAAAGCAATAAATGAAGGTGCCTTTCTGAATACTTCAATAGGCGATCTCTTAGTGCTGAATATTGAAACAGTAGCGAAACACAGCGCAAATGTGCATTTCATGTGGCAGATACCGTGACAGCAGTGATAGCAGCGAATCCTAAATTGCCTCAGGTAGAAAGACTGCTTTGTGTTGTGGTACTTTGACATGTTTTAAGATTTCGTCCTTGAGGAATCGTTAGACAGTGATTGAGAACTCAAGTAAGATAGAACATAGATTAGAAAATGCCTGTGAAGGTCAATGCTCTCCCTTCATTACTTATCGCCCTTGAAGTTAAGGCTTACATTTACTTATTTTTTCCATGTTAAACATAATCTCAGTTTCAAAGGTGAAATAAACATATTTTGTTGTCATAATGGAACTGGTATCAAAGAGCATTTTTAACGAATTTCATCTGGTCCTAGAGAAAGTAGTCGATTTCAGAATTGCCAGTGACCAAAATTAGGGCATTACAACTTGAAGGAGAAGGAGGGGGTCCAGATTGCTATAGGCTTTGTCAAAGGCAGGAAAAAAGAGTAGACAGCCATACTTAGTTTCTAATCAAACTCTAACATTTACAACTCAATTTTTGTTTGTTTGTTGGTTTTTTTTTTTTAAGTAAAATAGGATATGTTATTGATATTTGCCCCTTTTGGAAAGCAATTTATCTTACTGAGAATTTTCACAATTCAACTGAAATATATCTAAAGATGAAATAATAGTAACTGGTGCCTTTAAAGGAAAAGGTAATTTAGTAACTGTTGCTTTTAAAAATAGGCCATTACTATTTTTTTAAAAGTAGGCTCCATGCCCAATTTGGTACTTGAATTCACGACCCTCAGATTAAGAATCACGTGCTCAACCGAGTCAGCCAGATGCCCCTAGACTGCATGACTGCATTTTTAAAATTTGCTTTTTATAGAGTACTTATAGCATTGCCAGGAGCTGCATAATAGATTTTCTCATATATCAAAAGCTACTTTGTTATATGATTAATAGTCTTCCAATTTTAAGCAAAATATTTTGATATAATTAATATTTTCACTGGTAACGTGATCAGAGTAAGCCCGTATTTCTTTAAGCTTGCCAGTTTTATAAAAGCTTTTATTTTAATAATATTTTAAAAAATGTTTATGTGCTAGGTCTCCAAAAATGCTTTGGGATCATCCTTCATTGCTGCAAGGAACCTCCATGCCTCTAACACACGTCTCCAGAAGACTGGTAAGTCAGTATTTCTAAGTGTACATACCCCACGGTTACTGTCTTGTCAATAAGTGAAAAAATAAGTTACATAGGTAACATACCTGTTGGGGTTTTTTATTTTCATCTGTGTTAATTTTTTCTTTCAAATTTAGTTACCACAAATCCCAGATTCTTAGCCCGTAATGTGCCATTTAGCCCTGTCTTGGTAGGTTTTCTTGTTCTAGTGAAATATTTTATCATGTTACTAGCTCTTTTTTTTTGTTTTCTTTTTTCATTTATTTAAAAAAATATTTTAGAGAGAGCATGTGTAGGAGTAGGGGAGAGGGGCAGAGAGAGAGAGAATCTTAAGCAGGCCCCATACTCAGTGTGGAGCCTGCTGCGGTGCTCAGTCCCACGGCCCTGGGATCGTGACTTCAGCTGAAAACAAGAGTCCCAATGCTCAACTGACTGAGCCACCCAGGCACCCCTACAACTTTTTTTTTCTCTGATACAATATCCCTTGGGTGGAAACAGAAAGTACACATATCAGGTGCTGGGCATCCGTTCTGAACTATGAAAGATTTCTTTTTCTTCTCCAAAAGAAAATTAGAAAAAAGTAAGCAGTTTTTACCTTTGTTTTTTGACGGTGATAGCTGCTAATCTATATATGGCAATCTATAAATTTACACATTGCAAATAGGATAGAGAAGTAGGGAGGTGAGCATAGGAAGATGCTGTAGGTTAGGGAATTCCTTTGGAGATGTGATTGGAGCTTTTGAACTAAAAATTAAGTAAGTGAATCCATAGGGGCACCTGGGTGGCTCAGTAGGTTAAACATTTGACTTTGGCTCAGGTCATGATCTCACAGTTCGTGAGTTCAACCACATGTTGGGCTCTGTGCTGACAGCTCAGAGCCTGGAGCCTGCTTCGGATTCTGTGTTTCCCTCTCTCTGCCCCTGTCCAGCTTGCTCGCTCGCTCTCTCTCTCAAAAATAAACAAACATTTAAAAAAAAAAAAAGTGAATCTGTAAATCTCCCACATGCTAAGATGAAGAATAGTATTTGCATGTTTTTAAAAGGAAAGATATTTATACTTTGTTAACAGTTGCTTTTAAAAAATAGATTGTATTTTTAAACTTCCTATAGAGTTTAGCCAAAAAGTCTGGTTTCAACATAGATACAGATTCTTAATCACTTGGATTTGTTTTTATAGTAATGGTAGGTACTAAGCTTTTTTGAATAGAGTCAAGTATATTATATTACATCTTAGAGTAATTTGGTTATTGTGATTACAAAACTATAGTTTTTACATTGTTGAGGAAGTGGGTTTTAAAATCTTGAGACCAGGCTATTTTTGCAATGGAATTTTCCTCTCAATAGGCACTGCCGAAGTGTCCTCTATCCTTGAAGAACGCATTCTTGGAGCCGATACCTCTGTTGACCTTGAGGAGACCGGGCGTGTCCTAAGCATTGGTGATGGTATTGCCCGTGTACATGGGCTGAGAAATGTTCAGGCAGAAGAAATGGTGGAGTTTTCTTCAGGTTTAAAGGTAAATTATAAAATGAGATTTTGGTGGTTTAGGATTGGTCTCTGAGTTATTCATTAGTAATTCAGAGATTGTGCTAGTGTTTTTTTGTTTAACTTTAAATCTCAACTTGTTCACTGTTTTAGTGATTATCATAGGTTGTGAAAAGAATAAACTTAAGGGTTTTAGTTACCAAAGTTTTTACTCTAAGGATTGATGTATATATCAGTTGTAGCCACTAGTACTAAAACATATATTTGAGTAAACGTTCATCTGGATTCTAAGAATGGTATACTCTTTGCAGCCATTAACATCATCTTATACAAAAGCATTAGGGGGCGCCTGGGTGGCGCAGTCGGTTAAGCGTCCGACTTCAGCCAGGTCACGATCTCGCGGTCCGTGAGTTCGAGCCCCGCGTCAGGCTCTGGGCTGATAGCTCAGAGCCTGGAGCCTGTTTCCGATTCTGTGTCTCCCTCTCTCTCTGCCCCTCCTCCGTTCATGCTCTGTCTCTCTCTGTCCCAAAAATAAATAAACGTTGGAAAAAAAAAAAATTCTAAAAAAAAAAAAAAAAGTATTAGATAACTTTAAATTCATTTCTGGTAGAAAGTTGAAAGTCATTGAGTTTGTATTTCTAGTAAGAGTAGATGCATTATTGTTGAGGTAGGGTAGTGTAGTTATCAGAAGCGCTCTGATAGAAATCTACTTTCCATTAGGTTGAACCTAGTTGTTTTCTGAGGAAAGCAGAGTGTGATATGGGTGGACCAGGGGGAGTAGGATTACCCACACATGGGAGAAGACAGTCTTGGTCCTCTGGGTAGTGTCCAGTGTGGAAAAAGAGCCTTGATGTGGAAGAATAATTACAAAGCCAAAAGTTTTATCCAGGGTGTTAGACTTTGGCTAAAAATGTAATCTCCCATATCTTCAGTGTATGTGTATTAACATAGTTTTGAAAGTTGAGGTGAAATTAATGAACTCTGAGTTTCTGTTTAGCTTTTAAGATCTAAGAGTTTAGTAATGCCTAATAGAACTTTCTGCAATGATGGAAATACTGTGTCTTTGCTGTAAATGTAGTAACTGTTACATATGTGAGGCTGTTGAGAGTGTAAAATGTGGAGTTTTTCACAGAGAGAGTAGGTGATGTATAGAGATGTGTTAGAGAGAAAAGTAAGTTTCTTTGACTTTGTAAGAGGGTGTTAATTCAAATTTTAAATAGCCACATGTGATTAGTGACTGCTGTATTGAACATCTTAAGATTTAGATTAAAGATTTTGTACATCCAGTGGTATTCCATGATATTCCTCTGTACTTGTTCCAAGTACTTCTACAAAGCTTTCATTACTGACCCGACTCTGTTCCTGGAATAACCTTTTTCCTTAGTAATGATCAGGGACCTAAAAATCTTACCATTTTGAAATAAGGTTATAATGAGGAGAGATGACCCATCATTGTTACATTATGGCATTTTGTTCTTGTTTGAGTAGCTTTTAATTTCACTGTCTACTAACCTGATGAGTTCTCAGTAGGTAATTCTTTAAATTGTGTATGGAACTTCTCACAGATAAAAAGATGTAAATTAACTGTGTCTTAAAATTTCGGGTTGATGATTTTATTTCATACTGATCACCCGGTTCAAAAGCCATAGACAAAAGAAATGCAGTTAAATAAACTTAACCTGTTGAGGTTTTTTTTTTTTTTTTGCTTCTTTTAGTTCTTTGAGGATGTGATAAAGGAGCATGTTAGGCTTATCGTAATGCATTTTTGACCAAAGAAGGGTGTTGGAAAAATACTTGGGTAAACCAGATCTAAAGGACAAGACTTTTTTTTTTTTTTTTTTAACTAGGTATTTTCATAATATGTAGTGTTAATGTATGGGGAACAAGTAAAGTTTTGTCGGTGTTTGATTGTGTGTTTTGTGTAGGGTATGTCTCTGAACTTGGAACCTGACAATGTTGGTGTTGTCGTGTTTGGCAATGATAAACTGATTAAAGAAGGAGATATTGTGAAGAGAACAGGAGCCATTGTGGATGTTCCAGTTGGTGAGGAGCTGTTGGGCCGTGTCGTAGATGCCCTTGGTAATGCCATTGATGGAAAGGTACGTTTAACATTTATTAGATGTGATTGTAGCCTCTAACAGACATCAAAACTGATTGTTCTGGGGACACTTTTTATTGTTTACCAGGGTCCGATTGGTTCCAAGACCCGTAGGCGAGTTGGCCTGAAAGCCCCTGGGATCATTCCTCGAATTTCTGTGCGTGAGCCAATGCAGACTGGCATTAAGGCTGTGGATAGCTTGGTGCCAATTGGTCGTGGTCAGCGTGAGCTGATTATTGGTGACCGTCAGACTGGGTAAAGCTTGTTAAAAGTTCTAACTAAAATATGCTTGTGGAAAGATTACTTTTCAGGCTTGGAATGGTAAATGCTTTGGATATAATAGGGAGAATGGAATGCGATGAGCATTAGCAGTAGTACTTTTAAGTTGAGAAAACTTTTGAAGTATTTACTAAGATTCATGTTTACTTTCTCTTTTTAAAGCAAAACCTCAATTGCTATTGACACAATCATTAACCAGAAACGTTTCAACGATGGAACTGATGAAAAGAAGAAGCTATACTGTATCTACGTTGCTATTGGTCAGAAGAGGTCCACTGTTGCCCAGTTGGTGAAGAGACTTACAGATGCAGGTATTAAAGAACTTTAGTCCTGGGGCCAGTCCAGCTGGCTGGCTCAGTTAGTTGGTAGAGCATGTGACTGTTGATCTCAGGGTTGTGAGTTTGAACCCCACGTCGGAGGTAGAGTTTGCTTATAAGAAAAGAAGTTGTTCAATCTTATTATTGTTTGGTGGGAGTCCTATTGTTGCTAATCTTAGGATAGCTTCTACTGAATGAAGACTGGTTTTAATTACTCCCTAATGAATTGAAATTTCTCATGTAATTCAATAAGTAAAAACAAGTGAAAATAGTGTAAAACAATGATACATCTTAAGGTTTTTGTCAGTTTCTTTAAAGTAGGTGCCATTTAGGGGCGCCTGGGTGGCGCAGTCGGTTAAGCGTCCGACTTCAGCCAGGTCACAATCTCACGGCCCGGGAGTTCGAGCCCCGCGTCAGGCTCTGGGCTGATGGCTCAGAGCCTGGAGACTGTTTCCGATTCTGTGTCTCCCTCTCTCTCTGCCCCTCCCCCGTTCATGCTCTGTCTCTCTCTGTCCTGTAAATAAATAAACGTTGAAAAAAAAAAAAATTAGGTGCCATTTAGAAGTTCTGGCTAATCTGACTTTGATAGATGACTTAGTGAAGCACTTAATTCTTATTATAGTAGTCTCTAAAATCAAAACGTTAATAATCTTGTAAAACTGAAAATTTATCTTCTTCCCAGATGCCATGAAGTACACCATCGTGGTTTCAGCTACTGCTTCTGATGCTGCTCCGCTTCAGTACCTGGCTCCTTATTCTGGCTGTTCTATGGGAGAGTATTTTCGGGATAATGGCAAACATGCTCTGATCATCTATGACGACTTATCCAAACAGGTCAGAGTATATATATTTTTAGAATCTGCGTGTTTGCACCACAATGGAAGGTGACAAATTTAGCTTTTAATAACTAAACTTCGTAACCCTTTTCTATACTCTAGGCTGTTGCTTATCGTCAGATGTCTCTGCTGCTCCGCCGACCCCCTGGTCGTGAGGCCTATCCTGGTGATGTGTTCTACCTACACTCTCGTCTGCTAGAAAGAGCGGCGAAAATGAACGATTCTTTTGGCGGTGGCTCCTTGACTGCTTTACCAGTCATAGAAACACAAGCTGGTGATGTGTCTGCTTACATTCCAACAAATGTCATTTCCATCACTGATGGACAGGTATTTTATGCTTAAAAGATGTAAAAGCTTTGGATGACTTCAAGGCATTGGTTGAGGCTGGTGTTTATGAACCGATCTGTTAAATGCCTTTTACTTTTTATTGTGGACAATTTCAAATATATAGAAAAGTAAGGAGAAGGGTATAATGAACCCCACATCTCACCCATTTCAATTCGTGGTATAGTGGACCTCATTTTTGCTTCTTTTATAGCCACTACTATATTCCGTGTTAGGTAGTTTTGAAGCAAATCTCAGAGGTCCTATCACTTTATCTGCATGTATTTTAATATAAATTCATAATCTGTTTTTTTTTTTTTCGTCTTACATCTTTTAATCTTACCAACAGAATATGTAGTTTGATATGGGCTGTGAAAGATTGGAGGGACTCTTTACTATGAGAAGAAGACAGCATTCTTCTTTGGAGATGCTGGGTTTCAGTTTTTAAAAAAAAAAATTTTTTTTTTAATGTTTTTATTTATTTTTGAGACAGAGACAGAGCATGAGCAGGGGAGGGGCAGAGAGAGAGGGAGACACAGAATCCGAAGCAAGCTCCAGGCTCTGAGCTGTCAGCATAGAGCCTGACACGGGGCTCAAACTCATGGACTGTGAGATCATGACCTGAGCCGAAGTCGGACGCTCAACCGACTGAGCCACCCGGGTGCCCCGAGTTTCAGTTTTTTGACTTGACTTTGAAAATACTTGATTTCTTTAAGCTCATTATCATGTGTATTCTCTGTATGATGTAGATCTTCTTGGAAACAGAATTGTTCTACAAAGGTATCCGCCCTGCCATTAACGTTGGTTTGTCTGTGTCCCGTGTCGGATCTGCTGCTCAAACCAGGGCCATGAAGCAGGTAATTTGCATCACTTTGTCAAGGAGATGGGGTGTCTTTAGTTTAAAATCACAATGTATTTGTTCTTTGTCAATGAAGTTAAGTATTTTTGTATTTCATGACTTAACCATTTCTGTATTTCAGGTGGCAGGTACCATGAAGCTGGAATTGGCTCAGTATCGTGAGGTTGCTGCTTTTGCCCAGTTCGGTTCTGACCTTGACGCTGCCACGCAACAACTCTTGAGTCGTGGCGTGCGATTGACTGAGTTGCTGAAGCAAGGACAGTATTGTAAGTTGTTCTTTCATGTCATCAAGTTCCTACTGTGTGTTAGGGCCTGGGAATATCATACAGCTCCCTCCGTAAGCTCCGATACATACTGTTACCTTTCATTAAAGATGGAGTGTTTTGAATTTTTTTTTTTTTTAACGTTTATTTATTTTTGAGAAGAGGGAGACAGCATGAGCGGGGGAGGAGAGAGAAAGAGGGAGACACAGAATCTGAAACAGGCTCCAGGCTCTGAGCTGTCAGCACAGAGCCTGACGTGGGGCCCGAACTCGTGGACCGTGAGATCATGACCTGAGCTGAAGTCAGATGCTTAACTGACTGAGCCACCCAGGTGCCCCAAGATGGAGTGTTTTGAATGTGATCGATGCCTGTTATACTTGTATGCAGGTATTGTCATTATCTGAAGGAAAACTTACTAAAATATACTTACTACTTTTGAGAGTTAAAATCTATCAGATCCCTTCCTCTGCCCCTTTCCGTGTTGGCTTTGAGAGAATGGAATTGGGCAGATTTAAAAGAATGTTAGTATGTGTTTACATTGCTATAAAATGTCAGCAACTTATTTATGTCTCAAACAGTATAAATACTGCCAGATGATAAACCGTGCTTATGGAATATGCCCAAAGATAACACTTCAAGGCTTGCAAATATAAGGAAAAAAGTTTCTCCTGGGGACAGAAGTGGGAAAGAGTGTTAATGTGGGGTTTCTCATAGAGAATGTGAGAGCAGGTGATATGGAGGAGACATGTTCATAATTGGAAGAAAAGGTAAGTTTCTCTGACTTTGTTAATATGGCATTTATTTGAGCAACTCACTTGGCATTGTTTTGTTTGTTTTCAGCTCCCATGGCTATTGAAGAACAAGTGGCTGTTATTTATGCTGGTGTGAGAGGGTATCTTGATAAATTGGAGCCTAGCAAGATCACAAAGTTTGAGCATGCTTTCTTGGCTCATGTTATCAGCCAGCACCAAGCTCTGTTGGGCAACATCAGGTATGAACACAATCGGTAGCCTCTTTTTTATAATTTTTAAGATACAAAGTGTTGATAAAATTCTTTTGAATTTTGTAGTTAGTCATTGAATTTTTGTTTAGGTCTGAACTGATGAACTGTTTTTCATTTCCGAATAGGACTGATGGAAAGATCTCAGAACAGTCAGATGCAAAGCTGAAAGAGATTGTGACAAATTTCTTGGCTGGATTTGAAGCTTAAACTCCCTGTGGATTCACATCAAATACCAGTTTGGTTTTGTCATTGTTTATTCTAGTAATCAGTTCCATTTGTAAAAGGATTACTGTCATACTCCAGATGTACAGAAATTACGTTAAAAATAAAGGTTCCGTATTGCTTGGTGGTTTTCTGTAGTTTGAACGATTCTTTTAAAAGAACTGAAATTAATTAGAGGAATTGGTAAGCATGCTTTAGCTAATTTACTTGAATGTTACTCAAATTAGCCGGCCTAGATTATTCAAGACTGATCTCTTTGCAAGATTCTAGAGTGCTTTGTGATTGATTAAAGAAGAATTCATAAACTAGGTAACTGGATATGTAGCAGAGTTCACATGTGGTAATGTTGAAGAGCCTCGCTGGCTTGTCTGCCAAGAAGACTGATCTATATAAAAATGTACTGTAGGCAAGAAAAGAACAGGACAACTAAAATTCTCAAGGAAGTAAAACTGGTAAGTTAGGTCTGAAAGATTGGGACAAAGTGAGAAAGAACATATTAATAGAATTAGGAACATTTGTTAATATCTTCTCATTGTTAATTTTCTTTAGCATATCTTTTATAGGCAGTGGTTTATAATTATAACCAAGTTGGTCAGTTTTTATGGTATTTTTGGTCTTATTTAAGAAATTTTTACCTTACAGTCTACAAAGATAATTATATATTTTACTAAGAGTTTTAAAGATTTACTTTTGTTATCTAAGAGCTTAGTCCACTTACTAGAGTTCTTCAGAGAAATACAGCAATTAGGATGTGTATAGAAAGATTGTAGGGGCTGGCAAGTTTGAAAGGGCAGGTGGATAGGGCTGGAGACTCCCGGAAGAGTTGTGTTTAGAAGCAGAATTCCTTCTTAGTGGACCTCAGGTTCTCTAAAGGCCTTCAAAATGGATGACACCCATCCATGTTATGGAAAGTAAGCTTTTTTTTTTTTTTTTAAAGTAATCTTCAGAGTATTTCAGATGTTAATCATGTCTAAAAAATACTTCCACAGCAATTAGACTGGTTTGACCATAAACTAGATACCATAGCTTAGCCAAGTTGACACAGAAGATTGACTGTCATTGTTGCACCTGGCTGGCTCAAGTTGGTAAAGCATGAGATCTCAGGGTTGTGAGTTCAGTCTCCACATTAGGTATAGAGCTTACTTAAATAAATTAAAACGGGTTCCTGGGTGGCTCAGTCGGTTAAGTGTCCAAATCTTGATTTTGGCTCAGGTCATGATCTGATCTCATGGTGAGTTTGAGCCCTGCAACCAGGCTCTGTGCTGGCAGTAAGGAGACTGCTTGGGATTCTCTCTCTCCTTGCTCTCTCCCCCTCCCCTGTGCTCTTTCTAAATAAATAATAAACATTTTAAAAAGGTAGGAATGCAAGCTGGTGCAGCCACTCTGGAAAACAGTGTGGAGCTTCCTCAAAAACCTAAAAATAGAGCTACCCTACAACCCAGCAATTGCACTACTAGGCATTTATCCAAGGGAGACAGGTGTGCTGTTTCGAAGGGGCACATGCACCCCAATGTTTATAGCAGCACTATCAACAATAGCCAAAGTATGGAAAGAGCCCAAATGTCCATCATTGGATGAGTGGATAAAGATGTGGTGTGTGTGTGTGTATACACACACACACACACATATATATATGTGTGTGTGTATACACACGTATATACATATATACATACACAATGGAGTATTACTTGGCAATCAAAAAGAATGAAATCTTGCCATTTGCAACTATGTGGATGGAACTGGATGGAATTAGGCTAAGTGAAATTAGTGAAAGACAAAAATCCTATGACTTCACTCATATGAGGACTTTAAGAGACAAAACAGATGAACATAAGGGAAGGGAAACAAAAATAATATAAAAACGGAGGGGGACAAAACAGAAGAGACTCCTAAATATGAAGAACAAACAGGGTCACTGGAGGGGGTGTGGGAGGGTGATAGGCTAAATGGGTAAGGGGCATTAAGGAATCTACTGAAATCATTGCACTATATGCTAACTAATTTGGATGTAAATTAAAAAAAATAAAAAGGGCGCCTAGGTGGCTCGGTTGATTTGAGTGTCTGACTCTTGATTTCGGCTCGGTTGTGATACCAAGGTTGTGGGATTGATCCCCGCATCAGGCTCTGTGCTGAACATAGAGCCTGCTTGGGATTCTCTCTCAAAGTTAAAAAAATTTTTTTCCATATTCATATCCAATTTTTAAGCTCCATTTATTAAATGAGCCCTCCATGTAACCTGCTGTGATACCGGTGTTATATTTAAATTTCACCCATGCCTGGGTCTTTCTGGGCTCCTCATTTTTAAATTGTTAACAGGTATATAATTTAAAGAATCAAAAAGTCAAGACAGTTGTTTATGGGAAAAGGAAATCCCTTGTTTGCCTACCCCCAACCTCTACAAAGGCAACTGATTCCTTTTTTTTTTTTTTTAATGTTTATTTTGAGAAAGAGTGCACGAGTGGGGGAGTAATGGAGAGAATCCCAAGCAGGCTCTGTGCTGTCAGCACAGAGTCTGATGTGGGGCTCAAACTCAGGAACCGGAAGATCATGACCTGGGCCGAAACAGTCGGACACTTAACTGACAGCCACCCAGGCGCCCCCAAAGGCAACTAATTCCTATTCAGTTATTTTGTCAGCTCCGTATTGCAATGGTGCCACTTCCTGATTTGTACATTATGTGTGTAATCTGTTGATTTCACCCAACAGGTAAGAATTTTGCATGTGCACACAACTGCTATACTATACCACCATAAATCTATTTGTGATCACAATATGAACAGATGATGATTTGGGTTAAAGAGAAATGCTGCTCATAGGGACTTCTTTATGATCTGCTTAAACCTGAAATGGTTTTTTGTTTTTGTTTTTTGCAGTGACATGAACAATTTATTTTTTAAGTTTTGTTTTTTTTAATTTACATCCAAATTAGTTAGCATATAGTGCAACAATGATTTCAGGAGTAGATTTCTTAATGCCCCTTACCCATTTAGCCCATCCCCCCCACACCCCCTCCAGTAACCCTCTGTTTGTTCTCCATATGTAAGAGTCTCTTATGTTTTGTCCCCCTCCCTGTTTCTATATTATTTTTGTTTCCCTTCCCTTACGCTCATCTGTTTTGTCTCTTAAAGTCCTCATATGAGTGAAGTCATATGATATTTGTCTTTCTCTGACTAATTTCACTTAACATAATACTTTCCCGTTCCATCCACATAGTTGCAAATAGCAAGATTTCATTCTTTTTGATTGCCGAGTAATACTCCATTGCATATATCTACCACATCTTATCCATTCATCCATCGATGGACATTTGGGCTCTTTCCATACTTTGGCTATTGTTGATAGTGCTGTTATAAACATTGGGGTGCATATGTCCCTTCAAAACAGCACACCTGTATCCCTTGGATAAATGCCTAGTAGTGCAATTGCTGGGTTGTAGGGTAGTTCTATTTTTAGTTTTTTGAGGAACCTCCATACTGTTTTCCAGAGTAGCTGCACCAGCTTGCATTCCCAAGAAATAGTTATTTTTTTAAGTTTATTTTGAGAGCGAGTAGGGAGGGGCAGAGAGAATCCCATGCAGGCTCTGTGTCCTGACAGGACTGATCTCCCGAGCTGTGAGATCCAGACCTGAGCCAAAATCAGGAATCGGATGCTTAACTGAGACACCCAGGTGCCCCAAGTCTTAAAATATTTTAAGAGTCTCATGCTCTACCGACTGAGCTAGCCGGGCGGCCTTAAGTCTTAGAATATTTTAAAGCATGTCTGGTTTACTTGGTCTAATAAAAGGACAAACCATATCTAACAAGTACACCCTATGAGAAGAATTTTTGTGAATGGTCCTCTGGATTTTAGTTTCTACTATCCACTAGCTGTAGTGATTTGGTAAGTCATTTATTCATCTGGATTAAGAATTGTAGAAGAGGGGTGCCTGGCTGGCCCAGTCGTTGGAGCAGGTGGCTCTTGATCTCAGGGTCGTGAGTTTGAGCCCAACACTGGGTGTAGAGATTACTTTACTTACTTTACTTTACTTACTTTAGATTTACTTTAAAGAGGTAATGGTTTGGGGGAAAAAATTGTGCTGGAAGATGGCAAGAGTTTCCCTAAAGCTGTAAAGCCTCCCTGATAGTTTTGCTGGCCTAGAGCCCAACACAGTCTATTGCAACAGTGAACCAGGAGAAACCAATTCTGAGATAACAAATGTTATTTTTTTATTAGTCACTCAGAGGTGAGCAGGTTGGGAGACCACAGGCATGGCGCTGTTCTCACCAGATGTGCCTAGCCTAAGTACCCAATGGCCCTGCTGTGAGGCAGCCAAAAGGCTGCCATAAAATGAGTTTTTGTACAGCTTATCTTCTGAGAAAGGCACTTGACCTTTGAAATGTGAGGTTTTATAGCTTTCAGATAGGTATTTTAAAATCTATTTGAGGATTATTAAGTCTAGCTCTGCAGAAGGCCTCTAATGTCTCAGCTCTGTAATCTATGTAAGAATATTAAGATAGGCATATCCTAAATAAAATAGTGCTTAGTTTAGCTATTTATTTATTACTCAAGTATGAGATGAGCACTAAAGGACACAAAATGAGTGACATAGAAGTACCCTCTAACTTTCCTAGGATAGGGAGGAAGACCAAAGACATTTGTTGTAATGACTTTATAATGCTGTGCAATTACTGTAGTGACCAGAACAAAGTACTATTTGAATTGAAGAATCTATATCTATTGACAGAAGTGAAAAAGAGTTCATGGGAGAATTGGCCTTTGGCAAGAGGTAGACTTTTTTTTTTAATTTTTAAAAATATTTATTAAATGTTAATATTAAATATTTATTATATTATGTTATATAATATATAATATAATTATATATGTAATTATATATTTATATATTATATATGTAAATATGTAATATATAAATATGTATTTATATATAATTATAATATGTAATATGTAATATATTAAATATTTATATTGAATATTTTAATAATTAAATATTAAATATTTTAAATATTTATTCATTTCTGACAGAGAGAGAGTGCGAGCAGGGGAGAGGCAGAGAGAGAGGGAGACACAGAATCTGAAACAGGCTTCAGGCTCTGACCTGTCAGCACAGAGCCCGATGTGGGGTTCGAACTCACGAACTGAGATCATGACCTGAGTTGAAGTCGGACGCTCAACCAGCTGAGCCACCCAGGTGCCCCAGAGGTAGACTTTTTAATTATGAAAATACTCAGTCCTAAGGAAAAGTTGGAAGAATAATACAAGCAACGCTCTTTTACTATCCATCAATATATGCCACATGTTAATATTCTGATGCATTTGCTTTATTTTTCTGGGGAACTATTTGAGAGTAAGTTGTAAGCATCCTGACATTTCTGACACTTCATCTAAAAAATTTCAGCATCTGTGCCCTAAGAATAAAGACCTGCAACTCATCTGCATAACAGAATGGGCTTGTTTTTCCAAACATCTTTCACCTTGCTAGTGAGTTTTCTCCCTTTTGTGTCCTCAGCCCCTCCTCCTTTCTTTAGGTCACATAAGCTTCATGTTGCCTCTTTGGGATTCCATGTCTGTGTGATTCCCCATACATATGCCTATTTAAATTTGATTTTTTCCTCTTTTTTAAAGAATTAGGGGTGCCTGGGTGGCTCAGTCCATTAAGTGTCCCACTTTTGATTTTGGCTTAAGTCACAATCTGACCATGAGTTCAAGGTCTGCATCAGGCTCCATGCTGGCAGTATTCAGCCTGCTTTGGAATCTCCCTTCTCTCTGCCTGTCTCCTGTGCACACTCTCTCTCAAAATAAATAAGCTTAAAAAAATAAAGACCATCTATAGAGCCACAATACCACTATACCTAAGAAACAACTGATTCAATAATATGCTGTCCATATTAAAATTTTCCTAATTGTCTCCCCAGCATCTTTTATAATAGCTATTATTAAAAAAATATGTTTATTTTGTGTGTGTGTGTGTGGGGGGGTGCGGCAGAGAGAGAGAATCCCAAGCAGGCTCAGTGCTGTCAGTGTGGAGTCTGACACAGGGCTTGATCTCATGAATAGTGAGATCATGACCTGAACTGAAATCAAGTCAGACGCTTAACCGACTGAGCTGCCCGGGTGCCCGTAAAATAGTTATTTTTTTAAGTTTATATAAAATTCCAGGTAACATACAGTGTAATATTAGTTTCAGGTGTATAATTTAGTGATACAACACTGGTGCTCATCACAAGTGCACTCCGTATAATAGTTATAATTTTTATTAAACAGTTTTTTTTAATGTTTATTTTTGAGACAGCAAAGGGGGGAGAAGCAGAGAGAAAGGGAGACACAGAATCTGAAGCAGACTCCAGGCTCCAAGCTGTCAGCACAGAGCCCATTGTGGTGCTTGAACCTACAAACCACAAGATCATGACCTGAGTTGAATTTGGACACTTAACCAACTGAGCCACCCAGGAGCCCCTGTATAATAGTTGTATTTTTAAAATTAATGTGAATATCTTGTTCTCCAACAACTTTTCACTGGATGTTTTGGGGATCTATTCTTATCTGAAATAGAACATTGGGAGTTGTAAAATGGTGATATATATACATATATATATATGTATATATATATATGTATATATATATATATACACATATACATATATATATATATACACATATACATATATATATATACATACATATATATATATATATATATATATAAATTTTTTTTTTTAACCCTTGCTGGTATTCTCCTCTGAAGGAAAGCTTTTCCCTCTCAGGTCAGTACGGACCATGGATTTTTTTTTTTTAATTAAATATATTACAGTATAAGTTCTATTTTTGACAAGCAGAGGATGAAGGTCATGGGCATTAAGGGTAGAATTAGCATACATGAAAGAATAAAAATGGTGAAGTAGTTTATTTTGGGAATAGTGACTTAATGTGCTTGCAGCATATGGTATATATGGCTGGGTTGTGTTTTACACATTTGAACCTGTTAATGGAGGGCTTTGAAGACCACTGAAGCATTTGGAATTCTCAGTGATGATCAGTTGTTGATCAGAGCTACTTAGGAAAACAAAAATGATTTGTTGATAGCTTGGAGCAAGAAAATCAGAAAGCCAATTCAAAATTATCAGTAAAGAGAGTATGGAAAGGGAGAAAGAGGAAGTAGATTTGAGGGACATTATATAAAAGTATTAAATATAGTGCTGGGAATTCATGAAAGGAGAGAGGATTGACCATGAGCCTTCTGGTTTGGGCAACCAGAGTAGTGAGGGAAAATCAGATTTGGAAGTAGAAGTTAGATCACTTAATTTTGTATCAGTTTGTTATCTATTTGTTGAGGTTAATATATCAGATGCTCACTATAGATTCAATTTAGGCCAGAAATGTCTCCTGAGAGTCCTCAAAAGGAGGATACTGAAGTACTGAACAGTGTTCTCAAGGAAATCTTAATAGGAAACAGGGACAGGTTCCCAAAGCTATGTCATTTTTCAGTATGGGACAAGAGATTTTGTCAAGGTGTGATTTGGTAAAATCATCCATATTCGTGGGGGTCAATACTATCCAGAAATAGCCCCTTAATTGTTTGACCTAAATCCTTTAAAGTCATTCCCCATAAATATTCTTTAGTTTTTGATGCACACAGAGTGACACAGTCCAAGACCCATTCCTTAATGGGTAAATAGATTTCCAGTTCCTTCATTGGAGATGGTTCCTCAATTCATGTATGCAAAGTGTTGCAAGTTCCAAAAGAAGAGCAGTATATCCTTCAGTTTGTCAACTTTATCAAACACTTAAATATGTATTTGTTAACCACCATGTTAGGCAATGAGTGTATCATGACTCATTCCCTTAAAGGAATAGGGAGGTGAGATAAATACATATGAAAGAGAATAATCAAAAGTAACATGAGAATGAAGCACCAACATGAGCATCTTCCCAAACCACTGAGTCCAGAAAGGAAAGCTTTGCCAACAGTACCGGAAGTGTTGGAAGAGGTTCCAACATGGAATCTTTCCTAGTTCTCACTTTAATTAAGTCTATTTTCCTATTCCTTTTATGGTGGTGCTTTTTGCGTCCTGTTTAAGGAATCTTTATAAATTTGAACTCAAAAGCAAAGAGTAAAATAATGGTTGCCAGGTGCTGGGGAGGGGGGTTGGAAAAATGGGGAATTGTTGGTCAAAGGACACAAAGTTCAGTTTTGCAGGATCTAGAGAGCTGAGGTACAGCATCAGCTGCAGCTACTAATACTGTTTTGTATACTTGGCATTTGCTAAGAAGTTCATCCTAAGTGTCCTCACTACACACAGAAAAATTGTAACTGAGATCGTAGATATTAGCTTGATTGTGCAATCATTTCACAATTTATATGTGTATCAAAACATCACGTTGTATGCCTTAACTATTTACAATTTTTATTTATCCTATATACCTCAATAAAGCTGGGGGGAAAATCTTAGTTTACCTTAAGGTTAAGTTTTTTTTCTTTCTTTTTTCTCTTTAGAAGTTTTATTGTTTTCACATTTGGGTCTATGTGTCAGGGGTCCAAGACCACGCCCAGGACCAGTAATTTTCTAGAACTCGAAGGACTCGCCATACAGTTGTACTCATGGCTGTGATCTATTATAGTAAAAGCATACAAAGCGAAATCAGCATGGGAAGGTGCTCGTGGAGTGATGTCTGGAGGAAAACAGGCCCAGAGTTTCAAGAGTTGCCTCCCAGTGGAGTCACGCGGGATGCACTTAATTCCTCCAGCAATGAATTGTGACAGTATATGTGAAGTGTCTACCAGGGAAACTCATTAGAGCCTCAGTACCCAGGGTTTTTACTGGGGCCACTCATGTAGGCACTTTGCTTAACACATACCAAAATCCCAGACTTCCAGAAGGAAGCAGGTGTTTAGCATAAACCACATTGTGCAAATAATTTAGGCACAGTGAGCCACTCTTATTATTTAGGGAAAGTTTTTTTTTAATGTTTATTTTTGAGAGGGAGAGCACAAGCAGGGGAGGGGCAGAGAAAGAGGGGAACAGAGCATCTGAAGTGGGCTCCATGTTGACAGCAGACAGCCTGATGTGGGGCTTGAACTCTCAAACCATGAGATCATGGCCTGAGCCCAAGTCAGACACTTAACCAACCGAGCCCCTTAGGGAAAGTTTTATATCAACGTTGGGAAATGTTTACCCAGCAAGTCTGCAGACACCAGCCATGGGCCAACTTTGCCAAGCAGGCGTCTCTCAGGACAGCATTCCTGGCCTGCTACGTGAGTTCTTCTGCGCAGGTTCGACTCTGAAGCAGGGTGATACCAACCTCCAGTACTGACCTCAGTCGTGTTCTCCAGGAGTCCTGGACTTAGCCAGCAAATCCTGTTAGCCATGGAGGTCTGTTTTAGAATGCTGGGTACCTCAAGTTTCTGTATGAACCTTTTTTGATTTGGTTAAAGGTCCTAATTCAGGCCTGGTACAACTCTTGTCAGTAAACCAAAGCTGACCTGATGCTTTCCTGGGCTGAGGCAGTACATGATAGTATATTAGGATTTTTAATGTTATTTATTTATTTATTTATTTATTTATTTATTTATTTATTTATTTATTTGAGAGAGAGAGAAAGGGCACACGCGAAGGTGGGGAGGAGGAGGGTAGAGAGAGAGGGAGAGAGAGAATCCCAAGCAGACTCTGAGCAGTCAGTGCAGAGCCTGACATGGGGCTCGATGCCACAAACCACGAGAGCAGATTGATACACTGCTGACTGAAATCCTTAGTTTATTGAGATTTCTTTTGCTTTATTTTCACTTTCTATCTTTCCTGCCCCGTTGGATTTTCTTAGTTTTTACCTAATGTCCTTTTTTTGTTCCTTAGATCCCATCTAGGACACCACATTAATCATCATGTCTCCTTAGGCTCCTCTAGGCTGTGACAATTTCTTAGATTTTCTTGGTTTGTGGTGACCTTGGCAGTTTTGAAGGGTATTACTCAGGTATTTTGTAAAATGTCTTTCAGTTTGAATTTGGTATTTTCCTCATGTTTAGGCTGAAGTTATGGGCTTTTGGGTGGAAGACCACGGACATAGAGCACCATTTTTGTCATGTGATATCAAAGGTATGTACTATTAACACGAATTATGACTTTTTTTTTCTTTTGCCTTTCCTTTGTGAATTATCACTGTTGATGTTAACCTTGATTTCTTGCCTGAGGTACTATTTGTCAGGCTTCTTCACTGTAGGGTTACTCTCTCTCCAACCCTTTCCACACTGTATTCTTTGGAAGGAAGTCACTATTCCCAGCTTCCATTTAAAGAGTGAGGAATTGGGGCGCCTGGGTGGCTTGGTCAGTTAAGCGTCTGACTTCGGCTCAGGTCATGATCTCACGGTCCGTGGGTTCGAGCCCCACGTTGGGCTCTGTGCCGACAGCTCAGAGCCTGCAGCCTGTTTCAGATTCTGTGTCTCCCTCTCTCTCTGCCCCTCCCCTGTTCATGCTCTGTCTCTCTCTGTCTCAAAAATAAAAATAAAAAAAAGTTAAAAAAAAAGAAGAGTGAGGAATTATGCTCCACCCCTTTGAAGACTGACTGTCTACACAGAGTATTTGGAATTTTGCTGTTTATTTAGGTATTCAGTCAATCTACTTATATCAGTATGGACTCATGGTTAGTTGTTTCATATTTGGGGTTCTAATCCAGTATTTCTTTTGTTGTTCAAAATTGTCCCAGCTTTGGCCATTGGGAGCTTTCAGTTGGCTCCTGTATTCCTTTGATATGGCCCTAACTATTTTGCATATTTCTTGTCTTAATGCACTTTCTGACACTACAGGATACTCTAGGCTTGTATATTTCCTGCCCCAGCCCAAGAACCAGTCCTATGCCTGTTTGTTTTTTTAAAATCATGTTGTCTGGTTTTGTTTGTTTGTTTCTTTTGAGTTTTATAAGTTCCTTATATAGATAATGGATATAAATCCTTTTTGGACAAATGTGCTATCAATTTGTTTTATTCTGTGGCTTGGCTTTCACTCTCTTAATGGTGGCTTTTGATGGAAACACAAGCTTTTGATGGAAACACAACACAACACAGTTGGTTGTCCTCTGTGACAATAGATACCAAAATTTTCCCATCTTTACACTCCTTTATGAGGAACAGACCCTTTGAGTCCCTTACTTCACTCCCATCACCTTATGAAAATTCAAATCATGATGGTATCCAGCCAGCCCTTGCTCTGATGCAGGCCAGACAGAGCTCCTCACCCACCGTGCATCTAGCCCTTGGTCACTTCAGGCTCCTCCTGGATGTTTGTCCCTTGTATTCGATTCCCGTCCTGTCCCGACTCTCTCCTCCATTCCTCAATGTACTCAGCTTCCAACCTAAGTGACAGAAATCCAGCCACTTATCTTGACATTGACTTGGCAGACCTAATAACACAGCTTAATCCTGCCCTCTGGTGCTTTCAGACCCTGGCTGCTGCTTGGCCAGGTTCTGGTCCAGGGATCCCATCTGGCTTTAGCTACTTGGCCAGTACTCCCACCAGGTTTTCCCCCTGCTTCTTGGAATGGAGGGAACAGACTATGGGAACTGAAAGAAAAATTGATAGTGCTGATGATCAGAGAGAGTTCATTGAATCCCCTGGCTGGGTCCATCATTATCTAATGACAATGACACAGAGAGAGAGAGAGGGTGCAAGTGAGTGAGGGGAAGAGACAGGGAGAGAGAGAGAATCCCACAAGGGGCAGAGAGAGGGAGAATGTGAGAGGGAGAGAGAGAGGGAAAGAGAGAGGGAGAGAAACAGGGCTCACCCAAAGCAGGGCACAAGCTCACCTGAAGTGGGGCTTGAGCTCACCCGATGTAAGACTCGAACTCACGAACCATGAGATCATGACCTGAGCTGAAGTCAGATGCTTAACTGACCGAGTCACCCAGGAGCCCAAGAGAATATCAGTCTTACCTTGAGGTGCTTTGCAATCTTCTTGGGGAGGTAAGATACCCAAAAGGAACAGAATAGAGAACATAAGGATATAAGTAATACATGATTAAGGGTTTATGTGTGTGATATGGGTGACGAGTTCCAGAGATTCAAGAAGTGAGAAGACAACAAGGGCTGGAGAAGTTGGGGAAATGTGATGTCGTGGAACTTTATTTATTTTATTTTATTTGTTTTTGATGTCGTGGAACTTTAGCAGGAGGAATAGTAGCAGGTGGCTGGTAAAGTATGAGCAAAGATGGCGTGGCAAGACTGGGAAGAGCTGATGGCCTTGGGTTGGTTGGGGGGAGGGCAGGAATCTGGGCAAAGAGATCAGAAAGGTCAGAGCAGAGCAGAGCTAGGAAGTTCTTGAAAGTCAGGCAGAGGTGTTTGGGACTTCATTCTGATGGGCAATTGGGAACTTGGTAGCTTTGTGAGGAGAGGAGAGACGCGGAGAAAGCAGTGTTTTAATTTTTTTTAATGTTTATTTATTTTTGAGAGAGAGATAGACAGAGTGGGAGCAGGGGAGGGACAGAGAGAGGAGACACAGAATCCAAAGCAGGCTCCAGGCTCTGAGTTGTCAGCACAGAGCCCGATGCGGGGCTCAAACGCAAAAACCATGAGATCATGATCTGAGCCGATGTCAGATGCCTAACCAACTGAGCCACTCAGGCGCCCCTGTTTTTTGTCTTTTAAAAGCTTATTTATTTTTGAGAGAGAGCCACCCAGGTGCCCCAAGATATAAATGCATTTTAAATTTTGGTGACATGATCAAATTCTCTTCACAAGGATTTTCAAGTTTTATGTGCAAGAGTCTATTTGGCCACTACTGTGTACTATCAAACTTTTTGTTAGGAAAAATGCATTTAATGACTTTAGAAAGTACTTCTGAAATGTTAAGTTAAAAAGGAAGATTCAAAATTTTATGTATAACAAATGTGTATTATTGGAAGAGATTATGCCAAAATATTAACAGCAGCTATCTTAAAAGTAATGATCATTTATTTTTTAAGTGTTGATCATTTCATTTCAAAATTGCTATAGCAATATTATTTAACTTTGTCAGTAAAATCTCTCCAATTGGTTGTAGACCCTTAGATATAGTACACATTTTACTTGTCTTTTTATTCACAACACCTTATCCAGGAGATGACTTTAATAAGTTTGAGGAATGAATGAGTAATACAGTAAATCCTTGGTTTGCAAGCATAATTCATTCCAGAAACATGCTTGTATTCCAAAGCACTTATAAATTTCCCAGTAAGAAATTTTCCATTAAGAAATAATGGAAATGCAGATGATTTTGTGATAAATACAAAATAATAAATATAAAATATAAAGACAAATAAACAAATTAACCTGCATTTACCTTTGAAAATCTTCATGGCTGGTGTGAGGGAGACGAGGGAGAGGAGGGTTACTGTGTAGGATAACTTTCACTATCACTAACAGAATTACTACTACCTATTGGCTCCATGGAATCTTCTTCTGCATGGGTGCCATTGTATACACTTGCACGGATGTTGACTACAGTACATTATTAATAAATTCTTGTCTTATATTTAATGTAATTGGCAATAAGGCAGCAGAGGAAAGGGTCTGTATCTGCAGGCAGCCTAAACCTAGAATGAAGCAAAGCATTCCTAAGCTTATTCTTGTATGGAAAACCAAAGGACCGTTCATAGGTGCTTTGAAGTGATTAAAAAATACACTAGTGTCAATTGTGGGCACTTTCCAACATTCTGAAAAATCACCTATTTCTGCCACACACCGCGGGCTGAGACTGAGCATCTGAGCATAGGAGACTATCACCCGCAATCCCATAGAGAGAGAGAGAGAGAGAGAGAGAGTTATAATAATGTGGTTTGGCATCACATACTACTCATATTGAAGACATCACTCATTTATCAAGTTAAAATTTATTAGAAATGTTTGCTTCTCTTGTGCAACACTAGCAGAACAAGTTACTGGCAACCCACGGTTTTACTGTATTTTCCATCAGTGTGAAGCATTTGCAATTTTCAATCCTGCCACCAGGTGGTAGAAGAGAGTTAAAATTCAGGGATCTTTGGAATCTAGGTGGTGAAACTCAAGCATTATGCACCATGACAGTTTGGAAGACTTTCTAAGACTTAAAAAGTACATGCATTAAAAGTTAAAACTTAGACAAGTAGAATTATGTCCAAAATATGTGCCCTGGGGCGCCTGAGTGGCTCGGTCAGTTGAGCAACCAACTTAATTTCAGGTCAGTTCATGATCTCACAGTGGTGGGATAGAGCCTTGCATGGGGCTTGGTGCTGAGTGTAGAGCCTACTTTAGATTCTCTCTCTCCCTCTGTCCCTCTCCCCTGCTTGTGCACGCTCTCTCTCTCTCAAAGTAAATAAATAAACACATAATAAAGTATCTGCTCCAAAATATTAAAAACTTCCAGGAAGCATCTTGGTGCTATCTTTCTTCAGCCTCTTTCATCTCCCCAGTTGGTGCTATTTCTTACCTCTCCTGCAGTTTAGCCTTCCTCCTGGTGTCCACTGAGGCCTCTCCTGTCTCCTGATGGTGTTGCCAGACTCCCCTTCCTTCTAACCTCACTGCTTTCCAAAGAGATGAACAACCGGATGAATGGATGCATGGCCTTGGAGTGACCCAGGGCTGGAGGCAATCTTTTCATCTTTCTATTGTAGGTAACTCTACTGGTGGAATTTCATTACATTGGAACCTGGGTGGTATTACCAGGCAGAACCTTTTAGCCATCCTTCAAATCCTCCCAGAATTGCCCTTTCACTGTGTCTGGACAGAGGTAGAACCTGCTCGAGAGGCAAATGCTTGCCTTTCCAGGCCTGTGGTTATAGGTGGTCATCAGCACTTGGTCTTGGTACCCTTGACCTTCATCTTCCCCTCCTTGAGCACCTACTCTTTGCCCAGGGTGGATTTGCTCCAGGAGTGACATCTCTCTTTGACCTTGGCCCTGTTTAGAAGTGTAGAACTCAACCCAGTTCTTCACCTGTTTAATACCCTGGGATCTTGGGCAAGACTTTCAAGCCTCTCTGTCTGCCACAATTTTGGCTCAAGGCCTGTAGCATCATGCAAAGCATCACGCTTTGTTCCAAAGCGCCATATATTACTACCAAGGAGAGATAGGTCTGACTTGTCCTGGGGTTATGGAGTGTCCTTAGGGAGGGAGAGTGCATGGAGAGGAAGGAGGCTCTGGGCTGCTGCTGGAGTGAGCTTGCTGGAAAAGGGTCTTGGGTCTTGAGAATGAGGAGGAGGTTGGAGAGGAGCTAAGCTCTTGGAGGCGTTGAAAGGGCCCCGCTAAGGGACAAAGAATCAAGGCCTGACAGCATCAATGACCTTTCTTGACTTTTAAGCTAAAACCTGTCCAGGGGCTGATCTGTAGCGGGTGCATCTGGAATGTACTCAGGACTCCCTGAAGCGTTTGCACCTCACGTGGCCGCTAGCATTGTCAGTCCTCGAGCTCTGCGGAGCTGCCACCAGTCCCCGAGACCACACTCCGATCAGGTCCCCGAGACCTCTATCCAGCATCCTGCCAGGCCAAGATTTCTCCGGGAGGAATTCTATTGCGGGAGGAGTGAGCACGTCCGCGGGAAGGGAGCCGAATTCGGCAAGGCGGCCGGACCAGTTCCTTGCAATCCTTGAAGGCTTCCTGCATGAGGGGACAATTCCCGGCTCCCAGATTGCCGGCTGCGGGACGCGGCGGGGCTCTACCCGGGCGCGCGCGTGGGCGCTGAACACTAGTGACCGCGAGGCGGAGGAGGTGGTGGCGGTGGCGGCGGTGGCGGCGGCGGCGGCGGCGGCGGCGGCGGCGGCGGCGGCGGCGGCGGCGGCGGAGGAGGAGGAGTGTGTCCTGGGCGGGTGCGGTCGGGCGTGGTTTAGGACCCGGGGCGGCCTCCCCGCGGCCCGAAGACTCTCCAGCTGGGCCGCCCCACCGCAGGCTGCCACCCTCCGGCCTCCCCGCGCCTGCCCGTCGCCCCCGCTCCACTCGGCCCCCTGCGACGCGCGCTGGCCATGACGGGCACACTGTTCAAGGCGAACTTCTGGGTAAGTCGGCGCCGCCTGGGGACCTGTCCCGCTGCCGTGTCCCCTCTCTGCCCGGCCCCCAGCCCGCCGGCGCCCTCGAGTCGCCCGGGTGGAGTCCCCCGCGCCTCTACCCCCCGGGTCCCAGCGGCGCGGGGCCCCCAGTCTCACAGCCAAGGATCCAGAGATCCCGGCGAGGAGCGGCGTGGCCGGGGAGAGCGGCCAGTGCCCCCGAGGCTGTGCCAGGCGCAGGTCTGGGGCGGACCTGGGTGAGCTTCGCGAGCTGACCGCTGCAGGCACCCCCCCTTCCCCCCCCCCTCCCGGGGATCGTCGTCGTCTCCAGGTCTGTCCGGGCCCAGTCGGCGCCCGCCCTTCCCCGCAGAGGCTTTGCCCTGTTCCCGGAGCCCCCTCCCCGGAGCCCCCTCCCCAGGTCTTTGCCCAGAGCTGCTGGCGGCGTCCAAGGGCTGTCTGTCCCCCTTCCTCCGTCCGGTCCTCTTCCCTCAGTCCTGTCACTCCTCAGGAGCCCCTCAAGGGCCTGTAAGCCCTCTTTCAGAGGAACTGCCCTCATCCTTTTAGGCCAGCACACCTCCCGACTCCTTACTTCGGACCCTGCGTGCCTCCATTGCTCCCCCCCGCCCCCCTTCCTGAAGTTTTTGAAGTTCCCCTGGGACACTGCCCCCCTGCAGGTCCCATAGCAGGTATTGTCACTGTGGGGAAAAAAAAGTAGGGCAGAGAGACTGCCTTCCCCCACCTCACAGTGTGACACCAGTTGTCATATCTCAGCCCAAATGTCACCTCCTCAGGGAGGCCTTTCCTGATTGTGCCCAACAGGCCCTATCACTAGTTCACATGTCACCATTCTGTTCCTTCGTAGCATTTGTCAGCCTGTGGTTTTGAACTGGGGAGACTGCAAGCGCATGAGCCTCTTGGGACAGCTACTGTGCAGTTTTCAGGGCCGGTGCCCCTTACACAGCTGATGTGGGGTGGGTGCTCAGCAAATAGTTGATGACTGAGTAAGTGCATCTGTATCGCCCAAGGGGCCTGGGACTGGTGACAGCCGCAGCCTCTGTCCTCACAGGGCTCCACGCTACCACCCCACCGATAAATACTTGGCAGAGTGGTTAGGGCCAGGGGCAGAAATGAGCTCTGGGTTGGGTAAAGGTCAGCGGGGAAAGAACCCTCTGTTTATACCTTCCCCCCTCCTCTGGCCTTATACTTTCGGAAGGTATCTGAGATCCTGAGAGATAGTTTGCAAAGGTATCTTTCACCTCTAATTTTCTGTATACTTTGTGTCAAATAATAGAAACAATAATAGCTGACATTACTGTGCACCGCCGAACACCTGTTCTAAATGCTTTACACACACTACTCATTTCAGCCTCACAACTACCCTGTGAGGTAGCTTGCTTACTATCTCATTTTACAGATGAGAAAACCGAGTGTCAGATTGTTAACTAACAATCCCAAGCTGCTAGAGCTGTTAAATAGTGGAGTAGGCCTCTGCACGGACCAAATGCTCTGTGAGTGCCTCAGTGAGGCTGGGGCCCAGCAAGATTGTCCCAGCATTGCTGTCTGCATGGATCCTTTGGTACTCCCAAAAGTAGATGGTGGGTCATCATTTGACCCTCTGTGTGAATATCTTTCTCCCCCTGCTCCAATCATGAGCTCCTGGAGGGTAGGTACTGGGTGTCACCATCAGCTGAGCCTTCAGCATTGAATGCTGCCTTACCTGTGAATGCTCAGGAATCAGGCAGATGGGATTGTTGGCTAGGCCTGGGGGCAAAGGAGCAGAAAGGAACCTGCTGGAGGCTTCGTGTGATGCCTCCACCCACTCAGGGCATAGAGGAGGCAAGGCTGTGGTTAGCACAGAGGGGAATAACTTTCATGTTTCAAGGACGAGAAGGTTGTGATCAGATACAGTAGAAAACTTTGGAAGCACAAGTGGGTATCAGTGACTGAATTTAATAAATATTTATGAAATACTTTTCCTGTATAAGGATTTCTAATTGAGGTGGCATTTGCAGAGTAAGGCCACCACCTTGGTTGGAAGGTATATTCCCATGAGGAATCAAGGTACGGAGAGCAGGCTTTGGCTTCAAGTTTGTGGAGGAGGAAGGGGCAGAGGTAAGAAGAGTCCAGCAGGGGCCACGGAAACTGGGCCAGGGGGTCTAGGGTGGAGACCATACGGAGGAGAAAGGAGGAGATGAGGGAGGAGTAGCAGGGGAAGAAGAGGTCAAAGCCACAGGGCAAGGCAACCATTGAAGGTGAGCAGTAGGGGAAAGGGTAGGAGGGCTCAGAGGAGGCTCCATGTAATATGAACTGGAGAATGAGATGTGGGCCCAGAGATAAGGAAGTCAGGAGGAGGAACTGGTTTGTGGGGAGAGAGGGAGGAGGAGGAGGAAGAGGCAGAGCCAATATTAACAATATTTAACCACAGGGGTAGCAATGGTGAGGACCAAGGCCAGCAGCCAACCCAGCCCTTGCCCCCACGCCCCCCCCAGCACCATGCCAGGACTGGTGGGTATGGGGAGGTGTTGGGAGGGGGAGGGTCCTGGAAAGGGGACAGATGTGTGAGGCAGTAGGGTTTGGAGCTATTTTGTTTCAGTAACCAGTGCAAACACGACAGTGAGTGTTCTCTGATGTCTGGTGGTCAACGGGCTGACAATGGGCACCTGCAGGGTGCTATGGTAGTAGACCGTTGGTTGGCATTCTGGGTTCGAGGAGCTGGTCTGGAGGAGATGGCCCTGGCCCCTTGCGAGCTGTCCAGGTGAGAGAATACAGAGAACAGCATGAAGTACAGAAAGGCATTGGTTACCAGTGGAGGCTCTGAGGTGGACTGGCCGGGTTCGAATCCCCGTCGCGCCCCTTACCAGCCGTGTGCGACTTTAGGTGGCAGGTTACTTCAACCTCCCTCCTCCCGCCCCACCACCAAGCCTCAGTTTTCCTTCCTCAGTCCCATAAAAATGAGATATTAATAGCGGCTACCCCATCAGAGTTTAGTACCGAGATTAGCACAGTGCCTGGTGAGTACCTGTGATTGTCAGCTGTTACTACCATCAGCACAGAGGTGACAATTAAAGGCAGCACAGAGGTGACAATTAAAGATAGTTGACAGTCACTCGAGGAGAAAGAATGAAAAGACAGCAAGTTCCCAAGGAAGCACTCTTGAAGAATACCTTTGTTTAGGCAGGAGAGGAGAAAGGACAGAGAAATAAAGACAGGGATGTAGGGACACAACCAGGAAAGGGCTGTCACACGCCCAAGAGAGAAATGTTCCATAGAAGTGGAAAGGCCTGTGGTCAAATTAAGCAGGTGTTCCAGAAAAGGTATGAGTCAGTACATACTTTGTATGTAATCTTACTCAAATGACCCATGGAAATACTTTCCATGGATCTGTTTGAAAGAGAGTACTCAGTGTTCTTTACTAATTTTTCAAAACATTTTTTTAAGTTAATTTATTTGGAGAAAGAGGGAATGTGAGCAGGAAGGAGCAGAGAGAGGGAGAGACAGCAGTCAGAGCTTAACCGGCTGAGCCACCCAGGTGCCCCTACTTGGTGCTCTTTAAAAATGGGACGGTCCCAAGGGGCCCTGGGTGGCTCAGTCCGTTGAGTGCCGACTTAGGCTCAGGTCATAATCTCACGGTTAGCGAGTTTGAGCCCCATATCAGGTTTGCTGCTGTCAGCACAGAGCCTGCTTCTGATCCTCTGTCCCCCTCTCTCTGCTGCCTCTCCCTCACTTGCATATGCTCTCTCTTTCTCAAAAATAAATAAAACACTAAAAAAAAATAAATAAGGTCCCCAACTGAGTTTGCCCGATGTGAAGCACCCAGGGGTGTTGTTTCTTTCCCACTCTTCCCTGTGCGTACCTGGTCTGTGGCTGCATGGTTAAGCAGTGCTGTGTAATTTATCACGTTGATGTAAATACTACCTTGTCAGAATAAGAGTGACCATGGATGTGGATTCCAGAACTCCAGGGAAGCAGCTAGGACACAGTAGAGGAAAAATCCCAGTCTTTGACACGATCAGACAGTGTCTTCCAGGTGTGGATAGGCACATGTGATATAGAACCTGTTCCAGCAGAGGTAGAAGTCCTCCCACCCTAGGAGATTCTCATGCTCCTCACTTGGGTGTGAGGCCCAACCTACCTCTGTACATTGTCTAGATCCTTATTTTGACCAGGGCTTCCTGCTTCTCAAAGCTCTTGGTCTAGACCAGCTTCCTAGTCTCTGTCCCAGCCCTCCTCTGTGACCTCCTGCACCCGCAGTAGGTGGGGGCTCGCTGCTCTGCCTGCAGAGTGACCAGGGGAAGTCTTGGGGCTGTTTGAATTTGCTCATTGTCTTACTGTGGACCCAGGGCTGTCCCTCTGCTCCAGATCTTCGGCCAGTGTGGAATCTCGTCATTCTGGGGCCTTACTGGAACGTGGGCAGGTGCCATATTGGGCTTTGCTCAGTGACTTTTCTCTGTACGGTGACCTACATCACTATGGGAAGCTGCTTTTTTTCCTTTTTTTTTTATTAAAAAAATTTTTTTTCAAGGTTTATTTAATTTTGAGAGACACAGAGAGACAGAGCATGAGCAGGGGAGGGGTAGAGAGAGAGGGAGACACAGAATCCAAAGCAGGCTCTAAGCTCTGAGCTGTCAGCACAGAGCCTGACGCGGGGCTCGAACTCACAAACCGTGAGATCATGACCTGAGCTGTAGTCAGACGCTCAACCAACTGAGCCACCCAGGCGCCCCAATACATGGTATTTTCAATACCAGTGTCCAATAGCTGCTGTGAGTCTTACAGCCTCTCAAAACAAGGGCTTTGTCACCTGTCTCAGAGTCGTGGGGTTCCTGTTTCCCAAATAACACATGTGTGAGCTAAGTAGGAAAATCAGACTTCTCAAAGATATAGTAGACTGGTGGCTTATTTGTTTAAACCTACTTTCTGGAATCGGCTGTTTGCATTCTGGGCTGAAGGTTAGCCAAGGGTCAATAGGAGATTTTGACATATCTAATAGATGTTTGTTCTTCATGAGAATAGAAAAGCTTTTCTCCAGTGGACCCTAATGCCCCTGTCTTAAATTCTTTGTACTATTTGTATGTTCAGGGAGGCTCAGAGCAGCAGAGGGCAATCTTAAGCCCCAGTGCACAATCCATAACATTCATTAGTCTCTGTCTTTGGAAACTATTATATAACCTTAAAACTCACTGTTCAAATATGGCTGTTTCATTAGCATTGACCAGGTCACACTGGATTGCATTTGTGGATTAGAAACCGGCTTCTTCTTTTTTTTCTTTTAAGTTTATTTATTTGTTTTGAGAGAGAAAGAGAGAGAGAGAGAAAGAGAGAGAGAGAGAGAGAGAGAGAGAGAGAAAATCCCAAGCAGGCTCCGCGCCCCTAGTGTGGAGCCCTGTGTCGGGCTTGAACTCATGAACTGTGAGATCATGACCTGAGTTGAAATCAAGAGTTAGCCACTCAACTGACTGAGCCACCCAGGCACCCCGAAGACTTCTTTTTTAAACAGAAATGATCACAGGTAACTATTTTTGAAAGTTGAACAGAAGAGTATTCTTAGATATTAAATACCCACTATTCTTAAAAAAGAATGCTGTGATGATCTTAAATATTTTTTTCACAGATGACTATTCATTTTTTACACACATTATTGTTTATGGCCGTGGATTACAGTTTCAAGTACTTTTATAAACCTCCAAAAATGACACTAAAATTCCCACCTGCCTCAATATCATAACCGTTTTCACAACTATATTTTAGCAGAGAAAGAGAAAAAAAATAAAGAACAAGAAAAGGTGTAAGGCCAGCGGAAAGCTGACACCTGCCTTACACCCACAAAATTCACACTTTGAACCACAGCCACACAAAACTACTTGCTATACCCCAAGGTGGGTGGGGCAGTGTTCCCTTGACCCTGTCCCCAGGCTTTTGCATTGACTTCTGCTCCTGCTTCTAGGTCTTGGTTAAGAGAGTTTCTGAAAGCCCATTGTATTTCTTTTCTTTCTTTTAATTTTATTTATTTAAGTAATCTCTAAACCCAACATGGGGCTTGAACTCATGACCCAAAGATCAAGAGTCAGGTGCTCTTCCAACTGAGCCAGCCAGGCGCTCCAGCCTATTGCATATTTCTAACAGTACTTATCACTCAGTATTTAGTCACCACTTTCTTTGCCTGTCTTCTTTACAAGGCTATTGTCGCCTTTTGTCTCATTTACCTCTATGTCCTTAGAGCTTGACACAGTTCTGAGAACAGAGTATATGCTCAATAAATGTTTAACATGTGAAGAAGAAGTGAACACGGAAATCTAACCTACTTGATTAAAAAAAAAAAAAAAGGTATCCACTTCTCTTCGCCCCTACACACACTTACATATATGTAATATTCAGGGCCATGCAACTGAATTCCGTATTTAACTAGTTCCCTTTTCATTTTTTTAGTCTGATAGTATGTATATTTTTTATTGTGGCAAAATACCTATCACTTAAAATTTACCCTCTTAATCATCTTAGTGAACATCTTAGTTCAGTGGTGTTAAATATGTTCATCGTGTTGTGCAATCATCACCGCCATCCATCTCCAGAACTCTTTTCGCTCTGTGGAACCGAAAGCCTATATCCATCAAACAATAACTCCCCATTCTCCCTTACCCCAGCCCCTGGCAACTATCACATTTCTGTCTCTATGATTTTGACTGTTCTAAGTGCCTCATATAAATGGAATCATACAGGATTCGTCTTTTTATGACTGGCTTATTTCGCTTAGCATAATGTCCTCAAAGTTTCTCCATGTTGTGACCTGTGTCAGAATTTCCCAACTTATATTATATTATATTATATTATATTATATTATATTATATTATATTATATTATATTATATTATATATTATCTTAATTTCCTAACATAGTAATACATATTAACTTACATTCCATTGTGTGTGTATAGCACATGTTGCTTACCTGTTCACCTGTAGATGGACACTTGGGTCGCTTCCACATTTCAGCTCCTTGTGAATAATGCTGCTATGAACACGGGTGTACAAATATGTCTTCAGGACCCTGCTTTCAGTTCTTTTGGGTATGTGCTCAGAGGTTTAGTTGCTAGATCATATGGTAACTCTTTTTAATTTTTTGAAGAACTGCCATATGTTTGCAACAGCAGCTGCACCATTTTACATTCCCACCAGCAGTGTGGAAGGGTTCCGGTTTTCCCACGTCATCATCAACACCTTGTTGTTTTCTGTTTTTTTTGATAGTAGCCATCCTAAGGGTATGAGGTGATACTGTAGTTTCATTTTGCAATTTCCTAATGGTTAGTGACGTGGAGCATCTTTTCATGGGCTTGTTGGCCATTCGTATATCTTCTTTGGAGAAATGTCTATTTAAGTCCTTTGCCCACTTTTGAATCAGGTTGTTTGGTTATCTTTTGTTGTTGTTGAGTTATCTGTATATTTTCTGGATATTAACCTTTTTATTTTTATCAGATATGTAAGTTGCAAATATTTTCTCCCATTCTGCGGGTTGCCTTTTTACTCTGTTGTTAGTGTCTTTTGCTGCACAAAATTTTAAAATATTCATGAAGTCCAATTTGTTTTTTCTTTTGTTACCTGTGCCTTTGGTGTCCTATCTAAGAAGTCATTGCCAAATCCAGTGTCATGAAGTTTTTGCCCTATGTTTTCTTTTAAGAGTTTTATTGTTTTAGGTCTTACATTTAGGTCCTTAATCAATATTGAGTTAATTTTTCTGTGTTTGGTATTAAGTAGGTGTCCAACTTCATTTTTTTGCATGTGGGTATCCAGTTTTCCCAGTGCCATTTGTTGAAAAGACCATCCTTTTCCCATTGAATAGTCTTGGCCCCCTTGTCAAATGTCATTTGACCATGTATGAACAGCTTTATTTCTGTTCTATTCTGTGGGCCTGTCTTAATGCCAGTACCACACTGTTTTGGCTACTGTGGCTTTGTAGTAAGTTTTGAATTCAAGAAGTGTGAGTCCTTCAGTTTCGTTCTTCCTTTTCAAGGTTGTTTTAGCTGTTCAGGGTCCTTTGAGATTCCATATGGATTTTAAGATGGGCTTAGAATTTCTATTTCTGCAAATTAAAATCAGAAACTCTTTTTAAAAAATTCTCCAGCATACTAGGTATTTTTTAAAAGCCCTCTATACCCCCATCCTCCTCTGGAGACCCCCTTTTTGGAGCCCTCTGTCCTCTGTCCCAACTGCTGCACAACTGTCATCTTGGGCTTTCCTTCAGTGCTCTCTTGAGTTGGAGCCACTGTTTTCCAGATCCTATGTCACTTAGAGAGCTCTCAAAACATAAATGAGTTCATATCCTTCCCCTGCTTAAATTCTTCCAGTGGCCTCTTGTGGTACTCAGAGTCTAAAAGTCTGACCATGGCCTAGACAGGTCTGCCAGCCCCAGACTAGCCTGCCCCTCTGCACGTATCACTTACCTTCTCTTGCTCACCTACTCTACTGTGGCACTTCTAGGTCAGTTACCAAATGATGAATTATTGTTTCTGACTAGCCAATTTGCTTGCCCCACCTGCCTGTTCCTATGGCATCCTGTGCCCATAAGACAATCCGTAATAGTGTAACTACCTCTTTAATGTCTGATTCCCATGACCATAAGCTCCATGTGATGTGTCTGACTTGTTCAGAACCATATTCCCTCCACATCTAACATGGTGCCTGGCTTGTAGCAGACACTCAGCAAATGAGCTGACACTCATCCAAGCCGATGCTCTGTCTTCACATTCCCTTGGTGAGAAGTGTTATTCCAGGCTTCTAAAGAGCCTGTCCTACTATGACTGGAGGGGTCATCTTGTGCTTGGGAGAATGCTGTTGTCAAGGATGGGCTCTGGCTGTACTGGACGCCTTATGCCCAAGGAAGGGCACAGAGCAAGGTCCACACACTAAGTGCTGACCACATGGTGAGAGACCCTGTGGCCAATAAGAAAACACAACACTGGTTAGAGAGAGGAGCATTCCGGTTCGAGCGACCAAAGCAAGATGGGTCAAAGTCAGAGTGGTGATCATGGCCCTGGAGGTGACAAGAAAAATGACAAGGAAAAGAAAAAGAAATACAAACCTCCCGTACCGACTAGAGTGGGGAAAAAGAAGAAGAAAACAAAGGGACCAGTTGCTGCCAGCGAGCTGCCACTGGTGACATGTCACACTCAGTGCCGGTTAAAATTACTGAAGTTATGGGGCACCTGGGTGGCTCAGTTGGTTAAGCGTCCGACTTCGGCTCAGGTCACGATCTCGCGGTCCATGAGTTCGAGCCTTGTGTCGGGCTCTGGGCTGATGGCTCAGAACCTGGAACCTGCTTCCAATTCTGTGTCTCCCTTTCTCTCTGCCCCTCCCCTGTTCATGCTCTATCTCTCCCTGTCTCAAAAATTAAAAAATAAAAGTTAAAAAAAATTTAAAAAAAAATTACTGAAGTTAGGATTAAAGACTCTCTTCTCATGGAGGATGAATTCATTAGAAATCAGGAACAAATGAAGACTTTAGAAGAAAAGCAAGAGGAGGAAAGATCAAAGGTGGATGACTGGGGGGACCCCAATGTTGGTAGGAATGTTGGAAGAGATCACTGTATCTACATCTGTGGGCTCAGAATGCTATGTCAGTATTCTTTCCTTGGTGGACAAGGATCTGCTGGAACCAGGCTGCACAGTCCTGCTCAACCACAAGGTACATGCTGTCATAGGGGTGGCTCATGGATGACATGGATCCCTTGGTCACAGTGATGAAGGTGGAAAAGGCCCCCCAGGAAACCTATGCTGTTATTGGGGGTTGGACAACCAAATCCAGGAAGTTAAGGTATCTGTGGAGCTTCCTCTCACACATCCTGAATATTATGAAGAGATGGATATAAAGGCCCCAAAGGGGGTCATTCTCTATGGTCCGCCTGGCACAGGTAAAACCTTATTAGCCAAAGCAGTAGCAAACCAAACCTCAGCCACTTTCTTAATAGTGGTTGACTCTGAACTTAATCAGAAGGTGATGGGCCCAAACTCGTTCAGGAATTGTTTCTAGCTGTGGAAGAACATGCACCATCCATGGTGTTTATTGATGAAATCGTTGCCATTGGAACAAAAAGATATGACTCAAGTTCTGGTAGTGAGAGAGAAATTCAATGAACAATGTTGGAACTGTTGAACCAGTTGGATGGATTTGAATCAAGAGGTGATCTAAAAGTTACCATGGCCACATACTGAATAGAAACTTTGGATCCAGCGCTTATCAGACCAGGCTGCATTGATGGGAAAATTGAGTTCCCCTGCCTGATGAAAAGACTAGGAAGTGCATCTTTCAGATCCACACAAGCAGGATGATGCCAGACTTTGATCATGGCTAAAGATGACCTCTCTGGGGCCGACATTAAGGCAATCAGTAGAGAAGCTGGTGTGATGGCCTTGAGAGAACAGAGAATGAAAGTAACAAATGAAGACTTCAAAAAGTCTAAAGAACATGTTCTTCATAAAAAACAAGAAGGCACCCCTGCAAGGGCTCTACCTGTAGCGACCACATTTGCCTTCAAGGAAATGGTCGGGAGTGTCCCGACTCCTCGGAAGGATGAGGCAGGGGAAGGTACCCAGAGGAACCCATGTTCCAGTTGATCTTTCTTAACAAAACTTCCTCTGTACATTTTCGAGGGTGATGTGGATATAGGATGCCCACTGGGCTGCTTTCATCTGTTGGCCATGTGCAGTGCTCTGCCCCCAATAAAGCGAGCTCCTTCTCAGGTAAAAAAAAAAGAGAGAGAGAGAGAGAGAGAGAGAGAGAGAGAGCGCATTCTTCCCTAGTCATCACACCATCTCAGGCAATTCAGCTTAACAACTATCTGTGAAGTCCTGAGCAGAAGCCTTGTGGTAGCTGCTGTGGGTCACAGAGTGACATGAGACACCTCACCGTCTAGAGACTGTTATCTACTCAGTGAGTTCAGACTCCTGTGCTATTTAAAGACAACAGTTTTTTAATATTAACGTAATAAAATTAAGGACATTAAAAATGTATTGTTGGGGCGCCTGGGTGGCTCAGTTGGTTAAGCGTCCTACTTCGGCTCAGGTCATGAGCTCATGCTTGTGGGTTTGAGCCCTGCATCGGGCTCTGTGCTGACAGCTCAGAGCCTGGAGCCTGCTTCAGATTCTGTGTCTCCCTCTCCCTCTACCCCTTCCCTGCTCATGCTCTGTCTCTCTATCTCTCAAAATAAATAAACATTAAAAAAAAATAAAAAAAAGTGTATTGTTAGTGATTTGGTACTTTTCCCCATTTTGTCCTCCATGCATAGATATAATCATACCGTATGTACTATTTTGTATTCTACTGTTTCCATATAATAAATAAAATATAAATATAAGAAAGTATCAAAAGTTTATCTATTGCTATCTACTTTTCTCAACAATCATTTAAAAAATATTATAATTGATGAAACTGTCTTCTTGCTGTTTGACATTTATATAATTTGTGAAGTTGTCTATAATAAATAATGTGCTGCACATCTTTATTTAGGATATTTAAAAATTGGAATCTTTGGGGCATCTGGATGGCTCAGTCAGTTGAGCCTCCAACTTCAGCTCAGGTCATTTCAGTTTGTGAGTTTAAGCCCCGTGTCTGGCTCTATGCCGACAGCTCGGAGCCTGGAGCCTGCTTTGGATTCTGTGTCTCCCCCTCTCTCTGCACCTCCCCCACTTGCATTTTCTTTCTCTGTCTCTCTCTCTCTCTCTCAAAAATAAATAAACATTAAAATTTTTTAAAAAAGTAATTAAAAAATGGAATCTTTAAATATCTGTTTCTGGAAATTCATGAAGGAACTTGTCACTGCTCAACTGTTTTACTATGTTTCTCTGATGAGATCACTCCCTCTCTTTCCATGGTGTTAATTTCATACCTTTTCCACGCTACTCAGACCTCTACTTCCTTCCCATATGCTCACTCTGTTTTGATGATCTTGCTTCCTACTCCATGGAGAAGCCAGACACCAGCTGGTGAAAGCTCATTTACCTTCTGTATAAATAGGGTTAGGTTTGGCCATGAGTAACAGAAAACCCAGAGCGACAGTGGCCTAGACAAGGGCAGTGTTTATTTCTATCTCACATACACAGAGTCCCTAGCCAGAGCTAGGCATGATCAGGAACGATACCCCTGCCTGCTTACTCCAGCGGTACCTGGTTCAATGCCTGATACATAATAGATTTGACGTAGGCAGGGTGGGCCCCAGGACCCAGAGGGGGTCACACAGGACCAGCCAAGAGGGTCATTGGTTTTGTGCAGGACAGAAATCAGCACCTGGCTGGCTTAGTTGCAAGAGCATGCAACTGTTGATCTTGAGGTCATGAGTTCGAGCCCCATGTTGGGTGTAGAGATTACTATAAAAAAAAAAAAAAG
Source organism: Felis catus (assembly GCF_018350175.1). Taxonomy (NCBI): domain Eukaryota; kingdom Metazoa; phylum Chordata; class Mammalia; order Carnivora; family Felidae; genus Felis; species Felis catus. The sequence continues at coordinate 66,286,563 of NC_058379.1, read as the reverse complement.
AAAAGAAAAGAAAAGAAAAGAAAAGAAAAGAAAAGAAAAAAAAAATCAAACATGAACCTGAAGGAAGTGAAAGCAGAGTTTGTTGAATACTGTCAGTGATAGCACATAGCAGATTGAGTGTCTGGGAGACTTGGAAAAGAAAGGAGAGTGAGTCTCTCCATTGCTCGGGGTTAGGGCTTATATTGGAAACGGTCTCAAGGTATGTGTTCCTTCAGGAATCCAGAGTAGGGTCCCCTCAAAGGCGAGTATCAGGTGAATAATAGGTGCTATTTCTTAAATCACTGAAGGTAGGGAGGATTGATGTCAGCATCGGCAGAGGTTGGTTTGAAGCTAATGTCCTGGGACATGTTTGGGCTTCGGTTCTTCTTAGATGATAAAGTGTTTGGGAGCCTAGGACAAGAATCCAAGAATGATTAACTTTCCTGCCTCTCTCTTGGAGCGGGAACATAGATAGCAGCTTGGTTCGTTCAGATGCAAGGTGAAATATAGAACATGAGTAAATGGGGCCTAGCAGAGAAACAGCAGAGACCAAGCCTTTCTAAAAATGGAGCTGCTCTCTTTCCCTGTCTCAGATTCACAGTACTATTTGTTGAATGAAAATAGCGTTCATTTACAGTAGGACACTTTAAAACTTTTGGTGTATATATAAAGTGATTTCTTAGAGAGCAGATGTATTCTCAATGTCTCCAATAATATCCCAAGGTACTAGTTCCACTACCTCAGTCATGGCCAGTGTGGTTTCTTCCCTGCCCATTTAATAAGCAAAAACAGGTGCCTCATTAAACTTGCATTTGTGTTTTTACCACACATTTGTGTTTTATTTGGGTTTTTACCACCAGGGAGAATGAACCTTTGTTTACTTCCATGTTCTATTTCCTCTTTTATGAATTGTTTTGTTTCTTTCCTTGTGCTTTGCTTATGAATCTACGTAAGCTATAAAAAATGATAAAGGTATTGTTATTTACTACAAATATTTGAAAGCACATTCTCACATCTACATATGTATGTGTATACATATGTGTGTTGTGCGTGTGATTCACATCTTCTGGCCTCCAGTAAATACCGTGTGCAGTAGTGAGGGCAGTCCTGAGGCACTCAAGCCTCTGTGTCGGACATTCTTGGGTTGGAATCCCAGCTCTGCTCCTTTTAAGCTGAGGGATATGCCTTGTTCAAATTACTCAACTTTCCTAAGCTTCGTATTCTCCTCTGTAAAATGATCATTATACTTAAAATGTATACATATTTGGCAAATGCTTTATACAGTCAAGTGTGTTGAGCTAATCTTTTGTGATTTCATCTATTATATACCAAAGTTTAAAAACTTCTCCCCATGCTTGATAATTATTTTTCTTTGAACTTTTCTATGGTTAAAGTTGTACTCAATAGTTAATTGTCTTTTTGGATGAGTCCCAGGTGTTCTGACATTTGCAGAAGCCAGAGATCTGTGTGACCTCTAAAGTCAGGAGAAGATTGACTCCTGCCCTCAGTGGGCCTACGCTCTTGTCAGGGGGCAAACACACATGTGTGATCCTGATGGGAAATAGGCTGACCTACTCTCCTCACGCTCACGCTAAGAGGTGTGGGTTAGCAGAGTAGGATTATGGAGTAGGCCCAGCTGGGTGGGTGCCATGGGCCACCAGTCCCTAAAAAGTGCTAAGATAGCACTGGGCATGTGATAACATGGGAAAAATCTGTGTTTCCAGAACACCTCAAGGGAGGGTAAGGCTTGGCACAGGGCCGGAAGGAATACTTAAATAGGCTGCTTAGGGTAGGGGGACCTAGCCTCTGCCCTTACCTGCAGGCCCTGCTTGAATGACAACAGTTGACAGATTGATGTCCTCTGACAGGCTGGAGCCTGGTTTCGGGCTTAGTTTTGCTGGGTGATGGATGCAAGAGGAAACCACTGTAGTCTTTCCTCTCCACTCTTGCCTTACAGGGCTGATCCGATTCTACTCCAATTTGAACACTAGTTTTTCTATTTAAAGAATAGCTGTTTGAGGTGACAGGTCCATAAAGGGCCACAAATGTCTGAAAACCCTAGAAATACAGTCTCTTTACTGCTCCAGGCCTTGGTTGCCCTGCCTCTTCGAAACTGCTCTGAGGATATACTCTTTAAAAAAATTTTTTTTTAATGTTTATTTATTTTTTGAGAGAGAGACAGAGAGACAGAGCATGATTGGGGGAGGGGCAGAGAGAGAGGGAGACACAGAATCCGAAGCAGGCTCCAGGCTCTGAGCTGTCAGCACAGAGCCTGATGTGGGGCTTGAACCGACAAACCATGAGATCATGACCTGAGCTGAAGTCGGATGCTTAACCGACTGAGCCACCCAGGCACCCTGGGATATACTCTTTTTTATCAAACACAGGCACTAAACTTTCTCCCTCCCAAGACAGCCAGGTCTTGAACAAGGGGTCCAAAAAGACCTTAGTTCTCTGGGATAAAAAGTATTTCTCTAGGCCTTTGTCAGCACTTCTACTGATGGTCAGGTCTGGAGATCTGAACAGTTGACCAGTCCTGTGGGTTGTCCCCAGCTCAGCCTTCATCCAACTGTCCTATGCTAACACCTACCTGTTTAATCAGGATTCCCATGTAATTCCTGCCAGAAGAGTGGTTGGCTTTGATTCTGACCAGCTGTTGTTTAGGGCCATCATCTTGGCCGGCAGGCTTCTCCCTGGCTGACACCAGCTGTATTTCCCTTTCCTGGGCTGAGTAGGTGGAGAGTCTGTATATGAGAGACCATGGTGTTCTCCTAGATGTCCTTAGCTCTTGAGTCAAAGGCAGCAAATATGATGCAAATCAAGGCACCTGCCATTGAGCCATGTGGCCACTTCTGCAGACACTGAACTGAAGGGCCCCAGGACCCAAGAGCTTGGGTCAGCAAGCCAGAAGCCTGTCTGCTCTCCAGGGCAAAGAAACGAGTCCTGTGGACGGGGTTTCAGATAGGGAAGCTGGAAAGACCAGGGGGCTCAAGAGAGGCGGAAGGTACAAGACCGCAACTATTCAGATGGAATTGTGGTCGATTCCATGGGAACCCAGGAAGTGGGGAGGGAGAGGCCACCAGCTAAGGGCAGCTGCAGTCCTCCCAGCCATGGCTCTGTGTTTGGGATCTACATCCGACACTACCTCAGACTAAGTGAGTGCCTTGCCCAAAGCCACTCAGCTAACCGCTCTGAACTTGAGCTTCCTGTTTTGCAATGAGGACAATACTGTCTGGGCAGCCTAAAACTAGGACCATTCTGTGTCTCAGATGAGAAGATAGATTATAGTTGTGTTAAAGACGTGGAACTGTTGGTAATGCATTTGTATATTGATATTGTAGCGCTTTGCTTTTTTTTTTTTTGCAGTTAATTTTAAAAATTGAGATAATTCATGAAAATGGGTGGAAATAACTATAAAATTTTTAAGGAATTGTTAGAACAAGTGAAATATAGTCCCTAATCCCTAAAAATTGTCATTTACAGCAAGCAGCAAGAAAGGTATTTGTAATACATTACTTTAGAAAAAGTTACTACCAATTCGTGAAATAAGACCTCCTCATTTTTTTTAAGTTTATTTATTTATTTTGAGAGAGAAAGAAAGCATGAGGGGGGAAGGGCAGAGAGAGAGAGGGAAAGAGAGAGAATCCAGGATAATCTCTCCATTTCAGGGTCCTTAATGAAATGACATCTGGGAAGTCCCTTTTGCCATGTAAGGTAATGTGTTTACAAGCTCCAGGGATTCTGACTTGGATATCTTTGGGGGCGGGACGTTGTTCTGCCTAGAACATTGGGTGATTGGATAGTCACTCCATGTGTTTGGGGGACAGAGTGATCACTGGGGGCTTCTCTGGAAAGATGACATTTGAGCTGAGATGTGAAGGGTAAGGTCCAGCCAGCCTTCTGGAGCGCTGAGGGAAGGGGGAGACAAAGCGGCGAGGCTGGAAAGGGCCTGGCGTGTTTGAGGAACAGAAAGATGAGTGTGGCTTCAGCAGGAAGCAGGCCGGATTGCTGGGAATCAGTTTGACAAAAGCCAATTTGCTGAAATGATCAAGTCACTAAAGTCCTGCTTCTAGTAATTACCTAGAAAGCTAAAGCATGCTGTGTTATCGAGGGTAATTTCAAGAATCTTTAAAATTAATAGGTTTTATTATTTAGTGCAGTTTTAGGTTTACAGAAAAATTGAACAAAAGTACAGAGTTCTCAAATTGCTCCCTCCCACCCCAGTTTCCCCCTCTATTAATATCTTGCATTAGTGTGGTACATTTGCTACTCTTGCTGCACCAATATGGATGCATTATTATTAGCTAAAGTGCATAGTTTATGTTAAGGTTCACTGTGTTTTATAGGTTTTGACAAATGCATTATGTCATCTATCCTCCATCATATCATACAGAATTGTTCCACTGACTTGAAGAACCCCCTGTTCATCCTTCCATCCCTCCTTCTGAACCCCTGACAACCACTGACCTCTTTGTTGTCTTCAGTTTTGCTTTTTCCAGAATGTCATGTAGTTGGAATCATACAGTATGTGGCCTTTCCAGATTGGCTTCTTTCCCTTAGCAGTATGTGTTGAAGATTCTCTCATGTCTTTTTGTGGCTGGATGCCTCACTTCCTCCTATTGCTGAATAATATTCCCTGGTATGGATGTACCACAATTTGTTTATCCACCTGCCTACTGAAGGACATCTTGGTTGCTTCCAATTTGGCACAGTTAAGAATAAAGCTGGTATAGGGGCGCCTGTGTGGCTCAGTCGGTTGAGCGACCGACTTCGGCTCAGGTCATGATCTCACGGTTTGTGAGTTCGAGCCCCGCGTCTGGCTCTGTGCTGATGGCTCGGATCCTGGAGCCTGCTTTGGATTCTGTGTCTCCCTCTCTCTCTGCCCCTCCCCGACTCACGCTCTTTCTCTCTCTGTCTCAGAAATAAATAAACATTAAAAAAAAAAAAGAATAAAGCTGGTATATGGGCGCCTGTGTGGCTCAGTTGGTTGAGCGTCCAACTTCAGCTCAGGTCATGATCTCACAGCTTGAGGGTTCCAGCCCTGTGTCGGGTTCTGTGCTGACAGCTCAGAGCTCGGAGCCTGCTTCGGATTCTGTGTCTCCCCCTCTCTCTGTCCCTCCCCTGCTCATGCGCTGTCTCTCTCTGTCTCTCCAAAATAAATAAACATTAAAAAAATTTAAAGAATACAGTTGGTATATACGTTCATATGTAGGTTTGTATGGACACAAGTTTTCAGCTCACTTTAGTTAAAATATGGTTTCAATGAATCAGATTCATTGGTCTAGTTCAGCTGAATGTCATTTTAACATGTGTTATTTCACGTCTAAGGTGCCTGAGTGTCCTCTGTGCTCAAAATTCATGCAAAATGCTCCTTGGATTAGGCTGGGTAAGAAATCAGTGAGTTAGAGGGGAAAAGTCAGTGGACTTAGGAGAATGTGTACTGGAAGAAATACTTGATATTTGCTTCTAGAATTCTGACATTTAAGACATGTGTTGAATCTGAAATTTGAATATGTAAGACATTCTCATTCCCAAAAGTCATGGACCCGAAGTGCAGAAAATCCAAAACATACTGAGCTTGAGCTGGCCTAGTGACATTGCAGTGGCGAAGCCAAAGATAAACTAAAAGTAAAACTTAACCAAATGTAAATAAAAACTTTGAGGAAAAAGCCCTCAAAGACAACACAAATTGTCATCAATTTTACAGAGTCTCTAGGAACAAGTAGAAACGAGTCACATATTTCCGGGGTCAGGGAAGGCTGAATCACTGAGAGATAGAGGATGAGTAATTTCTGGACTACAAAGAATCATTACTTGGTATTATCCCTACAAACAAAGTTAATCATCCTGATGGGCACATTTGGAGATCATTGCATTTATTTGCATATTTTTGGTTGGGTAACACTTTTTTGCATTTATGTACTTCTGTTCATGTTAAGAATATAATGATCAGTCAAATTGTAACCTAAGCCTCCATTCCTTCATTTGTAAAAGGATGGAAATGAATTATGTGATTTAGCTCTAAGATGCTCTCAAATAGCATTCTAAGGCTAGAATACTGTGGGAAAATAAATAGACTCTTTGACTACCTAGAATGTTTAGGACATGGGATATTCTGCTTAATTCCACTTTCCGATCAATTGATAATTAACCCCGATTAGTTTTTGGTTTGAAATTTGTTAGAAATTATAAATCCACATCTTGGCGAATCCACATCCAGAGCACGTAAGGGATTTTTTTTGAGGATTCTACTGATTTAGGTGCTGGGGTTTCAGAAATGGAGACGGAGAGCATGAAAGATACAGAATAGGAATGAATGCACTTTGTTCTCATCAACATCACATAGTTTCTATTAGTTTGCAGTTTCTTGGCTTTAGATAAATTGTCATGGAAGAAATCCAGTCAGTTGACTATCTGGGTTACTGGGGTCTGAGATACGGCGTCCAGTCAGCGGCTGTGAAATGCATCCCAGACATTACTGCTGCAGGGATGTGGCTGCTTAAGAGGCTTCACAGTTATGTAGTGTCTTAAGACTTTGAGATTTATTCTCGTTTGCGTATTTGGTTTGCCTAGTAGGTGAACCAGAGGATAATAGATAGAGACTAAAAGCCTTCAAAATTGTATTTCAGTGGGGATGTGACATGAAGGGTGTCAGAGGCTGGAGGGAATTTTTATGGACTGGACTCCAACTTCCCACGGGGAGCAAGAGGGAATACAAGTCAGCTAGAGTAGTGACTGGATATTTCCCTGGGCTTGACCTACTTTGGTTTCCCGACTTAGTTCTCTTATTTGCTTTGACGGTGGTGGTAGTTCGTTGGGTATTTGATCTGGCTGGCTTTCTTGGCTCTTCTGGCTGGATTGCTGGGGTTTAGAGAAACACTGTCCTGTTCCCTTGGTCCCCTATCTGAGGACCTACTTCAAATTTTAGGTATAACCGCTTCCTGGCACTTGCTTGCTTTTCCAGGCCTGTGCAGTGTCTTGGGCATGTCTGGAGGATTCTCTAGGGAATTCCGTGGACCAGCAGGAAGACTTGAGTCTGTATTTCTGGACACTGATGCACCACTGATTGGTGCTCAGTTCAGCAGCACGTGTACTAAAATTGGAACAATGCACCACTGACTTTACCCTGTGATATATACAGTCACGCACCTCTCAGGGGTAAACTATAGAAGTTCAACTTGTATTTATTAACTGGAAAAGTGTTAGCATTAACATTAGCAGTGCCCTTAGCTGTGGTCTAATGTTCCTCATGAATTGAAACACCCACCTTCGATTCTTAGATTTTTCTCTCCCTGTGGATTTGTAAGTCAAATTTCTCATGTCCTTGAGGGATGTGTGTGTGTGTGTGTGTGTGTGTTTGTGTGTGTGTGTTTGTGTGTGTGTGTTTGTGTGTGTGTGTCTATGAAACAGAGAGAGAGAGAGAGAGAGAGGGAGGGAGGGGGAGAGGGAGATTTAGATCATATTGAAGGTTAGATGGGTAATGCTGAACATTAGCCAACTTTCTGAACATTTATATCTTCTAAATCTTATGCCTTCTATGTTAAATTTAGAGGGATATTCGTCTTTCACAAAGTCACGGTCTCAACATACATAATATAAATTTTCTATAGTAAAATGTGAAGTTGTTCCTTTTTTTATGTTCAGTTTTGTTATGAGGAGTCCAAATAGTTCAGAAATAGAGGTTGCCACTAATAAATGTGTGGTGTGTTTCCTTCCGGACTTTTGTCTCTGTATTTATATACAATGTAGTTATGCATTCTTCTTAACAAATATGGACTCATTTATTATGGGCTTATATAGGAACCGTTCATTTGTCTCATGATAATATATTGTGGATATCTTTTTGTCACTATGTATAATTCTTAAAAAAAAATTTTTTTTAACATTTATTTATTTATTTTTGAGACAGAGAGAGACAGAGCATGAACAGGGGAGGGTCAGAGAGAGGGAGACACAGAATCTGAAACAGGCTCCAGGCTCTGAGCTGTCAGCACAGAGCCCGACGCGGGGCTTGAACTCACGGACCGCGAGATCATGACCTGAGCCAAAGTCGGACGCTTAACCGACTGAGCCACCCAGGCGCCCCAATTACTATGTATAATTCTATTTTATTCTAGTATCTAAGGAAACTTGTGATTATGTTGGGCCCACCTGGATAACCCAGGATCATCTCCCCCTCTCAAGATCTTTAACCTAATTGCACCAGCAAAGTCCTTTTTGTCATGTAGGGAAATATATTCATAGGTTCTGGGGCTTAGACAGGGGCATCATTTGGGGTCATTATTCAGTCTGTCATACTGGTGTTTTCTAGGTGTCTCCGCGGTAAAATTACTGCTTTCCCTTTTGTAAGTAATGAATAACTAATGTAATTATATAAAATAATGTAATTAATAAGTAGCTTAAGGGGGGATACTTTGAAATTATCTAAATGTACTGCTTGCCTCAAACTTTTATCCATTAGTTTTTAACATCCATTGGTGATTCTTGCCTGAATGAATTATTAAGGGGGTGGTCGTTAAAAATTTTTGACAGTTTTGTTGAGGAATAATTGACATGTAATAAACTGCCTGTGTTTCATTTTTATTTATTTACTTATTTTTTAATTAAAAAAAATTTTTTTTAACATTTGTTTATTTTTTAAATTTTTTTTCAACGTTTTTTGTTTATTTTTGGGACAGAGAGAGACAGAGCATGAACGGGGGAGGGGCAGAGAGAGAGGGAGACACAGAATCGGAAACAGGCTCCAGGCTCTGAGCCATCAGCCCAGAGCCCGATGCGGGGCTCGAACCCACGGACCGTGAGATCGTGACCTGGCTGAAGTCGGACGCTTAACCAACTGCGCCACCCAGGCGCCCCAACATTTATTTATTTTTAAGAGACAGAGAGAGAGCATGAGCAGGGTAGGGGCAGAGAGAGAGAAGGAGACACAGAATCTGAAGCAGGCTCCAGGCTCTGAGCTATCAGCACAGAGCCTGATGTGGGGCTCAAACCCACAAACTGAGATCACGACCTGAGCCGAAGTCAGATGCACAACCGACTGAGCCACCCAGGCACCCCTCATTTTTATTTTTTTTAAAGAATTAAAAAAAAATTTTAACGTTTATTTATTATTGAGAGACAGAGAGACACAGAACCTGAGCAGGGGAGGGGGAGAGAGAGGGGAAGACACAGAATCTGAAGTAGGTTCCAGGCTCTGAGCTGTCAGCACAGAGCCTGACGTGGGGCTCGAACTCACAAACTGTGAGATCATGACCTGAGCCAAAGTCAGTTGTTTAACCAACTGAGCCACCCAGGAGCCCCTAAAAAATTTTTTTTTAAATGTTTATTCATTTTTTGAGAGAGAGAGAATGCACCTGTGTGCATGTGAGTGAGTGGGGGAGGGGCAGAGAGAGAGAGGGAGACACAGAGTCTGAAACAGGCTCCAGACTTTGGGCTGTCAGCACAGAGCCTGTAGTGGGGCTTGAGATCTTGACCTGAGCTGAAGTTGGACCGATGGAGCCACCCAGGCTCCCCTAAACTGCCTGTGTTTTAAGTATAAAGTTTAACAGGTTTTCACATATGTCTACCACCCATGAAACCATCCCCACAGTTAAGCTTGTGAACCTATTCATCACCCCCAAGGTTTCCTCACACCCCTTTGAAATTCCTCTAACCTCACCTGCCTCTCTCAGGCAACCACCACTCTGCTTTCTGTCTCTGTGTATTAGCTGCGTTTTCTAGAATTTGTATAATCCAAGCACAGTAGGTGCTCTTTTTTTGGCCTGGCTTCTTTTATTTACCATATTTATTTTGAGTTTCATTCATGTTATTGTATTAATAGTTTGTTCTTTTTAGTTACTAAATAAGATTCCATTTTATGGACATGGACATGTGACAGTTTGTTTATCCATCGATCGTTGATGGACGTTTGAGTTGTTTACAGTTTTTAGCTATTACAAATAAAACTGCTATGAACATTTGGGGCTCCTGGGTGGCTCAGTTGGTTACGTGTCTGACTTTGGCTCAGGTCGTGATCTCATGGTTCGTGGGTTTGAGCCTGTGTCTCTGTGCTGACAGCTCAGAGACTGGAGCCTGCTTTGGATTCTGTGTCTCCCTCTCTCTTTGCCCCTCCCCCCACACTCTGTCTCTCTCTTTCTCAAAAATAAATAAACATTAAAAAAATAAAAAAACTGCTATGAACATTCATGTACATCTTTGTATGGTGATTTTCTGATTCCATCTATTATAATGAAGTTGGCATTCTACTGTAGGGAAGAGCTTTCTCTCCTCTCTCTCTCTCTTTGTTAGTATGCACACAGGGATTCTTATTTCATTCAATGGATATAGTATGTTACTATCATGATTTCTCTTGATGCTCAAATTTTTCTGGATTTGGATAGCAAGGGGTCCCTCTAAACTGGATTGTGTGCCCTAGATTTTGTATCCTTTAGATATATTCCCATCATTCTTTGAGCACTCCTCGCTTTCTGGGACAAGATGTTATAGGCTTAATAGCTAATTTCTCTGCCACAGTCCTAGAATCTGCTATTTCTCCAAAGAGCCCCGTTTCCTTTTAGTAGAGAATAGGATTTAGAAAGCAGTATTTGTGCTGTGGGTGTGCTCATTGCTACCTGGAATTCATTGTTTCTAGGCTCTTTCAACAGAGTGAGGAAACATATGTATGCATAACAATACCTCCAGTTCCATTACAACACCACAAGGTTATTCTAGCCTTCTCCCACTTGCTGTGTTTTCCAGAGGTATGCTGGTGAATGGTTAACAACTTCTCCAGTAGGTAAACTTTTATCTATGCTTTGCAGCATTTGCCAGTTTCCGTGGTGTAAAAACTCCCTCCATGGCCATTTTCAAACCACCAACATGACATCACTGAACAGGGAGTTAGGAAGAGATGTACAGCATTGGTCCTCACTGGTGCGAGCCAGGTCTTGCATGCCACTGTAGGGGAAGTGGGCTCCTATTATCCACAAAATATTTACTCATTTCCTAAATGAGCCCTAAAACACATAGAAAGTAGTTTCAGGATTGCTAACCAATGCCATTGGGAGCAACAAGCTAGCGTTTAATGCGTCTAACTCCTTTGGCTTAGGATGAGAACACACTGTCAGAATAGGGTGGCTAAAGTTACCTGGGTTGGTTCTACCTCCCTCTCCTTTAGTGTGGTGATTTTATTCATTCAAACGAGGTTAGGTTTGTTTATTTCTCTTTGTATTCCATTAGCTAGGTTTCTCCCTTACTTGTGTATGTTTCTAGTGTTTTCCACTGTGTAAAATATTAACATAATTTCAAAAGTTAGAACAACTTAGAAAGGTGTACCCAGAGGTGCCTGGGTGGCTCAATTAGTTAAGTGTCTGACTCTTGATTTCGGGTCAGGTCATGATCTCACAGTTCGTGGGTTGGAGCCCCTGCTTGGGATTCTGTCTCTCTCTGCCCCTCCTCTGCACGCACGTGCATGCTCTCTCTCTCTCAGAATAAATACACTTGATCTTATCCAAAAGGCCGAGAGTGATCTCTCTCAAAATAAGTAAATAAACTTTAAATAATAAAATAAGTGTACCCAGAGAAGCATCACTTTCGCCCCCTCCTTCTATCCCAATTCTACTCCTGTCTTGTCCTTTCTGATCCCACTTACCCTGTGTAAGTGACTAATTTCAGGTTTATCTTCTCTGTTTCTTTTGTACAAATGAGTAGATACATATATGTATATTCTCATTTTCTTTTCTTTCTTATGCAAAAGGCAGTATACTACACAGAATAGCCATGAAATCGGAAACGTGTGTGTTTTTGTTTTACTTTTTATGACTGAAACTCCTTGATTACTTCTGGGGCATGCTAATGATAGGTATATTCCATGAAAATCAGAAACATGAATCCCTTGAAACAATGCAAAGGCGCATGTGCAGGGGTTGATAGAAATGCTGTATTGATAAATTATGTTCATAACAGTTTTGCATAATGCATTATTAAACTATGCATTGCTAATCAAGGACAGTACATTCAACATATCATATGATATCATTGAAAACTTTGTAATGTAATAGCAATTAATCATTTCTTACGTATATTAGCCTATGCTTCCAGACTTTGGGACCACGCTGAAGCTACCCTCTTGCCCTTTGTTTTTTTAGCTTTAAAAAATACAGACTGAGAGAACTTAGGTGGCCCAGTTGGTTAAGTGTCTGACTCTTCATTTTGGCTCAGGTCGTGATCTCCGGTCTTGAGATGAGCTGAGGGCAGAGCCTGCTTAAGATTCTTTCTCCCTCTCCCTCTGCCCCTCTCTCTCTGCTTGTGCGCGCGCTCTCTCTCTCTCTCTCTCTCTCTCTCTCTCTCTCTCACAGAGCCTGATGTGGGGCTTGAACTCATAAACCATGAGTTCATGACCTGAGCCCAGATCAAGAGTCGGACACTCGATATACTGAACCACCCAGGTGCCCCTCATTCTTTTTTATAGAACTTCATTGTGAGGATATACCACTCTCCCTGTGTGTGAATATTTAGGTTGTTTGCAAAACTTTGTAATTGTAGACAGCACTTTGTTGGAGGTGTATCTTCAGGGTAAATTCCTACAAGTGGAATAGCTGGATGAAAAGGTAAACGCACATGTACTTTGGTTATTATTGAATTCCCCTCTCTTAAAGTTTGAACCAATCTTCATTCTCACCAGCAATGCACAAGAGTGGCTGCTGCCCGCAGTCTTGTCAACTGAATGTGTTTCCTCTTGTTCATTTTGCCATTACAATGGGTGAGGTTAAGTTTCCATTTGCATTTCTCTTTTAAAAAAAAATTTTTTTTTTACATTTATTCATTTTTGAGAGACAGAGCACAGTGGGGGAGGGGCAGAGAGAGAGGGAGACACAGAATCCGAAGCAGGCTCCAGGCTCTGAGCTGCCAGCACAGAGCCCAACACCGGGCTCGAACCCACAAAACCACGAGATCACGACCTGAGCTGAAGCCAGACGCCCAACCGACTGAGCCACCCAGGCACCCTGCATTTCTTTTTTTAATAGGTGAGGTTGTATGTATCTCTAAATATTTAAGGAACGCATACACACAGAGTAAATCATGTGTTCCATATCTTTTGCCCATTTTCTGATTCTTTTTCCATCAATTTTATTTTATTTTATTTATTTTTTATTTTTTTAATTAAAAAATTTTTAATTTTTTTTCTTTTCCATCAATTTTAAAGAATTATTTCTATGTCAGGGATATTAGCCCTTTAGTGGTGATTTAATTGCAAGTGTTTCCTCTGTCAGTTTTATGTTTATTCTTTATGTTTATTATTATTTTTTGCTATGAAAATGTTTTCATGTTTAGGTGGTCAGATGCATGAACTTTTTTTGTTGTTGCATTAGGATTTTCAGTCATAGTTAGAAAACCTTTGGCATGTTTATCTCTAGCACTTGCAGGTTTCATGTGTTTACATTGAGATCTCTGATCCATCTTGAATTATTCTTGGGTACATTGTGGGGTTTGTATCTGCATTTACCATTTTCTAAATGGCTAACAGTTGTCCCAGCACCGCTTATGAAAAAACTCACTTTTGCCCCAGTGATGTGAGATGCTACCTTCAGCATATATTACTTTTCTGTGTGTACTTGTGTCTATTTCTGGGCTTTATATTCTATGCCACTGGTCTGCCTGACTATTTATTATGCACCAGCCCCACAGGGTGTTAATGGTGGAGGCTTTATAAAGTGTTTAAATGTCTGGTAGGGCTGGCTTCCCTTCAGAACTTTTCATTCTCAGTATTTTTCTGGCCATTTTTGCATTTTTATGATTTCCATATGAACTTTGTTTAACCACATAAGAAAAAACTTGTTGGTATTTTCATTGGAATAGCATTACAGTTATAAGTTAACTAAGAATTGACATTTTTATGACACTGAGTCATCCTATCCAAGAACAAAGATACCTTTCCATTTGTATCATATCATCTGCAAATAGAAATGGTAGAGATGGTTTTATTTCTTTCATAGCTCCTATGCTTCTAATCAATTTACCCCCTCAAATTGCATTGGTTAATCCCTCTAGTATGAAGTAGTGGAGAAAGGGGGCATTCTTGCCTTGTTCCCCATCTTAATACAAATAAATGCCTGCAGTGTTTCTCCTTTAAGTAGGATATGGGCTTTAGGCATAGGACATATAAATATATATAATCATTTTGAGAAAGTACCATCGGTTTCTTTTTTCTTGAGTTTCTTTTAAAATCAGCAATGGGTGTTGAATCCTGTTGAAGGCTTTTTTGGCCTTGCATTGCATTGCTGTAATAAATTATGATGACCTTGTGGCTTAAAACAGCAGAAATGTATTCTTTCACAGTTCTGGAGGCCAAAAGTCCAAAATCAGCATCAGTAAGATGAAATCAAGGTGTCAGCAGAGACATACTCCCTCTGGAGGTTGTAGGGAAGAATCTATTCCTTGACTTTCCCAGCTTCTGGTGGCTGCTGGTGTTTCTTGGCTTGTGACGCATCACTCCAATCTTGGCTCCGTGGTCACATGGCTTTTCCTCCTAAGTGTCAAATCTCCCACTGCCATCTGTTTTATAAGAACACTTGTGATTGTGTTTAGGGCCCACCCAAATAATCGAGGATAGTCTCTCTATTTCCATACTCTTAATGTAATCATATCAACAAAGACTTGGTTTCCATATGAGGTAAGGTTCATGGAATCCTGGGATGAAGACCTGGGTATCTTTGGGGTCTATTATTCAGTCTACCATGGGTATCTATGGAGAAAATCATGATTTTTCTGTTAGATTTATTGAAGTGTTTTATTAGATTAATAAATTTCCTAATATTCACCCAACTTTGCATTCCTGGAATAAATCCCACTTAGTCATGTTACATTCTTTTCAGAATGTGTTACTGAATTATTTTTGCTAATATTTTATTTAGAACATTTTGATTAATATTTATAAGTGATATTGGTCTTCAACTGCCTTTTTTGTACTCCACTGAGTTAAAGTATTGTGTTATATTTGCTTTGGAAAGTGAATTAGGACATTTTCTTTCATGTCCAATCAATTTTGGAACCTCAGGAATACTTTTTTCCCCTGAAGGTTTGGTGGAATTCTATTTTCCGTGAAACATCCAGTTCGGTTGCTGTTTTCTCCTCCTTGATTACTTTCTGCTGCTTCTGTGGGAGCTGGCCTGCTGAAACTTTCTATCTCAAATGGGGTCAATTTTGTTAAACTGCATTTTCAGAATACGCTAATGTCGTCTTTTTTTTAAACGTCTTCTAAGTTGCAGTCTAGGAAAAAAATCTCTTACCTCAATATTTAAAAAAATATATTCTATATTTTCTTCTTACATGTTTATGATTTCCATGCTTAGACCTTTAATTAATCAGGTATTTATTTTAGAGTATGATGTTACAAAGGGCTCTATATTTAGTCTTTGGCAAAATGGACCGTCATTGTCACAGTAACATTCATTGAATAAGCCATCCTTTGCTTTCTGGTTTCATGCTTCTTTTATCATATATGAAATCCTCCGTGTATGTAAAACTACCTCTGGACTGTTGTTTGTATTTTATTTACCTGATTGTCAATTCACAATGTCAGTACTATGCTTTTAAAATTTTTTGTTACTTAATACTGTTTTTCATACAGGTAAGTTCCTCACTCATTACTTTTCAACATTTTGTAGGCTTTTTTCATTCACCTACCCTTTCTGGTGGGCTTTGGAATGAAGTTAAATTTAAAAAGAAACCCCAGTAACATTTTGATTTTTATTGGAATTATTTTAACTTTATAGATTTACCTGGGGAGAACCGAATTTTTCTAGTATTAGATTTTTCCATCTTGGAGTAGGATATATTTCTAGATGTATTGTGATTTTGTCTGTATTTTTTGGTAATGTCTTATACCTGGTAATGTCTATACCAGATTTTTTCTGTATTTTTTGGTAATGTTTTTCTTCAAAAAAGCTTATTCCTAGGTATTTTATTTTATTTTATTTATTTATTTAATTTTATTTTTAATTAAAAAAAAATTACATCCAAATTAGTTAGCATATAGTGCGACAATGGTTTCAGGAGTAGATTCCTTAGTGCCCTTTGCCCATTTAGCCCATCTCTCCTCCCACAACCCCTCCAGTAACCCTCAGTTTGTTCTCCATATTTATGAGTCTCTTCTGTTTTGTCCTCCTCCCTGCTTTTATATTATTTTTGTTTCCCTTCCCTTACGCTCATCTGTTTTGTCTCTTAAAGTCCTCATATGAGTGAAGTCCTATGATTTTTGTCTTTCTCTGACTAATTTCACTTAGCATAATACCCTCCAGTTCCATCCACGTAGTTGCAAATGGCAAGATTTCCTTCTTCTTGATGGCTGAGTAATACTCCATTGTACACACATACCACATCTTCTTTATCCATTCATCCATTGATGGACATTTGGGCTCTTTCCATACTTTGGCTATTGTTGATAGTGCTACTATAAACATGGGGGTGCATGTGTCCCTTTGAAACAGCACACCTGTCTCCCTTGGATAAATGCCTAGTGGTGCAATTGCTGGGTCAGAGGGTAGTTCTATTTTTAGTTTTTTGAGGAACCTCCATACTGTTTTCCAGAGTGGCTGCCCCAGCTTGCATTCCCAATCCTAGGTATTTTATATGTTTTGTTGGTATTGAGAATAGGATTTTGTGTTTTAAGTTATGTTCTTTTTAAAAAAATTTTTTAATGTCTATTTATTTTTGAGAGAGACACGAGTGTGAGCGGTTGTTACATTCTTAAGTGGTCATTGTTGATGTGTACGAAAGCTTAATGCTTTTCAACTCCTAGCTTTTCATTTGATAAAATGTCTGGTTTTCCAAGTAGGTACTTGTATCCTCTAGAAATCATGACAATTTCTGATATGTTTTTGCCTGTCTGGAGTGAGAAAGTGGGAAGGGTGCCCTGGAGGCGAAGGGCATTTACAGGACTTGACAACTGTGTGTAACCTTTTTTTCCTTTCAGTTTGTACTGTGGAAGCTTTGGTGCCAAGGGACGGTAGCTTGTTGCTCTTCTGCTCTTTCTGCCCTTGCTGGGAGCCTGCTGCAGGGTGGAGTCCTCACCAGCTGTGGCTTTGGCACAGAAGTCCCAATTGGCCGCTCTGCCTCCACTCAGCGGGGCGGGGCACTGGCTGGGCTCCCTCGGCCTACAAACACTGCCCATGGTTTCCGTGGTTGCTTCAGTTTCAGCCCCTGCTGACTTGAGCTTCAGGGTTTCTAGGGCTTTGCCCAGAAAGGCTGGAATTTCTTGTTTGGCGTGGGCTAGAATACTGGCTTCTGTCCTCTGTGCATCTAGCCCCATTGGCTTTTTGTATAACGGAAATTCCTACAAATCTCCAGCTTCCTCCTTGGGCCCTTCCTTATTTTCTATTATTGTTATGGATCATTTGGTATTTTAGTGGGGCCCGGGAACACAGGAGAGAGAACAAAAGACCTCAATTTGGCATCTTTAAAGGATGGAGGTGGGGAGGAAGACTTCAGATTATAAAAGCAGTATAAATATTTTATAGTAAATTTAGAAAATACAGATGTGTGGTAAGAAGAGAATTGCTTTCAGCATTTTGGTGCACATCCTTCCAACCATGGTTTTGTTTTGTTTTGTTTTGTTTTGTTTTGTTTTGTTTTGTTTTCCTGATGCAGGGGTTTGGTGTCACACAGTTACTTCCAAGTGTATTTTCAGCTGAGTGGAGTTGCCTTTTTAACTCACCTGCTGACTTGACAGGAGGGACATTTAGACATGTGAAAATGTCAAGTGTGGATCCAGCCCAGGCAGAGCTGGGGATGTCTGACTGAAGGCTGAAGGAGGTGAGGGAGGCACCCTGTGGGCTTGCAGAGCACAGCTGGAGTCGGAACTGGGGTGCGTTTCATTCTTGCTTTCACAGTCCCCTGCTATGGCTTACGAGAAGGCTTAAGGACAAAACCACGATATGGTTTTGACTTTATTTTTTTTTAATGTTTATTTATTTTGAGAGAGAGAGAGAGAGAGAGAGAGAGAGAGAGAGAGAGAGCAGGGGAGGTGCTGAAAGAAGGAGAAAGAGAGAATCCCAAGCAGGCTCTATGCTTTCAGCCCAGAGGCTCAAACTCATGAACCGTGAGATCATGACCTGAGCCCAAACCAAGAGTCAGACGTTCAACCAACTGAGCCACCCAGGCGCCCCAATTTTGACTTTTGATTTAGGAACACATGGCCAAAACAACAGTTTCCATATCCCTTTCTGAGGTCTCTCTGACACCTTTCCAGCTACTTCCTGTGATGATGACATATTAAAAAAAATTTTTTTTAATGTTTTATTTATTTTTGAGATAGCACAAGAGGGAGAGGGTCAGAGAGAGAAGGACAGAGGATCCAAAGCGGGCTCTGTGCTGATAGCAGCGAGCCCGATGTGGGACTTGAGCTCACAAACGTGAGATCATGACCTGACCTGAAGTCAGACGCTCAACTGAGCCATTCAGGTGGCCCGACATGCTTACTTATTTTTGAATAGCTAACAGACTACATTTCTTTCACTGTTGTCTGTTTTTAGTAAAAAAGTTCACACGGTCCAAATACATTTGATTTTTTGCTTATGTGGCCTGGTCTTGAGAAATTTGAATGTGTCTCTCATAATTCCTTTAGTTTATGAAGCACTTGACAAACTCAAAGCACAATATCTCATTTGATCCTTACAAGAATCCCCGTTTGATAGTCTGGTAAGTTAACATGAAGAGAGTCTGAGCTCTTAGCCCAAGGTCACATAGCTGGTGCGGGGTAGAATTTGGACTCAAACTCATGTACAGTGTTAAAGCCTGGGCATGTCCCTTGTAGAATTGCTGGGGTTAGGGGGGCGCCTGGCTGGCTCAGCAGGTGGAGCATGCCAATCTCAGTCTCGGGGTTGTGAGTTCGAGCCCCACACTGGATGTAGAGATTACTTTAAAATCTTTAGGGGCATCTGGATGGCTCATTCAGTTAAATGTCCTACTTCAGTTCGGGTCATGACCATGTATTTTTTTTTTTTTTTAATGTTTATTTTTGAGAGAGAGAGAAAGAGTGCAAGCAGGAGAAAGGGAGACACAGTAGGAGCCTAAAGTAGGCTCCAGGCTTTGAGCTTTCAGCACAGAGCCAGACAGGGGGCTGGAACCCATGAACCATGAGATCATGATCTGAGCCAAAGTTGGAGGCTTAATTGACTGAGCCACCCAGGTGCCCCATGATCTCATGGTTTTTGAGTTCTAGCCCCTGCTTTGGATCCTCTGCCTCCCTCTCTCTCTCTGCCCCTCCCCAGCTCATGTGGGCATTCTCTCTCTCTCTCTCTCTCAAAAATAAATAAACATTGAAAAAAAAGTCTTTAGAATTGCTGGAAGCAGACCGACAGAAAGTTAGCTATGGTCCTTGTCCTCCAGGAAGAGAAGCTGTGTGGTTGAGTGGTTTATGAATACAGACTTTGTTCCTCAGTTGCTTGTCCTATAAATGAAGATAATAATGATCCCTGTGTTGCAGGATTGTTATAAGAATTAAACAGGATATTCCACTCACAATAGTTGGTATGCTATTTGGAATACAGTGAGCATTCAATGGATGTTAGACCTAATTATTAATATTAATTAACAATAACTAATCCATATTTGCTGATAAGGTGAGTTTGAACCATTTGGTTTTACCTCTCTGGGTAAAAGAGATAGGAAAGCAAGCAGGAAAGAAAGGTCCAGGTGGAGACCATAGGGAGGTAAAAGGAATGCCTTGGTCTTTACTCCCAGTCTACTGTTGCTGTATAACTTTTCATGAATAACAGAGATTTGAATATATTGTTGGTTGAGGGTTAAGATCTTTCACTGTGGTTAGAGGTAGTGATAAGGAGACCCTCACTTCCTATTTTCTCCAGCTGTAAAACATGGAAATAGCTCCCATCTTGCTGTGTTTGTGGAAAACGCTGTGGACCTGTAATGCAGAGTGTGGCACAGCATATCCTCAGGCAGCGAACAAATGCAGCCTTTGTATGTAACACCAAGTCAGCAGACCCCAGCCCCGGGTCCCCAGAGGGCATCAATGTTAATTTGCATTTTTTACTCCTAATCAGAGTTGTGGGGTTTTTTTAAAGTTTATTTATTGATTTTGAGAGAGAGAGAGAGAGAGAGAGAGAGAGAGAAAGAGAGAGAGAATGGGAAAGCAGGGGATGGGCAGAGAGAGAGGGAGAGAGAGAGAATTCCAAGCAGGTTCCGTACTGTCCATATAGAGCCTGATGCGGGGCTCAAACCCACGAACCATGAGATCATGACCTGAGCCAAAACCAAGAGTTGGATGCTTAACTGACTGAGCCACTCAGGTGCCCCCCAAATCCGAGGTTTCAAAATGAAGTGCAAACCGTGGAGTCTTTCTCTGCCCTCTTCTCCATGCCCCCTTTACAGTCACTCTCCTGCCACCCCCATCTCTCACGTTCTCTAGTTTTGCCTGCATGCATCCTGCTTTCCTCTGTGCTCAGCTCCTCTGCATGGGAACCTTGATTGTTCTTTTGTCTTTTATCATTTCTGGGGCAGCAGCAGTTCTCAAACGGCATTAAGTCACTTGCAAGGAACGTAAAACGTGGAGATTCCCCTGCCCCAAGCTCAGAACCCAGCAGGTCTGGGTGGAACCTGGGAGTTTGCGAGGGTGATTCTGGCACAGGTGGTCCTTGGAGCCCACAGCTAGGGAAACCGTGTAGCAGACACCATGATAGGGTGGGCGTGAGATGTAGCACAGACCCAGATGTGGGGACACTCTGGTGGCAGCGCCTGTAACTGCGATGGCAGCTTTGGAAGCTGCAGGATGCTTTGCTTCCCCTCTGCCCTTATATCTTCTGCCCAGAGGCCACGTGGTGGAAAAGGATCATGGAAGCAAGTTCTGAGAGGCTCCTGCAGCATGGGGCTCAGCGCTGGGCAGGAAGGAGAGTGTATATGCCTGGACTGAGTGACTGAAATCAGACCTGAGTGTTAGATCTGGGGTGGGGAGCTGGCGGGCAGTGGAGTTACCCTCCACCAGGCAGTGCACAGAGACTTCCTCCTTCTCTGAACCCACACCCTGACCTGGTCTGGACTGACAGCCTGTGTGCTCACAAGACTTTTACTACTATTCTTTGGTTCACATGTCTGCTGATGTGGCACACATGTTGCTTACTGCTGGATCTGGCAAATTTTTTGTCTTAAAAAAATTGAAGTTTCTTTGTGGTCAAAGAACTAACACATTGACTGAAACTTGAATGCTTTTTTTTTTTTTAATTTTTTTTTTTAAACATTTATTTATTTTTGAGACAGAGAGAGACAGAGTATGAACGGGGGAGGGTCAGAGAGAGAGGGAGACACAGAATCTGAAACAGGCTCCAGGCTCTGAGCAGTCAGCACAGAGCCCGACGTGGGGCTCAAACTCACATACCACGAGATTGTGACCTGAGCCGAAGTCGGACGCTTAACCGACCGAGCCACCCAGGCGCCCCAACTTGAATGCTTTTTAACTCCTTATAATTCGAGCATTATGAAACCTTACGTTCTGGGTCCTTGGGTGGTTTGCTGGGTGCTTAGATCTGTTCTCCCTTCGTTGTCATCTCCCTGCCTCACACAGGACTCCAAGGCCAGATCCACTTCCAAGGCTTAGTTAGCTTCCTCTGTTCCTCCTACTGTGTTTCCTGCCTGTTCTCCCTCTGAATTCTGTTCCTTTTTTTGCCTTTTAATTTTATTGAAGTGTAATTTATGTAAGTTAAATGTGCAGATCAAGGAGTTTCAAAAACTGCACACACCTGTACAACCCACACCTCTATAGAAAGATCTTGATAAGAATGTGGGTCACATGGGTGTATGCATTTCCATCATTCCAGGAAGTTCCCTGAGGGGCCCTTCCCACTCCACCCTCAGTTTCTCCCCTGGCTCAGGTAATCACTGTTATTTCTTTTCCTGTAGAGGTAAGTCCTAAAACTGCCTGGCTGCCCTAGAATGTCATGTAAATGAGATCATACATTAAATGCTTTTTTTGTGTCTGGCATCTTTCACTTGCATGAGGTTTTGTTGTTGTTGTTGTTTTTGAATGTTTATTGAGAGAGAGAGAGAGAGAGAGAGAGAGAGACAATCCCAAGCAGGCCTGACTCAGGGCGTGATCTCACAAACTGTGAGACCATAACCTGAGCCGAAACCAAGAGTCAGACACTTAACTGATTGGGCCACTCAGGTGCCCTCACTGGCATAATGTTTTTGAGATTCATCCATGTGGTTTCCTGTGTCAGTAGTTCTGTCATTTTATTGCTGAGTAGTATCCCATTGTATGAATATATCACACATTGTTTGCCATTCATCAGTTGTTAGGCATTTGGGTTGTTTCCAGTTTGGGGCTATTGTGAACAACACTCCTATGAACATTCTTGTGCAAGTCTTTTTGTGGACAGATGTTTTCATTTCACTTGGGCAAATGTTTAGGGTGCAGCTCTGGGCCATAGAGTATGTGTATATTTTTCTTTTTGAGAAATTGCCATTTTTCAAAATGTACCATGTTTACACTCCCATCAGAATGCATGAGAGTTCTGGTGGTTCAACATTCCTGCCTACATTCAATGCTGACTTTTTAATTTTAGCTTTTCTAGTGAGCATGAAGTAGATATGACTGTGACTTTAACTTGAATTTTTCTGTGATGGTAAGCAACTTTACATAAACTTTTTGGCTAAATGGAATATCTTTTATGAAGTGTCTTTTTATGAAGTATTTATGAAGTTTAAGTATTATGCCTGGTTTTTATTGGGTTGCTTATGTTTTTATTATGAATTTGTTGGAGTTGTTTATATATTCTGGACATAGTCCTGTGACAGACATATATGTTCAAATACTCTACCCCTGACTATGACAGACATATGTAAGGTGAATAGTTTCTCCCAGACTGTGGCCTGCCATTTAATTTTCTTCATAATATCTTTTTTAAAAATATTTATTTATTTTTGAGAGACAGAGTGAGAGCAGGGGAGGGACAGAGGGAGAGGGAGACACAGAATCTGAAGCAGCTTACAGGCTCTGAGCTGTCAGCATAGAGCCAGATGCAGGGCTCAAACCCACAAACTGTGAGATCATGACCTGAGCTGAAGTCGGACACTCAACCGACTGAGCCACTCAGGTGCCCCTGTTTGTCCATTTCTATTCGATTTTATTCCACTATTTTTCTTTCTTTCTACTTACTACAGATTTAATTTGTTCTTTTTTCCTAGCTCCATTAAGTAAAGGCTTAGATTGTTAATTTTAAAACATTTTTTCCCTCATGTAAGCATTTAGAGCTGTAAGTTTCCCTATAAGCACTATCCTGCTGTATCCCATAGATGTTGTTTCCTTCACCATCATTTGGTTTGAAGAATCTTCTGATTTCTTGTGTGAATCCCAGTTATTTTAAAAGACTCAACTTAAATCTTATTTCTTCTCTTTTCTTTCATTAAAATTTAAAAAAAAAAAATTTTTTTTTCAACGTTTATTTATTTATTTGGGACAGAGAGAGACAGAGCATGAACGGGGGAGGGGCAGAGAGAGAGGGAGACACAAAATCGGAAACAGGCTCCAGGCTCCGAGCCATCAGCCCAGAGCCCGACGCGGGGCTCGAACTCACAGACCGTGAGATCGTGACCTGGCTGAAGTCGGACGCTTAACCGACTGCGCCACCCAGGCGCCCCTCATTAAAATTTTTTAATGTTTATTTTTGAGAGAGCGAGCGCATGCGTGCACGTGCGCATGAGTGGGGGAGGGGCAGAGAGAGAGGGAGACACAGAATCTGAAGCAGGCTCCAGGCTCTGAGCTCTCTGCACAGAGCCCGGCGTGGGGCTTGAACCCACGGACCGTGAGATCGTGACTTGAGCCGAAGTCAGACCCTTAACTAACTGAGCCACCCAGGCTCCTCTCTTCTCTTTTCTGATGACTCAAGCCTATTCTTTCTTATGTACCTCTTTCATTATATATTTTCTCTTTATAGTCTTGTGTATCGTCTTAGTTTCTAATCTTCCTTGTGCATACACATTTGTTTTATGTATTTGTCTTTTATTGACTCTAAATGAACAATAGGCCCCTTGACTGCAAGAACTGCAGCTAACGAGGACTTGGTAACCTTGTTAGTATCTTGTCCGTAGTTGGCATATAATTAACAGATATTTCTCAAGCTCCACTAACATGGAAGCTACTGTGGGTGATAAAAGTTGGGTGTAATCCAGATACTCTTTAAGAAGTTAACTAATTTTTAAAAATATGTTAACTAATGATATAAAATAATGTATAATAAGAGCCAAATAGAGGAATGGGCATTAAACACTGCAGGCATTTAGAAGAGGAAGTGAAGTCGTTAGAGGGAATTATTTGAGGAAGACTCCAGAGAGGAAATGGGATTTGAACTGGCCCCAAACCAGAGGAGGAGATGCCATTCCCGCTGTGGGAAAAGCATGTACAAAGGTCCTGAGGTATAAATGTACACTGTCCATGTAGAAGACAGGGAAGAGACCAGTGTGGGGAAAGCTGAGGAAGGGAAGTCAGGGATATTGTGTAGAGAACTCCAATTAACGAGCTGAGGATATTGAGGTTATGTGGTTATCACTTCTGATGGCAGATCTGAGATGCCATCTTGGTACTCATGCAGTCTTCTATCCTACTTGACCCTCCTGTTCTTACTTATGCTAGTCAGAGCTTACCAGCCATGCTTTCCGAGCAGCATATGAAGAGTTCCCAGGCCAAATCTTCCACTACTTTGAACTTGGTCATGGACACTGTTTGTTTTCTCTTGGGGATTTCATTTCTTGGTTGCCTCTGTAGCCCAGTCACTGCTCTGAAGCAGGAATTCGGGTTTCTTAAGCTGACAACCATGAGGCCTTGTGATTTGGTTTGTTTCCATGAAACACTAGTCTAGCTCCACCCTTCTTGCTCAGCTCAAAGAGTATGTATCTGCACCCTTCATTAAGAAAAAAGAAACCACTTTTTTCAAAAGAATAGCATAAAACAGAGAACCCAAGTGTTTTTCTCTGAGAAGGGCAAAGCACTTCTGTCTACAAGCCAGCATTGGTTGTGGTCCTTTGTGCCCATTCACTCATTCACTCAGGAGTCTTTGCCTTCATCACTTCCTTCTGATGTGTCTGGCTGGAACACAAGAGGCGTTTTCATCCTCCAGAATTTTACTGTAGATCTTTGGTGTGCATAACTCGAAGCTAGATTTTTTGGTGTGTGTGTGTGTGTGTGTGTGTGTGTGTGTGTGTGCAGGAGCGCCCCAAGACTTGGAAGAAGCTGCAGGAACTTGCTGTAGAGTTGGGACAGCAAGATTCCTCACGTGGTGGATACCAAGCAGCAAATTCAGAAGCTGGGCGCTCTGAAAGCCCAGAGGAGGGGGCCTTGGGGTCCCTCAGAGAAGGCTTCCAGAAAACCTGGCAGTTGCGGGACTGGATCTAGATTTATCTAGGAGGGGATAATGTAAACATTGTGTTAGAGTTGCCGCTGAGTGCTGCATTGCTGGTGACGGGAAGAAGCCTCCCTGGCTGAGACAGAAGAGTGTGTATGGAGGGGGTGGGTAGAGGAACGAAGCTTTGGTGGAGGCTGTTTCTTTAGGCTTCCCAGGGCCTAAATTTATGCTGAAACAACAGCCAGAACTCCTAGAACTAAATGCATTTCTAACTTAGATTTATTTATATGCCCACACGTAAAATTGGCTCTGTTCATTAAAAATGCAGTGTGAGTTATGGCCGGTTAGGTTTCTGAAGGCCATGTTGAAATCAGCCTCAAGCCTCGTCCTGCTAGATCTCCCTGGGACCCTGTCTGCTAGTCCAGGCCATGCCAGTGGCAGCAAATGGAAGAGGGAGATTCTGCTTCTCCAGTGCTCAGAGCTGGGTAGAGAGGTATCTTCAGGGGTCCCCCACTCACCACTAATGGTAGAATAGTACCTCCCTCAGCCCACTGGGGGCTGGGAAGGGGTGGTCTGCCTGGCTGGGCTGGGGGTGGGTGAGTTTAGAGCTCCCCAGGGCACACTTGGGACAGCCTAACCAATCTCCCTAAGGGACTAGAGTCTGAATCAGGCAACCTAATGTATGCCTTTGGAGGTAGAAGCCAGGGAACCAGCCAGATTAGGGGACCTCATAGGGGGTATTCTTTAGCCCCTGACTTGTTGGTTTGAGGCGTTGTGGGACTTTGATTTTAAAGGTTTTTTTTTTAAATCTTTATGTATTTTTTAAAATGACAGGGAGGGGGAGGGGCAGAGAGAGAGGGGGACAGAGGATCCAAAGCTGACCCCATGCTGACAGCAGACAGCCTGACTTGGGGCTCGAACTCACAAACCGTGAGATCACGACCTAAGCCGAAGTTAGATGCTCAACCGACTGAGCCACCCAGGTGCCCCATGGGGGACTTTGATTTTAAAAATGTACTGCCTCTGTAGTACAAGTACAAAGGCTACTCCTTTGGGGACTTAAGTAGCTTCCTCCAACCTCAGAACACATAATAAAATAAAATGGGCATAAATTGCTAATTTAAAATGAGAAAACATCCCTCCTCCCCACCACCCCTCCCCGATTGGGGCCAGCCGGTGACCATGTGATGGATCATGCTGACTCCCCTTCATGTTTCCCAGTGGGAAGCCGGGTCCCCCTCTCTACTCCAGGGACCTGGCTCCTGGCTCAGAGCTGCTTGCCCTTTGCAGGGGTACCCTTGGCCCTTGACCCTCGACCCTCAGACCAGGCTTATTGGCTGTGGGAAGACGTGTCAGTGTCAAGCTCTGTGACAAGTTTGAGAACGAAGGGAAAATTGTGTAGCCCTGGTTAAAGCAGCCCTGCGGTTGCAGTGGGTTTCCACCCCACAGGAGCTGTTGCCCTGTCCTGATGTGACTTGGCCTTGGGGGTTGGTGCTGAGAGGGACAGAGCCCAGCCAGCTCCCTCATCCATGTGCTCTCCATTTCCTGTCATGTCCTTCCTGTTTTGTGGCCCTTCAGTTTCATAACTTTGAAAATTCTCCCACAGCCACATACACTCTTACTTCTTCTATTTTGTTTGCTTTGGTCATATATGTCTTGGAGGTGAAGTTCTTCAGAAACTTCCCACTGCCGGCTTCCCCTGTGCTCTGCCCTGTCTACTCGCCACGCTCGGGGCTGCTATCATCACTCCCTGCCCTGACAAATGTCCTGTCTCATCAGAGCTCAGACATCCTCAGCACCGCCGGCTACGACAGCATCATCCAGCACCTGAACAACGGCCGCAAGAACTGCAAAGAATTTGAAGACTTTTTAAAAGAAAGGTACATGCTGTTCTTCCTTGAAGATGGAGGGGAAGACAAAACACCCCCACACAAAGGAACAATTTCCTACTTTCTGTGTGTTTCTAAGCGTTCCCAAGACCTCTACTGTAGGCTATGGAATGATACCCAGGAAGTAAATGATATCTCTGTCCCAAAGCTCTTAGAAACCAGCTTTGACAGATGACATTCATGAATGAAACAGCAAACAAAATGTAATAAAATGCTAAGTGAGGTGATACGCACAGCACCGAAGACCTCACGGGAGAGGGAGATTGTGAAAGACTAGTAAATAAAGAGGGGCAGCTTCATAGCCGACGGGACTGGTGAGCGGCCCTGGGGGGGAGGGGCGGGGTGGATTTGATAGGCGGAGGTGTCTGTGGAAGAGCAGCAAGCTTGCAGGTGGAGGAGAGGAGCACGACTTAAGGAGCCTGATTCAGAGACCATGGGTGGGGAGAGGCAGAGCAGTGAGAAAGATGGGGCGGACGGGTCCCAGCACTCCAGAGGGCAGGGAGCTTGGTGGGGAAGGAGGGGACTGGCATGGTGTAGAGGATTTTTCCTTTCCTTTCCTTTTTACATTTTATTTTATTTTTAAAGTTTATTTATTTATTTTGAGAGGTTGGGGTAAGGCCAGAGAGATTGGGAGAGAGAGTATCCCAAGCAGGCTCCCTACTGTCAGCACAGAACCCAATGTCGGGGGTCAAACTCACAAACCATGAGACTGTGACCTGAGCTGAAACCAAGAGCCAGACGCTTAACCGAGCCACCAGGCGCCCCTCCTTTTCTTGTTGTAATAGATAAGGTTTTTATTATTATTATTTTTTTAATTCCGTACTTAACGGGGTAAGTTAGTTTTGTGGGAAATCGTAGTCCTCCAGAACACTCAATTGCCCAGTGATTCTGGATGAAGGGGGATTTTTGGCCAAAGAGCTGGGTCATTACCAGGACCCAAACTAATGAACAGATTCTCCTTGTAACACAGTGAGTGAGAGGTTTATAGCTTGGAGATACAGACATTAAAGTCTTTTTCCATCAAGTCTTTGTATTTTCTTCTCAAGAGAACATTGGGTAACATCACACCTACATGGTTGTGCGCCCTGATGAGGAGGCCCCTGTCCCTGAACTGTCTGAAAGGCCCCCGGGAACCGGAGAACTGCCACACTGTGGTTCTCAGGAGCCGTAGGCGAAGTGAAGTCGGTCCACTGTCAGCCTCCAGGGAGCTAGCTGGTCATGCACCTCTTCCTTCTAGACACCAGCCTCCCTCCTCTACCCAAGCTGGTTGACAGAGGTGACACCAGGTTACCACTTTTCTTTCTCTTGATGGGTACTGGAGGTGGGCTTCCTCTGTTCTTCAACAGAGCTCTGGAGGGAGCACGCAAACAGGAATTTCATGACTGCAGGGTGTGCACATTGTAGAGCCTCCCTTGCTTATTGTGCCCCTCCTCCAGTTAGTGCTTTTATCGATTTTCTCCTGGGAGTGAACTAGCCTTGCCCTGCATCCATGAGAAGGCATTCCCAAACATCCATGACCGAAGCTTCCGCTGCCGAGGCGGGACCATCCAAGAGTCCCCTGACATGATGTGGATGGTGTTGTAGCTCAGTGGTGCCCACATTTTTTTTTAAATGTGACCCTCAGCAAGAAATACATTTTACACTGCCATCCGGTACACACATGCATAAAACAAGAGTTTAACAAACGTCACTACCCTATTATTTTACTCAATTCTATGTATTTAAACACGGCTGGTCATGACCCATTGAATGGATTTATTGTGCGCAAGTGAGTTATGACCCACAGTTTGAAAAACACAAGTCCAAACAAATCCCAGAAACTAAGTTCTCACTTTTTAATGTCTCATAAAAATATATGGAAAAGAGAAGGAAATTAAAAATTAATAAATATTTTTATTGTATTTTTTAAAAAGTTTCTTATTTATTTATTTATTTATTTATAGACAGAGACAGCACGAGTGGGAGAGGGGCAGAGAGAGGAAGAGAGAGTGGGTAAGAGGCAGGGAGGGAGAGAATCCCAAGCAGGCTCTGCACTGTCAGCACAGAGCGTGACCCGGGGATTGAACTCACAAACCGTGAGATCATGACCTGAGCCGAAACCGAGAGTCAGACGTTTAACCGACTAAGCCACCCAGGCGCCCCTGTGCTGTATTTCTAGTATATGGTCATTTTTCTGCAGGAGTTTCAGAGCAAAAGAAACCAGCCCATGCTCTCTGGTTTTGGGAAAGAATCGGCATCAGGTCAGAGTGTCAGATATGTATGCCTTGGGTACAGGGGTTTGAGGCTCTTGGTCATGTGGCCTGCCTGGGCCCTGGGCTTCCTTTCTGGTGGTGTGCTTGCCAGGAGGAGGCTGCTGTCAGTGAGGGAGTGTGCGTTCCTTCCCTGTGTCCTGTTCAGAGATAATTCATGTGAAGATGTGCAACCCTCTTCAGGGTTTAGTTGCCTGGCCTTTCCTCTTGCTCTGGTAGGTGTGGGGTGCCTGTGGTTCAGAGAGGTTATGTAACTTGCCTAAGGTCACACAGCCAATAAAGGATAGATCTGCTTTCAAGCCTAGGAAAGTCGGGCCCTGGAACTCTCTTCATCATACCTGGTACAGTGCCTGGGACATCTTAAGTGGTGGGGAAAGGGGATATTCGGCATTTTAGATCACGCTACACCAAGTAATAGTCAGTTGTTTTTGTGAGACCTGCCAACTGCAGAGTTTATATTCTGAAATTCCCCTCTCTTTGCTATAGTTTAGCTGTGTATTTGAATTGGCTCAGTCGATTAAACGTCCAACTTCCGCTCAGGTCATGATCTCATGGTTTGTGAGTTCGAGACCTGCATCGGGCTCACTGCTGTCAGCGCGGAGCCTGCCTCAGATCCTCTGTCCCCCCTTCAGATCCTCCCTCAGAAAACCCAAAGAACAAAAAACATAAAACACTGAATTGACTATGAATGAGGAACTCTTTAGGATGGAAAAAGGATACTCTTCGAGAACATGGGAAGAGGGGTGGGCCTCAGGAGTGCAGCATTTAGTGGAATTATCTCTTACTCCACTTAAAAAATATATATGAATAAAAATAAATTTTTGGTAAATAAATCCTTGGGTCACAGTTTTGAATAGTCTGTAACGCGCTGGCCTGTGCCAGTCAGGGGGCCATGTTTGGTTTTGCCAAGATGTGATGTCCACCTGGCAACTGAGACATGAAGGCCACCAGTCTTCTCACAATTCCCCCTGTCCTGTAGGAGAGTTTTGCATTTTAGAGAATGGTGTTATATCTGAGCTTCTCCCTTCAGAAGTGCAGTTTTGCCCTCAAGGGGGGTGCCATGTGTTTTAACTAAGTCAGCCCGAGAAAGACTCAGAGCTCTCTCTTCTGTTCCCTTTAGGGCATCAATTGAAGAGAAATACGGCAAAGACCTGCTAAACCTCTCCAGGAAGAAGCCGTGTGGACAGTTGGAGATCAAGTAGGTACCATGCTTCTTTCCTGTTTCCAGGTTGACTAACACTGCCAGGAGCCCCATCACTTCAGCAGACAGAGCTGGCCAGTGGGGTGAAGTGTGTCGGGGGAAAACAGTTTTTAGGTTTTTTTTTTTCTTATTTTGAGGCGTGAAAAATCTAAAAAAATAGAAAGGAGGCTAAAATGAACTGCAAAGCCACAATCCATTAGTAAAATGTTCTAGATTTTCTTTGAAGTCTTTTTCTATGTATACTTTTTCATAGGTAGGATTATACTGTATATGATTTTGTACTAGACGTTTAATAGAGGGGCTTCCACGCACGCGCACACACACACACACCCCACAGTTTGTGATAACTCTGAGAGACTGTCTGCATGATTTTATAGTTCTCACGACTGATGTGAGGTTTCTATACGTATTCTTCTGTTACTCACTGATTACAGGAATGGCCAGGACATGGTGCCTGCTTTAGGAATACGCTCCCTCTCATCTAAAGGGCTGGCTTCATGGGCCGTCATACAGGAGCCTACGCTTTGAAGGGCTTCATAACGGGTTTGATGCTCTTTGCTGTCCCCATTTTGAAATTCTTAATAATTTTTATTTCTTCATTTATTTTTTAATGTTTGTTTATTTTTGAGAGAAAGAGAGTGTGAGCAGGGGAGGGGCAGAGAGAGAAGGAGACGCAGAATCTGAAGCATGTTCCAGGCTCTGAGCTGTCAGCACAAAGCCCAATGCAGGGCTTGAACTCATGGACGGTGAGATCATGACCTGAGCCAAAGTCAGTTGCTTAACCAACTGAGCCACCCAGGTGCCCCATAAATTCTTAATAATTTATAAACAACGGGTCCCACATTTTCATTTTGCAGTGGACCTCACAAATTCTATAGCCCCTCCTACTCATATGGAAATTTCTACATTCCTTCTTCAAAATAGGCATGTTGAGGGAGGCTTGGGAGAAATAGTTTCAAGGAGACTTTGCAGGCCTCTGCAGACCTAATCACATCACATACTGTGCTATAGAGAGCCGCATAGATGCCCTGAGGTCTGTGTCCTATCAGAGACCCTAATGGGGGAAGATAAGACATAGACCTTCCTCTTCTCTTCTCTTGCTTCTAACACACACGCACACACACACACACACACACACACACACACACACACCACCCCACCCCACCCCACCCCAGAAATGTGCTGGATTATAGAAAAGAAACATTGAAAACTACTTAAAATATTAATAGTTATATAAGCCTAAAAAATTTGTTACCCCCTGATATCAGGCATTGGTATAAGGAGAATTCGTTGATTAGACTATATTTTACTTTTGATGTTTTAAATGAAAAATTAAAAAATACACTAAAAGGTAAAAAGACAAACATAAAGACTGGCTGTATACCCAAATCACCTAGATTTAATAATTATTCATGTTTGCCATACTTTCTTAATATAGGTTTTTTGTGAAAATGTTTAAATTGGAACATTTTAAATTTAAACCTAGAATTAGATATTTCTCCACATGTACTTGGTTCCTTTTAGTGATTTATTGTATTTAGAGATGAAACCCTGAGTTCTAGCATTGGTCATTGTCACAGAGATGTCACCGTTTCTAGGCACTTTCCCAGGACAGATATTATATATTATATTATATTATATTATATTATATTATATTATATTATATTATATTACTTATATTTTATTATTTTTAAGTTGTTTTTAATAATTTTTTTACATTTTATTTTATTTTCGAGAGACAGAGAGAGACAGAGCACAAGCAGGGGAGGGGCAGAGAGAGACAAAGACAAAATTTGAAGCAGGCTCCAGGCTCTGAGCTGTCAGCACAGAGCCTGACGCGGGGCTCGAACCCACAAACCATGAGATCATGATCTGAGCTGAAGTCGGAGGCTTAACTGACTGAGCCACTCAGGCATCCTATTTATTTATTTTTAAATGTTTATTTTTGAGAAAGAGAGAAAGCAGGCACGTGCGTGCATGAGTGGGGGAGGGGCAGAGAGACAGTGGGACAGAGGATCCCAAGCAGGCTCTGTGCTGAAAGCAGAGAGCCAAAGGCAGAGCTCAAACTCATGAACTGTGAAATCATGACCTGAGCCCAAGTCGGACGCTTAACCGACTCAGCCACCCAGGTACCCCTCAGGGGACAGATTTTAAAAGCATGAGTAGTTCATATTGATATTTCCAATTCTAAAATAACTTTGTAGGGTTTTACTTAATTTCCTTAATTTTATATTCATTTCACCTTGCACTGAAAATCTTGATTCCTGACAATATTAGCACAATTACTTGCTTTATATGACCATTTATATTAAAATATTTCAAAATAATATCAATATTACTACTCATAATAATACTTCTGAATGAAGTTTAACATTTCCTTGAAGTTCCTTTTGATCTTAGAATGTATTTCACTGAGAATACTGTGTTCTGGGGTGCCTGGGTGGCTCAGTTGGTTAAGCATCTGACTCTTGATATCGGCTCAGGTCATGGTATCATGTGTGAAATGTAACCAATTTTGTTTCAATTTTTTAAATTTTAAGGGTTGTTTTCTTTTCCCTATTTGGTTTAGTTTTATTTTTTGAACATATAAAACATTTATGTGTTGACAGATAAAACTGCATAGATTTAGGTATGTTTCTTTGTCATTCAAGCAGGGTTTAGATAATTTCAAGGAAGATTAGTGGGTCACTTAACCAAAAAACTTGTTCATTTGCAGAGAAAGCGTAAGCTGTTTGGGAAGATACCCAAAAACTTGAGGTGATGTCATGAGAAAGAGCCATATTCTCTACATTAACACTTCTTAGAAAAGGTATTTAGCAGAATGAGTCTGATCCAAAATGGTATTTATTATATTCTTACACATTTGACTTATAACTTAGTAAATTCATAGAGAACACTATTCTCTCTGTTCTGTGATAAAGGCCAGTCAGTGTTCCTTCTAAGAGTATACCTCAGACAGGAAGATGCAACAAAAAATGAGGCCTGGGGACAGAGTGTCCAAAGTTGAAGGCCATTTAGGTGACTTCTGTTTCTGTCACCTCCAGAATGATCTTTAGGAAGGGGCCCTCGATAAGAGTGCAAGACTCTGCTTCTCTGTGGACTAGTTAGGATTTTTCGTCTTGTGGACCACGTTGAGAGACTCAGGCGCCTAATGGGCTTGCTAGGATTTAAGGCCAAAGTGTTTATCAAAAGGGTGGTAGAGGGGCACCTGGGTGGCTCAGTTGGTTCAGCATCTGACTTCGAGCCCCACATCGGGCTCTGCGCTGACAGCTCAGAGCCTGGAGCCTGCTTCAGATTCTGTGTCTCCCTCTCTCTCTGCCCCTCCCCCACTAACGCTCAAAAATAAATAATAAACATTAAAAAGAATTTTAAAGGGTGGTAGAATATTTTCTTTTCCCACAGTGAAGGGGAACACTAGGGAGAAGAGGAGTCGGATGTTGCTAGGCCACCACCCCCAAGGTTCAGATTCTCTCCGGTTGTCATGTCCTGAACAAGGGAAACAGCAATTAAGTGATGATGTGAGACAACAAAGCTAATGACAAACTAAAGAGAGATTGAGGCTGCCCTTCTT
The DNA here is from genome assembly GCF_018350175.1 of Felis catus. Classification (NCBI taxonomy): domain Eukaryota; kingdom Metazoa; phylum Chordata; class Mammalia; order Carnivora; family Felidae; genus Felis; species Felis catus. The sequence continues at coordinate 66,252,346 of NC_058379.1, read as the reverse complement.
GTGGCCCTGCAGCCAGTTGCTTAGGGTGGGGGAAAAACTTTAGACCCTGAACAGATTATTTATGTGTAAGGCTGGGTTTCAGCTCTACGACTCCCAATTGAGAAAGCCTTCTGGTGGTGTCTGATGCCATATCTCTGCATTTCCCAGTAATTCCAGTAGTGTGCCTGCACTTCAGTGATGTTCATTTGTCCTTCTGGACCACTGGCACATTTGTTAGACATGGACACTTTCTAGTGTCTATCCACACCGTATCACGATAATTGTATCATAAGATGGGTAAAGAGAATGGAGAATGTGCAGTTATGTTTTCCTGCTTGATGTCTTTGTAATAATTGGAAGTGTTTGTGTGAGAAAAGGCATGCAGAAATAAGGATTCTTTCTTTGCGATGAACAGAGCAGGGGAAAGGAAATAGCTGAAAGAAACGGCCAGCTGGAAAAGACAAGGGGTTTTTCTTTGCAAAGTAGCCAAGCTTGCCACCTACATGTATCCATATAAGAAGTGATCCGTGATGTTATGCTGTTGTGGTTCGGGGACCATGAATTCACAAAGTTCTATTCCTACTTGAAAGGCTGGAGTGAGCGCAGTGAGATCTGCTTCCAGTGAAGGCAGCATGAGCAAGAACATCCCCAGGGCCATGTCACCTCACAGGGATGTTTACTTTAGGAAGTGTAGGATGACAGACAACTAAAACCATGGGCCAGGGCGTCTCCAAGGGAGGAGGAGCCATGGGCTGTAAGAGGATGGGGGAGATTGAGAGAAGGTATGAAAAATGAGTCATGGGCTTTCCCCACTGAAACTGTGAGGTAGTAAATGTGTGTTGTTTTAAGCTGCTAAATTTGGGGTAGTTTGTTTTTTAGCAGTAGAACATTGAAACGATGTGTTTCATGTCTGTCCCTTCCTTTAGAGTCCAAGGTCTGGGACCAGTCTGTCTTGTACCATGGAATCATTAACATCTGACACAACACCTGGCTCATGGTTTATGTTCAATGAACACATGATTGACAGATGAGTGAAAAAGAGGGAGATCAGGAGCCAGAGTTTGAACCCTTCCTTGTATCCTTATTTCTAATTATCACACTTTAAAGAAGTGGACTGGTATTCTTATGAGAAAGGGATCATAATTCCTATATAATCATTGGGAGAAATGAAACGTAAGGAATTTGGGTGTCTTGCTCTACCCAGGTGGACAGTGAAGAATTTATAATGCTTTGCCTGGGACTGAGAGAGCAAGAAAGAGGAAAACTGAACTGAAGAAATCTTGATCCTTCGCTGTCTTCCCAAGCTTATATGCAAAGATGAGTCTGCAGGCCATGACACGTGGGCGGAGAGAAGCATGCAGTGGTTTTATGATAAGATTGTACAGGGGCACGTGAGTGGCTCAGTTGGTCAAGTGTCTGACTCTTGTTTTCAGCCCACGTCATGATCCCACAGTTTTGTGGGTTCGAGCCCCGCATTGGGCTCCTTGCTGGCAGCGTGGAGCCTGTTTGGGATTCTCTGTCTCCCTCTCTCTCTGCACCTCCCCACTCACACTGTCTCTGTCTCTCTCAAAATAAATAAATGAACTTAAAAGAAAAAAAGATTGTACAACAACTTCCAGAACTGAAGTTATATATGTGCTTGTTTTTCAGCACCCTGAAGCAGGCCCTTGAAGTCTTCAAGAAGCGTAAGTGATTCTTTAAACTATATTTGCTGCCCTTGGCCGGTTCTGGGGGTTTTACTTTGAACAGCCATCTCGTATTGGGTAAAAAAAAAAAAAAAAAAAAGTTAGAGCAGCTCCCAAGGTGAGAAGTAGCTCTGCAGAGCTGAAATGAGCTGGAGAGCCCACCTTCCATGTGGAAGTCGTGACGTGCATTTGACTTACTTCGAGCAGGGGTTCTCACACTTGAAATCCAGGGCAAGGGCCTCGCAATTTGGTCTTCAAGGGGTCCTGTCTGGGTCTTTTTGAAAAAAAAATTTTTATTAAAAATTTTTTTTATAAGTTTATTTTATTTTTTGACAGAGAGAGACAGAGAGAGGGAAAGAGAGAGAGAGAGAGAGGGAGAGAGAGAATCCCAAGCAGGCTCCACGCTGTCAGTGCAGAGCCCAGTGCGGGGCTTGAACTCATGAACTGTGAGGTCATGACCTGAGCCGAAATCAAGAATTGGACACTTAACTGATTGAGCCACCCAGGCGCCCCTTTTTAAAGTAATTCGTACGCCCACCATGGAGTTCAGACTCACGGCTCTGAGATCAAGGGTTGTAGGCTCTACCGACTGAGCCAGCCAGGCGCCCTCCTGTTCAGTTCTAAGAGTCCCCAGTCCTGTTACTCAGAAACTGCCTTTAAGGCTTTCTGTTCTTCACAATACTTGCTGCTTTCGGAGCTAAGGATTTTAACATGGCATTGTACGTATGTGCTTAAGTGTTTCTGTAGCTAGTTGACTGGTTCTAGAAGTTTGTAAATGTTAGCTAAACAGATATTCATCTTAACTTTTCCATGGAAGGTGTTCTCTTCCCTCTTTAACTCACCAATGAATACATTTCTCAAGGTAGAAATGTTTATGTTTCATGTTTTTTATATGCCCTGCAAGGCTAACCATGGGGCCCAAGGGAGCTTCAGTCTAGGCTGGGTCTCCTAAGCCTATGTACTTGCTGTTACTTGACTTACTTTCTACCCTCCCCGAATAGTTTTATTTCCTTCTTATTGAAAAACATATTTATCTTAAACATTCAAATGAGACAACTATCAAGAAGAGAGTAAGTACCTAGGCTTTCAGTTCCTAGTGATAAGCAGTTATTGGTGAATGTGACTGCAGATATTTTTATGCAATTAAACACATGTAAATGTATCAATTCATATAAAAAATAGGATGATACCATGGCAGTGGTTCAGAATCTGTGGCGTGAGTGAGAGCAGATCATTTGTTTTTAAGTCATTTTTAAAATGAAAATATCAATGGTTTCATCATGCTAACAGTTTGGGATATATCTCTCCAGACCTTTTCCTACACATTTACAATTCTCTTTCTCTCTCTTAAATTGCACACAGACACACACATGTGTGTTTTTGTATAAATGAGATCATACTATACCTATATCCTACAATTTGTTTTTCCCAACAATATTATCTAAGCATCTTTCTATTTCTTTTTTTTAACTTGTTTTATTTACTTATTTTTTTAAATTTACATCCAAATTAGTTAGCATATAGTGCACCAATGATTTCAGGAGTAGATTCCTTAGTGCCCCTTCCCCATTTAGCCCATCCCCTCTCCCGCCACCCCTCCAGTAACCCTCAGTTTGTTCTCCATATTTATGAGTCTCTTCTGTTTTGTCCTCCTCCCTGTTTTTATATTATTTCTTCCTTTCCCTTATGTTCATCTGTTTTGTCTCTTAAAGTCCTCATATGAGTGAAGTCATATGATTTTTGTCTTTCTCTGACTAATTTCACTTAGCATAATACCCTCCAGTTCTATCCACGTAGTTGCAAATGGCAAGATTTCCTTCTTTTTGATTGCCAAGTAGTACTCCATTATACACACACACACACACACACACACACACACACACACACATACATATACATACCACATTTTCTTTATCCATTCATCCACCAATGGACATTTGGGCTCTTTCCATACTTTGGCTATTGTTGATAGTGCTGCTATAAACATGGGGTGCATGTGTCCCTTTGAAACAGCACACCTGTATCCCATGGATAAATGCCTAGTGGTGCAATTGCTGGGTCGTAGGGTAGTTCTATTTTTGTTTTTTTGAGGAACCTCCATACTGTTTTCCAGAGTGGCTGCACCAGCTTGCATTCCCAAGCATCTTTCCATTTCAGTTCATATAGATCTGCCTCATTCTTTCACATTTGAAAGTTTTGGTCTTATAAAATGCCAGACCTCCTCCAGAAAGGTTGTACTGACTTCTCCCCCACCAAAAGTGCTATTTTTTACCCATGCTTGCCAATATGAAGAATTTTCACATTTAAAAATTTTTCCCTAACTGAAAAGTAAAAAATTATACATCTCTGGGGGTTGAGGTTTTGCATTTTTTCCAATAGCTTTACGGTTGAATACATTTTCAAATGTTTATTAGCCATTTAGCCAATCTTTTAAAAAATGCCATGTTCTTTAACTAATTTTTTTATACTGGAGTGTATATATTTTTCTTTTGGCTTGTGAAAACTCTTTTAATATAGCGGTTTATTCTGTTACATAAATTGCTAATATTTTTCTAATTTGTCATGTCTCTTGGAACCTTTCAAAGTTATTTTGACACACACAAGTTTAAATTTTTTTCTTAGGTCAGATCTGTCCGTCTTTCTAGCCTTAAAGTCATGCTTCAATTTGTTTTCTTAGAACAAGTAAAGTAAGAATTTTTTTTTTTTTTGCTGCTACAAAGGTAAACCGTACTCATCGCAAAGATCTTAGAAAATAAGAAGAAAAAATCACCAACAACCTTTCTGTCTAGAAATAATTATTGATAGCCATCATTTTTGTGTGTGACCTTTCTTATAGATGCTCAGGTTCAGAAAATGTTAGAGATGGAAAGACTGTTAGAGTCATCTAATGAGAAATAAATACCGAATTTGAAATTGTAGTGGGTTCAGTGACATCTTTCAGCATGTAAGCTCCATGAGCTGGGGCCTCGGCTGTTCTTCTCCCCAGTTCTGGGGACACACTAGGTTAGTAACAGTTAGTGGTTGGAGGTTAAGCTAAAGATTTGCTAGCCTTGGTCTTGGTGGTCAGGGCAAGGCAGGGCACATGGAGGGGGTTGATAAATGTTGGTGACCAAGTGAGGTAGGTTAATTTTACCACTTGTTCCAGTATTTTATTTTGTAGATAAGTTTTGTATGGTTTTGTATATTTCAATTCAGACATATGTAGATCTTGTTTATTATGTTTTTTAAAATTTTTTTTTGCAGAGGTAGACAGTGTGGCACAATGTCACATTCAGCTTGCCCAGACTCTAAGAGACGAGGCCAGGAAGATGGAAGAATTCAGGGAAAAGCAAAAGCTACAACGGAAAAAGGTTGGATTTGCGTATATGTTAAGACGTTGCTTTTCCCGTGGCAGAAAACTCCAGGCTTGTTTTTCATCAAACTCCTTGGCTCACACCCGCCTTCATGCAGCCATGCTCCTCTTTTAACCTATGAGATTATTTATTGGGAAACCATGTGGAGACCCAACTAGATGGTTCTGTCTCTGTACCCATTTGCACCCAGGCCAGTTCTCTTTGAATTCTCCCAGGATTTATGGGTCTGGCCTGTCTTCTTCTTTTCATATCTGCTGCCACTATTCCGACTATGACTGGCAAGAGGAAACCCTGTCTTTGGTAGAGTCTAGGGCATTTAACCTGGCGAACTCCCAGACCACACTCCTCCTCCTCGAGAAGGCAGTAAGGGAAGGGTAAGATGTAGAGAAGACTTACATTCTCCCAGAGACCATGTAGTCTAACCACCCTATTTTACAAATTGGGAAACTGAGGCCCTGGGAAATCCAAGTCCTTTTTGTCCTCAAAGCAGATGTGCATAGGCTGTTTTTCATTGATGGAATTTACTCTGTCCAATTACATGGAAGGAGATGGGAGTAACAAGAGTTAATAAAACTGGCGAATGTTTGAAAAGTTACAAGGATCAAGAAAAGAAGTTCAGATACACAGTAGTAAAGTGTTCCTTAGAAGAGACCAGCGACTATTCTGACTCCCTTCTATCTTGTTCCTGAATGACTTATACATTCAGGTTGGCCTGACAGCCAACTAGAGCTCTTCTAGAATTTCTTCTTTTTTACATCTGGTCTGTAAGGTTGGAACGTCAGCTTCACATGGGGGACCAGCTCTTCTTTATTTGGCACCCAAAGATTTCCACCCAGGTCTCCCCAGACATCTTTGCATGAGCTTTTTGGAAATCCGTTCTCATCCTGGTCCTTGACCATCTGAAGGTCATTGTCTATAGTGTGTGTATCCAAAAAAGGTCCAGCTGTTAAGGCTGATTCTACCCATATGCCATTTTCAGAAACTTTGCCTATGGTTCTAAGCCAGAGTCTAATTCCAGCCTTTGGTGATCAGCTGGCATTTGGAGTGGATGGCGGACTTAAGAGCCCGACTGCCTTACATCTATGGTCATCTCATGAGCTGCTCTTAAAGCCATGCCTCTTCTTAGGAATAAAAGGTGGAAACTAACATTTAAGGAATACCAGATCAGTGGTTTCACACACATTCACACTTCATATATCAGGTTTGAGAGGTGCATCTGGCCTCAAATATTTTTCAGAGCAGAAATAATACGTACATATACCCACCCATTAGACAGTCAAATTGTTTTGACCTGACATTGCCAGCCTTGCCCACCTACCTAGAGAAGTAACAATTTTTCAGGGGCAAAATTAACAGAGTCTATACGCATATGTGATTTCCAGTAAGAGGAGCAGAAAGTCATTTCCTCATGTTTCCAAGTGCCTTTGGTAGCCTTAGTCGTTTCAGGGAGAGTTTTGTTAATTTTGCAAGGCTTCTGAAACTTCCCCTCCTAACAAGTTACAAAGATCAAATTCTCATAACTGGAAGAATGTGTTCTGAATTCTGTTAAGTAATAAAGGAGCCTGTGCTCAGCTCATTGCTGTCATCCAAGTTCTCTATATTCTGTGTGCTCTCTACAGGAGGAAAATGCCTTCTGAGCTTTCTTGAAGAAGTCTGAAGTTTATTAATAAATTTCTAGTTACTTGTGTCACAGTGAACTCTGGGTTGTACCACTTCTGTTTTTAGATACCTTTTTTTTTTTTTTAAATCAAACTTTGGGAGAAAATGTGTCAATGCTAACTTCTCATTTTCACTGTATGTTTTGGGCTTCCACTTTCTGGAAATTGAGCCATTTCCACTTATCAAGGAAAACCATTGGTTCCTTTTAGCAAACTGGGGAAGGGGAACGGCAGGTAGAATAGCTCAGAAGTTAGTGGTGTACTACTCACGTAACTAGATTTCTGGGGGTGGTGAACAATACAGACATGGTCATCCTTCCCTCATGGAGTGTAGAGCATGGCCAGAGAATGATGTGACATAGTCATCATGATAAAGCATGATGAGCATTAAATACTAGGGGAGATGAAGGTGCCACCTCACCTGCAGTGGGGACTCCTAACCTTATCAGTGAGGTGGGGGAGGCGTCTTGGGGGCAGACCCTGAGGCTACAAGCCCCAGAGTGAGTGACAGTACAGGTGAGGATGATGAGGGACAGGCTGTCATCCCTGAAGGTTGGCCAGGTTGGGGGGGCTCTTAGGAGTCTTGGCGTTTTAGGGTACTGAGGTTTTTTCCCTGGCCCAGAATGTGCTAGGCTGACAGGGACAGCACACGGTCAGTCACTCTCCTCTGGTGCCTACATTCTGTTCTGCCCTCTCCGCTGACATTGGGATGAACATGGCAGAATGGTGCTCTGCCTGTGTAGAGAGAAATCTCCAAAGAAAGGAACGTCCTTAGTTACACGGAGTGACGCTTACAGCTTTAATGGCGTGAATGCAGACAGACCACCAAAGCAGCTATTTCAGTCATGTACTGCAGGGCCATTTGAATCATTTACATATCTCTTCTTCCTTTGCCCCTCCCTTCTGCTTCTCCCCACCCTAGAGCAGAGGTGATAGTTCTTGTACCACTTTGTGTTATCAATAATAAGACAATTAGATTTCCATTGGGTTTGGCCTTTGAAGACCTGCCAAGAATAGGCCATTCTATAAGTGAATACAGACATGAGGAGACTTAAATCAAAGTGGGGTAACAGACAGATCTGGACTTGGTGTCACTGAATGGCTTTGAGAAATTATCACCTCTTGGGCCCCCAGGGCTCACAACTGTCAGGTTAGAGCCAGACTACCCCTCTCTCTCTCTCCTCTAGGGTCCTGTTCTCATACAGGTGCCAGGGATCCTCCAAGGTAGAGAGGAAGATGAAGGGAAAAGGTCTGACTAATAGGACTTTGTAGCCACCTGAGAGGAGCTGGAAGCAGGTGTTATGTGTGAGTTGGACATAAGGAGGCCTGGCTGAGGCCATAAACTATGAAATAGTGGCAGCTCCCAAACTGGAAGAAAGGCAATATATATTTTTGGACTGGCAAAGACCACAGGACAGACCAATAGTGCTGAGTGATCTGCTCCATGGAGTTTGGGGAAATTAGGAACCATTAATAAATAAACCCAGCTCCTCCTCCTGGTAGAGGTACCTAGGCGCTCACGTGAACCACACAGCTTCCTGTCTGTGATGACAAGGGCCTTCCCATGAGACTCTGCATGTGGGGCTCATGTCTGTTCTCTGTGTCTACAGGATCTTCACTGTTAGCAGATGCATGGCCCACCTCTTAGTCCTCGATTTCAGCTGGGCTGGAAGATGGCTGTTCAGTTCTCTGAAGGCCCCTTGGGGATCCCCAACAGAATTTCATGTATTCCAAAAGCTTATATTTGAAGTCAGACCATCCCAAACATTCCATCCAGATATCTTGAAAATCCATCCAGCCATGTTTGTGTTGGTAACAGACAAAAATGTAATTCTCCAGAAGAAAGAGAAACCACATTTGAACATCATTTTCAGAGTTATTATTTTGCATTGTGTCATTTTGCACGAGAGCAATGCCATAGCTCATTTTGAATTACTGCACCTCTTGGTTTTTTATATACCCGTTTGATTTTATAGAGCTATCATAAGGATAATGGTAGGTGAGGGTAATGATTAGGAACAAGGGCACAGGAGTCAGGCTGTGCTCAAATCCCAACTCTACTACTTGCTTGGGTAAATTAATCCACCTCAGTTTACTGTCAAAAAAATGGGGATAAGAGTACTTACAGTTGTTGGGATGCATGAAAACTGATTAGCACATAATAATGCTTGATAAATGGCAACTACTATTATGTCTGAGACATACATTTTTACTATTAGCACCATTATTCTGAGTAATGAAAGGGTTAATATCAGAGCCACAACAAAGAAATTGCTCTCAAGTGAACTCAGCAGAGTAGTTTACCTTTCCTGGATTAGCTGGGATTAGCTGGGAGAATACCTTCTTTTAGTTGTCCTACAAACATTTCTTCTCTTCATACTGCCCCAGCTCCTTGCTGGTTTAGGGTGTGTTATTGGTGGATACAAGAGGAGTGACTATTTATGAGTCCCTAATTTTATTGTGCTGACACAGGCTTACAGAATAAAGACCCCTTTTAAAATATGAATGGTGCCTTAACAAAGGTTTTTAAATCTTTTTTGAAACCTAAGTTCCTTGATTCCAGGTTTACAGAAGAGACAGCTCCAAGGATGATCAGTGATTCTCAACGGTCGCTGCCCAAGTTCAAGGGCGGGCCTTACCGTTGAGCAGCCGTAAGACCTTGGGCAGGTTGTTCAGCCTCTCTGCTACAGTTTCCTTGTTTGTAAAAAGGGAGTAATAAATAGCACATCTACCTTCTGGGTGTGTGAGGACTAAGTGAGGTAATCCACGTTGAACACTTACTCCTCAAGATAAGCTGGCATTAACAGCAATTTGTTTTTTATTAATAGTGCTTGTCCTGTCTTCACAGACGGAGCTCATAATGGATGCTGCCCATAAACAAAGGAGCTTACAGTTCAAGAAAACTATGGATGTGAGTCTCAGTTTATTGCTTTTTTTTTTGCCACGGTGACATTTTCTGAAATCCTGTGCTGTGTAGGAGCATATTCCTGAAAATAGTACTTCAATAATATTATGGACTAGTGCAGTGGTTTGGGAAAACAACCTTTAGAAGTTTGACTTTCCTGCTTTTTAAGGCCTTGGAAAGACGGAGGATGAAACAAGATAGAGGAAAGAAAATGATGGTGACTTTCTGGTAACCTGGGAAAGTCTACAAGTCAATTGAAATATTTCAGGCCAAGACACAAAAGTGTCTGTATCACATGCCATTTATCTTGTTGGATGTTAGCTTTTTCCCCTGTGACTATTTTGAATCTTGGTTTCTTACCTATTTTACTGAGTGAGCCGTTCATGTTTTAGGATCTACAAACTGTAAGAGCCTTCCGTAAGTAATCTATTTAAACACACACACACACACACACACACACACACACACACACACACACACACACTTAACAAGACAGAGCTAAGACAAATTGCGAGGGCCCTCCCTCTAGCTTTCCTAAATCTGTTCACCCTGGACACAGTGAACTCTGTTACTGAAACATCCATGATTCCATATTTGTACAGAAGTATCATCATGATGTTCTATGTGACATGGTGTGTGGTAACCCAGTTAAAAAAGAAAATGTCACCAATGTCGATGACACATGCAGTCTGCTCCACGTCATTTTTTTTCTGTGATGCATGGCACCTCCAAAGCAACTGAGAAATAGGGAATGATGTCAGTGTAACTGCAGAAATAGCATTGGTCCATACATGGTTGTTCCCAGACTTTCTGTGTTTTGAGCAATCTGGGACAAGGTTTCTCACAATTCAAGATAAAACCCTAGTGAAATACAAGTTTCTTAACTATCTCTTCTACCTGCCTGTAGAGCCATGCTAGTATTATAATTTTTGCTTCGACTATCAAAAATGATTTAGAAAACTCAAGAAAAAGGGAGACTATTGTATTAACTCATTTTTTGCTTGCTGTGCCCTTTTTTCCTCTTGATATTCCAGCGTTTCTTCTTTTATAGTTTCCTTTGCTTAGAGAGTTTAGCCATCTTCAAGATGGTCTACTATTGACAAATACTTTTAGTTTTTCCTCATCTGAGAATATCTTGATTTCCCCTTCAGTGTCAAAGGCTGTTTTCACTGGTTATAGGTTTTTCCTTGTAGGTAAAGTGTCATTTCTGTTTTAAGATATCTTCTTTCTTTCTTTCTTTCTTTCTTTCTTTCTTTCTTTCTTTCTTTCTTTCTTTCTTTTTAGTTTTCAGAAGTTCACCTATATATGTAGTGTCATGGATTTCTTTGGGTTTATTTTGTTTGGGGTATGATCAACTTCTTGAATCTGTAGTTTTATATCTTTTGCCAAATTTGGGAAGTTTTCAGCTGTTATTTCTTCAAGTAGTTTTTTAGCTCACCTTCCTTTCCTTGGATTGCAAGGACATGAATGTGTTAGATCTTTTGTTATGGTCCCAAGGGTTCATGAGGCTCTATATGTTTATTTTGAGGTTTATTTATTTTTCTTGAGAGAGGGAGTGAGAGCATGAGCAGGGCAGGGCAGAGAGAGAGGACAAGAGAGAATATCAAGCAGGCTCCATGTTGTCAGCATGGAGCATATGCAGGGCTCAATCTCAGGAACTGTGAGACTATGACCTGAGCTGAAATCAAGAGTTGGACACTTAACCCACTGATCCATCCAGGTGCCCCATCTATGCATTTTTTTCAGCCTGTTTTTCTCTCTGTTCTTCAGATTAGGTAATTTCTATTGCTCTGTTTTCCACTTCACTGATTCTTTCTTCTATCTCTTCAATTCTGAAGTCCATCCATTGAGTTTTTAATTTTCATTAGTGTGTTTATTTAGTTCCAAAATTTCCATTTGGTTCTTTATAGCTTTTATGTGTTTGCTGAACTTTTCTAGTTCTTTGCCCAAACCATCTATTTTCTCATTTAAGTGTTTTTGTAATTGCTTGTTGAATTTTTATGATGGCTCCTTCAAAATCTTTGTCAGATAATTCTAACAATCTGTCATCTTGATGTTGGCATCTATTGAAAGCCTTCTGATTCAGTTTCAGATCTTCCTGGTTCTCGGTATGATTAGTGATAGTCATTTGGTTTTGGACATTTTAGGTATTATGTTACAAGACTCTGGATCTTATTTAAACATTCTGTTTCAGCTGGATTACTCTGACACCTCTAGCAGGGGACAGTGAGGTCCCCTGCCTCATTACTCCTTTATGGGGGTAAAAATCCAGGTTTCTCCCATTGGCCTCCACTGAAATCACAGGGTTTGTGTGGCTGTGTTACTACAGAGAGGTGGTTAAAGTTCTGATCCTCCACTAGACCTTCTCTGACACCACCCCAGCAGGTAGAGGGGGCACCTTGTGACTGCCAGGCAGGGGTCGTAGAAGTCCAGGTTGCCCACATGGTTTCCACTGGCACTATGTGTAGGGTTGTTATCTTCCAGTAAGAATGAAGGTTCCAGTTCCCTATTTGTCCTTCTCTGAAACCATCTTGGCAGGGAAGTTGGGCATCCTGTTATAGCTTGGTGAGAGTGGAAGTCTAGACTCCCTGCTTGTCCTTTGCTGGATGTATGGGGGGCAGGCCACAGTTTTTTTAGGTGGTGCTTGGCTGCAGTAGAATGGTTATTTTCTCAAGGTTTCTCTCCTGGTAGACTGTCCCTTTTCTGGTCTTTTGGCTAGAGAGGGCAGGTTTTTGTTGGGACTTCTTGTTTTTGCTCATTGCCACTTCTTGGTTGCCTGCTTCTTTGGCACTCAGTCTGTGACATATGAGGCAAAGAAAAAACCAAGAGAACTTACTTGTGGGTCACCCTTCTCAGACCAGGGTTGCTAGCCACTCTGCCTTCTCTCCACCTTTCAGAGTCTTATGTTTGTTTTATACAGAGTGTCCAGAGTTTTTAACTGTATTTATGTGGAGGAATAGGGAAAATTACATCTTTCCATCTTTTCAAAAGCTTGTATGTATAACCTTTAAAAAAATTATTTAGAACCATAAATGTGATCATATCCCCTCAGTCTTATACTAAGAATCTAAGACTCTATCTTTAGGAAATCATCCCAAAAAAGAAAAGCAAAGGCATGAACTTACTCTTAAAATAATGAAAACTGTAAATTATTTAGTGACTAAAAAATGGAGAAATATTAGTTATATGACCTTTATGAATATGTAGCAACAGAGAAAAAATATTTAATATGCCATATTAAAAAATAAAATAGGGTAGAGAAAGATTGATAACTGACAGCATTAAAATTTAAGACTACTTTACAGCAAAAGAAAAAATATCTTATACATGGCTTAAAGAGAGATAACAAATGGGGGAAAATATTTGTACCTTGCATAACTGATAGCCAGTTAGTGTTCCTAATATAGACTGAGCTCTTAAAAACCAATGGAAAAAGGGGTGCCTGGGTGGCTCAGTCAGTTGAGCATCCAACTTCAGCGCAGGTCATGATCTCCTGGTTCATGGGTTCGAGCCCTGCATCCGGCTCTGTGTTGACAGCTCAGAGCCTGGAGTCTGCTTCAGATTCTGTGTCTCCCTCTCTCTCTCTGCCCCTCCCCCACTCACCGTCTGTCTCTCTCTCAAAAATAAAATAAACATTAAAAAAAAACAATGGAAAAAAACTCAATGAAAATATGGAATGCTCCAATAGGAAAGCAGGTAAAAGACATGAAGTAGAAAGGACATACCACCTTAGTGGTCATGAAATAAATACAAATAACACAACTTTATGCTGACATTTTCTCCTCTAATATTACAAAAGGTCAGGCATATTGTCCAAGCTTGGTGTTGGTGAAAGTGAGGAAATTTACTCCATAGACTGCTGGTGGGAGTACCAGTTGGTGTGGTCATTTTGGAAGGAAGTTGCACATATACATATTCTTTTACCAAACAATTACACCTCTAGGAATTTGACCCGTATAAATAAATTCATACTACCCAAAACAAAATCAGAATATTTTTATGTTATAAAAAATAGGAAACAAGTGTCCACTGATAGAGAGATAGTTAAAATTATGGCGTGTGTGTGTGTGTGTGTGTGTGTGTGTGTGTGTGTTTACAGCCTTTAAAATGTTCAGCTACAGGGGTGCCTAGGTGGCTCAATCGGTTAAGCGTCCAACTTCGACTCAGGTCACAATCTCACAGTTCGTGGGTTCGAGCCTCACGTCGGGCTCTGTGCTGACAGCTCAGAGCCTGGAGCCTGCTTCGGATTCTGTGTCTCCCTCTCTTCTCTGTCCCTCCCCTGCTCACTCTCTGTCTCTCTCTCAAAAATAAACATTAAAAAAAAATGTTCAGCTACAGGGATCATGCTTGACATAGAAAAATGTCTATCACATACCCTTACAAAAGGAATTTGCTGCATGAATATCTTATGTGCTTACAATTATGAAAAATTATGAAACTTCTATGTGTGTGTAGCATATATAGAGAATTGTATGGTTGTTTACTGAAAGGTTAACCTCAACTGAATTGCAGAGGATGCCGAGAATTGCACAAACCGTCTCTGCAAAGGAGTCTTCATTCTTGGTCAAGCAGTTTTGGGGGGGAACAACATTCTTATTTATTAGCTGACTCACAGCTTTGCTTTGTTTGAGTAAGTTAAGTCTTTGCTTCAGTAGGTGAAACAGAAAATTATTTGATTTGCTAACTGTATAGTTGAGAACTGTTTTCATACTAATGATAGTGATGACAGCACAGGATAGACCAGGGTCTACTTTTAAACTAGTTAAAATAGGGGCACCTGGGTGGCGCAGTCGGTTAAGCGTCCGACTTCAGCCAGGTCACGATCTCGCGGTCCGTGAGTTCGAGCCCCGTGTCAGGCTCTGGGCTGATGGCTTGGAGCCTGGAGCCTGTTTCCTATTCTGTGTCTCCCTCTCTCTCTGCCCCTCCCCCGTTCATGCTCTGTCTCTCTCTGTCCCAAAAATAAATAAACGTTGAAAAAAAAATAAAAAAAAGAATAGATTTAAACTAGTTAAAACAGGGACACTGTGGTGGCTCGGTTAAGTGTCTGACCTTTGGTTTCGGCTCAGGTCATGATCTCACAGTTCATGAGTTTGAGCCCCACATTGGCTCTGCGCTGCTGGTGTGGAGCCTGCTTCGGATTCTCTCCCTCTCTCTCTCCCTGCTCCTCTCCGACTCCCGTGCATGTTCCCTCTCTCAAAATAAACTTTAAAAATAAAAAAAAAAAATAAACTAGCTCAAACAGATTTTTTTAAATCAAAAAGGAACATGGCTATGCTTGAGTGACAGAATTGATGGGATCCATGCCCTTGTCACCTGCTATGGTGGATGCATTAGAATATTGAGGCATAATTACAATTACTATGGTCAAGTGATGGCATCTAAGTTCTGAGGGTTATGTTACATAAACGTTAGATTGCACATCTTTTTTTAAAATTGTTTTTTAATGTTTATTCATTTTTGAGAGACAGAGAAAACCAGAACGTGAGCGGGGGAGGGGCAGCAAGAGAGGGAGACACAGGATATGAAGCAGGCTTGAGGCTCTGGAGTGTCAGCACGGGGCTCGAACTCATGGACCATGAGACGATGACCTGAGCTGAAGTCAGCCGCTTAACCGACAGAGCCACCCAGGTCCCCCTAGATTATACACCTTACGGTTATATACATATTTTGATTTTGCCTATTTCAAATCCCATCTTTTGTTCCAGTTTTTAAAGCCCACATACTTTGTGTTTGCCGAATTGGAGTTATTACTTCCTTGATCAGGCTGCCACCACACGCGTAGTTTGGAAAAGGGCTAAAGAGCCCTTCCACAAATAGATAAGAAGGAGCCTTTGCTGCCAGGGTGCCCACCATCTGGCGGTGATCACGGCACTGACCAGAGCGCCCTGTCCTTTGCTGGGCTCGGCGGGCTCGGGCTGCTGCCTTTGCAGGCTCACGTTCCGCTCACCTGTTTTGGTCCTCTTTTGGCACATAACAACAAAGGCAAAGAAGACCTATGTGCAGAAATGCCGGGACAAAGACGAAGCAGAGCAGGCTGTCCACCGGAGCGCCAATGTGGTGAACCCGAGGCAGCAAGAAAAGGTACCTGGGAGAGCCGACAGCCTGAAAAATCTGAGCTTTCTGTATTTGAAACTAAAGCCAATTACTAATCTTAATGAAAAATGGACGTGCATCCTAAGTCCCTGGCGATATCTTGCTTTTGGGCTGTCAGGATCCTCTGGCCCAGAAAGTCCCTTGTCACAGTTTTGGGGTTCGGGAGGAGCTGGAGAAGCGTGGCCGTGGGGAAGGGAACAGGGTGATAAGGAGTAGGGGAGAGGGTTTTGGTTTTTTCATCTTTCTTCAAGACTGAAGTATTCTTTGGAGCCAGGCCACCTCAGGCTCGGGTGCATTATCAATTTTATGTAATCTGGTAGAAGACTGTCAGCAACCAGAGGGCAGGGGTTATGTCTTTAGGATATCATGGGGCAAGATGCTTGATGGCCGTTTCCCTGTGGTGCTAAGATTAGAGGGCAAGTTGAACGGTTTGCTGAGAGAAACACAGGAAAGATGTGGAACACGGGTCTCTTCAACAGCCATTGCTTTCAAACCTGTTTTGCCTGTGGGAGCTCTACCCAGCATTCCCCATCTCTTGTTCTTTGTGTGTCCTCACAGCTTTTCGTGAAACTGGCAACTTCGAAGACTGCAGTCGAAGACTCAGGTGAGGGGGCTGCTCCCAGGGATGGGGGAGGCTTGTGGGGAGGGGGCTGACATTATGCTGAATCTGTCGGGAAAGGTATTTTTATATATCATACAAGAATGTATGGACAGACAGTGGGATTAACAAGAAAGCAGGAGGGAAGAAGGGAGAAAGGGAGGACAGGGAGGGAGACAAGGTATATCAGAACCTGGGAAAGTGAGACAGCTGTTTCTGGCCACTGCCTGCTTGAGCCGTACTTGTAATTAAATGGTGGGGGGGGGGGGTGGTGTGGGGGGGGCGGAGGTCATGTGGCAGCTGCTTTGTAAGCAGGTACTCATTCTGATTTATTAGGAACATCTGTCTTAAAAGCCCATTTCAGCCCTGATAACTCTTATCTGCTATGAAGGAAACAGCCAAGTTGCAAGGCCTTGTCATGGCTGAAACCTGAGATCCAAGCCAGGTGTTTGCAAAGCCTTCTGATCCCACAGTATTCTGCAGGAGCCAAGCCTCTTGTGACCGTGGTCATTTAAGAAGTCTCTAAACCCAAAACCAAAGTCACTTGGTAGTTCTCTGCACCTCTCACTGTCTAATCTTCCTGAAAATGGAAATGGGTGGAAGCTATTGAGGTTGAATTAGCTCAAGAGAACTCTGGCTGAAGTTCCTGTCAGCCTTTGTTCTCTTTCCTTGAAGCATTTCCTTTTTTTTTTCTTCCCCTTGAAACATTTCTTACTTGGCTTGGTTTAATGTCTAAAAGAAAGTGCTTATTTCACAAATATATTGTGAGAGAGAGAGATGGATATGGCCTCCCACTGTTCAGAGCTCCATGGGGTCTTGTGAGCTCAGTGTGACTCTGGCGAGTGTCGTTTGCCATCCAGGGTGAGCTGGGCAGTGGGTCTGCGCACCCTGCTCCTGCCTGGTTTCTGAACCCAGGCCCTTCCCCTCCACTGCAGACAAGGCGTACATGATGCACATCAACACTCTGGACAAAGTCCGCGAAGACTGGCAGATCGAGCACATCAAGGCCTGTGAGGTACCAGAACCGGTGGCTGCTCAGGAGGGGATGGGTCTTCCTCCGAGAATTTGGGGAGTCTACTTTGCCAGAAATGCACCACCCCCTTATTACAGGGCCCCAATTCTCATAGAATTGCTTGAGGCCAAGTTAGAAATCAGAAATGTAAGTATAGGATGGATGGAACTGGAATGTTTTCCTCCAAGCCTCATCTTTCTGCCCCGTCCCAGTCCTGAGCGTTGTGTCTGACTCTGTTCAAGGACTTCCTCCAACGTTTGGTTAGTGCAAATACGAAATAGCTGAATCAGTTAATGGGTGATTAAATAATTATCTTTCAAGAGCCTTGCCTGAACTTGCTATCCAATAAGGAGAATGCAGATAGAAGGTGAGCTAGAAGTTTTCACTCAGGCACCTGGGTGGCTCAGTCGGTTGAGCGTCTGACTTCAGCTCAGGTCATGAGCTCGAGGTTTGAGAGCCAGGCATTGGGTTCTCTGTTGTCAGTACAGATCCCATTTTGAATCCTCTGCCCCCTCTCCCTACCCCTCCCCTGCTGGCACACCCTCAAAAATAAACAAACATAAAAAAAAAAGAAGTTCTTACTCTCCTTACACCTTTGATTTCACCATTACCTCCTGCTTCATTTTTAGCATGTGACCTCACTTACAATTTCCTGGAGGAATATAAAGACATAACTTGGAAACTTCCTCAAGTTTCTTTTAGCCTGTCTATAGTTTTTCTTACCAGTGGTTCTCAAAGTGAAATCCCAGGACCTGTAGCATCAGTATCATCTGGGAATTTGATAGAGATGCAAATTCTCAGACCAACTCTGGACCTACTGAACAGAGACTGTTGGAATAGGTGCAGTACTGTTTGTAAGTCCCCTGGTGCTTCTTAGGCAAATTCAAGCCTGAGAATCACTGATCTACACCCCCCTCCCCTCGTTTTCTCCTGTTAGTTGAAAAGGGGCTGCCCCTGCCTTATCAAGATCCTATCCCGCCATCTGGGCTCAAGATCCCATCATCCAGCTGTCTTTCCCTCATGTCTGTGCAAAGCTCCCTTCAGTGTGAACTTCTTATACCATTGTTTGGACAACTCAGCTCATTCTTGGTGTTAGAACCTACTGGCACTGGCTGTTGCTTCCTGTCTGCTGCCCTCTCCTCTCTTCACAGCCAGGCTTCCTGAAGGAGTTGTCTTCACATGCTCATGGCCCCTGCCTGTCCCAGCCTGCTGCATCTGGGGTTTGTCACCCCTGCTGCTGCTCGCTGAGGAACCAGACATCTCTGTGGTGTGAGGTCCAGCAGGCCTTTGCAGTTCCTGATCTTATGTGGCTTGTGTCTACTGTCTAACACTGTGGGTCACTATCCCCTTCCTAAAACACTCTTTTCTGCTTTACTTCTGTGACTCCACACTCTCATGGAAAAACCTAGAATAAGTCCCCCTTTTTAAGGTATAAAAACGTGCAGAGCAGTATCATATGCATTTTATAGACACACAAATATTAGAAAAGCCTGCACAGGAATGATAAAGTTTAGGAGAATGGTTATCTGTGGGGAAGGAAGAAGGGGATCGAGTTTGGAGAAAGCACACAAGGGGCTTAAACAGAATCTGAGGCAAATATGGCCTAACTTGTTGACCAAGCGAGGTGGTCAATAGGTATGTATTCATTATATTGCTCTCTATGATTCTGTCCATGCGAAGTATTCTATAATAAAAATCACATAAAATCTACTGTTTATATGCTACATAAATACAAAATATAATAAACACTACATATATACCAAGTATGCTAAATACTAAATACTAAAAGGTTTCCAATTAAAATAATGTATTTGCGGGGCGCCTGGGTGGCGCAGTCGGTTAAGCGTCCGACTTCAGCCAGGTCACGATCTCGCGGTCCGGGAGTTCGAGCCCCGCGTCGGGCTCTGAGCTGATGGCTCGGAGCCTGGAGCCTGTTTCCGATTCTGTGTCTCCCTCTCTCTCTGCCCTTTCCCTGTTCGTGCTCTGTCTCTCTCTGTCCCAAAAATAAATAAACGTTGAAAAAAAAATAAAATAATGTATTTGCTTCAAAATATCCTAGGGAGTAGATGAGTTGGTAAGGATATAATAAAACAGAATTGGTTGTGAATTGATACATGTTCAAGCTGGTGAAGGGTCCATGTGCATTCATTATACTATTTTCTCTGTTCTTATCTATGTTTGGAGTTCTACATGATAAAAAGTTTTAAAATGTAATAGTGTTATATTCAACCTTTAAAAAGTACATTAATATATAACATCCACTGTTGAATAGCATCCCCTTTATAGAATAATAGCTTGATTTTCCAAAAGTTGATACTTGCTTATGTCCAAGAAGCTATTGTTCAGGAAGTGACTTCTTAAAAAAACTTTTTTTAGTTAAAGAAACCTTCAAACATAAACAGAGTTGGAGGACAAGTGCGGGTTCCCCCA
This sequence comes from Felis catus, assembly GCF_018350175.1. Lineage (NCBI taxonomy): Eukaryota > Metazoa > Chordata > Mammalia > Carnivora > Felidae > Felis > Felis catus. The sequence goes on along the minus strand of NC_058379.1, from coordinate 66,232,633 downwards.
CGTTCTCGTGAACTTCAGTGATTATAATCATCTTGCCAATATTCAGTCATAGGGGAATTTGAATGTGAGGCTCTGGCAAGCTGCCCACGTGGAGATGCCCACCAGGCAGTCGGAAATGTTAGCTGGAATTCAGGTTAGACCCTTGGCATTTGGGCTCATCATTACCTCTTACCTTCAGAACTATATCCAATCCTGTTTGTGTCAATACCATATTAGAATACTATTTGCATTCTTTGCCTGCGGTAAGAGTTTATGAGTTTCCTTGGTAGCAGGGAATATCCTAAATGGGACAATAAGCTTACAGATAATGAGGGTTGACACTGTTTCTTAAGTCATAGCCAGTCTAGACAAATGTCTCCCTTCTCTGTATATGTACGGACATGTAGTTATGTTTCCGCAGATGTTCGAAGCTCAAGAATGTGAACGAATAAACTTCTTTCGGAATGCCTTGTGGTTACACATGAATCAGCTGTCACAACAATGTGTCACTAGTGATGAGGTAAGTCAGAAGCATCCATGGAGGATTCATGAGAGTGGGAGGAACCATAGGCATTTATTAGTGCACCCTCCTCATTTGAGGCCCAGAGAGGTACGGTGACTTGCCCGAGGCCACACGGTGAGCTGATAGAAAGACCCAAATAAACACCTAACTGCCTGACTCCTAATCTGCTTTGCCACCATGACTTTCTCTTTAAGGAATTCACAGGGCAGGAGAGCGGAAAAGGGAGACCCAAGTGTAGTTTAGTTTATGGAAGACAGAGATGTCATAGCAAAGGGTCACTCCAGGACACCACCAAGCACTAGGAGACTGACCCATGCCCGGGCTAATGATCATGCTAGGGCTCAAGATTTACTTCAGCGGCATTCCCACAGCCAACATCCGGGTTTAAGTTGTGCACAGCAACCCTCATGGGGTTTCCAGACCTCAAGAGGGATTAGAATCAAATTATCACAACCTTCTTTGCTAAGAAATAGCCACCCTCACTTGGATGGGACATTCACTTTAGGAGAAAAATCAAACACCTAGAAAACCTGTAGAATTGACTAGAAGAGCTTTTTTCCAAGTTAATTCATCTTTGCATTTTGTGTGTGGCTTTGGTCTTGGTATCTATTTTCTTGGTCCCGTCAGTGCTAAAGACAAATCTTTCTGGGAAGGTTTTTATGCAGTCACAGAGATAACATTTCTTGTCATCTTTAAAACAATTTTAATAGCAGATATGCACCAGAGAAATCCCTTTATATGAGTCTGGGACTTGGGAATGTCTCTTTTTCTTTTCAAAACAAAATTTGGAAGAGCCAGCCATTCATCAAACCTGTTTTAATAAGCTGTGTCACAATTATTCACAGACATACCTCTATGCTTGATTTGTCTTCTTTTTGTCAGATGTATGAAGAAGTCCGTAAGAGCTTAGAGGCATGCAGCATTGAGAAGGACATTGAGTACTTTGTGAACCAACAAAAAACTGGACAGACTCCACCAGGTGAATGGAGTGGTGGGGCGGGGCGTTTATTTAAGCAATTCTGCTAGTCTTTTGTGCACATGTCATGGAGAATGGGAGACACCAGCATCTTAATATTTTGTTTCTTAATTGCCCTAGCACGCATTGTGTATGAGAATTTCTACTGCCCCCAGAAGAATACAGCCCCACAGGGAAAGGCTCCAGGGCCCAACTTACCAAGGTAATAACCACCTACCTTTCACATGAAGAAAAATACTTAACACATTTTTTTAATGTTTATTTATTTTTGAGAGAGAGAGAGAGAGAGAGAGAAAGAGAGAGAGAGAGAAAGAGACAGAATGTGAGCAGGGGAAGGGCAGAGAGAGAAGGAGCCACAGAATTCAAAGCAGGCTCCAGGCTCTGAGTTGTCAGCACAGAGCCCGATGTGGGGCTCAAACTCACAAACTGTGACATCATGACCTGAGCCGAAGCTGGACAGTTAACTGACTGAGCCACCCAGCCCCCCGAAGAAAAATACTTTTAGTAAATGTTGTTATCATTAGTGTTCTAAGAGATATTGGAACACATCTACCCCTGCATTTGCTTAAGTGAGGTTGCTAGATTTGGAGAAGTAGCATTTTTTTTAAAATTTTATTTTTTAAAATTTACATCCAAATTAGTTAGCATATAGTGAAACAACGATTTCAGGAGTAGAAGTAGCATTTTTAGGACAAATGTTAAGTGGATTTTACCAGTCATAGTTTAAGGAGGACCATATTATGCTTGAGTGTGATTATTATGATTCACGCATGAATCCTATACTTTTCGTAGAGCTTGTAGAAAGCAGAACTCTGGCCCCCTGTGAGTCAACTGACCTACCTGTTTTGGTAGGGCCCAAGAGTAAAGAATGGTTTTTATAACTGGCTGAAAAAAAAGAAGAAAAGGATACTATTTTGTGACACATGGAAATGATATGAAGTTCATGTGTCAGTGTTCATATAAAGTTTTATTGGGACCTGATCATGCTCATCCGTTTACATTTTTTCTGCGGCTACTTTTGCATTAGAGTTGGCAGAGTTGTGACAGAGCTGCCTTAGTGGTCAGCGGAGCCTACGTCATTTACTGTCCCTTTGCAGAAAGAGTTTGCCACCCCTCCTTTATCTGAGAGAAAAGAAACTTCTGTTTCCCGCACAGTCAACTTGAAATCTCGGCTGTTGAATTTCCATTCCAGTTTTTAAAGAGAAGGGAGTATTTGAGGGAGGATTGCATGGTCATCATCAGTATTTAAGAACACCAGGTGCCATTCAGAACAGGTCATGTGAATGAGCTCATTTAATCCTCGCAGTGAGGTGGGAATTGCTTGGATTCTCCATCTTACGTGTGGAGATGTTGAGGGACCAGGAGGTCAGGAAACCACATGCTCCACAGTAGAGACTTTCCTCCTGCCTGTTTGGGGTGCTGGGACGGGGCTCTGGGCTTCCTGAGTGCTGTGCATCCTGCTGTCCTGCTCACCAGCATAATAGAATGCCGGCAGCCTAGATTCCGGTACGTCAGTGTTGCCGGCTTTTGCTTCATCTGAACTTTTCTTGACTCCTCAGAACAGAAACCAGATCTGATTAGCGTGCAGTATGATTGGGGCGTGAAGACAAAAATTACAAACTAACGAGAACTTATCTGAAAGACTTTGGTTTTCATCTCTTACAGGAGAGGACCTCTCCCAGTTCCTAAAAGTTTACCAGGTACGATATCAAGAAAGACCTTTCAAAATACTCATGTCAGGTTCTCTTTAAGGTTGAGCAGCTAGAATGTTGAAATAAAGGGAAAGAAGGGAATAAATAGAAATAAATTCTCAAGAGAACGAACCTGTATCAGGATCTTGATGTAATACTGTTTGTCAAAGAGTAGACTTTGGTAATTAGGGGTCTACTTTATTGCCTGTCAAAGAGAATTCAGTTCCTGGAGTACCAAAAGAAACTTATTATAAGGCAGTCTTACCTAAGAGATTATTTCAACTTGGACCATAAGAGAAGCAAAGTATAGTTTCCCTTGGATTACACAGAAACGTAACTGATAGAAGTTATGTCTAGAAACACATAACCTAATAGTATATATCTGCATACTGGCCATAACTGGGTCTGTCACTCATGACTTGGTCTCTTTTTAAATCCTATCAGAACTCCTATGACATCTCTAGGACAACCACACATTTTAGCTTTTTTGTTGTTGTTGTTGTTAGTTTTATTCCTTGGATAATTATAAGATCCTTGAAGGTGGATAATTGGTTTTCTCCTGTATCACTCATAGCACTTAACACAGTCCTGAGCACATAGGAGGTGCTCAACAAATATCTATTTTTTTTTTTGAGTAAAAGAAAGGTATACTTACCTATGTTCAAGGGAAGAGGGAACTTATGCTGCATATCATGGTTTACTAAAACTTCAGTGACTGAAAAGAAGTTTAGGACCTGAAATTATAATAATATTTTTGAAAAATATAAGGATTTAAGTTATTTTACTTTAAATGTTTATTTATTTTTGAGAATGAGAGAGAGAGTGTGAGTGGGGGAGATGCAGAGAGAGAGAGGGAGACAGAGGATCTGAAGCAGTCTCTGCGCTTAGAGCAGAGAGCCCGATGTAGGTTTCAAACTCATGAACTGGGAGATCATGACCTGAGCCAAAGTTGTGTGCTTGACTGAGCCACCTAGGTGTTCCTGTTATTTTATTTTCATAAAACAATTACCACCTGATAATGTGGGACTGATTTTTGTCTATGTCTTAGCTTGAAATCTAAGCTAAGCCTTGAAGATGGCTTTACTCTAGGTGCCGCTATCTGCACATGGATGAAAAAGGGCAATGAAATCGTGGTAGTGATTTCCAGAATGTATGCGTGAATCTTCTGTGTGTAGTCTTGACTTTCATGGGTAGGTTTCATCGCCGGATATGTTTTCTTTTTACAGAAGGGCAGTCAGTAGAATCTTTAAGTGGAATGTCTTGATTTGAAAAGGGCTAAGAATCTTACCACGAAGCAGTATTAGCTTAATGTTGCTCTGTTCTGCCCTTTGCAGATAACCCTGATTATTCTTTGATTGATAACTACAGTCTGATCTATCAGTAACATCAGTGGTAAGAACCTTTAATTTTCACGTAATTTTCAAGTTGCATTTAGACTACTGATTGTGTTTTTGAAGTCTCTGAAGCTTCTTTATGACACCACTGCAGGCAGCAAGGCCTTGCCTCAGGCTCACCCGTGCCGTGGATGCACGTGATCCTGCGGGATGGCCTCTCTGGGTCCTACAATTGCAAGGGGACTGGAGCCCACGCCATACCTACTTGAATGAGGAGATTTTTTCCTTCGTTAATTATTCTGCAACTCATTTTCTGCTTTAGTTAAGCTCTTTGTGGCTACAACACACCCGCACTTATAACACCGCACACACAACGCTCACACAATGCCCATGATCCTCACTGTTTAATTTAGCCTTTTGTGTGCTCCCCCCTCCCCCAAAGGGGAAAAGTCAAGTAAAAAGAAGTCAGTGACAATGAGGCAAACACTGTCACACTCCCCTATCACACAAAGGGCGTTGGAGGGGTCATCTGGTATCAGATCATTACTACTCCAAGCTAGCAAACCCCAGGGATTCCTAGAGCAAAACTATGAGATGGTGCTTGTCTTTGACTCTCAGGTGCTTGCAACGTGTCCCAGGTCCATCTTTGCCTTCACAAATGTGAGTGAATGCCTCTGAGTCCAAAACAGCAATACTAAACGGAACTCTATAAAGTATAAATGTTTTAACCCAAATGGGTGTGTCTTGGGGCATGACAATATCCATATAGATGAGCAAAGAAAAAGCTTGAAAGGATACATTCCCAAGCAAGTAGTAGTTTTTCTTTTTGTTTACTTATGTTTTCCAGTTTGCCTACAGTGAAACTTTGTTACTTCTTTAATAAAAGACAGTTTTGAAGAGTTGATCCTTTTGCACATTCCTGATGTTCCCAGGGGTGACAGGAGTGGGGGCGGATTCAGGAACTGTGCCAGCCTCTCTCCCACCCTTCCTGGTTTGCTGTTACTGCCACTTAGGAAACAAAACAAGTTTTATTTCTTAATGTTTATTTATTTTTGAGAGAGAGAATGATGGGGGAGAGGCAGAGAGCGAGAGGGAGAGTTAGAATCCCAAGCAGGCTCTGTGCTGACAGCGCAGAGCCCAATGTGAGGCTCAAACTCACCAACCATGAGATCACGACCTGAGCCAAAGTCGATGCTTGACCGATTGAGCCATCTAGGTGCCCCCCAAACGGGTTTTAATGGTGCTCCATGGTGGCTTTCCTTCAGTGCTCTATAACACTGAAAAGTTCTTCAAGTGAGCACATCAAACACTGCTTGTCTTCAGTCCTCCAGAAACCCCCACTTTGTGACTTGTAGCCCGTTAGCTACATGGGATGGAAGCATGTTGTTTTGATTGGGTAGAAATGATCAGCCAGTGTGTGTTTATATTTAAACATAAGTCCTTAAATGGCTTAATAAATGTGTTTAATATCTAAGCAACTTTGCTGTGAAAGATAATGGAAATGGAAGACCTAAAATACCTCAGCCGCTAACTGTACATAACTTTCTGACCTGCAAACAAATTGGAGTCTCTACAACTGGTCATTATTTCTTCACTTCATAAGGCTCCCTTTTTCTCATGAAAAGAGGCACGGCCCATATTAGAGGTAGAAAGGGACATGGGGAATCAGTGACTTGGGACTCCAAGGCGAAATCCGCCCTCTGGAACAACACCATGGAGGTGATGGCTGCAGGTAGGCCCCTGGCAGCTCCGAGAGTTTGAGTTTTATTTTAACCTCCTCCTTTCCCACCCTCCCTTATTTGCATAAAGCACACATTCTAGTTGCTTAATAGTAACCTTTGACCCAGCAACTCTAGTTCCTCTGAGTTCAAGAACCTGCTGCTTCAGTGCAAGATGCTAATGCCAACACGTGAGCTCTGTCATTTCACGGGGTTCATTAGTATGTGGAAGCTCAGGGAACAGGACTCAACATACACATGTATCATTGACGGAGTTGAAGAGAATTTTACAGAAGGAAGTCTATCTTAGTTAATAACTTAGCTAAGCAATGTATCATGACATTTAAAGTAGTTTGAGCCTTTGGAAATGAAATAGGAATGTGTAGGAATTTAAATAGGAAGGCGTAGGAATTTGTGGTTTGTTTGGCATTGTTGATGTAGCTGCTATGCTTGTTTTTAATTCTGACATGTTTAGGGACAGATTATAACTTCTGAGCATCAAAAATATAAATATGTGTATTATTTGCATAAAGCAATGCTGTTGTCATCACAGTCCATTTTTTCATCACTTTAAAACACTTATTCCTCACTGTGTGTTCTCTTTGGCCAAGCATACTTATTCTTTTTTTTTTTTTTTTCTAAGCATACTTATTCTCATTGAATAATATGGCAAGGGGAGGAGTGAGGAGCTGATGTGAATGGTTCATTCAGATGAAATTTCTTTGTTATTTTCTTTCAGAAAACAAACCTTTTTCGGGCCGGTGCTTCTACAGCGTGGGAGGAGGCACTCAGAACAGCAGAATCCTTAGCCAAACTGTGTCAGTCGTGAAACTTCCAAGTGAAACCTTGCTGTAATTTTTTTTGTATTTTAAATTCATTGTAGACATTTAGATCAACTTAGGCTAGTTAAGTTCTGAAATTCTTAGGAGAAGTTTACAAATTGCCCCAGACTGAAGAATCATTCTTTCCTAGGCGGTTACTAACGTTGTGAGTGAATTGTGTTGTCTCCTTGGTCTCTGGATTTGGAGCCCTGACTCTTGTTGTGGGGGGGCAGAGGTGGCTGCAGAGGGGTGTGAGCCATGAACCTGGAGGGGCTTCTTTGGCTCCGGGGGCAGCTTGGCTGTAGAATGTTCACCGCAGCACGTGCCCTCGGTGGTGCACCATTTCAAATCACCTTCCTTTTTGGCTGGAAGACTTGGAGGCCATCTAATTATACTTTCTCATTTTACAGATGAGGAAATGGGGCCCAGAAGTGTGAAATCAATTTCCTTACGGATTAGGGACAGAATCCAAACTGGAGTGTAAGCTCACCTCACGTTACCATTCTGAGTGATCCTTCCTCAGGCCATTGGTGCTTGTGTTGAAATTTCAGACGCCGAATGTTTTTTGCCGGCGTCTTTCCAGTTGGGAAAATAACCAGGGTTTAAATGTCAGATTTATTTTTATGGGAGTGCCTGTGTGTCCTGAACTTCTAGAGCACCATATTTAATTTAATCTAAGAAGCCACTGATTATAAGGCATGGCCATTATTTTACACACCACTGAGCAAGTTAGGTGAGGGAGTTGACGTTCTCAGTGGGGGCAGAATTACTCATAAAGGGGTGAAAATTGGGACAGTTAAGGGTTAAGCCCATTTAAATTTGATTTGCTAAACTGAGGCGGGGGGAAGTACATCCTAGAGTCAGTGCAATAGGGTATTTGGACCTCAATTCCTAAAGAGAATTCGAGAGCTCCAAAGCCAGTCCTCAGTCCTGGGTCTTCACAGAAAATCTTTGCCTTGCTAGCTCCTAGAACTTTTTAAAGCGTCAGTCTTACCCTTTCGCAGGTATTTGAGTCTTTCTTCTTGTTACCCACAAACAGCAGGGAGACAATGTCCCTTTTGTGTAATATCCACACGCCATGAGAAAATGGTGCATTTTAGTTAATGACAAATTAAACTAGCACTGGTACTTATTCAGTATGTTGTTGGCCTTGTAACACATATTTTCTTCTCCTGCTCTATGCAGTAGCTTTCTCAGAACTGTGCACAAATTGACTGAAACAAGATTGATTATTTCCCACCCTTTAAGGTGTTACTGAAAGTGGCAGCTTCTCCTCATGACAGGAAGCTTGCATCAATTGGATATCCTTTTGAGAAACTGAAGTTTGCAAAGGGCCATTGACTTCCCCAAACTGAGCAGGCTCAGGACATTTCCTTCAAGCTCAGAACATTCTAATTTTTAGGTATTTTATTTATTGTTCACAATTCCTCAGGGATTTCACTTTTCTCTCTTTTGGTCAGTGCAATCGCTGTAAATGTGTTTTATGAGTTGAAAATACTTTTATTTTATTGCTCTTTCAGTTTGATATGAAGTAAAATAAAGGTTCCTTGGAGATTTAGGATTTATTTTGCCTTTTTGTGTCGACCACGTCCTCTCTTCCAAGCTGTTGGACCCTTGTCACATTTGCTATTGTCCGATGGCAGTGGAGCAAACTGTTAGGAGGGGAACTGCCACATCACTTCCTACTGGTCCTTCATGACAAAGTCACTTGCCTGGGGAAGCATCACTCCCGCCTCCAGACTAGCTTGGATCCCCTGCTGGGTCCTTCTCCTCTCCCTTTTTTTCCTTGATAGTACGTGGTTCACTCTTGAAATTAATTGTTCAGAGTCTGTCTTCTCTCCTAGACGGTGACCTCAATGACTGCTATATCCCCAGCACCTGACACGTTGTAGTGAGTATGAAAGAATGAGTGGCTAGAAAGAGAGCATACCTCGAGAAACGACCAGTTGGGAGTGTAGAGGGAGCGAAGCCAGTCAAATAAGTATACATGTTAAATTAGTAAACATGATCTACCCCTAAGACTGGAGGCTTCTTCATTTGAATTCCACCAGAAGCAGCCCCTGAGATAAGGCTTTGAGTGCAGGTACTTTTTCTGGGGGGGGATCCCAGAAAGCACCAGTATGGGAGTGGGGAGGTAAAGGGTGTGGAAGGAGGGAAGGGAGGAAGGGAGGAAGGCAAAAAAAACCATGTATTATCAAGACAGTACTGCAGGCACCGGAGCTGTAGTCTGGCGGGGACTTGTACGAAACTGTGGCACACGCACCTCACAGATGGCTCACCAGTTAGGATGTTGCTGTGATATTCATTCCCCGGCTCCCTTCAGTCACTGGTTGAGGGCCACCCCCAGGAGGCATTAAACCCCTGGCATTTCTGGCCTGCTGGAAATGCGGAAATGCCAGCAGAGTGGGATCCCGAATGCTGAGAGCGTCCTTGGGAGAGGCAGGTCCTGGCAGTTGCTAGTGGGCTGACGTTTAAGGGAATGGTAAGTACTGAAGGGAGGTGGATGGTGCCCTGACGGGGTCTGACCCCTGCATGGCTCAGATCCAGCTGTGCCCCACATGGATTTTACTCCAGCTCGCCATCACTTCTTCAAGTTCCAGTTTCCAACACACACACACACACACACACACACACACACACACACACGCACACCCTAGGCAGTTTAGTAGGACAAGCTACGGTCCCTTGTTACAGATGGTCCTGAGTCTCTAACTGATATTCATCATCTCCTTCCTCTAGCAGCGTGTTAGGGAGTGAATTGTATTCTGCCCACAGCCCCCTCCAAATTTATATGTTGAAGTCTCAACGCTTAGTACCTCAGAATGTGACTGTGTTTGGAGATAGGGCCTTTAACGAGGGGATTAAGTTGAAATGAGATCCCTGGGGTGGGGCACTAATCCAGTCTGGTGCCTTTTTAAGAAGAGAAAGAGACACCAGGGGTGAGTGGGCCCGAAGGATGACCTTGTGAAAAACAAGAGGACAGCCACCTGCAAGCTGAGGAGAGAGACCTCAGAGGAAACCAATCCTGCCAGCACCTTCATCTCGGACTGCCAGCTTCCAGAACTGCCAGAAAATTAATTTCTATTGTTTAAGCCACCCAGTCTGTGGTATTTTGATATGGCAGCCCTAGCAAATTAATACCACACATTCTAGGTTCCCTTCGCACTTGGCAAGTCTACTGCTTGTCTAGGTTGCTCAACTGGGTTGGGTAATCCAGATCGTCATCCCTAAGGGTCTTAGCCCCTGGTTGTCAGGCTCTTATCAGACCCTGTTTGCTGAAGTTGCTGTGTTTATCCCAGGCAGGGCAATACCCAGAGGCACCCCAGTGAAACTCCTGAGTTCCAGATACATTCCCCCCCACCCTACTTTCCTCATGATGATCACCAATTCCTGCTGGGACAGTTACTCCCTTCTTGTCTTGCTGGTTTACTGGCATGACTAGGCATCAGCCACCATTTAGTGGAACCCTTTCTATGTCCCCCGGTTAATGCATCTCCTGGCAACCACATAGAGCTAGGTGCTCTAGTCCAGCAGAGCCTAAAGTTAAACTCATGGGAAGCACCAATTTCCCAAGTGGGTCAGTGTGACCTACCCCCTCTTACCTCTTCACTCCCAGGCCTGTTTTCCACCCAGTGGAGTCAACATATATTACCATATTGCAGCCGTATAAGCACCATATATGACCTCATCTTTAAGACCAGCACCCCAACCCTGCAAGGTATTCTCAAGCTGCCACACTTTATAAGGCCATTCCAACATTCTGTCAGGACAGTAGTTTCTAGGTGATGTGGTATATAGTAGACAAAGTGGAGCCCGTGGCCATTTGCCCATTGTTGTACCAACTATACTGTAAAGTGAAGCTCTTGTTATAAGATATGCATTCTCAGTGGGGGCAGAATTTCTCATAAAGGGGCAAAAATCGGTTCTTGCTGGGCAAAACGACTCTTACTCTTCTTATGTTTAAAGCACAGACACACATATGGCACATATACAGAGATGCAGTATATCTATGGTATTAGAATTTCATGAGCATGGCAATTAAGGAAAAAATGTCTTAAAAGGCTCCATAGGGTAATGAAAAACACCATTCTAAGGTAATGTTACGTGGAATTTCATAATGATACATGAGACACTCTTTCAGCCTTTGGGTAGTGGTGTTGGCCAAGGCACTCCCAGTAGAAAAGAATAATGTATTCTTGGAATCAATCCCAGTAGAGGTGAATCTCTGCTTCTTCTATAGTAGAAGAAGCTTAATGAATCACTTCTCGCCAAGTGGCTGGTTGGTCTCCTTGGGGGATGATAACATATTAAGGGCTCACCTTCAGCTTCAGGGGCTAATTGATCAGACATTTAGCAATAGCCACTAGGGCAGGCCTGGTGAGTGGGGGGGGGGGGGCCTGTAGAGTCTTCATTCCTGCTACCATGGCTACTCTGTTGAGGAGTCCACCGAGGAAGCACTGGGGTGGTCAAGGACAGAGACCGCTGGATGCCACTGGATGAGTCATCCTTGCCACTTGGTTGCTCTGTACCTCCTTTGATGAGTTGTTTCTTGTGGGCACTGGTGTAAGACACAAAGATTTCACACTTCGTTGCCCATTCTTTTGTTTTCGGTCTTCTGATCCTATTCCTTGGTCAATCGGTCAAGTCATGTGCCATTGCCCAGCCGTCACCTTGGCCTTCTCTTCTTCACATCAGGCTGATGACCAGCTGTGTTACTTGATGCAGTGCCCACTGGGAGCACTTCTCTTCGTCCTAGGTGGGGCTGTAGCATAGCAGCCCACATATAGATGAACAACAATTAACATAGAGAGATGATTTATTCTTGAACCAGGCATGAGTTTTTTTGCTCTTCTTCACCCACTGGGTTGAAGGAAGCCTCCTCTGAGGCCACAGGTATGAGCTGCAAGGAGAGGCATAGGTGAAGCAGAGGAAGTTGGGGGAGGTGTCTGCATTGCCTGTTTGAGTAGTGGCCTTCTGGATTTGCCCCCACCTATTCCAGAATGTACCACATGTTCCACAGTGTACCCCACATGTTCCAGAATGCCCCCTGTACCTGACTCAGGGGGTCTAACTCAGGATAAAATGGTAATAACATTAGTTAATGTTTATGTTTCCTTTATAACTTTGACAAAATGCATCTCTGTCAATGTTACCATGGAGGCTTTCTGGCTTTCTTAGCCCCTAGTGATCTGACCTTGTAGTCTTCTTTGGTACACCAACAGCAGTTGACGACCAACCCACTCTATGGTCCTTATAACTAAATTTGGCCCATATCTCTCAAATGTCAGGAATGTTCTGTAAGACTGTCCTACTGAATCCTGCCCTAAGTCACCACAGATGAGGCCTCCAATCATTGTGATGCTTCAGCTTGGAGGTTACCGATTGTTCTATTTCTGTAAGCAGTGAGATCCTTGTTACCATATGGCTGGGAAGCAGTCTAATTCCAGAGTCCCATCCTGACATCTGAGTACCATTTCTGATACTGTCTTAGTCTAGGTTCCTCAAGGGGGCTTGGAGACCAGGACTTGAGATCAAGCAGTTCATTTAAGAGGTGTTTCCAGAGAACACTAGTAGTGAAATGGGAACTGAAAAAGGGAAGAGAAAGAAATGAATAAATACAAGGTTATCAAGGAAGTTGATAAGAAAGTTACTTATCACTGTGGGCAACTGGAGCTGAATCTTATGGGGAACTCTGGGCAGAGGCGCAGAACACAGATCAGATCGCAGTATTCATCCACCCTGGATGTGAGGGAGCTGAGCATTCGTATTTGCTAAAGCTGCTGTAATAGGGCACCGCACACTGGCTGGCTTAAACAACAGAACTGTGTTGTCTCACAGTTGTGGAGGTGAGAAGTCCAAAATCAAGGTGTTGGCAGAGTTGACTCCTTCTAAAGGCTGTGTAGGAAGGAGCTGTTCTAAGCCCCTCTCCTTGCCCAGTAGATGGTCGTCTTACCTCTATGCATGTTTGTGTGTCCATTTTCTACCTTTGTATAAGGACACTTGTCTTATTGGATTAGGGCCCACCCTCATGACCTCATTTTAACTTGATTACTGAAAGATCCTATCTCCAAATAAGGGCACGTTCCAAATAAGGTCACATTCAAGTTACGGGGAGGGGGGGGGGGGGGAGGAGGGGGGGGGGGTGGGGGGGAGGGGGGCTTAAGCCTCCAAAATATAAATTTTGAGGGATACAATTCACCCCATAATTGTATTTATATGCCAACTCCCACCTGTCACTGGTGGAGGGCTGCTTTCAGTTTAGGGGGATGCAGTATTTCCATGGCACCTTCAGCCTGTCATACATGTGGCCAAAGGGAGCTCTGAGACAAAGATGTGATAATTAGAGCTTGGGTTTTTGTGTACTCAGAAATGAGAAATGCCAGGGAGATATGAGGGGGACACCAGCAATATCCGGTACTTTGTGGGTGCAAATAACTAATCATTTCCATGATTCATTTAACATTTTTTTTTAAATTTTTTTTTCAACGTTTTTTATTTATTTTTGGGACAGAGAGAGACAGAGCATGAATGGGGGAGGGGCAGAGAGAGAGGGAGACACAGAATCGGAAGCAGGCTCCAGGCTCTGAGCCATGAGCCCAGAGCCCGAGGCGGGGCTCGAACTCACGGACCGCGAGATCGTGACCTGGCTGAAGTCGGACGCTCAACCGACTGCGCCACCCAGGCGCCCCATTTAACATTTTTTTAAGTGGGGAAGATTATGAGAGGGGAAATAGTAGAAAAAAGATAAGTTTTATATGTTTTGCTTCCTGTGGGAGAAAAAGTCTGTCAATAGAGGAGACTCCACCTATATAAGTCTTCAAAAAAAAAAAAAAATGTAGGCTGGCTATTTTTGGTACTCGCACTGCCAGCTAATTGTCTCAAGAAGCTGAAAAAATTTAGAAGTAACATGAGTTCTGTGTGATTTTTAAAAAATATGTTTAGTAATCACGAATGATGAAATCATTAATGATTCCTACAGAGTGAGGAAGTAATTAACTGTAGAAGACGGCCTTCTCGGAAATCATGTCACGGGAGGTTTTGTCAGTGGGGTATTGCCGGCAGATGGCAACAGAGACTCTGGAATCTAATTTTGTAGGGGAGTTTAAGAAAGGCTTACCCAGGGCTCATTCCTGAGTTCAGCAGCATTCATCGAATCCCTGTTACGGCAAATACTGTTCCAGACGCTGGCTGAATTAGGAATCATGCTCCTATTAAGTTTTGGAATACTATGTGAGTTATACTCCTTTTATGAATGCCTGGTAACTGTTTCAAATTGGGATTTTTCTCATGAGATAGAAGACTATTTTAAATTCTTAAAGCTGCAATGAAAATTAATATAACCCATTGGAAGGAAATTTGGTAAATACTTATTAAAATTAAAAATGAGAATGTCTCAGGGCACCTGGGTGGCTCAGTCAGTTAAGCATCTGACTCTTGGTTTCAGCTCAGCTCATGATCTCACGGTTTGTGAGTTCAAGCCCCACATCAGGCTCTATGCTATCAGTGTGGAGCCTGCTTGGGATTCTCTCTCTCTCTCTCTCTCTCTCTCTCTCTCTCTCTCTCTGTCTCTCTCTCTCTCCCTCTTGATCTGCCCCTTCCCTAGTCATGTGTTCTTTCTCTCTCTCAAAATAAATAAAACTTAAAAAATTTAAAAAAATGAGAATGTGTTTTTCATCAGCAATTTTGCAGCTAGGCATCTATCTTATAGAAGTATTCATGCACAAAAATATACAAGTATGGTCATTTGTAATTATTTTTTAAAGATTTTATTTCTTTTTAAGTAATCGCTACACTCAGTGGGGAACTTGAACTTACAACCCCCAGGATCAAGAGTCCAACTGAGCCAGATGGGCACCCCTAAGCATTGTTTTTAATAGTGAAAAATTAGAAACAATTAAATGGCTCCCAGAAGTCTGTTTAAATAAAGTTATTTATTTAATATAAAGGGAATGTTAAATTAATTAAGAGAAAAATGAAATAGAGCTATTGGGGTGTCTAGGTGGCTCAGTCAGTTGAGCGTCTGACTCTTGATTTTGGCTCAGGTCACGATCCCAGGGTTGTGGGATCAAGCCCCATGTTGGGTTCCATGCTGAGCGTGGAGCCTGCTTAAGATACTCTCTCTCTCTCTCTCTCTCTCTCTCTCTCTCTCTCTCTCTCCCTCTGCCCCTCTCCCCCACTCGTGTGCTCTCTCTCACTTGAAAAAATAAAAAAGAGAAATAGAGCTATCTTCTTTATAAACACATATCTCCAAGATTTATGAATTAAAAGGTCACAGGCAATATACACATAGACACTGAGTATTTAAGAATGGGGTATTTGTGCATAGGTAGAAAGTCTGAAAGAATGCATAGTGAACTGTTAGTAATTATTGACTCTAGGGAGACAGGTTAACTTTCTATTACACGTTCTTCTATGTTGTACTTCTATGTTTGTGAAAAATTTTAAGAATAGTATAATTTAAAACTATTATATAGAAACTTTAAAGGAAGAAAAAAAATATAAAATCAATGCCCATGTCAATGCTGTGACTATTCTGAATAACTCAGTATCTTTAAATAAAATATTTCTGATATTCATCTTGGCCCCAGTGTATAAGTATAGAGTATTGCAAATACAGAGAGAGTAAACCTGGCTACCTATCTTAAAAGTCTGTTTATGCCGCACAATTGCATGGGTTCAAATCCCAGCTCTCCCGTATCCTAGCTGTGTGACTCTAGACAAATCATTTAACTTCTCTGGGCCTTAGTCTCTGTCTATAAAATGAGAACAATAAAATTTTGTAGGGTTGCACGAGAATCAAATGGGTTACATGAAGAGTCCTCAGAACAGTTCCTGGCTTATAGTAAGTGCTCAGGAAATGGAGATTATTACTGCTGAAGGATCGGTAATAGCAAACCTTCGTGCTCAGTTAGGCCAGTGATTGTGCTTGCTGTAAATATTTTAGAGTTTCTGCAGATAGAATTTATATATAGAAAATACGTTTGTCATTGTTTTGTAGTTTTTTTTGTTTTTGTTTTTAAAGTTTGTTTGTTTTTGAGAGAGAGAGAGAGAGAGAGAGAGAGCACATGAGTGCACAGTAGAGAGGGAGAGAGAGAGAATCCCAGGTAGGCTCTGTGCGAGCCTGACGCCAGGTTCCATCTCATGAACCAGAGATCATGACCTGAGCCCAAATCAAGAGTTGACACTTAACCTATTGAGCCACCCAGGTGCCCCCATCATTTTCTTGTTTGAAATGAATCTTTTAAACGAATTATTTTAAAATTAATGTTCAATTTATTTGTCATATACATTTTAAAATTTAATTTTTTAAAAAGTTTTTTTATTTATTTTTGAGAGAGAGAGAGAGAGTGACAGAGCATGAGTGGGGGGGAGGGCAGAGAGAGAGGGAGACACAGAATCTGAAGCAGACTCCAGGCTCTGAGCTGTCTGCACAGAGCCCGATGCAGGGCTCCAACTCACAGACTTGGAGATCGTGACCTAAGCCGAAGTTGGACACTTATCTGATCCACCCAGTCGCCTCTCTTTCTCTCTCTCTTTTTTTTAATTTAGTTTTCTTAAGCCTTTATGAATCTCAACATTCTATTTATAAATCTAATAAATTTTAATAATCACTTTCAAGGGGGAACTTTACCATTTGGTCAACTCAAATTCAATAGACCAAATTTTGTCAAAGAATCAGTCTCATTTGTGATTTAAATTCCTTCAGACATTGTAAACTACAGTATTAAATTTAATATAGATTAATTTCTTCTATTGCCTGAACTGACCAACAAAACCAACTACTTATGGTACTAAGGTATAACAAATTCAGTTTATAAATGTAACATATGCCCCCTTTTCCCCATAGGCTGTGATACATTTATTGCAGTTTATCTATACATCATGTGTGCTTCCCAAATAAGTTGTAAATCACTGGAAGTGAAGGTAGGGTCAGTTCCATTAAGTTGTAAATCACTGGAAGTGAAGGTAGGGTCAGTTCCATTTTGCTAAGTAGTGACTAACAGAGAACTTTGAAGTCCAAAAAGGATTTGAATTAGTGGAAACCAGAAAGGGTATTCCAGACCTGGAGAAATACCAGCAAAAGTAATTGGTAGTAATGGTGGCATAAAGATTTTGCTCATATTTTCCAAGTTAAATACACACACACACACACACCAGGGTATACAAAGTGCAGGGGCATTCCGAGTAGCTTGATAACTTTTTTTGTTATTGTTGAGGATTTGAGATCAAAAGATATGAAACTGTACTTTATATGATCAAATAGCTCACAGACAAGTCACTGTGCAGTGTCCATCTTTGGAGTGCTTTTCATTTCTCACATCATATTTCAGGATTTTTCATTCTAGGATGTGCTACCAGTGGGTGAATAGACTTACCTTCCTCCCGTACAAGCCATCTCAACTGTCTTACCCCACCACCAGACAAAACAACTCACATTCATTTGTTCCATTCATCAGATATTTATTGAGCGTCTACTATATGCTGACCAGTGTGGTAGAGGCCCTTGGGATACAACAGGGAACAAAACAAAGAACTCTGCCCTTTAGGATCTTACATTCTAGAGGAGCTGACAGGCATAAACATGAAAGCAAATTTTATAGTAGTTTAAGAGGCACTAAATGCTTTGGAAAAAGAAATGGAACAGCTGGGGAAGGGAGATGGGGCCAAGCTTTTAACATCTGGAATTTAAAAATGAAGCAAGGTACACACAAAGTACATACATTCTATATTAAGAATACTTTTATGGGTCTTATTTCTTCTTTGCCCTTTTTGGATCAGGTGTCCATTTCCTGCCTGGCAATTTGTTTAGTAATACCATTTACTAACATGTCTGTCGCTCTACCAGGTACCTTTCACGATTAGCCCATTTAACCTTCATCAAACATCATCATTCTCCTTTACAAAAGAGGAAACTCAGGTGCATTTAAGGAACATCAAGAGCGCCAAGCAAAGACAGAGGCTAACTGACTTAAATACAGGTCAAAACAAGATTGACAAACATCCCTCCCCGGACTCCTTAAAGCCATTGTGCCTGAGGTGTGCGGGGCCAAAATGAGTGTGGGCCAGGGAGGCAGACGCGACTTGTCAACCGGCCAGGGCCCGGGAGCTACACAACCCTCTGGAAGCCGCGGGCGGGTTGGACCTGGAGGCCCCGCACGCCGGGCCAGGGGTGGAGCCTGGACGGAAGGGGGCGGATCTACCATCTTTCAGTGAAAAATGCCTCCTGGAGTGGTTTGTCCTACGTTGCGGCCCGTAGCGTCCCTGAGGTGCCGCCCCTTCTCCGGGAGTGGTGGATGTCTGATCACGTGACAAGTCCAGAGGCCGGAACTGGGCAGGTTGTGGGACGCTCAGGGTTTTGATAAAAACAAACGGCGACGGCGCCGCCGCAGGGTCTATGGCCGAGGCGGTAAGGCCCCAGCGCCGGGCCAAGGCCAAGGCCAGCCGGACAAAAATCAAGGTGAGGATCGCCCCCGCTAGCCTTCCAACACCCTGGCGGATGCTCTCTGCCTGTCTCCTTTTTCCTCTCTTGGGCCTCTCTATCCAGGGCTACCCATCCCCTGAACCCTCCGCAGTCACTGCCCGCACCTCCCAGTATTTGATCCCTTACCCACTGACACTGGCCCTGTTCAGTTATTCCATTTCCACGTTCCCCTGCCGGGTTTTGTCAGGAGCCCGTATATTCCTTTTCCTCCTCTGACCTCTGTGGGCCCTTTTCTGCTTCCTTGACTTTTTCTCACCTAGGTCTGGATTCCTGCCATGTAGTAGCTTTTCAGTTTCCAGCCTCATCTTTTGACTCTGTCTCTTTTCTCCTTTAAACCTAGGAACATTTTCAATCCTCTCATGCACAAAGAGGGACGGGACTGCTCCTCCACGCGTAGCATGTACTCTCTGGTAGAACTTTATGGATAGCGACAGATAGAAAGTAGATTATAGTGATGGACCTCTTCACTTTTGAAATTCAAGGTGATGGTGCTGCTGCTGCTGTTTATTTCTCATTATCCTGGTCATTTATGATGGGGAATGAATGTCCAGAAATGAAACCAGGGCAGGGCTCACACAGTAGAGATAGATTTGAATTTTCTGGGTTTCTTCTGTTGGTATGTTTTGTATTCGATGCAGCTTGGGTTTTAATTTTACTCCTGTGTATTTTCTGAAATGACATTTATTTTACAGTGAACAGATTAAATGCTGGCCCTGGATGGCTGGACCTAGATTATTCTGGTTTACCTAGAACTGAATTTACATTAAGGAAATAATGATGATGGTATTACAATTACTGGGAATTTCCTTTTCTACAAGGGGGTGATGTGCAGAGCAGGCATAACTTAAAAAAGGTATCAAAATCTGATTTTCTCATGGGAACAAAATTTTGACAAGAGACAGGTGTTCACCGGTACGGTATCTAATAATCCATAAATGCTTTATGTGACTGTCTTTCATTATGATACATTAAAAAAAGGCTGTAATGGAGTTGTGCACATCAGTATACCCAGGCCTGTGAGGAGTTACTCTTTGGGGCGAAAGCCATCTTGCTATCTAATTTAAGAAGCATATTTAAGAGAAATAATTTTGCATTGTATTGGGCTGGTAAAGAACTAGCTAGACAGAGGAGGAAGAAAAAAGCCCTTGGTCAACCATGCATAAGGTCCCTGAACCTAGAATGTGGTTGTGCATAACATGTAAACATCAGTCATGTAGAGAACAGAATCTTAAATCTTAATCTGTAGGGTTTTTTTTTTTTCAAATGAATGATGAAGTGACAAGTGATAAGTTCAAAGTCATGCAGTTTGACAACTCAAGTTAAAGCCAAATATCGCAATCCAGTAGCTTAATAAATTCATATATCTATATGTCTCTGTCTATAGATAGAATGTTTTAAGTACTTAAAAACTTAAGAGGATGCTCTGTGAAATTATTTTGTTTGCAAGAGAGTTTCTAAAATAAACTAAAAACCTTAAGCTTTTAATCCATCGTGAAAAACCAACTGCTTATTTTATTGACGTATATTAGACAATTTTCCTGTACACACCCATGTTAATTTATTTGAAGAGACCTTCATTCTAGAGGTATTTGGTCAAACCAGAAATCTGGGCCACATACCTTTTCTCACTCTCCAAGTCTCATCAGTCACTAAGTCTTGCCAGTTGTTGTTCCTAAATATTCTCTTAATTCTGCTCATTTCTCTCCATCCCACCACTACTATCCTCCAAGGAAGAATTCTTGGATTTCTGCTAAAGGGGCCTTTCCGAGTTCATTCTTGCTGCCCATTCTCTAAACTAAAGCCAATTGATAGTTTTAAAAACAAAACCCAAACTGATACCTCTCCTCCTTAAAACCTTTCAAATGTTCCCCATTGCCCAGAGGCTAGAGTCTGGAGTCCTTCCATGGTCTCAGGGCCCTGAATGATCTGGCTTCTATCTTTCTCTGCAGCCTCAGGTTTACCACTGTTATCTCTTTTGGTTCTCAACTCTGTCTATCTATCTGTCTATCTTCTTCTGCTTCAGGACCTTTGCACATGCTGTTTCCTCTACCCTGACACCTCTTCCTGCCCCCCCTTGCCCTAGCTAGCTACTGCTCAGTCATGAGATCTCTAGTGAAACAGTGCTTCCTTAGAGCTTTCCCTCATCACCCTCACATTACTCCTTCCTGCAGTGGCACACTGCATCCCTTTTGTCACTCGCCTCACTCGTAGTTATTTTGTCAACAACTCTTCTCCCTTCTCAATGAGGGAAGGCCTTGTCTTGTTCCTAGTATCCTTCGCAGCTCTCTGTGCACTTGGTCATGTTTGTTGAATAAAGCAATAGGTGCTGGTATTGAAGAATATTTCCAAGCTTTGTCACTTAGAAGAATTTAGTAAATTTCCTCTGAGTAGCGTGAAAAAAACAAATGGAAAAAGTCCATAACACCAGTAAGGCCCTCATATTTGTCATTGAAAAAAATTATTCTCTTAGAGTAAATAGATTCATTTTTAGTGCTGGCTGTACTTGGGTCATAATTATAAAGTTCTACATTAATGAAATCTTTATTATCTGTAATACAATTTGTAAATATAACTATTTACAGAGCCATAAAGCAGTTCCAAGGCTCAGTTCAGGAAGTGAGTAGTGTCATGTGTTGTTGCCTTTAGACAGTTTGGGTGGCTTGTGGATTTTTTACTCGGCAGCTGACCTGCATTCCTCAATGTTAATCATCTGGTAGATGACCTCATGTTGTTAGGTTGTGGTTATCACCTCATTCCCAAGAGAGCATCTTAATAACTTTTTCATCTTTTAGTACCATTTTCTACTAGAATATCCCCACCTCAGAGGACCCTGACTTTGGTGATCTTGGTAGATTAGAGGTTAAGTACAGTAGGTTTTTAGATTTGGACTTATTCTACAGATGCAGTGTATTATAGTCCTGGAATGTATGTGAACATTAGTTAAATTCTGAATGCCAACAACTCATTAACAGTAACAATGTATGGTGATTGCTAAAGATAGACTGAGATGTGGCCCAGAAAGCTGATCACAGAAACAGAAAGACCTTTAAACTGCCATCCCCTATTGCTCTTGCCTGGATGATTTCTACCTCTTAGTCCCTCCTTCCCATGAGTAGTTACAGGAGTGAAGGTAGGGGATGCACTATGTATTATTTAGTTCCTTTTGTGCCTCCTAAGATCTACTCATTTGTTGAGCAAACACTCACTGGTCACCTAGAAACTGTTCAGGGTACTTGGGAAATAACAGGAAAATCAAAGAACCTGGCCTTAAGGCAGTTTACATTCTCAAGGGAGAAGACAAACAAACCAATAATCCCCCTAAAAAATAATTAAAATATGTGATATGTTAGGAGGCGATAAGTGTTAGGAAAACGGAAAAAGAACAGGGTACAGAGTTGAGGAGTACTGGTGAGAGATAAAGATGGGTTGCAATTTTCCAAGGTGACATTTAAGTAAAGACAGAAAGAGACGAGGGAGTTAGCCACATGGATTTTGGGGGAGAAGTGTTACAGGCTAATGCCCTAAAGGAGACCTGTCTGGTTTGCCCCAAGAACTGCAGGGAGGCAGTCTGGATAGGATAGAGTGAGGGAGGGGAGGGTAGTGGAATGAGGTCAGAAAGGTAACACAGGGCCAGGTCATGCAGGGCTGTGTCAGCCATTGTAGCAACTTCTACTCCGAGGGAAATATGTAAGTGCCAGAGGGTTTTGAGCAGAGGAGTGATACCACCTGAGTTATGCTTTAAAGGAGCACTGTGCTTGCAGTGTTGATAATGGATTGTAAAGGAGCAACAGTAGAAGCAGAGAGACCCTCTAAGCGACTGTTGCAGTAATCTAGGCGACAGGTGACAGTGGCTTGGACCAGACTTGTATAGCAAAGGTGGTAAGAAGTGTTTGAAGTCTGGGAGCTTCTGCAAATAGAGCCAAGAGGATTTGGTGATGGTTTAGATGTGGTATGTGGGAGAAAACAGTCAAGGATGACTCTGAGATGGAGGAGGTGGTGGACGGAATAGGTTTGGGGGCTGATCAAGGGTTCAGTTTTGAATATGCTAATTTAGAAGCGAGTGTCTGCTAGACATCCAAATGGAGATGGAGAGTAGGGTTGGGTATGGGAATCTAGAGCTTGGGAAAGAGCTCCAGGCTCAAGATGAAGATCTGGGAGTCTTTAGCCTAGAGATATTTAAAGCCGGAGACTGAATTAGGTCACTTTGGGAATGAGGGTAGTGTGAAAAGGTAATAAGAAAAGAACCCAGGGCACCCGAACTTTAAGAGTTTGGGGAGAAGAGGAGGACCCACAAAGGAGTGTGGGAAGCTACCAGTGAGGTATTATGTGTCCCCAGTGCTCTTAACCGAGAATGTAGGGCCCAGAAGCTGGGTGAAGGAAGTGTATAAAGGAGGAGGAAGAGGTCAAGCCTACAAAATTCTGACACGTGAAGTAAGATTGTTAAGAGCAACAGGAAAGAGGTGGCAGCCAAGAGGAGATGTACTCAAAGCAAAATATAGAGAGACCCCATCACTCCCCCCAAGTCTTTGTACTTGTGCAGCATCCCTGTATACGCACCCCCTACCCCCCCCCCCCCCCGCCCAAGGAGAGCTGGTAAAATTGCCCCAAGAGCTCTTGATCTGATACAAACCCACGTGTCCAAGCCCTTTTTATCTGTTCCATGCCAGACATTGTGCTAAGTGCTGTGGATACAGACATTATTGATAAACAGACCCTGCCTTTAGAATAATCTCATGGAAGTATTCTGTGAAATGTGTAAAATTGAACCTTCATTATTCATGAAGAAGCAGCTCGTTGTTATTTTTATGGGAGGAAAGGAGTCGTAATTATTTTCACTTACTCCAGTTCAGAGAGAAAGAATTGCAAATGAGGAAACTTCCATTTGTTTCCCAGAACTTGAACTCTCATTTTTCTTCTGATTTTACAAAAGTGCTCATTGCTTAAAGAAGTATGTGTGCCTGAGAGTACACACATACGCACACACACACGCACACACACACACAGAAATGTGCAGCAGAAATGAAATACCCTGAATTCCATCTCCTGGAGATAACTGGTAGTGGCAGTTCGTGTGCATTCTTTAGTTTTTTCCCACATGTACACAACATTCCAGAGCATATTTTATTTACTGTGATGTATGGTTAAGTGTGGTTTTCCATATTAACGACTCTTCCATTTCTGTATAAGTGCTTGATTATTTCTCCTTCTGTGGAATTATTTTAAAATTTGTTCTCTATCCATATGTAATTTATGTGGAGATCAAAAATAAGGAAATACGGATTCCTCATCTCCCGGCCAATTTTAGTTGTAAGAAACTTGTCTTTTGTTTAAAATAACATGGTATGAATTTTTGCACACATAACTTGATAACACATGGAGCCCTACTTAGATTTTATTCTGTGATCTGTAATGATTATTATATGTACAGTATGTTCTCCTTTATCTCTAGTTAACTCAAGTAGGCAAAGTAATTGGAAGCTGCCTTTTTTAAGTGAGATTTTGTATTTTTAGCATAAGAATAGATTCATATTCTGGTCTAAAAGTTGCGTTTCCTCTGAATTCATTGGATAATCCCTCTGCTTTCTGAGAGGCATATAAAAATAAACTGAGTGTGCCAGAATACATGGTAAATATTTTCTAGATAATTGAATAATGTCTTTATCTAAAGTTCTTTATTCTAGTACCTAAGACAGAGCTCAGCGCACAGTTGGTACTTAGTAAACCCTTACAGTCCTCCAATCCATCACTAGTGTCTCAAGAAACATTTATTGAACACTGCTGAAAATCAGGGGCAGATCAGATCCAAAAACATAAGATATAGTCCCTGGCCTTGAGATACTTGTGGTTTATGTGGAGGGAGACAGAACATAAAGATAAATAAAGATAAGTAACCGTACGTCTAAACCTGTAACCAGGGCCGGATGACAAGTATATATATAGCAGGAGTTCAGAGTAAAGCACGCGCGGAAGGGTCATTGTAAGAAGATTTTGTCTCGAGGCACGATCATAACTGAGTCATCAGAAGCGCTGAGTGCCAGAGTTAAGAGTCAGTCTTTCATTAAGTGGAGAGCTGTGGCTGTGTCTGTGGTGTTTAGAGTGGTGTCTCAGGAAGGCCAGTGGTAATGGCATCTGGGATGAATTGGTGGTGGGGCAAAGGCTGGAAGCTTGGAGACCATTCAGGACCTGTTCCCCTTTTCCATGCTTTGGAAAAGTGACATAAGCCACAGGGAGCCACCACTGCTCCTGAGGCCTTGGCTTTGGTGATGATTTCAGCAAATTCCCTCTCCCTCCACATTCACACCCTAGAGGTCCTGCCCCGGTCTTGGGATTTGTGAGGGAACGGTATCAGGCCTTTGCCATCAGCCCAAACAGTTGTCCGTCCTTCCCTCCAGGTAGCTTCCTTGGTCTGGATGGTCCATTTGAATCAAAGCACCAGCTTCTCTGTCCTGCCTCCGCTCCCTCCTTAGGCCAACTCCAGGCTAATTCCTCTTTGGACCTAACTTCCCTAACCTGTACAGGTGGAATTTTTTGATTCCACTTTTGAACGCCAGAGAAGCACTGACTTCCACCCCAGGGGAAATAAAAGTCTTATGTGTTCTTCCCAGAGAGGCTAGGAAGTTTTTAAAAAATTCAGTTGATTCTCTAGCCATATTATCTGTTGCTAGAGCTGCTGGGAGTGGGCAGGCGAATTTGGGAGTAGCAGTTGGAGACTTCATTTTGTTAGTGAAGGGGAAGAATTTGAAATTACAAGGGCAATTCTGGAGTGAGGAGAGAGAGCAGTGAGGTGAGGTTGGAGTGGAGTGAGATGGGACATGGGGAGGTTCAAAATTGCCTGAGGGACAGGCTGGGGAGGAAGCCTCTGGATGCCTGTGTGTTGGAGGACGTGTGGTTGCTTGCCTTGCCCTTGATCATATGGCTCATCTTGTGGCTGCTTCCAACTCCCTGTCTTCCAGTTGGCATTTACACCCCTCGAGGTCTCTTCTGGCTTAAGGAAAGAGAAATAAAAATCTTCTGTGTTTTACATTCCAGTCTCTACTTCCTTACTTCTCATTCATTTGTCGGCTCACTAAATTTTAAAAATCGCTCATCTTTGTTTTTAATAGCTTTATTGAGATGTAATTCACATACTATACAGTTCATCTATTTATAATGTACGTCAGTGGTTTTCAGTATGATTATAAGGTTGTGCAGCCATCACCACTGTTAGGAACTGTTCTCCATAGTGGCTGCATCACGGTACAGTCCCGCCAGCAGTGTATGAGGGTTCTAATTTCTGTACATCCTTGCTGTCACTTATTATCTTACTTTAAATAGTTATCCCAGGGGATGTGACGTGGTGTCGAGGGATTTTGATTTGCTTTTCTCTAATGGCTCATGATGTTAGCATCTTTCTGTGTGCCATTTGTATATCTTCTTTGGAGAAGTGTCTGTTCACATCCTTTGCCCATTTTTAAATTGGATTATTCATCTTACTATTAAGTTACAAGGGTTTTTTTTTTTTTTTTTTAATTCTGGATATAAGTCCCTTATAAGATAATTGATTTGCAACTATTATCTCCCATTCTGTGGGTTATATTTTCACTTTCTTCATAGTGTCATTTTCAGCACAAATATTTTTGATTTTTATGAAGTCCAATTTATCTATTTTTCTGTTATTTGTACTTTTGGTGTCATGTGTACCCCAAGGTTATTGAGATTTACTCCTGTGTTTTCTTTTAAGGGTTTTAAAGTTTTAGCTCTTACATTAGGCCTATGATAGTTTTTGAATTAATTTTTGTATATGATGGAAGTTAAGGGCCCAATTTCAGTCTTTGGATATCTTGTTGTTAAGCACCATTCATTGAAGACTACTCATTCCCTGTTATATTGTCTTGGCACCCTTGTTGAAAATCATTTGAGCGTAAATATAAGGCTTTATTTCTGGATTCTCAGTTCTCTTCCATTGATCTATGCTAGAACCACACTGTCTTTATTACTCTAGTTTTGTAGTAGGTGTTGAAGTGGCAAACTGTGAGATCTCCTTTGTTCTTCTTTTTCAGAATTGTTTTGTCTATTCTGGGTCTCTTGCATTTCCTTATGAGCTTAAGATCCAGTTTGTCATTTTATGCAAAAAAGGCAGCTGAAATTTTTATCGAGATTATGTTGAATTTGTGTATCAATTTGAGGAGTATTGCTGTCCTCCATGAACATGGAATGTATTTTCACATATTAAGTCTTTAATTTCTTTCAGTAATGTTTTGCAATTTTCAGAGTTCAACTTTTACAATTCTTTGGTTAAATTTATCTCCCTGTATTTTATTCTTTGTTCATTATAAATGAAATTATTTTCTTAATTTTACGTTTTGATTGTTCAGCTCACAAAAATTTGGCCTTTCCCCTGACCAGTATACCAGCGTTTCACTCACTGTAGTAACCAAAGGCCTCCCTCTCTTGATTTTCTCTTTCTGAACTCCCAGTCTGACAAACCTATTTATTATAGAAGCATGCTGAACATCACTGCAGTGTAATTGGACCCACTTTTTCATTTTCTTATAAATACTCGTGCAGCGCTTGCTTGTTATTCGTGATTTTAGGCAGTTGGACAGACTGGTTTGTATGCATTGTGTGGCTCATATCTGAATCTGATATCCACGGTTCGTAGTATAGGTGAATGTAGTTTTGGAGGGGGCACATTGCTTCTTTAATCACCACTTGTAAATGTTTGGTAGCCATATTCATTACCAGCAAGATGACCTCAAATTCCATTTCTTAAAAATTTTTTTTTTCAACGTTTATTTATTTTTGGGACAGAGAGAGACAGAGCATGAACGGGGGAGGGGCAGAGAGAGAGGGAGACACAGAATCGGAAACAGGCTCCAGGCTCTGAGCCATCAGCCCAGAGCCCGGCGCGGGCTCGAACTCACGGACCGCGAGATCGTGACCTAGCTGAAGTCGGACGCTTAACCGACTGCGCCACCCAGGTGCCCCTCAAATTCCATTTCAAAAACATTTATCTTTTCTTCCTAATATTAGGTACATATAAACATCTTACATTTTTGGTTATTTACTCACCAACTTTTTTTTTTTTTTTTTTTTTCCTGAACATTTGCTGGACGGCACAATCCAGAATCACTGATAACTTGTGTAACTGTCAAGTTTGTCTTCCTTACAGTTTCACAGTGAAAGGGAGTATTTGATTCAGTCATTTTTCCAGTTTGTTTGAGTGTAACAATTTTATTTAAGTAATTTTCCTGTAATTTTTTCTTCTCTATCATCGTGTTTTCCAATGTGTCTAGTTTGTTAGTGCCTGAAAATTTTTTAAAACCATAATTCATTTTATTGCACTTTTTAATGGTTAATTTTCTGTTTTTTTTTGTTGTTGTTTGTTTTATTTTGTTTTTTGGAGTTAATTTTGGACTTCACAAAAAGTTGTAAATATAATACAGAGAGTTCCATATACCCTTCATGCAGCTTTATGTTATCATCTCACATAATCATAAATTCTATGGTCCAGAATGTTTATCACAACCAAGGAATTAATTTTGGTACAATACTATTAACTAAAATATAGAATTTACTTGGATTTCAGCAGTTTTCCTACTAATGTTCTTTTTCTGTTCCAGGGTCCAATCCAGGATCCTACGTGGCATTTAGTTGTCCTGTCTCTGTTGTTTCCTCCCATCTCTTGATAGTTCCTCAGTCTTTTCTTTGATGACCGTAACAATTCTGTTGTTTTGTAGACTGTTCCTTAATTTGAGTTTTTATCTGGTGTTTTTTATGATCACATTGAGGTTACACGTTATTGGAAAGGCTACTGAAGAAGTGATAGGCCTTCTCAGAACATCACATGGGGATGTGCTACTGGTGATGTTATCCTTGATCACGGGTTAAGGTATTAACCTGCCAGAATTCTCCGCTGAACCTTACTATTTCCCCCTATGTAATTACTAAATATTTAGGACATACTGTGATGCTCTGCAGCTGTCTTGTTTCTGCTTACATTTTCACTCACTCACTTTAGCATCCATTAGTAGATCTTGCCTGTGACAGTTATTACCATAGTGTTGTAATGTGAATTTTCTGTTTTTCTCATTTCACCTACATTTATTGATTGAAATTCTTTAAGAAGGAAGACATTTTTTGTCCATTTACGTTTATTTTATCCCGTGGGTTATAATCTAATCCTGTAGTTACTTATTTTATTGCTCAAGGTATTTGACTTTTTCCGTGCTCAAGGTATGGGTTTTCTGCGACTATGTGAAGATGAAGGTAAATCTATTGAGGCCTCAGCTACTTGGAAACTGTTCTGTTTCACTTGACCTCTAGCAGAATGGAGAACAACCTAATTAAAACTTTCCTCCTCTGTCCTCGAATCATAATTTGCTGCTTATTTTGATGTCTTTCTCTTTTGGGATTATACTAGTGAGTCTCCCAAGTTTACTGTAGTCAAAATTGATTAATAGGAAACATGAAACACGTCGCTCATGAAGTTTATTTGGGTTCCATTTTCTAAATTATAAAATTTAGATTTTATATACAGTTTAAGAATTTCTTATGTTTAAATCATCAATTATTGCTATATTACAAATTAATTCACATTATAAATCTTGTTTTTAGGAAAAGAAAAAATCTGAACCCCTTCAGAGGGAAGAATCTGATGAAGTCTCCCTTCCGAAAACCTCCAGAGAGCTGGAAATTTCTGCTCCAGCTTGTGAATTCAAAGGAGACTGTCTGAAGGTGTTAACTGATTCTCAGCTCCAAAATGCTGCCAGTGGACACAACGGGAGTGAAATGTTTGATGTACCACTCACCTCCTTAACTATAAGCAACGAAGGGTCCCTGACATGGAACACAGAGACCTCAAAGGAGGGGGAGGAGGTCAGAGCCTGTGCTGGGGACGATGCCATGAAGCCGAAGGTCGACCCTGGAGACAGTGCCGGAATCAAAGTAGAAACCCCCAAGAACTTTACAGAAGCAGAGGGAAATAAATTGATACAATGTGGACCTTCTGAAAGCCCCTTGCAACCTGATTTTTTTCATACTCAGCAAGAAATGGAAAATTTACAGGTCAGAGAAACTCCGAAAAAGAAAGAAGACAAACAAGCCTTGGGTCTTTCTCCAGAGGTGCTACAAAATGTTGGCCTGCAGAGTTCTTGTGAAGCCAAAGACATTTTTCAGCCACCTAGAGTGAAAAGACTGTATCCCCAGCTGCCAGCTGAAATTGCTGGAGAAGTACCAGCTTTGGTGGCAGTGAAACCCTTGTTCCGCAGCGAGCGACTGTACCCCGAGCTCCCATCTCAACCAGAACTGGTACCATTTACTAAAGAACAGCTAAAAATCTTTGAGCCTGGTTCGTGGCTGGAAAATGTTGAGTCGTATTTAGAAGAGTTTGACAGCATGGCTCATCAGGACAGGCACGAATTTTATGAGTTGCTATTGAACTACTCCCGATGTAGGAAGCAGCTGCTGCTGGCTGAAGCTGAGCTCCTTGCTCTGACGTCTGATTGCCAAAATGCGAAAAGTCGACTATGGCACTTTAAGGAGGAACAGTTGTCTGTGCAGGTATTTTGACTATTTCAGGAGCCTGGGGGATTTGCAGTGGAGGTGCTCTTCTCGTGAGGCCATCCAGGTCTGGAGTATGCTTATACTAACGCTTGACCCTGACCTAGCCCAGAGTAGTACAGTGGAGGAGTCACAAAGTCAGATGCCTGCAGGGGCCAAGCAGGTGACCTAGAGAAGTGAAGTGGGCTGAGCGGGATGGTGGTCACTGGGCCCATGCCCAGTGGTCTGGGCTCATGCCTGGCCCAGCAGGGGCAGCTGCTCTTAATTCCTCGCTGATTGTTGCTTTGAGGCTGTGTGGTCCCACATTGCCACGTCTTTTCAATTCCTAAGAAGAGCTGGAAATCCGGATTTTTATGGGCGGGATCCTGAAATGTAAATGTGGGCAACAAAATACAGAGTAGAGGACAAGCAAGTCATGTCTCCAGGTCAGATCCAGCCTGTGGACCATTTACTTTGTAACCTTAGGCATAATGCCAGGAACATCCAATAGGTGGAGAGTGTCAAGGAGAGCATGATCCATGGAGTAAGCTTGAGATGTGATGAGGAAACAGGGAAGGCAATCAGATGTGGCTGTATGGAGGCCAAGGTGGCCATTAGGAAAGCCATTCCATAGTGGCCTGGGAAGGATGGCAAGGAAGAGAAAGCCGCTCTTGGCAAGTGTGGCAGTGAAGGGAAGCTGGAGATACCAAGGAGAAATATGTGCTTTTCCCCCGTCCTTAATCCTTATTTATTGGGAGACTCGTGTATCTTTGTAGATAGAAAGGAGTCTGTGGAGAGGGGAACATTTGAAAATACTAAAAAGGAGGATAGAATCAAGAACACAGCTGAAGGTGTTAGTATTGGGGTGTTAGTATTGGAAAGGAGAGGAATTTCTTTTGAGCAGAGGGTAGATACAGAGATATTTTGAAGTCCCTTAAAGTTGTGGAGATCTCACATTATCTTCAGTGTTTGCAAAGTAGAAGGTAAGATTATCAATCATGAGAGTCTTAGGAGCAAGTTTTATTATTTTTTTCTGAGGGTTTGTTTTTCCTTCTTTGACCTTGTGATGCTTTACAATTGGCATTATACTTCTCGGCACCTGATTATATATTTGATTTATTCTTCTCTATGTGGCGGTACTGTACCCTCACCATGATTTATAAGCTCTTTGAAGGTGGTACTGAGCCAATGCATCATATGCCTGCAGCCTGATTATTTCAAGTGCAAAGAGTTAACTGGTTTCCTATTTTCCCTTTTTGTCCACCGCTAGGGTATCTGTGCAGATCAAGTGAAAGTTTCTGGCTATCATCGCTACCAAAGAGTAGAGATGAATGAAAATGCACTGGGGGAGCTAAAGAAGCTATTTGATGCCAAATCTGAGCACCTCCACCAGACCCTCGCTCTGCATTCGTATACCTCTGTGCTCTCAAAGTTGCAAGTGGAGTCTTACATTTATGCCTTACTCAATAGTTCAGCTGTTCTGAGATCTTTAGCAGTTCAAGGCCGAGGTAGGTGAATAATCAAAATCTCACTCTTTCTTGTGATCTGCAAGGAAAAAAAGAATTGAGGGGTTGGTTGAATTGTGCCCTAATTGGTATTAGAAGGGAACATTTGTGCTGTTTTACCTTGTCTTTCCCAAAGCAGGATGGAGATCTGCCTTAGTAACATTTCTTGGGAGCTATGCCAGGTCTCCCTTCCCTGGGGCTGTCAGTCTGTGCTTCTCTGGGAAGCCAGAGAGCTTGCTTTTTATCATTAATGCCCCTTACTGTCCTATTTATGTGCTTCTTAACCAAGTCAAATTCAAATGCAGTTTTTGATTGTAAAACTGATACTCAGCATACTTTTTCATCCTCTGTCTGTTGTACTTTATTTTTGCTTGTCTGGTTTGTTGGGCTGTTTTATACAACTTTCTTCGGAGGATCTATAATGTTCTGCATTTTTCATCATATTTGGGTTTTACAAGACTAGCTTTGATTGTGTCATGTATTAAGTATGAATTAGCTAATTGAATTATGCAATTTTTATTTCTAGGGGAGATATTAGGAATATTTAAAGTAAAAAAAATCCTTCCCCCTCATTGATTTCATAACTAATCTAAGAGCTGGGGTTAGACCAGAGGTCTGCTGCTTTTTAAATAAAAAATAGATTTTGATGAAGTTGGTTTTCCCTTTGTAATACTTCACAACATTAAATACAGTTTTGGATTACATATTTAGTAGAGAGTTAAAAAAATTTTTTTTAACATTTATTTATTTTTGAGAGACAGAGAGAGACAGAGCATGAGCAGGGGAGGGGCAGAGAGAAAAGGAGACACAGAATCCGAAGCAGTCTCCAGGCTCTGAGCAAGCTGTCAGCACAGAGCCTGATGCGGGGCTCGAACCCATGAACCATGAGATTATGACCTGAGCTGAAGTTAGATACTCAACCAACTGAGCCACACAGGCACCCCGAAATTCAGATTTTTAAAGAAGTTTCATTTATTTAAGTGATCTTTGCACCTAGCATGGGGCTCAAACTCACAAACCCAAAATCATGAGTCGCTTATTCTTCTGACTGAGCCAGCCAAGTGCCCCCAAATTCAGATATATATATGTATATATATATATTTTAATTTTTTTAAAGTTTATTTATTATTTATTTTGAAAGAGACAGAGCACAGGCAGGGGAGGGGCAGAGAAAGAGGGGGACAGATATCTGAAACGGGTTCTGTGCTGACAGCAGGGCCCGACGTGGGGCTTGAAGTCACAAACGTGAAATCGTGACCTGAGCCGAAGTCAGACACTTAACCACCTGAGCCACCCCCGTGCCCCAAATTGAGATATTTCTGATGCAGTTTTTTCTCCTTTGGATTTTTATCTGAACTAAATATTTTGAGAAGTTATTTATTTATTTATTTATTTATTTATTTATTTATTTATTTATTTATTTATTGAGACACTAAAAATTCTCCCTAAAACACCACTTATATGGGGCTCATTTAATCCTCTTTTTAATTTATAGCTGGTAAACAGACTGAAAGCTTTCCCTCTGATCTGTGTCACCTAAAGGAGTGCATTAGTGTCTTATTCATGTTCACCAGGAGGGTTAATGAAGATACTCAGTTCCATGACGATATTCTTCTCTGGCTGCAGAGATTGGTAAGGAAACAGATAATTGAAGAATTATCTCTTATTATAGTTCTTTTTTTCAACAGCTTCTTCAGCTAATTCATTTAATATGTTAATTAGTGACATTTTCTTTGTTCATGACACATGGAAATAAGTTATACTTACCTAGTGTGTTATTAAGCACAAAGTGTTTTTTCTTTCTAATAAAGTTTAAGCTAAATAATCTTGGGGCTTCATCCTTGGGAAGAAATGGAAATGTGGGAAGCATGGTAAAGCAAAGATTAGATACGTAGTTAATATAGGCCGCTGCTCTGAAAACTTCCATGTCATTTAGTTTTATCATCTCATGTTTGATGTTGCGTTAAAAGATTAAGAGAAAAAAGACAGGTGTCAGGATTTGGGAAACTTAAGAAAGATGTTAAGTGTAGTAGCGAAGGAAGCTTCTTTGTTTAGTGGTTTTCAGTGGGGCCGCCTTGGGTGTTTTTTTAATTTTCATGCTAGAGTTCTTACATATGTGGTAAGATCCCAAGCATACTTACTTGGATTTGAGAATCTGTTACAAACTGAGACCACATTACACTACTTGGCTTGTATCTATTCACATGTGGCCAGGCACATTGGGAATTTGTCTTTTGCCAGGTAATAAAAATTGGGTTGCAGGAAAATACTTACGATATTTTGATCGTAGTACTCATGGGTTCATAGGCCTCTGTGTGTCTCTGTGGTAGAAAGTCACCTGTTCATAGTGTATCTTTGGGTATGTACTACATGTATGCTATATGGGTATATATGCGTGTGGTAGATCTCTCTGGTTATTCTTCTGAAAGATTCACATATTTCAACATTGGCTAAGTGACTTACTAGACCCTTAGGTACATTTTTCTTCTTAAATAGTAAAACTCTATGTTTTCTCCTGTTCAGGTATCAGTGTTACAA
The DNA here is from genome assembly GCF_018350175.1 of Felis catus. Taxonomy (NCBI): domain Eukaryota; kingdom Metazoa; phylum Chordata; class Mammalia; order Carnivora; family Felidae; genus Felis; species Felis catus. The sequence goes on along the minus strand of NC_058379.1, from coordinate 66,198,546 downwards.
AGAGTTGGCTGTCCTGGAGATCACTTCTTCCTTTTAAACCATATTCTTCGATGCCCGGCAGGTGTTAGTAAATGGGCTGTTCCTTTCATCCAGGTATGAATGGTTGTCTAATTTTGAGTGGGATGAGAGAGATTTTGTTAAACATTTTTTCCTGAAGAAATTGCTTTTTTTCCCTTAAAAAAGCTATTTAAAAATATTAATATTTAAAATAAAAATTTTAAAATACATCTATATATATATTCGTATATTCATAGGAGTTTTTATGCTGAAACTTCTTGAGCCACCCTAATTGATGAAATTAAGATAGAATTATAAGAGTTCCCTTGTAGTCTGGCTTGGTAGGTTCAGTAGTATTTAATTTTGTAAAATTTCTGTGCAGGAAGGCTCACTAGGACTTTTTTGGTAATACTCAACACAGCTTTGTAAATTAATCCATCTCAATTGGTACAGATGAGGCAGACACCTTGAGCATCTCAGTTCTTTAATACTAGCAGAGATCCACATCTGTGTGATGATCAGCTCTCAAATAATCACCTTCAGTGTTGATTACGTGGTTCATGGTTTCCCCTCTCTGTTGCTTGCCTTTGGGTTGTTCCGTTACTCACAGCAACCACTCAGATGGGTAGAAGCCAAGTGCATGCCAAGTTCAACTTCTCCACATTACCTTTTCTTCAGTATTTCTGGTGGTGAGAAGTTTGAATCGTTTTGGGTAGAAGGAAGATTTTTTGTTTTGTTCTCTCTTTGGATTAAAACAGCAGCATTGTCCTGCATCCTGTCTGGTTACAGTGGTTGAAGGACAGTGCTTAGCGAGCGCTGCTCTTGGAGGACAGCGGACTTCAGTACTGCCAGGTAGCCCGCCAGCTGCGCTCTGCTCTTGTGGATTCGGCGCGAGTCCATCTTTGTTTTCATAACCGCTCCCTTTGTCAGGATGCTGGTGAACTAAGAATGTGGATACTCAGGTTGTTGGTTTTCTACAGTATGCTTTTTCCTTTTCTGATTTCAGATCAAAGTGTTGAATAACCCGTCAGGGGTCTTTCATTTTATGCAGTCCCTTGCTCTGCTCATGTCGCCTGTCAAGTAAGTGTGGAAGAGCTTTATGAAGTAGAAATTGAAATGCTTCTTTCTACCAAAGGATTGGCTTCCTAAACTGCTCAGATCCAAAGAACTGCTAAGGGAAGAGTCAGCATTCCAGAATTTAATATTGTGGATTTTCTTTGGGTTGGATACCCTTTGTCCCCAGGTGACCTTATTAACTGCTTATGTATAAACAATTAAGCTCTTCTGGGTGCCCCATTTTAGTGGGTTTGCTTCTCCTCTCATATATATCATTGTGAAAGGTGCCGTGGGGAGATCGGAAAAATCATCTTTTCCTTAGAAGAAGACATTTGGAATCAGAGAGGGAAAAGCACAAATTGCCAAGCTGCAATTGGCACACTAGCACTGAAGAGGCTGAAGAGAGGAGGGTGGAGCCATGGAAGAAGGTTCTAGGTGCATGAGCTGGATTGCAAGAATGGGGCGGATCTCAGCAGGAGTGAAGGAGCAGGCAGTGCTCTGGCAGTGGGGAGAACGGGCAGTGGCCCCAAGCACAGGTACAGATGGCTGTGCAGAGGACAGGCAGGAGATCAGTGTGGCTAGCATGAAGGACTGTGTGGGGGATGGTCAGACAGATGAATAACCATGGTGACTTGGATTATAGAAAGGTTTGACATTAAGACAGAGGAATCTAGAATTGATATGGTCTGGGCCTGGCAGCAGTTGAGGACTTTTGAACAAAGGTAAAAGTCGTATCAAGGAAGGTTAGGATTGACTGAAGGCAGAAGAAGATGTGCTTCTGCTTAACTGAATTACAGGTGCAGACTTTTGGCTCTCTTGGCTCTGGATCCTAACTCACCATCCGGAGGACACTTAACTGGGGAAAAAGGCACAGTCTGTCTAGGTGACCTTGAACAATGTTACTACCACTTGCTCTCGGTCCTAGAAAGCCCGTCTGCCTCAGAGCCTGAGGTGGGATCATGGTGGTGGGAAAAAGAAGGAGGGGTACCTAAGGTCATCTTCCCAGAAAGGGATTAAGTAGCTGGCTAAATAAGGAAATGGTGGGAAAAGGGTGGTTCTGACATAACCCTGTAGATGTCTGAGCCTGACTGACTGTGAGGGCACTGGTGCTGATAGACCCAAAAGACAAAGGAGAGCCGTTTTATAAGGAGAAATGTCTGAGGTCATTGGGGGCCTACAAGTGACAGATACCAGTGGACATTTGGGGCTTCAGGACTGGAGCTCCTCAGGTTGCAAGGGCAGCAGTGGACCTATAGAGCTGGAAGTCATGGGAGAAAGTTTCTGTAACAGGAGGGAATGGATGAATTTTTCAGGGTCAGGCCAGAGGGGAAGGAACAGGGGGCTGAGAACCGTGTTGTGGCCCAAGAGGAGAAACTTCTCTAGTTATACCTGCTCCTCAGATCTAGCCAACACCTTGTGAAGTCTGGCTGGCAGGAATTCTCTCCAGTTCTCTCTGCCTGGGTACAGGGGGGCTTCTGCAACCTGTGGTAGATACGATTTTGACCTAATGTTTTTGCATTAGATGTACTCTTTTGCTCTATACAAGCTTCTGAGTTACCTGCAGATTGTCCTTTTTTTATTCAGTAAAGCATGGTTCCTAAAATCGTGTACCTGGCAACACTTGGCAGGCCTGGCTCGAGTTAAGGTACTGCCACGGTCCGTACGTGTCAAGGTCCCAGGGAGTGTGGGGGCTGTGCCGGCATAACCACAGTCCTGCAGTGACTCGTCATGACTAATTCAGAGTGGTGGAGGTCTCCACCCCCAATTAGTAAGCTTTTAGCTTCCCTGAGTTTTAGCCAGTTCTTATTTCTTGTTTACTACTTTAAGCCATTTGAAGACTGGATGGATGGCTGACTCTTCTCTAGGGTCAGTAGATGATCCAGAGTGTGTGCATGTGGGCTTTCTGCGTTTATGTGATGGGTTGATTTCCCTTGTCCTTTAGAAATCGAGCAGAGTTCCTGTGCCACATGAAGCCCAGTGAGCCGAAGCCATCCTCCTCGGGGCCTGCATCTGGGACCTGGACACTAGTAGATGAGGGAGGAGAAGAGGTAATTTGTCATGTCTGCATTATTTTGGTTAATCATTTTTAAGCTTCTCTTATGTACCATGCATTGTTTCAAGCACTTTTCACATGGCATCGCATTGACTTCTCCCAGTAGCCACAGGAGGCAGGTACTGATGGGATCCCCACTTTACAGATGAGAAAACTGAGGCACAGGGGGTGAATGATTTTTCCCAGATCATAAGGTCATTAAATGGTGGCACCTCTAGAGCCTGTGTTCTGAACCAGTGTGCTATGTTGACGCCTGTGTGTAGAATATCTTCCTCTTCAGCTGGGAGAATTTGGAACCTGGGAATATTTTCATACTCTATAAAATTTGCATTAGGATTTTCTTTTATGTAGTGACAAGTTTCTGGACTGGGAGCCGGGGCTTACCGAGATTTTTCCTTTAACTGTTACAAATACTTGTCATCCGGATCTTCTCATTTGAAAAGCAGAAGATAGTTCTTTATTCGTGATGAGGATTGAATGATCAAAATCTAGTTTCTCAAGATAATACTTGTTGATTTTTCTTTCTGCTGTATACAGGGTTAGTGTATTTGTAAGGGGTTCCCCTCCAGCTAGTTATCAGCCCTGGCGCTTTTTTATGGTCCACATCCTGATTTGATGTGCTGTCCAGGATGGCCAGGGACCAGATGTACTGAGACTCCTTCTTTTTAAAAGGAGTTGACAGATCACAACAGACAGTTCTCAGAATGACAGCCATGGCAGGTGTGGGGATCATGTCTGTATTTACCCAAGTGCTCATTCAGGAATGGGAAGCCCCTTCACACTCTTCTTACTCTTTAGACATCTTTGCTAGAGACTGAACAGTCACCTTGAAGAGAGTCTCTCAGGAGCTGGCGCAAATCGGTCTTTTAAAGATTGTGGTGGAACCGTTTTTTTTCCCCCAAGAGTGTTCTCCCCTGAGAGAGAAGTCTTTTCTGTGGTAGGTTTCCTGCATTTACTCCCAGAAACAGATAATGATTGAGGACCCTGCAGTGGTGCCTGGCTGCTGGTTAGCACTCACTGATTGTTGAGTGAATTCCAGAACTGGGGGAGTAGATGAGAGGGTTGAGAGTGCTGTTGGCTCTATAAAGGCTGTGGGGAGGAAGGCACGCCAGATCCACCACATCAGTGGTTGGTTGACGCTGGCTGCCTATTGCAGCTGCCTTGGCAACTTAAAACTCTTGCCCAGGCCCCTGGCCAGACATCCAAGTGCTTAAAGGCCTCCTTGGTGATTCTAAAATACAGCCAGAGCTGAGAGCTACTGCTAGTAGAGCTGACGCTTGCTTGTTAGCCATTTACGACCTAAAATGGAGGGGGAAATGAGTGGCTTGGGAAATTACGAATGACTTACATTAGTCCCTTGCTGAAGTTGAGTGAGAATCCTCAGGATCTCTGCATTTTTCATAGCGTTCCCTTTTGAGTGTAGCATGTCTTAGGACACAGATCAGCTTGATTTCTAAGTGACTTTCGTGCCGTGTGTCAAACAAGAACCTCAAAGGCTTCGTCTGTGGAATCGCTACATATGACCTGTTACTCTCTCCTGCTCTGGCAGCACCACCTGACAATGGAGCCTCAGTTATCTATGGCAGATACAGAAATTGCTTCGCTGTAAGGCAGTTAAGTACTACAGTAGGCCTTGATTTGGGGGCAGGAGACCTGTAGCTAAAATAACTGGGACTCAGTATGTGGCTCTTTAATTGATGTTGTCAAAGCAGTGAGCTTTATAGTAAGATTCTCTACTCTAGAAGAACTTTTTTTGTTTAAATCTTCTTTGGGACGGAGATTTTGTGAGAGCAGTTTCGGCCGCTGAAGGACGGATGTGACCCAGATGCACATAAAATTGTGCTTGCAATTTCGGGGGGTTTACAGCCCATCTGTGGAACTGATCCTGGGAGGGGAAGTCCATGAAGACACATGGTCCATGATGTACCACTCATGCCTGTGATAATTTAGCTCCTGTTGACTCTAGAGCACGGTGCGTTCTCATCAAATCAGCTGACGTGATTGTGCATCTTTTCCCTTAGGATGAAGACCCTGAGACCAGTTGGCTGCTTCTTAATGAAGATGACTTGGTTATCCTTTTATCACAGTTTCCATTTCATGAGCTCTTTCAACATCTTCTTGGGTTTAAAGCAAAAGGTAGACTGATTTCTTTTGTCCTGGTTCCCCTGTGCCTGGCCATACTGAAAAGAGATGGTTGCATCAGACCTCAGTGAGATTTCCTTCCTTTCTCTGGTGCTTGTAATTTCCCACTTAGTGCTGAAATGCAGAGAGGTCACCTAGCTTGCACATTGGCCAGCTTTCATAAATTGTTTTCATTTTGCACTTTGTCCCAGGTTTCCCATCTCCTGTTCACAGAGGAGCCAGAGCAACGGAGATTGTTATTTTTTCTGCCTTGGCTTAGTTTCCTCATTGAGGTATTTACAGTCGTATCCTTCAGTGTTTTTCATAGCATTTATAATTTTTTCCTTTTCTCTGATTAACTTCTAGGTGATTATTTACCTGAAACAACAAGACCTCAAGAGATGATGAAAATGTTTGCGTTTGTTAACTCACTAGTGGAGCTTCTGGCTGTGGGGTTAGAAACATTCAATAGAGCGCGCTATAGGCAGTTTGTGAAGCGAATTGGTTACATGATCAGGTAATACTGCCGTTGGTACATCTGTTTCTATTTGCTTTCGCCTTGGTCAGATGTAGATACTGCGAAATTGGGATGATGGACATTTTCGTGTATGCTTCACATCTGACTGATCGTAAAAGTAAGAATTTTTTTTTCACCACCTAGCAGGTGGGAATTCTGTAAATGCTTCCAGTCAGGATATTTGGTTAATTAACTCAGATTTAACTGGTTTGCTAGGTAATTGTCCTTAGAGTCAAGATCCTCAAAGCAGTTGCTGGGTTGAACGTGGCCAGAGAAACTGAACTTGGTCAAGGAAGATGAAGCCTCTCTCCTTTTCCTTCGCTCCTTCTTTTCCTTCTACCTCCCAGCCTTTGCCTGGGAATTGCCACCTAGCGGTGGAAGATTGGCAGCAGCTCTTTTGTGTCATTGTTTCCCTGTTTTCTCTTGTATTTATTCTTATTCTGATTTAAAGAAAGTTGCAAAGACTTCATCAGCGGCCACTATATTTGAACTAGGGAAAGCATTATTTATTTGATTGAAAAATGAGTTTATGCTTTTATTATCAAGTACCAATAAATTTTGACAATATGTACTGCTTTTCATTGAATTAATTTTGTATCCTCTTTTCTGCATCACTAGTTTTTCTGTATTTACTGGGTCATTCCCGATAGCATATAAATATGCTGTTATTTCTTCCAACCACCCTTCTCTCCAAAAAAACCCTCTAAAACTTCTCCCCCTCTTCGGTTTTGTTTCCAAAACAAAATAGATTGTAATTAATTTATTTTAGATGTGTATCCATCTGCCTTGTAAAGCCAGGTAAATGATTATAGGATGCCCTGAAAGGCTGGAGGGTGCCTTTAAGGGCTTGAGAAAGATGATGGACATGAGATGGTGGGAAGAGGGATGGCTGGTGACTTAGAGAATAATTTCTTTAAAGCTAAAAGCCTATCTACTTATTATCAGAAGTCCAGACATTTATTTGCTTATTCTGCTTGGTGTAAATAAGGTAAAACCTGTCCTTGGACTCATATACATGATGTAGGGTTGAGTGCTCGTTATGTGCTGGGAATATACTTCCTCATTTTATTTTCTCAGTAACTCTATACGAGAGGCATTGTTATTATTGCTTTAAAGTCAGTATTCCCTCTTTATATTGTTTCTATGTAAATACTTAACAGCTGATTATGGTAGCATATTATGATTATTCTTTCTTTGTTTCCCATCTGCTTACTTTTCTTTGTATCTATCACAGATTCTTCTCACATCTTCCAGCTGTAGCATACTTTCTACAAGGTCCCTTTCTTCAGGTCATCTGTTGGTTCCAGGTTTTTCCCTCCATGCTTGCCTGAATGCTCCACAATCAGGCTTCCCCCCCAGTACTACCCAAACAGCTCTTAGGAGTGACGGTTGCTATTGAGCTTTGTCGTACTGATCCGGTGACCGATTCTGAGTCTTCCTCCTCCTTTACATCTTTCCCATAGTTTACATGGCTTTCTCAGAGTTGCCCACTTTCTCCTTAAGACACTTTCTTTGCTTGGTTTCCAGGATCCCACATTCTCCTGGTTTCTCCTCCATTTTACCTGGCTGCTCATTTTCTGACTCTGGTCGTTTTCATCCTCACGTCCCAAACTTCTTGATGTTGGCGTGCCTCAGGGCTCATTTCTGGACCTCTTCTCTCCCATCTGAACTTGCTCCTGGGACCTCATCTGTTCTCATGTCTTTAAATACCATCTAAATACTGTTAGGATTGTCAGAGTTCTATTTCCAGCCCGTGCCTCTCTCTTAACTCTTAAGCTTGTAAGTCCAGCTGCCAAGTCAGCACCTCTACTTGGGTGACTCATGAGCATTGTAGTTTAATACACCCAATGGGCCTCCCTCTTCCCGCCTCCCACGCTGCTTCTCCGTGGCCTTCCCAGTTTCAGTAAGTGGCAGCTTCGTTCTTCTGGTCGCTCTGGCCAGAACATTTGGTGTTATCCCCGACCTTTCACACCCCACATCCAGTCTAATGGCCAGTTCTGTCTACCTTCAGAACACCATCTGCCATCAAATCTAAGATGCCACCAATTCTGAAGATGCATTTATGTGTCTCTAAGAAAGAAAAAATGTTACCAAAATATGGCATGTTAGCAATTTCATATACATTCCAATCGCAGGGATTGTGTGAAAGTGTGAAATGTTCATCCTCTTGAACCAATGAAACATGCTATTTCCAGAATCCAGCCGGAATTCTCACCTTCACTGCCACGACTCTAGTTCATTCTTAGGTATTTCTCCCTAATTGTAATTGTAATAGCCTCCTGACTTACCTTCCTGCTTTGCCTTGTTCTCGCCCCCCCCAGCTTATTCTCACAACAACCAGTGTTCCTGGTAAATGGTGAGTCAGTTCATGTCACTCCTTTGCTCCCAGTCCTGTTCAGAGTAAAAGCCAGAGTCCTCACAGTGACCTCCAGCAGCCTTCATGGTCTGGTTTCCTGTCACTTTTCTCATTTCCTCTCCAGCCAGTCTCCCTCTCAGTTACCTTGCTTTTGCACACTGGCTGCCTTACTGTTCCTCCAACATGCTGACCACATCTTGGAACCTTCATTGCTGTATCTTCTTCTTTTTTATTAAAAGAAGAATTTTTTTTAATGTTTATTTTTGAGCGAGAGATTGAGAATGAGCGGGGCGGGGGTGGGGATCAGGGGGCAGGCAGAGACAGAGGGAGACTCGGAATCCGAAGCAGGCTCCAGGCTCCGATCTGTCAGCACAGAGCCCGATGCGGGGCTCGAACTCACGAGCTGTGCGATCATGACCTGAGCCAAAGTTGGATGCTTAACCGAATGAGCCACCCAGGCGCCGCTGGTGTTTTTTCTTCTACCTGGGGATGCTCTTCCCTTAGATATCCCTGTGACTTCTTCCAACGTTTACTCACGTGTTCCTCTTCAGTAAGGCCTTTTCTGCTCCCAACCAACCCCCTTAATCTGGCCAACTCCAGAGAAACATTATTCCTCTCTCCTACGTATTTTTCTCAATGTCACTGATAACTATGTGACAGACTATATTTCTCACTTTATTTTGTTTGTTGTCTGTTTGTCCTCCCATTAAATGTAAGCCTCATGATGGTAGTGTTTGTCCCTGCATTGAATTCTTTTCAGAACTTAGAAGATAGTAGATGTTCAGTAAATATATATGAATAAATTTGTGTTTCAAATGTAATATAAAGGTGTCAGGATTGAGTGCATTAACGAGAAGTGCCATATTGCCTGTCTTTACACTTAGGATGACCCTTGGTTATGTGAGTGACCACTGGGCACAGTTTGTGAGTCACAACCAAGGCTTGGGTTTGGCCCAGCAGCCCTACTCTGTGGAGAAACTACAGGTTGAATTTGATGAGCTGTTTTTGAGAGCTGTCCTCCATGTGCTGAAAGCCAAAAGGTAAGGAGTATGATGGTAACTGTGGAGAAATGGCTCTCTGACTAGTAAGAAAGATTGGCGTGAAAGTCATCGATTGTAGTAGATGTCTTATTTTTTAATTTTTTTTTTTTTACATTTATTTATTTTTGAGAAACAGAGTGAGAGAAAGCATGAGCAGGAGAGGGGCAGAGAGAGAAGGAGATGCAGAATCCGAAGCAGGCTCCAGGCTTTGAGCAAGCGGTCAGCACAGAGCCTGATGTGGGGCTTGAACCCATGAACTGTGAGATCATGACCTGAGCTGAAGTTGGGCGCTCAACCAACTGAGCCATCCAGGTGCCCCTGTAGTAGATGTCTTATATAATGTCGAGGTGTATTTCATCTGCTTCTTATCTTGGGCAAATTCATGGGTTTTAGTGTCCTTATTTATAGTGGTGACTGAAATGCCCTTTCTTTAATGTTTCTTTCAATCTTAAAATAACCCAATTGTGATATCTCAGTTTTGCCACCCCTGAACTTTTGGGGTAGCCTAGAACAAGGTATGAATTCTGTTTCACACCCACTCAGTGCCTGAGTGAGGCAGAGTAGTGCACAGTGCAAATGATTTGCCAGTTTTATTGTTTCAGTTGTCCTACTTACTCTGAGGGTTTCAAGGTCTAGGATTCTTATGGGTCCTGGTCCCCTGTCCTGTCTGTGTAAATGCTGGCTTCTGATCATGTTGTCTTCCATTGCTGCTTATAGCCCGGGTTACACTTGAGGGTACCTCCTGCACTGTCTTCCCTGAGCTTCTGGCCAAGGGTAGGAGCAAGTTCTGCTAACAGCCCTGTGCCCTCTGCTGGGAGAGGTTTGCTGGCCTCCAGCTTCACTCAGTTAACTGCCAGCTCTTCCCCACCTTTGCCTTCTTCTGAGCTATGCTCCCTCTTGCCATGGGTCTCTTAGCTTCAGCCCCGTATTTATTGCATGTTGTGGAGGGGGTTTGAGTCTTGGCTATTTACTGTCACCTTGGGCAAGTCACCTAGTGTTCGTGTCCTCACTTTCTTCATTTGTAAAATGGAGAGGATGATGCTACCTGTTGTGTTGACCTCATGGACATGTTACCAGGATGAAATGCAGTAATGTATGAAAATACTTTGTAAACCCTGAAGGACTTTTTAGGTGGTAAGTGGTGGTGGTTCTTTTGTGGTTTTAGATGAAGAATAGGATAAGTGCTCGCTTAGAGAAATATCAGAATTCCTTGACTAAGTCTTAGGCACTTGTAGGCACTCAGAAGGCATGGATCTAAGATAAATAGAATTTGGGCTTAGAAATTTATCTTTAGGTTATTCGTCATACATTCTGTGTTATCCATAAATTCGCTTGTCTCATGAGGTACACCAGATCCTGTGCAGAACCCGGCCGGGGGATCAGGAAGAGCCTCCCATCTCTGCTCTCATCACTTATCCTTGCACCTGCTTAGCTGAGATGGAAAGTTCTCGCCATGGCTACTAGCTCTTAGATTTTGAGCTGTGAACTGTCCTCTAGTATTATATCTGTAATTCACAAAGATGATCATCATTTTAAACTTTAAAATATCAAGAACTGTTAGTCTTGAGTATAATTTATTTTAGGAAAGAAATTATACAAGAATCAGATATTTAAAGCCATGGTACTTAAATTTATTTGGCACGCCAATAGAAATTTCTGATGTGGTTATCCCTGAAAACAAACCCAAAAGATAGCCAAAGCCTAAGCCACTTACTGCATATCTGCCATATGGGGAATTTTGTAGCCTGAAATACAGAGTTCTGTGATGACTTTTTTTTTTTTTTAATTTTTTTAATGTTTATTTAATTTTGAGAGAGAGAGGGAGACAGAGCGTGAGCAGGAGAGGGGCAGAAAGAGAGAGGAAGACACAGAATCCGAAGCAGGCTCTGGGCCCCAAGCTGTCAGCACAGAGCCCGACATGGGGCTCGAACCCACAAACCGTGAGATCATGACCTGAGCTGAAGTCGGATGCTTTGCCACCTGAGCCACCCAGGCGCCCCCTGTGATGACTTTTCAGGCCTCTGCAGTTTTCTCTCATTGTTTTGGGATAAGTTATACAAGAGTGTCAGGTCCTGTGTGAGGTGTTAGGATATTATTTAATTTTTTTTTAATGTTTATTATTTTTTAGAGAGAGAGAGACAGAGACAGAGACAGAGACAGAGTCAAAGAACAAGCAGGGGAGGGGCAGAGAGAGAGGGAGACACAGAATCGGAAGCAGACTCCAGGCTCTGAGCTGCCAGCACAGAGCCTGATGTGGGGCTCGAACTCAGAGACTGAGAGATCATGACCTGAGCTGAAGTCGGCCGCTTAACTGACTGAGCCACCCAGGCGCCCCTCAGATAATTATATAATAAGACAGAAGCTTGGCTCACCTGAAGTTACGGTTTCTTCAACCTTTGCTCAAGAGTCTAGCTGTTGCTTTTCAAATCTAGGTCAGTAGTGGTTTGGGTATAGATGTGGGTCAGGCATGCACTATTTAATACCTTTTTCTTGTTCTCTTAATAAGCCTTGTTTGTAATTGGACAATTTGTAGTTTTGCCCAAAATAAAGCAACCGTTTTGAGTGCCTCCCTGTTTTTTCCAAGATTTTTTTGGTATAAAATTCACACCACAAAGTTTTAATAGCATTTAAAGGTGCTATTGAGTGCTGATTGTTTTCAAGATACTGGCTTAGGTAGTGGATAATTAAAATACAAGACTCTAGGTTACATGGTGGTTTATTCAAAGATGAACAAAACCTGGTTTCTGCTTTCAAATTGTCATGGTTTGTATGTGTACGTAAATTACAGTAACTTGAGGCATTTCTCACTGTGTGGTTTGAGGAGCACTTGAGTCTGAGTCACCTGCGGTGACTATAGAATGTGCAAATTCTTGGGCCCCAACTGTGATCTACAAAATCAGGATCCTATAGGCAGGCCTTGAAATCTGCATTTTCCACTTTGTGGCTTTTTCTGCCCACTCCAGTGTGAGAACCACTGATAAAGGGTATGATGTTGCCAAAGTCAGGTGTGGACCAAATTCTGTGATAGTGCTGAGGAGGAAATCAGAGGAGGCCTTCACAAATGGATTGGTGGCTGCTTGCAGGTAATAGGTTCTTGCCAGGCTTGTCCAGGAATGGTCTGAACACAGCGAGGGCTCTGGTTAGAAACATGGGTCTGAGCTGTAAGTGCAGGCCTTTGAATGTGGGGCTTGAAGGGTTTGAATTTCATGCAGTGATGAGTGGGGAGTCACCGGAGGGCTTTTGGTTCTCCTCCCACCCATGGCACACGTGTCTGTGTGTACACACATACCTGTACTTAAGCTCACACACATACATCCACATCTAAGCAACCTGTCACCTAGGTCTTAATAAGATCTTTGGTTTAAAACACAGCTCTGCCTCTTACCACCCCTTCTGTGCCTTGGTAGCCTTATGTGTAAATTGGGGATAGTGTCAGTGATAGTTCTTGCCCGGGTCTTGTGAGGATGGAATGAGATGATGCAGGGTGATTAGAACAGTACCTGGCACAGAGTAAGTGCTTTGTGAGCATTTCTGTCATTGCTGTCCATCCTTGAGGTGTGGGTGACCGAAGCATGTTAGCGAAATTGCTGTGCTGTCATTTAAGAATTTGTTTTTTTTTACCAGAGCAGGTCTACCTGCTTTCTCAGTGTGGTGAGGTTGACTGATGGATGAAATTATTCCTACTCTTTAAAATGCAGACTTGGCATTTGGCTGTTTATGTCAGAGATGCCCTTTGGGACGCTGTCCGTCCAGATGCTCTGGAAGCTCTTCTACCTCATGCACCAGGTGGAGAGTGGGAATCTGGAGAAGCTCTGCATCAGTCTCCCGCCTGCGGAGTGCAAGAGGCAGCTCCAAGGTACGGCCGGGCCACAGCAGGCAGCGGAGGTCTTTCCTACCTGTGTGCCTTTCTCGTCGTGGCTTTATTCTTTTTATCTTGTAGAAGGACTAAGAGTATTTTACTCTGTGTACTCATAAGCAAAAATTTTGAAATTTGAAAGACGGCTGTATTGTTTTGACATAGTAGAATGGTAATTCCAATTTTCATTATTCTTGAAATGCTCTGGGTGGTAACTTGATATGATCCCAGTTTGGGGAGGGGAAATGAAAATTGGGTTGTGAATGCCCCCAGGGAGTTATTTTGAAAATACAGGGCATTTGATAGACTGCTTTTGATTTCTCAAAGGTGTAAACACGTGGAAAGAATTGTAGGCTTATTGCCTTCTTCCCGTGAAAATTCCATCAGGGGAATACATTTTTTAAACAGCCTCTCTCTCTCTCTCTCTCTCTCTCTTTCTCTCTCTCTCTCTCTCTCTTTTTAAAATCTTTCCTCTATACCTTTGTGGCATTCAGTCTTCTGTCATGGATCACAGAGCTGTTTGTCAATAGTGCTCCCTAGTGACAAAATGTAATATTGCTTCCACTGCATCCTCTGAGGAGTTGGTAAAACAGACTGTATACTGTTTATCACATTTACCAGTACTGCAGTATTGCAGTGGTTATGACTCACTTCTTGCCCAAGATTTTCATTTATAAGGAGATCTCTTTTGTTTGGGATGCGTGCTGTGTTTGTGCAGGGCGCTTTGCTAGTCTTAGCCGTTTTCATTAGTCACATGGTTCATTGGCTGACAGTTACTGAGTAGTTTCCCGTGTGCCTTTGAAAATGTTACACCTAGTGACGGTAGTAGCGCCTTGCAGTTGACAGACCCCTTCACTAGTGACTGGTCACTAGTGTCATTTAATCTTTAACAGCTGTTTAAAGCAGATGAAGAAACTGAGAATTGGAGCTGTTAATGTCACCTCTGAGGCTACATTATACATAGAGTTGGAATTTCATCTGGTCTCCGGCTTTTTCCCGATGCCTGTAGATGTCTGTGCTGGAACGGAGACTTTTAAATATTTTTATATATCTTTTAATTTTATATCTTCTTTCTCTCTGGAAGAGTAATTAAATGTGGTCTATGCTCATTCTTCACCCATTTTAATTTTCTTGCCATGAACTTGCAGACCCAGAACATTTTGTGAACTTTGAGAAGTGTCTTTCTTCCATGAATAGCTCAGAAGAGATTTGCCTTCTAACGACATTTGCTCAGATGGCTCAGGCCAGAAGAACCAATGTGGATGAAGACTTCATAAAAATTATTGTTCTGGAGATATATGAGGTTAGAATATTAAGTTTTAGAAATCAGCTAAAAAATACTTTTTTTTGGATTGTCCATGCGTTGATTCTTTGGGGATTGCTTTAAAAAAATTTTTTTTTAACATCTATTTATTATGGAGAAACAGAGACATGGCATGAACATGGGAGGGGCAGAGAGAGAGGGAGACACAGAATCTGAGGCAGGCTCCAGGCTCCGAGCTGTCTGCACAGAGCCTGATGTGGGGCTCAAACTCACCAACCAGGAGATCATGACCTGAGCCTAAGTTGGATGCCTAACCGACTGAGCCACCCAGGCACCCCCTCTTTGGGGATTGCTTTAAAAAAAGTGACTAACTTGTATTGTCTGTACTTATGGAAAGAGAGAATTAAAGGATTATCATTTTGCTCTAAGGAATGTTGAAAATATGAATCATACTCATTCTATTTCCCCCTACTGTCTCTTGACATCTGATGCATGAGTTTCGGTGAGGAATAGGCAGGCATTCTGGCATAGCCTGACACTTGTGGTTTTAACAGTCTGTTGTCCCTCTGCCCTGTGTCAGTGCCAATTATGCAGAAGCCTGGCTTCCAATCCAATTTAAATGAGATGGTGGAAAGGATACTGATGCTACAGCCAGAAGACCTGGGTTTGTTTGAACTCTGTTAATAATTGCTCATCTCACAGCAGGAAAGACACCTCATCACTCTGGGTTCAGCTGCTTCATCTATAAGATGACAGGCTGGGATGAGATCCTTTACTGAGTCTCCCTAATGGAGGAAGAGAGTAGACTTTGGACCCCTGAGGATCTAGAGACAGAACCCAAAGTGGTTATCAAGATTTTTATTAGAGTTTTGTGTATTTTAAAAGATGTATATTTTCAATTTAGGTTGTCATGTATCTGTTTATCTTCATTAAAAAATATCTCTTCCAAACTATTCGAGTACACTTAAGTAAAATTATGTTTGAAGAAGATTCTCTGAGTTTAACACCTTCTCCGAAGTATCCTGGTTTAAGAATGAATGAACTGGATGATCCAAAGTTCTTTTCCAGGGTCCAGCACTAGGCTATTCCTATACTTACTTGTGAGGTTAAGGTCTAAATGGGTCTGGAATTCCAGACTATTTTCATGGTATGAGAATATCGTGGGTGTGGAGGGAAGGTCTGTTCTCACATATAGTAAGTGGCATTCTTAGGGTCTGTTGTGCTAACCCTAACACTTATGCTCTTGAATGTTTCAAGAGTTTGGCCAGTACTCACAGTAAAAATTACACTGTGTATTACATTCTGCTTTTGTGTGCCTGTGTGTGTGTGTGTGTGTGTGTGTGTGTGTGTGTGTATGTGTGAAACTGAAGCAATACTTAATGCTACTGAGATGCACCCTCACAATTTTCTATTCTATTCTGTTATTTTTCTGTTCTATTCCACTGTATTTTTTTAAAAAAAGAAATGTGCTTGCCATTGGCATCAGTGGATTGTAACCTGTACTTTGGAATATGTTAAGAGGAGTTGATAAACATTGATATTTTAGAAGCTCTTGTAGCTGGGGATTTTATTTTATAGCAGACAATAGGTATTTCTATGAAATGCATTCTGGTTTTCATCATTTTGGCAATTTTCTCAAATTTAGAAAGTTTTTACACCAAAGGGATATAGCTACAGACAGGCTTTGGGATATACTTCCTGAACCCGGTGCTTGAAGTCATTACATAGGTGCCTTTCCCTCTCCTCCTGACTCAGCCTCAGGTAGACAGGTAGCTCTCTGTAGTTCTGACATCTTTTTGAACATGGCATGACCCAAGGCTCAGTGTGAGGCTCTTTCTCTTTTACTTGAAAACATCCTGCATTAAGGAACTGTGTTTTGACTGATGATTGATGGGTATTGAAAGTGCCATCTCCACCTCCTCCCACTTTTAGGTATCTTATGTCACCCTGTCCACCAGAGAGACTTTTTCAAAGGTTGGTCGAGAGCTCTTAGGGGCCATCACAGCTGTTCACCCTGAGATAATTTCTGTCCTTTTGGATAGAGTTCAAGACACCATTGACCAGGTTGGAATGGTAAGAGCACTTAATTTGTTTGTATGTTTTGCTTTTTTTGTTCTGTTATCCTGGAGTAATGGAGCAATGAGAAAAATAATCAGGTTGTTGGGGAATGACTGAGTGACGGGCGCAGCAGGATGAAGACAACGTGGACTGTGTCCTGGGCCCTGCCATTCACCGTGCCTGCTTGGGGTTAGCGGCTTCTTACAAAAAGCTGTGATTCTCTTTAATCTCCTCAAAGTGACTTTGTACCTCCCTCAGTAACAGGTTTTTGTTATCTTTTCTTTTTTCTTTTTTCTTGTTCTGAGAGAGGGCTCGCATGCACACATGCACGCACGGGAGAGGGGCAGAGGGAGAGGGAGAGTGAAAATCTTAAAGCAGGCTGCACACTCAGCGTGGAGCCCAACGCAGGGCTCGATCTCATGACCCTGAGATCATGACCTGAACTGAAATCAAGAGTTGGGATGTTTAACCGGTTGACTGAGCCACCCAGACATCCCTCAATAACAGGCTTTTCTTTTAAGTACAGTCTATATAGTTAATAACAGTTTGTATTTCAAAGTTTGTTTGGCTTTCGTAATTTTTATAGTTTATACTTGAAAGAAACAACTATGATTAAGAAAGAAGGCCCTGTTTACATAGGCCAAAAGCGAAAATAAAAGTGGTAATTTAAGTCAAACAAGACACATACAGTTTATTTCTGTCATTTGTCACAATCCCTTTTGTAGTCTGTTGATGTTAAAAACAGCTGGATTGTGACATAACTCACATACCATACAGTTCCCCTATTTAAAGCATGAAAGTTGGTGTGTTTGTTTTTTCACAGAGTTGTGTAGCCATCACCACTCTCAATTTTAGAACAGTTTGATCACCTCAAAAAGAAACCACATACCCTTTAGCTATCACACTCTGTCCCTCCATCCCCTCCAGCCATAAGCCACCACTAATCTACTTTCTGTCTCTATAAATTTGACTGTTCTGGACGTTTTGTATTAATGGAATCATACACTATGTGGTCTGTGAGTGGCTTCTTTTACTTAGCATAGTTTTCGGGTTCATCCACATTGTAGCATGAGTCAGCACTTCATGACTTTTAATGGCCAAATATTCCATTGTGTGGATGTACCATTTAAAAAATTTTTAAAAAATATTTATTTATTTTTGAAGGAGAGAGAGACAGAGCATGAGTGGGGGAGGGGCAGAGAGAGAGGGAGACACAGAATCCGAAGCAGGCTCCAGGCTCCAAGCTGTCAGCACAGAGCCCGACATGGGGCTCCAGCTCACAAACTGTGAGATCATGACCTGAGCTGAAGTCGGATGCTCAACTGACTGAGCCACCCAGGCGCCCCTGGATGTACCATTTTAAAAAAACACACACTTACTGAAGATTTTCTTCATCATCTGTAATACTGCTATAATGTGTAAGTTTTGCTAATGGCACATAGTCCCACATTGTAACTTGAAGAGGAACATTTAAAGTGATAGTATTTGCAGAGGCCCTTCATCTTGTAGTCACTGCATTGTCCCTGTAGGATGTATCACTGATAACTGTCATTGCTTCATTACATTCATAAGTGGGCAGATTCCGGGGAAAGATTGGTTTATGAGACACATTTTTTCTAAATGAAGAATAAATGATACGCTCTCCTTGGAAAAGTACATCGTACTTTTTTTTTACAGTAAAAAATTTAATCGTGGTAAATTATACACGACATAAAATATACCATCTTAACCCTTTTTAAATGTACGGTTCAGTGACACAAGTACATCCCCATTGCTTTGCTTGTTACCATTGCTGTCACCCAGCTACAGAACTCTTTCTATCTTGCAGAACTGGAGCTCTATACCTATTAATCAGTAAGCCTGCATTCCCTCCACCCTCCACCCTCCACCCTCCAGTCCCTGGTAACGACATTCTACCTTCTCTCTGTCTAGAGTTTTGCTACTCTACGTACCTCGTGTAAATGAATCCACACAGTATTTGTCCTTTTGTGATTAGCCTATTTCATTTGACATACTGTGGTCGGTGTTCATGCATGTCGTAGCATGTGTCAGAATTTCCTTCTTTTTTAAGCCGGCATAATATTCTAGTGCATGTATAGACCACATTTTGTTTATCTGTTCATCTGTTGCTGGACACTCAGATTGCTTCTCCCTTCTGGCTGTTGTGAATAATGCTGCTGTGAATGTGAGCGTACAGCTGTCTCTTTGAGGCCCTGCTCTCCATTCTTTTGGGTATATACCCAGAAGTAGAGTTGTTGGAACATAGGGTAATTCCATTTTTCATTTTTGAGGTAGCACCATAGTGTTTCCATAGTGGCAGTAGTACTTTTTCTTTTTAATAAAAGCATTGTATCCCACCGCGATATGATATGATTTTATTGAGATGAAAGGGCTTTTATATTCAATATACGGGAGCATGTTTTTGGTTACTCCTTTTTGGGTGATTATCTAATGGAATGAGTTCTAAAGAAATACACAGTGGGTCGCAAGATTCTTTCGCTTAGGTTGAGCTCATCACCATTTTCTCTTAAGTGGCTGTCTGGTTTTGGCCACACTTGCATTTTACATTTAATTTAATTTAATTTTCCATATGGATGAATTTTATTTCATTTCATTTATTTATTTTTAATATAATTTATTGTCAAGTTGGCTAACATACACCCACTTACATTTTAAATTTGCTCATAATACTTCTAGTAAACTGGCCCAGAGGTATGCTTGACTTTAAGTATAAAAATTGGAAGCATAATGTTTTTTAGAGCATATCTTCTAAAAGGTGCCTCCATTCTCTGTTTATACCTGTAGTTCCTTAATGCTTTGTGAACTTGCTGACGTTTTTGGAGGAACTTGTTCAAACCTTCTGTGCCTTCAGATGAATATGATGGCTTTGAATATTTTTGCTGTTACCTTGGGATAATCAGGAATTAGAACTAGCCCCAGAGCGTAGGAATGATCTGTGGGCTCTAAACTGTCCTAGTTTTCAAATGTTGAACTGTTACTGCTTTCTGGGATAAAAGCCACTTGATCATCGTGTGTTATTCTTTGTATGTATCGATAGATTTGTTTTGGTAATTTTTTTTTAAATTAAAAAAAATTTTTTTTGTGTGTTTATTTACTCTTAAAGGAGAGAGATAGAACATGAGTGGGGGAGGGGCAGAGAGAGAGGAAGACACAGAATCAGAAGCAGGCTCCAAGGCTCTGAGCTGTCAGCACAGAGCCTGATGCGGGGCTTGAACTCACAGACTGCGAGATCATGACCTGAGCCAAAGTCAGACACTTAGCCGACTGAGCCACCCCGGCACCCCAGGAAAGGCTTCTTTAAAATTCATTCTTTCTACTGTTCTTTCCCATTTTGTTTTGCCTCTCATTGGGAGCAGTGCAGGAACCTGAAAAGTACTAGTATGCATGTTCTAGATCTGTGTTGTCCAATATAGTAGCCACTAGGTACATGCAACTGTAGAGTCCTTGAAAGGTGGCTAGTCCAAATTGAGATGTATTGTAAGTGTAAAGTACTCACTGGGTTTCAAAGATTTAGTGTGAACAAAAAGTATGTAGCATATCTCAATAGTTTTGTATAATGATCACATGTTGATAATGTATTGGACATATTAGATTAAATGAAATATATTAATTTTACTTGTTTTACTTTTAAAATATGTGGCTAGTAGAAAAATTAAAATTATGTATGTGGCTTACATTGTATTTCCATTGGATAGCACTGTTCTAGACAATATAAAATGAATTGCTCTTCTGATCAGTCTCCCTTAAAGCAAACTATTGAGTGACCCCAGATTTATCTTAATTTGCACACATCGATAGGTTATTCAAAAAGTGATGCTATAGACTTCTTGTAAACAGGATTTTAAAAACTTTTTATTATAGAATCTGTCAAATATATATAAAAGGGAGAATAGGAAATGAATCCCTGTGTACCCATCATCTACTTTCAACAGTTACCAACTCTTGGTTAATCTTATTTCATTTTTAGTTCTGTTCACTCCTTGTCCCTCCTCCCCAGATTGCTTGGGAGCTAACAGAAATATCTTTTTAGATGCCAGAAAAGAAATAATAATTTTTTTACTGAAGTATAGTTGACGTGCAATATCATATTCATTTCAAGTGTACAACATAGTGATTTGGCGATGATATACTTTACGAAATGCTTACCACAATAAGTGTAGTTACCATCTGTCACTGTACAAAGTTACTACAGTGTCATTGACTGTAATTACTATACTGTACTTCTCATCGCTGTGATTTATTTTATAACTGGAAGTTTGTGCCAGTTTTACACTTTTAATCTCCTTTACCTTTTTCACCCATCCCCCTACTATCCTCCCCTCTTCTGCTCTGACAACTACCAGTTTTTTGTTTATTTAAATAATTATTTAAAGCGCTAAATCTTTTTGTAAAATGAATGACTGTTTCTCGTTTATTATGGCTTTAAATTTGGGTCTTGGTATGGTGGCTTTATTAAATGGAAGTATACCAAATTATATGTAATAAAAGATTGACCTTTACACAGGGTAGCAAAATGTGCTTTTGGTGTATCATTGGTTTTAATATTTATTTCCTTTGGTTGTCCATGATGTCCATTTCATTTGTCTAAAAATCAAACAAAACTCCACTTCCTTTTGGAAAAAAAATTTTGCAGGCAGTTTAATAATATATTGTAGTAATTCAGGATTGTTCCTTAAGTTTTGATCTTAATTACCATCATTTTCTTTTAAATAAGGTTTCTTTATACTTGTTTAAAGAACTGCCTCTGTATCTCTGGCGACCTTCTGCCTCTGAGATAGCCGTGATTCGGGACTGGTTATTGAATTATAACCTGACAATGGTGAAGAATAAGTTGGCCTGTGTTATTCTAGAAGGACTAAATTGGGGATTTGGTGAACAGGTATGTGTATCAAAACCACTCTCTAGATACTGGAGGTTCTACACATCAATTTTAGAGAAACATTTCCTCAAAACAAACATTTCTCAGTACTCAGTGATGGTAGTTTTTATTAATCATAGTTTATTAATGTTATTAATAGTTTTTATTATTAAGAGTTTGCTATGTATCATGTCTCTAAAGATGCCATGTCCATGATTTTGACCATTAAAACTTTCCTTCCTCTTTACTCTAGGCCTTACGTGTTAGTTCCTAGGTCAAAATGTGTCAACATTTTAAAGGGAAAATGGGAGAGAACTCAGCCCTCTCTAACAGTCTGCCAGCTTTTTTTCTGAACAAACATTTGGTTGTCACAGCCATCTTGTGTGTTTTGCATGAACTTGACCCCGTTGTACAGATGAGAAAACTGGAGCCAGGGAGCTTTTCTTCCAGAGTGTCCCTGACCACCTGGGTCTGCCCATGGGTTCATCCAGGGCTTCCCCCACTCCAAGTGAGAGCTGTAGACCCCTCTTTTCCATCCTCGTGTTCTCTGACTTGTGAATAGAAGCCCCTAGTCCTCCCTCTCCTAGCAGGCTGCATGAACTTCCCTATGAGAGTCTCCATGATCCTTCGTTAGAGGATTCGTGAGAGGATTAGGGATATATTTCTTTATTTCTTTTTTTTTTTATTACGTTTATTTATTATTTATTTTTGAGAGAGAGTGCACAAGCCGGGGAGGGGCAAAGAGTGGGAGAGAGAGAGTCCCAAGCAGGCTCCTTGCTGTCACTGTGGATCCCGACATGGGGCTCCATCTCACAAACTGTGAGGTCATGACCCGAGCCAAAATCAAGAGTTGGATGCTTAAACAAGCTGAGCCACTCAGGTGCCCCAGGAATGTGTTTCTTCAGGTTGCAAAGGAAGATTGGATGGGAAATTCTATAGGCAACTTCAGGCTCCTGAAGGAATATTTTATTTGTGTTGTTGAGTATCTTCTGTATTTTCACTGATGACAAAATGAGGAAAGGGGATATAGACTTAATTTATTAAGTATCCTTTTGTTTAATAATAAACATCTTCCCGGTTTGTGGCAGTGCCCTTAAACTTGTGACCTAAAGTCTTCATGGAGCTTCTAGGGTAGGAGTGGGGGAGTTACATTCAAAGATACCTTTTATATGAGGGTCCGGGATGACTCAGACTATTTAAGTACAACGTAATGGTTCTTTAAGATTTCCGTGTTTTTTCCTGTTGCCATTTTATAACTTCATTGTTAAGTGATGTAATTTTTGGAAAGTTGAGGATCCAAGATCCTTTTTTTACTATCCTTCCTAGTCCTTTTGTTCAAAGGTATGTTAAAAAAATCAAGATGGCATGTTTATGATGATTTTTCTCTTTAAAAGGGTACCCTTCATCTGGATCAAGCAGTCCATGCTGAAGTGGCTTTAATGATTCTTGAAGCGTACCAGAAATACCTTGCACAGAAGCCGTATGCTGGGCTTCTTTCTGAAAGTATGAAGCAGGTATTTCCTTCTCTTATATATTGAGAATATCTTTATTATAAATGATTTGGGTGGATACAGCTACAGTATTTACCCTTAGGTTGCCTAAGAACATTTCTGGCAACTTAAGATACTGAAATTGAATTCTGTGGTTGGATGAAGATTTTTTTCTTTGAGAAGTGGCCTACATGTGACCATTTTAATACTGTGGCATTTGACTTGACCTGGAGCTGGCGTGTCCTGGCTCCGGAGAGCTGAATGTTAAATTTTCGGGAACTTTGCAAACTAGATTGTTGACCTGTTGGTAGCTTGAAACTGACCATGGTGGGAGTTTTCACACTGACAAAATTGACAAACCCTGTAAAGGATCTCCCACACTCCAACTGGTTGTTAAAACTTATTTATCATCACCCCATGAGTTGTGCACCAACTTTTGTATTATTACTCCTTTGCTTGTGCTGACTCAGATCAGACGCACAAAGAGACTAGTGAGTAAGCAGAAGTGGTCAGTTGTGAGAAATTGCTGTAATTGAGTGCTGCAAACTGAGCACTGGTAAGTAGTGTGTCCTCTCTTTTGCGGACGTTGCTGATCACAAAAGCAAATGGGCGGGTGAGCTTACTGATTTAATTTGTATGTGACTAATGTGGTTTAAAATAAATAATTGTTTTAGGTTTCATATTTGGCCAGTATTGTTCGATATGGAGAGACACCTGAGACCTCATTTAACCAGTGGGCCTGGAACTTGATCTTGAGGTTAAAACTGCACAAAAATGATTATGGAATACAGCAGAATTGTCCAACTGTTCCCTTCTCCAGCACTGTGCCTGACATGACAGAGTCACCCACGTTTCATCCTCTCTTGAAGGCTGTTAAGGCGGGCATGCCCATCGGCTGTTATCTGGCCTTAGCTATGACGGCTGTGGGCCACAGGTACAGTGTTTGGGCTGAACCCCTAGGGTTGCTGAACCTTGTAGTCAGTGATTCTGGATTTTATTTTTCACATCCCAAGGTCTGAGGCCTCCATCAAACCTATCTAAGGGCAATCAGGACCAAATTATAAGCCTTATTAATGGCTTATGTAGGGGAAATGCTGCCCAAATTCATATAAGACAGATTTGTACCAGAAAATCATCTCATACATTACGGAGAGAGTATACCTGTCACCCAGAGGACAACGTTCACGTTAGCGCTAGATGTTTTGTCTTCCTTGGAATAGTGACAATATAAAAATAATTAGTCATCTCTACTGAATTTTGTTTAAAGTGATGGCAGCCCAACTTCGGCTTCTCAGTTAGAGGGCTAAACCTGCCCAGGGGAATGAAATGCCTGCTCAGGTCACATGCTTCTCTGGTATGAGCCTAGAGCGATCTCTGTCTCTTCTACACTGAGTGGTAGTTTTCTGTTCAGTCTTCTCAGGGATCATGTGTGAGGTCCTAACCTCAGGAGCCGTGGTTGTCTTGTGTTACCATTTTATCCCAGTGCTGAAGGCTATAGCTGGTGCAATAAGTAACTGGTGCAGTAAGTAAATGAATGAATTCTTAGTTGGTTAAAAATCCTTTTTTTCCCCCCCAGAGATCATTTTCCTACAGTGTGTTAATTTTTTTTAGCCTCTTTTTTTCTAAAATTTCTTTCACCTACATGCTTTCTGGTTCTTTCATTTTAGACTCACTGTAATACCTTTTTACCATCCCAATTTCAACATCTTGTTCCACATTACATATATTTTCAGTAGGATGCCAGTTGTGCTATTAGCTGTTTATGTTCAGCCTTGTGCCAAGAAGTGGGAGAGAGACAGGATTGTTAGTGGCCTTCAGGCTGTTGACAGTTTAGTGGAGATGGTAGATGGAATCAATTGGCAGCACTAAAGACGTGACCGTGGGCTGGATGAGAGGTGTAGAGCAGTGCTTCTCCGTTCTTGCTGCTCTTCAGAGTCACGTTTGGAGTGATTCTAAAGCTCCCTGTGCAGAGAAGAGTGTGAGAGTCCTGATCTAATTAGTCTGGGGCCGTTCTCCAGATTATTCTGATGTACAGCCTGGATTGGGAACCACTCAAGAATATGAGCAGAAGGAATTTAAAGGAAGGAGAGATCATTAGGGCAGGATGCCTGCGTGGAGGAGCTAAGCTTTGGAGAGGAGTCTTAAGTAGAGAAGGCGTCCGAGGCTAGGGGGCAGAGTGGTGATGCTCACCCTTGCCAGGTGACCTTGCCAGGTGACGGTGTTGAAGATTCAGCCTCGGACCATCCACTCCCCCACCCATAGCACCTGTGTGCTCTGAGCAGAGCCCTTACTGTATTGTAGTGTAATCGTCTCTCTCACTCTTCTCATGCACTGTGTGCTCCTTGAAGGCAGGGGCATCGTCCTTTCATCAGTGTATCTCCAGAACTTGAACTAGTATATATTTGATTCAAGCATGAACGTGGGAAGGAGCACCAGGTGTCTGAGTGGGGAGGGGGAAGAGTGAGGAGTGATGAGGAAACACTCCTGACCGAAGCCTATGCTTCATGGTAGTGAACGGAGGTGATCAAGTAGGTCAGTAGGACTAGTAATGGACAGATTTGAAAGTCAGGTAAAAGAGGGTAGAAGTGATCCACTGGGACGAGGAGAGATCTTAATTAAGCACTTTGGGAGGCACTCCACATCTTTTCCAATAGCCCTCGTATCATTCTCAGGGTCGTGTACCTCAGGCACCTCATCTATAAAATGGGAATAATAATAGTACTGGACTTACTTTATGAGCCTTAAGTGAGTTCTAATTTTCTGAACACGTTTAGCATATGTCTGGCGTGTGGATTCAGAGTGTAGTGTTCTGAACTCAATCGTTTCATGATTCTTGTTTCTTCTATTCATTCTGGGACTGTAGTTCCTTTACTCACTGATAAGACTGTGTCTTCTCCAAACATAAGTATTTGTTTGGTGCTGATTACCAAATCCTGAATGGAGTGAAGGTGGGAATAAAGAGTTTCTCTTTGGGGCTGAATTCCATCCACCAATCCCAGACGTCTGGGATGTATGCATACTAGAATTAACTTAACAATCTTTTGAATGTGCTTAGGGTTGGGTGCAGAGTATGCAGCAGTATAAGTTGCATACGAATATAACATCACAGAATACAGAGAACAATAGTCAAAGAAATCACCCAGAATCTCTCTCACCCTAATGAAACA
Organism: Felis catus; assembly: GCF_018350175.1. Lineage (NCBI taxonomy): Eukaryota > Metazoa > Chordata > Mammalia > Carnivora > Felidae > Felis > Felis catus. The sequence goes on along the minus strand of NC_058379.1, from coordinate 66,172,692 downwards.
TTGTTTTGTTTTGTTTTTTAATATCTATTTTTGAGAGAGAGAGTGCATGTGCACAAGTGGGGGAGGGGCAGGAGGGGAAGGCAGAGGATCCAAAGCAGTCTCTGTGCCTACAGCAGTGAGCCTGATGTGGGGCTCAGCTCATGAACCATGAGATTATGAGCTAAGTAAGCTGACATCAGATGCTCAACTGACTGAGCCACCCAGGCACCCCTGGTATACATTATTTTTAAATAATGTAATAATATTCGCATTGAATGCATTTTTCCAAAATTTACATAAATCATGTGTGCTTCTGAGTTTGTGATTTTAAACAATTTTGAAAAGTCCATCTTTTACATGGCTCATCTGTCATATGTTCCTCCGCATTTGAGATTATTTCTTAAAGATAGATTTTCTGAAGTGCGTCAAAGGGTAAATTTTTATGCAAATTGGTTTCAGAAGAACTTTGCCATTTTATACTAACAGAATGAACTCACTTTTGAATCTTCTCTTTGCTCTGCTACCTTGTGGGAATATGCAGACAGTGAGAGCCCCACGGCTCTTAGAAGAAGCACCATTTGGGAAGCAAAGTAGGGTAGTGGCAAAGTGCTGTGGACTGGAAATTTGCAAACCTGGGTTCTCATTTTGGCCCTCCATTAGGAAATTATGTGAATTTGGGCATGATACTTCACCTTTCTCACGTGTAAAATGAGCATATGGATGAAACTTAAGTTCCTTTGTGCTCCAGAGCTCTGATGCTAGTATTCCTGGGCTAAGTTTGGTGGTGCAGAAATGTGCTGGAGACCTGAGATCATCTGGGTAGCAAGTAGGCTGATGGCTCACTGGAAGAACGTCATTTTCTGAGCCGGCTGCCTTGCATGCTCATTGCCTTTGTCTCTTTCCATAGCATTGAGAAGTTCTGTGCAGAAGGCATCCCACTGTTGGGAATTCTGGTCCAGTCGAGGCATTTGCGAACAGTGGTTCATGTCCTGGATAAGATCCTGCCTTTGTTCTACCCTTGCCAGTATTACCTTCTGAAGAATGAGCAGTAAGTCGAAATGGGGAGTACAGATGACTGCTTGCAAGTAAAAGAGGGAATGATATAATTCACTGGTGTATTTTTTTATGAGGCAGAAAACTTCCTGCCTAGTTTAGAATGCAGTTTGATAAACAGTGACTCTTATAATGATTCTTGTTTTATTATCATGAAAGATATTTCCATTTCTCATTTAATTTTAGATTGCTTATAGCTTATTAGCAGTTGAAAGGGAAGTTTCCATGAAACCTGGGAATAGTGCTTCTGACACTGAGCAGCAAATGGCTTTGCCATTGTAACAGTAGCAGAACACATTGCTGTTAATTGTCTGTAGTATTACAGACAGATAAGATGCATAGGAAGGTGCTTATCACATGAGACATACATAATCTTGTTGATAAAACAAGACTTTTGAGGTAATTACAAAACTTATGAAGCAAAGTATTATTGGCAAGGCCATGCATGCTGTGGTGTATAGGTTGCATTCGCGTTGTGTGGTAAAAGTATATGGAATTTAGGGTAAAAGAAATAGCTGCTTGGAAGGGAGGGAATTAAGAATTAAGGATGGGGTGTTAATCAAGACTCTTAATTGCACATGATAAAAACCCGGTGCGTGCTGGTTTCTTCAAGAAGGGAATGTTTTGGCTCATGTGATTGGGAAAAGGGCTCATGATAACATCAGGTCATTCTAAAGTGGTAGTTCTCAGTCAGGGGCGATTTTGACCCTTGGGACATTTGGTAATGTCTCCAAATGATTTTGGTGGTCACATCCTGGTGGGGAGCGGGAGGCAGTGGATGGTTGGGCAAGGGGGTGGTTGAGGGGGCGAGTGGGGGAGTCTGCTACCAGTATCCGGTGGGTAGAGGCCAGGGGTAGTGCTGAACGTCCTGCAGTACATAAGAGAGCTCCTCACAGTAAAGAATTAGCCAGCCTAAAATGTCAGTAGTGCCAAAGTTGAGAGACCCTGGATTAGTGTTTCTCTGTTTTTCTCTTATCCTCCTTCCCAGGTCCCTTGGCCCCGCCTCTCTTTTCAGTTTTTCCACTGCAGATGTGCTTTTCTGCAGGGGAATGAAAGTGTGTGGCTGTAAAGAGAACTAAGTACTACCCTGTGGGAAGGGCCAGTGTTTTCTGTATCATTGTTCCTTGTAATGATCCCTGATTGGTCTGACCTAGTCATGTGTTCTCTCTCAGCCTGTCACTGTGCTGGGTGGTATTGACTAGTCCTAAGAGGAGGGTATAGGGATTCTGTTTTGAGGGCCCCTCCCTCCCAGAATTGGCAGTTGGTGGGGGGGAGGGTGGACAGCTCCCTTAATGAGAGGATGTGCAGTTAGCAGAAGGGAGAGAGAGAGAGAAAAGATGCTCAGTGAACAAAAGCAACAGATGGCCGAAGCATATGACTTTATGGAAGAGGTGGGTTTCTAGTTGAGTTTTGAAGTGCATGTAGGTGTTGGGCCAGTGGGGAGGACAGGGTGGGCAGGGTGGGGCTTTTTCACTATGGGTAGGGGGTAAAAAGAGGGTCTGGAGGGGCCAGGCTGGGAAATAGTGAAGGCATAGAGAAGGAAAGAGAACTGCCAGTTGGGGAGCAGGGTAGAGAGCACCTGGCTGGGGCCTCGAGAAGTGTGAGCACAGGTGAATTCCTTGACTTTGCAGGGCCTCTGTTTCTTCATTTGCATAATGGGCTGTTACACCTCGCATACAGGCTGGGTGTAAGGGTTAAGTGATATAAAGTACAATGGCTGGCACATTTTAGTAAATTGTTTTTAGATTTTTAAAAGATATTTTAAAATTAGATTGAATAGCTTCTATATTTTTTTCTCTAATCATTAAATTTTGAGTAACGATGACTCTTTCTAGGCTGTGTTTCAAATACTTCCTCTCTGTATCTCTCCCAGGCCCCTCTAATGCCTGCACTGGCTCTGTCCTCTGAACTTGTACAGCACTTCATTGGTACCTTTCCCGCCCTCACTTTTCCTCTTGACTAGGGTTTGGGCCTCAATTGGGCCTGCACTGTGTCTCCTGTGAAATGGGAAGGGTGTTCATTCACCAATAACAACTGCTTATCAATTTGCGCTGTGTGCTGCTGCTGCCTGTACAGCGGGGAGGGAAGCAGGCCGGCCATTGCCCTCAGACACGTAGGAAGTGATCACGTCCTCAGGATGCAGTTGCCAATTTTAAGGCCCATGGAGGAAAAGAACAGGGTGCCACGAGAGAGGTTAACGGGTTAGCTGTGTTTTAGATGGCAGGAAGGCTCACAAAGTATCCTCTGAGGAAAGAACATTGTAGATGAGGTGTGGGGAGTGAGTAGGAGTTTGGTAGGTTAGGTGTGGGGGAATATTTCAGGCGGAAAATCCAGCAGAAGCAGAGAGAGGAGGGAGCTGGAATCCCAGGAACTGAGGGCACTTCCTGACTGATTGTGGTGGGATCCCCCTTGTGCCCCTTTGTGCCCCTTCTACCACCTTGTAGGAAGTTGACTTCCAGTACAAGATTGTGGGATGATTTTACAAACATCTTGGCATTTGTTAGTGAGTGGGGAGGGGGTAAAGGGGCACTTGGGGTGGTGTTCCTCTAATGCTCTTGAACTGGTACGTGTTTGTGTGTCTTGGGATCTATCTGTTCTCTATACTTCTGCAGGTAGATAGAATTCCTTTTAACCCACCTTAAATTTGAAAACTTCATTTTTCTGAAGTTCTTAAAGATTTATTGAAAATCCTAAATAGAGCTTTGGCCTAAAAATGGGACCAATTTCATCTTTTTCTGTTTCCTCCTAATTAGCCATTGGAAATTTTGTTGACTTCTGATTGGAAGGTCAAATGCATTGTCTTGTGTTCTTGGCAGGTTTCTGTCACACCTCCTTCTGTTCCTACACTTGGACAGTGGCGTCCCTCAAGGTGTCACACAGCAGGTCACCCACAAGGTGGCACAGCACCTGACAGGAGCCAGCCATGGGGACAACGTGAAGCTTCTCAACAGCATGATCCAGGTCAGGCCCCCAGGAGGCCCCCAGATACACCCTTGCCCACCTTCCCAATCAAGCACCCTAGGGTTAGCACATCTGAGTGTTGGTCATTTCAAAGCACTTGGCACAGTGCTTTTGGCCAAGAACATTGCAGATTTGGGCTTTGTAGTGGAGGTAGTCATTTTGCTGGTGTTTTAAAAGTGGGAGCCTGACTCTTACTTCCACATCACTTGAGCGCTTTCTCCGTAGGCCCACGTATCCGTAAGCACCCAGCCCAATGAAGTGGGCCCCGTTGCCGTGTTGGAGTTCTGGGTTCAGGCTCTAATAAGCCAGCATCTTTGGTACCGAGAACAACCCATCCTCTTCCTCATGGACCACTTGTGTAAAACAGCTTTTCAGCTGATGCAGGAAGACTGTGTGCAGAAGTTGCTCTACCAGCAACATAAGGTAAACTTCCTAGAGAATTTGTCTTTCGGTCATTGTCTAGATAGTAGCCTTCCCAGGATGCTCCCCCAAATGCACAGTTCTCAGTACTATTCTGGGGCCACTGCCTTTTTAAGCTTGGTCTTCTTGGTACCTGATCTCAGTAACCACAGTCTGCTAATGCAGATTCCAGGGAAGCTAAAGGAAAGGACCCCCCAGGAGGAGCCTTGCTCATGACATTTGGCTGTAATATGCTGCCTGTGGCTCTCACTGCTGGTGGACTAATTATGAAATCTGTGTCTTACCAGAATCTACCATCACAGTAAGATAATTGCTGATATGCTTGAAAAGGTCATTGATAAGGTTTTTTAAAAGCCTTCTCTCTCTGTTCCACATCCTGTCCCCTGTATAGAATGCTTTGGGTTACCACTGTGACCGGAGTCTGCTCTCTTCTTTGGTGAGCTGGATCGTGGCTGGCAACATCACTCCTTCCTTCGTGGAGGGCTTGGCCACGCCTACTCAGGTAGGAAAGCCCTTGTGGACCGTTGGTAATCTTTGCGAACTTTTAATGTTCTCATCTTTACTAATGTATTGCTAGCAGCTTTAAATAATGCTCATTTAGCCCTTGGCACACGTAAGAACCCTCGTTCGTTTAATCCTCGCAGCGGCCCTCTCCTGAGGTTGCACTGTTGCTGTTCCATTTCACCGAGGGCTTAACTGAGGTTGAATGGAGCCGAGCAGCTGGCTCAGAATCAGACCGCTGGTGGTCAGTCCTGGTCTGCCCGGCTGTAGAGCCTGCCCGGCAGCACTGTTGAGGGTGGATGCTGGAGCCAGGCCGCCCGGGGTGCACACTCGGTTCTGATGTTTGTTAGCCCCGTGCCTTGGGCAGGGCTTACCTCACCGTCCTCAGCTTCCTCAGCTGGGTGCTGGGAGTACTGAGTGCACCTGCACGGGATGTACTTAGAGCCGGGCTTAGTACGTCACACGGTGCACACGAGGCGTTGGCCGCTCTTGTCAGCGATAGCGGCCGCAGCAGCGCTTTCTTCATGACTACCACCTCTCCGACTGTGAGTGTCGAATTATGGCCCTGATCCATCACTTAAACCAGCAGCGACATCCTTCAGCCTCCCATCACAGTCTTCCCTCCCGCTCTTCCTCTTAACTCTCGTGATCCAGCCGAAACACACTCCTTGCTGTTACCTACCGTGTCCCGTGTGTTTCCACCTCTTTGCCTTTTCCTCACTGGTCCTCTTGCCAGGCATCCTTCGCCTCCATTCTCCACACAGAGCCGTCTCTGATATGTCCACCTCTGTGATCCCGCCCTCCCTCTGCTGGCTTCCCAGAGCACTGGACTCCTGATTCAGTACTCACCACCTCTCACTTCACATTGTGATTACTTATATATTAGTTTTGTCTCCTGTATACGAGATGGAAAATGAAAAAAAAAAATTTTTTTTTAACATTTATTTTTATATTTTTGAGAGAGAGAGAGAGAGAGAGAGAGAGAGAGAGAGACAGAGCACGAGTGTGGGAAGCGCAGAGAGAGGGGGAGACCTAGAATCCAAAGCAGGCTCCAGGCTCTGAGCTGTGAACACAGAGCCCGATGCAGGGCTTGAACCCACGAACTGTGAGATCATGACCTCAGTTGAAGTCAGACGCTCAAGAGACTGAGCCACCCAGGTGCCCCTGAGATGGAAAACTTCTTAAGGGCAGAGCTCATGTCTGGCCGTCTTTCCTGTCCTTGTGCATACAGAACCTGCGTGTTGCATGAACAAACATTTTCTTTTACTGAAGTAGCTTTTCCAAAGGAATTCAGCATTTTTCAATGATCTTTTTTATCTAAGTTTTTATCTGTGACAAGAACAGAGGTAGGTATAAAACTCTGTTAATTTTGGAAATTGTAAATACTTGCTGATTGAGATATCTGGTAGAAAAGATGTTAATTTGTAGACTATCGGGATGTATTTGGTCTGAGTGAGCTGCTCATCCCCCTCGCTCTTAACCTGCTGTCATTGTAGGTCTGGTTCGCCTGGACAGTACTGAACATGGAATCCATCTTTGAAGAAGACTCCCAGCTCCGGAGGGTCGTTGAAGGGGAATTGGTTATAAACACTGCTTTTACCCCTGACCAAGCTCTGAAGGTGCAAATAGCAGTTCTGCATTTGAGTGGGAGAAGGTGGTTCTCTGATAGATTTATCTATAGCTTTTAAACTTCTCCGTTTTCTTTCGTTGTAAATGTTTAGAAAGCACAGTGTCCAAACCAGTGCTTAAAACTGTGTAACTGAAGTGCATCCTTCTTTCTGAGGTTTATTTAGCATGAAGAGCCACATCGTAATGATTGAAGGCTGTGTTTTTGCGTGTGTGGAGGGGATTGCCATTGTTTTATAGCAATTTCCAGTGTGTCTCATGTGCCTTAGTCCCCCGGAGAGCTTGTTAAAAATCAGATTCCTGGATCCAAACTTTTGAGATTCTGAGTTTCTAAGTGTGGAGTGGGACCAGGAATTTGTTTTAAAAACTCCCTAGCTGATCTGTAGGCTCACTGAAGCGAAAGAACACTGGGATAAAGCTTTAGAATGTAAGACCTATTTCAGGGTCTTATAATACAGATTTTGCTTTTGGGTTTCAGAGCCTGTCATGGAGTTTATCATTCTGGAAAGTCCTTTTCAGATCTAAGTTTTTAAGAGATTGATAATGTTTGGCAGTAAAACTGGCTTTTGGTTTTCCTATCATTCTGCTCCCTTCCACTGTGGCGTTTTATGTGCAAAGGCCTGGAGAGGCACAGAAATGAGATAAGACTAGGTGATGTGTAAGACACATTTCAATCTGGGGGCCTGGGAAATGTTTTGATGGAAAAAAAAACCCCTGCCCCATATGTTTTGCTACCAAGGAGGTTAAAGTATTAGTTAGTGGGTCGGAAAGGTCAAGGTTCTATGACTTGTTTTACTTACTGAATTGAAAACAAAACGTTCAGTGTTTTCATTTGGATCACTTAGAAAGAGCAGACTGTTTGGAACTGCGATCATGTCATGGTTGCTCAAGGGCCCTCCTCTTTTGTAGAAAGCCCAGGCCCAGCTGAAGCTCCCCATCGTCCCGTCCCTCCAGAGGCTGCTGATTTATCGCTGGGCCCACCAGGCCCTTGTCACGCCTTCTGATCACCCTCTTCTGCCTCTCATCTGGCAGAAGTTCTTCCTCCTGTATCTTCACCGCCCAGGACCGCAATATGGGTATGGTACCCTGTGTTGTTGTAAGTGTCTGTGAACCTGTTCTTGACTTGGCACTGCTCTGATGCTCTGTGTCCTCCGCCGTGGCCTGTAAGTTAGAACCGTTCTTCGACCTACGACTAGCAGTGTCCCTCTGTCCCCTGTTTCACACTTATTAGACTAGACCATTTTTGAGTTGAGGGTATCTTATGGCAGCTCTTTCTTTGCCATCCCCTGTACCCAATGGGGTGAAGACAGTTCCAGATACCTGGAACCAGGCAAGGTGTAGCATAGAGCCTCTAGAGCTGCAAAGGGAGGGAAACTGCTCCACACAGGCTGCTTGTGTGACTCTTGGGAGCCCGTCCAGGCGAACTGCTGATGGGCATGACAGGTGTGAACAAAGGCCTGGCTGTGCCCGGCAGCCCTTGGGCTGGGAGGTGTCTGCCATTTCCCATTTCCACTGGGTCTGAAGGGACTCTGGTCGGCTGGAACTGTCCACTGTTCCCGACCATATTCTCGGACTCCAGCCCAATTCCTAGCTCACCCTCACTCCCTTAACTCCGTCCATCGGAACATACGGATGTTGGTTATTGGGCACTTCTGTTTTCTACCAGATTGTAAGTTCTAGAGCAGAGACTGTCTTTATTCAGTAACCGCTAAGTGGTGGTAATACCTTAAATTTGTGTAGTATTTCATTCTTTTTAAAACTGCTTTCATATATACCGTGTTGTTGGAGCTGCATACTAACCATTGAGGTAGAATAATAGGTATTAATTCAGTGTGGGATATTTATAACCATTGACTTGTTAATTGATTGTGATTTTGTGCCACATAGATCATGTTGTGTTGATCTTGTAATCTATGCTTATATTTTTTAAGGTTACCCATAGATGGTTGTATTGGAAAAAGGTTTTTTCAAAGCCCTGCTCATACCAGTTTGTTGAGAGAAATGAAGAGGCGCCTGACTGAGGTGGCCGACTTCCACCATGCTGCGAGCAAGGCCCTCCGCGTTCCAGCAGAGGGCAGTGAAGGGCCACCTGCTGGCCAGGCTGGCACCCCTGGTTACCTGACTTCCCCAGAGCTGCACACGGAGCTCGTGAGGTGGGACATGATTATTTAGCCATTTATGCTGTGGTTTGCAGCGCAGGTACTCTGCCGGAACAGTTATCTGTGTTACAGACTGCCGGGTGCTGTTCTCTCGGCCCCGGTAGGATGTGGAGGGTGGCAGTGACCAGGTTTGCATCTCGTCATGCTTCCTTTTTAAGTTCTTCATGAGAAGAAAGTCAGCAGTGTGGATCTAGCTCTATCAAGTGCCCGGAGTCCGAATGGAAGGCCTTAAACCAGAGGGCTGATATCCTCTCTGTTTCTCTATGTAATACTAGAAACAAACCAAAACAATTGATCATAGCAGGTAAACACCTAGTAAAGCCTGCTAGGACACTTCTTTAAAGGAAATTCATGAGCAAGGCAGGGTTCTTTAAGTGAAGTCCAAACACCTCTAGGAATCTGCCTGGGGTAAGGTAGGATCTAGTAATCACCCAAAATTGCTTCTAAAATCGGGTACAGTATATGTGTCCCCCCCCCAGACGTTAAGAACTCTGGAGTAAGGTTGGTCCCTTTCACGCTATTCCTTTACCTTTCATTTATAAGCTTTCTGTAAACCAGGTATTAGTCTTCTAAATAAGACTTAATAAAAATGGCTTCTAATAATTAGCCCTGAATGCAAAATGTCTTGGTGAGGAAGCCCAGGGTTTTGATCCAGCACTGAGGCTTCAGGCTTGCTTGACCTAAAAGCCCTTCGGGCTATCTTTCAGCCTTTGGAATGATTTCTGCCCTCATCTTGCTTGCTTCTTGAAGGAAAACTTACTTTTAGCCAGGCTTACGCCATGGGGAGGCTTAATCTTTGAACGTTTAAATCAGCCAAGAAAGTTTGATGTGCCCTTCCGCCTCTCTTAAATCCCCCTTCCTTTGTCATGTTGGTAAAGTAGCCATCTAGCTGCATCAGAAGCTGGGAGAGAGCTCTGTACCGGCCTCTTGTGTGTGAGAGCCTCAAAGTCCTGTCCCTGCCTCTGTTCCTACGCAGACTGCCTCAGAGGTGAAGGAGGTAGTTTTCCATGTTACCGAGCAAAGCCAAGCCATGCCGCCTCCCAGACCCCACCCAGCAATTTGGGTGCCACAGATTCCTCTAGTACCTGTTGCTGTAAACAACTGCTTAAAATACCGGTGATCTTAGCTCAATGGACTGTGTTCCTTGTAAAAACAAAGGAAACATCATTAATTTTTTTTTAAAGTTTCTACTGGAAAATGGAGATTTTTTTTTTCCTTTCTTTTTTTAGCTGGGCTTTGTTCTGTTCCTTCCTAATAGGAGCAAGGTGTACACATGCTTTGAGTCCTCTTTGTGCTTCCTTGAAGCGAGAGAGCGTCATTGAGCCTGAAGCTGGCAGGTTTTTCCATTGTAGTAGTTTAAGATGGCTTTTAACGTCTTCTCTAAAAGATAGAAAATGTGTTTATTTGAATGTTAGTTAACCTTTTCCAAACACTGAGGCTCACCGACTGGATTGCCCAGGAAAGAAAAACTCCAAATTTAGATCCTAGGTCTGTGTTAAAATCACCTTCTCTGGTTATTTTTTCCTGTACGTTGTATTTACCCCTGATTTAATAATAGAGTTCACAGAGCCCTTTCTTTACGGCCTTGTTATAGCAATTACCGCATGAGATCGTAAGGATTTGTGACCTCCTCCCCTGCTGGCTCGTGAGCTTCTTGGGGGCTGTGGTGGTGGTTGGAAGCATTTTCTGTATTCTGTGCTTTTTACTTTTATGTAGTAGTGACAGTGTTCCTAGACATGTAAGAAACGTCATTTGCCTGCATGTCTTTTTGTATTTTATATAATTACGTTTTTTCTTTTTTTCTTTTAGGCTCTTCAATGTATATATATTATGGCTAGAAGATGAGAATTTTCAAAAAGGAGATACCTATATCCCTTCTCTACCAAAGCATTATGATGTTCACAGGCTAGCAAAAGTGATGCAGAACCAGCAGGTGATACTGCAGTACTGTCTCTCTTAGCATATCTGTGATCGAACATGTCACAGTCATAATCTAATGTTAAATCCACTTACTGATATGGAAATGGGTCACTGGCATGTTCAGGAGGTGCAGTTGGGGTACAGCCACTGTGGAGGGCAGAGGATGCCAGATAGGTGAAGAGGGGTTGCATTGTTAAAGGCCATGTATGCCTTCCTAAAGAATTTGGATTTGTGCCAAAGTATTTGTTTGGAGAGCCGTTAAAATAGTGTGAGTCATTAGATAAATGGGTGAATTTAAAATATGTTGAAGAAGAGTCAGTAGGATCAGGAGGAATTTTAGATTAGATACACAGGTGGGATTGATACTGTCATAGGATTGTTTCGATATAAAGGACAGCCAGACTTCTAGAGTGGGCAACTAGAGATACTGTTTACAAAGATAGAGGATACTGGAAGAGGAGGTGCCACAGGGGCTTCAAGGAGAACGGTGTACTGGGCATTTGGTAGGGAGGGAACGCATAGGTCTAGAACTTTGGAGTGGGGCAGTGTAGGAAATATGTTTTTTTTTTGTTTGTTTTTTTTACTTAAGTCCACGTTAGGTAGCATATGGTGCAATACTGATTTCAGGAGTAGAATTTAGTGGTTCATCACTTACATATAACACCCAGTGCTCATCCCAACAAGGGCCCTCCTTAATGCCCATCCCCCGTTTAGCCCATCCCCCACTCACCTTCCCTCCAGCAACCTTAGTTTGTTCTTTGTATTTAAGAGTCTCTTACGGTTTGTCCATCTCTGTTTTTCTCTTATTTTTGTTTCCTTTCCCCTATGCCAATCTGTTTTGTTTCTTAAATTCTACATGAGTGAAATCATACGATATTTGTCTTTCTCTGACTGACTGATTTCGCTTAGCCTAATACACTCCAGTTCCATCCATGTTGTTGTAAATGGCAAGATTTCATTCTTTTTGATCGCTGAGTCCATTGTATGTATGTGTATGTGTATGTGTGTATATGTATACACACACACCCCACATCTTCTTTATCCATTCATCAGTCGATGAACATTTGGGCTCTTTCCATACTTTGGCTATTGTTGATAGTGTTGCTATAAACATGTACCCCTTCGAATCAGCACTCCTGTATCCTTTGGATAAATACCAGTAGTGCAATTGCTGGGTTGTAGGGTAGTTCTATTTTTAATTTTTTGAGGAACTTCTATACTGTTTTCCAGAATGGCTGCACCAGTCTGCATTCCCACCAGCAGTGTAAAAGGGTTCCTCTTTCTCGCATCCCCGCCAACATCTGTCGTTACCTGAGCTGTTAATGTTAGCCATTCTGATAGGTGTGAGGTGGTACCTCATTGTGGTTTTGATTTGTATTTCTCTGATGATGACTAATGTTGAGCATCTTTTCATGTGTCTGTTTGCCATCTGGATGTCTTCTTTGGAAAAGTGTCTTTTGCCCATTTCTTCACTGATTGTTTGCTTTCTGGGTGTTGAGTTTGATAAGTTCTTTATAGATTTTGGATACTAACCCTTTATCTGATATGTCATTTACAAATATCTTCTCCCAAGGAAATACGAGTTTAATGGTAGTAGAGCATCTAGATTGAGAGGAGGACTGAATGGAGCTAGGGCCCCAAGGCATAGAGAAATAAGGCTGAGAATCCGGAGCCATAGCAGCAGGAAAAATAAATAAGCAGTCATGGACTGAGATCCTTTGAGCGCAGTTCTGTGTTCATCCCTTTTTGTCCTCTACACGCCACGGCCTTATCTAAGAATCTGTGTGTAGCGGATGACTGGTCAGTGTTTTTAAAAATATTAGTCATAGTGTCTTGGTTCTCTGATAATTATCTTGGCTCCCCATCATCTACAGAATTAATACCGTTCTCTTTTTTTTAAGTGTTTGCCGTTTGATTTTATAGCTCCAATTTTTATCTGTAGTTCATGTTTAGTGTTGTTCTTTTTGTGGTTTTCTGAGACATCTCTGCTTACCTATCGTTAACTCTCAGTATTCTTAATCATTAGCCTCTGTCAACAGTTACTAAGCACAGAGGCAGACAAGGTGATAGTGACCCCACTGAAAGGAGATGGGTGTGCACAGTAGGAGGGAGTGGTACAGCACCTCCAGCAGTTGTCTGGTGCTTCTAGGTTTCAGACTTGTGGTCAAGATGACTTTGGAGTTCCTCTCCTGAGTCTGGAATGCCTCGTGCCATGGTTGGTTTGGAAGTAATGACTTAGGACTTCATGGCAGTGTGCCCATTACAAGCCAGAGATTTGTAGGTTTAGAGGAATCCTTTAAACACTTAAGATCAGAAAGAAAAAAAATAATCATCCACAAAACCATAGTCCATAGCTGATCACCTTCCTACTATTTGGTACAGTTTTTAGTGATCATGGAGAGCTGACATTTCTTTTCGTTAAAGACAGTCTCCCATTCTAATAATATGTATTGATCATCAAAGTGAAGTATGTAGTTCAAAATATGCAAGACAGTTTATTGGAGTGTAGGAAGAGAATACTAAAACTTCTATGTTTTCTCATTTTATTTATTTATTTTACCTTTTATAATAAATTCAATCATACAGAAGAATAGAATAGCGTAGCACACATGCCCTTCTCCCCCTGCCCACTGTGTACCGGGTGTCTAATTTTATCTATAGTCCGTTCACTCCCTTCACCATATTATTTTGCAACTAATTCTAGAAAGCATTTGATACATGATGATTTCAAAAGATGAGGATTAAAAAACTATTATGACCCAATAGCATTTATATCTGAAAAATATTAAGAGCAGTTTCTTAGTATCAAATACTGAAGTTGTGTTCAAATTTCCAGTTACCTCATAAATGTCATAAAATTTTTATTTTTATTTTTATAGTTGAATCAGGATCCTCATTTTGCAATTGGTTGACAGCTCTTATAAGTCTGTTTGATCTATCACTCCTCCCTTATTCCTTTTTCCCTCTGTAGTTTGTTGAAGAAACTGGATAGTTTGTCCATAGAGTTTCCACAGAGTCTGGATTTTGCAGATCGTTGTAGTATGGTTTAATATGTTTCTCTGTCCCCTGTATTCCTGTAAATTGGTATTGGGACCAAGGGCCCAGATTCTTTCTAATCCAGATAGTTATTTTCAATATATTTGTTACCTATCTCTTTAAAATTTCTGGCTTTTAACTTACTAGCTCAGTAGTATTTGTATGCAGTGTATAAATACACAGTTGGTGGGGCCATTAAAATTATTTTTTCTGTTCTTGGTGCATAATCAAACTCCTGCAAAGATTGCTAGTATCCATTTTAGAACATGATCCTTCTTAACACTGGAGAACTTGGTATGGACCACCTCGTGCTGAAACTTTCTGGTCTACCTTTTAGTTAAATATATAATTTTATATGTGAATATATGATTCATCTGTGAAAGTTAAAGTCCTATGTGAATATATGATTCATCTGTGAAAGTTAAAGTCCTATGCTTCAATTCTAGGATCTGTGGATGGAGTATTTGAACATGGAGCGCATACGTTATGAGTTCCAGGAGACTGTTGGTCTGTGGACACAGGCCACACTTGAGTCCCATTCGCCGCCCTGCAGTTTGTCAGTGCAGCTGGACTTCACTGATCCTTTGTTGGGTGAGCTGTACCACCATCATCCCCCTTGAGTGAATGAATGAATGAATGAATGAATGAATGAATGAATGAATGAATTGAGGGTTAAGGTTTACACAGTGTATCCCTCCAGTGAGAATTGTTTTTTTAGAAGTTCATTGTTACCTTGTCTGCACCTTAGGGTTAGGTTCAGCAATGAGTGAGAGAAAACTTCAAAACAGTAATGGTTTACATAAGGTGCTTTTTCTCCCATAAAAGAAGTCTGGAGGCAGGCAGTTCAGACAGTAGCTTTAGAGTCATGGCCTAAAATGTTGCTTGAGAGAAACTTGAACAAAGTCAGGAGTCTTTTCCAGTGATTAACATCCGACTTTGTTACTTTCTGTGCAGAGAGTAGTTGTTCTAGTGGAAAAACACCAGCCATATGGGACGATCCCGTACTTGACCTGTTTGGAATGTTAAATTCCATCTGTTTGGGGTGCAAACAATACAGGTCTTTTTATGCCAACTAAAATCATGGCTATTAAATTTTCTTTTATTTTTCTTAAGAACAGAAAATGGAATGCTACATCTGGAATGAAGTCGGAAATTCATAGTAGTTCCTTAAGTATTTGTTGACTTGATTTATTGACTTGAAATTTCCTTGACCTCTCCTGTTCCCTATTACCTTACTGTTGAAAAGAGGCAGGTATGTGGCAGCATTTTTCTTCCTGTGCTCAGTCCCCACCTGCTGTATGGTATGTGTATAGTGCAGTGAAGAGAGAGGGTGGGAAGATAGGAATTTATTGATTTATTGGATACCTGTGTGGTCAGCTCTGTACTAGGTGTAGAAATACAAACATTTAGATTGGATTCACCACTATGACCCCATGTGCAATCTAGTCCAAAGTTGGATGGACAGATTTGCCATCACTTTTCTCATATGGCACCTGGTTTCTTACTTGGATTCCATTTATTGAGTGAATGAATAAGTGGATGAGTGAAAGAACGACAATATGACTGTATAATGTAAGTTCTGTAGGAGTTTGTGTCCATGCCTTTGTTCGTTTTAACTCGACTGGTCTCAGCCCTCCTGGTCAAACCTTGGCCTAATTTAAGATTTTTCCACTCAGCCATATTCCATAACGCCCGTTTCTTTTTCTCCTCTTCTCTGAAGTTTATCTGGATGATTGCATTAAACTCTTAACAGGACCGCCCTCCCCGTCCCCCCGTCCGTTGACTGGTGATGGCTGCCATCTTCGTCAGACTTGCTTAGAGAGTTCGCTAGATCCCCTTTATGCTAGTTTCAAGTCCACACACTTGAGCATGTCGTGCAAGACTGTCTAGGGTAATAATTTAAGATCGTGAGCTTTGACTCTTTAACTCTCAGTAAGGAAGGCTGTTTGAGGTTAGGAGTTGTGTTTAATCATACCACATGCTCGTGAGCTCCCGACTCCTGGTAGAATATTAGTACCCCGGTGGGGGCTCCCTCAAAACTAGCAGGTAACGAAAGATAATGATTTTATTCATTTAGGCCACTGATGGTTTATGTAACTACTCTGTACATCTTCAACATTCTTCTCGAAGGTAACCAGCCAAAGCGTTGCACTCAATTAGTATGTTACTACCTAGTAGTAGCCTTTACTCAGTAAACGCGACTTAATTTTCTTTCAGCTAAAGAAAGGGTTTTAAGCAACTTGCGGAAGCACGAGGCTCCCCAGCCTCCCCTTGATCTGCACCCAGTGAGGCCTCCTGTGCCAGTCATTTCCTCGGCTGTGCTCCTGAGTCAGAAGGACACCACCCAGCTGGTGCGCACAGACCTGAATCTGTTGCAGCAGCAGGCCAGGTGAGACCGTGTGACCTCCAGGGTCATGCCCCTGTGCTTGCTGCTGGGACAGCTTGGATGCCTTAGTACCTTGAAGGGTTTCCTCATCAGCGTTCTCTCCATGAGGATGATTTGACCAGGCTGGCCCAGTCAGGTACCTCAGTTAGCCAAGTTGGGACAAGTCCTTCGGTTTCGTGTTGAAAATGCGTGGTGCTTTCACGGACTAGGAATTTTACATTTCCTGTGGTGGCATTTCCGTGGGCCAGCAGTGCCAGCCAAGTGTTTCTTAAGCTTCTCCTGAGGAGACTTTCTGATACTGAAAAGATGGTATTAAAAGGGTAGGCAATGAGATTTATTTTCTTTTGTCACTGCTTTGCTCCCTAACTCTCCATATTCTTTAATAAATTGCCTCAGGCACTTGATTAAAATGCGGGAAAATCATTTAGTGCTCTGAGTTAAAGTAGATACAGAACGATTAACTCTTTGTTTAAGTGTTTCTTTTTGAGAGGGAGAGAGAGCGTGGGAGGGGCTGAGGGAGAGGGGGACAGAGGATCCCAAACAGGCTCCGCGCTGACCACCCCATGTGGGACTCAAACTCATGAACCACGAGATCATGGCCTGAGTTGAAGTCTGACACTCACCCCACTGAGCCATCCAGGCGCCCCCGGAGCAATCAACTCTTTAAGGTTTTGGTTCCAGCTTGCGGTCTGGCGAGAAGGAGCGGGTGTGGAGTGAATCTGTTTGATGAAGTAGAAGAGTCTAATCTTTGCGAAGACACTGGGAATCGATCTCTTACTGGCTTTTTTTTTTCCTTGGCTGCTCTTGGTCCAGGCATTGATGGTGTGCACGTGCATACAAATGTGCACCCCCGCCAGTGTGCGCACACACATGCCTACACAGTAACGTAACCGTATCAACACCCTTGTAAACAGCTTTGTCCATCTTTGACAGTTCAGTTTGAGTTGCTAATACCAAAGAAATCACTGGTGCTTACAAGCAAGGTACCCTTTAGAATGCTTTAATTAGGATGGATTCTCATTTGCTCTTGTATATTTAAGGGTCCATGTAAAAAACATCGTTAGTGTAATACAGATTCTAAATGAAGCTTCGTTCCTGGCTAAAAAGTTGTCCCACTTTTCCTTCCTTTTTAAAATTTCTTTAAAAAAAATTTTTTTTTTCAATGTTTATTTTTGATAGAGAGACAGACAGACAGAGGGTGAGTAGGGAAGGGGCAGAGAGAGAGGGAATCACAGAATCCGAAGCAGGCTTCAGGCTCTGAGCTGTCAGCACAGAGCCCGACTCAGGGCTCTAACCCATGAACCGTGAGATCGTAACCTGGGCCGAAGTGGGACGCCCAACCGATTGAGCCACCCAGGCGCCCCTAAAATTTTTTGTTAAGAAAAAGAGAGGATTTGGGTAAGGCTGGGCACACACCTTTGGTCTTTTGTTACTATAGGATACTTGGTCTTGATGCAGGCTGGGGGGAACTGGAAGCCTTTATCACCTACCGTGAAACCTTTCTGAAGCCTTTCTTCTACTTCCTGATGATGTTTTTCAGAACTGCAGCTCTTCGAGAATCTCAGCAGGTTGCCCTGGATAGTGAGCTGTTGGACACAATGCCCAAGCAGTATGTTAATAGAGAAGAACAGACCACACTACATTTGGAGTGTAGAGGCAGTAGTGGTAAGAAATGCCAAGGAGCAGCAGTTGTAACAGTTCAGGTAAGATTGTTTAAGCTTCTTCTAAATTAGAGAATTTTTAATTGAGTCCGTAATAGTGGCATATTGTTGAGAGAGACTGAAAGAAGTTTGTAGCACATGATTCACATCCTGAAACACTTAATACATTTGGGGGGGTGAGGACCCACACAGAGCTGATCATGTATTTCCCTAAGTGCTCGTGTGTCCGACAAGGACAGAAATTCAAAGAAAAGCATAATCACTGAGAAGATCCTTAGAGAGTTTTAAATTGATCTTCAAAAGACTTTGATGATGATGGTTTGGATTCTGTTAGAAGGAATGTGGCAATGGAGTCCTCTGAACAACCATTTAGGGGTCAGTGGCTAGGTCAGCCTACTTAGGATTGTTTTTGGGTGTGGTGGTGGGAATTCACATTGGAAAGGATGATCACTTGGGAGCTCCAACTGTGTGCTGTGGTCGGTGGGGAGCCACTGAAGACAAACGTGGGGGGGACGTGTGGAAAGCAGGTCAGTTGGACGGAGTCTGCCAACAGGCAAAGGAGAGACGTGCAACTCCGAGATTAGGAATTCAGCTGCCTCTTAGTGTCACCTTCTTGCACTGGAAAAACAGGCTTAATTAAGTTGGGTCTGTGACATTGAAAGGACTTCAGAGTGGAGCTTAACTTTAGCCAGCACATCGTAGCACTTGCTTTATGCCTGACTCTGTGTAAACACTCTACAGAACTTATCCTCACGGCATCTCTGTGAGGTGGGAATTCTGGTTATCTTGTTTCCAGACGGGGAAGTAAAGGCATAGAAAGGTTAAGTTTCGTACCCAGAGTGACACAGCCACCGGGTGACAGAACCAGGGAGACCCGGGCAGCCTGGCTGCAGAACACAAGCTCCTTACTCGCTGCACCCTAGTCCTTCTGCGAGGGACTTCGGGTCCCCAGAGCTGGGGAGGAAATGCTCAGAGGTTGGCTACCGCATTTGCACAAACATAGCTCCTCTTTTTTTGTTAGCTTTTATTTATTTATTTTATTTTATTTTTATTTTTATTTTTTTTAAATTTTTTTAACGTTTATTTATTTTTGAGACAGAGAGAAACACAGCATGAACGGGGGAGGGGCAGAGAGAGAGGGAGACACAGAATCAGAAACAGGCTCCAGGCTCTGAGCCATCAGCCCAGAGCCTGACGCTGGGCTCGAACTCCCGGACCGCGAGATCGTGACCTGGTTGAAGTCGGACGCTTAACCGACTGCGCCACCCAGGCGCCCCTTTTGTTAGCTTTTAGAAATCAGGGAAAACTTATTTTACTGACTCTTGGTTGTCTTTCATAAATTTCTTTTTGTGCTTCCTCATTTGAGCAGTTTTGATGTATTCTTCATCAGTCTCCTTGGGAGCCTGTTTTCTCTAAAATGTCTTCTCTGAAATAACTTATACACTTGTCTTTTTCATTACCTTCGTAATTTGTTTTTGATAAAATAACATATTTGTATGCATCTAAAGTTAAGAAATTTGACATGGGATGTGAGACTCCCAAACACTGAGAGAACATCTTTGGCCAGGTGTTTTATAAAGTTAATTTTCTTTCAGTGTACTTTTCCCCCAGTTACTAATGTTTTAGTAACACTAGGTGGGAGCATTTAAGAAGGATCACTTGCTAAAATAATGGAGCTTGGAGATAAGTCTGCTGATTTAGGACCAAATTTGATTTGGTGCAAAAAAAAAAAAAAGAAATGTATCAAGTTCTAATTAAAAAGGGTGTCTTACTACCAATCTGTGCCTTCAGAAATACGGTATTTTTCCGTATTTTGGAATTACACATCTTTGCCAAGCTATTAATACTATACAGAGAAGGGAATTCTCCTAAGATGCATTTTATTAAGTGACTTGGTAAGATAAGTACAAAAATGTTTTTTCAGTTCTGGCTAATAGCTTGCTCTGTGAAGAGTCATGAATACTTACTGCCCAGCCAAAAACCAGTTCTCTTTGCCTGACCGCCTGTTAATTCTCAGGGTCTTGTTGTGGTGGGCAATACCACTGGGCTGACTTGGGAGCTTCAGCTCCCAGCCTGTCAGTGACCTGGCTTTTTCCTTTTCAGAAAAAGTCATCATAATCTTGATTTCTGAACTCTTGAATTGAAATTTCTTTTATAAGCTTTTGCTTTGTTAATTCTGAAATAGAAAGGTATACTTTTCCTGAAATATCTTCTAAGTAATTCTGATAAGACAGAGATTGGAAAGCAGATGATTTAAGATAAGGACTCAAATGAATGTAGCTTAGATTTTATTCTTACAGACAACACAAAAAATATTTATGCTTTATTTTCTCAAAAGAAAAATTGGTAAATGCAAAGATTGCTTGAAGAAAAAAGAAAAAAAAAGGACAGAGAAGAAAAGGAGATTTTATAGAGACCTAAAGAATTTGAAAAAAATAGCTGTGTTTTATGGCCATAATCTCTTTAGAAATATCTGTTTTCTTAAAAAGCACGTTCTAATTTTCTGCTGGCCTTGCTAGTTTGCCCAGCACCCTGACTTTCAGTTCTGTTTGGGAAGATCTAGAAACTGGGAAACTCCCACTGATGGCTCCTGTCAATATTGACAACAGTATTTACTTCAGCCGTTAATTTTGCCTGATGATGCAGATGTGACAGAGGAATTGAAAATGTGAAGATGGCAGCTTTTGTAGTCTGATTTATTTTTTATTATTTTATTTTTCTTATTTAATTTATTTTTTAAAAAAGTTTATGTATTTATTTTGAGATAGAGAGCAGGTAAGGGGCAGAGAGAAGGAGAAACAGAATCCCAGGCAGGCTCCATGCGATCAGTGCAGAGCCAGATGTGGGGCTCAGACCCACTAACTGCAAGATCATGACCTGCATTGAGATCAAGAGTCGGATGCTTAACTGACTGGGCCACCCAGGCACCCCATATTTTTCTTAGAGAGAGAGAGAGAGAGAGAGAGAGCGCACACACAAGTGGGCCAGAGGGGCATAGGGGGAGAAGAGAGAGAATCTTAGGCAGGCTTCATGCTCAGCACAGAGCCAGACTAGGGGTTTAATCCCACAACTCGGATCTTGACCTGAGCTGAAGTCAAGAGTCAGACGCTCAACCAGCTGAGCCACCCAGGTGCCTTGTAGTCTGATTTAAATAGGATTTCTTTGGAACGTTACATAGTAGTTGCTAACTAAGGTTGTCCAGGCGGTACTTGCTGGTTGATACTTCTAGGAATTGAAGATAAAAACTTTTTTTGGCTACTCATCAATAGCTAAGAGCAAGGTAGAGGAAAGTTGAAACTCTAGCTGCCATGAAGTTAGGAAATTATCTAATCTATGCAAGTCAGTTAGGTTTGCTCTGAGTTTTGGCCAGAGATTGTACTTGAGTTTAAAGCTGTCTCATTACACAAATGGATGACTTTGGTTATGGATGTCGGGGAGGGAAGGTGAGTTCTGATTGTTTACTACTCATCAAGAAATTGTCTCTGGGAGAGCATATGTCATGCAGAGGGTAGGTTGTGTTGCTTTTATACATAGAATTATATCCTCTCTGTATGCGTGTGTCTAGGGACCACTTCATGGCTATATCCAGTAGTTTTGATCCTGTTTAACGTCATTTTATTATCTGGAGATGTTGAACGTCATGAGGTCTCTTCTAGTCCCTCCAAATAACTAGCCACTTTGTAGTTTCCCTCCAGAATTCCTTTTAGATTGCTGGTTGTGCTTGCGTCTACCCCGATCCCCTTAGTCATTTGTGACATTGGCTGCTTTTGCCTACTGTTTGTGTTGGAGTTCATAATCTAGAGTGGGTGTGTGAATGGTCTTTAGTGAGTCAGTGAAGTCCCTGAAAGTATATGGAATTTTTTTGTTCTGGATAGTTCATAACTTCAGTAGATCCTTGGTAGTCTATGACCACTGAAAGGATTAACCCATATGTTGCTGACTCCTACTCTGCTTTTCTAGTCCAGAATTCTCTGAGTTCCAGATCTAGATTTCCACCTGCCTATGTGATTTTCTGTGAATGTCCCATAAATACTTCAAACTCCACAGGTCCCAGCCTAATCCAATTTTTACCCTCCAAACCTGTTTTTCCTGTAATAGGAAGTGGGGACCTGGGCATCAGTGTCATCTCCCCACCCTCATACTCCCCATCTAGTTACTTTCCAAGTCTTACTGGTTCTGCTTCTGAAATGACTTTACATTTGTTTCTTTCTCTTTGTTCCCACTGCCATTGTCCCCTGGTAGGCCCACATTACTTTTCCCCTGAACCACTACATAAGGCTTCCTGTCTATAGACTCTCTCCCTGTCCAGCCCATTTTCCATTCTGCCACATTCATCTTTTTTTTTTTTTAATTTTTTTTAACTTTATTTATTTTTGAGAGAAAGAGACAGAGCTTGAGTAGGGGAGGGGCAGAGAGAGGGAGACACAGAACTGGAAGCAGGCTCCAGGCTCTGAACTGTGAGCACCGAGCTCGACGTGGGGCTCGAACTCACGAGCAGTGAGATCATGACCTGAGGTGAGGTCAGAAGCTTAACCGACTGAGCCACCCAGGCGCCCCTGCCACATTCATCTTTTTAAACACAAATCTAATCACATTTCCAGGCGAAAACCTAACATTGACTGTCCGGTATCTAAAAGGAATAGGACCCTTCGGATCCCCCCATAATCTATTCTTGATGAGTTTCTAGTGGCATCATTTACCCTTTCCTAATCCCTGAACATTTTTGTTCTAGCCACATAGGCTTTTTCCATTCTCCAAACATGACATGCATGTTCCTACCTTCTCTCTCAGGCATGTGCTGTTACTTGTTCTCCCACACCCATTCGTGAGCTCCTTCCTCTCATCCTTCCATGCTCGGTTCAGGCAGCATCTCTTCAGGTCTTTCTCAGCCCCTCTAGTCAGACTGAGATTGTCCCTCCTTTCATAGCAGCTTTTGCATAAATGCTGTTGTATTCACCTGCTATTTTTCCTACCGGTCTGTGAACTGCTGAGGAATGGAGTTCCTGCCCTTAGTCATCTGTATTTCTGTACCATCTAGCATGGCTCCTGGCACATAATAGGTGCCCTTTCTCGCCCCTGAATGAGTCAGTGAAAACCACCAGCGAGTCAATCATGAGGTTATGTTACAACTTGTTTTGTATTATCATTACCTTGTCACACTGTCACTAGATTTTGAGTTGCATGAGGGTCAGGACCTTGTCTTATTCCTGTTTCTGTTGTGAATGCCTCACACAGTCAGTGCCATAGAACCAGTGTGTTTGAAGGAACGAACCGTAGATTTATATTCTTCACCAGTAAACCCCCTGATTTTAACTAGCTTTAGGGATTTTGTAGATATTATTTGGCTGGAAGGTGGAACCTTTTCCTACTGGAAATTAGCCGTCATTCTGTGTGTTTACCATAGGCCAACTTAATGCTTTCCATACAGAATCTCCGGCCTCACACACTGCTGCATTTTCCGCTCTACTACAAATGTCTCCTAGGCGGTCAGTCTTGGAAGCGATAAGGATTGTCTTCCTTCCGTACACGAGATTATTTCCCAGCTCTGTTCGGAGCGCTTCTTATCACGTGCTTGGGCACTCTCATATCCCAGGTAACATGCCGGTGACTGTTAATCTTCACAAAGTGGGGATGAGAAAATAGGTTCAGAGAGTCTCAGAGACTTGCCAAAACCACACAGCTAGTAAGTGGCTCAGCTGAAATTCAAGCCCACGTCTATTTGAACTCAAGACCCAGGCTTTCCCAGGCAGTATTGGGAAATGAAGCCATTTGCTTTTAGCTGTTTCTGCTCCAGCTTCTGAAGACTAGGTTACCGGTACAGTTCTGAGTAAGCTGGTCATGGCCATCATCTCTCTAAATTAACACGTGTACCATTTTCTCTCTCTGAGTTGGTGTGACAGGATCATCTTCTTTTTCAGTGATTAGAGAATTCATGGATCGGATCAATTTTTTAAAATCACTTCATGGGGAATGACTTTATATTTTAAATATAAATTTTGAGATTAAAATGCAAGAGTATATTTTAAATATAATTTTAAATGGCTCATTTGTAAAGATTTCAAATTGTATCATGAACATATTTCATTGCTTAATAGAATTTTTCGTGAGGGAAAAGCCCTGGAAATTTCCAGCCATCTGCAAATGTTTGAACTATGTATAGCTTGTTTGGGGTATACAAAAGCCAAATATGTTTTATGGGAAGTGAGACGTGCTTCTTCTGTGGTCGTCTCTCCCAATAGAAGGCTCTAATAATTCAGTGATATTCCCTGAGGAAATGGGGTGATTTATAATAGGGTTCCTTTTGTTGGACTTCGGTATTGTGGGGCATGTGTGCCAGACCCAGGATTGATTTATTATCATGTGAAAATTTTGCTCCATCCTAGAAATGAAAGATGGAAAAGACCCACTGAGGGCCTCACAGTACTGTAAGATCCGACTCGCTTCGTCCAGCTTGCACATGGCTTTGTCTGCTTACAGTGACTCCGACGCCGCCCCCCCCCCCCCTCGCTGCTTTGTGCCGTCGTCTCCAATTCTGGCGATTATGAGCTGCCAGGCACTCAGCCCCTCTTCCGCCCTAGCGAGCAGAGAAAATTCTCTGTAGAGCTGGGAACAATGAGCAAAAATAAGTAGACTGGGAAATAATGAGAACTTTGAGGTGCTTTTGTGTGTGAGGATGTCTGAACTTTCCCATCTCAGTGCTTTGCCTTATTCCTGGGCATCTGTGGTTTGTCCGGCGTGGGGTGGCATTTCTGCAGCACCAGTCCCTTGGTCTTGACGGCATTTCCCGGGCGAGGGCACCTCTGTCCTTTCTCTCTTGTGCTTCCCTCCATCCTCACTGTCTTCCTCCCTCCCCTCACGTTCTTTCTTTTCCTCCCTGTTTGCCTGCTTTCTCTCCAGGCCAGCCAAGGGCCGTGGCCCTCAGAGACCCCACCTCATTGCACTCGGTGACACGTTAGGCATTGAAACTGTGCGGACTCCTGACCACGTTTTAGGCTGTTCAGCATTGGTCTTTGATTTGAGAGGTTGGAAATTTAATATTTGTGTTGATGCATTATGTGGTCTAATGGAAGTCATTTAATCATCTTATCTTTCATTTCTCCAATAGTAGAAATTTTATTTTAATTGTTAACATCATATGTTCTTGGATTTTCACCTTCATGGCTTTTGATTCAGACTAACAGCTTATTTTCGTCTTTAAGTAAGAAGCTTTGTAAAGCTTTTTAATCTGACATTGGTGAGTTTGATGGGAGAAAGTTATCATGATCATGAAAGCAGGCACTCCGTGTACCGTCAGAGTTGTGCTATACTGGGGTGCTGGGTAGAACAAAACAAATAGCACCGTTGCCCTCCAGTAGCCTTTCATCTGGAATTTACGATAATAACTCTGGCAGGGACATCAGCACCTCAGTTAAATACGTTTGTGAATTAAGTATTTACATTATTTACAAACAAAGGATATCTGTAATCACTGCAGAGGTGGCTAAAGACTGGGTTTGGGCATGTGTGTATAAAGGAAA
Source organism: Felis catus (assembly GCF_018350175.1). Taxonomy (NCBI): domain Eukaryota; kingdom Metazoa; phylum Chordata; class Mammalia; order Carnivora; family Felidae; genus Felis; species Felis catus. The sequence continues at coordinate 66,147,473 of NC_058379.1, read as the reverse complement.
ATGTAGACCCTTTGCTGACTCAGTGTTTGGAGGAGACCGTTGGAGGAGAGTGTAGGATTTAACATTCCCACCTTCTGAATGTTCTCATCTCTTCAGCATTCTCTGCTATGCCTGCAAGATAAGTCCACATTCCCTAGCCTGCTCCAAAGGACTCCCCAGGACAGGAACCCCGCTCCCTAGCCTGACTGCTCTGTGCTCTCCAGCCCTGACCTCCCTGCCTGGCTGGGCTTCTCTTTGCTGTCCCTCTGTCCTCTTGTCCCCCACAACTGCCACATGGGTTGTGTCTTTGTGTTGCAGCCTGGGCCTAGGATATGTTTTGTATCATTCATATCCAAAAGGGGACATCGAAATGTACAAACAAAGCAGCTATCACATAGGTCACCATCAACTAGTTAGAGAAAAGGGATATTAATAATCCCCTCAAATAGGAAAGACATAATCTTAAAGGCTAATTGTTTAAATTGAAATAGATTTAGTTTTTTTTTTTTTTTAAACTCAATACTTTCTCCATTGTCACGTCTTTACTGAGAACGAGTAAATATTTCATCAGTGACAAGCTTTCGGGAACCACTGAATCAGGCACTTGCTCTTTCATAGGCATGCAACTGATTGGCGCACTTCTTGAATTTTTTCATATTTTGTTGTTTTATAATTGGATATGTTTTCTTCCTTTCAAAAGGGCAAGTGTTTTATTAACAGCATCTGTGTCGTGCTCTTTGTATGCTTGGCACACATGAGATGTGCACCCTAGTGGTTCAGGTTGACGTGTATGTGCTTTTTGGGTGGGGAGAATGGAGAGTGGTCAGGGCTCAGGGGAGGCGCTCAGTGGAGGAGACGCTTGGTGTGCTTCCAGGAAAACCTCGGTGGTAGAAGACATTGAGTCTGGTTGTTTTTTTTTTTATTTTTTTTTCAAATCTTTATTTTTGAGAGAGAGAGAGAGAGAGACAGAATATGAGCAGGGGAGGGGCAGAGAGAGAGGGAGACACAGAATCCGAAGCAGGCTCCAGGCTCCACGCTGTCAGCACAGAGCCTGACGCAGGGCTCGAACTCACAAACCGTGAGATCATGACCTGAGCTGTAGTCAGACGCTCAACCGACTGAGCCAGCCAGGTGCCCCGAGTCTGTTTTTGATGAGAATCGGGGAATCAAAACATAAGTGACAGAGAGCATATCCTACAAAAGACTGAACCAGTGATAAACTCGCTCCAGTTTGATCCTTCATGAAAAACCTGAGATTCTTGAATAGTTTTTTGACATTTTTTTCCCCACCCCTCTCCTATTCAACTGAGAATTTTGAGTTATAATATTAATTATAGTAATAGTTCTTCATCAGATGCTCAGTATATTTATAATATTTGCTTTAGGAACGTAGCAAGGACAAAAAAGGTCTTGACCACTTTAATCTTTCTTAGTTTGAAGGTATGCATAAAAATGAAGCAGTAAGCCAACAGCTTCATGTTTTGCGAAAAGAAGTGAAGCAGTTGCAAGCAGAAGCTGCTAAACCACCATCACTTAATGTTGTGGAAGCTGCTGTTCACGCGGAAAACTTGATTACGTAAGTTTTGAGGGCATTATAATTTAAAATGCAATGTTGTTATTTTTGATAGTAATCATACATGCTACTATACCCCCAGACACCCACTAATTAAATTAGTACAGGATCAGCAAACAATGGCCTTTGGACCAAGTCTGGCCTGCCACCTATTTTTATAAATAAAGTTTTATTGGAACATAGCCATGTCCATTTATTTACTTAATGTGCATGGCTTTATACCACAATGGCAGAGTTGAATAGTTGTGACAATTTATGGCCCATAAAACATAAAATATTTACTGGTTGGTCCTTTATAGAGTAAGTTTGCTGACCCCTGAATTATGAGATGATACAGCACATTGAAGTTCAATCATGGAGAGATTGAGTGCTTAAGTTTTATATCAAAGTTGCATTTACCCAGGAAGTCAGCATTGTCAGCTCAGATTATAGAGCAGAGTTTGAAGGGGAATTGCTCAGGGGAATTAGGTTCTCAAGTATAGTTGCCAGCTTGCATTTGGCCATCATGGCTTTTCCCTTGGAGCTCCTGGCTTACCCTCAATGTCTTCTTTCTTCCTAAAGCCACCAGGGCATGACTTGGGAGAGTGGTTGACCCTGCCTTTTACTTTAAGGTGGTTCCACATTCTAGTACCAGCAACTAATCCCCCAGCAGATCGGGGTAGTGGTGTGTGGAGTGGGGCATTGAGTTCTTTTGTGGATTGGACTGGGGGTCCAGGGAAGAAGGAGATGAGGTGAATAAGAAGTTGATGTGTCTTTTACTAGCAAAGGAACTCAAAACAGCCTGAGACTTAGAAGAGATATCTTTATTCTGGGATCTTATTCTATATAGAAATCTCTTTCTGTGACATGGGTTTTAAAATTTAGAGAGGGGCACCTGAGTACTCAATTAAGCATCCAACTTTTACTCAGATCATGATCTCGCGGTTCACAGGTTTGAACCCCGCGTCAGGCTCTTTGCTGAAAGCTCAGAGCCTGGAGCCTGCTTCAGATTCTGTGTCTCCCCGTCTCTCTGCCCCTCCCGGGCTCATGCTCTGTATCTCGCTCTCTCTCAACAAGAAATAAAAATATGTAAAAAGAAATATTAAAAAATTTAGAGAAATAAGTAATTAAATTAATTAAAAATCTATGTTATATAAGGAATACACAAAGTTAAAGAATTATGAATTACATATAAAATATGAAACATTTTAGAATATTTAAAAAAATTTTTTGTAATGTTTATTCTTTGAGAGAGAGAGAGAGAGAGAGAGAGACAGCATGAGCTGGGGAGGGGCAGAGAGAGAGGGAGACACAGAATCTGAAGCAGGCTCCAGACTCTCTGAGCTGTCAGCACAGACCCTGACGCAGGGCTCGAACTCAAGGACTAGGAGGTCATGACCTGAGCCGAAGTCAGCCACTTAACTGACTGAGCCACTCAGGGACCCCTAATAAGGGTAAGAATATTAATAATATATATGATTCCATCCCTCCCCCCCCGGAGGACATAAAATCATTTCCGTGTATTAAAAATAAGTTGTTGGGTCAAGGTAGAAGATACTTATCTACTCCATGAATTTTTTTTTCCCCATGAAATATTTTTAAAGTGACATTTATTTGGGGGCTCTGAAGGACTCTTAAGAATATTGCCTGTGTGAGAAGTGTAGAGTACCACGGAAGTACTTGTGAGTCTGTATTCTCTTATTGTAGACCAGTAGCCTCACCTGTATTTTCCCACAGGGCCCTAGTGAATGCCTACAAGTTGCAGCCTACCCCTGGGGTTCAGAAGGTTGGCATTAGCCTCTTCTTTACTGTTGTGGATTATGTCAGTGATGAGACTCAGCGCCATCCTCCCACAAGGCAATTCTTTACTTCATGCATTGAGATCTTGGGACAGGTAAGGTAATTCTGTGTTTTTAGCCTCACTCACATATATTGAATCTCTGTAGCATCCTCATTAGTTATAGTGAGGGTTGACTTCAGACTTATGTTACACGTTCAGAGTCTTACATAAGTCAGAAGCCCCTTTGAATTGTTGACTTCTCAAGATGCGATTAAAATTGTTGGTATAGAATTTTGCTTCCCATACAAGAGATATTAAGTTACTCATATTTGAAAGTCTGGGAGACATCAAACTTTTTCGTATGCTTTTTGTGTTATTAACAATAACAAGCTCTTTATTATTTATAAAATGCTCTCCACTTCATCCTCACAGTGACTCTGAATGACTGATATCCTTTTCACTTTAAAGGTGAAAACACAGGGGCGCCTGGGTGACTCGGTTAGGTGTTCGACTTCGGCCCAGATCACGATCTCACAGTTCATGGGTTTGAGCCCCGCGTTGGGCTCTGTGTTGATAGCTCAGAGCCTGGAGCCTGTTTCAGATTCTGTGTCTCCCTCTCTCTCTCTGCCCCTGTCCCACTCACGCTGTCTCTCTCTCTCAAAAATAAACATTAAAAACAGTTTAAAGATGAGAAAACAGGTCTCTAAAAAATGAAATAACTTGCCTAAAGAATATAGCTGGTCAGTGCTGGAGCTGAGCCTGTATCCCACGTCGTCTGTCTCAGTCCATGTTCACTCCACCTCTCCACTGCTGTCTCCCAGTTGCTATTCTCAGTCCCCGTTTCTTGATTTGACTTACTATTAAAAATACGGATATTTAACAAGGCAAGAGCAATGTATCCATGCACATTTGTGAAATATGTCATAAAGGAAAGGAAAGCCACTTGATGGAAATATGTAAACACTAACCATATACTCTTACCCCAATTCAATGGAATGAGTCCTTAGTTATTAGATACTTATAAGGGGACAATATAGAGCAGAAAATAAAATAGACTTTTAAGTAGTTTTTTTCCCTTGATTTTAAAATTGATGTATGCTTATGATAAGCAATGCAGACAATATAAAAAGTGTAAAGAAGAAACATTTCTCAATTCTAACCTCCTGGAGATAGACACTGGTTACAGAGCTAAACATTTTATTATAGTTTATCTTGTGTATGTATGTTTATTAGTGTGTTATGTGTGTGTGTGTGGGTGTGTGTGTGTGTGTATGTAGAAATGATGTATCATTCCTATATACAGCTAAATAGATAAACTTCCTCAGAAATGGGCAAGTGCTATTTTGTAACCTCGTGTTTTTCATTCAAACACAACTTCTAGACATTATTCTGTGTTTATAAATATAGACTGATATCATGGTCTTTAATACATACTGTTCCATGGTACAGATATATTGTAATGTATGGAGCCCAGGGCCCTGGATGGATATTTAGGTAGTTTGTTTTGCTACAATAAGCCTGAGATAAATGTTCTTCCACATCTCCATGAACTTGGACTATTTTTTCCAGGATAATTTCCTAGAAGTATGGTTGCTATGTCAAAGGGACTAACATTTGATGTATATTGTCACAGTGCCCTGTTCCCACTACCATAGCAGGGTTTGAATTTATTGCTCTCCATACCATAACCAGTGTTAAGAATGATGATTCTTTTAAAGTCTTGCTAATCTAAAAGGGGAAGTGTACTTTGTTATTATTTTAAGTTGGATTTCTTCAAGTATTTGTTAACTTGCATGACTTTTTCATGTGTTTATTGGCCATTTAATTATTTTTTGTGATTTGCTAGTTACTGACCTTTGCACATTTTCTGTTGCAGAATTTCTTATTTTTTGATTGCTTTGAAAGAGCTCCTCAGACTATTAACCTGGTATCTGGAATATGTTCTAAATTGATTTTTCTACTTTGTCGTTTTCCTTTTATTTTATCATACTTCTTGCCTTATAGAAGGTACAATTTTTGTATATTCAAATCTCTCAGTCCTCTTAGTATTTCTTTCTGCCTGTGGTCCAGCTTATCGGAGCTTTCCTGGCCCTGAGATTATTTAAATACTCACTTACATCCAGTACTTGAAACATTAGTCATCTTGATTATATATCAGTTGTTAAAGTTAGCTTTTTAAAAGTATTGAAAGCACATCTCAATAATATCTATAACCTAGAGGTTTTGTTTTCTTGACAAAATGTTGATACTTAGTGGGGGCGCCTGGGTGGCTCAGTAGGTTGATCATCTGACTTTGGCTCAGGTCATGATCTCATGGTTCATCAGTTCAAGCCCCATGTCAGGCTTTGTGTGGACAGCTCAGAGCCTGGAGCCTGCTTCGGATTCTGTGTTTTCGTCTTTCTGTGCCCTCCCCTGCTCGTGCTTTGTATCTCTCTGTCAAAAATAAACATAAAAAAAAAAATGCTGATACTCAGTAATCATGGTAGGCACCTTGCAAATTTCTGGATTCAGATTATCCCAATATTTTAATCTTTTAAAAATTCTCTATGACTTGTCCAAATCAAATTAATGGATTATCCAGAATTTTTAATATCACTTCCATTAGAAGTGTTAGGTTTATCTGTGATGATTTTAGATTTTTTTTTTTTTATTGTTCCACATTTTCATTTAGAAAACGTTCTGTTTGCCTTACACACTAGCCCTTAAAACTCGGTTGTATAAATAAAAGTTGGGGAGGGGAGAATTTGGTGACATTTTCCCTTTCTGATTCTCTCAAGGTGTTTATCAGTGGCACTAAGTCAGAATGCAGAAAAGTACTTGAGACTGTTCTGAAGAATAGAAGGCTGTGCTCTCTCCTGTCCCCTTTCTTCACTCCCAATGCTGCACCTGCGGAGTTCATTCAGCTCTATGGGAAAGTGGTGAAGTTTCTAAGTGAGGACAACAGTGATATGATTTTCATGCTGCTGACCAAGGTGAGATGTGATTCCGTGCTGATGCCATCACTGAAACGTAGGATCTAGTGTCGGTTCCGCTCTGTAGAAATGAAAGGCCCCCTGGAGTTCTGTTTCCAGGTGGACCCTTTCCGCATTTTGTATCGTCTTCAAGCAGCCTTTCCGTGTGGGGGCAGTGGTTGTGTCGTGTAGGGCAGTCTTATTCCTCATAGTAGAGAAAGGACTTTGCTCCCGAGCCCTCTTTAGAAACAGTACGGCTTTGAAATATTCATAATAGTAATTTAGTGCATCCTTCTTTTGACTATATCCTGAATTTATGCCGAAAATGTGTTTGATAAATGAGTTGTAATATATCAAAGTCTCTCATATTTGGAAGAAGCCAGATATAAACAAATTGCCTTTGTCCTCATTCTGAGTAGAATATTAACTGAGATCTAGGCAATGAATTTACTTTGCCACTTGAGAATTACAGAGCCTTAGTGATTTTGCCTTCAATTGTATTTCTCTGACATCCATAAATCATAAAACCTAGGCATTTTTCTTTAGGGCCTAGAGACTGCTTTCAGTCTGTAATGGGGGAGAACAGGCTTTATAGTTGGGAATTCTGGAAGGTGATAGATAACAACACCCTGAATTTTTATTAACTGAGATAGGTAACTGCCATAGACACAGAAACATGGCTCTTTTAGATGGAGACAGTCGCCTAAGTGGCTGCTCTTTTTTTTGGCAGAATGTGGATTCTTGCCTAAGAGGGAAAACTTAACCAAAAGTTTCCTATACGAAAAAGCACACGGAACCGAGAAAGCTTTGTCCCTGTGGCCCAGAGCGCAGAGATGGAGGCTTCCGGGTGCTTGTTAATTATTGACCTCCGCTCAGTACTTGATTATAAATTCTAGTTTCAGTTTTTGTAAAAAGCCAAATGCTCAGTGGTCTTTGACTTTAAGTTTGCACATCATTTTCTCTACTTCAGCTAATTTCCCCGTGTCAGTAAAACTGCTTCTTGTTTCTTTTTTCTTTTTAGTTCGATCTTAAGCAATGGTTAAACGCCACTAAACCTCCTCTGTCTGATCGTACCAGGCTTCTGGAGTCCATTCACTTGGCACTTACTGCCTGGGGCCTTGAACCAGATGAAGATATTTTGATGCCTTTTAATCTTTTCTGTAAACACTGGACTTACCTTCTTCTCTACCAGTTCCCTGACCAGTACAGTGACATTCTCAGGCTGCTGATGCAAAGTAAGTGGCTTTTAATTGTGACTGATTAGATTGCAGCGAATATTTGATGTGACATTTACCATTCTATGGATGTCATCTAAAAATGTAGAAATAAGACGGGGCGCCTGGGTGGCGCAGTCGGTTAAGCGTCCGACTTCAGCCAGGTCACGATCTCGCGGTCCGTGAGTTCGAGCCCCGCGTCGGGCTCTGGGCTGATGGCTCAGAGCCTGGAGCCTGTTTCCGATTCTGTGTCTCCCTCTCTCTCTGCTCCTCCCCCGTTCATGCTCTGTCTCTCTCTGTCCCAAAAATAAATAAAAACGTTGAAAAAAAAATTATAAAAAAAAAAATGTAGAAATAAGACAAGTACGCAGGAGTTTAGAATTGCTAATTTTTACCTACAGTGCTTGACAAACCGAAAGCTGTTTGTAGAAGAGGGCAGTGATTGTCTTAGTGATTGTCCTAAACGTTTGGATGGGTCCTGATTCAATAAGGCAGCGCTTAGTATGTGGTGTTGGGGTCCATAGTCGTGCACCCACCTCTTTCCCTTGACTTTGCAACCATCCTGAACTGGGCCGGGGTAGACATGCGCCTGCTTCCTCTGTTGACTGCAGATTTGGTGAGAGAAGGAAGTTGCTTCTTTGCAATATGTTTAAGGTGCCAGTCGGTTTCTCTGTAGGTCCAAATAGTGGATACATTTTGGTATCCCTTAATTCTTTGACCCTTAATTCTTTGACTCATGCTTGTTTGCGAGTAAATTTTACCTATATATAATGGCAGACTGTGTTTATATTCGCCAAGGGACTGAGATGTGTTCAGTTTTCCACAGCCCCACTCTCCCATCTCCCCACTGCCCTGCATTTTTCACTGGAGTATTGGAGATTACAAGAGGAGTAAAGGTTGTTAGCGTTTTTATTTTGGGAATTTCATTAGGCAGGAATTCTACTGAAGTTTATTAAATGAGATAGTATTTACTTTTTTTGTGCAAACTTCAGATAGTTTATAGGTGTCATGGAAAACTAAGATTTGCTTCATGCCAAATCTTTGTGTTACTTCATAGAAACCAATTAATGAATAGGTTAATGATTTTATATGTTGGACTATCTGAAGAAATCCTGAAACGCGTGGTCTCATTTTCAAGCTTTCATTGTTTCCTGTGGAGGCCAGTTGCAGGGTGGGTGGAGGATGGTTGCAGGAGAGGTATTTGTATGATTTTGATCCATACTTGCATAACTAATTTTTGTTCTAAATTTTCAAAATTTGATCAAGTATACATTGTGGGTTTTTTCCCCGAAAACTTTTTTTTTTATTTTTTATTTTTTATTTTTTTTATTTTTTTTACGATATATTTTTTTAATTTTTTTTTTTCAACGTTTATTTATTTTTTGGGACAGAGAGAGACAGAGCATGAACGGGGGAGGAGCAGAGAGAGAGGGACACACAGAATCAGAAACAGGCTCCAGGCTCTGAGCCATCAGCCCAGAGCCCGACGCGGGGCTCGAACTCCCGGACCGCGAGATCGTGACCTGGCTGAAGTCGGACGCTTAACCGACTGCGCCACCCAGGCGCCCCTCCCCGAAACCTTTTTAAGGAATTGTAAACGGTGTGTGCAGGCAACCATTGACTTGCATTTAACAGGAAATTTATACTTCCCAGGAAGAGTAATTCAGTTAAAAGCCTGGGAATGACAGTACCACCCCTGTCAGATTCTATGACTTCTAGCCTCCTGGTTTCCCTTTCCTCCCTGGGGAGGGTGTTGCTGTTCTCGGGGCTTCTATCCGTTGCTTTTCTATGATTTTCCTTCTTCGTGGGCATGCCCGTTGTTTTCCCTGGCTTCACTACCCTCTTCTAGGTGTGCCTGACTCCCACACCTGTAACTTGATTCCGGGGCTCTGCCCCAGGAGCCGGACCACAGTAGCCATTCACCACAGACCCTTCACTGTTCCCTAGCATCTCTCGCTCACCATATTGCAGCTGCCTCATCATCTCTCCCCTCAGATATACCAGCCTCGGTTGTCCCTCGTGATCCTCATGCCATCTCTGGGTGGGAAGGGCCTGAGGAGGTCTGAGTCCTGGCCTCTGGGTGTGAGACTTACCAGGAGCACAGTGCTGTCCGTAGTGTCTGTTTTGCATGCTGTGTCTGTGTTGCTTTAGGTTTTGCCTGTTGAGGGAGTGGAGTTTCAGGAGTAAGTACGAGGAGAGAGCCTAGACTCTGAGGTTCCATTCTGCAACCCAGTCTCCCTTGTCCTGTTACTGCTGTTTCTCTCACAGCTTCATCCGGGAGAGTGGCACTTTTACCATTCCCCAGGTAGGGGCTGGTAGGCAGGATTCCCCACTCCCAACACTGGATTCCAGCCCCGATGACTCCGGCTGTGCTCACTCCCAGCAGAGTCACTAGGAACCAGGAAAGTCAAGAGGGAAAGTCAAGTGTCCGGGTGGACAGTTCTTTTAATAGGTTCTCATTACTGCGGCCTCTTCACCATAGATCTGTATGAATTTGTTTTGGATTTTTATTTAATTTTCATTCGTTTGGGTTTGTTTTTAATTTTAATTTTTTTAATGTTTTTACTTTATTTTATATTATTTATTAAAAAAATTTTTTTTCTTAACGTTTATTTATTATTGAGAGACAGAGAGAGATAGAGCACGAGCATGGGAGGGGCAGAGAGAGGAGGAGACACAGAATCTGAAGCAGGCTCCAGGCTCCCGAGCTGTCAGTGCAGAGCCCGACTCGGGGCTCTAACTCACAAACCGCGAGATCATGACCTAGCTGAAGTCGGAGGCTCAACTGACTGAGCCACCCAGGCGCCCCATTAATGTTTTTATTTTATTTTTGAGAGAGACAGACAGAGTGTGAGCAGGGGAGGGCAGAGAGAGAGAGGGACACACAGAACCCGAAGCAGGCTCCAGGCTCCGAGCTGTCAGCATAGAACCTGATGCAGGGCTCGAACTCACCAGCCGTGAGATGCTTAACAACTGAGCCACCCCGGGCGCCCCAAAATTTCGTTCCTTTGTAAAGTACACGTGTTCTTTGATTCAAGTTGAAAAACTTAGTTTGTAAAAGATGCTAACTTGCTGTCCTCTTCCCGCCCCACAAGGCTCCGCGGAGCAGCTGCTGAGCCCGGAGTGTTGGAAAGCCACTCTGAGAGCCCTGGGCTGCTGTGCCCCAAACTGCCAGCAGGGGGCAGCTTCTGCGGAGAGCTCAGTGCTTCAAAGCTCTCCAGATGTTCTCTTGTCCGATAAGCAGGTGTGTAGCTTTTGGTGTCTGAAGTTTATGTCTCTGCATTTCTTTTCTGTTTCCTTCCCTATTTTTTAAACAGTTGGGACACATTCAAAATTTATATCTAAAAAGCTGCACTCTTATGGATTATCTTTAAGAGCCCTGTGTTTTCCTGTGTCTCTTGCTTCCTCCCATGCCCCCTTTGCCTTTCTCTCACACCTCAGAGTCTGATTCTTGCCCATCCGTTTAGGAGCAGCCCAGGCCACCCCGTTAAACCTCCCCTCACCACCTTAACCCATCCGATCCTTAAGCTTACACCCCTGGCACCTTTGGTCAGATTTTCATGCGGTGTCCCATGGGGCTGGGCTCCTCATTTCGTCAATTTTATGTGCTATGGGTCCATGTGAGAATGTACTGGACAGAATGGTTCCCCTGCTTTAGAAAAAGAGTTTGAAATCTGCTGATTTACTTTTCATGTGCAAACACCTTTGCAACTGTGTTACAAAGTCTGAGCCCTCTGTCACAGTCCTCTGTAGTAGCTGCTGAAAGTAGACATTGGGTGAGGATTCTTTGACCAGTCATTCTCTTCCAGGTAATGGAGACGATACAGTGGCTCTCAGATTTTTTTTACAAGCTTCGCTTATCCACATTGGACTTTAAAAGCTTTGGTTTATTCTCAAAATGGAGTCCTTACATGGCTGATATGAAGACACTCTTGGGCTATCTTGTTAAAAGGCTGCTTGACTCAGAAATGGCCTGCTTGGCTCAAGACCCATCTGCCAGCAGCAAAGCAGGTAACATGCCTTTAGTGCAACAAGGAGTGGGGTGTTCTGACCTTCCATTAGAGGAGACTTGAATAGACACATGGAGAGATTTAAATCTTAGCAATAAAATTAAATATCTGAGTGTCAAGAAGAAGAAACAGGAAATATGCAGTGTAGGTGTGAACCCATCTATGTGTCATACCTCTGTTCCCCCGCACAGGGGTGCCTGCTTCAGCTTGTCTCTGCCCCTCCTTCATAGAGCAGGGTGCAAGGAGATGGGTTTCAGTCTCTAACTCTTTCTTCCTGTTCTTTATCTTGCTCAGGAAAGGGTTCTGAATATTTAAGCTTTTATCGTTAAAAAATACGCAGTAAAAAATTATCCATGACCCTGTGTTGTAATAAAAATTCTTCAAGAAATTCCATTGCAGCAAATGTAAACACAGACATACTTAGTTATAAGAAACATGTTGTTTGCATACCAACATAGGTTTGTGAGTATATAGATGAGAAGAAGTAGATTTTTTTTTACTGTTACCAATGATAATTGACAAAGGATGAGCTTGTTTCTTGTCTCTAAAAATTTTGCTTTGTTTTAGTGCTGAGATCCCTACATTCAGTAATCATCCAGCTCTTTAAGCCATGGATCTTGGTTTTAGAGGACAATGAAAGGTAAATTGTTTTTCAGATATTCAAATTCCTTTGAAATGTATAGACTTAAAGTTCTGAGGGGATTTTGGTATAAGGGATGCATTCATGGATTTGAATTTTTATGTAGGGCCGTATTTAAATTTAGAAAACGCTTCCCTATTGTTTTTTTAATTTTTATTTAATTTATTTTTTTTTAAATTTACATCCAAGTTAGTTAGCATATAGTACAACAGTGATTTCAGGAGTAGATTCCTTAATGCCCCTTACCCATTTAGCCCATCCCCCCTCCCACACCCCCTCCAGTAACCCTCTGTTTGTTCTCCATGTTTATGAGTTTCTTATGCTTTGTCCCCCTCCCTGTTTTTTTTTTTTTAATTATTTTTGCTTCCCTTTCCTTGTGTTCATCTGTTCTGTGTCTTAACGTCCTCATATGAGTGAAGTCATATGATTTTTGTCTTTAATTCCACTTAGCATAATACCCTCCGGGTCCACCCACGTAGTTGCAAATGGCAAGACTTCATTCTTTTTGATTGCCGAGGAATACTCCATTGTATTTATATACTACCTCTTCTTTATCCATTCATCCATCGATGGACATTTGGGCTCTTTCCATACTTTGGCTATTGTTGATAGTGCTGCTATAAACATTGAGGTGAATGTGCCCCTTCGAAACAGCACACCTGTATCCCTTGGATAAATACATAGTAGTGCAATTGCTGGGTTGTAAGGTAGTTCTATTTTTTATTTTTTGAGGAACCTCCATACTGTTTTCCAGAGTGGCTGCACCAGTTTTCATTCTCCCCATAGAAAATGCTTCCTTATGAAGGGAACTTAAGACATTTTCTGTTAGTGGAATTGCTAGTCTGGTCGATCAGAGTTATTATCTTAATATTAATTTCGAAGCAAAACTGGACACTCATTTCCTTTTTTTCCACAATGAAGACACTGAATAAATTTTGGTCCTTAATTTTGGAAAAATTGTTCTCTTGAATTTGAATTTGATAATATGATACTATAAAATATGAGAGTAACTTGATTTTATCCAGTACCTCAGTTATTTTTTGGAAGTAAGTTGGCTTTCGAATTACTGGGTGGGAATTAACGTGAGCTCTGCAATTAAGTGAAAACATGGTGTTGTGAGCATTCAAACGAGAGGTGTAGAACTGCTCACATGCAGGTAGCTGCCTTATGAGTCTTTTCCCCGAAAGGCATACAGACAAAGCTACATGAACTTGTCGGGAGCTTGTTAACATTACGCCAGTGCTAGATATCTCAGTATTTAAGGTACCTTCACAAATATTGATCTGTTCCCAAGACTCAGAGAACAGGAATGGCTTACTCCAGTTCCACAGCCAGTGGGGGCAGAACTGAGAGCAGAGCTCAAGGCTCCGACTTCCATGTCAGATCTTTGTATTAACCTGTGCTGCTCCCGGGGCTCATTGAGGAAAATAGAAAAGGTTCTGGATCTTTTCTTTTGCTAGAGAACTATCCTTAATCTACAAGCTTCAGGATTTTGCACAGATTCTAAGACTGCTTGCAGTAATGCAGACTGCTGTTTATTTCTTGGAAGAATTAATGGGATTTGTTTTGATATTGAACTTTCTGGACCCAGTTCAGAAACTAAAATGATCATGTAAAGAGTTTTTTTCTTTGGTTATTTCCTGTCCCTTTTTGGTCATCTTTTTTGTTATGTGGATTTTTTTTTTCTTTTTTTCATGTTTTGGGTAGAGAAAACTGTTGAAGCCGCTTAGCGGCATATACCTAAGACATTTGAAATGTAACCAAGATACACAGGGTGTAAATTAGGTATAAAAAGGTGTTAATTTATGTAGGTAACACATCTCTGACTTAATTGCATTGGAATAAACGTTGAGAAGGAAACTAAATTGTATGGCTGATATTATGAGCCTCCCGGAATTTCCAGCTGTTAGACTGGTCTAAATGTGTCTTTGGGCTACGGAATACAGTGTTCTCTAGGACATAGGCGGTCCCTAGACTCTGGGGCCTAGAATAATTTAGTCATGGTGCTTTCATTTCTAAGTGTGTGCTTCTTTTATTTGAAGCAGCCAACGACATTACCCCTGGCTGGAGAGTGATGCTGTGGTGGCCTCGAGCATCGTGCAGCTGTTCACTGACTGTGTTGATTCATTGCATGAGAGTTTTAAAGGTAAGAAGAGGTTACGTTATGTCTCTGGTTGGCTGTCACTTTTTCCCTAAGTCATTCGGTTAATCTTTGGCCTCTGCTGTCCCTACTTTATTTAATTTTATTTTAGTCGGGGGCCAGTCATCTTTGACCAAAGACGGTCACTGATACAACTGGTTAGCGGTGAAGTTTGTAACATCATACGTTGTTTGTAAGGCAGCTCCGAGCTTCGCCAGCCATGGCAAATAGGCAGCCGTTCTCTTCAGATACTCTCTGGCCCTCATGTTGAACCTCGTTCTCTCTTCTGTGCCTCTAACTCCTTTTTCATGTTTTCTTTCTGTGCTTCATTTTGGGCAAAGGCTTGGGGTCTCTCTTCCAGTTTACTCAGTCTCCCCAGTCCTGTCTAACCTGCTTAACAACAACAACAACAACAAAAAGCTTTGAGTTTCTTATTTCAGTATCTAGAAGTTGTATTTGTTTTTCAAATCTACCCTGTTTCTTTTTGATAGCATCTGATTTCTTTTTTTGTTTAAAATTCTAATTGTTATTTCTTTGAAATGTTTAAACATACTTTGCTTTATGACCTGTGTGCGGTAGTAATTATCTGAAGTCCCTGCTGGGGACACCTGGCTTATGCTACAGTTGGATGTTCCTTTAGATTCTCATACTTAGAGGCTTGTTTCCTTGTGTATTTAAAAAAAATGTTCACTTATTTTGAGAGAGAGGAAGCAAAGAGAGAGAAAGGAGGCGAGAGAGAATCCCAAGAGGCTCCATGCTTAGCTCAAAGCCTCACTTAGGGCTCGATCTCAGAACTGTGAGATCATGACCTGAGCCAGTAGATATCAAGGGTTGGATGCTTAACCGACTGAGCCACCCAGGTGCCCCTCCTTTTGTATCTTTTTGTTTGTTTATTTGTTTATTTTGAGAGAGTGCGCAGGAAGGGCAGAGAGAGAGAGAGAATCCCAAGCAGGCTCTGTGCTGTCAGTGTGGAGGGTGACACGGGGCTTGAACTCACAAACTGTGAGATCACAACCTGAGCCGAAATCAAGAGTCAGATGCTTAACCAACTGAGCCACCCAGGCACCTCTCTGTGTATATTTTTAAATTTCGTATTGTGAGCCCATATTTAGAGAGATTTTCTCTGTAGAAATTCCATGAAGACCAGGATGAGGGTGTGTCTTCCAGAAAAGATCCTCATTTGTTCCATCTGGAACTATGATTCCTCAGCCTGCGGTTTCTCTCACTACACAGGTATAAGCAGTCAGACCCCAGACTCGCTTGTAGGTGTGCCCAGTTACCATGAACAGCTTCCCCCCCCACCCCGCTTCCTCCACTCCAAGTCCAGGTGAAGGCAGAGAAAAGGTTCTTTTCTTCCCCTGATCTGCCCTCTCGGTGAGGGCACAGGCCTTGGGAGACTCCTCATGCTATTAGAGCCCTGCAGAAGCAGACCCCTCAGCATGCAGCTGAGGCCTTGGTGTCTGTTCAGGACTTAACGTTTCCTGGGCTCTCTTCGCTTCTGGCCACCCGCATTTGGCCTTCTTGTCTTCCGCTGAGTGTACCTAGCTATGCATTTTCAAAGATGTTTTATTTTACCTACTGTATCCAAATGTTTTATATTGGGAGGTTTATAAGGACATTTGTTCCACTCCACCCAGATTCTTGCGGTTGCCTCCTGTTTTTCTCATTCTAGTTTCTGTTCCTGCCTATTGAATAGATTAATTATTTCCTGAAAACAGTATTTATGTCCTATCATATTCATATTTCCAAACTTTTAAGTGTCATGTTTTAGCCCAACATTCAGATGTATCTGGCCCAGTGCACTTCAGCATTGTGCAATGGCTTCCTTATGGAAACCTTCCACTCCAGCCATACTGCTTGACACACTGTTCCGCCAGTGTCCTTGGCCCTCCCCTCACTGTACTTGCTCATGCTGACTCCACTACTGGACGAAGCCTCGGGTCCTTTATATTCTTCTGCACATGTTTTTGTACACACGTGTTTCTCTTCTGCCTCTGAATCTTCATAGTGCATCTTCATAGTTTGAGTCCTTCAGGAGCAGACACCATGGTGGGGTAGAAGGCTACTTGGGATCTTTTTGGGGTGGTACCTGGGAAGATAGGAGGGAGAGGAGCGGCAGTGGGTGAAGAACGCCTTCAGGGCCCGTGCAGGTGTAACACCTGTGAAAGGCGATGGGAAGGAAGAGCAGTGCCTCTGCCCAGGCGCAGCTCCGAGAAAGGGCTGGCCAGCCCAGCAGCGAGCGCCGGGCCAGGATTCCTCACGGAGTGTTCCCCCGGTGGGCAGAAGTGGCCAGCTCTGTGCTCAGCTGTTGGCTCCACTCAGGCACTGCAGTGAGTCCTGAAGGTGCCACGGCCCGACTGGCACGTGCCGTTTCTGACTAGTGTACCTCTGTGGCTGCCGTGGCCTCTGTGGCTGCCATGTGTCTGTGTGGCACTTAGTCACAGACTTAATATGTCATCCAGTCCTTAAAAAAATGTGCACGTGTATAGAAAGATTTAGGTTCACAGCAAAATTGAGCAGAAAGTATAGCAAGTTCCCATATCCCACCCCCCCCCACCCCCTGGATAGCCTCCCCCACTATCAACACCCCCCACCAGAGTGGTACATTTGTTACAGTTGATGAGCCTACGCTGACACATCATTATCACCCAAAGTCATGGTGTATGTTAGGGTTCGCTCTTGATGTTGTACGTTGATTTTGAGAAATGTATGATGACACATACCCACCATTACAGTTCTGCCTACGCCCCCCCCCCCCACTAATTCTTGGGGAGAATTTTTTTTTCTTTCTCCGTAGTTTTAGTTTTTCTATAATGCCAAATAATTGGAATCATACGTTATATAGCATTTCATATTGGCTTCTTTCACTTACTATTATGCATTTAAGATTTCTCCAAGTCTTTTCATGGCCTGATAGCTCATTTCCTTTCAATGCTGAACAACATTCCGTTGCCTAGATGTATCCATCCAGTATTTTTTATTGATCTTTTATATATATGCCTGATCTCTTAAAAGTTTTTTTTTTTTTTTTCTGACTCAACTGTGAGATGTAAGCTCTAGGCACAGAAACATTATTCTTTTTATCCCCACAAGACTTGGGCAGTGCCGTAGGTTCAGTGTCTATTTGATAAGTATGGGTTCAATGAGTAACACATGAAATTCTAATAGTACTCACTTTTTTGTTTTTGTTTTTTTTGGAAAGATAGACTTCTGGCTTCTTCTTACCATCATCAAAAAGATTTGAGCATTAAATTATAATCACAAAGGCTGTATATATTTGGTTTCTTAGTATAAGGGACAAGTACTCTCTTAGGCTCTTGCCTGTGTATATACAGTAAGAAAGTAGCTTGGGTACAGGAGGGCACATGGCTAACATCAGGAATTGGTAGCTGAGTTCAAGGAGAGGAAACAGCACCGTGCAAAGCAGGAAGAAGTATTTTGTTGTAGCCTTTTAGTGAGGTCTTCTGAACCAGCTCTCTCCTTTTATTTGTGAGAAAATGAAGACCCAAAAAGCAAAATGAATTTATCTGAGCTCACAGAACTTAGGTGTATCTGGGCTGGAACTAGAAACTCAGTCTTGTCCTAAGAGATTACCTTTTAGACGTCTTGTACCTACATATCTGTACTTATTTAAACAAAACTATTTTTATTCACATTTGAACAAATGCTACTCTTACCTTGTCTTAAGAGGTTAAAAACATGTTAGTGTTTCATGATGCAGAATAAAGTAAGGATGTGAACCAAGGGCACAGGCATGTTAGAAATGATAAATTGATTGGTACCGTGGGCTGATGCTTATTTGTCATTTTTCAAAAGCCGCTATTAAGAAACAACATCAGGTTTCTGTTCTTGTTGTGCGTGGCTCTCTCTTCTTTGACTCCATTCATTCCTTTTCATAAAACCAGAAAGTCTGAAAAGTTTTGTTTTAGACGAAACGCCGGTTACATTGCCATGAACTCTTGAGGGCACTGTAGTAATTGATACTGGTGATGATAATACTGAGTGATGATAATACTGAGTGATAACACAGGAGTGTCATTTTAGACTAACTTGGCTGAGTGACAGCAATAATCTAGTTTTACCGCACCAAGGGTTAAGTTTTAGTCATGTGGCACGTTTCTTCTTGAGGGATATTAGATTCCTCCAGGGTGCCAAATGAGTAAGTGCTAAGGCCAGTGGCCGCATATATGCCGAGGGCAGCAGACTAAAGGGGTACCTGGAAGTGGTTGGGGTTATGCAAATGTATTTGTGTTAAAAAGCCAAATAGTTAGAAGTTTTAAAGAAACACTGATCGCCCCTGCTTTCTCCCACATCCCAGCTACTTATTCCAGTTACCCAAGTGAGTAATTACATACCAGTCTTTGTTAGTAATTTGCCATCAGTTTTTTTTTTTTTCCTGGCACATGAAAATCTTTGAAAGTGAGTAAATATAGAGAATCTTAGGTCTTAGACTTTCAGTTCAAATTTCTGTTTTGTATTAATTTGTTTATTTTCAAAGATAACCCCGAATGTCTTCAGCTGTGTTTTCCATTTCAATTTCAGATAAGCTGTCGCCAGGTGATGATGGAGCCCTCAGGTTGCACCTGCTGCATTACTGTGAAGCATGCACAGCACCCAGAATGCCCGAGTTCATTCTGTACGCTTTCCATAGTGCCTACCAGAAGCTCCCGTGGAGGGACCTGCACCCTGACCAGATGCTCATGGAGGCCTTCTTCAAAGTAAGCCTCACTCCCCGTGGCACAGCCCGGCTTCTGGGCAGCAGCCTGTTCAATGGTTTTTAGCCACAGTTGCGGTGTGGGCTTTCTGTGTGCCTGTGTGGTGCTTGTGTGGAGCATGTGACTTCCCATGGAAATCGTTTCACTGTGTGAGCAGGTGATTGGAAAACACTTCTAGGACCATTTTTAAACCCAGAGAAAGATTTTGTCTGTCACATGGCTGTCACCCCCTAGATTTTAGTAATGTTGTTCGATGAGTACATAGTTTAATGACTTCGTCATGCTCAATCTTGGTGTTTCTGGGTTTGCATATTTTTCTAGGATAGCATCACCAGACTTTCATACTGTTAAATGTTCTATTAGAGCAAAATGTAATTGGTACTCAAGCCATTAGTTTCTTTAAGCAGTTACATAAGGGAATAATGTTGTAGGAGATAGAAGTGTGTTGTAACGGCCAATGATGCATCATAATCGTATAAAGACCTGAAATGACCTGGAAAAAATGCTAATCTGTGTGTGTGAGTTTTAGCAGTAGAAGCAATAGTTGTGAAAAATAGCCACAGTGGTGTTACTTACCAGCCAGGCAGTGTTGTTGTTCTTAAGTTTATAGTTTTCTTTTTTTTGTTTGAGAGAGAGAGAGAGAGAGCGCGCAGGGAAGGGGAGAGGGAGAGAGAATCTTCAGTGGACTCCACGCCCAGCGAGGAGCCTGATGTGGGGCTCAATCTCATTCATGACCATGAGATCACGACCTGAGCCGAAATTGAGAGTCGGACGCTTAACTGACTGAGCCACCCAGGCACCCCTCTTATGTTGCTATTTTTAAAAACCTGTTATAATCTGGTGTTCTTAGCTTTTTACAGTCATTTCCATTTATTTATTCATAGTCACTAGCTCATTTGTGTTCACTCTTAACTTAATGTCAATTGATTACTGGGACACCCTAAGTGCTTTAATTACTGCAGGTCCACAGTGGTTCACGGCAGTAGTGAAATGTACTGCAGTCCTTCTGTGCTGCACACGGAGACTCACCCGGGATGTTCTTGTCAGCCACTTGTCTGTGGCTGAGCTCCAGGGAAAGCTGAGGAGAGTTGTCTCAGAGATAAAAGGTTAGGAATGATTTTGTAGCTAGGTTTAGTATATGAGACAGGTCCTAAGTATGTATTTGTCACTGTTACGAACATGGAAGAAAATGTTTGTTTAAAGAGCTGTAATACAGCTTTAAGTAGGAGGGCAGCCTCGGCTGTGTGACAGATTAAACTAGAACAGTTTCTGAAGGGATGCTCTAGACTCTGTGCCTCTAGGAATTTTAGTCTAATGATAGATGACCCCGACCTGCCCAGAAGCTGGAAGCTTTTCAGTTCTATGTGTCTTGCTGGCCTTAGAAGGGATGTTTTTTGAAGGGTTTAGAGTGAGGTTAGAGGTTATTAGGAGGATGAAGAATCATTTTCTAAAAGGGAAAAGGATAAGTAGTTAGTATGATACAATGATGGTAGTCATGGGAGGGCATGAATCATTACCAAGTTCCATTGATTGTGATTTTATAAATGGAGTAGAGCTTTTTAACCTTCATTTTAAACAGGAAAATTTATAGCCAGCCACATTTTATTTTAAACAGACTGTTGAGGGGTGCCTGGTTGCTCAGTCGATTGAGCGTCTGTCTTCGACTCAGGTCATGACCTCGCGGTTCATGAGTTCCAGCCCCGTGTCGGGCTCTGTGCTAATAGCTCAGAGCGTGAAACCTACTTCAGATTCTGTGTCTCCCTCTCTCTCTGCCTCTCCCCTGCTCGTGCTCTGTCTCTCTCTCAAAAATAAATAAACATTAAAAAAAATGTAAACAGACTGTTGAAATGGGCTAATAAGATAGAACTCTGACATTGATTATATACTTTAAAATATATCTACCACCCCTCCTACCAATCCCTAATGTATTTTGAATAGGATTTAACATTATGAAGTCATCAAAAATCACAAAGACTAATGTTGTGGAGATATTTTTATAACATAACATTACACTAAAAAGGCAGTATAAAAATTATGTACACTGTTATAGTAGGTCTAAAAGTAGAGTCCTAGGACCAGTAGTGTCTGTACCACCGGGAAACTTACTAAAAATCCAAATTCCTGCTCCCACCCTGGATTTAGGAAATACAAAATTTGGCAGCAGGGTCCCACAGTCCGTGTTTTAGTGGGTCTTTAGTGGGGGGAGGGGGTTCTGATGTATGATCAGCTTTAGGAACCACTGGCTAGTAGATCTCAGCCTTTGACCTGTCCTAGCACATCTGAGGGCTGTAATAGACTCCCCTGAACTTTGGTGACTGACCGTGGCAGTCTGGTTAGAGCTAGGGAAGGTCACTCCTCTCCTATTAAGAATTAGTGGAATAGAGGCACCTGGGTGGCTCAGTAGGTTGAGCATCTGACTCTTGATTTTGGCTCAGGTCATGATCCCAGGGTCGTGGGATTGAGCCCTGTGTCAGGCTCTGTGCTGAGTGTGTAACCTGCTTAAGATTCTCTCTCTCTCTCTCTCTCTCTCTCTCTCTCTCTCTCTCTCTCTGTCTGTCTCTCTCTCTCTCTCCTTTTGTCTCCTGCTCATGCACTCTCTCCCTCTCCCTCCCTCCCTCTCTCTAAAAAAAATAACAAAGAAAAAAAGAATTCGTGGAATAAATAATGAACTCTAAATAAGGTGAAAAATGTACACATTCACTGAGCATGGAAGAAAAAATATGACAAATGTTAAGTCTAAATCTCTGGGGGAAGGATTTATAGATGATTTTTATAATCTGGGAAAAAAGTTATTTTCTAAAATACAATTTAGTAAACACTGATTTATACACATCTTCAAGATAGCTTAAAGCAAAACATTGATTTGAATTCATTTCCCTTTAGGTGGAACGAGGAAGCCCTAAGAGCTGCTTCTTATTTTTGGGGTCTGTCCTGTGCGAAGTCAACTGGGTCAGTGTGCTCTCTGACGCCTGGAGCCCCAGTCCTCACCCAGAGACGCGGAGCATGATTGTCTGCCTCCTTTTCATGATGATTTTATTGGCAAAGGAAGATCAGCTGGTAGACCAAGCAGTAAGTTTGGAGAGCCTGAGATGAAGACTTGGCAAGGCTTCCGAGATCCTCCCTTTCTATGAAGTTGTAGTTTTTCACTGGTTTCCCTAACACCTCTGTCGGCGTGATATCTGCTTGGCATTTGGGATGTGCCTTCAACTAGTGCCTGATTTTCTGGGATCGTTCCTAATCGAATTCTGGATCATGAAGGGAGGCACATGGAGTTAGAGTATAAAAATCAATTTTATCTTCCATCTCATTAATTGCTAGTTCTATGACTAGATCCAAGAGTTCCTTTGAAAAATTGGGTTCTGAATACTTACAAATCTTAAAGTGTTTTTGCCAAGACTTTGGTTATTACTTTCACTAGCACTTCTGCTTGAGTAGATACTTCTTTGACATCTTACCTGTTCCATGCTGGTCATGGGCCCTCTTAGAGGTCACTCCATAGACTGGAGACATATTTCTGGGAAATGGGGAACTCCAAAACTAAAGGAGTGTGTGTTTTATTTTCAGGATTCACCTCTGCTGAATCTCCTTGGACAAACAAGCTCACTTTCATGGCATCTTGTAGACATTGTGTCATACCAGAGTGTGCTGGGTTATTTCAGCAGCCATTACCAGCCATCCGTCATCCTGGCAAAGGAACCTTCTGCTGAATTAATCATGAAGCTGCTGAGAGTGTCTGCAGGCCTTTCTGTTCCTACTGATGGCCAGAAACATCTCGTAAGTCGAGTGGGTGCTTTAAAAGGCAGAGTGTTCTTCAGGGTTGTAGTAGTGTAAGTGCTACTGAGGACAGGCTCAAGCCTCGTGATGGCTCAGTTAAAAAAGGTAGAGGAGGGGCGCCTGGGTGGCTCAGTCGGTTAAGCGGCCGACTTCGGCTCAGGTCGTGATCTCGCGGTCCGTGAGTTCGAGCCCCGCGTGGGGCTCTGTGCTGCCCGCGCAGAGCCTGGAGCCTGTTTCAGATTCTGTGTCTCCCTCTCTCTGACTCTCCCCCGTTCATGCTCTCTCTCTCTCTCTCTCTCTCTCTGTCTCAAAAATAAATAAACGTTAAAAAAAAAAAATTAAAAAAGGTAGAGGATGTATGTCATGGTGCACTTATTTTGTACTCCTAGAGTTTTTAGTTTTAATTATCTCTCTTGGTCAACCTTCACTTACGGCAGGATCATGGGCTAACGAGAGGTGAAAAAGGTTGGGGGTGGCAGCTGTTGGTTTAGGGATCTGGATGTCCTTGGCAGCAGAATGGCAGGGAAGTTATGAGCACGAGTTTGAGGTCTGACCAACTCCGGTCCCCCGCCCCCTGCCATTGTGACGTTGGTGTTCTCATCTGAATTGGAAATAGTAATACTTGCCCGTAAAGTGTTGTTGTGAGAATTAAATTAGGTAATGAACATAAAAGTGTTTGGAAAAGTTTCTGGCAAGTAATTAGTATAGCGTTAATGTTTTTATTAACGGAGTCAAAAAGGAAGAGTGTTCTGGAATTCGGGAGAATGTGTGTTCTAGTGACAGATGTGCGCGTATCCCTAGACACAGGGTCGGTCCTTCGACACACACCTGTCTTTGTGTGGTCTCCTGCTGTGTTCTCTCTACCCGCTACCAAAGCAGTCAGAGCCGCGGCATGCTCCCCAGCACTTAACACTGCTTGCATGGATTCATATGAACGCTCCTTTTTCTGTCAGGATGCAGTTCCAAAATGCCGAGCCTTCACTCATCAGATGGTTCAATTCCTCAGCTCCCTGGAACAAAATGGAAAAATCACCTTAGCAGCCCTAGAAAAGGAGATGTCTAAGCTCTTGGATGATATCATCGCCTTTAACCCACCTGGTAAGTGGCCACGGGCAGTC
Source organism: Felis catus (assembly GCF_018350175.1). Taxonomy (NCBI): domain Eukaryota; kingdom Metazoa; phylum Chordata; class Mammalia; order Carnivora; family Felidae; genus Felis; species Felis catus. The sequence goes on along the minus strand of NC_058379.1, from coordinate 66,123,600 downwards.
ATGTATTTATTCAGTCGGTGAATCCCTGTGGTGTGTGAGGCCTCGTGAGGTCCGGGAGGCGGGCAGGACGCTTTCAGTCGTGTTCCCGGAGAAGTGATGCGCAGAGAGAGGACTGGCTCCCAGGGACACTGTCATTTCAGCACTGGGGAGGCACGAGTGCTAAGAACTTGAGGAGGGGTTCACACTGTCAGGTGCTGGTGTGAGGTTAACTGGACTGAGGGCTAAGCTAGACGACTGGATTTAATGAGTGGGGGGAGCCAGAGACGGCCCGTGAGCAGCATTCCAAGATGCTTTGGCTCTTCCCTGGTGGGCACTCCAGAATCACCTATAGACACGTGAAGAAATTGTGTGCAGAGAACTTGTGCTCCCAGCAGTTTGGTGGACTGGGTATCCTGACTGCTTCTGCTGAAAACAACTAAGAATGCTGGAGAAAATGTTTTTATGAAACCAAAAATGAAACTTATCATGGAAAATCTTAGAAGTCAGGACCTAAGTGGAGGAGGAACCTGCAAAGGTAATTGGAGTGCCGAGGCTGGCTTCCCCCATGAAGGCTTTTGTGGAACCTTCTTAGACTGGGTGGAGGCACTAAAGGCCGGGGCTTGCTAGTAATGGGATCCTAAAAGGAGCTCCTGTGCATCACCCACAGGATGGCATCTTCAGGACAAGGGTAGCTAGAGCTTAACCTGCCCCTGGGAGAGGAGGGCAAAGACAGTGGTATGTTTGACCTGGGTGTTGGGGCACATGTCTGTGTGGCGGGCAAAGAGCTACATCTTTTTGAAAATTAGTAAGTATAAGTTGAAGCACATCTTTGAATTTGAAGCACAAATTCCCGCTACCTAGACTGTCAAGGGAAAAATTCCTGTATGTGGAAATTGAGTTCAAGTTGTTCTGGGTTGGCAGTGCCGTTAGATGCCTCGTACAAAGCAACCACAGAGCCACTTTGCAGAAACCTGTCTTCAACTCTGGCCTCAGAGTTCCAAGGAATATGAAATCCTAGCAGAAAAAAAAGTCATAAAACACATAAGGAAACAAGGCCCCACAAGCAAGTCAGCAGAAAATGACAGTAGACTCACACATATAAAGACTTAAGACACTGGAATAATTAATGAGCACAGTAAACTAGTATTTTTAATCTTATTTGATGAAATAAAAGATTTGAAAATGTCAGTAAGGAGCAAGAAATTATAGAAATATACAGCTTTGAGAGAGAATCAGATATTCTAGAAATGAAAATATAAAAATTGTGATAAAAACTTGGTAGGCTCAACTCATCTGAAGAGAAAATTAGTAAGCTGGAAAACGAATATGAAGACAATGTCCAGAATGCAGACCAGACAGAGAAAGAATGTGGAAGTGAGGTTAGAGGGCATGGAGGATAGGCCGAGAAGATTTACCACATATCCAGTCACTCGGTCAGAATTCCAAGAGAAGAGGACAGAACTGGGGGGGGGGGGGGGGCAGTAAGGAGCTGGAGAGGTAGCAGGGCTGAGAATTTTCCAGGGCTGATGAACGGAACACTCCTCGGATTCAGTAAACCCAGCAAATCTCAAGAAGGTTGGAGAGAAATTGATATCTGTACACACTGTGGTGACACTGCAGAGGTACCAGGGACAAAGGAAACAACTTTCACATGAAGGAAGGAAGGACAGATGGGCGGACACGTTCAAAGGAACAACATTTGCACTGACCGCCGATTTCTCAGTAGCAACAAAGGAAGCTAAGACAGTGGAGCAACTCGAGTGTGCTCCGAGAAAATGACTGTGACCTGGAACTGTCACCTTAGAGATACCGTCTTCAAGGGTAAGGATAAAATAAAGATATTTTCACTGACAATGGAGAGTGTCCCAAAGACGTCACTAAAGGCAGTCTTGAAGCATGTTCTTTAGGTAGAAGAGTGATCACGAATAAAAAGGATTGGATTGCAAGAAGGAAAAGTAAGCAGAGAAAGTGGTAAAATGTGGTTAATATGAACATAAACTGCCTGTGGAAAGCTACAGTCAGCATGCATTTAGGGGCTTAAAAAGCAAAAGCTGAAATTAAACTATATGACCACAAGTATATAGAAGTGAGGAAGGAGGTTGAGTTAAAAGCATTCTGAAGTTTTAGTATTGTTCGAAAGGGTCAACAAATTGATTAAATTTATACCTTGATGAAATGCGAATGTTGACATTTCTCAGATGTTTGCTAAAAGAATAGAAATAAAATGTATAATTGCCAAGTTAGTGGAAAGAGATAAAAAGGAATGGCCAAAATGCATTTAGTCCAAAGAAGGCAAGAAAAGAAGGTTGGAGAAGGTGAGAAAAATAACCAAAACGAGGTGGTAGAGTTTACGTCCGTAAATGTTAATGGACTGTTTAAAAGACAGAGTTTGTCAGACTGGATTAATAATGCACAACACCAGCTCTAAGCTGTTTATAAAAAGTACATACAGGGGCGCCTGGGTGGTGCAGTCGGTTAAGCGTACGACTTCAGCCAGGTCACGATCTCGCGGTCCGTGAGTTCGAGCCCCGCGTCAGGCTCTGGGCTGATGGCTTGGAGCCTGGAGCCTGTTTCTGATTCTGTGTCTCCCTCTCTCTCTGCCCCTCCCCCGTTCATGCTCTGTCTCTCTCTGTCCCAAAAATAAATAAAAACGTTGAAAAAAAATTTTTTTTTAAAAATAAAAAGTACATACAAAGCATAGGCTATACAAAGCTTTCTTAGAAGGCAGTCATAGCAGGCAGTTACTAAAATAGAAAGCTGGCATAGCTTTCATATTAGACAGATAGATAGGACTATATGGCAGAAAGCATTACAGACCCAGATGATCTCTAGGGTGTTTTCCTGCCTTGAAGTTGCATGACAGAAAAATAAATAAATAAAAAGGGTTAATAGAGATAGAGTCATTGGAAATTGATAAAAGTTTTCATATACCAGGAAGATACAATAATGCTAAATGTATTTGTACCTAATAACACAGTAGCGACTACAAATACCTGAAGTGAAAATTGACAGAATTAGGAAGAGAAATGTGAAAGTCATTCACAATAAGAGATGTGGCCACATTTCTGACAGTAATTAATTAAGGAAGGAAAATCAGTAAGGCTCTAGGAAGTCTGATGGCCCAGCTGGCTGTAGTGCCCATGCGGAGGAGATGTGCCCTGTAAATGCAGAACTCACGTGGTGTCAATCTTGCCCGGCACGGGTAAGGAACCTCCCCACTTGTTCAGTAGAAAGTCAGTTTCCACCAATCCCAAAGGACTGGTGTGGAACAGACCACGCACATTTTAACCACAGTGCAGTGAACTTAGGAATCAGTAGCAAAATATAATCGCGTGCTGGAATTAAGAAGCAAACTTTAAATAACTGATGACCAAAGAAGCAATCATAATAGAAATTAAAAATATTTAGAACTGGATACAAAACCAGAATGCATCAAAACTTGTAGGATGCAGCTGCAGTGGCACTTAATTGCTTGGCCTTAAATGCTTATATTAAAATTTTAAAAAGATGAAGGTTAGTAAGGTAAGGATCCAGCCTAAGAGGTTATAAAAAGAACAGCAAAATACAACTAAAGACTGTGGAAGGGAAGAAGTAATAATCCAGAGAAGATAAGTAGGAAGAGACTGAGGATGAAGAACAATGAAAGTGGCCAATACAGGCGTTGGTGAATCTAAATGAAATGTGAGTGTCTAAAACAAGAATAACAGTAACGCCTCCCTGGGTTATGGCACCAGTAGGTTAAAGCCCTTGCATGGTCTGAGAGTCAGTTAACATCAGACTTTGAAAACTCAAGAATGCATGTGTCGTTTGTAAGATAACCACCATAAGAATGTTGAGTGTTTAACTTCTAGACGAAAAGAGAAAAAGTACAATAAGATATAATGAAGTAAAAGAGAGAAAAAGGAATGTGGAATAGGAGGAATAAAGAGAAGATATATCAAAAGATAATAGATTTAGACCCCGTTACGTCAGTAATTACATTAAATATGAATGACTAAAATTGTCACACTGAATAAAGGAAGGAAGAAAAAGATGACCCACTAGAAAAAAATGAACAAAGACCCTTGAATTGACCCTCCACAAAAGAGAATATCTAAATGACCAGTGTATCTACAAAAAGGTGCTAAACCTTGTTAATAATCGGGCAAAATATCGGGGTGCCTGGGTGACTCAGTCGGGTAAGCATCCGACTCTTGGTTTCAGCTCAGGTCATGATCTCACAGCACGGAGCCTGCTTGGGATTCTCTCACTCTCCCACTCTCTCTGCCCCTCTCCCGTTTATTCACACATGCATGAGCATACTCTCTCTCTCTCTTTCTCTCAAAATAAATAAGTAAACTTTAAAAAAATAATCAGGGAAATACAAATTAAAACCTTAGAGACAGGGGCGCCTGGGTGGCGCAGTTGGTTAAGCGTCTGACTTCAGCCAAGTCACGATCTCGCGGTCTGTGAGTTCGAGCCCCGCGTCAGGCTCTGGGCTGATGGCTCAGAGCCTGGAGCCTGCTTCCGATTCTGTGTCTCCCTCTCTCTCTGCCCCTCCCCCGTTCATGCTCTCTCTCTCTCTCTCTCTCTCTCTCTGTCCCAAAAATAAATAAAAGTTGAAAAAAAAAATTTAAAACCTTAGAGACATATGATGACATATCCATTAGAATGGCTAAAATTAAAAAGGTTTCAATACTAACTGTTGGCAACTATGTAGATCAGAGTAACTCTCGTGTACTGCTGATCACAGAGTATATTGGTACAACCTTTTTTAGAAGTTTGCTATGATCTACTGGTTTGCATATCTTACGACTCAGAATTCTGCTCCTAGAATATTCTAAAAGAAATGCACCTGTGCCCTGGGAAATATGAACAGTGTCTGTAGCTATGCATCTAAGGGGGTCCAAAACCGAAAAGAGCCCATTTGTTCAGTAGAAAGGACAAATTGTTGTATATTTGTATAATAGAATACAACAGTGAAAATCTGCCTCATCATGGGTGAATCTCACAAACTTTTAAATATTTACTTAAATACTGTTTGAGAATAGGTGATTGTAGTGTACTATGCTGGGAAGCATAGTCATTTAAAGCTGGTGTCACTGAGCAGATTGGAATTGGTGAACAAGAAATCAGTTGAAATTTCTCGAACATATCTGCAATATAGATTTACCATACAGGGCATGTAATATGGTAGTCAAAAATAGAGATTCTGGAACCAAACTGCCTGCTTTATCCACTTGCTAACTATGTGATCTTGTAGAAGTTGTGTAACTTCATCTGCAGACTGGGCATAATAATCGTACCTGTCTCATGTGGATAGTGTAAGCACGGAATGAGTGTATGCCTGGAGCTGTAGCATCAGTCTGGCAAGTCAGTAACTCAGTGAATGTTAAAAAAGGAAAGAAAAGAAAATTACCAGACAGTACTGGAGAGGCTGTTGTTGTTTTTTTAATGTTTATTTATTTTTGAGAGAGAGGGAGTGAGCAGGGAGGAGGAGAGAGAGAGGGAGAAAGAATCCAAGCAGGCTCCACGCTATCAGCACAGAGCCCGATGCAGGGCTTGAACTCATGAACTATGAGATTGTGACCTGAGCTGAAATCAAAAGTCAGACGCCCAACCTGACTTGCCACCCAGGTGCCCCGATAAGAAGTAGGTCTTATAGTAACATTAAGTTAGGGTTTATTCAACACTTGTGAGTGGGTGAGTTTGGTTTGATAGGTGTGATGAGTAAGACCAAGACTCCTCTACTTTCACTGATGTGAGTACCGAAGCCTTGTGATAAGAAAGCCCCAGTTCTAGTTCAGTAAGAATTTTTACCTAACTCGAGGAGAGCTAGAAGGAGCTGGCAACAACCGTGGCCTGTTGGATTGTCTGTTCCATGAACTCCCGGTGAAATGTTTTCTATTTGGGGATGTGAAGAAGGAATCCACCTCAATAACATTTTGCAGTTCTCTTGTAGAATGAATTTGCTTTTTCTCGTCCTCTGTTGTCTTTTCATCTCAATTTTTTGGAAAGACCCATTATATTGCCCGTCTGTCCACTTTTCTTACTGAAGAAACAAAGAAAGAAATAAAAACTGCTTAAGTGAGGAGTTCTTTTGAAAAGGTTTAAAAAGGTTTTTCTTTTCCTTACTTTTATATTTAGTTTTAAGGAATAACCTCTGTTCCTTGTAAATCACTCCAGAATATCTACAGCTTTGGCACTGGTGAGTGGAGGTACTGTTTCTAGACAATTTACCAGGTGGCTTTTGAGATCTGTGAGCAAAGTCTGGACGATAAAGTCTAAGTAAGCATGTTCTGATAAATAATTTAGTCTTTTACCAGCTTGATGTCTATTTATTGAAGTATAGCTCAGCCGCCTCCCGTAACCAGGGATCTCTCAGTGGTTCCTCCTTTGCCCTTACGAAGTACTGATGTGCTGCATCCTGTCCTTAAAAGCTACACCCCATGCAGAGTGTTCCTTCTGGTCCTTCAAGATCAGTGACCAGAACTGTAAAGTGTGCCCTAGAGTGTGGCCAAGATCGGGTACATTGACATCGCCATTCCTGCAGCCGCTCACGATGTGTCTGTGCTCCCCTGCAGACATGGACAGCCAGACCCGCCACATGGCGCTCAGCAGCCTCTTTATGGAAGTCCTGATGATGATGAACAACGCAACTATTCCAACGGCAGAGTTCCTTCGGGGCAGTGTCCGCGCCTGGATTGGGCAGAAGGTGCACGGGCTGGTGGTCCTGCCTCTCTTAACAGCAGCCTGTCAGAGCCTGGCTTCTGTCCGCCACATGGCTGAGACGACGGAAGCCTGCATCACTGCCTACTTCAACGAAGGTGCGAGGCTCTCTTTAGGATGGTCTTTTCCAGGGGAGAGTAAAGCTTTCTCAGAAAGATGTATCTTTCTGGACCCTTCCAGTGAGCGATTTGTTTGTTAATGTAGCTGATGTTTCACAATGTATTTTGTATTGTCCACAAAGATCTGCAGTTAGTGTGAGAACCTATGGCCCGTGTCTGTTAGTACAGTCCTGTTTCAGTGGAGGGAACCTCCAATTCATTTTATAGTGGTTTTGGAGGTCAGACCGGCTCTTTTATAGGAGGCAGGTCATGTAAAGTCACAGGCCTAGCCATGATCTTCCAAAGAAATGCTATAAACCAGAATCTTTATAAGACCCACTATGTTAATATTCTTTATTTTTGTCACTTTTTAAAATGAGTTTTCATGTGTGTCTTTTATTGCTTCTTGTCACATCTTTTACACTATTACAAAGAGATCAATGCCCCCCCCCTCCCCCCCACCTTTTAAAAATCACTCTTATTCCCTAACCTCCCTCTAAACTCGATTCTGGAAACATTGTGGTTTGGTTAAGAAGAATTGCTTGGATGAACATTCTCAGCTGTGGTACCCAGATACACATCATTGTGCACACAGTGGGAGAGAAGGAAGGGTATTAGAGCAAGAAGGCCGGGAAGTGCCCGTCACCTGCTGCTGCCCTTCCTTGACAACCCATGAACAGTGCATGTCCCTGTGTCCCCCCATGGAAGGTGCTGCACATGTCACCATCTCCCCACTGTCATTCCCCCAAAGAATTGAGAACCACTAGGATAACACTCCTGCTTCAAATTCATTCGGGTTGCTAAAATCAAAAAATTTTTTTTCAGTTTGTGAAACAGTTTTAAGGATTTCTGTTGAGGTATGAGTCAAACCAAGCCCTGAAAAGTAGAAATACTTCTGTCAAACAGAGTAATAATAATTTCCTTGAGAAAAGCATATTCACAACCCACTTAAAAGGTATTAGATGAAGTTAAAACCCTTAGGTGACTTGGACAGGCAGTACCTACCTGTGATTTTAAGGTATTAAAAGGGAGAGAAGGGTGATTCTGACCTCTTGCCCTCTAGCCGTGGATGGGCACTTAGCGTGAGGACTTCCCAGTCTGTGCCATGAGGCACGTTTCACTTGTGTGGCCTCCAGGGCCCACGCGGGCTTGACATGAAGCCTAAAGTGAAGAGGCCCATTCCAGCAGGTAAATAATTTCATTCTTGTTTTCATCTTGCTATCTTTCCTTGTTTTTTTTTTGTTTGTTTGTTTGTTTTTTCAGGCTCCCTCAGTCAGAATTTAGGATGGGGCCCCATTCTGGTGTCCCTCCAAGTTCCGGAGCTCACCATAGAAGAATTTCTGCAGGAGTGCCTGTCCCTCGGCAGCTACCTGACTCTCTATGTCTACTTGCTACAGTGTTTAAACAGCGAACAGACTTTAAGGAACGAAATGAAAGTGCTTCTCACCCTGAGCAGGTGGTTGGAGCAGGTGTACCCCGGGTATGTTGGCCCTGTGGCTGCTCTGTCCCTGTCACTGTGTTAACACGCTGGGCTGTCAGCCAAAGCTTTGAAAGTACCAAGTGTCCCCCATACTTAAAATTCAAATGTGGAATTTCAATTAAACAGGAGCGGAAAGAAGCCACCTCTAATTGTGTTTTCCTCCTGGCCCCCCACCCCCCCCAGCTCCGTGCAGGAAGAAGCCAAGCTGTTTTTGTGGTGGCACCAAGTCCTGCAGCTGTCCCTGATTCAGACGGAACAGAGTGACTCGGTCCTGATAGAGTCTGTCGTTCGAATTCTGCTCATGCTTCAGAGCAGACAGAGCCAGCTGGCCGAGGAGAGGCTCAGCTCCGGGATTCTGGGGGCAATCGGGCTGGGCCGGAAGTCGCCCCTGTCCAACAGGTAAGCAGGCGCCTGCCACTGCTCTTCCCACTGGGTCTCAGCATCTGCCCCTGCTTGGGGACTGGGATACTTGAGTAGGCTTTTTGACTTCAGGGCTAGGTCCCCTCCTAGATTAAGGGGGGAAAAATCAGCTTGATTACATCTTTATATATTACAAAACATGTTTATTTTTTGTAAACAACTTTGTTTTCACATTTAAAGAATGTTTTCTTAGTAGTATCTCTCGTTGTATTTTTTGACTGTGTAACCTGACCACACTGCTGATTTCTTTCTGGCTTTGAGCCAGCGATGGTGTGTAAAGCTAGGTTATAATACCCCAGTTAGTTGCTTCACTGCCTGTACTTTGTCAGGGCAGCGCAGGTCCATGAGGGACTCAGTCTCCTAGAACTGTGAATCGTGATGAGTTCAGGTCAACTGATGAGAGGGATAAGTAATGAGAAACAAGTCTAAGTTTTAGTTGCTGAAAATTGCAAGGCATGGAAGAATTTGCCATTGGCCTTCAATTTTTATCTCCCTTATTTGCATAGTGGTTTTCTTCCCTAGCCTTTATCAGGGTTGAAAAGAGTTCTGCCATTGTGATGTCAGCATTCTTGTAGAATAGCCCCTTGCAACTTCGGGAATCACTTAGTCCAGACCAGGTCACATCATGTGTCTTTGTTTGTGGTAGAATTTAGCAGGAGTATGTGACTTTGATTTACCTGAATTGTGGCAGACTACACATAACGTAAAATTTATTACAGTAACTCTTTTAAACTATACAATTCAGCAGCGTTTAATACATTGACAGTGTTGTTGTACTCATTGCCACTGTCTAGTTCAGACATGTTTCTGTCTTCCCAACAGGAAATCCCATACTCGTTAAACAGTTAACTCCCTATGTCCCTCTCCCCTGAGTCTCTGGCAGCTACTAAGTGACCTTCTGACTTTATTATATCCTTTCTGGACATCTCATAGAAATGGAATCATATACTGTGTGGCCTCTTGTGTCTGGCTTCTGTGACTTCACCTGAAGTTGCAAGACTCACCCATGTTTAATCATGAATCAGTACCTCATTCCTTTTTATGGCTGAGTAATATTCAGCCATGTGGATGTGGTATGGATGTACCACATTTTGTTTATCCATTCATCAGTGGATAGACATTTGGGTTTTTACACTTTTTGGCTGCTATGAAGTTTGTTAACAAATTTTTGTTGCACACGTTTTCAGTTCTTTTGAGTATGTGCCCAGGAGTAGAATTGCTGGGTCATATGTTTCTCTGTGCTTAAGTTACTGAGTAACTGCCCAAATCCATTTTCCTGCACCAGTTTTTACATTCACACCAGCAGTGCCTGAGGTTCCAGTTATTCTACATGTTTGCAACAGTCTGAATGTGAGTTACGTTTTTTGGGCAGTGATGATGGAAAGGAAGGTTAAGGCTCCTTCTTGGTCATACTTAAGGTTTTCCTGCAGAGGCTAGCAACAACGTTAGGTCTGAAATGTGTTTATCTTGTTTTTTTTTTTAATTTTTTTTTCCAACGTTTATTTATTTTTTGGGAGAGAGACAGAGCATGAATGGGGGAGGGGCAGAGAGAGAGGGAGACACAGAATCGGAAACAGGCTCCAGGTTCTGAGCCATCAGCCCAGAGCCCGACGCGGGGCTCGAACTCATGGACCGCGAGATCGTGACCTGGCTGAAGTCGGACGCTTAACCGACTGCACCACCCAGGCGCCCCTGTGTTTATCTTGTTTTTAAAGAGAAAATGTGGTATTTATTTTAAAATATTTACTTGAATCGTCATTTACTTCTGACCTCTCCCTGATGCCGAAGGTTCCGAGTGGTTGCTCGAGGCATGGCCGCCTTCCTTTCGGTTCAGGTTCCTTCCGAGGATCAGATCCGTTTGAAGCCTGGCTCTGAATTACATCTGACCCCAAAAGCTCAGCAGGTCAGTAAAAACAGCTTTACGGTTAAGGGTCGGAGTCTTTTTGGCGGGCCTTCCCGGGAGGCGAGGGGCAGCAGCCGTTGTCCTCACACACAGAGGCGTGGTTCGCTGTCGTAGCTCTGTGCTGTGCTCTGCATACTGCACGTGCCTGCCTCAGATTTTAAACCAGTTTTTGTAGGTGCGTGCCTAGAACACTGGAAGTGCCGTTGTAGAAAAAGCAAGGCCATGGGCAAGCCAGCCGGTCCAGGGTCGAATTGGTTCTGATGAATAGGATTGTGACCACGTGCTGGGGGCCGGGGACTGGCACGGAAGATGGGGCCACAGGAGACTGACTAGGTTAGTTGAGCTTTAACTTGGAACCAAGGAAGTCGTTCTGATTTTGTGAGCCTGGGGGTTGACCCCTGTTGGCTGATGTGGGAATAACCAAAACATATGGACACAGTGGCAGCTGTGAGAAATTATAGTTTGTTCTAAAAACGTGGGAGGCCACGTGGCAGTGGTCCTGTCCTCATAGGTATTTTCACCTGTAAACAGGCTGGCCGTGTACAGAGGGGTCTCCTATAAAACAGTGGCCAGCATTCCCGAGTGCTCACTGGAGGCACTGTTGTGAGTTTTAACTCACTTGATATTAATGAGTTAACGTTTTAGCTCATTTAATCCTCACAAGAACCCTGTGCTGTAGGAGCTGCTGTTATCCTGGTTGTGTGCTGAGGAAGTGGGGCCGAGAGGGGCGGGGCTCGGTGACTTGTAAGTGCCGGCTGGGGCCTCACCCCGTCCGCGCTCTGCAGTTCTCTCTGTGTCTGGTGGGCGCTCGCACCCCTCGCTCTTCGTCCTTTGTGGCCTTGTGATGTCCAAGCCGGCCACGTGCAGGGCGATCTCTGGGTTATTAAGAGCAAGCATCCAGCGATCCAGGCAGCAGGTTCTTCACAGGCTTTTTGGTTTACACAGTCCCCGATACTTGTCGCCAGTTGACCTGACAACTGCCGTTTGAGTCCCTAATGCCATACATGAGCCGTGTAGGAACTGCCACACGTGGGCAGGAAATTCTCCCGAGGGCCGATTGTGAAGTGGGCGTGACACCCACACATATTCGAGAAGTCTGATGCTCTCCTGTGGCTACCAGGTCTCCCGGGCCTTGCCTCTCCACCTTCATTCCCTTATGTGATGACTCCTGCCTGCCCCCCATTGATGCCTGTTCTCAGATTGAACTCCCTCCACCCAGCAGTCAGGTTGGGCGCTACATCCCTTCAGTTGTTCATTTTTGGCTCTGACACTTCTGTCTTCAATCCCCTGGCAGTTTATTTCTAAGCTGCCAAATTATTTACCATCCTCAACGACTTCTCCATCCTTGTTTACTGACCTGAGCACTGATCTGCATTCTCTTGTGCGGTGGCCCCATATCTGAGAGGGGAAGCTGTGGGGTAGTCTGTGGTCACGTTCAGAATCCTGGGGGTGGATGACCGGTGTAGCAGGAAAACAAAGCTCTCCCACACCAAGAACCACTGGTCTGATTTTGTTTTCTCCACATACAGTCTTCTTCTCCTTTCCTACTATGAAGGAAAGAAATGTTAAAATTGTGGAATTGAAGAATGTTTTTCTTTATTCCCGAAGAGAGGCATGGGAACACCTTCATTGTTTCTGGCGGGCAAAGCTGAGGAGCTTGATCTGTACTTTATGCTTGTTGACCGATAGAATGATCTCACCCTCAGCAGCACTTAGGCACTGGTTTCTTTTGAATTGCATATAATTAGACAGTTTACTATGACGTGATTTGGTAATCTAAGAACAAACCCAATAGCAAATCAAAATCTCACGGTAGCTGGTGCCTGGGACTTCGGTTTGGGTTCTAGGAGGAGAGGCAGCAGGAGATCGGTGGGGAGGGCTCTGTGCCGGCACTGGCGGGAAGGAGGATGAGGCAGTGGGCCGGCCTGGCCTGGCTGCCACAGTGGCTTTCTGCGGGGAAGGTTGGAGAAACAGCACAGCCAGGAGGAGGGAAGGCTGGGTGTGGAGGCTGCTGAAGCCAGAGAAGCTTGGGTGCTGGCTTCCTTCTGCTGTGGTTCATCAGTGCCTGACTTTGGGACTTCTACTTCCGGTTCCCTAGGCTTCCCTGAGGCTCGCAGTTGCACCAGATGATGGCAGGTGTGCTGCACCTGCGGGGATCACGAACTATACATCTGTGTGGTTAACCCTCCCGTCTTCCGTGTCTTTCAGGCTCTGAATGCTCTTGAATCCTTGACATCAAGTAAGCAGTATGTTGAATACCAGGATCAGGTATCACAAGCTGCACAATTTATAAAGCATCCTGGCCATTGCCTCCAAGATGGGAAAAGCTTCCTGGCTCTTCTTGTTAACTGTCTCTATCCAGAAGTGCATTATTTGGACAACATACGATAGTAACACCGAGTCTCTCAAAAAAACCTGTTGCTGTTTATGTTTACATTTAACTTTGCTGTTGCACAAGTAACTTTGCTCAGTCTCACTGCAGAGCTCAGTTGGGCCAGTGAGTTCATTGACTGAGAGGCAAGTCGGGAGGCACTAGATAATTCTGTTGTGCATGCGCATGTGTGTATGTCTTTGTGTGTGTGTGTGTGTATGTGTGTGTGTGTGTGTGTGTGTGTGTGTTTTCTTAGTTCTTGAAACTTCCCAGGGCCTTTGTAGTTTTTATGTTCACCCCACTGGAGAAAATGAGTCCCACTTGGGCACAGAGCCATTCAGCTGCTGGATCCCCAGTCGCCTCACAGGACCCCCCCCACGGGGCTCTGTTGTATGTCTCCATTTCTGTCTTCCCTGTTTTATTTAAATCTCAAGACTGCTGTGTCAGATCTAACTGCTTTGGGAATCATGTAGAACCCTCAGTTTTGAACCTCATTTGTGTTCTTTCAAAGTAAAACAAGCTTTGAAAACTTCTGCATTTCTCAAATGTGGGGAAATACACCAGCTTCAAAGTATTATTTCCCTCAAAATGGAGATAAGAATGCTGAATTAAAGTGAGGCATCGTCTGAAATGTGGCCACTTGATCCTTGATTGTAGCGGATGGCAGAGACGGTGACAAGTCCATTTCCATCCAGCTGTGGTCCTCATGAAGAAGGCGATGTCCATGTAAACCGAGGGGGCACACAGGTAGCATGTGATGAGCAGACTGTGTACAGACGTGTTCCGTTTGATCCCCGTGGTGGAGAGTGTGGTCACTGTGGACATATGTGGACATAGTGTCAGGCCTACCCCAGCCCATTCCTGCATTCACACCGCTTCCTCAGCCCCCGTGGACATCAAAGTTTGCACCTCTTGATAGACAGCAGGTTTGAAATCTGAAGGCCTTGCTGTCTAGAGAGAGAGTCTGAGAACTTAATGCTCTGTATTCTGCTTGTTTCTTCATTCCATATTTAAGCTCAAATGAAGTTAGACACTTGTCCGTGGAAACTTGACTTTTCCAGTAGCCATGTGCCTTCTGTTGTTGTTCACCATTCACTCGCCACCAGAGCCTGTCTGCTGCCTTGCTCTGTGGCCAGCTTCTTGCTCTTGTCATTTCCACCCCCGGCATGAGCGGTTTGACTTCTGCCTTCCTAATTCTCTTGGCTCGAAATTGATTTTGTTCACTCAGCTGGCAGAATATGTCTTCTGTTCATGGATTAATTATAACCCGAGGATATTTATCTAACAGTGTCTGAACTGAGAGCCCTCAGCAGGGGGGAAGCAGGATAAAGGTTAACAGAGTGATAACCTCTCTTCAGATCTCCTCTTGGAGTGCTCCCCCCCAACATTTGGAAGCGTGCGGGAGCCTGTTCTCCCAGTTTGAACTTGTTTAGTTGCACAGAACACATCTGCTCCACAGATCAAGATTATCCCTGTGAGCCTGCAAGGTTGTAGGCCACAGAGCATCCCTCTCAGAGGGCACGTCACAGGGCTCTCCTTGGTTTTGCTTTTCTCCATTTTCAAAATCAGTCAGCCTCCCTGTGCTGTGTTAAGACAATGTCATAAGCTGTGGGCCGTTCAGTGGCCGATTTGGCAACAAAGATTTCATGACAGAAGTGTTTTATGTGCTGTTTTCTGTGAGGAGGCTGTAATTACTGATATCCTAGAATGTGAAAATTTTGAGTGACAGTCTACATTTTAAAGAAAATTATGATTCATCTATTAATTTTCAAAGGTTTGTAATATCTATAATGTATTTGGTCTGTAAAAATTATAAAAAATAAAATCAGTCTTTGGTTGTAGCTGGCAAGAATATGAATTTTAGGGGTATTTCAGTTAAAGTTAATGCAGAATGTTATGCCCAATGTCCTCTGTTCTGATACGGGAACTTGATTTTCAGAGATGGTTGGTGAAATACTTCCTCTCTGACTACTTTGTGCTTAACAGTGGAGGCCTCACTCACCACATAGCCTCCTTGGAGCGTCTCGAGGCTGAGGAAGTGCTTTAAAGATGCTGAGGTAGTTCAGAAGGTGGCAACACTGCTGTAGCCTTCTGAGGGCAGAATAGAACAGCTAGCCCTTGGCTTTCAGGAACGATGAGCCTTTGCTGCCAAAAACAGTCGGCCTCCAGAGAGCGCAGGGCCAGGTTCAGACACCCTTACCTGCGGTGCCACATGTGATGCCTGGATCAAGCCAGACCAAGGCCGCCCCGCGCCGAGCGGTGTTGGAGGCGAGCTAGCACCGACCTTCCCTGCCTGTGCCCGTTGGTGGCACCTGGCTCCGACAGGGACGTCGTGACAGGTGCCTCCCCTGCATCTGCACTCATCTCCCCACAGCTCACAGAGCTCGGGTCCGAGAGGCACGCTTGACCTCCCCCGTGTCCTGGCTCCTGCGCCCGACTGGAACAAGGGGACAGGGCAGAAAGCTGGAAGGCACAGGCCGATGGGGAGGTTGTGCTGATTTGTCCGCTCAGCCTGATGGAGGAGCCAGGACCCACCCGGTGTGATCCCAGAGCTCCTGGGCGTGCAGAGAACATCATGATCAGTTTGGGGCTCAGTCACATCTGCCCCCTGGGGTGGCCTGAGTCCCTCATTCTGAGGCTGGGCGAGCCTCTCCAGAAAATGAAAATCCCCCGAGTGGGCTCACTTCACCCTAACCAGCCCCATTCCTCCCGCTCAGTTACTAAAATCGGCACATCCAGGGGGCACAAGGTAGGGTGTTCAGTTCATGCCCTTTCTTTTGAATGAAGGTGATACACAGTTTTCTATTGGGTTTTTAATACTAACGTTAATGATTTCCTCTGGAGCAGGAAGCAAATGCTGTAGGATCATGACTTTTAAAGTTCATCTGGTCCCACTTCTCACTCAGTAGGGACCCCCAGCCCTGCTCTTCCAGCCAACCCCCTGCCTCCCCTCCGCCCTGTCCTGTGGCCAGTAGTCCTGCCCATCGTGGACAAGCCCAGGTGGGCATTGGCTTTATGTTGTGCCAGAACTGGCCTGGTGACATTGGTCATGGTTCGGCTGCAGCTGGCCAGGCCGGGGCTCCTCTGCTACTCTAACCGGTCTTCTAACATTTTCAGACCTCGTCACCGCCCCTGACCCCACCGGTCCACCTCTTCTTAGTCTTCATGCTAAATGCTCAGTGCCTTTAGTTGGTCCTCTTCCCCCACGATGTCTGACAGGGCTGCTCTTTGGGGAAAGTGCCCAAGTTAGCCCATGTTACTCCAAAAGGGCCGTGTCCATGAATACCAGGGCCGGGGCTCAGGGGCACAAACTTGAGGTGGCAGTCACCCGCAGGCACCAAGAGAGTATGCTTCCTTCTGTTTTGTGCCCTTGGCCTGATCTCTGTCCCGGGCTTTGTCACACCAGTGTGGGCCAAGCAGTGACGTTGACCCCCTGGGACATGTGGACGGCATCGGCTCTCGGCGGCTGTGCCCTGTGGTTCCCACATTCAGTTAGTGGCGAATTCAAACTCCACACCTTGGTTTAACATTAGTTGCTGCCCAAGATCAGTCTCATCGCCTGCCTGCATGATAAGCTAACAAATAAGGCGCTTTGCACGTATCCTTTAGCACTGTCTGCTCTTCAGTTTGGACCAACTTCACGGCTTATTTTGATGTAGTAGCTGAATTTTTTTCTGCTCAGTTAACTTTGTCTTCTTAAACAAAACGAGGAGTCTAATGTTGGAAACAAACATGTTGCTTCTTTTTTTTTTTTTTTTTTTTCAAGAGTATCCTCATACTGATCTTCCGTTTGAATCTGGGTTGAGCTGGATAAAGTTCTTGGCTTACAGCCAGGCGCTCTTACAGACCTTGTCCTGGTCCTTGGTGATCCCCACACATTATAGAGCCATCAAGTGTCCTGCAGAAGCTACAGCTGACACTTCTTCCAGTCTGGATAGGTTCCTGATTTTTGGTGACAGTAACTTGAAAAAAATAAAACTGAACTACTGACCCTGTTAGGGGATAATGAAATCACTAAGGAATGAATGTAGTTTATTAAAACTTTTATTTTTTAATGTATAGATGTAATATCTCTCACTGAGCACTGAAGGTTAGAATTTAGTTTTCCTTCAGTGGCTTAAAATCACTTATGTGGCAACAAGTACTTCCTGAGTGTGTTTAACTCTTTCCTTCCCACATGTATAGTGTGGCCTTTAACCACCACATCTTATCCGGTCATTAAATGTGCAATATTCACTTCTTGTTCATTGTTGAGCATTTTACACGCTTGTACAAAGATTGAGTTTTTATATAATGATGAGAAACAGAGAAATGCGAATGGGTTTAAGTAAAATCCTGCAAATAAACCAGAATTAAAATTGAATTTACATGTGGTGGACACGTCTCGTTTTTGGCAGATTGGTTGGCAGGTCTTTTCATCCAGAAGTCACACTAAGAAAAATTTGGAATCAGAGAGCTTGTAAGGGGTAGAATCTGTATTTTGTGACATGCCACCACATGACACAAAGTTAAATTCAAAGAGAATTTAAGTCTTGGGGGTTTAAGAACAGGAGGCCACCTGGTGACCCCAGAGAATTCAGGAGAGCCCTGAGGGTCTACAGTGTGGCTGTGACCTTGGGAGGAGGAGGGACACGAAGCTGCGTGAAGGCTCCACCACCAGACTTCCTGGGCGGGGCTGGGGCACCTTGGAGGTCGAGCTGCCAGGGGAGGGCAGTATAACCTGAGCATTGAAGCTCAGGGAGCTCTTTCTCTCGCTTTCCTTAGCATTCGTGAGACACATCTTGAACGGGCCAAAGTATGGTGGGAGGGCCTGCACATTTGATTTGGGATTGACGTCAGTTTGGAATTTCTGTGGGACAGGGCCCCTTCCTCCCTAGTCTGGGTTTGGCTTCCTTTTTCCAGACGGAGCCACAGGATTTAGGGATTGGGAAGTGGATTAGAGGCAAGCTGTGCCACCTCCTAGTGTAGGAATCGGTTTCCTGTCTCTGGACCAGTGGGCTTTCTTGCTGGGACACACCCACAGAAATGCAGCGGGAAATGGTTCCTGTCACCCTGGGGCAGCTGAGAAATAGGGATGGTCTTCATCTAAGGGTGAAGGAGCCAGGATCTTCCTCTGGAAACTGCTCTTCTGAAGACAGCCCTCTTCCTTCTTGGTCTTCCTTTCTAGCCAAACCCTTTTAGGAAACAGCCACACTTTCCTGGTCTGTCAAAGTGACCAACACGGCCCCTCTCCTGGACACTGTATTGTAATATAGCCTAAATTTGTGGCTGACACCAGATTTACTGTGGACCTTCAGTCTTTCTGGGCTGCCCTGCTCCCTGCCTTGTCTTTTTTTAGGGTGTGAGCATTGGAGGGGCACAGAGAGAGGGAGAGAGAGTCCCAAGCAGGTTCCATGCTGTCAGTACAGAGCCCAAAGGGGGCTTGATCTCACGGTCCATGAGATCATGACCTGAGCCAAAATCAAGAGTTGGACACTTAACCGGCTGAGCCACCCAAGCGCCCCCTGCCTTGTGCTTAATCAACCTTCCTTAAGGCCCTCTGTCCACCTTCCCTTTCCTGTCCCACTCTTCTCCTCCTTCATCCCTTCCTCCTCCCCCTCCTCTTCTGGTGGCAGTATGGAGGTGAGTGCCTGGGCTATCTTCAGCCCTGGGGACCCTTTGAGGTCACTTGCACACAGGACTTGGGGGTGACTGTGGAAGGCAAAAGTCTGGGGGCCCAAACCCCGGGAAACCCAGAGTTCCAAGTATTTCTGTATCCTTATGTTGGCAGATCATGTTTTTCTCCCTTTAGTGCATAAAACGTGACACAGAGGAAGGGGCACAGGAGAGGAGGAGAGACATGGGAGAGAGAGCCTGGGAAAGAGGAGGCAGCATGTTGGTGTGGAAGGGGCTGGGACCACAGCTGTTTTGTCACAAAACATGTGGAAGCTGGCCAGGCCGCTTTCCTCCTGAGACTTTCCCTATTTTAAATGGGGATAATTGCAACTTTTCCTGTTTCCTGGGTTTACAGCAAGAAGTCCCTGAGGCCACAGAGGTGGAGGCACCGAGGAAATGTTGAGGGGATGTCATTGGGGGAGAGAGGGCTGGTAGCATTGACTTAAGCAGCCAGGGCTGGAGGCCGGACAAAGCCCAGGACCCCCGGCTCTTGGTCTCTAAGGTCCCACTGGCCTGAAGGCCCTGTGACCAGTGGGCCTGGTGCTCCCGTCCAGGCTGGCTAAGGGGCTGTATGTGAACACTCAGCCCACTGTGTGTCATTTCGCCCCCAGGCAGGGCCTACCTTCAGTGTAGATGATCTCATGGACACTGTCTTCTCCTGTAGATGCATCTCGATGTAAAAGCTCACTAGCTCCTCAAGGCAGGGGAAGTGTGTTGGGCTCTTGGCACATCTGGGTGCACCTCTTCCTCCCACTGCCCATCTCCAGAGGCAACAGGTGGAGGGCTGGCAGTGGAGGGCAGTCTCTGGGCTGTCAGCAGCCCTTCTGGGGACAAACGGGCTCACATTCCCAGAGCACTGAAGGGACGGCTCTAGCTGCGCGTCCTGGGCCACACTGCGGAGTCCTGTCTTGAAAACGCCAAGTCTCCTGGGTCCCTTCTCTCCCTGACAATGTGCCGACTGAGCCCATCGCCTGTGGCTCTGGTCCTTGCCCCTGACAAAACCTGAGTGCTCCGAGACGGTCGGGTTGGGGAGGACGGCAGCTCTGCTCCACGCAGACCTCCCAGTGAGAGCTCCAAGCTCCTGGGGTCTGGTGATGGCCAAATACAGCCGCTTCACCACTCTCCCCTTTTGCCCCTGGAGCAGCCGCTTTATCTGGAGACTAAGCAGAAGGCTGCCTGTGCGCAGTAAGCAAATCAGTAGAGGGAGTGCTGGAGGGACCCTCTGCCGTCCCTTCTCTGTGTGTGCTCCCCACGGCCCAGCATGGAGTGTGAAAGCACTCCACCAGCTGCGTGTTCCTTTTAGGAATGCCACTTCGGCGGTTTCTGGGACGCCCTCCTTCAAACTGCACATACCATAAGAAGGAGCATTGGGTGGTGAGCTCGCACCCTTGGAAGTCAGCCCACCTGGAGGCAGCCTCAAACTTTAGCTTGTTTAAGAATCGCCTGGAGTCACCTGGGCCCTGGTTAGAGATGACAAGCTAAGAAAGACATTTTGAGAACTGGGGAAATAAGAATGTGGGCTATACGATGATATTATTCAGTTATTGTTAACATTTTCTCAAACGTGAAAATGGCACTGGAGTTATGGAGGAGAATGCTCTTGTTCTCTGGAGATGCAGCTGAGGTATTTAGAGGCGAAGCACTGTGGTGTCTGCAGTTGGCCCTGAATGGTTCAAACACACCCACACCCACACACGTGTACACATTAGCAAATATGGCAAATGGTAGTAACTGTTGGATGTAGGTGGTGGGTACCTGGGTGGTCATCTTCCTTTTTCAGCTGTGTGTGTGTGTGTGTGTGTGTGTGTGTGTGCATGATTGAAAATGATCATAATACAAAGTTAGGGGCAAAAATCACATGAACATCTGTTTAAAATTCCAGCACCCAGCCTCAGAGCTCACTTTTAGGAGGCCCAGGTAGCACTCAGGATGGGGATTTGAGCAAGCTCCCCAGGTCCTTCTGATGCAAACCACTTGACCTTCAGAAACCACTGCAGAAACACGGCTATGAGGGCCTGGGGTTTCGAGGTGGAAACCCCAGCCCCAGAGCATGGTGGCTCCGGAGCAGGTGCAGCAGTTGGACGGGTGAAAGCAGCATGCTGAGCAGTAGAGGGAGTCAGCGTCCTGCTTGGCCCCTTGGTCCCCCCCCCCCCCCCCCCGCCCTGCTTCTCAGCCCTGTTGGCAGCACTTGCTACCATGTGGGAGCCCCCTCTAGCTGCAGCCCCAGCTCCAGCCCTCATGCTCCAGCAACTTTGGGTGGCTTCAATATCATGCTGTGTCTGACCACCTGGCCTTTTCCCAGACTGCCCTTTCCGCTTAGAATCACCTTTGTTCTCATCTTCCGACTTCCATTCTCCCCCATTTACGTGGCCAGCACGTGCCTTCTCCATGTCCCCTCCTCTAGGAAGCCTTCCCAAGCCTGGGTCACTCTTCCTTCCTGGGTGCTCCCATAGCACCTTCAGCATTCTGTTGCCCTTACAGGATTTCCCGCTAACTGGTCTGTCGCTCCCTAACCTGAGAAATTTTACTGTGGAGACCTCGGGGCTGTTGCCCATGCTTCTGGCTTCCCTCCTTCCAGGCATCGTGTAGGGCGCACTGCCCGGCCCCCTGAGGGTGAGTGTGGCATGTTGGTAGTTCTGGCCAATGAGTTATGATCTCAAGTAGGAGACCCTCGAGAGCTCTCTATCTCCAACCCAACGACCCACAACAAGAGATGGCGGGTCCTTGGGAGCCTGTGTTCCTAAGTACAGCAAGCAAAGCTCTAATGCCAATCTGTGGTGGGCATGTAACTCTGGTGTGAATAAACCCTAGTTGCTTTCAGCCACTGTGATTTTGGCTTTGTTAACACAGCACAACCTAACCCAGACTGACCGAGACGCATACCTCATTCATTTCTGTATGCCCAAACACCTGGCCCAATTCCTAGCACAAAACAGATACACAGAAAATAATTGCTATCATGGCTTTTTCTTGGCTGTGAAACGGGCCTCAAAGACCAGGCAGACGTTTCAAACCACACCACCCCTGTGTCCCTCGCTTCTTCCCTGGTGATATGGGACTCTTCCATGGAGGTGCCCAAAGTATCCTCATACAAGGAGGTACAAATTCCAACTCCTCTGACCTTCTAACAGTTCAGACAGGCTCCTGGATGGATCCCAAGTTAACCATGAGCTGCTGTCACCCACTTTCCCTGGCAAAGGCTCTGCTGAGCAAGGGAAACTTGTCACCCACTGCCCTGCTTATTAACTTGTGAAGATCCCTCACACCTCAGGCCACCTCCCCAGCAAAGCATCAGCGAGGACCCTTCCTTATTCTAGGTTGCCACCCTAGCTTTTGGAAAAGTTCTGAGGGAAAGACTGTCCCCATTGCTTCTTCAGTGCCTGGCCCGGTGGCCCTTTGCTCTTGCCAGCTTGCCCTGGGCTCAGGCACACCTCCTCCCTGTCCCCTGAGCCCAAGAACTGCAGGAGCTAAAATGCACAGGCTCACACAGAGGTGTAAACACGGAAGGCAGCACCCTGCAGTCAGTCTGCGAGGCCTCGGACAAATGCCGTGGAATCGCTGGTGCTTTTGGACCTCGCACGTGCAGGGTGGATGCAGGTCATAGGTGGAGGTCACAGCCACAGCTGCTTTATCCACACGAACCTGCAGCCCAGACTTCCCCTCTGACCTCTCAGCTTTCGGTCCTTAAGGACAGTGAATCCCAGATGCTGTCAGATGATGGGTGTTTCTTTTCCCAGGGGACCCAGCTCAAGGCAGTGCAGAGCAGCCAATGGGGTAAGAGGTAGGCACAGTGTGTGAGGCAGTCACAGACGAGACCCCAGGGGGCAGGGGTACAGGGCTTCTCACCGCTGAGTTGATGTTCCTGGGACCACAGATTTGCACAGCCCCAGACTCAAAGGTTTGCTCTCTGGAATCCTTGTTCTTGGCCAGGCTGGTGTGGGGCCCCCACTTGTCCAAGAAGTCTCTGAACGTCCCAAGGGTGCCTGCAAGGAGGAGCCCGTGGCCTTCCCCCCCCCCCCCCCCCCGCCGCCACATCTGTACATGGTTCTGTACTTCGCGAAGTCCCTTCACATCCATTATTTCTTCAGATCTTGATAGTCCTAGCAGCCAGGAGGAAAGATTATCGTCCATGTTCCAGAATGGACAAACTGAGACTCAGAGAGGTAAAAACATGCCCTAGTCGACACAGCAAGTCAGAGCCTGGGAGCCCCTCTGACCAGTGTCTTGCCCGTTTTATGATGGTGTTCTATGTAAGAAAGGGCCAGAACTTGTCTGTGAGCTTCACGCTGAGCTCACGCACACACGCACAGACACGTACACACACATACAGATTCTTTCAAAATGCTGGTCCCAGTGATGGGGGCTCTGGGACAGACATCCACGTAAGAAACCACTGAGCCTCTGTGAATGGGGTCTGGACTCCCTTTGTGGGGGGTTGCCTGGCAAGGGGCTGCCAAGGTGGCTGGCAGCCAGGAAGGGCTGTCCCAGCCAAGCCTGGCATTGGCCTTCGCTCCTCATGCTGTACAAGAGGATGCCAGTGGCCAAGGGGCTCCTCACGGTAAACATGTGGCTGCTGGTGGGTCCCGAGGGCTCATCTGGCTCAAATTCTCATAGTTGGACTCCTGAGCCTGGGGCCTGTGGACAGGAGAGAGTCGGTTGACCACCCGATACAGAAGTGGGGTCATCACCAATTGCCCAAACCATGCCCCAGCGACGGGCAGGAAGGAGAGACGGAAGGCGACTGGGGCCTATATCCAGCAGGGCTTGCGGACCAACTAAAGGGTGGAGGAAGGGTAGGGGCAGCAGCTGTGGAGCGGGGAGGAGGCTAACACAGGGGAAGGCAGCCCAGACCACAGAGGTGCTATCTTCTCAAAGGGATCTCACTGGTGGCTTCAGTTGTCTTGTGTCACATGCCCTCCAGACTGATCTCCCGGGCTTGGCCTCCTGAGCTCCAGCTGCTCTCCTGACTTTGACTTCTCCCCAGGGACATCTTAACAGGCATCTCGCACCTACATGTGAGTGCTCCCATGATCCTCACCACCACCCCCTTCTCTCTCTCTCATCTTCATCTTAGTGGCACCCAGGGTGACAGCTCCAAACGGGGCACCCTGGCTGCCTCCCTCACTTGTGCTGCCCACCTGGCCCTATGGTCAGCCCTGCCTTCCACCAGTCCCACCTCCCCGCCTCCACCACTCGACCTCCTTCCTAGTGTCAAGCCGGCCTCAGCTTTGGTCAGCAGCCACCCCAAAGGTCTCCTGGCCCCCACTCTTGTTCGGATGGGGCCACCTGTCTGCTTCAGTGATTTCTCATCGGCCCCTTTCCAGGTCGCCCCTGAGCCTTTGACTTGCCCAGTGACTGCCTCCCTCCCCTGGGGCTCTGCTGCATGGCCCTGTCCATTTCCTTCGCAGCTCTTCTTTTAGAATCTAAGATGATCTTGTTTAGGTGTTTATTAAATTCTCCACATCATGTGAGTTTTCTGAGGTCAGGGAGTTTTGCTGTAGCGTTAGCATCCAAAACAGCGTCTGGTACATGGCAGGTACTCAATAAATATTTGAACACTCAGCTTTCTGATTTAGGTGCCTTTAGCAAAGAAAAGGGACATTGCACAGGTTTCCAAGAATGTGGGGGATAGCTGGCCAGGCAGCTGGAGAGAGGGGACTGGGCTGGCATTATGGTTTTTCCAGCCCTCAGGGCACAGGCAGGGATGGAGTTATAGGAATGCCAAGGCTTGTCCAATGAGCCCTGAAAGACTGTGTTCCGCCTCCCCACTCCCCAGCATCCCAGGCACACTGCCCAGGGTCAGTGAATTGGATTCTTTCTTCTTCAACACAGACTTCCACATGAGCAGACACTGGGAGAGGAGGGGAGCCTGGACACGAGGGTCAGCACTTCCTAGCTTAAACCCTCTGAACCTCTAATGGCATTTTGTTTGTGAAACCTTCAGCTTTGGGGGAGAATCAGTGCCCCCAGGTGGCTTTTGTGTGAGTCTGCCTGTTCTACAAAGCTTAGGAGAACAAGAGGAGACACAGCCTTGAGGAATCACATCTAGGTGTGGACATAAAACAGAAAAATGGCCCTGCAGCACCAGGAAACCAGGCGGGTCTGGGAGAGATGCCAGGGCGAGGCTCAGACGGTAAATGCTGGGGGTGGGGTGGGGAGAGCAGGTCACCGTGGCCTGGTCAGGCCAAGAAGGACTTGGGAGACCGAAGAGGAAGGCTTTGGAAGGCCACAGGGAGGGTCTAAACCCTGGTCAAGGTCCAGCCCCCAGTCCTGCCCTTTGCCGTTCTTTATCCTTACGGCACGAGCCTTGAGAAGCCTGCATGCCTTGCTTGGCCAGTGGGGACTAGAGCCGGGTGGGTGAGGGCAGGGTACTCACCGTGGTGGGGTGTCCTGGGCAACTGGGTGCTCTGTGTAGGGACAGAGAGACAGAGAAAGAGAGAGGAGAGGCATGAATCTCCATGGTCGTCGCAGGCTACAGGCCCTGGCTGCCCACCCTACCCCACTGTGCAAAGTGGTCTGAAGGGACGTGTAACAAACACTAGCTGGCCTGGGGTGAAGTGGCCTGGCAGATGACCAGGAGTTAATGAGGAGGAGCGTGGAGTGAGGAGCGGCCCGGCAGAAAGACCCGCCTTTCTGAGGACCATGCAGCACAGAATGCTTGGGGGGTGTGAAGAGCCAGCAAGACGGACAGCACAGCCACAGGAAAGGAGGCAGCAGCCAGGGCAACTGTGACAAATTTTGGATTTCATCCCAGGAGAGGCTGAGGCCGGTGCTGCTGACCTGGGCCTGAGAGGCTCTGGGAAGCCCCTCTCTGGGGCACGAGCAAATTTCCCAGCCAGCTCAGCAAGAGAAGCGTGGGGTGAGCAGCAGCTCCTGAGGACACCCTGTTAGCTCACACTTCCTCACCTCTGTGTTTGCTGTTCCCTCTGCTGGGAACACCACCAGCTCCTTGTTTGCTTTTCTGAGTTAGCTCTCACCTTCCCTCCTGGCCCCTATCCAGATGTCCCACCAGAGTGAGGCCTGCCAGTCTGTGCTTGGGTGGTACTGGGCTCCAGGACAGCCCTTCCCCCTGCAGACTGAGCACCTCTTACTCAGCTCTGTATCCCTAGCACCTACACAGCACACAGTAGGTCCTCAAGATGCTTACTGTAACATAAGGAAATGGTGCTATCTGGGAAAGCCTCACGCGTGGTGGTGTCATTTATGGGGTGCCGCCAAAAGGGCGGCGCTATACTTTTTGGGTCTCTATCTCTGTGCCTCTGGCTAGAGGCAAGTTCGTAACCTCTCTGGGCTCCGCTTCCTTGGTGTAAAACAAGGTCCTGCTAGTTCCCACCTCCTGGGCTTTACGCAGGGAGAGGAGAGTGAGTTGGAGCACGGGTGCAGAAAGTCTGTTTGGGCTGGGTTACGCCAGGTGGTCAGCCGGGCGGCCTTACCTAGAAGGAGAGCCCCCGCCCCTCGCACCCACCCTGGCCCGGGGGTGCACCCACCTGGGCGGCGGCGGGCGACGGCGCGGGCGGCCAGAACGCCGAGCAGCAGCAGCGCCTTGAGGCCGAGCGCCCCGAGCGGCAGGGCGAGCGCCGAGGCCCCGGAGGCGCCGTGGAATCGGAACAAGTAGACGCTGGCCTCCGCGCGGCCCAGGCTGTTGGACGCCGTGCACGTGTAGCGGCCGTCGTGGACCAGCGCGGGCAGCTCGGCGGTCACCTGGTGACCGTGACCCTGTCCCTGACCCGGGCCCGGCACGGCGGCCGAGCCGTTGCCCAGGGCCGGGCCGGACCAGTCTAGGACGGGCGGCGGCTCCCCCTCGGCCGTGCAGAGCGCGCGGAAGGAGTGCGCCGGACCCGGCAGCACCGAGAGGTTGACGATCCGCGGGGCGGCTGCGGGCAGCGGCCAAGGGGTCGAGGGAGAAAGCGAATCCTGGTCAGAGCAGAGGGGGCAAAGGAAAAGGCAAGGGGGACCCCTCCCAGTCCCGTTTAGTCACCAAGAGATTTGGGGGTGGTTGGCTCAGAGAAGAGGGAGTAGGCGCTCTAGCGCCACGGTGCCTGGGTCCCAACAGAGATGTGGCCTTGGGCAAGTTATTCCGA
This sequence comes from Felis catus, assembly GCF_018350175.1. Taxonomy (NCBI): domain Eukaryota; kingdom Metazoa; phylum Chordata; class Mammalia; order Carnivora; family Felidae; genus Felis; species Felis catus. The sequence continues at coordinate 66,096,905 of NC_058379.1, read as the reverse complement.
AGCTCCGTGCCTCAGTTTCTTCATGCGTAAAATGGGGATCGCTTTCTTTATGGGGTCGTTGGGATTTGACAAGTTAATACATGTGGGGTGCTTGGATTAGGGCCTGGCCCATTAGCAAATGCGCACTCAACAGTCGTTATTGTTGCGGTAGCTCAGGGCTGGGGACTGTCTGCTGGTAGGGTTTCAAGGACACTTCCCACTCCCAGACAACCTGTCTGTGGCAGGGTGGCGAGGGCCCTGGGGAGAAACTGAAATGCACTCGGAGAGGCAGCCCGGCCAGCCCAAGGGCACATGGGAAGTTCGTGGCAGAGCCAGACTGGAGCCCAGAACCGGATCCCCACGGCAGCGGGTTGGGGCTAGGATATTTAAAAGCTCCCCAGCTAATTCCAGTGCACAGCCAGGGTTGAGAACCACTGTTCTAGGGACCGGGGATCCTGGTGCCCACTTCTTTATGCCAGAGTCTAGCAAAATACTGGGCACTGTGGGCTCCCTGGGCATTCCCTCCCCCCCCCCCCCCCAGGGGGCTGCGGGTGCCCTTCAGTGCACAGAGCACATATCCCATTGCAGCCTTTGCCGTATTCAGGATTACTCGTGCTTCTCGCCCCCTAGACTGCGAGCTCCTGGGAACATTCACTCTCTGCGCGCTTCGTTACAGTGCCCATTCCCGGGCCCCATTCAGCCCTTCTCGGAGCAAGCGGTCTGCATTTTTAACTAGTTCCCACGTGGCTCGTAGCCATCGCCAGTGAGACCCCCCCCCCCTTCCCTAGAGAGATGGGCTGTGTATGGCTCCCCTTTCTATGCCCCGGCGGGCGCAGTGCCGGCACCCGGAAAGCCCTCTGGACGGGGCGGGGAAGGGGGCCGGGACAAGGGCACCGCGCTCACCGGTCACGCGGAGCCGGATGCCGTGGCGGCTCTCGTAGCGGTCGTGGACGTCGCCGGCGAACTCGACGCGGCAGAAGTAGCGGCCGTCGTCGGCCAGGGCGAGGCGCTCGACGCGCAGCGACAGGTCGTTGCGGCGCGGGTTGCCCAGCAGCCGGAAGCGGCCGTGCAGGCTCAGCGCCGTCTGGCAGAGCTCGCTGCCCCGCGCCGCCGCGCACCGGAACACCTGCGGGCCCGCGTACGCCTCGCCCGCGCGCCAGATGGCCGTGAGCGGCCCGTCGTAGTGGCGGTGCGGGTGCGTGAAGGTGCAGGGCAGCACGGCCGCCTCGCCCGCCGCCGCGCTCACCTCGGCCGGCACATGCATGGACCAGCGCTGCGCCGGCGCACCTGCGGGCAGGCGGCGGGGAGCGTCAGCCCTGCCCTGAGGCCGCGCCGGCCGCCATCCCTCGGACTCTGGGGGGCGGGGGGAGGGGAGTCCCCACCGGGAGGTTTGGAAACCTTAGGACTCTGGGAGCGTCTCCCACCTGGGGGCCCAGAAGCCCACCCCGTGACAGTGACCCGAGAGGCATCTCCCGGGATCTTGTCTCCCGGGACTCTTGAGGTGCCTGGGACTATTTGCCTCATTCGGGCGGTCCCACTTCACCGACAGGCCCCTTGACCCCATACTCTTCCCTAACCCCTGCCGGGCTGCAGAAAAGCCCTGGATTCCATGGTTACATTAGTCCCAAGACCCCCGCGGTAGTGATAATAAAAGCACTTACTGTGCACCTCCGTGTTGAGCAAGTTCCCGGTAGTATCTCTTTTAGTTCTCACAAATGATCCTAGATGTAAGCACAGTTATTCCTGGGTTGTATGTAATAAACTGAGGCACAGAGAAGTTGAGTGATTACATAAGGTCACACAGCTAGGAAGCAAAGCTGGAATTCAGACTCAGGACTGCCTGATTCCACAAACGCATGGAACCTTGGGGCTCATCCAAGGAGACCAACACTCCCATTTACAGAGGGGAAACGGGCCTTGGCAAGGAATGGTATGTTTTGAACTTAACGTGTTGAATGGGATGAGATTCTTTGAGAATATGGGTCAACCGAAATGGGCTTCCCAAAAGGCCAGATAAGCTGAGAGACCAAGAGTGGTAGACCATTGCGCTGCCTTCCTGCTCTGCGCAAGCGCCTTTGGGCTGTTGCCTCACCTGTGTTGTGAGTCTCTGAAGTACGGTTGAGCTAGGGTCTGGAAGCTGTGCTCCGCCTTCAGCTTGAAGATGACGGGAGAGCCTCTGCCCCTGTTGTTGCATATGTGTGCTGCTTTGGGGAAGGGGTGAGCAGGTGGGTGGGTGGGTGTTGGACCTGGGCCTTGGAGGATCAGGATACGTACGGGTGGTGTCTCCCTGAGGAGGGAGGACAGGCTGCTAGTTCTACCCAGCTACAACGCTGAATGCAGTTCACAAAAGGGATCCTTAGAGGGAATGATATACCCACTCTGGTATTTCCCAAGAGCTTTGTAATTTACACAATTCTTTTGTATACATCATGTCACATGACCCCCAAAACACCCTAGGGGAGAATGACTCGGGGAACTATTGTTATAGATACGAAAATGGAGTCCCAGAGTCACACAGACAGATGCTGGGAGAAACCCAGCTTTGCTGACTCCATGTCCAGTGCTCTTTACTCTTTGGGGGTAGCTCATGTCCTGGTTTGGAATCCCCCCGGCCCACAGCCAGTTACCATCCGTCCTCCAAGAAGCCCATCCCATCTATGAATTATCTACAGGTCAGGACATTTCTTCTGCATAGAACCAACATCTGCCACTACCCACATAACCCTCTTTGGAGCGTGCACATCCTCTCACGGTGATGGCCCTTCTGGGTCCCCAGCATGGCTATCCTGGACCCATTAAGTCTTCCCTTCTCTGGTGGAAGTCCCGGGGCCTCCCCTGCTCCTCCCCTTCCTCACTGCCCGCTTGGTGCTCTCTGTGCAATGTAGTGTCCTGAGCCGGGGACTCCAGATATGTGCTGCAGGGGTGTGTGTTGCACGTGTCCTGCAGGGGTGTGCCACAGATGTGCGCCATGGGGGTGCTGGACCAGCAGAGTGGGGTACGAATTGGGTTGTGTGAGCTTTGCCTCATATAAAATGACACTTTGGGCTTGTGCCGAGCTTGCAATCCAGTAAAACCACAAGTTCTTTTTTCACGCGATCTGCTTATAAGCCAAATTTCGTTTCCTCTAAACAAGTGGAATTATGCTTTTGAACCCAAGTGGAGGACTTGACATTTACCTCTACTAAGAGCTTGTTTGCTCAGTTGTTAATAATCAAAGGGCCTAGTTTCAAATCTGAGAAACCCTTCCTGAAGGTTTTGCTGGTTTACTCAGTACCTCCAGCTACAGAAATGGTTTCCCCACTCTTGAGGCTCAGTCCCTGCCTCAGTTTCCCTACACTTCTCACCCTCTGTAACCTCAGCCTCTTTTGAGCTTCTGCATCTCGCAGGCATCCTGGAGCCAGGTACTGATTCCCCAGAGGTATTTTTTTGCTATTGTGCATTCATCAATTAGGAGGCGTTTATCAGACATGTCCCACTCTAAGCCAGGCACTTGGATACAAGCCAGGGTTACAAAGATCAATAGGTTACCTTATCAGCCTGCTGGAGCTCACCACTCAGAAAGGGAGACAGATCTGTGAACACATAATTACACTACAGCCTGCCAGGTGCTCTAATGAGGGACACGAACAATGTTCCCTCTGTCTGAACAAGTTTCCTGGCCCATATCATTCACCAACTTCCTCCCAGTCATCCCCAGGTCTCTGCTGAGTCTTCCTACAGAGGGAGGGCTTCCTTGAACCCCAAGGCTGGGTCTGGCACCCTTGCCTTCGGCCCCCGGCCTGGCAGAGGTACATCCTCCAGGCATCCAGAAGCTCTGGGAGGACAGGGACCACGTATGTGTGGTCGTATTTGTGTCATCACTGCCTAGCACGGCACTTGCCACAAACCAACTGATGTTGAATTGGATTGCTGTAAAAGGGAGGAAGGGAGGGTAATCAGGCTGGCAGGGGAGGGTGGTGTGGCTGGGGGAAGAGGAAGAGGTGTGCAAATATTAGTCAGCGAATGCTTGGAGGACCAGCAGATCCTCGAGAAAGAAGTGGGATTTTCTAAGATTTGGTGTAGACGGAAGGTGCTCTAGGCAAAGGGAGGTAAGGACATGAGCATAGAGGTTGCAGGCATGACGAGATAAGGGAGCCAGAGGACACAGTGCTTTGGGTGCTCACTGGGAGATATTCCTCATTTCATTTCATAGGTACAACGACCCAATGAGAGACTCGCGATAGCCTCTTTTGGGGAAGAGAGAACTGAGGCTCAGGGAGGCCACGTGACTGCCCAAGGTCACTTGACTCACCAGAAGCAGAGCCAAGGCTTCCCCCTTGGTGGCTCACGTTTCTACTCTGTCCTGTGTGCTGTGTCGCTTGGGGATGACAGTCTAGTTTGGAACATCCTGAAGTGGGATGCAGATGGTCCGCCACAGCCTCTCCCTCCCTGGGGGCTTTGCTCTAGGAGCAGAGAGGACACACAGAGGCCCTTTCAGCCAGTGTGAGGATCTTGGCTCCAGTTAGGGGGAGATTTGTGTTTCCTGTTTACCTGCTGGATGGTGTTTCAAGAGGAAAGCACCTGGATTCCCTGTTACATGGAGACTTCGGACACATCCACTCAGGGACTCAAGGGGAGGGTGGGAGGTCCCGGCAGGAACTGCCCAGGGAGCACATGAATTTGCTTTGGCAGGAATCCAAGCTCCCCAGCATCCTGTGACATTTGTCATTCCCTCTGGCAGCTCATGCCCGTCTTTAGGACAAGGGAGGGATGACTCCTGAACTAAAACCATGCCCCTTTATTGTGGAGTTTCTAATCTCCTTGCCTCAGGACTATTAGCCTCTGGGGACAGCAAGAGACCCACATTCTTCTCACTGCCCACCTTCACCACTCAGTGGTGGGCCACAGGGCATGCTGGCAAGCTTTCCTGCTTTGGCACAGCTGGACCCGGGTGACAGTCTCATTTGTGGTCATTCTTTCCTGGGCTCTTATGAGCACCCAGTCTGAGCCTGGCACTGTTCTAGGCTCACTCACTTATGGGTGATCTTTGGGCAGGTTACTTACTGTCCCAGGTCTCAGACTCCTCTGCTGCAAAATGGGGCGCCTAATACCTTCCTCATGGGCTTGAAGGTTGAATGAAGTTACACGTGTAGCTCGCCCAGCAAATGCTCAATGCACGTCAGCCCCCTTCTCTCACCAGCCCTGCCAAGGGAGGGTGCATACGAGGGAGCAGGGTGGGGGTGCTGAGCAGTGGCGGGAAGTGCTCTGGGCACACACCTCAGGCCGATGCAGCAGGGGTGAAGATAGGGGATGCTGACATCGCACCTTTGGCAGCTCAATTTAGCATCTTAGGGACCGTGTGGGCAGTCAGGGCGGACCGTGCCTCCCAGGGGATGGCCACGTGGTGCTCAGAGCTGGAGTCCCTAAAACCTCCTCGGTGCTGCCGCCCCCTCGGCCCCATGATGGCTGACATCACCAGCAGACGGGCAGCCACTCTCATGAGGCCAGTGATCTGTAAGGGGGCCACCCTCCTTGGGGACATTTGGCATGCTAGCAGGGGTGTTCTCAGGGAGTGACTCCAGCGGTAGCCTCTTGGGCATGGTGGCACCTGGAGTGTCAGGAGAGGGCATTTGAGGGCAAGGGGAGATGTTCCTCTTGGCCAGCAAACCTCACCAGGGAGGTGTGTGGGTTGAGCTGGGGCACACTGCCTTCCGTCCACTTCTCTCTTGCCTGCATTTGCTCCCAGCAATTCTTTTTGGGGCCTGTGTGTTGTGCAGATAGGTTGTCAGTGGAGAAAAGGGGAGAAAGGGCTGCAGACCGGGGAGGGGGGTGGGGTGACAGAGAAAACAGGAAACCCATCTTTCAGTGTGAGCTGGACCCAGAAGTTTCTAGGGAAGGGATGAGGAGCAGGGATGCATGAGGGAAAGGCCTGGCTGTTCTCCTGACCTCGGGGTTATCCAGGCTTCTCCCGTAGCCTCGCCTCTCGGCCACACGGTTGTGGACGTGGCCCCGCTTGCCTGAGCTACAGTTGGAGAGCCTCAGCTGACCGTGCCCCGCGGCCAGTGTCTGCTCCAGGGCGCTGCTCTCCCGAGTTCCCACTCAGCCTGTGTCTGCCTGTGCTCCGCTGGCCTTCTCAGGGGGCCCTGCTCCCTGTCAGTCCTTCTCTGCCCCAGGTAGGACTTCTCAGCCCAAGCTACTGGCCACAGTAGCCGCCAGGAGCAGAAGCATCATCCTGGCTCGGGGAACTCTCCCGTTCCCCACCCCCCCGGACCCATGACAGCAGTCCATCTTCTCCTTGGCCTCTCCCCGCACCCCATGTCCTTGCTCACTACTGAGATTTGTCTTGCCTTTTGGTTTGTTTTGTGACAGTGGTTCAGAGCTAATAAATTCCTTTGAGCACAAGCTTTGCTCTGGGCTCCCCACCGCTGCATGTGGATGGTGTAAAGGTTGGGGCTTGCACTCAGAACCCTCTGGTTCAGCCCAGGCTGTGACAGCCCGGAAAAGTGACCCGACTTCCATTGGCCTCCCTAAACAGGCACAGGGGTCCTTGCACTGCAGAGCTGGGGTGAAGAGTAGATGAGCTGCTTGTCAGGGCTTGAGACGGGAGCCCTTGAGGGTGACAGTGACTATGATCGCTCTACCTACTTATCAGAGGCTTGTGGACCAACTGCAGAGTTGTCCAAAGTCACCCAAGTGGTCAGAGCTCCCAGACCATTGTTCTTTCCACCTGCATGTTCCCTGGCATCTCCAGCTTTCTGAAAGCAGATCCGTGGGGAGCCAGACGGGAAAGACAAGGAGACAAGGGAGAGTGTGTGTGTGTGAGCCCCTGGGAGATTAGGGGCTGCCCCAGGGCGCCGGGTGCTGAGGGGGGGTGGCATCGGTAAGAAGAAGGGCACAGAAAGGGGAGGGGGGGTTTCCTGGACAAATTCCTCCCACTTTGTTTTTGCCGACGGCCTGCCCTGGCCCTATGCTCAGAGATGCAGCTGGGGGGCAGAATGTGACGCGCGGGGACCCTGCTCACGCGGCCCCTCAGGCTCCCACATTGCAGCCTCACCCAGCCCGGTCGTCCGGCCTCTTGCCCAGGCCTGGTGCCACACGGAGAGGCTCATAGGTGAACGGTGCCAGAGGGGTCTCAGAAAGTGCGACCCTGCTCACCCTAGTTCCGTGAAGCAGCCGCCAGTGTGAGAAAAAGGGATCCCCTCCCCAAGATGCCTCAGCCTCCCTGGGTAAATCTCAGTACATGGCAGGAACACTTGCGTGGTTTAAGTTTTGTTCTTGGACATGTGACTGCTCGTACTTCCTCTATGTCTTTTTGTCTTTGACTGATTCACAGCCCCTGACCCTCAACAGCAGAAAAGAAATAAACCAAAACAGGCACCCCCACCCCCACCCCGCCAAAGCTAGCCTCTCTCAAGGGTATGTGACTTCAACAAGATTTCCTTGCCATTTCCTTGCACAATCACTGAGCACCAGGACTGTGCTGGGGGCTTTTATATACATGATCTAATTATCCTTCACAGCACCCCACGAGGCACCAGGGACCCCACTTTGCTGATGCTCAGAGAAGTTAGGCAACCTTCCCAGGGCCACACAGGTAGTAAATAGCAGAGCCAGGATTTAAAGCTGTGTATGACGTCAACACTTATGCCTGAACCGCTCTCTTATCAGCCCAAGATCCGGGCAGGGTCACCTTCTCCAGCCCCCACCCTCTAAGTGGCACCCTAAATCATCCCAGGGAGTTGGCCGAGTTAGGGCACTCTGGGAAAAGAAAGCCTCTCCCATATCAGCCCCCACTGGAGGGCTCTGTCAGGGGACAACAGGCAGTGCAGGGTGGGGACTGGGGTCGGTCCAGTCTAGAGCCACACATCCCAGCCCCACCCTACACCACACTTACCAATTAAAGTGGCCAGCACTTCTAAGAGCTCTGTAGGGAGCTGCTCTTATCCAAACCCGACCTGAACTGGACTCTGCCTCTGTTGAATGCTCAAGAGGAAGGAAAAGGAGCCTAAGGTGTGGGAGTGTATAATCCAGTCATGGAGACAGGACCCCAAACAAGGAATGTTGCCTAACAGCTTAGAACACCATGATGTCAGAGATCACTAATGTGGCACATGACGGCCAGTGGCCATGCACATGGAGACACCGACGCTGAGTCCAGGGACATATCCACGAGAGGGATGTCTCAGGCGGGGGTCCGGGAAAGGACTGGGGTCTGGGCCAAGGGGCTCGGAGGATGGCTTTTGTCATTTATCCCAATTACCCTCAACTATGTCGAGCATCAGAATGACCTGAGAAGATGGTTGAAGATGCAGACTTCTGGGCCCTGTTGCCTGATATTCTCATTCTGCAGGACTGGGGTGGAGCCCAAGGATCTGCATTTAAACAAATACTCTCTTCCCACTGAAATGCTGCTACCGATGGTCGGTCGGTAACAGAAACACCGTTCCCAGGGACACGAACTCACTGAGCTCAGTGCCAATGACGTCGTTACCTAAGCCTGCGGCAAAGGGTTCCCATTCACGCCTTGGGGTTCCCCCTGAGCGGTCAGGACGCCCTCTATCGGTTGCCCTGTTCCCCATGTGAAATCACCCCCACTCTTCCCCCAAACCCATTTTCCCTCTGGGCTGTGCCCATCGTGACACAAAGCACTTGGATGACCGCAACACCCGAAGTCCCTTCAGAGCCTGGACTGTCCGCCCCAAAGCTTGCCCACTATCTCCTTGGATCCTCACAGCGGTGGCTGAGCCGGTGGTCTTTCTACAGGTGGGGCTCAGAGAAGTCAGAGGATTGCCTAAAGTCACCGGAACCCAAGATGACACCCGGGCTTGAACTTGTGGCTTCTGTCAACGCAGCTTCCCTAAGTGCAACCCGGTTGTCCCAAGTTCAAGGAGAGAAGACTGTACCTAAGATTCTGTGAGCATCTATTCTGTTCTGAGCAGAGGCCACAGAGAAAAGTGGGAAACTTACCTATAGGGAGGATGCCCACCAGGCAGGCCAGGAGCCGGAGGGACCATTCCATGCTGTGAGTGTCTGGAGACCCCAGACCAGCCCCACACTCGCCTGGGCCACCAGCGAGAAGCTTCCCTGATGAGGAGAAGGCAGCGTGCCCAGGCCTGTGCCCCTACTGGGCTCCAGGCTCCAGGGGAACTGGGGAGAGGCAGTGGGGCAGCCTGGATATGATCAGATGAAGCCCGTGGGGTTTAGTCATGTGGAAAACCAACAGGGGAACCACTCAGATGATTTTCCAGGACAGGAAACAGAGAAGCACTTGAGGAAGAGGAAGGACCCTTTCCTGGGGCCACTGGTCCCTTTGAAAACAGTGCTGCTCTTTTGCTGCCTGCCCTCTCTTCCTCCCTTCTTCCCTTCGTCCTCTCTCTCCCTCTACCCGCCTCCCTTCCCCCTTCCCCTTCTCCCTTCCTTCCCTCTTCCTCCCTCTTTCTACCCTCCCCTCCCTTCCATCTTCCTTCCCTTCCTTCCCTCCCCCCTCCCTCTCTCATTCTACCTTCCTTTCTCCCTCCCCCACCCCTCCTCCCTCCCTCCTCCTTTCTTTCCCTCCTTTTCTCCTCTACATTTTTAGTGTGCCAGCATGGGTTTTCGTTTTGATGAAGCTATCTTCCTGTGGCCATGCTGATTCTGAAGTGGTGATTGTTCACAGAAGAAAAGTCCTCTCCAAAATGTAGTCATCATTGACAATGGTTACATTACCAAGCAGCATAAAAGGGAAATAGTAAACTTACTAAGCAAATCAATCCAGACAAACATGTCAAAATGCTCAGAACATCAAAATGTCAGATAGAAATATCCTACCACAGGGGCGCCTGGGTGGCGCAGTCGGTTAAGCGTCCGACTTCAGCCAGGTCACGATCTTGCGGTCCGCGAGTTCGAGCCCCGTGTCAGGCTCTGGGCTGATGGCTCAGAGCCTGGAGCCTGTCTCCGATTCTGTGTCTCCCTCTCTCTCTGCCCCTCCCCCGTTCATGCTCTGTCTCTCTCTGTCCCAAAAATAAATAAATGTTGAAAAAAAAATTAAAAAAAAAAAAAAAAAAAAAAAGAAATATCCTACCACAGGGGCAGAATCTCGGTATCTGTGCCAAGGAGGTAATCAGAAAGCTGAACAGAAAAAACGGCTAGGTAGGAGGCTGGCCAAGGTGAGCCAATGCTTGGGGAGAGGGAAATGTTTTAGTTAGGATAAATGCTAATCTGTTGAGAGAGAGAGAGAGAGAGAGAGAGAGAGAGAGAGAAGTTCTCAAATACAATAGATTTTTTAAAAAATGGAAGTTGATTTCTGTCCCATATATCAGTCCCAAGGTGAGCGATTTACGTAGGCAGGTGGCCTTGCTTCTCCAGGTCATTCAGGGATCCAGGTTCAGACCTACTGTTACTTCCTCACCCCCTTCTCCATTGTTAATGGCCTTAAGGCTGAAGGTGGCAATCAGGCTTGTTCAAGGGGAAAGATAGAAACTCTAATTGGCTTGTCTTTTTGGTTATCCATGATCCAAAGGCTGTAGACATCACATCCACTCACCTCCATTGGCCACACCCACGGCAAGGGAGCCCTGGAAGTGTGGTCTCTAATGAGGTGATGCTATGGTCAAGCTAAAATTTATTACCCTGGAAGAAGGAAACAGATGTTGATGGGTGGTTACTTGTCCCTGCCCCAAGTGTTTGCTATAACTCTAGAAAACTAAACTTTGGAAAACAATCAATTCCATAAACTCTAAAATGTCCTTGAAGGATGCACCCTTATTTTATATACAAGTGAGAGAGAAAAAAACTTTGTACCTTTTTATAATCATAAGATGCCATTGGCTGTAACATGTATCGGAATTCAGAAATGTTAGAAATGTGAAAAAAATGAGCATCTTAGAATTGATGAAATATAGTTCCTTTTTGGCTTTTTGGTAACATATTCTCAACAACAAGAGCCTTTTCAGGGGCACCTGGGTGGCTCAGTTGGTTAAGCATCCGACCCTGATTTTGGCTCAGGTCATGATCTCACCATTCATGGGTTCAAGCCCTGCATGGTGCTCTGTGTGGACAGCAGAGAGCCCGACTGGGATTCTGTCTCCCTTTATCTCTGTCCCTCCCTCGATGCCCACCCCTCCCCCCCCACAGCACACTCACCACTCACGTCCTTCTCCCTCAACAGTAAATAAATAAGCATTACAAAAACAGAAAAGGAAGAAAGGACTTTTCAGAGGGGTCAGCCTGTCCTCCCTATGCTAGGAGGAGCCACAGAGAAGAGATGTATGTCTGTGTCTAGACCAGGGTTTTACAAATACTCTTTCTCAGATCAAGGAGGTTTTTTGTTCTATTCCTGGTTTGCTGAGAGTTGTTAGCGTGAATCTAGTGTTGAATTTTCTCAAAAAGTTTTTCTGAGATAATTCTAAGATTTTGTCTCTTTAGTGAATTACATTGATTTTTCCAAGTTGAACCAGCCTTGTGTTCCTGAGATAAACCACACTTGATCATGATGTATTATCCCTTCTACATATTTCTGGGTTCAGTTTGCTAACATTTTATTGAGGATTGTTTAATTGTGTCCATGAGGGATATCGATCTGTAGTTTCTGTTTCTTGTAGTGTCTTTGTCTGGTTTTGGCTTTAGAGTAATGCTGACCTCATAAAATGATTCAGGAAATGTATCCTCCTCTTCTGTTTTCTGAAAGAGATTATGAATTGACATTATATCTTCATTAAACATTTGGTGGATTCCCCAATCATCTGTGCCTAGAGGTTTTTTGTTGTTATTGTCGGAAAGTTGAAACCTATGAGTTTAAGGGCACCTGGGTGGCTCAGTCAGCTGAGTATCTGACTTTGGCTCAAGTCATAATCTTGTGGTTCATGAATTTGAGTCCCACATCGGGCTGTCTGCTGTCAGCACAGAGCCTGCTTCAGATCCTCTTACCCCTCTCTCTGCCCCTCCCCTGCTTGTGCTCTGTCTCTCTCTCTCGCTCTCTCTCAAAAATAAACATTTAAAAAAGAGGGAAAAAAACCCAGTTTAATCTGTTTGATAGAATGCTATTCAGATTATTTCTTCTAGACGTAAGTTTTGGTAGATCATGTATTTCAAGGAATTGGTCCATTTCATCCAAGTTGTTAAATTTAGGGACACAGAATTGTCCATGATATTCTCTTATTGTCTTTTTAATGTCTGTGAGGTCTGTAGTAATACCACCTCTTTCATTCCTGAATTAACAGTACTTTATTTTTATTATTATTATTTTTATTTGAGAGAGAGAGAGAGAGAGCAGTGAGCAGGGGAGGGGTGTGGAGGGGGAGATAGAATCTTAAGCAGGCTCCATGCTCAGCATGGAGCCTGACATGGGGCTCGATCCCTCGACCCTGGGATCATGACTTGAGCTGAAACCAAGAGTAAGATACTCAACCAACTGAGCCATGCAGGCGCCTCAACGGTACTTTAAAATCTCAGATTCAAATACTTTTGAACCTGTATCATGCCCCACGTCTATGCTGGACACCGCCCAGATGTATGGAAGATCAGCTTCCAGTAGAGGTTTACAGTCTAATCAAGTGTGCTACATCTTGACAACTCAGCTCTCAGCCCCAAACCTACGTTTCTGTACTCTGCTGTCAGTGCTGAGGCTGGCACTCTGCAAACCACATTTCTCAGACCACACTTGGCCAGTGGAAGGCCCTAGAGAGAGGCTGGGAGGTGGAAGCAGGGCTTCCAGTTCCTGTTAGCGGTGCTCCAGCACCTTACGAGCCATCTAGGTCCAGCCTCCGGCTCTGTTGACAATCCAAGCCTGCCGCCTCCCCTCAGAGGTGCGGCCCCAGCCCGGCATGTCTGTCCCCCTCCCACCCTATCCTCTGAGCATTAGCCACACAGTGTCCCCCTTCGCAGAGCTGACCGCCAGCTGTGCTTCCTCTAAACCCTTGGGCCTCCATAACCCTACCTCCACCCCTCCCTCCCTGCCAGCCCCAGGGGTGGTAGCTTCTTCCTGTAATTACTAGTACTTGGGCTATCTCCGAACCCCCCGATTTTCTCTCTTATCCTTCAGTTAGTTATCTGTGTAACCAGTGGCTTACACTGTGTTTGATACAGGAACTCAGCATATCTCGGTTTAAGAGGTCAACTCTCCCCAAGTTCATCTCTAAATTCAACACAGTCTCAATCAAAATATCAATAGGCTTTTTTTTTTTTCCTAAAAGCAGATTCTAAAATTTATTTGGAAGGACAAAGGAACTGGAAGAGCCAGAATTGTTTATTCGAAAAAGAAGAATGCACTGGGGGGACTGTCATTACCGATTTCAAGAACCACTATAAAGATGCAAAGCAAGACAATGTGATCTTGGTGGAATGACAGCCACAAAGATCGATGAAACAGAATTGAGAGTCCAGGAATACCCGTGTGGCCAACTGATTTTTGACAAAAGTCCAAAGGCAATTCAATGGAGAAATGGTTTTGGAACAGTTGGATGTCATATATATACATACACATATACAGGACCTTGACCCATAACTCACAACTTATACAAAAATTAACTAAAAATGCATCATAGGCCAAAATGTAAAACGTAAACCTGTAAAAATTCCAGGGGAAAACAGGAAAAAAAAAAAATCTGTGTAAGCTTAGGTTAGGCAAAGAGTACTAATCAAAAAATTTGAGAAATTGGATTTTGTCAAAATTGAAAACATTTTCTCTCCAAAAGACACTGTTAAGAGAATGAAAAGACAAGGGGTGTCCTTCTGGCTCGGTCAGTTGAGTATCCGACTTCGGCTCAGTCATGATCTCAAGGTTCGGTTCGTGAGTTTGAGCCCCGCATGGGGCTCTCTACTGTCAGCACGGAGCCCTCTGAGCATCCTGTTTCCCTCTCTCTCTGCCCCTCCTCAGCTGGTGCTGTCTCTCTTTCAAAAATAAATAAACATTTTAAAAAAGAGAGGGAGTGAAAAGACAAAGACTGGAAGAAAATATTTGCAAATCATATCTCTGACAGAGGATCTGTATCCAGAATATATAAAGAACTCTCAAAGACCAACAATAAGAAAATAATGACAAACAAATCAGTAAATTTGAAAAGATGCTTCACCAAAGAAGATGTACAGATGGCCAATAAGCTCATGAAAACATGCCCAACATCATTAGTCATTAGGAAAATGCAAATTAGATTTATAATGAGATACTGCTATACACCCATTAGAATGTTAGAATGGCTAAAGTAAATAATACTGACAATACCAGATGCTGAAGAGCCTCAGAACAACTGAAACTGTCATGTATATATTGCTGGTGGGAATGCAAAATGGTGCTGTGCCCTTTGGCAAACAGGCTGTCAGTTTCTTAAAAAGTTACAAAAGTTAAGACGTTCTTAGCATATAGCCCTGCAATCCCACTCCTGGGTATTCACCCAGTGAAATAAAAATGTATGTTTACAAAAAGTCCGTGTGAGAATGTTTACAGCACGTGTCTTCATACTCACCCTAAAGAAGAAACAGCTAGCTGTCCCTCACCAGTGAATGACAACCTATCACACAGCGTGCAACAGAGCACTACTCAGTGTCAACAAGGAAGAAACCACTGATTTACACAATAGCACGGATGAGTTCAATGCATTTTGCTTAGTGAAAGAAGATAGGCTCAAACGGGTACACCTTACATTCCGTTCAGGGACTAGGCAGAAACTACCATGGAAGGGGCTCGCGGGGTGGTTGACTGCAGTGGAGCAGCATGGAGGATTTGGGGGTGATGGGACTGTCTCGTGTCATGACTGAGGCGGTGAACACGTGATTCTACGCGTTGGTCAAATTGCAAACGCATATGCGTAGAATTAGCACCGCAAGGAATGATTTTGACACATGTAATTTAAAAAACTTAACCAGGTTGTGGGGAAAACCCAAAATGGAATACAAAAGGTTGCAAAACATCTACATGTATTACAGAAGAATAACTTAGCCCACGAGAAAGAATATAGCACTAGCTGAAGTTACTTTGGAAAACAGTGTTTTGACTGAATGCTCTGGCTAAAGACAAAACACTGGGTGTAGACACCGATCTGTAGTTAGCAAACTGGTTTCTCATAACGATAGAGCCAGAGACTCTGAAACTATGTATGTGTACATGAGGGTTGAACAGATAAGTAGGTATGATGTAGATCATGAGAGGCAGATTTCTTTCTGCTGTAGAAAAAAGCTACAGTTGAGAAAAGGGGAAGAGCTAGGATGACCCTTGTAATAATTGGATTGGAACTGGAGGTGTCAGAATAGTCTTGGTTTTACAATGTATACACAGATAGATGCAGAGCCGTTAAAGCTCTTAGTGCAGAGACTGGAAGGTTGAGGAGTGTCTAACACTTAATAAATGGTAGCTACATATGTATATGAATGGTACATACACATATGTAGCTACCATTGTTACATATATTATACATGTTATATATATGTTATATATGGATTCATATAAAAACATACATACGTGCATGCACATAACACAGACATACATACATATACGTATATATATTTGTGACTCAGTTAAATGATCCTTAGTGTGTGTTTGTGTTGTTGGTCAATAAGCTGGTGCTGCCTTTTCCCAGTCTCCTGGGGCTGGCCCACTTGTGGCTTTTCAGTAGGGTGACTATAATGAACTATCCAACCAGGACACTTTTGTCTGGAACAAGTGCTAAACTGTTGGGACCACCATTACAATAGTCATAACCTGTGACTGTCCTGGGAAAATCAGACATGTGGTCACTCTTCTGGAAACATCCTGCGCTATGAATTTCTTGGCAGAGTGTCTCAAAGGCTTTATGGATCCACATATGAATATTGGGGTGGGGGAAGAGTGGGGGGCAGGAGAAGGCGCTGGTATTCCCAGCTATCAAAGGCAGAATATTGCCCTTGCCTTTTGAGTTCTTTTGCTTCGGTTTTCCTGGGAGTCACCAACTGAGAGGATTGGGATGATGTATGTGTACAGACCTCTGAGGGTGAGCTGTAAGTTGACACCAGGTCCTCATAGTTGAGGAAACACTGAGAGTATGTGAATCAGGGGTCATTGCAAGTTATATCTTCAGTAATGTTGTATAGTATACAACCTGCACAACTGTATGTGGTCACCCCATGTGAATACTTGGGAGAAGGAAGGGTTGGAACATGAAACCAATATTGTTTCTGGGGTGCTTTAGGGCCCCTCTCTGCTACCTGACACTCTTAATCAGATTTCATCTAGTGAAAGTGAACCCCCAGCTGGCCTAGGTCATTGGAACCAGAGTGTAAACCCCAGGAGTGGCAGTGGATGGAAATGTAGCAGCAAGGAGGAATGGCAGATGGAACCTACTGGGATTTCCAGTTGGAGGCCACAGGGTTACAGGCTGATATGATTTTCTCATTCCTTTGCACCTGCTGATTCCAGGTATCCAGGTAAGATAACGCCCCGATTCAGGGGCAGGGCCATTTGCTAGGCTCAGGTGGCCAGGAAGCCACGGAGGTCAAATCAGGTCTCTGCTGAGAGGCTTCCAGAGAGAAGGGTATCCCCTGTGACATGACAGGAGTCTGAGCATGGATGCAGGCCAGTGGGACAGCAGCTCAAACCACTTAGGCTGGGAAAGGAGAGGATGCTTATGGTTTCCTAAGTCATTCTTGATTGGGGTAAGTGAGGCCACGTCCTCTTGCTGGTTCTGGATGAAGATGGGGCGGGTTGTTCCTTTCCTAGTCTTCTTTCCATTTCCTCTTCTCTGGGAAACTCAGCTTTAAAAATCTTTGTCATTTCCCCTGATCTACACTATAGATGACACGGGAAAGGCCGTGTTGCATCCTGGCGAGGCCACCGCTCCCGCAACAGACGGTGCTGTGCTGAGTTCCAGCTTTGTTGATGACTCCACTGTCGCTTTGGGCGAGCACTTATTTTCTCTGTAAAGCACAGATAACGATGGCCTCTCGTGCTGCTACAAGGACCACAGGGCGAGGTTTACGAGGGACCACTCGGGGTGCCTGGCGCAGAGTAAGAACACCCCTAATCTTCAATCAGGGACAGGATCATCTTTTTATTTCGGAATCCCACTTGTTTGGAATACACACAGATTCAGATTCTGATAAAAACCAGCATGATTTCAAGAGTCGGAAGGAAGATGATGGAAGAAACTAGACGCCTATCAGAGGTCAAAATGATTTCAAGAACTTCAGAAATGTTTGGTTAGCTAATTAGCATATTCATCTTTTGCTCACAAAAGTGGGTCCTCTGAGACCCAGGACAAGTGCTCATTATTAGTTTTAGTTGTTTTGGGAAACAGCACAGTTGCTTTTAAAAAATACCATTATGGGACACCTGGATGGCTCAGTCAGCTAAGCATCTGACTCTTGATATCGGCTTAGGTCATGATCTCATGGTTCGTGAGTTTGAACCCTGCATCGGGCTCTACACTGACAGCATAGAGCCAGCTTGGGATTCTCTCTGTCTCTCTGTCTCTCTTTCTCTCTCTCTCTCTGCCATTCCCATGCTCTCTCTCTCTCTCTCAAAATAAATAAACTAAAAAAATTTTAAAAATTAGCCATCAGTCTCTTTTCTGTATGCCTCGTGCTCCCCAAATCCTCACTCTCCTCCCGCTGTCCCTCCCAAGCTGCTCAGACAGAAACCCCTGGTCCCCACAGCTGTGTTTCTTCCCTGGCCTTAAACTCCAAAGATCCAGACCTTTCTCCTTTTTGTGGCTTCAGATCTGCCCTTCTTCTTCAGAGAGGAGTTGTCATCGATGAGACAAAGCAGAGTTCATAAACAGTCTGCAAAACAGAGGAAACATAGCACATCTCCTAAAATGGCGTTTCGAATCACTGGAGAGAAGTGGATTCTTTAATGATTGATGCTGGGAAAGCCAGTTTGTCATTCGGATAAAAAAAATAAAGATAGATAACATCCTTACTTTTTAATCTATATTCCAGATGCCACAGTTACTTGAAGGTAAACGTTAAAACCGTAAAAATGCTAGTAGAAGGCATGAATGAACCATGAAGTGGAGATCTTTCTAACTTTGGGGAGAAAAACCAGAAATCATAAAATGAAAAACTTTTTTCTTTTATTAAAAAACTTTCTTAATGTTTTATTTATTTTTAAGACAGAGAGAGACAGAGCATGAGTGGGGATAGGACAGAGAGAGAGGGAGACACAGAATCTGAAGCAGGCTCCAGGCTCTGAGCTGTCAGCACAGAGCCCGACACGGGGCTCAAACTCACGAACTGTGAGATCATGACCTGAGCCGAAGTCGGACACTTAACTGAGCCCCTAAAATGAAAAACTTTTAATGTTTTATTATTTATTTTTGAGAGAGAGAGAGAGAGAGAGAGAGAGAGAGAACATCAGGGAGGGGCAGAGAGAGAGGGAGAGAGAATCCCAAGCAGGCTCCACGCGGTCAGCACAGAGCCCAATGTGGGGCTTGAACTCATGAACTGTGAGGTCATGACCTGAGCTGAAATCGAGAGTCGACTGAGCCACCCAGGCGCCCCATAAAATGAAGTTTTGATACATTTGACATCTTCGTAAGAAATTCACTTTAAACTTGACTAGTTCAAAACTTAAACATTTTGTATGGGGGTAAAGAAAGGCACAAGGCAAGTGACAAAGCAAGGGAAAACGTTTGCAGCATATGTGATAGATAAAGACACATTGCCTTTGTTTCACGCATTAATAAGGTATAGGATAGCTCATAGAAAAGAGATAAAAGCGGCTAATAAACTTAATGCTAATTTTAAAACAGCAAATCAACTCAGCAATGAAATACTATATGGGCGTCTCTGGTGGGCAGCATTTAAAGGCTACATTAAAACCTTGCATTACCAAGGATAGGGAAATGGGCTGTCAGTAACACAGATGGATGTATCACCCAGTCATCTTTTTGGAAGACAAATTGACATAATCAGGATTGCAAATGTGTACAAACTCTGACCCAGCAATTCTACTCCAAGAACTTTATTTCCTAGATATTCTTACCTAAAATGGCAACAATATACACACGAGAATCTTCCTGGAAGCATTATTTTGTTGTAGCAAACAACCTAGATGACCATCAACAGGGGCTGATTAAGTACTGTAGACACCCTGCGATCGGATGCTTTGAATCTATTTCACAGAGCAAGATAGATCTCTGTCCTGACTTAGGAAGATTCTCAAGATATATTATCAAATGGAAAGAGCAAGGTATAGAATAATATATAGAGAGTGAGGTCTTAGCTATGTTGAGGAGAAAGGACTATCAGCTTTTGAATGTGTAGATAATTTCTGGAAAGACTCAGAAGAAAGTTAAAGGCAATAGCATCTGGGGAATTGAGATGATTTGAATATATGTCCACAAATATACTCCTCCCCTCAAAGGGCAAAGCCTTAATTCCTCTGGGGCCGGACTTACTGACTTGTATCTAATGAGTAGGATGTGACAACTGTATCTTAAAAGTCATTGTGGATTCTTTTCTGCTCTCTCTTTTGGGCCACACACTCCGGGGGAAACAGACTCCCTCTTAAAAATTATACTTTGAACATTTTTTAGAATTCCATTTTCATTACCATGCTGGTAATTTTGCCATATACCAGTGCATTTCCCCTCCCCCGGGGGCTCTGTAACACTCATGGCATACAGTCTTAATTTTCACTGTAGAGTTAGAGTACATATTGTCCTACTTCACATAAATCTAGCAACCTTGCAACTATATAGGTCCACTTGTCACCCCCAGTGGAATATCGGTCTGACATGTAACATTTCCTGTATGGCACCTGACATGTACATATATTATAAATACAAGACAGTGTTACAATTTTTGTTTTGAATAGTCATACATGTTTGAAACAAATTAAGAAGGAAAAGTCAGTCTTATATTTACCAGATATTTATCATTTTGGATGCCCTTAATTCCTTCCTAAAGATTCATATTTTCATTTGGTCTCATTTCTCTTTAGCCTGAAGAATTTCCTTTAGCATTTCTTTAGTGCAGATCTGCGAGTGACAAATTCTTTTAGTTTTCTTTTATCTGAAAAATCTTTATGTTGCCTTCATACTTGATAAGTGTTTTTTTTTGCTGGAGATAGAATTCTGGGCTAGGTTTTTTTCTTTCTTTCTTTCAGCCCTCCAAGACGTTAATCCACTGTCTTCTGGGCTCCATTGTTTCTGACATGAGAGACCAGTCATTTGAATCACTGTTGCCTGCTTTGTAACATTTGCAAGATATTCTCTCTGTCATTGATTTTCAGAGGTTTGACTCTAATGTGCCTGGGCATTTTTCTTTTATTTAACCTGTTTGAGGATTGCTGAACTTCTTAGGTATGTAAATTTGTGTCTTTTTCTGTGGCACCTGGGTGGCTCATTTAAGCATCCGACTCTTGATTTTGGCTCAGGTCGTGATCTCGTGGCTCATGAGTTCAAGCCCTGCATCAGGCTCCTTCTGTCAGCACAGAGCCTGCTTCAGATTCTCTGTCCCCTTCTCTCTGCCCCTCCCCCCTGTCCCTCCCTCTGCTTGCTCTCTCTCTCTCAAACTAAATAAATCAACTTAAAAAAACTTATGTCTTTCCCCAAGTTTGGAGATTTTTTTGGTCATTATTTTTTCAAATAGTATTTCTACCCCATTCATCTTTCTTTTCCTTCTAGGGCTCCAATTGAATGTATGTTAGACCTTTTGATATTATCCTATGGTCTCTATTATTATTCTCTCTATTCTTCAGTTGGACGTTTTGTGTTGATCTCTCTTTGGAGTCACTGACTCTTTCCTCTGTTTTCTCCTTTCTGTTGTTAAGCCCATCCAATTGATCTTTACAACTTTAGATATTGTGTTTTTCAGATATTGATATTTCCATTTGATTCTTTTTTATGGTTGTTTTTATTTATCTGCAGACACTTTATTTTCATCGTTATTTTAACACGTTCCCTTACATCATTTAGCGTAGTCAAAATTGGGGCTTTAAAATCATTTTCTGCTCATATCAACATCTGCATTGTCTTGAGCTTGGCTTTTCGTTGATTGTCTTTCATCCTCAGCAGGGGTCACATTTTCTTTGTATGTCAAGAGATTTTAGATTGTATTCCAGACAGTGTGATTGTGACGTTGTGGAGACTGGATCTGTTGTGTTCCTTCAGAAAGGTTTGAAATTTTGCTTTAGCAAATAATTAACTTGGTTGAGCTCAAGCTGCAAACTTTGTTTTTAGGGTGACATCTCAAATCTCAGCTCAGCTCTCTTATCCTTATCAGGACTGACTAAAGTCTGTCCTGCATAAGGGGGTTTGGGGGTCAGGCAGAAATTTGAGCAGCATTTACACATGAACGTTGAGGCTTTTTCTCTCTGTCCCTCTCCTTTTCCAGATTCCACTCATTTCCCAGAAGTTGTGGTTGCTCCAAATTCTATCCCTTGGTTTTTCAGGCCAGAAAGGCTGTGGGTTCTCTCTCAGTGTTAGTTTCCTCTGAGGACACTGACTGATGCCGCCCTCAGGCGAAAAGTCCTAAAACCAGAGCACTCACCTCATGCTGTTCCCTTCTTCCAAGAATCAACTTTCCTCTGGAATCTGTAGCTTTTGTACACTCTTCAGGGCCTCCAGCCTTCAGGTAGGTTTTTATTTTGATTTTTTTGTTTTGTTTGTTTTGTTTTTGAGCCTGGAGCTAATAGGTGTTATCTGCAGGAAGGTTGGTACAGTACAGACTTACTCATCCATATCAGAAGTGGAACTCAGTCCAGAAACTGGATTTCTTTTAAGTTTTTTAAATAAAATGTTTAATTATTTTCGAGAGAGATAGGAGGCATGCACGAGTGCTCTCCAGCATGAGTGGGGGGAGGGACCACGAAGGGGGGGAGGACAGAGGATCTGCAGAAGGCTCTGGGATGGCAGCAGTGAGCCTGATGTGGGGCTTGAACTCATGAACTGTTCGCGGTCCACATGATCATATCCTGAGCGGAAGTCAGAAGTTTAACCGACTGAGCCACCCAGGCTCCCCTAGAAACTGGATTCTTAACCACTGAGATATACTGACTATCACTTAGTAAAATGCGGATCTGGCCTCATCAAATATTCTCGAAAGAAGTCATTTCTCTGAGAAGTGTCTGAAACAGTGGGTTTTTAACACTATGTGAACCTGATGATGGTTTTTGAATTTTTTCATTTTTGTTAATTTTTGTTAATTTAATTTTTGTTAATGCTTGTCCATCTACAGACAAGGACCCCCTTTTTTTTTTCTTTTTTTTTCTGTAAAGAAAGTAATGGCCATATGCAAACAGGAGATACTGACTCATCTAGGGTGAAGCCAGCCCTTCAGGGTGACTCACTAGACCTTAAGAGACTGGGGGAAATGGCCAAGTGGGTGGGCCTTCTGCTAATGCTTGCTTCTGACTTGGCTAGACTTAGAACAAATTGATTCTGATTTGGGAAAGGTATGAACTTGATTTTCCAGGTCATTAGGAGGCATCTTCTGTTCCTTTTTATTTACCATCAAGAGGGCATGAGATCCTAGGATGTGATTAGAAACAAGCAAATAAATGCAGTTTGTATTAAGTCATTCAGTCACGCAGAGCACTGTTGGGAAGGGGGGAGGGGAAGGTGAGGGAGGTGCTAGGCCCCTGGGGAGACGCCAAGGTCAGAGACCTTTGACACAACTGGGCCCCGCTTAGTCCTCTTTTCTGTGAGCACCCAAGTGGGGGTTGGATGTTTGGGGGTAGTTAGGACGGACCTGGGTCTCACAGATTGGTGCCAGCCTTTGTCACCGCTTTAGTCCTCTGTAGCTTAGGAGCCTTGGGGCTGTTGGAAGGGCTCTGTAATTTCCCTTTTCTCCTCTGTAAAACTGGCCATGGATTAGATGTGCTTGAGTCTCCAGGGAGGGGCCTCTCCACCTTATCAGCACTCACCAGAGGGGGGATTATGGGAATAGGAGCCAAGACTGGAGTGGTTAGGTGCAGGAGAGTGTGGACACTGGTGGGCGATATGCCAGAGGCAGAAGGCATCATCACTCTCCCTGTTAACCTTTCCTCCAAGTCCACTGTAGACCCAGAGAACCTCATGGTGTGGGTCAGAAAGTGTAGCTCTCTCTGCAGAGGGCACTGCCTTCACCTCCCAGGAGAGCTTAGAGGTCAGTGAGCGCCAAGTCCTCCCAAGGGGTCAGACCTGAAAAACCACCCACTGGGCTTCCTCTCCCTGGGCTGAGCTGCTTCCACAGAGCGACTATTTTGGGAAGGCAACATGCATTCTTCTCCCTGTCTCATCCTTCCAGGGGTGTGGGACCTCAGGTGGTTTAAGACAGTGGGAGAAGGGGAGGAGGAGGGGCTGAAGGAAGGGAGAAAACAGAAGGGGATGGTGGAGGGTGTGGAGGCAAATGTCATTTGCTCAGTGTTGCAGATTCTACTCTGCTCACAGTCCTTTTCCCTGTCCCCTTTGCCCCCCACATTTGGGACACCAGTTTATTAGCTATCAAGTTTGTGCCCACCAGCACCCTCTATCAAACTTAAAAAAGTAGGAGGATGATGCTTTAGAATCTATTCACTTCCTCTTTACAAATTTTTCACCAATCTGATTTCCCCATAAGCGATTTCCTCTCCTTCCAAATAGCTATCAGCCCTGCCCCTCGTGGAGGCTTTCCCTAATCTGAGCAGGGGCTCCAGCGGCTCTGAAGGTGTTTGGTCTCAGCTTGCATGCCTGTCTGTCCACACCCAGGGGGTCTCCCTGCTCTGGGGTGTCAGAGGTCCTGGTTCCTGGGCAGCCCGGCCTGAAGAGCACATCTTTCTTCCAGGCCAAAAATGCAGTGGAAGAGGGTGAAACTCCAAGATCAGAGGGTGACGATTGTCAAGAGACAGGACCTCCAATGGCAAATGTGTCATTTGTCACATCTGTCATTGAACTACTGCTCAGTGACACATCTTACCAGTTTTTGTTTTTATTTGTACTTTTTAAGCTATTCCTCCCCAGGCATCATGGGACTGCGTGCCCACTGTAGAAATTTTGAATAATAGAGAAAATGATAAAGAGATTAGAAGAAATTGTCCATAGATTTACTACCCACTGGTAACATTGGCACATTCCTTTCTGGTCCTTTCCTTTTACATCTATTCTTTCTGTATATATGAGATCAAATAGTATATACTCTTTTCCATACTGTTTTTATTTTTTATTTTAAGTATTTTTTTTAATGTTTATTTAGTTTTTTTTTTGAGAGACAGAGATAGAGTGTGAGTGGGGAGGGGCAAAGAGAGAGGGAGACAGAATTGGAAACAGGCTCCAGTCTCTGAGCGGTCAGTACAGAGCCGGACATGGGGCTTGAACTCATGAACCGCGAGACCATGACCTGAACTGAAGTCGGACACCCAACCGACTGAGCCACCCAGGCGCCCCTAAAGTATTTCTTTTTTTTAAGTTTATATTTTTAATTTTGAGAGGGAGAGACAGTGTGAGCAGGGGAGGGGCAGAGAGACAGGGAGAGGAGAATCCCAAGCAGGCTCTGCACTGCCAGCTTCGGAGCCCAGCGTGGGGCTCGCGCTCACGAACCACGAGATCATGACCTGAGCTGAAACCAAGAATCAGTGGCTTAACCGACTGAGCCACCCAGGCGCCCCTTCCATGCTAATTTTAAAACTTAGGCCCTTTATTAATAGGATTTTCCTATGACATTAAAATTCTGTAAGCATCATTTTTTTTCTTTCTTTTTTTATTATGAAATTTATTGTCAAATTGGTTTCCTGTAAGCATCACTTTCAATGGCTGCATAATGTCCTGTCAGAAGTATATGCCTATTTTACTTAACAAGGGGCCAATTTTTTTGGATATGCAAGGTGTTTCCACTTTTAAGTTATTATAAATGAATCTGAAATGAACATGCTGGAGCACAAGCCTTTAGGACAGATTCCAGGAGTGGGACGACCAGAAGGACCGGTTTCCCTTAATCCTTCCCAGCCCCCAGTCCTCCCGCCCCATTACGAGCTTCAGCCCTATTCTTGAGTCAGTTACTCTATTCCACCTCATGACTTTCTCAAAGTCTGTTCACATTCCCACCAGCACTGGATGGACATCCGGGTTATTTGGAAAGGTCATTTGCAAGCTAGAAAAAAACCTTTCTGTTGGTTTGATCACAGGGAAAGTTATGCACCCGGATCTCCATCATGGTGCACAAGTGAGAGGCAGAGACAGGTGTAGACCCGGGTTGTCTGCCCCCTGATACCAGGCTCCTGCCACATACTACAGAGTGTCAAGGGAAGTGGGGAGAGCACCGTGGCTAAGTGTAAGCTGGGCTTTCCGAGGGCTTGGGAGTCGTGGGTGGGTATGGTATAGGGTTGCTCCAATTTTGGTTTTGGTTGTGGTTTTGGCCTCACCACCTGACTCATTTGTCACTGAGATCAAGGCCAATCAGTGTCTGCTCAAGGCCGTGTCCCTGGAAGGACAGACCTTATCATTCTTTTTCATTCTCCAGCTTTGAGATATAATTGACACATTGACATAGTGTGTAAGTTTAAGGTATACAAGGAAGTGATTTGATATATGTATATATTGCAAAATGATGATCCCAATGAGCTTAGTGAACACATCCAACATTTTACTTCATTACAATTGTTTTGTTTTGTTTGGTGCTGAGAATTTTTCAGATCTACTCTCTTAGCAACTTTTAGTTGTACAGTACAGTATGTTGTTAACTAAAGTCACCATGCCGTACATTACATCCTTGGAACTGACTCATCTTGGAACTGCAGCTTTGTTACCCTTTGACCACTTTCACCCATCAGCACCCCCAGCCCCAGCGGCCACCCATCTTCTCTCTGTTTCTGAGTTTGTTTGTTTGTTTTTTTAGCTTCCCCGTATAAATGAGATTGCATGGTATTTGTCTTCCTGTGTCTGACTCATTTCACGTAGCATAATGCCCTCAATATTCAAAAGGCAGGATTTTCCCTTCTTTTTTTATGGCCGTATAAATATATCATAGATATGTTCTATTATATCTATATCTATACCACATTTTCCATTATTTATAAATCACATTTTCTTCATCCCTTCATCTGTTGATGGACAATTGGGTTGTTCCCATGTGTTGGGTCATTGGGAATAATGCCATGGTGAATATGGGGGAAGGTATCTCTTTGAGATAGCGATTTTATTTCCTTTGGACATATACCCAGAAGTGGAATTGCTGGATCGTATGCTAGTTTTATTTGTAATTTTTTGAGAAAACTCCATATTGTTTTTTATAGTGGCCTCACCAGTCTACATTCCCACCAACAGTGCACAGGGATTCCCCTTCCTCCGCACCCTCACCAACACTGGATATCTCTTGCGTTTTGGACAGTAGCCACTCTAACAGGTGTGAAATGATATCTCATGGTGGTTTTGATTCGCCAGATCTTGTCATAGTTTTAATGCAGGTGGATGGAGACTTTCCAAAACTGCTGTTTCTGTGCCAATTCCAAGATCCAGGCTGCAGGGGACCAGGGACTGGATTTGCCTAAATGGAGGCAGTGCCTCTGCCCTACTGCCTTGGGAAAAAAACAAAACAAAACAACAAAACAAAACAAAACAAAAAAACCACTCTTAATTTAATATTCTTGGACATGCAACCTCCTGCAAACACAAATTTATAGCTGCAAAAATACAATTATTTATATGCCCATCTGTGCGTAGTTCCCCGTGCCCACCCCCCTTTTTCTTTTTTGGTTTACTCTTCATTCTCCCTTTCCTCTTTTTCTCTTCCACATCAGTGTCCTGCCCCTGCAGCCAGGTAACCCGAGTTCACAACTACTGTTCCCCCTGCCATAGTTCTTAATATTATTGAATGCCAGACATAGGTGTGCATGTATGCAATATATGTGCATGTACACATATCCATGTATATATACATGTGAACACAAATATTTACATGGTGATTAATTTATTACAATGAATCAAGTTATGACCACCTGACTGTACCTGCTTTTTTATCCAACCATGCTTCCTTGAGGCCCCTTTAAGCCACCTATTATATGTCTAATTTATTCTTTTAAATAGTGGCGTAATATTTATGGTGTGGTTGTACCCAGATTGATTTAGCTATTCCCCTATTGATGATAATTCCACCTGTTTCCATTTTTCTCTCACGATAAGCTCTGCTACAACGAATGCTCTCACGCATATGTGCTAGTGATTTTATTTCTATAGGATGGATCCCCAGCAGGGGAATTTCTAGGTCAAAAGTCATATTCATTTGTAATTTTAGTGATAGCATCAGATGGCTGCTGAAATGATTGTGATACTTTACTTTTCCACCAACAATGTAGGACAGTTTCTCTACACCCACACCAGGAACAGGAGTTACAGCTTTTCATTTTTTTTTGCAATGTCAGAAGGGCATAAAGTGGTATTTTGTTGCTATGTAACACTTCCATGCCTGCTAGTGAATTTAAGCATCTTATGTTTGCAGGATAAATGAACTTGCAACTCCGGATTTTTTTCTAGTTTGATTTGTCTGTGTTTCCTTGCAATGCTCATCTTACTACAATTGTAAATGCTGTTTGCATGTTTTAAATGTTAACTTTATATGATCTGCATTATAAATATTTTTCCTGAGCTATTGCTTTACCATTATTTGTTTAGGGGATATTTTACAGTTCAAAGGACTTTTGTTTTCTTTGTAACTTTTCACGGCCAAATATGCCTATCTTTTCTTTTATAGCTTTCAGGTTCTCAATCTTGATTAAGAAGGTGTTTTCTGCCCTTATCTCATATATATTGCCTTTTAGTTTGCTGGGGCTGCCATAACAGAGTGGGGGCCTTAAACAACAGAAAGTTATTTCTCACAGTTATAGAGGCCAGGAAGTCCAAGATCAAGGAGCCAGAAAATTTAGTTTCTGGGTAGGGCTCTCTTCCTGGTTTGTAAACTTTATTATCCAATTAATTTTTTATTACCCGATTGAAAAATAACTATTCAAAATGGAATTGCATGAATTATACATATTGACTTTTGGAGAATCGGTATTTTTATGAAATCAACAATTTATTTTATAGTTTCCTTCATATGTCTTGTGCCTTTCTTGTTAAATTTACTTTTAAAGTCCTGGTGATCACGAGATCTTCTGGTAGACTCCTGTGACCTCTTGTCTTCAAAGATGGCTTCCAGCACCGTCCCCCATCCCTGCACCATATGCCCACTCCTCCACTCCTAGTGGAGTGGAGGAGTGGTATTGATTCTTACTAGAAGGAGTGGAGGAGTGGTATTGATTCCTCCTTCCCTTGACTCTGGGCTGGTCTTATGACTTGCTTTTACCCACAGAAAGTGGTGGAAGTGACACATTGTGGCTTCTAGCCCTAGACCTTAAGACACCTTTCAACTTCTGCTTTTGCTCTCTTGGAAGCCAGCTGCCATTTAAAGGATCCTGGGCTAGACCACAGAATGGACAGAAGCCATGTAGACAGAGGGAGGCCTCATCAGCCCCCAGCCTTTGCAGCTATTTCCAGTTGAGGTACCAGACATGTGAGTGAAACCATTTTAGGTGTTCCAGCCCCCTATGTTTCTTGCTGAGCGCAGCTCCCTGAACAACTCCAGCCAACACCACAAAGAGTTGGAGAAACTCCCAACTGAGCCCAGCTGGAAACACAATCCTAAAAAACAGTAAGTCTTTGTTTTAAGCCACTAATTTTGGGGTGGCTTGTTATGAAGCAATAAACAACCAAAACACATACAAAAGACTATAAAAATATACGACAGTTAAACACACACACACCAGCATAAACACTGGGATACCACCACCTAGTTTAGGAATAAAAATTACTAGTTACTTAGAAGCTCCTTGCTCACATCTTCCTTCTCCCCTGACAGAGATAACTACTATCCAGAATTTCCTGTTAATTATCTTTGCACTTTTAATTTTACCGTCTATGTACATATTCTAAAACAATACTTTGACAATTGCATAAATGGAATCATACAGTATATAAAGCTTTGTCACTGTTTTTGCTTAATATTTTCTTTTTAAGATTTATCTACATTGAATTAGTGGTAGTTCATTCATTTTCCATGCTGTACTGCACTCCATTATTGATAATATTTGGGTCGTTCCAGTATTTTGTTCCTATGTTATGAATATGTATTTTAAATTATTTTTCAAAAATGTTTTTTTATTTGGCTGAAATTTTTATCATGGTAAAAAAATTGACAAATTCTATCAATTTTTATTTTTATTTTTTTATTTGAGAGAGAGCATGAGTGCAAGTGGGAATGGGGCAGAGGGGGAGAGAGAGAATCTTAAGTGGGCTCCATGCAGAGGCCGACATGGGGCTCAATCCAGGGACACTGGGATCATTACTTGAGCTGAAATCAAGAGTTAGATCCTTAACTGACAGAGCCACCTAGGTGCTCCAAATTTTATTTTATCAATTTTTAAATGTGTACATCTAGTTTTCAGGGGTATCTAGATATACAAGGCTTAAAAAAAAAATACAGCAGTCCCTTGGAGCACCTGGGTGGCTCAGTCAATTAAGCATCTAGCTCTTGATTTCAGCTCATGGTCGTGAGATCAAGCCCTACATTGGGGGTGGAGCCTGCTTGATATTCTCTCTCTCTCTCTCTCTCTCTCTCTCTCTCTCCCTCTCCCTCTCTGCCCCTCCCCTGCTCTTTCTCACTCCAAATAAATAAACATTAAAAAAATACAGTCCCCTCCTGTCTAGTCCATCGCATCTAATTTTCTACTCTGCAGAGCCAACCACTTCTGACTTTTAACTGATCATTTTGTCTTTCTGTCCATATCTCTATATAACATGCTTATAATGCTACTTGATTTTTTGAGGACTTAGTTCTTTTTCTTATGAACCTTCTCGCCTCAATACATATGCCATCCTCCCATTCTCTCATCCTGACGTTATGAGTATGTTGTCATCATTTCTGGATGAATATTATGATGACAGAAGTGCTTTCACAGTTGTTGACTTTGTCTTTCTTGTATTTTTTTGTGCTATGTGTACTTAAGACTTTTTAAGAATATGCTTCATTTTTTTATGGACTTGTCCCTGATTGGAACCAATCCCCTCCCTGCCTCCTTTGTGGGTGTCTGATCTTATGCGTTCAACCACATCGTCATGTCTTTCCGGTGCCCTCTGTCCCACCCCACTTGGGACTGGCTGCCTGCTCCACTTTCTGTGGCCGCCATGCTGTCAGCGCCCCTCACAGTTACCAGTGGATTCCCTTTGGCTGTTTGCGGGATCTCATGTCTCTGTCTTGCGTCCGTGCTTTGTACAGTTGTGGTGGAGGCCGGTGAAGACGGCACCAAGACTTCGGTGGTATCGGCAGTGCCGAGAGTGTGTCCCAACACGACTGTCCTTGGGGCTATCTCGGCCGCATTATGCTGCCTCGTCTCCTTGTCTCAGTGTGTTTCCCACGCCTGATTCTCCAGCCTTCCTGCCCTTGCCGTTGTCTACTGACAGGTTCCACTCCTGTGTAGCTCGGCCAGAGAGGATTTCTATCATTGACAAGAACCATGGTGGGTACAAAAGCTGTCTTACTCCCCACATCCTCCTTACCACCCGCAAGTCTTCTCTCTTCTAAACCCAGCAGTCAATTTCTAGATCTTTCACTGTTTAGGTGGTGTCCCTGCAAGCATGGTGTTTAGACTGAGCACCGGGGGCTCTCAGTGACCTTGATATGGGTACCACAGTGACATGGTCGACTCTACATCCTGAAATGTCACCGATAGGATAGCTATTCCTTGTTCTGGGGGGAAGCCTGAGGAGGCAGCTGGGCAGAGGGGCACACAGGTGCCCTTCCTTCTATGTAATTGTATGATTTGAAGTTTTGCAACTGGAATGCAAGACTTTACATTCAATTTTCTCTTGTTTGTTTTGGTCCATCATTCCATCTGTGAAATAACTTTGAATACTGGGCTGTCCCTCATCTTTGGACTCCCCAAGCCTAGCACAGTGGCTGCCATGCTGTGGTACAAATGAATGGCTTGTTGAATGCTAGGTATCGAGCAGCATCCAGATTGCCTAATGCCCACTCTGCCAATCTGCCCTCCTTCCACAAGGTTCCCGAGAGACGTGTGCTCACAAGGGATGCTTGCAAACGCGAATCGATACATCTCATCATTACCTCGACTTGTGTCCTATACCAACTACGCTTTCTCCCCGAATGTAGCGTTCTGGTAAAGATGTGTTAGATCATGTATCTCTGGCCACACACCATTCTATAGTTTCATAGGCAATCACATGAAACTAGAAGGTATTTCGTTTCTAGAATTTTTCTGTCAGCCAGAATCAGGGCTGTCCTCCCAGGCAAGTCCTTTTTTAATTTTTTTGTTGCAGTGAATGGGAATTTTGAGAACCCAAGAGTCTGAGGCTGGTCAAGGAGTTTCACTTAGCTTCTCCCTGTAAGTTATAATGCCTCATATTGCCTCTCTGTCCCTTCTCACCTCTGGGGAGGTTGCCAACAATCGGAACTTTCTCAGGTATAAAAAAAGCTTACGCTCCACAGTGAGGTGGTGGGCAGTGGCTTGTCCAGGGTCTGACCTGAGGCCAGCATTGTCCCTTGACTCACTATAACTGAGAATGTTTTGGATTCTTTTATTATGTCCCTCAGGGCAGAAATTAAGGGCCCAAGATGACATCCAAACACAACCTTCTTTTACTTTTATTTGGAACACTGATAGACAAGTTTTCCATCAACTTACTTGCAGATATAAAGCCAGCAGGACTTCTAAACAAAAGGGACATTGAGTGTGGATCTGCAGGTGCTTCGTGCTCTCCTCCTTCACTGCGCATGTGCAGCCGGTTTCTTGGAAGGGGCACCATGGCCTTGGTGGACTTCACTTGAGAACAATAGACAATGGCAACCATTAATCCAAATTTGCTTCCCTGGAGAAGGAGAAGAGCTTTGCGTGGAAGTGTCATGGGGACTCAGGCTCTTTGTTGGGAATTTTCCAGTGGGTCTTTCAAAACACTACTTGTCCCCTTTAAGAAAACATATAGCCCCTTTTGGGATGTGTCCTATTTTCTGTAATTTATCACTATGATTGTTGGTGAATCTAATGATACCTTGGACATTTATTTTAAAATAATAGAGTGCAACACATGAGAGCCTAGAAAGAAACTCAGGTAGGGTAGGTCTGACCTTTCTGGTTCTCTTCTCCTAGGAGCATGGATGTAGGCTGTGTGTGCCCTGGGGCTGGCAGTCCCCATACCTGGCCACAGGCGTGGTGCAGACAGTCTCTGCAGAGGGAAGCTAAAGAGACAAAAAGAGATCAAAAAGATGAAGACAGGAAAAAGTGAGGGAAAGAACGGAGTGGTGAGAGTTCAGGTAGTAAGACTGGCAAATCCTGGCTGCACCAAGGCCTCCTTTGGGCTCTGGGAGTGGCACCAGCCGCCCTTCTCTCCGAAATTCCCTCCCTCTTTCATCAGCTGATACGAATTCGGTTTAGGTCACTTGCCTTCTCGAACCCTCATTAACAGACCATGTTAGGTCTTGAATAGTTTTTATATGTCTATGTTTATATGTCTATGAATAGTTTTTATATGTCCTTTCCAACTTGAGGAGAATCTTCTCTGGTGGAGAAGAGGTGTTGCAGGAAGGGGCGTTGATGAGTTCTGCTTTCTTTCTGTTAGTCCTTAACATTACAGCCCCCTCTCTGGGCACAGGCTTTCTGCCTTCTCTGAGCATAACTTTACTCAACCGTTCGGAATCCTTAGATGTTTTCCTAAATCCTGTTCATTCTGGACTTTGGATATGTTTATGCTACTCATAGAATTTCAGTCTAAACTCTTAAAGCTCCTCCTTCCATTTTTGGATATTATCATTAACTTTGAAACATACATATGTGCATGTCTTATATATTTTCATATGTGGAATTATAAAAGTAATATATGTTTATTACAGAGAACATGAAAATCCAGAAGTGGCCTAAAAGAGAAAAATGATAAAACAGTTTTTTTTTTTTAATTTTTTTTTTCAGCATTTATTTATTTTTGGGACAGAGAGAGACAGAGCATGAACGGGGGAGGGGCAGAGAGAGAGAGGGAGACACAGAATCGGAAACAGACTCCAGGCTCTGAGCCATCAGCCCAGAGCCTGATGTGGGGCTCGAACTCATGGACCACGAGATCGTGACCTGGCTGAAGTCGGACGCTTAACCGACTGCGCCACCCAGGCGCCCTGATAAAATAGTTTTAAAATAATAAAACGATGGGGAAGCTGGGTGGCTCAATTGGTTAAGTGCCTGACTTTGGCTCAAGTCATCATCTCACAGTTCACGAGTTCAGGACCTGTGTCAGGCTCTATGCTGACAGCTCAGAGCCTGGGGGCCTGCTTCAGATTCCGTGTCTCCCTCTCTGTCTCTGTTCCTCCCCTGCTTGCACTCTGTCTCTCTCTCAAAAATAAAGATTAAATAATAATAATAATAATAATAATATAAAAAGAGAAAATGATGTAATCCCTGCATCCAAAGAAAAATATTGTTAATATTTTTTGTATGTGGTCTTGTTTTTTCTATGCATATCTATGGATCCATGCTATTATATTCGTTTTACTTCACAAAAAAATTTTTTTTAATGTTCATTTATTTATTTTGAGAGAGAGAGAGCATGTGCGAGCAGGGGAGGGGCAGAGAGAGAATCCCAAGCAGGCCCCGCACTGTCAATGCACAGCCCGATCCCGTGAGCCATGAGATCATGACCTGAGCCGAAATCAAGAGTCAGACGCTTAACCGACGGAGCCACCCAGGCGCCCCTATCCATATGCCATTTTAAAATCCGGCTTCAACAGGAGGAGAGGAATCACTGTCTCCCAAGGTTTTTGTTATTTGCATGGCTCAGACCAGTTCTCTCTTTCTGCTCCGATGTAAGTCCTGAGAAGCGGGCCCACTTCCTCGTGTTACTGCCTTTCTTTTCTAGCTTAAAACCGCCAGAGAGGCAAGGCAACGTCTTATCAGCTATTCTGACTTCGGCAGAACGTGGTTTCTTGCGCAGGCCCGGGCCTCCGCCCCATCGCTCAGGGTGCTGCACCGGGGTTTATGATACCTGTTAGGGGAGAACATTCCAGGCCTCCAGCTGGCTGTGCGTGTTTCTAGCGCGAGTGTGCTTCTGTCCACTTCCCTTCGCTGAGAAGCCCGGCTTCTGCCGGGGCGCAGATCTCCACTTGCGTGCACACTTCTCCACGCGTTGATGCCACTTCCCATCCCTCCTGCTTAGGGGTGTTATGGCCGCTGCCTTTGGGGTGGAACACATCTGGATTTAAATACTGCCTTGGCACTGACTCAGTTATGTGACCCCGGACAAGCTACTTAGCCTTCTGGCTCTGCTATAGCTCATCTGAGGAATGGGGATAAGGTGATCTGAAAGGGGCAGAGCTGGTCTTCTCGGAAGGAGGTGATAGTGCTCAGTTATCTCAGGATTCCCAGGGAGGAGCCCCCCACACCCCAGCATAAACACCGTGCAAGAGTCCGCCCTCCCCTGTGCCCCAGAGCCTGAAATGAATTTTATAGAGGTTAAGCCTTTTCTCTTTTTCTTCTAGAACCAGAGATAAGAAGAGACTATATATAGCCCCTTGGAGCTATAGTAGATGGAAGGGTCAGTGACTGATAGCAAATATGCTGAAAGTGTTTTGATACAGACTGAAGGGGAGAGAGAGAGATCTTGAGGCCAGTGGGGACTGAAAAAAGGAGGAGACTGAGGCTGGGGCGGGGGCAGGAAAGAGGGCTGCAGGGTGGAGGCAGGCCACAGACAGTGTCCTGGCTTCGGACGTTCTGACGATTGTTTAATCCTTTGCTGTCTCTTAGACACATTGTTTGTCGAGCCAGATGCCTTGCGGCATGGGCTCGCCCTTGCCTACATTTGTTGTCCTGAGCAGTCTCACCAGCTGCTCTTTGCATAAATAAAATGGATGGTATTGAGGTCTGGGACGCAATTAAATTTCAAGGAGATGTCTCCCATTAGGATATGCATAAAAAGATGTGTAATGGACCTGGGCTCACAGGCACCTATCAGTTACTTGAGAGAGTCTTCCAGAAGAGGGTGGGACTCTCCGGGGCCAGAGGTCCCATCCTGGGGACATGCTGGTCCCTGGAGAACTTACAGGTGGGACAGCTGGGAGGTCGGGCTGGGCTGCGGGGAGTCACAAAGGACTGACGGTTGTTGAATACAAACGGACACACCGGACACACCGTTTCCCAGCTCCTGCAGCTGCCTGCTCGGTGAGGGTGAGGACTGGCACCTTCTCCAGCTCCCGAGACCCTGCAGGATGACACCAGGCAGCTGGTTTGGTGAGTGCTGAGAGCAGGCTTGGTGTAAGAATGTTAGAAAGTTGAGCAGGATGAGTAAGCAAGTAAGAGAGGCAACCGATTCTGAACATGTAGGATGAGGGAAAAGGTGGGGCAGGAGGAAAACAAGGATCAACCAAGCTGACTTCTTTCTTTACCCTGAGCAGAGCACTTGCCTGCCAAAGATCCAGGGTAGAATTCAAGGGTGGCCAGTGTTCATTCATTTATCCAACAACTAATTACTCACGGGGCAGCTACTGATGTGTGCTGGGGATACAGAAAAGAGGGCAGTCTCTGCTTTCAAGCAATTTATTGCTCATTCTGCCTCTGTGTATCAGCTCACACTACCCCCTGCCTGCCCTCCTCTCCCCTTCTCTCCATCTAGGCCAGGTTTCTCATCCTCAGCACTGTTGGTATTTGGGGACGGATATTTCTTTGTTGTGGCAACTGTCCTGTGCATCGTAGAACATTTGGCAGAATCCCTGGCCTATACCCACTAGATGCCACCGCCCCTCCTGAGCTGTGACATCCACAATGTCTCTAACCTTGTCAAATGCCCACTGTGGGGGGGGGGGGGGCAATGGAACCACTGATCTGTTTTGTCTTTATCCATATTTCACAACCTTATTCAAGTGTCACCTCCTCCATGAAGCCTGCCTGAGCTACTTCTGCTCACTTGGGTTCCCCCTTTCTTGGGTCTCGCAGACCAGATATTGCTGCTGCAAAGCCAGTTAGCGGGTAACCTTGTCCTCTCCTCTTTTGATCTCTGTGAGAAGACAGGCCTCCAAATGCTCCTGAAGTTGTAGATTTCACTCAAGCACCCAGCAAGCCTGTTGCCTCTCTGAGAATGAGCTGCTTCCACTCGGCCAGGGAGACCCCAGTCTCCTCAACTGTCAAATCAAATGCAATGCTAGGTCAGAAATTTTCAACCATCCATCATAAAAGATATGGAGGGGCCAATTGGTTAGGTTTCTAGGTACCAATTCTCCTTTTTTTTTTTTTAAGTTTATTAATTTATTTCGAGAAAGAGAGTGTGAACCTGAGCAGGGAAAGGGCAGAGAGGGAGGGAGAGAGAGAGAATCATAATCTGCACTGTCAATGCAGAGCCTGATATGGGGCTCAAACTCACAAACTGCGGTATCACAACCTGAGCTGAAATCAAGAGTCAGATGCTCAACCAACTGAGCCACCCAGGCACCCCGGTACCAATTCTCCTGAAAAGAAGCAGATTTGGGGGCTCCTGGGCAGTTCAGTCAGGTAAGCATCTGACTCTTGATTTCAGTTCAGGTCATGATCCCACAGTTGTGGGATGGAGCCCTGCATCGAGCTCTGTGATGACCGTGTGGATCCTGCTTGGGATTCTCTGTCTCTCTCTCTGTCTCTCTCAATCTCCCTGTCTCAGTGAAGAGTGTGTCATTTGCAAACCATAGAACACCCAACCGCAACAGCTTGGACAAACAGTGGTTTCTCTTTCTCATATAAGAAAACAGCATCAGGGCCGGCATCTCGGAGGATTTCGGGGCCTCTCCGTCCGCGAGGTCTCCAGCACTTCCCGCTATGGACGGCTAGCAGCCCAGCTCACGCACCTGGGTGGGGGGGGGGGGCACGGGCACTCGAGTTGGAGCAGGGACAATGGTTCAGTGCTCCCAGGCAGAGGGGAGGATTAATCTCTCTGTGGCTTAGGTCTCCCTTTCCTCTCGGGACAGTTGGCAGTTGGAATTGAAGGCTCCCCAACAAGGAAGTAATTAAGTAAGTCGGACAATGCTGCCTGTTTTTGAAATCCCACGGGTTTAAGTAGGATTAGAAGTACCAATATGAGAATTAACCCAATAAATTCTTTCATTCTTTAAGTTGGTTGGAGCAAGGGAACGAAATCAAGAAAAAGAATTCTTTTTCTTCTGTCCCCACCCCTCTAGTGCCCCTGCAGCTACTCCCTCAAACAACCCCATACTTGATTAATATCTCTACTCATGTCCCTCTTTTGCTGGAGACTTCCAATCTTCATCTCTATCCACACCTCATATCAGACTTCTGCTCCTAGTAGAGGCAGACCAGCTAATCTGGACCAACCCTCCCTCAGAAAATAATTAAAACGATCTGAAGAAAATATTTTAAAAAATGTTCCCTAAAACATCAAAATAAGATAGTGAGTGATTAGCAAGCCAAAATCTAGAAGACAGAAATCCAAAGAGGTGAGCTTGGCACTCAGGGCTAGGTCTGCCCAGGGGGCCTCCGCTAACCAGTCTTTGTGCAATTTCTGCATCTGCCACAGTGATGTCACACCTAGTGACTCTGTCACCCATGACTCCTTTGTCTCCCAAGTCTCCTACTGCCTTAATAGACTGACACACTCCAGATTGGATTTATTATACACTCTTTTTAAAAATTTTTTTTCTAAGAATTATTTTGAGAGAGAGGGCACACACGTGTGCTCACGCTCTCATGAGTGGGGAAGGGACAGAGAGAGAGGGAGAGAGACAGTAACTCAAGGTAACCATGAAAGCCATTTAATATCTATGACTCATGATCTCAGCTGTTAAAAGGATGAAAACAGTATCTCATCTAACCTAATTTACAAGATTGCTGAGAGGCCCAAATGGGCTAATAGACATGGAAAAACCTGGATTATGCAATATGCTATAGAGAATTGTTAATAGTAAGAAGCATTGATGGCCAATCACTGGGCATTTATGACACGAGGACTCAGCTATCACTGATGAGAGGTTAACAAGAATCCAAAGTCCTTATCTGAGCCCTCAGGTGGTTGACACCAGGATTCAAATCATCCATTCTCTCACTTCAGCAGCGATGTTTACTGAGGACATGTTTTATGACTGGCGCTGTGTCAGGCACTGAATGTACAAAAATAAAAGTTTCTGCCCACATCTAGCTCAGTCTGATGGGAGACCAGATAAAGGTGGCCCATGATATAACAGAGATATTTATAAAATGCCAAAACAGTGTGGAGTGGAGTCACCTGACTTGAGAAGAGAGGTATTAATTAGGAGGCCTTCCTGGAAGAGGTGACCACTAAAACCAGTTCTGAAGGACAAATAGGAGACAGGTAGTGGAAGAAAAAAGCTATTTCAAGAGGAAGGAATAGCAGGTGTAAAGGCACAGCGTCCTTAAAGAAAGTTTTAGCAGTTTTATGCAGATGAGGAGGCCTGTTGCCTTAGGAGCCTTGAGGACCTCACTAGTGAGGCCCTGGGGCGGCCTCATGCACCGCTCTAAGTACGCGCTCTCTTCTCTCCAAGAGACTTTCTAGATCATATCGTCCAGCAGCCCTCAAACTCCAGCATGAATCAGAATCTCTGGAAGATCTTATTCAAAGACATACTGCTGGGCTCTGCCCCGAGCTTCCTCTTTGGTAAGTCAGGGGAGGGGGCAGAAATGCAAGTTCCCAGGGGAACTTGCTGTTATTGCTGGTCTGAGGACCACTTTGAGAACCACTACTCTGGCCGTAACTTTTTTTTCTTGCAGACCAACAAGCTGAGACCTGGAGGGGAAGGAAGTGCGTTAGTCTGTTAGCCGAGGTCACACAGCTAGGTCGGGCCAACTAGAGTAACAACTGGAGCTGTTTCCCCTCCCAGCGGAGCCCCTCCCTTCTAGGATCTTCCACAGCCTTTCCTCCCTTCCTTCCTCCCTCCCCGCAGGAACCTCCGCTCGCAGCGCCCCCCTTGCAGCCACCTGTGAGGCAGAGAAATTTGCATGTTCCAATTTACTCCGCGACCCAC
Source organism: Felis catus (assembly GCF_018350175.1). Taxonomy (NCBI): domain Eukaryota; kingdom Metazoa; phylum Chordata; class Mammalia; order Carnivora; family Felidae; genus Felis; species Felis catus. The sequence continues at coordinate 66,058,061 of NC_058379.1, read as the reverse complement.
TTTTCAGGAAGGCACCGTTTTAACCTAACGGAGGGCGAGTTTAATCGCGGATTTTCAGGCGGGCCCCGCAGCGCCTCCCGACACCGCCGCGGGAGCGGCGCATCTCTGTCCAGGGAGCCTCGCTCTGCGCACGGTGGCCCGGGGCGCGGGGGAGAAGCCCGGCCGCGCCGGCGACAGTCGGGTCCCCCAGGCCGCCGGTGCGCGCAGCGAGGTGTCGTCGGAGCACTGTGTCCTCCCGTCCCGCCGCGGAAACGACTCTCCCCGAGGGGGCTGGGGTGGAGATGGGGGCAGCTGCTGCCGGCAGCCCCTCCCCCTCGAGGGTTCTCAAGCTGGGGGGGGGGTCTTCCTGCCCCCCCCCCCAAGTACAGTCTCCTTCCCAACAGGGGTCCCTCCGGCTTGTTGAGTTCTTGGGAGTCCTGGAGCCTGGAACGTGTCTCCGTGTCTGTCTGCAGGGCCCCACAGGCTTACTAAAGGCAACTATTAGTGTCCGTTACATCATTAACTAGTGACAGAGCCATGTGGGGCCCCTTCCCTTCCATGTATTTAGAAGGTATTTATCGTGGGTCTGCCATTCCCATTGCCCCTTGCTAGACATTGTGGGGCATTCAAACGTGGCACGCACACACCTTCTGCCCTCCAGAACTTCAAGGTAATGCTGGGGAGACCAGGAGGACAGGCAGAATCCACAAACGATTTCACTCCCCCAGGGTGGAGGCGCCTCCAGGACTGATACAAGTTGAACACATGTTGCCATCTGCAGTGTGAGTATCGAGAAAGGTCACTGGGGAGCCTGGGTGGCTAGGTCAGTTAAGCATTGGATTCTTGATTTTGGCTCTGGTCACGATCCCCTGGTCAGTGAGATTGAGCCTCAGGGCAGAACGTGGAGCCTGCTTGGGATTCTCTCTCTCCCTCTCTCTCTCTGCCCCTCCTTGTGCTCTCTCTCAAAATAAATAAATACACTTAAAAAGAAGTCACTTATGTGGTCGGAAGAGGCTTCAGAGAGGAGGTGGGCTTGAAGTGGACTTGGGAGGGTTGGACAGAAGGAGAGAGGCCTTTCTCGGTTGGGGGAAGGGAGTGACCTGAGGAATGGCATGGTGGAGGGGGCGGAGGAAGGGCTCCCATAGGTGGCGGTGTGAGTTGGCATGTGAAACTTCCTCTCCTCCAGTAGATACGGTCTTTACATAGACCTTTATACTTCGGTGACCAGCCGCCTTGGTAAGGACACAGGATGTGCTGCCTCACACTTGGACAAAGACTGAGTCATGCAATTCTGTGAACTCTGGCTTTTCGGCTTTCCTCAGAGCCTTTGGGAAAATGGCGCAAAGCCTTGGGCAGGTACAGGAGATCCAAAGGTGGAAACAAAGCTGTCTGGAGTTTTATGGGCAGCCTCATAATAGGACAGTGACATTGATCTTCCAGGGTGATCTTTTTTTTTTTTTTTTTCATTAAGAAGGCCTGGTTAGATGTGGTTAATGGCTTATTTAAACCCCAGCTGGGGGTGCCTGGGTGGCTCAGTCGGTAAAGCATCCGACTTCAGCTCAGGTCATGATCTCATAGCTGGTGAGTTCGAGCCCTGCGTCAGGCTCTCTGCTGACAGCTCAGAGCCTGGAGCCTGCTTTGGGTTCTGTGTCTCCCTCTCTCTCTGCCCCTCCCCTGCTCATGCTGTGTCTCTCTCTGTCTCAAAAATAAATAAAAACATTAAAACGATTAAAAAAAAAACCTCAGTTGGGCAGGGCTGAGGGAAATCCCAGTTTCAAGGGGTTCTTGGTTAATAATCAGAACAGCGCTGGAAGGGAAGGATGGGTTGTGGTGAGCAGAAGGGAAGAAAGGATTCACAGTGGAGGTCTGATGTTTATGACAGGCTCTGAAAGAAACGTACCTATACTAATATTTTTTCTTAAAATTTTTTTAATGTTTACTTTGAGAGAGACAGAGTGTGAGCGGCGGAGGCGTAGAGAGGGAGGGAGACACAAAATCTGAAGCAGGCTCCAGGCTCTGAGCTGTCAGCACAGAACCTGACGCGGGGCTCAAACTCATGAGCTGTGAGATCATGACCTGAGCCGAGGTCGGATGCTTAACTGACTGAGCCACCCAGGTGCCCTTAATGTTTTATTGATCCTAATGATGAAGAAAACGATGAAGAAAACAAAGACAAGACAAATATGGCTTAAATTAAATCTCTGCTGATATGACCTGAGACATGCAGAGTGTGACTTTCCTCAGAGAATTCATAGCTGCCTTAATGTTGATGTGTTTTTTGCTAGAGACTGAAAGTGACCTTACCTTAGCAGCAGCTAGCCCCTCAAGGTCCTGAAAGGATTACTTCAAAATTCCTTAGAAACTTCCTTTATCCCCACTGCCTCCACCAACATAAAAGTATATAATCCATCAGTCCTCACAACCCCAGTGCAGCTCTCTCTATGGGTCCTGTCCTTGTGCTATAATAAAATCACCTTTTTGCATCAAAAATGTCTCAAGAATTCTTTTTTAGCCGTTCACTCTCAAACCCAACCTTCAAATTACATCACTGACAGAAGTTTTCTCCCTGAAAAGATAATGAGGTCTGTAATGCCATAGCTCCAAAGGAAATGAAATGTCAAGTCATTTTTAGATTTAAAAGGTAGCGACTATTCATGAGAAGCTGGTGGAGGGGGGTGGGCATCTTCCCACACCTGCTGTAAAGTGGGTGGTCTTCATCTGGTTCATGTAGGAGGCTCTGGGTGTAAGATGGAGAAAAATATCAGGAGGGGGGCTAAACCCTCAGGCTCTCTCCTCCCAAGCCTCCCCCAGAGATACTGTTTTAGTTGATCTCTTTCTAGTCGTCCCCTTGGAGTTTCTTTGGGGTTTCCAGATGCTTCCTTTAAAACATTAACACATCTGAACACGTTAGAGGGAAGGATGGAGGGAGGGCTGGGAAGGGAGTGAAGGATTGGGAGCAGGTTTGGGGCATCTTGGGGGTGGGAGGACTTCAGGGGGATCTTCAGGAATGCCTGGGTGTGGCAGAGGACCTTAAAGAGCCCTGGATGTTAGGACAGGACACTGCGGGTAGCTGGGAGGGCATTCAATACAAACTTGCCCAATGTGCCTTGATAATAAGGGTGAAATGCCATCTCTGAGCAGGAGGCTGTTGCAGACCCGTGAGGGTGTCCCAGCTTCCCGTTGCGGCCTAGCAAACTTCTCCAAAACTTGGTGGCTTAAGTCAACATCCATTTTATTTCATCTGATGATTTTGTGGATCAGAAATGAGAGAAGGGCTTTGCCAGGTGATTCTTTTGTTCTGGATAGAGTCTATGAAGATCACTCCATGGTCCTCTGCTAACATTTTAAGAGGAAGAAGAGGAAAAAGAAAACACCAATAAATATTTTTGCGCACCTAGGTCTCATGGTGGTTGATAGCCTAGACTCTGGCCTGACAAGGGTGCCATCACTTCCTCCTTACGTGACCTTACAATTAGCCTGTCAGTGTCAGTCTTCACATCTGTCAAATGGGAAAACTTCCTCGTGGGGCTATTATGGGGTTCAGATGGGACCGCATATGCGAGTCTTCATTAAATCTATGTTGGTGTGGCTGTTATTGTTTTCTCTGGGAACGATATCTTGCTCCGTGTGTGGGCCACAGAGGTGTGTAACTTGCAGTCCGTACTCTCGAGATGCTTAATGAGGCAAACCCTCCATATGCCGCAGCTGGATAATACAACCATGCACGTAGCTGTGAACCCACTGGCTTAATCCAGGGGCTTAGCCGAGGGAGATACCACCGTCCTGGAGGGCTTCGTGAGCCATCCCAGACCGCAGGGGAAACCAAGCAGATGGGGGAAAGCCAAAGGGATATAGAGGGGGAATCCAGCGAGGCTCTTGTGCGGCAGTGGGGTTAGCTGAGCCTGGAAGGTGAGTGGGACAGACCAGAAATCTGACATTCCGTACTAAGCCCTTCATCCTGTTTGCCAGTTGTTTTTCATAGTTTTCTTTGGAAATATTCTAAACAGGAGCTGGTTGGAGTCCAAACTGGCAACTGCCAGCAAGACATTTCATAGAAGTCTCGTGTTTCATCTTGGAAATTCATGTGATTCTTGTGTCCTGCTTAACAATGTCTCTGTGTTTATTTTTAATGTAAAAATCATCTTTTATATTAAAATTATTAAAGGCATTTTTATATGACTTCTATATTACTTCATATTATTATTTTTATAATAAAATAATTACAAGTATTTTAAGTTACTTATCACTGAGTGAAAGGGAAGGACCTGGTATGTTCTTCTCCAGGCTCCCTTCCCCCAGGCACATCGCCTTGCACTCCTGTGGGACTGCGGGCTCTGGTGTGTGACGGGGCCATGCAGGGCTCGAGAGGGCACAGGAGAGGCCCTGGGAACCTGTGATGAGGGCTCCCTGGAAGTGGTGAGCACAGACACCTCAGCAGACACAAGTTCAAATCCAGGCTTTGTCACTTATTGGCTGTGTGCCCTGGCCAAGGCGTAACCTTTCTCAGCCTCAGGGGCCTTAGTATGATGGGGTGACAGTGAGTGTAAAGGGAGGGAAGGAATGGCTGTGTCTTCTCTTCCAAACTTCCCACCATTCCCCGGGACATTCATGTGGTCTAAGTTCCAGTTGCCATGTCTGTAGAACGGGAAGACTTCCTCACAGGGTTATTATATGGTGCAAATGAGATCACACAGGAGTATGCAACAAAATTGAAGTCACTTAAACGATCCCAAGTGGCTTCCATATTTAAAATAATATCCCTCCCATCTCCCTCCTGGGTAGCTCTTCTCTTTTTTCTTCACTCCTTAAAGATTAGCAAAGTTTTCCTAACTCGCTGTCTGCACTTCTATCTCCTGTTCTCTCCTGAATCCAAGACTCCCCAGCTTTTGCTCCCACCACCCCAAGGTCTGCCTCCCAAGGTCATCAGAGACCTCCTGACTGTGGGATCTCACCATCAGTCTCTTGGGAGAGCAGCCACCACTAGCACTCTCTTCTTTTTGAAATCTGTCCTTATGGGGCACCTGGGTGGCTAAGTTGGTTGAGCGTCTGACTCTTGATTTTGGCTCAGGTCATGATCCCAGGGTCATGGGATCAATCCCTGCACTGGGCTCCATGCTGAGTATGGAACCTGCTTGAGATTCTCTCTCTCTCTCTCTCTCTCTCTCTCTCTCTGTGTGTGTGTCCTTCTGCCCCTCACCCACCCCTCAGCTCCCCCGCCCTCGCTCTCTCTAAAGGAGAAAAAAAAAAAAGAAAAAAGAAATAAATCTGTCCTTCCTCTGGGTTCTGTGGTACCCACCCTCCTGGTTTTCTTCCTGCCCCTCTGGCTACTTCTTCTCAGCCTTTCTCCTGACCTTCTTCTTCTGTTGCAGCTTGACAGTGGATTTTTTTCTGGGTCCTGTGTTCATCTTCTCACTCCCTATGCTCTCCTGGGTCATTTCATTAACTCATGGGGTGAATTATCATCTGCAGCCTGAGGCACTTTCCAAGCCCCAGACCACTGTGGTCACCTGCCTCTCTGGAGCCTCTACTTGGATTCCCCTGCTCCAAACTCTTCAACTTGCTTCTCTTCTGTGTTTCACTTCACAGAAGTGACTGTCGCCACCATTCGGCTGCCCAAGACGGCCATCCTTGACTTGGTCTTATTCCCCACGTGAAGTAAACCACTAAGTCCTAATTCCATCTCCCAAAGTGCTTTAGAGTCTCTTACTTCTCTCCCATCCAATGCCATTCTGTCCATCGTGTCTTATGTGGATTAGTCCAGAAAGTATTGTAAAAGGCCATGGTTTGAGAGAGTTCAACTCAAATGTTCAGAAATGGTTGGTTTGTTGGGACTTTTAGGTGAATTACACTTTCCTTTTTAAAAAAATGCTTATTTATTTTTGAGGGAGATTAAGAGAGAGCACGTGGGAGCAGGGGAGGGGCAGAGGGAGAGGGGGACAGAGGATCTGAAGTGGGTTCTGCGCTGACAGCAGAGAGCCCAATGCAGGGCTTGAGCTTAACAACTGTGAGATCATGACCCGAGCTGAAGTCAGATGCTTAACCAACTGAGCCATCCAAGTGCCCCGATAACTACACTTTCTACACTTTCTATACTAGCTTAACCAGAAAAGGTAAGTTCAGAGAATCAATAAAGAAGACACACAGGAATCAGGGAATTTATGGGCACCTCAGGGACCAGACCCGGACACCTGGGCCTTCCAGAACACACACACACACACACACACACACACACACACACACACTCTCTCTCTCTTCTCTTTGCCTCATTCTCTCCTACTTCATCTGGTCTTTCTCCACACAGAGGGGAACATGGCCACTGACAGCCTTGTACTCACATTCTAGCCCTGGGCTCACATTTTCTTGTGTCATCAAGAAAGGACTTCTACAGGCTCCAGCCAGAAGAATTGAAATTGGCAGCTATTGTCATTGTCATATGACCTTCCTGAATCAATCACTGCGGTAAAGTGCAGTGATTGTTCTAACCTGGCTCATGGGCCTCCCTCGGCAGTCAGAGGTTCAAGGTCTGTGACCGGAAGTGTCAGGGGTGGGAGGTGGGTGCAGACTGAACAAAGACAACAGTTACTTTGTTGCCCAGCGCACACACCCTCTTCTCCCCATATACACAACTTCAAAAATGTTCCTACTTAAGATAATACCACATTGCTCACACCTCCCCCTGGGAGACAACCAGAAGTCTATTGAATACCCTTCGCCTTCAGGGCTGGATGTGCACTGTGTGACCTCATGAAAAGAGAAATGTGCCCCTCAACACACCCTATATATAATCTTTTTGGGGGAGGGACAGAATAACAATAGAAGCTTCCATTTAAAAAAGGGGAAAGGGAACAGGAGATGACAGCCACTGGCCCAGAGGATGCATGTCCTGCTGGTCAGGAACAGTGAGTAAGCAGGCAGACATGTTTGCCAACTCACTACCCCAGGTGAGCCAACGGGTGAGTCCTCGGTTGGCCACTGTGGCTTCCCTATGCTCTGCTTGCTGGAGCCTCCATCTGGGGTTCGCCTTTGCCACACCTGAGGCGTGCTGGTCAAGATTTTGCTTCTGGGGCTAGGCCTTGAGGCCCGCTCCCTCCTGGAATGGGCTTGGGGCCTGGGTTTGCCTTGGGGTTGATATAATTGTGAGCTCCTGAGTGTCCAGCCTAGAGTATCTCTGCAAATAAAGTTTAATGAAACTCTCCCTGATTACATGTAGGGGAGATTTATTGACTGTTAAGTCATGATGTTTGAATCTGGACCCAGTCTTGCCTCTTAGCCACCCCCCCCCCCCCCCCACCACCGCCACAGACACACCTAATGGCTGAGATCCAGGGAGCAGAATTGATTTGCTTCCCGTCAGGCCCTCCCCCAACATTTATGGGGCTGGGGCAAGAGCACGAAAAGAGGGCTTTGGTAGACCCCATCTCAGTTCTGTCCTGCACAACAGGGCCTCCTGCTTGCACACGGGCAACTCAGGGGACATATCCAAGCTCTGGTCACCCCCACCTCTACCAGCTGTCTCTTAGTAGCACCGTGGGCCCAAAGGTCTGTGACCTGCAAGCACAGGGTCCTCTCAGAAGAATGACTCAGGGAAGGGGTCCTTATGGGAGCCCAGGAAGCAGGCTCTGGCCATTTGCGCAGGACATTCTGTGATCGTGGGCGTTCAAAGCAAGGTCTAGAAGGGGGTCCCAGGCTCCCGGTGGACCCATCCTCTGGGTCCCCTGGGCTTGTCATCCTGTAGGGAAGGGCATGGCCAGAGGGAAGTCAGATTGGGACATTTTAAAGCACAGAGGGTCAGGACAGGGTCCTCACTGCCCAGCTCGAAAACGTGTTCTTCTTGTGTCTCCAGGCTGCTCCCCAGAAAGTGACATTTAATCGTGGCCGGAAATTGCCTGTCTCTTTTGGTAAGGAGTGAATTTATACTAGAATGTGTTTGGAAAGGGCCTGGGGATAAGACTTCCCCCATTTCTCATCATCCTCCCAGATTGTTGCTTCCTAGTCAGGACATTAATTTTAGTGCAGGGACAGAACTCAGCTGAGAAAGGGACCTCCGGGCTGGTCCTACACCTGGGACTTCTGAGGGGGGTGTGGTGAGTCAGTGACTCACATGGGACAGTGACAAGAAATTGGCAGAATCCCTTTCCCTGCATCCTGCCTCCTGCCTCTGAGTCTCCCTCTGGTCCAACCTATTAGCAGAAGCTAACAGGCTGAGGAGAAACTGCTGAAGGCAGAAAGAGATTCTCAACATGCCCATGCATCCCATGTTAACATGAGCCAGGAGCACAGCTGGAGCCCTCCCACAGCCTGGCATTTTCTGCCATGTGTGTCCCAAAGCATTAGCCATGGGGACGCAGAGTTTGGGTCATAACATCAGTTAGTAGTTTAACCCCATGTAGCAAGTAATATCAGATTCCCAGCCTGGGATGGGGCGGGAGGCAGGGGGCAGGGGTGTCCTCCATTGGTTCCCCACCCCCTCTTGACTCAGCCTGTTCCATCCGCTAAGTGTGTCACTTGAATATTCCATTATCAGTTTTTTTTAAATGTTTTTATTTTTGAGAGAGAGAAAGAGACAGAGTGCAAGCAGGGGAGGGGCAGAGAGAGAGAGGGAGACACAGAATCTGAAACAGGCTCCAGGCTCTGAGCTGTCAGCACAAGAGCCCAACGCAGGGCTCAAACTCACCAACCACGAGATCATGACCTGAGCTGAAGTTGGAGGCTCAACCCACTGAGCCACCCAGGCGCGCCCCTTCTATATCAGTTTTGGTTGTTGGTCACAACAACAGAAACTGATTCTAACTCATTTAAGTACCCGTTTATTGGAAAGTCATGGGGCTAGTTCACTGCATGAAAGTTAATAGTAATCTGGCCTTGGGAGGGGGTGGGGGGTAGGCCCTGGGGGAAGAAGCCAAGATCGCATGAAGGTTGCATGGCCTTTCTCCACACCACTGCGGTCAGACCCAGCTCCAACTCCCTTCTACCCTGGATGTCTGCTCAAATTTCAAATTCCTGCAGGGCGGAATCCGATTGGCCCAGTTTGGGTCAGGTGGCTCTCCTTTGGGCCAATCCCTCTGACCAGGGGATTAGAGTCCAATGATTGGCCAGGTCGGAGCCCCTTGACTCTCAGGTGCCTGCGTGTAAGGTATTGAGGTTGGCGGCCCCAAGAGAACCCAGTGAATGGGAAGGAGATCTCTTAAGGGAAGGGAGGTGCTGTTACCAGAAGAAGGTAGGAAGTATGTTGGGAAGATAAAAACAAAAATGGCCATTAGGGCAGGCAAGCTGGGATTTCCAGATTCTGGGAAGAGGAAGTAACCGTATTCTAAATAGCATGGAGGAGGGAAGCCTACAGCCTGCCCGGCGGCACAGGCACGCACCTGACTTGGCTCCTTGGTCCTCGCTGGCTGGCTTCTCGCTTCACTTCCATGTGCTCAGCATGGAATGTGTTTTAATCATGCGTTGTCCTCGGCTTCCTCTTGTACATCCCTCCTCCTCCAGCCCCCTCCTCTTTCCTTTCCTTTGCGTGACAGCTCCCCTAGTGCCGGATGACCGCCTTTCTTGGATTTCTCCACCAAAACTGGTCTTTCTAGAACCCCTTTCCTATACGATTTGTTCTTGCTGACTATTAGGTGGGAAGAATCCAGATAAACGAATTCCACCAGGTTTTAACGAGATCTTAACGAGTTGCAGCTGTCACAACATAATGCTCTTTTACTGAGAATTCGAGGGAGAAATTTTTGATTGCGTGGGCGGCTGCTGGCGAAGCCATCATAGGGCCTTGGTACCTCTCAGATCATGCAGGTGGTGGCCTGATCTGGCCCAGGTGTGGCTGTGCTGATTCTGACACTAAGGGCATGCACTTCCTTCATGGACCTGACACTGAGTCCTGGGACGGTAGATCCCACCTTGCAGCCTGGAAAGAAATACTGCTTTATGTTAAATTACAAGCGGTATTAAGCATACAAAGTCTGTCTGCACGGATCAGTTGGCCAAATATACACGAGGGTGACATTCAGCAACTTTAACTGCTCTGGCAAGGATACTGACCAATCAGATCCAGGATGCTGAGGAAGGGGGCTCCCCACGCCTGGGGCTGTGACAGGCTGTGAGGGGCAGGGCTGCAGGTGACAGGATACTTTCCACGAGGAATGTGAAGGTCAGAGACAGGACAAGCGGTGCACGTGTGGACATTGGAGGAGGCCCCCAGAAGACAGAAAGAGAAGCAAAGCTGTCCTCACACAGTGAGTGGAGGGGTGCGGGGCAGGGCCTGGGGACTAACAATGTCCTTCTTCTTTTGGGTTTTTTGTGTCTATGAAAAATCTAATTAGCCATTTCTAAGTCTTTCCTACAGGTGAAAAGACATAATCACACGGCAGCCCATGAGGATGGCTAAGGTGAACTCTGTACCATGGCCTTGGCAGTGAGACAGGTGGGAGTGAGGTGGGAGATGGTGGCTGTGAAGGACTGACTCAACATAGCAAAGCTTCGGGCATTTAAAGAATAGATTCCCTGCCACAGGCCCTTCCTTCTGCCCCTGACCACCTTCTTTGTACTCTGGTATCACTGTGAATTTCAGGGCCCGCCAAGACATGGCTCATTTCTTTGGACCTTAGCAGTGGTTCTAGAAAGGGTGGTAGTCAGGGGACCCAGGAGGAACCCAAATGAGCCTCCAAAGCCAAGTCCTGATGACCCAGGGAGAAAATGTGTCAGAACAACGGCAGAGTCTCACCTCCTCCAGGAAGCCATCCAGCTTCTGTTAGTCTCTGGGATTTCTGAACTTGCAGTTGCTTTTATGTAGGAGAGCACATTAGAATCGTCTGGAGAGCCTTTAAAGATTCAGGATGGGATAGGACAATTGTATTTTTTCAAAGATCCTTGTGCATAATTCTGATAAATGCACTTGGTTGACAAGCATTATGGAACACTTGTAAGAGTGCCTGGGAGTTGAACTTGCACTATGGAGCCCTTGCAAGAAATCTAACTCTCATACTGGCTTCGTTTGGCTAGTACAGTGTTTAAAAATATCTGAGGGGCTCCTGGGTGGCTCAGTCAAACATCTGACTCTTGATTTCAGCTCAGGTCTTGATCTCAGGGTCCTGAGTTCAAGCCCCGGGTTGGGCTCTGCCCTGGGTGTGAATCCTACTTAAAAAAAAAAAAAATCTGAAACGTGAATGCTTTGGTAGGCTTGGGGTGGGGTGTGCAATTTTCAATTATCCACAGTCCCACTGTTCCCTTTTACTTCATAACCAGGTGCTTTGCTTTTTTTCATCGCTTGTGACTCATGAGCACTTGTACATCTGGGACACTGTTCTTCACATGGACACATTGGGCGGCAGCCCGCTTATCCCAGTGGGGTTGCCCCAGCTCCGAGTGTTTCTGAGGCTGCTTTTTAGGTACTGCCTTCACCATAACTTTATTCCACACACAAGAAAATCAGTCTTCTCCCTCTGTAGCCATGTTATGATTATTCTTTAAAAATGACATCCTCCGAGTGCCTGGTGGCTTAGTAAGTTGAGCATCTGGCTCTTGATTCCGGCTCAGGTCACTATCTCATGGTTTATGAATTCGAGCCTCATGTCGGGCTCTGCACTGGCAGCACAGAGCCTGCTTAGAATTCTCTCTCCCTTTCTCTCAGCCCCTCCCCTGCTCTCTCAGAAGGTCTTCCTGGAAAGGTGTAAAATTTTACCTGAAATTGACACTCCAGAGTTAGCTAACTCTGTCTCCGCAGTGTGATACAGGAAAGGCTTCTTACCCATTCATTCAGGACATAATGATTCTCTAGAAGTTTGAGTTCCAACAGCTCGGTGCCATCTGAGTTGCCATGGAGACCTTGTAGCTTGTTAAGAGCCCAGGGTTGGGACTCGTCTAACCAAGCCCCGTCCCATAGACATATGATATGAGCCGCAAATGCAAGTCATATATGCGATTAAAATTTTCTCGTGACCAAATTACAAACTTTTTAAATGGCGAAATTAATAATATCTTTTATTTAACCCAATGTATACAAGGCATTGTCATCTAGATATTTAATAAATATACAAAATTATTGAGATATTTTGCTTTTTTCTTGGTTGTATATGTTTGAAATCCAATGTGTACTTTTGAACACACCTCAGTTTGGGCTGGCTTTATTTCAGGTGCTGCGTGTGGCTACTCGCTCCCACAAATCTGGCTGAGAGGCCAACATGGGGTCTCAGAGTGTGGAATTGCCGCTCCTACGACCTGCCCGTATGTGCTCTTGTTCCCCCAAGATGTGCTTGCTCTTGGGTCACTGACTCATGCTCGAGCTGCCGTTTGTTTCCTGCGGTCCGAGGGACCTAACCCTAGCTAGATTTCCTGACACTGTGCCAACTTTCCTCTCTGCTTCATTTCTTCCCCTGCAAGTCCTTGCATGTCACTGTGATATAATTCAAAGCTTGTAAGGGCTAGGATCCAATGGACCCAACCCAAACAGGAAACTGGCTTTCTCATTGTTTATTTGGAGCCATAAAGCAGAAAATGTCAGACACTTGTTTTCAATGCTTCATTGAGCTGGAACTGAATTGAAACTAACTATTTCCAGTGGGGCCTTCTGACATGGAATGATTTAGAAGCTTCAACTGTTAGATCGAGAGGGCTAATTAAAACATGAATTGACCCTAAACTTTCCTTGCTCTGGTCAGTATCACTGGCTGCCTCACCTTTTGCTTAGCATCTTGTTAGTCAGAGGCTACAAGATTCTTGTTAGTCAGAAGCTGGGGTATCCTCAAGTACTCTGGGAATATTCCAGCAACTATTCCACAAAGCGTCTCTGCGTAAAAGGTCTTGGTTTAGGTCTCTGTCCCAAACCCCTTTGTAAATCCCACAATAGATAATCTTGTCTGTCACCACATAGCTCTCTTCAGTGTGGTCTGGGCACGACGGTACTGTATACTGTGTGGTATTGTATACTCTGTACCACTGTGGCAGACATGTTTGTCTGCTTGTCCAATAGCCATTCTTCCTGCGTTCCCTGCAATATGGCGGAGCTCACCTGCTACAGTAGGGGCTGACAATGCCACATGCATGCCTTTACAGACTGCTTTGCAGCCAGGAATGGCCTTATGACCCTTTTATGCCAAAAAGACACAAGTGAAAGCATTTTGGGAAAGATTTTCCTCCCTGATAAAGAGAGAGAGAGACATGAAAGAATGACTGTCTTGCAACTCTGGTTGCCTCCTTCTTCCTGATGTGGTTGTGAGGTTTGTAACAAGGCAGCTGTTTTGGGACCGTGAAGTAACAACCCGGGGATGAAAATGAAGTCTTCTGAGGATGCTGTGAAAGAGGAGGAGGATAGAAAGAGACTGCATCCTTGATGACATCACTGAGCAGCTGCACCAAACTTGGAGCAGAACGTTCTACTTTTAGGAATGAAACTACTGTTGTTTAAAGTACTTTTGGGCAGGTATTCTTACTTGCTGCCAAAAACATGCTAACTGGTATGGATGCCTGGCATTTAGTGATATATTCTTGTCTTCTGTTTCTTAGAAGGAGGAAGTCACTGAAACACTGTTCCTTCAACCTCGTTGGCCAGGTTCACTATGGAAGCCCAGTTCCATCATGTGATAGTCATTCAACAAATATTTGCCAATTCGTGAGCCAATGGGGGCTATCAAGGAGGTAAGATCCTTAGAATTTGGCTACTGCCTAGAGGTGAGGGAATGAAGCTAAGGATGATGAACTGTTTCTGGATTGTACGGTTGGCGAGAGGGTGCTACCTTGTAAGTTAGCACAGGGTGGAGAGCAGAGTCATTGAAGAAGATGAGTTTTGCCCTGCATGTGTTGAGATGGATACTTTTGGAACAGTCCCCATAGACGGTTGAACACCAGGTCTGGATTGAAGCTCTGGAAAGATGGGATTGGACGGGAAGATGCATAGCATGAGAGAAGTGATTCTTGGGTGCTGCCATCTCATTGTGTGGCACTGCCATCTACCTTGTTACCCAAGTGAGAATTCGGGAAGTCATCCTTGACACCTCCCTCTCCCTCCCTTCCCACGTGAATCCATTACTATGATTCCACTTCTTGTCTCTCACCCCCATAAACTTCTCTCCATCCCCCTGCTACCACTGGAGTTCAAGCCAAACCACATCTCCCCTGCACTACTGCAGTGGTCTGCTTGGTTTCCTGAATCCACTCCAAGCCCTTTCACTCACTGTAGTCCAGCCACATCAGTCTTCTCTCACTCCTATTTTTCTTTTTTTTTTTTTTGAGAGAGACAGAGACAGCATGAGCAAGGGAGGGGCAGAGAGAGAGAGAGAGAGAGAGAGAGAGAGACAGGGAGAGAATCCCAAGCAGGCTCCATGCTGCCGACGCAGAGACAGATGTGGGGATCGAACTCACGAAACCGTGAGATCGTGACCTGAGCTGAAACCAAGAGTCAGACGCTTAACCGACTGAGCCCCCCAGGTGCCCCTTCTCTCACTCCTTGAAAGCACCAATCCTTGTCTCAAGGCCGTTCTGCATGAGCTTCCATCTGCCAAGAACACTGCTCTCTCCATCCTCCAACTTCCTCCACCTGCCCATCTCTGGTCGACTCTAGGTCTTGGCCTAAACCTCACAACCTCACATACCCCCAACCCCATGCACCTTTGTAGCCTCAGAAATTTAAGTTTGTTGGAACACCATGGGGTGATTTGGCTTTTGGTGACATGTATGGGCAAAAAAGCCAACCAACTAACCAACCAACCAACCAAATAAACAAAGAAACAAACAACTTAAAAAACCCCTATTATCAAACTTGAATTAATTAAAATGAGAATTGTAACTATCCAGGGTCAGGAATTCACGAGTATGGACAAGTGTATTGTTTCCCCTAGAAGGCAAATCTACATAGGAAACCAAATAGCTTGTGAGTACGGGCTCAGACAAGGAACATTAGCTGCTTGATCTAAATGATTATATTTGCAAAGCCATGATTCCTCCAGTGTGCCCATTTCTACCACAAGGGTCTCCCTAGACACCTGTTCCTAGACCACTACTCCCCGTGTTGGAGACCTCCGCCCCCCCCCCCCCCCCCCCCCCCACCGCCACTGTGTCTGCCTTCAACTCCTAAGCTTCAGTGGCTGACCTGGTCCCCCTCAGATGTAAGGTTGCTTTAGCTATGTTAACACCCATCTGGTTAATATTTAGTAAGGTTAAGGTCAGACCTTGGAGCAGTCGTTTAGACAATTTCACATGTCAGCTTTGATCTACTACATGTGTTTTATAGTTCAATTTTAAGAGCTGTGAAAGCAGACTATAGAGGACTTAAATCCACTTCTTTAAAAGTCTGTTATTTACTATATTTGTTTAAATTCCTTCAGGATCTATATTGCTAATTGTTTTAGCAAATGGCACTCTGTAGCCTTGAAATTATAAGCCTTCTAATGTTCTGGGGGGATTGTCAAAGCAGGTTCAAGAAGGAGATTTTAGGGTCACCTGGGTGGCTCAGTTGGTTAAGCATCTGACTCTTGATTTTGGCTCAGGTCATGATCTCACAGTTCCTGGGTTCGAGCCCAGCCTCAGGTTCTGTGCTTACAGCATGGAGCCTGCTTGGGATTCCCTCTCTGCCCCGTGTGCATTCTCTGTCTCTCAAAATAAATAAATTTAAAAAAAAAGGAGATTTTACTCTAAAGATGAAAGCATTTTGGAAGGAGGTTGTTAGATAAAAGGAAGGCTGAAAACATTCCTATGCATAAAACATTTTGCTATACTTAACAACCTCAAAGATATTTCTGCAAGATTGTCTGTAAGAGGTCCCCCTTGGAAAATCCTGATCTCGAACTTAACCTCCTATCTCAACATATTTCATGCTAATCAGATGTCATAGGTAACTATTTAGCATTTGGAGTCTTTAGCTGAAGAGCCTTAAAACCTTTTCTCTGTTTTCTACCGAAGACCAAAGGGGGCATTTAATGACCAGATCACTCTTGTATATTTATCATCTTGAAACAATAGGTATAAGAGGTTTTGTTTTGACAGAAGGCATTCCAATGTGGCTAATCTACTGTGGCCTTCTTCTGTTTCTTGTTTGGACTGCCTTTGAAGGTTGGAGTGAATTTCCATTCTTACCATGTTTTCTTTCAAACACGCTAACCGTGGATGAAGGGAGGTGGGAGAGCAGTCTCTGAAGGCAGGTTTCAGAGACAAGCACTGCTTCACCTTCAGGGGCAACGTTCTGAGAAGTAGTTCCTCCCAGAATGCTGCCCCCTGAGGCCCAGTCCTGGTGGGGTACCGAGGGCCCGGACGGGATGCCTGGAGCTGCCTGGCGGGATATTCATCTTAAAGTCTTAGGAGCATGTCCTGAACGTCCATGGCTATCCTCAGTAATCCAGTCTCAACCCTGAGTGGGGAGAACGATGTGTAGTTGAGAGGAGACCCACAGGGATGGGCCCATATATCTGACTTGAACAGGGTTTGCTCAGAGGCACGTCTGGTGCTGTTACCAAGTAGAAGAAAGGAATCAGGATGCCAGCACATCAAAACATAAGCACATATACAAGCACAAAACAAGCACATATGCATGTGATTGTTAATATACACTATGCTATAAAAGGCATATACACCTATGCTATAAAAGGCATAGGTGACTTTTAAACAAAATCTGTACAAAACTGAGCTGTGAGTATAATTTTATTCATATTGTTACCTAGAAATTTGTTATACAAACAATAGGAAAAGAATCCAAGTGATCCCTGAGGAAACTAACAAAATACTCACTTCATTTCAGGGTAACACTTAGTAACAAAAACAGCTTGAAAAAATTAATACCATTTAAATTCGGCCATGTACAAGGCTTTAGAATGTTCCTATTTACACGCCTGTGTGAGCCCACCAGCAGAAGGTATACGGAGAACACTCCAGCTCCTGTGAAGATGGGCCTGGAGGCATGTCAGAGGCTCTGGTTCACTCAGCCACAGCCTGGACTCTTCTCTCCTGGTTTATCTTTGGTTCTGCTTTCGTTTTTGAGTCCTCCTCCCCTGCCCTCCCACCAAGTCTTACTTCACAAATTCCCTAACAAGGGAGATTTCCGTTCGCACGGTGAAGATTTAGTTTTTCCACATGACTCTATGACAGTTGCAAATTCAGGGTTTCAAAAGGCTTTGGTCACAGGGTTGTTAAATCAGAACAATGTTTGTTTTCCTGAGAAAAGGAAGAAGTGGACTTCTCCCTGAAATATTTTAGGTTGGCTTCCCTTCTTCTGTTTATTCCTGCAGCAACCTAAATATTTTGCACTGAGCACTGCAAACCCAAAGGGGGGAAAAACCCTTTAGGATTCCACGGTTTCTCTTTCCGAATCCTTCAAAACACTGAATCCATACAGATTCAGCGGAAGGTAGCAAGTGGCACTTTCTATAGCATCCTCAGTGTGTTTGGTTATAGGATGTTTATAGGACTGATGACTTTAAAATTAAAACAAAGAAAAACAGGGGTGCCTGGGGGGCGCAGTCGGTTAAGCGTCCGACTTCAGCCAGGTCACGATCTCGCGGTCCGTGAGTTCGAGCCCCGCGTCGGGCTCTGGGCTGATGGCTCAGAGCCTGGAGCCTGTTTCCGATTCTGTGTCTCCCTCTCTCTGCCCCTTCCCGTTCATGCTCTGTCTCTCTCTTTGTTTAAAACAAAGAAAAACAGGAGAACCCTTTACCTTTGGGTTCTGAGTGAGAATATTGTGAGTGTGCAGATAATAATGACTTTTTTTTTTCATGAATTTTTTTTTTTTTAAGAAATTCAACAACTTCCAAGCATCCAGAAACAATCTGAACTTAACTTTCAGGCTTTATGACATGTAAAACATCCCAAATGGATTGCAAATTGTGGCGTTAAAGGACCCTTGGATGCTGATAACTTGGTTCTACACGTTCCTGGCATTTACAAAATCAACATGTGGATTAAAGTGAAGACAGCTATGCCGAATGTTTCATAAAAATGTAACTTTTCTTTAATATCTAGGAACTGGTTAAGCCAGGAACTTCTCTTATTTTACCTCATTGAAAACACAAATGCATTCTCATAAGAAAAAGATAATAAACCTTATCTAAAAAAATCCTTTGCCACGTCTAAGAAAAATAACATTCCAGAATAATTTTGACTGATAAAATCCCTTTCTCTCTCCTACAGCTGTGTCCACCTGGAAAGAATCAGCCCATCTCCCGTAAGAGAATGCCACCCACACAGGGCAGGATCCAGGCCATTCTCCTGAGGGGCTGGGGCATGAGCTGTGGGCACTACCACTGTCATGTGTAACTTGTATCGATTTCAAATAAGTCACACTGCTTATCTGAGAATTCTGGGTTGACTTTGACTTTGTGACCATGAATTCCATTCACTTGAGGCTTAGTTGTAGAGCTTAATTTTTAATACTGTTAACATCACGCAGCCTAACCAAACACCAAGAATTTCAATAAATGTCAATCATTAGCTCTGGTCTCACGTCTTCGTTCTGTTGGAGCACTTGACCTTATGAATATATTAGTCTTAGCACCAACGCCCCACCAGGGCACACCATCTGGTCTCTCACATGTTTGGGGATGCTCCTGGAGTCTAAGAGAAAGCTACAAAATGAGCCTAAGAGCAGATCGCCAATGGGTTAGTAGTACGAAAGTCGTTAAGGGCAAAAAACAGCAGTTTGCCAAGACCCTGGGGGTCACCTGGGGCAGTCGGTCAGCCACCCCTTGTGACCATGGCTGTGGGTGGGGTTGCTCTCACAAAGGGCTTTCAACCATCCTTTTTTTCTTGGCTTGTATGTAGAAGACGCGGTTTTCTTCAGGATAAGTGACTTTACCGAGGGGCATCCTGTACATGTTGGCATTTTTCGTGGTCAGCAAGAGGAACAGTAGTGTGGCCAAACAGAAGGGCCAGGTACAAGCTGGCAATCCCGCCTGAAGAGGAAGAGACAAGGCACATGCTCCTCTGAGATCCTGTCACAAAGTACCACCCTTCATCCTATTCTCATTCCGCCCAGGGGGATGCATCCCTGGAGCACTGACCCAGGCTCCACTAATGCCCAAGATGGAGTCCAAGATCCCAGGGCATTTAGCAGGTGAAATGCCCTCACCTGCTTCTTAGGGTGGTCATTTGCCTGTCCACCTTGTACATCTTTCCCTTCCTTTCATACAGTGGGCTTCCTATGCCACGGGGCACCTAGAGATGTCACTTAGCAAGCCGCCAATGTCTCCTGACCCTCATCACACCCACAGGGCCCTCTTTGCTGAGTTCAGCCTGTGGTGCCGTCTCTCCTCCCGATTTCCACCCAGACTAGTCTTGGACTCTACTAGCTTTCCTTCCTCTTGTTCCAGTTCCCAAATAGATTCTAAGCTCCTTGAGGGGAGGTCCTTCCTCTGGGCTGTTCTTGGCGACTCATGCAGTTCTGAAAGAGAAGGTCAGGGGCAGGACAGTGCTGAAAAGGAAGGAGAAAGAGGGGCAGGAGCCACTAAATGGGAGATGGTTTTGCCTATTAAATAGTTCAGCAGGGGTGGCACCTGGGTGGCTCAGTTGGTTAAGTGTCTGACTTCTGCTCAGGTCATGATCTCATGGTTCACGAGTTTGGGCCCTGCGTCAGGCTTTTTGCTGACAGCTCAGAGCCTGGAGTCTGCTTTGGATTCTGTGACTCCCTCTTTGCCCCTCACTTGCTCATGGGCTTGGTCTCTCTCTCTCTCTCAAAAATAAATAAAACATCAAAAAAATTTTTAAATACTTAAGCCAGGATGTGAGTCTGAATAAGTCTTACGACTGATGGAGATTTAAAAAAGGACAAGGTGTGGGGCACCTGGGTGGCTCAGTCGGTTAAGCATCCAAGTCTTGATTTCGGCTCAGGTCATGGGATTGAGCCCTGAGTTGGGATTCTCTCTCCCTCTCTCTATGCCCTTCCCCTGCTCTCTCTCTCTCTCTCTCTCAAACATAAAATTAAAAAAAAAAAAAGACAAGGGTTATTAAAAACTAATGGCTTCACCCAAAACAAAAAACAGCACCATCTGGGTCATTAGCCAATTATATTTTTCTCTCTTTCCTGATTTCTCAACCACCACGTGGTCTTGGCTTTCTGTTCAAGTAGAAGATATTCTAAGGTCAATTCCCTGACACTCAGAGTTAGAATATGAACTTGATAAATATGTTATACAGCCTAAGTTTCACTTCTTTAAATTATCAATCTGATATTTTTAGCAAGCCTGGTGATTGTAGTTTGGATTATAATTCACGAAGAAGCTGCAAGGTGAGTGGGGACAGGCAGGTCCAGGAGATGAGAAAGTAGTGGCTATCACAGCCATGGATCCTGCATGGGACACCACCCAGGGGGACCTTGGGAGGGTTTCCATATCATCAGAAACTGATCAATCATGTTATGACAATGCAAGATTAAAGCAAACTCACCACAGCCATCATGTGTGACAGGCTGACTCCAAGGTAGGCAGTGAACAGGGCTACAAACAAAGGGGAACAACAGTACTTAGTAGGTGCACTTCTCATTACAGGGAAGACTGCCTTCTGGTATAAATCCCCTGGAAAGGAAACTTCCATGTTTTTCCAGCCAGCCCAGCACCCTGGTTATAATTATGAGCTTAGAGTCGGCAGCTCTGGGTTCAAATCCAGACTCCACCACTTAGGAGCTTGGTGGCCTCCATTCTAAGCCTTCACTTTCTCACCTGCACAATAGAGGGAATAGGAATTCCTTTCTCACGGGGTTGGTGTGACACGAAAGCAGGTAATACTTGGGTTTAGCATGCAGTACGAAGCACTCAGTAGGGGTGCCTGCGTGGCTCTGTCGGTCAAGCGCCCGACTTAGGCTCAGGTCATGATCTCCAGGTCCATGGATTTGAGCCCCGCATCAGGCTCTTGTGACAGCTCAGATCCTGGAGGCTGCTTCACATTCTGCGTCTCCCTCTCTCTCTGCCCCTCCCCCGCTCATGCTCTGTCTCTCAAAAATAAACATTAAAAAAAATTTAAAAAGAAGTACTCAGTAAAGGTAGCTTTTCTGTGATTACTATTTGGTTCATGTTACTGCTGATCCTTAAGGAAAAGGCTTTCCATGGCCAATAAACTTCCCTGTTATTTTATCTGAGCATGGTTGGACTAAAATGAAAAGTATGAATGTTTCTTCGGATAGCACGGTTTCTGTACGATCACAAGGATTCTCGTATTGGTTAGAATTCAGTTAGAAACACTTGTGGTATAAAAAAACAGATGCTAACTCAGAGATCAGTAGAAACGGAACACAAACTTGGGATTTCTCCCCATAACAACATTTTTCCAAATACCATTAAGATCGGCATACGGGCTAATGAACTAACATGCTACGTTTTTATTTACTCTGAGCAAGCGCAAATCTTAAAGTAGCAGTTTGAGTATATCTGTGACCTTCAATGTGAAACAACAAAAACAAAGCTCTCAAGTAGCTAATCAGTTGGGGGGGCGGTGCTCAAGAAGGCTCAGGGAAGCCCTCGGGTTTCACCAAGGCAGGCTGCAGAATGACGTTCATAAGCTGGCCACACAGCCACCTGCCCAGCAGCACTCACCGGTAGGCACGCCCACCATCTACTGCCCCAAAGCAGGAGAAATCACACAGCCACCATGGGGCGGGGCAGGAAGTGGCGGGGGGAGGGACTCCCTCCCTCATTTACTTTACCACAGACTTCCAACCTTTTATCAATCTTTGGTCTTTTTGTCCTGGTATTTTTGTTCAACAGTATGTCTTTCAACATCTGAATTGTCTCCAGCTAGCGGGAAAGGCGTGTCTTGGAAAGACAAGCTTCAAACCCCAGCTCTGCCATTTAATTGTACAACAAATCCCTGAACTTCGGAATCTGGTTTTATCATTTGTCAAAGGGCAACTTGAAGATGCTCTTTACAGGGAGGAGACGGATCTCACATGCAATCCTGTATTTCCATAAAGAGCAGCTCTCAAACCCATCCCTGTCCCTGGGGGGTGAGATACTGATCTGAGCAGAAGCCAGCAACAGCTTGGGTTGGAAGAGCTTTTTTGTTGGGTTTTGAGAATTTCATTCTTTTTTTTTCTATTTCATTCGTTCACTCACTCGCTCATTCAACAAATATTCACCGGCCCTTGGACAAGTACCGGAACATTCTGTCCTTGCTCCCTTGGGCGCTGGCTCTTCTAGGAGATGTCCCTGAGCACCTGAGACTCATTGCCACTTCTCTCCATTTGATACTTATTACATTTGGAAGGCATTGCTCTGGTTTCTTACTGCTACGCAGTTTCCAGGTCCTCTCCAATTACAAGTCACTTTTCTCCCCATAGTAAGAGAGTCAGACTGCATAACAGTAACTGCCCATCAATTAAGATTTGCTGAATCAGACTGGGAAAGCCTTACGGTAGAGGTGACATTCTGCACACCATAGTTTGTAGGTGATGACTCTGACAGAGCTCTGGGCAGCAGAGGGAGAGGAGAGGCCCCGAGAGCTGAAGGGCCGTCAATGTCCGTCCCCACAGGCCACCGTGTACAAGTCCTACTGTGACAAGCCAAGCATTAAAAGGAGACGAAATGTGTTTACAGTTTGAACTGATAAAATAACAAGACCGAGGAATTCCTTGGTGGGCAGCTTCCGGTGTCGAGGTAGGGAAGGCAGCAGTGCCGGGCCCTGTCAGAGCTTCCCGGGTCCTCTTGCTGATAAGGCCATGTGATCTAATGAAAGAGCAACTCTGTAATGAATGTCCGTTCTTTATTTACTTTGGCTGGCCGAGTCGGTCTTTGGTTTGGCAGGGTCAGGGTGACGTGGGCAAGCTGGAACTTGCTGTTAGGTTTTCCATGTGAGATTTACCTTACAGGAGGGGGCTGGAGGTCTGCCTCAAAACTATGTCCAAAGAGGGAAAGGATGGCCAGTACCTAGTGTGGATGAAACGTGCCCTCTCACACACCACTGGTGGCAGGGGAAAGCGGGATGGCCCCTGGGGGAGGGCATCTATTGAACGTGGCATCTACTGAAGTTAAACTTGGCAGAGCTAGGACGTGTCAGAGGGTCTGGGTTCTCAACTAATTCAGTACGTTGCCTCATCCATTACGCTACGCCATTAAAGAAAATCTGACCTGTCCGAAGGAAGGTAGGCGTGATAGGCACAGTCACGGCCCCCAAAGACGTTCACGCTCTAATCCCCAGAACCCGTGAATATGTTACCTTATCTGTCAAAAGGAGCTTTGCAGCTGTGATTAGGTTAATGCTCTTGAGACCGGGAGATGAGTGTGGGTTATCCAAGTGGACCCAACGTAACCCGAGGTCCTTATAAGAGGGAGGCAAAAAAGTTACACTGAGGGAGCAGGAGGGAGTCTTTTTATACTCTGCTTTATACTCTTCTGTATTTATCGATTTTTTTTTTTTTGGTACCATAAGCCCATACTACTTTACTTCTATAGTGAAGAAAATAATGAAGATATTCCTGCTTTGAGGAAACCCATCTGCTAACATCTTGGCCTCATCCCCTTCCACAGTCTGTCAAGATCTCAGCAACAACCCGTGTGACCAAAACAGTTTCTGCTTGATCTTGAAGGATGTACTCAGGCTGTCCCCATGCTGGCCCCGACCATCCAGTCAGATTGCCTCCACCAACAGGACTTCCTTCTCTCAATTTTAGGACATACAGAAAAGCCACTGTGTCTAGGAGGTGCTTCTTTTTTTTTTTTTTTTTAATTTTTTTTAAATTTATTTTTAATGTTTGTTTATTTTTGAGAGAGAGAGACAGAGTGAGAACAGAGAAGGGGCAGAGAGAGAGGGAGAGACAGAATCCAAAGCAGGCTCCAGGCTCTGAGCTGTCAGCACAGAGCCTGACGCAGGGCTCAAACCCATGAACCGTGAGATCATGACCTGAGACGAAGTGGGGCACTTAACAAATTGAGCCACTCAGGCGCCCCTAGGAGGTGCTTCTTGATGATTCTACACTGTCATGTGCCCCCAGGGAATCTGGTACTGCAGATGTGTCCTTGTTCTGTCACAGACATCATATGGTCTCCAGTGGGTTTGCTCTCGCCCACCTGGCTTCTGCCCTTGACCATAACACTCTCTGCGCACAGGAATTTCTGGATCTAAAGTTGCTAACCCCCTAGGTCTTCCCAGTACTGTCTGTGAGGAAGTTCAGATACATCATATCCGGCCATGGCCACATGGGTTTCATGAGTGTTTAATATGTATTTTCTACCACCGCCCACACAGAAACATAAATGTAAGCCCCTTGAATAAAGATTTGAAATCCCAGGGCGCCTGGCTCAGTTGGTGAAGTGTCAGACTCTTGGTTTCGGCTCAGGTCACGATCTCATCGTTTGTGGGATCGAGGCCCGTGTTGGGCTCAGTGCTGACAGCGTGGAACCTGCTTGGGATTCTCTCTCTCTCTCTCTCTCTCTCTCTCTCTCTCTCTTTCTCTCTCTCTCAAAAATAAACTTAAAAAAAAAGATTTGAAATCTCAAAGAATCTCACAGTAAAGCTTCTAACCTGGCCTACCTCAGGTGACATGTAATCAGTTTTCTCCTTTGCCCTAAACTTATGAACAAATATGGGAAAATGAGCAAAAAGTTTGACAGGACTAGTTGGTGAAACAGCTGTGTACTATAAGGAAATTGGCAAAATGACATGTAAAGTGGCAACACCACAACAATCTGAGATTTTTTAACTTCACTACAGCATCGGAAAATTAAAATTGAGTGAGGCCTTAGAAATCCTTGGTCCTGCTTCCTGCCCAGTGCAGGAATCCATTCTAAATTCTCTGCCTGACATGTGGTCTACCCTTTTATTATCTTATTTTTTTTTAATTGGGGTATCATTGACGTACAATATTATATTAGTTTCAGGTGTACAACATAGTGTTTCCATCTTTGCATACATCGTGAGATGCTCACCTCAGTAAAGTCACCGTCCATCACCGCACAAAGTTAATACAATATTATTGACTAGATTCCTCATGTTGTATATTACACCCCCCATGACTTATTTTATAACTGGAAGTTTGTACTTCCCTTTATCCATTTATGCTCCTAATCCGCCTCTTCTCTGGCAACCACCAATCTGTTCTCTGTACTTATGGTTCTGGGTTTTGCTTTGTTTTGTGTTTTTAGATTCCACCTGTAAGTGACATCATATGATATTTGTCTTTCTCTGACTTGTTTCATTTAGCATAATGCCCTCAAGGTCTACCCATGTTGTTGCAAGTGGCAAGATTTCATCCTTTTTATGGCTGAGTAGTATTCCATCGTGTGTGTGTATGTGGTCCACCATTTTAATAGCGGTGTAGGTAACTTGGATTGATTAATCTGGTGATAAACTGACTCTACACAAGTATTTCCATTAGATTACAAATAATTTCTGCACATTCCACCCTTCCCCAGTATCACCCAGGGAGACCCCAGTATCCCTACACTCTAATACATTATCTTACTTTTTACTTCGTATTGAATTAGGGATGCCAGAGGCTCTGGGTGAATGTCTCCACTTTACAAGGGCCTGAGAAATCCGTTAGCTTTTCAAATCTCTATCACTTGAGGTGTATTCTCTTAAAGGCCTGAATGCTGCCACTGGGAACAGAGTAGGGTAGGGGAATTACAGAAGCTGTTACCGAATGTAGATTCCGGGCTTGAATTTACCCTAATTGACTGATGCCCTTCAGCACATCACTTCACCTCTCTGGCCTCAGAACCCCAGTAGTAAAATGAGAAGGAAGGTGTGGGGATCTCCAGAACCATCTGGCTCTGACAGGAGGAGTCTGGCTGGAATATGGGGGTCCGAATGGATGAATACAGCGGGTCTGAAAATGCGGTCCCGGAGGAATAGCATCAGTGCCACCTGGCCCTCGTTAGAGACACCAACTCCTCCCCCACCTCTAACGACGAATCAGGGACCGGGGAAGGGGGGCAGCCATCTGTGTTTTAACAAGCCTTCCAGGTGATCCTGACACTCCCCGAAGTGTGAGAACAGCTGGTTCCTGTGATTCTCAAAGGACCACATGTAGTCCTGCCTGACTCACCAGGAGAGATGGCTCTGTGTTTAGCTTGACTCATTTTATTACTGTTTCTTGGGTCAACGACTAGTATGAAGAACATAGGACGAGTCAAGTTTCTATCCCCCAACACATACATAAGGCAAATGTTTAATATGGCTCAACAGGCTCTCCTGTCCTCACGATAACCCATGAGGAGGGCCCAGCAGGGCTTAATCCTCCCAGAGAGAGGAAGCCACCTGCCCTGCTCACACACGCAGAAAGCCGGGGCCCAAACTGGAACCCTTGCCCCAGTTCCTAACATAGTCATATCTTACTGTTTGGGCTGATCCCATGGTTATGAGCGAGCCTCCCTCTGAGGTACAGTATACTCACCGCAGGCAAGAGCCAGCAGGTGGGTTTGCCAGGTCAGTGCCATGAACATCCCTCCCATTGCAATGCAGGCCAGAGAGCTGTTGAAACCCCAGAGTCCAAAGTAGATGTTCTCAAATGGCGCTGAAAGACTGAGTCCTGTTAGGTAAGACAGAAGGAGTCACAGCTGTGGACAAAAGGCAGCACGCTCTGGAAGGAGGTTAGGGGTGGGGCAGGCACCAAGGGAGTTCTTGGAAGCAGAGCTCTCAAGAAAGGTCTGGGGCATGGAAGACGCCGGAGGGGGTGCATGCAGTGGAGGAGGTGCTCCATATCCCATTGCCCGTCTCAGGCTTACCTGCCGCTATCCCCAGCAGCGACCCGATGGCAGCGTGCAGGCACATGAGCGGGGAGGAGAGCAGAATGGCGCCCAGGAAAATGCCCCCCGACCACGGGTTATCGCAGCCATAGATCTGACCGACACCCACGGGCAGGGATTTCAACAGCTGCAAAGCCATTTAGAGAAGGAGGTCATTAAAACAGCTGAACAGACACCTACAAACACATACAAGGCAATGGTAGAGTGGGCTTATCTTGTCTTTTGAGATCAGTGTGACTAATTTTTTTATTTTTTTAATTTTAGAGAGAGAGAGTACGTGCAAGTGGGGGAGAGGGGCAGAGGGAGGAAGAGAGAATCTTAAGCAGGCTCCACGCTCAGCACGGAGCCTCACGTGGGGCTCCAGACAAACCCATGACCCCGGGATCAGGACCTGAGCTGAAATCAAGAGCCGGGTGCTCAACCAACTGGCCCACCCAGGTACCATCACCCTACCCCCACCCCCCGCCTTTTTAAAAATTCTCTCTCTTTACAGAAAAACCTCACACTTTTGCTTTATCCCAAAAGATGCACCAGCGCATACCTGCTGCATACTGAGCACACCTTCCTAGAACCCCCTTCACTCTGGGGCTCTGTTGCTGCACTGACACGGTGGCTTTGGCTGCTGATAAGCTCCCAGGTGGAGTCACTGCCTCACAGCTTACACTTGTGTTGCTTTTAACTGTCCATTGGTTCTCAGGCCTAATACATCAGTGCACACTGTGGTCAATTGAAGTACTATTGCTCCCTTGCAATTGGGTTGTTAAGGCCAGAGACCCAGAGTCGGGTTCTCTTATCCATAATTCAGAAGCAATTATCAGCAAGTTCATGAATCAGGACCCTATTGACACTTCTGCTGTTAATGAGAACATGTATTTATTTAAACCAGAATATCCTTGGCTTATTCCAGTTATCAACAACTGCCAGTCAGTGCAAAAAAACCCCACAAAAATACATGTAAATGTCATGTAAATTTACATGTAATACATGTAAATTTCTACTTTCTGGCCGAGGCCTGAATTCAGCTCATGTGTTCACAGAATGGCAGTTTTCGGGAAGGGACAGGGTTTGATTTAAGCTAACAAATGTGAATAGCATTTTATAGCAACACATTCGGTAGGTCCAGGATAGGCATAATTAGCCACACTAGGTTCCTTTGTGACCAAGACCATTTACTGAAAGATGCCTTCCCATCTTGCTCCCTCCGTCTTCTCTAGGTCACATGTATACCTTCTGAGGGGCCTTGGGGAAGCAGTGACTCTGACACAGGGGGCTCTGCCTCGGCAGGGGGAACTGCCCTCTCCCTTCACGCATTAGGCTGGAACTAATGCTGGCTTCCAAATGCTGCATCAGTCCTTGCTCAGAGCACGGGACCATACTGTGAGTTTAAGTCTATCCTAAGATGGACCTTAACATTTCCAGCCCACACTGGATCTTCATGTCTACGCGAAATCATTTCCTGTTTCTCTAGAGCAGGGAACTTGATGCGGGCAAAGACTACTTAGGCTTTCATCTCAGAACCGGACAGCAGAACTATCCCCTGGGTAGCCCGGGAGGCGGAAGCTGGGTGAGATGGGAAATAAGGGTGCTGATGTTGGGGCGGTAGTTCATAGTGAGAAGAGCAAGACCCTTACCTCTGCGGATCAGCACTATCCAGCAGGACTTCCACAGAGGTGGAATATTCCATATGTGTGCTGCCCAATACGTGTGCCTACTGAGCATCTGAAATGTGGCTAGTGAGGCTAAGAAACCGAATTTTCAATTTCATTTAATTGTAATGAATTTCAAATTTAAATTAAAATAGCCACATGGGGATAATGGCTACTATGTTGGACAGGAACATTTTAGATAGATTACTTAACATTGTTTATAATATTTTTCACAGGGGATTCGAATAAACATTTGATTTTCTTTTTGGGTTATTTCCAAACGCTCCTATTTATTTTCTGGGCAAGAATGTACAGAAAAGCCTGCCTGAGCTCTTCACATGTTTTGATCGCTCAGCAAGGAGGACGGCAAATGGGGTTTCATAACCTGATAGTGGGAAAGCCAGTCTTTTTCACATCATAAAAGGTGGTAGTTTTCTTCTGATTAAAAAAAAAGTATTTTTTAATGTTTATTTATTTTTGAGAGAGAGACACACACACACACGGAGTGTGAGCAGGGGAGGAGCAGAGAGAGAGAGACACACACAGAATCCAAAGCAGGCTCCAGGCTCTGAGCTGTCAGCACAGAGCCCGATGCGGGGCTCGAACTCACGAGGTGTGAGATCATGACCTGAGCTGAAGTCGGATGACCAACTGACTGAGCCACCCAGGCGCCCCTCTTCTGATTTTAAGTGTTCTCTTGTTTTTAATAGTCAAGAAACCTTAAACAGAGTTATTAAATAAACACCAACAGGAAGAGCTGGAATGTGATTTGGGTTAACCAGGTTTTTAATTTATTATTATTATTTTTTTTTAATGTTTATTTTTGAGAGAGAGAGAGAGAGAGAGAGCATAGGAACAAATGGGGGAGGAGCAGAGCAAGAGGGAGACAGAGAATCCCAAGCAGGCTCCACGCTGTCAACACAGAGCTTGATGTGGGGGTTGAACTCACAAACTGTGAGCCAAAATCAAGTATCAGACACTTAACCAACTGAGCCACCCAGGCACCCCTGGGTCAACCAGATTTTTTAAAAAGGTGCTCTCTTTGTGCACATCTGTAAAGCGATACATAGAATACATCTTATGATAGCAGTTCTCAAACTCTGGCCTACATCACCGTTATTTGGGAGGCTTGTTAATACAGGCTCCCAGACTCTATTCCCAGAGATTAGGATTTAGAGAGTCGGAGATGGGGCTTGTACTGGTATTTAAAAAAGAAACAAACAATGATTCTGATGCCTACCAAAGCTTGAGAACCATGAAGTATTGTACATATTCTATGAGATCTGCCAAATGAAAAAGCAGAATAGAGAGGTTCTGTAACGAGATCTAATGGAAGGAACAAATTCTTTTGATCAGAGGAGCCAGATCATGGAAGCCTTAACTCCAGGCTGGAGGCCTTGCCTCAAAGGATGGCCCCCAACACACCCACCCAAAGTTTGAAACAGTCTTTGACTCCGACTTTGAAACAGAGCTATACCCTGGAGTGGATTTTGGGAAAAGAGGAGGAAAAGTTAGCTTTGAGCAGTCATTTAAAAGACCCCTTAGAGGGTGCCTGGGTGGCTCAGTTGGTTAAGTGTCTGACTCTTGACTTTGGCTCAGGTCATGGTCTCACAGTTTGTGGGTTTGAGCCCCATGTTGGGCTCTGCACTGACAGTGGGGAGCCTACTTAGGGTTCTCTCTCTCTCTCTCTCTCTCTCTCTCCCTCTCTCTGCCCCTCCCCCACTCTCTTTCTTTCAAAATAAATAAATAAACATTAAAAAAAAAACCCTTAGAACAGGGGTGCCTGGGTGGCTCAGTTGGTTGAGTGTCCAACTTCAGCTCAGGTCATGATCTCATGGTCTCTGAGTTTGAGGCCCACATCAGGCTCTGTGCTGACAGCTCAGAGCCTTGAGCTTACTTCAGATTCTGTGTCTCCCCCTCTCTCTCTGCCCCTTCCCTGCTCATGCTCTGTCTCTCTCTCAAATATAAACATTAAAAAAAAAATAAAAAAAAAATCCCCAAACCCCAGAACAAAGAAAAAAGAGACAAAAAGCAAAAAACCCAAAAAACAAAAAACCCGATGCTTAAATACAGAGAGCAAAATGGTGGTTACCAGAGGGAGGTGAGTGGGGAGACGGGTGAAGTAGGCAGAAGGAATTAAGAGTACTCTTATCCTGATCAGCACTGAGTAATGTATAGAATTGCTGAATCATTATATTGTACACCTGAAACTAATATAACACTGTATGTTAACTATACTTCAATAACAATAATACACAAACCCTTAGAGCCCAAAGCTTTGGAGCAGGACAAATGGTTCAGAGGGCAAGATGAAGGCAGCAAGGCCACCCTAGAGCTGAGTCTCCATAAGGCTCTGATGCCCAAGAACAATTAGCCAGGAGGACACAGAGTCTTCCAGAGCCAGGCAGGAATGTGAGAAGACGGTATACCTTACCTGCAGGGCACTGAGGTCAGTCCAGGTGACATTGGGAACCTCGGTTATAGGTTTGAACAGTTTGCCTGGGAAGAACGGATTGTAATGTCCCGTGGCCGAAAGGTACATTGACAACGCCATGTTGAAAGGCAGGGTGAAGACGGGGAGGTCCCATTTGCAGAACAAGGAGTTCAGTGCGCTTGAGAACACTGGACTAATGACAACAGCAACAACCACAGAACAGAATGGAAGAACGTGCATGTGACAAGTCAGTTGACACTGAATCTCTACACCATGGAGGGGCTTTGTCTCCTGGGCAAATATGTCCCTAAAGTACTATTTCAACAAACTTTTCATAGCGGGGGGGGGGGGGGGTAGATAACCAAAAAACCAGAACGAAACAAAAAAATAAACACATGTGGAATAAACCCTGTCAGAGAATAATTCTTACACAAGGTCAAAAATGAATGCTTTGCTTACTTGGTTTTGAAAAATTATATTCTGGGGTTTCTCACAGTGACTTATGAAATCCAGGTTTTAGAAATATTTTTGAAGTATTTTAGACATGAAGTAAAATACTATCTACACGGTTAAAGCCCCCCTGTGTAACCCACTTGATCATATGCCCCTCCCTCCCCACCAGAGGCGACCACCATCTTGAATTTCTAGATCATCTTCGTGTTTACTATATCTGTTTTTGAAGAAGAGAAACAATTGTCCAAGGGAGGATATAAGGTGGTGTGGGCTCGGAGGAAGAAGATTGGGATGGAGGATGGGGGCAGCAGCTTTAGCAGTTGGTGATCTTTGGCAGGGAACTACTCCTCCATTTCCTTGTCTGTAGCCTGGGGGGCTGGATTAGATTAGATGGTCTCTGGGACTCTTTTGTGCTCTCCCGTGTTGGCCCATCACTAAGGTCAAGAGCTCCAGGTTATGGGAAAGGGTGTGGGGAGCACTGCAGGGGACAACTTCCGTCCTCCAGCCAGTTCTTCAGAACTGGTCAGAAATTGCTTCCTGGACAGGTTGGCTCTACCAGCAAGTTCTCTCCCACACACCTGTGGTTGAAGCCAGGGTGGGTGGCCCGGCAGACACTGTCCTTAGTGGGCCACACTTCTCATTTGTGTGGATATCAGTGTTTTATATCCTAAATATGTCATAATAAGAAGGAAATGTTTGCTTCCAACAAAGGGGGGAGGAGATTTAAGGAACTAGTGTGAAGGATTGAAGGATTTAGGTTTAAAAAAAAAAAGGAACTGAATTCAGTAAATAAATTTTTTGAAGGTAGCAGGGACAGGTGGGTAGGGAGAGTTCATATAGGCACACACATAGAGTGGTTCTCAAAGTGTAGTTCCTGGATCAGCCACATCACCAGGTGACTAGCTAGAGATGCAAATCTTTAGGCCCCATCCCACAATACATATTTATATATATATAATATATAATATTTATATATAATATAATATAATATATAATAACATTTACCATTTTGACCATTTTAAAGGGTGCGGGTCACTTGCATTAAGCACATTCACATTGTTGTGTAACCATCCCTATTGTCCATTCATACAACATTTTCCATCTTGCAAAACTGAAACTGTGTACCCATTGAACACTAACTCCCCATTTTCTCTTGGCCCTATACATGTTTTTTTTAAGGCATTTTGAAAACCAGGTATAACTTACCAAGTCATGGACATAGCAGACACAGGGAATAACAGCCACCAGAAATAGTTGCCCTTGTCTGAAAAGACAGCCATGAGTATTCCCACCAGGGTGCCGTTGTAGCCCTGCAGCCCGGCTGCAATTGCTGACCTGCGGGCAAGAGGCACAGCATGGACATTGGAAAGTTGTTATTTCTTCTGTATCATTAAGGGCCTCTGACCTGCATCATTAAGGGCCTCAGAGCTCTTATGTGAAACTTTCCTAATTCTGACACTCTTGGTAAGAGGTGTAAGATTGTCGACTTGTAAATTCACCTCTGTAGCGTCTGTGACCTTATAAACATTAATCTTCCAGCTCAGCATACATTTTCATCTTCCTGCACCTCTACTTGGTCGTCTCCAAATATCCATTTTCAAGTTATTGCAATGAAAAACAATTACCTTTCCTGGGCAGGGTACTCCATTTATGTGCACATTTAGCACCGAATTCTTTATGCTTCTCAGCATTTCACCTCACTTCTGAAGGTTGTCCTATTGGCAATTTTCTATTCCTGACCCAAATGGTTCCCGTTTCATAATTGAGGGCACTAGAAGCCCTAAGTGAGAAATAGAACAGCTTCTACAGAATAAGCCCCAAGGCTGACAAGCCAGGCCCCCTAGGGCTCTAAGAGCTGACATCTCACACCACGAAGGGCTGAGTTAAAGGATGAAGTCATTGGGCCACCGGGTGCAAAGATGTGGATTATGTGAGGTTAGGTGCAGGGTCTGAAGGAAGGTGACACAGCCAGAGGCCACACTACAGGGGTTGTTTGGGTGGTGTGAGAGCTTTAGCGGGGGCAGTAGGTACCAGTACAACAGCGAGGTGGTATCGCTTACACTCACCTGGGTGAGAGCATGAGAGGAGGGACTCTCTGTCCAATGTCCTTGGTCTCCCCTAACTAATCTATCAGGACAGGTAGAAAGTGATGGGCTTTGTACTGGTTTAACCCCAGAAGTGATACTGTCTTCTAGAATTTGGGACTATACATGAGGACGGTGGACAGCTATGCAAAAACTCGTCTTCTAATAAGGGACTTGGAGACTTGATGCTTGACTGCCATTGCTTTAATGGCAACGTCTGCAAGTTGCAGAACGCCATACTTAAGGCAGCAGGAAGATGTGGATTCGCTTAACACAGGATTGCCATTTTAATGCGGTCCTTTGGGACTGAAGAGAGTAAAAGAGATTTGAAAATCAACACGTGTAAATATGGCTTGATTTTTAAATAACACCTGATAAGGAAAATGTGTCATTTTCCACTTGAACAAAACAATGAAGGAATAGTTGATATGGCGCAGTCTTGGACCACACCTCCATACTGAATAGACTGTTTCCTGATGTGCGTTGAAATAGGACTATGGAGAACAAATCAGGCTCTTTGGACCTGATGGGAGAGTGGAACTTTTTCTGATTCTCTTTCTGGTTAGCTCCTTAGGTAATTTATCGTAAGTGTTATAAGAGCTGAGTCATTACAATGACCATCCACTGGTGCTTATGCATTGATCCTGGGCATCTAGAAGACCAGTGGCCTCCCTGATAAAACTAGAAAGTCAGGAGCTGTCTTCTCCCATTGTAGAAGTCAGCTTATCACTTCTTCAATGACAGATCAATTTATAAAGTACATGCTATTTTTGAGTCGAGTATGAGATCGAGCCCTGAGCTGGGCTCTGTGCTGCCAGCGTGCAGCCTGCTTGGGATTCTCTCTCTCTCCTTCTCTCTCTGCTCCTCCCCCACTTGCCTGCTCTTTCTTTATCTCTCTCTCTCTCAAAATAAATAAGTAAACTTAAAAATGTATGTGCTATTTTTAACCTAACACGTGGTTGAGAAAACACACAAACACTTCGTAAGTCAGAACTTACTAACTTGGAATTTGTGATTATTCATCTTTCTAGAAACTGAGCTAACCTTTACACTGTCTATAAAGAATGAATTTGCTAAACTAAGCATGGAAACAAGATATAATGGAATTAGTGGAATTTTTTAAGCCATCAAGACTTTTTTTTTAATTCTTTTTTTTAGTTTGTTTATTTTTGGCAGAAACAGCATGCGAGCATGAGCTGGGGAGAGGCAGAGAGAGAGAGGGAGACACAGAATCCAAAGCTCTGAGCCGTCAGCACAGAGCCCGACACAGGGCTTGAACTCACGAACTGTGAGATCATGACCTGGGCTGAAGTTGGACACTTAACCAACTGAGCCACCCAGGCGCCCCCGCCCCACTTTTTTTTTTTTTTTAATTTTAAGCCATCAAGACTTTTTAAGAACTCATGCCCAAACAAAATGCTCATGATAAATAATTGATTAATCATTTAAGAAGAATGATTTAGTGAATGATGAAAGAGAAATAATAAGGGATATAGATGATCCCTTGATGTCTGACTCAAGACAAATGTAGAGTTCTGTGGAATAAAAGTAGGTTTTCTGGGAAGAGTGGGACTTTATCACTGGTTCCCAAAGTCACTGGTTGGCTCCTGTGTTCTCAGAAGCAAGACGAGCAGGCTTGAATGGACGCGCCTACCTGTCCTGAGCAAGTAACAGGGCCGTCAGGGTAGAGACCACTGTTCCCACACAGCCATTGAGAGCCCACCAGGGATTCTGGACGAGGAGCCCCACCAGAATCAGGATTCCGCTGATGGGGTTGCTGACGAACACCACTTGGGATATGCCCCGAAGAACCCAATCTACGAACTGGAGCACCTGTGGTTTGTCTGGAAGAGATGAGATACGCAGAGCTAAGGAATCGACAAGGCAAGATTCTCCTTTCCATGCCTAGTGCCCACCCTGAGTAAAATCAACACCCCTTCTGAGAAAGGTGAACTAAGTTTTGATATTCCTGGAAGCTTTTTCCCTCTGAGTCATTTCCCTTTTAGTGTCCCTCAGATCCCTGAAACCCTTCTGTTTCTTTATGCTCCACCCACACTGCCCCTATTAGAATCTCCACTGCAGAAAGCACAGAATGCACTTATTTACCATGCTCAGTGGTACAGACTCTTAAGTCAAAGAAATGCATTACCAATAATAAAACTTCAGTCTTTAAGTGCTGAAATTATGGGATGGAACCAGGTGCCTTCCTCTATTATGAACAGGGCCCTGATCCTGACCACTATCTCCATAAAAAAGCAAAACATTGGAAGGGGCTTGCAGGTTAGAAGATAAAAAGTTTGGGGTGTCTGGCTTGCTCAGTCGGTAGAGCATGTGACTCTTGATCTTGGGGTTGTAAGTTTGAACCCCATGTTGGGTATAGAGATTAGTTAAAAATAAAATCTTAAAAAAAACGAACAGTTAAAAACTGGAGAGGAGAGGAATAGTTAAAAGTCAAGGGAATATAACTAAAGATGTGAGTACAAGAACCCCACGCTACCTATCCCATCAACCCAAGGGATGGAAGCATAAATACCTTTAAGCCAGCTGGCAAATTCTTTCATATCACCGGTGACGTAGCCAAGTGCCTTGGGGAGGCGTCTTCTTCTTGGACTTGGTAAAACCTGATTTTCACCCTGGTCCATTTTAGCCATAGTGGGGCTATTCTCCATGGATAGCTCTTCCTCTGGCTCCTTCAGGAAAGGACAGAACTCATAAACATCCTAAGCCAGAGCACTCGAGACTGGCCAGCATCGGGCCTGCTTACAGTAGCCACAGAGGATGAGTTTAAAAGCACTTCATTTAGACCATGACATCCCAGGGGACTAAGAAAGCATCGATTTCCTCCTGAAACACTGCCATGGCGAGTATTGTCCACATCCAAATCCCATAGTACTTTTTTCATCACTGCCTTTAATGCTACCATGAGAAGGTTCTGGCCTTGAATTTTGTAAGTCCATTTCTAGTTCAACAAATATTCATTGAGCACCTACCTCCTGCTCTCAAGGAGCTCAGTCTAATGGGAAAGACTGAAAAATAGTTAATTTCAACATACTGAGTCAGCTAATAATATAGAAAGAGCTAAGACCAAGTACTGAAGCTTCATGCTGTCAGTTAAAGAGCCAAACGTCAGGTTACAAAATGGTGCTCACTAATGCAGACCAAACAGCTATTTCCCGAGAGAAGAAGGCTTTTTTAAAAAATTAAGTTTAAAATTTTAATTCCAGTATGGTTAACATACAGTGTTATGTTAGTTCCAGGCATACAATATTGATTCAACAATTTTATACATTACTCAGTACTCATCATGGTAAGTGTACTCTTAATCTCCTTCACCTATTTCCTCCATCCCCCCACCCACCTCCCCTCTGGTAACCATCACTTTGTTCTCCTTAGTTATGACTCTGCTTTTGGTTTGTCTCTTTTTCTTTCTGTTGTTCGTTTATTCTGTTTCTTACAATCCACATTTGAGGGAAATCATATGGTATTTGTCTTTCTCTGACTGTCTCATTTCACTTAGCATTAACTCCATCCATGTTGTTACAAATGGCAAGATTTCATTCTTTTTTATGGCTGAATAATATTCCATTGTATATCACATTACATCTTTTTTATGGTCAAATAATATTTCATTTTACATTATATAAAATATATACAATAATGGAATACTATTCAGCCACAAAAAAGATCATTCATATATAAAAAATATATATGAATATTACTATCATTGATGGACCATATATTCCATTATATTGACACCGGGGCAGTTTCCATAATTTGGCTATCGTAAATAATACTACAATAGATATAGGGGTACATGTATCCTTTCAAGTTCGTTTTTTTTTATTCTTTGGGTAAATCCCAAGTAGTGCAATTACTGGATCATAGAGTAGTTCTGTTTTTAATTTTTTGAGGAACATCCATACTATCTTCCACAGTCACTGCACCAGTTTGCATTTTCAGCAACAGTGCGTGAGGGTTCCTCTTCGTCCACGTCTTCACCAATAATTACTGCTGCTTCTGTTTTTGATCGTAGTTATTCTAATGGGTGTGAGGTGGTATCTTATGTGGTTTCGATTTGCATTTCCCTGATGATTAGTGGTGTTGAACATCTTTTCACATGTCTGCTGGCCATCAGTATGTGTTCTTTGGAGAAATGTCTGTTCATGTCTTCTGCCCATTTTTAATTGGATTATTTGTTTTTTTGGGTTTGAGTTCTATTAGTTCTTTATAAATTTTAGATACTACCCTTTTATCAGCTATGTCATGTGCAAATATCGTCTCCCATTCATCAGGCTGCCTTTTAGTTTTGTTGGTTGTTCCCTTTGCTGTGCAGAAGCTTTTTATTTTGATGTAGTCTCAATAGTTTATTTAGGCTTTTATTTCCCTTGCTTCAGGAGACATATTAGAAATGTCCATGTCAGAGAAATTACTGCCTGTGCTCTATTCTAGGATTTTTATGGTTTCAGGTCTCATGTTTAGGTCTTTAATCCATTTTGACTTTATTTTTCTGTATTGTGTAAGCAAGAGGTCCAGTTTCATTCTTTGGCATGTAGTTGTCCAGGTTTCCCAGCAACATTTATTGAAGAGACTTTTTCCCATGGCATGTTCTTGGCTCTTTTGTTGATGATTAATTGACCATATAACTGCGGGTTTGTTTCTAGGCTTTCTATTGTGTTCTATTGGTTTATGTGTCTGTTTTTGTGCCAGTACCATACTGTTTTGATTACTACAGCTTTGTAGTCATCTGGAACTGTGGTACCTCCAGCTTTGTTTTTCTTTTTCAAGATTCTTTTGGCTCTTTGGGGTCTCGTGTGGTTCCATACAAATTTTAGTATTATTTGTCATAGTTCTGTGAAGAATGCTGTTGGTATTTTGATACTGATTGCATTAAATCTATAGACTGCTTTGGGTAGTATGGACATTTTAACAATATTTGTTCTTCCAAACTATGAATTTGGGATATCTTGCCATTTGTTTGTGTCATCTTCAATTTCTTTCATCAGTGTTTCATAGTTTTCAGGGTACAAGTCTTTCACCTCCTTGGTTAGGCTTATTTCTAGGTATTTTATTATTTTTGGTGCAATTGTAAATGGGATTGCTTTCTTAATTTTTCTTTCTCTTGTTTCATTATTGGTGTATAGAAATGCAGCAGATTTCTATACATTGATTTTGTATTCTGGGATCTTACTGAATTCAATTATCAGTTCTAGTAGTTTGGTAGAGTCTTTAAGGTTTTCTATTTATAGCATCATGTCATCTGCAAATAGTGACAGTTTTACTTCTTCCTTCCCAGTTTGGATGCCTTTTATTTCTTTTTGTAGTCTGATTCCTGTGGCTAGGACTTCCAGTACTATGTTGAATGAAAGTGGTGAGAGTGGGGGTGCCTAGGTGGCCCAGTCGGTTAAGCATCTGACTCGATTTTAGCTCAGGTCATGATCTCATGCTTGTTTGAGACCCACATTGGGCTCCATACTGACAGTGCAGAGCCTGCTTGGCATTCTCTCTCTCTCTCTGTCCTTTCTTTACTCTTCCCCTGCTTACACTCTCTCTTTAAATAAATAAACTTAAAAAAAAAAAGTGGTGAGGGGCTCCTGGGTGGCTCAGTCGGTTGGGTGTCCAACTTCGGCTCAGGTCATGATCTTACGGTTTGTGAGTTCGAGCCCCACGTTGGGCTCTGAGCTGTCAAGAGCCTGGAGCCTGCTTCGGATTCTGTGTCTCCCTCTCTCTCTCTGTTCCTCCCCCGCTCTCACTCTGTCTCTCTATCTCTTAAAAATAAATAAACATTAAAAAAAAGCTGTGAGAATGGACATCCTTGTCTTATTTCTGATCTTAGGGGGAAATTCTCAAGTTTTCACCATTAAGTATGATGCTAACTGTGTGGTTTTTATATGCGGCCTTTATTCTGTTGAGGTATGTTCTCTCTAAATCTACTTTATTAAGACTTTTCTTTATCATAATTGGATGCTGTCCTTTGTTAAATGCTTTTCCTGCACTTATTGAAAGGATTATATGGTTTTTATCCTTTCTCTTATTGATGTGATATATCATGTTGATTGATTTGCAAATATTGCACTTGCATCCCAGGAATAAATCCCATTTGATCATGGTGAATTATTTTTTTAATGTATTGGTGGATTTGGCTTGCTAATATTTTGTTGAGGAATTTTGCATCCATGTTCATCAGAGATATTGGCCTGTAGTCTGTTTTTTGTAGTTTCTTTATCTGGTTTTGGTATCAGGGTAATACTGGCCTCGTAGAATGAATATGAAAGTTTTCCTTCTTCTATTTTTTGGAATAGCTTGAGAATAATAGGTATTAAACTCTTCTTTAAATGTTTGATAGAATTAGCCTGTGAAGCCATCTGGTACTGGACTTTTGTTCGTTGGGAGTTTTTGATTACTGATTCAGTTTTATTGTTGATAATCAGTTTATTCAAATTTTCTATCTCTTCCTGAATCAGTTTTTGGAGGTTATATGTTTCTAGGAGTTTATCTATTTCTTCTAGGTTGTCCAGTTTGTTGGCATATAATTTTTCATAATATTCCCTTACCATCCTTTGTATTTCCACAACGTCACTTGTTATTTCTCCTCTTTCGTGATATTGTTTATTTTAATTATCTCTTTCCCTCTCTCTCTCTCTCTTTCTCTCTCTCTCTTTCTTGATGAGTCTGACTAAAGGTTTATCAATGTTGTTGATCCTTTCAAAGAACCAGCTCCTGGTTTCATCAATCTGTTCTATTGTTTTTAAAATTTCTATATAATTTATTTTTGCACTAATCTTTATTATTTCCTTCCTTCTTCTGATTTGGGTTTCTTGTTATTTTTCTAGCTTCTTTAGGTGTAATGTTAGGTTCCTTATTTGAGATATTTCTTGCTTCTTGATTTAGGCCTGTGTTGCTATATGACGTCCCTCTTAGAACCACGTTTGCATCCCAAAGATTTTGGATCATTGT
The DNA here is from genome assembly GCF_018350175.1 of Felis catus. Classification (NCBI taxonomy): domain Eukaryota; kingdom Metazoa; phylum Chordata; class Mammalia; order Carnivora; family Felidae; genus Felis; species Felis catus. The sequence goes on along the minus strand of NC_058379.1, from coordinate 66,017,869 downwards.
GTTTTCATTTTCTTCCTTTCTTTTGTGTGTGTGTTTTCATTTTCATTTGTCTCCATGAATTTTTTGATTTATTCTTTGACTTCTTGGTTGACCCATCCGTTGTTGGATAACATGTTATCCAACCTCCATGTATTTTGTTCCTTCCAGATTTTTTTCTTGTGGTTGATCTGTAGTTTCATAGTGTTGTGGTCAGAAAAAAGGCATGGTATGACTTCAGTCTTCTTGAATTTATTGAGACTTGTGGCCTAACATGTGATCTATTCTGGAGAATGTTCCATGTGCGCTTGAAGAGAATGTGTATTCTGCTGTTTTAGGATGGAATGTTCTCACTGTATCTCTTAAATCCATACGGTCTAATGTGTCATTCAAAGACACTGTTTCCTTACTGATTTATTATTTGGATGATCTGTCCATTGATGTTAAGTGGGATGTTAAAGTCCCTTACTATTATTGTATTACTACTGATTATTTTCCTTATGTTTTCTATTAACTTTTTCAAGTATTTGGGTGCTTTCATGTTGGATGCATAAATATTTACACTTGTTTTATCTTGCTGGATTGTTCCCCTTATTATTATGTAGTTTCTTTCTTTGTCTCTTGTTACCATCTTTGTTTTAAAGTCTACTTTGTCTGATTTGAGTATTGCTATCCTGGCTTTCTTTTTGCGTTCATTTGCATGATAAATCCTTCTCCATCCCTTTATTTTCAGCCTGTATGTGTCTTTAGGTCTGAAATGAATCTCTTGCAGGCAGCATCTAGATGGGTCTTTTTTTTTTTTTTAAATCCATTCTGCCACCCTATGTCTTTTGATTGGAGCAGTCAGTCCGTTTACATTCAAGATAATTATTAATGGGTATGTATTTATTGCCATTTTGTTACTTTTTTATGGTTGTTTTTGTGGTTTTTCTCTTTCCCTTTTTTCTCTTGCTCTCTTCTCTCACGATTAGTTGGTTTTCTTTAGTTTCATACTTGAATTCCTTTCTCTTTAATTTTTGCATATCTATTACTGGTTTTTGATTTGTGATTATCATTCGGTTTGTATATAACATTTTCTGCATTTGGCAGTCTATATTAAGTTGATGGTCGCTTAAGTTTGAACCTCTTCTTTATTCCACTTGCCCTTATATTTAGGTATATGGTGTCATACTTTACATCCTTTTATTTTGTGAGTACTTTGACTGATTTTTTGCAGATGCACTTTTTTTTTTCACTGCTTTTGTGTTTCCTACTTTCCTTACTCTTACTTGTGGTCTTTGCTTTTTACTCAAAAAGTCTCCTATCTTAACATTTCTTCTAGGGCTGGTTTAGTGCTGGTGAATTTCTTTAGCTTCTGTTTGTCTGGGAAGCTCTTTATCTCTCCTATTCTGAATGATAGCCTTGCTGGATAGAGTATTCTTGGCTGCAGATTTTTTTCTTTCAGCATTTTGAATATATCATGCCATTCCCTTCAGACCAGCAGAGTTTCTGCTGAAAAATCAGCTGATAGCCTTATGGGACTTCCCTTGTATGCGTTTTCTTTTCTCTTGGTGCTTTTAAAATTCTATCACTACTTTTTGCCATTTTAATTACTATGTGTCTTGGTGGGAACCTCCTTGGGTTGATTTTGTTGGAGGCTCTCTGTGCCTCCTGAATCTGGATTTCTGTTTCCTTCTCCAGATTTGGGAATTTTTCAGCTATTATTTCTTCAAATAAATTTTCTGCCCCCCCTTACTTTCTCTTCTTCTGAATCCCTATAATGCAAATGTTATTACCCTTGATGGTGTCGCTGAGTTCCTTAAGTCTATTCTCATTTTGTATAATTTTTCCCCTCTTACTTGCTTAGCTCGATTGCTTTCCTTTCCTCTGTCCTCTAGGTCACTGATTTGTTCCGCTTCCTCTAGTCTGCTATTTATTCCATCTGGTGTATTTTTAATTTCATTTATTGTGTTCTTCATCTCTGTTTGGTTCTTTTTTTTTTATCATCACTAAGTGTCTCACTGTTGTCCCTCACTCTTTCCTCCAGTCCAGTGAGTATCTTTATGATCATTTCTTTAAATTCTTTATCGGACATATTACTTATCTCCATGTAGCTTAGATCTCTTGCTGTGATTTTGTCCTGTTCTTTCATTTGGGACATATTCCTCTGTCTCCTCATTTTGTCTGTCTCGGCATCTGTTTCTCTGTGTTAGGAAAGTCAGATATGTCTCCTGCACTGGAGAGTAATGGCCTTATGAAGAGGTCCTGTAGTGCCCTGCAGTGCAGCGTCCCCTGTTCACCAGGACCTGGTGCTCCAGGGGTGTCTTCTAAGTGTGCTGTGTGCATCCAGCTTTTGTGACTGAGCTGATTTCTCCTTCAGTCCGGTCATCTGCAGCGACTTTCTTTGCCTGTTGTGGGCAGGGTTTGGTCCGTGTGGTGTTAGTGGGCCAGTCTGAGGACGCCTGGGGCTTGAGTTGAGTCAGACCAGGCATTTGCCAGAGATGCGGTAGCACCCATCTGCAGGGTGCTCTCCCCGTGCTGTCCACTGAGAGGCTTTTGTTGGTGGGCAGGGCCTGCAGTCAGACAGATGTCTCCCCCCAGCCCACTGCTGGGGCTGTAGTCTCACTGGTATGTGTGGTTATCTTTCCCTTTCCCCGGGGCAGGAGTCACTTTGGAGTGGTGGTCAGGAGGGAGTCCACCACCTGTCCTGTCGGGCCTGCTTGTACTCTGCCAGGCCTGTGGCACTGCCCTGAATGGGCTCCAGCCAAAAGGGGCCCTGCATCGCTGGGGCTGAGGCAGGTGTGTCTGCAGGGGGTGGATCAGTGGGGGAGTTGCTTTAGCAAGTTAGGTAGCTACTGCAAGCGCCTCTCTGGTTCCTGCAGGTGGTGGTGTCTTTATGCTGGGGGGCATGGGAGGGAAGTGGCACCTGTCAGCTCCTTCATGCCTGGAGGGTCTACAAGTGATCTCTGTCCCTCCAGGATGTGCTCTGAGACGAGTAGATAACTCTTTCTCCTGCATGTCCCAGGCGTTTTTCAAACTGCTGCGTCTCTGCTGCGCCTCTACAGGGCTGTTGTGCAGTCTCTTTAAGCACAGGGCCTCAGTTTCCTCTCTCCTGCTCTGCTCTCCTAGTGCCAAGTCTGCTGATTTTAAAAGTTTCAGATTTTAAGTCCCGCTCATTGTGAGAACTCATGAAATTCAGTCCCTCTGGTTTTCAAAGCCAAATGTTATGGGGATTTGTCTTCCCTGTGTGGGCTCCCTGGCCCAGGGGTCTGTTTCTGTCCTCTCTCTGTGCCCTGGACTCCCTCATGACCATGGACCAACCTGCGGGTCCGTTTAGCTCCTGACCGTGACTTTGCCCTTTCTACCCTCTTCCATGTGGCTTCTTCTTTACATTTAGCTGTGGTGTTTGTTTCTGCCAGTCTTCGGGTGGTTTCTGGGTTATTTACATTGAAGTGAGTGTTAGCTAGATGTATCCATGGGACAGGGTGGGCTTAGGGTCTTCCTACTCCACCACCTTTCCTAGAAGTCCCAAGTAGCCTTGTAAAATTGTTTTTATTTTACACACACAAAAAAATGGAAAATTGCTGGAGATTTTAAGGTTTGAAAGGGCAGAATTGTTTACAAAACAGTCTGTATGCGTTGACACAGCCTAAGTAAAGCCCCTCATAGACACTCTCCAACTCAAAGATTGCTTGAATATGTCCCCACGTCGGGCAACTGCCTCAGACATTCTTTGTTTTGGGGATTTGTTATTTAAATGTTGAAAAACAGACAAGGATAATATTCCAAGTATAGACACTGGAAAAGGTAAAAGTGAACCAAGCTATTGAAAACCAAAGAGTCGTGATCTAGGAATTATAAAACATAAGAACGTACGAGGCATGATTATAGTCAGCGTGCCTCGGGAAAATGCTAATATGACCGTGGCTTGTGTTCACTACGAGGCTCTTCCCTTCTCATGATAACTATATGATAGGAAAGCACCAGCATCACCAGAATGGTACCCACCAGACAACAATGAAGTTTTCATCGTGCCAATGGTAGAAACAAATGAAGAATACCAATGAGGTAATCCCAGAGATAGGCAAAGAGAGAAAGACAATGGCAAGACCACCGTGAGCATGCAAGAAATGCCAAGAGCACAGCCAGGCGAGCAGGGAGTAGGAAAACATCAAAACTCTCAGATCCCAGAAGGCACAAGTGGAATGTTGAAGCCACTGGCATATAAGACATGTAATACCCCAAATCTATGCAGATAAACCAGCTCATCTTCTCCCTGTGGCCAGGCTGTGCATAAGGGGTTCTCATGGGTATTTTTGACCCCATCACTGTTGCATTTACCATAGCCAACAAACACCTATTAAAAGATAATAAAGTTACGCCTTTTCAAAATTTTTATTTTTTGCAATCCTGTCTAGTTTTGGCTTCTGTTAATTCCAGTACAGAAATCAATGTGGGTCACTGATTTTTTTATTGAGTAACCATTACACTTCAATTCCATTCTTTCACTGCCCAACTAACTGCTCCACTTTTAAACAATGGCCAGCCATTAATCATTACGCAAAACAGAAGCTATTTATGCAACGAATTCTAGAGCAAGCTCATTTCGTCTTGGCAAAATAGTGTTAGACACCAGCATTTGTGAGATTTCCAATGAACCTTGGCATTAAGAAATTCTTAAATTGAAAATTGCTGTAGGAGGTCAGGAATCAAAACTTTGCCTATATGGAGCTCAGCTGGCCCCAGAGTTAAACATGGAAAACTATTCAAATTCTAAGCAATTATGAAAAATTATCTTTTATTTTATAATCTAAGTGATAGCTATCATTTATTTTCATATATCTTCCTCTTTAAATCTTATAACTGACCGTATTGCTCAGTAAGTAACTTCCTCAGCTCTAGTGACCCACGTGCAAAGCTAGACCGATCTGTGAGAGGCATCAGGATTCGTCCCAGGCAACGTCAAGGACCTCAGACACAATTGCTTCGAGTTTCTGTAATTGAGGAAGTCAGTTTCTACAGAGGCAGCACTGAATGAAAACATTACAAGTTTTCCATCAACTACAGGAACAATTAAACATATAGGTTATTCCAGAGTGAACAAATTCATGTTCTTGAAATTTCTGGCATCTATTTATTTATTTAAAAAACACCACCACCTCAGAGATTTTGGAGATAACAGATGCCAGACTCGATATTCTAACTGGCCAGACGTGATTGAGAACCTGCATGGCCTGAGCTCCCTGCGGAGCCACCCAACGTTAAAGCCTGGGTTATTTTTTGTCTAAATCCACAGCCATAGAAGGCTTATTGTGATTTATGTCTCCAGTACCCACACGTTGGGATGAGTTGTTGGGGTACCATGCCCTGGAGACAGGGCTCCTCTCCCGAGTTAAGCAGACAGGTGCTGCTGTGGCACCCCCACCCCACCCCAGGAACCATGCGTTCTAAACTACTAAACACTTCCAGAACCCCTTGAATCCTGACAACTTGCTCCAGAACTCAGGCACGAGCGCTGGTCATGAGAAACCAGTAACTTCAAGGTTGTAGTTCACCTTAGAATTCTTTCACGCTTGACTGTTTGCAGGTCTTGGGGGGAACTTTAATAATTCCAATCGGGAAGAGAATGCAGCAGGGAACCTCTACTGATACTCAGATTTCTTAAATCTAAGTAGGTCAGGAAATTTAACTAAAAAGACAAGAAAATGAAAGGAAGAAGCTCTAATTAAGTAGAAGCAGGGTAAGATTAAACCCCAGACTACTTTGTTTCCTCACTTTTCCACTGTTACCAAAACTCATTAGTCAGCATCTAACCCAGGACGAGCACCCTGTGACTTCTCGGCCATGACTCTTGTGTATGCCACTGAGCTCAAGCCACACCACACAGCAGAGCATGAGGACCCCACTTCCCAGGCTGTGTTCAGAAAAGACACACCAGAGCGTGGAGGGCAGGCCCCCACGTTCCTGGAGACGGAGGCTGCAAAGAGGGATCATACCTGTTCCGGTGGCCCACGCGCCTGGGCCAAGCTGTGCCAGGAGGAGCCTCCGCGCGCAGCCTCACCAACCTTAACTCCAAAAGAGTCTTTCCAAAGAGGACCACAAGGGGCATCACCAGAGCCGCCAAACAAAGACTGTCCATTCATCCTTCCTTTCTCTCCATACTTGACAGAGGGCAAAAAGACGTGAATCAGAAGGATGAGCACGTGAAATGCAGGGTGGTGGGAGGCAGGAGGTGCCCGGTGGGTTTCTGGGGAGCAGAGCTGTGGCCCCAGATGGAGACTGCCAGCAGAGAAGGCACATTTCTCCATCAACAAGAAGGGACAATGAGCTGACTACAGACATGGAATGTTCATTTTACTTTGTTTAAAATAAAAGGAAAAAATGATGTCAAACCACCCTGCACAGAGACCACCGCACAGACTTTGTTCTGCTGTGTTTCTCTGCTAGCGGGAGGTTGGTAGATCTGAAGCCTGTCTAGAGGGAGGGGTGGGCTTCAGGCTGGGACATGCTTCAGGCGAACTGTTAGGGCTCCATCTTGGGGACCAATGCCAACGTAACAATTTCCCTCAGCCTTGTTCTTTACAAACAGAAGAAGGCATGGGCGTGGACTCTATTTTCTGTAGTAAGATATGAGCCACACTTTTAATGCACAGCAAGAGCCCCGTCTCAGAGACTGCTAAGTGGCATTTTTTTTTCTTGTATCAAAATAAGAATTGTTAAATATTGGATATCATCTTGTTAATAGCAAACAATCCTTAGTTGAATTCAACAAGCGTGGCAACTCTTCCTAAGTTTTATTTATTTATTTATTTTTAAAAGTTTATTTTATTTATTTTGAGAGAGAGAGCAGGGGAGGGTCAGAGAAAGGGACAGAGAGAGAATCCTAACAGTGCAGAGCCTGATGCGGGGCTCAAACTCACGAACTATGAGGTCATGACCTGGTCTGAAGTTGGACACTTAACCGACTGAGCCACCCAGGTGCCCCTCTAAGTTTTATTTTAAAAAAGAAAAACTTCCATTCCATTCAGGGATATCATTCTTCCTTCAGAAGTTCCAGAAAAGTTGCCTGTGTGTGTGGTAGTTTTTTTCACCTTTATTTTAATTTTTACTTTCCTCTACCAGCTTGCTTTGAAAAAGCCACAGTTGTGAAAAATGTTACTGACATGTCTTAGAAAAAATTGTGTGTGTAGGGGTTTATCCGTGGTTAAACTCTCCGGTTAGTTAAGTACCAAACAGAAGTGTCTGTGGGTTGCATTATGCATTTTTTTTGTTTGATAAAGAACGACATTATGAAAAACCAATGGCAGGGCTCTCATCTTACCTGTGGTTTAAAAAAAAGGAGAGAAGAAAATGGAAGAGACAAGCAGGGACTGTCACATTCCCTCAGTGTCAGTGTTTACCCTTCTGGCCCCTGTATGGCTCCTGCCTGTCCCCTGCCACCCAAATCACACACATCTAAGAGGACAATATCCTTGAGCTCAACATCAGTATTTTCTTAGAGCCACAAAAGAAAAATGTGAGAGCTGGGTGAGGTCGTAAAGAGCACGTAGTTCGAGCCTTCATTTTATAGAAGAGAAAACTGAGGTTCAGAGTGGGGACCATCAGAGTTTACTCGGCAGAGTCAGCCTCGCGCAATACGGAAGCTGTGGTGGTTTTTTGTCTTCCTGGAGCCAGGCACAGTAATGCCACCCGAGAGTCTATTCAAGTCAACAAAGAGTGAAGGAGCCCCTCTTAAAAGAGGAGGTCTGCAGAGTGCTCAGGGATGCAGCGCACACAGGCTGTGTTCATGGCCACCTTGAAATAACCCTGGGGTGGGGGTGGGGGCCAACAACAACCAAGGGCCCAGCCACCCCCATTCTCACCCCACGCCCTTGCTGGAAACAGTGACTCTCCTGACAAACAGGCATGACCCTGTACCTCAAAGAGAGCCTCGTTCTTTTCTATCACTGACACATCCTCACAACATCTGAGGAATATTCTGGAAGCTGCACCTGTTGAGCTTTCCAGCGGGAGTCAGAAAGCGCTTGTCATAACCCAAATCACCAGTGAAATGAAGCAGTACTTATTCCAATACAAGACAATATCAGGATTTCAATTCAACCAACACTCCTTATTTTAGTCTATGAAATAAAACTCATTCTGTTGCCAGGGTATATTAGAAATCTGTGCAATTGGAGAGACCCGAAAGTCTTTAATTTTCTATGGCTCAAGTATCACTTTAAAAAAAACAATGCAAAGTTTTGGGTACAGACATAGAAGAAAACATTTAAACATTCATGCTCTATCACAAAGAGAACGAAAGCATTGACATTTATTTGGTACTTACAATAATCCTGATTTTAGGTAGCTTTTGGTCTGAGGTGGTAGGAGGTGCTCGGTGTTCTTTAAAGCTGTTATCAGAAACAAAGAAAATGCTGTCAGGTGTTCTTGTCTCCTGAGGAAAACACTTCTGTCCTCAGAAGGCACCACTCCTAGAAGCCTTGAGGTCTGAATTCCACACCAGAAAATGCAGCAGCAAAGAAGCTGTGAGATCTATGGTTGCAGTGTGGCCGCTGGGCTCTCCGATGGGCCAGCACACTCCCGTCAGCATGACGGCACAGGCAGAGAGGTGCACAGAGCCAGAGTTGGGAAGGGCCGTTCCTAGCACCCCACTTTTTTTGAGTCAAAATGATAGGTTTCCAACTTTACTCAGTTATTTCAAGAACACGCTCGAAACTCCTATACAGCATTGGTGAACCCAGAGTCATTCGGCAGGTGCGGTGGACTGCTTGCCCAAACCCCGCTTGCACATGGAACTCAGGTGCTCCTTCTACCCTGCTTTGGAAACCATGAGCAAAGACATTGCTTCCAGGCTTCCAGGAAGAAGCCCGCGGCCTTGGTGAATTGCTTTCTAGACTGCCAGGACTCGGACTTGGCTGCTTCTACTCAGTTGCAACCATCTGAGATGTATTTCTTCATTAAAGAGAAGAAAAGGGCGAAAAGCAACAATTAGGAGTAAGAAGACGAACCGGCAGCAAGGAGCAGTTGGAAATGAATAGAAACGAGGAGGAGGAGGGTACTCACACTCCACGGGCTTCCTGGTGGCAGAAGGCACAGGCTGATAGAGCCCTGCTGGGCTCGACTGAGAGGGAGGTGCTCAGGAGGAGATAGCACTGGGAGGAGGCACCTAACAGTTTTATACTCAAACTGGCTCTGCACCCCCCCCCCCGCCCCCCCGCCCCTGCACTTGGCTTTCTCCTCCCACTTCGAGCCCCAGGGCCAAAGCATTGCGGAGGACCAGTCCCCTGTCCTGTACCTGATGTCTCTCTCTCTCTCTCCCTCCCTCCCCCCCACCTCTCTGCTGTTTCTCTCCCTCCTCCTCCCTCTCTCTCTTCCTCTCTCTCACTGTCTCTCTGCTGATGTTTCTCTCTCTTCCCTTCCCTCCCTCGCTCCCTCCCTCCCTTCCTCCCTGTCCTTCTCTGTCTCTCTCTGCTGATGTTTCTCTCTGTGTGTGTCTCTCCTCTGTCTCTTGTTTCTCTCTCTGTGTGTCTCTCTCTCTTCCTCTCTCTGCTGATGTCTCTCTCTCTCTCTCTCTCTCTCTCTCTGTCTCCCCCTCTGGCCTTGATTTGGTGCCATCTCTGTGTGGTGCTCCAAGATCCGTGCCCAGGGATAATCCTGCAACGTCGTCTTTTCCCTCTTGCTTTATCTCCTGCCCTCACGATGAAATATTTCAGGGAATGTTTGTAACTAAAAAAGATCAACATAGTGTCCCTGAAAACTAGAAACTGAGGGTCAGGTTGCTATACTGTAGGCTCCTGTGCTACGTGACTGCTCCCGGTGGAATTTTCTCTTAGACACCACGCAGCCTCTGCACAGGTGTAGGAATCCAGCAAAGTCCGAGGGGTGTGGTGTGAGGGTGGGGAGGGCAAGGGGCATGCACTTCATTTTCTGGAAACCGACCTGCCCTTTTCCCCAGTTAGGAGGCACCAAAAATAAAAGTTCCCTGGAATGTTCTTTTTTCCAGGTGTGGATCCCAGGACAAACTCTGCTGCCTTTTAATAGTCAGGATGCAAACATTCCATAGCAGAGGAATCTAAAATTCAAGTGAAAAATCCATTTCTTCCCCCATCCTTCTTAAACTTCAGTTTTTGGGGCTTTCTCTGTTGTGGCAGGAATCTAACTAACTCAGGTGCACTTCATGGAGCACGGAATTAAAAAAAAAACACACAAAAACAAAAAACCAGACAACCCCCAGAAAGCCCTGCAGATGTCATGATGTTTCTGTCTTCTGGGCCTCTGGCCTCCTGTTGGAGCTGAAGGGCTTGTCAGAGGTCCTCGAGGCAGCTGCGACTCTCTGGCTCCTCCCACTGGACACCCACGAAACCACAGGTCTCCCTTTGTGGGCAGCCCCCACTCCTACCTGCTGCAGCTCAGGGTGTGTGTGTGTGTGTGTGTGCCTGTGTGTGTGTGCTCATGCCTGTGTGTGTGTGTGTGTGTGTGTGTGTGTGTGTGTCTGAGGTCTAGACGGAGACCAGAGGTCCAGGTTCATGATTACAGTTCTGAGCTTCAGGGAAATCTGCCTCCAACATTTTGTTGTAGGAAAATAAGGAGAAAATACGCTCCTGGGTTACCCTGAAAGGGAAAAATGAATGTCAAGAGGACAGTCAGAGGGCCTGGAATGGGAATGAAAGGAATCACACTAGTTTCTAGAAGTTCCTCGTGCAAATGGAGCATAAATCCTTACCTCACAGTAATAATAACGATCGCGGTAAGAGGTAAGAGTGGTGGGAGTGGTTGAGAATCACTCTGTGTGCTGGGCACTGTGCTAATCACTTCATTCTAATTCCCATCAGCCATTTAAACATTGTAAGAGTCTGGGGCCCCTGGGTGGCTCAGCTGGTTGAGCATCAGACTTCGGCTCAGGTCTTACATCTCATGGTTCATGAGTTTGAGCCCCACATCAGGCTTGTTGGGCTTGCTGCTGTCAGCACAGACCCTGCTTCGAAGATCCTCGTTAACCCTCTCTTTTTGCCCTTCTCCCACACGTGCTCTCTCTTCCTCTCAAAAATAAACATTAGGGGCACCTGGGTGGCTCAGTTGGTTGGTTAAGCATCTGACGCGTCCAACTTCAGCTCGGGCCATGATCTCGCAGTATGTGAGTTTGAGCCCCACATTGGGCTCTGCGGACAGCTCAGAGCCTGGAGCCTGCTTTGGATTCTGTTTCCCTCTTTCTCTGCCCCTTCCCTACTTGTACACTCTCTCTCTCTCTCAAAAATAAACATTTTAAAAAATTGCAAAAAACCCCATGAGTTAAATGCTATTATCCCCATTTTGCAGATGAGAAAACAGAGGCTCACAGGGTTTAAATAACTCATCCAAAGTCTAACACCAAAGTTTGTACTTTGATGTACTTCAGCACCATCCAATATTTCCAACTGCTGCCCATGCTTTGCTTTTCACTAATTCACTGATTAACTTCGTGAACGTGGCCTTCAACACATCGATCCTAATCCTGAAGCCGCCTCCACACGGCACCCATGCAGCCTTCTGCCTCAGTGACCTTGGTCAGAATTGAGTCCCACATCTTCTTGGCAGGACCACCTTCCTCATCCCTCCCCATCCTCTTCCCCACTTCCTGTAAAGTCACACCTAAAGTACCGCTTGCGAAATGCAGCCTTGCTACGTGGTGTGTACAAGAGGCAGTGTGCCCATGTGGGCTTCTGGGTCAGGCGGACCTGAGTTCGAATCCTCGCTTTGTCAGTTCCTAGATGTTTTACCTTAGATACGTGTGCACCCCTTTATGAAAGTGAGATTCCTCACTAAAAAGGTCATGACGAGTTTTGGCAAGGATAATTGGTAAAGCTCTGCGCCTGACTGTGGAGGTGCTGCCATTCCAACGCCTCCCTGTCTCCATAGAGGTTGGGTTGTCCTTGAGCTTTCCCGAAAGGTCCCTCCTCCCAGCTTGGACACGCAGAAAATCTTCCCGGCTGTGACACCAGAAGGGGCAGAGTTATGAGCATGGAGACCACTGTTCAGCAACAACTCAGGGATAGGTGGCTGGCTGATGAGGCTCCCCGAGTTTTTGTCCTGCAAGATCCCCAGGCGCAAGTGTCTACTGTCACCCAGGAGCTTTGCAGAGAACCCCCTGAGCAGGAGAGCAGAGGGACGATTGGGCGGGCACCCAATGGGTGCAAACCTGGGTTCTTAGGTGCTTTTCAACGCTCTTTGCAGAATTTGATGCCTTTTTCTCAGTTCTTTCTCCAGCATCTCCTGCTATCACTTACGGCATATCTTTGGCTGAGTGTTTAAGCCCAGACATTGCTTTTCTTTTCTCACCTGCCCTGAGTCCCGCCACCAGTTCCCCCTTGTGTGCGCCCCTCTCCTCCCCCGGCTCTCTGAACCCATCTGCCAGCCCTCGGTCTGGCTCTATCACAACCGAATGTATGCAGAGTTTTCCCTCCTCTGAATGTCTCCATAGAATTTCTGCCCCTAGAAAGTTCTCTCTCTCCTCTCCCCACTTGCTCTGCCCAAACCCTCACACCCCACTTTCTTTCTTCCTCTGTTTGGATTTCGTAGCAGACTCCTGTCCATGCCACACTCCTGGGAACCAAAAGCAATTTATGTCCCTATTCCTCACTAGACAGGCGACCATACCCCCTGGCCCCGCAACAGCTCTGGCATTGTCCTTTATTTTGTAAAAAAATGTATCTTATGCTGCACCATCCCACCTGGACTGGAAGATACTAGACAAGGTTGGGATCTAAGAGTCGTCTTTGTTCCCAACAGATCTCTCTCCAGAAAGGTTTTGAGAAAGTTCATAAAATATATGTGAGAAGAGGAAGGAACTAGATGAAAAAAATGGTGAAGAAGGAGAACTAAGTTACGGATAATGACATGGTTTCAGTGTTTCCTACGTCTTGCATTTGTAGGGGTTTCTAAATACGTGTTGTTTGACCCAGAAATTATCCCAACACCACCTGGTCTGGACTGCTGTTTGCTCTGGGTTTACCTATAGACACTTAAACTTTACAAATGACTTCAGCACAGCACAGCTGGAGTGCCCACGCTCGGGAAGTGTGTCCGGCCGTGAGTGTCTTTTGCATCCTGAGCAGCAGGTTCTAAATGGCAGAGGAAGCATGGGAGAAACTTATTCTCAAGTCATTTCTTATCCTCCCTGCCCCCCCCGCCCCCCGCCCCGAGAAGCAGGACCAGCAAATCCAGGACACAGTGTTCCCCTGCAGTGTGTTCCGAGCCCACAACGTTGTCGTTTGGTAAACAGTCAGACAAAAAGCACCAGATGAGAGCCCAAACTCACACTGACCCTGAGCGTCATTTGGGGGGCACCCTTTGTGACAGGCGTTCCCTAGATGTAGAGCCAAGAGGCAAGCTGGCGCATAGTGTCGCGTCTCTCTCACTGCCTGTCCTTGCCAGGGGAGCGTGGGGTTGGATAGAAGCAGGAGGCAGTGAGGTGCCTCCATTTTTAGCTCTCAGATGCGGTCATGCAATTATTCTGCTCCATTTAAAAGCTCATTGTTTCTCCTGCACACATTAGAATGGTGAGAGAATCTCCATCCCTGCCATGACTTTTATCAGGTGCCTTCTTTCCATGCAGCACCTTCTTTCCAGATTTTAGCTTAAACTCAGGTCACATTAAGGTCTGTCATGTAGATCTCTTATCTCCACAGACAGTGTCTAAGGATGAGCAGGTTGTGCACTGCACAAATGCACCACGTCTAAAGTGGTACCACTAACATCCTAGACATTTATGTATTCATTGCAACAAAACTGTTGCAGAGGGTACTAAAGTGTCTTGAGGAAAGGGTGTCAGGATGCCTTTGCACGAAGGGGCCATGTCAGCTAGCAACGGTCCTGCTGGTGTCTCGTTTCTCCAGGATTGAAAAAAAATCCCAATGAAAGACAATAGGAAAGGGGGTAGGAGTAGAATCTTCGCAATCTCATGAGTAGACTGAGGAAGGGATTGAAGCGTTGGGGAAAATGAGGGCTGGGGAGTGGCACGGCCCTGTTTCCCTGACTCTCTCTTGAGACTAATTTAAAGCTCATTCAATTGTTTCCTCACCATTAAAGATATTGTGATATTGGCTCCAAGCTTGGGGAGTCGAGCTTTATTTTATAATTGGGCCCGGAAGAGAAAGTGAGATGACCTGGCACCACCATTGCCCACGGGGCTCTCTGGGTCAAGGGCTACAGGCTCTTGCCAAAGACAGCAGCCACCAGAGTCTGAGTGGGACGGGCTGAGGTCACTTCCAGAATCGGGATTACTCACTGGAGAGCATCACAGAGAGACCTGGCAGGAATGTCACCAAGAATGGTGGACGGTGTGGACGTGTTAGGTGAGGCTGCCCTCTGGAGCTCAGGAGGTGGCAGCTGGCTCGGGCTCCTCACGCTTGTCCCAACTGGAGGCTTGCTGAGTGCTGGCTGCACAGTTCTGTGGTTTTCAGAAATGCACACTATTACCATCCCTTGCCTCCTACCAACTGGCAGCCGAGAGCTAGAGAGGGATGCAGAATCTTCTGGCCCTCACCCGTCTTTCTGTTCTCCTCGCCTCTTCTTTCCCCACTGTTGGCATCTGCCAAGTTGGGGTGGGGGCCAAAGGCAGAGAGTCTGGACCTTGAGAGCAAACTAACCAGCTCCGCTACCTGTCTGCCAACCAGCTCAAAGGCGGACCATACTGCATTTTCAGTTGAGCTGATTAGTTGAGCTATTATGCTTTAACTGGCCACAGATTCACATCAGAGCCTTAGCAATCCTCAACTCGAAGCCTTAACTCGAACCGTAGCAATTCTTGGCTTAAGAAACGCAGTTGTGCAGGCATACCACGACAGACACGGGGGAGAATTCCCGTGCAAGTCTGACACTGCACCTTGTTCTTAGAGAATGAAATTAATTCCATGTTTCATTCAAAACCAAAATTAAACCCAGTGGAGAAGGCATTATATGTTTTTGGTGCAATATCTCTTGTTAAAACTTAAAAAATATCACCTAAGCATTATAATGCCATTGTTCTGTGTACATAGCTATTTGAAAATAAAAAATTTCAATTTCTTATTTAAAACAAGATGTAAAAATGGCAATAGACTAGAAGAAGAGTTCACAATTAATCACAAACTCTTGTTTTTAAAGAAAGCATGGCAATTCTCAACACTATTGTAATCCTTAGTTGGAAAAACACCCCAATGATGTTGTTTCCAAATGGAAGAAGCCAGGTTAGGACTCAGCTTCTTGGAACCTTGGCCAATGTGACAAAGTGGGCCAGGGGAGCCTGGATGGTTGTGGAAAAGTTCATCCTCTTTGCAGAAAAACACCTGAGATAGAGCTCAGGCAATGTCATCTTTGAAGATGAAGGTCTGTGGGTTCATAATTAAAGCCACACAAGATATTAATGATGGATGAATTAAACACTGTTGAATTAGGGGGAAAAAATCCAGTAAGAAATTTAAACAAACATACTGATAAGTGATGAGCAAAACAACATCCCCAGGTGGACTCTTAATATTCTACGTCACTCGGAGTTTTGACTCCTCTTGACTCATACTTTTGCGGAATCTGGGGTTTACAGACTCTCAGAGAGGGAGCCAATTGCCATGTAATGCTGACCACCAATTTCTCAATAGCTTCTCATCCCCAGAATTTTAAAGGGCAAAACTAGTTTTAAATTAATACCTATTACAGACTTGTAATAAGTCTGTAAAGGTATAAATCTGGAAGTTGTAAAAAGTTACCCAAAGGCAGCTTTGGGGGCAGGTGGAGGACCCAGAGTTTTGCTTGGTTTAGAATCTGAGATTTCCATGTGAAGGGCTGGTGGGCAGCCTCAGTCCTTCATCTTGATTATGGCAAGAGATGATGTGCCAAGTGTCTTAGAAAAGCTTTAAACTTTTTTTTTTTTGCTTCATATTGCTCCATTTTTTCCTCCACTTGGTGCATTTCATCCTATTATTAAAAAAACAATTCCAATCCTAAAAATAAAATCCAACACAAGGTTTCCTAATGGACTAGTCCCTTTTGTGATGGTAGCTTTATACTAGGTGAAAGCTTTTCCCCCATCATTATCCCTTCCCTTAATCCCAGTATGAGTCCCCACTTGTCTGCTCAACTTGGGTTTCAGATTTCCTTGTCCATGGGACCCACCCCATCTTCCTTATTCCATCCATTCACTCATCTATCCATTGTCTAGCATATGCTAGGATGACTTAGAGATAAGTCAAGGACTTCGGTTTGGTGAGTTTTTCTTTCTGAATTTTCGCCTCAGGTACTAAAATTATAGTACTTTAGCATCGGCTGACATTTTCTGCTCTTTTCTACGTAGTTTTCCCTGGCAAGCGCTTCCATCCTACATCCTCTCTGGTCTTGCTTCACCCTGATATATCATTTTGTGTCTAGCTGGATTCTTGGAAGGAGTCCTGGAGTAGGAATTGAGAGGTACTAGTTCTGATGAGAATGGACTTCAACCATAAGCTTCTCAAATTGTCTCACTTATTAGAAGGGGAGCGGGACTAGCTCAGTGATTCTCCCCCTTATCTGCACATTGGAATTGCTGGGGAGCTTGACAAAACACTGATACTAGAGTCTGATGTCATTGGTTTGGGATGTGGGAGCTTTAAAAGTCTTCTTGATGATTCTAACATGCCAGCAAGTTTGAGAACCACTGGACTGAATTCAATCCTTCTTCTTTACCCTCTAAAACAAGGACATGTGTCATAGTGAGATGGCTTGGAGTTTGGAGTTCGACAGATCAGATTCAAATTCCAGCCAGCTATCCCACCCTGGGGAAGATTATTTCACCTTTCCAAGCCTTAATTCCATTATGAAATTTATGGAGATCAACAATACCTACGTTGCCAAATCCGAAGATTAAGCAGGATCATGGCACACGAAAGACTTTTAGGGAAAGGTAATCTTTATCTTCACTTGCATCTAAAACAGTTCTTACCTCTGACTTCCTTATTTCCGCCAGTGGTGCCATCACGGCCTCAGTTCTTGGGCTCAACAAATGCTTGCTGAGTGAGTAATGGGTGGTGGATCTGACCCTCCTCACTTACGAGTAAGTGGGGACGGTTTAATTTCATTCACTCTTACCGATGTTCTCAAGTCTTTAAAGTGTCCACAGACCAGCAGCCTCGACATCCCTGGGAACTTTTTTAGAAATGAAGAATCTCAGCCCCACTCAGCCTGCTGGAATCAGAATCTGCATTTTAACCAGGTCCCCAGGGGACTTGCATGCACATTAAAGTTTTGGAAGCACCCTCTCAAACATCCCTGTCCTTGAGACTCGGTGAAAAGGGATGGATTCAACCCCCCACCCCCACCCCCACCCCCGAGCGGCGACCGTTTACGAATTCCAACGTCTTGGTTGGAGACGCCATGGAGAGCCCAAGTGAGTCATTGTGCCGGCCCAGCTGGCAGCATGGAGCATGCTGTCACAGGCTGGGCCACGCCGCTGGAAGGCAGCATTCCAGGAGAAGCCTCATCATCCCATTAGACTCCATCAGGCCACTCCATCAGGCCTCACCCTCTGCCTGGTGTCGATTGCTTCACATGGGCTTGGTGAGTGCCTCGAGGCCCGCAGTCACCGCAGAGAGATTATCACAGGTCACGAGAGGGGGAAGCTTGCACGCACAGGGGCAGGTTCCTCCTGCCTGGGGAGCCCAGTAGCGGCACCTGTGGTCCGGCCAGAGGCCACTGCATCCTGCCCACCCACAGGACAAACACCCCCACACTGCCAGAACAGCGCCCACCCCCCACGGCTCAGGATCTTCCCCGAACAGTTTCCTTGGGGGCCCCCACCACTTGGTTCTCCATCTGGGATTCCTTGGCTTTTTTACCCTGGGGGTCCTGCAATAATTCCCCCACCCCACCCTGGTATACAACTGCTTTGGCTGAAAGGCAAAAACACCCATGTGGAACTGTACTTTTTATAGCCTACCCTAGCCAGTAGACATGTTGAATACACTTTACAAACTACACCTGCCTTCCCATTTGCTATCCCTCCTACACGGGGGCAGGGGCGGCTAAATTGTCCTTCACTGGGACTCATTGTCTGAGAGAAGGTGACTCTCAGGCCAGGACTACAGTCACAGCACACATCTCCCAGAGTGTTTCTCTTTCTCTCACAGCATTGACCATTGTCTGTAATTACATATTCATGTGAGCTTTTGCTCCATTGAGTTTGCCCACTCGACTGCAAGCTTCCTGAGGGCAGAGTCTGGGCTATGTTGTTCGCTGCTGTAGCCCCAGTTTTGAGCTCAGTGTCTGGGTCATAGAGATCCTCAATAGCTCTTCATTGAGTATATGGATGAATAAATGGGTGAATGAGCCCGTGACTGTGGGGACTCGACGGGCTGGGGTGAGTTCTTGTATGGTACTGAGATAGTTTTGTGTCAAATACAGCCCTCAGAGTGGCATCCTGCATTATGACTGGGACATGAAGTCCAGGGGGCAGGGCCCCTGCCCTCTGGAACACACATGGATGGCCCTTATTCATTTGCTTCTGCCACAGGTCAACCAGCCATAGGCTCCAAGCACCCAGCACTCTAGCTTACAGGTCAGCCTTTCCGGTCAGAGGCTCTGGCTTGACTCTAGGACTGTCTTAAAATCGGGGAGGATTGAGCCCCATCTCCAGGCATGCAGGCTGCCCAGTTCTTGGGTCACTGAGTCATCCTGAGGAGGGGTGAGCCGAAAGGAAGCCTGCACCTTCGGGGTCTCCATGGTGGAGATTGTGATATAAGACAGCCCCAATCCCAGCTATCAACCTGGGCTCACCCTAAACCCAGGAGGCCTGGGCTCTCCAAAGATTGGGGGTGGGGCATGGCTGACTCCTTCCTCCTTTCTCTACATCCCAGGGCTGAGGCTGTATACTCATGACGCCTTGCCCATTCGCTGCTCTCCTGCTGACCTCAGACTTAGCATTCTCTCTCGGGCTGTAGGCCATGCTCTGAGGCACCCCCCTCCCTCTAGTTATCTGCCATTCATTCGTCCCCAATTTCCCATCCTGCCATACGAAGGTAAGTCCTCGTGACTGTAGTGGATGGCACAAAGTATAAGATAGTTCTCACATCTGGTGCAGCAGTAAGACACAGGAGAGCATCAGTGTCAGGTTCAAGGCTGTATGTGATCACTGGTCATGCTATGAGCAGAAAGGAACTTTTCCTTCAGCACAGAAGCGATGTGTAATATCATTAACCCACAAGAAAGCCCATCATGCAGTCTTCCAGGGAGGGACAAGATGCCTGTCAAGTTTAATCAAGAACTGGCAGCTTTTAGGGCTCTCTTAAATGATACAAGATGATGTGCAATGAAGTGTTAAATCGTGAGCAGACGCAGCTTAGAGCTAGAAGACTTTGGATACTATCAGTGGTGTCTGGAGTAGGCAGACGGGGCTTTACTGAAGATACGGGCCTCATAGGGCCCTTGACATCTGAGCAGCGTTTGGTGAAGGCAGGAAAAGACGGAACAGCCTTTCAGGAAGAAACCTGAGAGTCAGCCGAGAGAAACATGGCGTGTTGGTGGGCTGCGAACAGCCTCACGATTGCACGGGAGGGTGCGTGCTGTGGGTCACAGGTCCAGCCCCCACTCGGGTCCCCAAGGAAGGCAGTGCTCCATCTGTGCAAGGCATCCAGACTGACGGTGTCCTCTGACATGGGCTTCCCCCGATAGGATACACTAGCCAGGCATTGAATCCCTTCCGAAGGACTCCGCATCAGAAGAAGGACAGATGAGAAAAATGCTACATTATAGAAGAAAAGATGGGCCTATGAACCTCTCTGGCCATTTCAAATAGCAAAATTATGCTCCAAGCTCTAAAGATGGGCAATACGAACTAGAGTATATTGGGGTCCCTTGTGTAAAGAATTTAAGTGATAACTATAAGTAACTGTAAGCAAACAAAACACATAGTTTTATTTGCCTTTTTAAAATTTGGGAGAAGTAAGAAAAATCTGATTTCTGTCTCCTCTGCGTTTATTTCTGTGATTCTCTGTAATGACGGGAGGTTTCGAAACTTTCTACAGATCACAAAGCTCCTTAAATGTGGTGGCTGCTTGAGAGCTTCCGCTGGTGAGGATGTTTCTCTCACCAAGAAGCAGTTTTAAAAGCAGAGCTGACTTGGAATTTCTATCTGTTGCCCCTCTTCTCCCCATCCGGCTAATATCCCCAATTCTGCCTGCTTTCAGATCAAAGCTACCAGCAAATAAGAAATGATAGCTGTCACCTTAAGAAAGTCACATAAATGCCTGCCAAGTCATCAGGATTAAAAAAAAAAAATTCTTTATAACTTGGGGCTTCTTTGGAAACAGGGGTGTTGGACCAGGCTCTCTAAGCCTCTGCCAGCCCTAACCCTCTCCAGCTGGGGGGTTTCTTACAGAACTGCTAACAAGGAGGACATTTTTCCTGCCAGAGAAGCTGACATCCCAGACTTACAGGGAGAGGGACTGAGGCATTGGAATTCACCATACGAGAGTTGTAGAGGTGGCGTTGAGGCCTGAGGGAAAGATGGGGACTACTTGTTCATTGACTAGGTTTGCAGACAGTGTCCAAAGCCAGACAAATGAAGAGATGTAGCTCTAATGTAATAGGAGACGAGGAGCCATTGAAGGTGTGTGGAAAGAACAGCATGATGATTAAAGCCACATTTAGGGAGGATTGGCCGGGAGTGCTTCACGAAGCCTGAAGGCCCAAGCTAGGGAGGCTGGCGGGAGTTCACAGGACCTGAACCTGAAGCAGGGTAGGGTCAACGGGAAAGGGCTGCACATATGAGATAGTCTGGAAGGCAGAAGGGACACAGATAGGCACGGGGTGAAGGTTGAGTCAATCAAAAATGGCGTCCAGTGTTGGCAAGGATGTGGAGCAGCCAGAACTCACATCTGCTGCTGGAAGAAATGTACCTATAACTGTTTTAGGGAACTGCCTGGCGGTCTCTGCTAGAGCGGGCATCTGCACAGCCACTGCCCAGCAATTCCTTCCCAGCAACATGCACAGACGAAAGACGTGCATCCATCACACCAAAAGACACGCACCACAAAGTTCGGTACAGTACGGCTCGTAACAGCCCCAGATAGGAACTAGCCCGATGGTTCATCAGTGGTAGAGAGGATAAAAAATGATCTATTTGTGCCTCAAGAGAATGAGTGCCTGACAACTCCGGGCCATGGTAGGGATTCATCTCACAACATTGAGCAAAAGAAGCAAAACACAAAAGAATAATAATAGATTGTGTAATTACATTTACGCAAGGTTTGAAACAGGCTAACCTGAGAGAAATCTGTATGTCAGCCACCACTGGAAGGGGAACAGGAAGGTCTTCTGGGGGCAGATGATGTTCTGTGTCTCGATCAGCATGCTGGTTACTGGGGTGTGTTAGTTTGTGAAAATCCACCAAGCTGTGTACTAATGATATGTGCACTTCAAGGGAAGTCTATTACTCTTGTTTTTTTAATGTTTATTATTTATTTTGAGAGATAGAGAGAGAGAGAATTCCAAGCAGGTCTTATGTTGTCAGCACAGAGCCTGATGCAGGGCTCAATCCCACAAACTGTGAGATCATTACCTGAGCCAAAGTCGAGAGTCAGACGCTTAACTGACTGAGCCACCCAGATGCCCCAATAAGTCTATTGCTCTTTAATAACAATTTTGAAATGACACTCTGAGGTAGAGTAAAGGCAGGTAAGGTCCATTTTGTGGCAGGGAGCTTGAGATATCTAGACAGGTCAGTGGAAATGCCCAGGACGCAGTTGGAGATGGAAGACTCGTCTGGGCAAGAGTGCAGGTCTGGAGACACTGAACTTGGGGCTTGTTTACCCAGAGGTGATGGGGAAGATGAGAGCCTAGTGGCTATTGGGGGCTGTTGGAACCAGCATCAGGCCCCGTGAGAAGGTGCAGGGAGGGTGAGGAGTGAGCAGAGCCGTTCATCAGAAGTCACTCAGCACAGGGGCGCCTGGGTGGCTCAGTCGGTTAAGCGTCCAACTTCAGCTCAGGTCACGATCTCGCGGTCCGTGAGTTCGAGCCCCGTGTCAGGTTCTGGGCTGATGGCTCAGAGCCTGGAGCCTGCTTCCAATTCTGTGTCTCCCTCTCTCTCTGCCCCTCCCCCATTCATGCTCTGTCTCTCTGTCTCAAAAATAAATAAACGTTAAAAAAAATTAAAAAAAAAAAAAAGAAGCCACTCAGCACTTCACTGAGCTGGGACCCGCTGCTTGGCTCGGTCCTTTGGGACTTCTACTTTTCTGGGGTGGAGGGCAGATGCTTCTTCATCCCTGCAGGTGGCATCACCTTTTAAAAGGTGAGGAAACAGAGGGGGTGGTGAGGCGAACTGTTTGGGGCTGGTGGGCGGTGGAGCCAGGAGCCAGCCACGCCATCCACCTCCAAGGCACGTGGTACCTTTGACACTGTGGCTGCCGTTAGCACAGGGCATCAAGCCGCCTGGGCAGGTGGACAAGCCCCACAGAAGACCCTTGAAGGTCAGCCTGAGGGGGTAGTAGGCGATGTGCTGCCCGGCACTCCTCCCTGGAACACAGGGGCCTCTCGAAACAAGAGGAATGTGCTGGAATACGGGCACACACAGAACAGCCACCCAGGCTCGTTGTCCCACTTGTGGGCCTGTGCTTTTCCTGTAACCACGTTAGGTCAGAAGGTCAGGGTACCATTCTAACCCCTGTGTGATGCTGGGGGCCAAGGCAATATGTCGATAACAGAGCCAGTGCACTTCCTCTAATGGAAAATACCAGGGCAATGGGGACTACCAAACACGCCAATGGGAAACATCAAGACAGCTGCAGAAATGCAGAAGAAAAATGTGTATTAAGACATTACACACACACACACACACACACACACACACCAAAGTCCCCACCACAGACTCTTAACCATACACGGAAGGGCAGGAGGGGCAAAGTAGCGGGTTGGGGCAAGTGAAGTCCCTTCACTAAGGCTCCTCTACCTATTTTCAGGATGCCCCTCTGAAATGGGGTGCTCCTCCACCCCTCTGCCCACCAGCTCTGTGATGTGGGGTGCTCCTCCGCCCCCCCTCCGTCCTTAACTCTCATTGCTCCTCAGTGGGATGTCACATGGGTGTGTCCGTTCCCCCAGAGTGGAAGTGCCCAGGACAAGTGGTCCTCATTCCCACCTCAGTGCCTTTCCCTATGCTGTTACTTCTAGAAAGATGTTCTCAGGAGTCAGATGGATCGAAATCCTGGTTCTGGGGCTTCTGAACATGACAGATTGAAGATTTGGGACAAGTCCTGTTAGCTCTCCTCAGCTCCCTCTTCTTTCAGATAGGACGACACTCTCAATGGTCTCCCTGGGGGGTGGTATATGGGAAGTCCCTGGCAGAGATGGGCACAGAGTTGGTAGGCGACCGACAGCAGCTGCTCACGACCTCACTTCCATTAACCTATCCTGGAATGTCCTTATAGTCAATGTGAGCTTGTTCTTCAAACGTCATTAGTGATTTCACTCAATTAGATGATGTACCTGCTGCCCCTGATCCTGGGTCAGCTCTAAAGCTCAGGAGTGCCCACTGTGGGGTGCAGGTTAGCTGAGGGCCTGGGTGTTGCTCTGGAAAGGGACACAGTGCCTCCAGATCCTCAGAGTGGCTTCCTCGGGGGCGTCTGGCTTCTGTACCTTCTAAAATATCTTGGAAAAGCAAGTATCTGCTTGCATATTTGAAATTTGATGGGTCATTTTTGAAATTATGAGTTTAAATAGAAATGCACTTTTAAATACAATTGTTGAGGGGCTTCTGGAGGCTGCTAACATCTGTTTCTTGATCACATGAGTATGTTCACTTATCAGAAATTCGTTTACAAAGTATTCACTTATGATTTTCTCACTTTTCTGGATATATGTTAAAAATAAATTTGTTGTAGGGGCACCTGGGTGGCTCAGTCGGTTGAGCCTCTGACTTTGACTCAGGTCATGATCTCACAGTTCATGGGTTTGAGCCCCACATTGGGCTCTGTGCTGACACCACTTAGCCTGCTTGGGATTCTCTGTCTCCCTCTCTCTCTGCCCCTCCCCCTCTCATGCTCTCTCTCAAAAATAAATAAAACATAAAAAAAATATTTGTTGTAGGTTTTCTGAGCTCTGCCACTTGACCTCATAGCAGGCATCCCAGACTGAAATGGAGTGACTGCCGGCTTGGCATGAGGGCATTGTGTCAGAGCCTAAGATCCATGGAGGGGTCAATTTTAAGCCCACCTCTGGTGGGCAAAGAGATCCCATTAGCCTGTTTGTTACAAAGCAGATAAAAAATGTCGGAGTTGAGGTACCATGGAAATGTTGAGGAAGGAAACTTAACTTTGCCTTAAGAATCAAAGAACTCCACTCACAAGATGCCAGCGACACTTGGACTGGGTATTGAAGACTGAATAGGAATATTTCTGGTTGGAAAAGGGAAGAAAACGATGATGAGAGTAGTATGAACAAAGACAGAGTAAAATAAGGCTCATTGTGTCTGAGCCTCAGGAAGTATCCTAATGTGGAAGAGCTTAGTGAGTATGTGTGTAAGTGTGTATGCGTGTGTATGTGTGTGTGTGTGTATGTGTGTGTGGCTGGTGAGAGATGAGGCTAAAGATGTAAGGACACCCTCTAAGGCCTGTGAAGCACTTTCTCAGAACTGTCTGGAGAGCTGGGGGGCAGAGGCTGACAGGTACCTGGGACCAAGATGGCTCTTCTCTTTTCCTCCTTTCTTTTTTTTTTCTTTTTTTTTATTTTATTTTTGAAACAGAGAGAGACAGAGCATGAATGGGGGAGGGACAGAGAGAGAAGGAGACACAGAATCGGAAGCAGGCTCCAGGCTCCGAGCCATCAGCCCAGAGCCTGACGCAGGGCTCGAACTCACGGACCGCGAGATCGTGACCTGAGCTGAAGTCGGACGCTCAACCGACTGAGCCACCCAGGCGCCCCATTTCCTCCTTTCTTTTCCCCAGCTTCACTGCCCACTGGCTTAGTCAAAACGAAACTTAGATTTGTTCATTATGAAATTAATTATAAATAATAATAAAATAAATACTTTTATAAGCATTTTGTAAAATTCATTTTTCTGTCACTTACACACCTACAAAAACTTAACGGGTTTTAGCAAATAACAATTTCTCTAAAACACAATCACAGTGTACCTAAGTCTAAGGTTAAGTTCCTGAGCCCATCCTTTCGAGAAGTCCTAGCTCATGAGGGTCTCTGAAGTGGGGTGTATCCACTGAACGTCAAGTTCTAGCATTCACGCGGGCTGGGGAGAGGGCAGGCCACGCACACCTACCTCATTGCAGAGATGATCCAAAATTTCAGAACTGAATATTCCTTATTTGGCTCTATTAAGTTAATGCTCCTAAAGCATAATAAAGTTAAAAAATACACGTTTTGGCCACTCAAGCTTCTGGTTTCCTAGCAGTGCAAATCACTGCCTGTGGTAGAGCAGTAGTAGCCAGAGTTGATGGAGGAGCATTACCGCAGCTACCTCCCTTCACTGTTGAAAGCACAGCAATAGCCAAGTTCGTATTTTTCCTTGTTAGGAGGAGAAACTTGGGCTCAGAGGCATTAGACAAACTCTCCAGGGCTTTCAAGTAATAAGTGCTTTTTGCTTTTTAGCAGTCGTACACCCTCCTTGTGGCCTGACATCCTTTGGAGAACCGGTAAGGTGAGGGACGGCCTGAGATTGGGAGACCCTCCTGAGTGGAGAGCCTGCCTTGGAAGGGGAGGGCGGCTTGGCTTTGGAGATGCTCTGGTGCCCTCTGGTGAGAATCTGGAGGTATCACAGGGCAAGGAGTACTTTGTGTGTTGAAGTTCAGTGATCATACCCACACATGGGATGAGTCAGCGTGAGAAAGGGCACAGAGGTGGGCAGTGAAGCTGGGGAAGAGAAAGGAAGACGAGACAGGAAGAGTCATCTTAGTGCTAGGTGCCTGTCAACCTCTGCCCCCCATCTCTCCCCAGACAGCTTGTCTCTCTCCTTTAATCCAAGGATGAGCAGTGGTTCTCAAGCCTTGGTGTGAACAAGAATCACGAGAGCTGGGAAGGCAGCATCTGGGCTCCAGCTGCAGAGTTCTGATTACTAGGTCTGAAGGGGCCACAGTGATCTGCATTTTGAAACTCCATTCAGGTGATTCTATGCAGGTGGTTCTTGGACCACCTCGATTTTCAAAAAAAACCTTACTGTTTGGGGCGCCTGGGTGGCGCAGTCGGTTAAGCGTCCGACTTCAGCCAGGTCACGATCTCGCGGTCCGTGAGTTCGAGCCCCGCGTCGGGCTCTGGGCTGATGGCTCAGAGCCTGGAGCCTGTTTCCGATTCTGTGTCTCCCTCTCTCTCTGCCCCTCCCCTGTTCATGCTCTGTTTCTCTCTGTCCCAAAAATAAATAAACGTTGAAAAAAAAATTAAAAAAAAAACCTTACTGTTTAATATTAATATTAATCTTAAAAGTAGATTAAAGTTTATCTAGGGCTGGAGGGCTTGGGGAGAAATGGAGAGTGATTGCTAATTGGTACAGGGTTTCTTTGGGGGCAATGACAATGTTCTAAAATTGATGGTGGTGATGTTTGCACAATTCCATAGAACTGTATACTTAAGTGGATGAGTTGTCTGATAAAATGTGAATTTCATCTCAACAAAAGTGTTATAGAAAAATTCTTATAAGTTCCTTCCACCATAGAAGCCATGGGAAAATCACAAGAATTGGGTATGAAAAGAAATCTTTATTTTTAAATTGCACTTTCCCACTGAAAGAAGAACTATTAGCTGCCCAAGCTGAAACGGTGGTAAGGACTTACAGTTTTTGAAAATATATTCTTGGAGAAAAGACAGGCGAAAAGTTCTCCTTGGACTAAGTCTATTAACATGCCCAGTACCATTTAAGGCAGCTTAGCTGACACTATTAACAGTATTTCACCTTACAGTTTCCAAAACGTGTAAACATGTGTTTACAGTAACCTCTGAGGCAGGCAAGCCAGGGATTATAATTTCCATTTTACTGGTGAGAAAACAGGTTCAAGACAGGAAATATCTTGCTCAGGGCCATGATTAGGAAGAAAAGGGACATGGGCTTGAGGTTTTTGGATTCCATGTCTGTTTACACTACTGTGGCTTCTTTCCATTGTCAATAACTGTCCTCTACCCCGAGAGGTCTCCGTGCACTTTATGATGGTCAAAAGCTGTGAGTCTCCTGTGTTTACTTTCCTTGGCCAGAAGACCATAGCCAGGCTGATTGCTGTCATTGGTCCCTTGTCTGTCTTGCCCACCCTTAACAAACTAACATCTCCAAATGATCTCTGTCTTCAAGTCCCGCTCCTGCTCTAGAGCCTTCAAAGGCAGTCATGGGGGCTTGGGTGTGAATTGCAGCTGTGAGATTTACCAACTGGGTATCTGTGAAGATGCTACTTAATGTATTAGATCTCTGGGCATTTGACCTATAAAATGGGAATGAGATGTTCAACCGGATAGGGCTTAATAAGATGTAGCTGAGTTGTTACGTAAAGTGCGGGGCTTAAGGCTGCGTCCGTCCCACCCAGTTCTACTGGCTGACATTGCATCCCATCCAAGGGATTCTGCTTGGCTCGCCAGGTTGTAGCAACCTCTTCCCCTTCCAAAAGATGTTTCAAGCACACAAGGGTCTGCATCACACAGCTTGGCAGCTGGTTAACTTCCAATGAGTTTTCTGGTGTCACCTTCTAAATCACTGTTTGTCAGTGGATTACAGAATAAGGGTCAGAAAACGCCGGGGTTCTATTTTAAAAATCTAGACTTACTGAATCAAAATCTCTTGGGGGTGAAAAAAAATCTCTTATGGTAGACAAACCTTAAATCTGCATTTCCCATAAGCATACCCCCAACCTACCTCCTCCCCCCATTCTTATATACACAACAGCTGGTGCCCAGCGAGCTAAATTCTAAGCAGGTAGAGACCAGGAGGGTTCCAGGGTCTTTGCTCCTACCACATCACTGAGCACACTTTTATGTACCTAACAGGTACTTATGTCGGTACTCGTGTGATTGAAAAGTAGGTACCGTGCTGAGCTGAAGAGTTCTCAAATCCACCTGCAGCAGAAGCATCTGGAAGGCTTGTTCATATGGTTTGGCCATGCCCACCCTCAGAGTCTCTGAGTCAGTAGGTCCGGTGGCACCTGAGAATCTGCATTTCTATCAAGTTTCCCCAGTGATGCAGTGCTGCTTAACTGGGGACCACACAATGTCACCATAAAATTTGGCTGGGAGATCAGAAGCATCAGCATCACTCGGGCACTTGCAAATTTCAGCAGCTCAGACCCACCTGCGACTTACTGACACACAGCTGGCATTTACATAAGACCCTCAGGAGATCTGGGTGCACATTCAAGTGCAGGAGGGGTCACGGTGTAGTTCCTTTGGACCTCGTGACAAACCTAGAAGGCGGCTTCCACTATTACTCCCATTTCGTAGGTGAGGAGATGGAGGCTGGCAGAGAGATGGCTCGATGCAGAGTCACGCAGAGAACATGGCCAGCAGCAGGGCTGGGACTGGAATTGGCTCTGCAGACACCCAGCCCTCACCCTTAACACTCAGATACTGTTTCCCTCTCCCCACGGAAGCCCTCCCAGCGCCTTCCTTCCTTCAGATAACAGTCCTATGAGCCCAAACAAGCGAATCAAGCTGCAAGGAAACCCTGCGCCCAGCCATGTACTTGAACCCAAGACTGTTGTGTCCACATAATTATGAGATGAGGTCCCTGGCCTCAGAATTTGCCGCCTCGTTGAGGAAGTATGAGTATGAACTCATCCCGATGAAACTAGCAATAGCAGACTCCATAAAATTAGGTGTTGAGTCCCATGGTCAATCTCACATTTGATATTAAAATTATAGCTTGCTTAAAGAGTATGGAGGCTACTAAGAAATTTATGCCAGATCACGTCACTGGGTGTCTTCCTGGCTTGTTCCAGACCCTGCACCGTGGAGCCTGGGTATGCTGGGGCTTCAGAATGGCAGATGCCACCTCTCTCTGGGTTTCCCTCTTCCCTTGGGTACGTGCCTTCTCTTTGTGAGGTCCCTTTGTGTATATGGAGCTCATGTTGCTGTCTTCTGCTGTCACAGGGGAGGGAGGAATTAGAAAAGCAGAGGAGGAGCTTTGATGCTGTTGCCATGGGAGAGAGAGCGCCAGTCTCCAGCAAGAGCCCAGTGCAGAGCCAGCTACATAATCCACAGGGTCCAGTGCAAAAAGTATTAAGATTTTTGAGATAGCGGTAGAAGAGCATTAAACCAGACGTGAGGCCCATGTAACTGCATGGCTCCCAGAAGGCTAGCCCTGGTCCAGGGGCCCGGAAACAGGACAGACAGTACATCCCTTTAACTTGCAAATAACCTGCCTGTCAGGGGACCCGGTGGTCTGTGGAGGCGAGGGAAGAAGGCAGGACCAGGGGGTAGGAGATAGTGCCGGGGGAGGGGGGAGTGCTGTGTATAGTTAGGTTTGCTCCAGGGCAACTGTATCTGCCACTCTCTGCCTGCACCCAGGGGAGAGGCTGAGGCCCAAGGATGGACGCGTCCCCACCCCTCTCCACAAGGGGCTCAGTCTGTTCCTGTTGAGGTCCTGGAGCCAAGGCCAAAGAGCCAAGGTGGGGACCCAGGAGAATGGGAAGCCGGCAGCCCAGGAATCTCACTGGGTCCTCCCACCCCGGCCCTGGGCTCCCCTTCCTTCCCCCCCAGGTCCTCACCTCAATCTTGGGTCCTGTGTTCTCTGTGGAGCTCTGCACCCCGGCTGCCGGAAACTAGCTGCGGGTCAGTGTCTCTCTCCGTTCAGCAATCAGACGGGCCGAATGTAATCCTTTGTGGGGCCAGGAGCACAGCTGAAATGTGTCCAGCTCCAGAGGTTAAGAATTGCCAACTCTGACCCTGGGGATGGGGACACCTTCCTTTGACAAAACAATGCTGCCTGCGGTTCCTCCCATCTAATAAGTCTTCAGAGAATCTTCCCGCTGCAGCTTCCCTGTACTTACTATCCTCAAGGGCGCTGGCTTGCCGCCCAGCACTGGGGGCCCTGAGCGTCCCTCTCTACCTCCACTGCAGGGGCGTCTGTCCTTGGCTGCACCCTTTGGGGAGCTCTGAAAACTACTCCTGCCTGTCCCCCCACCCCAACATCCTGTTGGCGTCGGTCTGGCCACCAGGATTTTTAAATTCTCTGCTGCCTGGTTTGTTCAGCTCCACCCGCAGCTGCTCAGGCCACACTACAGGTGACACTTGGTCTCCAGCGGTGGATCCTCCTGACTCAGACTGACTCCTTGAGAAGCAAGTGCTGGGGAAAGGAGTGGGAACTACCTCTGCCTCTGTCCCATCCTGGCCCCACCTGCCGAGGGGAGGAGCCTCAGACCTCCACCCAAACCTGCCTGTTGTTTGCCGGCTTCCTGTTGTGGGACCACCTGGCCACCCAGCACCTGCTCTCCCATATTTCTTTGTGTTCTGCTTTTTCTCCATCTTCTTTATCTCTTGCTTCAAATGTCTCCCTGGCTTCGGCTTTCTGCATGCAGGTCTCCAGAGAGCGCCTTTTCTATCCTGCCACCTCCTCACCTGTTTGTCCACCTGCGGCAGCAGCTGCTGGGCCCTACCTTCCAACCCCTCCCACTTTCTATCCCCACCCTGGGTGGGGCGGGGGCAGCCCTGGACCCCATGCCCATACCTGCTCACACAGCACACCTGCACGCTCACACAGCACACTTAGCACGCCTCTCCGCCCCGACCAGCCGCTGCCCGTGTGGCAGCACCAGGGAGACCCCCCTGCCTAGAGCAGCATTGTGAGCAGAGGTGCTGCTGACCCCGCTGCTTCCTTTCCAGGGCCTAGGCTGCGTGCTTTGCAGGTTTCCGGGGCCAATGCAAAACCTTGCTTGTCTGCTCAGCCTCCTGGGCCAGATGTTTCCTGTTTAGTGGTTTCATTTTTTTAAAAAATCTAGTCTCTTTTGGGGTGCAGGGCTGGGCCCCAACAACACTGAGGAAGAGGCACACATCACTTCTGAGGATTCTCTGTGCCTCTCGCACATACCCCTCCTACCTCCAGGCACCCAGGGCTTCTCGCTGCACCCTTGCTGGACCTACTGCTTCTTACCAAAACCCTCTGGGAACTGAGGATGGTGAGGGCTTAACAGCCTCTAGAAATGATTCTGATTGGAGACAGGTTGGACACAGACACTGTAGTTGTTTTCAACCCTGGATGCACAGTGGAATTGCACCAGGAGCTTTAAAAAAATACCTGTTCCCAGGCCCCTGCTGACTTAAGTGGTCTGGGGTGGGACCTGGGCCTCAGAATCAGGTGATTCTCATCCAGTCGGGGCTAAGCACCATTACGCGAGGATCTCAAAATCTAGACCTTGACCCAGCAGCATCTGTATGATCTGAGAGTTGCTAGAAGTTCAGATTTTTGCTACCACCCAAATCCACTAAATCAAAATCTTCAGGGTTGAGAGCCAGGGATCTGTGTTTTAATGACTACTGTAGATGATTCTTCTATGCACAAGAGTTTGCAAACCAGGGCATTATAACCTGCAAAGCAAGGGAAAGGGATGACCAGAGGCAGCATCCTATTTCTGAGTCTACACCAGTGGTTTTCAAAGTGTGGTCCCTGGATCAACAACAGCATCACATGGGAGCTTGTTAGAAATGCACATTCTCAGGTCTGGTCCCAGACCTGTTGTATCAGACACTCTGGGGGTTGGACCCAGCACTGTTTAACAAGTACTGTAGGTGAACCTGATGTGTGTTCAAGCTTGAGAGCTACTGGTCTACCATCTACCTGCCTCACCCAAGACCATTACATGATTTGGGTCTAAACCCTGGAGACTCTATAAGGAAAGGATGGTAGAAAAAACATTTGTGGAGGCTTGAAGTTATTACCCATCAAATGATGATATACTTCTGGTCAGATGGTGTGTACCATTCTGCAGAGTTCCTTCTCTGAGGACTATGCAGGGAGTAGATGTTGGGAAGGAGTTTCGGAGGCAAGATTCAGGTAGCTGGCCCGCCTGAGATTCTGTGTGTCCATTATGTGTATGTGGTTCTATGTGTGAAACAGATCACAAGATCCAGCCGGAATGAGCGAGTGGGCTCTGTAGAGGGAGACAGAGCGGGGAGAGGAGGTGTTTCTATTAATCAATCATTTCCCAGGGCCAATATGTGCCTATCAGTGGCTAGTTCTCTGAAGAAAAGACACGAAACCCAAAACCAATTGCATGTGTGTATATATAGATGTACTTACATTTGTGAGTATATTAGTATGTGGGATATATGTCTGAATGCATAAATGCATGTGTATACGTACGTAGGCAGTTGTGTCTCTTTGCTCATGCACATGTGTATGTACGTACTCCTGTGGTAGTGTGTGGTATTATGTATCTATGTGTGAACACGTGTGCATGTATGTGTGCATATGAATAAGTGTGTGTGTGTGTGTGTGTGTGTGTGTGTGTGTTATATGTGTGGGTGTTTATATTAGAACCACTATCCTCATAGGACTTACAGTCTATTTGGAGAAAAGACCCACATAATTGAAACAAAGAACAACTGTGCAGTACCCTCCACGGTAGTGACCTTGAGGGATTAAGGAAATAGGGCGTCTCAGGGAGTTCATTTTGAGAAAGTTTTCCTAAAACAAGTAAGGTAGGAGAGGAAGGAAGGAGGACAGTCCAAATGGTGAAATGAGGGAACAATCTTAAAGTACCCCACTTGGGTCACACCTGAGCTATGTCCAGTGTCCAGCCAGTCCTTTCCTTAGCACCTTGAAGCTAAGAAAAGGTTCTGATATGGCCCCTCTGGCCTGAACACCGCATTTAAAAAAAATTTTTTTTAAAGTTTTATTTATTTTTGAGACAGAGAGAGACAGAGCATGAACGGGGGAGGGGGCAGAGAGAGGGGGAGACACAGAATGGAAGCAGGCTCCAGGCTCTGAGCCATCAGCCCAGAGCCCGACGCGGGGCTCGAACTCACAGACCGTGAGATCGTGACCTGAGCTGAAGTCGGACGCTCAACCGACTGAGCCACCCAGGCGCCCCCTGAACACCGCATTTTAAAGAAAACCAACGAGAAGATGTCCAGACTTTCCTGGGCATTTCTGGTCACTCGGACTCAAGGAATCGGGATAAGAATGGAAGGTAAGAGTGTGAGCTCCTCTATCTGCATCCCACACTGATGGATTCTGGCATGGACTAGTTACATTCCAGGAGTTCTTATTTAGCCTCTACACCAACACTGCTCTTGGACAGGAACCATTCTCATTGTGTAGGTTAGTCCCAGCCAGTAAGGAACAGAGAAGGGCTGGATTCAAAACCAGGTCCATTTGACTTCAGAGCTGGGAACTTTCCACACCTAACCTCCTGGTTGACTCACCAATTAGGTTTGATGACTGTGGGAGGTTTTGTGAGTTTATCATCTCGGGGATCCCCACTCTTTGTGAGCCCAGCTGATAGCCTCCACGCCACCGCTTTCATTCTCAGGAATGTCTTTTCTGTCCCACCTTTTTGCAATCTCTGTAACAACAAAATTTCCCTTTCTTTCCACATTTTATCTGAGATTCTAAAACATTCCAAAGCAGAAATGCATAACGTGTTCATTACTGTTGTTACGCTCGGGATTACAATGTTCCTGTAATTTGGAGGCAAAGCACAGAATTATTTTAATATATAAAAATTATATTTAATATATTAAAAATACATATTTTAAGTTATAAAATATGTATAAACGCTTTCAAGTGTTGGTGCAGACAGAATGGAGCACCTTGGGGCTTTGCAGACCGACCCTGCCCCAATTCTGGGGTCACTGGGAAACTGTCAGAGGTTCTGACAGGCTGAGCAGAGCACATGCTAAGCCCCAGTTCAGATTTTTTCTAGCAGAGCTGAGTTACCCATGTGGCTTAGTTCCTGCATGTTATCTTCATTGGCCCAGGAGAGGTGCCTATCTTCATTCTTCTTGAGTGTATGAAAGTGTATATTTTTTTTCATTTGTATACTCCACTATCATTTCTCTTTTTTGCTTGTGTGAGTGCTTACAAACAGTCTATTGTTGTTTGGTGTACATGCATTTTTATTTATGCAAATGATATTGATAATAAATGCCATATTTGTTTTTTTTTTGTTTATTTTATTTTAGAGAGAGAGGGTATGTGAGTGATGGGGGAGAGAGGGGGAGAGGCAGAGTGGGGGAGAGAGAGAATCTCAAGGGAGCTCCATGCCCAGTGTGGAGCCTGATGTAGGGCTCATTCCCACAACACCCAGCTCATGATCTGAGCCAAAATCAAGAGTCTGCACTCAACCGACTGAGCCACCCATTTGACCTGAAATGTCACATATTTAGTTTTAGCCCAGCACCGGGTTTTTAAGATCTGTTGACATTGCTCTGTCTGTGGTCCTGGGCATCTACCCGCTGTGGGGACTGAACACACGCCCCACTCTGCTTAGCCTCTGCCTTCTCCAGCTCTCCCACCCCAGTCAATGCCGTGATGAAGAGCCTGCCTCGTGGTCCATGTGGGAGCGGGGGTACTTTCCCTGAGAACTTTTCCCTGAGAACACACTCTGGAGGGGAGTTTCTAGGTCACAGAGGGTGGATAGACTTTTTTTAATTGAGTATAATGTATTGTCAAGTTGGCTAACACACAGTGCAAACAGTGTGCTTTTGGCTTAGGGAGTAGATTCCAGTGATTCATCGCTTAAACACAACATCCAGTGCTCATCCCAACAAGTGCCCTCCTCAGTGCCCATCACCCATTTTCCCTCCTCCCCCCTCAACAACTCTCAATTTGTTCTCTGTATTTAAGTGTCTCTTATGGTTTGTCTCCCTCTCTGTGATGCTTTTTGCCCCTTCCCTTCCCCCATGGTCTTCTGTGAAGTTTCTCAAATGCCACATACAAGTGAAATCATATGATATCTGTCTTTCTTTACTGACTTATTTTACTTAGTGTAATACCCTCCAGTTGCATCTACGTTGTTGCAAATGGCAAGATTTCATTCTTTTTCATTGCCGAGTAGTATTCCATTGTGTATACATATATATATATATATATCACTTCTTCTTTATCCATTCATCTAATGCCACTAAATACTGAGGACCTGCTCTCCAAGTGCTGCACCAGCCACTTCCTACCAGTGTTTTATGAGGATCCCATGCTTGTTTTATGGTGCAATAAATACATGGTCTGTGTTGCAGATGTTCTATGGGTGCTTAAGGAAAATGTGTGTCCTCTGTTTGGATTTTTGGAGGGGGGATGTTGACTGGGAGGGTTGATAATCCTACATGTAAATAATAGCTCACACTTATCAATCCTCTTGTTATATGTCTGTAAACTCTGTTCACCTTTTGTTCTTTTGATATATCAATTTCTGAGGTTTTGGTAAAAGCTACAATTATTGATTTATTTATTTCTCCCTGAAGTGTAGTCAATTGCTGCTTGATGTATTTAAGGTTGATTGTTTATGCACATATGTGTTTATGATAATTTGTTTATGATAATTATGTACTCTTCACTCTTCTCCTATTCCTTTTTACATCATTCTTTGTTTTTTTTTAAATTTATTTAAACTAAACAAAAACAATTTACTCATTTCTCCCACTTCCCACCTTTCACCTCTGGCCATCACCAATTTGTTCTGTCTCTATGAGCTTGCTTTTTTTTAAATGTTTATTTTTGAGAAAGACAGAGCATGAGCAGGAGAGGGGCAGAGAGAGAGGAAGACACAGAATCTGAAACAGGCTCCAGGATCTGAGCTGTCAGCACAGACAGTGGGGCTCGAACTCATGGACCATGAGATCATGACCTGAGCCAAAGTTGGACGCTTAACTGACTGAGCCACCCAGGTGCCCCTGAACTTACTTAAAAAAAATATATTTATTTTTGGATTCCACATATAAATGAGATCATATGGTATTTGTCTTTCTCTATCTGACTTATTTCACTTAGCATAACACCCTCAGCATCCATCCATGTTGTCACAAATGACAAGACATCATTCTTTTTTTTTAATGTTTATTTATTTTGAGAGAGAGAGAGAAAGCAAGCTCACATATGCGCACAAGCAGGGGAGGGGCAGAGAGGGAGAGGGAGAGAGAGAGAATCCCAAGCAGGCTCTGCACTGTCAGAGCAGAGCTCAGCATGGGGCTTGATCTTACCAACCATGAGATCATAACGTGAGCCGACATCAAGAATCAGATGCTTAACTGACTGAGCCACCCAGGCACCCTGATCTCATTGTTTTTTATAGCTGAATAATATTTCACTGTATATCCATTCCACATTTTCTTTATTCATTCATTTATCGATGGACACTTAGGTTGTTGCTATGTCTCAGCTTTGTAAATAATGGTGAAATGAACATAAGGGTGCAGATATCTTTTCGAGTTAGTTTTTTTTGTATTCTTTGGGTAGATACCCAGAAGTGGGATTGCTGGATCATAGGATAGTTTTATTTTTCATTTTTTTGAGGAGCCTCCATACTGTCTCCCACAGAGGCTGCACCAGTTTGCATTCCCACCAACAGGGCATGAGGGTTCCCTTTTCCCCACCTCCTTACCAGCACTTACTGTTTCCTGTCTTTTTGATACTAGACATTCTGGCGGGTGAACTGATATCTCATCGTGGTTTTGATTTGCATTTTCCTGATGATTCATGATGCAGATCATTCTCTGTTTTTTAACTTTTTTGCCTTCAATTTCACTTTTTCAAGGTATTATGGTTGATGCCCTAAACTTTTCTTTTGGTCCACGTTTATTTATTTATTTATTTGATTTTTTTTGTATTTAAACATTCATGTCTCTTGTTTTAATTTTTTAAGTTCATTTATTTTGAGAGAGAGAGAGTGCTCACGCACATGAGCAGGGGATGGGCAGAGAGAGAGAGAAGGAGTGAGAGAATACCGACTGAGACACCCAGGCGCCCTTATGTCTTTCTGTTTTAAATGTTTTTCTTGAGAAAAGCAAATGGTGAAGTCTTTTCTCAAAAGTGCAACTGAAGGGTCTCTGTCTTTCAGTGGTAAATTTAATAGTTAACATTTTTTTATTTTGCTCAATTGCTGTCATATTATGACTGATTTCTACTTTCTGGGTTTTGTTGTTGTTCTTATTGTCTTTTTTGGGGGGGGGGAGGAATTTTTTCTTTCTTTGCTGTTTTCCATTGGAAAAAGAATTTTATTTTAGTTCAAAAATTCTAATTCTACTTTTGTTCTCATGGTGGTTGCTCTTATCACTATTTTATTCTTTGTGGAATTTTTAAACATACCAATTTCTGTACAAGCCAAGTACTCAAACAGGCGCTCCTATCTCTTTTGTCTACCTCTCCCCTTGCCAATCATTTAATATTCCACTTTTGGTTGTTACAGTTACATTTGTTCTATTTTCCCCCCTTCGGTCCCAATGAACAACAAACGCTACCAAGGTATTTGATCACCTTGCACTTCCTGTGTCCCTTGCAACATTTCCTGGATTTGTTCCTAGTTGGATACTTCCACCTGGTGTGTTTTCAGTGTCAGACTCTGTGGGTAAATCTTCTGAGCTTTTGTTAATGCCTGGGAACATGATTGTTATCCTTGCAGATGCCTCCTGTATGTGGAATGGCATCTATGTGGCATCACAGAATTGAATACATTGGCTTAGTCTCTGAGCCTCGGGTCTGGAGCCCTACCACTGTCCTCTTTCTTCCCACCAAACTGGCCTGGTGGTGGTGTGCTGGTAAGCTGTCTGTCTGGGGAAAAAAGGTCCAGATTTATAGTTTGCTGCGGGAAATACTCCCCTCCCCTTGAAGCTGACTTCAAGCCATTGGTGTGATGGGATTGATGCACTCATTTGCACAACTGGCTGGTTGTGTTGGAACTGGTGGGACCTGATTCCCTCTCTTTGTTGATGCCTAATTGAGATGCTGAAATCCTGTGGCCATCATATATTTTCATACATTGAGTTCTTTTATCCCATCCATTTCCACCTTGCTTGGTATCCTGGGCCAACTCAATTTACTTTATAGATGAGGATATTGAAATACTTAGAACAGCTGAGGGGATTTGTTAGTGGTCACTAAGCAGAATGGTATGCACATGGAGGGTTTCCTGTTCTAAT
Source organism: Felis catus (assembly GCF_018350175.1). NCBI lineage: Eukaryota > Metazoa > Chordata > Mammalia > Carnivora > Felidae > Felis > Felis catus. The sequence goes on along the minus strand of NC_058379.1, from coordinate 65,979,895 downwards.
AAACCCAGATTATAACACTTTGGTGGAAAATGCACGAAAAGTGCTATTTTAATGGTTCGATGTCATCACGTAGAGGTTTTGGGGTAGCTGAGTGAGCTGTGAGCAGAAACAACCGTCTGGGGAAATTCCTGGATGCCTGATCTTCAGAGAGCCACAACTCCATGGTCATTAAAATACAGCTTGAGACCTTCTTGGCCGCAAGGTGTGATCCCAAACTCAGAGGTAGCCTCTGGAATGTGACTCATTCCCCTTTCCCATGTGCGGGATTTGCTTCCAGTGGGAAGTGTTCCATTTTCCTGGAGAAGTCATAATGGCTAGATATGATCTGGTAGAGAAATAGGCAGACCAGTGCTCTTGGGGTGGCAGAAAATGGCTGGGATCTCAGGGCAGACAGAGAAAAGAAAAGATAAATACAGACACCGGCTTTTTCCAAATAATGGATTTTGGCCAAATGTAAGTCTTTCTTAAAGCTGCATTTATAGAGGATCTGTCCCCTCCCCCTTGCCTTCTTTCCCCCATCTTGTATCCTCACCCCATCATGCTAAACTAGAATGTGTAAGATGGGGGAAGGGTGTCCTACCAAGTGCTCTGATGGTTTATCCCTGTCCTGCAGGGGAGGGGTGGGGGGTGCTGAGCCACATGCCTTCTCACAAAGGGCTCCTGAGGGTTAGGGGCTCAATGCCATAAAAAGATTAAATAACAAGAGTTACTGACCATGCAAGAGGGGCTGGGTTTGTAATTTAGGGGTGCAAGACTAAAACACCATTCACTTGAAAGTGAGATGTGTTGCTAACAGCCTGTATTTCTACTCAAACAGAAATAGAAGACCACAGTCATTTCTGTATAATTCCCTTTGTATGCAAATCAAACCCTCTTTTGATGATTTGTTACCCATCCCATCCCTTGTCAGACACATGCTTGACCATGGAAAACCCCTCAGATGGGCAATGTGTGAACAGCGTAAGTGCGCCCCATTTTAAGAAAATCCCGATACCATCTTGTGAACTTAACCGTTTAATGACAGCATGTTTATGAATACTACTAAAGAAAAAAACATTTGTTTAAAACATGATTTGAATGTTGAAAAAGATCAGTTTTCATCTTATGACATTTCCAGAAATATTTCTGTTATGTAAAGGAAGGCACATTGGCATTTCCAGTGAATTTAAGTTCCTAACCCCAAATCTGGAGAACATCTTCTTGTGACTCAAGAACAAATCTCAGAACATTAAAAATTTCCTGCCTCTTCTCCAGGTAAGCCCTCCATCTATTACTTGACTCAAAGTAATTACTTGATGGTCACACTGATTTCATCAGTTTACGGGAGAGAGAGAAGAATCAACACTTCCGAGGTGGGAGGGACTGAATCCCTCCCTGTCATGAAACCAGTAAGAATTCAAGGCTGAGAGCAGGGATGCGTTCACTCCAGATGGCAGGGGCTCCCTAGGGGCAGAGCTAGGGCCAAACCATCCTATCGCCTTCCAGGCTGATGCATGTTTCCTGGAACTGTGCATGGCTCCATAAAATGACTGAGTTGGAGGCTCATGCCACCAATCCCTGTCCCCTTCTTGATGAGTTCTCTTTAGGGATATGGCTTATTTTGCAGAAGAGGGCAAATTCCCTTCAAAGGGAGCTCTTATGGTATGATTTGTGAGTATGAAGTCTAAACTAACGGTATCTTTGATAAATGTTGTACATCTTAGAACAGAGAGGTTCCTAAATGGTGACTAGACACGTATTTCCCTATGTGGGGAAAAACTAAGGTGTAGGCTTGCTTGGGGAAAGAATCACAGAACAGACAGAAAGGGAGTTTGTGTGGCCTTCAGCCTGGGGACCTGGATGACCTGATGAAGGCTGAGTACACAGTGACATGTTTTGGAAAAGGCAGCCTAGGAGACATCATAGGCCTGGTACTTTGTTATGGTTGATGCTCTTCTGTTTTTCTCCTGGGATAGGTAGTAGATGCGATTGGCCTCTGGGTAGGTAACTTTGCTGAGTGGAAGCTTGTAGATGGCAGGGTTGTTGGTCGTCAGGAGCAGGAAGGTGAGTGCTGAGAGGCAAAAGGGCCAGGTGCATGGTGGCAGTCCAAACTGGGCAGGGGCAGAAAAGAGACACACAAGAGAAGCCTTGATTATATCAGATGCTTTGGCCTGTTTCATCAGCCCTTAACACTCCCCTACAGCCCTGGGTAGAGGACGGGATGCTTTGTGGGTATTGAGAGGAATAATACTTCTTGACCAATATAAATAAAAGCATGTCAGTGCTGTCTGCCTGAATTGTAACAGGTGGATGCACATTCTCCAAAATGCAGCCATTGGAACCCTATTACAATATGGCTTTATGTAGAAGTCATGTTTTGCCTTGGGCTGTCTGGCTAGGTTATACCTTCAACTCTAGGAACTGACCATTGCCTGCCTCTCCCATAGCCCCTGTTGAAGGAGTGGCATTGGCAGCCATTTTGTAGCTCACGATCTTTATCTCTTTGGTCACAGCTGATTGGACTCCAGCAATGCGACTTCCACAGGCAGATGGCCTGGGAGTTGAATCCCTCTTTTGAGAATTTGAACTAAGAGAGACTGGGCTCTTGGTCTGAAAGGACTGGAGAGCCAACCAGTGCTGGGTGGCCGCTAGGGGGCTGTGTGCAGCAGAAGAAACCCACCACAGACACAGGGAGATAGAACAGACATCTGGAGAGAGGCAGAGATGTAATGTCCTAGTCCTAGGGGTTGGGGGTGGAGGGTAGCTGCTTCTATTCTCAAGGGCTCCCCCATTCCCAGCTCTCCTTCTCATGGTGTTGAGCTATTTTTTCTTCCTTAGGATGCCCTGAGGCTTTTCAAAACAAAATGTTTATTTATTTTTGAGAGAGAGAGAGAGAGCAGTGAGGGGCAGAGAGAGAGAGTGGCAAGGGGCAGAGACAGACCAGTGAGGGGCAGAGAGAGAGAGAGTGGGAGACAGAGGATGATCCAAGGTGGGCTCTGTGCTACAGCAGAGAGCCCAATGTGGGGCTCGAACTCGTGAACCAAACTGTGAGATCATGACCTGAGCCAAAGTTGGACACTTAGCCGATGAGCCACCCAGGCGGCCCATGCCCTGCAGCTTTTTAATACACCTCTCACTCTTCCTTGAGATCACTTGAGTGGAGAGCTTGGTGATAAGGAGTCTGCAGACTCAACTATAAGGCTGACCAAATCATGTTCCCCCACACCCAACCTCATTTCCTTATAAGCAGCAAAGACCTCAGAAAACACCACGGGGATAATAATGCTGGTAATGTGCTGCTCAAAGATGGCACTGCTGGGTGAGACTTGGAGAAGGACTACAGCAGCCAGAACCATGGCTGTAAAAATACCCACGAGTAATGAATTCTACCCAACAAGTCTCTCCAAAGCCCTGCTCACACTACATAGTGTGTTTTGGGAAGAACCCTCTGGAACCCCACAGTGGGAAAGGAAGTAGGTCTGGAGTTCACATCTCAGACCCACATCTCAGCTCCAACCACCTTGTTAAAGTTATTTCATCTGTCTGAAACCTATTTCCTCAATAGTAAAGTAGGGATAACAGTGTCCACTCAGACAGTTAATGCCTAGTGCATATTAAGGACTCAGTAAACAGCCCTCAGCACTCAGTAAACAGTGGTCATGATTGTCAAGTGGGGGGGGGCACGTGGAAGACAGGGCTGCGTGTATGAGTGCCAGTGAGGAAGCAGAGGAGTGCAGCTCCCAAGTGTTCTGTCTGTGGAGGGTGTGAAGGGGCTCGTAAATGTCACTTGACATTTTTATATTGTTCTTCAAGCAGATTGGACATTCCTTCCACGGGAGTAAATAGCCTGCCCTTTTTTGTCTCCCTGAGAGTGTTCAGCATAGTGTCCTAAACAGAGTAGGCACACAGAAAGTAAACTCGAGTTCAAAAAAAGTCTAAATGGAATGGTATTGCCTCTAACTTCTTTGCCCGCAGAGGAAAAGGGCCAGTCATCCTCTAAATGCCTGTGATCAGAAACAAAAGCCTCCTGTTTGCATCCCTTCCAGTACCTTGCCCAGGGAAGGCACGTGACACATATTCACTGGCTGGACAGTCAGGTGGAAGGTTGGGTACAAGAATGATGGGAAAGCCTGGAGAGCAAAGGAGCCGCAGAGACCATACTCCATGCTCTAGTTACCCGCCCATTCTTCTGATGGCTGACCAATCAGCCCCAGCTCTTAGATTCCCCATGGTGCAGGCTTGCTATCTTAGGCTTTTATTCATTCATCATTTCTTGAGCACCTATTATGGGCTGGGTATTGTGATAGGTACTATGGATAAAGACTAGAATACAGCCGGGCCCCTGTTCTGAAGGAGCACATGGGCTGAAGTTGGAAAAGGAAGAATATGTATGAGGCTCGTCACCATACTGTACGTCAAGTGTCATAGCAGAGGCGTGTACAAGATTCACCAGAGCCCAGAGGAGGATTTAGCCCACTGGGAGACATAGGATGGTATCAGGGAAGGTGGGTTCTATTGCCTAGAAAATTCCTTCCTATGCTAAGTTCAACCTGCCCAATTTCCCTAAGGGTGAGGAAGGGATTTGTGCAGGTGTGAGTAAAATGCCCACCTTCATCCCTACCTTCAGGACCACTGGGACTTTTCCTGGTTGCTTTTATCAAATGTGCCCTTGAACCCTTATTTAAAAGGGGGAGGCATTGGGGCGCCTGGGTGGCACAGTCGGTTAAGCGTCCGACTTCAGCCAGGTCACGATCTCGCGGTCTGTGAGTTCGAGCCCCGCGTCGGGCTCTGGGCTGATGGCTCAGAGCCTGGGGCCTGTTTCCGATTCTGTGTCTCCCTCTCTCTCTGCCCCTTGCCCGTTCATGCTCTGTCTCTCTCTGTCCCAAAAATAAATAAACGTTGAAAAAAAAATTAAAAAAAAATAAATAAATAAAAGGGGGAGGCATCAACTGCGGGCTGAGCCCTGAACACTCTGTGCCGGACCGGGGGCCCTACCCAGTGTACGTGGGGGCTGGGGCTGGCCATGCGGCTTCTCCTGTCTCAGACACCACCTCACACTAGGGCTCAGACAAGGAAGGGATTCTTGGACTGGTGCATGTGCACATAGCCACCAGCGCTGGCTTCTCTCAGGTATTGCTGGGGCTTGGTTCCCTGTCTTCCTTGGAGACTTCCCTCATGACCCCCTCAACTCCTAGTTGCCAACGGATGAACAGAGATGTACCCTGGCCCATAAGTTAGTTGGGCAGTTGATCTATAAACATACAAAAAAAATTAAATAATAAAGATTTAAAACTAGTTCTAGGGGATGATGCAGCCGAAAGAATTCGAGTTACAAGATAGTGTTCTTCAAATTGTCCTTCTATAACAAGCTCCACTGGCCCCCTGACAATGGGGTCTGTTTGACCGGTGGTTGACATTGAACCTTTAGAGACCCAGCTCCTTCTGTCTAGCAGGTGCTGAGGCAAGCGGTGTGATTTGAGATGAGAAGGATGAGTTGGGGAAGGGTCCCCGGAGGACAGGCTTGCATTGGCTGTGGGGAGCTGAAAGAACGGGGGAAGGGCGTTGTGGCACGTTCTTAGCCGACGCTGACTCACCACGGACAGCACGTTAGCCAGCGCAGCACCCAGGTAGGCCGCAAACAGTGCTGGGAAAAGAACCAAGAAACAGTCCAGTGACTGACGGTGCCTCAAGCTTAGTCTACATATTATCTCCCCAGACATTTTATGCCACAAATGCTATCTCTCAGATTAAAATAAAACTTGAATTATGTTTCTATTAGTTGACAGCCCTGAAATGTGTTAAATTCCAGGCAAATGCTGGTACAGCTAAGACAGCAGATGAACTTTGTTAAAAAAGGGCCAGAATGGAGTGATTATGGTTCTCTTGGGTCCCACCACCTTGCATTCTAGCAAAGGAACATTTAGCAGCATAAACCGTACATGAAAATTTTACTATACAGCCAAGGTAAGTGGATCCCAGAGCTCCCCGCTGGAATATTTCACCGCGAGTTATTAATGTAATACGGGTTTCCAGGGAGGAACAGCATTCTCTAAGCTTGAGGAAGACCAAATATGCCCACTGCCTTGTCTTCCTGGCTCTGCCTACAGGGGGTGCGGCCAGGCTGGCCACTGGGAAGAGCCACGTGCCGGTAAGAGGTGACGCTCTGTGAAAACGAGCAAGTGTAATTGGGCTTTGCTTCCAAACTCTCAATTTCTCAACCGAAAGCATCTCAATTGTCCTCAGGATATTAACAACAGCAAATCTTTATTAGAGAGTCACTGAGCACCTGGCTGGTAGCCATGTGACCACATCCTTCAGCATTCCTCTGGCGTAAGCATTATTGGAAGGTCCTAATGATGAGTATTTGGGTGCTTAATCTCCGTATCTGAGGTAAATCACCCAATTCTATGCATAAAGATTAATTTGAGTAAGGGTCGCTCTGTCGGTTGGCTCCAATCACCAGCCAGGAGAGTAGCCATCACAGAGACAACGCATGAACAACAACCCAACAGCCACCATCTAAAAGTTCTGTCTTCATGTGACTGAACACTCTGTGTTCCGTGAAAACAGTTTTTACTGTGTGAATCGTTGAACAACCACTCAAAACCGTTTTAGATACAAACGCTTTTGTGAAGCAAACGACCCTCCCATTTATCTTTGGGGGATCCACAGAATCTTCAGGGTGGTTGTCCCCGCAGGGACAGTCACAGGTGGTGCCAAAGGTGCAAAGGGAGCGAGTCGTGGTCCCTACCACAGGCGATGGCCAGGAAGTGGGTCTGCCAGGTGATGACGTAGAACATGCCTCCGATGGCAATGCAGGCCAGCGTGCTGTTGAAGCCACACAGGCCGAAGTAGATGGAGTCCAAGGGCGTTGCAATAGTGAGGGCTGCGAGAGAAGGCAGGCATCAGTGTTGAGTTCGGGGGGGGGGTCTCGTGGGGCTCACCTGCCCCTCCTGAAAACCACCATAGTTCCCAAAGCCCAGACCAATCATCCTCTTAGGCATTTATAAAAAAGAACTTCTGATTTTATTCAGTGAAAAAATATCTAAAGGAAACAAATGGCCATAGAGTCACATGAGTATTAGTGGTGATGCCGTTATAGGTAGAAGAGAGCCTTTTGAGTATAGACTCTGCAGCCTTTTAAAGCAGAGAAGTTCCTTTCCCTGCCAAGAAAGAGGACTTTTCCTTCTTCACTGATATTTTTTTAAGAGGGAGAGAGAGAAAGCACACGAGTGGTGCGGGAGGTGGGGGGAGAGAGAGAGAGAGAGAGAGAGAGAGAGTCTTAATCCATGCTGAGCATGGAGCCAAACGTGGGGCTCTATCCCACGACCCTGGGATCATGACCTTAGCCAAATCAAGAGTTGGACGCTAACCGATTGAGCCACCCAGGCGCTCCTTCACTGATATCTCCGTGTTCTCTAGTGGAATATCATCCCTTGAGACAAGACTTAAAATACAAACATGACTGGAATTAACCTCTCCAAACTTTAAATTTATACTAAGGTGTAACTGACCAACACCGAATCCTTTCGGGAAGGCAGCTTTTGCTCAGAAACGCATGAGGGCACTGGCACCCAAAGTAGGGAACCAGGGTACAATGGAAGGGGGGAAAGTTTGTAGGAATAAGCGGGGGTGGGGAGGTGGGTATCGAAAACACCTGTCACCATTTTCTTCGGAGCTGACTCGAGACACTAACATCCGTATGGCCCATTAACACGTCAGAAGTGATGACACTAACCTGCCAACATCCCCATGGTGGAGCCGATCGCAGCGTGTAGGCAAATGAGAGGTGAAGATATGAACAGAGCTATGAGGAAAATGCCTCCAGTCCAGGGGTTGTCACAGCCATACACCTGGCCGACTCCAACAGGGATGGCTCTCAAGAGCTGCAGGTGCAAAGGGTCACATGCAGTTAAGGAGGCAGAAGAGACAACTTGAACCTTGGCTGGAAAAGATTCGTGCCAAGCCTTGTACACCAACAGTTCGCAACAGGTTTCTGAGACATTTTTATCCAAATAGGTTAACTCTAAAAGGAACACAAGCCTTACTGTTTTAATCTTGCGTTCTTAGAACAATAGGAGTTTAGGGTGTTAAGTTTCCTTTCTTTAGAAACATGAGTGTAAGGCACTCAACCCCCAGTGAAGAGACACTAAAAACTTTTCAAATGAGGGTATTATTCATCAGTAAAGCAGGAGATGTCTGATCAAAGTTGGGGTTTAAAAGCTCTCCTGTAACACTAAAAAAAACCCCTAAAATTATGACCAAAAGGCTGAATATTATGTGAAAGAGTAGTCCTTTGTGTTTCCAAGAATAAGGTGTCTGGGCTGTGGTCACGTTAGCTCAGTCTGGGTGAACACCTGGATTCGTATCCAGAGAAGAATCCCTGAGAAGGCAGTATCACGGTATGCGCGTTTTTGATTGAGAAGCCAAGTACACGGTGACTGATAGATGAGTCCCTGCTTGCATCAGGCCTCCGTGTATCTCAGGGGGTGCGGGGCCTGTCTGCAAACGTGAAGGGTTTGATGAGGCCAGGGTCCACTGCCTTGTGGGCACTTGCACATGTGTTATGCAGTTCCAGAAAAGGATCCTGGGCATGCAGCCTTCCCCGGCAACTGGGATTGGGGTTCTATGGTTTGGAAGGTTGGCCAAAGGCCCTTGATCTAGGAAAGTGCATAAGGGAGGGGGCTCTGGGCCACGCAGGGGACACCGGGGTATGTCTTACCCCTCAGACAGTGAGCTGAGGAGAAACAGAGTCCTGGGGCGAGGGTGTGCGTATATTAGGAGGGGGCAGCTCTTCTCTCAGCCCATGCCCTCTGGGGGTGTGCGGACACAGGAGGACACTGAAGGGGCTGTGGGTTGGCCTAGTGGGCTAACCCTCCAGACTCCGTCTTCTGTTACCCCAGGAACAGAGAACAGGGTGGGGGCTCTGGCATTACCACGTGGGTCAGGGTGGGCAGGTGGGAGAGCTTCATACAGAGGCAGTGGTGCTGGGCAGTTTAGTCCTGAGCTGGTGACACCCTCCAGGGGGCCCTGCAGTGGCCAAGGAGCTGAGGAACTCATGAGGTTTCAACATTGTTGGCAATTTTAGACCCTCTCTCTGACATTTACTTGTTTCCCCAACACTCAAGGCTCTCATGAATGGTTAAAAAGATGAAACATATTAGTCCTTATTATAATCCATTTAATTGGCTAGAAAGTTACTTCTACAAAAAGTTAAAAAAAATTTTAATGTTTATTTTTTAGAGAGACAGAGACAGAGCTTGAGTGGGGAAGGGGCAGAGAGAGAGGGAGACACGGAATCCAAAGCAGGCTCCAGGCTCTGAGCTGTCAGCACATTGCCTGACACGAGGCTCAAACTCACAAACTGTGAGATCATGAGCTGAGCTGAAGTCAGATGCTTAACCGACTGAGCCACCCAGGGGCCCCTAGAAAGTTACTTCTTAAAATGGCAACCACCAAAAATTGAATTTTTCTTTCTTGGAACTTGGGGGTTCTAAAATAGTTGTATAGGATTCCCTAGCTGTTTTTCAATTCTACAAAATGCCTAGATATCTTTCCATTGAACATGTGGCACAGAGAATGCAAAATGTCTTAAACGTACCTTTCCTAACAGCAGCTCCTCAGAGCCAATGGTTTAGAGCAATTATGCCTTCAAGAGATGTTGCTGGGGTAAATACCATGGAAAGGAAGCCTACGGAGTGAATTGCCAACCTTTTCTCACCTCTGGCTCATGAGGGTCCTCTTACACACACACACGAATCAACAAGGATGAAGCTAACACTAACACAAATATTTCTTTTACTAAATAATGTGCCTTAGTGTAAATGCACAGTCCTTTCTACCATGCTGTGCTGTTGTGTACTATGAAATGCTAAATGAAACTAGGCATCATTATTTCTGAAAGGTCCTCAACAAGCCCAAGTGGCTTTGTGGTTAGATGATGAATTGCCAATAACAAAGTTGTAGAGTGGGCCTCAGACCATGGGGTAGTTTAGTGTAATGCAATGCAGGAGAACCTCAGACAAAATGTCTTCTTAATTATCTTGGAAGACTTCCAGAGGCCAGCATTATATACAAAATACTTATAAAAAACATTAAAAGTTCTGATATATAGACATTTCTTAATGGAAGAACACCTGCACTTTATAGTGTGACCTTGGAAAGCCAAGGGAATCAACTCTGGAGGTTGGAACAGAGACTTTAGCCCACAGGTGGCTGTGTGACATGTATGCCTTTAATGGTTCAGTGAGATTGATGGAAGGAAATAGACAATGTAAGTTGAATGAAAACTGGAAGAAAGCATCAAAAAGACTTTTTCCAAAAGGAAAAAGGAAAGAAACCAGTTCTAACAGTCAGGAGGCCAGAGTGCTAATCTTTAAAAAAAAATGTTTAATGTTTATTTTTGAGAGAGAGAGAGAGAGAGAGAACAAGCGGGGGAGGAGCAGAGAGAGAGAGGGAGACACAGAATCCGAAGCAGGCTCCAGGCTCTGAGCTGTCAGCATAGAGCCTGACGCGGGACTCGAACTCACAAACCGTGAGATCATGACCTGAGACAAAGTCGGACGCTTAACCGACTGAACCACCCAGGCGCCCCTAGAGTGATAATCTTGACTTTGCTCTTCACTAGTTAGCTGTATGACCTCAGGCCTCAGTTTTTTCCTCTGTGCTATGACAGTGTGGCACCAGAAATAGTCTTGTTAGCTTCTAGAAAGAGAAAGGAAAAGGGTGGTGGCTAATGAGATACTGCATGTCCACTGCCTTGTATGGTATGATTGTTAATAGTCATCACTTGTGGATGCTTCTGATGTGCAGAGTCAGTAAATTCCACTTTAACATTGCATTTGGACAGATGCTGCCTTCTTGGCTTCCGTGTTACCTACCAAGGGCACTTGGACCTCTGACCAGGTGATGTTGGGCACGGAGGATGGAGGCTGCAGCAGCATCGTGGGGAAGAAGAGGTTGTAGTGGCCGGTGGCTGCCAGGTACAGGGTCACAGCGATGTTGAAGGGCAGCGTGAAGACGGGGAGGTCCCACTTGCTGAAGATGGTGCCCAGGGCACTGGAGAGGATGGGGCTGCAACAGAAACACAAGAGACTGTTCAAGAAGCTCCGGCCTTGACACTAGACTGAGCAGGAGTAGAGGGGTCCCTGGACTTTCCTGAGGAAAAGCAGCCCGCTGGGTATGTTCTCTGAGCCCGACTGGCCCTGAGCAGGTCTTCCTCTGGCCCCCTCCGTGGGCCTGGCACGGTGATGGGGCAGATGCCCAGGCTCCATTTCAGAAAGCGGGAAGACCTAAGGCAAGGGGTCACAGAACTTCCTTGATAAGTCATATAGCTCCACGCTCAGGCATGAGGAGAGAGGACAAGCTGGGGGAGTGACCAGGGAGGGGGATCTCATTCATTCGTCCATTCATCCATTCATTCAACAAATGTTTGTTGAGCAGCTAAGAGTACCAAGCCTCCATCCAGAGTGTCCTATGATATCTGGAGAAGGGGAGCTGAGCCCTGATCCTCTGAGGGCTCTGTCTGATGGCTGGTCCTTTAGCCCACCCTAGGAGGTTGTCTCAGTCTGGTCGGGGGGTTCTAAGGACAGGAAAAAGCTGGGTGTGGCGGGGGGGGGGGTGGGAGGCAGGAGGAATGAGAAGGTTTCCAGAAACTGACAGGAAGCTGTAGGGTGGCTCTTCACCTTTCTCTGTCCTCTGGTTGAGTAGGACCAGAAACCCTGTTAAGTCTTAAAAAAAAGAGTAAAGAAGAGCTCCTGGGCGGCTAAGTCAGTTAAGCATCTGACTCTTGGTTTTTGGCTCAGGTCATGATCTCACAGTTTGTGAGTTCAAGCCCCACATCAGGCTCTGTGCTGACATCACGGGGCCTGCTTGGGATTCTCTTTCTCTCCCTCTGTCTCTGCTCCTCCCCAGCTCATTCTCTCTCTCTCAAAAATAAATTAAAAGAAAAAAAAGAGTCAAGAATGGTAGGTAATGAGAGTGCCCGCAGATCACCTGGCACAGTGCTCCCGCTGTATGACATTAGCAGTTATTTCCAGTGGATGTTTCTGTGAAAGCTAAGTCAATGCCACCTTAAAATTGAGTTTAGACAGACAGCTGGGGAGCTGGGATGAAAAGGTTGGCAGCCCTTGACTGCACCCACAGCCTTAGGAGCAAACTTACCAAGACATGGACATAATGATGACAGGGAACAGAAGCCACCAGTAGTAGTTGCCCTTGTCTGAGAACACAGCCATCAGCAGCCCCACCAGCACCCCGTTGTAGCCATGAAGTCCTGCTGCGATGGCGGACCTGGGGGGATGGAGGAGGGCTGGTGAAGGGGGGACTCCCCAGGGCTAAGGAGGGCCACTGCCTTCTTGGTTTTCCTTCTGACTCACATTTTCCTCAGCTGGGGCCTGACTGCATATACACCTTCAAGCAGATGGCTCCTCTGGGAATGGGAAGGGAAGACATCAACCCTTTGCATTTCCCTGGACAGTGTGTAGATGTTACCAAATAATCAGGGAATGGTTGTGTTTAGTTATTAGTGTCCTTATTCTGAGGAGTTTCTGAGCTTGGAGGCCAGCAGTGAGGAGACGGGAAATGGTCCCCACGGGAAGCGACCTCTGGCTTCATGCTTGGACCCTGGGTCTCCTGGAACTTACCTGTCCTGGCTCAGGATGAGGGCTGTCAAAGTGGACACAACAGTTCCCAAGCAGCCGGAGATGGCCCACCAGGGGTTCTGGACGAAGAGGCCAAGGACGATGAGGATGCCACTGAGGGGGTTGTTCACAAACATCACCTGTGACGTGCCCCGGAGGACCCAGTCAAGGAACTGGAACACTGGGGATTTGTCTAAAATGAACCAGGGCAGGGAGTCGGTCAATGCTCAGGTGTGCTGGCCCTGGGGGAGACTTCAGTGGGCGGATGGAGGGTCGGGGAAGCTCCATGTCCAATGTGGGTTCACAGGGCACCAGCCTCTGCTGTCACCTGCCCCAGAAGAGGGTAAACCAAGAACCCAAGAGGGTGTTTGCCCAGAAAACTCTTCAGACCCATCGCCAGCTGGTTGTGGTCTTTAGGTTGTTTTTCAAGCAGTGGGGATAAGGTACCCTGAGCTATCTATGTCTCCGTGATAGGGGCATGAATTTTCAAGAAGACATATCCAAAAAGATAATTCTTTTGCTGCCTAGAGGGTGTCAAACCCATGGCCTGAGCCCTGGGAAGATTCCTAGAAAGAACTTATCTGAATAGTAGATATAATTCTTCCAAGAGTCATCTGTAGGGTGGGCACTTTTTTAGAACGCTGACTCTAGAATCCCATGCCCAAATGCCCATCCCCTGATGGGATATTTGTTGAGCACAACTGCTAACATTCAGAAATGAGAGCTCACACACTGACATGTATTGTATTTCTACCCCAAGAGACTGCATTTGTGTCCTACCAGCAAAATCCCTGTCCCTTCTAAAAGACCGAAATGGCACTCAGTCTAGTCTATCAAGAAGGCACTGTGCCTTCTGGGGACGGCTGGAAGTGACACTTTAGGGGTAGGGTCAAGGGATTTGCTCTCAGGACCTTTACCTTTAAGACCCTCACCACACTCCTTCATCTCCCCTGTGATGTAGCTGAGGGCTCTGCTGACCCTCTTCCCACTGGCAGCCATGTGACTCTGAATCCAGGAAGTCTTGGAAACGTTCGCTTCCACCTTTATCTCAGTGTTCTCCTCCATGGTGTCTAGATCCTGCCCGGGGACAAGAGACAGAAGGACACTCCCACATCCTGTGTTTCTCACCCTGAGAAGCGACACTTGTGCTGGCTCTGGGGCCAAGCTAATATTTTCATTTGCTATTTAGAGAAATTGCTATTTAATCATCTCCGTGTTTCTGTAGATTAGAACGCCTTTTGCCTTGTTTGACATGTTACCTCACTTAATATGGCCAACAACCTTGCAGTACAACAGGATACTGTATTTATCCTCATTCTATGGGTGAGGGCTAGGGCATGGATGGAAGGTTCTCATTGGCAAAGGTCAAGGTCAAACAGCAGAATTGATATTTAATCACAGATCTTTAGACTCTTTATTTAAACCATTACTTCTACTATACCACACTCTTTCCAGGTGAACTTATTCCTTATTCCACACCCCCCAACATGTCTAGTCTTTAAAATTTAACTGTCCATAAAATTAAACATATAAAGATTCTGTTTTTGAAAATTGGTACCAGCTTGTTTCCCAAATGCTTGAATGCCAGATTTAGAGAAGACAGATAACTAATTCAAATAAAAGGGATATGAAATTTTATAAAGTAGACTATGAAAAATAGACATTTTTATCCCAGGTAATTATGTTTCTGGAAATATGAATTCAAGAGACATCTTTTCTGGCCCTCTCTCCCTAACCTCCTGCAGGTTCTGTGTCTGTAGGACCCTGACCGATTCAGGCCACTCTTTACTCACCAGCAATTCAACCGTGGGCTTCCGGTACTGATAGGGAAAAGGGTCTTTGGTTTGCCTCTCCTGGTGTTCGCCTTTTCCAAACACTGGAGTTGAAAGAAAGCACATCATCAATTAGGACACCTCTACCCTGGCATATTAGCAGCAAATTCTTACAGTTTTCCTATTCCACTTGAGGAAGCCCAGAACTGTTGTATCTTGCAGCTGGAAGGCCCCCTTTCATTTTACTGGTCAAGAACCCATTTGGGTTCTCACTTTGGGTAAAAAATGTACATCCCCATGTAAGCAGGACACTTTATACAGGAATTTAGGGAGTTCCGAGACTTGAGTGTTTCGGCCTTGGTGCTTTGGTTCCCTCTTGTGGTCAAGTGTGAGGATGGCAGGCTGGGCTCTGAACACCCTGTATTTTCAGACTGAAGGGACCATTCCCACTGAATTCATGAGCTTTCAGGGAACCTAAGCACTAGAAGGATGCATCAATGGCACCATGTGCCCACTTTTGAAAGGGCAGGGGCTGCAAATAACAGTGTTTTTGGGAAGTTACACTATGCAGAAGAAATAAACTAATTTTGGAATCTTTGAAAGAAAGGGTGGGAGCAAAGAAAACTCCTCTAGACGTTGAGGCCAGGTGCATGGCACCCTGATGGACCTGCTGCTTGTGTGTGAAGCCCCCCCCCCCCCCCCCGTCTTCCATTGAGCAATTCCCACGAAACCCGTATCTCAGTTTCCTTTGCACGCTCTGCTAGTGCTCCCCACCCCCTCGGCCCCCAACCACAGTGATAACAGGATGTTTAGAGGGGGATTGTTAGAAGAAAGCCACACAGTCTTCCTTGACATGCTAGTGGCACCTGTCAAATACAAACCCCCGGGCTACAGGGTCCTCGAGCTAGCTCAATGCCCTCTCCATCTTTTGTGATGTTTTTCCCACACCACCCCAGGCCTGTGTCTCTGGGATGGCCACTTTTGGTGAGAAACAACGAGGCCTAGATGCGCAAGTGCAAATGCAAGAATATCACTAATGCATCTTCTGGGAAGCACGCGGTTTGTAAAAAGGACACTAACAGGTCCTCCCCCACTTTGTCCCTTGCTAGCTGTGTGACTCTGGGCAAGTTGGTTCCCCTCCCTGAGATTTAAGGGGCAAAATTAGATTGGCCCTCTACCCTGGCTCTTCACGTGGCTGCCTTTGAATCTGATTGGGGAGGACTCCTTGTACCCCCGCTTCCCCTGACTCCTCCCTGGCTTCCCCACCTGCTCATTTTTGGCTGCCCTCTGGACCTTCCCCTCTTGGCCTTTGGGAGTCCCCTTCCCTCTGTGGCTCTCCATCTGTTTCCTTGGCCTTGATATCTTGACCGCTGCTGTAGATAAAAACTTTTCACCTCTAGTCTTGTAGGTCATCAGTAGTTTGTGGCTTGGCAGAAATTAGAATCTCATGGGGAGCTTTGAGAGATCCTTATGCCCACCCTGGCTAATCCCCAGACAAATTAGATTGGTGTCTCCAGGGATGGGATGCAGGTGATTCCAATACGTAGTCAAGGCCTATAGAGTCAGCTGCCTGTCCCAGTTCCAGCATCCCCCTGTTCCTGGGAGGGTATAGACACTGGGGTCATGGCTGTGGTCAGAGGTTAGGTGTGATAAGAATGAGCCTGGTCCTCATGTCTCTCCCTACTACCTTATGAAGTAGGTACTGCCATGGTCCCCATTCTAGAGATGAGTAAATTGAGGACCCGAAAGCAAGGAGGAGGCAGTGCACACCTTTGCTCCTTCTCCGAATGGATGACCACTCGATGTGGAACACGCTCCTGGGCTTGGGGGGCACGGCTTCTGAGCCCTCATCGGCCCTTGGGCTGGTTGTGGCTGGATGCTCCCCACCAACACCTGGCCAGGGGCAAAATAAGACAGGTCGGTGTCTGCCCTGGCCTGTACCCTGTAAGAGCCAGGCAGGCAGTGCAGGGAAAATCACGTGCAGAAGCTGGAAAGGCAGGGGCGGTGTGCTCTGAAGCTGCAGTAGTAATCACACTGGTGCATTGGATGCAAGCAGCATCTTCCCCCCTTCCTCCCGCTAAAACATCCACTTCCTTTCCCCACAGAAACCATATCACAGACCATAGACATGTCAAGAGCCAGTCTGCCTTATTACTCCAGCAAGAAACTACCCTAAGACCTACTTAACCGGGCCTTGGCCAGCATGGATGGTGGACCTGAGCTGGCTGCCGTTTCTGCCCTTCAGCCAGTGCCTTGTCAGCCATCTGTGGCAGGGGGTGCGTATGGGAGCTCCTCAATCTTGGAGGCCCTTTGGAACCACCAGCGTGCTTTAAAAGATGCAGGAACCCTATCCCGGACCAATTTAAAAAATTAAAGTTTTTAAATGCCCATTTTATTGAAAAGATAGCTCCAGTGAGTAGCTTGGGTTGAGAATCACTAATGTGGGTTCTTCTTACTCAAAATGTGGTCCTGGGATCAGCATCATCAAACTCATCTGGGAGCATGTTATAAATGCAGAATCTCAGGTTCCACTGGACTGTCAGAATCAGAGTCTACTTCAACAAGATTCCCCAGCTGTTTCTGTGTACATTAAAGTTTGACAAGCATGAGTCTCTGGGGAGGTAAGGGTCTGGGGCTATGACCAGCTACAATAAACCCTCTGCTGAACTTTATTATTTCAGATTGCCACACATGGGGGAGCACAGCACGCTCCTCACTTGGGACAGGGTTTCTCAAAGCTGGGTCTGAGAATCGACACCATCAAGTCACCCTGGCGGCTTGCTGGGATGCTCGTTCCTGTGCCCACCCCACATTGATCAGCTGGAGTATTTGGTGGTCCCCAAGCATGCAGCTTTAACACATTCTTTAACGTTTTTTTTAATGTTTACTTATTTTTTAGAGAGAGAGAGAGAGACAGAGTGCTAACAGGGGAGGGGCAGAGATAGAGGGAGACACAGAATCTGAAATGGCTCTAGGCTCTGAGCTGTCAGCACAGAGCCCAACATGGGGCTCAAACCCACGAACCACAAGATCTGGACCCAGGCCAAAGTCGCGCTTAGCCAAATAAGCCACCTAGGCACCCCTTAACACTTTCTGCTTGGAGCTCCAGTAGACTCTAGAGTTAGATGATTTAGTGGTTTGGAATAGCACCTGGGCATTGTTATCTGCACAAACTGGAAAACTGAGGCTCAGCATGGTTTCTGAAGCTTACCTACAAACAGTGAGCCATGTGACTCTCAGCCCCCAACCCTTTCCTCTGCATTTTGTTGCTCAGAGTCTGGTTTGTGGGCCAGCTCCACGGACATCAAATGCAGACTCTTGGGTCCCATCTCAGACTGACCGACTTGGAATCTTTTTTAAACCAGATCCCCAGCTAACTTGCGTGCACACTGAAGTTGAAAAACTGGTCTAGATCACACTTCTCAGATAAAAATGGCTTTAGCAAAGCTTAGAATATAGCAAGACCAACAATCAGAGAGTATGTGGGACACATATGAGCAAGGAGAGGGGTTTTGTCTACTCAGATTCAAAGGTAAAACATGCAACCATGTCCATTTCCTCTAGGCTCAGGGTGGGGAAGAAACTATTCCAGCATCCTGTCTGTGGGTCAGCATCGGGCCATAACTACCCATGCTGGAGAAGCCCCCCCCCCCCCCAACCCCGATCCCATGCTTGAGATACACCTGGAACATAAGCCTGCTATAGGACACCTGTGCAGACAGGTTTTGCACCAAGGGACAAGGGGGTATCATACATCACCTGATAAAGTGGGGCATTCTCCCAGAGCACCCATCCCAAGTGTGCATCTGCCAGGCTAGAAGGGCCCTTCTGCTGGCCCATTGCTTCTCGTTCCTTGTATGTGGAGTGTCAGCTGCCCCAGCCACCCCTGGGCGGAGGAATATTTTTACCTTAGCCTTCTAGACCGAGAATTGCATGGAATTTCAAGATCACACTCTACTCCTGTGTCCAGAAATATCAACTTACCAAAGTCACACCGTTCATTAATCATAGCACAGCCAGGAGTTGCTCCCAGCTCTCCTGACACCCGATTTGAGGCTCTATAAATGGCTGCAGAAAGAAGGTCTGGCTCACCTTTCATGCCCTGGCCCTTCATTTTTAGCCTCCCAGATTCTGCTACCTGCTTAGGTCCCAGGAAAGTGGGGCAGGGCCCATATTACTATGTGTTCCTAGCGTTGATGTCCCAGCCACAAAAAGCAAAAACAAGAAGTATCTTTCCTTCCCTTGGCAACTTATTTTGGTCTTTATTTAGGGTGAGCTGGGGAGGAGGCATCACATATGGCCCGACACAGGGTTGGCTCTGGGTCTCACACGGGTATTACTGGGGTGCTGGGCTCCACCTCCAGGTGGAGGGCAGTGGCCCCTCTGGCTGTGCTGGATAACAGTTGAGAAAGAAAAGCGGGAACATTGCCACCAAGAAGACTGGAGATAAAGTAACACATTTCCCGCGGCTGTGAAAATACTTAAAGATAAGGGGATAGCAGTTTACCGCTGCTTTTGGGTCAGATTCCCAGGACTTTCATAATGGATAAAGGCGATTTCAAGAATATCATGAACACATCTATCAACTGTTCCAAAAATAAATGTTCCATTGATGTGGTGGGGGATACAAAGAAAACAACAGTAACACTGGCCAGGAACCAGACTCACTCATCTCTGCATGGCGTTTTTCATTGACAGTTTCTCCAATGCAGGCGTGGCTCTCAGAAAGAAATGTGTAGATGCCATAGGCAGCCCTTGCAAACTCAATCTATAGAACTATGGCAGATATTTTGGAGGGGTACCCTCCATTTCGATCTCATATTGTTATGAAGATAATACAAAAGGCTCTGGGAAATATTTTGCAGGGCTCACATATCAGATACCTTTTCAGTGAGGCCATGTCCCTCGGATGGCACATGACCCTCTGCCTCCTTCAGTCAGAAGGGCTCCTGGTCCCAGTGCACACCTGGCATTTTATACCTGCCTGCACTGACTCTTACCTTGTCAAGTGTCAATCATGTGTTCTTGTCTGTCACCTTCACAGGATGGTGAGGTCCTTGGAAGCCTGGGTTATACCTGATTGTCTCGGCTCCCCCAGCACCTACCGTAAGCCTGGTATTCTGTAGGCACTCAGAAGCATTTGCTGAATAAATTGATGAGGGGTAATTATACTACACATTTTAGTCTCTGAATGGTATAACAAACAATCATTGGATATTTCAGGGTGTGAACTATTTTTAAGAATAATACATCTCGTCATAATTGTTAAATGCTTGATAAATATTGAAATAAAGGTGAGAGTCTTTCATTGGTTGACAGAGGTAATAGCTGAGTTGTGTAGGGCTTTGCAGGTTACAGGGTAAGAGCTGATTATTTTCCATGGTACTTGGATATAAGAAGGGAAGTTTATAAATGGTGATACAATGCTTGGCCATCTATGACCAACCAACCAGAAACCCAGGAATACTGTGAGAGTGGCTGGAAGAACCCGGTTAATTACAGAGAAAGAAACAGGTCACTGAAGACAGAGATCATGCTTGATAGGATTTGTTTTCAATAACCGGCATGTTCCACAGGTTCCTTCTGGGTGGCCACAAAGCCCTAAGTGGTTCAGAGGTGGAGCTGGGTGTTCTATAGCCCAAGAGCAATTTTGTTCATAACTCACTTTTTCTGCCCCTGACATCATGGCACACATAGAAAATAGTGTGTGGCTCGGTGCAGTAAATAGATAATGTTGTTTATGGCCAGAGGGCGTAGGCCCTCGGACTCCGGCCCCACCAGGCCCACCTGGCCCCTCGGAGGGCCAGTGGTTGCTCTGCCAGCCCAGCTCTGTGTGCTCTGCTGTGCACGGTTGGAAAGCTCTGTCCCTCATAGCCCGTGGGTAAACCTTAGCGGCTCACTAACTCCTCGGCCTGCCTGCCTTGTGTAGGAGCCGCGGCTCTCCTGCTCTGACAAGCTTTATTAAGCATCCCAATGCATGTAGCTTCACACTGCCATTTCAGGGGCACTGTGTCCGCCCTCGAGGATTGCCACCATCCTGTGTTTTTATGGGCAAGAGTCCAGCAACGCTTTCCTCCCGTTGACTCACACAAAGAAAGAACAGTTATGAGCCACAGTATTTGTTCAGAAACACTTTCTGGAGAGCAATGTCCCATAGTACTTATGCCTCTACTGATGTCGAACGTACAGAAAATGTCAACCATTCAAATACCAGGGTTAAAAAAGAATTTGTAGAGGAGGCTGTCAAATACAATTTTGAAGCCTATTGGAATTTCTTTGAGAGGAACCAAGCAAACCCAAACCATGTATGACATCGTTCAGAGGATGAAAACTGATCTAGTCCATCTTACTGAAAGTCAATCTTTAATCAAGCAGGCCCCCGCTGAAATTATTTCTACAAGTTGTCTTCCTCAGATTTTGAACAGGTGTTACTGTCTCCTGCAGGTGGATCGATGCCATCCACACATCACTTACAATGTCCAACATATGGAACATCTGGAACCTACCATCAAGATCCATTTGTTACTCCTCCCAAAACAAGAGTTACCCCCCAACCCCCCCACTACAAACCCACCTGTGTATCATTCCATCTGTGACACCAAATAAAAGGCCAGGGAAAGTTCTGGGCCATTGTACACCAGCTTCTTCTCTGGTAGTGGTGTTTCCATACCCCTTGCCCCACATCCTCTTTCCTCTGCCTCCCTTCTCTCCATTATCTATGGCAGACACAGCTAATTAGTCATAGCAGTCTCTCTCAATATGTTCCCCAAACAGCCTCAGACTCCTTTTTAACACAATTCTCAGACAACCAATACTAATTATTTAGAGCTGGCACTTGAGAGTAAACTAATTTTCTCCCTCTAGCCTTAAAGGGAGGTGTCGCTGCTGTACAAGTTTGAGAGAAGGGGTATATCAAGGCTATGGTGTTGACAGCTAGCAGAGAGGCCTGGCCACAGGCATCTTCAAGCCTCACAGGATAGCCTTCCCTCAGCAAGGTCACAAAAGCTCACATCCTTTGGTGCCAGTTTTGGAGGAGATTGCATGCCTTACAAGGTTGTCCATTCTCTGATAAGATAACTTCAATATCCTGGAATCTTCCTTATGGGGTGGCTATCTGTCTTCCAGAAACACTCACTCTCTGTACTGCACATAATATGTCTACAGTAATCTAAGATGGCTGTGTAAGAGAGGAGCACCACAGGTACAGGTTGTTAAGTTGGGATGTTACGATGTTTGTATATACTGAGATTGTCTAGTTCTATTGGCATGTCTGAGGAAGGGGTACTGAGGAGAGGGGCCAAGATGCCTGGACCAGGTACCTCCACCCTGGAAACAGCAGGTAGTGATGCCTGGGAAGGAAGTTTTCAAATTTACTGCATTAGCTTCCCACAGTTCAAGTCCACATGGTGCTGCCCCAGGAACCACACTGATGTCAGAGCCATGGGTTACAAAATTGTGGAAAGGATAACAAATAGTGTGAAGGCTCACCCAGTGGGCAGCTAGTTCAGTAAGGGGATTGAAGGTGGATGGATTAACCAGGTTCCATCACCACATGAGGTGTGAGTTGGGACCCCTGGACTTTTTTCCAGGCTCTTTTATCATCTGGACAGGTCCTTGGACAAACCATGGTTTCCTTATCTATAAAGTAAGGGCTTTGAACTATACCTATTTAATAGCTCTTTCAGCTAGAAGCTTCCAGAATCTAAACTCTCTTTAGAATACTTAGTAACATTCCCCATCTCAGGACTAGCTTCCCCAGACACCACAGCTCAACAGAAGAAAGGGATAAAAAAGATCAGCCTTTCTTTTTTTGTCTCTTCCTTTGAAAAGTCAGATGTCTTGTTGGCTGGGGTGGGGGTGGTGGGACCTTCGGTTCAGTTCTCTCCCACAAGACCTCTTACCTGGGCTCCTTTTGATGTTCTGCACAGGGTTGGAGGAATCTAGACCATTGGGATGTGGCAAGAAGCTTCTTTCAGACTGAGTGGCGTTTCTGGTCCTCAACTCCGGATGCTGGACTTTCCCCTAAACCCAAAGCCCTTCGCTTCCTGGATCCCTTCTGCCCATCCTCTTGCTGGTCCTCTGTAAGTTCACTTTACATTCCCTGATCCTATGCCTGGCACATGTCTTCCAGTTGAGAAAGGGTATCATGGAGGAGGAGGGAGAGGAAAGACAAATCTTCTTTTTGCAGCTTGCTCTCACACTGGCCTTCCTTACAAAAGATTACCTTCTACACACCCTGAGGAGGACTGGCTCTGGCTACCATGGTTCTCCCACCTGCTTTGATCAGGCAGGTTTCCTTTAAAGGGGCAGAGCGAGGGATTGTGTAGTAGGAGCTTCCCTGTCCTTCCTAAATTACTCCTTTCATTAGAAATTTGCTCTAGCACTTGCCTTTAAAGTAATCATCTAAGTGTTGTCTCCTCAGGGGGCCAATTTGCCTTCCAACCTCAATAAACTCCCTTAATTCCCCATATAGGCAGGGTACAGGCTGGGGAACAGTATTGCCATCAGTATCTTGATGGAAATTTCTGCATAGTCCAATAATAGATGCTGTCCTTCTGGTTCTGTGGAAAATTTCAGACCTGTCCTCCTTCTGACTTTTCCTGATGGGGGTCCCAGGGACTCACCATGAGACCCTCTCAGAGCAAGAAGGGCATGACCTAACTCCTGCCTCCAGAAAGGACTTGAGGTCTATATATTAGGAAAGATGGCCCTCCCACATCCCATAGGGCTGTGGGGTCTGGTGGGCTGGAGTTTGAGGAGGGGGGCCCAATCTAAACATGTTTTGTTTGGCTTTGTGGTATGATGGGTCAAGCATCACTCCCCCCACCCCCTCCCCAGCCAGCCCCAGGTTTGTGTATCTCCCCCTGCTGCACCCCTACCATGCACACACACACACACTCTGTCAGTGATGGGGTGTGAGGCGGCCTACCCAGGTTTAGAAATAAAACCTCACACTGAGGAAATTAGCTACACCTGAGTAGACAGTCTCCCCACTGACGTCAAAGGCCCCCTTCCCACCATGCCAGGTGTTTTAGAACCGCCAAAGAGGGGTCCTGATCACGGAGATCCTTCTGAAGAAGGAAAGCAAACAAAGGGGGGAGGAGCTGGAGGGCCCAACATTCCAGGGACAGGTGTGGAGCTGACTAGAGATCAGTCCCCTGCATAGGGTCCCTACTTTGGTGTTGCTAGCTCAGGGCCCATGGATGTCTGCCAATGACACTTTTCCTTGTTCCCCAGCTGGCAGTCCTTGGCTCAGCCCTGCATGCCGTATCTGTTATCCTCTTGCTCTGGTCTTTCCTGAGGGTTCCTGAACTTCTTGTGGTGTAGTCCCTCCAGACCCCTAAGCATCCACCCGCCCTAGAAGTGACAGGAAATATGCCATCTGAGCACAACATGTAACTGGTGTGAAAAGACAGGAAATAATTCTGAGGAGCCATTCACAAGCTCACATGCAGCCCACGGGCAACTTAGACATGTAGAGTATATGTCATACACACTAAGGGTGGGGCAATCAAGTGCTGTCCTGTGAGACAGAAGGTCAAGATGGAATCTTGTCCCAGATAGATCTTACTGAAGGCTGCAGCTCAGATACCACGGCTCCCCAAGACATCTGTCTATCTCTACAGATTATTTCCTTAAAGCCTCAATCAGAATTCACATCAGAACGAAGTTTTCTTCACAGATCTCATGGGTCCCTTCAACTCCACATTTACAATCTTGTAGAGGGAGGAGGGATGCACTGACTACTAGGGGCTAAACTTGGAGAGGTCAGATTTTTCCAGAATAGGCCAGAGTTTAGGTGGAATAAACGCATGCTGAGTTAGATGGTCTCCAAAGAGTGACTTCCTTTACTTCTGTTCCAGCAGCCCATTCAGCTGTAGGAGGGGGCTGGGGGCTCCTACTTATCTATTTACAGAGAGTAAGAAAGACTTTTTTTTTTTTTTTTTTTTTTTTTTAGCAATTCCTCATCTCTCTCCTTGGAGTCTTGCAATTCTGGTTTCACTAGGGACAGAAGTGTTCCCTATGGATTCTTCTATCTTGCCATTAAATGGCAAGAGGTGGGAAAAGCCAGGCAAGTAAAACAGTTTCACATAAAAAGTGAATGCCTTTCAAGTTGCCAAATGAAACTGTGGTTTATTGAGTAGAAAGCATACCCACACTGAAACTGCCAACTCCTAACTAGTTTGGATTATAGCTATCCCCAGACTCTCACAACCTTTATGACCCAAGGAAACAAAGCTCAGACTCATATAGGAAGCATAAACAAACTGGGGCACATGGGTTTGATGTAACTACAAATGCAGGCCATGAAGATTTGAGTTTCCAAATGGGCAGATCTTAGAAGACTGACCCAAAGAAGAACTCCCCGAGAGGGGAGAGTGATAGGGGACAGTAATTCAAGGACAAAGCATAGTTGGCTGATGTTGGCCCCTCAACTTGCATCTGCACAAGCAACCATGTTGAGCATTTTGGTAAACTAACCAAGTAGCTAAAGGTCAAGCTATAGGAAAATCTGTAAAGGCAACAATGGTATGCTTTTGGTACATTTGATCTCCATATTCTTAACTTTTTGTCATCTCAGTGATGCTTCTTTCTCATTCCTCTATAGGAATCCAGGGCCAGAATATCACAGAAACTATTGTTGGAAGAGAGAGGCTACATTGTCATCTGGTCTACCCCCACCCAAAGCAAGCATTCCCAACAGGCGTCTAGTACTGCCTTTGTTCTTGTATTGCCAAAGCAGGGAACTCAGGGTCTCACAGGACTATTTCTCAGACAACTTGCATTGAGAAAAAGCACCCTTATCCATTGATTCAAAGTCTGCCTGCTTGTCATTCCCACTTAGTTGTCCTTGTTCTACCCTCTAAAGTAATGCTGAGTAAGCTGACTTCTTCCATGTACATTACCTCATACTGCAGATAGCCATGGCCCTAACCATTTCTTTTCTTCTCCAAGCCAAATATAACAGTGTCATCATCATTTCTGATGAAATAAGGGGGTTTCAGACCTCATTCACCCAGCTTGGCCTCGCCTAGCATGTCCTCCATTGCCAAAGACGCTCTCAAAGTATGCTACCCACTTTTTTCCTACTTCCCCTCCTTTTTCATCCAACCTATTCTCAGAAGTGACTCCTTCAACTTAAGATGCAAATGATTGATCATGCTTATTATGTTACCTTCCCAGGATTGTTTATATTTTAACAGGTTCAAAGTCCTGACCTGAGGGGATGGCTAGGAATGTTTGGGCATCAGCTAATGGCAAGATAGAGGACAAGAGACAAGGCACAGAAATCTTCTTGGGACCCTTACCTTCTTTCTTGATACTTTTCCTGGACAGAAAACCAATCTAACCAGATAATTCACTCAAAATAATGAAACTGGTGCTGTGAACTTACATGACTTAGGCAATCTGTGGTGTTATCCTCATCATCACCTCAGGTGAGACTATTCACCTGGCCAGGCAAATTCCCATAAAATGAATTCCTTGAAGGCAGGAGCTGGGTTGATTCTTTCCTGGTTTGTTGTCAAGTAGAGACCTGAGTAACATATTAATAGTTCCTCATACATGTCTTCTGGATGAATGAGTGAATGAGGTCAGACCATAAGGCAGAATTTCTAAGGCCTTGGCTCATGAAAATTGGCAAGTAGCCTTGGGCACAACAACAAAACAATATAAACATACATGGATATTGAGGTTTGGTCCCCATCCCTAAGATTTTCTGAAATGAAACATACAATTTTTCACCTAAAAAATTCAACTTATCTCTTGAATTGAAGGAAAGAAAGGCTTTGGGGTTTGAATCAGTGACCTGCAAGATCAAATGGAAGAAATATCTCAAAGCAAAGCAAAAATACAAATGGTAAAAACTGCGAAGGAGGTAAAGCAACTTGGAACAGAGGTCAAGGAGACTGAACACGTGGATAATAGGCATTCTGGATATAGAAGAAGGAAAGGATGGAGAAAGAGCAATAATCAGACAAATGTTGGAAGAAAAGCTGCTGAGCTGAAGAAAGATTTAAGTGTTGCAGATTTAAAGGCAGGACTGATGAGACAAGACACACACTTATGCTTTACTTAATAAAATTCCTGAAATCCACTGATACGGAGAAGATCTTACAATCTTCTAGAAAGAAAGAACAGGTTATTTACAAAGGAAAAAAAATAATGAAATTGACATCAGAGTTTTTATTTGTAACACTTGAAAGCCAGAAAATAAAGAGCAATGGCTACAGGCAGCTGAAGGAAAGGCTGGGGCCCAGGGACCCCCAGCCAAAATGCCATTCACACGCAGGGCAAAGAAACTTTGTGGATGTGCAGAGTCTGAGAACACGTCACCCATATTCTCTCATATTATTTGAACAAAACACTCAATATTCAAGCAAGGGTTCTAAACAAGTAACAAATGAATCACAACAAAACGGGAAGGTGCAGAATAGAGGAAACAGTGATAGAAAGTAACATGTCCACTATACGTAGTAAACTCCAAATGGACAATGATAGAATTACTGGGAATGTGGGGCATAGAGGTCAAGGAAGGATTCTTGCAAAAATAAGAGATAAGAGAAAAAAACTGAAAATGATAAATAATCTCAGCATAGATTCAGGGGTGGGTGATGCTGGAGAAGTAAAAGTATTGTAAAAATGGGGGCTTAGGGGAGGAGAATAGTGAAAGCGGCATATGGGCTTTAGTTCCTCAGAGTGGGGAAGGAGCATTGGAGAAATGGAAAATCTTGTTAGGGTAAACTATTTGGCATCTTGTATTTATATAATGATAGAGAAATATACTTTTGATCATGAGTGTTGGAAAAGAAGCAGGAATGACTAGTGAAATGGAAAAGAATGGTAGATCTTCCAAATGAACAAAGGAAAGAAAGAAAAAGATGATAATGTGATCAAACTTGCCAAATGAGGAAACTGAAAAAGCAAAAGCAGTAATCACAAATAAATGGTACAAAATAAAGTAAGGTGGAAGAAGTAAAACCAGCATATTGATGGTTACACTAAATAGGAAGAGATTAAATTATCCTATTAAATTATAGAAACACTAAGATTAGGTTAAATACAAAAACTTTGCTAAATGCTATTTTTAAGAAATACAGTTAAAAGAAAATGATGAAGGTTGAAACAAAGGGATAAGAAAACACTAGGAAGAAAAATAGGTATGGCAACATTAATGTCAGGTTGGAATAAAGTTAAAAGCATGAATGAGGATAGAAATAGGTAGCATGTAATAGTAAAAGATAATATTTATGAAAAATCAATGACAGTTATAGTCAATGGGCACCAAACAAGGTAGTTGCTAAATATTTGAGACAAATGTCATAAAAATGCAGAGAGTTTCATGAAACTATACAATTATAGTTGAATTTTAATAAACTCTTTTCAGAATTAAGATCCTATAGACAAAAAATAAACAAGCACATAGAAGAACTGAATGATGCAATTAATAAATAAATTTAATATGTATTTCCTTCAAATCAAAAATTTGCATTTTTTATCTCCAAAATCAATCAAGTACTTGGCTACAAAGAGAGATTCATATAATTTTAAAATAGAGGTTTTACAGGCCATCCTCTCTGCACATAATCTAATAAAACTAGATATACAAAATTAAAATATATCAAAAGATCCCAAGTGCTAGAAATTAACCAATACATTAAATAATTTTTGGACCAAAGAGAAATCAAAACCAAAATTACAAACTATTTAAAAACTGATTAAAGTAGAATACTTTATTCCAAAACCTATATCACACAGCTATAGTTGTACTCAGGGGGAAATTAATAGCCTTAAAATGCCTTTGTTGTTAAGGAGAAAGATGTAAAATGAAGAAACTTCACATCAATTTTAAAACATTAGGAGAAAATGAACATTTAAATAAATCATGGGAAAACAGGAAAAAGAAATCAATAAAATAGAAAACAAACCAAACTGTAGAAAGGACGAATGAATCTCAAACTGCTTCTTTGAAGAAGACAATAAAATGGATGAACCCCTCACATACTTGATTAGGGAAGAGAGAGCAAAATTCCATAAGACTGGAAAGAGAAAGGAGAGCCATAGATACAGGACAGATTAAAATTACTGTATGAGAACATTATGAGTAACACTATGGCAACATTGGTTTACATCTAAAGAAGATGCATTATTTCTTAGCAAACAAACTGAAGTTTTGACCAAGAAGACGTAGAGAACTTGACTATGGAACTTGGCTATGTCAGTTATCATAGACAAGACTGAAAGATGAGCTGAGATTGATCATTTAAAAATACAGCAGAACGACACTGTTTCATGGCAGACAGTGGAGCTTTTCCATGAGGAGTAGAGGAGACTGGAAAGGGGGTGGGGATGATGAGGTCAGAGGGAGGAAATGAGAAGGTCTGAGGAGGGAATAGTGGAGACAGGGAGGGGGGTGTGATTGGGACAGGTTAGGACAGCACCTCCTCTACTGTCCCTTGATGCCCAACATACATTCCTTCTCTTTTTAATGCCTATTTATGTTCAGCCATATTTACGTCCAACTACCATTTGTGCACCCAAGAGCTGCTGCCTGGAGTTTAGGATGATAGCAGCAAAGCAGCTGGGTTGTGTACCCCAAATCTCTTCTCCTTCTCTCCTGGTGGCTCGCTCCTGTGCAACCTCATGTTGGTGGTAGTGTCTCTGCTGTTAAAGCTCCTGCCCCTACTCATCCAGGGGGGCAGTGGGATGGGAAGGAGCTGGTGAAGTCAGGACAAGGTCACTGCAGGGAGTTCTCCAACCCCCCTATCACTATTTGGGCTATTTCAGAGGACATCTGGGCATCTGTTTATGGCCCACGCACAGGACCTGCATAGGGCTGACTTTTCTTAGAGGGATGGGGAATTCTCATTTCTGCCCCACCCTTCTCCATGCTCATGAGAGACACAAAGCATCTGCCCACCAGGCTGGCTTAATAAGATTTGTTCTGCTCCAGGAGGAGCCTGTTTGACCACATTGGGGAAATACCATCGATTTTCTGCCTCTTAATCCCAAAAGATGTCTTTTGAAAACATTTCATCACTCCTGGACAACATCTCTTGGCAAGAATTCAGTGATTCACAATACTTCATCCAGACAGTTCTTTCTTATTTTAAATTAGTAGGTGTTTTCCTATTTCTACCTACATATCTGGCCATCTTTATTATAGTGTATTATAGAATTTCTGAGGCCCTATGGTTTTTGCTGAACATAATTTTTCCTTTTTCTGAACCACGTAGCTTTTATCCATGTTTCTTCATTGAGTTTGACAGCTGGCAATGCAGTTAACATTTAATTTCTACAGGGGTGAAAGTGGGAACTTGGGAGGAAAAAAAACCCAATACCTGTAACTGAAGTGGACCTTGTTAATGACAGAGACATGGGGTGAGAAAGAAACGGACAAGAGACACTCTTGTCCAAGTACACACACACATACATATATACACCGCCAAATAGTTTTCCTGTCCTGGAAATCCAATACAAAGCACAGTTTAAACACAGCTCCCATCAGATCCAGTTCTTGGGGTGAAGAGTCTCCTGGGCTTAAGTAGGTTTCCAGGTGCAATTGTCCATAATGAATGAACAGGTCAACTGGTTCTGTTATTTCTTGTTAGAATGTTTTGGGGGTGGCTCTCCCCTCCCTTTTGGGTAATTTAGTCCTGCCTGGAAGCCTGGCAGGGAACTGAAGCCCCCATCCTTTGTATAGAGGGGCTCATGCATCTCAGAATGGCAGGACCCTCTGGCCCTCACCACTACTCCCCTCCAAGCTTGGGATTCTAGGAGCCTCCCTGCTCTTCCTGCTGGAAACTCCTGTACTAAAGGTCAGGTTTCTCCCCCGCTCTCATGGTGGTATGCCTGTTGGCAGAGGTGGAAACAGAGTGAGGGAATGGAGGAGGGGGAAGCTTAGGGAATGGCTCCCAGACATTTCCGTGGAAGGAGAGCCTGTTTAAAACTGTAGCCCCTAGTGCCTGGGGTCTATCAAAGAGCCTCAGATCTTCCAGATTCTGGTCATAGTAATCTCACTTTCCTAAAAAGCTTCCAGTATCACCCAGCATATAAATGGTTATGTGGCTGTCTGTTGTAAAGAATTTGGTGATGTCCTATGGGCCTGCTGCCCACAAGCTCCTAACCATTATTATGGTGAGCATCCATGTCAGGCACTGGCTAAGTTCAGCTTTTGGGTCCAAACTAGTTTGTTTGTTTAATAGAGTCTTCTTGGAATACAACCATGTTCATTCATTTATATGTTGTCCAAGACTGTTTCATGCTATAATGACACAAGTGAGTCTTTCTATAGACAGAATAAAAAGTATTTACTATTTGACTCTTTCCAGAAAAAGTTTGCTGAGCCCTGATCTACATATAAAGACTGAATGTAAGCTAATGGCTGTAATTGGGAAGTTAAAGTATGAAATTCATGGATAATTGTTGGTCCTACTCAGGCTAACCATTTGTTTTAAGTATCACAGACTTGATAAAGCTTCCAACACCCATAAGCAAATAGGAAAATGAAATAAATTTCCCCAGATTTTCACACATTGAAATCAGATACTTTTCTCAATTGAGATCTCTACTCAAAGTTGCTGGTTTGACTTATACTAAGAAATGCTTATCCTTCATAATTTTATCCTCCATAATAAAACTTATATATGGGATTCTAATCTTTATTAATTGCTTCCTGCTATTAGATATCATCTTGCCCTTTCCTCTGACCAATGAATGTTTGAAATATCCTATTTAGACACTCCCAATTCCCTAATTATCTCTTTTGACTTTAACAGTCTATCAGTGTGAAATTCCTCTTTTTTGTAAAGCTGGGTGTGCCCATCAACCACTAGCTAAGTGCACTAAGGCACCTTCAACTCTTTGTGCATATCCCCTGAATTTCCACACACTGTTTCTGTATCTGCCTAGGAACCACTCAGCAAGTTCAATTTTACAGCATCTATTATTTAGTTAAACATGCCAAGAAGATCATCTTGTAATCATCTTCCCAAAAGACTAAATAGAAACGTTTTTGCTTTAAGACAATGACATTTAAAGCACATGTCTTACTTCTAACTCCAGCAAGCTCATACCAACATTCTCTAATGTCACACATGGATAGTTATGGTGATCTGTGCAGAGAGAGAAAAATCAGCCATCAGGATAAGGGAGGTACAGGTGTGTTTGGTTACACAGGTGCAAGGAGAGGCACAGAAGGTGAGTGCTGTTGCTGATTG
The DNA here is from genome assembly GCF_018350175.1 of Felis catus. NCBI lineage: Eukaryota > Metazoa > Chordata > Mammalia > Carnivora > Felidae > Felis > Felis catus. The sequence goes on along the minus strand of NC_058379.1, from coordinate 65,948,284 downwards.
ACCCAGAGTTGAGACCACAGGGAGCAGACACCAGGTCCAGGCAAAGAGCATTTCAGCCTAGAAATGGGCTAGTCACCGCTGGGGGACTTCTCTTCTTCAATGTTCTTCACTGTCAGGTAGTAGATGCGGTTGGCCTCTGGGTAGGTGACTTTGCTGAGTGGGAGCTTATAGATGGCAGGGTTGTTGGTTGTCAGGAGCAGGAAGATGAGGGTGGAGAGGCAGAAGGCCCAGGTGCCTGACGGCACACCAATCTGGAAGCAAAAGCATTGGGGTCTGAAAATGGTCCTAGGCTCCAGGGACCCTGGGGGAGAAGGCTGTGGTAGCAGCTGAGGATGGGGATCCTTCCCTATTGATGACATCGGTTTTCAGGTTCATAAGATAAGGTTAGTTTGGTCTAGGAATCTGAGATATTGGTACCTTTGGGCACAATCAGAATCTTTTAATGATGGAGTTGAAAATCAGCCTAGGTACGACTTCCCATATCCAGCCACACACAAGTACCTCCATCTGTCCATCTAGGTTCTCCACTGCTGGTTATACCACTCTTTTGTGCGCACACACAGCCACCTCCAACACACTTCAGAGGCACATATATGCAATTTCCAGTCCTTCTCTGGACATTTGTCCTGGATAAACCTTGACAAAGGCATTGTGTGGATACAAGCTACCAGAATGCACTCAGGATTCTTTCACAAACTGTAAATGTCCTAAAGCCCTGGCTGGGACAGGCATGTTCAGAAGAATCCAAACTTACCACCGACATTATGTTGGACAGGGCTGCTCCCATGTATGCACAGAACAGGGCTGTGGAAAAACAAGGACCATGGAGTCAGCTTCCCAGGGTTTGTCCCCACCTCTTCCCCAGGGCAGGGGTCCTATACTGTCTCCAGCAGCCTTGGTGTCTCACCACATCCTGACATCTGGCATATTTGCCTGACATTATTATGGTAGCTTTTTTTTTTTTTTTTTTTTTTGCAGGTAGGTGTGGCCAATCTCCCACCAGACTGTGTTCTGAGGGCAGAGATTAAAGCCTTCTATCTCCTCCGCACTTCTATGGTGGCCTTGCATATAGTCAGGGGTCAGTAAGTATTTTTTGCTTGTCCACGCTGACCTTGGGGGTGTGTGGCTGGATTATCATCTGTTTTAGGAATGAGTGGTCAGACTATATGAACCCCCAACAAGGCTCCTCCCATCCAAGATTCTGAGCGGCCCTGATAGAACTTGTTGGACCTGCACCAAGCCTCACCAGAACTGGACCTTACTGGTCTGTGAGCTTGTCCCTAGGATCCAGGCTTCGGGGTTCACTGTAGGGTGTGGCCCCCAGGACAGGTAGGGGAGCTCAACCACGCCCTTGTGCTTCTGGACAAGCTTCTTATGCCCCTGCATTTTTGCTCTTTCTGTTCCTCTGTCCAGAACACCTTCTTCCCCTGTCTCTACCTACCCAATTCCCATCCTGGAAGGGTTGAGATAAACCCTGTCCTCCCTGCAAAGCCTTCCCAGATGGTTCTAGCCACAGGAATGTGCCACTTCTCCAAAGACCAAAGGCAGTTACAGTCTTAGCTTCAAAATATCTGGCACTTCTGACTTGACAGATATTTACCGAGCCTACTGTCTCCTTGCTGGCTGCTGAGGGGAATACAAGAGACATACATGGAAGTCATTTACAGTCTCCACATATGAATGGGGAAAAAGTTCTTCTGAATGTTATTCTGCCCTTTACTTGTCTCCAGTTTTGTTTATTAAAGTCCTGCTGTTTCCAGAAAACGTAAGTAACTCCGGGGCAGGAAAACTGGGGGAAAGATGAGGCTGGGGTTTGAATCTTGCTTCTGCCCTCAGTAGCTGTGTCTCCTTGGAAACTTACAACACTGTGTCAATAAAAAACAGTAAGCATGGTTGTGACTCCATTTCACAGAAGAGGAACCTCAAGTCCCTCATTGGGACCCAAGCCATAGGTCCTTCTAGAACTGCTACCAAGTTCCAATTAATGTTCCTCATGGGTCTTGCATAATCAAGTAGGGAGGGAAGGAAGGAATTGCAGAGTGACCTGGTGGTCAGCTTCCCCAAATACCCACCACAGACGAGGGCCAGCAGGTGCGTCTGCCAGGTGAGGGCGTAGAACATGCCCCCTATGGCGATGCAGGAGAGGACACAGTTGTAGCTCCAGAGGCCCATGTAGATGGTCTCGAAGGGCGTGGCCACCGTCAGGGCTGTGGAACAAGGTGTGACATTTCTGGCCAGTTCTGCGTCCCCACACAAAGGCCACCTCGTGGCTGGTGCCATCTCTCAGGATGGCCTCACTCCTGCTATCCCCTCCCCACACTCCTCCCCCATCCCATCAAAAGAGCCTCTAGAAATGGCATCTGGTCTTCAGGAACCAGCAACAAGAGGACAGCAGTGGTTCCCAAACTGTGGCTTGAAGATTTCACACAGAGGTGTGACTACTTTCAGGGTGAGAGGAGGTCAAGGCGTTGGGATTCTAGGTATTCTCCACACCTTTGGCCCGAGTAGCTGCATTTTTAGCAAGAAACTTTTCAAGTGAAAAAGGTCTGCTTCAAATGGTTGAGGAAAAGTATGTATATACACATACAGATGTATAGAGATAGACAAATAGAAGTACAGGATGTGAACAACAGGTGAATCAGGCAAAGAATTTATGGGTGCTTCATGTACCATTTTTACTTTTATAATTTTTTGATAAATTCAAAATTATTTTCAAGTGATTTTTTTAAAGTTCTGCTTCCAAGATGTTTTTGAAAAACATTGGAATGAGTCAACAGGATCCTAGTCCTATATGCCCGACTCCAATTTCTGGCTCTACTGTGCATATTTACATATATAAATGCATGTATATACATATGCCTACATGCAGAAATATTAAATCACATTTGTCAAATAGGAATACAGTTTTTGAGAAATTGTTTTCTTTTAGTTTACTCCAAATTTCAAAGCACTGGGTCATTTATACTCCTCCATCTGTTACTGCTCTCCAGGCCTCTGAGTGACCCTCCCTTTCCTTCCACCCCTCAGCTCCCAGGGGCTCAGGTAGCCAATGAGGTCTTCAGCCCCTTGCGTCTCCCCACATATCCTGCTGCGGCAGTCTGCTCACTTTGGAAAATCAAGAAAGGGAAAAATAAGTCTCTCCCCTGACAATGTTCAAAAACACCAGTGAAGATAACAAGTCTAGATTATTTGCCCTGTGCAGGGATGGAATGACCTCAGGAAAATTATCCCAAGGTCCTCCCTGCAGAGAGGGGACCCTGTCCTACCTGCTAGCATCCCCACAATTGAGCCAATGGCTGCATGCAGGCAGATGAGTGGCGAGGAGATGAACAGAGCCACCAGGAACACGCCGCCTGTCCAGGGATTGTCACAGCCATACACCTGGCCAACCCCGATGGGGATGGCTTGTAGCAGCTGCAAAGTCAACAGAATCTGGGGTCACTGGAGTGTGGGCACATAATGAAAAGAGCAGGCCTTAGGGTCAGGACAAAGCCATTCCTGGTGGGGGTAATGGGTTGGAACGGGAGGATGGCGGTGCCCTCTAGCGTGGAAGAGAACTTGGGAGGAAGGACATGAGCTGGAACAAATAGCTCCTCACTCCACCACCTAGCAGGCATCTGGCATCCCCCATGCAAAACCCTCCCAACACAGGTGCTTCTGAAAGACACATGGCTTCTGCTTTGAGAGGAGGAGCTTTGAGAGAACCAGAGGGCACCCTCTCCTGAGAATGCCATTGGAAGTTTCAGGGCACTAGGGGATTTCCACCAGACCTCTGACATCCTACAGGTATTCCAGGAATACTGGAAATATTCTAGGCCATTTTGATGATTGATTTCGTCAAAGGTCACCCAGATCATTGGTGGCTAAGGCCAGGCTAGAGCCTCTGAGCTTGACCCCTAGTCTAGAGGTGGTTGCTGCACATTCAGAGCTACCTAGGGTATTATGGGGCTCTGGGAAGGAGGTGGCATTTCTCCTGCTCGAGGATCACTTAGCATTTGTAGAAAGATAATATGTATACCATTGGAAAACAGAATAAAGCCAAACATCCCCGAGTTTGAGAGTCATTTGAGGGTGTTGTAATTGTAGATGGCTAATTTGGGAGTCAGATGGCCCTTTTTCTGCCCAAGCTGAACCATCTACATCTGACAGAGGAGGGCCTGAAGGAGAGGAGGGAGATTGGCAGGCTAGGGAAGAGTATTGGCCTGGGAGCTGAGGGCTCCAGCTTTCAGGGGAGTTTTGCACAAGCTCATGGAATGATGGTGGGTATGTCACTTCCTCATGCTGGGCTCTGGTGCCCTTTTCTGTAACATGAGAAGGCTGCCATAGCAGATAATCTCCCACCTTTAAAATTCTGCTGTCTTTGCTCTATTACTATGTCATGTGACCTCTTTGAGGGCCAGGCTCCTTGATGGCTGGGTACATAATAGGTGCTTAATAAATATGTATTGATTAGCTCAGCAGTTTCCAAACTTTGCTGTACACTGGAAATCCTAGAAAAAAAATTTGATGACTGGCTCCTCCTTAGACATTGTGATTTAACTGGTATGGGGCATGACCAGGGCCTCAGGAGATTCCCAAGTGCAACTGAGTTTGGGGACCACTGAGTTAGTTATACATGACCTGCTGTAGATGTTGGAAATTAATTGCACATCTCCCTTTGGGTGAAATTTTGTACTTTTTAACAACCTGATTTAATTCTGGAGTCAGTCTGATTTCTTTAGAGAACAGTGTTTGAGTCCCACAGAGCTTTTTAAGCTTTGCCCATCCTGGTCTCTGGATGGGTGGCCTTTCAATTACCAAGCACTGTCTGGGCCAGAGCCTAGAGCCTCATGCCAGGAATGATGGGGGTGTGCATCTTATTTAAAGGAACCCTGAGAATGCTTTCTGCCAGTTCAGGGAACTCAGCTTAAGTGTGGGGTACTGGTTGAAAATGTACTCAATAAATATTCCATGACTTCCCAAAGTCTGAGGCATGCAGGATGTAAAGGGGGTTCCAACTTCCCCCTTGCTGTCTGGGAACACAGATTTGAAGCCCAAGCAGTCAAGAATGAGAAGAATGAGGGACAAGTAGCCTCAGAACAGAGTCTGGGCTCAGAAAGCACCTTCCTCTGCCGGGATCCATATTTTAGCTTGGTGAACTGTGGCCCTGGGGTGGCACCCCTCCCTTCCACCTGCTCTCCAACACCCTGGGGTGAAGGTGTGAAGGGCAGTCGGGTGTGCATGGAAATTTACTGAGCCCCTGCATCCTTCCTACTGCCTACTCTCGACAATCCTCTAGTAACAAGAAAGGCCAGTTAAACAAAAAGGAAGTCATTCTCATCATTGTTTAAAAGACAAGGAGGGAAGGGGAGTTGGGACCTGGATGGTGTGGAAGAGAAGGAGCCCACTGTGAAAGTAGTGGTGTGGTGGGTGAGCTTGTGCCTCAGGGTATATGGATTTGCATGCTGCCACTTTCTGTTTACTTTGAAGATGAATGAGAGGCATCTCTCGCAGGTGGCCGTCTCCATCCTGTGCCCCTCAGTGGGGAGGGTGGGAGGCTCCATGGGCAGCGCCCATGCCCCCGAGGCTGTTACTGGGACTCTGCCTCATGGGTAGGGCTCAGGGACTGCAGGTCTGTGCCCTTATGGCAATGTGCCTAACTGCCAGCTGATGATCACTGACAGTCCCCTCAGAGTTAGAGCTTTGTCCCTGCTCCTGCCCCTGCCATTTTCTACTTGAGACAGTGGGCTTTCCCTCCAATGCAGGCTTCTGTCTTTTCCATTCTCTTGGATTTAGATCCTAACCCTGACTCTGATGCCCCTCCAGCCCCTGCCCCAGACAAAACTTTGAAAAGACAAAATATTCAAAAAGGTTTTGCATAGTTAGCATTTGCACTAGGGGCAGGGAAGACTTTCCTTTTCTGATAGCTTCAGGTCCGAGTGTGGCTGACCCTGAAACCCCTGAACTGTCCTCCCCACCCACAAGTGGTGGCCCTGGAGCTGAGCCCCCAGCAGCCCATCTTGATGATGGGCTCAGCTGGGTGGTGAGGGCTGGGAAAGCAGACTACATAAACAATACTGAGGATGTAGTTCTATGTGCAAGTATTCAAAAGGCAATCATAGAAATAATATTCTGAATTACTCTAAACAGCCGAGTTAGAACCAATGGGTGAAAGATGGAGGGGGACAGATTTCTGAGGAAGGTAAAGAGCTCTCTAATACTTCACGGTACCTAATGAGGGGTGGACTGCATTGAGAAGCAGGTTTCACCTCACTGTGGTTGTTCCAGATGAGGGTGTCTGTCTCACCTGGGACTAAGTGGGTGATGGGTCAAAGCCTGGGCTCTACATCAGGCTGCCTGGGTTTTATATTCAGGCACTAGCAGCAGTTTGAGCTTGGGCAGCTAACCTTCTCTGTGCCTTAGTTTTCTCATCTGTGAATGGGAATGATGATAGTACTTACAGCATTGGGCTATTAGGAGGGTTAAATTAAGTCCAGAAGTCAAGGGCTTGGAACAGTGTCTGATACGTAATAAGCTTGCCGTAGCCTTAGCTGTTAGCTCTCTCTATTGTTCATGAACAAGGCCAAATTTTACAATTCTGTCTATTTAATCTTGTGTTAGGTTTTTATTATATCCCTTTATCCGAAGTGTCTAGAGATTGGTAGAACAAATGAATATGTACATTTGTGATAGTTGGATGTGAAGCAGGGTTTCTCAACTTCGATATTTATTGACATTTGGGGCTAGATAATTCTTGGTTATGGGGAGGGCTGTCTTGTGAATAGTAGCATGTTTGGTGGCATCCCTGACTTTTTGATACCAGTAGCACCCCTCCCCCCAGTCTAAATTTTGCCTCCTCCCTCCAGGAGGGCAAAGTCACCCCTGCTTGAAAGTCACTGATATGGAAAGTACATGAAAATTCATCCCTATCTTCTCTTGATAAGACCTTTAAAACCCTAATTTTAAACATTTGTTTTAGTATCTGGCCCCTTCACCCAACCATCCACCTTCTTGAGTATTTTTCCCTGAACCCTACCATTCTGCATAATTAACTTGGTACTGACCTATGCACTTATTTACTGTCTGTTTCCCTGTACAGAGAGTACACTTCACAAGGGCAGAGAAGTTGTTGTCCTTTTATTCCCCGTGTATTCCTAGTGTCTGATAAAGTGCCTGGTACATATCAGACCTTCAGTGAGGGTTTGTTGAAAGCACAGCAGCCTTTTTCTCTGTCCTGTTCTCTACTATGACCATCATCTGGTGGAGATGCATCTGGAGAAGCTGAGAGCCTGGATAATCCACAAACCAGTTATCAAGAAGGTGTGTGGTATAAGCAGGGGTCCCCACTCATCTGCCATTGGGTAACTTACCAAGGGCATCTCCATCTCTGTCCAGGTGATATTGGGCACTGAAGACACAGGCTCCACCAGTGTTGTGGGGAAGAAGAGGTTGTAGTGGCCGGTGGCTGCCAGGTACAGGGTCATAGCAATGTTGAAGGGCAGCGTGAAGACAGGAAGGTCCCACTTGCTGAAGATGGAATTCAAGGCACTGGAAAGAACTGGGCTGAAGATGAGCAAGACAAAGGGTTAATCTGTGCTCATCCTTAGGTCTACAGCATCTTGTCTCGTCAGCTCTGTCCATGATGCCCCCCTGTCCTTGGCCCAGCCATTCCTGGCTCCTTTGAGACCTTAGTGGTCCATTTATCTGGGACTGGGGATAAGGTGTTCCATTTAAGGTGAATCTTTGAGAGATGCATTTTTAAAGTATAAATATACTTGAATATATTATAAATTATACTTGAATAGCAAATATAATACTTGAATATAAACCTTTATAATTTAAATATTTGCTTGTTTCTTAAACCAAGAAAATTAAACAAAACGTAATCCTTAGAAAATAATGTGTATTGCCCTTGAATCATCAGGATGTACAACAGCTATTCTCCTGCACTGTGATAACATTTTAGAAGCCTGGTCTTGGAGGAGGCAGCTGCTATGGCACAAAGGTAATGTGTGGGTTTGATTCAGCTGAAGTGCTTTGAGCTACTCTGGAAGCCACCACATGAAGATGAAACCTTCAGTTGTTTGTGTCCTCTCTTTTCTCGGCCTCTTCCTTGGGAGAAGCAGGCATGTTGGAAGCAGATGTAGCTGGGTGCAAATCCTAACTCCTACATTTATAGTCTGAGTGAGCAGCATTAGGTAATGATCTCCCTGAACTTTAGTTTCCTCGAAAGGACAAGCCACCGTAGACACTTAACACCCTACGTCTTCACACTCAAAGAGCTGTTGGGACAAAACATGAAATCACATGATCTGGCTGACTGGTCTACCTTTAATTCATGACCTTGAGTCTCCAATGGGCATTTATGACTGCCTGAAAATCCTACTACACAGTCCATGCAAATTAACTCTCCAGCTTGTTGAGAATAAAAGAATAGAAATGACAAGATGAGAAATGTTTCATTTTCCCAACCGTAAGCTCTACACTCCAATTGCCCAGCTCCTACATAGTTTTCCTCTCTGCCTTTGTCACATAATGAAAGTAATCCTCTTTCTTTATTGAGCCAATTCTTACTCTTGTGCTTCAAGATCCAATCTGTCTCAAAGACTTCACTCTTGCAATTCTCTCCTCTCTCTCCTGCAGGTGCAGTCTCTCCTTTATCTCTGGAACACTCTCATAAGTTTACAAAATGCTTTAGTATCTTCTTCCTATTAACACCCTCCTCCTCTAATCCGATGTCCCCTCTGGCTATTTTGCCCCACTTCCCTGCCCTTGTTCATAACAAATATTCCTCAACAGATTGCTATGGTCAATCTTTCCACTCCCTTTCTTTCCTAAATCCACTCCAATCAGGTGTGTGTTCTTTCCATGCCATGCAAGTGGCTCTTGTCCAGTTCACTAATGACATCTATCCTACCAAATCTATGGCCATTCCCTGCTCCCTTCATTTGATAATCGGATGCTCCAACTGGATTGAAATATTTTCTGTCAGGGCTACCATGATACTGCCCTTTCTTAGCTTTCTTCCTACTTCTCCAGCTGCTCCTTGTCACTTCTTCGTGGTTCTTTCTCTCTTCTCCCAGTCATCTAGATACTGGAATATCCTATGGCTCGGCCTTGGGTCTTCTCTTCATCTTCTTTTTCTGGGTGATATCTTTTAGTCCCATGGACAAAATGTCTTCTGTATACTTCTGCCCTCCAAATCTTGACCATATCAAAGTTCTGGATTTGTACATCCAGTTACCTTGTCAACATGTCTACTTGGAAGTCTATAGCCTAATATGTCTGTCAGAACTCTTGATTTACACCTTGTCTCCTACCACCAACCTGTTTTTCTCTTAGTCTTGTCCATCAATCCAGGTGCTCAGGCAAACTATAGGAGTGTACTGAATCCTCTTTTCTTCCCCACCCCCCAAACTCCACAGCCTCCCAGAGAGTCTTGTTGCCTTTACCTTCCTTAAAATACATCCTAAACCCAACCACCTTCCTGTGTATCACCCTTGTCCAGACCACTCTCATCTCTCTGTGAGTTCCTGACTCTGCTTCCAGCATCCGCTCTTGCTCCAGTTAAAATCCATTCTCCACAAGGCAAGCAGAGCGTTTTGTTTAAATTTAAACCATATCCTATCACATCTCTGCTTAAAACCCTTTAACTGCTTCCCATCACAGTTGTAATAAAAATACAAAAGCCTACTGGATCCTCAAAGCAAACAGGGTCTAGCCCTCATTTACTTCTGCCTTCACCTCCTCCATTCCTCCTTCATTCATTGGGCATAAGCCCCTGCTGGTCTTGTTTCCTGAACATGGGGCACTCCTCCAGCTGGGGTCTGCACATGCCACCACCGCTGTCTGCAACGTCCTTCACTAGATGTTCAGATGGCAAGTGCCTTTTATCATTTAAGGGAAAGCATGAATGCTCCTTCCTGAAAGTAGCCTTCCCTGACCACTCACGTCTGGAATCCCTCTCTGTCCCACTTGCTCTGTTTTGCTTTCTTCAAAGCAGTTATCAAATCTTGACATGAGAGGCTTACTCTTTTGTTATAAACCAAATGTATGCAAATGAAGACAGGGTCTCCTATGCCTTACATGGGGGCAGGTGCGGGGCATTGAGGAAATCCCCATAGAAATGACTGCTATAGTTTTTGTCCCAATGGATTCAGAAACACAGAAACCCTGAGAAGAAACATAAATTTCCCCAAATGCTTAATGTAGTAATTTATTTACAAGCACTGCTAAAAAGTAATAAACTGAAACTTAATAAATTAGTACTTTAACTGTTTTAGTGACTCCAGAAATCTAAGAAAGATATGTACTTCTTAGAGGTGTTGAAAATGAGTTAGCATGTCTCACAGCTGTGGGGCACAGACTGGAGGACATGGGTCACCTTGGGCTCCTGCTCTTTGGTGACGGCATGCATAAGAATGATAGCATCAGGTAGCAAAGACCTGCCCAAGATCCAGGTGAGCTGAGCCACAGCACACCCCTCATCTCAACAAATATTTGTTCCCAAGACCCTTTCTCTTGACTTTTTTATTCCTTTGCAGAATGAAGTGATTGTACAGCAAGATCTCAACTGATGTTTCTTGTTCAAAGATCCTATGCTTTCACTATAGACATTCTTCTCCAAGAGAGTTCTGATTCTATCACAAGTGAGTTTTTAGCTTTTCCATCTTGGTCAGGCCACAGTTTAGATAATTCCCATGTAGCCTGGAGTTTAACAGTTGCAGACTCTGGGTTCATCATCAAAAATTTTGTAAAAGTATGGCCTGGGGCAAGTTACTTAACCTCTTCATGACTTGTTCTTTTCTTCTGTAAACTGGGGACAAAAATAACCCTACCTGGCTGAGCACAGGGCTTGTCTTGCAGGAAATATTCAATAAATGTTACCTTTTGTTATTAAACCTAACATTCAAGGAAGATTATTAGCACAATAAAACACCTGTGGTCACTGCTGCTCTAAAGGGTCCCCGTTATTCCAAAATAAAAAAATGATCTGCTGTGTTGCAATCAAACTGATGGATTTTCACCGTGTCTTGTGGCCACGCCACCATGTCTTGTGGCCACGTGTCAGAGCCAGCCTGACTCTGAAGACACTAGGCTCCAGGAGGGCACATGTCCCCATCCAGTGTAAGATGCAAGCACCACGGGGCCCTGCGGGTCTGTGAGCAGAAAGAAGGAGGCATCTCACCAGGTCATGGCTGTGAAGGTCACAGGAAACAGAAGCCACCAGTAATAGTCTAACTTCTCAGAGAACACAGCGATCAGTAGTCCGACCAGCATTCCGTTGTACCCGTGGAGGCCTGAGGCGATGGCAGACCTGGGTGGGGGCAGTTACATTGCATTTGAATTTGGTGGGGCTTGTAGGGCCCTCCCTGGTACTCCCAGAAGAAAGTCAGCTTACTCCTGAGTGTTGGGCAGTCACACAGCTGCTAGTGCCTTCCTAGATCTGACACACACACACATGCACACACACACACACACACACACACGGCCCTGGTTACCTTGCCGTTCTAGAATTAAAGTACGCACTTTGTCTTCTCACTGTGTCTAAGCTCCCTCTTGGCTTCTCAGGGGGTCTCAGACTGCTAAGTTTAGTGAGAGATCTAATAGAAACCTGAGTTATGACACCAGGGAAAGTGTGTGTGTGTGTGTGTGTGTGTGTGTGTGTGTGTGTAGGAGACAGGGAGGAGGGGTGGGAGAGAAGGGGGAGGAGAGAGTGCATCTGACTGCATTGTGTGAAGCTGTAATTGTTGCAGTTGGCCTGTGTCCCAGAGTGGACAAGCTGAACCCGCTGGGGATGCACAAAAGCCTCTCCCCACAGCAGGATAGGGAGGGGCCCAGAGGTGGGGAGAATCCAAGCTTGAGTCTATCCTTTCTTTTTGTTTCATCAGGGAAGGCTATGTGCTCCTAAACTTCTCTCCCTGATGCTAATAAATCCTGCCCTTGACCCTTCCCATGGCTCAGCTGGCTGGGGGATGGGGAACAGGGTGAAGGAGGGACTGGGCAAATCACTGCAAGACCCCTGCCAGAGCATGAGGTTTGTGTACTGTGCTCTGTCCTGCCCTTGACTGTAAGTTGTCCAGGCTGGAACTTGTCTGTCTGACATCAGTGTAACAGAAAACAGCGTCTGGTGCACAGAGGGCTCTAGGCCTTGCTTGGTTGTTGAATGGGTGTGTGTACATGCTAAAGCTTTTCACAGACTGATTGTCTTTGCCCAGCAAGGGCATCCAGAAGCATAAGGAGGGAAGAAGGGCGTTCTGGCTAGAGGATGGCTCCTGCCTGGCAGAGGCCATGGCTTGGGTCTGGAATGAGGGGAGCTTTCAGCTCTGGAGTGGCCAGGAGATTAGCTCAGCTAGACTGAGGAGAGTGGGAGCAGCTGGAGGGTGGGAGGAGGTATCTCTAGACAGCTTCCAACAAGAAAAGCTGAACACATGGCACTGTGTGGGGACACTTGTATGGGACACTGGTTAGAGGGCTGGCTGCTCCCGAGGCCATAAACATATGGGGCAGTTGGAGACGGGGGTTGGGGTAGGGGGTGGGGAGGACGAGGTGGGTGGAAGAGTGGCTGGGAGGGAAGACCGCTGGGGTTTGGAATCTATCTCCTTGGGACTAGAAAATCTACCTAAAAAGCAGAAACCCATGTTTTGGGAAAATAATTAGTTCTAAGTCTGTGTGTGTGTGTGCATTTTATCTGTATTTTCCCATTTCTGTTCAGTGTTAGGATTTAGTACTTTTTTGGTTTTAATACTAGTTGCTTCAGGCAAGCTGAGAAAAAAACGGCGGACCCATACTGGGGGCTGTCCTGTAGTCCCAGTGGCAGGGTGCAGTGGGCATAGCAGGAATCAAACAAGGGAGCCCAGGGGAGACAAAATTAGAACCCCTCTCTGTGGAAGTCCCCTCCCAGAACACTTCTCTACCAAAACTTTGGTGGCTTCTGGGTTTGGTTGTCAGAATGAAACCCATTACCTTATATCTGCTCTATCAAATATGTAAAACTTGGTTTAACCCCAATGCCAAAAAGATCTTCATTAGGACCACATTCCTTCAGGACTGCAGCATTAGTGCTGTTGACCTTGAGTTACTTTCTGTGAGCTACAGTCTCTGGGGTAGTGGGGTTAGGGTAACAGGGATAAGGGGGGACATGGGCTGATGGAGGAGGAGGAGGGGAGTAGGACTGGTGGACAGGAAGTAGCGGTGGTCAGGGGAACAGGGGTTGGGGGAGTAGGGGTGGTAGAGAGGGATGGTGGGGGTTATGTTTAGATCATGTAGCTGTGTCAGTGATTTGCTGGGGACAGTGGTGAAGTCAGGGCTCCTTAAAAGGATTTATGTGTGGATATTGTGTAGGGTGTCTAGAGTTTTGAACCTATGGTATAGAACATGGTACTGACCTACCAGCAATGAATCTTTTCTTGACATAGTAGTAGAATATGAAACATTCAAAATGGACTTCCTGCCCTGAACATGCTTAGAACACAGCCAGGGAGAGAAGACTCAGAAAATAATTAGAGAGCCAACCCATATAGTACCAGGGTACGTTCTGTGGTTGTCCAGTGAGAAGGGAGGGTTCAGAGAGCACTGGGATAATTAGGGGTGGCTCCCTGTAGGAGGAAGATTTGAAGGAATGGTAGGATTAGACAGGCAGAAGCAAAAATGCTCAGGTGGGAACAGTGTGATGCTGAGTGGTAGATGTGGTGGGCCCCAGCAGAGAAATCTCTGGAAGCCAAACTGGCACGCACTAGTCTTACTAAAATGTTTGGGAGGATTAGGCAGGCATGGTGTGTGTCTCCTCCATAGTACTGAAGTCCATGAAGCAACTCTCTGAATGGCTTGGCAAATTTACCAGTAGATTATGGTCAAGCGGGAAGTCAGAGCATGAAGGGGCTTTGGCTCCTTGAAGGTGAGCCAGTAAGCAGCAGATCTCACAGATGAGGACAATGGAGCCAGGAGGGGAAGTACTTGCCCAAGGTCACATAGCTAAGGAGCTGGTGGGCTGGACAGAGTTCACCCCTGGTGTTTTACCCAACAGTGATGAAGCAGTGAGACAAGAGTTAATCTTGTCAGGGGCCAGTTCTGTGCCAGCCGCCCATGAGATGACAAGTAACTGGAAACAAGGAATAGGGAACCTACTGGGTTAAAGAGAGACACAAAATCCTGGCTGGAGCCTATTTTTTATGTCACTCACCAGACCTGCACACAAAATAATTCAGCCTCTCCTTCATCCAATTTGTCATGGCCTCCTGGCTTGCTAGAATCAGAGTGCTCCCCTAATGCCACCTCAGAGGTGCATGAATGGCTTCTCAGGGGAGACAAACTGACTCACAAATTTGCCTTGGTGGCATCTGGAATGTGAGGTAGGCCTGGGTGAAGTGTGATGTTGGTCACAACACAACCAACTCTGATGACTCCCCATCCCCTGGGTTCACCAGGGGCCCTTTGGCCTTGCTGTCTACACTCTGTCTGTATGACAAGGACAGTACTGACCTTCAGCCTAGAAGATGCAGGCTTTGTGTTGCAGCCCGAGCCCTGCTACCCACTGACTGTGGCACCTTACGTGAATACCTGCTCCTCCCAGTCTTTCTCCTACCTTCACTGTCTGCCTGGTGATGTGATGGCAAGACTCACATGTAACAAGGCATGACAGTGCTTTTCAATCTTTTTGACAGTAACCCGCGGTAAGGAGGGAATACCGCGGTAAGGAGCATGACTCAGTTCTCTCTCTCAGTCTCCCTAACCTCACCCACCCCCCGACATATACAACACATCCCAACATTAATGAAACAAAAATGTCACAAAATATTTCCTACACATGAATTACTCTAATCTATTTTATTTTATTATTTTAATTTTTAAAAATGCTGTTGCCAATTGATTCATGATCCACAAACGGATTGGTGACCCCAAATTGAAAAACACTAAAAACATGAGCATTCCCAAACTTCTCTGATGATCAGAAGCATCCAGGAGGATCTTGTTAAAAACATCCCCTCCCCGACCCACTGAATGGTACTATTTGAGGGAACAGAAGTCGTTCGGGTGGAGAAGTCACATTTCTTAATAGCCAGCCCTGGTGACTCTAGCCATCAGGAAAATTTGGGAACTGTTGGAACAGCATGGGGCAAAGTCTGAGAAAATGGTCCAGTTCCAGAAAATGCTACTCGTTATTGTTCCTGGACTTTGCGGCTACCAGTGCAGGGTTGGGGGGGGGGCCTCCTCTAGCTGTCTCCCAGCTCTGCACTGGGTTGGAGGGGCCCTCCTCTAGCTGTCTCCCACCTCCACACTGCCCTCCCCACTCTACCTTCCTCCTCTCTCTCAGATCCCATGTTTCCAGCTCAAAGGCCACCCTCTCTCATACCCCCACCCCAAAACACTCTGAAACATCTGTCTTCTCTGAGCTCTCCGGTATATACCGTCTCATATTATTCTGGGACATTTCTTGCCTGTTAGTCAACCAGACTGTAGGTTCCATAAGGGAAGAACAGTTTAAGAGTTCCTCTGCACCCGCCTCATAGGGAATGTTTCCAGAAGGATCTACAGTCAAAAGGAGCCTAGTGCTGTCACTTGCTTTGAGCACAGGAGTGGTTTAATTCTGTAGAGACCTCCAGTGACCTGTTCAAGGTTAATCTTTAGGAGACTTGGGCTGGTTGGTAGGATAACGTTGGCTGATCACTCAGGGACACACTTCTCTATCTGTCTAACCCAAGACCCCACGACCACTGCAGACAGGCACCCACCTGTCCTGGTTCAAGGCGAGGGCAGTTAAGGTTGAGACCACTGCCCCCAACACCCCAGCAATCGTCCACCAGGGATTCTGGATCAGAAGCCCTATGAAGATGATGAGTCCGCTGAGAGGGTTGTTGACAAACATTACCTGAGCAGTGCCCCTCAGGACCCAGTCTGTAACCTGGAGGGCCAGTGGCTTATCTGAAAGAGACAGGCAGAGCCATCAGCAGAGTCCCGGTTGTGCTTCCCTGCTGGACCACTGGTTGGCGTGGCAACCAAGGCAAACAAGGATGCACGAGCCAGGACATTTCCTCTCGTTTGGTCTGGCACCTAGCCCAAGTCTCTGAGTGGCTAGGCAATCAGTCCACAGTGGGTGTTAGTTTTTGCCGTACAGACTGAGGCATCGTGCTGAGACCAATTTAACGCCGTTCCAGCCCTCGACTTGGTTGGCAAGGAAGCCTCAGGAGCATTCCAAGGGAAATTTATTGGTCCAAGGGAAGGGGTGAGGAGGCAGGGAAACCCTCTTTTTGTGTTGTGCCGTATGACTCAGTTGAGAACTGGTATCTGAGCAGCAAAGAAAGTCATCTGGAGAAAAGGAGCTGGAAAGGAAATGGCTTTAGCTCAGCTATGGAACCAGTATTGAGTTAGGACCTGGGGGAAGCCAGGTCAAGAAGAGGGAACATACATTCTGGTTTGGTTTCCAGGACAGCCTATGAGGGTGTGATTGGGGAGGGAAGGGCTGTTTGTTGCAATATTTAGTTGAGGTAAACTAGGAGAAGAAGGACGTTGAAAGGAAAGAAAGAGCCTTGGAACATGGTGGAGGGTGATGTCAATATTTTCTTGGCACATAATAAATGGCCATGGAACAAGGGAAGGAATGACAGCTTGTTTGGGAAATGACTTATATACCACTAAGTGGTTGTCCTGTATCTATTCCACATAGGGGCAAAGAATTTGCAAAGCACTAAAATTAGTGAAGTGTATTTAATTCTGAAACTCCATGGGAATTCCAAGTTAGCAGGGTACATTGGACCCATCCAGAGTCAACTCAGGTTGGGAGTACTCCAACTGTGGGAGTCCTCTCAATGGGTGAGTGAGGGAGCAGCTTCCTCCACTCACGCCTGAGGGAGGGCTGTCTCCGTGGCCCAGCCCGGCTGCTTCTTTCCTGGGACTTTGCCTACCTTTCAGCCAGCTCCTGCACTCCTTCATGTCCCCTGTGAGGTATCCCACTGCTTGGAAGAGGCTGATGCCCCCCAAGCCTGTAGAGCCCCGATGAGCTGCCCCGCTTTCTCTCCTTTTACTCCTTTCACTGAGTTTTTCCATTTTCACAATATGGCTGTCTTCATTGGATGACCGGAGATCCTTTTAAGAGAAGTCATGACAAACTATCAAATAATACAGCTTTTTGAGAGCAAGGGCATTTGGGGATAGGGAAGGTTGGCAGGTGTCCTGATAAAGACAAATGATCATAAGACATGTGTCCATTCTCTATTGTGGTCCAGAGTGCTGCACACAGGCCAGCTCTTCCTAGGACCACTACACATTCTTCACAGTTGGGTTTCATAGACTTTTGTGCCATGGATCCCTGGTGGCAGCTGGGCAAGGCTGTGGACTTCTTTCCAGAATAATGTTTGGAAATGGATAAAATAAATAGTATAGCAAAGAAAACCAGTTATACTGAAGCAGTTATTACAATATTAAAAAAAATCCTATGATCTACATATAGGTACAGCCAGTCCAATATCTATTATAATTTCAAAGTAGCAGTGAGTGAATAAGTGGGGCCTCTTCACCCCAACTCAGGACAACTTTAAAGGGCTGCTTGAGATCTAGAGCTGTCCATAGGGTCACCTGGGGCCCTTATTGCCCAACTTCTTCGCCTAATCCTGTTGCCCTTCCTCTTCTACAACTATTGACTGCAAAGGCACATCCAACTTCTTACATGAAAATCACCATCTCAAAGTCAGCTTTCTAGGGGAGCCCAATCTGTGACAATGACAACAATCTCAGGTGCTACTGATATGGTTATAGTTCATTATTTATATTTATAATTGAAATAAGTACTAAAGTTCATTGGAGGTTAGTGAAATAAAGGTAAATTGTCTTCCCCATCCAAGTTTATCTGCCTTTGGTTCTATCTGTGACCTCCTAGGTCAGGACTGCTTGCTCTTAAACTACACTGTCCAATATCACAGCCAATAGCTGTGGCTATTGAACACTTAAAATGTGGCTAATCTGAATTGAGATGTTCTCTAAGTATATTCTGAAGACTTACTATGAAAAAATAATGTGTAAAATATCTCAACGATACTTTATACTGACTATATAATGAAATAACTGCTTCTTTTTACTTCTAAAAAATGTGGCTAATAGACATTTGAACAAACATGTGTGGCTCATATTATACTTCTATTGTATGCTGATGGTCTATAGATTTCCCCAACTTCCTTCCTACATCAAAACTTAAATGTCTTGAGGATATCAATGAAAACGGTGGAGTAAGGATCTCCAAAAATTCTCTCCTCTATAAAGGCAATACACATTCTTTTACAGCACACATGGAACCTTCTCCAGTATAGACCATATGTTAGGCCATAAGATAAGTAAAACCTTTTTCCCTTGCCTCCAGAGACATGTTGAGTAAGAAGCTGCTGCGGCCAAGGTCAAAGAGGTTTTTGCCTGCTTTCTCCTCGAGGATTTTGATGGCTTCCTGTCTTGCATTGAGGTCTTTCATCCATTTTGAGTTTATTTTTGTGCATGGTGTAAGAAAGTGGTCCAGATTCATTCTTCTGCATGTCGCTGTCCAGTTTTCCCAGCACCACTTGCTGAAGAGACTGTCTTTATTCCATTGGATATTCTTTCCTGCTTTGTCAAAGATTAGTTGGCTATACATTTGTGGGTCCATTTCTGGGTTCTCTATTCTGTTCCATTGATCTGAGTGTCTGTTCTTGTACCAGTACCATACTGTCTTGATGATTACAGCTTTGTAATACAGCTTGAAGTTGGATAAGTAAAACATTTTTACCGATAAAAAGGTATCACTAAATTTAAAGGGATTGAAATCATGTTCTCTGACCATAATGGAGTGAATTTAGAAATCAAAAGCAGAAGGAAATTTGGGAAATGATGTGGCAATTAAACAACACGCTCCTAAATAATCAATGGATCAAAGAGGAAATCAGAAGAGAAATTAGGAGCTACTCTGAGATGAATGAAAACAAAACTTATGGGATGCAGCTAAATCAGTGTTATAGGGAAATTGTAGGTATAAAGACCTGTGCTAAAAAGAGAAATATTCTGTATCAACAACTTAACCTTCCACTTTAAGAAACTAGAATAACAGTGAACTAAACCAAAAGCAAGTAGAGTGAAGGATATAACAAAGATTATCAAGAAAATAAATGAAATAGAGAATGAAAAATACAGAAAAATCATTGAAACTAAAAGATGGTTCTTTGTAAAGGTCAAAATTGACAAACTTTTGGCTAGATTGACCAAGACAAGAAAAGAAGATTGAAATTACCAGAATCAGAAATGAGAGACGAGACATGACTACCAACCTTCAAGAAATAAAATGGGTTGGGGCGCATGGGTGGCTCAGGCAGTTGTTTGACTCTTGATTTTAGCTCAGGTCATGATCTCATGATTCATGGGATTGAGCCTCGCATCAGGCTCTGCGCTGACAGTGAGGAGCCTGCTTGAGATTCTCTGTGTCTCCCGCTCTCTCTGCCCCTCCCCCTCTCACACACTCTCTCCCTGTTTCAAAATAAATAAACATTAAAAAAATTAAAAATGTTATAAAGAAATGGATTCTAAAGAAATGAATAATTGTGTGCTAACAAATCAGATAACCTAGATGAACTGGATACATTCCTAGAAAGGCAAAAACTACCAAACTGACTCAAGAAGAAACAGAAAAATCTGAGCTGACTTATAACAAAGTAAATTATATTAGTAAAGCAAAACCAAAAACAACAAACAAAACACTTCCCACAAAGAAAAGCCCAAGTTCAGATGGCTGTACATTCTACCAAATCTTTAAAGAATTAATAACAGTATTTTTCAAAAAACAGAAGAGAAGGCAATACTTCTTATCACATTCTGTGAAGCTAGTATTAGTATTACCCTAACACCAAAGCCAGACAAAGACATCACAAAAAAGAAAATTACAGATCAATCTGCTTTATAAATATAGATGCAAAAATTCTCAACAAAACACTACCAAGCCAGATTCAGTAACATATAAAAAGAATGATGGCCAAGTGGGATTTATTCTCAGAATTCAAGACTGTTTCAATGTATAAAAAAATCAATCAATAATTATTACTATTGAAAGAATAAAAGAAAAAAACCCACATGATTGTTTCAATAGACACAGAAAAACCACTTGAAAAATTCAACAACCTTTCCTGATAAAAACATTAAAAAAACCAGGAATAGAAAGGAAATTTCTCAACTTAATAAAGGATATCTACTAAAAACCCACAGTTAATATTATATATAACGGTGAAAGATGGGATGCTTTCCCTTTAAGATCAGGAATGAGACAATGATGTTGGTTCTCTTGTCACTTCGATTTAATAATGTACTGCAAGTTTTGGCCAGATCAATTAGATAAGAAAAAAACAGACCAAAAGGGACCCAGATTAGAAAGAAAGGATTTAAAATCTCTCCATTTGCAGATGGGACATTCTGCTGTATAGAAACTCATTAAAAAATCTTCAACCACCTCCCCGCCCCCCACCAAACCTATTAAAGTTAATGGACAAGTTCAGCAAATTTGCTGGATAGAAGATCAATATACAAAAATCAACTTTATTTTTATATATGAGCAAGGAACAATCCAAGAATATTGTGAAGAAAATTCTATTTATGATAGTATGAAAAAGAATAAAATATTTTGGAATAAATTTAACAAGAAAGGCTTTATATCCTAAAACTAAAGGTTTTATACAAGTTTTTTAATACTAAAAACTACAAAAAATCAAAAGGAATTAAAGACTTAAGTAAATGGAAATATATCCTGTGTCCATGGATTGGAAGACTTACTCTTGTTAAAAATGGCAATACTCCTTAAATTGGTCTATAGATTTAATACAATCTCTACCAAAATCCGAGTTTCATTTTTTTTTCAGAAATTCAAAGTCAGATCCTAAAATTAATATAGAAATTCAGGGGTCTGAGAACAGATAAAACAATCTTGCTTGATTTCAAAACTTACTACAAAGCTACCGTAATCAAGATAGCATGGTACTCGCATAAGGATAGGTATATAAATCAGTTAAATAAAATTGAGAGTCTAGAGATAAACACATACACCTACGGTCCATTGATTTTTGATGAGTGTCAAAACAGTTCAATGGAGAAAGAATAGCCTTTTCAATAAATGGTGTTGGGACAACTGGATAATTGGACCCCTACTTAATGCCTTATACAAAAATTAACTCAAAATGGAGAAAAGACTTACCTGTAAGTGCTAAAATTATAAAACTGTTAGATAAAAACATAGGAGTAAATCTTTGTGACTTGGATAAGAAAATGGTTTCTTAGATATGACACCAAATACATAAGCAATCAAAGACAAGAGAGATAAATTGGACTTAAAATCACAAATTCTGTGCTTCTAAGGACACTATCAAGATAGTGAAAAGACCTATAAAGTGGGAGAAATTATTTGTGAATCATACAATTGGCAAGGGCCTAATATCCAGAATATATGAAGAACTATTACAACTCCACAATAAAAAGACAAATAACCCAATTGAAAGATGGGGAAAGGATTTGAAAAGACATTTTTCTGAAGACGGTATGTAAGTGGTCATTAAGCACATGAAAAGATGTTCAACATCAATTTGACATTAGGGAAATACTAATCAAAATCACAGTGAGATGTCAGTTCACATCCACCCAGGCTGTAATAAAAAAGACAGACCGTAACGAGTTTTGACAAGGAGGTAGACTGGAACAATGTATACCTGGCTGGAGAGAATGTACACCTGATGCAGCTACTTTGGAAAACAGTTTGGCAGCTCCTTAAAATGTTAAACATAGATTTACCATATGACCCAGAAATTCCACTTCTGGATATATACCCAAGAAGAAGAAAAACATATGTCTGCACGAAAACTTCGACACAAATGTTCACAGTAGCATTGTTTTTTTGTTTTGTTTTGTTTTGTTTTTTATAACAGGCAAAAAGAAACAACCCAGTGTCAATCAATGGATGAATGGGTAAGTAGGCCATGGTACACTCATACCATGAAATATTGTTGGGTCATAAAAAGAAATGATGTACCGAGTCATGCTACAATAAGGATGCACCTGAAAGCATTATGCTAAATGACACAAGCATTTCACAAAAGGCCATATGTTATATGATTCCATTTACATCATACATACGGAATGGGCAAGTCCACAGGGACACAAGGTAGATTGGTGGTGGCCCGGTGGAATGCGGAGTGACTGCTAATGAGTATTGGGTTTCTTTTCAAGGTGATGAAAATATTCTGGAGTTCAGTTGTGGTGATGTTGGCAAACTTTGTAATTATGCTAAAAATCAGTGAAATGTATACTTTAAAGGGGTGAATTTTATGGCATGTAAATTGTATCTCATTAAAAAAAAAACCCAAACGTTAGTGGTCCTGGATCCCTCTCCACTCTATCAGTTCAAGGAGTGTTGAAAGCTAGCATTTGAACACAGGCTTTACTTTGGGAGACAATAAGGTAATTCAAGGGAGCAGGTCTAAGGGGAAAGATTTTGGGGACTGGTTGGAAGACTGGTGTGTGACTGTGCATTCCCCGCCTGCCTCTAAAATCATGTTGCACACAGAAACACATTTTCTATCTTAGACTCACTGGGACCAACCAGGGGGTGGAACCCTGCGTTGACTGGGGCAGAGCCTCCCCGGCCACTGACCCTTCCATGGCATTATGCAACCCGTGCACTGGGCAGCTGGGAGAGCAGCATCTTTCATCACCCTTCCTCCCCTTCCCTCCACCTGTGAAATATCCTGGGAGGGACACTCCTCACCTTTTCTTCAGGCATTTCCAGGAGGGGCAGGGCTGGGTGTGTATCCTGGGGGCTTGAGGGCCAGCTAGGGCTGGTAAACTCTGACTCATACAGTTTGTATCTGCTGGAAAGAGGCTCTGTCAGGAGAGGGCTGCTGTGATGAGTGTCAGACATTTCCTTCAGGGGGCGGTCGCTCCTAGGTCCTGCAAGCGGAAAGGAAAGGGGGAGAACAGTGAGTCAGGATGGGGCCCAGGGGGACTTGGCTGAGGCTGCAGGGAGGCTGCAGGAGGCATGCAGTCGGTCCTGATACATGACTCTTGCAGTAGAGTGCTGTCAGAGAGCCCTGGGGCCACTCCTCCACCATTGTGGCCTTATCTTTCAAAATCCCCCCATTCTTCCAAGTCCAGAGGAAAGTCCATTTCTGCCGTGAAGATTTCCCTGACCACCCAGTTAGAATAGATGCCTCTCTTTTTTTTTCCTGATCACTGAAATATTTTTTCTCTACCTTTTATATTATCCATAGTACTATCTCACTGCTGTAGTTGTAAAAATACTTTCTCTTTGATATGCACACATAGATCTGGGGCTTCTAACTGAGTGGGGATCTAAGGACGACTCCTTTTCTTACTTGCTAAGGAGCTTATGTTGATTATGGTTGACCTCTAGTCCCTCCTCTCTTCCCTCTGCTGTCAGTGCCCTTTCCAGCCTTTCCAGCTTCTTCCTCCTTTTCCTTCCCCAGGAACAGTTCAAAGAAGCAGCAGCAGTTCTGGTAACATCTACTAGAAGCTGTGTGCACCAGGCTGGAGGTCCTTCCCCCTCCACGTGGGACTCCTTTTCCCTTCACTACCGGGGCCAGGGTTTATGCCAGGACTAGCTGGTGGAGTAACTTCTGCCTGCGGTCCTCAGTTTCCTGGCTTACTGTGGCTGCCCGCTGGTAGTGCGTGCTTCTCTCCTTCCTCTTCAAGCCACCTTAGCCGTTCTGTTCTTCTTTGTCTTCCCCTGGCTCAGTTATGTCTTCACTTACTTTACTGTTCCTATGACAGGTGGCTTTGGATCTGCACAGTCCCCTCTCAGTATGATCTAGACTTCTCCCCATGGCTCCACCCTGCCTCCCCTGAGTTGCAAGACAGTGTATCTTAGGACGGGGTCTGCAGATCCCTAGCATGGGTGCTGGTGTTCCTCACACTTAGCACTGCAGACCCAGATAAATGATGCAGAGTTCTCTTCCAAAGGGGAGCCAGACCCCTTCCTCTACTTGCATTAGTGCCATTTCCCTGGGCTATTTCCTACTCCCAATGAAAGGATTTCTTGTTCTTCCCTGTTGCTTCCAGACCACTGCTCACTTCGCTGGTGCAGAAAGCCCTCTTTTTTGAGGCTTACACTATCCCTCTCACTGCTCACTGCTGTGTTACTGACTTCCTGGTCATTCACTCCTTCAGTGAAGACTTGAGGGGCTCCTTTCTAGTTATCTTCATCTCTACTCCAATAATTTTCAGTAACTTCAATGTCTGTACATTGATTGAGATTGATCTCTTTGACATTAAGTCATCACTGCATTCTCTGACTTCACAGACCCTTGTGTTCCTCATTTCTAGTGACTCTCTCTACCTCTTCTTTTCAGCCACTAATTTCCACAGTCACCACGTGGACTTGGTCTTACACAAACTATGAAATCTCCAGAGTCTGATGCTCTCCTTTGGACTTCAGGCTCACCTGCTCAAGTGCGTCCACTGACAGCGCTTTCACTTCTGGGAGACCTCCAGTCCCTTAGCTCCACCAGCTCCCTACCTCCCCTGCCCTCCTTAACCAACTTAGACTTTGGAGCAGTCACTTTACTTCTCTCAACACCCTTGCTCTGCCCTCCCCAATCCCTCTCTCATGCTTGCGTGGTGAAATCCCGGCCAGGCTAAACCCAACACTCCATCTCTTCTAGGCTTTCATCAAGCAACTGAACATTGCCTGAGAAAAGCTGCATAACTGGGTCGGCTGCCGTCACTTTAGATTTATGCTTGCCATCCTCTTGGGCGGACTCCTGGCACTCCCCTTTCCGTCTTTGGCCAGCCCAGGCTGGTTTCTGCTGCTACTGCCCCTGCTGTAAGACCTCCATGTTGGCAAATCTGAAACATGCTTTGGTCTTCATCTCATCAGACAGCTCAGGGCATCCACACAGCTGACCATCCCTCCTTGACACACTCTCCTCTTTTGGCATTTACATTGATCCTCTCTCTAGCTGCTCTTTCACACTGTCCTTGGCTGGCTCCTCCTGTAAATATAAGCATTCTGTTGAGCTCTGTTCTGGACCATTTTCTCTTTACTGATGCTCCTACCCAGCTGACGTCAGCTCTCACTGTGGCTTTATCCTCCATCTGTGTACCTATGACTCCCAAATCTAATATTTCCAGCCCAGTTCTGAGCATTGGATTCACAGATTTAATTGTCTACTTTACACTTGCATATGGATGTTCCAGAAATAGCATAAAGTTAATGCACTGAAACAGCTCATAATGTTTCCTTCTCAGATCCTGTCCTCTCTGAAAGGTGCCTGTCCCAGGAAGAGTCCTCTCTCCATTCCAAGCTACTCCTTATAATGCCCCCTCTAGCCTCCCCCAATCCAGTAATACTACCTCTAAAATACACCTGGATGCCCACTGTCACCATTTGGCTGCCATCACCTCTTGCCACTGCTCCAGTAACTCCCAATCGGACACCTCACTTCTCAGATTTCTCCTTCACGCCATGCTCCACAGGGCCACCAGTGCTGTCATATCAATACTCAACTTTGCTCATGTCTGTTCCCTGCTTCAATCCCATCAATGGCTACTGATGGAAAAATGCATCTTAAACATGCACACAGAGCTCTGTACCACCATGTTCCTGTTATGTTTTAGCCCACCCTGGGTTTCTCCTGCCCCTTGTCTCTAAGTTCCACACTTGCCTCCTTTCAGTGCCTAAGTGTTGAACACTTTCCACCTCAGGGCCTCTGCAAATGCTGGTCTGTGTGCCCAGATGGGCTCTCCCTTGCTAGTTACCTAGAAACTCCTCTTCTTCCCTCAAGCATTGTCTCCATTACCACTCATCAGAGAAGACTGCCCAGATCAGCTCCTGACCATGTTCTCCTATCATACTCTCATGGGACCTAATGTCTTTCCTTATAGCATTTTTTTTTTTGTACCAAATGATGATAGATTTATTTTTATAGTGTATGTCTCCCCACCAGAACTTAAGATACATGAGGACAGTGACCTTTTTTGTTCTGTTTACTGCTGTATTCTAATCTTAGCTCCTAGCTAAGTGCCTGGCACATAGCAAATGTTCAATAAATAGTTAAATGAGGGAAGGAAGAAGGGGAGGAAGAAAAGGAGGAAGAATAGAAGGCTACAGGTGATTGCTGGAGTGGGAAAACTTCCTTGCACAACTTTACAAGTATCCTGAGTCTTGAATGGTTTAAGAAGGGCAGGGGGCCACTCATCAGCTCTGCATTTTTTGTGGCAAGAACTCTGCCATGTCTAACACGTGTCCTCATTCCCCAGAGTTGCTCATTTAAACCATAGCTGATTTTTATTGTAGGTTTGCAAACATGATTCAGAACTAATTCCTCTTTCTGACTGCCATTGCTCTGGAAGAGGGCCCTTTCCTCTATTCTGACCTTGCAGGTGGAGTTTGAGTGTGTTTCAGATTGCCCTGGAGGGGGCATGCTGGAATGGTTTAAGAGAGAGGGGAAACCAGCAAGCCTGAGAACCAAGGTGCTCTCTCCCTCTGGTGGCCAAGAGGTGATACAGCATCCTGGCCCATTGGTATGAGATTGCTTCCAAGCCATCCAGAAGAAAAAATGAGGGGCAATCAGGTTATCTAGACACATGATGTGTGTGACACCATACATCTGGACGGACTAGAAATGTGCTGGAAAAACCTTATGTTAAATTCAGTGGCTGTTAATTCCTTTAAAAGCCCAATTGAAAAGTGAAATGAAATATATTTCATTAAATCTAAGATGTGATCATCTGTAAGATGATCATTATTTGGTGTATCGCCAAGTAGAAAATGCAGCCAATCAAAATTGCAAGATGTGTGCTGATTTAATAAATTTTGAAATATGAGAACAATGCATATTATATAGTCAAGGAAATATTTTTTAGTGATAGGGCTTAAGTATACAGGAGTGGAGAATGGGTCTATTCAGGATTATTTTCTAACCATGACAATTCAAACACTTATATGTATATATATATATATATACATATTTTTTTTTTGATGAAAAAATGGCTTACACATTAGGAGTCCTTTAAGAACAGGGGCTTTATCTTGTTGATTTCTGTATTTGTTCTGCCTGGCAGAGAGCTTGACACATAGTAAGCCCTCAATATGTGTCTAATGATTTTGGAAAGAATGAGTGATTGTACGAGGGAAGTACTCTCTCCAGAGTCATCTCCAAAAAGGTACTTTCTTCTCTACCTCTGAGTCTCTCCTGTATGTGGACAACATTTGCAACTACAGATAGAGAAATCAATGCCCAGGAAAGCAAAATAAGAATTATTTCTCACATGGATTGAACTCTGCACTTTTCGAAGCAAGCTACTGCCTTGTAATGGCAAGAGGAAGCAGAGACCCAGGAAAACCAGCAGCTTGCTGCAAAGTCAAGATTAGACCCAGCTCTCCACCCTGGGCTCCCTACCCTTCTGTTACTCTAACTGCCTTGCAGGGCACAGCTGGGGGATTCAGGGGAGGGGTGGCTGCCCTCAGCCCATGTCCAGGCCCTCAGCCCAGTTCTATTTCATAAGCACACATAGCCTAAGCAGGAACAACGTGATTGCATCTCCTCTGGGGAACACAGCGTTCCTTTGCCATGGGAATGTTTATCCTGTTCAACTGGGGGAATTTTGGCTTTGGGGTAGGATTGAGACGTGCAGCAAGAATGGCCTTGTAAAGAGAAGGTCGCTGGGTCTGGAAAGAGCACAGGCTGCAGAAGCTGAGATGCCCAGCTTCACTCTTTTCTCTGCCGCGAGGGGCTACATGGGCCTCTGTTTCTCCCTCTTCAAAGGGCAATGTGGGACTCTTAGGACAGTGAAATTGCTGACTTGGTTCTTGGCACGTAGTAGGCACTCAGTGATTCTTAGTTTCCTTTCTTCTTGTGCTCTCAAATTGAAGGAAAGATGGGTAAAGTAACCAGATGAAGTACAAGCTGGCTGGCCTGAAACAGAACGCCTTTCAAAAGTTTCCATAAGGCGTTGGCCACTTGTTAAAACTGGACGGTGAAATCCTTGCCTGAGCCACGTCCCGTCTGAAGGCGGCAGGCCTCAGAGCCCATTCCCAACTCAGCTCTGAGCCAGTCCATTAAACCAGCTTCCAAGAACACATAATTATCTGCTTGGCGTGCAAATGCTCCCCTTGGCTGCCCGCACCTCTTCTCCCTCAGAAATATGGACGGAAAGGGCTGTTGGATCAGCCTCATGTCTCTCCAAAACCCAGGCCTTGAATGTTCCCACAAGGGGGCTCCCGAAACACTAGCTCCTCCATCCTCCTTGTAAGAATGCTCTCTGTTGCGCACCTACTGTGTGTCCTTGGACTCCCCCAGAAGCATCAGAGCTGCCTGCACAGTGCTCATGTTTGGGCTTGGGCTTCGGAAGACAGGGAGAGAGAAGTGAACAGACTTTCAGAACAGAGGAAAGGCAATAGCAGAGGGTATGCGGGACCAGCTGTAGGAGCACAGGGCAGCTCCTGGGCACGAAAAGACTGGGGCCCAGGCTTTCACGTGGGGACTTGGCTGAGCAAGACAGAGGGAGGAGAACACTCAAGGCCAAGGAAATGCCTAAGAAAATACATCCATGGTTTGTGCCAGGAAATCCCAGTTGTACACCTTGCTGGAATATGGGGAAGGGTGTCAGCAGGCAATAGAAAGAGGAAGGTAGGGAGTCAGAAGCCAGACTGGGAAGAGTTCTCAGTCCCTATATTTGGACCCCAATTCTTGCAATATTTAGAAAACGTGTCTGACTCTATTGTACTAACTTTGAAATTCTTTATTTTTTAATTAAAAAATATTTTTAAACATTTATTTATATTTGAGAGACAGAGAGAGGCAGAGCGTGAGCAGGGGAGGGGGAGAGAGGGAGAGATACAGAATCTGAAGCAGGCTCCAGGCTCTGAGCTGTCAGCACAGAGCCTGATGTGGGGCTTGAACTCACAAACGTGAGATCATGACCTGAGCCGAAGTCAGACACTGGACCGACTGGGCCACCCAGGTGCCCCTAACTTTAATTCTTGACCTGACTTTTTTCTCTAAAGGACTATCTGTCCCTGGTAGCAATGCCAAAGCATGCCCATGCTCAATGGGGAGGGGCTGTGTCCTCTCTAGCACATTCTGGGTGTCAAGGGAGAATGGGGGCTTATGACTGGAGGGGTTTCTTGAGTTGTTGGTGTGAATTAGTGCAGAGCCAAGGCTCTCTCCCTTTCCCGTGGCCTATTGGGATTAAGTATGCCAGTGAAGTTGTCATCCCGGGGTGAATCTAAAATGGCCTCGTTTATTCATCATCTACCCAAGCTGAGTTATGGAGGTCACAGCAGCTCTAGAGAAGAAAAAGTGATTAGCAGGTTTTCCAAAATATTTGTTGAATTAATTTTTCCCAAGAGTTTGTAGTTGATGCAATTATGGAAAACAGTTTCTGTGTATATCTACAACCTCAGGATCAAAAAGGATATTCTTCACCTCTCTCAATCAATGAAGGAATCTACTTTTTAGTGCTTCTGACAGTTGGCTGGTGTCCCACGATCCCATGAAGCAGGTGCTCTCCTTGTGAACATGTCTGCATACTAGAAGCCATTAGGTCTATGGAGCTGATGTCAAGTCCCTGCGGTTTCACCCAGTGCTGGTTCTAGTGCTGCCTTCATATCTGCACAGGATATATGTCCTCCCTTCCCTACATGAGAGCACTTCAAAGATTGATCTTCATCTTCCTTTCTCTGGGGCGGACTTCTGGATTTCCTTTAATTTGGTTCACCCAACAAAGCCCCCAGACTCTCTGCCATCTTGCTTGTGTATCTCAGTGACAGCAGGATCAAAGGCAGAGACATGACTCCAAACGGACCTTGCTGAGTCAGGCTGGGTCCCTGGGCCAGGGCTCTGCTGATTTCTGAGCCCCGTGGACAGCTGTTGAAAGGGAGAAATCAGCTGTCTGGGGCCAAGTTGATGCTGGAATGGGGACAGGACAGATCCATGGATCATACCTCAGTGAGGCCAAGGAGGGGATCAAGCCAGGAGAGGCCTCGTCCCTTGACAGGGCAGGGAACAGAAGAAGGGGCTGGCCGGCAGCTGGGCTAAGGTGAGAGGTGCCTTTCTCAGGGCCGGCTTGTGTAAGATGTTGGCTGAATGCTCCTTCTTATTAGGGGGCTCAGATTTTTTCTTGGCAGCTCCAGCCCAGCGAGTCTGATGCGGGCTGAGAGGAGCCTGACTCACAGGGCCAGGGGTCGGGCTGGGAGGGATGGGAGTCAAGAGGGAGCACAGCCTCCCCTGGCCCATCTGCAGACTGTCGGGGTTAGAGATGGCTGGTGGTCAGCACACTGGGGGCTCTATTTTCTGGGTTCTCTCGCAGGGGCCAGGGCTGGTGCCTGCAGCTGGGGACCTAACCAGGGCCCGGAGTGGGATTGGGAGAGGAGGCTAGACCTGCGTGGATCTCCTCCTTAGATACTGGATCTCCTTGCATTTGGAAGGACATTCTGAGGGGGTCACTGTACCCTTCTCAGCTGACATTCTTTAAGTGGGATGACCCTCTGATGTGCTGTGTATTGAGCCCCTGCTTCACCACATCCCTAAACCAGCAATTACTAAGCCATCAAATTTCACTTCAAGGGCCTTGGCTGTGTAAGTCTGTTTTCTCCCTCTGGGCTGGTCCTCTTCTGTCCAGGTCAGCTCTCAGCCAGTCTCCCTGACTGCAGCTCTCCAGCTTCTCTCCACCTTGCCCCTGGTGATGGATGAAATACCTTAAGACATGGCTTGGTCTTGCCACTACTCAGAAAGCTTCTGAGGTGCTCCAAGTCTAAGGGCCTTGCTGCTGGGACTGGGTGCTTACCGCTTTTACCTTTTTTATTTTAAAACAGAATTGCTAGGAAGACATTCTGAGTCTGCAGAGGGCTACTTCAGGTGTGTCCCCAGACTGCCCGGGGGGCAACGTGTCCAGTCTCCACACAGGTGGGGGCTACTTGGGGGAAGAGGTGAGTGTCACCGAAGGTGAAGGTAGCCGTGTTCTCACTCTCCCATGGTTCTGCTTTGGTGCAGGGGGTGGGGGGCAGGGCTTCATCTGTGCTTGAACCAATCTCCAGCTTCTCTGTAGCACGTACTCCTGTTCTGGGCAGGAGATCTCCTCTGGGCCCACGGCTGCCTCAGGCTCCATTCTGTTTCTTCGTGTGTTGTTCTCCATTACTTCCCTGAATCCTGCCCACATGTCCCAGCCCAATTATTGCTATAGTGCTTTCCTGACCCAGGGACACTCTGACCTCTCCTTTGGCCCGTGCAGTGGTTAGGATCTGTTTCCCAGTGCAACAGTCACACACACACACACACACACACACACACACACACACACTTGTACTCATACATATGCACAATCCTCATGTATGTGCACATATACTCATACATGTGCACTCACATGCACATATGCACTCCGAACTCTGCAAATTCCACACTGCTCTAACTCTCTGTGCACATAATATTTCATACTCTACAAAGTACTCTCCTATCCAGAACTGCATTTGTTTCTCTGAATGATCCCATGATGGGGAGAGGGGCAGGGTGGTGTTATTCTTATTTCACTGGCCCAGAGAAGTGAGGGTTCTCATCTGAGTCACACAGGGCATTGACACAGTGGCTGGGGCTGACCCTGCCTCCTAATGCTCAGGCCTGGGCTCTTTCCACAACACCATCACTGATCCCACGGGGCTCTGCCCCCAGGATGTCTCTCTCCCCTCATGCAGAGCTCAGAGGCTAGTGCGTCCTCCATTCTCCCTGGGGCCTGGCTTTATGTAGTTTAGGTTTCATGTGTACAAATACATGCCTCCTTCTGGGAACTGAACCACGGCCTCAAACTGGAACTTCCTATGTGTAACCTGGGGCAGTATGCAACCCCGTTCTTCCATTTGGCAGGGATACAGTTCTTGCGAAATTAACCTCTTCAAGGACTTAGTTTGGCATGTTCTTTAGGCCCCTGGGCTACTCCTCTTCTTTTCAGTAAAACCTTGATAATGTTTTCCCTGCACAGATGTTTATTTTCTAGAAGTGACAGGGATGAGAGTGGGGAGGCAGGGCTGTCCCTGGGAGGGTGCAGAAATTGGGACAGATCCCATCAGGCGCTGTCCCTGGAGCCTCTAATCTGGGCACAACTCAGAGTCAAGTGACACTGAAGGCCTTCTGGAGACAGAGTGGAGGTGTTCTGAAGGGGGAGGGGGTGGTGTTGGGTACAGGTAAAGAAGGGCAGTTAAGGGGATGGTGTTAAGTCTCAGGTCTTAAGCAGCAGCCAAAGGGGCCCCAGGGCAGGGTTCTCCTAGTGCAGCACCCCACTGCCCCATCCTCCATGCTTTTGGATAGGCTTCTCAGCATTCTGTAATGTGCTTGGGAGCCATTATAGGCACTGGCTTCCCCAAGTCACCCTCCGTCTTCAAACATGACCTCACTTTCTGCACATGATGGAAAAACAACTGGGCGAATAGGGGGCAATGCTGTTTTCAGGGCACCTTCCCTTTCCCTTCAGCCAGATGTGAATGCTCCTTCCTTTCAACCCTGAGAGCAGATTCTCATCCCTGACAGCACACAACCATCTTTCTCTTGGCAGCTTTAAAAAAATGCTGATGCCTGGGTTCCTCCTCCAGAGACTGTGGCTTCAGTGAGTGGTCTGGGGTGCAGCATGGGCACTGAGAATGTTAAGAGCTCTCCAGGTGATGCTGATGCTGATGTGCAGCCCAGACTGAGAAGCAATGACCTGGACCTTTGGGTGTCTGACCTTGCAGAACACATTTTATTGCCCTGTTACTCATGGTGCAGGCTGAGGATCAGCTACATTTCTTTTTTCTTTTCTTGTTTTTTTTTTTTTTTTTTTTTTTTTTTTGAGAAGGAAGGGCAGAGGATGCGAATGGATGCACATGTGAGCAGGGGAGGGGCAGAGGGAGAGGGAGAGAGAGAGAATCTTAAGCAGGCTCCATACTCAACGTGAAGCCCAATGCTGGGCTTGATCCCACAACCATGAGAGCATGATCTGAGCTGAAATTAAGAGTTGGACGCTCAACTGACAGCCACCCAGACAGACCCTCACTGCATTTCTAAATGCAGGTTCTAGGCCCTTTCTCAGAAGCGGACTTTGCATTTGAATAAGACCTTCAGGTGGTTCCTTTACTCATAAGCTCTGGGAAGCACAGGGGCAGGGGTCTAGCTGGGCAGTGCTCTTGTGGGGAGAAGGCACTGGGTGTGGGGAGCTACAAGAAGGGAGCAGGAGGAGAGGGCCTGGGCACAATCTCCATTCTTTTCAGAACTTTGGCTGAGTGGTGAAAGCATTCGGTAAACAAGTGAAACCAGATTAGATTTGCCAACAGCAAAACCAAAACGAAACCAAAGCTAGATTTATTATTTTAATTAAATACCATTTACATCCTCTACCTCCAGATGAAAGGAGATGGCAAACACCCCAGTCCTTTCCATCATGTGTCTTGGCCTGTGGCAGTTAAATCCCAGCTTCCCATGCAACCTGTGCAGGGCCCTAACCATGGCATGCTCCCGAGAAAGCCAGTTTGTAAGGGGTGCACAGTTTCAGAAATAAAAATGTAGCACCTATGGAAATGGAGGCTCCTCCCATTGTTGCAAATACCTAAATCGAAAACTCACCTTTGCTTTGTAAGCTCGGACAACACCATAAAGAGGAGGTGAGGTTGGGTCCTTGTTGTGAATGGCCCCAAAGAGGGCATAAACATGGATTCATGTTGGGGTGAGTCAAGGTTAGGAGGCTTTAGTCATGACAGCCTCATGCTATGAACGTCAGTGGGATGCTGGGGTGGGGGTGGGGGTATGCAGGAATGAAGGGCACTAGTAAGAACATCAGTAATCAAACAATAAGTTCGTGCCATATTGGAGAAGACAGAATAGAGGAAGCCCCGCCCAGAGTGGAAGGGGACATTTCGTGGGGGTAGTGAGAAGAGGAATACAGTTGGAATTGGCAGGCAGGAAGGAAAAAGTGGGAGGACTGGGGCATTACAGGGAGACGTAAGGGAAGTGGCAGGGGAGGGAGGAGAATAGGAGGAAGGAGAAAGAGAAGAGAGGAGAGAAACCTCAGAGTCACAGCACAGTAGGAGGATTGAAGTGCTGGTGGGAGAGGATGTGCTGAGAAGGAGATGGAGCAGGCGAGGAGATGGGCTGGGGAGACAGATGGGCACTCCTGAGCCCTCTGTCTCTGCTCTGAAGGGGCCACAGCCTCCAGGCTGCCAGACTCCCTGGCAAGGCTTCTCCCTCCTCCTCCTCTCTTGCATGAGTCCTGTGAAGGATGGAGTAACAGTCTTCCTGGGGAGAGGAAGTGAGCTGTTCTGTCACACTGCCCTGTATGTGGCCCTGGCACTTCATGTGGTTCCAGAGACAGCCAGCTCCGGACCAGCTACCGAAGAAGGAAAAGCAGAGGGATCCTGGTGTGGAGATGGGGACTTAATCTAACTTTATCCCACTCTTTCTTCTCCTTCAGCCCTAACCAGATTTACCAAATGAGCTTTCCTCAGATCTCCAAAGAAGCCACTTGGGGTTACAACAGTTGAGTGTTAAAGAAAGTATGCATTTAGCAAGTGGCCGAAGACATTTGCTGAGATGCTTGTCCTCTGACCCCCTGCAGCTTGACTGATGTAATGGGAGAGATATGTTGGCTATATTTATGCAGTCAAGCCTCCGAAGAGATGGAATTTATCTGGACATCACTGGAAAACAAATTTTGTTGTGAAACCTCTGAAGATGTGTTTTCTCGAGAGCATCTGAAAGGAGGGTGAGTGTTGATGAGCAAACTCCACCGGGATGGTCACAGTGGGTGGAACCAAAAGAACATGGCCTTGGGAGTCCAGCCAAATTCTAGCTCTGCCATCTACCATGTACCACGTGGGGGGATTCCTCCTCATCTGGGAAGCAGAATAGTGATTGCTGCCTCATAAGGCAACATGTAGAGGGCTGAGCAGCACACTACTCCACGAACCGTAGGTGTCACCAAATGTCAGTTTCTGCCTACGTCCTCCCGGCTTTTCTGGGGCTGTTCATAAGCTCTAAAGGCTCCAACTACCAGGAATTTAATGAGAGTAGATTTGCTGATGTAAATATTTAGAAATGTTCATCTTCCTTAAACGCTAATTTCTCCATAGCAGATCCTACATTGGATATTGCTTATTAATTCAAATGTTTGTTGAGTACCCACTATGTGTCAGTCACTAGAGATTCATCAGTGAGCAAGACAAAGTTCTTCTTGTCCTCATGGAAACCAGAAGGTACACTGTGAGTGTCCAGGGATGGGACTGCCCTGCTTCCCACTGTGGGGGTGGGTAGAGAATGAAGGTGGAAATGAGGGGAGCATCTTTTGGTTGACTCAATGAAGGAGGGGTACCACTACTATTTAGTGGTGAAGGCCAGGGAGGCCACATATCCTGCAATATGCAGGACAAGCCTATATGACAAGGGACGGTCCCCCACAAAATGCTCAGTGAGAAAACCTGGTAAGCCAGGGGTGCAAAAGGTCATGAAAGTCAAAAACTTCCCTGTTGGTAGAAAGGTTTTTAATACCATCATTTCTCCAAGATCAACTTTGAAGAGATATTTTAATTGGATGTGAAGGAGTCCTGTGTCCTGTTTCTTTCTGTTTTTCAGAGCTTACAGAGCCATCCTTCTAAGGGTCTGTAATTCCATTGCCTTTTTGGTGGTGCTCCTAATTCCTTCATGACCCGGCTGATACAACTGTGAACTAGGAAGTAGGATTCAACCAAGACTCCAACTTGCAGGCCCCTTGATCAGTGCTTTGCCTCTGTAAGTGGTCCAGTTCTGGTTAGGGGTACAGATGGGGATCACAGATCAGGGAGAAGACAAATGGCTCATTTGGAGAACCAAACCCATTGTCTTGGTTGCATTAATTCTACACACCAACCCACTAGGGCAAAAGGCAGGTAAAGTACACCTCTCAAAACTGATGGCCCATCTATAACATCTTCAAGGGCTTCTGAGGTTCTAAGACATAAACATTTTGGGGAATATGCCTTCAAATGAGATGATAGTATCACCCACCCAATAATCATATTCTTTTTAGTTTAAGCCTCTCCTTGTCATGTTTAAAAAAGTCATATGTAGTCACTATGAAAATTTCAAATACTGAAGAGCACAGGAAGAATGCAGAAACTTACTGCCACTTCCCAAATGCAGAAATGGCCATCATAAACATGGGGGAGCTGTCCTTCCAGATACCTTTGTGCTCATATTCCTGAGCAGCAAAAGAAAAAATGGAAAGACAAAATTATTTCCTAGAAATAGGGTAATGTCTTATGAGCTATTATTTTTGTTTTGTTTTTGTTTTTTTGAGCTATTGTTTTTTAACGGAAAGTATCATATTTAATTTTGTGTGACTTGAACAAAAGAAAAATGAATTAAAGTGAAACTAGAGAAACTGCTAAACTTCAGATAAATGTTTATTCACCATGGGAAATATTTTTAGTTTTTGTAACCTTTTAAGGTTAAGAAAACAGAAAAAGCATTTAAAAAATTAAGAACTCAGTATCTTTAAAAAAAAATCCAGGTTTCATATTTAGGTAGTACTGATTGCCTCCTAACTAAGAAAAATAGGAAAACTGTTTTCATATGCTTTTATCAATTTTAACTAATTTTATTATTATTATTATTGCATTGTCAAGATTTATACCATTTCATTCCATTCCTTAATTATAATTCATAATTTCGTACATTTCTGTCCCTATCTATTGAATAAAGAATATATATATAGGTATACATAAAAAGGAATTCAGCAATTATCACTAATTTTTTATAGTTTATATGTTCCCAAGTACTTTATTTTATTTCACTATGTGGGTGACATTTTATCACACACACACAATGCATAATTTATATACATATATATTCACAAGAAAGCCCCATAGATGCTTTATCTCTTGAGTTGCTCCATTTTGGAGAATGTTTATATGTTGCTTAAGGGACAAATTTATTCTTTCTTCACATATTTTCTGAGTGTCTGAGTGTGCTCCAGAGCTAAAATCTTGACAAAGATTAAAGTATCTCTAAGAATATCTTACAAACTTGCATTGAGACATCCAAAATCCCTTCCAAATCACAATGACAGTAAATGGAAGAGTTCATCTACCCTATTAGGCCATTATGAGGTGTGGCAGCCAACCTCCACAGTGGCCCTTGGTGACCCTTGCTTCCCGGTACTCACAGAGCTGACCTGTGTAACCAACAGGACATCATAGAAAGGAGGTTCTGTCCCTTCTGGGGCTAGGTTTAAAAGACACTGCCACTTCAGCCTTGCATTTTTGGGTCACTTGCTCTGGGGGAACTGCAGCCTTAGGAGTCTGTCGTGGAGAGGAACTGAGACCTCTTGGCAACAACCAGCATCAGCTGGCTAGATGCACAAAAGAGTCATCTTAAGAGCGGATCCTCCAGCTCCAGTAAAGCCTTTAGTAAAGCCATCATCGTGACAGCCATCTCATTAGAGACTCTAAGCCAGAACCACCCAGCTATGTTGCTCCCAGATTCCTGGCCAAAGACATTTTTCTTGTTTTAAGTTGATAAGTTTTGGGCAATTTGTTACACATCAGTAGATAACTAATACATTAGCCATTAATACCTCTTCAAAGATCTAATTAGCCAGTCTCTTAGCAGAAGCCCGGAAAGGTATACTTTTTTATGAAGGAAAAAGGAAGGAATTGATACTTACTGACATCTACTATGTGGTAGGTAATGCTCTCTGTGTTATCTAATCCTCATAGCAACCTTGTAGAATAGTGTAGAGGGCACCTTTTTTAGAATTTGGAGGTAGTCTGCTGCCCAAATGAGACAATAGTGCATATAAGAAAGATCTGTTGGCCTCATACTTTTGCAGAAAATTAGTTTCCTGTTGGTTGAACTTCATAGGGCAAAAATGTCTTTTGGGGGAAAAAAAAACACTTGTGGGTGAGAATCAGTTGTGAAACACAATCAACACACTAATTTAGGAGGAATGTATATGGCCAGCCCTGTGGCTCACTCTGTGGGGACACACCTGAGAAGTAACAACCAGCATTATCTTCAAGGGGGTTTACTTCAGAGATAACATTTAAAGGCAGGAACAGAATCAGAAAGCAAAGTAAGAAAGTACTGAAACAGTGAATGTGTTTCATCATTTGATTATTTGGCTGTCCTTAGCAAGGACCTCTCATCTGCAAGTCTTGCAGCCTTGAAGGATGTGACAGACATGACCTCCAGGAGTTCTGTCCTTCAGGAGCTGAGGGGTGGTTAGACACATTAAAAAAACAGAATGTAATTTAGGATATCCCATGCTGGAGCCTGTAGGGTGGCTTGCTCAATCCTTCTAGGGTACCTTACTATATCCAAGAGGCTAGAAAGTTAAAAGTCAAATTTCTCAGGGGCGCCTGGGTGGCTCAGTTGGTTAAGCATCTGATTTTGGCCCAGGTCATGATCTCATGGTTTGTAAGTTCAAGTCTGCATCTGGCTCTGCGCTGACAGTTCGAAGCCTGGAGCCTGCTTCAGATTCTGTCTCTGTCTCTCTTTGCCCCTCCCCTGCTCCCGCTTTGTCTCCCTCTCTCTCAAAAATAAATAAACATTAAAAAATAAAAAAAATCCAATTTCTCAGCTTCTCTTGCAGCTGAGGTTTTAGAATAAAATCAGGCTTTGTCAATTTGAGGCATTAGGCAAAATTTAGAAGGTAGAAGTGAAGCAGAAGTCTTGCCTTTTCAGCTGTTTTCTCCTGAAAGAAAGGTCATGGACAGATGATGTTTTTTGCTGCTCACTGCTCAGCCACTAGCTTTGTGGGTTTGAGGGGCAGGAGCTATAGTGACTTCATGATTCTGGCTTCCTGATTCCTGGAATATAATGGTGGGTTTTTGAACTCAGTAGTTTCAGTGGTGGCCTCAGAGGTAGTAGCTCCTATGGTAGGTCAGTTCTGTAGTGTTTCAGGAGTAATTTCTGGCCCAAACCTCACTCCTACAACTGTGTCCCCAATTTTGTGAGCCCCTAAATTCCTGTATTAAATCCCTTTCTGCTTAAAATACCTGTAGTGGTTTCTGTTTTATGTACTAAACCTTGACCAATAGATGCCATAAGAAAGGAGACTGGGGCAGGAGGCAGGGGACAAGAGGGAAGGGGTAATTAGGAAGGAATTTTTGGAGGAGCTCACTTTTTAGCTTAAAGGAAGAAGGACTGTAAACAGCCCAACAGAAGGATGAAAGCCCCTTAATGGGAGTGATTACAAGAGTCTATTTCTCTTTCCCCCAAGTTGGTACCTCCCTATCACCTTCCACCCTTCAGAAGGATGGGTTATGGCTTTTGTTAAGGCCTGGACTTGAATGAATAGTCACTTGGAGTTTCAGTTTGTTGTCACTGGAAAGTGTGTTATTTCAGTACGGGATTCAATACCCAGAAAACAGATTCTCATGGAGCCCCCTCATGGATCCTGCAAAGATAAATACATCTGGAGAAGGCAGTGCTTTTCCTTTCCTGTTGCCTTCCTTCATCACCCTGCTGGAAACTGCACGCTGCTATCTGGGCTTAGCTCCTGATCACCTATCTCCCTGGGGGAGGATAAAACAGAGGGACCAGGTGTTCTCTGACATGGCAAATCAGAAGAAAAATCACTGTATTGGGAGTGAGGAGACCTGGGGTCTAAATTTAGCTTTGCTGCCTACCAGCTGTTTAACCTTGGGCAAGTTTAATGGATAACCAAATTTTTACTATCGTGTGAATCTTCCCACTTTTCTCCAGGCTGCAGCCTTAAGTCAGACCATTATCATACCTCCTGTTATAACTCCTGGTATCTGTGTATGCTCCACAATCCGTTGTCCTTGGTGCATTCAGAATAATTTGCAAGAATGCAAATCATGTCATATCACCCCTTCTTTAAGATTCTTTAATGCTTCCCAGTGAACCCAGGATGCCCAAACTCCCAGGCAGCACATTAAGTCCAACTTGGTCTCAGTGTACCTCTCCAATTTCCTCTCCTCTCTCCTCTCCAGAAGAGGCTTCATTTTAAGGTGAACTAGAACCAGGGGTCCCCAAAGTGGGACATTCATCCTGAGGGGTATTGTAAGACACTCAGTCAATTGGGGTGTGGATACATATTAGGACTTCTATGTATATTTTTATCTAAAAATTGAGATAAACTTAAGGTGTCCTGGTTCAGATCCTTTTTCAAGTTGTCACATGTCATTTATGGATCTTATGTACCATACCTTTAGTGTTGCAAGATTAGGAGGTTAGTGGCTATCTATTTAGGCTCTGGAGGAAAACTTTCTGAATAAGTGCTTCTTATTGGTTATTAATATTATTATTATCATTCTGGAATAGAGTGGAATTTCCATGGTACAAAAGGATTGACACAAAATGTACAAATGGATTAGAAAGAGCCCTACAAAGAAATTTCAGAACATAAAAAATGACTAATATAAGTCCAAATAAATCACAGGAAAGTGGTGCTCTTGCTTCTTCAGTTCTGATTATGTTCTGATGATTCCAGCCACATTAGAAAGTAAAGGCAATGACAACCTAATTAGCCACAATAAGAATTAGGCCCCCCAAATGTCAAAATTATGAAGTCTACTTTAAAAAGGGCTTACATTCTACTACAAAGCTGTAATCATCAATACAGTATGGTATTGGCACAAGAACAGACATATAGACCAATGGAGTAGAACAAAGAACCCAGAATTGGACCCACAAATGTATGGCCAGCTAATCTTTGACAAAGCAGGAAAGAGTATCCAATGGAAACAAAGACAGTCTCTTTACCAAATGGTTCTGGGAGAATTGGACAGCAACAAGCCAAAGAATGAAAACTAGACCACTTTCTTATACCGTACACCAAAATAAACTCAGATTGGATGAAAGACCTGAATGTGAGACAGGAAACCATCAAAACCCCAGAGAGGAAAGCAGGCAACAACCTCTTTGACCTCAGCTGCAGCAATTTCTTACTTGACACATCGCCAAAGGCAAGGGAATTAAAAGCAAAAATGAACTATTGGGACCTCATCAAGATAAAATGCTTCTGCACTGCAAAGCAAATAATCAACGAAACTAAAAGGCAACCAATGGAATGGGAAAAGATATTTGCAAATGACATATCAGATAAAGGGTTAGTATCCAAAATCTATAAAGAACTCACCAAACTCCACACCTGAAAAACAAATAATCCTGTCAAGAAATGGGCAGAAGACATGAATAGACACTTCTCTAAAGAAGACATCCACATGGCCAACAGGCACATGAGAAGATGCTCAATGTTGCTCCTCATCAGGGAAATACAAATCAAAACAACCCTCAGATACCACCTCACACCAGTCAGAGTGGCTAAAATGAACAAA
Organism: Felis catus; assembly: GCF_018350175.1. NCBI lineage: Eukaryota > Metazoa > Chordata > Mammalia > Carnivora > Felidae > Felis > Felis catus. The sequence continues at coordinate 65,907,006 of NC_058379.1, read as the reverse complement.
TCAGGAGATTATTGATGCTGGAGAAGATGTGGAGAAACCACACTGCACTGTTGGTGGGAATGCAAACTGGTGCAGCCGCTCTGGAAAACAGTGTGGAGGTTCCTCAAAAAATTAAAAATAGATCTACCCTACGACCCAGCAATAGCACTGCTAGGAATTTACCCAAGGGATACAGGAGTGCTGATGCATAGGGGCACATGTACCCCAATGTTTATAACAGCAGTTTCAACAATAGTCAAATTATGTTAAGAGCCTAAATGTCCATCAACTGATGAATGGATAAAGAAGATGTGGTTTATATATACAATCAAATACTACTTGGCAATGAGAAAGAATAAAATCAGGCCATTTGCAGCAATGTGGACAGAACTGGAGGGTATTATGCTAAGTGAAATAAGTCAGTCAGAGAAAGACAGATATCATATGTTTTCATTCATATATGGATCTTGAGAAACTTAACAGAAGACCATGGGGGGAAGGGAAGGGAAAAAAAGTTACAAACAGAGAGGGAGGGAGGCAAACCATAAGAGACTCTTAAATACAGAGAACAAACTGAAGGTTGATGGGGGTGGGGGAGAGGGGAAAGTGGGTGATGGGCATTGAGGAGGGCACTTGTTAGGATGAGCACTGGGTGTTGTATGGAAGTCAATTTGACAATAAATTATATTAAAAAAAATAAAAAGGGTTTACACTGACTATCATTATAGATGACCCTGACCTAACTGTGTATTGTGCTTTGACATATTGGCTGATGTAGATACATAAATATAATTTGTAATTAAACAAACATATTGGGGTGCCTGCTCAAAAATATTTTTCTGGTAGAACTGCACAGTAAAGAAATTTGGAAACCACTGAGCTAAGGACAGATTTGGGTCTAAACGGTACAAGACACCCCAGATCCAATAAACGTCCTCTGGCCCTAATGTAAGGGTGTGAACTCCTTGGTTATTGATGCTTTTAATGCATTCATAAAGCAGAGTTGTTACTGTGCAGTATATTTTCAATGGATTTTAAAAGAATAGACTTCAAAATTTGGAAGTATTTTATCTGCAAAATCATTTGATCTGATATTATCTGATATTTACTCAGAATAAAACAAGGTCAATGTTATGTACCATACAAAATTTTGTCACTGATAGGATGGGTTATGTGACTTGCACCCTCATGACGGTGAATTGCCTGCTGACATTAGGACCAATTGGGTCGCACACCAGCTCCATCATTAGAAGCCAGAAAGCAATGCCCTTTTTGCTCCAGTTATTCTTGAAGTAATTTGTTTACCCCAGCCATCAGAACACAGTCAATAAACTGCAGGGATTGACAAAGTGGCACTGTACAGGCAACATGGAAAATTGGAAAAGTGAATTGTAGGTGGTGAGTGGTTAGCAATAAATAATCAGCTTATTCCAGTTGCAGAAATGTCTATAACCAGGAGAAAATCTGACCAGTGAAAATTTTGAATTGGACAAAAGTGGGCCACTTAATTCTCCATGAATACATTCAAGAGTGAATATGTTTGGATTCTCTAAGCAAGACTGCTCTTCACAATACTTGGCTTTGTTAAAATCCTGTCTGCTGACATTTGGATTCTCTCCAGTTACCTGGCATCTGAAATTATATCATTAGTGATTTACTCCTTTGAACTAAACATAGACCTCTTCAGGTATCCTCTTTTGAAAAACAAGCACCCTTGGAAAGATTTAGCACAGTAAGTAAAAGATCCCTTGGTATAACTTGGTCTACTAAATGGCTGCCCCTGCAGGGAGAGCTCTGGAACAGTAAGTATCAAGGCTCCAGGCATCCTGGGGAGGGTGTGTGAGGAGGTGGGGAGCTGGGAAAGGGTGAGGTGAGGCTTGAGAAAAGAGTAAAGGTAGAGAAGGAGGGTGCCAAAGGCCAGGTTGAAGGGTTTCAGTTTAAACAAAGAAACTGATTTTAATTCTTTAGTTCAGGTCTAAAATAGACTGTGTCAAACACTGAATTCATCATAATCCTCTGGACTTGGGAAGGCATCATATCTTTCAGAATTAATTCAGTATAATATAACACTCAAGGGACCCCAAATAAATATAATCAACTTTCAGTTTTCAGTGAACCTGCCATGAGCTTGTTGATGGTTGACAGGCAATTGGGGACACAAATCAGCACTCCCTGGGCAATCACACCCATTTTCTTATCAATTATGGACAAACGAGACAGGAAGGTGAATTTCTAGAAAGAATAGAAAAATGCTCTTCAGTGCAGCAAATTGTCCTGATTAGGGACTACTTGTCATACATCTTGCAGGATCCCATTCCTCATTGTTATTGTGGATGATTGAGCAGTGGCCGTTCTGATGGAATCTCTTTGATGATTTCATTTCTGATGTTCACCTCCCTGCTTGTTCAGCAAGCTGCACATCTGGTCAATATCCTCCCCACCCCACACACAACTGATTGATTTAGTAGATTCAATGGGGAAAAAAAATCAAAGTAGTTCGACAAAAATGTACTTTTTGATAGAAGTTATTAGTCAGTTGCTAACTAAATTGATAGGTTACTTTTATCTTGATTTTTTTTTTTTATTTTTGTTTTCAGAAGTAACAAGTTTAGCTGACTAAAAAGACCAGGTGTCTAATCGACTTGGCTGGTTGTGCTGACAGATATTTGATGTGACATCCATTGACTACACTGACGGGAATTTGAATGAGTTCAAGTCAAAATGTTTGAATTCATCAGTGGGGAGTGTCAACCAATTTTTGCTCTGGAGAAAGCACTCAAATGTCTGCATTTTACAATGAGGAAGTACAAGCTGTTTGGCCTCAAGAAATAAGTGATCCAAGAGGAGATTTCTTTGAAAGGACCTGAGTGATATTTTGTGTCTTCTGATCTCTTGTAAGAACCTGAGTTTGCTCAGGAAAGACCAACTCATGTGCCCATTACAATTATATGGTCTCTGGGGGAAAGTAAAAGCAGTGGAAGTGATTCTGAGTAGAGTTGTTTTTCACATTACACCAGAGACCTCATACTAACTCTCTTCCTGAGGTTTCTAGAGCCAGACCATGGGAAAGCAGAGCAGGAGGTAAAAGGGGTTTTCAGTTTTCCATAATCCCTGCTCCCACCATGCCTCAAACTCCTTTGTCCACCTCTGTCCTCCCTTTATCAGGGTGTCCAGCTCTCATACTGTCCCTTTCTAGGGCAAATAGCCTCCAATCCCCCCACGGAAGGAGTGACAAATCATGCTGCTCCCTAAGCCTCCCCAAGAGAGATTAAATTTGTCAGGGACTGACATTTTGGTCAAACACTTACTATGAACCAGGCGCTGTACTGAGCAATGTACACATGTTCCTAACAACCACTGACCATCGTATGTCTCATCTATGGCCTTAAAATTTTTTTTTAATGTTTATTTATTTTTGAGAGAGAGAGCATGAGCAGGAAAAGGGCAGAGAGAGAGAGAGAGAGAGAGAGAGAGAGAGAGACAGAGTCAGAAACAGACTCCAGGCTTTGAGCTGTCAGCACAGAGCCTGATGTGGGGCTCGACCTCATGAGCTGTGAGATCATGACCTGAGCTGAAGTCAGACGCTTAACCAACCAAGCCACCCAAGCGCCCCTCGTCTATTGCCATTAGTTAATGAAATAACTCTCTTGGCTGAAGTTGAGAGCTGAAATTCTGTCAAATATGTTTGGCTTGGTCTGGGCAGTGAACTAGCACTCCTCGAGCAGGCCCTGGATCCCGGAGAGATGGGGGGCCCTTGGGCATCACGCATGGCCATGCACGCCCTCAGCTGGCATAAATTACTACAGTGGCCAACGCAAAGGCTCTGACTGTTTAGATCTTTCAGCCAGTCTTGCCAAAGCAGAAGCTTCTATGATGAGGCCAAAGGAAAGCTCCCAAGCTTGTCTGAGGAAGCACGTGTCACTCTAGTTCAGCAGAAAAGACATAAAGGTTGAGGGTCCCTAAGGCTTTTTCTCGCCTTACTACAGTTTTGGGTCCCGTAAGTCAATGCTTACTAATAGTTCAGTCTTACTTTCAATGCTTACTACTGGGTCAATCTGATGAGTTCATTTGAGGAAAAATGTCATGTAGACTTTTGATGACTTCATTCAGCAAACATCTACGCAGTGGCGCAAATGTTGGCTGGGCAGGGGAAGTCCTGGATCATCAATGGAGAGAGCTAGCCCGGTGGACTGTATGCATATAAGAAAAAAAATCTCCATTGCAATTAAGATGATGAACTCAAAGCAGGTGTACATAGACCCATAAAATATTACATCCTTTAGAAACCTGAATGGTGGAACTGGCCCAGCCTGTCCCTTTCTTCCTGTGTGGCTACAGAGTAGTTATATTACAAAGCATGTGCATTGTCCTCTCTGGACATTCAGGGTCAGAGTCCGTTGCCTACAGAGGGGTGGGGAAAAGCCTGGGAAAGAAGGAGATGGTTGAGAGGTCCAATTCTGGTCAGGCTTTCCTACTTGTCTTATATGTATTAGGTAAGACAGGTGCTTCCCCATAAGTGTACCTTTATTACTTCAGATTTTTTCTTCACAGTGCCCCTCAGGTGGCAGATTGGGCTAAAGTTCAGAGAGGCTACATGACTTGCCCAAAGACACACAGCCAGTGGCTGGTTGAGTCAGCATATGGTGCAGGTTGGGGTGCGTACTCTCTTTTGCCTTTTCCACCAGACCATGTGGTATTGTGCTGATCACCCTGAGGGGAGGCAGCCAGGTTTACTGGAATGAGGCACAGCATGGGGAAATGGCAAAGAATGAGGTTCTGGAGCCAGATTATGCAGTTTGAGTCTTAGTGTCGCCCACTTCCCAGCATCATGGCCTTGGGCTAATTATAGGGCCTGAGACCCGCCCCCCCCCATATGCAAAATTAGGACTGTGGTAATATCTACCCAGAGTTGGCTTCAAGGGCATGTGACCAGTGCAATTGTATATAGTCTTGTGCTTAAAAGGGCCCCAGGCTTGGGGTTTGATGCTCCACAAGCACCATCTTGAAATTCTTAATAATTCAAACATATTCAATTGTTCAACATTGTGTTTTTTATGTGAAGTTTGATAGGTCAGTGGACCATGAATGGGGGTGACTTGGATCCTTGGCTTATACTCAGTCCTTCCTCCTGCTGCCTCTCTCCTGTTCTCAACTGCCTTTAGGTGCCCAGGGCCTCTCCCTCCTGGCCCCTCACCCTGGGACTGCTGCTACCCTCTGTGCTCAGGTGCGCACAGGTGTGGGGAGGGTTGGAGTTAGGTGATGCACCCTGCAGCACTTTGGCCCATTCCTGGTTCTGAGCAGAACCTGGCACATAGATTGCAGTCCCTTGGGGGTCATGCATTCACAGTGGGCTGGGCTGGAGGCTTGTGGGAAGGGGAGACCCCGGCTCAACTCTCCAACTTTGGTTGGGGCTCAGTGTGGCAATCTGATGGCTGGTGGGAGGGAAACCTGCAGAGAGTGGATCTTTTGTGTGTACACTTAGTCACTGGGTGGGGCCCTGTTCAGTGAGAGTCTGTGCTCACCTAGCACTTCTGGGACTGCATCATTAAATAGCAGATAAAAACATCATGATAGGTTATGACAGGTCAAGAAGAGAGAGGGAGGGAGTGGTGGTGGGGGTGCAGAGGAAACCACCCAAGGAAGAATGATAAAAGTTTTATATTTTAGTACCCTTAACTGCATGTTTCCCCAGCTTTTTTTTTTTTTTTTTTTTTTTTTTTTAGTAGGCTTCACACTCCAGGGCAGAGCTCAATGTAGGGCTTGAACTCACAACCCTCAGATCAAGACCTGAGCTGAGGTCAAGAGCTGGATGCTTAATGGACTGAGCCACCCAGACACCCCTCCCCTGCTTCTTAAACAAAGGCTCCATTAAATCTGTATCTGGCCCTGAACTACCCCAGGGCTTGTTGAGGACTGGACGAATGAGGACCTGGAAGCAGTGGAAATGGCCAGTGTGTGCGTGGTGCTGCTCAGTTCACTCTTGGCCATTTCCTGGCAGGACACGTGAGCCATGGTTAGGTTCCTTTCCTTTGGAGAGGGAGGGCCACAGCCATGCTCTAAGCAAGGTGGGCGGTGTCCCTCCACCCATCAAGCCCATAATAAAGCAGAGTCATGTGCCCTCTTCCTAACTCCTGACAAGCTTCTTTAAATCGGGCCAGGCACAGAGAGGCAGCTCCCTTTGCAACAGGGCTGGCAGGGGCCAGGGCTGCAGCAGGCATCTCGCTGAACCCAACTGGATGGAAGCAGGGGGATCGTCATGTGGTCACATCCGCTGTGATTCAACTCATTTCCAGCATGATAATGAATTCAAGAACGAGCTTCTGAAATGAACTCTCCATCAGGAGGGAGGCGGTAATTGTGCTGGTTATTAGCGATTACTCCTGGATGGGGGTTAGGGGTGTGAGCAATAGAATTAAATGAATTTCCTTTGAAAGTTCTGCTGCGCAAAGTAAGAGATATAAATGCTACATTATGCGTTTAAAATACCTCCCGGGTTTGGTTTATAGACTTGTTTATATTTATATATTTATTTGAATGTTTATGGCCTTCTCTCTGTCATTTCACGTTGGTATCTCCATACTCATTATGGTTTTATGGCCGCTTTTTGGAAATCAGTGGCTGCACACACCAGCAAATGATTTGATGAGAGAAGGAGATCCAGAAAGGAAAACAAGTTTAATATTGTAGTTAGTGGGGTGGGGCGGGAGGGGGGAGGAAGAGCCTTCCCTTGGGGTCAGAAAGCTAAAAAATGAAGCTCGAGGTCTGCATGCTTTAGTTAGAACCTTGGGAGTTGCTGCTTAGAAGGACCAGGAGATGGTCAAGTTCCACCCCTCCTTGGAGAGATTAGGAGGCCTTGTGAGGTGGAGACACTGATCAGAGATCTCATAGCTTATTGTTCGGGAGTTAGGACAGGGGCCCAGGTCTCCTGATGGCCGCTGTCGCTCCAGACCCACCCTCTTCCGTTCCTATACCCAGGGACATTTCTCTATTGGGCACAACAGGCACTGTGCCCGGAGCCCATGATAGTCTTCAGGACCACAACATTGCTTTAATTTCTTTAAAATCGGAAAGAAAAAACACATATAATCCGGCCTGCATTATATTCATCTCAATACCAATGTGGTCATAAAATATAATTTTTAATATTTTTTTATGGAGAAAGAGACCTATGAAAGCTGAGTGCCTAGGGTCCCCACAAGTCATAACGTGGCCCTGCCAATACCGACCACCCAAGAGGACTGTGGGAGAAATGAGGGAGGTGAGGAGCAGTCCATTGAATCCTCCCCACCCCACCCCCACAGCAATGAGGTTCTGCTTCCTCCCCATCCCCACCTCTTTTAAGCCACCATATCTCAGATGTTTTTCTGTCTATCTCTCCGCAGGGAGATCATTTCAAACAGGAAAGAGGAGGCTCTGAGTATAATACCTTATGATGGGTAAAGAGTGACAGAGATAACCCATGTGGGTAAATGCACACTGAATTGCAAACCCCTGCTGAGTTCAGAAGGCACTTGAGGATGCTCTGAGTCTCAGGATCTCCATGGTATATGTGAGCCACAAATGCTGTGTGAATGTGGGGGTGGCCTATTTAGTAAAAAAGTAAAGATGTGAGATGTGTCAGGTACCTCTGCTTGGGTACATACTGATTAGCCTGCACCTCCTCAAACCTGATCAACCTGAGGTCCCCAGTCTCAGTAAGAGAGACTGTCACTCACTGCTATGGACTGAATGTGTCCCCCAAATTCATATGTTGAAACCTACACCCCAATGTGATGGTATTAAGAGGTGGAGTCTTTGGGAGGTGATTAGGTCAAGAGAGTGCAGCCCTCACGAATGGGATTAGTGCACTTGTAAAAGAGACATGTGAGGACACAGCAAAGATAGCTGTCTATGAACAAAGAACGAACACCAAATCTGGGGCGCCTTGATTTTGGACTTCCCAGGTTCCAGAACTGTGAGAAATAAATGTTTGTTGTTTATGAGCCCCCCACCCCAGTCAATGGTTTGTGTTGCAGCAGTTGGAATGGACTAAGACACCCCCACCCAAGTGCTCTAGACTCTCTCTCACACCCCACACTGCAATGTAGCCGCAATTCCTATTAGTTCCACCTCTAAATTACATCTGGAATTGGCTTTTCTCATTGCTTTCATCGCTAGTGGTGGAGCCTAAGGCACCATCATCCTTCTCCTTGTTTATGTGTCTCAGCTTCCTCCTGTGCCTGCCTCAGTCCAGCCGGAGCAACCTGAGTGGTCCTTTGAATACGTAGCGCGAGTCCCTTCCCTGCTGAAGACCTCTCCAGAGACTGCCCAGCTTGTGTAGACACAAGCTGAAGTCCTTCTGCCTCCCGCTTGGCCTCCACACCTGACTTCTGGCTACATCTCTGACATCATCTTCTCCTCTGCCTAGAGCATGTTAAATCCACCCCTGCTCCAGGATCTTTGCATGTGCCACTTCCTCTGCGTAGACCACCCTCTCCTGGTTAGTCATGGTTCCTCAGAAAGGTATTCTCCAGACACCCCTCTACTGTAGCACCCCATCCCCCACTGACTTTCCATCTCTCTTACCTGTCACTTTCCACAGCACGCTACCACCATCTGACACTCTGGCACACCCCCATTTGTTTCCTGTCCTTTCCTCCCACTGGGATGAAGCTCCTCGAAAGCAGGAACCTTGTTTTACTGTCAAATCTCTAGGCTTCTAACAAATTACATGTTCAAATAATATTTACTGAATGAACGAATTAAAGTCTGGGGCTGTAAAGTAATTTGTCCTTTAAAAATGTCTGAACATCTGTCTGTATGAGCAGGTTTCCTATTTTCACCCTAGATTTGGATCCTGAAATCTTGGTGATTCCTCTTTTGGCCTCTGCCTAGTTCTATCCCTCATCTCCTCTGAAGGGCATTCTAGAAACAGCCAGGTGGCTGGTCTCCTAGCCCCTCCTCCTGTTGCCAATGGAGGGTACTCCTAAGATGGACTTTAGCCTGTCCCTGCCCTGCTGAGGACACTTGGAAGGCTCCCTGCAGTCTTCAGGGTCAATGGCCACTCCTTAGACCAGTGTCCAGCCCTGCTTTTTGCCCTGCCTGCCTTACCCTCTTGGCTGCACTACCTATGGTTTTTTTTTTTTTTTCAGTTCCTGATATGGGCCTCAATACCTCAAGCCGTAACTTCTGTATACCATAAACTATCATGACAGTATCATTGCTCAAAACAGTTCTCAAACTGGAAGACAGAGAAGGGAGAGGGATAAGAAAAAACCACTCCCTACCCCCAATAAATTTCCAACGGAACTACAGGCAGAGGGATAACATGAGGAGCCAAGCTAACACAAGGTGCTGGGGAAACCCTGCTGGTGTATTTTGTCCATGAACTGAGCCAGCATTTGCAGGACACACATAGTCAGCCCTATGGATGTCGGGATGGGCGCTAGTGGGGCAGAGGTGCGATGGTCAGTTTGCAGTGGGGGCAGATGATAGACAGGTAGTTCTGGCCCAGAGAGGGAGCTTCTCTCACCAGGGGAGCTAGTCCTCAGTGAGGAGACAGAGGTGGGGAGCCAAAGACATGGGTGAAGGTCAGAGGAGAACATGGGCCTTGGCATGGAGGTGAGCAGTGTGGTCAGTTCCAGGAAACGCAGAAGCACAGAGGGGAGTGTGGGCAGATGAGAAGGTGGGCTAGACACCACTCTGAGGAAAGCATGATTCAACGTTTATTTATTTTTGGGACAGAGAGAGACAGAGCATGAACAGGGGAGGGGCAGAGAGAGAGGGAGACACAGAATCGGAAACAGGCTCCAGGCTCCGAGCCATCAGCCCAGAGCCTGACGCGGGGCTCGAACTCACGGACCGCGAGATTGTGACCTGGCTGAAGTCGGACGCCCAACCGACTGGGCCACCCAGGCGCCCCAAGCATGATTCAATAGGAACCCTGTGGGTGGTTGCTGAAGGAGTCTTAGTCCCCAAAGAGATGGACCAGGTGTAGAGATTAGAAATACACTCTCCTGACAATGAGGATTTGGAGGCAGGGATAGCAGGTGGGAGGCTATTTCAGGCAGCTGCTGGAAAAGTGATGACAGGGAGAAGCCATGCAAACACTCTATCTTGGAGACCTGGTTTTGATAGGGTTGGCTGGCAGACAGCTCACAGGGCCATTCTTGGAGGACTGGGACACTGGAGAACCATGTGAGATGGGGAGGCTTCAGTAGGAGGTGGGTGGGTCTGACAGTAGAGGAGGTGGGGGCTGAGTGGCGGGAGGACAGAGCAGTTGTGATGGGCAGTTTAGCGTGTCAGTGTGGCTGGGCAATGTCCCTAGTTACTCAAGTACTGATGTAGGTGTTGGTACATAGGTATTTTGTAGATGTGATTATAGTCCATGATTGGCTGATTTTAAGTAAGAAGATGATCCTGGATGATCTGGGTGGGCCTGATTCAATCAGTTGAAATTCCTTATGAGCAGAACTGAAGCTTTTCTGAGAAAAGAAGTAATTCTGCCTGTGGACAACAGCTTCACCCCATGCCTGAGAATTCCAGCTCACCCTGTGGATTTCGGACCTGCCAAGTTAGCCTCCACAATCATATAAGCCAGTTTCTTGCAATAAATCTCTTTATGTACTATGTATTATCTTCTACTGGTTCTGCTTTTCTGGTTGACCTCTGATGATACAACCCCTAGGAGAGAACCAAGCCCAGCCCCTTGCCTGAGGCAGGTCTCTTGGTTCCCTCCAGTAAGTCCTGCCCCAGGCTAGGGTACTTCTTCCCCTTCCTCCTTTTTCAGGAGCTGATGGAGTCGCAGAAGCAAAGAGGACTCTGTTTAGGGAAGGGCATTATGTACCTGCCCATCCTCTGAGTGCTCACAAATACAAGCACCCATAATTTTAGGACTGGATTTTTGCCTCTCAGACAGACCCAAACCCACCCAGCCCCATGTGCCTCACTTTAGTAGGTATCCCCTTTCTCTTGTCCTAACCTTGGGCAATTCCCTTTGGGTCTGATGCATCACAGGAGAATCCCTATGCTGGTGTCTTTCTTTCCCTTTTAATTCTGTCTCCTTGCTCCCCAGTAAGGGCTTGAAATATATCCATAGTGTTTTTTAATGACTATCCTGCTCTATCTGCATATGCCTCCATTAACCAAAGTCAATCTCAGGAGTCCTGGGGGTGAGATCAATTTTGCTCCAGATAGCCGTGCCAATTTCCACTGCTTCCAATAGTATTTCAAACCTATCAAGAGCACTTGGCAAGCCAAACATTTCCACATGGTTTACACACATTAATTAATTTAGCCTCATGCCACCATAGCAAGACAGGAGAGGGCAACTGGAGTGCACAGGTAGAATTTATGGAAGGGCTGATGGGGAGAGGTTCCCTATGAACAGGGGAAGGGGGACCTTCCGGAGCAGATGCTTTCCTCCCATCCACAATGGGTGGTTGTCTTTTTCTTGGATGGAATCTGTACTACTCAGCGGGAGAGCCTCCATGAAGCATGAGCAACACAAGTTCTGTGATCCCATTTCTGCAGTGTCTTCACGATTGTCAGGGGACAAAACCTTAATGAGTATGCTTAGGGCAGCCTGCTTGGTCTGATACTGGCTCTCAAGGACGAGGTCAGGCAGACGGAACAAGGACACTGCCCACAGGCTGCAGTGTGTGGGAAGGGGGGCGGGTGGAGACCGGAGGAGAGAAGAGGCTGAAAGCTAGCTCTAGTTCTGTGCCAGGGAATGCGTGGTCTTCTTTGGTCCTAACCCCCACAGCAACCTGGCTAGGTAATTATTGCTATTTTCTTTTTACAAAAGGTGAAACTGAGTCTCTGCCTGGCTTTAAAGTCCTTGCTGTTTCATGTATACACTTCTCTCACATGGAAGGAAGAGTTCAATTGCCAAGCTGGAAAGAGGTGGTGATGCTCAGTGGAGAGTGCCTGGTTTCTAGCTCCAACCATGTGACTTCAGGTAATTCACTTAATGTCTGTGTGTCTCAGTGTAGTTAATGGTTAAATGGAAAGACAGTTGTTTTGTGCAGTGGCAAAAGTGTGGCATTTGAAATCAGACTGCTTATATTCTAGAATCTTCTATGCCACAGCTTTTTTTTTTTTTTTAAATAAAAAATCTAGGCATTCCTGGGTGGCTTAGTCAGTTAAGCATTCGGCTTTGGCTCAGGTCATGATCTCACGGTTCATGAGTTCGAACCTCACATGGGGCTCTGTGCTAGCAGTGTGGAGCCTATTTGGGATTCTCTCTCCCTCTCTCTCTGTGCCCCTTCCCTGCTTGTGCTCTCTCTCTCTCTCTCTATCTTAAAATAAATAAATACACTTAAAAAATAAAAATAAAAAATCTGTAATGCCTATCTTATAGGGTTATTGATAAAATGGGATATTGTATATAAAGTGCTTAGCACAGTGCTGGTGGTCATGTTGTTAAATGCAAAATAAATGTTAACTATCATTAATTCCTCATAGAGACACTGTGGAGATCATTTTTTTTCAGCTCATTTTTAATGAGCTTCTGCTTTTTGCATAACATTATGTTTGGTACTATAATAGGTATGCAAACACACTGAAAGGTTGTGAGCATACTATTATTTTCATATGAAAGGAAATAGTTTAAAAAGCTGGTTGCACAAGTAGATAAAATTGTTGAGTAGACAGTTGAATAAATAAGGTGGTCAGATTTTAAGGATTAGTGCAGAAAGGTTTCACAGAAGACTGAAAGTCTGGGCAGGGTTTGGAAAGAGGAAAGGGCTATGTTTTGGAGAAAGAAGTGTTCATTTCTGGAGAGGGGATAAAATCTCACAGAACGGGGAGGAAATTGTGGGTTTGTGTGCATGCATGTGTGTGTTTGTCTGCACCTGGGTGTGTGTTTGTGCATATTTGTGTGTGTGCACATGTAGGTAAATGTGTCTCTGTGTGTGTGCATGTGTGTGTCTGTGTGCACATCTGGATATGTGTGTCTATTTGTGTGTCTGTCTGTGCCTGTGTGTGCATGTGTGTGCTTGTGCCTCTGTATGTGTGTGTACATGTACGTGTGTGTGTGTGTGTGTATGTGCATGGCTGTGTATTTGTGTGTACATCTAGGTGTGTGTGTGTGGTGTGTGTGTGTGTGCATGTGTGTGTGTGTGTGTGTGTGTGTGTGTGTGTTGGGCAGTTACCTGGAAGGAGCCTGTTCTGGTGGGGTGTGACCACTGCCCAGGGTGGAGTCAGAGTAGTGGTATGCCATGAGGTCCATGTGTGGGAGTCTCATTTTGGTAGCAAGACTTAGGCTGTAGAGTTCTTGGCTTGTTTCCTAGAGTTCTAGAATTGAACACTAGAAGACATCTGGTTCAGCTTCCAGTCTATCAGGCTAGTAATATTATCCCAATTTTTACAAGGAATGGAGGAGGTGGTGCCAAGTTGTATGGGTCTGTATCACCGACCCCGCTCCCCTTGGTCCTCCCCTCTGTCCCACCACCTTCTGTTGGCAGAGGTAACAATTGATCCAGGAGAGAGAGGAGAGGAGGGTGTCAGGGAGGAAAGAAGGAAGAGACAAGCGAAACCTTGTCCTCATGACAAAATAAAGACCAAAAAAAGCTTGGTGAGCAAGCCATGGAGTTAGAAGAAAAAACCTCAGTGCCATTTTCTGACTGGAGGAGGGCTGTTCACTCTGCTCCACCTGCTGCCATGCCCTGGTTCCCTTGAACCTTGTATCTAATGTCCAATATTCTCTGATGTGTCTTATTTTGAAAACTCACACTGTCCCAGCCAGATCCTAATACTCGGCGTCCTTGTGTTCTCCAGCCTGGTACCCTGTACTTGACTCGTCTGTACTTCTCAAACCTCTCCTCTACCGGCAAAATCCATCCAAATGCATTCACCCTTCCCTCCACCCCCTAATGCCCTGACTCTGTTCTAACCCTGCACCCATGCATGCTGAGCTCTGCTGTTCAAGGTCCTCACTTAAATCACATTTTCAAAAAGAAACAATACTGAATACTTCATTTGTTGAGAAATTTCCCCCGCAGGTGCTTTTTTGCACCGACCAATGCCTTCTCCACTGGTCAGTCAGAGTTCCAAAAGTATTTACTGAAGGAGTATAGGCGCAAGTTGGTGGGAATGGGGTGATGTTAATGTTGCTGTGTTGACAACACAGAGCCCGATGTGGGGCTCAAACCCATGAACCGTGAGATCATGACCTGAGCTGAAATGAAGAGTCAGACATTAAATGGGCTGAGCCACCCAGGCACCCCTACTAAAAATTTAGAATTACATAGATACACATTGATGGCTTGTAAGCATTTCTAAACCTGGATCTTTAGTTGTTCCACAATACAGGTTCCAAGTGTCTCTTGGACTCTGTCAGATTGGAGAACAGATCTGGAGAGTATCTGATTTATTATCAACAGTCACTCAAAGGAATGGTCTCACTTTATGGCCCAGTTACTCTGTGCCTAGCCCTTATAAGGAAAGACACTTGTAACATTAAAGGCTAGAGAGTCTGCAGCTCAGATCCAGGGACCTGGGGGTTTGAGCCCAGCTCTGTGGGGCTGGCTATACTGGGCCACCATGCCCCTCACTAGGCCACAGTGCTTTGCGTCCTCTTGTCAGAGGGAGCCAGACCAAAGAGGCCAGGGGTCAAGTGCTGCCCCTTTCTGCTCTTAAATGCCTGTTTCTCTTGGCTGTGTGAGGTCTTCAGAGCTGGTAGGAACACAACACGGTGTGTTTTGGCTGTGAAACAGAGCCCTGGGGACTAGGCTCTGCCTTCCAGTCTCCGGGCTCAGGCAGCATGCTTGGCTACTCGGGGGAATCAGCCTCCTCCATCTGCTTCCCAAGGGGGGACCAGGAATGGGGCAGCCAGGTTCCTGTGAGAGCTGTGTTTGTGGTGTTCAGCCTCCACTGGAAAGTTAATGGGTTCTGTCTGATATCCTGCTATGTGGTGTTGGCAACAAGGACATCAGAATATTTAGATGTGCAGAACAGTGGCTGAATTTTTATTTACTGTATAGGCATTTGTAGACTCATAGGTTGGGATAGGAAGGAGGGGAAAGATTCAAAGATTATCTAGTGCAATCCTCTCATTTTATATGTCAAACAAATGGAACTGGAAGGTGAAATGTCTGTCCAAACTCCCCAGCAAGAAGGTGGAAACTGCCACACTGGGCCAGTTCCTCTTGGTCAGCAGGATGTAAGAGAGATGTTGGTGTTGACTGTTCCTGACCCTGGGGTCACCATACACTTATTTCTGCCCCTGCCAGGGATGTATAGATACTGGACTCTCTGGTCCAAAGAGCTTTGCTCTTTGCTGCTGCAAAGATATCAATCCCACAGTTTCTTGTGACCCCAAAGACCTTCCCCAGGTCTCCCAATGCCTGAGACTTGAAGCTTGGAAATCTAGTGGCTCTACTGATGGTGGGGGGAGGAGGGCTAGCCCCATCACAGCCGTGAAATTGATGAGCCATCTTTGACCCTCTGGCTGCCTTCTTATGGGTGCCTCTTTTGGTGGAGGAAAGCACTCAGGTAAATAGCCTAGAGCCTTGTCACTCAGAGTGTGCTCCTCGGACCACTGCAGTACCTGCAAGCTTGTTAGAAATGTGGAATCTCAGGCTCCTTCACAGACCTACTAAATGAGAATCTGCATTTTGACGAGATGGCTAGGCAATTTGTATGTCCATTTTAGTTTGAGAAGCCTTGGCTTAGAGTATTAGTGACTTAATGCCACCCACACTCAGGGGCTATTTATATTTCAAAAGGGTAAAGAGAAAGCCTGAGCTGTTTATTTCAAAAAGTATATTTCCAATGGGAGTGAGAAGAAGGAGAGTTAAGACCTTCTCCTCTGACATTGATATTTAGGTCTGTGTGTTTGGGTGTGGGGTTGGGGAGGGTGGCAGGCAGTTTGAGAGCTCAGGCTCTAGAACCTGATTGTTGAGATTCAGTTACTGGCTCAGTCGCTTATGTCCATTATGTGATTTTAGTTGGTTACAAGACTTTGGGAAATTTGTCTCAATTTTCTCATCTGCAAAATGGGGATAATGGTGCCACTATATCATAAGGTTGTTGTTATGATGGAATGATTTAACTCATGCCAACCTTTCGGGACAGCACCTTAGCATACTGTAAGCCCTCAATCAAAGTCAGCTTTTATTCTGATCTCTTTCTACACATGACACTGGGCAAGAGATGCAGCTGCTTGTACCATGTGACGTTCCTATTTCAGGGACCACTACATGGATGACAGGTGAGTCACGATGTTCTGTGTGCCCTTCCATTCCAAGAGTCCGGACTTTGGATCCCTAGGGTGCCAAGACGTTTGGGGAAGAAGGGCCCCACTTGGCTTCCTGCAAGGTGAACTCTGCATGTACATGTGAGCTCCTGAATTTGCCATGTCCTGTGGAGGTTTCCAGAAAACAAAACCAATTCACCTCCAGGGAGCCCTCACCCTGATCTGTTTGAAAATAAACATGCAACAGTTTTATGATGTGAATTATAGTCCAATAGGAAATGAACTTAGAGTGTCCAACTTCTTTAGGATAGACTGTTTCATAGCTGGGGTTGGGGGGTAGTCTAGGCCTATGAGTTCATGCAAAAAAAAACCCATGTCGTCAGCAGCTCTGATCTGGGGCAGGCAGTGAAGGTATCTGAGGTGTGCTTCGGTAGAAAGAACTACACTGGGATTGAGGAGCTGTGGGTTTTCTTTCAATTTGCTGGACCTTGCGGGGAGTCACTCTCTTCCCTCCTGCTGCCCTTGGCCCCTCAGCTACGAAAAAAGGGGTGGAGTCTAAATATCCACCAGGGATTGCTGGAGTTTCCTGTGCTCTGAAACAATCATCCCAGCAGAGAAACTGTCACAACAGCCGGCACTTGAGACAGCTCAGCAACTTGAGAGGGAGAGGGATCATGGTGACCACCCCCTTTCCTGGGAAGAGTCAAACCTTGAGAAAGCCTTGTGCTGCTGGGGTCTGAGGGAGCGCTCATACCCAGACACAGAAATCTGCAACCTCTTCAGAATTCCTGGCGCTTCTCTGTTTCCCTCAATAGGGCCTCCTGTCTCCCAACCCTGCCCCAGCCTCGCCACTTCCCCCTTCTTCGGCAAGTTAACCAAATTCTCTCTTCATGGACAGTTCAATGGAAAGTTAGTCTGAAACGACAGTATATCATATTTCACGAATTTAATAGGGTTTTCATGATTTTACAAAGTGCCTCCACCAGACACTCACAGCTGGAGGCGGCTCAGCAGGAGGCTGAAGCCCTGCATCTGGGTTTTTCAACTCTTGCCAAAATCCATTGAATTTGATCCGGAATGACTATGAATCTTTGGAATGTACAGTCCCTTTTCTCTTGCCTTATCCAAATAAAAGAAGGGGAGGGGGGAGGGTGGTGTGGGGAAATGTCCTATGAGAATTCCATATGGAAACACTAAACGTGCATTATGAAGGATTTCCTATAAACAAAATCACAGTCAGAGATGTTGGACCCTCACCATGTCGAAAACAAAGGGCTCTTGTGTGTGTGTTTGTGTGTGCTTTAAAACATATACATGTATTCATTCGGGGTATCCTGGCAGCCCCCTTCTTCTCTCTAGCTGACTCTCTCCCTTTCTGTCTTCCCCACCCCCCAAACTAGCCCCAAACTCCTAACAAGAACAAACTTTAATCGTTCTGCGCAGTAAATCCCCTACAAATAAATATCCAGGGCAACTTCAAACGCGCTAAATTGGAAGCACATGGGAAGAGCTGCGCAGTCCTGGCCGAGGCCGCTGAGTTGTAATTTAATGTTATGATCTGCCATAAATGTGTGCCATAATGAGCCGAGTTTGGGTTTCCCTTCTGTGTATGAGAAAACTGCAGGTTTAAGTTTTTTCACATTCCTTTTTCTCTTTTGCTTTGCTTTTGTTCGCATCAAACTTCACATTTAACACCCCCACAACTCCCACCTGAACGAAAAGGACAACCACAATCTAAACAAACCTTCTTCTTCCTTTAACCTCTCCCCGCAGCTCCTATGCTTCAAACCATGCATGACTGTCCTGTCTTTCCCTCTGCTGTAAAAGAATTATGGTTTAGGGTTTATAGGGTTTAAAAAAAATGTGTTCTATCACCAGAATGGGAGAAATGAGGCTAAACCACCTCTGGGCCCTCTAATGGTTTTATCATAGAATTATAGCTGGAATGGGCTGGCAGGAACTTGGAGAGGTCATGAATTCCATCTCCCTGCCTCCACACTGCTTTATCTGTAGCACTGAGGTCGATGGGTACCCACTTTCTCCTTAGACATCACCCAGACATCACCCAGAGAGGTGTTCCTCTAACATTCTCTGGCACGTGAACCCCACCTCCAACCTTACAAGATGGAAAGGCTTTCACAAGTCCTATGGAAGTCACATGATTTAAGGCCATTTCTCCTTATTCCATCCTGGGGGATGGCAGACTTTTAGATGTCAGACTTTAGGATGACTTTATTGGAGAGAACGCCTCCAGTCAAGTAGGTGGGAGAAAGTCTGGTTTCAAAAGGAAGGAATCCAATGCCAAGTTCCCTGTGTACAGAATTGCTGAATGCCAGGTTTAAAGGGACTTCAGAGGCCATCCAGTTCAACTGCCCCTGTGAGTTGGGGACCCCTGAACAGTGCCTCTGACTGGCTGACTTCCAGCTTGGACCCAGGTCCTTCCAGGAGCCCACCATCTCCCCAGTCCATTCTCTCTTTTTTTTCAGAGAGCCCCAGTGATCAGAAAGCTGTCTCTCCTCCTGAGCCCAGATCTACATTCCATTTCTCACTTTTGGGGGTCCTCATTCTGTTCTCAGGAGCTACATGGAAGAACTGGAATTCTTCTGAATGACAGTCATGATTTATTATCATATATCATTGTAATATTTATGTGCTATCATTATTATGTTCCTATCATATCATTATATCCATATATCATTGTCATATTCATCCCAAATTTCCCCCTTCCATGGATTAAAAAAACCCAGCTTTTCATTCACCCCCCTTATTTCAATATATGGTCTAGACCACTCAGCGGAATCTTAGTTTTGCTTGTTCTACCTACGAAATGAGGATAATTTTGCCATTAATTCCTACTGTCTAGAATGGCTGCAAAGATTGGAGTGAAGTGCAGTTTTATCCCCTCAGCGTTTTTTCTTCAGCACTGACACCAGCATTGGTTGGTGAGGGTGGGGAGCCTCTGGTGGCCTCTCATCTTCACTATCTGCACCTGCCTTTTCAAGCTGTGTGGGCCCTGGGCCACCCACTTCACTTGTCTGGGGGTTGGTTTCTTCCTCTGGGAAATCAGAGCTGGATTAAACAACTTCCAAGATCCCTTCTAGTTCAATAGACTCATAAAGATGAGTGCTCATGCCAACTGGAGCCAAAGACCTGGAAGCTTCTGTATCTCAGATCCTACTGTCCTCTGCTCATCTATCAACTGGTGCCAGCAGTGCACTAGACCAAGGAAAAGAAGGTGTGGCTCTTGCCTGCTGGGAACCTACCTCCTGACTCATGAGACAAGACATACACAGAGGACAGAATCAGAGGATGCATAACCATGTGCCCCAAAGGGTATCCTGGAAGAAGGTTCTCATTCCTAGCGTTGACACACTGGGTGTGTGGCAGTATATGGCAAGCCAAGCATTATCAGTAACAGTTATGGTACTGAGTTTGTGAGTGCAGAACTAAAAAGATAAAACAGAATGGAGCTGTTTTCCTATAAGGTCATTCCCACCCATGCACGTTCTATTATAGGTTCTTAAAAATGGTAGATAAAGGGGCTAAGTGATAGCTGGCATTTTATCTCCCTCCAAATCCCTGCATGCCCATCCTTCCTTGGGAGCCCCATTCAGCTTGCAGGTGGAAGTAGCCAAAGGCTGCAAACCACTGACACACATGACTAGATTGAAGGATGGAAGACAGAATCTGTGAGCTCTAACGGAAGACCAGGGCCTCAAATGGTGCAGTCCACTGGGGCATGGGGGAGGGCAAACCAGTCAGGGCCTGGTTGGAGCCCCCATTGAGCATCACCTGGACTGTTGCAAAGGCTGCCATTCTGCCTCCACTCTTATTCGTTTACAGAGTATTCTCCACCCAGCAGCCAGAAGGATAGTTTAAAAACAAGTTAGATCAAGTTGCTTCTCTGCTCTGGATCTTTCAATCCTTTCCCATCAGACTGGGAATACAATCCCCATCTACCAAGGCCTCCACAGTTAATGAGACTTAGCTTCTAGCTGTCTCCACTACCTGACTTTCCACCCCTTCTCCTTTCACGCTCTGCTTCTTAGCCACACTACCATTCTCTATGTTTCTTGGACAAGCCAGGGACACTCTTGCCTCAGGGCTTTTGTACTGGTTGGTCCCAGATATGTGACTCATTCCCTTATACTGAGGCTGTCTCAGTGCCTAGAGCAGCACTCCCTGCCATTCTCTCCTCTAGCCTACTTCACTTTTTCATAGTATTTATTACCACCTGATAGTATATTATATATATTTATTAGCATATTTGTTTATTACTTGTCTCTGTCGTAGGTGAACAGGGAACTATGTCTTATCTACCTCCATATTTCCAACATGCTCAATAAATACATGTTGGATGAATAACTGAGTGAATGAATAAAGCCTTCCCTTTCCCAGTGAGAGATGTTGTCAGAGGGAGAGCCTTGAACCTGCTTCAAGTGTGAGATAGGGTGTCACTGGTTCCTGCTTAGGATGAGGCAGTCCAGCGACTCACATTCACAAGGAGCCACCCATATATTGGATGGGTCATCAGAGCATCTCCTGAAAATGGCTTGAGAGGAGGGAGAAAGGACAGGAAGGGCCTGGGGGCATCTCCAGTGGGGTAGGAGTGGTGTCAGGACTGGAGCAGGCACCAGGAATGGGAGGCTGGGGCTCACCAGATGGAGCAGAGCACCTTGGCTATTTCACTTTTATTCCCTGAGCTCAGTGCTACAGGTGAACTAAGCTGGCTGTACCTTTAAAGGGGAAAAAGGTAATTTGAGTATTCCTGTGAACAGAAGTTTTCTAGAATCTTGGCTATTAATCTTTTTGTTTCAAATATTATAGGAAGTTATAATTTTACTTTAAAAAAAATTTTTTTATTTAAAAAAAATTTTTAACATTTATTTATTTTTGAGACAGAGAGAGACAGAGCATGAATGGGGGAGGGTCAGAGAGAGAGGGAGACACAGAATCTGAAACAGGCTCCAGGCTCTGAGCAGTCAGCACAGAGCCCGACTCGAGGCTCGAACCCACGGACAGTGAGATCGTGACCTGAGCTGAAGTCAGACGCCCAACCGACTGAGCCACCCAGACGCCCCAGGAAGTTGTAATTTTAGAATGTCAGAGCTGTAATGGTGTCCACTCATTCATTCATTTAACCAATATTTGTTGATTACCTGCTATGTACTGTTTTAGGCATGGGAAATATATCTGGTTATGAAAACAGACACAAATCCCTTCTCTTTATGGATCTTATATTCTAGAGAAGGGAGATAAAGATCAAATACATAAATACAATTATGCTAGGAGGTGATAATTACTATGAAGGAAATAAAATAGGGGAGGGGTTTCAACTTAAACAGGGACATCACCAAAAGGTGTCAGGTTGGGGACATGGGGACCGTAAGAAGGTCAGAGTGGCTGAAGGCTAGAGAAAGGGGAAGAGGGGGAGGAGATGGTGCCAGAGAGGTGGGGTGGGGGCAGTCTGACCCTGGGGGGAGGTAGGAAGCCATGGAGTTTGCTAATACAGGATGGCATGATCTAACTTACGCTGGTCGCTTGGGCCCTTTCATTCTAGTGATAAGGAAAAGGCTTTATGCTTTGCACAGCTTATTTCTGACAGATCCAAGAAAAGAATCCAGGTTTTCCAGTTTCCAGTCTTTGCATCTCTCACTAAGGTCTGCTGCTTTTAACCTTGATATCCCAGCATTTAACATTTTTCCAGAGCATTTTCATAAACATTGTTTTGTTCGATCAGAAACCTGCTGCCTCTCAATGTCAGATTACAGAAGGATAAAGCAAACTACAGAGATTATGGGATTTTCTGAAAGTCCCACAGAGTTGAGCTGGAACCCATGACTTCTGATGCCCAGGCCACTGCTTTGGGAGTTGCAGACTCTCCTTTCCAAAATGAAGGCCTTGTATTCTCCTCCCTGAGGCTCCTATGTGGCAGCTTACCTCCTTCACTAGTCAACAGGTGCATTTTTAAAAATTTTTTTAATTGTTTATTTTTGAGAGAGAGAGAGAGAGGGAGAGAGAGACAGAGCACGAGCACGAGTGGGGGAGGGGCAGAAAGAGAGGGTAACATAGAATCTGAAGCAGGTTCCAGGCTCTGAGTACAAAGCCCAACATGGAGCTCGAACCTACAAGCCCTGAAATCGTGACCTGAGCCGAAGTCGGATGCTCAACCAACTGAGCCACTTAGGTGCCTCTCAACAGGTGCATTTCTGTCCACTTCCCATTCACATTTAACTTCTGAAAAGTTCAGCCTCATTATCTGTGTACCCACAGTCTCTAGCAATCATGTGATGGGAGGAAAAGTCCTAGGGGTTGTGGGGGGGGGCAGGCAATTTCTGATGCTAAATTGGCATGTGGAGCAGAGGGAAAAGTACATTTGGGTGTTCACTGGCTGCCTTCAATCTTACACTTTGAAAGCTGGAGAGAAGGTGTAGTAATTAATAAGTGCTCAGGATCCTAATGGAGCAGCCATATGGGTCAGAGGGACATGATGTCCTGCTGAAGTGCAACAGATTCTTCTCTTAATCTAGCCCATGGGACAAGCACTGTTTCTGCCTAAAGTTTTAAAGAGCAACAGCATTTAAAAAATCACTGACAGTATCCTAAAAATGACAGCTACCCATGTCACTCTGTCTCTGTGTGGCTCTGACTCCGATTCTTGTGCTGTCTGTCCCATACTGGCAGCCACTAGCCACATGCAGCTAGTCCCAGAGGAGATACCCTACTTGTAAAATACACACTGGCATTTCAAAGATTAAATATGAAACCAACAATATAAAATAGCTCATTAGTAATCTTTTGTAAGGATTCGATGTTAAAGGAAAATTCTGGGTATACTGAGTTAAAGCATTAAGATTAATTTTGGCTGTTTCTTCTTACAATTTTAGTTGGACTACTAGAAAACTTAAAATTACATATGTGGCTTGCTTTCAGTGGTGGGCTAGAACCATATGGCTCATGAGAGCCAATTGTGTACTGACTCTGTGTCTAGTGAGTTCACGTTAGTAGCTTACAATCAGTCATGGAGGGGGTTTTTACACCATGGAAACTGGAAAGTATTGCAAATTATGGCTTTTTTTTTTTTTGAGAGCTGGTTTATCAACATGCCACTCCTCATATTATATTTCTCGGTTCTATTCTAGATGTTTTGTTTTCCTAAGATTTATTTTCTGGGTGTGCAGGTTGAATATGGGAGTTTGTGTGCTTTCTTATCTCTTTTCCCTAGTGCCTGTATTATTTCATTCATCCACAAACACTGAATAAGTACTATGTATAAAGTACTGGCTTAGACCACAGAGATTTACAATGAATAAATCACATTCCGGCTCTTGGAGCACTCAGGATCTGGTGGGAGGGGCAGCAGTGATAGAAGCTGGAGCAAACCACCATGGCAGTGGTGCAGGTAGGACCCAGTGAATAGGACAGTCTGCAGTGCCTGCACAGGGGTGAGAAGCAAGAAAGGCTTGAGAGAGGAAGGACTATTCGAGTTGGGTCTCTAAGGATAAATAGGAGTTTGTCAGGAGAGATTCTGGGAAAGATCATTCCAGGTGGGATGGAGTTGGCACCTCATGGGGGACAAGAAAGAGGAGCAATGTTAGATGGGACCGGAATATGATTTTGGAACACAAGGGAGGCTTTGTATTACATGCTAACAAGCCTCACACATATTTTCTCTTTTCCTCCGATTCCCCAATATCTCTTTCCAGCAATGGAGAATTGGAATGGAAAGCATTTCATTTTTCAAGCCTCATCTCCCAGGGGCCAGAGATTCCATGAAAGAGACAAGGCACTGGTGGGTGGTGAGGAGATCAGACTGGCACTCCCACCCCCAAGGGCCAGGAGTGAGGTAGATTCAGAGACTCCATGTGTGGAGACTAGCAGTCTCTGTTTAGTCATCTGAAATGTACCTAAGGATGTGGGTGGCTTCAGAATTTCCAGGGATGTATGTATTGGAGATGCAGAGTGAAGACGAAATAAAATCTCTGCTTGTTGGTGCCAGTGGCAGGGTGGGGGTGGCATAGGGAATAGCAAAGGGTATAGAAAGAGCACATGGCCAGCAGCTTGCTATGTATGTGACATGGGAAAATCATTTCCTCTCTGGACCTCAGTTCCTCATGTCTAAGATGAGAAAGTCATACTAAACCCTGTGAATTTTAATGTTTATTATATTTGTTGATTACTTTATCTTTTCTCTTAAATTTTAAACACGTGACTAGAGTATTTTCTATTTCTTATAAAATCAAGGCTAAATGAATTTATTTTGTACTGATGTGGCTTTGGTCAGTATCACAAATGGTTAGTAGTACATAATGGAAAATAAAAACCTTCGGGAGCTAAGCCTGGGTGGCTTAGTTGGTTGAGCGTCCAACTTCGACTCTGTCATGATCTCATGGTTTGTGGGTTTGAACCCCACATTGGGCTCTGTGCTGACAGCTCAGATCCTGGAACCTGCTTCAGATTCTGTGTCTCCCCCTCTCTCTGCTCCTCCCTCTCTTGTGCTCTGTCTCTCTCTGTATCTCAAAAAATAAATGTTCAAATAAATGTTCAAAAAAAAACCCCCAAATCGTTTTCATCTCTACTTTATACCTCTGTTCTACTATGATTGGCAATACTAAGACCTAAAGTGTGGAATTTCTAACCCTGGAGCAAAGGGATTTGCACATTTTCCTGGCATCTCTGGCCCTATATCATTTCTTTCTAATTAGTCTTAGTCCATTCTGAGATCAGCAATTGTCTTATTGGGTGCCAGAGGTAGAGACTAGATTGCCTGGCCCATGGTTGCCCATGGTAAGCCCTTCCTTTCATCATCTCCCCATGGCCAGGGGTTCTTCCTGCTTCCCAAATCGGTGGGTCAAGAGCACAAGTTTTCTGAACTGGATGGTATCTTGCATATTGTACTGGACTGTTTACCTTTTCATCTAGAGCTCCCTCTTTGGTTCACTCTGCCCACCTATCAGAAAGTGCTTTTAAATGACATCTTTTGTCTTGCTTTTTTTCCCTCTTATGCCCTAGAGCCATCAGTGGCTTCTTGGGGCAGACAGAGCACATACTTCCCCTGGGTGAGTGAGGCTTCAGCTTTGCTTCTGCAGCTTCACTACTCCCTTGATATCATCCTATGAGCTGTCCCCCAACACCCTTCCTTTTCCTCACCCTGATGAATTTGGAGACACCTCCAGTTTCCTTTCTGCCACCTCAGTTTTTCAAGACTCTGAAAGTTCTCATTTCTTCGTTTCCCTTAGTCTCCAGCCTGCACACCCCTAAGCATCTACAAATGCTTGCTGTGGGTCCTCTTTTGGTCCCTCCTATCTGTACGTTGTCTTCCAAAACAGGCAGTAAGTCTGGGAGTGCAGGGATCCCATAGGTGGAGGAGCAGGGTGAGACTGTTGCCCGCCCAAGAAAGGACTGTGAGACAATGGGCACAATATTTCACCTCTTTGGCAATCTCAAGTGCTTTGTCTATAAGATGGGAATAATATCGCCTGTCCTCCTTCATTCTTGGAGTTGGACATCTACTGGGAGAATCTGACATGTGTACATTCACTAAATGATGAACTGCATGGTGGCAGGTTCCTATTACTCACAGCACTGGGATCACACTTTCTCCTCTCAGTGCCTGCCATTTAAGGGAGTTCTGAAGGTTATTCTGACTCCAACACTGAATCTAGAATTTCAGCTGGGAAATGTGGTATTAACAGAGGGGCAACTGGATTTGTTAACTTTCAAGTCTAAGGCCTCTGAGTTGTAAGGGATGAAGAAGGGGCCCACTAGTCTTTATGATAAGTTGCATAGCCTCTATTATGGAAGCTGTGCTGATTTTAAAACATGCTCACAAATTCTTTGCTACCCTTCCATCAAAAGGTGGAGTCAAATTCTCCTCCTCTTAATTATGGGACGCCTTAATGACTTGCTTCTTACAAATAGAAAGTGACAAATGATACTGCAAGACTTTTCAGTTAGCTCATAAAAGGCAATGATAATGTCTACCTTGCACATGTGCTTTTGGAGCCCTGAGCTACCATGTGTACTAACCATACTTTTCATTTTCTATATTTTGATGCTTTGACATCTGAAACTTTGCTGACTCTGGAGGGACTGCCCTCCTTAGGATTAGTGAATTCCTAGAGATGGCTAACAATTCACCTGGGAGTGCATCTTTCATTTGTAAACTAACCAATAAAGGGCCCATACCCCTAATTGCCTCCTTTATCAGGCTCTCACATTGTGGGCCACTATCCACCCGCTCTCATCACCCTAGGGCCAGGTACCAGACAACTAGGGGACAGATCCTATGCTCCAGAGCCTACTGAAATTAGCCAAATTAGTCGATCCTAAGGCTGCATACTTTGCCTCATCTGTTCTTTCCCACAGAGATACAATATAGGCTTGTACCTACATTCCACCCCTCTCCCACCCCTAGTGCTTCTCCATGTGGTTCCCCATAGCAAGGCATGCCCCTTCTTCTTAAGATCTGTCAGTATAACAAACTACCTTTTAAATGGCAAGTGTCTCTTGATACACTGGCCTCACCATACTAAATAATAATACAACCTTATGTTTTAAAACACCATGTAAGAAGTCTGGGTACCTTGAAGCCACCACGCTGGAGGGACAATGTGGAGAGATGACATAGAGAGGAAGGAATGCCTGAGGAGCCCCAGCTGTTGTAGCCTTCCCAGCCCAGATGCCGGATATAGAAGGGAGCCTTCAAGAAGACCCCTGCTCCAGCCAACTTCTGACTGCAACCTCATGGAAGATCCCAATCAAGAACTATCAGCCACTCCAGAACTATGAGAGATAATCATATTAAATGACTATTGTTTCATAACACAGTTTGGATGGTTTGTTAGAGAAACACAGGTATCTGAAATAGAAGGGGTGATCAAAAAGAGTGGTTCTGCTGATTACATTCATATTCCCTTTGACAGCCAAATTCCTGCTCATGCCCTTTTAGTACCATTTAATTCCTGAAATTTGGAATTCCTCCAGTTCTAGCAAGATGCCACAGACTTCCCCCCGCCCCTCCCCCCACCACCCCACAGTACCAGTAATAGCCCACTTGTATCGCTTTATGCAGTGCCTCAAAGAAAACATCTAAAACAATTTAGAAATAATTCTAGGGGCAATAGGATGAAATTTGGAGCTCAGCATGGTCAATCAGAAAAAAGAAAAAAAAAAAGAGAAGGGGGCAGGGCGGGGGGAGAAAACAAGACAAAGTAGGCTTTCAAAGAAAATTGAGGATCTGGAGAGCCTTCAACTATTTTGATTTATATTTAAACATTTCTTGAGATTGAAGTCTTGATTAGCCCGGTCCTCTCAAGTTCTGCCTTAGCCCTGATTTATGGGAAAGCCAGGCCTGAGCAAAATGAAAGCAAAATGAGGTATTCTTTAAAATTACCTTGGAGCACTTGAAGGAGGGCACAAGTGCTAACGTTAGATTAAAAGGGAAGTGATGAGATGAGTTTCTGAAACCCAAGATCTGTAGATGCCTGGCAGTGTAGGGAGGGGAGCCTATGAAAGATGGGCTACAATCTCTGCATGTGAGACCCCTGCAGGATGCTTTGTTTGGTTTGGCTCGCCACAGACTGAGCTCTCCATCAAAGGGTGGATCTGAGAGCCCAGGCTGGCATTTTGATTCAGTGACTCTTCCATCACCAGCTGGAAGCGAGAAGCTTCTAATATGGAGAGAATGGTAGGGGTATGGAGGGAGGGGACTGGCTCACAGTGGGTTGTGACAGTAGAATCCTAGCTTACCATGGCTCAGGGGCTGAATCACTGTTAGACCAGGAGACGTGAGCCCCTGATCCATCTCTCTACTCTTGACTGTCTTCCAGCCATACTTTCCACATGGGCAGGAAAGCCATGCGAATAAGAAGATGTGCTCACCTGGAGTGTGTCCTCTTCTAGATTTTACCATTAGTTCCTGGGATCTGTAATTCCCTGACATAATGGCTCCAAGCTCACTTCTAGGGGCTGCATGAACCTCCTCCTTGGTCCATTCTTCTGAGGACAGACTATATCCCAAGACTTGAGGGGTGGCTAGGTGGTAGCTATTTACGGGAGCCTGTGGAGGCACTTGGACACATTGTCTGGGATGTTCACATGCATGAGCATAAGGCCTTTACTATGTGGGTGGAGCCAAGGGTGAAAAAAGAGAAGAGAGGTATATGGCAGAGGCTGGAACCTACACATCCCCAGGCCTGCAGGTTTGGTACAGAAAACTGAGAATTCTGAGAATTTTAAATTGAAACTTGGCTTTCTAGGTTGATATAAAAGTACATCTATCAATAGAGGAGGAGGGAACATACTGTATTTGACAGTTGTTATCTTTATTTATAACTCTTACATATGTAGCCATATGGCACATGTGGGCCTCCATATGTACTCTTGCCCTGGTCCTACAAATATTAGGAGAGGTCTGTGCAAAGGACAGAGGCAGAGTGTGCTGTTGGTCTGCTGTGTCAGCTGCAGGGAACTCAGACTTTCTCCAGCCTTATCCCTGATGGTTGGATGGTATTGTTTTCAACTTTGACTTCTCTCACAAACCCCTCCCCTGCACCCCAGCTCAAGAGTCAACAATGATTGTTCTCATCTACAGGAAGAGTCCTGAAGGCTTACGGAACATTCTGGGCCCAATCTACTGTCCTAACCCTACTTCCCATCACTCTTCTTCCCCTCCATGAACCTTCTATGTGGTAGTATAAACCTATTCCCTACTCCCTACTCCCCTCTGCCTGCCTCTCTCTCTCTCTCTCTCTCTCTCTCTCTCTCTCTCTCTCACACACACACACACACACACACACACAGTTTCCCTCCTCTCAATTTACTCATGACATTTATTCTGCCTCAAATGGCTTTCCTCGTCTTCTCCACCTATCCAAATTCTACCTATTTTTAAAGATCTAGTTCAATTTGAATTTCTTACACTGTGTTTATTTATTAATTAATTTATTAAATGGACTAATCAGTGAAACTCAGTCATGTACCATTGCCTGGATTATAGTCATCTGGAAATTTTTTTCCTACTCTAACTCATCTTGATCTTGATCTTGATTTTTCCTAATTTCTACTTCATATGACATCATTACTACTAAATTTTAACAAAATTCCAACACTGCTTTCTTAAATTTTCTTATAGATTTTATATCTAAATTGGATGACAGATTTCTTGTGAGCAGGAGTGCTCCGTTGAACTATTTTCATATCCCACTCATTGGCAGGCATAGTTTAATAGTATAAAGTTGATATGCAGCAAAGACCCATTGACTGAGTGATAGGCAGATTGATGGAGGGACAAACTGATTTGTTGCCAAACTTCCTTCCTTGCAAAGGAATTTGCAAAGAGCTCGGGTGGTCTGGCTTATATTCTCTCCTTGCCATTTTTTATCATTCTGCTGGATTATTTCTAATGCATTTTGTATCTATCATGCCTGAATTTATTTCAACCCCTTTGAACATATTGATATTTTGGCTTGAAGTCTTAATAAGAGTGATTTCTTTACTACAAATTTGAGTTTTTATTTGTAATTTACACCAAATTACTCTTATAGACAAGCATGTGTTGAAATAAATAGGTTAAGTCATTTATTATTTCTTATTATTTCCATATGATTTTGGTTTGCTTTTCTAATATCTCTTCTCTTAGGCCTGAAGTCTCTGTTTCTATCTGTTTTCTTTTAGGAAATAGTTTGTATTAGAACAGTGGTCCTCAAAGATGTGGTACCTGGGCCAGTACCATCAGCACCACCTGGAAACTTGCTAGAAATGCAATTATCAGGACCTGGCCCAGATCTATTATTTGAACAAGACTTCTAGGTGATTCTGATGCATTAGCTAAAGTTTGAGAATCACTCTATTAGTTGAAAGAACACTGAGCTGGCAGGGTAGACCCTGAATATTGGCTCTGGCTCTATTATTAAAAGCTGTATGACCCATTCTGAATGTTAGTTTCCTCATGCCAATTCTTCTGTCTGTCTTGGTGTCTTTGGGGACAAAGATGAACTATTCTCCTTTTAGGTTTTTTTGTTTGCTTTTGTTTTCATTTTTTTTACTGGTGACATGGTGAAAATAGTAACAATACTTACTTCACAAAGTTATTCTGAAGATGAAATAGTTTTCTACTTTATGAAAAAATAATAAAATAAAATAATTCACTGCATACACATCCTTACAGGATTTTCTTTCAACTCATAGAATTCCCAAGGGAGCCCAAGTTCTCATTATTTTACACCGGATCACATAGTAAGAAATCTTGGTTTCTACCATATGTAAGTGTTACAGCCCCTTGGGGAATGAGCACATACATGGTTGTGTGTGTATTTAAAATGTCTGAATAAATGGTACTTATAATGAACAATAAACTCAGAAGAGGAAGCAGCTTCTGAGAGCTATGGTGGTCACACAGAGAAGGCTGCATATCAAAGATACTTGTTGAGTTGAGACATAAAAATAGGCTACAGAGAGATGGGTGGGTGGGGGAAGGACACTTATAATCAGCCCTAGTAGGTAAATGCCAGGATTAAATATGTAGACTAAAATGGGGGTGCAGAGGAGGACAGTGAGTTTACCAACTACCAGCAGTTGGGTGTGTACAGAGAGATATAGTGGAGGAAAATTTGAAGGGGATGTTGAAGCCAGTTGTGGAGGGTCTTGATGGTAAGCAAAGTGATCTGGAAACTCATATTGAGAAAAATCATCACTAGTCATGATTTAGATTCCTCTAGGGTCAGTGGGCTATTCACCTGGTGATGTGTTGGGGGCATCTGATCACATGCTTTCAGGAAAGAGGACAGAAGTCTGAGGCCTGAACACTTGAAACCTATCTTGGGAACTCCATGGCTGGCTCAATGGAGCCAGTCTAAATGTGTATGTGTTAATTAACTCCTAATATCTTTAAAGACTAGCCCAACCACAGAGTTTAAGACACCCCAGGGGAGAAGAAGCAAGTTCATCATATCAGTGGTTCTCAACCTTGGCTACACAGGATCACTGGAGAGCTTAAAAAGTCCATATCAGGAACTCTGCCCCAGAGATTTTGATTTAATTGGTCTGGGGTGGGGTCTGTGTACTGTTATATTTTAAAAGCTCCCCAGGTGATTCTGAGGTTCAGCTAGTGCTCTGAACCATGGTCCCTGCAGAGTTCAGAAGATATAATTGTAGGACTCAGATAAAATTTGATCAACCCCAATGACTTGTAACATATTCTCAGTAAGGAAGTGTTTCTGTTGTCTCAGACATCGGTTGTCTCTGATTTTTGGTGGCTCTTCAAATAATGTGGCAGATTGCCATGGTCTTGGCAGGCTGGGGAGTCTGGCAGACACAAGTGATCTTGGCTGGAGTGTTAAAAAATATGAACCCAGAAAAGAAAACATAAGGTGAGGTGGAGCAGTGGAAAGGACTCTGGGTAGGACATCTGAAGACTTCTATACAACACCAGTAAGAAGTCAGGAACTGCAGATCAAAAGCGCAATTATAAAAACATTGTCCGATTTCCTAGACTTTATAACCATCACATGTTTATTTTTTATACTTCCTTCTGTAGCTCCACAGAAACTACCAGTAAATCTCTGGAATTGAAAAAGGATGGAAGGCTTGTTGTCAGGGCCTGCAAGGAAAACTGGAGGGCTTTGTGGCACAGTGTCTTGGAGGGAAGGAACTCTCAGGCCAGGCCTGGGTAGGGACAGTTTTCAAGAGAAAAGAGAACATGGCTTCCGGGAGGACAGCCAGAAGTCTCTTGTAACTTCACTGTGTTTAAAAGTACAACTAACCCATTACCCAGCACACAGCATTAATTAAATACATATTTGTCTAATTGACATGTGTTCTAGTCCTGGCCTCTACTCCTTCTGGGTTGTGTATCCTAGAATATCTTCTTTATTCATCTAGTGTACTTCTTCCAAGTGGGGTAAATCATAATCTAATTTCCAGTCTTTAGGAAGTGCCCCAAAGGCATGGGAAAATGGACTGATAAATTTGAAGGAGTCTAGGTTTAGAGGTTAAAGTGACATGCTTTTGATGACATCATTTTCCCAAGCCTGAAGTTTTAGCTTAGAAATTTATATATGATGTGCATGCATTCATTCATCGAAATTTTAAACGTTTATTTATTTATTTTGAGAATGAGAGAGAGAGGCAGAGAGTGAGGGAGAGAGAGAATCCCAAGCAGGTCCCACACTCAACACAGAGCCTGATGTGGGGCTTGACCCACTACCATGAGATCATGACCTGAGCCAAAATCTAGAGTTGGAAACTTAACCAAGTGAGCCACCTGGCACCTCCATTCATCAAAATTTTACTGAGAGTCTATGATAAGCATGGCATTACCTTAAGAACTTCAGATTCAGCAAGGAATCACTAAAATAAAAAAGACCCTAGTTTCATGTTGTTTCTCTTCTAGTGGAAGGAAACACAATAAATTATAATTTATCTGTTTGTTTAATATAAAAACAAGGAAACATTATTTACATGTTCAAATTCCTTAAAACCCCCTCTACCCTTGCTTCATCCTGGTGTCATATGAGGCTCCAAGAGGAGGTATAAGGTCTGGGCCCCTGGCCATGGTGGTATACTGCCTAAAGCACATGGTCCCACGTGGGAAAGCTGAGAAAGAATATTGTGAGGATCAAGTAAGAGATGGAAGTCACTCAGTCGGGAGACTTCAATATACTGTGTAAACTTAAAGGATGAATACGATTTTTATGATTCCAAGTTACGAATGCACTCTGTGCCAGAATATGGTGGACTCACTCAAGCCTGTGAGCTGTGAATACTCTAAACTGCTGTCTTACTCTCATGTGCCCCTCAGGCCACAGTAGTTGGGTACATGAGGGCATGGGGTGATACCAGAGTTGATGTTGGCCACTCAGTCTGCTTTGGGAGATGTGAGGAAGAACCTGTGCCACGGTGCTTTGATATCTACCATTTTGGTTAAGTGCCAACCACTATAATCCATGAAGAACTTCATTTCAGGGTAAGGGTTGGGTGAGGGATTGGGGAGACTGCAGACTAGGCGTTCAAGAACATGTACAATATCATGGAGTTTTAGAGCCAAAGCGTAGTCCAGAGTGGTTAAGTGGCAAGTTCAGGATCACACAGCTAATAACGGGTATAGCTGGAATGAGAAAAGACAGCTGTTTGTCTGTACTTCTTTTCTGTTAAGAAGTGTTGACTGCACCACCAGTCCATATCACTCTGTCACCAGCTGGTCCCCCTCAAAGGCACACACTTGCTATAGGTTGAAAGATAAATGTTTCCTGTTTATCTGGAACAGATTGATACAACTCCAGCTCTTCATTCCTGACAACACTATACTTTAGCACAGGAAAGAATGATGAGAAGAAATCAATAATGTTGCAGTTTGGAACACCATTGCAGGGCTTTTAGTCAAACTCTCTTGATTAGGGGTGGAGGTGGGTGGGCTACAAACTGCAGCCTGAAGAAGGAATGGTACTGGCTCAAGGTCACATGTCTGGTTAGTTGATAGCTGGGAAAGGAACTCAGGACTCCTGACTTCCATGCCAGGGCTCTGTCTCCCACTGTCATTGAGAACGGATATTGGTGTGGACCAGCACTCTTGGCAGACGGATTATTTAATGAGCCAAATTATTTTACCATAATGGCATGAACATTTCATAGTAAATCAGGTCCATTGTCACTACAGCATCACTAATTACCCACATGTAGTCAGCAAGGGTGAACTTTCCTCTTGAAATCGCTATTTCATAGAATATTGATTTCCCAGATACATTGTGAGATGGCTAACATTGGCTAGGATGAGATATGAAGTCTGGATAAATATACCTTGATGTGCTTTTTATAGCCTCTGATCCCTAAATCTTGAATTTTATTTTGTAAGGAAGAAGCTCATAGTAGATTCTATAGGAATAAGGAAGTATAGAATTGGTATATTAATGAATCATTTAGACTAAAGGGGTTCGTTCAAGGTTAAGAGATGATTTTTATTTCAAGTAGGGAGGCATCTGGGAACATTTATAGGCTGTTGATAAGGAACCAGTGGAGAGGGAGGTACAAACTCAAGAAAGGGCAAGGGTAGATCACTGAGGGAGTAAAGTTCCTGAACTGGTAGGGTGACTGGATTTGGACAAGAGCAAGGCACTATATTTTCTCAGACTGGAGGTGAAGGATAAGCGAAGATGGAAATCACCAGAAGATTGAAGGTGTGTGATGGGAGGCAGTTGGGATGAAGGGAGGGGGTCATGAGGGGTGCAACTGAAGCCTATTGCCCTCTTAGTTAAAGAAATGTTGGAAGAACAACTTAGGCTGGAATAGGTACCCAATGTTCAGGGAGAAGTGAGAGAGTGGGGATTTCATCTCACCCTCATCAACCTAACTTCAATCCTACTCAGACTTCTGCAGGTGCAAGTGATCTCAGGCTATGCCAGCTTACAGTAAATTCCTCTTCTTTTACAGCATCCAGGGTTTACCCCCAAATCCATAACATCTAGAATATGACTATCCATAGTTCTGTATTATGATCATTTTGTCCAAGACCTACACACCTTGTGTCCCTGTATCAGTCAGGGTTAGGTTAGGTTGTGCTACAATAACAGCCTCCCACATCTCTGAGGATTAAAACAATCTAGGTTTATTTCTTGCGCGTACTAAATGTCTCACTTGGGGTATGAGGGTGGGGGTTGGGCTCTGCACAACACTGTCCTGCAGGGACTCAGGCTGACAATGGAGCTGCCTTCTTGAAGTAGCTGGTCCTCATGCCAAATATAAAATAATGTTTTGTGAGGTCTTGCCTCAGCAATTAGATGTTCTGGCTTGGAAGTAACGTGACGCTTTTGCTCACAGCCGATTGGCCAGAACTGTTCTTCTACTACCCCGCACAAGGAGCAGTAAACGTAATCCTATTATGTGCCTTGAATGGGGAAGGGTGGTAGATCTTTAGCCAACAGAACTAACACTACTATACTCCTCCAGTCAGACCACATGCTCTCTGAAAGGAAGGCCAGCCATTCTGGGCCTCTTGCTTCTCTAGCAGAGGTGCCGAATTTGGCAGCCCCAGCACCAGTCACAAGGCAGGGATGTTCTAGCTGCACCCACCCAGCTCACCAATTAGCCCAGTCCTGAGGCCACAGGCTACAAATCTCATGAAGCAGGCCAGGCAGGGAGGGGGGAGGCAAGACCTGCTGGGGGTAGCAGTGGAAGTGAAGGTCACAAGGAGATAAGGAGCAAGTAGTAAAAAACATAAAGGAGTCTGCTCACAATGACAGGGGCACTGATGTTGCCATCTTGGGTGGTTCAGCCCCCACAGTGCTGGGCACGTACAGGAGTGTCTGAAAGAGGGTAGGAGAATAGCCCAACAGCTATGCTGGTTTGATTGCAGTGAGTTGAGTGTAAGAACATTAGAAAGAGTAGGCTGGGTCAAGCCCTATGATATTGAGGGGCAGGCTGGAAGAGACCATGGCCACCCTTCTCCACGTCTTCACAGCCTTCTCCTGAACATCCTCAGGTGGATCTGTTATTCATGAAATGATCTGAATTTGCCTGGTGTTTTTTTTTTTTTTAAATCTTTTTTTACTGGTCTCCTCTTGAGGTAACTGACCAATTTGCCTTTGAACCCAACAACTCCCCAGTGAAGTGGTCAGCCAAGGTGGAGGCCCAGAGAGGCAGAAGGCTTACTGCAAGCAGGGAGGCTAACGATTGGGAGTCCCACCTCTCTCACTTTCCTCCTTGTGCCACATGGTCACTAGGCTAAACCCAGACAAAGGTTAGTTTCTTCAGAAATAGAGTGAAAAGAACCTCAGGCTTCTGAATTAATGGATACTCTGACTCCTTCCCAAATTTTAAGGTGTTCTAGACATTGAATAAGATAAAGAAGCTTCCCTCTGTTCAAGGACAACAGCTGAAAAGAAGCAGACAGATCTGGACTGTCCAGCCAGCTTGCTCTCTCTCAGCTGGGGTCCCTTTAAGACTCGAGAACTCGGAGGTAGGGAGGTCAGACACAGGCCAGTGGAAGTTTCCACACTCTATGTGTCTGGGCCAGAGTCTCTGTCTATCTCTGCTGGGGAAGGGTGGGCCCTGTTCCCACAGGCCTGAGATTTATGACTTCAGTCTGGGAGGGGGCGTTGGCCTTTACTTCTCGGCACGAACAATGGTAAACACTTATGAAGAACATTTGGAACTGGTAGCCCTCAGCCTGTGTCAGGCTAACTCTCTAGTCCTCTGTCTTCTTGTGAGTTGTGCGCACCAGCACCTCTCACAAACCTGACCTCTGAGCAAAGCTGGAAGTTTTCTCAGCCTGCACGGCCTTGCAGTTATCTGTTAGTGGAGATAGCATCTCCTGCCCCCAAGATTCTTCCTTTAATACACGGAAGTATTAAGGGGCCAAAGTTGTATGTGGAGCTTAAATGGGAGTCAAAGATCAGTAGCTAACCGGCTGAAGCCTTAATTATCAGTGGAGGGACAGTGACAGGGAAGGAAGTCTGGCCAGATGAGGGAGGCAGTGATGTGTGCGTGTGTGTGCGCACATGTGTTGGGGGTGACAGCATGGAGAGGGCTGACATCAGCTTCCTATTTAGAGGATTTTTAAGTGGTTGCATGTAGAGGGGTTCTGGTCGGGGTTCTGTGCTTATGGAAGAATTATCCCATTTTCTTCTGTTGAAGGCAGTAGATCATAGAGGTTAAGACACAGTCTCTGAAATCAGACTATCTGAGTTGAAATATCCTGGTCCTGCTACTTCTACCTGTGTGACTTGGGCAAACTCCTGCACTTCTTCTAAGCCTCAGTCTTCTTGTCTATAAAATGGGCATGGCTAAGAAACTGACATTGTAGAGTTGAGATTGCTGAGTGCCTAGCACAGGGCCAGAAATCCGCAGTTACTATTACTATTTTTTGATATTCTCCCTGATTTCCTCACCTGCAGCAATGCCGAGACCATTGAGAACTCCTTCTATGGCAGAAATGGCCTGTCCCTACTTGCTTCCTCAAGAAAGCAATGCACAAACCCACGTCTACTCTGCCACTGAAGCAAAAGGCACACCTCCCCCGAGCCCACCTTCCCACCTGACACCCAGTGCCTGTGGCTTTAAGTAGGGATGAAGCTGGAGTGGAGGAGGCAGGGGTAAAAGGACAAGGCAGCTTTCTTCTCTTCTGAGTCAGGGCTGGGTGGGGGATGGATAGTAACAGAGTGATCCAAGGAGGAGGCAGGTGGCCTTCAGACACAGCGTCCCTCCTGCCGCCCCTCGTGCCTGGAAAGCGCTCTGCCCATGGATAGGCCTGTCAGGGTACACTGATACAGTGCCCCAGAGGAGGCCGGGGCTGTGTGTGGTGCATGTGGTGACGAGTGGCCTGGGAGTGGCTCAGTATTCTGCTACCGACTGACTGCAGAACCCGGGACAAGCTGCCTCACCTTTCTGGGCCTCAGTGTCCTCCTCACATGTCAGACTGATGTCTGCCGTTATGCCAGGCCATCTCTCCTGCATCCTTCACACAGATCCCTTAACTCCCTCTCTTTGCACACTCACACAGGCACATGTGCACACACACACTCATGCACGCCCATACAGAGGCACACATATGTGCACAGAGTGCACCATAGGTGCGGGTGCACATGTGTACACACACATGTGAACACAAGTGTGTTCCTCCTCAGCCGTCTGACTCACACCCAGTTCAAGTTCCACCTCCGGGCTCCCTGGTCTTCCCATTCCACCCTGATCTCCTGCTCTTCTGAACTTTCATGGTGGCCCGCACGAAGTCTCCTTTCAGTTTCCTTGTCAACTTCGGGGTGTGTGTAGTTCTGCACTATTTTTTCCTCCACATGCATAGTAAGCCCCTGACAGCCCCAGGTTCTAGGTCCTCCCCCCCCAACAACTTCCATGGTGCACAGAAGTGAATTTTCTGTGCCACTAATGATGTATAAGCTTCACGGCCTTCCTCAACACCGTGCTTACGCGGTCACATGTTTGCACACAGTTGGTGAATGCAAGATATTTTAGCTATGATCTGTTAACACCTGCGTTTCTCTCACCTCTGATTTACCCCCTGTCACGCTTCTCTGTTTGGTGGCATCAGAATGCCAGTTTGGAAACTAGCTAAGGAGCAGCTGAGTTGGGGGTGTTGGGTTTGCGTTGAGCGGGATGTATTTAATGTGATACTTAGTCCCTTCTATAGAAGCAATTCACTGTTGCTAGCTGTCACCGTGGAGTAAAGGCTTCCAGGGACAGACTGCTGCCCACTGTGCAGAGGTATTCTGTGTCATGCCACAAAGAGCCACCCGAAGTTGTGTGGAGACCTGAGTGAATGTGTCCTACAGTGTCCAGCCCTGGAGGTACATGGAGAATGGAAGAAAAACAAGGACTAACGTGTACAGACCCCAGAATCTAGCTGGTGGGGGATTCCTCCAATCATCAGGCAGGTGAAATTGTAAGCAGAAGATTCTATTCTCATCACTGCCTAGTCAAAATGAAAGTTCTCTCTTGTCAGGAATATACTCTATCATGCAAAGTAATACAATTACAAATGCACTATTCATTTTGTTTCTTTTTTGATGGGAATTACCGACACAGAATTTATCAGAACCCCCATGTTTAAATGTCTTGCTGATTTGACAGGAAATACTGACACTGACAGAGATAACAGAAAACTCATTATATGCCACCACAATGAGGACATCGATGACAATCTGGTTATAAGTTTCATAAATTCAAAGAGTATTTTAGATTTGTCACTGTAAATGAGAAGTTGAAATGCCCTGAAATCTCATAGCTCATATATGAAAGATACTTGACAGAGGTTTTCCCAAAGTTGATAACAATCCTGAAAATTCACATGGCATTACCAGTGACAAATTGAGAGACTCAAAGAAACCTTTCCAAACCGTGAATAATAAAATACAAAAATTGGATCAACTTGTTAGAGGAGAGACTGAATTATCTTTGTATTCTCTCTACAAAAATGATATTGAAAAATGATAGTCATTTAAAGAGATGATCAAAGAGTTTGCAGCCAAAAAAAAAAAAAAGTAGGAAGAAGAGTATTATGGATGCGTATCAGACACTTATTCTAGATTATGTGGTGCCTGTGGAATTTGTCAGTGTTTTACGGTTTGTAATTTGTTGTGATTTCTTTTGTTTTTGTAAATACAACTTCACTTTCAAACATAATTTTGTACTTGGAATTTTGAATTTTTCCCCTTCAGCAGGGTCCCCTAAATTGTGAAAGTTTCTGCCCACCCCCGCACCAAGATGGGTCTGCTCTGTGTAGTCCTAGGTCCCTACCAAGAGCTGCCTTGGCCTGTGGCTGCCAGCAGAGGTTCTGGATGTGGGGACAGGTGTGGGTGGCACTGACAACAGTGGCCACATTAGCCGCTGGGTGACATCACACATCCTTAGAGACCACCTGACTCTTACTCTAAAAGGGGGGCAAAAGTTCTGTCACACCGCCTATGAGGGGCAACAAACCTTTCTACCAACAGTCTCGTCGGGGCCTGGCTGGGCCCCGCCAGCTCTTCCCCCTCCTTGCGTTTCCTTTTAATAAAATTTAATGTTTTCATTTTCAAAGACCTAGAAAATCCAAACACTTTTTAAAAGCCCCGAGGAACTATAAAAATTAATAGCACAGGGATAATTTCTTTTTCAGTGGCGACTCAATTAAACCTGCCAAAGTCAGACAGTGTGATTTAAACGCACCGCTTGCAGAGAGACCCGAGCAAAGCAGGCAAACATGGAATGAACAATAATATTTACCAATTACCCTCTTGGATGTTTCCCACCCGGCCCCTTCCCCCCGGGGAGAATTTTTTCCTTCCCTCCCTCCTCTCTAGGGGCCAGAGGTCAGCATCCCTAATTGTTTTCTCCTTGAATGGTCACATTGCTATCAACAAGTGACTGAACTTCTTCTCTGTTCAGGGTAATGGAAAAATACCACCCGGGCTGGCTGCCCAGGGCAACAGGCCACGTGGACATTATCCGGACTGTGGGGCTGAGCTCAGCTTTGAAAATGGAAGAATGGCTCCCCTCTGGCTCATCTCAGCCAGGCGCTCCAGCCAGACTAGACATCTCACATTCCACACTTAGTCCTGCCTCAGGGCACTTGCTCCTGCTGTTCACCCTGCCAGGAATGCCCTCTCTCCTGTTCACTGACTCTTACCACAGAAAACTTAAATATTAGATTTTGTTTGAGGCCCCTATCAAGATCAAGTTCTTTTAAGAAAGCTTTCCTGATAAAATCCATATCCATGTAGATTTCCTATGTAATCTCATTGCCTTCAACTTCTCTTCACTGAGTTGATTGCACATTATCTCTTAACTCATAAGGGCTGTCTGGGCACTGTCCTAGCCCAGAACTTTTAACCTGCAGGCTGGTAACTGGCTTCTCCCTACTTCCAGACTGTAAGCTCCTCCAAGGCAGGAACTCCTCTGGATGTATCATTTGCATTATTCATTGCCTTTAGTTGGGTGTTCTGCCTGTGATGGAGGCTTAAACCTTGCATGTAGACTGGAATGGAGAGTCTCAATATTTTCTCTCTAACAGGAGAATGAGTTTTGTGTCTCAGGAAATGGTACAAGGATTTCAATGCAGCATTGTTTGCATAAAAAAATTAAAAAATAAAAAAATTACAAGAGATAAAAAAGACCTGAGCTAAGTGTCCAACAGTGGGGAATGGATAAAGAGAATATGGGATATAGTAACATGCTCTGGAGCAGTTAAAATAAAGGAAATGGAGTTGAATTATCAATATGTATAGATTCCCAAAACAGAAACATTGACTGCAAAAGGCAAACTGCAGAATAATATGTTTGTTAAGATATAATTTATGATGACTCAATGCCACATAAACCAATACTATGTAGCATTTTATGGGTCCATATGAACATATCCATGTGTGAACACATGGATGAGAAAGAAATACACACAATTCTTGCCAGGGGTTGCCTCTGGAGAGGGAGGGAAAGGAATGGGGA
This sequence comes from Felis catus, assembly GCF_018350175.1. Classification (NCBI taxonomy): domain Eukaryota; kingdom Metazoa; phylum Chordata; class Mammalia; order Carnivora; family Felidae; genus Felis; species Felis catus. The sequence continues at coordinate 65,865,920 of NC_058379.1, read as the reverse complement.
ATGGGACCCAAGATTCTTCATCTTGGATATCTTTTTCTTCTCATTATAAAACTCTGAAGCAAACAAGAGAATGTTAACATTTGCTAATTCTGCTTGATGAGTACATGGGTGTCTGTGGGGGAGAGAGTGGCAGAACGCCCACCTCATGGGCTCCCCCTCCTCTAGTTCACCCTGGACCCCCTTTCCTGGCCTCCTCTGTGGCAGCCATGTGACTTCAGTCTGGCTGGGGAAGCGGGCAGGTGGGTGGGAATGATAAGACAGTGGCTCCAGGTCTGGCTGCTGAATACCTGGCCTGGGTCAGCAGCCCTAGAAGCAAGCAAACCAGCCATTCATTCTGCTGTCACCCTCCCCAGGGAGCTTCCCCGGATTAAGCCGGACTGCAGGGAACAGGAAGAGCCAAGTCCAGGGGACTTTTGCTGCCTGCAGGATGCAGGTGAAGCCTCCAGTTGCCAGCCTGTGCCCCGCAACAGGCACTTTGCCCTTTGATTCATGTTAGCCAGCCTCCTCACTGTCCCCAGACCACACTTTGCTCATTTCTGATCTGCTCGCCACTAGGGATATACCCCTACATTGCTTTCTCAGCACATACTCAACCATCAAACCCTTCTGCCTGGCTGAGGCTACTGTCCTGGTGACGCCACATCCCCTCATCCCAACCTATTCCCAGAACTCTGTCTGTACTGCTTGTTTTGGCTTTAACCACACACTGTCCTTGCTGTTGCTTGTATCTTCGTGACAGGGACAATGCCTTATCTTTGCATTGTCTGTCAGGGAAGGACCTAAGTTGACTTTTTCTGTGCTGCGCAGGGTGGGGTGGTGGTGGGGGTGGGGGGAGAATAACAAAGTCTAGTCTGGTGCCCTCTGCGAGTCTGATGGGTTTAGAACACATTGTTTGGAGTTTCCAGAATTGAGGTAAAAGAGATCCTTACTGGAGAGGGGTGAGGGGGGCATGTGCCCCAGTGAGAGCACAGCAGGGAAGCCCCCTTATGAGGAGCTGTTGGGGAAGAGGGTTCTGAACCCCCAGCTTAGATTCATTCTCATTGCAGAGAATATCAAGTTTAACTCCAGCCGGGTTTCTTAGCATTGCTTGTTTCACTTCTGGTTCCTCTGTAGGGACTCCAGATAAGATCCCATAGAATGCAATAGTGTCTATTTCAGAGGCAGCGGGGAAGGTGGGGAAGACATCAGGAAGCAGCATCCTATTCCTGAGGTTTATCTGTAGAAAGGAGGTGGCCGTGCGGGAGCCTAGGATGGAGACAAGATCCTGGGGACAGGGATGGGGTCCTCATCTGGGGCGTAGCAATGGCCAGTTACAGAGGCTCCCTGAGACTCAGGTTCCTTATTTTTAGAAAAGAGATAATACAACTTTGCTGGGCTGCTGAGGTCGAAGTGAATAAAATCCATGAAAGGGTTTATCAACCTGTGAGTGCCATGCAAATAGTCGGGATCTATGTGTCTTTAACAGATGTGGATAACAAAATAGATGCCAGATAGAGATAGGCCTGTCAGAATGAAAAGGCTACTGAATGAGTGAATGAAGGGATGAGGGAATGAGCTAGGGAGGGGGCATATGCTCACAAGGTGGTCCAGAGGACCAGGGCATGGTCACGTGGGCAGAGGCAGTATCTAGACAGACACTGAGTAGGGACTTGGGACTACACCCAGGAAGCATGACCTTGATGTGGTTGATCCCTTGTCTCCTACTAAAGACTGGAGGGCTTGGTCAAGCATCCTCTTCCCCAGGGGAGAGCAAATACCTGGTGCCTGCAGCTAATGGAGGGTTCCCAGGGCTCTAGCACCAACCAGAGCCCTAAACTGCGTCCACTCCAAGGAGGACATGGGAAACAAAGCCGTTCCTCAGATGTTAGTAATCTGGACAAATGGCATGCAGAGCACCATTACTGCATGTTTAGAAAAGGAACAGACAATCACAAATGTAATTAGGGGAGACCCTGATGCAAACTCAGGATGGAAATACTTTGGAGGAGGGTGTAAGGACCACACATGTTTTATACTACAGAGTTTTGTCTCTCTGAGACGCTTATCTTCCTACTTCCCTGAGAAATATAATCTGAGCATTGTCTTTGGACACTGGAGCTTTCCACAAACGGGCCAGCTGGTCCTTCTGGTGTGTTCTCCCACTTTGGCTGCCTTGCACAAACTCCTTCCAGTCCATGGGTCCCATCACCAGGGCACTTCTCAAAGCTCACCTTCTTCCCAGTAGATTCAGACCTTCCCCTCAAACTATGTCTTTTTGTTTTCACGCTCTCCCATTTGTATCCTCCACATGCTCGGCTGCCCCTACCCTCCACTGGACTCACCATTCTCTGCCTAGCATTGCACCTGTTTGTACCTCACCTTTTCTTTCACACTGTGAGCTCTCTGAAGTTTAGTTTACAATTTCTGTGCCCTTTAATCCCCCTAGCACAGTGCTGGGCATATAGGGAACCCCCAAATATTTGATGACTTGTTGGGAAGATAGCATTCTTCATGACCCAGTGACACCTTGTCCCTTGTATCTGTGGCTAAATGGACAGTTACGGGCAGTCACAACTTTTCATGCTTGCCAAGGTGCAAGCATCAGCAGGCGACACCTGGCTTCAGCTCCCACCTTCAAATACTCCCCTTCCCACCCCGTGTGTGAGGCTGGACTCATTACTAGACCCTACATAACATGCAGCACCTGTGTAATCCTGCCTTGGTGATGCTGCACTTGCTGTTTTTCTCTCAACACTACACTTCAATGCCTAACCACTCCCCTTGTGCTCCTGAGAAACAAACTCACAGACCAGGGTGATCTCCCAGAGGATGGGACATCCTCCTCAGTGTCCCTCCCTTTTCATTCCCACCTTCTTTGCATTGTGCGGTCCCCTCGGGGTGGGGTGGGAGAAACCAGATTCGCAGATTACTGCCACCTGTGCAGGGTCAGATGCGTGACGGGGCTGTTCAGAGAGGGTGAGCTCAGTTCCAGACTGGGGGTGGGTGGGTGGGTCCTCAAGGATATAGGAGGCGGCGCTGGAACTGAGCAGTGAGGATGGGCAGGATCTGGACTGGCCAAGGAGAAAGCTGCAGGAACAACAGGGCAAAGAGTGCCTGGGAAAAGTGAACTCAGACAGTGGCTGGGAAAGAGGAATTATAGGACGTGGGGCAGAAGTTAGATGATGGCCCAGGACGGGGAATTATCCAAAACGATACAGTATTCGTACCTGAAGTCTTTCTGAGCATCTATGAGTGCCCACCTTGTGCTGGACTAGAGACAACCAGATTGGCTCGTGCCTGTGCCACTCTTGGAAATACCCAAATCCTCAGGCATGGGGTGAATTCACTTTTTTCTAGCCAAATGGGAGTTGGGGGGAGGGCATCCTTCTTGGTCCACACTCATGTGGGATTTAAGGATGGTCTCTCTTAAGTGCCTTATCTGCTTTGGGAGTGTGACAGTCACTAGGCAAGATCAGTCAAGTGGGCAAGGCTGCGTGTGCTTCAGAGAGAGACGGCTCACCGAGAGAACAGGCAAAATAAGAGAGGAAGCCACATGAGGGGGATGCTTACACACAGTCCCCAGGCCTAAACATGGGGACTCTGACATGTCTTATGAAGGCAAGAACTTCTCCTGGCCATAATTCAAGTGCAGAAAAGTGGGACCCTGAGAGAGGCACTGTTGAGGACATTTTTGAGGCAACAGAGGAGTGTGTCAAATCCAGCTGCTCCAGGCTATTTCCAAATGCCTTTTCCTTAGGAAGCTCAGGAATGCAGAGCCTCGGCACTCAAGCCCACTGGGTGAGGGGGCTGAAAATGAAATGCAAACTCAGACACATCACGGGGGCTCAGTAGCCTGGCCTGAACATGCAACCCCTTTAAGAAAGACACTGGCATGGAGAACACCCAGACCAGCATGGCAGGGACTAGAGGAAACCTCCTCTAGGAACTCTGAGAGGAGGATGAGGTGCATGGGGAACCATGACAGAGGGCACAGAACAGCAGTTGTCACTGGGTTGAGGCCTTCAGCTCTGTGGACAGTGCTCCCATGAGGGCAAGACTAAGACTTAGAGGATACTGGCGTCCTAACACTCTAGGGCTATTGTGCAAGCACGGGAACTGCCTGCACCGGGGTCGCCTGGTCTTTCTGAGCACCTCTCATGTGCGGGGCCTGATGCTGTGTCCCAGCACAGTAGAAAGCTGACCGTACTCAGGCTCACAGAGACCACATTTTGGCCTTTTTGGAACATGTAGGGGAATGCTTTGCTTGGTAAGAGTATTCTGAAGATATGCATAAACGTTTCATAATGAATAGAGCAGTGTGCTCTCAGGAGTGGGAAAGTGACATACACGTCCCCCTCTGTGGGTGATGCATGTGAGGAAACAACTCTTTACAGAAACGCCGGCCGGCCGGCATCATTTTTGGCATGCACACTCAACTCATCCTGAATCGGGCTACACACAGATTGCAAAGAAGGTCGTATGTAAATATAAATACATTGTATCACATAAATAGAAATTTAGAATTCCAAGCAGCAGCATAGAAATCACAGCAACATATCTCATTTAACACTCATGATCATCCCATGTGGTGGGTGCTATTATCTTCATTTTACAAAAGAGGAAACCAAGACATGGAAACATGAAGCAAATTGGCCAACGCCACCTAGTTGATAGGTGGCTGAAGCAGGACTTGAACCCAGAGCTAAGGTCTTAGTTTCTATGTTCTGTGGGAGGGATGTAAACACAGGAAGAAGGGTGCCTTGCCAGAGACACCGATGGGGAGTTGCTGCCTCAGGGCTGGGGTGGATAAGGTTCCTTCCACCTCTACAGGTCTATGGTCTGGCCTCTACGGTTTTCAGGCAAACACAAACATATGCCAAGTTGGGCACAGCCTCCACAACCCTAAGTAATTCAAAGAATGTGATACTGGGGAGGCAGAGAAACAGCCACAAAGGCAAGGCTAGGTGAAGTCTGTTTGTACATTCCTGAGTCCCTGTTCTCTTTGCAATTGTTCTTGCTGCCCCTTTAAGGGTACCTGGCCCCTGGGCACTGAGCAGCTGATCTGTCTTAACGAAGGAATATTAAACAGCCCAATGGAGAAGATGGGGTGGGAGGCCTCAAGTCCATCTACTCCAATCCATGGACCCATGATAAAATAAATCCTCTTCATCTCAGGGAGATCCAGAGATGCTCTCATTTTTGGTGGGCTGGAAAGTGCCTATCTTGAATACTAAAGTTAGTTTATGAATCCTCACCAGCCGGGAAGGTTCTGTGGAGCATTTCTTTCTATAGACTGTATTAGGAAAGTCTCTTGTCTTAGAAGCAGACTCTTTGGTTTTCCAAATACAACACTGTATTATACTACTGAATATTCTTTCTTTTTTTTTTAATTTTTTTTAATGTTTATTTATTTTGGGGACAGAGAGAGACAGAGCATGAATGGGGGAGGGGCAGACAGAGAGGGAGACACAGAATCGGAAGCAGGCTCCAGGCTCCGAGCCATCAGCCCAGAGCCTGACGCGGGGCTCGAACTCACGGACCGCGAGATTGTGACCTGAGCTGAAGTCGGACGCTTAACCGACTGAGCCACCCAGAGGCCCCCTGAATATTCTTTCTTAAACTATGAATGCCTTCTCCCTCCCCATGGAGTGTGATATACGCCTTTGGAAAGACATGTCACCCTCTCTGCTGTCCTCACAATTGAGAATCACCGGTCTTGTGTAACGGTTGTAGCTGAGAAGCCAGAGATATGAGTTAATTTGGCCATAGTCACAAAATGGCTTATTCGGCTCATTCATTTCAGTTCTACTGAACAAAGATTTATTGAGCAACTACTATGTGCCTTGGATCTTAAAGATAACAGGTGCACGTGCATTTTCAAATCTATCTTGGAGGGGGCCCTTTGACCAAAGGACTGGATATTTTCACTGGTAGAATTTAGGTACCAGTAGGGTACATTCTCTTAGTTGGGAATCTTTGGATACCACTAAAATCTCACACTGTGGACAAATCTGCTCAATCAGTGCAAAAAGGGCCAGTCCTGCATGGGTACCCAGCTTTGAAGATGGCAAAAATGAGAAAGATTAGACCTCTCCCTAAAGTAATAGCATCTCCCTGCTGCCCCTCTCTTGTCAACACCCTCTTCTCCTTGGATTTGGCCTTATACCCTGCCTGCTGTGTTCTTACTAAATTGGGCAGAAGGGCGCCTCCCCCTTTATTTCTTCCCATCCCCCCCAACCCGGTTTCTTCCCAGCACAAGGTTCCATTCTTCATTAATGCTGTTTTAAAGCCAGCATGGAGCTGTTTTCCAGATGTGGCCATGCGCAGACAGTAATTATGCTCTGTGATCCCTTCCAGCTGCTCCCATCGCTTGCCAACAACCCCCTCCCCACCCCCACCTTGCAGCCCCAGGAGTCCATGTTTGGGGGCTGCAAATTAGGGCAAACGTTGTAAAATGATCGTGTGCTACACACGGCCTTCTCCGCAAGAATTATGGACTTTATAACTGAGCTAATTGGCATTAGGTCTTGCCTGAAAGGTCAACAGAGTGGCAAAGAAACAGGATCTTTGTAAATTGATCGGCTGGTTCCCCCTGCGTCCCCTCAACTCTCTCTCCCATTTTGAAATACGGCCTACCTGCCTTGCAGAATTGCTGACTCTTGTAAATTACTGCTTTGACTGTGTGGGACTGTGACACATTGTTTCACGTCACCTCACGTGGAAGGTGGTGGGGATGTTGAAGGGGAGCATAATTAAACCCTGTGAATTCTTCTACCATGCCACAAGCTTCAGCCTTCACACACCTCGGGGAAGCAAGCAGTGCATTGTAATGCTCCTGACCTTCAAATCAAGCGTGATTTATCCAAAGGTAGCATACAGGCTCACGATTATTTATTTATTTATTTATTGCTCCAAATACGTGAGTTCCTTTGGGATGATCTTGTCTTTCTTAAATGGGAACATTTGTATAATTTTTTTTTTCACTCCACACATTCTTATTGAGCATATAGTAGTGGCAGGGTTCAAGACTGACCTTAGGAGGGAACAAAAGTTGTGTTTCTGGGAAACTGAGATGTTACGTTTTTATCTATACTTTGTGCTGATCTTTCTGCGCAGGGTGAATTGAAGCCTTATGGTTTCAAAATGTCTGTCCTCCCCATCTGGTGCTCACTGTTGGGGTTAAGCATTGGAAGTCCTTGTTCAAACATGTATGGTATCTGGGAGAAATAATGCATCAAATTTGTGGTTCTTACTCCCTTCCTTCTTCTTTTTCTTCATCAGGGACCCTTGAGAATCTAATGAAAGCTGACCTCATATTGCACACACACATGTTTTGCCTACAACGTAGGGCTGTTCTTGGATCTTCCAAATCCCTGCTATGGATCAACTCCAGGTTATGAATCCCTGCTTAGTTATCATCCTTGCCCACTGACAGTCTAGCTCACATGGACTTATTAGACCCCTTCTAGCAGGGAGACCTCAGGGAACAGGTCTTAGGCTGGCCAAGGTAATGGGAAAAATGAGAGAAGCAAAATTTCAGTGGCCTGCTTTTGGGCCACAATGCAAGGGGAGGTCTGAAAATCATCTACTCATTAAACTTGCAGTCTGCAGACCTAATAAACAATGCAACATGCACATATCCACATGCAACTCTTTTCCAAATGTATGTTAATGCTGTTGAGATGTGAACATTAAGTGTTGGCCTAATCAACAGATACAAAAATGGTAACTGTTGTGCTGGGAGGTTATTTAATGCAAAAAAAGGGATCTGAGCTGGGAAGTTTAGGAGGCCTTGGTCTACTCTATCAGTGATCCAGGTCACCATCCCCTCTTACCTTGATTGCTAATACAGCCCGAGTATGTTTCTCCCTCACATCCTACCCCTAACACTGTGGCCAGGGTGGTTTTCCCGGATGCCAGGTCTCCTAAGCCTAAACCCTCCCATGGCTGCCATCCCACTCTGGGTCCTAGCCAAACCCTTGTCATGGCCTCCTGCTCTGCCCTCATCTGCTATTACTCTCCCCTTTGCTCATATCACCGCAGCCCCTGATGCTCCTCAAACAAGCTGGTCAAGCTACCAACTCACATCTTTTGCCCTTGCTGTTTCTCTCTGCCCACAATACACCTGTCTCAGGTGTTCTGATGGTTGGTCTCCTCCCCTTTCCAGGTCACTGCTCATGTTTCACACTTGCTCCTCACCTCATCTAACACAGCCACCACCTGCCCCACTACTCCCAATCCTTCTTCCTTGCTTTATTTTCTCCCACAGCCTCCAACACCACCTGACTTCATATTTACTTTTGTCTGTGTCTTCCCACCAGAATATCAGCTCCTTGAGAACAGAACCTTTGTTTGGGGCATCTCCTGCTGAATCCAACGGCAATAGATATTTTCCTGTCGGTGAGCTCCAGGCCGCCGGACCCCATCTGCTGCAGCTCTGTGCTTTGAGCATTGCAGTGCAGCTTCTCCTTAAGAGGTTTTCACAAGTTCAGAGCAGTCCTGGGTATTGGGGAGTTGAAATTATTTTTACCCATGTGCAGCTGAAATAGCCATCTGCCATCACACCGCCCAATTCCCCACTGTGTTTAAAATCCATCTGGAGTTCTTTTTTTTTTTTTTTTTTAATTATCCATATTAAAAAAAAAAAATCACTGTCTTGGTGCAAAAGAAGGTGCCTTGTTTTCATATCTTTTCTGCCTGTGGCAGAACCTGTCCTAGAAGAGAGGGATAGATTTAGGGCTACTCATTGCTTGTTTCAAGCTATATGGATTAATTATTGTTTCTAGGTGCATGGTTGTTCCTTGTTCTAGGGATGTTTATCTTCCTGTACCTAAATATAATTCAAAGCCCAGCTCATGTTACCTCCTCCACAAAGCCTTCATGATTACTCTAGCCTTCCCTTCTCTGACATCATCATGGTAGGAATGGGTAGCTCCTTAGAACAGTGTCCTTACTTTTCTTCTGTTTTCCTCAGCTGTGTTGGCCTTGTACTTGTCAGCTCTGTGATAACTGAGACTATACTTCACGTTGATCTTGCAACTGCCACAGAGCCCAGTCCAGAAGGGCCCTTATAAAGTCTTGGAATGCCTTCTAAATCCTTCTTTTCCTTCAAGGCTCCTCAGATCCTTTTTGAACAGCTCAGGTTTTCACCATGTTTGGACTCGTAGAGTGTCATCTAAATAATCTGAATTCAATATAGTACCTATGTTCCTCCTGCTTTGCCAAAGCACTCTGTGAGCTCTGGATTGTGGGGAAGGTATCTCACATCCCATTGCCTACATAATGACCAGACCAAAGCGATGCTCAGTGAATAATTTTGATTTAAATTATGATGGCGATGATGATGGAAACACTCAATCATTGTTCCTACCTTCAAAGGGCTCACAGTCTATTAGAGGAGAGAGATAGATGGCAGGGCCGGGGAGGGGTATGTGGGCACCTCCATGTGATTTTAAAAGGAGAAACCAATGAACTCATCATGAAATTTTAAAATGTCAAACATTTGAACTTGAAGTTTCAGGAAGAGGATGCACAAAGGCACAGAACTAGGAAGAGTCTGGTGGATTCTGGGAGCAGCTGTGGTTCTGAGTGGCTGGGGTATAGGAGGCATAGGTGGTGCTGAGAGGTCAGCCTTGGAAGGTAGGAGGGTCGGGCAGGGGGCCCCATCCTGCTCTGTTAGACACGCCCATCCCCGCTCTCTCTGGTCATTTATTCCAATCTCAATGCGTGCATTTATCTAAACTCTTTGGTAATGAGGTTTATGGGTTTGTCCTCCTCTAGGTGAAGTGGGACCTCCTCTGATTCACCTTAAATTGTGGGTTGGGGCTCTGGGGGGTTGATATCCTTCAAGTTCCTCCTATTCCTTTCAGTCCAAGTGACATGTCCTTTATAAAAAACAAGACACATACAGACAAGTATTTGGAAACTAGGTGTCTGGAGATAGACCCATCTATTATTACCTTCACGACTTTGGACAATTTCTTTAACTCCTCTGAGCCTCAGTCTTTTCACTTGAAAAACAGAAAATAACACCAGGCCCACCTACTTCATTGCTCAACTATAACATAACAATCGGTGTAAAAGAGCCTCCAAACACGTACCACTCTGCACAAATGCAAGGGCTTATTACCCTGACGGAAGGAGACAGCCGCTCCTTCCTCCCGAGAAGACTCCCTTGCCAGGCGGTACAAACGTCAGTGGGGGTCCCTTGGTCTCCCATGGCAACTCGCCTCATCAACCCACTGGCGTTTTTGCCTCCACAGAAGGCAGCACTTGCTCATTAGGCAGAACAAATTACCCACGTTCCATTGGGGTATAGATGGAAAGCTGCGAGGTAGAATAGATTTCTTCCCCTCTGCTTCCCTCCCTCTCCCTTTTCATGTTCACAAGTGTCTCCGGAACAAGCTGTCTCCTGTCTGGGGAAGGCAGAGCCCAGGCCGCGCAGAGGTGGTGTGAGAGATTTGAGAATGCAGCTGCTCCAGCCCTCTTCCCCAGTGCGTCCCACAGCTTGGCTGGCTCTGGCCCTGCCATGCTTGCAGCACATCTGAGCATCAGCCGTTTGCATAAAATGTTAGCCCCAAACACTGCAGACCTTCGTCTGGGGCACCGAAGGTTACTGGCTCCACATACCCTCTGGGGGCAGGGCATCAAGGGACAGGAAGGAAGCCAAGTTCCTATTTCATTACCTGCTCCCATCTAGTGAATGGTGAAGGAGCCCCTTGTGGCCACATTTCCAGCCCCTGGTCCATTTTACTTCCATTCAAGCAGCAACACATATCCCAAATCCTGAATGGGAAGCAGGGGAAATAAGCAGTACAGGAAGACAGATGGGAGAGAGGCAGGATGGTGGGACTGATGAAGAGCACCCACTTCACTCTCTGGGGTTCCTTCTTTTAGGCCCTTGGGACCTCTACAATGCCCACTTCACATGTCCCAGCACCCTCTGCCCCAGGCTCCAACAGAGGTGGAGGTGACTTCAGGCCAAGAAAAGTAAAAGCATTGTCCAATGCTTTCAGAGATTCAATTTGATTTGGTTTGCTTCAATGGGATTCGATTCAATTCAACTCCGTTCCCACATATTCAGCACTATTTGTGTGTCAGGAAGTTTTCTCAGTCTTGGGGATTCTCAAATGAAGCCGAGTCAATCCAGAAATAATTTCCAAAGTCTTAAAAGTTGGGCTAATCTGACTCAGCAATTCTTTTTCTAGGAGCTTAAACTAAGAAGATAATCTTGAATGTATGGGAATATTAGCTATGAAGACGTTCCTCTTTGTTTAAAAAGCAATACAAATTTCTCAGGGATAGGAGACAAGCATTAGATGTATTTAATACAGGCCTTACAAGCTCTAATGACATAGGCAGGTTGAAACCAGTCAGGCAGGAAGAAAACCAGTTAGTGCAGTATCTTTAGATGCACAAAGAACGTGCCAAAGGTTCCCAAACTTTGTCTCAGTAGTATTTTTATAGCACCCATAAACCAAAATAGGTGACACATGGTTAAGTTTATTAAGGATGTAGGGCCAAATAAGCTGATAAGTATTTATTTCCTAACAGCTTAGTAGCTGTTTGAAAAAATATTTCACATAAGTTGAAAGAAAAAAATATTTATAATTCAGTCTTAAATAATCATAATCATTTACCAATGGAATATGTGCACCTGTTGGCCATTGTACAATTAGTCAAACCTTGGAATCAGATTGGACAGATCCACCCTAATTTCCTGGTCTACAATGATTTTTGTATGGTACTTTCTTTTTAATACATCAACCAATGAAAACCCAGAGTTGCAGAGATATGATGATATCATATATATGTAGCATGATATAATCTCTGAACTCCCTCAGGCTGGTAATTTGTGTAGTATCTGACAGTATTAAGTACAATGGTGCGTCCTTTGATAATTAAAGATATCTTGTACTACCCTTATGGGTTCCCTGTGGCACCCTGGAGTTCCTTGGAACAAAGTTTGGGAACTGCAGAAATATGTTCAATTCCATTTTGTTGAAACAAACTGCCTTCTTTATTTTTTCCCTTTTGGTTTAGCTTTTGATAGACATAAGAATACAAGAAATATTTTACTTTTCTATTGACTGTAGAAAAGAAAATCAGTCCAAGACTCTTATAAATAGCAACTGACCCTTAACTTTAGTTTAGTTTCAAGGAGGCCATTGGTCATGGTGGGGACTGAGGCAAAGAGTGAACACAAATTCCATCGAAAGAAATAAGCTTCTACTCAGCTTCCCCCATGTAGTTTGATGAGAATGTGATTATCACCATTTTTTTAGAGAGAAACAGAAATTATGGACTTTTATGTAAAGTCTCCCAATATCCAGATACTAGCAACTAATTCTAACATATTCTTTTTATAACTATTGGGTAGCTCAATACTATCCTACACAGAAAAGACATGCCTTTAGGTGGTGGTATTTCACTTGTGAGTCATTGGGTTTGTGACACATAATAAGTTATTATGTCACCATTAAAAATGACATTATTGATAAACATATAATCACACTAACACATGTTCATGGCAAGTAGAAAAAGGTAACAAAGATCATACCATTTTTATAAGGGCTATTTATGGATAGTAAGATGACTAAAAGGATATATAACCAATTGGATAAACTTGTTTTTGCTGGGAAGGGAATCATTGCTGTTCTGTATTTTCTAAGTTATTTTTACAATAATCATATATTGCATCCACAATTTGTTTTGTTTGTGTTCGTTTTAAAAAAGAAGCTTAGAGCAATTACCATGAATAAGACACTATTAGGCACAAACACAAATACAAATCAAAGTTGCATGAGTCATACAGAAGCTTATTAATGAATGGGAGAGACATCACATTTACTAGTGATATATTAATTGATGAAACAAGTGGGAGAGTTACATGATTATATCTAAGTTGTTGAAGGGGTTCAAGATAGGGAAGCAACTGGAGGGTGGCATGCAACTGGAGGGGCCATGGCCATGGAAGGCAGCTATATGTGGGGTCCCGGAAACCATCCCCAGGTCAGTGGTTCGGGACTCAGCTTAGGGTTGCATTCACAGCTAAGATTTACAGAAGTGGAAGGACACGAAGCATAAGCAGCAAAGGGAAAAGGCACATGGGGTGAAGTCCAGAGGGAACCAGGCATAGTCTTCCAAGAGTTTTCTCTCAGTGGAATCACATAGGACAAGCTTAACTCTTGTGCTGAATTGTGACAACACATGGGAAGTACTGTCTATCAGGGAAGCTTATCAGACATGAAGTGCTCAGGGTTTTACTGGGGCTGGTCACACAGACACCGCCTACCTAGCATGTACCAAAATTTTAGACTCCCAGAGGAAAGTGGGTTTCAGCATAAAGCACATAGTTTGTATAGTGTAGGCACAGTGAGCCATGCTTGCCTATTAGGGAATAGTCGGAACTTTCCTAAAATCCAAGTTCCCAATACCAGCCAAAGACAACCTTGCCTGCAGCACACTTTTCTAAGGATAGCAATCTCAGGCCTTCTGTTTTATCTCTCCTCTGCACAGAAGCCTTCACAGGGGAGATGAGATTTGAGCAGGGCCATGATTTAGGGAGATGGAGAGAAGAAGGGAAAGTGTTCCAGGTGTGGCCAATACTCAAAACTAAACCTCTTTTCAGAGATCAGAGAATCCTAAGATTGGAAGGGGTCATAAAAGTCATCTAGTCTAGTACTTCCAGAGGGCAAGCATATGCCATCAGCAGTATGCAAGTCCATTTTAGACTATCCATGGATGAATGTTGAATTGTTTTAATTTGTATATATTAATGTTCATATATTCATCTTGATGCACAGTTACAGGCATACCTCATTTTATTGTGCTTTGCTTTGTTGTGCTTCTCAGATATTCTCAGTGTTTTTTGCAAATTGGAGGCTTGTGGCAGCCCTGTGTTAAGCATGGCTATTGGTGCCAACTTTCCAACTGCATTTTCTCACTTTGTGTCTCTATGTCACATTTTGGTAATTCTCACAGTATTTCACATTATTATTATATTATTCATTTTTATACTTGTTATGCTGTAATCACATGGACACATGTTCATGATCTATTAAGTAAAAACAGGTAACAAAGATCATGATACCATTTTTATAAAAGCTATGTATAGATATTTATGACATTTGTTATGGGGATCTATGATCAGTGATTGCAACTCTCTGAAAGTTGAGATGATGGTTAGCATTTTTTGGCAATAAAGTATTTTTCAATTAAAGTATGTACATTTTTATACATAATGCTAAGTATAGTGTAAACATAGCTTTCATATCCACTGGGAAACCAAAACATTTATTTGAATTACTGTATTGTGATGTTTGCTTTATTGCAGTGGTCAGTAATGAAACCCACAATATCTCTGAGGTATGCCTATACATATATAATGTAAAGTTAATAATAATATTTTATAATATATCACAGACATTATGTATATATGTGTATATTTCTACATATCTATCTGTTAACTGTATAAAAACCTGATACTGTAGGTACTATCTAGGATTAGGCTAATTTTTTTTAATAAATATAACTTATTGTCAAATTGGCTTACATACAACACCCAGTGCTCATCCCAACAAGTGCCCTCCTCAATGCCCATCACCCATTTTCCCTCTCCCCCACCCCCTACCCATCCTTGGTTTGTTCTCTGTATTAAATAGTCTCTTGTGGTTTGCCTCCCACCCTCTCTGTTTGTATCTATTTTTTCCCCCTTCCCTTTCCCCATGGTCTTCTATTCAGTTTCTTAAGATCCACATGTGAGTAAAAAGGTTAATTTTTTTTAAATGTGTTAATTGAAAGACAAATATTAAATAATATTAAGTAATTAATAAATATAGAATAATTAAATCTTAAATAAATCTCAAATAATATCAAATATTAAATAAACAACAGCCTCAGGGGGCTGAGGCCACATCCAACCCCTGAGGACAGTACAGTGAGCAAATGGCTGATGCTGATCAGCCCAGCCTCCCTCCCACCACGGAAACCTCACTATCACGTTTTTACTTTGGTTATGTAGTGTCATATGCTACCTGTGTAAAGGAAGAGCTTTTTGCTAAACTTCTAGGGTACCTTCCAGAAAAACTAGACAACACTTCCCTGATTCTATGAGACCTCGTAATGTAAGTCAGTGGGAAAATGGAATTCAATTTTTACTTATTATTTTAAGAATTCTTTTTTTTTTTTCTTGTATAACTCAAGATACTTCCTTATGGATACTATCATTGTTTATCCACTGCAGGAAGTTCATTGAAAAACGAAAACACACAAATCACCCAGAAGCTTCCTGTTGTACATTACTTTCTGCATCTTAAATCCAACTTCCTCATCTCTCTGTTCTTTCACCAAATTCCACTCTAATACCTTTTACGCATGAGACACTGACGGGCATTGCCGACTTGGCCTGATTCTGTTTCCCTTGCCCATCCTTCAGGAAAGACAGTCCTTGGTGACAATATTTTGGCTCTGACCATCCACTCTGGGTTCCAGCGGGACTTCTAAAACCACTCACTGCAGTTCTCAGCCATGCCCTCTGAGATTTCTGAGCCCACAGAGACTAGGAAGTTATTATTAAGCAGAGAAATATACCTTTGTGATAGTCCTGGAGGCTATTTCAGGCAAGTGAGCTGAAAACCTAAGTGAGGCTTTTTGATTGTTGATGCCTGGGGGACCCAGAAGCAAGAGCCCCTCTTCTCTTTCATCTAACAAGCCCCTAGGATAGATGCACCTTATAATGTCTGTCAAAGAACTTAGCTTGCTGTCAGGAAGAGGTCTCTGCCTTTCAACATTATTAATTCACTTAACAAAAAAAGTACCTGTTTTGTGTAAGACCCTGTTCTGAGCACTGGGGACACGCAGTGAGTGTGGTGCCCTTGATTTCTGTCCATATGGAGATTACATTTCAAGAAGCCTTAGCCACAGGCAAAGCAGACAGCCTGATGACTTTACACAGTCCCATCCGCCTCTGTGCCCACTCCCAATTCTCTCCCTTTCTTTCAGATGTGAAAATCTAGATCTTATTTTATAGGTAAGGTTTGGATGTCTAATGGCCACTAGACAGTGTTAGACCAAGCGCTTAAGTCAGGCACTCTCTTAGGTCTAGAATTACACCTCTATCCACTTACATATGAACGAACATTTAAGGCTCAAATAAAGTTAAACCTCTTCTGTGAACTATTCTGTATTAGAAACTCTGAGAAAACCTGTCTTTACTCAGTTCTCCCATGGGCACAGGTCTGCTCCATTCCTTTACCTGAGCAGTCAAGCTGGTGCCTGTGAGCCTGTCTCTTACAGATAGGTGACTGGACTACGGTGGGCACCTGATCCTGGGGCAGCCTATCTATCTCTAGGCTGGCCAGGTGCCTCTGAGCAGGTCTTCGTTTGAGAGATTTGCTTAAAGGAGCAGTGTGACTTCAGTGGGCCAGTCTGGCCTCTGAATTGGGCTTACAGGGCTGTTGACAGAGGAAGCAGATAAGAGGAAGGGACACACACACACACATACAGCTGCATCATGGGAGAGGCGGAACTCTGGCAAGAAGACGGTAGACTCCTGCTGTCAAGGGGCACTGACAGAATGGCCTTAGATCTCAGTGGTCTTTGATTCCCATTTATATTATTGTCCTGTGAAGAGGCCCCACTGTGCTTGAGGTATTCTGAGCTCCTGTTCCTTCTAAATCAAAGGGCTGAGGTGAGATGTTTCTTCTCCTCCAGCCCCATCCCCTCCCTCTTGTCATCTTCCCTCACATGCTTTCTCTCTTGCCTCTCTGGACCAGAGCCTTACAGAATTCCTGATACTTAGCTTCTTAATCCCAATAACTTGTGAAGTTTTTGCAAAGTGCTCAGTCCTATGCCAGGTGCCAAAAGGGATAAGAAAGGAAGTAAGATGTTCAGCTCCAGCCCGCAGGGAGCCTCTATTCCGGCAAGACAGGGAAGGCCTGTGAGCACCACCAAGCTTGGTAACTCGTCAGGCCAGGGTCTGACTATCCCTGAATGCAGGGTATTGGGGTGCCTGTGAAGTCAGAGGAGGCCTCTGGGCACTGGGGGAGGTGAGAAAATGTGGCTGGAAGGAAAGGATTGGGGAGATCATCCCAGTTACAGAGACCAACATGAGCAAATGTCTGAGGAAGGGAATGAAGCTGGTCGAGGGGGCCAGGAGGAAGGTCCAAATGGGGAGAGGAGAAGGGGGCTGGAGATGGCTTCACTCTGCAGTCCTTACCCTGCCATTAAATCTGGGGGGGTAAAATGGTGAGCTGGCCAACCTGCCCTCTCAATCACCTCATCAGGCATGAATTACCCGGGATTAAAAAAAAAGAAGAAGAAGAAGGAAAGGCCTCATTATGTGGTTGGAAATCCTCATACCAGAGATAAAATTTTATGAGTTGCCTATTGCTCAGCACCCCATATTTTTGACATTCCCTGTTTCACATACAGTATTTTAAATACATGAGACACAGACATTACTGTTTTTTTTATTTTTTTTTTTACCCTTTCATTTTTTTTTCTTTCTGTCATGGCTTAGTGGGTAGCTCTGAAGTTTTTAATACTGAAGGGCCCATTTCATGTTATTTATTACCCTGCTTGCGTGAAAGCTGAGGCCTATAAATCGTCAACACAGGCCGTCTAATTCCAGCAACGGCAGGGCTTCGTCACATGTAATTAAAAGATCCCAAAGCCATTGGAATGTAATGGATTTGGAAATGACACCATAGGGGCGCGGGGAGCAGGCCCAGGAAGAGGCAGCCGTATTTCAAAGGCTCTCCTGCGTGGTCTGGGATCGATGGGGCCGCCTGGCTGGCCTCCAGCAAGGCTGGCTGCAGTAGGGATAGAGGAACGGTCTGGATTTGATCTCACCCTCAACTCGGAGATCTTTCCAGCTCCCACCTGCATGGAGGCGCACCTGGCTCTTGGCTTCACAAACTCCTTCAGCCTGGCCTGCCAAGGTGCCACCTCTGGTGGCAGAGAGCATCCTAGCAGGACTGTTTCTAGAAGTCAGGAGGTAACCCCGCTTCACAGACAGAGAGCCAGCCTAGGATGGGTGGCAAGGGCTTGGTTCCACCTTCCCCACAAGTACAACTGTCCTCTCATTCTTGGTCCCCATCTGTCTCCCTGAAGCTGTTTCCAGCTGTTCTAGACAAGGTCACCCGTGTACAGCTCCAAGTTTGGCAGTGAAGTTTCCTCGACTGTCCACATCCACCTAGAGTCCCCTACCTCTTCCTGTGAGCCCCTGGGGCACCTTGTCTGCCCAGCTGTGAGACACTATGGGGCTGGAA
Source organism: Felis catus (assembly GCF_018350175.1). NCBI lineage: Eukaryota > Metazoa > Chordata > Mammalia > Carnivora > Felidae > Felis > Felis catus. The sequence goes on along the minus strand of NC_058379.1, from coordinate 65,847,669 downwards.
GCGGGTGTTCATTTGCCTGGCTGCCTCATCATCCCTGATAGCTCCTAAGCAACAAGGGCTGCATTTAAGTTGTCTTAAAGTTGTTAGCCCAGTGGCTTTTACACAAACCTGCTGCGTGGTAGGTGGTCACAGGGATGGGGCAGGAAGGAAGACATGGAGGAGAAGAAAGGACAAAAAGAAAGAAAGGAAAAAGGGAGAAAGCAGAGAGGGATCTTTGGTGATCTCTCCGTCTCCTGGTTTTAAATAATAAGCTAACCAGACTCTAAGATGCCCCCAATGACCTCCACCTCCTGCTAGCACATCCTTGTGTCCCTCCCCACCCAATGCACCGGGTTAGTGTTTGTGACTAATGGCAATGTGGCAGAAGTGTGGTACGTCACTTAGGAGATCAGGTTATACAAAAGACTGCAGCTTCTTCTTTTCCCCTCTCCTTCTCTCTTGAATTTCTTATTCTGGGGAAGCAAGCTGCCATGTTGTACGAGCAGCTGTATGGGTAGCCCCGTGTGTCTGGAAACTGAAGCTTCTGGCCGGCAACCTGACTGCAATCCCACTAAGCTGCTCCCAGGTTCCTGACCTCAGAAGTCACGTGACTAAATGAAGACTCTTTAGGCTTCTCAGTTCTGGAATAATGTATTGCACAGTGATAGATAACTACATACAAACACCATCCGTATGTTGACGACACCAAATTTTTGTTTCCTACTCAGACCTCTCTGCTCAACTGCAGAATTGTATACCCAACTGCCTCCTTTACCTCTCTGCCCTACATTCCAAACTGAACTCCTGATCATTCTCTTAACCTGCTTCCTCCTCAGTTTTCCCATGAGAGTTGGTGTCAACTCCTACCCGGAGGCTAGCTACAGCCTCCTCTCTGCTACCTGCCTCCTCCCTTGGCCACTGCAGTCTGTTTTCTACCCCACAGTTGGAGATCCCAATCAAACGTAAGTCAGACTATGATACTCTGAACCAAAATTTGCCACTCAACCGCCTGAATTCCCAGGCCTCATTACTCTGCTCTTCTCACCATCACCTTTTTATGCAACACTTAGAACCTTCAAGAATATTATACAATTAGTTTATGATGCTTACTGCTTATTGCCTATCTCTGCTGGTTTGTAAGCTCCACGAGAAGAGGGGTTTTTGTTGATGTTTTCTATTTTGTTTATTGTGGCATCTCCTAGAACAGAAGACCCAGAACTATGAGCCTGGGACATAGTGGTAGGCAATAAATATTTGTTGAAGGATGGAAGGCAGGGAGGAATAGATGGTAGGGGGTCAGGATGGTGAAGGAGGGAGGAAGGACAACTCTATGAGAATGCTTCATTTTAATCTGAATTGTTCCTCTCCTTGTAAGATGTTTGAAGGTGGGAGAGGCTATCCTACCCCAACATCTGGTGGCAGGCTTGCTGAGACCAGGAGTCAGGGAATGTGTATGAACGATCTGCTTGGGCCACCCAGGAATCCCTCAGTTTTGCTGTTCTCCCCATCCAGAAAACCTGGATATTTTCACTTCTCTGGTGTTTTGCTGCTTTTCACATCCAGCTCTATGCTTTTCTGGCTTTGTCATGGGTTGACTTGTGTCCCCCTAAAAGATACGTTGAAGTCTCAGCCTCTCAGTACCTTAGAATGTGACCTTATTTGGAAATAAGATTGTGGCAAATATAATTAACTAAGTTAAGATATGGTTACATTGGAAAAGTATGACCTTAATCCAATATGATTAATTGTCTTCTTAAGAAGAAGAGACACACAGGGAAAATCACATGTGAAGACAGAGGCAGAGATTGAAGTGATGTATCTACATGTCTAGGAGTACCAAGGATTGCTGGCCATCACCAGAATCTAGGAGAGAGGCATGGAATGGATTCTCTCTCAGAGTCCCGGAAGGAACCCACTGTGCCAACACCTTGATTTCAGATGCTCAGTTTCCAAAACTGTTAGAGAATAACTTTCCATTCTTTTAAGCTACCTAGTTTGTAGTCCTTTGTTATAGCAGCGCTACGACACTTACACATATCTCCATGCCTTCTCCAAGACTATCCCAGTCCTGTCTTCTCTCAGCATTAACAGACTATTAGAACACACCAGTTTTGGTGGCCCCCGGGTGGCTCAGTTGGTTAAGCGTCCGACTTCAGTTTGAGCTGAGTTTGAGCACCGTGTTGGGCTCTGTGCTGACAGGTCAGAGCTTGGATACTGGAGCCTGCTTCGGATTCTGGGTCTTCCTCTCTCTCTGCCCCTCCCCTGCTCATGCTCTGTCTCTCTTTCTCAAGAATAAATAAACACAAGGAAAAAAAAAAAAGAACACAGCACCTTTGATTTGCCACAGAGTGTTTTTTCTCTCATGTACAATAGAATGAATCTCATATCCTCCAAGAAAAGAAGCCCTCTTGGACAGCTTGAGAAGAAGGAGGCCAAAACTCTTAGCATTCTAGTATTTAAAGGTTAAACTCTAGAATATATGGTTTCTTTCACATTTAATGTGCATTCTACTGGCTTGAGAAAATGTAGATAGTCCATCTTATCTATTTTCTTGACTTGCTCATTCATTACCATTTTGTCACTCTGATTAAATGTCATCAAATGATAAGAAACAGATGTGTCTCCTTCATTGCCCATAGTTATAAGTCCAACTGTGGTAAAGAAAAGGCACTCATGCTGACTGATAAGGACTGTTTGGTGAGTAAGGGTCTGGTTGTCTGGTTTACCTATTCCCTTTCTATTTTACAAATGAGGAAACTGAGGCCCAGGCAGGAAAAGTGACCCCGAGAGATGAAGAACCACCAAATGTTTCCATTTTATCTCCATATAGGATCTCTAACACTGGGGCTTTTGCTCAAAGTCAAACAGTTACAAATATAAGCCCTTGTATAGTCATTGCTAACCATAGACCAAGAGCTATATTCAAATCCCAGCCCCATCATTCTTTGCTTGTACAATCTGGGGCAAGTTATTTAACCTCCCCAAGCCTCAGGGTCCTCGTCTGAAAAATGAGGGTGGAAATACCAACCTTGCAGGGTGGGAGGGGGATGCAATGAGAATGTCATCGAGGAACTGAGCCTGTGTACTGTGGGAATGCAACAAACGTTCATTTCTTAACTTTTATTCCCATCACATAAACTCCAAACTAGAAAAAGGTAGAAACAAATTACATTTTCAACAAAATCTTGGTCTATTTGTCACATTCAGCTTAAGTTGGAAAAGTTGTCAGAAATAATGGAAGTGTGTAAAATAATCTATCCCAGCCTTGTCACTAATAGCAAGTGTTATATAGTGCTAGCAAGATCCTTCATCAGCAAACAAAGGCCCAGTGATGTTCACTAAACTTGACTGAGTATAAAAAGGAAATGGGAACCCGACATTTTGGAAAGATTTCCAAACACCAGAGCAGAAACAGGAGGAGCTTTCTGGTTGCCCCATGGTGAAGGATCAGATATCATTGCACATGGGAAAGTGGGCAAGAATTACAGACATGGAACAGACCTTGGGTCTCATTAACTAGCTAATTCACTTAACCAGAATGCCTCATTTTCTGAGAATTTCAGTGAACTGAGATTTTACAATATAGTAATATTTGGAGGATATATTTTTTCTTCCCATCAATGGCTGCAAAGATGTCCTGTGTGGTGCACTGAACAGCCTATAGGGCTGATAAAAGTAGTGCCAGGATTTAAGAACCAGCTCTACCATTAATCGACTATAGACCAGCCAGTGCACTCGTCTAATCTCAGGGTCACCCTTCAGCTAATGCAAGGTAGGACTAACGCTCTCTGAGGTTCCTAAATTTATAATTTTATATACTGCCGCTCCATGTTCAACCCTTTGTCCAGGTTACACATCCTCCATGAAGGCCCAATTTGTCCCCTGCTTGACCTTGAATAGATAACTGTAAAATGTAAAAGTTGGACCAGATAATCTCCAAAGTTCCTTTGACACTTCACATGTTATTGTTTACGGCAGTATGATATCCAAGGAACTTTAGAGTTTATGTGATCCAATCTCACATTTTACAGACACTTGTAAGTATCTGGAAGAAAGTGAACTTCTTTACTATTATTAATTAATTAGTTAATTAATTAAAGGATTAAGTTTACAAGGCCTTCATCTCAAGTGTTTATGGTGAAAGAAAATGAAAAACCTCATAAAGCTGCCTCACAAGTTGTTATAGACTGAATGTCTGTGTCTCTCCCAAAATTCCTATGTTGAAATTCTAACCCCCAGTATGATGGTGTTAGGAGGTGTGGTCTTTGGGAGGTAAATAGATCATAAGGGTGGAGCCTTCATGAATGGGATGAGTACTACAAGAAGAGACACAAGAGAGATGGTCTTTCTGCCACAAACTTTCTATAAACCAGGAAGAGGCCTTTCATCAAGAACCCAAACATGCTGGCACCCTAATGTTGGACTTCTGGCCTCCAGAATTTTAAGAAATAAATGTTTGTTGGTTAACCACCCTCCAGCCCCCCAGTCTACAGTATTCTGTTACAGCAGCCTGAACTGGCTAAGGCACATGTATGATGGGGAAAACGCTGGGCTTGAGTTTGAGTTCTGACCAGCTGCTAACCAGCTTTGCTATCCTGAGTAAGTCAACACACCTTTCTGTACTTTTTTTTTTCTATCTATAAATTTGGATGCTTGAACTAGTTAGTCTTTGGGCCTCTTCCAGCTCTCTCTTTCTGAGACTTGCCATAGCACTGTAGAATTATCTCTCCAACTTCAGCAACATCTCATAAGGGAATAATTTACAGTGAGGAGTAGAGTGGAATTTGTAGAAGGAATACATGCAAAGTGAACTCGTAAGGTCTCTTCCAGCTCAAAAGTTGCAGCTTTAGTTCCTCAGACTTAAAGTACCTCCCTGACAGAGTCGCAATTTCACCACACCTGGATGTGAAGCCCCAAAGCCCAAGACAGCTTGAGATCCTAAACAAAGGTGTTTATTCTTTTTCCACCTTCTTCCTGATTTGAGTTCTTGAGCCTGGCATGTTTGGCTTTATAAAACTGCTGAGACAGATTCAGTCATTAGAAAAAGTGGGGCTCAAATGCAAACCCCTGGGTGAGATTAGTTAACCACTTCAGCTTGCCAATTGGCATCATTTGATCTCTCCTGAAAGCAGTCTTTGACCTTGGCCTCTGGACTCTAAACAAAAGGAAGGTGATTTCTTTTTTTTTTTTTTTTTCAACGTTTATTTATTTTTGGGACAGAGAGAGACAGAGCTTGAATGGGGGAGGGGCAGAGAGAGAGGGAGACACAGAATCGGAAACAGGCTCCAGGCTCCGAGCCATCAGCCCAGAGCCCGACGCGGGGCTCGAACTCACGGACCGCGAGATCGTGACCTGGCTGAAGTCGGACGCTTAACCGACTGCACCACCCAGGCGCCCCAGGAAGGTGATTTCTAATAAGACTTCCCCCACCAGAAGTGATGCTATAGTAAACACATTAATTAACATAGACTTTGAAATTGATCACATAAAATGAGTGGAGCCACCACTTTTCAAAGGACACATATAAATCTGAAATGGCTCCAGGTTCATAGAAACTTCTATGTAGCAGAATACCTGAAGCTCCTTTGGCTGCAGTTGCCCTGAATGCTTTATCTTACCAAGAATAATACCCCAATGCTATTTCAGTACCACATTTATTCAGAGGCCAGGCTAGTAGCAGCTTGGACCTTGGACCCTATGGGCAAGGACAAGACCCTTCTGGACAACTGAAATAGCTTCCCACAGAATATTTTGCAGTATGTAAAGTCCATGTACCTTCTCTCTCCTTAGGCTATCATGCAGCACTTTATTGACTCTTATTCAATACACGGCTTCAACACAGTCATAGATGGTTGTCAAAGCTTACAGAAGACTAGATATGGAGAATCAGAACTGAAAGTGGGTTACGAGAGGCACTGGCATTGGGAAGAAATAAGATTGACAGTATAGGATCAAAAGAAAAAACGTTTTAGACTTAACATGAAAACATAGCAATACAAGGACATTTTTATATTAGGGCAGGTAGCCTCATGTAATTCAGTAACCCATGAGACTTTTGCACTGTTTAATGTTTATTTATTTCTGAGACAGAGAGAGACAGAGCATGAGTGGGAGAGGGGCAGAGAGAGAGGGAGACACAGAATCTGAAGCAGGCTCCAGGCTCTGAGCTGTCAGCACAGAGCCCAACGCAGGGCTTGAACTCACGGACCATGAGATCGAAGTCAGTCGCTCAACACACTGAGCCACCCAGGCACCCCTGCACTGTTTAATAATGGGTTATGGAGAAGAAGCTACATTCAATTTCAGTGTTTCCTTTATATAATAGTAGGGAGGAAATAATCTTGTCAGGGAAATTGCCAACAAAAATTGTCCTCCCCACCCCCATCACGGTTATTATTGATGAGATTCATCTGAGCTCAGGTACTCTGATTTGTACCTCTGTGTCCCCAGTACCTAGCACACTGCCTAGTACACAGCAGGTGCTCAACACTTGATGAATGAAAAGAAGGCATGTTTTGAAGGGTTGTATTTTTTAATTTCTGGAAAATTCACTTATGTACGATATCATGCTTTCCAATGATTCACTGAATAAAAATCTTTGTGGAAAACCTACAAACTAGGGAGGCAGGGCCTTCCTTCTTAGGGAATGGTGCTGGACCAATGACAGCCCCTTGCAACAACAGTAAGTGTGAACCATCCTGATGCCTGGTTCTGAAGATTGGGCATACTTTGGGACCCTGGCAGTTTTGTGCCTATTTGGAGAAATTAGAGGCCGTAGGGGAGTCCATTCCAGACACTCGTTTATTTTAAACCCTTAGACACAAGATAGTCCTCCACCAAAGAGCTTCAGGGAGGGAATCCCACATACAATTGGCATGCTGAAGAACACACATGAGGTGTTATTTCACTCCACCTTCCTGTACCTTGGGCTCTTTTGTTAAATCAAAGCTACTTTTCTCTTGCTGGCTGATTAACTACAACTCAACCTTAAGTCTTGGGTCTCAATATGACAAGGCTAAAGATTTCAGAGAGAGAGGGTAATAAGCTAGGGATTGACATATGGGTCAAACTATTGAAATCAATCTATTACTGGTGACTTATATGCCCAGCAAACTATGTCAAGATCTTTACTAGAAAGGGACAAAGAAATAGGAGACCTAGACCTTTTCTTATAGAAAACCATCTAAGGGCTAAGATACAACCAGCTTGGGTTGTAGGAGGTACAACTTCTGCCTCTTGGATTTACCCCAACCCCCAGGGTTCCTCACATAGGATTATATACTTAACACCTATGTGGGTATATGGCCAAATAACCAATGGTTAGTGGATCATAGTGAGATAGTTTTTTTTTAAATTTTTTAATTTTTGAACATTTACATCCAAATTAGTTAGCATATAGTGCAACAATGATTTCAGGAGTAGATTCCTTAGTGCCCCTTACCCATTTAGCCCATTCCCCCCTCCCACAACCCCTCCAGCAACCCTCAGTTTGTTCTCCATATTTTTGAGTCTCTTCTGTTTTGTCCCCTTCCCTGCTTTTATATTATTTTTGTTTCCCTTCCCTTATGTTCATCTGTTTTGTCTCTTAAAGTCCTCATATGAGTGAATTCATATGATTTTTGTCTTTCTCTAATTTCACTTAGCATAATACCCTCTAGTTCTATCCATGTAGTTGCAAATGGCAAGATTTCATTCTTTTTGATTGCCGAGTAATACTCCATTATATGTGTGTACACACACACACACACACACACACACACACACACCACATCTTCTTTGTCCACTCATCCAACGATGGACATTTGGGCTCTTTCCATACTTTGGTGATTGTTGATAGTGCTGCTATAAACATGGGGGTGCATGTGTCCCTTTGAAACAGCACACCTGTATCCCATGGATAAATGCCTCGTAGTGCAATTGCTGGGTCATAGGGTAGTTCTATTTTTAGTTTTTTGAGGAACCTCCATACTGTTTTCCAGAGTGGCTGCACCAGCTTGCATTTCCAGAGATAGTTGTTTTTTAAAGAAATCTTTTACTGCACCAGGCTAAACAGCTGTTTTGGTTATGTTCATCTTCCCACTGCTGATTTTGTTTGTTATAAATTGCTGCCTAACAGCACAAAAATTTATTATTTCTCATGATTCTGTGGGTCAAAAATTTCAGCTCTTTTGTGCCCTCATGTGAGCTGGAGTCACTCATTTAGCTGTTTGCCAGAGAGGAAGGTGCAAGAAGGCTTTACTCTCATGTCTGGTGCCTTGGTTTTCCCTCATGTAGTCTCTTTCTCTCTAGGAGAGAAAGAGTAACAAGTGGTTAGTGGTATCTAATCATTCAGAAGTCTAGCCTAAGGTTCTATACAGCTGGCTTCCCCAGAAAGCAGAAAAGTGGAAGCTTCTAGTCTAGGTCTGGCATTGACACAAAGTCATGCTCACCTCAGTTTAGTGGTCAAAGAAACTCACTAGGCCAGCCCCCAGAGGAGGTGAAATAGCCTCCCCTTCTTGATGGAAAAAGCATACAGGGAAAGGCAGAATAGATGGCAGCCATCCTTGGATGCTTTCTAGCATAGGCTTTTTGTTTGAATCTTTGTTTTCCAATTAATTGAATAGATTTTAGGGTCTAGTAACTTGAGTGCCAGGACGAGGGATTGCTCTTTGTGTGTGTATCTTGAATATTTCCATGGTTCTGGTTTAGAATGAGTCAGTCAGGCTTTGATGGAATCAAATGTGGACTGTGTGTGTTTTAACTGGGAGTAGAGGAATGGAGTTCCTATTGGCTATATGATTAACTCATTACCAAAGCGATCTGAAACAGAACACAACTGTATGCGATTTATGACCAGGGTGGTAAACACTTCTGATGCTACAGGTTCTCAGCCCAGGTGAGGAACTGGTGTAATCCTAAGATGTCAGAATGTCAGTGGGCCTTCTTCAACAACACTGATTTTGAAGTCTAATTTAAAACTACAGGAATGATACTGAAAGCTTACTGGCAGCTTCCAATGTCTGCCTCTTTGCTTAAATCTAGAACAATCCCGTTCCTTTCAGATACTTTTTTGGAGGAATTCCTGAGATGGTTTTGAAATCAGAATGTCTTCATATGTAGACATAGAGAGACTGAGGAAGTGCGTGTGTGTGTGCACACGCACACACAACTATTGTGAATAGTTGTGCACCTGGTGAAGGGAGCAAGTATGGTCTGAAGTCGAACCTGCGTGCCATAGTCAGTGTGGGGCTGTACCTGCCTGGAGGTAGGGGAAAATGATTTCCACAAGAATGTCCTAAGGTCCCTTTAAGCTGGTGATGGTTCTATGGGCAATACACACACACACACACACACACACACACACACACACACAGCCAGTTTCCCTTCTTAATTATAGGACAGTGTTCCTTGGAGGTAAGTAAACTTCTTTTCTTGGAAAGAGTTGTTGATTTGGCCCCAAGAATAGCTTTCTGGGAGAGAAGTTGTGGGTGGTAGAGAAGAGTCACGAACTGTAATCACATTTGTACACCAATTTGCATGTTTTCAAAGCACTTTCAAATATATTATTGCACTCAATCCTCACAATCCTGTAATACAGATATTGCTATTTCCATTTTACAGTTGAAAACACAGAGAGTAAGTGATTGTTCAAGAGGCCACAGCTGCTAGATGTGACAGTTAGAACTGAACCTAGGGCTTTGCCATGGCCTTTCCATGTTACTGGTAGAAAAGGCATAGATTTATGTTTTTTCTCCAAATGTTTTTTTTTTCTTGTAAAAAGTTTAAAATAGCTTAAAGTATGAATTGGGCAATTTCTGTAATTCTATTGCTATTGCTAATTTTAGGGGCAACCTTATCTTGCTTTTCTCGTAAGCTGTTTTCTATAACATCACCAAACATCTTTATCAAATACCTCAAATCTACATTTGATTTCATCTACATCATCTACAATAAATAAGACAAGTAAGGGGGTGTGCCGTTAAGATTTTCGAGATGAAAAATGGGATCATGAAGGTGACTTTACTCCTAATCATTTCATGTTTTGGATCCACTAGCATTGCCTCATTAGCTGAAAGGTGCCATCTAAAGACTTAGGATCCTACTGCTCAACAGAACCTTGAGAAATCTGTCACCACAGGACACAGCAAGTCAAGCTTTGTTTTCTTGGAGGAATCTTGGGAAAAGACACTGGAAGATCTCAGCTCTGTCATTCACCAGCTGTGTGACCTCGGGCAAGACATGCCCCTCTCTGGGTCTTAGCTTCCTGACCTATAAAATGAAGGCTTTGTTAGATGATCTCTGAGATCCTTGTAACTCTGATATTTTATGTTTATAACTTTCCATCTTGTCTACCCATCATCTAGTATTCTGATTTTGAAGAATCTTCTTCCTGTTCAATTCCTTCTTCTTTAATTACATTTCCTCTATTTGTGCTCTGTGTGAGGTCATGGTAAATTTCATAGCTGCTCCCTCCTGGCCTATAAAGTTCCTGCTCCAGATTATCATAAAAGATTGAGAAAATTAAAATCCATCCCCCTTAGCCTGGCCAATAAGGCTTTTGCAGTCTTGCTCCACTCAGCTTGTCTGCAGTGTATTTCTACTTCCTCTTCTGCAGGAACTTCCTGTTGCAGCTAAGTCAGATATTCTACCCACATCCCCTTCCTAATGGCTCGGTTTTCTAATATTATATACCCTGTGACTTTTTACTACCTATCAAATTCGCTCCATCACTTCTTCTCTGAAGCACTACTTTGGACTTACTGCTTTCCATTTATTGGATTTTTAAAAAATCTTTCCAAGTAAATTACAAGCTATTTAACTCAGATATTGTGTGATGCTTCCTTCCACATCCCCACAGTGCCAAACACAGTTAGTGTGGGTCTATTGATAGGTGAGGGTGTCTATTGGTTAGAAGAGCTTGTCTCCCAATTAGGCACTGGAATTAGGAATTAACATCTCACTGCAGTGTCAAAGCATCCTGACAATGACTACTGGTCATGTCACCCACGGTTCTCTTAGATTACACCAGCAAAGAAGCTTTTTTATTCCCTTCAGCTGGACAAGGAATCCCAGGGACTATAGTCCATGAGGGGTCACTGTTGGGAAGAGAATGGTTGTGCAGGGTAGGCTATGCTACCACAACGACCCTCCCTGCATAACCCAAATATTTACAGCCACAACATTAGTTCATTTTCTCCGAAGCTATCTTTCATACAAAAAAGAATATTTCTATGCCTTATGCCTTTTTTCTTCATTTAACCAAATGAAATGATGCTTTTATTGACCACTTAGCTTTTTTAATTCCTTTTTGCTTACAAATCTCCTTTGAACTAGTGAATTGATTTTGATGGGACTTGTTGGGATATTAAAGGGCCCCAAGGTGTGCCCTGAATTCCATGGTGTCTCAGAGGACAGTGAGAAACAAAATGACCACCATCAGCTGCATTAAAAATGGTACACCTGCCATCAATTTAAATTTGTACAGTTGGAAATTTGAAGTTGCTGTTGCATCAGGTGCGTTCATGGGCCAGAGTTCATCTAGAACACCATCAGAGAATATATTCCTGGTCTTAGGAGTCTCATCTAAAGTGTGAAAATAATTCTTGAGCAGATTTACAAAATGCTAATTGGAATGCACAGCAAATAGGTCAGTTAAGTTCGTGAGCGTTTTGAAATTATCATGGGTGATATAAGCATATTTTTATTCCTAGTGTTTAATAAAAGCCATTTCTGCGTTTGAGCCAAGGGCTTTGGCACATGCTCAGTGCAAGTCAAAGGATTAATAACCAGTAATAAAGGGAAATTGAGCCAAGGAATATCTAAGCTGCATATCTCTAGGGATCTTGGAAGCAGCAGAAGGGACAGTCCTCGAGACGTGCAGGGTGGACTGCACTCATGTCACCATAATCAATCATTCACTGCAAGCCCAATCTACCAGACCGTTCCCAGGAGAAAAGGCCAGGGCTGATCTCATGAAGTCCTTGCTTCATTTGCTTATTTCTATGATTAACTGCAAGTAATTCTGTTTGCTTCATTACCAATAGAAACCACATTAAAGAATTGCCAGGTAGGTGGGAGCAAGAATTTAAAAGGATGGGCAGAGGCAGGAGAGAGGATACTTTATGGCATTTCACTTGGTAATAAAGGAGCTCCTCTCTCTGTCTCTATCTCTTCCTCTGTCTCTGACACACACACACACACACACACACACACACACACACACACACACAATCATCTGCCTTGGGATTTCCAAATTACTTCATCTTTGGTGACCACATGTGGTGAGAAGATGGGTTGGGAGGTCTCCTGAATTCATTCTAAAAGAAATCTCACTGAATTTTGAAGAAAACATTCCTTTACCTTCACGTGCCAGAGTCAAGACAGGAGGGCAGAGGTCTCCCATGTCAAGGTTAGGCTAGGGGGTAGAGCAAGGCAAAATGTGGGGAAAAGCCTTTCAGCTTTAGGATGAGGGAAAATAACTTTAACCACACTGCCCAGACCCCTAGTATTTCATACAATTTAAAGCATTTTACAGAGGGGGATGGGCACAGTAGGGAAGAGGACTAAAAAGTACAAACTTCCAGTTGGGGATACAACAGTACAGCATAGAGAAAATGATTAATAATATGTAACAACTTAGTATGGCGACAGATGGTAGCTAGATTTATTATGGTGATCACTTTGTAAAGTACATAAATGTTGAATCACTATGTTGTACACCTGAAACTAATATAATATTACATGTCAACTACACTTCAATTTAAAAGATTTTTACATATATCTTCTACTTGGATCATTGAAAATATCCTGTACACTATGGTGGGGTTCATCGCTCTTAGTTTGAAAACAGAAAATTCTGAAATTCAGATGAATAAATCAGATTGTTTGTCCAAATACACCTCATGGGAGGCAGCCCTTGTACCAGAAACTGCTTCTTTGATGCCATGCTTTGCTCTAAGCCAGACAGCATGACCCTGTGGCAGGTGCTGCAGCTCTGAGAGTTTCTGGGAAACCAGATGGGGTAAACAGACAGAATCTGAGACCAGGTTCTCTTCCTGGTTCTGTCACATATTTAGACAAGACGCTCATTGGCTTTCTCAGCTCAGGATTCACCATCTGTTCACTGGTAATGGTGATGGGGTGGGAGCAATCATGCCTACTCTGTGACTCTCAGGGAAGGTGTAGGGGTCTGTGGACACCCATTTCTGGGATAGGCGCTTCTCCCATTTGATCCTGACAATAGCACTTCGAAGTCAATATTATCTCTATTTTATATGTCATATGACAGCCTGGAACTCAGAGAGGTTAAGTAACTTGTTGAAGGTATGTGATTTGGTAAGTGGCAGATGTTAGGATTCCAATGCAAGTCTTGTGCTATTTTTACTGTGCTTAACACCCTAGATGGGATAATGGCTGTGATAGTTCTTTAGATATATACAAAGTTATCCTAATGTAAGAGGAACTGGGTGGTGTTTCAACAAGTATCTGAAGTCTGGAGCAAGCTGGAAGGAGACCAGGGTGAGATAGAGGGGGCCCAGAGCTCCTTGATAATTATGGCAAAGCTGGACACAGTCCCCCACCTCTTCAGTCATCTGTTCTACCTATGCTGAATGTTCTAGATTAATTCACTCATTTGTTTTTTAAACAAGTATCTACTGAGCCTCACCAATGGCCAGGCACTATGCTTAAAACTGGGGTGGCAGCAGGGACACAGGGGAGTAGCAGGCCATCACAGTATATGTGACAGGGGCACTCAGAGAAGAAAAACAGAAGAAATGGAGGGACTTGGTATCTAGAAGAGGCATGGAATGCAAGGTGGGGGAAGAGGGGGGAGCTTCCAGGACAGAGAGTCAGGAAGTGAGTGAAAAGATGTCCAAGAGCAGGCAAAATGGCCGGAGAAAGGCATTTCCCACTCAATTTCAGGAACTAGCATTGCCAGGAACGGTTCAATAGGTGAGATTGAACACAGACAGAATCCATGGATGTGGAAGCCATGGGTCACCCAGCTTGAAATGGTCATCAAAGAAAACGGGCCTTCTTGATGACTCTGAGAAGAGAGTACCTTTGTGTCCTGAAGAACCAGCTAGAAAGCCAGTTGGAGGGGCTCCTTCCAATTTACAAATGACTGGAAACAGGGCAAATGCCTTCAGAGAGAGCATGTGGCATTGGTTGCCTCCCTTGGCAATGAGCCACGCTGCCCTCATCTGCCATAACCTGGGTCAAGCTCTGGAAGCCCCTCTGTGAGACCCTGGCTGGGGCCGCAGCCTGCATGTCTCTGTCCAGCCTCACACACTGTACAGGGCTCAGAGGGAGGTGTTGCTGGGGAGTCCAGCTGCAGTCAGCGAATGCTAAACCTGGAGCCAGCAAATGAGCATTTAGTGCCCTCCCTGCCTTGCTCTTCCCCAGTGGCTTCAGGATCGTTTTTCTGCTTTTCATACTAGAATTAGACTCTTTGAGGACATAGGCTTTGTATTTTTCATGGTGACTGACCCCGATCTGGGCATGGAGTAGGTGTTATTTGGTAGTTGAAGGAATGCTAATTGGTGCTGTTGTAGAACAAACTGCTGTGGAGATTTGTAAGGGAAGCCACTCTGAGTTTGAAGCTTCACTTAGAGCCACAGAATCATGGAATGCAGGAGCTGGCAGGGTGATGGTGCCTATACCTCATTTTACAGACAAAGAGAATGAGGCCAGAGAAGGCAGGTGAGTCATGTAGGTGCTTAGAAGAATTACATCTACACTTGTTGTGTTTTCATTTCTGGGCCATATTCTTGCCACCAAGACATCACTCGTCTCCTCTCTAAGTGAGCCCTGAACTAGGAAGAAGAATGAAATGCTGAAGTTTCACACACACCTGCTATCTGTTCGCTGTCCCGTGGGCTGGATGAAGAACTGAGGTCAGTGTGCCTTGCCTGCTGTGGGTGATCAGGCTGCTCTAAGCTTCCTCAAGGTCTTGTCCAACCTTCCATCTCTCTTTGGGTCCAGTTGGGCTGGTCCCACACTGGGTCAAGTGCACATCCCTCTTAATGTCTTTGTCTTCTCTTTTTCCCACCCTATTCAAACCCTGCCAGGTCTTCAAGGGCCAGCTGTGTTCAGTGCAATGTAATTCAATTTAACAGACATTTATTGAGGGCCTCATGTATACAAGGCATTGTGTAGCCAGACATTTACTGGAGGTGTTGAGGACACTAAGTGAATAAAACACATTTTCTGTTCAAGGCTCAAGGGGAAGACATATCTGTAAACAATCAAGACGCACAGCTCAAGGCTGAGAGTACTAGTAATAAAGATCATTTATTGAGCACCCACAAATTACCGGACTCTGTCCCAGGCACTTAATATTTGTTACTGCCAATCCTTCCAAGGCCAGAAAAGATAAGTATTAGATGCAGCCCAGTGCCTTCAAAAGAGCTCCAGTTTTGCAACTGGTCCTAAGACTAAATTCCATCTCCACTCTACAAATTATGTGTCTTCGGGCAAGTTACTTAACTTCTCTGCATCTTTCATTTGCAAAATGAAGACAACAAAACCTTCATAGGAAGGGTGTGAGGATTAAATGCCAAAATGCACACAAAAGACCTAGTGTTGGCAAAGTGCTTGACAAATGTGACCAGAGGCCCAGATGCTCCAGGAAATGTAAGACATCTGTGAGGGAAGACCTCAGTGAAGCTAGCCATGGATTGGGGCAGGTCATAGGTGGGAGGCATCATTTGAGTTGAGTCTTTAAAGACAGGGAGGAACTGGGTGGGGTTAGAGAATGGTGGCCACCAAAGAGCTCTGGTTGCTGCTGCCCTGAGGGTCCTGTCTTCGTGACGCTTCCCTACACTGTAGGGTGTCTGGGCTGGATTACCCAGACCTCGTATAGTATTAGAGGCTTGGGGGAATTTCTGGGCATTTCCCCCCATTATTTATTTAATCCCTTCCTCAACTGAGTATCAGCTACAATCCTCACCAGCTTGAAAGTGAAGACCTCTGAGTTCCCATTATCTTAGTGATCTGTGTAGACTACAGACTGCTGCAGATCATCTACGGGGTTCTGTTTAGACCCTTGGGCTGCTCCTGACTTGACCCTAAATGGACCAGTTTTTTGGCTGCATGTGTACAAAGACGTGTGTGTTCTGTATTAGAATTTAGCGGTGCTGGGAACCTCAAGCAATTCAGATTGTCTAAACTAGGCCTCCTTTAAAATGTCTTCTGACTTCCATTGCCCAAGGCAATGGGGTGTAGCTGTTGGGTAATACGATTTTCCAATGACCCACATGTCAGTGAGAATCAGATGAGAGCCTTAGGAAAGCAGGCAAGCAAGCAAATGAAAATCCTCATGCAGCGAACAACAACAGCAGCGACAACAAGAACCCTGAGAAGAATCGATAAATAGTTGTGGTGCGGAATGAATGAATGAATACATGAATGGAATTTCCTGAAAAAAGTCCTCTTACCAAAACCATCAGCTTCTTTTAGAGCACGAGGGAGAACTAGGCCCGCTTCCCGGGAGCTGTCAGTGCAGAATTAAGTGTGCTTGGTGGCATTTCCATTCCGGGTAGTGAGTTATGTAGGACTGTCCCCTCCCCAAGCAGAATGAGAGACGGGCGCTGACGGGTGCTGCCAGGAAGCGGCTGCACCTAAGATATGGCAGGGTTAAAACTCGCCTTGGTCTGAAATGTTAAGGGCAAGCCTGCGAGGGCTCCCTTCCCGAGTTTATCACTGCAAACTAGACATTTTCTCATGGGCTCACAGTGTTTATGCTTCTAGGGCTTAGCTGCTTGGATAACAAGGCTAATGAAAGAAATCCTTCCTTTTCACAGAGCATCATACCCATAACACGACACCAGCGTGCCCACGGCACTTTATTTCTGAAGGTGCTTTTGTGTTCACACTCCCATTTGAAACCCACAGTAACCCAGTGAGGGAGACGTTATCTCCAGTCATGAGACTCGCAGGCTGAGGGTCAGAAGAGGAAGCTGACTGCTTTAACATGACTCAGGAGGCAAAGAATCAAGGCAGGATTAGAACCCACATCTCCTGACTCCCAGCCCAGTGTGCTTTCCTCCTTGACAAGCTGCCCCCAAATGAAGCATCTTCTCAATGAGTGCACACAATGCTTGAGCCAGTTTTCCCATATAGCTTGGAGTAAATGCTTTCTGGTGATGTTCCCTCCCACTTACTATAAGCACAAGCCTGTTCCTGCTTGAGTCCCCAGAATCAGCTGGCAGTTTTGTACAAATACAGATGAGGGGCCCAACCCCAGATATTCTGATTCTTTAACAAGATGCATTTTTGACACACACATTAAGTGATTCTGATGCATGTTAAACTTTGCAACTTGCTGGTTTAGGGAATACAGTACATTCTCAAGATCACTTGAGCCAGACATGATCTCACATGTAAATCTGTTCCCTTGAAAGGTAAGTGAAAAGGGGCGCCTGGGTGGCTCAGTCGGTTAAGCGTCCGACTTCGGCTCAGGTCATGATCTCACAGCTCGTGAGGTCGAGCCCCGCGTTGGGCTCTGTGCTGACAGCTCAGAGCCTGGAGCCTGCTTCACATTCTGTGTCTCCCTCTCTCTCTGCCCCTTCCCTGCTCATGCTGTGTCTCTCTCTGTCTCAAAAATAAATAAACATTAAAAAAAATTAAAAAAAAAAAGGTAAGTGAAAAAGAAGAAAAAGAAAAGATAAAAAAGAAACATCCTTTTTGGCAGCCTTTTCCAAGACTACTACTTTTGCCTTGACACCCCCGCCCCCCTTTCCTTTTACTCCCAACCTGCCAAGCTTTTCTGACCCTCTCTCTGTGCTAGTGTCTGCTCGCTGAGCTGCATCATACTTACATGACTATGTAGTCACTGTGGGTCGGCCTTGTGGTTTTTGGTCCCTATCCTGCACAGTCTCTGAAGATGAGTCTTCTGTAAGAGTCCTTGGCACAATACTGGAAACTGCAAAGACGCTTTCGGCACATTCTTGGGATGAACCTCTTAACTCTGTTGGATGCTGCCTAGCACCACTCCCTGCATCGATTTGGACAATCAAGTGTGCTTGCTACAGATGCCAAGTCCATTATCAAATAGGCACTGAGTTCCTACAAGGTGAAAACCTAAAATCTCAAACCCCCCCTTCAAAAATGTGGGGACTCATAAATATGGATGTACAAAACATGACTGTTGATGGATTGGCTGATACAGAATTGTGTTGGAAGGTGCAGAGGTGGTCCAGCCCACAGGTGGGCCTGTTGGTTGGTCGTCGACATCACTCTTGCCTGGGCCAGCTGTTCAGATCCTGGAGGATCTCCCAGGATGCAGGGGAGAAGGTGTGCACGCTGTCCTACACAAATACATAGGTCCTACTCAAGCAGTGCACAGAAAATCACCTTTGTCATTCAAAGGAATGGAATGCAGGCCTCTGCAATTGTAACAACTATGATAATAACTGTTTATATTTGCTCCCAACTTTGCCATTTACTAAGTCTTTTCAATGATCTTTTCATAATCACCTACATATTAGGTAAACTGCTACTTCCAAGTTTAGGGAGGAGGAAATGGATGTTCCCAGAGGTGAAATGAATTGTCCCAGGTCATACAGCTAGATGTGTTAGAACCCCACTTTCCTGATGCTGAAATGTCATGCTCTCCCAGGACACCATGTAGCTTGTCACCTGTAGGCCACACCTCTTCAGGATGTAAACTCCCAAACACTTTTCCATATAGATCTAACTCATTTTACATGCAGAGTTTATTCCATAAATCGTAATAAAAAAGAATAGAAGGAACTGCAATTAAAAATTTTTTTAATGTTTATTTATTTATGAGAGAGAGAGAGAGAGAGACAGAGTGCGAGTGGGAGAGGGACAGAGAGAGGGAGCCAGAGAATCCAAAGCAGGCTGCAGACTCTGAACTGTCAGCACAGCGCCTGATGCCGGGCTCAAACTCATGGGTTGTGAGATCATGACCTGAGCCAAAGCTGACACTCAACCGACTGAGCCACCCAGGCACCCCAGAAAGAACAGTGATTTTAAACACATTTAATCAATCATTTAAAAAGTATCAATATAGTCCTTAGTACTATGAAAACATTGTGCCTGGCACTATGGGGGACACAACTGATGTGTATAAGGCATGCCCACGGGCGCAAAGCGCTCTAAGCACTGCACAGGGGTGGTTTCCAGTGAGTGAAGGTGACAGCAGCTGCCAGTTCCTATGCATGTATGCAGAGCCCTGCTGAAGACCAGAGAAGCTGGGTGAGTAGCTTGATGCCACTGCCAGGTACCTGGTGCCTGTCCAGCTTGTTAGTTCCTGGTTCAGGACTCACTCCACCTGACTCTGGCTTAGCTCAGAGACCTCACTGTAGGGTAGAGCCCGAGCGTTCTTACAGCCACAGGGCTTCCAGACCAAAGGCCCTCAGTAATAAAGGACAGAGTAACAGGAGAAAAACAAACAAAAGTTTAATAACAAATATATCTCCTGTATATATGGGAGAGACCCAGGACAATCAAGTCACTCTTTGGAATGGTTCAAGCTATCACCCTAAATATCATCTTCAGCTGAAGATAAGATGGTGTGGGGGCCTGGGGAGGTCAAGGTGCATATGGGGAGCTGACCAGGAAGGGCACAGTAAACAAGGGTAAGGATTGTTATGCAGATTTAAGTCACCTTCTCCACTTCTAAAGAGTTTTAGATATTTAGAATGATCTCTTCCTGATACAAAGAGAGACATTCTTACAAATAGAGATTTCCCTTACAAATGTAAATGTCTCTTGCAAAAGGTAACTGGGTTTACTGGGTTTTCAGAGCTTCTCCTCTGTTTGCTTCTTAAAAATAATCAGCTGAAGGGGTGCCTCTGTGTGTGGCTAAGTGGGTTAAGCTCCACTTCAGTTTAGGTTGTGATCTTGAGGTTCCTGGGTTCAAGTCTTGCGTCGGTATCTGTGCTAACAGCTTGGAGCCTGGAGCTTGCTTCTGATGCTGTGTCTCCCCCTCTGTCTCTGTTCCTCCCCCACTCACTACCTGTCTGTCTGTCTCTCTCAAAAATGAACATTAAAAATGAATTTAAAAAAATCAGCTGAAGACACTCCTTATGTCCAAAAGTCATATTATGGGGTGTCCTATTCTGTTCCCCTTCACCAGTTAGCAACTAACAGTGAATTATGAGTCTGGGATCCCCCCTGGGGGGGTGAGCAAGTGAGGTGTGTGTGTGCTTGCATGTGAGCTTCTGTGTGGGCACGGGGCTGTGGGAGTAGAAGATGATCCAAGTTCAGAACTAACACCGGGGACTGTGAATGGGCAAATGATTTCCCTGGAGGGTCAGCATTCCATCTCCTACAAGAAGCCATCAAATGGAACTATGCCTGGTTCAGGGGTAGCTAATCTGCAAGGGAGATTTTTTTTTTCTTTTCAGTCCGAGCCCCACCTTGCCTTTCCTGCCTTCGTGGATTTCAGTTCATTTATACATGGATTCAGTTGCTTGTTAGTGCGCTCTGCGGTGCCTCCCTAAGGATATAACTCTGCAGATGGACGACATTTTTTATTTTCTTAATATTATTCTTGGCTTTTCAGAGAAGAGTTTTTAATGATTATTCCTCCCGGTATTATTTTAGTTTCCAATTACAATGTGGGTATACTCCAGCACACTGCTATTTTGTAAATGGATGTATATGCTTATTGTTAATTGATTCCCCAAACAGGCCCCAAATGCTTGCATTTAGATTGTGTATTATATTACTTGTATGCCACTGGGCTGGCCCCCTGCCAGCTGGGGCTCTCAGTTCACCAAAATCACCGGTGGACACATCTTGTTTTCCCTAACACCTGTGCAAACTAGTTTGCCTGTCCTTGGCTTTGCTCTCCAGGGAAAGGGAGTTAAGGTGGCACACTATTGAAGAGATGTTCAAAAACCTGAGATCCATCTGTTCTTTTTTCATAAGAAAAGGAAGAGAAAGAGATTTCAACTCCAGTCCCTAGATTATCCAACATTTTGTGAAAACACAAAGGAAAGTGAGCTCTGGTCACCGTGTCTTAATGTCTGACCATCAGTGGCTGAATTCTGACAGCAACAACTTGAACCACTCCTCCATGAAGCTCTTCCTGGGGACCTAGCGTGTTAGAATTCCTTGCTCTGGGTTGTCTGTCACTACTCCATCCCAGTGCGTACAGGGCTGCTTTACTCACTAACGTGTCTATATCACCTCCAGACTGCACGTGTGGGCTGAGTTCTCTTCTTTCCCTGAGTAATCCTGGTGTCGAGAACTGTACTTGATAGCTGCCAAACTGAATGAATGACAAACAGCTGAATACAGATGCTGTCACAAAAGAGTTTTACTGAAGTTTAACACTGGCTACGTGCAAAAAATGGACATGTGATTTTTAAACAAGATGATTATCTATTTTTTAAAATCACAGTATTCAATACAGTATGAAAGCTAAAGTGCATAGCACATGGTGAATAGGGATCTGATCTGTATCAACTGTGAAATGAAATGGACCATCTCAAAGATGTCTTGGAAATGCTGTGGTGATCCAGAGCTATGATCTATGCTTTAGCAGGTAACAGCTCTTATAAAGCATGGAGTTGCAATTGGGAAAACATATTATACATCTTATTCCTTCTTCTATATGATGCAGTAGAGACCAGATTGAATCTAGATCTGTGTTCTTTATCATTATCATTATTATTATTATTGTTATTATTTTGCATTTAGGATATCTAATCAAAGATGTCAAAGCTAAGGTATGGTATTAGTTTGAACATTCCAGTTCCACGATCTTCTAAAACAGATGCAACAAAACACATTACCCTATAGAAGTCACCCATTGAGGAAGTTGCTTCTTTCCTAACTCTTCTCTGTTACCAGTGTACTTTTATTTTCTTGCGCCCCTATGAACCTACTATTCCCTCCCAGAAAAAAGAGGGATTAAAGTCTTCAGGAGAATGCCCCAAATCCCAAAGGTAGAATTCCAGGCATCAGTCAAAAGGCGAGAAAGCTCTGGGAGGGAAGGTCACTGTATGGGGTTCCTCAAGGTACAGGATTTACAACTCCCAGCCAAGAACTGGTGGCCACCTTCACCTCCGGGTGAGACTGGCCTTGGCCATGATAAAGCCTGTCAAAAGAAGCTAATTCGGCAGTTGGATAGCAGCATGAATGTTTATGTAATGCTAGCCTGAGGTTTAATGCCACAATTAAAAGAATAACAAACCCTCCTGCTGAGGAGCCTTTTGGCTACTCCAGACCCTTTAATTCCCTTCAGAAAACAGCATGTCACTTCCAAGGGTTACCCACAACAGGGCTTGCTTTGGAGACCTAAAAGGGTAATTATCTATTGGGAGAGGCAAGGCTGAGGTCAGTCTGGCTGGGGTGAGGGCCTGCCCTTTGTGCAGATATTGGAATGTCTCGGAATCCCAGCCAAACCGAATCAGCCAGGGCCGTGTCTCATGAGAAGTTACTTCGGGAGGTCATTTTGTCTGCCCTGCTGCTGACTCAGGCGGCCTTTTCCAAGCTAACTAGAGTCAGATGAATTCGTGGGAAAAGCTCTGTCGTCACCATCGAGGACCCAAATGGAGCTGGGCCCTGAGCCCACTGGGTTCTTTGGTGGGCTGTCCACGTCTCACCAAATGGTGATGTCTGGTTCACCTCTGTGTCCCCATGCCCACGCACAGACGGCACACGGCCAGGACTGTGGGGGGAAGGGGTGGCCCTCCCTGTTTCCCGTGTGCTCTCCCTTCTTTCCTTTCAGATGCCACCCATCTTTGAAGGCTTAATTCAAGTTCCATCCCTCTGTGCATCTTCCTCTGCTGCTGACATTGCTCCCTGATGTGTCAGTGACCCCTGCACTCAAGTACCCCATGGTGAGTGCCAGAGTCCAGGGAGCCCCTCGAGCCACGGGGTCCCTGCCTTACAGTCCTCCTGGTTTCATTTTACAGGGCCAGCACCATGTCTTTTACATGACAGAAACTCAATAAACACTGGAAACCCACTCCCCTGGTGTGTGAAAGGACCTTGGAGATCAAGTGGCCCAGTGGGTCTCTAACATTTTGTTTTTAAAAAGGAAAGAGAACACTTTAATCTTTTCAAACAAACTATTATGAAGTCTCCTCCCCTGTGGAAAGCAGATAAGAAACCAGCTTCCTGATTGAGGAGAGGGCAGAGGGCTGCAAGCCCCATGTCTGATCTTTCTCTCCCCCACTCAGCTCCCTGAGGCAGCATCTGAAAAACCACTGGTCTGTTCAGACCCTTCACTTTATACATGAGGATGCTGAGGGCCAGAGAAATAAAGTGACCCCACTAGGTTCACACTTATTTCAGTGGCAAATTTGGGAGGAGAATTAAGGTCTCCAAAGTATTGCCTGGGTGACCTTTCCAATTTATGATACTGCTTTACTTTAGGCTAAGAGAAAGGAAGGAAGGAGGCTAGGAAGGAAGGAAGGAGGACAGGAAGGAAAGAAGGAAGGGAGGAAGGAAGGAAGGAAGGATGGAAGGAAAGAAAGAAAGAAGGAAAACAGTGGGGAGAGGGAAGGGAAATAAAGAAAAACATGAAAATTCAGTATGTTCTGGATAAGTTTAATTTAATGTTCTCTTTGATTCCAGCATCAACACAGCCTTAAACTTGGTATAGCATACCCCTTGCACTCCCAAAAGTCCAACTGTGATGTTTTTTTAATGAGAATCTTCAGAAAGGGAGTTTAGGAAACCATATCAATGATTAACTCAATTACTTATTAATATTAAGATTTCACACTGCCTATCAAGACTTTGAATTTTCACAGTGAGGAATTTCCACTTAACAGGGCAGTTTGGGTATGCAAGGTGCCTCACACTTAGGGAACACAAAGGAGAGCAATGCAGATCAGACCCTGATTAATTCCCAAGAACTAAGGGTCTGTGTTAAATTCTTCTTGCTCCAGGTCCTGTTTCCTGTGAGGGACAGTTTCTCTGCCCCAGGAATGTCACCCCCTTGTGACTTTGCCCACCCTGCTTTCACAGGCCCCATGTGTCTACATTCCATAGGGGGTGAGCTGTGGAGGGTGCCCCCATTGGATAGGAGGTGCTCCTTTTGTCTCCTCTGTGCCTCCTTTTGACTATGCCTCCTGCTTATACTGCATTTCCCAGACTATTTTGTTAGGAAACAGAGGCTCAGAAAGATGAAAGGACCTTCCCAAGGCCAACCTGGCTACTTGATATTAGTCAAGCTCAGTACCCAGGTGTTTGGATACAAATTTACACTCTGTCCACAGTCTCCATGATTGCTCCTTAAAATGGATTTTAGCTCAGTGATGCTACAAGTTAGTATGACAAGGCAGTTACTTTAAAATCATGTTTCAGAATCTGTAGTTGTATTAAGAGCACTTGAGAACTCTTCAATTTTCAATAGATCATTCATTCATTGAACAAATATTTATTGACAAATCACTTAGTGCCAGGCATCATTATGGTGCCGGGCATACACCACCAGGTATTTTAACAGTTCTGTGAATGAAGCGCTCATCCTGTTGAGCTAACACATCCCCCTCAACCTGCCCCTGGAGAATGCCATTATGATTAATGCGGTTCTTATTGTTTTCTTATTAGGTTTCAAGAGAATCACTGAATCTGGTGCTTGCATTTCAATTTTTGATAAATTGGGGAACAGAGGAAAGAAGATAGCCTTAAGGGTAGGAATAAAAGCATTTATTAATATATAAATTAACATTTTAATGAGTATTAATGGCTATATTAGTAGCTATCTCAGTGCCTTATAAGCAACAGGAAGTTTGCCATGGGTGGATTTCCACCTAAATCTTGAGGGCATGGGTTGATCTTTATTCATCTTTGTATCCCTCACAGAATTGAGCCTTGCCCATCATAGATGTGCAATAAAATTTGCTGATTGACTGGTATGCTTCCCAATATCACCATTTACACAACAAGTAATATAGGTCAGGTCCCCCTTAGAACTCTCACCTAAGGCATCTATGGGAAATTTCTAACAAGGCAAGTTCGTCTACAGGGCCAGATTTGCATTTTATCAGAGTCGATGTTTACCTCCACGGTATCATCCCTGGGGGAAGCTTTTTTTCCCCATCTGTGGCTGATGCTATTGGTCTGATTAGGACTGACTTGTGGTTCTAGAGGTTAAACCAGGAGCTGCAGCATGGGAAGGGCAGGGTGCCTACCCAGGGAGGCACAGGAAAGGTTACAGTTTTTCACCACTCCAGGGCAGAACACTTTGTGGAGGTGGAGATGTTCTCTTAGTCTGGGATCCCCATGGAGATTGGGTCCATTCTCAGCTGGTCAAAGGAGAAACTTCTTCCATCATGAGTCTGAGTAGGTATAGTGAGAATAGCACAGACCAGGTAAGTATCTCATTCTTTTCACCATCAGACATCTGGGGCCAGGCACTATAGGCCCAAGTCAACTATCAATTCTTTGCATATGTGTAGGTAAGATCTAAACACCTTTACCCTTCCTTCTTTACTTTGGGGCTAAGGTCAAACTGTCATTATTATAATTACACGTATCACAATTAATTTTGTATTTGAGTACTACAGGCCCTAATTTGGAGCTAGTGTTGTGACTCAAAGAAAGGCAGTATCATTACACAATGGTATTACAAAATGTGTTTTGTCTGTGGTGTGTATCCCTCCTATGTATTCCACACCCCCATCTCATAAATGTAATGATGCTGGAAATTTCTTTGCCAGAGAGTTAGTGATAAGGCTGAAAGTGGAGGTTACTATGGGAAAGAGAACATAATGACTTATGTTTACACTGGGGGGTAAATGACCAGTTTGAGAGTTTTTCTTAAAGTAGGTATTGGCTCCGAGACACACAGAGAGGGAAGTAAAGGCTGGGGTATATAAGATCAGGATATGCCTCAGATGGTATTTGTAATAGAGACCTGTGTTTGCTACTAGCTGGCTCCACTGACCTCTACAGTGGCTCCATGATATGAACTTTCGGGGCATCCCTTCACCGAGGCTGAGGTGCAGCCATGGAATAGTGAGCCATCATTGGGCACCTCTCTGACTGGGCACCACACTGGTTAGTGGTAAGTTTCTGGAGACCATCTATACTGAAACTTGGTCAACAGGGATCCTCGAAGAAGCCCTTTCTCTGATCACAGCCCAGAGTAGACAGACCCTTGGTAATGGATTTACCAAGTACTTGAAAGTATTCTGAACTAGACACGACCCTCATTGTTGAGAAATGATGTCTGGGAATTCCCCTCTGCCTTCCCCATCCTTCCAGCCCACCACCCACTCCAGTAATGGCCTTGTGATCTCATCCTCTCAGACAAACTCTGAAGGCATAGTGAACCTGATGTATGTAAATCCTGTGCCCGAGCCAGACTCTCCCAGCGAGGCTGCCCTGAAGAAAATCTATTGCTCTAATCAATTACCAAACTTCCAAATGAAATAGATCGTTCTTTCTTGCTGGAAGACTATCAAGCCGTCATTTTTCTTGGTAATGAGCAATAGTGCAGAGGGGGAATTGCACTTTCTCTGTGGCACTGGATGGAGGGTTCCAGTAAGCAGGGCCTGACCAGGAAAGCTGGGAGTTACCTGCCAAGATGATGGAAAGGTATCTGGAAACTTCTCTCACTCCTAAATGCACTCCAACAAATCTCTCTTGACTGCTTCATAGGGATCAGGCAGTTTTCTGGGTGTGGGAGGTGTAAAATTGAAAAAGGACCCTTCCTCCTGGCCTGGGAATCTCCTAATCTGGCTTGTGCTTCCCTGCTCCCCACTCCTTCCTTGCTGGGCCTGTTTACCCCAATTCACGAGCTATACCTGGTGAGGTGAAGAGCTCATTTGGGAGCCTCACCTCCACCATCTGATGGACAGTGTATAGTCTGTTGCCCAGGGATGCTCCATGGGCACTGTTATATAGCCTCCAAGCATTTATCTTTCCCCCAAAATGTGCTCCTGTACGTGCATCTGGGTTCCTGCTTCAGTTTCCCTTCCCAGCCTCC
This sequence comes from Felis catus, assembly GCF_018350175.1. Taxonomy (NCBI): domain Eukaryota; kingdom Metazoa; phylum Chordata; class Mammalia; order Carnivora; family Felidae; genus Felis; species Felis catus. Next base: position 65,820,785 of record NC_058379.1, on the reverse strand, counting down.
TAATTCCCCTGTGGGCTTGAAACCACATCTCAAACTTTAGTCTGTTAGGCTGGGTTCTTGCTAGGCTTATTCCCTGAGAACCGAGAGCCCATTTTTCTAGCCCCACTCTTCCTAGGAGGGCCCTGCCATGAGCAGACTGATGAGTCAGTGCCTTGAGGCCACAGCCTACCTGTTTTCAAATAGTACGTGTCCCTGGACATTTTCTGCAGTAATGCTTTGCCTACTGTAGCAAACCTTCTGATATACAGATGGAGGCCTGATCCCTGTGTGATATCATCCCACCCCTTGGATTCTGGACTCTTCTTCCAAGGCAATGCTTTTTCCAAGATCTGTTTTGGGGACAGGACTTAACACAAATGGGAGAATTCTTGTGGGAGAATTTGGGACACTTGGATTAGGTCCTCCTTCTTTCCCACCTAGTTCCAACTGCGTTCTCTCTCAAGCTTACATCCCTGAGATCTCGCTTGTCTCCTGCTAGCTGTTCCTGGGTATGGCAGTTACCCACCTAGTGTTCACCTTCTGGATGGAAAGACATCTAGATATTTAGCAGATAAAAATGAACCATTGTGGTCAGGCAAAGATAAAGGTATGTGTAAAGGGCCATGGAGCAAGCACAGGGAAGGGGTTACTAATGTCATTGGAGTATGGAATGGAGCCAAGGACGTCACAAGGAAACCAGTGGAAATGGACCTTAAAAGAGGGGTGAGGGTTGATTTGGAGGACAAGGGTCTTCCAAGGAAAAGTTACCCTGAAAGGGTCCACTGTTATGAGTAATATGTGAGAGTCTGAAAAAGAAGCTCTAAGTTACTATATACACCCTAGAATTTCAGAGCTTGTTGCCTCAAATATAGTTTCTGCCCCACCGAAGCTATATCCTGGTTGAAAAAAGTTCCTCACGTGGTAAACAGTTGACTAAGGATGCAAGGCTATACATAATAAAGTGCTGCTTTGAATACAGACAAGTACCATGGATGTGTTAAGAGCCAAACTGTCTGGCCCAGGTAATGCTCCCTGTAAAGGCTGGGAAGAGAACAAGGCTATTGGCTTGGGGTGACTCTGTACACAATTAAAAGGGAGTTACTACATGAGCTAGGAACAGGGACCTTTTTGCTACCTGTAAAATCATATCATGTGGGTGGCTGTCTTCTTTGGCCTGTGCCCTGCAGAGGACTCTATGGGATCTTCAGGAGAGAAGGAGAAAAAAAAAAGACAATAAAAATAACAGGACTTGATGTGCATGTGTATGAATGAGTGTGTGTCCAAAGAAATGTCTAATGGTGCAACTAGCTCTGAGCACTGGCTGGTGGGGAGGTGTCCTGAATCCAGAGTGGGGAAAATGGCCTTTGCAAATGCCAGCTGGAAATGCTGCTGTGCTGTGCAAGCAGGATGAGAACAAGCTAGTGAGCTGTCACCTTTCCAAGTAAGTTTCCTCTCTGAGTTCAGGGGATCATCTAGCTGTTTGGTGTGGGGCTTTGGGCATCTCGAAGCCTCTTTCAGTGAGGCAGACACCTGTGTGTGGGGAGCAGGGCTGAATGCCTTTTTATTCCACAGCTGGTTGGGCCACTTTCTGGAGGCAGGATCCTGACAGGCAGGCCAAGGGGAATGTGACATTGTGATACTCCATGAAAGAGTGGGCCAGGCTGCTTCCCTGTGAGCTTGGCGACCTACTTCTTCACTCCCACTGGTGGCGGGGTTGGGGGACAGAGCAGCGTGGAGAGTCTGGGGAGTATGGGAGGGCATGGTCATTGGTCCAAATACATCTCATTTTCTCTAAGCCTGTGCTAAGTACAGCTGTGGGGGGAGGGGGGAGTGGGGCAGGGGATGGGTCCTGGATAAACTGCTGGGGTCAGGATTCAGATTCTGACTCTACAAGTTTCATGATCTTAAGGAGTTCGCTTAATCTCACAAAGACTAATTTTTCTCCCCTAAGTACGGGAATTTTTATGACTACTGAAAAACGTAGAAATGTCAGGTTTAAACACGAAAACAGTTGTAAGCACTTGTTACTCTACAAGAAGCCCTCAGAAATGCTCTCTTCCCATGCTCCCTAATTCTGTAGTAAGAACTCTGAGGCTCAGAGAGGTCAAGCATCTCACCCAACATTGCCCATTAGAGATGGTGATGAGGCAGGAACCTGGGAAGCACAGTGAGAAGGTGGTGGAGAAATGCTCTGGGCTGGCTCTGCCCCAAACTAGCTGTGGAATTTTGGACAACCTCATCTCTCTGGCTTCAAGTTCCCTCTCTGTTAAGCACAGGATGGATCAGACACTCTCCAAAGCCTCTTCCAGTCCTGACACTGAAGGAGACTTATTTACTCCTCTGTGCAGCAGAGGACTGGCCTATGACCCATAAGCCTATGTATTCCAGAAGAAGCAACCATGTGGGCTCCAAGTGAGATAGCTCTACAAAGAGAATTTATCTTAGCAGAACTTCTCAAAGGCTTTGGCCCCAACACCTATTGTGAAAACAATCAAAGGGAGGCAGGGGGTGAGGGCCCACAGAATGCAGAATCACGGCCATTATAGCAGCAGATTGCTGACATAATATAACCCAGCCTTTCTGGGTCTTAACTTTTCAATTCTGTCCAATTTATTTTTCCTTCCCTGTCCCCTCAGTGACCTGAAATGCAGTCACAACCTTATCATGGCTTTCCTGTAAGTGTCTTTTCTTCTTCTTTTAAACCTTGATCTCCTTCATGCTAATAAATTAGAACTGAGGCTCACTGTGACAAGGATAGGGGGTTTCTCTCCAAAATATAACTGTGTGCATGTAATAGAAAGAGACAGAGACTGTGAGGCAGAAAGAGATAGAGAGAAAAACACAGAAAGGAAACTTTTGGAGAATTTGTGAGAGAGGTTTTTTTTTTTAATTTTAACGTTTATTTTTGAGAGAGAGAGAGAGAGAGAGAGAGAGAGGGAGACACAGAATCCAAAGCAGGCTCCAGGCTCTGAGCTATCAGCACAGAGCCCAACATGGGGCTTGAACCCACAAACTAGGAGATCATGACCTGAGCCATAGTCAGACACTTAACCAACTGAGCCACCCAGGTGCCCCTAAGACACACAGGTTTTGACAGAAAGACAAAGAGAGGAAGATAGGGAAGCGATGACACAGATGGATAGGCAGAGATAGGGACATTGGTCCATCTCCTCTTTGTGTCCCTAGCTACAAAGAGGGATGGGACAGAAACTGCCAGGTTCACAGATGAGTTGGGTAAGGTGTGGAATGTATTGCATGAGGGGGCATATGGAGTCTTTATTTTCATCCTTGTTCTTTTCAAAGAGATTTCAAGGCCTTTGGCTATACTGGAAGCTCCAGGATAGACCAGCACCATCTGCAGCCCCCAGGCTAGGGCCAAGGATCCTTCATCCCTGAATTTTCCCTTGGATTGACCTGAAAGCAATGATTTGGAGGATGCTGGCATTGCTACCCATGATATCAGCTCAGAGGTCATCCTTGATTTCCAAATATCTCTACATTTTGTGATTCTGTTTACATTTTTACATGTGTATGTTTGGTCTCCACAGCCAGATTGTAAACTCCTTGAGGACAGGTGCTTTTGTGTGTGCATGATGCCTTGAACTAAGAGCCTTTAACAAAGTCTTGTTGAGTTACTGGGCTCACATCTTCAGACCACTTTCAATGATCCATATGAATGGATGCTGGAAGGTTTGAGGGGACTCACTAAATCAACACTGGTTATTTGTATAGGAGAACTTTGTAGATGGCTAGGCACCCATGAATGGGTTGGCAAGCAAAGAAACAATAAAGGACCTGGTTTTGAGGAACTTAGGACTCTCTTCTTCCAAGGGCTGAGAGAGAGAAGAGAATCACACCAAGAACATACATGAAGACCAGTCTGTAACAGTCAACATAAGAAGATTCAGGAGGCCGGCCACCACTGGGAACAGATCTACCCCAATCAGTCTTCCAGAGAGCTAAGGTGCCTTGTTGATGATATTGAATGATGGCATTTCTGAAAATTATTCTAGTCTTTCTTACCTTTGAGAAAAGCAAAGGACAGTGAATCTATTTTGAGCTTGTATTTTAGGTTCAGGGTTGTACTTGGAAGGCCCTAATTTGTGCAGGGATATTTGTCCCTGTGCCAGATGGCCCCAGATGGCCATGTTTTTCTAACTGATTATTCTTCTTGCCTTTTCTTACTCTTCCTATTTATTGCTGTTGTATGTTTCTGCTTTTTTTATTTTACACATACTCAAATGAGGGAGAACTAAAGGAAGCCCTCACCATTCCTGTCAACTAGCCAACTTTTATTCATTTTTCAGGTAGCTTAAAGTCATTTCTTTTGGGAAGATTTCCAAGCCCCTCAAACTAGGTGGGACTCAGCTTGAGGTATCCCTCTGTTTATGTTCTTGACTAAAATACCCACCACCTTGAACATAGTTACATGCTCAATGATCGGCCTCCACCATCCAATTGCAAACCCACTGAGGGCAGAGGCTGTGCTCACCACTGACTCTTCAGTGCATGGGCCACTGCTGGCTATATGGTGAGTGTTCAATATGTATTTGTTTAATGCATGGATGTGTGCAAGCTGAGGAAGAGTCTTATTTCTCCCACGGAGCAAAGTACATCCCTTGGTGCAGGGATGTTGGCAGTGGAGCAGACACTACCAAAAGATGACTTTTGGGTGAGTGGGAATGTGGTGTTCTCATGGTCTTTCTTGCTCTGCCCTGGCCCATTTCCTCACTGTGACCCACTCATCCAACCTCTGCATGTTACCTCCCCTTGGCCCTTGTGTCTAATGCTCTCTCTGCTCCTCTCCTTTACCAATCTGTGCTTGAGATCAGTCTGCCTCCTCTGCCGGGCCTTCACTGACATTGCCGCATGTGAAGTTCTCCTCTGATCCGTGATGGCTTTTTTAGTCTGCTTTTCACAGTGGGCACTTGGGCTGATAATGTCATCATCCTATGTAGTTACACCCTCTCTTTTTTGTATAGCACATATAATAATAGACCTGCAAGAGGTCGTAGACATCATTTTCTCCACCTCCTTCAATGTGCAGGCCAGGATATTGAGGCCCAGGGGGCTTATGTGACCTCTCTGAGGGGACACAGCAGACTAGATTCCCTAGTGGCAAATCTAGGGCTGATTCCAATTCCCATTTTTAGAATTTTGTGCATCACGTCACCCTTGCCTAGGGCTGCTTTACCATAGTACTACAAATTTAGTGCCTTAAAACAACAAATTTATTCTTTCACAGTTCTAGAAGCTTGAAGTCCAAAATCAAGGTGTTGGCAGGGTCATGCTTGCTCTGAAGGCTCCAGGAAAGGAGGTTTTCTTGCCTCTTTCAGCATCTGGTGGCTCCCAGCATTCCTTGGCTTGTGGCTGCATCACTCCAATCTTGGCCTCTATCCTCCTCTCTCATTTCCTTTTCTGTTTCCTCCATCAGTGGATTTAGGACCCACCCTCATGCAGATGATCTCATCTCAGGATCCTTACCTTAAAGATGTCTGCAAAGACCTTCATCTCCTAAAGTTTGCATCCTGAGGTTCTGGAGGGGACAACTTTGGAGGGGACCACTAATCAACCCACTATGGCTCTAAATGCAGCAACAGCACAGTATGTCCTGATTACTGACTGGAAGCAGTGCTGCTGAATGTGTGGCCCGGCCCACTGGCCAGCTGTAGGGAGGTTCTGTGGAGATGATTAGCTTTGACAGAGAAAAGAAGGGAGGTTTTTCCGTGTGAAGGGCAGGGTCTCAGAGGCCGGTGGGAACGGGGCTTGAAGGTGACTTGAGGATGATAGCCCTGGCTAGTGTGTGCGTCAGAGCAGGGGAGGGACATCTGCTGGGCGGGTGGTGGGAGAGGCCCCACCACAATCTGGGGCCAGGGGTGGGAAGAGGGAGGCAGGCGTCTCTCTCCCAAATCTCTCCTTTCCCAGGAAGGTGACTTTTTGCTCTCCATTTGGCCCTCCCCACCCTCGGTTCGTCTGAGAGAACCCCAGCACAGAGCAGACTGGGGTGAATGCAGGTGGCCCTGTCACATGTCCCAGTCAGCCACTTGAGAAGAAAATGAGAGAGGCGGTGATGCTAGGCTTTGTGTCCCGCCTCCTGTGAAACGCGTAGGCGGGTCTGTACACAAACATCGGCTCATACAAATAAACCAAACCTGGCCAAAAATAACAGAAAAGGCAACAGATGCTTCCAATTAAAATGTCAGCGTCTCCCGAGAAGCCGCATTCTCACGTGGTGTGGGTGCTCTGGGGCCGAGGACTGCGGGGAGGGACTGCATATGGAAATCTGTGTGCATTATACCATGTCCCAGATGCCACGGAAGACACGGGCCTGACCCTTGCAATTAACACAGTGACTGTTTCTGGGGTGCAGACATGGACTCAGGGAAAAATCAGGAAGTTGTGAAACAGAGAGACTGTTCCCACTGTGTCCCGTAGACGAGGAGGAGTCCAGGAGCGTTCTCAGAAAACACTACCCTGGGGGCTTCCTCACACCTTCATCCTCTTTCCTCTTTGCCTTCATTTCCTCATATTCTTTAACATTATCATAAAAGGAAGATCAATGCACAGGAGTAATAGGCAGTCAGTGGGGAAAGGCTGTCAGAAAGATGTGTGTTGGGGATAAAGGGTCAGTATCCCTTGTTCCCTAGTGGTGAGGGTCGGGGAATGATGGACACATGCTGGTGTAGGAAAACAACACACCAACTCATAGCCTCCCTGGCGCTGCTGGTCTCCTAAATCCTTCATAAGATAGTTTCTTTCCAATTGGCTTTGCTGTTTCCTGGTAGTAGGTCCTCATTCCCCTTTCCTTTCAGGGTAGCCTTGCTCTGTTTTCTTTCGGTTTTCCCCAAACTCTTTCTGGCCCCGGTTGGGTAATAACTAAGGAAAGCAATTAAAGAGGCAAGGAAACAAAATGGCAGAAGAGCAAAAGGAAACCAACATTGTTCTTTCCAAAATTTCACCATCTCCTCAGACTAATAGGAAATATGTATTTGAAATGGTGCCTTATTCTAATAAATGAATCTCTTTCTTCTCCTGATTATTTTTATTATCGTCACTATTATCATAAAATCCACATTTTATAGCTGAAGAACCAACTACAGTAATGTCCATGGACAGGAAGAGCAATGGGGAAAATTAATGAACTGAAACCTCATTTGAGTTTCTATTGGGAAAGATGATAATTTGTTGATTTTAATAAGCTCCTAGATTAAGTTGCTACCATAGGCCAGGGCTGGTAGGCCTCAGTACCCACTAGGCAATACAAGATGTAAAATTTAAATATTTTTATGTGAACTCAAACACATTTTAATTTCTTAATGGTCACTATTACTAACCAGATAAGAGAAAGACCTGTCTGCATAAAACAAACAAATAATTAGTTTTGACAACAGAAGCTTAACAGGACGTTAATTAGCAGCCATAGAGATAGGGAGGTCCTGGATGGGAACAATTACACAGACAAATCCACAGTATGGCTACAATGTGCCAGGGTCCCATCCCTCACCATATGGCTGCAGTCTGGCGAATGGCTCGTTGGCAATTCATTACCATATCGCTTGGAACTCAGGAGCGAATGGTTTATGATTAGCCAATTCATTATGCTATCCTTGGTACCTCAAGGGGGCCCTGAGGGCTTGCCTCCCCCATTGTGTTATTTTAAGGACATATGACAGGGAAGGAACAGCCTTCCCTTCCCCAGCTGCCTCAAAGTACTGTTTGCTGGAAAGTTTTCTGGAATTGAGATAGAATCTTTCAAAAGAAAATAAACAAGCAAAAAATCCCTGCAGTCATGAACTGTAGCCACAGCTGGAACCATTGGAACATTCCAGGAGATGAAAACAAAGATTTCCTCCTCCTTCCCTTCCATCCTACCGAGGACACATCAGCCAACCTTGTGAGTACACTTTAGCTATGCAAGAGCGTGATCAGAGGGGGAAAAAAAGGACTAAAGACAATTAGACCAGCATACAGGAAGTCATGGTTCTTGAAAGGGCCCTGTTATTAACTAACTTTAGGCAAGTCAGCTTGATCATTGATCCTTAGCTTCAAAACCTGCAAAATGGACACAATCCTTTACAATCCTTTCTGTCTCACCCATTTCCCAGTGGTGTGGGAAGCCTTGTGAGAGAAGAGTCTTTGATGGGGAAAATTACTCTGAATCCACGAGGCTGATTACAATGCAGCAGATAGCACTTGACCCATCAGAGGGATTTATTTTCAAATCATTAGCACAGGTGGGCAAGGAAGAAGGGGGCATAGCCTCTCTCATTGGATCTACTACAGATGGGGTCCGCCTACCTCTGTAAGTATTTTAACTAGAGTTGCCAAGAAAGAGTGTACAAGATTTTGCATAAGGAAAAAAGTGAAGATGTGCCCAAGGACTGAAGAAAAGGAACCCATCTCGCAGGGAGCCTGACATAGTAGCAAGAATACCTGAAGAGTCAGAAAACATTAATATAGGTGGGTTACAGTGACAACCCAAATTGAAGGAACAGAGAATGGAGGGAGGACACATAAAACCAGACATTGAGTTAGTTGCATTAATGTGATTCACTAAACATTTGGATGGGCGGGGACATAGCACTGAAGAAGAGAAGCCCCATTGGCAAGTGCAGAGCACAGGATGGTTCCATCTTGGTTAATGTGCATAACATGGAGATGCCCTTTGTAGAGCTTGTTCTGTGAAATCCACTGCAGTCCGTTCCTCAATCCTATAAAAACCTGCCTCTAGTAACAATCCCAAGGCCAAGACAAGGTCCCCATTTCCTGAAAACATACTCAATGCTATCACATGTCACAAACACTATAGGCCACTGCATCATAAATCTGACCTAAAAGAAGCATGCTTGCTACAATCAACAGTAATTACACACTTAATTAGCTCTAATTTTGTTTCCTTCTTAGAATTCCAAAGGGCTCTGGGGAAGACTTTCCATGGCCCAGGTTCTTGGTAAGAGCTGTCCAGGGAACTTTAAAATGATGCCTTCTTCGTGTGACAAATATGCCTGTAGCAAGCAGTAGAGGCATTAAAAAAAGAAAAGATTTTATTGACCCTTCTTTGAAAAAAGAAAACACAAAAACCAATACAGGTTCTTCTCAGAATCTTACAGCTTTAAGGAAGCTCTGCCCAGAAAATCCAGAGAACTGGGTCTAAGTTTTGGGCATGACACTGATTCAGGGTGCAATCTTTAATTTGTCAGTTAGCCTCATTAGGCTTCCATCCCCTTGTCTACAAAGTGACTGTAATTACGTTGGCTGGATGATCTCTGAGAAAATGCTTCTCAGAGCAGAATCCTACAGACTCAAATAATTGCAGAGAGCCAGAGTTGTGCCTTTGCTTTAGGGATGCTAAAGAAGGGATTTGGGTACTTTTCAGTTCTATCTCTCTAGCATCCCACCATTCAGTACTGTTGCCATATTTACGGTATATGGGGATTACCAGTGATGCTTGTCAACAACACAAGCCCTAGATCTGAAACTGTTCCCATGGGAATGGGTGTATTTTTTTGGCTCATTCTTGAGCACAACCAAACACCTATCATGTGCCAGGTGCTCTGCCAGGCTCTGGGGTACAAGGATGAGGAGACACAGGCCCTGTCCTGGAGTCTGGTGGGGGGAGTCAGACCCATAAATAGATCATTTCAATACAAGATAGTATGTGGAACAATAGACTATCAGAGTTTCTCAAAGCTTTTGCCCCAGGGCTTACCTGCATTGGAAACAACTAGGGAGTTTGTGAAAGGCACATTTCTTTCCATCCCTGCCTCATGAATCTGAATCCCTAGGAGCAGAACTTGGGAATCTCCCTGTTTAATAAGTCCTCTAGGATCTTCTGCCTAACAAAAAGTTCATTATGGGAAAAGTTAGCTGTGGAACTCACAAGGCAATGGCACAGCATCTTGTCTTTATGGACCACTTATTTGAGGTCTGTGCTCTTCTAGGTTCTATGGGAAATCCATTAACATCTGAGATAGAGTCCATTCCCTCTGGGATCTTACAGCCTATACTTTTGTCTAGAGCCATAAAACCAGGAAACCATATCCAGGGATAAGGGGGGAAAAGCAAAGTTGAAGCTCATCTCTCTTGGTATTTTTGCTCTAGCCAGCTGCAATGACCTGTCAGCTTCTTCCCCCACAACTCTCTTTTTCCCAGGCTGGAAGCCACTAGACTTAACACAGGAAGACTTAGCTCTGCCCAAGGCTCTGGGACCCCATCGATCCTAGGAAGGTTTTAAGCAGCATGTGTGGGGTCCCTTGTCACTGCTAGTGCTGCTCTGACCTAGTAATTCATTATCAGACCTCGGCTGCATTCTAGGCTCCTGCTTCATTCTTATCCAGTGCTCCAGGACCTCTATAGCGTTTGCTCTTTTGTGTCTATGCCAGGGACGTGGCCTTCAGCTGCAGCTCTGTGAATGGAGGCAATGCCACCTTCTCTATCTGACTATGATGAAGTATTTTCACAAATATCACAGCATTTGAATTACACAACTTACACATTTCCTAGAGAGATAATGTTCTGTTTATTTTATAGGTAAGCATGAGGGACGTAGTTAAGTTTACAAGACTTGCGTCTTCCATTTCAGACTGGAGTCTTCTTATTCATCTATAGTCTGTGTCTATCACATAATAATCAAAGGTCCTTTATCAAGGGGAATGTCTGTGGACGGGACATAACTGGAGAGTTACTCTTTATCTGGGTGTGCCCAATACTTGGAAAGATCTCTGACACCTATGGTGAGCCAGTCTGCAGAGTGGAAATGGTCTGGAATTGGGAGTCCCTCTGTTCCTTACTCTCTATGTGATCTAGGGCAAGTTTTAGCCTTTTTGGCCCTCGGGTTCTTTGCTGGTAATATGGGACAATAATCCCATGCCAGAGGGTATTGTTGAACGAAATAATGTAGGTAATGTCCTTGGCTCAGTAGATATTAGCTTCCCTTCCATTTCCTTATTCTTCTTCCTCTCTACATGGAACCCAAGACACTTTGTTGCTCCTCACTTCTGGAATGAAGGGCCAGTTTTGCACCTCTCAGGTCCTAGAGACTGTTGAGAAATGCTTCTTGCTCTGTTATTTGACTCTGACAGCATCCCTGATTTGTCTTCACCAGATAATAGCTAGTCCTCCCTTCTCATAGCACCATGGAAATCCCACCTCTTTCTGAAACCAAAGAGAACCTGGTGAAAAGGCAGAGATGGATCAATCTTAAGCTTGATAATTTGTCTGCACCTGTCCCTGACCTACTGCTCTGAACTTCAGCTGGGCACAGCGGGACACAGAAGAAAGGACTGGGAACAGAGAAAGCACAACAGTTCCAGCTGCTGTGCTCTTTCTTGGAGAGCTGGAAACCTGTGCACACCTACTAGAGGCTAGGAATGCTCATGCATCAAGGTAAAGCCAGGATTTCAGGTCAGGAAGTATTTTATAGCAACCCAGTATACCAAAGAGACATGCGTGCTCCTTGGGGTGGATTCAAATATAGGCCAAGTGGCTAGAAGGAGTGATTATTTCTACAATGGATAATCTTTCTCACACACTATATTCTTTCTCTCCATGTCCCCTTTATAAAAATAATAAGTAGCCAATTATTATAAATTTATTTGCTGCTTCTTATAATTACATTATCCATGATTAACTCACTGGAGTCTAATTTGACTCCAGAGTTATTTTGTAGGAATGCTCCATCACTGGGCACGGTGGGACTCTTGTGAGCACAGCCTCACTCTGCTGGGCTTATGGAGCTCAATTAATGCACATGGAGAGAGACAAAGAAGAGGATGAGAAATGGCAGGCACCTCGGTCTTGCTGAGTTGCAAAGCCCCTCCACATTCATTATTTCATTTGATACACATAGTGGTTCTATGAGGTAGCTACAAAAGCTGTTATCTACAGTTTACAAACTGGGAAGCAGACCCAGGTCAGATCATAAGATGATGCCCAACAGAGGAGTAAAACCCATGTTTACACCCTGCTAGTGCACCCCTTAGGATATTGATCAGTGATTATAATGGTAATCATTTCTGTAGTGCTTTGAAGTTTGCAAAAATGTTTTTAAATTCCTGATCTCATTTGACCTTTACAACAATCCTGTGCCACAGAGAAGAAATTATAATGCCCAATTTTACAGAGGAGGTAACTCTGGTTTAGAGAGGTTACTTGATTGAGCTTTTAAGGTATGAAAACTGGGATGGGAATCATGGGCTCCTTCTGATAAAGTGTGTGACTCCATTATAGCACCCCTGGAAGCCAAGACCTTACTAGAAACATGTGATTTAACAGCAATATGGGGTAGACACATGACATTATAACTGCATTTTGTACAAAAAGCTATTCTCTGGGGAGAGGTCCTTAATTTAGGGAGTCCATGAGCTTCTCCTGAAATAACGCATATCTATCTATCCTATCTATCTATCTATCTATCTATCTCGATATGTCCATATGCATGTATATGTAAATATAAACCATATTTTAGGGAGATTCTTTAAAACGTCCATCAGATTTTCGAAAGAGTACGTTAACCCCAAACATCCAGGGTGTTGAATTATTCTGGTCTCTTTTCCACCAATGGACTAAGATGGTGGTCTGGGGAGAGTGGACCAGGAAGGAGATGAGAAGGCTTCACAGGAGCACAGGGGAAAGGCATCATGTAGGCTAGAGGAGGCAACTATTTTAAGATGTTGGGTCCAGGCAATGGTTACACAGTGACAAATGCTGTAGAGACCAAACTGAGGCTTGGACAAGTTGGCATATCTGGCAGAGGAATTTCTGTGGAACTGTGGGACCAGAAAGCAGACTGTGAGGTGTTAAAGAAGGTGGAGATGAGGAAGGGAAGACAGTGAACACAGAAGTACTTCTTTAAAATCTGGCAATTAAGGAAAGTGGAGAGATGGGGTGCTAGCCTGGGGGGAAAGCAGGACCAAGGAAAATTCTCTCCCTCTTTTTTTTTTAATCTCCTTAAAAATGGGAGATGATGTGTTTGTGGAGGAAGAATCTAACTGAAAGGGAGAGACCAGGTGAGAACGCAGGAGCCTAATTAGGAGACAGGAGGGGATGAATCCTGAGCTGAGATGGAGCGTTCACTTTAGAATAGATTTGAGACTCTCCTGAAGCAGGCGTGGTGGTGGGAGGGAGAGGTGAAGATGCAGAGAAAGTGTGAGCTTCACGCACTTTTCCTGCCAATTTCGTCTACAGCACTACTTATGGCGCTTACAGCAAGCAGCGCGCTCCCATCCAGCTGGGCTGTTCCTGTCACCTCCAGGCACAAGGCCTCCTGGCTCAGGGTGTCTGGCAGCCTCTTGCTGACCTTCCTGTTCTGAGTCTCTCCATCTCTGGGCATCTGACACTGACCCTGTCCAGGGGCTTCTCCACCTGCTCCCTTATGGCTGCTCCTTGAGCCCCCAGCAAACAAAATTCTCCTGGGCTGATTTCAGTAATAAAATACAGGAATGTATTTGGGCAATGGTTTTCCTTGTTGTTGATTTATTTGATTGCTAAACCTTTTAGAAAACTTGTGCTACACAGGGTACAGATACATTATCACTTTATAGCTATACAATAGATGATGTATTTGGCAATTTCTGTATAAAGGTTTTTTTCTGGGTCTTGGACAGAAACAGACTTTCATATTGTTTCTAAGGTGCAATCAGAGACTTGTTATTATTTTACTTTTAGCGCCTTTAATTAATCTATGAAAAGCACTCAGACTGGTGCTTGACACAGAGGGTGAGTGTTAGCTAATGCTGTCATTATCATCACTGTTGTTAGGAGCTGTATGACCAGGGACAATTCAATTCTGACTTAGGGCAGCAATGTCTTCATTCATAAAATAAGGGCAAGATGTTCTCTTTTCAGAGCGTGTTCTGAAGACTTTGGGCTCCACCCCATTGCACACCACCATTTTAATTCATTTTACCCATTTCCTTGGGGTTTCACAGAATGTTCAGTTGAAGAGGGGTTCTCAAAAAAAAGTTACGAGCACTGCACCAGACAGTTGAAGGCCCACCCTCAATAAAAGTACTTGACTGTCTATGTGAAAGAAACTATTGACAATGGACAGAGAGATGAAGTGGTCTCAGTGCAGGTACCACAAGCCAGGGAAGGCTCTTTGGAAGAGGTGAGTTGGAAGATTAGAATCCGGGTGTTTTTAGCAGTTGATGAGCCTAGAAGAGAAACTGCAATTCCTAGAGTGGGGGGTATAAAGTATAAGTGCAGAAGGACAACTATGGGGGGAGAAAAAGGTTAGCAGCCCAACTCAGACCTATTCCTGAGTGGTAGAAGCCAAATGGGCAGATAAGGGCTTCAGGTATAATTACCCAAGTGGAAATTTGACCAAAGTGTGACGGGATTAACAGCAAAGATGATTGGCTCCACTGAGGAAGCCACCTAGTCAATGCTCTTTCTTGCATGGACAGGAAAGCAGTGTCCAGAGGAGGCAAGCTCTTGTCTAGGGGCACAAAATGCATTACTGCTGACTGGAAGCCACCACTAGCTGTTAACCAACTAGCCTCTCCCCCTCTTCCTTAGCATTAGAGCTCCCAGCTTTTTAGCTGGGCACACTGCTGACTGCATTTAACAAAACATTTCCTAGCCTCCTTTGGGGTTAGGAATGGCCAATACAATGTCCAGGCAAGTTACGGACTTCCAGGAAAGAACTGTTGGAGGGTACAGGATGGCCCATAGGAAACATTTTGTCCTTCCCTGCTTCTTCCTGCTTCTGACCTTGATGACTTTTAGTTGTGGGGCTGTCTCAGATCATGAAGTGACCCTGGAGATGGAACTCATGTAACTAGGGATGGCAGAGCAGAAAGATGGAAAGAACCTGAGTCCTGGAGAGATCGCACAGACATTGTTATCAGCCCCGGACTGCCAACCTCTGAATTCTTTTATGTTGAGAGAGAGAATGTCCTATTGTATTTAAGCCATTGTCATTCCTGGGCCCTGTTCCTAGCCACAGAATGTTCTTGATGCCCTGGCAGAGCTGGGGCTGGCGGAGCCCCCTGTGTGCCTTGACTATTTTGCTTGGCAGCGCTTTGTGCATGACCCCGCTGCTCCCGTGTGTGGAACTGTCTCGGTGTGTGTGCATGAGCAGAAATCCAAAGCCAAAATAATCTTCAAAGCTGTCAGCTCTGTTTCCTGCAGACTCATGCTCCCCACTGCCTTCTCATTTCCACCGGAGGAAAGAGAGGCTGCTGGTGAATAACTTTTTCTTTCTTGAATTGTTTACTATGTCACACACTCAATATCCACAGCACAGAATGGTACAATGTTCACATCTTGCTGAATTTGTTTTAGCGCTTTTTTTTTTAATTAATGAAATAAAACATTGGTTCAGTTGAATCTTCTGTGTACTATCCTTGAGCCTATTAGCCTCCTCCTTCTGAAAATGATTCTCCTGAACTGCATGGATCTTTCTCTGTGTTTTTATGTTTTTACCACACCTATGCGTGAATCTGTAAGTAATAGTATTGTTGTGTATGCTTTAAACATGGATGTAAGCGGTACACTGATATGATATGATTCTTTTTGTTTAACTTGGAATTTCCAAAATAATCCTTCTCTTTTTTTTCTCTAAAATAATCCTTGATACATGAGTCTAGCTCAGGGAGGCTCACTGCTATGAAATGTACAATGCTTTTCCATTGCCCTATTGATGAACATTTAGATTGTTTCCAAATTTTCAATATTGCACACCATACAATAATAAACATCCTTTTACAAGTCATATTACACATAGGAGTGAGTTTTGCTAGGGTATATATCTAGACATAAAACTAGTTGTCATAGAGACACATATCTTCATTTTTACAAGATTTCTCCAAATTGTTCTCTAAAGGGGTTAAATAATGCGCTCCCTCTAGAATGACAGTGCCTATTTCCCTCAAAAATTCAGCACCGTTGAACTATTAATGTTTGACAACTGGGTAGGTGTGAAATGGTATCTGTTTGCTATAATTGGCATTTCCTTGATTATTAATGAGGTAGGGCATCTTTTCATGTTTTTATAGGCCATTTTGATTTACATTTCTATTTTTATATTTTGCCTGTTTTTCTGTTGGGCTGTTTGTCTTTTCCTTGTTGCAGTGTTTTACCAACATATTTTAGATATTAATCCTTGGTTGGTCAAATGCATTGCAACTGCCTCTTACAAATATCTCACTTGTATTTTGGCTTTGCTCATGGTGTCTTTTGTCTTATAGAAATCTTAAGTTTTAATGTGATCCACTTTATCTTTTTCTTTTGTGCTTTTTTTGAATCTTAAGAAATATTTCCCTGGTTTGATATAAAAACATCTTTCTGAACTTTCTTCTAATAGTTTAAATTAAAAAAAATTTTTAACGTTTATCCATTTTTGAGAGATGGAGAGAGACAGAGCATGAGTGGGGGAGGGCAGAGAGAGGGAGACATAGAACCAGAAGCAGACTCCAGGCTCTGAGCTGTCAACACAGAGCCCAATGTGGGGCTTGAACTCATGAACCATGAGATAATGACCTGAGCCAAAGTCGGACAGCTAACCAACTGAGCCACCCAAGGCACCCCATTCTCCTAATAGTTTAAAAGTTGTTGTTGTTATTTGAACTTTTAGCTCCAAATCCACCTGGAGTTTATCTGCAATATTCTGTTATTTAGTATATGAAATAGAACTCTAATGTTAATTTTCGAGTATGGGGAGACAATTGTTGTGACACTAATATCAAAAGTCCATACTTTACCTATTTATTTGTAATCAACTGCTGTCTTGCACCCAACTTCCCAAAATGCATGGGTCTCTTTCTGACCTTTCTAGTTTATTTCATTAATCTCTGTATCCCTACACCTCCATCACAAGGTTTTATCGTGAGTTTTGATGTCTGTTAGGTAAGCCCCTCTTCTTTACGTTCTTTCTCAAAACTCTTTGGCTATTCTTGGCCCCTTTTACTTTATGAATTTTTAAATTTATTTCTTCCAGTTTCATTGAGATATCATCAATGGACAGGCAATGGACATGTAAGTTTAAGGTGTACAGCATAATGGCTTGACTTCCGTATATTGTGAAATGTATATGAATATTGACGAGTCTTTTAAGGCAATGCCTCCTTCCTACCTCTCTCAGCAGGTGCTCCCCACCATCCCATCCCCACGCAAAGATCTGGCTTCCAGCTCCAACACTGCCACCAGATGGCCAACTGTTCTTAGGCCAGTGGTCTAACCTCTCTGGGCTTCAGCTTCATCATCCCTTGTTAGATGTGCTCTGCCTACCTCACGGGACTGGACTGCTGAGTGGAACAAATGAGGTAAGGATATAAGAATTTTTTGGAGAATTAAAAACACAGAGCTAAAGTCAAAAAGAGTCAAAAGCAATAAACTCAGGACTGGCCTAAGATAAAAGGTGAAAGTTGGACATTTTTTTCCTCCGCTTTCTGCCTTCTCTACCATTCCTACTCCTTTTTCCCAAACTTCCAGGGTTATGAGACACAGCTCTTTCACTGGGGTGGACATACCATGAAAAGGTGGTGGAGGCAACTTGTGTTAATAAGGTCCGGCTCCAGTTTCAGACTCTAACCTGTGACTTGAGGTAAGTCACTCAAACTCTTTGAATCTCAATTTATTCATTTTTACAAGGGGCATAAAATGTTCCTTCCCCAAGTAGTATTGTCAAATTAAAATGAAATAATGGACATGAAAGTTCTTGGTAAAAATGTGAAGCCTTTATAAAAAACAGAAGTTTTTGTTAGTGTTTTTGCTGACAGTTACATGTGACAAAGGACTTACAGGAAGGTAATGGTGTTTACTGTGTTGAAGTGCTTTGCTGTCACCAGTTGAATCAATGCATGTAGGAGAAAGAAATCTACTTTGTAAGTATGGTAGACCCAGTGCAGTTCTACACAGACTTCTAGAAGATGCAAGAAGTCCCTATCATTTAAAAATATTTTTTTAATGTTTATTTTATTTTTGAGAGAGAAAGACAGAATGTGACTGGGGAAGGGGCAGAGACAGAGGGAGACACAGAATCCAAAGCACGCTCCCGGCTCTGAGCTGTCAGCACAGAGCCCAACACAGGGCTCAAACTCATGAACCATGAGATCATGACCTGAGCTGAAGTCGGACTTCAACCAACTGAGCCACCCAGGTGCTCCAAGAAGTCCCTTTCTTAAATACCATTTCCTTTAGACATTTTCAGTCTGGATGTGCAAAGAAGTGGAGGTGGCTGAGATTCCATGAGGTCTGTGTGGAAAAAAAGACTAAGCTAACCCTGGTACAGGTATTGGGCTCAGCACTGACTAAAGACAGTGAGCGTCACAGAGACTCAAGGGTGGGAACATATCAGTCTTTGTACCCTCCTCACATATACCATTTTGTTAAAATTAACATTAAGGTTAGCCCTGATGTTCTGTGAAAAGACTTCCTGTGGAGTGAGCACACAGCAATGCCTCCACATCTCTCTACCCCTTGGTACTGAGATGACTGGAGCATCCTGTGCTCTTGTGCCAAAATCAGACTTGGCCTTGCACCAAATGACATCCATGGGCTAGATGACATGAGACCACAGCTCACCTGCTTAATCTCATACAGAACACCCTTTTCCTTGGTAATTTGGTTCCTGTTCTTTCCTCGGTTCTACTGAAACAGGACTTCTTACCTGTTCCCTAGTCACCTCCATGGCTGATGATGGACTGCAATGTCCTGACCAGTCTCTGATGGAAGTTGCTGCAATCCTTCTAAACCAATTAGCAGCATTACCACCCCTGCCTGTAGCCTCTGCCAATGTCTACTTCTCTGCTGTGGCTTGGGAAGAGTCCTGGACTTTTGACCTGGGTTTGGATCTTAGTTGCCAGAACTTGCAATCTGTCTGTCCTTTCCTTTGGGGTCCACACCATTTCTGACCCAGTCTTGTTCTCCTCTTCCCATGTGACTCCTTCCTGCTTTTGCTTCCATGTTCATGCAAGTCTCCTTCTAGACCCTGTCTTGTCTTGCTATAGATGAATCACTTTGCAAAATCTGTCAATTAGGTATCATTCAAAACAGATCACAGCTGACTTTATTATTATTAATATTTTCAAACGTGGGCATGAAACATAGGCACAAGTTCTCTGGTAGAAGCTGTGATTGTCTGCTTATAAACTTCTTTCATCAATGAAGGACAAATTCCACTAGCTACTGGGAGTTGTCCTCTCTGAAGAAAGCAGACTTGTTCAAGATCACAACCTTTCATTGGGGCAGCCCACACCCTGTGACTGCTTGATGTGGTCACAGCAATCAGAGGGAAAGAGTTTAAAGGCTGAGACCTTGATGACAACTCTGAAGGGCCATCCCCTTCTTGGATTCTCATGGGGTGAGCTGAGGCTTTGGGAAAGCCTGCTGCCCAGCGCCTCTCTCTGCCCATTCCTCCCTCCTTCCCTTACCCTGCAGGGCTTGATCCTAAGCACTCTTACTTCCAACAAGTCTCCAAGTGGAGTCAGAATCTTAGAGACTCTAGCCTACCACAAGGGTCCACAGTTATTTTCTTGCTCAAGCAATCAATGCTCTATCTCACCATTTTCTTTCTCCATAAATTCATTCTCCCTGTGGTGGGCAGACTAATGCCCATCCCCACCCAAAGATGTCCACACCCTAATCCCCCACAACCTGTGAATGTGTTATCTTCTATGCTAAAAATGGACTCTGCAGATGTGAATAAGGTTACTGACCTAAAGATAGGGAGATTATCCTGGATTATTCAAGTGGACTCAGTCTCATCACATGAGTCCTTAAAAGCAGAGAACACTTCCTGGCTGTGGTCAGGGATGTGATTACAGAAAAAAGATCAGAGAGACCCAATATTTCTGGCTGTGAAGATGGAGGAAGGGGCCACAAGCCATGGAATGCAGGTAGCTTCTATAAGCTGGGCAGGGCTAAGAAATGGATTCTCCCCAGAGTCTCCAGAAAAGAATGTAGCACTGCCAACACTTTGATTTTGGCCCAGTGAGCCCTGTGTAAGACCTCTGGCCTATGGAGCTGTGAGATAATAAATTTGTGTTGCTTTAAGCCACTAAGTATGTGGTAATTTGTTACAACAACAATAGGAAAGTAATATATGGCTCAACTTAATATTTGTGCATCTATATGATCTTGGATATACACTTCACCTATGTAAGTCTTACTTCTCTCATCTATAAAATGGTTATTTGGGGCCATATGCTTACAAAACCCCTTATAACTTGATATTTTATGGCCCTAACAGGCTAGATTCCCTACTTTGCAACATTTATTTTTTCCTTCCAATGAGGCAGTTGTTTGCTTGTTTTTGATGATGATACGAGGGCAAGCCTATCTGAAATGCTGCAGGAAGCAACAGAATGGCCATGCACCAGGGTCGGGAGTGGGTATTCTTTCTTTTTGTCTGTCTGGCCCTTCTAGTCTGTCTTTATGTTGATTTCTAAATTTCCTATTCCCATAACTCCTCATGACCATAGGAAAAATGCATCTCAGCTGGTGAAAAATTTATAAACCAAAGCTTGATAACAAATAGATTCTATCATTTTTCTCTCTACTGGTAGACCTTCAAGTACAATTTAAAAAATTTGGTTATGCTGAAAATAATTCATTAAAAGTTGTAGGTACCAAGCTTAGAGGTAAGGTAGCAATGTTCTGGTTGCTGGTGAAAGTTAGGATTTCTTTAGGGAAATCTACCATTTTTAAGATTAAAAAAATGTCCTTGGCCTGATTTTTGTTAGGAATAAGTATAATAAAGTGGCACTGTAATTAAAATACTGATAAACCCACTAGATATAGCTGTTGTGGAAAAAAAAAAACTGGACACTAAAATGGGATAAAAATAGAGCCTCATTTGGCCCCGTCACCCTCCTAGTGGGAAACCAATACAGTTGCCACTTCATTAACTGCTCTGCGTTAAGAAAAGCTGAGCTGACCACAAAATAATAATGGCAATAGCACAGTGATAATGATGACGCCTGCTACATTTATTTAGCACATTATGCTTCTCAAAGCACTTTCTGTCTATTTACTTGTTTGAGCCCCTAGGTCTCAGTATTTCCATAAGAAAGTGGGGGAGGTGGTGAGGAGAGCATCATCCACCTGATTTGACAGATGAGGGAATCCTGACCTACAGTGTCTAAATGACCCTCATGTCGTCACAGCTGTGAGCAGCAGGTCTGGGCCTGGGGGCTGCGCTGTACATGGAGATCCACGTTTGTTATAGCTCACTGCCCCTGGCAGTTGGAGTCACCCAACTCAGGGTCAAACACTATCTCCAGAGACATTATTTATACTGCAAACCTAAGGCTAGTAGAAATATTTTTTTTTTCTCTCAACAGAAAGAACAAAGTCGCTAAAGAATTAAAATTTTTTTTAATGTTTATTTATTTTTTAGAGAGAGAGAGAGAGAGAGAGAGAGAGAGCAGGGGAGGGGCAGAGAGAGAGAGGGAGACACAGAATCCAAAGCATGCTCCAGGCTCTGAGCTGTCAGCACAGAGCCCAACACGGGGCTCTTAACTCATGAACCGCAAAATCATGACCTGACTGAAGTCAGACGCTTAACTGACTGAGCCACCCAGGTGCCCCTAAAGTCACTAAAGAATTAGTCATTAACATCAGCTGGGAAAAGTCCAAAGAATTGAATGGAAGAGAAAGAAAACGCTAAGAAACCTAGAAGTGGTTTTTAGTCTGTCACCCATATCACTAGGATTGTGGTGCTGGCCAGTGTGTCTGTGTATGAGCCAGAATGGAGGAAAAATACCCCCTTTTCCACCTTCCTGGGATCCTGCTCATGTTCCCTGGTACAGTTTCCAAGAACCCCATGTGTTATAGCCTCTGTAAAATGACATCAACACTCACTACTTGCCTCTATCCCCATCCCACAACCCAGGTCCAATTAGCCTGACTAATCTGGAAGGAGATAAGACAACCTGAGGCCAGTGGCACAAAACGGAGTAGCCCTCAAAGGCATCCCCATTTCATGTGAACAATGAGGGGGTGAGACTAGGTCTCAATGATTCCACTTGTTCCAACAATTTCCTATTTTACTTCTGGTGCAGTAGTATCATTTGGACTTGGGTTTGAGAGCCAAGTGGTAACTCTCTGAGTGGGCTACAATGTGACCTTGGTCATTATCACTTAGCCTCCATGAGGCTCAGTTCTCTCACCTATGAAATGGGTGTGATAATAGTGAGTCTCCTTCCCACTTTATACCATTGTCATGAGAGTCAAAAATCCAAATGTAAAGCACTGTTGATCAAGGCTCGTCTATGTACATCTTGCATAGAAGAGATGTTATGGGTTTATTATTGGCGGTAGTGCTAATTATTATAATTGTACTTTAATAGTAACAAGGATCTTATTAGAATCAACAACTGTGGTAGTGCTGGTAAGGCATTTCAGAGATTATTCATCATATGTGGATATTGGCTGGAGAAGTCACTGGTGTTGAGAAAATGTGTACCATGCCCTTTCTCGAATTATTTCCTTGGGGCTTTACAACAATTCTAAGAGTTAGAACTTGTTACTGTCATTTGACACAACAAGAAGCTAAGGCTGAGAGAGAGAGAGAGAGAGAGAGAGAGAGAGAGAGAGAGAGAGGCAAACAGACAGAAGTGATTTTAAAGCTGGTATCATGAGAACTTAGTGGCTTCTGCAGACTTCCAGCATTGGCAGGCATATCTAGCACTTCTTATATAGAACAATCTTTAGAGCCTTGTTACCAGGGGCTTGTTGCCTTAATCACAAGAAGGGGGTATGGTTGGTATTAGAAGTTCCTTCATAGGAACAGAATGATTCACTATTCAAAGTCATTGATGAGTCAACTGACTCTGAGTCAACTGTTCTGTGATTGATGTACGAATGCCCATTAAGAATTTTCTCAGCAGGAACTCTCTACACTATGATTTTTCCTCACAGAGCCCATGAGGTGTGTTCTCCTACCACATAGTGGATTTGTTAGGAAGTGACTGCCAGTCATGGACTAACCCAAGGCCTTTTTTATCAAGGTAAGGCCCATGTGACTGGTGCTCATCGATGGGATATAATGTGTATCAATCACAGGCCAAGGTGGGTAGGAAGTGGGTGTACCATCTTCACTTTCTTCTTCCCTGTCAACCAGGTAGATGAAGAATATAAAGCATAAAACTCAAAGGCCCTAAAAGATGGTGAAGCCACAAGACAGGAGACACCTGGGTTTCTGAATCACCACTTTGATAAACACCCAATGGGGCCTTATAGAAGGGAAAAATGATCTATGGTGTTAAACCACCAAGATTTGAGTGTTATACGTTACACCAGCTATTGTACTATAGATCCACTGAAAGATCCACCAGTGTTTCAGACCTGGTCCTAATTCCCTGCCATTTAAAAACTACTGCGTTCCTTCTCCATGGATACCGGCTCACCCATCCTAAGCAGATTTCTTTGTGTTCTGTATAGGTGTAGAGAAGCTGGTCTGCTTGTCAAACAACCAATAAATCTATGTTAAGCAAAACAGTAGTTTTCATCAGTAAGTGACCTTATGATAACATTTACATTGCTAGAGAAATCATTCCAACCCTGAACCAGAGGCATCCCAACTCAGGCCCTCCTGGTGGCACATGGCAAGGAAACTAATGAAGTGTGGGGATTATTAATGATTTTATCTTCTCACTTACCCATCCCCTTTCCTTTTACAAACTCACAAATATGTCCAGTAGTGTCAGATCTGTTCATCTATTTTTGACATATAAATAGAACCTATCCTATTGGAATTTTGCAGAGAAAACAGACACTATGTGATTATGCTAGCTTATGTCTGAAACCAGCCATGCATGACTGAGCTGGGAAGACAATGACTCAAGGGGAAGAAGGTCTTCATATGACCTAGCTGTCTCAGGTACTTCTCATGTGCTCCTAGTGACCTCAGAGGGGAAATTTTTTTTTTTAGTTTTCCATGGCAGCATTACTGGTGGTAACAGTTATTTCAGAAGACACAAATATAGAAAGTTCTAGAACATACTCACAATTTCTTGACAGTGGGGTCAATGGGTTCTACAAAGAGTCCTGTGAACTCCTATTTAGGTGCCTTCAAGTAGTAAGCAATAAAAAGTCCTGTAAAGATAGACAGCGGAGGTCAACTTTAAAGTGCTTTGGGTTTTGATTAAATAACATGTGCTCTTTTTTGTTTTAATTGTAAGCAAAAATGTTCATTTTAGAAAAAAATAGAAAATAAGTATTAGGAAACAAGACATAAAACTCATCTGTCATCCCACCATCCAGATATAACCACTAGTTAACCCATGGAACACTTACAGATTGTTTCATGAGTATTTATGTATATATGGATATATATTTTTTTCTACTGTTTTTCATTCATAGAATTGAGATCATACTGCATATGCTGTTTGGTGACATGCTTTTCTTTCATTGAATAAGATGTTATGAATATTTTTTGCCACCAGATAAATGTCAACTGTGTGGTACACAGCCTGTAAGATGGTTCCCAGGGATCCCCACTATGTTGCATCCTCACCATTGTGAAATCCATTCCCCTGGAGCGTGGGCGGGACCTCTGGCTTACTTCTAACCAATAGAATATGGCAAGAGTGATGGGATGTCAGTTTGAGATTAGGTTACAAAATCGCTCTGGCTGCTGTCTTGCTCACCCTCTCCTGCTCTCAGGCTCCTTTGCTGTGATGAAACAGCTGCTGTGTTGTGAACTGCCCCAAGGAAAGGAGGGCAATGGAACTGAGGGAGACCTCCACCAGCAGGCTTAAAGGACCTGAATCCTGCCAACACCCACTGGAGTGACCTTGAAAGTGGATTCTCCAAGTTAAGCCTTGAGATGGTTCAAACACCTTGACTGCAGCCTTATGAGAAGTCCTGAGTCAGAGGATCCAGTTCAGCCACTGCCCACAGACTCCTGACTCACACTGTGAGATACTATGTTTGTTGCTCTAAGCTGCTAAGCTGTGGGGTAAAGCAGCCATAGAGAGCTAATATAAACCACACAGTTTGTAATAGTTGTTTAGTATTCCAGTGTAAGGTTTACTCAATCTTCTACTGTTGTGTGTTGCTTATTTTAGTTTATTTATTTTGCTATTATAAACAGGGCAGTAATGGATATCATTGTAGCTAAATCTCAGTACACATCCTTCATTCTTTCCTAAGGATAAATTCCTTGAAGTGGAATAGCTGGATTTCAAAGGGTTTTAACCTTTAATGTTTTTGAGATGCTATTTCCCAGTTGCTTTCTGGTAGAACTGTACCCTTTTACACCTCTGCTGGCGGCATTGTGGAGTGGCTGCTGCCCACACCCCAGGGCTTACGTTTCTGAGCCATACTTTTGGTTAAGTTCAACCACTCTCTCTTGAGCTGTGTCTCTCTGCAAACCAGTTAGAAACAAAACCAAAACCAAATCCAAAAACCCAAGAATGAAGCCTAAGGTTGACTCTTCAAAATTACTAGATAATCTGATGCTAAACAGTTTCTTCAAAGTATATTGTTTTGAAGTCAGGCAGATGAATTCAACCACCCTCAAATTGTTATTCTTATCTCTCAGTGAACACTGAACTTCTGAAAAGATGATGATGCTCAAGTCCCCAAGAACTTTGAGAGGGAAAACCACAGTGCTAGTTGAAGTCAAAATAATAATGAGCTATTCTGAAAATCTTAGTTTATTTCAGTCACACAAAGGACTGTCAGTAAATTCAACTTTCTAAATTAGCTGGATGAATTCTATATTTTCTATATTTTACATATAGATATAGATAGATATAATTTATTTTTTTAGTTTTGCATACATGGATATCACCACCATTTCCAAACTGCAACTTCACTGTTGGGGAAAGAATAAATATTTTAATGACTATACATTTTAACAGGCTTTGAACCCTGTGGTTGGTTTAAGCTAAGGGTGCAATTTCAGGCATCTAAATAAGTAAATAAATGAGGAAGAAAATCCATGTTAATTGCAGTAATTTGCGGTACTTTCAAATTCTTAATTAAGAAATAAAATAGGATTCATTATCCATGCCCACTGTAGATGGCACACGTAGATCACCATTATGACCAGACACAAGACCTGAAGTTATTGCCATAAATGAAATAACAGAGAGAAATCACTGTTATTGGTGCATTATTGGTCAAAATGTGCAGGCACAAGGAGGGAGGAAAGAGGACACACAAAATGCCTGTTCTCCATAAATGCCCTTCTTTCTGACCTGGAGATTATGTTATCCCCAAATATCTCCCCTCAGCCTCAGGTCCTGCCCCTCCCTCCTACTCTCTGGGATAGATTCTTCCTTCAAACCTCACGTAAAAATTTCTGAGCCTGTCTGGACACCCTACAGCGTTAAATTTTCCCCAGTCACCTGTTCCAGGTCACTTGTGTGCTGGGACTTCAGGTATCTGTGTCATTCTTCTTGGTGTCATTCTTTTGGTGAGTCCTAATATTCTTCTACAAAGGTGGGAAAAAGAGAAGGACTTTTCTTATAACCAGAGGCATTCTACCTCATGCTGCCTTTTGAAAATCACGTATTAAATTAAACTAGGGACAGCATATAATTTGTCATACAAAAATCACTTTTGATTGGGACACATGCTTAATTTGAGAGGACACCAGACATAACCTGGGACTGTTCTAGACGAAGCAGATGCTTGTGTCCCTAATGAAAATCCATCAAAGTCCCCAGGATAGGGGTAGGGTTGGTGTGGACACAGGTTTTCAGGCAGGTAGGCAGGGAGGTATTCTGCTTTGGTGATGTGGGTGGGAAGGGTAATATCATGTACGTCTGGAAGGAAGAGCACTTATGTGCTTGCTGGTTGTAGGCTCGTCATTGTGCTTTTGTTTGGAGTATTTATAATAAGGACTTTGGGTATGCATTTCCCAGGCTCTCCCTTTCCTGTTGTCCTACCCATCTTGGTCTTGCAGGCTGGCATAGATAGTCCATGGTCAGTCAACATGACTCTGGGTTTCATGTCTGTCAACAAGGGCAGTTATGGGCAACCAACTGCAGTCAGCTCAGCAATGAGAAGGGTGCAGAGTATAAGCAATTTGGAGGAGTTTGAGTGACCCAAGACAAAGGAAGAAGGGAAATCATCCATTGAAGATCTCTTAAAGGAATGAGGAATCTTGTCAGAGATTAGGCACTGAAGTTTTTTGAGCAAGTAGGACAGCTTTTGGTTTTACCTATAAACCCAAGGACAATCAGAAATTAACATGTATATTTCTCAGATGCCTATTATATCCTATATGGAAGGCATAAGAATAGTCTGAGACATACATCTTATTCTCAAGGGACTTAAGGAGTAGATTCTTTGAGTTAAAGACTCCTGTCTTTTGGAAGGGAAACCAGAGAGAAACCTGGACTTGGTATCTCTTCTGACAGCCGGGCTGATCTTTTCTTGGATCACATACATGCTAAAGACCGCCATGGAATTCACAAGGGCTGAAAAGAGTGTCTGTATATTACAGTGTTCCATTTCTCAAAGGATCCTTCCTCTATGGCTGCAACTGGATGGAGTCCAGACCACTGTGGGGCCCTGGGGGGACCTGGGGAAATGTGAACAATTCCTTATTTTTTATATGTGATCCTTATATAAGGATCTTTTCTTACCAAATCATGGCGCAGAATGACATTCTGCTTTTATTTTCTGATGATTTATGGTAAAGAAGATACAGGGCTTTTCCAATTTCAGAAGTAAGCCAAGGAGAAACAATCATAAAATGCATCCATAAAAACGGGCTAGATACCAAGCTAGAAAGAAAACCCCACTGTATAAAGTGTTTCTGTAGAATTCACTGTTTCATGGGTACTGGTACTCCAAGCTTCAATAGTAAGTGACATCAGGATGCTAAGAAAAGGTGTGAAAGATGGGAGGAATGTGGGCAGAAGATCTTTAAACCATGAGAAATGCCTTGGGAAATATGCCTTCTTATGCTGTAGCGAGGAGGAACCAGATTAGTTGCAGAAGGTCTTTTGAAGAAAGGTCTTAAATGCAGTTATGTCTCAACTATTACATTTGAGAACTGTTTGTTCATTCTTTCATTTATTCATTTAATCTAACAAGTATTTATTGAGGATTTTCTCTTTCCCAGATATAATACTACGTGCTGGGGATTCAGAAGGAGCAAGACAGGGATTTACAGCCTTTTAAAGGGGACTTCTACTTTTAAGATGATAGTGTTAAGAAAGCCTTGCCCACTTCTTTCTAAATTCATTCCCAAACAATAAGGAAAATGAAAAAGCAGAAATACAAATTTCACCTTTGTTGAGGAAAATCTGTCAAATGCAATAAAACTCCAAAAGGAGCAGGTAGATGTTGAAGGATGTCTTGGGCCAAAGACCTCAAGCAAGGTTGGCAGAGCACAGAGTTCATCAAAGAGAACAAAACCAACACAATCTTTTGGGAAACAACTTGTCTACAGTGAATCAGCTGTCTGTGAGAGAATCCCTGGACCCTTTCTGGCTCCATCAAGAAACAGGGAATATGGTATAAACAAGAAAACAGCTAGGGGTGCTATCTCTGGTTGGGCAAATAAGCACAGACAACCAAAACAATAAACTTTAATGGAAAAGATCACTTATATAAAATAAGAACTCAAGGAAGAAATGTCAAGACCACTGAAAGAGATAAAAAATGAGCTAGCAGAGCTCAGGAAAGAAGTAGAAGAGACATAATGTCCTCACAAAAATTAGGAAGCCATCAGAGGCAACAAGAAGGTAAACAGATAATGCTCAAAAAAGTGGGCTTAAGAACTGGAATGCTAAGGTGAGCAAAACAAAATGGAAATGATTAGTCAACAAGGATTAGAAAGAGAACATGGTAGCTGTGGAAGATGAAACAGATCAAATAGACCTATGTGTATGCATAAATAGACCAAGCAGTGCTTGATAAAGAATATTGAAAAAAAAAGAATAGAAATTATATTTGGAGAATTATAATCACAGAGATAAGATATTTAAGTCTACGTACAAAGCAAAGCCCAAACCAAGCAAAACTATCTGAGAAAGTCAATACAGAACCAGCACCCAAAAGGTAAAGAAAGACTTTTTACCATAAAAACAAATGAAAAAAACAAAACAAAACGAACAATACAAAACAAAACTAAAATGTCTTTTCTAAGGGGAAAATTTTTGGGTTGTTTTCAGACTTTTCCATGGTAACATCTCATGCTAGGAGTCAGTGGAACTGTGCTTACAAAAATCTCAGTGAGAATTAAATTTAAGGGAGATGTGCTTGGGTGGCTCAGTCGGTTAAGCATCCAAGTCTTGATTTCAGCTCAGGTCATGATCTCATGTTTCATGAGATCCAGCCCTGTGTTTGGCTCTTTGCTTGATAGCATGGAGCCTGCTTGGGATTCTCTCTCCCTCTCTCTCTACTCTTTCCTCTGCTTATGCTCTCTCTCTGTTTCTCTCAAAAAAAATTAAACTTAAAAAAATTAAAAAATGTTACATTCAAATTTTTGTTCAAGTACAAATGCTGCTACTAAACATCTGACAACCCAGAAAATGTGGTCACTAGGATCCTGTCTGGAATAAATTGCACTTTAACCAACCAGTAGAGAATAGAGAAAGTGTGGCAGAAAGACTAGTACTGGGTTTTTAACAATTTAGTTTAGGATTAAGATGAAAAAAAAAAACCTTAACAAACACTGACCTGTGGCAATTATGGTTCTAGAAAATGATGTACTTTCTAACAAACTAGAACAACATGAAAAACAGTAAAACTAACACAATTCAGGGGTGCCTGGGTCGCTCAGTTGGTTGAGTATCTGACTCTGGATTTAGACTCATGGGATCAAGTGGTTCATGGGATCGAGCCCTGCCTCCAGCTCTGTGCTAACAGTGCCAAGCCTGCTTGGGATTCTCCCTCTCCCTCTCTCTGCCCTTCTCCTGCTTGCATGTGCACTCTCTCTCTCTCAAAATAAATAAATAAACATTAAAAAATAAACTAACACAATTCAGAAGGTGAGGAAAGAGAGAAGCTGGGGGAGCCAAGAGTCAAAATTACCATGTAGGGCTAATGAATCAAGGAATAGAAAGAAATATATATTAAAAATTATAAAATTAAGATTAACAGAAATATTACCATCATTGTCATTATCATCATCATCATCAACTAAAATTGGGTATGATAGGAAAATGAGAGGCAGAAGAGTAAGTATGAAAATTTCATCATCTTGTAGAGCTATATTTAAGGATATAGAGGATCAAGTATATTATATTTAGTTTACTTAAAAATTAAAAAAATATTAAAACTTTCTAAAGTATCACTATGAGCCCATGCATCTATTAAATTAAAAGAGAACAAAACAAAGACCATATAGTAAAATAAAAGCAGAAAGCATATGATATTAAGACTGGTTCGAAGTATATCTAGCAAATTAAAATTAATAAAAGTCAAACGTATCAAGCAAAAGAAATAGATCCTCGGTTTAAATTACAAATAAAAAAAACAATCATATTCTGTGTACAAGAGAAACAAGTAAGACAAAGTGACTGGAAAGTTGAAAATAAAAGGTGGGCAAAGGCAAACCAGCAAACCAAACCAAAACCAAAACAAGGAGAGATCCCAGTTTTAATATTAGACATGTTTCAGACAAGGTTGAGTTCAGGGCACAAAACAGTAGATGATGCAAAAATGGGAACTTTATTGCAATCTCACTGATGCTATAATTATTAGGAGGATTTATGTACCCCCATTTTTTTTACAGCAGTAACATTTATTTACATTTTTTTAATGTTTATTTATTTTTGAAAGAGAGAGACACAGAGTGTGAGCAGGGGTGGGAGAGAGAGAGAGAGAGAGAGAGAGAGGGAGAGAGAATCCGAAGCAGACTCCAGGCTCTGAGCTGTCAGCACAGAGCCCGACAGGGGGTTGAACCCACAAACCGCAAGATCATGACCTGAGCCAAAGTCAGATGCTTAACCGACTGAGCCACCCAGGTGCCCCTATAGCAGTAACATTTACTACGCTGAAAGGTGGAACATATAAAAATAAAGGCAGAGACACATGAGTAGTAAAAGACTAATACAATTCCCTCCATTCAAGTAATTGAGGATGCTTTCAGAGTCACATAACAATTCATTTTGAGATTATCTGTATTTTTCAACTCCCTGTATTTGTACAAACAGCTACAAGAGATTCTTACAGTGTCTCTCCCTTGTGCTAAAGCCTTCCAAGCTCCCAGTGCCTGCTGCCTGAAGTCCTAAAGCTCCTCTGTGATCTAGACACTGCCTAGTTCTCCAGCCTTCTCCCACTCTTCATGTGTTCAGAGACATCCCCACAATGGGGGGTTCTCTTTTCCACACTTCCCTTCCTTTGTCTTGGTCCATGCTGTTTCCTCTCTTTGGATGCTCTTTACTCTCTGAGAGCAAGCAGATGTAACCTTTAAGACTTCACGAACATGTCACTTTTCTGGGAAGCCGTCTTTGTCCCCAGTCCTGCCAGCTACAGGACTGTTAGGGCATGCTTGCGACTCCCTATAACTAACCCTGTTCTTTAGGATCAAGGCAATCATGATGTCTTTACTCCAGAACATCCTTCATGCTCCACATGCAAACAGGTACTAAGTCCTACCTTTTCTTCCTTTATTAGTCTTCATTCCCTCTGTACCCATCTGACCGTTGCCCCCTGCACTCCTGAGCTCCTCTTCTGTAAGTATTTTGCCACCAGCGTCACCCTGCGCCCTATTTATTCAGCATTCTACTCCTGTACCCATGTGCCTAAAGCACCCCTTGGTCAAGCCAGCTCCTTTGCTCCAAAGTCTCTGATGGGTTCCTTTTCCTTTACGATCAACTCTTTCATATGATGTCAAGGCTTTCTGCAACTGGTCATGATGCCCTTCGTGATGATTGTTCATCACTCCCAACTATTTCATTCATACTGACAACCCCTCCAACCATGCCATCACCATGGGCTTCCTGACCTGCTCCTTATGTTCCTCATGTTCTCTCTCCTTTTCTCTGCTTACTGATCCAAATTTTGCTTCAAGAGCAACTCCATGGTACCCCTCCCTGGTCTACCAGCCCAGTGATTTCTTTTTTTTTTTTTTTAATTTTTTAAATGTTTATTATTGAGAAACAGAGAGACACACAGCATGAGCATTGGAGGGGCAGAGAGAAGGGGAGAAACAGAATCCAAGGCAGGCTCCAGGATCTGAGCTGTCAGCACAGAGCCCAACGCGGGGCTCGAACCCACAGACCATGAGATCATGACCTGAGCCGAAGTTGGACACTTAACTGACTGAGCCACCCAGGTTCCCAGCCCATAGATTCCTACTCTGAGCCCTTTGGACATTTATTATCAACACCCTAGCTTGACTTTTATCATAACTCATGCTAGGAGTTGTGCTTATTTGTACATGTTTATCTCACTTGATAGACAGTAAGCCTCAGCAGTAAGATCTTACGCCTTTTCTACACTATTCTCAACATCTTACAAGGGATTGAGAATATGGTAGGTGCTCAGCAATCATAGACGCTTTTTTAAAAACAGAGAATCTGTTGCTTCCATCTGTGTCATTTAGCAGGATGGCAGGTCACCTGAGTCCTGAGCCTTAAACAGCCTCCTTCACTGCCCTCCTCCCTTCCAGGGTTGTAAGTGACCCAATTTCCAACTGTCATTTTCTAATCATTTACCTAGCCTAATTAATTACAATAGAGTTGCTTAATATTTTAAAAACTGCTTCCCTACCCATCATCTCAGTGGACCTGCACACAATTGTGTGTTGTAGGCAAGGTGGAGATTTATGGGGAAATAAAGTCAGTGCATCTGGTGCCAGTGAGACCAGACCCCTGGCTTCTATTTCTAGTCTAATAGCCTTTATGGCAGGGCAGGCTGTGTCTCTTCCCTAAGTTTCTAGAACTTCTCTCTGGAAGTGTGAATGTGTGTTTTTAAAACATTGATTTTTGCTCAAATGGCTCTTTATTTTGCTTTTGATTTCTCCTTCCTAGTGAAGATACTGCCCTCCCCCCCTGACGGCAAGCATTCTTTTTCCTTCCTGAATGATGGCCCCACTTGGTCCCCCTTTGGTTTTCTTTGCCTGAGTTTCCACTTAGCCCCGCCACCCCCTGGAGAACCATTCTGGCTTAATGCCTCCTGCATCCTTTCAAATTGTTCTTGTTCCTCAGCTCAGGATTTCCTGCAGGGCTGGCCTTCTTGGCTAATGAGGAGCCTCTAGCTGAAGGCACTGTTCCTGACCAAGTTTCCCAATCCTGCTGGGAGGTGGGGGTTGCGGCTGGCGGGAGAGCGGGTTGCAGTCCTGCACTGATACTCTGCGATCACAGGCAGGAGTCTCTGCTAATGCAGGTCTGGTGAGCCTTGGAACTTGCTGGTACCTGGTTTTGTTTTGAATGACCCACTCTCTTCACACCCCCCACAACCCCAACACTGTATCTTTAAAGTGATTCACTTTACGTTCCTCCAGGAAGGCTCGTTCATATTGTGTTTTCTCTTTCTCTAAATTGTCCAGTGCTATTACTATAATTTGTGGAGGTGGAGTGGGGAGAGTACTATTTATGTTTCAGACTAATTGAGTAGGAGTGACCTTGTATTATGCATTTTGGAGAGATGCTGGGGGCACCCCTCAGCATAACTGTCCATTAAGTAAAATGGGTTTCAAGTTATCACAGTACTAGTAGCAGAGATCTATGATTTTTGTTTCCCCTTCTGTCTTTATTAGCCATAAAGGTGAACAGGCTTTGGCTATCAGACTGGTCCAAGGGGTGCATATGGGACCCAAGCCAGGCCAGCCAGAGTTCTTCCCTAGGAGTCGCAAAGTGGAGCTGGGCAGACGAAGCCAATCTTGCCGTCCGGCTATTGAGCTGTCAGGATATGAAACTGCAGGAGCTGATGCCAAATTCTAAACAACAGCCAATTTGAGGAAATGACATAACACCCACCGAGAAACATAAATGGAGATTGAGGGATGGGTGGCATTAACATCTCCAATTCTAGTTAATCATGAAGCTAGCTCCCAACCCTGCTTTTTCAGGAGTCTGGCTACATGAGCCTATAAATCACTTTTTACTGCTGAAGCCAGTTTAATTTGTTAATTGCAACCAAGAAAGTCCTGGCTATACAATCCTTCCTGTCCGACTTGTCTCATCAGAGGCTCCAGATGCCCTTGTATTGTCCTTAGCTGCCCCAAACGAGGTGTTCTTACACAGCATCCTTGGGCCTCCTAGGGGGGTTGATTCCTGCCTGCATATGAACCCTGAAAGTCCTGCCCTCATGGACCCAGTCCCATCATTGGTAGAAAAGGCATAAAATGCATGTGTCCCTATAAGAATCAGAGCTCCACGAGGTAGGGACACAAGGAAACTTGCCTGCTTTCTTCTCTGATGTGCCCATCTATCCAGACAGGGCTAGGCACACAGTGGGTACATGGTGAATATTTCTTTTTAAAAAAATTTTAAAATATTTATTTATTGAGAGAGAGACAGACAGAGAGACAGAGAGAGAGAGAGACAGGAACAGCACAAGTGGAGGATGGGCAGAGAGACAGGGAGACACTGAATCTGAAGCAGGCTCCAGGCTCTGAGCTGTCAGCACAGAGCCCAAATCAGGGCTCAAACTCATGAATTGTGGAGATCATGACCTAAGCCGAAGTCAGACACTTAACCAATTGAGCCACCCAGGCACCTCAAATACTTCTTTTTAAGTAGTCTCCACATCCAGCTTGGAGCCCAATGCAGGGCTTGAACTCACAACCCTGAGATCAAGACCTGAGCTGAGATCAAGAGTTGGATGCTTAACCGACTGAGCTACCCAGGCGTCCCCATGATTGATATTTGTTAAGCGAAAGCAGCACTGAATGCGGCCATTCATTCATTCATATGCCTTTCTTCTTCTGATTAGACGTCTTCAGTCACTGCCTACTGCACTCTGAATTTAACCCTCCCTCAGCTCAATTTCAACCCATCTGTCTAGCTTCATCTCTCACTGCTCCTCCACGTGTTCAAAGAGCCTCCTAGTATGAAGTAGGAGTTAAGCTCACCAGATTGCAGCCTGTCTCTGCAGCCTTTGTGCCTTTGCTTGGGCAATTCCAATCATCTGGAAGTCACTTTTTCTCTGCACTTCAAAACCTCATGTTTTGAACTCATGCCTCAAGGCCTGGCTCAGAAGAAGCTCATGCCACGTGCTGGCCCTGTTCCTCCCATTCAGAAAGAATCTCATGCTTTTTTGAATCTTCATAGCACCTTCTTTCAGCCTTTGTCTTCTGAATTTGCAATAATAAGAGATACTGAGGCACGTTCATTCTCTTGCCCAGTGGACTCCAGGCTCCTTGGGCACAGTGCTCCTGTTTCTCTCTCTTTGTCCATCAGCTTCTTCTTCTGGCCCTCCTCTTCACCACACATCACCACATTTTCTTACCAACTAGATCCTAGCACAGCCTCACACAAGGTGATGTCCAGTGAATATTGTTATGCATGAGGAAATCTGTGCACATCAATGCAAAACAGTAAACTCTGGCCTGACTGGGACAAGCCTGTGGAATCACTGTGCATGGCTTATCCATACAGTGGAGTTAATAAAACTACAGGCTTTACTGGGGTTGGCTAATAAAATACATAGCTTATGCAAAGTGCTTAGTCCATGCCGGCACATTATTAGGTGCTCAATAAGTGTTGATTGTTGTTATTGATAGGTCTTAGGTACCCAGAAAGCCAAAAGGACATTTTCTTTCCATTTTCCATCCAGGCCAGTTCTCTGACATTTACAATCGGATAGTTCTCTCCATTTCATACCTAGCCATGTGGCTTGCCACACATCTACCCCATTCAAGAGTCTTCCCTGTGTGGCTGCCTTCCAGCTAGCCAAGCAGCCAGCTTCTCCCCTCACCACAAACTGTCTCGCCTGCTAGACCAAAGGAAAAGGAAAGGAAAGGGAAGATCAGGCCAGTCAGGGACTCCCCGGCCTGGGCCTGGGAGAGACAGGACAAAACTGACATGTGAGGCAAGGCTGGCTGCTTCCATTAAACTAACTCCCTCTGTCACCTGAGCTGCTGACAATGAGGCCCCACGAGGACATGGATCTGGTCTGGGTGCTTTTCTGTCTTTGCCTCTCTGCACACTCCTCTTCTCTTGCTGGATGCTCAGATAGCTCCAGAGGCTTTCAGGGAGGTGAAGTGCTGTGACAGAGCTCTCTTCTTCTCCCCCTCTCTTTCTGTTTCTGCATTACTCTCTCTGGCTCTGGCTCTCCTCCATCTGTCTTGTTCTACAGATCCGCTTTTTATTCTCTTTAGCTGACCTCGCTGCAATTCCCATCTCTTGCTTTTCTGTCATTTCTCCAGCTATCCCTTTATTGTTTCTGTCTCTCTTAGGCTGACTCTTCCTCCCTCCCTCCTGCCCTCCCCCTGCTCCCCACTCCTCCACCTGCAGTTTGGCTCCCTTGCTCTCCTTTCCATGGCCATAATGCTGCAGTGGTGAGAAGGGGACCATCTATCTGTCAGAGACAGGCTCCGCCAACCTCGACCACCTCTCTCCTGCTGCTGGCAATTATCTGGAGGTTGGCACAGGGCCCGGAAACTGCCGCTTGCACCACCCCGCGGCTCAGGGTCTGCTCCCCCAACCCAGCCCCCTTGGAGGACCGCTTGGTGCCATGCCCAGGATGTGACAACCTGCAAAGGTCACACACACTCCAGAGAAGATGGACTGCTCTACGGGTGGAATTGACATTGGGCAGATTTGCAAATGTCCCTCCAGACTTGCTAGTGTTTCACAGAGGCAAGGAATGAGGCGCAAAAAATAGAAACTATAAATTGCACACAGTGCCCCTACCTCCCCTTAACACACACACTTTAACACTGCCATACCGCCAGATTTTTACTTTCTTTATTTTTTTAAAGGGTGGCTTTCGAATCTACCTTATTTGAAATAGTCATACAAATTCATCCATATGACATCACTGGAAGTTAGTGTACCTGGTACCACCAGGCTGGGAGCTGACCTGTGATTTATAGGAACCTATGTGGCTCTGTAAGCTGAGTCACAGCTGTGACCTGGCACTCTCTTTTTCAGAAGTCGATGAGATTTCAGAGCTGACAGAGACTTTTGAGGCTGTTTATGCCAAGACTCTCGTTTCGGGGCTGGGAAATCTGTAGACCAGAGTGGCTGAGAAAGGTACCCAGAGTCAACCGGCAAGTTGGTAGCAAAGGCCAGGGACTCCAGTTTTCAGGCTCCTGGTAAAGTGCCCATCTCACTCTGTACTCCACTAGCCTTTAATGAGGGAGGAAACAGATCTTCCAGGAAGACAAATAGTTCTATCCAGGTTACTCAGTTATTAGGTGTTAGAGTCCCAGTATCTTCTGATATCTCATTTATTTGTCCTTGAAACCAGCCAACCAACTCATGAAGCATAATGGCAATCAGAGATATTGAGAAAAGGCTGGGCTAATTACCTTGGGATGATTTGGGCCTTTGCAGATGGTTCCAAGCATGGAGACTCTTTTCATCAATACTGAAGCAAAGGTATCAATACCGTCAGAAAGTGCTTACGTATGTTCAACGAGTCTTTCCCCCAAGGTCACCATGTGTTATAGGTTCATTTCATGGTAGGGCACCCTGTACCCGCTGTGTGCATGCAGCCACATTCCACGTGCTCACTCAGAGACCTTTGTGTCCAGGGTTAGTGGCTCACTGCCACCAGCCTCACGGTAGGCTATATGATATGTGCTGTGCACTGTGGTGCTGCCTCACTTGACATGTGGAAAACCCCAAGTGGAAATGGAGGCATGCAGAAAGGGTGACTGAAGGGTTAGAATATGCTATGAATCTGGCTGTGACCAGATCACGGCTCACTGTTGGGTCGAGTGTAAAGTTGCAGACTGAATGGCCTTGGTTGCTCCCCTGTGGCCACCAGTTAACAAGAGCTGCCATTTATTGGGCATCTGCAGCGCACCAGACACTGTGTCAGAGGCTCCTCCAGCATCATCTCCCTTAATCCTCACTGCCACCCAGGATGGTGGGGCCACCATCACTGTCTGGTTCCCTAACTGAGGCTCAGGGAGGCCAAGCCCACAGGGCTGTGGGGAGAGGGAGTGGAGTGCTGAATTGAGGATTTCTAGCCACAAGGGCCGTCCCTGTTCTTTATCCTCTGTCCAACTGCCTCCTGGTTTGTCTATTTACACGGACTCCAGACCCAAGGCTCCTGGAAAAGAAGCGACAGCAGAGTAGAGCAGGTAGTGCAGATGGGCCTGCTTATTTGGGAGGTGAACCTTCCTGTTTACTTTCTAGGCTCCCAAGGGCATCGCAGGATATTACAGAGCGAATACTTATCAAGTATCATCCACCCTAAGGGAAACAAAAAGTTAATGCATGCTCAGAATGTTTGTTTTATTTTTTAAAAAAGAATTTTTTAAAACATTTTTATTTAATTTTAAGAGACAGAGAGACAAAGTGCAAGCGGGGGAGGGGAAGAAAAAGAGAGGGAGACACAGAACCCAAAGCAGGCTCCAGGCTGTGAGCTGTCAGCACAGAGCCCAACACGGGGCTTGAACTCATGAACCAGATCATGACCTGAGCTGGTCAGATGCTTAACTGACTGAGGCATCCAGGTGCCCCTAGCATGTTTTGTTTTAAAAGGGAAGGAATAATCCTAATGATGTGAATGATAATATAGAGAAACATTGAGAATACTGAGTACTTAGTAGGTGATAAGCAGTTTGCTATGTGCCTCACTTATATATCATAGACATCTGTGAATTAGGCATTATCCCATTTTGCAGGTGAAAAAAACTCAAGTCCAAAGATATTAAAAGCAAATAATCCCCCCACCCAAACCTCTTCAGATTTATTCACATTTTAAGTGTGGGACTAGGATTCAAATATCAAACTGCTTGCTTCCAATGCTTTTCCACCATCCTGCTCTCAAGGAAGTACACATTACCAGTTAAAAAGCTTTCTATTAAATAATTAAAACTTCAGAATGGTCCCAGTCCTAAAAGGGATACATTTCAATTACCTGGAACAGTCACCGAGGCAGAACAGCCTCTCTGTCTATATACTCTTCCTCGACTCTCTTTCAAATCATATATCTCGAAACCCTCAGGCTCAAGTGGACAATATACACATCCTGCCTGGCAGCTTCATGAGGGGGCCCTAAAAACTGGGGAATTTACAGGCCCTGCTAGACGGCCTACAAGGCCCTCGCCTGCTCGGCATGCAGGACGCCGGCTGGCCAAAGACTCTGTGGAAACAAGGGCCCAGTTCCAGCAGTCAGCTGGGCTCTAAAAGTCTATGCCTTTGGTACTGAGGTTTTATTTTCCCTTTCGATGCTGTTATGGGGGACAGTTGAAGAGGAAATTCCCTACAGTTCAACAGACTCCAGATTTATGGAGTAGTAGGAAAATATTTGCCCTGTGTTTGAAACTGCTGAAGAGGGGAAAAGAAATGTTGTTTTCTACAGATTTATGAAAACAGAAACATTGATTTGTTTTGCTTGGGGTTTGTCACTTTTCTGAATGATGGCTTGATGTTTTCGGGTGCTTTGAGAGGGCCACATTTCTTTCAGGTAAGCCTGGCACCTGGGAAAATTGTGAGGTTTGTCTCCTGCACCTTCTTCCCCATCCTCTGTGTCCCTCCCATCCTGTGTTCCCTGTAATCTAGACTTTCCCAGGGAGGAAAATAATCTAGCATTAATTCATAGAAATTATGAAGAATGGATGGCTCACAATTCCTTTTGTATTTGTGTCTTTTAAAAAATGCTGAAGGTGAGTAATGATAGCTAACTGAAATATATTCTCACTCTCAAATGATATGATTTTAGGCACTTGGGAGAGAAATAAGTTTGAGTGGAATCTGAAGATCTTTTCACTGCCCTTCATGCTGTATCATATAAGCAAAGGTGGGTTCTGACTAAACAGGAGACTGGCTCTGGCTATAAACATAGATTTTGCTTTAGAAGTAGCTCTTTAGAGAGCCAAAATTATTCTAGACACTTTGATCTCAAATATCAGCATGAGGATTCCAAGCACAGTTGAGTGATAGATCCCAGGGCCAAAACTAAATTAGAGTAGGTCCTAAAAAAGGAGATTAGTCTGGGTCTACCAAAGGATGGCTCAAAATGCTGCCCCTAGCAGAGGAGGAAGAAAGAGAAACGCAATTCTCATTAACAGATCGCTCAATTACACCCAAGCTAGGCAGCTCCTGGAGATGACCGTGTCACTCAGATTCATCCTCACATTCTCCAATGTCCCTAATGCAAAGGAGCATCTCTGAGAAGTGACCACAGTAATTCTCTCCCCCGTGCAAGTTCCCCTAATGCAATAAAAATTAGCGAACTCTGATTTACTTCTGCATGTCTGCTCAGCAACCACGGCTGCCAGGACCAGCAGGTTGTCAGTGTCGGGAATAATAAGAAACAGAAGGACTTGGAAAGAGTACAGTAGGAAATAGAAAGTAGGGATAAAGTTTTGGGGGGACAGTGAAGATGAGTTGGGGAAAACAATGTTGAATGGCCTTTGAGAGGGAGGTAAGAGGTGAAATCTGGTAGGAAGGATTGGGGCAGGTGCCCAGGGCCTATGACATTATGTATTGAGACAGGATTTGAGAAATCTCCACTTGGCATCCAAAAAAGTTAAATAAAGGCAAGCCAAAGCTTTTCTCTCTCCAGCTTCCAAGTCACACAGTGAGACCCAGGAGGCAGGAGCCAATAAAATCTTAAAAACACCCAAGGACCAGGCCCACACATTCCAAATGCTTCTTAGGGTGAGTATTTTTTGCAACAAAGCAAAATGAATTTACAAGTATCTCATTAAAGCTGCAGGGGAGGAAGAACGTGAGAAGTTTCCAGGGAGGGAGGGATGGTAAATGGAATTAATAGCACAGAACTCATTAAGACCCATTATTACTAATTTAAGATATGTGAAATGTTACTGATATTTTCTTTATTTGGTGCATAGTCTCTGTTGTTGGTTGGAGTAGATTTCGTTAGAGCTTCTTTAGGGTTTTTAAACTAGACTCTAATCCTATTTTACCTAAGTTGGAATTCACAAAGGAAGATTCTCTTATTGTGGACTAGTTTTGGGAATAGTCAGGAAGTTCCCCTGAATCACAAATTCTGGGCGGGCCCTACTGCAAGGTGGATTGGGCGGCAACCCCAGAGTGTACCTGTGGGGACAGCACCCCAATAGAAGACTTCGCATAGAAGCGGTGGTGGGAAAACAGGTGAGGGGTCAGTGTGTGATTTGTGGAGTGCTGTCAGTGAGGAGTCTCAGCCTCTACCGCCTCTCCTTTCTACCTCCTTTCCTTTACCTGCCTTTGGTGGCTGTCTGAGATGTATATGTTGGAGCCGTCACTGGTTTAAGGCAGCACTGTTTCCTGTCAGATGAGAATATGCTTGAGAAGGTAATAGATCACAGCTTCATGAAAATGGCCTCTCAATCCGTCAGAAGCCAATGGCTCTGTCTTCAAGAGAAGTTTTGAGTATTAAAGGAAGTTGGAAGAGCCCAGAATATAGAGTGAACTAGTGACCAGAGTGGGTAGACAGGGGTGGGAAATGGCTGAGGGTAGGAGGAAGGAGACTCAGTGAAGGGGTAGAGGAGCGAAGATGGTGGGGCTGAACACTCAGTTTTCACTCTTGTCTTCTGGTTTGGTCAGGCCAGGCCTGACCTGCAGGCCAGGCCTGCAGCACACAGTTATAGGTTCTTCTAAAGAGGGGTTCCTCCCTCAAAGCCATGATGAAAACCACCCACTGAAGTGAGACAGGTCATAGCTTGAACGCTTCTAGCTTCCAAATCTGGTTCCCAAATGTCAGAACTGGATAGGGCTACATACTCCCTTGATTCCTGACTATTTTCTTAGCAGCTCTATGTACCGGGCACTGGGTGGGGTCTTGGGAATAGAAGGTTGCAACTTGCAGGGCACTTTTGGGAGATGGATGGCAGGTTAGAGTCTTCTACTTGAGCTGGCACTCTTTTCATTGCTGGAGGGAGTTTGGATCTGACAATCACCTTCATGGAATCACTCATTCAGCAGAGGGATCGCTACAAATCCACTCTAGCCCAGAACTGATGGCCATGCACGGTCCTCCCATGTCTAATCTTCCTCTGCTATACAGACAGCATCTCATTATAATTGTCTTCTTTTAACCGTCATTTGTACCCCGAGGTACAGTTTCCGTACATCAGTATACTCACTTGCACCAAACATTCTGTGAGTTTTCTGACTTTGCTAGAACTGTGAAAGGTCATGAGGCAGGATAACTCAACTCACCATCTAGATTTCAAGTGACATGATTCTACCTCTACCTTGCTGTCACAGCTCCACAAACCTACGAGGACATGGGGGCTCAGATATCGTATCATGGCTAGTAAATGTGCTTTTGGGCAAATTAAAAATCCTTCTGGGTGCCAGCTTGCTCTTCTATGAAAAGAAATATTCAAAGCTTTCTTCTAGCTCTAAACTGATCACTGAGGTAGGGATGGCTGACGAGCCAGTAGAGGTGGTGCTGAAATCAGTGCATGGCTAGCTGATCATTTCAAGACACTGTCAGGAAGAAAAGACTCTTTAGCAAAGGGGTAGTGGGTGAACAGATTTGGGGGGTGTGGGTAGCCCATGGCCCAAAGGGAAAGGCTCCTCTTCCTGAGTGTCACCCCGAATGGGGGTTTCCTGCCCAGAAGCTGCAGGGCCACTCTGGGTTTTGCAATGATGCCAATTCTCCTTTCCTAATGTTCCGGGAAGAACGTTTTCATGGAACACAAATCACTGGTCCTTCATCCTGTGACAGCAAATGGAGACTAATGATAGGAACTGGGACTTAAGAGATGCCTTTACATTAGTGTCTGTTTCTGCAAACTTGTTCCAGAAAGCTCCTTTGTGCTGCCTGGATTCTGGCCTGAGGGCCTCCCCCTGGAGGCTGCAGGATGGCAGATGTTAGGCAGCAGTGCCTCCCCTGGGGCAGGCATCTCTTCTACATCTATCTCTCTTCATGCTGTAGCCTGAAACCCCCAGTTCCCTCATACCCACAGCAAAGCCCCAGCATGGCATCTTCCCTTTGGCACATCTCTCAACATCATTTTCCTGGGACAGCCTGCATGTGCTTTTCCTCAGCTTCCTGCCACCCTTCTCAGCCACTTTTGATCCTTGATATTCAGTGCCCTGTTGGAGTGCATCTGGATCGAGAATACCCCTTCTCCTCCCACTTCTAAGAGGTAGCTACTCCTATTTTCTCCATTTTACAGATGGGAAAATGGAGGTATAGTGAGGTAAAGTGATTTGGTCAAGGTCATGAAGATGGCAAGTTTCAAAGCCATAATTGGAACCCAGGCAGTCCAGCTCCTGAGATTGCTGTTGACCTTGTGGTTCTTTATTATTATTATTATTTATTATTATTATTATTATTATTATTATTATTATTATTTTACCATCACAGTCTTCTGACTCCCAGTCACAACTTCCTGGTCCCCATGAAAAAAGCCACCACCCAGAGACTCCTTCTAAACTGTTGCTTTCAAACAATGCTTCTAAGATTCTAGAAGTCTCCCAACTGCCTGTGGACCTCAGAGAGAGGGGGTAAAACTGACCTGAAGCAAACCTGGCCACCTTCATGAATCTCCCTTTGCCACCAGAGCTGGTGCTGGTGAGAACCCCAATGAAGAGGTGGGCCTGGGCTGGGTGCTTCTTTTCATTTTCCCTTCTGCATGTACATGTAGTTGGTTTTGGAGGCCTTGCATCAGGGAGAGAGAGAGGAGTATGTGCTGCCTTCTCTAAACTCTACCAGGGATGCTGAACATCTGGGATGGGGTAGGGGAGCTTTTGGGCACCACTGTTAAGGAATAGGTTGCAAATGTGCTATACCATTTATTCTGCCCTACTGATCCAATCTTAAATAAAATCCAATCTTACTTGATAACTGAATCTGAGACTCAAAGAGATGAAATAGGTAAGAAACAAAAAGAAAAACAAAAACAAACACCTCTTCATAGACTGCAAAATACTGTGCAAGATGTGCTTTGTTATAACTTATTAACATTCAACTTTCACCCAAAGTGGAATTGATTTTTTAAAATTCATATTCATGCATGCTCCCTAATTGGGGGGAGTGTCTGGCAGCCCTGAGGTCTCTAGGTCCCTGCATCTCATGGGTCCTGTAGGCTCTATCCCTCCAGGCACATCTCGCCTGGAATAATAAGGCATTTCTTCACATTCCCTCCACCCCACTGCCCATCTTGCATTCATTCCAAAGGCTG
This sequence comes from Felis catus, assembly GCF_018350175.1. Taxonomy (NCBI): domain Eukaryota; kingdom Metazoa; phylum Chordata; class Mammalia; order Carnivora; family Felidae; genus Felis; species Felis catus. The sequence continues at coordinate 65,776,681 of NC_058379.1, read as the reverse complement.
TCTTTACCTCAGCTTTGAGAATCTACAACAGCCCTGCAGCTGGGAAGAGAGTGTATCATTTGGCTTTTTGCCCAGAAAATAAGATGCTTCAAAAAGGTCATCAAAAAAAAAAAAAAAGTCTCTTGGGGGAGAAAGGGGGGAAAAAAACCACCTTCTCTCTCAAGGTTAATTGAGTGGAAGGTGAACTTTCATCACATGTTGTCCTTTTGTGAAAGCACAGCCTTAAAGATGTGGAGAGGGCAACTGACAGGATGGCATGGGCTGGGCTGCTGTGCAGGGACATGGTGCCTCCAAAGTTGGCTCTGAGCTTCCCAGTCCTTGGACAGTGTCCCCACCGAGCAGGAGCAGAAGGGAGTGTACAGGCATGCAGCCAGAGCCCAGCCTTCATAGGATATAAAGGAATGTTGGCTGGACGTCTACCCTCAGGGAGCTTTTGCTCTGGAGGATGAAAGGAGGCCCACAGCCAGCCTGTGTGAAATGAATCAGAGACCAGTAGTGTGTTGTTGGTGCTGACTCTGCAGGTGGTGGGTGCTCAGGGCTGACGGGGTTGCCTGTGACCGAGAGTGCTGCTCTGAGCTATGGAAAAACCCTGGCCTGTTTGGGGCCTTTGCACTTGCCTCTTACCATGTGCGTTGACTCTGGTTCTAGCTGAGGATAATTTTGCTCCTTAAAGGGCACGTGGCAATATCTGGGGACATTTTGCCTGTCATGATTGGGAGGGAAGTGCTACTGGTACCAAGTATGTAGAGGCCAAGGATGCCCCTAAACATCCTACAATGTGTAGGTCACCCCCCCACCCTGATCCAATAAAGAATTATCCAGCCCCAAATATCAATAGTGTCAAAGTGGAGGCACCTTGCCCCTAGAACTAGCTCCCACCACCTCCACCCTGGCCACATAACTTCCTCTTTCCTTCACTTTATCTAGGTGTTTGCTCAAACCACCTACCAAAAATCCTTTCATGACCATCTTATATAAAAGAGAAACCCCGATCTCATTCCACCACTCCTTTCCCTCTCCCCATGATTCAGTTTTTTCATGGCTCCTATCCTTGTCTGATATGTGCATGTGTGTGGTTGTGTTTATTTATTAACTGCCTTTCCACGCTAGAATGTAAGCTCTGTGAGGGCAGGGATGCTGCCCCTTTCACTCCGTACTCTGTTCCCAGTGTCTACAACAGAGGATATAGTAGATATTCAGTCAACATTTGTTGAGTTAATGAATAAATGGACACTAATCCCAAGCAGCTGTGTGACCCTGGGCCAGTCACTTAGCTCCTGTAATATGCACTGAAATTCTCATGTGAAAAAAAGAAAGCAAAGGATTAGAATGTTTCAATGGGTCTTTCCAGCTTAAAGTTTTTTCTATTCTCCAAGAAAGAGTAATCTGGGAGTATTGGATGACCCAAGAGGGCAGGTTTCAGTAAGGCAGCACTGTAAAGGCACAGCACATGGGGTGGAGTCCTACCTGGAGGGGATAGTGTCTGGATTAAATAAGCAGAGCACTTAGCCCAAGGCCAGCTTCCCACCAAATGCGTGGTGAATGGCAGCTGTTGTTATTTATGAAGAATTCAGGGCCAGGATTCGGGTGAGGCAAGAGAGGCACTAACCTCAGGCACAAAACTGAAGGTGTGACCAAAAAGCTCTGCCATCTAGACAGATAATATTTTAATCCAATATTTTTTAAAAATAAAAATTAATGCAAAAATCCACAAAGAAGGAAACACCAAGATCTTAGCTAAAGACAAGATCAGTATGACTGTTTCCTTTTGCTTTAGGCTCCCATAGGCCTTGGCACAGTGCTGCTACTGATGCTGTCTTTATTTGAAATTTTGAGATATTTCTCATCAAGGATTTTTTTGGCATGAATTTTGATTTTTAAAAAACATGGCACTGAAATATGATTTGTCTTGATTACTGAGATCTCCATCACTTCCTTTAGTTTTGTGCCTGAGGGTGAGCACCTCACCTTCTTCGCCTGGCTGGAGAGCAATGGACTGTCTAGAAGCAGAGAGAAGATCCAGACATCCCTCTCTGAGGAAGAGAAACAGGGTGAGGGACGGGTTACACAGATGATGGGGATTAAGGAGAGGGGAGCTTTTGGACAGCGGGTGGGATCTTAGAATTTGAGGGCTAGGTTTCCCAGGCAGACTGGGGTTGAGGAGATGGTCTGATTCCAAGTGAAAAAAAGACCCCAGGGCTGGGATGGCAGGTCCTGGTTTGCTTGGGACAGTCTTGGGTGCACCAGCCGTCTCAGCAGTGATGAATAATTCCTCCTCTTGCTCTCTAAAGTGTCCAGGGCTGGGCCACCCAGGATGTACGGTCATCCTGGGTCCGGCTGCTGTCCATGCCAGTGCTGTAGTGGGCCTCTCTGAACCCCTACCAAGGAGAAAGACACTGCCCTCCACCTGAGACCCGGTGCCTGATGATGTCTGGTGCTGCTGGAAGAATTCCTCAGACCCATCTCAGACCTTAGCTATGCTTCATAGCTTACCCTTTGCCCTGTAGCCATTTTTCATGTGTCTGACCTTGCCCTTATCTTGCCAGACTCTTTGCCCCTCATGGCCTTGCCGTGTGACCTGCTGCCAACACCACAGAGTAGCTGTCCTGGGAGCAACGCTCACAAAGAAGCATGGCATTGTTTTAGTCCATGGTGTTGGAGAGAAGAAAAAAGTGAAATTGACAAGAAAAATAATCAATACATAAAATTAATGTCAAATTTTTTAAATGCCCTTATTTCTATGGTATTAACCTACACTTGGATTCCCTTTCACTTGCATTGTTTGTCCTGAGCTTAAAATGCATGTATGGACTAATGTGCAAGGTACCTCGCCAGAAATAGCAGATTCGCATCTCACTTATGCATGTTATGAACTAATACAATGATTTAGTGTGTGGTATGTAAAATTAAGCAGTAAGAAGCTCTGAAACCAGAAGGGCATGCACTGTTTTGATGACTGCAAGTAATGCCCTTTGATTTCTGTTTTTTTTTTTTTTTTTTTTTTAATGTACTTGTTTTCATTATCATTGCATATTGGATTGTTAAGTTTTCAGACCCTGGACTACATATTTTACGGGCACTGTCCCTTTTAACTTTAATACATACAGCAATTCTGACAGCGGGTGCTATTGCTTCCATTTTAGAGATCAGAAAATTAAGGCTTATAGGAGTCAAGTTGCCAAAGTCACAAAGTTGGCACATAGCGGACCTGGGATTCAAACCCAGTCTTTTCTGAGTTCAAGCTCTCAGCTAAACCCAAGCACTGTTTTGCCTACCATGGAGGGTTAAACCAGCAGCCAAGGACATCTCTTACACATGTGTCCAGTCTTCTGTCAAAGGGGCATGTGACCAGACCTGTCCCTACCCTTTGTATGAGCACCTCCCACCCCCAGTCCTAAAATGTTCTGCTTAACTGAGGTTTGAGTTACTGAATGGGCAAACAGATAAACCAGGAGGTAATTATTTATATAACCAGCAAAATAATCTTTCAAAATAGGATATCATTAGTCCTTTCAGTAGTTTATTGATGACTCATGATTCTTAAAATCTCTGATAGGAAAGGAATTTAGAAGTTCATCTGATGCAAACTTCCTTGACTACTGAATTGAGATGCCATGAAACTTAAACTAAAAGAGTCTATTGGAGGGGCGCCTGGGTGGCTCGGTCGGTTAAGCGTCCGATTTCAGCTCAGGTCACGATCTCACGGTCCGTGAGTTCGAGCCCCACGTCGGGCTCTGTGCTGACAGCTCAGAGCCTGGAGCCTGTTTCAGATTCTGTGTCTCCCTCTCTCTCTGCTCCTCCCCTGTTCATGCTCTGTCTCTCTCTGTCTCAAAAATAAAATAAAACGTTAAAAAAAAAAATTAAAAAAAAAAAAAGAGTCTATTGGAGTGAAATTGTGGATAATCATGGATATCATCTCTAAGATGATAATGTGAATGTGAATAGGAAGGAAGAGTTCACTGGACTCAATCTGATTATTTATTTTTCAAGTATTTTTATACCCAATTTTGGGAATAAATAATTTTATCCAAATCTTCCTCTCCCTCCTTTCCATAATCCAAATTCTGTCCATTCTTCAAGTCCTAATTTAATTGTAAGTTTTTTCATGGAAATTCCTCAATGGTGGGACAGCTATTTTTCCTTCTGGACTTCCATTTTTCTCAGTCTTGTTTATGTCACTTAGTGTTTGATTTTCAGACTGCATTCTAATAGTTTCATCGTTCTAACTGATTGCGTGAAGGACACAGAAAGTGTATATTCAGTTTCTTGCTTCCCCAGAAGCCCCTCACTTAGGGATTGACTTTGTAGCAGGTGCTTTCAGGGCCCCGCCCTACTCTTTGGACCCTTCAGTGGGCTCCAGCTAACTTAAAAATGTCAGTATCTGCCTTTGTGTGCCTGAAGGCTCCCCTTCCTTCACCCTCAGTAGGGGAAAGCTTGCTCTTTGTATATATGGCAGGCCAGAGTTTCAAAGAGTTACCACCCTCTAGCAATAGCCCTCAAACTAGTGAAGCTCTTAAGTTGGTATATAAACACCCCAGCTCCCTCACTCCTTGAAGTGGTTCTGAATCATGTGCTTTGCACCATTTCCCAGAGTTTTCTTGAGAGGTAGGCTCCAGCGGTCCATAGCAGTAGCTGGCTAAAAAAGTCATGTACCCTTTATTTATTGCATTTTCTCCTTGTGTTACCTGCAGTGCCCAAGTAGATAGTTTACACTCACATCAGGATCTGCTTCTGGGGAACTCAAACCAAGACAGGTATAGAGGATATTGTCAATATTGACTTATTGGTTGGATGATTAGCTGACTGTCAGTGTTTTTCCTGGCAGGTACAGGGATTGTGCGTTTTTTTTCGGAAGCCATGGTGCTTTTCTGCCCAGTGGTACTCATTCATTCCTAGTTGAATGGAACAATGATGAGGGCAAGGATTCCCACCCCAGGTTCATCTAGCTCTGTTCACTACTCTGTATTTGTGATCTATTACTGACTTCGGTAAGTAGCAAAGAGCCCAGGGGAATTATGTCAAACCTCTATTCCCTCTCTCCCATCCCTGCTGCTACCAGCTGCATGCAATTCTCATGTTTTATTGTCTTTACATTGATTACCTTCTGACAAGGCCAGGAAGAAATGCTGACCCTTGGTTACAACTAAGCAAAGGCCCCTTCCCTTTGGAAACACAAAAAAGAATGAGAAAATGAACAACAGAAAGATGTTTCCTAACAGGGCCATGTCAAATTTATAGATAAATAAAATATCAAAGATCAAATGAGGCTAGATCAGCAGTTTGGATCTCTCCCCAACCAAGCAGAGAATATGCTGTCGACTCTGTCTTGGACTGATTTCCAACTTTGTGATTCACAGCTGTAGCCAGGCAGAGTACGTCCAATAATGCTATTTGTTTTCCACTTAAAAAAAAAAAAAGGCTGGGGAAATATATAAATGGCTCATAGGAGAAGAGGGCATTAGCAGACAGTCAGTCTGACCAAAGCGAGACAGGCAGATGGTTTGTGGGCCTGACGCCAGCTGGGTGTTTCCATAAGTGATCGCATATCTCCTCTCTGTGCCCCAGCACTCGGCTTGATTAAGAGGTCAGGAGCAGGCTGCCACAGCACGAGGCCAGAGCACACATGATATACGGCCAACCTGTCGGTCGCCTAGAAACAGCTCTGTAAAGGGGCCCAAAGACAAATCAATTTATAAGCCCACAAGTTTGGGCCCAGTAGTCTTGGCTGTTATTAAAACATGAAGTTTGATTCTTTGGGCTTGCTTTCTCAAATGTCACTCAGCCCCTTTAACTTTGACCGGACATCACTTCTTTTCCTTTTTAATACAGTAGTATCTTTGGATAAGTGATAATACCTTCCAGGTGGGATTCCGGGAAGTGAGTGAGGCTGGAGGCAGGCAGGCAGGAGAGGGATGCATTCAGGGAAAACTGAGGTGAGGTCTGGTTCTCCTTTCTTCATTTGCTGAGCACTGGGTGCCCAGTACTGTGGAGAAGTACAGGGAGAGGAGGACACATCATCCTTTTCTGGATGGTGAAGGTTTATGTGTATAAAGCAGGGCAACCCAAAGATGCAAAGGGCTGAAATGAGTGATGTGGATAATGCAAATTTTTAAATGGTCGGCGAGGTGGTCAGAAAAAGACTTAGAGAGGAAGTGGAACATGAGGTAGGTGGGATTCACACAAATGAAGAAGTCAGATTTGCAGAGATGCAGCAATCATCTGGGTAACCTTCGGAAAGCCTCTTAACCTGTATATGCTTCGATAGATTTTATCCTTGCTTTTCAGAGAGCATAGGATTGAGAACTTTCCAGAGAGAGGACTCAGAGAACAAAGGCTAAGCATGATACTCTAGGGCCAATGAGGCACTAGTCTGCCTGGAGTGGGCCTTAAGACTTTGTTCACCGATCTGTGAGTAATCCTATTCTCAAGTGATTTCCACGGCAGACCTGAATGGCTCTTGGAAGGCTGCCTGCTGGCCACACCTTCCCCTGCTATGTCCACTCTGCAAACTTATCTGTCCAGTTACAGATTCTGGTTAGTGATCTGGATTGAAATTCTATCTTCATTCCTGATTAGAAAGATGAAGGATTGTGCTTCCCAACTATAAAATCTGTTTAGTAAATGTTTACTATATACCTACTTTTAGCGAGGCACCAATGTAAGCATGGATGGAAGAGTTAAAAGTCTGCAAGTATAGTCTGTCCCTTACTGTAAGGAGTTTGCAATCTCTTTACAGGGTGGTTAAAATAAATAAATCAAGGTGCAGCAAGCCTCTGAGATAGGCCCCAACAGAGGTGTAAGCAATGTGATGGGGGTTAGAAGTAGTGGTCATTTCTGGTTGGAGGGACCGGGAAAGGTTTCCTGGGGAAGACTATGGGCAGCCCAAAGTTGCCTGAAGTTGAGGGAAGGCAGCAGTCCAGCTTTCTATCTAAAACCCTATGTGGTAAGCAGCAGTCAGAGGTAAAAGGTGACTCTTAAGTTCACAACACGGTAAAGGCAACCCAGCTTGAAGGGTAGGTAAAGGCCACCGAGCTTGAAGGGTAGGTAAAGGCCATGCTAATTTTTGAAGGTTCAGTCTTGGTTTGCCTAGAACGCTCTCAATTTACATATTATTATTAGTAACATCCTCTTTCATTCTCAAAATTGTCCTGGTTTGGACAAGAATTATACAGTCATCTTCATTATAGGTAATGTTTTCAGCAGCCCTTCAGGAGCAGCCAATCTGAGCTATACCAACATAGCAGACTGGGGATGTTCCCTTGAACCAAGAAATCCTCTTTATGTTGCCTCCAAATGAACACACACAGATCAACAATAAGAAAAAGCCAAGGTATTCCTTTCCTGTAGAATGAACCAAGCAATGGAAGCAGGTGGGCACACCAGACACACACCCATTGTCGAGGTACGCTGATAGAGCATGGAATGATCACGAAAAATCTATTAACACACTCGAGCCACACTCAGTCTTGTTTTGCAGATAAACATGGTCTGTGATTATTTTACAACACTGTGAAGGTGCTGGGGGTTGTCCCTCATTTATTACTTGACTAATAAATACTTTAATTACACTTAATAAATAATGTAAGCAGGGCTCACTGAAGTGGTAATTCTTTAAATTAATTATTAACTGCATGCAAAAGGCTGCACTGCCAGTACCACTAAAAGAAAATTCAGCCTTTAATCTAAAGTGATTATTCATTATCTGGTATAAAGGCTCCATTTGCATATTATTAGGGAAATAAACTTTGGCCTCCTTGGCAATACAGATAGATCTCAAAGTCCGTGCATTATGAATCTCCAAATACTAAAGTAATGATAAACAATATGTAATAAAGTCTCCAGTTTATAGCTTTATAACAGCTGGTTTTTGATTTTCCAAATATATTACAATGATAAAGTGACCAGTTAATGTATAAGCTCTTTGTGAAAGGTGGTGCCTACAGATGGTCGACTGATAGGAAACGGTAAATGTGCAAACTGCTCATTTCCCTTGAGATTGGAGCCATAAAATGATCTCAATAAGATATGAGAAGAAAATCTCTCTTTAACCCTTTTCTTAGCTGCAATCCAAATATGGGGCTGCGTTTAGCTGTCTGGTGTGTCTCTTTCTCTGCTCCTCCCAGACTCCCACCTTTCCCCCGATAAAGTGAAGGGGGAATATCTGCATATGCAGACCTTGTGGTATCCCTGACTCTACCTTGGGGCAAAGAGGCAAGGTAAGGTTCCAGTCAAAAGAGAAAGGTGATCTATAAAACAAGCAAAAGACCAAGATTCATGTGCCCCTTGCATTCTCTAACTTGGTACTTTCTCCTTGAGCCTGGGCTTCTTCCAGAGGAAGTGACTGACCCCAGATGTGATGGCTGGGGAGCAAGATGCATGGAGCAGCCTCCTAGCATTTAAACTATAAAATTCTGTGGAGAAATGATTGAAAAAGAGGTTTCTGAAGGAGAAGGAGAAATCTCTCTCCTTGACTCCCTTTGGCACAAGTAGGGTTGGGGGATAGGGGGAGGGGATGGGGGAGGAGATAGGGGGAGGGGAGAGGAGGAGGAGACAGGATGCCAGGAACTCATGAAAATGGCGACAATCACAAGGAGGCAGGGATGACCTCTTTCCCCATTTCATACCCCTTCCTATTCATCTCTCTGAACCCCATTCAGTGACTATCTCTTTCAAGAGATCTTCCTTAACTCTGTGCATTCCAGCAGCATTCACCTACAGTGTGGGCCAGTCAATAGTCACTGATTTCTGGGAGGTGGGAAAGGGGCTACATGAGGATGAGGGGTGTCCTTTATTTTTTAAAAAGTTTTTATTTATTATTTTTTTTCAGAGAGAGAGGAAGAGAAAGAGAGAGGGGGGAGAAAGCGTGGAGAGAGGAGGGGCAGAAAGGGAGGGAGAGAGGGAGAATTCCCAGCAGGCTCTGTGCTGTCAGGGCAGAGCCTGATTGATGTGGGGCTCAATCTCATGAACTATGAGATCATAACTCGAACAGAAATCAAGAATTGGACATTTAACCAACTGAGCCATCCAAGCATCCTGAGGGGTGTCCTTTAAAGTGGTCATTCCAAGAACTGAAATTCGTTGCAATACAGTTGCTGTGCTCCAAATATGGCTGAAAATCTTTGAGAACTGCCCTTCATGTTTGTTTTAGTCAGCTTGCACTGCTATAACAAAATACCATACACCTTAGGTGGCTTGGATAACAGACAATTATTTACCATAGTTCCACAGGATTAAAGTCTGAGATCAGGGTACCAGCATGGTTGGGTTCTTGGTGAGGATTCTTTTCTTGGCTTGTAGATGGCCACTTTATTGCTATGTCCTCATAGGGCAGAGAGAGAACTCTGAGTCTCTTCCTCTTCTTATAATGACACTAATCCCATCGGGGGCCTCTACCACCTAATGGCTCTTCCTCCTAATACCATCATACTGGGGATTAGGGCTTCAGCACATAAATATGGGGGTGGGGGCACAAACATTCCATCCATAATAATGTTTTTATGAACATCTTCAATGGGAGAAAAGTCATGTTAATGATCACTCTCCTCTGAGTATAAGTGACGTATGCAAATAGTTTCATGTTCATTATCTCATATTATCCCCATAGTACACTAAGAAGTAAATATCATTAGCCAATTACAACTGAGAACACAGAGGTTCAGAGTTCAGTAGCTTGCCTAAGGCCACATAGCTGGTAAGTAGCATACCCGAGATTTGAACTGAGTGACTCCAAAGCCAAGACATTGATGAGTATGCATACTGCTCTGTCTTTTGAAGGTAGACTAAAGTCTGGGAAATAACTAGTGGTTAATGTCTGAATGTGTTTACCTTCTCATATAATTTATATCACCAATGGAACTTCTCTGGGCATTTTTTTTTTTAGCTTAAAGGGAATTCTTTCCCAAAGGGAAAGGAGTTTTAAGCATACTACTTCTCAGTGGCATGATGCCTGGGGAGAGAACGGCCTCATCGACCTTCTGAAATCATGCCTTAAAGGCAACTGCCTAAGTGCCTTCTGTGGTACACACATAGCGCCAACTTCATTCTCATCTAGCCTAATCTGTAGCTCCTTGGGCCATAAAGTGTAATTAGTGTTCACACTTACTATCTTCTTCTGTCTTCCCACTATCCCCAGGCACTAGATTGGTATTATTAATATTTTCATTTTAGAGATGAGAAAACTGAAGCACAGACAGGTTGAGCAACTTCCCTAAGTTTACACAGCAAATGAGGGAAAGACCTAGGGCTCAAATGTAGGAATCTCTGTTTTTATCAATGAAAACTCAATGAACAGATGGATGGTACATCACAAATGTTTCTCATGTCCTATCAAAAACGATGTCAATTTGACAGAAAGAGTGAAAATTCATCTGTACATTTTTTCCCTTACCTACAAGGTTCCCATCCATTATTCATGCATTCCTTCATTGTTCCTGTCACTCACTGATTAATTAATTTAATAAATACTTTCGAAGCACATTACTTGGTGCCAGCTACTGTCCTAGGTACTGGCTATCTAATCTAAATTTACAAAAGGAAATTGAACCAATGGGCTGTTAACTGAATTGACAAAGTGATCCAATTACTTTGGTGTTGGTGGAGACTTCGTTAGAGACCCCTCTATATTCTCAATCTCCCAGAGGCTCCAGGAGAGATGTGGGGTCTTCAAAAGAACTGCAGACGCACAACTACCTGTGAGCTTCGCCACTGGCTCCCACTTTTGAAAAGATGACTGCGTGATTTCTGATTACAGCCATTAGGCAAAATAAAACATAGAGAACGCTGGCTCACCAGTTTCATCCTGCTTAATCAAATAGCCTCATTCATCATATTCACTCACACTATTCAGGGAAAGTGCTTTTCCGTACTTCAAAGATGGGCATGAGCAAGCCTGATCTGTACTTCCCATTTTGCTCTCCTTCCTTTTTAAATACAAGCAGATGATCTTTCCTTCTTTTTTTCTCCCTTCCAATTCCTGATTGAGAGGCACAGCCTCAGCACAGCAGCAGTCCAGCCAGGAAGAAATCTAAGCTGAGGACAGTATTATCCCTCATGACACTCATAATTCAGCAGGATTTCTTTCTAACTGACTTTGGGGCTGGGCCTGAGCAGGGACCAGAATATCATAGAATGTCGGGCTAGCAGCATCCACAGAGAGAAGGCATTCTGGCCACTCATGTTACAGATGAGGCCAGAGAGGGGAAGAAGCTTGTCCAAGGTCACACAGCAAGGTCGTTGCAGAGCAGGGGGCACCAGTTCCCAAATTGGCAATTCCCAAGCTAGTGCCCTCAACTGTCTTATCACCATGACTATTGCTAATACCACAGGAAACCCCAAACAGGGGCTTGGGTTCTTCAGCACCTTCCCTAATCCTACATTCAGGTAAATTGCTGATGGTTTCACACAGGAACCAAACCTTCTTTGTTTATGATAGAGGCCAATTTGCAAAATTGGTGATATTCACTCTATTGTGCTTCTACATCCTCCCTCTGGGTTCCTTTGCCATTTCTGGGTGACTCATTCTCTAAGCACATTCCCCCAGAATTTCATACTGCTAACCAGGTTTTCTCCACAGAACCCAGGCTCTGGAAAGACCCCTTCCTCCTCCTTCCTTAGTCCTAGGTTTCAAGTAAAGAGGAATGCTTTACACTCTCATTTGAATTGAGATCTTACTGGCTAGCAACTAATCTGGGATGAATCTCAAGGTTAAATTTCAAGGGGTTTAGATTTTAGAAAAAAGATTTTTTTTATATATTTTGCAAAAGGTGTGCATATATAACTGTCCATTTGCCAGTATGGCTGGCCTATATATTGTTTTTAAATTTTTTTTTTTACCATTTATTTATTTTTGAGAGAGAGAGAGAGAGAGAGAGAGAGAGAGAGAGAGAGAGAGAGAGAAGGGGAGGGGCAGAGAGAGAAAGACACAGAATCTGAAGCAGGCTCCAGGCTCTGAGCTGTCAGCACAGAGCTCGATGTGGGGCTTGAACTCACAAGCTGTGAGATCATGACCTGAGACAAAGTTGGATGCTTAACCAACTGAGCCACCCAGGTGCCCTGACTGGCTCATATACTGACATTCTATGGACGTAGCCTAAAACTTCCTATAGCCTAGCACCTCCCCACCTCCCAGGCACACACACATCCTGGGTAACTTAGATGATGTGATTGATGTATATGGGAGGTGATTTTTTCCCTGTCATCTGGCCTAGCTAAAAATAAATCTTTTGTAAATCAATGTTTAGCAAAAAAATAAATATCAATGAAATAGCTTCCTTTATCGAATGCTTATTTTGTAATGGAGATTCTGTTAAGAACCTTACACATATATGTCATACTTTTTAATTCTTACAACAATCGTGTTAGGAGTTGAACTGTATCTCCTCCACCTCCACCCAATTCAATATGCTAAAGTCTAACCTGTAATACCTCAGAATGTGACTTATTTGGAAGTAAAGTTACTGCAGATGCAATTTGTTAAGATGAATTCAAAATGAAATGGAGTGGACTTCTAGTCCAATATGACTGTTATCCTTATAAAAAAGGGGGAAATTTGGCCACAGAGACAGACACACGGATGGAATGTGATGTGAAGATGAAGAGAGAGATTTGGGTGATGCTCCTACATCAAAAGACTGCCACAGATCACCAGCACATGACCAGGAGCAAGGAGAGAGGCATGGAACAGAGTGTTCTTCACAGCCTCAGAAGGAACCAATCCTGCTGACCCCTTGATCTCAGACTTCTGGACTCCTGAACTGTGAGATAATAAGTATCTCTTGAAGCCACCCGGTCTGTGGAACTTTGTTATGGCGGCCTGAACAAATGAATATAAAGCCTCTGTGCACTATTTTCTTTATTTTGCAGACAAGGAAGCAGAGGCTCAGAGAGGTTAAATAACTTGCCTTAAATCACACAGCTGGTAAGGAGCAGAGCCAGAATTTAAACTTAGTACTGCATGCTTTGTTGCTTTTATGTGGGAATCTGTTCTGGTAAGGAATAGAAAAGGTCAATTTTCTCTGTATTTCAAGCAGGATGTGATATATCTTCTTTCTCAGCCTGGCACAGGGCAGCTGGGTCTCCCAGTCCACACCCCATCACCAACTCTGAGGTACATCCTCTATTTCCTCCCACATTTTTCCCCTTCCAGCAACAGCAGAACCCCAAATCAATTGCCTCGGGCTAGCATTAGAAAAATAAATTTTCTGGGGTGCCTGGGTGGCTCAGTCGGTTGAGTGTCTGACTTTGGTTCAGGTCATAATCTCGCCATTTGTGTTCGAGCTCCACATCGGGTTCACTGCTGTCAGCGCAGAGCTGGCTTGGGATCCTCTGTCCCCCTTTCTCTCTGCCCCTTCCCCACTGGTGCGTGCGTTCTCTTTCTCTCTCAAAAATAAACATTAAAGAAATAAAAAGAAAAATATATTTTCTCACCCTAGTCTTCTCATTTTATTTGATCTTATTTTAATTTTTGTTTAGCTCTGGGAATACATCTGAGGCCCTCAAATACAGTGTACACTTTCATACTGTTTCTGAGGTGGTAAATACCCAAATTCACCAGGAGTGGAGAGAAGGGTCAAGTTTAAAATTAAATGCTCCCTTATTCCTGATCTCTGTGGTCAAACGGCCCTCTTGCTGCCTGGTAGTCATCCATTCAGCCTTCAAACACACACACACACACACACACACACACACACACACACACACACACCTGAAAGTTGAACTGGGCTCTTTTACCAAAGCCAAACAGACCAGCTTCCTCCAGGGCCTCCTCATCTTACTGTCCATCCAGCACTAAGCTCTAGTGGGCCCACCCTCAGATGGCTTCTCCCACCATCTTTCCTGAAGCCAAGATCCATGGTGGTCCTGCCTTAGCAGCTATGGCATTCCTGTCTCAGGGTTTTGACTGGGTGGAGAAAAGGGGAGCCCCAGGACAGAGAAATGGCCACCAGCTTGGATTGGATTCCATTTCTAAATCATTTGAATCTAGTGCCCCTCAGCAGGAGGGTACTGGGAGACTTATCCTTGGAATTTCTGCAAGGAAGGACTTCTCAGCATTTCCCAAGCTGAGAAATTATGTAAAACTATATTTTTTAAAGGGGACACTGTTAGTTTTCCAATCCATTGGCCTAGGACGTTGGTGTGATGAGGATGCAGACAATCTGCCAAAGTGGAGGGAGAGGGGGCATGGTTGTCCATCAGAAGGGACAGTCTGGGAGCAGGCAGAAGCAGGTCAGGCAGTTACAAACCAAGAGTGCAGCCTTGAGGCCAGGCAAAACAGGAGACCAGAAACAAGAAAGTAGGTCAGTACTAGATCAAAACTGTGCAGCCCCAACAAGGCAGCCTTGCTACTCCTCAGACAGGAAGCTCTTTATTTCCCTTGACAGAGTAGGAATCAACACCTAAGTCCCAGGGCAACATCAGATTGAGACCTAAGAACTCAAAGTGTCCATCATTCTGAGCTTATGGAAGATTCTTATCTATGACTCAAAGTAACAATAGCAATGGTTTTCCTTTATTGCACAATGTCTCTGTGTCCTGGGTCAACTCAAGGACTTTATCTTTGAGGTAGCTTCTATTACTCTCCTCATTTACAGATGACAAAGTACAGAGGATAACTTGCCAAACGTCACACAGCTAGTAAGAAGTAGTGCCAGCCACTCAGATAATTTATTCTTAGAATTCTGTCCATCAGATAGGAGAGTACTTTTAAGGTTGTAGTCTTCAGACCCTGTCCTCTTGTAGGTTAACCTCCCATTTACTAGGCTTACTAGGTTCACCTCCCCCTTAGTTGCTGATATGAGTATTCTGGTGCCCAGAGAACTCTTTTAACTTCTAATAAGCTGGAGAAGTTCGTCTCATGAGGAGGGAAAAGAAAACCAGGTCCAGAGTTTATGCTGAAATCCCAGGCTACCCAATTGCTGTTATGGTCCTGGAGTGAGTGCCCATAGGTGGACCTGGCCAGGGCTGGGGGTGGATGGAGCATTAGGAGGCAATCACGTAGGATTCAGAGTATGTATGTGAGAGCAAAAGCTATAGAGCAATACTTCTGGATTTAGTCCAGGCTGTCACGAATTAATGGCTGACAGAAAGAAAAGAAAGACTTGGAAAAAAAATTCTTGAAAGCTGTGTTTGCATGGAGAGGAGCTCAGTCTGAGCTGCCTGGAGAAGGCCTATATTCATGCCCCTTTGGAAGCCCTGGCCATCCATTTTCATTAGTTTTATGATTTGATCAACTTACAAAGGTCACTTTTTAGCTTCCTGTGAACCACAATATTATGACTGGGCTTAAATAATGCCAAAGCGATTCATTGAGAAGGGAAACATTCAGTTACACCAGTCACTGGGCACTGAAACTAGCTTTCCAAAGCTGAATTGCTCCCTTGTAAGGCAAGGGTCTTGCTTATGAAAACAGAGCACAGAGTCTCCAAGGACTGCTCCATATAGGGCAGAGCCTGGGGGAGACTGTCCAGGTAGGAAGTGTGAGCTGGCACCACTTCTCTCCCTGGAGAGTGGTGTGGTCTCTTTTCTTTGAGTTCCCCCACACTGTGACTCCTGTGCCTCTCCCACCCCCAACACTTGCTAGTGTAGCCATGGTGCCATCTTCTTGAAAATTCTGCGCCAAGTGTAGACACAACTCTTCTGTGTTTTTCCTTAGCACAGCAGAGACCAGTCTACAATGATGTGGCTAATTACATGTAATGATTTCTTTGGCATCTCTTCCTCGCTAGCCTCTAAGCATCATAGGAGCAAGAACTAGATTGGCTGTTTTCATCCCCACATCCCGGCACCTACCACAGTGTGCGAAGCTCATTGTAGATGCTCCAGGAATAGCTGCTCATTGACATTTTTTTTTTAAAGGGAAAACCAAAAGAGAATATCCCAGAAAATACAGACAGCATGAGAATCGGTAGTTTCTTTACTGAATACTGCTAAACATCAAATCTCTTATTCTAACCCAAGTTAACCACACGTGGGAATCTGAAAAGCAAATCATATACCTTTGCTATTTCAATGCCAACTCTGCAATGTCTTTCCCTGATCTTGAGATGCTAGAGGTCTCAGATAACATTGGGGTTACATAGGGTCATTGGGAAAATTAAAGGAGATACTGCACAGAAAATGCCCAGTGCCTACTATGGCCAATAATGAACTCCGTGTGTGTCCCTCATAGCTCTGTGCTGGGTTCTTAGCCAGGTAACTTTGTTGGCACTGGATTACCTCTAGGCACTACAAGCTGGTCTTCTTGTCTATTTTCGTAGCATAGGACAGACATGAACCTTTAATTTAACTTTCTTCCTAGATCATTACTACATTTTTACTCTTGGTTTCTAATCTGAGGGATGCTATTCATTGCTTGCTTGAGTGGAAATGGTATTGTTTAGCCTTCAGCAGAATGGGTTTCCTTTAAACAGTTGCTTTGGCTATTATATATATATATATATATATATATATATATATATATATCATCTTAATCAGTGTCTTATATAAAAATCTCTCTTTCTTTTGTAAACACACATGCATGAACATACATGTGTGCACACACATGGAGCCTTTCTTTAAAGTTGTACCTGACCTCTGTCAAACTAGTTTGTGTACATACAGATAACAGGAGGTGAATCCTCTTGGCTGTAGGGTCAAAAATATTTCTTTGTGTTTTTCAGGCAGCGTTGTGGTTTCAATAGTAATAGAAGGGAACCCTTCCCCCATTAGCATATGTTCTCCTTGACCTGCTTGAGCCAGTCATGCAGAGAAATGCTGATTTGCTGCCTACTATCACAGGAATGATTTTGAAGGTTTAATTCAAGTGATTTTATTTAACCAACCTGCACTGAGCACCTACCATAAACAAAGAACTTACCACATTTTGTACTTAATAGGAGTCTTTATTTTTGTCTTTCCATATCCCTGAGGGCACCATGTTGCTGTTCATTTCTACAGCTTCAGTGCCTGGCACAGTATATAGTAAGTGCCCAATAAATGTTTTGTTGAATGTATGACTGAAGACAGAAGGGCAACGGGAAGTCAGGAGTGTAAGAGTATTTGTAACTCAAGCTTACCAGGCCCTCAGAAGGCAGCAGGGAATCACATACAATAAGAGTATGGGTTTTGTTCTCAGTATGAGTGTGGATTTTCCTTCTGGCAGGAACTATCTACTAAGAAGTTAATTATCCTTTTCAAGTCTCAATCTCCTCATCAATAAAATGGTGGAAACAACAGGTGATTTTGAGGGTTAACCCACTGTTGATGTGCCATAGTGAGTGTTCAACACACAAGTACAACTCCCATACTGCTGCTGGGGTGATGGTGAACATTTCTGCATAGTGAACACTTAATAATCTCCAATGTAAGTTGTGCGTGGGGAAAAGACAGACAGGGGCCATGTGAGATGGAGGTGGCTGGGGGGTGGAGCAGATGGGTCAGCTCTCTGATGGGGGGGCTTAAATGAGGTGGGGACCCTTGCAGTGTACCGTGATGGTGGGCATGGCTGGCTCTTTGGTGGGAGCGCATCTGGTATCAGCAGAAGACAACTACCTTGTCTGACAGTAGGGTTCTGGATGAATGACTATATCTCCTCAATGTGTGTTCCACCATCTAGAAACAAGGAAGTGCCAGCCCCATAGCCCTGATCTCTTTTATGTCCCCTTAGGGTCTGCCAGTATTAGCTGTGTCTCAGTAAGGTGCACTCTCTGGTCGCTTTTTACCAGATTTTAGAGTCTAACCACAGCTCTCAAGGACCTTGCTTAGAGGGCAAGAAAAATGGGAGGGAAATGGAAAGAAGATGAAAAGACAGAGCAAAGCAGACTGTGGGGCGGGGGGGGGGGGGGGGGGAGAGGGGGGAGGGCAGGTCTGGAATGGAAAGCACTAATTCAGAACAGCATTCCACCCTCTGTTGTCTATTCCTTGGCCCAATCTGGCTGAAATCCTGAGCAGAGGACAGTATACTTTAGAAGAAAATATGCAAAGAAGTTCAAGTGTGCCTTTCCTTTTTATTTGCATCTCAGTTCATTTTAATCAAGCACCCTCCCTCTTTCCTTGCAACCTGTTTTTTGGGTTTGTTTCTTTGTTGGGAATGCGTGCCTTTTGGTTTTACCTGCTCTACTGCAACAGTTTTGGGTTTTGACTTTTCCAAAATGAAATCTCTAGCCATCTGATTTTCTCAGCTTCTGGCCCCACCGGCATCTCCATTTTGCTTTAAGTATCCAATTACTGAAGCTATCCAACCTATTTATTCAGGCAATCAAGGCTTTAAATGCATGGATTTATCATCACCTCAAATCACTTGTCACTGTGGTTGAACAAAAATAGAAAGGTAACCAGAATGCTGCAGGAGGTTTGAATCAACATACTTCTCCTGGTCATTACTTTCAAGGTTCCCATATGCAAACACAAAAACTGTAGAAGGGGATGCTCTGACAGGGGTGGGGGGGAGAGGACAAAAGAGTGTGCACAGAAAGGGGATGAAGACTGGAAAGGTTTTGTTTCTGTTCCTCTGAGGATTGGCCTGTACTCCTTACCTGATTTTCCCCACATCCCTCCTTCCCTGCTCTTCTCTCTGTAAGAGGGGCACAGATTGCTGCTTCTCCCTATTTCCTCTATTAACAATGTTGTTGAGTACCCATGTGAAAAGATACAGAGGACTTGGGGGTTAATTTTTATCTGTCAGTTGCACCTTAATAAAGCTGAAGAATGCAAACAAAAACACAGAGCTTGGGAGTTATCAGAGGAAAGAGGAGTGGTCTATAGATCTGGGCTGTTACAGGAAATTCATCTGCTTTCTGGAGTTACCCAGAGTAAGTCCATTTCTTCATTTATCAGACTGCTCTGAACATACTTAAAAACAGACTACTTTTTAAAACATAAACAGCCTTATTTCTTTCAAGCATTTCTCATTCGTCATTCTAGGCATTTTACCCCAATGTATCAACTTCTTTATTAAAGGGTGGTAACCCTCAAATTTAACATAAAACTCCAAGGGTGTTATGTGCAGTGAAGGGCAATCACCTCCCTCTCTCCGGGCATGGTATTACTATTAATAGAGCCTCAAAACTTTTTAAGCTTTTTTTTGGCATGTCATATGCTGCTGTTTAGCCACGTTCCCCATAATGTGCTCCCTTGGTTGTGAGCTTTTGAAAAACCTACATACAGAAACTTATACTTAGCCTTCTACATTTTAATAGGTTAAATGTGGCCCACTGTATGAGCCATAAAGACCAGTTTAGATTGCAGCATACCTTTCAATGTATTTACCACTTTTACTAAAACTGTAGTTTTCTGTATCCTCATCCTTGTTATGAAGGCTGTCAATCTGAACAATGTTGATACAGAACACTGGGACAGGCCACTAGATACTACCCTATTGCTCCATTAATCAGTATTCTCAGGGTTAGCTTTCCCAATCAAAGGCAAAGTCTTACACTGTTAGGTCCCTGGTGTTCCACCAGCACTAATATTTTTAGTATGAAAGTAAGAATAATGGACTAGCTTTGTGAAAACTGTCTTAGTATGACACCAACTTAAAAGAGGACTCTACCAGGTCCAGACCCATCCACAACTTCACAATTTGTGTTTTCTCATGTGGGTGATATCATAACACTAGCTGATGCTGTACTCACTTTTTATGTATAAATTTCTCAATAATATACTGTGGTAACAAATGTAATTGACCCATTCTATTTGTTTTCTCCAAATTAATTTAAAATACTCTCTCACTTCCTTTGTCTCTGAGTTTGGCTAATATCCTCACACTTGCAGGTTTCCATCTGTGAGTTTGGTCAAAGCAAGTTTATCTGCAAAATTTCGAAGAATCAGCTTCATCTCCACTTGGCAGCATGTGGTAAATGAACGTATTTCTGGTGAGATTTATTGTATCACCTTCGAGGAAATGCTAACTCCAGAGAGGAGCAGATTGCAGAGAACTGTATATTAAAGTTCCTCTTCCTATCTCTGGGCCCAGGTGGAGGGGACAAATGGATTCTTACCTGACTGCAAAATATGATATATTATTATAAACAGAGTCTTGAATTATAGAAAATACTAGTTAGCATAATTACATTACCATATTTTTATATGGAGATTATTATTCAAATACCAAACAGGCAATCTTCCATTGGAAAAAACCAATAAACACTCTCAATCCAGACTTCCACTGTTATGTATGTCACAGTACAAAACAATTTTAAAGTTTAAAACCCATTACATTACAAGAGCTATTCACTTCAAGTAGGTGGCAATTTGCTTCTTTTTTTTTCACCCCACGTTTTGATAGCTATTCACCTCTATCAATTCTTATCTTGCCCATTCTTTAGAAACCAATTGCAGTTTAAAAAGTGCCCATCTATTTCTGATTGAAATCTTCACATGCTGGTTTTTTAAACTATTTTTCAATCTCTTAATAAAATAGATTGCCTCCAGGCTGTCAGTTAGTAAACCCACTAACAATGTAGTGATTCCAAGGACTGCCCTAGCTCATGGGTTTTCCTTGCTCTTGGTTCTGTCCAAGAAACCCCAGATTTCCATTATTGCTGCTACATGTACAAAACAGTTTAATGGATTAAACTTACGGAAACTTGTACAAGCAACAAAAACAATATCCTGATTAAATTGAGTTAACCTCTCAGACTTTTAGTCCATGAAATAGAAAATAGGTCTTACACCTTTTTCTTTTATTTGTTAACAGTTGACATCTCAGAGTCTCGTCGGATTGAAAAGTCTTTCCCTATCATTGAGCACAACCTCCATTTGTAAGAGGGGCTCTCAGTCCATCAGTCTTATAGCAAATACTTCTTAAGGACCCACCCTTTTCTGGAAAGTAAAGGAAGCATAGATATTATGTTGGTCCCTGAGGGCTCCTGCTTTAGAGAGAGAATAATATGAAGCAATCTACAAAGTTAAGGGGGGAGGTTCAGACTACGGGATCACCTGTGATTCAGAGATGGAAGAAATAAGGGGGTGAAGGAGTGGTCCCCAATACCCAGGAAGGTCCCTCAGAGATGGTGATGAGGTTATGTGAGGTGGAGAGGACCATCTGGTGCTGAAGAATAAGTATTATGAGCATGGGGTGAACCAAAGGCAGGGAGAAGTTGGCCATAACGACACTTTCCCCTCCATCCACCTCATCTCAGAGGAGGAAAAGCCACATTTTCTTTTCTGTTGTACCACAGTCATACTCAGTGCCCACTCTGGACTTTCATGCCCATTCCACAGCCTGGGTCTCATCATTCCCCAGGGTTTGAATGTCCTGTGACTTTAAATGATTCTCACATCATCATGATTTGAATCAGATCAAGGTAAATTCCTTCCCAAACCCAAATACGGGAATCAGGAAACTTTAGGATAATGCAACTCCACAAGCATTTATTGATCTCATGTCAATTGATGACATTGCACATTGTCAGACTTCCACATCCTTCTACCTCACAGAAGTGTGACAGATAAGGTAAGGGCCATGAGAATAGCAGGGAGAACTCTGAGAGGGCATTTCCTGTTTGGAGAAATCAGAGCAAGTTATATGCATTTGAGATGACTTTTAGAAATGACTGAGGCTTTTATATTCATCATAAGAAGAAGGCCTAGAAATATAAAAGCATAGGAGAGGCAAAGCATGGACATAGGCAAGCTGAGATCACATTCAAGGAAAAGCAAATAGTTCTGTTTGGCTAACTGCATTGACAATACAATTTTATTAATTATAAAACAATATCTAGTGCATGCTTTCTGTTAAAGGCATCACATTCTGCTCTTTATAAGCATTATTTCAATTAACTCTCGCATATATATCAGCATGTGAGGGGGTACTGAACACATGGGGAAACTGAAGCTTGAGTAGGTTAAGGATCCTGTCTGCAGTCTCTTAGCTAATAAATGTTGAGGCCAGGACGTAAGTCTCATCCATATTGAGAAGGATATAGTTTGGGGAAGATAAAGATTTATTTTAAGATAGGTAACACAGAAGAGTTGATGGAGCACATCTCCAGAGAAAAGGAAGAGAGATCACTTAGAAAATTTGCTGTCATGACAAATGAGAGCCTTTGTAAAATATACAAAAGGAATTTATTTGCTAATATAAGGGAATCAAAATTTCAGACAAACTCTTACCCCTGATGTTGGATTTGATGGCTCAAGCTCAACCCAGCAGACACTTAATAACTGAGGCTGTGTCTATGTGCCATCAAATCCCATCTTGAGATCCCATCTTCCACCAGGCTGTCCTGAGCATCCACATGACCCTATACTAGGGAGACAAAAATGCTGGATAGTTGTAGTCCAGGCCTTTGTAGAGAACCATGTGAGAACCATGAACACACTACAGGTGCCTCACAAGGCCAAATCAAGATTGAAGGTCAGGGGCTTGCACATTAGGGAACAGCAGAGCAATTGGAGTTGGTGACTTCTCTTGGGCTCTGCCTCACATTGATTATGCTGGCTGTTTTCCAGCACAGAAACTAGCTCTCCTGGGTTAGGATGTATGTGCTGGGCTGACTCCCTGGGGTATGATGAGCAAAAGTCTGATCAGGGACTGAGTATTCTAGGCCACTTGTTAATTAATTACCCCTTTAGTGTTCTAGCTACTTTCTTTGGAAGAAGGCTTCATAATGGTGATTTCCCCAAAGCTACACCAGAAACTCCTTTCAGTCACCTGGGACTGGTCTGCCCCTGCAATAGGGGAGTGTCTTGTCTTTTTTTTCCCTTCCTTGCCATGAAGAACACTGAACAAGGAGGGTGCCATGCTGAGGAATGCTGTTATCCTTTCTAACACTGCTATTTTTATTATAAAAGATGGAGACATAGTAGGAGGTTAATGGCTGCTCAGAATAAAAACAAATAGTGACTAAGAACAAATATGCAAATGAGGCATTGTCTTGCTGAGGGAATGATATTCAACAGTGAAGCTCTGTGCTCCAAGCCTCTTTGATTGCACAAACCAGGGGATGTGTGGACTCCTCTACCATCACTGTACTGCCTTCCATTGTCAAGTAACCTAACAAGGAGACTCGGTTGGAAAAGTATGAGCCCTCCAAGGGCCAAGGGCTCTACCCAGGGCAGTCTGCTTCTTCCTCTCCCCAGCATCACTCTTCCCATTTCTTTCATCTGATTGAATGAATCATCATTTCACAATGACTTTCCTGTATGCCTTGCAAAGCCCAGGCCTGGGCACCGAGGGGCGAGTGATCCTGATAGGCCATCAGCCCTACACCAGATTCACTGGGCTTGGGTAATGCTTGTTTCCTCTGTACAGTACACACTCTGTAGAGTCCACAGCACACACATCACTGCTCCCCGGCACTGCTTGCTGACAACTTCCAATTTCTAACATTTTCTAACTGTGCTGACACAGTGTCCTAACCTCCAGCCTTCTGTCGTCCCCATGCCCAATTTCCCCACAGTGTTCCATCTTTGCAGTTATGAAAGAGGAAAGAGAATCAACCTTATTTGGGTGCATAATGTGCTAGGCGCTTCATAAGTGTTTTTATCTTTTTTACTTCTTTTGATAATCCTACAAGGTATCTTTATTTTACTGTAAAGAAACTAAGGCACACAGAGGTTTAGTAACTTACCCAAGGTCACTGAACTAGTTAGTAATAGGCCAAGATTCTTCATTAACCAGACATTGCATGCACACACATACACCACACACTCATTCACTTGCTAGGCATGTGTGTATTTTTTGATTGATAATAGGCATGATATATATAACTTCTTAATTCTTACAAAATACTGTCTCCAGAAATCCCTTGAGAAGAGAGTCTAATGGTCACTGTCAGACTTTAGCATGAATAATGCCATATAAAGAGCTATTCCCTCTACCTATTCAGCATTTAGCTTTATCTAATTATCAACCTAAATGAAATGTTTTATTATTGTTTCCAAATACAGTATAAGAGATCTAAAATCAATTATGTAAGATCTTCTACATCCTTCTTCACTCATCTCCAGATCCTTTGTATCCCATGCTTGGGTCCTAATCTCCTTGTTTCCTCCCCCTTCTAAAATTAAGCCATTCAGACCCAGCCAGAGAAGTCTCCTTAAGCATGGGGCTCACACTGGCCAAGGGCTAATGGAGCTCTCTGGCTTGCCCACTCTACCTGTTAGCTCCATTGATCTATAAATCTCTGTGTTTTGGAGGGTAGTGTGCAGAACTTCTTTCTTACCACCATGCGAAGTCCATCCACCTCTGCGGTCCCTCTGTATCTGGGTTATGTTTGCTTTCCAACCTGCCTTCTCAAGATACTCCCTTCAGCGTCTTCCTGAGGTCACAGTTCCCTTCCATAGGCAGAAACTGACAAGAGACTCCCACCCATACCACTCTCTCCCTTTTTCCTGAAATCCGTTAGTCAGTGTTAAATGGGTTACCACAATAGCCCTCTCATTTCTCTTGTGTATGTTTTGTCTATTCAATTTGATTTATAGCTTTGAGGGTAGGAGCCAGGCCTATGCTTTTCTCTAACCTCTGGTAGCAAATGTTCAACAAATCTAACTGCTAAAATGAAGCCATAGAAAGACACCGAGTTAGTGATTTGGAAACCCGTCTTTCATTCCAACCCTGTTACAAACCAGCTATACTTAACTCTCAAAGACCGTTTTTCCCACCTGCAAAAATGGTGATGTGTGAGCAAATGGCTTCTAACACCTTTTTCAAAGTTTAGTGAACTGGTTAAACATTTGAAGAGAGAGGAAAT
This sequence comes from Felis catus, assembly GCF_018350175.1. NCBI lineage: Eukaryota > Metazoa > Chordata > Mammalia > Carnivora > Felidae > Felis > Felis catus. The sequence continues at coordinate 65,752,010 of NC_058379.1, read as the reverse complement.
TACAAAGAAAGACCTGGCCCAAACACTAATTAACACACAACTGTTCTGAAAATGGAGGCTGAGCTGTGAGCTATATGAATGAAGGAGCAAGAGACAGCACAGTTAATTAAGGCAGATTATTAAGTTTCCTTTAAAAAAATCACTAGGTCCAAGCAATCTGGTCCTCCTTAAGTGAGCCTTTAGGGAATGATAAAAAGAACTTTTGGAGGAAGACAGTGGCGTAGGAGGACACTGGGCTCACCTTGTCCTGCTGATCACTTAGATTCCACGCATATCTGCCTAAATAACCCAGAAAACTGCCAGAAGACTAGCAGAATGGACTCTCTGGAGCCAAATGTAGACAAGAGGCCCATGGAAGAGGGTAGGAAGGGCGGAGAGGCGGTGCACGCTACGCAGACTGGCGGGAGGGAGCAGGGTGGTGGAGGGGTAGCCCACCTGGCAAGGCAGAGCCCCCGAGTCTGGCTTGCAAAAGCAGAGGGGCCAGACTGCATGAGTTCTGACAGCCAGCGGGACTTAACATCTGGAATGTTATAAGTCAACAGCTCTGCTCAGAGAGTGGGAGGGCGAGAGGACACCAGGAGGGAGTGGGGTCAAGCCCCGGAAGACAGAGCTCAGCTTGAGGGGAGCAAAGGCACCGGCCAGTGCCATCTCCCTCTCCCATCCCCCAGCCAAAATCCCAAAGGGAACCAGTTCCCATTACTGAACTTGCTTGCACTGCGCAACACCCAACGCTGTGATTCTGTGGATCCATCCCTCTGATGGGTCGGCCTCCCTCCCAGTGCTGCAGGGCCTCTCCCACAGGGGACCACCACCAGCAAAGCGAGCTAAGCCTGCCCCTCCTGCCACTGTGCACCTTGCGGATCCACCCCGGCTAATATGCCAGATCCCATCAAAGAAGCACCACAAGCCTGGCAGTGTGCAAGTGGCCCAGACAGGGGCCACACCACTCCACAGTGAGTCCTGCCCGTGGGAGAGGGGAAGATAAGGTACACACCATTCTTACTGTGGCCCCAGCAGTGGGCTAGAGACAGACATCAGGTCTGACTGTGGCCCCGCCCACCAACACAAGTTACTCCAGACAGCACAGGGGAAGTGCCCTGCAGTTTGGCAGCCACTCCAGGGACTATCCAAAATGACAAAACGGAAGAATTCTCCTCAAAAGAAACTCCAGGAAGTAGTGACAACTAACAAACGGATCAAAAACGATTTAAGCAATATAACGGAACAAGAATTTAGAATAATAGTCATAAAATTAATCGCTGGGCTTGAAGAAAGTATAGAGGACAGCAGAGAATCTATTGCTACAGAGATCAAGGGACTAAGAAATAGTCATGAGGAGCTAAAAAATGCTATAAATGAGGTGCAAAGTAAAATGGAGGCGACCACAGCTCGTATTGAAGAGGCAGAGGAGAGAATAGGTGAATTAGAAGACAAAATTATTTAAAAAGAGGAAGATGAGAAAAAGAGAGATAAAAAAATCCAGGAGTATTAGGGGAGAATTAGAGAACTAAGTGATGCAATCAAACAGAACAATATCCGTATAATAGGAATTCCAGAAGAGGAAAGGGGAGAGAAAGGGCTGAAGGTGTACTTGAACAAATCATAGCTGAGAACTTCCCTGATCTGGGGAAGGAAAAAGGGATTGAAATCCAAGAGGCACAGAGAACTCCCTTCAGACGTAACTTGAATCGATTTTCTGCACGACATATCATGGTGAAACTGGCAAAATACAAGGATAAAGAGAAAATTCTGAAAGCAGCTAGGGATAAACACGCTCTAACATATAAAGGGAGACCCATAAGACTAGTGGCAGACCTATCTACTGAAACTTGGCAGGCCAGAAAGGAATGGCAGGAAATCTTCAATGTGATGAACAGAAAAAATATGCAGCCGAGAATTCTTTATCCAGCAAGTCTGTCATTCAGAATAGAAGGAGAGATAGGTCTTCCCAAACAAACAAAAACTGAAGGAATTCATCACCACTAAACTAGCCCTACAAGAGATCCTAAGGGGGATTCTGTGAGTGAAATGTTGCAAGGACTACAAAGTGCCAGAGACATCACTACAAGCATGAAACCTACAGACATCACAATGACTCTAAACCCATATATTTCCATAATAACACTGAATGTAAATGGACTAAATGCTCCATCCAAAAGACACAGGGTATCAGAATGGATAAAAAAGAAGACCCATCTATTTGCTGTCTACAAGAGACTCATTTTAGACCTGAGGACACCTTCAGATTGAACGTGAGGGGATGGAGAACTATCTATCATGCTACTGGAAGTCAAAAGAAAGCTAGAGTAGCCATACTTATATCAGGCAAACTAGACTTTAAATTAAAGGCTGTAATAAGAGATGAAGAAGGGCATTATATAATAATTATAGGGTCTATCCATGAGGAAGAGCTAATAATTATAAATGTCTATGCGCCGAATATGGAAGCCCCCAAATATATAAAACAATTAATCACGAACATAAGCAACTTTAGTGATAAGAGTGTGGTAACTGCAGGGGACTTTAATACTCCACTTACAACAATGGATAGGTCATCTAGACACAAGATCAATAAAGAAACAAGGGTCCTGAATGATAATTGGATCAGATGGACTTGACAGATATATTTAGAACTCTGCATCCCAAAGCAACAGAATATACTTTCTTCTTGAGTGCACATGAAACATTCTCCAAGACAGATCACATACTGGGTCACAAAACAGCCCTTCATAAGTATAAAAGAATTGCACCATGCACACTTTCAGACTACACTGCTATGAAAGTTGAAATCAACCACAGGAAAAAGTCTGGAAAACCTCCAAAAGCATGGAGGTTAAAGAACACCCTACTGAAGACTGAATGGGTCAACCAGGCAATTATAGAAGAAATTAAAAAATATATGGAAACAAATGAAAATGAAAATACAACAATCCACACGCTTTGGGATGCAGTGAAAGCAGTCCTGAGAGGAAAATACATTGCAATCCAGGCCTATCTCAAGAAACAAGAAAAATCCCAAATACAAAATCTAATAGCACACCTAAAGGAAATAGAAGCAGAAGAGCAAAGACACCCCAAACCCAGCAGAAGAAGATAAATAATAAAGATCAGAGCAGAAATAAATAATATAGAATCTAAAAAAACTGTAGAGAAAATCAATGAAACCAAGAGTTGGTTTTTTGAAAAAATAAACAAAATTGATAACCCCCTAGCCAGGCTTCTCAAAAAGAAAAGGGAGATGACCCAAATAGATAAAATCATGAATGAAAATGGAATTATTAAAACAAATCCCTCAGAAATACAAGCAGTTATCAGGGAATACTATGAAAAATTATATGCCAACACACTGGACAATCTGGAAGAAATGGAAAAATTCCTAAGCACCCACACACTTCCAAAACTCAAACAGGAAGAAATAGAAAACTTGAACAGACCCATAACCAGCAAAGAAATTGAATCAGTTATCAAGAATCTCCCAACAAGTAAGAGTCCAGGACCAGATGGCTTCCCAGGGGAATTCTACCAGACATTTAAAGCAGAGATAATACCTATCCTTTTCAAGATGTTCCAAAAAAATAGAAAGGGAAGGAAAACTTCCAGATTCATTCTATGAAGCCAGTAGTACTTTGATTCCTAAACCAGAGACCCAGCAAAAAGGGAGAACTACAGGCCAATATCCCTGATGAATATGGATGCAAAAATTCTCAGTAAGATACTAGCAAATCAAATTCAACGGCATATAAAAAAAATTATTCACCATGATCAAGTGGGATTCATTCCTGGGCCGCAGGGCTCGTTCAACATTCGCAAATCAATCAATGTGATACATCACATTAATAAAAGAAAAGATAAGAACGATATGATCCTGTCAATCGATGCAGAAAAAGCATTTGACAAAATTCAGCATCCTTTCTTAATAAAAACCCTTGAGAAAGTCGGGATAGAAGGAACATACTTAAACATCATAAAAGCCATTTATGAAAAGCCCATAGCTAATATCATCTTCAATGGGGAAAAACTGAGAGCTTTCCCCCTGAGATCAGGAACACGACAGGGATGTCCACTCTCACCACTGTTGTTTAACACAGTGCTAGAAGTGCTAGCATCAGCAATCAGACAACAAAAGGAAATCAAAGGCATCAGAATTGGCAAAGATGAAGTCAAGCTTTCACTTTTTGCAGATGACATGATATTATACATGGAAAACCCGACAGACTCCACCAAAAGTCTGCTAGAACTGATACATGAATTCAGCAAAGTGGCAGAATATAAAATCAATGTACAGAAATCAGTTGCATTCTTATACACTAACAATGAAGCAACAGAAAGACAAATAAAGAAACTGATCCCATTCACAATTGCACCAAGAAGCATAAAATACCTAGGAATAAACCTATCCAAAGATGTAAAAGATCTGTAGGCTGAAAACTATAGAAAGCTTATGAAGGAAATTGAAGAAGATATAAAGAAATGGAAAAACCTTCCATGCTCATGGATTGGAAGAATAAGTATTGTTCAAATGTCGATACTACCCAAAGCTGTCTACACATTCAATGCAATCCCAATCAAAATTGTACCACCATTCTTCTCAAAGCTAGAACAAGCAATCCTAAAATTTGTATGGAATCACAAAAGACCCCAAATAGCCAAAGTAATATTGAAGAAGAAAACCAAAGCAGGAGGCATCACAATCCCAGACTTTAGCCTCTACTACAAAGCTGTAATTGTCAAGACAGCATGGTATTGGCACAAAAACAGACACACAGACCAATGGAATAGAATAGAAACCCCAGAATTAGACCCACAAAAGTATGGCCAACTAATCTTTGACAAAGCAGAAAAGAAAATCCAATGGAAAAAAGACAGTCTCTTTAACAAATGGTGCTGGGAGAGCTGGACAGAAACATGCAGAAGAATGAAACTAGACCACTTTCTTACACCATTCACAAAAATAAACTCAAAATAGATAAAGGACCTGAATGTGAGACAGGAAACCATCAAAACCCTAGAGGAGAAAGCAGGAAAAAACCTCTCTGACCTCAGCCACAGCAATTTCTTACTTGACACATCCCAAAAGGCAAGGGAATTAAAAGCAAAAATGAACTATCGGGACCTCATGAAGATAAAAAGCTTCTGCACTGCAAAGGAAACAATCAACAAAACTAAAAGGCAAGGACAGAATGGGAAAAGATATTTGCAAATGACATATCGGACAAAGGGCTAGTTTCCAAAATCTATAAAGAACTCACCAAACTCCACACCTGAAAAACAAATAATCCAGTGAAGAAATGGGCTGAAGACATGAATAGACACTTCTCTAAATAAGACATCTGGATGGCCAACAGGCACATGAAAAGATGCTCAATGTTGCTCCTCATCAGGGAAATACAAATCAAAACCACACTCAGATACCACATCAAGCCAGTAAGAGTGGCTAAAATGAACAAATCAGGAGACTATAGATGCTGGCAAGGATGTGGAGAAACGGGAACCCTCTTGCACTGCTGGTGGGAATGCAAACTGGTGCAGCCACTCTGGAAAACAGTGTGGAGGTTCCTCAAAAAACTAAAAATAGATCTACCCTATGACCCAGCAATAGCACTGCTAGGAATTTACCCAAGGGATACAGGAGTGCTGATGCATAGGGCCACTTGTACCCCAATGTTTATAGCAGCACTTTCAACAATAGCCAAATTATGTTAAGAGCCTAAATGTCCATCAGCTGATGAATGGATAAAGAAATTGTGGTTTATATACACAATGGAATACTACATGGCAATGAGAAAGAATGAAATATGGCCTTTTGTAGCAACGTGGATAGAACTGGAGAGTTTTATGCTAAGTGAAATAAGTCATACAGAGAAAGACAGATACCATATATTTCCACTCTTATGTAGATCCTGAGAAACTTAACAGAAGACCATGGGGGAGGGGAAGGAGGAAAAAAGAAAGGTTAGAGAGGGAGTGAGCCAAAACATAAGAGACTTAAAAACTGAGAACAAACTGAGGTTTGATGGGGGGTTGGAGGGAGGGGAAGGTGGGTGATGGGTATTGAGGAGGGCACCTGTTGGGATGAACACTGGGTGTTGTATGGAAACCAATTTGAGAATAAATTTCATATAAAAAATAATAATAAAAAAGAACTTTTGGAGTGCAGCGGATCAGGTTCCTCAATCACAGACCCTCACTGGACCTGGCTGCAATGGCAGTTTCCCCCACTGCAGAGATCAGAATTCGGCGACCCCAGGGGAGCCACAGAAGAATTCCAGGTGCCCCAGAAGGTAGCTTGACTTGGAAGATCACACTCAAGCACTCTGTCTTCCTTTTACTCTAGACTCTTATCACAGACTAGAATTTCTTTGTGGGGCTGAAATGTATGCAAAATGTTAAGTTAATTCTATTCTAAGACCGGCTAGGCTGGACAGGGCTGTCTGACTATGAGTGGGGGTCCTAGGAGCTAATGGTTGTCCATATCACAGAGTTTGACAAGAGGGAATGGAATGATGGGATAGGGTTTTCCAGTGCTACTATAGAAAAGCCTGAGGGCTGTGCAGGTGAGATGGTCCTCCTTGAGCCTTGCCAGCATGCTTCTGTTCAGATAGGTCCTTGCCTCTCAAAACATCTGCACAAAGAGTGGCTTCTTATGCTTAGCCGTAAGTCTACTGTCACAGGCAGGTTCTTGCTAGAAATGTGAGCTCCCCAGACTCCTGGATTGATGAATTTAGCTTTTATTTAAAAAAAAATTTTTTTTTCAACGTTTATTTATTTTTGGGACAGAGAGAGACAGAGCATGAACGGGGGAGGGGCAGAGAGAGAGGGAGACACAGAATCGGAAACAGGCTCCAGGCTCTGAGCCATCAGCCCAGAGCCCGACGCGGGGCTCGAACTCACGGACCGCGAGATCATGACCTGGCTGAAGTCGGACGCTTAACCGACTGCGCCACCCAGGCGCCCCTGAATTTAGCTTTTAAAAATGTAACTGTATTAATTTATCCAGTAAGTATTTTTACTTTTGCAAAAAATGAAAACACACAGTATATATTATTTTATAAGGTAATTTTTAATTTAATGATACATTATAAACATCTCTTCATGCCAATAAATTCAGCATCTAATATCTTTGTTCTTTTCTTCCTTGTCCTTATTGCATAACTCCATTTGTGGTCCCGATCAATGTTCCTCCATATATATAAGACAGTGAATTTTGCCTTTGCTCCCTGGACTCTCTCTCATCCCTGTTCATTAATACACCCGTTACTCAGTCCTTTTATGCATCAGGCACTTGTGAGGGGATGTTGTCAATTCTTACAGGAAAAGTACATGGATTTCTCCCAAGAGAGCAAGAGATTCCCATCTCCTCCCAGAAATCTAGAACCAATAGTAGAGAACAAGTTTTGGGAGCTCATTAAGAATCAGTTTATCACCAGTTCATCATGATGAGCCACTATTCAACAAGAACTGCTAGTCATCATCCTGAATGACTTCAGGGAAGCTGAATTTATGTCTTATATTTATTAAATAGAACCCAAATGGAAGTTTCAGTTAGTTTTTCTTCTTTTGGCTTGGGGTAGTAAGTGGGGCAGGATTTTTTTAAGTGCAATCCCAGGGATTGGTCCTTTCTATCATTAAATCTGCTATTCCTTCTGCTCACTTCCCTACCCTGACCCATGTCACCTTGAAGTGGTCCTCCCCCTTTTTGATTTTCCAATTATAATCCACATTTCAGGGCAAACTTATATGGTATATGCTCTGGGGGTTATGTGCCCATAACCTCCAGCTCACAGGGGTAGCTCTCTCTCCAGCCCTCAGGGATTTCCCACAATTTTGTGGTGCCCATTGTCAGTATTGTTCTCTGCTTATATTCATGTTAGCACTATTTCCCTCTGTACTTCCAATATTGTGTACAATTTCTTCAGTTACAATTCTGCAAAGCAGGTTTTTTTTATTTTAAAGTTATGGTCTGTGGTCGCCATTTTATAGCTTCTTAAACATGGATCATTTCTATTCAACAATCCAAAGAAGTGACACTGCGCCCTTGAAAGGTGTTGTTTTATTTGAGTTGGATATAATACTGCTAAGACATATGCTATCCCCAGGGACTGGCTGTGTTGTGAGTTTTCCTTGTAAATGTCTAGCTTCCATCTTTAATTCCCAGGCTGGTGCTCCTTGTGTTGAATGACACATCGTCCAGAAATAATGCAGGTATAGTAGCAGGGTAATTTGCATATAAGCTTTCCCTCTGGGACTCCCTTTTAGGAAGGTAGGTTTCTTACATGGAACAAATGGACTTCAATCCAGATAGACTTGCTAAAAACAGTGAACTCTTTCTTACTTGAAAACAGTGTTGTATACCTGTCAATGCTCTTTCATACATCTTATTTCAGATCTTCACTGCACCCTTGTGTGAAAGGTAGGGCATTTATTTTAATACCCATTTGACAGATAAAGTAAGTGAGGCCTGGAGAGATCTTATGACTTGCCTAAGGTCACATAGCAGCCAAGTTAGAACCACATGCCAGATACCCCTACCTGGGCTATCTCCTTGGCAACACAAATGATTATGTTCTGACAACCGTATCTGTTTCTCTACATCATTTTGCTTCTAAAATATGATCATATTTCTAATCCCATTTAATTCTCAAGAACCTTGGAAGAAACTTATCTGCATCATTGTTTCCAACTTACAGTCAGAGAAACAAACACAGAGACAAAAGGGGCTTTGCTGATCACATGGGGATCAATGGATGAGGTAGGAGAGAACTTGGTTCCCAGACCCTCCAGGTGGAACTTTGACACCCTTTTACACACACACTGTATACCTCAGAGGTTGGTCTCCCTGCTGCCAATAATTTTAAGTAGCATGAGTGTCAGCAGGAACTTCTGGGTGGTCTTCAAAGGAAACATGCCACCCAAATGAACCCATCACTTGGTACTAAGTGACAGGCAGGTGTGCAAGTGGTGTGGTCCCATGGAAAGAACCAAGGGGAGGAGGTCTTGGGCACAGAGCCAGGGTAAGAAGCCAGCTCTTCTGACTTCCAGGCCAGTGCTGTTTTTTTCTAATCCCACTAATAGGAGAAGTCAACAGCTTTTACCATAAGAAAAATTAAGTGAATGTCCAATCAGGGATTTGGTTTCACCCATGACAAATATAAAGAATCACTCTTACAATCTTCCAGTGAGAAGGGGTTGGGTGTCCATTTCCAAGCTACTTATGTCCCTCAGTAGGCATTTTGGAATGACTCAGTCACTATTAACTAAGTAAAATGACCCAGAGTCTCAACTCAGCCAATACTAATATTTCCCCAATTCTGTGTTGAAGAAGGAATGAATATATTTGGCATCTTAAGAGGTGAAAAGAGATGGTTACAATGCAGTCATTCCCTGAGGGAGGACAGCAGATGGATAGATTTCCTGCTGTTGTGATGGGTGGTCCAGAATCAGCAAAAGAAGGGACTTCCTCACACAACCATGTGTGACCAATGCAAGTTCCCTGGGGCAGAGACAGAACTGTGGGACAGCACTGTGCTTCCCCCAGAAAATGTCCAGTCTTATTTAAGAGCCATTATTCCACTGAGTACACATATGTTTTGCTCACTCAGTTCTGCTTTGTGTTGTGAGGCCTAAGTCAGGATATACTCTGCTTAGAAGTCATTTTTAAAAGAAACTAACATATTCTATGCGATTAGCAAAAGTAAACCATAGCAAGGAACAGAGATGAAGAAAGTATGTCTTCCGCCTTCAGGGAGGCTACATTCCAACTGGAAAGTCATGATTACACACCTGACAAGTCAGTGAGCAACTGAAGAATAATAATGATGAATGGCACCCAGTGAAGAACAGAAAGACTGGCTGTCATAGCCCTGGAAAGGGAAAGGTCCAAGGTAGGTGGGACAGTCTGGACAGAATCAGAAGTGTGGGCTTGTGTTGGGTCTTGACTGCTGGATGGCTGCTGGATAGGAGCAGTCACCAGGCAGGTGGTGCCAAAGGCAAGGAAGGAAGTGCAGATGGGAGAAAGCAGGCACACTGACTTGGTCATTTTCCCCAACACAGACTACCCTTTTGTGTCCAGGGACTTGCTCTCTCATAGTCACAAAGGACTACACAGGCAATGTGGATGACTCAGGAGAAACTTGCCTCCACTTCCAGAGGCTCAAAGAGCATCCTGGGTGAGAAACACCATTTCTGAGATGGAGGGATAGAACACAATTTTTCAGACAAATAAAATCTACCTCCCCCGCCTTCCGCCCCAATTTGAAAAAAAAAATACATCTGGGCTGTGTTACCTACCTATAGAGAAAACTTGAAGGGAAATGTGGAAACAGGGATTGCTTTGAAGATATGCAGAACGTTAATGTCATGTTTGTCAACTAGAAAGTAATGGACAACTTACTAATATATACAAAGGCTTGACTGAAGGAACAAATTCTGGGACACACCGGAGGTAGTGTAGTACTTCCTGTGACTATATTTTTTAAAGGTGGCAAGAATCCCAGTGCCCTCTCCCAAGGCAAGAGATCTCTTTCTGAGCCATCTCTAAGTACTGGCCATCTAGCCTCTTGTTCTTGCAACTGCTTATTCCATTGATGTACCAGCACATCAGTGGGGCTTAGTAGGGACTGAACCAAGGATACATTTCTAGAGTGGAGGAGACTGTGGAATCATGGTGTTAAGAAGGGAGAGATTAAGACAGCACTGAGAGGTTGGAAAATATTGCTACATGCTTTGCTTATGTCAAAGCAAAATTGAAGCCTGGGCCTGCTACCCTCATCAACTGTTACTATTGTCCTGCCATTCCTATAAGAATTATTCAGTATTTCCTAAGTCATTAACTAGGGCTAGAAGGCCATCTAAAAATAAGAGTGGGTGGTGGAGGACCACTATTTGGATGTTTGGGTGGTATATTACCATTGTAGAGCTATTTTGTCTATGCCATATTTAGAAACTTCTTTCAAGAGTTTTTGTTTTCACATTAAAAATCACAGCTCTGGGGCACCTGGGTGGCTCAGTTGGTCAGGTGTCTGACTCTTGATTTTGGCTCGGGTCATCATCCCAGGGTCATGGGATCAAGCCCTACATCAGGCTCTATGCTATCAGCTTGGGATTCTCTCTCTCTCTCTCTCTGCCCCTCCCCTGCTTATGCTTTCTTTCTCTCTTTCTCTCTCTCAAAATAAATAAATAAACATTTAAAAAAATCACAGCTCCTAAATGCACTGGATATGCACTTGAGATCTATGAGATCAAAACTGGCCTTGCCAGTAGGTAGTCGTGTCTGGGTTGTACTTGGTGGATCATAAATGCTCTGTGAGAGGTTGTTGGATGAATAGAAAACTTAGGGAAAATCACTTAATTTCCCTGGGACTCAGTTTCCTCATCTCTAAAATAGGAGAAATGGTTCCTAGTATCCTAACTAATAGGGTCATGGCAGGTGAAATATGAGGTAATGTTTTTTTTTAATACACTTTAAAAAGTTCTGTAGAAATGCAAGTGGTTATTATTGCAAACTGAGTGGGAGAAGGGCTGTGAGTAGGACCTAGGAAACTTTGGAACTTGTCCAACTCAGCTCATATACTACACCTTGGGAAGTCTATTACCTTCCTGGAGCCTCAGTTATCTCCTATGTAAATGTAAATGCAAGATTATAGAATCTGTTTACTTCACAGGGGCGTTCTGAAAGTTAACAGAGATGATTATTAATTGCTCTTCTTTGATACGCAATAAAAAAGTTAAGTTATGAGTGCCTAAGTCTTGCCTGTGCTCAGTTGTGATTTTGGAAACAGTTTGCCCCTAGAGAAGTGAAGCTTTTACAGGGAGCTCCCGGGCCTCCCTTTCTTCCTGCTTCTCGTCCTCCATACCATGTGTTTTCCATTAGCCTCTCCTTAGCATTCCCCTTCCGGCCCATGCTCCTTGCAATCATTGTTCACCATAGCCCGGATGCAGTCTCCACAGAATCCCAGAATGTTAGAGTTGAGCAGGGTCTCTGAGTCTACAGAACAAACCCCCTTATCTTAGACATGAAAGCATGGAGGCTCAGAACGGTTATACAGCTATCTGGTTGCAAAGTCAGAACCAGAACCTGGGTCCAAGTCCAGTGTTCTTTTTACTGCATGTCACCTTAGGCCTTTTAAACATTGTACTTCCCAACCCCATCTTCTTACAGGAAATCCCATGTGCCCAGGGTTCAGCTGAGATTCTTAATAGATACTGTTATGTGAAGTCTGTGAGTCTGTGCCGTCCTCCCTCTGCCATTTCAGGCATCTCCCTGAAAGCCAGCCCCAAGAGTGGCATTGGTTAGCATGTCCTAAATTCAGTGGGGAGGGGCTACTCCACTCAACTCCAGTTTTTTCTCTCTTTTTCAGGAAGGCAAAAAAGAGATGAGTAAGGGATAGAAAAAACTCCACCTCAATAAATCTTGGGTGGAATGATGCAGTTTGACAAGGTAAATCTAAAGTGGAGCACTTGAGCACCAACTCTTGAGACAAAGGCATGCAAATTACCAGGGGTTCTGTTTATTTTGTTTTCTCAACATAAAACATCAAATTAGAATTACTCTATGTCATAATCTGTGGGTTTTTGTTTCTACTTAGGACAGTTGAGCAGACATGCTGGATGTCACATCTGTGATGTATTTAGCAAAACAATTCTTTTAAGAAGATATTTTTTGACTGTCAGAAAGCTTAGTTTCCTATCCTGAGGTTGTCATTATATGTGTGCCCTGGCTGATCACATCCCATGTGTGAGCTCTAGTCTCTTATCCTGAGGTTGTCATTATATGTGTGCCCTGGCTGATCACATCCCATGTGTGAGCTCTAGTGTCTTCATCTGTGAAATGGGTGGGATAGCCTAGATGCTCACTAATGAATCTTTCCATGTCAGCGATTCACTGTAGCCCCTCAGTTTATGCACACTGTTGTTGAATATGAGAGCCTTTTAAAAATTAGTGGTCACCTGGCCTTACTGTGGTAGTTCCTCCACACAGGAGCTTCAGAGCAAAGGGCTGTCACCAGAGCAAATTCTGAACTGTCAAGCAGTGGCCGATTATCCTGTCTTTCAGTTCCTGTTTCCTGACAATTCACATAACCATCCTTCAGAAGGACATGATAATGCAGTGTCTGGATTGTAAAACTACTCATAAAACATTATGGGATTGTGGGAAATCTGGGTCCCTGTAAGGACAGTGCTGGAATCCAACTTGAGCCTGAGTGGAAAATAAATAAGGAGCTATTTGAAACCGTCATCTTTTCCCCAAACGCAACAGAGAAAGTGAAGATAAATGGAGATACTATCAATTACTGTTTTTCCCAGTGGGAAAGTGATAAAGATATTTAAATAATATGTGACACAATGGAGTGTGGGTCCTAATGGAGGGCTTCCCATCCTTAACAGTGGGAAATTGTAGGTAATGGAATGAGTAGAAAAGCTAGGAGGGGAGAACAAAGAAAGGGCACAAATAAATGAGAGGATGGGGGAGCCAGGCTGAGTCTACACATAAAAATAAAAAGCCGATTGAAACAGAGCACAGGCTTACACAAAGTTTGATTGCTATTGTTTAAATGGAGATCCAGAAAGGAAACATAGAGGATGGGACTCCCAAAAAGGGTTGAGTGGAGAAATGAAAAAGCTTGGGCTGTAAGATCTTAGACAGCAGCACCTTTAGCTACCGTTTCTGGGCCATGAAAACATCTGGCTAAGGGGATGGAGCAGGGTTTTGGTTAAGGCTCAGACTTGACACTGGCTTTCTTTCTCCCTGCAAGATCCTCCTCAGAGGTTTGACCCACCCACTTTTAGGGTCTCTCACAGGCTGCTCTATAGATGACTCCTTAATCTACCCCTTGGGTTCCATCCCCTTTCCTTGGGTCCAGTCCTCCACCTCATACCACTCCTCTTCAAACTGCCCCTCTACCCTCCCACTCAGCCTAAGTCAGCATTCACTTCCTTATCCTTCCCGTATGTTCACACTATGACAGTGGAACCAACTATTTCTCATATCTCTCTAGACTCACTCTTGCATTTCTTCTACTCATCTTCCCTGTTTTATAGCTTCCAAATTCAGTTATTTTTTTCTAGTGAAAACTCTGTACACACAACCTACATTTGTCAGGACCCTCTCACACATTGTTTCTAAACTACTCTAATAGCTCCTTGCATACTGACCTTGGCTCCAGCTTCTTCTTCCCATTTGAATCTACTCAGTGTCCTCTTGACAGTCTGATAGTCCTCAAATACTCTCAAATATCTCCAAGAGATCACATTGTCAGCTTTTCTTTTCCATGTTCTCTTTGCTATTCTACAAATATTCTTATCATTTCCATTCACACTCACTTCTGTAGTAGAACCTCCTGTCCCATTGGAGGTCTAATATCCTATTCAAGGCCAAAACCAAGACCCTTTCCTCCAGAAAGCCTACTCTGACTACTGATACTGATGCTGACACACTTATGGCCACATATTGCCATTCAGCATTGGATTAGAAGCTGATCTACATTATCACCCTAAGGTTTGGGGCCAAACATAATTAACTCTTAAGCATTCATTTTTCCATTCCTAAGATCTTCTCCAGGCCTCTCCTACATGCTTGGAAAGAAGAGCACTGGGGGTTCATTGATAATCAATGATTATCTGATCAGCTATACGGCCAGTTCAATGATTTGCAAATTTGACTTTTTTTGAGGAAGGAGCACAAAGCTCAGTCATTTAAATGCATATTTTAAAAATACTGACCATAAACATTGCTTTAACACATGACCATATAACCAATGCTGTCCATCCCGTCAAGACATTCTGATGAATTCTGGGGCTAGCACAGTCCTCTCCAGGAGCCCAGTGCATTCTATTTCTACCTGTCATTCTGTATGCTTTCTTAGAATCAATTATGTTTGTTCTCAAGCCCTTTTATGCTGGTTGTAGTTGTAAGTATGCAATTTATGTGGAAATTATGCAAAAATGTGAAATATGAATGCAAAGAGAGTTGTTTCATTGATAAAAACCAAGTCCAAGTTGATTGCTTTGGAAAAAGTCAATAAATAGGAAGTTGTTTTTAAAAAAATGATGCTGAATTGAGTGTGGGTGAAGCAGCTTTAAGAAATTAGCCAAAAATCATAAAGGTCTTGACAAATTCTGTTTTCACATAGCTTGGAAAATACATTTTAGATTCTAGCTTTATGTTCAAGAAACCAAAACTAGATTATGTAAATTATGTATTCTGGGAATGGTTTTGGGGAAAAGATGATGCAGAACTTTAATTAGAAGGTCCTTACTCAAAGGAAAATTATTATTTTCTCATAAAAAAGAAAAATGAAAACATTGATAAATGAATGCATATTTATAAGCATAAGCTACAATAAAAGGCTTACTTTCTAAATGTATGTTTAAAGTACTATGACCCATTGAGGCACCTGGGTGGCTCAGTTAGTTAAGTGTCTGACTTTGGCTAAGGTCATGATCTCATGGCTCATGGGTTTGAGCCCCACATTGGACTCTACAGTGAGAGTGCAGAGCCTGCTTGGGATTCCCTCTCTTTACCTTTCTTTCTGCCCCTCTCCAACTTGTGCTTTCTCTCTCTCAAAAATAAATAAACTTTAAAAATAAAATAAAATAAAATAAAATAAAATAAAATAAAATAAAATACTTTGACCCATTATGAACCATTATTCCAGACTATGTCAGATTAAACCAATTCTTCTCCAATGAGCATTGCTTAACCTTAGTACACGTAAAAATTTTCCCAGAGTTTTTGATCAGAAACAGGGAAGTTTCTCTTCTTAATACCAGAAACTCATACATTTACTTGTGAGGTACAAGATATAGCACTTCTGTGATAGGCAGCCTCTAAAGACACCTCCCAGTGATCTATAGTCCCTGGAGTTCACACCTGTGTAATTCCCTACCTCATCCAATCAGGCTGTCCTGTTGCATGACAACAGAATATATTATAATAGAATAAACACAATATATTGTACAGCCAGTAGAATGAATCATTAGTGGTAGTGTGATTTCTAAGACTGGGTCATAAGGGCTTTGAGCTTGGTATCTTATATTACTTATCCTGGGGGAAGCCAACCACCATGTTATGAGGACACTTGAGCAGTCTGGTGGAGACCCTGGTAGTGAAGAAGTGAGGACTCTCCACAACAGCTAATACCAACTTACTTGCCAGCTTGTGAGTGAGCCACCTCAGAAGTGTATTTTCTAGCCCTAGCCAAATCTTCAGATGACAATAGCCCTCCCTGACATTTGACTGAAACCTCATGAGAGACCCCTACCCACCATTGCCTAGCCAAGCTATTCCTAAATTTATGATCCTCAGAAATAATGAGAGATATTAAATTGTTATTATTGTTTTAAGCCATCATGTTTTGGAGAGACTTGTTATGCAGTTATAGATAACACACAATCTTCCAAATAGAGCTGCTATTTCTAGCCAGGGAGAACCTGATATTGAGAACTAATAGCAAGAAGAATGCCTACTCTACTGAGAATACAAAGGACACATTGCTTTTTGTCCTCATGGATCTTATAAAATGAAAAAGGAGAAAGAAGAAGAACTCCATTTTCAACAGCTTCTGGGACAGAACCATAATACAAAAGAAATTTGCTCAATAGTTTGATGGTCAAGAGCAAGGCAGAGTAAAGACACCAGAGACAGAATTGTTTACCCTTCTATTCACACTTTAAAGCTCATCTACAGATGTCACCCCCACTAACAGAGTCAGAGGGAGCCATGAGGAGCCCCAGGGATCATCCAGGTCAGGGTGGGCTTCATGAACCCCACATTCAAGACACAATTCTGTGAAGATTCTCCACCATGTAGTGTGAACATGTTTCTCTCTTTTTTTTAATTATTTTTTTTTATTTTTTTTTATTTTTGGGACAGAGAGAGACAGAGCATGAACGGGTGAGGAGCAGAGAGAGAGGGAGACACAGAATCGGAAACAGGCTCCAGGCTCCGAGCCATCAGCCCAGAGCCTGACGCGGGGCTCGAACTCACAGACCGCGAGATCGTGACCTGGCTGAAGTCGGACGCTTAACCGACTGCGCCACCCAGGCGCCCCTAATTTTTTTTTAACGTTTATTTATTTTTGAGACAGAGAGAGACACAGCATGAGCGGGGGAGGGGCAGAGAGAGAGGGAGACACAGAATCCAAAGCAGGCTCCAGGTTCCAAGCCATCAGCCCAGAGCCCGATGCGGGGCTCGAACTCAGGGACCGTGAGATCGTGACCTGAATCAAAGTCGGACGCTTAACTGACTGAGCCACCCAGGCGCCCCCATGTTTCTCTTTTTTATATCTAAGTAAAGCCCTCTTGGGTCTAACAACAGCAATTCTCACTGGCAGACTGATCATAGCTTACTGAGTGTTGGTCAGTACTGATCACTTCTTTCCTCTTCACAAGTCTTGTTAAAACTTGAGAAATCAAATGATGATGATGAGTCTGGCTGTATCTTTGGTGCTTCAGCCTGATCAGCCCAACTGCGACCAGTTGCATATTCCTAACTATTCTCCTACCTAATTGTTAAGCCACGGATCTGAGGCTTGCAAGCCGAGGGATCCTCTGATCACTTCTAATATAGTACTTCAAAGCCATCATTAAAAAGGAAATGCATTTTCCCCCCCAGAATTAAAACAAGAAGGAAAGCTAGCTGAACAGGGACTTGGGGTAAATCCACCTTTCCAAGTGATAAAACAACTTCTGAAATGTCTTTCTCTTTCTCACCCCAGTCTCATTTAAATTTTCCTACAGCTTTGATCAGATCAATATTCTACTTAAAACCTGAAATGACTCTTTAATCACCCAAATAAATGTCCAAGAATCTTAGCATGACACTTAAAGTGTCATGGTAATGACACTTCAAATCTAGCCTGAAAATACTTGCCAGTCGTATGTCTACCCACAACTCATGGATGTGAACCTGGAGCCCCAACAAATACTGACCAGCCTCAGAGCACACCAAACACTTCTGTGCCTCTTGCTTTCACTCCTGCCATCTTTTCTCCCTGAAATGCTCTCTTTCCAATCACCAGCCCTCCATACCTCTTTAGAATCTAGAAGTTTGAACACCACAAAGTACAGGAACCCTCTCATGACAATACCAATGACTATTGTCATCTCTGGGCTTTTATGCTACTTTCTTACAAGAAGTTGGTTTCTCACTCAACAGTGCAGCTGCTACCTAGGGTCTGTACGTATTTTATCTGCTCTTTAAGCTGGTAAGGCCCTAGAGGATGGGAATCAGATTTCATTCCTTGCCATTTCCCCCACAGCACCTAACAGTATCTTTGGCATTTACAAGAACTTAATTCATTGATGCATGAATGAATTACTGTGTTCCCACTATTGCTCTGTGTCTTTTCCAACTCAACTTACTGACTGCCCCAAGCACACATTTATTTCCAAGGGGGAACTGCAAAAAAGACAAGAGCAGGGATTTGATATGGGATGGGCAGTGCCATTTCCCTGAATAACTTGACTCAAAATCTGCCCACTTAGCTACTTTTCACCTCCAAATCCAATCAGTTAACTTCATTTAATTGGACTGACTGCAGGTTTTAGAAGGTGGTAAGGTACATGGCTATGCTAAAGGTAAAATTGGATGGGGATTTTTAAAATGTTCTTTCCTCCTTCAATCCCTTCTTTAAAAACACTATTCTTTACTGATTTTTAAAAATTCTTCCATTTGAGATTTAATACTTAGTTTTTTTTTTTTATGTAACTATTCTTGGGAGAGGCCACACTTAAGGTGTGAAAATTATTATTAATGGGATAACCGTGACAGATGACCTGTAAGAAATATGACTCTAGGACTAGGAAAGTGCAAGAAGAAGGCGTAAGAGAAAGGGTCACTGAAAATGGTAAGTGTTAAAGTCCCCAAGAAAACAACAATTTGGTGAATTTGCTGAAGTTTGTTCTCATCCCTAGTAGAATTTTACGTGGCAACTTTTCATGGATCAGAAAACCTCTCTGCTGATGAATAATAACAATCCTGACACTTTTTTTAACCCCCCCATCCCCCAACCCCCCCATGCTCTAACATAATTGCCTGTGACAGAGCACCAGCTGTATCCCTGTGATGTAATTATTTTCTTTCTGGGGTCCATCCTGTGGGCTCGTGTACCTACACATGAACGCCGGTGTGGGTGTGCATACACGTGCATGCTGTGTAGGCACAGAGACAGCTCGCTGGTCCTTTACACCCCATTCATTTTCCCTCCTAATATGCTACATCAGAAGCACATTGAAATTTCTGGATGTGTAGTAAAACATGAATTTATGGAAAATAAATTAACCTAGTAAAATCCATTCAAATGATCAAATGTCCTGTAAAGGTAATTTGAGAAGAAAAAAAAAAACTACTGGTTTTGATGGCAGTTTAAAATATCTTTTATTTCTCATAAATAATAGGCTAGTTAAAATGCCCATTTTACTTATATTATGGTAATGAGTTCTATGTGCCGTTCTCAAATCCTCATTCTTCTCTCGTTAAGCCTTCTCAGTAATAATAATGACAATAACAATAATAACAATGGTCATATACAACAAAGAGTAAAGATCATTCGAAAGTTTTCTTCCTCCAAAGAGGAATTTTTGAATGGCTGCACTCTGTGTCTTGAATGCATTATGGTTAATTTCAGATTCCGAGGATGATTAACTCTGACTGGTGGAATAAAAGGCCACGACCAATTATTATTCAGAAAAATCCTGCTGTTTAGCCAAAGAGCGTACAGTGCAATCCAGTCCTTGATGTTCCTGTGATAAATGCTCACATGACAAGGTTATTTGGTGTAGAGCAGCCAGAGTGGTTGCTATGGCAACCTGTTCACAATGCTCATAAATCTGAGGTGTAGTTATCCTTGCTGTGTATGCAAAAAAAAAAAAAAATAAGGAAAGAAAAAGGAAACCTACAAAGCCAACTCAAGCGGTTTAATTTACAATGCTGCCTCAAAAAAAGAAAAAAATGGGCAAATGAATTCTAAGATAATAGACCTCTCCATATTATATTCTTTCACAATACGGGCACTTAGGACTCAAACGCTCTCTTCAAAGCCAAAAAGACTTTTAAGATAATCATTATGGTAGAGAATATAGGTCATCATTAGCACCAGGAGTGACAAAAATAAAAGAGGTGGTTAGAAATTCGAGTTTGCGGGCATCAATTGTTTTCCCTTGGCACAGTTAGCAATGCAAACAGCTGTTGACAGCGCATCAGGACAGGTACATTCAACGGGGAACAAATGGCTTTTTTAGTCGCTGCTTCCCAGAAATGATGGGCTGTAAGTCTAAGAGGCCAAAGGTCAAGCAGACAATGATGAAATATCCCCCACAGACCCAGTGTCAGGTGGTTCGATGTTAAGATCACTCTGATATGGTCTCTCGGCCTCGATTTCAGCTCTACTCAAGCCCCATTAGAAATAAGGGCAGACTATTAAACCAGCAGGTTGCAAGGGTTTCTCATCTTGGGTATAAGCTCCCTGGCCACCTGGCTCTTTGACCCCCTGTGGCTTATTTCAACCATTATCAGTTTTCTAAATAAAAATTGGGGAAGAGTTGAACCCTTTGAAGTGGCAATTTTTTTAACACTCAGGAATGTGAGAGCCATTGGCTCTGAAGTTACCTAGAGTGACAGAGAAGTCTAGTATGTTAATGGTCTAATTTAAATTAAGACTAATATTTGACTTATGCCATCTAACAGTGGAGATGGCTCAATTAGAGAGCTTTGACGGGCACGTTCAGTATGTGATCAAGACTCAGCATACTCACATATTGCAGCGTTCCGAGGAGTCCAACAAACCACACATTTGCTTGGACAACAATGTAAGTACTCAGTTGTAGAAAATTGGAGAGAATGATGACAGAAACACGCCTGCTGCCCTTGGGCCTTAATTCTGAGCCACAGCTTAAGTCTTTCCACTAGTCTGTGATAAAGGATACCTACAGGATATGGGACTTCTAAACCTACCCAGTAGGCCAAGGAGGATCCTGACCAACATATTTGGTAGCCAAATAGCTGGTTTACTCACTTGGTCAGCAAATACATACCCAATTTACCAAAATTTGCTCCACCTATTCTTTTAAGAATGCCTAAAAATATGTCATTTGAGATCATCTTTTTGGTTTAAGATGTATCTTCTCCTTTTAAAAAGCAGACACCCTTGTGATCTGAGAAGAGGTTAGAAATGTAGGCTTGTGTGCAGGTAGCCAGGCAGACTTTAGTACAAAGAAGCTGAGCAGACTGTTTGCAGAGAACAAGTGAACACACCGGGCATTCAGGATGGGAAGAACCATAGACGGAGAAGAAGGATGACTGAAGATTTACAAAGATAATCTTGTTTCCAATGCCATGAGAACCTTGAGGATAGGCACTATATTTTCCAATTATTGTATCTTCAATGCCCAGCACTGTGCAAGGCACGTGGAAAGGTCCACTGGATCTTTGAAGAACTGATGCAATTATGCAAGTATGTGGAGGATAAACTTTCCTCTGGAAAAGTAAATTGCTCGTGTGTCCAAATGTTCTAAGGCACTCCTCATTATAGACATGGATGGATCAGTAGGAAGAGAGAAAAGAGTGATGAAAGAAAGACAGAAGAAGGAATTTCCTTCCTCTTAAATTGTTGGGTTCTCTTCGAAGATTCCTCTGTCCACAGACATTTATTCTAGGATTCCAAAAAACTTGGAAAGCTCTGTGCCATTGTTTATTATTTAACCAGGGCCACTTTCCAACTAGTGGCATAGAGGGTTGGACTACATGCACTGTGCCTCAACTCAGGCCTACAATGCTGCACGCTGAGTGCTGGGCCTGGAGGGGCACATTCCTCCATTGGCCAGGCCAGAACTCATCCACCACCAACATGACACTAAATGTGGCTTTGCCTAGGCTGACTTGCTGCATTTGCAATGAATTAGAAATTATGCAGATGTACCCTTATTCTCACAATGCTCCATACCAAAAAGTATTTGTGCTCCTGTTTGATAGTACGGACTCTCTTTAACTGAGAAGCTTTTAAAAATGTGTATTTATTTTTGAGAGAGAGAGTGTGAGTGGGGATGGGGCAGAGAGGGGGTGGGTACAGAGAACCCAAAGCAGGCTCTGCATTGACAGCAGTGAACCTGATATGGGGCTCAAACTCATGAACTGAACCATGAGATAATGGCCTAAGCCGAAGCTGGACGCTCAACCAACTGGGCCACCCAGGGGTCATGAACTGTGCATGTTTTTAAATGTCAGGTGCAGATCTCTGTGTTTCACATATAGACCTATGCATGATCTTCTCTCTTATCAAACTCTGTGGGATACCTATAGAGTTTTTTATGCATGTAAAATTACATATATGATCTCATTTGTTCCTCATAAAACAATCAGGAAATAGGTACTATTATTACCTTATAAAGAGATGAGAAAACTATGGCTTAGGCATCAGGTTAAATACCTTGGCCAAAGTCACACTGCTAGTATGAGAAGAAAGAGACTGGAATCAAGAACGGTTGCTCCAGAACCCTACATATTAACTACTATGGCTCAGCACTGGCAGAAACAGGGAAAGTCTGATTACTTGCTGAATGACAAAGTTGACGAAAAAGCAACCATGTTTTAGAAAGCACTGGAATTCTGAATCTCAAATGTTCCCATTACCTTAAAGTTCTGGTTGCTCCTTTTTCATAAGCAAAGACAGGAAAGAATGCCTTACTGGAAGTCAGGGACTTAGATCTGAGTCCAGATGAGGAAAGAGGAAAAGGAAAGGAAGCTGAAGAATGCTGGCACAGTATGGTTGTTTGACTATATTTTAACTCAGGCATGTACGTGATGCAACCACCTTCAGTAGCCTTCTTACCACATTGCAACACAATTCTGTAAGCAATTCTACAATTCAACAAGCTAAGCAAAGAGACCCTATTGGCAGAAAAACCTTCTTTTTCTGGGAGCAGAAACAGTAAACTTTTTTGTTACTAAAGAGAGAAGATTCTCAACAAAATTGCCTAATAAAACTTTGCAACACTCTTTCTCCAGATAACATTAGATAACATAAGCTACTGTGTATAATGGTCTTTGAATGCATGGGCTTTAGCTCTCCCCCTGGACCACTGGCTCCTTTAAATGGGCACATGGTTCCGTTTATCTTTATCCTCTTCCTAATGATCGATAAAAGGCACTTCAGAAAAACAATAACAACAACAAAACTGACAAGCTGAAGATAGAATGCCAGAGTTCTGCCTTTTCTTTAAAAAAATCGGAAAATGTGGCAATACTAGTCCCAAATTTTTGCATGGAGTTGAGTAGCAGTTACCCTCGCTAGACAGGTCTTATCACAGTTCTACCTGACCACTCTGCTTATCTAGCAGCCATGTGAACGGCTGAATTTAAGAACACCACAAAAAAATAAGTGAGAAACAGAAGGGCAAGGCCGCCTGGTTCAGACACCTCATAGTATTCTACCATCTTGGGGTTGGCCATTCTGGTTATCCTGGCCATGATCAGCACCTGTGCACCCTTTGACTTTTGTCCCACTTGGATGTGCTTTATCTTACTTTGTACACCCAGAGATTTGGTGTCTTCATGGTAAGGGAATTTAAGGGGACTGAGGACAAGCAAATAATTCTTTGGGGATGGGATTCTGGGCTTATCCTCAAGCTCAAATCTGGGGATTATATCAAATCAAGTTATTATAAAAGTAGGTATGTGAACTCCTGCCCATGAGGGTAGTCTCCACTCTGAGCTGAGAATACAGGTCAAGGTGCTAAGATCAAAGATTGCATTTAAAAGTATGCATTAGAGGGCCTGAAACCTTTCTGTTTTCTCTTTTCAGTTCTAGTTACTGCTAATTTACCCATTATCAGGTCAAAGAGTTATGCAAAAAAAAGCTTAGAACATGATGACAAAAATACCTGTGGGATGTACATTTATTTCCCAGGATAAAACATTGTTCCATATGGGAAAAATCCCCCCAATATTTTGATTTGCCAAACCTCCTAGCAAAGCTGTCACTCTAGGGATAAGACTGTGGCCTCACTCTGCAATCTTCATTCAGCTGTTCAGCAGTTTGTGCCAGGTGGTGCTTAAGGCAGGAAATGCAATGGCGAACAACAACAAAAATACCTGGCCCTCGCTTTCAGGGGCACACACTCTATTTGGAAAGACAGATACTAATCAAATAAGTGCCAGGATGAAAAAGAAAGGAGTCCTATGGGAGGCTACAGATCTAGTCTTGCTTGCGCCTGTATGTGTGCAGAGAGGGGAGCATGCCTCCAGGGAAAGCTTTCTTGAAAAACTGGCCTGGGGTGCCTAGGTGGCTCAGTCAGTTGAGCGTCGACTTCAGCTCGGGTCATGATCTCACAGCTCCTGAGTTCAAGCCCTGTGTCAGGGTCTGTGCTGACAGCTTGGGGTCTAGAGCCTGTTTCGGATACTGTGTCTCCCTCTCTCTGCCCCTAAGCCACTCGCATTCTGTCTCTGTCTCTCTCAAGAATAAATAAACATTAAAAAAAATTAAAAAAAAAACAACAAACCTGGCCTTTGCGGGGGGTGAGAGAGGGCAGCCCATGATATCTGTTCTTGTGCCTTACATAGAGTAAATGCTGTGGATCCTTGCACCAGGGGATCCCAGCCAGGTCACCATGCTCATTGGTCTTTGTCTCTCAGTTCAAGCATCTTATCCTCAGGGCAATCTTTATTAACATGTACCCTCCCCCTTACACTGAGTCCCCCTCAGCAGTCTTCCCATATCTCCCAATCAGCCCATAACATTGTGGCAAATGTAAGATGAAGACCTGTCATCTCTGCTAACCAGGACCTAGTGCAGCTTGGGTGAATGCTTGCTGCAGAGTGGACAGATGATCTCCGAGAGAACAGAGATGACATGATTTGCATTGTGGGTGTGGGGAACTGAATCTGTGTTATGGGGAGACTCAAACTTGACTTACACCAAGATAAAGCATCTTTGGCTGGATCAGAGCTCTTAACACAGTGACATTTGGTTTTGAAGCCTGACTATTTTGTTTCTTAAGACTCAGCTGACTGTTTTTCATTTATCCTAATAAAGCATGAATGCTCATTTAAATTAACAACTTTGGGTGAGATTAACAGGTTAAATAGAAAAGTACTGCATAAATTTGCTAATTATATTCCTCTATAGTCAGTGTCTGTTACTTAAGTAAATGACACAGGTGTGTGTGTGTGTGTGTGTGTGTGTGTGTGTGTGTGTATAATCAATTCTCAGTATTTGAGGGAGTTATGTTCTAGAAAGTTGTTTCTAATACTGGTTTAGTGAATACTGAGTCATTTCTCCTATGGGAAATACAGGGTTAGGTTCCTGAGAGCCTTTGGTCACATTTTTTGCCAACCAACCAATATATAACTTTGTTTTATGTGTGTTTCTGTTTAAAGATACCTTATATAATATATGTTAATTCACTAACATTTAAGTCATGGCCAGCAGCATGATATCTCTCATGAAAATATATCAAAAATACCATAACTATATATATAATTCATACCTGAATGAAGCTTATCTAACACATATATTTTTTCTGTAAGGCACACCACAGCCTTTTTGAACTTTAGGAATACTAGACAGGACCTCAGCACTGCGCTGCAGGCCATTTTAAACAAGAAAATCACAAATTAAAAGCACAAAAATGCAAAAAAAAATGTGTGACATTAAATAAACCACAAAAAGACACTTGTTTGTTGTATGACAGCTGAAACAAAAAGGAAGAATGGCTTCCTGTTCAACTTAGCTGAGAATGTGTGAGTCAGACAACTCAAAGTTTTCACCATTCTGCACAGGTCCTTGAATGACTTTGAAAACACTATGAGTATTGATTTGGGGATTACAAATAAATTCTAGCATGCAGATGAATTTTCAATATGAAATCTGCAAAGAGGGATCCAATATCTATAAAAAGATATATATATATATAATTATATTCTTCTGCACATTATCTGGCATACAGTAAATGTCCAATAAACATTTTTTGAATGAATTAATTAATAAGATTTGCTATTTAATACAGTAAAAATAAAACATTTTGGTTAAGAGAAGGCATTCTTGGTTGACAGTTTGCTTTTTCATTTTGACTGCTTTAAAAATATCGCCCTACTCTCTCTTGCCTTGTTTTGGGAAGAAGATCTTGTTGAGATGATCCTTTCTGGTGTCTGTTACTGCATGCTGACCTCAGAGCCCTCAGAGAAGCGTTGGTTAAGAGAGAATTCATATGCTTTATATGAGGTATGTAATAAAGTATATTTAGTAATAAAGTGCTATTGAACATAATTTAATCCTAGGATAATGTGCCTCATAGATTCCTATAAAGATCATCCCAAACAACCTCACCATGAAAGTTTATAAAATTCACTTAAAGTTAAGTAACTTCTCTAGAATATACTGCTCGTGTGGATTTGGGGAGTAGGGATTTGAAGTACAAACAATTATTTACTTAATACTTTTGCTTCTTCATTTCCATCTAGGAAAAGTCCTGAAAATGTTCTTTGGAAAAAAGGGGTGGGTGGAAAGAAAGTTTGTCTTGAAGCTCAGTGGGTCAGGTTTACTTTGAAAGAGGCAATACCACCATATAAAACTTTAGAATTTTCTTTCTGTTTCATTTCACTACTTTGGTCATAAAAGGGTTTAATAATTGTTGAGGGAAGCCTAGGTGGCTCAGTTGGTTGGGTGTCCAACTCTTGATCTTGGAAAAGGTCATGGTCTCATGGTTCATGGAATTGAGCCCCATATCAGGCTTCTGTGCTGACAGCGTGAAGCCTGCTTGGGATTTTTGCTCTCCCTCTCTCTCTCTGCCCCTCCCCACCATCACAAATAAATAAATAAACTTAAAAAATAATAGTTTGTTGAGTAAAGAATCATAGGTACCAAAAGGCTTGATGATAAATAGTCTACTCTATATTCAGAAAAATAAAAAGTCAAGAATGAGCATTAAGGTAGGAGGAGAAGAAGGAGAGAAAAGCTGAAAGATGAGGGAGTAGCCACAGGCCCTGACATCACTCCCATAACCAGTTGTCAGTGGCCCTGGTAATGATGATAAAAACAAAAACAGTAGCTCACATACATATTACAGTTTTCAGTCCTCATATAAAATATCTCATTTAGTCCTTATAACAACTTCTTGCAGTTGATCATTTTAAGAGTGAGGGGCAGAGACCCAGATGCATTTGTTGACTTCTGGAATCTCACCTCTGGTAGCAGAGTGGAAGTGGGACTTGTGATTCCAAGTCAGTGCTCTTCCAGCTGCCCGTGGAGGGCTGTAACTGGAGGGGCTGGAGCTTTGAGCCACATGTTTGGGGAGCAGAAGTCAACAGATACTTCAATGGTTGAGTAACTGAACCACTTCCAGAATCCATTTGGTTAAATTCATAGACTCTCAGAGCATTGGTTAAATAAAATAAATCTTAGGGATAATGTTGTACATCTCTATTTTTCAGATTAGGAAACCAGTCCTAGAGGGGTAAAGTGAATTACACAGTCATAGAACTAGTTGGTAGTAAAGCCTCATGCCTCCAAATTCTGGGTCTTCTTCTGCCAGCCTTATGCTATTTCTACTTTCTCTGCACTTTTTCTTCCCCACTGCCAACAGCTGCACAATTTTGAATTTTCCTGATGGAGTTTCAAATACATGGTGTGGGGAAATCCTCTCTGTGGTTCACAGATAAGAATTGTAGACTTCCCCACTGTATTAATTAATGGCCTCATTAATCCACATTTAACTGTTCAATTAAATGTTTAATGTAACGCTTAGAGGTGCCATCAATTACCATGTACGAAGCAACTCTTGGAGATCCTAGCCTGGAAGCTGCTATGTACATGTGCAAAATTACTGTCATTCGGACACACCATGTTATCTCATAGAGCTCTATTCAGGGAAGGTGCGTTACAGCTCTGGTTTAACTCAGGGTGGATTAAATCAGTGCGTTAGAGGAGAATGGAATTAAATGCTTTGCTGTAATGACTCACATCCTCACAAGTACCACTCATTAATTGTAGGTGCTACATGACATGAATGTGCTAGGGGATGGCAAATATAATATTTTGAATGCTTTCCTTTCCCAGAATTACCCCCAGAGAGGGAGAGAGAAATGATCTCAGTGGTGGTTACTGAAAACATATGCCAGCTTGATTTCCCCAGCAATGATATGAACAGTGAAGACTAAAGCATTTGCGCCTTCGTTCGAAGAAAGGCAGCTCAATTTTCACCAAATGTACTTCAGCCTGACCTAGGTAATAATTAAGCAAGCGACGTGGGGAGGTTCATAACTGCAATTGCTTATTATGTGAGCGAAAATGGTAAGATTTGTTTCTGTGGCAGAGTTCCTCTACGTAGGCTCACAGATTAGAGCTTGCAGTTGCCCCTTTGCAAAGCCGCCAGATGTATGTGACGTGTTGTTTGAATGGACAGTGGTGCTGTCTACCAGCGCCAGGTCTATGTCTTGCACTAGCTGAAAGAATACAGGATTTTAAAAGTTTGGATCAGGCAATTAACTCTTGTTGTGGGTGAGTGCAAACATTTTGCTTACTAACTAGTGGTTTAGGTATCGAGGAGACTCAGCTTTTATGAGAAGAGTCTTTGGAGTGAAAGGTGAGAATAACTGGTACCTGGCTCCTCACAGTCTGCTTCTTTGAAGCCTCATGTATCATGAATTTCCTTCCAAGGTTCTGGGTGGGTCTGCTCAGTGTCAGGACAGGAGGAGATGGGGGGTGGTATGCGGTGGGAAGAAGAGGCAGGTCCAAACCAGGCAGAGTCCAACAGCAAGGCTCAGCATCCAGAAAAAATTCTTGCTAGAGATAGCATTCAAAGCACCTCTTCTGAATGGACAACTGGGTTAAAGTTATGAGGTGGATTCAAATGAAAGGAAAGACATTCAGGAATGAGTCTGAGTTAGGCATGAATGGGGGACCATGAGGTAGAGCCATACATGGTCAAACCTGGTCAAAATCTTTGCAGGCAAGGAGGTTTCCATCTGGGTGTTGGGTGGAGTCAGGGGAGTACAGTGGAAGATGAGGAACTTCTAGAATGAAAAGACCCTAACAGTGGGGATGGAAAAGAAGTGGAGAGGCAAGAAAAGTGGATTTTAGAGAACTATTGCTATGTGTTATAATTTGGACGTCAAAGATACCAGCACAGATTAGATATTTTTAATTGGCTTTGGTCATTAAATTTTATTTCTTTGAATATGACACTGTCCTGAAACAGAACCATACGGTACTAAGGGTTTATTAGGTTATATTTTCCTCCATGTGGAAGAATTAGATGGGATAAATCCTGATACTGACTGCTATTTCAGCAATAAGCACTCTCTGATTTCTTTTTATCTATCTATCTATCTATCTATCTATCTATCTATCTATCTATCTATCATCTATCTATCTATCTATCTATCTATCTATAAATGTTTATTCATTTGAGAGAGAGAGAGAGAGAGAGAGAGAGAACATGAACATGAGCAGGGGAGGGGCAGAGAGAGCGGGAGAGAGGGGGACAGAGGATCCAAAGTGGGCTCTGTGCTGACAGCAGCAAGCCCAATGTAGAGCTCGAACTCACAAACACTGGTTTCATGACCTGAGCCGAAGTCGGTGTTTAACCGACTGAGCCACTCAGGTGCCCCTCTCTGATTTCTTCTTGAGGTATACAGGAATTTCTGGATGCCCTGGATTCATCTGGACTCTTCTACTTCAACTCTTTGCTACTTGTATCTCTCCCGGCTTTAGCTTGCTGATGTGTTCTGCTCACTGATGTCCTTCTCCCTACACCTTTTGCATCTCAGAGCTCCAGAGCTGTTTCAACTGTTTTTCTGCCTTTTTTTTCTTGGAACTGTTCCTGCACATCCTCAGATTGCTCTTCTGCCCTGGGGGATATTCTGCAACTTTCCAGACACTTCCATAAAGTGACCTGAGGGCTTATCAGGTAAGTAAGCACACTGTTACCATGGAGTGACAAAATGCCAACTGGAAGAGACAGATTTTCTGGTCTAAGGTTTTGCAAATTATATGCTAGAGAGCCCTGGAAGTCCTGCATGGAAGTGTCTTGAAGGCTTCTCAGGACAGTGCTGGTGGAAATGAGAATGAGGCTGAGTGGGAAGTCCTCTTCAGCCTCAGCCATTACAGCCATGTTTTGTTTTGTTTTTTGTTTTTGGGTTTTTTTTTTTTTTTTTGGTTTATGTATTGGGTTTCTGTGCAAGATTTTGTTCCACTGCTATGAAAATAAGACTGACAAACCCTAATCCATTTGTACTCTTTCTACATGCATAGAAACCAAGGTAAAAATCTAAAGAAATGAATGACCTTACCAAGGAGGCTCAGTTCATCAGTGGCCAGAACAGATAGAAACTTCAGCTTTGGTCTTCTTTCCACTGTACCAGTGGTTGCCACCTGGCTGATCACAGAGACACCTGGAGTCTCTCCTGGGGAGATTCATTCACTAGAAATAGGGGGTATAGTCTGGTAACATGTAATCATAAGTTTCCCAGGAGATTCAGACAGATTTGGGAATTACTGCATCATTCCCACTGTCCACCAAGCTTCCCATTCCAGTAAGTATGAAGCACTATAAGGGAGACATCTCCCATTTATGGGAAGAAGGAGGAAAGGGAGGGAACCCAGGAGTTGGCCAAATTCTCTGAGCTCCCAAGACCATAAACTTTCTTACACATCTATGTACTGCACCAGCTTCTGATTCATAGATTAGAATCTAGCCTTATTATTACATAATGCAAAATTAATAATATCATAATACACTTGGCTAATTAATCATGTGTGTATCAGGCATTGTGCTAGATAGTAAGATATACAGATAACAGTGTCATATCTAATGGAGGGAGACAGACAAGTTAATGGACACATATAATTCCAGATTTGGATAGAAAGCAATAAGAGTGCAGATAATGTGAGAACCTCCTAAACTTGGAGGAAGTGAGGGTGTCTTGATGCCTGAACTCAGCCAACCAGATAAAGGAAGGGTCTTTCTAGGCAGCATGAACAGTATGAGCAAAGACACATATGTATGGTAGGGCTACGGGTAGGCAGAAAACTGCAAAAAACTTAGCATGTACAGAGAGGGGGGAAAGGGGCTGGTGTCAAAGTGAGAAGTTCTGAGCTTGGAGGAGTGGATTTAGCTGGATCATGGAAATCCATGCTAGCCTTCACCCTCTGGATGTAGGGAAGCTACTAAAGCATTGTAAGCAGAGGAATTTGGCAATCAAATTTGATTCATATAAAATATCCATCCATCCATCCATCCATCCATCTATCCATCCATCCATCTCTGACTGTTTCAAAGGAGGATACAAAGGAGGACAGATAAACCATAGTCCTTACCCAGCATGCAGGGTGAAAAATGCTGAGGCCGTGAACTAGGTTATGGAGTGTCCAGTAAGTTCCTGCCTGCTCCTGTGCCCAGGGTGCACCCCTGGCACAGACTCTCTGGTCAGTTCACATGAGAAGGAGTGAGCAGCAATGCAGGGAGCTCAGGAATAACCCATTTTAAGGGTTTGAGAGACAACACTATATCCATGGCCCAAAGTTATGGAACACTAATGTCACTTCCAAGCAATTATTACCATTACTAGCTTAAAAGTTAAAAAAAAAAAAAGATTCTGTGATAAACTTAATTTATTATCCTTAGAATTCTATGATAGAATTAATTATGATTATCCAGTTATAGACTGAATTCTGTCTCCCACCCCATTTTTATGTTGAAGCCCTAAACCCTAATGACTATATTTGGAGATAGGGCCTTTAAAGAGGTAATTAAAGTTAAATAAGGTCATAAGGTTGGGGAACTAATCTGATAGGAAGAGGAAAAAACAACATAGCAAGAGCTTTCTGTGCAACATAAGGGAAAGGCCACGTGAAGACATAGTGAGAAGGTGGCTGTCTGTAAGCCAAGGAGAGAGGCCTCACAGAAACCGAAGCAGCTAGCACCCTGAACTTGGACTTCCAGACATTAGAACTGTGAGAAAAAAAGTGTCTGTTGTTTACACCATCTAGTCTGTGATATTTTTTATGGCAGCCCTAGGATATTAATACAACCTGTTAAGGAATACTGAAGTGTCTTATTCATAACAAGAATTTTTTAGAAGTTAGAAGCTGAAGGAAGATCCATCCTAAAAGTGTATGCAGGGGTGGTGAAGCCCCAGATGCCATCCTATCAATGGCTCACACCTATGACAGGAAATTAAATTCTACTTGAGATTAGTTCAATCCTGTTAC
Source organism: Felis catus (assembly GCF_018350175.1). Taxonomy (NCBI): domain Eukaryota; kingdom Metazoa; phylum Chordata; class Mammalia; order Carnivora; family Felidae; genus Felis; species Felis catus. Next base: position 65,719,809 of record NC_058379.1, on the reverse strand, counting down.
ATCTCCACTGTTCTAGATTTATGCAAGAGGTCTGGGTTCTGGTCTCAGGACAGCCACCAAATAGTCTGCAAGCTCCTCTCAAGGATTCAGATTCCTTGTTTGTCAAATGAGGATGTTGGGCAGGGGCAGGTTGGGGGGAGTGGCTGAATTCTAATGATACCCTTAGACAACCAAGGGACAATGATTTTATTATTCTTTTCCTCCTGGCCTCCTAGATAGATATTTCAATATTGACAAGATCTACTGGGACATTCACCAGCTAAACATACCAATGGTATAACAATCTAGAAGTGGCCCACTTGCAATAAACCTGATTGGGGAAAGAAATGGACAATTAATTTCAGGCAAACAATAAAAATGTGTGAAAATTAAAGATGTAGAGAAACTAATAATGACAGCGATGAGGGCTGGCTCTGCCTTTATTAGTGTCTTTTGTGTTCTTTTATGAAACGTCTATTATTGGAGAACTGGCTGATTATTCTCTCATAATTACTTCATACAGAATAATTAAATAAAATGCAGACAATAATCTTTTATAGACATTTACAAAGAGAAACATTTTTATGGGAAGAAAGGAAAGGAGGGGTGTTAGGTAAGAAAGCTAGAATGTGATTCCTCATTCTTGGGGTTTCATGGGGGTTCCTTTGCCAGCCCCTGGGTCTCTGCTAAGACCTCCAAAGGGACTGTAGGCCTCTGTCATAGGTGTTGAGGGCCTAGATCATCACTTCTTTGACTAGAGGGGGGTTTGGCTCCCTGGTAGGTAAGGATGTATGGACAGATTTTTTAAAGCAACTCTTGATCCAAATATTCACCTGCTAAACCTTATTCTCTTATATACATCTAGGGATGTCAAGGCAGTTATGATGACAGGCTTTGAAGCTAGAGAGGCCCAGATTCAATTCCCTCTTCTTGAAACTATACCTTGGGGATCATTACTGATACTTCCTTCTTCCTCACCCATCACATCTAATCTATCACCAGTGGCCTTAGGGAGTCTGTCTCCAAAATATCCCCTAAGTCTTCTACTGTTATGTCTACTGCCACCACCCTAGGCAAACATCTCTCTCTTGGACCACTGCAACAACCTGCATACACCTATCTCTCCTAAAAGTCTTGCCCCTATATAATTATTTCTCCATTAAACAACCAGTGTGATCTTTGAAAAATATAAGGCAGATTAGGTCACTCCTGTAATTTAAAACCCTGTAGGGACTTCCTGTGGCACTTATATGGAAATGTACCAAGTCCTTTTGCTGAACTACACAGGCTGGCCTGGTGTGGGCTCATCTGGCTTCTCTGCCCTTGACTTTTTTTCCCCTAGGTAACTCCTACACATTGTTCACTTTCTTTAATGAGGACAAGGATTTTCATTTGTTTTGGTCACCTAGCATTGTGCTTACCTTCATTAAGCCAGTATTTTTGAAGGGGTGGGTGGGTTAATAAAGTAAATACATTAAAATACTTATGATATTATATAATAATAAGTGATTGGGAAAAACTAAAGCAAGAATGATGGATAAACTACGGCTAGGTCTGGTGTCAGAGGTCGCCATTTTATATAGGGTAGAAGGGAAGGCCCACGAAGATGAAATTTGAGTAAAGATGTGTAGGAGGCAGGGAGTGAGTCTTGCCATTGAGAAGTCTTCAAAGCAGCAACACCCTAGTCGGTTTGAGCACATCCAGCACCCAGATCTCAGTTTCCAGCTGCCATCATCCACTAAAAAGAACCAGGCATCCTTGGAGGAATGGCTGACTCCAGGGCTGTGGCAGGGAAAGTATAATTCAATGAAGGGCTCAACGAATGACATAACTAGATGAAAAGGACTCAGGAGCCAGATTGAAAGAACTCCTGTTGGCCAAATCTAGGACAAAGCTGAATGTCAAAACAAACAATGACAGGAATCATTATGACCCATTGAATGAAGTAGAAATCCATGAGTCAATGTTGATATACATAAATGAATACAAGCATGGGGTGAAATTAAAGCTCTTTGTTACAGGAGAATGCCAACTAATAAATGTAGAAGGAATGAAGGAATTAGGAAATCACCTTTTGTCAATCACAGTAACAGGCAAGAAAGAAACAACAGAGGAGGCTAAAAATAGCGGATGAAATGGGACCATGAAAGAGATCGTTACATTACCTCAAAATATCTACACAAAAAATATTTATTAAGTACAAAAGGGAAAAATAATTTCATAGTGGGGAAACCTGGAACATGCCATCTTAATTAGGTTACTACAGTACCAACACGACTGGGACAAACTGACACTGCATGCCACCTGAGGGGTGCCAACATGCAGAACAGCATTGATCCTGTGGTTTCCTGCCCAGAATGTGTAACATGGGTCAAATCATGAGGAAGGATGCAACCAACCCCAGTTAAGGGACATTCCACAAAACGACTGCCTTGTAATGTTCAAAAAGGTAAAGAGCATGACACTTGAGAACAAACTAAAAGACTGTTCCAGATGGAGGGAAGCTAGAGAGATGTGACTACTGGGTGCAACTCAGCATTCTTTTGCCATAAAGGACATCATCGGAGCTTGACTGGCATGATTGGCTTGATGTGTAGCCTGATTGGCATCTCTGGATGAAGAGTATATAAAACCTCCTTGTACTATTCTCGCAACATTTTTGGTGAGTTTGTTTCAAATAATATGACATTAAAAAAATTTACCCTAAACTTCCATACTTCAAATACTGCTAGGTGACAAGCTTCTTGCAGCATAAATTGCAATTGACTGTGATGCGGCCATGAATGGAGACAAGACAGTCGACTGCCTCAGGTCTGTAGGACCTTTGGGGCCACAGCTGATTGGTGAGTATGAGGAGGAAGAAAAGAATGGAGAGGATGTTGACTGGGTGGCTTTGCCCCTTGGCTCTTACTCTTCGCATTTGCAAATTCCTCTGCAGGAGTAGTAGCATAATCAGACCCCTTTTAACTCTAAATGTAAGCTCACCAGTTGTCTTCCTGTGTGGTTGGGAGTGTGTGGGTGGCAGCAAATAGAAGAAAAATCTGAAAAAGTAGAAAAAAATAGATGCAAATGGAAAAAGAAGTTCCATCATAATATATATTCTTCTCCTCCCCTACAGCCCTATCAAACAGAATAATGAAAGGAAAATAAAAAACAAAAATCAGCCACCAGCAGGGAACCTCCCAAGTTCTTTAGTGCCAAAAAAACAACAGAAGCCAAGGAAGTGGCATTTCACCCACATGGACTTCTTGACGATGGACCTCAGCTGGGTCTCCCACGTCTGGGATATTTATGAGGCTCTGGGAAGGTGTTCAGAACTGGAGATAAACTCTAAACTCCACCACTCAGAGAAGTGTGAAGGCTTCAAAGCCTGTGGGTCGGCCAGCTCCTCCTCTTCTGGTTCAGGTGCTCACAACTTGGGCAGCAGATCCCCCACAGGGGACCTCACCCCGGCTCTGGCATTGCCTCTACTGCTTAAAGCCGAAGGTTCTCCTTGGACTCTGGAGCTCTAGTTTGCTTTGCCAATTTTAGCACAGGGGGCAAGAGCATAAACTCAGAAGCCAGGCTGGGTTCAAATCCTGACTCCAGCCCTTACTGGCTGTGTGAACAGAGGTAGGTTTCTGGACCTCTTTCGACCTCAGGGTTCTCATGTCAAAATTTAGAGCATTAATAAGACCTACTTCTTGAAATTATTATGAGGATCGAATGAGATGGAACTTAGTCTAATAAGTGAGCATCTACGCTATTTTTTGGCTCTTTAAATATACTTTTTATTGTGGTAAAATATACATAACACAGAATTTAACCATTTTAGAATGTGTAGCTCTGTGGCATTAAGTATGCACACATTGTTGTACCATCTGTCCATCTCCAGAACTTCATTAACCTCAACTGAAACTCTGTCCCCACTCAACAACAGCTCCCCACTCCCTGCTCCACTCAGCCCCTGTCAACCGCCATTCTGCTTTCTGTTTTAGTAAGTTCGACTACTCCTATAAATTCCTGTAAGTGGAGCTGTACAGTCTTTGTCCTTTTGTGTCTGGCTTAGTTCACATAGCATAATGTCTTCAGGTTTGTCCATGTTATAACACGTGTCAGAATTTCATTCCTTTTTAAGGCTGAATAATATTCCACAATATATATAGAAAACATTTTGTTTATCTGATCATCCATCAACAAACATCTGGGTTGCTTCCAGCTTTTGGTAAATAATACTGCTACGAACACTGGTACAGAAATATTTGTTCAAGTTCCTGCTTTCACTTCTTTTGAGCACACTATTGTTTTATAGTAATGTCTGCCCACCCAATCCCTGCTGCTTCATGATAAGAATCTGGCCTGATGCTCAAGACAGCTTGGAAGTGGCATGGTCATTTGCTTTCCCTCAAGAACCTTGGCCTTCATTATCTGATGTTGGTCAAAAGTAAACATCCAGCCTTGATGTCAGCCATACACTCAATGCAAAGAAATCGGAAGAAGAAAGGTTGATGGGGAGGGCTTTGGACTCTGAAGAATTCCTTTAGAATCCTGGTGTGTTATCTTAAAACTCCATGGGCCTTGCCTTATTCACTTAATCTCTATGAGCCTCAGTTTTCCTATATGTAAAATGAATTCTGTACATAGAATATCTACTTATTTTTGTGTGTGAAAATTAACAGAAATTATATATGTAAGCTCCTGGGACATAGTAGGTCCTCAGTGAATGCTACTTCCTAAATCCCCCACGAGGATTCACGTCACAAGTAATATCAACTGGCAGGTGATATATTTGTATCATTATCATCATAATCATCATTACTGCTAATTCTTGAGGGTCTACATGGAACAGGCACTGGAGTAAGTATTTTATCTTTACATAGATTAATTTATTCAATTCTGTAAATATTTCTTTAAAGAGGTAAGTCCTATGGTTATCTCTAATTTACAATTGTGATAACTATGGCTCAGAGGGATTCATTAATTTGTGCAAGGTAGTAAGTGATAGAGCCTGGATTCAAACTAGGCAGGTCAACTCCTGAGCTGTATTCTTTACCTTCCTACGCCACTGCCCCACTAACTAACTTCAATAATAAAAATGATAACAAAATAAAATGAATAATAGAAAGTAAAATAAAACAGGAGGAATTCTCACAGTTTGTTGAATGAACATGTATCTGAGTAAATAACTGACCTTAAGGGTATGTTATGCCCAGAAATCGTGATCCCCAAAGACCACTAGGGAGCCGAGTCCGATGCAAAAGCAAAGAGCCTTTATTCGAGCTAGCTCGAGCTCAATCCCCTACCTGCACCGACGCAGCGGTGAGATACCAGGGAAAGAGAGCGAGTTTCAAAAGGACAAAGGTTTTATTGGGGCCTGGGGGCAGTTGGTGAGGTAATGGCTATGGCCTCAGCCGATTGGCTGGGGAAGGGTCCTGGGGAAGGGTCCGAGTCCTGTTAGGCAGGTGAGGGAGGGTTTACTCAAGGGGAGGAGGTGTGGTCAAGGTGAAGGACACAGAACAAGATGGAGTCGGCTGGCGTAGGCCTGCCCTTTCAGGTATAGGTTAATGAACCACTATAAAGATGGAGAAACGTCTCTAGTAGAGTTCCACAGGACTCTTCCCTTGACATGATCAGCAGTTTTATTTTATATGAAGTCATAGAAGGAACAATTATACAATCATGTGGATCTGGGAGGGCCAGCTACTAAGATGTCAAAAAGTTCTCTATAGAGATAGATGCAGAACAAACAACATAAATTTTAATAAAAAATATGCAAGGCTAACCTCAGGTAAAAAACAAAACAAAACAAAACTGCACAACTGGAATGTAGATGAAATGACTTGCCAGAAGTTAAATGAGAAAAGATTAAGAATGACTTATTTGGCCAGAAATGCTTCATGCTCTAGTTCTGGGATATAGTTGCCAAACATCTCATGTTCCCTGAGGCCTTTCAACTAGTGGTACAGTATCCGGATGAGGAAAATGGGCAAAGGACTTAAATAGCCATTTCTCCATAAAAGATCTAGAATGACCATCAGGTGTATGAAAAGATGCTTAACATCAGTAAACATTCGGGAAATGCAAACGAAAACCAAAATGAGATAGGACTTCACAACTGCTAAGATGACCAATATAAAAAAAATAGATAATATTTTAAAAGTAATTTCTACTTTGATAGTTCGTGATTCTAAATTTAAAATAACTAAAACACTGTGAGTTGAAGAGGATACTACAAACCTCACATATATTTATGGCGAAGCCTGAGGACTTGATTCAGTGTCTCTTAACTTTCAATTTATACACCATTCTAAGAGCATGATTCTTTTACTTCCAATATCTTAAGAAATTATATGAAGTCAAGTAAAGTAAAGTAGCAACTTACATCAGCGGAAAGTGACTCCTGACAGCCTGGTATGCAACAGAACAATGAGAAGAAGTAGGCACAGAAATTTTCAATTCAATGTCATTTGTCCTCGTATAATACTTTGAGCAATGAAAGTATCATTGCAGCACAGCAAAGCATTTCATGTGCATAATATTTCTGGTTTCATTAACAAGGCAAATGATAAAAGGCTGACTTGCCTTAAGTAGGCAGACTTGAATGAATTAAGATCATCTGAGAGGGGCCCCTGGGTGGCTCAGTCGGTTAAGTGCCAGACTCTTGATTTCAGCTCAGGTCATGATCTCATGGTTTGAGGGTTGGAGCCCTGCATCTGGCTCCATGCTGAAGGTGCAGAGTCTGCTTGGGATTCTGTCTCCCTCTCTCTCTGCCCCTCCCCTGCTTGCTCTCTCTCTCTCTCTCTCTCTCTCTCTCTCAAAATAAACAAATAAACAAACAATAAGAAAAAATTTAAGTAAGACCATCTGAGGTACAGGGTTAAGGATGGGCTAAGAGCCTGGAGCCTTTTAGACTTGAGAGTGGATCCCACCTCTGTCACTTACTAATAGTGAGAACTTGGGTCCCATTTTCTCTTCTGTAAAATAGGGATTATGATACCACAGAGAGCTTTGGGGTCAGAATTCAGCAGGATTATAATGCTTATAAGGTACACGGTCTAGAGCAAGAACTCAGTGAGTACTGGCTGCTGCTCTGGTATGGAGAACTGGCAGAAAAATGGTAGTGTTGTCCATCCAGCCTGCAAATCAGGCCAGAGTAATGCCAGAAAGGGTGGGGAAGAGAGTCAGCCTTATGTTCCCTCAGTCAACCTGGAGAAGGTGAAGTCAGAGTGGATGAACCAGGTCTACTCCTAGTGACTCTCGAGGGCTTCAAGATCCCCCCCACCCTCGTGGGCTATCCAACCTTCAAAAGCTTCTGAGTATTGTCTTGTTTCAGACCTTGGCTTTCCATGATGCACAGGGACAAACTATTGTCACAACCTTTTCTGTAGAAAAAGATGAACTGATGCGTGCTTCCCTGTTAAAGCAGCAAGCGATGTGCCATGTCTCCCAGGAGTGCATACATTTTATAAATTTTTGCAGCAGAGGACAAGGTTTTAATTAAGGGAGTGACTCAAATACCAGCAAAATTTTAGGCATGGGTTGGCAGAAGGGAGCAAGGCATTTTCAGGAGTCTGGGTCTTCCTGGACCCTTTTGAGTTATTTCAAAAATAGGTTAAGATCATATGCATACAAAATTGATCTAAAATGTATCAACTTATAAAACTGATACTAACTGATACTATCACATAGGTACAAGGGGAAACATTGAGAGAGGAGAGGCTTTCCAGTCAAAGTGGGGTTTTTTTGTAGCAAGAATGCTAGTGGAGACAATGAAGAAAAATCTTTCATGCTCTATCTTCACCAAGAATTTACTGCTTTCTTGCAAAGAAAATAAGTTGGTTCACATTATTAGAAAGCAAATGTGCTCTTAAAAAGAAAATAAGTTTAATCCCAACATTTTAAATACTGAACCTTCTAATTGTCTACACATTTTTATTACAAAGTGAGATAGAAAAATTATACACATACATATTTGCATATACATATGTTCAAAGGTTCAGATACAAAGTCTACTGTCACACAAAATGATACCTTATTTCAGTATTTTAGATAAGGGAATTTTTTTATGTAAGCATGTTATGTGCCAGTTAAAGCAAATAGTGTATACAATAGCCATTTTAGTAGAAGATCTTCTAAAAATTTGTTATTCTACTCTGGCCCATTTTAAGCAGAGCGATTAAATGTATTCTGACATTTTATGGTGAACTCCAGGTCAACACTATGCACACTGATTACCATGCTGTGCTGTGAAGAAACGGTGCTTTCATTGGCCCCAGTAATACCTGGGGCCAGTCATCTGTGTTTTTTCAATCTCCTCCCTAAACATTTAGCAGTGAGAATGCATACGCATCAAACAAAATTAAAGTCTTAGATACAAAGTGAAAAACCAGCATATTATAGATGAAAAGCATGTGTGTGTGGAGAGGAAGAGGTTGCTGGTGACAGTGTGTCCTGAAGGGGCCAAATGGCCTTGGGTGGCTGTGCTTATTGTGGTTAAGCACAGTGAAGATTTGGGGATTTGGAACCTGCTTTCACTTCTTTCTGTGTGTCCAGGACAATGTATTTACACTCTGAATGGTGCCTACCTTATCTGCAAAATGGGCACAGCAATACTGACTGCCTCCCCCTGGTTATCGTGAGCATTCAGTGAACATTATGGAAGGTCCTCAGCTCAGTGCCTGGCCCCATTGGCCATTCGTGACAGGTGGCAATTATTATCATTTTCCCCACTGACTAGCCCAGCCAAAATCACATCCCTATTCACACTCACCTCCTAACTCCCTTCCCATTCTCTATATACCCTATTTTATTTGTGCACCTTTTAAAATTACCTGTCTTGGATAATAAAATGTAGGCTCCTTTAGGGTAGGGTTTTCTTTGTTCACTAAGTGCCTTGTGTTTAGTAGGTATAAAGGGAACATTTGTTTAAAAAAATTTTTTTAACGTTGATTTACTATTGAGAGACAGAGAGAGAGCATGAGCATGGGAGGGGCAGAGAGAGAGGGAGACACAGAATCCGAAGCAGACTCCAGGCTCTGAGCTGTCAGCACAGAGCCCAACACGGGGCTGGAACCCACGGACTGTGAGATCATGACATCTAACCGACTGAGCCACCCAGGCACCCCAGGAATGTTTGTTTAATAATGAATGAATACAATGGGGCACCTGGGTGGCTCAGTCGGTTAAGCACTCTTCTTCAGCTCAGGTCATGATATTGTGGATCGTTCAAGCCCCGCGTCGGGCTGTGTGGTGACAGCTTAGAGCCTGGAGCCTGTTTCAGATTGTGTCTCCCTCTCTCTCTGCCCCTCCCTCACTCATGCTCTGTCTGTCTCTCTCTCAAAAATAAACATTAAAAAATTTTTTCATAATGAATGAATTCGCTGATGAGGGTGTGGGGCAGATAGCACAATGGACACAAGGTGGACAGCCATTCCCACTGTGAAGCTTAGTGGACTGCAAAACTACTTACTCCATCCTGACTCTCCCATTCTCAGAGCCCCACAAGCTAACGAGGCAGAGATGAGGTACTGCCTGAGGTTGTTCAGGGCTTGCCTCACAAAGCCCAGTGACAGGATGGCACATAGAACACAGGAAGCAGGGCAGATATATGTCTCTCTTTAGCACTATCTGGACATGCGAGGGTCTGCGCCAGAACTCAGCTCTCTCCCGGTGCTCACATCACCCTTATCCTGCAGCCTGGGATGTAGGGAGAATAAGGGGCCACCCATGCTCTGCAGCTCCAGGACCTATGGAAAGGCCCTTTTCCTCCTCTCAAATTCTCTCCAAATGCCCTTGGGGCTTTTGCATGCTACAAAGATGTTTTAACTTAAAGTGTGGATATCTGTCAAAATGCAAAGATCTTTAAGCAGGGTCAACATTTTTCCTCCTTAGAGTGTGAAATCTAATCTATAGATCTTTTGGAATGGGGATGAGCATGGGACACTCAGCTCAGGAAACAGGAGAGAAAGAAGGAGAGAACCATTAGGTGAGGTATCCAAACTTTATCAGTTTTCTTATTTTGCTTAAGACCTGCCTAACCCTCTGGCACCTATAAGAAAAATATCCTCAAATATAAAGCAACTTCAGTTCTATAGCTGAGTAACTGTTTGAGAAACATTTTGTAGCAGAACTCTAGAATGTCACAGTTTTGCAATGCTGACCTGTTAGCTTAATCCAAGGAAGACAGAATGCTGGTTGAAGTTGATTTGGGACTCTGAGAGTAACTACAAGAACAGTGCATTTTATCCTGGAAAATTGGTCAGATCTTCAATATGAGGAATGGTACGAATGAAGAATAAGACAGTTTTTTGGAAAAGCTTAGTTTGGCCACTGGGTTGACCATTACTTTTGGAGAAAATTCATGGTTCAAAAATCATGAACATGGAAACTGTAGCCCATATTTGTGAAAAAGAAAATTTATAAAGCATCAAACCAATATCAAAATTTAGTCAGAAAAACAAGTTGCAAGCCTGTCCTGAAGTTAGCACACATTCTGTACCATTACTCAAGCTATACGCTTCAATAGCTGCCTATTAACTGGTTGGAAAGATGATCTTTATCACCAGCAAATGGCTTCAGGTTGGCCAGCTTCCTCTCTATACAAAGTTTCACACTTGTGTCATATATTTTAAGAAGATTTCTATCAAAACAATTTGAAATCAAAAGGTTTTCTCTCTCAAATGGTTAACTCTTGTGCTTATCCATGCCAGATTACTGTGTGTCTATTTATATGCACATATTTTTATATATGAATATTTATTTGTGTCTTAATTATTTATTCAATATTTAAAAAAACTCCATGAGATGCTTCTAGCACATCAGCATGCCTTCTTTGAAGGAGCCAACCCACATTTGGAGGTAGAAGAATCCCTTGGCTTTACAGTCCTATCACGCACAAACATATACCTATGTGCACCTGTGGCCTTTATGCTCCCTCTATATTTATGGATTGCAGTGGAGGATTTGTGATCTGTACCTCTTCTCCATGCAAGTGCTGAGATACTCTTCTTTTCTAGCTAGCATGTGGAATCAGAAGCATGGGTGGAATTCCTATCTTTTTCATGATCTCTTGGGGAGTAAAGGAGGATGGTGGAGATGAAGGGTTAGCGGTTATGTATCTGAATATATACGAATGATCAACTCCAGGTACTGCTGGCCTTGGGGCATTGAAGGGAAATGCCAGAGTGGCCCCAGCTGCTGGGAAGGAAAGGAAGGAGCTCTCAAATAATTCAACAGCTCTTGTTGTTAAGAGCTAAGAAGTGAAACTCTTCTCCATCTGTGATAAAGTAAGGCCTTATTTCAGGTTCATGATTTCTTTAAGATATGAACAAGGTGACTGGGGACTCTTCCTTCTCTGAGCATTCCCAGACTGTACACTGCCTTGAAAAATCAGGTCAAGAATGGCCTCCTTCCCATATAGCCTGACCTTTCAAGGGATCAATCTATTTTTCAGTCTCTCCTATGGACACAGTATATACCAGCTCTTATGCCTTTTGTACAAGTAGCTGTGGACTGTCTTTCAGCTATGTTATGTGTAAGTGCTATTTCATGTGCGAATCAGTTTTCTGAGGCCAAATAATCCCTTTAAGTTACTAACTGCCATAATAATTCATACAACTTTTTACATGTAAAAACACACAGTGTGCATAAGAGGGGAACAGAACTGTGACCAGTACCACCCCTTTGGACTTGCCCTGAGGATATCTGAAATTTCTACAAGCAGTCATTGAGAGACTTTTGATCTAAGGCATTGATCTTTACTGGGAAAGATAACATAAATGTGAACAACTATATTCATTCAGTTATTCACTCAAAGATTTCCGCTGTGCATTTACTGTGTATAAGGCACGCTGCTGGGTAAATAAGAGGGGCAGTGCAAAATGGAGTGGGATACTGCCTTTGCTTTCCAGAAATGTAGTACCCACGACTCATTCTCACCAATAGCCAGTTCTCCTCACCTTGGGGGTGAGGAGGCACATGGTAGGATTGTATTTACTGCCTCCCTGCGTTGGGGACAGGGTATATGATCAGTTTGCCTATGAGCTGTGGCAAGAAGTCATGGGTTCTACTTTCATGCTGGAGCATTTAAGTGCTGGTGTGAGACCCTCCCAGTACTCTTCTTCATGCATGGTGACCAGGAAAGTGTGAGACAGTGGTTGAGTCTGGCCCCTGAGTGACTGCCACGAGCAGAGCCCCCCAGACGACGGACAAGGAACGTGAGAGAGTGAGTGTTTAAAACCTTTGAGACTGGGAGTCATTTGATGCTGCAGCATAGCCTGGCCTATTTTGACTAAAATAGGCAGCTCATCCTTATAAGACAGAAACAGGACGTGGGCAAACACAACTATATTATAAGGAAGAAAGATGTAAAGGAGATACAGCAAAATTCTTAAGGAGAGCGATTCCTTAATGTGTAGAGTGTACGGGAAAATCCAACGGAAGAAGTGGCAACTGGGCTAGGCCCAGTTTAGAGAAAAACTGTAATTTAGATACGAGCATTCCACAAACAGTTTGAGCCCAGGTCTGGAGGGAGAGAGAGTTAACATTCATAGAATGTTCATAGAGAATAATTCAGATTGAATCACAATTCTATTACTACTAACAAGCTGCTATTTATTGCATGTGCTCATCCTGTGCCTGGTTATATGCCAAGTGGTTTGCATACATTACCATCAACCTTCACAGTGTCCCTGAAAGGTAAGTACTGTCATCATTCCATTTCTACAGTTGAGGAAACCGAGGTTTCAGGGAGGGTCAAGTAACATGCTGGAGGTCCCACAGCCAGTTGATATCGCTGCAAAAACTCAAATCCCAGCCAGAGTCCATGCTGACAACCACAGTGATGTTCTGCTTCTGAAAGCAGGCCCCTTGAATGGAGGGGGACTGTAGGATTACATGTTAGCAAGACTCTGTGTAACTGTTAATGTAGCTGTGCACACTGCCACTCAGCAAGACGTGAGTCTTTTTGGGACGGGACCCCAGGAGGTGAGCTATGATGGAAGAAGGGGAGAAGCCAGGTATGGAGGCGATGCTTGGGTCCATTAGGGGGTGCTGTGGGCCTTCAGACCACAAGGTTGTGGTTGGCCCTGGTTTTCAGACCCTCCTGGGCTCTTTGATTTGTAGAGGACACTGCAGGAAACAGCTCCAACTCTAGGTGTCATGAAAACTGAGTTCCTTGTCACCAATCCTCACTCTACCTTGTCTTCTCTTCAGTTTTAATATGATCTCCCCTCCCATCTATGAAATTTCCACAAGACCTTTGACCCTTCAGTTTGGGTTTTAAAAGCCAGCCAGAAGTAGCTTCCAGCTGCAATTTTTGAACCCACTCCAGCTAGGCAGATGTAATTTCTCATCTGGTCCTCCTCATTTACCCCAGAATAACTCACCACCATCACTTGCACCTCCACCATTTGGCATATGTTCCTTTCTCTGCTGATTTGAGTCATCTTTTGTCAGTGCAGCTCTCAACACTGAACCCCAAGCACCTCTCCTTTCTGGGCCAAACAATCTCCTCTCCTTCAAATAGACCCTGAGCTCCTTGAGGGCAAGCACTGTGCTTTTCACTTCGCTCATGGCACTCAATGCAGTCCTGGGGACATGGAAGGGCTCAGGGAAGACCTCGGCTGCTTCCAGTTTATTTATTTTCATCTTATCTGAAGCCATTGATTGGCTTCTAGTCTTCCTCTTACTTTTCCGTGTAACCTCTAGAACATCCTAACATCTGCAGTACCTCATTTGAACTCCTGTGTCCATCAGAGCCATTTACTTTGAAGGCTTTTAAAGTCAGTTCTGCATTCAAATTATGACTCCATAATTTCCTAGCTGAGTTATCTTGGGTGAGTCAGTTAAATTATCTACACCTCAGTTCTCATCTGCAAAATGGGAAAACAGTGATGTAACCATGTACTATTATGTGAGGATGCTAAATATATAAAATACTCAGCACCTGGGACATAGCAAACACTATATGGGTTTTTAATCCCCCCACTCTCCCTCTAGTTCATTTTCAAGCTTTACTGGAAACAGTCTGGTTCTTCATCTACTAAATCTACTTCCTTGTGCCTCTGCTAAGTTCGTTCGTTCTTTCTTTCTTTCTTTCTTTCTTTCTTTCTTTCTTTCTTCCTTTCTTTCTTTTTTTTTCTGTGTAAACCCACTACCTCAGCACCCTGGGAAGAGGGCTGAGCTGCGCTTCTTGGGGGAGGTTGTGACCTAAGGGTAAATAGCCTGCTGCCAAGCCAGCAGCAGCCCCCACCATTGGAGAGCCGCCCTGTGACTCCTGCGTGCTTAGAAGCGTTATCAAGTTGCAGGGAATTTGGTAGCACTAATCAAACATTTGCTGTGCACCACCTGGAACTGGTGTGTACTTTAAGATAATGTCTGGCTTCAGATTGGATGCTGGTGATTAGAGCAGTAAATTAGCCCCACTTCGTGGCGGCAGGTTTTCTTGGCCCACTTAGCACATCGGAGCAGATTTCAGCGTGCAGATGTTTTTCAGCTTCCCTTTTCATCTCCAAGGAGAACAATTACAATATCCTGATGTTCCCCTGCCATCCAATTATTCCCATTTTGCTTCTGTGCTTTAGCTCATCAGTAGCAGAAGGCAGGTAAAGCTTGAAAGCCCCCTGGTCATCTCTGCTTGAAGGTGTTATCATGCCGGTAACCAGCGAGGGGCTGTCAGCTGAATGATACCTCGGTTAAGGTCTCGCTCGAGTCACAGAGAGCTTTCACCTAATTGAGGACAACTGGCCATTTGGGTTTTATACTTACGTGCCATCTGCCCTCAACACATACAGGTACATACACCCTCCTGGGTCCTCAGTTTCTTTGTGGTTTTCCACTTGCACATGAGGTGCAAGATAGATTACGAGAGGGGACCACAGAGACAGTGGCTGGGCAGCTGGGGGTGGACAGAACACCTTGTGGGGTCAGTTGGCTACATACCACCCAGCAGAGGGCAGCAGTGCCTAACAGTCCATCCTAAATCCATCCCTATCTTCAGAGACAGGTCAAGGCAGATTGGGGATGACTTTGGAGCATCCTCTGCATCCACAAGAAAGTGGGGAATGTTTCCTTTATAAAGTCTGTCGGCTGATTTCCATTGAAGAACACAGAAAATCCTAGCTCTATGGAGAGAGAACCCGCAGAGAGCAACAGTCTGATCCATTCACTTTATAGCAGCAAAACTTGTTCATGGATTGCCAGGAAGGGTTCCATGCTGCTCTTTACTCTGAAGGTGAAATCAACTGTTGGATGTGAAGCCAGGATGTCACAGCCAGGGGAAGAGAGGATCTATATGGTGCCCTCAAGCTCTTACTCCTCCTTTTGGTGCATGGGTTAGGTCCCAGTGGTTTAAGAAAAAGTGCAAAGGCTTCTAGTCTCAGCTCTTTCATTTTCAAAGAACTGTAATTTACATCCAGTCTCTATTTCCTTCTGCAGTGCCTATGCTAGCATGCTGTATATAAGAGCAATTCTCTCCCCGCTCTCAGCCAACCCGGAGACTCTTTTTGGCTTCCTGTACTTGTTCATGTTTCTGGGGATTTACCCTTGATATTGGTCCTTCTCAAATCCATTCCACAAATGAATCTCAGATTAACCTCACTCATTCTTCTCACCTCATCTCACTGTCAGAGGCCCCTTGGGGACTGCAGTGAGAAAGAAGAGGGAATTGATAGGTCCAGAAGTGAAGGAAGTAAAGAAGCCTGGAAAGCAGAACCCAGGGCAGCCACCCAAGGATATTTTTCAGATTGCTTTTATATAACATTTGGCAGGGATAGTGACGCAGATATTTTGAGTTATGGAACAACTTGGGGCAAGACTAAGCCTGGTTGAAGGTCTACACTGAGAGCATCATAAGGGTATGAACACCTGGAGGCCCATGAAAGGAGCCCCAGGAGGTTGGGGAGAAGTAGAGAAGGCAAGGATGTAATGGGATGATGGGAGTGTAACAAATATAAATCTTGCCTACATCCAAATTTTGTTTAGGACCATCAGGGAAGCTGCCGACTGGCTGGATACTTTTACTAGACGACTGCTAAGCCCATTTTAACTCCCAGCCTCTGGGATTCTAAGAGCTGGATGGAGTTCGGAAGTGCCTTTGGCTGAAGGCACTTCCATATGGTCACTATGTTTTCCACATGCAGCTGAGCTGTTTTAGCATACAATAGGCCAATGTCCTCTATTTTCTGCAGACAGCCAGCATAGAACCTGCTTCTGGGGGCTGCCTAGGATTATAGGAAAAGCAATATACTTGGAATCAAGAGACATGGGTCTTGTTCCTACTTGGTCTTAACTCATTGTGTGATCTTGGGCAAGTCACTTTCCTCTCTGGTTTTTAATTTGCTTTTTTTTTTTTTTTTTTTTTTTTTTTTTTTGACAAATCCAGGTACTGGAATACATCAGGGAAGGCAAATGTGTAGTACAAAAGCCAAAAAAAAAAAAAAAAGCCAGGCAGTCAAGGCCCATAGCACATAGTGCTAATAGATTATGGTACTCTTTCCTACTGAACTAGACTCAGAATCCCTTTCAACGCTGCATTTGAAACAGCCATTATCAACCAAACAGAGCTTTTTCTTGAGAGTAAAACTGTTTGCCATCACTGGATGAGACAATTTTAAAGGTTTTCACAGTTCTAAACTAAACTCTTCCTCTGCCATATATTACACAAGACTGCCATGGTCACAGAACAAATGCATATCTAGCAGCTCTTTTCAAAACAGTGACATGAAGTATAAAAAAAGACATTTGAGGGGCGCCTGGGTGGCGCAGTCGGTTAAGCGTCCGACTTCAGCCAGGTCACGATCTCGCAGTCTGTGAGTTCGAGCCCCGCGTCAGGCTCTGGGCTGATGGCTCAGAGCCTGGAGCCTGTTTCCGATTCTGTGTCTCCCTCTCTCTCTGCCCCTCCCCCGTTCATGCTCTGTCTCTCTCTGTCCCAAAAATAAATAAAAAACGTTAAAAAAAAAATTAAAAAAAAAAGACATTTGAAAATATTGGTGTTATTTGATATATTAGGAGTATTTATGAAGGCCCACCAAGTGACCAGAACTTTCATAAGTTCTTTATGTAGAAATTAGGCCTAAAATACAAATATTTCCAGGGACTAATGGCACCTGACTTAAACTCACTGTAACCCATAAGGGCATATGGTTCTTTCTAATAATGCAGTGTGGGTAATCATTTAGTTTCTAGGTAGCAAAAGTAGGGTGGAAAGAGTTTACTGGGGAGAACCTGGGAAACGTAATATGGGTAGCTGGGATACTGCAGAGCAAGTCATATAGACTTACTCTAGCATAAATAACTTTTTTGCATGGTCTTCTCCTATACCTTTAGGTAGAATGAAATACCATTGTCCTTGACACTCATTATATTCCTCAATACACTCTGACATGTACTATCTTTCTTATAATAGCATAAACTCTTTGAAGGTAGAATTTGTGTTATTTTCTGTATCTCCAACATCTAGCACAAGTATTATTCCAAAATGTTACTTGAATTAAGCTGGAGTCACATTTTTGTCTCCTACCAGTCTGCCCCTTAAAGCATTTATAGTCCATATTACTGGATCCCTCAGAGCTATTCTCAAGACACAGTGAAGAAGAAAATAATAAAATATTAACTCAAATGCTGAAGCTCTCAATTGGTTCAGGCCAGGATCTGGAAGCAAAGGGAATATATAAAATCCCATTCTGTGTCTTTGTGGCTCATGTAGTTTGGGATAATTATAGTCAAAAGACCACAGAAAACTAAATGCTGGAGGTCTTTTCTTTTATGATCCTTAATTTCTTAAACTATAAAATAAGAGGCTTGGTCAAGAATATGTCTAGTGTCTTCCAAATCTAATATCCAATTATGTTTTGATTTGAAGAGTGCAATGATTAATTAATCAAATATATGCTCAGTGTCACTATCAACTGCCTGGATTAAGCCTGCTAGATTCTGTCCTACAAGACAGCTCAGCTTCCGCTGGTGGAGAAGATAACTTACTGTCTAACAAGTGAGGAAGACTGGCTAGCTTCATCTATGGAGAGAGGTTTATCAGAAGAATTCAAGAGCAGCTTTCTCAGAAGACTCAAGCTATGAAGTTCTAGGTAAGATGTGTTAGTTCCTGAGGGGTAATATGAAGGTAATATGGCCCAGGAAAACTTGAGAAATTCTACAGGTCATGGATTTGGAGAACAGAACTGGCCAAGGCAGTTCCATATTTGTCAAACAACTGTAGAGTTAACAAAGCATTTTCACAAATGTTACCGCTTTCGATCCCCAACACAGTGCTTAGAATTGTGATTTCTGTTTTCCAGATGAGGAAACTAAAATTTAAGGAGGTTCAGTAAATAGTTAAATTAATTTTGGAAAAGAAAATAAAGAACAGCTCCTGACATCGGAAAGCTGGCCTGGCACTCACATCTAGGTCATGTTATTCTCTTATTGGACTAAAACAATCTCAAAGAATATTAAATTCAGACAAGGTTATTCTGAGACCATAATAAAATAAGACAAAGCAAGGTCACTTCATAATTTTGTCTAAACATAGACAAAAACAAGGCCACCATGCCACCCACAAATATCAAACTGTGGGTAAAATGAGTGACTTTTACTTCTTTACCAGTCATAGATTTATCCATATTCTCACTGTAGATGAGATGAAGATAAGACTCTTCCCCACTTGTTATAGCATCCAATCTAGAGAAAATATTTATTTCCTTAGACCCTGTCTCACATCATGCAACCAAGGCCCAAAGACTGTAATAGGCTCTTTCTAACACCCTATTACTGCAATGTCCTGTGGTTCCTCATGGTGTGCATTCTCCCTTGCTGCAAAGAGTAATAAGCCCAACATGTTTAACTGTAGTATGCTCCTGATGGTCTTTGGCTGGAGGATATTGAGAATTTCCATAAGGCTAAATGGATTGCCATGGAAAGACACACAGTAAGGGCTAGGCTTGTGGTACCCAGGCCCCATTCTTTCCAGGGCATGATACTACTGAACAGGGCTGACCTTTACCACCACCATAGGGGAGAGGCCCAGAGAGTATAGTGGATGCCACCAGGAGATAGTTGCAAGGCACAGGGATTTGAGGAGAATGAATCATCTTAATAATTTCTACTTGAGTCTCTGCTTCAATTTTTCAAATCCCTTTCAAATCTAACTTTAAAAAACATTTTTTTACATATACTTATTTTTGATAGGGAGAGACAGAGCACAAGTGGGGGAAGGGCAGAGAGAGAAGGAGACACAGAATCTGAAGCAGGCTCCAGGCTCCGAGCTGTCAGCACAGAGCCCGACATGGGGCTCGAACCCACAAACTGCGAGGTCATGACCTGAGCTGAAGTTGGATGCTTAACTTCCAACTTCCATGCTTAACCCAGGTGCCCCAAATCTAACTTTTTTATTTGAGCCTTACATTACTCTGGTGAGGAAGGTAGGATTAGTATTACTGTGCTATTTGGTAGGTGAGATAGGAAATGATCATCCTTGGCTGGTTTGGGGAGAGTCCCTTTCCTTATCTATCATATTACTCCTACCAGTCCATGCATGGAGGACATGCATAACATTCTTTTTGGCCATAGTCAAATACTGTGATAACCACAAAATTAGAGGATGGGGAGGATTTTATCTAAAATGGGCATGAAGTTTTAATATAATAATAATGTAAGCAAATAGTGATGAAGCTCTGATAAAATTTGGTGTGCTCCTGGGCCTCATTAAGCAGTGGATGGGGCTCAGTTGTGGAAGGTAAGTAGTTTCAACAGAGCACAAAGACAGTATTTTTCTCAGGTCTGGGAACCACATTTTAGAGGATCAGTGGGTACTTGTAGCACATTCAGAAGAGGCTAGTGATTATGAAGAGTGGCTCTGAAACCAGGTCATAGAAC
Source organism: Felis catus (assembly GCF_018350175.1). NCBI lineage: Eukaryota > Metazoa > Chordata > Mammalia > Carnivora > Felidae > Felis > Felis catus. The sequence goes on along the minus strand of NC_058379.1, from coordinate 65,699,982 downwards.
AGTTGAGAGAATGAGGGCAGGAGCAGTTAGCCTGGAGAATAGGTCACATGGTGGAGACATGATAGCTTCCTTTAGACATGGGAAAGGCCATCACATGGAAGAGAAAATAGATTCACCATGTTACTTTGGAGGCAGAATTAGGACTAGTGGGTGGAATTTATAAGAAGCCAGCTTTGGCTAAATATAGGAATTGTCTTTTTAACATGAAGAGATGTCCAACAATGTAGATGTCAGAAAGCTTATTATTCTTAAGGGAATTTAAGTACAGCCTGGAGGACATTTTGTCAAGGACACTTGAGAACAGAACCTGTACTAGGTGGAAGTTTGTATTCCATGACACCTGTGGCTATTCCATCTCCACCATGTCCATCTGGGTTGTTCCAGGCAGTGTGTTAGATTCTAGGTGGGAGTGAGGGTCAGGTAGGGGATTCAAGGATTAATAAGATGCAGTCACTTTCTATCTTTTTTTATTTGATCATTTGCTAATTTAATTAGCTCTTTGGTCAGGTATCATCTCCCTATCAGATCCATTTGATAAAAATGTGTTGCACACTTATGTTTTCCAGGCTCTGTGGATACCTTGCTGTATAAAATAGACATGAATCCTCTTCTTATAGATTTCCATAAAGATCCTAAACTTGAGGGCAGGAGCTATATCATAGTCTAATTTTTACCTCCCTAAGAGCATCAGTGAAATGGCATATTAATGTGGCTGCATATGCAAGAATAAATTAGAATTCAGGACAATTGTCTAAGCCCAGATACCTTCTGCTGAATCACTTGCCTCTATTATGTTATCTCAAGAGTTTTAAAGGAAAAACTACTTCCGGAACCCTTTGAAGTCAGTTTCCACTAGAGATGGGAGATGGTAATCCAATTTCAATTCTAAATGTGAGCTGTGCTGTAGCTCAGAGATTCTTTTCAAGAAGTAGTTCTCCAAAGATTTTACTCTAGAGATGAGGAATAAAGGGAACGGTCTTCAGACCTCTTTACCAATATTTCAATTCAGTTCAGTTCAATTCAATTCACTTCTTAATGGGAGCCTTTAAGGCACTGTGTTAAGTACTCCAGAGAATTCAGAAACAAGTAAGACCTAGCCCCCAGTCTTAAGAGCTTACTGTCTAGTTTGGAGCCCACAGATAAATGTAAATTCAAAGTAAAATATCTAAGTGCCTTAGGGGAGAAATAAAGAGAAACATTATAGTAGTTTTTGCGTCAAAGAAGGAAATGATAATTTCACAGGAATTTTGATGTATATGTAAATTTTTATGGTAATTGTTGGGGGTAGGATCTTCCAAGAAGAGAGGTGAGCTTGAGAAAGCAAAAGAGATAGGAATTTGTGGGACAACTCTGGAAAGGTCAAGATATCTGTAACTGGGTGGTTGAGTAGATAGTGGTAGGAGGCAAAGCTAGAAGATAGGGCCACAGAAGACAGAGGCTCAGATGCCTAGACCAAGGGTTTATTTTAAGTTCAGTAGGTAATAGAGAATCATGGAAGGCTTTCAACCAGAGAAGAGGAATAATAAGAACCATACCATAGAAAAGGTACATTTGGTAGTTTTAAATGGATTGGAAATAAGAGTGATCGGGCAGGTGTCTGTGAGGTAGAGATTACCCAAACAAAAGGGTGAACCAAAAATAAAAAGAAGAGGATGAATCTGAGATGCTAGAGTGGGAGAATCTATAAGGCATTAGCTTTGGAATAAATGTAGCTGGGAAAGGAAAGGGGGAGTAGGGAGGAAGTTAAAAAAAAAACTAGGTTAAGGAAAAATAGAAATGCCTGGGGCTTAGACACCAGTTTTGACTTCAGGCTGAGAGTTTGACTGGTAGTCGGAAACCAGCGTCCAAAGCTTGGGATAGGAGGTGCAGTTTGTATCAGGGGTTTACAAGTCATATGGGTAGAAGCCAATGTTATATGAAAAGATGTAACCATCAAGGGACTGAGGGTAAGGATCCTCAACTGTGTTTAAGGAAGAAGAGGAGGGAGTGAAAAAAAAACCCCACAGAGAATGAAGTTTGTGATGAAGTCACCACTGACGAGACCACATAATTCAGAGGTTACATCTCAAGAAAGCTGGGTTGGTGGTCAATAGATCAAATAGTGTCAGAGGTCAAGGAGGACTAGTAATAAGCAATAGCTTTGAGGTTTGGCAATTACAGATGTTTTGGAAACCTTTAGAAAGTAGCATCAGCACATGGTAGAAGAAACAGTCATATTTCAGGAGGTTGTTTGAGCAGTGGAAGCAGTGATGGAAGCCACATTTAAAAGAGGTTAAGGAGGTAATGGAATATTCTGAGAGAATAGCATGGGCAACAACGTGTTTTACTGAGACAGAGATATAAGAACCTATCTTTAGAAAGAAGTAGGTAGAAAGTGAGAGGCTAGAGGTATTAGCAAGAAAAAAGAACCAAATACTAGTTGTAAATGTCTCTTATTGAATTGACAGTCAGAAATCATGGACCATAGCTCTAGAGGTTCCCATTCCCATTCTGCTTACACTCCTGCCTCAAAGCCATGCTGTGGCTCCCATAGTCATCTCCTCTTTGCTCCCACCCTGTGCCCACCCACCTACTACCATCAAGAACCATCTTTAAATGCCCCACTTGGCAGAGATCTCTCTCTTCTCTGAATCTCTGTTACATCAACTAAAACCAACCAGCTTAGCCTGAAATGACTTTCTTTACCGAATGGGTTTGTCTTTCTAACTAGACTTGTGAGGGGCAAGAACAGGTTTCATACCTCCCTTGATTCTTAGTAACTCCTACCAGAATTTGAGTACACAGTGGGTGAAATAATATCTTAGAGTCACAGAATTAAGTTGAGAAAGTCCAACTACATTATTTTCCTGATGCAAAAATTGAAGTCTGGAGAGGCTTTTATGACATAGTTTACTCATTCCATCATTTGTCAAACACTTGCTAAGCATTTATATGTGGCAGACACTGTGCAAGATGCTCAGGACTTTAGGAGACAAAGAGATGCACAATTTAACCTGGAAAAGAGACATGTAAACAGCTCAGAAAAGTATAAATTATACAAAGTAAAATAGTGGTTTGCACAAGTTGGAACAGGAGGAGGGGCTGTTAATTAAATCTGAGAAATGAGATCAAGTCCAGAAAAAAAGTGTCGGGGAGGAGGAGCTATTTGCCCTGTGCCTTAAAGAAATATTGAGAACTTACAGCTTGTTAATGTCCATGCCAGCGTGTAGCCCAAATCTCCCAAATCCACACTGTTACTCTTCCAACTTGGGCATTGGTTAATTGCCTGATTGAGTAATTGAATGCTTGGTCTCTTGCCACAGCTTCCCACCCTGCCCTGGCCAGCAGGGATGTAGACTTGACTGGTGCTTGTTAGATATTTGGGTGACAGAAGGTGCCATGCCTCAAGGCAAGCCTCTAGGGAAGGGAAGGAGCATAATAGAAGCGGTGAGGCTGCCTAAGATTGGCAGGAGGACAGGGAGAGAAGGGAAGAGGTTAAGAAAATGTGGTTACAGATTACTCACAGAGCCTGCACGGCATCTGAGCCTCCCAATCTTCTGTCCTACAGCCCTAGAAGTTGGTTCTCTAGGTTAGAAGTCCAGATTATCAAAGAGAGTTCAACCAAGAGAGAGAAGGCAGGGGAGGGAAAGCTAGAGACAATTCCATGTAGACGGCTGCATTTTATAGCAGCAACAGCCCAATCAGCAGGAGAGACGTGTATTGACATCTCATGGAGAGCTGAGACTGGGAGTCTGTTGCTGTCTTGTGACCTCGATTCTACTACTAACAGCACAGGAAACCTGGGAGCCTCCATACATTTTTGGGCTTTTGACTCCTAATCCTTAATGTAAGACTGAACAGTTCCTGAGATCCCTTCCAACCCTAGTGGTCTCCAGATTTCTAATTGGAACCCCAAGAAGACGGCAGCTTGTCAATTTCTCTTCTCACCTCAAGAGGAGTCAGAAAATATTTGGCTCTGGCTTTTTAGCATGGGAAGTGGTGGCCCACAGACATCACAGTCGAGATATTAATAGATTATTCCAAATGTTATATTTGCATAGATGCACCACTCATTATGCAGATTGCCAATTATGAACTATTTGTTCTTTCTTCCAGGGGAGAAGTTGTTTATTTGCAAAGTGCAGGAGGGTGACTTTGGGCAGCATGGTGACAGAACCTTAGCCAGGAGATCTTTGTGAGACTCCCTGAGATGATCTGCACTTTGACACCAGCTGGGTGCTGGGCAGTGAGTGCTGGGCAGTGAGGTGATGAGAAATGATGAGAAAGAAACCAGTGGAAGATTTTTAAGAGAAGGACTGAAATCAAAAGGTCTTGATACAATAGTGATCAGATGTTTAATGGGAAAGAGAAATTATTTTGCTGTAAATTAGGCACAAACTAAAATGTGCTCAGTCCTTTAGAGCCACAGCATTTCTTTTGGCTGAACCATGCAATGATCAGGTCCTTTCCTTGTAATGCAAAAAAACCCCACCAACTGGGGTGCTTGGGTGGCTCAGGCAGTTAAGCCTTCGACTCTTGATTTCCGTTCAGGTCATGATCTTTTGGTCATGAGATCAGGCCTGTGTTGGGCTCTGAGTTAGGTGTGGAGTCTGCTTAAGGTTCTTACCTCTCCCTCTCCTTCTGCCCCTCCCCTGTTTGCATGTGCGTGCATTCTCTTTCTCTCTCAAAATAAATAAACTTAAAAAAAACCCAGCTTCAATAGACACCTGCCACTTACTGAGCATGAATACGTAGGGGCACTGTTTTAAGTCCTTTACTTGGGTTATCTCATTTAACCTCATAGCTCTTAGGAGGCACTGAACTTTGGAGAATTTACATATCCCTCATGCTGAACTTAATATTTGATCTTAGGCTGTCTGATCCCAGAGCCAGTGCACTTACTGGCTACAGTACATACTACTCTTCCTCAGACTCTTATTGCTTTGACCATAGGCCATTTTTCTTGGGGCCATATATAAACACAAGACTGGCTTCTGAGGGCAGGCAGAAACAGGAGCATCTGATATAATGCCCCCAACTGTCCTCTATTAGACTCCAGTTTTCCGCATAAGGCTTTAAATCTGAGAGTTGCCGAAGTTGGCTCCAGAGGGAGTGTGAGGGTGATTAATGAGTTTTTAAGAGGGGAAATGAGTGAGGGATATAGGAGAGGCTAAGAGGGTGTCTGAGACAATGGCTGCCATTAATGCTGGAAGGGATAAAAGCAGAGACTCTTGCAAGAAGAAAGAAGCTTGGAAGTCACCTTGTCTAATGTCATACACAATGCAGGAACCAGAGAGCCCTGAGCTGAACAATATAAATGTATGAAGATGCTGGGAAATGCTGCTGTCTCTTCATAAGAGATCAGGGTGAGCAGAAATCAGTAAGTTTCCATGGATGGCATGTGTATGTGCCCAGACCTGGGCAAGATGTCACAGGACATACACAGAAATGAGCTCTGTTGTGGGATGAGCTGGCCTAGTTGGGTTTCAAGACTTTTACAAAATGACATAAACTCCACAAGATAGTCTACAAGTGACACCAGTGTGGTATAGAGCTGTGCTGTCTAATTTGGTAGCCACTGGCCACAGGTGTCTATTGAGCATTTAAAACGTGAATTGTCTAAATTGTGCTGTAAATTTAAACTACATACTGGGTTTTGAAGACTTAGTATGAAAAAAATGTAAAGCATATATTTTCTCTTGCTTACATGTTGAAATAATAATATTGTGTATATATTAGATTCAATAAATATTATTAAAATTAATTTTACCTTTTTCTTTTCTTTTTAAAATGTGGTAGCTGGAAAATTTGAAATGATACAGGTGGCTTCCATTATATTTCTATTGGATAGTGCTGGTCTAGATTAGCTCCTGGCTACCTAAGGTATAGTTAACTCATGGACCATTTGCATGGGCATCATCTGTGAGCTTGCTAGAAACACAGGCCCTGAAGTTTGAGAAGCACTAGATAACACCAGTGTTCAATGTCTCCTTTGTGGGCTGTTCTCCTAGTCTGCACACTTAAACAATGCCAGGACTAATAGTAACTACCTGAATGACCAAGAATAAGGTCTGTTCTTAGTCCACATCTTAGATTTTCTCATCTAAGACAAAAAGGAGCTGCCCTTAGGGCCATTTTCAGCCCTATCTAGTGTGCTCTGACTCTATGATTATACTGTAGAAATTTTGTTATCTGGTAGAAAAAGTTAATTGTTCATAACAATTAATTTTTGAATCTCTAGTTCACAGTCAAGGTCTTATCTAAGAAAGTAATACCTTTCCACTTCTTTTCAAGAATATTTAACTCTAGACCAGATAACCTAGTCCCATGTTCTTCTGAAAACTTTATTCCAGCATTCATACTCATGAATAAATTTACTTGGAAAGTAAGCAGTGGAGGGTTTAGTATTTGGAATATATGCACTGAATAATGAAAATGCCATTACTTACAACTGCTTTTTGAACATCTTCTCTGGCTAGATCTGCAAAATGGGCATTCATCAGTTCCTCCTCAATAGACAAACAAAAAAATTCCTCCTCAATAAGCAAACATTAAGTAGAAAAGCACAGGGGTGAACAGCAGAGTATTTCAAATCAGAAGGACTGAATTTTATATCCAGGCTCTGCCCATATGTGTAATTACAGATAAGTATTTTTACCTAGCTAAGCCTCAGTTCATTTCTCTGCAAAAAGGATAAAATAATGTCACTGTTTATTCACTAAATAGATTATATAGGGACTAAACTAGTTTAGCATGGTGTTGGGATCAATACATATTATTAATGTTACTAGATGAGACTAACACAGAGTGGGGCTAGGTATTATGTGGGTGAAAAAGTCTTAGGAGAGGGTCTTAATTGTAGTTGAACACCACACTGGGGTGGAATTTGAAATGGTCTTTGAAGTATAATAAAGTTTGGAGAGATGGAAGAGAGAAGGATGGGATCCTAGATAGAAGAAACTCCTGACCTATGGAGCATGAAAGAACTAAGCATGTTTGAGTCATCTAATTTGGTGAACATAAGGGTATAAGGGGAATTATGTGGGAAAGAGAGGTTGGGTCCTTGGTTGTGGAAACTGAGGTAGAAGAGATTTCAGGGCTACAGGATTAAAATTTTTTGATTAACATTGAGAAAATGTGTGTCTACACTACCAAACCATGATGCAGAGCCTCTTTACCTTTGGGGTGTTGTTTGCTTTTGCTACAACAGATTATTCCATCAGCCCCATCTCTCTGGCCTGTCTTCCCCCAACCAAGCCATTGGCAATCGGATCTCGCTCCCATGCTGACATTTCCCTGAGACTCATTTCATGCTATTTCTTCACGGGGGCATCTGGGCTGACAATGCAAAGAGACTTTTCCCACATAATTGAAAGGAATTTCTGATTATGCGCGGGGATGTCAGCCATGATGAAGTCTTGGACTGTTTCCAATTCCAGCTGCTTCTGATGACAGTGTTCCAGTCCCCCTTTCTCTCCCCCTCCCTGGCATTCTCCTTGTGAACTTTTTGCTCCCTTCTGGGAGTGATTTCTCAAGATAATATGCTATTTCCAAGCTTTCCTTTCTCCAGCCAGATTGATGGGTCCTGCATGAAGTGTACTCTTTTGGGGGGTCCAGCTCAGAAGCACTGCTATTGCACAGACCTGCACAAATTTCATCAGTAGTTACCCTGTCATTTCCATATCTGGAACCCTGTGCCTGACAGGAAAAGGTTGAGTGAACACACATATATTTTGGGTCTTTCTTTAGAGAAGTTCTTTTGAATATGCAGAACAAAGTGAGGGCTGCATTTATCTCTGACCTTTTCCGGCTCTTTTCTTGCATCTGTTAAGGGAAAAGCAGGCCTCTGAGCTCACCAGTCTCCTCTCCCACGGAGCAGATGATAGAGTTGCCTGGATTCACTTCCTCACCAGCCTTCATTGCTCAGGCCTGCCTGAATCTTTCTCTGTGGCTGATTTTCCTGCAGGTTTCTGGGGGATCCCAGAAAAAAAGGAAACAGTGTCCTTGGGGAGTAGTTGAGGTAGCGGCTAAACATCCAGGACCTTGCATTCTCACTGTGTGTTCAACCTTTAAACCTCTTTTCCATGAAACAGTTAACACCATTGTTATCTCCTATGTGTCTCCTAGCACAGGATGTGAGGAAAGAATGTGTATCAAGAAGAGGGAAGGGAAAGTTGGAGAAAGCATCAGGTCCTTCCCCCAGTGCCAATCAGAGATGATGCCTTGGCCTGGAGTGAACAGTTCTTGGTCCATGGTGTCATTGCTGATCTGGTGCAATCCAGGGGTGACTCTGGGGGCAGAAATCTACCAATATAAGCTTTTGCCATTTCTTACAACTTCTCTGGGAAACAGTTAATAACATAGTAGAAAGAACTGGACTTGTTGAGTCTTGCATTCAGTTCTGGCTAGGACTTTTAGAAGGTATATGCACTAGACTGTGGGCTTCACAAAAAGTCACTGCGTCTGCTTCCAAACGTGTCTCAGAGTTTGGCACTGTGCCTGGTGTATAACAGGTGTTTAATAATGAAAATATGATCTGGAGCAAGTTCATATATTAAATATGTTATATATGTGTGTAACACACACACATACATACTCACAGAGTACTTTTATGTTAAAAGAGATTAAATAAAAGCACTATGAACAATGCCCCAAAACAATGTTCCTAGCATAAAACATATATACATATAAATCTTAGCTTATCCTCCACTGGAACACTGTCCTTCAGCCAACCCAACTATATTTTAAATACCCATCTTGGATCCCTGGATCCTGAGATTTCACCATTAAGTGTATGATATTTCTTTTTATTAGCCTTACATTTTCCTATGACCACCTTTAAAATGCAAATGTACTTGTGTTGGGCATCACATTAAATTCTATATGTGAACTAGTTTGAAAAATTACTTCCTAAGATAGACAGAAAAGACCAACTATCCTTTGGGGGTTTTGTTTTTGTTGTTACTGTTTTAATTTTTTTTAATGTTTATTCAATTTTTGAGAGATACAGAACATGAGTGGGGGAGGGGGAGAGAGAGTGAGAGGGAGAGAGGGAGACACAGAATCTAAAGCAGGCTCCCAGCTATGAGCTGTCAGCACAGAGCCCGACACGGGGCTCAAACCCACGAAGTGTAAGATTAAGACCTGAGCTGAAGTCAGGCACTTAACTGACTGAGCCACCAAGGCACCCCAGCCAGTTCTCCTTTTGTTTAGCTTCAAAGAGGAGTGGGTAGGTAGAAGGATACTAGATGAGAAAGCTGGAAACCGAGTCTTCATCAGAGATTGAATTACCCCCATCTTTCTGGTCCAGGTGATCAGGCCCAATTTATTTTTATATGGTAGGGGAAACAAAGAGAGGATGTATAGAGGGGATACCCTCTGAAAAGATGAGCAGTGACAGTATTTATTTGTTTTTTCCCATGTTGACTAAGACTAATACAAAATAATTACTTTTGCCTAACAGAGAATCTTAGCCTCTCCAGAGGAGCTGGTTGCAGTCACTCATTCAGGAACCCCCATTACAACATCCCAAGTTGCTGCTTGGATTTTTCTTGGCTGAAGATGGTTCCTGAGTCTTAAGGCTTGCCATTATACTGTTGAATGACCAAATTTTTTAGGAAAGATTTAATTTAGTTGGATGGTTAAGATCTTTGGTATTTACTGGCTATTAACATCATTTGAAACCCTTCAATGTCCAGTAGGACAAATTTCTCTTCGGTGTGAGAGAAGTAAGGGGTTAAGCCAAATCAAAGCAGAGTTACGAGGAATCTGAGATTTGTCTTAAGCCCCTTCCACTTGCTCATTATATCTCTCTTGTCCACATGGCCTTTCCTTTATGCTGTCAACACTGGAGGCCGAAAACCTTTCTGGGTTTGACATTTGCACAGTTTCACTAATTGTTAAATGGAAATAAACCTGACTTCCCAAATGCTTAACAAGGGAAACATTATAAAGTCATATGCCTAATGTGATGGGTCTTTCCTTAAACCTTGCCATTGAAGCAGTCATCAACTCTACCCACATCTCAGTCTCTGACTCCTAGGAATTTATACCCAGGGAAAAACTAACAATGAATCCCAGAGACCGAGGTTTCTTAGCTCTTGGTAAGCAAAGATATGGCTGTTATTTTAAGTCTTTTTTTCCCTCCCACACTGCCACCCTCAACTTATGCCTCTTCTATATATTCTAATGTCATGAAATTCAACTGCAACAAACCAAAGTATACATTCAAAGGAAATGAATAACCATATGCATAAGGATGTCACTCTTTTGGGAGAACTTGCTCTTTAGCACTGTTCATAAGACCTTTATTCAGGTAAAGGGACAGCATCAGAATATGTCTCTCCATGTCTCCCTGGTTAAATCTGCTTGAAGGATGTATCTGTTGTTCCTGACCTCCTGTGTCCCCATAGTAGGATTGAGGAATGAGTGTGTACAGAGCACCAGAGGACATGAAGGGTCACAGGAACCCAGATGTTTCTGATCCAAGGTGTCAACCAGTGAGCCTAACATTTGCCTTTCATTAATCAAAAAGAGGATTAAATCTTCAGTGTCTCTTTTTCCAGATAAAGAGCTGCCACTTTGTTCTGATTACAATTCCTCAACTTGGGAGCCAGAAGTAGGCTGAGCCAAGATTGCCTCTGAGAGCAGGGTAAGTAGGGGCCCTGGGAAAGGAGAAAGCTGATGAACCAGTGCAACATCAATAAAAAGCTCTGATCTGTAGCATTTGCTGATTTCCATGGTGTAAATACTTCCATCATGACCAATTTCAAGCTACCAACATGAAGTTACTGAAATTGGAATTGGAGAAAGATGAGCACAGTTGGCTTGGTGTGAGCCAGCTCCAGCATACCAATGGGACAGTGACCTTTGTGAGGTCACAAGGTCACTAAAATGTCAAACCACAGGATGGCATGATGTTCCAGCATACTTGCTCACTGTTAAAGCAATTTGCTATTTAAAATTGAAAGGTGTTCTCCAAAGGCAAGGGAATTAAAAGCAAAGATGAACTGTTGGGACCTCATCAAGATAAGAAGCTTCTGCACTGCAAAGGAAATAATCAACAAAACTAAAAGGCAACCAAAGGAATGGGAAAAGATATTTGCAAATGACATATCATATAAAGGGCTAGTATCCAAAATCTATAAAGAACTTACCAAACTCCACACCTGAAAAACAAATAATCCAGTGAAGAAATGGACAGAAGACATGAATAGACACTTTTCCAAAGAAGATATCCAGATGGCCAACAGACACATGAAACGATGCTCAACGTCGCTCATCACCAGGAAAATACAAATCAAAGCCACACTGAGATACCACCTCACACCGGTCAGAGTGGCTAAAATGAACAAATCAGGAAACTATAGATGCTGGCAAGAATGTGGAGAAACGGGAACCCTCTTGCACTGTTGGTGGTATTGCAAACTGGTGCAGCTGCTCTGGAAAACAGTGTGGAGGTTCCTTAAAAAGTTAAAAATATAACTACCCTATGACCCAGCAATGGCACTGCTAGGAATTTACCCACAGGATACAGGAGTGCTGATGCATAGGGGCACATGTACCCCTATGTTTACAGCAATGCTTTCAACAATAGTCAAATTATGGAAAGAGCCTAACTGTCCATCAACTAATGAATGGATAAAGAAGATGTGGTTTATATATACAAAGGAATACTACTTGGCAATGAAAGAATAAAATCATGCCATTTGCAGCAACGTGGATGGAACTGGATTATGCTAAGTGAAGTCAGTCAGTCAGAGAAAGATATCATATGTTTTCACTCATATGTGGATCTTGAGAAACTTAACAGAAGACCATGGGGGAAGGGAAGGGGAAAAATAGTTACAGAGAGAGAGGGAGGCAAACCATAAGAGACTCGTAAATACAGAGAAAAAACTGAGGGTTGATGGGGGTGGGGGAGAGGGGAAAGTGGGTGATGGGCATTGAGGAGGGTACTTGTTGGGATGAGCACTGGGTGTTGTATGTAAGCCAATTTGACGATAAATTATATTTAAAAAAATAAAATGAGAAGATGTTAATTCCTATGTATGTATGTATGTATGTATGTATTCATTCATTCATTGTTAAGAAAGACTGCCACATGCAGCGCCTCATTTGGATGTGTCTGGAGTCTTGGAAGCTTGACTGCCCTATGTTTTCCTATAAATGGACCTTGAGAGCTTGTTTGGAGATTCTAGCAGGAGAGCACAGCTACTCATGTGTTCTTGACCAAAGACCGATTCTTCTCCACCAGGGAAGACTGTACTCCACTGAGCATGCAGCTTTGGCAGGGGTACACTTGGAGTGGAAAGAGAAGAAGGGGACACCTGTCTAGCCAGTCACATCAGCCAAATGAACCCTGGTGATCAATGGCGTGACAGATTCCACAGCCAGATAATCCCTCACATCCAAAGATGGTAATTCTTCAAGTGCAGTTTCTTCTTGCTCTTGTGTATACCAGATTCAGCTGGTTTCTGAGAACCCAAAAACCAAGGAGAAGGATATATTGAGGCAAGTAGCCCCATTCTTTCCATAATGTAGAAGAAACCTTACTTCATTTTACATTTGTGAAATCTTGGTAATTTCCCTCAAACACACAGGGCACCATCTCACTGTGAGACCTTGGTCAAGTCATGTCTCTTTTCTGGGTTCTTGTTTTTGCATCTGCAAAATGAGTAATCTGGGTTACAAAATCTCCCAAGTCCCTCATAGTTTTAACATTCAGTTTTAACAATACTGAAAATCTCAGAGCTACAAATCCACAATATAAAAACACAAGTGAAAATTTCCAGTCAAAGAAACACCTTTTTCTGTTTACATGCTGCTGGATAACTGGTTCCCTGCCCCTTACCCAAATGGAGCTGTGATTCTGACAGATTTCTTTCCACACTCCTCTTGCAGGGCCTCAGCATGCCCTGGTATTTGAAAGGATACCAGCAAGTACCAGCCTTTGTCCTTAAGCTGCTTTCCCACTGGCCCAGTATTTGGCCTGACATCCTACCTTTATATATAAACTCTGTTCCATTCTGAAGTGCATAGACCACTCTGATGAAGCAGATGGAATCCATCAGTCACCATAAATGCTTTTGTATCCATAAATATTCTACCAGATACCAGCTGAGCCAATTCTCCCAATGATGAGAGACACGCACCAGGTATGTGTGGAGAGGGGTAAACAGGATACAGAGTCAGTCTCAGGTCTTGGGGAGGTGGAGATATGTCCCAGGCAGAAAGCTGCAGCTAGTTCCCCTGGGCAGCCAGAGGACAGCCAGTGGGTGGTGGGAGAGGGGAAGGCACTAAAGGAATAAGAAGGACTCCAAAAGCGAAGGTAGAAAGTGAGAGACAATTCTCTGGCTCACACTTTGCTGAGAACCACTTTGCATATTTCTATTTTTGCTATAGATGGTAGTGGTGACAGAGGGGTCCTCGCATGAACTATGCTAGTGCCTTTGTCTCTGTGATTGTCAAGAGTGACTTCCAGACCTGGTAGCACCTGGGTGGACAGATCTGAGTCTGACTTCATCACAACCTTTCCTGCAGCTGATCTAGCTGCACACACTTAGGAAACCGAAGGGGAGGAGAACACATGTGGAGAGAAGCCAAGAAAGAGGCCGCTGGGTCAAGTGGGGGGCTAAATCCAGAAAGGGCAATGTGATTGAGGTGACTGCTATGGCTAGTGAGCACAGGGGGCAGACCAGTGGGGCTGGCAAAGCCTGGCTGAGGTGCTGGGTTCAGACTACTGACTGGGGAGGCAGCTGTGCTCTGTTTTCCCCTCTGGGGCACTCTGCTTCATGGTAAGTCCTTTGGAAAGGAAACACTAAAACATATAGTTATACTCACTCTACCCTTGCTGGTGAAATTTTCTAATTACAAAACATGGTTTATTGAAGTTTATTGAAGTTATTTTTTTGGTTCCTTTGCTTGGGTGTACGTGCTTAGTCTGTTTATGGGATAATCCAGCCCAGTTGCAACTCTACATTGGCTAAGCGTACAGCTTATGTGTTCTGAGCACACAAGAGAGAGTCCATTCATAGTCCTAGAAAAACAATTAAAAGCTACAATAGTAATAATAGTAATAGTAATAGTAGTAGTAGCTAACAGACACAGTGGTTATTATAAGCCAGGTGGGAGAGCTGTGACTTGAACCCAGTCCTTCTGGCTCTAGAGTGTGTGATGACCTCCACCAAAAGACAGATGTCTCCTTCTCATCGAGAATGTAATCCAAGTGAGACCAGGGGAAGAATACCGATGTAGGGAGCTGTAGGTAACCTGGGATCTGTGACACTGGGCACAATACTGTTTCTAATCCTCAATGCCTTCTGTAAATAATCAGAGTAGCAAAGAAGACTATTAAGACCAAGACATCTCACTGTTACGCATCCTGCTTTGCATTTGGTGATCCTCACGCTCCACAAGGGAATGTACACTGTTTTTTACACAAAGAAAGAAGTACCTGGGGCGTCTGGGTGGCTCAGTTGGTTAAGTGTCCGACTTCGGCTCAGGTCGTGATCTCATGGTTGGTGAGACTGAGCCTTAAGTTGGGCTCTGTGCTGACAGCATGGAACCTGCTTGCGATTCTCTCTCTTCCTCTTTCTGATTCTCTCTCTCTCTCTTTCTCTCTCTCTCAAAATAAACAACCATTAAAAAAAGGAGTACATGTAATGACCACTTTCTAGGCAAGATTACTAAGATTACACTAGAAGAATGGATCTCACAAGGCCATAAAGCTAGAAAAAGGCAGAATTGGGACCTGCCTCAGAATTTCTAACTGTAAATCTGGGTCACTGGAAGAAAGGAAAGGTTTTGTACAGTGTTGCTCTGAGCCAGGGGGCCTTGGAAGTCTCTGTACCCTGCTAGGGCTGCTGGGGCTCGAGTGGAAGGTCAGAGGACAATGGGAAAGAGGGTCCTCTTGACTTATTTACCTGTCTGCAATTTCATTTGAAGATTTTATGGCTTGAAAAAGCTTGTCATTCACCCTGTTCCAGGTCTTTCACCCTTCACATCTGGGGCTACAACAGGGCTTCTGACCACTGTCCCCAAGAGCAAAGATGTGAGGAGAGAATGGCACTTTAGTTCTCCATAAAAGCTAGTGAGGCCCTGTGAGTGAATTCCTATTCAGGAGACAACACATTCCCACTCCTGGAAAAACGACTTGAGACAACATTGATAATAAAAATGAACAAAACATGTCATGCTTGCTAGGTGCCAAGCACTATTCTAAAATTGTGTGTTGCCTAATCTATGTTGCTTATAAAAACCTGCAGTTCTTGTTTACAATGAGAGACCATCGACCCCTTTCCAGAAGAAAACTGTTTCCTCTCTTGTTGTAATTGCTCTGTTGAAATACGTGTGCTCCCATTCCATATATGTATGGATATATATACCTTTCCAGACATTCACACTCTCATATATAACATAGGTATGCATTCATTTATATTTACATTCTTGTAAAAATTAATTCTTCTTTTAATTTGTCCATCTTTAGTATTTCCATTATTACAGAAGGGCTACCTTATTGCTTTTAATCTGACTTTGAACTTGGCAATGACTGAAATAAGTAAGTCAACCAACCATGGGTAAGAGCCTTTAAGCATAGTGTAGGGAAATTT
The DNA here is from genome assembly GCF_018350175.1 of Felis catus. Lineage (NCBI taxonomy): Eukaryota > Metazoa > Chordata > Mammalia > Carnivora > Felidae > Felis > Felis catus. The sequence continues at coordinate 65,684,392 of NC_058379.1, read as the reverse complement.
TGATTTTAGGAATTTGGAGACCTGAATTTCAGACTCAACTTTGGTTAGTTATGTATCTGGTTCAAGTGATGTTTATTAATTATCTCCTAAGCATATGGGATTGTGGGGAATACCATAAGTACATGATACAGTCATGGGGGCACATGGAAGATAACGGGACATAGCAGGGTACAGGGAAGATGAAGGGACATGGGGGGTACAGAGAAGCCCAGGGATACAGGTGACCCACGGAAGATAAAGGGACATGGGGGTACAGGAAAGATAAAGGGACACGGGGGGCACAGGGAAGATAAAGGGACATGAGAGGGGCACAGGGAAGATAAAGGGACATGGAGGTACAGGAAAGATAAAGGGACATGGGGGGCAAAGGGAAGATAAAGGGACACGAGGGGGGCACAGGGAAGATAAAGGGGGTAGAGGGTTTGGAGGAATGTGAAGGGGGTAGGGAGAGTATAAGGTGAAGACTGGGGAAGGCACTGGAATTTGCAATGAGTCTGGAAGGATAGAAACAGATACTTATTTGTACAAGCCTCTTTTGGCAAGTGAGGGGACTGAATTTTAATGGGGAGGAAGGTGGCCTGGTGAGGCAACAAGAGCCTGGGGTGAGGGGAGCATGCTGAAGCCCCTTCTCTGCTCCCACTCTTTCTTCTCATCTGTTAAAGGAGCAGTGAGGACTGAGTAGGTGACTCCCCAGGGCCCCAGCCCAGACGTGACACCCCAGGAGGTGGTTCATGCCCATTCCTAGCTCCCCAAATAGCCCGGTCCCTCCCGTCAGTGCCACATGGCAAGGACCCAACTGGTGCTTTTGTCTTAATCCATGGCGTTCCAGAATCAACCTCTGCGTTTCTCCATCTCCCACTTCTAAGCACAGCCTCATTGATATTCTGCAAACTTTCCTGGCCCCCTTCTTGTCTAATTCTGTGAGAAGACATTTCAATGAGTCTGAGCTGGGACAATTTAGAGCTGAGACTCGGATCTCTATTCACAGCCAGGGTGCGTTCTCACCAGATTTGAGTCAGGAGGCTAAGCTTTTTAGATCCCCCAACGGCATTGTCTCCAAGTTTTCTCGGGGCCAGGCTGCCAAGTTCACGCGAGGTGCTGATCTCCCTGCTTTCACAGACCTACTTATTAGCAGCTCTCTTTCTTTCTTTTTCTTTTCTTTTTTTCCCCCTTCCAGGCCCATAGATACAATTATTAGAAATTCCTGGTTTTGTGCCCATATTGAAAGAAGGCCTGAATGGGTATGCTAAGGACCCGAAAGTGAGCCACTCTCCCTAACTCCAGCTTATGCGGTTAATTAGATTTGGATGGTTTCAGAGGAGCAGCTGGAGTTTTCAGAAAATGGGAACCATAAAAAGGGACTATTCAAGGTATTTTGGAGGGGCCTTATAAAACAATACAGCTGTGAAATGGGGTTTGGGAAATACAACGCTCTTGATTTGGGGGGAGGTTTCAGAGGAGAGGGGCGGGCAAGGGGTGACAGGAATGGGTGTGAGCAGGCAGAGAAATGCCAGGCCAGGGCAGATTCCGTTCACATGGACGCTGTTAAGCTGGTGTCACACAGTTCTGGTCCCCATAGCAGCCCTGTCCCTAGTTCGGGGGAACAGCTCCAGCACATGCCAGAGTCAGGTCGACTGGAGAAGATGGGAGTTAAATATTGGCCTTGGAGTACGAGGCTACTCTCATTTGGCTGAAACTATGAAGTTTTTCAGAAAACACAGTTTCTGCAATGCTGGCTTTGTACTCTGCAGGCAGCATGGGTGACAATCCCCTGGCTGTGTCTGACCGTAGGAGAACTGTGCTCTCCCTACTTTGGATTGAATACAGCCTAACCTGGAAGTGCCTAATGCCTGAACCTCTGTGAGAGCCCTGGGTGCTTGCAGTGTGATATTTTGAACTTGTTGAGTATGCAAACACCCTAAGGCAGGAGTCTCCAAAGCCACAGTCTGACAGTGTGACTAGGCCTTCATCTTGCCTGTCCAGAATTCACAGTGGGTTTCTTCATCTCTAAGACCAAGAAGAGTCTGGACGCTTTGGCATTCAGTTACTCACTTGTGATAATGCAGAGCCTTTATGAGAAGGTGTGGAAGGGGGCAGGGTGCAAGAGGGCCTGGGGAGCCTGCAGATGAACAGGAGGAAAGGCAACTTTCCAGAGTTCCACCTGTAGGAGGAGGGAAGCTCATAGCCAAGTTCCTCATGCAAATTCTACTGCTCGGTGGTCAGCAATCTAAGCATTTCTGGGGTCTGTAGTCAGGAGTGCCCCCGGGGCAAAGGTGGGCATGAACAATGGCATTTTGTTCCATGGAGCAGTAATTAGGAAACTTTATGGAACCTAGTTTTTTCTTTTCTTTTCTTTTCTTTTTTTCTAACTACCGGAAGACTTTCTCCAGACCAAATTCTACCTACAACCCCAGACTATGAAACTGGGAGAAGCAGAACAGCCCTGGTTAAGGGGGAGGGAGCTTGCTTGTTCTCACTCTTCAGATGACCTCTTGGGCGCAGGCACAGAGCACTTGGGCCCCCTTGTTGCTTGGAGCCTCTGCATTCTGCAAAGCAGCCTTCTGCCAAACCCAGACATTTTAACCTGTCCCATATGTTTTTTATATTAGGGTCTGTCTGTGGGTCTGCCCCTTTCCTCCATTCCTGATTCAGATGGAGTCAATGTGTGACAGACTGTCTGGTTGTGTAGGTGGGAGCTCTGTGGGACCAAAACATGGTTATTAATATCAGTGTGTCCATGGGCTGTCAAGCCCTGGAGAGAATCATGGTTTCAAAGAATAGCTCACTCATTCCTTTAGCAAAAGACCACCTTCTTATACCAAAAACACTGCACTGTGTCCTGCTGCTACTGGGGTGAATGAGACACAGTTCCTTCTGTTAAGGGGTTTGTACTCTAATAAGGGTGAAAACCACACACACAATGACTACAGTCCAGGACCACTTCATCAGTACTGCATCAGAAGGGCACCAAATGTTCTCAGAGGAAGGAGGAAGACTTTCATCTCAGTGATCTGACAGGAGCTACACAATGTGCTACCCAGTTTCTGGGGAGAGAACAAGCAGGGTGGATGTGGGCGCTTGCTGCCCAGTGGATTCTGTTTTGACGTTTTAAAGGATTAAATATTAGAAGAGAAGGAATGAATAGAAAAAAGAAGTGAAGAATTTAGGGGTGGGGGGGAGGGAGGGAGGGAGAGAGAGAGAGAGAGAGAGAGAGAGAAAGGGAGGGAGGGAGGGAGGTCTGCTTTGGACAAGCTTTCAGCGGGTAACACTATAAAACTTCCCTCATTTGATATTTTTAGACACTGTCTGCTCTTAGTTCTTGTATTTTCAATTGTCTGTGTGCCCTTTCTCTCTGTGACATATTTTTAGATTGTTGGCTTCTAAAAGGCAAGAATGGTGGGCAGGTATCTTAGTAAATCAGTTTACATTGCAAGTGTTTCCCTTCCTTGGAAACCGGATCACCAGCTGGAGAGCCTTTAAGCAAACGGAACAAACATGGAGCACTCACCTTTCTGTGTTACCTGGGGTGGAGGTGAGGTATGAGGAAATCCACATGACATAGGGTGCTGGTCCCCAGAAATGGACTATTTGGAGACACAAGACAAACTACCAGAAGCTTTTTAAAAATGAATTTTAGTGAATTCCTAAACTCTGGGACATTGTCTGTGACTATAACTGGCATTGACCATTTGAGGGACTACAGGACATTTCCAAGGGACAGGGGTGAGCTAGGCTCTGCAGAAGGTTCAGGAGTTAGGATAGAAATTGAATTACTAAGTTATTCAGTGCCTAGGCTTTAGTCTCAGATACTGTAGGGGACACAAAAAGTAGCAGACCCTTGAGTCACTTTCTGTTTTGTGGTGGGGGTGGTGTAACACACCCAGGAAACCAACCTTACCAATTAAGGAGTGCACAGAGATGCACTGTTGGGTTTTGCAGTTCCAAATGGTAGAGAAGAAAAGGGAGAGGTCTGTGTGGGGCTGGAGTGGCCATCAAGGGAGGGAGTGCCCTTTGATGAAGAAGAGGAATCTGGAGAAATCATAAATCAAACAGTAAGGTTAACCGGGAAGGGAGGAAGTGGAGGGGAATCTTGGGAAGAAGTCCAGAGGCAGGCTAAGCATATCTGGTTAAAATGAAGACATGTCCTGATATGTGTGGAGGGTCTGGGTTGGCAAAGAGCATGAAGGGAATGTGGGCAAAGGTTCTGAATAAAGATTGCATGGGAATTTGGAGACTGGAGGCCTTGAATTCCAAGCTAAGAGATGTGAACTTTTTCCTGTAGGCTAGAGAAGCTCTTTTTTGGACCAGGAAACCGAGCCCCTATCATTTCATCAGTTGGAGAGAGGCCCTCCCCAGTGGTTGGTGGTCAGATAGGAGAAACCTGTGCCAGGACACTCTGCAGCATTCGGAGACACAGACAGAAGGAGCTGGAAACGTCTCGCCATAATTGGCTCTCTCTAGGCTGCTGCCTTGTTGTGAGGAGAGGTGGTACTCCCTCCTCTGCACAGTGATTGCTGGCCCAAAATAGCCCTGCACCTGCTCTGAGATGCCTGCAAGATAATTTCAGCTTCCAAGGAAACTGCCCTGATTGGTGTTGATTTTTCATGACCTCCCTTCAGGCAAACACCTGGAGATAAGCACCTGATCACAGAGGTGCACCCTGGAGAGTTGAAGGCACAGAGGTATGCAGCCTGGGTGCTCCTTATCTCCTACCAGGGAAGGGAGGATCAGGTTCTGGGTGCCTCTCACCCCACGGGTATTGGAACCAAAAGGTTGGGCACTAACTGGCCAATGCAGAGGGCAGGGAAAAGGGCAGGGGGGTAGTGTGGGGACTAGGAGCCTGAGCCATCACCCTGGGGAGCCACTTTGGAAGCAATGCTTGAAGTGGGCCGACTCTGATCTCTGATTTACAGTCTGACTATGACCTATCTTCCCAGCTTATCTCCCACCTCTGCATACTCTTCCTCTTCAGCTCAAACCAGCTCTATGGAAAGATCTTCCTTTAGCTCATGCCTGAAATTCTGGTTTGCTCACCTAACCAAATACTTCCCTTTCAGCTCAAACATCACTTTCTCCTCGGACCTAACTGTGGCCTTCTGTGTATAAAAAAAAATCCAGGGCACTTGAGAGAAATACAAATAACTGCTTGAAAACTGGGAGGGATCACACACAGATGAGTGAATTGGCATCATATTTAAGGCATATTATTGATGCCTGCCTGCTATACTTAAGACACTGTCATGAGTGACTGCATACATAGTCTCTCATCTGATTCTCTCCAGAACTCTACATGGTATCCTTGTGTCCACTTTTCAGGTGTTTACAAATTTGCCCAAGACCATATAACTTGGAAGTGTTATAAGCTGGGTTGGGCCCCGTGGTCTAAGTTAACAGTCCTTCCTCTATGATGCACTATCTTGGTCACACATTATATAATTGATTATGGGTAAAGAAAAGGTACTTGAACCAAGTCAAGTTTTATGATACAGTGTTTCATTATGTTCCTCTGATGGGCCAATGGGGCTCTGAGGATCCTCACCGATATTTCATATGAACTCAAGCAGGTACTGCTTCCAGAAGGAGTGGCATGTAGGAGTAATGAGGCTTTGGCCAGAAAGATAAAGCTCCTTTCTACTGTTTCTTCCATTTCTGAAGCATACTGTTCAATGTAACTCGGTCCATCTGGCAAATTTTTGGAGAATTTAATGTGGAATCCTCATTTTGGCACTTTACTGGGACAAAGGGTAGACAACTAAACCTTTCCCTCATTCTATCTCCTTCAAAGAGTTTATTTTTTATGATTTTTTTAAACTGAAGATATGCACAACCGAATACCTTGATTTGGGAATTATGCGGCTCTTACCCACTCATCTGTTTGGTTCACAAACTCTGTTTTCTCTCTCTCTCTCTCTCTCTTGCTTTTTTCCCCGTGTGGTGGTTACCAAAAGCTCTATGTCTAAGAACTGGGGGATTTGTAGAAGTCCTCTGAGATGTGGGGGATTCAAACCCTTCACCAAGGTGTGAAAACAACTTCTTCCAGGATCCTGTCAGCCCACCAACCTGGTCTCCTTACACACCTGAGAACATGAGCCCCAGAGCATCACTCTCCTCAGGGCACCTGTGGCTTCTCTTCACTCCTCTGACTGTAGTTGTGGAGGATAGGGTGAAGGAGAGGAAAATCTGAATCCACACACTCTTATTTTTTCTCCCTCTTCTTCTAATTCCACCGTATTTCTCCCTCAAGCGCTATTTTCTTAACCTGTCCTGATAGTAGCAGTAAGAAAAAAAAAAGTGTCCCAAACTTACTGCCTCAGGAGAGAAATTTAGAGAGCATGAGAAGAGGAAACGTGCTTGTTTTCACAGTCATCCCCAGTGGCTCCTTCTGGCTCCCCATCCTAACTGTAGCTTTCTTTCTCCCCAAACCTACAGACCCAGCTCTTCAGCATCCTGAATTGAAGTTCCCACATCACTAGAATTAAGCAAATAAACAAAATCCATGTGCCAATGAAGGCTGTCCCCTTCATTCTTCCTGCTGTGTACCAGTGTTTGGTGTCCCTGGCATGGCCCAGGTAACTGCAGACCCCAGGCTCCCACGCACTTGAACCTGCAGGGCTGATGGCTTCATGCACCTGGACCCACCTGAGATCCTGGCTCAGACCTCTGCTTCCCAAACCTGGCCGATCACCCCAACTATATAGGGAACATTCAAAAACATTTGCCCCAGACACCATCCAGAGATTCTGATTCACTAGGTCTATATTTTGTTAAAGCTCCTGGCTAATTCAAGTAAGAGCCAATCAGGTTTAAGGACCACTAATCTAGACCACGAATTATTATCTCATTCTTAATCTGTATCTTTATCTCTTTGGACCCAGATTTGCAGTCTACAGTTTATTTCCTCCAGCTATGACTTTAGGGAGATCCAGCTTTCTGGTCTCAGATTCAACCACTTTCCATATCATTCCTGTTGCTGTCTCTGCTGATGTGATGGGTTTCTTCCAAGACATCTATAAGTGGGACATTATCCCATACTAGAGAAATTCCATAAATAGGATAAAAGTCTGTTGAATGGGCTTTGCTGTTTAACTAGCACCCCTATACAGTGATGATTATTGAAAATATAAAATTCACAATCATAATAATAGTCACCTATAAGAGAAAACAAAGTTGTTCCCTATCCATTATCTCATTTGGTCTTAGCAAAATCTCTAATACCTACCAGTGTCATTCTGACTATACAGATTTATAAACTTAGACTTGGAGAAGGTAAGGGGCACATGCAAAGATCCATAGAAGCTATCTTTCTGGGCTTTTTGAACACTGAAGGTTACAGTATGCCGAGCACAGCTATGCTTTCGGTACACTGTAATGTAGTTAGAAAACTGACATGTCCATGAAGCCCCCACCACCTCTTCATCAAAGCCATCACAGAAGCCCTCAGGTGTTCACAGCAGTTCAGCACCACCCTCCAACTCCTACAGCAGTCAGCTTCTCCCTTGGACCCTGGTGGGGATTTATCCTGGTTTCCTTGATTCTTGGTTCCTTAGATGGTAGGCTTGTCCTGACTGTTCCCCAGAAGCCCAACCTGGTCAGCTCACTGGTCAGTCCACCCTGAGATGGAGTGGAACATTAGACAATAATTCTTAGACACTTGGGACCCAGGTATTATCTAAAGCCAGGGTAAGCCTTATGGAGGCTCTGTGAGTGTGAACATAGCTCAGGAGTCTTTGTGCTTCCTATCCAAAGATGCCTGCCTTCTCCAACCTACCTTAGCAGCCAAAGAAAGATGGTCTCTTACATCTGTGTGAGATATGAATCATTACCAGCATCATGAGTTGTCTTTCACTGAACACCTACTATGCTCCAGGACCTGTGCTTTGTGTACTTGGTCTCCCTACAAGACAGAGGTATGATCTTTTATAGATTAGGGCATTGGACTCCAAGAGATTACTGCAGAAATGCATGGGCATCTCTCTGCCCCAAGCTACAGAACCAGGAGGTAAAAGGGCCCTGTCTTCATGTCTCAAAGGCAGGTAAGTCTCAAGTGTTTGTTCTATGATATTATCTTTCTCCAGTTCCATCACTATATCATCCATTTAAGACATCATACATGTTTAAAAAAATACATAGGAGTGATCAGTCACTGACATCCTTTAGTGACTGTTCTTAGTTGATGCTTCCTAGTATACACAGCTGAAAATCCTTTGGGATTTTGAGAGGGGAGAACAACAGATTAATTTGGAGGTTGAGCCACTCTGTCGTATAGCAGGCCGAATAGGGCACATGGGGAGTGAGGGCTTGGGTGGGCAGTACACAGCATGAAATTATGAAAACTTCATCTCTTGCCTATGTTTATTTCATCTGGCTGTTTCTGTGAATATTTTCTTTTACCATAGCAGTGGCTTTACCAGGGCATTAACAACCTGACCCCACTAGATAGCCAAGTGCCATCAGTTTTGGGGATATTGCTCCAACTCTACCAAACAGGGTTTAGGTACAGTACCCCTCAGTGACCTGAGGATGTACTTATATGTTTGTCTGCTTTACTGAACTGGGAACCTCCACAAGTCAAAACTATTATTTACATGGCTTTTATCTAGCATTAGCCACAGAGTCAACATTACTCAAGAGGTGAGTGGAGGAATCAATCAAAATAACTTTTGTTACCACCAATAACCCAGGAGCTAGCCCATCCAGTCCCTGCGTATTTCCAAAGGTTCCTCAGAAATCATCCTGCTTTCGATGTCTAGAAGCTTTGCTGATTGATTTACCAGGGATTCTTGAAGACTATTGATTAGGTAAATAGAATGCTAACAAGTTGGACTGGTGAGCCAGAGAACATCAATAGCTGAGATAAGCTTGAATCAGCGACTTCTACTGGGTATATAGCACAGGTAATTTGTCTTTATATTTACTTAGTATTGATGTTAAAGAGAACAATTATTCATTCACTCTATAGCTTACCTTAAATATACCCCCTCCAAAAAATTACATCAAGTGCCTTTGATATTAAAAAGATAAAGCTAAGAGTTTTGCTGCTTTCTCATAATGGAAGGAGACCAATTAAGAACAAATAATTCCCATCATCTCTACCCATTATGTCTTTCTTAAAAAATTCCTCACTTATTTTGTTAAAAATGTTTTTAATCTAAGAAAGGAGAAAACAATTAGCAGCTCACTTAATCTGTCCATTTAACATAAATCTCTGAGATTTCAGAATAAAGTCAGCCTAAGCAGCCATAGGCAGATTAATACAAAAGATTGGATAATCCAGGGGCCTATGTTTAGTCTTGGAACATGGTGAGAAAAAACCCCACTAGCCACAGGCTTAATGTATGCCTATCATATTCAGACTTTCTAATACATCCATCTTCTTGGTATCCAGCCCCAGGATTCCTTCACATCTAATGTGTTCTTCTTGTCCTGCTGAGGGTTAGTAATGTGGTAGAAAGGAAAACCACTTATGGGCCCAGGTTACAAGGGATGATGCATGCATGGATAATTAAGAGATCTTGAAATTTTATTTTATTTTATTCTATTTTTAATTTTTTTTAACGTTTATTTATTTTTGAGACAGAGAGAGACACAACATGAACGGGGGAGGGGCAGAGAGAGAGGGAGACACAGAATCCGAAACAGGCCCCAGGCTCTGAGCTGTCAGCACAGAGCCCGACGCGGGGCTAGAACTCACGGACCGTGAGATCATGACCTGAGCTGAAGTCAGACGCTTAACCGACCGAGCCACCCAGGTGCCCCGAGATCTTGAAATTTGAATCTGTACCTTCTGCCTGGGCCTACAGGAGAATTATGCTAAAACAGGCTGCCCCAATCCAAAATACTTTCTGTAATACAACTGACCTATGAAATGAACACTATTCTCCCCATATTCCCAAAGAACTGTACACAGCAGGATGGTACTATTTCCAGCAATCTGAGGTTCCTGAATTTCATCAGTTTACCCTTCCTTCCTTCCTTCCTGTATCCCTGGTGACTAACCATGATCCTAATTCGGGTATTTTCTACCATTGTGAATGGATACCATGTTTGTGTTTCCTGGAATTTTCTTTGAGTTCCCTGAGCATGTAGTTCTTCCTGTGTTTGTTTATGTTGTTTCCTCTTCCTGGAATAATTTATTCCTCCTCTTCTTAGCTCTTGAATCTCTTCACATTCACCTTCTTATCATCCCCTAACCTTGGCTCTCAGCTCATATATCCCTCCCTTAGGGAAGCCTGTTCGGTCTCCACTGCAGCCTCTATCTGGGCTCTCTCTTACATCTTCTCATTTCTTCCTGTATTTTCCTCTGGTGTCATTTGTAAATATGTATCTGTGACATTACTTGGCTAATGTCTATCTCCTCTGATAGACTGTAAGCTCTCTGGGGGCAAAGACTACATCTGTTTTTGCACATCATTACATCTCTAGCACTTGGTCCAGTGCCTTGATCCTCAGTAAGTTGTTTTAGAAGACAGAAAAATAGATGAATTAGACAAAAGAAAGAAAATAAAGGCATGAACTTAAAAATTTGGTCCACTTCTTGTACTTTTTCCTTCTCTTTGTGGGATGGATAAACACAATATGAACTATTTTTTCTCTGCCTAAACTAGATAAATTTGCTCTTTGAATGAAGAATTACAAGAAATAATGTGTGTGGGGGAGTGTGAGCACAAATTCAATGTGTGTTGCTCCTTCTTTAGAAGCACCTTCTCCATATCTTCTTGAGCAGTTCAGCTCTTACAGAGGGACTAAGTCAGGTTTTACCTTTCCTTTGAAGTCTTCCTTGATAACTAAAGCCCTCACAGATGTATTCCTTCTACAGACTCTTAAAGCACATATCTGTCACATCAGAGAACTTGGGGTTTAAATGGGCCAGTCCCATAACCTGTCCAATACAATAATTCCATGACCATAGCCCTCTCCATGAGTTACTCATAGATGTCATCTTCTTTTGCCAGATGACTCCACTTATTGGATTGAGAAGGTTTCCTGATGTCAACCTAACATCTCTGTCTTTGATGATCCCATACTTAAATCCGATTCATGTTCCCCAGAGCTCCCACAGGACATCTACTCCTCCAGGCCCTTCACTGTCCTTCTGATACTTGGATACAGTTGTCACACCTCTTCACTTCCTTCCATCTACCGTCCATCCTACTCCCACAGTGTCCTTCTCAGTTCTATGCTCCATGTGTGTGTCTCATCCCCTCATATAGACTGTAAGCTCCGGAAAGGAACAACTTCCTTTCTGCCTCTTTCATATACCTCTCAAACCCCACATTTGGCTGAAAACACAATGGGCTTTCATTGCTGAATGAAAAGTGCCTAAGTGTAGTGAAGAAAGGTTATGTTGGAAAAAAAAAAAAAAAAAGGAGATTATGTGGGCTGGAGACCCAGGAAGAATAGGATTGCCCTCTTTTCCCATTGTTGACAAAGTTTAACTTATCAATGTGAAGATTTTTCAGCACTCCATATTAGGCCCTTTTCTTCCAGTAAAGAAATACAAAATGTTCCTTTGGTAGGTGAAGAGGAAATTATTTTCCCACCAGTTGGTATAAGAATAAAAGAGTAAAGACAACTCTCATTGGAAAGCCGTAGGAACTGAGAAGACTATCTGTTAAAGACAATTTAACACATACAGAAAAAGATCAAGGAAGAAGTAGGATGAAAGAGGAGACGGTGTGGAATTCGGAACATGGCCAGTCCAAGAGCGCCATTTCTCTGGTATCCCCTAGTCCCAGAGGATGCATTAGGTTTAATGCAGAAAATGACTGACAAATTACTAGGTCACTGAGTGTGAAATTTATACTTTTTGCTCCTTGCTTTCTCCCATCCTATAATTGTATCGACCTAACCAGTAAAAATATTGCTATTGTCTTCTTTATTAAGGCACCTCTGAAAAGGGAACTGCTGTGTCTCAGTAGATTTTTTTCCTGGATAAATCTTTTCCTTGTGATAAATAAATTTCCTAATAGGGTCTTATTTAAATAACACAGTGCTGGGAGTGAGGCAGAAATCAAAAGATGAACCATTAAGCCCAGTAATAGGAAAGTGGTGTGTGTCAGCAGCATTGCCACATCCCGAGAAGCCACATCAATTAGATACCTAATGTGTGACCTGTCACATAAACCAGTCCAGCCACACACCCCTCATGCTCCCACTATTGATTGTCGCCCAGATATTTAGAATTAAACCGAGCCTCTTAATTATTAAGCACACAGAGCTATGCTGGTCCTGCCATCAGGAGACTGAACTACAGCCTCTTTCTGAGGAATTTCCCTCATGGTGATGAACGTGCTCTCCCTGTGACCTTGGGCTGTGAGTGTGTTTGTTTTATAATCAACCCGATCTGAGACACGGGGTGTTCCTGGGAATCAGAGAAATCAGAAATAGCAACCATTCAGGGCATCTCAGTGGCATACCTCATGATTCTGGGGCTTTATCCAGGTTGGATTTTAGCAACATTTACTCACTTTGGAGAAAATGCTCTTTAAATCAGATTCTTATACATTTCTCTGGCTTGTTAGCCACCCCCGGTCATAGGGAACTCTCCGTGCCCTGTACCTTTTTTCTAATATTGTCCACTCTCTGGACTCTGTTCAAGGATATGTGCTCTGTCTTTTTGCCTGCTGTCCTCCCAGGTGGGCGCTGTAACTCGTTTTGCTTTCATCTTAAGTTTTCATTGGTGTGCAGCACAAGGTTGGACACATAGCATATGCTCAATAAAAATGATAATATTGCTTCCTTTGACTGCTTCTGATTTCTTAGCCTACCTTAAGCAGTCATTGTTTCCACCATTGATAGATTTAGATGTTGCCTCTTGCCAAATTACCTGGGCACACAGAAAACTTAGAGACTGCTTTCAGGTCCCTTGGCATTTTCATTTAGCTAAGTTATGCCTAGTTAGTTCTCTTAATCTTCTTCTATGTTCCACTTCTTGCCTTTAATTTTTTACAATCTAGAGATGACAGCACCTTGGATAATTCTAGGGCAACATTTGGGGAAATGCCCAGGAGAGGAGAGTGCTGTAGCCAAGAGGGGTGATGTTTGTGCTGTCTCCCTGTTCACTGCATTCACTGCATGATGTATCAGAATTGAAATGCCGGGTGCAAACCATGGACAACTGTTGCTGTCTGTCTCTGCTTGACCTTTGCTGTGTCTGGAAATGGATGTGCTGGTCTGCCACCTAGGAGGCCCATTGATATATTTCCATTCATCCCCAGGAGGTGGTTGGAATGTGGCCAGCTAATCAAAACATAGAATAGGGGAAAGGGGATTGTTAGCAACCTTTTTTAAATAACAGAATCAGCTTCTATCCACATGACATGGTCCACAAGCCCCGTATGCCACTTTTGGTATACTGCGAAGTTCTCGAAGTTCTCACGTGGCTGTTCTCATCTACCTGGGGACTTATGTGGCTTTTCTCCCATTTGATATCATCCCTAGGCTGAATCATGCAAAACTTTTGATCAAGCAAAGCTTTCCAGTGAACAAAAGTCCTTCCAAATATGATCTATGTCCAAATGGACTGGGAACATGAAGCACCTTTTAAAAGCACAAAAGCAAAATGAGCATAGAGACATTGACAAGAAAGTAGTGAGACTCCATTATAAACTGTCTCAATCTGGCATGAATTGTATCCTAAGTCCAATCTTTTCTCCTCAGTCAACAAAAGGTTTATCCCTGACATGGAGGCCAGGAGCCTGACACAAATTGAAACCTCTGATACTAACATTCCAATCAGTTGCTGCTGAATGCAAAGTATGAGGCTAAAACTATCCGGTGACTAGCCATGCAAAAGGAAGACAGGGTCACATAAGGGGTCTGAATGCAAAAGAAATGGGAGACAGAACGATACAAGAAACATGCTTTAGTTCATCTTCTAGAGCCCCGACTATTAGTCTTTGCTTTTTTACTTCCTACAGTGTGATTCTGGGCAAGCCACTCAACCTCTCTGGGTCTCAGTTTCTTTATAAATTACAGCAAATTGTTCCTGTCCTATCCATCTCCCAAATTGGTTATGAGGAACATAGAACTGCAGCATTTTGGAACTGAAGATGACTTTGTTGAGTCTAACATTTTTCTGTTACAAATGAAACAACTGAGGTCCAGAGCTACCAAGGCTGAATAGTAGAACTTTAGAAGGAACAGGGGAGACCACGATCCAAATCACAGCCATAGAGTGTTTGTGCTAAAAGTGACCTTGGGACTGACCTGGTACAGTATTGTTATTTTATAGTGAGAATACTGAAGCCCAGAAAAAGAGAGAAATTAGGGAATTCATGGGAAAACTGGGGCTGTCCCTTGGGTATTTGGAGCCACTGTCATCTAGTCCAAGTGAGATGAACTATGTGCAAGGCTTTGGAGAAATCCAAACTTTTATTTACATGTACATAAATGTGTAAAAGAACTAAATACCATCGATGAACATTTCAAACCTTGTAAATAATTTTCATAGACATCTCACAAACCAGAACTTATGACTGATGTCATCTTGTTCACTCTGGACTTTCTATAGGCTGTGGGCCAGTGCATCCCTGACCTGGTGGAAAAGCTGGGTAAGCTCCTGCCAGAGAAACGGTCTCGGTGCCCTGGATGGTGTGGTAGTGCAGAGATAACTGTATGATGGCAAAGAGCCTCAACTCATGTAGTCTACCTGTGCCTATTATGTACACCTCACTCAGTTGAGATGCTATGGGGATGCAGGGATAAGACCTTGTTTTGCAGGGAGCTCACAGCTGTGTGGGTATGCAGGAAGTGGGCTGGGGCACACAGGATAATGGGATGAGACCCAAGGCAGATCTTGAAAGATGCCATCATGGAGGTAAAAGTGCTAAAAGAACATTGGGGTTAAACATAATAATTATAAATGGTCTGTCAATGGAAGGTTCTGTAGCTGTATTTATGTTTGTATTGAGCCTTGAAGATTGAGTCGATGGTAAGTGAGGAATGAAAGTAGATAAAGGCTAAATTAAAGATTCAAAAGGACTAAAGAATCAGAATACGCTGACCTCTCTGTATTAAGACTTATTATAAAACTAGAGTTATTATAACAGTGTGGTGTTAGTACAGGGACAGATGGAGAACTAGATATAGAGCCCTAAAACAGACACTTTTCTTTTCTGGATTCCTGATCTATGATAAAGGTGATCTTGTAGATTTACAGGGGAAGGAAAGATTGTCCCATACTTTGGAGTAGAGACAACTGGTTATCCAAATGGAAAGAAAATGATGTCAGATATTGGATCACTACTTCAATCTTGAACATAAATCAATGTCAGAGAAAGATCTAAATATGAAAGGCAAAACTTTTTTTAAAGAAAATTTCAGTAAAAATTAAGGTGGGTATGATTTTTCAATATTGGTAAATTTATATTAAATTTCAAAACTTTTGTTTATCAAAAGTTGCCATTAAAAGAAAAATCACACACAGAGAAGATATCTGCAACTCCAAAAATCAACAAAAGATTGATGTTTAAAACATATTTTTCTAAACTGGTAAAAATCACAAAGAAAAGACAACCCAACAGAAAAGGAGATAAAATATGAACATGCAGTTCCAAAAGAGGAAATATAAATCACAATAAATCTGTAAGCAGAAGTTCAACTCTTATTATCAGGCAAATGTGAATTAAACTATAGTGAGATACAGGGTCTCACCCATGATATTAGCAAACACTATAAGGTCTGACAATTCCAAGTGTTGGCAAGGATACAGACTGATGGGATCTCTCATCTACGGTTAATGAGAGTGTAAATTGACACCACTAATTTGGACAGCAATTTGTCATACCTAGTAAAGTTGAAGATGCATATTTCCTATATTCCTGCAAATTTTCTTATAAATATTATCTCTAGATGAACACTTATAGTGAGGTCAAGAATACACATATCTGAATCACTGCACAGTGTAAAACTGGAGAAAACCCACAGGTCCCATCAAAGGAGACTGCGTAAATAAACTGGGATGGTTCTGCAGTGGAATGATACAGAGCACTGTAAACAGATGAACTAAATGATATTTATGGATCAATCTCACAAATTAAGCCCAGAAGTGATGGTTGGTTTGCTTGAGAACTAGAGATGGCAGGGTAATAAACAAAAGGGAACCAGAGCTGTGCTTCTGAAAAGAAGCAGACGGTCTCATATGCACGATGCAATGTGAGTTGGGCTTCTCTCCTGAACATCTGACTGTCGGATTCGTGAAGTCATTGCTAGAGTAGACACTCTAACTTTTCTATCTCCATGTCTCTGGCACCTATCAGAACGCCTGGCATGGAGTAAGTTCTCAATAATAGATATTTTTAGACTTTTATTTAAGTTTTAGTTAACATACAGTGCAATATTGGTTTCAGGAGCAGAATTCAGTGACTCACCACATATAACACCAAGTGCTCATCATAAGAAGTGCCCTCTTTAATACCCATCACTCATCTATAAGGTATTTTTATTTTATTTATTTATTTTTTAGAGAGTGAGTGAGAGTGAGGGAGAGGGGCAGAAGGAGAGAGAGAGAGTGTGTTAAGCAGGCTCCACACTCAGTGTGGAGCCCAACGTGGGGCTTAATCCCACAATCCTGGGATCATGATCTGACCCAAGCCAAAATCAAGAGTTGGATGCTTAAACTGACTAAGCCACCCAAGTGCCCCTATAACGTATTTTTAAATGAATGAATGTGCCAGAACCAATTCTACCTTTCTTTATAGGGATACACACAGAAAGACATAGTGTGCTCTTTGTTCTTACTACATTCACTTCCTGGCCAGATGATTTTCTCCTTTTCTCAATCTCCCTGAGTCTTCGCAGAGTGAAATCGCTTACTGGATCCGTCATTTTGACAACATTTCTGGGATGTGCGTCTTCCCTTTTGTATCCTGCTTGTATTCTGCTTGGATTCTCCAAGATCTTATCCTATATACCTCTTCATCTGCATATTCATTTGTATCCTATATAATAAATAGGTCATCATAAATATACAGCTTTCCTGAGTTCTGTGAGTTGTTCTAGTGATTCCTGAGCCTGAGGATGTTGTGGTAAGCCTCAAATCTGTAAGTGGCTACAAGTGCTTGGGGGGTACCTGGCACTTGTGGCTAGTATCTGGAGTGGGAGCAGTGTTGTGGGAATGAGCCCTTAACTTATTGGGTCTGCACCAACCCTGGGTAGTTAGTGTTAGAACTGAACCAAATCGGTGGACACCTCATTGATGTCAGACAGTTAATGTTGAAGAATATATGGGTGAAGTAACATCTCAACGAACTGATCAGTGTATGTTTATTTAGTAAACAATATATTTAGGAGACTTTGCCAGACATTATGGACGTAAAAAGAGTAACAACAACAACCACCACCACAACAAAGATAGTGACAAGATTTAACTAGAGAACTACACAGAAGGTCAACATACATTGACCCTTTTAATTCTAAGAACAAAACTGGAATATTACAGCTAATGAAACTTACTGGGCCAGCAAATTGTAGCTGCTTGTATGTGCAGATTTCATCATGAACGCTTTCTTAGGAAAGGATAGCCTTGTAAAATGAGTCTACCCCCACCCTAGGGACTATAGTTTCAGGATAACTGAGGTCTCATATAATCAAATATTGCTGTCACATAAAATCTGGTCTCATCATCACCTCACAAATTGTCTCTTCTGGATCCTCTATGCAGTTTGTACAGAGAGTGACTTTATATTTTTTGATCTCACGATACCTGGAATTTCTAAGATCCTTTGAATAACCAGAAGGAACCACAGGGCCATAATCTGACTGGGTTAGGGACTCCGGGACCCTTTCAAAGGCCTCATAAAGGGGAGAGAGAATCCTTTCAGCAAAAATTAAATCATAGCATTTTATTTTTATCAGATACTTGCTATCATTTTCCCCCTCCCTTTGCTGCCATGAAAATTGAGAAACTGGGAATCCAATTACAAAGGCGAGATAAAAAGGAAAGATAGTAAAACATTTTAATTGGATGGAAGAGACTCTGAATTGTGTTCTCCTGCTCTGTGCTGCAACTTCTCTGTGTGTCACAGCAGCAGAGGGGGTCACTGGAGATAGGGACAGTAAAGTGACACGAGAGAAATAGGAACCGCCATGTGAGCGTCCCTATCAATAAGGGGACCATCATTGTAGCATCCTGGTCCCCTAGCATTATTGATTTCCACCTGACCACCTGAAAGAACATACTGATAGGAAGAATGTAGCCCAAATAAAAAAGACCCAGCTCCTCTGTGGGGCTCATTTCAGATGTAGATTTTCAGAGCAGTGAGAGACTGTGATCAAACAAATTTCGATAAATGAAGGTAGCTTTGGAGGGAGGGTTTCCCTTGGAGTTGGATCAGGGTTTTTGCTCATGAGAAAAAGCAGCAGAAAAAGGTTTTCAGCAGTACTGAAGGACAATCCAATAGGACCACCTGGAGTAGAAGTGGTAAGATTACTTTTGATGGGGGGCATTACCCATCTGCCCAGATTTAGGTTCTATGTCCAGTTTTCTGACCCCAGCTACTATCAGACTTGGCAACTCATCAGGGCTTTAGGGACCAGGGACAATGGTGGTTTGTCATTCATATCTCAAAGACTGATTAAAGGATGCCTCAGGGGTGTCGGGGTGGCTCAGTCTGTTGAGCTTCCACTCTTCAGCTCAGATCATGATCTCACAGTTCGTGAGTTTGAGTCCTACATTGGGCTCTGCACTGACAGTGCAGAGTCTGCTTGGGATTCTCTGTCTCCCTCTCTCTCTGCCCCTCTCTCACTTGCTCTCTATCTCTCTCTAAAAATAAAAATAAAAAATAAATCAACTTTAAAGGGTGCTTCAATAGACTTTGGTCACATAGAAAGTTTGGTAGATTGGGAGGTGCCTTCTTTAGTTCTAATTTGAAAAGTGGGTTTAGAAGTTTTATATTTCTCTCAAGGACAAAGCTTGAGCACTGAAGTGCACTGTCATGGGAAGGTCTTTGGAATTAGGATCAATTCCTGATTGCCTTTCCAATTCTGTTAATCACCAACTTCTGCCCAGTTTGTCTCCTAACAAGTAACTCCTCAAATAACTCAAATAACTGCTTCTCTCCATCCTAATCATCAATACTCTGGTACAAACCAGACACCATTTTCTACAGGACACTAGCAATAACCTTCTTTCTGGATCCCTGAATTCACTCTGACTGCTCTCAAAAGTGTTCTCCACATTTTAGCCAAAGCTATCTCAAAATGTAAATCTAATCATGCCCCTTTGTTCACCAATTATAACTCTATAGGGCCCAGTATGGACTGGCTCCTGTTCACTTCTCTGACCTTGACTTTAAATCGCACTTTCCCTCACTCTCCATCTTAGCCATATGACTTGCCATCTCTCTCTCTTTTTGGGGAAGGATAGGTCTCCCTACTGTGTCCTTTCCCCAGAACACTCTCCCTCTGGTTCCCATCTTCTTATCCTTCAGATCTCAGCTAAGCCTTCCTTGTCCAGCAAGGTCTCACCTGCTCACCCTCACCTCAAGCACCTATAACTATACACAGCTGTATTCTTTAAAAAAATTTTTTTAAATGTTGGTTAATACAGTCAATTCCCACTATTGATGGTAGTTGGGTGAGTGATTACTTAACTATTGGTTCTAAGGGAAATACACAATTGGGTTCCTATGAACCTTTGGTCACATTTTTTGTCAGTCAATGAATACATGATCTTGTTTTATGGGTGTTTCTGTTTAAAGACACCTTATTTAATATATATTGTGGATTTATTAACATTGATCTCTTGGCCAACAGCACTGTACCTTCATCCTGAAGGAAGTTTATCTATTTTCCTCGTAAGGTGTATCACAGCTTTCTTGCACTTAGGAACACTAGACAATACTTCAGCTTAATGCTTGGGGCCATCTAAAACAGTAAATTCACCAAGAAGAAGCTCAAAAGTGCAAAAAATTGTGGCACCAAACAGATCACAAAGACACTTTTACAGTATGAAAGAACTTAAGAAGAAGACAACATAGTGCTTTATTCAAACTCAGCCGGGAAAGTGCATATCTGGTGACTCAAATTTTTTGCTGGTCTGTGCAAGTCTGTAGAAGACTTCAAAGGTGTTGCCTGTGTTGATTTTGGGGTTACAAATACATTTTAGCAAGCAGGCAAATTCACAAATATGAAATCAATAAATAATGAGGATCAATAATATTTTATACTCAATAAATAATGAGGATCAATTATATTTTATACTCACTAGGTTATAAATTATATGAAGTTTGTTTGGTTGTTTTTTACTTTCCACTTGATTCACAGTACCTAACAGTACCTGGAAAGTGACACATGCTCAATAAATAGATGTTTGGGGGTATCTAAGTGGCTCAGTTGGTTAAGTGATGGACTCTTGATTTCACCTCAGATCATGATCTCACAGTTGTGAGATCAAGCCCTGCACTGGGCTCCATGCTAAGTGTGGACCTGCTTGGGATTCTCTCTCTCTCCTTCTCTCTGCCCCTCCTCTGCTCTCTTGCTCTCTCTCTCTCAAAAATAAATAAATAAACATTTAAAAAATAAAATAAATAGATGTTCGGTAAATGAATAAATGTGAGGGATAACTGAGGCTGGATACTGGAAAAAAAAATAGCAGTCTTCGTCATTTGTCTGCTTGTTTAAAGGAATAGCCTAAACTCCTCTACAACCATCCTTGGGGCCTCTGTCTGAGGGAGAATTCTGGGCTGGATGATATGGTGGATGACTCAGAATAGTTCTCCAGTATTATTATAAAAGTTGTCATGGGACTGACCTACCTGAGATGTAATCATCCATCAACTGGACATATCTACAGCATACACCACTTCTTGAGGTAACAGGATGTGACAGTTGGTATCACCCCAGATCCATGGTATGATATTCCTACGGTAACATACATTAAGGGCCAAAGCAGAGACCAGAACTTCCAGTACCTGACTTCCACACCAGTGCCCTTCCCCCACACCACAGAATCCCCTTTCAAACAAACAGTGCTTATAGCTTGTGTTTCATTAATCTACCAATTATTTCATAGGAAGGGCATTTCTAATGCAGAATCTCTGCCTTCCAAGAGACCAATAAAGTTCTATTCTAATTTTAACTACCTAGTAGCTTTGGGAACCAGAGCTCACAAATATTCCTGGAATTATCTACATTGGTGGGACTTTTCTATCAGTTATTCCACAATGGATCTCAAGGACTGTAACTTGAACTTTAGTTCTTCTATTCAAGAATATTCTACCTTCATAACCAGGATAACCAATTCTCTAATTTTTCAAGGATCTTCTTGCCTCATTTTATCTTCACACATCCTGGGATGAAAGTAGGGTGGATACTTACACCTTCATTTATGGATAGGCAGGTCATGTTGCCTCCC
Organism: Felis catus; assembly: GCF_018350175.1. NCBI lineage: Eukaryota > Metazoa > Chordata > Mammalia > Carnivora > Felidae > Felis > Felis catus. The sequence continues at coordinate 65,663,037 of NC_058379.1, read as the reverse complement.
ACACACTTCTCAGGGCTACTAGGAGGAATGAGATTGCATATGGAAAAGCACACAGTAGTTTCTCAAAAAAGACCTGCTAATCTAAATTGTTGGCCCAGAGAAGTGATTACCCAAAGTCACATAAAAATAATAGGGAGGAAGGTGTTTCCTTACTACTGTGTAATTGCTTCTGGAAAAGCCAAAGTTTTAGGATGCAGAACATATTCCAGAAATGCTGCTCTGAGAAAGTAGGGCACCACACTGGCAGCAGATGAACAAGTCTGAATAACTAAACAAAGTACAGTTAGAGGAAGTTTTCTTCCCAGATAGCCCCAGTGACCTACCAAGTCACCCAAAGGAACCTTTGCTGTGTCCAGGTGACTCACAGCAAAAGTGTCTGATGGACCAGGCTTCATAGAATGCAGCTTTAGTCACGTCTTCTCTGTGCTTTAATGCAATGAACCCAGCTAAGTTGACCATATGTCTTGGTTTGCCTAGGACAGAGCCAGTTACATCTGTTGTTCTGGCATTATTATTAATAATGCCCTCTTCTGCTCTCCAATAAGTTTTTTTCTTTTTGTACTCTCAATAAATTATATGATCACCCTATCCATAGACTACACCATCAAACCTGCTCAGCCTGTAATGCCACGCATCACCAATCTGCCAAAAACCTGCCCATACAACCTGTTCTCTCCTTTCTTCTCAACATCTACCAGGTCAGCTGATGGTCCTTCCACTGTCCACAATCCATGCCACATTATTTTTCATCTATTTATATTATCTGTAATTTACTTCAAAATGCATTAGGAGGGATGGCATAATGGGTGCATAGATGTTAACTTTAATCTGTAGAGACTATTGATTAATATTTGTAGTTTCTTAATCAGGAATACACACTCCACAGGGGTTTAGTTAGCATTAGAAAGACTCTAATCAGAAACCATAACTTCAGAGACACTGACCACAGGCCTTCAGCTTTATTTTTTTTTTAATCTATTTATTTTGAGAGAGAGAGAGAGAGAGCACGAGCAGGGAAGAGGGAGAGAGGGAGAGAGGGAGAGAGAGAGAATCCCAAGAAGGCTCCACACTGTCAGCGCAAAGCCCTTGTGGGGCTCTAACTCACCAACCGTGAGATCATGAGCCAAGCCGAAACCAAGAGTCTGACGCTTAACCAACTGAGCCACCCAGTTATGGGTTATGACCAGAGGTTTTGTTAATTAGAATAATGGAAGTTAGAAACCTTTTTTTTTTCATTGACAGCTAGAAATGTGGGATTTTTTTTTTGGCACTGTTTTATGGGCAGCCCTGCCCTTGCACAAAGTATAATAAACTAGTGGAACAATTTTCTCTTCACTTTGGAATAGTGTCCCTTGGGTTAGGAATCCAAATGGGTCCTGTGTCTTTGTTTACCAGACTAGAAGATTACTGAAATCCTGCCACCAGAACATTGCTCCATCTGTTTCAATATGTATTTTCATACAAGGACAGAGGGACACTACCCATGTTGTTTACAGCACAGGTTATGTGACTGTTTTCATACCTGCCTGTTAATAAACTTGTTTGTGTATGGCAGAATTGAGTACTCCTTGGAAGCATGACTCAACTGGTAAATTATAATATGGAAGCAAGTTAGTAGGAAAACAGACCTATAGACCTTTCCTACTTCTAACTTTGGAGGCTACCAGTACCTACCAAAAATAACTTAATAATTGGCACAAGTCAGTCTGCAAAGAGTTCCATACCTTGTTACATGCTGTTTTTCCTTACTAGATTGCCTCCTCTTCCTATCCCCCATTCCAATTCATTCCCATCCTTCAAAGCCCAGTTCAGGTGCCCCTCAGAGCCAAAGGACCTTCTGATTATTCCAGTCCTTTTGGATTCCTATTCTAAACTCTTATACCACTTAGAGCTGGACACACACAATCTAGTACATGGGGATTTTTTCTTTCATTATTATTTTTTTCTCTGATTATTTTTGTCTATACACTTCTTAAAAATTGTATTGTAAACATCCTGGGTGTGGAGATGTGTTCTTCCGTTGGATGCCTTTAATGCCTGACCCAAAGGTAAGCACATATTATATGCTCAGTAAATACTTGCTGGCTTGTCAATTTATTTAAGGATCTGAACCAACAAGTCTTGAGCCTCCATGTATTTGGACTGGGGCAAGGTGGAGGCCAGCTGAAGGATGCTGAATTCTGGGATGTGGGTTTAGATTTGGTGGTGGACGAAACAGGGAGCTATCACAGGCAGTTATTGTTACATTTCCATGTGAAATACGGGGCCAAAAGAGCAGTCCCAGAACATCTGTCCAGGGCTGGAGGCCAATGCATATCCTCCAGATGTTACTCAGGGATCTATGAATGCACTCTTCCTGCTCTGTTGGCAAGGAGGTAACAGAGGGAAGGAGGCAAGATCCAGGGGGAAAACTGATGAAATAAAAGAGACATTATAAGGCACACCTTCAGAGAGCAGTTGATTTATAGGTTCTGAATATTACACTATAAATATCAGCATCTTAGAATCTCAGAGTGAGAAAGGGCCCTTAGAGATCCTCTGGTCCAACCTCCTGCCCAATGCAGAATTATTAACTATGGCAGGCTGATGTTAATAAGGATCCCCTGCTGCTTTCTCTGGAAAGCTCCATTTTTCAAGGGTCTCTCCCTCACCTTTATATCCGGTTAGGCTACTGCCCAGAGGACATTTTCCCAGTTCAAATACCTTTTTGTTTCCTTTTGGATTTGCTTCTTTTAAATCTGTTTTCCTTACCAATAAGGCAACACAAAAGCAGGCTGTCCAGGTGGTGTATGTTGTATCTCCTTCACCACCCTCACTTTTCTAATTAATTGGTCCATTTTCAAAGCTGAAACTGGCAGGCACTTACTCCTTTAGGGTCTCTCTATCCCTGCCAAAAACAGCCATGTTAAAAAACCTATTTTATGGCTAGATTTTCCAAAGTTACAGCCTCTCTCATTCCAACCAGCTTGGCAAGAAGGAGGCCAAAACACAGATTAAGCCATTTTCTCCTCGTTATCGCCCCATTAAGCTTGCAAAGATGCTGTGGAAGCCCAGGGCTTCATCTACCTGTTCTGGCCAGGGAGCCAGGAGAGTTTAGCACCTTCCTCTGAAAGGAGCCATTTATTCAGTGAGTCAGGGACAGGCCCCTCCTTTCCTGGCTAGAAGAAGAAACCCTACAAGTGAAGTGCAGTAAATCCTTGGCTGCATGGAAGCCTTGGAGAATTCCGGTGAGGCAAGTTTTCCAGGTAGCTTAAGATGACTTTTTAGACTTCAAAATTCAAAATAATTCTAGCTATTTTGGAAGACATTTCTACAAAGTATTTTCTGCATTTCCATGTCTTCTTAAATAGAGCATTCTGACCATGACTTATCCTTTCTTGGTTGCTGAGGGTCATCTGTATTGACACTAATTCTACTGGCTTTAATGAATCATAGGAGTTGTGCAACACTGATGGTCACATCCAGAATGCAAAATGCTTTAGATTCTTATGTCTGAATATAATAGCTTTTATGCCACCATCCTCTACTGCAATCAATGAATCTACTTTCAATAGGACATCCTCAAAAGGACATCTCATTTATACACACGACAACATGGGTGAATCTCAAAATAATTATGCTGAGTGCCAAGAAGCTAGACAAAATCAAACCAAAAAATAAATAAATAAATAAAATTAAATAAAATTAAATTAAAATGAAATAAAATAAAATAAAATAAAAAAGAAAGAGCCCACACTGCATGATTCCATTTATATAAAACTTTATAGAATGCAAAGTAATCTATAGTGACCAAAAGAAAATTAGTGGTTGCCTGGAGTAGGGGGGGATTACCAAGGGACATAAGGTAACTTATAGGGGTGATGGGTATATTCCTAGTCTTGACTGTGATGGTGGTTTCAAGAGTGTACATATTTGTCAAAACTTTGAAATTGTGTGCTTTAAATCAGTGTCATTTATTTTATGTCAATCATACCCCCCCAAAAGGTATTTAAATAAGTAAGGATATAAGTGAATAAACAATAAATAAATAAAAGCTATATACTTGTTCACTCAAATTCTTGTGGGAGCACACATGACTGAAGGCAGGAGGTGAATACTTTGCAGGTAGAGAGAGGCAGGGGAGGCAGGTGGAACAGGGCTCTCAGAACAGATGCCTCCTCAGCTAGCAGTGGGTGGAGAAGCACCTGGTCTGTGGTGGGTGGCACTCACCGTTTACTGAGTGCTGCCACGGCATGCTCTTGGCACTTCATGGGGATTAACTCATTGACTCCTTACGATGAGCCCAAGAGGTAGAGGTGCAAATTTTATTTTACTATTTTATAGATAAAAGAAAAGGGAGATGAAGGCAAAGTGGCTTCTGTATATGAGCGGTCATCTAAAACAGACATCCAAAGGATGGTTTCCAATGTGCTAGGAGTTTACAGACTAAGATAGACCCACAGAGGAAAGTACATTTATGTGATATTGTGACTAAAATGCTTAATGACTTTATTTCTAATTCTTCAGTAGGTGTAATGGGAATTTGGTAACTGCTTCTGTGGTTTAAGGGGCGCCTGGGTGGCTCAGTCGGTTAAGCAGCCAACTTCGGCTCAGGTCATGATTTCGCGGTCCGTGAGTTCAAGACCCGCGTCAGGCTCTGTGCTGACAGCTCAGAGCCTGGAGCCTGTTTCAGATTCTGTGTCTCCCTTTCTCTGACCCTCCCCTGTTCATGCTCTGTCTCTCTCTGTCTCAAAAATAAATAAACGTTAAAAAAAATTTTTTTTTAAAGTTGTAAGAAGTTTAAAAAAAACACTAATATCTAGGGTGGTCCTCATGGACACAGAATATGTAGGTACTACACCTCATTTCCCAAATATTGCCTGTGCACCCTAGTTCTGCTGGCTAGTGTTTAAACATCATTAATAAAGGATTAACAAAATATTCTCATCAAACAGGCAAAACAAAATGCAATTGCTATTTGGATTCCTAATATGCAGACTTACATTTACCATAAAAGGCGATGACTGGGATTCCATTTTTACATTAGCTCTTCTATTGTATCACTGATTACATACAAATCCTGAAGCAAACAATTCAGCATTGACCAGGCCTCAAGGGACAGATGCAAAGGAACAGAATGTGGAATAAACCAGAAATATTTCCTTTACCTTAAATTACTAGTTTTTGTAAGAAGAAACTGCAACTAACGTCAGAACCTGTTATGTACCTTCATAGTGTATCATATACCGCTAGGTATAATAAACTATATATAGCCCTCAATTTAAAACCAGTCTCAGTCATTCTCAACAGACACTTTTATAAAGTTAAAGAACCATTTCAAATATTATTATGAATAAGTGTCAGTGCTGGGTGGGCCTGGCACTCCATAAACACTTATTAAATTAATGAAGGGAGTCAAGATCCTGTTGCCCAAAAAAAAAGCACAGCCAGTCAAGCATTACACTTTTTTTCTCTTTTAACAAGGCATCGTTAGGACTGATGGGCCACGAGTCTTTAGCCCTTTGAACCTGCCATTGTCCACAGCACAGTGTGGTGCTCCTCAGGAAACTTCAATAAAGATTCATGGCTTAAGTGATTACAATTTACTGACTCTACGATTTTTCTCAGGACCAGTGCTGGGACAGGTCCTCTGTTATTTTCTATGTATACTGTTCTAGAATATAAATTACACTGTCAATACAAAATAAATGGCATTAAACCATGCATTGAATTTTAAGGAAATACCCCAAAAATGCCTTTCACATAGTCCCTCTTTGCATTATGCCTCAATCCCAACTACTTCTTTACTATTGCAGAGACTCTATATATTCACCCTTAGAGATGTGCAGCCACTGGGTCTGTTGCATGAGGTAGCCACCACTACAAATAAGGATTATATTATTTTTTGCCTCTCTATCTAAATATTTTCATCTCTCAGTTCCAGACCACTCTGCTTGATCCTCTGAGAGGGCAAATAATTTCTTCTGTCAATGGATATGATTCCCCAGAAGATACTGATGCATTTGGGAGTATAATTTGGCCAGGGAAGGAGATAACCTGAAACCACAAACCGCCCTAAACACTCTATTATTAACAAAGAGAAAAAGGCCGAATTGAGTTGGAGAAAAGCCTCGCTGAATGATAAATTGCCAGGCCCTGTGTAGCTCAGAAGGTTTCACCCCAGCTGCATTTTTATGAATTCTTGAGGAAAGAACTTTGAAATGGAAAGTCTAATAGTCAGGATTTGAATGGCTGCATTTGCTCCCTAAGGTGGCCTGAATCTTGAGAAACATGGCTGATAAATTCACCCTGTACATCTCCCCACTCCTGACCCTGTAGGCTTCTCTCCTCATGCAAAATTGCATCATTCAAACTGCTGCCAGTACTTTTATTCCAGTTTAAGCTGTGGACTTAGTATACAGCCATAATTCCAGAAACTTCTCTGGAAGCAGTTGTCATTCTGGGTGAAGGCTTTGACTCAGCCTTGCAATTTTTTATACCTCTTCGGTTTTATTTTATTATTTTTTTATTCTCCTTGAGTTATGGTTACCTATTTGTTTTATTTCCTCCCTTCCACTCTCTTGGAAGCCTCCTGAGAGATGTTTCTACAGTATCCATCCAGGTCCTTGATCATTAGTGGACACATTATATCTTTGAAACATGGAATTGACTGTCAAGGGGAAGCCTAGAAAGATGAAAACAAAGTGACTCTACCACACTGGTTGATGAGAATGTTACGGCTGACTTTAACTTTAGAGAAGATGTTTTAAAAGACATGAGACAGTGGATGTAGATTTCAAAGGGGCAAGGACTTATCCTCTACAGACAGCTATGTACTTCAAAAAAACAAAGGTTTTGTTTGTTTTTGTGCTTTTGGTTGGGGGAAAACAGATGAAACAAGAATTCAACAATGTTGATGATATTCAAGGTGAGTGATGGTACATGGGGTATATATACTATTCTATTTTTGTATATATTTGAAAGTTTAAACAATTTTTAATTAGATAAAAAGTAAGAAAAAAAGAGAGATTGCCCTTAGAAACTGGCCAACCAAGGGACAAATAGCTTTCTTCTGCCTGTTAGAATTTTTATGCCATTTGAAAATGATTTTGTGTGTGTTTAAGTGGATATTACAAGAAACTTCACTTTGGGTCTCATTTCATGAGGCCCCAAATCTGAGAACAAAGAGAGTTAGGTGTCCATATATTCTAAAGAGAGATGCCAGAACCTCTATTCAATAGTTGCTAGGAAGGTGGCTGTTGTGAGTCAATATGTGTCCTTTAAAAAGAAATGTTGACGTTCTAACCCCAGGTACCTGTGATCTAATCCTATTTAGAAATAAATTCTTTGCAGATATAATCAAGTTAACATGAGAGCATGCTGGAGTAGGGGGTACTTTAAATCCATTGGCTGGTGTCCTTATACACAGAGACACTCACAGAGGGAAGAAAGCCATGCAAAGACAAAGGCAGAAATCAGAGTGATGCATCTGCCAGACAAGGAATGTCCAGAGTTGCTGGCAACCACCAGAAGCTAGAAGAGGCATGGAACAGATTCTCCCTCAGAGTGTCCAGATGGAGCCAAGTCTGCTGATACCTTGGTTTCAGACTTCTATCCTCCAGAACTGTAAGAGAATACACTTCTGTTGTTTTAAGCCACCAGTTTGTGGTAATTTGCTACTGCAGCTCTAGGAAACTAATTTAGTGGCCAAACACTAGTTCTGCTGCCCATAGCTCATTATTCATCCTTCCTCTACCATATAAGATGGGAATTTAGAGGGAGAAGGCTGGGGAGAATAGATCTCTGCAGAGAGAGTTTCCAGGAAGTATGGCTCCCTTCCACTCAACTCTTCACATTCAACTAAGTCAAGGGGCTTCCAGAAAACTGTCAGGGAGCTTGACCTGTATCACTAGATTTTGAAGGATTCTGAGCCTGGTGCCTGATTCCCAAGTGAAGATGTCCAAAGACTGCAGCACCTGTAGTGGCTGAGGAAAGAGTGAGGACTGTGCTGGCTTCCAAATATTTCCTGTGGGTTAGAAGAAAGGCCAGTGGATTCTGCAGAAGTGACTAGGAATAAACTCTTCTGAAAGGATCCTGCTCAAGAGCTGCCTGCCAGGATGAGGGAGCCACAGCAGAAAGATTTGACATGAGTTTCGTCACCAACAGCTTGAAATAAAGGGAGATTCAAAGTTGTTCAGACAGAGGTATCAGTGTACATAGAAACCATTCAGGGTTGGACTTCAGAAAGGAGAAGACTGACAAAGAACTCATAAAAGTGTCCCATGAGAGAAAGAGCTGGTATTTGTTCACCTAATTCAAAATGAGCCCAATAAGGTAGAGACAACTTGCTACTAAAAGCTGTGTTCTTTTCCTCAAATTTTCTTTCCTCATTGTAGTCAATCTTGAGGTCTGGAGTGTAGAAAAACAAATTCTATCAAGAATAAGGTCGGAATGAGAAAAGGATATAAAACAGATTATGTATACCCCTCCTTCCCGAGTTCGAATGGTGTGGAGCTTTTCACCACTTTTGACCCAACAATTCAATACCTCAAAATGAGACTGTCTGTTGATATCTAAAAATGACTTTGAAAACTAGGGGCTCTGAGATATCACTAAAGACAGAGATAGCCAGTGGCAGAAAGAAATTAATTTCTTTCTTTCTTACACCTTACTCAGCCCAGCTTGTTCAATAAACCAATAACACTTGCTAGTTTTACCATCTCTAAAATAGTATAGGCTGCCTAATGGTAAGAACTATGTAATGTATGTCTTTAGTCATTTCATCCAAATGTCTAACAGAATCTTGGACATAGAAAGACCCAGCAATAATTTTAGCTAGTTATGCATTTCTTATGTCCCTTGGGTTTTATGATATACACAATCATTCACATACTTTTTGAAAATGCATGAAGCACTTCCATGTTTGTGGATGTGTGCTATGTGTAATTTTATCTTCTCAAGAATCACATAAGTTCAGGAAGACAGAGATTACTTCAAACATCTAGTTCAAGAATGAAGATTTAGCTTCTCTAGCTAGTGAGTGACAGTGAAAGACTTGAGCCATGGTCTTCTTATTTCAAAGCCAATGCTCTTTTTCTCCAATACAAGCTTCCTATAATTGGATATGGTTTGGGAACAAAGGGTCTTGGGGTCTGAGACAGAGCAGCAAATGATGACTCTGGATGACAAGGAAAAGATTTCTCTGGTAATATCACATCCATGTCTTCATATGTGTGTACTGAGCTTGAAAAGAGTGTATTTGTGCTCATCCATGAGCCCATATATTCCCATGTCCTACTTGGGGTGGTTGGACATCTTGCCTTCCTGTATAAATCCCCCTCATTCAAAGAGAGGGACCATGGCTAACATTCCATCTCGATCCCTTCTCAGACCCTGGCAGCCAGGCACCATCATCACTCATGCACAGAAATGTTTTCCCAGCCTCCCATTAGAAGACCATGTGCTCTGAAATGCAGCTTCAAGCCTAGTGATGGATTTTCCCCAAGCCACCCACACTCTTTTGCCTGTGACCAATTGCACAATTTCAAATCCATCTGGCTTGGCTTAGGGGTGTGGTTGGAATCCAAAAAAGAGTTTGTCTTGATGCATCACAAACACAAAGAGTCACAATCATAGCTGTGGGCTCCCTAGTCCCTTGCTTGACCCCACTGAGTGAGCTGGCTATGACATCAGCCCTGTTTACTTTCAAGGTCTCATCTCATATCCAAAGACTCATCAACCAACCTGGATCTGACCCAACTTCAGTCACTGGGATCCAAAGTTATTTAATTCTTTGTGCCTCAGTTTCCTTATTTTTAGAATAAGATAGTCATTTCATTTTTCAGGCTTGTTAGGAAGATTAAAGGAGATTATATATGTAAAGCACTTGTCACTGTGCCTAGCATATAGTGTAACCTCAATAAATGGTAAAGATGATAATATAATATTAAAAATAAGTTATAATTATTACTTACTACATTGCAAACCATAACAGTTTGAAATCTGAACTGGTTATCTTCCTAGTTAAGTTATTTAAGTTTTCCTTGGCTCCATGAAAATTTAATGAGCTAAAAAGTGTGTCACATGTCCCATTCTATCAATTTTTTCCCAAAATCGACATCTATAGCTGGTTGAACAGTGTGCCAGGCACTGTGGGAGCTTCAAAGAGGAGGAAGACACACTTCTAGACTTGTAGAAACTCGGAATCTCACAGTGGAGATGAGGTGTACACATATTAAACTACTGAATGACAATATAGTCTAGTGACAGTTTAGGAAAGTAAAAAAAAAAAGCCTTTTTTTTCCCCAATCCCACTGAAACTTGTCCCTCCTTAGAAATTACTCTAGCTATCAATCATCAGCTTTGGTCCCAGTGCCCAAACATGTTTCTAAATGGAAACTATGTTGGGGCACAGTTTTTTCTATTAGTACAGGGAGTTGTTATCTGCAAACTGATGGCTATATGAAGATCTGTTAGGGAGAGGAAGGTCACCAGCATATACCAGCATATAAACACACACAGAGAATCCCCAAGTTCAACTTCTTTGAAATGAGCTTGCTCATTGTCTTACAAGAAATACATAATTGTGTGGCCGATTTCTCCATCATAATCTGCTCCATAATATGGAAGAAATGCTACCTTGCCAAAGGAAATAAGATGTTGGCAATCAACACGTCTGCTCAGACCTTGTCAAAAAGCCATAACTGTAACAAAATAAACAAATAGATAATCAAAACACTCCTTTTCCCTTTCCCCTTGTTGTCTCTGTCTCTCTGTCTCTGTCTCTGTCTCTCTCTCTTTTCCACTTTGAATGCTCCATTAGACTGTAGAAGATTTCACAGTTTTCTCCAGCTCTGGAAAAATCGTTAGGCCCTTCTGCTGGTCGGCTTTGGAAACATTTGGAACAAATTATCTCTACTTTTGGAATCTGAATAAAGGAATGTGAGCCTCACTAGAGAAATGTGAAATCTAGGGTGGGATTCGCAAAAACGGTTTAAGGTTTGCTTTTGCACACATACTTTTTTCGAGTTTGTTTGGGTTTGGAACATAGTACAAGAAAAATAACAGGACTTGCAATGTGCTTTCCATAATTCCTTTGCTTTTCATAAAACCCACTGGCCCCTCCCCCAATGCTCCATCATCCCCCTCAGAAGCTTTCCAGCTTGAGTGTCAAGCATGCCCTTCTTACATAACATGAAATCCACCAATTAAGGTAAAGCAAGAGGAAGGAGATTTTCTAAGGATTTACTGTTGACCCAATCTCATGTATGCTTTTTATTATGCTACCAACTTCATGATATCCAAACACCCCCTGGAAAGAAGCTGACATAGCGCTCCGAGGGAGTTATTTGAGACTTCATGAATCTCAGTATTGAGTTGTCTTATCTGAGCCCCAAAGCAGCTATATTAGAGTATAATAACTTCAGTCCAACTCAAGACAGTTAGGTTCTGACAGGGTTGATTTCAGCCCTATTCTGCTTTTCAAGACTTTGCCCATCTTTTCTACCCAGGTACTGTGGTTGATATTTAGTGATAACAGGATCGAAGTCCTAAGAGGTTGAAAGATAACACAGTCATCTTCCTGGGCCACAAGGTGCTTCTAAGACATTTTTCCTGGGATTTCCAGGCTATGTTCCCTTCCTGCTCAGCAGACACAGCACCTTCAAGAAGAGAAGGCACTCATTTCACAGAAGAGGACAAAATTAGGAAGGTGGGGAGAGAGAATTGTAGAACCTCTGCTTTAGAAGCGAGAAATCCTTATGGAACATTTTTTTTCCTCCACTTTGTTTTTCCAGTTGCTAAGGGAGTTATAGTGACCACACCTGCTTAATCTCCTGGACAGTCTATTTTCAATGTTCTCTTCAGTTATCCACCTTCAAACATGATATTTGTCAAATCATGTCCTCATTTTTAGTTCAGAAAAATGTGGACATTATAATATTTCTACAGTTTATAATGCCTTATTCAGAGGTTCCCCAAGACCTCACCAAACCTCATTATTTCTTTCCTTCATTCCTATGCCACAGCTTAGTTAGTTAAATATGCATCACACTCAACCAATAATAGTATAAAAATGCCTAGGGTAGTTCACCCACTACTGAATGGTTAAACACATGTGGTCTATACATACAACATAATATTATTAAGCCTTAAAAAGGAATGAAATTCTGATACATGCTTCAATATGGATGAACCTTAAACAGTATGGTAAGTGAAATAAGCCAGACACAAAGGACAAATATTGCATGATTTCATTTATATGAGGTACCTATGCTAGGAAAAGTCACAGAAACAGAAAGTAGAATGAAGGCTACCAGGGAGTGAGGAAGTAGAGAAAAAGTAAGTGAGAGGTTGCTGTTTAATGAGTACAGAGTCTCCATTTGGGTTGATGAAAAAGTTCTGGAAATGGATAGTGATGATGGTTGCATAACACTGTGAATATACTTAATGCCACTGAATTGTATACATTAAAAAAACAGTCAAAATGGTAAATTTGACGTTATGTATATTCTATCACAATAAGAAAACAAAGTTTTGGGGCTGCTGGTTTGCAGACCCTTATTACTGGCAAGAAAGCTTCATATGCACATTCTTTGGAGTAAAGAAATACATCACGGCTGCTACCAAGTAGGTGGCAACACTCAGAATAGAAAATTGTGGTGCATAGAACCTTACTCAAATGAAAGACATTTTGGACACAGCATCTGTTTTTAAGAGCAGGACTGGGTAACTCTTCATTGCCTTCTTCCATCAGGAACTTCCTAATGAGGTTTCCTGCACTCTGGATAGGAACTGAGATCAGGAAATTTGTAAAGCCTGTCTTAGGTCTGCTTATCCAACCTGCAGCATGAAAGAGGTTAGCCACGAAGAAAGGTCTGCCTTCATTTCTTAGCACTTGAGCTCAGGAAGCACCGGAACTAGAGCTCTATTTACCCTTCCACACAGTAACCAGCCCACTAGTAAATGGGACCAATGAAGGGCATGGTACTGAGCAATCTGATGCCACCCTCCTGTCCAGGAGTGTGAGGGGATCAGATGAAATTACTAGAGAAGGGTATGACAGAGGGGCAAAGAAGCAGGGGAGAAAGATTTTTGCTCCTGTCTCCAACACAGCTCACTTGCTGCCCAGAGTCCTTTCTCTTCTTCATCAGTGCCTTTTCATACATTTTGGGGTACTGATGATATAAGCCCCAAATTCAGTGGAATGCTCCTGTGTTTTGGGGAAAGTATAGAGAATCTGGAGATGAAGTGCCACCAAGAGAAAGAGGGTAATCACTATTCATGAGAATCAGAGCCAAATTGTAGCACTGCAGAGTAAAACCTGTGAGGAACATGCATTCAGGTAGAAATGCTTCTAACAGAAAATTGTGGTTCTGGGAACTTTACTCACATGAGGTATATTTTGTACAGAGCATTTCTTATCATTTTGCCTTCTGAAAGCCAGAAGCAAAAAATAGTTTAAAATAAAGAACCTCATCCTGGAAGTCTGTCCTTTGACTTGGAAAAGTGGTAGGAAAGTGGGAAAGAAAGGCTACCCAACTAAGTGTCAGGGGGCCTGACACTTTTGCCTCCAGGTCAGTCATGTCTGCTTTACTCCTCAAATTCCCCATTGGACAAATGAAGGACTGGTCTAGAGTAGTGATGTAAACTGGGGTGTGCTCTGGAATGTTTTCTAAAAAGCATTTATGTGTGGGTTCTCCTCCCCACTTTGTGATTCAGACTCTGTATGTGTGTGTTGGGGGAGGACAGCAGGAAGTAGAGAGTTGGGAGGGTGGTGCACACACACAGATTTTGAAAACAGTTTCTCTGGTGATTCACCATGCATCCCTGGTTAGCATCTACTGATCAAGATTATAGCTAAGGTCACTTTCCGTTCTAATCTTCTTAAGATTTTATAAAAACAAAGACTGACTACCTACTAAGGCCATTAAATGTGGTTTTTATAAGGATCACATGAGAAAATAATGCATATGGATGTCCTAGAATATGGTACTATACAAATGTAAGCACTTATTAGGGTTCCCATAATTCTGTGCATTATTCAAGTAGTTCATCAAATATTAAGCATACCCTCTTAGATTAGAATTCTGCAATGATAAGTCTAGGGAATAGGATCTACACTTAGCACTTCTGCCTGAGTTTCTTTTAGGAAGAACATTTGCCAGGGTAATAATATCCCTGCTTGTTTTCTGATACTGTGAATACATGCAAGTCAAAAGAGGATAGCCCTAGATATATACCCATTTTCCAGCAAAGCTAAGCCATGGAAAACCCGGATCTACCTAAAATCTACCCATTTTTCTCAGTTCAGATGCTGTGTGCCCTGAAAGCTTCTTTTTTTTTTATCCTGAAAGTTTCTAGTCTTACTGAAGAGATGGGGGTCTTACTGATTGTCACTACCCTATTCCCAGAAGCTGATAGCCATCCTCGCGCCCTGGCCTCTAGAATGACTCTTAAAGTAGAGTTGGTTAGTATGCTACAAAGGAGAGAAGTCTTTGCCTAGAAACCTTCATTTCCATTGAGCTAATGAGAGTGCTGTCACCTAAATTTTCATTGTTTTAAGAGCAAGTGGAGGCTGACAGTTTCCTTTCAAGCTTGAATGATGAAGAGAAAACATCCCACAGCCTCATCTGGCTGGCTTGCTGCGAGGTAATGAGCCCTGTGCAGCACCCATCTCTGCTAGACTGGGATGACCTTATGTCTGGTAATGCATCAGGAAAGAGTGAAAAACGCACTGCGGGTCCCGCCAACAATTCCCCCAGGACGTGCTGAATGTGCCAAACAGTTTAGTAAATAGATCTCGAGTTACCGTGTTGAAACCTATTCCAATGTATTGCAACACAGAATGTCTCAATCCAAAGGTCATGCTTCACTTTGCAAAGACCCTGTGTGAAGGGGTCCAGGCGGTGGCTGGGGGGGGGGGGTGTGGAGTGAATGGAGGTGAGGGTCAGGAGATAAAATATTCGTAGCATTAAAAATAAATTTCAAAACCTTCCCTGGCTAATTGCATTTTATTCCCAGTCAAGCAGGGGATTTCATTTGCTGTCGGTCTTTGTTTCAAGACTTGCTGGAGTTTCTTGGGATAAGATGACAGCACGATGTGGTGTGAGAAGGGGTAGATGGAGCTGGGCAGTGTCCTACAAAGGCAAGGAGAGCATATATAACTGATGGGGTAAGGCCAGGATGGAGTTCAAAGGGCTCACCTTTCCTGATCTCTTCTCTTTCCTTTCCTCCCCTCTTCCTCCCTCCCTCCCTCCCTTCCTTCCTTCCTTCCTTTTTAAGTTGGCTGTTTATTTTTCCTTCCCTGACTTCTTGCTTTCTTAGCTTTTGTAGTCCTTT
This sequence comes from Felis catus, assembly GCF_018350175.1. Lineage (NCBI taxonomy): Eukaryota > Metazoa > Chordata > Mammalia > Carnivora > Felidae > Felis > Felis catus. The sequence goes on along the minus strand of NC_058379.1, from coordinate 65,647,719 downwards.
GGAGGACGAATAAAAGAGGACTTAGAGCTATGAATATTGCTTAAAATAGTTGCTGGACATTGCTTGGGTGCAGAGAAGAGTAAACGGATTGAAAAAAAATTGGTTAAGTGTCCAACTTTGGCTCAGGTCATGATATTGTGGTTTGTGGGTTCGAGCCCTGTGTTGGGCTCTGTGCTGATAGCTCAGAGCTTGGAGCCTGCTTTGGATTCTGTGTCTCCCTCTCTCTCTGCCCCTCCCCCAGTCACACTCTCTCTTGCCCTGTCTCTCTCAAAAATAAACAAACATTTAAAAAGAAAAAAAGAAAAAAAATTTGGATCAAATCTGGCTTTGCAAGTACAGGTAACCAGTGGCTGCCTCCATAGTGTGGTTTGAAAAATGCCTGGAGAAGGGACATCATGCTTCCACCATTATTGGCTTAAATACTGAAGATCCTAAACAAAGTATTTACTTTGATTCAGTGGATACCTGGTGACCAGCTATTATGTTCCTAGCGATGTATGGTATCGAAAAGTTAATACTTAACTCCAAAGAGCTTACTCCCTTTTGAGTGATGGACATATGTCCCACTACCCCCACATGTGCTTACATTGCTTGTTCCTGCTTTCAAATTATAATGTCTCTTTCATACTTTCTCTTTTGCTCTCCTTCCTACTGCCATTAAACTTGAAATCTCCAGAGCATGCATTTTACACAGAGTGCTAAGCATAGTTCAACAGATATCCCTGAAATCAATAGTGAAAACAGAAAGAAAAACCTGCTACTTTCCAATGTTTGTTAGTGCAAAAGCCTGAGAAACCATGATGTATTCTGGCGGTGGGAGGTGAAAAGGGGTCAGGCTATATACTGGTGTTTGGAACTTGTCTTGGCAAAAAAGTCCATGAAGATGAGAACCTTAATTTATTTGAGTGGCTGCATAGCAACAACAGTCTGAAGAAGGAAGTACCCCACTGCTGTGGGGGCATCCTCAATCCTCAGAACATACTGACTCAATGACATTAGGTTGAATCTTAATAAATTGGTGATATTTGACTGATTTTGACCTACAAAAATGACAATTTTCTAGGGTTCAATCTAATACAAAGCAGAATTTGAAAAAGCCCATAATGGAAGCAAACAAAATCAGAAGAATGAGAGAGAAATACATGGTTAGATTTAGGAATCTGTACTTCTTAAACCTCTATTTCTTTCTGGTTATAGACTGAAAATAGATCCCCAAATTCTTATGTTAAAACCTCATCGCCAATGTAATGATATTAAGAGGTGGGGTCCTTGGGAGGTAATTAAATCATGAAGGTGGAGCCCTCCTCAATGGGATTAGTACCTTTATAAAAGACACCTCAGACAGCTCCTTCCACCATGTGAGAACACAGTAAAAAGATAGCTGTCTATGAACCAGGGAGAAGGCTCTCATGAGACACTGAATCTGTCAGGGTCTTGATCTTGGACTATCCAGTCTCCAAAACCATGAGAAAATAATTTCTGTCATTTACAAGCCACCCAATCTGTTTTGTTACAACAGCCCAAATGGACAAGCACACCTCTCTTCTTCCCCTTGGCCTTCTCAAACTTATTACATATTTATGGGAAAATGCTTTAAGGGGGGATATGGCAGCTGGCTGACAGCAAGACTCCAAAGGGTGATGGTTAACACAAGGGGTGGCTTCTTGGAAGAGGCCTGACATAAAAAACAGGGAGAAATCATCAGGAAGTTGAGTGGACATCGGAAAATAGCAAAATTTGTTGTTCTGAAATTCTGTTAACAGTTCACTAAGGTTATTGTTCCAACAGTCACAAAATGTTTGCATTAGCTAGAATGCATTAAGGAATATATACAGTATTTATGCAGCAAAATCACAGCTTGGTTTCCATCACAATTTGTTTACCCTGTAAAAATAGTCTTTCAAGGTCCACAAGTTCTGAATTACACACCTCAAGACCACTCTACGTTAAGATGCAGCCAGGTGGTGTTTTTATTTGTTTGTTCTGCATTTATGTTAAGCAGGATCAAAAGAAAATTGACTCAACTTGGCATTCATCCCTTTTGTCTAATTTTGTGTTTCAAAAGAATTATTAGAAAAAAGTCTGTGATCTCCAATTTATCAGTTCAAGCATTGGGGATAACTGGTTATGTTGGATGATTTTTAAGGTTCCTTCGAACTCTAGGATCTTCGGATTCTCTGATGTAGTAGAAAAGCACTAAGCTGGGAGTCAGGGTTCCAAGCTAACCATGCAAACAAATAGCTGTGTGAGCTTGAAAAGGAGACAAGACTCTTTTGTTCATCCACAATGGGAGAGGATTAGACCAGATATTGCATTGTTCAACCCAATATTCCCAGGAAGGCTGAAAATGAAAGAGGAGACTTTCCTAATTGCAAATGGGAAAAGAGGAGGAGGTAGATGAGAAAATGACATTTTCTGACCCGAAGTGTTATGAATCTATCTGAAAGGTCAAACAAATGCATAACATTTATCAGATTGATGGTGTTCACTTGGATGGGAAATTCCATGTCATAAAATGTTACCAAAGTTCCAGTCTACCTTTCCATGTGTATTGATATCTTTAGCTAATTGTCAATAGGTCTGCCCTTGGAAATGTTTAAGCCTTCAATTAGTGTTTGCTATTATTCCTCATTTGGAAATAAGAGCTGACATTCTGAGTTGACAGTCTTTCCAAATGGCCAGAAACTCTAATGGTCGGGTTCTAACCAACCAACCTAACATATATCTAGCACTAAATTATGTAATTTGTCCTATCTACAAATGCAAAGTGCGACTATCCCAACAAGGGGGACATTTTTGCAGCTGGATAAAATTAATAAGATAAAAAATTTCCCATTTAGTCCTACCTTGAGCTGCTCCAGAATAAGTCCTGGAGAAAAGACTGTTGTATATTTTAGAATTAACATCATATTAACTTTATTTTAAATATGTGTTCCTCCATCAAAAACATCACCAATAGATGTGAATGACACTCCTTCCCCCATCTTGTTTCTCTACCACTATGTCCCCACCTCATCCTCAACCATAAAACAAACCAAAACAAAGCAAAAAGTCAGACTTGCTAAGTTTTCAATGACTCCATTCACAGGGCATTATAGAATCAACCAGAGAGAACATGCTGGAACCTCCCCACCTTCCTGTTGCCTAGTGCCCTTCGGGAGTCTCTCCAAATGTCCCTCTTCTCTTTGCAGCAGCTCTAAAAATAGAGGATGGCTGCTCAGTACAGGTGCTGTTTGTGAAAATGTTCTTCTTGCATTTAGCCTGCCTGGCTTAGTGATTAAGGCTCTGCAGACACTCAGCATCCCCTGGACTCTGCTGTGTCAGCTCTTCTTTATAATGGTGAGGGAGCTGGAGGGTAATTCTGGGACTGCTGTTTATAGGGACTCTCTTTCTCCTTCAGAACACAGAGCAGGCTTTCTTCCTTTCTCATCCCACCATCAAGAGCTTCATGCTCCACAACAGCCTGGAGGGAATCTCAAGATGAGTCTGCAACTACAGTGCACCCCAGAATGAACTAGCTTTTTCAAATGCATCTACTTTCTACAAAGAACTGGCACACATGTTGGGGGATAAACAATCAGGAGACTAAAAGTATAGTTGGCACCTTTTGGACCTTGCAATAATTATATCCATAAGATCATAAGATGATATCTCACGATGGAAGTTTATTGATCATCGGGTCCTGGGGTTGTTGAACCTTAGCATGCTTCACAATCTTACCTGGTAAGTTTGTTTCAAGTGCTGTTTTTCATGCCCACTCCTTAATACTCTGATTCAGCAGGTCTTGGGGAAGCCTAGGGATCTGCCTTTCTAGACATGCATCCAGATGATGTGGATATACTTGGTCCTCAGACTAAACAGTGAGAACCACTTCTCTGAATAATTCTCTTATGTAAAGATGAGGAAAGTAAGACCCAGAACATGGAAGCAATACTTTAACTAGGGCTTCAGCTAGAACTCTGGTTTGCTGTCTTCTTGTCTAGAATTCTTTCCATATGAAATCATATGGTTTCCACATGTTCAAGCCCATGAACACTGGTGATGCAATATTCATACAGATGCTGTTGAGGTCAAAGTTTAAAAGGCACTTTTGAATGAGAAGGAAGCTTTCTCTTCTGGCAGTGCATGGGGAGTATAGCCATATGTCCTGACCACTGAATTTTGGTGGTTCCTTGGACCAGCCATTACACCTTTCCAAGCCTTATATTTCAAAACTAGTATAACAAACCAACCACCCTTTCTTACCTTATGATAGCAACTGATGTGGCATGGCTGAAAGTACTTGAGCTGTATCCTTAACTGGGACTCAGCTGAAAGTCTGGATCCCTCCCATGATCTCTGCCAGGCTCAAAGGGTCCAATGCCAGGATCACTGGACCACAAGTCAGGCTAAGCCTGATGCACTGCCAGAGATCAGTAGCCCTGGTTTGTGACTGACAGGGAAGTAGGAAGACACTTTTTCCAAAAAACACAGACCATCATGACTATGGGAGATTTCTCCACCAGGGAGTCCTGTCTTTGGAGAATAAGCTCCTCTGGGTTTTCTTTCTTACCACCCCATGTGAATAGGTTTGTGTTCTGTGACTTGTGGGTACATGGGAATTCTTGGCCTTACCTTGAGGAAGGGATCCTGTATACAAGGGCCAAAGGTACAAATCTTTAAATTTAAACCTCTTAGAAACTGAAAACTATAACACATATTAGAAATCCTCTAGATCAAACTACCCTACTTACCCCACAGAGCAATGAAATAAGAGATAAGCAAATATATAAGTTTCATATAAAGGGCTGAACTTGTGGAAAAAATTTTTAGTATTTTTGTAACAATTAGTGAACAGACTAGAAAGGTAGTCTAGAAAACCTAAACTAGAAAAAAAAGGGGTGAGGCATAGAAGTAGCACTTGCAACTAGGAAACTAGGCCAGTTGGGTGAATTTGCCTGAGGTCTCATAGCATTTTAATAGCAGACTCTAGTTTCTAACTCTTCGGAATAAAGCTTTTTCTAAGACATCAGATTTCCCAGTTTTGAAGAATATCAAACCTACCATAGGACAAAGTATTTTTCTCTTCTCTCCTTGTATGTAAAAGGAAAGAGCACATTAATTGCTAATGTTGTTTGTACTAGAACAAAGGTGAGAACCGAGAACTTCTGGAAAAATTACGTATTTGATTGAAGTTATTTAACTACAACTACTACCTCAGCACAGTGATTGAGTTAAGCACAGTTTGATGATGTTGGGACTCTGGGCAATTGCAGATCAAGTGTGCCTTGCAGGGGACCTGGACTAAGAGAATAAGGTGTTTATTGGGATGAGGTGTCTGACTCAGACAAAGTCTACAATTGGTTTTCAAAATCCCAGATGGACTCATTCATTTACTCAATATATATTAATTGAGCAGCTCCTAGGTGTCAGACATATGCCAGGCATTAGTGATTGGCTGATGGACAGGATGGTCATGGGCCCAGTTCTCCTGATACTGTAGCTTATAAATGGTGCACACAAATAAACAGTCTTCATCATACTATGTGTGTGAGCAGGGTAATGTGAGGGTACAGAGAATGTATATCGAACCAAGCCTGGGAGGTGGTGAAGAGGTCAGAGAGGTTTTCCCACAAGAACTGTTATGTGCCAACACTGTGCTAGGTACTAGAAAGGTAACAGACACTGTCTTCAGGTGGTTTCCTGTCTAGAAGGGAAGACAGATCTGCATAACTGGGTGATAAACTCTGTCACAGGAGTGGGTGAGAACTCCTGTGCCAGGGAAAAACCAAAGAGGAGGCTGTAGGTCAACGATCATCAAGAAGAACATCTTTGAGCTGAACCTCAAAGCATGGTAAGGAATTTTCCAGGTGCAAGGAGATGATTGGAGTAATAAAGAGGTCATAAAGAGGAGGCGAAGCACATGGAAAGACTATAGGTAAGGGTCAGAACTGGGTAGAATAAGAGGAGTGAGAGGTCTTCTCCTATATGGAAGCCAGCTTGGGGCTTCCTTGGCACAAGTGAGGAGTGTGTGCGGTGATAACAATGCAGTATCCATGTACTGTAACTTGGATTCAGGTTCTCCAATTCCCCTGACATCATCTTCATCGCAATGTACTCAAGTGTGACTCAACATTTGGCTGTGCATTTGGCCTTTCCTGAGACTCCAGAAGACCTTGCAAGCAAGCATGCTGACTGGTATTAAGTGATACCTATAGCCTGTGGAGGATCTGCCCAGGAACCAGGAGCACAAGGTATGGGGTCACAATGTAAATCACGGACTGTAGGTGAACAGAGTCAAATCTGGGCCATTTACAGCTTGTGGTACTCTCCCTTCCATCCTAGGTACCCAGATACTCAGAGAAGCCCTCTCAGAGGTTCTCCAGGGCTGGTGTTTCCTCAGAACAGTCTCATTTCCCCAATATACCTTAAGGTAAAGCAGCTGGAAGAATGGAAAAGGGGTAGCGGCTGTCACTACAGATCCTCAGGATGATATGAGAAGACATGCATGAAAGACTCAGTGTTCTCCTAGGCTTGTAATGGGCTCCCTAAATTGTTGTATGTCCCCATCTATCTCCTTGGGCCCTAAAGGGTAGTAATCAATGATTCTCTAACCAAATAAGGTATTTGTGACTAAAATCGGTTTAATCGTTTTCCATCTTAAGGGATTTCTGAAGCCACCATGATTTAACTCCAAGGAATAACTCTGTAACCAGCTGGTTGATCAGTAACCAGCAAAGAAACCCAATTTTGTACCAAGAGGCCTATTTTAGATATCTTAGTGTCTACACTAAAAGCTGGCTTCTCCCCTGTCATCGGAGCAGTGAATCTCAAGGTTTGGCCTCGGGGTAGGATCACTTAGAGTCTGCCATGCTATTTCTCACCACTTTGAAACTGCCCCTTGTTACAGGGCATCATGGGTGGTTAGCACCAGAGCTTGTCATAGTTCTAAGGTGGGGCAAGACCACTATGGGAGGCTATGCAGGTGGCCAATGAGGTCACTTGAGGAAGGGAAAAGAATCCCAGCTTAGTTCCATACTTTAAATTTAGAGCAGTAAGAGGAGCACGGATCAAAGGCCAAAAATGTATTCCATGCACCAATATGTCTTTGCCCTGAACATATGGAGACACTGTCCAGGATCCAAAGGCCTTTCTTAAAAATTATACCTCTCATCTATGGAGAATTTTCCCATGGTCCAACTCACTTGGGTAGCAAAATCGTCATCAGCTCTGAGCCTGTGCCCATTCCTTACAGCTGAAGCCTGTCACTCAGGAGAGCAGTGGGCTGGGACAATTGGCCCGGTGTTTGCAAAGGCAGCCCAAACTTGAATCTTCCCTCTCAGGGACAGAGAGGGGGCAAACTGCTTTCCCTAAATATTTCTGGCTGGTTCTCTCCAGTACCAGGCAGGATCCCAAGCCTGCCCACGATGTGTCTATCCCTCCAGTCTTTGTTGCCACCTCCTCTGTGCTCAGAGCCAGCTGCCTCCCACTCCTGGAAGCCTGCCAGCATCACCCTCCAAAGAGGCGCGTCTCAATCAAGTTATTTATTCACCTAATCAAAAAGGAAATAATGTATACAATTTACAGTCTTCCCAGGTCCTAGCTCCCACGAAGACTGGGGAGGGGGAGCTACAATAGAAAGCAGAGCTTTCCAGGTGGGGCTCTGACAGCCCCCAGTAACCCCCTGTTTGGGGAGATGAGCCATGAGCCCCACTGTCCAAGTGGTCCAGAAGCCCCTGCCATGATCAAAAGGAGAAAATGGACAAAAAAAGAGGCCAAGCTCTGACTGAAGCTGTGGATAATGTCATAAAAACAGACCAGGGATACAGACAGAGGGGAGGCATCTGCTAAGCTCAGGGCATTCAGAATGTGGGGCCCGGGGGCTCAAGAACCCCAAAAAGCATGGCAAAAGCTGAAAGCACACACTGGCTGCCTTCGTTAGGTGTGTTCCTTTAAAGCTCCATGTTTCTTTCTGCCTCGAGCTGTGACCAGAAATCACCCCTTTACCAGATCCCAATCTCCTTATATTCTGCCAGCTCTTGTTCATCTTCCAAATTTCAGCTAAAATAACACTTTTGAAGGTAGGCTTTCTCTGGTCTTCCCATCTAAAAACAGTCCCCTGGCTATTATCTCTCATAGCTTACAAATCTTTCTCTCCCTAACATTTCATATGGTTCAAATTATACAGCCATTTGCAAATTTATTTGTTTAAGGACTAACTCCCTCAGTGGATTATAAGCTTCACTGGAGCAGAGACAGTTCTCTTAAGATCTTGAGGAGCTTAGTACCATGCCTGATGGTACATACTAGATGCTCAATAAACATCATTTGTTATGATGTAATGTGTTCTGTATTTTAACCATTTACTCGTTTGTTTATTTATTTTAATATTTATTTATTTTTGAGAGAGAGAGACAGAGCATGAGTGGGGGAGGGGGAGAGAGAGAGAGGGAGACAGAATCCAAAACAGGATCCAGCCTGTCAACACAGAGCCTGATGTGGGGCTTGAACTCATGAACCGTGAAATCATGACCTGAGACAAAGTCGGTCGCTTAACTGACTGAGCCTTCCAGGTGCCCCTTAACTACCTATTTAAATACTTTATCTGTATATCCAGATTTCAAGTTCCTTGAACAAAAGGGGATGTGGATCTCATAATACTTTATACTCCCAATGAACCTAGCAAGTTCAGTTTTAATCCATATAGTCTTAATACAAAAAAAAAAAAAAAAAAAAAAAAAAAGTTCTGCACATGGTCAGGACTGGAAGAGGCACTAGAATGCAGTGGTTCAGAGCTCAGACTTTGGAATTGGCTGAACCCAGGTTCAGATTCCTCAGCTTCTTCGAGTCTCTGTCCTCCCATCAGTTAACATAATGCTTCACTTCATAGGTTTGTTGTGAACATAAATGAAGAAACCATGACTAACACAGGGCCTAGAGTCAGCATTCTTCAAATGGGAGCTCTCACTAGCTAGCTTTTGGGAAAACATATGGATCGGTGTTGGCTATTTGGAGCTACCTTCATGGAGCAGAGGCCTCAACTTGGTTCTAGAAGGATGGAGAAGGTTTGTGAGTTGAAGGTGAAGGAAAAGAAGCTCTGCCCATGGAAGCACAGCACAGGAATGAGTCATCCAGGTCATGCATAGAAGTTGGTGACTTCACAGGGCAGAACACATGGAATACTGCTGTATTCTTCTTGGCTCCTCAACTCAAAATTCTCACACTTGGAAATTTTCAAAGGTCCAGGGAGCTCCAAGCATCATGAAGGGTTTAGAATGCGGGCCCTCTCCGCTCTAGAAATCCCTAAGGAAAAGACGACATCGCACGGGGTCCTCAGAAGCACTCAAGCAGTCACTTTCTTTGCAACACCACCACCAATCCAGTTCCACATGTTAGAAGATTTTAAATACCAGACTGGCTGATTCATTCAGTGAAACGACCAGCTGTGCAGCTTGGCCAAGACACTGCACCTTCCCTGTTGGATTATCTGATATCTGCATCCTTCTTCCTCTAACCTTCCCTTCCCTCTGCCTGTCCTCTGTGGCACTGCAGCAGCAGGAAGCCTCCTGATGGCTGTCATTTACTCGGCCCATATAGGTTCCCCTGCTTCTAGAAGCTTTCCCTGATTTCTCCTCCCTGCAGCAAACAAGATACAGTTCCTCTTATTGCCAGGCAGATAGTGATGCACTTCCTGGGGTCCCCTCTTGCATGATTCTCCTCTTGCATCCTAAATCCAGCCCAGCATTTATAGGCTCTCACCTTTTCTCAAATTCTAGCCTATCTAGTCCATACAACTTGCTAACAGCTTCCCAAAGCTAATATGAAATTTCCTTCTGGGGATTCTCACTGTATCTTCTCCTGGAGTTTGTGATGCACCAGAGGGTAGGGACAGCATCTTACTCATCTCTGTGCCCAAGTTCTACTCCCTCCTGCCGAAACTCCAGCCTGGTGTCTTGTACGCAGTAGGTGCTCCATAACTATGGCTGCTTTACTGAGAGTATTCATTTCTCCTAGATTCCCAGTTCATAATTGTAGCATTGTGGAAACATGCTTCTTCTTTTATCTTCAGGTTACGCAGCCCCACCTTGTACTATCACAAAATGTGCTTTTTCTCTGCCGTTGCCAATCGTCAGTGGAGCAAGGCTGTCAGGCCAAATAGCCCTTATTTCATGGAGGAATTGATGTGTGTAGGGCAGACAGGAGAAGATCTTAAACCCAGAGACCTGAGGCCACATTCCAGCTGTGTGACCTTGGGTAAATCCCTCAACCCTTCCTTGTCCTACTGTCCTCACCTATTGTTTAGGAATGGTTAGCACAGTGCTTTACCAACAGCAGGATGCTGCTTCAATGTCAAGTTGCATTACATAATTAATATCCCTACTTACAGGGATTGTGGCCTCCTGGAGGATAGGCACAATCTTTGTATCTTCAGTATTTGGTATAGTAACCAGCCCAAGGCAAGGCCTTAATGACTATTTATGGAGGCCCCACTGAGAGCATATACAGCAGTGTCTCTTAGACCAGAGTCAGGTGGCTCTACCCTATGCTTTAATAAATTAAAATAAGACTGGTGATCTTGCTTTTCCTTGGAAAGAAATAGCAGTCATCCCTAGGACCAAAGAAAGCCTGAAAGGTAGAGATTTGTTTTGCTCCACTTTGTTTTTTTGTCCTCTGTAGCCTTCAAAGATATAGCCACAACTTGCCTCTCCCATTGGACTCTTGGTAGTTTAGCACACATTCAAGATATACTCTGTATTGGACCTGAGCTGGTCACTGGTAAGACAGTGACAAACAAGGCAAGTTTTCTGCCATCCCAAGGATTTGCATCAATGACTTTGGTTCTTCTGCTCTTCTCTTTATTAAGAGGGAGCCTCAGACATTTCCAAATACTGGAATTCCCTTATTAGATTTTTAATAATAAAAGCAGGACAGATGGTAAGTGAAGGCAAGGGAATAACAGCTCTCCTTTCTGAGAGGACAGGAATATCTGGGTTCACATACATGCACATACAAATAATCTTAATATAAAATCACAGCAGAAATTTAGAATATTCCAAATAATGACACTAATAATAGCTAATGTTTACTGAACACTTACCTTCTGCCAGGCATTGTTCTAAGCACTTTACATGTATTAACTAGTTTGGTACTCATAATCTTGTTAGGAAGAGTGTGCTATTGTTATCTGCATTTTACAAATGAGGAAACTGAGACACTGAAAGGCATGAGTAGCTCATGCAATATTATCTAGCTAGAGCAAGGATATGAACTTAGGGAGTCTGGCTCTGGGTTCCTGCTCACAAGTTAGCAATCAAGAAGGTAACTGGGTTTACTTTATAGACTTGTTGAGAAATGGTGTAGCAGAGAGTTGTAGAAGGGTGGTGATGCCCTGGAGTTCTAGGCCCTAGTCAAGCTACCGACTGCCCCTCTGACCCTAAGCCAGTCACTTCTCTTGGGCTTCCATGCCTTCGGCCACAGAGAAAGGAGGTAGTCGCTTACTGCCAAGTTCCACCTCTGCATCCTCAAAAAGCTGCCTTTGTTGCCCTCAACAGAGAAGAATCCACTTAGCTCATCAAATTAATCCATTTAGTGTGGATTAGGTAGTTCTCTCTTTCCCTGGAAGAAAACAGCTCCGCAGGAGGCCAGGGGTATCACCAAGCCAGAGAGCGTAAAGCCAGTTGCCTGGCACTAGCAGGTACCCATTTGTCTTGGAAGAAAGGTCTGGGCACCAGTCTTGGGCATAGTGGGGAGAGTACCATGCATGTCCTTGGTCAGCATCACTGCCCAAGTGAACTGGCTTTCCTGTGACTTTGGTCTTGGAGCAAAAACCCCACACCTGCAGTCAGCAAATATCGTACCCCTCTATGGTCTGCAAATTCCAGGATGAGAAGCTGGGGTGGGGGTGGGGTGAGGCCTGAGAAGGAGCCCAAGCGTTCTCTTTGGCTAAGTAGACTGGAAAACGTGAAATTAACACACATTGTTTATTTCACGCTCTCAGCCTTGCCTGCACAATAGCACAAATTAAATTCTGCACTAACCAGACGAGCAATTAGCCCACAGCGAAGATCGGGCTTTCAGCTGATTGCTGAGGCATTCCATTCACACTATTTATGAAGGGAACAAACTTACTGAAAATATTTTTGTAGCAATAATTTTTTCTGATACACATTTTCCCCCAATTTGCTGCATTACCCCACACTTCCTGGTATTTGAGATGATTTGGCTAGGTTTTCTGAAGAGCAGTATGTAGTTCATCAAAGAGAAATTCATCTTGGGTCAATACCCAGTAATTAGCATCATTTTCATTGAAAATGAAGCTGCTGTCATTTTGGGAAAAGCAGAGGTTTTTTTTCCCCCCCAGTCTGAAGGTAGCCTGCAGTAGGATCAGAGATCTTGCTGCATCAAAGACCAAGCATTCTAAATCGTAGTTTATTGTCTCTCATACTTCCTGATTTCCATCTCCTACCAGTAAAAATAATAAGACCTAACATTTACTGCAGACATATTGTGAGCAAACCACTGCTCTAAGCATTGTTTATATAATAATCACCCAATGAGAGGTGCTGTCATTGTTTTCACTTCATAAATGAACCCAGTGAAGCATGGAAAGGTTACATAGCTTGCCTATCCACAGCCACACAGCTTGTAAGTGATGGAGTAGGGATTGGAACCAGAGCCCACGTGTTAACCACTGTGGTGGACTCAGCAGCATGAGGATTTTGTTACTCTTTATTCAAGTTCCCAACTTGAAGGCACCCATATCTCTTTTTAGATAGAGCTAACTGGTCTTCAGCATCAACGGTTTATTCAGTTTCTGTTTCCTCTTGGCCCAGCTCCTCCTCTCCCATGACCTGGCCTCTGAACAGTCTGCCACTCTCTCTCGACCTCAATTCTCTGGACCTTCCTAGTCCCTGCCAAGCACAAGTCCCAGATCAGTTCTGCTAAAATACTGCTTGTGATACTCCTTTGCTCACATGGTGAACTTTGGGAATGTTGTCGGGCTTATCAGAAACCTGGCTTAACAGCAGTGACTGTCAGTCAGATGTGCATGTGCACCTGAATTACCCAGGAAGCTGTTCAATATTTCAGATGCGTGGAATTTGAATGTCCAGTGATGCAGTAAGACATTTGGGATTTTTGAAAAGCAATAGGCTTTAACTACCTTTACTTAAAAATTCTCAGATCCTATAATGGGACTTAAGATAGTGGTTATAAGTCCAGACCCAGCAGCTATCCTGCATAGGTCCAAAGCCTAGCTTTACCACATAGCAGCTGGAAGATTTGGGACAAGTCTCCTAATCTCTCTGTGCCCAGTTCCCTCATCTATAAAACAGATAAAAATACACCCACTTCATATGCAATTGTGAGAATTAAATGATATAAGGTATATACAGTGCCATATAAGTATGCCGGTAGTATTACTGGATGATGATTCAGTTCCTTTGCTTGGCATTCAAGACTCCCCATCAGTGGTTCTGGCTTTTCACTTTAGCTTTTGGTACTACCATTCCCTACTACTGACTCCTTACCATATGTCTACTTCTACTCTAACATATATGTATACAAAGTCTTTTAACTTTCCTTATTCCAGCTTTCTTATGATAAACAAAATCCTTATACTTGCTATCTCATATCTCAGTACCTCTCAAGTGTCTGAAGCTGGTAGGTGCAGAGTAAAAATTTGTATACACTTGCACCTCTGGGCTTGTGAACTTTACCTTCTGGATCTAGTCAGTAGCCATTGTCCTGGGCTTCCCTAGGTCAATGTGTGGCTCCAAGGGAAGCATCACCACCTTCTCTGTGCTACGTGCCTATAAGCTCTTTCAATGGAACTGCTCTAGTAGACTCACTGGCATTTGCCTGCTGGATGCCTGGGCTTTCAATATTGCCTGAACTTCCCTGGCTAGCAGGTCTTCATATCCTTGTCCAGGCTGTCTGTATCTTCCTGTCACCACCAAGTCAGCAGGGCACAAGTCTTGGAGCACATCTTCAAAGCTGGGTTGACTTCCTGTTTCTATTACTCTAACCCCAACGCCACTCTTTAGCCTCCATCTGGGCCACTGCTTGTGGTCTTCACTTGCTCTACCATTTAATGGCAGGTTCCTTGAGAGGATGGAGTGTGTCCACTTCCACAGAACCTTATGATCACATGTCTTGCTGTTATATAGACTGACACAGTGCACACTTCAATTACATCACCAAAAGCAGCATAAGTCCAAATTACAAACCCACTTTACCTGTACATTGCCTCCATCAGCATTAACAAATGCAAAAGGATTTCCTATGGATGTCGCATGGCACCTAGGATAGCTATTTTTTACAAACCAATGCCTAGGCAATATTGACGAATGGCTGAGAGCAGCAGAGCAAATTCTATTCCTGGAGAAGCCTGCATTCCAGTTCAGACTGTGTGGCTTGGTCAAGGCACTTAATGTGAATAAAGTTTAGTTTTCTGCACTCTACTATAAATCAGAAACAATAATATCTATTTCTGGCAAAACAGTGATGGTCTTGCCTATCAGACTGGCAAAGTATGATGTTACTAAGTGTGGATGAAGAGGTAGCACCATGGAGTCTTTCAACCACTGCTAGTAGTGAGCATAAAATGCCAATTTGGAGAGCAATGTGTTCATATCTGGTAAAGCTGCACATACTCCAGATGCACAAATTCTGTCACCTAGTATTTCAATTTCTAGAGAAACTTGGGCTCCAGGAGCCAAGTAGCATGTTTGTTGAAGCATTGTTGCAACAGCAAGATGGGAAAGAACCTACAATGTTCAGCAATAGTAGAATGAGTAAATATATAACATATTAATTAAAGGGAATATTACAGGACATAGAAAAACATGAACTGTAGTCACATGTATCAATATGAATGAGTCTCAAAACCAAAATGTTAAATGAAATAAAAAATCAGGATACCTACATTATGAACAGCATATATATGAAGTTTCATAAAACATGAAATTATACTATGTGTTGTATAGGGATAGACACAAAAAAGAATGATATATATGACATTTAGAATAGTGGTTACTTATGGATTAAAAGAAGGGAGATAAAGTGGGGGTCATTTTAGAAGGGTACGTAAGCTATGTATCTGTAATGTTTTATTTCCTAAGTTGGGTAATAGCTATAAGGGGGTTCGTTAAGTTATTAATTATACTCTTTTGGTATGCCTTAGGTATTTCATTTTAAAATGAACAAAAAAAGGGTGCCTGGGTGGCTCAGTTGATTAAGTGTCTGACTTCAGCTCAGGTCATGATTTCACGGTTCATGAGTTTGAGCCCTGTGTTGGGCTCTATACTGTCAGTTTAGAGCCTGGAGCCTGCTTCGGATTCTGTGTCTCCCTCTCTCTCTGCCCCTCCCCAACTTGTGCTCTGTCTCCGCCTCTCTCAAAATGAAATAAACATTTAAAAAAAGAGAAAATGGAGGCACGTGGGTGGCTTATTCAGTTGGGTATCCGATTTCGGCTCAGGTCATGATCTCACGGTCTGTGAGTTTGAGCCCCTTGTGGGGCTCTGTGCTGACAGCTCAGAGCCTGGAGCTTGCTTCAGATTCTGTGTCTCCCTCTCATGCTCTGCTCCTCCCCCGTTCATGCTGTCTGTCTCTCTCTCAAGAATAAATAAAAACATTAAAAAAATTTTTTTAAAAAGAGAAAATGTTATGTAAAATGAGCAAAAAAAAAATAAAAAAGAAACGAAGAAAAAATAAAAAGCTCTGAGCATCATAAGCAAGTATTGGGCTGCAGAGAAAAGTATTAGGTTTCAGTGACTCTTCACTGGACAGTAGAGGAGTCAGGGATTTATGGTGAACACAACAGTTTGCCCACCTTGCAATTAGTCTCCTCATCAGTACAGCAGGGAACCCCAATGTCCTTGCTATTCACAGAGTGTTTGTGAAGATTACATGATATAATAACTCTTCCAGTGCTTTCTGAGAGTGATGGTCACCCATGGTAAGAGGATTCCTGAAGTCTAATAGGAAGAGAAAGATTAGGAAAGTGAGCACGATCAATGCCAAATCACCTAAAAGGTATTTGAAGGAATAGAGAAAACTCACTAGAATAAGGAAGCTTCCAGAATGACATGATCACAGTTTTGAAACTTTTGGACATCTACTCATGGCTGACATCTTACTCTGTGTAGGTCAAGAGGGTAGAACCTAGACATGTGAGCAAATTCTTCAGGGAGGAGAACTACATTGGCATATAGAGGGAGGGAGAATTTCCTAATAAATTTCTCAACTGGATCAGGAATTTCTCACTGGATAGGAATGTCCAAAACTTAGGTTGAATTCTACCTATCAGAAAAAAACAAAACAAAACAAAACAAAACAAAACAAAACACTTGGAGAACACAGAAGGGAGAAATAGATGACCTGTGGATCCCTTGCAAGTCTGAGTCCCTTGTTCAGTGGTCCCAAAATGCTCTGAAATACCTCCTTGTGTGATCATGGTTATGGAAACCCTAAAATAACTGAGCCACTCAAATGACGTCAGGAACTGATAGGAAACAACAGATGGCCTCAGTGGCATTTAAAAGTGTTATGTTTTTGCTATGTTCAGAACAGGGGGAAAGAAAATTCTGAGTATAAATCATAAATATTAGCTTTACTTAACCAATTATTTTTATAATGAAGTTATTATTTGGCCATCTGGATAAAATCATACTGCAAGGGATGGCAAGGCAACCTGGGAGGAAGGGAGTGAGGCAGAACTAACAGCTCCAAGGACAATCAGCTCCCAGATTCCAGTATACAAGTATCCTGCTTCTTAGCAAACTGTGAATGAGGGAAGGAAAGCATATTACAGGAGAGGCAACCTCACAGGAGACAAAATGCATGGCAGCTACAAAGTATGTATAAGAGGATGGTTCAGGCAAGCTCTTCTAAATACTTTCCTTTTTCCACTTACTGATTCTCCAAATTTTACTATTCTAGAGACAGTATAAGAGTGGCAGCTCTAGGATCAAACTTCTTGGGTTGAAATCCCATCACTTAATAGGTGATACCCTTGGGAAAGTTACTAAGATTCTTTTAATCTTAATTTTTTTTATCTGCAAAATGGGGATTTTAGGTAGAAAAGTACACACACATGTGCACACCTACACACAGAGTTTACCAGGTGTAAGAACCCATTAAGTGTTGGCTTTCATAATTATCAGAGCCCGATTCTTCCAGCCTTCTCCAGTGTTATAAGTTTTCAACAACTGTCCTTATCTCAACATGAATGGCCAAATTATGTCCTTATCCTGACAACGGGATTTTATAGGAAGAAGAAGAGCATAAAGGGACAGACATGGCTATTGAAGGAATAAGAGCCAAAGTGGAAGACTGGAGGGAGTTCTGCCTCCTTTGGTGGCTTGAATATAGCTGAGGGCCAGCCCTTCTAAGAGAAACATGTTCTCCATTCCATAGCCATGTTGTTTACCTCTGAATTCTATGGGCTTCCCTGGTGGTCAGCACTTCGTGGATGGATTTTGTGGATGAAGATTCTGAAGCTCTCAAGAGAATGAAGTTTTCAGGTCACCTGGGTGGCTCAGTTGGTTAAGCATCCAACTCTTGATTTTGGCTCAGGTCATGATCTCATGGTCTGTGGGTTTGAGCCCCACATCCAGTTCTGCACTGATGGTGTGGAGCCTGCCTGGGATTGTCTCTCTGCCTCTCTCTCTGCAATCCCTCCCCAGCTCATGTGTGCTTTCTCTCTCTCTCTCAAAATAAATAAACTTAATTTAAAGAGAGAGAGAGAGAGAGAGAGAGAGAGAGAGAGAGAGAGAGAGAGAAGGTTTCAAAGAAGCAGAGGGAGAAATTGTTGCTGTTGCAACCAATGCCAAAATGAAGCTTCTGTATCCCAAAGTGCAGACCATGAACCTCAGGCACTCCTGAGTTGGCCTGGCTACTTTTGCTCTTCCAATTAGCTTTCTGATGCTGAAGGAGAGGGACTGCTTTAAGAAGCAAGAGGGAAATGAGAATAGATGGTTCTTATGGTCTCTAGAAAGAATATCTGAGCAAGTTACTGTAGTGGAAGCAATAATTCATTCTTAGACCAAGATCTTAGCTACCATCCAGGCCAAATCTTCATTTTCCAACTGAAGAAACTGGTTCCCAAGAGAGTGCAGTGGCTTTTCCAAGAGTCCCTAGGTGACCTAGTGGCAAAGCTGGTCTCCTGACCTAGGTTCTGCACTCTTTTCACTCAAGCAATGGCTGGAAAACTGGCCACTGAGCAAATTTCAAGCTAAGCATGGTTTCTACATGTTTACATGGTTAAAAAAAATCAAGAAGAATGTTTTGTGACATGTGAAAATTACATGAAATTCATATTTCATTGTTCATAAGCAAAGTTTTATAGGAACACAGTCACATCCATCCACCTATGTATTGTCTATGGCTGTTTTGCTATAAAAGCACAATCAAGCAGGTGGGACAGAGACCATATGACCCACAATGTCTTTACAGAAAAAATGGCCCCTTATAGAAAAAGTTTGCACTAATGTATGTTATTCCTATGCATTGAAAAATAAATTAGAGATGAAAAGAAGAAATAAAATACCTTTAAGGAACATAGTTTTAAAAGTTCCTTCATGTACTTTGGACTTGCTTGTTCAGAAAATCTACTTGGTGCCTCTTGCATACCCAGTGGCAGAATATTCTCCACTCACTTCGGTGGGGAAGTTAATAATGAGAGTGTTAATTTGTGTTCCTGACCAATACCTCCTAATGGGCTCTACTCTCCTGGGTGAGGAAGGACTAAAAGGAAGATATGGTTTCCCTATCGGCCAGTGAGAACCAAGGACCCTGAATACCCCAGTCCCTTCCTTGCTGAGAGGATCCTGATCAAATGTTATTGGATATTAAATATGCATTACTGCAAGCATTAATTGAGGATTTAATATGCTCCCTAATTAAAATTTGGTGGAGAGAAGTTCATCATATTTAGAAACACAGTATTAAAAATCCTCAGAAACTTAATAAAATTATAAATCGGAATATCTTCTCTGAAATTAATGAGCCAAAATATTATAGCCAAGCAGGAGTCAGCCGTGTCTGGAATTCTGAAGGTCATTTGGAGTCATAAAAATGCAGTTTTCAGTTTTATGGTTTCCGAACAATAATAAGGCTGAGAAGAAATCTGGCAGAAAAAAAAAATCATCTCTGCTACACACAGCAATTAATATAATAAGAAGCCCTAAGCTGGTGACTAAGGCAGAGAAGCTGGTCTAATTTAGAGTTCTAAATTTCAAGCAGTGGGTGGAAGTGTGATAAGTGGTAGGGTCAGATGTGTCTGCAGCGATACATGGTGGCTTGGAGGGAGAGGGTTGTAACAGAGGGTGGGGGAAGAACAGGAAAGGAGAGAGCATCAGAAAATCAGGGGGAGAATGTCCTAATAATAAAACCCATCCAGAAAGGATCAAGAGCCCCAGGAAGCAGTGAGTTCATGCTCACTGGAAGAATTCAAAGCAGAGACCTAGCTAGGGTGGAGATTCCCACTACGGGTGAAGGTCAAACTAGATGACATCCAAGTGCACTTCAAGATTAAGATTTTGAAATCCTTTGACCTTGGAAAGATACATTCTGCTAGGAAGTACCAATAACATTAAACAGTTTGTTGGCTTGATTTACTCTTGGGTGCACCAAAAGACAGTTAAGGACCTCAGACTCCTTCCTTAACACATATGTTCACTTAGTGCTGTATCCTACATCTCCAACAACAGCACTCTTTCCTACTGTTCACCCAGACCTGCCACTGGTCCCGCAATGCTTTGGCCTCCCCTACCACATCACCATTAGCTTTCTGTATCTGGAACAAGTTCCGTCTCTCCCCAGGACTACTGTTAACTCAAGCCCATCAGCCCTGTTCCCAACCTCTGTCACAGGTCAGGTTGCAAGCACTCACCATGCATTTGGCCATGAGCACTATTTGTGGAATGATTCCCAGAGGTGGTTTCTGCCTCTCAGACAGTCTCTTATTGACTCCATGAGAGCAAGGAAAACACATAAGTATTCTCTAACAAGGCTCCATTTGATCTGTGTTAGACATAATTGATGTGCTAATGAAGAGTTATCCTATGTTCCTAAATGAAATAGGGAGCAGGAGCCTTTACCCAGAGGTGGTTCTTTAACTCTGTGGGCCTCTGAGTCCTCCTCTCTAGCAGATGAATACAAACTGGAAGCATATGCTGAATGCTGTCTGCCTCTCAGGGGATCCAAAGGTAGCACTATGCAGTAAGCTTACTTTATCCTCTTTAGTACTATGAATCTTGTCTCCTCTCTAGCTCCCGATACCAGCTATAGATCTTCCATTCATTCCTTAGAGAATGATCACTGTTTCACCAAAGAATGATCACCCTACCACCACACAGACCACCTACTACCCAGGGTTTGCATTTAATAAAAGTTCCAAAGCCTTAAGTTAATTGCTACAGAAGTGGCAAAGTGTATGGAAGGGCCCAAACGACAACATTTGTACTTTTGTTATATATTCGTGAAGAAAATATTTATGTATGTGTGTGACTGAAATCCTCTTGCAATGACTTGTTAGTCTTCCTAGGGGTCAGTGGCCCATAGGTTGGAAAACTATTCTACATCATTAAATTTCATTTATAGAAAAAGAAAATCCTGAGTAATATGATCTCTGGGTCATCTTTTCAATGAGTCAGGATGTCAAGTAATTAGAAAAACACTTCAGTTATTAATTAATTATCACATTTTCTGAAAGTTTCTGCAGTTTGTAGACAGTGCTTATAGTAGATATATGTAGATAGTGTAGAGAGTACAGTTTGTGATAGATACTTTCATGAGCAAGGAGAATACAACAAGTATGAGACATAGGTCCCATCCTCAGAGGGCTTGGAGTCTGGTTGAGGTCCCACCAGACATACATAAACATAAACCAAAGGCATCTATGGAGAGGACCAAGAGACGAGCACAGGAAGTAAAATGGAGACCAGGTGAAGCCATGCTTGTTGAGCTGAAACAGCAAAGAGTGACTCCTTGGAGACTCTCTGGAAAGAATCGTATTCTAACATTATTGACATATCGTATACATACTGAAAAAATGGGAAGTGGGGAGCCTGCCAAGTCTTGAAGAGTTGGGTTTCTTGAACATTCAGTTTTTTCAAACTGTTCAAAGAATGCACATTTTAAATCATAATTGTAATAAATTAGAAATTCAACTGGTGTGTCATTATTAGCATCTTTTCATAGAGAGGTCCAATTACTCTGCTGCTACAGGTATGTGGAAGGCTTTCAAGCACAATGCATATTTAACATGTCTGGGTCACATTGTAAGTGCTTGGGGATGGATGCATCATTGACTGATGGGGACAGCTGGACCTCACTCCAACACTAGTGTTATAGACTATGATCTTGGTATAAAGCTTGACTCTTGATCTTTTGGCCAAATGTAAGAGGAAAAAAGAAACATTAATAACATACAGAGAACAGACCCACTTTTAAAGTTGCACGGTGTATATCAACTATTTGACTAGCCTATAAATTGATTTGCCAAGGTGGTTCTGCAGTGAACATTACTGTGACATTTCAGACCCACCAAAAAAAGAACACAAAAAATCATGGAAGAGGGCAGAGGTGTCTCCTCATCTGGCACATCATAAGTCAAGTCTGTATACATTTCACATAGATAAGAGCAGCCACTACAGGTGGCTGTGCCCAGAAATGTCCATCATAGAAACCTTGTCTCTACCAAGCTCTCCATCCCTGGACACTTCCATGAAAGTTCCTTGATGCACAGTGATCTGGGACCCTGGCTTTGACATGTGACAAAGAGATTGCCTTTTATCCATAGTTACCCAATACTGACTTCCACAGGAAGGATCTTTCTGAGGAATTGTTTTGGTAGTTTGTTTGACTGGTTAATGACTTTCAACAATGATCACTCACTGCTCTATATTTTTGCTAACAGTTTCCATGCACATGTCCCATCTTCTCACTTATACTACATGTATTTTATGAGTAAAGACTGAATCTGAAATGTAAGAGATACAAGCAGTGGCTTGTACTAGGATGAGCATATGAACTTACAAGAATAGTATTTTTCTTTCTGTAATAGAAGCTGAGTTTCTGTTGGGTATAGAAAGAAGACCCTGATCCAGGACTTGATAAAACCAAAGAATGGATAACTAAAGAAGAAATAAAGAAGGGGTGCCTGGGTAGCTCAGTTGGTTGGGTGTCCGACTTCAGCTCTGGTCATGATCTCACAGTTCATGGGTTTGAGCCCCACGTCGGGCTCTGTGCTGACATCTTGGAGCCTGGAGCCTGCTTTAGATTCTGTGTCTCCCTCTCTCTGCCCCACCTCTGCTCATGCTCTGTTTCTCTCTCTCAAAAATAAATAAACATTAAAAAAATTAAGAAAGAAAGAAAGAAAGAAAGAAAGAAAGAAAGAAAGAAAGAAAGAAAGAAAGAAAAAGAAAGACAGAAAGAATGAAGGTCCCCATCTCTGGGAAGTATAAGCAGCCAGACATACTGGAAAGATTAGGTAGAGTGATGGGAAAAGAGCCAGGGGGCCCAGACAAACAGACAAGGGGCCTTACTCCATAACTTCCTGAGAGAATTTTGACAAAGTCACTGTCCCTCTCTGGGCTTCAATGTCCTCATCTAGTGAATAAAGTCATTGGAAAAGCTACTCTGCAAGGTTCCTGCTAGTGCAGATATCTGCTAATTCAATGGCTTCCAGCTCTCTACAAGTGAGTATAGACCAACCATCTACTTATTCCAAACCTCAGCAGCCAGAGACACCATCATGTGAAAATAGACCTGTTAGAGATCAACCAAAGTATCTTGAGTTGATAAAACCCACAACAGCCTCATTCAGGACCAGATTATGTGACATTTTTCAGAGAGGTACCAAGCACAGACTTGGTCTCTTCCTCTGCAGGGTCTCCTGTGTAGATGAAAAGAGAGGAGACATAAACATAGATGATAAGCATTACAGGGCAGAGAGGGGAAGACCTGGAAGAACCCAACAGAGGTAATGAGACCTGAGGGCTGGCACTGAGAAACAGGCTTCAGAGACAAGTGTTCTTTGGGTGGAATATTCAGGGTAGGGCCTGACCCGAAAACAGGAGCATGGAGCCTTGTGGGGGTGGACGAGCAATATTTTAAACAAGAGTAAATATTCACGGTAGTGGGAATGTTTGTGGCGCATTCAGGGATTAGTAGGTAGACCAGAAGGCTGTAGAAAAGGTTTCCGAAGAGGAGCAACAGGAGACTATACAGGGTACAAAAATCATCCCAACCGATGATTTGGCATTATGGAGAGGAAACAACCTGCTCGATAGATGGCATTTTCCTTTCTCAAAGCTGTTGCTTTGGCTTATAACTTCACCACACAAACAAACCAGTTTGATTGAATGGAGCAAAAACAAAATTTCTGAAATCAGTCACAAATTCTCTGAGCCAAGAGCAGGCACAAATGTGAGTATCTGTGATGCCAATATCCACTTCTTAGTTTTTCTCAGCAACTCCCTCTTTCTTGGTAAATAGGTAGGCAGGTCAGGCCTCTTTTAAAGGGTAAAGGAGAAGAGGCTTCTGGATGGACCTGCCACGGGTCCATGAATGGTACAGCCTCTGGCCAGCTCAGGTGGGACTCCAGGTCCTCCTTCTGTTCTGCTGTGTCTGGGGGACCCTAAGTTGTCTTTATTCACTGGCTTCTTATCCACCCAGTATAGCAGCTCAGTGAGGTCAAAATAGCAGAGTTGAGAACCACAGGGTCAGTATTAGGTTCTAGTCCTGACTCAACTACTAGCTGTGGTATGTGACTGTGAATAAGTCCCCACTAAGCCTCAGTTTCCTGGTCTCTAAAATGGGGTAATATTACTCTGCCCTCCTTACACAATTGTAAAAATGTTTTATAAATCATAAACTTTTTTAGGAAGAGTGGTAATCCCTGAGCCAGCCAGCAGGCAGATGATTTGCTTATGTAGGAAGTCACATCATCCACGTTTCATTGACCCCAACTCCTACCCAACCTTCAAGGCCCAGATAACAATCCTCCCACATCAGCATCATCTCCTTTTCCTATTGGGCATGTGATATTTCCTCTGTTATAGCAGAGATATTCGACACATATCGGCCTCCTTTATGAGGCTACTCCTGGGGCAACAAATACAGGCTGTGAGTCAGACAGGGTTCAAACCAAGATCTACCTCACACTAGCTGTGTGATCTTGGGGAAGGAATGTACTCATCAATGCCTCCATTTCTTCATTTATAAAATGGGCATAATAATAGTACTTACCTCAGAGGTGCTCTGAGGATTCATCATATTTAAGTATGTAGAATGCTTAAGATAGTGCCTGGTCCATAGTGGGAAAGTAATCAGGATTCACTATTAACTATTTTTACTTATGAAAAGGAAGTTTTGTTTTAATTTTCACCTGTCCTATACCATCTAGTCCAGTGACTGGCATGTAAGAGGTAACTGCTATGGACTGAATGTTTGTGCCGCTTGCCTCTGCTCCCCGCCCGTGCCCCGCCCCGTTCCTATACTGAAATCCTGAGGCCCAATTTGATGATGTTAGGAGGCAGGGCCTTTGGGAGGTGCTCAGGTCATGAAGGTGGCACCCTCAGGAATGGGACTGGTGCCTCTGTAAAAGAGGTTCCAGAGAGATCCCTAGCCTCTTCTACCATGTGAAGACACAGTGAGAAGGCACTGGCTAAAATATGCCACATTGACAAACTGATCATTTTGAACTTCATAGCACTTGAAAAACAGCATGTAGGAGTACTGACAATAGTGACTCCATCTTTGATGACATCCCTGAAGGCTACACGTTCCAGGCCCCTTGGAGGTTAATGTATGCCATGGCCAGACTGCACGGAGGCTTGTTCTGGTTTTCCTAAATTTGTTTCGATAACAAGTAGAGACAATATAGTTCTCCAACCCCTCCTGACAGCGCCACAAGTTCTGATAAGTGTGGACCTCACCACGGTGCCCTCCCGCACATCCCCTTGCTCTATAAAAATCTGTAGACTGAGGTCCAGACTTTGCGGAGAATAGCTGCACAGCTGTCCACCTTGTGGTCCACCAGATCTTCTCTGGAACTCATGCTGAATAAATTTCTGCCTGCCTTGTTTCTTTGTCTCAAAGTGCTTTCCTAGTTTAGAGGATCCTTTCTAGTCCCTCCTCCACCTTCCAACCAGAAAATGCAGGCGGAGGCTTTCTCTGAACTCCCTTTTTCTGCCTAAAGACAGATCTTCCAAAAGGAATGTAAGTGTCAATCCCCTCCCCAAAAGTGTCATCAACCAGAAAGGACTAAATCTTATCACAGGAGAGGAGACTGGAAGTCAACACCACACCCAGACAGGCTTTGTCACAAACTATCATACCTCCAGTCTATTCTTTTAAGGGCCCATTTATCTTCCCTAAGAATCATTTCTTTTTCCTTAAGAGGCCTACATCTCCCCAATCCTTTGTCTATTAAGATGGTATTTAAGCCTGAATTCTCAGCCACCTCTAAAGTTATTCATTTTTTTTTTCTGATATCTCCTTTGTGCATACAAAGTACACGTTAATAAATTTCTGTTTGTTTCTCTCTTGTTAGTCTATTATTACAGAGGTCTCAGCCAAGAACTCAGAAGGGTCAAATTATGTTTCTTCCCCTTCACTATGAACCAGGAAGAGGACCCTCACCCATCCATGCTGGTGCCTTGATTTTGGACTTCCTAGTCTCCAGAACCACAAACAATAAATTTCTATTGTTTACAAGCTACCCAGTATCTGGTATTTTTATAGCAGCCTGAATGGACTAAGACAGTGATAAATAAACTTTTTTTTTTGATTATGTGAATGAATTATTACAACACAGCATTATCATCAGCTTCAAATTAAATGGGAAGGAAATGATGCAGCTTCTTAGACTTCAATGTGGGAGGGTTCAGTAAAATTACATATTAGTGACAAGGACTCTGGAGACAGACGCAGCAGGCTTAACTACTTAACTATCTGTGCAAACCTAAGCAATTTACTTAACTTCTCTGAGCCCCAGGGCCCTCAACTGTAAAATGAAGATGTGACAGCCCCTACCTCACTACTTCTGTTGAAAAATGGAAGAAGGAAATCCTACAACACAGGAGACTGCAAGTCCTCAGAAAGGGCTGCTAGATGCTGACACACAGACAAGAGAGAGCAACAGTGCCACATAGGTGGTCTTACTCTTTCCCTTCTTGAAGCCATAGCCTCTCTTCTGAACCGTGCCTGGACCAAGCCGGGACCTGCCCTTGGGTCCTGACCTCCAAGGGACAATAATTAAGATGGAGTAGCCACTCCTCTTCCTGTGGAAAATGCACAAGGCAAAACCACAAACCTAATTACTGGCCAAATAACTAACAAGAATAAAAAGCCAGGAAGCCACTCCCCTGCACATCTTTCTGCCAGCCTCAAACATTAGCATCATTTGAGACAGCCTAGGAGGACAGGACAAAGACACAAGTACTGGGAACTGACTCTCTTAGGCCAGGACTTGATTCAGGAAAGGAGCAGCAGAGGGGACCTGCTGCATTATTTTCCTCAGCTGCATTATAAAGTAGGGTGTGTGTGTGTGTGTGTGTGTGTGTGTGTGTGTGTGTCTCCCTTCCTTTTCCTGGGATCTAATCTACATCATCATCACAATAGCAAAGGCCCAGAGAAGACAATAGTTAAAGTGGCATGCCAAGAGTCTCTCCCTAATTCCCTGTCTTTACATAGAACAGATCTTTGCACAGAATGCTGGAAACCCTCTAAAGAGAAAGAGCTTTGCATTTACTGGTGGCAGCTCGATGTCATGGGCAACACCAGCAGCACTCCTGTGAACCCCACTCTTTATGCATTAGGAGCTGAGCTATCTCCCATGAACACTGTCTATTCAGAACCCAAGCTGAATGCCTTATCTCTTTTACCGAATTTCTAATGTGTCAAAGAATCTAATTTGCAAAACAAAACTACCTTTTAGCCAGAGGGCTTGTGATGGGCTTTATCAGTTACTCTGCATTTTTTCACAGCTAAACAATGGCTCTTCAACCAATGGGTCAAGCAGCTCAGCTCCAGACTGTGTCTTTAAAAACACAAAAACTTGGTGAATTGTTCCTTAGTAGAGAATGAGAAAGATGTCACTGTCATACTAAAGAGCAAGAAAACCTGGCCTTTGGGGGTATATGCTCTCTCAGTCTTCCCAGTGAATTAGGTCAGAAAATCCCCCTCTTTTCTCTCCCAGAGAACCACACAGGAGGCTGACTTTGGGAGAGATTTAAATTGGATATTTTTATTTAAATTTCAGTTTTCATAATTAAAATGATGTTAATATACAATCAAACATTAATCACATTCTGACGCATGCTAACCTCCACTGAAAGCCTGCAGACAGATGGTCTTTGATCAGGTTTGCTATCTAAACAAGAGGAAGAAAAATGAAGCTACAGGGGGCAAAGGCTGGGGAATAAAAGGTGGCAAAAGGGGCCTCAGGAAGAGGAAATCCTATTTTGAAATGATTTGATCAGTAGAGAGTAAACAGGTCTTAACACCGTACTTGCTGTAGATATTGCCTGTGGATAGGTGTAGCCTGAGCTCCCGGTAGATTTTTGCATGCTGCACTGTCATATTTGCATCAAGGGGAAGACAAAACAAACAAGCCACTTTAAATAAATGGGTATTTCATTAGCCTTTTCTCTAAGTAACAGCAACAAGCATTGCCCTGGATGGCCTGCTTTCTCACTGCTGCTCTACCAATTACAGGGATGTCTCTTCCGACAAATGGTTCTAGAACACATTTTCCTAAATCTTAAATTATCTCTCTTGCTACTTTACAGAAAATGATGTGAGGAATAAAAGAAATGATGCGTATGTCCAGTTAAAAGTAATAAATATTCAGAAGATACTATATTATGATTATAGGTTTTTCATGGCTCCAACTGTGGCCTGATTAAGTAAATTCATCTTTGAAGGATTTTTCCACTTACTTTTTAAAATGGAGACACAGGCGTAGAGTATAAAATGCCTCTTTGTCTTTAAAGTGAACTTATTTTGACCTTTTGAATGAGTGGCTTGTCACATTTTATCTGTGTTCTAAATGGGATTGTAAACTCTCTCCTTCAGGGTGATGCCCATGCCGGACAGTCAGGTTGTTTGGTCAATCCCATGGGGCAAGTGCCTGCTGTGTGCAGAAATAATAACCTGGACCCTGAAGACGACTAGTGAAGATAGAGCTATTCGTCTGGCAGGGATTGGTGTCTCTGGTCACTCAGGGACTGACATTAACACTTGTTAATGCACTTTCATGTACATTATCCCATTGGACCCTCCAAATGATCCTGTTGGGTCAACAGAATGGCTATTTTTACTCCTATTTTGTAGATTAAGCAACTGACACTCAGGAAGTTCGGGTGATCTGTCCCAAATCCATAGCTACCAGGTAACAGAACAGGAATTAGAACTAAGCCTGTCTCTTCCACGGCAGGTAACTTCCACATGGAGCATCCTGGCTTGATGTGCGACCCTGCTCACGATCACTGACAAAATGCTCTCATCCACATTCGTCCTCAGAGGATGTGAGATTCAAAATGCCATCCTGGATAAGAATTCTGTCAAAGAATGCTAATCAAATCTGGCCTGATTTGATGTCAGCTCTTCCGTTCATCCCAATTGTGAAGCTAAGCTATAATTAATACATAAAAGATGGTGATTACACTGAATTAGACAACATATCGGGAGAAACCACACTTTCAGACTGTCTTTCAGTAGTTGCTGCACCTTCAAGAAATAAATCTAACAAGGCAGTTATTATCAGGTTAATAGACTATCTGAGTGTCACTCATGATCTCCTGCATTGATTGTTATGCCCAATATCCTTCTTCTTCTTTCATTCTCCAGTGAAACAGATTCCTATTCATCTTCCCACATTCTTTCCTTCTTCCAGCACTGTATTTTTATTGTTTTCTTCCATAGGGGAACATGTAACTTTAAATCAAAATAAGAGGCAGAATAATAGAGGGTCTCACATCTGCCTTCCTTACTCAGTATCAAAATATCTTACAAGGCCTCAAAAGAAGCTATCAAAGAGGCATAAAGGAAACAATAAACATGAAAAGAACAATAGGATATTTGAAAAGGAGAAAAATATCTCAGCCAACAGAGACAGACACTTTTATGATGGTTACCCTGGGACAAATACATTCAGAAAAGAAGTTGTCTTACATTTCTCCATAAACTGAGGAAGTAGAGACCACCACTCTTCACAAACAATGCCCCCTTACCATTGCTGAAAACAGAGCTTGGGGAACATCAACTCCTACTGATGGGCATAGAGAGTGGGTTTGGGGTACCCAGAGCAGGAATATAGTTATTCTTAACTGATGGACCCAACAGCAAAATTCTAGGGGGAAGGTTGACTCCCTGATCATTTGGTGAAAGGACCAAGACACTGGTTTAGCTAACCTTTGTTTGTTTGTTTGTTTGTTTGTTTGTTTGTTTTTTGGTTTAGCTAATTTTGAGATACCAAATGAACCCCTGGGTGACAGATGTTGTAGCCAGGTTAGCTTCACATCTGGCTTCTCTACTTTATGCCACAGAAACAGTTCCATCAGTTGGGTGTCTAATTATATCCCAACCTAACCTGCTCCCTGCATAAAAAGCTAATGTCTCTGTACAGGAACAGTCATAGGATCTTTGGGAGACTAGGACTGTTTTGTCTTACAATTGTACCTACCCCATTCCATCCCAAGACGGAACACATAGTAAATTCTAAGGTCCTTTATTCCATGGTGCTGTCCTCTGGAGACAAGATTCTTATTCTATTGACCTTTATTTCCTCAGAGCCCCTTTATTTCCTCATGCACATCATGGATAGTTAATAAATATTTGCTGAATTAGATGTCTGGTGCTCACTTAAGACTTATTTCATTCAAAAATTAATTCCAAACCTAAGAAATGATATAAAGAATATTAAGAAATGATGAGCAAAAAAAAAAAAAAATAGGGAACATTCTTTGAGCATTTACCCTGTGGCATATCCCCTGTAGTTTCTTCCTTCTGTGATCTGCTTTTTGCTTACAACAGTCCCTTGAGGTTAATATTAGTTGTTATTCCCATTCTGCGGATGGGCAAAGTTGGAGCTCAATTCAGTAGCCCATGGTTAAGTTATACAGCAAGTAAGTATTTCTATGATAAAAGACACCAGAGAGGGAAAGTGAGATAAATCTGGCATTTCGCCCACTTCTGCGGTCCTTCAGATAGCTCCCATAGCCAACGCGATTGATAGTGCAGAAATCAGTTATCAAGGCGAAAAGGCAGGCTGTGGATAGATAAGGCCTGTAAAAATGGACAGAACATGACATGCCTCACTGGGAGGACTGATGGAAAGGATTGGTATTGCTTCCGAGAAATGTGCTGATTCTTATCCAGCAGTGACTGTGCCCTGACCTTTTCTAAGGAAACATGTTTGTAATGGGTTCTTTCCTCTTCTCCTTTTCAGTTGTAGGAAGCTACAGTCTGTGAAGAGGATGGACAGCTTCTTGATGATGATCCTAGACAGCCCTATGACAACCCATAATAATGCCTATAGTGGTCACAATCACCACCACTGCTGCAAGTGGCATATCAAGGGACTTGGAGAGCTATGAGCAGCTGCATTTTCCATGGGTGTTCCCCTACTCTCAAAAAAAAAAAAGACTTTAAAAAATGTATATTAAGGAACATTTAAAGAGGGTGCAAAGTGAATGGGTAATATGGAACCAAGCTGAAAAATGGCTCATCACTGGTATAAATCACAATCTCCCATTGGTCCAAAATGGAATGGGAGGGGCTTGCACTTCTGTGCCAAGATTAGCCTTGGGACAAGCTCCATCACCACTTACCACATCACTGCAAGAATGGGATTTCTTATTCATTGCTTTGCTTGAACTATGAGTTCTAGCACACTACCAGTCCACTGGAGGTAATTAATGTATATTTGACCAGTGAGCAATGGAATGAAAGGAAAAGTTTTATGATTCATTAAGGATTCACTTTAACTGAAGACTGTCATATGCTTTCAAAAACTAGAAAAATATGTATATTTCAAACATTTTGAAAAAGCCTTAACATGAACTAGGTTCCCTGAACTGCACTTCACAGATGCTGAGAAATATGTGGCCAAAACGGAGTGGGGAACAGAGGGAGGTCTATGATTAACTGAGCTTGGGAATTCAGGAGTAAGCAAAGTTAAGTATCATCTTTAAAGCAGATTCCAAGCTTGTAAGATGCCAATATGCACTGTGTGTCTTCATAAAAGTGTTATATAATGTAGTCAAATATATTTGACCACAGAAATAATTTTCAAGTTACTCCTGTTCACATTTGTAAAATTCCTCTGCAGGAACAATTTAGCTTAGTAGACACTTAAGGATTTTATAGGACCAAGGAAGGCATGCCAGGTTGCACAGCACTTACCATTCATGCGTTCCTTCTAGTAGCTTCTATAATACCTATGCGATATAGTTCTGAAAGATAATTGAGGGGGAAGCAAAATAAATAACAGTTTGTCCCTGTCACAAGTTAATGGGAACAGCAACAGATATGCTAATATTAATAGTACTAATATTAATTTATAGCTTGCATAGTCAAAGGATATATAAAGTGCAGGGAAATTTGATTAGAAAGTAATTTATTTAGAAGTCAAGGAAAAAAAGTAAATTAGAGCAGACCCTATGGCATAGCCTAGAAGTTACTTCCATGAGTAAATATCTAATACCTGTTTGATGACTCACTATACACAAGGGAAAAATAGGCATAAAAATGTGTGGCTATTTGAGATTTTCGACAGATATTTAAACTTCTGGAAAATGTGAAGATTCTCATCCTATGTGGATGGCATTCTTTGAAAATCATCACTCATCTGAAAATGGTAAATGCAATGACCCTTTTCAGATGACATCTGTTTTCCCTCCAAATATGAGGCCTAGAGTGAACTCATTCCTACTTGCTTTAAATTCCTTCATCCCAGCAAACTCCCCTGGCCTCAGTGTCTCACATGGGCTGTCTCCTGTGTAAAATATGCTTCCTCTTACTCTCCCCACATTCCTCAGATCTCTCCAATATCAACTTAAAATGGCACTTCTCCTGATGACCTTGCTTGATCCCTTCAATCTAAATTAGGCACCTCCCTCTGGTCCCTCTCATCATTTCTGGTTCTTACAACTGCATATATATATATATATATATATATATATATATATATATATATATATTTGAAAATATGTCTTCCCCATTAGGCTAAGCTTCATGAAGACAGGGGCTGTGTCTATTATGTTTACCACTTAATCTCCACCATGTAGAATACTTCTTGGTGTAAAGACACCCAATAAATATTTGACAAGTGACTACATGAATGAAATGAATGGCGGGTGAAAAAAACTCAAAATACCAAACGAAAAACTGAGATGTAGCTATAAACTCATATGCCTACATTCATACATCTCAGTGCTTTGCATGTCAAAACAGTTCCCCATGGGAAGTTGCCTGTTTACACTAATAAAGTAATTGCTGTTTAAAATATGTTTAGAATCCTCCTTTTGGAAGAGTGCTCAGAGCCTGATTCAGGGTGACCTGATTTTGTGAAATGGCCAGAAATCCTTCAGAACTGACCCCAAAGAACCTGGAAGAAGTTTAATCATCTTTTGGGGGGCCAAGAAATAGGGCTCGTAATTTGACTTGGAAGACAATTTCCAAACTAGAAATCCACTAATAACATACGTTGCATCATCACTGTGATCATGAAGGAGCTACTGGAGATGCACATGAAAGGGGATAACACTTACTTGGATAGTGATTAAAAAATGAATCTTGTGACTTTAAAGTTTTATTTCCTAATTTATAAGGTTAATGAAACATCAGAACAAAAATAACAGGTGCATCTGGAGATAAACTGGCCCAATATACTCAATAGTTTCTAACTGCACATGCAACATGTAGGCTAATCCAGCCTGTCCCACAACCAACAGGGCTTCTCAAAGTCATTGTTCTGAGGGAGTTATCAATTTCCCATAAGACTTATTTGGGGGACCCTATTTCAGGAGGAAAGAATAATAATTGAGTGTTATAATGGAGATTCATCTGGTCTGGGTACAACTGCCCCCACAACCCACTCCTTCCTTGCACCATAATGAGATCATGTGTGAAAGCCTAAATTATGTAAATGAAAAGGCTCCACTAATACCGCTGAAATATTCCTGGAGTGTTACACTTGACAACCTCAAAGTACATTTCACACTGCTAATGACTTCATCACTAACACAACTGCCATGAGTCAAGCAGTTTCCATGGCAACGCCCTAGTACAGCTGTTTACCCATATAAAGTATTGCACCTACTTAGTTACATATACAGACAGATCACTAGATTCCTAGGTACTGAAATTGAAATAATTCAATTTTCAATGTCTCTCTTTATGAAGTGATTCTGCCAGCTATAGGGATTAGCATATCAATGTGACTTTGACAGGGGTTGCCGCAAAAGACATATTTTGCAGGCACTTCATGTCAATTAGAGCCCTAACTGTTTCATGGAATAATCATTCCTGCCAGATTAAGGTCGGGCTGCAAGGTAATTTAATTGGTGCCATTATATGTAGAAAAAAAATGCTCTAATAGAGTGCATACACTGTCTCTGCCAGGAAAGGGGAGGGCTGCACAAAGCAAATGACTGAAAAGAATTGCCTTCTTAGCCATTTAGAAGGGATTTAAAAACACCACACACACCAAGAT
Source organism: Felis catus (assembly GCF_018350175.1). NCBI lineage: Eukaryota > Metazoa > Chordata > Mammalia > Carnivora > Felidae > Felis > Felis catus. Next base: position 65,614,013 of record NC_058379.1, on the reverse strand, counting down.
GGGAGCCTCTGCGATGTTATTTCCTGGATTAGCTGGGAGGAAAACTTTGAAGGAGAGGGAGGATGAGGGCCAGTTCGTGGTTTTCTCCAAAGGCTTTTTTTTTCCCCCAGTACAGGAACCTGGAATAGCATGACAGTTCAATTGATTCATCACCATAACACCTATGTAAGCTTTATGAAATGCTATGGTCGCATTTGCTGAGGGGGGCATTTGTCTCCAGGCTGGGGAAGGGAAGTCACAAAGCAGACTGGAAGCTACTCAGTATGCCAAGGAGTGTGCTGCAACACCACTTTCTCCCTCTCCTGGAGGAGTAAAACATGCCTCACACCTTTACTGTTCTTTGTTGCCAGAGTTCTCTAATATAAACCCCCATTGCCTCAGAGAGGCTTGTTATCATCTCTAGCTTCCCACAGTTGGGAGTTTGGAGAAAATGGCAGAAGCAAGGAGTAGCACCACCCAGGTGTCCCAATCTTGATGGAAAAAAAAAAAAGCAGAGGAAATATTCTTAGAGGGAAAGATAATGGCTCGGTAGACATTTTCTGTTTTGGAGAACACTTAGCTCACTCATCATTCCCCATTATTGTCATGCAACTATTTATGGGGGAATGAGAAATAATAGTCTCATCTTTGTTTTGTTCTCACCATTAATCCCCACTAGAAGGAGTCTCCCCATGTGAAGTCCTCTGATTAAAGACTTACACATCCTATATCGTGCAAAGAACTAAGTTGGCATTTAATTACATCTGACTCTGTAGCATCAGTGATTATTTTGTGTTTCCATGTCTTATAACTCCACTCCCAGCATTTGGTGCTTAAGGGTGGGGCTCATGTTTTTTATATCTTTATAGTGCCTGGATGCCAACATGTGTCCCACGTGACATGTTTTGTATTCAGTACTTCTTTAACATCCACTGATGATGCTGGGGAATCATTTCTAAAATATCAAAGAAGTCAGTGAACCTTGGAGGATATAGCATATGCAAGGAAAATACTGATTGCCAGAGGTGGTCTCTAACATACCTAATTTTACCAATTAGGGAAGCTGTACTGATTAGTCTAAGGCAGCACTGACCCATAGAAATATAATGTAAGTCATGTGTGAAATTTTAAATTTTCTAGTAGCCACATTAAAAAGTAAAATTACAGATGAAATCAATTATTTTGTTTAATCTGATTTATCCAAATTGTATCATTTCAATATGTAATCAACACAAAAATTACCAATGAGATATTTTTGTGTGTGTGCATGAAGTCTTTGAAACCCAGTGTGTTTTTTACCCTTAGAGCAGATCTCAAATCAGACTGGCCACATTCCAAGTACTCAGTAGCTGTGCAGGGCTGGTGGCTGCTCTGTTGGACAGAACAGTTCTAGGTTCCCACCGTCAGTCATAGTAGAGCAATAGAACCCACGCCTCTTGACCCTCAAGCCAACATTCTTTCCACCTCAGAGCTGATTCCCCTTCTGCCTGCCCTCTGCAGTACATCCTGGCTTCAGCTGTGAACCAAACTCCAGCAAACATGTCTGAGAAGCTCATAGCCACACAAAGCTGAGAAGTCTCAGGAGAAAGTGAGTGAGTTTGCCTTGCTTTTAACAATGCAGGTTTAAAACAGTGCAATGGAAGCTTGAAGGTTTGTGGGTGGAGGGAAGAGCAGCCACAGATGGGATCTTGGCAGTTGGAGGCCTTGTCAATGTTATTATCAAGAATCCATTGTATCTGTCCATTTGTCAGCAAGGAAGCCCTCACCATGTGCCATATTTCTCTCTTTCAGTGTACAAACTCATTTATCAAGGCACAGAGTTATTCTCTCAGGTTCTTCAGGTCTTGCCTCAACTTGACAGTGACCCTTTAAATGATGTTAAAAGAAAACAAAATCCTTACCTTGCATAACACCTTGGTACCTCTTAATGGAGAGGGGCTCTTTGTGAGTTAACATACCCAGTTGGAGATTAGTAACCACCTCCCCTCTGCTCAGCCTTGGGGATACTTTTAGGGGAAATAGGTGTACCTGGACCACACATGGGATACAGATGATGCCAGAAGAGTTTTTCATTTGAGGATAAAGACTATATTCCAGAAACTTAGCCAATTTGCACATACAGCAGGACTTCTAGGTGTCCTGGTCAGGGGACAGGGTAGAAGTTAAGGAACGTTGGTCTGTGGTTCAGTAGAGTTTATATAACAGCGTTGTGGGGTTTAAAAAAAATGGGACTGTTGGGGAGCCAGGGTGGCTCAGTCAAATAAGCGTCCAGCTCTTTAAATAAGTGTCCAACCTTCAGCTCAGGTCATGATCTCAGGGTTCGTGGGTTCGAGCTCTGCATTGGACTCTGTGCGGACAGTGTGGAGCCTGCTTGGGATTCTCCCTTTCTCCCTCTCTCTGCCTCTCCCTGGCTTATGCTCACTTTCTCTCTCTCCCTCAAAATAAATAGTAAATAAAAAAATAGGTCTGTCCCCCTCTTATATTGATGAGTAGAATTTTGTGTTAGTGGAATCCCAGGGTATTTAATTAGGGAATTTTTATTAAATCTTGGCTCCCAGGGGCTCATAGGACCACTGTGGAGGTGACTGGAATTGGAGGGGGATAGTGGCAGTTCTCTTTTGCTTAAGCATCCTTGCTGCCTCCTCCCTTGGGCTGGTGGTGCATATCCACCAATTAAAAAATATTTTAAAATAAAAAAGATTTTAAAATGTGATAAGAAATTAAACAACAGAAAGTAGTGTGAGAGATATGGACGCAATGATGAAAGCAAAGGATGAGCAGTGTACCGGGTCCCTGCCAATACTACCCCATGGAAGGAAGGCAAGTGTCTTTGTTGAAGTGGCTGAGAATGATCAACAGGTGTCTGGGCACCTACTTGCTCAGAGCTAGGGTATACCTTGATGGCCCCAGGCCCTGCACAGACCAGTGAGATCCTGGGTTAGTGAGCCCCAGAATGCTTTCACTCATGTTTAGCATGAGTTGGTGGAATGCACTGTTACTGCATGTAGGTGGTTTCACCCTCACAGGAACCACAAGTAGGATTAGAGATGTCCCTAGTCCTCAGAGTCCACATATCCCCTTGGGAGTAAGAGGTGTGTGTGTGAGGGGGTGGGGGCTGGGAATAAGATCAAAAGCGTAGCAGAGGGAAAGTTCATGCTCTATTCACTCGCAGAATGGTACTATGTCAGCTACGTAAGAACGATCTCAATTGCCACTCAGAATTCTTACAAGGAAGGAACTATTATTCTCCCTGTTTCTGCAGTTCCCTAACAGACATGGTTTTATTCTCCTCAAATATATGGTCTGTTTTGGGGTTCAGTATATACTATGTGTCTGGCAACGTATGCCACATAGAGAAGCGAGAAGTGGTGAGTAAGGATATCACGCCTGCCCACCTCTCTCCCAAGCTGCCTGTGAATAAAATGAGGTGTCTAGAGAGGTGGGGCACTGGCCCAGGGACCCTTTTCAGGAAAGGCAAGTGAACTGTACCTTCCGGTGTTTGCTATTATTATCACCACCCACCCTCCTGCCCCATGGAGGGTGGAGCAGGGGATCCTGGCATGCCATCTATGTGTTCAGGAGTCTGGGGCAAGGCAGCTCACCATGTATAATCAATTCCAACACACAGGGTTAGACCACTAGGAGCATCACAGAGTTTGGTTTAGATTTTCAGCAACGGACTCTACTCCTAAGTCCACCTTAGACCCAAGAAAAGATGTCTGAGAAGGAGAAGGGTCAGAAGCAGCAGGTGCCACCATTTGCCCCTTTGTGTCTGCAAGGTTCATTCACTGTCTTCCTCTCATTTTTTTTTTACCTCCCAGAAACCCTGTGAACTGAATATTTCTATAAGTAAGAGTGTCCCTGTTTAGAGAGGCAAAATGGAAGCTCACAGAACTAAAGTAACTTGCTCAAGGCTGTTGGGCAAGTGACAAAAGGAAGTAAGACTCAAGAACAGTTGTCCTGCTCCCAGCAGGATTCAGCAGCAAGAAGGGTAGCATACTGGGGCTATCCAGTCCCCAGGCTTATGGTTGGCCAGGGCGGCCATGCCAGCAGGGGTCCTGGGGGATTTTATCCCCTGTCGCTGGTGTGAGGCCAAAGGGAGAGGACTTTGTGGTGTCTGGGAGAAGTTTAAAGTAGGAGGCACTGCCCAAATGGCTTATGAGAGCAAGGAGCGCCCTTGGGAAGAAGGGAGCCCAGACAAACAGCCAAAGAGTCTGAGAGGAAAGGCATAAGTCTGGGACAGCTGGTGAGGTGGGGTGCAGGAGGACAGAAGGGACAGAGTGAGGGGTAATCATTGATTCTCATGGCCACCATGTGGCCTCCATTTCCTTCCTGAAATTTCACAGCATCAGAATTTGAGAAGGTAAGGCTGCAAGCAGTCTGGGAGAGAACACTTTTGTGTCCTGTACCCATGAACTCCCTCATGGGCTAACAATGAACTCCCTTACCACGGACCCTGAGCTGTTGCTCTCCAGGTGTCTGTATGGGAAATCACCTGCAGGGCCTTGACCTGCATGCAACGTTCACAGGATGGTACCCTAATTCCAACCTGCCCTTTTGTTCCTCTGAGGTGACATGGGTGGCAATCAGTATGCTGTTCATGCAAGTTGCAGTAATTCCTCCCCAAAATATTTACCAGCTTTTACCTCTTTCTAATTAATGCCGACAGGTAATCCCTCCTCCCACAAGGAAACAATTCCCTCTTCTGAGCAGGTGTGCGGTTATCCTTCATCCACGACAGCTTAGACACAGGCAAACAGGAGTAACACGCACCACCTTCCAGAAGCTATAAAGGGAAAGGTCTTTCTGCTTTCTTTTAAATCTCTGTGGGGTTAGTTTGTTTGTTTTAAATGAGACAGCGTGTAAATGGCTCTCCTTAGGAGAAGGGAGTTCTAATGAACAAGCCTGGCCGATTTTCCACTGGGTAATAAGTGCACCCAGGTAGCTGCCGGGAACAGTGATGTATTCTGTTGTCACCCTGATTTTACACCGGGGCTGGGTGGCCTGTTTAATACATGAACATAAATCTATCAGCTGTTTTTACATGTTCCCATTTGGAAAGCCAAAGTCTTAGAATAACACATGCTCTGTGTTTGCGAGATTGGCACAGCCCTTCCATCACTTCCATAACATCTATGAGCATTTGCAGGTACTGTGTATTATGGACCCTAACATTTGTGGACATGCATGCTTGTGTGTGTGCAAGTGCATGTGCGCGTGCACACACACACACAGAGTCATGCATACATTAGAACAGTGAATGCCAGTGAAAAGAAAGAGGGATTTTGAACACTAGAAACCCTCTCAGTCCCTCAGCTTCTGAGAGGGAGAAGATATGGTATGGGATGAACAAAAGCAACACTCAGCCAAAACTTAGAGCGCCCTCCCTTAGGCTTCTACACAATGGGGGCAAATATAGTCCCTTCATTTTTTTCCACCACCAAAATTTTGAATTCTAAGATTTGGAACTTGGCACAAGTGAGAAATCACAAGTCGGGTTTTAATAAACGAGAAAGGAGAGGCCGCAATGCCATGGGGGTTTTGGACATGTGCGGATGAAGGGCATAATAAATGGCACTGGATGAAGAGGCGGAAGGTGGCAAGAGACAATGTTCAAAATGTTGACTATTTCTGAATCCAAACGGCTCTGAGCATCCAATCAAGACCATGTGATCATATGGACAAAGATGGAAACATGGGCCATGATAAAGAGGAGAGAAACTCAATTGTATGCTAATAGCAATAAAGCAAAATGAGAAATGCCCAGGTGAGAACATGAGTGTTTCCAAGGAAGTCTGGGAGACCAATCTTGGAAGGGGTCCTGATGAAACACAGTGCACATGGAAATTCAAACTCAGCTCAGCTGTCAGCGTCTGGGAGAGTCGCTAAGCCACAGTGTGCCAATTTCTAGAGCTCCTGTGCCCTCTAGGTCTGGTTCTAAACCCTGACCACATGTTAGAAATACCTGGGGAGTTTTTTAGAAATACCAATTACCAGGCTCCAAACCAGACCAAAGATGAGAAGCTGTAGTCGAGGCACGGGCATTTTTCAAGCTCACCAGGTGATTCTAACGGGGACACAAAGTTAAGAATTGCTACTCTGAAGAAATGTGGGGCAGCTGTGGATTCCCTCAATTGAGGTCTGACATGCACCCCAAAGTACAGACCTGCACAGACCCAGGCCCTGAGAAATGTCATGCATAAAACTCTGGCTGTGGTTCTCTGTAAATCCCTCTGCCCCAATAACAACACAGTGGCTGAGGGAATAATCGCTGGACTGCACGGAAGAAGCATCTAGCTCTAGTCTCAATTCTTCCACTAATGAGCTATATTACCCTCGGCTTACCACTTTAGACCAGTGCCTGGACTGTAATTTATTTTTAGTGAGTGAATAAAAAGACACCGAGTTTCTTATAAAAGGAAAAGATTAGAATGAGAGGTCCCCAAGACCCCTTCAAATTCTAAAATTTGGAAACGAATATAGGTCCTCTTATAATCTGCTTCTACTCTGCCAATAGAATGTATCACTCACATTTAAAAGAAACCTTTCAAGTTACCATTGTCATCTAAGATGTTAATATTAGGGGACTCTGAGTAAGGAGTATATGAGAAATCTCTGTAATGTCTTCACAACTTTTCTGTAAACCTTGGATGCCCACAGTATTCCAGAATCAAAAGTGTATTAAAATCAAATCAAACCAAACCAAACTCTTCCATCCCATTGGATGGTTTCTTCCCTGTCTTCTGAACAGAACTTGCACATCCCGACATTTGAGCCTTTTCCGGGGCTAGCCCCCTCACCTGAATTTTTCTTTTTCTTTCTCTCTCCCCTTCCTTACATCCCCACTTAAGTTCCTCTCTTCCAGCCTAAAAGGGGCACTTGATCACTTTTGAGAGTCTTCCAGTCCTCAAACCCTCATTTTGTGTTCCATCATCTTCTCCAGCTCTGGGGCCAACCTCTCCCTTCATTTAGGTTTTGGATCAGTCAGTGTCCAGCCAGGAAAAGAAAATGGAATTTGTGACACAGGGGGTACAAAAGATGAAAATCCAGTGTAGAAGCAGGAGGCCACCCTCTCTGGGCTGAAAGAATGAAGGGAGAAGGTTCTGTTACCAAAGCCCAGGGTCCAGGTAATCCTCTACCTGGGGCAGGGAACCGGGGGATTGGAGCCCTAGAGTGGTTTGTCTAGTAGGGACCTAAAGCATGCTGATGACACAGCACCTATCAAAACACTGCCAAAGTAGAAGCAGAGAGGAAAGAAATCCTCTCTCCATCTCCCTAATAGTGCCTTCCACTGGCTGTATCCAGTAGCTTCCACTGGAACTTGGGAAACAATCTGGCAAGCAGCAGCCCCCCTGTGGTACAAAGCAAAGTAGGAGCAGGGTAAGGAATGGGTTTGAGGGCAAAAGGTCAAGAACTTATACTGTACCGATAGCCTGTATAACACAATCTGATGGTTGATTGTATCCTGTTCTGTCTGATATTCTAAGACAGAGTACCCAATAGAAATGGAATGTGGGCGCCTGGGTGGCACAGTCGGTTAAGCGTCCGACTTCAGCCAGGTCACGATCTCGCGGTCCGTGAGTTCGAGCCCCGCGTCGGGCTCTGGGCTGATGGCTCAGAGCCTGGAGCCTGTTTCCGATTCTGTGTCTCCCTCTCTCTCTGCCCCTCCCCTGTTCATGCTCTGTCTCTCTCTGTCCCAAAAAATAAATAAATGTTTAAAAAAAAAATTAAAAAAAAAAAAGAAATGGAATGCAAGCCATGAAATGAAGACCACACAGACTATTTTAAATTTTCTACTAGTCATATTTTAAAAATGAAAAAAAAATGTGTGTAATTTTAATAATATATTTTATCTCACCCAAAATACCCAAATATTATAATTTTAACATGGAATCAATACTACCAGGCTTAATGAGATAATTTAATTTCTTTTTCCATACGAAATCCAGTGTGCAGCTTATACTTACAGCACTTCCCAACTGGGATATTTCAAGTGCTCAATAGTCACATGTGCCTAGTGGCTGACTACTGAAGTCTTGAGTGATTTCATAAGAGAGTGTAGGATATGAATCCACTGTGGAGAATGTCTCCATATCTAAAAGAAAACGTCACGTGAATGAAAGTTCCAAAAAAATTCATAACTGGGAATTGAAAAAAAGTAAGAAGAAAACACAACAGGAACCTGTTGAACATAGATCTTAGAAGTCTGAATAAGGCAGTGCTATATATGCTAAATTTAATAACATTTAAAACTTTTTCACACATAATATTAAGTAGCTTTGGAATCATGGGCTGTTATTGATTTGCGGGTTTCTCTTGGATGATGTTGGATGATGATAAATTAGTTTTTAATATCTCCCATGTTTATTAATAAGAAAAAGACTACAGTGTTCACAAATGTCCCTCCTGTCATCTTCTCAAAGTTGGAGGGAAATTTTTTCTTACAGGAGGTAATGGCTCAGTGTCTGGGGAATTTTGGGATTGTAAAAGTCTCAACAGGTCATGAGCATCACAAATCAGATGCACACAATGTAGGGGCAGTGATTAGTTCTAATGGGGGAGGGAAGAAAATGAGATAGGAGTTTCAAGGTGTGACCATGGCCTATTGTTTCTACTCAGTGATGGTGTGCAATTGTTGATTATACTGCTAGTTTTCATAGTCCATGTATATTTTATAAATGCTTTTATTCTTTCGATATTTAATAAAATCACAAATGGCACTCATGCAAATGCATACAAAGTAAATGAGGAAGGCAAAAGGTAAGGAAGGAAAAAAGGAAGGAAGAGGGTGAGGAAAAGGAGAAAGGAGAGAATAAGGGGAAACAAAGAACACAGAATATCCAACTGGTATAAACTGACTTCAGGCAGAGAGATGCTTTGTTGTATTTTGAAACCCCATCTTTGCAGTCTGTCCCACTGTCCAGCTTCATACATCTAGGGCAGATGTCTCCTAGACATGGAGATTCTCCAGAGTAGATGAGGCTGGGCCTTGGCATTTCCCTCTGGCAAAAGGCCATTATCTTTTGACAAATCCTGTGTCTTTTATGAGATGATTCTTTGAGGTCAGACCCTTTGATTGGCTTTTATGAGAAAAATAGAAAGGCACATGATTTGCAAAAATTGGGATGGTGTTGGTGTGGTGGAATGATACAACTTGGGCTTCAATGCCAGCTGAACACACAGTAGATTAGGGACCTTTCCCTGGCTTTTGGAATAAGTCCAGACTTGAAAATGACAAACTATAGAGTTAAGTTGGGATCCATGTAACTTGAGTGCCTCATGACTCCGAACAGAAGTACCCCAGATGCTGGGTCTACTCTCACTCACAGCAGACTCCTCACATGCCATTCTAAGCCAGGCCTTACTAAAAAGGGCAGGGTGGAATTCTCTTCTGGAGTTGGCACCAGGTCTCAAACCCCCTCTTTCAAATCAGGCCAGGGGTTCAATGGCTCAGCATCTCAATCTATTTGCATTAGCCTGGTAGTAGTACAAACTCTTAGACCCAAAGGCCTTCACTGCCACAGGGGAGTAAGCTGGGCCAGCATGCAACTGGCCAGGACTTGGCATTCTAGGCATGGATTCAAGGAGTAATTAAGACTTAACTCCAGTAGAAAAGCAGCTACATGAGCAAGAAGCAGGCAGAAAGCAGGGCCTAGGTCAGGAATGACCTGAGAGGTAGGCAGGCATCTGAACTAGAGCAGTTCAGGAGTTGAGCCACTTGCCAGAGTTCTGGTGAACAAGGCTGACTTCTGATCCTAGAGCTGAGACTGTTTGACTGCCTATTCTCTATTTTATACTCTTGGCTGCTGAGTATCATTGGACCTGGAAGTGTTTAATATTAACAGAAAGGTATAGGATCTGCCTCAGGAGTCCTGCATCATGATGAGGCAGGATTACTTCACTTTTCCTGCTGTGGAGTGATCTTATTTCTACTAATAAGCAGGGAAAGTGATGGGCTTGCTTTATTTACCAAGAAATACTTCTAAATTCCCCTCTAGCATCTAAGAGAGGTGAGAGAGAATGATGACAAGCATTCTCAACATATTTCAACTGACAGAATCACATAATTAAATTTTGATTGGAAAGGGCCTGGAGAAACAAACAAAAAAATCTAAGCTATCCCATATTTCTTTTTTCTTCCCAATGATTCAAGTGGTCTTTGAAAGCAGGAATGATCTCAGACATTCTGCTGTTCGTTTAACATACAGATGGACAATTAACCCAGCCTGATGCTTATGGCAGTGATGGAGTGGGCAAGACATTATTCATGTGTCTGCACGTGCATGTGTACGAGTATACATTTATGTGTGTGCAAGTGTGTGTATATATGAGTCTAGGAGCACACAAATAAGGTGGCTGAGTCGGGGATGTAGTGAGTAAACTCCAAGAATAGCAGGGGCACTGTTAACCCCCATAAAAATGATTTGGAATTTAAATAGCAAGTGTTCAGAAGTGATAGGCAAAATAGACCTGGAAGACTGTTTGTGGTACAGATGGGATCTGACGCTCTCTGAGCAGGGAGAAGCACTGTCAGTGTTTTGACAGACACAGACTGATGTTCAGGACAGAGCCAAGGAGGTGATGGGTGGAGGGACTTGGTGGGGGTGGGGGGCTGGAGACCCCCGTGACAGATTGACAAACATGCACAGGAATTCGCAAAGCAGAGGGCAGAGAGAGAGGAGATATGAAGTTAAAGACAGAGGAAGACTGAGATGCTGGTGGTGGGGAGAGGTGAGAAGGGTGGAACTGCATTTACCACATCTGCCTCTTTGGGGACTATTAAGGAGGTAAAGGCAGGGGCCAAAAGCCAGACTGCATGGGGAATAAGCATCACTGTCCAGCACTTTATTTCTCCTTGCAGTCTCTGGAGCTGGCAGGACTGCTTAGTGCTCCAGAGAGGGAAACCCCAATGACAAATGCCTCCCATGAGGGCTAAGGGTCACAGACAACCATCCAGACTGTGTTCCTCTTCCAGGACCTGTAGAAATGTTATGCTGAAGGAAAACTAGAGCCTGAAGGAGCATAAAATCACTATAAACTGTGGCCTGTGAGACAGCAGACCCCTATATAGACTTAAACACTTGGTGGTGGAGATACTACTCTCCAAATGTGGATCCTCAACCCACTTGGATCAAATCATTCCCTTACCCTTCCCAGACTTTCCACAGCCCCTCAGAATTCTTGTATGCTCCTGAACCTGGGCTATCCTGCCGTCCTCTCTGATCCATCCCACCTGTCTACATTGAGGCCCCTTCTCTCACATGCCCAGCCTCTTCAGGCCGATGCAGTGTCCTTGTGCTGATTTCCACTAGTGTGCATCCTGGGCCCTTAGAATCCAGCAGGCAGTGTGGTGGTGTGGTCACAACACTTAAAATCAGGAAGACCCCACTCAAATCTTTCCTCTGCCCCTCATTAGCCCTGTGCTCCTGGGAAAGTTAGTCACTCTCTTGGAGCCTCAGTTTCCTGGTTTGTGGAGTAAAAATATGCAGCAGGAAAGCAAGCTCATTACAATTAAATCGGTGGTTATCAACCAGGGGAAACTTTAGCAATTATGCAGTTTTGGTTGTCACAAGTGCAGGAGGGGAGGTTAATTCTGGTGTCTTGTCATTAGAGGCCAGGGAATGCTACTAAATATCCTAAATGCATAGGATATCCCTCCACAACAAAGAATTTTCCAGCCCCAAGTGTCAATAGTGCCGAGGTTCCTTATAAAATTTCTTTCAATGTCTCATGGGTTCTCTATCAATGATAGCTTCTATCATGGATTGCATGGATATATAATATATATATACATGTTATTGGAAGATTGTAAGCTTCTTGAGGGCAGGCAGAGGCTGTATCTAAAAACTTTTTGTTTCTCATTCAGAGCCCTGCACAGCAAAAAGGCTCACAATTTCTTATAAACATGGAAGAGACTTTGACTCCTGGCAAAAACGTAAATCTGTTTTGTACAGCTGGGTTCATCTGTTCGTGGCTTAAGATGGAAGGGAAGCCATATACTATGCTTCTCCCCTCCCCCAAATCTGCAGTATTAGAAGATAATGTTAAAACTATATCCAGATCATTCTAAAAACAGTTCAAAAGAGAAAAATACAGTCAAGTCACTGCGTTCCAACAGGTTGACAACAAAAGAAAGACTGTTTGACTAAATTCATCCTTTTTATACTGCAAGCCATCAAAATGACATACGAGCAGGGCCTGGCCAGTGTGAGAAAACGTCACCTTTGCACATAAATTCATCAGAAATGTTTCAAGAGGCCTGTTTTTTCTGGAAAATATTGTAGGTAAGTTTCAAAGTCTTTCTACTGCTCCTTTGTAATTATTCTAAAACATATCTCAGACAATCTGCTATTGCCACCATGTTATGTTTTCTTTTATCACTGGCTGCCCAGCACAGGAACTGGCCCACTGGATCCTCAGTGGATATTTGCTGAGGAAGACGTAAAAACCTTCCCCATGGCCTATAGAACAGATCAGAGCCAGGCTATGCGGCCAGAATGTCTGAATATCTCAGCTCCACAATTCACATGCATGTGCGTCATGTTGCTTATCACCTCTATATTTCTGCTTCCCATCTATGAAATGGGTATGTATGTTGCCTATCTTTGGGGGCTGTAGTGAGATAATACTTACCAAGTATTTCTATATCACACATCATATATAGTGAATGTGCACTAGTAAGTATCAGTCAGCAACTATGCTGTTTACAAAGCAAAATAAACGATGATCACCCTCCAGCTTTCAGAAAGAGAAGAATATTTGTAAAAAAAAATTTTTATATAACATTTTATAACACTTCATGAGCTTTTTGCTTTTTGACCATCAGAGTGACCCTGTGAGTTAGGTAAGCCAATATTACCTATTTCCTGCCCAAGCCAGGTATCCAGCCAAAGTCAGAATTCCTGCCTCCAATGCTCTACCACAATGGGTGTGTTAACAGGGGAATTTTGCCTACCCCCAGGAGACATTTGACAATGTTTGGAGACAATTGGGCAATGCTGTTGGCATCTAGTGAGCAGAGGCCAGGGGTGCTGCTAACATCATACTATGCAGAGGACAGCCCCTACAACAAAATAATTATCTGACCCCAAATGTCACCAGTGCCAAGGTTGAGAAACCCTGACTTAACAGGAAATCTCATGTTTTTCTCACCAAACACACAGATGAGACACTTAATTAGTATCAGAAAAACCCACATTTTATGAGGAAACCACTGATTCATCTCATGGGCTATGTATTTCAACGGGAAGCTCCTAAAGAAGGCCCTGTGTAAATTTCCACATCTTCACTAAACCACAAAATCACAGTGATTATCACAGAATTTAGCGGTGTTTGGGGGAGCACCCTAACCATGTGAATTTGGCTTCATAGACAAAGTCCTCCTATGTGTGGATAATCACAAGGAGCTAGTTCTGGGATGGAGGGAGAGGTGGTATAAGACCAGGTTGTAATTATTGGGAGAAATCCATACTATCAGGCTATTCATGTAAATGCTAAATATGTTCAGAAGGTGGGAAAATGGAAGCCCCTTTTAAAAACAGGCTAAGATGAGGCACCTGGGTGGCTCAGTCGGTTGAGCGTCCGACTTCAGCCCAGGTCATGATCTCGCGGTCCGTGAGTTCAAGCCCTAAGTCGGGCTCTGTGCTGACAGCTCAGAGCCAAGAGCCTGTTTCCGATTCTGTGTCTCCCTCTCTCTCTGCCCCTCCCCTGTTCATGCTCTGTCTCTCTCTGTCTCAAAAATAAATAAACATTAAAAAAAATAAAAATAAAAAAATAAAAACAGGCTAAAAAAGGATGGGGACTTTTTGGACCCTGTGCACATATTTGTGTGCCTCTAATATATCAAACAGATCCTGTGTTAAGTGTGTTATCTCATTTATCCTCACAACAACCTTATTAGGTAGAAACTGAGGCTTAGAAAAACTAAGGGTATATTTCACAGATCTTAAATCAAATACATTTTTCACATTTTAACATTCTGGAATGGAATGCACCTTAAAACACTGATGCCATCTTAGAATCAGTGTTGGCTTTTTTCCCCCCTTTTCTTTTTTTTTTTCACATTTTAATACATCTGAAGTGAGGATTCATCTTACAATCTTTGGCTTCTCAGATTCATAAAATATGGTCATTTATCCAAGATCACACTACTAATAACATGGCAGAACTGGCAACTGTAATATGCTAGATGCTATTCATTTCTAATCCAGCAAGGAAATTCAAGTGGTGCATTACAGGTTTCCCATAAAATCAGCTAAAGTGTTTTTTCCTGAGATGAGTGGATGACTGCAGTGAGATAAGGAAAATGGTACATTTGTGTTACTCTATGTTTTTGGGGAAGTTTTAAAGTAATGGGATGGAATGAAAAGGGTAAAGGCCAAGGATGATTGTTAACATCAACATTATTGGATCTAAGTCTATCAGAGAAGACAAGCAATTAAATATATGTAATATAGATTTACATATATAATAAAATACATATGTAATAAAATAATATAATAAAATGTTATATTGCTGATAGAAATAGCCAGGGCTAGAGTGGGAGGTCAGGTCTAGCTATCAACCATTATGCTGTTGGTTGTCTTGGGCACGGGAGTTTGGAGACCAATAAAATATAGTTTAACTTAGGAGGGCTTGATGATAATTCAGTTATTCATGTGGCACCAATCTATGCCTAGGAACAGAATTTATTTTGAACTTGTTCCAAATGGTATTCTAACTCAATGGTAACATAAATAGGTAATGTCTAATACCTACACTTGTTGAATGCAACAATGTTTAGAGGAAAAAAATCATGGCCAGGATTATGGGCTTTCTCTATCCGATACCATTTGTGTTCCTGAAGTTGTCATGCTCACTAATGTCATACTGCTGTTACTTGGCATGTTTATCCTACCTCACTACTCCCCTTGTCTTTGCCTAGAAAAATTCACTCATGTTTCATTTTTCAAAGCTGATCTCCTAAGAGCCTGTCTTGATTTCCTTAGACATAAGAGCCTCTCCTATGCTCCCTCTGCACTTTGTGTATATTTCTGTTTCAAAGACCATGAAGCTCCACTGAATATTTTGCAGTCCATTTCTGTCTGGTCCTTGTGAATCATTTTATCCTTTTGGACTCATCAGCATAGCCCCTGATTTACACATGATAGTGAACTGGCTAAAAGTATGAATAAGTGAGGTATGCATGCCATGAAATGTCTCTTCACCATGGCCTAGAGGGCTCTAATGATCTACCCCAGCTGTCTCTCAGACCCCATTTCCCAACATACTCTGACTCACACACTTCCATCCTAACCCACACGTCTCTTTACTGACCCCAAACACCAGACCTCTGGGCCTGCACGTTTGCTTTTACAACTGTCCGGAGCACTCTCCTCTGAGATGCATGCCATAGCTCATTCCCTTTCTTGATTTGAGTCTCTGCTTAAATGTCATCTGCACAAAGTGTTTTGGCTATATTGTCAAAAGTAGTACCTTTCTTCTTCATTCTCTTATTTGACTTCTTTTTTTTTATTTTATTTTATTTTTCAACGTTTATTTATTTTTGGGACAGAGAGAGACGGAGCATGAACGGGGGAGGGGCAGAGAGAGAGGGAGACACAGAATCGGAAACAGGCTCCAGGCTCTGAGCCATCAGCCCAGAGCCTGACGCGGGGCTCGAACTCACGGACCACGAGATCTTGACCTGGCTGAAGTCGGACGCTTAACCGACTGCGCCACCCAGGTGCCCCCTCTTATTTGACTTCTTAGCACTTATCAGCAACCTACATATTTGTATATATTCATTTTTTTAATATGCCAATCTTCCCTACTGGAATATAAGGTAATGAAGATGAGGATTTCTATCTGCAGATATTAATCACTCAGCAATAAATGAATCATTCAATTACTATCTTTAATGAGACTACTTCCACCTGGTGGTAAAACGCAGAACTGCAGGCATAGTGCCTCTAGAGAAAATCACTTTTTTGGAGCACCTAATACAGCTATACACCATTTTAAGTTCTTTGCATCTATTATCTCATTTATCACTCATAATAGCCCTAGCACACAGGTACCATCACATCCAATTTAAAAGAGGAAATAATTGTGGTTCTTCTAAATCTCATGTACTTTCTTTTATACCCTGCTATCTTTACACTATCTCATTGTTGTAAATCTACCTATCCCATTACCTTTATTCAACAGTTTACTCAGTACTTGAGTTTATCCTATATGTTTCCATTCTTAGGGATGCATACAGCTTTTCTCATATAGGAGTTTAGCAAAGTATTTGTTTCTTCTTCCTGTTATGTACATATACTCTTTCATTGTTACTTTCATCCAAAAATAAAGTCACTCAAAATGTGGAACAGGTACCACATATTCTGTGAAACATGAAAAACAGTACTTTACTTGTTCCTACCCACTACCACCCCTTTCCAGGGGTAATGCTTAAGCATTACAGAGAAACATAATCTTAGCATGAGTAATGGAAAGATTGCAAGGTGGGAAGGAGCTTTAAAAAGAGAATTCAGTTCATGCCTCTATAGTTCTCCCTGAAAGAGACCTTCAAACTCATTCATCAGGCAGAGAATCAAGACTGGAAAAACTGTTCTTGGCAGAGCTGTGCTTGAGGAATTCACACCAAGAATAACATTCTCAAGGGAGCCTAGGGTGTGTTCAATGAAGAGTAAATGATGTTCAAGAGGACAAGAGTGTTATCAGGGAGGTCACAGAGAATTATGAGTCACACTCCCTTGGGCAAGGCCTGAAATACTATTACAGAAGTCATTATAAAGGATCTGAGGACACTGCCCTTACTCTGTTGGGCTTTGGTGGTTCCCACCTTCAACATCTGTTGACTGGCAATATCTTGCTCTGAAAAAAATATGAATTTGCTGGAGCATGGATTTCCTACTCTATGGATGACTTACAGAACAAAGCCATGTTAATAAAATGTTCATAACTGTGGAAAAATCAGACATTTGAAAAACCTGGATCTTATAAAAACTTGGACTACATCTATGAGCAAAGGTAATAAAAGATCTATGGCTGGGTCTTAGCCTTGGAAAACAATGGCTAAGGCATCATTTAATCCCAAAGACTTCCAATAATATAAGAGAAAAAAAGGGACTACAAGTTTAGTAAATTGTTCAAGTCTTAATATTTAAGCTAGTAGCAGACTAAAGTTTTCTCATTAAGACAGATGTTTAATTTCACTAATGAGAACAACACACACCTTGCCTGAATTGACCCAGGAAGATCAACATGGGTGAAACTATACAGACAAATTACAGCTGATCAATTCACTTTGGCCTCTGCTCCAAGCACTATATATAAGGTCTCAAAGTTTTGGGTACCACTTTTGGTCAGTTAGGTTGTACTATCACCAATACAAGGGACTCCTGGCAAGCCCATTGTCACATAAATGGAATACAAAAATATAAGGAAGTAGAGGTGAACTGTATTACATTTTCTTGAATTAAGCATTTCTTGTATTAGGTAATCCTCATTAGTCCTGCCTTGAAATTATAATTCAAACTAAATAAATTTCATTAAACATTAAATATGACATAAAATTTCAGCATAATGGAACCTTAGTGTTCAGTGGACTTAAATCCTCTTCACCCTTCCATGTCATTTCACAGATGATTACCCTGAGCCCAGAGAAGAAAAGGGACTTGCAGAAGTCACAGTTAAGTTTTAATTTCCAAAAAAAGAAGAGGATTTTATTTCACTCAAAGAACAATCTGTGCTAACATACTGAATCTGGCTTTCTATCCTATTTGTCCTACATCTTACCTCCCAGCTCCTTGTTAATGCTTTCTTTATAGACTTTCAGACTTTTCTTTGGAGACCTTGCTACTCTGCCCATCTTTTTGTGCTTCCTCTTTTCTTCTTTGCCACCCCCTACCACAAACACACAACAAACACCTTATCAGAGAAAAACTGACTCTAGACTATAGTGGTGTTTGATGGTTTTATTGTACACCATCCATTCCCTCCTGATTTGGAAAGAGAAACTCTTCTTCCTGAAAAATATTCTCCCCAACCACTTCAGTGTCAATGATTTGAGTGGTATCTTGATTTTACCTCCAGGTTCAGAGAGAGGAATGTGACTCACACCTGACCAATCACAGCATCCAATTGCCCTGGCCACAGAGATTTGTTCAATTAGAGCCATGTGACCCAATTAGAGCCAAAAAGGCAATATCATAATAGAAGCATTCTGTCAGGAGTACCATAATAGAAGCATTCTCTCTTGCTAAACTTACAGTTACGAGGATGTAAGCCTGGAACTGCTGGATGATCATTTTACTTCTGCAATGTATAGAGTCATCGAAAATGAAATCAATACATAGCAAAGCAGAGTGGAAGGATGGAGAAAAACCCATTCTGATGATATTGTTAGAACTCCTTGATTCATCTGAGCTTGAAACCTTAGACATTTCAGTTATATGAACCAAAAAATCACCCTTTTATTTAAGCCAGTTGGTTCCATTATTCTGACACCGCAATAGCAAGATTCCTGACAGACTTTTCCGTGTAGAGTTTATCTAATATCTAGGTTCACCCAGAAGGGATTTGGTTGCTGGTTTAGGTATCTTTTTATCATTGCATGTTTTGCTGGTACTTTTAAAGTCACTTTTCAGTTGCTTCATGCTTTTTCATAAAGTCATGACTTATAATTAAACCATCAGCCTATATTTACATTCAACCTGTGAATTCCCTGAGTTTTCTAGGATCTAGGATGGCATGGTCTTTAGACTCTAGAATCACCTCTCAAAGGAGAAAAAAACATTGCTAGAAAGAGCTAAAACTAAACTGGCCCAACCACTAAGATGTCTACACAACAGAGGGCATTTCCTTTGGGGAAATGCTGGCTTGATTCTTACAAGAACTACTATTTCCCTTTGCTCTTATGACTTGGTTAAGTTTTGAAAATGCAGCTTGAATTTCAAACAGAGGCATTACTAGCCTTCTTTACCTGGAAGTGGGGCCCCCACTGTACAAAGGGGATATGGACACTGGTGCCATTAGCTGTACTACTCATTTACCATGCCTGCTCTCTATTTTCAGCCCTGTGTGGATGGCTTTAAAGAACACCCTCATTGATGTATAAAAGCAGCTAAAAGTTTGCTGTGCTCCCCTATATGGCAAATCTGTGTTAAAGCAAAGTTTTATTTCAAGGTAAAGACCTATAGGTATCAGCCAAAAACAAATGAGAAGAAAGTTCTCAGCACACTGAAATCCTTCCCATCCATTCTGCTTTTGGGTAAGGAGTGCCCTATTAATGAAAATGAAAGGGCAGACCCTTGGGAATCAAATTCAGGTCATTTTCAAAGTTTTATCTTGATTTGGCACTATAAAACTTGGCCTATTCAGGTCTCCTTCTGGAAGCATGACTCAACCTCAGGGCCTTACCTCCTTCTGTCAGTGATCATTACTGGTAACCTCAACCTCCTCCCATCCATTTAGTACACATACACACACACACACACACACACACACACACACACCCCAAAAAGAGGCTCTAATTTGCTGAACTCTGGACCTTTCCAATTACTCTCATGATCTGGTATGGCTATCCAGCCTCACCTGTCATGTGGAGCTCCACCTTTGGCCAGCCTGACCCACAGCAGTTACCAGCTCCCACCCATGCCCACCCAACCAGAAGAAATATCAGGAGTCTGGACCTGTGACCACCTGCTTGCTGCTCCAAGGCTGGACCACACTGCTCACAACTGTATATATGTGCTTCCAAATTGGTCACATGCCATGTATTTTGACTTTACATAATGCATGTTGCTCTCCCAAAGAGACAACAGGACAAAGAAGGGAAAAATAAACAGCAGCATTGCTTTTCACTTTAGCTAAGACAAAATCCTTTATGGGGCACGTGGGTGGCTCAGTCAGTTAAGTGTCTGACTTTGGCTCAGGTCATGATCTCGAGGTTCGTGGGTTCAAACCCCCTGCATTGGTCTCTGTGCTGATAGCTCAGAGCCTGGAGACTGTTTTGGATTCTGTGTCTCCCTGTCTCTGCCCCTCCCCTGCTCATGCTCTGTCTCTATCTCAAAAATAAATAAACATTAAAAAAATGTTTTTTAAAAAGACAAAAATCCTTTGTCATTTTCAATCCAATTGTTTATGAAACAATGGAGTCACAGCAGTTGTACATATGATATCCTATCATTTGTTTAGCATGGGTCATAAACTGCTTTTGGTTTCTTATATATTACATATTATTATTATATATTAGTGCTCAACATTTCTGTTTAACATTAAATGGAAATTAACTACTTGTGGATTTTTTTCCCATTTCTCTCATATTTTGAGGAAAAGACATATTTACATTACCCAGCTCCTAGCAGAGGGCTTAGGCAGATATTTGTATTAAATAAACCCATAGTTTATCAATACATATTTATTGAGCACTCGGTATTTTCTTCAACATTGTTCTGGTTACTGTGGGATTTACAGAAGAAAACTTTATGGTACCCTCTCTTCCCTGGGGATTATGGAGTTTATGGGTGGGGGGCAGGGCAGAGTAAGATTAATGAGCATGAAACAAATAGAGACAAATGCAAAACATTTTATGGTCAAGTAGTGTATCATGAGCAATGGGCTCTGTTTGCTATAGGGTTTTAAAAAACAAACAAAAGTTCCTGAGAAAGTAAACTTTTTACAATCATGAGCTGAAAGGGAAGAACAACAAACAGGCCTATCCTTCAGTCCATGCCAAACTGCTCCCTACAGTTTATCTCCTCAGAGTTGTTCCAAGCAGTCTTGAATGCTGCTCAGCATCCAGTTTCCATCAAAGTCACTGGGAAATACCAGAAACTGAAGTGTTCTCCATCCCAGAGAGTTTTTTCCAGCACTCAAACACTTATCACCCCATCTCTTACTGCCTTTCACAATTCCTTGTCATCGTTTCTTAAGTCACTAAAGGTCTCCTGGTACCTTTGTCTTCCATCTCCTTGATGTGGTTGGCCCAGTGTTCCACACATCTCATCTCCCTTGTCCCTCACTTTTGGTTTCTTTCCTTTATATTTCCCCTCACGATGATGATCATATTCCTCCCCAAGAATGTCCTCCATATTAAATAAACTGTTAGGGTGTGACTCACAGGATTCAGAGTACTTTGTTTATTTTCACTTATGTTTTAAATGTTTATTTACAAATATTTTTTTTCAACATTTATTTTTGAGAGACAGAGTGCAAGTGGGGGAGGGGCGAGAGAGATGGAGACACAGAATCTGAGGCACGCTCCAGGGTCTGAGCTGTCAGCAGAGCCCGATGTGGGGCTCAAACCCACGAACTGTGAGATCATGACCTGAGTCGAAGTCGGACACTTAACTGACTGAGCTGCTCAGGCGCCCCAGGAGTACTTTAGGGGCAACAGCTTTGCTGTTCTTTAACATCAAAACACTCCTAGTTCATGGTTGTATCTCAGTGTTTAGTAGTGTCATGGTGGGTGCTGGGTGCATGGATTAGCTCACCCTCCTAAAAGTACTTAGTTCTCCCAAGAATGGCTACCATGGGCCTAAAAGGGATGATAGCACAGTGGAATGGCACGTGACATCTTCATGCTTTTGAAGCCAGGAAGAATACAGTGAGGATAACAAGAGAAGGGTGGTAGTTCACACAATGTTGTATAGTTATCAAATGACATAGTAAAGTATGGAGCCTGAGAGGTCAGAGGAAACAGTCAGGTTCTCAGCTCTGTCTATGCTAGTTAGATGAGGAGGATTGAATGTCAGTAGACATCTTATAACATACCCACCTATCTCAGGTTTGACAAAGTGACCCAATGGGGCAAGCCTGTGTCTGTACATATTGCAAGAATTTTTAAGACAGGATTGAGTAGTTGGAATTGTTGGCAGAGCACTAAATACTAACACTTTCTATACAAGTTGTCAATGAGGGCAAGACAATTACCAGTACAATTGGAGGATCTCCAGTACCCACAAAGACACCCATATAAATATACACACTTGTTTGCCTGGTTACCCTTCAAATCTGTGTCATGTTTAAAGAGATTTTGTCACTGTCCAGACTCTGCTCTCACTAACTCACAAGGCAGTATTCTCACATGTTACAGAAAATACAGGATGTTTGTCTGATATTTGTTTGATCACATGCCACATTCCTTACCCTGACCTGTAGCAAGAATTACTCAAGTCCCTCAGCTTAGCATCCAGTCTGACAGCCACAGCTATAAAATTATAGATCTTTGGTTCCAACAAAATTAGTGTACACATAGCTTGTATGTGTAATTTGGCAGTGTGTCTGTGAAGGGTGTTTGGTACCCAGGGAATAACCACACACCAACTGAAAACCTCTACTTACAGTGAGCTTTTCATAACATTATGGCCATAAGAGGATGTGAGAAATGTATGAAAAACCTGATCTTAAAACTATTCCTTTGCTTAAGTATGTTTGACATAAAATATATATATATATATATATATATATATATATATATATATGAACATACATGCATATAAGTTATATATTATATATAATATGTAAATAAGGAGTTTTGGTTGTTGAACTCTCCATGAAAATAAAGCCTTGATTAATAGCTATGAAGAGGCCCCACACTCAGTGAATTTTGGATAACTCAGTCCGAACAGAAGTTTAAAGAATGTAAATGAAAGGAGTAAGGATATGTAAATAAAGCCAATGACTAAAAGGAGCACAGGGAAGTGACCTCAACAAGTGACCTCAGTCCCTTCTCAGCCTCTAGTGTGGTATTCTTGGGAAATGAACCTGTCAAAATTTATATTCAAATTCCTCAAATTCAATGCCATTACATCCTCCATCCTCTCTTAGCTTATTGGCCAGGACTAGTCACATGGCCTCATGAAAGCAGAAGGTGGTTAGGAGCCTAGCAGTGATGACTTCTACTCCTCCTGTAAGTTTGTGGTCAAAGTCACCTCAAGGAGACCCACACTTACTTCTTCACTTTATATAACAATCTCCTACCCTGGTCCCTGGTGTACCTGATTTTCCCCTCTCCCTCTTTTTTTTTTTTTTAAGTGATTTTATATATCTCCTTTTTACCTATTATATACTTTAACCACTGTACTTGATGTCTGTCTCTGCCTGGTAGAATGTACACTTCACAATAGTGAGAACTTTTTGTCTCTTTTGATAAGTGTTGTATCCCTAGTGCCTAAAACCATGGCAGCAAAAATTAGGTATTCAATAATATTAGTTGACCTGACATGAATTTTAAGAACATTGAAAACCATGCAACTCACTGACATATGCTTATGAATTGCCCTTATCTATACTACTTCCCCAAATAATGGGGTTACCCTCTCAGACCAATCCCTGAAGTACTTTTTACTAAATTATTTATTTAAAAATGTTGAAGTTACAATTGTGTCTCTCTTAATATGACACGATTTCTCTCATTCATAGGTAGGTTTTCTATCTCTGACAGTGTTCTGTCAAGCCAAGTGCTTTTGACAAGGGTCCAGATGAAATGAAAGAGGAGTTAGACACAGAGCAAATGGATATCTGGGTGCTAAAGGGTGTGTTTTAGAACCACACAGATTCAGCTTTCAAAAGGATCTTAGAGGACTTCCTGTCCAACTTTCTAGCTTCTTGGAGAAGTTCTCAGCAATGAGGATTCATAACTGTGTAAGATAGCCTATTCAATTGTCGGGCCATTCTAAGAATTAAAAAATTCTTTCTTACATTTAATGAAAATTTGCATCACCGTATATTCGACTAATTTGTCTTGGTTTGGCTTAATGGAGCTAGTCAGGAAAGGTCTAATTCTTATTCCACATGAAATGCTTTCACAAACTTGAAGAGAATCATCCTGGTCTCACTCCAACTTCCAATATAGTCTCGATAATTCCAGCATTTAGTTGCTCATAGCCCATGTGTTATATGCCCCCCAATAAATCTTTTTCAATGGATAGATAAACCACTGCTGGCTGAATGAATATACGGATGCATATAAGAAGAGGGTTCACTCACTGATTAATGAAAGCCTTGACTGTAGACCCCTCACCACCTCTGGCATCATTTTCTACATGCTCTCTTCTTCACTGGTGTAGTCTTAAAGTAAATTTTCTACAACATAACCATCCAGGAGAGATATGAACTATACAGAAAACAAAACAACTAAAAGTTAAATGTGACTTTCTGTTTTTCAAAACCCAAAAACCATACTGTAAGGCAAAAGACAAAAAGAACTACACACAAATACTGTGTTATAGTTAGTAAATTTGCTTCTCATAAGGGGATGGGTTCATAATTCTGAAACTATTTCATGTGTATTCTAGTTTAGAACAAATAAGTAAATATATTGTAGATAATGAGAGTCAGGTTAGAAAAATCTAAAAATCTGTTAGAAAATCTGTTCTTTTTCACTACTGGAAAATAAAATTACACATAAGAAAAGAGAAAAGGGTATAATAAACCTTGTGGTGTTGGATTAAAATGAAAAATATGAGTACGAACTCAAGGCTTTTTAATATATGTACATAAGTACCTAAATAAATATAGATGCATGTGAGTGCATAAGTTAATATTCATTCACTTATTTGTAAGCTCCGTCTGCTATGAGGAATTAGGAGCAATGACACTACAATAGCAATGAGCACACCTGGTGCTCAGATCATGATTTCTAACTGCCATCCTCCAACAGATAGAGCCAGGGCTCCTTGAAGATACCTTTTTGATTCCAAAGCTACTCAGAGAAAACACAAGATGATCCTGGGGCATATTGTGGTGCCAAAAAGTTATGAAGTGCTTTAAAAAGAATGCAGATATGTCAAAATGGCATAGGGACCAACATAAAAGAGCTCTTAATGACCAAATCTAGAACAATAGGATAAAACAAATATGTATAAGTCCATACTTATATACATCAACATCTGAATAAATAAATGTGGGAAAAGTAATAGCTTTTCCTTCTAGAATAATTTTACTTAAAAATGTAGAAAAAATAGGGAAATGGAAAATCATCATTAAGACACTACATTAGAATTGTTACTGGCAAGATCCCCAACATAAAATTAGTGGGGGAAAGTTTGAAGAGAGACAGCATATTTATATAACCTCATCTCCCTAAGATATATTAATTTCAGAGGGAAAAACAGAACTTCACACAGTTGAACAACTTATCAAACACTAACTTAACTAAGTGATAAAGGTTAATATCACCAGCAAATAGACGTCATCATTTGACACCTGACTGATACACTGAGTACACATCACTTCCTAGGTAGACTTCTTACCAAAATACATAATCACAATCTAGTAATGAGAAAACATAAGACAACCCCAGATAGAAGGATGGTCTACAAAATTAATGACAGCTACTCTTCAAAAGTTTGAAGGCCATGAAAGATAAAGAAAGACTGAGGAACTGTCACGATTAGAGGAGACTCAGGAGGGATGAGGGCTAAATGTATGACATGATACTGGATCATCATGTATGATACTGGATCAGATCCTGGAACAAAAAAAGCACAGTAGTGGAAAAACGAGTGAAATCCAAATACAGTCTACAGTTAGTTAATAGTACTGTAGTAACTTAGTTTTTATATTTGTGCTATGGTTATGCAAGATATTAATATTTAGGGAAGTTGGATTGGGCGCCTGGGTAGCTCAGTTAGTTGAGTGTCTGACCCTTGGTTTGGGGTCAGGTCATGATCCCAGGGTCATGGGATTGAGCCCCATATTGGGCCCTGTGCTGGGTGTGAAGCCTACTTGAGATTCTGTCTCTCTCCCTCTGCCCCTCTTCCCCGCTCATGCACGCTCTCTCTCTCTTTCAAATTATATATATATATGCACACACACAAATACATACGTATATATTTGGGGAAACTGGTAAAGCATTTATAGGCATTCTTTGTACTAGTTTTGCAACTTTTCTGTTAAGTCTAAAATTATTTCAAAATAGAAATTTTAAAATAAACATACATGTTTTAAGGGTTGATCACTCATTCTGGCTCATGCTGACACTGCCTTTGTTCCATCCTCTCCTGATGTTCATCACATAGCAATGTGCTCAATTAATGTTGTGAAAGGAAAAAAAATGTCAGCAAGGTGGTACATACTCAGGACTGGGTAGGGTGCGGAGATGGAAAAGTGGGACGGCTCCCCCCAGAGTCAGAAGCTCTGACTTGCAGCAAGGACCTTAATTCTAGTTCTGGCTCATCAGATTGTTGTTTTTGATGATGTGACCTTGAGAACGTTATTCAATCATTTCTGTCCAGAAATGATTAACAGTGACCTTGCCTCCCTCACTCTCAGCGTCACTGTTGGGCTCAAAGGCCACAGTGAGAGTCTGGACCAATGCAATGACAGAGGCATGACCTCACTTAG
Organism: Felis catus; assembly: GCF_018350175.1. Taxonomy (NCBI): domain Eukaryota; kingdom Metazoa; phylum Chordata; class Mammalia; order Carnivora; family Felidae; genus Felis; species Felis catus. The sequence goes on along the minus strand of NC_058379.1, from coordinate 65,587,697 downwards.
AGTTCCCCTGCATTTATCGCATGTCTAACTCATTTACTTTTCATGGCACATAGTGGTATTTTACAAGGGGTGGCATGTGTAGTGGTTAAGTCTCCAGGCTCTGGGTTTACACTGCCTGGTTCCCATTCTAATGTCACTGCATACTCCTGTGTTGTAATTTCCTTGGCTGTAACATAAGGGTAGTGACAAAACCTACCTCGTAGGGTTGTTGTAAGGATTAAAGGACATAATATTTGTAAAGCTTTTAATCTTGCAACATGGTAAACAGTATAGTGTTTGTTTTTAACATTACATTAATATTGTTTTCCCCAGTACTTCATGACACTATTCAGAATATTATTTACCTCCTCTGGGTATAGCAACTTGTGCCCTCCTAACTAAACAGTAGGTTTTTTGAGGGCAGGGATCCATGTGGCATGTGCTCAGACTTCCCCAGCATGATGCCTTGTGCACAGGAGTTGCTCAATAAATATCCAATGATTGATTGATTCATAAAGCCCTAAAGCCAATGTTCTCTTACTTCACAATTTTGCTTCGGGCCAACTTGTCATCTGTGCATATTTAAACAAACTTAGAAAATAGAAAATTCTCTAGTGCTAGAACTGGTCTTTCCTGAACTCTGTCAGAGTTTGCTGTGGGAGTCGTTAGCTTTTTGACATCTCTTCCTCCCATCCCTCTCCACCAAAAATCGCCTGTCAGCACCATGTCTGAGAAGACAAACTTAGAAATAGCACGCCCGACACTCAATCTTTGACTGTACTCTGCCCTTCTCTTTCCTCTTGTTTGGAAGAAAAAAAAAACCCTGCCATCCACTTTCCCAGATTATCTCTTTATGTTCTTTTGTCCCTGTTTCCAAGAATACATATTCAGAGTCAACTTGAGCTTCAATGGTTGGCAATTACTAAAGAAATAAAATATCACCCTCCTTGTTAAGCATTTTGGCCACATTCTTTTTGGTGCTTCCATTTTCAATATCTAAAGTGCAGTGCTCCTTCGGTGCCCTTGAAGATGTACTTGTTTCCTTACTGAATGCATTATTCCATAGAAGAAAAAAAATATCATCTTTCAATTTATGAATCACTCTTATCTTTACTCTTCACCTTTCCTTCTCTTTGTGTTTCTTCCACTTACATACTTCTAAATTATTTCTGGCCAAACATGAGGCAGCCAAGTTGGAATCCTGGGTCTGTTGCTATCATTATGATCATTCCTATGGTGCCATTTGTATGAAATAAAGTCCCATAGATTTGGGCGTACTGCAGACTCCTTTTATTTTTGCAAACAGCAATGATTTTGCTCAAGAATTATCCAAATGCTGCCCCCCCCCCCGGCTGCCATCTCTCTCCAATATATTATTTCCTCCCATTTTGCCTCTATGGCTCAGTAGTGGAAATGTTTCATGAGTCCCAGAAGTTTTATTATTCTCCTGACCCTAAATAAGTGTCCCAGAATGAAAGGGGTACTTCCCCACCCTGTGGGAAAGGGAGAGGAGATGATAAAACATTAGCACTGAAGTCCTCTAAATCTCTTCTTTCTTTCCTTGCCTAACTCTGGTGGGCCAAAACCACAGGCTTCTATTCTAAGAAGAGAAAGTGTGGGAGATAGAAAGCAATGTAGCCTGAGATGAACTGACCTGTGAGTGTGCTAGTGTGCACATGCTTGGGCATACTCCAAAGAGAATGGCTACTCCAAAATAAGACACTCCACTTATTTGTGGTGATATGGCAGCTGAGAGAGGCACAAGGTCTGGGTTTGAACAACCTGTACTGTGTCTCAGTTCTGCCACCTTCAAACTTTCCTCCATGACCTTGGTCAAATTACATATGTGATCATCTTTGGGAAAGGGAGAGACAATTCAAATCTTCCTCACTGGGCTGTCATGGGAATCAAGGCATTCTGCACTTGTTGAAGTATTCACAAATAGCAAAATACCACGTGGATGCTTTTATTCAAAAATAGATTTTGCAGCAATGAATAAGAGTATGGTTATTAATATGGCCATTCAAATCAACTCATCAGTAGGATTTGCACTTACTATGTGGGAAAAAAGCATTAGACAAGGTTCTTAGCCATAGAAGCTTAAAGTCCAGTTGAAAAGACAAAACTTACACAGCTTGTCAAGAGTTACACAGCTGAATCTATGAGAAAGCAGAGAAAATCTGGAGTTAAATTCGGTGCTGTGGAATACTCTGCAATGGTGTTAGGATTTTGGAGGTTTAAATACCTCGTTAGGAAATAACATTGAACATACACTCCTCCTTCTAAGTCCGGGTAATTCTTTAACTAGAAAGCAACAAGGAGTGATATGTGAGATGCAGGAACCTCCTAGGCATCCAAGTTCCTACCTTGGAGGGTCTCATACTCTAGGCCACTGTGTTCTACCATTGTCAACCTCTTGTCACAGAAAAGAGTAGTGGGAGCATAATGTAAGAAGAAGAGGGGCACCTGGGTGGCTCAGTCGGTTAAACTTCTGACTTTGGCTCAGGTCATGATCTCACGGTTCACGGGTTCGAGCCCCACATCAGTCTCTGTGCTGACAGCTCAGAGCCTGGAGCCTGCTTTGAATTCTGTGTCTCCCTCTCTCTCTGCCCCTCTCCCCTCCCCCGCTCCTGCGCTCGCTCTCGCTCTCTCTCTCTCTCTCTCTCTCTCAAAAATAAAGAAACCTAAAAAAAAATTCTTTTAAAAAAGAATGAAGAGTGCAAGTAGGGTTAATCAGCCTTGTTCAAATCATACCTCCCAAATGTAATGGCTGGGAACCTTAGATAAGTTACTTATGCTCTTCAGGTCTTGGGTACCATAACTGTACCTGTCATAGAATGATGGGGATGATGGGTGAATACATGTTAATACTAAGAACAGTGCTTGGCACATAGTATGTGCTCAGTAAAAGCTAGTTGTAGTTGTAGCAACTGTCACTGCTATTATTACTATTATTGTTAACAGTAGTATTTCCCAAAGTGTGTTCAGAAGACACTAGTACTGCAAGTATTTCCTCATACAGGGGAGGAAGGGGTCCTGTGGCTGAAATATATGGTAATTTCTGAATTTTACATATAAAAATGTGCATGAGCACTGCAACATATGAGAAACCCTTAAAAATAAAGATATTTAACACAGACCAACTAGATTGTTTATCATACCCATGTGGCCCTTGGTTCCTATATAAGATAGTGACTTTAGACTTCCTCTATAAAGCACACATCAAGGAACTTACTCTAAGAGAGTAAAAAAAAGGTGAGATATCTCCAATTTATAAGTACTCTGAATTTAATCAAGGACTATACAGCAACAATAAAATCAATTGGAAATATTAACTGTATTGTGAGCGCTTTGTTAAAAAATTTCAAATGATTTGCATATTTTAATGTAATTATTAGTTCTTTATTGATTGATTAAAAACAAGTAAAATACTGACTTTTCTCTCTGGCCATCAGCTCACCTGCAATTTTAGAGAGTTTAAAATTGTGTCATTCTCCATCTCACTAATGAAAAAAGGGCACAAAGGAATGTGATGAGGAATACATGTATCTCATCCACCGGCAAACACAAAAGTTAGGGAGCTTAACTCAACCTGCAACATAGGAGAAACCATTAAAGGAAGTCATTTAAAATGATTTTATCTGATTTATCTAAAACTCTTCAGCTTCCATTTTCCCTGGAACAATTAACTTCCTAAGTTGAAATGCAATTTTATGAGACAATTTTAGGGTCAATGTGTCTGTATGCAGTGATCACCTTATTGTCTACCTTCTACCTCTTTGAAAATGTGCTATCACTGCCAGTCTTTGCAGAGACCCACCTTGACCACATGCCAACTTTTCAGAAGACATGCCTTTGGGAAAACATTGGGGGAAGTGTGAGGAAAGAAGGCAAGAGTAACAGGATCTAATAAAATTTAATTTCTTAAAAAAATTTTTAATGTTTATTTTCTTTTTGAGAGAGAGACAGAGACAGAGAGAGACAATGCAAGCAAGGGAGGGGCAGAGAGAGAGGAGACATAGAATCTGAAGTAGGCTCCAGGCTCTGAGCTGTCAGCACAGAGCCCGATGCGGGGCTTGAACCCACAAACCGCAAGATCATGACCTGTCAAAATCGGATGCTTAACTGACTGAGCCACCCAGGCACCCTTAAAATTTAATTTCTGATATTTTCTCTAGGTGTGTATACATGATATTTGGGAGGCCTTCCATTCAGGGCCTTTCCAGTGCCGACATTCCAAATCCCTATTTCATGCTATACCTGTGTTTTAACTCTTTCCTCTTACTTTACTTAGATAGTCAAGAAAAGTAACTTTGAAAAATAAAGGCTACTAACTGTTAGGTTCTTATTTTAGTCATCAGCTGGTGATGGAAAGCTTCCTGCTGAATTTGAACTTTCCGATATATGTTTTTTTTTTAATTTTTTTTCAATGTTTATTTATTTTTGGGACAGAGAGAGACAGAGCATGAACGGGGGAGGGGCAGAGAGAGAGGGAGACACAGAATCGGAAGCAGGCTGCAGGCTCTGAGCCATCCGCCCAGAGCCTGACGAGGGGCTCGAACTCCCAGAACGCAAGATCGTGACCTGGCTGAAGTCGGACGCTTAACCGACTGCGCCACCCAGGCGCCCCCCCCCCCCATATATGTTTTAATGATAGTTCCACAATTGGTAATTGGCCTTTCTTAAAATAAAATTATTGCACCAGAAGAGCAATAAGAAGCACAATCAGTTAAGATGCCTTCACTCAATGGAGTTCATCAGTGTCTTGCAGGACAGGCTAAGAGGAAGTGAGAAAATGAACTTGTAAGATAAACAGAAAAGGAGAGGCAGGACGCAGAAAGCCATTTTTGACCCTAGCAGGATATGCCTCTGGGAGCTCTCTAGGCAGTTGGAAGATCATGAAGAGATGCCAAGTTCAAATGGAACTCAAAGAGTTCAAAGGGTGGTTGAAATGAAAGTGATGTATTCTGGTTTTCTTTTGCATGTGGCTTTGGGCTGGCCTTATCTCTGAAACCTCATTCCTATTCAGCAGCCATTGCTTCTCCAACTATTCCTGTTGCTTTACGTTAACTCCCAGTGAATGATCAACAATCCAAATACTTTGATAAGAACTTGTTCCATTGTCCTCCACTATCTGAAATTTAGGGAATTTTAGATAGATGGTACCACCAGTCTCTTCACCAGAGAGAATCAAGGGTCCTGGGGGACGGTGGTGGGCACATGTTCAGGCTCCTCCAGCAGTGACTGCAACTCAGGATACAACCATCTCCCGGCTCCTCGATGCATAAGGCCAAACCAGGTGTCAGGAGTCAAAAATAGAATGAATACTCAAGTCTAAGGCTGGAGTCAATTCAAAGGGCTTAGTCTTGTAAGATCTATCAAAGGCAGGCATCTGGGCCTTCCTACTCTCCCTGTGTCTGCAGGCATCTGAGATGTGAAGGGCAGAGGAGCTGCCCATGAGACTGTGCCAGGGACACCACTGACTGGGGTTTGGGGCTGGTGGCATATGGGTTTTCTTTTTAAATATATACATTTTTTCATCTTGGTTAAAACCACAAGTATTTGAAATACTCCCAAAGGAATGAAATCTCAGACCTGTGGAATGTCAGTCGTGGAAATTAAATGGCCACCACGTGACCTAGCAAATGCCACTGTGGAAAATAAACATATGATGCTGAGCAGACCCGCTGTTTACTCTAACATTTTGAGATGACAGGCAATCACTTTCCAAAACCACGGCCAGAGGTAGAGCTCTCAGAAGGCTTAAATCAAGAGTCTTTTAAAGCAAATTGACTATTCGGCTGTGATTCTTCAGCAAATTAAGGATCTGCTCTTGAATGCTGGACAATGAAAGCCTGGACAAAGCTACTAAACACGCACAAGCACACTCTTCCTTTTTGGCCACAAAAAAACCATGCTGTTAAGTACAGTCTTGCTCAATCCTGCTTGCAGCTGTGCAAAACCAAGATCTCTTTATTTTAAAGGAGCAAGGCCTGTAGCTTAACTCCGTTGTGATGCTAGAGGGAATGTGAGGCAGGGCTGGGAAGAGGAAACATCAGGGTGATTGAGGGTGCCAGAGGAGAGGGGGAAAGGATTGGGTAACGGAAAGGGAGAGCCATAAAGGATGCAGAGGGAAAGAAAAAGGTGGCACAGTGTGAGGCACACGATAAAGATGGAAAGAGGAGAGAGGGAATGGGAAAAAGAGAGGAGGAAAAGAAGCGAAAAATGGGAGTATGGGGAGAGAACCAGCAGAATGGCTAAAAGAGGGCAATGGAGGGGAGCAGGGTGTCCCTTTTTCAGGCACTTGCACGGAAGCCCCCTTGTCCCTTCAGATAGCATTACTAATGCGGCCGACTTGGCCAGCATGGCACCACACAGCTGGAATCAATCGGAGTGAATGTGGGCGGCTGCCCAGGCCGGCTCTGGGGAAGCAGTGGGAAGCCCTGCCCTCTGGTTTGGCAAGGTCTGGCTCAAGCCTGCCAGAATCATCAGCCTCTTTGGGACAGCAAGAACTTGGCCTACCCCAGCCTTCAGCAGCCCTGAAATGCAGGCCCATGTGGACCGCTCAGGCTCCGCCCACATTTTCACCTGAATTGCTGGAATGTTCAAATGGAATAATTTCTCTCCTCAAAGGCAGAGATAAAGCAGTATAGATTCTTCCCAGAGAAAAAGCAAAATCCAGTCAACTGCCTTTAGGCCTTCAAAGCATTGGAATTGAGGTCCTAGTATATTGAGTGTTTCCTAGTATATGGAAACAAAATCTTGGCCAAATTGCACAGTTGGATGGTGAGTATTTATACCTCTCTCTCTCCTCCTCCCTTCAAGGCCCCTTTCCAAATTTTAAGCATCTCAGCTCATTTGATTCAAGTCTGTGTGTGGTCTACAATGTGCTTGGTCACTGTCCTGTGCAGGAAATGCTGAGTGACTGACATTCCCAGGGTTTGTCTTCAGGTTGCTTGCAAGCTCTTCCACATTCCTGTGTCTCTCCAAGCCAAAGTCTTAGGATGTTGACAAAAGCAAGGACATGACAATGTTCCCAGCTAACAGCACCAGGGTTCTAAATGAGACAACCTGGGTTAAAGTGTCAGCAAACACACTGCCTGGCTGTGTGACCTTGGGCCAAGGACTCCCCACCTGTGACATGAAGCTGTGGGACTGGGTGACCTGAAGGGTTCCTTCTTGTGTTTCATATCTGTGATTCTCCTACAAAACTTCCTCACTTCCCCCTACTGCCGATTTCCACCAATTTCCAACACAGAATCAAATAGGATGTGAACTGCTCATATTTCTTTTTAGGCATGGAATAGAATTTCCTCACCCATTCAGGCACATGAGAACTTTAATAAACAACAACAACAACAACAACAAAACTATTCACTATGAAAATTTAATTTGGGAAATAGAAATTAAACCAAATATTTCTTAAATCACTTTAATGAGTTTACAAAATTGAAGTAAATCTATTTATTCTCTAAAGATAAGCTCTGGAGCTAGAGGTTCAGTTGCATCTTTCAAATGGCTTGGGGTGGGGGTGAGGGAGAGGGAAAGTATATTCATATCTGAAAATGATTAAATGAAAATTTAATTCTTAATTATCCTCCTAACAGCTGCTGATGGAAAATGATGTGTGCACACCAAATTTTAAAGTGCCTGGGTTCTGTGCTTTCAAATTAAGATTTTTTTTTATGCAGTCATTTGACTTTTAAAGTTATAATGAATGTCTGTGTTCAAAGCATCCAACATATTTCAAAGAGCAAATACTTTAAGTATTGTATAAAAGTACAGTGTTCGTTTTCCCAAATCTATGGATTTCTTTGAACTTGCTTTGATATGTTTCTTGGTCTGTTTTCTGTCTTCTCTCCATTGTGTTTCTTATCATTATACTTGCTCTTTCCTACCTCTCAATACTGGGCCATTGGGATGCTCGCTTATCAGACTGTGTTAGAACAAAGGTTCTCACAGTGTGGCCTTCCAGCCATCAGCAGGAGCATCAACTGGGAACTCATTATCATCACAAATTATTGGGCCCCACTCTGACCTGTGGAGTCAGAAATTGGGTAGGTTCCCCCAAGTCCCACAGGAGATTCTGATGTTCAATATGAGAATTTGGGTTAAAGGAAGGAATTAGAAACTGAAGCAGAAGGTTATAGGGTGGCAGAACTGAACCTTTTTAATTCCGTCAGTCACGGATTTGCTCCTTGACCACCCCAACTCTCATCTTTTTTGAATGCCTCTCCTTATTTTAGCCTATCGGTAGAAATGGAGGAAACATGTAGCCAATTATACTTCCCAATTCCTTTTGATCTCTTTCCATTGAGTTCTCTTGTCTGTAAAAAGAATTCAGTGTCAAATTGCTTTGAGTATGTTGGCACCTAGGTAAAACATAAAGTCACAATAACTAGCTTTGATTTTAATGTTTCTCAAATTGGGTTTATAGAAAGCCTGAACATTGTCAAGTTTGAACAACACTGATGTAGAACATCAGGAGTCACAAATACCACTCTATAGACTGTTCCTGATCTGTGATTGAGTTCTTGTCAGAATGAAGCAAGGTGTTCAGGTGAAGATGTTCAAGTTATTTTGCATTTGTTTGCTTGTTTTTTTAATAAGGCCAGATATTCAATTTAAATGAATATGACTTTTTTGGGTGTAAGATTTTGTCCTTCAATTTTTTTTTGCTGTTAATACGTTCTTTATTTTTTTTAAACCTCTATATTTGGCAAAGCAAAATCAGAAACCCTAAAAGACACCCCTGTTAAAAAATTATTGGTAGTAAGATGCAAAAAGTCTAGGAAACAAAGCCATAAGTCATTTCTAAGGTCCCTGTATGCTTTCAAATTTCTGTGGTCCCAAATTTCTCCTCATCTCTCTACTATCCCAATCTTAGGTGATTTCAAATCTTCAGATTTCTCTTATAACACAATCAATTCTCATTTTTTTTTCACGAATAAAATAAAAATCTATGATTCTGATGTAGAGTTAAAAAGATAGAATCTGTCCATGGCTAAAATTAGCAACTCAGGCAACAACAGATGTTGGCAAGGATGGGGAGAAAGAGGATATCTTCTGCACTGCTGTTGGGAATGCAAACTGGTGCAGTCACTCTGGAAAACAGTATGGAGGTTCCTCAAAAAATTACAGATAGAACTACCCTACAACCCAGCAACTGCACTATTAGGTATTTATCCAAAGGATACAGGTGTGCTGTTTCAAAGGGGCACATGCACCCCAGTGTTTATAGCGGCACTATCAACAATAGCCAAGTATGGAAAGAGCTCAAAAGTCCATCAAGAGGTAAATGGATAAAGAAGATGTTGTGTACACATACAATACGGTATTAATGAAAAAGAATGAAACCTTACCATTTGCAACAACGTGGATGGGAATAGAGTATATTATGCTAAGCAAAATTAGAGAAAGACAAATATCATAGGACTTCACTCATATGTGGAATTTAAGATACAAAACAGATGAACATAATGGAAGGGAAGCTAAAAAGAGGGAGGGGGACAAAACATAAGAGACTCTTAAATATAGAGAACAAACTGAGGGTTGCTGGAGGGGTTGTGGGTGGGGGGATGGGCTAAATGGGCAAGGGGAATTAAGGAAGACACTTGCTGGGATAAGCTCTGGGTGTTATATGTAGGGGATGAATCACTGGATTCTACTCCTGAAATCATTATTGCACTATATGCTAAATAACTTAGATGTAAGTTAAAAAAAAAGAAAAAAGAAAAAAAGAAAGATAGAGTCTGTTCAATCCAGAGTTTGGTGTGAGGCTCAAGGCACCCCTGGTATAATTCCCATTACTGATAGCAATGGGGACCAAGGTCTTTCTATTGTGGAAATAGCTTTTATCAATAACAGGGCCTTCTGAAGAAGGCTGATGCATCAAACAAAGCACTCAAGAGATACATGTTTCCTCCATCAAAATTTTAATGTTTTATTCTGTTAATAATGCTGCTCTGTTTCTTTAAGCTCCAGACCAGGAGAGATGCTGCCATTACAGGTAGGTAGAGGTTGCATTTGCACAGATCCTCTATTACCTACCTATTAGAGGTTGTGTTTTCCCAAATTCATATTTTAAAACCCTAATCCCCCAGTATCTCAGAATGTGACTGTATTTGGAGAAAATTTTGTTGTGGTAGGCTTTGTTATGGTAGCCTTAGGAAACTAATATACTACCTATCCTGTGAATCATAATGCATTTTCTTTTTTTTTTTTTAATTTTTTTAATGTTTATTTATTTTTTGAGAGACAGAGCATGAGCGGAGGAGGGGACAAAGAGAGAGAGAGAGAGAGTCACAGATTCCAAAGCAGGCTCCAGCCTCCAAGCTGTCAGCATAGAGCCTGACATAGGCCTCGAACTCATGAACCATGAGATCATGACCTGAGCTGAGGTCGTAAGCTTAACCGACTGAGCCACCCAGGCACCCCCCAGAATGCATTTTCAAGGGAAGAATTTTCTTCTGATAGGGAAGATAGTTTGAGTTCTTTGACTATAGTGCAAAAATCACGAAGCAAGATTCTTCTTTGTCTATAAATGAATTATGAAGTTTTCTCAGCCTTACTTCACAGTGTATGATCTTATAATCTTTCATATTCTGAATCACAAACATTCTTTCCTAGAATGATGGAGTTGAAGAGATTTCAGAGGTCATCTGCTCTACCTACCCTTCCCACCCTCTGTTTATAGAAAAAAAAAAAAACATGAAGTACTAAAAGGTTAAGCAATTGAGTTGGGTCATTGGCTAGTTATTGGCAGAGACAAACCTTGGTCCAAGGTCTTGATCCCAATCCTAATTACCTTCACCAGATAAGTCTGCTTTTGATTCTTTTTCTGCATACATTTGCTGAATTACTATATGCAAGGTACTGTGATACAGGCTTTAGGTTAAGGACAGTGTCTCTCAACCAGAAGTACACAACAGAAGCACATGGTGAGATTTTTCAAAATTTGGATGCCAGGCACCAACTTCAGACCTACTAAATCCAAATGTGCTGGAGTGTTTAACAAGTGGAGTGTCATAATATGGTACATGTATGGCTGCCTTTTCAAGAAAGTACAGAACCATGAATATACTATTTGCCACTCCTTCCAAGCAGCATATGAAGGTTCCAGGTCCTCCATATCCTCACCAACATTTGAGATGGTCAGTCTTTGTAATGTCAGCTCTTTGTACTATTATAGCATAATGTTTTTAATGTCTGCATTTTATTTCATAATATAATCAACTCCTTTTCTATTGATGGATATTTATGTGATTCCAATCATTTGTTGTGACAACAATATTGCCCAGTACAGTGCATCCATTTTATATACTGACCCACTACACAGCCAAATCCAGGAACCATCATTCCCAATGTAGTTTATGTAAAAATACCCTAGACCTGTCCATTTTAACTGCCCAAGTTTTTAATAAGTAGGAAAAAGAGTCCTAAAAGGCATAGTCACACTGTGCCAAAGAGCAGGCACATTTAATTGTCTGCACCTGTGTATGAGTTTTTATCAGAAAGATGATAGCAGGAGCCAAGGGAGTGGGTAAGATCAACCAGAGAAAACCTGAAAATTTGAAGGATGAGAAGAGAGGATGTAGAAAGACAGAACATGAAACACCAACATTTAACATACAGAGAGAGAAAAAGGGAAAAGGTGAATGACATTAGAGGCAAGACAAGTATATGTTCAGAGTGATTAAGTGACTTACCCAGTGCTGCCCAGCTGGAGGCCAGCAAAGCACAGACAATACCTGACAAGGTTCCATCAGTGCAATTTACCTTCTGGCCAAGTACATTTTGCAACTTGAATTCCCTCTTTCCACCACTTTGTTCCTCTCTTCCTCCTTTTCCCCTCCCCCCATATTTTTATGCATATTAATTTGTTCACCTTTTGCCATAACTACTCCCTTCCCACCTGATTTATCTTTCTGAAAGAAAACCAAGAAAGCTTAATTTCTCCAGATCCAGCTCTAAGAGGCACAAGCCATGCAACCTTGTGAGTCAGCTGCCTTTCTGGTAGGTTATTGGTGATGAGATGTGTTTTGAGGACCAGGTGGCAATACAGGTGTCTTAGATACAGAAATGCTCATAGCCAGGGTGAGAGAAGATGCAGAGAGGGTGCCTCAACATCACTGAAACCCCAAACAATTGGCTCCACAGTGCCCTGAATTGACCAAACTTGACAATGTTTTGCGGAAGATGGTGAGGAGAGTGACAATGACATCCATTTTGAAAAAGAAGCCTTGTTTTTGCAGGGTCACTCACTCATAATGTTCTCCTATGAATGCCTAGTGCTCTACAAATATTTGTACCTTACAGAACTATTCATATAAATTTTCCATAATGTAAGCAAAGCACCTAAAGAGAGTTTGGCATGGAGCAGTGATCTCTATAAGGTAGCCAGTATGATCACTGTTTAATACCAGGATATGATCTGATTTTTAGTAATGACTGGCTTCAGATTAGCACCCCCGTGGGAGAACAATGCCCACCTGCAATATAAAAGATCACGTATCTCTGGAGGGATATGGAAAGAACAGGAAGTTTTCCTTAATTACTCTGACCTCATTGTATGAAAGCACATACAGCCTCTGTCTGCATGAACATTTGGTTTGACAACATCAGACAAGAAAAGCTTATTCTTTAACACCATCTCATCCATGACCTGACCTGAAGGATCCAGAATTGGAGAGCTCTGTTATGCACCTGTCTGTGTTTCATAGAAGAGAGGTGATTGCGGCACCAAGACTCAGAAGCTAGCTCACAGGTGCATAAATGGGGAGGGTATGTATGTGTGGGAAGAGAGAGCCAGACAGAGGGATAGAGGCACAGGGAAAGAGAACTGTGAGAACATCAGCTACAGGAGAGATGACCATTTGTTTCTCTTAATCTCCTAAGGCTTCCCTCTCTCTGTAGCCTTCCACTAACCCTTTCAGAAGAGCTGTGAATATTATTTCTCATGGGGCCTACACATTTTCTCAGCTAGCTTGCCTCAGGCATCTCATCTTCAAAGTTTCCAGTAATGTTCACAACTGGCTTTCAGTTCAGGGAAACAGACCTATAAAGATAACACTTTTTTCTCCCAACGATGTCTCAGACTCAAAAAAGCAACTATCTAGAAGATTCAGTTGTAGGACAAGTTTCTGTGATAAGTTCAGGAGGAGTCAGCCCTTTTGATCTTCTGGACCACTTTGCAATCCCAGACCAGCACTGTGCAGTGGGTCTCCAATGGACAGCCTTGATTTAACCCTATTTACCACTGATTACCTTTGAAGATCAGGGAGATGGAAAGTACATTTAGAAAACAGGGAGAAGGGGCAATGAGTACAGCAAGAGGATGAAGAAGGAAAACTAAAGGTGAGAGATGAAAAGAATAATGGAACAATTGGGGCAAAGGAAGGAAAGAAAAAAGAAAAGGAAGAGTAGAAAAGAAAGAAAAAGAATAAAGGGGGAAATATGTTATATGTGATAATAAAACACTTTAAAGTGGTCATGGAAAAAAAGAAAGATTAAAAATCAAATGAGGACTTATTAAAATATACCCTCAAATGTGTGCATGCATGGATGAGTGTCTGTCAATGGAATCCTTGATCTAAAACCCAAAGATCAAACTACAGCTAATGCCCTGAGCAGAAAAACATTAATATAGATGCTCATTAGGACCTATTTAAATGCCTCTTGACTTTAGCCTCTTGTTTCTTTAAAATGACCACACCTCAGTTGAGTTATCAAGACATGCTGGTAAATCATATTGTTTGAATTTCCACAGGTGGGTTTATGCTATTTCTTCTATTTCAATTCCAGGATCTGGCCTTAGTGAGGATCCTTCTTATCTTCTGGTGGTTATTAGGCCTGTTTGGATATTTAGCCAATGTCTTTGATTCATGGAATGAATTTGACATTTTCTTTTCTTTTAAAAGATTTTTTAAATGTTTATTTATTTTTCAGAGAGACAGAGACAGAACATGAGCAGGGGAAGGACAGAGAGAGAGAGGGAGACATAGCAGGCTCCTAAGCAGGCTCCAGGCTCCAAGCTATCAGCACAGAGCCCGATGCAGGGTTCAAACTCATGAGCCATGAGATCACAGCCTGAGCCGAAGTCAGACGCTTAACTGACTGAGCCACCCAGATGCCCTGAATTTGACATTTTCTACACTAGAAATGAAAGTCATTTTTGCCAAGTGTTGCAGGTGGAAGGAAGGAGAGAGACCATTCACTGGACCTATAAGGAGACAAAGACCAGAGGGGCAGGTGGGTTTTCAGGAGGCCAAACACTATAGTTCTGCCTCTAGTGACACTCAGGCAAGTCACTCAACCTCTTTGAGCTCTTATATCTGCTCTCAAACAAGCATTATAATATTTGCTTCAAGAATTTTTGAGAAGATTAAAAGAAAGAATGCTTGAAACATAAATAACACAAACCAAAGTAAGTGCTCAATAAATGTTAAGCACATGTGCACACACAAAGACCCAGTTAACACCTTAGTGTCCTCATCAGGGCATCACAGGGATGTAGCTAAGTCCAAATATAAGATAATAGAAAAAGAGTAAATCAGTGAGCAAATTAATTAAAGTTACTTCCCCTCCTTAGTTTAAAAAGAAACGTAAAAACATTTTTATAGGGGCACCTGGCTGGATCTGTTGGCAGAACATTTAACTCTTGACCTCAGGGTCATGAGTCCAAACCCCATGTTGGGCATGGAACCTACTTAAAAAAATTATGAAAGTCCTTTAAGAAGGAAACAATTGTGGGGGCACCTGGGTGGCTCAGCAGATTAAGCTTCCAACTTCAGCTCAGGCCAGGATCTCGAGGCTTGTGAGTTTGAGCCCCACGTCAGGCTCTGATAGCTCGGAGCCTGCTTCACATTCTGTGTCTCCCCCTCTCTCTCTCTGCCCCTCCCCTCTCACTCTCTCTCTCTCTCTCAAAAATAAATAAAACATTATTTTTTTAAAAAAATAAGGAAACAATTATGTCAAAAATGCGCTTATGTAAAAATCCTTCTCTGTTGATACTGAAGGAAACACACTTATAAACGGCTAACAGTTGCTCCCAAATGAATGTCGCTTATATACATGTATAGACCCATGCATGTATACAGTCTGATGACTATCTGGAGGAAACTCCCCAAAGAAATCTGGATCCCTTCTTCTATTTCCTTGAAAAGACACTAAAGGGAATTTAAAAGAGAAAAATTATGGAAAGTGGACAGCAATGAAAATATCATTTCACTCAGGTTCATAAATCATTTAAAAAATTCTTCTTTCATTTCCCACCACCCAGCAGATTTATTGAAAATTTATCACCAGTCCTTTCAGGGAAACTTCCCCTTGTTCAGAAGAGAGAGGATTTTGACCTAAATTGCCTAAGAGCTAAGCCAGAATACCATTGTAGTTCTGCGGCTCCATTTCAAAACTAGCCTGTATTTTACAGAATTTCAAACATCCAAGTCACTTCCAGTCACAGGAGCTAAAATTGGGCAGGGTGGAACTGTGGCTGTCAGAACTGATAAACATTTCCTGAATGCCAATTGGTTGGAGAACCATGTCTCTGAATGCCATTAAGAGAGTCTGAAGTCTACCTCAACACGTAACCTGAAGTTGCAATTGCTTGTCAGGAAATTGAGACTTTGTTTGAACAAGCTCAACCAATATTTTATTCCCTCATTCTGTGGTGCAGGGGTCTTGTGAGTGCTGAGATCTCTGGAGGGAACAGGCCAAGTCTTCCTGTTCTGCACTAGGATGAGAATAATAAAGTTCAAATACCTTGATCCCAGGGATCAGGATCTTTCTATATGGACCAGTACCTTCCATGGGCCTCGGAAGAGCTTAAGGAGAAGAAATAAAAATCAAATCAAAGCATCCAATAAGTGCTATGGTAGGACAAAATAGGTTTGACAAAGTCTAAGACCTTTTTCTGGTTGGAAATTTTGTTCTCTAAGGCAAAGTTTTCCTTGGCAAAACTGGAAGAGGGTGTTTCTTTTTTCTTGCTTCCCTCCCTCCTTCCTTTCCTATGCAGTGACCACTGCCAGCTAATTATTTACTGCACAAATTCAGAGCAGGCTGCTACCCTCTTTTCAAGGTAGTATTTAATATACATTTCTTCCCCTCCCCCAAGACTCTTATTGATACAGAAGGAAGTCTTTTGTTCACATGACAAATCCAACCTAAACTTGTTGAAGCACAAAGGAAACTTACGAGATCACCTGGCTGCTGGAAAGGCGTGGGTGTGGTGTCCTGGGCCTCAGCAACACTTGCAGTTAGGGACTATAATTCTACCAACCTTCCTATTTTTCTCCCTCTCATCTATGCTTCTGACTGAGTCACTTCCATTCTCTCCCACCACAGGTTGGCTTCTTTTATAACAGGGCCCATGGTTGCTTACAAGTTTAGTGCTTCATTTCAGATTACCAGAGAGCTTCTCCTCTTTTGGAACCCAAATTTTAAAATGCTAAGAAAGAGCTTTGACTGAGCTAATGTAAATAAGGTGCCCATGACCAGAATAATCAATCAAAGACAGCAGAGTAAGGTTCTATAATTGGCCCCACCTGTTCAGGGGGCAGATCTGTTCGAAAATGGCAGCTCCCATTTGAACTCCTCTGGAAAGAAGGGAGGAGGAGTATATCTGGAAGAAGGAAGGAGGGTGGGAAGGAGTAGACAAAGTGATGTATGTTTCTCAGACAAATCTACAAATATTCCTATGTAAATCTGTTGCTTATATTTAAGTCTTGATGCAGATAAGTAGCTGAGGCCAGAATCTAGGAGTTCAGACCACACATTTCCAGGCCTCCATAATCCATCAAGGAGGCCATATGCTATTACTGTCCTTATCATGATGTCTTCAGTATCGCTCGCTTGGTTTTAGTAGTTATGTAGTTATGTCTTTTTACACAATGGATGTGTTTTTGGAAAGTGACTGTATAAATCAATTTTTCTAAAGAAAATCAAATTTTAAATGAACTGGTGAAATTCATTATTTAAATAACTTTTTTTTTAAGTGGTAATTCAGGGCACCTGGGTGGCTCTGTTGGTTAAACGTCTGACTCTTGGTTTCAGCTCAGGTCATGATCTCATAGTCTGTGAGTTTGAGCCCCACATCAGACTCTGCACTGACAGCTGCGGAGCCTGCTTGGGATTCTCTGTCTCCCTCTCTCTCTACCCCTCTCCCCCTCAAAAATAGATACATGAAGATTAAAAAAAAATAAAAGTGGTAATTCATTTAAAGTGATAACCTTTTTTAAAGAGTGATGCATATATAGTCAATTACTTTACAAAAAGAAACCAAGAATATACAATGGGGGAAAACACTCTCTTCAATAAATGATGTTGGGTAAACTAAACAGCCACACACAATAGAATGAAACTAGACCGCTATCTTACACCATACACAAAAATCAACTCAAATGGATTAAAACTTGAACATAAAACTTGAACCCATAAAACTCCTAGAAGAAAACATGGGGGTAAAGTTCCTTTATATCAGTCCTGGTGATAGGTTTGTTTAGATTTGACCCCAAAAGCAAACGCAACAAAAACAAAAATAAACAAGTAGTATTACATCAAATTAAAAAGTTTCTGCAAAGCAAAGAAAACCATTAACAAAATGAAAAGGCAACCTACTGAATGGGAGAAAATATTTGGATATTATATCCCTAGTAATATCTAAAATATATAAAGAACTCCTACAATTCAATAGCAAAACCAAAAATAATCCAATGAAAAATGAAAATAGGAATTTTCTGGGGTGCCTGGGTGGCTCAATCAGTTGAGCACCTGACTCTTGAGTTTGGCTCAGGTCACAATCTCAGGGTCCTGGGATTGAACCCTGCATGGGGCTCCATGATGAGCATGGAGACTGCTTGGGATTCTCTCTCTCTCTCTCTCTCTCTCTCTCTCTTTCTCTCTCTGTCTCTCTCTCTCTGTCTCTCTTTCCCCTCTCTTACCCTGCTCTTACATGCTTTCCCTCTCCCTCTCTAAAATAAAAAAAAAAAAATAGACATTTTTCCAAAGAAGACATACAGATGGCCAAAAGTTACATGGAAAGATGCTCAACAAAATTAATCATCAGGGAAATGCAAATGAAACCACAATGAGATCACCTCACAACTGTTAGAACAGCTATTATCAAAAAGACAAGAAATAGCAAACATCAGTAAAGATGTGGAGAAAGGGAACCTTTGTGCACTATTTGTGGGAACATACATTGGTGCAGCCACTATGGAAAGTGGTGCAGCCACTATGTTTGGAGGTTCCTCAAAAAAATTACAAACAGAACTACCATATGATACAGAAATCCCACTTCTAGTTATTTATCTGAAGAAATGAAAGTTATAACTCAAAAATATTATCTGCACCCCCATGTTTATGGCAGCATTATTTACAATAGCTAAGACATAGAAACAAACTAAGTGTCCATTGGTGGATGAATGGGAAAAAAATGTGATATATATATATATATATATATATATATATATATATATATATATGGTGTAATAACAATGGAATATTATTTAGCCATAAAAAGAAGGAAATTTTGCCATCTGTAACAACATGGATAGACTTTGAGGGCACTAAGGTCAACAAACAAAAAAAGACAAAGATTATATGATCTCACTTAGTGTGAAATCTAAAAAAACAAACAAAACACCCCAAAACTAGCTCATAGATACAGAGAATAGTAGCTGAGAGTACTGGTTCTGAGTCATAAAGACCTGGTTTTAAATCCAAGCTGGGTGAACATGAGCAAATCACTTAACCTCTACACGCATGCTTCCTCGTCTGTAAAATGGCCGTGAAAACAGCTAAGAAAATTATTGTTAAGATTAATTAGGGTAATGTTTAGAAGTACTTAGCACACCTGCAAACTCTCACTCACAGTAAGCAATAATAAATTTGACTCTTAGTCATTATTTCTCATTCCTCCATTCAGCCATCCTTCACTGAGCACCCACTAAATGTGCCCGGCCCCATGCTAGGCCAGGAATCTAGCACAGGATAATTACTACAACTGAATATTAAATTTAGCTTTTAGCTTCCTGGCTGCCAAGGCCCAAAGGGCCATATTAATTATTGCTAAGGTTTTTTTTTTTTTTTCCGAGCTCAAGTTTATTCAGTTCTGTGATACTTCTACAAGAAGGTTGATACAGAAAGGTTTAAGCTCTGAAGGAATGGCCATCTAATTACGGACTTTCAGATACCAAGACAACCATATGAGAATGACATCTCAGCACTCAATAGGCTTAACCTTGTGGTAGCACAAATCAACCCATATTGACAATACCCCACACATCCCTGCACTTCCAATATAAACTAAAAAATATAAACTAAACATGGAGGTGACCGTTGCAACATCTCACTCTCTGAAAATAGGATTGGTCCTCCTAGCTGATGAGAAAAATATGCAAGTTTGGTCTAATAGAGATGTGACCCTGGCTATAAATTATTCTTTTATAATTGTAAATACAGTGCTTAAGAAATGAACTTGCATGGCCAAGATGCACGTATGCATTCATTTAGTCTGATCTTGAGTAATTCACATTAATAAGAAAGACACAGGGCCCCATCTTGCCATATGCTAGCAGTCACTTTACTGGACTCGAGATAGAATCAAAGTAATTGCTCCATAAAGTAAAGCAGTTAGTAATAACCTAAACTCCAAAAGCCCTTTAATTTTCTGATTCATATCTTTAATCAATTTGCAACATGGAGCAATTGAGTTTTCCCTCTAGTTTTCCCAATTGTTTGCTCAAAAGGGCTGCTCTGCTGCCTTTGACTGACGTGACATTATTGCATTTATATTGACTTTTACGGCAGTTTTTACAACATTCGAGGTGCATAAGTTACATGAAAATGTAGCACGGGAACATTTCAGGATGAAAGTAAGCCATAAAGAGAGTGCCCGGCTATAATGTCTGCAATTTACAGTGTGAGGACTTTACAAATGGAGGAGAGCAAACCAGGCCTGGGCTTGGCGTCATCTGCTTCCAAACCCCTCAGGAAATGGTCCAAGCTGCCTCCCTCCAGACCTGGACCTGAAGAAGCCAAAACTGTGATGGCTGCTTCAGGCTTTACTGTGCCGTGAGGTGCTCTGAAATACTTTCTCAGACACGTAGGACCATTTTCTAGTTTCAAAGCCGGAGCAAGGGAAAGTATGGGGAGGGGATGCTAATGAGGCATGTTTGCTCTGAAAATCAAATAAGTGAACTGAGGCCTACAGTAAACCAGGGGATGGTTTGAAGATGACACTACTACCGGTTGGTTATCACCTGTTCTCAGCTGGCATCTCCATCTCTGCCATTCACTTTTTACCTGGGACCTGGCAGGGAGGTGGAAACAAAGGGAAGGTCATTTTCCATCTATAGATCCTCATGTCCACTTCTTCTCTAATTGAGATGACCCCTTTTAACTCAGGCCCTCAGCATCTCCTGCCTAATTGGCTCCAAATCTCCAGCCCCTTGCCTCTCCTGTCCTCCCTTGTCTTTTCTGAAAACATGTCAAGTGGCTTCCCCTCCTTCAGAGTAAGTCCTCAATCCTTTCTTCAGCATCCTGGGAAAACCACACTGCAGCATTTTACCTTTCAAGGTGACTGCCTCCATTCAAACCACACCAGGGAGTAACTGGTCTGTGCACCGGCACTTCACTTTGAGTGTTCCCAGCACTCCTTCCCCTGCACTCCATCATTTCTCTACCTACTAAAACATTTGGAGAGGTCAAGAGCTACACCCTAGAGCTTAATTCCCTGGTTTGAATCTCAGTTGTACCACTTACTCCCTCTGGGACCCTAGGAAAATTACTTAGCTCCTGTGCCTCAATTTCCTCATCTACAAAATGGGTATAATAGCAATACCTACATCACTGGATTGTTATGAGGATTAATTTATTCTATATATGTAAATAGCACTTGGCAGACTAAGGGCTATTTAAGTGTAAGCAGCTATTTGAATGTTGCATTATTCCGTATTTCTTCTTTTAGAATACCCTTTCTACTTTCTCTGCTAATCAAAATCCAATCCTTCCAGAATTAGCATGCTTCCTTCTCAGTCAAGTCATACTAGATTTTCCTGTCAGAATGAGGAGGCACCCTTCTGTGCCTTTGTCACCCCCCCTGCATATGTTTTTTACTTAGAATTTTTACTAAGATCACATGTGTTTCTGCCCAGAAGATCATGATTTTCATAAGTAACAGGAGCCACTGCATAAAAGGATGACAGCAGATGACTGAGCCAACTGTCAGCCTTGCTTGCCTTCCTCACCCCATAGGTTTGCCACCTTTGGGGTCCTGTTGTGGGATGCAAACACACATAGTGCAAAGTTAATTTCTGGTGTATTACCTGTGATTTGGTCTTCGCTTTGAAAAAGTTCAAAGTTCCAAGGAAAATTTAAATCAGAGAAGCTATATCAGTCCTCTTACACCTACAGACCTCCTGGACAGACCTTCTGGTAAAGCAAGATTGGAACAGAGGCCTAGAAAGGCGGGTCCAACACTTTCCTACCTAGGGAGGATCTGGGGCTGGCTGGTGGTTAGCTCCAGAGGTACATAGAGCTGACTGTACCACCCAGAACCAAAGAAGCAATTCATTAGCAGCTACCACTGTAGAGATGAAAGAATAAAGTCCTTGGTCAATGTTCCTGTTGGGAAACTTTCAACATGTGGCCTTTTTATCTCAGACACACCTTTTCAAAAAAAAAACACTCCTCATGAACTAGGAGTGTCTTTATTTTAGTCTTTCTGATCATGTAGTTAATGCTTCTATGCTCTTGTGGGTTGTAAGGCCCTTGAGGTGGGGGACTATGCCTTTTAGGTATCTACTTTTGAACATTTTTATTTTTAAAATACTAAAACGCAAACAAAAAAGTCACTGCTAATCTGACTTCAGAAAATTATATGAAATACAAACCAAGAATGTGACCCTTTCCACCCCACCCCCCATATTGCTATTAGTTTCATATAAAGTCTTCCTGTTTCTCTAGTTGCCTCTCTCTTTTTCTCTACTCTCTCTTACTTAAGTCCCATCTGACTATCTATCTTTCTATCTCTATCTACTTGCCTACATGCATAATTTATGCATATAATCCCATAAACATACACACATAGTTAGCATAAAATTTTGGCCTGCAGAATTTTTTCCCCATTTAATGCTCTATCGTGAACATCTTTTCCCAAGTCATCTGAATCTGCCTCATTTTTACCAATGCTTACACTCTTAGAAATGGAGTATTAAGTCAAGAAGAATGGGCATTTTGGGGTAGTAAGCCCTCAAATTCTGCAACAGTACAGTGCCATCTTAACTTTCTGACATGGCTTTCTGTACTCTAACCTCTCTCTCAGATAACCAGGGGCCTAACTGTTCCTTGAACAGGGGATGGCTTTCCATGTATCTTATATTCACCTCCTGCGCCCCCCTCACTCAGTGCCCCGTAAGGTGCTATACAAACAGCAAGTGCTCAATAAAAGCCTATTATAAGAATGAATGGACATGCAGGAAACCCAATATAATGCTACCCAGTCAAGACCATAACCACCTGCTAGACAGACTGCATATGTAGTTGAGGGACTTTCTGTGTTGCTTTCAGGAAGTTACTGAGCTTTTTTTTGTTTCCTCAGTTTCCCATTCATTCAGTAAGTCTAGAGACACTGGTTTGTCTCCCTGGAGACCTTGGGTGGAATCTGGTATTTCAAAGTGCTTAATGGTGCTGCTCAGTAAATAAAAGATGTCATTAATATGCATGAAGCTATTTCATCAAGAGGCCAACAGAGCAAATTTAAAAGCTATCTTCAAGGGAAAAGAACTAAACTGCCATTATCATGCATACTAATAACCACAATGGAAGTCTGCAGGAGCCAGGACAATGCACTCCCTGGGGCCCCTCAGCCTGTGCTGAAACCTTAAGGTGCCCCTGGTCTTGCTGTCAGCTTCTAGGAGAAGGGCTGGAGGAGAATCATCTTTTACCTCCAGACTCCCACAAGCAGGACGGGAGCTCTCTGCATTCCAGGGCTGTGCTTAAGGGCCCTAAGATGATGCATCTAATGGTTTCCGAGAACTGTCCCTAACAATATGAAAAATTAGATGGGAAACAGCCAATGCATGGGCAAGAGAAAAGCTCGAGAGGATTTATGATTTGCCACCACTCCAAGGTCACATTTCCACTCACAGACATGAGAAATGGGGTGCGTGGTTAAGGCAGAGTCATTAGGAGTGAACTGAGCACACTGTCCCGACTGATGAGTTAGCAACAAGCTGGGAAAAGAGGTTAGGGGCCTTGGGCTGCCATGTGACCTTGGGCAAAGTCCTTATACTTTTGTCACCTGGAACCTACACCTTATCTCATCTATACTTCATCCATAGGAAATCAAAAACACCGTCCTGAGGATCTTCTGTGTTCATATTAGCAAGGAGTATAGTGTCTTCCTCTTGAGGATTCTTCTTTAATTATCCGAGAATTGCCAATGGGGCCAGTTTTCATTCAAGTGTCAGGAGAACTTAGGAGACTGATGTGTCCATTAAAGGTCCCCAGTTGAGCTGCCTTTGTTTCTATTATTACCACAGGTACTGCTGTTAAAAAGATTCCCACCCCACAGAGTCCCCTGTGTTCTTTCTATGGATGAGATGATGCCTTTACGAGTCCAGATCCTGTGATAGGTTGTGGGAGGAGGGTCTCCTCATTTGTGACCCCCTACTACTAGGCTGTCAGTGGTTACACACCCATGCCCAGCAGCACCATTTCTGGGCTCTCTCCCAAGACTTCCAGGGCCTGGGGTGAAGACCAGAGCAATACTTCCAGATAGGTAAAGTCTTTCTTACTAAGAGATAACATTTGACCCACTCCAAGCTAATATACATGGTCTAAAGGGGATGTTTAAAATCTGAGCCTCCCAGGGGATCCCTTGGCACCTGTGTAAACTTACTCATCTCTTCTCCAGCTAAACATACTACAGAGTAACAAAAGGGTGCAAAGATTTATCCCCTTCACATTTTACATTTGCCTAATTGGGAGGGACCACCTTTCTGTTCAGAAAAGAGGCAAATTTAAAGGGTTCCAAAGTTACCTTCTGTACCCACCTATACAGTGAAATAGCAGATAAATTCTCTCATTAAAAAAAATAAGTTCTACCTTTCCAGTTATTTTGCTCAATGTATAATGTGCTTTACTAACAATCTATCTTCATCTATCTAACTGGGAGGTTGTAAAGATCAAATAAGGCATTGGATGAAAACATGCATTTTGAAAAGTAAAAAAAAGAAGAGCTAAATGATAAATACAAGGAATTTCTATAAAAATGATGCATTCCATTGGAAACAGAGTTTGGTTCTAGAAACTCTGGGTTGACTTCTAGGCAGGTAGGTCCTCCCAAAAGGCAGTAGATAATAAAAATTGGTTCTCTGAGGGAGCTCAGGGACAGAGCATGCTTGATTTGTGATGCAAACACAGAGAAGAAGCCAAAAGAATGGAAAGATGAATGAAAGTAGTTACAAAGACAGTATAACTAATATACAATATCCATCTCCCACTTAAATAATTGCTGCTCCCTTATCTTTTTCCTCCAAAATTTTGTATATTTCTGAAGCCACTTAAACGCTCTGGAATTCACTTTCCTAAATGTCAATGAGGTAGACAGACTAAAGTCAGTGGTTTTCTTTTCTTTTTTTTTTAGTCATAGAATGTCTTGTATGAACAAGGACTTATAAGATGACCAATACGTAAATCCACTGAAGTACAGTGTTTGAATCCTCTAAGACACAAATGGTAATCTTCCAGCATCTGTTCATACTTTACAGAGTAGGAGATGCTGCCTTACCTAGTGAGTTCACCATGAGCCCTTTGTAGATATTTTAGGTCCATGGTGTTTGGTGCCCAAGGCCCAGATCCTCAGCCCAGGACTGTATGTACAATTACACTGAGTTTCTTGAGTAATCTAGCACTGTTGAGCAGATGAAGGAATTTATCTAAGTAATCAGCACTTAATTTTTCCTAATTTTTCAAACAGAGAGAATAATTGACTCTGGCCAGAGGTATAATGTGAAGAAATTACCTCTGATAATGCCTGGAAGGCCATAAGCAGTCTAGACAATGAATATGTCAGATAGCCTTTCTTTATCTAATATTAAGCCTGCATTCTCCTAATGAGCTAATTTCTCACTTTTCTGATAGGTAGCTTTAAATTCACCCCTTACTCCAAAAAAAGCAGAAAAAGCCAGTGTCTTACAGAAAAGAAACAATTCCACTTTACTGCATAAAGGCACTGTAGCTTTTGGGAAATGCTTTTAGGTGGGGCAGTGGGTGGGTGGAGAGTGAAGAGCACTTTCCCAAAAATGTAAAGACAACCTCAAGAGGCAATAAGGCTAAGACACACTTAACAAAAATCAGGCCAGTAAGCCAAACTTAGAGTCATGACAAACATATGGCCCCATCACAGCTTAACTTTGCTTCTTTTGAGTCACATAGATTGTCCTTTCTTCATAAATCTTTTTCATGACCACATATCCTAAAGCAAAACCATGAAACAGGGGAGGTTTGTGTTTGGTTTATTCCAATGTTGCACTTTCATCCATACCAAGAGAAAAAGACACCCACTCATCAGGAACAAAGAACCACATAAT
This sequence comes from Felis catus, assembly GCF_018350175.1. Lineage (NCBI taxonomy): Eukaryota > Metazoa > Chordata > Mammalia > Carnivora > Felidae > Felis > Felis catus. Next base: position 65,562,123 of record NC_058379.1, on the reverse strand, counting down.
CTGTACATCAACAGGTTGGTTTGGGGAGGGGGTAGTTTGCCGTGAACAAGACAGCATCCCAGTAACATGCTTTTGCCAGGCAGGTGAGATTAGATTAGGAGAAAGTTGATCATAAGAGGTCAACTTGTGGAATCTCCTGAAACACACAGGAATCCCTTCCACAACATGGCAGAAAGATGGTCACTCAGGTTCTGTTTGAGCCTCTTGACATACAGGAACTTCCTGCCCCTCCAATATGCAGATTCTGCCGTTGGACCACTCTCCATGTGAGAAAGTTGTTGGAAAGTAGAATGAAACTAAGGGGACCCAACATTTCTTGTGGATTTTTTAAATTAAAAATGTTCATTTTTTTTTATTTTTAGAGAGAGTGTGAGTCGGGGTGGAGGGGTGCAGAGAGAGGGAGAGAGAGAAATCCCAAGCAGGCTCCATGCTGTCAGCGTAGAGCCTGATGTGGGGCTTCATGAGATCACGGCTGGGCCCAAATCAAGAATCAGATGCTTAACTGACTGAGCCACCTAGGCACCCTTCTTGTAGTTTCAAAGACAGATGCAAGAAGAAAATGTCTAGCCAAAAATAAAGCATTTTGAGTATTAAAAATCTCACATAGCCATTTAAGTTGGAGGAAAATTGTGTAGGAAGTCAACCTGCAACCTCTCCTTTCATAGAACCCCTCCTAAACCCACACAGCACTGGTAGCCTCTTCCACATAGCTTGGCACTTGATAATTTTTTAAATTATCTTATCCTTTTGTGGTTTCATGGCTGTGCCTCACAAGTGGGTATACAGCTGCTTAACGGCATCTTCCATGACATGCAGCCTGGAGCTAGCTGACTGTTCTTTAAAGACCTTGGTTACTAAACCAATTAAACGGAACAGATTTTTAAAAGTGACAGCCTAGAATATATTTAAATATAGTCTCCTGATTGGGTCCCAAAGATATTGTCTACAGTGTTAGCTTGGTGGATCTGGGTTTGCCAAATGAGTCTCCAAAGCTGGAATCCAAGTTGGTTGTTTCTTCCACATCCCTAAATGGTAACTGAAATGCCAAAGAATTAGAACATGGGTTGAGATGTGTTATTATGATGACCTCATTGATCCTTCCCTTTTTGTACCTGCAGGTTCAGTCCTGGTCCAAGCTCTCAGCATTTTGTGTTTTTTATTATTACATTGGGCTCCTAGTTTAAATGCTTCAGCCTGGTTCTCAAGGTGTTATGTTAGAGGTTTCCAGCTTCACCTGTTGCTTCTTCCCAGAGAAGTTTATGTTTCTTCTTTGGTAACGCTCTTGAGACATGTACTCAATTATTTGAAGGATTGTCTTCACTACCACACTATAAAACTCCACATGGACAGTAGCTGCACCCTGGATATTCACTGGGCAACTCATAACACTTAGATGTTCGATAACTACTTAGTGAATGAAGGACCTAATTCCCCATGTACACCTTACAGCATGACATAACTGAGGTGTGCACCACTCTTCAAACTGGCTCCCCACTCTCCTGCACTGTTATTGGTCATATCATTTGCTATTTCATCTAAATTATAGCCATATTAGGAGAAAATGCCAAAGATGTTGTGAAGACAATGACTTGGACATAATCTGAGTAATGAGAAAACAAAGGTCAGAGTATACTGGCTTGAGATAAGAAAGGATTTTTAGGGTAGGATTAGGCCTACCATCATCATAAGAATACCAAGATTTTATTATTTCACTTGTGCCTCTGCATTATACTGCAACCTTGGCCAGATTATTTAGACTCTCTGTACATTTATTGGTTCCTTACTTTGTGATGCTTGGATAGCAATGCCATTCTACTCTATGACATCTATGAGTCTGTGTAGAATAACTGTAAAACACCCTGGGCTTTGGCACTTAATGCCAATACACTTACTTTGTTTTTGTTAAATATTTAATATAACTGCAACCTGGGCTCAAAAAAATTTTTTTCCTGCCGGAGGTATTAACACATAACAATTTATTCCAATAATTTGCACAAATGACATTAGGAATATATTTTCTGGAAAACAACAGATTCTTCAAAATTCTCTTTGAGTCCTCCTTCCCTGGCTCTCTGTAAGGATTGGATTTAGTTCAACATTTCTTAAAAGTCTTTCATATGCCAGGCCCCATAAGGAATAGTTGAGGGAAAGGAGATCTGTCTTCAAGTATCTTGCAAGAGGCAAAAGAATGCCCCCCAAAGATATCTACATCTTTATCCCCACATTCTGTGGATATGCCACCTTACCTAGCAAAAGGACTTTGTAAATATGATAAAGTTAAAGGCCATGAGATCAGAAGACTTTCCTGGATTAGCCTATCAGGGTGGGTACAATCTAATTACATAGCTGGAGTCCCTTTACTAATGGTGGTCAGAGAGGGAGGTATGTCTACAGAAAAATGGTTGGAGAGATACCATCATGCTATCTCTGAGGCTGGGAAAAGGAGTCCACAAGCCATGGAATGAAGGTGGCCTTTAGAAGCTAGAAAAAGCAAGAAAATAGATTCAGAGCTTCAAGTATGAAACACAACTGTGCCAACACCCTAATTTTGACCTTTGTTGGACCTCCGACCTGAAAAATTATAAGGTAATAAATCTGTGTTGTTTAAGCCACTAAGTTTGTAGTAACTTTTTATGACAGCAATAGAAAACTAACACAGACCTCATGAAATAACAAATTAGAAACAAAGAGAGAAATAATGACAATCTAAGGACATCTGGGATAAATTCTGCAAAAGTGAGATAAGTCAGTAACATCGATAATAATGATAATGGTTATAATAATAATGCTTAAATAACACTGAAGAGCATTCGTGTAATGCTTGAGATATGTTTTATTATTGATACCATTTTATAGATGTGGTAACTGAGGCACAGGGGTATTAACTAACTTGCCCATGTTTATATAGCAAATACATGCAGATCTAGAATTTGAAACCATGTTCACTCCATAGGGTTGAAAGATCTCACCTGGGAAACCAGCAGCAATTTTCTAGATTATGGGAGATTTTGCTGGACTTTGAACTGGTAAGTAGGGTTTTGAGTGAAGAGACTAGTCAGACCACCATGTGGAGGAGTTATGTGAAGAATGGCATGGGGACACCACTATGGTTGGGGGAAGGTGAAGAATGAGTTGGCATCGCATACAGTGCCAGAGGGTGTACTAGGAGATACAGGTTGGAAAAACAGGTTCAAAATAAATCACAAAGCTCTGACCATGGTAGGCACTGGGTTCTAATTTGTAGGTAGGTGGGAGCTATAGAAGTTTTCTACATGGAATGAGATGGTAGAACCCATTCAGCTTTTTACCTGATCTACCAAGAAAGCAAGAATTGGAAAGCAGTGAGAAAAGGCATTTATTTCTTAAAAAGTCTTGCCTATGGGAAAAATCACTGGCTTGAGTCTCAGGAGATCTATACTGATTATTCGCCTCTAAAATTCTGAATTTTTTCTTCAACATTAAACTCCTTAGTTATTAACTCCTGATTTCTAATCCTCCAGAAGGCAGGAACTGGGTTCTATCTGTGTGTATCTCCAGCACCTATTTTAGGGCCCAACTCAGCATAGGGGTTTCTAGAGAAGAAACTGATAAATGAATGAACAGTCAGGTCAAGTAATGCATTCCTGAACTTCTTTTATTGGAGATACATGCCTTGTCTGCTTTCTGGAAAGACTGTAGGCCAATAATGCACAGAGCAGACGCTCAGGAAACATGTGTATGCCAAACCAAACAGTCTTGCTAAAAATTGGAGAGTATCCAGACACCAGATTTCAGCAGTTTCCGTGATTTCTGCCCTGGGAGATGTGGTGACGGTGGTGAGGGGATGTGAGAGCTGGGAAAGGCCAGCTGGCCCACCAGGCCTGCTTTCAGCTTTAGGAACCACTGGAGAGGTAGACTGGGCCACAGGCTCAGGGGCTGCATGACCATGGACCATCACATGACAGGAGTGCTGGATATCGAAGGGGTGGGGTCTGAGAAATGCAGCATCCATGGGAGACAGCCTGAACTAGTCTGTATGCACTGAGGTGTCTCTCTGCAGCCTTCCAAAGAATCTGTCAAGGCCCTGAACTCACTGAGTGGTGAATGCCACTGGCTTTCTTGTAGAAAAAGGTGAAGGGTGGCATTTTACATCAGAGTATGATGAGAGTCAAAGGCAGCCTGACGCTAGGGAAGAGGGGGTTCTGTGAGGGACAGTCTGGACTTTTGAGAAGAGTGTCTCTTCATTCCCACCCCACCCCTCACTGAGAGGATTTGGGGGCCAAAATCAGAGACCCTCATGAAAAAACTCCCTTCCAGGGGCACCTGGGTGGCTTAGTCGGTTAGGCGTCCAACTTCAGCTCAGGTCATGATCTCATGGCTTGTGAGTTCGAGCCCCACCTCCGGCTCTATGCTGGTGGCTCCAAGCCTGAAGCCTGCTTCGGCCTCTGTGGTCTCCCCCCTCTCTCTTTGCTCCCCAAACCCACTTGCACTTGCTCTTTCTCTCTCTCTCTCTCAAAAATAAATAAAAACATTAAAAAAAATTTTTAAACACACAAAAAACCTCCCTTCCATGAAGAACACTAAAAGGCTGTGTCCTGAGGTTATGGCAGTCACTTGGACATGACCTCTGAGTCACTGAGCATCCAAAATAGTCCTAGAGAGGCTGAAAGAACCAAAAACCACAGTAGGCCTCACATGGTGGCAGGAAGGGGAGGGAGAGTGTCCCACATGAAGGTATAGCCAAGACAAGTCTCCCAGAATTCACCCTCAGAGGTGTTGGTAATAGCTCCACCTCTAGAGAAGTTTCTGACAATTACATTTATTGACAATCATCCCTACTAGAACTGCTGTCATGGTAACTTGACAATAGATTCTTTTTCAATGACCCTAAATATTTTTCCTTCTCTTTTTACTAAAATACAATTCAACTTTAAAGAAAATGTTGTAATAATAATAATAAATCACTCCATATCCTGTCACCCAACACAACCCCTATTGTCAGTGTCTTTTATTTTAATTCCTCTAATCAATGACAGATTTTCTCTTGTCTTATAGAAGGGACATTCCCAATGAGAAGATGAGACATTCTTTATAGAAGAATTTTTCCATTATCTACTTAAAGTGATACAATCTACTTTAAATGGAGCACAAAGGATCTATTCACATATGAACCTAGAACCTCTTTTTCCTACTGTGGAATCTGGCCTGGCCCCAAGCCTTGGGGCAAGTTTTCTGAAATTTAGCAAATTGAAGTAATTAACACATGCATCTTGTTAAAGTAGGAGCAAGAGAATGTGGCTGACAGAAGCATGGAAACAATAGTGCATACCCATGAAGATGAAGTCTGGCTTTCAGGACTGGCACTTACATTTCACTGTAGTCTGAGCCTCGGATGGCTTTCCATTATGCTCCCACTGTTCTCGGCACAAACCAGATCCAGATAGACCAGCCTCCCATCTTCATGCCTGCACCCTTCCTCTCTGGTATCTTCCCTTTCTCTCTGACCACCCAGTGCACAGGTCACAGCTGCAAAAAGCCATTCTTGCCCTTCCAATATGGAGATTGGAAAGGCAAATTTGTGCTTTCCTCAGACTTCCTTCCAGCTAGGGGTGGCCTTGTGACCCCTTTATCGGCAATGAGACATAAGAAGTTGCTTTTGTTGGAGACAAGTTGTCCTGAAAAGCATTTTTCCTACCTGCTGGAAGGAAACAGATAGGCTGGCACCAACCTTTCTCCTTTCCATCTTTCTGCCTTGAATACAGATGTGAAGTCTAGAGGTGCATGGCCTTCTTGTGACAAGAAAGTGATGGCACCTGAGGGCAAGGGCAAGGGAACAATCTCCCTCCAATTGAGCTGTTGACTGTGTACCAGCAGCTGCCCACCTCCTGAGTCTTACTAAGAGAGAAAAATCGACTCCCCCATTTATTTAAGTTGCTGTGAATCAGGTTTTTTATTACTTGCAATCAAAAGTATTTTTAACTGATGTAACCACCCTCATTAGCCTCCCCTAAGCAATCCAACCTGAGAGGCTATGTATACAATGGTTACAAATTTGGATTTTGGAACCAACCTTAATTTTAAATCCTGGATCTATCACTAACTAGCCAAATAACCTCGACCCAGTTTCCTAATTGCCAGAAGCTTCATTTACTTGTCTATAATATGGGAATCACAGTGGTGTGTGCTTCATATAAATGCTGAATGAGATAATGCACATAAAATATTAAAACAATGACCGTCAGATAAGTGTCAAATAACCCTGGTTTTCCTAGCAGAAGTGCTACTATCATCCCTCAGCACCCATTGAAGACTGAGATTTCTAAACTCTTCCTGTGTCCTGCAGCTGGCTCACTCCTCCCCTTCACAGTGCCCCATATTTGACTCTGCACTGAGAAGAGAGAATCCAGAGTAGGTACTCCACCCATTTGCCCAGACTTGCCCCTCGTGGACCTCCACTTGGGGCCTAAGTTGGACCTGGATGTGATTAGCTCTCACAGTTTCTGTTTGGCTCCTAAAACTGATTTGGGGCCTCATTCTACTTATCCTTCAGTTTCCTTGAAGGAGGAACTTAGAGCAGAAAGAGGGAAGGAAGAGAGTTATGACTCCATTTTCCACTCCCCTGCTTCCGAGTGGCCCCAGACGCTCTGGCTGTTGCCATGGCAGTGGACTCTGAGACACCACCACGGCAGCCACTTGGTCTCCCTGGCACTTCAAGGATGGGAAAAATAAATCATTCAAAGAGTCCCTTTCCCCCTTGGGAACTGGGGATTATGCTGAAACTTTATTATTACTTTAAATAAATAAATTACTCCCTTGAGGCCAGATGAAAACTTGCTCTTATTAAATTTTTTGAAGAAGGAAAGCAATTGGAGAATAAAATCAAAGGTGACCAAATGGATTGAAGTGGCTCCTCAGAAGCTGACATAATAGCAATTTGTATTTATATTATGCTTCTCATCAAAGGAGCATTTCACAAAGGCCCTGTTTCCCCAGAGTTGCCCCATGGAGCTCGACTCCAACACAGAAGAGCCCAAAGTCTTGGGGGTCTGCCAGTCTCCAAAGCTCAGCCTCAGGCTCTGACCACAGTGGATGACCTCCTGTCTCAACCTCAGGGCCAGCTTAGTTTCAGAGCCCTTATGGAAACTTCGAGAAGGCATCTATGTCCCTACTGGACAGTGGGAAAGAGAATGGCTGCCTCCCATGGAAGAACTTCTAGTGAAGACAGGTCATGAAAGTCTAATCAGGGGATGGTTGATCTCTCTCTCTTTCTCTCTCTCTCTCTCTCTCTCTCTCTCTCTCTCTCTTTCCCTCATACACACACACACACACACACACACACACACACACTGAAAACTTCTGGAAATTAGAGCCTTATCCGAGATTAAGTTTCCTCCCTGACTATCAATTAGCAAAGACCAGGACTTTTTATTGTGTTTGGTTTTCCCCAAGTGTTTCAGGCATTCAGGCAAGTGATAAAAGACTTTTTCTTTTCTTATAGTCTAGATGAGAGACAAGACACCTACATATGTATATAAAGTAAAGCATCTATCAAAGGAATGTCTTTTATTTGTTTCCACAGTTAGGGGTTAAGTGTCCTTCAATGAAATAACTGCACAGGTGAATTGATGAAGAAAGAGGGGGGATCAATGTGATGGTAAGTGAAAGTTTCCAGGTAGGAATGATCACTCTCCCTGCGGAGTCAGACATGCTTTCACTCCTCAATCACAAAAGCAATTTAAAAACTACAGCTACCGTTTATTGAAAGCTTTTTTTTTTTTTTGGCACTGTTGTAGAATTCAATATGTTTTAAAATTTCTTTTCACCATAATCATTCTCATAGTACCACTTTACAGATGAGGAGAAAGGAGTCGTGACTTGTCCATGGATTTGGTAAGGCTGGGTTGGGGGCCCAGCTCTACCTGGCTCCAAACCTATGCTCCTCCTCAGTGCCTCCTGTCTCCTTCCAACCATAGTCTTGCCTCATCTTCCCAACACAATGTCCACATCCATACTTGTTCCATGGAAACTCCACACTTGGAATACCTTCTTCCTGTTTTATCTAGCAAAATTCTGTATTTTCTTTTCAGCCCAACCCTACCTCCAAAGCTTCCAGGATCCAGGCTATGTCCCAGCATAGCCACCAAGCAAATAATCCATCAAGCAGAGCAGAGAAGGGATCCCACATTGATTAATGTGTAATGGCAAGCGACTCCTACCACCTGTAGCAAGACTGTTTCCCATCCTGAACTTCTATCCTTTGTGACCTCACATGCACAGGGATGGTGAGCTCCTTACAGTCAGAGGCCAGGGTCTAAGTCCCAGCTCTATCAGTGACCACCTCTGATCTTAGGCAGGCCACTAAACATCTCTAAGAATTATTATCCTCATTTGGAAATGGAGAAAATAATATAGAACCCACTTCCTAGGGCTACTAGAAGGATTAAATGAAACATTAACTATTAAAGACTTGGCACTACTTGGAGCACAGTCATGTTGGCCATGATTATTGGCAATTAGTGTGTTGGTAGAAATGGCAACCCTATATGCTCCTCATACGGTATTAGCTTTGGTGAGTTGGCTGAGGCTCCATGTGGCACTGAGAGGGAAGTAAAGGCTTTTCAGTGACAGCAGCGGAGTGTCATTGATGAGTGCTGGGAAATACATATGCACTATTTAAGCTCCATAAATGGTGGCTTCCCATGAATAGGACCAACTCCTAGGGAGACTGATCCCCAGCAGGTGACATAAGAAGTGTCAAACAATAGGATAAAAATGGTTTGGAATATTTAAAAGAGATGGTGTGCAGTGATATTCAGAAGGGCAGTTGGACTTCTGCAGGCCTAAGTGTCTCTATCTGGGAAAACACTTTCCCACTTCCTCTTTCTTGTTCACACAACCCTTAGCTCATGCCCAACCCCCACATCCATGCCCTCACTCCTTGCCTTTGTCTATGTTAATCACAACTATCCTTACATCTCAGTTGAAATCTCATTGTGCCACAAAGCTTATCTTACCACTGCAGTCCAAATGTCCCTCTCCTTTCCCTGAGCCCTTAAATCAGAACTGTCTGTATCTCTCACATGTCAGTTTCAGTATGGTGACCTTGCACTAATATTCCATTGTTCACATTTAAGCCTTGATGATTAGTCTGCAGTTCTTCATGGACAGGACCCATGCCAAATAAAGATTTTTGCATTCCAAAACCAAGGTCACTACAGAGGCCAGATGGGGTTGATAACAAGTTTTCAAGCTACATACTTGTTGGACAGAAAGATAAGTAGCAACTAACTGGCCTGGCAGGTCTTGAAAGTTCATAAGACAAATGCTTTCATTTGAAATAAATAAACTGAGAACCAAAGAGGGGATGTTCCTAGATCAGATTCACAGTTAATGTCAGAGCCCAGGCTAGTGTTTTTCTACTTGGGCTACGGGAAGTGTTAAGGTTTATAAGAGAGAACCCAAACCAAATTATGCTTCCCACCTCTCCCCTTTCCCTTTTATACCTTTATCTTAATGGAAGTTCTGAGTTTTGTTGTTTAATCAGAAACACAGTCAAAAATATATGTTCACTTTGGGTCCACTGTGGGCCTTCCAAACTTTGCTATTTTGAAAAAATGGACTCTCTAGCCTCAACTTCTACATTCTACTCTACCCTGTTGAAATACCTACAGTCCCCACAAATCTCCCGCACCAGTCTTTGCACATCTTTTCCATGACTCACTCCACTTGGCTAGCCTTCTCCCCACTTAGGACTTATTTTTAAGTCCTATGTGAAGTCTTCACCAACCCTCCTAAGACTGGGGTATTCCCACCAAGTGCTGCCCTAGTTCTTTGGGAGAATTCCTCCTCCCCATCTTGTTCATTCCTGAAATATTCTCCAGATGAGGGCTGCCATCTTGATAAGACCCTGCCACCCTGGTAGCAGTGACTGGCCAGGCAGCAGGTACCCATTGAACCTGGACCAAAGTATCTCACTGCTGTGGCCACATTGATTGGTTCACAGAAGACTCCATGATGTAAGATAAGCCAATTAGAGGCTTCCTCCAGAATGCTTCAAGCTTAAACTGATAGGAGGGCACTTATTTTCCTCTCTAATAATGCACTAAAGATGAGAGGTCGGAGGGTCTGGAAGCCACGGTTCCCTCTTACTGGAGAAGTCATTCTGAAATGATGAAGCCTACTGAGAGAGAAGAGCAAAGACAACACTTAGAAGAAGAGAATCTTGGCCATGTTTGATTCCTTATTTTCCCAGTGCAGCTCTCATCCTGCCAGTTAGATGGTTTGATAAAACAACCATATTAGAAAGCTGAATTGTACCTTGTCCCAAATTCATATGATGAATCCCTAACCCCTAGTACCTCCAGTGAAGGTGGCCACTCAACTAAGATCAGGTGGCTTGGTTTAAACACAAGTGGGTGAAAACTCTTCCTAGGGCATTTTTCCAACTTCCAAACCAGCTATTTGCTTACTCCCAGGAAGGGTTTCTTCCTAGCTCTAATAAGAATGACTTTACCTGGTCAAGTTCAAAATTGCTCTTTTATTTCATCTAATAATATCTGAATTCTAGGTTGGACCACCATTCGTTCACCAAGTATCTACTGCATGCCTACTAGTTATCAGAAAACAGAGAAGCCTGACCACACAGTAGCTTAGGCTGCAATAGAACATCTATCATTGAACTTAGATTCAATGTCCTAACCTTCTACAAGCGTCAGCCTTGGGGACTACTTCTTAAATCTTCAAAAGCTTTATGGTCTATTTATTCTCGATTGTGTTTTTTGGTTGTTTAGCCTGCTATAATCCTCATGTACTGCTGCCTGCTCACTCCATTCCATTGCAGGGGTGCTCTTTCTCCTAAAATAAAGTTTCTGAACATATTTTCCTGCCTCCCCATACATCAATAAACCCCTTGCTTGTTTAAAAGTAAACTAAAGTGTTTACTCAGAAAAATTCAGCAAACAGGGTTAAAAATACACAATGAGAAATTTATTAAGCTATAAAAAAGTCTTCAGTAACTGGTATTTGAGGTTTTCAGAGGTGTGAAAACAGAAAACTTATTTTTTTAAGTTCCCTTTGCTCTTTCAAATGCATCTCTCCCCCACAAGTCTCACGTAGCTCTCTTAATATTTCATTCATGGCTTTGATAATCTCCTTCCACCTTTCACCTCCTCTTTTCCTCACTATATTGTACCACTTGTGAAAACTATGGCTAAAAATCAGTTCTTTGTGGTGAACATGCTTCTAACAAATAATTGCCTTTACTTGTTTCTTGTTTCACTTACTGAAAGACTACAGAAAAAACTTGACTTAAACAGCCTTTTATTTAAATAAAATTTTACACACTTATTCATTTAAACAGCACTGCTATGTCTTCCACAAAAATGCAGACAAAAAATATTAAAATTATTTACCGCATCTATCTTTCAATATTCTATATGTGGACACAAGATAAATTCTTGTGTTGAGGTAAAGGTTTTAAAAATAAACAACAAATAAATTCTCTGACTATAAGTGTCTTTCTCCTAATTGTGGGAAAATAGAGAAGAATTCAGTTGTCTGTGGGTCACAATCCAGTCTACTCAACGCTCTAAAAGAATCTACTTTTCTGCTTTCTCAGATGTTCTCAGTCTTATCTTCTCAAAGATTTTACCTTATTTTAATCCAGAGTATTTTTAAGTATTACAAAAATAACAACTAAAAAATGATTCTGAATTCAGATGTGCTTGTAAAATGCTAGATAGAATAACTTAAGTTTTGTGGGTTTTTTTGTTTTTTGTTTTTTGTTTTTTGTTTTTTGTTTTTTTAAAGCAGCAAGACTCTTCAGATTTTAAAATACTTGCATACCATGAGGACCCACAAGGGGTGCCATTGGAAGCAACACTCACAAATTTATTTGACCTCCCATACCCACTTTGTGCAAAAAATCTTTTAGGATTAGTGGTCTAGGGAGTAATGGTATGATGTCTCTAATCATTTCAAGTGACTTAGAGAAGGAAGAAATCTTAAAGTCCTAACACAAAAACATTTTTATTTTCTTTTAAAAATTCTAGCTACTACTCTACTTGACTTTAAAACTGCTACTAATTGCCTTAGAGGAAGTGCTGATTTGGGTAGTACCATATGGCATATTCTTTTTTTAAAGGGCTGTATTTAAACCCTTTAATCAAATAATCAAATATTTCATAATAGAGAGAAAATCAAGTCACCAAAAATTATCATTGGAAAGTAATGAACATTTTACCTTCACCACAAATTTGAGATGATGGATACACAAAATGTGGTCTATCCACCCAGTGGAATAGTATTCAGGCTGAAAACAGAAGGAAATTCTGACATATGCTACAACACGGATGAACCTGGAACACATTATGCAAAATGAAATAAGCCAGACACAAAAAGACAAATGTTATATGATTCTACTTATATGATATGCCTAGAAGAAGCAAATTCATAGACATAAAATAGGAATGGTGGTTGCTAAGGGTTGCAGGGAGGGAGGAAATGGGAAGTTATTGTCTAATAAGTATGGAGTTGCAATTTGGGAAGAAGAAACAATTCTGGAGATGGATGGCGGTGATGACTGCACAACAATGTGAATGCACTTAAAACCACTTAACTATGCACTTAAAGATGGCTAAAATGGTAAATTTCATGTTATGTATATTTTACAATAAAAAAATAACAGTTTGAGGTGATCACCATATGGTAATCCCACAATAAAGAAGGGTGGGATATCAAGAAGAGAAAGGAGAACCTGAGCAATTGGTATTTGAAGAATATTTAGGGGCACCTGGGTGGCTCAGATGGTTAAAGAAGCCGACTCTTGATTTCAGCTCAGATCATGATCTCACGGTTCATGGGTTCAAGCCCTGCATTCGGTTCTGCACTGACAGTGCAGAGCCTGCTTGGGATTGTCTCTCTCCCTCTCTCAAAATAAATAAATAAACTTAAAAGAAAAAGAATATTTAAAGTAAATCTCTATTCAGATTTTTCAAAATACCTTTTTCTTTAATAGAGTGGGTAAAGTAACATAGCAATTTTGAAGGAGAGAACTAAGGACAAAAATATTTAAAGTCCTCAGTTCCCGGGGCGCCTGGGTGGCTCAGTCATTTAAGTGTCCAACTTTGGCTCATGTCATCATCTCACAGTTCGTGGGTTTGAGCCCTGAGTCGGGCTCTGTGCTGACAGCTCAGAGCCTGGAGCCTGCTTCAGATTCTGTGTCTCCCTCTCTCTCTCTGCCCCTCCCCCACTTGCCCTCTGTGTCTCTCTCTCTCAAAAATAAATAAACATTAAATTTTTTTTAAGATTAAAAAAATAAAAAGCCCTAAGTTCTTAATATGTTAAATTTTGAATATATATGAGACCCTAATGTACAGAAGCAGAGGCCTAAGTAATATCATAGATAGAAACACAAGAAGTTTTTAACCTTGTTCTCAAATAATTTATAATCACACTGTAAGACTCACCCATGAGTAACCTGGAGTCAAGATACTCTGTGCTGATATATGTGTATGAGTTATAAATACAGAACTCCAGGCACCAAGTTTGATCGAGGACCCATTTCCTGTTCTTCACACGTACCCTAATTCTCCTAGCGCCAACATTCAGATCCAGCTCCACTGCCTCTGAGAAGCCATTGGTCAATGTTCTAAGCCACTGAGGTTTACCTTTTTAAATCCTGTAATCACACTCTTCCTGTAACCATTCAGAGCCTTGCCCTTTTCTCTCAATGGTTTTAGGTAGACACTGCAACATGGTTAATATATATTTTTATGCATTTTCATGTGTTTTCCCTATTTGGTTAAGATATCCATTGCTTTGGGGATGATTAAAATAGTTAAAATAGGAATGAAAGGAAAAAGAGGAAAATGGGTGCTTTTTGTCCTAGTGCAAGAAGGTTTTAAAAGCAAGATATGGTCTAGAGAGAAGGATTTTCTAAATTCCCAAAGTTCCCCTTTGCAGATTAGAAGCCAAACCCAGCAAACTCCATGGTAGAATTTTACCCTCACATTGCAGAGAATAGAGACAATAGGGAGTTTTCTACAGATAAGACGAGAAGAAAGTATTTGCAGGCAAGAAAGAAGATAATTTTGTGTGGATACCACAGGATAAGAGTATTGTCAGGTTCTCTGAGAATCAAAGGCCTGGACTTTCTTGGGTCTTGACCAAAGGTGGGAAGTTAGTTCACTGAAACATTAGACTCTAGAGACTGAGGCCTTCTAGAACATCCAGGTTGCTGCTCTGCCCCTCTGCACCCAAGATGGCTAGGGAAAATCTTAAAGTCTGAGAGGGAAAGCTCTGATTTCGCATTTCATGAGCAAAGCTTGAGTTCCCATATGCTTCCATGGGAGGGAGGAACAGACACAGAGTTACTGAGACCTTGTAACACTGGATTCGATGAGAAGGATTAAGAAAAAGGATTAGATGAAAAGGATAAAAACCTCTCCAACATGTATATATTTGATGATTATATATTTTGATGGTGTGAGCAACAGCATAATACCCACAAAAAACAGATGAGATTCTCCATGTGGGAAGCTACCAGCACAAAGTGCTCAGGGACCAGACCAACCTCACTCTGGTGAAGGTAGGGAAAACTGTATATAAGAAAGGCCACCTCACCCCCCACCCCAGAGGGTGTGTCAGCTTTCCCTGCAAGCATCTCACCATCTTGGGAGGGGATACAGAGGTGCTTCTTGTGAAAAGAGAAATATTCCTGACAGAGCACTTATATAGTTCAAATTCACAGAATATTTGTCTAAATTAGTCCCAATTATACCTAAGAAACTATTCTAAAATGAAAAAGACTGAATCACCTTTAACTGGAAATTTTAAATCCCTCCTATCATTATGGGTAGAACTGAGGAAAACAGGCATAGAAAAGAAATATATTCTTTTAGGGGCGCCTGGGTGACTCAGTCCGTTGAGCATCCAACTCTTGATCTGGGCTCAGGTCACAATCTCATGGTTTGTGTGTTCCAGCTCTGCTCTGACAACACGGAGCCTGCTTGGGAGTCTGTCTCTCCTTCTCTCTGCCCCTTCCCTGCTTGCACACTCTCTCTCAAAATACATAAATAAACTTAAAAAAAGAAATGCATTCTTTTATTTTTTGACCCATTTAGAGTATGTAAATGCTAATCCCTTTTCACATGTTTAACACAACAAGTAGACTGCAGTCTCCCAGAGATCTGTGCAATGCTTTATGCTACATACACAATAGGTGCCTCTAAAATGTACTATATGAAGAAAAGAAAGAAAAAAAATATGGATTTCATTTCTTCCCTGCCTCTCACTCCACCAAAGTCAAGATAAATTATAAAACAGAGAGATTTAAAAAAAATAGCATAAGAAAAATCACAGAGAGAGTTCTGGAAAAAGAACTGGCATTCAGAAAGTCACAGGGTTTAGTCCTTGGAATATTAATACTGCTGGCCACAGACAGTCCTCCTGCCAAGGTTTCTGTCAATAAGCTGAGGTAAATATCTATCTGGACCAGTAAAGTCCCACAAAAGTAATAAGCAAAGTTTTCAATCCTCAAAAATATTTGAACATCTCTCTCTCTTACAGAGAAAAAAACCCGGGAACTTCTCATAAATGGATATTTCCCTTGGGGAACTAATATCCTCTCCAGGGTCAAACCTGCATTCTCCTGAAGATTCAGTGAGGCAACATTCACAGGAAACTCAGTTATTTTTTTCTTTCTTATTCTCTTACCTTAAAATTCACTTTGCTTTAAGAAGTCACTGAATATACATTCTTCTAATTGGAGCTTTCACTAGGAGAGAAACTAGGGCAAATTTTAGACAGAGCAAAGACAATCTTAAAAGTTGGCAACCAGGCCAGGGAAGTCTTAATGAGAAAGTTAACAGACTAGCTGGCTTTTTGTTGGTGTGCATGATGAGGTGTGCAAAGCTATTAACAACAGAACTCTGCAAAAAGCAGTGTGGAAAGCAGGTGAATATTGATTCTCTGTCTGAAGCTCATAAATAATTAAAGAGGCAATTGTAGTTTAAAGAAACAGGCACTACTTTTTTTTTTATATAACCTGGCATAGTGGTATTCAGAAACTCCCTGTATTCAGTATCCCATAAAAAATATCCTTCTTATCCTTTAAGAAACCACTCAAATTTCATCTCATTCATAAAGCCTTTCCTGACCCGTCATCCAGCCATCACCAACCATTCCCTTCTCTGAACTCAAAGAGCATTTATTGCCCCCAGCACTCAGTGGGCATAAGCTGTTAGGTATCTTTTTTTTTTTTTCTTAAACAAACATGATCCAATAGATGATAAAATCCTCCAGGGTAGGGTTCGCATTAAATTCCTCTTATTATCCCTAGTATCTAGCCTGGAGCCTGATCCACAGCCCATAAGAGTTCAATAAATGTTTGTTGTTAATGATGATATGTTGTAGATGCATCTGAAACATAATCTGGATAAACACAATACAGGAAAAGTGCAAATCATCATCTAACGAACATGCAAGCCAAGAAATCAATACAAGAGAGCTGTCTGAACTCCAAGTGAAAGACAAAGTAATGCCCTTCTCCCTGGCCCAACATCCAACATGGTGATGGATTGTGCTACATAAAATTATCGATAAAGACCAATGTAGCCACAATGATTTCTAAACAGTAGCAAGAAATATTAGATACAAAATGTAACATTACAACAAAGGCAGCAGAACTGAGAGGCAATATATGGGAGAAACAGACAGATTTGGTTGATGAAGAACTTCTTTACAAATAAGTAACTTGGAATATAATGAAAGCATGGCATTTTCATTTCCTCCTTCTCTATCTTCCCAGCCCAGAGACTGAGATGCTGATTTCTTACAAGATACTTCGAATGAGTGTCACTTGCCCCTCAAACAAAGGAGCAGGAAGGCAAACTTGGGCATTCAACCTTTGCCAAAACAAACTCAACCCTTTAAATGAGTTACGGTATTACAATATGAGTCAGGTTGCGTACATTCATACAATCCTCATTCACATGTACAGAGAGTAAAACAATCTACTTACCTCTTGTCTGAATTCCTATCTCCTTCCACAAGGTTTGGCTTATTAACTTAGTAACAGAAAGTACAGGCCAAATCTGTTCCAGCCGTGAAACTCATCTTGCCTTTCCCTGTCACTCTTTATTCTTTTTCTATTTATACCCTTTCTTTTATCCTGATGGTAGGGGACTCTTAGGGAGAAGGCTCTCTACCACTGTTATTGAATATGTAGGTAACATGTTCAGTGCCCACATTGGTCTAACTGATATGAAGCTGTGAAAAGATTAATCAGGCAAACCCAAATGCCGTTGGTCCCTGGGCAAAGATCTGGAGCAAGATGGGAGGAAGGGAAGACCAAGTGGGGGCCACAGGTTGAAATTCTCCCCTAGACTGCATATGCTTTGTTGCTATATGGACAACTGGAACAAGGATAATTAACTTAACTGATCAATTCAACAGAACATTGATAATGATTTGACTGTTTCAATAGGATTTACTAGTTTCTCTGGCTTAATTAACCTACCAAGAAGATTTGAATGAGTGCATTTACTCTTCACCTCATCCACTACCATGTTTATGAGTCACCTTTAAGATTCTGAAGGGGTCAAGGAGCTTGCAAAATTAATTGTCTATATAGATACAGCTCTGGTCTGGTTTTTCTTCACTATTATTAATCATTTTCATGCGTTGAATACACTAGCTAAAAGAAATAAGGATTGAATTCCATGGGTTAATCTATGTGTAGCAATAACAATTTCTATAGCCAACTTGGCTTCCTTCACAGCCAAAGGAAGACCAAAACCATCTCATTTCTTTGAAATAATTTGCCTGTGGTATCTCTTTGTGAGCCAAAGTTCTTATTGAAATAAAGAAAGAACTATACATATATAAAGTATTCCTATATTTAGTGAATACAGGAAGCTTCCATTATAAGATAAAGAATTTTCCTTCTAGATCCTAAAGACATGGCCTTAGAAGTGATTCATGTACTCACGGTCATTCATGTCCTGTTGGCACAGTAGATTGAGGTCCTCCAAGCCTTTTCTTTGTCTGTAGATAGAGGTGGAAATATTTCAGTGGGATGTACTCATGTCCAGAAACACCCAGGAAAACATGTCCATAAAACATCCAGTTTTCTAACTGGAAAGAGTCTAAACAGAATACAGAGTTCATTTAGGATGGTTATTTTTTTAGAATGATGGAGGCAGCCTGCAAAATGGTGAGTTGGAGCAATGGTTGCAGCCAGCACAAGGAGGCACTGTGGGGCAGAAAGTGGGATTCCCCACTAGATGGCGCCAGGATACATCTGTGGCACCCATGGGTATTGCTACCAAGGCAGAGCAGAGGGACGGGATCAGCTTTCACTCCTTTGTAAGCAAGGCTCTATATAGAGTGCTGTATGGATTAAAGTGAGTTTATGTGGGTATTTCACACCTCCTTAGGTTTGATCTTAAATTGAAGATATACCTGGGATGGCACATGTATATGTTCTTATGAGTAGGATTCCACATGCGGGTATGAATATGGGTGTGTATGAACACACATATACATAGAAAAATGTTACCTTATATAGACAGATATGGGTTGATATGAGTACAGATATGGATGGAGGGACGTTATTACAACAAATAGAAATCTGGATGGAGAAAGAGGACTAGTTTCTGTTGAATGTGTACAGTCTGCCAGGACTGTATATTTTCTCATTGAAATGTGACAATAGCTGTGAAAATTGGCTATTATTACCTCCATGTTTACCATAAAGAGGAAATTTCATGAACTTCATA
Organism: Felis catus; assembly: GCF_018350175.1. Lineage (NCBI taxonomy): Eukaryota > Metazoa > Chordata > Mammalia > Carnivora > Felidae > Felis > Felis catus. Next base: position 65,543,365 of record NC_058379.1, on the reverse strand, counting down.
CAGATTAAGAAACTTGCTCAAGGTTACAGAGTTGAAAAACTGCAGGGCTTGGATTAAAATCTAGGTCTGCTTAGCTCCAAAACTTTAACACAGTCTTCAAAACCATAATACAGTCATGCTTCACATCACATAGACTTGCAATAGATTTTTGCAATGTGCAAATTAATTCCATACCATAATTGTGGTATGTTTGCACAAACAATACAGACATGTGCATTATACAAAATTAAAATAATATATATGCAAAAGCTTGATCTATGTTGGATTGCAAATATATATACATAAAGTTAAATACCACATTCCACTTTCCCCCTTTTTACCCCAAGATAATTATTGAACAACCCCATCATAGAACTATACAGAAGAATGAATTCTAATACGTGACCCAATTAAAATGAGTCATTTAAAAGAATAGTAAGCTTATTTTAAAATGGATATATCAAATCCACATGCATACATAATTGAATACATTCACTACTTGCCACAAAATACATTAGCATTAAGGTGACACTACGAATTCCATTAATATTGCCTCTTTATGTTGTAGGAAAAGCCATTTCCATTGAGGTGGTTGGAACACCTTAATTCAACCCACTCCACTAGGGTCTATTGTCATTGAAGACTGTGTAGCCTTTGGGCAAAAGCCTTTCAATCTTTTTTTCTTCTCCAGAAAGTGTGTTGTTCTGTAAATTATGTTTTTGTGACGCAGATTAAAGAAGATAGTGCATAATGAGCATTTAGCACAATGTTTGGCAAAAAAAAAAAAAGTAAAAAAAAAGTTAAAAGTCAACAATGGTGAGTATGATGACTGTAAGGAGAAAAAAAAGGAAGCAGAGGAGGGAGTGGTGAAGGAAGGGAAGACTAAGGAGGAGAAGAGAAAAAGTAAGAAGAAAGAAGCGGACAAAGAGAAAAGAAAGAAGGTAGAATTATAGCGAGATATAGGATCAAAGTGACAATTTCCAGCCCTTGCCTTCTCAGTGTCAGAGCTTCTCCCAGAGATACAAAAACACCATCTGAAATAATATGGGATATTAAATATATGCCCTGCCCCCTGAAAATTATTCTATTCTTCATCTTAGGCTTTGTGCAATTTTCCTTTTTTTGTCTAAGATTGGTTACCTTTTCTGTAGGCTAAAGAAGAATGTCCTGAGAACAGAGCCCCTGGTTGAGATTGTGGAATTGAAAAAGAGGAGAAAGGCAATAAGCATTTCATCAACTTGTACTCTGGGCACTTGGAAAATATTTTGGCTGTGTTATTTACAAATGGACTATTTGGCAGCATGGTAAAGGTTAACATCGCTGCTCTGAAACTAGATGGAAGATGCGGAAACTCCTTCTAGAGAAAAAGTGAAATAGATTTTCTCTGGTGTTTCTGAGCTCTAAAAAACAGTATCTGAAAGGAGAAATCATAATGCAGACAGAGGGGAAAAAAGGAAAATATTCTTAAAAGTAAAATTCCATTTAGTAAATTTCCTATGTAGATTTTTGTCATATCAGGCCTGTTTCTTTCCTTTGTGTTGGGGAGTGTTGGGAATTGAGTTGGTAATAAGTTAATAGCAATAATACAGGCTAACATTTATTGAATATTACTATATGCAGAGCACTGTTTTTCATGTATTTTATCACTTTATACTCAATATAATTCCATAAAGTAGGTATCATACTACAGATGAGAAATATGAGGCTCAGGGAATTTAAATAATTTGGTTAAAGGCACAGAAGTATTAGTTGGCAGAGCTAAAACTCAAACCAAGGGCTAGCTGAAAGGAAAGCCATCTGTGGTTTACCATGCTACACTTAGATAACTTATAAGATGCCTGCTTCACTAACTCACACACAGTAGGTATTTGATAATGCTTCCCTTTGATTTTTTCAAAGGTGTTACTGACCTTGGATTGTTATTTCTTTTTCTTTTAAGTTTATTTATTTATTTTGAGAGAGAGAGAGAGAGAGAGAGAGAGAGAGTAAGAGAATATGAGTAGGGGAGGGGCAGAGAGAAAAGAAGAGAGAGAATCCCAAGCAGGCTCCTCACTGTCAGCACAGAGCCCCATGTAGGGCTCGAACCCATGAACTATTAAGATCATGACCTGAGCTGAAACTGAAGAGTTGGACACTCTACCAACTGAGCCACCCAGGTGGCCCTGTTACTTCTTTCAGTAAAGCTGTTTTTTATCTGTGCACAGGCTGAGAGAATGGGGGTCTGAAATATTTATTCTTTCCTGGATGTTTCTGTTTGGCTGATCCTAGATCTTTGTGTAAAAGCCTAGCATCATCCTTCCCTGGGCTTAAAAAGCCATGAGATATGGGCCAACAGTTGGAGGTTACCTCCATGGGTACTTGAGGAGATGAGACAGGCAGGGATGAGAAGGAAGATGTCTGACCCCCCTGGGGGTCCTTTTTCTACACCATTCTGGCACATTCACACGTATAAAATCATGTGAGATACCTAATTTTTTTAAGTTAAGGGAGAAACTCAAAGCTTCACCTTGTCTCTAGCAAATAATTTTCTGAGCTATTACAGGACTATAACAAATTGGATCAGGAGCACTGGGCATGGTGGCCACTAATCAGTTATTGGCACAGTAGGAAGACATGACATCAGCTATAGCTGTTGTTCAAGGAATGACTATTTCAACTCTTGTCCTACAGTCTCCTTTTATCTGCTTAAACTCCAAACTAGGATAGCAAGATGAGTGATGAAATCAAGGCCCATAGATGTCCAAGGTCACACCATTAGTCTACAAGTGAACTAGAATCCAGGTGTTGTTGTTGTTGTTTGTTAAACTTCCAGTCAAAACTAATCTCTGATTCAAGGTATTTCCACAAATATTGGAAGATGGCTTGCTGGGGAAAGAAAGGAGGATCCTAATTAGTCAAATGTGTTTGGGAAATGTGGCATTCTCTATCATCTTTTCAGAATGTAAGATATACATTATGCACACAAAAGTCTCATAAATCCTGCTATAAAATTTTAAAGCTCATTCTCCCCATAAATTCTGTACATTTTTTTTCAGGTTTTTTTTTTAAACACCTGTTAATATGCAGAGGCACTAGTATTTCTTAGAGCCCATTTTAAGAAATAACACCTCAAAGCAATTCAGAGAGAGTTCTGGAAATGTTTCTTATTGGGAATCAAAGTATAAATAATAATTATAATAATTGCCTTTTGTTGATATTTCTTTTATTGGTATTTTTATTGGTATGCTCATACTCTCTCTTCAGAATACCGCCATATATTTGTAATAGGTCTCTTGGGTCCCCAACTTTTCCTGTCAGATTGATTCTCTATTTTCCTACCAGATCTTCCTTTCCTAAATACACTTTCATTATGCCTTTCTCACCCCTCTATCTGTGACATTCTACTGTTCTCAGTCTGGCATTTTGATCTCTGCGCTGCTCTCCAAGATGAGCCCTTTGGTTTAATCAACCAACTCACTCTCTGATCCCTGCACAGGATACAAGCTTTCTCAATTCCCCCACCTTTGTGTTCTCCCCTCTGCCCACACGTGCAGGTGTATTTGTCAATAGATTGCGGTTCCTCTGAGAGCACAGGTGGTTATGTGCTCATTACTGCTTCCTTCACAGGACCAGTTGTCTACCTGCATTGCCTTCAAATCCTGCCCCCTCATCTATGACTCTCAAAAATGAATGTCCCTAAGCAGGATCACATTTGATGACCTGACACTCAGCAACTCATGTGGTGTTATCTTTAAGCTTAACTGTGGTGACAAAATTTTATTATTAAAGAAGTCAGAAATATCTAAAAGAATTAATTTCTGAGGGAAAAAGCAACATACATTTTTGTTCTGTCTTTTAAAAAAGTTTATTGAAATTTTAGACTTCAAGCCCAAGTTTTTGTGTTGGTTGTAGGAACAGGTGCCCATGGGGTTATGTCAAGGACATACTCCAAGTAGTTCCATTTCTACCTTATAAAGTAACTGTTTGCAGAAGGATCAATGAATATAAAGGCAGAGAGGATGAGATAGAAGGACAATCGATATCAAAAGATCTGGCTTTGGGTTCTGGTTTTATGGATGACTCCTGAGTGACCTTGGGAAAAGTGACTTAACCTTCCTGGGCAGCACTTCCCTCGGCTGTAAAATAAGAAGTCTAATATTTAAACTCACAGGGTTATTGTGGGAATTAACTGTGGTAATTGCTGTAAAATGCCTTGTAAATTATAAGGGGCTCTGCAAATATTACTGTTAAGGAAATATTCTGGGCATCTCAGGTTTATTTGTCTGAGATGCCCAGAATATTGGATCAGGAGCACTGGGCATGGTGGCCACTAATCAGTTATTGGCACAGTAGGAGGACATGCCATCAGCTATAGCTGTTGTTCTAGAGGTACAGCTGTTGTTAATACTAGAGGTATTTCCAACTGACCTAGAATAATTTCTATCACAGAACATGAGATTCTCTTATGTCTCTATGATCGCTCCATGTTCTAGTTCCAACTCTGTTCATATTTACATTTAGCGGAGTTAACTTTTTAAAAACATTTTTTTTCTCTTTATTGTTTGAAGACTGCTGCTCGAGCTGTTGTTAGTAACCCAATGAAATATGCTGAATCCAACCTAGGACTTTCAACTCCCCCTGCACTGTCCCCCCTCTCCCCCCAGTACACACACATACCATCAGGTTTTCCTTCAATTCTTCCCCTTCCATTCCCTTCTGTTCCCTTCCCTCCCTCCTCCTTTCCTTTTCTCTCCTTCATGCCTTCTTCTCTTACTATTTTCTTTCTTCCAGGAAGAGTCTAGAAATATTCACATCAGAAAATACTACATGACCAGAGTGACTATATTCTACTTCACCCCTGCCTAAGTCTACATGAAACACTTTGTAAAGCCTCACCATTTTCTCCAGTGCATTCAGTTCGGCTCTACTCAAACATAGGTAAAATGTACCTAACTGTATGTTATTTACCAATTAGGTCCCAGGGCAGACTATAAAGTTAATGCAAAATCTACTATGCAAGACACTTGATTACTGAAGAGCATCCCCCAGGCATTCTGCAGCCTATAGGGGTGATACATTTTCTATGATATGATGGGAATTATTGGCTCACTGGACCAGAACGCTCTCAGAGTCCACGTAAAGACCCTTATTTTCACAATGAATTGAAAAGCCAACAGACTCTGGTTTCCTGCATATTCACAGTTTGCAGATTATTGATCTGATAATGAATCCACTCAGCATCCTCTGGGTATCCTTAGTTCAATGTATGTGCAATTCCCCTTCACAAGGCCTGCGTCACACAACCCCTGGAACCAGCACCTGCACACCAGCTGCTTATGGTGCTCAATTTCTCAGATGATTTTTGTCTTTAAAGTGTAGTATTTCGGCCTTCCTCAAAAATACAAGGTCAAGAAAAGTAATACCCCCTAGGAAATAATAAGTAAATTGCCATAGGCACTGAATTATAAACAAGAAAGGCCTGCATAAATATCATAGAATTTTCAAGCTGGAATGAAATGTAATATAATTGTTTACAACTTATTGCATATTAAGGCTAGCCTTGGACTAAAGGCAAACTCCTTTTCAAATTAAGTGTGTGTAAGTGTCTGTGTGTATTTTCCTAATCCAGTACCCTCATGTCATGCAGCCTTTCAGGAAGGTGTGTTCTTCAGTGGCTAACTTGAGTTACACAAGAGCTACATAGAATATTTGGGAGGTAAGGTCAAACTTGATCTCATCCCCATCTGGTCTTTTAGAAAAATTATCTTCTAAATTTCAATATAAAAATCAAGTTTGGGGGCGCCTGGGTGGCTCAGTCAGTTAAGCATATGACTCTCAGTTTCAGCTCAGGTCATGATCTCGTAGTTTTACGAGTTCAAGCCCTGAGTAGGGCTCTGTGCAGGCAGCACGGTGCCTGCTTGGGATTCTCTCTCTCCCTCTCTCTCTCTGCCCCTCTCCCACTCACACTGTCTCTCTCAAAATAAACAAACTTTAAAAATTAAAAAAAAAGACTGAGTCTGCTCTGAATGACCACTATCTCCTATATGCAGATGAAAAGGTACACACTACTTGTCTATTTCCATGGCCTGCCTATCCCCACCAGCCTCTCCATTTCATGTGTCCATCTCAGGCTCTATTGGAGATCCTTCTGCTTCAAGCAGAACTCCAAAGCAGAATCTGTGATCTGAACTACTGCTCTGCCTCCCATTCTCTTCTCCCTTTGGAAGTCCCTCTCTCTTTCCACGCTCCTGTCTTCTTGCACTGGAGCTGAGGGGTTCTGTAGCAGATCCCTTTGTTGAGATCCCAGAGATTCACATATGTGAAGTGTTCACTTTGCATCTGTGAAATAAAAGAATGAATGGATGGATTCCAGAAGGGGTCCAGCCAGTAATCCTCTCTATAAGGTCTTGCTCTCTGACATGTTCCATGTTCCACCGGATCTTCATGTTTTTAATATGTGAAAAACTGAAAAGATCTCTAAAGTCATCAAATTCATTTTCTAGTGATGGGATTTTAGCTTCAATGCACACATGAAGTCTTGAGTCATATGTCTTTGAGTTGCATTTACTCAATCTCTTTTTCTATCAAGGGCTCATAAGCACCAGAAAGGCAATAACCCTTTTCTTGCTTCTGGGTTTAACCCCCAGTGGTCCTCAGTATATAATTCTGTTCAACAAATCCTGATGTCCAGCTATTTCTGGTCCTTCCATCCCCAGATAATTTAGAGTTAACTGTAATAAAATGATTTGGAACTTACTGCATGAAGTCACTAAAGATCCTTTGTCAGGTAATTGTTCTTTTATCTCTAAAAGAACATTCCAGCTTGTCCTTTACATTCACTGGCTCAAAGTTCATGCAACCTATGCACATGACACCTACACCACTTTTGGCCTGCTGATCTGAAGACATCATCCATCAGCAGATGAATGGTAATGCTGACCTTTGGCCCTCTATGCTGCCTGACTGGTGTTGCTGGGGGAAGGTCAAGGGCCTGCTGGACTGCTGCTAGGATGCTGGGATGTTGGAGGAAAGGCTCTTGGGACAGTGGTTCCCATGTTCAACATCAAATTGTAGGCTTCGGTTCTCAACTAGTTCCATATCATGGTCAACACTACAACTATACCTCAACACCTACATCTTCTATCAAGGTATTCTGAACAGAGCTGAAAAAGCTACTACCAAAGACAGGTATCTCCTCTCAGCAAACTCTACCCTACTTCCCATTCCTTCTCACCTCATGGCATTCTCTCTTCATGCAAAATTTATATAATGGACTGTAAGGCAGGGGGTTCACTCTGGCAAGCAACTGGGTAGGTACCTTACCTGAAAATGGATTTTTTTTTAAATTTTTTTTATTTGACATTTATTTATTTTTGAGACATAGAGAGACAGAGCATGAATGGGGGGGGGTGTCAGAGAGAGAGGGAGACACAGAATCTGAAACAGGCTCCAGGCTCCGAGCTGTCAGCACAGAGCCCGATGCGGGGCTCGAACTCATGGACTGTGAGATCATGACCTGAGCCGAAGTCGGTCGCCCAACCGACTGAGCCACCCAGGCGCCCCGAAAAGGGATTTTTTTAACCACAAAAAGAGGTTTAAAAATTGGAAATTGCTTTTAATTCACAAAAATGCTTTGATTAAATTTGGCTAGCTGATATAAAATCAAGGCTTACATATCCAGTAAAATTTCCTTTGACATTAACCAGTTAACCTGCATATAAGGCAATGATTTGTTAACAGTATTTATTTTATAGGTAAGGCCAATTAGCATTGGGATTTTTAGCCATAATAAATTTGCAATATCTACTTTATTCTCAAGAATGTTATTGATAAGACAAAATAAGAACACATACTTATCATCATTGCCTTTATACCCACACTTACAAAGAATCTAGACACCCCACCATACAACATTCTCAAAAGTCAATAAACCCCAACCCTCCATTAGACCAGTCAGAAGCTTTCACAGTTAACAGGGAGCCACACACTTCAGCTCTGCAATCACACTATGGTAATGGTGGAGGAAATCATCAGGTAGACTAGTAGGATTCCATTTAACAACCATTCAGTGAGCCTGAATAGTTGGAATAGATTTTGGAACTTCCTCCTACGTGCACAGATGGATCTGTAAATATGTCCTCTTGTTCTAAAAGGAGCCTCAAGAGGCTAATATTCATCCATCTCAAAAAAACTTGTTTGAACTCTTGGGGGATTCCCTTTAGTTTTGTCATTACCACTATGGAATAATATACACATAATTAAGTGACAGCATGCCCTTTGTTTGAACATTATTAAATATACAACAATTATCACATATAGGATATTCTATGTGCATACAAGTCCCTTTAGGGTAATGCATATTCTCAACCCCAACCAAAACCAAAATGAGTTATTAACATTCACTCTTCAAGTTCTGTAAAACCAACTTTCAGATCGTGGCACTAAACACTCAACTGCTCAGGCACCTACACAAGCTGGCTGGAGAATTCATGTGCTATAGTGTTTGACACACTCATTCTCTCAGGTGAAATACTGCGGGCAAAACAGCATAATTTATTAGGCTGGTATGGCAAGGGTGAATAATTAGATCATCTCCTTGTACAAGGCTACATTTTATGATGATCTTTTTAACACTGTCAGAGGCATGGAGGGGGGTTGAAAGTAAACTAATTGGGAGATGCTCTATGAGAAATAACAGCTATACCATTCCATGCCATTGAAAGTAGGATCCTATCCTCAAAAGGCTTTCAAATCATCTATACTATTGGCTAACAAGCACTTCAAATCTTTTAATAATGGGAAAATGATCATATGTGCATACACACACACACACACACAATGTTAGGATTTTTGGTGGATGGAGAGAAAAAGGAAAAGAAGCTTAGAAGCCAATAATTTCCTCCATGAACAGGTAGAAACAAATTTCCAAATGTTAGTAAGACAGCACAAAATTAGAAAAAGCTATGCCTTACCCTGCAGTTCCTCCTGAGCCTTGAAATGATGGTTTTGAGAAGAGTAGCCAATATCACCAAAGAGACAACTCTGAATAAGAATTTGGGATCCTTCTCAGGTGGTCAAGGTGAAGAAGGCAGCTGACATGGGGGACACATGTGTGTCCAGGTGTTTGCTATCTTGGCTCACTCAGTCCTTCCTTATTCTTTATCAGCAACTGAGCACTAAAGTGGGTTTGGCAAATCTAGGAGATCTGCTTTTGAAGTGCCTCCCCTTGGACTGCCTTCATTAGCATCCCGTTCTTCTTCAATGGTCAAGTGTTACGTGAGGATCAGGTTGTTCTCCCATTGGAGAATTTGCTTATCATTAAGTAGCCAGACAACCCATCTCAGGGGCCCCAGCGAGAACTATTGGAAGATCATGCTTCCTGTGGCCACTCTGGTTCTGCTTGGTTTCCCCTCTGCCACATTGTTTCCTCCTTTTTTTTTCTTTACACATTACTGAAAGGTTAAATTTTTACAAATCTTATATTCATAAGACATTTTTGTCTTTGAGCTGATTGAAGATAAGGAGGGCTGGTACACCTGGCCTTCCCAGGATGGAAAACTCCATTTGAGAAACTAATTGACTATCTTGAAGGTTGGTACATGAGCAAACTTTACCATGAAATTCAGAAAACAGAGGCAGATTCAGAGAAAAGGTCATGATAAATGCTTCACATAGGATCTTGTCCCTTCCTCTCTGAAGAGGACCAAACCAAAGTCAAATTCCATCCCTGTGGTTATGACTGAACTGAAGCAATTTTAAACTCAGGTGCCTAGAATGTCAGCTTTCATCTTCACTTCATTCTTCTCCTTCATTATCATTATCACAAAAAGAAACAAAAATAGTCTTTTATTCCCCAACCTTAAGCAGAATGATTTGCACATATTTGCCTTAAGCATAGGGTAAAAACTAAGGCTCACTCATATTCACAGTTTCCTTTGAACATCACATAATTGGTCCCTAGATTTCCCTGAAATCTTATATTTTATTCTGAAACCCTTACATTAGCTATGACTTTATCCTAAGGATCAACTCCCTTTAAGCCTCAATATCTATCCCTTGCTTTGGGAAATGCAACTGTTTTTCCAAAGGCTCAGCATGCTGCCCTTTGGGCTTTTCCTATATCTATAGCAACCACTCTGTTGGGGAACCTTACAAATAAAACTAGGCTTTGGGGTTTGGCACACATAAAAAGACACACTGCAATAATAAACATTTTTGGTTCTTTGTTTAAAGCAGCAACAACAGCAACAACAGCTTATTAATAACTGCTGAGGTACTGTCTCGGTTCTGAATAATGAAAATGGATCCTATTCCTTGAAATTTAGTATATTTCCAAGTTGATTTGCTCCTGCATTTAAGGCATTTCCATCTGATAAATTAATATAAGACCTATGTTTAGAAGAGATGTATGGTCTCAACTGGCAATTGAGAGTGGAGTTCTCTGTTATCTTTAAAGGAGTTTCCTAATTTCCTCTAAGAGGTGTATATTCCTATTTTTAAAGTCTTCCCTTTCAAAGAAATCTAATGGTTTTGTGAGGCCATTCACTCTGCTCTCAGCATTCCCATGAGGCTTAGAGGAGAACAAGTACCAAATATTTTATAAATGGGGATAAATAAAGAAAACAATGTCTAGTCATGTTGGATTCAAAGCAACATTTCCTTTTATTTAATAATCTCCTTACTAAAAGGAACCAGGGCTCCTTGGAGAAATGGCTGATTCTGAGACTGGTACAGGAAATATATAAGATAAGCTTAGAGAATCTTGCATCACCAAGAAGTAAGAATTTAAATACACAGACACAAACAGATGGTGAGAATGTGAAAGGAACACAGAGGCAAAAGCATTCAATGGCCAAAGCTGGAACAATTTGGACAACAAAATAAATAAAGTAATAAAATAAGTATTCACGAGTCTGTATGGGAGGAAAAACTTCCTTCTACTTTCTTATGTTCCGTGATGGGGTCTAAGAGTTAAACTGACATAAGACATTAACAGCAAGAAGGATACAAATTTTATGTAATATTTTTACATGTACACAGGAATCTTCAGAAGGAAAATAAAGAAACTGTTAAGCTCAAAAGCTTATATAGGTTTTTTTTTTAAACAAAAAACAATAAATTGTGGGGATATGACAAGACACACACATTTAGAATAGAGGCAGTAAATCTTTGGACAGTGACCAGGAAATATATGGGAGAAATTAATGGAAGATAAGGATTATTTTAGTAGGTTTGTTCATACAGGTCTATTTTGGAAATGATTCCAGTCTCTGGTGAAAAGAATGTTCTTCTTGTGCTGATACAAAGAGGCCATCTATTCATGCGAAATTTTAGAACCTGGTTTTAGTAGAAAAGAGAAAGAGAACTCTCCTGTATCTGATGTTTCTCAATGCCTTCAGCTCAAAAAAAAAAAAATCAGTATGCTAAAATGATATATTTTGAAGTAACATGTCCTGAACTCCTTCAAGTACATACTGACATAAGTAAATGATTAAATAAATAAATGGGGGACAATAGACAAATATCCCAAGCAGAACAGTTCCAAATAACTTATGTGGATAACCAGCTCTCAAGAAGGTTAAATATAACTCCCCACTCTTTTCAGTGCATGCTGCTTATTAAAGTGACTTCCTTCCAAAGAGATTCCATACAATATGGACAAGGGAAAAAGAGTTAACTTTCTAGTTGATAAACCTTACAAACATTATCTCAAACATAAAAATGATCTCATCTTGATAGCATGTACCCTTGATATGAAGTGATGAGAATGCCACATTAGCCCTGTGGTCTTCCCCCCAGAGAGACATGACCCCACTGCAATCATGATAAAAATGTTAGAAAAATGCCAATTTAAGGACTTTCTACAAAATAACTGACCATTAGCCTTCAAAACTGTCAAGGATATCCAAAAATGGAAGTGTGACCTTCTGTCACAGCAAGAGGAGGCTAAGAAGACATGATAACTAAATGTAATGTGGTATCCTGTGTGGGATCCTAGAAGCAAACAAGATAAAAAACAAGGAAATCTGAATAAAAGCATAATAATGTATCAATATTGGTTCACTAATTGAGATAAATATACCATACTGATATAAGATGTTAATGTAGGGGCAAAAAGGATGGGCATATGGGAATTCTAGCTTTGCACTGTTTTATAAGTCTAAAATTATTCTAGAATAAAAAGACTGTTTCCTTTAAAAATGTAATTTATTTACTATACCCTAGGCAAACTTAAGTGTATGGTACATTGACTTTCAACAAATGTTTGTTGAATGTGTGAAAATAAAATTTATTCTTTATTCTCTCTGAGTTGACCTTAGTAAATCACCTTCTATTCAGGAGATCTTCTTTTATTTAATACCAAAATGACTTTGAGGGCAAAAGTGGTATATAAAAAAAAAGGAATTCTATAGTGGAAAAATGAGAATTTCTTAGCAAGGAAAGTATATATGACATAACTTAAAATCTCCATCACAATAAAACAATAAAAATTATAACATCAATAAGAGGTTAAAATTTTTATGTTCAAAATACTTTCACATTTATTTGCAATGTCAATTCCTATAATAATGAATTGAAAAAGGCAAAGTAGACATTACTTTCTCCATTGTAAACATCAAGAATCTTGACACAAAGGGAAAATATACAACACATTTAATGTAGAGAAGTGCTTCCTTATCTACATGTTGGCAATAATTAGATTGTAGCTTGGGTCAGTGGTCTCACTTCTCTGGGGTCCAGTTTCCCTATCTGAAAATGAAGGGTACATTCATGATAGAGGAAAGTTCATGTAGAATAGAAACCCTCCTCCAATCCAAACACATAGAATATAATAAATTATTGTAAAATAAATACATAAATGCACTAAATATTATGAAAAAAAAATCCAAGGACCAAAAAGGGAAGGAAAGTATGGTATAGGCAGAGGCTAAAGCCCCCATGGTCACCAAGGGGATAAGACTAGCTGTGTATGTATGGTCCAGGTGGGGCCCTCAGATGGGAATGTGTGGGCTCCAAATGGCTCAGACAGACTATGTGTAACAGAGATTGAAACATCTTCTCTTGTCTGCCCAGGTGGCCTCTAAAAACATGCTCCTTCAGAACCTACTGCCAAGTCAAAATTCTCACATGAGCCTGCTTTCCAGGCTATTGTAGGCATGAGCACTAAGAGTATTGCTGAACTGATAAAATAAGGTTGTCTGTATCCAGACACCAAGAGGCATCGGCTAAAGCAATCATGAAATGGCCTTCCCAGAAAGAGGCATAGGGAGGAACTCCCCAAGAGATGAGTGAAACCAAAGAAATGGGAGAATTCTCATTCAAGGAAATAGAAATAATTGAAAAAAAATCTAAAAAGATGTTTAAAAATCAATTTCTTTGAAATCTTCAAAGAAATATGGGAGGATTGGGAGACTCAATAGTGTGTTAAGTATTAGGCTAACAACCAAAGAAATTGTGAAGTAAAAGCTGGAATTGAGAAAATTTCCCAGGATGAAAACAGAAAGACATAGTGACAGAAAAAAAAATGAAAGAAATTGACATCAAGGCTATGAAGTACTAACATGTCTAATAAGAAATTCAGAAGAAAAAATATACAAAGAACGAGAGACATGGTCAAAAGGAGTTAGGTAATGGCTGAAATTTTCTAGAATTAGAAAGGTAAGAGTCTTCAAGTTGGGAAAACCATATTTGCCTAGCAAGACAAATAAAGATACATCCACATATAGACATTGCAATGGATGAAAGCCTGTAAATCCCACCAGAGAAGAAAAATTACCTTAAAATAACAGTAACCTGGCTGACCCAGCTCATTTTTTCACTAATAAAAGAATGTGTCAAAGTGCTATGGGAAAAAAATTGTAAATGTAGAATGTTATGCCTTCAAGAATAAATGTAAATGAAGATATCTTCAGGACTAAGTTTATTACTAACTTATTGCAAGAACTATTAAAGGATATAATTCATCAAAACTAAAAATAAATTCAGAAATGAGGAGTGGGATTCAAGAAAATTGTTGAGCAAAGAAACTGGATATAGTGATAAAAATACATACTTACCGTAAACAAAAAAAGAAAATATGCTTCTTTTGTGTTTAAAACATGTTAGAATTAAAATTCTAAACAACAATAGCATGAATTTGAGAGTGAGGAGATCTAAGGAGTATGAGGTATACTAAGGTTCTTCCCTATACACATTGTTAGAAAATTAGTAATGGAATATGTATATTGAAAATTTGAGGGCAACTGCTAAGAGAACAAAAATACATAATTTACAAACCACTATGAGGGAGAAAAGAACAAAAGACAGAAAATTATATCAACCCAAAAAGACTCAACCTCCTACTTGAGAGGAAAAGAAGTAAAGAAAAAGTAACATAAAGAGAATACACAAAATAAGATGATAGAAATAAATCCAAATACATAGAGAGCAGCAATTTTCAGAATAATACTTTATACATACCATTGATGCCTATTATGTAAGTTTTAAATCCCTAATAAATTATAATGCAGATACATATTTATGTAACCAACTCTATAGAATGTTTTAAATAGACGGAAAGAATCAAACTCATAATAGTGGTTGATTATTGAGTGAGAGGTCTAAGAAGACTTTATCTACATTTATTAATTATATATTATTAATATTTAAAAAAGAAAACAAAATATTCACACTTAGTAATTGGAGGTGATGCAAACCCAGGTATTATTAGATTTACGTTTGTATGCCTTACGTTTTTCCATTAAAAAAAATTAGGCTTAGTTATTCCTTCTATGTCTAAAAAAATGTATATATTTCTGAAAATACCAAAAAACAGCCAGGCAGCTACAGGAAGAATCAGAACTAGCACCAAGGTCTCCTAATTCCAAGTCCATACTTTTTCCCTTTACACCAATATTCTAGGTGTTCTGGTTATAATCAATGTTCGCTGCTCCCTGGGGTCCTTAGAGATGACTTTTGAAAGTTCATACAAGTCTGGGCTTTCATCACTTTTTCTTCTACTCTCAATGCCTAGATTGGCACCAATTTACCCTGGAGTGGTTCTTGTGAGCCTTAATTGAGGACCACAAAAGATAGCAAGATCTCTAAGTGAGTAGTCTGAATAATTTCCTCAAGCAGATCACTCTGTGGAATTTCATTTTCAACATGAATGGTCACACTTCAAGCAATGAATGAGATGCATTGTTCAGGGGGAAATGACGCACTCAATTCTGTAGTGCTGCTCAACGGTCCCAGTGCAACTTAGCAGTGCGTCAGCATTTTCATTATAAACCCATCAGCAGGATGTAAGTGCCCAGAGGCTACCTCTGAAATCAATTTGCTGAGTCACTGCTGAGAAGGGTTGGCTGGATAGGACCCACAGGACACAAACACGAACCTCTTCTAGTACGACTCTCCTGACCATATTGGTCCTCACCCTGACCTCTTTATAACCCTGAATTTTCCATCCTTCATGATTTGTCCAAGTCCATCTTAGAGAAAGCTTCTCCCTTTGCTCATTAGTTTCCTGTTGTCTTTAAACTCCTTTTGTACTTAATGTTATATGCAGCTTAGCAGTTATTTACAAGTTGTCTTGGCCTGAGTTATTTCAGGGATATTTGTTCTGTTTGCCAAGTAAACAAGAGAGGCCTCTGAAAGCAGCCCCTTGTTTCAGGGACTGAAACACGGTTTGAGAACAGTGCTGACAACTACCAGGCACTGGAGAATTAGCTATGTGTTGCTTGACTGCTTCATGGCAAGTCATATAATTCCCAGTCCTCTGTTGAGAGAAGACACCAGTTCCACTCCTCTGGATCAGCCCTCCTTAAAGTCTTGAAGTTGGTGGAGTAAGATGGGGCACAGACCACTCTCAAATTGTCTATATTCATACTTCTCCATTGTTCCACAAAGGTAGCAGTCTGTTTAAGAAATATTCCTCAATATTACCTTAAGGTTGGCAAACTCAAAGCAGATTTGGACTTACAGGGAGCACCTAAAGGGTAATCAACAATAGCTGTAAACCTTACCTTACTGCCACTTGAGAGAATCAGAGCCTCACAGAGGAAAAGTCCCTTAGCTCAGGAGCTTCAAATTCTTCAAATGTGATCTACAGTAAGAACTCCATTTTACACTGCAGCAGAGTGCATATGTGTGATTGAATGAGAGAGGAAGAAAATGAGAATTAAACAAAAGTTGTAGGAAACTCTAACTACTATATGTGATTCAGTTGATATTATAGGTCTTGTCTTATCTTCTCCTATTCTATGATAAAATTCTATCCCATTTTAATTCATTTTTTGAATGTTGCATATGACTAAACATATTGAATTTATGATTCTAATACAGAAATTACTTTTCCTATATCCCAGATAAGAATTTCTTATTCTCTTACCATTCAGTAACTGCTTCAACCACTTTAGTGACCTCCTGATCAGTAAGGAGTTCTTTGTAATATTTGACAAGATCTCTTTCTTAGTAACTTCTGTACCTGGCCAGATATGTTTTTGGAGCTTTTCTTGTTGTCTTGAATTGTGTGTAAGGCCAAAGCCCCAACTCAAAATGAAATGTTGCAACTAGACACCTCCTTTTAGGGCTTTCTGAGAGGCCACAGATGGCTTCCCACTCAATAAGCTACAATCCCCTCCTCCTATCCCCAGTTTCAATAGGAAGAAGACTGAAATTGTAAATTAAAACTTAAAAAAAAAACTTAAAATACCATAAAAAATGTGATCTTGGGGCACCTAGGTGGCTCAGTTGGTTGAGCATCCCACTCTTGGTTTTGGCTCAGGTCATGATCTCGGGGTTGTAGGATTGAGCCCCAGGTCAGCATGGAAACTGCTTCAGATTCTCTCTCTCCTTCTGCCCCTCTCCCCAGCTCACACATGTTCTCTCTCTCTAAAATTATATATATATATATATATATATATATATATATATATATATATGTGTGTGTGTGTGTGTGTGTGTGTAATATTGAGAGGAATATTTGACAAAATATTTGAGAAATGTACACAGTGAAAACTACAAATTACTGAGAGATAGTAAAGAAGACCTAAGTAAATTTGGTAATGGGGTAGAAGATAATATTCCCAAGATGTCAATTTTCTCAAATTCATCTATAGATTCAATGCAATTCCAAGTAAAATCTGAGTAGGCATTTGTAGAAAATGGCAAACTGATTTTAAAATTCATATGGAAATACAGAGAATCTAGAAAAACAAAAACAACTTTGAAAAAGAGCAAAGTTGGATAACTAGCACTACCTGATTTCAAGACTTACTATAAATCCACAGTAATTAAAACAGTATGGTGTTGGCATAAAAGTAGACAAATATACCAATGAATAGAATAGAGAATTCAGAAATAGATCACTACATATATGGACAACCTATTTTCTAAAAAGGCACAAAATTCAATTCAGAAAGACATTCTTTCCTACAAAAGGTACTGGAACAATTGAATATTCACATGCCTAAAGTGACCTTGGATACACATACCATGTGCAAATATTAATTCAAAATAGATTACAGACTAAATGTAAATCCTTAAAGCATAAATTTTTATATATGAACCAAAAGTATAATCCATAAGAAAGAATTTGATAAATTGGACTTTCTCAAATTAAAAATGCTGCTCTTCAAAAGCTATTAAGAGAATGAAAAGATAAGTCACAGGGAGAAAATACTGACACATTATATATATCTGATAAAGGACTTATATCCAGAATACATAAAGAACTCTGAAAATGTAATAATAAGAAAATAAGCAACCCAATAGAAATATGAACAAAAGATTTCAACAGACACTTGATCAAAGAAGATAAAAAAAAATTAAATAAGCACATGAAAAGATACTCATTAGGGAAAGAAAAATAAAACCACATTGAGATACCACACTATACACCTAGAAAGGCTAAAATTAAAAGGCTGACCATATCCAGTGTTGACAAAGATGTAGAGGAACTGGAAGTTATGTACGTTCCTATGGGGATGTAAAATGATACAAGCATTTTTGAAGATTTTAGTGTTTTTCAGAAAGTTAAGCAACACCTACTATATGATCCAGCCATTCCAATCATAAGTATTTTACCCAAGGGAAATAAAAAAAAACATATGTTTACACAAAGATTTGTACATGGATGCTCATAGCAGCTTTATTGGTAATAGCCAAGAACTTGAAACAGCCCATATGTCTATCAATAGGAAAACAGATAAACAAATTGTGGTATAGGCATATTTCAGAGATATTGCAGGTTTGGTTCCAGACCACTGCAATGAAATGAATATTGCAATAAAGCAGGTTAAATGAATTTTTTGGTTTCCCAATGCCTGCGAAAGTTTTGTTTACACTATGCTGTAGTCTGTTAACTGTGCGGTAGTATTATGTATAAAAAAATAATGCATATTCCTTAATTTAAAAATACTTTATTGCTAAAAAATGCAAACTATCATCTTAGCTTTCAGCAAATTGTAATCTTGTTGCTGGTGTAGGATCTTGCCTCCATGTTGATGGCTGCCAACTGACCATGGTGGTGGTTACTGGAGGCTGGGGACGCTGTAGCAATTTCTTAAAATAAGACAACAGTGAAGGTTACCTCATCTATTAATTTTTCCTTTCATGAACATATAGTATATGATGCTGTCTGATAGCATTTGAGCACAGAACTTCTTTCAAAATTGGAGTTAATGCCCTCAAACCCTGACAATGCTTTATAAACTAAGTTTATGTAAGATGCTAAAACCTTTCTGGTCATTTCAACAAAGAATATTTATTAGGAGTAGATTCCATGTCAAGAAACTACTTTTTGTGCTCATCCATAAGAAGTAACTCCTCATTCATTAAAGCTGTATCATGAGATTGCAGCAACTCGGCCATCTTTTCAGTCTCCACTTCTAATTCTAGTTTTCTTGCTATTTCCACCACATCGGCAGTTACTTTCTCCACCAAAGTCTTGAACCCTTCAAAATCATCCTAGAATCAACTTCTTCAAAACTCCTGTTAACATGGATATTTTGTGAATCACAAATGGTCTCAATAGCATCCATAGGATGGTGAATCCTTTCCAGAAGGTGTTCAATTTCCTTTGCCTAGATTCATCAGAGGAATCAGTCAGTGCCAGTGGCAGCTATAGCTATAGCTTGTGGGGAACAAGCCTACAGTGATGGGTTAACAAGGCATAAAGAATTAGAAAGCCATAGATGTCCTCACCCAAGTTTGGGTAAACAAGATTAGGTAAATAAGAATAGGTAAGGCAGAAAAAAAAAAGAATAGGTAAGGCGAGCAAAGGCCCTAGTATAGACAGGGTGGGGCAAAGGCCCAAAGATATATGAGGTAAACAAGATTAGGTATTCAGAGCGGAAATGCTCCCCAACTTAGTACTACAGCAGAAAGCTGCTTTCATAGGAAGGAAGGACCAAATTAGGTAAACAAGCAAATAGGGATATAGACTGTTGCTGGGAGAAGTTGCCCAGAGCGAGTTAATTAGCAAAAGAAAGGTGCCTTGTTGACCCTGGGGTAGCTTGCTCTTTCTTGTCCCCTAGACCAATTTAGGTAAACAGAGGTGGTGCCTCACATCTGTGTAAATAACCTTCTGCTCAGTGCCAGGATTTTGTTTTGTATTAACCCAAACCCCTAACCCTGCATATCCTCAAAACCCCCTTTCCTTCATACCCATGAGTTAATGTTCACAGTTTGTCTCTTTGTGCACGTCCATCACCATGTTTGTAAGCTTCTGATCCTAATAAGAATGGAGCAAGGACCCTTAATCAGGACTCTTGTCTTCTCCCGGACACTAGCCACCTGTAGCATTTTTAATCTTGCGTCCCGCTTTCTTGCTGGACAAGAAAGAACTCCAGACTCAGAGTCTACGACACCTTACAAAATTTATCTCTTAAATAATAAAACTTAAAAGTCAAAATTAGTCCTTGATCCATTCAGAATGGATGCTGTCAGCAAGCATAAAAACAATGTTAATCTTGTTGTACATCAGATCTCTTGGGTGGACAGGCACATTGCCAATGAGCAGTGATATTTTTTAAAATACTTATATTTTAAAAAATAATCTTTAAAAAAATTTTTTTCTGAGAAGTAGGTTTCAACAGTGGGCTTAAAATATTCAGCAACAATGTTGTAAACAGAGGTGCTGTCATCCTGGTCGTGTTCCATTTATATAGCATAAATGGAATAAATTTAGCATAATGCTTAAAAGCCCTAGGATTTTTGGAATGGTAAATCAGTACCAGCTTATATTTAAGGTCACCATTTAGCTGTCTTAGCCTGTAACAAGAGAGTCAGACAGTCCTTTGAAGCTTTGAAGCCAAGCATTGACTTCTCTCTAGTCATGAAAATCCTAGGTGGTATCTTTCAATATACATCTGTTTCATCATATTGAAAACAGTATAGGCACCTTCATTAATTATCTTAGGTAGACCTTCTGGGTAACTTGCTGCAGCTTCTACATCACCACTTGCTGCTTCACTTTGCACTTTGATGATATGAAGATGGTTTCTTTCCATAAACCTCATTAACCAAGCTCTACTAGCTTCAAAGTTTTCTTCTACAGCTCCATCACCTCTCAGTCTTCAAAGAGTTGAAGAGAGTGGGGACCATAGTCTACTGGAGGAGAGGACTGGAGTCATACAGGAATCTGGCTTAGAATGTGCCTTGGAGAAACAGACAAGGAAAGGGAGGCTCAGCAGAGATGGAGGTGGCTGTCAGCTGGGAGAAGACAGGGTTGCCCTCCTGGTTCCCCCATTGAACTGTAAGCCCTTTGGTGCAAGAACAGTGTCCTCTCTCTCTGGACCATGTTGCATGAAAGCCAAAATTCCCTATCTGGAACAAGGTAAACATTATGCCTTTCCCTTCTAAACAAGGCTATGTGGAATACAGAGAATGGACATGGTTTATAACCTTGCACCTGCAGTTCTTAGCTATGAAGACTTGGACAGAGTACTTACCACTTCTCGGTTCTTCATTTTTACATCTATACAACTTGAATAATAACAATACCTTTGCTTTTAGTTGATTAATTCAGTGATATCCTTTAGTTTGTGTGAAAGTGTAGACCCTGTGTAGATGCTTTACACAAGACAGGCTGGCAGGGTGGACTTTCTTCGTGTTATGGAATTGGCAAGAAGATGTCTTGTTCTCACTGAGCTGGAGACAAGAGGAAGGGAGAGGTGGATTCTGGTGAATTTTATAACACTGATGCAGCCCATCTTTATCTCTCATGGAGTTAGACCAGTTGACCAACTTGGTAATTGATTCAGTGACAGAAATTCCAAAGAGACTGACCTGAAATGATTCTCAAACCCAACTTCTTACACTAATAATATGGGACACCTATTAAAAATGCAGACTATTAGTAATCAAAATTCTGCCAAAAAACAAGAGTCCAGAGCCAGATGGCTTTCCAGGGGAATTCTACCAAACATTTAAGGAAGAGTTAACATCTATTCTCTTGAAACTGTTCCAAAAAATAGAAATGGAAGGAAAACTTCCAAACTCTTTCTATGAAGCCAGCATTACCTTGATTCCAAAACCAGACAGAGACCCCACTAAAAAGAAGTACAGACCAATTTCCCAGATGAACATGGATGAAAAAATCCTCAACAAGATATTAGCCAACCAGATCCAACAATACATTAAAAAAATTATTCACCACGACCAAGTGGGATTTATATGTGGGATCCAGGGCTGGTTCAATATCTGCAAAACAATTAATGTGATTCATCACAACAATAAAAGAAAGGACAAGAACCATATGATCCTCTCAATAGATGCAGATAAAGCATTTGACAAAATATAGCATCCTTTCTTGATAAAAACCCCGAATAAAGTAGGGATAGAGGGATCATACCTTGAGATCATAAAAGCCATATATGAATGGCCCAACACTAATATCATCCTCAATGGGGAAAAACTGAGAGCTTTCCCCCTAAGGTCAGGAACAAGACAGGGATGTCCACTCTCACCACTGTTATTCAACACAGTATTGGAAGTCTTAGCCTCTGCAATAAGACAACACAAAATAATAAAAGGCATCCAAATAGGCCAGGAGGAGGTCAAACTTTCACTCTTCGCAGATGACATGATACTGTATATGGAAAACGCAAAAGATTCCACACAAAAAAAACTGCTAGAATTGATTCAGGAATTCAGCAAAGTTGCAGGATATAAAATCAATGCACAGAAATCGGTTGCATTCCTATATACCAAAAATAAAAAGACAGAGAAATCAAGGAATCGATCCCATTTACATGTGCACAAAAAACCATAAAATACCTAGGAATAAATCTAACCAAAGAGGTGAAAAATCTATACACTGAAAACTATAGAAAGCTTATGAAAGAAATTGAAAAAGACAAAAAAAAAATGGAAAAAGATTCCATGCTCCTGGATACGAAGAACAAGTATTGTTAAAATGTTGATACTACCCAAAGCAATCTACATATTCAATGCAATCCCTATCGAAATAACACCAGCAATCTTCACAGAGCTAGAACAAATAATGCTAAAATTTGTATGGAACCAGAAAAGACCCCAAATAGCCAAAGCAATCTTGAAATAGAAAAACCAAAGCAGGAGGCATCACAATCCCAGACTTCAAGCTATACTACAAAGCTGTAATCATCAAGACAGTATGGTACTGGCACAAGAACAGACACTCAGATCAATGGAACAGAATAGAGAACCCAGAAATGGACCCACAAACGTATGGCCAACTAATCTTTGACAAAGCAGAAGAGAATATCCAATGGAATAAAGACAGTCTCGTCAGCAAGTGGTGATGGGAAAACTGGACAGCAACATGCAAAAGAATGAATCTGGACCACTTTCTTACACCATGCACAAAAATAAACTCAAAATGGATGAAAGACCTCAATGTAAGACAGGAAGCCATCAAAATCCTCAAGGAGAAAGCAGGCAAAAACCTCTTTGATCTTGACCGCAGCAACTTCTTACTCAACACGTCTCCGGAGGCAAGGGAAACAAAAGCAAAAATGAACTACTGGGAACTCATCAAAATAAAAAGCTTCTGCACAGCGAAGGAAACAATCAGCAAAACTAAAAGGCAACCAAGAGAATGGGAGAAGATATATGCAAATGAC
The DNA here is from genome assembly GCF_018350175.1 of Felis catus. Classification (NCBI taxonomy): domain Eukaryota; kingdom Metazoa; phylum Chordata; class Mammalia; order Carnivora; family Felidae; genus Felis; species Felis catus. The sequence goes on along the minus strand of NC_058379.1, from coordinate 65,520,320 downwards.
ATATCAGATAAAGGGTTAGTATCCAAAATCTATAAAGAACTTATCAAACTCAACACCCAAAAAAAACAAACAATCCAGTGAATAAATGGGCAAAATACATGAATAGACACTTCTCCAAAGAAGACATCCAGATAGTCAACCAACACATGAAAAAATTCTCAACATCACTCATCATCAGGGAAATACAAATCAAAACCACAATGAGATACCACCTTACACCTGTCAGAATGGCTAACATTAACAACTCAGGCAACAACAGATGTTGGCGAGGATGTGGAGAAAGAGGGATCTCTTTTACATTGTTGGTGGCAATGCAAGCTGGGGCAGCCACTCTGGAAAACAGTATGGAGGTTCCTCAAAAACTAAAAATAGAACTACCCTACAACCCAGCAATTGCACTACTAGGCATTTATCCACAGGATACAGGTGTGCTGTTTTGAAGGGACACATGCACACCCATGTTTATAGCAGCACTATCAACAATAGCCAAAGTATGGAAAGAGCCCAAATGTCCATCGATGGATGAATGGATAAAGAAGATGTGGTACACACACACACACACACACACACACACACACACACACACAATGGAGTATTAGTCGGCAATCAAAAAGAATGAAATCTTGCCATTTGCAACTATGTGGATGGAACTGGAGGGTATTATGCTAAGTGAAATTAGTCAGAGAAAGACAAAAGTCATACGACTTCACTCATATGAGGACTTTAGGAGACAAAACAAATGAACATAAGGGAAGGGAAACAAAATATAAAAACAGGGAGGGGGACAAAACAAGAGACTCATAAATATGGAGAACAAACTGAGAGTTACTGGAGGGGTTGTGGGGGGGGATGGGCTAAATGGGTAAGGGGCATTAAGGAATCTACCCATGAAATCATTGTTTCACTATATGCTAACTATTTTGGATGTAAATTTTAAAAAATAAAAAATAAAATAAAATTTTAAAAATGCAGACTATTAGACTCATGCAGAAGTTCTGTTTCATTCATCCTATGATATGAGCAGGGAAACTATATTTTAAATGCCTAATGCAAGTAGTCTAAAACAGCATTTGGAAACCTGTGCCCTTTGAGGTCTGTCAGTTCCAACACTAAGTGTCAACATTCATTTATTTGTCTGTCCCCCCCAAAAGGGATTTGTCAACTTTTGTAGTTTGATTTCCTGCTTTCCCAAGCAAGATCTAAAGGAAGAGTTTGTAGAGAAAATTATTGTATAAATAAGGAAAATGTTTAGCCTGCTGAAGATTAAAGGTCAACAAATGATTCCCAAGAAATTATAAAAGCCACTTGGTATGCAAATAATGCCGCCAAATGGGAAATGTGCTAATAACAAATTATATTTATCTCACTTGCAAAGCTTTTTCTGATATTCTGATTCATATTACAAACCTGTGCCCCCACTCAAGACCCAGGCATCAGCTGTATCTTGGGGAAAACCAGGGCTGCCATCTCAGGCTCTGTGCCTTTGGAGGTCTTCTGGGGCCAGAAGGTGACACTCCACAGGGAACTACTGAGAGAGGAGGACTCTTCTAAATGTAAACTAAGTTGAAGTAAGGAATGACACTGCTTGCCTACTTTGACACACACCCTGGGCTCTCCCTTTGTTGTTGGATTTGTGATTTACTTCTATGCTTACTTCCCTAAACAAAGATCCTCAGCTTTTTACACCTAGATTAAGACATAAATTGAATGAGGATCAGTGGCCTGGATGAATTACCAATAATCATCATTGAGCAGGTGCCCAGGGATTCTGTAAATTCTCACCTGTGGACGTTGGCAGTTGAGAAATGGGGATCTGAGCAATACAGAAGACTACTCTTGGTTGCCTACTTGGTTACTTCTCTCTTGTATCTCCTTCAAACTATATTCTTGGTCTACCAACACATTCTCCCCATCTTTTATCATCTCCAACTTAACAGTCTATGTCAGGGTTATAAGGACCTGTAGGTGGGAGCTACATCCAAATCGTTCATTTTTATACCTTCTAAATTATACTCTCCATACAGGGAATATTGACATTCCCAGGATATGTAAGCATCCTGTGAACTTTGGCCCAAATCTTCTCTTGTTCATGGAGACTGCTCTGAAGGTCACTTGGCATAAGCAGAGACTGCCTATGGCACAAACTTGTCTTTAGTGAGTTGGGAAATAACCTCTATTAGCATCGACAGGATACTTCCCTGTAGTCTCATGCAATGTTGAAGAAATGGAACCTACTCTCACAGACTTTTTAAGAAATTTTACTGACCTTGTAATACCCATTGGCATAAGATAACTCAAGCTTGACTCAATAGGATATATTTTCACAAAGATAAACATTTTTTCACAATATTCTCTAAGGATAACACCTTCCTATCACTAAAACAACTTTTTTTTTCCTACCAGAAGCAGAGACTGGGGTAAGAGCATGGTTATCAGAAGATAAGGAAGGAATGACCTGGAAACCCTACATTTGCCCTGAGTCACAGATGTTTTTCTTCAAGGGCATCATTAGTCAACCTCATTTTCTTTTTTGGCAACCACCTATTAATGCTAAAAAGTCCTAGTTTTCTACATTTCTTCCAACACCATAGTGCCAAGACTATCTCCTTCCCAAATTTCAGTGAACAATACTGTTTTTTTTTTTTTTTTTTTTTTTTACCAAGGAGAGTATCCTAGGGAATGTAAATCTCAGTTCATAATTTGAGATCCCCAAAACCAAGAATCATTATTGTTCCACAACTTAATTCCAATTGCAAGTCCATTCTATTGGGGTTGGTGGCAGACATTTAACCTTATTCAGTTTGTCATTCCTTCCACTTCTTTCTCTAGATTATATTTAGATCTTGGTTACATATGCAGTCTCAAGTATTGGGAAGGCCCTATTTAAACTTTGAGGTAGTCTATCTACCCAGTCAAACACAGAACATTACAAATTTTCTCTGGTTCGTCATTATTGGTCTATATAAGTCATGGACTAGGCATTTCTTGTTTCTGCTACAGTTACCAAAGTAGACAAAAACATTTTAAGTTAAAGAAAATACATAATACTCCCAGGTGGTGAGAACCTGAAGAGCAATCATGCTCTCAAAAGAAGGATTCTTTGGGACAGCAGAAGGGAGTGCTGTGGTGGGCAATAGTGATTTCTGAAGATAATCTAAAGGATCTCACAAGCAACTACAGAGGATTATCCCAGCAGAGGGAGTAACTGAGAAGCCATTTATGTCAAGGAATGGCTTTTAAGAAGACAAAGTCCTGGGATTATAAAAAGTTTCAGTTAGAGGAGACTGATAGAACAATGAGAAGATCATTTTCAAAGCTTTACCATGGGAACCTGGTAGAAAGTAGAATTCCTGGGTAGAAAGTTCACAAAAATGTAAAGGCTTCCCTTTAAGACTGCAGCCCCCAGGAGTTTCTTACTCTCCCACTCATTCACACTCAGCCTCGAGCAATTCATTAGAATTGCTGGTAAGTATTACCAGGTAAGTATTCCTACCAGTTTGACTCAGGTGGCTTCTGCTCCAGTTAAGCAGACCTCAGCTATCACACTTGGGATGTGCCTGTCTCTTCAGATTTTTGGGTAGCAATTTACCCTGAAACTCCAGTTCTCTGATGGGTCAAAGAAAAATCCTTAATATTCAGTTTATCCAGCTTTTCCTGTAATAAGGAAGAGAGTGTTGAGTTCCAAGTTCTTTACATGTGGGAGCTGAAATTGGAAGTCTCTAAAGGTTTTTCTCCATATTTTCTTCTGTAAGTTTTATAGATTTAGGATTTACACTTAAGTCTATGATCCATTTTTAATTAATTTTTGTAGTTGGTGCAATATATTAATTGATGTTATTTTTTGTTTCCCTTTTTTTTGTTTGCATATGGATATCTAATTGTTCCAATATCATATATCGAAAAAACTATACTTTCTCCATTTAGTTGCCTTGTACCTCCATCCAAAATCAGTTGTCCATGTATAAGTGGGTCTCTATTTGGTTCTATTTTCCTTATGTCTATATTAAATCCAATGCCATATAGTCTTGATTACTGTGGATTTATAATAAGTATTGAAATCAGATAGTGTTTCTCTGCAAACTCTGTTCTTTTCAAAGTGCTTTGCATTTCCCTAGGCATTTTAGAACCATCTTGTCAATTCCTACAAAAAAAAAAAAAAAGACCTCTGGTATTTTGATTGGGATTGTACTGAATTTAGAGGCCAATATGAAGAGAACTGACATCTTAACAATACTGAATATTCTGACATAAGAGCAATGTATATTGCTCCATTTATTTACATCTTTATTTACTCACAGCAATGCTTTGCAGTTTTCTGTGTACTGGTCTTACAATTTTTGGATCAGATTTTTGCCTAAGTATTTCATATATTTTGATGAAGCAAATACAATTTTTGTGAAACAACACAGTTTCTTATTTAAGCCATTTAACAATTGAATATGTTGTTAATTTCAGCTGAAAATATACTACCTATGCCTTGTTTAATGTTTCAATCATTATTTGTGATTTCTTCCATTACTTTTATACTTAAAAAGTTGTTTCCAATTGTGATATTAAATAAATACCTACCTTTTCCCCACCTTGGCTTAAAAGTTTTAAATTAAACTGCTTCATTTATGTGGATTGTTTTGTGTATATGGTGTGAGGTAAGGATCCAACACTATCTCCATTCCAAATAATTAACTATTGTGTCAGCACAAGTCATTCCTTCACTTTTTAAATTTATCCCTTGATCTGTGATGACATTTTTATAGACATCTCTTCATTATTAACTTTCATAAATAATAATCATGATATGTTCCAGAACAAATTTATGTCAACTACATCTGCACCAAGAGGTGCCATTAGTGGTCATCTGTGGTCATTTTAGTTTATTTACTAAATGTATTTGTATTTTTCATTGCTAATTTTGACTTATTTTACTAATATCATGAAGTCCATCATATAAAAGAAATGTAATTAGCAGTGTGAATATGGTAAAATGAGGACAGAAACAAAGTACAGATCATTTTTTAAAGCAGAGTCTTAAAAAATAAAACATTACAAACATTTGAAGTTTCTCAGAAACTGACAAAATTACACACATGAGTTCCACAGTTAGAAATGATTCTGATGGACAAAAACAAATCAATTCAATACAGGAAAGTGCTGGGTTCCTCTGCAATAAATAATAATTCACACTAACAAAGAAAACTAATGGGCAGAATTTTAGGTGTGGGCTAAAGAAATATCAACATCAGAAGCCATTTGTGAAATATTCTGAGAGGATAGGAGTTTGAGAACATAAAATCTCTATGGCAAGATTAGGCTGCTGATTCACTCCAGTTCAAGGCTTATTCATATCAGCACATCAAAATGAGCAGTAAGATAGCAAGTGACGTTATTTTAACTGCTGATGTCTTCAGGTCTCATTCAGGGATATTCAAGGAGACCTGTCTACCTTAGGAGTCTTTATCAGTTTCCACAAAACGGGTTTTCCAAAAGCATAATACATAAGCTAATACATGAGGAAGGCTATCCCTGGGTTTAAAGCACTGAAAGACCACCTCTCAATCTAATTTGGTAGGAATGTATTGGGAGAAGCCATCTTAGACACCACCTTCCTAATCACTTTAAGCTTATGAACAGATGAAACTGTGAACTATATTTCTAAATTTAAGAGGTCATAATTCTAATCTATACTTAACCTCTGTTTTTGGCCATTATACTGTTCCAGTCACCAGTCTGTAAAGTCTGGCACCAATACCCTACTGTTATAATTACTTCCTCATAATTTTTATTTTTTAAAAAAAAAATTCTGGCAGTCTGCATCCTTTATTCTTCCAGTTAAATTCTAGAGTCACTAGATTGAATTAAACTATAAGCTACAATTGAGACGAATTGTCATATTTATATTTAGTTTTCCTATATACAAACATAGCATATTTCTCATGTATCAAGGCATGTTTATACCCTCAGTCAATTTTTTTGACTTTCTTCATGTGACTATAGCACATTTTATATTTGGCCACATTATGTATTTGGGTTTTTTTTTGTTTGTTTGTTTTTTTGTGTGTGTTTCTTTTTGCTTTATGTATTTTTGTATTTTTTGTATTCATAAATTTGCTTTTTAAAATAATATTTTCTATCTGATTTTTTTTTCCAAATAGAGGCAGATCTGGATTTCTATGTATTTTTTCTACATTATCAAATACTCATGTTGACTTTGGTAGTTTTTACATTAGTTTTCTTCCTAAATACTATCCATCTTTTTCTATGTTCTGGTACAAGAGGATTAGCTATCTTTCCAAAGTTTAAAATAACATATTTTTCAAGTCAGCTGGAGTCTGGTCTTTGAGGGCCTTTTTTCCCCAATTATTTTTCTTCTCTTTAAATCAATATGGAAAGGTATAGTTTTTCCAAGAAAACCACCCATTTCTTTGAGAATTTCAAATTACCTCCCTAAGGTGTTATATAGTAGTATGTTACTTTAAAAGTATTGTGTCTACATATTCAATGCAATCCTTATCAAAATAACACCAGCATTCTTCACAGAGCTAGAACAAATAATCCTAAATTTGTATGGAACCAGAAAAGACCCCAAATAGCCAAAGCAATCTTGAAATAGAAAACCAAAGCAGGAGGCATCACAATCCCAGACTTCAAGCTATACTACAAAGCTGTAATCATCAAGACAGTATGGTACTGGCACAAGAACAGACACTCAGATCAATGGAACAGAATAGAGAACCCAGAAATGGACCCACAAATGTATGGCCAACTAATCTTTGACAAAGCAGAAGAGAATATCCAATGGAATAAAGACAGTCTCGTCAGCAAGTGGTGCTGGGAAAACTGGACAGCAACATGCAAAAGAATGAACCTGGACCACTTTCTTACACCATGCACAAAAATAAACTCAAAATGGATGAAAGACCTCAATGTAAGACAGGAAGCCATCAAAATCCTCAAGGAGAAAGCAGGCAAAAACCTCTTTGATCTTGACCGCAGCAACTTCTTACTCAACATGTCTCTGGAGGCAAGGGAAACAAAAGCAAAAATGAACTACTGGGAACTCATCAAAATAAAAAGCTTCCGGGGCGCCTGGGTGGCTCAGTCGGTTGGGCATCCAACTTCAGCTCAGGTCATGATCTCACAGACTGTGAGTTTGAGCCCTGCATCAGGCTCTGTGCTGACAGCTCAGAGCCTGAAGCCTGCTTCAGATTCTATGTCTCCCTCTCTTTCTGCCCCCCCCCCGAAATGAACAAACATTACAAAAATAAAAATAAAAAGCTTCTGAACAGAGAAGGAAACAATCAGCAAAACTAAAAGGCAACCAAGAGAATGGCTAACATGCAAAATATCATTTGCAAATGATATATCAGATAAAGGATTAGTACCCAAAATCTATAAAGAACTTATCAAACTCAACACCCAAAACAACAACCAACCCAGTGAAGAAATGGGCAAAATACATGAAAAGACATTTCTCCAAAGAAGACATCCAGATAGTCAACCAACACATGAAAAAATTCTCAACATCACTCATCATCAGGGAAATACAAATCAAAACTACAATGAGATACCACCTTACACCTGTCAGAATGGCTAACATTAACAACTCAGGCAACAACAGATGTTGGCGAGGATGTGGAGAAAGAGGATCTCTTTTACATTGTTGGTGGCAATGCAAGCTGGGGCAGCCACTCAGGAAAACAGTATGGAGGTTCCTCAAAAACTAAAAATAGAACTACCCTACAACCCAGCAATTGCACTACTAGGCATTTATCCACAGAATACAGGTGTGCTGTTTTGAAGGGACACATGCACCCCCATGTTTATAGCAGCACTATCAACAATAGCCAAAGTATGGAAAGAGCCCAAATGTCCATCGATGGGTGAATGGATAAAGAAAATGTGGCATATATATACAATGGAGTATTACTCAGCAATCAAAAAGAATGAAATCTTGCCAATTGCAACTACGCGGATGGAACTGGAGGGTATTATGCTAAGTGAAATTAGTAAGAGAAAGATAAAAATCATATGACTTCACTCATATGAGGACTTTGAGACAAAACAGATGAACATAAGGGAAGGGAAACAAAAATAAGATAAAAACAGGGAGGGGGACAAAACAGAAGATTCATAAATATGGAGAACAAACTGAGGGTTATGGGAGGGGTTATGGGCTAAATGGGTAAGGGACACTAGGGAATCTACTCCTGAAATCATTGTTGCACAATATGCTAACTAATTTGGATGTAAATTAAAAAAAAATAAAAAATAAAATTGAAGTATTGTGTATCTATTATTTTTTCAATTTTGTATTGTAGTAAAATACACAAAACACAAAGTTTACTACCTTATTCATTTTTAAGTATACAAGTTAGTGGTGTTAAAATATATTCATAATGTTGCGCAACCATCACCATTGCCCATCTCCATAACTCTTTTCATCTTGTCAAACTAAAACCTTGTACCCATTAGCTTATTTCATTTCTCCCTCCCCCAGCTCATGGAAACCACTACTCCACTTTCAGTTTCTGATTTTGAATACTCTAAGTACTCTTTTAAATGGAATCATACACTTTGTCTTTTTGTAAGTGACAAATTTCACTTAGCAAAATGTCATCAAGGTTCATCCATATTCTTTCCTTTTTAAAGCTGAATAATATTTCATTGCATGGATATACCACATTTTATTTACCTGGTTATCTGCCAATGGGCATTTGGGTTGCTTCCATGTTTTAGCTATTGTGAATAATGCTGCTATGAACATGGGTGTACAAATATCCTTTTGAGACCCTGCTTTCAATTCTTTTGTGTATATATCCAAAACTGGAATGGCTGAATCATATGGTAATTCTATTTTTAATTTTTTGAGGAACTGACAGTGTTTTTACAGTGGTTGTACCATTTTGCATTCCTACCAACAGTACATGAGAATTCCAATTTCTCCATATCGTCACCAACACTTATTATTTTCTTTTTTTGTTGTTGCTTTTGTTTTTGCTTTTGTTTTATGATATCCATGATAATGGGTGTGAGGTGGTATTTCATTGTAGTTTTCATTTGTATTTACCTAATGATTAGTGATACTGAGCATTTTCTCATGTGCTTATTGGTTATTTGCACGTCTTCTTTAGAGAAATGCCTATTCGATTCCTTTGCTTATTTTTGATTTTGGTTTGGGGTTTTTTGTTGAGTGTTAGGCGTTTTCTATATATTCTGGATATTAATCCCTTATAACTTACATGATTTGTAAATATTTTCTCTGTTTCTATGGGTTGTCTTTTCACTCTGTTTACGTTGTCCTTTGATGTACAAAATTATAAAATTTTTATGAAGTCTGATTTGTCTTTCTTCAGTAGATCTCTTTTTATAATACCCTTTTAATTTTTTGTCATATTTTTAAAATCATATTTTCCAGAGATCATTTATTCTGTTGAGATTTTTGCCCCTAATGTACCAGATATTGTAAAAATTCTGTTTATCTAATTTTTCTACTTTGTAATGTACTAATTTCTTTATTTCATATCTATTCTTATACTCCCTTTATTTTTTGGTGTATTAAAGCTTACTAAGTTGGATGCTTAATTCATTACTTTCATTCCTTATTGCTTAATTAAAAACACACACACACATAAAATGGTAGGAGTTTTCCCAGTGATTCTGTTTTGCCCACAAACCATACATTTTGATTAACACTGCTCTTGTTTTTGGTACTAACAATTTTATAATTATAGTTTTTATTTCCTCTCAAATCCAAGAAATTTTTATGGAAATTGCCTGTGTTAAAAAATAAACTCTTATTTAATCTATATTTATGCAACCTCATTATTATATTTAAATCTCTTAATTAGTCTACTTCATACATTAAAGAGTGTCACAGATTTATTAAGGTAAGGTTTGTGCAAATTTCTTTTTATTTCTTATGGGTTTTAAAAATATTTTGATATTTTTGATTGGTACATAAATCTCTGCTTCAGATGACATCTTTTATCAATTAAAAATAACCCTCTGGGGACTCAGTCAGTTAGGCATCCAACTCTTGATTTCGGATCAGGTCATGATGTCATGGTTCATGAGTTCGAGCCCTGCATCAAGCTCTGTGCTGACAGTTCAGAGCCTGCTTTGGATTCCCTCTCTCCCTCTCTCTCTGCCACTCCTCTGCCTGTACTTGTACACGCCCATGTGCTCATGCACATGTGCTCTCTCTTTCTCGGGGCTCTAGGGTGGCTCAACTTATTTTTTAAAACTTGTTTTATTATTATTTTTTTTAAATGACGCTTTGTCTTATTCTGTGTATTTTTTCTTTTTATTTTACTTTATATAAAATTAATATTGTCATTTATTTTTTTCTAATGTTTGAATTTGCTTGATACAGGTTTTTGTTGTTGTTGTTTTAGTTTTAACTTTTTTGAGTGCTGTTTATAAAAGAACACATATTGGAATTTTACAAAGACAGTCTTTTACAAAAGAAGGGTTAAGATATTTTACATTCACTTTATATCTTGTTTGGCCCTCCTTCAGGGTTATGAAAAGACTATGCAATAATCCTTTGAGTTACATTACTTCCATCTGAAAAGCCACATTGCTGACTCTACTCATACCCTCCTTCCTGGGGCTTTGTACCTCCGCTGGGCTGAGGTAATAGGGCGAGGAAGAGAATTAGATATAGGACTAGACGTAGGAATAAGTAAATGGACTGATTTGGATCAGGCATCTGATCCAAAGAGGCCCTATGAAATTCCCAGACTCAAGAGTCAATAGGGCACTTATATAGTAATGGTGGGGCAGCCCAAACACTCCCTCACCTTATAGGAGTTTGAAAGATGACAAAGAGAGTCAGCAGTCAATAGAGAATACAAACCTCTGAAATACACTGAGCATATGGAAAAGTTGTAGAAGAAATGAGATGACAGAGCAGGCAGTCCGTAGTATCTGGGGAGGCTGAGAGTCCAGCAGGTGTGCTGCAGTGTGGAACTGATGTGGGAAACAAGCACAACCAGGTGAGAGCTGAATGGCATTTCAGGTCACCATCACATGTGCTGGGTTGGTGTTCTGGGCTGCCCCACTTCCCTGTGCCCCCTTTTCACCTTAGGGAACCCAAGAGTATCTGAATTTGTAATCAAAGGGCCCCAAATAACACATTGCTTCCCACTTTCTATTCATAAACTTCTGTGCTCTTTCCTTTATTTTCTATATTTTGCTATGTGGAATATGTTGTTTGATTTTATATGCTATAATGACTCGAAGGGATTATATCCTGTTTTGAATTCTATTAGTGAATATCTTTCAGTTTTCCAAAAATATCATTTTATTAAGTGTTAGTTGATATTTCTGTAACTATTAAAATCAAGAACGGAGTCTCCTGAGTCTTATTTATACAAGGGAAGGGATTTAGCATCGTTTTATTGCTCTGACTTGATACTTCTTTTAAAATAATAAACTAGCATTTTTATACAGCTTGTTGATAAATCACTATTCTTTTTATGATATATGTATCATCTTTCAAATTCTTCAACACTTAAATTATTTTTAAGCAACTACTTTACAAGATTTAGTTTTCTTTTAAGTTTATTTATTTTGAGAGAGAGAGAGAGCATGTCTATGGACAAGTGGGGGAGGGGCAGAGTGAGAAGGAGAGAGAGAATTCCAAGCAGGCTCCACACTGTCAGGACTGAGCCTGATGTGGGGCTCAAACTCATGAAGGGTGAGATCATCACCAGAGCCAAAACCAAGAGTGGGATGCTTAACTGACTGAGCCACCCTGGAGCCCCAAGAATTATTTTGTTTTAATTCTATGTTTAAGTGAACCATTTCAATGCTTATTTCTCAATCTTTTATACCTCAATGTCCATATTCTTTATTATAATTAGCAAATGACTACATAGTGATCCCTTGGTACCAAGAATTGTAAGCACATAAGAATAAGGACTCATTTAACCCTCATAACAGCCCCATGAAATGAGTGCTAATATTATCCCCATTTTATAGATCAACAAACAGAGGTACAGAGTTATAACGTGCCTACAGTCACATGACTAGTTATTAACAGAGCAGGATGTAAAACTCAGGCAGTGAGGTGCCAAGCCCATGTTTTCAGTCGATCTGCTCTCCTGCCTCTCACCCGTAAGCTCTTAATTTTAATTAATTTTTCCATAGGTTCTTATACCTTTTTTCAAAAACAGTATTGGAGTGGTATATTTTCTGAGTCCCTATATGCCTGAGAATTATTTTTTATTCCTTTCATTTATGAAATACAAATTCATTTAACACAGAGCATATTCTTTAAACAAAAATATATACATATTTTTATTAACAAGGTAGAAAAAATATTCATGGAATAACTTTCAGGGAGAACCCTGGGTTGTTTTTGCTCTTTGCTTTTCTTTGTCAAGAAAGAATACTGATAAACTGCAGGGCCAAGAGGCAAGATTCTAAGAGCATATTTCTGTGGCAAAGGAAGCTGGTTAGAGTAGTGTGAATGTAGCAAGGGTGGAGACAAAAGAGAAGATTGGGAGGGCAGAGAGAAAGGAAGTGAGAGACAGCAAGATGGCCTATGACCCTACATGATGCTCTGCAAAGGCTCCTTAGGACCTCTCCCAAATATCTAAGCTCATGCATGTGAACAGATGAATCAGCACTCATATCACATGTGGCTCTGTGAAAGCTAATGAAGGTCCTGGGTCTGGCACACAGATTGATAAAGGTAGAACAACAATGCCTGGGAAAGCACAGGAAGTAAGCAAAGAAGTTAAAGAGAAGGTAATCTCCCTGGGAATTTTCAGAAATCACCTGGGAAGGCTTCAAACTATCCTAGGCAAAGGAATGGGAGATTGAAGTCCATTTACTTAAATCTGTCTGGGGAAGGAATGCCCTAGCTGACATCTTCAGTAAGTATCTATTTTATAATGTTCTCTGGATATAAACTTGTTGCAGTATTCTAAGTGTGAATTGTGCTGGGAAAGAGATTAATCGCTTCTACTTATGTGATCAGACATTTTCTTCAGCTCAAAAATATGTATTTTCTAATTAATCACAGTGAGCAAAGTTACAGGTGCCAGACTCAAATAGTCAGGGTGTGGGAACAGCTCATTGATGTGTGACTTGTGGAAACTTGTCCAAATTACATCTTCCCGTGCTCGGGTTTTCTCACCCGTAAAGCAAAGGTAAATGCTGCACCTACCTGCACTGTTCTGTGCAACGATGTGAAGATGCTTTAGCATATACCTGACACAAAGTAAGGGGCTTAATAAAAGTTAGCTGTTACTGTGGTTGAATATTTGACTATCAATTCTCTTCCAATTATTCTAGCACCTTCCTCAGGAATGTCTATAATTCTGTTGTTTGTTTATTCAGAAGCATTTATACTTACGTTTTGTTCATGATTTACTTTGGTTTTGCTTCATAGTCTGGTAAAACATCTCAGGTTTGCCGTCTAAATCACTGGTTTAATTTTCCATTATGTCTTCCTTGTTCTTTAATGCCAATAATGTATACCTTAATACTGCTACTGTGTTTTTGGTTTTCTTGTGATTGTTTTTTATAGTACCCATCTCTTTCATCTCATCCACCAATGTTTTCATCTCATTACTCTCCCTCCTAATATGACTTTCAATTACTTCTTTTATGGAGACTAGATCCTATTGCTTCCTACTAAGAATGCGAAACTGTTTTCAAATTTTCTGCTTTCCATAGTAAATGATTTTTCATAGCAGTTCACTTTTATTATATTTTGATATGAAATTCTGCTATTATTTTAAGTGTTTTGTCTTTTATGGACCTCAATAACAAATGAATTGTTTCTTCTTCATGGAAGAGAAGAACGGAGATCCTCTGTTGCCCACTGACAGGCTCTTTGCCTGGGGCTCTTCCCTTTGCCCTCTGGGTTGTGGGTCAAATCTTTCTCTTAGGTTTGCAGCTCAACACTGGACTGCAACTCTCAGTGTCTTCTTCTTCTTTAGCTTTGATAGTCTGAACAGATGAAATACATGAAAAAACAGAGGATATCTTGAGAGCAGAACCTTCCCTCTACCTTTACCTGCAGTGCTTTACTTTAGGTCATCCTCTTTCACTCACTCATTCATTCATTCATTCATTCTTATTTCATGTAGACAGGCATTTAATAACTATGAGTTGTATGTATATAATGAGCACTGGGGATAAAACAAAACATCCTTGGTATCTCTCAAGAAGCATACACACATAATATTAACAAGATATAATTGTAAATTTGTGAATACTGTGAGGAGAAAGAGTAATGTGGTGAACATATATATTTTAGAGCAGAAACAAATTCAGTGTCAGTAGCTATCAAGGAAGACTTCTCTGTGGAACTGACATTTAAGCTGATAACTGAAGGCTGAATTGAAGTCATTTAATGGAATAAGAAGAACAACATTCCAGATGGGGGGAACAGTATATGTAAATACACTGATGAAAGACTGAATGCAAGGGGTGTGTGGAATGCAGTGCTCTGTGAAAACAGCCAGGGGCCAGCGTAGGTAGAGTCTGCACATCTTATTAAGGACACTGGTCTCTATTTTAAAAGCAATGGAATACCACTAACCAGATTTTAAGCATTGTAGTGATATGCTACTGATATGGTCTTTAGAAAATCTCCCTGCTTGGAGAGTAAAAATTGAATTAGAGAACTTATCATGGACTCAGTAAAACCAGCTAGGGTTATTTTAGTGTCCTAAGTAAGAAAGAATGGCAGGTTAGTTGTATAGGGACAGAGATGGGTAGATTGGAGAGACATATGAAGGGCAAAAGTAACAGAACTTGGTGAAAGAATGGGGTAGAAGGAGAAAGGAGGTCAAGGATGTCCCCTACATCCTAATTTGTGCAATTTGGCTAGATGGTAGAGTTTTTCACTGAGATCATATTTTAAAATAGGCTTGAAAGAAAAAGCTTGAGATTATTGTTGATAATATTTAAGTTTGAGAAGCTATAGAGAGATCTAAGCAACAATTTCAAGAAAACAACTAAAGTGCAGATCTCGAGCTCAAAATAAAGGTTTAGGCTTATTTTGTAAGCTTCGTGAGTCTTTGGTGAATAGGCAGCAGCCAATGCTGTAGATGCCCAAGAGATTTTTTTTAAAATTTTTTTTAACATTTATTTGTTTTTGAGACAGAGAGAGACAGAGCATGAACAGGGGAGGGGCAGAGAGAGAGGGAGACACAGAATCTGAAACAGGCTCCAGGCTCTGAGCCGTCAGTGCAAAGCCCGACGTAGGGCTCGAACTCACGGACTGCGAGATCGTGACCTGGCTGAAGTCGGACGCTTAACCGACTAAGCCACCCAGGGGCCCCGATGCCCAAGAGATTTCTAAGGAAGAGGAACTGGTGTGCACAAAGAAGCAGGTTAGGACTGGGCCTTGTGAAACCAACTCCACATTTACGAGCTGCGGGAAGAGAATAAAAAAGCAAATCAGACTACAATGTCCATAATGTAGAAGGAAAATCAGGAGAGTAGATGTGAAAGGAACTGAGGGAAGGAAGGGTTTCCAGAAGGCCTAATGGCCAACAATGCCAAATAAGAAATTTGTCACCTTAGTTTTCTTATCTTTCTAGCTAGGATTATAAAAATGTTATTCTGGGGGTTTCCATCTGTGAGTACATATGGAAATGGAAGTACTAGCTGGGAGAGGGAGGAAGTGAAAGGAAAAATCTAGGCTGGACAACTAGTAGCTACTGTGTGGAAGCTTTTTGTATGATGCAGATCCTGTGTATCTGAACTAGGGAAGGGGGGCGGGTTCTACAGGGATGGGGAGGCAGGGTTTGGGGACTGGGAGGTAATGGTGATGTGGCAAAATCATCACACTGGTTCTGGAGTTAGACTGAGTTCAAATCCTAGTTCTGCTTCTTCACTAACTAAGGAATCTTGAGCAAGTTTCCTGTGCTCTTCTCCATCTGCCAAATGGGAATCGAAATATGACTTACCACCTGTTGTGGTTGTGAGCATTAAATGAATTAATATTTGCACAGTACTCCTGACAGTGCCTAGCACTTTGAAATACACAGTGGGCATCAGCTACAATTTTTAGTTCAAGAGAACAAGCTTATTCTCTTTCCAGGGGGTAGCAGAGGTAGACAACCAGTTCTGCACACCAGTCTGACAGTCTCCCTAGCAGTCTACACTGCCAGGCTCACAACCTGCTTCACCAGGTTGCTAAGATATATTATCTACTCTGGTTCTTATATGAATTTTATATGGAGAAAATAGTAGGTTATTAGTCAGAGACTCTTTTATGCTATAATTTTTCTATTTTATTTATTTCAACAGGTATTTGAAGAAGAAATCAGCTCCTCTTAATAGAATTACTTGTCACATAGACTAACAACAATTAATGGCTCAGCAAACTGATAAGACCCTTATGTTTTACTCCCCTGAACAAATAAGTGTTCAAAGAGTGTGACCCCTTTCAAAAGTACACTGTCAGCACCCTTTACAGCAGGCTCATCAAGGTTGCTAACCCTGTGGTCCAATCATAAGTCAACACCACAGAATATTCCATAATGTTGTAACCCATCACAATGAACAGCTCGCAGTGTGACTTATTGAACCCAAGTCTTATTCCTTCTTGTCTGTCACCTTAGAGAACAGCTTACTCAAGAATTTAGGTCTGTGGTTCTGTTTTCCATGTAACACAACCTATTCTAAGTCACAAAAGTCAAACACTGTGAAGAGGCTCATTCCTCTTCCCTGCCTACCCAGCTATCACACACAAAGGTCTCAGTATTACCACAGGCAACCAAAGCTACAGTCTGTCAGGAATCTTCTGGAGTTGTCAGTTTGTACTATTGTTCCTCTATACCCATTTATTGATTATCAAATGTAGATAACTTTTTCACCTTTTTTTTGTTTTAATTTTCACAGAGAAAGAGAGAGAGAGTGTGTGTGTGTATGTGCATGTGTGCATGAGCACGTAAGGGGCAGAGAAAGAGTGAGACAGAGAATCCCAAGCAGACTCTGCGGAGCCCAATGTGGGGCTTGGGGCTCGATCTCACAAATCGTGAGATCATGATCTGAGCCAAAATCAAGAGTTGGACACTTAACTGACTGAGCCACCCAGGCACCTCAACCTTCCTTTCTTTTTAAATTTAATATATCTTGGGTATCTTTATATATCAAAATACAGAGAGCTCTTTTCTTTTTTAAAGCTCCATATTATGTCATTATATGGATATATGATGATTTATTTTAAGGGCCCTAT
Organism: Felis catus; assembly: GCF_018350175.1. NCBI lineage: Eukaryota > Metazoa > Chordata > Mammalia > Carnivora > Felidae > Felis > Felis catus. The sequence continues at coordinate 65,503,114 of NC_058379.1, read as the reverse complement.
TGACAGACTAGTGGTTTGTTTCCAATCTTTTGCTATTACAAACAAGGCTGCAATTAATAACCTTGTAAGTATATTATTTTGCACCTGTGCAAGAATATCTGTGGGATAAATTCCCAGAAGTGGTATTACTAGGTCAAAGCATATTTGCATTTGTAATTTTGACAGATATCACCAAATTGCCCTCCATAGGGGTTGTACTAATATAAATTCCCACCAGCAATGTCTGAAAAGGGTCTATTTCCCCACAGCTTTGCCAACAGGGTATGTTTTTGATCTTTGGATTTTTGCCAATCTGATAAGTAAAAAATGGGATCACAGTCTAATTTTAATTTCCATTTCTCTTATTATGCATGAGTTGTGCATCATTTCATATAAGAGCCTTTTGCATTTTCATTTCTGTTCATATGTATCCATCCATCAGGTTGTTCTTTTTCTCCGATTTTAAACATGTATAGCCCCTTCTTCATAATTTTTAACATACCACCCTGGGACTCAATCCTTATGTTTTTGGTCAGGGCCCTTTCCTGCCTTAATTCCCTACTAATAAACATGTAAGTGTATGTATGTGGTGAAGGGGTACATGAGACTATTATTAGAAGTGGAAAGAAATGAGGAATGGCAATTTATGATTGACATTCAAGCTCTGACTCTTTTTTTTTTAATGGTGATTCTGGCAGACTCTCTCCACTTATAGCAAGGTTTCATTTCTTCCCAGTTCTGAAAGAAACGTGCAAATTAAAGAATATGTGTAACCTCCCCAGAGTGGTCTTCCTAGAACAATTACTCTCAAGATAGTAGTTAGGAAAATGGTGGAGCAAAGAATGGGATTTGAGGGAACTTGTCCAGGAGGAATCACCTTTACAACCACCTGTCAGTCACCTGGAAATCCAGTAGCAAAGAACAAAAATGGCCAGGACTCTGTCATCGCTAGGGGGAAGGTAGAGTGAGTGTCATTCTTAATAGAGATGCTGATGTGGTGGGAGAGATCTGCTATGACATGCTCACTGCCACGAAGAAAACTCATTCCCTAGGTGTACATATCTGATCTACCCTGTGCTTTAAAAATAGAAACAGCGAGCCCAGTTGAGGAGTGGCTCAGGGTGGGAAGGAAGCATAATCAAATGCAAGAATTGCCCTGGTAACACATCCATGAGGTAACAGAGTTTACTCCATAATATCATTTAAGGTGAAACTCAGAAAATGATTTGAAAAATGACCACCAACCTAACAGAGTAAAATCAGCAGACTAAGCTCTGTCAGAGCTTATGTGTCCCAGAACAAATTGTTAAAGTATTCCTGGGCTCAGTTTCTGGTTCTGTAAAATGGGGTGGGAGGAGGATGGGGCATCTCAGGACCCTTTGTCAACTTTATTATACTATGATTCCCTGATGGGGCACAGAACTAGGGTGCTATCAAACAGGGCCATGAATTTAGTTTCCAAGAATTTAAAGAAAATTTATACTTAAGTGATACTTATCACTGATTGAAAATACTTGACAATTATTTGTGGTACTCTGCTCATGCTTCAAGTTGCCAGTCAGTTACTAAAGTCTTCCCAGCTGCCACAGGCCAAAGGCCCTCATCTCTTCTACAACCCTCCAGGCCCTAAACACCTATGTTCACAGCAGACCTAGCGGTGTTAAATATCAGGACATTTGGCTGAGTCATCTTCCCACACCCATCCATGAAATTTTGCCTTGCTTTCGTTTTCCTTTACAAATACTTTCTCAGGTGATCTCTACTCTTGACACTTTAGCTCTCAACTGCATGCCAACAAGAGATAAAACAAATTGATATTGGCCTTCTATGTTGAGCAGGGACTACTGCTAGGCATCCTATGCAATGCCTCATTATTATTATTGTCATTGCTTCTAGATTTAAATGACGAGAAATGGGTTTTACTTTAAGACTTCCTAAACTTGATTACAGAATCTTAGAGATGGAAGAAACATTAAAAATATCAGTTGTCTCTCACCCATTTCAAAATTCCTTATGCAGCATTCCTGCCAAAGGGCCATCTAGTTGCTTAACACTCCTGCTGACAGAGAACTCACTACCTGACAGCTAATCGCATTAGCATCTTAACAATGACATTAAGTGGCTTCCCCTTTGCCCTTTTAGAAGAGATGTGACATTGATCCATTGCTCCTCTTGTCTTTACTCATTCTAAGTTAGGAGAGAGCATTTGGCAGTTTGATAGTACCAATGTAGTGTTTATTTAATAGTAAAAGTTCCAAATGCCAGCTGTAATCTTTACTAGCTGTTTTTGTGTTGGTGATACAATTCTAACAATTATATTTTATGAAGTCATTTCCATTAGGGTTGAGGCAGTCTACGAACGAATCAGGATTAGAAAGCAGAAGAACTAGGACTTTGTCACAGTTTTGCTCATAAGTGGAGACTTTAGGGAAAAACCAGCTCTCTTTCTGGTTCTCGATTTCCTAATATGTAAAATAAGGAGAAGAACATGGACAGTTTCTAAATACCTACCTTCCTTTCCCAGCTATAACTTTTAACAGGCCATGACATTGCTTTGCAAATGGAAGATACCAAAAATGGTAAATAAATGAAAGCACGAATTCCTATGACTAAGTGAATATGTAGACAAGGTAGATAATCCAGTAGATATAGCTCAGGCTTGCCAGAAAAGCTCCAGTTATTACCAATATCTGTGAAAATTAAGATAAAACAGGATTTCCACATGCTTGAGGACTACTGAGATGACAATTCCACTTAGACTCTTTATTATTTTACTGCATTAAGGACATTGGCTCCTAAGAAATATCATCTCACCTAAAAGGGGAACTCTGAATTAACTTTATGGATGATTGGGCTCTTTTCTATAAATTATTTTGATGGTGGCTGGACATATTGGCTGGCATACAGAAGGGAGGAGGCCAACTTGGGAGATAGCCTGAGCCAAATCTCCAGTGCCAGCTTAGTGTGAAGGGAATGCAAGACAAAGGTTAGGGAGGGAGTGAGTAACTAAGGGAATAATTCTTTGAGTGAAGTCAAGACTTATTTACATGCTCAACCCAAGCCAATCACTGCTTACGACATTGATACACATGGAAGATTATTTTCTGGCACAAATCTGTGTGTGGAGAATTTAGTTGTCTATGGAAAATAACAACCACAAGAACTCTGAAGGAAAACAGCTTCTCTAAATTTAGGACGTCAGTGGCAATTTGCCCCCTGAGGGCTAATAAAAGAAGCTGTACCCTAGAGAAATCTGAACACCAGAGGAAGGTTTCCAAAACTGTTTAAGATGATTTGAGGGATTCATGGTGGAACTTTGCAAAAAATTTCATTATTTAGCTTTCACCACTATGTCCCAATAGATTGTTGGTTTGGGCCCACTGGTGGTTTGGAACTACTGGTTTACTTGAGAAATAAGAAACTATAGCATGGTGAAGTGAAAAGAACATTGGCCTGAGAATTAAGAGATCAGAATTATAGTCTCAGCTTTATAAATTTGGGTTGTGCTTTTGTTATCTGTAAACGAGGGGAGAGATGACTGTTAAGATTTCTTCCAGCATTAATTGTCCATGAACTTTTTACATTTATAAAAAATAAAGATTATATCTATCTGACTTTTATATCTTCAACTCTGAGGTCATTGGACCTATCAGTTTTAAATTCCCATGTAATTACAGTGGTGGATTCTGCTGGTCTACCTTTCTCTTCTATATAAGCTCTTAATTCTAGACTACCTGTTTTACTCACCATCCCTTTGCAAATGGTGGCCTCTTTTTAAAATTATACATTTCTTCATTTCTTCAAATATCCAATTATTTCTGCAGGTTTTCACATCCATCAAGCCATAGGAAAAACAGACTTTTTTTTCTAAGTTGACTGATAAAATGCACTACATCCACTTAAATTTGAATTTGAATATTTTAGTGTAAGTATATTTCATGCAATATTTAGGATATGCTTATGGTAAAAATTATTCAGTAATTTTATGAAATTCAAATTTAACTGGGCATCTTATATTTTTATTTTTTAACTTTAGTAACCTTACCTTTGACCAGAGTTCTTTCTCCTCATTCCCAAAGTCCCACAGAACTTCATTTGAACCATTCTATGTACACTTACTTATGTTATCATCCAACATTTTGAGTGTATGGGTCCATCCGATTTCCCTAACTAGATTATTAGTCCTGTGAGAGACAGAGCTAGATGCTACACATTTTACATCTCCTCCTACCCCAAGTGGTGCTTTTTATTATTTCAAAATTGGCTGATTCCTCGGAGACTCCTTCACAACCCATGTACTTGCTCCCATTTATTAAGTCACAGTCTGCTTCTTCTTCAAGCTAAGATAACAGAATCATACCACATTAGCCCGGGCCCACAAGAAAATAGGATGGGACTCAATGAAAATTAACATTAAGGTCCACAACAGTTGATCAGTTGTTACCAATGATAATGAAAAATATAAATTGATCAAATTTCTTCTAGTGAATTGAAAACTACTACAAAGTCACTTGCAAAGCTGAATTCTTATTTGCCAGTTTGGTCTTACCTTCTCTTAACTTAAAAGATCCATTTTGCAAGGCACCAAACTTCCTAATGCTTTTGAACGTCTCATATGATAGTGAGTTCCTTTTGTGTCCATATAAAAACATTCAATATTGTGTATTCCTGCCCCTAGAAAAACCAAGGGTACCAACCGACTTCTCTCCGTAAAATAAAGTTCTTTACTTTAACTTCATTTCCATGCTGGTTCTGTTCTCTTTCAAGTCTTACCTACTTGCATGGAGCACTCACCACTTCCCAAACACACCCTGAACCTTTGTTTGCTCTTCTGTCTCCATCTCTAATGCTCACTGTCTCTGCCTTTCTAAATGCTACTTATTCACAGTCCCTGCTTTGTGAAGACCTAGGAATCTAGTGTGACACTATCACTTTAGATATGAAAAAAAGATGGACCTTGGATCTATCTATTCAATACTCTGTAGCAAAGTGACAGAGCCAAGGCTCAAAAATGTCCCCAGTCTTTTATTTCTGCTTTTTCTTTTTTTTTTAATTTTTTTTAATGTTTATTTCTGAGACAGAGAGAGACAGAGCATGAGTGGGGGAGGGGCAGAGAGAGAGGGGGACACAGAATCTGAAGCAGGCTCCAGGCTCTGAGCTATCAGCACAGAGCCCAATGCAGGGCTCGAACTCACAGACTGCGAGATCATGACCTGAGCCGAAGCCAGATGCTCAACTGACTGAGCCACCCAGGCACTCCTATTTCTGCCTTTTCTAAGTTCTTTCTCCAAGAACCACCTTGGGGTGCCTTGGTGGTTCAGTCGGTTAAGCAGCTGACTTTTGCTCAAGCCATAATGTCATAATTCTTGAGTTCGGGCCCTGCATCAGGCTCTATGCTAATGCCTGCTTGGGATTCTCTGTTAAAACAAGAACCACCTTTAGCTACCACCTCTTTTTTAAAGGCTTTCCTTATCATCCCAACCAGAAATATTCTTTCTCTCTCCTTTAACTACTGACAGCATTTTATTTGTAGCTCTCTTGAAGTACTTCATCCTTTTTAGGTTGTGTTTTTATTGTTGGCAAGTTTCTAAAATAAAACTATTCTTTTTGCTAAGAGGAGATTGGGTGTCCCTCTGGAGTACTATTTTCCTAAATGCCTGAGGGTTCTGTTGGGAAGAAAAATGGATAGATGGTGTCACCCATTTGCTGTACCCAAGGACTGAGGCTTTCATAAGCAAGGAAGTATGGCTGTACTTCACTCTAGGGAAAGCGTTCAGCACAGAGAAGCATCTGTGGAAAAAGGGAGAAGGAATGCCCTGGATTATTCCAGGAACACAGGCTAAAAATGATAGAAAAGAGATGGCCTTGTGAAGAACTTCACTGTATCTTGTTGTGTTCCTACTCCATCAGAGTAATTTGTCATAAAATAGGTTAAGAGAGACACATGAAAGAGGTATTATTATGCTAGGGGCATTTTAAAAAACTCATGTAACTGTGACACTGTGATTACAACCCTACCAAAGAGCTTTAGAGGTGACACCAGTGGGAGCAACCTTAAAAATGGGGTGAATCAGTGAGCAGAGGGAGAGGGCTGAATGAGGACCAGGCATGTCAATGTTGGCTGCCAGATCAATGATGGAATCAGCTGCAGAAGGTGACATGTGGCAGTCACAGGTCTCAATGTCAGAATGGACTGGGCTACCAAATAGTTTCAACAAAAATTCCATAGAACACTAAATTAAACTTGGTAGAACTTAAAATATGATATATATATTATATTTCATATGGGAAGTTCATCAACAACCAACCTTTTGGCAAATAATTGACTTTAAAGCATATGGCTTTTTATCAATGCCATTTTCTTTCAGAAAACTCTTTTTTTTCCCCCAGAATTTTAGAATAAGAGGAATGTGCATAAACAGAGAAACTACATAGGGTTAATTTCTTAGTGACTCAAACTCAAACCTTCACTGGTTGTATATCTACCTACTAACCATTTATGGGCCAGCTACTATGTGTCCAGACCTGAGCAGTGGCCCATATAGAACAGTAAACAAAACAGGCATGACTTCTATTCTTAGTGAACTTGGTCCTGTGATCCAACACCATAACATACTATTTATACACCATTTGACACAGGACTTAAAATATATAGTAAGTTTTAATAAATGTGGAGCAGATTTATGCCGAAAATACATTTCTTCATTTTTAAGTCCATTCTATCACCAGAAGCCTTTTCCAAGGCACTGAATGCCTCATAAAAAGACAGCTCTTTTTTCCCAATACAATACCCTGATTAAAATGCTTCATCATCAACACTGAAAAACCAAATAATCAAATTAAAAATGGACAGAAGAATAGACATTTTTCCAAAGAAGACATACAGATGGCCAACAGACACATGAAAAAATCACTCAACATCACTAATCATTAGGGACATGAAAATCAAAAGCACAATGAGGTATCACCTCATACCAGTCAGAATGGTTAGTATCAAAAAAACAAATAAGTGTTGGTGAGGAGAACTGTTACTGGGAATGCAAGTTGATGTAGTCACTATGAATAACACTATGCAAGTTCTTCAAAAAACTAAAATTAGAACTACCATATGATCCAGTATTCCACTTCTAGGTATTTACCCAAAGAAAACAAAAACACTAATTTGGAAAGATACATATACCCCTATGTTTATTGCAGCATTATTTAAAATAGCCAAACATGGAAGCAACCTAAGTTTCCATCAATAGATGAATGCATAAAGAAAATGTGGCATATATACATAATAGAATATTACTCAGCCATAAAAAAAGAATGAAATCTTGCCATTCATGATGACATGGCTAGGCCTAGAGGGTATTATGCTAAGTGAAATAAGTCAGACAGAGAAAGATAAATACCATATGATTTCGCTTATGTGTGAAATATAAAAAACAAATAATAACATAAAAGAGAAAGATATTCATAAATATAGAGAAGAAGTTTGTGGTTGCCTAAGTGGAGAGTGGGAAGACAGGCAAAATGGGTGAAAGGGATAAAAATAAATAAAAATAAAATAAAATACTTCAACAAAAGAAGATTTCTCATGATCAATTATATTCCAAGCACTGAAATCACAATAGGGTAAATTTCTAAAGGAAGTCACTTTTACCAAGATGTAAGGACTTACATGTGTAGGTTTTGTGCTTCAAATGTAAGTCCATGTCAAAAATATTATTAAAAACTATAATTTACTGAGTGCTTCTTGTATGGCTAGTACTGTTCTAACCCTTCTTGGTTTTGGTTGAATTCAATCTATACAAACTATAAAAGGTAGGCATTAATTATTATTTCCATCTTACAGATGGGGTAGATGAGGCACTGAGAGATTAACAACTTGCTCATAGACACAAAGCCACTATGTGGTTCACCCAGAATTCAACTAAAAAATTCGGCTTTACAGATGACATGCTTTTGGCTATACAACGTGATAAGTTGTTTGCCTTAACCATAAATACTAAAAGTCATATTAGGGTTTTTTTTTTTTGCCCTAGAGCTATGTAGGAAGTAAATAAAAAGCTTTAAGGCAAAATAGCTCGTTTTTCTTCTATCGATTATGCATTACCTTAAACAAAGTTGCAATAAATGCGAAAGATAAAGCTTAACAAGAATGACACTGTCATGAACCATACAATTATGAAAGGGAACTATTCAGCATTATTATGAAGTAGCAGATCCAGGGCAATACCAAGAGTGCATGAACTCTCTACCAAGCTACTCAACAAACTGGCTGTTTGTTGAGCTAGCCATGCTCAGTAGAGGTAGATCTGCAATAACACCTCAGTCAGGCTCATTTAGTTATACAAATGACAAAGGAGCACAACAGCACAACACAGAAAATCTGAGCTCAAATCAGGTTATGACACAGGACAGCAGAACTTAGCTGGAAAATGACAAAGCCTTTTGTCTTAGCTTGTTTCCCATCTGAGCAGAGAGCTCAGATAACATCCCACCTGGTACAAAACCAGATACTACCTGGAAACCCTGAATCAGCACCAGCTGGAGTCATCAGACGGGTAGGCTAGCTGCTGCCAGGAGGGAAGGCAGGAAGGTGGGTTGCTTGGGGCGCTTCAGTGAAAGGTGAGACTTGGAGAAAGAGGGCCTAGGGTCTCCAAGTTCCACTGGCGAGCTCCTCAGCCAGAAACCACCCACTGGCTGTACACTCAGACTGGTCTATTGTGGAGAATGGAGAGTGTAGATTTATTAATAAACATGCCTCACCACTTCCATAAAAGTAGTGACAAGGGGCAGAACACAACTAAAGTCAGGTTACAGCCCCAATGCTTAACACAGTCTGCATACAAGTGTTTGTCAGCTCTGTCTTATCTGTGCCTTCCTGTTTTGAGCTTCTAGGAGAAAAGCATTAGCTCTTAAATTCATGGTTCTCCTTCTTTGTGGTTGTGGTCAGTTCAGTGGCTATTGAGAGGCATGATCAACAGTTTGTGGGGGGACTGACATCCAGGGCTGTGCCCAGGGTTGACATTGACCCAACAGCACATGAAGATTAACAAAGGTAGTGACATTATTCAGTAGCATGTAGCATATAGTAAACAAGAAACTGTCAGTATGTTTGAAAGTCATTACATCTCATGCTGTCAACATAAAATATATCAAGTGGCCTATCAAAGAAGTAACCCCTCCTAGTGGAGCAGTAGCAAGTGCAAATAGGGATACTCTGTGGAATTGTCATGATGCAGGGCCAGGTGTGGCTACCTATTTTTCCTCAGTGAGTATAACATTCCCCTGGGAACCATAAGGGACAACCCTGAGTTACTGACACTATCCTAATTCACCACATTCAGAGGGTTATGAGTCAGAACAGAGAGTAACAGAACCCCACAGAGACAGACAGGCTGATGCTGCCCTCTTTGGGCCTTTAGCCAAATCAGTTTGGGGACAGGACCAAGGCCAGAGGCCTCAGAGAATAGGAGTAAGTAACCACATCTCATCTAGGGAGAACAGGACTGTATACTGAGAAAGACTCTCTTCACAGAGCACCCATATGCATTAGTTCATTTATTCATCCCAGGTGTTATGGAATGTTTGTATTGCTTTCAAGGTGACTGGTACAAACGGGGCTTGGCGGGGCGGGGTGGGGGGCTTATGTGAACTGCCTGATGGCACAAACCTATGAGTCATGGAACTGAAATTCAAACTCAGTCTGTGGTTATCAGAGCAGATTGGCGTCTATACCAGGTCCAGCCAATTAAACTCAAGAGTTAGAATCTGGGCCAGATTCAGAAAGATCTTAAGACCACATGCTTATGTTGAGTCATGTTTGTAGTATAGCAGATCACTTTTAAAACCCAGTTTACAAGAAGAGAGAAAGTAATTACAAAACATTTGGTCATATATACTGTGGGTCAGATAATAAATCCTATCACCTTCAGACTTAGGAAACCTTCTCCTCAGACATGATGAGCATTACAACAGGGGCTTGACATTGTCCAGAGCGTGTTCTAATCCTGGTGAGAGGAATCAATCCACGCCAGAGCTGCTGCACTGAATCTGCTTTCAGATTAATTTGCACAGTATTTTTAAAAAATTTTTTTAACGTTTACTTATTTGAGAGAGAGGGGTGGGGCAGAGAGTCAGAAAGAAAGTGAGAGAGAGAATCCCAAGCAGGATCCATGCTGTCAGAGCAGAGCCCAATGCGGGGCTTGAACTCACAAACTGTGAGATCATGACCTGGGCCGAAATCAAGAGTTGGCCACTTAACCAACTGAGCCACCCAGGTGCCCCCATTTGCACAGTATTTTAAACTTCTTAGGCAAGCCCACTAGAGACCTTCAAAAACATATATTCTCACCTGCTGGAAGAAATCAGATGGCGTTAGTCTAACAATTTATTTACCTTGACTCCAGGTATAATGTTTAGACACTTTCTAGATATGTATACCACCAAATGCTGTGTGTTCTAAAGAAGTTTTTCCAGCTGACCCAGATCATGACCTTAGACCTTAGTAACTGTTCAACATGCTTTATGGTTTCAGGAATTTGAAAGACTCTTTCTCAAAAGCTATTTCCCTGATTGCCTATTTTACCTTCCATGCAACTCATGAAAGAAATTCAGTTCCCCACTCAAATTCCCAGATGTGGCTCAGTCCTGCTTTATCTCTGGAATCTTCTCCCAAATACAGCAAATACAGGATGAGAAATAGCTAGACTCAGAAAAGAACAATTAGCCAGTGCTGAAGCAAGCCTGCTGACAAGCCTTCTTTAAGATCTTCAGCGTTTGCCTTCAGACACATGCTTCCTATTTTAATTCCCTTTCCTCCTCTTTATAAAAATCTATTCCCAACTGCCTTTATGAAATATTAGTTCTTCAGATGACAGTCATCCCATCACACCTTCCACATGCTTTGTTTGCGCTTTGTATCTGCTGGACCTTCTGGCTCTGGGATCTACTCCTGTGTTTGTGTTGCTGCTAAGGAATGACAGCCAGAGACAGAAGTGAAAATGTGTCTGGTTGTCAGTTGATAACATCCCCCAGAAGTGGCCAGGAGAGGGTGTGGCTCAGGGTGGAGGGAAGGGGCCTGTGTGTAAGATGCAGGCTGGACAGACTCAAATCCATCCGGTCACCATCTTGTAAGGATGCTGCTCATTGCTTGTGTCCACTACGCCATCGGCAGCTTGCCTCAGAGTGAGGCAGGACCATTCCGTATATAGCAGGGCTCAGAGAGATTATTTGTAGGATTTCATTATTTAGGCAAAAAGACTGTCAAAAATGAATGGCTAATGAGAGGTATACATTTCATTAAAAATTATCTTAAGCTTTTAAATAATTAGCTATAAATACTGTCCAGTAAGTTTCCAATATTACCTCCTAGTTCTTCCCCATAAAGAACACTTTGGTAAAGCATTCAATAACACTCCCCTCCTCTCTAGAACACCCCACAATGCCCTTCTGCTAACCCCACTTCTGTGGGGCCATCACAGCCGATCTTCACTGCACTGACTTTTGTTGTTTATTCCAGAGCCCTTATTATTAAGTTTTCAGTCTTTCCATCTGCAAATGCCCAAGCTTCCATGTGAACGTGTACTTCTGGAGCCATGAATTGCCTTCCTATGTTTTACAAGATGTTAGCTGCCTGCTTTGCTTGTAAATTCCAGAAATGACTTGATGGGTCTGCAGTTCCCTCTCCAGCTTCAGCATCCTGCCCTGCCTGGATTCTCTCTGCTGAGCTCTTCCTCAGTCCCTCACTGTGGTAAAGGCAGGGGATCCAGCTCCTGATTTGGAGCAGCATTAAGCATCTTTCCTGAAGTTATCCATTGGGCAAGCCACCTCCATCTTATATGCAATACCATGTCAATGATAAATGTCAATGGAAACATGAGGTTTCCTTAAGTCACTTTTTAGTGCTGTTGGTAACTTCCTTAAATATTATCTTTTGTTAAGACATTTAGCATTTTCTAATTAATTTCACACATTCATTAATTGAAAATACTGAGTTAATTAGGACTGGTATTATTCCTATTTTGTAAATGAGTAAACTAAGTCCAAGAGAGGTAAATTATGTGTTTAAGCTCAAAACTGCTAAGCATCAGAAGATACTGTCTCCTGAAACTTAGTTCACAATTTAGATGTGCTTATGGAAAACGATCGTGTGAAATGATTTCTGGAAAATAAAATCAGTTGGCCCAGGGGAAACTCACTATTTAAAAGAGACCCATTGTGAGTCATTTTGTAAAGCAAATATTCTCTAATGCATCTATTTTACAAATCTGGATTTGTAAACAACATATACTTGCTGAAAGTGGGGTAGGTGTGAGCCTGAACATTTCAGGGTACTGAATCTTACTTGGAGTTTCTCCTGGCAAGAGGTAGTACACAGGCTGGCAGAGTCCATAATGTGAGTAAAAGCCAGCATCAGAAGGGGCAAATCCCCTACAGACACAGGGGCAAATCTAGCCCCTGAATTTGACCATTGGTTAGCTACTTCCCATTTTCTGTCTGGAAAACTGCTCTTACCAGGACTGAAGTATCGAACATCTAGGCCCAAGTCTGCACCTTGCTTTTGTCCATTACCTCTTTGCCTCAACCTGTCTCACCGTTCTCTGTCTCCTGACCTCCCGTGCCCCATGTTCAGCCCAAGTTGCAAATTTTGCTATTGATACAGCTCCTTGGTCATACCTTTGCCTCTGCTTTTGTCTTACCCTTTCGCCCAACTTTCTTCCTCCTGGTCTTGCTACTTGAAAGGTCCTCAGCTCAGATAGATTAGGGATTCTGAGTCCTGGATGTATATGAGAATAACCTGGACAACTTTAAAATTTCTTCTAATGCCTTGGCTCACCATCAAAATTCTTACTTAATTGGGCTGCTATAGGGGCCGAAGGTAGTGTGTGTGTGTGTGTGTGTGTGTGTGTGTGTGTGTGTGTGTGTGTATGTTTTACATCACCTAAATGATGTAATAAAACAGAGAAACCCTTGATCTACTCCATGGCCTGATGTTAACCTGTGACCCCTGGTTACTGGATGGTCTTTGTTATGGGCTTAATCATATCCCCCCAAATTCATATGCCAAGGTTTTAACTTCCAGTCCTTATTTAGAGATAAGGTCTTTACAGAGATAATCAAGTTAAAATGAGGTTATTAGAGTAGAACCTAACCAAATAGAATTGGTGTCCTCATAAAAAAAGGGGAAATTTGGAGATAAATACATATACAGGGAGGATACCATGTGAATGTGAGGATGGTCATCTATTAGCCAAGGAGAGAGGCCTGGAGCAGATGTGAAGGCCTAGCACCTTCAGAGGGAGAAAACACCTTGATTTCAGATTCCTAGCTGCCAGAACCATGAAACAACAAATTTCTGTTGTTTAAGTCTCTCAGTTTGTGGTACTTCATATGGGAGCCCCAGGAAACTAACATAGCCCTCAAGACGGCACTGCAATTGCCCTGATCCTGGAGCATAGCTAGAGTGACCAACGTGCTCCAATTTGCCCAGGATTTTCCCAGATTTACCACTGAAAATCAACATAATGGTTAAGTGCATAGGCTCCAGATCCAGAAAACCCAGGTTTAAAACCCATCTCTGCTTTTTCTTGGCTATGTTGCTTTGAACCTCAGCATCTTCAGCTGCAAAAAGACCTATCTCATAGTACTATTGTGTGGATGATGTGGGCTAAAATGGGTAAAAACATCTAGAACTTCTCCTGGTACAGTGAGTTCTCAATAAATATTAACTAAATCTATATTGTCATACACCATTAAAGTCAGAAAGTAGTCATGTACAAATACCTGCTTTCAAGACAATGAGATAGTTAAGGGGCTTGCTTCAAAAGATGAATGCAGTCAAAGTCCTTTGCCTGCCATTCATTCACTACAATCCTAGTTTTTCTTCCTACTGACTATGAAATGGCCTTGACATTTCTCAACATTTCTGCTATACAATGCACATTTACATCAACTGAAACAAAAATATATTGTTTTAAGCATTGTGTGTTTCTTTCCCATCTGCTTGCAAAACCATGAAGAAGGCAACCCCCAGGAAACAAGTAAAAATCAAGACATGGTTCAATGGTGAACCCTGTAACAAGTCATAACCAAAAGCGCTCATTCAAAAAGGCAGACAGACTTGTAAATGAGGAGGTGTAGTTCTCTGAAGACAGGTGAAGTGGGGATAAGACTGCAAGAAGGACTGACACTGAAGTTGGGTCTTAAATGAGGCAAAGGCACTGGTGGGTTAGGATTAGTTCAAACAGAGGGGGGCACACCAGTAAAAGCAAGAAGATGTGAAACTGCCTGGCATGTTAGGAAACTAGAAGTCATTTGGTTATCTCCAGAGTGTAGGAGCACGTGGAGGTTTATTAAGAGAAGAATTCAACCCATCCTGATTTCTGACTTTAGAATAATCAATATGAATGAGTTTTGCCTTCAAAGCCAGATTTTAAGTTCAATGACGAATTTAATTACAGTACAGTGGTTTTTACCTCTTGGTATCCTAGTAAATTCTGCCATAAAATTTTGCCAGCTAGTAAAATTTTGCCATAAGTTATTTACTAATAAAAGTAGCTAATTGTGCCAAGAATACTTTGTAGGATGGGTGGATGTTGTTTGTATACACATGTACATATATGCATTAATTCTTTTTTTTATTAATTTATTTATTTTGAGAGAGACAGAGATAGCATGAGTGGGGGAGGGACAGACAGAAAGGGAGACAGAGAATCCAAAGCAGGCTCCGCACTGTCAGTCACTCTCACGAAACCGTGAGATCATGACCTGAGCTAAAACCGAGAGTCAGATGTTTAACCAACTGAGCCACCCAGGTGCCCCTATACATGCATTAATTCTTAAATTTATTTTTTTGGAATCTATGTGTCACCTTATAGAACTTTTTCTGACAACCCCATCCTTCCACCCCTCCCACCCTTGGGCTTGCTTGGAATCAGAATCTGTCTAAATCTACCATCTAGCAACAACCTCAGTGAGCCCTGGTTCCACCAAATGTGGCATATAAACCAAGTTCATACCCATGTTCCCATTTACAGCCATTCATATCAGCCTCCTCATTATAGCTGCTCTTGTAGTGCTTGATTTTGGATTTAGTTTTCTTTCCTGGTAACTTCTTTTCCTGGTAACTATGCCAACTTACTTTCCTGGTGACACCTTTGCTTTCTCTCTTCTGGACCCATTTGCTCTGCTCCAGTTTATGGATCCTCTGATCTGAAATCATGGCTCTCCTGGATGTGTAGTCATGCATAATCCTCTCTATGTAAAAGGTATGAGGGTTTCTCAAGCCTGGCTGTGCATGAGAATCACACGTAAATCACATGTGAAGTCAGGTGCATAGCCTCTGCCCTGGTTATTTTGATTTAGCAGAAATAGAAGAAGCACAGTTTCCCGTATATGTATAGAGATTATCCTATAGATCATTCTCATGCACAGGCAGGGATAAGAAGCATTTAATTGGACATTAAGTCATAGTTTCCTTAGGCTTTCCCTTTCCCATTGCTGCGTAAGTCCAAAATCCTATTTGCCCATTATAGTGTAGCAAAGACAAAAACAGAGGAAACTATATGTTCTCAGGTGCAAGTTAATGGGGCCACTGCAATGACGCTAGTCTTTGCAAGTTTAGTGACAAGGCAACATCCATAGGAAGAGAGGACACAGACATCTAATGTTTCCATCTAGCCCCACTGGTTATACTCTCGATAATCATTAGGAGATTTGGAGTAGGAGCCAAAACCCAACCCTAATAATAACTGGAAACCTGTTTGGAAATCCAGCTATAATATTCTCCTGTGAGCTGTTGTGCAAGTCATTGAACATGAACATTCTTTGAAGTCAGGGGCTTTCAATGAAATCTTGAGATACAAGTGTGTAGGCTTTTAGGAAGGAAAAACCAGAGGGTGTTATGGTTATCTTGGTGCCTGCAGTGGGGAACATGGTCCAACCACGGGAGACCATCCTGCTTCAACTGATGTCTCCAGGAAGCACAGCTAATCTCTTCTGCTGCCACATCCCTTTGGTGTGGGTCTTTAATCTCTGAAATGTGCTGACATTGTTCATTATCCCAGATACCAACAAGATTCAATTAGTTTCTACAGGGATGTCCATTTTACGAAGCTGAATGTGAATGAAAGACCTTGGTGTAAGTGGTGCACTTATCAAACCAAGATTTTACCATGTTATTCATTAGGCAAATAAATTAATGTCAGGCCTCCTTATCTACCAGGCCATCAAGGGACAGGCCAGCTCCTTGACAGAATTCTTTTATGAACAGTCATTTTTGTGAGAAAGGAAATCTTGGTGAAAGCCCTAATGGAAATGCCAATGAATAAGGGTATTTTCTGCAAAGCAGATGCAGCGTGTTCAGGGAAGGGGAGCTATGGGACCTAAAATTTTGTTAAGACCTAAAATTTCATGTGCTGCCTTGGTATATTTGGGCCCCATGAAGCCAACAAAGCCCAACTGTGAGTTCTTTTTCTCTCTCCAAATATACTCCCCCATCTGATAGCAAAGCGGCCACCCAGCTAGTTTCCCTATTAGCTGGACCAACTATACCATCTTCAGCCCTTAACCTAGTGGATTCACCTCCCTCACAGACTGAAGACTTATTCAAAGGAGCCAAGCATATCCTCCTTTGGGAATCAGAGGTCACCTCACCCTCTTGTTACAACAAGTCTTGCTTCCCTGTGCCTCTGCTTATTCACTCTATCCTAGGCACCACTCCCATGTGGCCCCACATTGTGTGCAATGTCCTCTCCCCTCTCTCCAATCCCAGATTGTGAGTGTATATTACAAACTAACTTCTATCAACCTCATTTGTCCAGTGTCAAAGTGACAGGTGCTCAAACATCTTGTACTATTTAGGGAGGAGGATCCCCCCTCACCAGAGGTGGTCAGAACAGAGGCTCAGCCCTCTCCATCTGTGGCAGAACTTTGGCCATGGTGATCACAGAATGGACAGTCAGGGCCCTAGATTCCAATCCTAGCATTTCCAATCAGACATGCTACTTAACCCCACTTAGACTCGGTTTCTCTATCTGGAAAATAGCTATAATAACATTGGTCTCCACCTGCTTCATAGGTTTTTATGACATCTAATAATAATGTTTTAGAATACTGAAGAAATTAAAATCTGTGGGGTTGTATTATAATTACTGAATCCTATTTTTAGAATAGTTTTTTTTTCACTTTGTCTAAGATAAATGGGGTCACTAGTGATAGCTAAACAGTTCCTTCTGAGTAACTTGGAAGAGTTCCCCTTCATCCTTCCTACTAGTTCCCCTGAGATGCTACCTAAAAGAAGAGGAGGAGGGAGAAGAAAAAGGAGAGAGACGACAATGGAATCATTTGATCACAGAAATGACAGGGTAGCAATTTTTCTTTGCAATATTCTAAGACAAATATGCCAAATTGTGCCACCACATTTCTTCATCTAAAGCCCTGTTTGGGCATGATGTGTGGGGACAGGGAGAGAGCAAGAGTCAAGAATTAGAAATACCTGAGCTCTGCCTATAAGGAATAATAATATAATGTAGATAACAGACACCTTTAAGTGCCTTATAAAATAATATACAAACACGTAAAAATTGATATATCTTTTTTTCTCCCTTTTTTCCAAACCCCCTTATCCTTCAAATCCCTACTTCTACATAAACAGTCTTCCCTGAAGCTTCATTCCTCAGTGATTGCATAGAATGATAGAATCTTGGAATTGGCACAGACTTAAAGGTCAGTTGCACCAGCCACAATCTCTGACTCCCCGTTCCCATGATGTGGAAATGCTACAATAAAGGTTTGTCTGGGTGAGAATAAAGCACTTACAACTGGGGGCATGGAAGTGGAGGGGAAGTTTACATGATGGGTATCTAGGAGGGATTTGCCATATTAAGAAAGGGGGAAACAGAGCTTTAGGTAGAGGGAAGATCACTCTCAAAGTGAAGGAAGAAGCAGAGAGCACAGAACATCTATCTAATGGCAAATAAGTCAGGAGGTCTAGAATGTTAAGTCCACATGAAAGTGAGTTTGGAGGTAAGGTAAAAGGATGGTTGATCCTGGGATAGCATATTCCCTATTTTATTTTTATTTTTTAATTTATTTACTTTTCAGAGAGAGAGACAGACAGACAGACAGACATAGCATGAGCAGGGGAGGGCAGAAAGAGACAAAGACACAGAATCTGAAGAAGGCTCCAGGCTCTGAGCTGTTAGAACAGAGCCTGATGTGGGCTTGAATTCACAAGCTGTGATATCGTGACCTGAGCCAAAGTTGACAATCAACTGACTGAGCCACCCAGGCACCCCACGTATTCCCTATTTTGAAGAAACTTTAATTTTATGTTGAAGGTAATGGAAAAGATTAAAGGAATTAAATAGTGTGTTTATATGTATGCATGTGTATTATACACAGATCCATACTTCAAAAAGCTCCCAGTGGACATAAGTAGAATGAAGTTGCACAGGTAAATTGCAAGCTAGGAGGAACTAGTGTTAAGACTTCAGATGAGAAATGAGAAGGGGTCAAGATATAGCTGTGGCAGCGATTAAGGAGAAAAGTGGATTTGCTTTAAGCTCTCTCCATGGAAAAGTAAAATTCGGTGTATGGAGTGTTAAAGAGCCAATGGGCTCTTACACCAACCCTTCTACTTTGTAGCTGGGTGACCTGAGGCAAGTCCCTCTCTCTATCTAGGACTCCTTTTTTTTTTTTTTTTTTTCATCTGTGAAATGAGAGGGTTGAACTAGATGTGTTACTATCCCTTCCAGCTCTAACACTCTCTAATACTATGATTCTGGTCCAATTTGAATGGCATCCAAGGAAATTTGGTTAGTGAAATTCCCAAAAGACCTCATTATAAAGTGCTCCCATAGATTAGAGCCCCAGGACAGCTATGGCAAGACTTCAGAAGACTATTATTAAAGATAATAATAGTGTTTTGTTTTTACACAACACTTTCACACCTATAATCACCTATAATCTATGTTAATCTTCATCATAGCATTGTGAGGCAAAGAGATATAATGATCGTTATCCACATTTTAAAGATGAGGAATCAGTCCTTGAAAGCTCAAAAGACTTGCCTGAGGTCCCAAACAAGTCCTGGTGGAGTCTGGACTAGCATCCTTGTCTCTGAACTTACCCTGCAGAGTTCTTTACATTACCTTGGGCTGCTTCTGGTCTGATCAGAACTTTTAGATGCAAGCATAATTAGGACCTCACCCAGTCCACTCCAGTGCACTCTGAGATTAATGGCCACCAGGATCAACTTCCACTTGGCTTGTTAGATTGGCAGGAATGGACTTGAGTATTTGTGACCTACTCATACTAGAGAAGTATTACTGGGAAGAGGTTCCAAGTAGCTTGATTTTGACAATAAGGGAACCCTCAGTTTGGTTTCATGCAAACAGAATCTGAGATTCCCTCATTTGCTATGTGAATTATAAGTCAAAAATGCAACTTTTAGGGTGTCCAGGCCTAGGAAATGAGATATTGTAGGAGAGCAATTATAGAAATATTTAAGATCAAAGATCTTTCCTTGCCCTATCTGCTGCTCCTCTACTGTATTGTAAGGAGGACCCATCAGGATTTGTGATGAAAGAAGATATTAAATTCCTCACAGAATTCTCACCCTGTAACAGATGGGCAAGATCATGGTAAATTGTTTTCTTGCCCTGCTGACTCTGGATCCAGCCAAATCTACTATTTATTCCACCTCCTCAATCCCCTGTCACATGTTCCATACTGGGTGGTTGGAGATTGAGTGATTTTTATGGAATGAAGAAAGGAAAGGAGAGAGGGATGAGGGAGGGAGGAGAGATGTTTATGTATTTATAATATTTAAAGAGTACCTGCTAGGTGCCAGGCACTTACTTTATATATATATTATCTTTCTTATCCTTATAATAATCCTATTAAATAAATTGCATATTACCATTTTAGAGATGAAATCAAGAAAGTAAAGTAGCTTATTTAAGATTACATGGGCAAATAAACCTAGAATTTGAATCCTGGAATGTATGACTCCAAATGATTTTCACCTCACTATGGTACTTTCCAATTCCATTGGTCAGTTTGCTGCTGACCTTGAAAGTTTATCCAAAAGGACAACCTCAATTTTGCACAGAATGGCTAAAATCTGGGAATCATAAAGGGTAGTAAGACAAGAAATGGGTGGGTGTTAAATAAGAATTTAACTAATAATTACATAGACTTTTACATGTTCTTCACATTATTTTATCTATATTTTCCATTTGTTATTTCTGATGAGAAAACTGAGGCCAGTAAAAGTTATATACAACACAACCAGTTCATTTCAGAGCCAGGATTCAAACCCAGATTTCCTGGTCCATATTTTGGGGTCAGTTCCACTCCACACCATGCTCTCATATAGAACCCTTCATCCATGGTAAAGAGACAATGATGGCAAATGAAAGCTTCTTCAACATTTTAATGATTCTGGTGATACTGACATTCTTGTTTTGCTAAGATCTCTATAAATGCTGTCCTTAAAATTCCCCATGATAAAGGTAATGACGTCACAGACAAAGCTGGAGAAGTACATTCATTGGCACCTTTACCAGTTTCCTTCTTTTTCCAGAACTGTTCAGATATTATAAGATTAAGAAATGTGTTTTTAGGGTGATTTGGTCCAGAAAGTTCCAAAAGGAAATGACAAGAAATGATTTCCACACTTTAAAATTAAAAATACTCATCTTACTCACTTTAAAAGGAAGTGAGGAGGTGGCAAGAGAAGCTGTAACAGACTCTTCACAAAAAAGACTCAATCCCTTGTAATTAATGGGAACCTCTAAAATCAGAAGGCAAGGCCATTAATCATTCAGCCAACTCTCCATGAGGTTGGCATCACCCACTCACCCACACACCTTTAATGACTCAATTCACAACGGGCAAACTTGAACTGCAGGGATGGTCCTCAGAGCAGCATTTTAAAACTACTGCCAGTGAAATGTGAATGCTGTCACTAAATCAATGAGTTTGTTCTCTTTCTAGACCATATATGTGGCTTTTTTTTAAGACTAGGCTGGGAGGTGTTGAAATTGCTTCTAGGATTAGAATTGCTAGGCAGGAAGGTTTTTGTTTTTGTTTTTGTTTTTGTTTTTTCACTATATATTAGGAATTCTTAACAATTAGATCTGAGAAGAGGAAGATGCTTCTTGTCAGACAGCAAGCTTAATATGCTGACAATTGTCCAAGGGAGGCTGAAGGTGCAGGAGAAAGGATATTTCCACTGGGTGGGAGGTTGGCTCCTGTTTCCTTTTAATTCAAAAGTATTTGTGTTCTTTTCTCCGTTATTTCTTGGAGTGACGTAATTAGTCAAGAAGACATATAATGGAGCAAACTCTTCCAGGAAACTCCCAGATGGATTGTAAGAGCACAGGGACTCTCCCAAGAGAAGACTGCCAGGAATAGTGGCCGTTTCCAACTAGATGATTCCCCAAGAATTGCGTGCAGGGATCACCACCAATCTTCTGGTGAAGAGAAAAATGTTTTCTATGTATTTCATCCAAATTCTCCTACGGTTTTGTTAAACCTTAATAAGCTAAAGTTCATCTAACTAGAATATTTAACTACTGGATCTCATGACATTGACTGAATATTTTAATTTTATCAGAAAGTGGAAGAAAAACATTATAGATGAAGAAATTTTTTTTAAGTATAGGTTGTCTGGAAGTCAACACAGACTCAGCCTCCTCTGCTTCCAACAGATATTTCTGGGCATGGGCAATGAAATGGGATTTGTGCCAGGCAGTTTCCACAGGCATTGCTTCAGAAAACAGCATCATAAAACAGTTATGATATTTCTATTTTATAGTGGAGGACATGGGGATTCAAAGAAGTTCAATGACAATTCCAAGATGACTCTCTAACCTTCTCTATTATTTTAGAAGAAATGTTTACTCCCAGACTCTGATGCCTCCTCATTAGTGGGGAAAAACAAGTTCTGATACACAACAGACTTCAGTTATAAGGAAATAATGCGGTAAGACCACTGGGAATTTCTACTTGTCCTCCAAGTACACAAAGAATTAAATTTAACAGAACTCCTAGCCTCCTAGTATATGAGGAATTGACTATAATTTTTTTTTTCAATTCTATAGACGTTATCTGTTATGCGCTGCATTATGTTCCTTCAAAATTCATTTGTTGAAGCTCTGACCCCAGTACTGTATATAACTATATTTGGAGATGGGGCCATTAAATAGGTGCTTAAGTGAAAATGAGGCTGTTAGTGTGGCCCCTAATTCAATATGATTGGTGTCCTCATAAGAAGAGGCAATTTGGACATAGAGAGAGACAGCAGGGATGTGCACACGTAGAGAAAAGATCAGGTGAAGAGGCCATCTGCAAGTCAAGGAGAGAGGCCTCAGAAGAAACCAACCCTGCCAGCACCTTAATCTTGGATTTCTAGCTCCAAGAACTGTGAGAAAATATATGTCTGTGATTTAAGCCACCCAGTCTGTTATTTTGTTCTGGAAGCCCTAGAACACTAACACATTATCTTTATGGAAGATGGAAGCAGTTTTATTATTCAGACAAAAATGGTTACAAGATGGAGTTGTTGTTTCTTCTGAAAGATGGAATATATAGGTCTTTTACATTACTGTGATCAATCCTGATTCCTTATCTATAAGGACAGGGAGGTACAAGCCATAGACAGCAATAGAGTTGGGACCACTCCAGTTGGAATTCTACCAGTGAGGAACTCACAGCCTATTCATATGGATAAGTTTTTAGCTAAAGGATCTAAATAAATATATTCAATATATTAAAGAACTATATTCTTGGTGCTTTGCTAGTCATACTCAATATCATTCAGCAAAGAAACTCAACGTTATATGTGAAATCACACAACCACATAAATATAAATACATATATTTGTAAAGACAAATTCTGTTTATATCCCTGGAACCTCAATGATTTAAATCAATATGCTGTCTAAAAGAAATTTCTGTGATGATGAAAATGTTCTATATTTGTGCTGTACTATATGGTAACCACTATCCACATATGGCTACTGAGGACTTGAAATGTGGCTAGTGCTGAGAAACAGAATTTTTAGTTTTTTATTCATTTTAATTAAGTTAAATTTAAATAGCCACATGTACTTAGTGGCTATCATATTGGATAGTACAGTTCTAGATCATATGAAAAAATTAAACATGGCTTTAGTTTTGTTTGGAAATAAACAGAAGTAAAGTGAAAACACAAAGAAACAAAAATTCAGTGTCTTGTAATATTTTACTACAGATTCTGTTTTGCTTGGCAAACACTGATTTGACCTTTTTAAGAAATGAAAAACAAAGACTTAAAACCTATACAATGTTTTTCAATATACAATTATATACCAAAGGGAAGTTAAAGAATTATAGAATTTCAGACCTATAAGAGACCTGAGAAACAGGCAGTTCTGGAATTCTGATTTTAAGAAAGTGGACTGGGCACTTTATAAAAATATATATTTCTTGTACCAAATCATCACATGTATAAAAATAAATAAATTACTGCAAAGCCAAATTCAAGAACAAGAAACACATCTATAAAAGAGAAACACAGAATGACAGGAAAAGTCACTGCCATGGTGATAATGAGGACAGATACCTGCTACTTTGCCATCCCACAAAGAGAGTCTCATGGATAATGCAAATTTGTGTGGGAAAGTCGTGTGGAAAAATTTTCTTAATGACAAGCATTTAATCAACAGCCACCAATTATTAGAGGAAAGCTAACACTATAAAAGAAATCAGAGAAACAGAGTAATCTGAAAACCTCTTAAAATATTTAAATTTTTCTCAGGAAGATGATCATATTCCCCCGAAAAGCTATGAAACCAAAACAGGAGATTATGAAACAAGAGTAAGTGACTATGACAAGGAACCGGATTTTTAAAATGAAAAATATAATGGCAAGAAAAAAAAAGACAGATGAAGGTCTAACCAAACAGCTAATATAAAGTTGAATTCACACAGACAGATGGCAAGGAGATAGAAAAATGTAAGACAAATATTAAGTGATAGGAAAACTTGATCCAGAAATTCCAAATCCATCTGAGTTCCAGAAACTGCAATCAGAAAAAAAAAAAAAAAAAAAAAAAGATGGGGAAGAGAGAATATTTACAGAAATAATGCAGAAAAATGTCCCCAAACTAAGAGGAAGGGGAGACGTGAGTCTTGGTTTGTACGGACCTGAAAACCTGGGGAGAACTGCCAACGACAACATACCTGGACACACAGCTGTAACATTTCGGAAACTCAAGGGAAGAATAATATCTAAAAGCTGCCAGAGAGGAAAGGCAGACTCCCTACAAGAGATGGGAATGGAGTGACATCAGTCATCTCATTAGGAAATCATGCAGCACGTTTGCACCGGAAGTGTCATTTCTTCTGGAGGAATAGACATTAGCCTCAGAACTTCAGGGGTCATTTGGACGTCTCGCTTCTCTGCAATGTGGAGACACGATGGTAACGCCCACCACCTGCACAATCTCTGTAGCGACAGTGACCCTCTCATAACTGGTTTTCATACCTAAATACTCCCGGAATACTCACGCCCTGTTCGTGGCTCTCCGAACAAGAAGTTTCTACTCCAAGAAAGGGAACTTGCTCACTTGCTCTCTCACACTGGCTACACCTACCCTGGCCTTGAGGAAGCCCCGCCTGCCACGTGTTCTTTCAGTGTTGGTTGCAAACTGCATCCCCGCACTTGGAAGGAGGGCGAAGAGGGCTTAGAGAGAGGACGAGCCCGCAGCCAAGGAGCGTGTGGCGGGTTCTGGAGCCCGGAACTCACCCAGGAGACTCGCTCCTCCAGGCACCGCAGGACACGCACCTCCTCACCGCAGGGTCTGGGCGCTCACACGAGGCAGGACTGGGTAACTGCGCGCATGCGTCCAGAGGATCTGAGCACCACGCGCTCGCTCCCTGCGTGCTGGAAATGGCTCCGCGGAGGGCCGGCGGGCAGAACGTACATTCCGACCTGCGGGAGAGGGTGAGGAGGTGAGGAGCCTCTGCTTGCAAGGGTCCAGATCCCGGGTCAGCCAGTCGCGTCCCCTCCGGGACCTCCTCCAGCTCTCCAGCCCCCGTGACCCTCTCGTAGTACAGTCACACCCTGCTCCTCATGCCCGGGGCTGAGCAAGGTTCCCCTCGGATGGAGGTGGTTCCTTCGGCTGCTACACAGCTGCACCTGAGGCGTCCGCCAGGGCAGCAATCGAGGCTCACGCAGGAGAAAACGGGATCCAGAAAATGATTCCCAAAGTAACAGTTTTCTTCACCAAGAGCCTCATGATTAAAACCACTGACTCATTAAGCCTCCTGGGCTGGAGTCAGATCACTCAGGTGTTCACTCGAATCCCTATGGGATTTAATGAAGACGGCACATTAGCCAAATCCTAGGGAGTGAACACAGTGTCCTGCCAGTGGCACAGGTGCCTCCTTGTGAGGCAGTGATAGAGTCCAAGGCCATCCCATTTTTGAGGACAGCTTTCTTTGTTAGAGACATCTCAGTATTTGGGGAAGACAGGTTTTGTCAGCTGTCACTGAAGGTTTGCTAGGTGGAATATGTCCTCCAGGCCCATGGAGGGAAGGAAGACAGGGGCCAAAATGATTGATCAGCAGAAAACTGAATGTGCCCACCTGGCCTTGACAAGAGGGAGGTTGGCAGCTTTAGGAACCTGACAAGGTTGTGCCCCCCCATACCTGTTGGTGGGGTTCCACACTTAATGGCTACACTATGCCATCTTTTATTTAAAAGATGAACTAATGAGGCCTAGGAAAACCAGTGGTTTTTTTTTTTGAAGTTGACAGAGCTAGTAGAACCTGAGCTGACATTTCAGACATTCCATTGCTTTTTCTGCCACCCTACTTGGGTTGCATTCCACTTAGACTTTATTATACACTATGCATCATTGTTCTCTGAATACTTCTTGTGTCTGTATCATATACCCACAGTAAACTGTGAACTGCTTCAGAGCAAGGACCATTTCTTATAGTTATTCTTGTAACATATACCATATGCTCAGGCCTACGGAAGATTCCAGCACATGTTTCTTAATTTGAATGGAATAAGTTGCCCCATGACCCTGCAAGTACCTCTACAATAGCACTTGGTTTTGAGAAAACACCCATCTGTACTCATCCTGCTGGGAGTAATATGCCAGTAGCATTCTGCCAAGGAGTAATTCTGTCCTACTTTGGGTCTTTACTGATATCACTGGCTTCTAAATAGAAGCAACCCTATTTTGAAGGCATTCTTGGGAAATTTCCTTTATCTCTTTTTTTCCCCCATACCAATTCCCTTCTAAAGCAGTATAAAAAGATTTAAAGAATGACTGTGGAATCAGCCTCAGAGATTCCAAGAATAATAATTCACATATGTCTTGAAAGGTTTAGGTGTAAGATGAACAACATAAGCTCCAGGCATATTTATGGAGTCAAAAAAAGCAATATTATTTTACATAAATATATATTTTATAAAAGAATAAATGGAGGCTCCTAACAAGTCTCATGCCTGAGGTGCCTTAGGTTATGCTTCTGATAAGTGAAGGATCAGAGAATGGATTCCTGGTCTTTCTAACTCTCAGTCTGGTGATCCTTCCTCTCATTACAGCTGCTGTACCCTGGAGGGTGAGGGGAAATGCCATCAAAGGTTACTGCTAGAACATTCCTTCAGTCATATATGAAGGCTAAACCAGATGGACTCCAGGAAGTATGCAACAGGTAAGGCATCTTGGAGAGTTAAAAATAAATTCTCCTGATCATTCTTTAGAAAGTTAGAGGGAGAGATCATATCATAGCCAGGTGAAAGTTCAATAAAATCTTCCCACCAGCTAAGGAAGATGATCAAGAAATTCAGTTCTGACCCCGCTCACGGGCAATTGCAGGCATTCTCAAAAAGCTCCTGTCTTCCCAAAATAAATGTCTGTTCCACTTGAGTTAAAATTAGACACACATTAATTCTGGCTGTTGACATGAGGCCTCTGGCAAGCTGGGTGGAATCCAGAATCCTCTACAGAAATGACCAGGCTCTGTAGACATCTCCCAAGGCACCCAGCTAAAGGATTAAATTGTCTCACCATTTCTCCATCACCAGTGCCCTCTGTCCCTGCCTCACAACTAACCATGTTCCAGCAAATGCCAGGACATGAGCAAAAACTGCCTCTTTCTCTGTGGCTGAAGTTCCAAATGGAATGGCACAAATGTAGGTGGTTTTATTTTTTATAATGTCAATTCCTTGCCCTGACCTTATACTATTTAGTATATAATTTATCCATTCTTTGGACAAATATTTATTGATCATCTACATTGTGCTTAGTGTCAGGGCATATGACTAGGTCCCTGCCCTCAGTGGCCCCATGACTAAGGTATAGAAATTATTATTGTTTTATGTTCTGCCTTTAATGAATAAGGAAATAGACACAGAAATGTTAAGTGACTTCCCAACGCTAGTGTTGGAGTACGAAAAAGTCCAATTTTTTCAGTGTCTCAGAGATGTGACTTCCCTTTTATCCTTATTTCCTTCAAAACAGACAAACCTCATAGCAGCTTTTAGTACTGCCTTATTAATGCTCTTTTTATAGTTTTCCCCAAAAGATATTAAAGATATGTGAATACATGTAAGAGCATTCATGTTTAGATTGGTGAAAGTAATTTTTTATGTGTGTATAAGGAAAGGAAGAAATATAGTTTAACCAAAACTTCCTCTCAAACTGTTTTTTATCTCCATGATCTATATGGATGTAAAAAATTACCTACTGAGACAACTGTTTTAGTTTTGTGTTTGTTTACTATGATTCTGGCCCTCATTGTTTCAGGCCTGCATTCTTGCAATAAATATTCCTAGAAAAGTTTTCTATTTAACTCAGTTTTTCAAGGGACTTAATTGTTTTTTCTGTAGAACAAAGTCTTCCTGTGGGATGGAGTTAAAACTCCTTTGGACTATCCAGTGATCAGACCCAATATTCCTATTAATTCAGTTCACTACTTTGAGTATTTAGACTTGGGATACAACAGTGTAAAATTCTGAGCCTTGTACCCAAGGAACTCCTCATCTGGCAATGGAGGAGACCAGTAAGCAAATAGTCACAATCTATGGGGAAATCCCTTGTAGGAGCCTATGGCAAGCAGAAAGACAGCTCCTTGGAGAAGTAACTGGCTCAGTTGGAAGATGTGTGGTCAAGAAAAGCCTCTTGGAAGAAGAGATGTGTGAAAGTTTCTGCAACAAAAGTCCTCCTTTTCAGCCAGGCCAGTCTCCTCACTGTTGTTTGTGCCAGCCATGTGCATTTCTGCCTCCCACTGTCTCTAATTCAATGACTCCTACTGGTCAAGCATTAACTATGTCCTAGATATACGTCACGGATACAAAATCTTACCACACTTGCTCTCAAGGAACTTAAAGTTATTGGGAGAACTTATTTCCTGTGTCTGCCATGCATTTGCTTGATACATTTAGAAGACTTCAAATATGTACAGGATATTGATTTCCAACATCATCATTTACTTTATCCAAATATCCATCTTCAAGAACATGTCTTCCATGAATTCATTCTATAATCTCCCAAGACTCAGAAATACTCCTACATGCCTGGGATTCCCATTATATACTTTTTGTTCCCTTATGGTATTACATATATAGATTGTACTTTCATATAGTGTCATCGGTCAATGCTGAAGGGATCCACGAGAAAAGTCTCCAAGGATTATGTACTGTGTCACCACCCATCACTTTTGAAAAAGTGCTGTTTATTTTTTTACCAAGAGTCTTCTTCATGGTGCTCCATGAGAGACATTCCTAGCTGGTGTTAGTATTAGGAGAGTTCTGGGTCTCCCTAACAGTCCATCTAATTTTACTTGATATGACACTATATAATTTGTGTAATTCATCAGATTTTCCTTTTTAAGGGAGACTAAATGTTTAATAACCAAACTGGTGGCCAACTCATAGGAAGCCTCTGTGGGGTGTTTGGATCCATTTACTTCCTTCCTTCTCTCTTCTCACCTAATTTCTGTTTATTTCTCGCCATTTTGCAAAATTTGGTAAGCTACCTAAGTCTCTGCTAGACTGAACAATCCCTTCTAATTGAATAAGAATCATATTTACACTACTTTTTTATCATCTAAGCCTGTAGCCCAGCGTTAGCATGAGGCTAGGGTTACATTACAGCTTTCGGGGGTGAATTTCCTGAGAACTATTTGCCTGTTTTGCTGCTATACAAGTAGGCAGAGTCCCCTGAAGGAATACAAGAGAAAAATCTCTTCTTTTGTTTCATGATCTTAACAAATTGAAACAAAGCCAAGATGTGAATTTCAAAGACCAATACTGGAGTCTTCAAGTCTGAGCAACAAAAATATAATTTCAGGCCTTGAAGTTCTCATCTACTAGAAGGTAGGAAATGGGGAAAGCTGACCCTTATTTATGTTCCTGATTTGCCAAGCTGTAATGATATTCTTTTCCTTAAATTTTATCGATTTTGATAAACTCTGAACTCTGTCTTGCTTTAGGGAAAGCTATAGAGCTATAGATTTTTATGTCAAAAAAAATTTGTAAGATCAACATTTGTTCTTTGCTGAAGGCCTGTGGAGAATATGGAGAGTATGCTTAGTGAAAAAAAGGCTTCAGTAACCAGCATGCAGAAAAGCCCAGGAAACCACTGATTGGCTCCAGGAAGCTGGACTCAGGCCAAGTCTCAATGACCTTTTCTATAGAATGCATTCCAGCCAATTGAAACTCCCAGCCTAGTCCCCAAAGTGATAATGCTGTCCCTAGCCCAGGTTTCTACCCTCCATTTCTTAGACCACTTAGCAAGTTGTTGATCCAGCATCGAGCTGTCTTCTGTCTATAGCCTACATTGCAGGAATTGGTCTTCTGGGCCAGCTGTTACTTGTCTGTGTAAGAGAGATGGTTAATATCACAGACTGGAGGGTCCCTTGTAAGAGACCCTTTTTGTCTCCCAGTCTTCCACAGACTATTTCCTTTAATAATATGCAGTGAGGGTATGATATTTTATCATAAAAAATTTATTCTTGGGATACAAGTGTCTCATATTCCTGTGTCTTGATGTGTCAGTATGAATGAGACTTTCTGGAGTGTTTGATCCTGACAGCTTACCTTCCTAAAGCTGGGGGATAATTGCCTTGTTATCAAAGAGAACCAGAGAAAAGAGGGGAAATGAATGAGAGACAGAAAGGAGAGAGAATCAGTTCAATCCCAAGTCAATTTTAGTACTTAAAAAGTAGTAAAATAAATATGAACTTTTTCTGGAGGAAAATATCTTCATCCTACAAATAAATTTTCAAGGAAAATGACCAGCCCACAGTCAGTATAAACAAGAACACAAACAAACAAATATGTTTGCAAACTGGCAGAAACAACAGACAATAAAAATATAGTTACAAAGATGTCATGTTTTATAAATATTGCACAAATACTATCAAATAACTGTGTTTACTATATCTATATCTAAAAATATTAAAAGCTCTTGAAAATATCTTCAGGGAACAGACCATAAAAAGTAGGTTAGCAAACTAGACAACAATAAAAATAAATAGTTGGCATCTGTGTAGGATGTAGAAAGCTCAAAAAAAAATCATTCTCACCTTTAGAACAAGAAAAGCTGAGTAAACTATGAAAATAAAATTTTTCTTGAAGCCATTAGAGAGCTAAGGTTTCAGGGCTAGCATAGCCTGAAACCCATGGAAAGGAGAAGTATCCAAGAAGAGCAGGGCACCAGCACTTATGCATCTGGGGCAGGTGCTGAGCATCATACAAGCTGGTAGGAAGTACTCAGCTAACATCTGCAACTATTGCAAAAGGCTAAGTATGGCATAGCATGAGAATATGGAAACACCAGAAGCCTCAGACACAAAGAAAATGAGTACTTGTTTTCAGGCTTTTTTTAAATGTTTATTTATTTTTGAGAGAAAGAGGGGGAGAGGGGCAGAGAGAGGGAGGGAGACACAGAATCTGAAACAGGCTCCAGGCTCTGAGCTGTCAGCACAAAGCCTGACACGGGGCTCAAACTTGGGAAGGGTGAAATCATGACCTAGGCCAAAGTCAGATGCTTAACTCACAAGAAAGATGGGAGAAAAAAAGATGGTAAGAGAGTAGAGGAAGCCCCCTTCCCCCCCCCCCCACATATCCCCCCCCCCCCCCCCACTGATGTGGTGCAGGCCTGGAAGGGAGAGCAGCACCAACTGCAGGAAAGGCAAAAAGTCCCACCTAGATTTGGCTCCTGTGTCTTTCCTACAGGACAAAAGGCTTAAGCTGCTAGGAGAATAGCGTAAGACCCTGTAACTCTCAAGGTACAAGTGAACATGCATCATGGCTAGGGGAAGAAAACAGAAAAAAAAAAACCCTCTACTTCTGGGAAGAGAGGGGGGACAAGAAAACATGTTTCCAGAACACTAGAGATTCCACACCACTGAGAGAGAGGCAGAGTCATGGAGAAAGCCCCACACATGAGACCCAGGGACAAAGCATCTGCCTAATACTGAGGCTGGTCCAGGACAACAGAGAATTCCTACCTGCTCCTCCTGCTTCCAACCAGGCTAGCAAGAACTGAGTAACAAATAACAGTAGCTTATGAGGAGGGGGCAGGATAAGAATATCCAGAATGACCCTCTCTCTGTGAGTCTCAGACACAAAGAGAAGACTCAGTGCTAATGGTGAATCAGACATGGAGAAAATAAGTCTGACAAAACCAGTTCCTCTCCCATGCGTAAGGTAATAAATGAATCTACAATTAAAGCTAGAGAGTTTAATACTTCTCTCTCCGTATCAACTAGAACAAGCAGGCCGAAAATCAGTAAGGATATAGAAGACATGAACGACATTATCAACCAACTTGATATAACTGAATTTTATAGAATACTTGACTCAATGATGACATATCTCTATCCATTAAAGAGATTGAATTTGTTGTTTAAAAACTGTCAGACAGTGGAAACTCCAGGCTCATCTCCCTTCACTGACAAAAACTTCATAGGCTACACCAAAAAGATGATTTGCTGTATTTCAGGCCAGAAGAAAATTACCCCTGATGGAAGGGATGAAATGCAAGAAAAGACTGATGAATACAGAGGGGAACATATGGGCGTAAAGCTAAAAATAAACTATTAACTTTATAATATAATTAACATATCTACTTGGAGGGAAAACTGGCTAAAACTAAGATGCTGGACAACAATGAAACAATGGAATATTAGTTCAGGAAGGTTGATCATATTTAAAATATTCTGAGACCCTTGTATTATTTAGGAAGTGGGCAAACATTTTAGTCATCAGACTTTGTTACAAATGCATGTTCAAATAGTTACTGTAAGCACATGTGTACACTCATACACATGCATACACACCAGAAAAATAGTTTATAAATATAATGAAAAAATGACCTAATAAAGGGGAAAAGGGGAAAAAATCAACAGAAAGCAAGAAAGAAGGAAAAACTGAAGAAAAGGCAAGGCAAATAGAAGCCATGATCAGATGATATAAATAAGTCCAGATTTATCAGTAATCACAGTAAATTTAGGTACACTAAATTCTCAAAAGGCAAGGATTGGGGTGCCTGAATGGCTCAGTTGGTTAAGCATCTGACTCTTGGTCTCAGCTCAGGTCTTGATCTCAGGGTCATGAGTTTAAGCCCTGGATTGGGCTTTGTGCTGGGCAGGAAGCCTACTTCAACAACAGCAAAAAAATGCAAGGACTGCCAGACAGCATTTTTTTTATAAACACTAAATCTAGTTATTGACTGTTTTCAAAAGATACACCTTAATAAGGATATAGAAAGTTTGAAAGATGATATAAGGGGGAAAAGAGGGATGTGTCCAGGAGTTACTAACCAAAAGAAAGCTGATGTAGCAATATTGATACAATATTGAAGTCAACAGACTTCA
This sequence comes from Felis catus, assembly GCF_018350175.1. NCBI lineage: Eukaryota > Metazoa > Chordata > Mammalia > Carnivora > Felidae > Felis > Felis catus. The sequence goes on along the minus strand of NC_058379.1, from coordinate 65,470,250 downwards.
AGACAAAGATTATTAGAAATAAAGTTGGTCAATATTCAATGATAAAAGATTCAAAAATATTTAATTCACCAGGAAGATATATAACAATTCTAAATTCATACGTGTTCTCTAAAAGAGCCTAAAAAGATCTGAAGCAAAAATTTTATAATTCTCGAGAAATTGACAGATACATCATTAGAGGTGTGGGAAATTTCAATACATTTCTCTCAGAAATTATAAAATATTAGCAAAGATATTTATATTGCCGTTATTTCCTTTGGTCTAATGGATACATATTGAGTATCAAACTCAAAGTGTGGCGGCTACACGTTTGTTGTACGTGTTCTGGGTTTATTTTCCAGGTTTGATTATGTTTTCTTATTCCAGCTTTATTGAGATACAATTGACACATAATGTGTAAATTTAACGTGTACAATGTGGTGATTAGATAGATAGATAATAGATATGATTGATAGATATCAAAATGTTTATCACAATAAGGGTAGTTACCACATCCCTCACCTTACATAATTGACATTTTGTTATTGTTGCCACTATGGTGAGAATGTTAAGGCTCTACTGTCATAGAAACTTCCAAGTATATAATAAAATATTGATTATAGCCCCCATGCTGTACATTAGAACCTCCTGGAAATTATTCCTCTTGTAACTGAAAATTTATACCCTTGACCAATGTGTCCCCAATTCCCCAACCCTTCAGCCCCTAGCAACAACCATTCTATTCTGTTTCTTCGAGTTCAGTGTTTTTAGATTCCACATACAAATGAAATCATACAGTATTTTCTTTCTTTGTCTTAATTCAATTAGCATAATGCCCTTAAGTTCCATCCATGTCTCATAAATGGAAAGGTTTCTGTATTTTTATAGCTGAATAATATTCCTTTGTGTATATATACCACATTTTCTTTATCCATTCACTCATCAATGGACACTTAGATTGCTTTCATGTCTTGACTATTGTAAATAATTCTTCAGTGAACATGGGAGTGCAGATTATCTTTTCGAGATAGCGATTTCATCACTAGATTAGAAAGAAAATATGGCACTAGACGGCAAATGGCAGCTTACTCTGGTGTCCTAGTATTAACATTTTTAGCTTGTCACACCTTAGCATGGCATTGGCACTTATACTCTTCTTTCTAGACCCCCACTTTCCTAGTGTCAGCTCTGATGTCTAGCTTTGTATATAAAAAGCTCTAAAGCCTTCTAGGCATCTGCTTCTGCCTTTGCCCATTTAACCTTCTCTGTCTCTAAATGCTGAGGCTGATTATTCACTCTGCCTATTTTATCCTGTAACTCTTAGGGACCCCATTTCTGTTGTCCTGATGCTCACACATTACCTGACATCCTCTCTGGGAGCCAAGCCTTTCCCCACACACTCTCAACTTTGATTTCCTGCCTGCGCATCTTCCTCCATATTTTGCCAGCATTTTTGAACATGACTTTTTTGGTCCTTTCTGGCTCATGTCACCATTATACTACAGTAACCCAGTCCTGACAGTTTGAATCCTAAACCACAAAATACTCTAAGGAGACCAACAAAGGGTTAGGGGAAGCACAGCATCCCAAAAACTTTTAATTATGATGAGATTATAGAAAAGTATAACATGGGCGGACAGTAATTTTGCCATTCAATTTTGCCAGGCCGCCTTTGCAGCAGTCAGTGAAGCATGTTTTATATTTATAATTGGTATGTGCTGCTGCTCAGGGGTGGGCGGTTGCATTCCCACAATACATCACAGTGTAAGTTGCTGACATGCCCTTCCCTCTGGCTTCTCTGGACTAGAAGAAACCCATTTATTATTATTATTATTATTATTATTATTATTATTATTATTGATATTGTTTGTGTCTGCCTTTGCTTTTAAGTTTTTCATTGGCATTAATTAAAGGGTCCTTGGGCTTGCAAAGCAGGCAGACATCCCAGTCAAAAGGAGGGTTTTATGCAGGCCTTACTCTCTCTGACAGCACAAAAGCAGTTCAAATGAGGAAACATCAAACATCATCATTTTAATTTATAAGGACATGGGGTACTTTGTAATTGGACAGTTCCTGATGACAGGGAAGTCACTTGAAGACTAATCAGGACTGGTGGCAAAACAAGGCTCAGGCCAGATCAGGATGCTTGTCTGCCATGTCAAGGCAGCTGGCAATATAACTATCAGAGAAAGTAAGGTCTTCAAGCTCAGATGAGCAGAGATTAGAATGTGGGGAGATTCCTGTGTTTTAGAGAAATAAATGAGTGAGAATAAGACCCAGAGGAGAGGAAAGGTTTTCAAAAGGGTACACAAAGATTAAGAAATGAGACTAACTACTCAAAAAACGGGCCAGAATATATAATCAGTATTATCCTTCATAGGAGATACCTTAGGGTCTTGAAGAGGTAGAAAGAATATTTTTCTAGGGGTGAGTTCACCAGGGTTCTAATCCACACCGCATGCCTATCTAATTGTGTGTCATGGAGCAATCCATTTCTTCCTGTCTTCGGGTTGCAGTTTCTTCATGTGTAAAATTAAGAGGTAGTACCACACAGTTTCTTAGCCCTCCCTACCCTCTCACATCCTACCATGCTAGTCGACCGACTGTCAAAACAGTTCTAGAATATCTCTTTCCATTCCCTTTAGAGCTGATTTGCATCCACAGCCACATGCATGGACACACATACATATACACATACACAAGCACACATGTGCACACAGACACATTCCACAGATGAGGCAATCATTTCAGCGATACCTCTTGTGAATTTATAACCCAAATGATGTATTTAAGTCTGACTATTTACCTTATTTCTATTTTGGCATCAATTGGCTTTTAATTTTCTTTAAAAATTAAATCACATATGGAATCAAAGAGCTTCTGTTGAAATACTTACTATATGCCAACATTTTGCCAGGAAGATTCATTTATGTCCTCTTTGATCATTCGTATATTATCAAAGATATATAAAGCTAACAATATTATTCCCATTTAATAGTGGAGGAAAACAAGGCTCAATAATCTGCCAGAATTAGACAACTACAAAGGGTAAGCATATTTTAAATAATACTTTCTAGCTACAGTTTAAAGGATAGAGACTTGATCATTGGTATTTATCAAAATCTTAGCAATATTTTCATCCCCATCTGAAATTCTGTCTCCAGCATGATATTCTTCCTATCTATTCCAACCTCTCCCTCCTCAGAAATGATTATTCCACTCACTGGGAATTTCAGAGTCTTCTACTATCTCATCATGAGGTGCATGATTCTTACTTAAACATGAGCTCTTTGACAGCAGAAACCATGTCTTATTTTGTCCTGGAGCCTTCAGTGGAAATCATTAGACTAAGAAAATAGTAAGTACCCAATAAAAGAAGAAATAAATAACAATAACTATTTGAGTGGCCTAGTTGAATTCTATTTTTCCCATGTGTTCCTAGCATCTTTCTGTTAAAGATGTAAAAGAAGATAGAAGTCCCAGTGTATTCATTGCAAATACTTGAGGGAAGGTATCAAAGGCAAAGATTCTGATTGCCTCTTTCTCTCCATTAATGGGGTGGTGAAGGACAGAGCACAACATACTGTACTTAATGCAGATTCTGCTCAGTGAAACAATGATTACAATCAATTTGACTACTAATGTGACTTATCTTGTAAATTGCTGGGTCATTAACTTCAACAACATCAATGTGCTGTCACTATCCAATTCCACCAAATTAGTGTCCGAGGTAATAGGAGAACGAATGTATTAGTGCGTTATTGGTGGCTAATAGAGACAGCAAGCCTTTAATGTGCTACAGAGAGCAGCTGAGGCACCAGAGACTGAGACAACAAGACCAGGGGAATTGGATGAAGAGTCAGGATCCACAACACGGTGGCGCATTAGGGCTGCTGCAGGCACTTGGTGCCTTTGAAGGTGAAAGAGCTGGGTACTAGGGAGATCTTAACCTGTGGCAGGGAAAAGTGTACATTCATTGACATTTGGGGCAAAAGTAACAAAAGTGTAGCATTTGGATTATCAAAGGATGGAGGGCCTATCTTAAGGTCAGGTGCTTAAAGCAGGGACTTTTGCTGCTAGCCCTGAATTCACAAATGCAAAGGAACATTTATTCTGCACAGAAATGAAGACAATCCTTATAACCTGAATCTAACATTGGATCAATCTCAAGACCTATCCTAGAAATTACTTAGCAAATTGCATTCATATTCAATTTAAAAAGTCCTTTGATTTCTAGGGGGAAAAAACCTGAAATATTTATGTCCATGTTCTATAGATACCCTTTACACTCTCACTTGCCATCCTTTCTAGTTGAGAAGCTGCTACTCCCATAGCCCCATGGGAGCAGCATTCAAACCACATGACCCCTCCCTTTTCACCACTCATTGAAGAAGAGATGAATACCTGAATGAGGTGGGTCAGGCATACTCAGATTCTCAGGAGAATGGAGATTGAACCAGTCAGAGATTGTTAGGCACCTAAATGTAACTCCTTTAAGTTGGAGTGGGTGCCAGAATGCCAAAGCCACATTCAAACCCACATTATGGGGGAGCAGAATCTAAGAGCCTTGTGAAAGATGTTCTAATGCAGAAAGGAGAATGAAAGATTAAAGTGTAGAGAGAAGCTGTCTCAGAGAGATGGAGAAAGAATGGCTGCCTGTCTGCTTTCCAGGTCCTGGGCATAAAACCCACTGCATATCTGACAATTGGATTTTATGCATGTTTCCTGTATCTTTTTGCTAACCTGGATTTAGTAGATTTCTGTTTCATGCACTCAAGAAACCTATAAGATACTCTAGTTTCTTCATGATTGTCAACAAACATTTATTGATCACTTGCTGTATGTAGCACACTAAATCCTGCCACAGACACTCAAAACTGAAAGAAGGGGTTATTGCTTCTTAGGGAGTTATAACTTGAGTTGGAAAGATTTTTCTAAGTATTGGATAGAGTTGCATCTTTCTTTATTGAAAGCGGGACTTGTCGGAGCTCAGGGTCAGCAATCTGTATAGACCTTCAGGACTGGGAGCCAAGGTGGGAAACGTAAAGAGTACATGAGAGGCATCCTGTGTCAAGTTGGGATTTGACAATTCTACAGCCATCATTGCCACCACTACCATAGCCCGTCATTGACTGTAGGCCCCTATGAATGTGACTCTGGGCCTCCATACTTTTCATGGCTATACCATAAGGTAATTCTATGAATATGCCTTTTAAAGGAGGGAAACATGGCACAGCTAACAAGCAACAGAGCTTGAATTTAAACCCCAAGACTATTTCCAGATCCTGCTGGGAGCCATTTTTTCCATCTCCTTTCTGTGTCAGTCTTTCTTCAGAGGCCATGTCTCTGTTCTCTTTTCAGGTGATTGTTGACCTTCCGAATCAAACCTATAATTATTAAAGTGACTTATACCAGTAACCTAAGTCTTAAGAGAAATTTAAGTCATCATTTATCCACCCCTACCCCTGGGTGGATGTGGGGGTGCTTGCAGAACATCTGATTCCTGCATCTGAAAGAAAAAGCATTGTGCCTTCTCTATGAAAGTTTAGGCATCTAAAGGAGCCGGGTGGCGTGGGGGAGGGTAGGTAAAAACATCTTTAGGACAACCCTGAAACCACACCTTATAAGCCTGCAAATGAAGATTGCTCTAATTTTACATATGGAATGAAACTCCAGGAGACTTCAGAATTTTCTTGAATTCATATATATTCATATGAAGTGATATCTTTTATCATGATATTGGTCAGAGAAGCATCTTTGTTGATACTAGGCTTCAGTTGGTTTATTTTAGAATGTGCTATATTATATTCCCTTTTCTAAAGAAAAGATGCATTAATATGTTGAGATTGGACATATGGTATATATCACTCAATATAATCAATGTGCATGCAAAAAAATGAACCTGGACCACTTTCTTACGCCATACACAAAAATAAACACAAAATGGATGAAAGACCTCAATGTAAGACAGGAAGCCATCAAAGTCTTAGAGGAGAAAACAGGCAAAAACCTCTTTGGCCTCAACCACAGCAGCTTCTTCCTCAACATGTCTCTGGATGCAAGGGAAACAAAAGCAAAAATGAACTATTGGGACTTCATCAAGATAAAAAGCTTCTGCACAGTGAAGGAAACAGTCAGCAAAACTAAAAGTCAACCTACAGAATGGGAGAAGATATTTGCAAATGACATATCAGATAAAGGGTTAGTATCCAAAATCTATAAAGAACTTATCAAACTCAACACCCAAAAAACAAATAATCTCACAAATGCTCAACATCACTCATCATCAGAGAAATACAAATTAAAACCACAATGAGATGCCACCTCACACCAGTCAGAATGGCTAAAATTAACAACTCAGGCAACAACAGTTGTTGGCGAGGAGGTGGAGAAAGAGGATCTCTTCTGCACTGCTGGTGGGAATGCAAACTGGTGCAGCCACTTTGGAAAACAGTATGGAGTTTCCTCAAAAAGTTAAAAATAGAACTACCCTACAACCCAGCAATTACACTACTAGTTATATATCCAAGGATACAGGTGTACTGTTTTGAAGGGGAACATGCACCACAATGTTTATAGCAGCACTATCAACAGTAGCCAAAGTATGAAAAGAGCCCCAAATGTCCATTGACGGATGAATGGATAAAGAATGGAGAATCACTCAGCAATCAAAAAAAAAAAAAAAAATGAAATTTTACCATTTGCAACAATGTGGATGGCACTAGAGGGTATTATGCTAAGTGAAATAAGTCAATCAGAGAAAGACAAGTATCATATGACTTCACTCACATGTGGAACTTAAGATACAAAACAGATGAACATAAGGGAAGGGAAGCAAAAATAATATAAAAACAGGGAGGGAGACAAAACATAAGAGACTCTTAAATACAGAGAACAAACGGAGGGTTGCTGGAGAAGTTGTGGGGGGAGATGGGTAAGGAAGACTTGTTGGGATAAGCACTGGGTGTTATACATAGGAGATGAATCACAGGAATCTACTGAAATAATTATTGCACTATATGCTAACTTGGGTGTGTGTGTGTGTATACACACACACACACATGTATAAAATTTATTGTTAATATATACATTGATTATGTATATGTATTGATTATGTATTCATTATGTATGATTATATATATATAATCAATGTGCATTTCCCATGAACAATTCTATCTTGCCATGATCCGTGCTATACAAGATATGCAGGGAATTGTGAAGCCAACCATCATAGAACCTGTCACTTTGTCAAGGGTAACAGATGTACCCATGACATGTATTATGGCTTTGAACTATTGAATACTGAATAGATTTTCCACATCCTAGCAAAGAATTACCCACACAGAGCTACTACCAGGTGACAGAGATCATTGAGCATTGACACTTGGCACAATGGGTTGGACATATCAAAATTATAACACAGGCATAGAGTTTTAAGAAACTTTTTATTTTGAAATAACTATATTCACAGGAATCTGCAAAGTGTGCAGGGAAGTGTAGTGCACCATTCTGTCATGCTCCCTCAGTGTTAACATCTTACACAACTCTACTATGTAATTAAAACCAGGAATTTGACATTAGCATAATCCACTGAGTTTATTAAAATTATACCAATTATAGATACAATAATTTATTTAGGTGTGTGTTTAAAGTTCTATGGAATATTATCACATTGTAGCCTTGCATAACTGTCACCACAATCAGTATACTCAGCTGTACCATTATGACCAAAGATTTCTCTGATGCTATCCCTTTAGAGCCATACTTTCCATGCCCTCCTCAATACCCCTAATCCCTGGAAACCACTAATCTGTTCTCCATCTCTGTAATTATGTTTTTGCATGAGTGGTACATAAATGGAATCATGTTATACTTCCTTTTGAGATTTTTTTAATTCAGAATAATTTTCTTGAGCTTCTTCTACATTTTGTATATACCAATAGTTTGTTCATTGTTATTGCTAAATAGTATTCTATGGTATGGATTACCACAGTTTATTTAACCATGCACCCATTAAAGGATACATGGGTAGTTTCCATGTTTCCAGTCAGGAAGTATCTCAAATATGCTCTAAACATTTGCATAACGTTGTTGCATGAAGATAAGTCTTCCTTTCTCTGAAGTAAATACTCAAGACTGAAATTTCTGGGTTAGATGTTCAGTAGATTTTTTTAGTTTTGAAAGGAACCATTTTCTAACGTAGCTGTATCATTCTACATTCCCACCAGCAGTGATCCAGTTTCTCTGCATCCTCACCACCATTTTTCATTTTAGCCATTCTGATAGGAGTGTAGTGATATCTCACTGCATTTGAAATTTGCATTTCTCTAATAGCTGATGATGTTGACCATCTTTTCATGTGTTTATTTGCCATCTGTATATCCTCTTCATTGAAATGTCTGTGCATGTTTTTGCCCATTTTGTAGTTGGATTTTTTATTAATGTTGAGTTTTAAGACACACAAGACTTTTTCATGTAACAAGCATTACTTCAAGCCTTCTACTTGGAGGACAATTTCTACTTTATATATATACTTTATATATATATATATATATATATATACATATATATATATATATATATATACATATATCTACTTTATATATGCTTTATATATATATAAAGTAGACAATTTCTTTATATATGTATATATATATAAAGTAGACAATTTCTACTATATATATATACTTTATATATACTTTATATATATATAGTAGAAATTGTATATATATGTGTGTGTGTATATATATACATATACATATATATATATGTATATGTATATATATACACTTTACATTCTAGGCAAGATTTACTCTTAACCAGGTTATTCTGCTAAAGTAATGCACAGTAGCAGGCTCTTTACTGCTTTCCTTTGCATTCATTTAGTATATACCTAATAAGTACCCTGCTTACTTTTATAAATTAATAAGTCATGTTTTCTAAATATATTTTAAGCATCTAATTAATTAGTATACTCCTATACAATCTACACCATCCTCCTTCTCCTTCATCTTTTACTATTCTGCCCATTGAATCCTATGTGCACTCAGCCCCAACTTCCAAATCCTCCTCAAATAGCCCATATTCTTCTTGACTCTCTGCCTTTGTACATGATGTTTCCTCAGACTAGAATATCCCTTGCCTCCTCCTTCATGTAGAAAACTCCTACTCGAGCCTCAAAATCCAGTTCTAATACCATCACCTCCATGAAGCTGTCTCTAACTTCCCCAGCCAGTTAGACATTTCTATGCCCTTATTTCATTGTGCTGGACTTTCAATTATAGTACCTACTATCCTAAGAATTCTCCCAGCTTTTCAAATAATTAATTTGTCACATTAACGTGTTTTCCTTCTCCTATACAATAACAGATAGGGTACATTGAATATGCGAGGCTGGCACTGTACTACCTAGTGCATTCTCATACTTTAGTTCCTACCAGCCTTCAAATGGCACACTTCCCAAAAAACAACGATGTTCCTTTCCGAATTTGTTTATGACAATCAAACTTTTCATTGTAATTATGTAATTTAATCATATATTATTTAAACTGATGAGATATGAGTGTGAAATACAAGGAGATATTGTTTCTATGAAAATCAAGTTAATTGGTTTAGAAAGAATTGATAAAAGCAAGTCAAATTTAGGGATGGTGAAAAATTATGAGTAAGAGCAAAAACATAAAATTCCAGAGGTGTTCAAAATTCAGATAGTTTTGATGTATTTTTAACTTTTCCTTTCTTTAAAACAAAAGAAAAATAAAATTGGAAACTGTATATAATGCATTATGGATATGATTTGTGTAAGGAAGACCATATGAAACTCCAATTAGTGAACCCATAAAAAAAGTCCTTGGACTTACATTAAAACTAGTTAATTACATTTTAAGCAAAATGGATAGCATTTGTAGCATTAGTATTTTTTTATAGTTCTTCTCTTTAACTTTCCAAACATACAAAATACAGGTTTGAGTCGCATTAGCCAAGAAAGCTTTTATTATGTTTTCTATTGAACCTTATCATTCAAAAAACCTTTTTGTTTACATGCTTTCTGACTAGATTGAGAGCTTCTTAATGTCAGGAACCTGGCATTTTGCCTGACACATCATGAGTACTCAATAAATTATTGTTGAATGAATGAAAAGAAATCTGTAAAGCAAATTTATAAAAATCAAAAGGAAATTGTATCTTATGATCTTCATGCAATTATTTAATCCAATTCATTCAAAGAAGTTATCAGTCTTAAATATCAATAGTCAGTTTAGAGGAGTTCATTCTCTCTCCTTACACAACTACACATGCCCAACAGAATTTGAACCTTTTTAATGGTGTTGGTTAGTCTATAAATGTATGTATGTGTGTATATATATGTATATGTATATGTACATACATGTCTATATATGTGTCTCTGCATGTATATAAAATATGGTCCTATAAATTTACCTAGATTTCATTGTAATAAAAAATCAGCCTTTCAGCATGGAGATGTTCTGTCTTAACTATTATTATTTTCCTGCATAGTTTTTGTAATATGGTCATGATATAGTCTACCACAACCTAGATAGCTAAAATGGAACATTTAAAAGGGTAAGCCCAAGTTTAACCCCAGGAATTTAATCCAGAGTACAGTATATTACTCATAAACCAAGTTTTTAATCTAGACATTCTCTCTGAGTAGCATCCATGTGAAATCTAACATGCAAGGTAAGGTGCTTTGCACCAGCTTTTGCCAAGTGTCTGCAAGACCTTAAAGCTCAGAGGGGTCCTCTTAGCATGATCCTTAGTCCACTTAACACAGAATGGACAACTGAGAGGGCTGTTCATAGCTCTACTTCTGCAGTTAAGTGATTTGACTGGTCAGTTATTTTTAGGGCTTCATCAGCAATTATGAAAAGAATCAGTTTCTGTATTGCTGATTACCTTTGGCTTAGCTCTCATCCTTCCTTTGTCACTTTGGAGAACAGGTGACACAATCCATCTTGGTGCAAGTGTCAACCGTCTTGTCTCTCAACTGGGAAGCTAGAAGTGACAGCTTGGTGTATTAAGAGGTCTCTGCCTGAATAAATTGATGTCAAGTTTTATTACACATAGACCAAGCAGGGAGGCACAAGACAACCACTCAACAACTATGCACTGAACAAACAAATGGTATACAGCAGTATTACCATTTCTTGAAATAAAGATAGAGGCAGGAAAAGTCTGTGTTCTTTAGAATGCTAAAGTCCACCAAAGAAGACATATGATACACACAAACCAAGATATTGGTAAAGTCCCTATGGTGCTGAATGAAAGCACTTCCCTGTCCTTCTAAGCTGGAGCTTGTCCCATGGCTGGAGCTGAGGTTCTCCAAACAAATGCTTCTTGGAAGCACCAAGACTTCTGAAGACTTAAAGAAACAGAGAACTGGAATGGAGTAAGTAGCCTCAGGGAAGTGGCTCACACTCATAACTTAGTTTAAAAGAGAGAGAAATGGGTTAGGGAAAGATTTTTAAGTAAAAACCACTCCCTAGAAGTAAAACAAAAAGATATAAATCAATACCACTAGCATTTTTAATACTTATGTGAGTAACTCTGTGCTAGATTTTGGAAGAGTACTTTTGAAGGTAAGAGTTGCAATCCAGTAGAGAATTGCAAGATCAGGATTTAAAAAAAAATATATGAATAGAATAGAATAGAATAGAATAGAATAGAATAGAATAGAATAGAAAATATGAGAATACCTCATATACTAAAGGTAGATTTATATTTGTTTCAGTTATGGGTGTGTAGAATATTGAGTCACAGTGTAACAATGTATTGCTTACTATTCATAGCAGTATAAGACTAAAATATTGCTCTAGAAAGTTCTTTCCAAACTTGACTAACAATCAAAACCATCTAGGAGCTGTAAAAACATACAAGTTTCCTCTATCCTAAAAGGAGGAATTCAGGAGCCTGTGGAAGCTGCCTCCGAAAAAGCTATGGTCCATGAATCACTAACTCCATTTAAAATGAGCATATGAAAAACAGAAAATTAACAAAAGTGAGAGAGTATTGTACAACCTGAGCATTCGGACCCACAAGCAGACATAAGGAATGATGAATATAGAAGTTTATCTTAGAAGACTGTTAGGGAAGATACATGGAGCATCTATTCTGAGCAGGATATAAAGGTACCCCAGGCATTGCATTTTGAGGAGGAAGAGATAGAACCCTTACATACAAAAAGCTTGATGCCTCCAGGCCCTGTTTCTGACATAAGTACCAATAAGTGAGGAAAAATGATATCTGAGGATAGAGTCCACCAGTGAAAGACTCATGAATGAGGTGAGGCTCGCCTTGGCTGAGCCCTGGAGAATAATTCAACCAAAGACTTCTGGAAGGAAGAGTGTTTTACTTGTGTTGGGCACCAATTGCTAAGAACATGATAATTGTGAATGAGTAGACAAAGTTAGTGGAGGGAAAATAAAAAGATAAGCCAAAAAGGTAGGTCTGGATGGTATGTTCTCATGTAACATTAGCTCCTGCCCTATATATTGAGAAATGTAAGACAGGTAGAATCAGGGGGAAAAATAAACCCTGACAGGACAATTAAGTTTTCCCATCCCTTCTCTTAGTCTCTGCAGCTAAGTTATACAGAGATGTAAAAAGAAACCATCCAAAGATACCCTCTAAAATACTTGGCCATGGGGCGCCTGGGTGGCCCCGTCGGTTAAGGGTCCGACTTCGGCTCAGGTCATGATCTCACAGCTCGTGAGCTCGAGCCCCACGTTGGGTTCTGTGCTGACAGCTCAGAGCCTGGAGCCTGCTTCAGATTCTGTGTCTCCCTCTCTCTCTGCCCTCCCCCACTCGCACTCTCTCTCAGTCTCTCTCAAAAATAAATAAAACGTTAAAAAAATTTTTTTTAAATAATAAAACGAGATAAAATAAAATACTTGACCATGTTCTTCTGGCTATAAGAGGCTGGATGCTCAGGTTTAAAAACAGATTTAGAAAAGCATTTTTGTTTTAAGACCATAAGGAAAGACACACAGTACTAATTTTAACTTCCTCCATTGCAGCTATGGTTCTTGACCCATTGCTGCACATTAGAATAATCTGGGAGATTTCAAAATTCTCAATGCTCGGGCTCCTCCCTCAGGATATCAAAGCAGAGTTTCCAGGGGTGGATCCAGAGCATTTGTGCCTTTGAATAGTGCCCCAGGTAACAGGCCTGAGAACCATTGAAATGTGAATCCTAAAATCCAGACTGCTAAAGCAGAGCAGAGTTTACGCTCTCTTTTTTTGCTTTTCAACAAAAGAAATCAGACTGGTATCTATTTTTTTTCCAACCTTGCCTCAGGCTGTAGCTGCAATAGAACCATGGACAGCAAGGATTCTTTTTCTTAACTCGGTAGGCAAAACCAAAGACGAGCTTTTAGGCTGAAGCTCCTGACAGCTGCTCCTGCTCAGTGTCAATTATACTAACCTAGACATCCTCTCCTTCCAGGCACATCTCCCCAGTGGCACACCATTGTTAGACTTTCATGTTTAAAAATTTTCAGTGGTCCTCATTTCTTTAATGGCAAAGCACAAACTCTTCATCTAGGCATTCCTGGCCCTTCCTGATCTGGCTCTAAATACTTACTCAAGGTGGGGTCTCAGTATTCTGGCTGCACAGATTGCTACACTCTTCTGTACTGAATGGAAATGCCACATTCTTGTTTCTACCCTTCTCTTTTACCACATCTGCAATGACAACAGTTCTGTTCTTACTCTCACTTTATCCATTTGTTGCTACTCAATGTCAAATTCCAGTTTGTCTACTTGACTATCAATAATCTAACACCCTACAACTTCTATGAAGCTTCCTCCCAGTACTCTAACATTCAGAAATATGTCAGATTTAATGGCACAAAAACAATTTCAAGATGTTCAGTGAAGAAGTTTCATTGTATTTACATCATTATTCAGTTTAATGATTATGCCATCCAGCTGCCTGGGACTGAATCCTACTTTAACCAATTTATCATTTGATCTCTCTAAGCTTTGTTTTTTTTCACATGTAAAATTGGGGAAATAATTCACAGATCAAATCAGATAATGCAATAAAATTCTTTAGCACAGGGCTTGGTCCCTAGTGAATATTCAATGAATTCTAGGTATTTTTGCTTGTTTGTCTGTCTGTTCATATATTCTTGTCTCTCCAGCAAAACTGCAAGATCATCTAAGGATCAGTTCTATTTCTTAACTTTACTGCCTGGAATATAATACTATACTAAAAACAATATGCAGTTTGAAATCAAAGCATCTTGTATGACTTTGGCATACAGTTTGACCTGTTTGAACTTCAGTTCTCTGATGTCTAAAATGGGAATAATAATAATAATAGTATTTCTTGTACTATAGGGATTAAAGAAAATAATATACCAGCAAGTTCTTTGTAATCTTCCAGGTACTATTAAAAAAAGTGTAGTTGTAGTTATCATAGTGAACCCGTACATTTATTGAATGTGACATCTAAATTTGAGAACATCAATAAATATATTTACTTACTGAAAATATAGGTTCTTTGTGTATTTATTCATTTAAAATAAAAAAGTAGATGCAAAATCCATGTCTTAATTTCTTCATCTGTAATATAACATTAAACAAGGAGATCATTAATGTGTTGTCTGACTCTAAAGTTCTAGATTTTTGGAAAATGCCTATGCTTTTATATAAGCTTAAAAAATATAAGCAGGAGATTGTGTGTGTGTTTGTGTGTGTATGTATAAAGTACATATATATGTATATATGTGTATATGTATATATGTGTATATGGACTTTTTAAATGCATTTACTATATATAAGAAAGTAAATAGAAAAATACATAGGCATATGTTATTAGCGATTATCTCTAGAAGGTAGAATTATGGGTGATTTAAACATATTCTGCTATATATTTTTTGTGTGTGATTTCAGATTTTGTACAATGAAGTTGCAGTAACATTAGATTTTAAAAAAGTATTGTTGGGGTGCCTGGGTGACTCAGTCAGTTAAGCACCCGACTTTTGATTTTGGCTCAGGTCATGATCTTGCAGTTCGTGAATTCGAGCCCCACATTGGGCTTTGTGCTGATAGCGTGGAACCTGTGTGGGATTCCTTTTCTCCTTCTCTCTCTGTCCCTCCCCTCTCTGTCCATCCCCTGCTCTCTCTCAAAAATAAATAAATAAGTAAACATTTTAAAGGAATTATATAAAGATAAATAAAAAATTGTTTAAAAATAATAGTCCTTGAGACATAAAAGTCTGTCCTCAAAATGCACATATATATGTGTGTGTGTGTGTGTGTGTGTATCTTTTGGGATGAGTGACTGGTGACATCCTATGACTGCTTCTTGCCAAACATACATTTTTGCTCATTGCTCATCATATTTAGGAAAATGAAAGGACAGAATAAGTAGAGTGGAGGCATACCCCTGAAGCCTTATTTAAGCTTTAAAATAAAATTATTACAATCACATTAAAAAATTTGAAAACACAAAAAATACAAAATTTAAGAATGATTTTCCCAGAGAAGCCTAGCATGTTCCAGCAGCACTTACTGGCCTGATGTAGTACAGTAACCAAGTTCCCTCAGATATTACGAGAGGCTAGGTGACTTTATAACTGTGTGTCAAGGAGGCCCAAAGGAGATCAAGGACAAAGAGCTTAGGTTGCCTTTTGAAAGTACTGAAAAAATAGAAATTTATGTTGAAAGTAATTACTATGCTTTTATAGATAGAAAAATATTTAACATGTTTCCCTAAATAGGAACAGATCTCCCACTTTCAAATGCAAACTATAGAAAACAGGATTTTCTCCATAGATATGAACTGTATAGGCATAACTGTTGAAAGTGTATATCGGTTACAGAAAATAATCACTGTATATTGTTGTTCTGCTTTAATTTGGGGAACTTTGAAGTTCATTTTAACCCTTTCACGTGGGCTGTGAGTTACTGAAGGAGCAGCATACTCAGATGGACATAAGATAGTATGGGTTAGAGATTCTCAGACACTGTATTAGACAGGCTCTAAGGGGTTATATCCTATAACTTAAGGTAAAAATTTTCCATAGAAAGAAACTACAGTTTCCATCCTTTTTCCAAGGAGTCTGTGACCCCAAAGGGTATCCAGGACAGTCCTGGCTTATGCCTGTTTCTCTGACATAATTTTTATTAGAATCCCCTTTCACTCTCAAAGTTGTCCCAACTCAGATGATGAATTATTTGGTCACTCTTTTTAAGGTCCATGGGTCAAGGCATTGCTTTTTCTCTTTTTGTGGAATGCCCCTTGTCAGGAGGAGCAGCTTTGAGAGAAGTTTCATGAAATTCTCTGAATATAAATAATACAGTTCTTGATTTAAACTCCCTCATTGTATATTCTGCTTAAATTTAGAAACACAGCAGCCGAATATCTGCCCAGTGGTTCATCCACCACTCCAAAATGTTTCTGTCCATCTTTTTCTTATTTGCATTACATCTGGGTAAACACTAGAAATGGCACGTAAAGAAAATATTTGTTTTTTATTTTGTGCATTCATTCAAGTAGCATTAGTAAATACCCATTTAATAATAGTTCTGTAGTACTGGAGAAGAAAAAAAAAGTAACATATGGTCTAATTTGTCCCTTAGCTTATAATTTAATTTGTTGGAGGAAATAAGACTCACACTTATTAAAAAACATGATAATAAAAAGACACTACCATATACCTACTAGAATAGCCAAAAGCAGGAACACTGATAACACCAAATGCTGGCAAGAATATGGAGCAACAGGAACTCTCATTTATTGCTGGTGGAAATGCAAAATGGAAGATAATTTGGTGGTTTCTTACAAAACTAAACATATCCATCAATTCCCTCAGTATTTACCCATAGGAATTGAAAACTCATCCATACAAATATCAGCATACTGGTGTTTATAGCAGCTTGATTGATAATTGCCAAGACTTAGAAGCAACCAAGATGTCTATCAGTAGGCAAATAAATAAACTGGTACATCCAGGGAATGGAGTATTATTCACTGCTAAGAAAGAAATGAGCTACCAATACATGAAAGGACATGGAAGAAACATAAATGCATATTATTAAATGATGGAAGCCAATATAAAAAGGTTACATACTGTATAATTCCAATTATATGACATTCTAAAACTATGGAGACAGTGAAAAGATCAGTGGTTGCTAGGGGTTGGGGGGGGAGGGATGAATAGGTTCTGCACAGAGTATTTTTAGGGCAGTGAAGATACTCTGTATGTTACTATAATGATGAATACTATCATTATACATTTGTCCAAACCAATAGAATATATAATACCAAGAGTGAGACATAATGTGAACTGTGGATTTTGGCTGATTATGACGTGTCAATGTAGGTTCATCAGTTGTAACAAATGTACCCTCAGGCAGGGGATGTTGATGATGGGGGAAGCTATGCATATGTGGGAGTAGGAGATATATGGAAAATCTGTGTACCTTCCTCCCAATTTTGCCATGAACCTAAAACTGCTCTAAAACAATAAAGTCTTAATAATTTTAAATTTTTTTTAATGTTTACTTTTTGAGAGAGAAACAGAGCTTGAGCAGGGGAGGGGCAGAGAGAGAGAGAGAAAGAGAGACAGAATCTGAAGCAGACTCCAGGCCTGCACTATCAGCATAGAGACTGATGTGGGGCTCAAACCCACAAACTGTGAGATCGTGACCTGAGCTGAAGTCGGACCCTTAACCGACTGAGCCACCCAGGCGCCCCAAGTCTTAATAATTTTTTAAAGACAACTAATGAATGCGAGGTAGATAATTAGTGGTCTAAGACTTTGTAGGGAGAGCTCACTGTAAGTTAGAATAGTTAAAAGGACTGATTGTGATGAGTTTTTGAAAAACCTTGAATGCCAGCCAGGGCTATGGGGAGAGATTATCCTCTAAACAATGGAACGCCTTTGGACATTCTTAAGCAAAAGCTAGAATGTAATAATGTAACTTGAGAAAAGACTCTAAGGCATGACTTCCTGAAAATAAATTAATTCCTTAGTTTTCCCAAAGACAGTCACAATAATTTTCAGGCATTATAGATCTTCCCAGCCCCATAGCACCTGTCTGATTGCTTAATCTTTCCATTTTGGCTTTCTGTAGGCAGTTATTTAAGTATATTTTGAATCCACATGGACTTGTTAGTGGTTCTGTTATCTTTCTAGAGAAACTCTTCAAGTCCAGGGACAATGTCTAATTCTATTGTGCTTCTCTGAATAATATTTCTGTTTCTCTGTCTCTGTCTCTCTCTCTCTGTCTCTCTCTCTCTCTCTCTCTCTCTCACACACACACACACACACACACACACACACACACACACACTTCATCTCAAATAGAAGCTAGTCCTGAGTCTTGATGCAAGTGGTGGATGAAGATTTGGTTTCATTTTAGTGGTCATTTTTCATATTCAAATTAGCAAGAAAGGCTATTGGTGGGAATCATAATTGTATGTGAGAGAGAAAAAGTCACCTGTGTCACAATGGAAACTCTAAGTAAAATCCCTCATCCTGTTGGATTTTCCAGCAGTATTTGACAGAGTTTATCATTCTCTTATCATCCTGATCTTTAAATATTACAGAACTCTAAGGCTCAGTTCTTGATTATCTTCTCTATTTTCTTTTACCTAGTGAACTCCTTCAGTCCCATGGCTTTAAATACCATTTACATTGATTATGCCCAAATTTATATCTTTACTTCTGACCTCTCTTTCTGATCCCCAAATACATGTCTTTAACTACCTACTTCTCATTCCTACTTGGATATTGATAGGCAACTCAAGCTTTATGTGTTTGAAATGAAACTCTTGATTCAGAGCCTTCCACCAAAGTCCTTATGCTCTCACTCTATTCCTTGTCTCACACATGGCAACTCCATTCTAACAGTTAGCTACTCAGACCAGAAAAACTTAGAGTCATCCTGGTTATGAGTCATCTTTGACATCTGTCTTTCTCTGGTGCCACAAATCCAATCCATCAGCAACTCCTGTAAGCTCAACCTTGGAAATATATTTAGATTCCAGACCACTTCTCTCCATTTCCATTACTGCTTCCCTATTCTAACAGTCATCCATTTCCTCCTGAATTATTTAAATTGCCTGGAAACTGGTCTCCCTGCTTCCATCCTTGCATTTGCATAGTCTGCTCAACACAAAACAGCAGAGTAATCCTTCTAAAATGTAAGTCAGATTACAACACTCCTCCACTCAAAGCCCTACAATGGCTCCCCTCTCAGAGTAAAAGGTCAAGACCTATCTTCCTATGATAAGACACTATTCTGTCTGGCCCCACTACTGCTCTGACCTCATTTCCTACCACTCTCCTCAATGTTCTCTTGGCCCTAGCCACTAGTTGCTTAGTTGTTCCTTAAACATCCCAGGTACATTGAAAATAGCACCTTCCCCATTCCTGACTGTATATCCTTATCCCACTTTGTTACTTTCTCAGATTATTAACCCTGCCCCACATATTATGTATTTGTTTGTGTGTTATCTGCCACTACTAGAATATTGGACTATAACTTCATGTGGGGCAGGATTTCTTATTTATTTGTATACAGCTGTATCCCCAGTGCCTAAAAGATTGCCTAGAACATGTTAGATATTCAATAAATACTTGTTGAAGAAGTTAATATGTGAATGAATGAATGAATGAATGAATGAATGAATGAATGAATATACAGGCAAATAAACACATAAATAAACTTCCTGTCTTGCTCATCCACAGAGATTCTACCTTTGTTAGAGTTCAAAAGTTGTTGTACCAGAAACCTAATTCTAACACATAAGTAACTACCCAGGTTTTTTGGTTTGTTTTCAAGAAAAATTTCAAGAGTTCACATGCCTCTTTGACTGCTCCATACCCTCTTAGGACTATCTGTGATCTTTTCTACTGCAAATCGTCAAATAGTAGAACAATAAGGGTCACGAGACCATCTGGTCCAAATGAGCATTTCAGAAGAGCAGAAGCTGAGGCTCAGGCTCATGAAATAACTTCCTCAAGGTTACAGAGCTGGTTAAAAGCAGATAATTATAATCTTTATGCCCACTGCTTTTTTTCCTACCAGCACAAGGATAAGGAATCTCTCTATTCCGTTCTCTCATTGTCCTTGCTACCACTTTTCTGATGAAAATCCAACAGCAGTAGTCTTTAAAGAGAGTCAGAGTTTCAAGTGCATTTGAGGCTCAGTGATGACTTTCTCAGAGAGCAAGAGGCTGTTGACAGGGTCCCTTTACTTTCATAGAACAGAAGAGGCAGAGATTCATCTGTGGGCATTGGCAGAGCTGATGCTTACTGACAAGGCCCCAGAATGGAAATATCCTGCTTGTCCTTTTAACAGGATTTCAGCCAGAGATTTCAGGGAAAAGTACTGCAGCCTAGTGGGCTGTGAATATGAGTGGAAATGTCAGAGCTATGAATCAGTTAACACATTTTTATTTAGCATCTTCCTGTGAAAGAGGATGAGAAGACATGGCTCCTGCACTCAGATTTCTTACCATTTCAGAGCGGAGTCAAGAACAGAACAAGAACCTGTTAGATCTTAGAGGTTCTAGCACTTTAGACTTGGAAAGCATGACCTGGGTATCAAGAATGGGGATAGTTTTCATGGAGGACAAAATGCTTAATTTTGTCATGAAGGGTAACTTGGATTTAAGTAGTTGAAGAGGATTGTGGTGCAATGCTTTCTTCTGTTCTCTTTGGATTTGAGAAATACATTCATATCCTTCAGCTCATGGGACCCTGAAACTCTTTTTCCCAGAGAAATTGAGACTCCAACCTGTGAAGTAACCCGCATTCTCAAATCAGGTTAGAGCCAGAGTCCCCACATCTCCCTCCCAGGACACTTTCTAATAGAATGCTCTACTGGAAGACTGCTCCTCTGATTCATTTTCTGTATTCTCAAGATGCAGGTACTTTAGTCTTGGAAATTCTCAAGGAGATCAAACTTGGCGCCTGTCCTAAGTTCCAAGACATAATTTAAAAAAAGAAAGTTTAAGACATCCCAAGGTGTCAGTTTCCTCTTTGCTGTTCATAACCCAAATGTTTTAATAGCCCTGAGGTGCCCTCCACCTATGGGGCCCTAACTCTTTGAGGCCTATCTATGGAGGGTGCACAGTTGACCTGGCCCTGCTGATGAGAAAAGCACAGATGTCTACCATCTGGTCAGGGGTCCTTGTGCAAGTGCCAATTTCCTGTCACTGACAGCCAGCCCTTGATTGATGGAATTTGGTACTCCACCTTTTTTTTTTTTTCCTTAGTACAATATAACCTCATGAATTCAGATGGCAGTTAGCCAAAATGAGAGAATTTGAACTTGGGCAGGGGTAAAGTTTACCATCAATGAAATGAGGGTCTGTTAAATAAATTACCAATGTAAACAGGATTGTAAAAAGGACAATTTAATCTACTTACAAGAATAAATTGTTTTCAAGCACTTAAATTGCATAAATTTACATACAGTGTGCTAATTACAAATGATTGATAGCCAGTCATTCAAACACATCTGGTAGGAACCCTGTTCTGTAATACATTGCTAGACACTAGACTGCATTACTTAAAGTACTTGAAAATAGTACAAATATATTTTATATATGTATATAGGTATTCACACACACTCATATAAGACAGTCCTTGTTTTTCATCAAACCATATTCCTGGAAACCACACCAGAAAGGATTATCAAACACAGATCACTGAGAGCCAAATTATATTTTCAGATAGGAACAATGTTATGATTGGAACTGGTATGCCAGACCCAGAGATCACACTAAGTAAATCATGTATTCAATCAGCATTTGGTCATAACAACCTAAAGGCTATGGCATCCGCAACTAGAAAAGGCAACTCCTATTTATTGAGCAGCTGCTACATCTGAGTGTCTTACATGTATAATCTCAGTTATCAGTACATGACCATGATGGAGTTACTGCCTCCATTTTCTGGAAACAACACTGAAACTCTAGGAGAATAATTAAGTTACACACAATCCCTTAGTTGTAATCAGTACAGTTAGAAATTAAATCTAGGTCTGGGGCGCCTGGGTGGCTCAGTTGGTTAAGCTTCTGACTTCGGCTCAGGTCATGATCTCACGGTTTGTGGGTTTGAGCCCCACGTCGGGCTCTGTGCTGACAGCTCAGAGCCTGGAGCCTGTTTCAGATTCTGTGTCTCCCTCTCTCTCTGCCCTTCCCTTGCTCTCTCTCTCTCTCAAAAATAAACATTAAAAAAAAAGAAATTAAATCTAGGTCTAGCAAATCTCAGTGCTTCCTTTCAAAATGTAATATCTATACTCCATTAAATTGTTAAGTTGTATGTAGGTATGCAAAGTCTATATAACCTATAAAATGTCAATAAATATAATTGCTATTTTCTATGGCCTGGATGAAAGTCCAGTTCTCTACAAAGACTCACTGTTAAACCAAATCTGCCTCCTTTTAGGCAAATATATTTGCCAAACTGTAAAACTTATTCAAATGTAAGATACTAATTTAAAGACATTTGTAGTATCTTCAACATGTGTTATTTTATACAGTTTTTCAATTGTTGGTGTACATGTCTTGTTGTCCCCAATAGATATTAAGCTCATTAAGAGTAGAAACTAATATCACTAATATCTTTGCACCTACCACCATTATTTATTTTACTCCCTAGAATAAGATTTTGGCCAGTAAGGGCTTAGATGTGTTCGTGGCATGAATTAGTAAATGAATTAATTCTTTTTATTATATGTTATAATATACCATAAATTTAAAATCAATATGTGGCTATAATAAATATTTGAGTGCAGTTTTTAAGTTTACTTTAAATATGAGAAAGTTATTGATGGTGGTAGTGGGGAGAGGGAGGACTAGGGAATGATTTGGATCTCTAAGGAATTTGGAAAACAGACTTCTCTTGAAAAAGATTTCCTGTAGCTAGCAAATCAGTCAAAATTAATCCCTTGACTTCAAAAGTTATTATTATTTAAGTTAAATACTAATAACAACAGTAGCTTTATTATAGTAAGACATACATAAAAGTGACTATTTTAGCCATTTGTAAGTGTACAATTCAGTGGCATTAAAAACATTCACAATGATGTGCAACTATCACCATCTATCTCCAGAACATTTTCATCTCAAACAGGAAAAATAATTCCCCATTCCCCCTCCCCTAGCCCCTGCAACCTCTATTATATTTTGTGTTTCGAAGAATTTGCCTGTCCTCATGTAAATGGAATCATGCAATATTTGTTTAATACAACATTTATTTCATCTAAATATTTGAAATCCTCATTATCAACTTCAAGATTGATAAATTAGAGGTCAGAGACATCTTGACCCTAGTCCTCTTATTTTTAATATTTGTTTTCTTCTCTCCTTGTATTTGGTAATATAAAAGGCAGGCTGACTGGTACAAATTCAGGAAAGGGAACCAGAAAAGGGTCTAGATGTACAAACAGGAACAGCTGCCTTTATGCTTGAACAAGGGCAATGTTCATATTCATCAATTGATTGCATGTGCACGAGGATCCGTTTAATAGCCTCCTTTTTCCCTCTCCCACTCCCCACGCCCACCTCTTGTCTTTTCCTTCCCTTATTTAATTATCACTGAGAAGATTCAAGTAAATAGATAAAATATCAAAATGGTGAGTATTCATTATGCCAGTGTTAAATAAAAAAAAAAAAGAAAACAGCAACAGTGGGTGTCAACATGCCAGGGAATCATCAACATTTTAACTTATTCTGACTATTCTTTTTACTAGTTCACTCAAACCAATTTAAAAGGTGCTGAATGAACCATTAAAATCACTCAGTGTACTATGAGCAGGTCACTAGCCACAGGAACTTAAAATGGAACTAGCCATCAGCTCTTGCTATAAAGTGCCATCTTGTTTTTAACTGCTAAATCAAGGAGTCTCCATTTTCAGTGGAGCCTTTGCGTTACCTGTTCTCCCTACTGAAAAAATGCTCTCTTTGTTAATGTCATGCCATTACTCCTCATCACCTTTCCTTGTACTGGGTTGAATAATTCCTTTGCCTCCTTAGAAGTTAAACACTTCAAATATTTATAGGCTGTAACTTGAAAAGTTTTGGGCTAATGGATCATGTTTCTACCTGAGGGACTCCTTCATTTTCCAAAATTACTGTAGGCGCATAATCTTTAATCCTCCATTATTTCTGATTTCTCCAGGTTAAGCATCTGTGGGCGGCAGCGAATTTAACTGACACCTCCAAGCTGCCTTTTTAAGATAAAGACTTTTCTTCCCTACGTTTAATATTTGAGCTTTCAAGAGAACAAATTGGCTCTGTAGTTTCTGGCATAGGAAATCAGATTTGGCCAAACAAAACATTAAGACTGAGGAGATTCTTGCACTGGAATACACGTATATTTTATTACAAAATACTTCTAAAGTTTTATATTATTCAGTGAATAAGCAGCTGTGAATCATCAAATGAGAGATTATCCATGAAAGGGGTTTGAAAAATAAAAAAAAAATATTGTCAAAATAAAAGTTGTATTAGCATTGATATGAATTGTGCCAGATTGTTTGGATATTTGAAGTTTTATTTACTTTATGCTAAAACTTAAAAAGAGTAATAGTGTTGGATATATTCATAAAATTTATTGCACAGAATTTATTCTTTTATTTATAACATAAGGCCATCACACTGAACATTATTACTATAATAAGGGTAGCTCACATTTATTGAAGGTTTATTCCATGCCAGTATATAGAGCTAAGTATTTTACAAAGATTATATCCATGCCTACTATATCTCTCTGAAGGAGACTTTATTTCCCAAATGTTCAAGTGAGAAATATGGAGCTTACAAGGTTGTTACCTCAGGTCATTCTACTGGACTTGAACCCTGTCAGTTCAATGGCAGTGCCTGGGTTCTTATCAGAGCTTTTTTTCTTCTGTGATATTATGAAGCCCTGCAGGTACTGAAGTGCATCCACAACTTTTTGTTTACCTAAATGAGTGCAGCTTCCAAGTTTTGAGTTTCCACGTGTGATCTAGGGAGTTTTGTCTTCCTCTTCTACTGTAAAACTATGAGATGTCCTGTCTTTCTCCTCTCTCTGTGACAGTCCCCTCCCTTCTCTTCTGATTTGATTCTGCAGGTCTCCTAAGGACTTAGAGTCCATATGAACATGGGAAAATTGTGTAGTCAAAAAAAAGTCAATCTGCACTGAGTGAGGTACTAGGAAGACTGTCCTGAGTGAAATGAGCTACTGCATAAAGTTGTCTTATACACATGTAGCTTCAAGAATGCTGTAGGTGGTGTGGGAGCTGCATTAAGTAGAAATTGGACTACAGGCTTTCTGTGGGCTTCTCAGTTGAGACATTTTATGAATCTATATGTGAAATTCTTATAAACATACCAGAGTAAACTACTTGTTCATTGATTCATTAATTCCTTTTTCAGTACCTTATTGAACACCTGCTCTGAGCCAGTCACTATTCTGGAAGTCAAACACATAGTGCATATATGGTGAGCAAAACAAAAATGGTCACTGTCCTCAAAAAGGACATTTTCATGGGACAGGAGGGCTCAGGCCACAAACACATAAATAAGCAAGATCATTGCTGAAGAAAAGTACAACCCGGGAATGTAACAGAATGTGGTAGGTCTTGGAAGTGTCTCCCAGGAGGTGGCATTAGAAGTGAGTCTTGAATGACGAGAAGGAACAAATACATGAGGGAATATCTACTTAGGCACTGAAAACAAAAAGTAAAAAATTCCCAAGGCAGGAATAAGCTGCCCTTCTTTACGAAACAGAAGGTCAGTGTGGCTGGAACTTAGAGAAGGAGAACGCAGAGGCCAGATCACAGAGGGACTGATAGCTCAGTCTCCACACAATAAGAAACACTAGAGGGTTTTAAGCTGCAAGAAGGCATGACATGATTTACATTTTTAAGATATAGTTTGACTGCTATATGGAGAATAGATTTTGTTGCCATGTACAGCTTCCTAGGATCTATAAACAGCTTTCTTAAACTAAACTTTGATTAGGACACTCATTTTATCTGCTTGAAAAAAAAAAACTCAAAAGAGTGAGTTTCATCTTATGTCACTTAACAAAGTCCTTCATCACCTCACTCTGGGTGTAGTAATATGCGCATCTCCAAGATACCTGGAGGCACTGAGGGCAGAAGCTTAGGATTTTAGCCATCTTGTATTCTTGGTCCCTCAGGCATCTAATTTAGGAGTACACAAGGACTTTTCTGCCTTACTCCCAAGTCCTGGCCCAATCCTTCCCGCTTTACTCTCTGAGTCTGGAAACACTACCTTTTACTTCATTAATGTAAGATTAAGACTCCCTAGTTAAACACGTGTCTCTAAGGGGAGTAACTTGGAGCTTATCGTCTTTGGTCAGTGTCATCTCAACTAGACAATTAGAAATTGAGGGCCAGAGAAATCAATGGGATATACATTGAGGACCTCTGGATCTATAAAGATGGGGCAAGACCAGATGTAGATGAGAGGAGACATCAAAATCAAAAGCCCCTGAACAGACAAGTTGCCTACAACTGCCATTCACTTTTGCTTTGTTCTACCCTTTTCTTCTGTCTGAATGTTAGTTCTCTTTTTCTTCACCCTGCTTGAGTGAGCAACAGTCTCTTTTGTTTATGGAAAGAATTAAAAGAAAGATTTCTGAAACTCTGTGCCTAAAACCAAAACAGAAAGATAAAGTTGAGTCTCCAGAGAGCCACTCAAGAACCTCTCAATTAGTAGCCAATACTCAATGCAGCAAGAAATCATGTACCTAGTGGAATGAAGAATACCAGGAAAAGACTAATGCCTTTTAAAAATAGATAGTTTGATATAGTGGAAAGAGAACTGGGTGAAACACTGGAGACCTGATCAGGAATGCCAGGTCTAGCATTTACCCATGTGGGACTTTACCAGAAGGAGAGCTTATTTCAAGGAATTTACAGTAAATGAATCAGTGGCCAATGAATTAGCCCTCATAAAAATTCTCAATTTACCAAATAAATCTCCAGTAGACTATCTGGCAGTAGGAAGGCAAACCTGTCATCACCCAAAGCTAACTCCAATGCATAAATTAAACCTCATTCATATATGTGTGTGTGTATGTATGCATAGTTATAGTCATATATGTGAATATGCACAAGCAAACTTATATGCATGTGACATATAGATATAAATATACACGTTCACATGTGTACATATCTACACACATAAGCAAGCCTATATGCATGTATGTATCTGTGTATGAACATTTGAGTGTGAGTATACAAGTAAACTCATATGTTATGCATGTGTATATATGGGTTTGAACTTCTCTTTAGTAGGGAGACTCCAGCCATGATAGAATAACTGGTACTTGACTCACCTGCCCACCAAATAACTATAAAACCAGAATAGATCATATAAAATAATTATTTGAATATTTTTAGGAAAAATCACATGAAATGTTATGCTCTTTAAGAGAATGAAGGTGGAGAAAAGGATACCCACATTCACTCAGACTTTCTCCCTGAGGATGTTTTCTAGGCTCTAATGAAGGAAAGAGAAACCCAAATAATGAATAGTGATCTTTATAGGCAAAAGAAGAAAATTCAGAGTCTGGATCTACTACCATAACTGGAATTTTGGAGTAGGGTATCAGAAAAAGGTAAACAATAGGAAGAGCATTTCAAAAATATATGTGGAAATAGGCCCCAGGTCCTGAGCCAATCTCCAGTCTTTGCAGATACAACATGAGACTATAGGAAGGCTGGGTGATAGCAGATGCTGGGGAGTTGAGAGCTCATCAGAGATCACAGAGACCCCGCAGAAGAGTGGGGGTACTTTGGGAAAGACCTTGGACAATTAGAGATCCTAAAAAAACCCTACTATGTAAGGCCCATGCCTTGACAATAAGGGGGAAAAACTGAAAAAGATCTGCTTTAGCAGAGCTTTTACCAGGCTCTGAACAGAATCAAGGAGATTCACTAATAATTTAATCACCTACCAGAATAAAATTCAACTCCCTTTAAAAGAAGATAACATAATTCAAAACCTCTGCAAAACATTATTTAAAATGTCCAGCATATCATCAAAATTTACTAGACATAAAATGAAACAGAAAAAAGTGACTGACAATAGAGAGATGAGACAAGGAACAGAAGCAAATCCAGAGGGAATTAGATATTGGAATTAACAGACAAGGACATCAAAAAACTATGTTAAATTTAAAAACTAGAGTGGAAAATGGATGGAATGGATAAAAACAAAAAATACTTCCACAGAATCTATTTTTAAAAAATAATTACATCAACACTCTAGAAGTACAAAATACAGTATCTGAAATCGGATGGGTTTAACAATAGCCTGGACACAATAGAAGATAGGATAATTGGAGAGGTTGTTAGAATATACCCAAACTGAAGCACAAGAAGAAAAAAAACAGTAAGAAAGAGTGGAAAGAAATGTGTAAGATGAAATAAACTATCTAACATATATGTGATTGCAATCATAGGAGAAGAAAGGAGATGGAATAGGAAAAAAATGATATTTGGAGAAAAATGGCCAAAAACGTTCTAATACTGATGAAAGATACCAACCCACAGGTTTAACAGCTCAGTGAGGCATAAGTGGGAAAATACAAAAACATCATATGTAAGTACCATATAGTTAAACTTTCAGAAACAAAATGAAAGAGAACATTTCAGTAGAGATAGACACTGGAGTAGAGAAGGGAGCTTAATTTCTTTAAATAACCTTTGTATGCCACATTGCTGAGAACCTTTGGCTAATTCTTTGACAATTCTTTAAATGTCTGTTCAGATAAAATAGGAGATTGGACTATATGCTCCTTTGGAAGTTACTTAAGAGCTGCCTCAATTTTACTTCTTTCATAAAGTCTTAAACCTAACCATTTCAGCTCCCCTGATTACTGGAACAGAACCAGGAAGTATCTCTTTCTTCTTGTTCTCTCAGTGATCATGCTTCCTCATTCCACTGCTCAGGTCCTTAAGGATGCATGAACATTTCACATAGCTCCTTAGGAATTCTATATCTCCTTAAGGATGCACAAACATTTCATATAACTCCTTTAAAGCTTAGCAATACTAGAATAAATTATACTCTCTATGAAGTTTTGTTACATTGAATTAATTAAATGTATTAGTCCTCATAACAAAAAAAGAATGTGAAGTTTGCAGATATGTTTTCACTCATATAATCCACATATTCTTTCTATCAATATTTATTATGCTCCTTCTATATGTGAAGCACTTGTATCTAAAAAACAAGTACCATTGTTCCATAAATTTTCAAAATGTACATAAAATAGGCCAAATAAATGCCAAATTCAGTATCCTGTTAAACATTATTATCCATTTACAATATCTATTACCCTTTTAAAATTTCAATACCTAAGTCTTCTATAATCAATTGCAATTGCATGAATACACAATAACTTTTTTATTAAATCTGAGTTTAAATATTTGTTGTAGAGCCTTAATTTAAAATCTGACCCTCTTTCAAATGGAATGCCTTTATGAAATTTAATAAAACATGAAGGTCATAAAATGTATTAAACTGTTGTACTTTCCATTTTTAATTCTGAACAGGCAAGATTAAAGAGAGTAGCTTGCTTTCTTATAGCAAGGCAAGGCAGATTGGAAGAAAGGATAATTTCTCTTTTTCTGGGCCCTCACCCTCAGGAAGAGTCCTATCAACTAGTGTGGGAAAGACTGAGTACAAAAAGACAGGGGAACATACCAGATGACCTCCCCAGTATCTTCAAGCCTGAAGATTCCATAACACATTCTCTTATTGAGCAAAATGTGTCCAGAGAAATTTTAACAAATAGCAAGATCCCAGCTGCTTATAGTTAAAAGATCATCAAAAACCATATGAAAGGTCTGTAAGAAACAAATATTCCAACTAGAGCAAGACGACCTCCTCAGAGCAGGACTGACCTGTTTATGAGACACTGGATTTTTGGGAGGGGATTTGAGAAAAAAAATCATAAGAGGTGTTAGCCTTTAAACTATGTTTATTCATTCCTTAATGTCCTCTCTAGCTGATTGTTATGGTATAAGGGCACTTGATAGACAGTTAATAAGTACCTATTGAAGGAACAGATATGCAGACCTCCTCTGCCACATTTTTCTCGTGAATATGATTCAAATCTGAAATGCTTCTGACAACAATTTTGGTTGCTTGAAAAACAGTGGGTTTTGTTTTATTTTTTTCAACAGCTTGTAAAGAAGTTCACTGAATAGCTTGGTTCTCAAACATTGGTTATGACCCAAATTAAAGTTGCTGATGCTCTACAAAATGGCTTGGAAACCTCCCCAGAAAAAGAAACAGTCCACCCTCCCTGTTCCCAGCCTCCAGGGCAACTGCAAAAGAGCAAGGAACATGGAGTCTTTTATAAGAGGGAATCCTCTAGAATGTTCTCCACTCATACCACCTGAACACTGATGAGGGGTGGGGAAAGACATAACACTTTTCTCTTATTAGATAATCACCAGCTGTCCCCAGTTGACTGGCAATGCCATTCTCACTTTTGGCCTGAGGTTTTGAGGATAGAAGGATGGAGAGGAAAGAAAGAAAAAAGTATTAATACATTTTTTATTGATCATTTATGATATGGCAGGCATTGTTCAGTGGAATATGAAGACAAGTAAGACACTGCTGTCATTGATTTGGAGGAGTTACCAATTCTCTAGCAGAGAACTGTGCTGGTTAGCTTTCATTTACCCATCCTGACTCACCACCCACCCTCCTCAGTGTCCCAGAAGACTGAGCAGTATGGACCATATCAAGTTCTCTTGCCCTCTGTCTTCTGATTGGTTTCGTTTATGCAGAACCTTGCAGAGGCAGTGGACTGGGAGTGAGAGAACTTGGGGAATATTTATTCCCCCAGCTCCCTCCTTGCTTGGTCACCTATGCTGGCTGCATTTCTCAACTTAAAGCCATAGCTCCTGTTAGCATTGCTCCCAACATTCTCTCTCCTTAGGCGTCTTGTAACCACAACCTTCCCCCTTACTCCTTTAGGGCTGACAGGTGGTAGTACAGCCCCTATCACTAGACCAGGGTGTTGCACTATTCACTGTAGTTCACTGCACCTTGCCCACACCTTTGACAATAGTTCTTTTATTATACCATCCTCAAATGCCCAATTTTATTGTGCCATCTGTGACTAATACAAGGACTTTTGTTTATTTGCTCTGTGATTTTGGCCAAGTTATCTGCCCTGTCTGTATCTCATATTCTGGACATAATAACATATATGTTATATAACTATTTTGAGGATTTGAGAAGTATACAAAGCATCCAATACACAGTAACAACCAGCTGCTTTCCTCAGGCATTGGAATTACTCAAATTCAAATATATGTGTTTAGCCAAAATAGTGAGGAAGGTAGAGGGAAGAAGAGAATGGGAGAGGGGAGAACAAGCTATAAAATTTGGTGATTCTGTAGTCATTTCCCTTAATGAGTGTCTGCCTCAAGCTGGTCTTAGTTCTCACGTGACCCTTATTCTGTGAGAATCTTCCCACGTTGACTGGGATTTTGCTGTTTGAAGAGTTGTATTTAGTATTCCACATGACCCCTAAACAAAAGCCAACCACTTCTCTGGTGCCCAGCCAAGGAACAGTTCTCTGGTGGAAAAACTGGCTGAGTTGAATATATTGAGAAGTTGTAAATTGCTGTTTTCTTTGGGATTTCAAGATAATTTTTATTTTGAATCATGTTTTTAGGCTTTAGAAACCACTCTTCAAATAGGATGGCTCTCCAATGTGTTCAGCCACAAGGAAGCTGTCACTCTATCTTTACTGTTTACATGTTGGACTCCACCACCAGATTCCTGTCCTTTGTCCTTGTAGATCTAATCCAAATAGATACTCCATACAAATTTACTGAACAATTGAATAAAAACATAAAAGAGTATAGTCAGACCACAAAATGTTTTACAAAATCATCAATCCCTAGGAAGTATTTATTTTCTTTTCTCCCCCTAATGGAGAACCGGAATGCATAGTGGATCCAGAGAAGTCAGTGGCTTACTTGGATGTTCACTTAAGGTCAAAATATGGGTGTTTCAGTTCATTACACCTCAAGGATGTGAGTTAGAGGTTTGGAGATTCACAGATGTGAATGAGGGGTTCTTCTGTGGCTGCTCTACTATATAAACTAATCATATTTCCTAAAACTAAACTTTTGGCCTCTCCAAGTCTTGATTTATTATTTTTAAATGGAATACATAATGCTTGCTTGCATATATCTTATTTCTTGCTTTATTGTTAGTTTCCTCTAAGAAGGTTGAAAGTGGGTATTAAAGTGTTGGTACAACTAAGGTGATATGAAAGGCTAACAATGTAGCTCTTGGTCTGTCTGCATTTCCTCTATCTTCTTGACAGTAGACCTCTAGTTTCTGGAGGTGTTCACAGCTCTGTGTCCACATGCCAGGGGTATTTTTCTTGGAATAGAGCAGTCTGAATACCAATTCCTACCCTGGAGCAAAGTACACATTTTCTCAATATCCCTTTTAATTCTTTCTGGGCCCCTGGTGTAATCTCCTAGTATGGCAAGCAGTTCTAAAGAGCCTGCAGTTTGTAAGCGATGCTAACAAGAAAACCATGACAGAAGAAAATTTTAATTCACTTTCTTAACTTAATTTATAGATTTCTCCTCCTACCTGCATTTGTAGCTAGCTAATATATGTTAGCCAAGGAAGTCTGAATAAGCCATCAGTGTTAAGTGACAATGACAAAAGAGAATGTTCTACTCTGAAATTGGATAATTGGATCAATCCACTGGTCTCTCAGTGACCTCAAGACTTTGGGACATAAGTGTTTGAGTAAGTCAAACTTTTGGCCCTTAATAAATTTATGTAATCTTGATCTGTCTAGAAAATCAATTCACTTTATCTAGGAAATCAAACCTCATTTACTATTTAAATTACCTTTAGTTAAATTTCTGGCTGTCATGTGTCATTCATTTAATCATTCATGTATTCATTTATTCAACAAATATTAATTGAATTCTGCTGCATAGTACTGTTCTACATACTGGGGATACAGTCATGAATAAAACAAACACAAAAGCAAGTAGAAGTCCTTGCCCTCATAGAGTTTATATGCTAGGGGAACATATGAAAAATGGACAGCATACATAAATAACCATGTAGTATATTCAAAAATAGGAAGTTCTGTGGTGAACAATAAAGGGGGAGAGGGATAAGGATGGCTTGGGTAGAAGCTTCTGGTTAAAAAGGCAACATGGGCAAAGTGCCCAAGGTGGAGTGTGCCTGGCGTTTTTGTTGTACCAGGAGGCCATTGTGCTATAAGGACCAAGGCAGAGAAAGCAGTTTTAGAGGTGATGTCTGAGAGGGGAGGGCTCAGATATGTAGGACCTTGTGGATCTCTATGAAGTAATTTTGGCTTTTACCCTGAATAAAATGAGAAGGCACTGGAGGGTTTTGAGCAAATGAGTGACATGATTTGACTGATATTTTAACAGATGCATTCTGTTAAGGTTAGGATGAAAGGTCTAAGGTTAGAGTTAGGGAAGTTTGGAGAGGCATACTATGATCTGAGCAAAATATGAAGACATAATAGTGGTTTTGATCAGGAGGAAGAGGTACAGGTAGTAGGAAGTGGTCATTCGAGCCAACAATTTGATGATGGATAGGATTGGGGTGAGAGAAAGTGAGGGGTCAATGATGACACTGATGTGTTCTGCCTGCACAATCACCAGGATGTTCGTATCACTGTGAGGGAGACAAGTGCAGAGGAGTCAGTTTGGGGAGAAGGGTCAGAAGTTCAGGTTTTGACATATCAGGATCTTCCCAGTGGGTCCAGTGTTGGGCTGAGAAGGGAATATTGGGAGGACCACACCCAAGGAGTCCAAACCCTGAATGGGTAGTCATTCAATCCATCAACCAATATTTTTGAATGACTAGCATGTGCCAGGCAGGGTTCTAGTCTCTGGGTCTGCAGCAGTGACTAAGACAGATAAATCTTCCTTTATTTCTTTTATTCTTTTTAAGTTTATTTATTTTCAGAGAGACAGAGAAAGTACAAATGGGGGAGGGGCAGAGAGAGAGAGAGAGAGACAGAGAATCCCAAACAGGCTCTGCACTGCCAGAGCAGAGCCTGACATGGGGCTCAAACTCACAAAACTGCTAGATCATGATCTGAGCCGAAACCAAGAATTGGCCGCTTAACCAACTGAGCCACCCAGGAATCCCTAAATCCTCTTTCTTTAAGGGCCTTCGTTATTTTGGGGGTATACAGAGGTGATGGATGGTTGGATGGATAGATGAATGGGTAGATGGACTGATTGATATATATGTGTGAAATAAATTCCGAAAAGTGATAAGTCCTTTGAATAAAAATAAAAGTGTTTAAAAAGAGATAGAGAGGTCCATTGCAGCATTGCAGAAACCTTTTTTAGCTAAAGTGACCAGAAGGAAATGCCTCTCTGAGAAAATGACACATATACTGAGTAGTTCTGAATGATGAGAAAGAGCCAGCCATAGCAAGATGTGGGAGAAGACATTCCAAGCAGAAAAGTCATTAAATGAAGATCCTGAGCTTATGGTAACCCTGAAGTGTTCAAGGGACAGGAGGAAGGCCAATGAGGCTGAAGGGTTGTGTGTATGGGATAGAATGGTGGAGGGAGTTGGGAAGAAAAGAGTGGGAAAGATAGGCAAGCCCCAGGTCAGGTAGGACCTTGCAGGCTACAGAAGTTTAGATATCATTCCACATTTAAATACAAACATGGGAGGGTTCTGAACAGGAGTCTAAATCTGATTTGTGTTTTTAAATATCTCTCCAGCAGCTCTTCAAGTGACCTTATGGAGAGGTAAGAGAAGAAGCATGGGATCTGTTGGTAGCTATTAGAGTGGGTTGTAACATGAAGACAGCAAAGTGTTGGGATGTGGGAATATATTCTCAACCTACTCTATCCAATACAGTAGCTGATAGAGTGTCACATTTGACTATTTACATTTATGTTTAAATTCATTAAAATTAAATACAATGAAAAATTCAGTTCCTTAATCACACTAGCCATATTCCAAGTGCTCAACAGTCACAGGTGGCTTGTGGCTTCCTTATTGTACAGCACAGCTATAGAACATTCCAATAATCACAGGAAGTTCTATTGGACAGTGCTGCTATAAAAATAAAGTCACAAGACTTGATACTGACAAGCTGATATAGCTATAGATGAAGGCGATACAATGATTTGATGCCAAATAGGTCCTCAGGGAAGCGGGAATGGACTAAATGCATTAGATTCAAATAGTCCAGGAAAAGTGGGGCAAAAACTGCAGTGAATGTGATAGTTTTCCCTGTTTTATTTGGAATATTGGATTTTCACAGACTAATGCATCCTGACCTCCACATACCATGTTCCTTCTATAAAATAGCCTTTTATCTCAACATATTCCTAATAAGGATCTAGACCTTTATTTTCCCTATATTAGTCAGTTATCCTTTGGTTACAAGTATTAGAAGTCCACACAAAGTAGTTTAAATTTTAGAAAGTGAGTTATAAAGGGGTAAATGTATAACTCAGAACTCAATAGCTACCATAATAGCATGGCGTCCTAGGACCTAGAGGGTTGTGAGGTAGAGTTTCTTATTGCTGCTCCATTTTTCTCTACCACAGATGAACTTCTCTATTCATGTATCCATCATGTAAACCAGAGCAGTCCCCAAATGGCCACAACCCCAAGGTTACATAGCCTTCTAGTTGAAGCATTGAGCACTGATTTTTTGATGTATTTAATCTGTGAGTTCTTTTTTATATCCCGAGAGACACAACCTGTGGCCAGATTTATGGAACCACTGATACTGGGACTGAGTCTTAAAGAGGAGACTCTCTAGGAGATGGGCATGAATGAGGAGAAAATGACAGGTGGAGGAGTGACTGGCATTTCTGCTAGTGTCTCCTGTTTCTACTCTGTACTCATGTTAATACCAGAAGATTATACCAGAGCTATAACAAGCCAGAGAGCCATCTATTAATTATACATTTATTTAGCAATAAGTGTGGCATTCTAGAAGACATGATTCCTATGCTGCAGGTGTTTACCAAATGCTAGGCATTACTGAAACAGAATCCGTGGCTTGAGAGACAGGATCAACAGGAATGAATCAGGTAAGCAGCCTCTGGCCGGTGTTATTTACATAAAAATAGAGGGCCCAACAAAATTGTAACCTCACAAGAGTCGTGATGGAAATAGCTGTTCTTGTATCCATCATCAATCAGACCTCTGTCTCACTGATAATTCCTTGCACTGAGTTCGGGTGGCCTCCTGTCATTCCTGGAGAACCTGGGGTAGTTGCTCATTTCTTGATGTTTAAAGACAGAGACCATGATTTCTTCATCCTTCACTCTGTGGCACAGTTTTTGGCATATAGTAGCTATTCCATACATGTTAAATGACTGAGTGGATGGGTGTATGGATGTGTGCATGAATGTATGGGAGGATGGATGGTTGATGATACAGGGCTCAGTTGAAAAGTTTAGCATCACGATGAGCTCTGCCTCGTCTCCTGGAGAGGCCGGATCCTCCTCTTACTGCATGAAAAATCCTCTTTTACCAGTCTCTCTCAAAAGCCAAGGACATGTACTGGTATTACATGAGACTTTGACATTTGTATTAAGTGGTATCAGCAAAAGGCAAACAAAGAGTCCATGCCCACATTGGCCTGAGGAGCCAAACAATTCTCAGTATTTAAGGCTAAATAAAATAAATGTCTTCTTCTGGAGGTAGAAGTACACCTTTAATATCAAAAATATACCTTTCATGAAAGGTAGAGGAATTAAATTGTTTATAACAAAAGGCAGGGATTCCTGGTTTGGGTTTCTGTTCAGTAATGGCTATTACGTAGGTTTAGACCTGTGTTGGACTATTGCTGAGCAGTAAGCATATCTTACCAAAGGCCAGGAAGCTGCTAACACATTTGCCATTCATTCAGCAAGTGTTGTTTAAGTGCTCCTTGTGAGCATGTGAGTATACTTGAGCTAAAGAGCTCATAGCCTAGGTATAACAGGAGCTCCACAGAAAGCCAGTGTGCCACCACCCACACTCTGAGCGAATTTTCTAGGAAACAACTCTAAACTGGCCAAGTAGCTTTTAGTTACGGTGATTCCCTCCTACCCTAGTCCTTTTGGAGTTACCGACACTGAGCTTAAAACTTGTTCAGTTCATCCTGTGCAGTGCACCATGTGTACCTTCAGCAGCTAAGCTGACATTTGTTAACGTAATGTAAGACTGAAGCAAATAGGTGGGAAACACGCACTTCGGGTCATTGAATCCAAACCATGCTCTCACTTCAGCCTGTTTTCTGCACAGCAGGCCTTGGCTCTAATGACTCTGTTTCTCATTGAACTCCTAGAATAGCAGCAGTCTCCATTTCCTTTAGTGTGTTGCCCATCCCTCCTTGGGGGAAAATCAGCTCCTTGTGCTTTTCTCATTCTAATGAGCTTCTAGGAGTTGGGAACAAATGCATCTTAGAGACATGAAGAGGACAGAATGCAGCTACCTACATGGGAGGAGGCACAAAAGTGTACAAGTGGTGCTTAATGTAATTAGATTCAGTTCCATGAGCATTTATGGAGTGCCTAGGCTTGGGACAAGGGAGAATTGGGGGTATTAAAATTCTTTGAGAGCTTACTATATCTCAGGCACCAGGACAGGAGCATTACATGAGCCAGATGATTTTATTCTCCCCACTCAGTGAGGATACATTACAGCCTGCATTTTAGAGACAAGAAAGGAGAAGTTAAGCAACTTGCCCAAGTCACACAGCTAGAAATGGCCTCAAAGCCAAAATCTTCTGTCTACACCAAAGCCTAATCTCACTCCGCTTTTCTGTCTCTTGGTGCTGACAAGGCAGAGGAAAGATGCAAAAAGATGCAAGTCAAACCTACAAGTAATGACAGCACTATGGAGTTTAACAGGAAATAAGGAGCAGAGAGCATCCCAGGGAACTGAAGGAGGCATGGGATAGAAGGGGCCTGGGTTCAAAGCCCAGTTCTGCCACTTTGTTGTCCTCTTACAAAGCCAGGCAAAGGTGGTACTGAGCACTCTGCGGGCTGTCCCTCCACTCATGGTTCCCACCAGACGAGGCCAACTCTTCGGTGCGCTCTCTCCCCTCAGAAGCTCCACCAATTTTTGTATTTTTCACTGAATTCAGCAAGCATTTATTAAATGCCTACTATGTACATACTATGCATGCCTCCTGCTTAAAAAAATTTGCAGCTATTCAGTGTCAAGGATTTATTTGCATGTGTGAAATCAAATGTATATCTGATTATTCACTGCAGCATTATATGAATACCAAACTAGAAAAGTGGATAAATAAACTATAGTGCCTCCATACAGATGACTGTTCTGTAGCTGTCTTTAAAACTGAGGGAAAAACCCCTCCAAACTATATCGTTAAATAAAAGAGCAAGTGGCAGAATATTTGGCATGCTACCATTTGTGTGTCACACATATACATGTATGTTTGTGAACTGTGCAAGGACACACAAGAGACCAATAACTTTGTTTCCTCCAGGAGTGAGCTGGATGGCTGAGGAATTGGAATAGCAGGGAGGCTTTTCACTATATAGCAGTGCTTTTCAAACTACCTGTGGCAGGAAGGGAGCCTCAATATTTTCCATCACATTCATCACAGCCCAGGAGGTAGTCTTGTTGTGCATGTTTGCATACAGCTTGCTCTGCATGTTGCTTACCACATAAATCTGATGACATCTAACTAGTCTCTGCCCTTTTCCTGGACTGGAGTCCATTGGTTTTGTGCTTGGTTGACAATGTCACATTGCTATAAAAGTTTCTAACTCTCTAATTCTTACTCTGAATTTCTCTGATGCACCAGAAGCAAACAGTTCATGGACCAGCACTGCCATGTATCTTTCTAAACTTTGACTTTGGATATATTATCTATCCCAAGCAATCTGCTTTTTTTTTTTAATTTTTTTAACGTTTATTTATTTTTGGGACAGAGAGAGACAGATCATGAATGGGGGAGGGGCAGAGAGAGAGGGAGACACAGAATCGGAAGCAGGCTCCAGGCTCTGAGCCATCAGCCTAGAGCCCGACGCGGGGCTCGAACTCACGAACCGTGAAATCGTGACCTGAGCCGAAATCGGACGCTCAACCGACTGAGCCACCCAGGCGCCCCAGCAATCTGCTTTTTTAAAAAATGCTAATGACCTTCCATTAGCACAGCAACCTTGCAAGGAATGAGAAATAGATTTGGTGATCTTGGATTCCTTTGGATTCTCTCTTCCAGCATCAGCTCTCCGCAAAACTGTGAGGTTGATCTAGGGTATAGTTGGCTCTTTCAATACTCTCTGACAGGTGAGCTTTGTAGCCACTCCCCTTCCCCTTAAGGGAACTGCCAT
Organism: Felis catus; assembly: GCF_018350175.1. Classification (NCBI taxonomy): domain Eukaryota; kingdom Metazoa; phylum Chordata; class Mammalia; order Carnivora; family Felidae; genus Felis; species Felis catus. Next base: position 65,430,893 of record NC_058379.1, on the reverse strand, counting down.
AAAGTCCCTCCCTATCCCCATCCTGACCCTTCCTGTGGCTATCAACTCACACTTACACAGATGTGCAGCCCTAATACAAACATAAAGATTTCCTTTCCCATGTAAACAGAGGAATTGAAAATACAGTTTTCCATACAAGGAAGAAAGGCATCCAGATTGGATGACAGATATCATTCTTGAGTATTTTTAGCTGGCCACCACTTGCCACTGGTCAGCCCCCAGGAAGAGTACATGAGTAGACAGAAAAAACCTAGGGAGCTGGGGAGCTGAGAGTGGGAAACAGGGGTTCTACAGACTGTTCATGGCACGAACAGTGTGTGGCATGGAGCTGACAAGGAGGAGACTAAAATGGAAGATTAAGGGAAATGAGACTATCCATTGTAGATTCACATAATCAATAAATTGGTGATTAAAAGAACTAAACTGGGCAGAGTCATCTTAAAAAGCCAAATAGTCACCAGGTCAAAAGAAATCAAGCTGAATATTTTAACCTCTCTAAAGGGAGAATGCATCTATCAGAAGCATACCCTGGAGTCCTGAGGCAGATGTTAGCAGTGTCCATGCAGGCCGTAACCACAGGAGAGACAGCTAGACTCAAGAACATAAACTTCTAGGTCCTTCTGATGTCAGAAGTGTCCCTACTGCAGAGATGGTAGCCTCATCCTTGACCTACCACTTGCCACCAAAGAGCTCATCCCCCTTGAACTCATGACATATGGATAAGCAATCTGTCAATACAGTTTGCATTGCCATGTGTTTTTGCCCAGAGGGAGAGAATGTGTCACCTTTTCTGTTGTATGCCTCATTATAAATCAGTAAGCTGGCTCTGTGCTCTGTATTCCAGCCTCATAAACCCGTATAATGTGAGTCTACTCTGGGGATGCAGATCCACGTTTGGTCAAGAGGAAGAGTCAAGAGTATGAGCTCATAAGGCTGAAGAAGTAGCCATGAACTGTGGTTTTATCAACGTGGTGTACACAGAGTAATTGTGGGAGCCAGAGAGCTAAAGGCTGAGGAATCAGGATCACAATGACTCTCAAATTTTTCAGGTTCTTTTGGTCAAAGCAGAAGCTGTGGACATAATCCTCATCAGGCTTCTGTACCAGTTTTGATTTGCCATGGCTCAACAATGGAATGGAGTGTATCTGACATGCAATTACACAGTTACAAAAGCTGTATATTTAAGGCCATGTTAAAATACCTCATGTTAAAACAGCCAAGATGAAAAGTCATATATTTGTTAAGACCTGTTTTAAATTTAAAGAAATTTAAGGGATAATCTATGTACATGTTTAAAATATTAAAATGTATTTTTAAATTACAGGCAGAAGTCTCCCACCCTTGCTATATTTGCCCAGTTTTCATTTCTCCCAAAAAGTAACTCCTGTGACTAATTTGCCATTCATTCTTATAAATATTTTGGCATGTGTAAGTCAATGAGGTATATATTTTTTTCCTTTCCTTTTTACACAAAGTAGCATACTCTAGGTTTTTTGTTCTGTGTATCATTTTTTTAAGTAGGCTTCATACCCAGCATGGAACCCAATGTGGAACTTGAACTCACGACTGTGAGATGAAGACCTGATCTGAAATCGAGAATCAGACACTTAACTGACTGAGCCGCCCAGGGGCCCCATTTTCTGTATATCTTATCTTTTTATCAGTATACCTTGCTGGTTTTTCCATATCAGTATAAAGTTTTCTCTTTCAGGAAGACACCTTGTTCTCAGAGTATATGAGATAGGAACACAGGATTTGGCATCAGATAGACCCAGCTTCATAACTTTCTATCCGTGTGCCTTGGGTGGGTTTCTTAACTTTCATAAACTTTGAGTTTCTAAATCTATAAAAGAAGGGCAAAAAATATTCAGTTTACAAAATTTTTATGAAGACCAAATATATGTGTGGACATCACATATCCTGATTTCAAACTATGTTATAAAGCTATCGTAATCAAAATACCATATTATTGGCATAAAAATGAATGCATAGATCAATGAAAGAGAACAGAGAGCCCAAAAAAACCCACAAACATGGTTAATTATGGCCAAGGAGCCAGGAATATACTCTAGTGAAAGGACGGTTTCTTCAACAAATAGTGCTGGGAAAACTGTACAGCTACATGTCAGAGAATGAAACTGGACCACTCTCTTATGTCACACATAGAAATCAATTCAAAGTGGATTAAAGACTTAAACATAAGACTTGAAACCATAAAACTCCTAGAAGAAAAAAACAGGGGGTAAGCTTTGACATTGGTGTTGGCAATGATTTTTTGGATTGGAGATCAAAAGCAAAGGCAACAAAAGCAAAATAAACAAGAGGAATTCTATCAAGCTAAAAACCTTCTTCACAGCAAAGGAAGCCATGAACACAACAAAAAAGCAACCTGTGGAATGAGAGAAAATATTTGCAAGCTGTATATCTGATAAGGGGTTAATATCCAAAATATATAAAGAACTCATACAACTCAATAGCAAACAAACAAGCAAATTATCTGCCTAAAAAATGGACAAAGGAAGTGAATACTCTTTTTTCCCAAAGAAGAAATACAAATGGTCAACAGGTATATGAAAAGGTGCTCAACAAGAAAATGTAAATCGAAACTACAATGAGATACCACTCACATCTGGTAGAATGGCTATATTGAAAAGATAAGAAATAACAAGTGTTGGCAAGAATATGAAGAAAAAGGAAATCCTCATATACTGTTAGTGGAATGTAAATTGGTGCAGCCACTGTGGGAAACAATATGGAAGTTCGTCAGAAAAGTAAAAATAAAACTAACATATGATCCTGCAATCCCACTTTTGGGTATATACCAGGAAGTGGAAATAGGGTATCAAAGAGATCTCTGCATTCTCATGTTCACTGCAGCATTATTCACAATAGCCAAGGTATGGAAATAACAGAAGTATCCATCAGTGGATGAATGAATAAAGAAAATGTGATACACACACACACACACACACACACCCCTACATACACAATGGAATATTATTTAGCCATGAGAAAGAAGGAAACCCTACCATTTGCAACAGCATTGATATACCTTGAGGACATTATACTAAATGAAATGAGCCAGACAGAGAAAGACAAATACCACCATATATATGTGTGTGGTGGGAGTAAAACTTAAAGAGTAGAAAAGTGGTTGCAAAGGCTGGGGGTAGGGGGAAATAAGGATAGGTTAGTAAAGGGTACAAACTTTCAAAAATCAGATAGATGATAGGTAGGTAGGTAGGTAGGTAGGTAGGTAGGTAGATACGATAGATAGATAGACAGAGTGGAGCCTTAATTACAACATTAGGGACATGAACATTGAGAGGGAAGAGAGAAAGGAAGAAAAAAAAGTAGAAGGAAAGGGAGAGGATGAAGGAAAAATATCCCATATTAGCCTAATTTCCAGGTTCCTGCAATTTAGCCAACTGGGCACTAGACAGGTCAGTTCCCTCCAGCGGACTCCAGTTTTCTCATTAGTGGATGGTTTACAAAGTTTTGTTTGTACAATTAAGTTAGAATTTGGTACTATGAAAGAATTCATTAAACTTCCCAATTTTTAAATATTTATTTAACGTGTTTTATTTTGAGCCTACTTTGTACAAAGGGATTAGGAAAACAAACGTAAGACATGTTAGACATGTTTCTTTTCCTCAGAATAATCTACAGGCTAGATATGGACAGAGAAAATGCAAAGAAGGAAGCCAAGAAGAGGAGAGAGAATGCAAGTTTTCCCTCAATTCTTTATCTGAAGGAAGCATACAGAAAGAAGGTTCCACTAGGAACAATGAGGTTGGCCATGAAACTTGTGCTAATGGTATGGCCAATGTCAGTTAATCACCATAGCTAGTATGTGCAGCTGGCAGTAAAGAAGGCCTAGTGAATGCGATTTTAATTTTTATCTTGGTGACATGTTGGGTAGGAGGGATCATCTTGGATCTAAAGCAGTGCAAATAGTAACACATACTCTGAGAAAATCTGGCTCAGTTCATCCTTGAACTAACAATTCAGTTCAATCCCATGGTTTCACATGCATGAGGCATTGGCACATACAAGCTGTGTAAAACTTGGTTAAGTTGCTTAGTTTCTTTTTTTTTTTTTAATTTTTTTTAATGTTTATTTTCTTGAGAGAGAGACAGAGCGGGAGCAGCGGAGGAGCAGAGAGAGAGAAAGGGAGACACAGAATCCAAAGCAGGCTCCAGGCTCTGAGCTGTCAGCCCAGAGTCAGATGCAGGGCCTGAATTCACAAACTGTGAGATCATGACCTGAGCCAGAGTTGGACACATAAACAACTGAGCCACCCGGGCGCCACTAAGTTGCTTAGTTTCTTAATGCCTCAATTCCCTTATCTGCAAAATGTGAACACTAATAGAAGCCTACTTCCTAGGACTGTCCATAAGATTAAATTAGCTACTATGTGCAAAGTACTTAGAATAGCACCCAGCACATAGTAAGTAAGTCTTGTAAAAATACCTACCATCACCATAGCTATTGTTACTTAAAGCCAGAAACTGTGCTAATTGCTAGAGGTTATATGAAGATCTAGAAGGTAGCATCCTTGCTCTCAGAGAGAACGACCTATACAAAGGCTGAAGCCACTGTCCTTTAGACTTAACATTTATTATGTAGGCCTGGGGTCCACTTATGTTCTCTTAGATAAAGTACTTTTGATTTTTCCAGGCAACAAGTGCTCCCAGGTGATTAGGCTCTCTGTATCCTTCCTGACTTTAGACTAACTTAAATCTTTTATATTGTATGTCAATCAGCTACTGTCCACGGGAGGTAGAGAAAGCTGATCAGCACTTTCTAAACTGACTGAAGAACCCCTAGACAAAATGATTAGATGTTCCTTGCTTTGATGCCAAAATGCTATTATTGCATCTTCACTTGGGAATCCAGGAAGATGAAACATTCAGTACATTCTTTCCAGGATGATACAATCCATACCAAGATGGGCACTGGCACAGTCCTGTAGTTTTGAGTCATTTATAAATACCACCCCACAAAACTGAAAAGGGTAGTGACTATTCTCCTCAGGCAAACATTTTTTTAAGACTACTTTTTATGGCAATATTAGATTCACAGCAGAAATAACAGGAAGGTATAGAGATTTCCCATATATTCCCACACATGCATAGCCTACCATGTGATCAACATCCCCCTCCCCCCATCCCATCAGAGTGGTACATTTGTTACAACTAATGAACTTAAATTGACACATTATAATCACCCAAAGTCCATAGTTGATATTTGGGTCACTCTTGGTGTTGGACATTCTATGGGCTTGGACAAATGTATAATGACATATATCCATTATTACACATGTGTCTGTATATCCATGTACCCATTTTCACTGCCCTAAAAAGCCTCTTACTCTGTTGGGCAAATTCTTGATGGGTCCTTTCTTGTAGATGAAATAAAATCACTTTTTGACCAACTCTAAGACAAATTGCCAATATCCCAACTCATAAATTTTTGTTCCTTCCTTTCTTACTATCTTCAGACATTTTTCCTAAAAATAAACAAGAAAAATGGACAGTTCTACATGTTATACATTCTAGAGCCCCTTTCAACTTCCACCTTCCCCCAAAACCATTAGAAACACAAAAATGTTCAGGAGTCAACGAGAGCAAAACCAGCTGAAAGTGGTTGATTTGCAGTTGGGTTTTGGGGACCAATTGCTATGATAAATGTCCTTTTAAGTAGCCAGTTCTGCAAAGGATATAGACTGTTTACATATGATTAATTAAGAAATAATTATCTTTGACTGGGGGAATATGAGACAATAAATGGACCATAAAAACTAAATAAATACTCAGGCTGCTGCCTTTAGTTTCAATTGGTGCCAGGAATATTTATGACTTTTATAAAAGACATGATAAACTCTCCCCCCATCCACCCATCATTTCCAAAATCCAAAGGCATTGTGAAATCACTCTTGATAATTCTGTTTTTCCCATGTTCTCTGCCTGTGGATGTGTCACATCAAGAGAGTGTATTATTGCACAATCATTATAATACTTCCACTCTTTTTCTCTTGGTGAATGCCGTTGACTTAGGGGTCATCACCAATGATCTTCTCCACCTTATCTTCATCTCTTACTGGCATATAGAAATGGCCCAGTAAAGTTTCCTCAGTGCCTAGCTCTCCCCATTACAACCCTTCTTATACATTGCTGTCAGTTGAATCTGCCTTGGGCATGGCATTCTCATGCTCAAAATAAGCAAATGCCCCCAGAAGTTCAGTCTTTTTCCTTTTTCTTTTTTCTCTAGGGAATAAGATCCAGACTGTTTAGTCTGGCCTTCAAATTGCTATCTTTCATGAATTCAAGCATTTATCATTGAATCCTCACATATGAGAAGCACTGTCTTAATGTAAATACAAGTAATATGTGTTCCTTGATCCATGGACCTTATTGTTCCAGTAGAGTGGGGAAGGACATGTAAATAAACAAATGAGTGCAGCAATGTTGGGTTCAACCAAAGAAATATGTACTGAGCATGGTGGATGCACACACACAAAAGAGCATGTAGCTGCATTGTTTTTGAAAGAATAGAAAAGTTTCCACCAGGGGGTTGAAACTTTCAATGAGAATGTTAAGCTGAATCATATTGAATGGTGGTGGGTGATTCTCCAGAACACAAGGCAGGAAGGGGGACCCCAAGTGGAGGGTGTAGTGTGAAATAAGAAAATAACTTTGGGAGTGGCCCAAAGCTTAATGTGTGGAGTAGATGGGATAAGACAAGAAAATAAGTTGGAGACAAAAGCAGATCACAAAGGAGACTATCTAAAGAGGTGTGAATTACCCTAGCATAGCAAAGGCAATCCAAAGACAAGTTTTAAGCCAGGAAGTAACATGATTGAATTTTCATTTTATATACATTCTCTGACTACAGGTGTGAGAGAGGGATTAGCAGAGGACAAGGAGGATTGTAGGAAGACTGGTTAGAGAAACTTTTCAAGGGGCACCTGGGTGGCTCAGTAGGTTGAGTGTCTGACTCTTGGTTTCAGGTCAGGTCATGATCCCAGGGTCGTGGGATCAAGCCTGACATCGGGTTCCATGCTGACGGTGTAGCCTGCTTGAGGTTCTCTGTCCCCCTCTACCCTTCTCCCCAGTTCTCTCTATCTCTCTAAAATATAAAAAGAAAAGAAAACAAAAAAACTTTTCAAGAGTCCACATGAAGAATGCTAAGAGCTCAAACAGTAAATTGCAACAGTGCATTTGAAAGAATATTGATTTAGGGACTCGATGGACCTGAGATACTACTTAGAAACTATGTGACCCATGCCAAGTTATTTAGCCTAGTCATGCCTTAAGTATCCTCAGCTATAAAACAGAAATAAGGTTGTCTACCGCCTAAGATTTTGTGAAAATAAACTGAAATAATTTTCAAAAGATGTTTAATACAATGTCTCACATACAAAGGGACTGAATAAAACATAGCCATTATAAATGCATAGCAATGAGGATGAAAGGTGTAAGGATGTATATAAGCACTAAAGAAGCAGAATCTACTGGATAGGTCTTGGTCCCTGATTTCATGTTGAGAGTTAAAGAAAGAGGAATCAAGAATTATATTTCTCTTTTTACAAAAATTGATAGGTAGATTACAAAGGGAAAGGGGAGATTTTGGGGAAAAGTGATTAATTCAAATGGAAATATCCAAGAGGTGGCTTGATATAAGCCTATGGAATTCACTTTCAAAGCATTAATTTATAGTAAATATTTGAGAACCCAGAGTATACTGATGGCAATGAAAATTTCAGAATTGGGTGAGATTGCCTAAGGAGACAATATAAAGTGAAGGGAGAAGATGACCTCAGAAGAAACTCTTAAGAACTCCAGCATTTAAAGAATTGAGTGGGCTAGAGAGCCCAAGAGTGGCTAGAGGGATGGGAGAAATCTGGAAATAGGGAGGACATCAAACTAGGAGATGAGAGCGTTTGAGGAAGAAGGGCATCATGGATAACATCAAATGTAAAAAAAAAAAAAAAAAGAGAGAGAGAGAGAGATTACATAAGAAAATCATGGATTTGCATTCATTTGGGTCAGAAAGCTAGGAAGTCATTAATGACACATGGTGGAGAAGTTTCCTTTGGCTGTTGTGGGCCAAAGTTTCCTTTGGCTGTTGTTATGGTGATTGAGATATGAGCAGATGAAGGAATAATAGAGACAAGTACAGAATATTATTTGGAGGAGAATGTGAAAAAAGATAAAGAGATAAAGCATTGAGAAAGGATTTCAAAAGATGGGGGTAATAGAAAATTCATACAGGCTTAAGGAATGAACTATGGGGAAACAGCTTAAGAATACATGCTAAAGAGAAAATAACTGATGAATGAAGGCAGGAGAGGAAGAATCCAGATCACACACAGGTGAAGGGATGAGCTCTGAGCAGGTGGTGGAATCTTCGTGTTGAAAAAAATATGCCTGTATGCATGCTAGCTATGGCAGTCAGAATAATCTCCCCACAGAGGTCCAGGCCCTAATCTCCAGAACATGTATGTCATGGTACCTGGCAAAAGGGACTTTGCAGATGCAGTTAAGGTTACAGACCTTCAGGTAGAGAGACTATCTTGATTATCCAGGTGAACACAATATAATCACATGAGCCCTTGAAAGCCTAGAACTTTCTCCAGCTGAAGTGAGAGATATGGAAGTAAAAGAAGTTGGGGAAATTTGAAGCATGAGAGAGGCAACACGGAAAGCATAAGAAGAAATGCAGGCAGCCTTTAGGAGGAAAGACCAGCTCGTGGATGACAACCAGCAAGGAAACAGTGACCTCAGCCCCCAAGTCACAAGGAACTGAATTTGGCCAGGGTTTCAGGAAGGAACACAACCTTGCCAATACTTAAATTTCAGCCTAGTGAGACTACCCAGAGGACCCAAATAAGCCATGCTGTACCCAGGCTGTGACATACCGAACTGACTGCTGAGTTTGTAATAATTTGTTAAGGCAGCAATAGGAAACTAATACATCAGCTGATAGTCTACAAAGGAAAGAGGGAGGGCGGAGGTGGCAATGAATGCCCAAAGATAAACATTCCCTTGCACCTGCTTTTCAGTTATTCAACCAGTGAGACTTTTGACCTGCCCTGGTCATCTGGGTTCTTGTTGCAGATTTATAGCACAAAGGTTCAGGCAGTCATTGCCCAAAGTTATGCTAACGTAAGGAGAGCAAGAGCAGAATATAACCTTTCCCTCCAATTTTATCCCTCACTGCCCTCTGTAGCTGAGCACCTCCCAATACATCAGTCTCCTGAGGATTCCTCACTTGTGATTGTTATTAGTTCCTAGAATTCATGTTAGCTTCTTGTTTCTACAGCTTTTCAAGAGTTGGTCGGTGGGAGGGAGCCAAGGACTGTCCTATTTCCCTATCCTTGCAGAATGGAATCCTTGGATCTGTTCTATGTGCCTGGATATTCTGATCTCATTTAATCAGATACAAACTTCACACGATAAGCGTTTTACTGCTGTTTAACACACAAGCAAACTAAATCATAATATGTAAGTAATTGCCCGAGGGCCAACAGCTAGTCCGTAACACAGACAGTTGGTCCTAGGCTTTCCTGAATGTGAAACCTGTTCTCTTAGGGTAGCATGCTGCCACAGAAATATTTGCATTTTAAGTCTTCTCATTTAATAAAGACAGAGATGTTGACCCCGGGCGAAGGTATTTCAAGTGTTGGAGATTCTGGAGGACTGACTGAGACGGTCCATCTTGTTAAACAGCTTCCTATTCTGCCAACTCATGGTGCTGGCCCAATGTGTGCAGAGGAAACACTGACAGTTATGTTAGGAAAGCCAAAGGTGACTACCTCTAGAACTTTCTCAAGCCCAGGGTAAAGAGTAATTCATTGTTGCCTGTAATAGTAACCCTGGATGACTATGAGTAAAAGTTCAAGACAGCTCTCTACTTAGGTTGAAGCCCCGGGTTTGAGCCTTTTGGCCACCACCTGTCAGCTGCATGATCATGACTAACTTGAATTTCTGTGCCTTAGTTTCCTCATCAGGAAATTGGGGATCATAATGATTCTTGGTTTTTGTTTTTGTTTTTTTGTGGGAGATGTCTAAAAAAGGTGATCCTTTGGGGTCCCTCTAGCCCTAAAATATGGAATTCTCTGAATCCCAGTTGATCTTTACCAAGGGTCTGGAACTGTGCCACAGAAGATCTTCCCAGCTGGAAATTAAGCTAACCTGCTTGCATTCTGCATTTGAGTAAATCTCATGTCTTAAACATTTCCCTTTACTTAATGCAGTTTGACAAGCAGCAGTGAACTCCCAAGTTACCTCCCTGTGAATAATGTTCTCTTGCCTATCTGTGTTGTTGTTGCATGTCGCAGAGGAACTCCATAAAGCTAACATATGACCCAGGTGTCAAAACACCATTTCAGGAAATAACTTGGAAATGAATTTTGATCACCAGGACACAGTCCATCCATTCAGCCCAGGGAGCCTTCGCGCTTCCTGTGGCTCACTCCAATCTGAAAATAGCATCCTAAAGCAAATGTGGAGGAAGTAATTAATTGTGTAAAATAACACAGAGATTTTACCCTGAACTGCAGAATCGCCTGTATTCCAACCCTGCCGGGACTTTCTTAAGAGCTATCTTTTCCCATAGTGAGGAAATCTAAGCCAGCCATGAAAATGACCACTGGCCAAACTGCTCCTGGCCTAGGGAAGTGGAGCAGGCAAGTCCTAATGAGACATTAAATATCATCTTTCTTTCTTCTTTTCTTCTCCCAGAGCTTCTAAGTCTAGGAAAATGTTCTCTTTTTCCTCTGTCTTGGCCTCTCTCTTTCCTTCCTTTTACTTTTTTTCTTCTCTAGGTTTAGGATCCTTGTTCTACTACTTTTACCATCAGGTTTTATTGACTGAGATCAGATAATTCCCTAAAAGCAGGTTTGGATGGGGGAGAATATGGAAGAGGATAGGAAGACATTAGTTTTACTTCAGTGAATGCCCTAGAGAAAACAGAATGGAAGAAGCATATAAAATAGTAATTATGATAATGAAGTTAATAGGTAATACAGTATTATATTTGGTGAGAAATTGGTCTTTTCTGACTCCAAGACTCTGGGATTCTATAAAGACCACTGCTACTCAGGTCACTACTGCTGCTACTACCAATACAAATACTATTATTGCTACTAACAGTAATAATGAAAACCCATCTGAATTACTGTAACATTACATTTGTCACAGTGCCTTTCTATTTTTGTTTTATTTGACCCTCACAAGTATATAAGGCAGGTAGGGAAACTATGGAATTATTATCCCTCACTTTATTGACACTGGAAGCAGCTGGGCCTCAAAGAAGGCAAATGGTGCCACTCAAATGCACAATGGAAGACTCAGAACTGAACCCTAGCCTCTTAAATCACTGTTTGGACTCATTGAATTATACATTACTCTAAGGCCTAATTAATGATAATAGGATCTTTCATGCAAACAAATTTTGAGGGCCCACAGGAGAAAGAACAATGGTTAAAGAGGTAGAGGAGGGAAAAGGCACACAGGGAAAATCTGTAACTGTATTGCAGTTGAACTTTCCCCACCAAAGGCTGCTTCTGCCGGGAGATACTTGTGGAGAGGTTTGGGGAAGACAACAGGCCAAACTTTGCAACCATTTCTCCTGGCTCAGCATTCCTTCTGTGTGCTGTCAGCAAAAAAGGAACAGACAGAGGTGATGTTTTCATTGAAAATCAATTTGCCCAATGTGCACAAGATCGCCACAACATGGCACCCAAATGGGCCAATTCTCTGTGATTTTCCGCAGAATTACCCTCCATTCGTCTTCACGGTCAACTAAGCTTATCTCTTGGAGAGAACAGAGTCCAGGGTGGCTGAGTTACACTCTGATGCCAACTCTAAAATTTCCTGTTGTCCTGACAGCTTGTGAGACATACAGGAAAATGCAGCATGTGCTGGTTATGCTAACAAGAGCGTGTGACATCAAAGCATCTGAAATCTAGTGCCAGGTAAAGAAAAGGATGTGTGTGCCAGGCCTGTATCAGGCCAACTATCAGTTTACCAGGAAAAAGTTAAAGACTTTGGGGAGAGAAATAAAACAAAACTGACCAAAAACAACAAAATTCAGTTCTTCCTTAGAAAGAAATTGCACACTTTTTCTTGGTGCTGGCTGCAAACCTAGATGTTCTCCTGTCAGAATTTAAAAAGTCCTGATGTCTGAATAGTGCTTAAAGTCTACATAGTACTTCCTCCTTGGGTTCTACAATATCCCTAGGAGCAAGTTGTAAGACACTTTATCACTATCTTCTTTGTGAGTAAACTAAATCAGAGTCTAGAAGGTTTTTCCAAAGCCACAAATGAGTTGGTTATGGAGTTAGGCCTTGAACCAGGCCTCCTGACAGCTGTCCATTGGCTTCCTTTTCCTCCCATGCCCTGGATGTTTTGTGTCATGCAAGCTGGTTCTTTATTTGATCTCTGTAATGTATGTAGTTCAGTGACTTCTCAAAGGGCACTGGACTAGGCACTGGCAGGAAGTCACAATTCTTGGTTTTCAGTCATCCACTGCCAGACTACAGTGCAGGGAACATGGCACTGTTTTAAGAATGCATTCTGAAGGAAGTAAGGCCAGGGGCCATGAAGCATAAATCCTGACCATCCAGGGGCAACTCACTCTTATGTGTTCCAGGCCCATATTTACCAGTCCCAGGTCTATTCTCAGGGCTGCATGTCCTCCTCTGTTTTGGACGTGGGCATACTCTTGAATTCTTGAATCTTGAACTTGTGCCCTTTATAGCACTGTTTTCTCTCCTCACAATCTAGAACCTCTCGACCAGTTTGATTTTTCTAGCCTCCCTGTCACTACTTTTAATATTTTATGGTTACTTCTCTGACTTTTGATTTTTTGACTATCCAAATGCTTTCCCTGGACCAATATTTTTGGCTCTACCTTAGACCTACCACACAGTTTCTCTACCCCTGTTCTCTCTAGTTCTTAGTAAATGCCTGACTTTTAACTAGTTAGACCCAGGGACTAATTCATTCAACAAATCCTCATGGGACACCTACCAGGAATAGCTGCACAAGCCTGTGCTGTCTCAGCAATGTTTGTAGGGACTAGTGTCTTCTTGGTCTAGTGAAGAGAGAAGATACTGAGGCATTTTATCTTAACATCTTGTCCCTATTTCAGCATTTCCAAGGCAGAATAAATGGAGCTGGATAGCATTCCCCACTTGGAAGGATGTTGGTATGACTGCTTAATAGATTTGGAAGGAGGGCTCTGTTGCAATTCTTCATTTCCTTTGTCTATTATTGCAGGTTTTCATTAACCTTTGAGGTTTCTTCATTTTGTGGTTTGCATTTTAAGCATTTTCTGGTTTTGAAACTGCCTAGCAAATAATTCCTTTTGATCCAACTGCTTCCCTCAATTACTATTATATTTAACTCTTTTGTAAAATAGCAAACTCCACACCCCCTGGATATCTCAAACTACCATCCCACCCATCTGTAGCCCTTATGGTTCAGGGTTTCATTTAAGAACTGAGCTTCATGCACTTGAGGAAATGGTCCACGAATGCTAGATTCTACTCCTCTCCCCAGCTGTTCAGTCCTCTTGCTTCTCTAATCCTGCCTGAAAGGAAGAAGAAGAAACAAGGAAGGAAGGAAGGAAGGAAGGAAGGAAGGAAGGAAGGGGGAGAGAGGGTGGGAAAGAGGACAGATGAATGAATAGATACTTTGGATGTTTGCCATGTGGTTTCATAAACATGATGGCATACATCTCAGTAGTATACATCCTCCCCTCTACAAATCCTGCCTCACATGAGATTTCTGCATTTACTGTCCAATTCAGGATGATCTTTGATTCCCTCAGTCATTCAAATACTAGCACTTTATAAATTTTACTCAAAGACAACCCTGGACAAAAATATAAATGAGGCAATTTTGTATTGTAGTATTGGTAAAGTAGTTACTAACATTGATGGAGTACTGTGTCTTAGCAATTACAAAAAATCACTCATTATCTCATTTAATTTTTACCACAAGAGTATGCGGTAAGCCTGTTATGTCCATTTTACAGAAGAGGAAGCTGTGGTTTTGAGAGATGATGTAAATTGCCTTCTCAAGGTGGCAGCATCAGGAAATGGCAGAATGAGACTGAATCCAGGTGTCTCTGATTCCAGGGTCTGTGGTTTCTCAGTACACTAATGAAAATGGTCCTCAACTCCTGTGAGCTACCTCCTTAACTTTGTAAATACTTCAGGAGCCCTAAGTAACCCCTGACAATCAGACAAAAGGACTGGATAAGGACCCTCTGTTGATCTGTACGTTGCTACTATCTAAAGATTAATTTTCCTGTTTTTTAGAGAAATATATTCATGGAAGTTATAGTATTTCCTTCCCAGGGTCCTGGTCCTTTAAAGACCATGGTCTCAGCAACAGGGAGCCACTGAAGGTTAATCAACGAGTGGCAGGCTGTGAAGAAGGAGACTGTCATGGAGGTTTCATTCACAGGAGGGATAAGAGGGTTTATAGTGGGGAGGGCAGAAGGCTGTTGCAGCTGTTTAGATAAGATGTGGAGAGGCAGAGGTGATATGGAGGGAGAAGGAGATGGCCAGATGAGATTTTTGGAGGGTGAATTTTAGAACTGCTGGCTGCTTGAATGCAGGCAGTACTGTGTACTCCTGTCAGGAATATTTGCATTTTAAGAGAGGCTGCCTGGGGGAATTGCAGGCTACCTCCAGAGCAAGAGGAGATGTGTTTTAGGCAGGGGAGAGTTACATCATCCTGTCTGCTATCACCCCTGCCTGGGTGCAAGAACCTTGCTGCTCACCTTGCAGAAGCTCCAAGAGGTCTTGGAAGCTTATAAGTCCAGCTCCCAGGATAGCCAGATCCTGAAATTCACTGGGAAAGTACAGCCAATTCTCAGCCAAGGTATGCTGCTCAGGTAGGGAAAGGATTCACAGGGATTTAGAGGCTCCTTCCATGACCATTCTCTACTTCCAGAGCTAGGCTGAAGGGAGAATCTACATGCAAGTCAAAAACAGATTGATTGTCCCCTTCTGTCCTCTTAATTGCACACCTGTGAAATCATAGTATTCTAGAAGACTCAGAATGATGGAAGCAATAAGAAATGACAGCCATGGCATAGCATCCAACCTCTACCCAATGCTATGCTCTGCTCTGCTCTAATCTAATCTAGTCTAGTCTAGTCTAATCTAAGAGAGCACCTAAAGCACTGCCTGCCATTCAGTGGGCCATCCAGAGAGATTGTTGCATAAGTAACAGTCTTTCCATAGAGATGTTCATTTCTTTCCACCTCAACATTTCCAAAGACAATGCCTTCACCATGTCCCAAGGTGGTATTTTGCATTGTTTGACAATTATATTAAGAGTAAATTCTTTTTGTCCTTTAATAAAATATTTCTCCTCGTAATTCTCCATTGTCTTGAGTTTTCACTGGAGGCACTCAGAACAAGGTTACCTCCCTTTCTACATGGCAAAGCTTCAGATCCTTGAAGACAGTTATTTTCCCACTGAGATTTCTGCTTGTGCCAACTCCAGCTGGTTTATTCAACTGTTCCTCTCAGGTATGATGTGGTTTCCAGATTCTTTACCCTTGTTATCCAGCCCTTCGATGAAAATCACTGGTAGTATTAGCAAGACAAGAAGTCATAGTGGTAGCAAGTTTAACAGTAGCAGCTTACATAATATTGCCAGGCATACTAATAATGTTTTCCACTTGTATTGTGGTTAATGAAAGATTTTCACAGCTATTGTCTTATTTTACTCTCATGGTAACACTGAGAGAGCGATACTACAGTCTCTCATTTTACAGAAGAGGGAACTGACTATATTGCTTGCCCAAGTTCTCATATCTAGCACTCTGCCTTCAAGCCAGTATATAATACTCTGTCTGCTACATGTCTTTTTTAATGTGTAGCCAAACATTAAATGCTCCAGATGTGGCCAGGAACACCACAAATCTTGATGGCAAAAGAAGCAGAAGAGAAGGCAGAACCAAAACCAAAGAGCTGCCTGGTGTCGGGCGTGGGTAGTGTGTGAAGGAGTGTTGAGCAAGACTGATGCTGATGGCTGATGGTGTGTGCACATGTGTATGCATGTGTGTGCATGTGTGTGAATGAGACAGATGGCGGGGGTGGGGGAGGAGAACAAGAACCCCAGGGAGTTTTCACTTAACTCCTCCCTTCACCCTCCCTCCACCTCCAGGCTGTGCACCAGACTTTCTTCCCCTTGGCAGCCACGGGAGAGCCCTCAAAGCAGCCAGCTGGAGAGGTGCTCACCTAGGGCCCCCTACAGATTCTTCAGGTTTGACCTGGGCCCTCCCTGGGCACTCGGTCTTCCCCACTTGCTCTCTTGAGTCACCAGTTTATGTTAGCCCCTGGGAAACACTTTCCTGGGTTTTCTCCCGGAAAATTTAACTTAATAAATTCATAATACATACTTCAGTTCACCAGACATACCACTGAACAGTGTTGGGCCATTGAATTTTTCTGCAGATTTCCAAAAGGCCAGAGCTTAGGAAGCATAAAGCACATATGACTTAACCGGCCGGCCCAGCCTACCTGCACTGGGAGAAATCAGCCCACAGTGGGCCTGGATGTGCAGAAACACAATGTTCCCTTTTGATGGGGGTTTCAAAGTGTTTGTTTCCTGGAATGGGGGCCAGCGGCCCAAGTGCTGCGGCTGGAAAAGGCCCTCAGGATTTATGAGCCTGCAGAAACTCTGTGTGCTGCTCATGTAATAAGAGGGAGACAGAACGTTCTGTCACCACGTCAGGTTCTCATGCACCAGGCCTTCTGGAAATGTTTCCCCAGTCTGAGAATTGAAGGCAGATGGAGGCGAGTGAGTTCTTTGGTTCACGTGCACCATCTTCTCTCCTTCTCAAATGCTATTCAAATCCAGCAAACCCAGAAGAACTCCAAGGAGAAAAAGCACAAAACAAACATTGCCCAAGGCAAAGTGTTCATACAAAGGCTTTTCTGATCCCTCTGTTACCCCAGGCTGACACCTCAATGGCTCAACTGCTCAGTCAATTGGTCAGTTAGTCAATCAACAAATACATATTGATCATCTCCAAAGGGGCTGTGACTAGCATTTGATAGAAGGGATAGAACAAAATCCTCAACAGAGGCTGTTGCTTCTAAGGAGGTGTTTACCTTAGGCACGAGTACTTACCCCAAGAGTGGAAATAATAAGAGACAGTTAATTATTAATCAGAACTAGATTACCTGGCTTTAGTGCCTAAAGGCTCCACAAGGGCAGAGAGGCACCTGCTATCATCTGGTAGAACACAGGAGGGAATTCCGGAGGCCAGGAGGCTTTAACTGGACTGGAAACCTAGACACAATGGAAGTATCAAAGGGCCAGTAAGAACTCTCCAAATATAGTTATCTCTTGCTTTTCAAAAGTTTGTGTTATACCACTTCACTTTTATGAAAGACCTACATTAGTACCTGTTTTTGCTAGCCAAAAGAAATTCGAAGAGGATATTTGCTTTTCTTAAAAAAAAAAAAAAAAGGAGAAATGCAAACAAGCATTCACTGTTTGTTCTGCAGCCAGCAGTTATGGTTCCAGAGGCAGCGCAAACCCTGAGCAGTGCAAGCCACCCCAGGAACCACAGTCAGCATCTTGGCATCAACCTCCAGAGCTTCACACTGTGCCCAAATGTTTTATCTCAATGGAGTTTTGTGCATCCATTAGCAAGATGTGTCCTAAGGTATCAGAAAACCCTAAGAGAGGTTATTTTTGGGGTCTGGGAATGCTCAAACATTTTTCCATATAAATTAATGGTAGCAGCTTCTTCACTTTACGCCGTTTTGGCTTATGAAAGGTTTGAAAGGAACGTGCTGCTTTCAGATAGTGGGAAACCTGTACATACAGCCTAATCTAGGAACTAGAAGCCCCAGTGATTGAGGGCCCCTGAAGCATGGGATGAAAGTGACTGGGGTAGGAAGTTATAAAAATGAGATGAGATTATTGTTCCCTCTCTGGAGCTGAGTAAAATGCTACAAGGCAACGTTCCTAATGAGCTGAATCACGTGCAGACAATCTGTTTTAACTTCCTGGTGACCAATAGTTAGGTTAGCATGCCAGAGGCCAGCACGCGTTTTCTTACAGGGTCAGGCAGTAAACATCGCAGGCTTTGTGGGCTGTATATTCTCTGTTGTAACTACTCAGCTCTGTGGTAGTGGGAATGCAGCCACAGACAATATGTTAATGAATGAGTGGAGCTCAGTTTAAATAAAACTTTATAGATAGACACTAAAATTTAAATTCCATGTAATTTTCATGGGACATGGGATATTATTCTTCTTTTGAATTTTTTTCCCAACCATTTGAAAATGTAAAAACCATTCTTAGCTTGTAGGTCATACAAAAACAGGCAGCAGGCAGGATTTGGCCATGGGCTGTAGTTTGCCACCTCCTGGTCTAGGAGAAGCAGCATTGTACTTGTGGTAGAAAAGGAAGGAAGGAAAGGAAGATGGAGAAAAATAGCACTTTTTAAGTACTGACATTTACCTCTATGTGAGTTTAAAGTCATTTGCTCCTTGCTTTCTTCACACAAGTAAGTCCTTGAAAATGATGTTCTTGAAAAGAACATCTCTTAAAAATATTAAAAAGGAGAGTATTGTTTTATTTTGTTTTGTTTTAATTGAGGGATGGTAATTCATAGCCACACTGGTTTGTGAATAGTTTATCTCAATTATGTTAGCCATCATTGGATACACTTTCCTTGAGGGCCAGCACCTGTGTTATGGCCACTGTATTTATATTGGCTCCCACAGACTTTTTTATGGAGTGGGCCTATGGTAATTTATTATTGTGTTGAATCAGCAAATTTGAGAGTATTCTATGTGCATAGTACTAGGCATTAAAGGGAGCACATAATGAAAATATAAGACTTGGACCATAAACCATAAACCAATCTCTCTGGAATTTTGAATCCTGGTTTATTGTTTTTAAAATGTATCATAAATGCTCAGCAATTTCAGCCCCAATTTTCTTTCTTTTTAACATTATGATGCTTTCCTATTTATTCACTTCTATTCCCCACTGATCCTTTCTTCCTTTTCTGTGATGCCTTCCCCCACCATCCAGTTTGATCTCTCTGTTCTATGATCATAGCATATACATAACCTGCAGCATGTTTGCTTATATTTTCCTCCTCCTGTTTATGACACATGCCAGGGGAAGCCTCTTCGCCCTTTCCAGAAGCCTACATCCTCACTTTAGGGTCAGGCTGGGGTCTTATTTTCACTGAGATACATTCTTTTTCTCTTTTTAACTCCTCAAATACTGGTATCCTAGACCAATCATTTTCTTTCATTTTGCATATCAGATCCATAGACAAAGGTGGAGACTACCTTAACTTGTGAGCACAGATGGCCTGTAGGCCCCTTAAATTCTAGCCAGTAGTTAGCATGTGGCCACCGAGAATACACTTGTAAATATACTCATGCCAAATCCTTGAGTCATTTAAAATGACATTAGAGGGGTGCCTGGCTGGCTCAGTTGGTAGAGCATGCAACTTTTGATCTTGGGGTTGTAAGTTTGAGCCCCACCTTGGGTATAGAGATTACTTTAAAAAAATTTTACAATACATATGCAATATAATATATGCAGGTGTTATATGTAAGTGATGAATTACTGGGCTCTACTCCTGAAGCTAAGACAACACTCTATGTTAGCTAAGTTGAGGAAAAAAAGAGAGAGAGAGAAAACATGTATAAATAAAAAATAAAACGACACTAGAGAGGATAGGGATAATAAAGAGGATGGAGAAAGAAGGTTCAGAGAAGAGTGGGTGAGGGAAACGGGCAGAATATCGTAGAACATGAACCAACACTATTAACAGGATAGGGAAACAGAAGATAGAGTGATGTGGAATTAGAAAAACTGTCCTCACCCTCCTCTCTTTCTCTTTCCAAAAGTTTAGGAAAACTAATTTGAAATAAAAATTAGAAACAGAAAAGTATCAACTTTTAAATCCTTTAAAATCTGTTAAAGTAAAAAGAGAATTAAGAGGTAGAATAAAATATACTTCAGCCTACCATTTCAAAATAAACTAAAAGACATGAAGTAAATGTTAAAACACACAAAAGAAGAATAGCATGAATTAGAAAATCTCAGAAATGAAGTGACAGGGACAGATTTGAAATCAATGAAAATATGTCACAAGTGAAAATGAAAGCAAAAGGAATACCAGAGTGAATAAACACAAAACAAAAATACTTGCAGAGAAATTCAAGGTTAAGTGGAGGAAACAAATTTTAGATAAAAAAGAAGTAAAATCAAGAGAGAAAAAGGGTATGTGATATTGTGACTAAAATTGGAGCTACACAAAGAAAGTCCTGGAAGGTAACAGGAGTCCCTGAAGAAGAAAAACAAAGAAACAGAATAAATACTAAAAAATATGATTCAGAAAAATTTTTTAAATTTAAGTCACATAAAAAAATTTAAGTCACATATTTAAAGAAAATATTGACAAACACCAAAACATATTCTAGAAAAACGATTGGATTTTAAGGAAAAAGAAAAAGCAAGTGACTTCCAAGGAAAGAACATTAGATCATAATTTTCAAAAACAGCATTTCATTCCAGAGGAGATCTATTTCAAAGACAGAAAGAAGATTTGAGACAAGGATTTTATAAACAACCAATGGACTTGCAAGTGTAAAGGGCATCGATCCATTTACCTGCAAGAACTGAGGAAATTATACTCCCAAGAACCTTTTCTTAGGAATTTACTTGATTTTGAGCTTCAGACACCAAAATGACTAGAGATATTGACTGAGTTCTGGTGGTAAGTACTAAATAGTCAGCTACTTTTTAGAACTAAGATTAAATGTATGTCAAAAGGGAGCAAGTATATGTGCTCCTTATGTTCTAATAATGTGGACATAGAACAGCTATAAAGATGAGAGGAGGAAAGCTCATGTTATTTTTCCCCCACCTTTTAGAAATCATATTGATGATGGTTTTAGGTTATTCCACTAACCTTGTTGTATACATGATGTGGAGTAGAAAAAAATGAATAATTACGGTTATTCTATTTCATTTGCCTTTAATGTCCTTAAGATTCTTGATATGAAGGAAAAACATGGACATAAGTTTTAATAAAATCTCTTCCACTTCACATTTAGGAATTTGAAATGAATTTGATTTAGAAGCATCAGTATGAACATACACTACACACACACACACACACACACGCACCACATGCCAAGACCAAGTTCATACTGATATTTTCAGTTCAAATTTATTTCAGATTATCTATCTATCCCTAGCGCTCAGATTTTGGTCTTGAAATACCGTTTCCCACTTAAAAATGAAACCAAACAAAACAAGAGATCCTAGAGAAATGGCCCATTTAAGGCCTGAACAGAAAAAATTACAAGATAAGCTTAGAACATCTTGTCACATCAGATAGCCAAGAAGCTATCAAAGCCTACTAGGTTATATGAAACTGCTGGGGTTATACAAAAAAGGATTCAGGAGCCAACTTGAAGAGACTCCAACTGGCCACAGATGGGCTAATTTGAGCTTTAATAATGATAATAATTGGAATGGAATGAAACCCTTCAAATAAGTTTAAGTCCCTGAGTTCAAAATAATATTAAAAAAGATTAGTTGGTCACTTTTGGAGGGTGGTAGAGAACTAATTCATTTTCCTTAAAATAAAAGGAAGACTCAAATATTTATTTTTTTCTTTTCTTGTATAAACTGTACCATGAGGTAACTGAAAAGGAGACAAGGGAAAGCACCTCTTTATAAAACCATGCCAACTAATCAGTGAAAAGTAATGACAGTATTAAAATGTCACCACTCTTCAATCCCTAAAATTTAAACTCCAGGCATCAAGCATCAGTAGCTGTTAACATTACAGAGAGATAACCAGACAGTATGTGCCTCTTGATAAATGGATACATTTCCACCTACAATCTGTCCTAAGGGATCAGACTTGAATCCACCTATTTCTGGAATCAGCTCTGGGATCTAGTTGCCAATTTGCAGGGGACTCTGAAGACAGAGGAACATGTTGAAGTACACCTGGAGTGTGCAGCATCCACACCATGGGCATCTCTGCAGGACAAATAGCCAAAATTCTTCAACATGAACATGTAAAGAAGAGTAGGGGATGAAGGGGAGACATGTGGATTCAAAGAGACCTAAAAGACATACCAAATTAAAAAAAATGGGTAAGACTAACTGTTCATGTCCAGGGATATATACTTGGATGATAAACCATAAAGAAGTGCACTGAAATGATTTCTGTAAAAGTCCAGAGAATTTTGGAGGAAGAATTGGCTGAGTTGGGATGAGGAACATTGGAAGCACTTCTGGGGTAACCTAATAGTTTCTATTTTTTGACCTGGGTGGTGCTTATAGAGGATTTACCTTACAATGATTCAAGAAACCATATTTTGTGTGGTTTCTGTATTGGTGTTGTATTTTACAATACAAAGTTTTTTAAAAAATGAAATGTCCCCAGGGACCCAGAGTGTTTAGAAAGCCTTTGGGGTTTTCATGGTTATTTCAAATCATGTACATTTCCTTGGTCACCAAGAACACAACGTGTAACTGACACTCTCCTAAGCCAAAGGCTCTAACTCTGGCAGAAAGAGAAACAGAGCCTCTTTCCTAGCTATTTGGGTCATCACTACTCCACCCCAGCCTACATTAAGATGTGTGTGTGTGCCTACGGGGTGCCTGGGTGGCTCAGTTGGTTAAGCATCCGACTTTGGCTCAGGTCATGATCTCGTGGTTTGGGAGTTCGAGCTCTATGTCAGGCTCTGTGCTGACAGCTCAGAGCCTGGAGCCTGCTCTGGATTCTCTGTCTCCCTCTCTCTCTGTCCCTGGCCTGCTCACATTCTGTCTCTGTCGCTGTCTCTCAAAAGTAAATAAACGTTAACAAAATCTTTTTAAAAAGATGGGTGTGAGAGGGTAGAGGGTGGTGATAGAGCAATGGAATGTATATACATAAACTGCTGCACTGAGGAAAATTTGCTTATTTAAGAAAAATATATTTTAGTATTTTTGAATCAAGAGAACAATAAACTATTAGGCACAAACAGCCTCTTTTAAGATTGTCACAGATATTGCAGGGAAATAAATATCTATTTGGGGATGCAGTGATAACATTCACAGGCCCCATCAGTCCCCTTGCATTCTCATAGGTGAAGCTTCCAAGGCTTCCCATGTGCCCACATCACTGCCTTTGGTGCCATTCATTTTCTAGGACACTTCTCCACTTTCCCTCACCCATCCCAGGTGAAGAGCTCCTTTCTGAGCTCTCAGGTCATTTGTTTTCCCTCCCCCTAAGCTCTTAAGATGTGAACATAACAATGGAGAGACTTGAGGAGTACCAAGGGAAGGTATGCTAGGACAGGGAAAAGATCAGACTGGGAGTCCAAGTCCTGGGCTCTAGGCTGGGTTCCATTATTAATTAGTAAACATGTGACTACGTCTGATTCATTTCATTTCCCTGTGCTCAGTTTTATCATTTGTAAATGGCAGGACTTGAGCTATAATCTTTCTCAGGTTTCTTTCAAAATAACAGTCTATTATTAATTGAAAGAGTCTTTGGCATGAAGAAAGGGAAACACATTACAAGTGTGACATCACCAAGATTATAGTCTATTATAGAAAAGTACTTGGCTAAGAGTTAGCATGTACAAGTTCTAATCCCAGCTATGCCCTTAATAACTCTGTATTTAAAAAACAAGTCCTTTGTCTTGTTGAGCCTGTTTCCTCATGCTAAAATGTGAATAGCACTCATGTTTTAAGACTTTAAATATAAGTGAAAAGACAAATTACAGACTAGGAAAAAAATATTTGCAAGTCACATACTCAATAAAGCCTTATATTTAGAATATATAAAACATTCCCAAAACTCAGCATTAAAACAAATCTAATTAGAAAAGGGGAAAAATTCGTGCATAGACATTTCACTAAAGAGGATATACAGATGGCAAACACATGAAAAGACATTCAGCATTTTTCGCCATTATAGAAATTCAATTTAAACCACAGTGAGTTATTACCATGTACCTGTCAGAATGGCTAAAATGGAAGGTAGTGATAACAAGCATCGAATGCCTATGAGGATGCAGAGAAACTGGATCATTCATACATGCTGGTGGGAATGTAAAATGGTATAACCACTCTAGAAAACAATGTATCTGTTCCATTCAAAACTAAAAATGGAGGGTACCTGGGTGGCTCAGTCAGTTAAGCATCCAACTTGATTTTTTGGCCCAGGTCATAATCCCATGGTTCCTGAGTTCTAGTCCTGCATCAGCATAGAGTCTGCCTGGGATTCTCTCTCATTGTTTCTCTGCCCCTCAGCTGCTTGCATGTTTTTTTTTTTTCTCTCTCTCTCCAATAAATAAATAAAGTTAAAAATTAAAAAAAAAACAACCCTAAAAATGGATTTACCACATATCCAGCAATTGATGCTTGGGGCAATTTTCCCAGATAAACTAAAGTGTATTTTCACCTAGTTATTTATATATCAATGTTCATAGCAAATTTATTTATAATAGATCCAAATTAGAAACTACCCAAACATCCTTCAATGGGTGAATAGTTGAAAAACCCGGTATACCCATGCAATAGAATACTACTCAGCAATGAGATGAAACCCACTACTGAAACACACAACTTGGACAAATCTCAAAAAAATTATGCTATGTGGAAGACAAAAAGCCAATTTTAAAGGGTAGGTGTAAGTCAACCACTTTGATACTGGTGTACTGGAGTTAAACAGAGGAGTAAATGAATGGCACATAACATGAACCAGGTTTTTCACTGTTGGAGTAGAAGGGTAGAGATGAACAAGGGAAGAAAACTAGAATGCTCCTGTGGTGACATATTAGACTTAGAGACACCGGTTTAGACTCATGTTTTGCTTAATGCAGATGGTTGCATATAAAAATATTTATATATAGTCTACATACACTGGTTGGTATACACATATAGATTTCTTTGTTTTGCCAGATAAGAGGCCCAAGAAGTTATGACACACCAATAGCAATATGCAAACCTAGTGCTGATATCTTGGCTTCTAATACCATTCTTTAATAAAAGGAGCTTAGATCCTTAGAGAAAAGATTAATTCTAGGACTGGCATAGGAAATACACAAGATGAACCTGGAGCATCTTATAATGCCAGAAGATAAAATAGTGCTGCCAACCCCCACCAAAAAAAAAAAAAAAAATTGTGCACACGTAATGATGGGGATAATTCAAAGGAATATAGGAGCCAATTGAAAGAACTCCCAATGGTTATGATTCTAATAATGTAAGCAACAACAAAAAAAGGTGGTATTAGAATATAACCCAGAATGTAAAGTCAATACCCATGAGTCCATATCAATAGAAATAAATCATTGAGTAAATGAATAAATGGGTATAAAAGACAAATTCGGTATGGTTCCACCTATAAGAGATATCTAGAGTAGTCAGACGCAGAGAAACAGAAGGTAGAAGGGTGGTTGTCACGGGCTGGGGGGTAGGGAGAATGGAGAGTTGTTGTTTAATGGGTACAGAGTTTCATTTTTGCAAGATGAAAAAGTTTTGGAGATTATTTGCACAACAGTGTGAATATGCGTAACACTACTGAAGTGTGCAGTGAAAAATGGTTGAGGGGCACCTGGGTGGCTCAATCTGTTAAGTGTCCAACTTCAGCTCAGGTCACGATCTCCTGGTTTGTGAGCTCAAGCCCCATGTCTCGAGTCGGGCTCTGTGCTAACAGCTCAGAGCCTGGAGACTGCTTCAGATTATGTGTCTCCCTCTCTCTCTCTGCTGCTGCTGCTCTCTCTCTCTCTCTCTCTCTCTCTCAAAAATAAATAAACAGTAAAAAATTATTTTAAAAAATGGTTAAGATGATAAATGTTATGTGTATTTTACCACAATTAAAATTTTTTTAAAGATTTTAAAGGACATTTTCGGAAAAACTGATGAAATCTCAAGTCTATTTCAGCTAATAATACTATTTAAAAGTTAATTTCTTAATTTTGATAATTATACTATGGCTATGTAAGATATTAACATTAGGGGAAGCTGAGTGGAGGCATTAAATAGAATCCTGTACAGTTTTAGCAACTTTTCTGTAAGCCTGAATTATTTCTTTTTATTTTTTATTTTGTTAATGTTTATTCATTTTTGAAAGAGAGAGGCAGAGTGTGAGAGGGGTAGGGGCAGAGAGAGAGGGAGACATAGAATCCAAGGCAGGCTCCAGGCTTTGAGTTATCAGCACAGAGCCCGACATGGGGCTCGAACCCACAAACTGGGAGATCATGACCTGAGCGGAAGTTGGACACTCAACCAACCGAGCCACCTGCGTGCCCAGGACTAAAATTATCTCAGAATAAAAAGTATAAAAAACTCACTCCTCTGTGCATAAGAATTTCAAATAATATATGTAGATACCCAGCCCTGAAGGAGAGAAGCATAATTCTTCATTTCTTTTTTTTTTTTTCGTCCTTTTTAAAGTAGGCTCCACACCCAATGTAGGGCTCCAGCTCATTATCCTGAGATCAAGAGTCACATGTTCTACCAACTAAACCAGCCAAAAGCCCCCATAACGCTCTGTATCTTAAATGTGGGTTCTATGTAGTGAATTCCTTCCAAAGAACAAAGTGTGAAAAAGGGTGGGGGGTGGAAACAACTTAGCGGGGAAACTGGACCAACACTTCCTCAGCCAGGTGGTCAAGGTTAAACTCAGCAGGGATAAGTCTTGATAGTATGTACACTTTACATCTGTGATCATCTTGTCAAAAACTTATGATCCCAGTCTAATGAGAAATGACATCAGACAAACCCAACTGAGGGACATACATGGCCAATACTCCTCAAAATGGTCAAGGTTATTAAAAACAAGGAAAGTCTGAGAAACTGTCCCAGCTAAGAGGAGCCTAAAGAGACATGACTAAATGTGATGTGGTATTCTGGAAGGAATTCCAGAACATAAAAATGGACATTAGCTAAAATCTAAAGACATCTGAATAATACATAGTCAATAATAGTGTAATAATTTGTTTTATTAACTGTGACATAGATGCCATACCATAATGTAAGATATTAATAATAAGGAAATTGGCCTTGTTACAGGGTTTATGGGAACTCTCTGTACTATCTTCACAACTTTTTGTAAATCTAAAGCTGTTCTAAAAATAGACTTTATTTTAAAAAGGCCACATATTGCACGATTCCATTTATGTAACATTCTTGAAAGAAGAAAATTATCGAGATGGAGCACACATTAGTGGTTGCCAGGGATTAGGATGGTGAGGGAGGGAGTGGTTAGCAGAGGGAAATCTTTGTGGTGATGGTGCTACTGACTGAATGTGGGGGTGGTTACGCAGGGCTGTACATGTGATAACACTGCAGAGATCTGTGCGCGCACACAAGCACACGCGAGTTCGTGCATAATTGGTGACATCTGAATGAGCTCTGCTAATTGTGCCAATGTTAGTTTCTTGGCTTTGTTATTGAACTGGGGCTACATGGCATGTTCATGTGGGGTGGGGGGTGGGTTGCACCGGACGTATTTCTGAGCATCCTCCCCTGAATCTAAAATTCTTTCCAAATAAAAGTTCCAAAAGTCTTTGGCATATTAGAAACCTTCTGAGACATCAGACATCTACTAGTTTAGCAAATTATATTCATGGGGATGTGACTCGGAAACCACCTGACATGTTTGCACAAAGCTGTTGTCTGGTATATTAGTCAGGGTTCTGCACAGGAGGAATAGAACCGATAGGAGATTATAGTTATATATAGACACAGGGAGAGAGAGAGAAATTGATTTATTATAGGAATTGGCTTACATGGTAATGGAGGCAGGGGAGTCCCACAGTCTGCTGTCTGCAAGGTGGAGGCCCAGGAGAGCCAGTGGTATAATGCAGTCCACATTCGAAGGCCTGAGAACCAGGGCAGCTGATGGTGTGCATCCCCATCCTCTGACCGCAGAAGATACGCACTGAGGTGTTCATCTCGGCAGTGAGTCAGGAAAAAAAGAGGTGAATTCCCCCTTCCTCCTCCTCCTCTTGTTCTATTCAGGCCCGGGAGGCACCGGATGAGGCCCACCCACACCTGGGAGGGCCATCCACTTAACTCAGTCGACTGATTCAAACACTAATCTCACCTGGAAACACCCTCATAGACACACTCGAAAGCAATGTTTCATCTAGGCCAGTCAAGCTGTGGCCAGTCAAGCTGACACATAAAATTAACCATCACATCTGGTTTCACTGTTTTCTTCCAATTGTTTAGTTTGGGGATGGATTTAGGGTCTTCTGGAGTACAGGGGGAAATCGTGGGAGACTGGTCTTGGGGGTCTCAGGGGCAAGGGCAGCATAGATGGTCTGAGAAGGAGCAACAGAGATCATGTCTACCTTCCAGAGATATACAGAGCTTGAATTTCTTTTTAAGTTTTTGTTTTCACAAAATCACTTTTGTGAGAATGAGAAGGAGATGTCGATCTGGGGTGCAGATGCCACACCGAGGGTGCACAGCTTGACAAGGAATGTGCAGGATGGATTTCAGCCCCCACTTCCTTTCTCAGCCAGGTCTGCTTGTGCAGGGAACAACCTGCCCAACCTGACATGGCAGCCCTGGCTGAGGATTATACTCTGTCACATTCGATATTATTAAGAACAGTAACCCAAAGAGTGGTTTTACAGTTTGTGGCCATGAGACTTCCCAGAGGAGGTGTGGTTTCAATTGAACTTTAAAAGACAAGGAAAGAGATGAATCACTGGGTTCTACTCCTGAAGCCAAGACTACACCGTATGTTAACTAACTTGAATTTTATTTAGAAAGGAATAAAAATAAATAAAAAGTCGGGAAGTTGGACAGGCAGAGAATGGGAGCAGGAAGTTCACGATCAGGATTTGCTTAAATAAAGTTCAGCGAGACCTTGTCTTCCTTGCTCATCCTTACATTTTTGATGCTTGGCACTGTGTATAGGGAAGGAATTACGGAAGAAAGGAAGAAAAAAACGTGATTATATGTCCTCATGATTCTACTTTTTTTCCCCACTAATTTCTTTGATACCTCATGCCCTTCAATGAGATTAGCCTAGAATAGACTATGTTGAGGTGATGACCCCGACATATGACCATTACACAATGGTGGGGGTAAAAATGGAAAATAAAGGTGGGAGCTGTTTGGAAGGCACAAAATGACAGCATTGGAGATTTTAGACTTGGAAGGCACTGCAGATGTCCTTGATAGTTTAACCTCCCATTTGAGAGTAAGCAAGTGAAATGCCAATAAGTTTTGCACCTGGGCATAAAATTCTTTAGTGACCAAGCAGAAATACGTCCCAGGTCTCTTGACTCTTATGTTACTGCTCTATTCACTAAAAGCAGAATACATTTTAAAATATCAAGCTTAATAATGAAAAGAATATGTGTGATTTCTAACTCTTTTGAGGTTTTACTATTTCTAATTTGTTACTTTCCAATTTTAGCAGATATAAATGTCAATTACACTTTGAACTAGTCTTCTCTTTAATTAATTCTGTAAACAAAAGCCCTTGTGACACTTTAGGGAAGTGTACCACCACCACCGTCTAACAATTAAAACCCCAGATACGGGCTTTTCCCATAAAAGTGAAAGCATTAGTAGTAACAATGGAGGTGCACACCACTGTCTGCCTCCTTCTCAATCCCTTTCACACCCAGTCATTATCTCATATGACCTATAAAGAGCTTTCTATGACCTTGGGCAAATCCTTTAGCTTTTCATATCCCATTGTCCTCACTCCCGATCACGTGTGTGACAGGTTAAATTTTTTGAAGTCGTAACTGATTTCCAATATCCTCGCTCTGCTACTGGTGTCCTCCCCCCATACAGGCAACTAGGCTGGTTTGTGCTCATTCCCTCAGGGCATGTATCTGACAGCAGAAAGCAAAGGGGAGACCAAAATTAAAAAGACTTTTTTTCCCTGGCTTTTCAGTTTCAAATGCCTGGAAACTAGGAAAATAGAAAGAACTTGGGGCACAGAGAAACAATTTGGAAGGAAGTTGGAGCAAGGTTTTCATAGCGACCGTTCCTTTCTTTCCCTCTAGGTTAGAAGAGGGACCCTTAGGTCTGTAACTAAGGTTCTGCCATGCTGGTGGAATGGGGGCTTAAAAATTAATAATGTTGAGCTGCAGAGAAATTTAAAAATGTATATTCCTTCCACCCATCTATTTGTAGACTGAGGTTCATACCAGCCCCATGTGTGAACACATCTGACTTTCCCAAGAATCATTGTCAGCACATTGCTATTCTGTGGGCTGATTAAAACCCCCAAAGATGGGCCAATCCATTCCAAGGCAACTGCTTTGTCCCTGCTGGCGGGAAGAGATTAGGGGCACTCTGGGAAGTCATTGCTGATTTCAGAAATACCACCAGCCTAATGAACCCGAGTTAGAAAGAGGACTGTATAATGCTTTAAATTTTCCTGGTTCAGTGCAAGATAGTTGGCAGAGAGGGAAAAGAGGGCAAATTCTACTTTGTTAGAAGTGCTGACTAAATTCTCTGAGTCTCAGGAGGCTACCCAAAGCACTAGTGCTCTGACCATCCTGAGGCTTCCCTAATAATCTACTCCTGAAGACTTCCATTCATTCCACCAGACTTCCGTTATTCCACTGTGGGTGCTCCACATACCGAAAGTCCTAATAAATGTTACGGCGGGACGGATTGATAGGGATGAGAGCTGCTCCTGACACTTCCTACATACCTTGTTGGATTTTGAAAGAAGTGCTCTGGAAGACTGCATAAAGAAAGAGAGTGAAAAATACATAAATATATGTATGTTTACATATTCTCAGTGTACAATGTGCAAATTATACTTTAAAAGGGCTTTATAAACCAACTTGACTCTAAAAGCAAAATTGGAACAGAGTGGGAAGAGAAGAAAGTGCCAGCGTGGGGGCTCCTCGCTTTTTCGGAGCCCCCATCACTCTTACCACTTGCCACATTCAAAACTGCTAGCTCATTTTTCAA
The DNA here is from genome assembly GCF_018350175.1 of Felis catus. Lineage (NCBI taxonomy): Eukaryota > Metazoa > Chordata > Mammalia > Carnivora > Felidae > Felis > Felis catus. Next base: position 65,399,898 of record NC_058379.1, on the reverse strand, counting down.
ACACAGGCCTTGTACATTCCTCCAGAGCAAGGACTTCTTACTCCTGGCCCTTGTCCTCAGGGTCTTGTTCAGACTGGTAGACTTTGGCTAGGTGATCCATAACTGTCTACGGTTGATTAAGTGCCCTTTCCTATCACTCCAAACTTTAAATCCAGCCGGGGATCTATCCTTGAGATATCTGACATCATGGGATATTTAGTAAGAAAGCTTAATCCCCATCCATAATGTTGTAAAAATTTAGGACAGGATGGGTCTCCAACATTATCCAACATACTTTGATTGCTTTCAGCAGAGGTCTGACTGGTTCTTTGAATCTAGCCCTTGGCTTTACATCCAGGTGTAATATATTCTGAACAGTAACCCAGTAAATCAGACTCAAATCTTGCCCAAGATGTACTTCCCAGATTCCTACAAAAGGCAGAAGTTTGGTTAGAATTTTCTCAATGATTCTATATCCAGTTGGTGTGAGCAAAGACCCCCCAAATACTATTAAACTCCTTAGTGATGTGAACCAGATGGAAAATAAAACAAAAGAATTCACAACTCATGTTAGACTGAATTGAATGTCTTTAATTTCACACAATGAATAACATATGAATAGGATTAACTTTTTTTTTTTCTTTAATAGTTAAGTGCTCTATACTGTGCTAACCTGATCTGGTAGCGAAAAAGACTGAGCTTTCTTTTAGAAAAAATGTTTAAAACCCAACATCTAAGACCATGGAGGAGCATGACAGTAAAGCATGCCAGATGTATCTACGCCTCAAATAACAGCAAGTCCGTGTTCATTTTAAATGTACAAAAATGCTTTATGAATAAAAACTGTTACAAAAAGAACATTTCAAACAATGTACAATTTTCTTGCCTCTATATTCAATAAAATACAAATACATTTTTTGTTCTAAAATATGTTTACATACAATCAAAGTAGAACATGCAAATTACACTTTAAAAAAGGCTTTTAAAAACCACTTATGAATACAAACTAAAAATTAGCCAGCACGACTTGTAAGACAATCTTGTGCCCCATTTTTTCTTTTGAAATATATATATACATATTTAACACATCATGTGCATTTATTATTATTTAAGAAATAGATTTTTTAAAAAAGGAAGAAAAAGAAAGACACCAACCTAGGTTGGAACTGCCCTTCTGTGTTGACCAGTGGCAGCTCTTTTCAATTTTTCCCCCCTTTAGTGTTTATTATACCTGGGGAAGTGGGCAATAGATATCCAGGAAGTTTCTTCCTTGGTTGATATGTGCTTCTAAGACTGTTCCCCAAATGACTGAGTCCCACCAGAAGGAAGACTCATTAGTGGGGCAAACTCTCCAAGAAACAAGAGGCAGAGGGAGCCTTGTATTGTGGAAAGAAACTTTAAAAAACACCAAGAAAATGCTACGGTATATTACAGTTCGAGTTTCTAGGCACTGTGATGACATTATCTGTAAGCTCTGGCATTTGGACCATTGTGATACTATAGGGTAGTGTTGAGAATAATGTCTATATTTATCTACTTTTACATAATGAGAAGACTGAAAATCCTGCAATGTAACACCTAAATGGCTTTTGAGGCATTTCGGCTTCTGCCACCCCGTCTCTCTCCATGCTACAGTTGGCATTTAAAGGCTTTGGAAATATATGTATAGACTTTAGACAGTTCCCAGGTAAATCTTCCTAGTGGTAGGGAAAAAATATTCTCCAAAAACTCATTATCTGAATATTGTTGGGTAATAAGCTGTAGGAGTGGGATTTTCTACTAAAGTACTAAAACCAAATCCTTTATGATGTGCATGTAGTACATCACCTTATACTATAATTCTGTCACCACTTGCTTATCATATTTATAGAGCCAGCACTGTGCAGAACACAAATTCCGACTGCCATCCAACATGGCCTCCCACTCCGAACAGCAGCCAAGTTAACATGCTAATCCTCTGTCAGCCCTTAGTCACCTACTCTGGGCTGTCAGTGGCTGTTGAGTCCCGGTCCTGCCAAGTCACAAACCAGCTCCTGACATGCTCTCCTTTCTTTTGACCTGTCTTCCTTGGGTTGTAGCCAGAGCCATGCTATTAGAGGAAGTTAAACTTCTCTTTCACATGAGATGAGGGGTTGAAAAGCAAGTGGCTCCTCAGCCACTTAGGAAGTGGATCAGAGACCCATCATCACCTTCAAGGAGGCTTTTACATCTCGATTTCATCCTTTGCTCACCTCTAATCAGATTCCCTGTAAGTGGGTTCATGCCTGCTTGCTGAAGGAAAGTATTCCATAAAAACAAAAACAAAGAACCAAGAGATTTCTTTATGAAATAATTGCTGGAGGTGTTTATGGAGTCCCATGCATACCAAATGACATCTTCTCTAAACAAAAATGCAGCCTCCAGAAGGCAGTGTTGGCTGGCTAGAGACTCCTCAGTCCGGGTCAAGATTGCTGAGTTCTCATCCTGGTTCTGCATCCAATGAGGTGAAACTAGGCTGGCCCAGTGTTGAGCCAGGACAGAAGAGGAGAGACTAATGGAAAGGGGTTACTTAGAAAATAAGAAAATGGTTGTACCAATGAGATGAGTTAAGTTAATGGAAAGTATAAGAAAAAAAAAAAAGTAACATGATACTGAGTGGGGAGCTGGGCAGGGGAGAGAGGAAGCTGTACCGTGCCTGGACTAGCTTCCACCTTCCAATGGCTATTTAGCATGTCTCAGTTTGGGTCCTCTGTGGTTTTCTAATCTATTCTTAGGGTCATAAATGTAGAGGATTTGCATTTAAGTCACATGGCAACTGTAGAACTGAATTTATGTAGTTACAACCCTGCTATATCCCTCCTGGAATACCTTACGCTGGTTTGGAAATTCTAATGTATCCTTAAGTTATTTGACATTTCTCTCCAACTAGAAGTTAATGTCAATTAGAGTTTGGGTCCTTCTTTAAGAAGCTTAGAGAGTGCCAGCTCATTCTCTTCTGCAGGAAGACTGAGTCTACTCACAGACCTGTTTGGGTAAATGGTACAACACCAGAAGGAAGAGGGGCAAAAGAAAGAATGAAGGAAATGATTTTCAAAGTCTGGCAGGAGAGAAACCCCTTTATGGTTTAATTGGAATGAAAATGGTTGCTCTTTCATAGCCATGGTGGGGTGAACGGGGCTAATTTAAATCTTCCTCTCCGGTGACTTTGGAACCACTCAGACATGGCTTGGGAATGACAGATTGAAAGTGGCTGGTTTGATTTTGCTGTTCCACTTCTGTGAAATGCCAAAGGTCCACCTAGGTCACAAACGGAGTAGCTATGATATAAGCTTTAAAGAACAGGAGGATGCATTCCTTTAAACTTACATATTGCTAGGATTAAATGTGACTGACCTAGTGGGTAGCAAATGATGTTAAGTCCAAGGTGACAGTGCAGAATAGGATGACTCTGTGGGTAATTTCAACCATTGTTGGTGCCATGACAGAGCAGTGATGTTGGCAAGCATATTAACTTGGGATTTTTAAATTTACTCCCATAGATACCCCATCCCTTATTCTCCTGTGTTCCCAGCAAAAATCCATCTCTCTCTAAGGAAATAGTGTTGTGTTTTGAAGTGATAATACAATTTCCAGCCAGTCCCAACTTCCTGTAAAGAAACTTAATTTGGAGGTAAACCAGATATTCTAATTCCCATTAGAAAATTGAATTCTGTCTCTCAGTGTCTCTCTTTTTATAATCTACCATGCCAGGTGTTTGATGTCTTGGGGAAGGTAAGGGGAGGAGGAAGGGAGAAAATTGAAAATACTTATTTGAAATTTCCACATCTGACTTTTAGAAAACATCTACGGCAATGGAGTAACTTCATATTCATTCTGAGTCTTCTTAACATGTTTTACTTGAGCTGTGGAAATGGGTGATAGAGATGGAATATTTGTCCACGCTAAACCAATGGCTAGAGTACAACTTGGATGAGAAATGTACAGTTGAAATTGACCATTTAAAAGACGATTTGTCACACACAGTTTGCATCCATGCAGACTGATAGATTTATAATTACATTATGTACAAAAATGTTTTAGTTTATTAAGGCAACCACAATTTGGATACTTTGTCCAAGGTGGCTTGATACAATTGGAGTGGTGATACCCTTTGAGCATTTTCTTTTCTTTCTTTTTTTTTTTTTTTCTTCAGATAAGAACACTTACTCCCATTTGCTTTTAAGAAACAATTATCAAGAGATAATGGACTTATTCTATTGTCTTTTTGTTTCTTTTTTTTTTTTTTCCAACAATCTATGATAGCTACTTGTATGAAGGTTCACATACCAAGGCATTGCCAGACATTTGTCTTTCTGGTGGGTCTGGGGTTTCAATTTTTGGTGATTTGTCAGTTATTCCATTTGCTGTGGGTTATTAAAACCGTTCTGTTCTGCCTATTCTCTGCTGATATGTTTTAAGTATAAAAATAACCTGATTGACACCCCGGCCAACATATCCTTGGCTGCTCTAAATCACTTATTAAAAAGGCTCTATCAATACTGAGTTATCTGTTTCACAATGATTGGGATTCGAAGCCAAGTTCCTTGGGACAGCATGCCAAGGGTGAACATTACAACACACATAAAGTTTACATTATTTAGGTGTGTACCAAGGAAAAGAAGGCAGCAAGTAAGTTAATGAAAAGGTATATGGAAGTACAATGGGCAAAGGAAAGGTAGGAACAGACTACGCTAAGTATCAGTGTGTGATATAGCGGAGGCATACAGAAGAATATGAATCCATGTCTAAGGTTGCCTATCACTAGAATTCCACCTTCTGATGACGAATCCATCTGAGAAACTGTATGGTTAATGGAAAGATTCAGGTCACCTGAAGATGATGTTGGTGCCCCAAAGCCTAGCCAAGCTTGGAAAAACCAAAATAAAAGTAAAAACCAATTAAATGGAAATGGGTTACAACAAAGCCAGTTGAGAAATTTGCAGCTTTTCTCCCCTTGGAATGTTTCCTAATTGAGGGTGCTTCCCTTTCAATTTTCCTGGCCAGCAAATGCAATGGAATCAAAGGCGCACCTTGGATGCAGGAGGCCCGGTGGCTGTCAAAGAGCACCACCACCGGCTTTCTCCTCCTCGATGGGTCTTCTCGCCTGCAAAGGATCTAGCCATACTGAAGTGCCGCTTGGTTTGGAACTGCTGTAAAGCACAGACCAGCTTCTGTTGAAGGCGTCCCCCTGCTTTGCTTTCCCAAGAGCTACGGATGGCTCAACCCCGTCATCGGGCGCGATTCTGCCTGCCCAGCTTCTGGAGAGAAGGGCATCGGTGTCCCTGCAGCGTGGGATTCCGCCCCCACCCCGGCTCACTGCACTTCCAAGTGTCAGTTCCCCCAGCCCCAGGTTCAGACGCCCAGACCCACCCTAGGGAAGGCCATCGCTCTCACTCCCTCGGGATTTCCTCTGCCTTTTGGCCTTCACCTCCTCTTCCTGGGGCAGGGGCTGCTGCGGGGGCGGCTGCTGCGGGGGCTGGGCAGGAGGCTGAGGTTTGTGTTTCCTCTTCCCTCCTCCTCTGGGGGTCTTGGGCAGGGGCGGGGGCGGGGGCGGCGGCGGCGGCGGCGGGGGCGGGAGGGGCGGCGGCGGGGGCGGGGGCAGGGGCGGCGCCTCCCGGGCCATGTGGATGACCGCCTCGATGGTGGCCATGATGGTGTCTTGGGTGGCGGCCGGCTCCAAGACGAGCGGGCTCAGGCTCGGCTTCTGCCCCCTCTTGCTGGGAAGGTCGATGCATTTTTCCAGCACCGGCATTTGGTCTCTGGAGTCCTCATCGAACTGGGTGGGCTGCTTTCGAGGACGCCCTCTCCTCTTCTTGACGAAGTTGTTGCCTGTCTTTGATTGTCTCTGCAGCCGCTTGGCCTTCAGGATCTTGTTCACGTGGTCCAGGTTCTTCTTGGTGGACAGGATCTTCGTGTAGTTGCACATCTTGCGCACCTCGCACTGGATGGCCTCGATCTCCCGCCGCTTGAATCGCTTCTTCAGGGAGGAGCTGGCTGCAGGAGGGGAAGAGAGAAGATTGAGCACCAGAGGCAAGCTGCCCTGAACCCAGCTATCGCACTGACAACTGGCATTATATTTGGCCAGGAAGATTCTGGAGGAGCGATGCTATGGATGTGACCCAGTATCTAGTCTTCCTTTTCCTTGATGGAAACTGAAAATAGTACAAGTCAACATTGGTTGGCTATGTTGTGTGCACACAGCAATTCTATTTATACTGTTTCTTGTTTACAACAATTCTGTGGAATGCTCTTGTTCCCCATGTCTAGGATTTAGAAACAGGCTTACTCCATGTAGGAAGATCTACCCTGGGAGTGAATGTCAGAATCAATATTCCCATTACCTGTTCCTATTATAACTTTTATTTTTTATTTAGCCCTTTGACATTTGATGTGATTCAATTTAGGATTAGGTTATGCCTTTTCTTTTTGTAGAAGATGTTGAATGAAAAAAAATGACAGTCCTTTATAACAAGCAATCTGGATCGTTCACATGTACTATCAACCTCAAAAAAGAGATGCCTTGACCTCACAGGGAGCATGTATGTAAGTGTGCCTATTTATTTCTAACCGTCCTCTACTGACAGGAGGGAGGATTATTTTCTGGGACACCATCTCTCTGATTCCCGCCCCCCCCCCCCAGGCTCCCGCTCCGCCAATGTTCTAGACTTGTCTAGTTGCCTGATAGTGTCCAGTTGACCAAGTCCTTCTTAACCAATTCATCCTCCGAAAACCTCAAGGGAAACCAGCCGGCTGTTTCTGAATCACTCCCACTATTCCACTACTTGGCTGTGTTGTTTGTAAAGAGCTCCTTTCAGGTCCTGGTGGCCAGATGGACCTGTACTGTATGAGTCAAACCTCTAATCTGCAGAAGTCAGGTACTGCTACCGCTAAATAGCCTTCAGAACTGCTTTGTTTTGACGTTCAGACACTGTAAAGTGTGAATGGCTTCAAGACGTAGCAGACCTTTCCTCCTTTAGGTTATTCTTTCTCCCTGTGCTGTTCATAAGCAGGCATGCATGTACGTCCATGTGTACACACACACACACACACACACACACACACACACACACTCAGGCACTCACACATACTCTTCTGCCCCATCTTCACACCGTCCCCTCCCTTTTTATGAACGTAAGAAGTGTGTCCTCACTTAGTTTTCTGCTGCTGTGATATACCCTAGATGCTCAACCCCAAAGATGCCTATGGAGAAGATGCTGACCCTACTAAACATTACAGGACCATGTATTATGGTTTTAGCATCATAGTTTCTTGTGTTATCCCATGTTTTTTCAACTATGTCCTAAGGAAATAAGGAGAGGGGGCACCTGGGTGGCTCAGTTGGTTGAGCATCTGACTCTTGATTTTGGCTCAGGTCATGATCCAAGGGTTGTAGGATTTAGCCCCTGCATTGGGCTCTGTGCCAAGCATGGAGCCTGCTTAAGATTCTCTCTCCCTCTCCTTTTGCCCCTCTTCCCTGCTCACGTGTACTCTCTCTCTCTCTCTCTCTCTAAAAAAAAAATAATTAAGGGAAATGAGGGAAAAATGCTGAAAACATGGATACCATTCTCACTTATTCTTGGGCACTCCCACTTTATTCCTTTCCCTGCTTCACCCCATTTCTCTTTCATGCTGTGGCTGGCACTGAACTCCAGGAGGGTATTATTTGAAGTTATTTACGCCACTAGCTTTATGGAGTGGGAATCTCTGAGTTCCATAGGACAGGTCAAAATGTTACTGCTTTTGGCCCAAGGTCATTGTAAGACTTACTGAGCAATGAATAACTACTGAACAATCTTTAAAATAAGTTATAAAGATCAAAATAGAACAAAGCCAGAGTGAGCTTCTGAGTACAAAAATAAAATGTTTGTAGTTAGTGTTGTGAAAGAAAAGCGTTGCTCAATTGTAAGTTCTCAGATGCAGGGATCAATTTTTGTCCATCTTTATGTCCCTCACAGAACATAGCGTGGTGCCTTGTCCATGGACAGGATTTAAAAATTGTTTTTGGACTGATGAATCACACTAATCATTGTGCCTTGTAGTCAGAGTCTTCTGTAAAGGAGTTCAAGTTTGGATTTCTAAAGCATCCGCTACAAAAATAGGGACAGTAGGAGCTAGCAGGTCTCCATGTCCGAGCCAGGTGATCTATCTTGTCCACAAAGTTCATGAGTATTGAGAAGAAGTCAGAAAGACTCCACAAAACCTTTGGCATTATTCCAAGTACACGTTTCATGTGAAGTTAACTCTTTCTTTGTATCATCTTTGGGGGAAAGAAAACGCTGTGTAGTATATAACACAGCATATATAGGTAGAAAGTAAAACATTTGGGAAATTAGTTGTCAACATCTGACTGACTAAAGATTGACTGGAAAACTCCATGAACTGCAGGTCATTTGGGAGAAATACAAGCATTGGTTTTGTTTCTCTCAGTGTTTTCTTTTTAGCATGAAGTGACAAAAAACAAACAAACAAAAGGAACCTGGTAGATAATACCGTATTCAGTAATTCATTGTATGCTGCATAATATGTTATTAAGCCCTTGTACTGAAAAAATGATTATGAAATAAGTTAATTCTGAGTCATGTAAACATACCTTTACTAAAAATATCATAACCAATTCCTTTGCACCCACTGTTCACATTTAATAAATGTTAACTTTTGCCATATATATTTTAATGTTTGTTTATTTTTGAGAAAGAGGGAGACAGAGTGCGAGCAGGGAGAGGCAGAGAGAGAGGGAGACACAGAATCTGAAGTAGGCTTCAGGCTCTGAGCTGTCAGCACAGAGCCCAACATGGGGTTTGAACTCACGAATCTTGAGATCATGACATGAGCTGAAGCTGGACACTTAACCGACTAAGCCACCCAGGTGCCCCTATACGTTATTATATTTTTTTAACAGTTTATTTGTTTTTGAGAGACTGGGAGAGCACAAGTGGGGGAGGGGCAGAGAGAGAGGGAGACACAGAATCTGAAGCAGGCTCCAGGCTCTGAGCTGTCACCACAGAACCTGACATGGTTCTCGAACCCATGAACCATGAGATCATGACCTGAGCCAAAGTCAGATGCTGAGCCACCCAGGCACTCCCTATACATTATTTTTTTTAAAGAAAGAAAATATTATAGATTCAGCTAAGTCAGACTCCCCTCTCAATTCCATTCCAGTCCTTTCCTTTTCCAAGCTTTTATTTATATTTTTACTGCATATGCATGAACCCATATTAGTAAAAATTACAGAGCTGAAACTACCTAATGTTGGTGGTACTGTAAGGAAGTGGGGGTCCTTGTACACTGTTGGTAGGAGTGTAAACTCAACTAATCATATTGGTGAGCAGCTGGACACTGATCACTAGCACTGAAGATGGGCTTGCTCAATGCCCCAGAGAACCTGTGTCCAGGCTGGCCCCTTTACTTATCTGTAGTGGGAGGCTAAGGATGTGCAAGGATGTTCCCTGAAGCCCAGAAGACTGAAAATAGTCTAAATGTTAAGGAGATAATCCGTTACAATAGATAGACTTAATCTGTTGGTTTAATCTGTAAACAATAGAATATTATAGATCTGTTGAAAGGAATAAACAACATATATCAACATGGTTAAATCTAAAAACAAAACAAAGTTGGTAACAAAAGTGAATACAAGTACTTGCAAATATACCATTTGAAAAAGTGTAAAAACACTTTTCAAGTCCCTTGAATTCAAGATCCCTTGATTTTTTTTTTAAATTTTTTTTTAATGTTTATTTATTTTTGAGACAGAGAGAGACAGAGCATGAACAGGGGAGGGTCAGAGAGAGGGAGACACAGAACCTGAAACAGGCTCCAGGCTCTGAGCGGTCAGCACAGAGCCCAATGCAAGGCTCGAACTCATGGACCGCGAGATCATGACTTGAGCCGAAGTCGGCCGCTTAACCGACTGAGCCACCCAGGCGCCCCAGATCCCTTGAATTTTTATTTCATTTTCAGTGTGCAAATGTGGAGGTTTAAAGTGACAACAATGTGGAAGCTCAATTGTGAGCTAAGGATTAGGTGGATGAGATTTCACTCTCCTCTCCAAAGCTACCTCATACCGCATAAGCTTCTAGAGGAGTACCGTCCAGTAGGGTTTTCTGCCATGGTGGAAATGTTCTATATCTGTGCTGTCCCATTTGGTAGTCCTTAGACACATGTGGCTACTAAGCGCTTGAAATGTGGCTAGCGTGACTGAGAAACTACATTTTTAATTTGACTTAAATTTAAATAGCTCCATGTGGCTGGTGGCTACTGTACTGGGCAGCTCAGTTCTAGTCCTAACCACCATGAAATACACTGGGTTCATTCAGTAAAATACAGACTGTGGGAAACTCTGGGCAAACCACCTGGTGTCTTTGACAAATAAGATGCAAGTAGAGAAAGGCAGGGGAGGTGGTGGGACTGTAAATTAAAAGAGACGTAAGAGATAAAATGACCATATTTTGCTGCCAGTTTAAACAAACTGTCAAAAGAGATCTTATTTCATGAATTCATGGACATTTGAATAGTGTCTGGGCATTGCATGATATTATTTAATTCCTGTTTATTTACTTAGGTGTGATAACTGCATTATGACAATGTTTTAAAATACTAAGCTTTTAGAAATACTTGCTATTTCTTTTTTAAAGTAGGCTTCACGTCCAGCGTGGAACCCAATGTGGGGCTTGAATTCATGACCCTGAGATCAAGACTTCAGCTGAGATCAAGAGTAGGATGCCCAAACAACTGAGCCACCCAGGTGCCCCTAAAATATTTATAGATGAAGTCACATGATATCCTCTGGAATTGGCTTCAAAATAATGAGGATAGAGGAGATAAGTAGAAGTACTGATGAAATAGGATTGACTCTTGAGTTAATATTACTGAAGCTGGGTGATGGGTACACTGTGGTTTATTATGCTATTCTGCCTACTTTGGTATATACTTGATAATTCCATTAATACCTGGTTGAAAACATATACATGGCAAGTGGCAATAAAACATCTTTCTTTACATCTTAGGACTGTAGGGTGGTCTGGTTTTTCACCCTTTTGGGCTCTGTCACCAAAATAATTTTTGAAAGATAAGAAATGTCCTCAGCAAAAGGCATGTATCATCACCCTAGAAAATTCCTGCTGGTAGCTACCCTCCTGGCTTAATGGTCTGGAAGAATGATTAAGTGCTCTGGCTTTTATGCTGTGACCAAATGAATGAACATATCAGGGCCCAATCTCCAGTGATGCCATCAGGGGCTAAGACTTAATATGCCTCTTTCTTTTTTACATTGTAAACTTTGGAGGTGGGGGGGAGGTATCCACATCTACTGAACATCTGAATTGCATTTTGCCCGTATATATATAACCCAAATATTTCAGTTCAGGTTTGTTACCCCTGCATGAGAACTGCAGCAGAGGGCAGGGCAGTGGGAAGGACTCTGCAGGGGCAGCTAGAAACAAATCTGAACTAGGATGAACATCTTAGCCTCTCTGGATCTCTCCTCATCTATTACATTGGGCAGTTATACTAGATACTCTCAAAATTCCCTTCTAGATTTAAAGATTGCTGTAATTCTTTCCTATTCTCATTATCAGTTGGCTTCCCAAATGTGAGGTGGAATAATTTCAAATTATTTTGAAATCCTAGTGGTGGTGGAGGGGGGTGAGGACTTTGGTCTTGGCAGGATTCGATATTCACAAATCTTTCTCCTTATTGCTTATGATTTCATTGTCCCTCTAAATGTTTTCAGATTTTTCTCTCTTCAAATTGTTTCATTATTAGACAGTAATTTCTGGGCTCTTGCAGCAAAGATTGATTCCATATTTGCTCTCCTTCTTATAATGGGCCCATATCTTGCCTGCTCTTTGTTAGTTTTAAAAAATAATTATGAGTGGCCAAGGCAAAATGAAAATTCATGTCTTCATAACTGCAAAGCAAATCATCTTCTAGACCTTTCTCTGTATTTAAAATTGTCATGCAAATGGTTGACTTGGTTTTGGGCCCAGATGTAGCTTTTCTGTCTTTTAGTTCCCATTATCAGAGGATTGGCTCATCAGCATTTGTTGATTTGGTCACGTCTTTTATGATAATCAAAGACTGGACTTAGCACTGTGTTTTGCACACTGACTTTGCAGATGTAGGATAGGCACTGTGAGCAAGAGAGAGGCTAACAAGGCTTAGTTATATGTAAAGTTCCTCCAAAATAGGTGCTAATGATTTGGAGACTATACTTTGCCCATGTGCAAGACACATCTTAATTTGAGAAGAAAGTTCTGGGTGTGTCCGAAAGGGAAGCAAATTCATCTCTAGATTCGTTAGAATATTTCTTGCTGTTTAAATATCCCTGCAGGGAGGGAGGTAATACTGGGAGGACTGTTGAACTGCCTGGAGTTGCCTTCCAGGGTGGAAAGGGCTGGAACACTCTTTCCCTCAATCAAGGCAGACAGCTGCAGTATGAATTACATTGTATGGTGATCCAAGTTAAGATCCTTCGAAGGCAGAAGCCATGTCATTTCTTCCTACTCCCAGGATCCCCAGTCCAGGCTCATTCACACAGTAGCACATGGAACTGGCATATAGCAACACACGGTCAGCAAATACAAGCTCAAGGGAATTCACTTGTTTAATGTTCTCCCATGAAATTGTGCATTTTTTTTTTTGGTACTTTGTACTTAACTCAGTAATGATCTCTTGTTTTCCTAATGCAGCCTTTTATTTTTTAATGGGATGTATGAAGCAACTTGCCTTGGCATGCAAACGTTCTTCCTTTTTCCCTAGAATTTAAATTAACCTTATACAATCCTGGCCTTAAAGGCTCTTTTTAAAAAAGATGGCAAGTTGCCTCTGTTGGTGAGGCTTCTGCAAGGCAGGGCACATCTGAGTTGCTGTTGGTCATCAGCATAAGTGCCGTAGTACTGCTTTACAATTTCAAAGCTGTAATTTAGAATTAAGGGTTAGCAGATGTGGGAGATTTGTCATGATATAAAGGTGTCTCCATTCTATTTTTAAAGGCATAATACAGTTTGGGGTTTCTTTGAAAATGTGACTGGCTTGTGTGAAGCACACAGTACCTGCTTGATTCTTCCAGGGCAGCTCCCACTTAGGGGTTTAAGGTAAAGCAACATCCTATCTTGGCTGCAGTGCCTTGGTGGTTGGGGGGAGCGGGGGGAAGGTGGGGATCCTGGTTTTGTTTTGCTCTTATTTCTCATTCTCCCTGGGACAAGTGAGGGTTGGAGGCAAAGTGGGCCTTTTGGCTGATGGAGAAAATGAAGCAGTGGGATGTACATGTTCACAAGGAGAGCTCTGAAGCAGCTAGGGCCACCAGGGTGCCTCCCCTACATTTTCTGGGAGACATTATGGCATTAGGGATCCAGGAACTTGTCTCACATTGTCCTGCTGCCTCTGCAACTCTGCCCACATCACTCATAGCCTCTGTGCCTCTCCAGCTCTGATCACCTCTTAATTCAGCCACTTTCTTAGTGGGGTGCCTGTTCCCATGGAGGAAGCAGGACTATCTACCTGGCTACAAGAAAAACGTATTAATAGTTTTTATTTATATTACTTATATTTGATCTAAAAAGTAAGAACTAAGCTAAGCATTCTAATGCTTAATGTTTGGGGTAACTGTGATGCCCTTATTTGGGCTGTACATCAGATGTGTCACCTGTCACTGCTGGGCAGGAGGTACCTAGGAGAAGGGGGAGAGGTCACGTTCATTTAAGGGGGTTGGCGGGCATATCCATCAGTTTCTTACTTTTGGGAAGGGCACGTCCTATATTCAAAATGCTATAATAGGTCAGCCCTTATGGTTCTTTTTAGGAAGTTAAGATCTTTGAAAAGAAAAAAAATCAAACTACTTAGTCATAAGATCAGGAATATCCATGAAATATGTCACATGCCGTGCAGTTTTATTGGTTTCTCTTAGCAAACTATATAAGAGTTGCCATTTTCAGAGATGAATTTTGGCAGTTTCTTGTATAAAAAGACAAGGGTTCTAAATGTTCTCACCTTTGCTGTGCTGTCCATGGGCTGTCATGAAAAATACAAACAACTTAATGTCTCTTTAGGGTAAAATGGGAAATAATTTAACCGCTTTTAGGAAGAAACTCATACTTGAGACAGCATTTTTGACAACTGATTGAAAATGTTTCCATTGGCAATTTTGTTACTGAAAATGATATATTATAACCTATAAGATTCCTTAGATCTGCAAATTAAAAAATCTTGTAAACAGAGTTAACCTCCAAATGAAGAGTTTCAGAGATTTGAACTCATGAAACAATGCAATGCCTTTTGACATGCAAGACCATCTGATTGTCAAGGAAGTTGGTTAGACCAATTTCAACCACCTTTGCTTAACTGATGGATGGGACTGAAAAAAACAGTGCATAAAACCTTGGATTGCAAGTAAGTAACTTGTTTTGGGAGTGTTCCACAAGACAAGCAAACACTTCTAATACATTTTAACTTGATAAACAAGCTATGTCTTGCAGTAGGAGTAGTACAATGTGAGGGTGAATGTCATGAGCCCATGGTTCTTTAAATTAGCTTTGATACACAAGTGCTTTGGATTACAAGCATGTTTCTGGTACAAATTATGCTCACAAACCAAGGTTTGTTATGCTCATAAAAACAAGGTTTTACTGTATTCTGATTTAAGCAAAATGCTGCACTTTGTCCTCTTGGATATATGTTTATGTGAAATACCCTTTCAATCTACAACATCTACTAATGAGTATTGAAACAAACTAAATTTGGAATCAGAGCTTCAAATTGGTTTATCACAAGTGTTAAAAAAAAAAACACAAGGTTTCAAAAGGAAATATTCAAACTCATTTAGTTGGCCCTCCCAAAACATTTTTAGAAAGAAATATTAAAATGAGTGTAAAATTTTGACAACAGTGAAAATATTTTTGTTTCCTTAATACAAACTTAAATGAAATTTAAAATTATTTTAACAATATGATTTCAGATTTAGCTCAACATTTCAAAGTTTATATTTAAAATTTTTTTTAATGTTTACTTGCTTTTGAGAGGGAGAGAGAAACAAAGAGTGAGCAGGGAAGGGGTGCAGAGAGAGGGACACACAGAATCCGAAGCAGGCTCCAGGCTCTAAGCTGGCAACACAGAGCCCAACATGGGGCTCCAGCTCACCAACGGTGAGATCATGACCTGAGCCGCAAGTTGGACACTTAACTGACTGAGCCACCCAGAAGCCCCCAAAGTTCATATTTTAAAATATGAGTGTGTATATTCTGAATAGTGTTTACATGGAATTAACTGTTCAAAAGTATGTTAGTGATATCACCACATGATCAAAAATTTGGGCTGCTTTAACGTTGCCCTTTCTGTTTCTAAACCCCTGAAGAGTTTATTCACTCAGTATTTAATTCTAGAAGATCTTAACTTTCCATGTGCACAGCGTAAGAAGCATTAAAGCTTCTCAAAGACAGACCACACGTGTTCTTCATACACCTTGTGACAAAGAGCGTGGTGTCTTTTTCACAGTAGATTCTTGCTTAATATATCTTGCTGGATTATTTCACATCATAAGCTCCTAGAGACTAAAGTCTGGGTATCAATAATCTTTATATTCCCTGGAGCAGCTTTAATCGAATTGCATGTAATTCCATGGCAGTTGGAACAGTGTCCTATCCATGGAGAGCTTCTACAGTAAGGTTGGAGGCAGACCTGGATGCCTCCTGGTTAGTCATTTCTGAGCTCCTGCTCGCTAGGTTTTCAGCATCCTTGACTTCTCTGACCACAGGGAAATAATGCCAGTCATTTCATGAGGTGAGCTTTGGGAGAACCACTTGTGGCTTTGGACAGATAAAGGCAGTGGTAACTCATCTCCAGAGAGAAAGTGCACAGAGGAAGAATGCAGCTAGGTCCCTCAGGGAGCCTCTAGGGGAGGTAACCAGGACTTGGTCAGGCCTAAGAAAGCTAGGTGAAGGGAGAGAGCTCAGAGATCAGGAGATGAACAACAGAGGCGATTTTCTCTGTCTCTAAGGCACACTGGGCATATTCGTTAGTAGGAACTGCCCCGGAAGGGGTCACAGAAGAGTTTCAAAGCTGGGAGTCTTTCTGGGCATGATGCTTATTAGGGCCACAGTGGCTTCCTAGGCTTTTGGCGAGGAATGAACTGTAAGTGGTGGCACTCTTAAACTGGGAAATATGAGGGCCATTTAGGCTTACTCTGTTTCTTTCAATTAACTTTGGCTTTTGTCTGTTGCATGTGGCTCAAGCCCCAGCAGACTGAGTAGACAACTTGAGAGGCTGGATAGAAATGCAGTTAACGCCAAAAAGTTTGACGCTACATCTGCTGAGTCTCACAGCATGCCAGGTGGTCACACGGCGGGGGTGGTCACACCCTCTCAAAGGCCTCTTTATATTTCTTTTTCCCTTCCTCTCCAACGTGGCATAACTGTATCCTTAACCATAAATACCATCCCTTATATAATACACCAATTATTGTAGCTGTGTGTTCATACTTGATTGTGAGAGATTTTCTCGTTTAAATTTTGAAAAAAAAAAAAAACAAAGAAAAGAAAAACAGGGAACAAAGAATAATGTGGCAAATATGATTTCATGAAAACATTTACATTTTTAATATTTAGGCTCAGATAAAATAAATCCTGTTGACCATGCTAGAGCTTTAGGAATTCTGTCAAATAGTAGGTATCTGTGCTTTATTTTTCTTCCTAGTTTTAATAATTGCATTTGTTTACTTAAATACTCAGGCTTGTTATTTATGATCTGATAGAAAACACTGCCTGGGATGTTGTAAGAATAAGGTTCTAGTCTAGACTTTGCACTCCTCAGTTCTGTGTTTCTAGACAAATTCTTGACTCCTTGGCAGGACCCTTACTTGTAAAAAAAAAATTAAAAAGTCATATACCCCCAAGTCTTCCCTGTTCCAGGTAAGACATCCTTACTTCCTTCATCTGTGTTTCATATGAAATAAATTCTAGACTATGTTCCATTTTGATCCTGTTCCTCTGGAGATTTTAGTGTTTGTCAAATCTCATCTTAAATTTTGGTGCCTGGGATTGAACTGATTTTCCAAGTATGAAATGATTATGCAGAAAGATTGGGTTGATTAATTTCTGTGATCAAGGCACTACTACACTTCTGTTAATGAGAACTACATAAAAAATAAATAAATAAAACCTGCAAAGTTGTTTTTTTTTTTCCCCCAGCAACATCACACTGTTGGCTCATATTAAATAGAAGCTCAATTAACTCCCTTAAATGCTTCCATATAAACTGCTACCAAACCTGGCCATTGCTGTGTGGAATGGGTTTTTGAGCTTAAATACAAGCTTTCTATTTAAATCTGCAAAGTTTTATTTTATTGGTTTTCGTCCAGTGTTCTAGTCTGTTATGAAAGTTTTGAATCTTAATTTTGTTTTCTCAGAGACTGCCCAGATTTGTAAAATTTACAGAGGGTTTGAATACCCTCAGAGTTAATAACTGTCCCTTTATCTCCTTCTGGGCATGATTCGTGTGACCCAAATATACGCTATTGCTTTTCTCTTTATTTAAGGTTTTCAAGAAAAAAATGGTAATTTACACACACACACACATTCACACACACACACACACACACACACACACACACACACACACACATCCCTGTATTCATCATAAAAACAACAAGGAATTTATACCCATTGCTTTAGACTTTCACGTATTTTTGTGTCTGTCTGGTCAGTAGATGATGGATGTGCTACAGAAACAATGAATTTGCATTGCCTACAGGTGTGTGCCCAACTCTATTATTTCTGAGAGAGAGGATATTGCATCTGATGTTGGATTGGGTGGGGATGGGGAGTCTTACATTTTTCTTTTATCCACAGGCAATTCTCCTGCCCTAGTGAGAAAAAAAAAGAAAGGAAAAGAAAAAAGAAGAAACAAAACAATAGTCAGTATGCATCCAGTGCCTTCTAATTTCTGCTGGAATTCAGTTTAATTGGATATTCCTCTAAAAGCCACCGAGGACTCTCATTTCATTATTAATCTTTTTGGTCCCCTCTACATTGCTTGTATCTCTAAGACAGCATTTCATATAGTCTGTCCTGTGTTAAGATTATGGGATCAATCTGCATTTCTCTCTCCTTTTAAATTATGTTTTCTTAAGGAACAAGGACCATGCCTTATCCATTCTCATTCATTCTTGGAAGAAGCATCGACTAAGCCCACTCTGTGCCAGGCTCTGTGTTAGACACGCCATTCCATGGCTTCCTCCCCCATGTGACCAGTACAGAGTTCAGCTGACTTACTTGAATTGAAATCAATCTATGTGACTTGACCTAAACCAACACTTACTGTCTGTTTTGTAAAGGCTGTGTGTGAAATATGAAAGGATTTATTGAAGGGGATCCAAATCACTGTAAATTAAATTAGATCTTCACATATTTCAGCTGTTCCCTACTCTCCTCAGAGCACCATTAACTGTCTGAAGGATCTAAGCTATGACCATAGCACTGAAGTACTGTGAAATATAGACTGATATCCAAACCACTCCATAGACATGCAGATTCAATGACAAAAATAAGTTTGGAATTTATTAAGTGCCTTTAAGAAAAGCAGCTTGAACATTTAAGCCCACAGACTGATTAAAATGATGGGGCTCCTGAAAAAGGGAGACATTTTTACGTATTATATTTTACTTAGCTACCATCAAAAATAGGAGCCAGAGACAGAGAGGAACAGAGAGACAAGAGAGACAGAGAGACAGGAAGAGAGAGGATGAATGGTCTTTTCATTGCTGAACATTTGGATCAGAATTAAATGGTATATTGTGGGGGAGTGGTCATATGCTGTCTTGGCAAATACCTATACATTCAAGTTCTAAGCACTATGCCAGTAGTGTTTTTTTTTTTTTTAATTTTTGCATTACCTTTTTTTTTTTTTTCCAAATATAAGCTTGGACAGACTCAAGACAGCAAATACTTCTTCCTCAGTTTAAGATTTGACAATTTAAGAGGAAAAGGCTCATTCATCATCTTTCCCTTTTAGAGACCATAAATTATTGGCTCATATACCATGTGGCTTGGATTCTAGGAAAAGTTAGTGTAAACAAACCCAAGTTACAATGCGCGGAGTAAGAGAGTGAGTCATAAACAGAACACAGACATATGCTCTCATATAAATAAGGGCTTGGATCATCAGCTTCCCAAAGTCTGCTTCCCATTAATTACACAACAAAATGAACTTTCCATATGTAAAGCCCAAATCACTTAACTCTGGCAACACGCATGAGACAAAGACCAGGATTGTGGCTTAATATTTAGGCACTAACAAACCTGGATTTTCAAAATAAGAAAAGTCCTCTCAAAATATCTTCAGGTATTGGAAGGCAAGAAAATTCCTTGGAGGAGTGTTTTTGAACATTGAAACTATACCTCGCAACCCAGGAACACTGCATGAGGCTGGCCTGCATCCCCCGCTGAATTTAAAGGTAATATCAGGCTTACTCTCTTTTGTTCTCAGCTCTCTCATCTTTATGGGGCAAGCCCTGGGTCCAGGCCACACAGGGTGTTCAGACATTGCTGGGATCATTGAACAGTTGAAATTCCCTCCATTAGTACCTTCTCTCTGTCTTTTGAAACTGCACATGGCGTGTTTCCTCATTATTGTGAGAAGGCTATCTGGTCTCTCTTAGTTGAAAGCGCTATCAAGGAAACATGTAACAATTGCTGGGGAAGAGGATTCAACAGGTGGAAGCCACTGAGTTCTCTCCTTGTGTTCCTTTCAAAAGCAGACATCATAAAAAAAAAAAAAAAAAACAACACTAACAGAGTTAGTTACAAAGGACATTTAAGTAACAGATGTCACATTGTAGGAGCCCTGGGTGGGGGAGGGGAGGGGAGAACAAGGACTTTCATTCTTTGCTGGGGAGGTGTGCAGCGTCTTTGATTATTCATTTACTCAACATTTACTTTGGTAACAACAACTTTGTATCATACCATGGAGTCTACAGGTAAGATGATACAAGGTAACATTCCTGCTATCATGTGAAAGAGAAAGGGGAAGAAATGAACATTTTGGGGGAACCTACAGTGCAGTTTGCAGTATCTCACATGCATCCTCATTTAATTGTGGTCGCAACCACATGAGAACATTACTGCCTCTGCTGTACAGAGATGAAAACCGGGACCTCAGAGGTTAAATCGTTTTCCCAAGGGCACACATCTTAGATGTGATGGACTGAAGGATGCAAGCAAGGGCTGCCCTATTTCAAAGCCAGTTTCAAACCATATTTCCTTAAGAAAGTGAAGAAGACAGGGAGCTAGATAGAGTGAGAAAGCCTGGGTTTCCCTGTTACTTTTCTACTATTGACTGCATCAGAGTGCCAAATTTCTCTCAATTTCACAATCTCAAAGGCCTCCTCCAACCTCCAAATTCCATAGTTAAATAACACAAGATGTTACTACAGACTATTCCTGCTACTTCTGCTAGATTAGGAGTTCCTGCACATTGTTTTGATCCTGTTACTTTGTCCAGTCCAAATGCCTTTGATGGCTCCCTGTAGGGGGCCAGGCTGCCAGTATAATGAGTGAAGTTGGTCAGGACCCTGAAGGAAGATGGGGGGAAGCGTGGGGTGGGCCGGGGGGAATAAGAAATGAAAGAGAATATAGCCCATCTAACGGGGCTGAGGTTATTTTGTATCAATCAGTTGTTGCCAGGTAGGAAGCTGAGCCCAAAGTTAACCAGATAGTCTGAATTTCAAAAAGCCCAAACTCTTGATTATTAGGTAAATCCGTTGTTCACAAACTGAGTTTTTAAAAATGTATAACCCCCTGTAAGCCAATCAGAGTACAACTGCAGATAGCTATGGGCCCATGGCTGCTATTTTGCGATCACTGCCTCTCAGAAGGTTTACTGTGCCTCATTCTAGAATCTCAGGTTCTCCATATTCTGACCCCAAATCTCTCTTCCAGCCTCACTGGTCATTATTTCCACACATACTCCTATCTCAGAGACATTGTAAACCTGTCCCTCTGCTCCCATCTGCTTATTTAATTCAATCCATCCCCAGAAAGCTCTTTCAGTCCTTGTCTTCCCAGATTATTTTACCATATCCCCCAATCTCCTCTAGTACCATTTGGTTGGAAATTCATAACGTATCCATTGCTCAGTGATATCTCTGTTAGGATCTGAGATTGTTATTCAGCCTCTCCACTTGTTAATATTATTTGGTCATCTCATGTTTTAGAGTCTGGCCTTCCCAAATAGCATGAAAGTTCCCTAGGGCAGGGGTTCATCATCTATGTATCAGTGTGGCAGATACTTAAAAAAATATTTGACAATTGTAACAAAGCCTTACAAAAGTTCCAGTAAGATGAACTTGATATAGCATTTAACACCCTCATGGGTAGGGAGGCTTTGTGCCCTGAGATATAAAGGTATTTGGAGCAGTGAGTGAGGAAAAAAATTCTAAAGATAGTTAATGGATGTTACGATTTGAGTCATAACATGACTAAATTATGACTTAATATGCTTAAATCATTACAGGGCATGACTTCATTCTTGACATGAGAGGGGTCAAGATATAGTGATATATTGTTTCGAATATGTGATTGGTGTTTTCATCTGCTATTTCATTTCTTTTGCACCACGGCCTAAAGGTCAGAAATCACTTTTCCCATTTCACTGATGGGGAAACTGAGACTCACAAGTCTCAGAAGGCTCAGCGACTTAACTAAGAGAATTGGTAAGTTCTGAAAAGCTGTATGATAACCCTGGTCCTTGAATTCCAAATCCACTTCCCACTACATATCCATGTGGTGGCCAGGAGTCCAGGTTTCCTAATTCCTACTCAGGCCAGATTTGTAGTTCACTTCACCTCTCTGGGTTCAATTTTCTTATCTCTGCCATGAAGGGATTGGTGGAAAGCCCTTCCATGCGGTCTAACCCAGTCTTGTTTGGTCGGACTCCAGTTTATGCAACAAGAGAAGGAGATTCCCTGGGAGGATGCTGGGGCATTATTCTAGTTGCTTCCAAAGGTGGAATGGAGGGGGCTGACCGGTGAGGGATAGTGTGGTCAGCCTGTCTGTCTGTCTGCCACGTCTGTTTTATAATCCTTACTCTCTTTTCCCTCACTGCCTCCTTTCTCCCTATCCCTCTTTCTCTGTCTCTTCTCTGCTGTAGACAGACTATAGCCTGCCTGGACCACTAAAGATCATTCTTAATGACAGTCATTACACAGTTCTTCTACGTTGCCTGAGGCCATTTCCACAGCAAAGAGCAGGAAAGTCCTCGCCTCCGTTCTCAACAGCTGGGCACAGTATGCCAACTTCACTGGAACCAAGAAGTTTTTCAAAAACTCTCCATTAATTACAGGAAACCCAAAGCACTGTCCCCCCTTCTCATTAACACAGTTGCTTTCAGTGGCCACTAAATTATCTCGCCACCATTAAACCAACAATCTAATTAGACCTGTGGAAATGGAAAGAGCCCGTGAATGAGGCAGGCACACCACTTTCATCTCAAAACAGATCATAAAATATTTGTGCCCTTTCGTTCTTGGCCACATAAAATCTCCCCCTAGAAGAGTCTCTTTTCACTCTCTTCGATTTATAAAGAGGAGCTTGAATATTTGATATAAAATGAGTATCTTAATAGAAATCGCTTCATGTATGGGAGGTTTTCTTTCCCGCATTTCGCTGAGCACGGTGTCCTCATTACAATAATCGCACCTGACTCCCCCTGCGTGTGATGCCTCACAGCCAAACCTCCCACTGGGCTTCAATGGAGGTGTGAATGATACCATCATTGGGAAGAAGATAAAATGTATTATTATCATTACTCTATTTTTAAGAGGGTCTGACTGTGGCAAGAGGTGGTTGGGAAGCATAATCTGTACGAAGCATTCAGAGAAGATAAATTGAGTTAAGTTCCTCACAGACACAGCACTTTCAAACCTGTTATTACACCTTCAGTCTTTCCTAAAATCTCAACTCTGGAGGGGGAAAAAAAAATAGTTAAATCAAGTCCAGGCATGTTTATTGAGTATTTACGATGTACCCAGCACCTTGCAAGGTTCTTGACACCCAAATATGATTACAAGTTGCTCAACAGCCTGGCTTTTGCTTCTCTTATTTTCATCCCATATAACAACACAAGGTTCTGGGGATTTGTGAGATACTTGATACTCACTGAAGGGGGCAAACCTGAAATAGGAAATATGATTGTTGCTCTTGGGAAGCCAACACTCTGGGCACAATGCAAGACTATTATATATAAACTAATTAAATTACAGCCTAGCTTTCCATTGAGTGGCTCATCCCCCAAATATCATAGAAGAACTGAGTGAAGGGAGACACGTGTACAAGTCCCTCCTTCTCCTCTCGGAATAAAAACACACTCGTGTATTATGTATATTGTGCCACATAGGCTGACTCTTTAACTTGAAAATAATCTTGCCTTGTGAATATCCTGGTGGATTATCCAGGACCTGGTCTGCCATTACTGAACAAAAGATTCTGGAGGCCCTGGAGGTCCCTTTCAGGTAGCTGCTTCTGCTGACCATTCTTTGGATGGTTTGCGGTTTCTGGTACTAATGGAAAATAAAGGCAAATCATTGTCTCTCCACTTGAATGAATATAATTCTGAGGTATGTATTTTCATGCACCAGATGGTTTTATGCAGGAAAAAGTTGTTGTTCTGTTCATTTCGACTAATATTTAATGATTATCTATTGTTTGCCCACCTGGGTGCTAGGTACTGGGATTTTAAAGTTGAGTAGGATCTGACAATAGGGGAAGGGACAGTCCAGCATAGGGCACAGGCATGAGCACAGACACCATATTAAATACAGGAGTCAATTATCAATGGGCTTATAATAGGGGGTCATGGAATATAGAAAATGTGGCATAGGGAAGGATTCGTAGAGTTGAAGTCACCATGCTCTGTATTGAAGAATGGTAATGAATTAGCCATCTATATCACTTGAAGGGTGGGTGAAGGGAGAGGGGAACATCCCGCATGGGAAACAGATAATCACTTAATGGCAATGACAATAACAACCACAGCAGTGGCAACAGTGCTCATTTGCTAAACTCTTGTTATGTCCCAGGCACTCTGCTAAGATTTTCACAAGGGCTATCTCATTTATTCCTCACCACAATCCTCTTACACTAGGTAGTATGCTTTCCTCCATTTTACAGATGTGAGCATTGAGGACCAAGATCAGCCAGCTGTTAAGTGTAGCACTGAGATCTCAGTGTAGATATCTGAAGCAAGGATATATGCATTCAAGTAGAGCAGTGCACGGCCCATGTGTGGTGTGAAGAAAAATGGGCCAAACGTAGAAACAAGGCAAATGGAAGGGTGCATGTCTTTCTGGATTCCTAGAGTACCATTTTACAGGCCTGCCCCCATGATTAATTACCTAGGGAAATGTAGCTTTGTTGCATTTGCTACCCATTACTGATTACAGGCCCAGACTCTGCCAGGAAATATGTTAACTTGAAGATTTTTGCTCAAAAAATATGCAAATGATTTCTGACTGGTAGCAAAGATAAGCCCAGAGGTTATGGTTTTATTGCCCATTAGGACATTAACTGAGCCATCTCGCTTGATGTTCTTTCTTCAGTGGTTACATTCCTATAATGTCCTGTCCCTCTAATTCTTCTCTGGATCAGCTTTATCACCATGTTGGTTTCCTCATTAAAGAGTTGAGTGAATTTTTGACCTGAGTTTTTAGTTTTTTGAAAATCACACTCTTACTGTAGGATTCCCAAGGAGTTTGGTGCTGGCTAACATTTCTAAGGAGATGCGGTTGGAGCAGAAGAGGCAGAGGGTAGATTCTGGAGTGTTTGGTGCTTCTCTAGGACGCTTGTAGCTTTGGCCATGGGGACAGCTCAGCTGCTCTAGAGGTCTGTATCAAATCAGAAAAGGGCTTGTTTCTTCCTTATGGGGCAAAAATAAAAATAATTTTTGGAGGTTTTTCGGAAGGCCTTTGGTGTGATGGGATCTTCAAGGAAGCGCAGAAGTTTCCAATCCTACTGGGTCTCTTCATGGCCCAGAGCCAAGGGGAGGGGGCTTTTCATGAGCCTCACATTCAGTAGAGGTCTCCAGGCAAACAGACTCATTCTGTGCTGCTTCAACATGGGCCCATAGGCAGCACTTTTCAGGCAATTTGAAGAATTCATTTTTTAATGACATTTAAATGTTTAAATGTCATTTAATTAATTTTTATGTTTATTTTTGACAGAGAGAGAGAGAGAGCGGGTGCACAAGCATGAGTGGGGGAGGGGCAGAGAGAGAGGGAGACAGAATCCCAAGCAGATTCCACACTGAGAGCACACAGCCAGATGCTGGGCTCAAACTCATGAACTGCGAGATCAAGACCTGAGCCGAGGTCAGGAATCAAACGCTTAAACTGACTGCACCACCCAGGTGCCCCCGAACAATTGATTTTTAAAAATAAAGCTTTATTTTCTCTACATCTTTTCTGAAGTTTTTCTACTGTATATTTTAAGTGATTAATCTGGCCTTATAGGAATTTATTTTACAATTTGAAGACTTCTTCAGTTTGTATACTTATAGCCCTTAGATGTTCCAAATCCTATTAACTTGCATATTTATTTGCTCTATTTTGGTTGTTTGAAAGACAAGGCTTTTGGCTGAATTGATTCGCTATTTTGGCTAGGAGCGTCAGAGGATGATTCCACGTAGGTTCAAAGCACATAAAAGAAATAATTTTACAATTCTTGCAAAGGAATTTGTTGCTTTTTGCATCTGAATATTATTTCATTACTCTGGAACCCTCTCCACTGATAGCAGTTGGTTAACTGCAAAGTCAGAAATGCTAGAATTTGGTGGTCAGAAGCAATTTTCATGATTATTTTGCTCCAGCCACTAGAATACTGGACTTCTTTCTAATTCCATTAGAATTAAGAATGTATTCTTTTATTTGTGAATGTAACTTTTCTTTTTTTTTTTTTAAGATCTATTTATTTATTTAGTTAGAGAGAGAAAGAGGGAGTGTGAGCAGGATAGGGGCAGAGACAGAGGGAGAGAGAGAGAATCCCAAACAGGCTCCATACTACCAGCACAGAGCTCAACGCGGGGCTCAGTCTCAAGAACTGCCAGATCATGACCTGAGCCAAAATCAAGAGTCAGGGGGCGCCTGGGTGGCTCGGTCGGTTAAGCGTCCGACTTCGGCTCAGGTCATGATCTCACGGTCCATGAGTTCAAGCCCCGAGTCGGGCTTTGTGCTGACCGCTCAGAGCCTGGAGCCTGTTTCGGATTCTGTGTCTCCCTCTCTCTCTGCCCCTCCCCTGTTCATGCTCTGTCTCAAAAATAAATAAATGTTAAAAAAAAAAAAAAAAAAAAAAAAAAGAGTCAGATGCTTAGCCGACTGAGACACCCAGGTGCCCCTATGAAGGTAACTTTTCAGTCTTAAGGTTTTGCATCTTGATTACAGGTATCTGTCAGTTCTGATGGGGCTGATAGTTGGTTAAACGGCTTGCCTAATATCAGGCTTTGCCTTCAGAAGCAAAATGTCTAAGCATTTAATACACTTGTGAAATTTATTTATTTTTTTGTCTTTTACAGGTAGTTTGTTTATTTTTTAATTTTGTAATTATTATTAAAGTTTTTATTTAAATTCCAGTTAGATAACAGTGTAATATTAGTTTCAAGTGTACAATATAGTGATTCAACACTTCCATACAACACCTGGTGCTCATCATGGCAATCGTACTCCTCTTTAATCCCCCTCACCTATTTTACCCGTCCTCCCACCTGATAGTTCTGCTTAGGTTTTGGTAGTTTTTTTTTTCTTAATTTTTAAAGGCTTATTCATTTTTCAGAGACAGAGACAGACAGAGCATGAGTGGGGGAGGGGCAGAGAGAGAGGGAGACACAGAACCTGAAGCAGGTTCCAGGCTCTGAGCTGTCAGCACAGAGCCCAATGCAGGGCTGGAACCCATGAAGTCGGATGCTTAACTGACTGAGCCACCCAGGTGCCCCTAGGTTTTGGTACTTTTAAACAAAGATCACAGAGTTTTAGAGAATAATGGATTAGCCTTGATAGGAAACAGATACAAACCAGGAGCTTTGCTCCTCTGCTTTCTCCTGTTAGCTCTAGCCCAGCCACACCTTGAACAGTTAAGATTTGATGATAACAACTGTGATAACAACACATCTTGTTTTTCTCCTGGGATTTAAGATGAGAGGCTATCTAGTATGAATCAGTGTGTGTGTGTGTGTGTGTGTGTGTGTGTGTGTGTGTGTGTGTGAAAGAGAAAGAGAAGGGCACAATGGATATGCTTGCGCATTTTTCCATCATTATGACTAGTCTTTCAGGTGCAGGACTACAGAGAACTTATTGGTGTTTTACTGAGTTTATAAATAGCGTTTATAAATAGATTATAATCTATTTAATCATATAGTCTCATGTTAAATACAAAGGTTGGGGGGGGGGGTGTTTCAGTAGTGAAATCACACATTTTCTACACGTTGCATGACCTTCCTGAGAAGTTAGTTCAATATGTAGGAAAACAGAAAAATTAGCCTGACTTATTGAGGTATGGATTATCTGATATGGTTATTAAATCATGATTGGGACAGCGCAATAGAAGTTATTTCAAATTATGCATCACTTTGAACAAACTTTATTGAAGCCTTTACTGCATTAGCCCTAATTACTCACAATAATGACGCAGTGCTCCCTTGAATCAGACCCTTCACTGTGGCAGGGGACTGTGGCTGATCGATAGCTATTGAGCAGTTTGATCACGAAGGCTGACCTGCCGGAGCACCGGTGGCAGCCACGGCCATCCCTCCTTCCCGGTAGCTCACAAACTGACATGTTCTCAGTCTGGCCTCCCTCTCCCGCAGCTCGTCTTCTGCCTCTTCCTCCAAATCAATAACTTCATAATCAGCATGCTTCCCAGACTCCAAGAAGCTAAAAATTGCCTTAAACAAAACACACCCTCCCCCTTAACCCCCACCCCCATCCACCCCCACACACACTTGAGCTAGAAAAGACATGTTTTTTAACTTCTGACCATATGCATTTCTCCCACATTATAATGTTGATAAAATAAGGTGAGAAATGTCCCCCACCCCCTTTTTTTTAACAAAGATCACCTATTTGAAAAAATACTGTTAGGACTATAGACTGATTAATTATTTGGCAAGTATTTACCAACAGCCTACCACATGTCCGTCAAATGTTTTCCATTTGGCTGTTAACTTCCAAGATGGAGCATGTTTTTCTCAGATGTCTCCCACCATGTTTAGTGCTATGTAAGTACACAGCTACCGTCTCACAATGATTCATTTCACTCAGTGATTACTTATTCAGTGTCTACTATGTGTCAGGGGCCTGTACTAGATAGGTTAGTATTTATTGTTATTATTTTTATTTCAGAGAGAGGCAGAGGGGGAGAGAGAGAGAGAGAGAGAGAGAGAGAGAGAGAGAGAGAGAGAGAGAATCCCAAGCAGGCTCTATGCTCAGTGCAGAGCCTGATGTGGGCTCAATCCCACTACCTTGGGATCAGGACCTGAGTTGAAAGCAAGAGTTGGATGCTTTACTGACCCAGCCAAGCACCCTGTAGCATTCATTATTTTAAAAGGAAAGGAATTTCTAATTAATTGAATTCTTTCAGTATATATATTTTTTATCTCAATACAGGATTTCTCAAATTAGTTTTTTTTTTCTAAGACACTTAGTTTTATTCTCCTTTCCTTTCTCCTCCCTCAGCCCTTGTCTGGATCTTCAAAACCATTCTGTGAAAAGGATGACCTTTTGAAAACAGGCCAGAAGTACGTCTAAATTCCCTTGCTTATGGCCAAAGATGAAAAAGGGACTCTAAAGAAAACAAAAATGAATTGTCTCATCACAAATATATATGACTAATGCAGAAGCATACAACTAAATGAAATCAAACCAAGATACTATTTACTGCCTTTCTACTGTGTGCTTTCCCGTAGTTAAAACATCAAATGATGAGTTTTTCCTCACTATTCCCTAAAAGAAGTAGGGGTCCATAATTAGGGAGAAAGAAATCTGCCTTTTCTAATGTTGAGCCTGTGATAGAAGTGAGATTCCACTGGAAATCAGGCAGTAAATCAAGAAGTTTGGGTTCTAATCCAATTGCATGACCTCAGGCAGATCTCTGAATCTCGGGAGCAATCATGTGTGAATCACATGTGAAACAGGGTATTGGACATGAGCCCAGGCTGTGTGACCCTAACTCTCTCAGGTTTGTGGGAATCCATTTATCTGTGGGGAGTGGAATCTCAGGAAGGTCTGGCCTCCAGCACCTGGGGAAATCTCTGGCTGGTTTTCTCCCCAAAGTTCTGCATCACAGCCTGAGACCCGGAAATGGACCAAATCTGTGAAATTCTCACGAGGGTCTCATTTTAGCACTGCCAAAAATAAACAGCCCATTCCCGCATCCTGAAACACGAGAGCTTTGGCTCAGCTCTGATTACCAGAGAGGCAGGTTTAAAAGTTTAATACCCACCTGGTTTCTACGCCTTTTTGGCATATTTGTAAACAACTGAATGCAAACAGAGGAGGCAAGCCCGAGGAAGCAGGAGGTCCCAAGAACACATTCTCTCACTCTGGATGGAAAGAGCTGAGGGGAGAAAAATGGCGGACCACCTGTCTTTTGCCCCTGGGAAATATCTGTGCTTGGCAAGCAAAGGCGGAAACATACAGGCTAATTTCTAAATCCGTGAAGGGAGGTCTCCAGAGCTTAGCCAACAAGGTTGCATAAGTAATTATCTGCGTGGATAGTGCAGACCCCAACCCAAATCTTTCACTCCAGCCAAGTGATCCCTTCTCAGAGTTCCATGCTTGACACCAGCTCCCGTGTCCTGGACTATGTCCACATCACTCCCTCTGCCTGGACGCTTTCCTGCAAAGGTAGCACCATCTGTCAAGTCTCAGATAACTTCTGCCTCATTCACCTACAACTTTCCCTCTGACCTCTTCCTGTTTCACTGCAGCCATCATTTACCTGGCATTTCCACCAAGAACTTTTCACTTCACACCTAGCGTGTGAAAGGTGGGTAGATTCATGATCACACTTAAGAGACTATCCCATTCCTTCTAAGCGATATTTCTCCAATGGCTGAGGAGAACAGCTCTTCCAAGAGATATTAAGAGCTCTTGCCAGAAAAATGGGTTTTGTGGTCAGACAAGATTGTGAAATTTGGTGTCTCTCCCTCCTGGAGCCTCAGAGTACACACTGATCAATTAAAGGATCTGAAAAGCCCTGTGGAAGAGAAGCAGGTATAAAGCAGCATTCCCTATATTCGCTTAACTAGAAAAATAGCTTTTACCGCAAAACACCTACTAATACTTTGCAGAACTCAATTTGGGAAATGTCACTCCAAATATTTCCTACTGCTATTTCAACTGGGTGCATTTTCTTTTTTTTTTTCAACGTTTATTTATTTCTGGGACAGAGAGAGACAGAACATGAACGGGGGAGGGGCAGAGAGAGAGGGAGACACAGAATAGGAAACAGGCTCCAGGCTCCGAGCCATCAGCCCAGAGCCCGACGCGGGGCTCGAACTCACAAACCGCGAGATCGTGACCTGGCTGAAGTCGGACGCTGAACCGACTGCGCCACCCAGGCGCCCCATCAACTGGATGCATTTTCTAATTACCAATAATTTCCATGAAGGAGGTAGGTATGAAGACAAGTTGAGTTCTCTGTTCAAAGCAACCTGGTCACTTAGAAGATGAGTTTAGAATGAATATCACTAAAGAGTCTCCTTTTGGGCTTCTAAGTATAATAGGCACTTCTAAATACTATGATATGCTTAACATTTACCAATGCATTAATTCCACAATGTGCCATCATTCTGTGTGCCCCGAAGATAGCAAGAACCTAAATCATGGCTTCTACCTCTGAGGTATGTACAATCTCATTGTGAGGGAAAAGAAGTTAATGGAAGACAGTTCTGCAGTCTCTGAGTAGGTAGCAAATGCATGGTGCAGACACTGGGTGCTGTGTGCATTCAGAGGAGGCTGGGCTTTGAAGTTCTGTGGGATGGGGAGATGGGGATGGGAGTTGAGGAAGCCTGTCCTCAAAAAAAGGTGTTAAGCCAAGTCCAAGGCCTGCCTTCTTGGAACAGGGAGGCGCTGCCAGGAGATTATGTGGGGAGCAGAGGAAGGCAGAGCATCTGGGATGCCTGAATAAAGATTTTATATTTTATCAACTGCTAGTGAGGAGTCTGGTGGCTAATGAGGAATTCATGACATCACGGGGTAGGATGAATCAAGGCCTTGGGGAAACTCTGGTTGCCATCCCTCAACCCCAGTGAGCCAGGGAGCAAATAAAATGCAGTGGTGAAGAGCATGGCTACTAGACCGAAGTTGGAATCCTAACTGCCCACAGGTGTCTGGGGGCAAGTTTCTTGACTCTTAGCTTCCTCTTCTGCAATGAGGACATAGGTATTTATTTCACAGACTTATTTCATGAGTTACATGAGATAACATATGTAAAGCCCTTGATGTGGAGATTAGGAATTACTAAGGCTTGATAAAAAATAATTAATACTGCTATCATTCAGTTGCCACTCACAGGCCTCTGCCCCCAGGTCCTGAGCTCATCTCCTTCCTTCCTTCCACTTGAAATCCAGTGCTGAAGCATTCTCAGTGTCTGTGGGAGGTTGACTACACAGAGAACCTATATGCAACAGCACACACCCAGTGGGCCTTCCTTCTCCATGCCCACCGTCACGGGGATGAACCGAAAGCATTTGAGAAGTGCTCACCTGCATCGGACGTTGCTGCAGAAGCAGCAAGGAGAGATAACACTGGGGTTGGTGGGATTGCAACACTGTCAACTGCAGCTGGCTTCTTCCTGGTCATCATGGTGGACGCGGAGCCCTCGTTCTTACTATGTGGTGCCGTTTGGTCCACTTTTAGGTGGGGACTTGGCATTCCTAAAAGATAATAACCCCAAAGCTTTCAGTTACTTGAAAGGAACAGGAAGACAGACAACAGAAAACCTGAAAGTGAGTTGAGGAAATGGTTAAATCATCTGACCTCCTTCTGGTCCAACAAGAATGAAATTTTAGAACGTGTAAAAAAAAATGTTAGCAGCATGACTGCTTTTGGTTTTGTGGCTGAGATTAGTGGTGACAACATTCCAGTTTGGCTGCCTGGAAGTGGGGGCATAGGTCCAACGAAGCAGTAGGATCTAGCAGGTACCCTTTGTCTTCCATGGGTCAAGGAGCGCGTCTTCACAGAGGCTGTGCTGTGTGCGGGGTGCGAAGGGGAGAAGCAGGCCCCACCCTAGCTCCTCATCGCACCTGGCTGGGGAGGCCAGACTAAAGGAGAAGGAAAAATTGGGTAACGCATAAAGACAGGCTTGTGCGTTGTTCATCCTTGGTGCTTGGGGAGTGCTGAGGGGTTAGGGATTAGTTTGGGGAGAAGTTCCAGAGCTCATGCTAAAGCACAAGGAAGAGGGAATGGCTTTCTCAGTGCCGAGAAGACCATATGCTAAGTTATGGCTGGGGAGGAAGTTGACTCAGATGAGAGGTCAGTCTGCTACAGCAGAAGATGCCCTATGGGGTCTGGTGTGTGACGACAGTCACCAGGCTGAGTGAGAGTTGATTTGGGGGCTTTTCGGGGTCTCTGGTCCTAATAAGCATCATAAGTCATGTCTTTGTGATGCGGAAAAGAACCCCTGTGAGGTGCCTCTGTAAAAGGGCCTGGACATTTACTCTATAACAAACTGTAAGAGCTATTCTGGAACCTTGCTTCCTGGGATCGGATCCAGGCTCTCTTATTTCTTAGCTGTGCGATCACAAGCGAGTTACTTAACCTCTCTAAGCTTTAAGGTTCCTTACCTGTACAAACGGGGCAGAACAGTATAACCTCACAGGGGTGGTTGAGAGCATCCCTGAGTCAATTAATGTAGAGTGCTTACCACAGTGCCTGGCACACAGTCCATGACATAGAAGTGCTTCCTGCTACTATTTATTATTCCTATAATTACTACGGCCAGTACTGTAGCCTGCTGCTTCCTCAGGGCAACTGAAATCAGCTGGCAAATCTGCTCTCTTGTCTGACTTGACCAAGGATCTCTGGGCTCCTTCAACAGCGCTGGCTGCAGAAAGGTGACTCTCCAACTCATCCAAGCCTAAGTCCAGAGGCTAGGGGTATCTGATCCAATGGTCATCTACACAGAGTTTCTTCATTTCTAGGCTACCTGCCACCCACAGCACCAGCAACAAATGAGGCTTTATCACAAGAGTTCTTGACCCTTTGGTTCCAACCCAACCAGCTTGAGTTGTTCAGTCCCTCTCCCAGGGAAACATTCTGTCACCACCACAGTAAGGCCAGCTCAGGTAGGCCTGATGGCAGCCCAGTGAAGTGTGTAGCATGGAAGTTACTATTTGCTTAATTTGGCAGGTGAGGAAAACACATTTCTGAGTGCTTAAGAGAAAACTGAATAAACCCACACAGCCCTAATGTCAGAGCTGGGATTTTGCAAGCAGCCAGATGCTAAATCCTGGACCCATGGATCATCCTGGCCCAGCCGGTCGTCTTCTAACACCTGTCCACCACACCACCCTAGTCTGCCGACAGCATAGTTCACATTGAGGGTGCACAGGCCCTAGTATCTCACCTGGAAAAAGCACCCACCTGTAACCATCTGAGGAAGAAAGTCATGATGACATTTTCATTTACCCTACTACTACTGTCCTCCTATTCTCCATCCCGCCCTCTGAAACTCCCCCTCTTGTGCTGCAAATAACAATACCATTTATGCTTCCTTGGATTTTATATTTCATAGCATTTTGACAGTGGAGGTAGACAGACATCAAGTCCTATGACAGGAAGATTGCAAGGCATGACCATCAAGAAATCAGGAAGGGCAGCAAACGTGTATAGTATGCCCATCTGAGAGAAATGCAGGCGTGTCAGGGATAGGTTAGACACACACATATAACCCAGGTAAAATACATACAGAGTCACCCACAAGGGGATATATGCAAATAGTTAACAGTGGTTATTCTCAGGAAGGAGGGCACAGGCAAGATTGGTGAGGAAGAAGAAGGAGTTTTTACTTTTACTCCCTAGCCTTCTTTATTGTTAATGTTTTTTAAACCACAAACATCTTTTTTTTAATATTTAAAAAAATTTTTAAGGTTTATTTTTGAGAGAGAGAGACAGAGCATGAGCAGGGGAGGGGCAGAGAGAGAGAGGGAGACACTGAATCTGAAGCAGGCTCCAGACTCTGAGCTGGCAGCAGAGCCCAACGTGGGGCTCAAACTCACAAACAGTGAAATCACAACCTGAGCCAAAGTCAGACGTTTAATGGCCCCTAAACCACACACAACTTAAATTCTTTTTCCTTTGAGAAAATAAAAAGACTTTGGGCGAAAATCTAGAAGTCTACCAGAGCATGGGCTTTGGGGTAGAATGATATGCTTGACCAACTGGCAGCTAACAATCTGAACTGGGGACAGCACACCGGGTCTGATGGGGATCCCCCATTTCGGTGCTCTCTACCACCAATGTCATGCTCCCATTCAACAGATGCAGGTGTGCCTTTCCATAGCACGCCTCTGGAATGCTGAGCCATCAGAGGTCTGTTGGATAACAGGTCCTTTGGAAAAACCCACTGATATGTCGTCTTTGTACCTGTGGACACAGGGTGGGCAGGTAATTCTTTGCTCAAATTATGACATGCTCAGGGAACAAGCCATAAACAGGATTAGCAAGTGGATATTTAACTATCACTTGGGAACAAACTGATTTCAAGTCATTTTCGTTGTACCCATTTTCATGCAAATGTTCACAATCCAAATTAGTCTCAGTCCACATCATTTCATTAAAGTTCATTCGATCATACCTCTATTGGGCATACTTTGCTACTCAAGTGTTTATGTTAAAAGTAATAAAATGACACTTAGAAACTCTATAATTCAAATTGTCACTATTTAGCTGTCTTGAAAACCCTAGATAATTTAGGATTTTCTAGATTATAGTACTGTTTGTTAGTTGCCATCCAATGAATTTGAAAACCAATTAGGAAAAAAAAAAAGAAAGAAAAAGAAAAAAGAGCCATGACGTTTTCTCAGACATTTTTGGGTTTTGAGAGGATTATGGAAACAATCCCAGAAATAGCATACATGAGCAAGTATATTAGATAAGCTTTCAACAAAGACTAATCTAGCAGCATTTGTAATCCACCAAACCTGCCTGAGAGCACAGGGCTTCGGGGACTGGAATGGGTGACCCCTCATGGGAGAGAGCACTGGGCAGGCGGGCCACCCCACATCTTTGTTTCCCTTCATTCCAGGTGGCAGCTGATGCCCCATGGAGAGGTGCCTAAATGTCCAGACAGGTGTTAAATAGTTCAGAACCAAGTTCTCAGAGATATGGGGTGAGGGCAGAGTGCTGGGGCATTTGCAAAGCTTCTTTTCAGCATGGGCTGGCTTCCTTCTCTCCATGGGCGGGAGATGTCTGAAGCTGGAGGTTCACCATTAAGGAAACCCAGATATTTGCACTGTGCTGACTGAGCCATTGAGACATGTCACTGCGACTTACCCTGGGACCTGAGTAAAGGTGGGCATGGCTTTGATCTGGGGAGGGATTGCTTTTCAATCCTGGACAGCAGACTGTATAGAGAGCACACGTGGTGGATATGTGTTCAGAACCTCCCTAAACCCCAACACGGGACAAACTGTACTGAGGCTCGCACATTTGGAGGCCAGTACGTTTTTAAAGGAGGAAGTAACAATGCTAATAACTGTGGATCCAACATCTGTTCATAATTAAAAGACAGAGCCAAGAGGAAATTTTTTTTAAAAGTTAAACCTATAGGAAAACATTCTGCTAATAACCTGTTGACCTCTATTGATACATTTTTTAAAAAGTCTTTGAAACTGTGCTGTAGTGTATCGAGGGACAGTCACTCATTTTCAAAGGTAATTTCTCATAGACTACTTATCCCCTCAAACCTCTACCTGCACACCGTGTTTGCATTAGGGACTTGATTTATGGATTCCCACTCCTCCGATGCAGAAGCTGACTTCCTGTTGCCTTGGTTACTTGGAGCTTAGTTCAAGGTTAAAGTACTCCCGAATCAGAATCAGTGGCAGGCGCTGCATCTAGCGGCCAGGTTATTGACTGCCCCAGGATGCGAAAAGGTCAGAGACCAAAGCACTGTTTACTGCCTTAAGGGTGAGTCAATAGCTTCAATATTTTGATTCTGTTTCCTCCAAAGTAGTAGTTGCTGTTCAATTACCTCTTCCCCAGGTTGTTCAAGGTCACTGGGGTCATGGACGAAAAGCAGGGTCTATGGTGGCTGACTTTCCCAGGATCCCTTTAATGAGCTCTGTGACCTTGGATAATAAAAACCAGCTTCACCTTAGAGTAATTTGTATGTTGCTCTAGGTTTATAAAGCTACTTTATCTTATTTTCTTTTGGGGAAAACAAACAAACAAACAAACAAACATAAATCTTAGTAGGATGAGTACAGTACAGTCCCCTTTTCTAGATGAGAAAATGGAGGTTTAGGGAGGTTGCGTCACTTCCCTAAAATCACACAGCCAGTAAGAAGTGTTAAGAACTAGATTCTGACTTCTAGAAAGGTTCTCATCTCACAATTTCTTTAAAATAAAGGGGCTAATGGAATTATCACCTAGGGATTATATGTAATTCATTTTGTAACATCCACTGCAGATAGCAGTAGATCTAGAAAATGCTATGTGATTAATATGGTCTTGTTGAACACCTTCATTCATTTTTTTAATTATCTGATTTGCAGATGCAGATGTTTCTTGGTGACAAAGCTTAGCCTGGAAGAGCAGGAAAGCCTGACACCACCGAGATGGTGGTTGGATTCTTCAGTCACCTCCCTGGCCCCCTTCATGCTGCAGAATGCAGCTCTTGGCATGCAGTGGGAGGTATATGATATTGAGCAGTCATCGGCTTTTCTTCTTACAAAGAGCTTTGACATAGATAATGCTAGTTGCCCCCTGAAGCATCTCTGCAGATGACAAAAGGCAGGTGGTAAAACTCCAAACACACAAATATGGAAACTGAGCCACAGAGGACCAGATGATTTGCCCAAATGCACATATCACGTGTGCAGGCATGCACACAAGGCATGTGTGCAGAAGTGGAAAATCTTGCCTCTTGACTCAGTTCAATGTTCTTTTCTTTCCCTTTTGGGTAAACCAGTAAATAACACATTTTTCATAAGACAAAATTCTTGAAAACTTGATAATAATTCCCATTCTCATAACTCATTGTTGGATTGTTCCATTGCTCTTTTTTCTTGCTTACAAATGGACTTTACTCATGGTGCAAAGAGGGATATATGTTACAGAAGAAAATGAACCAAACGCTACTTAATACCTGGAGCACCTGGGTGGCTCAGTTGGTTAAGTGTCCAACTTTGGCTCAGATCATGACCTCACAGTGAGTTCAAGCCCTACATTGGTCTCTGAGCTGACAGCATAAAGTCTGCTTTGGATCCTCTGTCTCCCTCTCTTTCTGCCCATTCCCCCCTCATGCACGAGGGCTCTTTCTCACTGTCTTTCATAAATAAATAAAAATAAGAAGCAAAATTAAAGAAAAACCACTACATGATACCTTTAGTATTGGGGGAAATATTTTTCTGTGCCAAAGTCAATAAAAATGTTATTTTCCTATTTGCATTATCATATTCATTAATTCAGCAAGTATTTATTGCATGTTTACCGTACCAGGGACACAGCACTGGTCAAAACAGTTGAAATCCCTGTTTCCTAAGAATTACATTCTAATAACCTTGGCATAGCATAAGGGTAATTGTTACTTTTTATAAGGACACAGAAAGATCTTAAGGTGTTTTGTTTTGTTTTAATCATCAAAAGGCAGTGCCTCTACTACTCACTCATACAGTATCTTTGGGATAGAGTTCTAATGACCCAAATCTCAGCAAAGAGAGGGCAACCCTGTGAACATTAGAAACAGACATGGCTTCCTGTGCACACATGCATCTTCATTGCTTAAGGTTTGGAGGCAGAAGCATGGGCTGGATTTCAGCCCTCCCCTCCCCTTGAGCCAGTGCACTGGACAGTGAACAGCCTGTTCAGTCATAGTGACTCTATCAACATGTGTTTTATGTCAAATGAGTTTTACATTGTTCTAGGACTTGTGAGGTGAAATTCAGGCAAGGTCACTCTTAAATGGAATGCTATTCAGTGAGTCTAGACTTAATAGTTTTAAAATTCACAATTATTTGAGTGCCTACTAGCACAACTTGGAAGATGTAAACCCTGTATTTGCAGAGAAAGTTTAGAAGTGGAGAGTGACATAGGACAGAAAGACTTATGAAACTAAAACCAAACAAGACAGGAAACCAAATGAGTCCCTCAGGAATTAGGAGGAAGGTGAGATCTTGGTGGGATCTGAGGTGGTCTTGTGTTCATCCATTTATTTATTCAATATTCGTTGAGGACCTGTGTGGGCCAGGCACCATTAAGCACGGGGAACATGAACACTCATCCACTCAGGAAGACAGACACAGATACAACAACCCAAGTGTTGAGGGTCAGAATCCATCACTTGAAGTGGAGGGAGGCTCTGCCAGGGCTGGGAAATGACAAGAGTGGAAGCAGGAATAATAAGCCGATATAAGAATGGTTGGGGATGTGTCATAAAAACCAAATACTGGGAGATATGTTTGGAAAGGCAGTTGGGAAAAATGAAACCCACAGCTCGTTGTTGGGTAGAGTTGGTGCCTCTCTCCTCTATGTCTTATCATTCTGGACAGACTTCTGGCTTCTCGTATCATTATTTGTTCATTTTTCTGACAATCTTGTAGGCAATTGCAACATTGCCTAGAGGTCAGGAACCAAATCTTTGTTTTAATTCCCCAGCAGTTAGCTTGATAGATACTAGATACTCAACAGTGTAGGATGGATGAATGAACAGAGAAAAAACACCTCTATCCTTCTAGTCCCAAAGCTTCAGTCCACACATAGCCTTCTTTTCTAAATCTCCTACTTCTGTGTAGTAGAGAGTTGACACGAAGGATACGTTTTGTGCAAATAAGACTACCTGCTTGGCTAGCTGTGTGATTCAGGGGAACTTATATCAACTCTCTGTGGCTCAGTTTTCTCATCTGTTAAATGAAGCTCTTCTGAGGATTGAATGAGATTACACATTGTGGTAGACCCAAAATAGTACCTCAACTCCCCAAAGATGTCCCTATCCAAATTCCTAGAACCTGTGAATGTGTTATGCAACATGGCAAAGGAGAATTGAAGTTCAAGATGGAATTAATGTTGCCAATCAGCTGCCCTAACAGAGGGAGAGTATCCTTGATTACCAAATGGTCAAAATATAATAATAATAATAAAAAGTCCTTTAAAGTGGAAGGGGGAGGTGGAAGAGAAGAGTTCCAGAAAAAGATGTGGTGTTGGAAGCACTGGAGACGTTACATTGGTGGCCTTGAAGATGGAGGAGGAAGGTTATATATTATGGAATGCACATGGTCTCTAGAAGCTGGAAAAAGCAAGGAAATGGACTCTACCCTACAGTTTCCAGAAAGGAATGCAGCCCTGTTGATACTTTGACTTTAGTCCAGTGAGGTCCATTTTGCACTTCTGAGCTCCAAGTGTAAAGTAATATATTTGTGTTGTTTAAGCCACTAAGTTTGTGGAAATTTGGTACAGTAGTGATAGAAACTAACACACATATAAAAAACCTTACTAAGGAGCCTAGCTGTATAAGCACTCGCCTGTATTAACTATTATCATTATTTCTAAGCACTATACTGTCTTAGCACTAATTTGCTCATTATAAACTTATTTCATATGTTCAAGTTATGTGTGTCCTTGTAAGATTTAAATTCTTTAGGAAGCAGAGACTTTACATTCTCTTCTTGTATTTTCCTAGTATACATCTGATACAAAGAAACTGTTCAATAAATACAGTCAATAAATTATATCAGGGACAAATAATTTGTTGATATAAAAGTTAAGAGGGGCGCCTGGGTGGCGCAGTCGGTTAAGCGTCCGACTTCAGCCAGGTCACGATCTCGCGGTCCGTGAGTTCGAGCCCCGCGTCGGGCTCCGGGCTGATGGCTCGGAGCCTGGAGCCTGTTTCCGATTCTGTGTCTCCCTCTCTCTCTGCCCCTCCCCCGTTCATGCTCTGTCTCTCTCTGTCCCAAAAAAAATAAATAAAAAACGTTGAAAAAAAATTTAAAAGTTAAGAGACAAAAGTTCTGAGACCCTGAACTGTTGCAGGATCTACCCCACACTCGCTGCATGAACTTGAACAAGACTTGGAATCTCACTGAACTTTGTTTTCCTCCTGGCCGGAATCTCTTCTGGCTCCACTATTCTGCTTCTAAGCTTTCCAGATTCAGAGACACTGCTAAACAATTGGATTCGTTCTTGCTTCTCTTAATTCAAGGGTGTAGAAATGGGCTGAGAGGATGATATTTTGTCCACTGGAACCTCACAGAGATTTATAACTTCACAGAGCCTTTATGCAGTAAATTCTAATGCTGCATAAGTCAGTCTCTCCTGATCCTATATGTGAAAAGTCCATGCCAGATGAAAGGTGTTTTCTAGAAGCACCCAATGACATCATCCAGAACGGAAATATATCAGATATCAAAATTGCAAAGAGGAGACATACTGAGAAAGGGGTTTTTAACCTTCCTGCATTTATCTCAGACACCAAAACCTCTTCTTTGGGGGAAAAAAAGTACATATATACACAAACATACACAGAGAGAACACATTTTGTAAACAGCTTCATAGGTACTTATAAGCTCAGGTTAGAGCCTTACCTGCCTAAGTTGATTCCTACACACACACACACACACACACACACACACACACACACACACGTGCGCACACCATAGAAGGACAAAGGGCAGACAGACAGAACCAAACAGAATGCTGATGTAACTGTTCCCATGCTTTAAAAAATGCAGAGACAATAGAGTAGTAGCTGTTCTCTGACAAATATAACAAAGGGACTTTCAAGATGTATTAACTAGGGAAAAAACAATGCATACATGTAATTAAAACCAACTTAATGCTCTGATGCACCAAGTATGCTCTTGTTACATCCTTGGAGATCAGGTAGTTTAAGAATTTGCTACTGTAATGTACATAAGCATGTCTCAGGTTTCATCAACAGATAAACAAAATGAAGCTTCAGTACAGTGAAATCAAGGCAGTTCCGAGTTAGTCTGGTTCTTCCAGGGCAACTCATCCCAGACAGCAATGAGATTTGCCTTTGTCTAGTGTTGCACAGAGAGAATGGCAAAGCCGTGACTCTGAGCCTGGCCTTATTCTTGACCTGTCTCAGGCTGGCATGTTGGCATTGAGCTGCCAGGGTTCCATTCTGAGACTTTCCAGAAGCCATCTTCTTGCTCTTCTGGTGCATGCCTGTTATTCTGCACTCACAGGGCAGCTTAAAAACAGATCACGCCAAAAACCAGAGATTTGATCCAAGCTATAAGACCATCAACCCTGGGAGTGTCTTCCCTAGATTCTCCCTAATAGCAAGGGCTTAGTAGTCAAGGCTGGTTAATCTAAGCATCTTTTGTAGTGTCTTCCTTTTTACCGTAATAGTGCAGAGTCGCAGAGCACATCTGCATGGTAATACAGATCTCGATGCTAACTGGGTCACCTTATTTGCATTTTGATTACTGCTTATTTAGAAGCCACACTGAGAAAAGAGCTTGATATCAGGAGCTTAAGTGCATGTGTGTCTATAAATATATGTATAAATAG
Organism: Felis catus; assembly: GCF_018350175.1. Taxonomy (NCBI): domain Eukaryota; kingdom Metazoa; phylum Chordata; class Mammalia; order Carnivora; family Felidae; genus Felis; species Felis catus. The sequence goes on along the minus strand of NC_058379.1, from coordinate 65,358,173 downwards.
ATAAATGCATAGTTACTGGTTTGTGAAAGATCAGTCCAATATGTACTCGTTTCTCATGGACATATCTGTAGGAGTCTGACCATGTGTGGATGTTAGGATTATAATGTAGTTATAGAATCAAATTATTCTCCTCAATGCAGTATCACCCACTGTATAGACACACTGTGTCAGCTAGAGAAGTCAGTTTCGCATATATCCCTTTTTTAAGTAGTGATCGCTTTATGTATGGCAAAGTTGTATTGTTTCAAGACAATTGGGTGTCTTCCTCAAACCACCTACTTTGTTTCACTATTTAAATCCATCCTATAGAATGCAAATGCACTGAGATTGTGTGCAGGCATACACATATGGACACAAAATGTGTGCTGGAAAAGCTCTCTTCTTTGCAATAGAAGAAAAAAATCACAGAAACTCAGACCCATCATTAGATAGATCTCCTAATCTTTATCTCTAGTAGTTCAGTCAGACGAGCTAATACCATGATGATGGCTTTGAAATCTCCTAGGAATTGGATGAGGAGAAGTGATAGTGATGAACTCCCAGCTAATAAACACAGAGTGCTTATTTCGGCAGAATGATCAATTTCTAGATGTCCTGAGGCTTGTCTGATACAGTTGATTTACTCATCCTCGCTTACCTCACTAATAAAGCCAAAGTCTGCCATCAGATTACAGAGGTGCCGAGGATTTCTTAAAGGGGCAGAAGAGAGAGCTAAGGTAGCATTCATCACATCCCTATAAACATCCCTCCCGCCCACAGTCCTTGAAACTTCAACTGCTTCCTCACTGATACTCTGCACTCAATAGACTTTGGGCTAGTACAGTAATACAGACAATTAATTTGTTACCTTGTTAGTGGAAATTTAATGCAATGATCTAAAAGGATTCTTACATATTGTGATAAACTTTAGTGCCTCCGGGCGGCTCCCCTCGCATTGGGCTCATTTCACATCTCATCCATTATGTAAATGAGATTTGGAAATAGTTGAGTTTCACTAATGTAGCTCAATTCTGATGGATTGGAGAGAGTCAGTCCTACTGAAACTAATGAGGTTAAATGCACCTCAACATTTCTTTCTACTTGGTTGATTATGCAAGCCTCTGTTTAAGAGATGGGATGCACTGTACTTTTTTCAACCATCCTCTAAGGAAATTTCACTGTTGCCAGACTCCAAAGTGGCTCAGAATATGTCTGGTTTCGGTAATGCCTGTGTTGGCACCAGTGTGTGGTGCATATACAGAGCTAATGGACATGCCATTACATGCAGCAAGACTGATAATATGATTTAAAATCAAAGAGGGGTATTTGGGGGCGCCTGGGTGGCTCTGTCGGTTGAGCATCCGACTTCGGCTCAAGTCATGACCTCACATCTCGTGAGTTCGAGCCCTGCGTCGGGGCTGTGCTGACAGCTCAGAGCATGGAGCATACTTTGGATTCTGTGTCTCCCTCTCTCCCTGCCCCTCCCTCACTCGTGCTCTGTCTCTCTCTGTCTCTCAAAAATAAATAAACATTAAAAAAAAAAATCAAAGAGGGGTATTTTAATAGTGTAATCCGAGAGGTCTCTTGGTCATCCAAAGAAGAGTGGGGGGAAATTTACAGAAGTGGACAGTGGGGATGAAGAGCCCTGGGTGGGGCTTGAGATCAGAGAAGGAAAGTTAGTCATTGGGGAGGTTTGGAACTGGCTAAGAGACTACTGCTTTTGATTCAAAGACTCACAGGCAGTCAATCAAGTTACTGAGGACTAGTGTTTAGATAGAGATAAAGAATAAGGGCTTCTGCGTTGTGCATTTCATTTGGAGGGCCAAGAAATGGGAGTTGCAAAGACTGAAAACTGCAGGATGCTATTAAAAAATCAAATAAAATAATAAGGAACCTGCATTTCTGAAGAAGCTGCCTCACATTATCCAGGGTCATGGAATCAGGAAGGTGAGGATGGACATGCTAGTTCAGAACCAAAAACATCTGTGGACTTTTTTAGCTTTTATTTAAAAAGGGGGAGATGCTGAATTAGGAAAGTAAAATAAAGAAATGGAGGCAGAAACATTCTATATAAGAGGGAATCAGAATCCAAATGTAAAAGCCAGTAATCGTGCAATATGTTACTTTCAAGGAAAAGAGTTTTAAGCTAATGAATAAGGCTGTGACCTTGGAGTCAGAAGACCCTTGGTTTAAATCCCAGCTTTGTTGCTTAACTAGGTATTTGACCTTGTTCAAGTTACTTAACCTCTCAAAGTTTCAATTACCTTATTAAAAAAATAGTTTAATGAACCACCTACCTCAGAGGGCTATCATGGGGATTAAATGAGATAACATGTGTTAAGATGCTTAGTACAGTGGCTGACACTGAGAATGTGCTCCCAACAAGCCAGCCAGGAACAAGAACAGAAAATGTGGGACATGTACAAGGTGATTGGGAAGGAGGCTACCAGACACCTAAGCGAATGACTAGCGATTTGGAGAAGATGTCGCTGGTCAAGTCATTGCTCCATTTCCACCATCCCAACTAACTCCCAACTCTCTCTCTTAAAGCTGGGATCCCAGTGAGAAAGCTTCTCAACTCAAATATTCCACCCAATGACACATTCTCAATATGTTGGTGGTGGCTGGCAGAAAGGAAGCAGTTTTGTTCCTGTGTTAATTAGTTCAGCAGAAGTTTCAGTGCCTACTGTGAGCACAGCAACTCCAGATCCTTTGGGGGACCCTTAAAATATAAAAAAACAGTCCAGTCTTTGGGTAGTCAAATAGTTAGTTAAAAAAAACACCAAGACACAGGAATAAGAAATTTAAATAAAAATAACAATCTCCCCTGAGCTGAAAAGACCACCTATATTATCTTCTATTGTACCTGGGGCCATACTAGAGATTTATTGGGGATATTTTAACTAGCATATATTCTAGAACGATAGTTTAAGATGGAATGTATTACTTGTATAGTTCATATACAAATGTAAATAATTGATCAGGTTGATTAATAATAATAATTTACATTAATATAGACACCATAGTAAAAGTAACAAGGTAATCAGCATGATCATTTTTATGGAAAAAAAGGGCGAGCTATGAGCCCATATTTCCTGTGCTCAAATCATAGTCCTACAAGCTACTGGTTGTCGGAAACTGGGCAACTTAGTTAACCTTTTCTGTGCTTTGGTTTTCTCATCAATAATAGAATTAATAAGAGTAGCTATCCCTCCATCCCTCCCCCCCCCAAGGTTCAATGTGAGGAGACAAAGACAATCTCCATTCTCAGAGAGCTGGAGGCAAACATGTAAATATTAATTTTTAATATTCTGTGATAAGAACAATAGGATCAGGTATAAGAGCCATGACTAAGCAGGGGAATGAGTGACTTCCCTGCTGGGTCAGAAGGGACTTCACTGAGGAGGTTAACATTTGATTTGGGTCTTTAATAGTTTGGAAGTATTGGCTGAAAGGGGATGAAAAGAATCCCAGGAAGGAAGAGCAGCAGGTGCAAAGGCTCAAAGCATAAGATTGAATGGCGTGTTTGGGGAAGGGCAAGAGTTCTCACGTGGCTACAGTGTAGTGTCTAGGGTGGGCGGGGAAAGTATAATAGAAGAGACGGGCCTGGGTCAGGCTGGGAATGGTGCCAGGAGTCTGGATTTCACCTGAAGGTAGAAGAGGGTCATGAAGAAGACTTCATGTAGACACACAACACCCAACCATGGAGAAGAGGTGGCTTGTTCTCTACCACAGCTTGGATTAGAGCAAAAGAAGCTGCTCCCAGGGAGTTTCTGAGCAGATCGCCAACAGAAGATAAGATATTTTAAAATCAAGGGTGGAAATTGAAGCTTTGATACAGAATAGTTAACCAGTGTGCTCTACTGTATACAATTCCTGCTTGCCCTCCCTCTGTTTCTTTTTCCCTTCCTCAACCTTTATTGGGCAAATTCTTCATTAGACATTCCTTTCAAGGCACTATGGGGGAAAGAGACACTGATAAGTAGGTCATGAAGACAGCTAAAGCCATGTTTAAATCATATTTTTGTAAATAAAATCTTGCTTTGTTCATTTGGACAGCTGGAGGTGAGGGCTTTTAGAAAGTTATAAAATGTTTTCCAGAAGCTAAGTCCCCACCTAATGGATGTGTTCTGCAAGTGTGGATTTTTCTACACCTGCACTGAAGTTTCACTTTTTCTTCCAGTCTTCATGGGCTGGGTATTCAATATTCATTTATGTTTTTTGAGAGAGAAAGTGCATGTGCACACGCATGAGCAGGAGGAGATGGGCAGAGGGAGACCAAGAGAGAATCTTAAGCAGGCTCCATGCTCCACACAGAGACTGACACACAGCTGGATCTCACGACCCTGGGATCATGACTTGGGTCAAAATCAAGAGTGGGACGCTCAACTGACTGAGCCACCTAGGTGCCCCTGATAGGCTTTTTGAAGGATTTTATTCCCAATACAAAAATCTCCTACTGATACTCAGATCTCAGACCAGTAAAGAAGCTTTGAACATGGGAAAGAAAATGGGAGGTTGGGAGAGAGAAGAGGAAATAACAGGAAGGACTAGGAGTGGACAGTTCATCAGCACAAGAAGACAGGAAAGCTGTTAGTTTAACCAGGAGAGCAGAGGTGGCCAGGCAAAAGCACAAAACCATGCTGGGTGACTGGTGTCAGTTCCTGAAGAAGCAGGTATATTACAGCTTTAAACCATGGCATCCTAACAACTTGTTAAACCACAGTCAAGATAGTTATTAGTTGGCATAGAGACTTCTAAAAATTCTTTTACTAAATTCAAATTTCATGGCTTGTTTAATTTGTAAACTGAAGTCAGTCTAGCAAGTTATAAATACCACTGGATTGATATGTGCTGGGAATATTCATGTATTTATTCATTTACCCATTTGTTCATTCAAAAAAAAAAACACAAAAACTATTGAGCCTCTACAATAAAGAAGGAACTTTGCCAGACTTTGGTAAAAATGCCAGCACTGTACAGCATAAAGATGGGCAAGAATTAGTACAATAATTGAGAAAGGGCAGTGACAATTATCACCCTAACTGAAGGCAAGCCATACAAGTTGAAACTCTGAGCATAAAGACACAGGAATAGTGAGCAGTGGGGGTGAGTTTAACATGGAAACAGCCCACATTTGTGGGCGCACATGCAATAGATAATGTGCCATGTTATTGTCTCAACATTTTGCACACTGGCTCAGCGATTCATTTAGAACCATGCTGGGTGGGAGGTCTCCATATATGTGCTCACTTAAAGGATTCTGGTCACAAAGGAAATCTGGAGGGTGTGGAGGGGGAAGGCCACAGAAGCTCCGAGGTGGGATTCCCAGGGCATGCCACTTTTTTTGGTCCTGAGTTTCTTTATGGTCTCTAAGTCCCTCCGATTCTGCATCTTGGGTAGATAGAAGGGTTTCCTGTGCCTTTCTTTTTCTTTCTTTCTTTCTTTCTTTCTTTCTTTCTTTCTTTCTTTCTTTCTTTCTTTTCAAATTTTTAAGTTTATTTATTTATTTTGAGAGAAAGAGAGACAGCATGAGTGGGGGAGAGGCAGAGAGACAGAGAGGGAGAGAATCCCAAGCAGGCTCTGTGCTGCCAGCATAGAACCTGATGTGGGGCTTGAACTCCCAAAACTGTGAGATCATGACCTGAGCTGAAACCAACAGTCAGACGCTTAACCGACTGAGCAACCCAGGTGTTCCTCCTGTGATTTTCAACAGGAGGGAAATCATTTGGCCATTGTAAGGAAAGATCTAAGAGCCAACAGTGGGAATCATTTCCATTTTTGAGAAGACAACAGAGATCTCATTTCCATCGGATAAACTAAATAAAATTCAATAGTAACTGGACATGAAAAGGCCTGGGAAACAGTCAGGACCAGGCTCATCTGGGTGTTTGTGTCATGGGCTGTGGGTGCCCCAAGGTAACAGTAACTCTGGAGGGCCTACCTTAGAGCCACCTTGCAGGGAAGCTGCTTTTTAATGAAGTCCTTTTGGTTACTTCAGAACTGACTAACTGCCCTTAGCTGAAGATTAATTACATGTGTCACTTCTAACCTAAACCTCCCCATAACCCTATGAAGTAAATACTATTAACCTCATTTTATATGCAAGGAAAATGAAGCCCAGAGATGTTAAACGACACATCCAGGGTCTCACAACAATTAATGTTAGCAGGAATTTGAACTCTCTGTCAAGGGCTTTTCCTTAAACAGCCTGCCTTTCCCATGGCTATTAGGAATACAGATTGACACTTCAGTGTCTGGGCTCCCCAAAGTGACAGAAACAGTGAGAAGTTTTCTTTAGGCAAAGACTGAAGAAAAGAACTCTTGTTAGCAAATGGTTCCTTCTTAATTTTGTCTAGCTAGCCCTGGGTACAAGCAGATAATGGCCCAATGGGGGATTAAGAAGTCACAGAACCTGTTGGAAAAAAAAATCCGGAATGAATGTGCAATGAGGCTACACCTGTGAAAAATATCCATGAACTCAGAGCTAAAAAATAGACATAAACATGAGAATTAAGCTTCCCTAAGAAGAGACAGGAGGCTAAGATCAGGATTCAGGGAGCAAATGGAGCCAAGAAGGGCCAACGAAGCAAATGCAAGGCTTTTAACAAAAGTTAAAAAAAAATTCCCAGACTGTATTTCTCAAACTTGGAAATTATTACATTTCCCAACTAATAAAACTGACAGTAAAACATTATTTTTCCAGCCTTGGTTATATAATAAGTGGAATGTGTTTGTTTTTATAAGCACCGTTTTTAAAATAATCAAAGTTATCTGGGGGCAGGTCTTTGTCAAGCCAGGAATTTGCTTGAAGGACATCCAGCATAAAAAGCGAGTGGGGTCCAGGCTTGGGCAGGTGAAGGCTGTCTCTTCCCAACAGTCTCATCATAAGCTTGCCTGTTGTTTAAGAGGATGGCAGGTAGCAAAGCAGGGCTCCTTTTAACATCTACGAAGGGCCCATATTCTCCTTCTCACCTCTGGACAGATGCCTTCTCCCCAGAGCCCAGGGTTAGCTCCTGCTTATACCTTTCAGTAAGAAGTCAAGTGGCAGGGGGGCACCTGGGTGGCTCAGTTGGTTAAGAGTCTGACTTCGGCTCAGGTCATGATCTCACAGTCAGTGAGTTCGAGTCCCACATCGGACTCTGTGCTGACAGCTGAGTCTGGAGCCTGCTTTGGATTCTGTCTCTCTCTCTCTCTCTCTCTCTCTCTCTGCCCCTCCCCCATTCATGCTCGCTCTTGCTCTCTCTCTCTCTCTCTCTCTCTCCCCTTCAAAAAGAAATAAACATTAAAAATACTAAAAAAATAAAAAATAAGTCAAGTGGCAGGTAACCTTCCTTACTCAGAACTTCCTCCACCTATACCACGGTTCTGTCAACCTTGCTTACATTCAGTTTGACACATAGTTATAGGACATCTGGAACGCATAGAACCAGTCAGGTACATCTTTAATCACTGCTCAGTTTTGGGCCAATGAATTAATTGAATCCTTACATTCCTTGTGGGTAAAATGGAAATAAAAGTAAGATACCTTATGAAAATTACTGAGGCTTCAGGGAAGTCAAGTTCCATCAAGTATCTAGAAGGCTGCCTGGCTCCCAACAGGCACACTGTTGTTAACATTGTTATTATTATTATTATTATTATTATGCACAGTAATCCTGACCTCCCAATAAGATAATTAGTAAGCTGAGAAAAGAGTCTGTGTCCTGTATTTCTCATATGTTTCTAACAGTGCTTACCCAGCAAAGGGCTAGTAAGAGATCATGTGATCAATGAATCTGTGTTTAATGGAGCTGCATCCGTGCTTGTTAAGGGCATGAAAGAGACACACACAGGACCACACCACTAATACTACTACTTGAAGTAGAAACAAGATTTTTTTTTTCTGGTCTACATAAGAAGACCTATAATTCTTTGAATATTATAAATAAGAGGATGCAATTTTTATGATTTGAAGAATCACAGCAGAAATAAGAGCTATTATTGCATTTCCAGAAAGTGAAACACAGAGAAGGAGGTGTTTAACTGTAAGTGTCTTTAATTCTTAAATACGGTGAGGGTAAAGGATGTTAAGGGGAAACCACTCAAAGTCTGCAATCCGGAAGTCAGAGTCACAGAATATCGGGGCTGGAAAGATCACTTAATGGATTCTATCATTGCTTTGATGAGGAAATGGAGGCTCCCAGAACTCATGCTGTGTGCTCTTGGTGATGTTCTTCCAGCCTGGACCTCTGGACCCTGGTCTTCATCCCGGGTCAGTAAGGGCAGCCAGGCATTTCATGCTATTGACTTCCAAGCTTCTTTGCTTCTTTTGCCTAATGACTGTGAAGGTCCCATCAGGGAATGTGATGAAATGAGATGAGGATGGAGTGAGGTGGGCAGACTCTCATACAACAATCTGTAATTTGCTTTTGACAGTAACTTCAAGAGAGTAAAAGCAAACGTGGGCTGCTGACATCAGTGAAAGTCACTGGTATTAATAGATCAGACTATGGTTGATTCTTTGAAAGGAGAAATAGGTGGTGGTGTTCTTAGCAACGAGGCAGCATCTGGCCACCACATTAACAGACGATGGCTTTGGAGTCACCTGTTTGTCTCTGTCACTAGTAGGAAACCATGACCCAGAGCCTAAAATCACCCCTCCCCACAATAGGCGCCCCCTTCTGAGGGGGTTCCTGGATTCCCACCCATAAAGGCCCTAGGTGTTCATTTTGACATCACACTTTGGAGTTTCAGGTTTTCGAAGCTGGAGGAGGACCTGGTGGTCATCTGCCTGCAGAGAGAGGAGGCTGTGGTCCCCAAGTGGGGCCCATTTTGCAGATTCCTCAGTTTTACCCTCGATTGCCCATTCTCTTCCCCTTCATTCTGAAAAAGGGTGCCCTGCCTGGGACCACTTTTGTGGGTGTCCCTCTTCCTGTTTCCTCCCATCTCTCAAAAGCATGATGCACAGACAGGTTGTGTTGAAAATCAATTCAGAGTCCTTTTGTCTCCACTTAATTAAGCCCCCATATCCAAGCTCTTTGAAATGGAAGCCCTCCCAGGCTGGACCTGGTCTAGTGACCATTTGCAAAGAAACAAAGGAAAAGAGACAAGGCTCATGATGGCAGCTTTTGGTGGTGGGTACAGCAATTTCAACCGAGGGGAAAGAATTAAAAGATGGCATTTCCATGCAGCCGTGAAAGGAGATGAAGGAATCTTTCCTCTCCTTGAACAATAAAGGCTCCTGCTAATTTTAACCAGAGTCGGCTCTGAAAAACCTGTAGTTGACTGTGAGTCACTGGCCCTCCAGGGAACAGGAGGTGGGGACGTGTGTGTGTGCACGAGAGTGCACGAGCACGCACACCAGTGTGTATAATCTCACAGTGCCCAGAGCCCTGGAGATCCTGGAACACTTCAGTAGCACAGGCCAGATTCATTAAAAACCCTGGCTACAGGCCAGCAGTTAAAATTGAAGCAGCATATTTATTGCATTTTGTTCAAATAAATCTGAAAACGTGTGAATCATATTCCTTGGAGAGATTGGGAGAAGAAGTAAACAACATCAGGCTAATACTTACAAGCCGTGGCGGAGAGAGAACAAAGGTACAGAAGGCTCCGCCGCTCCAGGAACTCTGCTAGATGCTCTGTGAGATGGGGGGGGGGGGGGGGCGGGATGCTGGGGAGGGCCACACTCTCCCGCCACTTTCTGCACCGGCTCCATGCTGCCTTTGGTACCACTTTAGGGCAGGTGGCTCTGCTCTCTGCCCTGGGATTCTCAGTTGCACCCGGCATTTTCCACCCTGCTCTGTGGGCTTCTGTTGTCCCCCAGATGCTGCTGCTGCCCGTCCTGCTTTCGAACGGCAGCTGCAGAAATTAGATTCAATTTTGGGCTTTCCTAAAATAGTATATGTAAGGGAAAATCTCCCCCATCCCCACCAGCCCAGTTCAGAGGAAGCTCGGCAAGAGCTCAAGCTAATTATTTGCCTCCACAAAGCAAAATAAGTAGCTGGTCAGCTTTATCACGCCTGGGCTGTATTTTCTTTTGTTGTTTGATATCTTCTGGTAATGCTCTGAGGCATTACTAAACCTGTCTGTTTTAGGGAGGAACTTCCTAGTGGGTGGACGCTGTGGGTTGGGCTGTGGGCTCCTTAAGTGTAAGTGATAATAATTCCTTTTCTATGGTAATTATGAAAACTGAATGAAAAATGCCTTATAAAGACATCTAACTCAAGGATATAATATTCCCGGGACCAAATGTCAAATCTCTTTACTTTCTCTCTGTTAAAGAGATGATTTATGGGCATAAGTATGTATATGTATACCGATCTATTGTTCTCTGTTCAATCCAAGATTGTTTCTATAGCATAATTTGGCAAACCAACTCCCTCCCTCATTGCCTTTCATTATACATGTACTCACTGGTGGGAAACATTGATAAATGTAGAGGGACACGTGTCAGTGTTGTCTAATACGCCTCCTTTACTTCACACAAACATGACTGTTAATATATCTTCAAAAGCCCTCTGAGCCTTCTGATAATTCTAGACACTTCTGAAGGCCTGGAGCATGGATGGGTTGGTTGGAGGCATGCTGTGATCACCCAGAGAAAATAAGTATGTGTCTGTTATAGTTTAAGGCCTTGGGAAAGGCAAGAGTGCTTCTTAACACCATGTAAGGGTAGATTCTTAGGTAAAGGTTTCATGGTGATCGTGGTGAAGGTAGATCAAAACCCAGGTATCAGTTTCTAGTATGTACAGCTGGGAGAGGGGGCAGGCTTCTGAATTGGGGCCAAAATGTCAGACGACCTGATACACCCACTTAAACATCCTATCTGGCTCAAACCCTCGAGACAGTGGAAATGACTTTTGAGAAGTTCATCTAATTCAAGCACTTGAATGCCTACTCCATCGTAGTGCTGGGGCTCACATCGCTCCTTCTCTTTTGGTCTGGCCAGATTCTGAGCCATTCCTTTCCATTCACTCTCTGTATCCTGAGCCCTGCAAAACCTGCAGGGAGGTTTACCTTCCAGAAGCTTCCTCTTTATGTCCTAGAATGCTCGGGTACTCATCAGGGAACCCTTGAAGCCAAGGCAGAGAGGCCAGAGAAGGCTTGCCCCTAGTTGTTTGAAGCACACATTCCAGTTTCTGAAACTCTTTTCTCACAACTGTGCTATAATAGTAATAGCAAATACTTAAATTGAACATGCACTTTACTAGAATACTCTCCAAGACCTTTACATGTATTAATTCATCTCACATTTACAACAAACCTATGTGGAAGAGATGTTATATTTAGTCCCATTTTACAGAGGAGGAAACTGAGACAGAGAGGGTAAGCAATTCGCCTTGTGTTATTACCACAACTAACAGGTGGGTAGGGTCAGAATTTGAACGCATGCAAGCTGGCTTCAAAGACTTAACCACTAAACAATGCCATACAATCCTGGTTTCTTGGATACTTGGATACTTGACCCTCTTAAGAACTAGACAACTGGATTCCCTTTATATTTTGCTTTCCTGCGTGTGTGCAAGGAGAAAATTCAGCCAGTAGGTACTAGGCCAGATAGTAACAGGAAGCTAAACCAACTTTGCCAGTTCAATAAGAGCGTTATTTATTAATTTGTTCCTAAGTATATGAACTATGCCTTTGCCTGGGTGGGCTTAAATTGAAATGTGCTGCCCTGACCCAGCAGCAGGAAGAACTACCCTGAATTACTTGCACTGTGATGTGGCGGATACGCCCTGGATCATCAGCACGCCGCCTCCTTTGCTCTTTCGCACAGAACGGCGGTCAGTGTGAGGCGATGACAATGGCCAGTGAAGCTGACCAGAACTAACAGGGTGACATGGGAATGAAACCAATTTCTTTGAGCCTTTAAACCTCCAACTCCCTGCCCTGGACTGTATGAAGTCCAGTGGTTGCTTAATAGATGGATAACAGGCTATCTTTACTAACTCCCTCAGCCTACATTCTCCCTGCTTATTGTACAGCAGACATTGGCTCTGCATGCCCCTCCCACTTTGGAGAATTTGAGTCTCAAAGCTCAGTGATTCATTTTGCTGTGCTGCCTGGGAATTCAGGAAAGAAAAAAAAAATCTGCCAAACATCATTTGCTTGTTGAATGAAAGGATGAATGGATTATTGAATTAAGGCAGAACCTGAGAAGAAACCAAGTTGTTTAAACACATCTGTGTATTCCCAAGTGTTTTGGACACCACATGCCTTTTTCTGAAGGCAAATTTAAAAACAGAGCAGGGAGAAACCTGGTGGGTGAGTTGTCTGTCAACTACAACCATTATAGCTTCAGACTACACTAGGGATGCCTAGTGACCAGCACAAGGTCAAGGGCATCCAGGGGCTGCTACTCCTAATCAGATACTGTCGTAATGAGGTGTGTCAGTGGATCCAGATCCAGAAACACATCTCTCAAAACACTCATTGGGCTGAGGCAACCAGATTTTCATAGGACAGTCATGAAATGAGTTATCTAAGGTAAAACAGGTAGGGAAGGTTGAAGGCCAAAGGGGTGAGCTCTTGGGTCTCCCCAAGCCATCTTGACCACTGAAGATGGTAGTAGGGTCAGGGCACCATGGCTAACACCAACCAAGCATCCTACTCCCTACTATGGAGATACCATGGTATTCCTTAATCTAGAAGCTGAGTTGGCTGTGAGCTTGACAAAAGCCATCATCATGCCTTTGATAAATACCAACCCTATTGTTACTATCCAGGATCGCAGTGCCACTTGTAATAATCATGTTTTTTATTTTCCTTATTTTGTTTTTATTTTGAAATGTTTACTTATTTATTTTGAGAGAGAGAGAGTGTACACTGGGTGGGGGTGGGGCAGGTGGGCAGAAAGGGAGAGAGAGAATCCCAGGCAGGATCTGTGCCGTCAGTGCAGAGCCCAGATGTGGAGCTCAAACTCAGAAACCGTGAGATCCTGATCTGAGCTGAAGTCAAGATGCTTAACTGACTGAGCCACCCAGGTACCCCTATTTTCCCTATTTTATGATGCTTTGACATTTGGGGACTTACTGACCCTGGAAGGCTGCCTCTCCAGGGCTAGCTAATTCTTAGAGATAGCAAATGACTTCCTGGACAGCATGGCTTTCATGTGCAAATCTGTCCATCAGAAGCTGGTCTCCTCCAATTGCATCCTATATGGAGCTTCCACAGGTTGAGCCACTCTCCCCCTGCCCTCATAGTACCCCTGAACTAGGTACCAGACAACTAGGGGCAATTTCTACACCTCAAAGTCTGCTGAAATCATTCAAAGTAGCCAATACCAAATCTGCTTACCCTGCCTTGACTGTTCCTTCCCATGAAGACCACAGTAATGGCTTTTGCTCTGTTTCATGACACGTGGCCCTGCATGCCACAGGCATGGCATGATGTACCTCCTCTTTCTAGAGATAGTGAATATAAACTTCTTCCTTCATGACAGTCATTTTCCTGTCTCTGTGTCTTACCAAACCCAATGAAAACAAATCTTGCGTGCATTTTCATACACTAAGATTCATGCATATCCCTAAACCTCTCAACTCCCCTGGATTAAGCTGGGGAATTAAAAAGTCACTCTCTTGGGGCGCCTGGGTGGCGCAGTCGGTTAAGCGTCCGACTTCAGCCAGGTCACGATCTCGCAGTCTGTGAGTTCGAGCCCCGCATTGGGCTCTGGGCTGATGGCTCAGAGCCTGGAGCCTGTTTCTGATTCTGTGTCTCCCTCTCTCTCTGCCCTTCCCCCGTTCATGCTCTGTCTCTCTCTGTCCCAAAAATAAATAAACGTTGAAGAAAGTCACTCTCTTACCATTCCTGGATCCCTTAATATAAGCTGGGAGCTTTATTTTATTTAATTTTTTAAAAAATGTATTTATTTTTGAGAGAGACAGAGATGGAGTGCGAATGGGGGAGCGGCAGAGAGAGAAGACACAGAATGTGAAGCAGGCTCCAGGCTCTGAGCTGTCAGCAGGGAACTCGGCAAGGGGCTGGTACCCATGGACCGCGAGATCATGACCTGAGCCGAAGTCGGACGCTTAACCAACTGAGCCACCCAAGCGCCCCTGGTATCTTTATCTTTTATTGTGTGCTAGGATATTTATTTTACTGGGAGCTTATTTTGTTTTTACTTTATTTATTTATTTATTTATTTATTTATTTATTTAGAGCATCAGAAAGGAAGGGGCAGACAGAGAGGGGGAGAGAATCCCAAGCTGGTTCTGCGCTGTCAGCACAGAGCCTGACGTGCGTCCCAACCCCACGAACCACGAGATCGCCACCTGAGCCGAAATCAAGAGTGGGACACTTTACCAACCGAGACACCCAGGTGCCCCTGGGAGCTTAATTTTTTTTTTTTAAAGTTTACAAGTGTTTCTAACAACATTATCTGAAGCCGCAGCAACAAGAACTAACAGGTATAAAGCATTACTATGTGTTAGGAATTTTCCATGGATTACTTTTTTTAATTCATTCAATCTCCATCTGTGGTCTCTGGAGAATAACTGACTGCTCAAGATGACACAGCTGGAGCTGGACAGAGGTGGCATGCAGAACTCTGCACTCTGACTCCTGAGGCCACACACCAGGCCAGTGCATACTGAGCGGCACCGTGCCCGGGGAAGCAGCGTTTCGGAAAAGCACTGGGACCTCAAACGTAGGGCTCTAGAATGGAGCTGAGCAAAGAATGGTCTGCGAACCAGCTGTTGGTCACTAGGCTATTTGTTACCTGGCTCCTGAGAGAGAAAGAGATTGTCATGTGTATATAAATCAAGTATGACACTGAACATACTGTTTAGTTCAGCCTGTGTTTTTCTTTTTTCCACGTAAGACTTTGTGGATGAAGGCAGCACTGTGGTGATTTCCTTGTCTTGCTGCTGTGCGGTGGCACTGTGAATGCAGTCCCCGCCAGAAAATGGAATGTGTGCCCCCACTGTCTGAGGCATTGGGGTTGTAGCTGTGAGTATTCCTGCACTAGAGAGATTCATCTATATGGTCTTGCTGGTATATAACTTAACCATTGACCAAATCTTTATCAGGTACTGACACCATGGCGCACAGTAGGGTCACAACATACGTTCCTCTTCTACACTGGAACTCCGTGTCTCTAACAACACAGCCCTGTTCTAACCAAGCGAGAATCCTCACTTGTGATTTATGTTTCCACGTGTGCATATCTTACCACCAGCAGACCACAGAGCCTCTAATCCTAGGACTGGGCTGCACATTTCTGTGGCATCCCCAGATGCCACAACATTCGTGTCAGTAGAGTGTTTGACTTGACTTGGTCACGTGAATTAAGTTTTCTTATTGGGGATATGTACTTCTTTAGCCTCGAGTTCTAAAATTAACATTTGCTTTTAAAATTATAGCCCTGTTAACACTACTGTATTGTATACCTAAAATTTTCAAAGAAGGGCAAACCTTATGTTAAGCATTCTTGTAACAACAACAAAATAATGGCAAAGGGGGAAGGAGGAATTTGGGGAGCTGGTGTATAAGTCTGTGGCCTTGATGATCACAGTGGTTTCACTGGTATACACTTATCTCCAAACACAGTGAGTTGTACACATTGAATTTGTATGTTTTTTTTTTTGCATGTATACATTATACCTGAATAAAGTGGTAAAAACAAATAAATGAACAACAACTTGCTGTGAAGCTAAAATACAAAACAAAACAAAAGAACTAGAGCTTTGCCTTCCTTCAGATCCTAGCCCGAGTCCCCACCAGCTAGATCACACATGAGTTTTCATTTGTGAAAGTTAGTGGCAACCAAATCTAGGGGGTTGCTGTGAGGAAGAAATAAGTCATACATGCCTCAGATTTAGCACAATGTCCGGCACGTGGCGAATGCTCACATAGTATTTGCCGGTATTATTGCTCTTGTTGTTATTTTCAGTAGTTCACTGGGAACTAAGGTAGAGGGGACGAGTCCCAGGAACTGCTTTCTTGGTAACGCCCATGAGAACCATCAGGGATGCCTGCCGTCTTGGGTCTGTGTTTCGATAAGCTTGTGGGCTGCTTTCGTGTGTACTTAGTTATATGTTTAAGGAATGACAACACATTTGAACTTCTGCCTAAGGCAAAAAATGTCCTGACACATATCACTGTCAAGTTCCTAAAAGGTTACAGAAAAAAGTTACAGGAAGTGCACGCACGTGTGTGTATGTGTGTGTACATAGGTAATTTGGGGATTATCAGCTTTTATGGATTTCTCAGGCTCAGGCTTCATCCTATATTGAGAAGAATTAGGAGTGAGCAGTCCACTAGAATGTGAATTTACCAACATGGTGGGGAACCAGATGATCTTTTTTTTTTTAATTTTTTTAATGTTTATTTATCGTTGAGAGAAAGAGAGACAGAGTGTGAGTGGGGGAGGGGAAGAGAGAGAGGGAGACACAGAATCTGAAGCAGGCTCCAGGCTCCGAGCTGTCAGCACAGAGCCTGATGCAGGGCTCGAACCCACGAACCTCCAGGTCATGACCTGAGCCAAAGTTGGACACTCAACCGACTATGCCACCCAGGCGCCTCAGCACCAGACGACCTTTAGCCAAAGTGTTTTGGGGCCCAGGTTACTCCTCCCTGGATGCCCCACTTAGCTTGAATCTCCAAGAGGTACGGCAGGCAGCTCATGACCAAACAAGTGGCTACAAGCAGGGAGATGGGGGCCTGCGTGCAAGGAGAGAAGCCCACAGAGAAGGTGAGTGTGGTGAAGGGGACAGGATGCTTTTATAACTCGGGATTTTTCCTTTCCTCTTCCTCCCGCCGTGCTCAGTAACAGAGCCTCAGAGGCAGGCGACTGTGGTTAGCAGGCATTGATCTGTGTACCAAAGGAAAGACCACAACCGATCGGAGGAAAAGACATGTGATTAAACAGTTCACTAGAACTGGAAACAGAAACACAGGGGCCAGCAGGAGGCCGGAATAGCGGCTGGCTGCAAAGGATGTGGCACGCAACTCAGAAGACCTGAATGGGGGTCCCAGCTCCGTGACACGTGGTATATAACCGGGACAGTCACTCTCTGGGCCTTGGTTCCCACACCAAACAGACCAGGTTAGCAATCCCTAATCTATCTCACTCATGATTTCCTAGACAGCCCCAAATAAGATCCTGGATGTGAACATTTCTGAAAAGCGTACAGCAACTTGAATTATCATGTGACTGGAAGCAAGCCCTCCTCCTGGAGTCATAAACATATTAGCCAAGGGCCTGAGCAAACCCGTGAATGATAATGAACGGGGCTGAATAACGACAACAGAAACAAACAAACAAAATCCCTCAAACAAGAAACAGCAACAAGCGTGTTGCAATCTTCCATACCCTCTAAAAACCACTGCTACCACTGAGCCACCCACCGAGGTGATATTATGCCCCATAAAAACCAGCACCATCATTATCTTCCCGCCGTGGGGGGACACAGCTCCAGTCCGTGCTCCGGGCCACATGCATCCGAGATGGAGGCCATTTCTCCGAGGCAGAGCTGCTAACCTGGCAGACACCTGGGTTGCCACGGGGAACCTGGCAGCAGGCACCTGCTGCTGCAGCTGCAGACCGAGCCTCCCCGTTGGCAAACACCAAAAAGCATTTTGTGAGGTTGGCTGCGGGGCCCAGTGTGCAGAGCTAAACTCCTTCTGGTGCCCTGTGGGCACGGTTGGCAGCTGTGAGGAAACACTGTTCTTCCTGCGTCCTCCCTTCTGAGAACATGACTTCTGAGGAGCCCTCATTAAAAGGAGTGTTGCCACCACAGCGCAAGGTGGCAATCGCTTCCCCTGTCTCCTCCAGTTTTGCATCTGTGGAAGCGGATTCTGGAGCGAGGCGTCACATCCTGCCCCAAAGCCAAGGAGACACTGGCTGTTCTGCTGCCTCGCCTTTACTGCTCTGCTATCAGAGCCGCTGCGAACACGCGTGACGCGTGAGCTACAAACCCAACCTGGACAGTGAAGGGGGAAGCGCGCCTGGCCGCCTCCTCCATGCCTGGCTGACTAGCAAGCCTCCTCAAGGGTCAGGGTCTGCGATTTGTAGCTTAGAGGACAGTCAGAACCTTGCCTTCGGCTGGGAGAAGGAGAACCGGGGAGTCAGGGCGTCTGTTTCTGTTTCCCTTTTCGTATCTTAAGGTGTTCATTATTTTTCCCATTTCTCTGAAGGGGAAATTTGAGGCTTAGCTCTTTCAAATATTCTGCCTGGGGTCAGGGCTAGTAAACAGTTGGAGCCCAAGCCTGATTTATCAAACTCCAAAGTCTTTGCTCTTTGAACAAAATCTTTGCTCCTCAAGCTGGGCTTTTGGGAAAGAAACAGGATGTGATTGATCTTTGGCATCAGCACTTCCCTGACAACAGATTCTGAGCGGTCCTTCTGGGAAGTACATCTGGATTTAATCCTGACAGGTGGATGGGGGGTGGGGAGGAGAGAGGCAAACGATGATGAAAAATGTCCATTTGACCCCTAATGAGCATACCTGGCCCATGATCAAGGATACACATCATTTTCAGAGCAGGCTTTGGGCTAGACTCGTCCCCATCTCTGTGAGATATCACTGAATCTTTATATATATATATATATATATATATATATATATATATATATACATATCTGTATATATCTATACAACTGTCAAATTAATTAAACAGTAAAGCCATAACACTGAGGTGGCTTTAATGCCTTAGAAGCCTATGTAAGCAAACAGAAACCTAACCCTAAAATGCCTTGGGGCACCTGGGGGGCTCATTCAGTCCAGCCTCCAACTTTGGTTCAGGTCCCGGTATATGGGTTCGAGTGCCATGTTGGGCTCTGTGCTGACAGCACAGAGCCTGCTTCAGATTCTGTGTGTGTGTGTGTCGCTCTCTGCCCCTCCCCCATTCTCTCTCTCTCTCTCTCTCTCTCTCAAAAATAAATAAATAAATAAATAAATAAATAAGTTCAAAAAATGCCTCAAGATGAAGAAGAAATCAAATCCTAAGGACAACCAACTGCCAACAGCCAACTAGGCTTTCCCAAATAAGGAAACCACTTAAACTAGAACCAATCTTGCTTTCTTTGCTTCTGTTTCTTCTCTATAAAAGTCGTTCCCAAGGTCCTGTTGGTGGAGTGTCCCTAACCACTTCCGGTTTGGTACTACTCAATTAGAATTGATTTTTGCTCAAATAAACACTTAAAAATTCAATAAGCCTCAGTTTATCTTTTCACCCACTCAACACCCAAGAGGTCGATGAAGGAAACTAGAGATGAGATATAATTTGGTTTATGTTGCTCAAACCATAAGAAAAAGGGGGAAAAACACAACACAATCAAATACTGATGCCCAGAGAGCTACCCTGATCTCTCTCTGAGCCTTCCTTCTTGCTTGCACAAATGAGGAACTGTGGGTTTCTCACGAATTCGTAGGGAGATTCAGGGTCCAGTTGCTGGGATAATGTGGAGTTTTGATAACTTAGGAGCTCTAAAAGAGCCCTTGACATCCCCTCAGGAAGGTGTGGAGAGATTGCTGGATCCTCTCTAGAGAAAATCTGGGCAAACATTTGCCTTTCAGGACTTATGAACTCTGAATTGACAGATTCGCTCTGATCTTAGGAGGTCCAGCCATGGTTCAACCTGCATGCCTTTTGAATCCTCAGAATAGTTTCAGACTGTACTGGATCATGTTGGATTCAAGCAACAGCTTGGCCTTAATAAACAGTTCATGGCCAGCCAACTTAATTTAGAAGACGGAATTCCTCATTTTTTAGTGTCTTTAATGATCAATATCTCCAAGCTAAATATATGAATAAATCCTAATAATGGCAGGAAAAATGGCAAAAAAAAAAAAAAAATCATACCTGTGATGTGGGAAAGACTGGATGGGAGAGATCAGGAGACCATGTCCTGATGCAAAAAATGTATGTAAGGACATAAGGCAAGATGGCTGACAAGGAGTGCAGAAACATCATCTTGATGTTCAAGCTAAGGAACGTAGGCTTTGTCTGGTAGGCTCTCTGAAGTCGATAAACAGGAGAAAAATAATCAAAGTGGGATTTTAAGCATTAGTGGACATCTTTTCTTCCTTCTCATCAATAAGCCCCCAAAATGGGTATTGTTTTCTAGTAAGCATATTTAGAGGAAGGCAGAAGAAGACAAATGGAAAGGAACAGTCATCTACTATAGTTTACACTATATAGGGTAAATCGAAGAGATAACAACAACTGTATAAAACGAGTGTGATCCATTGACTGGGATCAGCTGGAACTAGAAATATTCGAGAAAAGATAATGTGGAGCAGGATAGCTGTATGCTCCGGAATGGGTTGACTGGGATGGAACGCTAACTCTTCTACTAACAGCATGGTTAAGTCACAGAGTTTTCTCAACTTTGCACTTTATAAGCGAGGAGATACATAACTGGTGGAAGTAGGACATGTTTTGGTGAAACTTTTTAAATGACTTCTTCCCACAAAGCACCCTCCACCAATCCTCCAGAGACCAGACCCCGGACAGACCATGTATTCATGACTCACACTGCATCTCTGATCAACCAAAAAATTGGCTCTGTGCTGCACAGTTAGACTGGTGTAATAGAGCCACACGGATATGACAATTCCTGTCTTCAAGACCTTAAGGTTTAGTTGCTATTGTGGGCTGAATTGTGTCCCCCACCCCCCAGAAAAAGACATGTTGGAGTCCTAACTAACCCCAGCGCCTCAGAATGTAACCTTATTTGCAGATAGTCTATATCAAGTTAAAATAAGGTCATTAGGGTGGACTGTAATCTAGTATGACTGAAGTCCTTATAAAAAGGGGAAATTTGGACACAGATACGAACACAGGGAGAACTCCGTATGAATATGAAGGCAGATATCAGGACAAAAGGAATACAGAAGTTTGCCAGAAAACCACTGGAAGCGAGGAGAGGCACGGAACAGATTCTCCCTCATTGTCCTCAGAAGGAACCAATCCTGCCAACATGTTGGTCTTGGACTTGCATTCTCCAGGACCGTGAGACAGTACATTCCTCTTGTTTAAGCCATCCAGCTGACGGCACTCTGTTACTCTGTTACATTTGTTGCCCCAGCAAACTAATGCAGCAGCAGAGACTGAACAAACCTACAAAAAAAACCCAGCTGAAAGGCACAGTAGCAGAAACAGATATATATTAACTAGGGGTGCTGAGTAGAAGGGGGGATATTCTGGTTAACAAAGTTTTTAAAACTTCATGGAGTAGGGAGGGCTTGAGTCAGGGTGCAAACAGTTTTAAAGCTTATTCCCTGATTTGGTGAGTCTCCAAGTGGTTTTGTATTTTGTCCCCTCGGGACCATGTTTATGGTACTTACATCCGTTTCCCTCAGTTTTATTTCACACTCTTCTTTTACCTACCTTAGCCCAGATCCAGTGTACATTTACTGGGAGCTGGTCTGAATGGTCTAGAAGTTCTTTCTCAATTTTAAGACTCTATTGGCCCTATAACCAGAACTCTATTAGGGGCCTCCTCTTAAAACAGGCCCATCTGCTGGCAGATGTGCTGGAGATTCTTCTGCTCAGTCTTCCCACCATCAGAAATACCACTATTATGCTTCCTTTCACTTACTTGATGGTGAGCCTAAGAATGTTTTGACAAGCACCTTAATTTGGGGGATTTTTAAAGGGTTGACCGGGGCGCCTGGGTGGCTCAGTCGGCTAAGCGTCCAACTTCGGCTCAGGTCATGATCTCACAGTTTGTGAGTTCGAGCCCCGCATCGGGCTCTGTGCTGACAGCTCAGAGCCTGGAGCCTGCTTCAAATTCTATGTCTCCCTCTCTCTCTGCTCCTGCCCTGCTCACGCTCGGTCTCTCTCTCCTTCAAAAATAAATAAAAACATTTAAAAAATAAATAAATAAAGGGTTGACCATCAAGACTTTAGTTTTAGCAAATTTCAAAGACAAAATGTAATTAATTAATATCCTGAGGTTGTGCACTCTTATTATAATTTTTTTGTTTTCTTTAAAACATTTTTTAATGTTTGGTTATATATTTATACATATATTTATTTACTTAGAGAGAGAGTACAAGTGGGGGAGGGGCAGAGGGGGGGTGGACAGAGGATCTAAAGCAGGCTCCAGGCTCTGAGCTGTCAGCACAGAGCCTGTTGCAGTGCTAGAACTCACAAACTGGGAGACCGTGACCTGAGCTGAAGTCGGACGCTTAACCAACTGAGCCACCCAGGTGTCGCCAAATTTTTCTTTGTATAGTGATAATGGTTGGCGTCTGTCTTGTCAACATCAGGTTTCATTCCTTTGCTGAGATTTTGTGGCAAAACCCTTACAGTACTTTGCAGATGACAGGTCTTCTACTGATTTACCTTTAAATTTTTTTAAATGTTTATTTACTTTTGAGAGAGAGAGAGAGAGAGAGAGAGAGAGAGAGAGAGAGGGCAAGGGGCAGAGAGAGAGGGAGACACAGAATCTGAAGCAGGCTCCAGACTCTAAGCTGTGAGCACAGAGCCCCACGCGGGGCTCGAACTCACGAACTGTGAGATCATAACCTGAGCCGAAGTTGGATACTTAACCAACTGAGCCACCCAGAAGCCCCAACTTATTTACCTGTAAAATAGCAATCACAACCCGCGAAATTCCTCTGTCTCATATCAGTTATATTCCTGATTTGTTCTCTGGTTATAATGATGGAGAAGCTTATCAGGATTGTTCCCACTATCAATTAGTGATGTTTTAAACATGACATGGGGAGCGAGCTGAAGAAAGAGAACTATTCTCTAAATCTCAGCAGAAAAGTCAGAGAATTGAACTTTACAGTTCAGAGACTCTGCAGGGTCCAGCGGCCGAGAGAAATATGTTCTCACCCTTGAGTGGAGTCCCTGATTTCACTGCCCGGACATGTAAAGAAATCTATTACAAGCTGGGTACAATTGACCTGGGGCTGCCGCTCTTTATGCCTACAAGAAGGAAGTGCGGTAAAAAAATAAGGTGGTGAGATAAACCCCAGGTTGGATCTCAGGAGACCCGATTCTCATCTTGGCTCAGTTTCTATCTACCAGAAGAATTGGCTGAATTCTCGAGATTTCTGTTTCCTCACAGGTAAGAAAACCCGAAGATATTTTTCAGTCCAAATATTCTGTGATTCTATAACAGGCATCTGGTTACCCGACAGAAGATGGAGTGGAACAAAAGCATGGGGGGCAGAGATGTCCCGTGCTTTCTGCACAGTGCATGGAATAGGATGTGCCGTGGCAGGGTAAAATGAGGGTCTTGTTCACACCAGACACGGGGACAGAAAAGATGAATTCAGAACGCCAAGAGCAACATCTATTTGGAACACTCTATTTTCATGGCATGAATGGAAAAGAAGCGTTGTAAGCCCCTCTACTGAATCTTGCTCAAAGAAGAAGACAGCGTACATGGTATTTTGCCAGGGCTATGTTCATGCTTATGTCATGTGCTGCTTGATTCACAAGGTGAAACTGTTCCAGTGCAGGGTTCCTCAGCTTCAGAACTCTTGATGTTTTTGAGTCAAGTGTGTGTGTGTGTGTGTGTGTGTGTGTGTGTGTGTGTGTGTGAAGAGAGATGGGTGTCCTGTGCCTTGCAGGGACATTTAGCAGTGTCCCTGGCCTCTACTCTTTAGATGTCAGCAGAAACCCTTCCCCCTAGTATGACAACAAAAAATGTTTCCACACATTGCCAAATGTCTTCTGGGGGACAAAATCGTGCCAAGGTGAGAACCATTTCTCTAGTAGGATATAATCTTTCCCAAAGATTATCCACACCCAAATCATAGAACACAACTTTAAGAAAGGTCACCTCTCCTGATTTTTCAAGGAGAGCCACAGCATTAAACTCTTCCTGTCAATAGACATTGGAGTCCCTGGGCAACTAAGTGCTGTGTTAAGATTTAAAAAGTGTGACTTTCAGATTATTGCTATTTTATTTTTCATGACATTGCTTATTCCTCAGGCATCTAATGTGGATGAGGAGGCAGGATCTTTGGCGAACTCAGGTGAGGATGCTTTGATGGTGAGGATGTGGGTGGTCCCTGTTTACAGGGAGAAGCACTTGTTCTGAAGCTGTGCTCAAGGCAGACATTGCCGGGGTATTGGACTCATGATGGAGCTGGAAGTCTTTGGATTGCCATGCTCCTTGAATAGGGCAACAGCTCACTGAGGAGGCCTTGACTCACATACATAGATGGCTTGTGATGGAAGGGAATCATCACGGAAGGCAAATAATACATCCCAACAATACTGCCATTGTTCAAATGTTGCTCAAAGTTTGGAACCATTTGAACTAGATTGTGAGGCAACCAACAAAATCAGTCTCAGGATCCTGTGATAATCATGAATTGGGAACTAAAAACATATACTGATTCACTAGTGCTGTGGACAGAGCATGAAGGTTTTCTCTGATTCAGTATATGTAAAAGAAAATGCACCAAAGTCTCTAGAAGCAAGTCCAGGAATATTCCAAAAATTCTTTGAGGAATAGCAGCTTTATGGAATGGATATATCCTCTTAAGACAAAGACCTTTCATTTGACTTGGTACATATCCTTATATTTCTTAAATGGTTTAATCTAATTACTTAATACTGATCCCTCATATATACCAAAGTAGGCATCCCACCTCACCCCTAAAACCCAAGTCCTTAACTACCAATCAATGTCCAAAGAAGTAGTGAGAATTAAGGCCCCCACAGCTCTGGTCTTCAGCCAAGTTTGTATGGTCCCCTGAGGATCACATTTCCAACTGACCCCTGACAACTGGCCTGAAAAGGTGAAAAGAAACAAAAGGAGGAAAAGAAAAGGGAAGAAGCTCGGTACTATCTTCTCAAGTGGGGTCCTTGCCGAGGTCTGAGCATTCTGGAGAAAGAACCACAACATACCAGCAAAAACTGGAGCCTACAGGTACAAGGGTAAAACCACCCACACAACGTAATAACAAGCAGCACTTAAAATTTGGCAGTGTCCTTGGAAACGTTTACAGGCTTACAAACATAATTATAAAAGAGAGAGGGTGTGGAGGGAGAGATGAGGGAAAAGAGGGGATGAATAAAAGAGCTGTTCCATTCCTGGCCGCCATTAATAGCACCGAATTATAATAAATCCCAAGGGATAGGAAGAACAGTATTGAGACAAACACTAAATTCCAGGGGAGACCAGACCTGTGTTTTAAAAACAGGGCCATGTGCTTCGGAAGGAATGTTGTGTGCTTAGTCTTGTTTATAACATGGCAGAGGATTCAAGAATGTAATCTGTTTCTCTTGACAAAAAAAAGAAAAAAAAAATCCTCTCAACCCTCACCCTCCACCACCCTTTCCACCCCTTACCACGTTCCGATCCCAGATCTGACAGATGGGATTCTATAGTGAATTTCTGGAATGCTTGGTTTGGGCCTGTCTTTCATCAGTGTAGCTAGGTGATGGAGTGGCTTTGTTTTTTCAGAAAGAGATCAATGTGCGGAAGTGAGGATTTTCTGAGGGAGTTTTTCAGCCTTGCCGGATCTGAGGTATTTTTAGGCAAGGTTTTTGTTTTGTTTTAGTTTGGTTTGGTTTTTGGAGGCAGGGGCTTTGGCCGATGCACCAGATCTAGAGACGGAGGGAGGGGCATCACCCTCGAACTCTGTGGGGACAAAATCCCGCTCTGACTTCATTCTCTTACAAGTTTCCTGAGGATTCTCAGAAGGAGTTAACTCAGAGTGAGTGTAGTACAGTCAAAGAGCATGGACCTGGGGTCTAATGTCTTTTCTAACTCTCCTTGGTTGCACCATCTTGGACATGTTACTAGGCCCTTCTAAACCTCAATTTCCCTAATGCAAAAGGAGAGTAGCAAGATCTTCATTGCAGAGAGTTTGTGAGGCTCAAATCGGAACATAACTGTAAAGCAACTAGCGGTGGGCCAGCACACAGGGTGCAATCTGAAATGTTACTTCCTGTCCCACCGAGGTTCCCTTGGAGCATGATGGGATGGAGAGGGCAGAGTTGGAAGAGCCTGTAAAGCACATCTGTCCCAGCCTCCTCCTCAGACAGGGATCCCTTCTACCACATCCCCAACAGATGGGAAATCCACGCTCTGCTTGGCAGGGATGAACGCAGCAGGCAGGGATGAAATGAGAGGCCCACCATCTCCCGAGGGGTCCATCCTGTGTGGACGGGCTCTCACTGTTGGGAAGCTCTTCCTGTGAGTCAGCATTTGCTTCCCTCCACTTTCTACTCACTTAGAATACTGACATTTAAAAGCAACAACAAGACCACTAACAGTTCTTGTGCACCTACTTCACATCATGCACTGGCCTGGGGGTTTTTCAGGCATTACTGGATTTGATCCTCACAGTTCCCAATGAAGCAGAAATTAATATTGCCCTCCTAATGCAGACGAGGAAACCAAGGCTTTGAGAGGTGATGCAACCTTCCGGAAATGTCTTCCAGAGCAAGTGGAAGAGCTGAGACTTGAACCCAAGTCAGTCTGACTCCAGATTCATGCAGTGATCCTTAGACTACATGGCTGCCCTCGGCAACTTGAGCATGTAGTGTTGTGTCAGATTCAGAGGAAGTGCTCAGCAAATGCAGAATGAGTGAATGAATGAACAAATGAACATGTGCTAAAGAAGCATCCTATTGCATGGGGCGTCTGGGTGGCTCAGTTGGTAAAGTGTCCGACTTAGGCTCAGGTCATGATCTCGGGGTCCGTGAGTTCGAGCCCCGCGTCGGGCTCTGTGCTGACCACTCAGAGCCTGGAGCCTGTTTCAGATTCTGTGTCTCCCTCTCTCTCTGACCCTCCACCATTCATGCTCTCTCTGTCTCAAAAATAAATAAACGTTAAAAAAAATTAAAATAAAAAAAGAAGCATCCTATTGCAAAGTAGTCAGGAACTGCAGTGCTACAAACTATGTTCTGTTGGGTCCTTCGGTACCGACTGGCTCATGCTGTCTTTGGAACTTAGCATCACGTTTAAGCAGACACAAATATAAAGTATGCACTCTGTCTAGTGTAACGTTTCCTAGGGGTGTGTGTGTGTGTGTGTGTGTGTGTGTGTGTGTGTGTATGTGCACACGCATTTTCAGTGGTGCACCCTGGAACTAGTTGTATAGATTTTTAGCAGCATATTAGTTACTATTTAAGGTCCTTTATTATATTCCTAAAAACTACTCTGCTTTATCTTTTTTTTTTTCAGTGAGAAAATCATAAAATGGAAAAGATATAGAAATCTGAGAGATTTGCTTATCATGTCTAAAACATACATGTATATTTTTAATTTTAAAATTGCATTTAATAAGATTTAGATACATTTTGAATTTTTTTAATGTTTATTCTTTTTTGAGAGAGAGAGGGAGAGTGCGAGCAGGGAAGGGCAGAGACAGAGAGGGAGACACAGAATCTGAAGCAGGCTCCAGGCTCTGAGCTGTCAGCACAGAGCCTGATGCAGGGCTCGAACTCACGAACCACGAGATCATGACCTGAACTGACCACGAGATCATGACCTGAGCTGACCTTGGAAGCTTAACAGACTGAGCCACCCAGGTGCCCCTAGACAGATACATTTTGAACAGATTTTGTGGCAGGTGGGGGAAGCTTTGTAACGATACACAGGCCTCTACCCAGTCTCCAACCCTATTCCATATCTTCTCTCCCCACCTCCCCAAACCCCTACTGTTTTCAGTCAGGAGCATGTACAGAAAACCTCTGGATGACACATAGGCTGCCCAGCATCCTGGCTGCCCACTGCAGCCCCTGCTTTGCCCCTGGGCCTGGTTCTCATCTCTGGCTCCTGCTTCTCCCTTGTGACTGTGGACTCTGCCTTGTGACTTGATTCTACTGATCCAAGTGTGCACTTCTCTGTCCAAGTCCAGTGTCTGCACTGGTTCCCTAATGACCAAGACCAGCCTCCTGTTTCATCCTCTACTAGGGATGGGAGTTTTGTCTCAGAAGCCCAGTGTAGGCGTCCTTATGCCAAATCAGATCCCTGTTGTGTAAACACCATCTGAGGCCCATTGTTGGCCTTTGCGAGGAAGTCAGAATCCAATGCTAGTAGGGGAGGCAGGCATGCAAACATAGCATTGTGATATAACATCGGACTATGGACAAAGGAATGCTGGCAACTATAATCTTTGGTTAAGTAAAGAAGGACTAACAATCCTTTTGTGTTTTGCTTTTTTTCTCTCTCTTGGTTAAACATTGTAACTCAGCTATATTTAATTTCACTGTGATCAGTCACAAACGCTTGATAAGAAAACTTGCAGACTGTAAGCGACTAGTGGCAGGGAGTAACTATTATCTTATTAGTTTCGTTGTCAATTATTCAGCATTTCATGATGTGCAATTATGTCCTCAAAATTACTTGTGTGTCATGTTGAGGGCTGAGCATACATAGACAATTTGAATCAACCACCATGAAATGGATTAACCAGGTCAGCTAATTTTAGCAATGCAGGAAAACTCATAGCTATTATATTCCCCTTTACTATGGAGCATTGGTAAGAGGGTTTGTCACGAGTTAGGTTGTTCTAAGTCTCTATCCCATTGTGTATAAGTATAGACAAAGCCCTACGTTCATAACCCATTAATGTCAGATAAAATATGCAAGTCATATAGATACACACTGAACATATCCCAGAGTTCTTTCCAGCTATCATTTAGCAGATAATATCAAGACTACAGACTTCTCACATTCCCACCCACTCATAATACAAATTAAAATAGTGAGAATATAAGAATAATGAAAATTTTATTTTTGGACTTTTAAAGTGTCATTCTTATGCTGTGTTCTGGATGCTTTTTAAAAAAAAAAGTTTGTTTATTGGGGGGGGGGTGGGAGGGGCGGAGGGAGAGGGAGAGAGAATCCCAAGCAGGCTCCACACCATCAGTGCAGAGCCTGATGTGGGGCTTGATCTCATGAGCTGTGAGATCATGACCTGAGCCGAAATCCAGAATTGGATGCCTAACTGACTGAGCCTCCCAGGCAACCCTGGGTGCTCTTTTAAATTTTTACATAATCAGTGAATCAGAGCTTATTGTGAACTTTTGGTTCTCAGCCTGAGTTAGCCCCTATAGGACTCAAAACTAGGATGGCACCTGAGGACTGTTCTGCTCTTGTATAATCAAGAGTCTGGTTAGGGAGACCAAACTTGCCTGGAGGATTCTCCTCAAACAACTTGCAACCATGCATAAGTAGGTCTCATTGATAATCAGAGCTATAGGAGTTAAAAAAAAAAAAAGAAATGATTTTTATGAACTAGAATAAATAGGAGGAGCTCCTTTATTTAGGAGTAAGACCTTAGTGGAGGCTAGATGGATGCTCAGGATAATTGACTGTTTATTACATAAGAACCAGAAGATTCTATCCCCAAATATATAAGGTTGATGTTAATAGCTTACGGCATCATTAGCTCTGTTTCAACTGGAACTGGAACTGTCCTGTCCTGTCTTTTTTCTCATCAAGTCATCAAGCTTGAGAAGTCCCAGTTGTCAATTAACAAGTGTTTTCTGTTAGGATTATTTTAGAACTACTTCTCACAAAACAGCAATAAATAATATTGTTATGGCATTCTGGTACTGTAGGTGGGCACACCATAAACCGACGTGCCATGTCCAGCCCTCCCACCATTATCCCCACTGCTTGACTTTGGATTGCTCACAGCATGGAGAGGAGGGTGAGAGATACATTGGGGGGTGAGTGTATTTCTCAGCATCTTTCCAATGAGGCCTCGAGAGCTATCTACAGATCTAGCTGTATATGGAAAAGGAACGGCAGCCGTTTAGATCAGCGCTGGAAGCTGTGAATACAGTCAATATGTCTACTGAATGGTACATATGTTTGACTAGAAACAGACACATGGGTTTATGTGTATACAATTTCAGTCTGTGCAGGGCAAGTGAATTCTCTGGGGTCCTTGATGCTCACCACTCAACCTTGAAGAGAAAAGCTCTAAAACTGGCCCAAAATAAGGGAGAGGTAGCCATAGATTAGTGAAGACGGGGGCGAGTTCCTAGAGTAACTAGACTCCCCTGTAAGTGGGCCACCAACCCCACTCACATGTTTTCCTTATATGCGGGTGCTGCTGGAAATGCCCCAGTGAAGGCACAGCGCAGCCTCGGATTCCATGTCCCCTCTCTGCCCCTGAAATACCACACACACTTGCTTACTACGGTGCCCACCCATTACTGGCCTGGCTTCTTCAAAGCCCTGAAGAACTGTAAAGATCCCCATCTCCCTTCCCTTTAACTAGAGCAGGGGCTGCTAAACGGCCTCTTGCTGCCTTTTGCGTGTGGTGCTAATTAACACGATCCAAGTTACAATATGTGTTAAAGATTCCAGTTTTGTTACTTATTTAATGAGCTTTGTGGGATTTGAACATGAGGCTCGAAGTAGCAGGGGAAACCTCATAATTAGTTTCAATTACAAGAAGTTCCTACGCATTAAGACTATTTGATGAACTGCAGAAGGAAGGAACTACCGACCAGATACAAATCACTAATTTTGTTGCATTTATTATTATACTTATTTTCTTCCTAATTAGTACTGATTGGCTTATGATCCTAATTAATGCAAAGGAATTTGGAATGGTATACAATGGTATGGATTAGAAGACGCCAGCATGCACAACTGCTACATTATTGCTAATTGTTATTTACACGAGGCCTGGAAGACTAAGTAATGCAATGCCTAATTAGCATTAAAGATATGGTATCCATTTCCAATTTACACTAAAGCAATGGAGATCAAATTGTTAGTTTAAAAAGCTCAATCTTTAGATTCCAAGAATTGCACCATGGCATAGTGACCTCCACCTGAGGGGAGACTGTTTTTTCTTGTCTTCAACTGCATCTTGCCAGGGCTTGGCTAGAACTTTGCAAAAAAAAGTTACACTGGAATCCTCAGCATCACACTGGCAATGGGCTGTGGTGCTTAAGGATTAGAGCTGGGAGCCAACTGGCAAAGAGGCCAAGCATAAGGCCTCTGTTTACTGCAAGTGGAGGTGTGTGTGCTTGCTGGAGAGTGGGGTCTTGTGATGGTAGGCTTCTGGGAAGACCTCAGCCCATCGTGACGTCATGGTGACTGTGAGTGATGCCCATGGAATACTAGGGATGCCTGTTCTGGGGAGCCGGATGATCAGCCAGGATCAGAGGGGGCAGATGCGGCCTGCCTGATGCAGCTTGCTGAGAACAAAGAGAAGGCCTTGGAACAGACAGACTTAAATTTCAACTCTCACCCAAACACCCTCACGCAGCCCTGTTCATCTCTGATTACACCACTTTTCTTATGGCAAATGCTGGCCCCCAATCTAATCATCTTCACTCCCCTGGTGGGTGACAGGGCTCGAAGTAAACATGCCAGGTATATACCCTTTGGCTGAGACCTACTCCTGTCACTGCTTCTGCATGGAAGTTTCTATCTACTTTGCCAGTTCCCTCTGTCCCTTTCTTCAATCAGCCCCTAATCTTTCCCCCTTTTCTGTCTGTCTTCTCCTTTGCTTCTGCCTTAACCAATCCCCTTTGGGATGAAAAGGAAGGATATTGAAGGAGCCAGGAGACCTGCCTGACTTGACCTTACAAGAGTCATTTCCCATCTCAGGATTTGAGGCAGAAATGCTAACATCTGCTGTTCTGTCCCTTCCTGACTGCAGTGCCTAGAACCTCGAACGGATAACACAGGTGAAAGCCCTTTAGAAGTTATAAAGTTGTAGATATGTGGGAAGGATTCTTAGAATCAGTTCAACCATTTTATCTTCACTGGGAGAGCTATCAGTGCCCCACGGAGTGAAGGTTAAGGCGAGAAGGTTAAGGCCACGGTGCTTCCCTTTCTCACTGTGGTGCTGACACAGCAAAGAGGCACTTCCCAAAGGTGACCTTAGAGCTGAACTGAGTCAAGGAGGGAAGGAGAAGACCCTTAACTCCACACGGAAGTTCCTTTTCTCCACAGGTTCTGAGTGTGTTATACACTGATGGTCCCATGACACTGAAAATCTGGGCCAGTGTGAGCAGACTCTAGCTTATGTAATTCTCTGAGGGATTGTTTGGAGAAGACTTTTCATATTCCAGGTAAACATCCTTCCTGGCCATTAGGCTTTATTTAAAGATGCTATCCTCTGGAGCCTTGTCAGTATTTTACATAACATAAGCTCTGTATTGGGTTTTGGGGATCGCCTCATTCAAAGTTCACAATGGTCCTGTTGAGTTTTGATTTCTTAAATTTGGGAAAAGACATTTTCCTGACAAAGATCAAAAAAAATTCATTTGCCAAAGTTACATGCCTGATATAAGTATATAATATAAAATATATACCATTTCCCCCCAAGACAAATAGTTATGGCCATAGGAAATTCATTATTTACTCCATTTTTAATTAGTTAATAAAATAACCATGTTAAGAAAACTTAATGTCACACACTTTACACAAATTTTTGAAATTGTATAATATGTCACACCTCATACATACTAAGCATATACACATACAGTATGCATGTATTCTATACATGTATACAAATTTGGACTGCAGACATTATATATAATTATCCATGTATATTGTATATATTTGTATGTATATGTACATTTAAAAATGTGCTCTTCACATGTTTGCTTACAAAATATAAACAACATGGCCAGTTATGTATTTACTACCATGTAGCTTAAGACACAGGATATTGCCAATACCTGTGACCCTCCCATGTATGTTACCTTCACTCCCGACACAGTACCTTTGACTAAACTTGAAAAAGGTGACCCCCTTCCTTCGAGTTGAGATGCATTGTTCACACTAGGGTAAAAAGCTTGGGAGTAGCTTTCAAAGGTCTAGATTTTAGCTTCAATCACTCTCTTGGCTGGATATCCTTGTGTGATGTACAGAAATCCATAGGCAACCCTGCCCAACCTCCCTTTCCTTGTAGTTTTATCATATATA
Organism: Felis catus; assembly: GCF_018350175.1. Classification (NCBI taxonomy): domain Eukaryota; kingdom Metazoa; phylum Chordata; class Mammalia; order Carnivora; family Felidae; genus Felis; species Felis catus. The sequence goes on along the minus strand of NC_058379.1, from coordinate 65,325,376 downwards.
CGCAGACACATGGACCATGAATGCCATATTGCTTCTTTTTTTATACTTTTGAACCTGATAGAAATAGTCATATGTTCTTCTTGGTCAACATCCTATTTCTGAGATTCATCCAGGCTAATACATGTAGTTGTGGCTGGGTTGCTAATTTTCTTTGCTAATAGCATTCATTTGTATAAATAACCTACAATTTACTGATCCATTTACCTGTCAGTGGACACCCAAGTTGTGCCCAGTATTTTGTTAATGTTTTTTTTTAAATGTTTTTTAAAATTTATATCTGAGGGGGAGGGGCAGAGAGGGAAACACAGAATCTGAAGCAGGCTCCAGGTTCTGAGCTGTCAGCACAAGCCTGATGCTGGGCTCAAACCCATGAACCATGAAATCACGACCTGAGCTGAAGTCAAGACACTTAACTGACTGAGCCACCCAGGTGCCCCCAGTATTTTGTTATTAAAAGAAAAATATGAGTGTTTGGCATATCTTTCCTCATGCATGTGTGCACGAATTCCTCTACAGGAGATACTTAGGAATGGGGCAGCTGCGATTTTACCAAATGATGTCAAACTGTTCTTCAAAATGATTGTAGCAACTGATACTCTCAATGGCAGTATTGCTGTATAACCTCTCCAACCCTGGGTCGTATCAGATTTTAATTGTTGCCAATGTGGTGGACATGGCTTTCATTTGCATTTTCCTGATTACAAATGAAGCTGACAATGTTTCTGGTGTCCTCTTATGTGAAATGCCCTTGCATGTCTTTCATCCAGGTTGTTTTGTTTGTTTGTTTTTGTTTTGTTTTTTGTTACCAGGTTGCTTGCCTTTTCTTAGTGAACTGTAGGAATGCTGTAAATATTCAGAATCCTTCACCTTTGTTGGTTATATGCAAAGCAAATACTTTCCCAGTTGGTAGTTTATCTTTACAATGTCTTTTGATAAACACTTTTTATTAAGAGAGATTTATCAATTCTTTATAGTTTTCACTTTTTTTTGCCTTAAGAAATACTTTCTCATCCTGAGGTCATAAAGTGTTTTCTAAAATTTTAAAGTTTCAGCTATCTCATTTAATTATGCACCTGAAAGTGTATTTTAATACATGGTGTTTTGTGTATTTGGATACATGGTGGGGTAAGTCTCTCCATCTTTTTTTCTTTAGGAGGACGTTACTTATTTATGAATCTGCCATTTATGCCCTTCATATGAGTTTTAGATTTATCTTATAAAGTTAAAAAAAATCTTCTTGTTGAAATTTTGACTGGAATTCCATCAAACCTTTAGGTCAGTTGGAGAGAATTGATACCTTTATGATAATGAGTCTATCCATCAATAGCTTCCCAATCTCATTTTTTGTGTACTTCAGTAAGTCTCAATTTTAAAAATGAAATCATGCACATATTCTTTTTATCTGTTTGTAGGTAACTTATTTTTGTTATTATGAATCTACATTTCTAAATACCACCAATAAATAGAAATATACACCAAAAAGGCTTTTCCGTATTTATTTAGTAATTTTATCTTATTATACTTTTATCAATTTTGATAACTTGTACATATATTGTTTCTGGATTTAAATGTAATCATTTCATAAGCTATTCTCTTTTTACTTTTCCAAACCTTATACCATTTATTTCTTTGACTCTCCTTATCTTGCTGGCTGAGACCTTTAATGCAACTTTGAATACAAGTGTTTACAGAGGGCATCCTTGCCTTCTTCTGATATTAAAGGGGAGGCTTCTAATGTTTCACTGTTAGATATGAGGCCTACTGGAGGCTTTTCTCTTGATATTCTTTACCAGGATAAGGAAGTTTCTTTCTTAGATTGCAGAAAGCTTTTGTCACAAATGAATGTTGACTTTTATTGGATGACTTCTGTATCAATTGAGATAATCATCTGGCTTTTTCCTTTTGTTCTGTTAATATGGGGAATCACATTAATATATTTTCTAATGTCAAATCAAAATTGTATTCCTGAGTTAAATCAAATTTTCTCAGAATGTATCCTTTAAAATTCGTGGCTACATTAGTTTTTCCATTATTTTGTTTGGAATGTTTACATCTATGTTTATGTGTGGGATTGACCGTCTATTTGTTTGTTTTTCTTATTCTGTGTTCATCTGATAGTGATCTAGACTGCATCTTGGGGAGAGTTCCCTCTTCTCTGCTATGGGCAAGTTTGTGCAATAATGGAATTCTTGGTAAAGCTAAATACAATTCTTTTGGACTGGGTTTTACTGAGAAGATTTTAAACTATTGACTTTATTTAACGATTAAAGGGAAATTTGGTTTTTTTATTTCTTCTTAAATCAATTTTGGTAAGTTATATTCTTCTCTAAAACTGTGCCTGTTTCATCTATGTTTTCAAATATGTTGGCATCTAGTTGTTCATAACGGATTCGTCTCTTCATCTTAAATGCTTTTGCAGCTGTACACCCTCCATAACTGGTTTTCATCTGTCCTTCTTTCTCTATTACATATATTTTTGCCTTCTGTCCTTCCCTTCCTCCCTCAATTTTCTTGTCATACATTCATTAGTTTTAGCAGTCTTTTCAAACAAATGTCTGCCTTTGTTGACCTTCTCTGTTATATCTGTGTTTTGTATGTTATTGATTTCTGCTTTTATTTTTCTGATTTCCTTTCTTCTAGTTTCTTTGGGTGTATTCATTTAAAAATAATTTCTAATTTCTCAAGTTGCACAGTAAGCTTTTCTTGTTTTAGTCTTTCATCGAGCCTTTTTTATTTTCTAAAATAAATCATTAAACTTCTAAAATTTTTCTCTAAGAACCAAGCTAGCCGCACTCTACAAGTTTTGATATGCTGTATTTCCGCTAATATTTAATTCTAAATATTTTGACCTGTGAGTTAATTAGAAGTGTGTTTTCTAATTTCCAGCAATTTGAGGTTTTTAAAATTGCCTTTTCATTATTGGGTTTTAATCTAATTGCCTTTTGTTAGAGAATATGAACTCTGACATGATTCTGTGAAATTTGTTAGCTGTGCTCTATAGTGTGTCATCAATTTTCATTATTGTTCTATGTGTGCTTTGTTGTATTTGCTATTAGTTGGAGGTGGCATTTATGTATATTTATTAAAATTAGATTTGCAAGTTGTTTTTCTGCAATTTCCTATATCCTTTCTCAATGTGTTTTTGATTGCTTGATCCATTACTGGGAACGATTGGTTGAAATGTTCCATTCTGAGATTGTCTGTCAATTTCTTTCTGTCTTCTTTGCTTTATATAGTCTTTATCTATGTTATTATATACATACAAGTTAGAGATTTTATTATTTTGGAATTTTTATTTATTTATTTATCTTATATAATTTATTGTCAAGTTAGCTAACATACAGTGTATACAGTGTCCTCTTGGCTTTGGGGGTAGATTCCTGTGATACATGATTTACACACAATACCCAGTTCTCATCCTAGCCAGTGCCCTCCTCAACACTCATCACCCATTTTCCCTGCCACCATCAACCCTCAGTTTGTTCTCTGTATTTAAGAGTCTCTTATGGTTTGCCTCCCTCTGTTTGTAACTATTTTTTTTTACTTCCCCTCCCCCATGGTCCTCTGTTAAATTCATGTTAGAGATTTTAAATCCTCTTGGTTTTAACTGAACAATAAATCATCAAGGTTGTGTTATGATCCTTTTGACCACCAAAAACTTTTTATAGGCAAAAGTCATTAAAGGCTATTGTGGCTTTTATTAAAGGCTATTATTATATCAGTATATCAGCTTTCTATTACTATTTATGTGGTATATTTTTCCTATACCTTTATTCTCAGTCATATGTTTTCATGTATTTTAGGTGTATGTCTTATAACCAGCATATTTCTGGATTATGAATTTGAGGATCCAATCTGATCTTTTTTTTTCTTTTTAAAATTTGTTAATGTTTACTTATTTTTGAGAGAGAGAGAGAGTGAGCAGGGGAGGAGTAGATAGAGAGGGAGACATAGAGAGAGAGAGGGAGATACAAAGCAGGCTCCAGGCTCTGAGCTGTCAACACAGAGTCCAACGTGGGGCTCAAACCCTCGAACTGTGAAATCATGACCTGAGCTGAATTCGGATGCCCAACTGACTGATCCACCCGGCACTCCGGAATCTGATCTTTAAAAAAACTTTATGTTTGCTGTGATTATTAATATATATGGATTTGTTCTTTATATTGTAGAATTTTCAGTTTCTTATGTTTCTTCCTTTTTTGACTTATTTATTTTTTGCCATTCATTCTCCCTCCCCTGACCCTCCTTTACTGGTTTGTAAATTATACCTTTAATTCTACCTGTTTATGGCTACCCTAGACATTCTGAAATCCATATTTAATAATGTTGAAAATTAGTTATTATTAGCCTTTTCCAAAACAATAAACTTGGAGTATTTTAATCTTATTACTCCTAGGCATTTATACTATAATTATTTAGTATTTTCACTTCTATCTTTTTCTTAACATTGAAAACTAGACATTATTTTTATTGTTTTGTATAGCCAATATTTGTATATTTAAATTTATCCACCTTTTCCCCCATTCTCTTTGTTCACTATATTTTCTCACAACTCAGATCTTCTTTCTGAGAATATGTAATATCTAATATATTTTTATTTTATTTATTTATTTTGAAGTACATACTCTGGAAATCTCTTTAGGGAGAGTCTATCAGTAGTAAACATTCTCAGTTTTGTCAGACTTAAAATACCTTTATTTTTGTTTTTGGAAGATTGTATTGCTGTTAACATTTTTCCAGCCTGACAATTTATTTTTCTCTCAGCATTTGGAAGGTAGTTTGCAACTGTCTACTGGATTTCATTATTCCTGTAGAGAAGTCAGCCAAAAAGCCTAATGGTTGTTTCTTTGAAGGTCATTTATTTTTTCCTCCTGGCTGCTTTCTGATTATAGTGTATCTACCTGGAGAATTTTTTTTTTTACACATATCCTGTTAAATTTCTTGGGCTTTCTAATTTTGGGGGTCCTTGCCTTTAATCAATCCTGTACATTCTTAAGAATAATTCTTTTCCCTATTCCTTCTACGATGTCTTTTTTTGGACCTTCAATAACATATGTGAAAAATGTGCTCTTTAGCCTATGATTCTCTAAACCTTTGTTTATTACTTTCCACTGTTTCTATGTTACACATATTTTCTTTGGACCTGTCTTCCAGTTCAACAATTCTCTCTTCAGTTATGACTAATTTGTTATATCATCTGCCACTGCATTTCTAATTTAAATTACTACACATTTCATTTTTAGAATTATATTTGGGTAGATTTTAAATATATTTGTCCTATTTCACAGTCCATTGTACAGATTTTAAATATATTTGTCCTATTTCACTGTACATTGGATTTATTCTTCTCTTGATGCCCTCCTTTATGGTATCAAACATATCAAGCTTGCTTAGTTTATATCTGAGAGTGATTCACATTTTGTAGACTCAGTGGGTCTAATTGTACAATTTCTTGTTTCTGCTATTATAAAAGCTTGGTCCTTCATTCATTTTGGATATTTTATTATCATTCATGTTTTGAGCATTTTATGTGTGAGAATTCTTTGAGTCCATGGTTTCTACCAAGACAGGAGCATTTTATTTTTATTTACTTATTTACTTATTTACTTATTTATTTATTTATTCATTCATTTATTTAAAAGTTTATTTATATATTTTGAGAGAGAGAGAGTGCAAGTGGGGAAGAGGCGGGGGGGGGGGGGGAGAGACAGAGAGAGAGAGAGAGAGAGAGAGAGAGAGAGAGAGAGAATCCCAAGAAGGCTCCACACCACCAGCACAGAGCCCAATGTAGGGCTTGAACCCATGAACCATGAGATTATGACCTGAGTCAAAGTTGGATGCTTAACCAACTGAGCCACTTAGGCATCCCAAGACAAGAGCATTTTTAAAAAAAATTTTTTTTTCAACGTTTATTTATTTTTGGGACAGAGAGAGACAGAGCATGAACGGGGGAGGGGCAGAGAGAGAGGGAGACACAGAATCTGAAGCAGGCTCCAGGCTCTGAGCCATCAGCCCAGAGCCTGACGCGGGGCTCGAATTCCCGGACCGCGAGATCGTGACCTGGCTGAAGTCGGACACCTAACCGACTGCGCCACCCAGGCGCCCCTAGACAAGAGCATTTTAAACTAAAATTTGGCACAATTGTTTTCACATCACACACAAAAAGGTTTTTATTTTGGCTCTTATTCATGTGAGAAATGTCTTGTGGTTAAGATTTCTCAGAGGTGACTGGTCCCTCCAACCAGAGCAGGGGCAGACAAGATTCCTTTCTCTCTTTGTGAGGTCAGTTATATTAGTTATTGTTTCACTGAGAGTTTTATGTGTAAACTCTAGTCTTTATGAAGGGATTTTTGGCCCATACCTCCTGTATTGTGTGGGTGGTACATTTGCCTTCTATTCCCTACATGCAGCCTGATAAACCAAAAAGTTTGCACATCGAGGCATAAGCTGATGCCCCTTAAAATCCGTCAAATTTAAGATTACTTACCTCTTTGTATTAGTGTTTTTTAATCAGTTTTAGCTTCTCAGACCACCCCTTCCCCCAACAAACATACAAACCTAGGCATGTATTTAAAAAGATGCCTTGTGGGGACGCCTGGGTGGCTCAGTCAGTTAAGCGTCCGACTTCAGCTCAGGTCATGATCTCACAGTCCATGAGTTCGAGCCCTGCACCAGGCTCTGTGCTGACAGCTCAGAGCCTGGAGCCTGCTTCAGATTCTGTGTCTCCCTCTCTCTCTGCCCCTCCCCTGCTCATGCTCTGTCTCTCTCTGTCTCAAAAATAAATGAACATTAAAAAAATAATAAAAATTAAAAAATAAAAAGATGCCTTTTGCACTTTATCCAGTTTTTAAAGATTTTTCTATCAAAAGAGTTTTAAAGAATGTCTTGTCCACTCTATCTTGAAAACAGAAACGTGTTTGTGATTTTAATTTCAAATGTTGATACAAAGTGACCTACTAACTTCTCTCCTTAATATCATAACTAATTTTTTTGAGTTTATTTCTTTATTAAAAAAGAGAGAGCATGGAAGGGGCAGAGAGAGAATCCCAAGCAGGCTCTGCACTGTCAGTGTGGAGCCCCATGTGGGGCTCAAACTTATGAACCACTGAGATCATGACTAAACTGAAATCAAGAGCTGGGTGCTTAAGTGACTGAGCCACCTGGGTGCCCTTTATCACTACTATTGATTATTTTTTTTCTTAGCCTTATTCAGACAATCTGAAATTCAGTTAATTAAGTGAAGATGCTATACAATAAATAAATTGCAGCTTCCTTTTGAAAAGTAATGTTTGACTTGTTTGTATAACTATATTCTATGATGCGGAATTTTAAGCCATTTTTCTTTCCAAATCCTAAAACAAAACTTGGGAATGTGGCATCCACATCTCCTCCTTCCCAAATCTCCTGAATGTGTGTACATTTCTATTTTTTTCTACAGAAGGGTCTATAACTTTTAGCAGAACCTAAAATAAGTATATAAACTTAAAAAAAGGTTAAGAATTGCTTATCTTAGAGGAATATCAACAATGAAAAAGGTTCACATTTATAGGAGAATTCTGGAAACTATGTCTGGGAAAAGGGAATAAAAAATATCCCATGAGAAACAGCATATATAGCTATATCTATCTGTACATGTTTGTTTGTCTAACTAGAGACTGATTTGCCTATTTACACAGAATCAACACACATGCCCACACTATATATGCCTGTACGTGCTACTCTGCTAAAATGAAACAGTAAATTGGAATAACGAATGGAGTTACTGATAATAAATTTACTTTAATTATGTATGTTTTTCTACCACAAGCTTAAGGATAGTAAAGATTTTCACTGAGAGAACGAAATCAGTCATTGCTGGGAAAACCTGGACAGGACTTCCAACTAAAATGGGTAATTCTAGACTAACATTACCCATCTTGACCTCCCCGCCAGGCTTGGCACCAAGTGACGGCTGTTTCCATAAATCACATCTTCCTCCCAAAGACGAAGATATTTCAGATATTCAAAAGAATGTGGCGGGGCTTTGAAAGCATTTCGAAGAGAGCTCCAAAACATTTTGAGCATAGGCAGCTGCACGAGAAGCTGTGTCGTCTAGTCACTGCCGGGCAGCAATAATCCTCGTGCAAGGGTTTGGCTGCCAGTGGCTCCGTGAGTCTCGTTATTCCCGTATATCTCCAACATCATACATGACTGGAGAATGGTCCACAAAATAATTCAGAAGGCTGTTATGCAGAAGGATCTTTAAATATGTTACTCTATGATTATGTCTCTGGGATAAGGTGATACATTGCCATCTCAAGGGGCAATGCCCACGGGGATGGAGATGTCTGCTAATGACACTAGTAGAAGCAATATCGCTTTACAATTGGTCCTAGGCTACGCTGTGCTTAATGGGTGTGTTTCTTCCTCACATTAAAACCAAAATCCTAGAAATTGCCTTTTCCTTTCCTCCGGCAATAAGACTCTACTGGAGTATTATATACTCTAGTTTTCTGTTCCAAATATTGTTTTTTAAAACAGAAAGTCTTCTGTAGTTTCCCCTGCAGGATCTCTGTGCCCATCATTGTAAATCTGGGAGGGAATCATGGTACTTTGAAAATGCATCTGGTTAAAGGTTGAACCCTGAAAGGAACACTGAAAATGAACAGTAGTCCTATAAGCTGATTAAACGTAACCCTGAGGATACAAAATGGTGGATTATAGAGTGATTACTGAACAACTCATAGGGCAACTACACACTATAAAAACAGAACAGTAGTAATGTAGATTTAAATTAAGGCCATTTAGAGAAGATGAGGAAGAATCATCACACAAGTCAATGTGGCCTTGGGTGAGGTTCATACAAAATAAATATGACTATGCTTCTTGATGGATTCCATGGCTTGATCAATATTAATCAATGCATGAGTCCAGAATTATTATTATTATTACTATTATAGTGTTAAATGCAGGGTTGTCTGGGCCACTTACAAGACAGGAACAGCAAACACAGCTCTAGAGAAGCAAAATCTGGCCAATGTGAGACTCTAATGAAGTTAGAAGTTATTTGAAAGTGAAAGCAATGGTACCTGATGCTTATCTCAGAGTCGGTGAACATTCTCTGCAAACTGAGTGTGGACTTTTGAGCCTCCTACGTAAACTTTAAATCACCACAGGCTACATTAGTAATGACAACAATTAATAATGTAATAACCAACATGTGCCCAGTATGTGTCAGGCACTGCTAGAGCAAAGTACTTTAGATGTAGGACCTCCTAAATCTACTCCACACCTTTATGGTGTATAATCATAATTATAGCCATGACCACAACACCGCCTTATCATTGTACGCCATTTTGTAGTTATATCATATATGGTCTTGTGGTTCCACACCTCTTATAAGACAGGCAGGCAGGAAACAATCATCTTTTGATAAGTGACAAAGCCTAAAATCAGAAAAGATGGGTCCCCTGAGCAAAGATGGACAGGAAACAGGGATTTACTGTTGTGGTTCTTCCCGTGGTTTCATACCATCACAATCCATTGGCAAAGGGTAAACAGTAAAGGGTTACTTAACCAGGCTGACAGCTTACAGCTGTCACTAAGCCCAGAAGAAGCCACTCAAGCTGGCTTGGGCGGATGGCTGTTTCTGGTGTTACTTGGCAAGAGGAACAAGGGCTGCTGTTGCAGCAGGAAGGATTGAAATTACATGTGCCAACCTGCTCCAACCGGAAGGGCCATGGGACGGTGTCTGTGAAGAGCACGGACTCTGGAGTCGGGCTGGCTTAGGGCAAATCTTTGTTCTACTCCCTGTGAGCTCTATGTCCTTAAAAGTCTACCTCACTTCTCTGGGTCTCAGTTCCCTGATCTGTGTAATGGGGATAACAGTAATATCTATTTCTTAGGGCTGCTCAGAGGAAAGATGAAGTTATACATATAAAACACTTAGAATAGCACCTAACACTTAATAAGCCCTTAATGGTTACTTATTATTTAAAAAATTATTTCATACCTTTTAAATTCTCTAATCTTGCTTTGATATGTACAAAAAAAATACAATCCTATTATTCTATAAACTAAAATGACTTTATTCACATACTCCCTCTCCTCATTTTACTGTGTTCCTAATTGGGATTTATTCACTAAGCCTGACTCCCACCCAATAAGTTCCTTTTTTATTTTATTTTTTTTTAATTTTTTTTAACGTTTATTTATTTTTGAGACAGAGAGAGACAGAGCATGAACGGGGGAGGGGCAGAGAGAGAGGGAGACACAGAATCGGAAGCATGCTCCAGGCTCTGAGCCATCAGCCCAGAGCCCGACGCGGGGCTCGAACTCACGGACTGTGAGATCGTGACCTGAGCCGAAGTCAGACGCCCAGCCAACTGAGCCACCCAGGCGCACCATCTTTTTTTTTTTAATGTTTATTTATTTTTGAGAGAGACAGAGACAGAACATGAGTGGGTTAGGGGCAGAGAGAGAGGGAGACACAGAATCCGAAGCAGGCTCCAGGTTCTGAGCTGTCAGCACAGAGCCCGACGCGGGGCTCGAACTCACGAGCTGTGAGATCATGACCTGAGCCGAAGTCAGACGCTCAACCGACTGAACCACCCAGGCGCCCCCCCACCCAATAAGTTCTTCATGAGGCTTGGGAGTTTAAAGGCTGAGTGTCCACAGGAAATATTTGACAGGGGTTTTCAGTAACCCCTCAGAGAGCACACATACTGTCACTGCAACTATATAGTTGGCTGAAGTGAAGCCATCCTGTGACCTTGGACAAGTCTCTCAATTGCTCTAGAACTTGGTGTTGCCATCTATAACATCAGGTGCAGAAACAAAAAAGGTGTCCTTAGCGTGTGGACTGGGTTTGCAGAGGACACTGCTACAGGAGCCCCTGACTCCTCACTAAGACTTGGATGCCCTCCGCCCACCTCACCCTTGTCCCACCAACGATGCCACACTCACTTCCAAAGCCTTTAAAAGTGGAGGTCACAAAAGTCTTTCAAAGTAGCCTTCATAAGCCTGCAGGGAATTAAATGACACACTGGGAACAGGAATAAAATAAGAGGAAGAGGCAAATATTCAGCTAGAGGGGAAATACATAACACATAGCACTTTCAGTCTCTATAATTACCTATACAGAGAATAATTTACCTTTTGCTCAGGAAACTTGATATTTTACTGGTATGGATACAACCAAAAAGTTGCATTGTTACTTGGTTAAATAGGCTTTTCAACAACTCATGCAAACTCAGAAGAGTTGGGGGGGGGGCTGGGGGGGGTGGGTAAAGCCAGAGCCGCAAATAAAGAAAAAAAAGACTCTAGGCAGGGAATACCCTAAATGATCTAATAATCACAGAATCATCTAAATTAGATGTGGAGGGATGGAGCTTGTGCACCAGCCCCCTGAGAGGACTGCTCTAGAAAGCCAAGGTATGTGGATCCTCCAGCCCAAGTCCCCTGCCTCCCCAGGCCGGCTCCCTGCCATATGCTTGCTTCCCAGGCTTTCTGCTTTTATGCATTTCAATGATGCTACCATTTTCCTCACCCGATTTGTGTATTTTACACCTGTATAGGAGAATGTTATTGGAAGTGTCATTTATTCCAGAGCCGTGAAGCCACAAATGGCGATTCACTCCAACAGGAACTTCAATTCACACAATCAAGCAATTGAGGGGCTTTTACTACCTTTAACTCCACCCCACCTTCCTCAAACTTCCGCTTTATGGGGAGCTCTTTTTATGCTTCCTACAATAAGCCCGCTCTGAATATAAATGCACATTTCCGACGTATATGGCACTTTCGAACAGCGTGAATAGAAAATCTTGGAAAGATGCTACAGTGAAGCAGCCGCAAACGTAATACCCTGTTGTTTTTATTGCTAATTAGAAACAAAACACAAGTTCGACCTTATTGCAGGCTAATCAGCTATTAAAACTAAGCGCTTCTTTAAAAAACAAAAATCAAACTTGGTTGCCTCCTTTAGATGCATGAAAAGAAAAAAAAAAAGCATCTATGCGCTGATGCAAATTCACTGAATAGTTCCTGTGTACAGTGTGAAACGTGGGCAAGGCAGTCAGTAATCTCCGGGCAAAGACACGGCTGCCGTCATAACCCCTAGATGCTCGTCTCTTGGAAAGTCCTGCTATTGTCAGAAAGATGAATTCTAAAACAACTCTATATTGTGCCATCTGCAGATTTTATTGACAAAGGTGTCAAGTCCTGCAGAACTGAAAGTTGTTTCCCTTGTCATGAGATAAATAAGCAGGTTTGCTCGAGCTCTCAGCTTTATTCAATTTGCTTAGATACAAGGTGACTGTAAGCATTGATTCCATGTAAGACCGGATATAGATTTTTTAAGGGAGGTACATGTCCTGAGAGTTAGATTCACCTCTTGAAGCCGATGGCTTTGCAGCTTGGCTCACAGATCCAAGGAGAGAGAGAGCAAAGCCACTGGAACCTGAGAGATTATGATGAGACCCAGCAACCCGGGTTGACCAGCTTTCATTGCTGGGCCTTGGGGATTCACAGCCTGCTGCAGCTGGAATTGAGAGGCTTAAAGATCATCCAGGACAGTGGTTCTCTAACTTGAGCATGTGTTAGAATCTGGGGGGCTTTTTGGATCACAGGTTCCCAGTACCAGAGGTCCTAATTCAGCCCTTTGGGGCTGAGGCCTGAGAATCTGCATTCCAAACAAGTTCTTAACTGAGGCTACTGCTTTCTGTCAGGGGGCCTGGTCTAACACAATGCTCTTGCTTTACAGGTGAATGAATACACCGAGGTCCTGAGGAAAAAAATGCAGATTTGTAGAGGTTGCACCCACACAGGCCTAGAAACCCAGTGTTCCCTGCCTTCGTATTCAGGGTCCTTGGCATTTCCCTAAACCATGCTTGCAGCCCTTCTGCCTGCTACCCACAAACATAACCTCCATCTAGAGATGAAGAAGCAGTTTCTGAAGCTGGAGGCGGGAGTGGAGTGCTTTCTTCCTGCCAGAGACGTCTATGCGTTCATTCAAGGTAACAGCCTCCATGCTTGAGAAAAAAGGAAAAGGCCTTTGGAAATTCCTCTCTATACTCCTGCTGGTCAGAGGAGAGGAGGAGCCAGGGAGGCGTGGGGCTCTTCAGAAATGGGACTTGGTTGTCTTACACAGTAATGAGTTTCCAAAGACTAGAATTCTTTCCTTAGCAGAGGAATGTGGCAGAAGGTATTTGTGAATCAGAAAAGCTATTTGGGGTTGGGTGACCTCTCAGGTACCTTCTCACTCTGAGATTCTATGATCTATGAAATTGTCTTTTTTAATACACGTTGTAGTAAAACGTCCTCATTTCTACCTTACTAAACCATAGTTTGCAACGAGATGCAAGCTGTAATCGAATAATGCTGACCCCTGAACACTGTTAACTGTGCAAACTACTATTTCCTGAGTCTCATTTTGGCAATTTAGAAAATACGTGTCCTGACACTTGTATTAAAACACACCCAGTCACTGTACATCCGCTTAACTACTTTATCGTCTTCTCAGCTTTTCTCGATATCTGAGATTATATTATAGACTTAATGCCTTGCTTATTGTCTGGGCCCATGGAGACCAGAATACAAGCTCTGTGAGAACAAAACTTCATGTCTCTTGGCCACTGCTCTAAACCCAGTGCTCACCTGTGTTCAGTGCCGGGCACACAGTGACACTGGATCAGTATCAGCTCAGGGAATGAAGTCTGAAGGTTGCTTATGTCCAAATTAGCCTCTACAGAGGTTTTCAACAACGTTGAGTTTAGTAACCAGGAAGGAACTCCTATATTTACAAATGTATTAAGTAAAGAACATGAATGGAGAAACAAGATGGTTTCCTATGTCTTCCCTGCCAGTTGGTATACATATGTATACGTACGGTAGGTGGTGTTAAGAAAAATAACGAATATTCAATTGTCTCAACTGTGTTTTCTCGAAACCTAGACCATGTTTTGTTCCTCTTAAAGCCTCTCCATGTAAGAGCCCTGTCATCAGCTCTATTAGTATGGCTCAAAGTTTCAGATTTGGTCAACACATATACAAGGAATCACCCCATATCACCTATATGTAGTGGCATCGTGTAGCTTTGTAATCACTGCCATGGACCAAACTTTACTAAGTTGCTTTTGAAATCATGGAAGATAACGGCATTGAGAAATTTTCACTGATTTCCATTTTGTTTCAAGACTGTGCACTGAGCCTCAGGCTGAGTCAAAGTTCTAATAGTCATGCCAATAGTATGCTGAATTTGATGAAACTAAGGCAACTTCTTTGAAGTCGTCCTAGAACAAAGGGCCAAACAAATATGAAAGGCTTATGGATAAAGTTAAAAACAGGCAGTTTCCAGGAATACAGTTCCAAACAGAAAAATACTGAACAGACCGGAGTTGACTTCTTGGATTGCTAAGGGAGGCAAATGCAGATTTGGGTTGGGTCTGTAAGGTCAGAATTGTTTCATGGAGTTGTCCAGGTAGCATTCACCAGATGGGAGCCCAGCCCTGCTCTGTGCTCACCTTCTAGCCCAGGGGACTACAGGTGAGAGAAAAAGCCCACCTCGGGGGGCCTCACAGGCAACTCCAGTCAAAAATTGTAGAACAAGTGAGTTGTTCAAATCAGCACCTTGGCAGGTAAAGAAAAGCACTAACTCTGAAGTCAGACAGATTTGGGTTCAGCCACTTATTATATACATGACATTAGACAAATTATTCATTTCTTGAGGATCATCGTCCTCAACTATAAAACTGGGATAGTTCTGGAGGAGGTAACACACAGCACGGTGACTATAGTTAACAACACTCTATTGCATATTTGAAAGTTGCTAAGAGAGTAGATTTTAAAACTCATCATAAGAAAAAAAAATTGTAGCCATGTGAGATAATGGATGTTAACTAAACTTCTTGTGCTAATCATTTTGCAATACATACATACATCAAATCATTATGTTGTATACCTTAAACTAATACAGAGTTGTACATCAATAAAACTGGAAAATATTGGCATAATAGTACTTATTATCGAGAGATCTGGGATAATTAAGGATATTTTATGAAAAATGTCAAATGGCATAGCATCCTAGAGCTTAAACAAATGTCAACCAACAGCTCTAATTCACTGAGTGCCATCACGGGCGGGCACATGGGACTGAACGAGGCTTGGTAAACATGGATCGCCATATCCACCTACAAAGATTCACGATGCTTGGTTTTGTTCACTTTCTACAGTTTTCTATTTTGACATTCAATAACGGTCCTCCTTTGAAATTTTGTCTCCTCATCTGTTAAATGGGGCTAATCATAGTTAGCCCTACCCACATCAGGGAAACATTTTCAAGATCATAGCAGATAAAGGAGATGAAGGGCACTGTAAATACTGAGTGGTATGAGGCTGCTAGGATTAGATTTCCTCATGCTCATCCTTTTGGGCTTTAGTATTTGGGGGCTTTATGATTATTATCACTACAATATGTAAGATAAAATGACATTGTTTCCTCTGCAGAGACAGACACCTTATTACAAAGCCGAGCTTCTGGTTTCTCTCTTGCCCCCTTCTGCAGTGGGAACGGAAAAGAAGCTGGCTTGCAATAAACGTTGATACGATGCCTCTAGAAATCGGGACCTCTGAGGGTGAAGTTTGTATTGACACTCTTAAAATATGAGCCTGTCTCAGTGTTTTATGTCATCAATTGTGACTGTCAGTTTCCTTTGCAAGGGAAGGAATAATGGAGCTATTTTGTCCCTTGCTCTTTTCAAACTAGTGTTGGCCCACGGGCTGAGTGCAGCCTGGCTGTGGTGGGGGGTGGGAGGAGGGATGTGTTTTAGGGGTATGGAAGGTTTTTTGCTGCTGTGTCCTTAATCCCAGACTCAAGAATAGGGAGAGTGAGAGCATATGGCCCTTACACTGAAAGGTGTCCCATGCCACTGAGCTTTTTGGTATCTGAAGACTGTCCTCTAGAAGCTGGGGAAGATTTTTACCAGCTCACCAACACTTTTCGTTTGCAGTGGCAATATGTGGCTCGCTGGGACAGCCTCCTATTAGCTGGGCAGGCACTGGCCTGAAGCTTCAGTAACTAGTGTTTTCAGGCCGGAGTGGCCCCTGTGAATTGAGCCTGGCTGCCGTAAGATCTGCCCCAGGTTACAGGATCTTTCTGGGAAGCCAGGTTTAAACTTCTATGAGGGAGATGTAAAAAAACACAGCTATCTACTAATAAATCAGAAGACAATTAAAGTTAAAAAGTCAATGTTCAGGAAACATCAAGGATCTGAATTAAATCAGCATATCAGGGTAATTCAAAGGCTGGTGCCTGGAAGGCAGCATTTTATTCACAATCCAATTCATCTATCAAGCAGCATTTCCCCACTTGTGGGGCCTCCTTCTACAGAATGATTTGGGACATTTGCCAGCTACAGCCAGTTTTTCTGGCTGGTGCTCATTCCTGATTGAACACTGGCCAGAGTTTCTAACCAAACTCAGATTAAGCTTATCTGCTGTCCCTCCCTTCTTTGCTCCTTTTTTCCCCTCCCTTTCTCTTTCCCCAGAATATCAGTCATGTACATACACTTCCTCTATTTCTTTTCCTATATCCGACCAAAACAGACCAGAACACGTCCAAAAGATATTTCTGCGGGCTCTTTCTATCTGGGATCTGAAAGAACATGACAGGCACCTTCTTTTCTTTTCTAGTACCTCCTTGAAGGAACAATTTTAGAACCATTTCACTTGATGATTACAGGACATTTTCAATGTCCTGAGTTGGCCCCACAGTGAAAGCGAAGGAATCATTTCAGGGTTTGAGATAGGAGAAGTCTCAGAGATAATAAGAGTTGCCTGTAGTAGTGATTTACTACAGATTAGAAACCCTCATTCATTCTGTAAACACATCAGCCCTTTTAATCCTGACAGGAAGTTCTCGCATAAACACTATTTACCCCCATTTTACAGACAAAAAAACTGAGGCTCGGAGAGGTTAAATTTTATGGTAGCTATCAGAGGTAGTTAAGTTAGAGAGCTGGGAGTCAATTCTGTAAATTGAGGTTGCAGATATGTCTGAATCCAAAGGCCATATTTTCTATTTCAACCTCAGAGTCCACGAGCTCCAGAATAAAACAGCAACAACAAATACAGAGGTACTTTTTGAGCACCTGCTAGGTGGTTGGCTCTGTTTTAAGCATCTTACACGAGGTCACTCCCTTCACCCTCATAGTACATCTCTGATGCACTGTATCATTATCTACATATTGCAGATGTAAGAGACAGACAGGACATGAACTACAGAGGAGTGTGCAATCGCCTGGACTACTCAGCTGGTAAGTGACAGAGCTGGGGCCCCTGACATCTACTTATCATAATGGTGATGGATCATTTCCCTACTTATCCTGAACAGTACACCTTAGCCCTGAGGACATGTACCTCTCTCACCATCCTTCGTACACACACACACACACACACACACACACACACACACACACACGTGATGGCTCACTAGTGTTCTGGATGCATTCTGGTGCCCAGATGAGGCACAGAGGGGCAGGTAAAGGCCAGATTGCTTCTCTGCAGTCTGGCTTTCTGGAGTTTACACCAGATCACTAACATTTTTTTCAATACTGGCTTTTGTGTGTGTGTGGTTTAATTATTTACTCACTCAGGTTCATTTGCTTTGGAGCTTCTTGAATGTCAGAGCTTCAGATCTCAAATGCGAGCCAAGCTTTGGCCTTTGCAACAACCCAAGGTTAATGCAGACTGCAAACAAGGGACCTCCCAACCCACTGTGGTGTGGTCTGCTGTTCCCTGCACCTGCTTCCTGCTCCAGTGCACTTCCTGGGTTTGTGTGAAAGGAGCCTTGACGCTCCCAGGAGCTGTGGTGTATATGCATGTGTGAATATATATACATAACGCCTGCTCTTCCCCTAAAGCTGGACTCACTGCTGACTGGTACGCACACCCAGTCTACTGAAGGTGGCAGCAGGGACTTGGGCAAATAATTCCTCAAGGTAGTGGGAAAGTGGAAAAAGCTCGGGCTTGGCATCAGTAGACCTGTGTTCCAGTCCCAGCTTGGTCACTACTGCTTGACCTCAGCCAGGACCCTTGACCCTCTGAGCCTTGGTTCTGCATTTTTAATTTTAGGGGATTAAACTAGATTCATATTTTCCAAACTATTTCTTCAGAATCTTAGTATCCCTTGATATATGAGTGGGTGGATTTGGAAAAATAGGAGTTGTACCATCAGATACAATGGGAAAAAGTGACTTTTCTTCTATGGATGGATTCACATTGCCCACAAGTATGTTAAAAGTGATGAGATGTTATGTTGTAGATAATTATATGTTTTTGTCTATTTTGAAATTTAATAAACGTATTTGATAATCAAACTTTTTTTTTTTTACAGAATACTTATGGCTATTTCTTGGGGTGCTGGCCAATGCCAAGAACTAGTTTTAGGACATCAAGCAGTCTCAAGCACATATTCCACATGCAAACTTTAGTAACAATAAATAGTTAATGCATTTGTCAAATGATTGGATAGCTAACATGAGGAAAAACTGTAAATGGTATTTAAAAGTGAATTTATTTTTCTGCAAGGCAATCAATGGCAAGATAGTAGAACTGAATCTAAAATCCATCTCTATGGTAAATGGTAAATGAATGGTCCCCACAGGTGAGGTGGTGACATGATAGATTTATTTTTAGTACAGGAGGTCTCTCAGGCTCAGAGAAATTCTAATGTTTGAAAAGAAGAGAGCTTCTTTCTTTGGATCTGAAGACTTCCAATCCTATTTATGTACCCCTTACTGATTTTAATACACCTTATGACACTGATAACAGAGCTACACACACTGACGTTAATAAATAGGTATTGGTCAAATCAGATTTCCACAAGTGCATTCGTGAGGTATATGTGCTCACGAGGGGCAAAAAGAGAGAATGTAATTTTTAAGGAGAGCCACTCACAGGCTAATTTAGCCTTTTGACTTAGGTATCTTTTATTGCTTTCTTTTTTCTCCACATAGCATAGTTTATATTTAAATGAAAAATGAAATTTATAAAAGGTCTGTGTTATTTAGATGAAACTGATCTACTCTTGACTCATCTTGCTCCTACTTGTGATGGTTTTGATTTTACATTTTATTTTATTTTAAGAAGATAAGGTACTACCCTTCTCCTTTTCTATGTATTTGTTGTTTGGTTGCGTTTTGTTTAACCAGACTTTGGTAGATCTAATCACTTCACCTGAGCTGGGCTCACGAGGTCACATCAGTCACTCGGAGCAGTGTACCAGATCTGAATCAGTGGAGAATCTCTCTGGGTCTTATTTTAAAACCTTAAAGCCTTTTATGTAGTGAAAGCACCATAGTATGCAAGGTGAAGAAATCTAGACACCTCTTTCTTCCTCCCTTTCTCTCTACACTTCTGGAGTCCTATAGTCCTTGACCACAGATAGGTTGAAAAGCCTGTTCTAAAGTATGACTCTGAGAATATCAATCACCTCACCCTCTACCCCCTGCCAACTTAAAACCTTTGGTGGTACCCTAAAGTGCAGGGCCAACAGTCCAAAGCCCTCTGCCTGGTGGAGCGGCGCCTCCTCTTTGTCTGCCTCTCCATATCGCTCCTGGCCCTCCCTCACCTCTCACCCCAGCAGCCTCCTGTCCCTAACAAGGCAGGCTGTGTGACGAATCCAGTCTTTATCTCACTGCTGCCAACGCTTGGATCTGCTCTTCCTCTCTCTCCAGCCACCAGACCCTCAACGCTTCATTCAAATGCCACCTTTTCTGCCCTCCAGGGTGTACCGGCGACTGTCTTCATTTGCCCCCACTGAACGCTGGGCACAAACTATCTCAGCACCAAAAATATCCCAATACCCTTCTCAGTCTCCTTGCGCATCTCTCTCTTGGGATAGAGACCCCTGAGGAGCAGTGACTGGGTCATATGAGTCTTTGTGTATTAAGAGTCTCTGAAACAAAGTAGGTAGATGCTTAATACACTTGTTTGAAAACAATCACATTTATTTGGAATTATACCAACAGTATATAATCTATGATTGAAAACCAACTGGAATCATTGTATACAAAATATGAAATAAAGGTCGACATACCATAAGTGCCTAATACATGCTTAATAATAACAATAATTATAACCACCAATATTTATTGCATTTTTTCTATGAGTCAGACACTATGGTACAACTTTATAAGTAGACATACCCTATGAGGTGGAATCTATTATTATCCCTGTTTGAACTTGAGAAATCAGACGCAGAGTTCTCTCTTTGGCCAGCCTCTTTCTTTTCCCAGTTCCTTCCAATGATTGCTCATTGCTCTAAATCAGAAGTTGCCTGTCACTTTCTGGCCTGAGTTCCTAAGCAAATCTGCTGGGCCTGTTCCCTGAGGACATAATATGAGTTCTTAGCATATGGGGCTGTGATGATCAGGGAAAGGGCACAAATGTACTTTGCAAACTGTGAGTCACTGTTCCAAGGTGCAAAATAACCAGATGTGGAGAATTAGGATTCTCTGACTCAAGGCATCAGCATATTCAGGGCATCTGCCCGCCTATCTGAACCCAAATGGACACTATTTGGGACTCCTCCAGGTACAGCTACCCCCGAGGCCACACACATCTGCCTGCTGCAATGATGAGGAAGGGAGCATTGTGTAGGCAGAATCGGGAGGCCTGCTGTAAACAGAAGATGAGGAAATGCAAGGTGGTGATGGGGTTACCTTCAGAGCAATTTCATTTTCTAAACAATCAGGAGGATGTTATGAGGGGTTGGGTAAGACTTCCTCTGGGCACAGAGCTATTAAATCACAGCTTCCCAGAGTAGGGACTTGGGGTAGGAGGGACAAATGGGATTTCACAAGTGAAGTCAAACGAGCTAAGTATGCCTGCTTTTCTTGGGACCGTCTCTCCAGCAGGTAGCCAGCAGAAACGATGCCAAGGGGCCCAACCTAAAGTCCATACTTTATTTGAATAAAAGAGTCTCTACATGCTGAGATTTATAACTTCACAGGAAAGGTTTGGGAGGCGGGAAAAGCTTAAAAGAACATTCTGTGTGTGTAGCATTCTGATACTGCCAACAGTTTGCGGGTTGGACAGGGCCCTGCGTTCCTAAAGATTAGACATAACTGAGGGTTTCTTCTTCTTCTCATTTAATAGCAAGGAAATACAAATCCTCCTCTCATGTCAGAGTCTCAAATCTTCAGACTTTTTGTACAATTTTCCCCATTCAGGAGTAACATTTAGCCGAAGGGAAATCAGAAAAACTGTAGCTTTTTTTTTTCTCTTGAAACCAAAAGAATTTAAAGATATCAAGTTTAGCTTTCTAATTTAATTTCTGAACTTTCTTTTTTTTTTTTTTAATGAGAGAAAGAATTTTAGTGGATATAAGGAGAAAGCACACGTTTTTGTGATTACTAGAATTTTGGTGGTTGGTATTTTATGAAAATGCCACAGAGCTGTACTATGAGGAACAGTAAGCATTCATAACAACCCCCCCCCACACACACACACATACACTCCTGACCTCCGCCAAAGAGAAATGTCAGCAAGAAATCCAAGCAAGAGAGTTATTTTCCTTTTCACATGGAATAAAACACAGATTCTGAACTGTGAAAAGAAATTAAGAGTGAGAAATAGTTTGACTTAATACATGTTCTGAGCTACCTCCTCCTAGCGGGCAAGCTATGCCTGGATTACAAACTGAGGTTTTGGTTGCTGGTTAGCCCACCAAGGCACCCTCAAAGTGCAAGTCATTATAACTCAATCGTTCAGGCAGGGATTAGCGGGAGAGCCATTGTTGCCTGCTTTGAAGAAAGGGTTTGTTAAGCTATTCAGACATATCACAGAATTGCAAGATGGCCTGGAACTACTTAAATGATCAAGGTCAGTCATATCATGGCCAGACAAATCTGCAGAAGACACAGTGATTGCCATGACATTTCTTTGATCCTGGACGTCCCCTCTTGCTGGTGGCACCTAATTGAAAACTAACACAAGACAAGAAGCTCTCTGATAAGACCACACCTACCCAGGCAGGCCTCTTCCCTAGCCCTCCACAAGGACGAGCAATCAAATCAAGCTGACCGTCATGTTTGTTCTCTCTAAATGATCACATTATTCTTTAATTATTTTATTTCTTTTTTTTCTCTTCCACATCAACCAGTTGACTATAAACTTTACAAATACAGGAGCCTTGTGGCACCTGAGTGGCTCGGTCCATTGACTCTTGATTTCAGCTAAAGTCATGATCCCAGGGTCATGGGATCCAGCCCTGTGTTGGGCTCCATGCTGAACATGGAGCCCACTTGGGATTCTCTCTCTCTCTCTCTCTCTCTCTCTCTCTCTCTCTCCTTCTCTCTCTCTCTCTCTCTCTCTCTCCCCCTCTGCCCCTCTCCCCTGCTCGCATGCTCAATCTCTCTCTCAAATTAAATAAATACAGGAGCCTTATCTTATTCATTCTTATATTCTCAAAAGTTTTAAAATATATATGTAATGACTGAATGCAATATTTTTTTTTGAAGAATACTACATATATATTTGTATTTCCCCCTAAGCTGTTCCTCTCTGTTCCCCATCTATCTAAATCCAGCCAATTCTTCCAGGCCCCAGTATGACAACACTTCTTTCATGAAGCATCGCATGTGCTACTGCAGACTAAAAATGAATGGTCTCCCTTCTGAGTTCTTTACCATTCAGTTTAGCAATATGAGGTTTGATAACTGACTTTATAAAAATCGTGTTTCCAAATTTATCCATGAGATAAACCTTTATCAGATCATAAGGAGAAATATACAAAGAACACAAGTAGTCAGTCATGAAGCAAATGTCAGTATCTTCCCCTCTGAAGGGTGTCCTGGGAGAAAGAAAGAGCATGTGAAGTCAGAAGGCATGGAAGCATGTGGTACCTGTGTCTAGGGAAAGGCAGGAGGGCATAAGGGGAGAGCCATGTCCAGGGGTCAGAGAGATGAGGAGGAAGAGAAAGTCAGAGATATTGGACCCTCTGCTGATGGACAAGCCACATAAAAAGCATAAGGGAGGTGGGTAGCTTCCAGAAGCAAAGATCAGCCCCTGGAACAGCCAGCAGGGGCCATAGTCCTAAAAGCACAAGGAACTGAATGGATCAGCAACCTGAATGAGATGGCAGTTGGTCCTACTCCAGAACCTTCAGTAAGGAACAGAGCCCTGCCCACACCTTGATTTCAGCTCAGTAAGACTCTAAGCAGAGGACCCAGCTGAGTCCCTGGACCAACAGCCTACAGAAACTGTGAAATAATAAATCTGTGTTGTTTCGAGCTGCTCAATTTGTGATAAATTGTTACAGCAACAATAGAAGACGAATACAAATCTCACTCTCTCTCTCACTGCATTTTTATGTCTGGGGTTAGTAGATAAATTGGTCTACAAAACAGGTGCTACTGAATGGCACTAACAAACTCTCACTGTGACAGACCAAATGCCAGAGGATTGAAATTGCCACCCCTTTCAAGAGAACTTTGGGTGAAATGTGTATTTTGTTACTTATTCACCATAACTGTATAATCCTGACACCTTATCTTTGTCATCAAATACAACTGTCGTCCAGCTGATGTCTGCCCCTCTGTGTGTGTATGTGTATTCGGAGAGGGATTTAACTGATCCCAGTAAGAGCATAATTGGGAGGGAAAGCCTGCTGTTTAAAGAAGACTTCTATAGCAATCTGCTGGCTTGTATTTTCTGTGCTTGAATATATTATCCAAAGTGGAAGTGAAAGGAAATGAACATTATTAACAATCATGTAGTAAGCAGTGTGCTGGATGCTCCTGTGTATATTCTGCTTTTATTTAGTTCTCAAAAAACTCTGCCAGGTAGGTATTAATAGCCTCATGTTTCAGATGAGGAAAAGGAAGATCAAAAATGCTAAGTTGCCCAAGGTCACACTACCAGTAAGTGGGGGATTTAGCATCCAAATCTACATCTGAGAGCCTTTAACTCCTGAGAGTTTTTCCTTTTTTTTTTTTTTGGCTCTACTAGGCTGCCTTAGAAGCTGCTGCATTCATTCTTAAGCTGGTGCTCCTCAAAGCGTGTGCCAGGAGCCTGTGGAGGTCTGCAAGATCAAGCTAGCCAATCGGTCCCTTAGTAAGATCTATGTATGCTCAGTACCATCTGAATGTCGTATAAGCTACAAACAGAGAAGATGGCATGATCCTGATCCCTGGCCCCCAACTCAAATTTTCTTTGGGTGAGTCAAGACATCCTTACCTAAAGTAAAGGTAAATAATACAAGGCCATATATAAATAAGAGAAATGAAACTGAAGACTTTAGGATTGGTTATATTAGAGAAGAAGTAGACGCCAGAATGGCTAAGAAAATGACTCACTAAGATCAGAAGCCAGAGAGAAAAGAAGAGGATGTTCTGTGGAAAGGAGACAACGTGGTGGTTGGAGACTCAGATGAAGGGCTAATTATGGTATTTTCTGTAGGATAAGGAGGAGATTTAGCAGAACTCACAGCAAGGGAATAAGCTGAAAATGATCAGGAGTCAAGGCGAGGCTGGGACAGTAGATAATGGAGGCTCTTTAAAGCCAGATAAAGAATTTTGGATTTCATGCAATAAGATTTTATATTTCTACATCTGGCATCAATTATTCATTTACCTATGGTTGCCTTCCCAGATATTTCATGAGAAACTATTCCTTTCTTCTTTTTCTATTTCAATAATTAATATATTTACTTAGAGCTGTAAGAGAGGATAGATGAAATTAGAGTTTTTTTCTGAGTTGATTATTGCCAAAAGGATCAACAAAATGAAAAATTAAGTAGAGGAAAAGTGCTAGAGACCAAGATGGTGCAACTGGCCAGAGGCCAGTGGAAAGCCAGCCCCTATGAGTGAAGCATTTCTGGGGTCTGAGTGACTTCCCTGTGCAGGTGGCACAGACGTGCTATGCTGGTGGACTTCCTGGAAGGAGTCAAGGCTTAGAGTCCTCACCAGAAGAAGATGAAGAAGAAACCCAGAAACAAGATTATCCTCTCTAAGACCACTGGGACAGTTTCCACTATTATAATTATTATCAACTGGATAATAATTGTGTCCTATAATTAATCGCTGGCTCCTTCCCATTAAATGCTCTCAGTATAAGTGACAGCAACACTGACCAATAAGAGCAACTCTAGTTGGAGTTGTTCTGTGTGTGTCTGTGTGTAAAGTGAGCATGGTATTTGTAACCCACCCCGACTGGTAGCAGTCATTGTGGTGTGGAGTCGTGGATCTCAAGCTTTGGAAAAGTTACTGCATCCCTCCCCCTTGTCAGATTCCAATCTGAGAAGAAACACTCAAAACTCAGTGATTCTTAGGAAAACATTTTGGCAAGCATCTTCAGCCATGACTAATGTGTCCCTTCCTGGTTGTTGTCCTAGCATTTGGATTCTTGTGGAGATATTAAATAGGATAGTGTGGAAATATGGGTGGTTTTCATGCCCAATTGGCTGCTGCATTTATTTAAAATATATATATATATATATATACATATATGTATATGTATATATATATACGTATATATATATGTATATATATATATATATATATATATATATATATAGTCTTTGGGCAATGATATAGAATGCAGAAGGAAAAGTTATCGTGGTCAATTCTGGGAAAGTACTTGAGAGAAAGTTGAAACAATCAGGCAACCAAAGTGGTGGTGGGGACAATGGAGAAAAAGGAGGGGCACTGGGGGAGGGGAGTATGGGTTGGCTTTCTCTAGCTTCTCCTGAGGAGAGATGGAAAGGGAGGGGGGCAGAAAGGAAAGACCCTAGCTGGCACCTGTGCATTTACATTATCATAATGCTTATTTAGTGAGATTATAAGTGACTTTTTTCATACATGGTTTCCTAAATTTTCGAAATTTTCTACACTAATAGGTATTTGTTTTTAGTTAATGAAAGACACAATAAATGTTTCTCCAAATGCTCATTTGCTTTATGCTATGGGTGGGGAATCCATTTTTATCGTTGTTGTTGTTGGGGTCTCAGAGAGAAAAATAACATCTAGTGTTAAAAGGGTTTGTTGTTTGTAGAAGTCATACTGACACAGAATTCTAGGACTATGACACCTCCACTGAAGGATGACAAGGTGTCCCCTACATACTTACAGTCATAACATCACCCAGTACTAACTATGTCTTATACATTTTAGCTACTTGATACTTTTCAATGGTGTAATTAGAGTAGATAAGTTAAGTATAAACATAACTAACAGTACAAAAAGTATCCTATACAAGAACACTTCTGGCCTCCTGGTCTTGCTTGGAATATAAGACATGACAAATTGTTTTGGAACAATGGTTCTTTCAGCCCACACCCCAAGTTCTCATGGACATTCAAAAGGGGATGATTAGTCTCCTAACTTAACAATTCTCCAAATTTTTGAGATACAGTCCAATCCCACTGTTTCCTTAAGGCCTTGTTCCACTCTGTTTTCATCTTTAGCATATCACTCTCAAGATGAAAGTTTCTGTGTGTTTGCTAGGAGATGTATAAAGTCCCTCAAACTGTGTAACACTTTTCCTTAAAACCACAAAGTTTTTTTTTTTTAATTTTTTTTTCAATGTTTTTTATTTATTTTTGGGACAGAGAGAGACAGAGCATGAACGGGGGAGGGGCAGAGAGAGAGGGAGACACAGAATCAGAAACAGGCTCCAGGCTCCGAGCCATCAGCCCAGAGCCTGACGCGGGGCTCGAACTCACGGACCGCGAGATCGTGACCTGGCTGAAGTCGGACGCCTAACCGACTGCACCACCCAGGCGCCCCAAAACCACAAAGTTTTAATATTAGTTTTAGTGTTTTGTAGTTTAGTGAATAATCACAAGACACTCCTTTGTGATTTTCAGGATATTCATGCTCCATTTGGGGGATCTATTCCCCAGTCTCTACGCAGAGAATCAGCCTTACACCGTGTGCCTGGCTGAACCTGTCTCCAAAGAGCTTCTTCTATATAAAAAACTAATTTTAACCAACACCAAATCGCTAGTGCTTTATTCTGCGCTCCACCATTTAACCCACTGGCAACGGTTCTTTAAGGATAACTTAGAAGCTGAGTCATATTATTGACCTTGTCAACGACATAGAAAATCTAGTGGAAAAGGGAGTTGATGAGAAAAATCAGGAAACCTGGGAGCCAGCACTTTTTCTGTGCAAAACTGGTTCGGTGACTTTGGACAAAGACTTTTAACCCTCTGGGTTTTGATTTCCTTGCCTGTCAAGTGAGAGAGCAACATCTATCTGCAAACCTCAGTGGATTCTGGAGATCAAATAAAAGTAAGGAAATGCACTTTGAAGAGCATAGCACCCTGTTCAGATGCAAGGATGACTGGGATGCAGCCTCAGGGAAAGCTTTTCATCTCTGTGTGTCCTTAGATCCTCCATCAACGAGGGGAGCCCCATCTCCACATGGACTTACTCCCCACCTTCCCAGGCTCCCTAACCCCTTCACAGAAGAGTGCAAACACCACAGCAGAGGCTGCCTGAGGGATGTGCTACCGATCCTCTCTTAATACCTCTGACTTGCTCTGAATCCTTATGCAATGGGGCAAACACCAATACCAACTTGTTTTTACAACATGCAGGTTATTACTCTGAAAGTTATTTTATGGGTCCTTTCTTCCTGTAGAATGGGTTTTTATTTCTAGTCATTAAACGTATGGACTCTCACTATTGTGTCTAATTGCTTTGCATATGTGTATATATCCATCTCTTGTCTCCTGATAGCTTTACAAAGTCTTTGAGGATAGGCGTGTTTCCTGGCACTTGATCACTTGACCTGGCACCTAGCACCAAGCTAGCACCAAGCTCAAAACCCTTCATGCCCAGCACCCTTTAATGTCAGTGTGTCCTTCTCAGTGCATCCTCCAGGATGCAGTTTCACATCCTCTGCATGGCAGCTTTGCCTCTTAAAAACCTTTCCCACCCAACTGCAGACTTCAGTCAGCCAGGTGCCTTCCTGTACCCCCCACATATGCCCAACTGCACGTCTTTACCGCATGTGGCCACACTCATCCACTACACTTCCACTCTCCAAGGCTTGGCTCTAGGATTTTGTCTTTTGAATACTATTATCTTTCCTGATCCTAGATCCCTATGGCCCCCACTGTTGGCCACTGAGCATGGATTAAATTTGGTCTGCATTTATTCCCTGGTTGCTTTATGTATGCTAACTTAGCCTCCCTTCAGTATAGTATAAGGAACTTGAAGTAGGAGCCCTTCCTTGCTTGTTTTTCTTCTGGTCTCTCTAACTGCCCCTGGCACTGTGATATATATAAAGTAACTAAAGAGCTCCTGATCATTTTTGTGAATATAGGGTCTTAATGAGCCAGCATATATACTTCATTCGGCAAAGTAGTGAAGACCTCTGGAAGAGCAACGATTGGGCTTTAGTCTATAATACTTTGCATATAGTAAATGTTCAATAAAAGATGCATTTGTCAGAACTTGTGACAGCCAGGACTGATCTTCCATTTGTTCTCAGGATCACAGCCAACACCCACGGTACCACAGAGAGGAGTTTTCAAATAGATATTAACATGATCAAAAATTAAGTGCTCAAGTGTCTGTGGGGCAGGGAAGGGGGAGCTGGCCTAGACTCTTACCTCTTTTCAAATACTATAACCTTTATCTTTTCTATACATGGATTTCATGGGAAGGCAGAATGGCACAGCATGAAAGGTTCTCGCATTGTTTTTATGCCTCCAGACGTGAGGACATTAGGCTTAAGACATACTAAGATTGGGTGCATCACCTCCCATCAAAGGCTGATAAGAAATAAAATCTCCTTAGAAGCTGGAGCATGGCTAGAACCACTTTCACTGTCTGCACCTACAGCCCCCATTTTCTCATTGTCCACTTGATTCTTTAACTTCTTATCACTTGTATTTGGTACATATACAAGTATATGGTACACCATATACTTGTACCATATACCACATATATGGTACACCAAGCCATAACCATATGAGGCACTAATTACATCATATTTAAATTTTCTGTTGTTTCAGGACCACTGATATGTTCATACATATTCTCATCTCCCATGAACTCTCTGAAGCTTCTGGAGTTCTTCTTAAATGCATTCTTCTTTGACTCCTTGGTTTCCCTCCAACATTTCCAGCATTTCTTCTCTGCATCTTTCCTGATTCCCTCTTATTCTGCTTCTCTCTTTAAGGTGAGCCACAGGGTCCTCTCTTCCACCCTCTTTTCTTTATTCTCTATCATTCTCTCTCTTGCTCTGCACCGCACTATTGACTTCTGCCTTAGCAACTCAATTTCTTGCACACCAACCAGATTCGTTCTTTGATTTCTGTAATTCTGTTCATATGCTACCACTCTTCCAGTTGTCTGGGGCCAACATATTGGAATCATCTTTGACTTTAGCTAGAGAGGAAAAGAGATGAATTAAGAATGACTCACCTGAGTAATGATATTTTTATGCTACTTATAATGTGGGTGCTAGGGTAGGGAAGGAAAGCAGGGTGGTGGGCACAACCCAAATAAGACATGGATAATTAGCATATCGTATGGAAAGACCAAAGATGGAGCAGGTTGGCTCAACCCAGACTAGTGGGAAAGAGTGTTCAGGAAAGAAAGACAAAGTATAATTTGGTCATTTCATGACTTTTGCCTATTTAAAAAATGACTTCCCACTGCCTACTTCATTAAGCACAAGCCTCACAGTGTAGGGGAAAAAAAAACCCTAACTCATGAGGACAACAGTCTTTTCTGGCCTTATCTGTCATGATCCCCAACTGCAGATCCTATCCTCAACAAAACTGGAGTAAACACCATTTCTCAAATGTTTCTTGGGTACTTCCACCTAAATACCTTTGTTTACATGGCTTCCTTTCCACATTGTGCTTGCTTCCCCACCTCACCTCCACCTCCCTTCAGTCCTCTACCATTTCCACTCTCCAAAGCTTCTTCCATCCATCAAGACCCATCTTAAATGGCAACTACTGCAAAGAAGCATTTCTGATTCCACTGCTGTACTTGTACTGAAAACATGGAGGTGGCTTACCCTCATTTGGGCAGCCCCAGCGCTTCCTCTGTGGCTTCTGATGGCGCTTATAGCCTGCCTTGTAAGATCAGCTTCATCCAGTTTCCTCCTCTGCATTAACAGGAGAGACTTCTGGATTGTAATTTCTTTGAGGGCATAAGCATCCAGTTTATTAATCCTTGAATTCCTCCCCCAGGACTGCACCAAACGTGTGTATGTATATGTGTGTGTGTGTGTGTGTGTGTGTGTGTGTGTGTGTACCAGCCACCAAAGAAATCCTTTTTTACATTTTCGCTTGTCGTTATCACCCCCTTGAATTCAGCCAATTTGTACTAAGTGTTATCCTGACACGAGCCTATGCCACAATCCAAGCAAGTATTCAGTCTCATTACCTTTTCGTTTATAGAGTGAAAGAGATGGGTTTCTGGAAAGTCTTTCTGAAGGCACCATCCTCATCTCTGCCCCAGTGACACACCAGTCTTTGGCAAGCATGCTTTATTGATTTCTCTAGCCAAGAAAGGCTCCATGTTGTATCAAAGCCAAGTCTGTTGAAACTGTAAGCTCTCTGCACCCACACCTGAATCTGCATAATTCTCCAAAGCCACAAGGTATAAATAAAAACTTCCAACAGGACAGGGGAGCATTTGCCAACTGTGGGAAGATAAATGGCCTGGGGACTTCTTGCTCCAAAGGCAGAATGGCTTGATTTCTGATTTTAATGTGGAAAAAGAGATGCTGGGAATCTAAGATTTTTTTCTTTCATTGCCAGAAAGTTATGGGTCACAACATTTAATTTGATTAATTCCTGGTTTCCAAGAGAAAACCTTAGGAGGAACCTTGGGAGGCCCAATAAAATAAGTATGTGCAATTGTTAAGACAGGAAAGGAAAAAAAATGACTTCCATCAGAGCCCACAAAGATTGTTTCCAGTCCCAAACATGGGTCCCCTGAGACAGCCTGGAAACCAAATTATTGTCAAATAGATGCTTACCTTTTACAACAGCTCACAGCAAAAGAAAACATATAGCTTAACATCACTCCCACAACTCACCTTTCTAGTTTTTTTTCTTTTATTCCCTCTCCCTCTCCTTCCTCTCCCTCTCCCTCTCCTTCCTCTCCCTCTCCCTCTCCTTCCTCTCCTTCTCCCTCTCCCTCTCCTTCCTCTCCTTCTCCCTCTCCCTCTCCTTCCTCTCCCCCTCCCTCTCCCTCTCCCTCTCCCTCTCCCTGATGTTAAGCTTCTGGGTTTGAGCTCTTCTGCCAATTAGGTATGTATCACTGGGTGAGTCACTTG
This sequence comes from Felis catus, assembly GCF_018350175.1. NCBI lineage: Eukaryota > Metazoa > Chordata > Mammalia > Carnivora > Felidae > Felis > Felis catus. The sequence continues at coordinate 65,294,086 of NC_058379.1, read as the reverse complement.
ACCTTATTAAGCCTCAATGTACTCATCAGCAAAATGAGGTGTTTATACTACATTGTTAAGATTCTTTTACTTCTGAGTCTAAATACAAATGCAAACATGCTCTGTCTGTTCCCTGGCAATGGGTCACACAAGTGCTCTAATCTTTTTTCAAAGGTGATGACTGTGGGTTCAGCACAGAAAAGGAATGAGCTAACTTGTTGGTGGGGGGTCAGGTATGGAGAGTTCCACCTTTTTTGAAAAGTTAAATCAAATGGCTAGAGGAAGTGGCTGGAGCCAAAGATGAATGGTGGTGAGTCATATAATTTAATACATAGACCAGAGGGATCTGTTTGGAAATTTCATTGCACAGCTAGTTAATTGGCCAAGTTGGCCAATAACTTGAGCACTTTCTTCCTAACTATCCAATCTGTATGTTTGTGCACATGCATGTGCGTATATGTTTGCATTCAAACTGCACTGTATAAATTTGAGACTTTTAGAATCTGAGACTATGAGATCTGGTCAGAACTTTTCCTACCACAGTCCCACTTGGGAAAACAGAGTGAAAAAGATGAAGAGGTCTTTCAGCTGAATAGTGGAGGAGACAAGACTGGGCCAGGTGCTCATAATCCTGTTAAACCACACAGCAGCCATTAGCTAATTAATCTTTCATTTCCTCCCACAGGATGACCCAGAATTCAACCTGGATTAAGATTAAACAGACTGCACTTCATCATCTTTTTATTTTTCACTTTCTTTTTTCCTGGTCTTAACTTTTTCTCCCATGAGACCTCTTCTTCCTTCTATTCTATTTGTAGAAAACATTCCTCACACATAGTTCTTTTATATAGTTTTCATGACATTTCATCAATGTGGCTAATTTCCTCATCTGGATGCCTGATTGGAGGAGGGTTTTGTATTATTCTTGGCTTGGGCATCTATTTCCTGCCTATGAGTGACAACAGAGACTGCCTCCCACAATGCCCCATGGCGTTGAGAAGAGGAGCTGGCAAAGGGCAAAGCAGAAGCCACAAGGAGAGGTGGAATCGTCCAGGCTCAAGGGAATCTACCTACCTACATGGCAAGATTCTGACATCTGAGAGGAGAGCCAGGGATTCATTCTCAGCATCCATTCATTGTGAGGAAAGTACTTGACATCTGTGGACTCAGGATGGCTACCTTGACTAATTAATGGCATTGGATGAAGGGGTAACATAGGTAAATTGACTCTTTTCACTGTGTCTCCAACATCAGATGGGAGCCTGGATAGCAGGGCTCAAGATGTCTGAAGTTCCCAGCATAATATTAGGTCAAAATATGCAAAAATTGTTTCTAAGTGGTATGAATGGGGAGAACATCACTCACACTACAGACCTCTTCCACCACCTAAGGAGAAGTTGGCTTTGAGAGCATGTGGCATCCTTCTGACTATGTGTTATCAAACTTGGACAGGATTGCTCTTCTAAGAATCTGCAGCATGTCAGTACACTAAAGATGGTGACGCCTGGTGGGAGAAAGGCGCACATGAGGGCCCATCAGGCTCCTTCCAGCTTTGGGTATCTGTGGATGGCACCTTCCCACTGCTTATCCATTATTTGGTCCCAGACAAGCATTTTTATAAATGGAGATTTAGCAGATGGTATCCATTTAGAAAACAGATCAAAAGATCCACTGCCTTCTGAAACAAACAAACAAACAAACAAACAAAGCAGAAGGAGTAAAATAGAGAAAAATGGTAAAGAGTCCATGTGACTTCTAAGCTCTAGGTGTGTTGTAAGGGGGCTAACAAGACAATGCATCCATCTGCTGGGCCAAGGGGGTTGGAGAAAGAATGATTTTCCAAGCAGGAAAGAGGAAATGGAGTGTGCAACTATTGCTATTGCTAAATGAAGTCTCTAATTTCTGTCTCCATAATGGTAATGACTTCCATTTATACGGTGTCTTCCATCAGCTCTGATCTCAGGGAATGCTCAAAGTCCTCTCTTGACTTAGCTCCTAAATCTGGTCCTCAACAGGCTAAAGAATGGCATCTATATTTATGTCATATCTATTTTAGAAAAGACTAGCTCATGTGAAATAGGACATTGGGATGCTAAGGGAATGAATCCAGAGTGGAGAAAGAAAAGGTAGAGGGAGAGAAATTGTGAGGAATACTGATACTTTTTTCCAAGCAGGACCCTCAGTATCATCCACAGAAGAGACACCTCGACTCAGGTAAAGTCTCTTAAAAGTTTTAATGCCTCCAGTAACCTCAGTCTCACTCCACCTGCCTTCCACCTTTTAATGGGACTTGGTGTTCCTTCAAGTGTGTCACATTAAGGTGAGCACTCTTCACGGAGTCTTGACAAACTCTGACATTGAATTCCAAGTGCTGCTAAAGGCATTTTGTCCCTGATGCTTTTGGGGTTCAGAAATAGAGGGGACATTTGGAATACAGGTGAGATGAGGCCAAGGTTTGGAAGGGAGGGGAGTGATAGAGAATCCGATCTCCTCCAGTAACATATTCAACAAAATGTGTAGGGACAACAGACATAACTCATATAGATATAGAAACCACCAACAACTATGATTCATTAAAAAGCTGAAGAAGAAAAAAATATAACAGAGTAAGCACAAAGCAGTAGCAAAAATAACTCCGAGAACTGGATTGCAGTAGGAGCAGAGGTGGAAGCCTGTCCAGGTAGACATTTCCAGGCTAATGTCTAGAAAAGGTTGGGCCATTAGGGGTCCTTTTTCATTGGTTGGGAATTGAATACAGGGATGTGGTCTTTCCTTAATTACTCTCTTCTGTAATTATCACATAATCGCTGTGAAGATGCCTTAGGGAAAGGCATGTAATTGGGGGATGGATGGATATCTGAGAAGAAGGGCCATAGAGGAATACATGAGTACTGAGCTGAGGACCAGGACCTGTGTTCTAGACTTGGCTTAACTATTGGTGGCATGTGTTCAAGCTGCAATGCGATGGCCAAAGCCCTGGGCTTAAAATCATAAATAATGGCTTTCTAAACCCGAGCAGGTCACTTGATCTCTGAACCCCAATGTATTTGTAAAATAGAAATGAAAATACCTCTCTTCTAAGATTGCAGGGTGTCATCAAGAAATGCATGTGAAATGGCTTTAAGAACTGAAACATACTATATGAAAGAAGTCTGGCCCAACCCTGTCAGATACAGATGAGTAGACACTAACCCAAAGAAACAGAATGCCATGCCTAAGGTCCTACATCACAGAGTACCCAATTAATACCCAATTAGGTTGAACCCAGCTTTCTTTTATGACACTTGTCATAATGCTGGTTTCTTTTCACCTGATGTGGCAGAGTAAAGAATGAATAAGAAGATAGGGAGAGGAAGGGGAATTTTGAAGAAAGTAATGCCATCATGTGAATGCAAACACAGATAGAACTGTATGGCTAAGAGGGTGGGCACCTTCAGAGACACACAGGGATCAGAGATGGATCTCTATCTGGGAACCTTCATGAAGTCAACCAGCACCCGGAAATGTAGTCCAACCAGAGAAAAATCTTGGTATGACTGCTGAGAAATCTAATGAGCAATGATGGATAGAGATTTTGGCTTCTAAGATCTTGCTTCTCAGGTCTGTTAAGTTAGGATCCTTGCTTGTGGCTTCTTAGTAATAACATGGCAACATTACTGTTTTGCTAAATAATGCCAAGAAAATACAAAAATGAAGAAAACCCTCTGTCCATGGCTGGTGTTGGACCTGTGGATCAATTTCACCATATTGAAAGAGAGCAATAGTTTTTCTCATGTAAAAGTTTAATCTAGCAACTCCGTCCAGGTGGGCTTAATTTGAGCTTTGCGTAGAAAAAAACAAATACTTTCAACAAAGTCTGATGATGAGAAACAGAGAAACTTAGATGAGAACATCCACTTTGGGCAATTTATCCACTTTGGGCAATTATGAAGTGTGGGCCATTTATCATCTTCAGTAGGAGACATGACTGCTAATTGGTCTCTTCATTAACCAAGGAGAACATCCACCACTACAGCAACTCACAAGCTAGTGGTAATTTGAGGCAATCTTTAAGTGGTTTCCAACTCATAATCATATTTCTTCTGAAGTCTGCTGGCCTAGAAAAATGACTCTAATTCCTCATGAATACACTGCCCTCACCTTCACTCATGATGGACTACCCAGGAGGGAAGAGGTACACATCACAGAGGAGAAACACTACACCCAAACCTGAAATAAAGATGACTAGTCTTTTAAAAGCAGACTGTGGCCAGAGTGCTTGTACTATCTGGGGGTAGAGGGAGCATGAGAAATCCTTTTAGCTTCTGTAGCTCCTAGAAAAGGAGCTTCTGCTGTTTTCCTCGTAAACAACTGTTCTGTTCTACAAGAGTCTTATCACTTTCATGATGTCTGGACAGGGACGAAGGGATACTTATGCCGAAGTATCAAGCTTCTGTGGCAAGGAAGGTCTGTGTGGGTGGGAACGTTAGCAAGGAAATTCTGCCAGCAACTGACAAGGAATGAGCTCTTTCTAATAGCAACCAGTACTTTAAGTTTAGCAATCAGTGGGCAAAATCCCACTCCCAGCAGACATGCCAAGATATGCAGCAGTAAGTTCCCGTAGGGGCAGGAGGCTTGCAACACCTTTCAGCCAGGCTCCCTCCCCTTCATGCGGGGAAATGATGAGTGGGGTCTCCTCAGGGAAGCTTATCAAATGCCCATGGACAAAATGAGGACAAGATAGCCTGGAGCTATGGCTCCCTCATTAGGTACACTTGAGGATGCACAGGTGGGCAGCTTCCAATGGCTCTGCTGTAGACTTCTCACCTAGGATGTGGGACTTCTGGAGGCAGCATGCCAGATGAACTAGATATAGCTCCCATCCAGCATTGACATTCTTGGGATCTTACTGGCATTCTTAGTGAGTTTTAGAGGGTTTATGCCACTAACAAACTGCACCATCAGATTGGATGAGGACTTAAGCATAGCATCTCTAATAGAAAGCATGCACATAGTGGGTGTGGTTGTAGTCTAGGTAGCTACTGGGGCTGTCTCTAGGCCCATGGATCCCAAGGCAATGACTCTGAGAGGAAAGGCAGTAAATACCAAGTAACCCGTGTATAAATAGTGCTGCAAAGTCACATGTGAAGAACGCCCATTTCCACCTGGTCCCTACCTCTCTGCAAACTAGTGAATACAATATGTCAGTGATAGCAGACTCCTGACGTGCAAAGCCCAGCGATGAAATAATAGGACGGCCCAGGTCTGAGGAGAAACATGGCCTTACCTGGAGACAGGGAGGAGTCGTAAGAACTTCTCTCCTTGCGGCTCATCTTGAAGGCTTGGATGTCCTTTTCCCTGTATGTCCCAAAGCCCTCATAGCTCCTCCTTTTACTCCCGCTCATGTCACTGTCCCACTTGTCATTTGAAGGGGTCATGTCACTGAACACGTCCAGGCTCTCGGGTCGGGTGCTGCCACCATCCCCACCACTGCCAGAGTACCTCTTTGTGCACGAGTCTGTAGGCTCACTGCTCAAGTCACCTTTGTCCTTGGCCTGTGTCCAATGCTGGGCATCAGAAAGTGACAGTGTAGACAAGGTGTCCACCTCAAAGTTGTTCTTAGAAGCTTTGTGGCCGGCTTCACTGTGCTGGTGCTTCTGCTTCTCCTTATGCTTATTCTTCTCACTCACTAGTGGGAGCTCCTTGTCCGCACTACTCAGCCGCTCGCTCAGGATGTGGCTGGAGAAGCCTGTGGCTTTGCCTGCAAAGAGACCACTCAGGTTGTCATGGGTCCCCAGGATCCGGTCTTCCTTGTGCTTATGCTTGTGTTTGTGTTTTCTCTTGTGGAGCCGACCGCTGGACAGACCGGCACTGCCCGCCTTGGGAGGATTCAGGGATGGCTGCATGTCGCCGAGGCCCATGCCGACAGGTCCCTGCAGGTGCACTCCATGCTTTGCTTTATGCTTAGCTGTACCAGACATCTTCACGTGGGAGCTTGTGTGGAACTGAGGTGGTGGCACTGTTGGCCTCATGAATGGGGAAGCTGCTCCAAGTGTGTGCGACAGGTACAAAGGAGCTGGGTACTGACTGTAATAACCAAGGTTCATCATAGGCATTGATGTGTAAGGCATTCCATAGGGTGCATAGTAACTTCCACTGGGAATAGGGTAGCTGAACCCTTGTAAAAAAGGCACCTTTGTCATGGTGTCATTGGTTTTTGCAGGCCTACCACGCTTCTTCTTTGACTTCAAGTCTGAAGTCCTGCGAAGATAGAGCAACGGGTCATACTGGATATATGGCACCGGGTAATAGTGATCGAAATTAATCCGAAAAATGCTGGGATACGGATTCTCGTGGTAGAAGGTGTAACTCCGGTGGGAGATCCTGAACACCTGGAACTTGGTGATGAGCTCTTCCAGGTCTGCCAGAAACTGAAGGTCATCACGATTTTGCAGGCTTTTCCGTTTCCTCTTGTGCTTTGGCTTCTTGAGGCTTTCATGGGCCAGGAAGTTGTCCACCATGAGATGCTTCTGCCGGTGGCCATGCCGGTTCTTTGTGCTGGTGTCAGACGGAATGGTCTCCGGGTTGTCCAGGGAGCAGAAGTCAAAAGAGTACCTCCGTCGGGATTCTGAACTCTTCTCTGCTTGGTCAGACGTGCTGTTGTTGTCCGTCCCAATGCCGCTGTCGCTTGGGATCGTCTCCTCACTGTGCGACTCGCTCACGGGGGACAGCGTTATTTCCTTGAGTGACCCAATCTCGCAAAGGTGGGAAGGTGAGTTGGCCATCAGCCTGGGGGGAGACAGCTTCCAGGCTCCACTGTGTATTCCCTTTTGGGTTTTGGTTGGAAGAGCACTGATAGGCTGGAGATTTGGCATAGTTTTCAACTCTGAAAAATTGGTTTCAGTGCTGGCGGGGCTCAGGTTGCCATTTGACCCACCTAACTGTGTTGAAAGTGGGTGCATAGCTGCTGGTGAAGACGCCACAAGTGACTGAAAGTTGGAAGGCACGGCTGGAACATCCGGCTGGCTAGAAACAGGCCTTGGGTGCTTGATGGCTGTTTTGGGTTCCTCAGATGGGGGTGGCAGCTCTGCTCTTGGCTTCCTGCCCCTCTTCTTGCCAATGTAGATGGTTCCCCTCTTGCTGACATTAATCTGCTTGCCCAATTTGCTCTCGATGGCTGCTGCCCCAGGGCTGGTCTCTGGGGGAGCTTTAGCCTTCAGAGCAATGTTGCTGGAGCAGGACAAGATCTGGTTCAAGATATTTTTTCTCTTGAGTGTTTTCATCTTATTGATAGTTTTGATGGTCTTCTTATCCAACACCCCAAGCTTTCCAACTTTTTTGTGAAATTTCATCTCGCTCATGGGCTTGTCCTCTCCTGGCACTAGTTGGGCCAACTTAGCTAAACTGCGTCGTCTCTTTCTTTTCTTCGTGCCAGGGAACTCCCGGCTGATGGGACTGACCGGGCTGGTAGAAGTCCCCTCGTGAATCGTCTCAACCGTGAGCAAAGGCTGCTTCTTCGGCCGCCCCCGCTTCTTCTTGACTGGCGTGATCACAGTAAGACTGTCTGTGTTGGTGTACAGAGGGCTGGATGGGGTGATGGGATAGGCAGATGGCGGTTCCACCATCAGTTTATCGGAGGTGGCCATGACTGCCTCCCGAAGCATACTGGTGGGCTTTGGTTTGCTGCATGTCCACCTCCGTTTTGCAGCAAATTTGGGATGCTGGATTTCTGGCAGCTTTCTCGATGGAGAGTGGTCTGTGCACGCTGGAGGCGTCACGATCATGGGTGGCTTCCGCTGCTTAGACAGACCTCCTGGAACGACTTTCTCGGCATTTCCACTTGTCTCAAGGCCAACTGAGGGGGACTCGTTCTCTATCATTTTACTCAACTTAGGGACACGGGGATCTTTCTTATTTCCCTCAGGGTTGGAGAGTATCCTATTAACCACTTCACTGCTCATAGTGATTCCAGAAGCCAGGGCTTTCTCTGGCATGATCTTTTCCACCACTGCTTTGATGGACTGTCTCTTTTTCCTCTTATGGCTGGTTGGATCTAGACAGGGTGCCTTGATAGGGATAGTAATCCGGACATGACTTGAGTCATTTTCAGGATTACTGACAGAACTCGTGTTCTGCCTGGCTGGTGATGCCTCTTGGGCATTATCTGCAGAGTAGCCTTCCCTTTTCCCTTCTGTATTGTCAAATGCTTTCTGGGCATTCTTGACCCAGTCCAGGTCCGGGTTTGATATGGTTTGACTTATCACATCTTTTTTACTGGACTTTTTCTTGCTGCCTATAGTAGGTGGTTCTGGGGGCTCCTTTGCAACTCCACCATCTTGATCTACCAAGGGCTGAAGCCCATTGCACTCGACAGAGCTGCTGGGCGGGGCTGGTGAGCTGTGGCTGCCTGGGGATGGGACCACGCCTCCCAAGAGCAGATCTTTGCTGCTGTTGGACAACTGACTCCATGTGCTCCCTGCACTGCCTTTCTTACCCTGGGCCTTTGCAAAGGAAGCCACGGGCTCAAGAGCAGGGATCTTGCTGGTGCTTGCAGTTTCTCTGCCAGACTCTGGACTGATGAAGCAATTCTGAGTGGCAGGTCCACTGTCAGAGTTGGTGGACCAGTCCATGTGGTTCTGGCTGCTGCTTTTTTGCTGGTGCTTTGGTTTTAAGGTGTCACTGGTGACGTCCTGTGGGAGGCCTGGGTCATAGTGGAGAGCTGAGTGTTTCTGTGGCCGCTCGTAAGCCTAAAGGTGGGGCAGGTGGAGAAGGAGAGAGAGAGAAACAAAGATGAGCATGTTGGAGATATTTAAAATTCAATGTCAAAAGGCTTTATTATTTGAAAGTTGGTAATGGCCACCTTTAATTCCAGAATGGTTTTGAAGGTTTTCTCATTTGCAGAAGTAAAAACATGTGGCACAGATTTGGAACATTAATAAGGATGCTTTGATCACCATCTTTATCCCCCTTAATAATAGGAACTTTTACCGATCTTTTGGTTGAATGCAATCTCAGCATAGAGGACAGGCCCTGCAGGTCACTTAGCTTAGTCACTTAGCTTAGCCCGACTTGTATGCATGAAAAAGCTGAAACTTTTCAATGGTGAGTCCTGCCTATGGTGGCAGAGCCCAGGAGAGAATGTGAACTTTCCAACTCTCCGGTCCCTTTGCCTAACTCAAGCTGCCTCTTACTTCTGTCCCAGCTTCCCCTCCAACTCATGTCCTTTCTTTGCTTCCTCTTACTGAAGTTCATTTCTGTTTGCACTTTACCTGGGAGTTTAGCGTCTCTGTGCTCAAACAAGTAGTTCACTGGGAACCACTGCAACAAGGAAAAACAGCACAAGCTGAGAAACTAAGGGGGAGAATTTGAAGACTGTGTGAAGACAAGGGAGCCAGTCAAGGACATGGAGAAGAAGAAATGGAGTAGGAAAGAAACTCAAAAGACCTTCCACCCTTCTGACTTTTAGAAGCGGTGTGGTGTTGGGAGTTAGTATGCTGAGGCATCCTGAAACCCAGGTTAGGCACTGACAGCTTTCTTGAGAAAACTCCTGGACAATCTCAAAAGGAACCTTGAGTCTCGTGGACATAAATGGGTCAAAAAAAAATGCACAGTCACTCAAGATCACTGCTCCCAACTCTGTCAGCTGTGCTTCTCCCAGCATGAATTCTACAGGAAAGTCTCCAGACTTCGGCACCTTCCTGAGGACTGACCCTTCAGTCCGGAAAGGCAGAACCTGTGCTAGAGGCCAGACATAACCAGTGCCTGCAAAGTCACAGAGGGAGTAGTTAATGAATGTCTTTTTGAGATATTAAAAGGTTTTTTAAGGTTGATTTATTTTTCATAGAGAGCACAAGCTGGGAAGGGACAGAGAGAGATTGGGACAGAAGAGCGGAGGCAGGCTATGTGCTGACAGCAGCGAGTCCAATGAGGGACTTGAACTCATGAACCGTGAGATCATGACCTGAGCTGAAGGTGGATGCTCAACTGGTTGAGCCACCCAGCTTGCCCAAGACATTAACCCAATTTTTTTAATGTAGATACACTAACATTATTGCAGATAGATTTTAAGCCATGCCACCAGTGTAAAGAAGCATTCTTCAAAGTTTATCGTAAGTACTGTTTTATAAACACAAGCAGTAAACATACAGGATGCATTATCCTAAGATGTGTTAAAGAATGGAAAATACTAGTAAATTGAAGAAAGCTTTGGATAATATCTCCACTGAGAAGTAAATGATGGTTGGCTTAGTGGACTTAGGAAGTTTTAACCTGTAATATGTATCTGTCTTTATGTATCTACCCATGTTTCTATCATCTATCTGTGCCTATTTGCCATTGATGTTCTAGCATTTACGCTTCATTAGAAAACACTGCTTATAGTCCCTATTAAGAATCAAAACACAGGTGTCAGAAAGCATTATGGGTAAAATTCAATGTAGTAAAGCAAGTAGGGTTTTTTTCACAGTGGTTCCTGGAATCCCTAGAGTTATTTTCTGCCTCCCTGATTTTGTGAAATCCTGTTTATACTTCCAGTATTGGACTCTGTTTTTTAAGTATCATGAGACAGTCTCCCCAGGCTAAGCCTATAAGTGCCTAGGAGAAAATTAAGACAAAAATTTACTTTTTTGTATTTACTTTTTCTTCATCTTGCAATGTTTTAGGGGACATCACTAATCATCAACATCTAGACTAATCCTGCACTTGGCTTTGCTAGAAATTACTGCTGTGGACATAAACTGCTGTCCTATTTTTTAAAAAATACAGGAATCTTATTCATGGCATAAAATGTTGAATGCCACTTATCTTTTATGAATCAGGGCTCTGCTAATTTGTCATTTGTATTTCAGATTTTAGTTGGCACTGTGTGTGTACTCACAGGATGACAGGTCTACAAAAGGGCTTGGAAACAAAATTTCTCACTCTTTAGTGCAATAGTATAAGCGGTAACTCATACTAGAACACTTCTGAGAATTAGTTCTGGCACTTCTTAAACATTACAGTGCAAAAAAAAAGAAAAATCTGAGTTCCTAGTTTGGACTCCGGCAAAGCAGGACTTACAGTCACCCGTTTCCCCTGCCCCCCTCCCAACTTTCTTGCCACACCTCCCCACACTTTTCTAGATCTGGTCACTGAAGTCCACACTGGGACTTCATAGTGAAACTGGAATTTTTGGTCTCTGATCCCACCAGTTTCCCTCGATTGCTCCGTCTTTTTCTTCTTGGAACCTAGCAGAATCCTTAATTATTACTCTTCACGTTTGAATCTCAGCTCGATTGTAGGGAGGCCCCCTACCTTAGAGAAGTACTCCTGTTAGAAGTTTTCATGAAACCAGGTATGTCATCTTTGTTGTACTTTTATTTTAGTTTTAATTTTGCATTTGATTTGTGCATTAATTGAATTAAAGCCCGTTTCCCTTTCTAGCCTGTACACACCATCACACGAGTACCAAGCGCAGTACCTGGCAAGTAGTAGGCACTTTTATTGAATAAACATTTATTGAACAAATGAAGGAACACACATTTTGCTATGGGGATATTTTATTTTTTATCAATAGTGAGATTAATGGCCTGTATATTATAACATATTGTCTCAAACACAGTTACCCCCTGCAGCCTAATTCCTTATGCCATTCCCTTCTGCAAACACCATTGTCTCTCATAAAGACATCGATCACAATCCCCATAATGCTTTGTGTCATTTATTTGTGTACTTTTCTGTCTCCCTCTCCTAGACTGTAAGTACTTTGAGGTCAGAGACTCATTTATCTTCTTATCCCCTATGCCTACTACAAAGCAAACCACCCAGAAAGTTCCCAATAAATGTTTGTTGAGTGAATAAGCAAAATCATGTTTGAGATGCCTATTGCCATGATAAAATATGTGGCTGCACACAGAAGATAATAAACTGCCAATCGTTCATTTGATAATGCTTATAAGGAAATTGGAGCGCTCAAATGCATTAGGTGTTGAACAACAACAAAAAAATCTTTCCCAAATACTTAAGGACTAAAGGCATTTGCAAGGTAACTCCCCTTCAATGCAATTTTTACTTAGTTCTCTCTCATCTCCTGTTAATTATTTCACTTTCCAATTAACTCTGCCTTTGGGGAAGGCCATGTGACTGTCAGGAGGGTGGATTTCACTCCGGCAGTTGAAAGGTGGGGGCCTGCTCACTTATACCCAGGGCAGACCGGCTGAAAGTAATGCAGTTAAGTGTGCCTGGTTCCCAGTGCCTCCATCTGGACACTGCCTGATCTCATTGTTTCTACCATTTCAGCTGCAATTTGCCCTGCTGGGAGAGCTGCACAATCAAAGGGCAGGGTGGACAAAAGGGAAGCACAACAAAGGATCAGGACTAATGGGGGGAAATGGTGCTTTAAACCCTGCACTGAGATGGGTTGCAGTGAAGGGGCAAAGAGAACTGAGGAGTGTTCTCTAAGGGGTCCAGGAGAACACGGCTTTTCTCCAGCCTTGGCTGATGGCTATATCCCATTGCATTTCACGGAATCCCATTTCTTCATCTGTCAGCCATGACATATTATATACACAATGGTAAGGCTGTCAGTTCCAATATGTCCTTCACTGTGAATTGAGTACTTACTCCATTGAGACAGAGATGGACGTGGCAAAACAGGCCCCTAGCTCAATGCTGGCTGGGACAAGCTAGGGGCTCCCCCTCCCACCCTTCCAGCAGTCAGTCTCCCCAGGGGGGTCTTTGACTGAGGGCTTTATTGACCTACTTAGCACATGTTTCCATCTCCCCCTTAGATTCTACATTTTTCTGGGAGTAAGAGCTGAATCTTTTAAAGCCTCTTTGCTACCTTTCATCCATGGCAGGGGTGTTGCCTAAAATGGTTACCAAATAAGGCAAGTCCTGATGGAATTCTACATTGGGCTGATTATTTTGTGGAAAACTTTTAGTACCAACTAAGCCCAGCATTTCTCTTGGCTGTTCCCCCGCCCCCGTGAACTGTTTGAAAACATACAGTCACTTTGAAGGTGTGGCTTACTTTTATAAGAAAAATGCTTTCCGGGCCCCTTCAGCCTAGATGCCAAATGCTCATCACTGAACCACCATTCTGAAAACTACACAGATATCTCTTCTAAAGGATGTGTTTATGGAAGCAAGTTCTTCTGCAATGTGAAGAATTATTTTGTGAAGTGGATAACTTCACAATGTATAATAGATCATATACATTTAAATTTTGCATAAGTTAGATTACCTTGTAAAAAGCACTTGATTTTTGTCTACTTTTAAGAACAAGCATGAGATCACTGCATAAAAACTTGAAAAATCCATAAAAATGGGAAGAAAATGAGTCACCCAGTCTTATCTATGGCTTATCTAAAGTAAGGGTTGTCACAATGAGAGAAGAGGGCTATTTGGGTCTGAGAAAAATCATATAACTCATCAAAAATCAAGCATGACTTTGTGGGAGATAAACTACTCTTTTGGGTTAGCTGTGTTTGTGCTACTTTCTGCTGACACTGATAATTTAAATTTACTGTTTGTAAGATATTTTGCTTTACAAGAGTAGGAAAATATGCCTGGCTATGAAGGAACGGGGGGAACTTTTGCTCTTAATTTGGCAATTGATGCTTCTCAAGATGAGATCCTGGGCCACTGTACCAGAATTACCTAAGGTACTGGTTGTTAATACAGATCCTTGGGCCCCACTGCGGATCTACTGATTGCAATCTTCTAGAGTGGGACCAAGGAATGTGCATTTTAACATGCTCTCCAGATAATTCTGAAGCACAATCAAGTTTTAAAAGCACTGATCTAATGTTTCAATACTACAATTCCTCTGGGGTGGGGCTCTTCTGTGGTTGCCATGACATCTGTAGCACATTTTGGTGGTAAATGTGCAGAACAAATCACCATAGTCCTGTTAGGATATGCAATCTGGCACCAGTGAGCATTCTTGTTTTGCTCTCTGAACTCTTTATAACTTACATAGTAAGACACTCTAACATTGTACCCTGTTCAGATATTCCAAGTACACTGCAAGGTGAGGTGGGCAGAAAAGTCAATGGTGTGGGTGGATGAGTATGTTGTCCTCCCAGAAAGACTTTGGAATGCACATGTTCATGACCTCCCACCCTGGGATTTTTATTTCCCCAACTCATGCAGGCCAATACCCAGAGCCCTGGGGTATCCTGGCATTTATCTCTGAGGCTCAAAGCAAGTGCTCGAGCCTGAGCAAGAACTGAGTGTGGGAGACAAGGAATGTAACCAGACACTGTCTGATGAAAGCTTCTCAACCCTGGCTGTACATTAGAATCATCAGGAAGCTTCATAAAGAATACCATGCCTGGGATCTGACCTGGACCAATTAAATCTGCATTCTAGAAGTGGGGTCTGAACAGTAGTACTTTGTTCAAAGCTCTTGGTTATCCCAATGGGCAGACAAAGTTGAGAATCACTGGATTATATCAAAGACAGGGTTCTGGGTTAGGGACTAGAGAGGCTCTGATATTATCAGGATATGTTCTAGTTCAGTGGTTTTCAAATGTGTTCCATAGAGTCCTAGGATTTTGTAAAGACATTTCTGAACTATAGCCAGTGGATGGGGCAAGAGAGATGCTCCACATCATTCTTTTAACCCTCAAATAAACATAACAGCCCTGCAAAGGATTTCATTTATGAGTGTAGGGGTTGGGGAGAGATGGTTCTATCACTTAAAGAAAGACTTTGAGAATGACCCGTTAGGCTCATGAAGAGGAAAAATGTATATATCAGCTTCCATTGAACTTGACCCCAGAGGCTCTCTCCTCAACCCAGTTCATTCCTGCACTTGCTAACAGTAGGTATAGAAGAATGCCACTGAGTACCTTATTTGAACCATGGTCTTATGATCCTCTGATTCCATGCGTGTGATGGACTGAATGTTTATGGCCCTCCAAAATTCATGTGTTGAAATCCTAAGCCCTAATGTGATGGTTTTAGGGAATGGGGTCTTTGGGAACACAGTGTGATTAGGTAATGAGGGCAGAGCTTTCATGAATGGGATTAATGCTCCACCCCAAAGAGACACCCCAAGGAACTCTCTTCTCCTTCTCCATGTGAGGCAAGAGACATATGAGAGCCATCTCTGAACCAGGAAGCAGGTTCTCACCAGACAGTGAATCTGCCAACACCTTGATCTTGGACTTCCTAGCCATCAGAACTATGATAAATAAATTTCTGTTGTTTATAAGCCACCCATCCATGGTATTTCATTATAGCAGCCTGAACAGAAACACTACTCAGCTACTAAACGAACATAAAGTTTTCAATTATGTATATAAAGTGAAAGTGTCCTCATTTCCTGTCACATGAATTGCCCTGGGAAGTCACCTTGATTTAGTTCCCATAGGAACTATTCCTGATATGCTGTTTGGGGGCTGTGAGCGATACTAACACACTCCTTTTCCTGGGGGTGATAACAGCTGGTGCAAAGACAGAGGCCCCTAACATATGTTTCCTTGAGTACAGGGCAATTCTGAATAATTTAAAATGATCATTGACTTCATTCCAGCCACAATGTTGTAATAGGTATTAGACTTACCCTTTCCCTGGAAACAAATATAAAACTGAACACAATATATGAAGCAACTGTTTTCAGGCACTGGACAAGAGATAATATGGGCTGTGATTCTAGAGATAAGGAAACTCATGAGGCCTCCATATCCCTCTTTTTTTTGGCTGAGAGCACTTTCCGAACATGGACCCAGAAAAGTAGAAGCCAGAAATCTGTGATCTCACTGCATGGAAGAAACAGAGATCAGAGTATGGGGCTGAGGGAACTGGGATATGAGAGACAGGGTAATTGAGAAGAGGAAGCCATGTAGAAAAGAAATCCTAGAAACCTTTATAGTGATCTTCTTATGTCTTTGGCCAACTTTTAATCTGCACTTGAGGGCAAGACTCCATGAACCAGCAGAGTGCAGCTACTAGGGGTCCATAAGCTGAACACAGAGTTCTGAGATCACTAATACCTGGCAGTGTTGGATTTCTGCTTAGCCAGAGTGGGGTAACTTAAATAAATATTCCAGACATTTAGTTGATATTACAGAAATGGTACCCCTCAAGTGTAGGATTACACTAGCCCCAGAATAGAAACTATGTTAATCCCTCTCTAACAAAGTTTAAAAAGAATCCTCAGTAGAATAAAGCTAATCTGCCAGTAAATTAACTACCTATCATAACAAAGTCAAACTCTTTAAAGGAAAACAACAAAACCCAGAATCTACACAATATAATATCTACAATATCCAGGACAATAAAAGATGTATCAGACAAGCAACAAAATAGGCAAATGTGACCCCAAACCAAGAGAGTAGATACAGATCCAAGGCCCCCAAAACAACCGTTAGGAAAATGTTCAAGTGTTGAAAGGAAAAGATGAACATAATCAATGAATATATGGGGAATCTCAGCAGAGAGACAACTCTACAAAATAACCAAATAAAAATTCTAAATTGGAAAAATATAATATCTGAAATGAAAAATTCAAAGTATGTATTTAACAGCTTATAGGACAATGCAGAAGAGAAGTTCAGTGAACATGAGGGGGAGACAATAGAAATGATCCAAACTGAAAGAAGGGAGAAAGATGTAAACAAAAAACAAACAAAAATAAACAAACAACCAAGGCTTCAGTGCCCTGTGGAAAAGTATCAGTAAGTCTAACATATATAGTTAGCTTTCCAGAAGTAGAGGAGAATAGTACATATGGATTCACATAGCTAAGATGCTCAATAGACAGAATAAACACACACATAAACCACATATAGGCACATTGTAAACACACTGATGGAAAGCAAAGGTAAAAGTTGTTTTTTAAAAAATGTTTATTTGTTTTTGAGAGAGAGTGTGTATGCTCACACATGAACAGGGGAGAGGCAGAGAGAAAAGAACACAGAGAAGCTCAAGCAGACTTCATGATGCCAGTGCAGAGCCTGACATGGGGCTTGAACTCACGGGCTGTGAGTTTGTGACCTAAGCTGAAATCAAGAGTCAGACACTTAACCAACTGAGCCACCCAGGCACCCCCCAAAGATAAAAGTTTTAGAAGCAGCCAGAGAATTAAGACACAACATTATAGGGAAACAATGACAAAAATAACGTCTGACTTCTCATCAGTAAAAATCAAGCCAGAAGATAATGAAATAACATCTTCATGTTAATAAAATAAAAACAAAACAGTCAACTTAAATTTCTATAGCCAGTGAAAATATCCTTCAAAAATGAAGGTAAAATATTTTTAGATAAATAAAAACTGAAGGAATCAATTGCTGACAGACCAAAATTATAAGAAATGTAAAAGGAAGTTCTCTAGGGTAAAGGGAAATAATACCAAATGTAAACCCAGATCTACATGAACAAATGAAGACTATGGAAATGGAAAATATGTGGGCACACATACAATTTAAAAGGCAAATGATTGCTTAAAGCATAAATAATAACAATAAATCATAGAATTTATGACTTTTATAGAAATAAAATGTAAAACAATAAAACAAGAAACAAGAGAGTTGTATATGGAATATACTTGACCCTCAAAAAACATGGGTTTGAACTACATGGGTTTACTTACATGCAAATTTGTTTCAATAAATATGATATGCTACTGTAAATGTATTTTCTTTGCTTTACGATTTTCTCAATAACGCTTTCTTTTTTCTAGCTTACTTTATTGTGATTATACAGTAAACATACAAAATATGTTAATAAACTGTTTATGTTATCAGTAAGGCTTCCAATTAATGGTGAGCTATCAGTAGAGTTAAGTTTGGGGAGAGTCACAAGTTATACACAGATTTTCAACCATACAGGGCTCAATGCTCCTAACCCCTTTGTTGTTCAAGGTCCACTGTATATGTTTATTAAAGTTCTTATATTTGAAGGGATGTAATAATAGTTCATAGTAGCTTAGTACTTGGTGCACATTGTAATCTCTAGAGCAACCTCTAAAAATAAAACAAAGTCATGTATCTAAAACGCCAATAGAAGGAAACTTATGGAATACTAAAGAAAGCTTAATTAGTCCAAAAGAGGGCAGAAAAGGAGGAAAAAGAATGAAAAGAGGACAAAGAGAAAACATAACATTGTAGATAAACTGAACACTACTGGTAATTACATTGACTCGAAATGTATTAACAACTCCAAAACAACAACAACAACACACAGGATAGATTGTCAGACTGAACAAAAATGTAAGACCCAATTGTAGGCTGTTTACAAGAAATACTTTTAAATGTAAGAATGCAGACAGCTTAAAAGTAAAAGGATGGAAAGAGATAAAATACAAAAAACATTAAGAATACTGGAGACAATTAATGCAATGCAAAATAGATACCAGGACAAAAGGTATTCTGATAATTAGGGGCATTTCAAAATGATAAAAAAAAGTCAATTCATCAAGAAAAGACAATACTACTAAATTTGTTTGCAACTCAAAACTTCAAATACTTGAGACAAAAACTAAGAGAATTAAAGAAAGAGACAATTCCACAATAAAAGGATTTGAAGGGGAACCTGGGTGGCTCAGTCGGTTCAGCATCTGGCACAGAGCCTGCTTGGGATTCTCTCTCTCCCTCTCTCTCTGCCGTTCCCCCACTCATGTTCACTCCCTTTCAAAATAAATAAAATTAAAAAAATAAAAGAATGTTGACACTTTTCCTGCTGGAACAAACTGACCAAAGAAATTGGAAAAAAACTGTATGGAAGACTGGATCAAAATTCAGTCAACTTAACATTACCTACCAGCAAAACACCTTTGCCCAAATATTCTGGGCCAAAAGAAGTAGCAATGATCAGTGAGCACCTGCTGATGTCCTGAAAAATCATTTGTCATCAGGGAAATGCCAATTTAAACATAAACAAGATGCTACTATGTACTTAATAGGATGGCTAATATTAAAAAGATTGACAAGTGTGAACAAAGATATGGAGCAACTAAAACTCTCATCCATTGCTGGAGCAGGTGTAAAATGGTACAACCACATTGGAATTTGATTTGGCCACACCTTTTAAAGCTAAATATACTCTGTGACTCAGCAATTCCACTCCTACAGATTTACCCAAGAGAGAAGAAATTATTCATCCACAATCAGACTTTCACAGAACCTTCATAGCAACTTAATTCTGAGTAGAAAGCACTTGGAAACAGCCCAGGTGTTGATCAACAGGGGGATATAAAATTCATCAATAAAAATAAAAGTGTAGATATAGTCAACAACATACATAAATCACACACACACAATGCTGAGCTAAAGAAGCCAGACTCTCAAAAAGTATATACTGTACAAATCCATTTATATAAAGTTCTAGAATAGCTGGTGGGGTTGTAAAGGGTCAGGAGGGAGGTTTCTGGGGATAATGGACATACTTTAAATCACGAGAGGATTTCAAATTACATTTGTCAAAATACATTGTCAAAACTGCTTAAATGTATGCTTCAGATCTGTACATTTCAGTATATGCAAATTTTACCTCAATTACATGAGAGAGAGAGACTATGTCAAACAATGATTAAGAACTCCTTATATCCGACACTCACGTACATGCACCCATACACCCCAAAGCCACTCTGCAGAACTTAGGGACTTTTTTCTCCAATGAACACCTGAGGCAGCCAGTTACTCACTGTTTCCCCTTCCCAGAGTCTTCCCTCTCCCCTTTGCACAAGGACAGCTGATGGAGTTGATCCCTAAACAATGGAGCCTGAATCAAGGAGGCAGGTGCTTGCGGCTTCTGCAGGCTCCATTCTTGGCAACATCCCTGCCCTGGGCCAAAAGGTAGAAAGGTGAAGCCTGCCTCCCTCCCAGCCACAAATCCACCTTGTTTGAGGTAAGGAAGGAAGCCTGACAAAAACCTGCTCACAAATCAAAGTTAGCGCTGCCCCGCCTCCTCTGTAAATCATACGAGATCCATCTGGGTAATGACTCCTCCAGTGTAATTCCCTATTAAGAGGCTTTATCTGGAGAGATAAGCAGCTGGTTTCCGTGTCACTAATTGCTGTCTGCTGTGATTTTAAAACATCTGCACCATTGTGCTCTTCATTTTCATATTCTAATCACCCTGAAACTTGAAAAAGGTACATCATTGATTGTTTCTATGGGTTAATTAGTACACAGTCTCCTTGTAGAGACAATTTAGAGGCAGCCAGAACCTCAATCAGGAAGTTTGTTTTAAAAATTAATAACATCGGCTGTGGCTGGAGGGACTGTCACGTTCAGGGACTAATCTGGACTCTCCTGGTGGGGGAGCCACCTTTTGTTATGCTCCACAGAGAAGGGAAGCAGACAGTGAAGGGAGTGGGGAGTGGGCGAGTGTAGAGTGGTGGTAGGCAGGACCCAGGGACCCAGGATAGGACTTGGTCCCAAGGGGACCGGACCGTTGGTCTCTGCTGCTTCCCTCCCTTCCAACTAGCCTGAGTCCCGTTCCCAGTCAGTAAAAATCAGGACTTTAATGGGGACTGACCAAAATATCTGGAGGTGAGAGCAATTTATCAAAGCAATAAGAGTACGGACATTACTTTAGATTTTAGAGTCTGTTCATTGTTCCCTCTACCTCCCCATCTCAATTATGGGAGGGAGATTAAGGGACAGGGCAGTCAGAGATGAAAAGAACCAGAGCAAACAGGTGAGTGACATTGGAATTCAGAACTTCTCAAATTTAAATTGAACAGGATTCACCTGGGTACCCTGTGCACATGCAGATTCTGATTCAGGAGGTCTGGGGTGGACTGAGATTCTGCATTTCGACCAAGCTACAAGGTGATGCCCAAGGCCAACCATTTGAGATGTGGTCTAGTAGACCCTCTATTCCCAGGTCCTTGACCAGAATCACTATTCCTGAGATCCAAAGGACAGCTAAGAGGTGGCAGTGTAGTGAAGGAGCTTGGGCTCTATGCTGGGCTCTTTTTCACAGCCCCACAATTAACAGGGCAAGTCAACGGCCTCTTGTATCTTGTCTTTCTCATCTAGCAACTAACAGCAGTGCCTTTTTCCCTCTTAAAAACATACTCAATTTTTTAAATCTGTAAGAAACAACAACAACAACAACAACAACCAACAGTGCAACTATTTCTACCCCCACTGCTTTTTGAAAGCGCAAGTCAGGGACGGGTAGAGAGAGGGACCGAGAGAGAATCCTAAGCAGGCTCCACACTGTCAGCGCATAGCCGGACATGGGGCTCAAACCCATGATCTGTGAGATCATGACCTGAGTCGAAGTCAGACACTTAACCAACTGAGCCACCCAGGCACCTCACTTCTTGCAATCCTGCAACTAATGTGTTCTCTGTATCTATGAGATTGTTTTGTTTTGTTTTCCTTTAAGATCCCATATATAGGATATCCTACAGTATTTGTCTGTCTGATTTACTCACTTAGCATAATGTCCTCCAGGTCCATCCATGTTGTTGTAAATGGCAAGATTTCATTCCTTTTTGTGGCTAAATAATATTGCACTGCAGGGGCGCCTGGGTGGCTCGGTCGGTTAAGCGTCCGACTTCGGCTCAGGTCATGATCTCGCGGTCCATGAGTTCGAGCCCCGTGTCAGGCTCTGTGCTGACAGCTCAGAGCCTGGAGCCTGTTTCAGATTCTGTGTCTCCCTCTCTCTGACCCTCCCCCGTTCATGCTCTGTCTCTCTGTCTCAAAAATAAATAAATGTTAAAAAAAATAATATTGCACTACATATATATACATAAATGTATACATATATATGTGTATACATATACATATACCATATCTTCTTTATCCATTTATCCATCAACGGACACTTATATTGCTTCCATATCTTGGCTTTTGCAAATAATGCCACAATGAGCATGGGAGTACATACATCTTTTCTAATTAGGGTTTTTGTTTTCTTTGCATAAATATCCAGAGGTAAAATTGCTGGATCGTATGGTCATTCTATTTTTTGATTTTTCAGAGTTAACTTCCATACTGCTTTCCATGACAGCTGCACCAATGTACATTCCCACCAACGGTGAGTAAGGAAGGGTTCCTTTTCTCCACATCATAGGTATGAGATGATAACTCGCTGTGGTTTTGATTTGCCCTCCCCTGATGATTACTGATGTTGAGGATCTTTCATGCACCTGTTGCCCATCTGTATGTGTTCTTTGGAGAAATGTCTATTCAGATATTTTGTTCATTTTAAAATTGGATTATGGTTTTATTTTGCTTTTTGTTTTTGCTATGGAATTGTGTGTGTGTGTGTGTGTATTTAAAATTTTTTAAGTTTATTCATTTTGAGAGAGACAGAACAAGTGAGGGAGGGGCAGAGAGATGGGGAGAGATAGAATCCCAAGCAGGCTCCACACTGCCAACACGGAGCCCAGTGCGGGGCTTGAACACATGAACCATGAGATCATGACCTGAGCCAAAACCAAGAATCAGGAACTTAACTCATCCAGATGCCCCTATATATTTTTTGTATATTTTGTTCTTTATATATTTTGGATATTAGCCCCTTATCAGATACATGATTTGCAAATATTTTTCTCCCATTTGGTAGGCTGTCTTTTCATTTTGTTGATGGTTTCTTTTGCTGTGAAGGTGCTTTTTAGTTTGATGTAGTCCCACTTGTTTATTTTTGCTCTTGTTGCTTCTGGTGTCAGATTGAAAAAATCATCATCAAGACCTATGTCAAGAAGCTTTACTACCTATTTTCTTCTAGGAGTTTAGTGGTTTCAGGTGTTACGCTCAAGTCTGCAATCTGTTTTGAGTTAGTTTTGTGTACGGTGTAAATCTCATTCTTTTGCATGTGGCTGTACAGTTTTCTCAGCACCATTTATTGTCCTTTTCCCATCATATGTTCCTGGTTCCTTTGTTGTAAATTAGTTGACCATATATACGTGTGTTTATTTCTGGGCTGTATTCTGTTCCATTGATCTATGTGTCTGTTTTTAGTCAATGCCATACGTTTTGATTACTATGGTTTTGTAGTATAGTTTGAAGTCAGGGATTGTGAGGCCTCCAGCTTTGTTCTTCTTTTTCAAGATTGCTTTGGCTATTTGGGGTCTTTTGTAGTCTCACACAAATTTTAGGATTGTTTGTTAGCAGTGCCTATCTCAAAGGGGGGGGGGTGGAAGGATTAAAAGTTGGTGTCAAATATTTAATCTAGTGCCTGGCCAACAGTGGGTATTATATAAATGTGGCTATCATAATTATGTGTTTTTCAGTAAACTGCTTTTCTGAAAAGCAACATCTGGCAGAAATGGAGATTGTGGTGGAGACATTAACCAAGGAGAGCTCATTTAAATTGAGATGGTGCCTTCTTGCAATCACTCATTATAGAGACCCTCTTAGCTAAGTCTATTGCCACTCCTTCTCAAACTAAGCCAATGTTCAGAATTCAAGGTCTTTCTTCATGGCCTCCCTGGGAGCTACTCGACAATATGCAGTTATGGGGAGCTCACTTCACAAAATACATTATTCTCTTAGGCAGTGCTTTCCTATTCTGAGCTGAAGTCTTAGATAGTTCTGGCAAGTCAAGGAGACAAGCATTGCTTCATGCATTGGCCTAGATCTGAAGACCAGGTCCCTGCAACTGAGAGTAAATGTGCCCCTGGAAGAGAGCTCTTGGCGGCCCACTCCCACAACTCCCAGACTTTAAGGGGCTTCCTCTGTGGGTCTGGAAATGTGTTACTAGTACAGGGAGAGAGTAAATGTGCCCCTGGAAGAGAGCTCTTGGCGGCCCACTCCCACAACTCCCAGACTTTAAGGGGCTTCCTCTGTGGGTCTGGAAATGTGTTACTAGTACAGGGAAAAATGACAAAAACTGGGATTTCAATTATGTGGCCCACAAAAAACCAGCCTCTCGCCAGAGAACTGTAAGTTGACTTAGAAAATTTAGAGAAATGGAGAAAACGGTATGGAGCTACAGGGCAGCCCCTTCAAAGGCAGTCATGGAACATCCCCAAAGGCAAGGGAATTAAAAGCAAAAATGAACTACTGGGACCTTATGAAGATAAAAAGCTTCTGCACAGCAAAGGAAACAACCAACAAAACTAAAAGGCAACCAACGGAATGGGAAAAGATATTTGCAAATGACATATCGGACAAAGGGCTAGTATCCAAAATCTATAAAGAGCTCACCAAACTCCACACCCGAAAAACAAATAACCCAGTGAAGAAATGGGCAGAAAACACGAATAGACACTTCTCTAAAGAAGACATCCAGATGGCCAACAGGCACATTAAAAGATGCTCAATGTCGCTCCTCATCAGGGAAATACAAATCAAAACCACACTCAGATATCACCTCACGCCAGTCAGAGTGGCCAAAATGAACAAATCAGGAGACTATAGATGCTGGAGAGGATGTGGAGAAACGGGAACCCTCTTGCACTGTTGGTGGGAATGCAAATTGGTGCAGCCACTCTGGAAAACAGTGTGGAGGTTCCTCAAAAAATTTAAAATAGACCTATCCTATGACCCAGCAGTAGCACTGCCAGGAATTTACCCAAGGGATTACGGGAGTGCTGATGCACAGGGGCACTTGTACCCCAATGTTTATAGCGGCACTTTCAACAATAGCCAAATTATGGAAAGAGCCTAAATGTCCACCAACTGATGAATGGATAAAGAAATTGTGGTTTATATACACAATGGAGTACTACGTGGCAATGAGAAAGAATGAAATAGGGCCCTTTGTAGCAACATGGATGGAACTGGAGAGTGTTATGCTAAGTGAAATAAGCCATACAGAGAAAGACAGATACCATATGTGTTCACTCTTATGTGGATCCTGAGAAACTTAACAGAAACCCATGGGGGAGGGGAAGGAAAAAAAAAGGAGGTTAGAGTGGGAGAGAGCCAAAGCATAAGAGACTCTTAAAAACTGAGAACAAACTGAGGGTTGATGGGGGGTGGGAGGGAGGGGAGGGTGGGTGATGGGTATTGAGGAGGGCACCTTTTGGGATGAGCACTGGCTGTTGTATGGAAACCAATTTGACAATAAACTTCATATATTGAAAACAAACAAACAAACAAACAAACAAACAAACAAAAAACAACACCAAAAAAAACCAAAAGGCAGTCATGGAGCAGGCCTGGCAGGACTAATGGGAGAGTATCAAGGTGGCTACATCCTTCCAGAGGGTCCCAGAAGCCTTCTGACTGTGTCATTCAGGTGCTGGGGATCTGCTGAGCTAGAATCCTGCTACCAGCTCCAAGATCTGCCTTGGTCCAGCAGCAGGCTCTGCCCTCCCTGCCCCTGCC
This sequence comes from Felis catus, assembly GCF_018350175.1. Lineage (NCBI taxonomy): Eukaryota > Metazoa > Chordata > Mammalia > Carnivora > Felidae > Felis > Felis catus. Next base: position 65,268,905 of record NC_058379.1, on the reverse strand, counting down.
TCTCTACACCACCAGCTGGGTTCTGGGAGCCCTGGACTAGGCACCCCGTGCAGAAATCAGGGCTCAGTGCTGGCCTTGGACACATTCTGCAGTGAAGGCACTGAGCAACAATTACAGATGGCCCTAAAGAAGAAGTTATGCAGCAACAGTGAGGTTTTAAAAATTTGTTAGCTATCCTCCCTTGCGGCTTTGCTCTTCATTCCACTCCTTCAAAGGAGGAGGGAGAAGAGTATGTTTTTGCCTCTTCCTTGAAGATAGGTAGCATGTGATTAAGTGGCAGAATTAGCAGGGTGAAGTATTAAGGTCTGAATGCCATATGTATAAGAGAGTAACAACATTTTAAGTGCAATCCAGAGGCAAAGCCAGAATGGCAAAGGAAGAAAGTGCAAGAAAGTTAAATGCAAAAGGGAAATAGGTAGTTAACCTGCCCCTCACTCCCTCAAAAGGCATTTCCCAAAGCCCGGTGGATAAGATTCACCAGTGGCCTATGTTAAATACACAGCTTGCCAAGCCTCTCTCTTGCAAGTTCAGAGTCATGGTTCTGGGCTGGGACCCAGAGATCCTTACTTCAGCCCAGGCTGGTAAACACGGTGACCTAAGGGTTTCTACAAGGAAGGGGAGTTTAGAATTGCTCATTCTGTTCCAGGGTGGGGAGCAGCAGAGAGACTGATGTGAGGTTGTCAATGCCAGCAAGAGCAAGACAGGGCTCAAAGATGAAGCCCAAAGATGGTATCTAGTTTTGCTTCTTGGGTGAGGGGGAGGGGAGGGGAGAAGAGGGGAGGATGGGGGAGGGTAGAGAAAAGGAGAAAAAGAAGTATTTTTTTTCCTCTTTACCTCATGTTTCCTTTTTTCCTTTTCATAAATGCTTTTTACTGCAAAACTGGTGCTTTTTGCCATTAGAGCTAAAATAACTGTTGATTATAAATTGAGTCTAAAATGTCATGAAGATGCTGAATTTGCCTGAAAATTCAGCTTTTAAAGATTCCCATTCACACTGCAAACTGCGGGCATTCCGCGCATCATTCATCTAGCATGAGTCTGGAAAGATGACAAGGCCTCTCAAAGGCCAGCTAGGGAGAGCGAGGATGGGGGAGCTGGCCTCATGGGTAGGGGCTGACTTGGATTCACTGTTTCCCCTGTCATGTTGCAGGAACAAGCTCATATCCTGGGTGGACAAGTATGGACACAATGATGGTTGTGGTGTGAAAGTCACATGGGTCCCCATGTCAACGCATGTTGACTGCCCTTGGAATGTCCTATTCAAACTGTGCTCTTGAACTTTCTCTAGGAGGCTTCTTGCTGAGGGTAACGTGGCATCTGTCACTTGTGGATTGTCTTCTATTTTCTGAGAGGCAGTGGAACAGAACTGTCTAGCACTTAGGAGAACAGAATCTTGAGCTAAGACAACTGGGTTTGAATCTCAGCTGAGTACAAGTCTTACTAGCTGTGTATCCTTGGGCAAGTGGATTAACCTCTGTGCCCCAGTTTCTTACCTATAAAACGGGGATAATAATATACTTAATACATAAAGTCAAAAGGTAAATCGATTATATCAATCTATGTAGAGCGCATCAAACAGTGCCTCGATCATGGTCAGGGCTATCTCAGTGTTTACTATGCAGTGGAGGATCCTGAGGGCACACTCAGGCTCAGGAATCAGAAGGATCTAAGTTCAAGTCCCAGCCTCACCTCCTACTACCTCTGTGACCTGAGACAAAGGGCTAAAATGGGGGAAAATGGGGGAAGTGACACAGACTACCTAATAACATTGTTTTAAGAATTAAACAAGATGTTGGTAAACATGTTATCACAGAACACATTGTAAGTATTCAACAAATGCCAGTTATTACTAACATTATGATGTCATTATTAATTATTGCTGTTACCACCTATCAGAAACATGGTTCTCTGGTAAGAGGGGTCAGGGGTCACTGCACCCTTTACCCCTCATTATCCCCATGGCCTTTTTGATAAGAGTTTTAGCTAAAATTCCTGGGGTGTGGTGCCAGGTCTGGGAGGAGATCTCTGATAACCACAGTGACACTAACTAATTTGAAGGAGAATCCAGTCCAAGCAAACTCACTGGTCATGATACTGTGGGGTTATCTTGGGCCAAATGGTTTGGCCCTGGTCTCTCTAGTTGTACCTGATGCTTTCATGGAATAAAAATATCTCAGAGTGTTAGTCAATTGTCTAGACATTGTAAATTGGACACACATTCGCCCACTTGTCTTTGACTGTCATGATTAACTTAATAGGGGTTTTAAGCTCTTTCTACACCAAGAGAGAGAAAGCTAGACATTGTATGGAGTCCTCATCAGGGTACTCTGGGGTGGGGGTGCCGTCATACTATAAAGTTATGGGGCAAGATGTACCACATATCACCTATGGGTACTGGTGCTTGTCTGTGAGCAGTTGGCATCTTTGAATGGTGACAGGGAAGTTTGGACATGGGCTGAAAATCTACATTTGCCTCTAACAGGTAATGGTCAAATGCATCTGACTCAATTCATCCTAGAATTATTCATTAAGCAAGCATATATTTGGTCTCACTATAGATGAGAATATGGTGCTCTCACAAAGTTATAGAATCTTAGAGTAGGAGGGATGTTGGAGACCCTCTTGTCCTTTTGCAGATGAAGATACTGAGTCTTCAAAGACAAATGGATTGTTTAATTTCACATAGATAATCAGGGCCAGGGTTGTTCCACAGTTTCTGGACTTTTTCTATTTCCCTTGTGAGAACCTCTTCCACAGGGAGACGAGGTGCAAGGCACTGTAATGAAACCCTTTGGTCTAACATTATGCTCTGGGTCTCCTGCAAGCCCATGCACTTTGCTGACCCTTTTTGCACCTGCTGGACCTTCTCTCAAAGCTCTGGATTCTTGAACCTGTCTCCAAGGTGAGGCCCAGCTGGAGCTTCTGCCCCAGCCTGGTTGCTGCACTATCTCTTTCAGACTTTGTGCCCGCCTTTTTGTCAGCTCCTTGTCAACCCTGGTTAGAGAGCTTGGCCTTGATCATTTCACTTGCTTCTTAAGTGGGGACTCCTGTCTCACCAATAACTGTTCTAACAGCAACACCCCAAGGACTTCCTTCCTTGGCCCATTGGCTTCACCATGCCTCAGGCCAGGTAATTCCAGGCTGGTTTTCAGTAATTCCTTGCATCCAAGAAGACATGGGGGCTGAGGGAGCCAGGGCTGCCCCTTAGAGACCACGCTGCTATTCAGTGAGGCCACTGAATCTCAGAGAGGGCAAGCACCTTGCCCTGGTGCTTCCTGATGATGTGGCATTAACTATCAGATGAAAATCTTATGGTGAAAAGCTTTCTTCTATGGCCTCATGGGTGTTTAGGCATGTTAGGTCATTTTCTCCCTGCCTTTGCTGATTTGCATCAAGACACAAGGCTTTTAAAGTCCAAGGCACATCCCACTGGCATCTGCAGGTCAACAGAAATTCACCTTCTATAACATCTACATTCACACTAATGTCTTAGCCTTACCTAGCCCTCATTTCACTACCCTGACAAATCTCCACTTACCAGGTAAGGATTTTATTTCCCTTTTATTTAACCAATCTGGGTTTTGGTTTTTGCTCAACCCTTAACTAGTGGTGTGACCTTGGGCAAGTAACTTAACCCTTTGAGCATCAATCTTTCTTTTTCTAATAGAGAAACGATCACCCCCGGCCTGCTTGTCTCTCCAGGATGCCCTGAGGATCTAATGAAAGTGAAAACATTTTGGAAATCATAAAGCACTATATAAATGCAAGTTACTTCCATTGCGTGGGTGAGAACTCTTCTAATGATTTTGGAAAGTCAAGAACGCTGAATGTAATCCCTGTAATATCAGCCTGAGATGCAGGGATAAGTTAGGATAAGTTTCAGTATCTTTAAAAATCATATTCTTCCTATACACTTACTAAGGACTCCTAAAACCTCACCAACCATCTTTCCCTGTCTTAGCTAAAAGGGAAGGAGGGGAGAAGAAAGGAGGGAAACAGAAAACAAAAACAACAGCCCTCCCCACTCTGGCAATAAACTTCCAGCTCCAAAGCAGGTTTTATTTAGTGTGCTATAAAAACAGTCGTTTCTCCCATCATAAAAGGATCCTGACTACCCAGCCTCATTTCTTTGCAGTGAGTGTACAGCTTGAGTGGGTCCCAGTTCTGGAGCAGGCTATAGCTTGCCCTCTTCTCCTCACCCCTACTCTCCTCCCTCACAGCTCTGCATAGATTGGGAAATGAAAAGCATTTTTAAATATTTTATTATGTGTGAATTTACAGGGGTGGGGGAGGTATGCATTCTGGAGATGGAACTAAGATTTAATTGTCCCTCTCTTTTATGGTTGCTGCCTCATGGGTATGTACCAGACAGCTCGGGCACTGTGGTTTTGAAAATAAAAAAATCCAGGCAAGATTGTAGCAACTTTCTCAGCCATTAAATGGGCCCTGGAAAGTTTAGGTCATTCTGGTGAAATTAAAAAAAAAAAAAGAAAGAAAAGAAAAAGAAAACCTCACACAGTCTCAAGAAGGAAAAGGAGCTAAGCTGAGCCCACCTTTCCTTGAAGTTCTGTTGCTCTCTTCTCTCATGGTTCTTGAGAGCATACTGTGCTCTTCTGAACCACCTGGGAAAACATTTGATGCCATACATGAGGTGATTTACTAAATGGGTGCTAGATGAATCGACTCTCCTCAAGTGGCACGAGCAATGTATTTTGGGAGTCTGTTTCTCACCAAATGAGCAGAGGAGTTGGCATTGAGACATCCCTGGGATGTGGTGTGTTTGCAGGTTTCTTCTGAATGACCCATGTCCTACTCAGCTGGTGAAGCTGGCTGCTTGCATACAAGGGAAGTCCGAGCATAGTGGGCATAAAGCATTAGGGTGAGTGTCGGGAACCCTGATTTCTAGTGCATGCATTGCCCTTCTGGGTGTCAGCCTCTACATCCAAACAACAAAATGGATAGTGTGATAGAAGATGTTTGAGGTTCATCTGGGCTCTACTATTGTAAACTCTAAAATGAAATTATTCTTTAATGTTTATTTATTTTTGAGAGAGAGAGAGAATGCCATGAGCAGGGGAGGTACAGAGAGAGGGGGTCAGAGGATCCGAAGCAGGCTTTGCACTGACAGCAGAGAGCCCAATATGGATTTGAACTCATGATCTGTGAGATCATGACCTGAGCTGAAGTCGGATGCTTAACCAACTGAGCCATCCATGTGCCCCTAAAATGCAGTTAGTCTTAATTTAGGATTAAATCCTAAAGATTCTTGAAAGCCCTAAAAACAGCTGAAGTGATTTTTCTCTCTCTAGCCTTTTCTTATAGGGTTTGTATGAGCTGATTCTACAAAAACACCCTAGGCTGTGGATGACATTTGACTCCCTGATCCCAAAGCCTGTTTATCAGTGGGAAGGACAGAATGACAAGAGCCTGGGGAACTGGGAGCTCAGAGGTGCCTAACCTCCAACCTGTCATCATTTATTAACTAGATGGCAGTCGCCCTCTTAGCACAGTAGAAAGGAGGCCACAGTCTCAAGGGTCCCACATATATGACTGGGTCATTTTGAAGTTTTCCTGTTTGTGTCTATCTACAACCAAATAAAAAGTAGGCTTATAGGGATTTCTTGAAAAGCAGAAAAATTGGCAGGAGATGGAAAAAAAATGTCTAGAGAGTGGGTCTCTTTGGCAGGTATAGAGCTTCTATAAACACAACCCAATACCTTAGTTTCTTAACCCTCAAACCATCACCACACTGGCTTATTTCCTTAATGGTATCAAAGATACTTCCTTGTATCTTCTGGATTGCATTAGCTCTTCCAGGAGGCATTACAGCATGGTGGAGAGGCAGTATGGGTTTTAACTTACTTGGTATCTCATCTTCAGTAACAACAAATTCTTGAAACTCTGGCTAATAAGAAGGGAGAGGCTAAGGATTCAATCATGTCCATAGAAGAGAAGCAAAGTGGATAACTACTTACTTACTGTTCAATGCTTAGGACTCCGTGTTCAATAGTGTGTCAACCAGTTAACTTTACTCAATTCTGCCTCCCAGTGTCAGTTAGCTCACAAATGCATACTCTTGGCCATATGGATGATTAATTTTAAAGAGCATGATTGGCTCAGGACAAGTGTATCCCAAGTAAATGGCCAAATAATTGTGAGTCGATGCCATGCAAAAACTCAACTGCACCAGGGACGCCTGCGTGGCTCAGTTGGTTGAGTGTCCTGCTTTGGCTCAGGTCATGATCTCAGTTTGTGGGTTTGAGCCCCGCATCGGGCTCTGTGCTGACAACTTAGAGGCTGGAGCCTGCTTCGAATTCTGTGTCTCCCTCTCTCTCTCTGCTCCTCCCCTGCTCATGCTCTGTCTCTCTCTCTCTCCTTCAAAAATAAATAAGAACATTAAAAAAAAACCCAGCTCAACTGCACCAGGACATCTCCCTGGTGCAGACTGCAAGCCTAACCCTTTGGTGAGATGGGCATACATATTTCTGAGTTCAGTTCGTTTGCCAGTTAAATAGGAATACTGTCCTTGCCTATTGAGTGCTCAGCCATATTGTGCAGGAGTAAAGGAGTTAATGCCACACAAATAGTACTGAGCTTAAATCTATGCTTTTAGGGGAAGTTACATGTCCTCCAGATGCTCATGGTGTCATAACCTTTGACCTTCAATGACTCACTTCACTTTCCTGTGTGTCCTCCAATATAAAATCATTTGGTGAGATGAATCGATCTCTAAATTTCTTCCCAGCATCCTAGAAATCTGCAGCATCATGACACCACAGTTCTTGCTACACACTAACCAACATGGCAGCTGGCTTATGGCAATTAGAAAAGTGGCTCTTTTCAAGGCTGAGATAATCCATGGTTTGATGATCAACCTGTGGAGTCTCTGAGCTCTGGGTCAATTACCCTCCAGAGGGATCCCAACACTCTTCTCAATACTCAGAGGACACTATCATCTCTGGTAAGTGCCTTCCCTAATGCTTCTGCTCCTCCAACATTTTATAACTGGCAGTATCTTAAGATAGAACATGTGCCATGTAATTAGACTTCCTTCTTTATGGATACTGTGCCCCTTCAGCTCGAGAGAAGAGAGACACTTTACCTAGTGGTGAGAGCTAAGCAATGCTGTCTGTCTGCTCACAGGGGCTCACTTCAGCTAGGCAAGGAAAACACTGTCATTAAAACAAGGCCTTTGTCCTTTCAATAGCTGTTCCAAAGAACTGGAGAAAAGAGATTTTTAACTGGGCCACACAAAGCTAAGATTCTAGCCCTGGTGGCTTGGGGAGGGGAAAAAGAGATAATTACTCTAACTCTTTATAAAAGTAATTTTTGCAACTTCAACACCTTACATTCCAACAATGGCTGTAGTTCACATGGTAACACTTGATAGAGCAGAAAAAATTTCTCTTCCTAGGATTTTGGTGGGGGTTCATAGACATGGCCAAGTATGTACTTTACTAAAAAGACCATCAGTTTTGTGATTCTGCAGGTTCAAGTCCTCGTTTCAGCTCTGTAATTAGTATGTGAGGGATTCTGGGCAAGCCACTTACCAGAGTCTCTATTTCTCTATTTGCACATATGGATACAATGGACATGAGAATGCCTTATACAGAGTTACAGTGAGGAAGAAATAAGATAAGATTGCTTATGTTTTCTTTTTTTTCAACTCTTCATATGTATGTGCTCCTTACTATAATAAACTATAAGTTCTTGGAAAACAAGGTTACTTTAAGCTTCTTTATTTTACTTTCACATAGCAAAGTAACTCCTTATGCTTATAAGTCTTTTCTGGTTACTCTTTGACTCATGAATAGAGTTCAAATTCCTCTGCCAGGCCAATCAGTCCTTCCAAACTGACATCCTGAAACATACGCACCACGGCAGGCCCCATCATAAAAGATCCTCCATGTGTGATGCTGGTCACATAGTTCCTTCCACCCTGGAAAGCCTTATTCTCTGTTCCCCTTGCATGCCTGGTTTCCATCTGGCAAAAGTCAACTCTAATGCCACCTCCCTCATAAAGCCTCACACTGCCATTTATCCCTCTGTCTGCTGGGCTCCCATGATATTTGCTCTGCATATTCTATAGGACTTAGCACAGATAGCCTTATGGTGTAGTTGCTTGTTACTATTCTCCCTCCTCGACTGTAAATCCTTTGAGGGGATCCCTTACAACATTTAGCACCTGCACTGACTATGATGATAAAAAAAATTGTAGTGACATATCAGAAGTTGTAAAGCACTGTTGAAGGCAGAGCATTTTTGTTCTTTTGATTGCAGGCTTCCCCTAGTGCACAAACCTTAGTTTGGAAGGGCTCAATGTGTGCCTTCTGCTTTTCCTTTAGCCCCTCTAACACAGCTGCTCCAAGACCTGCTGCCACTGGAACCCCTACTCTGTCCCATCATATATGTCCAGCACCCTGCTCAAGGCTCACAAGGCCAGCCTCAGAAGAATTTAGCCCTTGATGCCCACCAGCCAGTGATGCTGAGGACCAGCAGTGGGGCAGTCAACTACCTCAACCTTCAAATAGCCTGTGCAAATTTTGCTACTAGCTTGGGAACTTACCCATCATTTATTACATTTTAGGTAGTCTTCACAATGGGCCTGATGATAGTGTTTAGAAATTGCCTTTGTTTATAAGTCAAGGTTTTACTTTAGAATTTGAGGCTTAGTTTGAGAATTAAAGTATCTTAAAATTGTTGTAGGCCAATCACCTCCCTTTAGGAGTAAGGAAACTGAAAACTAGAAAGGTCACCCAGTTAGTTAATGATAGAGCAAGGACTGAAACATAGACCTCAGACTTGTCAGTTCAGCTCGGTCTCCACCAGACCTTATCCCTGTTACTAGCAATGTTCTAGTAGATATATTTTAGTACTTATGAGAACAAAGGGGAAAGTTGAAGAACAATGGGTAAACAAGCAAGTCATCTGCAAAAAGTTAAGGTGACTCTCTCAATGCTGGGAGCTACTTTCTAGCTAATCTATTATTATATTCTCAAGACCTAAGTTCTAGAGAAGCCTGAGTGGAGGAGTTTTTCAGACTCCCAGTAAGTGGCTGCTGTCCTTGAGGGCCCCAACACATGTGGCAGGGACCTTCACGGATGGTGTTGGCAGAAGCTGCAAACCACATTGGACAACCGCTGACAGCTGTCCGCCACCCACATGATAATAAATAAAAACAGATATTATTTTTAAATCACTGGACTCTTGCTATGCTTCTTTTCAATAACCTGCTTTTGATCTTGCCGCCCCTCATGTACACGATTCTCCCTCTCCTGGGGGCTTAGTAAAATTGTAATCAGTTTTTAAGACTCAATCCAAGTCCATCTTGTCTTTTAAACATTCATTTAGTCATCCATCCATCCATCCATCCATCCATTCATTCAAGAGACATTTTTTGAGCAACTACTAGATGCCAGATCCTATTCTAGGATGTAGGGATGAAGCTTGTACTCTAGTGGGGAGAAGGGAGAAGAGAAACTAACAGAAAACTATATATACATCTATATGTGTTTATACCTACATATACATACACATACATATATCTGATATACACATACACATGTATATTTCCATCCAAGCTCATGTAGTATATACACATACATGTATATTAATTAATCGATGACATTAATTATTAAGAAAAAATAAAACAAGATATGAAGACAAAGTTTAAAGACAGGAGGATTTGACTGAGACAGGCTGGTCTCTTCTGAGGAAGTGACATGAAAGCAGAGACCTAGCTGAACTGAACACTTTTCTAAATAACTAGTACACGTAGAGTCAGACCCCTACTTCTTCATTCTCCTAGTGTATTTTATTTTTATTCAATCAGTGTTTACCTGGCACTAACTCCATGCAAGACTTTGTGGGCTAGATGATGGGTACACAGTGGGGAATGAAGTCGGCATGGCTCTGCTCACGTGGAGGGCAGGGTCTAGTGCAGGGACAGGTGTCATTACACACATGGACACAACAAGGGGTGCTGGTTCCAGCTATGCTGCCTCTGCTGCTTCTTTATCTCGGACAAAATCCAAAGTAGGGCTGGAAGGTATCAGGCCCTAGGGGAAGAGTCCAGTGCTAGCTGCCATAATCTCAGCTAATTGATCCAGAAAAAGTGGAGTTTCTGCTAAGACAGAGATGAGGCCATTTGTGGGGTCCTGGCCAGTGGCAATGCACCTCAGATATGAACTTGGGTTTAAAGCTGATAGCTAGATTCCCATGCCATGTGACAGTAGTCAGGTATTTTTCTATACATCATTTTGTTTATTCTAACAATTTTGTGGATTAGGTAGAGTTGAAAAAATATCCAGAATGGGAGATGTTCAGTTGGAAAGAACTTTTGAGGCTACTTGGTCCAACCATTTGACTACTGCTGGGTTCCTTTCCTCAGCAATTCTGAGCAGTGGCCAATCATCTCTGCTTCAACATTGCCAATAACAAAGCACCCATGACTCACAGCATCTCTTCCATTTTTTGGCAGCCCAGTGGCTTGTTAGTGGTCAGACGGGTTAAATTCCATTTCTCCTGACTCCCAGTCAAGTGCTCTTTCCACTGGGACCCTCTCACACCAGGATTCACCTCAGGCCAGGGCTGAGAAAGCCTTCCATGGAGGAGCCCTGGCCTAGGAGAAACTGAGCCCCAGGCCATTCCAGCAAAGCCTGGGCCTCTCTTCCTTAGGCAGAGGCTTTCACTCCACCCTGGTGTTCCCTACCCATAAGTGCATGCCCCCAGGAAGCACAACCAGAGCACAATGACCAGATTCAAATGCAAACACACATTATGCAGAGGTACATGGTGTCCCATGGATTATTATTTTGAAATAGATTGTGTGTGGGGGTTCACTTAATCAAATTCTGACAACTGTTTATTGAGAAGAAAATATGGATGGCTCGGCAGCACTGGGAAGGATTTTTGGCTTTCAAACATCTCATCTACTTTACTAAGCTCTCCAAAAATACAAACCTAGGGCAGAATGTTTCAGGCAGGCCATGGTGAACAAGTCCATGTAAGGGCACGTGAGCAACATGAGGCTTTCAAGGCGAGATGCAAGCCCACAGCAGCAGGGGCTGACATTCAGAACTGCCTTTCCTTTCCTACTTCCCTCTCTACACCTGGCTCCTGGGAGTCCCAAAAATCATGCTGACTGCTGCAATCATCCTCTGGAAGCACAACACCCCAGAGCCCTCATGTGCACTGGTTTTGAATGCACACAGAGAGAACAAGGAGATCCAGGGCACCTCACAACCTCTGTTGCAGGAGTCAGATGCTAGCAGCCTTGGGAACAAGCAGGAGAGGGTAGGGGGTGTGCTGGGGGACTCAAATCCCTGAAACTAGGAGTCAGAGTCCCAACCCTCCTGCTGGGAGTGGCTGGGGAAAAGTCAGAGCATTGAACCACTTTCACTTACTGATGGTTAGGGGAAGGGGATCGAAGATAATTCACTCATTAACTGGATTACAGAGCCAGAGTGTTATTAAGGCATTTAAATATCACCTCACTCTATGGTTAAATTTTTGTTTTGTTTTGTTTTGTAATTCTTGGTTTATGTGAAATCTCAGCTAGAACATAAACAAATAAAGAAGATAAGACCTGAGCCACCCTGGGATCAGAGGGATGGAAATGCTCCCAATTATCCTGCTCTAAACCACCTCTCTCCAGGCAATGGCCCTGAAGTAGATGCTACAGACCCCTTGGAAAGCACCATTCAAGACCACCAAATCAGTTAATCATCCTTCATTTTACAAATAAGAAAACTGAGGCCTAAAGAGAAAGAGCAGGTGCGAAGCCACCTGCCAGATGAACTGGCTTACAGGTATCTTGGTGCTTTCTACCCCACACAGCATCATGAGAAGGGTGTCCTTCTCCTGTTGTCCGCTCAGAGGGACATTCAGGAAGTTCTCTGGACAATGGGGCTACCTCCAAGCCATTACTATCTATTAGTTTCTTCCTTTGATAGGGTTCCCTAGAGTCAATTAATAGAGCATGGTGTAGTCAATGAGTTGGCAAGTTGGCCAGTAGCCATGTGTTGACGAAGTCTGGGAACAAGGAAAGCAGCTCATTTGGGAAGTAAGTGTCACTGGGCCCAGGGTGGTCTATACTTTCTGAAACAGTTTTTACCCATACATTATTTCTCATGCCTCCTAACATCCTTGTAAAGTTCAAAAGGGAAGGAAGGAATTCTGAGTCCCATTTTATACTTGAAGCAAGTGCAGCATAAAGGGCTCAAACAACTTTTCTGAGGTAGAGGGAATTCATAGAAAAGTTGAGAGTTAAATATAGATTTCTTGACATAGTTTAGTACTCATTCAACCTCATTATACTGCCTGCTCTGAAAATATGCTCTCTACATCTGGGTTGTTTCTTGGACACTTTATCCCACATTCCCCAAATAGGGCAACACCGATTCATGCTTCATCTTCAGACATGAGGTAGAGTCTCAGTATCAGATTCCCTTGTGACCTGAACTGGAACCATATTTACATTTACATCCAAATTATATTTAGGAAATTTGAATGTTTGAAAAGAACTTAATAAATATTTGTGCAATGAAAAAAGGAGAGAGAAAGGAAGAAAGAGAGGAGAGAGAGAAGTAAGGAAAGAAACATCTGGGGGCAGTAGGCAGTGGATTTTTCTTCATGAGAAAACTCTGAGGAATGTTTCATCATGGAATCAGGATTCCTGGTTGCACAATCTTCAGTCAGTCTGGAAATGGGAAATCAGGGGGAAAAAAACAGGTTTTGTTTGCACTGAGAATAGTACTGATGGGATGACTGGAAGGGGGAAAGAGCATGGCTAGGGGAAACTTCTTGGAGTCGTCTAGGCATAGGTTGGAATCTTAACTCTTACATCCTAGTGGGATGATGTGGAACAAGCATCTAGTCTTTTTGCCCATTTCCCCATCTGTAAAATGAGGATCATAATAGCTACCTCATGGGCTTATTATGAGGACAGAAGGAGAGGAGACGAGTGAAGTGCCTTGCCCAGGGTGCTCAGTAAATTGAGCAGGTGCTGGTGCATGACTTTCCCCAAGCTTCCCCTTCCTCTGATATAACCACATTCCATTGAAGTCCCAGCTCTGGTGTCTGCCAGAAGCTTACCCTGGATTCTTGTTCAACTATATCTTATCTCATATGTCTAACATGTGATTGCTACTATTATTCAGTACTGAACGTTTGAGCCCTCTGATGGTGAATTTTATGTGTCATCATGCCTAGGCTAAGGGATGCCCAGGAAGGTGGTGAAACACTATTTCTGAGTGTGTCTATGAGGATATTTCTAGAAGAGATTAGCATCTGAATCCTTAGACTGAGTAAAAATCGCCCTCACCAATGCGAATGGGCCTCATCCAATCTGTTGGGGGCCCCACTAGAACAAAAAGGCAGAGAAAGGGTGGATTTGCTCTCTGCTTGACCTAGAACATTCATCTTCTCCTGACCTCAGACATCAACACTCCTTGTACTTGCACCTTTGGACTTGTACTCAAACGTACACCATTGGCTTCCCTGGTTCTTGGCCCTTGGGTTTGTACTACAACTCCACCACCAGCTTTCTTAGGTGTCCAGCTTGCAGACGGCAGATTGTGGGACATCTCAGTCTCCACAATCCACATGAGACAATTCCACAGAATACATCTCCTTCTGTATACGATGTATACCTTATTGGTTCTGTTTTTCTGGAAAACCCTGACTAATGCAAACCCTTAATAATCTGTTATTATATTTATGGGTTTATATCTTGTTTTCTTCTAAACAAAGCTCTGAGCCCCTTGAGGTCTGGGGTCATATTCACTCTTAAATTCCCACGGTGTTTAGCATAGGGCTCAGCCCACTCTTAAGTACCTGTGTATACTTATTAAATGACTCACTGGTTAGTTAAGTGTCTTGTATCTTCCACGTGATACTGTCCTTTTGACTGGAAAAAAAAGTCGTTTTATAATGCTTCCCTGAGTCACCAAATGAAACCCATACATCCTTCAGGGATTGGTCCTTGAGTATATTTCTGAAATTGAGAGAGCTGCTTGGACAGCAGTCATTTGGTGATTAATGGAATGATGGGGGAAAAAAGTGGGCAAATGTTTCTTGCAAGCTCCTCTGCAGACGCCCTATATATCAAGGATCTTTGGTTGCCAACTTGAGGGTGCAGTAGACAGTATTTCTTCATCATGTGTTTCCACAATTATATTCAAATCAATTTAATGCACACATTTACAACGCAGTAATGATATCAGTCACAACCTGAGCAATTTACTTAGTAAACTTTAATATTTTTTTAATGGACTCCTTCACTGTCTATGATCCGTGAAGGAATTAAAATAGGCCTTGATTTCGAAAATCAGAGGCTCATTCCATGAGCCAGGTGCTAAGGCATCTATTCTCAGAATGTGTGGCTGGGTAGTCTTGGCATAATAGTGCTCAGAGAAAGCTTACTGTCAAGATCACTAGTCTGGGAATTGAATCCCAGTTTCTAGTCCTGTTTCTGTCACTAAATACGTTGTCTGTAACATTAAGGGATTGGTCATGATGAAATTTTAGTCTCCTTCCAGATTTCATGTTCTAAAAACAAAACAAAACAAAACAAATAAAAAAAACCTCACCTCAGAAGGTAAACCTCAGTCCTAACTCTGGTCTAATCAATAACATCTGATAGCATCCATTCTTATCTTTCCCTATCACTGCTACCATCATCTGATTACACAGACTCTTAGGGAAAAAAAATGTGTCTCCTTCTGTTTGAGTCTAGAAGGTGATAGTCATTCAAAGAGCAAAGACAATACCAAATCCATTCATTTACTGCCAACCTTTGCCTGCCATATAGAGAAACTGTGACCTTGATCCTGCCCAGGAAAAACAAACTGAACCAAACTAAAAATCAAACTTCAAGCCTGAGTGTTCAAAAGGCAAAACAAAATATGATGCATGATTTCCCCAGTCACTCAAGTATACTCTGTGTTGCCTAGGAGCAGAATATTTCCTAGAGGACAGGGCCTTGCTTCATTAGTCAAATTCCTGTTCTAGTCTAATGTTTTCATAATTAACAGCTAATAGTGATGGTCAAGTTTTGAATGACAAATATTCTCATCTCAGGTAACTCATGACACTGCAATTTACTTTGAATTAACATCTGTGTAAAGCATTTACAAGTAGCCAAAGGAAACTATACACAAAGAACATGAAAGAAAGGCATGTCTTGGGCTGGGGTAGGAGAGATGAGAATGGCTTCTGCAGCTCCAGACACTCTATAATGAACCTACAGTCTGTTCCCCATCTAAGGACAAAAGCTATAGACACCAAAAGGACAGGTCTGGGAACCCGTCCTAAGCCCTGTATTGTTTTGTTAAGCTCACCAAAATGGCATGCAAGTCCTGTATTGCAAAGGTTGAAAAAGGAGCAGAGGGAGGGTGTAAACAGAAAATAAACCAATGGAAACCAAGACTCCTTCCTTAGTAGCTAAAAATGGAATAGGTCCGGCCATAGTGTTATGTCACCTCGACTTTTACATGACCACCTGTGGTTACCATGGGCCATTCAAGGATTTCTGAGAGAGCACACTGGAAACAACATACAGTTCTCGGTTGACCACGGCAGAGACACACATTCCACTTACTATTCCAGCGGCACTATGAGGCTCTAATTTAGATAGGTAGGGGCAGCCAGGGCAGGTTCATGGTCTAGCTCTGACCTTGCTGGAGTGCAGAAAAACACTTTCTTTCCTGACCTACTCCTTTCCAAGAGCATTCGTCTCTGCTCTCCAGACCCTTCCTTCTCTACATGTTCCAATCACACACACCACCCTCCAGTCTTAACCTACCTCCATCCTTGGTCTTCCATGAAGTTGATACTGCATACTCCCTCCACTTCTCTCTTTTCTCAGAACACCCACAGTGCCAATGGTTTGAATTAGGGAGTTTACACTTGAATCTAACCCTGACATAGCCTTGAGGGCAGGAGTCTCAAGAAGCTCAAGGCAGGAGCCTTGAGACTTGCCTATAAATCTTTGCCTTGTCCATGGCGTCTGTCCCAGTACCTGGCATGTAGTTAGGCACTGGTGAATATTGGTTCATTGTCAATTACAGAAGAGATATGGGAAGCTGAACCGTGTTTTACAGGTCTTTTATGATGAAGAATTTCACTGGAGAGCTCAGACTCATAGTAAAGTCTGGCTGTGCTGGTAGAATTTAAACAGATGAAGGAGAGCCAGGAGAGCATTACCCCCTAATGGAGGGAGGCCTACAGGGTGGCATCATTTCCACATCTTTAATGAGATGCTGTTCAACTTCTCCAAATCAAACAATGCAATTGCTTTGCTTTAACATTGGGGAGATAAAACTCTTTGTTTCTGAGCCCACTCACAGAAAGGGGCTGAGGGGAAGCTAGCTTTCAGGAAGGAGCCATTGTCAGCCTGAATGAAGGTCTCCTGATCTGTTAAGAATCAAAACTAAACTTGCACGTGCTCTGAAAGCAGTTGGCTGGTAGGCAGCAGAAACATCTTTTGGGTTCTAACCTGGATTCTGTTGAGAGTCTTTGAAAGTCACTTTAATTTTCCTCATTGGAGAACATCATTTGTAGGGCAATAGGGCAGAGCAATGGATCTCTAAAGGCCCTTCAGCTCTCAATTCTCTGCCTGCTCTACACTCTAACACAGGTCCCACTTAAGGAGCTGGGGGTATTTCGGTAATTGCAGCCACAGTGAGATAAAGATACATGAAAGAAAACAGGGGTGATTGTATTAGACCTAATTGCCTCTTGTCACAGTTGCTAAGTTTCCCTCACCCTCACCTCAAATTCAGGGCCAGGCCCAATGGTGCCTTGGTTTTATGGAAACTCTCTTTTTTCTTCTCTTTTCAAAAGAAATCACACCTTTGGATAGACTTGTGTTACAAAGCATTAACACAGGTACACACTCAGGGAAGTGGGGAAACCTAAGTGCCTCATCAATAACCCAACTTTCCCGGACGTCACCTTCCCCATAACTTCAAAGAATGACAAAGGCCAATCGTGCTGAGTGGGTAGGAAGGGGGAAGGGGTGGGGGGAAGGAACCCTGAGGCCTGTAAACTGAAAAAACGCATAGGATTCAGAGGCTAGAATTCTCTGTGAAGAGGCACTAGATGGGATCTAAATGGAGAAATAACCCCTTCTGGCTACCAACAACATCAAATCAAACCATGAGCTCTTGTGTATACTTACAGAACAAAACAAACAAAAACCCTGCCAGTTTTCATTCAGCAAGAGATTTCATTTCCTTTGAGAGAAGAGGGTTGCCAATAAGGACAGGAAGGCTTTGACACTGACCTTGGCAGGACACCTGCCTGTATCACTGATATCTGAGCATTGTGCTTTAATTAACAAACATGCGGCAAAATTTCAATGCAGTTTGGTTCACTTAGGGAGGAAACCAGTCAAGAGGCATGTGCTTTGGATCATCCATGAAACAGCTTCTTTCATCTTCTTGACTCCATCAAAGACACAAAGGTTTGGGAAAAGCAGGTTTGGCCTGAATGAAGCTACAAAGGGAGGAAAAGTGCCCCAAGGGCATCTCCCCTTCCCTGGCCTTCCCTTCCTCTCGTCAACTCATTGCTGTCTCTTGAATCAGCCCTTCACCATTAGTCACCATGGTGGGTGTCCTGTGATTCTAAAACAGTAATGGTGTTGATGGCAGGTTACATCATGAAGGCCATAGAATGAAGTCTGCTCATCTTTATTGAGAGCCTACTGCTCAGCATAGTAAACATTCTTGGAGAGGACGAGACATTGTCAGCAACCAGAAAGCAGGTGGGTCATAGTCTCCAGACAAACTCGTTCAATGGTTATAAAATCAGTGCTAACCTGCTAGGAATTTACCCAAGGGATACAGGAGTACTGATGCATAGGGGCACTTGTACCCCAATGTTTATAGCAGCACTCTCAACAATAGCCAATTATGGAAAGAGCCTAAATATCCATCAACTGATGAATGGATAAAGAAATTGTGGTTTATATACACAATGGAGTACTACGTGGCAATGAGAAAGAATGAAATATGGCCCTTTGTAGCAACATGGATGGAACGGGAGAGTGTTATGCTAAGTGAAATAAGCCATACAGAGAAAGACAGATACCATATGGTTTCACTCTTATGTGGATCCTGAGAAATTTAACAGAAACCCATGGGGGAGGGGAAGGGGGGGAAAAAAAAAGAGGTTAGAGTGGGAGAGAGCCAAAGCATAAGAGACTCTTAAAAACTGAGAACAAACTGAGGGTTGATGGGGAGTGGGAGGGAGGGGAGGGTGGGTGATGGGTATTGAGGAGGGCATCTTTTGGGATGAGCACTGGGTGTTGTATGGAAACCAATTTGACAATAAACTTCATATATTGAAAAAAAAAATAAAATAAAATCAGTGCTAACTTTTTATAAATACAACAGGGAATTTAGAGAAAGGAGGGCATAGTGTGGTCTGGAGGAGAATTGGAACATGCTTCTTTGGAGCAATGGGATTTCTTTTCTTTTCTTTTTTCTTTCTTTTTTTTTTTTATAATTGAAGTACAATATACTATGTTATGTTAGTTTCGGGTACACAACATCATGACTCAAAAATTCTATCCATTACTCACTGCTCATCATGGTAAGTACTTGATCCTCTTCACCTATATTACCCCACTCATCTCCCCACTGGTAACCACTAGCTTATTCTCTTTGAGTGTTTTTTGTTTTTCTTCCTTTTTTTTTTTTATTCATTCGTGTTGTTTCTTCAACTCTGCATATGAGTGGAATCATATGCTATTTCTAATGTATTTCACTTAGCACTATATCTTCTAGGTCCATGCATGTTGTTACAATGGCAAGATTTAATTCTTTTTTATGGTTGTGTAGTATTCCGTGTGTGTGTGTGTGTGTGTGTGTGTGTGTGTGTGCCCATTTACCTATGCATGGACACTTGGGTTGTTTCTCTATCTTGGCTATTGTAAGTAATGCTACAATACACACAGGGGTGCATATATCTGTGTGAATTAGTGTTTTCATTTTCTTTGGGTAATACCCACTAGTGGAATTACTGGATCATATGGTAATTCTCTGAAGGAGCACATTTTTCAAGTGCTAAATTGAAATATCTGTCAATCCAGTGAAAATATATTTTTTAATATATATTGTCAAATTTGCTAACATACAGTGTGTAAAGTGTGCTCTTGGTTTTTGGGGTAGATTCCCGTGGTTCATTGCTTACATACAATACCCAGGAAGCAATGGGATTTCGACCTTGAGAGTCTTGTAATTTCTGAGAGCTGAAAGTTGACTCTGATCACCATATATAAACTGATAAAATTTCATTTGAACCAAAAGAGACATGAAAAAGAAGAATTCCTGGCAGACTATAACATAGTGTCTTTCATATCAATCCCAGACATGCCTCCTTTAAATCTCTATAATGTTGACATAAGATATAACCTGGCTGTGCCTTAGTTTTGTCATCTGTAAAATGGGGATAATAATAACTGTGCTGACTTTATAGAGCTGTGGTCATAATTAAACAGTATATTGCATACAAAACACATAGCATAATGTCTTACCTTCAATAAACTTCATTAATATAACTGTAATGGTAACATTAGTGACTCTAAATAGTAGAAAGGGGAAAGGAGAATGAAGAGCTGTTGGGATTGCTGTCTGCCTCAAGCCACTCTGAGCCCAGCCCCAAAGCAGGAAGGCTATGCTACTCCATCCCAAGTTCAGAAGGGCAGTCTGCATGAGAAAACCTCATGGCTGCAGACTTTGACCAAGATGGTCTCCCTTGTCTCATTGCTCTGGGTTGCATTTAGGAGCTCACAATTAAAATGAAAGGCAGCCAAGCACACGCACACAACAACTGGATCCCTGGATTTGGATCAACTCCAATAATGGGCTTTCCCACCAGGGGTGGGGTGGAGTCTGCAGGGAGTAGAGAAATACTCTGTCCTCAGACCTGCCCTCCAGATACTAACCTCTCAAGAGACAGACCACTTGTGGTCTAATTCTCTATGCACTGCCAGCAGCCAAAGAATCTCTCCATTTCTTTTTATTTTTCTTTCCCTCCAATTGCTTCTCCCTTGTCTCTTCTGAAAGTAACCCTATCCCACCTTCAGATAGGTGAGGCCATTTCCCTTTATGGACTCAGAATTTTGTGATTCTAACACAGGGACCCAGCAGCATCCTGGCCCCTGTGTAAACTTGAAAGCCTCATTGTTTCCATGGAGTCCAGAAGCAGGATAATGATAATACTAGTCATGACTTAGCAAAGCTAGGATAACAAAAAGGGCAAAAGAAGAGGAGGATTTAAATTAGTTTAGTGTTTTTTTAATTAGTTAATTTTTTTAAGTTTGTTTATTTTGAGAGAAAGAGTGCACGTGTAGGCATGAGCAGGGGAGGGGCAGAGAGAGAGAGAGAGAGGGAGAGAGAGAATCCCAAGCAGGCTCCATGCTCTTAGTGGGAAGCCCAATGTGGGGCTCAATCTTATAAACCGTGAGATCATGACCTGAGCTGAAATCACAAGTTGGACGCTTAACTGACTGAGCCACCCAGTCACACCTAATAGTTTAGTTTTTATTTATTTTTTTTAATTTTTATTTTTTTGTAACATTTAAAGCAAGTTTATGTCCTTCATGGCTACACAAAAACTCCACAGTGCACAGATCATCAATCTCTTTAAACAGATGAGAAAACAGAGGCCTAAAAGATGTAGGATGGTCCTTTTCTTGCAGAAATTGACAAGCTGATCCTAAAATTCCTGGCAAAATGCCAGGGACCCAGCATAGCTAAAGCAATCTTGAAAAATAACAAAGTTGGAAGTCTCATACTTCCTGATTTCAAAATTTACTACAACTACAGAAATCAAGAAAGAATGGTATTGACATAAAGACAGACTCATAGATCAAAAGAACAGAATTGGCTGTCCAGAAATAAACCCTTACATTTATTGTACATTGACTTTACATAAGCGGCTAATACATTGGGGAAGAAAAGTCTTTTCAGTGAATGGTGCTGGACAACTGTATATACTGTCTACAGAGGAGAAGTAGTAGGATCCCTACTTCACACCATATACAAAAGTTAACTCAAAATGGAGCATAGACCTAAATGTAACAGCAAAATTGTAAATCTCTTAGAAGAAAGCATAGGAGTACATTTTCCTGATCTTTGGTTAGGCAAAGCCTTCTTAGGCATAGCACTAAAACACAAGCAACAAGAGAAAAAGGAAATAAATTGGGCTTCATCAAAATTAAAAATTTTGGTGTTTCAAAGGTTACCATCAAGAGAATAAAAGGATGACCCACAGTGACAGAAAATATTTGCAACTCATATCTGACAAGGGACTTGTATTCAGAATGTTTAAATAATTCCCACAAAATAGTAAAAAGACAAGTAACTGAATTTAAAAATGGGCAAAAATTTGGGATGCCTGGGTGACGCAGTAGGTTGAGCGTCTGACTTTGGC
The DNA here is from genome assembly GCF_018350175.1 of Felis catus. NCBI lineage: Eukaryota > Metazoa > Chordata > Mammalia > Carnivora > Felidae > Felis > Felis catus. The sequence continues at coordinate 65,247,464 of NC_058379.1, read as the reverse complement.
TCTGGTCATGATCTTCCGTTCATGAGCTCAAGCGCCGCATTGGGCCCACTGCTGTCAGTGCTGTCCTCTATCCCCCTCTTTCTCTGCCCCTCCCAACTTGTACTCTCTGTCTCTCAAAAATGAATAAAAACACTTTAAAAAATGGGTAAAAATTTGAATAGGCATTCCTCTCCCTAAAATATGCACGCAGCTAAAAGCAAATGAAAGGATGCTCAACATCATTAGCAGTTAGGAAAATGCGTATCAAAATCACAACAAAATGCTACATAATATCTATCAGGGTGGTTATAATAAAGAAGATGAACAATAGCAAATGTCGGTGAGGATATGGAGAAAATGAAATCCTCATACATTAATATTGAGACCGTGCAATGCTACATCCACTTTAGAAAATAATGTGGAGCTTCTTTAAAAGCTACACATAGTTAGCATACGACCTAGCAGTTCCACTTCAAGGTACATATCCAAGAAAGCTGAACACACATGTTCACATAAAAACTTGTACATAAATGCTTACAGCAGCATTTTTAATAAAAGCCCAAAGTGAAAACAACCAAATGTCCATCAGCTGATGAATGAATAAAATGTGGAGCATCCATATGATGGAATATTATTCAGTCATAAAAAAGAATGAGATACCAATACATACGACAGCACACACACAAAAAAAACCTTGAAAACATAATGCTAAGTGAAAGAAACCAGACACAAAAGGCCACATACTGTGTGCTTCCATTCATGTGAATTGTCCAGAATAGGCTAACTTAGAAACAGAAAGTAGGTTAGTAGCTGTGAGGGACTGGAGACAGTAGAGAAGGAAGAGTAATGGGTTTTATGAATATAGGATTTGGGGGCGGGGGAAATTATAAAAATGTTCTGGAATTAGTGGTGTTGACTGCACAAATCTGCAAATATACTAACAATCACTGAATTGTACACTTCAAAAGGGTGAATGTTATGGTGTGTAATTATACTTCATTAAATCTGTTATTAAAAGCAAAATAAGAGCTTAAGAGAATTACCAAGGTCACAGAATCATTGACCTGACAACCCAAACAGGATTAGATTAGTCTAGTCACTTAAATTAATTTATGTCCCCATTTTCCTTTTCCTTTTCTGTGTCTTTTCATTTTTCCTACCTTGTTAAGTTTTGCTTGTCATCGAAACCATTTACAATCAAGTCTAGAATAAAAACAGCTGTAAATAAACATATAAAACTAACCAAATTTTACTTTCAAACACAACTTGGGACATTTATTATATTGCATTTCTTCATTCTTATAAAAAAAAGGAGGCCATTTCTTTCTGTGCTCTGGCAGTTTCTCTCTTGATGCAAGTGAGATCTGAAGAGTAGTTTGTCTAAAATTGTATCTTTGTGGAAGTATTTTCTCCCTTCAAATCTGTAAAAAAGTCACTAAGAACATGAAGAATACTAAGATAAGACAGAGTGGATGCCAGTCACTTCAGTTGTTGCTGAGGCCATTATTGGAAGAGGGAGAAGGTGGCTCCTCGCCACTTCCCTGGAGCCTTCTTAAGAGTACAGTTCTGGTGATCCAGGCTCTGTTTTGTTCCACGGATCACAACCAATCTCCAGACTCAGCTGGAAAGGCAAAGATTTCTAGTGTCTCCTGGAATCTTGGTGCTAGTGACCCCATCTACACAAAGCCTGGCTATTTCCTAAGTAGGATTCAGAGGTTTCATCATGCAGTGACTGACCTTTCTGGTCCACAGGATTGCAGCAAAGACACGTGAAAAGGAAAGGGTGGCCAACTGCAGATTCTGACCATAGGCTGTGAGTGTTCCTATGGTGAAGCAAAAGTCTGGACTTTCCTAAAACTACTGCCTCTCTTACATATTTCTGCTCTAATATTTCTGCTCATGGGACTTACATTTTCCCTTTATCCTTTTCATTTTGAAGTCACCTAAAACAGTGTCAAAGATTGCTAGCTCTTCATTAAAAATCCATCTCTTTCTTGGGCATGCTGCTAGATTATATTTTCCAGATTCCTCTTAGTTAGATTAACGACCAGAATGAATTCTAGCAAGTGGCATATGAGTGGAAGACATGTGTGCCATTTCACAAACAAGTCCTCGGTGAAATGATGCCCTCTGCCACGCCCCTTTTCCTGTCTTTCTAATTTGAATCAAGAGACAAGACTCTAGCAAATTGCAGAGCCACAGATGGGAAGAGCTTGCGCCCCTGAATCACTATATGGAGAGGTACTAATCACTGACCAGAAACATTTGGCCTTGAACTAGCACAGACTTGTTAAGTCCATTTATCCTATTCTAACTAATATAACCAGGTCTTCTTTCAGATTCACAGTCATCAAGTCAGACCCATTCCAACCTGTGCTTCTGCACCTAGCTTATTTCAAATAATTATAAGATTTTGCATTGCTAAGTTTGTACAAATGAGTTTAAATTTGGGGAAGATTTTTTTGTAATATAAACGTCATTTATAATTCAACATTGGCATCTTTGAACATGATGAAAACGCTTTAAGGAGGGCATTTAAACCAACAGCATTACACCTGCAAAAGTCAGGTATTCAAGGCAAAATGAATAGAAGCTACAAATGCCTGGACAAGAAGAGGTAAGCGCTGACCCCCAGGCATGGAACAACAGGTAGCTTTGTGTTTATGTTGTGTTTTGTGTACACATGTTGTCAGAAGTCCAGAAATCTTATGCATGAACAAAAAATTAGTCACAGAGGGGCTATTCATTATACCCTTATCTTTTAAAAAGAGATAGTATTATAGATTTCATAGCATGGATCCACACTAAACCCAGTCTCTAAAGTAATTATATTTCCTGTTGGTAAAATTCAATTCTGCTTAATTCATTCATTTATTCATCCATCCATTCATCCATTCTGTAAATGTGTAAGGATAGTCTGCTGTAGACTTAGCACTGTAGCAGGTTTTATGTAGGGTAATAAGAATTAGAAGATATGGCTCCTGGCCCAACAGACCTTATAATTTAATGTGGAGGCAAGCTATATATAAGGAAAAATAAATGAAATGTCAAGGATTAAATAACAACTTCAGACCATCAAATGAGAAGTACAGGTATTAAGTGTCAAAGAGTTTTCAGAAAGGAGATTGATAAATCAATTCAATTAAACTAATATATTCATTGGGCATCTAACAGGTGACATTAGATGAATTTGTTCTGATGGCTATTTTGATTTTAATTTTAATAAGCATTTATTTTGTTTCTAGTTTGTGCTAAGCACTGAGGATAAGGATGATGCAGGAAGCTGACTGAAGACAAAAAGAAAGGGCATGAGGTGTTATGATAATCATGGCAATGATATTTGTCCACTTCAAAAGCCAGGCCTATTTCATAAAGTCTTTGAGGGCAAGTGTTGCTCCTTACATTTCTTCATTTCGCCCTCTCATTACCTGAGTTATCTCCCTCAAGCCTCCCCTTGGGCTGGCTCCCTGTCGCTTGGTTTACAAGCTCTCTCACAGAATGGCCAGTAAGTGAAGGGGATCCGCGTTGCTGGCAACATCAGATAGTGATGTATTTATTCTCCTTCTCCTTGACATCTAGGGGCAACCAAGGGAAGAGAAAATCCTCTGGTCTCCTTGAGTGAGACAGCAGGTGTATACATATCAGATATGCACTGCCCAGAGCAGAAGGGAAACAAAATCCTCATTGTGCACCCAAAATTCATTTCTCACTTGGGAAAGAATGGATACAATGGAAGTATTTACTGTGTGTAAATGTTTAACTGATGCGGAATTAGTGTTCATTTTGTGTGTGTGGTGATGGTAACATGGTTATATATGGGAATTCCCTTCCTATTCAGAGATGCATGCCCAAGTAGGGTAGCAGTAATTGGGCATGCTGCCTGCAATCTACTTTTCAAACAGGTCATCAAATTTGATAAATTTTGATGGTAAACAATATATGAATGTTCATTGTATTATTCTTTCAAATTTTCTGTATTTTCCAACATTTTCCAAGGAAAACATTGGTTAGAAAATGCCTGTCTATCATGTGTGATTTGGGGCAACTCCAAGGCAGGGGTGAATGCTCCCCACCTCCCTCTGCCCACTTCTAGTCCACTCTGCCTCTGCCTACGCTTTCTCTGGCTCCAACCCAATTTAGCTGAAGGGTTTTATTCATATTAAAATGCACACATAGCAAACAGTGTTAGTAATTAGTCAGACTATATTATGTACAAATGAATATCTAATACACACACTGGTTAGAGGTGAAGGGAGGAAAGAACATGAGAGTTTACATGGGATTCCTGAGAGAGAGAGAGAGAGAGAGAGAGAGAGAGAGAGAGAGAGATGGTAGAGGTAAAAACACAGCAAGAGGGAGACGGATGGGGGTGAGGGCACTGCTGTTCAATAGAACTTTCCACAGTGATATAAATATTATGCATCTACACTATCCAATGTGGTAGCCATTAGCCACATCTAACTACTGGGTACTTTAAATGTGTCTGGTGTGACTAAAGAACTGAACCATAGCTGACCCTTGAACAGCACAAGTTTTAACTGCATGGGTTCACTTATGCACATATTTTTTTTTGCAATAAATACAGTACATTACTGTAAATGTATTTTTATTCCTTTTGATTTTCTTAACGTTTTCTTTTCTCTATCTTTATTGTAAGTATACAGAACATAATACATATAACATACAAAATATGTGTTAATTGTCTTTATGTTATCTGTAAGACTTCTGGTCAACAGTAGGCTATTTGTTGTTAAGTTTTGGGAAGTCAAAGACTATATGTGGATTTCTGACCATGTGGGGATTAAGTACCCTTAACCCCTTGTTGTTCAAGGTCAACTGAAATTTTATTTAATTTTGATTAATTCAAATTTAAATGGCCACATGTGGCTAGTGGCCACCGTAGTGAACTATTGAGCTCCAGAGGGACATGAGCCCATGAAAGGGATGAGAGTCAGGATAACTGGCTTTTACGAGTGAGTTGGTAACTGGAGAATGAACATTTCCTAAGAGAATTAAAAAGATATGTTAAGATATATAATCGGTGGGGAAAGATTGAAAGTGGAAAAGTGGTGATTCTTAATGTATTTACTATTAGGAATGCTTGTCCTTGGGTACTATTTTTAACTGGTCAAGTCACAATTATTGCAGAGCAGATCCGCTCAGTATGAAATCGCTCCATATTGTTTATACACACAGTATGTTTATGCATCAAGTATAGTAAATGATAGGCTATTACGACAGGAAAGGTGGATTCTAGAAGGTGGGGTACATCAAATCCCCAGGATCTTTTTAGGCCCATTGAGTGGGTTAAATGCCATGGCAAGGGGTCATGTCACCCACTTCTCTACCTTCCTTACTCCCATCTCCACCAAAAGCTTCAGCCAAGAGGAAAAGGCTGCTTCCCACATAAAGGTGAGCTAAAGTGCTGCCCCTTCTGGGCACAGAAGTCACTCCCCTGCAGCAAAGATGATGCTAGAAACACAAAGAACCAGGAAAAGACTCAATTCATGAGACGGGGCTGTTTGGCCTCGAAAGCTAGAATATCTGAAGATTATCTCCCGTAGACTTTATGTACTAATTTTTTTCAGCTTTGCAATGTCATGGCTTCTGCCTGAACAAAGGACAAGAAGGTCCAGTCTCATCCCAGCACAGACAGAAGAGCACAGAACAGTCAGTGCTGCAACAGACCCAGGGATGATTCCTCATGCTGGGAGGGCGAAGGAGGGGACCTATCAAAGTGAGAGGCAGCTAATTCCCCCAAAAGAAAGAGAATTAAACTAAAATAACATTATTAGCTCAAGTGAATTAGAGGAATCTTCTCAGGGTGTCAGATGTAACAGTTTTACTCGGTTTTATATATTTAAGACCCATGTGCAGTTTATGGCCTTTGTGGAGTTAAGTAGATTCATATGTTAAATTAGAAGGTGGGGGCGAAGGGGGGATTTTGTTTGTTTCTAGTATTACTTGGCAGAGTACAAGGGGCCCTGGACTCACAATGGGAAGGCCTGGCCTCAAGTCCACACCCTTCCTAGTACTGTCCAAGTGCCTGGAGCAGCCACTGGGTGGTTGTGGCTGCCCTTTGTAAGCAGGGTTGGGAATTAAGCCTTAATGTTATAACCTAGTGGCTCTCCAACTTGAGTGTGCTCAGAATCACCTGAAGGGTCAGTTACAACTCCCACAGTGGGCCTGGAGTGGAACCCAAGGATGTGCATTTCTAACAAGTTCCCAGGTTACTGCTCGTCTGGGGACCACTCTTTGAAAGCAAATGCTCCATGGCATTCATTGTATGTACTATATTAATTTTTCACCTAAGCTGTGTAATATCTTTGGCAGAATGGAGAAAAATCAAATCATTTTCTGTAAGACTTTATTCTCATTCTCTTTATTCTCTTATGAATCCCAGGCTGGTTGTGATATTGGAGTTGTGTTCAACACCATAGTGCAGCATCAGGATACATGCCTTTGTGATAATCAATAATCTGTTGCTGGGGTCTTCTTACATTTGCTCTTTGCTGTATATTTGGACTATTGGATTTCTTTATTTTAGGAGAAGTGGTTCTCAAACATGAGCCATGCATCAATATCAACTGTAATATTTGTTAAACACAAATTTCTGGATTCCTGGGCCCCATTCCCACATACAGCATCTGGGGTAAGACCCAAGAACGGGCATTTCTAACAGGTGGTAGTGATGCTTCATGTCCTGGGACCACACTCTGAAAGGCCTGGTCTATTCGTCTCGGCTTTCTTTGTCTTCTACTTCCCTAGCCTCTAGTCCAGAGGTCAGCAAATTATGACCATCTGTTTTACTAAATAAAGTCTTATTGCAACACAGCTGCTCCCATTCATTTATGTATTGTCTGTGGCTGCTTTCAAACTACAATGGCAGAGTTGAGCACTTGCAACAGAGACAGAATAGCCTGCAAAGCCTAAAATATTTACTATCTAGCCTGTTATAGAAAAAGCCAGCCATCTCCAGTTCTAGTCTTCTTTCTTTCCCTTGCACATAACATTTATTAATCATCTTCCATAAACAAGGCACTCAATATACATTTTTGTATTTTACCTTCACAATCATATAGACGGATTCTGGGTCCCTTCTAGATCACAGGGTCAAGTAATTTCCCCAAAAGCACACAGAATCTGAATCAAGACCAGCTATGTGGTTCATGGAGCTTAATGCATAACGAAATTATGCAGCTTCTTAAATACTTGTGACGAATTTCAGGATGATGAGAGCAGAGCATCCAACCAAGTGTGGGGCTTTCTCAGTGCGGAGCCCCGTGTGACCACATATGCCACATGCCTATGACTTGAGCAAGTGTCCAGTCCTGACCTGGCCAGCTCTGAGGTTTGGAACTGTCTCCCACATGGCTGATCCACCAGGCTCATACACCATGGCCAACATGCACTGCCACAGCCAAGTACTGAAGTTATCCTTTGGAGATGGAATCTTCTTTCTTGAAAAACCACACCAAGTCTATTTCCAACATCCCTATACTATGTTGTCCCTTAGACCCCATTATCTTCTTTTTTTAAAAAAATAATGTTTTATTTTATTTTTTGAGAGATGGAGCGTGAGCAGGGGAGGGACAGAGAGAGGGAGACACAGAATCCAAAGCAGGCTCCAAGTTCTGAGCTTTCAGCACAGAGCCCGATGTGGGCTTGAACCCACAAATGTGAGATCATGACCTGAGCCGAAGTCAGACACTTAACCAACTGGGCCACCCGGTGCCCCAGTCCCCATTGTCTTCTTGATGGTGAAATGCATTTCTTATTCCCAAAAAAGCTTGGCATGTGGAAGCCACTCAATAAATGTGATTATTTATATAAAAACATTGCTCCTCTTGTCCTAGAAAGGCTTTAAAATAGCTTTTCAACAAATTATTGTTGAATTAGTGGATATCAATAAAGGCTAAAAGGAAGCCAAACATTGCAGGGATTACTGTTGTAATTCTACCAAGGAGAAAACAGAGCAAAGAGATAATATGCCTTAATTTGCCACCGCCCAAAATTTAGTGGAGGACCCCAAACTAGAACCCAGTGTCTCCCAGCATGAAACCTGGGGCTGTTTCCCCAAATTTGCAGCAGAGAGCATTTCCTTTCGGGCATTCATTCCCTCAGTATTGAGGAGTGACAGCAGTTCAACAACACGTGCAAAGCCAAGCCAGTGATCATTTTAAAGAATGCAGCATCTCATGTTATTTGATCACTATATTCTCTGAGCGTTTAATCCTTTCAAATATTTTGCAATCACTTCCTCTAATTACAGAGAAAACACATTGGAGTGATGTGCGTGCTCGGGAGCATCCCCTCCTGTTTCCTTCTCTCTGTTTAATCAAGAATTTGAATCACCTTTCAGCTTCCTAATCCTATAATCCTAAAAGGAATTTACTCTGCTCCAAACTCTGCTCGGCAAGATTCTGTACAGTAGAACCTGGAGCATTTTCACAGACTGTGAGAAGGGGAGATGAATCCCAGAGGCAGGTTTCCTTCCAGAAACTCAGGAAACTGGAGCCCCTGGAGACAGCCCTCTTCTAGCTAATATTCTGAAGATGTGGACGTTGGAGCCCTGCAGCAGATTTACCTGGAGGGCTCATTAAAATCCTAACTTTCTGAGTCTCATTCCAGCCATAGTAAATTGGAGTTTGGAGACATGGAATCAATCTATCATCTACCTATATTTTCCCAAGTGATTCTCATGTGTACCAAAAGTGAGAATCAAGTCACTAGCTAGCCACATCCTTAATGTATGTTCATTGTATTTCTCTGTTACTTCTAGAAAACTCACCAGTAGTTAGTACTATACCCCACTTTAAAGATTATGATTTATAAATATATAAACTCAATTAATGGTGTAGCTGAAAAGGCCTTTGATCACTATGGGTTATTGCTGTTGGACCCAGAAAGAATGTGAAGGGGCAATAAAATGGGCATCTCTAGACTTCTAGCCATGCCAGGGAACAGGCAAAGGTGCCTTGAATTAGTAGCTCATCTGAGTTTACAGTCAGGATGTCCACTCCTCAGAAGTCTGGGCACTCTGACTAGGGTTTATCCACTAGCTTTCCTACAACAGCCTGTACTTCCAATGTTCTCACTATCTCCAAATACCACTGGCAGATACTAAAAATCTCAATGTTTTCATATCCAAATTATACTAATTCACCACATCCTTTCTCAGGCCATGGGTCTGTGTTTCTTGTTCAGTGAATATGGTCACCACAACTCAGAGGAAAAGCTCACAGCTCAGGACTAGATTGTCTTCCCGCATTACCTCCGTCTAAAAAGATGACCTTGTTTTACTACCGCACATCTGCTCTGGTTCATCTGCTGCCAGTTACACGTCTGCTCACTCTCTTCTATTTACCTATTCTCTGAGAGCAGGAACAGTGTTTCCTCTTTTTCTCCCTCTCACAGATGCACCTGCAGTGTTTCTCACACAACTCAATTAATGCCATAAACTGGTAAGAGATGATGGCCCCTGCTTGATTCGAGGAACTCATCAGTAAAATGAGTCGATGTGTCCCAGACCACATGCTGGGAGGAATACGGATTTGTAACACACCTTCTCATCAGCCCCGGGTCGCTAAATAGGGCAGACTTTTTTTCTCGGAGCCTCCATATGTTCAACTCACATGGATCAATAGAAACACCATATTGTCTCCACAAAAGCTTTAGATCTTCACCCTTTCTAATATACAGAAAGTCCCAGATTGTTTTTTCTCAGATGCAGTGATGCCCTGAAGCTTCAGCTTACATTTTGGGAGCGGGAAGCAGCCCACAGTGAGGTTCATGGACACAGACTGGGATATAACTCAACAATTTGGGTTTCAAATAGCCCCAAATGGACTTTGCAGAACTTAAAAGTAGAGAAATGCAGCAACTCTGGAGCTCAAACACAATCTCAACCTCTGCAGCTCTCTTCTGCAAAAGGCAGAAAATCAGAAGTTAGGAGCGCACAGCTGCCCAGGCAGAAGTGAAGCAGAGTCCCAACAGGAGTGAGCCAACACGCTCTGAGCGACAGCTGGTTAAACATTTCTGATAAAGCCTCACAGTTTTGATAGAACCTTGTGTGTGTGTGTGTGTGTGTGTGTGTGTGTGCATGCGCGTACGCGCGCGTGTGTAGTGATACATTCAGGTGGATTGATAGCTGCTTAAATATCTGTAACCAAAAGAGTATTGAGTAAGGACACTGACAAACCAGATAAGAGGAGGATACGTACAAATAGGGATGGTGATGGAAGTGGTACGATGCAACAGGAGGAAGAACATGGATATTCAGCCTGGAGAATCAAAGTTTGAATGTAGAGTGGGGACAATGGAGGATGACAGTTCTCTTCACATATATCAAAGACCAAGGCGTGGAAGGATCGGACTTACCCTGTTTGTTCCAGTGGGCAGAAAGAAGGCAATAGGTGAAAGGTACCAGGAGGCAGATTTCAGCTAAACATGAAGTGTTTTTTTTTTTTTTTCCTGAAAATCAGAATGGTTCAGAAATGGAAGAAGCTACTGGAAATTTTAGAAGAGGCAGACTGTCCTTTTGTCACAGGGAGTTCTTCATTAGATGGAAAGTCGGAACAGGGGATCTCCCAGATACCTTTCAACTCTGATTCAAAGAGTCCATGTGCTGAGAGCCTGCTCCCATCATCTCTCCCACACCACCCTGTTCATCCCACCTGCCAGGAGTGGTCAGTGAAGTACAATAAGCCATGGTAAGAGGATCAAATGTTCCAGGAATTTGGTATCCACAATATTAAGTACCACACCAAATCTCTTTAAAAAGGTCTTTGAATTTGCCACTTGATATTAATAAATAGCTTATAATGCATCTCGAATGTTTTTTTTCTCATTGGCTGAAATAAATAAAACTAAATATTTTAGTTTCCCTGGAGAGAAGTCATTTGGTCCTCAAATGATATGGTAAACACTACGTTGTTAAGTTTAGAAGTCATCCTAAAATTCTTAGCCACTTGTCCAGTTGGAATAAAAAATGGCGATTAATGGAGTGATTACATCCTAACACCACTGCCACCTTCCCACTTGGAGGCAGCGTGGGGTTGTGGAAAGAGCACTCATGTGTGAGTCCAAATACCTTCTCCAACAACTTGCTGTGACACCTCGGGTAGCCATTTCACTTCTGTCAAAGGTTACTGCCATTTCGTACCCTAACCATAATCAGAGAAGACTGAACACCACTTGAATAATACCTAATTATATTTGAGGACCAAACTCAGAGAGGGAGTATAGATTCAAAATTCATGATACTTTCTTCAGGTCTTAATTTTTCAAAATTCTCCATGACTCGGTTAAAGACTTCTATCTACAGTGTTTGTTGTGAAATCATAATTATTCACTTATGTTTTCAATGGTGAATTGGGTCTAAATGATCTGTTCTCAGTAGCTGAAATCCATTTAGATTCTCTTGATGGCCCTTTGTTGATTCATGGAGATTTGAATACTGCACTTGCTTCATTCCTACACATTATTTAATTGAATGAAATGGGAGAATGTGTTTTTTCAAATGCCTAAGATGACTCTGGAAACAACCATGGAGAGTTAATACATTTAAGTCTACAATCTACATATCACTGTGGACATAGCTGACAGAAATTCTATGTGCCTATAATTAATCAACATAATAATTTTCTTTTCCTCCTTATGATTCGTAACTGAGCATCAAGGGGGTCTTTTACGCATACAAATGAAACTTCATGACAATCCAACAAGCTCAGTATTACTACCTCAATTAAGGACAGTGCTATACAGAGAGGTAAAAAAGAAAAAAGAAAAAAGAAAAAGAGATCCAAGTAAAGTCACCAGGGATATGAGGAGCCTAGGCATCCCCTGCTTGCTAGGGAGGCAAACTGCAAGTCTCCTCTGGGAGGAATATGTAAAATACATTTATATTTACAATTGCTTCCTGCATGGCTGGATAAATTAATGTCATTTTGCCAAGCTTCACAAAGGAAAAGAATAGCATTTCCTGAATTCTCTGGCTGGTTCTGGCAAACAGCTTGTGGAGAGAAGTGACTTACTTGAGGTGATGAGTTAGGAATGTACGTGGCTACTGAATGGAAACTCAATTGTCATTAGAACAACTTTTTATTTTTAATTTCAGTCCCCAATCACCTCTTTGCTCTCCAAGTTTCTTTGCTTAAACTTTCAGCTTAGTTGCAACTTTACGTTCTCACTGGCTGCAGTTCTAAAACTTAGGTGTGCCCTATTGTCTGCTTGACCTTGGAATAAAGAAATGGACAGTCTGGCATATATAATACATAGGCGGCACCTCCCTAACTGTTTTGACCATAGGAAACAATAAAAACTACATTTTTTATTATGACTCTATATACACATAGCAGTGTATATTTGTGTGTGTTTCATGTACAATAAAATTTTTATGAAACAAAATTTCCTTAGTATGATGCATTTTGATATCTCCCGTCCCCCACCTCTCTCCATCCCCCTCTCCTTCTCTTTCTCTCCTTCTCCCTTTCTCCTTCTTTCCTTTCTTTTCCTTCCTTCCTTCCTCTCTTCCCTCCTTTCATAACTAGTAACCCACTAAGTTGAATTCACAATCTGCTAGTGGATCACGAGTCTCCATTTGGAAAAAAAAAAAAAAAATCTAGTATAAGGAACAAAAGTGAGAGACTTTTGCCACTACAGGAAGGTGACTTTGGGGTGAGGAAAGAACATAGCTCTAGTAGCCAGGAGACTGAGGGTCTATTTCTGTTGACCACCAACTGTGCACCAACGAGAGAGCAGGATGAAGGCTCTAGGCCTGTCTGTTTGAATCTCACCTCCCCTAGTCAGAGGTTGTATGAAATCGGGCAAATTACTGAACCTCTCCATGCTTTAGTCTCCACATCTTTCAAATAGAGCCTTCACAGTACCTACTCTCAGGGGTTATTTTGAGGATTTGGTGAGTTAATATAGGAAAAGTTCTTAGAATAGTACCAATGCCTAGGTTTAGTAAGCAGTCAGTAAGGTTATCTAATCCTTCTAAAATCGAAGTGATAGCATCTGTTCTAACTACCAAATTGTTCAGTGAGGTTTTTTTTTATTTGTTTTTAAGAAGATGGAAGGAATTGAATGGGGAGAAATGACTCCAAGTTGTTCTGGGAACAAGACTGGTGATGTCATTTGACCACAAGCTCTTTCTGAGTTAGCAATGGTTCCTGAAATAGTCATGATAATCCTAGATGGCAGAAGTTTTAAGTAGAAAATTTCAGTGGATACTGCTAACAATCACATAACATTGGCCAGAGTCCATTTAAAATAATGTGCCAAATTCTGAGGACCTTGTTTTAGAGTCACAGAGACACCAGAAGAGTCTATTCTAGGGAAAGGTGAACTGGACTGAGGAGGAGATGGAGACTGTATCATTTAAGGCTTGCCTGAAAAAAACAAGAGGTATTTAGCTTGAAGATGGGAAGATTTAGGGGAACCTTGATAACTGCTTTCAAATGGCTGAAAAATTATTGTGTGGCTGAAGAAGACAAATTAGTGTGTAGGAGTTACGATAGAACAGTAGATAGAAGTTCCAATGAAATAGACTTGAACTCTATATAGAGACTAATTTCCAAACAATAAAAGCTGTCTAGCCACAAAATAAGTTGCCTGGCCCAACAGGAAGTTCTTCATCACTGGAAACAGTCAAGCAGAGATGAGATGACCTAGTAGGTGTGCCTAGTTGAATTCCTGAATTAGTAGAAAGATCAAATCAGATAGAGCCTCTTTAGAGCTAAAATTCTATTATGATGCACAGATAAATGGGCTTTAAAAGAACCAAAGCTACACACATATGCAAAGTGACGTTATTTCAATGCTGCCTGCACCTGTCTACACAACCCAGAAAGTCTGTGTAGGTGTCCAGAAGACATTTTGCTTCCCATCCTTGATTCCTATACATGGCCATTCCTAAAGCTCCCCACAAAATCAAAACTTGGGCAGCCATATAACTCTTCACTGAGAAAACAGCTTGGTCTTTGTGCAGTAGAACTTCTTCTTGTCTACAGCAAAGAGACAGGGGAGTTTTGTTTTGCTTCATTTTGTTTTAGCTATTTAATAGTAAACAAACAATTTGGAGATAATTTGGGCTCCATGTAAACTGCTCACTCCCTCTCATGCCTAAAAACTGTCAAAATGTTTGAATGTAAAAGGATTATTCAGGACTCATTTTATGAGACATTTGAGCTTAATTTCTGCTGTTTTTTTTTCTCGCACTGGAGTACCCAGGGTTTCCCCCTCCCCTCAGCTTTGAGTCTGGGTTTCTCATCTCGTAGGTGGGTTTGATTAATATGTCTTTGTCGATCATGTGCAAACTCCTTTGAGAAAATGAAAAGCAATGTTCAAATGTTCAAAAATAATGTCTTTTACAGTTCCCATCTCATGATGTCTAAGACAAAAATTGCTGTGAAAAGACATGTGGCCTAAAGAAGAAAAAAATGCCTCCATTATACAGAACCAAGATCTTTTGGCATTTCTGAAGTAGGACTCTTAATCGGTCAGGTAAACAGGGGGAAGAAAAACAAAACAAAACAGAAGCCTAAGCAGTAGCCCATGAAATCTGATAAATACTTGTAGTCAATTGGGATCACAGAGGCTTCAGACATATAATTTGGTCTCAGGAATAGGACATTCATAGCTTGTGTTAACTGCACAGTTACAGGAACCTTGGCTCACTTAGGTAGAATAGACCCACTCAGGACAAGTCAGGAAACTGCAGTTGGAACAAAACCCCACTATATGACTTCCTCTCAAGCCGAGGTTGGGTTATGTTATAATGATACCCTATCCCACTCCTGCCTTATGCTCACAGGTATCTGGATAGGAGGAGGAAGACAGGTGGGAAGAAAGGATTATGAGGAAAAGGATCAGGAAGTGCTTGGCAAGAAGTAGTGCAATGAACACTACATTTATACTTGCGTGTTTCGTGTCTGTCTCTGACCCCAGTATTAATGTCTGTTCTGCTCTGGGAGGCCAGGCATCACATTAGAATATTAAAAGTCCACCATAGTGTCCAGACCAGAGAAGATACAACACGTATTTGTTATAAATCTCTCCTCCTCATCTCACTCTCCCTTTCCATTAAAATCCTGCTCTATCTTCAAGATCCAACTCATCCTGCTTTGCTTCTGCACACCTTTGCTCTGACCTGGCAGACCCAAGGGCATTGCCTATAGTGTAGGATTGTGTCCACATCTGTAAAGAGAATAGGATATAGAAATGAGCATTTCTACCTGCAACTAAGTCTACGGAAAGAAAACAAATAAATCAGGACTCCATTCAACTGAAGGTCTATTTCTCGAACCAGTTTCCTTGAATGCCTCACAAACAGCAGGCACTTAATAGAATTTGCTGACTGAATATGTGTGATAAAGTGTAGATCAAACACAGATGACCAAATGAATGAGTACATACAGTGCTTTTGTTTTATTTCATTTGCATTGATGTGCTTCTCCTTCTTTTCAACATGTTGGCATTTTGTGTTTGCCAAGAACTCTAGCCTTGGAATCAGAAGACCCATGTAAATTCCAAGCTAGTAGGGTTGCTAACCAATACTGGAAGCTCAGGAGAATCTTTTAATCTCTTGATTTTCAGTTCCTCAGTGTTAAAATTTGGATAAATAATTACCCTAACTAGGCTGTGGGTTTGATGTGAAAACTAAATGCAACAATCATCAGGAAAGTGGCTTTTTTAAGTTTTTTAATGTTTATTTATTTTTGAGAGAGAGAGAAACAGAGCTCCAGAGGGGAAGGGCCAGAGACAGAGGGAGACACAGAATCTGAAGCAGGCTCCAGGCTCTGAGCTGTCAGCACAGAGCCCGACGCGGGGCTCGAACCCACGAACCACGAGTTCATGACCTGAGCTGAAGTCGGACACTTAACCGACTGAGCCACCCAGGCGCCCCGGAAAGTGTTTTTTTAAGCAACAAAGAACTATCAAATGTAAGATAGGATGGATAAGTTACAGTCTAAAGGTCACCCCTTCACTTTTCTTTTTCTAGCTTCAGGTTTAGGTTACTTTGGGGAATTCCCTAAACTGAAGAACAGAGAAAAATGGGCAAATGTGTCCTAATAACAACTTGTTAATGTATCATTTTTAACAGGATCTACACAAACATCTCAGAGTGCTCTAAGATTCCTGTGGAAGTAGTTTCCCCATCTTGCTAAAATTTCCTCACTGGGCAGAGAGTAACAGAATAATCTCTTAAATGGAGCAAAATCCAGAAAGAAGAAGAATCTGGTAACATATAGAAGTAATAACCATTCTATGTTTTACAAAAGTGTTCTCCTCCTGCTTTCCACATAAAAAAACTACTGGAATAAGAACACATAAAACAACAAATCCTCTATTAAATGCCGGGGGAAATTATACTACCCAATAAAGAGGGAGAAGATTTTCAGAGAAATTGGAATTTTAGAAGAGTTTCTAATGACCAGTTATTTGTCAAAATTGTGGAATAAGGCTTCTCTACATAGACGATAAATAAATTAGACAATAAATTAGACAATAAATTATTGACACCTATCTGTCCTTTCTATGTGTACCTAGACACACACACACACACACACACACACACACACACACACACACACAGATTTCATTTATATATGCAATCTGTCATGTGTCCCGGGTTAATTGTATACCACAAGGCCCCGCTTCAACAGTTTAAAGTAGCAATCTGCTAAAATCTTCACAGCAGAATGTAACAAATGAGGACCTCAGTTTCATCTCCTTCAAGTGAAGAGTCAGTGCTTTCGTATCTTGGAGTCACTCTTGCCACCCCTTAGTGATGCTTGGTGGTCTCTGGGACAGACAATGACTTGAGAATCTATTGACAGCATTTCTTAGGTACACTCACTACATGACTGGGGCCAAACTGAGCTCTGCAGAGAATCAAAACAGTCTAAGTTAACTGATCAAGTCATTTTTTGGTTGTTTACTGGTTTTCAGGGCAAGCATGAGTAGGAGTGATAAATTAGGCTTTTAATGACAGCTCTTAAACTTTTAGAGGAAGAACGAACATCTCTGTACAAAGTTAACTTCCTCTTTTGATTCTTTTCCTCCTAGTTTGGCAAGAAAATGGAACATTTTTAAAGCCTTTAGAGACCTATTGTTGTCCCTGGAGATTAATGAAAGAATCAGAGAAATCCTAAAAGCATCAGCAGAATTGTTTATCTCTGTTTTGAAATGCTAAAGGGAAAAAAGGTGGGAAAGATGCAGCTTTACAATAATAGGAAAAAAATCAGAAGTTTGTTAGGGAAGATATTCAACTTTCAAGTCAATTAAGGCCTACAGGCAAATGAAATCAGCTGGCTGTTCTACTTCTAGAATAAAAAAGTACGAGAGAGAAAAGCTTCCACTGGTTGACAAGTGGCCAAAGGTGTTATTTGGGACTCCTTACACATTGGGAGACAATGGGTGGGCATCACTTGGGACATGGATCAAGCCATCTCCCTAGTCCCCAAGGAGAAAGTTTCGAAACTAAAGCAGTCAGCTGATTTGACGCCCAGGAAGGATTGGTTGTCAACTATTTCCAAACCCTCTTTCTTTGTATCTGTTTCTTGGACCTCCAGTTTACTATCAATCAGTTTCTATGCTACAAACCCCTGGGCAAGCTGTCAGTGGCATTGATGTTATTAATCTTCAGTGGCCATGTCAATGACAGTCACTGCTCGTATAAGTCAACATGAGGGATAAACATAATAGAGGGGCATTAGGCCTTGAGTAGACAAGGTAAGTCTGAGGAAATGAACAGGCTGATTGTCACCGTTTTAATAAAAGCACAAAGCTCCTTTATCTGCTCTATAACTTTTTATTTTGCACCAATGGGAAGCCTATTCCTTTTGGTATGAATTCAATTCATAAAGCTTTAGGGAAGATAAATCTTTAGCTAAAGAACAGAGAGAACTGTATCAGCTTCGAAACACTATTTCAGGGGGATCCAGTAAAAATACCCTCCAAGCACTGGCCTGAACCAAACAAAACCCCTGAGTGTGTTCTAAAAGTGGCCGATATGTGACATTTGAAGAGCTGCTAAGAACACACCTTCACGCAGGCAGAGCTAACTCGCTCACAAGGGGATGAAATCCTTGGTTTGGGTTTCATTAGCTCTACTTCTCATCAACTGAAGTGCATGGCTGCAGCGTCAACCTATACAACTCAACTCCCTGGGAGCTTGGTGTAGAAACAGATCATTTTCCCTGGCAGAGAATATGACCAGTACTCTGGACTACTCCATGAACGAAGAGGCTAGGGCTGCCTGTCATCTAGAATGGAGACCAGATGTCCCTTTAGTGTGTAAGTTCCTTATTAAGCCCAGAAAATGATTTTATTTGTTGGTTAAGATATATTCTAGTTTGGCTTTCCTATCTTGCACCCAAGAAACCTACCTTCTTCCTACTGAGCCCTCATATTTCTTGGAGCCTATGTTCTTGATATTTGCAATTGGATGTCCTGTTGCCATTACTCTATGTGATCTATGTTTGACCACCTTGGATTAGGCCTTTGACGTCCACCTATTTTTCCCAAACTTGGTTAAGTCCTGGACATCCTGGAGAGGGTTGGCTACTGGCTCATTGTATTTTTTGCCTATGACTCCTCTTGTAGTTAGCAGTCCAAGAATTTTACCCACCCTGGGTGTTCACCCTAGAATAAATGATCCTAGCCAGTACTTGCTACTGTCTTCTTATCCTGAAGACCTGACACAGCCCTTGGCCTCAGTCTTTGCACACTCCACCTTGCTTTCCCATACTTGAGCCCTAGGTGAGAACAGAGAAAAGTCCTGTGTTCTGTCATCTTATGGGAGCTGCTTTTACTGCCCTAAAAGTAGGAATCTCTAGTCTTTTCAAGAAGGGAAACCCCAGGTAATCTTTTTCATGCTCAGGATAGACAGAGAGCTATAAACACATGGTTGGTTTGACTGATGTGCCAATCAGGAGACTGGGGACTTCCCCAACTGAGAATAGCATCCCAGTTGATGAAGGAGGTGTGACTTCTGTATGCCGATGACTCATGGCCTCAGATGAATGGTGCTAGGCTCTCTTCAGTCATCAAACACTTCCTAAAGGCTCACTGGGTGCCAAGCACTGCATGAGGTAGGAGAGTTTAAAAAGCCTTCTTTAAACTGCATCTCCCTTGTATCAGGCAGTTTACATTGGTTGTTTCTAATCCTTCTAGTAACACTCAAAGGGAGTTCATGTCCCCACTTGACAAAGGAACAAACCAAAGTTAAGTCATTTTCTCAAGATCATACACCTACCAAAAGGAAGAACAAAGTTCAGACCCAATTGTATCTCATACCAACTCCAAATTCTTCCCAAATACCACATCTTGACACTACTCACTCATTCTCCTATTTATTTATTTATTTATTTATTTATTCATTCATTCATTCATTCATTCATTCATTCATTCATTCATTCAGCAAATGTTCCTGAGAGTCTACTGCAAACCAAGGGTCTTTGCTAAGTTCAGTGTGGAAAATCTTTCACCAGGAATTAGAGGGTCACTTTGGACGTGCTTAATGGGAACTCTTTGGGAGTTTTAGAAAGCTGTCACTTATATGTGGCATTAAACAGAATAGCTGGCATCCTTTGAATTAACAACAGTAGTAAAATGTACAGTCCAGTATTTTCAAAAGGAGAAGAGGTTGCCAAGCTAATGAAACTCCCAAAGATGAGGTTTTCTCCATATTTGGAAAGGACGTTTCAAGCTTAAGAGGAATCAAATACACCTGAAAAGTGATAGGACTCTTCCCACAAAAGGCATCTATGCAGACCCAAGGGCTACAGATTCTAATTTTAAATTGAAAGCATGTCTACATATGAATATAAAAGTTCATTTAAAAAAGTACTGGGAAAAATATGCAGGCATCAAAAAGTAAACAGGAAAGGTTTTGATCCACGTGGGTCAAGGAACATCTTGGACAGAGGAAATAAAAATATAAGTAGTCAGTGCTCCTAAGCAGTGAGCTATAGAAGAGCTATACTTATTCTTAAAAACGTTCATTTATGCTCTTTATAGTCTCTGGAAGTCTGACCTCTTAAAGGCTGGGCTGGGATGGGAAGGGATAGAATGCAATGGGATAGAATGGAAAAGGGTAAAATAATAGAGCTGGAGGGAAGACTTCTAAAGCATCACACTCTTTCATTTGGCAAGGAAACTGAGACATGTGGCCTAACTAACAGCTGGAGTGGAAGCTGTATCTGCGGCTGCTGGGGGTGCAGATGAAGAGGTGAAGGTTGATTTGATTCCACCTGTGCTCAGTTGTCATCTGGAGGCTACAAAGAAACTGAGACACAACATACTAAGAGGCAATGAACTCACAACATACTAAGAGACTCAGATTACCCACATCATGTATTTTTGTAAAGACTTCTTCAAGATGCCAGCAGGGTCTAGCATAATGGACTGGAAGAAGTTTTATTTGAACAACAGTATCTCCACTAACACATTTTCCATGTATCATCCTTTGGCACACATATAAACTATTTTCTTAATGGTACACTTTGAATTACTCAGAATTTCTGGAGATTCCAGTTCCATTTTCCAATGACTTTCTGGTTTCTGAGTCTAAAGTGAATTTAAAAAGGTTCTGAGCCCGGATCTAGGAGTGGGGCCTGTGGCCCGTAGGCTCTCAATGCTGCCACTGGAAGGGCCTCCCAGCGCTGATGTTCCTCACCTTGCAGTGCGTGTTTTCTTGGAAAGGGTGGCAGGGAAAGAGACACATAGGATGCAATGACTTGGGGAAATTCCAAGCTGGAGAGGTCTCATAATCACATGTATTGAAAAAATGCTTTATCCCAGACAAAGTGCTAGGTCCCTTACATGTGTACTTAAACATTCTTAAAGCCAGGTAGGTGAGCGATACTCCCACCATTGTACACGTAAACAAACAAACAAACAAACAAACAACTGAGGCTCAGAGAGGTCAGCTAAGATCACAAAGCTAGGAGGTGATGAAGCTGAGATTCAGTCTCAGGTCTCAAACCTGGATTTGGACATGTAGAACCCCCCTGCTACACTGCCTTCCTTTCATATGTCACTCAAAAGCATCTGGAGATGAGGCACTAACTGGGCACAATGGGTTAAGTTCCTTCCCTTGCTGGGAAATTCTTCCTAAGTAAACCAGAAATATGCCTCTTTCAACAAACTCCCATTGGGTTCTAGGTTTTCTGTTGGGAAACAACTAGTTTAGCAGAAATTCTAAATATCTTCTTTATATAAAACAGAAATGCATAGAAATGCACTTACGGGTAAACAATACCAGCTGCCCTACCATCTTATGTCTGTGGACAAGAGGGCAAAGAACAAAAGGGGGAAAGGGGTTTCAGAATCTGAAGGTCTTGGTAAATCCTTGCTGTCACTTTACCACTAAACAACTGAAGACTTTCAGCAAATCTCTTCACCTGCCTCAGCCTCTACTTTTTTCTTCTGTAAAGTGGAGTTCGTTATCCTTGCCTGTTTCACAGGATTCTGGCGCTCAAGAAGGTCTATAGAATGTCAACATACATAAATACAAGTTTTTTTTATTGTTTCATATCCTATATATGGGTTTAGAACCTAACTCCCTTAATTTCACAAGAGTGAGGAATTAAATATCTTTCTAAAAAGTCTCTCTGGCCACAGCTTTTGGTAAGATGGTCCTGTACCTAGTGAGGATGAGTTCAAACATCAACAGACATCCTGATGAGCTAATCTAGACAGATTCAGGTTTAATCAAAAGTAGAATCACTAAGACTGGCACAAGAGCCAAGTTCTTTACCACGCTGGATTGTTTATGGCATTGAAAAAACAAAGATATTCTAGAGGAAGATGGGAGATGATTATCTGCTGCAAGAGGAGAGTTTAGTTTCTTGGCTGAGCTATGTTAGTGACTCTGAGACTAGCTCAGGCTCAAGGGGGCAGACACACAATCACACCCCCACTGAGATAACTTTTGATGAAGTACGTCTTGGAGCACCCTGCCCATGGGGGAGGCTGTGTCACCAAGCCAGAGCTGTCCTCTGAGTTCCCTTGTGAATAAACAATCTCCCCAAAGACAAACAGATTCCTGAATACTTTCCAAGTTGTGCTGATGAGGAGGCCGGACATGGCAGCTTTCTTTGCCATCGGGTTGTAGTGTAGCTGAGGCTGCGTACGCATGGCATGATTTGATGCCCTCACCTCCATTTAATGCTTTGTATGTTATCTCCTAATTTCCAAGGGCCATTGCCATCCCCAGGGGGTTGCGGGAGACAAGCTCTGTCTCTTATCTGAGAGCCAGGGACGTTATCTAAATAGCTGCCACCTGCAGAAAGGCTGGTGTCAAACCAAATGCACTGGTTCAAGTACTGTTTTTAGGGGAAACAAACGTGTACACACATGTGTCCATGTGTGTACATGCGTACACACACGCACTCTCTCTCTCTTTCTCCTGGAATGAATTATCTGCAAGGCTGCTGAAGCCCATAGCATAAGCCATGCCATGCAAACCTGACATCCTACGGACCCATCCCCTGTCCCCGCCTGATCCCATGTCTGCCTTCCTATCTGAAATAGGACCTGCCCCAATGCTGGTATTGTGGGCAGAGAGCCTTCAGCAGCAGCTGGGAGAGGGAGGGTTTGGTGAGCTCAGAATCACTCTCTTGGAGTCAATGGCAGCAGTCTTTGAATTCAGGAGAATCCTTACTTCCCCAGGCAAGGGAACCTTTATCATAGTTAGGAAGGAGGAAGAGGCAGGTTTAAAAAAAAAAAAAACAAAACAAAAAACACCAAGATGACACAAAGGTTGCTTGTCACAAAGCAGAGGGAAGAGAATAGCTTCCCATTCTCCTCCAGGCTCTGGCCTCAGATGACAGCTGAGCACAAGTGGAATCAAATCAGCCTTTAGCTCTTCGTCTGCACCCCCAGCAGCCACAGATACAGCTTCCACTCCAGCTGCCAGTCAGGCCAAAGCGCTCAGTAAATGCCCATGATTAGCGCCTTCCTCAATTGGGAGTGTAAATGGAGAATCACAGCTCACTCCCCAAAGTAGCTGGAGCCACACACCCATTAATTTCTATGGAGCCAAATGTAAATAGAAAATCAATGTTCCTGTACACTCTCCAAATTTTATTTCCCTTGCTAAAATGCTGCAGGGAGGAGGGATATCTTCCTCTCTGACGATCTCTTCTCATATTTGAAATGATCTGTATGTTTGACATCCAACCAAATGATTCTCACAGGGAGACAATGAAAGCCCCCGCACCCCCATTTGTCAGTATTTAAGGCTTAATGAACTCTTGGCGAGTTCTCTCCTCCCAGAGCTTCACGTTTGTTATTACTGTTTAATGGTGATCTGTCCAACATTCCAACATGCCAAGAAGCCTCGCTTGTAATCAGAAAAAATTTATTTATTTACTGGTTTCATAATCTAAACAGGTTTTCTGGAGATCGCCACGCCACACTCACTAAGAATTACCACACCCAGCTGTGCTCTTTGTATTTAAATCCAGGCATTTTCCGGTGAGAGGGGCACTGGGTCCAGCCTGACCAGCCTGCTCCTGCCTCCATCTCAGAGATAATCTCCCTCAGCTGTGTATGAATCTGACCGAGAGGAGTAAGTACATTCAGAGCTCGAAGCCTTTGGGTGCACAAGATTCGCTACAAATGCACATTCACAGTAAACAAAACCCATCAGGCCCCTGCAAGAGTCCGACGCCTGATTGCACTAAACACATCACGGTGGAATCTGCAATTGGCAAAGTAATTGGCGTTATTACAGCTGATGGGGAATTTCTGATGCTGCCCGAGCTCTCCTTTGAAATAATACTCAGCCATTTAATTTGTCCAGCTCTCGTTTGGCTGATTGCTCTTTTCTGCTGGAGTTTATCAAGAATGAAATGCGCTGTCTCTCCAGACGCCTGCAGGCTGAGATTTTACAGGCATTTCTTTTTTCTACACTGTCCCCACTTCTCTCATGGGCCCCTGGCCTTAGTCTCTTGTCACAAGACACCAGTATTGCAGGAGGTTGGAGGTGGAGCGGGATCAAACTTCGCTTTAATTCAAAGCTGCGTACTTCTGGTCCCAATTCCAGAGGTGCCTGAACACTCGTGTTAGACCATAAAGCAACGGTGAAAGAAGAGCAAACCTCCAACGATTTGGTTGTACTAAAGAAGGCTCATGAAATCTGTTAGCTCCAAAAATCAAATAATAGAAGACATCTTCACTATAACCACAAAGTTAGATGGCATTAGAGGAATATACAAATTTGGATGCATGAATTTTTGTTTGAGTGATCTCTTTACACCCTTGGGGTGCACACATGCATACCTAGAATGGGTTCTACAGATACTTACTGAGCGCGGAATTTTTTGTTAGAAGCATGTGGATTCTTTGCTTTACACAGTACTCATCCCCCACCCCAGTCCTCACTTTGGCATTTCTGCTGCTATCCAGAAGAAGGGCAGGAAAGGCAAATTTAGCCAGCTGTGTTTTCTCACAGTACAGACAAGGCTGGCGTCTGGGCACAGACCTCTCATTTCCATCAGCAAGCTACTTGCCCTGTCAGCGATAGACTGCTTACCGGAGACAGGAGTCCTGTGGCCAGGGTGGCTCTCTTCTGCAGGTGCTGTGTCAGACTGAAGGCCCACAAGATCTAGAACCCATATGCTGCTTGAATCACCCCATGCCACACTTTTAATATAGAAACAATGGAATTTATAGGTATGAAAGGCTACACATAAAATCCTCCCAAATCCCCAAGCCCTAACACAGTCTCTCTGAACAGCCCCCATCCTTCTGGATGTCCACTTTGGCTCTCACTCTGTAGAAGAATCATAGACACAGTGACTTATTGCCTGGAAAAGGCAGTGAGGAACTGTACCAAAAGTGGACATCCAGAATTGTGCTGAGGATCACTAAACCCAAGGGAGTGGGTTCAGATGAGGCAATACTCTGGTGGCTGAAAAACCTCTTGAGACATTTGTTTAAGATCATTTTAATAATTCTGGCTGGCTATTACTTCAACAGGGGGAAGAGAGAAAATGTTAATTCAGGAAGTGTCATGGGTGGTAAGAGAAGGAAGCAATCAATGAAGGCACTTCTGGCTGTTCTCATCTCCTAGCAATGGTCCCTCGCCATCCCTTGTCCATTCATGTCCATCTCTATCCTCCTCCCTCCCCTGTGAGGGTCATTCATTCAGGGCCAGAGTGCCTACAATTGCTCACTTGGATTGGCAAGCATCATGAACAAATTAGTGAAAAGATTAAGAGAGATCCACATTTTTTGTTTTTGTTGTTGTTGTTGATGTTTTTTGATTCTTTGGTAATCCCAAATTGTAGCCTACAGCTGCAATTTGTGCTGGAACCTGACTTCAGAAGTCCAGGTTCCATTCCAAGTATGTAACTTATGAGAGTAATAAGTACTATAGCACACACTGATGAAGTGCTTACCAGATGCCAGACATGGTCCTTTGGGTCTATCTATTCAGTCCTCCCCAAAATGCTATTGGATAGGTACCCTTCTTTCACTAGTGAGGAATCTGGGCCACACAACAGTAACATAACTTGTGGAGGTCACCCAGCTAGTAGACAGCAGACCTGTGATTCTACCTTAATCAGTTTGGGCCCAGCATTGGTGCTCTTAACTATTAAATGATAAACTGATAGGAAATGTTCTCTGTGTTAGATATTGGATACAGAAGGGGAGGTTTACGTTCTGTTTTTAAATAAGCACCCCTTTTTACTGTTTATAATTATTAATAAAGATTATAGCAACATCATATCAGGTTTTTCTGTCACATGCATCATTGGCCTGGGATACCTATTGGTGGTTTTCCCAGAGGTTCTGATAAATATTTCCAGGAAGGTGGAAGATGCGGAAGGAAGCTCATGTGCAGAGCTAAAGTGGGGGAAGGAGATGGTCATTATCAGGGAAATATCAGAAAACTGTGGTGGAGGTTGTTTGCAGGCTTAATACAGCCTCCAAACACAAGCCAGCAGATGGCTGGAAGGCGCCGCTTGAGGACTGCAAGCTGTTCCACTAGGAGGGGCCCTTCTCCTGCAGGGTAGGGGGAGTCTCCTCAAGCCTCTCAGTGGATCCCTTTTGTTCCGAACAAGGTGGTAGGAGAGGGGTTGGGTAGATGGGTGACAGGATAAGAGGGTTGAAATGTGAGCCACGCAGTATGGTTGGAAAGCATTTAAAAAAGGAGTTGGAGGGCTGGGCCTTCTTTCTCATGAGCCTGGCTTGAAAATATCCTGCTAAAGTAAATATGAAGAGGACATCTTCTTTCAAGTTCTAAGGTGGTCTGTGAATTTGCATTTCCTGCATGTGAGTCATTTCTAGACCTAAAAATATAAAGAACAAAATGATGCATCATTTTAAAATCTAGACTCAGGGAAATCTGATGCTGTGACTCAATCCACTAATAAACACAGATATTTAAGATACATCGTCAAACATCAATGAACCCCCGGCCTTAAGTGATTAGAGCTACAGGGCAATTTTTAAGAAGCTCACGTTGAGGCCCCATAGCCAAAGGATTGGAGAGAAAAAAAAATTGAAAACCAGAAACATGAAGACAGTGGAAAAAGTCACAGAGTGATTAATGGCTTCAGTCTCAAGGGAGGATAGAAATCATCCAATCCTACACTTATGTTGCAAAGTTTTTTGTTTTGTTTTGTTTTGTTTTGTTTTGTTTTGTTTTGTTTTTAGATGAGAATACTACAATTGAAAGAGAAGAGAGTCATTTTCAAAGTTAATCCCCACTGGTTGGCTTCACTTTGTTTATATTTCTATTCTGAAAAGTTGAGCTTAAATCAGATTTTAAAAGGCTCAATCATTTTTTAATATACTAGCAGGGATAACTTATGTTGATTCCTCTAACAAAATGGGAAAACTTGCTGCATATGAATAACCCCTCCTTTCTCAACACCCACCTGCCATCTATCAATTTCCTGGTGTGAACTTCTGCATATTAGGTTTGTTTTAAGTTCAGCCCACCTGTGTGAGGCCTTCAGATGGTCAGAGCATCTCGGGAGAAACAAAATATTCACTAAAGAGATTTAGTATCCCAAGAGAACTTATTAAGACTTCAGAATATTCCACTGAAATGCCAGACACTCTGGAAACACCTGGAGAACTTCCCTGTCCAGGACCAAATGCCAATGCTGGTTTTTGTTTGTTTGTTTGTTTGTTTTTTAACGAAACAAAGACAGTGCAAAAAAGGTATACCTATAGTATGAAACTGCTGATTTCATGTAAGAAAAGTTTTAACAGTGTCAGCTGAGTACAGGGTAGGCATATGCACGTGAGCAAAAACTGTTAAAAATGCTCTCTTATTGTCATAGATATCCATGGCTAGTAAGATAAATAATTAAGTGGGTTGTCTTAGGAATTATGGGAAAAGATCCATGTTTTGTGTAAGTATCCTACAAACAGAAAGACAGCTTTACAGGCAAAGCCATTTTGCGGGGAGGATGGGGAAACATTACTCATAATATAAATATATTCACATGAGCTCACAGAAAAAGGCAAAGATAAAAAGAGTCTTAGATCGTACACTTTTGATAAAATTAGAAACTGCATAATTAGAACAGAGCTTCTCAAACATTTATTGATTAATGACCAGATGTTTTTACCCTGACCCATATTTTTGTACGGTTACTTTGGTAAAATACTGTGAAGATAAATTAGTAGGCAAATGATCACATGCTTGGATATCATGGAACCATCAAGTGGCTATAAAAGTTTCTAAATATTCTGTTTCTAGATGTATCTCATGGTGTGCCAGTAACACACACTGGCCAGCACTGTTCTGTAGCCCATGCTCTGAATAGTATTAAACCGAGGAGAAAAGGTCCACAGCAGCTGAGAGGAGGCAAGCCAGAAGAAAGGCCTTGAGAAAAAGGCATCCATTTATCAAACAAGAACCTGAGCAATGAGGACTTGTGGTGTCAGCCTTGCTGCTGATGCCAGGGGGTGTGGTGTGCTGGTCACCTAAATGCATTCTCTCCTGGGGTAGTGTTATAGAGCCAGATCTGTTTAGATATCTTTTTTGAGTTCAGAAAGAATGGGGGCGCCTGGGTGGCGCAGTCGGTTAAGCGTCCGACTTCAGCCAGGTCACGATCTCGCGGTCCGTGAGTTCGAGCCCCGCGTCAGGCTCTGGGCTGATGGCTCGGAGCCTGGAGCCTGTTTCCGATTCTGTGTCTCCCTCTCTCTCTGCCCCTGCCCCGTTCATGCTCTGTCTCTCTCTGTCCCAAAAATAAATAAACGTTGAAAAAAAAATTAAAAAAAAAGAATGTCCAGGTAGCAGAGGAGACCATAAACCCAACACTATAACTAACTAGTTTAAAATACTGGTCAAATCTCAACTATTGAATGGAAATAGCAGAGGATGAGCAAAGGTATAGGCTTTACAGAACCCACAGTTAGCTCTACTTCCTCTGCCTGGGCCTCGGTTTCTT
The DNA here is from genome assembly GCF_018350175.1 of Felis catus. Taxonomy (NCBI): domain Eukaryota; kingdom Metazoa; phylum Chordata; class Mammalia; order Carnivora; family Felidae; genus Felis; species Felis catus. The sequence goes on along the minus strand of NC_058379.1, from coordinate 65,219,055 downwards.
CCTGGTTAAAGGGGAAGAGTGAGATGGCTGATAAGGGGCCTGATGTGGAGATTAGGTGCCAGGGGCCAAGTGAAGCACATGGCACCTTTCTGACACAGGGGAAACACTATTGGAATTTGGGGCCTTTACCTTCTCTCCTCTTCAAGACTTCCTCTGTGATGCAGCCTTGTCTAGAAAATGAGGAGGTTGATTTGGATCCTGGTGGGCTTCTGAAAACACCAATATCTAGACTCCACCCAGACTAATTGATGGGGTGAGGCCTGGCTCCTGTAGTTCTTACAAGCGCCACCCCTGCCCCCCCATTACTCCCACCTGCAGTCAAGATAGAGAGCCCCTCCTCTAGGTGCTCACTAGTGTGTCTTTCAGTTTTGCAATGGAGGGAGGGAATCAGCACCACTTGTGGGACTTTCTTATGTATCGTCTTGCTTTGGAAGGACTCTTCTGCAAATGGCAGAGCAGATATTATGTGGTGAACTCAAAACAAGCCAACCTGTTTTCCCATTGCTGTGTGTCTGTGATGAGAGACTACACTGTCTCCTTCTGCCTCAAATCAGTTTCCATCTCTGTAAAAGGGGCAACAGCCACCACAATTCTGCACTTGGGAGTTTGTGAAGGATGTGGATGAGAACAACAGAATTCTTTGCCTAGATGGAAGGGTTCACAATGCTCTGTAGCGATTCCCTCTACTACTCTGAGATGTGCAAATTTTTTTTTTCCTGGAACCTGGTGAAGTTTAAGAAAACTCAACACAATGTACCAAAAGTAAAGATGAGGCTGCTTATCCTTGTATTATCAGTGGTCAGTCTGGGTTTGACTTACCTTAACAGCATGGATAAGCTCTGATTCAAGGTGGCATAGCAGAAGTGGTTTAGGACTACTGATCTAGACTGCTTGGGTTCAAATCCCAATTCTGCCACATATGGGCTTTGTGACTTTACCTTCTCTGTGCTTGTTTGTAAAATGAGGATGTTATTACTAATTTCACAAACATATTGTAAAGATTAAATGAAATAATACATGTAAAGTTCAAAGAACACTTTCTGGCATATAGTATACTCTTACTAAGTCCTCATCATATGTACACTTAACCAAAGGCAGTGTGAACATGTATTAACACCAAATCCTGTTGAGTCAAACATGAGCTGGATGCTCTGGATTTTCCAAAGCTTCCATTTTAATCTTTAGAACTGTTGGTGCTGAACTTGTAGGCAGCGGGTATTCATTGGAATAGAGTCAGGTCATTGTGATTCTGTTGCGAAACACACAATCACATGAAACAACAAGCAACTTAGGAACTCAGTAATTTCATGCCAACAAGAAAGTACCTGGGAGGAAGGTCTAACTCTCCAACCTGCCCTGCTACTTCTCAGTGTGGGGCACCCATTCATAACAATCAAAAACATGGAACATCATGGAGCCATAGACTACTGTCATGGCTCCTTCTCTGGAGAAATGCACAGCTAGGATATCTATCTACTCAGAAACTCCAAAACAACACCTTCCTAGAAAGCAGCTTTTCCTCACAAAATATTTGGGGTTCTTGCATTAAAAACTTCTGAAGCCCAGGATGTTATGCAGATGATTCTACATCCCCTGATGACGTATGAGCAGAAATGACTATGGGGCCCGAGGAAAATGGAGTAAAGTTTATTTAAGGATGAAAAAGCTCTTCTCTTTTGAATACTGGGCCATACTTATTCTCAATCCAGGGATGAACATGGCAGCTTCTCAGCCTGCACTTCCTTCTCGGCCCCCATTTTGCTTAATGATACTGCTATTTCTCTAATCACCCAACTATTTGCCAGGTCCACTGATTGTGCCTCCATCATTTCTTTGGAATTCAATCCCTCAGCAACAGTCCCACTAACCCCAGTCCAGCTGCATTCCCTGTGTCTCAAATGGACCCATGGCACAGGCTCATTACTGGATCCCTTCTTCACTTCATCCCACCTACTACCTATGTCAGCATCATCTCTGCCACAGCACCAGCTCCTCCCCATCCTCAAACCTTCAATGGCTCCACCTTCAGGTGGATTTTAAGATCTAAACTCTGGATCCCGATTCAAACAAATCAACTGTAAGACAACATGTTAGGGTAATCAGAGAAATCGGAATATGGACTTGGTATCAGAAAATACAAAGGAATTACTGTTACTTTTGGTAGGTGTGATAATGGCATTGTGACTGTATTTTTTTTTAAAAAAACTATTTGTTTCTTCTTACTGAAGAATTTATGAGTGAAATAACATAACTGGGAGTTTTTAAAAAATACTCCCCCCAAAAAATTAAAATTAAAATTATAGTTATATACATATAAAATCTATATGCATATATAAAATTACATATATATGTGTATATATTTATATATATTTATATATATCCATAGATATCTATATACATATCTATATCTTGCAGTATAAAGTAAGATTGGCAAATAGTAATTATTATTGAAGCTGGCCCAGCAGTGTGCTGGGAACCAATCATATCAGCTTCAGAAAGCTGACTGTCAAGGACTTTGCAAAGAGTTTGTTAAACCATTTGCAGCTTAGAATTGGTCATGATGGGGATATTTAAACCACAGAAATTAGCAAATGCTACAAACCAGGGCTTTGGTGGAAACAAACCACTGAAGTTGGATAATAGATAATAACAGTTGGGTAATATATGGAGGTTTATTATACTTTTATGCCTACTTTTGTATGAGTTTGAAAACTTCAATAACTGCTCATTTAAAAAAAAAAATCCAACTATTTCCCCAGATATTTAAGACGTTCTTGCAATTTGGTTCCAACCTAATTTGCAACTATTATCTTCACTCCAAGTCTCCAGAACATTCCCAAGCATCTCCACCCTTCTTTTGGTCTTCATCTGGGCTTCCCCTGACCTGGAATAAGTTCACTACTTCCTATCACTCATTTGGCCCAGGTACAATGACACCTCCACTTGGAAGACTTCCCAGCTTACTCTATATAGATAAATTTTCTCCTTCTCCTGAATTCTTAAATAACTTAACCAGTAGTTCTCTAATGGAAGAAAAAAATTAAATTCACTAGGCTGGCAGTCATCACAGTAGGCTGCTTTCACAACATTGTATCATTTGATCCTTACAACTATCTTGTGAGATTAGCTACACAACTTTTGTTCTTTAATAAGGAAAATGAGGACTAAAGACATTAGGCAACTTTCCCAGGGTTGCAAAGTTGGTATCAATGGCAGAACATTACAGAACTGAGGAATTCTGGGAAAGACTTTGCACAGCAGGGAGTGCCACATAAAGGTCCCCATGGGTGCCTTTGAATAAAATGGCAACTTGATGACAGAAAGCCCTGTTTTCTTGACACTGAAAAATGTCTTCCTATATGTTCTTGACTTACTTCCTTCTTGCCTTTCACTACATTGTACCCTTAACCATAATAGCAATGGACCTTTTAGAAGTTCCTTACACATGGCTACCCCTGATAGGACAGCTATTACACCTGCCCCACAAAATTCTGTCATGAGGCACACTTGAAGTAAAACTCCATTTTTTCTACAGGAAGTATCCTCCTCTCCTCTAAGACCATGGGGAGTGTATAAAATAAGTGAGGAACAAGCCCTTTAGTGGGCTCTTTCCTCTGGAAAGAATGGGTTTTTTCAAGGTCACTTTCCCAGCATAGATGCTGGGCATGCGAAGCCCTGCATCTGAGTCTGGACCCTATACTATGGTTATTTCTTTACCACATCCCCCACCCCTTGTAAGTGTGCACACAAATGCCCATGGGCACATTCACATGGACACCTCGCTGGAAAGTTTAACAAGTCTTCACATCCCTGCAGGAACTGAGAAACAAAAAAACTAAATGCCAAGTAGCCTTGGACGCTAGATTGAGGGCAGTGGAGTTAGCACTTGCATTTGCTCCTAGAGATCTCAGTCTACAAAAGTAATGTGATGTCTAGCAAGGGGGAGGTGGTAAATATATGATGGGACCAGCAACTAGATCAAAAGAGCCAGCTGCTAGAAGATTCTTCAGTGACATGGAAAGCATGCAAAGAAGGTAACAAAAAGCATATAAAATATGGTTATCACATTTTCAAAAATCCAACAGATGCATATTTATTGACATACAACAAAGACTGTAAGACTATCTCCCAAAATGTCATTATCTATATTTCTGGGGTGGAGTTAGAGGAGATTTTTTCTGTTTTTTTCTGTACTTTTGAGATTTATTTTTTAAGTTATATATTTTTTCAAGGTTTTTTTTTTAATTTTGAGAGATAGAATCTCAGGTAGGCTCCACTCTGCAGTGTGGAACCCGACACGGGGCTCGAACCCAGGAACCATGAGATCACAATCTGAGCCAAAATCAAGAGTCAGACGCTCAACTGACTGAGGCACCCAGGAACCAAACTATGTTTTTTAACAGTTAATGCCCATCACTGCACAGGTTACAAATATTTTTCTCGTGGTAAGAACTTTTAAGACCTAGTATCTTAGCAACTTTCAAATATACCGTATTATTAATTATAGTCACCATGCTGTACATTATATCCCTAAGACTTATTTATTTTATAACTGGAAGTTTGTACCTTTTGACATCCTTCACACATTCGAAAGTTTCTACAGTGAATACTTATACCTTTTATATTGGGGGTGGGGTGGGGAGAATAAAAAGAAAATCAGAGAAGAAAGCATTTGATTGGTGGATTTTGCTAAAGGGAATGAGATGCCTGCTTTTATTCTCATGGAGGGTGGAGAGGTATAGCCTGGCAAAAGGGAATGAGGGTCCCCATTTCCAACTATCCAAAGACAAGAAGAAAAGGAAACTCAGTGCATCTGTTTCTTCAAAAAAGCAAAAGAACAAGATAATGGAAAATAAAAATGCTTGGGGCTGGAACCAAATGGAAGGGAAGGGTCTGGGGGGGCTTCAAGTGTGGATTTCAGAAGCTTTTCTGAAAAACCCATGCCTTTAAAACTAGCTAAGAATGGCAGCCACCTGTCAGCCCAGGCCTGACTCTAGGAGACAGTTCCATCCTGTGCAGTCCAGAGGCCAAGTACACCAGTCCAGGAAGAACACTCATCATTATCCTCCCAGACTTAGAACCTTAGCATCCATCATCAGGCTCGTCCTTGGAAGTAATGTGTTTGTTTCCAGGAATGAGTATGGTGTCTTTACAAACCAATAATTGTGGGGAGAAAGACAGTCACTTCCTTACCCTCCTTTATCTGGATGCAGAAAGGACAGAGACAAAGAGACAGAACAGTTTAGTTCAATACAGTTGCTGTCCCACACTTTCAACACTGAGAGCCATCAAAGATTACGGAGGGAATTGTGGCTATTTTCCTTACACAGTTGCAGCAGGAAAAGGCACTAAGGAAAAGAAAACCCTTTACATGCATGTGATAAGTGTGAATCCTGTGAAAGCTGACAGCCTGTCAATGCAACTGGGGGGGGGGTCCTAGATGTCTTAGTGAGGTCCCCTCCTGAAAGTCCCCCACAGTTCCTGCAAGGGAACGTGTCTGTGAATTATTGCAGACATCAGGATGCATGGGGCTCAGTTTCATCTGAAACGAAAAGAGGAAAATAACAACAGAAACCGACAATTTGGTGCAGTGGGGCTGGGAGAAGGCAGCCCAAAGCACGTGGGCAGCATTTGGTTTCTGTTTGGAAGAGCACCCAAAAGGTGGTGTTGACTTGAGACACATCCGGGCCTTTTTGATTTAGGAATAACACTGGAGAATTAACTTTGATCTGGGCATTACACTCTGCTCACAAGATTCCCAGGGCTTCCTGGCCTCAGGAACACACATCCTGAGGAGTGAAAAATATGCATTTATGTCTCCAGCCTCAGGGGATGTCACACAAATGGAATAATGTGGAAAGGTCAGACAGAACCAGGAGAGTGAGCCATCTGCACCAGCTAGTGTGGGGTTATCCGTGGGAGCACAGAAGCAGCCTTTCTAGAATCACAGCCTCAAATATTATGGACATACCCCAGATATATCTAACCTTTCCTTTCCTTAATAGTTCACTTTAAATCTAATATCTAGAAATGTAGCTCAAAAAACGTGGCAAGAATATGACCACCTCAGAAAGAATCAGTGCCAAAATCATAGAGGCAAACATATACACACACCCCTTCCGTAAACTCAGTCTCTACTACGTGCCTTTCCAAGCCATGAAACATCACAGACGCCTTTTTTACCCTGTTTATTTCTATAAATTTTCAGATAAAAATGAACCTTTAACTGGGATGCCACTGCGTGTGAGTGTAGCCATGGATGGAGTATGGGTAAATGTTGATTTTCTTTCGTCTTTGCTTCACATCCCTTAGCTCACCTGGAAGTTTGTATGAATATGTGAACGAATGATTATCAGTTTTCAATAGTTGTCAAAAGGCTTGCTGGTTATCTACTTTTAAGACTTCATGCATCAACAATGGATAACAAGGATCAACAGAAGGGCACCAAATCCCAAACCAGTGCAAGGATTCATCTTTGACTCTCACCCATGGAGCTCTTTGTTTTGTTCCATCTCCTTCTCAAGCCTCTCATTTTCTACTCTTTGCTCTTGTCCCCAGCTCTCTGTGTGATCTGGGGCCATTTCTTATCAAGACCCCCATCCTTGGTTCCCTTGCAGGATGAGGGGACATAGGATGTACCACATGTAGAAGTATAGTGAGGGCATGGTGAGCTCTTGGATATGAAACAGATTTAAAGAAGAAAACATTACCAAATATATGGAATTCTTGCTACTAGAAAATTACTTGCTCTGTCCCAGATGTTCTCTTCTGTGAGCTACGGTGTCTCCCCACAGAGATACAGAACAATGGGGATCTTAGGAAGGGCATTGGTTGGGTAGTGACAGAAAGGTTTATATTAAAAGAGGGATAGGGGCAGGGATGGAGGACCACAGCTGTCACTCTTGGCTTTACCTCTCTTTGTATACATGTTGCATCTCCACTGGGGTCTGTGGAGGAACAAAAGGATCTCAGCGTGTCTGCTCTGTATATGTGTGTATGTGTGTTGATGCTTATGTGTTCCTGTGGTACCAGTAATACTCTTCCAGGGACAGGGAGGGTGATTTTCCATCTTTACCGCTGCCAAAGGGGTTTTCAGAGAGCCCTTGCCTGCTCCCTTGTGTGTTCTGCCTGTGATGACCTCCAAACAGCACTCTGGCCAGAGAGAATGGTGGCCTATTTCCTGCCCATGGTCAGCAAAATGCAACCATCTCTCTGTGCACGAGTCTGAGATGACCTGGCCACCAGCCCATGACTCCAAGTCATATTCGCACAACGTTTTCAGAAATGTGAGTATCGTGTCTCCAAAAAGGGAAATCCATGGGAGAAAGCCAGCCCCACCCCATCCTCTACCTCCCTGGTTTTAGCCTTTTCCTGTGCTAGACTGTGCACCACCAAGCATTACTGCCATCTTGGCCTATGTTTTTTCCCTGCTATAAAATATTAAGAAAGATAGCAGAAAAAGATACTTTTGTTTGCAATGACATGAAGCAGGAGCTCATTGTCAAGGGTGACAGAGTCAGTCTGATGGAGAAAATGTAAATCCAAGATGGGGGTTTCTGCCCTGGCCCCAACTTCATGTGGTCATGACCAAACTAGAACACTTCACTTTCCTGAGCTTCATAAAAGGATCGGTGGACTTACCTGTGGCTGAAATCCTTTGAGGTCACTGGCTGCAAGGTCACTGGCTGTGAGGAGCTGGAAAAGAACAGAGGGGTTTTCTGAGTTTGCACAAGTTTGCACACACTGTCCTCAGGACAACTTATCAGTGATGGACTTACCACCATCTAGATCTGGAGCTAAATGTGGTATTTCTGGGCCAGGAACCTGGACCCAACAGCCTTCTCACCTGGTGTCCACCACAGCTCTGACTTCTTCACCTCCCTCTGCAGCCCCCTGTCCATGTACCTCCAATTCTACAAAGGGTCTTACATTACAGATGGGATTATGTATGCCCTTCAGCAGGTCCACAGCCTCCTGAAATTGTCAGTACAATTATGTGTGAATTTATAGATGTAGGACACTTCCTTAGGGAGAGGGTCCCTGTCTTCCTACTATCAAAGTAGTCTGTGATATCATAAGCTAAAGAGACAGTTAAAGACTGTCGCCTCCGGGAGGGCTGCTTCTTCCTCTTCCTCTTTCTCTTCCTCTTCCTCTTCCTCTTCTTCTTCCTCTTCCTTTCCCCCTCCTTCTTCCTTCCCCCTTCTTCTCTTTCTTCCTCTTCTACTTCTTCTCCTTCAGTTAGACCAGTAAAAAATAACCCTCCCTTTACCCACCTACATGTGACTCAGTTTCCCTTCATCATATATTACCTTTGATCTTATATACTATGTAGGTATTCACAGCTTATGCCTCAAACTGCCATGCACAGTATTAGAAGATAAGAGTCAGGTTTATATAGTTTCTGTGTTTAATCAATATTAAAGGGTCAAGTTCATGTTTTGATATTTTTGCATCCTCTCCAGAAAGCACCAAATAAAAGCGTACGATTAATTGCTAAAATAATCACATTCTTTATTGTTGCACAAAAATGCTGGGAAATTGTAGGATAAAGAGAAAAAGGGCAGATGCTTATTTTGATTCAAGGAGTGTGACTGCTAGCTTTGTTAGGCCTGGAGAGCATCTGTGAAAAAGAGGAAAGATTTCATGTTTGCTGTAACAATATTTTGTTCGGTTCAAGAAAGAGAGGGAGTCATGCTGGGCTCCAATGCCTCTAGCCTTCAGGAAAGCTCAACTGGGCTGCTTAGCTTCCTAAATCACTTTGCCAAAAATGATACATAAAGTGGTGTTAACTCCGGAATAGAGCAGAAAGGAGGTAGGCAGTGTACACACTGTACCTTTCTCCCCACACCCAGTCCTGAGGGCTAGATTCCTCATGCTGAAGGTGCCTGGAGAAGGTGGCATCAGTCCTGACAGACAGACAGTCTGGCCCCTCTGTTTGTTATGAAACAACCAAGCAACAAGCCATTAGGGTACCTGATTAGACACCGAGGGCCAAACCTAATCATAAGACTTGTTAGTCCTTGCCTTTAAGGAAACTACAGATTGGTCAAAGGATGAGATATGTTTATGTCAGTGCAAGCAGAGGGTAGTAGAGTGTAAGCATCAAACTGTGTGCATAAAGCAAGAGAGGTCAGGGCAGGGTTGCTTTAGGAAGATGGAGATGGAACTGAGCCTTGCAAACGCCAAGGTGGCAGGGCAAGGGGCTTCGGATGGGCAGGTGGAAGAAGAAAGACATGGACGAGGATGTGCCAGTCCCAGCCCAGCTCCCTTTGCATCTGCTCATTGCCAGCCACGGTGTACAATTAGGAGAAAGGAGGGAATTAGGAGACACCGAGGGTAGAGAATAGCCTAGGTAGCCAGCAGTGTGGTCCCTGCCTTACATACTTTATTAAGCTTCATGACTGTCGCGTGAGATCAAAAGTATCTCCACTTTATGAATGGGAAAACCGAGACTCAATGGACGTTAAATAACATTTTCTAGGTCACGCAGGTAGTACGTGTATGTATCCAAATCTATATTTTCCCAAAGCTCGTCCTCTCCCTTCTATGCTATGATGCCTCTGGATTATAGCACATTGGTGATAATTTGTGGAGGTGGAGTAGGAGAAAAAAAACGAGTGTTACTTTATTAGTCAATGAGCCACAGGCAATAACATAAAGCATATCCCTATGAATGACCCTTCACTGACCCTTCTTCCAGACATTCTTTCATTTAATTGGTAATGACCATCTACTCTTCAGAGCTTATCAGTGCAGTCTAAGCCTTTAACTTGAGCTGAGCAAAGGTTAGGGTAGAGTTGGGGAGGAGTGACAGAAAGTCTGGAGTGAGGTATGGGCATGGGAGTGACCTTTGCAAGGACAGAGCCACCAACATGTGTTAACACGTAGGATCAAACCTCGAATTCTCTAGGCCTTGGGAATCCAACAGGCAGGGATCTTTCTTTCCCTCTTTTAACAGGGTTCGCCAGAGAGAAAGCATGAGACAAAACATCTACTTCCTCCTATCATGAAATGCTTCATCTAGAGTCAACCACAAGGGTGTTCACAGCATCATAACATATGCACTATTCCCTCGTGTCAATGGTTTTGGGATTGAGAAGTTACCAGATCCATTTGTTTGGTTGGATATAGAGATAATGGCATCTTTGGTTATTACTTGTTATGTCCCTAGCTCAACAAAATTAGGACCTATCCCACCTTCCTGGAAGCCTTAATATCTTCCTTCCTTCTCTTCAAAGGAAATCAGATGCATGTAACTTAGTTCTTAATTATTTAAGGCTCTGTTTTGTGTTGTCGTGTGTATTTTTTGTTTTATTTTTTCACTTAACGAGACCAGGCCCAACAAGACATGATTTATATCTTACGTAACTTCTGCATTCCTCAAAGTGATGAGAAGAGTCTAAACAGGTGATTAGTCAATAAATACCTGTTGGCCAAATGACTTAAAAGGAAAGTGGTGAATATTGTCAACCTAGAGGTGAAGACTAGAACGGCTAAGTTGCTGAGCCTGGAGAAAAGAAGTGTGAGAGACAGCTTATGACACCCTTCAAGTCGACAAGAGGAAAGGGCACTCAACATCTAGAGCATTTCCTGCATGAAGTAGGCACTCAGATATTTGAATGAATTAATTAACTTACATGATGAGAGCAAGCTCTTCTCTCCTTGCTGTAGGTTTTATGAGTGAACACTTCAGTGTAGGAGTCAAAGTTAAATTGAAGGAAAGCCGGTATGAAAGAGAAAGTGGTTGAAAAGTGAATGAACCCACTACCAGAAAGAGAAGGCAAGCTCCCTTGCCTGTGGATGAAACAACACAGTGAGCCCATGGCCATTCAGATGTGGTCGTTTATCTGAGCTGGGTTTGGGGGAGGCAGGAGGAGGTTTCGGGTATGGTTACCAAGTACTTCCAGAACTTCTGAATGTTTTACCTTGGAAATTCTGAACTATTTCCATCACAATCTAGCACAGAGATAATCTAGGTGTTACCTGACATGGAAACAGCCAAAGGCAAGCTTTGAGACTTCCTCCCTCAATGGTTCCAGAATGAACAGTGTGCAGAAGTCTGCTTTTCCCAAAACATCCAGCTAGGACTCCCTGCCTGCTTGGCTCCTGGATTCTACCCTTGCTCTAACCCAAATACATGAACTCTTTGGCAAAACACAGACCCTGCTCCTTGGCCACTCCCATTGACAAAGCTGATTATTTCCTAAATGTCTACACATTCCACACGCAGGAAAGGAGAAAGGACTGGTCCTCAGCACTGAAGCCTGGTGCTCAGATGTAGATTAGAAATACAGGATAGGAAGTCCTCCTGCATTCTGAAATTGCAGCCCACCCAGATCTGTACCCCAAAAGAGTTCCAGTCTTAAAGACTATCAGAACCTGAAGGAGACAGCTGAAGCTCTCTGGGTGGATAAGAAAAATCACCATGTCTACAGTGGGGTCAGGAGCCACTTCTGTTAGGGAACCGGAGCAAGGGAAGGTAGTATAGTCAGAGAGCTCCTACTGTGTCCACCTCTCCCTCCCTTCAACCAGAGTGGTTCTGTTTTTCTTTCTTTCATGTACACAGATTAATTTAGAGTCAAATGTTCTGCCACTGAAATGAATTTCAACCTTCCAGACTAAGTCCTTATTTTGCAGAAGAAGTTGATAAGTGACTTCTTTAAAAAAAATTTTTTTAATGTTTATTTATTTTTGAGACAGAGGGAGACAGAGCGTGAGTGGGGGAGGGGCAGAGAGAGAGAGAGAGACACAGAATCTGAAACAGGTTCCAGGCTCTGAGCTGTCAGAGCAGAGCTCGATGAGGGGCTTGAACCCACGAACTGTGAGATCATGACCTGAGCCGAAGTCGGACGCTTCACTGACTGAGCCACCCAGGTGCCCCAATAAGTGACTTCTTCAAGATCACATGGCTGGTTAACAAGAAGCCCGGGTGAGTCCTGTAATCCCCCGGGTGAGTCCCTCTGCAGAAACCCCCACTAGTGACCATCTCAGTCCAGTCCAACCCTAAGTCCAGACACAGCTGGCTGCCTGCTCTGTGCTGAAAGAGAGGTGCATATGCTCAGAACACAGGAGAAACTGAGGCCTGGGCAAGAAGACATTCAGGTGTCCCTCCACAAAGCCAAAGCCACTGCCCTGAAAAGCATTGATCTAGACCCTCTCCAGACCATCCCCCTACTCAGAGACTGGCCTCATTCTGTCCCACTGGAAAACCGTTCACTGCCCAGAGCAGCCTGGCTGTGCGGGGAGGCATCCAAGGCAGGCAGGCAGAGAGGGAGGAAAATGCAATCTGCTGTGGCTCTGGGGACTTCAATCAGGCTGAAGTTAATGAAAAGGATCCTGCCTTTTCCCAGGACTGCTAAATGTCTGCACTGCTCCCAGTGAGAGGGTTGAGCGGGTGTTGGGGGAGAAGGGCAGACAGAATTACATTTAAAAGGCAAAGGAAGGAGAAAATTCTTTCATCTCCCTGGTGGAGTGGGCAGTGTTCCTGGGGCCCTGTCTCAGACCATTCTCATTCCTGACACGTCTTGCTGTTCTCTGGAACAGTCCACATTCAAAATATTAGGATGATGACCCTGCTTTCCATTTTTGAGGAGCTGCAATTTTTCTCTTGGCACAAGTTCTTTTTTTTTTTTTTTTTTTTTTTTTTTTTTGTCTCTCCAAGCCTGAGGGGTGGGTTAGGGAGCAGGTAGGAGGGTGAAGGAAGCTGTGAAGCTCTGAGGGGGCGAGAGAGGAGTCTGTTCACCTTTGGGTGCAGAGGCATTCTGCTCTCTGCTCTCCTGCCACCCAGCTCTCTGCATGGGGGTCTCCCTCTGCTTCCCTCACCAAAAGTCACCTCCATCCAGCTGCAGCCAGCCTCACCTTGTGCCCTCTAGGACTGCCCCTCAAGCAGCTGCCCTCCCACCCACTAACTTCCACAGTGTCTAAAGCTTCCCTCAGAAGATGACAGGAGGCTACTCCCTTTTCCTCCCTGTACCCTCCTTCCCCAGAAACAGTATTTCCCTTCTGCTGGCCCTTTACCAAAAGGACACACCTCATTTGGGAAGAGTGGGGCCTAATATATCCCCACTGATCCCCCAGGGGATCATGACCTGGGGTACATGTACCTGGGAAGGGAGTCACAGACACAAAAGGGAGGGATGTGGGTCACCCTGGACATCTATCCAGAAGGATCTCAACCTTACAGACATGCAGCTGGACACACTGAAGCCTCATTGTACTGAGGACCTTCTAGGTCATTTTCTCTTTACAGATATTTCTTCCCTTGTGGGCCTGGGAAATAAATGATGGCATGGGAGATGGATGGATGGATGGATGGATGGATGGATGGATGGATGGATGAGTAGGCTGATAGATAAAAGAACAGAGCAAAGATGGCTTTGGGGTAATAAATGCTCCAGTTTGAAATTGTCCTTAAATATACCATCCTTTCATTAAATAAAACTTCTAATTAACCCCCTTCATACACACACACACACACACACACACACACACACACACACAACTTTTCAATCTGTTCCCCTTTTCTCTTTCCTATTTTGTAGGAAATGGATCAGTTTCTCCCTCTTTACTTTGTAAAGTGTCATTTGCTTCTTCCTTTGGCTACAGGATGGAACCTGAAACCCATCCCAATCCAGGCCCTCAATCCACAAAGTTCAGGACAGCCTTTATGGAAGGCAATGTCCCAGCAAGCCAAGACAAAAACAAAATCAAATGTGTGACTGGGGTTGTTGAAAACTGACTAGGCCCACTCTTTAACTTGGCAGAAAGGAAACAGACTCAGAAAGATTGTGAGTCACCCAATGGATAATCTGGAACAAAGCCAACCATATGTATGCAACTGAAAGAAAGTTTTAGATGCCCTAACACAGAGGACTGGGAGATTCTGAAAGGGCCGCGGAGAGGTGCAAGGTAAGTCAGGGGTTAAGACAGAGAAAAAGGAAGAAGCTGAAGGTGATTTCCACCAAGCAGCAGGCTCTGGAAGCACCCACCATAAGTGAGCTCACTACTTCACCAGGACCACAAAAGACAATGTGGAAATTGGAATAGGGAGGTGAAATGGTACCATTAGGTTCCTGCTCCTAACAGGGCTGGTCAATGGCCATTGCTATACAAAAGGGCATTAGTTAGATTTGGAGGGAGAAAACTCATGTCCTAGCCCTGGTTCCAGCTCAACTCACTATAGGATCTGTCACCAGCTCACTTCACCGGTCCAGGTCTTCTTTTACCGCCTATAGAATGACTTCTACACTCTCTCTGGCCGTACACTTCTAGCACCCTAACATGTCCTTCTTACCTCCGGGACCAAAAAGAGACGGAGCAGACTCTTTCTAGTTTTCTCCCCTCTTCTCTTTTCCAGCAACTCTCCTCCCAAATACATACCTTTAAGAGACTGTCTACACTATCTGGAAGTATCCCTAATCAGAAAGACAAAAAGGAGGGCAGTGGGATGGTCTCGTACTGGTGTCTCCATTACTGGACTGGTGTGCAATCAGGAACTTAGACAGATGGTCACTCAGATTGCTACATGGGTTCATCATCCCAGTAAGCCTGCAGTCACATCCACATCTGAGCTCAAGGTAAAAAACCTTACAATTCCAAAAGCATTAGTCTAGCTGCCAAGACATTTGGAGTGTGTGGTATAGAAGCCAAGCACCTGGCTTCCCACCAGCCAAAGAAGCAAGTTACACACTTAAAGCTGCCATTCTGGTTGGGCTGAGTGTCCTTTTGCTAAATCCTTTCAGCCTTCATGGAATTTTAAAGGTTGAATCTGAAACCACTGACAACTCCAGTCTTAGCTATGGAATCCATTCCAAAGAGCAACAAGGATGACTAATAATAACTGAATATAACTGCAAGTAAGCCCGGTCTTGCAGTAATATATATATATACGTGTATATATATACATATATATATGTACATGTGTATATATATGTATATATATATACACATGTACATATATATACACACGCATATATATATATGTGTTTATATGTGTATATATGTGTATATATACATACACACACATATATACACATACATATATATATATATTATTTTAATGAAGGGGTTCTAATATTTACAGGTGAGATTTCTAACAAAATCCCCTAGGTATGCAGCCAAAAGAGCTCTACTTTTTTTTTTTTTAAGCTTCCATGTGTAACCTTGCACATACAACCTATGTTCTAATGGTGGTATTCATATTTGTTGCCCAAATCACAACTGTTTCAACTTTTGAGTGGAAATGTCTTTAATCCTTCTTCTTGTAGATTAGAGCTATTACTACAGAGACCTAATGACAGAAAAGGACTCTTATGCCTTAATCTGGAACTCACTGAGACAATGAGTTTTGTTTTATGTTACTTCAAATTGGTGAACTTATAGAAGCTTGTCCCACCCTTTTTGAAATACCCATTAGAATTATTTTTAAATTCCTTGTTCCTTAGACCAAAAAAAATGGATTTCACGGACAGCATCTTGTGTGGTATTGGGTGGGAAGTTAACAAAGGTACACCTGGTATACACGGGGACGTGGATATTCACATCCTCATTTATTAAGTATTTCTGTAAAAAGTAGCTCAAGTAGGTTAAGTCATTTCTGAAGGTATACAACAAGTGAGTGGTAGAATGGCATCAGAGCCTCGTTTGGCTGACTCATGTTCTTTTTTCACTACATCATGATATTCTATGAGCCATGCTATTTTTGGAATATGCATGATCAGGTTCTAGCACATCCTCTTATGATGCTTCTGACACCTCGGAATGAACCATGCATAACAAACTTAGAGAACAGTGGTTTTCAAACTGTGCCCTATGGAGCCCTGGATTCCACAGAAGGGTCCTGGCGACTGTGAGTAGATGAGAGGAGGGAGCTGAGTTCCAACCCCAACCCCCTTTATTCAGGGCAGCACAACTTCTATTGTTATTTCATATTGGACTTCTCTGTGAAGATGATTTAAAGCTTTACAAAATAGAAATTTTGGAAATTCATACCTTAAAAGAGAAGACCCTTAGACAGGTGAACATGCCATTCACAGTGCTAACTGAATATACCTGGGGAAAGGAGAATTAACCTTTACAACTCATTTTAGGAACACATTAGACCTCGTTTTAGGAACACAGCCTTTAATACTTGCTATGAGTTACTCATCAGGAAAATCCTTTCTCTTCTTTTCTTTACACTTTCTGTAGGCAGTGATGTCTGCTCTCTTCTCCTGAAGTTCAGCAAGCTACACGCTTAAGGAAGCATAACTAATTTACCAGGAAAGGAAGGAGCTAAAGATACGTTGCTTCTCAGGAGCACAATCTGGGCTGTAGGTCCTTTCCTTTGAACAAAATGAAGAAATCACATTGCAAGCATCTGTGGGCTGTTTCCAAAGTCCGTAAAAGGCCAATAAAGGAGGTTCCCCTCATTGAACATATGCCAAGCAAGGCTGGATGCTGAGGGGAGGGGAGGAACCCATTCTTATCTCTCTCTTCTCATCATTTTCTGAGTTTCTTCTTAGAACTGACCAGATGATCGGCTCACTTGGCTCTACAAATCATATTAAAGCTTTTAAATGCATCCCCTTGGTGAACCCCAGAAAACTGATTCGCACCCTCAGGCTCACTCTCAGCAGAAAATGGAAAAGTCAGAAGGTACTTGCTTCAGAGAGGGTCTGAGCACTGGAGTCAAAAGCTCTGCTCTCACCTCAGTGAAACCAGTTTGGCTGGTAATCTGGGTCCCCTAGGCTAAATCTGGAGCAATTAATCCCAATTACAGGTGAATTTCTAAAAGGGATAAAGTCAAGCTGGACCTTGCAGGTGCCAGCAGCCATAGCTTTTCTAAGCCTCAGGTAAAATAGAAGGATCTCCTCCAGGAAGCCTACCCTAAACTCTTGGAAATTATAATATGAAAAACAGTTTATTTTTCAGGAGCACCTTTTGCTTGTCATTGTACCCGGTCGATGCTTTAACTTCATTATCCCTCTTCATGCTCACATTACCAATGCAGGGTAGTATTATTTTCAACAATTTATAGTTGAGCAATCTGAGGCTCCAATTGGTTGAATAATTCAGGGTTATGGAGGCAAAAAGTGACAGAACTGGGATGTGACCATGACTCTGAATCACGACAAGTCCAGACCTCTGTCTAAGCCATCCATGACCCCCTCAGTCATCCCTAAATGGATTGGTGCTTTCTCCCTTCCTACGGTGCCAGGGAGTCAGTCCTGGCTCCAGGGACATTTTTATCACTGCCAGCTGTGCCCCAAATGACTTGCCATGCAGGTAGGAGCCGGGCTTCTCATCAGCCCCAGGTGGCCTCACAGTGCAGGTATCTAAGGTAATGCCCACTCTCTTGATCTTCTCCTTAAATTTCTCTGAACCAAGATAACTTTTTCCCAAGGAACTTTGTTCATGAATTCTAGCTGACCAAGGACTCACTAAAGTCTGCACTGTACATTTACACGGCCATAAACTTCCTAACCAAGTTTATACTCTCTCCCCATCTCCCACCTTTCTCTCCTCCATTCCTTTTTCCTTCCCAGCTAATCAGGGCATGCTAAGTTCCAGGCATGTCACAGATGCTGGGAGTCCCCATGAACTACTAAATGCTTTCCAGGGATCAGCTCATATCATTACATTTTCTCAAGAACCTCGTGAAGCAGTACCATGAGTACACCCATCCTACAAATGAGAAAGCAGAAACTTAGCTACAGGAAATTATTTATTCAAAGTTGCAAGACAGCAATTGACAGATCCAGAGAATATGCTCAATTCCACCTGAAACCATGGCCTATGTTCATTCTTAACTACTCCATATGTGTGGGGCTGGCAGGCAATTTAAATGCTGTCACAGGTCATCTCATCCCGGTTAGAAAAGATCTCTGTCTTTTAGAGATGCTAACTAAGACACAATGAGGAAGGCATTTATTTAAAAAAAATAAATAAAAGGTAACCAATAATGGGAAGTGGGTAGTTGCATCCCAAGAAAGAATAATATCATTATGACCATAAAAGTGGGCACTTTAGATAACACACAAAAATGGGAAATCCCAAGTACTCCATCTCTGTTACAACAGGCATGAAACATGGTTTATGTCCTCCTTGAACTCAACATAGGATGAGGACTAGGAGAAATAAGTAGTAAAGACAGTTTTGCACCTGACGGAGTGATGAAAATGGACAGCAGTAGGTACAATCTTCAGGAGAGACAGGCAACCATCTTTATCAAAGATAAGAGATATGAAACTGGAGTTCTTCTCATTTGCAAGAAACAGCCTTCACAGACTAAAATTTGAAAGATAGCCTTTGTTTACCAAATACCTCTGCTTGCAGTTTTCATCAGAAAGATTAGTTAAGTATTTTTAAGGAAGTAAGATCTGGTTATTTGCTTATTCATTTTATTTAATTAACCAAGTAGAACTTGCTTGTTTATATGCTTTGCTTTCAGTTGAAATGAAAATCTCTTTGAACTGCTGTTTGAAAACTGCACAACCAGTGTGCAGTCTCTTTCACAAATGGCCCTGCTTTTGCATTAGTGTTACAGGCCTTGCAAAAGTGCTGAGTACTCGCTTGGTCCTGCCACTCCCTGGGATGGGAGTTCTCTGAGGACCAAGACATCTGGCTGTTTCCAGAGTGGTTCTTCACCATTGAAGATATTCTACAGGGTCTACCACAGCTTGTAAAGATGTCCCCCAATATATTAAGGGACTAAAACACCTTCAGAAAATAGGACTAGACTCTAGCATGACAACTTTGAAGGATGCATGGTTCCTTGACATATACACACACACCTGGGTACTGTGTTAAAAATCTGTCCCTCTTATATTTTATACAGGATTTCTGGAAACAGTTGATTCAGCTGTTCGCTGGGGTGTGCATATACCTGTTTTGTGTTTCAGGCAGTCCTTACTTGACTACAGTTTGCTAAAAAAAAAAATGTTCTCTTATGATTTCACTCTAAAGAACAAGATCATCTCACAGGAGCATCTCAAAAATGGAGGTTTCCTATTTATCAAAATGGCTCAGTCAAATGTTGATTATATCTCCCTGGACCTCTTCTCCAAATAAAGTGTCCTTTAATTGTTCTCCCTGAAATCTCCTGTATGCCTGACTCACAGTCCACCCATTTTTGGACACACTTGCCCATGATTTCTGGCTGGCTCAGTTGGAGATGCCTCTCTATATACTGCCCACTGAGACTGAACAAAATGAATGAACAACACAGATGCTACATCAGCAGGACTGGATGTAGCTGCTAACTAAGTCTGAGACCCCTTTAGTAATCATATGCCCAAGCCATTTATTTATAGCACAAATACAAAGGGCCCACCACAGGGACTGGTGATGTTCACTTTTGCAGCCATATTTGGCAATTCATTGGTAGTGTGACCTCTCACAAGTAACATCTCTACCTGGCTCTTAGGTAGTTCCCCACCTCTGACGTGAGGAACTCTGCAAGATCACCTCATGATCAGACAGCCTATGAATCTGGGAAAGGCTATGCATAGCCCCACCACTCACCTGGGCATTATCAGGCTTCAT
This sequence comes from Felis catus, assembly GCF_018350175.1. Lineage (NCBI taxonomy): Eukaryota > Metazoa > Chordata > Mammalia > Carnivora > Felidae > Felis > Felis catus. Next base: position 65,199,531 of record NC_058379.1, on the reverse strand, counting down.
ACAAACTATTACTAAAGGTACTCAGGGGTGGGATATCATAGAAAATGATGGAGTGGTAGGATGATAAGGAGAAGCAGGGCCCTTGGCACAACTGAGGAGTTAGTGAAACCTAAGTTTGTCTTCAGAATAATCCATGCCCTCCATCTCTCACTCACCGTGTAACTATTCTCAGGATAGCTGTCTGCTGTGTTTCACTTCTAACCAGAGAAGAAAAGTCAGAGCCTCCATGTCTTTTGGTAAAAACAAATTCCATATCTAAGGAATTGTAGTTAAGAACAGAGATGAGAGAGGCCCGTAATTTGGGGGGGCAAAGGACCCATTGCTACATGGCTATGTGAAGAAAGCCTGACTCTGGGTTAGAAGAGGGGCAAGAGGGCAGGGAGGCCACAGCTAGCTGTGCCCAGCTGCTCACCTTTGCTGTAGCTATGGGAGAGGCATGTCATGTCAACAGCAGGGCCTGATCTCTCCAGTCACCCTATGGCTTTCCTTGACCTCATGCGATATTAACAATAATCTCAATTCTGAGACACACAGCTTATTTCCACAAAGAATTTAAGAGTTTGACAATAGTGCTGTCTTTTAATTATTCGCTCTATAATTGACTAGATGAAAAATGGTGGGTATTCTTCATAGCCAAGTCATAGGGAATGTTATCCTATTTCAAGATATAAAGTGTTTCTATTATAACAAGAAGGAAGTAGGAGATGACAAAATACCTTTACTCCCTAGACCTAAAAAATTTCAAATGATGATCTCACTTAATCATCCCGACAGCAGCACAAAACAGAAAGGGGCAGAGACTATCCTGCTTGTTTGACAGATGGAGGAAATGAGGCAAAAAAATCGGTCAGTGACTTGCCCAGGGACATGTTCTTGGCTGTAGAAGACTTAGTGTGGAAGGGATCTTGGGGGGTGATTATTCAGATCAGCCTCCCTCCAATGCAGGAATCCCCTTCTCTAACTTCTCTGACAGATGGACACCCGGCTTGAACACTTTGGAGGAAGTGGCACTTGCTATTTTAGGGCCACAGCAGTAGTCTTTAGCAAGTTCTACCCTTATGCAGTTGAAATGTGCCTCACTGAAACTCATCCCCTGAGTCCTGAGAACAGAAACTAACTGCTTGCTTTTTTAAACCATCATTATCTTCCTATTAAATAGGGAATGGGAACCCCATTTTACAGATGAGGAAACAGATGGACTAATCAACCCACTGCAGACCCCGTATCTCAAGTTAGAGCCATACACCAAACCCAAAGGATTTTAGACTCCTCTCTTCCCCTATGCATTCTCCAGCTCTGCCCATGTGCACAGACTACATTAAGCTTAGTCCTCCTGCCACGGGCCTCCCTTGGTACTTTCGGTTACAGGTATCAGATCTGTACATCTCCAGGTGGGATATCCCAGTGCTTTCAATTAGTCTTCTCTGTATATGGTTCCCAATGTCATCACCAGGTAGCTTATATTAGTTTTTCTTTTTTTTATGTTTATTTATTTTTGAGAGTGAGAGAACGAGTGGGGGAGGGGCAGAGAGAGAGGGAGACACAGAATCTGAGGCAGGCTCCAGGCTCTGAGCTGTCAGCATAGAGCCCGACATGGGGCTCGAACCCATGGACCATGAGATCATGACCTGAGCTGAAGTCAGACGCTTAACTCACTGAGCCACCCAGGTGCCCCATCACCATGTAGCTTATAAATGCCTCTCTCTTACTGGCTTTCAGATCCTAGCACACTGTATCAGTGGGAAGAGAAATTGTTACTAGTCTTGTGCTGACTAGTACCTTTAATACTAGTGCTTTAATACCTGACTCTTGGAGGCAGGGTAGCAAAGCCCCATTGTAAGGCATTTGGCAATTAATTCCCATAAGCACTCCTGCTGTTTCAAGCTACCAAGTTGAAGATGCTGATTGCAGAGTTGGGAATAGATGTGCCTAGCTGACTCATGCTACCATAATCTGGCTCCATCCAGCACACTGCTGGTGTGCCCATGAACCCATCTACTAAAGACCACTGGCAGCTGGACTGGACCTCAGGCCAGGCAACTGGTATGGCATGGCACATTCCAATGAGCTCAGGAGTCAATATGTTCTCTGTGCAAATCTCAGTGTGCAGGAAACCAGGCTAATGAATGGAGTAAATGTGAAGGGTGCCAAAACTCATCTAATGATTTCAGGCAATAAATATTTATTTTTCTAGGAACTGAGGATATAATAATGAAAATATAAAACAAGTCCTTGTTTTCACTGAGGCAGACAATACGGTAAAATGATAACAATAAGAATATTAATAATGATGTAACCTGCTGATTGTAATAAAAGACAAAACTAAAAAAAAGAAAGGGGATGGGGAATGAAAGACTAGGGATGTACTGCTTTAAATAAGCTGGTCAGAGAAGTTTTCTGTGACCAGAGGATATTTGAGTAGAGACCCAAATTAAGTAAGAAAGTGAGCCATGGGGTATTCGGGAGAATTCCAAACAGAGGAAACATGATGGGCACAGCTACGGACATGAGCATGTGCTCACTGTGTTGGTGGAACAGCAAGGAGACCAGGACAGCTAGAGCAGAGTAAGCCAGGGGGACAGTGGCTAGAGGTTAGTGTGGAGTCAGGCCATGTCACATAAAGCCATTAAACATTAGTCTCGAGGTTTAGGCCACAGTAGATTGCTGTGTGGAGAACAGCTGATAGTATTTGCTGATGGGTTAGCCATGGGGTGAGAGGGAAAGACACAAGTAAAGGATGATGCCAAGGGTTTTGGCCTAAGAAGTTGGAAGAATGGAGCTATCATTCATGAAGACTGGAATGCATGGTGTGGGTGATGGTGTAGGTGTGTTCAGTAGCCCAGGAACATCTTGGTGTGGCTGGGAACTGAGAGCTTCAATGCAGAACAGGAGGCACACGGTGGATTTGTGGGCTAATGTGCAGCTGGTCCTGCAACACTGGGTATGCTGAGGGTGTCCTGGGCAAGGAGATTTGAGAGCACTTTGGGGTTTATCCACGTGTAGGCCATGCTGAGAAATCTCCACTATGCAGAACTCCAGATGTACCTGAGGAAATCCTAGATAAATGCAGTAAATCTACTTGCTAAGGACTGAATACTCGTGTGCACCAAAATTCATATGCTAATTCCTAACCCACAATGGGACAGTATTTGAAGATGGGCCTTTGGAAGGTGATTAGGCCATAAGGGTGCAGCCGTCATGCACGGGATGAGTGCCCTTATCAAAGAGACCCCAGAATACTCCCTCAACCCTTCCTCCACGAGAGGACACAGTAAGAAGACAGCCGTCTATAAACCAGGTAGCAGACTGTCACCAGACACTGAGCTAGCCAGTGCCTTGACCTTGGGCTTTTCAGCCTCCAGGATTATGAGAAATAAATTTGTATTGTTTATAAACCACCTAGTTTATGATATTTTGGTATAGCAGCTGAACAGACAAGGCAGTGTTGAACCTGGACTTATTTCATCTCTTAATTTTGTTAGGTGTGAATTTGTTCAGACCAGTAGACTTCTTGTCTGCTCATTCTACTCATGTCTAAATTTTAATTTTGTCTTATTGAAACCACGTGAATGCTAAATAGCCTGCATTCTACAGATACTGTAATGAACAAGTAAGATAAAGTCCCTGCCTTCACGGAACTTGAGAGTCTAACTGGGGAAGGCAGCACTACTGCTGAACAACAAAAATAAATGTAATTTAGAGTCATGATACGTTCAAGGAAAAAGAAATATGAGAGAAAAGCATGGGTATGACAAGAGAGTCAATGGAGACCTGATTTACAAGATGGAGCTAGTCAAGGAAGGCTTTCCAGAGGAGGCAACTATAAGCTGAGCCCTGAAGGATGAGCAGACATTGCTAAACAGACACCTGTAAAAATGGCACTTTAGGGAGACAGAACATCAGACTCAAAGGCCTAAAGCAGGAAAATGGCTTGCAAATCAGAATGGCCCCTACAATCTATAATGTGAAAAGAAAGACTGAGATTAGGACTCCTGAATTCGAAGCCGAAGCCTGGCATTACTTAGCGCTGGGAGCTTGTTCCAGTCACACATCATCCCTAGAGCTGAGTTACTCATCTGTGAAGTGGGAATGTAGATGAGGCAATGACTGCTGCAAAGTAACACATGCCTGATGGTCAGCCAGGGTCAAGTTCAGCTATTAATTCTTCCATGCAGCTTACTCCTGAGCCTCTGTTTTCTTACCCATAAAAAGTGGATAACATTAGCCACCTCCCAGGGATGTTTAGATGATGAAATAAATGCCTGTCAGGAGCACAGAAAGGCAATGCTTCATAAAGATGAGTTGCTCCCTCTTCCTTAGATCTTTCAGAGGCATGGTGAGGCTAAACTTGGGCCACTCAAGTGGGAGAATGGGGAGAGTATCCTGTACCACATCAACAGACGGGATAGCTGGCATTAAACTTTGAACCCCTTCTTCTCCCTTCCCTGCCCTCAAGACTATGATCCTCCAAAATTCTCTCACATGAAAGGGTTGTGGGTACTGTGGAGGGATTTGGCCGCGGCTCTGCTGTGGCCAGGTTTTAAGAAGACACCTCAGCATGAGACTGACACTGTGCCTTCCTGGGCTGAGGGCAAGGGTGGGTGAGAGGTGGTTAGAAATGCTGCCTCTTCTCTGGAAGCTTTTATTAGAAACTGGGGATTCCCCATTCCTATTTCAAACTCTTTTGGCCAAACATGAAATGCCCCAAGGTCAAATTTATTAGTGCATCTTATAGCCCTGAGAACTTTTGGCTTCGGTGCCGAATCCCTCTTATCTCCCTTCCCTCCCTGGAGCCTCGTAATTTAGCCAAAGCAGCTGCTCATACCCCACCAACCCCAGAGTGGTTCAATCTGTATACAAAAATAGACACACAGGCGGTCACTGCTGTCATGGGGCCATGATCAGAAACTAGATATACCCAGGACATTCTCCAGTGAGGGGAAAGAGGAGCTGGTAGATGATTACATGGCAAAATGACAGAGCTTGGGCTGGTCCCCAAAGATCCAGAACGGGTACAAAGGCACCCGAGAAAAGGTCTGAATTTTACCTGTCTGAAATTTCACTTCCTTATTTCTGAAAGAGGTCCCAAAACTCCTGGCCAGCTCACAGGATTTGTGGGAAAATAAAATGGGATGGGGGGCTATGAATGTCTACCTCCATCCTTCCTGTTCTACATGTGAAGGGTACTACCGAGGACGTCATTATTTATGATAGTAGAAATGATACTCTGTCTTTCATTCAGCTCTCAGCAGACACTTGTTATGGGTCTCTATCTGAGGGCTGTGCTGGTCCCCGATAAACCAGTGGCCACATAAGGGACATACTTAGGGGCAGGGGAGGAGCCACTGGACCCTTTGTGGATCTGGCTGTTCCTGAATTGGACTTGGGATTCTTCTCAGTAGAGTGGCTGCTGTGTAACCTGTGGTTCCATACCTTGCCCGGTGGGAATGCAGAGGGAACAGGCTGGGCTTCCTGCAGGTGAGGAACATGGCTGAAAAGTGGCAAGGAGCACAGCCTGCAGGGAGGCTACAAGGATAGCTTGAATGAAGCTGAGGGCACCACTGAGGCTAGTGGAATCGCCTTTGTTTCCCCTGTGTCTGTGAACAGTGCCCCCTGCCCAGAGGTGGCCCTGAAGGATGCGGAATGGGGGTTGGGCAGGACCCGTGGCTACAGCCTCCTAGTCTGTGCCTATGCATCTCATTATTGAGCAGGCCTGAATCAAAGCAGCTCTGTGCAGCTGCTGTCCTGTTTAATCCATTTGTAATCAAAAGTGATTAGCATGGATGCCTCAGTGCTGAGGTTATTGTGTGTGTGATCAAAGCCATGGCTCCTGCCTGCTTCCCAGAGCTGCCTGCACCTGGGAGGGCATGGCAGGCCATGAGCCTGGGCCACGGGGCAGGCAGCCCCTGGCAGTCTGAAGGAGGGTGGGTACCCTGAGTAGAACCAGGGGCAGCAAGTGCAGCCTCGCCTATGTGAGGCTCAGCAGCCTTGGGGAAGGCTGGCATTCCCAGTCCAGAGGCTTGGGGGAGCAGGTGGACCCAGGGGTGGACCGAGGACAAGCAGAGCTCATTCAGCATTAGTTACACTCCTAAAAAATTCTTAAACTCTGTCACTTTATAGGAAAGGATACTGAGGCCCAGAACAAGGAACGCATAACATGCCTGGCAGGCACTTGCATGTGTGTGTGGAGGGAAGGAATGAGACTGGGAAGAGGGAAGGGGCCAGGAGAGAGGATGAGACAAAGGAGGTTTGCCCCAAGTGATGCACAGCTGGGAAGGAGACACAGATGCCAACAGAAGAAAGAATGCAACTGCTAAAGAGGCAAAGTGGGAACAGCTAAGGAGTCAAGATGTTCTGGGCCTTTCATAGTTTATGTATTCCTTGCCACATGTCAGCTCCAGTAACTTCCTGAGCCACATCTCCCTAAAAACAGCGAAATCCCAGACCCACCCTTCCCTCTATTTATAAATTCTGCCTGAGTAAAGCTTGCTATCCACTTCTCTCTGGTAGTCTAGATTATGAACATCATTAAGATCCAAATGGAGACTCAACTCCTTCAAGAAGCTTTTCCAGAACCCCCTACCCTAAAGTCTTCTACCACGCTCTCTGTACCACTCATGTGACACGTAGCATGCGTTGTCCTGATAGCTCCTGGGTTGACAGGGGACATAATTCCTTTGAGTATTGGAAGAGGATGAGTATATGAGTCCTGCTCCATCATCCAGATTGAAGCTCCCAAGGGCATCTATTGTGTGGTACACTCGAGGACACCCCTCCACACCTGCTTGGGTGGAACAGTTCCTGAAACTTTGACAGGAGACTGGGGAGCTCCATGAAGTCAGAGTTGGACCTTCAGACTTTGCATCTGCCTCCAGACCGAGTACAGTCCTTGGACAGAGACCTGTAGCAAATGCCTGCTGAAGGCTGAATGAAAGACACAGAGTGTTGCATAAACATGTGTTTCATTTTGACCTGGTCAGTGAGACTGACTGCCTCTATTTCCACCTAAACTTGAGCACCATTCTCAAGGGGCAGAAGAGAGGAAAAGACCTGGGGTTGGTGGGGAGGGGGAGTGGACAAAGTGAGGAGAACAGGCCAAGAAGCTGCTTTTTCACAAAAAAAGTTTTTCCTAGAGAATCTGAGGGCTCCTCACTTCCATTGGGGATACAAGGAATTAATGGTTCTAATTAATGGTTTGCACATATGACCATTTGCACAGTAATGCTGGATGGGACTGGCCCCTTGAGTTAGGTCAGATTTTAATCTCCCAGCATGGAGAAAAGTCTTTGCGAGTTTCATGCATTTTTAAAGATCGCAATGGGTGCCCAGGACACAAATTCCATGGTATGTCTTGAGTTAATGCCACAGTTTTGGGGAACAAAGGAACACTCCAGATCCAACTTATGTACACTATTGTGGGGTCCTTCACACCAAGAATGATCAAGTTTGGGAGGGGAACTCTAAGTGGGAAGATCCAGAGGCAATTTGGAAACGTTTACAACAGACCCAAATACTAGGAGAATGGATCTTTCTATTGCTGAGTTCTTCATCACTGTGGGAAGATAACCTCATTCTTCAAAAGGATGAGTAATCAATAATTACCCAGTACAGAATAGGTGACCGATGGTAACAGTCAGCCTTTCTGTGATAGGTTCTCGTGTGTTCTGGGTGCTCCATACAAATCTCATTTGTTTCTCAACAACTTTCCTGAGGAGGCATCAGTTATCCCATGTTGAAGATAAGGAATCTGAGGTTAAGTCATTTGCCCGAGACCACACCTCGGAAAGTGGCTGAGCTGAGGGGGCTGACTTCCCTCTCAATTCCACTCTCTCTGCCTCCGAGCCTGTGCACTCTTCTCTGTGGCCTTCTGCATGGCTGGCTCAGCCCCACTCCAGAGAGGCCGTAGCTGAGGTCCTGCAGCTGTGTAACAGGCAGAACCAAGGCACCACCGCACCCTCCTCACCTCTTTGCCCACTCACACTTCAGTGCCTCGCCAGATAGGCAAACCATCCCAGATTCACGCCATTGGGAGATTCAAATAGAATCCTCTCATTTTACAGATTAGTGAGTTGAAGCTCTAAAAGGTTGATCACCTGCTCAACACCACAATGCTAGCTTGTGATAGGCCCAGGCTTAAAAACCAGCTCTCTGACTCCCAGTTCGGTGCCATTTTAGTTGAATTGTGGTATCTGAGAAGAGAACAATGGCTGGGGAATGGGGGCATGGGGACACAGGGGTGGCTGTCTTTTTGGCACTGGTGTTGCAAGGGGACAAAGCTCTACTTAAAATGCTCAGAGGTATTTTACTAATATGTTGCCAACAGGGACACATGGGCCCCATGCCAATCTCCCCGCCCAACAGCAGATCAGGGTGGCTCTGGCACAGGCAACCAATCAGGTCACAGTGTGTTGCATCCATGGGGCCTTTACAAACTGCAGAGGCCTCAATGAATGCAGGAGACTGGGGAGAGCAGGTGGAGATTTTCTTCCCTGATTTTTGAGAATCCACAATTTCAGCTTAATTTGTAATAGATAGCGAGCGTAAAGAAAGTGACAACAGGGCCATCAGCTATTCTGTGAGCAACACTTGAGGCCATGGTGCTTCAATGTGACTGGAGCCAGCTGTCCAATGCACAGAACGACCTTTGGCCCCATCCTTGGAGAAATGTAATTCTCTTCATGTCTCTTTCTGTCCGTGGGGAGTTAGGAACCAGAGCTGCCAGAATAATCAGAAGGCTTCCTAATGACAACGCTCAAACAAGCAGAGATTACGCATTGTCAGAAATGTAATCCGCAACTCTTCTCATCTTGTTTCATTGTATTTGCATTTTTTAAACCACCTCTTCAGGAAGAAATGAGACAGTTGGAGGCCCTCCCTGTTCGTGCACCTAGAGATGTATTTATCTTCTTCATCTTATGTGCCAGGGGAAAAATCAGAGTGTGGTGAGTTCAGAGGCCTTCTAGTTTTGAGACTACTAGCCTATAATGTGGGTAATACATGTCTTTTCTAGACATATAACCAAACGTGGATTAACTGTGTGTACAGTCTCCGTGAGCAAAGCCAGCTTCTCTGTGTGCTACTTCCCAGCCTTTGGTGAGAACTCCATACAGAGAACACTTGTCCCACGTGTGCTGATCTGCCAAGAGCAGGGGTGATGTTCACTGTTCCCTCTGCTCCAACACTGTCTGGTGGCTTTCCATTGTTTGTGATAACACCTACGATCCTTACCGTGGCCTCAAGGCTCCTCACGAACTGGCTGAGCTCTGCCTACCTCTTCACATAAACCCCAACCCCTACACTGTTGGCTCACTCAGCTCTAAGCCACAATGGCTTCTGACACTCCTTTTATACAGTGGTTCACAATTCCAATTGTACTACAGAATCACTTGGTGCATTTTACACACACATACACACACACGTTAGAGATTTTAATTTAATCTCTCCAGGGTAAGGTATGACTCTAGAGAATATTTTAGAGTTGCCAGAGTGATCATGTTGAGCCATGGTTGGGGACTGAGGCTTTAGTGCTCATTCTTTGCTATTCTTAGAATTCTCTTTCCTCGAATGCCTGCCTGCTATCCCTCTAACTTCATGCAGGTCATGATGTGTATCAGAAGCCTTCTCTGGCTCGTCTCTCTGCATCAGCACCTCCTTCTTTCCTCTGTCACTCTCCATCCTCTGGGCCTGTTATCTTTCTTTGTGCATTTATCTCTGACATTTTATTATGCACGTTAACTGGTTTATTATCTATCTTCTCCCACACCCTATCCCATCCTCCTTCACTGTAAACCCCCAAAGTGCAGAGACTGGTCTTGTTTTAGTCACTGCTTTATCCCAACTTTGCCTGGCACACTGTAGGAAGTCAACAAGAATCTGCTGAACAAAGCACTGCATGGATCTCTCTCTGTGCCACTACTAGAAGGGCTCTGCTTTATGTTCCCAGCACTGGAGATGGGTTTGCAGTAAATCATTCCCACTTTGTCACACAACTACAGGCTAAATTTGGACTTTCAGCCAATGGCCCTGTGTACCCACTGAGAGGGTAACCCTGGACTACTTAGCTCAGCGCTGTCATCCCAGAAGGCACAGAGCTGAGCGTGCAGGTGCTGAGTGATAAATGACCATACAGGCACCATAACAGAACTGAGTAAGGCACTATGCAAACAGGAGTGGCCTGAGTGGCCTCTGGCTACGGCAGGCTCCTTTGGAAAACAGGACTTGGAAGTAGGGAAGCAGGACTCAGATTGCTCAATAGTCCCCACAAACATCATCTAGACTGGGACCCTAACTGGGTTGTAACCACAGTGGTGACACGTCTGTTCTTTTCTTTTATTTTTGTTAACATTTATTTATTTTTGAGACAGAGAGAGACAGAGCATGAACAGGGGAGGGTCAGAGGGAGAGGAAGACACAGAATCTGAGCTCAGGCTCCAGGCTCTGAGCTGTCAGCACAGAGCCCAATACAGGGCTCAAACTCACAGACCGCGAGATCATGACCTAAGCTGAAGTCAGATGCTTAACTGACTGAGCCACCCAGGGGCCCCTCACGTCTGTTCTTAACTTCCCTCCCCACAGTGCTGCCAACTTGGTATCTGTTACAGGCTGTGTGTCATCTCCTTTGTGTAATATCCATCTAGCTTTATTCTGAGGCATTCATGAGAACCTAGGATGGCCATTTCAGTTAAGTTCTTCTGAGTGACCAGGACTACGCTGTTATAGAGTTCTCTGGAAAGGACAGCACCTCTCATGAGCTCCCAGCCACAGCCCCAGGAAGGAAAGTTCTACACAAGTTGGGGAGATGGTAACAGTCATTGAGACCTATTCAACTTACTGATTTGGGTAAGTAGACAAGAGAGTGGATTCCGGCTGAGATTTCCAAGCAGTAATGATGGAACTGTTAACTGCAGAAGTTAGGACTAACCAGTGACTTTGGGGAAAGACATCCTAATCACACTGGTTTGTGAGAGATTCCTCTAGAATGTGGGGGCTTGGTCATTCAACAACCATTTCCAAAGCAGTTACTATTAGAGCCAGTGGGGTGCTCTTGGTCAGGGCACTTAACCATTTCTTGGCCAGGGTCCTCAACCCTGGCTGTGCCTCATCATCTGAGGTTTTTTGTTTGTTTGTTTTTCTTTTTTTACAGATAATGCTCACATATTTCCATTCACAAGGTTCAGAATGAGGTGGGGCACATATTATATTCCATTTATAAGAAATGTTTGGAATAGGTAAGTCCATAGAGACAGAAAATCATCTCTAGTGCTACACCTGGTGGTGATGGTTAGTGGGTAGAGAGAGACTGCTAATAGGTATGAGTTTCTTTTTGGGAGTGACGAAAATATTTTGGGATTTGATAATGGTGATGGTTGCACAACTCTGTAATATACTGAAAAATCACTGAGCTGTTCACTTTAAAAGGGTGAATTTGGGGCACCTGGTTGGCTCAGTTGGTTAAGCGTCTGACTCTTGATTTCAGCTTAGGTCATGATCTCATGGTTTGTGAGTTTGAGCCCTGTGTCAGGCTCTGCGCTGATAGTGTGGAACCTGCTTAGGATTCTCTGTCTCTCCTTCTCTCTCTGCCCCTCCCTTGTACTCTCTCTCTCTTTCAAAAATAAATAAATCTAAAAAAGTAAAAATAAAAGGGTGAATTTTAAAGTATATGAATTATATCTCAATTATTAAAAAGATGCAATGAGAACATTATATTTTAGAATATGAAGGAATAGGACTGGGCATCTGAATTCCACAAGCCACTGGGAAGCACAGGTAGGGTTGAGAATCACTGTACTCACTCCCTGATCCATCTCAAAAGACACTGCAGCAAACTAAGAGTTAAGCTCTCCCAGGGTCACAGGCAAGACTCTTTCTGTAAATCCTGAACCTGCCCCTGAGTTTCTAGGAGGAGGCTCAGAGAGGCTCATGCTCTCAGGCACCTCCAGGAGATCCCTCTGCTAGGCACTGGGACACAAGGAAAGCCAAATTCAGATGCAGCTTTGAACAAAGCTAGATGCTGTCTTCTCATTTAGTCTGGGAAGAAGTATTGCTGCCAACAACAGGCTGTGCTAGCTGAAGATCTTGATTGAATTTCTACATGTATCCCCCCACCCTCCCCCAAGCCGGCTTCCCTCTTGAGTGTAGAGGGTAGATGGTAATTAATTAGAGCTGGGTTCCCTGGTGAATATAGATAAATGAGAAAGCAGCGGCTGGGGGGCTGGCCTTGCCTGGAACGAGCCTAAGAGGGAGCAATGAGCCAGCTGCCGCGGGGAAGGTCCCCAGAGGTCCACACAGTGCTGGGTGTGTGAAATGGGCCATTCCTAAGGGGGCCTATGGTCCTGGAGACCCCCAGCTACAGTCTTCCTCCTCCGTATTCAGCGCACTGTGCAAACTAACAGGGGAATTAATCACCCAGAGACCAAAGCCTATCTGCTGAAGAACATCAGAACATCTTGGGGCCTTGAATGGGAATTCAGCTCACGGGTGCCCATGTAGGTTAATGAGATGAAGTGTGAAGCCTCCTGCTTCTTGGAAAGTTCTGTGTGTGTAAATGACTGCAATCAGGCAGCTCTGAGGGGCCAAGGGTAATGAGGAGAGTAAAAGAGGTTGGATGGCTGCCTGAGACTCCTGGAGGTGTCCCAGGCCTCTGAAAAACCATGGTCCAGAGAGGCTATTTAACTGTGGGTGGGAAAACCAACACAGTTAGAAGCAGCACCATGTAGTACAATAACCACACTCAATCAAACGTCCTCAGTTCTGGGTTTTAAAGAGAATGGGGTATTTGTCTCTTTTCTAATCACTACAGCTGAACTTTCCGGCAATTGCCCCATAGTAAAAGAAAACAGCCAGGTATAACTCTTTTCTACCAGTCAGAGAAAACTCTCCCTCACGTGATCAGATCTTATCCATCACAGATTCATATCAAGACTCTTCTTCCCACAATGCCAACCTCCTTCCTGGCCCTACGCATAACTGTGACTGTTACATAATGGTAGAAAGCAAACTTTTCCTAGGCCATATCCATCAGCCCTTCTGACAACCTTAGCCCTCCACATAACCATCCTGATTGTCTGGTTCTGGGAGCTTCCATGTGCCTTGTAAGGCTTCCCCCGCCATCAAGACCCTTCAGCAACTGCCGCTTCTGAACATCTAAACTCCCATTACTGAGCAGCCTTATGGAAACACTCAGTGTCTGTGCCTTGTTGAGTAGGTTAACTGAGTCATATTTTTACCTGCCCCTCCAGCTGGATGATAAGAGCCTACAGGACAAAGCCCATGGTTTCTCTCCCCTTGCTGTGTGATGAGCGGAACAGATCTACCTGGCTTCAAATCTCAGTTCTGGACTTATTAACTGTGCACACTTGAGCAAGTAGGAGAACTTCTGCCAGTTTACCCTCTCCCACACAGACTGAGGTTCCACACATCTCATGGCTGCCAGAAGCAGAGGCCACCGTGTGAGAAAGTAAGAAGCAGAAAATGTGTCCCTCTAACTGAAGTCACAGCAATGCAGCAGCAGCTTAACAGTTTTCAGTGTGTGCGTGTGCGTATGCGTGTGTGTGTGTACGTGTGTGTGTGTGTGTGTGCATGTGAGAGAGAGAAAGAGAGAGGGAAGGAGAGGGACACAGAGAGAGTAAGGGGAAGGACAAATCCACCAAAGAGAGGGACAGAACTATATTTGGATGGGGGAGGCTGATGTTCCTGACAGAACTTAGACAAACTATAAATCAAACAGCACATAACTGCTGATATCAAATATACTCTCTTTCTGTACTACATCAAAAAGCTTTAATTAACAACTCATTTATTTCAGTGAGAAATTCCCTTATCACAAATAAGTGTATTATAAGTCAAAGAATAGAATCACACACACACGTAGGGAAAAAAAAAGGAGTGAAAATTGAACCTTTGGAAAGAGAATACAGAAGAATCTGGATCAAAGCCGAAAAGTGTTTGTGGACTTTGGAGGTCGGCAGGGCCAAAATGGAGACTTAATCTGTGGAAAATAACATCCTATCTCTGTCTGCTATGGGGACACTCTGATGGAGGTCCTTGTGAAGATGAATTGTTCCTGAATTTATGAATGACCGTCAATGAGGACGCACTGAGCCTCTCCGTGTACAAACTTGCTGCTCATTTCTGAAGTCCCACTGTGTGCCCAGACTCACATGAAGCACCATGATGGATAAACAATCAATCCTCCTCCTTGTCCCCACGACAATACCTTTGAAAGGCTTGCCCTCTGGCAGCAGAGATATGTGACCTTTGGCAAAGTACCAAGGAGAGACACATGCCATGGAAGTGTGTGGACGCTGAGGACTGTGGCTGGCTCCAGTAGGCAGGGTTTTCAAGCAGGATCTTGAAAAATGGCTATCAGGAGAATTCTGCTCTGGTCCCTGCTCTGCCACTAACTTCGTTTGTGCCTTCATGGATGAGACTCAGTTTTCCCATGTGTAAAATGGGAGAGGCTACAAATTCAAACAAGTCATGTGAGTGTAGTGGGTCATCTGAGGAGCGAGGAGTGAACCCGAGTACCAAAGCCGGGACTACTTTACAGCAGGAGCCCAAATTCTCACGTTGATGTGGTATGTGTGGATATGCATGTTTGTGCATGTGAGAATGTGGTATGTGTGGATCTAACATGCATCTAACATTGATGCATGTATGTGCATGTGAGAAATGTCCTTACTTTCAAATGTTGGCCAATTTTGGTCAAAATTTGACCCAAATATTTGGATCAAAAAAGATGTCTGTGGGATGAATCTGTCCTGTCCCCCACCCCCACCCCATCTCCCCCCAATGTGTGAAGCCTCTGGGCAAAATGTTATCAGAAGCCCCTTCCACTTCTCACATCATGTGACTGCCTAGTGAGATGCTCTCCTACCTCTCTCCTTCTCAAATTCCTGATACAGATATACCACTTCCGAATAAGAGAAGTGAACCAGCGAATGAAGGGTGGGCTCACCAGGGCTCCCTTGCGTTTGGAAACAGCTCTGGCCTGAGTGACCTGGCTGCTGTCAGTCTCCTTGGTAAATCAGTTGGTGGACCCTGGGTCCTCATGTATAGAATGAAGGGGCTGTCCTAGGAGGCCTCCAGGGTCCCTACCAGCTCAAAGGTCATGGCTGATGACTTCAGCATCTTCAGGTGGTTTTGAATAAACAGCCAATGGGAATCCACATGAGAGATCAGGGCCTACCCTATCTATACTGGTTCCCTGATTCAGATGGGAAATGAGGACAACAGATGAGCAGGGCAGCCAGACCAAAGCACACTCATAGAATGGGGAAATGTTTATTTTGTGGTCTTTCCTTCCAGCTTCTTTCTCTACCCATCCTGTCTCTGCTACCCAGAAGGCATCCTCACCATTGGAGGCCTAACCTCCACAATCCATGTGATAACTTGGTAAACTGAAGACAACTTCCTTTTGGGAATTCATAGTCTGTGCAGTCTTCCGAATCAAAAAAGTTGGCTCTTAAATGATATTTCAGGCACCCTGAGGGTGACTGTGAGATATTGTTAAGGGAGGGCCCCATGCTGGTGCCCTTCAGATCCTATGACTGAGGTAGTCACCTGCTCCACCTGGTAGTAAACCTGTCCCCAGAGAGCAGTGTTGTGAGGAGTGAAGCTATAGGGCTTTCCTGTTCCAATAAAAATCGACAATTTACTGTAATTTGGTTGTGATTTAACAATGCTTTTAAAAGAGGAAGTAAATGGCTCATAAAGTCTGGTGACCTATTCACTCTTGTGTGCTTCATCAGGCCCTCCCTCTGAGCTGGTGCCCTTCATACCCCAGCCCTCCCAGGGAAAGAACAGGGATGAGTGAGCTCCAAGTGCAGGGAGCCTGATTTCCACAGTCCAGGTGGCGACCTGCAACATTCTTCATCCCTCCCTCTGTCTTTCTGTCCCTCTCTTTCTTTCCTTTCCTTTCTCCCACTCCCTTGCTCTTTTCTTTCCTTTTCTTTTTTCTGAACAATGAAAGTTGAATGGCAATGCAAATCTCAGTCTCTCCTTAAAAACCTCGGCCAGGGAGGCAGCGTGTCACCCATATTTATGAGCTTTAAATGGCTTTTATCAAAGTGAGGTCGCACTAAATCACGCCCGAGCTGTCATAAATACAAATGAGTCGACATAGGCTGCAACAAGCCTTCGGGGAAAATTATATGATGTGCTGTTGCAGTTATGGTATATCACACAGGGAGCTCATATATTTCCACTGGCAAGGTAATCCGATCCTCCAGAGGACTCTAATGGGTGAAAAGAGGCAGCAAGTGGGAGTGAATCTCACAAGGGATGGGATGGTCGCATGCCTGATGAGTGAGAGACCTTTCTCTGGATGCTGATATTTTAAAGAACCAGCCTGTTCACAGGAAGGAGGTAATGGATGGAATCTTAAATATTTTATGGGAATTTCCTTATTTAGAATCAACCAATTAATTATAAGACTAGTGGAGGGGGGCCATGGACTAGCAGTCAAGAGACTTGTAGCTCTGGCACTAAACGTAGTTACCTCACTTTGGCCATGGGTGGTTTTAAAATACACCCGTGAATTCTTTGATACTCTTCCTTTCAAAAGATGAAACCTAATCCCACTTTCCTTCAGGGTGGGCTGGTTTTAATGACTCATTCTTAATGAACAGACTGTAGCAGAAGTGAGGTGTGTGACTGCCAAGGCTAGGCCATAGAAGGTATTGTGTCTTCCTCCTTGAATCACTCTAAGAAAAGCCAGCTGCCATGTTGTGAGGACACTCAAGCAGCTCAAAGGAGAGTCCACATGGTGAAGAACTGAGGCCTCCTGCCAAGAGCCAGTGCTAGCTTGCCAAGCATGTAAATGAGCCTTGGAAGGGGATCCAACAGCCCCATCAAGCCATCAGATGACTACGGTCATGGCCAACATCTTTCTTGACAGCAACCTCATGAAACTGAGCCGGAATGATGTAGCTAGGCTGCTTCTAGAGTCTTGACCCACAGAAAATCTGAGAGGTAATAAATTTTTATTGTTTTAAGCTATTAAATATTGGGGTAATTTTTATACAACAATTGATAACTAACACAAGGGAATAAACTAAAACTCTCTAGGTATCAAGTTCCCTATTTTTATGTAAACGATGGACTAAATCAGAGGTTCTAAACCCTGGCTACATATCATCTGTTTAAAAAGCATTTGATGCTCAGGTTCTATACAGACCAACTGGAACTAAGTCCCTCGGCCTGGTGAGGCCTCAGCATTGGCATTTTATAAAGCTCTCCAGGTGATTCTAAATGTACTGCCAGGATTGAGTTCCACTGAACTAGATGCATTTTATGTTCTAAAATACTTTTTACAATTTTACAAAATCTCTTGGCAGGTCTGGGAACTGGGAATGTGAGAGTTGGTCTATTTCTTCATTCCCAACTCCCTCCCATTACTCCAGATGCCTGGACACTGTCCAGGAGAGCCAAAGACAATTCCCTTACTCCAGCTGGTGAAGCCTGGCCTGAGACAAAGAAGTATATTTTAAGATGTAAAATGTCATTACGATAAGAATGAATCCTGGGGAACAGGATGCATCCTGGGGAATATGAAACAGCCCACATTTGAGGAGAGCAGGCATTGATCAATTCCCTCAGCCCACTGCATGAAGAGAGGCAAAGGTGGGCCATGCTTGGCTTAGCAGAGTCCTTCTGAAAGAGAGGAGTGCTGTAAAGCATGAATCCCTCTTGGTGGAGTACCATGTCACTGCTGGTCTAGCAAGGGTGCCTGTGGTGCTGAGAAGCAGTAACACACTGGAATTTGAGCCAAAAGACTTACTGCTCATTGGCTGCAAGACCTTGGATGGGTCAGTTCATGTCTGTGACTTAGGGTCTGCATCTGTAAAAATGGAAATTATATACCTGCCATATGGACCTTGTCCTATGGAGTAATGAGACAATAGAGGTGAAAAGCCTTCTAGATAGTAGTGTACAGGTGTCAGAGTGCTATATTCCTGAATCATGGAAATCCATGGGCAGAATTCCACTACCAGCCCAGGTCTCCTTCTCTGAGGAAAAATAAACACTAAATCCATTAATAAATAACAATATGGATCCAGAGGATAATTTGCCCTCAAATGGCCAGAGACCTTCTCATAGTCTACTAATAGTCACATGTTATCATGATTGCTCTTCACCTGTTCTTCCTAAGGATGCTTCAACACAATCTTCTATGCCATTCCTGGGTATCTAGCAAAATGTCAAGTCTGAGTCCCTCCTTCACTCCTCCATCTGTTCATTTAGTAAGTGTTTACAGGTACCTTAAAAGCCATATGGGCAAAGAATGCTCATCACATCTACTTTTATCTCGCATCTCCACTAATCTGGATGCTCCACTTTGGTCCTCAACCCCTTGCTATGGCCTCAGACAGCCTGGCCATGATACTGCACATTTGCCTCAGCCTTGGTGTTATTTCTAGTGGTGGAGACTCATTTTGGAAACTTAGGGCTGGGCTCCCATGAGAATGGATGATGCTTACAGGCAGGACCACCCCCCACATTCTCTGTATCACCGATAACAGTAGCTGAGAGCTGGTAGGTGCTCAAAAAGCCAGTGTAGGCTGATAGGCAGTGCCACAGTGGCAGTGCCAGGTTAGCCAGGTATCTGAATCAATCTCCTCCTTCCATATCTGCACAGCAGCCTGCCCATCCCCTGAGGAGAGAGGGGATTAGACTTGCTGGGTGAGTGGAATGTCTCCCACCTTGCTGGTAGCCTCTTTACCCTGGCTTCTCACTTCTGGAGCACAATTGCTGTGGCTCATTCGCATGCCTGAAGATGCTGCCAGATGAGTATTCCAGGCTCCCCAGAAGTCCTTCCCAGGTCTCTCATCTGTCTACTCTGTAATACTTAATTCTTTGGAAAGAAGCAAAAATAAGGCTGGGTTTTTTTTTAAGATATTAAGAAAATCATTCATTGCTGGGAAGTCACATCAGGGTCTCATCCTTCAAACCGACAGTTGAGTGTGTATCAGCCTGAGAGAGAGCCTGATTATTAGTTTTAAAGAGCTTATTTCATTCTCTTAAAAATGGGATCAGTTCATCTTCGTCACATCTGTCTGTGCGTGGCTCCTGCATGCCACAACAACTGTCAGCTCCAGGCATTATGTTATTAAGGTGTTAGGGGGGTGGGGTCTGCCTGGGTATGTGTGTATGTGTGTTTTCCAAAGGAGCAAACAATGAGACTTAGAGGAGGAGTAATTAATGGGGTTGGTTTGCTCATTTGCATTCAGGAAGGGGCTGGAAAGACAATCACCATCCAGCCCACTCCATACCCCAGTGGCCAAAGATAGAAGAGGAACCATAGAAGACAGCTAGGGCTTACTTATCTAAGCAGCAAGAGTAAGGCCTTGTAGTAAATCACATTATGAAGGGATGTGGCAAAGGCAGTGCAACTGTTGCAAGTGTGCGTTTCCCTCACACCCCAAGGGCCACCTAATTTCAGCCAGGTGACCCATCACAACTGCAGGAACGGTTCCAGATATCCCCAACACCTGTTCAAAACTTTTTGTGGTGCCCAGACTCCTTCCCATTTTGTTAGAAATGAAGGCAAGAGCTAAGTGAAAACATCAGAAGAAAGAAAGAGTAGATTCTTCTAGTGTTTTGCTCTATATTGAAGTCTACCATTCTTATCAATGGGAAGAAACTGCACAGTGTCTGCAGTGAGGGTAGCATAGTCCTAAATGTCAGTACAAGAGGAAGAGATAAGTAGGGAGAGACTTGTATGTTGAAATACGTGGTGGCTAACATGGGGCAGATAATGAAATGCCAAACTGAACGCAGCTGCGTGTTAAACATGGCTCACAAAATATGTTTCACGGATGACTAAGAGAGCCGAAGGGCACAGCCAGGCACGGGACGCTTCTAGCAGAGGAGACCTGAAAGAACCCTCCAGACTGAGAGCATCTTCATTATAGAAGGGAGAAGGGAGGGCCCACCAGGCACAAGCCAGCAAGAGGAAACAAGTACAGGCAGCAAAGAGACTTGAGGATTCTGGAAACGTGAGGCACACAACCTATAACAGGGAATGGTGAGCAATTCAGCGGAACAGATACTAACTGGGTGTGCCTAGAGAAAGACGTGTGTTTGCATATGTCTCTGTGCACTCTGAGGACTCTAGGGCAGATAATCTGAAATGACAGGTAATCAAAACATCATTTAGCATGTATCTATGTCCTGGAGTTGATATGGATGTGTGAGGAGATACAGGGCTTGCAACACTTTCCATGAAACAATAAAATGCCTCAAAAGATGTGGGTCTGCTATCTACTAGTCCTATGAACGCATCTGTTTCTCCTAGTTCCAGCCTCCAGCAAACAGACAGCATCACCTTTCAGGCTGAGGCAAAACATCCATCTGCACTGTCCAGTGTGCTTGAGGCCAGGCCTTTCCTCTGCGTCCCCATCTTAAGGCAAGGAAGCCAGTTAAGTGATGATTATGGACAAAAGGCACATTCTCTTAAGTTTCTGCAGAACTGAATATATAATAACCCCATAGTTATTATCAAGTAAAAGATAGGCTATACTGAATACAATATATACTGTGTTAATATAAGTGACTAACAATGAAATAAACCTGCTGTGGATCACAATGCTGATAATTTACCTGCAGATAATTGAGTTCCCATGCAGGGGGAAGGCCTGTCTCCTCCAAGAAGCCTGGTTGACACTTTTTGAGCCACAATGAAGCACTGCTGCTCTCTCCTCAGATCATAATTTCTAGTTCTCTTGTGCAGTCAGTGTTGGTTGAAGGAAGAAGTGCATATCAAAGACCGCCCTAGTTTAACAGGGACCTATATCCAGGGCACTTACACAGTGACCTGCTAGTACTGCTGGTTTCCAAGACATCAAACAAGGTTCTTAGCGTGTGGAGGAGAGCTTGTCATGCCCTCTGGCAATCCTTTGTGGGGGCTGGGGGTTGGAGAGTACAAACAACTCAAAAATTAATATGGAAAGATCCTTAAAGGAGAAATGGAAATGGACAGTGAGAAAATCCTGGCCACATATAGTTACTGGAAAATAGGGATATAAGTGACAGGGCCAAACAACTGCAAGTGGCTTGTTATATATAGGGACACAACAAGAATTCCATGGTCCTCACAGGCTGGGTGTGACTAGAAAACCTTCCAGAGACAGATCACAGTGAAAACTAAACTGGGCAGGAGTTGGAAGAGCCAAGGACAGTGGGATCTGTCACATACTGCCCTTCCCTTGGGAAGTTCATAAACCTGGTCTTTCTTTTTCTCATCTGCCAAACTGACAATTATAAATCTGTACTAGCCCAGAACTACCCAGACTAATATTGAGAAGCAAGAAAAAATATGACAAAGAAACAGAGGGCAAGCCATGGCTATCAAAGCATTGTTTTAAAACAGGAAAGAGGGACTATAAGAATCCTAAAAAAAGAATGGGGTAGAGTGGACAGGGGAGGACTAGAGTGGAGTACAATGAAATGGAGTGGAGTGGAATGGAGTGGAATGGAGTGAAATGGAATGGGGTGGGGTGGGGTGGAATACAGTGGAATGGAATGGAGTGGAAGAAAAGTGGAGTAGAATGGAATGGAGTGGAGTGAAATCGGGTAGAGTGGAATGGAGTGGAGTGGAATGGATTGGAATGGAGTGGACTGGAGTGGAGTGGAGTGAAGTGGAGTGGAGTGGGGTCAGGTAGAGTGGGGTGGGATGAAGTGGAGTGGAATGGAATGGAATGGAGTAGGATGGAGTGGAGTAGAAAGAAATGGAGTGGAGTGGAGTGGAATGGAGTAGAGTGGAGTGGAGTGGAATGAAATGGAGTAGAGTGGAGTGGAATGGAATGGAATGAAATGGAGTGGAGTGGGGTGGGGTGGAATGCAGTGGAATGGAATGGAGTGGGGAAAAAGTAGAGTAGAATGGAGTAGAGTGGAATGGAGTGGAGTGGAGTGGAATGGAGTTGAATAGAGTAGAATGGAGTGGAATTGAGTGGGGTCAGGTAGAGTGGGGTGGAATGGTAGAGTGGAGTGGGATGGAATAGAGTAGGATGGGATGGAGCGGAACGAAGTAAAGTGGAATGCAGTAGAATGGAGTGGAGTGGAGTGGAATGGGGTGGAGTGGAATAGATTAGAATGGAGTGGAGTGGAGTAGAATGGAGTGGAGTGGAGTGGAATGGAATCAAGTAGAGTGGAGTGTAATGGAGTGGAGTGGAAGTGGAATGGAATACAGCAGAATGGAGTGAGGTGGATTGAAGTGGAATGGAGTGGAGTGGAAGTGGAATGGAGTACAGTAGAATGGAGTGAGTGGAATGGAGTGGAATGGATTAGAATGGAGTGGAGTAGAATAGAATGGACTGGAGTGGAATGGATTAGAATGGAGTGGAGTAGAGTGGAATGGAGTAGAACAGAATGGAGTGGAATGGAATGGAGCTGAGTGAAATGGAGTGGAGTAGAATGCAGTGGAGAGGAGAGGAGAGGAGTGGAGTGGAGTGGAGTGGAATGGAGTGGATGGGAATGGAATGGAGTAGCATGGAGCAGAGTGGAGTGAACTGGAGTGGAATAGAATGGAGTAAAATGAAGTGGAGTGGAGAGGAGGAGAATGGAATGGAGTGGAGGGAGTGGAGTGGGATGGAGTGGAGTAGAATGGAATGGAGTAGAATGGAGTGGAGTAGAGTAGAATGGAATGGGGTGGAATGGAGTAAAGTGGAGTAGAATAGAAGGGAGTAGATTGGAGTGGAGTGGAGTGGAGTGGAGTTGAATGGAATGGAGTAGAGTGGAGTGGAGTGGGATCAGAAACAGTGAGGTGGGGCGGAATGAAGCAGAGTGGAATGGAATGTGGTGGAGAAGCCTGTGGACTCCACACCTGTGAGCTCCATCATTAACATGACCTGGTTGGGCCTAAGTACACTTCCAGCTCTTCCATTTCCTGAATTTGACAACCCAACACCCTTTCTTGGATAGCAGAAATACTGAAGCTGAAGTGTGCTGTTAAACAAGACCAAACCAAGGAGAAGCTATGGCATTCTTAAAAAATGAAGTTGGGTGGGGGGTGGCAGGGGGAGGAAAAGAATGAAAATTTGACTGCAGTGTGTTTATAAAAAGCTGGTATGTAATTCAGTGTTTGTGGAAACTTTTCTGGTTTGTTTGGTGGCAGAAACAAAATTGGAAACATGTAAAGTACATAAATATCATTTACAATAAAAAAAAAAAAAACTTGTAAAGATTAAGCAAAATGATGCCTGTGATTGTGCTCTGAAAAGTGTGGGGTATTATTCCAATAGAAGGGATTGTTGTCCATGGCCAAATACTTCACATGGTTATTTGTTGGATCAGAGGCCAGAAGGGCTCCACATGGGCTCCCCTGACTACCAGAGCAGACAGTGAGAGGCACTCGCTGAATTCCAAGAAGGAACCAGGACCAGAATGCCTTCCCACACATCTATTGTTTAAGACCTGCATTTACATTCTTAAAGATTCACACTCTTGGAGTTTTTGCCCTAGGCCTCTTTTAAAATGCAAATACCTCTGGGAAGGCTGACACTTTTAACTAATTCATTCCTAGGTGTGGAGAAGAGGTTGTGAAGTGGACAGCTGGCTGGTCTGAAGTCACAATTTGGGGGAGCCTAAGGGTGGTATGAACTTGGCAAATAAGCCACTTGACCTTTTAGGCCCTCAGCACCTTCATAGGAGAAAGGGACACAGGGCAGGTAAATAAGATGGACCCCTCTAAACCCTAAAATGAAATTACGTGATGTATGAGATGCAGCGTTGCCAGATAAAAGGGCAAGCAGTTACATTTGAATTTTGGACACAAGACAAATACTTTTTAGTGTAAGTATGTCCCATGTATACTTATACTAAAAAAGATATTTGTGGGAGTCCTATATTTTTATCTGCTAAATCTGGCAACTTTAATTAGATAGGCTTTTCTCTCCAGGGGGGAGAATTTGAGAGAGAGCAGGGCAGTGAATGGAAAGGCAGGGAACAAGGAGACAGGGGAAGTAGGGAAGCAGTTCCAAGCATAATGCTGTCCCCCTCACAATTCTTTGAGGGCTGACCTAGCATGATGACATTCACAAAATGATCCTCACCCATGGGCTTCAGTGAGATGCTGGGACTGTCATCCCTTGGAAGGCAGTGGGCCCCAGGGAGAGCTGTCCTGAGCAATGAGTGACCAGTTCTCTGCCTGTGCCCTGAGCCTCCACTTCTCCTTCCAACACAATGACCTTCCTAAAACACAATTTTTCTCATCTCCCTCCTCCATTGATACTCTTCCATGGCTCCTTTTAGTTGATCAGTGAAATCCAAGCTCCCTAGAAGCTCCCAGATGGTCCCCATCTGACCTGCTATAGATTGTCCCCCAGCCCCAACCCAGGCTGTTCTCTGGTCTCTCTGCCTTCTACTTTCTAAGCCAGCCATACCCCTTCCTCCATCACCTGCCTGCAAAAATGCTTGTCTCTCCAGAGACTGTACCCTTTCCAAAGAACTGGCCCTGGCTCCCAGCTCTCTCCTTTGGATTTAGCTCATCACCTTCCACTCTCCAGTCTGCGGGGGGGGGCACTCTGGTAAGCAGGGAACTGCATGGTATTCCCACTGTGCGCTCCCACTGTGGGTCACTTCCTACACAACTCCTTGAAGGCAAGCACTGCTGTCTTATTTCATCTCTGAAACTCTTGTCCCTGCCACAGCACCTGGCATTGATGAGTAGAGTAATTATTTGATAGATTATTACATTAGGACAGTTGCTGAAGAAATGATAAGTCCCTTTCTCTCCACCTCTGTGCCTCTCCTCTAACTCCTGGGGGGTCACAAATCATCTCTGGAACTAGCCACTTTCTACCCATCCCCATATTCCCCACCTGCACTCTGGTGAGAGCACTGAGCAAGTCTTCCTTTGAATTCACAGTTTTGAGCTAGCGTTTACCATTTTATAACCTATGCTCTCAGTCTAGCTTGTATTTATGTAGCAATTAACCATCAATCTCCTTGTGCCACTTCTTGAACTATTTTCTGTATTGCCATTCCCATCAACAATTATGTCCTCAGAGCTTTCTCTAAGCAAGGCCTAGTATCATGTTCTTGGTGAGGAAGGAAGCCAGAAAATGAGGTCCCAGCCTTCTGGGAGCTTCTATGTATATGGTAAAATGCAAGGTGACCCACAGGTCAGCTGAATCATCCTAGAAGACCTGTAGACAATGGGTGCAGTCCCATTACTTTATGTTAAATGAGAAGTCTGATGCCTGCCTCAAGTTTCTACAAATTCTTGGAGTCCAATCTGTATTCCTATTTTTCATTTTCTATTCTGATATGAATCAAGATCTCCCCCCCCCCACCCCGCCCCCTGCGGCCCAGCCCTGCACATACCTGTTTTTCCACTTCCTACTCTGGTCTCTTTACACATTTTCTTTTCTCTTTTCTTTTCTTCTCTTTTTTTCTTTTTCTTTTCTTTCTTTCTTTTTTTTTTTTTTGGCAGAACAGTTTCCTTTCATGCCAAGCCTTGGAGGCCTCACCTTTCATACCCCAAACCGAATTATTTGTTAACAAAAAACCCACGCACTGTCTCAGAGACAGAATCAAAGGCAAATCTCATAATTTGAAAGATTCGTCTTTCCCATTTTCTAACTATAGTAAGTAATACACAGAGTGTAAGCTATACGCCAGGAGAGCTTGGAGTAAAAAGTGACCATTTTCGATAGAGAAAATGTAACCTTGGTTAAACCATGCTCTCGGGATTGAACGAGACTAACCCATGCGTGCATGTCACCCTGGTGGGCAGGAACACAGGGCTCACTATCCTTCCTTCCTGGGAGCTGCCCTGTGACCTGTTACTGCCTGGGCTCTGAGTGCTTGGTCCTATTTTCGTGCCACTGCCCATCCAGTTCCAAGGCGGACCTGACCCAGGCAGACCATGGCACATGTGGGCTCTGGTGCCCACACCTGCTCTCCTGCTCTTCCAGACTCTTGTCTAGCTTATTCATCTCCCTCCCAGCTCTCTGGCCACAGCAAACTGCCATGCTTTCATTTCTTACAACACTGGAGGAAAACTAACCTCTGCTAGGCTCTCAGCACATTTTCCTCTCTCCAGAAAGATATGCCTAGCCCAAACTCAACTGCTGCTTAACTTCAAAGACTCTAGAAGCAAAGGTTCTCAAACTGGAATATGTATCAGAAACATCTAGGTTGCTGAGCCCCATGTTCTGAGCTGAGGCCCAAGATTTTGTATTTCTCATAAGCTCCCAGGTGCTGGTGGTGCCTAAGTATTGGCCCAGACCCTGACTTCCAGCATGCCCAGCTTGAGTGCTCTTAGACATAAGGCCCAGCATCATGGGCCCCTGATCAGAGCCAACGCTTCCCTTCCACCCTGGGGGCCCCCAGGAACACATGGCAGTGATGAGTTGGGAAGGAGACTGCTCTAAGGGGCGGCCCTAGCCTGCTGCAGCCATTTGTCCGATGTGATTAAAAAACAAATATGACATGCTTCAGAGGCCAGAGAACTGGGAGAGCTGGGACCTGGCTTGCAGAACAGCGTGTATTTTGTGCAACCAGCCTAAACAGAGTGGGGGAGGGGCGGGGCAGACAGCTGTTTCTCATTCAGGGACCAGCAGGGCCCAGGGAGTGGGAAGCCTAGCACAGCACGGCCCCACCAGGCCCCTGTAATCAGAACCCAGAGGGCACAAGAGCAGTTCCTCAGAGGGGCAGGGTGAGGGGAGGGAGCCCTGGGAGGACAACCCAGGAGACAGTGAGTTTGCAGACATAGGCTAAATCCAGCAAATGTCCTGATGTTTAAGGGAATGGGTGACGCCTGCTATCTAGTTCTGTCATGACTCATTTGCATCCTGGGATTCTGAGGAAATTCAGCCTTACCAGAGAAAGGGCTGGAGGGGGCTCTGTGATGGGGCTTTTTCTCTGATGAGGTGTTTTTCAGAGAGCGGTCAAAAAACGGGGGTGGGGGGCATTAGGATCTCCTGAGCACTTAGGGAATGTCTAGATTCCCAGACACTCTGAGATTTGCAGAGTCAGCATCCCTGGGGGTAGACCCAGATCTGGCCTGGGCATCTGCATGCTACACAACCTCCCCAGTAACTGTTGTGTTCGCATGTGTTCCAGCAGAACAAGAACAGCTTGGGCTGCAAGTGCACCGGAAGCTGAGGGCCTCTCCAGTTCTTTGTCATCAAATCCATAAAGGGTGTCCAACTTCACCTCAAAGCTCTGGCAGTCAGGGAGCCCCTGGACCGGAAGGAGGGCTCCCTTCTATACACTGTCCCCCAAAGACCACATTTCTCCAGAGCCAAGGGGAGCACTTCGTTTCTAGTTCTCGGCATTTTCTAATCTATTTAGTAATCAATAAATACTTATTAAATACCAATTTTGTTCTTATTACCCCACCAGGGAAATACAAAGAAGTATGAGCCACAGTCCCTAACAGCCTGAGAGGAAGTGCAGACAGATCAAAACGGCAACTCAGCTCCAACGGACACCCTCAGGAGGCAGAAAGCACAGCACAGTGACTGGAAGAGATGGGGGGTGGGGGGAGGTGGTGGTTATTTTAAAATCTGTTACAACCAGTATCACAATCACCTAGATGTTATTAGTTTTAATTCAGAAAATCCCTATGCCTGTATAATCTAAAACCAATAATAACAAAACCTTCCATTTATGGAATACCTACATAGTACCAGGCACAGTGCAAACTTAATCCTCTCTGAAACCTGATGAGGGAGGTACAATTATTTTTCAATTATAAATGAGGATTCTGAGCCTTGTGGTTTTTAGCTACTTGCCCAAGTTCACATAGCTAGCAAGAAGTGGAGTTAGAATGTAGGGTCAGGTCTGCCTGGCTCCAACAACCTGTGTCAGCCTCTGGCATATCCATTGTGAATAATCTAGATATAAGGTAACTAAGTGTCAGAAATGGACAGGATAATTAAAAGACATAATGACACTCAAAGAAAGAAAAGGTCAGAGAAGTTGGTAAAAGGAGTAAACTTCACGGAAGAGACAGACCTTTGGAAGGGAGAATCTGAAACTTTGTGAACCGAGAGATCTCCCCTGACCACATGCTTTTCTACAGAAAGGAGAGAGTCAGTAAAGCCTTGGGCATCCCTGCAGGACAGGTTAGGTCTAAGATGATCCATCAAAACAGGTGAAACTGAGCTGGCTCTCCTCTGTGTGTGATCCTGCACCAGGTGAGGCCAGGATCAGAGAAGCACATCATCTCTGACGATGTTTACAAACAGCCCTCTGCTGCCTTCAGAAAATGTGCAACTAGCCTTGCTCTTCATTTTCTTCATTTTTCTTTTCTTTTTTTCTCTTTTTTTTTAAGGAGGTTTGGGAATAAAAACAAAAAAGGAAAGACGACTCTATACAAGGCCTTACCAAATAAGCACTCTGGAAAGTCACTGAGCAGAAAATTGAATTTAAGTTACCCCAAACGATACATATTCCCTATCCTCCCAATGCTTTGTGGAATGATCCACTCCCTCTATAAGAGACTCATGAAACCAAGGAAACATTTCAAACTGGAAAAAACACAATGTACTGTTTTGTGAATCCAGACTTTTGGAATCAATTCAAATTCTCCATGTATAAGGTTTCTTCCCCTCTCCTCCCTCAAAAGTACACAGTAACCCCAATCTTTTTGCAACAGTATGTTTTAAAATTTGTGCGTGGTTTTCCTGTGTTCACTGCTTACAGAGGGATGGGAATAAAACTGTAGTAGGGTCAGTAAAGCAGAGGAGTAGTCCTAGTAACTGTTCTCTGACCACTGCTCTGCCCAGGGCCCATCTGATCACATCCCCAAAGTTGGCAACACACCGATGATAAGCAGAAACACCCTCCTTTGTGTAAGCAAAATGGAGGTGGGGAACTTCAGTGTGATTGGAGAAGAGCAAAACATCTTTACACGACTTCCCTTCATCTGAAATTCTCCCCTTAGAGATGCCTCTAAGGTTTTTTTTTTTATAATAAGAGAGGTATAAAATTGCAATCTGGGGAAAGCCTTTGCATCAGCTAGGCCAGTCCCCAAATTTTACAGTGGGGTAAAAGAGTACCTACATAAGGTTACTGCCTTGCATAAGAATTCAAGTTTTAGGGGCCATTGGGTGGCTCAGTCGGTTAAATGTCCGACTTCGGCTCAGGTCATGATCTCGCAGTTTGTGGGTACAAGTTTCGCATCATCGGGCTCTGTGCTGATGAATCAGAGCCTGAAGCCTGATTAATTCTGTGTCTCCCTCTCTCTCTGCTTTCCCCCGCTCATGCTCTGTCTGTCTGTCTCTCTCTCTCTCTATCTCTCTCAAAAATAAACGTTAAAAAAAAAAAAGGATTCAGGTATTAAATTGCAGAAGCATTTCCCAAATGTGAATTTGTTTTGTATAATGTTGATCCATTCTGACCTTGGGTCAAAATAAATGTCCCATGGTCAAATCAGTTTGGGAAATGCTACACATATTACATCACCTCCTCTGTCCTCCCTTCTGTAGATTCGCAATGTGGACTTAAGTGCTGTATTAAAGATTCCAAGAGGTTCTACCATTAAGCACCCAGCTGTTTTCCCCCCAAAACTGATTGAGCTATCTAAAATTTTTACCATATGATTTCTACTAACGTGCAGGCAAATGAGTGTCCCGGTGTGAGCCATATGGGGAATACTGCATGATTTCATAGTATGTTCTCTTCTTTAAAAGGAAAATAACTCAGAGGTAATATTTCATAATAATTTATATTCAGTTATTTAGGGCATATCCAGTCTCAATTCCCTTTTGACAAGAGGGGCTAAGCAGTAGTAAGAATCTGGACACACAGAAGGATCTGAGATATTCTAAACTTTGACCAAAAAAATGACATTGGGCATGTCCAAATTTTACAGGGGGGACTGTGTCAGGCCAAAGGGATCAAAGCCAAGGACAAAACCAACTGACCACCTTACTCTTCTGCCATAGAAATTCACTCTACTGTACTTTCTACTACAAGACAATGTTCCCACAATTCTGGAACTCACTTGTCATAACAATGGCAGACACACAGTAGGCATCTTAATGATGGTGTGAAATCTAAAATGGCATGTTGCCAAAACAGAAATCTGATGGTGGTGATTCTTCTTTCAGCAGAATGGAAATTGGGGTATGAATAGCTGCAGAATTTCACTTTACTAATTATTTCTCCCATGCAGTTAAAAGAAAAGCTAAAATATTTTCACTTGTTTGATTGATTTAACAAGTTAAATAAACTCAGTGTAGGTCCATTTTATCAGCAGAATCCAGTCTGATCAGTAGAATTATACCTGACCAAAAAGGAAAAAAAAATCATTAAGAGGTGCCAGTGCAATAGAGCAAATCAGTAACATTTGTAAGACGTGCTGAATTGGCGATCACGAGCCATGAGAAGGTGCACTGGCAACCAAGTTTGTAATAACACCTTAATGTCTCATCCACAGCTTCAAAAATCCCAAATGGATCCAAACAGGGCCTTGTAGTGGGAGCCATTTCCATTCATTCTCTAGGTTAAATTAAATGAAGATTCAGCCTTCTTCAAGAAGTTAGGAAAGAAACTTCCACTATTGTTCATTATTTTTTTTCACTTATCATAAATGTCACTGGATATAGGGTTTGTCAGCCCAGTCAGCTCCAGCTGCCATACAAGATACCAAACACTGGGTGACTAAAATGGCAGACATTTCCTTTCCCATAGTGCTGGAGACCCCAAAGTCAAACATCCAGATTCTAAGAGAGTTCTGCTTCTGGTTCAAGTTCCCTTCCTGACTTGCACATGGGCACCTTCTCAAGGTGACCTCACATGATGGAGAGAGCGAGCCAGCAAGCTCTCTGGTGTCTCTTCATAGAAGGGAACTAATCCTATTGGCTCAGGGACTCAAACTTGTGACCATTTTTCAACCTTATATAGTTTCTTTCTCCAAATATAGTTACATCGTGGGCTAGGGTTTTAATATACAAATTATGAGGGGACACAATTCAATCCATAGCAGGTCTGAAAATGCAAAGCATAAGTTTGTGGAGGCCTCCTTTCTTTCTCTCATCATCTTCTCTCTCTTTCTATCCACCTCCTTTCTGTCAAACT
The DNA here is from genome assembly GCF_018350175.1 of Felis catus. Classification (NCBI taxonomy): domain Eukaryota; kingdom Metazoa; phylum Chordata; class Mammalia; order Carnivora; family Felidae; genus Felis; species Felis catus. The sequence continues at coordinate 65,168,499 of NC_058379.1, read as the reverse complement.
CTTCCAATTACACAGACTAGGAAAAACAGTCAATGCTCAAGAAATAATTTTCAAAGTGACTGAAAACAAATCAGAATGAATCAAAAACACCTCATCTCCTCAGCTGCTGCTGGAATCCCCATACGCAAGGATGTACCCAGTTCAGTGGTATCTGAGGGCTCATCCACTGCATTGATGATGACTTATGATTCAAGAGCCAGGATCGGCAAGTCAGGACTTGCGGTAGCTCACAGACATTGAGCCCCACTGTTTTCACTGCCATGTTACAAGGCCATGCTCCACCACATTTCAGCATAATGGAACTTCCTAAGTATAGATCCCTCGGGCCCTGTTGGGAAAAGTCAGCTATGTAAGTTACAAACTGCTGCGATGATCTCTTTTTTTTAAAACCAGTGACTTGAAGACAACAAAGAGATATTTCAAATGTATTGTGAACAATGACAATATTTAGTGCATAGCCTCTTTAGAAGAATACGTTGAGAGGTGACTACACTTACTTGGAAGTATAATAAGGCCCAGTTTGTGTTTTGAAAAGTTACTCTCTTACTGTTTCATGCTCTGGATGGCAGCATGCCCATCCTCCTTCATTTGGGGCCATTGATAAAAAGTGCTAAGCTTAACTAGGGCTGAATTTGCACCGCTTTGTCGAATTTCCACTATTCTTCCTGCTCTCCATCTCCCTCCTATTAAACCTCAGAGAAAGTGGGCACACTCATGGAGGAGCCAATTGAGGCTCACAAATATGGCACACAGGGCATGTTATGCTCAACTCAAGGATGTGCCATTCACATGAACTATATTGTAATGATAATGTTTGGTTCCCCCAAGGCCTCTATTAACTGTGCAGTTACTCTTTGTGGTATGAACGTATGGACTTAGTTGCCCAGGAGAGGAATAGTTTGTTATGTCCTGTTGAAAATGCTGGTCATCTATGGATTGATAGGCTAGGCTAAGACCCAAGATACCTGTATCTTCCCAAACCCTTGCATGGGGCTGGGCCACAAGGGGACTTTAGTGGAGAGTTGAGATATATATGCTGCAACGAAGAAATGTATGAATGAGCTATCATTGAGATCTCTGGCTGCTCAGCCCTCACTGATTTATCTATTCCAAAGTCTGATTTGATCAATTATTTAATTATAAAGTCCTTGATTTCCTGCCATAGAATCCAGGCAAGATTTTCACAAATTTCTTCTCTACAAAAACAAAACAAAACAAAACAAACCCAGAAATTTGTCACCAAACAGAAGATGCCATCACCACTGGTTAGCCCCATGCTTAGGTCATCATACTATTGTATTATGAACTGTAGCTTATCAATAAGTATCTCCAGGGCCAATGAAGTAAGAGAGAGAAGCTCTCCCAAAAGCATTCTCAGCCTGCAGTGGATATAAAGAAGAAAGCTCAAGAAATTGTAGTTTCCCTCCTTGGCCCTTTTGTGAGTCCAAAGCAGCTATTAGGGAGCATTGGTGTTCCTGGATTCTGTGCTAAACAAACCAATATTTGAGCCCCAGAAGGGCCGGGCTGGGGCTGGGCTCGTCTACAGGGGCCTCCTTTGTCTGGGGTTTGGAATCATTCCTTGGTTCCTTTTCACTAGTCCTCCCCACCCCCAGCTCCTGCCCCTCTCCCAATTCACTCTTTAAGAATTTATCCTGCTGCTTCTTTAACTCAGCATGTGTCTGGGCAGATGTCCAAGAACGCTGGCTTCAACAACGACAACAACAGGACCAGGAAAAAAAAAAATCCTCTACTTCAATTCAGTCCTCCCTGCTCTCCTAGCCCTCCCGCTCTCTCCTGGTTTTTCACAGCTCATGATTGATAATGTCCTCCTCTCTCTCACCCTGGGACTCCACATGCCTTTCTATTGGACAACACGGCCTCTGTGAGGCGACCTGGGAGTCCAGCCACTGGGCCCTGGGACCCCCTTGGGGTCTTTTGAGAGAGGAAAAAAGAAAGGCCAAAAGGGCCCCTGGATGGGGGCAGGCCCAACAGGTACAAAGCAACTGGAGAGCTGAATGCAGTGAACCTTTGTGCCAGGGCCAGGGCCTGGCAGCTCAGAGAGAGGGTGGCAAGGGGGTACCTCCTTGTCATCCTTTTCTTTGCCCTGTAAGAAAGGCAACAACACTGAGATTCCAAAGGACCAAGTATATTTTGAACCAGTGAAAATCCCTCTACCAGAACTTTCCTTTTGGACTCTTATTGGCTTCCCTTGAAATTCCTTAAGAGAAGATATCACATATTTGATTGTATTTTGATACAACAAGTTTCAACTAACAATTATTGAGCACCTATGAAATTCCAGGTACTATGCTAGTTGTTTGTTTATGTGTAATTCCATTTAATCCTTGAAACAAGGTAATAGTGATTCCTTATTAACAGGTGAAGAAACGAGGCACAAAGAGATTAATTCCCTTGTCCTGGGTCACACACCTAATATGTAGCAGTATTGTAAGTTAGGCTCAGGTCCTGTGATCCCAAGGGCCATACTATTCCTATTCTATTCTGCTGTTCTAGTAACCTTTGAGAAATGAAAGAATGACTGAATATGACTGAATAAAAAGTTCCTAGAAAAGGTGGGGACATTATTATTATTTCTATTATTATTATTATTATTATTATTATTATTATTATTATTTTCATCATCCAGTAAATCTGCACCAGGAAATCTGCAGCAGCCAGGAAATTATTTTATTCCTTATGACTGTCTTGGGATAAATGGGTCAGATGAGGGTTACCCCAAAGTTGATGAACCATATCATCTTATTCTACTTTGGAAATGTTTTCCTGGATTTCCAATTTAACTTTATATCTTCTACATTTCAAGGAGGTCAGTTTGAAAGCCAGCTTGCTTGATTAGTGTTTATCTTTTCTAAAACTGGACCTGAAAATACTGTCTACTACATAAGAAACAATTCTTGTTTAAAGATACTTCGGGAAATATTCTGCAGGTAAATGTGTGCGTTTTGTTAAATGCAAGTGGTCATATAAAATATTTCCCTTTTCCTTGTAGCTTCCAGCAAACCTACAGCCCAAGTCAGTCACCCAAGGTAGATGATCAGAACTTTGAAGGAACCAGATAGCTATCACTCTGTCCAGATGATTTCTGCTTTGTCCTTCCCATAATAGCTGGGTTTTGTATTATGCTTGTAAACCTCTGAAATTCCTTTAGAAACAGACAAGGTATAACTTCTTGATAAGTAAACAACCGATATACATTCCTATCCCAGGATATCACCATAATATGAAAAAATCTTACCTAATGTCCACACCTAGAGATCAAGCAGAGTAAGACAGAGCACTTTTCTGAATAAAAGATAAAAAATAACTCTATGACTGGGTAAGCAATGTCCTGGAGAGGCTGTGCCCCTCTCTCCTGGGAGAAGAGCTGAGAAGCCACTAACCCAAGTCCAAGTAGAACAGAGGAACAGTGTCCATGCAGAAGAGTGCAGTCCCCATGTCTCCAGCAAGACCAAGACTCTTCTTTGCTCCTTTTTCTCCTAGCACTGGGGCCAGGACCCTTTACCTACTGTCCATAGTGATCCACCCCATTCTCCATTGGATTCCTAGCCACTATGTCCCTTTCTCATTGCCCCCTCCTCCTTCTTCTCTCCCCTCTTCTTTTTATGAATTGCCTCAAAATGGCAATGCTCTTGGGGGAAAAAAAGGAGGAGAGATAGGAGATAGCCCAAAGCTGTAACTTCTCATTTAGAAAAATATTTTGCTAGTGTTAAATATTTAGTGGGTTCTTTAGAATAAAAGCTAAGGGCATACCAATGGAAATGTTTTGTGAAACCTTCAGAAATATAGAAGAGCAATCAAGAAATCCATCAACAAATACCTACAGAGCACTGACTTTAGGCAGGCACTGGGTCAGTAGGGTATGACAATAAAAAACAAATGTGAATGGAGAAACCTCCCTTAGAAAGGATATAATCTAGTGTACCTGCCACATTAAAAAGCCATACAAGTGAATCACACAAATCATACAAAACCCTTTACATGATGTTGTATGAAGCGAATGACCAGGTATTAAGCAGAGTGTACCAGAGATGAGACGTGTACTGGCTCTTAGAGACAGGATGCTCTGTGAGGGACCCAGCAGAGGGGAGGCTTGAGACGAACACTGAAGGATGGGTGGACTGTAAGAGCAGCCAAGAGGCAGGGGGGCTGCCATCTTCAGATCCATACTCTCCTCCCCTATCCCCCACCCCCCCACCTTCCAAGGCACCACAACTAGTCTCAGGATTTGTGCAGGGGTGTAGAGATCGGACCTGGGTGGAGTTTGGGATGACACAGACATTGTCAGGACACTGGAGAGTCATCCCCTCAGCCACTTGGAATTATTGCCATGGTTGCTCTTTTTTTTTTAATTCTTTTTTAATGTTTTATTTATTTTTGAGACAGAGAGAGAGACAGAGCATGAGCAGGGGAGAGGCCAAGAGACAGGGAGACACAGAATCGGAAGCAGGCTCCAGGCTCTGAGCTGTCAGCACACAGCCCGATGCGGGGCTCGAACTCACAAACTGTGAGATCATGACCTGAGCCGAAGTCGGATGCTCAACCGACTGAGACACCCAGGTGCACCAGCCATGGTTGCTCTTAAGCCAAAGTGCTTTTGCACTGAAGATTCATCAAGTATTGTTTTCTTTTGCATTCAACTAATCCCATTGCTCACCTCAAGAACATGTAACAACTAAGCAGTATGATGAAGAGAAAAGTCAAATTGCTTCTTACTTGTGAATCAAGGGCACTGGCCTCCGAGATCGTTTTGGTTCTCATACTTAACATTATCTGCATTTCTACTTCTTTGGCACTTGGCTAATAAAGATCATTCCTATTTCCCTTTTGCACAAAAGCCCCCATTTGAAAAGCAATGAATCTGTGTTTTTGCAAGGTTTTAACTTCCTTGACCTAAGAGTGACCTCTTAGGCCCTTCTGTATTGCTGTTGCATGTTCTAGAATGCCTTCCTGTCGGTATGTGGTACTGACACCTCCAACTCATAAGCCTTAGTGGATGCAAGTCCTGATCACAAAGCAAATGTTTTCAGCACCAAATAATAAGGCTAGGCATAAAAAAAAAAATGCCATCTATGTCCTGCTAAATAAAAGATGTGTTCTTCAGTTATTCATTTTCTTAAAATAGAACCACAATTACTAGAACAGGGAGGGAGAACCTAGCATTGGTTTTTGTTTTGTTAGGTATTCTCCCCCAGATGGATGGAAGCATGTATCTTTTTCATTAATATCACCTGCAAGAAAACAAAGCCAGGAATGTTTATTTCTTTTTAGGCTATTAAATGCTAACAGCTTTCAGGTAACCAATATCTACTCTAGGATTTAGAGTCTGCTTGATATTTTGTGTAGGCAGTCATATATTCTAATGAATAACTCATAAGGAGATAAGCAAAGGTAAAGTCTTTTTTATTTCTATACTCAAACTGGAAACAATTGCATAGTTGGTGACTCTGGGCCATAGCCATGCATGTACCTGTGAGGAAGAGCATTAGGGGACATCTCATTCAGAGACCTAGGTTTTCAATGATAGACCAGCCATTGTCATGCACCACCTCTGTCACAGTAGGGAGTGAGCTAGAGTCCAGTTCTCCAGACTGACACCTGTAATATCTTCAGTGGGGGCAGCTGGAGGGTGAGGCTGGTTGGACAGGAGGGTTATTAGTAAAGGAGGTTGCAAAGAATTGCAGTCTCACAGCCTAAATGTAACCTAGTCACTTTTTTCCACAGCAGGTGGTGGATTCTACAAGGAATTAGGGAATCAATACCTGAAGAATTGAAACACCTATGACATTTTGATTGGAATTTGTTTACTAATCAGTGGTTTAGTATCAACTGTCAATTATTTTAGGATGCAAATTGAAATTGGTAAGTATTCATATTAAAGACACTGCAAGAAGCTATGAAAACATGCTAGAAGATAAAAAAGGGAGTACAACATGATTGTTTTTCTTAAGAAGCTATAATTTTCCAGATTACAATTCATCACCTGGACTGCCTGGTGATGAAGAAGTTGGGGATAGGTAGCCCTGAACTTAAATAACTCTTCTCACACTCCCTATAAGAAAAAAAGGGATGCTAGGTCAAACTAAAGGTCCACAAAAGCAAATTTTCTCCCCAAATCAGTCATGCTTCAACCTGGATCACTCCACTCTGCAGAGCCTAAGTCACTGTCATACTGATAAATGCAGTTACTCAACCGGCAAACAATGATTGAACAGTTACAAGGAAATCAAAGAAATAAAAGGAGAGATAGTGGGTTTTAATCAGTAGAGGTATATCCTTTGTATAGTGGTTCCAGAGAACCACAGCCCATTCTGCCTTTCTGCTCTAGACAGAGCCACCCCAGAATGAGCTGTGCATCCACAGATGTGGGGTACAGCTCCCCAAGGCAGGTGTCCCTAGCGAGGAACAACACACAAATCCCCAGATATGCCAATGGGATCCATATCCTTGATGATCAGCCCTGATTCTGAGGACATTCTTTTGAACGCTCAACTGAAATATGCTTCTTTGTATTTCCACCCATGGTTCTTCCCCACCCACTGCTGTGAAAGACCAGGAGCCAGTCTATTCCAATATATTCAACAATACTACAAGCACTTACTTAACACAGCCATGTGTCAGGAACAGAGGAGTAGGAGGGGAGTCCAAAGCCTTTAAGAAACCAAAGGAGAAGAAAGACAGGTGCATAAACAGGAAAAGGGAAACAGGAAAAATGAATTCTTTATTAGAAGGATGGCTGAAGGAGCATGGGAGCAGCTATTGGTGAGGATGCAAATCTTCTTCTGGAGAAAGCAGGGACAGCTGAGCTTGGAAAGTCTCTGAATAGGTCAATTCTAGACAGAGGGAGCACTGCATAGAAATGCACAGGGGTAGAGAAAGATAAAGAATGTCTGAGGAAATTCAGGACAATGCCAGGTGCAAAGGAAAGAGAGGTAAGATTGTAAAGAGCTTGGATTCTGCTTTACAGAGTTTGGATTTTATTCTGTAGGTGTTGTGGAGCCAGTAGGGGTTTTTAAGCAACACCTTTCTGGGAGGTAGGCAAAGAAGGAATAAATGTCCTGATTTTACATATGAAAACAATTGCAGCACATAGAGATTGTGTCTGAGGGCAGTCAGCCAGTGAGGTTTGGAACATAGGTCTCCCTACTCCTAACCCAGACTGCTTTCCACCAACACAGGCTGTTTCCAGAGTCAATGTATCTTTGTGGGAAGCAATATATCTCTCTGGACATCCTGTGGGAAGCAGAATCCTTACCTGCCAATAAGAAATTGTAATCCTCTTACTTCTATGAAAGGAAATGTTACTTTGATGGCTCCCAAGCTACCAGGTATACATTTCTCTCAAGTCACTTACCAGAATGTCACTGTGACGATACATCCATCTGTCTTACTGTACTAAATCGTGAGCTCCTTGAAATCGGAGACTGTGTCTTCAGTCAGTCTCTGAGACAAGTGTTAACTGAGCAATCACCATGTCCCAGGCACTGTGCTAGACACGCAGTATTTCCCTCTAAGTGAACTAAACATGGCTTCTGTCCACCAGAGCCATTTCATCCCCATATTTCCAGTGCTTGGGCATGGGGGTCAATGAAAAAAGTGTGTGAATGATGGAGTGGGTAGAGCAGGGAGTGCTATTTTTTCCCTCAACATCACAGAGGTTTCCTGAAGTTGTGCCCTGTGTGTGCACAGCTTGCAGAGGACAAAAAGGCTGAGTGTAAACCCCTGCCCACATCCCCGCCCCCGCCCCTGCCTCCCCCACCATTCAGAAACGCTGGGCTGAGGATGGAGGCACACACCAGGCTAGACTTCACAGGCCCAGGCCAGATAGAGGATAAGCAGGTGCCAGAACTCCTTCTGTCTGGTGGCCAGGAAAACACCGCATCAGAAGCTCCAAGACTTAGGAAAGTAAGGAGCGGATGCCTTCACTGCCTTCTAGTGTCTTCCCCTGGTCCATTTATGATTCTTACCTACCTTGCGTGATCGAGGAGGAAACTAAAGCCCTGAAACAGGGAAACCACTGGGCTGTAGGTTGAGCACTGGGCTCCAGAACCCAAGCTCCAGTCATGTTACTGCCCACCTGCCACGTGGCGCTCAGCTGGGTGGCTCTAAGCCCAGCTGGGGCTGGCCTGGTGAGGAATGTTCTCCTGCTGAGCAAGCCAGAAAGAGCCGCCAGCAACTGCTGCCACTCCCCCATGAACCAGCCAGCCTCCTTAAGCCCCATGGACTAGCAGGCCTGGTACAGCTTCCAGCTGCCAGCCCATTCCACCACCAGCAGTGACTGGCAAGTACCACAGGGCACCCCTTTTTGTGAAAGAGTGAGCCTGCCTGCCCAGACCTGGCCATGGTCTTCACCTTTTGCTGTTGCTTGGGATCAGTTCAATTTTCCTTGTCCTCAGGGTGTACACGTGGGATACATGCAAACCTACTTCATTCTGGAACAATCTTTCTCAGTGGAAATTCTTAGTATCCACTTCCTACCTGCTGGCTGTATTTTAACCCGAGTGCAGCATGATCACCTGAGCCAAGGCAGATCCAGGCAGTTTCCACTTTCTTTTTCTTGTTTTGTATCCATATGAGATGATGGATGTTAACTAAACTCACTGTGAAAATCATTTCACAATACACGCAAGTCAAATCATTACACTGTACACCTTAAATTTAAACAGTGCTTATATCCTAATTATATCTCAGTAAAACTAGGGAAATAAAAGAAAAACACTGGATCCCCAGTACAAGGTTCTGACTGTGAGTCTCACTTCTGCAGCCTGCTCAGTACCTTGAGAGGCTATTAACCTCTGGACTATAGTGTCCTACTACAATACAGGGGTGCCCTCTGTCACCACTCAGGAGGCTGTAAAGATTGAGAGAAAGGGCTTCCATTTCTGTTTGCACCTCCACCTACTTCCAAAAATGTTTGTGCGACTGTCTGAAAAGAAGGAAACATAAGCTAGTAAGACTTACTATAAAAAGAAAAGCTCCACTGCTATGCAGAGGAAGGATGAGAAGGGAAAATTATACCCACACTCTCAGATGACGGAGTGGTGGGTAAGTGTTCCTCAGTTCTCATGGGAGAGGGCATGAGCCCTGGCCGTATCTGGTGCTTGATCTTGGTGATCAAAGGAAACCAGGTGATCGCCCACCCCCAACTAAAGGTGACATTTTGATTCATCTTTGGAAAACTAACATGACACAAATATCAAGAGGTAAAAGGGACGTCTATTTCTCACTTTCAAGTATCTGTCCTAATGAAACAATCCCAGAGAATAAAAAGCTACCTACAAAATTATTTGCCTGCTTTCAATAGTCCAGACTATTAAAACAAATGTGGGGCATGTGTGTGTGTGTGTATGTGTATGTGTGTGCTCAGTGAAATATTATCTACTCACTAAAATCACTAACAACAAATGGAGAAGTATTTGTGACAATATTTTTTGAAAATTTTTTATGTTTTTATTTTTGAGAGAGAGAGAGAGAGAGAAGTGGTGGGGGGGAGGGGCTGAGAGAGACACACAGAATCCAAAGCAGGCTCCAGACTCTGAGCTGTCAGCACAGAGCCTGACGCGGGGCTCGAACTCACTGACTATGAGATCATGACCTGAGCTGAAGTGGGACGCCCAACCGACTGAGGCACCCAGGTGCCCTGTACTTGTGACAATATTAAGTGAAAGCAAATTCACAGGGATAGAAACAATGACTGGAGCACTGAAGCATGTTTTCACAGACAGAGATGGTTAGAAGGGCACTGTAACAACTGAACATAATCCCATTAAATGTGTGAGTGTGTGTGTGTGTGTGTGTGTGTGTGTGTGTGTGTATTTCTTTTCTTTTCATGAAAAGAACTCTCAGAATGTTCTTATAAATGCCTTTGTGAAAATAACAAACATCAAAGAAATAATCCTTCATGTCCCCTGGGTCTCTGTGTAGGCCACCTTTAACTTTGCAAGAGGTAGGCAGGTATGGTTTCAATCTTCTCAAAAGTGATTCACATCAGTGGAATGGGGGCAAGAGTTAAGACACTAAATGAAACCCACTAAGGACACTTGTCACCTTGGCAACCTTTGGTCACTACCCCAATGGCCATGGACACCAGCTGTAAACCAAAGGAGTCCGTGCATCAGAGTGGAAAGCATGCTGTTCTGAGGGTCTTGGGCTCACTACTGCCTGACCTTGGCCAAAGTCATTTCATAGTTCTAGCCTCATTTCCTCATCTGCAAAACAAGGAGGCTGAGATCAACAAAGTCCGAAGTCCTTCTTTTTTTAAGGTTCAGTGATTTTATGATCCTCTGCATTGCCACTGGAATAAGTTTCTTTTTTATATATGAAACAGTTTGTAATGAAATATCTCTATAATTAAAAAAAAAACACCTGCCTCTCAAAAGACAACACAGACTAACAAAAGAGTGTGTAACATGGTGTTAGACAAGGTTTCAAATCCAGGCCTGCCACTTCCTGTTTAGGAGATCACTTAACACTGGGGTGAAAGAGGATTAAATGTGATAATTTACAAAACTCAACATGGATGCAGAGTGATGGAGACACCTGCTTGAAACAGGTAAGTCTGCAGCAAATAAACAGCAAGATATAGAAGTCCTATGCAATAACCCACCTATTCTTGGAAGATCTGAAGATGCTCTGAAAGGTTGTAGATTTCCCAGAACCATAAAGGTTATAGATTTCCAAGAACCAGAAGAAAGGTCATAGATTTTTCAACACAGTTCGGATTTCTCAGTTCACATAATCTGATGGCTCACTGTCCCCAGGACACACATGTCCCAGGTTTTGCTCGGAAGTGTGGTTGCCCACAGTGCACCTCCTGGCTCCGCAGAGACCCACAATCATCCCAGACCAAGATGACTGATTTTAAAGTGGTTATAGTCACCACACACTTTCCCCACGCAGGTATAACGCTCAAGTGCAATGCTCATTATTTGGCCAGATTCTTGCCTGGGTTCTGCGTTAGGGTGGTCAAATGGACAATGACAGAGACTGGACGTTATATTTTTGAGTCCCCAGTATTTAACCATGTGACCCTAGGAAAGTCACTTGCCCAGTCTGGGCTGTGGTTGCCTGGTGAGGAGGCTGGTCTGCAACATAATTAAGCCTCCAGCTTTCAAATGCAATGTTTCTTTCTTACCAGCCTGCACTCCTAGCAAAGTCTCTTGGCTCTCCCCTTACCCCTACACTAAGTCATTTGGATCCATGGCCTCTTGGTTTTACCCTCAAGGATGCAGCTGGGCTGGTGCTGTGTGCAGATTTGCTACTTGTCAATTGAGGGAATGCACAAAATGAGCCCAAAGATTCCTAGATGCTGTCTGGATTTAATCCAGGGCAATATTATTATCCGACCCCAAACAGAACAAGCCCTGGAAGATGGTCAATTTCCTTAAGTCGGTGGCTAGATCCATGTTTAATGCGTTCTTGTCAGCTCAAAGCAAGACACACAGTATTCTGGGTCAGAAAGAGGTGAAAGGACCCATTGGGGAAGAAGGGAGTGTGGAGAGTAATCAATTTAAAAGATATTTTGTAAAAAAATCCTAAGTGCTTTTTTGTTAAAACTCAGGCTAGAAGAATAAAAACTTAAAGGGGAGGGGGACAATGTGGGTGATGAGCTGAGGGGCCCTATTGCACTGAACACAGGCCTCTGACAGATTGTGAAAGCAGGCAGCTGAGGACTCATTCAGAGAAAGGCTGTACTTCTCTCTGCAACGCCCTGGTGTCCACAGAGGGGCTGTGTCTTGTCTTGATAACTGGACATCGATGGGAAAATTCCCTTCCAGTAAAGGTAGGCAGAGAGGTATCACTGAAGCACAAAACTCACCACTGGCCTTTTCTAGAATTTGGCCAGCCCCTCCCCAGAGGGCTCCCTCCTTCCTCCTTCTGCACCTTCTCCCCTCAGCCAGCTGCAGACCTCTCTCCACATTTTCCCAAGATAATGTTTTCACAACTGCCCCTGAAGTCTGGCCCCTGGGTCCTTCCCAAGTATTTGCAATGTAACCTTGGCCTGCACCTGCTACACAGCCCCTTTCCTTCTCTCCCCCTTCAGGGGTCTGCCCTAACCCCTCTCCCCCCACCCCTATCCCCACCCCCACCCCCCATTAGCGGGTTCCCAGGCAGGTGACACCACAGAATGAAAAAGGCCAGTGAAGGCTGCAATCTCCTGGCCTGCCTGCCCTGCCTGCCCCTGCCTGCCCTGCTCTGGCTTTTGTAGGAAGCTCCCTGGGAGCCCCTCCCACTTCTCCCCTCTCTAGGCCAGGCCTTCTCTCATCTGTTGTCCCTCGGTTCCCAGGCTCTCTCTCTACTGTTTCTCTAATTTGTTTATTGATTTGGGGAATCAAATCACTTTTGTTCAGCCAAAGAAACAGCCTGGTGTTACAGAGAGTGCATTCACTTGGAATCAGGGAAGCTGTATTAGACACAGACTCAGGCCACGGGGCTGGAGGGTCCTCCCAGATCATGTCTTTCAAGCCTGTCACTTCACAGATGAAGAAACAGAAGGCCCAGAGAGGCTACAGCCCCGTCACTAAGCATGTGTGTGTCCTGAGGCTGTCATTTTGCCTGTCTGGGTCTCAGGGTCCTCACCTGCCTGGCAACAGAAACATATGTTTCAGCTTCAAAGAAAATCTGGAAGACTGCAATCATATCGGTTGACCAAAGCGGTAAATGTGTAATCCTGGCTCCACCTTCATTCTTTCCAGTAGGGTTCTATCTGTCACCCTGCTGACTCCACAAGCTTGTAAGACAGGGATACAAGAGACAGACACAGACTAGAAGCTACCAGACGCCCATATCACACAGGGATATTAAACACGGGTATTAGTAGCAAAAGGCAGTGTCAACCATAACATCAGCAACCAAAAAATGGTGCTTATGGGAGGTAAGTATGTGTTAACTAATCTTATCGTGCTAAACATTTCAGAATATGTATGTGCAGCAAATTATCACATTGTACACCTTAAATGACACAATGTGTATGCATCAACGGTATCTCAATAAAATGGGGGGGGTGCTATCAAAAAACCTCAAATTTCTGGAACCCCAGCCCCAAGAAAATGACCCAAGTAAACAGTGGCAATAAGTCTTAACTGGATAATCTGAATTCCTATTGCCCACGTCTGCCTTCTTTGACCCTAGGAAGCAGGTGTGGACCCATCCTTAGAGCACTCCCTCAAATCTGACTCACAGTGTCAAGTTCAATTCAAACCCCTGCTAACAGCTCCCATCTCTGAATTCTGAAGCCTCGATAACTTTTACCACACACCTGAGTGTCAGATTGTGCGGTCTAATTTTTGTGTCTTCATCCAGACAGAGATGCGTCCTTAAGGACCAGAATTACATACTCCCCTATCATACCTCAGTACCTGACACTGGGCACATGGTAAAATCTTAGCAAGTATCAGCTGACTGATTTCCAAACTGAGGAGAGAACAGGAATCCAAGTATACACTGAGCTCCTGGCACTTTCCATGTCAAGCCCAAGAGCTCCGCATCTTTCCACCCAGTCCTCCCTGGCCAAAAAGATACTTCCAATGCCAGCAGCAGAACACATAGCCCAACTTACAAGATTTCAATTCACATTAAGTGCTAAACAGGATTCGACATCCCTGAATTCCATAGGTTTCTTGTTCGTAAGCCACCCTCACACACCTGTATTCCTGCTATATCACCAATCAGGTGAACCTTTTCTACAAATATGATTGTCAAATGCAATCCAATTTAAAAAATTCTGCTCATATTTTGACCTCCTGGAATACCATGCACAGCTGCACAAGTTGTACACTGCACAATATCAGGGGCAATAGTTCACAGTGCAGCAAGCTTGCATCTGTCTCCTCCCTGAAGCTTCAAGTACTTCTGCTCAGAGGGTCTGACTCTAAAGGACTTAGCATTGGGCCCACTAATCAAACATCCAGTTAAATAGGAAGGAAATTTTATTTAATCTCTGCTTGCCACTGGACGCTCCTACTTCCTAGGCCGCCTAAAATTTGCCATCATTTAAGCTAATAGATAATATTTCTGCTTTGCCAATTCTGAGTGTGTAAGAAGCCACAGAGAACTCTTACCCTCTTTATTGTAATAAATTAACCTTTACGGAACCAGAGGCATTTGACTTCACCCTTGGGCTGGGATTTTTATTAAATTTCTTCTGATTCCTTTGAGCCAAAGGTCCTCACAACTGTACACAGCAACCTCCACTTCCACTTGCACTACCTTGAGCCTGAAGAGAAAGGAAATCTTAGCCTCTTCTCCATCCTCTGCCTCCTGTGCTCCCTATCTCAACCCAGCAGGAGGGCAAATGCAAGACTTATGGCTGAATAAAGAACGAGAAGCCTTGGGGCACCTGGTGGCTCAGTCCATTAAGTATCTGACTCTTGCTTTCGGCTCAGGTCATGATCCCACAATTCGTAGGTTCGAGCCCCACATCAGGCTCCATGCTGACAGTGAGAAGCCTGCTCGGAATTCTCTCTCCCTCCATCTCTGCCCCTCCTTTGCTCATGCCAATGCACACATGTTCTCTCTCTCTTTCACTCTCAAAATAAATAAACATTAGAAGAAGAAGAAGAAGAAGAAGAAGAAGAAGAAGAAGCAGCAGCTTTACAACTGGTGTGTCAGTGGAACCCCTTCTAGAACTCAGACACAGAAGGAGTGTTGAATCCGGACCCTCACTGATGAGGGTGAGCAAAGTGTGCTGAAGGAGCGAGGGGGAAGGAAGAGAGGACAAAGCTTGGGGTGGCCTTCATAACCAGGGAAAGGCCCTAGCTCCAGAGAGGGATCAGTCTACCTTAAGTCGAGCATATCGTCCGGAAAAACATTCACCCATGTTCTGAGGATGAAGGACTGACTCTTGGTGTGTGGAATCCAACCATCATCTAACCTGGAGACAGAGCCACTCCAATGAGCCCCTCCACCTCCACATCACTAGAACTCAAGTCTCATACGAACTTCAAGAGGCAAGAGTGCCCTCCCTTACTTTACATGTAAGGAAATGGAAGTTTGAAGACTTTCTGTTCTCAGCTAGAGACCTCAGAACAGAACTAAACTCAAGTCTCAGTGGCTCTAAAGTCATTTCCTTTTACCTCATTCTGTGGTCAAATGCTTTATTTTCCTGACCATCTGAAGAATCTGCTATCAAAGTCATCACTTTTCTCTTTGACTACCCTTCACTCTTGTGCATGTCTCCATTTTGGACGAAGAACCTGCCTCTCCAACGAAAGGGCATGAGTCCCGAGGGCAGAAAACAGGTCACTACATGCTATGGGGCCGGTCTGATCTCTGAAGCTGGTCTCCTCTCCCCACACAGAAACCTCTATTTCCACAAGAACTATCTTGCATCTGGTGCAGGTTTAACATGAGGCAGATTCTGGACGTATTTTTATAGAACTCTGCCCAAACCAAATAAGGCAGAGGTAGCTTCTGGAAGATGCTATCCTCTCCTTTTGGGTGAGGTTCTCTGTTCCCACTTTCCCCACTACCCCTATACTTGCCTGGGGTTAGGTGCCCCTTCTTTGCTCCTTCAGGCTTTGCCTCAGGCCACTTTCTGCCTCGATCTCCTGCTAGGCGGAGGGTTCCTGGAGAACAAGGAACCTTGGCCTTACTCATCATTGTACTTCCAGCCTATGGGGCTTGGAAACTTTAGCACCTGATCAGGGGTGTTTCTAAACTCCATAAGGGAACCTGACCAAAAGGACTTCCGGATCTGACTGGCAGAGAAGGCCACCAGCACTATTCTAACACCCCAGCAGATCTTGGGGGCCCAGGGTTACCTGTGAGCTGAAAACCCATTAGCATCCCCATGTCCAGAAACAGATGCAGACTATTTGGGTATAAGCTCTCGGATGACCCTGAGGTTATGACTAAAATCTTAAAATCCACAGATCCCAGAACAGAGTGTCTGGCACACTGTAGAATTACTATGTGTTTATGGAACAAATTAATTACTAAATACAAGTTGGATCGATCCCCACGTGTTCTCTCTTTCCTCAGAAGGCAAAGCTGTGTAGTTTCCCTTTTTAATGACTGGCAACATCATAGACATGTAGAGCCTGATAGAGCTGGGGGCTGATTCCAGTTTCTCGTCTACAGATGGGACCACTGAGGTCCAAGATCTCACAGAAGGCTTTCTGCTCTCCGTCTAGTACACTGTCAGTGAGGCCACACTCTCATGCTCTGTAGGAAATCCGAGAGCCTGTGAGGCCTGTGGCTGAGACACGAAGCTCTTGGCTTCTTTCCTTGCATCTCCATCCAGCGCTTGTCTCTGGATAGAGAAGGAGAGCTTCCTCTAGGAAAGAGAAGAAAAGGCTTTCCCCCGCCCAGGCAGCAGCCAGAACTTTTTACATACTCTGACATTCTAGGAGAGAAGCCATCTTCATAGGGTATCTTCCAATGGTAACGCCTCAATTTCAAAGACAGTCTGAAAGGACACAGCGACAGAATGGACTGTTCAAGTTGAGTTTTGTTTGACTGTAGGGAACATCAGTGGGAAAGGATTCTCAGAGAAGCAGTTTAGTGCCTTCCTCCCCTTTTACAGCATGTCCCCTCTCTGTTCTCTGGGTATCTGATGCTCGAAATGAACACATCATTGACATGGGCCCAAAGAGACCGCCTGGAGTCACCCACTGTTAATGCCACAGAAGTGACAGTCTGAGCACCACCCCTGGCCAGTGGGATTTTCACATTAAAGAAAACAGTCTCAAAACAAGGGAAAGCCTAGGCCTGCTGAGTGTGGCATCCCCACACGCTAAGGCTCTCCTCCAGCTATAAATGTTTAGAAACACTGCCCCATGACTTGTCATTTTCCAGCTCAGATGTTGGATTCATTGCAACTCACCTCTAGAAACTTGGTTTTCAAGGTGTTGGCAAGAGGCAATTCAAAGTGCGGTTGGGGACAAGCACCAATGTTGCCAAGGAAGAGGCAACTGTCCTGAGTCCAAGAAAAGGTGCTCAACCAGGCACCAGCAGATCCCTCTGGGCACCATGCCAAGCTGATGTGAAAAGCCAAATACAATGATTGGGAGAATAAAAAGTAGTGCTCATTTAATGAAACAATTGACCCCACAGGGGCGTTACAGACCATTTCTTCTTGCTCACCTGTTTTCTAGAGGAACCAAGGACTAAAAATCAATCAGAATTCTAACCAAATCATAGATGTCCAATGGGATCCTGTGTATCAATACAAAATGATTGAATCTGGGGGAAAAAAAAACGAACTTATTCAAGTATTTTTAGGAATGAGACCAGTATCACTGTGGTACAAGGCACAACCTCTGCAGGTGTGTGTGTGTGTGTGTGTGTGTGTGTGTGTGTGTGTGTGTGTCTCCGTCTGTGTGTTTGTATGTTGGGGAAGGAGGAGTTTGAGAATCGACGCAAAGAGTGATGTCGGCAAAGGCTCACATAGAGGCTTCCTCTCAGGATCCTCATGACAACACTGCCCTCCATTCTGTGCCTCCCACAGTCCTTAACCCTACAAGCCCTGGGTGCATTGATGGGGCACCTGTCAGGCTGTCCAGTTAAGTATTCCTGGGCCTCCTAGAGCTCATTTCTATGGGGAACAAGACCAAGCTGTTATTCTCTGCTGAGCTAGCTGGTCATCCTGCTCAGAAAAGTCACCACACCAGCCTTAAGGAGCATGAGAAACGAGTGAAGTCTATGTGTGTCAGCTCTTGGACCAGCCATCCCAAGAATGCCCATCCCTGTTGGGACCCCCACCGACAGACAGTGACTGAAGGTCTCTTGCATACTGCAAGCCATGATAGGTTTACACCACCGTATGGGGGCATGAGCTTCTGTGCTGCTTTAATCCTCCTCATCGCAGAAGGAAGAAAGACAAAGGCTGATATTCGGTGTCAATGCAAGGTTTAACTGCAGCTGTAAATAAAATTACTTTCTGTCCCCATCCTCCTTAGATCTGTTGGTTTCTTCAGCAGTCATGGTAAATGTTACATTTCAAAAATACAAACTCTACTTGGTAAGGTATGCTCCAAACACAGTGGGTAGAAGTTAGTATCACAGTCACATGACCGCACTGCAGAGGGAGGGTAAAAAATGATCAGGCTGACCGGAAAACTGTAACCTTTTTTTTGTTAGCCAGTTAAAAAAACGCACCATTTTCACTGGTGTCTCCCTCTTTCCACAAAGCATGTGAGCCACTGCCACAGGGACATACGTGGAATAACACATGTGCATGTCCACACATGTGAATGTGTACATGCATGTATTTATTTAAACATCTGTCTGGATGAGTGTCCAGAGAGACATGGGGCTAGATAGGTGGATGAATTAAGAGTTGCAGCCCGGAAAATCTCTTGCTAGATGGGTTTTGTCTCTTCATAAGTAAATGCAGTATGCTACCTTTTCAAAGAATTTAAAATTTAAGGCTTGGTCTAAAATGCTGATAGCAAGTTGTCTGCAACAGACCCAAACAAAATAAGCAGAAAGTAGAAATCTATGTTTAAGCCCTGGCTCTGAGATAGACCATGAGCTATCGGGCACTTCCCCTTGGGGTCTCAGCTTTCTAACCTATAAAATGAGAAAGGTGGAAATTTGCTGGGGCAAGGACCCCTGCTCACAATTTTTTTTAATTTCATATGTCTCTCTTCAGAAAATACATATATTCACATTTGAATACAATTCTGTACAACATTCCAAGAGATTTATCACTTGAAGCCTCTCCCTGAATTAGGTGATACCCAGGATCCCTTCCGGCTTTAAAAAATTATTCTTTATATTTCTGAGCAAAAAAAAAGGGGGGGAGGAGGGGCCTATAGGCTTCCATTCAAATGTTTCTTTTCTTCAATCCCTCAACACAGTGATCTACATGCAAAGTTACATCAAATGTTCTAAAGTTCTATAAAACTGCTTCCCAAATCCAATGGACATGACATCTTAGGAAGCAAAAGATATTACAGTTAAGGTTTCCAATCCCTAAATCAAACCTTATTCACTCAGCTGTGAAAGTGATGGTCTGTAAAGCCTTGGGAACTGGCATCTCCTATTCGACTCAGTTGGGGGGGGGGGTCTCCTAACTGAAGTGCTGCTTGAATCTGATTGTGAATGGACACCAGGAAACCATGAAGACAGGGGCACATTTCTTTCAGCCCGATATTATAAAGTTAGTCTCCCTCCATCTTTGTAAAGGGGTTCTAGTATACTTTTCATTTCCAACCTTTACATAATTTTAGAATTTGGAAGGCACCTTGTACATTATCTAGTTCAGTATCTCCCTTGCAGATGAATGCTCAGAAAGGAGGACACTCACCAGATAGGGCTGGGACTCAAACTCAGTTCTATTGACTCTCAAATCTTTATTTTTTCCTTCCCTCGTCCCTTGCTGCCTATTTCAGAGGCCTCACACAGGAAAATAAAGCAGGTTGAATATGTGTTGGGAGGAGAGGAAAGGTGGAGATATTTTGTGAAATGAAGAAAAGGGTACCCAGGATAAGAGCTCTCCCGCTGTTTTCCTTTCCAACAAATGCAGTGATAAAATCCATTAAATCCATGGGGACCTGTACAAATGGGGGAGAAAATAACCCTTGCAGGGAGGCTCTAAGGGCAATTTCCCTTTTGCACAGCAGATGGGAGCCTGGAGGACTGTGTCAGTCCCAACACTGGCTGTTCTAACAGAGCATAGGGACTCTTGCTTTCTGCATTAGATTCTTTCCTGAAAAGGGTTATTCTGAGTGTTTCTATTTTATAACCTGCTTATTATCCCCTGACCCACAGGCTCCAGAGATTCTCTTGTCCATTTTGGCCAGATCTTTCATGAATCATGCCTCCTAACACTTGGGTTTGAGTTTCCTCCACTCCGCCCACCCCTCAGCTTTCCCCCCAACTTTTGGACACCAGGGTAATGAGCTGTGGCCAATGAGAGACAAAGCTCTTGTTTAAAGGAACAATATTATCTGTATGTGAGACTTCATTAAGGACAAATTGCCTGACGGAGCCTCTTCCCTAGATCCAGCAAAATGCTGGAGGCCATGGGTAACCCCTTGACCCATTTTTATGGGCCGGTTCCCTTTATATCCATTTCCCTCATAGAGCCAAGGAGTCTTTCAGGATGGCAGATTAATTTTCCTTTTAAAGTCTGAGATTAGGAACCACACACACACACATTACTCTTCCCTGAAACATGTTAATTCCAGACTGGGACACAAAGGTAATGTGTATTTATGGGATTCATATTTTGAACTTTTGGTTTTTCCTGGAGCTGCCTTTGTAGGAGAATGAAGAGAAGTCTCATGTTTCTAGGGTCATCTAATTGCAGTTTTGAAAGTCAGATTACCCAGCGTCATCCAAACATTTCTTGCACACTCCTTCAGTCTGGTTCCCCAAACTCCTGCTACATCCTCCTGAATGTCCCCATCTGAACCTTCCAGTGCCTCAAAAGAAAGGCACAATATTCTCACTGGGGCAAGTGGAAACCTTCATGCCAAAAACTGTCTTTCAGGATTCTGCTGCCAGCAATTAAAACAGAGAAGCAACCGGCCCCACAGTTATATACCACCACAGGGCACCTAATCCTACTTGGCCTAGGATTTGCATCCTACTGGTGTTTAGGATGGGGAAATAAAGGATTTGTATGGATTCACAGTCACTCACAAAAAGCTGGTTAATGACAATTTATCAATTTATTTATTTTTTAAGGTTTCTTCTGTGGTCAGTTTCTGAAACTTCTTTCCCAGTCTTAATGCAGCAAATGATCAGGGGTCAGCAAAATCATGTTAAGATTTGCTGGGGTCAAATGTAATTAGAAAGGGAAATCACTTGGGAAAGGAAACAGGGTTTTTCAAATGTACTTCCTGCTGATTCTCCACACAGCCCACCAGTGCGTTCTAGGAAAGTCGATCTCCTCTGTGGTCCCCATAAGGATTTTTCCTGCTTTCCTGTTAATACATGTGCTCATGTTCTTCTTAGAACTGCCCTCAGTTTCTCTCCATATATCCCAACCAGCAGATCCATCCCCATTGGTTCACTTCAAGTCTCCCCTTTGAAAGCTTCCCTGAGCTAACCTGTTTGACCCTGATCTTTTCTGCCTCTGAAATCCTTGTTTCAAACAAAACTTAGTTAGCAAATGACATATTTCAGTCGAAACGGTGAAAACTTCAAAATGAATGACACATGGCCGCCCTCTGCATTTCAGATGCTCACAGGCCAGTGGGGAGATAAACATAGATACAAGCAATTATAAGGAAGTGTGAAGAAGGGTGTATGAGCCAGAGTCTTCATAGGAAACAGATGGTGTGCCCAAACCGGGGCAGTTAAGGGGAATTAATTTACAATGATGTAGATGGATGCAAGAGGAGTACAAACAGTGATTAATGGAGAAGCTGTTACTACCTCTAAACTTAAGGTACAGTAAGAGAATGACTTTACTGGAACCACAAAAACTTCCAGAGGGTTGGGGGGTTTTCAATGTCTTCTACCTCTGATCTAGTCTCCATTCTGTCACTGGAAAGGAACGTAATTTCTTTTTTTTTTTTTTCTAACGTTTATTTATTTTTGAGACAGAGAGAGACAGAGCATGAACGGGGGAGGGTCAGAGAGAGAGAGAGAGGGAGACACAGAATCTGAAACAGGCTCCAGGCTCTGAGCTGTCAGCACAGAGCCCGACGCGGGGCTCGAACTCACGGACCGCGAGATCATGACCTGAGCCGAAGTCGGCCGCTTAACCGACTGAGCCACCCAGGCGCCCCAGGAACGTAATTTCTAAGGGGCAGATCCGAAGATCCAACCGCCTTATTTCTAAGCTCTGATGGCTTCTGTTTGCCCTGAGGGTAAAGTCCAAACTCCTTGCTTCTCTAGGCTATTCGGCATCAAGACCCAGCCACCATTATGCAGCTCACCACTTCCCCACTCCAGAGCTGTCATCCTCCATAGTGCCAGGCCCCAACTGGAATGCCATCTCCAACTAGCCAAGGCCTACTTGTCCCTCTTCCCCTTACACCTTGCCTAACCCTCCTGAGTGAAATTGCTGATTTCTTCAGCCTCCAAGTCATGATCCCCTGTATCTCTGATCAGTGCCAAAACAGTGAATGCCAAAGAAGTTCTGAGTTTAGGCAGAGACAGAGGGACAGGGCCAACTAGACATGTATTCTGTCTTAATCTTGGACTTCTTCCACATTACCATGTGGTCACATCCCAAAGGACCCATTTCTTCTTTTTGTGATCAGAAGGTCAAGATAATTCAGGAAAGATTCAGAAATAACATTTGTTGCTTCCAAAATTGGTTATAACCATACACAAAAAATTTGGAAAGCAACTTAACTATCACGAGGCTAGCTCAATGAGAAGAAATAATTATAATAATGAAAATGACTTCAAGTCCTCTTCTGAGGGGCTGCCCTGACCTCATGCCCTTTTGGACCAGGAGCCCCTGTGGATCCAGAGAGTGCTAAGTTCCAGCAGGTACAGAACACCCTAAATCAGCAATATAAACCTTTTAGAAAGGAGTGATGCCATTAGTTCCCCAACATCAGGAATCATTGGAAAATTAATCAAGAAGGTATAAAGGGCTTTCGGCAAATAAATTCACAATGATAAAATGTTGACTCGCCCAGGGGATTCTGGATGTTATTACCATTTGGGGGTTTTTTGGCTTTCAAAGTAAAAGTGAAACTGCCAAGTACTCTTGGCTTGAAGTGTCTCAAAGGAAAAAAAAAGCCACCAAATATGAATGGAAATGTCTCTATGATGGTGCATGGATAATTTAAGATAGGATGGAAAAGGTTCCATGATTCTAAATTGAGTAAAACAAATTTAAAATGCTTCTTGGTAGAGTAACTACTAAGATCTTAACAGAAAACAACAAAAAATAAACTCGTAAGATGGAAAGATGAAATCCGTGGACATAAACTTAAGATCTACAACATAAGTATGCAATCAAGAAACAAACTCTATGTAGAAGCTTAAAATGTGGTTTTAATATATACTTTTCCCTGTGTCGTGAGCCTTGATCAGTCTCAGCTCACATTATACTGCCAAGACCATGCTATGCAAAGTTGTTGTCACAGAAAACATACAAGATTCCTATCCTTGCCTTGCAGAGCACACAGTGTAATCAGGGGGTAAAAACTAACACACTTGCAATGGTTTTGTGCCCAGTTCTGCACTGGCTGCAGAGAGCCTACTGGAAGTGATAGTGGAATCCCTAGATGGAAGCTGTCAGTTTGGATGGGTAAAGCTTCAGGTAGGAGTTAAGATATAAAAAGATGGGATGCCACTGCCAAGGCGGCAAGGAGGAGGGAAACTGAGTCCTCCCACTGTAAGGTCCCTGCATTAAAGCACCACTACCAGAAAGGAAAGCTTCCTGTCATGAACATGGTGCAAGCACAAAACTTACTAGAAAGATGTAGGCTTGTTTTCAGCATGTTTAGAATTTAGGTGTTACTACTAGTCACATAGGTGGCAAAACCCAAGCAAACTGGGATATCAATACGTTTAGATAGATATACAGAGATCATTGTGATATCAGAGAGAAACACCCTTGACACGCAGACACACACACACACACGCACACACACACACACGTACACACGCACATACAGAACTCAGAAATAACTTTTCCCCAAAAGGGAGCAGAAGAAGACAGTATTGCATGGAGACTCAGACATGATGCAAGGGACAAGCTTTTGTGATCATTTCTGCTGCTAGAAGACAGATTTGCAGTTTAAAAAAAAAGTACCATTTGAAAGGTATCCGTAAGGAAAACAATTTTAAAAAATTAATGAAGCTCTCTTGCTTTTCTCACAGGTACATCAGTATTCCTTCCACATTTTTATTTTTCTTCAGCTCCCTAATGTGGCATCTTTCTCATTCGACATTCTGCATGCATTTATGTGTGGAAAGATATGACACTTCAGAATAACGGAGATATCTACAAGTATGTAACCGGGCAAAGAAAAAAGGAAAGTTTGAGGCATGATTTCAAGACTGCCCACTACATTCTTCAGACAAGCATGGAGGACCTGCCAGCCTTTTGCTTGGATATCTGGTTCAGACACTTGTATTTGAGTATAGAGGGATAAAACTAGGTGAGCTGGTTCTCTTCCCAGCCCTATCATTGCTTCATCTGGTTGACCTTGGCAAGTGGAGTAAATGTTCAGCAACTTACTTGTTGAATGAACAAGTCGGGCCAGTCAATGTCTTTTTGGATTCCCAAACGCAAGATGTTCTAACCCTACAATCTCAGAGCTGAGCTCAGGGTCTTGCTGAAGCTGTGGAGAAACCCAAAAGAAGGACAACTCATACCTTCAAGCAGCAAGCAGTCTTGCTCTCCAACATGAAGAAGAAAAGTAAATGCCCAACATGAAGTCAGAACAGTTCAACAGAGCATGCAAATGCATAAAGGGTAATAAGGACAACAGAACAGCATGAAAGAAGTGCCTCCACCCTGTCCAGGGTGATTAAGAAGACCATGATGGAGTAGGCTAATACGACTTTAGGAAGGGGGGTGGATTTGAGTAAGAAACTGAAGAACTGGTAGGCTGTGAAATACTGAAGGAAGAGGAGTATGCACACACACATGCACACACATGCTCTTATACACATGCACACACATGGACCCACAATCAACCCCACAGGTGCCTGGCAGCTGTTATATACACAAAGCCTCAGGTACACAGCTGATAAGTAAAGATCAGGTTTTCCATCTAAGTTTCCAGTACCAACTTATAGTATCCTGAAAATGCTTCTATTGCTCTTAATCTATTATTGCATTCCTCAAGGGCTTGAGGGATGTTGATGTTCAAATTATTCTATACATTAAAATCCCTGGAGAGAGGAAATGTCCTATATTAGTTGTCCCCAAACTTTAGTTCTTTTTTAAAAATTTTTTTTTAACATTTATTCATTTATGAGAGACAGAGAGCACAAGCAGGGTAGGGGCAGAGAGAAAGAGGGAGACACAGAATTGAAGCAGGCTCCAGGCTCCGAGCTGTCAGCACAGAGCCCGATGCGGGGCTCGAACTCACAAACTGTGAGATCATGACCTGAGCCGAAGTCGGACGCTTAACCGACTGAGCCACCTAGGCACCCTAAAAACTTTAGTTCTGTGGGTCTTGAGGGAATACTACGTCCAAGAGTCAAAGTACATACAGCATGACCTCCAGGGAAGGCCAGGATTCCAGAGCAGCCTTGTGTCAAATGCCTACCAAAGGGATATCCAGTCTTTAATTATGTCTCACTCTATTTTCCTAGGAAAAGCAAGTCATGCAAACCAGTAAGTAACAAGGTCTGGAGAAGCTCAGACTGGGCCACATAAGAACATCCCATAATAGGACTCTAATGAGGGTAGAGTGGATGAGGCTCACTAAGTCAGAGACCACTGTTCCACGTTCAGGTCAGTTTCTTCACTTACAAGGAAGGTTGAATTTCAAGGTCCCCACGGTCCTTTCTATACTCAAGTTCTGTGTCTGTATGTTTGAGGCAAGTTGAATCATAATTGTGGGCTTTTGCTTTCCTCACAATGGATAGAACTGAAGATTCTCTCACAGACCATGAGAGTTACAAAAATACTTTGAGATCCATTAGCAAAAACATTGAGTTTTTTTAAGGTAACCATTAAAAGGGGAAAAGATATCAGACACAAAAACCAGTCCTTATAAAATAAGTTCGCCACAGGATTGCTTTTAAGCAGCTGTCTTACCCCATTTTACATGCAATGGTCTTCCACAATGTTCTTCCTCAGGCTCTCCACTGACTCTGTAGTTCAATTAACAAAAATGCACTTTATGTATCTCTTCAGGAAAATATCTGCTGCTTGAAATGAGGTACACCAGATTTTGAAGCATAGTACAATATCCCATGATGAGGAACCTAGAATATATTGGTTTGTATCATCCACTGGTCCAAGCCAACTTATTTATTCTTTTCTTTCTTACCCACAACACGCTGCTTCTTAGACTCACACAAACATGTGAACAGTACATCCCTCACTTTAAGGCATATGAGGTTTAGCCCTTGAATTCTATACCAGCTTGGTCCATTTGCTTGCTTCAAGTGTCTCTATTCCTTCAAAATCATGCATATCTGGGCAACTTGTTCCCCAAGAGATACAAATACCAGAAGGCAATCTATCTATCCCAGATTTTGTCTCTTTTCTTTTCCAGAATAAGTTATTAGTCAAAAGAGTGGTGCATGGAAAAGGAAAAGGAAAAAAAAAATTGTTCCAATAACACGACATCATTTTCCCACATTCTTCTCTGTCATCTTCCAAAAATCATGAGAAGATATCATGACTTAAGGAAACAATGAATAGTTGTCTAAATCTGTGAAGAGTTTTCTCTCTGAAAACAGTAAATCATATCTAGGATATAAGGAGGCTTCACTTAATGAATTACCCTGTTTAGACATGGATAAGATGAAGGAGTTCT
Organism: Felis catus; assembly: GCF_018350175.1. Lineage (NCBI taxonomy): Eukaryota > Metazoa > Chordata > Mammalia > Carnivora > Felidae > Felis > Felis catus. Next base: position 65,142,118 of record NC_058379.1, on the reverse strand, counting down.
GGAGAAAAATACAGGAATGTAAAGAATGAGAACAAGTAGAGGGCAAAAGAGGTGAAGAAGAAAGACTTAGTGAGCAGAAGGGGAATTTAAGAAGGTTAGGAAAGAGTTGTCCAACTCCTTGTTTTCACTGTGGAGGAAAGCGAGACCTAAAGGGAAAGGCAGGAATTGGAAAGTCACAAGAGGAAAGAGGGAAAGAAAGAGAAGAGATGGAGGAGGGGAGGGAGCATCTGAATCTGAAAGCAGCCCCTGTGGAGACATGGTCTAAGAAGTCCACAGCCCTGAGGAGCACATTCCTGTCTGCCTGTCACATGTGATCTTGTGTACATGACAGCACCTGCTATTTTTAGTTCCAGTGTAACTCAAGTCACTAGTGTTCCATTGGGGTAGTTGCCACGCAGTCCTGAAGAGATGTTTTACTACTTACTCCGGAATAGCCGTGCCAAGGGCCTGGGCCTTCACAGCTACAGAACTCCGCTGTGTTTATTTACAAAAGAGCAGCATTTTGAACATAACCAATATGACTATTAACACAGTTCAATGGTCTGCTGTATAACAAAACACCATTTTCAGAAGACCAAAGTCATTAATTCTGGTTCCTAATGATGCCCCTTACCCCTGACCTCTGCAAGAAAATTGTGTCCTTTATCTTTTATGGTGTGTTCTCTCCTGAGAATTTCCCTTATTTTCTAGTCTTTAACTCCTCATAGGGCTCTGTGCTTTGGAAGAATACCTCTGGTATCTACTTAAGCATGCCCAGGCCTAGCTGACCCATCAAAAACCTATAGATTTCCTCCAATGCCAGGGGAACAAGGCTCACTTCTACTGAAAGAAAAAAAAGTTTGGCTCTTCTTTCTTACTGAAAGAAAAAAAAAGTCTGGCTCTTAGAGTTATACCAACCTGTATATCTTATGGCCAAGAAATGAACACCCTGACACTACACAAGAGAAGTGCTAAGTCTGGGAATAGTTTAGAAAGTCAACGGAGCTTGACCTGAATATTAAGTAATTATGAATCATTGTTCTGGGTAGGGCATCCTGGTTAGATTGTATGGGACAAAAATCACACATAGCTATTCCCTTCCCTCTCAAGGAGATTCAGTTTGATTTGTGCATACCACCAATCACACAAAGTAATACGGGGGGGAGAGGAACAGGTTCGAGATAAATCCTGAGGGAAGAAGAGGAAGTTGGAATCTGGGAAGCCCAGGAAGAGTTTTCAGAGGAGGAGACACTTTTCCTGAAGAATGACTGGCATATTGATACGCACAGAAGACAGAGGAAAGAACTCCAGTCGGGAGAGAAAAAATCAGCAAAGATGCCCCTTATTCTTCAGTTGTGCATAGTCTGACACCATTGCAAAACTAAAGCTCCCAAGCCTGCACCTTGACAAATATCAGTAAATTCTCCACAATTAATTCCTGGAACAAAAGACATGTGCACAAAGGTATCTGCCAAGAAGCAACTTCCTTATCTACAAACTGGAAGTTAGATGCCTCTCTTCCATGAAACATGATTAAGAAAGGTAAGCAGAAACTAGCTTAGAGAAAGTCTGGGTCCTTGGAAGAATGATGGTCTCTGCTGCAAAAGTAAATACAGGCCCAGTGACACTGATGGGGAAAAATGATGCAAGTGCCTGCCTCGGTCTGAGCCTTGAAAAGAAGAAACCCTGGAGGGTGGTGCACGCCAGCCATTCCTGCCTGACCAAGCAGCGGAAGTGAGGAGGCAAGTGCCAGGTGGGTGAAGGAGCTCACTTCAGCCAGAATTCACCTACTAGCAGTCTAGTTCCTTTAACCTGGACTGGACTGAAGGGCCGAGAGAAGGGTATGAAATGGATCATCTCCATCGCTTTAGGGTACGAAACGGATCATTTCCAGTGGCCAGATGGTTCCCATAAATACATTAATGACTTTATATGCATGTCTGCCTGGAAAGGTAACAGTTTAACAACCACACTGTGGGAAATGCTCCTTTTGGGTTCTGTGTAAACTGAAGAATAGACCAAAGAACTATAAAAAAGTATGTGTTAAATTGTCCCCTTTCTACACCTCATTCTTTTTAGATGGCAAGCTCAATAAATAATACCAATATTTTGTTTAAAAAAAAAAAGAATACATCCAAACCTTCAGGACATTTGAATATGGATGGTCTCAATGTTGGGAAACTCTGGTATACATGTGCGTGTGCATGCACACATGTGCGCTCTCTCTCTCTCTCTCTCTCTCTCTCTCTCTCTCTCTCTTTCCTGAGTGGTAACAAAATCAAGATTCCTGCAGAGCATGGCTATGCAGTGACAGGGCTCATGACATACTTCAACTGGATAAACCCCCAAATGCAGTCATATATCTGCAAGAAGTCCTTTTCTTCCTCCTCCAAAACAGCTTCCAAACACGTGTGATACTTTCTATCTAATCTCCCATCCCCATCCCTCACCCAAACTACCACAAGAGCCTTATAATTCATTTCTGGTTTCCCTTCTATCCCTTCTCCATAGAGCTTCCAGAAAGACCCCTTCACAAGCAACAGCAAGGTGCCAGGTGCCCCCTCCCTTTCCAGTCTCATCTCCTCCTACTGGCTATCGTTAGCTTACATTATCACGTCATCGTGGTGTGATATGATATCACGTCCTGTGCTCTGCACAGCTACACGATGCTGACCTTCCAGCTCAGCAGCACTGCCCAAGCCACCTTCACTTCTTCTCAGGGTCTTGACACAGAACCTTCCCCTTGCCTTGCAGGCCTTCATGGCACCTTTGTTTCATGGTCCTTATCAGGATTGAAATTGTTTACATTTTGAAGGTCTGATCAATGCCTATCACCACTAGGGTTGTCATAAAGATCCAATCAGAGATGGAAATCCGTGAAGAATTGTAAGCAGGATCCCCATGGAAATCACTGCTTTTCCATAGCTACCTTTAAAGAACGCCCTGCCCTCAAAACAAAATGTAAATGAAAGAGCAGTGTATCACTTTCCCCAAATATCAAAAGGAAATGACTTCCAAAGCAGGTTCTTTTTTTCTTTCTTTTTTTTTTTTTTAATGTTGGACCAAGACAGTAGCAGGCAGGACGTGGTGAATGATTAACCTTGGGATCTCCTGGCATCAAGTAAAAACCCACTTGCCTCAGGCTAAGGGAGTCGCCGACAACAGCCAGCCAGAGTCTTGACCATCTCCCTAGTGCTGGAGCATGTCCCCTGGACCCAACACACCTGGTTCCTATGGTGCCAGTGGCCAAAGGAGAGTAAATATTAACTGTGGTAGGGAATGATTACTCAGTTGTGGACAGCTTTCCATGGTTTCAAAGGTGCTGACCTGAACAGGAGCTGAGAGGAAAGAAGACTGGGGTAACTTGCCTGCAGAGCCAGCCATCTTCCACATGCCTCTCCAGGCCTGCTCCACATCTACTCTAACCTTGCTTTTTCCTGGGGATACTGACCTCTACGGAGTCATTTTCCTTTACCCTCTGGCCTCAGCCAAGGAGGAGCCACCAGCAGGAGATGCAGGTGGGAAGGTGAAGAAAGTCGGGAGTATTATTTTCCTGGCTTCCTCCCTGCTGGATCATCCCCAGACCAGCCGTGCCCCTTGACCCAAAGGCTCTGGTCAAGTATTCCCCCAGCACAGGCTGCTTATCTAGCTTACTTCCCTTCCCCAACAACCCTACATTCTCAGAATGGTCCTTCCTGTTTCAAGTCCAGAGTGATCCTAGTTCTCCTGAGCTATTACTACTCCTGGGAGACTGCAGACATCATTGGTGGTTTCCCTACACCCGGCTCACATCTGGAGGCACAGACACACCACTGCAATGAATGTCAGAGCACAACCACGTAGAGTCTAAGGAACTCAGGGGTGTGTTTTTTATGAGCGCCTGCATTTCTGTGATCTGAGGTGGCTGAGGGACAACAGTCAGGAAAGGCTTCCCTGGGAAACATGCTTAAGCTGACATCGCATCTAAGCAAGTTTGGGTGGGATGTGGGCAGAAGGTTAGTGGTAGGAGCAAGGGAATCCCAGGAAGCGGGAACCAACTGTGCAAAGGCCCTGTCACACACTGTTTCCCTCACACCAACTGACTCTCACACAGTCTTAAGCCTTTTTTCCACATTTGATTATTTAAGCATTTGTGGGGAACAGTTTGCCATTTTAATGGCTACACAGATGTAAGATGTTAATGGTAATAATAATCATATTCATAAAAATCCTGGAGTGTCAGATGTCAGTTTTACTTCTCGAATTAATCAGTGCTTATCAGCCAAAACTTTGTCCACAGTGCCCAGCACAATGGCAACTATGTATTTGAAGTTCAATAAGCATAATGCAATGGGCTAAATAAATGAAGGCATTCATTGCCAATTCATATGTGAAATTCCTAACCCACAATGTGATGGTGCTCAGAGGTGGGGCTTCTGGGAGGTGATTCGGTCACAAGGGTGGAGCCCTCATGAATGTGATTAGTGCCCTGCTAAAAGAGACCTCAGAGAGGTCTCTTGACCCTCCCACCACGCAAGGACAGGGCAAGAAGGCAGAGGTCTGACACCCAGAAGAGGGCCTTCTCAGACTCAGACTCAGATGTCAGACCTCCAGACTCCAGAATTGAGAAATACATTTCTGCTGTTTTACACTACCCTCTCTATGGTGTTTTATTGTAGCAGCCCAAACTAGGACACATAAGCAACTGATGGACTGAGGAGGGCAAAGCCTAGCAGCGGCTGGGCCCCGCCTCAGAGGGACCTCCCTTGTGCTCCGAGGAGGGTGTTTACAGTGCGCAGGTGAGCTGACTTCCAACTAAGTCTGAGGTTGACCTTGGGCAGATTACACTTATCTGCAGATAATGTTGCTCAGGTCTCAGGCCCCAGGATAGGAGATAAGCGAGAGTTATTTTGGTGTCCTGACGCCTGGAGAAGAGCTGGGACATATGTGGGGACCTCTGTTTCCAGGGTGACAGGTTAAATTCAGCCTGGCTGTTGGGTTTCATGCTGCCCAGTCCCCACGAATATGCACTCGGACCTCTGTTTCCAGGGTGACAAGTTAAATTCAGCCTGGCTGTTGGGTTTCATGCTGCCCAGTCCCCACGAATATGCAACTCGTCAAAGAAGACTGGAGGTACCTTTGTTGAAAGCTTCTGATGCTTGATAAAATACGCCTTTTCTCTGAAAGATGAAGTGATAGTTTAGATTAGGATTAGACTCTTTTTTTTTTTTTTAATGTCTTTTCACCTCAGGCTGTATGTTAAATTCCTGGCTACCTCCCTATACCTCAGAGTGATAAAGAATCCAAAAAGGAGTCAAAAAGTCAACTTTCACTTTACTGGAAGGCATTTTATTGTGCCAGTTAGAAAAAGTGAATTTTGGGACAGAAACCCCAATTCAGTCCCATTTCTGTAACAAACCGCAACGTGGTCCCAGGGAGACACCATCCCTCTCTCGGGCTCGATTTTCTCATCTGTAAAATGAATAGCTTATATTAAATGATCTATGAGATCCTTGGACTTTATGATTTTGAGCTACATTTTTTTTTTCTAGAAAATGTGTCTTAAAAGTCAGTATGTTCTTAACGTTGTTACTTCTTGGGGGATAACATGCCATCTATCCCCCCAGAGGGTTCTTATTGTGTGGTTAATGGGCCTCCTAAGAGGGTCCATGAATCTCTTGATAACGCACACACCATTTTGTGCCTATGTATATCTTTCCTGGAAAAAAGGTCCATGGCTTTTAGGCCCCATATATGGATCCTATGTGCTTCCAGCAGAAAAACACAGGAGTGAATGCTCAGATGTTACGGGAAGTATTCAAGGGAGACCAATCCCAGGAGCTGCCACACCCATCTAACCACTGTGTGCTATGGATTCAGACGAAGAAAAGCCCTTGGGACCTCACAGTTGGGAAGATTTCAGGAAAAGGATGCATACTGATTTGGGATGGGATCAGGGGACGGGGAACACGGAAGGGAGACAGAGTTTGGGAACCGGGTGCAAGAGTATAATTGTACATAAAAAAAAATTTTTTTTACGTACAAATGCTGCGTTCTTAATTAAAACAACCAACCAACACTGGCTGCTGTGCTAATTTAGCTCTCTCTCTCAATCACAGGAGAGCAACACATTTTTTCCCACCTGCCTTCCATTAGCACCAGCCCCTAGAGTTCTGGGTTTGAGGGAAGAACAAGGCTTGGTTTTGCTGGTGGGAGTTGGCCCCAGATACTGCTGCTCCTCCTGCCAGGAGAACACTGGGAGATCCCAAGTCTGTATCAGCAATTCAGCCTGGATGGGGAGGCCCCACACGAGGCTGTACAGTGGGTAGGCACAAGGGAATGTCGGAGGCGTTTCCTCAGGGTAACAGGGAAGAAGCCACCATAGCTTGGAGATTACGTGAGAGGGATCTCACTCATTGATTTCAAGGAAAGTTTGAAACATAACGGCAGAGTGGAAGTCACGCCATATACAGTTAGTAACACACGCACGTGAGAAAACATAAGCATGGTCATGTATGCGGAAATTGAGGCTTTGGACTTACAACTTATAGAATATACGCTATTATTCAAAAGTTTAAACATATGTGAGACAACTCATAGCAAATATGCTGGCATATGGCCTTGAAACAATATGTCAACACTTATAAGAAAACATCTATAAAAATAAAGTCAACCACATCCCTCTTTACATTTAGGCCACAAAGAAGACCACTGCTGAGCATCTCTGGTTAAGCATTAACACACACCAGGAGCTGCCTGTAACCTGTTTGTTAAGGTGCACTGCACCAGCTAATTAATACATCACTGGCAGATCAAGTTCAGGGAACAGTATTGAGCAAGTGCATTCCTGAGGCCGTATTTACCCTCTTTCAGGGGGGAGGAAGTCCAAAAGAAAAGAGCAGAGAAGGAGAAAGAGAGGAAATGAAAGAGGTGATCATTTTGCCATTGCAGAACATCCCACAGTTTATCGAAGTGGAGTGTGTGTGTGTGTGTGTGTGTGGAGTGCGTGTGCATATGTGTTGGCCAAATCCTGAAACCAAGCCACTTGAGGAACAGTTGAAGGAGTGAGAGCTGTTTCCACAGGACTGCATGTAAAGAAGCTACCAGAACAGCACTCTGCCATTTGTAGGCCTGTTGGCTGACTGTGAGCAGAGACAATGCTGTCTTGCCTGCCACTCCACTCCCTGGGATTTATATTCTTCATCTGTAACAGGAGATGCCTGGCTCTCAACTCCTGCTGTGACTGGAATCACAGGAAGAGTTTTAACAAATACAGATCCTGGGACTCACCCCAGATAAGAATCTCTCCAGGTGGGAAACAAGCAATGGTGCTTTAGTAGCTCCTGGTCATCCTAATGCACACTCAGAGGCTGGATAAGCCTTCCCCTTGGTTATTGCCAGGTCTCCTCCGGCGTGACATTCATGAACTCTTCCAGCTCTGAAACTGTGCTTAACTCAGTCGTATGTAATGATCGTCCATGTCCTCTGTGGCCCTGGGAGGAATCACAATCCTGAGGGAAACTCAATCCATAAAATATCGATGTTCGCTTTTCAAATACTCAATAAGTGAGTTCACCGAAGCCGACTAAATAAGAAAACTTGTGGAAGGTAAGTTCCACAGTAGAGGAGCTGCTCAGGTCTTGGATCAGAACGTATTTGCTCTTTTGGTACATTTTTTACCAGCTTGGCTATGTTGTTTTCCATTGACGGCGAATCGGAAGCACAAATTGGAAGGTGGGTTTGGTGAAAAAAACTGCTTATGTTTATTAACAGTGGAAAAGGGAAGGACCAGCATCCAGACAGGGAGACAGAAAGCTAAAACACTTTAAACCACAGCACAGGGCTCACTGAAAATCACAGACTGGGGACATCTGCTGTGGAGGCAAATGTTCCACTTATCTTAAAAGACCCTGGTGATCTCTCCTGCATTACTAACAATTCGGCAGACAATTGTTCAGAGTTCAGAGAACTCTATTTAATAGGGTAAGGGCTTGTGTATGTGTGTGTGTGTGTGTGTGCATGTGTGTATTTGGTGGTTTTCTAAACAATGATTTCAATCTTTCAAAATGTGCGGTCAGCACAGAGAGTGGTGTATTTGTCTCAGGCATTTCATTTTATTGATTTTTTAAATTTTATTTATTTAGAGCAAAAGAGTACAAGTGAGGGGAATAGGGGCAGAGAGAAGGAGAGAGAGAATCCCAAGCAGATTCCCTGCTGTCAGCAGAGCCCGATGCGGGGCTCCATCTCACAAAGTATGAGATCATGACCTGAGCAGAAATCAAGCGTTGGACGACGCTCAACCAACCGAGCCACCCAGGTGCCCCCAGGCAGGTCTAAAATAGACCTGCTATCGATAGCCTACTCCACTTCAAAATAGCTCCTCAGGGTCTCATCAGGTTGTGTCATCCCTGGATGTGACCAATAAACAACTTCAGAAAAGCCCAGAGTTTGCAGGTGGGCAGACTGAGACACAGAAAGAGGAAAAAAATTCCCCCCGCCCCTGGGAGTCTGCAACACTCTATTCCTAATAAAATCTGTAGTGAATAAAAGGAACCCGGGCCAGGCCATGAGGAAGACCTGGTTTTAAGTGTGCTTGAGGAGCAACGCATGAACAACAGGACTTTAGGGACCACTGACATTGTGGGCCTCAAAGAAGAACCTGAGGCTGACTAACCAAGAGACCGCACATGGTCTTTTAATAATCACGGTTAGTGATGGCGCTGTCATAAGCCATGGCATTCCAAGAAGGGAAAGAGAGTGGGTGGGAAAACAGCAATGGGACTGTGAGAAGATTCACTGGTATATCAGTAAAACGCCATGGCAAGCAGTGACGTTATTCACAATAACACCTCCTGATAAGACCACTCTCTTACTCTAGATGTATTGCACTTAAGAAAGAGTGACTTGCTTTTCTGCAGCAGGGGAATCGTGTATAGTTTTTGAAACCAGAGGGTAGGACCTCTGCTAAATCTGGGAAAGCCATGATCCTCCATGGGAGTTGAGCTCTGCCTATCATTTCAGTTAGAAGATCTTGTGTCCATCTACATTTCTTTGTTTTACAACCCAAGGAATTTATGACACATAAATCTTGGACCCTAAGAAACATTTTGTCTCCCATGGTACATCCCTAAAAAACTGAATCAGGATCCCAAGACACATCCTTCCTCAACATTGTCTACTTAACACAGCCTGAGGTGGATGTGAAGATAAGGGGATCAGCAAATCCTCTATTTTGGTGACTTTAAAAAATAATGTGGCGTGCCGGATGGAAGGAGCACTGGGTAAGAATGGCCTCGCAAGGACTGGGATCTGTTTCAGCACCTGTCACCTTCAGCAGGTGATTTTCCCCCATCTGGGCTCCCATCTCCCTTTCCATAAGATGAGCAATTTACTGGAAAGTCTCTAAGGCTCCTTCCCTTTGCCCTGTTAGCCTGTCGGTCACTCTGTTAGCCTCCAGGATCCTCCCCAATTGTGTGCAAGTTCAAACCGTCCTGGAAGCCCGCTTATTCTTTCTAACCCCTAATACTTCAGCCTGGGTGTTAGGAAGCCGAGGTTCTAATCCTAGATCTGCCTCTTGTTGTTGAGTGCTGTGAGCAAGTTCCTCGTTAATCTAGAGGACAATCAGATAAAGCTGCTTCTTAAGACATCTCAAATTCAGCCCTAAAACTCACTCCAGACCCTGCTGAAGAACATCTTTTTTTTGAAAACTATTGTAACCGCTACTGAGAGTGGGTTTTACAAGACACAGTACAATGACGGCAATCGTACGTATTTTTGCAGAAAAGCTCAAAGGAATCACAACTGTGTCCTGAGAGAAAGGTGCTGTGCCTTGTCCACTTTCCCTCCTGTTCACTGCTCCCCTCTTCACACTGTGCAGGCTGTCCTGTGATCTTGATACTCACCTGCCAACCAACTTCAACACAAACCACTTGGTCACAGTGGTTGCAGAAACCAATAAACGGGCCAATAATTCCCAAATAGATCACCCCTTGCTACATGCCTAAGAATTAAAGAATAATTTCTCTTTACAACGGACATATCCTGCCTTGCAGGTACCCCATGAGCTAAAAATAACATTTTTCTCCACAATCCTGTGGCTCACAGGATTTAGAAGCTAAATCCAGAGAGAGAGAGAGAGAGAGACAGAGAGAGAGACAGAGAAAGGAACAGAGAACAGAGAGAGGGAAACATGCCATGAATCCTAAACATTTTCCTAATTGGATAATTAAAGAAGCTCTGGATGGTAGTTGAAAGCAGAGATTCTAGTAAATACTCCACCACCTATTTTGCAAGCTGTGTGGCCTTGGCTTGATCTCGCACCCTATCTAGACTGTTTATAGGATTATAGATCTTAAAACCTAGTAAGAACCCTTAAAAAGTTACCCAATCTACCGCTTCTTCAAACTTTTTCATGCATAAGAAGTACCTGGAAAATCTGACAGAACACATTGCTGGTCCCAACCATTAGTCTCTAATTCCGTAGGTGGGGGGGTGGGGTCCAAGAATATGCATTTCTAATGAGCTCCCAGATGCTGCTGCTGCTCTTGGGGCCACACTTTGAGAAGCACTTGACAGTGATTGTCAACCATAGCTAGAAATCTGAATTACCTGAGGAGGAGCACTGAGAACACGCCAAGGTCCAATGGGCACCAACCAGACCTTGTAAATCAGAATCTCTGGTCACACAGCAGTGGTGCGTATATTCTTTTTTTTAATTTTTTTTTTTTTTTTGAGACAGTGAGAGACAGAGCATGAACGGGGGAGGTCCAGAGAGAGAGAGGGAGACACACAATCCGAAGCAGGCTCCCGGCTCCGAGCTGTCAGCACAGAGCCTGACGCGGGGCTCGAACTCATGGACTGTGAGATCATGACCTGAGCCGAAGTCGGATGCTCAACTGACTGAGCCACCCAGGCACCCCAGTGGTGCGTATATTCTTAACAAGCTCCACAGATGATCTCAACGTGCAGTGAAGGTTCAGAGCATTAAGTCCAGTCCCCTCATTTTACAGATAACAAAACAGGTCCAGAGGATCAAGCGGTATGTGCTTTGACACATGCCTCTGCAGAAAGGGAAGCATTGGACACTAAACAATTTGGAGATCCCAGCCTTTAATTTTAGGTTCCTAACAGTATAGAGCTGCTGGTCTCCTCATCTCCAATCCTATCGCACTCAAATAATGATGGCCAGACAGACACTGTAGGCTAAGGGGGACTTTCTTTGTCTGGCCGCTTCAAGTAAGCAGAAGGACTCAAAGAGGACCACTCATTGTTGGAAAGGCTCTGAGCATTCTTCAAGCTGGCCTCTGCGTAGTTTCTAAATATAACAGGCAGTCAGACACTCTGAATAACTCTTGGCTGACTTGGCTTCCCTGGGATAAACTTTTTTTTTTTTTTTTTCCTCCTTAGATTATGCTACACCAGGAATAGAGCCCTAAGGGGAGAAATTCCTCTTCAAAGTCAGAGCAAGATAACACCGTGTGTGGTATTCAGGTTGTTCTCCTTTGGAAGGAGAAAAAAAAAAAGGTGGGAGGCAAACTTCTCACATCAGCCAACATCAAACACTGGCATTCATACTTGATACGTGTGGTGTCGGTGGTGGGGAGGCAGCACATGAGGGGGAAGTGGTCAGGCAAAGACAATTAACACATCCCGGTGCCAGGTTGGCAGGGGGGGACGAACTCGGGCCACCAGTTCAGGTGCTCCAGGTAGCTGTGGAAAACACGAAAGTCCATGTGCCAGCAGGCACTGGCAGCTGTCCCTGTGTCAGCTCGGCCGGGACACAGAGCGCACGTCAGGTGCACAGCATGCTCCCTGGGAGGTGGCTCAGGTACAGCTCTGGCCATTTCTCAGCCAGACCGCAGGCACTGTACCTTGTCCTCCGGCTCTTGCCGCTTCTGCTCGTTGGGGAGGAGGAGATAGGATTCGATGTGACCTAAAAATTGCGTGGAACACATGCAGACATTCATATCTTCGCTTTCACACAAATATAAAACATTTCCTCCTTATTTCAGTGTAAGCCAAGCCTATTTTACAACACGGCAATATATTTGAGTATTGGAGTTGGATGGATACTGGTATCACCCAGTCCTGTCCTCTCCCTTTACAGATAATAACACTGTAAAAACTACCGTTTATTAAGCACCTCCTATGTATCAGGCACATTATATACGTTAAATCTAATGCTCCCCAAATGAACAGCACCTTGCAGAAGACAGAACAGAGTCAGAGATGAAGTGATTCACCCCAAACTGCAGGGCTAAGGGTGTCAGAGCTAGGATTCATATGCAGGTTTCTGGCTCCAAATGGATGCCCTGTCCACAGTTAGGGAGAGGAGGAAGAAGCAATAGCTAATGGTTTCCTGTCTCCCCCACCCATCACATTAGAGCAACTGACCCACCCGCCTCAGCTGACATCACCCTGTGCTTTTAAAGACTGGAGTCAAAACTTTATTTAGAAGTTCTAAATTTCTCAGTGTCCAGGGAAGAGTTTGTTAGCTATCAATTGCCCCCAGAGGGGAAAAAAAAAAAAAAAAAAAAAGAACACAATGTTTCAGTTTCAACCCTAACCAGGGCAGAGGCCCAGGTGCTGGTAAAACAGAGCAGGAAAACATATGGGCAACCAAAGGGCACTTCTCCACCGGAATTTCTCCAGTGTGGTGAAAGCACAAGGAAACAATGTGCTTTAGGGGAGGCATGGAGACCCTAACTATGGCCCCACCCCTGGAAGATGCAAGTCTCCCCCAGGGCTGGTGGGGGGCCCACAAACCAAAGCACTGATGTGCATGTGCACAACTATGCACAGAGATGTGTGGGAGGGGGGAGAGGAATACCCACAGGATGTCTTTTTCCCATCTTTCTTCCTTATCTCCAAAACAGGGTTTCTCAACCACTGCAATTGTGACATTTGGGACTGAATCATTCTGTGCACTATAAGATACTTAGGAGCATCCCTGGCCTCTACCCAACCAGTCATGACAATCCAGAACGTCTGCAGACATTGCTGAAATATCTCCTACTGGGCAGGGGCAAAACCACCCCAAGAACCACTGTTCTAGAATGTCTTAAGCTGCCAATAGACATTAATAGGAAAAAAATTTCACTCAAAGGGGTGTGTCCGAGGTCCTATTTGAAGGAGCTAAAGACTCATAATCTTTATATTCTCATCAGAATTCATGTATTTTCTATTGTGAAACATAAAAAAGCAAAGTCACATACTCAGCACCTCAGTGGTCTGATGTCTGATGGCCGAGTCTCCTATCTTGTTTGTAGTGCCAGGAAAGGGCCCCTCTCTACCCTGTTTTTCTCCACCAATCCCACCAAGCCTGCCTCCAGGGCAACCAGTTCCTCAGAATCTCTGGAACCCACTGGCAACCTTGAACTCCACAACAGGCAGGTTCCTCACTAGCTCTGCTCCCTTGGTGCCCTCCACGTCTGCAGCGGTGCTTGGCACATACTAGGTGTTCAGTCAATCTTTCTGAAAAAATACATTACTGAATAAGTAAACATTATGCTTGAGGAAACAAATACTCTTACAGCTTGTCTAGGCCATACACTTCTTCAGAGTACTTACTCTCTTTCAAGGAATGTTCATTTTATCTCACCCAAGAAATTGTAAATTTCTCAGAGGCAAGAAGTTCTAGACAAGCAATACTCAACATGGACTGCATACCTCTTGAAAACCTCGGTGTCCAGCTAGCACCTCCATATCAACTAAACAGACCCTGGGGGAGTCAGATCCAGGCATCCTAGATCTTAAGAGTGCCTCCCTCCAGGTGATTCTGCGAAGCAGCCAATGTGGAGAGCCTACACCCTACTGCTCTGTGAACGAATCGTGGGAATCAACTTCAAAAAGCACAGAGGAGGCTTACACGTACTGGGGATGATGCTGCCCACGTTAACTAAAACAGCAAAGTTCTCAGCTTGTATATGGCTTTATAGTGTCTTATACGATTACACTGGTTATTATGGATCAGAAATTCTGGTTGGCTTTGATTAATCAAAATGAAAAAATTACTGAATGATTATCTAATAAATACCTTCTGCTCAGAAAAAAACTTTGTAAACATGAGTTCATGTGGGACTAATAAGTTGGATGCTATAGTATTTAGACTTGCCTTTTATCTTTCCAAGTGCCTGGTAAAGGGAAAGAACTGAATAACACTTGCTGATGAGCACAATGGTTCAGTTGAGGATTCGTTATTATTACTTTCGTTGTGTTGTTGTTTAGGTTGAGCCCCAAGTACCCAAATTCCCCTTTCTGGAGCAAAAATAATCCCAAGAGAAAAATGACAGTGGGATATGTGGCTATTTCTTCCACAGAAAACACAGGCTGTTCTTCTTGCACGGATCCTAGAACCATAATCCAGGCAGCAGCTACCAGGACTCAAAGGAGAAGGGAGAAAAATATCCTAATGGGTGGAGATTTGGTTTGAAGAATAGATCTGGGTAAATTACATCATTCCTGGGTTTGTCCAGTGAATTGGATCACACAGCTTGCCACACAATAACTTCTGACTCTCCCGGGGCCAGCAAAGCAGCCCCAGGCAGGCCTTATCAGGAGGAATCAGTGTGGAAAAGTACTTTCTGAAATAAAACTAACATAAACCAGGCGTGTCAGAGTTGGTTTTGCTAAATTTCAGGAATGTGGGAGGAGTTAGTTTACTATGCATACAGGTTGGGGCAGACTCGGGCTGCTAAAAGCCCACTGTCCATCTTACTTCCTTCTCCGTTAACAGATAAGAACAGAGGATCACCAAAAAAAATCAAATCTTCTGTTTGTTTCTGAAGAAGACAAGAAGAGAAAAGCAGGAGCAAGAGAGCAAGGAGGTGACGGGCTGCTGCCCGAACATGAGTCTCAGGGTGAATGGAGAGAGTGAAATGGACACAGTCCACCGCAAACAGACTCTGCTCAGCGGCCCCCCACTTACTTTCTGGACCAACACTTAGATCATGTCCTTTTCTCCCTACATCTTCCAATAAACTGAATGAAGTCAGACTCAAGAGAGCATGCTTGTACTTGCTGAAACACAGGAAGGAAACATCATTTCAAGAACTGGATTTGACAGCAGCTTTACATTTTTGAGCCTTAGAAACACTGAGCTGGAAAACGTTCCTATGATCATTTTGTCCTTCATTTTACAGAGGGAAAATGAAGCAATGGGGTGTTAAATGATTCCTTTCAGGTCCCAGGGCTGTTTTTGGTAAAGCAGGGACAAACCCCATGTTTTCTTTTCTCCTCTTAGCCACGGTCACTATATATGAATGAATGATCACTTTAAAGCCAATGGATAGAAGACTTGCTTAGCCAGTGATTGGCTTTAAACCACAAGGAAAAAATAAGTTTCTTGAGTGTCGTTCATATGTTTAAATGATCATTTTTATGAATGATAATTTTCCTAATTAAATTAGTGTGGGGTGCTTGTCTTTTCCATAAACAATTCCACTCCCTTCTTAGTAGTGTTTCTAGCAGAACTAATAACAACATAAGGGAGCCAACATACTAAAAAGATAAGGTCTTAAATCTCCGCAGAATATTGTGGCTTCCGGGCACGTGTTCCCTTCACTCTGCTAATGGCTCAGCCATCTAAAGTCGTACCTTGAGACCTTCCATAGGATCCTCATCCAGAAGAAACAGAGGCTCGACTTGAGTCGCTCTGCCAGTGAACACGCCAGCTTCTATACAGTGACATCATAACTTGAAAATGCATCGAAAATTATATGCTGTCCCCTAAAGTCACTGGGTAAGTCCCCAAGGATATATTTTTCCCCCACCTCTACCTTCTGCTGCTGGGGGAAGGCATTGTGAAAGGAGGCAGATTCCCTCCCCTTTGCTAAAGAGGAGGGATACCCTTTCCACCAACACGACTGGCTTTTCCAGGAACCAACCAGAAACTAAGATTCTACACTCCTGAGGGTGAACTTCTTTCAGTAGCTGGAGGGTTTTTTTCTACCCAACATCATCTGGGAAATTACCCTCTGGGGCTGCATTTTGCCATTGATCTTTAAAGCATAACTTAGTTCCTGTCTTAAAAACAAACTAAACAAACAAAACCTTAATGTATATAAGTCCAAATGAGTGAAACAGACAAATCAGAAGGTCTTTATTCACATTACAAGAAATGTTTGTTTCTTTTTTTCTTTCCATTCTTTTCTTAAGGATTTTCCTGCACTGTCTTTAAATGGCCAATACCTAAAGTGTTAGTATTTAGTTTTGAAGAACTGACTTCCAAAAAACCTCAATTTCTACATATATTTTCATTAATTCACCTGTTTCATAAAAAGAGGGGTACCCATTCCCAGGTTGTCTACCACAATGGGCCACTCAGTTACATATTTTGTTGGAGGTTCTGGAGCTGGTCTCAGTTCCATCTTCAACTCAATGGCATTTTTTTTTTTTTTTTTTTTTTTTGAGAAGGAAATCAGTGCCTGTTTGTGGAGATTCTGAAAGCACTTCAGGCTGACAGGTGCTATATAAATGAAATATCCTTCCAATTATTGCTACTGTACTATATCGAATTAAGCTATATCACCATAACTAAGGAAACAAGCCTGCCTACACAGCAGTGCCCTTTCTCGTCCTGGCACTATTCATGCTCATCTCCTCATAAATAAAATCATTCCTAAAGAGAAATCTAAATTACCTTCAAAAGCATTATTGTTCCTTGTACATTACTACACACCATCATGATTAAATTGACAGGCCTTCAAAGTCTGTAGACGGATTCCCAGGTAACAGCTCAAAATGCTCTCCCTTCTTGGTATCCAAAGTACCTTTCGTCTGTTCTGCTAGCGGATAGACAGCAAATTTGAGAGAAGAATCAAAAACTGAAAGCTATTGACAGCATGACAGGAGCATCTCAGCATGACAGCTGATGGAGAAGATCACATTTCCCCAGACAAACTCAATTGCTTGAGTAAATCAAGTGAAAGTCAATACATCTCCTCACTCCTCTGGTCCCATGTGGTCCTCCAACTCTGTGCCACTGAACTTCTCATTGGCAGGAGAGGGAAAAGAAGGAAGCCCCACATCTTCAAGGGACACTTGACTGATGACAAAGGAAGCTTGCTTTCTCTCATAGATAGCTTCTCTTTGCCAAATGGAGTTGATGTTGCCTTAGAGCTAGAAACACATGCTCTCCTCCCCGTAGGTCCTAGGTGGGGTCTTACCCTGCCTTCTTCCTTTGGTCTTTACCATGAAAGCTTATTTGTCCAAAACTCTGATTTCTAAGTTCCACACGATATATCTGCCTTTTTGCTTTGGCCAATGACTTCTGCTTATAACTGTATAAATGGCACAGTAATGCCATAAATAAGTGGTATGGAAAAGCATGTAATTCTATGGGGAAAAAAGTCAAAAAGCCCTAAAATCACATGTTTGCATTTCTACGTGTGCTAGAATGTAGGTCTAAATCTGGGCTGATGTCAATACTAACCCAAAAGTCTGGGAGGCACATTTTCTTTATGAGCCAATAAGCACATATACAGGGAAAATCAAGAATGTCAACTCTGTAGCTTTCAAAATCTTTGGAAGAGACATCAACCAGGAACTACTCAAATACTGCATTTCCAAGGAAAAGGAGGTACTCTGTCAAAGATAGGAAGATAGCTTACAGACCAGAAATAAAGGGTGGGATGAATGGGCATATCTCTGCAAGCTTCATCAGTGAAAAATCCATAGTGGGGCTGATAGACAGCAATGATCCAGGGGAATAAGTACCCCATGAAATATAGAACTATACAAGGTCATTTATAAAAAGAGGGGAAAACTCTAGGAAGAGGGGATGAGAAAAAAGAAAGAACTAAAAAGTGTTTAGCTTGCACACAGATAGGTAATACTTTGATTTAGGGTGAGTTATTGGACAATACTTAAAGGAGAATGACAACGTTCTTTCAGTTAGGAGTAGGTCACACTCACAAAATCCAAGGTGGCAAAACTCTGGCAGGTCACTAAAGACATAAGAGAAAATGGCAATGCTGACTTGTCCTTTTACAAAATCATACTTGGCCTAAACTAGAAATGCTGTGTGCTGCTGGGGACATTCTATCTCAATAAAGAGATAACAAAAGGGAAAAACCACAACTAAAATCAACAAGGAGAGGGGACAATGGTCTTAAAATGATGGAATAGTAACATTTATTCTCTAAAGGGAAGTAGAAGACTGAGTGAAGATTCAAGAAAGTCCAGAGACTGGGAAATCAATAAACATGGCCTTGCTCACCAACTCTCAAAAATTTTCATCCTTAGGGAATTTCCTTAATGCCCAAAAAGAGGAAACATAGGGCAAACAAAAGGCCATTTGCTTCCCACAGCAGTAAATAAACTATACAATTAAGAGGTAACCTAGGTGGTACTCAACTCTGCCTGATCCCCAAAACAAGTTCCAACAAACTGACAGATTCATGGTGGATGACTGAGGAAAACTAGACCATCAAGGAAAGATGTGTAGGGGTGACTGGGTGGCTCAGTCTGTTGAGCATCCCACTCTTGATTTCTGCTCAGGTCACAATCTCACAGTCATGGGATCAAGTCCCATGTCTGGCTCCACGTTATGCGGATGCTTGGGATTTTCTCTCTCTCTCTCTCTCTCTCTCTCTCTCTCTCTCTCTCTCTGCCCCTCTCCCACTTGCTCTCTCTCTCTAAATAAATAAATAAATAAATAAACTAAAAAAAAAAAAGGAAATACATGTACTGTAACCTCTGAGTCTGATTTTAGAGGGAACAGCCATGTCCCGGCAACTTCATGTGTTTGATGTCTTACACTTAAAGCCCTCTGAGATTCTGTCAGAGAGAAAATCTCTGCAGTTTGACCGGGAATCTAACCCATACGTCACTGTTTATGTTCTCTTGCGAGTGTGTGTGCGTGATGGTGTGTATATATTTTAAAATCCAAGCGTCATCAATAAAAACTATTGAAAGTGCTCCTAAAATAAGCTTCCTTTTAAAATGAGTTAAAACAAATATGGGATGATTGATGTTGAATATACAAAGCACACAGATTATAAAGTTCTGTTATCATAAGCTAAAAGGTAGAAGCCTCAGGGATTTCCTCATTTCCCTTAAGAAATGCATTCGGTTTCACATAAATGCCTCACCATCATTCTAAATTTTATCGGTAGTCATCAGGAACTCCTAGGTATAAATATGCATATATCTTGGCTGCATAATATCAAGTGGAAAGAACTGTACAGGAGTAGAGAGATGGAATTCTGATCCTAGCTCATTCACACCTTGACTATGTAATCTTGAACAAGTTGCTGAATTTCCCATAAGATGTTTATTTCAGCCAACAAAGATTAAGCTCCTATCATGTGCTAATAAGCACTGTTCTATAATACAGACCAGGAAAACAGCTCTACTGAAACTGAAATTCCAGCATGGAGAGACAGATAATGTAAAGAAATAACCTTCACAATTCAGGGGGCAATAAATACTCTGAAGGAAATAAAGCAGGTCAGTGTGATAAGGAATAACTGGGCCATAGGGACTTTGAGTGGGAGAATATGCAAAGACCCCTCTGAAGAAGTGGCATGTGAGCCCAACTCCAGTGACAAGAAGGAGCAGGTCAAGTAATGGCAGAGAACAGTATTCCAAACAGAGATAATAACAAGTACAAGGATCCTGATGAAGGTCTAGGCTAGGTCTTTTTAAGGAACAGAAAGGCAAGAATGGTCAGAAGAAGTCATAAAAATCATTCATTGGCCAACCTCTCTAAAGAAAATTGTGAGAATGAATGAAACAGGATGGGTAAGCCCTTGAAAAATTTAAAGCACTCTACCAAATAAAATGAATTATTAGAACCAGCATACTATGAAGAATAACTCCTATCCTCCATATTATATCTTTAGGAAAGGTTAGAATTATAGTTCCTTTCATCCATGTCTCTCAAAACATAGTATTTAGAGCCAAAGGGAAGAGTCCAACCCATTCATCTTCCAGATCAGAGAACAAAGACACTAACTTAGCCAAGACCATGTCAGTGGCTTTCTAGGATGCAGCCCATCAGGTCAGGGTGCCCCACCCCTCACCCCTACATTGGGCTGCTTGAACAAAACTGCCCACTTCTTCTCTAGGGCTGACTAATTTCACTACAAGAAATCTGCAATATAGGCAAAATAAACCAATTGTCCAAGGCTTCATGTACACAACTGGTGGCATTAGCATCATGGAGATAAGAATTTGAAGTCTCAACAAGACTTGACTCTAGACTCACCACTTACAGGTTTTACGACCTTGGATAAGTTATTTTAAACTCTCCAAGGCTTTAGGTTCTGTATTTCAAGTTGGAGGATAATAGAGATGTCTTTCTTCCCTATATTATGGAATTCTGAAAGGATCAAATATTCTACTATACATGAAAGTCTAAAGAAACTTTAAAGCACAATAGAATATCATTACCCTTGTCATTTCTTTTCTTTTCTTTCTTTCTTTCTTTTTTTTTTTTTTTTTTTTTTGGATATAGTATCTCCTTGGGTTCCTGACCAGGCACTGTCACTGACATTCTACCATGTGGCACAATCACCACTACCTTGGATCGGCCTTGGGAATAACTTTCTATTTTGTGGGTTTAAAAAAATGCATCCGAGGAGCTCCATGAACACTTGATGGTTTATGAAATCTGCCTCATGGTTATACTTCTCACTGATTTCCTCTTTGTTTGAATCCCACCGTGAGAGAAACAATCACAGGTGACATTGGAAATACCCCTTCCTGGATGAAGATCCAGGATTCTGCTGAAGACAAGCCACAAGACCCTGGGCAAGTCTCGGGCCTTTAGGTTGCCATTAACATCGTGTGTTTTCATTCCTGGAATGTGCAGAACACTTATTACCTGCACATTGTGATGGGCAGGGTATCTCCTATTTGTTGAGTTTCCCACCGTGTAAGGAACAATTTCAAATCCATTATTTTATTTGATCCTTTTAATAATCCTGGGAAGAGTGAGAACAGAGATGAGGAAAGCAAATTTACAGAGGAGAAAATGGAGGTTTTTGTGGTTATGTGACTCGTGGAAAATCCCAGAAGTCTGACTAGTCTAACTCTAAGTCTAGCGCTCTTTCAAGTTTACTGAGACTCTTTCAGGTAAGGATCTAGCGAAGATGAGATCAGGTGATGTATATGAAAGCCGTTAGGGCTTCCCAGATATAATGATCCTAAGGACAAGGTGGTCATGACATGCCACCTTCCTTTGTCTGTCATGGTGTCTGCCTACCTAGAGTGCAACCAAGTGGAAGAGGAGGGACTGGTTCAGGGCATTTCTGCTCCCCCACGACATCTGGAAGAGCACACAGTATGCCTCTATCCATCCCTGTGGATTCACTGCCTGAGCTTAGCCCAAAAGATTATCAGGCATTCTCCACTGGAACCATACCAGTCCTTTAAGAAAGGAGCCCCCTCTGGAGTCCCAACAGGAGGAAAAACAACACACCCAAACTAGGCAATTTCCATACAGTCATGAAACATTATTTGAGTTAGCACTCTTGACAGAACTTCTTTTCTGTTTCTTCCTGAATTTTCTCTCCTTCCCCTATGAGGTAAATAAATATTTTAAAAAGAAAGAAAGTTGTGTGCTCTTTTGTTCTGTCTGATCTACATATTGGAACCAAAAGGCTGTATTTCTTTTCCTCCTAAAGTAGTCATGTTGGCCAAGGAGCAAAAATGCATTTCTCTAAAAAAAAATAAAAGTTTATTTTACATGTTGTAAATACCAGGAAATTCTTATCAGGATGTGAAAGTTCAGGTCTTGTTTTTCTTTTATCCCCTTTCTTTCTCTTTAAAGGAGAGAAAGAAGAAAACAAATCTCTCTATAATGGAATCCCTTCTTTCTGCCTATGCCCTGCTGGAAGCAGCCTGACTCTCTAAGTGGCTTCTAACGTTCTGGTTGAGGTCGTCCTGCATTCCTAAAAGCTACTTCATTTTCCTTAATCCTTTAGACCAGAAGGAAATAATGCAATACCCCATGATAAAGTGGTCCTGGTTTTCTGACATCCCTCTAGCAAAGGACATTTTATGACAAACTCAAAATGCTGAGGGTTGTCAATAATAAGGGTTGTGTTTGATTTAAACAGTATTACAGTGCCTTAAGTTATAGAATTACCCAAACTAGGTGATTAATAGACTTTCTCCAGTCCAACTCCTTCATTTTACACTTGGAGAACCAGACTATCAAGAAGCCGCAGTGTGGCCCCACTTGCTCACTTCTCAGAGGCAGAGGTGGGGTGAGAACCCAGGCTCTCAGTTCAGTTTTCTGCATTCCTTCCTTCTCCCTTGCATTCTGTCATGTACCTCATTTGGATATCAAGGGAAACAATAGTGGGAAAATTCTTTCAAAAGGGTGTCTAATGAGGGATTACACATTTCTTCATTCATTCATCAATTTGGCAAACATTCACTGGGCACCTTTTATTGCTAGGCAATGGGGGATGCGTAAGTGAAAATGATGTGGACCCTTCCTGCAGTGTGTGTGGGTGTGTGCATGTGTGTGCACACATGTGCAATTGTCTCAAGAAGTACACCTGAACATTGTGGCTTTAGTGATTTAAAAAGGGGGCACATTAAAAAATATCAGAGTGGGAGTGGTGCCAATCAGAACAATGTGGGCCAATTCCTTTGTGTCTCTAAGAATTTGTGTCTCTAAGAATTTCAGTTAGGTAAGCATATCTTCCATAGCCACCCTTATTAGCTACAACCCATTCTCCACAGAACAGACAGAGCAATCATTGAAATAATTAACTAAAGTCATGTTGTTTCCATGCTTAAAATCTTGAGTGATTGTCCATTGTCCCCGGGAGGAAGTCCAGGAAGACCTCTACCATGAGGCCCCCTTCATCTCCCCACCCCACCCTCTAGAACTCCCTCACTAGCCCTTCTGGCTGCATATTTGCCTTACTTGGCCAGGCTTGCCATACTGGCACTTATCACTTCCTCCAAACCACCAGATGTATTCCTGCCTCAGGTCATTTGAACAAACTGCCACTCCTTCTCTTGACCCAGCCAGACTTGTCACCATCTCACCCAGTCCACCATTCATCTAGCTGACTCCTTAGTCTTCAGCTCTCACCTTGGACACCACTTCTTTAGGGAGACTTCTGTGACCCTCAGTACTAGGTGAGAGCCCTTTCTGGGCTGCCATAGCACATTGCTTCCTCGGCCTTACATTCAACAGCTTTATCATGTTTCCTTATTAAAGTCTCTCTTCTCTGGCAGACTCTAACTCTAAGATGAGGCCCAGTATTATGCTTGTCTTGTTCACAGTGAGGCCAAGGTCTAGAGCAGTGCTTGACACATAGCCAGTTTTATATAAATATCCATTGTTTAGATAGAAGGATGGATGAATGGATGAGTAGATGAATGAATGGATAAATGTATATATGAAGGTGTGAATATGGACATTTCAAATGACAAACGCCACAAAATCACGACTGGGATGAAAAGTTCCAGCTTGGACTTAATCAGTTAATTCTGGAACTTAAGAACAAGTGGATATGTCCTAAAATATAAAAAAGGGAACTTTGGAAAAAAACAGACACTTGAGATTCATGATCCTTAAAAGTGATAGGAATAATTTAAAATCGTAAGTACCCAAAGGATGAAAGGAAGAGAGAAATGACAGCTCTAAAATGGGAAACACAATTCAGAGAGGCAAGGATGGGACTAGTCATCAGGGACCTGAGGCCCCTCACCCCTGAACTATGCATCTTCTTCCTCTGTAGGAAATTAGGAGGGTAACTGAAGGAAGGAGGAGGAACAGGAGCCTGTTTTCTGGAGCCTTCTGAAGCACATCATCATGGAGTACAACTGGGTCTCCTGCAACACGTGTCTTCCTGGGAGAGTTGGAGCCCAGCTCGCCTGAGTGTTTCGTGTTTCTGAATAACAAGATGACTGCACACTGGGGCACAGGTCATGCCAGGAGTAGACAGGCTGTGAGTCCTTGACTCTCGAGCAAGGAAGGAGCTCTCTCCTGTAGTCCCAAAGTGGTGGTAGGAAAGTGTGGTGTTGCACGCAAGCACGTCTGTGTGTGACAGACGGTGGTGCTTGGTAGAATCTGTAGATGCTATGATTTAAATTTCATTCTGTTAGACTATTGGACAAGGAGAGAAGAAAACATAACCACAGAGAAAAATAAAAGGCAGCAGGAGGGCAATGTAGTAACTTAGGAGCCGATGCAGAAGAGTGGAAAGGTGAGGTGTTGGTAAAGGTAGGTAATTAGGTGACCACCCTTAGAGAGGGTTGGATAAGCTCACACACAGACTCCAAGCGTGTTTTCAGATTTTTCCTCAAAGCCTGTCTCTTTACAAAGTCTCCCTGCAGTTAGCAGTGGGCAGCCTGGACAAGCGATCTTTCTCTCTCTCTCCCTCCCTCCTTTTCTCTCTCCCTCCCTTTCCCTGTCTGTCCTCTCCTGCCAACTTTGTCCCCAAAGTAACCACTGGCAGGCCATTATTGTTGTGAAAGAAGAAAGGAACTGCAAGACTCACCTCAGTCACCAATGGAAACTAATACACACCTAGGCAGTTTATGTATTTTGACATCTGTAATGCATGAGGTGTTTCTAGAACTCCAGGAACTGATACTCTTGGTTTCGGGGGTGTGCTATGCTATGCTCCATCTGAGGCAAGCTTTCCCAGCTCGAAGCACTTTGTGGGAGCTCCACACATGCCCTTAATCCTTTCAACATCCCCACCAAGCGCGAGGCTCTGATGACGATGACACTGTGCACATTTCCAGAGAACAGAAGCTTTACACCCGCCCCCACCCTCCCTACTCTGACAGGGCTGTGCTTTTCTCCTGGTGGAATTCTGGAAACCCAGCCTCTTCTAACTTGTCTAGCGACTCTCTGAAGTCACAAAAGCAACATTGTCCAGCCCTGTCTTAAGGAAGATTAAACTGCATTTAACAATTCAGGAAAGGTAATGATCTCACTACAAAATCAACACACGGTGATGGCCAGAAGGCTGCTCCAGCCACTGTGCAGTGGCCACCCAACACCTCACGCCTCAACCATCCATTCATCCTTCTTCTTCCACTCTGCTGCCCAGCTCCAAGGCTCTGACCCAGTGACATCACCCCACACTGAACAGGATTAAACTCTCTGGGGCTAAGTAAATAGACCTCAGCAGGCAGCTCAGTCCCTGCAGGGGTTCCAGTGGAGAGATCCCAGGTCTGCCCCAGGCTCTGGGCAGGAATGACAAATTCTACCATTCCGCCCTCCATGAGAGCCCTCCACGGGCTCCCAGCCCTTCTCACGGCACCCAGATAGCAATGGTGGGCAGTGAGCACAAAAACCACACTAGACCTTTGGAGAGCAAAAGCAAAGGAGTCACTTAACGGAAAGTACACTGTCTCACCACTGGATTTGCTAACTTCAAATAATTACATTTTTGACCTCAGAAAAAATGAAACATGGGCTTTTTTAGGGGGTTGCATTCTTAATGAACTTCATGCAAGGAGGTCAAGAAAATCACGTGATAACAATAACGAATATTTAGGATTCAGTACCTAAGAGTTCTGTACAGATATGCCAAACAGTGACACCAAATTCTCACTGGTAAGCTTCTAATGAACTTTTCAACACTGAGCCCATTTACAAAATGCCCAGAATAAAACTCGAGGCAGGAGATGGTGAGTGATTAGGGGCCCCCTGCCAGCTTGAACAGTTTGCTGAGCAGGTCTTCAGATCTTGGGGTATCAGCACCCTGCAGGCTGAATGACAGAGGGATGGAAAGGAGGGATGCCTCTCTGTCCTCCAGAGGCTATTACACTTTCCAGTTTCAGACGAAAAGAATCAGCAAGTGGATTTCATACAAGGCCAGCTCAGTATCAATGCCTCTAAACTCAGCCAAACTAAACAGCTCAAATCTTGGCACTGTCTCCTTCAGGGAGAAGGGAAGGAGGGGCTCCAGCAGATAAAGACAAAATGCCAGCTTGCCCCTCAGCCCATGCACACACAAGGAACTTGATTTCCGTGCCCCAGGGAATCTGTCGGTGAAATTCCAGAAATTTGCTTAGAGATTGTAAATATAACAGTCAAATTCAGAAATGGGAAGGCTGTTCCCCAACTTCTATTTTTCCATGGAAAGTACTAATCAGTGCCATTCTGATCCAGCAGACAAATAAAGTGCTTGAGAAATCAGATTTTTTACCACTGGCCCCAAAATGTACCTATTACAGCTTGTCACAAGCCCCTGCTCTCTTCCGGACTGGTGTCCAGAAGTCCTCAGTTTACCTGCTCAGAAGCCTGGGGGGAAAGGAGGGTGGTGCCTGCTCTGAGGGAGAGAGTAGACCTACAGGAGGCAAATAGGTAGAACACTCCCCGCCTGACAAGAACATACTAGATGGTACCAGTGCAGAGAGGAAAGTCAGGTTCACAAGGAAACGCAGCATAACCATGAGGATGACACTAACAGTCACAACATAATGGTCCATGCTGATGCGATGACTATTTAGCACCAGGCACTGAGCTGAGTGCGTAAACCAGTTCTGCTACTTACGAGTGGGGGGATATTGGGCAAGTTATTTCACATTTTGATCCCTGGCTTCTCCTCCTGTATTTGGGAGGAAAGGGAAGACAGTGCTCCCTCTAAAAGAACACCAAGTCACACACCAGGGTCATGCTGGCACTGAGGAGACACCAACTTCTATCTGACCTTCATTGCCCAACTTTGACCGCTAAAGCACTCCCTCCCGACTTATCTAATATTTATCCTCTGGGTATCCTGGGAGACAGCCTAAGGAGAAACTTTTCTCCCCACTTCACAAGTGGAAACTGAGGCACAAGCAGACAAAGTGTAAACAGAATGTTCAGGGCTAGGCCCCAAGCCCTGCTGATCCCATATCGAGTATCCTCCTCTACAAAACAGGCCAGCAGCAGAGATGAGCATCCGTGCGTACATTCATGCAGGTAAGGACATCTGAGTGCTAAATGCCCCCCCACCCCCAGGATATTATCTCTCTGTGGCATTATTTAAGGTATTTTATATTTCTTTACAATTTTTTTCCCCTGGCTAACAGATTAAAAGGCAGGACTTCTTTAGGCATAAAGGATAAACCCAAATGGCACAGCTCAAGTGATGAATACGGGGAATTAAAGGGAAAGAGGAAAGCTTCTTAACACGTACTTTCCAATTGCCCTGGAGCCCAGGAGCTTAAATATTTACCATGAAATTTCCTGTCCCTCTGGCTTTGGGAGTTTCTAACTTGCTAGATAGAGTCTTATCCTGACAGTTCCACCTCACAGTGCTGCTAAATAAAATGAGAGTAGATTCTGTCTGGTTTGGAAATCATATTTTCTTTGGCCTTTTAGGAAAAATCAATGGAGGCTGGGTCTGAATGGCCATCCTCATGAAAAGCACGGGCTGTGCTGTAGAGTGAATCAGGAATAGCTAAATGTGAACACTGGCTGGGTGAACAACTGAGCCGTGGAAAGAGATGGGGGAGAGGGCAAGGAAAAAAACGCCCCAGTGGCAAAAGTGCCCTAAAAAAAGTGCTTAACTTAATGTCCAGGCCTGGACTGTCGGTCCACACAACACCCTCAGGAGGGGATGACTGTTTACAATTACCACCTCCTAACCCGCCAGGGCCGCTCCACATAGATGACCATACATTACCACCTCACAAGAGATAAAAGAGAGATACAAGTAAATACCAATTAAGTTAAAATGTCCTTGTTCATTGAATGTTGAAAGGCTATTAAGAGGCAGAAGCAGGATGGGGTCATCCTGGGGTGATGTGAACTGAGCAGTGTAGGCAGAGATCAAAGCCCAAGGAAAGAGGTCTGAGCCGAGATCTGCCCAAGCCTACCAGGCTGGGCGACTGAGACAGACATTGCTCTAACTGGGCTACAGGTGGAAGAGGGACAACATGCAGGCAGTCGGTGAGATGACTCTTAAAGTCCCTTCCAAATCGGGTCATCTTTATTCCCATCATTCTAAACCCAGTCTTTGCCACTTGCTATTTTTTAGTCTAAGATAATGAAAGAAATGACCAAAAATGGTGCTTTCCGAGCCTGGGAATTCCTAAACTGAGTTAAATTTGAAAATTATGCTCCATCTTAATTACTTGGATTGAGTGAAGGAATTATGAGGTAAAATAAAAGTACAGGCATACCTCAGAGATATTGTGAATTCAGCTCCAGACCACTGCAAAAAACCAATGCTGCAATAAAGTGAGCCAAGTAAATTTGTTGGTTTCCCAATGCATTTGAAAGTTAGGTTTACCCTACATGGCAGTCTATTTTTTTTTAAGTTTTTATGTATTTATTTTGAGAGAGAGAGAGAGCAAGCAGGCAAAGAGAGAATCCCAAGCAGGCTCCGTGCCATCAGTGCAGAGCCCAACATGAGGCTCAATCTCACAAATCGTGAGATCATGACCTAAGCCAAAATCAAGAATTGGATGCTCAACCGACTGAGGCACACAGGCGCCCTTATACTGCAATCTATTAAGTGTGCAATAGCTTTAGGTCTAAAAACCAAAAACAGTGTATGTACCTTAATTAAAAAATACTTTATTGCTAAAAAACGCCAACCATCATCTGAACTTCCAGAGAGCCACAATCACTGATCACAGATCACCATAACAAACATAATAATAATGAAGAAGTTTGAAATACTGTGAGAATTACCAAAATGTGATACAGAGACATGAAGTGAGCAAATGCTTTTCGGAAAATGTGCCCACAGACTTGCTCAATGCAGGGTTGCCACAAACCTGAATTTGTAAAACAAAACAAAACAAAACAAAACAAAACAAAACACAATCTCTGCAAAGCGCAAGTTAAGTGCAACACAATAAAATAAGGTATGCCTCTACCAGGAAAAAAGAGGTCAGAAACTAGGAGGGACAAAAGTTATAGTTAATTCATTTGTTGGAAACCAGACTATGGGAGGAAGTCATGGCAGAAAAAAAAATGTAAGCAAAACTTAAGCACTGAATTCTTGCAGGAGCACAGTGAGAAAAAGAGAGGAGTCCAAACATCATAACCTTATATTACCTCCTCTGGAAACCTTCCTGACTTCCCCAGCTATGTTACCATAGCACCTTCTGCATCCTGCTAACGGCATCTGTCACACAGAAATATCCACATGTTGATTTAGTTGTCTGTGTCTCCTAGAAGAGGATGAGTTCTTTGAGGATAGGGAGAGCATTGTACTCAAACATGTATGTGTCAGATCTTGTACAGAGCTTTTATAAAATAATGGTCAAAAAACATATTGAATGAATAAACATTGAAAATTTTTCCTCCCAATAGCAGTTAAAAGAAAAACAAGAAAAAGAAAAGATTCAGGCCAATGGCTAAAGGTTTTCCTTTCTCGTGAGAAGGCTTGGGAACTGATTTGAAAGTATCAGCATTCTTAAGACTTTCATTAGCATTTTCAGGAAAGTTTAAAAAAAAATCTAAATTTACCTCCAGGGACCTTGTCATTATCCTTTCTGCAAAGCATTATACCAACTTTGAAGTGATTTGACTTAGAATAAAATCCAACTAAAAATGTAGAATCCCATGAATCTATTGTTAAGTATCTAGAGACTCCTGACTCACTCAAATCGTGAGGTTACTGTCATTTGTCTGCATGCCTAAGTGTCAAGGGTGTATGCTCTGGGATCAGATGACACAGGTTCAAATTCTGGCTTCCAGACTGCATGACATTTTCAAGCTGGGTGAAGAGTATCTTCCAGAATGTCTGTAAAAGGGTTAGGTTAGATGACCCTCGATTTACCCTCAACTCAAAGTTCCCATAACCCTAGGTATTCACACCCTCTCCTCAAATAAGCTACTGCCAAGTGACATTCTGTATGACAGCTCCCGCTAATCTCTGATACACATCACAGCTAGTGCCAATCATTGGTAACAGGGTTGTCTAATTCCCAGTTTGGTATGGGGTGAAGAGCAGGGCATACACATACACACATACTCTTGAAGGACACTTCAATAGATATAGGTCAGGAATGTATGTGTTTTTTTAATGTTTTATTTATTTTTGAGAAAGACAGAGTGGGGGAGGGGGCAGAGAGAGAAGCACAGAATCCGAAACAGGCTCCAGGCTCTGAGCTGTCAGCACAGAGCCCAAATGCAGGGCTCGAACCCACAAACTTTGAGATCATGACCTAAGCTGAAGTCAGATGTTTAACCAACTGGGCCACCCAGGCACCCCAGGAATGTATGTTTCAATGAAGTTCTACAGATAGAACAATTTCCCATGCCCTCACCGCCGCTTCAGTTGAGACTGACCCCACCTGACTATGCAGAGGCCCATGCCTACATCTAAAGAGGCAGTAAAGACTACCATCCTTTTAAGAAAAACATCTTCAAAACCATAGCAAACCAGGAATTAGCACAAGAATCTTGGGCCTTCCTTCCTCCTTCTCACATTACCCTTCAATAACTATGATCTACCTTTGGCTCGAACTTCTGTTTTTAATCTGATTCGATGGCAATGTTGTCCCTAGATACTCTAAGTGTTTGTGGCAGGAGAAAGGAAGTACGTTAACATGTCACCTAGGAACTACATGCTGCCATGCCAGGCCATGCCAAGAGAGAAATGAATACACCCCTAAGAGAAGGGGGAGTAGGGAGCAGGGGAGAAAGAGAGAGATTAGTACTGTACTTGGAATCTGACCACATGCTCTTTGGCTGAGCGGAGATACTCCACAGAGCCCTAATAGTTGGATTGGGTATTTGTTTACTTGTTTATTCGTTTAGGTTTTGGCTTTGGTTTCCATTAATCGGGAATAAGCACTTACAGAGTAAGGTTCCAAACATCCGAACTACGACTTCTCTACATTCTAGGATCAAGAAGGCGGCAAATTTCTGTTGGCATAGCAAAGATGTACTCAGGCAAAACCTCAATGTGCTGCCTGCCGTGCAGGAGTGGGCAGGTGACCTGCAGACCCCAGTCCTGCCAAGTTGGCCCTGCAGCGTCTGCCAGAGTTCCTCCTTACCCCCGTCTTTGTGCCTGGCTGTGAGCTGACCTTGACACGAAGTCTTTGGGGGCATATCTGCAACTAAGACTCACTGCTTAGAATCACAGTCATTGAGGATCCTTTCCATGGACATCCTCTCTCTAAAATGTAGTGGTGAAGGGAGGTTGCTCACAGCACACATAACACCTGCAGGGAAAAGCTTTGCATGTCTACACCATGGATGGGAGGTCTAAAGGCACCCTTAGTGAGCATGCTTCCTCTACAGACAAACTCTACATTTATCTTTTATAATTCACCATAGGTCATAGCTAGGTAATTATGGGCTCTTATTCATTAGGAGTAGGTATGGAAGGAAGATGAGGGCCAGTAACAATCCATTCCATGGACGTGAATAAAGAAAATGTCCTGGTCTTTAACATATACCAAGAAAGTAAAAGGAACAAAGAACAAATGAACCTCTCCTAGATATTTCCACACAGAAGGGCACAGTTCACCTTCAAAAGTCCAGTTTCTGAAAATACTATGGAATAAAGATTCTTTCAGATAGGAGATACTTAAGAAGTCGTAACATTAAGGTATAACATCTTTTGGGTATCTATTTAATGCCGGGTATTATTCTAGGCATTTTTATATGTTCCATCATACTTAATTCTCAATATGAGAATTAATTAATTCTCATTAACTTAATTCTCAATGATTCCCCATAAACTCCAATCATTAAACAGATGAGAAAACTGAGGTGAAGAAACATGAAGTTACCTAAAGTTGTCCAGTGGTATTCCACAGAGCTGGCTTCAAACCCAGTCTGAGGGCAGAGCCTGAAAACTTAAGTACAACACTTAGCAGCTGGGGAGGATGACCAAGAACAGAAATACCAGGCTGCCCAGGAGTGGAATTTTCCTTTAGTCCTGGGGTTACACTCTCATGAAAATACCCCCAGGACCTGAAGAAGCTTCGGAGCCAAGAATGTTCCTTTCCCTGACAAGCACCAGTATTCCCAGGGATGGGCTCCCCATCCCCGCTGGGCCCGAGGCAGGACTCTAGAGGAGGGGCAGGCCTTCTCCAGCCAATGCAAGAGGCCCAGCCCTGCACTCCCCAGGCAGATGTGGATCCGGAGGTGTTTTCTTTTCCTTTTCTTATTTAAAGAAAAAACAAAACTCTCCACACTCCCCACACGTAAAATGCCTCTCGTGCTGCCGCCAGACAATAATTTTACAGTCGCACAATGACCCTTGCACAGAAAAAAGAGGAAAAGGCTGCACCCCACCCAATCCAAGCCTGGGAGAGTCAACCTCTGGAAAAGCCCAGGTCGCAGAAGATCAAACTCACTCACTGAGGAACAACAGGAGGTGGGGAGGCAGGCGGGGGTGGGGGGAAAGGATGGCGAAGGAGGAAGCATAAAGTTTAAAGGTCAAAACAAATGTCAACCTAACACCAGTACTGTATGAACAGCACACAGCCTCACTGCTAGACAAATAAATGTTGCCGGGGAGGCAAGGTATCAAGAGGTTTTATTAACTCTCTTCCTGGAATCGTACACATAGGAAGTCTGTTCCATCATATAAGCTGCAAAGCACAATATTTATCCCTTGGGGGGGAAATCACAGAGCTGATATTGAATCCACAATACAGAGTTTCTCCCCCATTCCCTTCCCAGCCGGCCTCTGTGCTTACTGCACCTCCAGGGGCCTGTCAGCAGGAAATACCCACGCAGATTTTGATAAGACTGGAAAGGGTCACATGCTGATGAAAACACAGGGCACAACCCTGCCTCCGCCTTCTGCTGCCTTTCCTGGGCATGACTTGGTTCCACTGGGCCCGAGTGAGGCCTGAGATGGATGGTGTCCCCTGCATCTGCAGCACTGTGGGGGTCTCTGTGCCATCCCTGTGCCAGTCCTGTGAGGATCCCACCTCTCTCGGGGACTCCACCATGAAAAATGTGCCTTCACAGAGCCCAAGGCAGTAAAGGAGATGGCTGGACTTGGTTTGGTTCACTTGTGCACAGTAAGCTCTCTGTCTATTCTGTCTGTGCTTCCCATGTGGACCGCTCGCCTGGGTCACCTGGGGAACTTAAAAATGTGTGAGTGTGAGCTCGTCCATGTGCCTGTGTCTGTTCCCCAGGCCCACGCTCAGAAGTTCTGATTCAGTTGGTCTGGAGTGGATCCTGAAAATCTGTATACTTAAAAAGCTCCCAGGTAATTCTGATGCAGTTGGTGACCCCCAAAGCAGCGTGCAAGTGAGTATTAGAGGAAATGAGAAGTCACGGTGTCGCCCTCCTTGCAAGTGGTCCAGGACAGGCAGGCAGCGCAGTTTGTAGTGGACCACTGTGATACTCACTGTGAGCACAACTGACTCAGAATCCCTCTTCAACGTGCCATGCAATTCTCTTCATTGCGTTCAAGAGACAGTTGTGCATCTGGAGGCACACCTGCATCCTTCCCCGATTGCTGGGAATACCTTCTCCAATCCATCTTTACCCTTCACCACTCTCCTGTGATATGAAATACGTGACTATTTTCTGTTCTATAATGCCTCCCTTACCTTCTGATAAGATTTGGTTTACTGAGCTCCCTGACATCTGTATAGTTATCACCTGTAACATATCACTGAAATCTTTTGAAGGAATGACTCAAAGTATTTTTTCCTTGAGCTGTTCGTGAACAATTGAGGCTGGGGAATGTTTTGTTCTGGCAAGTGCTAAAAAACAAAAGCAAAAATAGTAAGCTACTTTGCATGTATCATCCAAGCATAAAAGATAAAATGATGAATCCACTGGCAATCCCAAGGACACAGCAAAAAATACCAAATTCTAGGATAAAAGGATAAGCCAAGGCAAGTACCAGATGAAAAATAGGTAAATGCAAACAAATTAAACAAAATAGGTAAACTCAGAACACGCTGGATCGCCAAGCTGATCAAGAGTCAAGAGAAGTGAGGTTGTTACTTCACCATCTCACGGCCAGGTTCAGGCAAACCAAGGAGATGCTGTGTTTTCCAGACTCTTGGCCTTCACTCAGCATCCCTTACTTCTGGTTCTGTGCTGTCTCTTACCTAAACATGCTGGACAGCAGGCCTTCCTACTCTCTTCTTCCTCAATTATTTCTATAGAAACTCTTCTCATGGACTCATCAGTCACCAGTCACTGACACCTCAGTTTGAATACAAACCAGTGGTCTCTCTCCCATAGAATTTGCATTTTATTTCTTCAGTGGGCTGAGGGTAGGGGAAAGATGAAGTGGGAAGAACACTTTCCTTTTTTAAAAAAAAAAAAGTCTTCTGAAAAAATTTCCAGATCCACTAGCAGTAAGGAACAGTCTAGGGCTTCCTTTCGATGGTGTAGTTGAGGGTGAAAAATCTGAAATGTCTGCAATTAAGTGCCCATAGTGAGCCACAGAGAAGATGGTGTGCCTTCACCTACACTGCCTAGAAGGTATACGGGCACAAAGGTGGGGTCAGGTCCCACTGCTGAAAGAGGATCCTCACAGCTGCTACATACAGATACACGTGTCTAAAAGGCTGCCAGGCAGCCCTCAGCTGTTTTCCATTCCACGACAACAGAAAAATGGCCCTCTCTGAACTTCTGTGACATAACGGGGGGAGGGAAATTGGTTTCTTTTGGGGTTGCTTGTACTAGATTTCTTCATAAGAATAATCATGAGGAAGAATAAAAATTTTAAGTTTTACTCCCCATTTTCGCTTTTTTTCCCAACACCTACTTCCAGACACGGATTTCTACATAAGGTGGAAAAAAAGGAGGAAGCATTTAGAAAATTAGGGTCTCCAGAAGAACTTGATTTGAGCCAAGGTCATCTAGGTGGGTCTCTTCCAACTAACACCAGTCTAAGAAATCTCCACCCATTAAGAACAGAGATAAAGAACACACTTTAAAAAGACCTTCTTATATAGTTTAAAGAACGTATCAGGACTTCTTTCTTTTTTGTGCCCAAGGGACTTGTGGTTTTTAGAAACTGTACCAAATAGTAAAGATCAGTTTCAGGGTAAGCGAAAAGTGTCTAGGGTTGAGCTACCATGGAAAGAAAGACAAAAATGGTAAAGACCACACACACACACACACACACACACACACACACACACACACACACAGAAAGAGAGAGAGAGAGAGAGAGAGAGAGAGAGAGAGAGGGAAAGGGGGTTGGGTTGGGGATGTGTTAAGTGGAAGGGATCTATCCACATTCCCATGGGAAGTGTCCAACTGTAGGGCCCCTGAACTCTTCATGGATAAGAATTCCTTTTCTGGACCAGCCCCCCTCACCAAATCCTAGGCCCAGCACCCTCAGGCTTGCTGGCACAGTTCTGACTGTTCACCTGACCTTCCAGCTTGTTTCTTCCCCTTTTCCCCATTCCTCATGAACCTCCTTCTTCTGTCACTTAAAGAAAGAAAGTCAGCAGCAGGTATATTATACCCTACAGGTCACACAGCCCATCTCTCTTCATACAACCCTTTGGAGACAAAAAAGAGTCTATCAGCCTACCACTGTATCACCCTTGTGGGTATAGGGAATGACTACAGAGATGAGGAATTTATTAAACAACCAGGAGTAACTGTCAAAGTAACAGTCTTTGGTAAAATATACTTCTCTATATACTTGATAGGGTTTGGAACAATTTGGAAACTATAGGTTTCTTGTGTAATTCATTGTCCAATATGGTTAAGCTGTGATCACTATAATCCACTAATGGGAAGTTCCAATCTCTTTAGAAGGAAAAGAACAAAACACTTGGTAGTCACCAAAAACTTGGTAAATATGAACAAAATCCTTAGCTAGTTTTGACAGATCCCTAATGGAACAACTTGTATTGTAAGCAGCCCAATTCCTTCAAACTAGAGAAGCATTTAATAGAGAGTTAAAGTGAGTAAAGAAACTTGAAAACATTATACCTTATCCCAAGCTCTGCAACATACACCACACTACGTAGACATATACCATGAAAGCATTTGCTAATGTTTTAAGTATTTGCTCATGTGTTTTTCAGAATATTCTTAGAGAAAACTTGCAAAACAGATAAAGAGCAAAGCTTCTATGATTAGGTTTATTGTCCTCTTTGTCCCCAACATTGGCCCCCCAGTGCATTAAGAGCTCCTGAAATCACATCTTAAAGACCACTATCCCAGTTACAAACAACAGGTATGGGTTCTCTTTGTACGGGATGATTACGGACTTTCACCATTCATTCTGAGGTTCATTTACTAAATACCCACTGTACTTATATACAGAGATACCGTGGTAAAAGAGACATGAATTCTAATCTCAAGGAGCTCAGAGAAATCATCTGAATATTCCAAAAACATTAAGGTAAATAATATGATAAAGGTAGTGACAGTATGCTATGAAATTCCAGTTTAATTTTACCAAAAGTTTTCAGGGCACTGAGCCTGTTTCAGAATGAACTGACTCTTGACTTTAATTATCAACTCATTAACTCTGGGACAAAAGACTGGCTAGCTCAAGAAATGAGTATATTAAAGGCTTATTTGAGACAGACTTTATGCAAGGAAGTTATTTCATAGTATTCCCAAGAATTACATAAAAAGCACCTGTTATCAACCCTGTAAGTAAGCGATGATGATGCCAAAATTTAAAAGATATAAGAATAACAAAATTTTTGCACTGTGTAAAAAAGCATACTTCTAGCTGAGAATTATGATGCTGTGGCTGATATGGTGTCCTCTGTTGGCACTAATCACAAAGATTAATGTTATAAGCATGTATAACACTGAACACAATTTAGTAGCTAATTAAATCTTTTTCCTACGGGCATTTAGCATGGCCATTTTAAGGAGGTAAAGTGTTCCTAAGCTTAAATCCACTTCGGTGAGTTGAGTTTGCCGATTTCCTTCCCTTTGGTGAACTGGAAACCCTTAAGTTTGAGGTCCAAGTCACAGTTGGTGACTCCTCTGAGAACAAAACAGTTTCTTACAAGCGGATTTGATCTGTCTCTAGATAATTCAATTTACTCCCACGGAACCTGTGGAGTCCTTAATAACTCCAGGGTTATTTTTCTCTTTTGTAGTAATAGATGCCGTTATTTAGGGGAATGAAAGGAAACACTCATGCCAGTGACAAGAGAAAGAAGAAAGCTACAGAATGTGGGAAAGGAAAACAATGTAGAGTTATGTCATCCAGCATCCCACGAGAGTATGAAGGACTCTGCACATGACCATGGCATTTGCTCAGACACCCCCGTGAGAGGGAGCTGACTACTTCCTGGGGAAGCTCATCTCTCTTACACGGGCTTTTTATTTATTTTTAAAAGAAAAATTTCCCTACATTAATATGAATTTCTGCCTCCCTATCACTCCTACTTATTGGATCTAAATCTGCTCTGCAGAAGCATATGCAACTAACTCCCTCTCGTAGACAGGCCTGCAAATACACATCCTGGTGGAAGTGTGGGGCTCATTTCCAAATCTGTTGGGACCCTGTAGATTGGCCTCCAATGCTTTCTTCATTTTACGCACCCCTTACCACTCTGAAGAGACATAATAGATAATAAACTCAAAAACATAATTTTCAGAGATGATCATTATTCCATTTCTAATCTTTAAAAAATTTCTTGGCAAAATACACATAATAGAAAACTTAGCTTCTTAACCATTTTCAAGTGTGGCATTAAGTACATTCACACAGTACACCACTATCACCACCATCCATCCACAGAACTCCTCATCTTGTAAAACTGTACCCACTGAACACTGATTCCCTAGTCCCTCCTGCCCACTTCCTGGCAACCACCATTTCACCTTTTATCTCTGTGGATCTGACCACTCTAGGTACCTCATATGAGTGGAATCCCATAGCATCTGTCCTTCTACGAGTGGTTTATTCCACTTAGAATAACGTCTGCAAGGTTCATCTATGTTGTAACATGTGTCAGAACTTCCTTCCTTTTTATGTTTGGTTAAACAATGTTCTGTATTATTATTCCATTTTACAGATGCAAAAGTAAAGGCTCCGGGAGGTTAAGAGCTTTCCCAAGGTTTCACGACCGGAACTGAAGCCAGGTCCCCTGACTCCCTGTCCACTGCCTGCCTACTGTGTCCTTCCCTATTCTCCAAATGTTCTCTGTTTCCATTTGGACTGAAGCTGAAGAGGAGGCTTCTTTATCAACATTCCCAGGCAATGAACTTGCCTTCTTCTTGGAAGTCAATACACACACACACCCCAGACAGGGAAGTGCTTTTCAGATGGTAAGCAGCTTAGAGGTTTAGCAACTGCCAGCCCCAAGATGCAAACGCTGGCCAAGGTACCAGGATAGGAAACCTGTGGATTTAGTCCCACTATAATGAACACTACTTCCTTAAGACTTATTATAATTACTATTACATTTATTAATTGTGTTCCCCTTACAGGGTGGGGGGAGCATACTGCAAAGACTGTTTTCCTTTTAATATTGCAAGTTAAATTCCTCTGGTGGGCAGTAGTAGCAGGGAGAGAGACACCTCATGGGAATTTGTTTGTTTGTTTGTTTGTTTGTTTGTTTGTTTTAATCTGGATAGGATTAAATCCGGATTTAATCTCTCTTGCCAAGATATGGGGAAAGCCCCATACACTCAGTGTAACCAGAGTGGGGCTCAGAAATCCCTCACAGCTATTCCTTCTTAATAAAGAGGAGCCTTTCTGCAAGGGATGAGGTTACTGTCAGAGAAGGCATGACTAATCATGATTAATTTGATCTGTGCCAACATAAACTGGATCCACCACTCACTAAATAATTATTCTGTAGCCTGGATACCATTTCCACAGGGTTCAGGGAAGTTGCTGGCCATTTATCACATTAAAACAAAACAAAACAAAAACCCTACATAAACAAGAGGATAAAATAAGAAACCATCCCCCAAATAAAACCAAATGTCTTCACATCCACCCACAAAATGCCTGCTTGAAACTAGAAACAACAACAATAACAACAAAAACCCCTACATTGCTTTCTTGTGCCAAAGGAAGACAAACAGAATTGACTGGACACGTACCCTTCTCCAAGAAAACAAGAGGAGCCAAGTCTGATTGCTTTTTCGGGGCAGGTAAATGGCAGAAGTATATCCATGCCCTCAACTGATCTTTACTCCTATCCTGTTGGTAAGATATCAGCACCGATTCAACATAGGAGGAAATTGTGGCCTGGTAGATTTATTCCCAAACTGCCGAAAACCAGAGAGTATGTTTGCAGCAAAACCTGGTCTCAATCCAAGACTTCCACCATGAGGACTATCCTTAGCTGTGACCTTTGACCAAGTTCATCCTGGGCCAGATCCTAACCCAGACTGTCTCTTCTGAGTTCTCTACCTAGAGGAGATGATTTCATGAATCATTTTACAAGTATTTATTGAACACCCCCTTATGTACCAAATACTGTTTTAGGCACAAGGACACACAGTGAGCAGAGCAAAGTCTCTGACCTTAAGGTGTTTTCATTCTGCCAGCTAATGAAAGGCAGCTAATGAACAAATAAGCAAGAAAACACATAACACATCGGGTAGAGATAAGTGTGAGGTATGAAAATGAAGTAGGTTAGGAGAAAGAGGGAAAGTAGGAAGGGATGGAGTGTGTTATTTTATAGAGAGTGGCCAGGAAAGGCATCATGGATAACTGATATTTAAGCAGAGAGATCAAGAGCAAGTACTACAGATACATGGGGGAGGAAACAGCAAAAACCAAGTACCTGAAGTTGACTGGTGCTTAGAGAATTCTGTAAGGTGGATGGAGCACAGTGAGATGAGGCCAGGCGGGTAACAGGGCCCAGCTCACTCACAACTCTGCAAGCCATTGCAAAGAGTTGATTTTTGCACAGAATGAAATGGGGAGCCATTGCAGATTTGGGGCAGAGGAGCGTCTATGGTGGAAAACAGAATGGATATTCGAGTTTGGAGTTTCAGCTGGTACGTCCAGGCTAGAGAGAAACATTTGAGTGTCTTATGTGTATAGATGATAATCAATGTCCTGTGAGCGTATAACAGACAGAAGAGAATGGAAGGCTGAGTCATGGGGCACTCCAACGTTTAGAGTCAGGGAGATGACAAGGATCAGCAAAAGACTCAGAAAAGAAACAGGCAGAACTGAGAGGAAAACAGAGAGTGCGGTCCCAGAAGCCAAGGGAAAAGTGGCTCAAGGGGGAGAGGATCAAATGTGACAAATGTGGCCAGGAGAGTAGATAGTAATTAATGTTATCAGAAGCTTAGGAGCATCTCTCCAAAGATTATTTAAATTCTGGCTTCCAGCATGCATCAGAAGAAAACGGGAGAAAGGCTATGTCACTTACCAACCCTCTTGGGTTTGCAAATTCTTCACAGAGAGAGTTCAGAGAGTCAATATAATAACTCTCTGCCTCAATAACCAAGCTCCATGCTGTATGTAGCCAGTGGTGTTTGCTTCCAGCTAAAGGATGCAGATGCCTCGATGCCAGTTCACTCCCTGTTCCTCACCACAAGCAGGGGGCTGAGAGGGAGCAGTCTGTTTACCTGGCCTCATTTTAGATGGGAAGACACTGGAACATTAATTTGGATGCTATGCCACAGTAAAATGTCCCTTCGGTCCAGGAAAGTTTGATTTCCATGACCTGGCGTTCAACGTCCTCTACGACTGTTTCATAACCCCAACTATTTACTCCAACCCATGTAGCTACTCACTGTTCCCGCAACACCTGGAATATTTCCCTACTTTTGGACCAGGATGCTTCCCTCCCTACCTCTGCCTATTCAAGGTAGTTTTTAGGCCCAGTTAAATTCATCAGTGAATATTTCTGTAAATGAGGCCACTTGCAGGTCTAGAATAATTTCTCCCTTCTCTTTGTCCAACTCATAAGCACTTATTATATACATGTTAGCATTTCTACCCTGCTAACTTGATATATTTTTGGTGACAGGCACCATATCTTCATTATCTCTGTTTGTGTATCACTTAACATTTGTGCCTTGTCCCAAATAGGTACTCAACAGTTAGAGACTGAGTGAATGACTCTTAACAAGGAAAGATGGGGCTTAAGAGCAAAAAGCATTTCAATGGTTGAGTTCAATTCAAGATCTTTAAATTCTGACACCCAGATCCATTCTTCAGAAGCATTGGTTCCTGGTTCTGCCCACGCCAATTGTCAACGGTGACAGAATTGTTCAATATGCTCTGAAGGTCTTGGCTCAGCCACTCCAGAAATGGGCTTGCATATTCTTTCCTTCTCTGGGGACCACTCCCACACTCCCAGCCTCAATGGGAAACGCTTGATCCGTTCTGACTTTAAAAATAATTACTTCTTTCCTTTCTTTTTCACAGAATACCCTGGCAGCCATTGAGATAGTACTATATACTACACCAGAGAAAAGCGAATGGTCAGTGTGTATCTGTTAAGGTCCACTAGGTCCATGAAGCCACACTTAAGAACCGCTACCCCCACGTCCATCCCTGTACTTAGCATATAGAAAAGAATACATGGAGGCACCTGGCTGGTGAAGGTGGTTAAGTGTCTGACTATTGATCTTGGCTCAGGGAGTGATGTCATGGCTTGTAAGTTGGAACCACACATTGGGCTCTGGTGCTGATGGCGTGGAGCCTGCTTGGGATTCTGTCTCTTCTCTCTGCCCCTCCCCCACATGTGCATGTGCGCGCTCTCTCAAAATAAATAAAGTTAAAAAAAATTTTTTTTAAAGAATAGACAAAAATATCTCTAGCTTTACGTATATTTGAGGATCTGAACGAAACTCAGACCTCTATGTGCTAAGTGCTAAGTGAGTTGCACTGTCTGGATAGCAACATCTTAGGAACTCAGGGCCTGGGGAGATACCAAGAACTGGCTGTAATCATAGAAGAGATCCTGAGGGGGGGGGGGTTCTGGAACTGAAAGGTTTATCAGAGGGTGACAGGACAGGAGAGCATGTCAAGAGTGAGAAAAGAAGTTAGCTGAACTTGAAGCAGGAAAAAAAAGTGTTTAGAAACCTGGTACAGGGGCACCTGGATAGCTCAGTCGGTGAAGCGTCTGACTCTTGATTTCGGCTCAGGTCATGATCTCACAGTCATAAGATCCAATTCCAAGTCAGGCTCTGTGCTGGGTGTGGAGTCTTGAGATTCTCTCTCTCTCCTTCTCCCTCTGCCCCTCCCCTGCTTTGCTTTCTCCCCCTCTCTTGCTCTCTCTCTCAAAAAAAAAAAAAAAAAGAAAAAGAAAATTAAAATTAAAAAAAGTAAAAGAAATAGAAAATTATTTAAAAAGAAGCAGCAGCAGCAACAGATTGGTAGAACTGTGAATTGGCCAGGGTGAGAGATGAAGCTGGAAAGACCAGTCTGGCTAGCCAGTCCAGTTTGTCACCTAATGGTCCTAATATAGCTGCTCTGCGTCTTTGACGACCTGCTCAGCCAGGGCACAACAATGAGGCCAGGCTGTGGACAAAGATCTACCATCAGTCACAAGTGATGGAAAGAGCACTGTACACTTCTGACTGTACCAGGAGTCAGAAGGACCGCGTCCCAGCCCCAGCTCTGACACTGAAGAAGCTTCTAAATATAAACAAGGCAATCAATTTCTCCTTGCTTTGGTCTTCTTCCTTAGGGGAATAAAAGGGTAAAGCAATGGCACTGTCCACCTCATATCATTATCATGTGGCTCATATGCAATAATGATTATCAAAGCTCTATTCAAAATCAATATGCATAGGACATAAATCTCTAACAAAATATGGTGGGTTGTCTTAAGATTTGTATCGGTAGAATTTAACACAGGCTCAAGGATAGCACTGTAACCCATCACTGCCCCTCATTCAAAGAGTATTCTCTTGAGGAGGGACCATATCATCAGTTCTTCAGAATCAGAGGGGTGCTGGGAGAACGCTAAGATCAAGACCAACTTGGACTGATTCCTGGCTCTCTTATTTGCTGTCTTGTGTGACCTTGGGCAAGTTTTGTAAACTTGCTAAGCCTCGGTTTTTGTTTTGTTTTATTTATCAGTAAAATTAAAACAACATCGCCTATTTGTGGTAAAGATTAGAGATGATTCCGTGTGAAGTTTCTAAGTCGGTTCCTGGCACACTGCAGATACAAATGTTGTGACCATTTTCATAATTAGTTTCAATATCAAAGACCTCATGCACAACAGATATCATATCAAATTCATCAGCCATTTGCAAAGGATTGAAATGTTTCTAATACCATAAACATGATTTAAATCTTGTTTGAGACTCCATGCTTCTTTTTGCATGTCCTTTATTTGTGAAACTGAAAATGATATGGTGGAAATCAGCATATGATGTTTTTTAAATACACTGTGTATTAGAAGATGTTCTAAAGACTTCTCCCTATCTCCTCACTCACCTTCAAAAACAAAAGCAAAAACAAAAACAAAAAAAAGCTCACATCTACTGACTGCAAAACAACTGACAAATAAATTGTTATCGCATACCACACTTATAATTTGGATTAGATTCTGTGCTTCTCTCACACTTGGGTAGGCAAGGGACTGGAGAGGATGAAGAGAAGGGAAAGAGGAGGTGTGTAAACCAGAATGGCTCAGAATAAGCATTTAGGCATTGAAAGTTAATGAAATTCACTGGGTTTCAGTCAGAGCCTTGCTCCATTCTTAGATGTTAGAAATGAGGTCAGTTGACTGAGATTTAGAATTTGGCTTTACGGGCCATTACTATGTTGCCAACTTGGGTTACCAAGGAGAGGCAGGCTTCTGGACCCGCCCTGGGTGATCACTCAGAGGCTGTGCTGAGCCTCCTGGAGCACAGACACAGAGTCAGCGCTCTGCAGAGACCCCCCCCCCCCCATACACACACCAGCTTACTTCCCTCCCATCCTGGGAGAGCTCTATGAGGCCTGATGAGGGAAAGCCTCCCTTCCTCTATCGCAACAAGGAAGTAGTAAGAAGATAAAGGTGAAATGTTCTGGATGATCACCTTTAAAACAAATACTACTTTAGTAACAGTATTTACCAATCTAGGAAAGGGGATTATCAAGAGACACATTACACCTGTTCCGTTGCTGCTGCTATGACAAAGGTGCCACTAACATGATAATCCTGACAAGTGCTCAGCTAAGAAGGCACCAAGATCCTCAGCAAGCATCCAGGCCTGTGGTTCCCACCCTGGCTGAGCATCCACATCACCTAGGAAACCTGACATGCCAGTGCCTGGAAGGCATTTCTAGATTTTCTAGTTAACTGGTATGGGATAAAGCACAGACATCACGGTGTTTTCTTTCTTACAAAAATTACCAGTGATTCCAACATGCGGCCAGAGTTAAGAACCATGGGAACCAAGATCTACTTCAATACCATTAGGCATAGATGAGTAATAGGAAGGTCAAAGATTTCCAAGAGCGATTTGTTCTTAAATCAAATTGCTTTCCACTTATTGTCCAATATTTTGGTCATATTTCAGGGATATCTCCTTATTTTAGACTTAATTATGAAGCCCACCACCCCCCTTGCCACCCAGCGTGCACTCTATATGGGGAAATGAAACTCTACAAGGCTGAGGTGGAAGAAGGGAACCGAAAGGTGAAACTGACTTTAAATAGGAACGAAACTGACAAGAGTCAGCTCAAAGGCCAAGAGCAGAGAAACGAAGCAAATGAAAACAAACCACCTCACTGAGAAAAGCTAGTTAAACCCTGAAAGTTCTTTCAGTTTGGATAATTTAAGGTTTTAGTGAGGGATTATGTTCTACATGCTGAAAGTATTCCCCCCACGCGGTACAGCTTAGCAGACACGGCATTTCTCGGGGGCAGCTGCAGAGCTGTAAACAGTCTGCTGATTGAAAACAGTCCCCTGAGATAAAACAGGAGAAGGCAGTGATCACTGCCCATGGACCACCACAGATAAG
The DNA here is from genome assembly GCF_018350175.1 of Felis catus. Classification (NCBI taxonomy): domain Eukaryota; kingdom Metazoa; phylum Chordata; class Mammalia; order Carnivora; family Felidae; genus Felis; species Felis catus. The sequence continues at coordinate 65,097,426 of NC_058379.1, read as the reverse complement.
ACCAAAGGGCTGCCACCTTCCCATGCCCTATGAACAGCACCCTTGTGCCTAATCCCATCATGGGTTCCATTTGATAATTAAAATAAATATCACCTCCCTTCCGTATCACAAAAGAGCCCAAAAGGACTTAATTCACCAGTTATAAACTAAATGGAAGAAAGATGTTCTCCATCTTTGGAGATGACTAAGTTTAGACTTCTGATGGAGGTTGTTACTTTGAGAACCTGGTTATAAAGGGAGTTTGAGTTTGGACCATGAACCGACATCACACAAATACAGCATCTATGATGGTCCCTGTAGGCATCTCAGGAACCCACAGGGTGCCTTCCATCAGTGGACAATGGAAGAAAGGCCTCTTAGTCCAAGCCTATATTTTCTTACATGGAAAACATAGATGGGAGCTCAGGTCCATAGTTTCCCAAAAGACATGATAATGATCAAATCAGAGACACGACAGAGGCAATTAGACTGGGCTGTCAAAGATATGCAATGGATCATTGATGCAAGTTATTAAATAAACAGCAAGATCTTTAAAAATATCTATTTTAACCTTACTACTTTTAGAGTCTCAAGATTTAGGGCCTGAGATCTATTCTCAGCTACTGCTTGCTTTTTAGCCCCAAGGAAAGTGCTGGTAAGTCAAGCGAATGATCTGAGGACTGACCTATTTGATCATCCCCTTAACCTGGCTGAAGCTCAGGAGTGTGTTCTGTACTGTCCCTGTGCTCTGTGGTGTCCTGACAGTATCCTCTACTTCAGTAGTCTTTGTCCTCAGACTATACTCCCCTGGCTCAGAGACCAAATTCAAACAGGACTCTCAGTGGGTGACAGATGGGAGAGGAGGGGGTCTGGAACTTCCCAGTTTTTTCTCAATAAAGTGGAGAGTCACACACAAGTTCCTCTACTCCTCAATCTTAGGTCCCTCATAGACCATCTCCAACCAGAAATGGGGTGGTGAGAAATGCATTCCCCTAGCAAACATCAGTGATGTGGTTGTGGTGCCTTGGGACTTTGATTCTCCTCATTATCCTTTGGCACATTTTGAATTGTGAGAGCGTTAGCAGCCATAGAAATGGTCCCTGATCTGCAGAGCACTTTATGATTTATGAATTGCTTCCCTTACTTTATAACAGAGTGGAAAGCTTGGACTCTGGAGTCAGGGTTTAAATCCCAGTGGCATGGCCTCAGACACCCTGTTTAACCTCTCTAAGTCTCCATTCCATCATCTGCTAAATGTTTCCTTCAGAATTGTAGGAAAAACTAAATGAGGTAGAGCAGATGAAGCACATAGTAGAGAGAAGCACAAAGTAAATGTTGAATAGACATTAGCTATTATTATTAGCAGAATGTTATTTAAACCTCCTAACAACAGCCCATCAACTACAGTGGAGCCTCGCAGGGGATATAGAGCATGCAGACTCATGTATCACTGGGTGCATGTGTGCATGCATGTGCCCATGGCAGGTTGGGGGTGGGCAATGAGGGTATGTCTAGATAACTGGCAGTAGCAGTAAAGCAAGCTCCAGATAATGCCATGCTTGACGTGTTCCAGCAGGATTACAGCTGTATTGTGGGCCACAGATAGTTGAAAAACTACTAACAGAGACTAAAGGTATTTAATTCAGATCATACTTCCTTGACGGAAATAATCAGAGACCAAGTTTCTTATCCAGGATCACCCAACTTGCTGGCAAGTGGCAGGACTGAGATGTCAACCCAAACTATCCAGCCCTGAAGTCAAACTCACTGCAGATGGAAGGGGGCCGTGGATTTCAGAAATGAACCCAAGTCCTCTCCCCAGCTGCCCTATATCAACTGGTACTTCTGAACAAAGTCAAAGGGGCCTATCCTAATAACAGTTTCTTACCTCAGATGGTTCAGGACTCAGATGTGTGACTCCCCCCCAAAAATGAATTTTACAAAATGTGACGTCTGCCTTTTGTCAAATGGATTTAGCACTGAATCGATCTTCAGGGCACCAGAAGGTCACACTTGTGCACCAGTAAAGTCATTCTGAAGATTCAAGAAATCCACCAAACTTTCCCCTCGTGCTCTCCTAAGCATGTCCCCATACCAGAAATAGAAGAGCCATGAGTGAAATCTCTCCTCCTGGAAGGCACTGAGAGTGGCCAATTTTCAGGACCTAGTTTTATATGGAAAAAGGATATTGCATCATTAAAGAGGTTAATGAGCTTCACAAGGCAGATGCCCTGAGTGCTGGGGAGGGGACAGCAGAAGGAGGGGAGGGCATGGTGGGAGAGACATGTACAGGGAATTGCTCCATTCTTCAATGTCAGGCATGGTCAGGAGGTGCCCTCCTCATGGTAATAACTGCAACAGAAGGACAAGCTCTCCTGGTGGGCACTGGAGCCTGGCTGATGGTTGGGCAGTGACCTGCCCTTCACATCCAGCCCTGGGCTCTCTGAGTGAAGAATGCACTTGTCAGCACAGAGATCCCTAAAGATTCTGCCAAAGCTAGCTAGTTCACTGTTTTTCAAAAGGGTTACCCACAGAATATCTGTCCCAACTGAAAGTGTTCCATGATCAAATAGTGTTTGGGGGAAACTGAATATGAAGCGTCATTCTTGGAGCTTCATAAGACACACGGACATGTGAAAGGTTCTGAGAGATGCTTTATAAAGAAACTTGTTTAATTTGTTAACAAGCTTTTAGAAAACTTACTTAATCACTAAAGTTTCCATCTATCCTCATTTTTTAGCCTAACACCTAGCAACATTTTGGAAAACATTCTCAGAAAAGCTGTTCTAGTCCAAGATCCCTCATTTTTACAAAATATGAAACCGGTACACGGAGATTGTAGTGACCTACGAAGGGTCACAAACAAGTTAGTGGTTCTTCTTTCTCCTAGTGAGCTAAGGTCATGTGACATTTTGTGAATAGATCTAAGAAAATCAGCAAAGATGCCAGAAAGAATATTGATCAACAGATCAATATCACTCTATTGAGCACATTCTCCAATCAACAGTAGGCTGAAGGAGTGTCTTTTACTCTTTTTGATGAGGTTTGAGATGTCACACACCAGAATCATACCCGAAGGATGACTGTGAGTTCGAACAGGAAAAACTTATCTGAAATTGGTCATGAAGGCCAGTGATTGCTGTGTGAAGTTGACATGCAGGATCCAACATGAAATGGGAGAGCCAAGTAGAACCACAATGACAAAGTTAGCACTAGTGTGGCTGACTGGGTCTAGATAAATTCTTGAGATGGAGTTCTATGTCCTGGGCTGGTTATTTATATGTTCTAATTACTGTGAGTATGTTACTCATTTTAAAAGATCAAGACTACAGGGGTGCCTGGGTGGCTCAGTCAGTTAAATATCCGACTTTGGCTCAGATCATGATCTAAGAGGGTTCATGGATTCCAGCCCTGCCTGAGGCTCTGTGCTGACAGCTCGGAGCCCGGAGCCTACTTCCGATTCTGTGTCTCCCTCTCTCTCTGCCCCTCCTCTACTCACATTCTGTCTCTCTCAAAAATCAACATTGTTAAAAAAAAAAAAGTCAAGACCACAGACATAAAGGGACTTCTCTATGCCCAGACTTCTTTTTATTTTTAATTTTTTTTTAACATTTACTTATTATTGAGAGACAGAGAGACACAGAGCGAGAGTAGAGGAGGGGTAGAGAAAGGGAAAGACACAGAATCTGAAGCAGACTCCAGGCTCTGAGCTGTCGGCACAGAGCCCAACGCAGGGCTTGAACTCAAACTGCAAGATCATGACCTGAGCCAAAGTCGGTCGCCTAACCAACTGAGCCACCCAGGCACCCCTCTATGCCCAGACTTCTTAGTTAAACCTTATTCTATTCTCTATCCACTTAAATAAAGTCATAGAACTTTTTTTTTTAAGTCAACTCCACTGAGGACATAAAATGGAAAAGAATAACCCAAGTAATGGACAACAGAGAACACATTGAAATCATCTTCATAGATGATTTGGACACTGATCCAAAACTGACTTAGCATTGATTAAGCTAGTTAGGTTTACATTACAGGCACAGCATAAGGAGTCAAGGTGGTTACGAAAGTACCTTCACAAATCCCACTGTGTTCTGCACTCATCAGACTGCATCTGGAGGAATGGATTCCACTTTATTCATACTTGAATTATATTTAACTAAAGCATTCATGGAGGGAATGTTTCCCACTCAGGAAGCATTACAAAGAATGACCTACAGAGTAAGCAGAAACTGGAGAAACTAAGGTTGTTTAACATCTAGAAGACTAGAGCTATGCATGACCAGTCTTCTGTGGAAGAAAGGAAAGACCTGGTTTATAGGGGTTTTAAGAAACTGCACAGTGGCAATATATAAGGAATGCAAGAAGACAATATTTCAGTGTAATATAAGCACTAACTTTGTAAGAGTTTGAGCTGCCCGTGAATGGTAGGTAGTCGGATACCTAGCACCCTTCAAACAGCCACCTCTAACCAGACTTCATCTGTCATAACTAAGTGGGAAGGCCTCAAATTGCTCCCAGAGTTTGGCCATGCTTCTTCACCCTGTTTCCCCCAAAGCCCTGACTTCCTTCTCATTCATGACTACTATTTGGCTCTCTTCTCTTCCTCCCTCACCTCCCTGGTCCACCACACACCATCCTCAGTGTTCCACTACTCTTTCCCAGACACTTGACCCTGACTTCCACACGGGACGTGTGCCTCACCATACTACATGCCTTGCCTCCAAGAAAAAGCTCACGTGCAGCTAAAGCATCACTGCTGTGGTCACGCCAGTCATTGCGTAGCAAGCCAATGCCCTTGTATTGAAGAAAAGATTTCCTTGTATTGAGGAAAAGAGCCTGAAGCAATTAGCACTAGTTCTAATACACAAGATGCTCAGTAGGCTAGCAAAGGCATTTCTATGACTTTAGATAAGTCAGGCTAAGTTTCTATTCCCTATACTTAGGTCCTCAACCTTGGGTGTAAGGCTCCTTAAAACAATGTTCACCAAGGGTGGAGGAGCATTTTCACACCTGCTTTCTAGGATCTGTCCAGATCATCCTTCCAGGGTTCTGTGATTCATTGCACAAAATCCCTATTCTGTGGTGAGCTCGTGGTGGGTTTGCATTGGTTCTAATACAACAGTTGCCTTGGTGGATTAGAGGCCCTGGCAGGAAATCAATCTCTAATCTCTTTTTAGTGGCTCATCCTTCTCAGTGGGATTCTGAAAATAATCCACAAGCAAAGGTGATTTCTTGAACTGTCAGGGAAGAATAGTGGAGAGAATGCTTTGCTGTTAGACTAAAAGTCTGCATAATTGTCCCAGCTCTGATGGACCCTAAGAAAGTCAGTAACCCTCTTTAAGCCTTGGTTTCCTCATCTGTAGATCTGAGGAGTTTGAATCTGCAGTAGCTCCTAACATTTCTGGGTCACAGATGGTCTTAAGAATCTGATGAAAGCTGTAGATTCCTTTCCCATAAAATGCTTAAATTCATATACAGACAAATCTGTGCATCCAATTCCAGAAGGTTAAGAGAAAACCTCAAAACCACTTACCGGACTCTATAGCAACCTTGGACCCTAGATTCAAAACTCTGTGGACCAGTCATAATATTCACTGATGCTTCTCTTTCTAGCTTTCCATCACACCTTCCCTGTAAATATTAATTTTATTAAGTACATTTCTGCTTTGGGGTGCCTGGGTGGTTCAGTCAGTTAAGCATTTGACTCTTGATTCCAGCTCAGGTCATCATCTCATGGTTCACGAATTCGAGCCCCATGTCGGACTCTGTGCTGACAGCACAGAACTTGCTTAGGATTCTCTCTCTCCACCCCCTCCCTGCCCCTCCCCCTCTCACTCTCTAGGTTTCTCTCTCAAAATAAATAAATAACTTTTGAAAAAGTATTAAAAAATTTAAAAAGTATATTTCTGCTTTTTAGCCTCCAGTTACACAGAGTTCTCTTGACCCATATAACCCTTAAGGTAATATACAAAACGTGTCATGTGTACTCATTTTAACAGACAACATAGAAACAGCAACAAATAACCAGTGAAGTCTGCAGTTGTCACTACTGGAGTACAATCTCTATTCAACTAAAAACTGAAGTACCCACCAACACTCCATTTAGATCATTCCCCGAGAATTGCCACATTTTTCAGAAGCCTGTCTGTAGCTTGTCTACGTCTCTCACCATGACACGCACTTTGCATCTTATGATTCCAGAGACAGTTATCCAGGCTCTTTGTCCATGAAAAAGATGGTGGGCCCACTTAAGCAGTGACCACCAGCCCACATTGCAATGATTCAGGCATTCAAATGCCACTGGGGTCCTGAAGTGTCTCATAATGTGTCTCATAAAGTGTCTCATAAATCAGCCGGATTGGGAGTGTAACTCATCAGGTAAATACAAGCCACATAAAGAGACGTGGATTGTATATATATCTTTATTTTTTTCTTTTATTTAAACACTGCATCCTATCTATTTCCCCAAAGTATTGAAGTCAATATTATTGAGTATTTACTAAGAAGAAGAAAACATAGCCCAACACTTTCAGAAATACAAAAAGGCAGTTTCTGCTTTCAAGGACCTGGCATTGTAATTGGAGAGAGAAGAAATGAATCAAATAACAATAAATTTTTAAAAAGCAAGGAAGAGATAAGTCAACAATACAACCTGTAAATAACTATAAACCGCAATAAAACAGAGGCCACAGTCCTATAAGGTGAATTGCCAAATAATGGAAGAGAGGAGGAAAGGGCACAGAAAGCAAAGAATGGGCACTAATCCAAGTATGAATGCCCTGCCCTTTCCATTCTGATAGGCTCTCTCATTTATTGTCTCTCCTCCAGCTCTCTGTTCCTTTCTTTGAAACTCTCTCAAAATCTTGCTGCTGGGTAAGCAGGAAAGTTTTTCCAGCTTGACAGTGGAAGCTGCGAACCTCCCTCTGTCTCTCTCTCCATAGACTGTGGGGAACAGCAAGGCTGATGTGGAAGGTGCTTTCCCTTATCTTCCTGGCCCTCCCCTTCCCCTTCTAGTCCTTTCATTGGCTATACCCTGGACAAATAAACACAATCAACAACAAACTGCCTTGCCATGTCCAGCATGAAATAGGTAAATGCTGGATGATGCTCATATGGCTAAAGACCCCCAAATATCTGACTCCTCCACTTTCTCATATATTTACCCATGCCCTTCTCCACTCCACCAGCCCCACTCCATAAGCCCTGCCACCTTCAAGGCCCAGCACAAACCCACATGCCCCAGGAAACCCTGTCTTACTTAACTAGCCCACAGTGATCTCCTATCTGTTCACAATTTATAACAGATTGTCAGTACCCCTCACACCTTCCATCTTACCTGGCCTTATTCTTAAAGTCTTTCATAACTTTAAATTCTGCATGCCCTAAATTTTATAGCTAAGCCTCCTGAGAACAGAGGTCATGTGTTCCCTTCACCTTACATCCTCCACAGAGCAGAACTCTGTGACAGCTGTATGGAACAGAGATGTAAAACCCAGAAGAATCCCAGTGGCATTTGGTTTGATTAAAGCAGATGTCCACAGTTCCTCAAAACATAGACCTGATAATGCTACTTTACTCAAGCTCTCAAAATTCGTATGTTAAAGCCCTAACTTCTGGGGCGCCTGGGGGGCTCAGTCAGTTAAGCGTCCTACTCTTGATTTTAGCTCAGGTCATGATCTCATGGTTCATGGGTTCGGGACCTGCATTGTGCGCTGGGCTGATGGTGCACAGCCTGCTTGGGATTTTCTCTCTCTCCGTCTCTCTGCTTCTCCCCTGTGTATGCACACTCTCTCTTTCTCTCAAAATAAAATAAAATAGCCTTAACCCCAACGTGAAGGTATTTGGAGATGGGGCCTATGGGAGTTAGTTAGGTCCAGTGGAGATCACAGAGTACCCATGATGGGATTAGTGCCCTTATAAGAAGAGGAAGAGACACCAGAGAGTCTCCCTTTGTCACATGAGGACATAGTGAGAAGAGAAGCATCTGCAACCCATGAAGAAGTTTCTTACCAGGAGCCAAACCTGCCAACACCTTGATCTTAGACTGCTCATCCTCCAAAACTGTAGGATATAAATGCCTACTGCCTAAGCCAGCCAGTCTGTGGAATTTCGCCATAGCAGCTTGAGCTAAGACACAATACTTTAATGCACCTATGACTAAATTAGTGTCTCCATGATATTCTTTGGCAATTCACTCCCCAGAGTTGAACATCCCCCACCACATCTTCTTCCTCTCCACTCATTCGGAATCTCCCCTGTTCTTCAAGGCCTCATCCAGTGTCACATCTTCCGCAAGTCCTTCCTTTAGTACTGAGCCCTACTGATGTCCCAGGCAGCCTTCCTCACTGAGAACTCACAGCAATGACTATCTGTACCCTTCCTCGGCTACTTCCTCATGCACTGGTGTATCAGCAAGAAACAACTGGTAAGTGAACACATATGGACTCTAGATAATCAACTTTTATTTTCATTTACCTTTCGTATTACTACCATATCCCATTGATTTGGGGATGCATGATTTTTTTCATTCTAATGGCTCTGAAGTTGTCTTACTGTCTGTGGCATCTTAGACTTAATGATATATGGTATTTCAGTTTTCATATGTATGTCCTTATTCCTCAACAGACTGCAAGCTCTTTTAAGAAAGGGCTCACACATCGTGTATCCGTTTTCCTTCACTTGCTCAGCAAAGACACTGTGGACAGCAGAGATCCTCCATGCTTTCTTCCTAAAGGAAGGAAGCTACTTCCCTGAAATCCAATAAGAAGCTCAGCCTCCTGAAGTCTGGATTCTCCAATTATTCCTTCTATCCTGAAAAAGGATAAAAGCAACCAGAAATATGGCTATGTTGGGTGGTGAAGGGGCTTAGTCATTTCTTCCCCACAACAGTATAGAATTTTGGAATTGGGAGCACACTCTGACTCCACTGTGATTTCCCTCTCTGAATCCCAGAGTAACACTTGTTTCTTTGTGCCTCATTTTCGCTTTTGCAAAATGGGTCCAATTACACTTACCTCCTCAGAAAGGGGTAATGACTGAAACATAACTAAATGATCATATCTACTGCAGAGGAGGTCATGAATATTATTAGATGCCTGCTCTGGGGACCTGCTGCTTCCAAGGATGGAAAGGGGGAAAGATACTTGGTAATCCCAAGGTTGTTGCTCTGTATATACACAACATATTACCACAGAACTCTCTGTAAGCTTGCCGCCTTTCTCTCCATAATATCTACCCCAGGAAATACTCTGCTGATGAATAGAAAAGACTCAGTAGTCACGGAGAGAATGAGGAGATACGGATGGTGAAAAGAGCTGGCAGAGGGTTCCATACCAGCTCTTGGGAGACACTTGCTCACCATCTTTCTTCATCAGTCTGTGTCTACTTGTGTGTCCTCCCACATGCCCAGGCAGCAAGTGCAAATATATCTTGTTACGTGATCCATCCTGTGTTGCCCAATAAATAACAGACACAATCTAAGTTGCCAAAAGCAGCTTATCAGAGGCTGATCTTTATGTCTGGATGCAAGGTCCTGGAATACCAACCCAATTAGGTGGAAGCTAAATGTGCTCTGGACACAATTCCCTTTACCCACATTGCTCCTTCGAGGTGCATGCATGAACATGCATACGATGCCAGCACACAGACAATCTTCCTTCTGAGAGGCATGCTATCAATCGACATTTGGCAAAGCCATGGACTCTTCAGCTACTTGAGGTATGACCAAGACCAGGAACCATCCTGATGTTTCCTTAATAAAAGAAATGAGGCCAAAGTTGCTAAAACTAGCATGCTCTGATATCCCCCTTGTTCTTTCCTCCTCTGGAAATGTAAACCAAGGTTCTTGTTTGTTCCCTCTTCCCCTTTGCTTTTTCAGGCCTACATTTCTAAACTGTGTTCTCCCTGAAGAGACAAAGAAATCATCTTTTGTTCTAATTCAGAGAAAGGCATCCATGGCCCTCTTCTTCAGGTTAGTTGTCTGGCCCTCCCTTCCTTATTTCCTTCCCCTGTCTTTTGGTGATGGGGGCCAGAGGTGGGGATGATAGTGACAATTAATGGAATTGGTGTTCCACAAAGCTTCTTTCTCCAGAATCTTTTCCGTGTGTCTCCCAAACCCATCTAGCCTCCCAAGGCAGAAAAATTAGTGTGACATCTTTACAAAAACCCACTGACCCAAAGATCTATGCCTCTCTGCCAAGAAGGCTGTCTCTACACAAGAATCAAAGCTGGGAGTGGTCCAGGGATAAGTGGTCTAGTAGGCATCAGTTTGTGACCTAATGAGTTTGTGAAACACCATAAACTCAACCACACTTGGAGATCCATGATGCTCACTAACACATTAAAGGCTTTGAGGCATCCTACTGCAAAGACATCTACTTACATAGCTTCCTTCCTTCAGCCAGGTGTTTCCCAATCTTTTTTTGCTCATGGAATCTTTGTCAGCCTCTAATACCTCTTTATGTTCTGAATACGTGTGTTCCACAGACTATACGCTGTAAAGTGCTGACCTAGTCCAATAGCTTATTTTTCTCATGGGAATAGTAAGAAAGAGAGAGGGGCGTTAACTTACTTAATCTCACACACGAATAGCAATATGAAGCAGTACATAAAAGGTAGAGCACATTCGGAAGTGGGAGGTCAGGATGTCTGTGTGGAATCCTCCCCGGCCATCCCCTAGCTATGTGGATTGGGCCAGCACCTCTCCTTCCTAGAGTTACTTTTGTTCTCAGTAAAAGGAGGATAAGGGGCGCCTGGGTGGCGCAGTCGGCTAAGCGTCCGACTTCAGCCAGGTCACGATCTCGCGGTCCGTGGGTTCGAGCCCCGCGTCAGGCTCTGGGCTGATGGCTCAGAGCCTGGAGCCTGTTTCCGATTCTGTGTCTCCCTCTCTCTCTGCCCCTCCCCCGTTCATGCTCTGTCTCTCTCTGTCCCAAAAAATAAATAAATAAATAAATAAACGTTGAAAAAAAAAAGGAGGATAATTTTTTCCTTCCAAGGATTTCTAAGGCTCTTTTCAGTTCCCTTTTCTGGGATACTGAGAGAGTCTAGTACTTGCTATAACACCTTCTGGAGCAGGTCCCAGAAGTGTGAGCCTATAGTTGTTCTAAATTTAAACTTTAAAAAGCTCATGAGGATGTCAAGCCACATGAAGGAGGAACCAACAGCAAACCCCCCTGTGGGTCATGAAGGTACATCTGAAAGCAAGCATGGGGGAGATGCAGGCCTTTGGTGTACAAGCCATGACCTATGTGTGAAGGCGGCCACAGTTAATATGGTTGATGCTGGAATCCTCGGGAACTGGGAAGCGCCACCCACCTGCTGCTTCTCTCAGCACTAGGAGTGCAGCTTTAGACAGTGGCCATGCCTGGGGCTGGCTTGTGACAAGCCCGCTTGCCAAGATCTGGCTCTGACCACTGCGCACTAGACAAAAGCACGGGGTATTTCAGCATAACTTAGATGCCTCCTGCATCCTGTCCCCCACCCCTACTCCAAGGTAACGCCTAGACAGCCAGGGACAATGTTGATTGTCCTCTCCAGTCACATGAGCATGTAGCTTTTTGGTCATCCTTATAGCCACTTTAGACTACAATCTCCGTGTTGGTACATACCCACCTGGTTCTTCCTCACTGTGTCCGTAATGCATGACACTTACTGGTGCTCTTCAGTATGTGCAGAGCAAATGATTATCTCTAAGCTGATAGTTCCTGATTGTTAAGACTCAGGATATACGTTATTCTATAAATTCATCAAACAGCTTTAATGTGCCTTGCATATTGTGAGCACTAAGCTACCCATTTTGAGGGAACCAAGAGGTAATTACAAACCAGACTCTGTCCCCCCCTCCAAAATTACATCCAATAACACCCATGAAGGCTTAACTATGCCCCAAATTTATCATCCCAGTCATCCAACTACTCCCATCCAACCCCCCCAAATTTGTTTCTTTTTCAAAATATATTCCCCATTCAGGGACATGGCCTGGAAGCAACCACTCACTCAGCCACCTAAAAAAGCAATAATAATCATCATCATTAGAGATGACATTTATTGAGTGTTTATTATGTGCCAGGCTAGCAGTGCTATGAGCTTTGTATTGTTATTTGCCCTAGTTTACAGAGATGTGGGTACCATTGCGGACCCATGCTTTTCTCTCCAACCCTGGACATCTAATCAGTCTTGAGGTCAGTTGTACATCATAAATGTCTCCTCCCCCTGCCTTGGTCATCACTCCTGTCATGAGCCAAACCTTAACTGCTATTTTGCTTGAACTATTAGAATAGTTCACCTTCTAAATAGTCTTCTGGCTGACTGACAACCTACCCACCCTCAAATCGCCCAAAACAGAAATGGCAGAGCAACCTCTCTACCCTGCACAACTGATCATGTCCCCCACTCCATTCAAACACTCTCCAGGTTCCTTGGTGCTTGGGAGCCTCTGAGATCAGGGAAGGCTGCCCAGAAAGGGATGGCCACTGAGGCTTCACAGGATAACTTTCTCAGCCCCTTCTCATGCAGACTACCTTGAACTTCAAAATAATCCTGCATCACCTCCTCCAGGAGCCTTCCCTGAGCACCACCTGTCATCAAAAGCTTCCTCTTGTGTCCCCCTTTGACGTCCAGTTAGCACCTCCAACAGAACATGGCCTTAGTCAGGAGAGGGCCATGTCATGAGAGTCTGAGATCTCGGGGCAGCAGAGTCTGGACGCTGCCTCCTCAAGCACCTGGCACGTCACCTGGCAAGGTTGAGAGACTTTGGTCGTTTAGTAAAATTCCCTGCTCCCATTGCCTGGTGGTTTTTCTTTTCACTGAATAATGCTTTACAAAAATGTCAGAGTCATAGGACAACCTCCTTTCTTTTTCCCCATGGCTTTAAAATACATTAATATTCCAAGAAGTATATCCATACTTTCTTCCTGCCGAAAAGAACGTTCTCATTTTTTTTCTGATTAAGAAACCGAGGCTCTGACAGATCAAGTGACTTGCCCAAGGTCACACAGCTAATGAGGGGCAGAGCTCCCAGTCTGGCAGCTTTCTCACTGCCTGAGCCTCCAGCCCCCGATTAAAAAACAAACCCAAAAAGGAATGTTACGTATCTATGCGCACACACATATGTATTTATGCACATAACACAAATCTGTAATATGAATAGATACACACATAGAATGTGAATATAGCCTAAGTGTTTAAAGAAAGGGGTGGGGGCTCTGAGAGCTTCAGAAGGGGATGCGGTCCCCCAGGAGGGGGCCGGCAGAGGCAGCCGCACAACAGACAGCTGGTGTTTGGGTGGTAGTAAATCACCCTGAAATGAGCCTCTTCCGTGGACTCAATGAGGCCCCCACAACAAAGGGAGGCCCAGCTTGCAGCCGGACAGCCTGCCCGCCAGCCCCAGACGCATATAACAGCTTCATTCAGGAGCCCCACGTCCACACAAAGGCCCCGAAATCAATCCGACATCCCGCCACCCTGGACAATGCCCCGAATCTTCTGAGAATCGAAGGCTCAAATGAGGGGACAGCATTCAGGGGAGATCAAACTGCCGGCCTGCCACTAAAAGCAAGCACGACAGAGACCTTTTTTAAGAGGAGGCCTGGGGGAGGCAGGAGGGTGCCCGCTTGTGCTCTGGCTCACACGGCCGGGCACACTCAGGCAAAGGCTGCATCTGGCTCAGCTCTGAGCAGCCGTGGCACCCGTGCTGCTTCGAGGGTCCGAGTGTGCGACATTCACCAGCGAGGGCCACTGCGCGGCTTGGCCTCGGAGCTTTGTGCAGCAGTGGCCCGTGTGAACCTCCACCGCAGGCATTTCCCACTGGCAGCAGCGTGTAGAGTAGGGCACACACATGCAAATGCCCCGCCAGCGGCAGCAGCTCAGGGTGTTGACAGTGGCAGCGCCACGCCAGGCCAGGGAGCCCCTGCTCCCAGGCAGGGCCCCTCGGGGTGCTCATCTCCCCATTCTGCTGCCTAATCCGGTTATCAGCTGCTGCACGAACGGGCTGCCTGCTGGAGCTGGGGAGGCTCCTGCAGGGAAGGGGGCAGGCTGATGAGCCTGGATTGTAGTCTTCTTTCTTTCCTAAGGTCATTGTTAAGGCTCCTAGGTCTCTCCCAGTCCCTGAGATCCCTGCTTCCCTGGATGGTAGGGCTCAATCTGCTACTGTGAGAAAGATCGTCCAGCAATGGCAGAGTGGAGCTAGGCTAAGCCACAGAGTAATTCAGGAACACGTGCCCTGGGGGGACCAAGGAATGGGCCAGAATCTCTCCAAAAAACTCCCAGTAAAGGAGTAAAGGCTGACATTCTAGGCAGCCACTATGAAGGTTAAATAAATTCTGATGAAAAACAAAGGATGTCTGCCGAAGGGCCATTTGTTGTGGTCCCTATACTCTGTTCTCCGAGAGCCTGACTGGACTTTTCCATGCAGGTACAGGGAGTGGACAAGGTCCACAGGATGAGGTGTGGTTCTGTGGGCAGCTACCCATGAAGAGCTGAATCAAAACGAGAAGGCACATTAAACCAGGCCAGAAGGCTCAGAGCAAAGGAAGGACCAGGTTAACTGGGGGCCAGTCTTGCCTCAACCCCTACTGTAGGCACGGACACCTTTATTTTCTTCTGTCCCTGAACTGCTGGCCAGACTTCTGCCTGGAATTGACATACAAACAGCCATTTACCATGTCACATAAGAAATCCTGCCCAGCGCCCACTGCCCCCCACAGAGCAGCCCCCCAGAGCTGGAGCCCTGGGGAAGAGGGAGAGGGGGTGCAAGGGGTGCTAACTGGAGGAGGGGACTGAACCTAGGAGAGGCACAAAGGGTACTTTCTGCCTTAGATTCACTTCATTCTCAACTGGCTTCACTAGCCAACAATAGTAAATTAAATCCAATTTCCCCCCTTGGAAGGGTCAGTTGTTGTGGTGGTGGTTTCTTGTTTTTTTCTTTTTTCTTTTTTTTTTTTTTTTTTTTTTTTTACCCTCTCCTTTCCATTTTCTGCTTTTTAGCTCACCTCCTCCAATCTACTTCCCTACAGGAGCCGAAATTAAACAAGCTCCCCATATGCCATGCCTCACTTGTTGTCTGTTCCCCTCACCGCCATCTGGCCTATTTGCTCAGCCAAAAAGAGAAAGAGAGAGAGAGAGAGAGAGAGAGAGAGAGAGAGAGAGAGAGAGATGGGGAGAGAGAGAGGGAGAGAGAGCAAGAGAGAGCAAATAGAGGGAGGAGGAAGGGAAGAGGGGAAGGGAAAGCAGGGACTGGGGGAGGGGAGGGAAGGGAGAGGAGGGAGAAAAATAAGGGAGGGAGGGAGACAGAGAGAGAGGGAGAGAGAGAAGGAGGGAGAGCCAGACACAATGAGGAGGCAGGGGTGAGGATGCAGCCTCTCCCATCTGCTCCTTGGCCAGAGTCCCGGATGGAGCAGTAATGGAGAGCAACAGAACCAGTGATAATTAACCCAAACACAGACCTGTTTATTTAACCTGCTCAGATAGATCAACTCTGAGGCGGTGCTCGAGCAGAGGGCCCTGGGACACACTTAGGGAGACACCCTGGAGGCTGCTAAGGACACAGAGGCAGCCCGGCCCTCCCCACAGACATCCTGGAGGCTGAGTGTGAGTCGGGTGAGCAGGAAAGAAGAGGAGAAGGGGGCTGCTGAAAGAATCAATCACACCCACTCAAATCTTCTGGTAAGAAATCCTTTTGTCATCTTGCCTCTACCTCTGCCCATTACCCTATTTGATGGCAGTAGCTGCTTCTGGATGGCCAAATGTTGCCAAACAAAGCTAGCCAATAAGATACACTCATTTCCTGCATCTTCCTGCCCCACGGTTCCCTCTGGACCACTCCCCATGTTGGCATAAGGACACGGGGCTAGGAGACAAAAAAGTTAACTAGAGGACACAGAGGCTGGATGGAGTATAATCACCTGAACCTCAGACTAAGATAGTCAGTAGCCAAGGACAAAAGCCAGTGGCATTGACGGAGGCATAGGGGGAAAGGAGCCTGAGGTTCAAGGCCTAGAACAGCCACTTTTGCTCCATCAATGTATCTGATGACTTTCTTCTCCCTGGGCTTCAGTTTACCTATTTTTAATGGGGCAACGAAGCTGACCTCTTAAGATGTTTCAGTCTTCAAAAATTAAAATGGAAAAAAGGTCATTGTCATCGGTCCCTGTTTTCTTCCCCAAGTTAGGGAGGAGGGTACAAGCTTTGAACAAGACCAGCAGGGACTATGACTTGCTTGCCATGGACGATGAGCAGTGCCCAGAGAAGGGGGTGCACAGGCACACTCCTGTGTACTGCAACCCCCTCCAGCTTCACTCTTGCAGGCCCCAGAAATCAAGGGCAAGAACATTTCCAGGGCTGAATAGCAGCAGACAGGAGTTGTGAGTCTGGGAACTGGAACCCCAGGAAGCTCTTGGCTGAGCACTGAGGGTTAGTGAAAGAGTGCACTAGCTGGGTTGAAAATAGGAAGCGTCAGGGGTGGGTGAGGAGTTGGCAGGCACCGGATTCCAAGTGGCTTCACGCTCCTCAGTGGAAGAAATGCAGAGATAATTTGAACATGGCTATTTTCAAGCTCCACAGCTGAGCTCCCTTGCTCTCCCACCCCACACCTCCCACCCAGCCCTGCAATTTGGCAAACCCTTTCTGCTGGCTGCTCTTATACCCAATATGTTGGGTTGCCTTAGCAACTAAGGCAATTATCTCCTTGGAGCAGTTAAAACAATGACCGTCATAAATAATAACAATAAGAAGGATGATGGCAAAAAATAGATCTTAGGCTTCCAGGGTCAGAGGTTGGCAAAGAACTGAGAAGGAAAAGAGGTCCTGATGGGGCAGGCAGTGAAAACTAGTCCCTCATGGATCCAGTCTTATTTATCTAGAGAAAGAGATGGGAAATACTTAGCCTTTCCTTACCGTCCCACCCCCACCCCCAGGCAATCTTCGAGACAGGTCCTATTTGTTGTTGGTTTATCCTGCATAGCCTCCTATCAGCCAGACCCAGCACAAGCACTGAACACTAATTGTTTAATGCCCAGCTCCTCTCTGGACCAAGGACTCCTTACAGACAGGCACGGAGTCTGTCATCTTGGTGCATTTAGCACTTAGCTCAAGGCCTGGCACAGAACAGGTACTCAAAAACATTCACTGATTGAATGAAAATATTATAGTGAAAAAATGCCCAACTTTTGCCATAATGTTTTTTTTTTTCTCTTTTAAAAACCCTCTGAGCCAGATCATTTAGAAGCCACCTTTATTTCTAACATTTCATGCTCCTAGAATCTACTGGCCTCTAGTCCACGTTCACAAGAATATAGAGAAATCAGGATGGAAGGTTAGTTATCCAAGTACAGGCTTCTGTTTCCTAGAGAGACATCCAATAATGTTTTGTGAATGTAGAGCGTCATTTCAGACAAAACACTAAAATAAAAACAATTAAAGCTGAGAAATAAACTGATAATGGATCCCACAGCTTGTGCTCACCCACCCCCAAACATATATGCCTTCCATTTAACACTCCACGAACTCCATCCCATGAATGATGTTCCACTAATTAATGAAACATCAATTAAAGTGCAGGGTTTGTGACTCAAAACAAAAGACAACCTACCTTTTCCCATTGTCCATGGAGATGTGGTTAAAAAATAACAACAACGAAACAATGCAGCATCACAGAATCGAATTGGATAGTCTTACCTCTTACCTTCCCTTTCTGTTCCAGTGTCTTTTGAAGTGTTGGAAACTCAATACTTGACAATTTGAAAGTACATCCACATCATATGTAGTCTTTATAATAATTCTTGAGATAGATTGGGCAGGAATGATTATTTCCATACCAAACATGAGGGAATGAAGTAATTGATCACAAGTGTGAAAGAGTGGCAGTCCTCAGCTCTCCTTACTAGCTTTCTTGCTATTTCCTTTCCTGGTGTAATGGCCACAGTGTGTAATATGTAATGTGGCCATTAGTATAAAGGTGAAATGTAAAATCTTTCTAAGCTGTCAGCAAAACACTAAGCATATGCCTATTCTCACTTCAAAATGCCAGAAGGAGTTGATGTAAATTTACCATCGAGTCCTTGGAGCCCCATCATCCAGAGCCCCCTCTCTAGAATAATAACCAAAACTTCAACACCTCCATACTCAAGACCAGCAAAACCCGTAAATGCTTAACCTTGGCAAGTTTCTTGGGAGGGTTCCCTGCCAGGGACTGGGGAGACAAAGTCCAGGGAATTGTGACGACTCTCAACAGATAGGAATACCCTATCCTCTGGCATATTCCAGAGCAACTCCAGACAGCCTTTCTGTTTTTCTAACCAAAATCTATTCTTCAGACTCCCTATTCTTTGGATCATCATGGAAGATCACAAGGCCACTCCTTCACTCCCCATGTGTGCACCTGCAACTCCATGACAGTAAAGTCTTTTCCTAGTACCCAGAATTGCTCCTATCTGGGCTTCAGACACCTGGTAAGATCTGGCAGGCACTCGCTGGACTATAATCTAGTATGTTGGTTTTGTGAATTTAATAAACACACTGCCAATCTCTTCTATATCCTTTGTCCATTTGATTAAAGTAGTACAGCCAAATTATCCTTTTCAGAATACTTCAAATGTGAAGGACCTGAATCCAAATTCAGATATCGCTAACAGTGAAATGCAGATTTTCCAGAACCTCTGATGAATGGAAATATTTAGTCAGACTCTTTTACAAATATATAAATGTCTTATTATTAAAATATATCTTAAAGGTGTTACGATGCCAGTAGTTCTACAAATTATAGCAAATTTGACTAAACAAAAGGCAATTATTTTCATTTCCAAGTATAAAGGATTGTGCTTGGGGAAGTACTTGCAGATTACAGAGTTAAAGGCAAGTTATCTGTTTTTTAATGTTTTCTTAATCCAAATTATCATAACTGCTAAAATAAAGTGTGGTAAGCAGAATAAGGAATGGACGTCCCATGTCCTAATCCCTGGAGCCTGTGAATACATTATGGTGCATTGCAAAGGGCAATTAACATTGAAGATGGAATTCAGGTTGCTATTCAGCTGACCTTCAAATAGGGAGAGTGTCCTGCATTAGGCAGGTGGCCTCAATGGATTCACAAATCTCCTTAACAGTGGAAGAGAAAGCAGAGAAGGTAGAACCAGAGAAACGGAAGTATAAGGAAGATTCAGCATAAGTCCCTAGCTTTAAGATAGAAGAATGGAACCATTAGCCAAAGAATGTGGGCAGCTTCTGGAAGCTGGAAAAGAAAAGGAAACAGAGTCTCCCCTAGACCTTCAGAAGGAATACAACTCTAAAATCACGTTGATTTTAGTCCAGTGAGACCCATTTCAGATCTCTGACCTCCAGAACTAAAAGATCATAAATTTAGGTTGTTTTAAGCCACCAAGTTTGTGGCAATTTGTTACAGACGCAACAGGAGGCTAATACAGAAGTTGTGACTCTGTGTGTGTGTGTGTGTATGTGTGTGTGTGTATGCGTATGCCCTCCATAAAACACAGTTAATAAAAAATGCGAAAACATGTCCTCTTATGGCTTCAGGAAAATGACATCAGGTAAAATGGAGGTGACATAATTCTCCTCTCAGGACTGTGAAGCTTCAGAAGCATTTTGACGTGGATAAAGATCTCTAGCAGCATAGACACTGGGAGGACTGCACAGAGTGAGTGGAGACAGTGACAACAGGACACACATGACTGGAGAGTGGAAGTCATTCTCCAAACAACGGCAATTAGACCATTAGGGGCTGCAGAGCCTCCTGCAGAGAGGACATGGCCAGCACAGGGCACCCTGAGCCCCCGGCTACAATAGCAGCTTCTATGGCAAGTCCTAAGGGACTCCAGGTGCCAGTTTCTCAAAGGAAGAAGAGAAAGGGCATGAGCCTGTGAGCAGATGCCCAACAAATAACAGGCCTGAACAAAGAGGATTCAAAATGGTGAGCAATGAGGATAACTTTGTTACCATCAAAATAGCCATGGCGGGTAATTAATTCACTTGTGGCTTGCACACAAAGAGTGTAATCCCTCTCTCTCCTCTGATGTCAGTTTGGCTCATGCTGATGTGATTTCAAATCAGCTGAAAGTTGCCCCATCAGAGTCTCAGGCTGGAAAGACACTCATGGTCATCTAACAAAGCCACACCTCCAAGGCACAGAATTCCTGCTATGGGACACTCATTGCCATAAAGGCAACTCACTCTACCTCTGAGAAGTCCTAGTTTTGGACTCTGAGATAATGAAGTTCAATGCACGCATCCTACAGACAGAAGTTGGGAATGGTGAAGTGGCTTTTCTAAGGTTACACACTCAGGGAAGACCAGAGTTAGAAGCAGAATCTGTGTTATCCAATTTCGGATACGGTGGATTTTACACTGCACCATGTGGCCTCTCACAAATAAGCACAATGTACTCCCAAGGCAAATCAGTAGTGTGTGTGTGTGTGTGTGTGTGTGTGTGTGTGTGTGTGTGTGAGTCTACATATCATGGGGAAACCATGCTACCAGTGTTTCCTCTCATAGAGCAGGTAACCGAGTACTGACCATTTGTGTCCAAGTAGGCTGTATTTACCCACCTCAGCCACCAGCCAGCTCACACTTCTAGAGACTAACACTTCATTTTGCTCACAGTAAGCCAAGAAAGGTGGGCCCTATAGCGTAATGAAAGCTGTTCCTGCTGGGTCACAAAAGTGACCTAGAAGGCCTGACCCAAACAAATTCAGTGCAGGATTCCAGCAAGCCAGGCCTGCTGGCCAATACCCACCAAACAACTTGACAGACTTGCAACTGCATTTTTCTCCCTTCTCACCTTGATCTATCACATCTGAGCTCCCAGAGCTCAATACTCAGTCATTACTTCACTAAGCATTCATTCATTTACAAGGACGTATTAAGTGTCTACTGTGTGCTAGGCCCTACCTCCTGAACTGGACATATAATTAGGGAGGCAAACACCTGCAGGAGGGCAACCACAGGCGTAGGGAGTACAGAGAATACAGTGGCCACATCTGCCTCGGGCACAGTGGAAGTCCGAGAGGCTTTGCAAGACAGTTCCAGATAAACTTCTCAGTCCCACGAGGCCCGTCTGCCCCAGTAATGTCACTCCCTTAGAAGAACTGCAATCCATGCAAACTCCATGAGAAACAAAATGATGGTGGCAATGAATCAATCAAGAAACAAATTCCTGGTCAGCACTTGTGTGTCTGCATCTTATACATGTGGTATGGGTTATAAGAGGAAAAGAAGTCAAGACTTCTGCTTTGATACATTTCCAGAGTTACTGAAGTGATAAAAATGTGTACATAACCTTGCCTATAATTAAAATACATGCTGATGTGAAAGAAGCATGAACATAGAAAAAGTGAGATATGATAGAATCTATATTACCAATGATCAAATATAGGCAATATGGAATCAGAAAAGGGAAATATTCAATGACTTGTTATCAGGGAAGGTTTCCAAGACAAGATGGTAGTATACCCCCAACTTAGGGTAACGACACCCTCAGGTATGTAAGCGTGGTCTTTCCAACAGTAGTGTCAATTCTGGGCTATTGAGGACCACATCTTGTGTTCTTTTGTACAGTTTATAGGGCCTACGCAAACACAAGGGAGACAATTTATACTCAAGAAGAAGTTGTTCCTGACTCTCTTAAGGAATATGGCATTTTCTTTACTGTCCCAAAAGACCAGTAGAGTGATCTGCCTTTGGAGGTAAAAACGTTCTTCTTTATTCCAAGGCAGCACCAGCTGACAGCTACTAAAATGGAATCCAAGAAATATGATCTTTCCTCCCAGCCAAAGTGTCTGAGGATGGCAGTGTACATTCCTCAGACTGAATTCAGCCCAGATGTTTTATGGGAAAGGGCCCCACGAAGAGCCAACCGTAACATCTCTCTAGAGGCTCCTTGAACCCAAGAGCAGCAGTCATGGAATACCTCATAGTTCTCTGTTCTCTGTGGAGCTTGGGTACATGGGTGAGGTTTTGATGAGAAAGGAAGGACCATGCTACCTTACAGGTTTCATCCAGAATCTCTTCTAAAGGTGTTCACAATCCTTCTGTTCTCATCCCAGAAAAATGGCACCACTCCGGTATTTGACCCTCACTGTGCCCATTACAACCTATCATGGCATGTCTGTCTCAGCCATTGTCGATCTGCCTTCTTTCAGATATTTGGCACCGGTTTCTGCAATGTCAGTTCAGTTGAGTTTTTATTTGCTAAAATGTATCGTGTGACGGCAAGCAAGGTTAATCTTATTAAATAATGGAATCAAAGAATTTAGATATATAAAGGAAATTTAATAGATTTTAATATAGGTTTTGACCTCTAACCTCAGGCAGTTAATAGAACCTTAATTGTAAGGAAGGAGCAAGTGAGCTAGGAAATAACGTGACTTGCCCGAGGCTGAGCTGCCAGCAGATGGAAGAGGAGGAACTGGAATTCAAGTCTCCTCCCTCCTAACTCAGACCCTCTTCTCTACATCCTGGCCATGCATCAATGCATCATTCAGATTCAGCTGATCCCTGTTACAAAATGGTCCATAACTCCCTATTTCAGAGATATTTCAGAAATAGGTTAAAGTGTGTATTATCTCCAAATGAAAACTTACATTCAGCAAACCTCAGATTGTGCCCCTACAACAAATATTATTAATCCGGTTCTCTGGTTCAAGTCTTGGTAAAGAGTTTGATGCTATTAAATACGGAGGAGTAAAACACTTTTAAAGGCCTTTAAATCTATCCCCCTGCTGCTAGGAAGCCATCCACCTGAACCCATATAAAAGACAGTCATGTCATCTTAGCTCATAGCCTGATATGCAACATGCAATTCTGATCCCACCAAGACCATGCTTGTGCTTTGGTTGGCACTGATGACTTCACCAGAAGGCTTCCTTGCCCCTCCTGGTTCTCTGCAGCCTGTCCCAATACCTTCCAGTTAGCTGTTGAAATCATTTTTTTCTTCTAGTGGGACATTGGTGTGTCTGAGAGTTGTCGCCCACTGGGTCATGTTCCTGAATTTCAACATTTCCTTTTTCCAATCAATTAAATGCTTCCTTTTCTATAAGGGAACATGTTCTCCTAGGGAAACTGCAGAATGCTTGGGGAAGGCATTGTTGAATTCAACTCCTCAGTAAATCTGATCACCTTGATGGCCAATTTCAACCTGTAATCTCTCTTGAGTGCTCACAACCACAGGTGAATCTACAGGCACATTTTCAACAGGATTCAGAAACGTGTACTAAATCCTTTGCCCTTATGCCAAATTTCCCTTCTCTGGTGCTCTTCTCTAATGACTATTGAGAAATTTAGCTTGGGTGTCCCAACTCTAAAATGTTTAACTAAAGAAGATCTCTGTGTGGGATTTCTATATAGACTTACAGGTAACCCCATCTCCTCTCACTTAATGGATAGCAAAATACCTCTGGAGAGCGGAAATAGCATAGAATATATTCATATATTGTCCAGAGATTAATCATATAAAGTCAATTAGTATTTATTGAGTACTTGCTGTGTGCAAGGAGCACAGTGCTATGAGGAATGCCAATAAATTAAATCCTTTATATCCAAAAGAGATTTCATAATCTAAATGGGAGAGAATGCAAAAAGCAAACAAATAAATAAAATTTAAGTCCAAAAGAAGAAATGTGACAATTAAGTCCAAAAGAAGAAATGTGACATATTTGCTACTGAGTAACTGGTGATAGAAGATTAGGGGAGACCAGAAAGGGAGGGGATTGTTAATGGACAGGTGACTATTGGCTAAATGAAGGACAGGGAGGAAGGCATTTAAGGTCACAGCAATGTGAAGAGAAGAAAGGAAGTGGGAAAATGGAAGCCTGGTCAGGCAGTGAACAGGCCACTCAGAAAGTCGTGAGAGATGAGTCTTTAAATAGCAGTTTGGGTGAAATTGGAAGCACATTTCACTGTCTTTTTATGTCTCGTAAGAGCCTTGGCATTTACAGGGCCTAAGTCAATCCATATACACTCCCAAAGTATATAAGAGAGTTCACATAGCAGACACCTAGTAGGATATACATGGAGTCTTGGGCAAGACCAGGGAGGAAGCTAAAACTAGCACAGAGTAGGTATTTAATTAGCTTATAAATGACACATCTAGATGCACAAAAGGGGAAAGAAACTCTCTCAAGAAATAAGCATCACATCTTGTCCTCACATCACGTTTACAGTTTTAAAATTCTTACACAGCTTGTGTCCAATTTTGTTTGTTTACTCTTTCTAGAAATGTCTCAACTTAGTGTGCTAGAAAGCCCCCTAGAATAGGCTTCAAGAGGTCCTCTGGTTTTCAGTCCCAGCTTTTGTCCTCATTTGCTGCAATCTGGGATTTGCAGCCCCAACATCACTCACTCCTGCCTCCAGCTCCAGGGAGGCCTGGGGTTGTGGTGGGGGGTGAGGGAACTCTCTGACCCAGCTGGTCCTGCGGTGGATGCCTTGAGGGCCTCTCAGCCACACATCTGTGGATTCGCAAAGCATTCAGAGACCAATCAATTTCCTCATCTACACATGAAGTTGGCAGCGATGTCGGAAGGAACAGAAGTGGAGACCAGTCATTCCCCAGTGGACAGGGGCAGGGGCTATCCCAGCCACTCCATCCAAAAGCCGATTAATCTTTAAAATTTCCAAGGACACCATGTAATTCAAAGGCCACAGTCCCGTTGATGAGGCACTGAAAGAGGGTTTTGTTTTCCACAAAAAGGGAAATTGAGGTTTTTGCGGTGAAAGAGAAGGATGTAGAATCAGCCACGTAATGGTTTATTCACGGCCTGACCCCTCCCCAAACCCACAGAGATATTGGAACCGAGACTCATCTCTCTCATGAGTCATGCAGACTTGCATGGGCCTGGTGGACTTAGGAAAGAAAACACCAGTCTGCCCAGTGTGCACAAGCATTTGGGGACAAAGATGTGATTCAAAGATGGACAGATATAGTTCCTTGACTTTAATGCAGAGAGACAGGCCGGAAGACAAGGCTGTCCTGGTCTAATAGAACCGGCAGGTCTTCTCTCAGAGGGCCAGAGAGTGGCTATCACATTTGGGACTTGTTATTTGAGCCCGTCACAGCTGACTTTTCCACTGACATCCCCAACTTCCAAATTAATTATTTACTGACCCGAGTTTCAGCTTGGCTATGTCAGACGGAAATAGTAGGGGGTGTTGTGTAGCTCATGTGGGCTGGCATCGAAATGGTGAGAGAGGACGCTGTTCGGCCCACATGCCCATCTCTGGGAGAGAGGGAAGCTCCTTGTGAGTCCTAAATGTCTCTGCGACCCCTACATCTTTTCTTCTCATCTAGGTCTGGAAACAGAAACAGAGGGATGTGCTGATCCTAGGACCTCCCCTGGGAGTTGTTTTTCTAATTAAATATTTTCTTGGCCTAAAATCAGAATCCTGGGGGGATGTGTATTCTCTGGTTCTGGTTTGTCAGGATTTGAAATCATAGGTTAAAGGGTGCAGAGCCACTGCAGGGCTGGGGCAGGAGGGGGCTCAGCCATCACTGTGAGCTCTGTTTGCAGGCAGAAGGACAGGTGTTAAGTTACATGCTTGGGGAATGTGAGCGCCAGGGAGGGACCTGGTGGGTGCCGGCCAAAGTAGCCAGGTCAATACCTCCTTCTGTCCCAGCTCTTCCTGGAGACCAAAAAAACAAACCATCCCTTGGCTTCAGGTTCCTGAAAAGACCTGAACTGTTCTTGTTTACTGTTCTGAGAGGCTGCACAGCACTTCTTTTTAAAGTAATTTATTTCATTGAATTAAAGACCTCAGAAAAAGCAGCAGTATATGCAGTGAGGGCTAAATAGGGCATGTTTGCAGAGCACTTACCCTTAGCAGTAAGGGTCTAAATAAATGCAACATACAATATGCTTGCTCCTGTCAAAAGCGCAAGGGTGAGAAATAGCACTCTATGCATTTTGACAAACATCTTTACTTATTTATCCTTTGGGACACAGGCTTTGGGTTTCCTCCTTCACTGGATGCCTGCTCAGGGCTCCAAGTTCCTGCAGCTAGGAGTTTGTGATTGTACATGCAGAAGACAGCAGGGGCTTCAGGGCAGGCAGCCCCCGCGGTCAAGTTGCAGCACGTTAAAGAAAATAGAATCTCACAGCCCTGTTCATCTTGAGAGTGGTAAGATAAACTCCTAGAATATCATATTTAGATATAAATTTCAGCCAATTCAAGACTCACAATGAGGATATGTGATCATCTACTTGAGTGGTAATTAAGTTCCTTAGGTCAGCTTTGATTGTAAATCCTTCATGCAGAGTCCAACACAGTGGTACATTTGCACGGCACATCTTTCATCAAATAAGTCTAGACAGCCCCGACACAAAACCTGAGAACCCACACCAAACCACACACACACACACACACACACACACACACACACACACACACACTGGTATTTCGTAATGAAGAGTCCAGCCAGGCGTTATGGGAATTCTGACTCTTATCAGTGCAACTAATCATAATGATTATGATGATTCTTATGGAGAATCTACTCTAAACAGAAACGGAATGTATTATTTCATATTAGCTACACACTGGCCAGGTAGTAACTAATATTGTCCCCATTGGACAGATAAAGAAAACGAGGTTGAAAGATCATGTGTCTATTTATTAAGTGGTAGAAACAGGAACTGACCAACGTCTGTGTGAGTAGTCAGTCATTCAACCCTTTGCCCAGTTTATAGAGAATATAAGAATTTGTGTACGCCTGGCGTGTGTGTGCTTGGCGCATGTGTCTGCCTGGTGTGTAAATGTGCTTGGTGTGTGTGTGTGTGCATGTGAGAGAGAGAAAGAAGGAGAGGGGGAAAGGGAGAGAAAGAGAGAGAGAGAACTATTCACTAACTTCTACACTCAATCTCACTCCATGCAGTCCAGGGTCTTGGTCTAATAGTGTAAAATATAAAATCAATACGACCAGTATCTTAATTCACAAGTCAAAGGTATTCTAGTGTTGGTTAGATGGAGATGAAGCCAGAACTAGAACCCATGGCTCTCGGCTCCTAATTCAGGGCTCTTTAAACTACTGTACAAACACCTTCTCAACACAGATTGTGACACTCTTACAAACTTCTCCGTGGACACCGGTTTACTGTCAGGAGCACATCATTTAAACAAGTGGTGCCTTTCTCTCCTATGGCCATATAGAAAAAGCAGGGCTTATATAGAGTCTAACAATCTGGACTGGCCTTAGTGACCTGCTTGACCAATAGAATGTGGAAGAAAGTGATGTTTGGAAATTTTGAGGCAGGAACAGAAGCCACACAGCTCTCACCAGATTCTTTTGGAAGGATATCATGGAAGAAGTCCAACTACCCTGAGACTGCCATGCTGTGAAGAAACTCAAGTCAGCCATGTTGAGAGGTTGTGTGGAGAGAGGGACACCTAGGCAGCCCCAGCTTTTCTAACTACCCCAGGCCCCAGACGTGCACAGCAGACACAACATGAAAAACAGTGAAGAGACCCCACCAACAGCTAGGGCTAAGGTCCTGGTCACATTTCCAGCAAATTCATGCTGTCCCAGCCACTCCAACTGAGTTCCTGGTCCTCAAGGAATGGAGATGAGCCATCCCCACTGCGCTCATCCACAAATTTGACAGCATAATAAAATGGCTGTAGTTTTAATGCCACTAAGTTTGGGGTAGTTTGTTATATGGCAGTAGCTAATTAGAACAATGTCTGCCTCCTTGGTAAAGGGCTGCCAACATGATCCAATCATACAACTCCTCTGTCTCCCACTCTCACCCACAGCTTTTCTCACGGTTTCCCTTGATATCCACTGGGATATCTTGTACCACTGGGAAATTCTGAAATTAAGAAAGATCTGGGGGCACCTGGGTGGCCTAGTCCATTGAGCATCCAACTTTGGATCCGGTCATGATCTTCCAGTTTGTGAGTTCAAGCCCCACATTGGTTTTGCTGCTGTCAGTGCAGATCCTGCTGCAGATCCTCTGTCCCCCTCTCTTTGCCCCTACCCCACTTGAACTCTCTCAAAAATAAATAAAACATTTAAAAAAACAAAGATCTGTTGAGGAACTAAGAAAAGTACAAGCGTAACAGGTAGCAGATGTCAAAATGCGTCCCCCTTAGTAGGCAGAAGTGACACGAGAGAGCCTCTTGGATGGAGAGACCATGCAACACAGGTTTTGAGCACATGGAAAGTTCCTGAAAGAGGAGTCCGGACAAAGGCATACACAGTTAAGCAGACTACTGGAGAAAAGAAAAGCCTTATATCTGAGAGGCATAGCTGGGCTCCTGCCTGCCTCCCTCCCCTCCTGCACATGCCATTCCCATGCATCTCTGCGTCAAAGCTCACGCCATGTTCCCTGATCCTTCCTGGCTCTATCCTTTAGGATAGAGTTCACTCCTGTATCCCCAAGGACTCCAGAAAACTCTGATCTCTCCCTTCTGTGATAGCCTATTGATTGGCAGCTTAGCAAGTTTTTTCTCTTACTTTCCTATGTTTGTCTTAGCCCTACAGCAAGAATAAAAATTATTTGAGGGCAGAACTTACACCATATAATTTTCCTTCATATTCCATCATATCGGGCCCACACCTGGACACAATAAAACAAGTCCTATTCAATATGTGTTTAAGGGTGGAAATTCAGTACTACATACACCAAGGGCAGAGTGTCCCAGCCTCTCTATTCCAGGTATCTTCAAATGTTCCATGATGTATGTTTAAGAAGTTGACTCACATTGGTGCAGGGCTATGTTTCACTCAAAGGCAAGCTTCTGGGAGGATTGTTCTATACTATATTTTCTTCCACCCCTTCTTCACTGGCTTCTGATCTCACCACAATTCCACTGAAAACACTCTCCAAAAATCACAGCGACCAGTCTTGCCAAAGCCTATGCTATGTAAACCATACACTCCTGGGAACTTCTTGGGGTTTCTCCTGCTCTGGCAAGATCAGCCTTTGAAAACATTTTCATTTCTCCCTTCACTTATCTTTTAAATGCCTGTGATTCCCCAAGGCTCTCTCCATAGTCCTCAGACGCTACATGTTACACCAGGCAAATTAAGCCACACCCATGCTTTCAACTATTAACAGATGCCAAGCCCACAACATTTTGCAGAACTCAAATATTTTCAGCTGCCTATTGGGCTTGCTACATGGGTATCCCATGGGCCCTTGAAACAACAGGAATCACACTGAATTGCTTTAGCATCCATTCTCCAAGCCTTCCTTTCTTTGTGAATGGTGGTATCCATTTACCTAAGGGATAACTTAAATTCCACCTTCTCACTCAACAACCACATCCCATTAGCCACTGAGTCCTGCAGATCCTACCTGCTTATGTCTTTTGAATCAATTCGCTTCTGATGATGTCTCCTGTCACCAGTGTGTTTCAGGTTTTTATCACTTCTCACCTAGATTATGTCAAAGGCCTCCAACTGGCCTCCTTTCCTCCAGCCTTTCTTCCCTATGATCTTCTGTCCACATGGCTCTCCATGCGGCCTTTCCAGAATGTAATTCTGTCCATGTCATTCCTAGGTCTAAAATAAACCCAAGTTGTTCAGATAATGTCCAATCTCCTCATACTCAAGGCCCAAAGAACAGTGATTCAGAGTGAACCTTAGAGCTAGTCTTCAAGGGTTCAATTCCAAACTCCACCTCTTTTTATCTCAGTGACAAATAAGTTCATATTTCTGTGCCTCAGTTCCCTCATTTGTATTGTGGGGAGAATAATGTGAGCTATCTCCTAGTGTTTTATGGGGACTGGATGATATATACATGTGAAGGGCTTAGAATTCTCTCTGGCACATTAGCAAAGATCCAATAAATACCAGTTAGTTCTTATCTGCATTCTTCCCATAGCTTGCCCTCATCTGTGCTCCCAACACACTCTCTGCATCACTAATTTGAACAGAACTACTTGTGTTTCCTATAATCCAATTGATCTATTACTCTATCACCCATTCCTCTACATAGGCCATCCCTACTTTCTGGAATGATCATTCTTCTTCTTGCTGCAGCTGATTCCTCTTGCTCCTGAAAACTTTCAAGAGTTACCTCACCTCCATCCCTGCAGATTTCTCTCCCCGCCCCAGTGTGATTTAGAGGAGCATCCCTTCCGTTCACTGCATTTAATACATTATTTTATAATTTCCACTTTGTTTGCCTATCTCACTCAAGTTTGCATGATTCTTCAAGGAAGACGACATGTCCTATTTGATTTTATATTCTTAAAGTGAAATACAATGACTACCTCAGAATACAAACTCATCAAATGTTACTGGAACAAATAAATGATCACTATGGGACATTAATAACAGGTACCCAGATGTACCTTAAATTTGATTGCTTGCACTTGAAGCAAAACATCAACTTTTTCCCCAAACATGCATGCCTTCTGTGATTTTTAATAATAGACTATAAATAATGTAGTAGAGAGATGTGATGATACCCAGGGAGATGGCCAGTTCTGAGAACCACCAGTTTCTAATAGTGCACAGTCACTAAACACCATGAGGGCTTCTACTTCTCCCTATTTCCTGTCTGCCCTGCTATCTGGAATAAATAGACAGTACAACACAGGAATTTGGATAAAGTAGCCAAGCTGTGGTAAAGTGATCACCACAGAGAAGAAGTGCATTATTCACTCTCTCAGAATTAGAATATTTCTAAGTAATGAGTCTTAAATGAGGGAAGACTTTGCTTTTTCTTCCTGAGAGACCCTTCATTAATTCTTTAGAGTGAACCTAATAAGTGACAGCAGAACAAACAAGGGGATGCATGAATGGTACTTGTAAGGACTTCCCCTCAAATCAAGTCTCTTTTTTATGATGCAATCTGGGTTTTACTTTGGGGTCTTAGAAAACTGTTACCAACTCTCTCGCATAGCTTCTGTGTTCTAGGGTTGGATAAGACTAAAAGGTAGGGTTACAAAGAGGATTACTTTGACCCAATAAAGAAAGCAGCATCTAAGCCCAGAACTCTCCAACAATGGAAAGGCCACTCACAAACCACAGATGAGGCTGGCTAAGTGTCTGCTGAGAATACCAGCATGGGTCCCTTTCACAGGAAGAATCTAATTTTATGAAAGTGTTTGAGATTTCACATTTAAGGCATTTTGGGAGCTTGGTGAAGACACAATAGAGGTTGCTTAAATGACACCTGTTCTTGTTGAGGTTGGAGGGAACATTCTGGATACCTCAAATCACCCAGCTGAAAACCTCCAACAGTGCTCACACAAAGAGAGTGTCTCTCTGCTTCCTACTCTCCTGGACTGCAAGGTGATGCTGGCCATTCGGCACAGGCTGCCTCTAGAACAGCAAGCTTACAATCACATTTGAATGCATCTTCAGGAACCACATAAGATATCTGGCAACAAATCCTTAAAATGCTTTCAAATGAAAAGAAAAGGATGTGAAGGTCTTGAAAACAGAAATCTCCACAGATATCATTTATCATAATCTCTTACCCCAAAGTGGGTGAGAGGAATAAGGACACTGACAGTAAAACCAGAAAATATGGTTCTGTTTGGGTGTCAAAATATGCACACACAAACGCACACATTCCTACGCACATCCTGACCAAATATTTGAGTCAAATATATATAACTGTTCCTAAGAACCAGAACACTGAGCTACCCAAACATTCCAACTAAACTAGGCTTCATTCTAGTTACCCAAGTGAACGTTCTGGAAAGGGATCTCAAAGAGAACGATCTGGAAAGTGAGACTGAAGTTTGTTTAGAGTGTTAAACAAAAAATAAAATAAAATAAAAGCTGTTAACATATTCTCTTCTGGCATTTGGATAACACTTTAAACTTCCCAAAATCCTCTGGTGGCCATCATCTCCACAGTCCTCCCTCCTGCCCACTGAGACCCACGGCAAAGGGATTTGTCTTCCTGTTGATCCCAGAATGTGAAAGGAACAGCCAGAGTGAGAATATAGCTGATACAAAACAACTCAGCCAGGTTCTTTCATCTTGGGCTCTTCTCCACCTATTATTCTAAAAACAAATAATGTAACAGAATACACAGTTTGTGACTTAAGGCATTTGTTAAAACAGGGTCTTCATGAAGTCTTTGTGTGCCTTACAAATTTAATAAACTTTAAGTACACGCCATTTGGACTCAAACACTTAATGAAATTTAAAAGCTATATTATTACAGTGTGTGACCTCCAAACTGCAAATGGGAGGTCTTATATAGCTTCGTGATTAAGAGTATGAATGTTAAAATCATATTGACCTGACTTCAAGTACTAACTCTCATATGCACTTGCTATATGCTAGCTAAGTCCCCGGGGCCACAGTTTACTCATCAGCAAAATAAGAATAAGATGACTAACCTCTTAGGGTTGTTGTATACATTTGTATGTAAAGGGCTTGGCTGGGAGCCTAATATACAAAATGTTAGAGATAGCAATTATTATTAGATTATTAATAATTTCTTTAAGTGATTTCCAACTTTAGCCCTGCAACAAAGCGAAGTTTCTACCTTCTTGGAAAAGAAAGAAATATGTACCTAGGACTACTGGAACTAAAATCCAGAAGCCTGGAATGTCACTTATAAATTATTTGTAACGGCTCACATGAGTTAGTTGTGAAAGTTTAAAACTTACGTTAGAATTTTATTTAGTTTTAGGAATGGGCCTTGAATTGGCAGGTGGGGAAGACTCCCTTCTGAACTTAAAAGCCAAAGGACTTCAGAGTGGAAGGGCTATTTCAGAGACCAACTCAAGGTTCCATGAAGGTTCTGATTTCCTCCAGGTTACCTGACAACCAGGAAAACCCATCCCCTCCGAAGCTTATGCCTGCTTCCCCCAGCCACCATCACCCCTCACTAACCATAGATTTCTAAGTAAAAAAGGAAATTGCCTAAAATTGAAACTGTTTTTGGTCTATTATTGGCTTTGGTGGCTGTGGGAAGAAAATGGAGGGGGGTTGGGGTGAGAGATGTTGATGAAAAAAATCTGAGTCATCACTTCCTGAAAGAGGCAGTAGTGTACCCAGAGCTGCCTGGGGAGTCAGGGGGCTGAAGGCAGGGTCCCGGCTCTGCCACAATCTCACAAGGCACGGTGGTGACCTCACTTAACTCCTGTGGGCTCCACTTGGCAAGGGATCCTTCCCAGCCTTTCCAACCCTATGCTCTTGCAATTCATAAATATCTGAGTGAAGAGACCACCGGTGCTTCTGACCACCAGCAGGGAAACTCAAACACACTCGCTCTCCGGAACACCGCAGCCATTTCTTACAAGAAAGAGCAGGCAGGACAGAGAAGGAGGGGGAGCAGCTGGCTCTGGTTGAGTCAAGAAACAACCGCTTTACTTCCTAACTACTTCTCCACACCCAGACTCCCCCATCCACACAGACTGCAGCCCTGCTACCCAGTCCCTTGGGCTGTGCAGGCAACCCCACTAAGCATCAACTCCCTTTATATCATCTCTTAGATGCAAGATTATCTCAGATTATTCACTAAACTGCGCATAGACCCAGGTGATATAAAATTTAGGTTTTAAAGAAAACAATAGTAACAACAGCATCGAATCAAGGGTCACAGATTGTGTTGGAATTGCGTGCTTACATACCTGCCTAGCCTTGAAAGGGGGGACTGGCCTCTATTTTGTTTATCTGATTCTAACGCCTATGGGCAGCCACCAACCCCTCCATCTAAAAGAGGGCCTCTGTGACCATGTTCTAAACAACTGGGTAAAGAAATGAAGGCTGAGCTGGCCAATGAGGAGCCAAGGGAGGATGGCACATTTGCACAACTCCTTGAACTCTGTAGTCACTTCGGTCTTCTGTGGTAATTTAGTAATATTCTCTCTCATTCATATTCTCTCTCTCCATCTCTAGCCCCCACCCCCACTCATTATGCAGTCTGACTGAATACCACTCAAAATATTTTCTCAATTAGAAGAGAAAATAGGAATTTGCCACTTGTCTGACTCTATTCTGTTGCCTGTCAGCCTTCAGCAAATATTTCAATCCTGGGTCTTCGCCTGCTGCTAACCTTTCTCCCTTAACCTTTGGCCTTGCCCTCTTCAAACCCTGCAGACTTTACCTTCTCATCTTCCCAGCTCCACACTCCATTCCAGAGCCAACTTCTCTGACCACTATGTTTAACTGAGGGGAGATATGGTGACACCCCCAATGCAATTAAGTCAGAGGAAGGCTGTAGGGATTTGCTTCTAGATTAAAAGATGATTCGAAAACTGCCCGTCATGGTGGACAGGACACTTCCTATAACTGGCCACCATTCTCATGGGCTTCTCTACCTTCTGAGCCTTCTTTCTACTCTAGCTCCCCACCCCCTCCCCATCCTAACTACCACAAGTGGGCATGCCATTGAGGGTAGAGGCCCCCATGGACTATCAGATGCACACACAGGATGGAAATCATGTCCACCAGAGCAGTGGAAACGTAGAGCTCCTGGTTGACTTTTCATGTTCAGTCAAATCATAAGACAATTCCCTTCCAAATCCCTGGCCTTGTCCCCCATCACTGCAACCTCTCTAGTTCCAGGTGATCATCCATCCTGCTTACATCCTATACCCAGACCACTTGCCCTCATCATTTCCCCATGCTTGCCTATGTCCACCAATATGTGAGCTGTGCTATTTCTGTGTGTTTCTGACAGTTTTTGAGGAAGGTAGGGAATATTTAAGGACCTTTTCTTTTGCAACAACTAGCTTGCTGTCTGATAGCGTTCCTTCCCATGTAATTAATTGTGCTGTCTCTTGGCTCGTTAGAAACGAGACCCCCAGGTCCCAGCCAGTATAATGCAGGGTAAATCATGTTTAAGTAACCGCATAACTAGTGGGTCAGTTTTATCTTTTGTCTTGGTGGTGGCCATTATTTAGCTGGGTTCTCAAAGTGCCCGTCAGTGAGGCTTTCATGTCAGGCCAGTATTGAAAGACAAATGTTTTCTTCCCCACCCCACTCCCACTGCCAGGCCCTCTTCTCTGAATGCTGCAAGCACTTGGAAACTAGGAAATAAAAGCCTCCTTTATCTGATTCTCCTGGGCAAAGCCATGGTGTGTTCAGGAGGGTTCAAGAGAGAAGGGCCAACCTGTCATAAGATGGGCCACGCAAATACGCAGGGAAGAATTCCATGCAATGGCAATAAATGGCCACAGCAATCAAGTATCCAGTCTCATTTTTAGCCCCAAGCATAATGATAACTGGACAGACTAGTTTTTTTTCAGATCATCACTGACTGACCATATGATCCTGGACAAATACGAAACATCACTGATCTGGGCTGTTTCCTCATCTGCAAAGGGGAGAGTGCTCTGATGGTCTTCAAGGCTTCCTTCATCTTTACTATTCTTTGTGTGTAGCCATCAAGCAATGGGAGGCAGTGTGACCATCTTAGATAGCTATGAAGAATGCCACCCTAAAAGGCAGAAGTATAAAAAGAGGTCTTCCACAGAGATGAAAGTGCCAACTTTCTTTTTTGTCAGAGTTTGCCTAGTATAAAGGGAAGTGAGAAGGAAAGAGCATGATACCCTTTATTCAAGGGAGACATTAGGGTGCAGTGTGGCCAAGTAAGCTGCTATCAAGATGGGGAGAATAAATTGCTGGTGCTGCTAGAAACAAATACTGAAGAACTCCGACTCTTATCCCAGATTCTTCTCCTATTATATCATCCTTCCCATTGGATGATGGGATGATAAGCAGAAGGAACATTTTTGTTTAACTTTCGCAGATTTGCATTTGCCAATTTTTTTGGCCAGCCGGGGCATCTTAGGAGTCTAGAATGACCACCCTTCTGACCATGCACCCTACACGATCATCTGTCTTGCACAGGCCCTTAAATGCAAAGCCTTCAGTCGCCCCTGGACCACAATGACCAATCCCTCCACTCATGATCTCCAGAACTGTGTTCATCCCATCCACAGAGTACGAGCTGCTTATCACGCATCAATTTTACCCCATAGAAACTCTCCGAAGACAGGGGTAATAAAGGTCATGCAGCCATTAGCCCCCTAGAGCATCTGGAATACCACTCGTCTACAGGAGATCCACTGTAAAACACGTCTAGAATGAGTGGAGATAAAACAGCAGTATCTTTGACACAGAACGATTTGGTCACGCTGGTGGCATACACTACCCTAAGACATCTCTCTTAGCTTATAACTCAGACAGTAAGCTGCCCTAAACATGTTCTGCTTCTTGCAGAACACACACCACTAATTAAGAACTCAGAAATTAAGGCAAATATGGGAGAGGAATCAGGACAACAAGGGACTCAGGAGAGGAGTGAGGGATGGAAGCACGTGAAGGCAGTTGAAGATGTTGACTAGAAATGTCTAAAAATAATACTAACAGGACCCCCAAGGCTCCTTCCTCTCCTCCTAAGCCCAGAACTCAGTCAAAGCCAGCCACCTCCCCACCACCCCCAGGCATCTATTTCAACAGCAGCATACCAACAGTGGGTTCTTTTCAGCACACACATACATGTCCACACAGATGCCCCCTCATATACACATGTCCAGACACCCTCCAGTTGGCAAACAAGTGACAGTATGCAAATTATCAGAAGCCACAAAGATTTGCTTCGGTGGGGAGGCTGAACAAACAAGGAACAATTTTGCAAGTGGCCACAGATGGCTTAGCTTCTCTGCTTACAATGGACACTAACGAGATTTGCCATAACTAATTCATTCTTTCACACCATTGCCCTGTTCCCCCATCTTCTGAGGGTGGGGGAAATTCCCCATCACAGCCATATGCATTTTCACTCCTTTCTAACACAGAAAAAGTGCAATTTGTTCTTCCACATTGTGTATGGGTGGGTCGCATTTAAAGTTTGGTTAAAAAGGGGTTGGAGAAGAGATGATAGTGGAAGCAAACATATGCTGGCTTTTCCCCCCATTTCCCTGAAAGCTTCGTGGGAAAGAAGAGATTTACTGAGCCCCGAGCCAAGCTGGGGAACTCTGCAGTAGCAGACGAATGAGTGGCAAGGCAGAGCAGAAAACAGAACAGACCAGAAACAGTGAACCTTCCATATGAAATCTAAACTCCCCACACCATGAGCGATGACCCTGAAGTACAGGAAACCTTGTGTTTGTAAAGGGACAAGAAGATAGATCTGATGAATGCTTTCCTTTTAGCATTCCTGCACTGGGCATTGCTAGTGGAAACAAAACCCCAGGATAAGAAGGCAGCATCTGAAGCCTGTGCTCATGCCTTAAGCTCTTCTCTCAAGGCACTTTCCAATCAACTCTTCGTAAGTGTCAGTAAGACACTTAGAAATTCTTCAGAAAATGAATCAATGAATTGTTAAGAAAATGACCAAGCTTCTTAAAGTCCCAGGAATGAAAATGTTAGAGGCGGCACCTTTTCACCTGCCTGATGGCCCTCTAGGCCTCTTCAGCGTAATACCAAGGGTCCTTCCTCACCTCATTGGGTGCTACAGTTCACTTCTATTTCTTTTCTGCCTTTGGGCTTGCTTCTCTCCAATGCAGGCTGTAGTATGACTTCCTAAAGCAGCCGCCATCCCTGCACACTCTGCCATCCTCTTTTCCCCAGTGCCAGAGTGGGCAACTCTATTTCTTTCTTGTTGCCCTCAGGAAAAAGTCAGATCTCCCTAATCTGGCCTTCCAAGACTTCTCTGCATTCCAGATTTTCCAGGTAAACCCTGCCAGCCAGCCAATCAGCCTGAGGTGCACCAGGAGCACTCTGCCTTCCATCAATGACTCAAGAAAGGCCACGGGTTACTTTTCCCTCCTGCCTCAGTCCTTTGCTTTCTTCAAGGTTCATTCGAGCATCCCATCTTCTTCCATCCTTCCCTGGGCTCTGCACATACCTCAGCATCTGGGAGAACATGGGCATCACACTCGGATCTCCCCAACAAGATACGAAGCTCAGAGGTCTCTCTGGAGGCCAGACAAGTCCATATAAATTAGGAATAATGGCTCTGTACCCTTTCACTTGCCTGGAGGCTCATGTGACTTCCCTCCTTTTTAATTCCTGGTCATCTTTCATATTAGGTGTGGCTGAATATGTCCACTTTTTCTCAAATAAATATGTATTTGATACTTATAGACAGTTATTTAAAAAAAAACTGTGCACATCATTATACTGCTGATGAAGGAAAATCCTGTCTATATATTAATATGCCTCCTAGTTACATGTGTAAATGTCCAGTTATATGAATCAGTGTTTATATGGGTATTTCTTGGAATATCAGAGCTGAGAAAGACTTTGAGGTCTTCTGCTTAATTACCTTCATTTCACGATGGGCCCCTGAGGAACAAGAGGCACATGAGGAAACACAGGTTTAGGGTTTAGGTTAAGTTCACAGACCTAATTTCTTGCTTCTTGGGCCATGGCTCTATCACATCATGTGCAACATCTATCTTCCCAGAAGCTGTACACACACACACACACACACACACACACACACACACACACACGTATATTCACCTGCCACTAAATTCTCTCTAGTAGACACCAGACCTCAGACACAGCTTGTCAGAGAAATATGATGACAGAAGGATATCTGTGCCTATGGGTCCCTCTCTGATGTGTATTGATTTGACCTGGCCCATCACCTTGAATATCTGTCCTCTCTTCGAGCCCTGCCTCCAGTGCTTGCAGACTGAAGCCCCATAGCTGAGCTGTCCTCTTTCTGAGAAAGAGAAGCTGTAAGGATGGACAATTATCTTCCTGCATTAAATGAGATGAGCCACAGCAGCCACAGGCCTTCCACAGTCAGGCCCAGACAGAGAAGAATCGGCTAAAAGCCTAAAATTGGGAGCAAAGGTCAGCTGTCATTCAGCAATGAGGCCAGAAGGAAAGCCAGGCATCCAGAGGTTCAGCACCTGCTCCTCCCCGGAGGCAGAGGGGCACAGCTGGCCTGGCCCACAGCCGCCTCTCTCCAGACCCAACTGTACTGCTGCCCCTTGAAGGCTATCATCACTGGCTTCCATGCCAGTACCAACCTGCCAGTACCTGGGGTGAAGCATTAAACAATTTTGAGAAGGTCCAGGACCACAAGCCAGGCTTCTCCAGGAGTACCCAGTGTCTCCACTGCTCCATCCCTCCTCTGCAAAGGTCACCTGGACCAATAGAGCCTTTCAGAGACAGCCCCTTCCCCCAGGCCTTAAAATGCCAACACAGCCCATACGCACATGTGATTTCCTACCCTTCATCCCCTTGCATACCTCTTCTCCTAGATGTTGTCCTTCCCGTCCTCCCCTGGGAGTGGCCAGCTCTCTGGTGGCTTCTACCCTTGCACCAGATTGGCCCCAATACACCAGCCTTTTCCACTTCTATCCCCACACCCCCATTATTTTTCCTGGATTCTGTCCCTTGTACCAAAACACGTGACATGTGATTTTTCAGAACCAACCTTGCCATTCTTTTCTCCTCTTTCTCTGCTGACAATCCCAAGGACATCCCATAGATTAAATACATCAATACCATAAAGCCACATGTGTCTACCAGAATGGACACCTTCATCTCACATCTCATCTCATGAGGTGCTTCTTGTGAACCTTTTTAATTTGCCACAGACTGTTCCTAACAATCAAAGAACCAGTCAAGTACAAGGTATTTTCTGAGAATTTTGGCATCCTTCTTCCTAGCGGCAATACTATGGAGAAGGTTTTCTGTCTCATTTTCTACGTAGACACAGAGCTTGCAAGTACGGGAGACACATTACCCCACTTTGGACATTTGAGAAATAATGCCCAGTTACAACAGTGCTTGGCATGCAATAAATAGTTATTG
The DNA here is from genome assembly GCF_018350175.1 of Felis catus. Classification (NCBI taxonomy): domain Eukaryota; kingdom Metazoa; phylum Chordata; class Mammalia; order Carnivora; family Felidae; genus Felis; species Felis catus. The sequence goes on along the minus strand of NC_058379.1, from coordinate 65,057,753 downwards.
AAGAAAATATCTTTGATTAAATGAATGCATACAGTAGTGAATGGCTCAGTGAGGCAGAAAAAAAGAGTACATTAAGTGGGATGGTCCCCATTAACAGAGGCACCCAAGTTCTGCTCATCTTCACTCTGTGTCTCTTTGTTAGGGTATCTTGCTCACGTCCAGCAGAGCACACTGTTCTGAAGTCAACATTTTCCGTTTCCTACTCCTCTCTGCCTCTCCTGCTCTCACAACTATGGGATCTGCAGCCTTGGGTGAAACCAAGCTAGAAAGGGACCCTGGTTAACCCAGCATGCAGCCCATGTCAGCTGACAGAGCTGAGCAAGAGGACAATTCCTCTTGACCCCAGGCCCACTGTTTGCCCAGTCTATGGGCTTACAACCTCCCTCACCTGGTCTTATGTCTCTCTCTAATTCCTTCAGGTGAGATTTGTGTTCACGTCTGGACTGTACTGGAAAGTAAAGGAGAGAACATTTACTAAAATTACCTCATTTCATAGAGTAAGATGCTGAGCAAGAGTCTATTAGTTTCTGGAGACCAGATGAGTATATTGCTCAGTTAACTTGCTACATTTCTTATAATCTACATTAATAGGAGCCTACAATATATTTTACGATATTAAAATCAATACAGACACATGCACATATTTTAAGTATCTAGGAAAATTCTATGTCCTCAGAAGAAAGCAAAAGAGAAAATATTAACCTTTCTCCCTCCCTCCCTCTTTCTCTCTCTCTCTCTCTCTCTCTCTCTCTCTCTCTCTCTCACACACACACACACACACACACACACACACACACACACTTGTTTTATTTTATATTCCATGCTAAGGGAAGCCAGAGCCCCCCCACCCCCCACTCCAACTCCTGGGTTCTGGGTCATAGCCCCGGCCCAACAGTGAGAAGAGGGAGGAGATGGCATGTTTCAAAGCTGCTTTATGGATTTTATGGATTTTCACCAATTTATGGAATTCATCATGTGTTCACTTGCTGACCCCTCTTCTTATCACCATAAAGAAGCAAAACACTCTTTTGTTTGTAAAGGGCCAACATCTAGCAAAGGCCTTTGGCTAAAGATGGGAGCGTGTACAGGGAGGGCAGTCCCCAAAGTTGCAGGTAACTTGAGAGGATGTGTCAAAGCATGTCCTAAATCTGCTGAGAGAAGTTTTACCCATTTTGTGGAATGTGATAGAAAAAGAGGACAAAGGCAAGCTCTAGCTTCAGAGATTGATGCACTTACAAAGCTTTCACAAGACTTGCCCAACTCTCTCTGGGTTCCCTGGCATCTAGCTATTGTGGTTCCAGTTTTACAGGCAGAGAAATGGAAGCATTGAGAAAGCACCTCACCCACAGGTGTTCTAGAAGGCAAGCTCTGAAGGTGAGGACCTCTGACGTCCACGCTAAGTTCAGTCCACCTGAGCACCTTGTGAGCTGTCATGGGCCTTGGAGCTCAGAGGGTGGACATGCTGGGATCACAGCTTCCTGACTCTGAGACCTGAGGCAAGTAACTGGAGGTGTCTGAGCCTCATCTTATACATCTGGAAAATGGGGATAATAACATCTCCACTGTGATTGTGGGGAGGATTTAGTAAACAATATGTGTCAAACACTTGGCAAAGTTCCCAACTACTCTAAGCACCAAAACAGTAGACGTTGTTATGACCAAGAAAGCAGACTGCACAGCCTTTCTCTGTGATTCAGGTTTTCCATGAGAAATGGTTCTCCTATGCCTCTAATGGGCAGTTCATATTCTTCAGCAAGAAATCAGAAAACATAAGAGGCTAGACACCAAAGACACTTCAAGAAAACCTTAGAGCCAGCAAGTTCTTGTGAGATTAAGCAACTAGTAGGATCTTGTGTGACTTAGGGGATGAGACAGGAACAGGAAGAAAGACTTTTGTTAGCGTTGGTTTTAATGTTTTTCTCTGTTTTGTTATTGTTTTTTTGTTTTTTTTTCCTCCCCCTGCCAAAGGATTAACGTGTAGGTTCTTAAACAAGGGGGTTCCCTATTTACAGCTGACAGCAGCAGCTGCAACCCCTGATTCTCCTGCAGAATGGCAGGGAATCGAATCAAAAAGAAAAGCAAGTGGACAACCTTTCCTCCGGGAGCACGAAACACAATACCAGCCTTTCGCCAAACCCAGCAGACCCCAGCTCTGATTGGAGGTTGCCTCGGAACAAAGGGAAATTGGTATTTAAAAAAAAAAATCTTCTGAAAGCCAACTCAGCAGATGGTTTTTTCCTGGGCTCCAGGAGAAGGGGGGTGGAGGAGGGGGGTAGGGGAAGGATACTGGGATAACACAACTGCCACCAGGATACAGATGACTGAGAAGTGACAAAGATGGGCAAAGAGGGCTGACCTCTCACCCTGGAATTTCACAAAGGGCAATTACACCATGTGGCGGGTATCTGGACTAGGCTGCTGACCGCTTCCAACCCGCAGCTGCTGTTCATCACAGCCACGTCTGGGGGCTTTATTCAAAGCAGGGGAAGAAAGAGGCCAGGCGCTGAGGGGATACTGGAGGAAGCCATGGAAAAAGTTTAATTAGAGACTATAGTTTGTTAGAAATCGACTGCGGGGCAGTTGCACAGAAGAGCACCTCATATTTCCACTGCACTTTTAACATTTCAGAACCATTTGTTCAGATTATCTTCAAAGTGATGTGGAAGGAAGAGAGACAGTACTAATCCCTTTTAAGTATGAGGAAACAAGGATTCATTCATTAAGGGCGGAACGGGGGTTCGGACCCAGAATCCCTGGTGTGGGGTAGCCACCCTCCCTTCATTTCTCAGACCAGACAGAGCTCCTGGAGTCCTGTTTTGGAGGGGCTCTTTGTGAATCCCACATTTTCGGTCTAAACCGGGACACTTTAGAGTACACTGTCAATAGCTTCTAGATTAAGTCACAGCGAGCCTATTATCCCACAGCCCTGTGCTGTGTTGCCAGCCATCACTGTCTACCACACCTCACTGCTGGGGTGCCCTGCTGAGTGTCTTTCAGTGGGGAGATGACTGTGGGCAGTCGAGAAAGGGGCTGTGAGTCTCTGGGAAGACGCCACAATGCCCAGGTTCCCCCACAGGCTAGTCCACGGGTGTGCAGCAGGAGCAAGCAGGTGGATGGCACAAGACTCAGTGATTCTCTCCTGGAGGATGTCTCAGCAGGACCCGCTAGAGTGCATCTTTCAATGATCTCTTCTCGCTGCTGGAAACCATGAGACCTGAGGGTCTGAGGAGGGTGTGAGGCCCCCCACCCCATAATTACCTGTAATTTCAGGGCAAGCCATTTAAAAGCTTTCCAAGTCCCTTCCTAAGTCTCTAAAACACGGAAGAACAACAGCTACTTCAGTGAACTAGCCTAAGGAACAAACTGGAAAGAGGCAACAGTTGGGCAGATGTGAACACTGTGTAAAGGTGCTGGTCAGGTGTGATGGTTGCTACCAATTTTTCACACTAGGCACTATCTGGAACACGTATTTTGACAGTTGGTTATGCATACTGCCCTGGGTTTTTCCCTAAATGCCCTGAGATCGATTCTTTCTAATAAAGGTCTTTCTATACCCCACACAGCACTTATGCTGAGCACACCATACAATTCTGTAGATTCGTGTAGAATTTAGATGTCTCAGCTCTGCTACGGTGTATCTGGATGAGTGCACAAAAAAAGGCGGCATGATGAAAGATTTAAGATGTTTCTAAGGAACCAATGCAAAATACACAGGGCTAACTAGGGAGAAGGTGTTTTGATAGAAAAGAGTGTCTTCCATAGAATTACCTTCATTGGCACACAGTGAACATGAACTTGTTTAACATCCAGGCTGGGGAAATAAAATAAGTGAATATTATATTAACAGATATAACACCTGTCCTCAGAGAGCTTACGCAGTAACTGAGAAGAAAATAACCTGCTTCTGACAGCACACTTTTAACAACCCTTTCCGTTAGAACCAAGAAGGCCATTATGTAAATGAGAAAGCATGTTCGCAGTTGGTGGACCCATCTAGAGATATCCCACCAGAGAAAGCAGGAAAGAGGGATTCTGAGTGAGATGGCCATCTACATTTCAAAGCCGCCTTATTTCTGTGCCTTCTGTGTAGTCCACAGACCCAGACGAGACTGTCTGACTAGCAGTTGATTCACATCTCTGCCTAGAACTCTGCACAAAGAGATGAGAATAAGGATAATGCAAACACCTGAATTTTGGTCCAAAATATCCACTGAATGTAGGATGTGATCATTTAGACCAGCAAGAGTAGCATAAGACAAAATTAAATTAGAGAGTTTCCTTGACCTTGAGTTCAGTGCATACCAACAATTCTGAAGCTGCCAAAAAGTTGGGACAGCCCAGAGTCCTGTTAATAGAGGTGGTGTGCTTAGAGCAGGGGAGGTCACAATCCCCTGGTGCTGTGTAAGGCCAGACCACCTTCCAGGCCTGGGTCCTGTACTCTGTTCTGTGAGTACCCACCTCCTCATCTTTGCCTTTTAGGAGAAACAATGACAAACCAGCATCCGTAGCATAGGAACCAAGGTGGTTCGGCACCAGGAAATCACAGACTCCAAGGAACAGTTTCAGGAACTGGAAATATTTGAGCTTTAAAAGGATGACTTCAGCGCAACGTAAAAAAAAAAAAAAAAAGAGTTCTCCTAAATCCAGGGCTGCCTCAGGAGGTACCAAGTCTCTTCCCTGAGGGCCACTGAGCGGCTGCCCAATGACAGATAACTGTCCACGAGGGATTTTGGAAGGTATCTTTTGTCTGTTTAGTAGGGGTGCTAAATGCAAATACTCACTCTCAGTGAATTCCATGATTCTGGAAGTGTGACCCAACTGTGGACCCTTCTTTTCTTCTGACCTACAACTGCTGTGGTCAGCCTTCCCCTGTTCCCTGAGCTGCTGCCAAAGTCCAGCCTATGCCCTCGATGGATTTAACCCCTAGTCTCAGACCCTTTCTGGATCTCCCACTCTTTATTTCCTCCATGACCCACCAGCATCCAAACCCCAGCCTGATGCTAACCCACCACCCATTCAATGTCAGCAATCCAGTGGGCAGACAGGGACTTTAGGAGCCTGATGGTACAGGGAAGAGCCACACACCCAAATTCATTGGTTTTCACCTCCTTGCTCCCTAAAAAAGACAGGGATGGAAAAGTGGAAATTCCCATCATAGGTTAAAAATAGATTCCCTTTGGCTGTACTGCTATAAGAAGCCATAAGAAGAAGCAACTCCCTTAGGGTGGTTCTCTGGGGGTCCAGTCTGTCAGGCAAAACACTGCAACTCCTGAGCTGTGTTCTCATTCACAACACTAAGCCAATGAACCAACTGGCCTAGCATAAAAAGCTGCCCACGCTCTTGGGCACATTCATATTTGCAAATGAATACTTCTTAATGGCAAGGCATGTGGCATACCTTGAGGTCAGTCTGTCTGACTGCTGTCAGTTTGTCTCCCTTCAAGAATTTTCTCCTCCTTCCCTACTTCTGATCCCCCACTGTGAGGCTGGCTAGAAACTTGTGGGAGGCAGAGAAGAAGGTCTGGGGAAAAACACAATAAACAAGGTCTAGAAAATACACCGAAGTGACCTGCATTTGATACTAATGATGATTATCAAATGGCCTCACGGGCCAGGTAGCAAGATGGGAACTGCTTGGACATTTCAGAGTAAATAAAGGCCTCCATTGTTTCCCCTGGTGAGGTCACAGGCGGGTGGGGAGGTGAGAGAAGTTGGCCCAGGGAGGGAGGGGTAGGCAGAGAGGGAAAAAAATAGATAAATAAAAACCTGGGACTCCAGAGAGAAATGCACATTCAAAGTATACAGGGAGGCCCCTTGCCTTCATAGGGCAAGATCCCCTGGAATACCCTGGAAAGCTAGAAGGAGCCCTCGAAGTTCTGTACTCCAAACCTGCCCACAACGCAGAGCTCTGACTGCCACGTTCTGACATGCTCAGACAGCAGCCTCAGCTTGCACAGAGGGCTCGCTGCTTCACCAGCCAGGACATATAATTCAGACTCTTGCACATGCTGGGTGCAACTGTGAATCCATGTGGGTGTTTGCATGCTATGTCTGTCTGTATGCCTCCCGGGGAACTGGCTCCACTGAATTTTTGCCCTCCCCACTGGCAGCCTATCCCTCTGGCCACTGGTTCCTCTTTGGGGGAAGGGGGGTGGTTCCCAGAGTCTCCATGGCCACCTTCCAATTGAGGTTACCCTGAAGACCATCCAAGTTGAAACCCCTTCTTCAAAGCAATTAGGCCGTATGCAAATTATAACATTGAATTTTTAGCTTACTGTCAATAAACAACCCTCCTACCCCACAACACAAGACTTCATTGGCTTGAGCTGTTTTCTATATATAATGCAGTCAGGAGCCTGAACCAAGGCCTGGGACCCAGGCTCTGAAAACCTCCCTGCCACATCCCTTTGCTCTCGGCCTATGCCCTCATCCAGGCCCAATGACTTCCTGACCAAAGCCACTCGTGTCTCATGCACAAGCAAGGCAGGCGGGGGTCATCCTGAGATGCCTGGGACATCCTGCATGGGAGTGCTTTGAAGGCAGGACGTTTGAACTTAAAGTTGCAGGAATCAGAAGAATCAAAGGAGGGGGTAGAGCAGAGCAAAAAGGGATTGTTTCTCTCACCTTTTATTAAAAATAAAAAAGGCCATGTCATCGAAGATCAACCGGAATTGCAGCCCTGAGAGAACTTTTTGAGGATGTGAAATTGCAATGATGGAGAAGAGGGAGATTCTGCAAATGCTGACAACGTGGCCAGGGGAGAAGGCAGCGCCCACTGAACCCCAACTGGTCGTTCTTATGACACGGCTTTAACACTTTCATTTTGAGTCAAGCTTTGAGCTCAGCAGCAATCCTGGTTTGGCAGATAAATGACCACAGAGATAAAAGACCTTTGAACCATCTCTAAATAAATCCCCATAGCAATCCTCACCACCGCCAAATAAATAAATAAATAAATAAATAAATAAATAAATAAATAATAAAAAAAGAAAGAAACCAACCCACCGGTGATACTAGTTGATGCTTGTGCAGCATCAGAAATGAGACAGCAGCACTGCCGTCCACGAACACAATTCGACACAGCCTGTAGCAATATGAAAGCAGAAGCAGCCTAGAGAAACAGAGGCTTCTGAGACAACCCACACCCTCAGGAGCCCAGCACCACTGCAAGTCACTGTGGGTCAGCTGTGCCCGCACGGAGGATGGTCCTGTGGGTGGCCCAAATGTGCTGGATGCTAGCACAGTAATCAGAATAATGCACACTGAGTGAGGGGTTGTGCTAAGCGCCCACAGGCCCTTCCATCGCCTCAAGACACTAACAAGAAGGTGCTGGTATCATCCCTGATTCTCACACAATCAGGACACAGTCTCAAGAGGTTAAGTAATGTGCCTGAGGGGATACAGAGCCCAAGGTCTCTTCCTCCAAAGACAGTGAGAACCCAGTCCAGAACACAGGGGATCTGACTTCCAATTCACTCTCAGGGCATGGACTCTTGCTAACAGATCCCTTATTCCTCACTTCAGGGAATGAAGGGCTCTCCACTGGAACAGAACACAGTTTCTCTGCTTCATTACTCTGCCAGGTTATCTTCAATAGTATGGAGTTCACCAAAGAATATTCCTTGGAGAAGTCCAAAGTCAAACTGACTACCAAGGGAATATCAAAACCAAGAGGAAAAGAGCCAGCATGGTGCTTAAAACCCCTAGAGAATCCCAAATACAGAAGAAAAAAAAATACAAGAAAGGGAAGAAAGAACCAAACTTTCCCAGAATATCGTCATGGAACACAAGTTTGATAAATCTCACCACTTTTTAAACTCAACTCTGACGCTTGCTCCCACAATTGTGGGCCTTTTGACATTGGGGCAGAAAGGAAATAATCTGATGATGGAACAGTGGGTCCAAAGAGAGGTCAAAAATTTTGTTTATAGTAACTAGTTTTGTTAAAGAGAAAGACTTGCCCCATCTAGCAGAATGGTTCTTAAAGTTTCCAGTTTTTAGAACAGACATAAGGCTGCAGAGGTCAAAAGCTGTTTTTAGTTCATCCTTTTTTTTTTAAAACATGCAGAAACTGAGACCCAGGAAGGTGAAGCAATCTTGCTGAAATTAGTCTCTGTTAGTGACAGAGACAGAGCTAGTGCCCAGGGCTCCCGTCCCCAAGTCCAGTGTTCTGTCCAGCACACCTTCAGCTCCAGATGTCAAACATTACTTGTTGCCCCATGAAGACAAATACTTTGTGGAGAAGGTCATTTACCACCTTTCAGGCAGCTGTAGCTATAAAATAACAAGGGAGAAAGAAACCTATCAGGAAACAAAATTTTCAAGCACACTGATGAATAAATAGGAATGTGCTGCTTTAAAAAAAATCTATAGCGAGAAAACATAAAACTAAACAGGAGGGAAATTCAGCCTCTTGCAAAGAAAAGCTGGTGAGACCTGCTCTCTTATCAGGTTGAGGGTGCTGTGGGGGAAGAAGCTCATACTCTCAGGAGTTGAAAACACCACATTCTCACCCCCCAGAAGAAGGGAGGGCAAACCCAGGGATGCAGGTAGGAGTGACCGGAGAGGCTGCTGGGCAAAATGATGGGAAGGGAAGGACACCTGAGCCACAAGGAAGGTGGAAGGCTCTCTGCTGGATGCCCAGGGCCACCACCACCATGGAGGAGATGATGGGTACAGCAGCCAGACATCAGGCATTCTGAGCTAACTTTTTCTCCTGCCCAGCACCCCCTCCCAACTATCTGATATGCCAAACTGCTACAACCACAGAGAGTCAAGAGAGAAATGTGCACCTTAACACCCTATGGAAGAATGGAGAACCCTAGTACAGGCCTCATCACTGACAGCTGTATTACCTAAAGACTCCCCTTTTAAGGTTCTTTGCTCTGCATCACTTTCATTATATTCCCTGGGCCCCCAAACCTTCCCTTTCCCCAGTTCCAAGCCCACTGAGCATTCCCATTGCTTACAGAATTAAATACAAACCCATTTATTTATTTGACATTCATCATTCCTTGCAATCTGATGCTAACCTCGCTTCCCATCTACATCCATACTTTGTGCGTTTGGCACAAAGAAGGTGCTATTTAAAGAATGGGCAAATGAGTGCATGACCCGTTGAACTTCCTAAGAGAGGGTTAGCAGTGTTCAGAGAAGAACGCTGAAGTTTTTCCATAGACACATGAAGATGGTATAGGTGGGATTGTCCAGGACAAATCCCAAGCATGGTTCCAGGACCACGGCAGGCACGTGACAAATGTGAGGTTGAAGTTCTTGCTATTGGAGGAAACAGGTTCTCTTGATGAAGCTGGGAAAAGGGAAAACTAAATCCAAAGAAATGAAATAGAAGTTGCATTTTGGTTAAAGGCAAATAAAAATATGTAAGCACAACAAAGGAAAAGAACAAGACTTTAACTCATGAGGATTTGAATTTTCCTTCAAACAACCTGGAACACTTAGAATTAAGGGCAATATACCAGGTTATGATCTCGTCACCCTAACTAATGTTGGAAGGTGTAGAGGAAATGTCCCAGTGCTTAGAATCTTTACCTTCCAGCAGTCTTTTAGAGTGTGGCCACTTCAGGACTGGAATACAACATTAGCTTTGGAGTACAGAAGAACTGGCTTCAAAGACCAACCCTGCCCATTTCTGTTCCTGCTCTCTTGAAGCAAATGAGCCTCAATTTCCTCATCTGTGAAGAAGTAGTATCTGCCTGGCAGGACTGTTATAAGGACTAATAGTGAAGGTAAATACGTGTAAAACAGCTAGCACAGGGCTTGCCACAAATCCAAACTGGTTATCATGATGTGTGCTCTGTAAGTTACCCATTTTTCCTAAAATCTTCCATTGAGTTATACAATGTGGAAATTATCATCTCTATCTGGCAGATAAAGAAACTGGGGCTTCAGCAAGTTTATACTCCAGATCCAAAGCCACCGAGCCCGTTGGTACAGATTGCCACCCACATCTCCTAGCCTGGGTCACTGAATGGAGCTTGGGTAAAAGTCCCCTGTCCTTCTCATGCTGTTGAATCCGGAGAGGAGTTCCTGATTCTCACAAAAAGTTCTCAGGAAAGAGGAGAGCTGCTAAGCTCTGCCCAGCTGCGAGCCTTTCAAAGACTTGTCACTGTTGGAACATTCTACGCTCATGTGCTATACTTGAATTTGCTTCTAGAAACTCTGTCTCATGTTCTCTATTGTTTTGACTGAGTGACCTAGAAGGGAACTACATGAAGTTTATGTTATTTCATCACTTGCCTGAGTAAGTCTAATATGCAACAATGCCGGTACCATGGTAAAGAGCAAGTTGCCTTTCTTTAATGAGATCATCTGCAAAGGAGGTCCATCCACAGCACAGTTCTGAGGCCCTGAAATATGTTCAGAATTCTCTTCTCAGCCTCTACTTCTCACCAAATGCTACTCTTACACCTCACATAAATTCATTCATCAGAAACCCACTGCCATATAGCATTTCAGTTGCCATCTCAATTTCATATGGAAGACAGGTGACCTGTCCCCTGGTTAGAAAGAGTCCATGCAAACTTGAGCCAGTGAGGGAGTATCTTCATGGGTCCCTCCTACCATCCTACCACTTTAGAGGCCATGTTGCCTCAACATCTATAATGCCTCTCTGGTTTGGAGGGTTGGTGTTAGGTTTCAGTCTTGGAATAAAACCCTTGAGGATGCCACACGTACACGTCTTCACACCAAAGTAGTAGAACATACTGAAATACAATTAGCCTAGCAAAAACCTAGCTCTGTTATGTAAGGAACACTATCATTATCCTAAGGAGTATTCTTTTTACAAAAACCAATGAAAAAGAAAATCATTTGGGATCCAATATAAGCTGTCTTTGCCTAAGGCTGTCAAACAATGACTTGAACAAAATTAATTGGTCTACAAAAAAAGAAAAAAAAAAGTCAGCACATAATGATGTAACACCCAATTTCCCCCAGCCTCCAAGTTTGAAGGCTGAATCCTTAATAACAAAACAAAACAAAATCCTTGTTATCCTGAAACTCTATGTCCTTTCCCTAAAAAAAGGCTCGTCAAATAATAGTAATAATAATAGTGTATATATATACATATATATGTATATATACACACACATATATATGTATATATACATAATTTTTTCCCTTTTGGAAAGGGCCAGATAGTACACAGTTTAAGCGTTGTGGGACATACAGTCTCTGTCACAACCACTCCACTCTGCCGTCTTCGTGCAAAAGCAGTCATAGACAAAATGTAAACAAATGGATGTGGCTCCGTTCCAATAAAACTGTATTTATGGACACTGAAATTTGAATTTCAAACAATTTTCACATGTTACAAAATATTATTCTTTGTTTGATTTTTTTCCAACCATTCTTTGCTTGTGGGCTGTATAAAAACAGGGAAGGAGCAAGATTTGGCCCACAGACTACAGTTTGCCGACCCCTGCTCTAAGCCAACACGTATATTCAGGTGACCCCCAAGTAGGCATCTCTACCAACTCAAGGATCAGGTCAACTGAGCCTCCCTCCTGGCTCCCAGTCTAGGACCTGAGTCCCAGGGGCCACTCCATGCACACTTCTCCAATGAGTGGCTTGCCTCATTAAAAAAAAAAAAAAAAAAAAAAAGTGGTGGCAGGGCACCTGGCTGGTCAGTCAAGTAGAGCTTGCGACTCTTGATCTCAGGGTTGTGAGTTTGAACCCCACATTGAGGGTAGAGTTTGCTTTTTAAAAAAAGACCCAGAAGACTGGATTTTAGAGTCAGACTCTGATCTGTTGCTTACCAAATGCCATCCTCATCCTTTCCCCCGTCCGAAGTTACTGATCACATGCTTCACATTCTTACAAATAAGTAAATTCTGCAAGTTCATGGCCCTGAAACAGCAAGCAAGGTTCCTACCTCTCCACCTCAACTTCAGCTTTTACTAACTCCCTCTTTTCCAAACAACAGGAACTCTGGAGAGTAAGAGAGTTAACATTCTAATCCAATAGAGATCAGAGAACGTTTCCATCATCTATCAAGTGATTAAGACTCAGTACTGATAACTTTATTCATTCATTTCTGGGAAGTAACTGCTCTAGGCATAAATAAATTTAGGACGGATGGAGAAGCAGAGTATGAAGCAAGCCCCTAACAATTTAAAATTTTTGTAGATACTCCCATTACAGTGTCAGCATAACCAGCATAACACAACACTGTGAGCTGAATTTTAGTCCTTCCCCTCCCTTTGCCTCCCTTCCAATTTCTGAGACTTAGAAACACTCACTTGGGGTGTCACACATTGGGAGAAGTGATGTCACCTCTCTTTCCGATAAAGCACAAAAAGGGCATCCAGCTTTTTGGTTAATGATGACCAGCCTGAGAATTTCAGAAATGAGAATGGAGGTCCACTGCACACTGCAGCTTCTAAATCATCCCCATGTCACAAATTCCACAGTTTTATTCTGGGGCATTCCAAGAGGCAGAGGACTATCTTTGGGAACACTCCTGTGGCTTTATGGAAGGTCATAACTGATCAGGACAACGTAGCTCTTTCTAGGGTAATGAACTTGGGTTTGCACACCCCAAACTGTGGGCTGTTGCTCAAACCCTGGCAGTGATGGGGATGGAGGGAAAACAGTTACCACAGTTTTTGAGACTGCCCACCCACATAAAAATCCAACAATGCACAAAGAACTGGCCATCTCAATGGCCACAGACAAAGATATTCATTTTCAAAGCTGAAGAGACCCAACTCCAAAGCAAAGCCTCACTTTCCAAGTGGAGCCTAATGTGAACTGTTCCATTTTCTGGCAAGAATTTCAAAAGTTTCCAAAGGCACTTAGGTAATCTTTTATGACAGAAACCCCAGAAATCACCGCAACTTGTAATGGGGACAGGGGAAGGAAAGCACAACCTCTGTGCTCTGTGAAAACAAGCCGATTTCTAAAAATTATTTTATATTCCAAAGGTTAAAATAAGATGACCAACTGTCCTGGCTTGCCCAAGACTGAAGGGGTACCTGGCTTCAGGGCTTTTGGTTTTAAAACTGGGATAGTCTGAGCAAACCAGAAGGCACTGGTCACCCAGAAAATCTCCCCTCATCCGGGTCTTTGGATTTTAAATTCAATATATCAGCCCAAACACTTAGCGTGAGGGAGGACACAAGGCTTACACCAATGAAAAAACATGAGTCCTAGCAGTTCTACTGAAAATGATTACAGAAAAGCTCAAAAATCACTAGTTAAAAAAATGCTACAGATTATCTCTGAGCCATAATGGAGAGAGGGTCATTCATTTGTGCTATTTTTAGCTATTCCATCATGTCCAGAGCCCAAGTAAATAAGATGTGGGGGAAAGTTACAAAGACTCTGATGAACTCCTACTACCCTGAACCCAAAACCTCTGTCAACAAGGGGGCTCCTTTCAGAGGCATTTACAAGCCCCAGAGAGTTTTGGAACGCTTTCGTGACTAGGGCAGTCCTCTGCTATTATAGCTGAGTGCCATACCCCACCCAAGAAGGGAAGTCACTGTAACCCCCTGTGATATAATTACAATGAAACCTGGTCCCATTCATTCCCAACCAAATACCACCACCAATCACCTAGAGGGCTGGTTTCCACCAGTTAGGCCTGTAGGAGGAAAGTGACAACCAACCAAGTTCAGTCAATACCCAATCTCAAAACATCTGTGATGTGTTAGACCAAGATTCAGGTCAGTTATCCGCCCCTTCTTCTTTCTCCAGTTTGAGCTCCAGGGCTCACCACTGGCTTTCAGAGCAATGATCTCTCACCTTCTACTGGACTAAATTACTATGAAGGTGACTTCCTTAGTCCAGTGATTAACTTGCCTATTTTAGACAGGCTTAACAATGGTGGTTGAAACCAAAAGAAGGTTATAAAGGTTCTTGACTTCTGATTGACCAAAACTCTCCATATCCCATGCTTAACTATAACAGATGCAAATATTAAAGCCAAAAAAGAAAAAAAAACCCTCTAATTTTGTCACAGCTTAGCCAGGTCTGACCTACCCAAGAAGCTGCTACACAATAAATAGAAGTGTTCCAGAATTATAATTCTAGTAGCTGTTGATTTTCATGTGGGTAGAAGATATAATAATAAATTAGACACTGTACCAAGATATCAGAGGCATTTCTTCTGGAGGGTGTTAAGTGTTCCATCAAAGAGATTGATAATTCCAAAATAAATAAGTAATAATCAAACAGACCTTTAATAGCTGGGAGGGGGGTGTGTGTGGCAAAAATGAATTAACAAAAAACCCTACAAAACAGGGCTCCCTACCTTCTTTTTGGAGTGGCTTCTTTCCTCCTCCTTCGTGGCTTTGCTATTTTTCCCAGCACGGGACACCTTCTGGTCGCCAGACTGCTTAATGGTGATCTTGATCTCAGGGGGGCATATATAGTTCTCCAGATTCTTTGGGGGTTTCTTAGCCCGCTTGGTGGTCTGAATCTTCAGCTTCAGACTCCCCTCTGTAAAGTTTGCCTCCTTGATAGAAAATTCCTGTTCTTCCAGGCCATCTCCTGCAACCCATTTCTCACTGTCTGCATTTGAGTTGGAATCCACATCCTGCCCTGAGCCCAGTTCATCCTCCTCCTCTGGCTCCATGCGTTCTCCGCCCACTGGGATCCCCTTCCCAGTTCCTGGAGCAGAGAGCAAAGATTCTCCTGCACAGCCGGGAGCAGTCGGTGGCTTGGCTGAGGAGACAGGCAGGAATTCCGACTCGTCCCCCCTTTGCCGGGAGGTGCTTAAGATTTCCCTGGACTCCATGACAATCCTACAGTCTTCAGGAGTTCTCAGGAGATGGGAGAGAAGAGGGGGAAAGGGAAAGGTGAGAAGCGAGGACACCCAAAATCCCAAGGACAAAGTGGTCCAGCTGCTGGGTTCAGAGTCCCAGGAATGGAGACACGGCCAAGTGTTCAGAAGAGGTCAGATCTGCAACTGAGAAACAGAGAGATAATTAGTCATGGCAGGAAGGAAAATGACCTCAAAAGTAACTCAAGTTCTAGAAGCCCCTTCCCCCTAATCTATGGCATCAGGGGGAAAAAAAAAAGATGGGGAAAAAAACCAAACCAGAACATGCACATCCCCAAATTGGATTATATTGGATTATATTACGCAGACACACACACACACACACACACACACACACACACACACACACATACACACAGCCCTTCACTGAATGGTTAATTTTTCTGGCTATGGGCCCAAGAATAAAGATAAGAGCAGCCAGTCCTCCAGTTCAATACAAAGTTACAAGTTTCTTATACTGAAGCCACAGCTAGCTGAGTCACCATCAAAACCAACCATGACGAAAGGGAAGTCTAAAGTGTTGAGGCAGGTCTGTGGGAACCACGTTTGGCTGGCTTCTTGCACCACTTCCCTCTGAAATGTGAAGAACAGTTTGCAAAGCTGAACACAACCCCTGAGCCGCCCTCCGCTGTCTGGTTGGAAGGACATTTAGCTAACCTCCTGACCATTCTTTCTTTATCATCTTCCATGGTAAATTATTTCAATTACACAAAATTAGCTTTATTTCTTAAAACAAATGCAAAGCTTAGATGCAGGCTTGAAAGAGGAAAACATAAAGAGTTCAGTGGAAAATCACTTCTAATGCTGTGATTAATACAAAACAATCACTAAAAATGTTTTTGTCCACACAAAAGATATTTAATCATTATCAATTATTTAGATAAAAATAGCCATTCGAGACAGCTTTAATTCCCTTTCTGGTCCTTAAATAAAGTGGCATTCTGTCTACATGACAACAAAAAAGGGAAAAAGAGAGAAGGAGCATTTCACAGGCCTTTGGAGGTATCATGAATGACTCTCCCCACCCCCCACCCCCAGGGTCTTTGAGTCTGCCTTCCTTCCAGAGGAAACCAGAAACATCAGTCAGGTTCTCTTCAGACCATCATAGGAGCAGCTAAACTATCCCTCACCCTTATTCACTTTATGTCCCATTATTCCCAGTTTCAGACTCGTCATTTTCTTTTTTTTCTTTTTTTTAATTTTTTTTTTCAACGTTTATTTATTTTTGGGACAGAGAGAGACAGCATGAACGGGGGAGGGGCAGAGAGAGAGGGAGACACAGAATCGGAAACAGGCTCCAGGCTCTGAGCCATCAGCCCAGAGCCCGCCGCGGGGCTCGAACCCACGGACCGCGAGATCGTGACCTGGCTGAAGTCGGACGCTTAACCGACTGCGCCACCCAGGTGCCCCCAGACTCGTCATTTTCAAGACCCCAAAGGAAATGCAGTGCTCATCCTCAAGAGAAAACAGAGAGCCCCAGGGCTACACAAAATTTCAAGACACTATCTCCTTCCATCCCTAGGCTGTAGGTGAGATCACACTCAAGCCTTAAATAGCTCAATGGGCTGGGGTTTCCCGGCAGAAGACATCACTGCACACCTTCTACCTTGGAGCCCAGCAATTCAAGGTAGTAACCAGCAAATGTGCCCGCCAGAAAATGCCTAAGAACTGCAAAGACACATTGAGAACAGCCAAAAATGAAGCCTGGAGACCGGGCATGTCTTTTCTCCCTCTGGAATCAGTACATTTTCGGCTGACATGGTGTGAGGAAGCTGGCCAGCAAGGCAGCCATTCTCTGCTCCCCAGAGAAGCCCAGGAGCATACTCGGCTCCTGGAAACCGCTCAGCCCTGCAGAAAGACACATTTACAACTGCTTCCTCTAAGGGGAAAACCCAAGGAACACAGCATTTCTGGAAGAGAAGAGGCTGCCCTAGTGACAGCAAGAGCATCTTCACCGAATCTGTCACAAGAAGACTGGGCAGCCACCTGTGCCCCAGGCTACAGAAGGGACAAAGTCCCCACTTAGGGGCAGGGGAGGGCAGTTAGACGAGGTGACAATTGAAGTTTTTTTTGCTTGTAAGATTATTTGTGTCATCCAGACTGATCTACCTTCCTAAAACTTTATATAATTTTTAAAAAGTCATATTCAAGTCAACATTCATCGAGGCCCCTCTTACTGGTTGTCGGGTACCACACTAGCTGTTGAGGAGACATCAAGATGCCTTAGAATGTGTCCCTGTGTGTCAAGCACCAATTGTCCAGTAGATCTTTCTCAGCTCGTACCCCGGGTCCATCCAAACTGCAAGCCATGTTTTCACAAGGCAGTAGTATTCAGTGGTTTGCTTCCTCTGGCAGGAATCTTCAATGTGACATTTAATTCCCTGGTACGTACTTATGAAGTTATTCTTGTGTCAGGGCAAAAAAGTGAGCCATGTTCTCCATTAAACGTTCCTAACCTAAACTAAATCCACCTGGACCTTTGAATGTCTATTGCAGGTTCTGTGCTGTGATAAAAGAAGATGAAATCTAACTTTAGAGGAATGGATAGTAGTGTGAAATGGTATATTATTAAGAAAATCTCTCCCATCAAAAAAAAATTCCCTTCAGAGTTCCGTATATTGAATGGTATAAATCATGAATTAATTGATGTTGAAGACAACATTTTGAAACTTAAAACTCAAGTTGTGAGAGGCCCACAAAAAAATGAAAATTCAACAATTTATTTTTCAGTGCTCCTCCAGTCAAGATCCTAAGATAACAACTGAAATACAGTCCCTTTCTTCAAAGAGTTCGCATTCTTGAAGAGAGATTTGGAAAACAACTACAACAAAGTAGATATTTATATGTCCTATAGTAAAGAAGAGAAATAAGGGAAGAGAAAATGTTTCCCGCTTCAGTGAGGTACAGAGAAACAGATGGGAAACTACACAGGAAGGCTTCAAGGAGAGCACAGAATATGGCTTTGACCTTCAGGGGCTTCAACAGGTGGAGTGGGAAGAAGGAAAACATGGCAGACAGAGGGCACAGCATGCAGGGAGGCCTGAAGCAGGAGCCTGCAGGAGGGTCACGCTCAGGAAAGAGAAAGTTGACGCTTGGCCAGGAGATGTGGCACAAAATGGGGACTGGTGAGAGTTAAAGCTGGAGATAAAAGGTTACAACCAGATCACAGGACACCCTTGAATGCTATGCTAATGAGCTAGATTTTATCTTACAGGTAATGGAAAGCCATTTAAGGGATGTTAGTAGGAAAGAGGCACTATCAAAGCTGTGCGTTAGGAAGATAATTCTGGCATGTAGTGTAAGGGGTGAATTAATGGAACCTGATATTAGAGGCAGGGGGACCATAAGGAGGCTCAACTGAAATTCAATTCTTGTGGCATGAGGACCTGAACCAGGGCAGTCTGAGTATGACATGGTAAATAACAGATATCAAACAGTAACACAGTTTCAAATCATCCCAATGTTCACGAACACATCACTTCCAGATTTTCTGTACCGGTCTTACTTTAAGAATCCAGTCTTAGGGCTCATTAGCCACCAACCTGCATTGCCTTTTCAAGTCAAACCAGTCTCCACTGTGGCATTACAAACACAGAATTCTCTCCACCTTGGTATTTTCATAGAATCTTTTCTTATATCCCCTTCTACCGACCCCATGCAATAACTGGCATACAACTGGTCCTCTCCAAATGTTTGTCGCGCGAAGGAATGAACAAGCAAACACACAGATCCCAAACCTTTCCATAGTTCAAGGTCATGCCCAAGCCTTCACTTCTTCATGGCAACATTTTATAAACTCTGGACCACAGCATTCACTCCCTGGCCTGACTTACACTGCACCCAGCTGTATAGTTTGCCACTAAATACTAGTCTTGCATCGTCTTCTTGCTGTTTCGAGCACACAAATCTTATTTTCCTTACTCAATCGCAATTCAGTCTCAGGCTAAGACCGACTGTGGTTGTACAACCCTTACATTTGCTTCAACACCGAGTGCAGGATTGGGTACTTGAAGGGCTTCAAGTTCTTTCTGAATGAAAATGAATTAGCCCCCTGACAGCTATTCAAAGTCCTGTGGTTCCAACTACTTTGACTGCAGCTCTGCCAGCCCAAGCGCCCTCTGTGAAATTCACTGCCTATGCTGAGGATTATAATCTAGCCCCCCATGTCCACATGCACCCCTCACCTTAAAAAAATAAAGAAGCTTTCAAAAGTGAAGAGCAAAGAAACCTAACCTGTCTGTTTACTTCCCCAGCACACAAAGCTGTTGTTCTCCTTTTCCCTTCTCCCAGCACATACCTGCCACCCCAAATTCACCGTTCACTTTTTTGGTGAGTCTGGGAGACAACTGAGAGTTCTCTTGTGGTGTACCCCTGCCAACATGTGAGCGTGAGCACACGCACCCACTTGTGCACTCACAGAGGAGAGAAGCCAACGCAAGGTGAAAACCTTTTGCCTTGTCACATTCCAGCAGTCAGCGACTCCTCCAGAGGGGGCGGGTGCACAATGGACACTCTGTACTTGGCTCAGGCTCCTAGTCCAAATAAAGTTAACTCTTTGGTGGCTTCCTGTAGGACCTGGTGTCAGGGCACAGGAGTAATAAAACTTGCTTAGGAAATAACTGCCCAGCAGGTCCCATGGAAACAGAGGGGCAAGAAGGGTGGTGATGTACTTGGAAAGAACACTGGGGGAGAAGTCCAGGAACGTGCCCTCTACCCATGGCTCTCTCTTTTACAGTGACTATTTGAGAGGCTGCTTTGAGTCCTTTACTCCACACTTAACTCAGCAATGAATAGAACAAGGTCTCTTCCAGACACAAGACTCTAATTTTACCCTGCACAGCCACAGACCTATGAGGACACTCCACATTAGATAGTGTGGACCTTCAGAATTATTTCTCTGAGGGACCTGGGGAATCCTGGTTGGCTAGATGTGTCTCAGAACCCAAATAAGTCCCAAGGAACGCATCCTCTCTACCGTTCAAATCTGCAAGATGGAAGTTTTCCTAATCCTGAAGCCTTGGGAAACTCTTACTAATCCCAGAGTATAGCAGCATAAATGCAAATTTTTGAGCCTCACTTATTGAATCAGGGCTCCCAGGGTGAGGTCCAGCCCTCTGGCTTTTCCCAAGCCTTCCAGATGATTCTGATGGGCTTAGGCTTTGCCTAATGTATGTACTTACCCCTATCTCCTGCCTTGACCAATGAACACGATTACTCTGTGTTTAAAGGTATTTCTCCCTTACATCACTATTCTGAGTCTCTGAATATACAAAGGTTGCATTTTTATTCATGCATGCAGTCCCAATGCCTAGCACTGTGCCCAACACATAATGGACACTCAAGAAATGCTGGTTGACTGAATTAATAAATGAACAACCCAACACGGCCTGGGTTTCCCAACATCATCCACCTCTCCCATCTGCTCTGCTCCCACGGCACCACCCACATGCAGGCCATCATCAGCTGGACTGTTGCCTTCCAAAGAGACAATATGGTGGAGCTGGCAGAGCCCTTGGCATATTTAACAGGAGTCAAACATGTGGATTCTGTACCTAGTTCTGTCAAGTAGGAGCCCTCATAAGTCCTCTTTCAGCCTCAATGTCTCATCAGCAAGATGGAACAAATGCCTTCCTGGTCTACCTTATTAGGTTATGACTATTATCTTTTTTTTTAATAGAACTACAATGCTCTTTATTAAAAAAAAATTAAAAACATGCACCCCATATGGTCTTAAAGGCAAACAATCTACAAATATACAAGAGTCCCCTGCCTCATTCCTGACCTTCCCCCTCTCACAGAATTCTTCTGTGCCCCCCCCCAGCCCCACCTCAGCTCTGTGTCCTGCAAATCCCCATAAGTCATTTCTTCCATCTTTACCTGTAAAAGCATAATCCTCAGACCAGAAACATTTCCACCTCAAAACTCTGTAGACTGTCTTCTAACATTTGAAATAACAGAAGAGAAAATGCAGGCCAGCCTGGTTTGTTTCCTTTGTAGGCAACTTGTTTTACGCTGTTATAGTTGAAGATCTTTCCTCCATTGTATTAGAATTTTATGAATGACAAAATGAGTACAGTGCAGATCCCTCTCCTTTTATTTTTCCTACAACACGATGAGCCTTTTGGATCTATAGAGGCAGGAATATCCCCTGCGATCATACCTCTTTAACTATTTCTTCTACTCAATGGTTCTGGCTTCTCTCTCAGTTTTTCCTGTAATCCTCACTTTAGCATTCCCATCTATGTCCTCCATTTCCCTCATTTTCTCTCTTATTGTTTTTATTTCTTGATTTTGCATTGTGGGAGAGCAAACCCCAAACTACCCTCCATGATACCAACTTAATTCTATTTTCCGTGTTCCCTTTGTCTCTATTGCAGATTTTTAATTCTGCTATTACACAGTTTGGATCCCTGCAGGCTTTCTTTACTTCATGCATCTTCCTTTCAGCTGATTCTGATGTTTTTCATCTCTGCACACTCCCTCCCTGTGACTCTGTGCTCCTATCCCACCGGCGGTCATGCTTCTTCCTGTTGCAGATGTCTGGCAGCTTCCTGAAATTCTTATTTTGCAGTTGTAGTAAATAATTTTCATGATACTGTTCCTTTTACCTTATTTGGGTGTTTTTCCCTCTAAGGCCTCCTGTTGGTTCTTGCTCTTTGCTCATGCTGTAAAGGAGAAGAGAGTCATACCAGGTAGTGTTCATCTACAGAAAAAGCACCGGGCAGCTTTTGACTCTACCTTCAGTCCACCTGGAAGGCAATCAAATCCTCGTCTCAGTGCTACTGCTGTTATCAATGATCTCATCATCTAAGTTTCTCTTGAACAGTAATGGCGGTGTGCTGACAGCAGCCTCAAGGGGATCCTGAGAGCCTATCCTGTGTCTCTCTTCCCAACTCCACATTCAATGGGGTCAGGCTGGTAGTTTGAAAACTGGCTATGGTAAGAGTGTTTACACCACTGGAATTAGCAAACTTCACAAATAATGGCTTCAAAACAAATCTGCAGAACAGGGTGTTAAGCATTTACTAGAACACCATTGACAGTAGACATCTACCTACTACTGTTTTGCTGGACGATGAGGGCTTCTTCTGCCAGATTCTTTGAAATTCTGAAGAGCTGAAATCCCCAATATGCACTGTGACAAGGGCTCTTTGTGTCCACCTCAGAGCTGAACTTGAGGAGCCATCTCTGCCCAGAAGTCAATGCCCTGCTTCCACCCCTCTCAAACCTCCCTCCTTCAGACTTTTCCATTTGGTTTCTGAAAGCCATAGACTTTGAGGATATGTATATAATGATGGTAGGGAGGAAACTATCTTCAGTTGTCTTATTAAAGTTGCCCATGCAGTAGACCGGATGACTGCCAATTTTTCTAGTTGACAGAAATTAGGAGTTTCTGATCTTAGAAGGCAAAGGGTGTAAAAGGATGGAATGTGATCCCACCTAACTACAGATAGGGAAGCTAATGTATGTTAACCTAGGTTCACTGGCCTAATGCTATAAGAACCCTTACTCAAATTCTTTTAAGAGAATTTAAACCAGTCACGATCTGACTGGTTTTGGAGGTGATTCAGTGTTCATCTTTCTTTATGTCACCTAAGGTATTTAGGTGGGGAGTCAGAAGTGGCCTTTCCCATTTGAAAGACTTGGCATGAACCTAGGGTCCTCCTCCAGCCCCCTTGAGTAAATAATGCCTCTTCATTACTCAGGCCCAGGTCTAAAGGCACTTCCCCAAGCTTCACAACCAGATCAGGACTCCCTATTTTGTGCCTTAACAGCACAGAGGTTTTCTTCACTAGCATTTATTATATTTTATAAATGCATGTGCCACTCATGGGTGCAACTCTGCACCCCGCCTCCTCCTGCACTAGACAGTATGCCCCTGAGGGTAAAAGCTAGTCTATTTGGCTCACCATGGAGTCCCCAGAGCCTGGCACAGCTCCTGATCCATGGAGCAATACTCCAAATCATTCACTGAGGAAATGCTGAATAAGAGAATGTGTCAAAGGCCACCAAGCACCATTTGACTCAGGTGCCCATGACTCTGAGTGATCTGCCCCTGAAATCCTTCCTGCTGCAGAAATACCCAGAGTAAATGCACCATAAACTCTGATAAATTGATCAAGTGACCCAACCCTTACCCAGCTCTCAATCAGTGAGCTCTCTCTAACCCTGTAAACACACCAGTGGTCTACAGTGAAAAATGAAGGTCAGACTCAGTGGCTTTTTTATACCACATATCTGGATGGTACCTTCCTATCCACAGATCACCTCCTCCAAGCATTGCTCCTGAGTTCTGCACCCACCATTTTCCACAACAGTGTCTGCTGAGCTGTGGCTTCCCCAAAGTCCCCTGATTTGCATTGATTCATGGGATTCCCTACTAATTCCTCCAGCAGACCTTTCTCCTCTCTCCACACTGTAACCTCTAAGTCATTCTTCAGGATTTGCCTCAAGTTTCACATTCTTCATGAAGGCTGGCTGAAACTTCCTTTTCTATTCCTTTCCCCTTGTATGTATACACACACACACACACACACACACACACACACACACACACACACTTACACTCACAGATGGTCTTGCTCTCACTTCCCTGAGCATTCTGCTACAGAGCATTTGGCAAACTACTGCAATGTTCCATGTACTTATTTCTCTCTCCCACCAGACCAGGAACTCCACAAGGGTCGGAGCTGGGTTTTACATGGATCTCTGACACAGTTCAGAGCACAATGAGCATACACAGTAAGGATCCAACAGCAAGTGTCCAAGCTACGTTTCCGCTTGAAAAGAAGAATGGAAGCAGCACCAATCTGATGTCACATATTTAGATTACTTAGCCTCTCTTTCCCACTTAGTAACTGTTCCTAGAAAATATGTTTACACTGTTCAAGTCTCATTTGGAAATTGGGTTATAATCCTACCTCAAGGGTTGTTTTGAGAAGTAATTGAAGATTAAATAAGATAATTATGAAAGAACATGTTGGGATCACCATAGTGGACACTCAAATATTTTGTTAAATTTGATTTACTTCCATAGCCTGTGTCATTTAAGCTAGTGTTTGGCTAATTGCTGCCTCTCTTCACAGATCCCAAGTAAAGCCTGAGGGGACAGGGGTTGGAGGCCAACCTCCCCAATCTCCCTATACAATAGGAAGCACATACAAATAGTTTAATTTGCACCTGGTAACTTAAGTGTTTGCTGTTGTTTTGACTATTGCTTTTCTTCTTCTTCCCAGTTTGTCTTATGGAGGAAACTGACTTGGTTTGGTCACAAATTACAGGCTCAATTCCCTGCTCTGCCATCTGGTGCTAGGTGGCCTTGGACAAGTTCCTTTTTTTCCCTGGGTCTCCCAATCCCCGTCTTCAGAATGAAGGGGTGCAATAACGTAAACTGTGGCTCCTTCAGCTCTGACATTCTCAGCTGCTAAGCCTTATCTCCTGAACTTGACAACCAGAGTTCTTCAAAGTCTAGGCTGGTTCTTTCAACTTCCTTCTAGATCCTGCTGGTTCTATGGCTCCATCTGACTGAACCTCATACAAAACTAAGGATCAGTCCCTGTGTTCAGGGATCTCCATGATAGGGAGAGAAGCAGAATCAAACTTCTGAGGCCTAAGGCTGGCACATTTTCCATTAACCAACAGTTCCAGCTCTAGCTTCAAAAATAGTGCCTCCTCTGGGAACCAATAACACAACACAACAGCATGAGCCTTTGAGCCTCTGGAGAGAGATCTGTATAGCTCTGGCTGGGCCAATCCCCAAGTTCGTAGGGCAAGTTCTACCTCTGGCATATCATCTGTTGCCTGTGTTTCTCCATGCAGTCGAGGAAAGCACACACTCACCGTGAGAGAGGTGGTAAATATAACCAATGATCTCAACAGGTATTATGAGTTTAATCAAGACAGCAGCCCTGCAATACAGAAGACCTATTTTCATTTTACAGATGTAGAAATAATGGCCCAGAGAGGGTAATACTTTGCTCAAGGGCCCATATTACCTGCACCAGATCCACAATCAAATCCAGGGTTTATAAGATTCCAAAGCCTGTTCTCTTACATTTACATGATAATGTCTCTAAAACACAAAGTGATACCCCTAGCTACTTCTACAGATATGAGCTTCAAGACCAGTCTGCCACCTGACTTTTCATTTTACTTCCAAATCCTGAGTATCAGTTTTCTCACCTGCCCTCCAAGTCGTTTCACCAAACTTTACAAAGACAACAGTAAATAGCATATGCAGAATAGCACCTAAAAGGTGAAATACGGCAAAATGTAAGAAGTAACTGTAGTCATAGTATTTCCTGTCCAAATAGAGTAGAGAGAGCCACCTGGCAAAGAAAATGATCCTACGTTTTAACATGCATCTAGTTAGTATATAACGAGTGCTTTAAGTTTTTTATTTAACCCTGAGATGCGCCCATTTTAAAGAAAAGAAAACTGGAGTTGAGAAATTAATTAAAGTCACTGAGATGGTGCTCTTTGACTCCAAATGTCATTTGCTTTCCACTCACTCATCATGCCACCCGTCTTCCAATACCCAGAGTTAGCAGCCACTTAAACTCTGGTCCTCCACCGTGCCATTTGTAAACTGGGGATGAAAATGATAGACTTACGTGAAGGCAATGGAGATAAACTAAACAATCCAACAAATAATAAACTCGACAGTTTTTCTCTCAAGGGTCTCTAATTCTGACCCCACTACCTGTTCAGTCCTAATTCAAATTCCTCGACTTCTCAACCATCTGATTCCACAATCGCTTTGCTTACTGTCATTTGAACATAAAGTATAATTTGACACCTACATGCTTGTGCTTCTTCCACAAAGGAGATGTTAGGCATACCAGAGCTAAACAAATATTAGCTCCATTCCCTTCCTTTATGATATTTCTCCTTCAGGAATCTTGAACTGCCATTTAATACCGCATTGTTACCAAAACTTGTATGTCTTTCCTCCAATTATACATTAAACTCCTGTTGATAAATGCCAGTATCAGAGCATTTTTATTCTCCAGAGTGGCTGATTCCCATTCTAAATGCTCGTATACAGTTTTATTTTTTGTTCTGAAAATACCTCTTTTGAATACCAGACTGAAGAGTTGGTAGCTAACAATACCAATGGTAGATGGGACAGTCAGATGTCAGGGTTCTGTCCTGTGTGTTATGTGTGAAAGTTCTCTGACTGGCACATCCTTCTGCTCCTCACATCTATTCCCCTGGCATTCTGAAAACTCTGGTCATGGCTCCCATCTCAACATGCAGCCTTGGCCTTTTTCTCACAGGACCCCCATTTCATCTGTCTGGCCATCTGACATTCCACAGAACCCTGGTCTCTGAGAAGTGATCTTCCTTCTGCCTCTATATTCTCAAGTTGAGCTTCTTCTCTGCAGATCTGAATCTATGCAAGACTGTCCCATTGTTCAGGACTCAGCCCAAGCCCCACCTAGTCCCTGAAGCTTTCTGGGATCTGTCCAATGCCAGCGGTTCTGGCCTTCCCTGCACTCCCAATACAGTTCAGTTAGCCTTAGATAGCTGCCTTTCATGAGTTCTTATGAAGTCTTCCACCAGACTGAGGGCAGAGACAATGTCCTCTCCATCCCTTGGTGTCCTTGCCTCCCCACCCCCAGCACCCATCAGAGTCTCATCACATTCATATTTAAATGTCAATGAGTGTACAAAGTCGGTTGAATCAGAGGGCTGAAAATGAGTTTGAATGAAAACTATGGACAGCTAGATTGGGTCCAACTTAGAGACCTTGTCCTTCCCACTGAGAAGTCCTCAGACGATCAAGATGCCTCCTATGGGTGATCAGCCCCTCAATATCAGCCAGTTGGACCTTGTCATCAGGGGCACCCTGCTCCTGCCAGTTGCAGTACTTGTTCATGATTAGCATCCATTTGTGTGTGTGTGTGTGTGTGTGTGTGTGTGTGTGTGTGACAATTCCAAACTTACATTTGAACTTTGTCCCACCTCTGCTCCTGTGCCAAAGCTATTTTATCCACTAAGAATATCCCCTTATTCCAATGCTACTGTCAAACCCAACACCACATCCTTCTCAAAGCCTTCCCCGACTGCTCCTGATCACACAAATAGCATAATTCCATTAGATCATACTCCTACTTTGGCTGCAGACTGAAGCTTTCCTTTTGAGCTATGCATGTCTCTACAGATATACTATCCACTCTCCAAGGGCAAAAGCCATGTCTCATGGACCTTTTTCCACTGAAAAGTGTCAGGAACAATGGCTCACACAGCAGCAATGTTGAGATTTTAATAGATATTTGTGGATCAAAAAACTCACTGTAAGTGAGCTCTTGAGAACAAAGTGATGAGCAGAAAGAAGGCCCACATGGCTCTGACATCATATTATTGTTTTTAGCCACCATTATTAACCAAATTAAGTATTAATTTAATACTTAAAAAAATCAAGGTCTCATAGCTCAAATAACAATAGGTCACAGAAAGAGCCACTAACCACTGCAAGGAACTTGCCATCCAGATTTCATTATTCTGCTACAAACACAACAATGGTGCCCCACGGCTTCTGATGAGCATTCTCAGGCTACTATGTTGGATCCATCAAGTTCAGCATCTCCAGTCTTCCCATCTCTCCAGCTCCAACCCCAATTTCAAACCCAAGCAGTTTTTTCTACTGACAGAAGTGCAAATCTTTGGCAGACAGAAGGAAAAATGAAGAAATTGTTCTTCACCAAGTTAGGCTAATAGTGTTGCCTGGTTTTCCCCCTATCCCAAGTAAATCCTAGAATAAAAGTAACTGTCACATCTTGGTAGCTTATAGAACCTCCCTCTTCCTAAATATCCAACCAGGTGTTCCTTGGTGAGTAGATAAGAATTCCCACTGAACTTTCAGAGGGCTTCAGATCAAAGCACAATTTTCCTGATCCCACCCCACCCCAAATCACAGAGGCTTCTGGCTTCGGACAAACTGGGGATCGTTCCCTTTGACCTCAAAATGCACAGAAACCAACCACCAGCTGTTATGGAACCGTGGCCAATGCAGGACAGACTTCGCTGTGGGGATGGAGAGGACATCCCAGAAGCACAGGCATAGCCTGTGCCCAGCCTACATGCCCAAAAATAACACCCAGCCCCCCAGATCCATGAGGGCTGTGGAGTAGCCACGGCAGAGATTCCAGATGCTTACTTAGCACAGGAGGCAGTAGCAGAGCCCAGATAGGGAATATTACACTCCAGGTTTTCTAAACTGTCTGCATCAGCTCCCTCTACTCCACTCAGTTATCTCACCAAAGGGGGCCAATATTCAAAAAAGATGTAGAGAATCAATCTCTTTCTTCCTTCCACATGATTCTTTATCTTATTCTTTATGATATTTCTTCACACTTACCTCACCATCCATCTCAGCCTCTCCCTGTCCCTGTCCTCCAAGTCTGGCTCTCTGGTTCTAACTGGGGAACTTCTGCTGACCCTATTTCCATTTCTAGAGCTCTTCTACCACAGCAAGCACTTAGCAAAAGGCACAACTCCTCAGTGGGATTGGTTTGGATGGTTGCTGGGCTGCCATTAAATGGGTCTGAGAAGCTCTGAGCTTTAAAAAAAAAAAAAAGCTTCAAAACTCCTAGGACACTTCTAGCTATAGAATCACAAAATTTCAGAATGGTCCCCTCCATCCATAGCAACCAAACTCATTCACTTCGAGGTGCCCCAAGCTAAGAAGGTGTCCCCCATCATACGCTAATGGGTGGCCAGCCCAGCATGCAGTCTGCCTCTCAGGAGCCCTTCCCGGAACTGAGCACATTTCTCTGCTCTGGCTTCCTTTCCAGTGCGGCCAGCCTCACTGTCACCGAGGAGCAGGGAAGCACTGGGATTAAAGTAACAAAGAAGATTGCACGGTTAAGTACCAAAAGAAGTGTGGTGGACAAAAATGCAACCGGAATTTTCGGAGAAAGTCAAGAGCTATGTGTGCTAGTGTGGCAATGAGCCTCTAGTAGGCACTTAATAAATATTTGATGATTGAATGAATGAGTGAATCAGTGACTGTTAGGATGTGCCCGTGGTAAAACATCATTATCTCTTAGGCTTCGAGGGAGAAACAGAGTGGGTGACTGCCCCTGAAAGATGGCCAAAAGTATAAAAAGCCATTAACATAAGTGGTTATTATTCACTTTGTTTAAGTGGCCCTCATTGTGTTGCTTGACAGTGCAGAGCTTTGGTATACCTTAAACAACATTTACTTTTAATATCCTATCTTTGCATAAATTCTGTGATTCATGCATGCAACAGAAATCACTCCTAAGTAGGGACAGGGCTTTGTGGGCAAACCTGGCTCCTTTCTTTAAGGATTCACACAGCCTAGGGCGGTAGTGACAACAAACAGCAAAGCAGCATGAGCTGGTTGCCAAGCAAGTGCTTTATACCTGAAGTGCTCTAGAGACCAGGGTGCAGAGCTGAGAGCTGGTCTGATATCCTAAGAGGTAAATGCTCTGACTAAAAGGGACCAATCAAGACACCTTCCAGAGAGGAGGCAGAAACAAAGAGTGAACTCAGGTGCAGAGGTGGACTCCTGTACAGAGGGCCCAAGGTGAGTGAAGAAACCAGTCTGATGGGAGCAGAAGCCAGCAAGTGTTGTGTAAAATGGGGTTCACTGGAGAACACTACCAGGTGCTTAGTGCAGGTTGCTGGACAGGACAAGCCGGGAATCATGAGAGAGAGAAAGAGAAGCAATCTAAAGGAGGCAGGGAGCAAATGGACTGTGAAAAGCTTTCCTGATTCTAGACAACCTACATGGTTCTCTGGGACAGAGGCAATCTTGCTATGAGCTCTTTTCTTGAGAGAGGCTAAACACTGTCCTGAATGTCACTGCTCAGCCACTAGGGCTCCCTATGGAGAACCTTCCGCTCACTCTCTCCAGCTTGCCCTAACTCTCTGTGCACCTCCGTATCTTTTTCTTTTCTTCTTCTCATTCCTAATGCTAAGAGCATTTCCTGAGTGCCTATACACCTGCGAGTCCAAATTGCATCTTATCTGAGACTTTGAGTCTTAGATATGCATGACATATACAAGGCCTCCAATAATTCAACTGATTTATACACACACACACACACACACACACAATTTTTCTTGTGAGTCAACTCAAGAACAGAAAACAAGTATTCCCTGACTGTCTTAGAACACAAGGGCCCCTGTTGGCATTTCTGGTCACACCAAAGGGTTATTAATCTCTGGGCTATGGTGACAATAATCCCAGGCACCAGTTTCCAGGAGGCAGCATGGAAATCCTCTCAGAGTTCAATTACAGAAATTAGCTGGTATTATTTAATCCTTACAATGCCTGTGAAGTAGGCAAGCTAAGCATCTTTATCCCTATTTTCTGATTAGGTTACTGAGGCTCAAAGAAGTTAAATAACTTGCCAGGGGCCATTTAACTGGGAAGTAGCAAGGACAGGATCCAAAGCAGATCTTGTCACTTCAGGTGTAATGCTCTTCACACTTTAACACAGCCATCCGGTCCCAGGTGGGCCACCACCTTGTGTCATTTCAGCAAGTCACTATGTCAATTGCCTCATCTTCTGAATGGGGATAAACTCCTTATCTGGACTCCCCCCTTAGAAGAATCAAGGGGGCTGATGTGATACGAAGCTATCCTGAAAAGAACAAAGACCTATGCATATGAAAGGGAGTACTTTTGATGGGAGAAGTTGGGTAAGGGAAACATTTCTCCAAGCTGGCAAAGTTCTGCACCTGTTATCTGCTTACCATTCATCCTTATCCCTCCCCAACACTTGGAAGGGTAGAAGCCTCAGCTTGCCTGGGGTCAGTTCAGCTGGCTTTACCTACGATTATTTCTCATGGGTCTGCTGATCACAATCCATCATCAGTTCCTGGGAGGGCTGTCTGCTTCCTCCCCAGGTGTTCTGTGGACTTCAGGGCTGTTCACACTCTCTGCTTCACCCTGGAATCATTCGCTCTGAACTGGATAGGAAGTCAACTGGGAGTTTCTAAGCCAAAGGCCACTGAAAAAAAAAAAAGTGTTCCTTCAACTTTGGAGGGTATCCTCTATGGATAAGGAAAAGAAAAAAAAAAAAAAAACACTCTGAAAGGGACTCTGCTCTGACCAGAAACTTTGAAAGATGGTTGGAACTTCCATTTGAGAACTCTAAGGGCCCACTAACTTGCACTCAGCCATCTAAGGTTACCAGTTCCCCCCCAAACTTCATATTGCCCCAACTTGGTATGTCTAAGTGGGCATCAGAATCTAGTTGAAGGCTAAGGGAAAATGGAAATGAAAACCTGCAGCAAAACAAAACTTTAGGTTGGCATCTATCCCCCAAATTCATGAAGTAGTACATTCTGTGGACACCTTGCTATTTCCTTTTCTGCATTTATCAAGTGTTAGGTTGATGAAAGTGACTGAAGCTTGAAGAAAATTTGGTGAAATACCAGGGTTGCCTTTAGAAACAGTTCTAGACAAATCTTCAACCTATGTCTATATGTACGACGGTAATCCTGGCCTCAACCATTTTGAGAAGCTCACCAGGTTTCATAATAGACCACAGAACAGGAGTGAAGTTGGATACTTGTTCCCTTCATTGCAAGAACCCAAGGACCAAGCACAGTGGTATGCAGCAAGGATTCTATGAGGCTTCCTTTTTTCCAGGGAAGGGCTGTCCCACTTCAGGGCAAGAGCAGCCCCCGTCCTGCCCCCCACCGGCCCCCCACCCATAGACCTCTCCCACACAGTGGGTCCCTGAATAAACTCAATAACATCATCCCATTTTTTAAGGCACTGCTACTCCTGACAATGCTAATGTGTTAATAATAATTTACCCCATTCTTCTGGCAAGGGCAGAACTGAAGCAACTTGAAATGCCATCAGCAAAAAATTATTTATTTCCCATTCCTGAGCAGAGAGAAAACAAGGTTTCATTGGCTGGGTCTGCCTTCAATAGCTTTCTGGTTTCAATTAAAACTTCAAGTCTCCAAGGGAAAAACTGGCATTCTGGGAGGCTGAGGCCCAGCCAAGTTTCAGTGTCTCTGCAAGAATCAAGAAAGGACATCCCATCCATCTAGCCACTTCTCATCTTCCTCCTTTTGCATATTACAGAGAAGCTTCGAAGCAGAGATTGAAGTACAACTAAAAATAATGACTGGCTTGAGAGAACTCTCCTAGAGGTATATTTTTGTGCCAGAGAAGTATTGATTCGGCCCCTAATGGAATTGAAAGTCAAGATAACAGCAGAAAGGGAATCAGGGATCCAGGGGAAATGCCTACCTATTTATTTCTTCTTCGGCAAACTCCTGCCTCCTGCCTCTCCCCACCTACCTTTCTCAACAAAATTCTACAAAGATTCCACGCACTGTTTTCTGTCTCCCAACCCTCACTGAGGTTAGGTGATTTACAAAGTAGCTTGCTGTGAATAATGTGAGTACATGACCAGAAGCCCTGATGGCACCAAAGAGGCTCCTAGGTTCACTCAGGGATACCCCTAGGATTCCCCCATGTGAAGTCCAGAACTGGGCCTGCCCAGCAGCGCCTTCCTATGTAACATTATGATGTTAACGTACAAAAGATCAGATTACAGCCCTTCACTTGCTTAGCCCATTTATGAACATATAAGGCAGTTGATATTTTCTCCTAAGCCAGAAGTGGCCCTCTCCTACCATACCGCTGCTTCTCAGCCACTCCCCCTTATGTTCACTACAAGCCCTCCCCTCCCCCACCTCCAGTTTGTTTATTCCAGTGACACGTCTATTTTCCCAACTCCGGGAGACGAGTCCGTTTCCCTCCTCTGGCTCCCGATCACATTCCCTCACCACCTCCTCCCCCAGCCCAGCTCAGGTTACTAGAGTGGCTAGCAGCGCCCACAGCCCAGCTTTTGCACCAATTCTACTTCCCAAGACGAGGAATTTTTTTTCTTACTGGGGGAGGGGAGATCTAGTGCAAAGCAGCACTTTCAGAGTACCTGGTCTCCCTATCTTCTTAGACCACCTTCCCTAAGTTTACAAATACTCTGTGCTTAACCACACTCCTCGGATCTGTCCTAACGCCCGTCTCTGGTAGGAGGCAATCCCATTAAGCACAGAGGAAAGCAGAACATCTTCAGCTACACTCTGAAGCCTTGGACAACCGTGTCAGGGCAGGAGATCAAGCCTCCCCGCGGGAGTCTTGGGAGTCTGGGATGGTGGAAGCCACAGAAAGGAGGAGAAAGGGGGAGGGAATGACCAGGGATTGTAAACTGGCTACATTTTAAAGAGCTACAAACTTTCTCCTCCCTCACACGCCCCTGGCCAGTTTGGCCCCGCCTCCCCATCCCAGCCAGACAACATCTAACTGGGGTGAGCAAAGGAAACTCTCCCAGAGGGTCCAGGTCTGGCCCCAGTGTTGCAGATGTGGCCTGCACAGAACAACACCCTTCCTCTCTACGTCCCTCTTCTCTACTACACTCCTGTCTCCACCTCCCAAGACACACACACGTTTGCAAACGAAGATGAGTTTGAATGGGGGTAAATCAGATTTACCTGAGTGAACTACTAGAGGGTAAGAGGTGGGGCCCCAACAGCAAGATAGTTTTAGTGACAGCTACTTTATAAAACTAGTTTTTTGTATGAATCTACAGGAAAAGAAGAAAAACAGGAAACAGAGTAAAGGAATGAAAAGGAAGAGAACAAAAAAAAATAATGTTACTGAAAAACAAGTAGTATTAGATTTCCTTAAAGACCACGGACTCCAACCAAACTTTAGGGGGAAAGGTGTGGATAGTGGAGGGTAGGGGGTGAGGGCGTGGAAAGAAAAGTAGCTGTTGTAGAATTCCAGAATAAACTGCCCTTTTGGAAGAGTTTCTGAGGCGATAAAGAGACACACAAATTGGCCTTTTAGTATTAGACGCCAACCATGAGATTATCAGGACAGTTTATTTGAAGCGGAAACGAATCGGAAATCCTTCCCTCAACAGTCCTTTCAGATGGATATACACACCCTCAGAACCCACACAGACACACAAAAAGAATAAATGCAGCATCAGGGGGCAATAAGAACCCCCTCCCCACAACTCCCCCAGTACCTCTAGCCTCATCTTCTACTTCCAATTGCACAACTTTCCGATCTCCAAAGAAAATATTCCCAGTTGGATCCGATTTCAGAATTGTTGTAAGCGTGTGGGTCAAGGGAGGAGGGGTGTTTGCAGCGTGTAGGGGAGGGGGACTGGAAGACAGCATTTAGGCAGTCACTTATTTTTTTAGAAGCAGCATGCTCTACCGATCAGAAATTGCTATTACCCAGCAAGGCTTCCATCACAAACAGACACCCCAAACAGCATCACCGTTATCACCATCTTGCTAAAGATCTGCCCAGTCCAGTTTACCTGACTTTGTCTCTGTGGAACTTCTCAGACAGTATTTTAGCCAAAGAGATAATGGTTTGAAAGACAAAAACAATAAATCGATACTGAAGGGCTCCCTTTCCGGAGTGATTTCCCACTGGAAACCACCGAACGGGGAAGCCTGCCGTTAATTCTCAAGCCCAGGGCTCCTCTAGAAACACACACAATGCGTGCTTTCAAAAAAAAAAAAAAAAAAAAAAAAAAGGCATTCGTCTGCTTTTAAGGGAATTCCTGTCTTTTCAGAGTCCCAAAACCGGAGAGCACGAGACAGAGACTCAGATCCATTGATTAAGATTTTAAGAGAAAGACTAACACACAGCCACAACACAAGCACACACCAACCTTCGCCGGCTGGACCACTTCTTCCCTGTTCTTCTTTCTATTAACGACACGTTAGATTCTGATACATGCCCCCCCCCCCAAATATCCAACTAGGTTACAATGTAGCTCTCTAGCTCCACTTAACCTGCAAGTTACAAAGAGACCCCCCAAAATAATATATATGTCTACCTATCCTGCTGCCTTCCCACCTCTTTCCCTACCCCCTCCCCCTCTCGAGTCCACTCCACCAACGCCAAACCCGCCAGCCCAGGCAGCCGGCGGCAGGACCGAGGGAGGGTGCAAAAGGCGGGGTGGGGGGGTTGGGGGGGGGGAATCAGATTAGGCGAAACTCAATAAGCGACCAGCCCTCCAGCCCGACGCTTCCACTATCGCCGCCGCCAACGGGCCACTCCAAATGAGCCAGCATCGCTGCCCACCCGCGGGCGGGCCGGAATCGCGCCCATCCTCCGCAGCCTGGCGGGGACCGGCATCCCGCCCCCTCGGCCCCGTCTCCCCCTTCCCGCCCGGTGCAAAGTCAAAGCCCCGGCGAGGCGACGTTAACTTTTGCATACAGGGCACACACACCGCCCCCGGCCCCGGGCGTGCGGGGGCCCGGGGCGCCGCGGGAGGCTGGGCGCCGTGCTCCCGGGCCAAGGTCGCCGCGCGTGCTCACCCATGTCCCGGCGGCTCCGGATCCGCTGGCCCCGGTGCTCGCTCAGATCCCGGCTCCCGTCGCTTGCCCGAGCCCCCAAAGGTGCTGCTGCGGCAACTCCATGGCGATGAGCATCTGTCAAACCGCGAGCCGCGGGCGGGCCGCCCTCGCTCGGGGGGCGCCGGGGCCCCCGGGCGCGCGGAGGCGGCGGCGAGCGGCGGGCGCCCCGGCCGGCCCCGCGCTTCCCGCCCGGCGCGGCCGCCTCCGCCGCGCCACCGATTTATGGAGAGAGATATCAAGGGGGAAAATGGCGTCTCCGGAGCCCGAGGAGTCCTGGAGTAATCACATTCACACACACACACGCCCGCACGCACACACACTCGCACACACTCGCACACAGGCGCGCGGCGAGCCCGGCTAATTTTAGCAGGAGCCAAAAAAAAAAAAAAAAAATTTATATATATATATATATATATATATATCTCAGTCTCTCCGATCAATGCTATTTTTTCCCCCCCTTTCTTCAAAGGATGGATTGGAGCTTTAAAAAATGTTGCCGGGTTTGGGCTCGCAGGAGGCGGCGCGCGGAGGGCGAGGGCGCTTTTGCTGAGCTGTGCAGTTCGGTCCGCGGCGCCGGGCGGCCCTGCCCGCCCGCTCGTCCGCCCGCGGTCGCTAGTGCTGCCGCCGCCGCCGCCGCCGCCGCTCCATGGCCGCGCCCGCCCCGCGCCCCCGCCGCGTCCCCTCGCCGCCCGCCCGCGTCCCCGGCGAGCGCTGGAGTGGGGTCGGGCCCGTGTGCCTGCCTCCCGCGCCCTCTCCCGAGTCCCGGAGTCCTAGTGAAAGGAAGGGGGAGGGCGCGGGCGGGGGAGGGGGGAGGATCGGAGCGGCAGCGCGGCGAGCCGAGCGGGGACCGCCACCCCGCGATCTGCCTCGGAGGGGGCGCGGGCGCCCACACAGCTCGCCCCACGGACCGGGGGCCGCTTCCCCGGCTCGAGCCGGGGGAGGCGCAGCCAGTAACCAGCGAGCGACCTCTCCCTACACCCTCCCTCTCTCGGTGAATTTCGGTGAATTTCGATCAATTGGAGGGAGTGGGATCTTGCTGGGGGAGGAGGAAAACAGTTCGTGGAGGCCGACCGGTGACCCCTCGCCGCCCCTCGCGCCCCTCCCGCTCCCCAGCGCCCTCGCGGCCCAGTGGCTCCTGCGCGCCGGAGACAGACGCGGGGACTGGGCGGCCGCGGGGACCACCGCGGGCTCGGAGCGGGTTCCCGGGCTCAACACTGCCACTATCTGACACAACAGGAGCAGTGTTGGGGGGGAGCAGCGCGACGAGGCGCGAGATGTGATAGGCTCTGGAAACTGGGTGCATTTTTTTTAACCTGGCAATTACATTTCACTTTCAGGGGGTTATTTTTTTATTTTATTTTACTTTACTTTACTTTAATTTACTTTAGTTTTATTTTATTTTATTTTACCTTATTTTATTTTTTTACTTTATTATTTTGTTAAGCAACGTATATGCACTCAGTTGCTTATGTGCATATTTTTATTATTCACAAAAATTGGACACTTGATGAAGGGAAAGACACGGAGAGATGGCACATGAA
This sequence comes from Felis catus, assembly GCF_018350175.1. Taxonomy (NCBI): domain Eukaryota; kingdom Metazoa; phylum Chordata; class Mammalia; order Carnivora; family Felidae; genus Felis; species Felis catus. The sequence continues at coordinate 65,021,018 of NC_058379.1, read as the reverse complement.
CGTTGGCATGCAAGTTCCATCTTTAGGATGGTGGAAAGAATAAGATGAAATATCTTCAGTTCATACAAAATATGGTGGCATTTTAATCCCTTTGAATGTTTGTATTTGGGCTGCAAAAAAGGGAGCTTTTCCAGCAACTCACTTGCAACTGAGGAATGGAACTCCTCAGGGACATTTGTATTATAGCACAATATAGGACACAGGATTCAAGATTTGAGGAAGGTTTTTCTTAAAGACCTCTGGGTAGAGTGTACTCAGAACTCAGATTCTGGGAGGACTATGACGACTCCCTTCTATACAGGCGTTTTTGAACATTTGGATTGAGGAATTGATTTGGTAATGACTGGGGATGTCCCCCTACCCTCCACATCAGCCACTGACTACCCTGGTCGACTGCTGGTTTGCATTTTACCACAGAGGGTCTTCATTCTCATCACTCTGGTCACAGTACTGCTGCAGTGAAGGGGGACAAGGGAGACTGCGTCTTGGTGGGAGGATGCCCCTAACTCCTCTCCTGGTTCACGTCCCTGGATGAGCTTCAGTCTGGTTCTGAAAAGATAGTTCACCTGCCTCTGACCCAAGTGTCCTTGCTGTCTTCTTTGTTTCAGAGGAAGGTTCTGATTGGCTCCAGACTTGTCCTCTGTTACTCATCACTGCAAGACCTCTGTTGTGACAGCATTTCAATAGGTCTTCAGCTACCCTTTATATTGGAATATTGTTATTGGTGGGCAAGTAATGCTTAATTAGAAAAAAAAATCAGCAGGGCAGAATGAGCTGTTGATAGAAGTAGAGATCAAGGCAGAAAATACAATGTCAAAACAACCGTTCTCTGTAATCAGATGACCTTTGCCCATTTCCTTGTGCACACAGATTTCTGAAATCCTATACCAAAGCCCACAGAGGACTAAGATAGCATGTGGGCCATTTCCAACACTTTCCAAATGGAGAAAATGAGCCCCAGAAATCAGAAGGGTTTGCCCATGAGCATATGGCTGGCTGGTATCCTCGGATCCAGAACTAAAGCTTGTTGCTCAAGTCCCTGCCCTTCTCCAACCCAGGCATATTTACAGGGTCTTCCTTCCTTTATTGTGTGTGTGTTTTTGTTTTTGTTTTGTTTTGTTTTTTGAAGAGCAGCTCAAAGAAGCACATGCCTTATTAAAAATTCACTATAATAGCTGCTAAGTAAGTCTACAGAATTATAGTGCAGGAAAAGTTCACCTGAGAAGTTCTTACCTGGGAATTCACCTGGGAGATCACCTAGTCAAACCTCATTATCTTAAAGCAGAGAAAACAGGGATAGAGATGCAATGGACTGTCTAAGAGTCACTAAGTAAAGGCAAAGCCATGAATAGACTCTCGGTCACTTGACTTCTTGTCCAATGTTCCTTCCTTGCATGTAGCTCATCTTTTCAATCCTATGAGGTTACAGGAAGGGGAGGGAAAGGGAACCCTCTTTGTTTTATATATTAATATATAAAATATACATATACACATGTATACATGCATGTATATATACACCTACACATAATATATATTACATATATTTGGATATACTTTTAATTTTTAATATATAATAATATTTAGTATATAATAACAAAGTATTGCTAAAAACTAAAGACCCATACCTGAATGATATGTTTATTGATATAAAAGGACCTGTATTCAAATCCTGGCTAAATATCACAGCAATTCCTTCTTTCCCTAGTAGGGCAGTTTTTGGTTATCTGAGAACTGGACCCTAAAACACAAAAAAATCTGAAGCTGGTAAAGAAGTCAGTCTGAAAATTACTACTATGTAATTTTAGGAAACCTATTCCCAGGCCCCCAGGATCCTGGAGAAAATAATGGGACACCCTGACAGCTGATGGGCATGCATACAACACATATCTCTTAGTTCTAAACAGTCTCCAACGATAACATCTTTCAGTCGTTCAGCAAATAATTATGTAGCATGGACTATGCAGGACACAATGGTAGTACAACTAGAGATTCCAACTCAGAATTCACAACCTAGTGGGGAAAATTGGTATGCAGACTTCTAACTACATCTAATACGGGAAATACCAAAAAGGAGACACTTACAAAGTTCATGGAGCACAGATGCAGATACTAGGGTGAGGTCAGAAACCATATCCTCTTTAGAATTACTGCATATTTATTGTCTAATATATATATATATAATATACAATATATAAAAATACTATATATATATATATATATATATATATATTTCCTTCTCCCCTTTGCACACATACACTTTTTTTTCAGTAACCTGTTTTTCCAACCTAAGATAAAACTGTTGAGAATTGAGCTGTGTCTTGCATGGACAATGTCCACAAGTGTGGATAAGAAGAAATGTTCCTCTGATATCACCAAATAGCTGACATTGTTGCTTTGTGCTGTAGACATCCATATACCTGGCCTGTAAATTAGCCGTCATGAAACCCCCATTTCCGTGCCGTAGGCCCCACATCAGAGATACTGCAAAGATCTGCAAGATGATCCTACATGACTTGAGAACCAGATAAAGGGCATGTATGCAAGTAAGGTATGGCTCAAAGTACAAGGATAGGTTATGTCATTTTCACCACTCTGAAGCTAATGATAGAAAGAAGGGTCAAACCCATCCATTCTTCCTTTATAAGAAATTGAGATCAGAATGTATAATCACATGCTCAGAGCCAGTCACCTCCACTTTTGGGGTTCATATAGAATATTAAGTGTCACCTTTTTTGGAAAATGAGTTAATGTTATCTAACGTTGTGCTTCTCAACACTTATTGTGAATCAGAATTACTTAAGAGAATTACTGATGCTTGGGACACGTGTTGATTTAACTGTTCTTGATAATAAATACACCAGATACTTCTAATATGCAACCAACTTCGAGAATCACCAATCCAATTGAAAGGTCATGCCCCAAATATGATCAGGATACTTAGAAAGCTCCTAACCTCTTAAGTTAGGTACATGAATAGAAGGTGCGCCTAACCAAAGGAGGTGACAGTCACGATGAACTTCAGAGTGATTGGGCCATGTTTGGAGTTTGGGGGCAATTCTGGAAATGTAGAGGTTGGAAGTATGTTTGAGGATCAAGCACAATATATAATTTTCTCCATATTTGATTCCCAGACATAAGAGAGTCCCAGCAGGACAGTGAGAACATATTGGAAGCAATTGAAGTAAAACATGAAAGCTGCCCTTAAATGTAAGGAAGGTTCAGGAAAAATAGGAATTAGTTTGCTTGACTCTGCTCTGGAGGATATAACAGTCGCAATCAGTTCATGTAATGAGGAGGCAGATCTCAGGTCTATATAATGGAAAACTCTGTGATTGGATCTGAGATGAAAACAGATGGTCTTAAATAGTAATGAACTCCCTGTCATGAGAAGTATTCTAGAAGACATTCTGTGCGTTTATTTTTCACTTCCCTCCAGCCACAATCTGTGAACTCTTTGAGGTGAAGGGCTTTGCAATACTCTTCTTTATCTTCACTGTATACATTTGTTCTTGGAGCCCACTGTATGTTTGGTAAGGGTTAGTGGAATGCCAAAAATACTAAACTAAACAATTGATATGACATAGGGCTAATTGGTCAGAATGAACACAGACACGTGACCTTATTTATTCAGGTGGTATCTCTTTAGTTTTTGGATCATATGGAGGTTCAGGAGAAACAGGGTGATAGAGTGAAGGGCATGGGTGAGTTTGGAGCAATGATTAAAAATTCTAATATTTTAATATCATCATGCCGATCTATGCATATTTGAAGAATATCAGTCCTATATCATTCATTCATTCATTCATTCATCCATTCATTCATTCTTGAATCAGTCAATCACCCAGTCAATAAAAGCTACAGTTGGGAGATAGAAAATGATAGATTTGGATTCCAGTCCTGCTCTACCATTAACTGGATAGGTGAAATTGAGCACATTATTTCAGCATCCTCTACCTGAGTTTCTTCATGCATAAGCTGAGAACTCTAATCCTGTCCTAAGGTATCAATCATCATGAGCCTTACAGGAAATATCAGATATGAAGTTACATTGCCAAGTTAGATAATTCTGTTCAAATATTGGCTTTGATTACTCAATACGATGTGGATATTTAAATGACTGTTTCCAGATGCAGCCTAATTCACCCCCTCTGAAGTCCACATCATATCTTTCTCTCTTTAGGAAATGAGAAGTTAATTTCCACTCGTGATTACTCCCAACCCAGCCCCACTTTGGAAAGGGATCTCTCCAGTGGCTTCCCTGATGCTACTCCAGTTGCTAAGCAACAGGAGCTAAGCAGGAGCAAAATGTAATTGTCCCAGGAAGGGAATTCCAGGTCTGACAACAACTGGATTGTAGCTTAGGAAACTTTGCCTTTCTGGCTTCAATAAATTCAGTAAAAGAAGCATTCTTGGCATGTGGTTCCTTGTGGATGCTCCAAGAGAGCAGTTTTCACTACTTGTAAGGCAACAAGGTAGGGGGAGGGGCATTCTTCTGAGTTTTCATTTTCTGGCTCCTTGGCAGATTTTTTGTCACTGTGACTTCAGAGTGCCCCAAATCTGCAACAAGATTTGGAATGTCCCCAATTCTAGCTAAGCCTTAGGAGCCCAGCTATAAAGACTTTATGTTTATATCAGTGTGCATGACACAGGAGCCAAAAGGAGATCCCAGAGAAGTATCATGGGAAGATACTGATTCTTCATTCCCCTCCCCAAGAATCTACCTCCTTGGGCTATAACAGGTAGAAGTATGCACAGAAATGTGTTATAGAGACATTTTGTTTAAATTGAGGGGAATTTATGGAAAGGTTACAGGGGAACCTCATGGAAAGCAGATATATGAAGTATAGCTAGGCCTCCTGGGAACGGGGAAGTTGCCAGGCAGCTCCTCTCTCTCTCCTTCTCCAGGGTCACATTGACTCTTTCCTGTATCTATCTATTCTGTCCTTACAGGCACAAATTTTCTCTGTAAGATGCTTGGCTTTGCTCCTTCACAACTTTGGCATATATCTGTGTTTGGTTTCTTTTATACTCCACGATAGCACTCAACTGCAAACGTGTGTGTGTGTGTGTGTGTGTGTGTGTGTGTGTGTGTGTGTGTGTGATTCCATTTTATCATAGAAAAATACCTGATCACCTCCCATGAATCTGAGGTGCATTCCTGGTACCTACAACTGAGGCCAAGGGGTTGGCACACACACGACTCTCCAGCCTTAAGCATTTCTTCAGGAGGACCACAGGAAATGTGGCTACAATGGGGAATGGGCTGGGCTGGCACTCCAGGTGTGTTTAGAATTAAGAGCTAAAACTCCCAGGAAATGTACGTATTTCCAACACTAAGGTCATCTTGTCACATGGGAAGAACTTGAGCTTTGAAGTCAGGCAGGCCTGGGTTTAACTCATCCTGAGAAAAATCTCTCTGAGCTTCAGCTTCTTCATCTGAAAAATAGACCTACTGATAGTAACTTCACCTCTTCAGAGCATTAGTGAAGATTAAGTGCAGTTAAATGAAATAATGTATGATAAGCACCTATATAGCCAAGATTACGTAGATGCTGTAGGAGTACAGGAGATATATGCATACTTATCAGTAAACTTTCATTGAGAACCTACCATATTCAACCTGTACTTAGTATTATGCATATAGAAACCATTAAGAATGTTCTTTACCTTGGCAACTTTCAGACTGGTGAAAGAGATGCATGCAATGTTAGAATCAGGATGGTAATTCTCCTTTTCTTTCCTAGTGGTTGAACCTGAGGAAAAGAGACATTATGAGTTATTCTTTTTTTTTAATTTTTTTAAATTTACATCCAAATTAGTTAGCATATAGTGCAACAATGATTTCAGGAGTAGATTCCTTAGTGCCCCTTACCCATTTAGCCCATCCCCCCTCCCACAACCCCTCCCGTAACACTCAGTTTGTTCTCCCCATTATGAGACTCTTCTGTTTTGTCCTCCTCCCTGTTTTTATCTTATTTTTGTTTCCCTTCCCTTATGTTCATCTGTTTTGTCTCTTAAAGTCCTCATATGAGTGAAGTCATATGATTTTTATCTCTGACTGACTAGTTTCACTTCACATAGACCGTTCAGTTCCATCCACGTAGTTGCAAATGGCAAGATTTCATTCTTTTTGATTGCTGAGTAATACTCCATTGTATATATATACACCACATCTTCTTTATCCATTCATCCATCGATGGACATTTGGGCTCTTTCCATACTTTGGCTATTGTTGATAGTGCTGCTATAAACATGGGGGTGCATGTGTCCCTTCGAAACAGCACACCTGTATTGCGTGGATAAATGCCTAGTAGTGCAATTGCTGGGTCGTAGGGTAGTTCTATTTTTAGTTTTTTGAGGAACCTCCATACTGTTTTCCAGAGTGGCTGCCCCAGCTTGCATTCCCACCAACAATGCAAAAGAGATCCTCTTTCTCCACGTTCTCACCAACATCTGTTGTTGCCTGAGTTGTTCATGTTAGCCATTCTGACAGGTGTAAGGTGGTATCTCATTGTAGTTTTGATCTGTATTTCCCTTATGATGAGTGATGTTGAGCATTTTTTCATGTGTCGGTTGGCCATCTGTATGTCTTCTTTGGACAAGTGTCTATTCATGTCTTTTGGCCATTTCTTCACTGGATTATTCGTTCTTTGGGTGTTGAGTTTGATAAGTTCTTTGTAGATTTTGGATACTAACCCTTTATCTGACATACCATTTGCAAATATCTTCTCCCATTCTGTTGGTTGCCTTTTAGTTTTGCTGATTGTTTCCTTCACTGTGCCAAAGCTTTTGATTTTGATGAGGTCCCAGTAGTTCATTTTTGCTATTGTTTCCCTTGCCTATGGAGACATGTTGAGTAAGCAGTTGCTGCAACCAAGATCAAAGAGGTTTTTGCCTACTTTCTCCTTGAGGATTTTGATGGCTTCCTGTCTTACATTGAAGTCTTTCATCCATTTTGAGTTTATTTTTGTGTATGGTGTAAGAAAATGGTCCAGGTTCATTCTTTTGCATGTCGCTGTCCAGATTTCCCAGCACCACTTGCTGAAGAGACTGTCTTTATTCCATTGGATACTCTTTCCTACTTTGTCAAAGATTAGTTGCCCATACATTTGTGGGTCCATTTCTGGGTTCTCTATTCTGATCCATTGATCTGAGTGTCTATTCTTGTGCCAGTACCGTACTGTCTTGATGATTACAGCTTTGTAGTATAGCTTGAAGTCTGGGATTGTGATGCCTCCTACTTTGGTTTTCTTTTTCAAGATCGCTTCGGCTATTGGGGGTCTTTTCTGTTTCCAAACAAATTTTAGGATTATTTGTTCCAGCTCTGTGAAGAATGCTGGTGTTATTTTGATAGGGATTGCATTGAATATGTAGATTGCTTTGGGTAGTATCAACATTTTACCAATATTTGTTCTTCGTATCCAGAAGCATGGAATCTTTTTCCATTTTTTTTGTGTCTTCTTCAATTTCTTTCATAAGTTTTCTATAGTTTTCAGTGTATAGATTTTTCACCTCTTTGGTTAGACTTATTCCTAGGTATTTTATGGTTTTTGGTGCAACTGTAAATGGGATCAATTCCTTGATTTCTCTTTCTGTCGCTTCATTGTTGGTGTATAGGAATGCAACCGATTTCTTTGCATTGATTTTATATCCTGCAACTGTGCTGAATTCATGAATCAATTCTAACAGTTTTTTGGTGGAATCTTTTGGGTTTCCATATACAGTATGTCATCTGCAAAGAGTGAAAGTTTGACCTCCTCCTGGCCAATTTGGATACCTTTTATTTCTTTGTGTTTGATTGCAGAGACTAAGACTTCCAATACTATGTTGAATAACAGTGGCAAGAGTGGACATCCCTGTCTCGTTCCTGACCTTAGGGGAAAAGCTCTCAGTTTTTCCCCATTGAGGATGATATTAGCGTTGGGTCATTCATATATGGCTTTTATTATCTCGAGGTATGCTCCTTCTATCCCTACTTTCTTGAGGGTTTTTATCAACAAAGGATGCTGTATTTTGTCAAATGCATTCTCTGCATCTATTGAGAGGATCATATGGTTCTCATCCTTTCTTTTATTGATGTGATGAATCATGTTAATTATTTTGCAGATATTGAACCAGCCCTGCATCCCAGGTATAAATCCCACTTGGTCGTGGTGAATAATTTTTTTAATGTATTGTTGGAGCCCATTGGCTAATATCTTGTTAAGGATTTTTGCATCATGTTCATCAGGGAAATTGGTCTATAGTTCTCCTTTTTAGTGAGGTCTCTGTCTGGTTTTGGAATCAGGGTAATCCTGGCTTCATAGAAAGAGTTTGGAAGTTTTCCTTCCATTTCTATTTTTTGGAACACTTTCAAGAGAATAGGTGTTAACTCTTCCTTAAATGTTTGGTAGAATTCCCCTGGAAAGCCATCTAGCCCTGGACTCTTGTTTTTTGGCAGATTTTTTATTACTAATTCGATTTCCTTACTGGCTATGGGTGTGTTCAAATTTTCTATTTCTTCCTGTTTCAGTTTTCGTAGTGGATATGTTTCTAGGAATTTGTCCATTTCTTCCAGATTGCCCATTTTATTGGCATATAATTGCTCTTAATATTCTCTTATTATTGTTTTTATTTCTGTTGTGTTGGTTGTGATCTCTTCCCTTTCATTCTTGATTTTATTTATTTGGGTGTTTTCCTTTTTGTTTTTGATCAAACTGGCTAGTGGTTTATCAATTTTATTAATTCTTTCAAAGAACCAGCTTCTGCTTTCATTGATCTGTTCTTCCGTTTTTGTTTTTGGTTTTTTTTGGTGTCGATAGCATTACTTTTTGCTCTAATCTTTGTTATTTCCTGTCTTCTGCTGGTTTTGGGTTTTATTTGCTGTTCTTTTTCAGCTCCTTAAGGCATAAGTTTAGGTTGTGTATCTGAGGTCTTTCTTCCTTCTTCAGGAAGGCCTGAATTTCAATATACTTTCCTCTTATGACCGCCTTTGCTGTGTCCCAGAGGTTTTGGGTTGTGGTGTTATCATTTTCATTGACTTCCATATACTTCTTAATTTCCTCTTAAACTGCTTAGTTAACACATTCATTCTTTAGTAGGATGTTCTTTAGTCTCCAAGTATTTGTTACCTTTCCAATTTTTTTCTTGTAGTTGATTTTGAGTTTCATAGTATTGTGGTCTGAAAATATGCACGGTATGATCTTGATCTTTTTGTACTTACTTAGGGCTGATTTGTGTACCAGTATATGGTCTGTTCTGGAGAACATTCCATGTGCACTGGAGAAGAACGTATATTCTGCTGCTTTAGGATGAAATGTTCTGAATATATCTGTTAAGTCCATCTGGTCCAGTGTGTCATTCAAAGCCATTGTTTCCTTGTTGATTTTTTGATTAGATGATCTGTCCATTGCTGTGAGTGGGGTGTTGAAGTCTCCTACTATTATGGTATTACTATCGATGAGTTTCTTTATGTTTGTGATGAACTGATTTATATATTTGGGTGCTTTCACATTTGGTGCATAAATGTTTACAATTGTTAGGTCTCTTGTCTATAGACCCCTTGATTATGATATAATGCCCTTCTGTATCTCTTGATACAGTCTTTATTTTAAAGTCTAGATTGTCTGATGTAAGTATGGCTACTCTCTTTCTTTTGTTGACCATTAGCATGATAGATGGTTCTCTATCCCCTTATTTGCAATCTGAAGGTGTCTTTAGGTCTAAAGTGGGTCTCTTGTAAACAGCATATCGATGGATGTTGTTTTCTTATCCATTCTGTTACCCTATGTCTTTTGATTGGACCATTGAGTCCATTGATGTTTAGAATGAGTACTGAAAGAAATGAATTTATTGCCATTATGATGCTTGTAGAGTTGGAGTTTCTGGTGTTCTCTGGTCCTTTCTTATCATTGTTGCTTTTGAAATATATATATTTTCATCTTTTCTCCCCTCAGAGAGTCCCCCTTAAAATTCCTTGTAGGGCTGGTTTAGTGGTCACAAACTCCTTTAATTTTTGTTTGTCTGGGAAACTTTTTATCTCTCCTTCTATTTTGAATGACAGCCTTGCTGGGTAAAGAATTCTTGGCTGCATATTTTTCTGATTCAGCACACTGAATATATCCTGCCACTCCTTTCTGGCCTGCCAAGTTTCTGTGGATAGGTCTGCTGCAAACCTGATCTGTCTTCCCTTGTAGGTTAGGGACTTTTTTTCCCTGGCTGCTTTCATGATGCTCTTCTTGACTGAGTATTTTGTGAATTTAACTATGTTATGCCTTGTTGATGGCCGGTTTTTGTTGAATCTAATGGGGGTCCTCTGTGCTTCCTGGATTTTGATGTCTGTGTCTTTCCCCAGCTTAGGGAAGTTTTCCCCTATGAGTTGCTCACATAACCCCTCTACCCCTATTTCTCTCTCATCCTCTTCTGGGACCCCTATGATTCTGATGTTGTTCCTTTTTAATGAGTCACTGATTTCTCTAATTCTTAAATCGTGCTCTTTTGCCTTAATCCTCTCTTTTTTTTCTGCTTTGTTATTCTCTATAAGTTTGTCCTCTATATCGCTGATTCTCTGTTCTGCCTCATCCATCCTTGCTGCTGCTGCATCCATCCATGTTTGTAGCTCAGTTATAGGATTTTTAATTTCATTCTGGCTATTTTTTTACTTCTTTTATCTCTGCAGAAAGGGATTCTAATCTATTTTCAACTCCAGCTAGTATTCTTATTATCGTGATTCTAAATTCTGGTTCAGACATCTTGCTTGTATCTGTGTTGGTTAAATCCCTGGCTGTCATTTCTTCATGCTCTTTTTTGGGGTGAATTCCTTCGTTTTGTCATTTTGAAGGGAGAAAAGGAATTAATGAAGTAGAAAAATTAAAATTAAAAAAATTTAAAATTAAAAAAATATTGAAATTAAAAAATTAAACACATACACATACACACAAAAATAGAATAAATGATGCTAGATTCTAGGTGTGCTTTGTCTGGGTGTCGAAAGTGGTTTGACAGATTAGAGAAAAAAAGGGGGAGGGAAGAAAAAAATTAAAAAATTAAAAAATTTTAAAAAAAGGAAATAATTTGAGAATTTGAAAAATGAATACACTGAAGTAGACTAAAATGAGATGATGGGAGTAAAATAGAATTTGAAAAAATATACACAAAAGTAAAGAATAAAGTAGAAAAAATTAAAGAAAATTAATAAAAATTAAAATAAATATGAATCATTTCTTTTTCTGTATTCAAGAAAAAGAAAAATGATAAAGAAAAAAAGATTAAAAAAAATAAAGAAAATAAAGGAAATTGTTTGAAAATTTGAAAAAGTGAATACACTGCAGTAGACTAAAATAAAATGATGGAAGTGAATAGAATTTGAAAAAAATTACATAAAAGTAAAAATATAGTAATAAAAATTAAAGTGAAATATTTTTAATAAAAATCGAAATTAAAATGAGTTTTTTCTCTTTCTGTATTCAAGAAAAAGCAGTGTAAAAGAGAAAAAAAAAGAAAGAAAACTGAATAGAGGGGCCTGTTAATAGATTGAAGTAGGACTGAAATTATTTCATTTTCCTCTAGAATCAGTCTATGTAGCGCTTTATAGTCCATAAACTAAGCCAGCAGCGAGACTTGTGTTCTTGAGAGTGAAGTTGGCCCAGTTGGGCGGGGCTCAGTGTAATGGTTCCGTTCTCCACTAGATGGCGCTGCTAGCCAACTGGGGTGGATTGTTGCTGTGCTCATCTGTGCGTATGCGCATGCACGGGACCGGTAAAAATGGCGCCACGCAGCTACCCACTCTCTTCTGGATCAGCAATCGCAGACCCGTCCTCTGTCTTCAGCTTTCATCCACTCCCCACTCTTTCACTCTCCGTGACCAGACCCCAGGCAATACCTCTCTCAAGTTTTGTCTCAGATGTGGCTGTTTTCCCTGGCCCCTTACTTCTGAAGGACTGTGGCTTTGACCTGCTCCGCCTCTTTGTGGGAGGGTCCCACCAAGCAATGGCCAAATGAACAATAGCCGAATGTTGGCTGCACCCAGGAACACTTGCTGGACCCTGCTGCTGCTGGTGCCCCAAGACTACAGCCAGATGCCAGTCTGCCCCAGAAAACATTCGCGAGATAGTGTAGCAGTAGCACTTCAGGGATTATGGAAAATCACAACACACATCTGGCACCAGGCCCCACCCTCAACGATCCTGTTCCAGCACCAACAAGTGTGGCCATCCCCTGGGGTCAGCTGGGACCAGGTGGCTTCAACAGTCTCTACCAAATGTCCTTCCCGCAGTGGAACTGCTCTTCCCCGTGTGGCCTGAGAACCTTCGGGACCCCACTCTGTTCCTGGGGATTTGCGCCTCCCACCAGAGCATCGCCAGGTATCGAGCTGCGGAGTTGCAGCCTTTGCACTCCCCTTGTTTACAGTCTTAATGGAATTTAAACTCTCTCCTTTCTCCTTTTTTCTTTCTCGCTTTTTAGTTTAGTCCCTGCAGCTGTTTCCAATTTTCTACTTTCTCTCCAGCTGCTTTTGGGGAGGGGTGCTTTTCCTGTATTATCCACCCCCCCACCCCATCTCCGTCCTGTCTCCACTCACAAAAAACCTGCCTTCCTGCACCTTCTTGCTCCCCAAGTTCACTTCTCTGTGCCACCTACCTGCTGAATTCTGTGGTTCAGGTTGTGCAGATTATTGTGTTAATCCTCCAGTCAGTTTCCTAGGTGTGTAGGATGGTTTAGTGTTGGTCTGACTGTATTTCATGGATGCGAGACACACAAAAAACTTCCATGCTGTTCCACCATCTTGGCTCCTCCCCCATTACGGCTTATTCTTAACCTCTTACTGAAGAGCAGCTGTAGCTCTTAATAGCAGAAGAGTCCTCTATACACGGCTTTGTCCTACCCTCACGCACTTGCAATCAATTTTGACAGACAACATTATATGTGAACCAGTAAATTCAAAATATAAGAGATAATGCAAACTGTACCTGCTACTCACAAATATGAAGATGTGGAAAGGATTCCCTCAAGTGAAAGAGATTAAGTGAAATGATCTTAAATGTGCTGTATGTCCATACAATGCTATGAAACTAAGAGTTGAAAAGAGAAATCCAAGTAAGCTACAGTTAAAACAGAAGCTTTTATGGTCAGTTTAAACTCCCCAAAAAGAAATATAGGACATAGAAAGTTGGGGCATCCAACCTGTGTAGCTCAATTTTACCACGGAGTATTTTATAAACATCTGGAATTGTCAGCCCATTATTGCTGACTGGAGTTGAGTCTTGGCTTGACCATTGTCATATGAGCATTAGAAAGACCTAATGGTCACAGGGGGAGGACAGATTTTAGAATGGTAGGAGAATGGCCATGAGCAAACATTAATTTGAGCCCTGCCTCTTGGCTAATGGGCTTATTCCAGACTCTAGGATTGGAATCCACAGAGTCAATCTTGATCTCTTAATAGTTAAGCTATTCCTAGCAAAATAAAGTACTATGGATATGGAAACTAGATAGATATTCAAAAATGGTTTTATATCAGACCCAGTTGCAAATGAGTATAAACAAGGGCCGTGAAACTCAACCAGCTGAGGAAGCGGAGACAAACTGCTTAAAGTTACAGAGCTTTGAAGTTTACAGAGCTTTGAAGCCCAGTAGTCTGACTCCAAATCCTGCCCTCCTATCCATGGTTCCATACAAACTGCTCTATTACAGTATTGCCTAGCTAGTATACAGCACAGAGACACCTGGATGATCCTTATATCACTCACCTCTTTAGAATGTACTCAATGAACTTGTTGATTTCAGTCAAAACTAAATGAATCACAGTAACATTGAAACTTCAAATTATAGAGCTGGCAGGTTCGTTAGAAATAATTTGGACCAAGCAATTCATTTTAAAGATGAAAGAAAACTGAGAACCAGAAAGATAAACTGACTTTCCCCAATTTTCATGCAGGTGACAAAGCCAGGTTTAGAAACATTTTGGACTCCAATTTGAGAGCCTTTCTCATTATACACAGCTGCCAGGGCTTGGTTGTGCCCTCTACAGACCAACTCAGATTAAAAAAAAGAGAACCAAGAACTAGGAGGTTCAGCAAGTGAGCACCCTTATAACCTTCAAAACAGGGAAACTTGGGGATGTTCTGTTTGAGAAAACAACTTGACCCACAGTTTTGTGATTGCTCATTTTTATCCGGAATTGTGGCCCAAAGGAAAGAAAATAAGGTTCAGTGCTTCACAATTAGACCAATATTCTCTCAGCAATTACTCTAATTTTTATCTTGTAATAACTAGTGGTAAGAAGACATACTGGAAGAAAAAGTAAAAGAAAAAACATTCAGAGAGGTTAGGAATACATTTTAAATATGAACTTGTATATGGGGTATTTCGAAAATAGTTGATAAATTTTTTTTGTAAAGCAAAATCAATTATTGTAATGTCATATATTCATAATGAAAGATGTAGGACAGATTTATCCATCCATCCATCCATCCATCCATCCATCCATCCATCCATCTTGCAAGCCACTTGGTATAAGGTGTAATGATAGGCACTATGAGAAGTGTAAAGAAGGGTAAGATATTATCTGAGCCTGGGAGACACTCTTATTCCAGACAAGTGCTCATAACCTTTAGTTTCAGGTCTGCAGAGAAGTAAAATGAAGATCATTCTAAGTTCAGTCAGAAATGATGACATAGGACAAGTTGCAGGTTTGCTTATGCAGACCCTTAGTTAATTTTACCAAGGTCACGGACTTCTGGACATATCACATAGTATTATAAGTAAATGAAATCCCTTATCTACAATATTTTGGGTATCCAATTGTTGATTATATTGTTTGTAATCAATCTGTATCATCTGCACTTAAAATTAGGGAAACTGATATTCATAAAGGATGTCCACCAGGCCCTGAAACTTTCCTCAGTTAAACTATGTGCATATATATGTATTTCCCTCCTTGTCCTCAGTTTCTCAACAGTCAATTCCTTCTCTCAATGAGATGGTGTGTGTAAGACAATGAACACAGCGGTTGATACATAGGATGGTGTAGAAGAAGCTTCCAAATTATCTTACCCACTTAGATTTTCTTTTTCTCTCTTCTGTAGGAACTATCATTTCTTCAGGTCACTCAAAATTCTGCTCGTGGTGACATGTCATCATTTGGAGATTATTACTATCTATGCCCAATGCTTTAACCACTGGAGCAACCTGTATATGGTTGCAAAATTGTGATACATAATGCAATTATCTCAAGCCAATATACCCAAGTTTCAAAGAACAAAGGAGAAAAGAAATGAACAAATTAATAAAATTTAATTTTGTTTAACCTTTGTGCATACGATAAAACACTAGTTTGTTTACCTAATACTATTCTTTAAATAAGACTGCCTCCCTATGAAAGTGGTGACTAAATCTTTTCACTCATGTGAAACATAAAACTGATAAAAGGCAATTATATTTCTTATCTAAAGATTTATATATTTGGGGCGCCTGGGTGGCGCAGTCGGTTGGGCGTCCGACTTCAGCCAGGTCACGATCTCGCAGTCCATGAGTTCGAGCCCCGCGTCGGGCTCTGGGCTGATGGCTCAGAGTCTGGAGCCTGTTTCCGATTCTGTGTCTCCCTCTCTCTCTGCCCCTCCCCCGTTCATGCTCTGTCTCTCTCTGTCCCAAAAATAAATAAATGTTGAAAAAAAAAATTAAAAAAAAAAAAAAAAGATTTATATATTTATTAGTTGTGCCGGGGTAGGTGTGAAGAGGGTCAGAGCTTAGTGCTATATTTGTCCTGAAGGTATGGCAGAGTGGGGAAAGCACCCTAAAAGCAATGGACCAGCCACATAAGGGAGGGTAAGCTTCCAACAGTGATATCAATATTTAGTCACCATTTCAATAAAGGGTCAAAGGTAAGAAGACAGAGAATGGTGATAGTGAAACCAGGGTAGCAAAACTCTGAAGGTAGCATCTGCAAGATCTGTTCACGGACTGGGAGAAAGGGGGGATTGTTGGAGTAAGACAGAAACCCAGATCTGGGAAAGGGATACAATGCAAGTCAGGCCACTAGAAATGGTGGTCATAACAGAAGTTGAGCAAATGTGGAATCTTTTGAACTCTTTAAAGAGTGGTGATGTGCAAGAAGGTCTGAAACTCAAGTGGAATGGCACTGGTGGTCAGAATGGAGCCCTGGTCAGGCAGTGAGTCATGTCCAATGATCAGTAAAAGAAATAAAATATTTAGCAGAAGGGCATGTTAAGCTGCTTTAACATTACTTACACAATGACCAGGCTCTAAGAATCACCCTACTGGCTCAAGGGGAGAATAAAGAGACTACTTAAATCCGTCCTTAAATCAGATTGCTTTGATGACTGGAGCAGGATTGAATTTTTATGTGGAAATCAATGTGCCTTTTGTGGAAAGGTGAGGAAGACACCAACAGAAGAATTGAGGTGGCAGGATGAGGGGAGTTGTTTAAAAAGTCGTTATACATTATAAAGATGGTTTCATTTGTGTTAGAAAATAGCTTCTACTTAAGGCCCAGCTTTTAGTTGGTTTAAAGATAAATAATGGAAAATTGGTTCACTTAAAAAAGTCAGAATTATTATGTCACTTGTGTGAATACAAGTGTTCCTTGCCCAGTGGATTTTAAGTGAATCAGGAAAAGAAGCACTTTGCTTCAGAAATTTCAAACTATTTGTTGGATACCAACAACTGCTAGAGATTTTTCTTACCATATATTTCTCTCTTGCTACAACTCTTCCCTAGCAAATGATACCTCCTGAAAACTTCTGTTTAAACTATTTTCTGTATTTTTCACCAATTCCTTCTACAGTACCTAGATAAGATACTTGTCTGCCTAGCTCTTACCACCCTAAAGAAGGGCTGCCAGAAACGTGGGGTCCTACCTAGCCTCACACACTAAGAGTCAGGATACTCTGCCATTGGTGAAAAGGAGAAGCTAAGAAAAAGGTATCAGGCCAATCTAGGACATTCAAAAGTTTTGGCCAGGGGGAGCAACAGCTGGTTTACTCACTGTCTATAGTGGTAGATATCAGATTATTTGCAACCTACAGCCAGGTGCTTCCCCACCTGTATCCCTGTCTACTTAGTTATTGACATTCCCAAGCTCTCTCTACCCTTCTACATGTCTAATGACTAAACAGAATTTAAGGTTAATATTTAGGATGCCTTACGGTAGGCTTTCAGTTACATGGCAGGATAAATAGACTTCCACTTCTGGCTGTAATGAAGTGGCTTGTATCATACCTACCTACCCACTAAAAACAAAGAACATTTGTTTGAAGGCATTTAAAAGCAACCAAGGAAGCCAAAACATGAAGTGCCAGCATCCCCCAAAGAAGGAAAATGCATTGAGGCAAGACTGATATTTTCTATTGTTTTCTCCCTCAAGACATTTGCTGATTCAGAAGCCCTGCAGAGAGCAAGAGTCTGAGAAACCAAGTAGAAAGTAGTACCTAAAAAGTAGAAAAGTTGAGTAGGGTCTGAAGACATCATGGGCTGGGAAAACAAAAAATGTAGTGTAGGACTTCCAAGACAGGTGGGACTTGAATGGCCAGAATCACAAAGAGAAGTACAACAGAGAGCAATAACTCTTGTACTACTTTTCCTCTTAAGAAATGTGATGATCCTTAGGCAGTATGTAGCAAGAGGTTGAGAGGTCAAGAAGAAAACACACTAAGAGGCTAAGAAGCTGAACAGAGCTTTCTGAAGCCAAACTTATGAGAAAAAAATATTATGGTTCAGGCTCTACCAAGAATGAAGGGTCTGGTAAATATTCCCAGGCTTTCATTTGGAATCCTTGAAAGCCCTCATCTTAGGAGGAGCCAGGGTAAATTAAAAACAGACGAGGCCTTACAATAATAGAAGCCCAACTCCAAATGAATTCACTATCTGATTAAATAAAGGTGAATTGCATATAAGAATCAAAAGTACATTCTACCTAAAGAAAAGTAACATCAATCAGAAATTCTGTAGTTTGGGGTTCCTGGTTGGCTCAGTTGGTTGAGCCTCTAACTCTTGATTATGGCTCAGATCATGATCTCACAGTTCATGAGATCAAGCTCCGAGTTGGGCTCTGCACTGATAGCACAGAGCCTGCTTGGGATTCTCTCTCTCCTCTATCTCTACCCCTTCCCTGCTCAAACACTTTCTCTCTCTTTCTCAAAATAAATAAATAAATAAACATTAAAAAATAACTTCTGTAGTTTTTATACACAATGTCTGGCATTCAATCAAAATTTACTATGTATTTGAGGAGGTAAATAAAAGAAAAAAGAAACAATAAAGACTGAGTAAAATTTGATCCATATTTTGGAGTTGTCAGGAATGGCCTATAAAATAATTGGAATTAACATGTTTAAGAAAAGAAAAGTTGCAGAATTTTACCAGATCAATACTTTTCATTTAAAAAAGAAAGAAAGAAATAAAGAAATAGAAATTCTAGAGGAAGAAAGCTCAGTGACAGAGAGGTAGGTCTCTATAAATGGGTTTAATGGCAGATTAGATACAATTGAAGAAAGAATTGGTAAACTGGAAGTGAGGTCAATAAAAGACATCCAGAGGGGCGCCTGGGTGGCGCAGTCGGTTGAGCGTCCGACTTCAGCTCAGGTCACGATCTCGCGGTCCGTGAGTTCGAGCCCCGCGTCAGGCTCTGGGCTGATGGCTCGGAGCCTGGAGCCTGTTTCCGATTCTGTGTCTCCCTCTCTCTCTGCCCCTCCCCCATTCATGCTCTGTCTCTCTCTGTCTCAAAAATAAATAAACGTTAAAAAAAATAAAAATAAATAAATAAAAGACATCCAGACTAAAGCATAAATCAATAATACAGAAAATATATGCATATAACATAAACTATATAGCATTATTTAACATAGTTCAAAAGGTTAAAACATTTTAAAGGTCAGAAAATGATCTATGACAAAATGGAATTAAGTTGAAATTTATAGCAAAAGAGATAACCAGAAATAACATATAATACCCAATGTTGAAAATTAAGCAATATACTTCTAAATAACTCATGAGTCAAAACAGAAACCACAATGATAGAGCTAAGTAATAACTAAAATACAATATATTGAAACTTTTGGAATGCAGCTAATGTCAAACTTAGAGTCAAATTTATAGTCCTAATTGTATGTAATAGAGAAGAATAGAACCTGAAAGATTATTGATCTCATCATTCATCTATAGAAAGTTAGGAAAAAGAACAGCAGAATAAACCTATATAAGTAGAATGAAGGAAGTAAATAATAAAGAAAAATCATGGCAGAAATTAAAAAGACAGCAAATATACAGTAAATTAACAGGCCCAAAGATGGTATTTTGAAAAAGGGTGAGTAGCCTCTCATGCAATCACATGAAGGCTCATGATTCATAAATTTGAAATAATTCTACCAGGTAAAATATACTAGGTCTTCTTACCATTGACCTGCATGCATACATGCATTTCTGAGATGCTTTGAATCTTTGTTTAAATGAGGAAACAGGGGCGCCTGGGTGGCTCAGTCGGTTAAGCATCCGACTTCACCTCAGGTCATGATCTCACAGTCTGTGAGTTCGACCCCCCACATTGGGCTCTGTGCTGACAGCTCAGAGCCAGGAGCCTGCTTCAGATTCTGTGTCTCCCTCTCTCTCTGCCCTTCCCCTGCTCATGTTCTGTCCCTCTCTGTCTCAAAAATAAATAATAAAAAAAAATTTAAATGAGGAAACAGGTGCCTGGGTGGCTTAGTTGGTTAGGCATCTGACTCTTGATTTCAGCTCAGGTCATGATCTCACAGATCATGAGTTTGAGTCCTGCATGGGGCTCAGCACTGACAGTTCAGGGCCTGCTTGAGATTCTTTCCCTCTCTCTACCTCTCTCTCTCTCTAAAAAATAAATAAATAAACTTTTAAAAAAATGGGGAAAAAGCACTGGTTTTTACAACATAATTTTGTTGATGAACTTATTTTTAATTATGTATGTTGGGTTTGTATATATGTGTGTTACATAAATAATATTATTAAATGTATACATACATATTAGTGAATAAAATTTCAATTCAATTCAACAAATATTTTTTGCATTTTCAATGTGTTGAGCACTGGAAGTAGAGCAGCAAGGAATATAGATACAAATCTGGATTCTCTCAAATTTATAGTCTAATAGTCATGCTTATGTGGAGAAAAACAAAAAAGAAGGAACAAACTAAGGGAGGGAGGAAGGCAAGAAGGATATTGTTTTTCATATTTTAGAGACAAAGGCAAGAGGGAATAATTATCTAATTTAATCAGACTTTTATTATTTGTTTTTAACCTCATAACCCTTTTCTCTTTTCTGATTAATTCAGGTTAATTACCAAGTTTGATTTTGTTTGGACTATACTTCTCAACTATTTCCTATCTTTATTTTAATTTTATAACCTAAACATTTTATTATTTTATATATTCCCTTAACATCCTCATTTGAACAGTTTCATGATTCTCAGAAGGAGGGTTCTGAATTGAGTCATGCCTTTTAACATGGTATTAGGTGCAGATTGAGCATTAAATAAACATTTGAAATAAGTAAATATTTGATAATTTTGTATCACCTTATATGCTACACAAAGTACAGAAAACACCTTAGGAGTTAAAATAAAAATTTTTAACATAAATAAATAAATAAATAAATAAATAAATAAATAAATAAATAATTGAAAAGACAGGAAGTGAAAATGGAAAATGCTTATCCTGCACAGCATAGTAGGGATATTGGAGCCTGACTAGACCTACCCTCCCTTCTATGCCATTGTTTACCTTATGTTGTTTCCAATGGGATCTCTTGCTTCCCATGTCTTTTCCCACTCTTCTCTGCCTACCTATGAATGTCAGTATTCTTTTGGGTCTTGCTCAAATCTCATCTCTTCCCAGAAGCCTACCACTGAAGCCATAATCTTCTGAAGCAAAACCATTGTACTTCCCATTTTATCATTTAATGGCTCTTCTAATTTCCTACCTGTTTCTCTCTGTATCTTTCTTCACATATATGTCTTGTCTATAACTGAAAGCCCCTTCAGTGAAGAAGCACGTATATGAGATGCATACCCTCCCACCCACCCACATACACACATGAAACTCTGATGGCTTCTAATCCAGTATTGCCTAATTCTTTTTTTTTTTTTTTTTTTAATTTTTTTTTTCAATGTTTATTTATTTTTGGGACAGAGAGAGACAGAGCATGAACGGGGGAGGGGCAGAGAGAGAGGGAGACACAGAATCGGAAACAGGCTCCAGGCTCCGAGCCATCAGCCCAGAGCCCGACGCGGGGCTCGAACCCACAGACCGCGAGATGGTGACCTGGCTGAAGTCGGACACTTAGCCGACTGCGCCACCCAGGCGCCCCAGTATTGCCTAATTCTTAATAGGACTTGTGACAGATACTGCTAGTTGTGTCCTGATACCAATTCACTCGTTAGTCCTCAACATAATAGTATCTTCACATTTTTTATGAATACTGGGAATAAAGATGGTACTTCCAGCCTCCTTTGCAGCCACATGCGGTCAGGTGATTGTAGCCAATGAATGGTGGAATACGAAATTTCAGGAAATGTCTTTACTAACATTCCCTTTCTCTATTCTAATACCTAGAATGCAGATGCTGACATCTTGGACTATGAGGTTGAGACTACCCACTGTAAAGCAATAAGGTAGAAGGAGTCTGACACTTTGGAATACTATATCAGTACAGAATCATCTACTGGGATTTTACATGAGAAACTACTGTCTTGAAGTTTCCGTTTGTTCAGGGTTTCCTTTACTCACTGCTTAGCCTACTCCTAACTAATCAGCGCTCTTCAGAATGTCATGCTATTATTTCTGCACCTCAATAAGCTCATATGACTTCTTAGTATTTTAATGACCACATTAGATGGAGGTAAAATTTTGTTGTGCTTGAATTCCAAAGTCAGTATACATCTCTTACTTTTGATCTGTTTTTTAATGAGGAAGAATTTATATTATTAAAGGGTCCTACCTAGCCCAAATTATGTTCCTCATCAAATGAAATGACTATCCATAGGCTGATTTAATTGTGTTAAGATACTGTCACCAGAGGTTTCTTGTTAAAATATTAGTTTGTGCCTGAATGAATATCTAACACTTACACATTAGGTTAATGTCCCAGAGGATCTAAAATTGCCAAATAGGGAATATCACTTTTGGTTTTACTTCTAGAATAGTTTTAGTTCTAGAGTAAATATATCCAATAGTTAGCTAAATACATCTCTTATGACAAAGTTTTATGGTGCAAATCATGAGTTATTCTCTAGGGTTTTTCCAGGAATCGAAAATAAGATTTTTAAGCAACATGAGACCCACTCCATACCCACTCCCAGCCTCTTTCTTTAGTTATTATTTTCCCACTTTCTTTTATGTTCCCCAAATTCAAAGTTTTTCAAGAAAAAACTGGTAATTGTGTTAATTCATTTTATACTGTTAATGACTGCCCTTTGATTCACATGATGGTGTTCATTCCCTTCTCTTATTGCATACCTCTTACAGTTGGAGTGATAGCACCATCTGGCCCTACTGTGGTTTAGTAGGGAATTGTTGAGAGTTTTCTTGGAACAGTCTCTGGGTTCCCAATTCAGAGCACTTCTCTTGTATCTTGATAGCATTCTTTTTAGGGACAATCCTTGGGAAAACCAACATTGGGAGGGGAAGGGAAGGGGCAAAACTGGGGTCAGATAAAACCAAAGCATCTGGCCTTGCTGTTCAGGAAACACATTGATTTTCATCAACGGTAGGAAGGGAAACAATAATTGGAAGTGATCCAGCTTTAGTTCTGAATAGGGTAAAAAAGGCCTCTGGAGCCGCCTGGCTGACATGGGTTTGTCATTTAATGAAAAACTCAAAAGTCTTGGGTGGAAGCTAAATAGTTATTGAAAGTGATGGGGAACTGGAAGTTTGTGCTAAACCACCTTTAACATTTATGCTTTATGCTTTTAACTCGCAGATGTTTTAAAGAGTGAATAAAATAAAAGGTAGGAGAAATTCTGGAAGCGAATTGAAGAATTGAAGGCAATGATGAATTGCCATTCCATCCATATGTTGTCTTCATGCTTTGGGTGAATATCATATTGCATAATATGATCTTTATAGAGACTGACCTAAAGAAAAATGTCTCTGAATTTCCCGGATTCATTTGCATCAGTGATAACTGAGTGTAACAGAAAGTTCTTCAGGGCTGTGTAGGTCCAAATTTCAACTTTGTTTCTGACCCTTTAGTAGTTGCATGACCACAAGCTTATTATTTAACATTTTTGAGATTTGGTTTCCTTTTCTATAAATAATATCTGCCTTCATCATACTTATGAAATTTATATAATAAAGTACAGGCAAAACATGTCTAGTACATTGTTCATTTCTAACCCTGTTAAAATGTCTGATTCTCAACCAGAAGCCATTTAGAGCAGGTGTAGAGCTATCCCGTTATTCTATCAACAACTCACCAGCCAGGAACATGCAGAAGCACCAGTGATGATGTCAGGAGTTTTCACCACGGTTCTGAGGCTGGAACATCCAAGGCCATCATCTTTAAACCTAGCATTGTGGGAAAGGCAGACGTCTCTCTGGGCACATCTAAGACTTGGGTTGGCAAGGGATGGAATAGATGGTCTCATGAGGTTTCATGTGTCCTATAATTCTTTACACAGCAAGCTTTTGCTTTTGTTATTTTGTTCAAGCCACTGCAGCAGATCTGACCCAATTTAGCTGTTACCATTTCCTTCTTGCAAAAAAATGAAGCTCAGAGAAGGCCAGGGCTGTTGTGTTCCATAACTTGCTTAATGTTTGCCTGCCTTCTCCCAGCTCCTAAGAACCTTAGACCCAGGCCTCCCAGGCCCTCTCCATAAGTAGTTTGGTTGGATCTTAGAGCTCTTTAATCTCTTCTTCTCGCTGTCTGACAAACTGATTTAATGTTACTTGCAACAAGTGATTACCTATTCTGTGTGAAATGTAGGTCCTGCCCCTCACCCTGAGAGTTCTCTTCCGACCTCTACAGTGACCTGTATTCCCATTCAAGTCAAGTTTCAGAGCTTGCAGAAAGCGTATCACAA
This sequence comes from Felis catus, assembly GCF_018350175.1. Taxonomy (NCBI): domain Eukaryota; kingdom Metazoa; phylum Chordata; class Mammalia; order Carnivora; family Felidae; genus Felis; species Felis catus. Next base: position 64,996,980 of record NC_058379.1, on the reverse strand, counting down.
CTGAGGTGTACAGATCACACAGACTAAAGGGTGGGGCCGTTTGGACAGTAGCATCCATTAATCAACACATTAATTGTCAAAATGGGTTATCAGATCAGCTGTCTGTATCTTTGGAAATCTGAATATCAAAGATAGAGGGGAAGGAGCAGAACACAAGGCTGGCATGGTTAGATAATGGAGAGATGGAAGAAAGACATATGGATTTTGAAGTTCAGTCCCAGGTGAGTCTCTGCAGAGGGACATGTAGAAAGAACCAAGATCAGCATAAGCCAGCTGGTTTCTAGAGGAAAGGACCATAAATATATCATGTTAGTGATTAATTATGGGTGATAGGCATATGGAAAAATGCTCCATTCTTCTTTGTATTTTTCTTTTTTTTTTTAAGTTTATTTATTTATTTTTGAGACAGAGAAAGAGAGAGGGAGGGCAAGCAAGTGAAACAGGAGAAGAGGAGAGAGGAAAAGAATCCCAAGCAGGCTTTGTGCTGTCAGCACAGAGCTCAACATGGGGCTTGATTTCACTAACCATGAAATCATGACTTGAGCCGAAATCAAGAGCCAGACGTTTAATCTGAGCTACCCACGTGCCCCTCTTCTTTGTACTTTTCAAATTCTCAAAATATATAATGTGAGAAATACCATAAGAAAGATAATAACTACACCCTGTAGGAGTTTTAAAGGTTGAATTTCTATGATTCCGTGCTTGACCTTTTGTGTTGAGAGGAAGAACAGAGTGACTGTTGCAGATATGGTCACAGCCTATGTAGGCTTTACTGCCTTCTTCCTGGTTTCTGTATACTAGAGTCACCTTTATTTGTTTGCCTTTATGATACATGTATGTCTATCATTCCACTTTCACCCCTTGAACCCACTTTTTACTCCTTGAGATGTCCCCACTGTAGCATGACATCTTCATTTCACCTTCTATAGCATCATTCTGAATACAATCATGGTTATTTAATTAAAAGACTGTTTATAGAACATTCCTTTTTCTTGGAAGAATATCCCTACATCCACGGATTGAAGTAGAGCCTTGGCCAAGTTTTAGTGATTCAATGCAGGTACAACCCTCAGCCAGAAAGTATAGTTAACTGATTCAGTTCCTCACTATCTTTTGGCTCTATAGAGACACACATTGCCTGAACAACCTTGATCAGATAATTCTGATAATAAATACACATGATCAGACGTGACTAGTGTAACTATCCACTTGGATCCAAAGCTCCTTGTCCTTTCTGCAGCAATTGCCTGAAGCCATGAGTTTCTGACTGGCAGTGGTTGAGTAAACCATGCTATTTCAATCAGCTTCAGGCTGAATCTAGGCAGCTGAAGCCAAAATAATCAATTACCAGGAGGCCCAAGACATGAGCTGGAGTTCTACCTTGGATGCCAAATGTCTGGACCTCTCCTATCCACAGTTACCAAAAAGTTGAGTATGAACATAAGTACCTACTATTAAGTACCCTCTTAATTACTCAACTTACTGTCAGGATCAAATTAGGCTGTGAATGTTGCAGTTCTCTGAAATTTAAAGTGTGGTATATGTGGATAAGGCAATTATCAACAGATTGTCCATTTCATAGTCTCATCAGATCAGTTAATATCAATCAGATCAACCAAGCCTCAGAAGGAGAGAGCTGGTTACCATGTAAAAACAGTCTGCCTAAGGGCCATCCCTGGTGTCCAATTTACCACTTTTCCCCATTTTTACTCCTGTTTAGCCTTGGAAACATTGCAAGTGATTTCCATCTGATTTAGGAAAGTAATGGAGCAAAGAGACTATCTGTAAACATAAAGAATACAATGGGAAACATTATGTGTGTATATAAAGAAAGAGAAATAAAACCAGGCAAAAAAACTTTACAGCTTGTCTCAAAAGAATTATAAAATTAGTGGATGAAGGGTATGTTGTTACATTTTTATATTTGCATTTTGCCAATGGAAGGCCTCATAATATTTTTACTGTACTTGTAGATTTGGCTCTTCTGCCTGTCACATGGATTGAAAGCTGAGTCTCCAGAACTGGGGGCTGCTGAGAGGTGAGCCGATTCAAGGGATGGGAGAAAGTCTGAAGTGGTGATGGGCCAGCCTCCTTCAGCATCTTTGCCTGGTGCAAGGCTGAGCAGGTGCATGGCATCAGGTCTGCTGATGCTGTTCATGGCAAAGCTTTAATCAGACTCTCTTAAAGATGCTTTTCTTTGGAACACAGTCTCACTCTCTATTCTACTCATTTGCACACCATCTCAAGAAACAAAACAAACCCAAAACAAAGCAAAAGTTAATTAAGATAGGGCTTTATGATTCCAAGCTTGATGCTTATTCTTTATTGCTCTGATTTGCCATTCTAATTCTTTTGAATGATTTATTTCTCAATGTGTGGTTTATATTTGAAGAAATTTTGTTTCTGCATTGCAAAGTCTGTTAATCTCTTTATTTGGTTTGCTATGGACTGGGTTGTTTACCCCCAGTTTTCATACATTGAAGCCCTAACCCCTAATGGGACTATTTTTTGGAGATAGGGCTTCTAGGAGATAACTAAGGTTAAATGAGGTCATAAATGCAGGGCCCTAATCTTATCAAATTGGAGCTCTATAAGAAGGGGAAGAGATCTCTCTCTCTCTCTCTCTCTCTCTCTCTCTCTCTCTCTCTCTCTCCCCCTCCCTCCCTCCCTGTCCTCTCTTTTGCATATGAGGACACAGTAAGAAGGTAGCTGTCTTTAAGCTAAGAAGAGAGCTGTCATCTTGATCTTGGACTTTCAACCTCCAGAACTGTGAGAACATAAATTTCTGTTATTTAAGCCATCCAGTCTATGGTACTTTGTTGTGGGAACCAAAGCTGACTGACACACAGTTAAATTGCTTAGGCTTATTTGTTCTTAATCAATTAACAAGAATCAACTTGGTTATTCAACTACAAAGCCCCTTCTGTTTCTCAAATAAGCTGCTTATACCTTCAGAAAACAAGAGGGTAGTTTTTAGTTGATTCTGTAGCTTTGTACCCTAAGGGGTTGTATAGCTTGACAATGTTTGCCCAGTGATGAATATCAAGGTAGGCCTAGTGCCTGAACCTTCTGAATCTTATTCTAGTGTGCTTCACTCTATACCACAAACTCAGACATCATCAAATCCAGAGCCTGGTCTAAAGTGCCAAAATAATCCATCTAACTTATGATACAAAATCCAGAAAACATACAGAAAGGATTGATAATTTTTTAACATGTTAGAAAAAAGGGGAAAAAAAACGATTTATACACACCAAAAAAAAAAGCAAAACACAACTCTACCATAGGCAAAGTCATAAGACAAATGGCAGACCAGAAAAAAGCACTGAGCGACTCGTCATAGATCAATAACTTGATAGGAAAATGGTTAAATCAAATAAGACAGTTCATAGTTAAAGAAATGTAAAAGTCTTTTACATATATGAAAATATTTACAAATATGAAAATATTTTCTCAAAATAAGAGAAATGTAAATATAAATGTCACTGAGATGTTATTTTTCACCTATCAGATTGGCAAAAATCCAAAAATTTAACATTATATTCTATTGCAATGCTATGGAGAAACAGACAATCTCATTCATGGTGGGAAGGCAAATGAGCCACAAGCCTTTTGGAGAGCAAGTGAAAAATATCTAAAATGACATGTGTATGTCCTTTTTTGATCCAGATTTTCATATCTGAGAATGGATCCTATAACTTGCAGAAGTGCAAAATGACATTTGTCCAAAGTTATTCATTTCAGCATTATTTATAAGAATAAACAAATGGAAAAAACCTTAAAGGTCCATCAATGGGAGACTGCTTGAATGAATTGATGTAATCATACAATAGAATACACTGAAAGTAGAGAAGAATGAGGGTCCTCTCCATGTAGTGATATGGAAAGATCTCCAGGGTATACAATTAGCTGAAAAAGAAACCAAACAAAGAATGAATATTATGCTAACTTTAAAATATGAAATACTTCTATAGAGCTAAATGAAAACTAGAAGATTTATAAGCTTGTCAATGGCCTATTGGGATGGGTGGAGATGGGACCAGAGAAGGATAAGTAAGGCAGCGAGACATTTGATTCTATGTAGTTTCTTAAGATAATTTTTGTTTTTTGAACCATGTGAATTCATTACCTACCCATAATTAAATTTAAAAATAAATAAAACAATAAAGAGAGAGAGAGAGAGATTGAGAGAGGGGAAAAATCTATGAGGAGAATTGCAAATTCCTCTCTGTAACCTGCAACATTTTGTTCTATTTCCTGATGTGAAGGAATTCTTTACAATGGGTACTTTCAGTACTTTCTGAGTAATAACTTTATTTGCAGTTAAAAAAATACATAGAATGGTTAGTCACCACAAGTTATTAAAGTATAATATTTAAAAAAAACTTTAGCAAAGAGACAGGGAAATACAATCTCAGTATAATCTCACCACAGTTTAAAATGTTTTCAATTACTGACTGTGGCAAGGTCACTGGAAATAACTCAGGCCTTAGAGACAAGTCACATTTAGGTTCAAATATCATTTCTGCAACTAACAAGCTCTGTGTTGTTGGAAGAATACCTTCACTTCTAAAACTTCACTTACTTCTCTTAAGGTTGTCATAGTAACATTCTTAGTTGTAGTAGTGAGAATCCAGTGGGATCATTCAGTTTAAAGATCTAGCATTGGTGGATGTGTCATAGATGGTAGGTATTATTAGATGATTTCTGTCTTGTCATTGTGGAAACTCCACAAAGCCAGTAGGTATTTGCAAAATAAAGATAGTCTAGAGAGGTCAGTAACATCTCACCTATCTGGGATTTCACTACCTTTAATCTCACTCACCATCAGAACACAGAACACAGAAACAGAAAGAAGCAAACAATGGCTCTCAGAAGCAACACAGATTCCACAAATATCTATATGTACATTTGAGCATTTACCTTTTAGAAGAGTCCCTTTGAAGGTCCCCTGTAGAGCCAATTTGGCTTGGATTTCATGGCAGTGGTAAGAATAGAAATAGACAAGGGACTGTCATAGTTGAATATGCTGCCCAGTGAAAGTGACAGATCATGGCCTGAGATAAGAGCTGTATAAACCAAACCAAGCACAAGAATCTCAGAGCACAACAGTTGAGAGCTTTTAATCTGGGAACACATCTACATAACCCCAATAAGTTGTGAAGACCCTGTTTTCTCACATCAGGTCTGTAGCAGGTATTTGTACGATTGGTTTGAAAGGATTGGAAAGAATACATTCATTAAAAATGGTTAACATAAGAATGAATGTTGATGCTTAAATACCTACTTGTGTAGATAACTCTCTTGAATTATTTGTTTCCTGCATTTATTTATTTATTTTTTTACAAATAGCTAAAATTTCACTTCTTTCAGTACCTAAAGGCTCATTAGAAATAGAAACTCTGGGACATCTGGGTGTCTCAGTTGCTTAAGCATCCGACTTTGACTCAGGTCATGATCTCACAGTCCATGAGTTCGAGCCCTGCATCAGCTCTGTGCTGACAGCTTAGAGCCTGGAGCCTGGTTCAGATTCTGTGTCTTTCTCTCTTTCTGCCCTTCCCCCTCTTGCACTCTGTCTCTCTCCCTCTCTCAAAAATAAATAAACATTAAAAAAATTTTAAAAAAAGAAATAGAAACTCTGATGGAAAAGTCTGGGCTGAGATGAATAAAAACATTTAAATATAACTTGAAACAAGAAAGCTGTACAATAAATGGGATATTGTTCTTATGCGCTCATGGAAACCCCAGTAAACAAACAGAACCAAGTTACCTGTCCTGCCTTTGATTTAAGGCTTATGCATGCATAGAGTGTAGCCTGTAATATTTTCCACCAGGCTCTCTACTGGAGTTATTCCTACTTGTTTAGATTTGGGGAAATCCAAGAGCTGAACAATAACTTTTGCAAGTTGCAAATTGCTTTAAGGGGAAACACTTCAGCTGTTGTGTGCGTAGCTTGGAAAATGATACCCTCTTTTAGAGCCATGTAACAGAGATCTTAATTCCTTTTGAGCTTTTGTTTATAGAGACACAAGCATGATGGGGAGGCGTGCCCCCAAAACTTTGCTGACACCCACTTGGGATAACTACAACTCTCCTCAGCAACAGAACCACAAGAAATCCTGCCACATTTTCCAAACAAGTAGCAATCAAACTGCCAGTGGGCCCTCTGCATCACATATTTTGTGGATGACATATGTGGCTATGTTCTTTGGGTCAACATTCCTCCTTTATTATGTGGAGTCCCCCAGTCACTCTGCAGTCATGCCAACTGCTGTGGCTACTAACCAGAGAAATTATAGGACCATATCCAAAGTGTGTGTTGATAACGGAAAGTGGCAAGTCACTTTTATTATTTTATCATCATCATATGAACAAAATAATAACAAAGAATCAATTTATGCTTGTTAATTGAATTCTACTTCAGAAATAGAGTGCTGATCATATTGTCTGGGTTCCTTGGATCAATAGTAGGAGTTGTGTGTGTGTGTGTGTGTGTGTGTGTGTGTGTGTGTGTGTATGGAGGGTTTATAGGGGGTGGGCAGGGGAGATGCACCAGAATTATCTGAGACTTATTCCAAATCTTATTGTGCATCTTTATGCCTGTTCTCTTCCTCCCCAATTTGTTTGAATACGTGTTTGAAAGGATGTTTTGTGAAATTAGGGGAAAAAATAGCTTCCCACATGATTCTGATATAACAATAATAATAATAATAATAATAATGGAGCACAGTGTCAATATCATAGCCAATGAAGTTTATCTGAGGCATGATTATTGCTAATAATAATAAATAGGTATAATAATAATACATATCATATAATAGCAAATATTTATTGAATTCATTCTATGTGCTGGACATTCTCCTAAACTCTATCTTTTCCCATGATTGAGGCCTTTTCTCTGTGATTAACACACTGAGTTGCAATTATAGTTTGGAAATTAACCATGTGAGGTCATCCACATTCTTTTCCTTATCCCTTTTTTTAAATATTTTCATGAGAAAATAAAGGTGTGCTAAAGGAACACTTTCCTGTGTGCTGTAAGTGGCTTTAGATAGGTAAACAACCTGAATCTTATTTGCAGCACATGGGGATAATAAAAGATTCTTTGTACTGATACATAATAATAGTTATTTTAGTGAGATGATTAATTAGATTTAGAGTGTGGTTAAGAAAGCGGGAAATTTAAGACTCCCACCAGAAATCAAATTTTTATATGCCAAGAGGTTTTAGCTATACCTAATCTAAATTGAATACCATGAAGTACAAATAAATGTACAATACATCTTTTCTTCTATAGGTTTTCAGGGATAAACTATGTGAAACAATCAGTCAAAAGTACACGTTTGTATACTAATGTAGTGCAAAATTTCTGGGTCAAAGATTCAAGAATAGAGTATGCTAGAACAATAGGAGCCCAAAGTGTTAAAGACAGCAGAAAGTGACATGTACTAGATCCATGAAAGAGGTATGATTGAGTCAGATCTAGAGGGCAGCCAGGTAGAGGAAAGGATACATTTTCAGGAACAGCTCTCGTGGAGGTAGCAGGGTGAACTAGTAGTCCTAAGTGATCCTTATGCTACAACTCCAAGAATGAACCCTTTATACAAAAATAGAGAAAATAAATTCATAGCTACATTATGCAGTGAATATCTTTGTGCAAGTTTACAGTGTCAGTCAAGTATATGCTTCTGTAGAATGTGTGTCTCCAGAGAATTACCTGAGGGAAAGGATGAGTGTTCTGTATTATAATTCCTGTGTCCTTATAACATCCAACATCATTCCTGGTACATTGTGAAGAACTCAGTTCACATTTACAGGTGGATTGGACACATAAAGAACTTTGATAGGCTTCGCAGGTGAGATAAGGTGATAGACCAAAAACTCTAGGCTTTGCTGGTACTGGCCAGAGGCAGAACTATGGGTCAAAGCATAGGAGGAACAGAGCTGTGGGGAAGGGAAGTGGGGATCATCACAGAAAATCAGTGCTGCTAACCCATCTTCCCAAAGCATGGCCCCACCATGGTTGTATTACCATGAACTACCCACCTTAAAATGTGGGAAGTCTACATGTTTCCCACCCACCCCTCCCCCAACCCCAAATGTCTCTCCTTAAAAGTAGACAAAAGTTGAGGCTGGGGTGTTGTGATTAATGCCAATATGTCTAGAGTGTACCTCCATCAACCCACGGTCTTCCCATTTTTCTCAGATGCTGAGAAAATGCTTTTCACAGCTATGATGACACAGCCAGAAATATCACCTTTTGAAGACATCATAACTGTGAGATATGACACTCTTTCGGCCGTTAGAAGGTTATTTGCTGTAGCCATTAAATACAGCCCTGTCACTCCCACTCACCTGAGCCATATTTCCTCCCTCAATAGATTATCCATAAATATAGGCTCAGGTACAAATAGAAATAATGAACATTCACAGCTAAAGAAGACATGCACAGTCAAATCCTGACAAAGGGTAAGGTTTTCCCCTAGGAAGGCAGCAATCCTTCCCTACAGCAGGCTCAGCAGAGCCCAGAGGCCAGGTCTCTTGGAGGGCTCTCTGAGGCTCAGGTCAATGTGACTTCTCCAATATCCCAATAATGCAAAGCCTGACCTCCTAAATGCCAAAGATGTACCTGACTGCTGACTTGGTGGCCCAACCTACTTTGTTAACATTTGGTAATTAGAATGAGTTATTAGTAGTAGCTTGTGTAGTTTGTCTAGTACTTAACTCGATTTAATATTAATATAGGTACCAATGCATTGCACTTGTATAGATTCCACAATTTCCAAAGTACATCATAGGCAGGTAGCATATTCATTTAATCAAATACATATATTAATATATTTAATCTTAGTATATAATATAACGTTTATAATCTAACATTAATATTAATATATGTAATCTAATATTATATCTTAATATATGTAATATTAATATATGTAATCTAAAAGATGTATATATTTGTTTTTGCTATTGTTTTTCTAATCCAGATGCTTTATTATCTTATATGTAATTAGCACTTTACTAGGAACCTTTTACTAGCACTTTACTAGGAACCTGGTAAAATACAGAAAAGATGTAGAAAATACGTAACAGTTTTGCATCAAATTAGTGTCACAACTTTTACCCTATGCAAGAGAGAACAATATTGTATAATTAAATGTGAGATTGCATAGCAGAGGTGACTAATTCGGAGGCGTTAGAGAGAAGGATGACCAACAGTCACCTAGGGTTGGTAGGATTTTAGCTTGGCTCAGAATAGGAGGCCTGCAAAATGCCTTTATCTGGATTTTGAAATATAGGATCCCTGCAGAGAATTCAGCTGGTCATGCCAAGGAATGAGTAGAAAATTGATAAGGTAGGAATATTCTCAACATATATGGGAGTTTGTGCTGCAAGAAAGTATAACATCTGAATTGCTCATGAGATTTTCCACATTCAAGGAAGTAACCCTGAAGAATTAGGCCTTAGAAATAATTTGTAGGGGCGCTTGGCTAGTTCAGTTGGGAGAGCATGTGACTCACAGTTACGAGTTTGAGCCCCACATCAGGTATAGAGATTACTTAAATAAATAAAACTTAAAAAAAAAAAAAGAATTTGTATATCTGTGTCAGAGTGATTTAAACATAATAGATTTGTGATGTAGTGATTCTCAAGAATAATCTGCAAATCCAGAAAGTTTCCTTGTTTACAAGGGCTTGTGTCCCACATCCTGAAATATATACTTGCCCACGTAAGGTAAAACACAAGGGAAAAGCCTTGAGTGACCCAAGACGTAGTGTCACTTCATGGCTCAAGATAGATCTGCCTGCTACAAAGAAAAAAATATTAGCCTATCTATGAGTTGTGTTTTTGTCTGCATGCCTGTTCACAAAGTTGACGTTTAGCCAAGAGGACACATCTCATATGGAGGCTCTTAGTCAATAAAAGAAAATTGTCTTTCACAAATGCGTTAATTTCGCAAGTTCATACCTTTCATTGGTCAAATATTTTCATGTAGCAAATAGCTCTGTTTGTAGAATAAAATGTTATTAAATTCCTTTTAACACTAGAAGTACATGAAACCACATATGTAGGCTATACACTTCATTAGCTTCCAGATTTTTAGTGTATTATCTATTGAAACTATAATATATGACTATCAATATGCTTGTGAGTGTCTCTCTTTCTCACAAAAGAGAGAGAGAGAGAGAGAGATTTGTTTATATACATATACAAGCAAGCAATTTTATCTTGAGATCTGGCCGTTAGCATGTCAGTGTTGGAAAAGAAATACATACAGCAGTGTGTGAAGAGATTTGGTCTTGCTCAATTCAGACCGTCAAAAGTCTATTCACCACACAGTGGACAGGAAGATCCTTTTGAAAGGTAAAGCAATTCTTGTCAATTCCCTGCTCAGAGCCTTCCAGTGAATTCCCACCATAGCTAAAGTAAGATGCAAAGTCCTCACCACAGCCTTGAGGACCCTTCCTGATTGGGCCTTCCTCCTCTTAGTTAATTTCTATCATTTTTGTTCATCCCACCTACCTTGTCCTCTCACTATTCTTTAAGGATGACTAGCACATGTCTGGCTCAGAGATTTCCCCTTGATGCTTTTTCTGCCTGGAGCATGCTTCCCTCAGACCCTCACATGGCTTGCTCCCTCATGTTATTCAGGTCTTTCCTTCATGGCCACCTCTTTAGGGAGGCCTTTCCTGATCACCCTACCTGAGATTGCACCCTTATCCCTCTCTGGCCCACTGTCTTGTTTTATTTTGCTTCATAAGAGCACAACTGACGTGTAACACATCTGTTTTGTTTATTTTCCTCTGGCACATAGCAGAAATCCATTAAATGCTTGCTGAATGAATAAATAAAAATCATAGGATGGTATTAGTAATAGGCTTATTTATTTGCTTATTTAATTATTAACTGAATCGTGATTACCACTGTAGATCTATTATCCAACCTGATAACTAGAACATTATCAGAAACTCTCCTCTGCCTACTGGCCCCTCCCTCCCTTACACACATTGTCCTCCCACCTGAGGTACTGGGTATCCTGAATTGTGTGTTATAATTTCCTTCCTTTGGAAATATAGTTTTACTATATATATGTGTGTATCTAAAATTGCATATTGTTTAGGATATATTGTTACATTTCATCTGAAACTGAATATCATTTTAAAAAAGTATTCTTAAATGGGGAAAAAAGTATCATTCTACATACATATAAGCTCTTGGACTTTCTTTTTCACTCAACTTTATATTGTTTAGGTTCATCAGTATGATTTTCTTTTGATTTAATATTTTATTTATATCTGATTTATATTATTTTGATAGATGTCTGTGGTTCATTCATTTTCACAGTTTTATAACAGTATTCCATTCTTTGAGTATATCACAATTTATTTTCACATTGTCCTCTAATGAGTCTTTCTTGTACTATCTTCTTCCTCAACATAGAGATTTGGAACAGTGCTAATGCAGTTTGTATAAGGCCACTGAAATAGTGAGGATCTGGGCTCAGACTCTCTATTAAGGGTCCTTTCGAATGCATAGAGACATTGGGTGTGATGAGATCTTGAGTGTGACGCCCTCTATTCAGTTGCAAACAGTGTGTTCTGCCATCTTTTGCATGTTTTCCCCTGAGGCTGACTCTGGCTCTTAAGAGCTGGGCTCGCATCTGCTTTCTCACTTGTAGGCTCAGTTCTAGTTAGGTTTCCAAAGTAAATATGGTAGAAGAAACTATACTAATGACTTAAGTTGATATTTTAAATGAAGTTTTCTCAGGACCCAGTGGAAGAGTTTTTGTTGCTAGATAGATGTAGAAGTTAGTGCCCCACTCCCTAGTTCCAGCAGTGCTATCTATTGCCAGCTTCCCTTTCTCCCATATTGGCCTGAATCCATAGTAATCGTTCTCTTTGAGTGCTACTGTCCTCCTGCCCAGGTTTCTTTCTTTCTTTTTTTTTCTCTAGAAATAGTCCTCTTTTATAAAATGCAGCCCAATCTTGTAGCCTTGCCTTAACCTTCCCCATCTTGTTTCCAAAATGCAGGGAGACAAGACAATCTTCCCCCAATATGAATGATAAGACCTGACAGTATTTGTATTGATTACTATAGAGCCTTGTTTGCTTGGTCAAAACTCTAATGCCGATCATTCTTGGAATTATGACAAAAATCATTGTATTTACAGACACATAACTTTCATTTAAGCTGTACATCAGGAATTCATCTATATAGCCAGAACAGATTTGCTTAATTTGTGGGGAAAAAAAAGACTGAAAATAAAGGTGGGATCTGTGACCAAAGACCAAAGAAGCTATAAGGTGTTCATGGGTTTTGGCCCTATACTTCTGGAAACATATGCTGGGAAGATAATTTTAAACATAGAAAAATTTTATGCACAAAGATGTTCACAGCAGCATTACATAGCTACCAAAAGAAAGGTAACAAACAAAATGTTCATTAAGATAATAATTAAATTAGTTAAATTATAATAACTATTATTTAAATTAGAAGAATAGCATAAATCTTAAACCTTCTATGCTAACTGAAAAATATTAACATTATAATATTATAATGTTATATGAAAAATTAAAATCCTATATAATCACAAGTGTACAAGACAATCCTTTACCCCCACCAACTATGCTAGGAAATAAGACTAGTGGAAATGCTCCAAAAGACTAAAAGTAGTAGAATGATAGCTGTCTTTTAGTTTTCTAGGTTTTCTGTATCTTCCTTAGAAATATGTATCACTTTTATAGGGAGAAAAAATAACCAAACTAAAATAAATCAAACACAACACCTTGTCAATTATGAACACAAATAAAAGATACACAGTAGAGAGTGAAAAAAAAAGTAGCCTGAAAGAGCTTTAAACTGTATCCTTCCCTGGATAGATCTCTCATCCTGTTGAGATCAGAGGAGGTAAACCCTTTCTAGCTGCCTGTGTAACATCTGCTTTAGAGATCAAATTCCAGAGAAGAAATAGACCCAAGACATAAAATAATTTACTTGATGGTAAAAATAGGCTTTCAAATTAGACAAAATCAGAGGAATCAGTTAATGTATGTAAGTCTTTAGAACAATATCTGGTACATTGTAGATACTGGGGAAAAAGGTAAGCTATTATTATTATCGTCATTATTTAGTACATGACATTGAAAATGTTGATAAAACTTTAAACATTAAATTTTATATAAAAATAATTTTCAGGTAAACTAGAAATTCAAATGCTAAAAAAATGAATCAATTAGCAAACTAAAAGAAAATTCAAGATAAGTTTTTTCTCAGTGTAACACCAAATGGAGAGCCAATTGGAGATTAGAAGGAAAATTAGTCTAACCATTAGCAATGAAATTTTTTTGTATGTGGGAGTAGAAGTTAAGGGAAATAACAATCTGAGGTAAATATTTATAAAATAATCTGTTTTATTCAGTTACAGTTTTTAAGATATGCTTATTTTTATTTTTCTCATTACAAAAAGAGTTAAATTATTATGAAAAAGCTCTTTCAAATCTATAAGAAAAGAAGCAGTTACTTCAATAAAGAAAATAGAGCAAAGGCCCCCATGAATTAGCAACATGGCTGAATAAGGTGCCCCTCATGTGCAGCCATCCCTCAACAGCAATAATTTGGCATCTATCCATGGACAAAAGTGTCTTCCTGGGAACTTTGGGATCCAGGAAGGAGATTGTGAAATTCCAGTGTAGTCCAAGACTAAGGAGAGCTGTTTTTAGAAGGCAGGCTTGCAACCAGGCAGCTGATTCATTGACTGTGGTCTTGGCTACAGACACAGAAACAGCTCTGTATCCCTGAGGATTTAGTTACAGCCCTGTTTGGCTTTGAGTCTAAAGTAGATACACAAATATAAAGAAAAAGGAATTAAAGCATGCTATCACAAAAATAAATCACAAAAGAAGACAGTAAGAAAGGAAGAAATGACAAAGAAACTTAAAAAAGTCAGAAAACAATGAATACAATAATAGTAAGTCCTTACCTATCAATAATTGCTTTAAATGTAAATGGACAAAATTCTCTAATCAAAAGACACAGTAGCTTAATGTATAAAAAAGCAAGATATAACAATATGTTGTCTACAAGAGACTGACTCTAGCTTAAGGAAACATATAGGTTGAAAGTGAAGAGATAGGAAAAGATATTTCATGCAAATGGTAACCTAAAGACAGTAGGAGTGGTTATATGCATACCAGATCAAATAGACTTTTAGTCAAAATTAGTCACAAGAAATAAGGAAGGTCACTTTACAGTGATCAAGGGGTCAATTCATCTAAAGGATATAACAATTATATATGCACCCAACACTGGAGCAGGTAAACATTTAAAGCAAATATTAACAGAACTGAAGGGAAAAATAAACAGCAATAAAATAATAGTTGGGAACTTCAATACTTCATTTAAACATTGGATAGTTCATCCATACAGAAAATTCATAAAGAAACAGCAGACTTGAATAACACCATAAACCAAATGGACCTAACATATACAGAATATTCCATCCAATAGCAGCAGAATACATGTTGTTTTTAATTTTTTATTTGAGAGAGAGAGAGAGAGAGAGAGAGAGAGAGAGAAAGAGCGAGGAATGCAGGGAAGGATGAAGTTTGAAGTTCTTTAAGGCTACTGTTTTTCACTCTCTATTGTGTATAATTTATTTGTGTTCATAATTTTACACATGCATGTAAATGCAGGAGGGGCAGAGGGGAGAAAGAGAGAGAGAGAGAGAGAGAGAGAGAGAGAGAGAGAGAGAGATTATTTCAAGTAAGCTCCATGTTCAGCGTGGAGCCTGACTGGGATTGTGACGTGAGCCAAAATCAAGAGTTGGCCACTCAACTGACTGAGCCGCCCAGGCACCCCTGGAATACACATTCCTCTTAAGCACACACATGAAGGAGTCTTCAGGATAGATCATAAGTTTGGCCACAAAGCAAACCTTAACAAATTTAAGAAGACTGAAATAATATCTGATATATTTTATGACCATGATGGTGTAAAACTAGAAATCAATAGAATCAGCTGAAAAATTCACAGTAGAGAAACATAGGTGGAAATTAAATTGGTCACTCCCAAACAACCAATGAGTCAAAGATGAAATCAAAAGGGATTTCAAAAGGGAAATCAAAAAGTATCTTGAGAGAAATGAAAGCAAAACCACAATATACCAAAACTTAATGGGAGGCAGCAAAAGCAATTTTAAGGTGGAAGTTTATAGTGATAAATGCCTACATTAAGAAAAAAAAAGCTTTCAATAAAAAATCTAACTTTACACTTTAAGGAATTAGAAAAAGAAGAGCAAACTAAGTAAGTCCAAAGTTAGCAAAAGGATGGAAATTATAATAAAGTTTATAGCAGAAATATGGGAAATTGAGATTAGAAAGACAACAACAAAAATCAATGAAACTAAGTTAGTTTTTTGAAAAGGTAAACAAAATAGAGACATCTTTAGCTAGACTAACAAAGAAAAAAAGAAGAATCAAATTAACAAAATTATAAATGAAAGAGGAGATATTATAACTGATACAATAGAAATACAAAGGATCCTAAGAGTCTACTATTAACAATCATATGCCAACAAATTGGATAACTTAGAATAAATGGATAATTTATTAGAAACATACAACCTACTAAGACTGAATCATAAAAAAATAGAAAATCTTAACAGACCACTAATGACCAAAGAATTTGAATCAGTAATCAAAAAATTCCCAACAAAGAAAAGCCCAAGACCAGATGGTTTCATCTGGTGAATTCTACCAAACATTTAAAGAGTTAATACCAATCCTTCTCAAACTACCCCCACCCCCAAATAGAAGAGGGGGTACACTCCCAAACTCATTTTATGAGGCCAGTATTACCTTGATACCAAAGCCAGATAATGACACTACAAGAAAACTACAGACCAATACTCCTGATAAATATAGATGCAAAAATTCTCAACAAAACTCTAGCAAACTGAATTAAAAAGCACATTAAAAGGATTATACACTATGATCAAGTGGGATTTGTCTCTGGGATGCAAGGATGATTCAACATATGCAAATCAATAAATGTGATACACCATAGTAATAGAATAAAGCATAAAAATCATCTGAACTTCTTAATAGATGCAGAGAAAGCATTTGACAATATTCAACACCTTTTCATAATAAAAGTTCTCAACAAATCAGATGTAGAAGAAACATACCTCAACATAATAAAGGCCATATGTGACAAGGCCCACAGCTAACATCATACTCAATAGTGAAAAGCCAAAAGCTTTTCCTCTAAAATTAGGAACAAGAAAAGGGTGTTCACTTTCACCATCCCTATTCAACACAATATTGTAAGTCCTCGTCAGAACAATGAGAAAAGAAAAAGAAATAAAAGTCACTAAAATAGAAAGGAAGAATAAACTTGACTCTGTTTGCAGATGACATGATCATATATAGAGAAAACCATAAAGACTCTATCCAAAATTGTTAGAACTAGCAAACAAATTTAGTGAAGATGCAGGGCACAAAATTAACATGCAAAAATAAGTTGCATTTCTATACACTAACAACAAAATAACTGAAAGAGAAATAAAGAAGGTAATTCTGTTCACAATAGCATCAAAAAAAATAAAATACCTAGGAATAAACTTAATTGAAATGATAAAAGATTTGTACACTTATAACTATAACACATTGATGAAAGAGACTGAAGACACAAACAGAAAGATATTCTGTGTTCATGAATAGGAAGAAATAATATTGTTAAAATATCCATAATACCCAAAGCCATCTATAAAGTCAATTCAGTCTCTATCAAAATTCCAAAGTCATTTTTAAATAGAAATAGAAAAAAAATAATCCATACAATTTTTTTGGAGCCTGAATAGCCAATGCAAATTTGAGAAAAAAGAACAAAGCTGAAGGCATCATACTTCCTGATTTCAAACTATACTGCAAAGCTATAGTACTTAAAAGAGTATGGTACTGGCATAAAAACAGACACATATACCAATAAAATAGACAGTCCAGAAATAAATCCATGAATACATGGTCAACTATATTTGATAAGAGATCCAAAAATACTCAGTGGGAAAAATAGTCTTTTCAATAAATGGTATTGGGAAACCTACATGCAAAATAATGAAATCAGGCCCCTGTTTATACTAGTCACAAAATTGACTCAAAGTGGATTAAAGGCTTATATATGAGACCTAAAATTGTAAAACTCCTAGAAGAAAACTTAGGGGAAAAAAAACCCTTGATGTTGGTCTTGGCAGTAATTTTTTGGATATGACACCAAAAATACAAAGAACAAAAGCAAACATAAATGAGACTACATCAAACTAAAAAGCTTTTGCACAGGAAAAGAAACAAATAGAAAAAATAAAAAGACAAATTAAGAATGGGAGAAAATATTTGCAAACCATGTATTAGATAATTAGTTAATATCTAAAATATATAAGGAGTTCATACAGTTCAAAAACAAAAATAATTCATTAAATAAAAACCTAAAAAAATAAAAAGTAATAAATAATCCAGTTAAAGATGGGCCTTGGACCCAAACTGATCCTCAACATCATTAACCATCAGGGACATGCAAATGGAAAACGCAGTGAGATATCAAATCATACCAAAAAGACAAGAAATAACAAGTGTTGGTGAGGATGTGGAAAAAAGGGAACATTACTGCACTGCTGGTGGAAATTGGTGCAACCACTATGGAAAATAGTAGGGAAGTTCCTCAAAATATTAAAAATAGAGTTATTATATGAACCTGTAATTCCATTTCTAGGTATATACCTGAAGGAAATGCAATCATTATCCTAGAGAGGTATTTCTACCTTTATCGTCACTGCAGTATTATTTACAATAGCCAAGACATGGAAATTACCTAAGTGTCCATTGACTTATGAATGGTGAAAGAAAATGTGGAAACATTCATTGATTTATGAATGGATAAAAGAAGTTTACATGTGTGTATATATATGCATATATAATGGAATTCTATTCAGCCATAAAAAAGAAGGTAATCCTGCAATTGTAAAAATATGGATTGACCTTCAGGGTATTATGGTAAGTGGAATAAGGCAGACAGAGAAAGTTTAAAAACTGTATGATATTACTTACATATGGGAATATAAAAAGAAAAAAATAGCCCAAACTCATAGAAACAGAGTACAATGGAAGTTGCCAGGGGCTGGTGATGGGGGGATGTTGGTTGAAGGGTACAAACTTCCAGTTGTAAGGTAAGTTTTGGGCATATAATATTCAGCATGGTGACTACAGTTTACAATGTTATATACTTAAAGTTGTTAAGAGAGTAGATCTTAAATAATCTCACCACACATGTAAAAAATTGTAATTATTTGAAGAAATGGAGTTGTTAACTAATCGTATTGTGTCAATTGTTTCACAAATGTATATCAAATGATCATGTTATATACCTTAAACCTACGCAATGTTGCATGTCAATTATCTCTCAGTAAATTTGGTGAGGGGGAATGGAACATAAGATAAAACTATAAAACAAAGTGTGTGTGTGTGTGTGTGTGTGTGTGTGTGTGTGTGTGTGTTTACACATACATTTACATATGTTTTAATTTTATTAATAATTAGAGAAATATGAATTAAAACAATATGAAATACCAGGTATGTTTTTTTCCCTCAAAGGATTGGCAAAAATAAAAACAAAGGTGATGCTGTTATTTTCGAGATCAGAGTTTGTTAATTGTGTGGAGTTTAATAGATTACTCTTCTGGAAAATTTTTGTTATTGCTAAGAATTATGGAAACCACTATGGCCTACCTCATGCCTATGAGAAATGTATTATTTCTTTTATAAAAGGATACAGGGAACCAGAACGTGGATTCTAATGAGAAAATGGTGCACAGTTTTTTGTTGGGTAATATTTTTGTTTTATTTTATAAGAAAAATGATTCTTTGAAAATAGTTTATATTTTAGAATGTTCATATTCATAAATCACCATAGAATCTTTCAATTAATTAAATATTACTAAATTGATAGGTTCTAAAAGTTAAGCATCAACTAAAATGAAAATTAAATAATTAATAGAAACAGATTTTGGTACACTCCAGAATCAATCTCTCTTTCTCTCTCCCTCCCTTCCTCCAAAAGCTCATCAGGGTATTGCCCTTGATTAAAGAGAAACACACTGTCATAGCAATGTAAGCTAGTAAAAGCTTGTGGCAGAATTTGGCAATATGTAAAGTACTTGAAATTATAAACATGGTTTAACCAAGAAGTCTCATTTTTAGAATTTATCCTGAAGAAATAATCAGACAAATGTTCAAAGATGTTTGTACAAGGATGTTCACTGAAGTGTTGTTAATAGTATTGAGAAATTGGAAATAAACAAAATATTCAACAGTGGAATTAGTTTAAAATTTACACTATGTGAAGTAGAATATGCTATGTAAACTTTTTTTTTAAATTTTTTTTTCAACGTTTATTTATTTTTGGGACAGAGAGAGACAGAGCATGAACGGGGGAGGGGCAGAGAGAGAGGGAGACACTGAATCGGAAACAGGCTCCAGGCTCTGAGCCATCAGCTCAGAGCCTGACGCGGGGCTCGAACTCACGGACTGCGAGATCGTGACCTGGCTGAAGTCGGACGCTTAACCGACTGCGCCACCCAGGTGCCCCAAATATGCTATGTAAACTTTAAGTATTTGAATTTATAAATATATTCATTGAGTTTCCTGAAAAACAATATGTTTGTAATATATTAAGTGAGAAATCAGCTAAAATCTAGCATGCATAGTATGATTCTTTTTGTGTAAAATGTATACATACACACGTACCAACATATCCAAGCAGACTCAACTGCTAGTAATAATATGTATCAAAAGGCTAACAATATTTACTTCTAAATGTGAAATTACAGATAACTTTTTCTCTTTGTCTTTTATTCTTCTGCAACACATTCAACTTCAAACTTCAAAATAGTCTGACAGCTTCTCATCTGAACTACCACCCTCCTGTCACCTTTTGCACTTGGATCCCCGCAGAAAGTAGTGTTGAAAGAAATGGAGGGAAAGTAACTAGGTTTGGAAATGATTTAGGAAGCAGAAAGGCCAGAAAGAAGAAAAAGCAGTAAAGTGTGTGTTAGCAAACTGTGCGCAAATGGGGCTCAATCGCATGGTGGTCTGTGTGAATGAGCCTCAGAGCTGTCCCACAGAAGGACAGGAAACCCAGGCATCCATCCATCAAGTTACATCTCTCCTTGATAGAGGGTTGCCCCAGGGTGTCAAATTTCTGGTCACTGGTACTTTTAAGCAGCCCAGTGTATGAGTTGAACATACTTCCCTACCTCCAGAGGGAAAATCCTCAGGCAGAGAAATGGAGCTGAATGTATTTCATCCTAAGTAAAATAGCAACTCTTGGATTCTATTGACCTCTATTCTTATTTTATTTTTCTCCATTTTCTCTGACAAACCCACACATTTTTCTTTACTTTTAAAAAATTTATCTCTGCTTGTCTCCCCCACTAACAGTGGACTGTAAGCTCTGTTAGGACAGAGCTGTGCCTGTGTTTTTGTTTTGTTTTTATTGCTATTTCCCAGTGTCTGGACCATTACAGGCACATAACTGGTGCTTAATATTGAATAATGAATTAATGAATGGATGAATGAACAAGTCAAGGACTCTTCAGCTTCCGGGGGAAGGACAGAACCAGGTAGAGAACATTTCTCCAATATCAGATTGCTTCTTTGGTATTTTCTGCTTTTGTAGGGTCACTTTTGCTAACCTTCCATGACCTGGACAATTCTGCTAGTCCTACTGGTTGCTTTGGAGCTGACATTCTGAAATGCAGCCTTCTGCTTGCCCAAGTATGTAATGTCTGCCAGTGTTCACCTGGTTAATCAGATCCTCAGTTCTCCAGACTGTCTGCTCCCAGGACTGTCCACACCCTGGGCTTTCAGGTGAACTCCCATCTTGATGACCTGCCCTGGGCAATCGGTTCCAGACGACAGAGTCAGTGTTCTCAGTGCATTCCTGGAGCAAGTTTTGATCAACTCTGTGCTTGTCTCCTTGTTAGGCCAAGAGAAAGAACCTGAAATGCTGGCACTTAGCCTTGGAGCCCAGACTTTCTTGACAACACACCCTCACATAAGCCAAGGCAGAATCATCTCTCTATCACCACCTTTCCCAGCCTTGCTGGTCCTGGATCCCTGCCTGACTTCCACCCTGAATCCCTGCTGTGGCTGCTCAAGAAACATGAGGCCCACCCACAACTCTCTTCTCCCATGATTCACTGAATTAATAACAAGGCTCTACACTGAGAAGTGATAATATCTTCTCTCCAAAGAATGTGGAGTGTTTGGAAATGTGCCTGGACTACCCATCCCCAACATCTAGAGACACCTAAGATCATTCATTTGCCCAGGAGAACAAAATGAGGTTGCTTTTGAAAATTCCCATTGTCTCTCATTATAGAGAGCTGCAGAATTGAAATTGTTGCTTAAGTCAGTAACATTTAAATCCTTTTGATCCTATTTAGATCTGTTCTATTGCTCTCATCCCATTCCACAGGTAATAAATGCCACATGTAAGTATAAATAGCATTTTCTGATTTATTGTAATATACTTTTATTTTGAAGTCTTGAGACTGAATTTTCAAGAGATTGCTAGCATAATTTGCTTTTTCCTCTACCCTTCATAACTAAATTATTTGTAATGTGAATATATGGAAATATTAGAAAAAATAAATCTTTTTATACTTGTTACTTAACTATAGTTAAATGCCCATAAAGGAGACTCCTAGGGACTTGAGATGGGTGTTGAGATGCCTTCCTAATACTCCCAAGTCGGAAATGTTCAATGGATATCTACATAGGTTTATCCTCCAATAACTCGAGATTTGAATGGAGTCGTTCCATGTATTTTTATTCTATCTTGGACCTTACAGAGATTTAGTTACAGCAATATTCTGACCTTTTGCAATTTTATGCTCAGTTTTTGATAATTAACAATAAAATTAGCAGTAAACATTTTCTTAATGTTGATTCAAAACCACAACACTATATTTCACAGAAATAAATCAACAGCATTATTTATTAGCATTATCTACATTCTCACTTTTGTATTTCTTTTTAATATAATTCAAATAATTTCTCTTCCTTTTCCTTTCCATAGAAGGCAATTCACCGTTACCTACAGCTCTCTGTGTAAGATTGTGCTTGAGCCAAAAAAAAAAAAAAAAGATTGTGCTTGAGCCTTTGGAATAACACAACATGAATGAGATGCAGGATTTAATTTCAGGAGAACAACTGCCCCTCTGTTCTCAAAGACATGGTTTGTTGTATCTAAGAAACCACTTTATGTGGAGTTCACAGCTTATAATGGAACAACGTACTAAGTGCTTATTTTGTGCTCAGCATTGTGCTAAGTACTTTTCATCTATCATATAATTTCATTCTCAGAACATCCCTATGAAGGAGATATTAACCCCCTTGAGCAGATGAAACAACTAAGGAGTCTTCCCTGTTTGATTTGATTGGGGGAATCCCCATCCTATCCTTCAACATTCTAATGTAGCTGTCTTCACTCATGTCTTTGGGTATTTATTGAAAACATATTTTTTTGTCCATCTCCTGCTTTGTGCTGAAGCTGCATCAGGAACTGTGCCAGGAGCTGCAGGAAACAGAAGAATAAAATTCAAACCGTTTCCCCAGCATTCAAAATAAAGTTTTATGTATTATTAGGTGTCACAAAGTTCCAAACAGTGACATCCTAAAATCTTCATGGCTTAACACAATAGAAGCTAATTTATTCTCACCCCAATGTTTAGTGGGCTGCCTTCCACATGATGATTTTAGGATCCAGATTCCTTTCATCTGGTAGTTTTGCCATTTTTTGTGCTTTAGAATTTTTAAATTCTGGTTGGCAGGTTGCAGGGTGTGGGGGGAGGTGGGCAGGGAAGATGGGCTAAGCCAGGTCATGATATACATCATTCTATTCTACTGACCAGAACTCAAAGCATGGCCCTGTGCCATTTCAAGTGTGGCTGGAATAGGTAGTCTCACTATGTGCACAGAAGGGAAAGGAATGGACAGTGGTGAGCATGGAACACTCTGTCGATCAGCCCACTCTTCTGGGTTTCAAATATCCCTGCAGTTCTCCAGAAAACACTTGTCCCTGCCTCATGGAAGTCAGCCCAAAAGATCCATCCATTAGGTGCATCAAACTCAACATGCAGGAACTCTGGATCATGCACGTCCTACCCATGAGGTCCCTGTGTGACTCCCTATGATCTGGTGACTTATGCACTCTAAGGACAAGCTTTCTGCCCTCCCAACCCCACTGACACACCAACCCAACCCTCCATCTCCAATATACGTTGTAAAGGAGGAACAGGATAATGACTATAAGTCCCATCTACAAAGTTCCCCAAGAACTACGAAGTCTTGCTGGGCAGTCCTTGTAAAGGGAAAGTTTTGGATCAGACCTTAATTACGCATCTGGGAGAAATTCCTTTGTGCACTGTTTTTGGTGGCTCCCTTTTGAACATTTTCTCTGAACATATGTGAGGTCGGTGTTGGGGAGTTTGCCCTCCTTGAGGGCTGCCCATCATTTATTGCTTATGGTGCCAGTTTGAGAACTCAAAGTTTGCTTTAAGTCTGAAGTAGTCAGTTTTATTTCACAATACATTTTCCTCAAAAACATGGTAATCTTCAGGTCTATTTGCTTCTAGTCACTTCCATGTGTTAGTAGCCAACCCTCAATCTCTTTTCTAGTGATGAGTCTCAAACCCAAATTCTTTCTTCCTCCTCTCATGACTTTCTTTGTAAAGTAAATGGACAGTAAGCTTTAGGGTAAGGTGGGAGAGAGGACCTACATCCTTAATGTGATCTTTAGGAGTTGTCTGAGATTCTTTGAGTTACAAATAGAAAGACACATTGGGCCTTGCTGATCAGCAAGCTTTCCTTTAAAAAACAAAACACAGGGGCACTTGGGTGGCTCAGTCGATTAAGCATCCGACTTCAGCTCAGATCATGATCTCCTGGTTTGTGAGTTTGAGCCCTGCCTTGGGCTTTGTGCTTACAGCTCAGAGCCTGGAGCCTGCTTCAATTTCTGTGTTTCCCTCTCTCTGCCCCTCCCCTGCTTGCACTCAGCCTTGCTCTCAAAAATGAGCATCAAAAAAATTAAAAACAAAAACAAAAACACAGCAGATCAGAACAAAACTCAGACCAACAACAACAAAAAAGAGACACTGGCAAAGTTTAGAACAGGGTCATCCTCTAGTGCATGAAGTAACTGCTATTGAGCTAGTGTCTCTCACCTGCAGTGGGAAGGATAAGAACCACCTTGTCTTAGTTAAAAAAAAAAAAAGCCATGTGAAATAAATGAACTTGTGGAAAACAGGAAGACATTAACTGAATAATTTTGGAAGCCATTCATTCTCATTCATTATCATCTTGCAGCATCTTGTAAGCCTGTAAGTAAAAAGTTACCTAGTCGTCTTTGCAGGAAAGAGTGAGTGTACTAATTCTTACTGAAAGCTTCTGGAATATCCATTCCTTTCGGTTAGTAACTCACAAATGGAGCCTACCATTCCTCAGTCTTGCCTTCATGTACCTTAGATTGCTCTCCCTGCTAAATTCCCTAAGTTCTGCCATATTTTTATATAATTTTGCATTTTGGCATACAACAGACTTTTGAAAGATAGCACTTGAAGACACTGTCATCTAAAAATGCATTATAAAAGAAAAAGGATTTTACCAGATGACCTCTAAATCACATACACACGCATTGGAAGTGAATGTGGTTGAGTTCATGGGCTGCATATTACCAGTTGCTTACTGGGTTTGCTTTGGGCCCTGTTCATAAATCTGGGAAAGTCTGGGTGGGTGGTCGTATGAGGGCTCAAGGAAGTATAGACAGAAGTGATGGAGGTGATGGAGAATTTTACATTTCTCTGGAAATCATCCCAGAGATGACTCTCCTATTTTTGGAAAACTATACAGCGCAATAGAAGCAACACTGATTTCAAAGTTGGTAGGTTTCGTTTGAAGACCAGATCTGCTATTTATGAGCTATATAATCCTGAGCAGGTTACCTAACCTCCCTCCAGCTCATTTCCCTCATCTGTAAAATGTGGGATAATGATGATACATTCTTCAGAGCATTATTAGAAGGAACAAATGGACTAATGGAAGGGAAAGTGCTTTTCAAATGGCAAAACATTTTCAAATATGAGTAGTTATTATAATTGGCCCTCAATAAATGCTCTTTGAAAATAATGGTCACTTTCTAATCCCATTATTCCTTGAGGGATTGTGGATAAAGAGCATTAATCCCACAGGAACGGGGCTTGTTGGCACCTTCTCCTACTCAGCTCAAAGGAGTTGTGGAGAAGTGGGAGCAGGACTCACCTTAACCTGGCACTTTTTCTCCAAGTACTATGTTACCAGGTTAGAACTGATACAGAATACAGTATCAGTATGATGAAGTGCAAAGAGCATTGGGCTGAGAGCTCCGACACATGCTTTCATTTCTTAATTATTTCTTTCATTCATAGATTAATTCATCTAATATTATTGAGGGTCTATGATTTATCAGGCACTGTACTAATTTGTCCTAACTGTGTAGCTGAGTATTTTAGCCCCCTTTCATATTTATAGGAACTTGGGTCTATGATTTATCAGGCACTGTACTAATTTGTCCTAACTGTGTAGCTGAGTATTTTAGCCCCCTTTCATATTTTTAGGAACTTGGGAGTCATCAAGCTATTCATGTATTGGTTAACTCAGCTGCCCATAGTGATCAGCCCTGCCCTGTCTTTCTCATATAGTTTTTATGAGAGTAGCTTGGAGACTGCTTTGCAGAAATAAAAAGACTAGACAGTTATGAGGTGTTAGTGTCTTACTGGCATTTTTTGGATAGCCATTGGCATATAGCCTAGCTACTGTGCTTAGGTAGGACAGCCACAAAAGAAAGCTGATCATAAAGAAAGAAGGAACCTGGTTACGGTTTAATGACATTTTGTGGAATGCTGATGACTGGACCAAACATCTCTTCATAATTGAATATGGTGTGAAGCTAAGGCCGAGAAAAAAAGATGAAAAAGTGAATTCAAGGAGAACAGGAATAGGTGTGGGAAAATGGATGTGGTGGTGAGTTAGTTTTTAATATGCTGCTTCACAGAAGTGGACAGGCAGGCAAGTCATGTCTGATCAATACTGTGAGAACTTTGACATGGCATAACAACATGAAGCTGGCTTTGGTAGTTATATTAGCGTTTATACCACATTTTCTCAAGGTACTTTACAACACTCAATTGGGTAATTCCATCCCCACAAACTAGGTCAGCATTGCTATTTCTCTCTTCTCCCTCCAATCGCCTCCTTTTCTTAACTAGCTGAGGCTCTTAGTCACCAGGTCAAACACTCAGCCCTCAGTTATATGTGTCCCCATGAAACAATACATTGGCCTTAAAGGACAGACATAAGGAATGAGCCCGTGATGCTCTAACATCTTTTCAATGTTAGATGCCGTCTTACTTATTACACCTTAGCCTATGGAGACATAGTTATAATACCTTTAAAGAGTCACTTTCATGCCTCTTCTTGGCTTCTAAAAAGAAGTAAACGAGCTATCTTCATACTACATGGACTACTAGAAAAACGCTTGGATGCGTGACCCAGACAGTGTGTTTTGGTGTGGGTCCTGCCACATATTAGTTTACTAGAAGTGATCATTTCAACAAGTTACCTGCAATTCAACACACTTTGAAGACTTCTAAGCTTCAGAGTTCACCTTTGTAAAATGTGAATAATAATATCTGGACTGCTTTCCTCCCTGGTGATTTTTGAGAATGACATAAAATCATAATTTAGAGAAAACTGTATGGACAAATGTGCTAACTTTTATTGGTTAGCAAGGTTTTCATAACTAGTCAAAAATATGGCAACCGTATAGCGTTACCATCTCTCCTCCTGGCTTGTGGTCTGACATTACTAATTGATCATGTTACTTTCTCCCCCCTGAGCTAGGCCTTAACCTCAGAATCCTTTTTAACACAGCTTTCTTAGCTACCACTACTGACTAATTGAATTGGTACAGACAAGAAAAACATTGGCTGAACCCAAATCTAAATCTCTTCTGCTATTTGTATTTATTTTATGTTATTTTTAATAGGTTATATATCCATATGATTCTAAAAGTATTTTTTAAAAAGTGAGCAATCTTCCCTAGTCTTCTTGGTTTCTTCTATTTCTAAAATAAAAATTTCATTCTTTGGCTTATTTATATGCTCTGATAAATATTATCTCAGGAAAAAGAGAAAAATACAGTTAGATAGATCAGGAGGTGTAAAGTTATGAGTCAAGACAATTCATTTCATTGTAATTCTTGGTAACACCTTGCCTGGGAAATCTAATCTGTTAAAATCTAATTGTTTAGCCTATATCCCATACTAGGTAAACTCTATGTAAATAAAAAATGCCCTTGAGTACAGTTAAATTGAATCTAGGTTCTCATGTGACTCGGCCATGTTCCAAATATTAGCTTCTGTTTTCAGCTTCTGAATGTCTTTCTAGCTTGAAATGAACAAAGAAAATTCATAGAAATAGTATTAACATCACTAACACCTGGGATGACTAAAACACTTAAAACTTTTTTTTTTTTTTTTACAGATTTTTAACAGACTCTTTTTTGCAAGGCTGGACTGGAAAGGCAGGTAGGCAAGGTGAGTGGCTGAGAAAAATTCCCATGTTCAATGGGGATGCTTTGGTAAGATTTAGACCAATGAAGCAGAGTCAGTGAAAATTCTAGCATACAGAGATCCATTTTCTAACTCCTGATTTAAAGGTATATCATGTGAAAGTGATAGACTACTGTGTCAGGCTGCCTGTGGCAAACTTGGTATAATTGCTATCCCCTTCTATGGTGTCTTCTGCATTGTTGAGAGGAAGTGAGAGACTTCTCTGTGGTTTCAAGTTAAAGTTTGTCAGTGAGAGATGTTCACATGTTATTTGGTAACAAGAAAATAATGGGATGTCACTATTCTTTGGAGGTTGTTACAGCCAGATTCAGGGGCAGATGAATTACTGAAGGTTAGGTCTTGGTGAGGTGTAGAGAAGTCACTTGGTTTACTTCTGAGAACTGAGAGATTTGGGACAAACTTCTGAGGGATTTTTTGAGAATTGAAACAGTTCTCCAGAAAGTTCTTGAAACTCTCTGCGTTGGTGCTTCAGGTAAGATCTTTAGGGTCAGCTTCCCCAAACTGTGCTTCTAAGTTCTTCTGATAAGCCCCTATTTCCTGATATATTCTTTATACATGGAATAGAGTGGCTTGTATTTTTTGAATGAATTCTAACTAGTAGATTTTTTTTTTCAAATTGGTTCTGGGATAATTAAACATTAAGGATGAAACTGTCATATTGATTCTCCCATAGGATTATAATTGGAGGCAGTAACAACTTCAGTGCAGGTGGAAGATGGGTCATAGATAGTCCATAATATGCAGTAGCAAAACACTTATTTACATTATCACTTCTAATTTCCTGGAGTTATGTATCCTCAGGAGGCAAGACTTTGGTAGGCTATGTAGCAATAGTAGTAATAGTAATAAAACTTCATGGTGGAAATAAATAGTATAAGAAATGTGGAATAGAGCCAGCTTCTTTTGAGTGCAATGTAAAGCTTGGAAAAAGAAACTCAATACCATGGTTTTAAATTAGTTATTCAAGGAATGGGATAAGAAACAAAGACTATGACTTTAGTTACAGTCTTGAGGAATTCTTTATCTTGTAGCCACTGGCCAATATTTCTGAAACCCAATAAAAAATATAATCCTGTGAGTGGGTAATTTGAAATTCAAAGTGAATGTGTAGACTTATCAGGTCTCTTATATTAAAGTTACAGCATTTACCAAGAAGGAATGGAAACTTGAAAATCATGAGGAGAAATCTGGGCAGATTTCAATGAATTTAAGTATCAACACCCCAAACCTGCTGGGCCTCCCTTGCCAGCAGAAGCATCGCTATTTTTTTTTCCTACGTGACCACACCATAGTGATTTTAATTCAGGCACTCACCTTGCAAGAAATGCAGACTCTCTTTTAGACCCATGGACTACCTTTCTTTACTTCCAGAACCATAATTAGACTTAAATCCTAGTAAAACCCAGGAGGATAAGAATAAAGCATAACTTATGATTAGAAAGTTCCATATACCCAAGAAGAATTTCAATATTTTGTCAATTTATAGTGGTTTGTATGTAGAAATAGATTATAGGTGTTAGACCAGTGAATAAAGAGTTTAAGGTTGAATTGGCATAATCACAGTAGAAAGTCATAGCCCCTGACCCAATTCTCAGACTCAACTCCACAGATCCTGTGATTCTTAAGTAAAGGAAAATTTGTGACCATAGTGAAGAAGGACTCTGCTCCAACATTTATATCATGTATCCTCCTCCTGCTCTTCCTCAGATTGAGTTGTGGTCATCAATAAATGTGATGATGCACTGAGGAATACCTAGAATTCTGAGTGATTTCTTGACATCTAAATTAATGCCAATTCTAGAGGATTCAAAATGTCTTTTTAGTCTACAGATGTAAAAAGCAGAAGTTTATAAAGGTAAAATAATGGACTTTTGGCTTAGGTTCTATTTCAAAATAGGTTCAGTGATACCCGAAACACCACTAGTTATGTTCCTAGCTTCTGAATGAGTAGTTGGAATAAGCACACTTAGAAAGTGGCAAAATCTTCCATGTTGGCTTCCTGACCTCTGGAAAGATAGGTACAATGATGAGAACCAAATGGTAGTTTGGTAGAAAACCATAATCAATATAACACACTAGGAAAAATTTCAGAGATTAGTGATATGTTCAGAGATTTGGAATATACATTCCTGCTTTGCCCAAAAGAGATAGAATTTGGAGAATAAACGTCAATTTTTGTAAACTTAACCAAGTGGCTTCATCAGACGTAACTGCTCTTTCAGTTGTAGTTTTTGTTATTATTGTTTTGCACTTGAACAAGCCAGTTAAATCCCTGATGTCTGGCATTCTGCTATTGCTGCTTTGGTGATTATTTTTATCTTCTATACCTGTTAGCAAAAAAAAAAAAATCTATAAACAGTTTGCTTTTGCTTGGCATGGATAACAGTATAGCTTCTCTGTCCTACCTCAAATGATACCAACTCTGTCACAATTTAGCATGCAGGGACCTTGATTCTGTCACCATTACACAGGGAATGATGCTAATCTGTAACATGAATGATATTATGGTGCTTAGAAATGGTGATCACAATGCAGCAAATACCCTAGATAGATGTCTTAGTAAATCATATGGAAGCCACAAAGGTGGAAAATAATGGCCGTAAAAATTCAGATATCTTCCATTTTGAGGAAGTTTTTAGGTGTTTAGTGGTCTGGGCATATTGAGATTTCCCTGCAAGGTGAAGAAAAAATTCCTGCACCTTGTACCTATCACCTCTAAGAAAGGGGCACAGCATCTCTGGGCCTCTGAATTCTAGGAATAGCAGATAGACATGAGTGCATGCTAATCTGACCCATATATCTGTTACCAGTATTGAGTTGGGCCCAGATAAACAAACATAAAGCTTTCTAGAAGGCAGGAGGTGCTCTGCTTCTTGAGTTATAGGACCAAGTAGATCCAGTAGTGCTCCAAGTGTCTTTAAGAGATGGGGATACTATGTAATATCAACAGGAGAATCATGCCCAAATCTTTAGGAAACTGGACAAAGTTATGCTGGGATTTTTTTTTGGGGGGGGAGAACAGGGGCACATACTATGATTCTTTTGGAAAGCAACTGCTGTTTTCTACAGGGCTCTGGCAGCGATAGACACTTAATCATGGGATACTATGTGTGACATGATCTACCTTTAATTGGTTACTATGTGACTTTCAAAGTCATTAATCTGGGCATACTCAGAAACATGGAAATAAAATATACATGTTCAGGCTTGATAAGACTCTGAATACATAATTGAGGTATATGAGTATATGACCAAGACTCTCAGTTAATTTATTTTTTTATTTTTTTAAATGTTTATTTATTTTTGAGAAAGAGAGGTGGGGGGAGGGGCAGAGAGAGGCGGAGACACAGAATCTGAAGTAGGTTCCAGGCTCTGAGCTGTCAGCACAGAACCCAATATGGGGCTCGAACCCACGAGCTGTGAAATCGTGACCTGAGCTGAAGTTGGACGCTTAAGACTGAGCCACCCAGATGTCTCTATCTCAGTTAATTTTGCTTCATAGCAAGGAACCTCCAAATTTAACAGTTTAAGGGGTGCCTGGGTGGTTCAGTCGGTTGAGCGTCCGACTTCAGCTCAGGTCATGATCTCACACTCCGTGAGTTCGAGTCCTGCGTCGGGCTCTGTGCTGACAGCTCAGAGCCTGGAGCCTGTTTCCGATTCTGTGTCTCCCTCTCTCTCTTCCCCTCCCCTGCTCATGCTCTGTCTCTCTCTGTCTCAAAAATAAATAAAAGCATTAAAAAAACTAAAAAAAACCCCAAATTTAACAGTTTAAGATGCAACTATTTATTTATCTTACATCTCTAACGATCTATAGATCACTTAAGTCTTTTTATCTGTGGGCCAGCTTCACTGATCTTTCTGCTGGGTTTGCTCATATGTCTTCTTCTGTCACCTGGCAGCTGAATGATCTAGGTTGGCCTCAGTCACCCGTGTAGCTGTTCACAGGTCATCAGCTGGAACATTTGAGGTGACTTTATTATATATCTCTTATTCAGGCTAGCCCAGGATTTTTCACATGGAGATTACAGAATTCCAAGAAATACAAGTAGAAGCTGTGAGATTTCTGGAGGCCTATTTTCAGGACCGAAACAAAGTTATTTCTGCCACATTCTATTTGATAGCAAGGATATTAAGTTATCCCAGATTCAAGAGATGGGAAAATAGATTCCACCTCTTAATATTAGGAGCTTCAATGTGTCATTGCAATTTTAACAATGTACCTAGACTTTCATGGCACTTCTTTTTGCCACATTAATAACTCTTCCTCAATCAACATGTATGGCTTCATGGGAAGTTCTCTACTTCCAGACAATTAAGGAAGAATAAAATAGACCTGCTTTATAAATAATTCTGCACAGTATGGTAGCACCACCCAAAAAATGGGTGAGTGAGTACAATGGCCAGTCTCAGGAGAGTAGTTGAGGATAGTGGTGAAGAGAAATTCTACAAGTGTGCAGAAGTTTGAGTATTTCACTTCTTTGTTCACTTTTTCTATAGGAAAGATGATGAAGGATACACATTTATTCAGGCATGATTAAGCTAGGTGGTCATGGACTTAGTAGGAAGAAGATCAGAATGTTGGTAATAACAAAGTCTGTGGGAGAAGTTGGTGGAAAGGTCTCACAGAATGCACAGAAAATATGGCGATATTTATGTCCCAATAAATGCTCACCAGATAGTAACTCCTGGTAAGAGGTTCCCCAAGTTCAGGTGGCTGAGAAGACCTACGCTGCTGTGTCAGTTAGCCTCCTTCCTGATACCTCAGTGTTGCTCAATGATTTCATGAACAATGGGCCCATAGTGGCAGGGGTGGAGTTATATATGATGTCAACAATATGGCCTTTATTCATTAAGCCTGATCTGTCTGCTACATAGCTGAATGCCAAACCTGCCTATAGAAAAATCAACAACGAAACCCTTATGTGGTTTCAAACAGGTAATTAGATTGAACCTCTTCCCCACCAAGAGTAACAAGGTATCTCTACTAAAATAGATGTAGCCTAGGTTTGTATTTGATTTCCCTGCCCTCAGTGGAATTTCTATAACCATCATTTTTTTTTTTTTTTTTTTGACAACCAGTCATAGAGTACCCTGCCAGGTAAAGATTCATCAAAAGCTGAGGTGCTGAATGAGGACAAAGGAAACATGGAATGTATGATGTAAGAAGGAAATTATTAAGTCAACCCTGGATATGTGATCAACATCAGAAAGGAGAACTTTGGAGTTATGCATATTTTCTTCCTTGCTTTTATGTACTTTACATGTTTACCTATCCTTTTCTCTCACTTTCCCAATCTGCGATTTCTAATATATGTTAATTGTAGGTTAACCTATAATTCAGGGCTTAAATTACAAGATACTAATGGAAATTTTGTCTGAGTCTTAAAATGGAGGGCATTATTGAAAGATGAAAGGACATATAGGGTTTTGTGTCTACTTTTTGGGCAAAGAGTGAGCAAAAGTTGATGATTGTATGATATATAACTGCACTGTGACAGGTCACAATGATGCTAATACTTTATTTGAAGGTTAAAGTGGGCAAAATAGGCATGTAGGAATGGATGCTGGGTTGGCAAATGGTGTCATCTGTCTGTAGTACTGGACTGTCTATTGTCAACTTGGTACCAATATCATACCCTTCTGAGGTCTCTTTTGCAGAGGAAAATCCAATGTCTGCATTTCCCAGGATCTTTTTTCGTGTATAATTTTAGTTTAGCATTTTCTACTTACATAGATTTGGGAGAAAAAAGAGAAGGAGAAGTCACTATTCTCTGGAGATCATTGCTACCAGATCTGTGAATAAATGTGAGATCTGCAGGAGTTTTCCAGTGAGTTCTTCAGAACTACTGTTTACTGCTGCAGATTGAGATTGTTGGTGGGAGCTTCAAGGAGACTCTTGTGGATTTAATGGAGTTTCTGGCAAGCTCTTATAAATTGTATTTTGGGGATTCAGGCTGAAATCTTCAGCTTTGGCTTCAAGGAACTTTGTTCTCCAAGCTCTTACAAAAGCTGTATAAGCTCATAATTCTTATATAAAACTCTATATTTCCAGAATGGCTTCTATTTTCTTTCCTGAAACAATTGGAAGGATCTATAGTGACTCTTCAGACTGATGATTACCAGTATTGATGAAAAGGAGTCTGTTAGTATAGTTTGTATCCTATAAGGGAGAGCATGCATAACAGCAAATACTCTACATTTAGTAAGGTTTTCTTAAAATGAATTTGTATTTAATAAATAGTAATAGAATCTCTACACATTAAAATACATTGTTGAGATGCTACTCATTCAATTTACTGGGAAATGAATCCTTGTATTTGATCCTTGTCTCTCTTAGCTGCCCATGTAACACCCCATCCCAGGGAAGAGAAATAGAAGATTGTGTATTTGAAAACTAATGTTGTAGCTCAATATCGTCACTTTTTTGATAAGAAGTTTGAAATTTAGGGAAAGTGATAGCCTTTGATTATTCAGCTAGGACCAAAACAAGGGCATTCTCAGTTATAATAGAAGACAGTTTCCAATAAAAAGTATCTCTAGCCAAAAAAGTCATAAGTCTACAATTCTTTATGACTATTTTTCCCATCTCTGAAGATTTCTTTTGGGATAAAAAATATTTTTGAAAATGCAGACACCTTGAAAAATAGAGTAGAAGTATGTTAGTTACACATGCTTCTATGTAATG
Organism: Felis catus; assembly: GCF_018350175.1. Classification (NCBI taxonomy): domain Eukaryota; kingdom Metazoa; phylum Chordata; class Mammalia; order Carnivora; family Felidae; genus Felis; species Felis catus. Next base: position 64,962,574 of record NC_058379.1, on the reverse strand, counting down.
ATTTTCTCTCCAAAACTTGACTTAGCTGAGCCAATGCAAATGGTGGACCTCACTGGGCTGAAAGGCAGTGATCTCTCATTCAAAGTGACACTTTGTAGGATAAGGCCAACCTCATGCAGGGAATGAGTTTATGTAGCCAGGTTTAATTCCAGGAATATAGATACTGGGCTGTTAAGAAAAGGGTACAGAAAGGAAACTTGGGAGAAACTTCCCAATGGCATATTCAGCCTAAATTGGAGGTTTGTCCACGATTGGCTTTGAAAAGAGATAGGAACCATTATAAATTATCAAATCAAAGGAACTGTAAACATTGAATAGTAAAACTACATCCTCAATTTACTACCTTCATATACAACAAATGTTCATTTGCTGTCTATCACATTTCAGGAAGTGTTTTATGTGCTAAAAGAAGCCTAAGAAGACCATGCAGTGAATAAAACAGCCAGCCCCTTGTCTCATGGAGTTTACATTCCAGTTGCTATGCTGGATGTATGAGAAGCAAAAGATAGGGTGTCCATATTCAAGAAGCTTATAATTTTCGGGGGAGACAAAGATAATATGACCAAAAGAAAATACAAGATTAGGTTCAATGATTCAGATGATATGAGAAAGACAAGGGATAATTTTTCCACGAAGAAGGCTGTGGAATAGTCCAGAAGAAAAACCTGCATGAGTACATGAAGCAGTTGTACAACTGCTATGAATACTTTGGTTTTCATATTTGCCATAGCAGCCCTCAATATATTGGGGCAAATGGTTTCAAAGTGGAAATTTAAGTACCTTGTCCATGAAATAAGTATACTGTCAGTTCATTCTATATAGATGCTCAAAATCAGTTATTTCTGAGGCATTGGTGGCACCTTAGAGGCTCTGCTAGGTATAGAGACCATGCCTTGAGTCTAACTTGGCAGTCTGGTCAACGTCTGGCAGGTAAGAGTTGCTTCCAGAGGAAACTGGGAAAGTTGAGGATTCTCTCCACACTCCATGGGCTAACAGAGGAGAGAGGTGAAGCTCAATGTGAACAGTAAAGACAATAGAGGCCAAGACGGTATCATCTGGCTATCCAGGTCAGATCTAGAGTCCAGGACGTCAGAGAATTGATGAGAATGAATTCTCCAGAATGCAAGAGATATTGAAACTGGGTTGGTATCCTTGGCTGACTTTCTTTCATTTATTCATTTGTTCTTCCAGCTATTCAAAATGCACTGGGCACTGTGCATACTACTGCACCATCTGTTGGGGGAAAATGAAGAGGAACAGATACATTGCCCTACACCTTGATAAGCACCTGCAACACGTGCATGTGCGGGCTGCTGGAGGAGTGCACTGGAGGAGCTTTCATTCTTACCACTGTGTGGGTGGGCGAGGAAGAACAGGTGTGAGCATTTGCCAACAGAGGCACCCATAGAGCCCCCAGGTGTTCATGCTCCTGCTTAATGTCAGGGCCAAGGAGAGGCCTTTTGGGATTTTCTTTTGGTAAGTAATTAATATACGTTTCAAGTTAAATGCCAAGAGCATGAAAAGACCTCGCAGGTGCTAAGTGTTATTATAACATATTAAAATAATGAAAGCCTTACTCATCTTGCTTTGCCTAGCTTAGTGGTTATTCTCAACACCGCCTGCAGGTTAGAATCACCTAGGGAACTTTGAAAAAAATGCCAATGCCCAGGCCTCATCTCTAGATATTGGATTTAATGGATTTTTGGTGATGCCTGAGCAAGGGGGAGGGGAGGGAAGTGAAGAAACTTCCCAGGTGATTCTAATGCACAGAGTTGTGATCTAGTGCAAGCAACTCAAAGTATTCTTTTCATTTTCTCCTTTTCCTAATAGTTTTCTGAGACTCAGCTTAATTCTCATCTCCTCTGTGAAGTCTTCCCTGATGTGTTCATCTCTTTGTAAACTACTGAACTTCACCATCTGTAATACTCAAGAACTTTCTGACCAACATACTGAGCTACTTAAAAGATCAGGGGCTATAACTTTTATTGCTCTTGCATCCTAGAAATTTGACTCTTAGATTTGGTTAAATTATCCAGACTGTGGGTCAGAAGTATAATTGTTTTTAATGTCTGTTGATGCTTTACACAGAAATTGGAACATTTCATAGAATATTAGTGCTGCAAGGGAACTTAACGAGCCCTAATCAGATCCTCCTCATTCTATAAATGAAAATATTCAAGGGCAAATCATTTCTCTAAGTTCATAGCATTGCTGTGTCCCTAGTCATAAATTCTCTGAGCACATTCTTTCTGATGCCTCAGAGGTTCTCAGGTCACACTTTGTGGCATTAGAAGAAGACTGTCACAATATTATACTTTTCCTAGAGTCTTAATGATGATAAAAAACAGAACAGAAATCAGGCTATCTAAAGCTCAAGATTTAAGTTGAATGAGTACTTGAGTCCCTAGAAATGCAAGTATAATGAAGAAGCTGATGTTTAGGTTAAATAGTTCATAACCATGGGCAGTTTCATCCCCAGAGCAGCATTTGACAACGTGTACAGACATTTTTTGTTCTCACAACTGGAATGGGTCCTATCTGCATCCAGTGAGTAAAGGTCAGAGAGCCTGCTAAATATTCTGCAATATGTAGGATAGCCACTCACAACAAAGAATTGTCCATCCATGAATGTTAATACTGCCAAGGTTGAGAAACCCTGCAATAGATATTTTTGCCGCCTTAGGAGAGAGGGCAAGGCCAAGGACAAAGAAGAGAGAGCCACCGTTAACTCCAAACAGAATGGCCTGCAAGTATGATAAGCTGGGGTGAGGCCTGAGAGAAGCATTCTGTGATAAGATGGAGGTCTTGATGGATGCAGTGATATATGCATCATGTTAATAAGAATTCTTACAAGGAGGCTCTGAGTCTGTCATTCAGAAGAACCCATTGTCTTATGCCCAAAGTCCTCTGCAGATAACTTGTGATTCTTTTGCATCTGAAAGCCATCCACCTGTTCTGGAGCTCCAGCATTAAGCTCAGTATTATGGACTGAATGTTTGGATCTCTCCCAAATTCATATGTTGAAGCTCTAACCTTCAATGTGACTGCATTTGGAGAAAAGGCTTTAACAGAAGTAATAAAGGTTAAATGAGGTCATAAAGGTGGGGCCCTGATCCATAGAATTATTGTTCTTATTAAGAAGAGACACTGGAGAGGCAGCAGGGTGGCGCAGTCGGTTAAGCATCTGACTTTGGATCAGGTCATGATCTCATAGCTTGTGAGTTCAAACCCCATGTTGGGCTCTGTGCTGACAGCTCGGAGCCTGGAGCCTGCTTCAGATTCTGTGTCTCCCTCTCTCTCAGCCCCTCCCTTGCCCCTCCCCGGCCCCTCCCCTGCTTTCAGTCTGTCTCTGATTCTTAAAAATAAATAAACATTAAAAAAATAAAAAAAAAGAAGAGACAATGGAGCTCCATCCCTCTTTGTGCACTCAGAGGAAAGGCCATGTGAAGATTGCTGTATAAAAGCCAGGAAGAGAAGCTTCATTAGAAGCAGAACCCTTCCAGATCCAGATCTGGGACTTGCAGCCTCCAGGACTTTGAAGAATGAATTTCTGTTGTTTAAACCTCTCTCCACCCTCCTGTGTGTGTGGTATTTGGTTACAGCAGCCTGAGCAAACTAAGATATTCAGGAAGCCTGGACAATTAGAAAAAGAACAGAGCATTATTATCATCTCTAAAGTTGCAGAAAATGTCTTATGGGGGAAACAGCAAGAGAATGAAGTCCTGGCCTTTTCCCAATGAATACTATTAGTGTGAGACCTCTACCCCAACCCCTTCACCCAGCTCTATCTCCTAACGACCCCTTTCCAGTAACACCCATTTCCAAATGACTGTGGTCTTATGCTAGTCCTCTTAGATGCTCAAGCCTATTTTCAACAGAAGCACAACATATTGAATAATGCAATTAGGAGATATTTAAATAAAAGACGGGTAAACTACTTTCATGGCCTAAGGATAAAGTATCAGGAACCAACCATTAATAATATTAATTTGTTTTCTTAAAGCCTTTAGTGCAGTATTTTTAAAAACTGGGTTTATGTAAGAATTATTTAGAATGTATGTTAGAGATCCAGATTCGTGGATCCATCCATCACCTGGTCCTGGTTTAGTGGATTTGAAACAGGGTCCCAGAATTTGTTAATAAAATCATGGGGATTTCAAAACAGGGGATCCACCAATCACACTAAGAAACACTGTATTCATATTTCACAAGGGATTTTTCAAGGGCTGTGGATTTTGGAAATGGAGAAGAAAAAAAAATTAGGAGGTGGAAGAAAAGGAAAGGGACTGGGAAAGACTGGGAAATAAAAAGGAAAGTGAGATATAGTTCTGATATAAATAAAGAGTGAGGGCACCCATGGGGAAGAATTGCATTTTAGGGCAAGTCACAGTGAGAAGGGATGAAAGCTACTGGGACTTTGTAGCAAGAAGGTCCAGTTTATTTGGTCTTATAACTTGCTCCTGAATTCTGGCCTTGGCATTTGCAATTGTTGGCAGGGACAGCTATTATTTAATTCTGTCTCTCAGTTTAAAACTTAGAACCAGCAAAGAGCCCTCTATAGATCCTCTCTTTGGTTTACTAGGAGTATTCAGGAGAAAAATTTCAGGAAATGTAAGTGCAAGTGAGAGGATGGGAATCAGGCCAGATGAAGATATGTTGGCAGACATATTCCATAGACATATCCCATAGACATATTCCATAGGATATCCTATGGGCATATCCCACAGACATCTGCAACCAGACTGTGCCAAGAGAATGAAACTCTCAAGGAAAACTATACTATGTATCCACACATTCTGTGTTCCTTAATGTTTGTTGAACCTAGGTGAAATCAGGTTTAAACAAATGTCAATCACTAAAGGGAGGTGGTTGTGTTTAAATCTGGGAGAGCTGTGGATGTCTGGGGGAAACCCACTTCCTGCCTCAGTGATGGTGGTGATGGGACAGTGGAGAGGGACTACAGAGTAGATACAAGTATACTGGATTTCTATTGCCAATTTTGTTACACTAGAAACTAGATTTCCCAGAATCTCGGGGAATGTCTAAGGTTTTCTGGGTTGGGTTCAAAAGTGAAGTTGCATGAGATTTGGGAGGTGGATATGAAACAGAAAATGAAGGTTGTCAGTGAGAAGTGATGAAAGATAGACACAGAGGTGCACGTGGGTTTCAATTTATTCTTGATCTCAACTGGTGGACTTGCTGACCAATAGCATCCATGGTCTGCCATCTTACCCTTTCCTGCAAACTCACAGAGGTAGCACTTACACAGAGCCAAATGCCTTCTGCATACATCTACAGCCTTCTTCACAGCTGGACTCCAGCATCTAGACACTCCTAACCTCCAGATGTTCCTGTAAGCTCCAATTCATTCAGGCATACCATGCTAGTTAAGGACCTCTCTGACCCTTCCACTCTAAACCTTTACTTTTCCAGTGACTCCCTCAATCACATAGGGTCTAATCCTTTTTTGGAAATTCCTTATTCCATGACAATTGTGATGATACTATTTCCTTCACTAAACCCCGATTAATACAACCTCATATCACTCCCCTCCACTAACCCTCCCAACATGCACAAGCCTCATGGGCCTTCAAAGCACAGAGACCATTGGGGAAGGGACAATTTCCAAATATCCTAAAGAGAGCTCTTCCTGTAAGTAAGAGTGTCTGCATCTGAGAACCATCTCTTAGTCAGTGCTAGAGAAAGGTAGGCTGAGTAGAGCTATTACTTTGTAACAATATGAAATTAGAGACATCCCTCAGTTTATAAAGAACTTGGATTGAGACACACAGCCTTCAGAGATAATTGTAAAAGCTGCTGAGCCCACATAACTGTCAGTGACCCTAACCCTGAATATAAGCTTGGAACACTAGGTGAAGAAGCCTAGTGACAGACAGGTGGATGTGCTCTGTCTGGACAAGCCACCCAGACAGAGAAAATTGCTTTAGAGGAATGATCGTAAATGCAGGTGTCAAAGAGACTATCAGAGGGTGTGAAAGTGGCAACTTAAAAGATAATCCAAGGGGCATCTGGGTGGCTCAGTCTGTTAAGCATCTGACTTCCACTCAGGTCATGATCTTGCGGTCTGTGTGTTCGAGCCCCATATCAGGCTCTGTGCTGACAGCTCAGAACCTGGAGCCTGCTTTGGATTCTGTGTCTCCCTCTCTCTCTCTGCCCCTCCCCCGCCTGCACGCATGTGCTCTCTCTCTTTCAAAAATAAATAAACATTAAAAAAATTAAAAAAGAAAAGGTAATTTAAGATGCTCCAAAGACAAAGAGAGACCTTCTACAGGGCAGATAACACATTACTTTCCCTTTTCAAGGGACTGGAGATTTCAATTGCAGCATGCTCACAGCCAAAGGAGACTATGGAGAAATCTCATTTTGGGTCAGTAATACCAGAGGTTGGGGGTACTGTGTCCCATCATTCTCATGGGGTCAGTGCTAACCAAACTCTGCTTTGGATTGGTAGTCTGCGGGACTTGGGACGTTTCAGTATCCTTCCCAGACAGAAGTAGATGAGCAAAGAGAGTAGGGATAGCCACAGCTATGACTGAACTTTAAGTTAGTAAGCAAAATCCATCCTTATTTTGTTGACAGAGCTGTTTCTATTCTTTGCCTTTTCCATTTGTTTTATAGAAAATGCTCTATGTGAGGATTTTGAATTGTACTGAGGCCAGGCTGATGAGAAAGTATATTTTTCCAGCTGCAGACCAATGGGTAGACAAGGATCTGGATCTTTCCTGAAGTTTTGTGGCAATAGCATCATTTACCCTTCCCATAATTGGTGGGCATCATGACTGCACTACATGTACATAGAGGGATGAATATTCAAACTCAACAGAGGGCAGCTGAGAGTTCCTTCTCCTTCTCACCTGGTGAGAACCTCACAGTTTTTCTTTCTCCTCTCTCTTTTGGAAGCTCTCATAGGAAAATTCTCTCTCCTCTTCTTCCAGCAAGAGAAAAAAAATCACTCAGTTCAAAGGATCTGAAGGATTAGCCTGAGGTCCAAACCTGTGTGCTGGCCCTGCCTTTAAGTGCAATTATCTCCCACCTGCTGCTTCACTCAATTATCAACAAACCTAAAAATGTCTTCCACCTTCATCCCAAATGTGACAGTCCTCCAAGCAGCTGGCTAGCTGAAGGCAACAGCTGGATGAGCCTAGGAGGTGCTCTGGAGGTGTAATGTTATCCTGTGATTATCACACCTTCTTCTTCCAGGGGCACAGCAACTTGTAACTATTGTCCTTCTTTCTGCTTTACATGTAAATAAAAGGAGGGGAATGCCTTGATTCCCTTAAGCTGACACTTGAAATCATGTTCCAACTGGGAGATTGAAGCTTCCAGGTATCTTTAAAATGCTAATGAGCTCTGAGATGTTCATTGTGAGGGGCTTCCAGGGGAGTTCTGCTGGTGCCCAGGGTTGCTGTGGATGGTAGAGAGCTCTGTCCCTATGTTCCTATGTCTTCCTCTTTAGCTCTTTCAATTTACCTGAAGACTGGAATTCTTTTTATCCTAGCTTCTGGTGCCACCACCAGACCAGTCCTCTAGCCCTCCAGCTCCCTTAGATAATCCTGTACAATATATGGTGGCGTGAAAATTTTGAGGCAAGCAAAGCTGATCTTGAGTTCATTCCCATCTGGGCTCATGGAGGCAAGAACTTTATAGGGGATGGGACTAGCAAAGACAAAAGTAGAAAGTGGAAAACACTGAATGGTGGAACCTGGGAAAGAAGCTAAACTTTAGCCCACAAAGAAAAAGCAGGAGTGGGAACTCAGTCAGGGTCAGACCCTGCTTCACACAATAGAAGACCCTGATTCCAATGAAGACTGGCATTTCTGAGATCACTAGGGCCAGAAGTAGACTGGAGCTAATGAGAAGAAAGTCATGGGATCTAGTGCTGGTGACCTTCTGAAACTGTCATACGGACAACTTTTCCCAAGAGCAGGGCTTGTCTGGAGGGCCTGAGTTCTCTTTTACCTCAAGGAAGCATCTCTATCAATCTTAAAAGCCTAGTACTCAGAATTCTCACAATTTTCCTCTCACAGACTTTTTGTTTTTGTTGTCCACTACCCTGATTGTTTTCTCACCCAAAACCTGCAGTACTAAGACTAGAGTACTAAGACTAGATGCTAAGCTTCTGCTTGGCTTCATACAGACCTGCTCTTCTTTGGAGATGATTTTCACACTTTCTCTCCCTTTTCAACAGTAATAACCTTGGGTGGTCATTTAGTGCTGGGTGTACTTGCTAACCCAAGAGCTGACTGACTCACTAAAAGATGTTAAGAGCTTTTTGCATTATTATTGCATTTGCATTTAATAGAGAATTCCCTGCCCATGTGCCCCCTCTCCAGTCTTGTCCAATGGGTGTTATTTATTTCATCTACTAGCTCAAAGACAATACTGAAGTGCAGAACAGAGCAGCACTTAGCTAAAGAACTTTTCCCAGGCCAGTGGAATCAGGCAGTTGGCAATTCCCAAATCTGTTTGCAGACAGTGCTGAAAGTTGAGATTAGCCTAGCTGCAGGATTGGATACAGCTTTTGGATTGCTTTGCCAAATATGGGGTAAAATGACTTTGGCTGCTGTAAACTCCAGCTTCAATGGAGACAGAAGAAGTCTCTCTTTCTCACATCTTTTCGGAGCTCCTGGGGCCTAACAGTCAGTGTTTGGCTTAGAAAGGGATTCAGTATTTTTTTTTTATTATAGTTTTGATGTCAACCCCACTGCCACATGGGAAGGCTTCTTATGTTCAAGGGGCAGCCACAAGCAAGGAAGAGCAATCTGTGTTTTTTTTTTTTTTTTTTTTTTTTTTGGTCCCTGAGATAATATTGAAGGAGACAATGTTTGTGTTTCCAACTTATCCCTCCACTCTTCAACTTCCATATCTCCTGTGTAAGTGCCCATATATCATTCTCATGGACTTGGGATCTTAGGATGTCCTTGTAAAGGAAAGCAATCTGAGAATCACCTACCTACATTAAGTACTCAGAACTGAGTATATTATTCCTTTGAAGGCTATCTAGATTTTTTTTGATTTTTAAAAAATGTTTATTTATTATTAAATAAATGTTTATTTATTATTGAGAGACATCAGTTCACTGAAGCTCCAATTCACACTGTTGGAATACTGATAAAGCAATGGCTTCTGTAGATTATTAATTATTATTATTTGATAATACAGAGGATCGTAGAATTTTTGTGGGAAGTTAGGATAGGAAGAGGAAAAGGGAAGAGCAATGAAGCAGAACAATGGGAGGCCCAGAAGATGGACATACAGGTGTTTATATGATCATTGGTTAACACTGCTGAGTAGCATTAAGATGTGATCTTCTTTGATTTCCACTAACACCTTGAAGTCAATATTTAGGCATCAATGCTGTTTAAAAGATAAACTCACAAAGATAACTACCATGACACTTTATAAAGTATAATAATTTTGTTGGATGATTAATAGTAGTGTGGACATTTGAGACACAATCATAGAATAGAATAGTTTTAGCTGTTTGTAGAATGGAACATTGATGGGATGCACATGGACCCCAGATGAAATATATCCTGTGCTCAATGTTAAAAAGCAAAAATATTTCCACTGCAAGCATTTATTCCTGGCACATATAATTCTGTTGAGAAAATGTTTTCTGTCAATAACACATATCATAATGGTGGTTGATGTTTTGAGCTGGAAGACAGAACCCCAAGGATGTGTGCAGCATGAGAGATAAACACACAAATACTATGAATACTGTTTTTTTGCTCAATTGGCATTAGAAAAACTTGATTCATACATCTATAAATATTTAGATTTTTTAGGTGATTGTGTGTGAAAGCATCAAAGTTGTAATAATATCTCGTGTTAAAATGAATCATTTAAAAATGCAAATTGACTTATTTACCAATCAATGTTCTTTTTTGAACTTTGCCTGTTTAGCTGTAGCAGTTCAGGTGACTGTTAATAATTCACACTTTCACTTTCAGTCTGTATGAGAGTTCCAGTCATCATCATTCATTTTAGCCATTCTGTGTTGAATCTTACTCTGGTTTTATTTATTTATTTTTTTCAGTTTATTTATTTATTTTGAGAGAGAGAGAGAGAGAGAGAGAGAGAGAGCAGGGGAGGGGCAGAGAGAGATGGAGAAACAGAATCCCAAGCAGGCTCTACGCTGTCAGCACAGAGCCTGATGCGGGGCTTGAACCCACCAATGGTGACACCTGAGCCAAAATCAAGAGTCAGACGCTCAACTGACTGAGCCACCCAGGTGCTCCTTATTTTGGTTTTAATTTCCAATACCCAGATTTCTAATAAACTTGAGCACCATTTCATATGTCAATTTGTCATTTCAACATTTGGATTTTAAGAAGTTCCTCTTGAAATCTTTTGCTCATTTTCCTGCTGTCTTTCTTATTGATTCAAAGAAATTCTTTATGTATGCTGGGCATGAATCTTTTTTAGATTGATGTATTACAAATATCTTCTCACTCTGTGGCTTTCCTTTTAAATCTTATTGGTTTCTTTTTATAGGCAGAAAATTTAAATTTAATAAAGTCTGATTTATCAGTACTCTTTTGATTTTAGCTCTTTTGTTTCATTTTTGCCTACTTCAAAGTATTAAATATATACCCCTATGATTTCCTCTAAAATAATTACTGGTTTTATGTTCACGTTAAGATATACAGTCCATCTGGTATTGATATTTTATATATGATATATTTTTGTCCACAAACATCATTTATTGAAAAGTCTCTTTCCTAAGGTACTATAATGCTATCTTTGTCATAAATTAGATGATTTTTTAAGATATGGGTCAGTTTCTACATTCTCCATTCTGTTCTACTCCTTTTTGTCTGTTTTACTACATTTTTGCCAAAAGTGCACTTTCACAAGATAATATTATAATATGTTTTGCCATCTGGAAGTACAAATTCTGCAGCTGAAGACCAAGAAGAGGATTTATACACCTTCAAGATTACCAGAGTTATTCTTATCCCTTCCATGACCATAAAGAATTAGAACAAACTTGTCAATTTACATACAAACACACATGTGTTGTGATTTATTTTTGGAGTAATGTGAATCTCTAGACAATTTGGGAGAATTAATATCTATAATATTGGTTCTCCCAATCCATGATCATGGTATATTCTTTGATTTATACAGTTTTTCTTTTATTTCTTAGTAATGTAGTTGTCAGTGTTCATATCTTACACAAGTTTTGTTAGGTTTATTATTATGTATTTTATATTTTTGATACCATTATAATTTTAAATATTTAATTTTTAAAATTTGTTTGCTATAGAAGTACAGTGGAAATTCCTTCAAATATTGTTTTGCCCATTTTACTCTTTTTCTTCTGAGTATCCAATTATATTTTTCTTACTATGTTCACACGCTTGATTGCACTTTTCTGTATATTCCATTCTTGTTTTCTGTATTTCAATTTGATAATATCTATATTTTAATCTTTATCCATATCTATATCTATATCGAATCTATCTGTTCCAGTCTGTGTCTTACTGATATTTTAACTTATCTCTTGGATTCTTATTTTCAGGTATTTTTATGTATTTATTTTTTTGATGAAAATTTAATGGCAAATAGCTTTATTTCATATGAACCATGTTTTACACTTAAAGGGAAAATACAGTGCAGAAATTACAAAAGGCGATTTATTAGGAAGTAGGTAAAAAAGAATAAACATAAAGCTGTACTAAAAGGCAATCAGCTGGCAATACCATTATGAGTAGCCACTGAGAGTGGGCAAAACCAGACAGCTTACCAACAAAATGATATGGAGGCTACTGAATAGGACCCAGATGAAAATTTGTGACAGGACCTTCCCCAGGCCTGCTGGACCCTGCTGCCCTGCCAGACCTCTCTGGGGCAGAGTGAACCATCCCCCCATCCTCAAGGACAGGCCTTATAGCTCTAGACGCCCAGCTTCACAGGCCGGCAGGGCCCAGGCTGCCTGGAGAGAACAGGGCCCTCCCGCACAGGATCACAGCTCCTGGACATCCTCAGGTACTTTATTTTCAAGTTCTGGAATTTCTATTGATTCTTTTTTTTTTAATTTTTTTTTCAACGTTTATTTATTTTTGGGACAGAGAGAGACAGAGCATGAACGGGGGAGGGGCAGAGAGAGAGGGAGACACAAAATCGGAAACAGGCTCCAGGCTCTGAGCCATCAGCCCAGAGCCTGACGCGGGGCTCGAACTCACGGACCGTGAGATCGTGACCTGGCTGAAGTCGGACGCTTAACCGACTGCGCCACCCAGGCGCCCCGATTCTTTTTTTTTAAACTATAAGTTCTTGAAATTTTTTTCTACTTTTAATCCATTTTATGCATATCTTTGACTACTTAAAAAAACATATTTATCATTTTAACATCAATTCTTTTATTCTTCTGAAGGCATTGCTAGATCACCTGTCAGTTTATTCTTGTGTGTTTGTTTCTCAATTTTTCACAAATTCTTGTGTGTTTTGTCCTCAATGATATCATTCTGTCGTTTTTATGTTTATTAATTTTTAATAGTTTTTAAAAAATGTTAATGAACTTTAAAATTGCATTTATTAATTCACTCAACAAATACTTATTGAAAATCTATTACATAACAGGCCCTGGGGAACTAGCTATAAACAAAATAGATAAAGCCTTTGTCCTCATAGGGCTTGCATTCTAATTAGGAGAAATACATGATAAACAAAAATAATAAATATATATCGCATGGTATTGAGTATTATGGAGAAAATGGAGTATAAGTTGGCCAGAGATGGATACTCTGCTGCGGTAACATTTGAGCAGAGACCCTGAAGAAGTGAGTCCCAGGAATATCTTTAATAAGAGCATTCCAAGCAAGGGCAACAAGATGTATAAAGGCACTGAGGCAGGAATGGGTTTGTATTTTTGAGAGAGAGAGTGTAAGCAGGGGTAGGGCAGATAGAGACACAGAGAGAGGAAGATCTGACGCAGGCTCTGTGCTGATAGCAGAGCCCCAGTGCTGCCTTGAACCCTCCAGTCATGAGATCATGACCTGAGCTGAAATCAGATGCTTAGCCAACTGAACCACCAGGCACTCCACATATTTAGTAATTTTTTATTGAATGCCTGATATTGTGTGTAAAAATTGTTAGTAACTTCATAGGATATCTTTCTGAGAGGATTCAACCTTTCCTCTGCTAGTCTGATTCAGTCAGTGGTAGCTGATCATCTTTACTCCAATCAGGGACAGGCTTCAACTGAGGGTGGGTTGCAGTTTTTAGAAAGCACAGTCTGCCTTGTTTCACTCCTCTCCTGAGGTGCATCCTTGAAGAACTTTCAGTCGAACTCTAATCTTTCTGTCTTTAGGACAGACAAAAACTACCCTAGTACCAAGAGTTCTGCTCTGCTTTTCAGAGGCTCCCGATTATCTTCTAACTTCCCACCCTGTGTTACCTCAGAATTTAGCAAATATCAGGGTGCCTGGGTGGCTCAAGTTGGTTATGTGTCTGACTTCGGCTCAGGTCATGGTCTCATAGTTTGTGAGTTCAAGCCCCACATCGGGCTCTGTGATAACAGCTCGGAGCCTGGATCCTGCTTTGGATTCTGTGTCTTCCTTTCTCTCTGTCCCTCCCCAGCTCATGTTCTGTCTCTCTCTCTCTTTCAAAAATAAAGCTTAAATAAATTAAAAAAAAAAGACTTTAGCAAATATCTTGAGGGAGAAGTCAGATATGTATGAATTTTCTCAAATCTCTAAGATGGTCTCTTCAATCCTGTGAGATCACCAAATAGGGTAGTAATCTAGTTCTCTGTAGTGGTCTTCTGACCAGGTGAAGCCTGGCCTGACTCTTCTTCCTCTTTTCCTGTCTCCAGAATCAGCCAGTGTTAGTAGGGAAAGAGTGGCTACAGATCACCAGCCAATTTCTCTGTAGTTCTCACTCTGCAATCTTGATTAGTCTAATTATTATTGAATCAGCAACTTCCTGATAGCTTTAAATATATGCTTTTAGAGTTTATAAGGCTTTTCTATTTATTCTTTGGGAAATCCCACAAGCTACTCCATCCTTCTTGGAAGAAGTCCCTCCATTCATTCTTAAATGAATATGTTTATTGGTATTGCTCACTCAGCAAGTATGACTTTGACCTTCTTTCATTCCCTATCTCCCTCTTCTAATAGCATATAACCCATGTTTCAAGATATGCAGATCACAGTCTATTTCATGATTTTCCTTGGAGTATCCTAGCAGTCAGTGTGGGTTACTCTCATAAGCCTTTTCTGAACTTTATATGTATATGTATATGCATATGTGCATGTGTGTGTGTAATCTCACTCTTGATTTTCCTTACCTATTCTTCAAATTTTGAATTAATTCATGAGAGAGAGATTCCTGAATGTCAGAATATGCTGGACACATTTATGATGCAGTTTTTAGTATTTCACATTGATCATGTCTCTAATAAGCAGTGCATCCTTGTTCATACATAAAAATAAAAACAGAACAAAACAAAAAACTTTTGCAGTTGTATAATCTTTCAGGTCTGATTCTCTTTCCTTCTTCTGAAAGTGGAAAAGTGGTTAATGATTATAAATATTCTCCCTTAAAGGAGTGAATTTAGAATAAAAGATAGGATAAGTGCAAGGGAATCTGAATAGTGTGTGTGTGTGTGTGTGTGTGTGTGTGTGTGTGTGTAATAAATGTAAAGAGGTTGTTTATTATTTATGACCTCTATGATTTTATGTCATATTTGTTTTGTTCCTATTGAGCTCATAATGCCCTCTTTGCTTATCTTTGGACTATCATAGCAGTTTTTCTCTAAAATGAAATACAAGCTTAGGAAAGGGCCCTATAGACAATCTAGTATAGTTTACCATTCAATTTACAGATAATGAAACTTAATCAGCAAATGTTACTTTCTCGAGGAACATAGTATATTAATAGCAGTTGGGGTAAAATGCACTATTTTTACACATTGTTTTCAAATTTTAATGTTTATTTTTGAGAGAGAGAGAGAGAGAGAGAGAGAGAGAGAGAGAGAGAGAGAGCAGGGGAGGGGCAGGGAGAGAGGGAGACACAAAATCTGAAGCAGTCTCCAGGCTCTGAGCTGTCAGCACAGAAACTGATGCAGGGCTCAAACTCATAAATCTCTAGATCATGACCTAAGCTGAAGTCAGATGCTCAACCAGCTGAGCCACCCAGGCAGCCCTACACATTTCTCTTGTATTTTAGTGTTTTCAAAGTGAGAATTCTTGGTTTTATTTGAAGTGGTTCCCCAAATCTGACAGGTGAAACTTAGTAGTGATGCAGAAGTACAAACTTTAATTTTGCACATATACCTGTGTTGGGGTGAAATTATCCCACTATAAAAAATTGTTTCTCAGAGAATATCCCTTGTTTTTGCTTATTCATTAGTTATTTTTAGGTATATAAATGTGTGTGTGTTTGTGTGTGTGTGTGTTTGTGTGTGTGTGCGTGTGTGTGTGTGTGTGTGTGTGTGTGTAAGATCTCTGCATGGTAGTAATTTTGCTAATATATTAGAAAGGAAGAGAAAACTATCCAATAACATACTGATTTTTAGACAAGAGTAATTTGAATAAATTTAAGAATGGAATGTGGAGCCATGATTGGAAGGGTATAATTTGAAATTTTCAGTTATAGTTTGCAACATATTAAAGGGGAAACTATGTGCTATTCTGGCATTCTAGAACTTAGAGGTTTCATATTCCTTTTGATTGTAAATGGTCTTCACTACTAATTAACTTCTGCTACTTTTCTGGATGTTCGGGTTTATCCCAAAAGATTGCTATCTCTTAGAGAGCAAATATAATATTGTATTCTCCTCCAACCCCCCTGCCTTTGGGGTTAAGTTTATGTTCATAATATGACATTTTTTCATCTTTGCTGATTGAAGGAATTCTTAGTGATGTTCACACTGTTTCTTTCTGCTTTTGAGACACATGTGAAAATTAAACTTACTGGCCCTTTCGTGGTTGGATAGGGTCATGTGACTAATTCTGGCCAATGAGTTGTAGGAAGACTTGTATGCCTCTTCCAGGACTCTTTCACCAGAGCACTCTCTCCCAATGCCACAGTCATTGGCCGTCAGTCACTGGCTGTCAACATCCAGGTGATGGTTATTGTGTCAGCCTGGGGTCTGAAGCAGACATGTAGTGGAGCAGAGCTCTCAGACCATCCAAGATGGACATGTAGTATGAGCAAGAAATGAAACTTTGTTGCTCTCAGACACTGAGGTTTTGGAGGATGTTTGTTATCACAGCACTATTAACCCATTATGACTGATACACTAATAGACATTACTTTTGAGGTTTCAGTTGCCAAATGGCTCTAAGAAAGAAACACACATGTGGGGATAACCACATCACTGGTTTATTTTCCTGGCTCTGGCAGACCAGGTAGAATGGACATTTGGTCTCTTACTCTCGAGGAAGTGTGGTTCTATCAACATGTGGTAGATAGATGTGGAACCATGAACTCATAGAAAACAAGAATCTCTTATTAGCGTCTCCAAGATTGTGTACCTTAAGATACTTGAGTATCTTTACCATGGACTTAGAGGCATATATTATTAATGATGTAACACCTGAGATCATACAGTCTTATATTTTAATGCATTCCCTAGGCATCAGTTTGCTTCCCAGAGGCTATCTATAAGTTCATATTTCTCTATTGCATTCTAAAAATACTTTTCCTAAATTCACTTTATGCTCTCAAATCACATGGAATGAGTATATTTTACAGGAAAGAAGCCATCAATTTTCAGGCAGGATATTCTGATGTTAAATGTCTTGATCACTTCCTCTTGCTATTTCTTCTCCTGTGTTTAACATTCATGTATTTGGCAATGTCTTCACCTTTTCAGTTACTCTCAGCTTGGCATCAGTATGTCTCTAGGGCTCTGATCAAGCCCAAAGATTTCCTGGTTTTTATGCCTTTTTAGATGGAGGCCATGCAGTAGAGGCACAGTAGGAGGTTTTCCACATGGAAGTGCTGGTGATGGGTATGTGCAGGTCTAAGAGGTCTCCTCTAGATCATTCCTGGGAGTTCCCTGATGATTAAAACTATGTTGGTGGGATACAGGCAACTCCAGAGGGAAGAAAGACAACATAGGCAACTAAAAATTACATAGGAGAGAAGGGAACATGTCATTTTTCAGATTCCTGTTATCAATTGTCATTTTTCTTGGTTAAAGTCATGAAAATTTGAGGCCAACCAAAGAAAAAAATATGCATTGGCTGCTTGGCAGATATTTTTTTTTGAGTGTGTGATTATTCCATATTTATTGAGAAGCAAAAAAAATATTGACAGCATTATAAGGCATTGTAGAGAAGACATACAAATTAGGAACAATCTTAATATTGTGGGCTTACATTATGTTTAAAGAAATTCACACTTCTAAAACAATTTTGATATAATAGGCAAAACGCATCACTCAGTCATTCAACTACTTCTTTATTTAACCATTAAGCAAATAAATATGGAGAATAACATATGGTGTTTGAAGTTTTTGGAAAACAGAAAATTTATAGTAATAATGATAATAATTCCTAATGCTAACATTTATTAGGTACTTTTATGTGAAAGATAGCTCTGTAAAAAGTATTTTATAAGAAGTGGCTCATTGAATTCTCAGTGTCTCAGTTTCCTTTTCATTCCACCAGCAAGGAGAGGCCAGAAAGACCTTGTTGATTGCCCAAGGGCAACACAGCAGGTCAGTGGTAGCATTGTGAGGTGATCCAGGCCATCTGGCCCTTAATCCTGTGTTGAAAACCTCTACACTCTACTGTTTTCCCTTGTTCTATATGGAATTATCAGAAAATGAGAAGATCCATGTAATGGGTCCATGCCTGGAAAGAAATCGGGGCTTTGAGGATATTGATGGAGGAAGTAAGAGTCTGCCTTCTTCTAAACTTTCCACTTCCATTTGTGTCTCAGATGCTGTCATATGGAGCTTGGAAGACAGCATCATCCCCACATGTTTGAATCCACAAAACTACAAAGAAGCAGCTAAGACCCTTGGTAGAAAGGAATTGGGAGTCTTACCACTTCCCTTTGCGTTCACTGTTACTAGAATATGTCTGATGGTCTAGGGTGGTCTTGATCATAGAGGAAAGGCAAGAATATACAAGGTCCTAAGAGATGAAATTTGTCAGGGCTAAGGAAGTGATGGTGGCAAGAGACTGGATGTTTGACATGATGAAGAGCAGGATTAATCACTGGACAAAAGTTATGGTTCTAGGTTTTCTTTCTTTTTAAAATTTATTGATTTAAATTCAAGTTAGTTAACATACAGTGTGGCATTGACTTCAGGAATAGAACTCAGTGATTCATCACTTATGAGCCTCTCCTCCAGAAGACCAACACAGCCACCACCCCCATGTACCAAATGCCCTGAAAATGGAAGGCTTCAAAACAACACAGACAGCTCTTTTTTCTTTTCTTTTTTTTTCTTTCTTCTTCTTTCTTTTTTTCTTTTGTAATTAGGCTATTTTCTTTATTTTTTCCTTTCTTTTTTTTCTTTTTTACTCCTTTCTTTTTCCTTTTCTTCTTCTTTGTTTTTTTTTTTCCTTCCTTTTTCTTTGGAATCAGCTTTATAGTTTTTTGAGTTTCTTTTTCTCTTTCCTTTTCTCTTTTTTTTTTGGGGGGGGGATCAGGTTCCCTCCTCCCTTTTTCCGGGGTTACTTCAACAAACAAACCAAAGCACACCTAGTTAAATGTCCAAACACTCCACCACTGCAAGCAAGGAGGAACTCTGCAGAGGACTGAGTAGTGGGAAAGAGCAGCCAAAATGCAACAGCAGAGTGCACACAGCATTCACAAGAAATACTGCCTGAACTGCCATGGCCTGGGCAATGTATGACCCCTTTTTAATATAGCAGTATTCTCAGATGCAGGAAATGTAACAAACTTTTAAAATATTCAAAAGACAGAAACTTAGCCAAATAACAAGATGGAGGAATGTCTCCCCAAAAGAAAGGTCAAGAAGAAATCACAGCCAGGGGGTTGCTCAAAATGGATGTAAGCAATATATCTGAACAAGAATTTAGAACGACAGTCATAAGACTACTAGCTGGGCTCAAAAAAAGCATAGAAGACACCGGAGAAACCCTTGCTGCAGAGATCAAAGACTTAAGAACTAGTCAGGATGAAATCAGAAGTGCTATAACTGAGATGCAAAATAAACTGGATACTGTGACAATGAGGATTGAAGAAGCAGAAGAGAGAATAGGTGAAATAGAAGGTAAAATGATGGAAAATAATGAAGCTGAAAAAAAGGAAAGGAAATTATTAGATCACGAGGGGAGACTTAAAGAACTAAGTGATTCCATGAAATGGTTCTAGGTTTTCTTGATGTTGTCTGACCTTGCTGCTCTAGGGTCATGTAGAAAAATTATGGATGTCAACAACTCAGTGAGTTGAATTGTTACAGTGCTGTAGCATCTGAGGCCTGGCCTATTTCCTATAGGATGTTTGTGGCTGAGATCTGCAGCAGTGGTGGTGTTGATGTTAAGCACTAGATTTGACTCTGTAGTGTTGGAGTGCCCAATCAACTTGCATCTCTATGGGACACTAGGGATTTGGTACTACCATCATCACTAGTACCTCTCCACCAATGCACTATCTAGAAGCCCTTGTATGAGAATTAGGTCTCCAGGGCAGTGGTCTCCAAATTACATAATTGTATATCTCTATTCATAAAAAAAAACAAAAAAGCAACCGTATATATGAATATTCACTTATAAGTTATAAAAGACACTATAGTATTGATAGATCATGAACATTAGATCATAAAATATAATTTTTAAATGATGTATGTATATATTATAGTGTCCCCCCAAATATGATGACATCATAACTACAATAGCTGTATCTCATGGATCTATACATACTAGCATGGGGTTAAAAGTCTATATTGCCATGAGTCTAATTATATAACTCATTTTTTTCTCATAAAATTCCTGATAAAGAGCTTATTCTACA
This sequence comes from Felis catus, assembly GCF_018350175.1. NCBI lineage: Eukaryota > Metazoa > Chordata > Mammalia > Carnivora > Felidae > Felis > Felis catus. The sequence goes on along the minus strand of NC_058379.1, from coordinate 64,942,603 downwards.
CATAGATATTTCAGCTCTGCCATTTTCTTATTATTTGTGTTTGTATTACTGTTTTTAGCTTATTTCTTTCAAATAAGTTTGAAAGAAATATTTTAAGCTAGTTTGCTTCATTGTGAAGGTAATATAGCTAATAATAGACAACCTTACCCATAAATCCACTTGATTAAGCACAAGTGAACTGCAACACCTGGCCTTAATTGGAAAACAAATGGAAGAATGAGGTCCCCACTGTCTATCCTTTGAATTCAAGAAATTTTTGCTGTTTTCTGAGAAATCCTGTGCATTGCATGGGACATGAGACCTTTTCACACAAGTTTCAATGCAGGCAACTTGTATGTCAGATATAGATAAAATTAATTTCCCAATTAATAGATTAATTCCCAATTAATAGGTAGATTCCCATTTAAGATAGATTTAAATAGAAAATTTAATGTTTTCCCCCTGTATCTCACGAGTTCACCTTGCACAATTCACTTTAGAGATAACTCTCCTTAAACACTTTTTTCATTTATAAAACTGAAGCACAGTTATCTCAAAAAAGGCGTTTCTATTGGCATCACACAGATCACCAGTTTTAGATACTTGGGTAACAATTAGAATTACAATAGGTTTTAGAAGTTCAAAAGTGATTGAGATCAATTTTAGTTGAAGAGATCATGAGTCTGCATCAAAATGATGGGATTCAAGCCAATCATTGAAAAATGGAAAGGGTATTGATAGAAATGGAGGTATTCCAGGTGAATGAGTACAGCAAGTACTGTTAGAGGACCCAAGGAAAGAGAGTTTTGGGGACACAATCATGAATTTAATTTTAAATTAAATGAGGTTGCATTAGTGGTTAGATACGCAGTTTCTCAATCAGATGACTTTTAGGGATAATGTTTGGGAACAGTCTTGGGACTAAAGGAATTGATTTGGGAATCATCTTCATAAGGATATTTTCTAAAATCATGGAAGTGATTCATCTAGTGAGAACGGTGAGAAAATGAGGACCACTTTTATGCATAATGAATATATTGGATACCCTGTGGAGAGTCTTTTTCATCTACTTTTTGGGTTCTCTTCTCTTTCTGGAAAGTTGAGGTTGTCAGACGAGTAACTACCAGATTTGTAACTCTTTAGAGGAAAATGAGTTAAAATTCCAGTGCTGGGTATGGACACCACAGGTGTTCCTTCTTCTCATTGGGAGGAACAGGCTGCTCATGTGGATGGTAGAGCTAGAACTGGATTGGAACTTGAATTTGAGAAGATGGATTGAGTGAAGAATCATTTAAGCCATGCAATCATGAGAGGAATGGCTTATATATTAATATCAAAGTATGAGATCAAGAGGACATGCCTTGAAGCATTAAGGAAGTAATTTTAAAAATTAAAGCAAGTCTTACTTAATTGACAAATCATATACTGACATTCCCAACTTCAGTTAGAGTAGAGTAATAAGTGATGATGACAGTTCCTTCCCTAGAAGATGCTTTTTGTAGAGAAAGAAGAGATGGAATCGTTCTCAGTAAAATAACAAATATGGGATTGAATAATTAATTGTCTTTGTGATGGTGGGGACAATGATGGCTACAGGTATTTTTGGAATGATTTGTTCTCAAATGTGATTTTTAATGTGTTGGGGAGGAATGTAAGCTGAAACTTGATGAATTCTATTTTCTGTATCAAATTAAGTGTATATTATTTCATAATAACACTTTAATATCCATGCACAAGGTATCTTTATTGTTCAGTTTTAATAGTTAGAGTATTGAAATATATACTATTGGGTTTTCTTCATTCCATTTTTGAAAAATGCCCCTCATGAAACTTAAAAAATGTGTATGTGATGTAGAAATAACATGCACAGATAAATTCTTAGAGAAACAGCTTTATGATACACTAGAGTGGGTATGAACTTCGAATCAAACTTTTATTTATGTCCCTTTCTACTCTTTGAACAAGTAGCCTAACATCTTGGAAAAGAATCTTCATCTTCAAAGTAGAGATCCTAATATCTGCCCTGACTACATCTCAAAGTTTTTAACAAGATCCAGCGAGATCCAGCATATGCTACTATGAAAACTGAAAAATGCTCAACCAACACCAGGCAAGACATCAATTTATATACATCTTCCCTTGCATATAAGCTTTTATGCATATTTTTTACTTAAGAATTTTTTTTATTAAACTAAATATTGTTTCTAGCAAGAAAAGCCTTTCAAGTAAGGTTGATATTATTATTCCTTACAAGTTTCATCTTGATTCATAAACATTTTATGCCAAGAATAATGCTGTTTTAAAGACAATAAGTGCCTGGTTTTGCCTGGGGCCACTGGAAGCCCTGCAAAAGAGGCAGGAGGAATTAAAGGCCCTTAATCATATTTCCCCATTTTTAACTGTTAGTTTTTACACTCTTGAGCCATTTCTCTCCTCTTGCTGGGCCCTACCGAGGCCCATAAATCTTAATTAAAGATGCAATTTTTTTTCTTATGAAATCTGAACTGCAAGAAACCATTCTTATTTTTTATTTTTAAGACTAGCTCCATGTGTCGGCTCATAAAACAAGTAAGACTTTTGCACTCAAAGGATTTTGAAAGCTGTTATTGCTGCTGTCATGTGGCACTGGTCCCGTAATTACTATTATTGTTATTTTATTTTATTTTTTTACACATGAGCTTCTGCTTTTCTTGCATAGAGCATGATGTAAAAAAATAACTTACAACAGGCTGCTTTTGTTTTAGGAAGCAGGGGTTATGGTTCATAAAACAGGAAAGAAACATGAATCCACATTTCCAATGAGGAAAAGAACTCTCTCTGAATGCTACTGGGTATAGATACTTCCTGGTGGGGTTCCCATCAAGGAACCATTATTTAAAGGGAATATTCTCTTGATCAGAATCTGATAGGTAAGATAAACAGGATATCTGCAACTGCATTTCTTATTCCCTTAGATTAGGGAAATGGGCTTAACATCTTTAGACATCTAGAACTAATATACTGATGATGGACCCCAAAGGAGTTTAATCACAGATAGCAGAGGTAGTCTGAAAAGACCTAAATCTACTTTAGATGATGACATTTCTAAAGAATAAAAATGATTCTGATAACATCATAAAAACACCTAATGAGGCATGAGGCAGTGCCAGGCACTATGACCAGAGATCAGACTAATTATCTATCAACTTGTCTGTCTTCTGCCATTCCTTCAGAACATCAATGGTATCCCCTTGTCCACAAGATTACATTAAAGCTTTCAAGACCACTAACGTGGCCTCAACTTATCTTTTGAACCACATCTCGAACTGTCATACCTCACTAACAGTACTTCTATTTATACAGAGAAAGCAAAGACAGTACTTTTCAAGACCTATTCTTCTGTGACTCTGTGGCTTTGCATGTGTTGAGAAGTATGGTGGGAAAGGAGAAAATGCACAATGGATAGGGTAGATTTTGAAATTAGGAGGTTTTAAACTTGAGGGCCAAGTGAACTATAGTAAACTATAGGCAAATTGCTTAGCCTCTCTGAGACTCTTTTTCCTCATCTGTAAAATGGAGGTAATAATTACTTTCTGGTGGTGGTGTGCAGTTTATAGGAGAGGCATACTATGCACCTAGCACAGTATCTGTACCCAAAGAAGTGCTTCACCAAATAGATGCTTTCTGTACTTCCTTATGCTTGGAGTTCAATGGCCCTATGAGTTTCTACTCATCTCCTAAGACTGCCAAATTATACCCCATTTACAAAGCCTTTTATAAGATCCCCCAGGCACATTTGGGTGAATTGGGATGAATAATCTGGCAATGAATGCAAGATTTTTGGGAGGAAGGAGGGACCTAGAATAAGCAGGCCAGCCAAAATCTTTCACTTCTTGTTGCCAAAGTACATTTTTTTTCCACAGAAGGGGCTTCCTGGCCGCTTGCCTGGTTGTGTCTCCTCAGGCAACTCAAATTTCTTTGAAGATTTGCTCACCTTCATCTCTTTCTCCCACACTCCTCACCCTACTCCCTCTACCAAATCTATCCATCTCATCTAAGCTTCCTTTCCATGCTTTAATCGACTGTTTGGCAAGTCTTTCAACCTCTGGTTCACACTTTGACAAATTAACCCTTGTACCACCTTAGATTTCCCATGCCATTTTTGTTTCTTTATTGGATTTTGTGTGATTTTGTTCTTTGACATTATTGGGCCAAAGACCACAAGGCTCCTTTGCATCATAGACTCATAAGATTGTAAAGATCAGTCTACTACATCTTCATCATCTTTATTCTGTACATGAAGAATAGGAATCTCAGAAAGACTTTATTGAGTCAATGCCTAGATGTGATTAAGCTTCTGACCCACCCATGTCTCCCTCATCCTGTCCAGTGTTCATCTGCCGTACCACACTGACTCCTCTGATCATATGGCACCTTGAAATCTCACAGATATCCAGCTGGGAATTAGAATGAGAAAATAATGTGCTATAGCTGTGTGGGGTCCAGCCCAAAGCCAAAGGATTCCTTTCATATAATGATAAGCCACAGGGTCTTTTAATCAAACAAGTAAAGTGATGTATGCCAAGGGCACCCATAACTAGGTGGATGGAAGGAGGTGAATATTTTGAGATATGTTGCCCTTGGAGAGATCTGCAGATGTAGCAAGTTGTCTTATGGAGTTGGGGCAGGACAGAATTCAGAGAAATACTGGAACTTCCTAGCAGACTGTCTCACCTCACTGAATTTACTACCCAACATGGTTTCTCAACTTTACATCTTTGGAGTTACAGATGAATACTGATTGTGGTTTTTTTTTGAGATTAATCTTCAAAGGGGCTATGACAGTGTGACTGGGGCTTCCTGGAAATAATAAAAGGAGGAGAAAAGAATAAATATTTATTAAGCACTTATACAAGTCCTGGTAATTTCACATACCTTAATGAAGTTGCAAGAAATTTTCCTATTGTATAGATGAGGAAACTGAGATTTAGGAGTGGTGGCTTATTTGACCAGGTTACTCAGGAAGTTGAAGCCAGACTCAAATTTTAACTCATTTGACTTAAAGAAGACGAGGAGTGTAAAGACCTCTACTGAAATTCTGTAGAACTGATTTCTAGACTCCAAGTTTCTGTTTATGCTGATTTCACCAAGCCTTGTGACTCCTGCCTGTTGTTCTTTTCTTTCATTTTAAAACCTGGTGTTAATCCTGTTTTACTTTCTTATAGGGATATTGGAAAGTCCAGGCAAAACAATGGATTTGACAGCCTTTGAAAATTACGAAGTGTTGTGCAAATACAAGTCATTAGTATCATTGCATTACAAAGTAAATATTGAGTAGAGGAAGAAAACCTAAGGAGTGTACAAATTTCTACATTGTTTTCCAAATTATTATGGAAGCAAACCAAAACCCAGAAGGTCTCTTGCAAAGTATTCTATTCCTCTAGATTCCTTTAATCTATGCAGATTAAGTACATACCCCAATGCCATTAACTGTTTCAACTATGAATTAGAAGGACATTGCTAAATCCAAAGCTCTATTACTTATCTTAGTATTCAAAATAATCTGACCTCTTAATATTCTATACTTAATGATTTGTGTGAGTTGAATGAAATTCTAACATTTTTCTGATAATTGCTTTATGTATATTTTTATATTACATTAATAGTGACTGACATCAAATCTTTTCTTTCAGACATTGAAAAATAAAACTAACAGCATCAGTAGTGTCAATCTGGCAACTGATCATTTATGAGTTAAAATCCCATAATGTTGTAGATAAAGGTAATAATTTTCTGTTCATGAAGATGGAAATAAACAACACACTCAACAACAAATAAACTTGGGAGAAAAACTTTCCATTCTAAAAAAAATTTTTAACGTTTATTTATTTTTTGAGAGACAGAGCATGAGCTGGGAAAGGAACAGAGAGAGAAGGGAAGTCACAGATTCTGAAGCAGGCTCCAGGCTCTGAGCTGTCAGCACAGAGCCGGATGCGGGGCTTGAACCCATGAACCATGAGATCATGACCTCAGCCAAAGTCAGCCTTCTAACAAACTGAGCCAACCAGGCACCCCAAAAACTTTCCATTCTGACTTTTGTTTCTCCATGGATAATGATTTCTTCTTCAGCATATGGGGAGTAAGTGATATTCTTAAACATTGGTACATACATAAATAAGTATGCATTATTTTTCTTGAGAATAAAAATATAAAGAACAATTAAAAGATAAAAGCAATATTTATGAGTAACTTACAGAAAGTCCTATTATTGTGCAACCAGTTTATATCTATTTTTTGTTGTTGTGTAAGTATGCAATGGAGTATTTACCACGTTATCCTGACTGCACCCATGCTAGGGCTTAGGTGCAGTCAAGGTAGTGATCCTATGTGGTCCTTTGCATGAACAAGTGGACAGATGGATTGAAGAAACTTCTGAGAAAAAGTCTCTGGAAATGGAAGTTCTGAATACAGCTGAAGCTAAAAGTTGATCTGACCCAGCTCCTCTGGGAAAAGGTGACTGACTGGTTGTGTGTGTAAATTGAGAGTTGTATCAGTAAAGGTGTTTACTCTTTTGGGTTCATGACTCTTTTGTACCTATTCCTTCCCAGCCATCAACTCCAGAAGTAGGAAGGGTCATCTTCTGTCAGAGGAGGTGCCGCATGGGTTTCTGGCTAAAAGGTATAGCAACTCTGTACTAGGTCCAGAAGCATCAGGGTTGGTTGCATTCTCATTTCTTCTGGTAGCATCTGGCATAGAAGCCTAATCAAGCCAAGAGCAGCTACTCTGAGGAGCTACTGGGGACTAGAAGCTGTAGATGATCCTGATTTGGTGGACTGATTCTTGATATATAAGCCTCTCCAGTGATTGTAAGAACTACTTGAGGGAGGGAAATCTGGGAAAAGTTGGGCTTCTAGCCACCATGATTTAGTTATCATTGTCAGTTGTGCCACACTGTGTTTGCTGGTTAAAAAAGCTGCTCAGATTACCAGTAAATAATTAAAAATTCACAAACAAGCAGATATAGAAGTAAATGCACATTTATTTCTACAAACCACTTATACATTGGGAAAATTTCAAAACCACATTCTACAATTTTTTTTTTAATGCAGCCAGATTATACAATTGATTTGAATACTACTTTTACTGCCAGGTGCCATTGATTAACCTGGGGGAGCTAGAGGAACAAGGGAAATGGAGATGCAGATATTGATTATAATATGAGTGAAGGAGAGGGTGGGGAGAGTGAAGTTAGGGGTGAGTATGACTACAGCATCAAGGTGACACATGGCAATCAATATTAGTGTTGGTGTGTGGTTGCTTTTTAGTTCCTCTCAATATCAGGTACAACTTGGTAAACTTACCCAGATCTGGAGACATAAAAGAGAGACAAAGAAACCATATTGGAAATGATGTTTTGTTGGCATAGTTGAAGCTAGAAAGTCTGTTCAGTTACACTCCATAGCTCATAGTTGTCCTCAGTCCTGGTGAGCCAATGCTATACCAAAAGCTCAGTCGGTTTCTCCCAATGGGAAGGAGAAAGTTTCTGCACTACTGGACTCCATGGATACCTTGGACAACTGCCTGTGGTACTTATCTGTCCTTCTGGGAATTATAGACCAAAAGAAAGAAGTTAGGTTTCAAAGTATTTGGGCTTTGGTAGGAGGGAAACTACCAGATTAATCAAACCCCAAATAAAAATATTCAAAATAAAGGTTATGATGGTGGAAGAATTTTAAAGCACCACTGGGGAAATGTAGGACCCTGTGTTGATACTGATTACTAGATTCTTCCTAGCAAAAAGTGTAATGGGGTCCCTAATGGGCTCCTGAAACCTGCACCCCATCTTTTGTATGTATGGACATACTTGCACTGTTCTGTGAGGAAGGGAAAGGTCTTTCTTTCATCATATTTTCAAAGGAATCTGTATTGGTCAACTTTTCTGGCTGCTGTAACAAACAATTCTAAAAATGTTTGTGGCTTAAATATTTGTTTCTTACTTATGGTCAGTTCAGTTCAGTTGGGAAGCTTGGGAAAGTATGTTCTGTTCTACATGAATAATTAATGACTTTTTTTTTAGTGGGGTTATGGGTATTTGGGAGACAGATTATAGAGGTAAAGTACCACTTTCATTACATGATATTAAGGATATTTTCATCAAAATGACTTACCATTGTCGGTGATCGCTTTAATCACTTGGTTGAAGTAATTTATGTTGTGATTCTCCACTGTAAAGTTACTATTCCCTTGTCAATCCCCTTCCCATGCTACTGTGCTCTTTGAAAGAAAGTTACTAAGTGCAGCAGAAACACTTCTTTTGAGGATGTAGTATCTATGTAAATTATTTGTAATTCTTCTGCAAGGGATATTTGTCTTTTTATCCCCATTTATTAATATATTCATAGTCTTTTCACTGTGCTTTTTTTTTCAGCACCTCCCTACTGGTTCTATGAAACACTCCAGGTTCCTATTGTATATTTCCTCCCCAGTCCTAGACACAACCACTTCTCCAAGAGACTCTGGGCCTTCTACTGGACAATGATAATAGAAAATAACAACTGGGTGCTGGGTATGCTGTTGTTACAGGATCATCTGACAGAGCAAAGAAATGTATGTATATATACATAAACATATGACTTTTTCTTTATGTCACCATCTACATCTATATTAAAAGAAACATAAGTTCTTACTGATGTCTTCAACAGTAATCCATTACCACATGAATCAGTCTAGTCTCTTGTTTATTTGTAATCTCCCACTTCAACATGAGAAACCTGGCTTCCCCAACTGCCATTCCTTTTCTTAATTGTGCCATTATGGATAGTGGTTTCAGAATTTGTATGTGTGTGTGTGTGTGTATGTGTGTGTGTGTGTGTGTGTGTGTGCGCGTGTGCACACACGCACGCTCGTGTGTGTGTGTGTGTGTGTGTGTGTGTGTGTGTGTGTATCCCCAGGGAAGACGACTTTATTAGCAAAAGTTCATTACTTATGTCAGTTTTCTTTTACCTTGGTCTTGCAGGTTCTACTCATTTGCAGTTATTTAGATCAGTACCTTTTGTCCCTGTCCCCTTCTGTTGTTTCAGACATTTATAACACAGTTAGTTTAGTTTGCCACATTCCACATTCTATCAGTCCAATAACATCAAATAGTTTCAATGCCACAGAATATCCCTGGAGCTTCACTTATTCAAAACTGTATCCTTCCATCACCACTGATCTTTCTACCATTCCACCAATTCTGTATTTCCAAAATGTGGTACAATTGGAACCATTGAGTAAGCAGTGCCCCAACACCCCCACTGATTTCTTTCACCTAGAAACATGCATCCAAGACTAACACATGTCTTTTATGGTTCCATAGATCACATCTTTTTTCTAGTCACCAAGTAACATTCCATTATATGAATGCATCATAGTTTACTCATCCATTCACCTGTTGGAGAATTTCCCAGCTGCCTCTAGTTTTTGGTGATTATGAATACATCTGCTATAAACTTTCATGTGCAAGTTCTAGTGTGAGCATCCATTTTCAGTTAGGTAAATACTTAGGAGTGCAATTATTGAATCATATGGTAAAATTAGGTTTGGCTTCGTTAGAAGCTGCCAAAATGACTTCCAAAGTAGCTGTAATCACCAACAATGAGTGAGAGTTTCTGTTGTTTTACATGTGTTGTTTACAATTGGTATTCTCAGTTTGTTTTTATTATATATTTTTTATGTGTACAGAGGCTTTCTTCCTAACTGCCCAAATATAGAAGCAACTGAGATGTCCTTCAATAAGCAAAACAAAACAAAACAAAACATAAAATAGGGTATATCCAGGCAACGGAATGCCATTCAGTGACAAAAAGAAACAAGCTACTGAGCCACAAGAAGACATGTAAGGATCCTCAAATGTATATTACCAACTGAAATAAGCCACCCAATAAGGTCCTGCAACATGTGACACCAACCATATAGGACATTATGGAGAAGACAAAACTATGAACATGGCAAAAGATCAGTGTGTTCCCAGGAGTCCAGGTGGAGAGATGGAAGAACCCAGATGTTTCTTATCCTAGGATTCCCCTGCTGGCCCTCATGAGATCCATGAGAGCTGGCTTCTTCTGAGAAAAGTAGTTTTAGCAGCAGCATCTTAGGCCTGATTTTACCATTTCTGAGCCATCCCTGAATCTCTGCAAGTTTTTTGGATTTTAACCAAAAATCCAAACAATTTCCTAATTTCTAGCTATTAGAAAATGGCTATGCAGAAGCATTTCTTTTTTATCTTAATTCACGATTATCTAATGACAAATGATTTTAAGGATATTTTTATATATTTATTTGCCATCTTTGGTGAGGTATCTGTCCAGATCCTCTGTCCTATTTTTTAGTTGGGCTGCTTATTTCCCTATTATTGATTTTAAGGGTTCTTTGTCTATTTGAATATTAGTCCTTTATCAGATATGTATCTTGTAAGAGTTTTCTCCCAGCCTGTGGCTTGTTTGTTTCATTCTCTTGACAGTGACTTTTGTAGAACTGGAGTTCTTAATTTTAATCAAGTCCAACTTATCATTTCTCCTTTCATGAGTTATGACTAAGTTTCTTTTCTTTAGTGTTCTGCTCATTTCCATGGTCTTTTTAAAGTTTTCCACTGGATACTTTGCATCTGGTCAGATAATGATAAGAGGTAAATAGTAAGGATGATTCTAGGACTCTTTAGGGCCTGGCTTGGAAGCAGCTTACATCACTTCTTTGCACATTCTATTGGACAGAACTTGTTGCATAGCTCCATTTAGATTTTAAAAAGTTGAGAAATGTAGTATTCCTGGTGTCCGAAAGGAAGGCAGAATATTTTGGTGATCATTCAGTTTACGACTCATAAATAATTAGGAAACTTACCTTGGACATTCATTAGTGAAAAGTTATGTTTTTCAGGGTATCATGATTTAGGTTGCCAGGCTTGCTTGGTCATAGGGAAATTGTTAGAATGGAGTCAGGGTGGTAGTATATTTCTCCAAAGTAGTCTCGAAAGATTCTGGTATCTGAGGGTATCTGCAGAGATCTGTGGGGCTTACCTCACTATTTGCCCTGTCTTAGTCTACCTAGAGTACTATAACAAAAATACCATAGATTATGTGGCTTAAACAACAAAGATTTCTCACAGTCCTGGAGGCTGGGAAGTGCAGGATTAGGAAACTGGCAAATTTGGGGTCTGATGAGAGCCTGCTTCCTGTTGATGGATGGCTATCTTCCCACTGTGTCCTCACATGGAGGAAGAGGCAAGGAAGTTCTCTGGAATCTCTTTTAAGGGCACTGATCCCATTCATGAGGACTGTACCCTCACGATCTAATAGGTTTTCAAAGGCCCCACCTCCTTTTATCATCACATTGGGGGTTGGGTTTCAACATATGAATTTGTGGGAAGATCACATTCAGTCTGTAACCTTTCATCACTAAACCTCCAAGGGAGGAAACGGAACTGAAAATGGGGGGAAAAATTCTCTGAAAGATTCCCATATATCTGTCAATCCCTAGAAGTGATTAACTACCCTGAGGAGCATGGAGAAGACATCTTTCACTTTTGGAGGGGAGGCCATGCATCTAGAATCATCTCAGACTTGAAAGTGAGAATTGAATCATGCTTATGACAGCATTTCCTGAAGTAAGTGAGGTGTAACTTGGTTACCTGGCACTTGGTATTTGTCTCTGTTTGTACCATGAAAATTTATGAAAATATTGACTAAGATTTGGTCTACTGCTATAAAGGAAGGGTGTCATGGTCTTTGCTGGATTTGAGTTTACTTTTGCATCAGTTCTTTGGAATGTTTCCTTTGAATGTTGGTAGCATATTACACCCATTTTCTATATAGTGACTGTAATAAATATTAATTAGGTTTTATAAAGAATTAGAGAGTACATATTTAGGCAACTGAACTAATTTCAAATTCATACTGAAAACAGTAAAATGACAACATTAGTTTATATGTGGGCATATCTTTTCTATTTTATTTTTATGGATAATGGTGAAGATTTTGATATAGTAACTTTTGAACACCTGCTAATCTCAGAATGTTTATAAACCATTGATTTTAAAACCTGTGTGATTACATGTCTTATAAAAATTATGATCACAGACCCCCAAATACATGTACATTCACTAAGAAACTCTGTACATGTGCAACTGCAGTAATATATTATGAACACAAAATACCCACTGTAAATGTAAAAGTCAAAGAAGAGATTGCGCTAATGCAGAATTTGAGATTCTAATAGTTTATCTCTACATTCCAATGGATGGTCTTGCCCACATTCTGGGTCACGCTCAAAGGGTGTAACATAAGTAAGACACTTCATGTAGTATACTTCAAATTAGAGTTAGTTGTCGCTGTAAAACTTTATTTTACAAGAATTGCATCTACATTTTTAGGATACTGAATGCCACGCAGTCATGCTATTGAAATGGCAAGTTGCCAAATAGGTTGCTTTCAGATTCTGGAAGAAAAAAAATCTAGCTTTCTTGAAAGGCTTTGTCTTTGACTCAGCTGTTGTCAATTCATCACATTGCTAAGTCTCTACGATGCAGAGAGAGATTAGGACCAACAATTTCCACGCCACCAAGGATGATTTAGAGAATCATGAAAACAGATTTCCCTGTAATCACCTGAAGCAGTGAAAGAATCTGAAACAAAAAGATGCAAGTGGCTGGATAGAATCCAGAAAAAACAAAAACAAAAACACAAGTAGACTAATGAAAATTATAGGAATAAGAGTAATAAGAACTCACACTTATTGAATACTTAATATGTGCCAGGAATTGTCCTTGCTAAGTGCTTCATACACATTATCTACTTTCATCATTATAAAAACCTAGGGAATATGTTAATTATTATATTTTATACAATGAGTAAACTGGCTCCTGAGATGAAAGATTAATGGGAAAGCATTTGTGTCTGGAAAATAAAAAGTGTTTAAGTGATTGCCAATTTACTTCTACCCTCTGTCAGACAGGTTTCCTTCAGTATGTAGAAAGTTGGAATTGTTTACTTTTAGACCCTTTCCAGCACTATATTTCCATAAATATGTTTGAACTTGTGCTTATCATTATTCTAGATGTTTACCAAGTATATAATCTTGAGGAAGTCACTTATCTGCAGTGGATATCAGTTTAACCATCTGTAAATTGGGGCTGTCCTAACTGGCCTTTCTGAAGTTCTCATAAAAATCCAACATTAGTATGTTTTGAGAACTCTATGATGTTCTATCTGCTTAAGGCATCCTTATCATGATTATGAAAATGTGATATGATCTCTGTGTTGTCAGAGTTTTTAGTTCATGAAGAAATCTTACTTATAAAAGCATGTTCATAACCAGGAACAGATGATTTTTTTTCTTATTTGATCATAGGCTTTCGGGAAGCATGCATTGATGAGAGGAAGTAGTCCTAATTCTTTCACAGTGGTGATACTTTAATAATCCGTTGTATTCACAGGACACTTTAAGCTTTCAAAATACTCATACACTAATGGTCTCACCTGGTCCTCCCAAGACTTTCAGATGAGGATGCTGAAGACTATGTATTGTCTAGCCCTGCATTAGGCAGTTACTGTGTGATGGGGTCAAAAGGAGACCAAAGTCCTTTTGATTCTCCATTCCAGGATTGGTTTTTCCTCCAACTGTATTGACCCTTCAGACACTGGATTCTACTATTAGTACTGCTTTTGGGGACTTTGGTCACAGCTTGGTTGCACCATTTGATTCCCTCAGTCAATACCTGGCTCATTTTCATCAGAAGAGTCACCTATGCCTCCTTCCCTCCATAAGCATTTAAGAAGTTAATGGTATTTCCTATGCTAGACACTACAGATTGATAATTAGATACTCTCAAAGAGTCTCATCAAGCAGGTAAATAAGAAAAGAAGCGGTTACAATATGCTGTGGAGGTGATATAATAGTTGAAAGTGAGCAAAATTTTGAGGAATGTCAGGATAGGGCCCAATAGAAAGAAGGGGGCCAGGAAAAGTTTTCTGGAGGAGACATATCCTAGGATAAGTACTAGCTGGTCCAGCATAGATCACAGGGATAGTCAGAGGGGACAGTATGAGCAATGCCCTCAAAACCTGCTCCTTAGATGCTCTTGATTTGACTGAGGGTGAAAGAGCACAGTGCTCTTTTTAAAAAAAATTTTTAATGTTTATTTATTTTTGAGAGAGAGAGAGAGAGAGAGACAGAGCTCAAGAGGGGAAGGGCCAGAGAGAGAAGGAGACACAGAATCTGAAGCAGGCTCCAGGCTCCGAGCTGTCAGCACAGAGCCTGATGCGGGGCTTGAACTCACAAACCGTGAGATCATAACCTGAGCCAAAGTCAGACACTTCACCGACTGAGCCACCCAGGAGCCCAAGAGTGCAGTGGTCTTAAGGTAGAATGTTTCTGACACTAAAATTAGGGATTTTTTTTTTTTTTTAGAGTTTTAGCCTGAAAAGTCAAGGCTTAGTTTTTGTGAATGCTTAGTGACTGACACTCTGAGCTCTCTAGACCATCTTTCTTCAGGCAGACCTGGGGTGCTGATTGAGCCACTGGCCATCTCTACATCTCAGGGTTTGCCAGTGATTAAGGGCATTTTTGTCTGAGTGCCTAAGTACTGGGGCAAACTGCCCAGCTTAAATGAATCGATGGACTAAAAATTGTCTTCCCAGCAGGCTCTGCCAAGCAGTCTCCAGCCAACGTTCCAGGTAACTGAGAAAAGATCCATTGAGCTCAGCTGGAGCTCTGTTTCAGCTGACTCAGCATCCTGGAAGTACTTCTCCAGTCATTTATATGTCTACTTTTCTTCTCTGACCTCTGCTCTGGATCTCTACTCTTGATGAGGTCTGTGCCAAGGTGGGAGATGCTGAGGTTTCAAATGACGGCACCTTATCAACATCTCTATGTGCTTCTGACATGCCCATAAAATAGACCCAGCTCAATAGTCCATTTTTATTCTCTATTAGTTTAATTCACATTTGGGTTAGGCCCAAGTAATAAAGGTTTTAGTTCAAGAGAAACATTTTAAAACATGATGAATGAGATTAATCTTGCAAAGATCATGGAAAATAAAATATTTCCATTTGAATCTGGAGAGTTTAAGAAACTTATAAAAGGTCATACAACTGGCTTGTGGAGGAAGTAGCCCTAGAACCCATGACTTTTGGCTAATTCCAATGTTCTAAAAATAACTGTTTTCCTTATTTTTAGAGAACATTAAAAAAATAGTATTCCATTCTATTGTAAGTAAAATGAAGTAAGTAGGGCACATGCCATTATTATAGCTGTATAGATGAGGGAAATTGGACAGACTTGTCAAAAGTCATCCACCCAAAGATAAGCAATAGACCTGGGAATGGAATTATTCCTCTTTTAGGACTTTTCCTAGTATGCAATGTCCTAGTTCCATAAATCCCAAAGTAGGAGATGGGGTGGGGAGAATTCTAAGTTGGGGCCATTACTGCCTCTAGCAAGCCATGGGTTTTGAGCAATTGTCTTTTCTTCTGTTATCCTAGGCTCCAGGATATTCCTCATTCTTAAAATGCGCAGATTGCACTTTAGCAGGGTTGCAAACCAGGATATCTATAAGAGCCAAGCCAGGGGTACCAATGAGTAATCAGGCAAGGTTGGCCCTTCTTCAGAGGGGGCAACTACGATTCATCTGCAGCTGACTGCTGCCATGTTGGTATGCTGGTCCACAACAGAGGCACCTTCTGATTGTTTAAAAGGAGTTAAAAACAAAGATTTAATGTGAAATCTCTTTATTTTTAATTATTGGTGGAAGGATCAAAATAACAACAATAACAAAAAAACAATGTTGTACTAAAGAACAACACCCGTGGCCTAGAAATAGCTTATAAGCGATCAGTTTGCAATGTTTGGATGACAAAATCTTTGGAGAACTGGTGAGTGTTGACATTCCATCATTCCATAAACCTTCTTATAACTCGATTGTATAAATGTATGATAAGTTTCCATAGACTTCCACATCATCAAAATACCTATTTTAAACACATTGTAAATAGCTTCAAAGAAGCTTAAGTAATAGGCTTTAAAGGAATGTAAAAATAATAGAATACTTAAATTCCACCTTTTTGTTCATCTTTGCTGTTGGCCCCTATGAATAGATGTTTTGCCTTAAAGATGATATTGCTCCTGAATTACTCTTAAATTTTTTGTGGCTATGTTCTATCTTCAATGAGATGATAGCTTTTTTTAGTCCAGAAATTATATTTCTCTATATTTTCCTTTTCTCCTTGGCCACCATGATATATGAATACAGTTTGATACTTCAATCCTTTCCTTCCTTTGGTTTCTATGATCCTGAACTGTAGGGGAGTTTTTTCTAGGTGACTGGTTTTCTGTCTCTTCTGATGGGGTCACTATTTCTCATGCTGCTATATGTATTCTCTTAAGTTCTCTTCTTGACCTTCTCTTTTGCTGCCTCAAATATCACTTATATGGAGATGACACCCATAACTTCCTCCTTTATTCCACTCCTATAACTACCTATATGCCCTTTGGAAAAGCCATTATTTTGCTTGGCTAAATTAGCACCGCAGCCTTACTTCAGCTAGCTATATTACCACGTAAAGGAGGGAGGAGAGGGTGAGTGAGAGATTGTTCAGATAAAACGTATAGGATTTGGAGCCTGAAGTAATGGTGGAGAGTAAGGCAGAGGAAGGAGGCAAAAATAATTCTAAATTTCGAGTCTAGGTGACTTGGAACTGTGGGGAAATAAGTTCTACTTACATAAATGGGTTAGAAAAAAGCTTAGGGCAGAAAGTCACCACCATGGGGCGAAAGTGCCTGAGGTTAGCTAGGAAGATAGTGTAACGGAATCAGGAGTAACTTGTTATATCCCCTGCAGGAAATCACTTTACAACTGATGCCAATATACTATTATACTTTGATCACAAATTCCACTTGCCCCCCAGACCTTTTTCTTCTCACACACACAAGTTAATGATTACTATCTGATTGTTTTCTTCACGTTCACCACGTGTAAGATCTTGAGTGCTCAATAAATACGGAGACTGAAGCCCTGTTTTGGGCTCTTGTTTCCTCTCTGACGTTAGCGTCTCTTATATTCAATTCTGTGTCCCCTCTTGCTGGGTGAGCGAGAACTCCAGACTCATAGCCTGCGACAGAAACAAGGTAATACCATCAATAGAAATGAATAATACATCAAACTGTAGGTATATGAGAACTAATGAGTTTGAATCTAAGTTATTTGTATTTAGGGTAAAACTAAAAATACTTTTAAACTTGGACTAAATTGTAAATTGAGGTTAGGCCAGGGAAGATTTCCATTGGAACTACAATGGGTTATTTTTAATGATCCCTCTAGTACTCCTTGGTGCTGTATTTTTAGCATCTTCTTCTTGAGTCAGGAGTAAATTTATTATGCTTTATTCTAACATTTTTAATAAGAGGAATCTCTTCATCTCCTAATCCCAATCCAATATGTCTACCATACCTGTGGATTCTATCCATTTGTCCTCAGCTCCTCAACCTTTTCTCCAAATAAATGACTATGGGTATGTGCAAAGTGTTAAACAAGTAAATAAGAAGCTGCTTTGTTGAATTTCAGATGGGGGTCCTCAAGGTCCCCCATCCCAATTCCCAAAGACTCTGAAGAGGCACCTTTGCAACTATAGATTACCCTTCTGACTGACTGGAGAATGAGGAAAAAGTTCCCAAATCTTTTTGTTTTTTTTTTGTATTCTGTGTCTCAGCCATCCACCCGCCCCCCAACAGTTCCTTGGCCAAACGAAATAGCTAAATCTTCTGTTTATTAAGTAGTTATGTCTAAGCAACTTAATACAATTTATGTCCTAACAATTTAATAGCCATTTAAGAAACTAATATATATATATGTATATGTATATATACATATATATATGTAATTTTTAATTTCATTCTTAAATAACTATAATCACTCGATGATGGCATATGTATGCTTGTTGGGCCCTGCAAAATTCTCAAACCTTGGAATTAGATTGGATGCTGTCACCTTTATTTCCTGTTTCACTATGACTGTGTGGTACTTGCTGTTAGTCACAGGAAGAAATGAAAATCCAGCTTCACTAAGATATAATGCCATCAAAAGCAAAATACATGAAAAGTGTGAACTACCTTGAGCCTAGTAGTTTGTGTGGTTTCTGACAGATGTCAACTATTGCTGTTTCCCTTAAGAATTGGAAATGTCTGACAGCAACACTGTGAGGTCACTATGGCACTTTGAATCCTCTCAACTAATACAGTCAGAGAATCATGTGAGCAGGGCCAAGAGTCAATGAAGAGTCATGGTCCAAGTTCAGTTAACTAGCTTTGTGACGTTGGGCAAGTCAATTAAGCACTCTCCACCACAGTTCCCTTGTTGTAATCAATGGAGGATGTCTGGATTTGTTGATCTCTCATGGTTCCTTCTAGTTTTCAATGCCTATAATCGAATGCATTCTTATTTTACAACTGCTGCTAAGGAAGCTTGGAAAGAATTTGCTACCTTAAATAGCAAGTAGTCACTTTTTCCTGCATCCTTGTTTTGAAAATGAGGACAAAATAGGTCTTAAATTCAGCCATTTCTCTCCTGCCAACACACTCCCAACCTCTGTCAGTTTTGCAAGCTCAGAATTCTTTCAGAGGAACTATCTAAGGAATTCTGTGCATGCTTAGTATCAGGCCTGAGACAGAAGAGGAAGAATTGAGTTTGTATGTTTTGATGCTTTGAAACAAGTAAAATATCTCCATGGACACATTCTTGCTTAATATATCAGAAAAATCTCCAAGACTCCCTTTTCCCTTTTGGGGCTACTAGTTGGGTTAGACTGGAAAGATAAGGTGTTTCCAGTCACTATCTTTAAACCCATGGAGAGCTTAGAGAAAAGGAAGGGTGATTTGTTCATTAATTTTGAACAGAAAGGGTGAATGCATATTCTTTGTATTTTGGAGTAGGTCAAGTGAAAAGAAGCAATAACAATTTCTTGTAACCCAATTGGTAAATTCAAAATGTGCTTTGTCACTCAAGGTTTTCATTGAACAGAATTTCTTAATTTTTTATATATCCTCACATTTGTTGGTCTTACATTTCTATTTTTGAGGTTTTCTTTAATTTTTTTTCAACGTTTTTTATTTATTTTTGGGACAGAGAGAGACAGAGCATGAACGGGGGAGGGGCAGAGAGAGAGGGAGACACAGAATCGGAAACAGGCTCCAGGCTCCGAGCCATCAGCCCAGAGCCCGATGCGGGGCTCGAACTCACGGACCGCGAGATCGTGACCTGGCTGAAGTCGGACGCTTAACCGACTGCGCCACCCAGGCGCCCCGGTTTTCTTTAATTTTTAAAAAAATGTTTATTTTTGAGAGAGAGAGAGAGAGGTGGGGGGAGGGACAGAGAGAGGGACACAGAATCTGAAGCAGGCTCCAGGCTCAGAGCTGTAAGCAAAGAGCCTGACACGGGGCCCAAAATTATGAACCATGAGATCATGACCTGAGCTATGTTGGACACTTAACTGAGCCACCCAAGGGACCCCGAGGTTTTCTTTTAAAAGGGTTTCCCTAAATTATAAAATTATTCATATTTCTGTATTATAAGTTTATAGTTTTAACCTTTCACAACTAGGACTTTAATCCTTCTACAGTTCATCTTGAGTGTAGCATTAAATACCTAGTTATTTCTACATCTATAGTGAGCAAGGTTTCCCACCATTACCTATTAAACCATCTCCCTTTACCCCAATGTTTACGGTGTGCTCCTTAAGTTATAGTCCACATCTCTATATATGTAGGCATTTGTCTCTTGGCTTTCTATTGATCTATTGGTCTTGTTCTTATTATTATGGCTTTGTAGTGTCTCTTAATATATGATAGAGCAAATTACCATTCTTTAGTTTTCTTGTCAAAGATCGATTCAGTCATCTCTGGACTTAGGGGTAGCATAGAATATTTGAGATATAAGAACTGGTAGAAGCAATAGATTACATGCATACAAAATATCCTAAATGGATCTTAAAAATACAGTGAGGAAAACAAGCAGAGTGAGATATGTAATTTAATAACTTTTATAGAAAATCTAAAGTGCATGTACTTAGATAAAATATACCTAATTTTAAGAACATAAAAACTAAAAAGTTTATTAAACACATTAGAATAGTTACCCTTGTTGGGAGTATTGGTTGTGGATTTTGAGAATAGTATAAAAGATTGCATAAAATAAAAATGTATTTATATGGAATAAGTCACATTTGAGATAATAGTGTAATAATTTTTGAAAAAAAAAAGCCATCAATTATCTAACTCTTCAAATTAGAATCAGGGACAAAGCTGGTTGTTCCTATATATAGCATGTTTTTCTGGTAGGTGTTGAAAACAAAAACTGAGGTCAGATGTGGGTTCAGCTCTGCAAGTCAATTTCCTTAAATCAGCACATGGGAGGAAAAGTTAGAAATCCTCACCAGAAGGAGGTAGAACCATTTGATCTTACCCTTTATGAGTTATTGATATTATTTGAAATTAGTTGGTAGGGAAATCTGTCCCAGAAAGCTCCTGTCCTTGACTCTGGTAGGCCCTAAGTGTAAACATGCACAGATCACTGCCTGAGTCACTCAGCACTCCACCCTGCCTCAAAGAAAAGAGCACTTTGTCCAGGAGCGCAGTGCCCTGACCAAGAGCTAAAAGCGTCCTCTTTTCTAATTGTCAATTATGTCTACACTCCAAGATAAACAACTCTCTTTTAACATCAGACCGGCCTGGAAGGTTCATTTAGGACAGAGCTATTTGAAGGGCTGGAGTGGGGGGGGCAGGGAGTAGAGGAGGGCAGAGAAAGCAAGGAGACAAAGTTTGAAAACAAGACATACAGTCTGCTTTTTCTGATACATTCGTGCATATGCCGAATTAGAGAATGGTCATGCATTATTAGCCTGAGGCTTTAGGGAGGAAGGAGGTGGAGGGCACAAGGAAGTTAAGTCTTCACTTTCAACGACAGCTGTGGGGAATTTTTTTTCTCTAACAAAGTCCCTTTTTATTTGTTGGGGACTGGAGGCATTTCATATCTCTCTATATTCATGTGTATATGTATATATACCTATAGACGTGTTTATACATAGGTGAATTATATGTGTATGTATGCATATATATGTATATACATATTACATATGTGTGTGTGTATATGCACCTATGTATAGTTTAAAAATATGGTAGTGTTCTATTATTTGCTAGGAGTGGAAAACTTAGCTCCAAAACTTTCTAAAGATCTATTTTTTCTAGTTCATTTATATAATAGATAGGATTGCAATTGACTGCAGTTGATAGTAAGGCCAGAGATAATTTAATTCAGTACCTACCCAAACCTGTTGTGTTTCCATGAGCCAGAAGAAGAGGAAAAGAGGATCTAATAAGAAAGAATGAGAATATTTATTCCTGTGTAACAGATAAGTAAGGATAATAGTGAAGGATTTTCCCTGAAGCTAATCCTCCCTTGGGTATCTGCTTTGGAGAATAAAATAACGTCACTCAAATTCCTTTTGCCCATGCTCCCTCTCTTCTCTTTTCTCTCCTGAGTGACCCTTTTCTCTCCCTTCTCTCCCCAATTTATATCATCCTATGCCTGGCATACTTAAAACCCCAGAAATCTATGTGCTAATTAGTGTGGTTATGATTTGCAACCTGTCCAACGATGCCAGGAAGTGAGACGCAACCTTTTCAAGTTCAGTAGCAACCATCTAATGTGAGTCAAAACAGGGAGATGTGTTCAGCTAATTTGGGGGGAGGGGATGGTTGGGATTTGTACATTCAAAGTTCAATGATGACAGGTCACATTGGAGGGGGACAGCCTCTGTTAAAATGCACCAATGAAGTCAGAAACTTTCTAGGCCAAGCAGAGAGAAGGGAGATTGTTTTTTTGGAATGAGCTGTTAAACGTGGAAGCCCAAGAGAATCAGGAAACCTGTTTCCAATCAGACACAAAGATTATTTCTATTTCTTTCCAGCTCTAGCAATGAGACCTTTAAAACGAGTTTGGGGAAGTAGTGAATACTTGGTTGTTCAATTATTAGCCTAGATAGACTGTTTGTTTTGGGACAGTTTTTTTTGTTGGTAAAAGAAGAAAGAAAATGTGTGGATTTTTGTTCTTGGAGCCACTGGGTGAATTTTGTCTCCACTGCTTCAGTACTTTTGGCATGAGCCTTTGCCCACCAATGCCCAGCTAGCATTTCATATGACTTCTTGCAGTTTGGACTGTCATTTTACCCAACACGTGGGTGTAAATAAGGGGAAAGTTCTTTGCTTATTCTGGCTTAGTGAAGAGGGAAGAATGGATTCACGTGGCTGGCAAGAACTAATTCTAGGGTTAACACCCAAATGTCAATGGCACTTCAAGAATCAGAATCTTTGACCTTAAAACTCAAGATACCATTAAGTTTCTGGGCTGTCACAGAGAAACTCATCAAGCTTAATGATTCTTAATGAAATAGTCCTTTGACTATTTAAACTATGATTATTCACTAGAAAGCAATGTTTAGAAATATCTTCTGTATAACATGTTTCTGTATAGTCAATCTATTAATAAAGAGGTAGTCTAGCTTTCTTGATATTAGTTTTGAATATGGATAAGTCGTTGAATCTGTGTGATATCCACAGTGCAGGGTTGTTAGGAAGATTAAATAAGTTGTCATGTGTAATTCAAGTAGCAGAGTGTGTGTCCTTAATTACCATTCTTTTTAGGTTTCTTTATAGATTGTAAGTTATTCAAAGGGATGGACTATGTCTTAATAGATTTTTATCAATTTATCATAACATCTGGGGCTCACAAAATATTTGTGGAATTTGCCATATAACTGCAGGCTTTGAGTTCAGATTTTTTGATGGGTTTTCAATCACTTGAATGCCTCATTCAGTTTTTGTGTTTTCTGTTGTTTTACCTGGTGCACACCCAACTTTCTTTTTTTTTCATGGGCTTTGTTTCTATTCATGCTCTCTGTTAAACTAACAATCAACCTTCGAACCAGCCTTGATTTAGTCTTTATTAACTCTCCTTTGTTCTGAGGGTCCATAATGACTACATCTTCTGGTGTTGACTTAACAGAGCAATGACCATTGGTCAACTGCCAATGTGATATTGATATAATAATAGCAGAAGGCTAAAGGTTCCTTTACTTTGTCTACAACTTAAGAACAGCCTTCTGTAGGCAGTTCACTGTTCAATCCTGCTGTGGCTCCATTGTTGAGAGGTCTAGCTCATGCCAGTCAGCAAAGAAAGTGAGGCAGGTACAAATTTTTGAATACTTTTCTTTCCTCTGCCCTCAATATTCAAATATGCACACAAACACGCATGCACACACGTAGAGCTGATCTTCACTGCCAAGTATGGCATAGTTTTGGTCTGGTGGAACAAAAAATGCCAGCCAGGTGAGTCATATTCTGATTTATTGCATAAACATTTTCCATGTGAGAAGTAGAAAAATGAAACTATTGCCTGTTAAAGCTGGAAAAGGCTAGTGTTTCCCTGACACTGGGCTGCAGTTATGGGCTGGGCTGGCTGCTGCAGGATCACCTGGGGAACTTTATAAGGAAAGAAACTAACTTCTAGGTCCACTCTTGGAGTTTTTCAGCCAAAGCTCTCTTGATGATGCTTGAGTTTGATCAGTTTTGGGAACTACTGATTTCTCTGAATCCTTTAATTTTACAGTAGGCAGCATGAAGGCCCTGGAAGAAGTGATTTTGTCTAGGTTTCTCCAGGAGGTAAGAGGAAGAGCTGAGAGGGAAAGGGAAGAAATGAATATTTAGTGAATGTGAGAGTTTGGGGGTTGTATGCAGGGTTTTATACATGTGGTCTCATGGCCTTTGGAAAGAGGCATTAACTTCTCCATTACAAAAGAGGGAATTCAGGTGCAGAGAGGCTAAGAAATTTTCCCAAGCTCCCATACAAAGTGGTAGAGATAAGCAATGGATCTAAATTTGCCTGCCTCCAAAGCCTCCTAGTTTGGGTCTTGTCTCCTGATTCCTAGTCCATGATAACACAATAGGAACTTACTTATTGTAAGATAACCGAACAGCTCAAATCCTGTAGGTTCTTATGCTGACATGCCACTGTTCAGTCTTCTGAGCCTGAGTTCTGTTTTGTTTAGAACTTATGCTGGTTCTGTTGGATTCCATGAGTCAATGTTCTAAATCTTCAACCTGAATGATAGTACCAACCCAGCCCCCTGCAACTGGATTCACTTCAAAATATTTCAACATACATTTACTAAGAAACTACTATGTACAAGATGCTATGTTAGGAACTTAGAGGTGAATGTGAAGGACAATGTTTTGATATTTATAGAGCCCACAGTCTCGAGGGAGCCACGAGAAAAGAAGTTATGCCAATAAAATGCATTGGGAATTATACCAGAGGAAGTGGAAGATGCTTTGGGGATATGTAGCAGGGATCTTTAACACATGTTTAATACCAAGGTAGGCCATCCTGAAGCTGACAGCTGAAAGATGAGCAGGTGTTAGTTAAGGGGAAGGTGTGGACCAAGAGCATGGGGTAGAGTGAGAGATGTTTCAGATGAGGAACAATGTGTGTGAATTCCAGGAGTCTAGACATTGTGTGAAGAGTTTGCATTTGGCCAGTTCAAGGAACTGAAAGAAGCTTATTTCTGGAAAGAGAGGGATGCTAGATGTTAGAAGGGGAAGTAGGAAGCCTCCAGATGGAGAAAAGCCATGAAAACCCAACTAAGGCCTTTGGATTTTATTATTAAGTATAGATAAGCCACTGAAGTTTCCCAACCCTGTAAAAATCATCTTGGTATTAAAAATGGTATAATATAAACAGGCTTATAGTTTGGAGGATATTTTGATGGTAGTGTTAGTGATAGATTGGGTGGATTGAACTTGGAGGCAAGGAGACCAGATAGGGGGCTGTTTCATTCATAGACCAAAACTGTGTTTTATTTATGTTATAGTTTCAACATGTAGCACACTGCCACATACCTAATATGCATCAAGTAAATATTACTTGAATGAATAGTTGTGAAAATGTTTGTAAAGGACAATACTCCCCTCTCCCCCAGCCCCTCTCCAATATTTCTTGTTTATTTTGGCTTCTTTGTCTAAGTTTCCCCCCCTCCCCAGGTATGTATGTATTTTTTCTATGTGAACAAATATTTTAGGTTCACCTTAAGACCAGCTGCCTCTTGAAGTCTTCCTTGACTATTCTTAGTTTCATTGATTTTCTTTTTATCCTCTCAATTCAAATATTACTTAGTCTGTTTAAAGCTGTATGGCATTTTGCCATGATTGTTCCATGTGGATGAATCTTCAACTACTTCTAAATTTAGTTTGTTTATATATATATATATATATACATATATATGTATATATATATATAGAGAGAGATTGATTTTATATCAACTATATATCTATATCTATAGTTATATCTATCTATCTATCTATCTATCTATCTATCTATATCTATCTATCTGCTGGTCTACTTATCTATCACTGAGCCTAGATGGCTATGAAGAGCTAGCCTCTTTCACACAGTTGTAGAAGTATAAAATTCCTTCCTGAAAAATAAATATGGAAATTATATATATTGTTGTAAAATACTCATACTGTGTGACTCAAAATTTTTTTTACTAGAAATCTATATTAAGCAAATAGGCAGAAATTACAATAAAGATTTATGTTCAAATAGATTTCTCTGCCTTTTGTGATTTTTAAGAAATTAGAAGCAATCTACTCATTCAAGCATGGGGAGCAGAGGACAAATGTTATAATCTTAGGTAAGGTATTATTTAGAAAAATATTTGGGGAAATATAACATGGAATGGCATTTTAAAAAGTGAGGTTACAAGTCAAGAATACAAATATTTTTATGTATTCTAGATTTCTTCACAATGATAGTACGGTTAAACTGACAATATAAATACTATGTTGAAGCCCTGTAAAATTGTTTCCTGATGAAATTCTTTCCTATTGCAAAATACCCAAGTTGGCCAGTGGGGCTACCATTCAGCAGTCAGAGAACCCCTCACATACCTTTTGGGCAGCAACGGAGAGGGAGAAGCAAGGTTCCAAGCTGGGCCTTTCAGAAGGAGGGGCCATGGCTCTCCTTCCTTCTCTTCCTGCCCAAGCCAGCCTTTGGTAGGTTGCCATAATTACATTTGCATGAACCCAGTCTGCAACTCACCTGTCCAATTTGGACTTCTCACTTCTAGTTTGCCTCCTATGGATGTTCTGAGAAATGAAATACTGACAGGCTGTGGCCACAGAGCTGGATGACACAGCAACCTGGGAGTATCTCCTAGCAGGATTCCAGAGCCCAGACCTGCCACATAGCCCATCTTTTCCATCCCATGATTACTTATGCTCTTAAAAACTTATCACAGGCCATACCCACATCCTCTCTTCTCTAGAGAATTATACTGGGTTCTTGTCCTGTTTAGCAGTGGCAGGCCATTCTGATAAAGCTTTACCCAGAGATGACATAGCATGTGTTGGTGAGGAACAGATGCTAGAAGAATTGTCATCATATCCCACAATGTCCCAGATGAAAGGCCTTGACACGTAAAATATGTCCTGTTATCTCTTGAGTGAGAAAAAACTCTCCAATGCACAATGGAGCAGCACAACAGCAGGCAGCAGGAATCTCTGTCAGGAACCAGTTCCCTTATCTTAGTGGGAGATGATAGCTGATTCATGATAGACCTCTTGACATATTAAGAGCTGCGATGTTTTATGTTGGCTTATTTTTTAATGTTTATTTAGAGTGTGACCAAGAAAAAAAGAGCAAGCAGGGGAGGGGCAGATAGAGAAGGAGACTGACAACTTCGAGCAGGCTCTGCTCTGTCAGCACAAAGCCCCACACAGAGCTTGATCTCACCAACCTGAGATCATGACCTGAGCTGAAACCAGGAGTAAGACACTTAACCAACTGAACCACTCAGTCTCCCCAATGTTGGCTTTTGTGACTTTCACCAGCAACATTCTTTAGGTCCTGGGTATACATTCTGGCTGGCCCCCTGCAGTGAAAATAGCCTGCATGTGCTGAGCTAGCACTGTGTGCTGGACAGTGTTTTAAGATCTAGGCATGTGCTACTTGCTTTAAGTTTCACAGCAACCTTGCGAGGTAGATACGATTATGATCATCATGTCATATATGTAACCACTGAGGCACAGAGAGGTTGCCTGTCCAAGGTCACATGGGTAGTAATTAAAAAGCAAGGACCTGAGTTCTGGCAGTTTGACCCAGGCATCCATATGAACCACCATGCTATACTAAATTAACACATGCAAAATGCTTACAGCAATGCAAGGCACACTGAAAGTACAAAGTAAGTATCAACTACTATCAATTCTTTTTAGTACTTCTGGGAAGTGACCAATTTTCTGTTTCAACTTCATATCTGTGGGGAATTGAACAAATTCCAACAATCCAGAAAGAAATGCTTGTTAAGCATCTTTGGTCTGAAATCTTGTGGTCTATATAACAAAAGGAAGTTGACACAGCCCTGGATTTCAGACAGTGGGTATGTGAGATATGGCAAAGTGGGGTCACTATCCTCTACTCCATATTTTAGTGAACCTTAAAATGCATTTGGTTTGTCTCAAGTCAAGGAGGTTATAGACAGGCAAGGATGAGGTGGCTGATGGTAAATGAATAAATGGTGAGTAGTCTTTGAGGCTCTAAGCCTTCTCACACCCACACATACTTAATTCTTAGGCTGCAAACTTTTTTACTTGTATTTTTATGAGATTAGCTTTCTTTCAACAATTTCACTGGTATTAATTTAATCAATTTAATCAATTAAATATTTAATCTGGATAAATATATTGGGGTTGATTGGGACTGAGGGAGAAGCACAGACAGCAATACTTTTTCCACTCAGACGTACTAGGGTATTCACATTGAAGAGTTTATGTGAAAGATAGTTATGCACATTTATAGCTTAACAATGTGGGGCAATCTGTTGATTTACATGCCAAATGAGTACAAATAATTATACATGTTCTTGTAATTCTACGGAATGGCTAGTTAATATGCCACTGACATTCATTGAGAAGCATTTTTCCTTGGCAGAAGTAGAGAGTGCAGAGTACATAATAAAATAGTTTAGTTAAAAAAAATAACCTTGTAAAGGATTTTATTTAAGTTTATCCTTGAAAAAGGACAGTGTATTGCTTAGGAAAGATCACAACACAACACAATCTCAAAATCTTAGTGGCTTAAGAGAACTAATGTTGAGTTCTCACTCACTCTGCTGGAACATCTGCTTGATCTTCCCTTACTCTGGGACCCAGCATGCTGGAACAACCACTATCTGGAGTATAACAAGTTGCAGTACAAAGAGCAAGCCAGACTTTCAGAAGGTCCAAAATAGGCAATGAATGCTCTGTTCTGTAACTGACACAAGTAACTTGCATTTAAATGTTAGAACAATACACATGATCCTCAGAAAAGCAATTCTGTATCACATTGGAGTAGTAGAGAAGTAGGAGTTTATGGTAATACCACTAATGACTACTACAGATGGACAGCATTTAGGTAAGAAACATAAGAGGGCAAGGTGGAAAGACCTAAGATCTAATGAGAGTATTAATGAGAAAACTCAACTTGAAGAGAAATAAAATGAGTTATAATTGTACAGTTGTGTGGGGCTAGACTGGGAGAATCTTAAATGCCAGGCTAAGGAGTGTTGTCTTTACATATGAGCCATTGATTCCCAAATTTGTGTTTGCCAGTAGATAAAAATTTAAAACAAACTCCTATAGATCCCAACACATAAAATAGAAGAAAAAAATCGTGTCTGGTGTAAGAAGGGATGAGGGAGTCCTGAAGCCTTTCCCCTTGGTCTCCCACTCTGTCTCTTTCTAAAGCACTAAGGTAAGTACATTTAATTACTAGGGAAATGGGAAGTTCAATATATTTAATTATTAGGGAAATGGGAAGTCCAGTATACTTAAGTATTAGGGAAATGTGAAATCTGTCAAAACCATGGTTGGCAACTATAGATTAAAAAGATTAAAGAAAATGTGGGGGAAAACAGAGTGGGGAGTTCCATAAAAAGGCATAAAATAATATCTCTGAATTGGTGTTGACAAAAGTGGATGTGTCTCAAAGAAATATTTGACAAACAGATGACTGACTGGATTTGAGGGTTCGTGGAAAGGGCAGAGTCAAAGAAAGCAACTTGCACGAGGCTTGTGAACCGAGGAAATGATGAAGCAATAAATGTTAATATCAAGATAAACAGTTTTATGGATGCAGCCAACAAGTATTTATATAGTGTCTATTGTAAGGTATGAAGTGATCTGAAAAATAAAATGTAGTATTAAATGTATCAGTTTTGGTTTACAACAGATTATCCTCAATGGCTTAATGCACAATTGGAATAGGAGATTGACACTCAAGGGAACCCAAAGCTGCAGATGCAATTTAGGAGACATTCACATAGAAATGAAGTGTGGTTCATTGGAGTTGATCATTGTAAGCATAGGCTCACACATGTCTAATTTACAAAGAAATGCAATGAATGGTGTGAATCTTATCTTCAGAGTCATAGAAACAGATACTAATATCTGTAAAGCTTGATATTAGTGAGGATAGTGAGAGAGACTTCATTAACTCCCAGAGCAAGTTATACTGAAAAACAGTATTTTTATCTTTGGGTGATTTAGATTATAAGTTCATCTTTGTGGTGTTGTATAAGTAATTCAGAATTCAAATAGCTTAATTTTCCTTTCTGTTTGAGACCCAAGATATTCCTATCTTGAAGCTTAAGACAGAGGAGAGAGTCCTCATTACATAGAGTCAATATAGTTCTAGGACTTCCATGGGATAATAAATTGGCAAACAACTGGGGCCAAAGAACTCACCTGTTCCAAGGTATTAAACAATGAAGTTTGTTAGGACATTGAACCTCTCCCTCCTCTAAGAATGGAATTGTTCTCTTTTCTCTGCCTGCCTAGCTCTTCAGCTTGGCTCAGAGCATAGAGTTCTTGACACTTCAGTCATCTGGTCCCATGAAGATAGAAGGGACAGGTGCCCAACTTCCCCATGCATCCCTCCCACTTAAAATTTCATATTCTTTGGACATTTACCTGGTGGGCCATAACCAAAATGACATTTCCCAACCCATCTCTTCTATCCCAATGAAAACAAATTCACAGGAAAAAATTTTCTTGTTAAATTTCATATTTTTTAGATTCTAACTCAAGAACTCCTATTGACTCATCCAAGGTCTTGGATTAACTGATCCATTGCTGTGTGCCCTGTGTGCGTGAGATGGAGTGCACAGAGCTATCTTCACATGGTTCTATCATTCCATGATCATGAGCCTGATGGGTCTAGAGAATAAAAACCTTCATTATTAATGCTAGAAAAGATAATGCGAATAGATAAATATGAAAAAGAACTCATCCAAAGTTGTACTGAATGGCCAGTGTTTGTCTATAGGAAGTAAAGGAAAGCCTACGCTAGAACGCACACATTTGATTTTAAGGGTCATATGATGAAACAGGTTAAGATCCAGATCATAGGGTCTCGGAGAATTAGAACTTACTCTTCACAGAAATCTTATTTTATAGAGTGGTGGCACAGTTTGGGAATTTGTCCTTTTAGGAAAAGAATAAGCTGTTGGAATAGATCCATAGGAAAATAAGGGATATTTAAGATGTGTAAGTAACTCCAATATATGTGAGCATGGTGCCAAAAAAAGAACAGTGGACTAAAATTAGAAGACTTATGGTCCTGTCTGAGACTCCTTAGCTATATCATTCTTTTAAATTTATTTTTTATTGAGGTATACTTGACATATTAGTTCCAAGTGTACAATATAATTCAAAGTTTGTATACGTTGCAAAATGATCACAATACGTGTAGTTAATATTCCTTACCTTACATAGTTACACATTTTTGTATGAGAACTTCTAAGATCTACTCTTTTAGCAACTTTCAAATATGCAATCTAGTATTAGCTGTAGTCCCCATGTTATATATCTCATAATGTATTTATTTGGTAACTGAAAGTTGTACCTCCTGATGCCCTTCATTCATTTTGCTCACCCTTCAACACCGCCCTCCCACCTCTTGGCAGGCACCAATCTGTTCTCTGTATATATGAGCATGGTTTTGTGGGGGTTTTGTTGTTTTTTGATTCCACATAGGAGAATATACAGTGTTTGTCTTTCTCTGTCTGACACATTTCATTTAGTATAATGTCCTTGAGTTCCATACATGTAATTGCAAATGTCAAGATCTCATTCTTTTTTATGGTTGAGTAATATTCAATTGAATATATATATATATATATATATCCCATTGCATATATATATATATCCCATTGCATATATATATATATTTCCCATTGTGCATATATATATCCCATTGCATATATATATATATATATCCCATTGCATATATATATATTTCCCATTGTGCATATATATATTCCATTGCATATACATATATACCATTGCATATACATATATACCATTGCATATACATGTATACCATTGCATATATATATTCCATTGCATATGTATATATTCCATTGTATATATATATATTTGATTACATATATATATTCCATTACATATATATATATCTCTTCCATTGCGCATATATATATATATACACACATATATATCTTCCATTGCGCATATATTATCTTCCATTGCACATATATATATCTTCCATTGCGCATATATTATCTTCCATTGCACATATATATCTCTTCCATTGCGCATATATATATCTTCCCTTGCGCATATATATATATATATATCTTCCATTGCACATATGTATACATATATATATCTTCCATTGTGCATATATATCTTCCATTGCGCATATATATATCTTTCATTGCGCATATATATATCTTCCATTGCACATATATATATGTTCCATTACATGCATATATATATTCCATTGCATATATATTCCATCGCATATATATATATATTCCATCGCATATATATATTCCATTGCATATATATATATATTCCATTGCATATATATATATATTGCATCGCATATATATATATTGCATCGCATATATATATATTGCATCGCATATATATATATTGCATCGCATATGTATATATATTGCATCGCATATGTATATATATTGCATCGCATATATATATATATATTGCATCGCATATATATATTTATATATTGCATCGCATATATATGTATGCGATGGAATTTATGTATATATATTGCATCGCATATATATGTATATATATGCAATGGAATGTATGTATATATATTCCATCGCATATATATATGTGTGTGTGTATGTGTGTGTGTGTATACACTATATACATTTTTTTATCCATTTATCCACTGATGGGCACCTATGTTTCTGTATCTTTGCTTTTGTAAATAATGATGCAATAAACATAGGGGTGCATATGTCTTTTCAAGTTAGTATTTTCATATTTTTTGGGTAAAAACCTAGAGGTGGAATTACTAGATCATATAGTAATTCTATTTTTAATACTTTGAGGAATGTTTTTAGTATTTTCCATAATGGCTGCACCAATTTACATTCCTACCAGCAGTACATGAGGATTCCCTTCTCTACATCCTCACCAATATTTGTTATCTCTTGTCTTTTTGATAACAGCCATTCTAACAGGTGTGAGATCATATTTCATTGTGGTTTTGATTTGCATTTCCTTGATGAGTAGTGATGTTGAGCATTTTTTAATGGACCTATTGGCCATCTGTATGTCTTCTTTGAGAAAATGTCTATTCTAATCTTTTGCCCATTTTAAAATCAGATTTGTGTATGTGTTTAACCATTAAGTTGTATGAGTTCTTTGCATGTTTTGGATATTAATCCCTTATCAGATATATGATTTGCAAATATTTTCTCCCATTCAGTAAGTTGTCTGTTCATATTCTTTTGCTGTGTTGGCTATGTTATCTTGAGTAAATTGTCCTCTCTTTTAATCATGATTTATTCATGTATAATAGGTTTGAATTAAATAAAATTGTTTTGTATATTATTTCAAATTAATTTAAGGTCCAGATCTGGATTTATAATATTAAGTACCTATTTTTTTTTTGCTAGGAGTTCTGCACATATTATTATCTCACTTAATCTTACAACAATTCTGTAAGAGCAATTCTGAAGAATCTATTGATCTCTTATAAAAATGAAAAAAAAAGCCTCAGATTAAATGACATAAGGTCACACAGACAATATGGAATTATGCTGGGAAGTTAGACTCAGTTTTGACTCCAGATCTCATGTTCTTAACTTCTATGATATACGAATCCCTGTGGGAAACTATAGATTGTTAAAAAAACAAAAACAAAACAAAACAAAAGCCATAAGGAGCATATATTCCTTGGTTCTTGTCCTGGCCAGAGATTAGCTGGAGAGGTTTTGTTCTTTTGAGCCAGAATGTCCTTACTGGTAGCAAGTATGTCCTTTGAACCTGTGCCTAATTCTTTGAATCATCAAATTTGAGAATCCCACTTGACAAATAGGCTCTTAGATTGCCATGCCACTGTACCTTTTTTTTAAAGTTCCTCCAGTGAACATTCTAGTAAGCTTTAAAATTGTTCCATGTTTTTATTTAGTCTCTGTCCAGGGCCCAAGGAGAAGGTCAGGGGAGGCTGTTGCTGTCTTTCCCTCTCATATGACTCCTAACTAGAAAGAGTGGTGTTCCCTAAGGACCCAATCTTCTCTCAAGGGTTTATCATTAGCTTTCCTGTGGTAAATGCTTCTATATCTGTATTCTAGAATTTGAAGCTTAAAGGAAGCTTAGTACATTTGGGTATAAGGATTTGCTAACCTGTGTATTTGTCCTGTAAACTCTTCTCATTAACTAAAAGATACAAAAGAATGGGGACAGGCATGTGCAGGGCTATCTTCACATGGTTCTATCATTCCATGATCATGAGCCTGATGGGTATAGAGATTAAAAGCCTTCATTGTCAATAATAGAAAAGATAATACAAATAAATATGGAGGGGAAAAAAAACTCATCCACATTGTACTGAATCACTAGTGTTTGTCTATAGGTAGTAAGGGAAAGCTTAAGCTAGAATGTACACATTTGATTCCTTGAGCTACAGACCAGACTGACCATTGCCTGTTTTACAAAATCTCACATTGGAAATGAGAGCACCTTGTTTCTATTCACAGCCTAGCTAGGATGTCCATTACATTTCATTCGCCAAAATCTCCAAGAATGATGGAATCTGGGATTGGAAACAGCCTTAAGGGTCATCTACTCCACCTTTCTGCCTGTTGATTGAATACCTTCTACTTCAGAGACGCTCTTCTTCAAGCTTGCTATAAATGGGAACTAACTCAACACCTCTGGCCCTCTCCAGGGAAGCTATTGGTTTTGAGTGGGGTGGCTATTGAGCAGTGGTGGCAGTGTCCACTAGTATCAGATTTGGGAGGAAATAGATGTGATTCAGCCGTGAAAATTACAAATTAGATTTTAGCTTTCAGACCACTATGTATTTTTAGAACTAGAGTAGAATAAAATAAACATGATTTTAAGTCTAGTAAAGATTATTAATATGTTTGGTAGGAAAATGCCTTCTTAGTGATTGGTTGGAATAACTTCTAATATAAATTTTTTCCAATAATCTGATTTCTTGCAAGATAATACTATACATCATTTTTATTCATGAACCACTCCTCCCTTTTACAGAAGACTTCTTGGAGATTAGGAGCAGGGAACTCCTTGAGTTCACTTTATTACAGCTACCAGATCTAGTTTCAGCACCAATTGAAAGGTGCTTGAGAGTAGGAATGTTATTTTTCATGGTTACATCACCTCCTCCATAGCATGGTGGCTGACACCTAGTAGGAACACAGAACATGATTGTAGAGTGAGTGGGTAATAAGAATATAAGGGTCCTGATAATAGAAGGTAAAACAGCTGCCTTCTTGCTGTGTGCTCATATGGACTTCCCTTGGTGTGTATTTGAGAGAGCTCTGGTGTCTTTCCCTCTTATGAGGGCACCAATTCCAGCATAAGAATTCTACTCTCATGACTTCACCTAAACCTAATTATGTCCCAAGGGCACCACCTTCATCACAGTGGAAGTTAGGGCTTCAACATCTGGATTTTTGTGGGATATAAACAGTCCATTATAAGACTGGCAATGTTAAATAGCTTTTCCAAAGTCACTTGTGTAGTATTTAGAGCAGAGGCTAAGGATCTAAGTCTTCCACTGACCAAGACGCAGGCTCCTAGAAACACATTCCAGGGCCTCTTGAGAGGGAGGTAGCTTCCCCTGTGGTACCTTTTTTCCTGGCTAATGGATGTCCAGGCAGAGGGGAGGAACTTAGAGGGGAGGAAGATTCCCTTCCCTGTTTCTAGGAAAACTGCCATCTGTCCACATTCTATCATTGTCCCAGTTATTTCTCTATGCTCTGGGATTTCGGTGAACAAAACCATTTTGGAGCGACTCTCAAGTCATTAAACTTTTGTTTCCAGGAAATAGAGTCATGATTTAAAAAATTCCTCAATTGATCAAATAATTCCAAGAGGCCAATTTTTCCTCTATAAAAATGCAGGGGGAGCTTGTTGACAACTTACACTTGGTCAATAGTGTTTCTTGAATATTTAACTATTGAGCTGGAGAATGAGAATGGTACACCCCAAGACTGTCATTCTTCTCAAATTGCCTGGCTGTTACTTGCTAGTAGGGTTGAAACATGTTTTGCTTGAATCCTTTTTTGAAATCACCTCCTGGTTTTATTTCATGTTATTTAATGTGTTTTGCTTCATACCCAGGCCTGGGTACTATGAATGCTTCTTTTAAACTGAGAAATTCCTCCTTTGTGATGGGGGGAAAAAAACATAGCAAGAGTTGAGTTTGTTCAGACATTTTTGCCTTGGTTTGATAAGCCATGCCACCTGAGTAATTTTAGCTGGAGCAAAATGGGAATTAAGGGAATGTTATTCTTTCTTTCTGAATCTCACATCTCCTGGCTCCTATATGCTCATTTACATCTTTCATATTCCAGGAAACTTGACAAAGCCTCCCTGTCCCATATCCTGTTCCCTCAGGACCTCACTGTCTATTGACAAAACGGCTAATGAACAATTAAGTTTTACTTGTTTATGGTTGTATGTAAATTATTGTTTATCCATCAATGGATTCTTAGTATTTATTATTTGCATAGAACTGTGCTAATGAATTGAAATGGAGGAGAGGGTTGGGCAAAAATGAGAAAAATAGCCTCTGTCCTCAGTTACCTTTAGTTGCAAAGACAAAGCATAACTTTATGAAATTTAAATTAATGGAAACAAGTATTTCATGCCAGGCTCATGTACATCAAATGTGTGGCTAACAGCCAGATGAGAGGAAAAGTCATACTATGAGGTTAGCAAAAGGGCACAAAAATCTTTAAAGTCCTCAAGAAGTAATGTTAAAGGTAGATATGTCTGTTTGATGGCTGCTTCAGGACTTGCTGCAGGTATAAAAAGGTAGGAATGATTTTGGCCAGAGTGGCCTTTTGGTGACCCTCTAATCTCATCATGCAGACTGACAGCTAAATCACCATTCATACACCATCTGCTGAGCTGAGAATACTGGGGATGTTGAGTGAGGTTTGTCAGAAAGTCCCCCACACTGTTGTCAACAAGAAGGCAGTGGGGAGGGAAGCAACAGGCAATGAAGTAAATGGCAGCAATTAACGTCAGCACACAAAGAGAACCCCTAGTGGGCTAAGCCAGTTAATGCATTTTCCTGACTTGCTATTAGTAAAACCTAATTAAATCAGATGCTACTAATTTGAAACTCTTGCTCATTTGGACCGGCCTGAGCTAAATGTTGCTTCTACTCTAACTATGAAAGAAAGGGTTTTCTTAGCAAATTACTGGGGTAAACAAGATTGCAGAGAATTAAAATGCTTAATAGAATAGTAGAGAATCAATTTGCAAGAAAACAATCATTGTGCTAATTTTAAACTGTTTTTACCTGTTCATTAAAACGGCCTATTAAGGACCTCTGCCTCTTAACACTTTGTTATGCTAGTTTGAGTTGTTATGTTCCTAGGTAGTAAAGAGAAAATTTAATCCTGACTTCTATAATTCATACTGGCCTCTTCATAGCCCAGTTAGTTTGAATTAATGAAATTTGTTTATGGTTAGGGCATCCTCATAGTCAGTTGGGGGTATCATCAGACTTCATTCCTCTTTCTTAAGGTTAAATCATGAGTTTGTAGAAGTCCTACAGCACTTTTACTTGGACACAGATTTCTACATTAAGTTGAAAGTTTATGGACATGATTTCCTCACTAGAGATAAGGACCTGTGATTGAGCATCACCTTCATGCATATTTTTTCTTTGTCCCTAGGAAGAGGGTGAAAGCAAAGAGCAGAGTAGATCTCTGTTGAAGGAGTTTTAGGTTGTTGGGAGAGAACCACAAGCATCTACAGTTAACAGTTTTAAATTAGACTCCAAGGAATTAGATCTGCAAACAATATCTGGGGTTTGCAAGTTTTTTACTTGTTTTCTATACTATATTTGTTTATACATACTATACTATGTATTTACCATAATATTTGTATATATTGTATATAATATGTAAATAATAGTATAGTAAACATATGTACATATATGTAGGTATTCTTTCTATCATAGTCTAATGATAATTTAAAGAAAAGACAGACACTCTGGGTCTTTTGGATGGCTACTTTATAACCGACCCACAGTTTTTATAGCTGTGTCTATTTGTGTTTATTATTGTATGGGTATGAAGGAGACCTAATGCTTACCAGTAATAAGAACAGAAATATAAGAAATATGTAAGTGGTGTGATCCCACTGTAAGAAGGTAAATGGCATCCCTGGGAGCTGTGCAAATACAGCATTTCTGGAATTTGCCTAGAAAACAGGTGGGGAAATGAGATCACCTGTAGCATGTTCTAATAGATTTGCTGAAGCACATTGGAACAGAACACACTATATGTGCATTGTGAACAGTGATGTAATTCCAGCAAAATAATATGTTAAATTAATGTTGTTAATTTTGCTTTTATTGGTTTTCATTGACATTAGTTTTGCACATTTGTTTGAGTTTTATAGTTCTATAAGAATCAGAAACGCAAAGGATTTGCAGGTAGTTTTATGTTTGTTCATATTTAAGTAACATTATAATAAATGTAGTTTAAACCACCACTTGTCTTCCAAGAGGAATTTACTCTTTAAAAGGAAATTGGAGAAATAATGATTGATAGAATCACAGATTACTGGAAAATGAAGACTCCTTGGAAATTATTGTCCAGTGTTTCTGAGACTGGGTTCCAGGGAATTCTAGATTGCAAGGTGTTCATAGATATGGCAAGAAAAACAAAGAGGAGTTTTTATGATCAAATAAGCTCTGGAAAAGCAGAACTATGTCTCCCCTCTTGAAGACTCATGATACTCATTCATGAAATAAAGCCACAGTGATAGCCAGTGATAAAGAAACCTGTCCAATATTTTTTTTTTTTAGCAGCATTTTCCAACCTTTCCTCTTTGCATGGAGGACCTGCCTCCAACCTATAAGAGAATTCTCTGAACCACAGTATGGGAAACTCTGCTCAGGGACCAGACCCTCACTTCACAGACTAGAACATGGAAAGGGTATGGTGGGCTGAATAGTGTCCTCCCAAAATTCATGTCCACCTGGAACCTCAGCACGTGGTCTTCTTTGCAATGAGGGTATTTGCAGATGTAATTAGTTAAGATGAGGTTGTGAGGATTAATTTTATGTGTCAACTTGGCTGGGCCATGTGATGCACAGGTACTTGTTCAAACATTATTGAGGGTGTTTTTGGATAAATTTAATGTTTACGCCAAGTAAAGTAGATTGTCCTGCTTTTAATATATGTGGACCTTATCCAATCAGTTGAAGGCCTAAATAGAACAATAAAGGCTAACCCTCCTTTGACTAAGGGGTAATTCCTTCTACCATACTACATTCTACCTGGGGCATTTTGTTTATTTTTTTGTTTTGTTTTTTTATTTTTTTTCCTGACTCAGGCTTGAACTGAAACATTGACTTTTCCTGGATCTGTAGCCTGCTGGCCTTTGGACTAGAACTATAACAAATAGTTCTTGTTGGTCCTCGGCTTGCCAACTGCAGATCTTGGAACTTGTGAATGCCCATAATCATGTCATCCAATTCCTTATAGTAAATCTTTCTACATTTATATACAACCTACTGATTCTATTTTTCTGGAGAATCCTGAATAGTATAGAGGTTACAGTGGATTAAAGTTGGCCTTAAATCTAGTAACTGCGGTCCTTCTAAGAAGAGAAAACAAATAGGAAAAGGGGCAGAGACTGGAATGATGCATCAACAACCCAAGGAATGCAAGGGTCACTAGCAACCATCAGAGGCTAGAAGATGCAAGTAACAGATTCTCTGCGCAAGGCCCCAGAAGGAACTAATGTTGCTGGCACCTTGATTTTGTACTTCTGGTGTCCTGAGTTGTAAGAGAATAAATTTCTATTGTCTGAAGCCACCAGTTATGACAGTGCTAGGAAATTAATGGGGAGTGAGAGAGAAATGTGAAGTGACCTAGCAAAGGCAATTCTAGGGACCAAATGTCTGACTTTGAAACCAATTCTCTTTCATTCATCTATTCATTCACTTCCATCCTTGTCCCAGAAAGAGACATACGTGTGTATTGTTTTCCTCCATATACAAATAAATACAACAACAGAAACTAGAAGTAAAACGAAGACATAAACCCATTTCTAGAAGTAGCATACCACTAATTATCTATGTAACTGGTAACTATATTGCTATAAAAACCAAACCTGGGGGCGCCTGGGTGGTGCAGTTGGTTAAGCGTCCGACTTCAGCCAGGTCACGATCTCGCGGTCCGTGAGTTCGAGCCCCGCGTCAGGCTCTGGGCTGATGGCTCGGAGCCTGAAGCCTGTTTCCGATTCTGTGTCTCCCTCTCTCTCTGCCCCTCCCCCGTTCATGCTCTGTCTCTCTCTGTCCCAAAAATAAATAAAAACGTGGGAAAAAAATTAAAAAAAAAAAAAAACAAAAACCCAAACCTGGATTCTCTCAAGTATAAGACAGTATCTATCTGTAAGACGTCAGAATTGAAAAAGATCTTGAGAACATTTAACTCAATTATTTTATTTTAGAGATCTAAACATTTTTCTAAAGCTAGTATTTTTCTTATTGCTATTGTAACACATTACCATACATGTAGTGGCTTAAAAACAATGAATTTATTTTCTTATAGTTTTGGAGGTCAGAAGTCCAAAATTAGGCTGCGTGAGCCAAAATCAAGGTATCGGGACCAGGTGTGTTCCTTCTGGAGGTTCTACAGGAGAATCTGTTTCTTTGCCTTTTCCAGCTTCTAGATGCTGTCCACACTGCTTGGCTTATGGCCCTGCAGCCCTCTGACCTTTGCTTTGGTCATCATCTCCATCACACCTCAGATTCTCCTACCTTCCTCTTGATGATTACCTTAGGCCTACCTGGAAAATCCAGGATAATCTCTATATCTCAAAATCCTGAATGCAGTCACATCTGCAAAATTCTATTTTCATTGAAGGTAACATATTCATAGGTTCCGGAGATTAGGATGTGAACATCTTCAGGGAATCATTATTAACCTTACCATAGATAGTGTGATTAGAACTCAGAGTGGCATGCCCCCTATGCCATTGGGTCATCCATAATGCTACAATGCACAGTATCATAAAATTGATCTTCTAATTCAGGATCTTTCTCAGATTTCCATGGTGTACAAAGAACATAGAGGAAAAATATTAACAAATTACACTTTCAACTGTGCATAGTGATTAAAAATATAGAAGTTTATGAAATATATTGCTAATTAAGAATTGCTTCAATTCCTAAATGACTAATGATTTAGTTACTCAATGAAAAATGGAGCCTGGTCGTACTGCCATCTTTCTGTGATGCCCCTGGCCACTCAGCAGTCACAACAGTAATTGTTTCTTTAGAGCCCTTGTGGATTTGGGAATCTGTTTGCTTCTTGACAACAGAATCAGAATATTTTTGTGTATGAAGTTGTGCAAGGATAATAATGCTTTATGCTTATTTAGAAATATTTATAGGTCACTAAGTATGTTAATGTAGGATATCTTGGGTAAGTTTTCAATAAACCCTCTAGATAAGTGGGCAAGGATAACAGTTTTATACCATTTTAGATATGTGGAAACTGAGGGTCACAGAAGCTGTGTGAATTGCTCTTGTTATACCTTCACGTGTTAGTGGGGACTTAAACCCGGATTTCCTGACTCCAGCTTTCAGGTTGTTCTTAGATCTGTAGCTAGGTAAGCAAACAGAACCCAACCAACCAATCAGTCCCATCAAAAAGGGATAGTGGATAAGAAGACCTGTTACCTTCCAAATTGAATTAAGAGACTTTTATAGAATGGTAATTTTGTGTTTTGAGTCTGTTAACAATTTAAAAATAGGTAATACCATGAGACTATTTTAAATATAATAGAAAATTATGATTAGACTTAGAACCATACCTTGTGAAAACTCAAAGCACAAATAAATTCAGCATCTTACTCAACAAAGGTATATCAAATATTGGAAACTAAGGGGAATTTAAGGTTGAGCAAACAATATGAAACTACATGAGAAATTTCAAACTTTTCTTTCCAGTTAGGAAAATGAGTGCTTTTGTGATGGCTTATTCTTCAGACAGCATAAATTCTAAGTGGAATTTGACCGTGAAAGAGTCTGTTTAAAACAGATGTAGGCCAGGTGGAGATTGAGGAAACTTTCTGGAAAAAAGGGCAGATTATATGGTTTTGATAAGAAATCCTGATCCATTTAGAGTGGAAGGACCAACTC
This sequence comes from Felis catus, assembly GCF_018350175.1. Classification (NCBI taxonomy): domain Eukaryota; kingdom Metazoa; phylum Chordata; class Mammalia; order Carnivora; family Felidae; genus Felis; species Felis catus. The sequence goes on along the minus strand of NC_058379.1, from coordinate 64,900,824 downwards.
CAACTGTCAGCTAAGAAAACAACTAATGTTTTTCCTTCCTTTCCTTCCCTTCCTTCTCTTCCTCCATGTACTAATAGTACCAGATCTTCAACTTGTAGAAATGAGTCATTTCTTTGTGAAATCGGTTGGTCCATTTTTTTTTTATTTTATATATGAAATTTATCGTCAAATTGGTTTCCATACAACACCCAGTGCTCATCCCAAAAGGTGCCCTCTTCAATACCCATCACCCACCCTCTCCTCCCTCCCACCCCCCATCAACCCTCAGTTTGTTCTCAGTTTTTAACAGTCTCTTATGCTTTGGCTCTCTCCCACTCTAACCTCTTTTTTTTTTTTTTCCTTCCCCTCCCCCATGGGTTCCTGTTAAGTTTCTCAGGATCCACATAAGAGTGAAACCATATGGTATCTGTCTTTCTCTGTATGGCTTATTTCACTCAGCATCACACTCTCCAGTTCCATCCATGTTGCTACAAAAGGCCATATTTCATTTTTTCTCATTGCCACGTAGTATTCCATTGTGTATATAAACCACAATTTCTTTATCCATTCATCAGTTGATGGACATTTAGGCTCTTTCCATAATTTGGCTATTGTTGAGAGTGCTGCTATGAACATTGGGGTACAAGTGGCCCTATGCATCAGTACTCCTGTATCCCTTGGATAAATTCCTAGCAGTGCTATTGCTGGGTCATAGGGTAGGTCTATTTTTAATTTTCTGAGGAACCTCCACACTGTTTTCCAGAGTGGCTGCACCAATTTGCATTCCCACCAACAGTGCAAGAGGGTTCCTGTTTCTCCACATCCTCTCCAGCATCTATAGTCTCCTGATTTGTTCATTTTGGCCACTCTGACTGGCGTGAAGTGATACCTGAGTGTGGTTTAGATTTGTATTTCCCTGATGAGGAGCGACGCTGAACATCTTTTCATGTGCCTGTTGGCCATCCGGATGTCTTCTTTAGAGAAGTGTCTATTCATGTTTTCTGCCCATTTCTTCACTGGGTTATTTGTTTTTCGGGTGTGGAGTTTGGTGAGCTCTTTATAGATTTTGGATACTAGCCCTTTGTCCGATATGTCATTTGCGAATATCTTTTCCCAATTGGTTGGTTGCCTTTTAGTTTTGTTGGTTGTTTCCTTTGCTGTGCAGAAGCTTTTTATCTTCATAAGGTCCCAGTAATTCACTTTGCTTTTAATTCCCTTGCCTTTGGGGATGTGTCGAGTAAGAGATTGCTACGGCTGAGGTCAGAGAGGTCTTTTCCTGCTTTCTCCTCTAAGGTTTGGATGGTTTCCTGTCTCACATTCAGGTCCTTTATCCATTTTGAGTTTATTTTTGTGAATGGTGTGAGAAAGTGGTCTAGTTTCAACCTTCTGCATGTTGCTGCCCAGTTCTCCCAGCACCATTTGTTAAAGAGGCTGTCTTTTTTCCATTGGATGTTCTTTCCTGCTTTGTCAAAGATGAGTTGGCCATACGTTTGTGGGTCTAGTTCTGGGGTTTCTATTCTATTCCATTGGTCTATGTGTCTGTTTTTGTGCCAATACCATGCTGTCTTGATGATGACAGCTTTGTAGTAGAGGCTAAAGTCTGGGATTGTGATGCCTCCTGCTTTGGTCTTCTTCTTCAAAGTTACTTTGGCTATTTGGGGCCTTTTGTGGTTCCATATGAATTTTAGGATTGCTTGTTCTAGTTTCGAGAAGAATGCTGGCGCAATTTTGATTGGGATTGCATTGAATGTGTAGATAGCTTTGGGTTGTATTGACATTTTGACAATATTTATTCTTCCAATCCATGAGCAGGGAATGTCTTTCCATTTCTTTAAATCTTCTTCAGTTACTCGGTTGGTCCATTTTTTGTTCAGCTCTAATTGTTAGAGAGTTCTTTCCTGCATACATCAAAATAGGCATGTCCATAGTTTCTAACAAGTAAACTTAGTTACGTCCTTTGGAGTCATAGACAATGTGACGCTCTTTCTTTTTTCTCTTATAAGAGCTATCTTATTATTTTTATCTTTCTTTCACTTTCTGTCCTTCAGGATAGAAATCCCCTTTTGCATCAGGTGGGTCTCATCTGACCCAATATTTAGACCTTTCATTGTCTTGTTTGGATAGTTAAGGCATCCTGAATTCTACCTTTACTCCAGATATGTCTAGTTATCCCAGAAGAGTCAGCTTAGATTGTCTCACATTATTGGCCTCATAGATGTATAAATGTGACCCACCTAATTTTGTTAGCATTTTAAATACCTCTAGTTCGTGGTCACATAACACTGTCACATCTTTGCAAGTGAGTATTGCCAAAACAAGCACCATCCTCTATCAGTAAAATTGGTTTTGAACCTAAATGTAGGGCTTATGTTTGTTCTGCTGAAAAGCATCTTATTGGCTTTAGCCCCAGGGACAAGATCATGATTAGACCATCATTCATTTTATGCAGAAGAAATTTTAAGGATTTAAAGCTACCCTCAAACACTTTCAAATGCAAACGGTCTCTCTCACTGGCTTTCCAAGAGCCTAGATTTACCAATTTAATAATATTTAAGGATATTGAGGTTAAATATACTCTTAAGGGTAAGATACCCAGAATTTTTAGTTAAAAATAGAAATATTCCATCACAGAGGAATGTATCAAGACATTAGTCTGACAAGCTATCTTAGTCAAATGCTGGACCTTAAGAGGATGGCAAAGGAGAAAGCTACATAGTAACAGAAGAATAGGATTAGAAAGGTTCAGGGCTAGAGGCTTTCTTCGGGAAGATAGGTCTGTTTCCTTTGGGGAAATTTCAGATGTTACTAGATTAAAATCTATTAATATTTAGGTTAAAATACATATACATATATAGCTAAAAGTAATGTACAAAAATATTGCCACCACAGTGTACAGAAATGTAGGGTAGGCATGGTTGTTATAATTTTACAGATGAAAAAACAGACTTAGAAGCAATTTGCCCAAGCAAGGTCAGTAAGTGGCAGGGACAGTGTCTGAGATCAGGTCTGTTGACCTAATCTTCTCTCTCCTTACCCTTTCTTACCTTTCTACAAAACTAAATTCAGTATGTGCCCATATTCTGAAGGAAACATAATAATTGATTTAACAATATTCTAGTCAGAAAAAAGGGACTGAAACATTGTTAATAAATTGATTTGTCAGGAACTGGGTACATTTAAAAAATTCTCTGAATATTAAGCTTTCCATTTCATTTCACATCCAAGAACATGACTCAGTCTTGGAAATTGGCTACCAGTGCAGCCTGGGAGTAGGGGTTTTGGAATAGCACTGGGGAGGTGAGATTGATCTAATGATAAATACCCTCCGGAGGGGAAAGTTCATTAAATTTAACTGTGTAGTGTCCAAGTTGGAGAAAAGTTCACAATGTCTTGGATTCTCTACTAGAGAGAGAGCCAACCAATATTGTGGCTAGTATGCCAGCAAGATGCAAAAAATCAATTTGTCTCTGGAATGGCTGAAGCAGATAGTGGTTTATTCATTTGCTTATTTATTCTTCACACAATTAATGCACATACTGAGCTAAATAAACTGAGGATATCAAGAAGAATAAGCTGAGAACTCTACTCTCACATGACTTGCAGTCTAATAAGCCACAAAACGTGTTAATGCTATTCAGAATGTTATAAATGTTTCTGTAGCCAACTTCCAATTCTTATCCAGGCTTTGTAGGCTCTTCATAATCTGAGCCTAACACTGCTCAACAGTGTTATTTGTCTAATACCCACTGCTCAACACAGATGCAAATTGTTGTCATGAGCCTGGTCTCTTCACCATTACACAAACATGTCTGGCCCACATCCATCCTTCCTCCCTTCCTTCCTTCCTCCCTTCCTCCCTCCCTCCCTCCCTCCCTCCCTTCCTTCCTTCCTTCCTTCCTTCCTTCCTTCCTTCCTTCCTTCCTTCCTTCCTTCCTTCCTTCCTTCCTTCTCTCCCTTCCTTCTCTCCCTTCCTTTACCCATCCCTGTTTTTCTCCCTCCTTCATTCCTTTGATAAATGTTTTTGAGTATCTACAGTGTGCCAGCAACCTCTGTGCTGCTATGGTTCCATCAGGTGATCAGACACCCATGTTTCCTCCCCTCACTGGCAGTGAGTATTTGGGGATTAAGCCCAGACCATGTTTTCCTTTCCCAAGTTTTGTCTTGATTATCCTTGCTCTGTGTGGACATTGACTCTTCTGCAATTGGATTACTCCTATAGTGTGTGCCTTGCAACCAGGAATGTTGTTAATTGTCAGAGATGAGGGTGTGGCAAGAGTTTAAGGAGTGGGGAGTGTCAAGGCCTGAGACAGCCCAGAGAAGCTTTGTGAAGAAGGTGGAATTTGAGATTGGCCGTGAGGGAGGGGCAGCTGAGTTTGGTAATCTTGAAGATTTCATATGGGGCATAGCATGATGGCTTTAAGAGAGAGTAAGCCTGAGACAAACTGCTTTCCTCAAGGAATGAGAATTAGTTTTGTTTTAAGCTAAATTTGAGGAAATTGGCTAGGTCACAGTTAGCATTACTGTGCAATTACAATGCAAAGCATGCTTGACAAAGGATGTTCTCACTTTATCATTTACTCAGATCTGTTTCTTATCAAATTGTAAAATTTTGGAATAGCCAAATAACTTGAGGGGCTTCAGGACAGAAAGCTCCTTCCCCATGGCAGCAATACATAATGGATGGTCCCTGATAACCTCTCTTTGAACAATAAAATCTGCTTTCCATAGTAACAAAATAGCTAGATCCATCATTTGACCACTCCAGTGAACATGGAATTGTTTCTCACATTATGCTGAAATCTGGCTCCTGGTATTTTCAGCCTTTGAGCCTAGTTCTTCCTTCCAAAGCCATACAGAGTGAGCTTGATCTCTCATCAACATGAGAGTTTCTCAAATATTTGTAAAAGTAGTGTTGTGCACTTGACAAGTAACTTGAAAGATTCATTGCCTTGAACACGTGGCTTGACATTGTAGTTTAAGACAATGAAACAACCTGCAGAACACAGGAAGGCAAATATGACCTGGTGTTCAAAGTGCAGACCATAGTTCTGACTGTCTTGGTTTTGATCTTTGTGCTTGGACCATAGGCTTTCACCTAGTAAGTAAGGATTACAATAGCATCTACTTCATCATGCTTTTGGAAAGCCTAAACGAGATAATACAAAAAGCACTGGGTGTTTTCTCTGGTTGAGAATAAATTTTGATTGAAAGGTGAGAGAAAATTTGTACTGTAAATGAGAACATTTGTGCAAAACATGTCATTGCAATATTTAAATTTGGCTAACTGAGCCATGAGGGATGAGCAAGCCTTGTACAAGCACTTGTGCCCAATCTAAGAAGCAAAGACAAAGCCTACCCAGGACACCTTTGCTTGCTTCCCTTGCTAATGGTAGAACATCCTCTGTGGTGCATTCCTGAGTTCTCAGTCTGGTGTGGGCTTGTGTGATGCAAGCAGTGAAGTAGTAAATCTATCCTTGAGGGAGAGAATATTTTGTGGTTTACCAAATGGCTTTCTAAAAGTTTTTTTTTTTTCCCCACCATCTACTTATAAGTTCCCATACTTCCATTCAATCCTTCTTAATTCTTTTTTTAGCATGTTTATTTATTTTTGGGCACCTGGGTGGCTCAGTCAGCTAAGTGTCCGACTTTAGCACAGGTCATGATCTTACGGTTAGTGAGTTTGAGCCCTGCGTCAGGCTCTGTGCTGACAGCTCAGAGCCTGGAGTCTGCTTCAGATTATCCATCTCCCTCTCTCTCTGCCCCTCCCCTGCTTGTACTCTGCCTCTCTCTCTCTCTCTCTCTCTCTCTCTCTCTCCCTCAAAACTAAAATAACCATTAAAAAAAATTTATTTATCTTTGAGAAAGAGAGAATGCATGCTTGAGCATGAACAGGGGAGGTGGAGGGACAGAGGGAGAGAGAGAATCCCAAGCAGGCAAAACACTCAGCATGGAGCCCCAAATGGGGCCCCATCTCATGGCCTGAGCCGAAATCAAGAGTCAGCCACTTAACCAACTGAGCCACTCAGGTGTCCCAGTCCTTCTTAATTCTAATCCATTGATTCACCTTAAATGATACATGTCTATCTTTAAACTCCAGGTCTGTTTCAGGAGATCCTTAGGGCACTCTTGCTGAAGAGTGTGGAAGTGGTGACCCAGCGAGAAGGAAAATGTTATATCTCAAAACCCTCAGAGAAGTAGCACTTCTTTCAAAAACACTTTCCTGCGTGGTATTTCATAAGGATTAAATCCTCTGTAGTGGGTACTTAGAGAATCTGAGGTTATTTGCATTCTACAGGTATGAAAATTGATAGAATGGTATAGGGCTTGCGTCTGCAATTGGGTGCAGTGTAGACAGCAGGGAAATCTAGGAAGTCAGGATGATTTGAGCTCTGATTTGATGGTACTTCTTTAGGCCACCATATCCTCATCTATAAAATCGGTAGTTTGAACCTGATGATTATTCCTTTAGTGCTAACATTCCATGATGATAAGAAACTCAATGTTGTACAGCAGTCCACAGTGGGACTAGAGCATGACTGTTCCGTATCTAAGCCAGTGCTGAGGCCATGATGCTAAGCTGTTCTGAGATGCCCTGTCACCCCCAGCTTTCCCACCCACTCGTCACCCTGTTTCTGCTTTGGCAATCATTATGAGGTAGTCTCCCAGAATGATTAGGGGTGTTGACAGAAAATTATTTCTCTTCTTCTCCCGTGTGCTCTGGCACATGGATATGTTTGGGCAAGTTGTCCCTGTTGTGATCATTATGCATTTAGTTATTTTTGTTCTAGTGCCCAGAAGCCTGTGGGGCATGGATGCCTGGTAAAAGAATTTACAGCCAATTTAGTCCACCTGAGTTAAGTTACACAATCAGCCTAATTGCAGAAAGCTGGTTTCTGTTTCCCTGATATTGGTCATTCCTGAGGATTAGCTTGGGCCGTTGTGAGATCATACGGCAGATTTGGGAAAGAAAACCATTGAGATTGAAACCAAGGTTCAAGGGGCTTCATCTATGACTTAGTGGCATAAAAGTGCATGTTTAAAACCCTGAACTGCTACTTAACTAGCTGTTGAAGCTTGGACAGATGATTTACGTCTCCGTGTTTCAGTTGCTTTATGGGTTTAATTATATGACCCATCTCATGATAGGAGTGAATGAGATAATACATTTAATTGTTTAAAACAGTGTGATACCTTGTAGGTGTTCCATATATACTAGCTATTATCATTTAAATAATTTTATTATTCTCATTTAAAATTACAAAAGATGAGATCCAAAAAGAAGTGTCTTGTCCATGATCATGTCAGATTCAATAGTGTAGTCAGTTAAAATTCAGCCACCCTTACTAATACTAATTTTTTTCCACTCAGGTTTCCTTACACCTTTATCTAAATAATGAATTTCCATTTAGGACTCAGGAAGTGTTTATAAACACCGTAAGATATAGACAAAGCACTGCTAGTGTAAGTTGTCCATCTACTTCTAAAGAAAGTATGATTAATTAGACATTCCCAATGATCCTCCAGGAATTGTGTGCCACACTTGGGGTACAACTGTTTCTGTTACCCACTATAATAATTGTGCCCACCTTGTCTTAAGAGATTAAGAGTTGGCATGTAGATCCTGCCTTTCTGAGATCCCATCATTCCAACTGAAAGAGAAAGCCCATGTCATTGACAACATGTCTACCGTTATCCCTGACCCACGGAGGAGGACAAACATTACAGAGCTTTTCCAGAGTGGCAGGGTTCCTTCCCTTATGCATTCCTCTATGTCTGTTCTAGACCCACCTGGGCACACAGTTAGTAGAGGATGGGCATTCAGGTAGTATATAATGTAAAACTTATACTTCCTGGTTCTATAACTTTGGGCTCTAATGATTTGAAGGCCTTATTTTCCAACGGACAGATGTCTTTGCTAGAGGAAACAATCTGATTGAACTGGAAGCTGAGGCTGACCTGGGGCATTTATGCCACAGAACCAATAGGCAAAGAAAGAGGGTTATTTTACTGATTGATTTTAATTACCAAAGGGGAAAATAATTGCTTCCCTGTAGTAGGATAGAGGGGACTATATCTGAAACAGCAGAGATTTCTGGGGTGCCTCTTGGTGTTTTCATGCCTAAATGTTAATGAAAACTTCAACCACTTAATATAGATAAGATTCAGACACTTCAGAAATGACTGTTGGTTTCCCTCAAATAAAGACTCTCAATTAACTGAGGTGCTAGTTGATGTAAACAAAACAGGAATGGGTAAGGAACCATAAAGTTGTGATACTAAGTATGGCTGCATAACTAGTTACAATTAAGCATATTCTTGTCCTTGCTGGCAGCCTCACAGGGTAAGGGAGACAAAACATGGAGTCTGGAGTTATCAAGAAAGCCATAATTTGAGAGGGAAAATACCATAGAAAAGGAAATTACAGAGAGGCGAACCTGAATCTTTTTGGAAAAAATTCCCCTGAAGATACTTGCTTAGTCCAAAGTGGTGTATGTGGGGTAGTACTTTCAAAAAGCATACAAAATACTCTCCTAAGAGTCCAAAATTTGAGAAGAAATTTGGCAGCTTCAAGAGACTGGGGGATCAGAGCCCATCAAGTAAGAGCCATTCTGGTGAGCACTCCAAGATTTATGATGAGATAACTGAAAGGACTATATTCAAGAAGTAAAGGCTAATCTAAAATAGGTGAGCCCCAATTGGAAAAGTCTTATAAAGTAGTAAGGCTTCCACTCTATCAAAAGAGAGATAATATCATATAGAGTCACCATTATTTTTTATAAGAAATACACAGTGTTAAAACAAAAGTTACCAGGTAAGCCAAGAAATAAGATTAAATGACTGAAAACCAAAAGCAAAAAAAGACAATAAAAAGAGAATCACAGGTTAGAATGATCAGATATGGACTTAAAAATAATTATGATTAATATATTTAAGCTAAAAATATAGATAATGTAACCAAAGAACTGGCATATATGAAGCAGAATGAAATAGAAATACTAGAACTGAAAAATACATTCAATAAAATGAATTTAATAAATTGATATATTTTATTAGTAGGCATAACAGACTAGAAAATTAGCAAACTAGAAATAGATATTAGAAAATATCCAGGTTGAAGCACAGAGAGAATAAAACTACAGAAAAAAAAATAGGAGATAAACAGGTCACGGTGAAGAGGTCTCATATACACTTGCATCTGAAAAGAGAAAAAAAGATGATAGAATAAATAATGTGAAGAGAGGATGCCTTTAGAGAATTTGGGGAAATACTTGGACATTAAGCCTTATATTCCAAAATGCTATAGTCTCCAGATAACATAATTAATTTGCACTAATGGTGCACTGACACTTTTGGCCAGTGTAATAGGTGAGAAAAATGTAATGAAAGCCAGCCATATTTTGGTGTATTAGTTTCCAAGCGTTGCTGTGACAAAGTACCACAAACTGGATGACTTAAGACATTTATCTTTTAATGGACACTTGGGTTGCTTCCATATCATGGCTATTATAAATAATGCTGCAATGAACATAGGGGTGTATAAAGCTTTTCAAATTGGTGTTTTCATTTTCTTTGGGTAAATACCCAGTAGTGGAATAGCTGGATCATATGGTATTTCTATTTTTAATTTTTTGAGGAAACTCCACTGTTTTCCACAGTGGCTGCACCAGTTTGCATTCCCACCAACAGTCTGTGAGAATTCCTTTTCCTCCATAACCTCACCAACACTTATTATTTCTTGACTTTTTGATACTAGCCAATCTGATAGGTGTGAGATGATATCTCATTGTTTTGATTTGCATTTATCTGATGATTAGTGATGGTGAACATCTTTTCATGTGTCTGGCCATATGCATGTCTTTGGAAAACTAATCATTTATGTTGTCTGCCATTTTTTAAAATCTGGATTATTTGAGAAGGTCTTTTTTGGTGTTGAGTTATATATTTTTAGAATACATTTTGGATATTAACTTTTTATCAGATGTAGCATTTGCAAATATCTTTTCCCATTCAGTAGGTTGCCTCTTTGTTGATGGTTTCCTTCACTGTGCAAATGCTTTTTATTTTGGTGTAGTCCTAATAGTTTATTTTTGCTTTTGTTTCAGTTGCCACATGTAGAAAAATGTTGCTAAAGCTGATGTCAAAGAAATTACTGCCTATGTTTTCTTCTAGGAATTTTATGGTTTGGGGTCTCACATTTAAGTCTTTAATCCATTTTGAATTTAGTTTTTGTGTATGGTATAAGAACATGGTTCAGTTTCATTCTTGTCCAATTTTTCCTGTGCCATTTAATGAAAGATTATCTTTTCCCCATTGTATATGCTTGCCTCCTTTGTCATAGATTAATTGACCATATAAGCATAGGCTTATTTCTGGTGTCTCTATTCTGTTCTATTGATCTATGTGTCTGTTTTTATGCCAGTATCATCCTCTTTTGCTTACTACAGTTTTGTAGTATATTTTGAAATCTGGGATTGTAACACCTCCAGCTTTTTCTTTTTTTCTCAAGTTGCTTTGGCTATTGGGGGTCTTTTGTGGTTCCATACAAATGTTAGGATTATTCTAGTTCTGTGAAAATGCTATTGATATTTTGTTAGAGATTGCATTAAATCTATAGATTGTTTTGGGTAGTATGAACATTTTAAGAATATCAATTATTCCTGTCCATGAGCATGGAATATCTTTCCATTTATTTCTTCATCAATGTTTTATAGCTTTTTGGAGCACAGGTCTTTCACTTCCTTGGTTAAATTAATTCCTAGGCATTTTATATTTTTGGTGCAATAGTCAGTGGGATTGTTTTCTTAATTTTTCTGCAACTTTGTTATTGTATAGAAACAAGAGATTTCTGTATATTAAGATAAGGCTCTTTACGGTAGAAAGCCAATATTTAAATGTAGAGAAAAAGATAGATTTAGAAAATCACTGTTTGGCAGCCATTATCACAAAAATGATTGAGGTTAGAATTATGGATGACAATAGATGACTAAAATAGTGGGTTAAACATTGAGGATTGACAGGATTTTTACGTAGTCTCAAATCTTATAAGATACTTATTACAAATGGAAAAATAACTTTACAGTGGAAGAACCTGGCAGACAACACCTTAGTCAAGTGATTGAAATCTACATAACTTGTAGCATCCTGTACCTCTTTATATGAAGAGAACTCAACATGATTTCTGGGGTATTCTTGCCAAAAACCATAATCCAAATTTGATCAAAAAGAAAGCTCAGACAACCCAAATTGTTTTGTTCTGCAGTAGTCAAAAATATTATGGGGGTGGGGGGGACACTAAGACTCATAAAATATCAAGAGATAAGGATATCTTCTATTAACATTTTGATTCATCATTTTGCTGACAGTCCTAGCCAGTGCAATAAGGAAAGAAAAAGAAATGAAAGACTGGAAAAGAAGATATAAAACTGCCTTATTTGCAATTGCTATGATGTTGCATGAAAAAAAGTCTATCCCCTGCTCTTTTGGACTTTTGCTAGTGCTGTAGCCCTCTGGCTATTGGGAACTATGATTAAAAGCCCCTTCCCCAACTTAGACCTAGAATGAAAATAGGGAAGGCAGTATTGACAGACCACATAAGATACTCAAACTTTTTTGAATTTAATAAAATCTATCTTCACTAATTATTATGAACAGCAGGAATAAGCAGTATGAAGAAGCAGTATTTTACTGAGGTATCCGAATATGAACAATTTAAATAATAGATTCTATTATTTACCAGAAAGTTGTTTCATTCTATTTGAGTCTCATAGAAAACTTGGAAAGTGGATGTGAAATATACTGCTATTCTTTTCAGATGAAAAATTGTCACTCAGAGAAATCACACAGTGAGTAAGTTGTACAGTTGGGAGCATAACCATATATCATGGGTCAAGTGATTTTTTTCTCAAATCTCCAGTTATTTGTTTCATTAATCAGTACCACTTACCCCTAAACCCTCCTGAAATATGAAAATTATCTAAGTAATGAGTACAAAGGAAAATTTTTTGCTGAACATTTTTATGTCTAGTTAAATTACCCTATGCAGGGCTTAACAGAATGCTATTTATGGAGGCATGAAGGCCTAGAAATAACACACAAAATTAGAAAAGTCACCCAAAGAATGTTTAGTCATCATATATATATAGTGTGTGTGTATGCTGCACACTATATAGTGTGTGTGTGTGTGTGTGTGTATTGTGTGTGTGTGTATATTGTGTGTGTGTGTGTGTGTGTATATAGTGTGTGTATACATACATACACACATATATATGTATATATATACATATATACACACATATGTGTATGTATATATATGTGTGTGTATACACATATATACAAAAAAAAATAAACATATATGACTCAATATTCTCCATTCCCTTTTAAAAAATAACATCAGTTTTCTTTTTTTTTTTTTTAATTTTTTTTTCCAACGTTTTTTATTTATTTTTGGGACAGAGAGAGACAGAGCATGAACGGGGGAGGGGCAGAGTGAGAGGGAGACACAGAATCGGAAACAGGCTCCAGGCTCCGAGCCATCAGCCCGGAGCCTGACGCGGGGCTCAAACTCACGGACCGCGAGATCGTGACCTGGCTGAAGTCGGACACTTAACCAACTGCGCCACCCAGGCACCCCTAACATCAGTTTTCTAAAGCTATCTAGGGAGACCTTTCATCATTAAGTATACCAAAATTTAGTTTTGTAGGTATTTTAAATGTAATATTATCAGTTTTACATTCCTAAACTTATCAACTGGCTTTATATCAAGAAGACATAAAAATAGAATCAATTTTTTTTCACAATATTCAAGTTTGTTTAAATTTAAATCCAAATTAGTTAACATATAGTATAATAATGGTTTCAAGAGTAGAATTTAGTGATTCATCACTTAAATATAACACCCAGTGCCCAACCCAACAAATATCTTCTGGAATGCCCCTCATCCATTTAGCCCATCCCCCCCTCATGTGCCCCTGCAGCAACTCTGTTTGTCCTCCGTATTCAAGAGTCCCTTATGGTTTGCCTCCTTCTCTTTTTTATTTTTCCTTCCTTTCCCTTATGTTTACTTGTTTTATTTCTCAAATTCCACATGAGCGATATCATATAATATTTGTCTTTCTCTGACTTATTTCACTTAGCATAATACATTTCTAGTTCCATCCATGTTGTTGCAAATGGCAAGGTTTCATTCTTTTTGATTGATGAGTAATATTCGATTGTATACACGCACATACGCATGTGCACACACGCACACACACACCACATCTTCTGTATCCATTCATCAGTTGATGGACATTGGGGTCTTTCCATAATTTGGCCATTGTTGATAGTGCTGCTATAAACATTGAGGTGCATGTACCCTTCAAATCAGCATGTTTGTATCCTTTGGATAAATACCTAGAAGTGCAATTACTGGGTTGTAGGATAGCTCTATTTTTAATTTTTTGCGGAACCTCTGTACTGTTTTGTGGAGTGGCTGTACCAATTTATATTTCTACCAACAGTGCAAGAGGTTTCCCCTTTCTCCATATCCTTTTTTTTTTCTTTTCTTTTTTTTTTTTTTTTTTTTTTTAATTTTTTTTCAACGTTTATTTATTTTTGGGACAGAGAGAGACACAGCATGAACGGGGAAGGGGCAGAGAGAGAGGGAGACACAGAATCGGAAACAGGCTCCAGGCTCTGAGCCATCAGCCCAGAGCCCAACGCGGGGCTCGAACTCACGGACCGCGAGATCGTGACCTGGCTGAAGTCGGACGCTTAACCGACTGCGCCACCCAGGCGCCCCTCTCCATATCCTAATCAACATCTGTTGTTGCCTGAGTGGTTAATGTTAGCCATTCTGACAGGTGTCAGGTGGTATCTCATTGTGGTTTTGATTTGTATTTCCCTGATGATGAGTGATGTTGAGTATCTTTTCATGTGACATCTTTCTGGATTCTTCTTTGGAAAAATGTCTGTTCATGTCTTTTGCCAATTTCTTCACTGGATTATTTATTTTTTGGGTATTGAGTTTGAGAAGTTCTTTATACATTTTGGATACTAACCCTTTATCAGATATGCCATTTGCAAATATCTTCTCTCATCCCATTGGCTGCCTTTTAGTTTTGCTGATTGTTTCCTTTGTTGTGCAGAAGCTCTTTATCTTGATGAAGTACCAATAAGGAAATAGTTTTGCTTCCCTTGCCTCCAGAGCAAGTCTAGTAAGAAGTTGCTGGGGCCAGGGTCAAAGAAGTTGTTTTCTCCTCTAGGATTTGGATGGTTTCTTACATTTAGGGCTTTCATCCATTTTGAGTTTATTTTTGTGTATGGTATAAGAAAGTGGTCCAGGTTCATTCTTCTGCATGCTGCCATTCAGTTTTCCCAACATTTGCTGAAAAGACTATCTTTTTTTTTCCAAGTGGATATTCTTTCCTGCTTTGTTGCAGATTAGTTGGCCATACATTTGTGTGCCCATTTATGGGTTCTTTATTCTGTTCCATTGATCTATGTGTCTGTTTTTGTTCCAGTATCATACTGTCTACATGATTACAACTTTGTAATATAGCTTGAAGTCCAGAGTTATGATGCCTGAAACCTTGGTTTTCTTTTTCACCATTGCTTTGGCTATTCGGGTCTTTTCTGGTTCCATACAAATTTAAAGGAACTCCTTTGGCTCTTGTTTGTCTGGGAAACTCCTTTTTCTCCTTCTATTGTGAATAATAGCCTTGTTGGATAAAGAATTCTAGGTTGCATATTTTTCCAATTCAGCATGTTGAATATATCCTGCCACTCCATTCTGGCCTGCTAAGTTTCTGTAGATATATCTGCTGTGAACGTGATCTGTTTTCCCTTGTAAGTTAAGAATTTTTTTTTCCCTTGCTGTTTTCATGATTCTTTCCTTTTATGTATATTTTGTGAATTTGATTGTGATATGGCTTGGTGATGGTCAGTTTTTGTTGAATCTAATGGGAGTTCTCTGTGCTACTTGGATTTTGATGTCTGTTTCTTTCCCCAAATTAGGAAAGTTTTCAACTATAATTTGATCACACAAACCTTCTGCCCCTTTTTCTCTCTCTTCATCTTCTGGGACTCCTGTGATATGAAAGTTATTCCTCTTTAATGAGTCACTGAGTTTTCTAAGTCTTTTATCATGATATTTTTTCTTTGTTTCTCTTCCTCTGCTTAATTATTTTACATAATTTTATCTTCTACATCACAGATTCACTGCTCTGCTTCATCCATTGTTGCTGTCATGACATCCTTTCAAGATTGCATCTTGGTTATAGCATTTAAATTTTGGCCTGACTGCATTTTAATTCTTTTATTTCTGCTGAAAGGGATTCTCTGGTGTCTTTTATGCTTTTTAAACCCCAGCTAGTATTCTTATAATCAGACTTTAAAGTCTAGTTCAGACATATTACTTATATCTGTGTTGATTAAATCCCTTGCCATCATTTCTTCCTGTTTTTTTTCTTTTGGGGTGAATTCCTCTATCTTGTCATTTTGGAGGAAGAAAAAATAAATTAAAAATAAAAATTAAAGACAAAGCAAATAAAAATCAAATAAAGGAAGCTAGATCCTAGGTGTGTTTTGGTCTGTTAAGAGAAGCTTTATAGAAAAGAAAAAGAGAGAAAGGAAAAAGGGAAAGTTAAAAAATAATTTTCTAATTTAAAAAAATTTAATAAAATAGAATAAAACAAAGTAAAAAAAAACAAAAAAAAATTGCTCTTTCTGTATCCAAGGAAGAGAAAGAAAATAAAGAATACAGAAAACAACACAAGCAAAAACAAAAGCAAAGAAAGGGGACAAATGAACAAGCAAACTGAATGAAACCTGAATATAGTTACAACCAGCTTCCCCTAGAACTAAAACTTTATAGCACACAATAGTTACTAAACTAAGCAGGTGGAAGGGATTTGTGCTTGTCTCCTGGGGAATCTGTCAGGAGGGCACAGGTGGGTGGGGCTTGGTGTAACAATTCTGTCCTCCACTTGGTCATGCTGCTTAGCTCATTGGGGTCGATCCACCCATAAGAGAAGTGAAAATGGCTTCACTGAGCTCTCCAGTATCTGACTGGGGGAATTTTGTGCCCTCACAGACATATGATCAAGCCCCCCACCTTGGTCTCAGGCTTCTGTCTGCTCCCTGCCTTTATCCTGTACATGTCCAAGCTGCCTCCTGCCTCCCTCCAGAGTTTTATCTCAGATGGGGTGGTATTTCAAAACCCCACACTTCAGAAACTCCTGTGGCTTGGACTCACACTGATTCTCAGGGAGGATCTTTCCGAGCAATGATCAGGTGCCAGCTTTCCCTGGAAAATGTTTGTATGATCACTGCAGTAGAAGGGGCTCAGAGTTTATGGTAAATCACAACACACAGCCAGTGCCAGGTTTTGCTGCACTGTGGCATCTTTGTTCTAATATCTGTAAACGTGACTGCTCTCGGGTTCCACTGGGACTTTTGCCTGTGGGGAGACCATAGGGCTTCTACCAAATGCACTCCAATCAGGGGAATTGCTTCTCACCCTGTGGCACACAGACCCCCCTCAAACCACACTGCCTCCTCCTGGAGACTTGCCATGCTTCCTCACCAAAGCCCTGCAAGGCACTGAAATCCAGAACTTCAGACTCTTTGGTCCACTGATTATAGAATCCTGGGCTGTATTGAAACCTTCTTTCTCCCTGTCAGTTGGGGAACAGATTTCTTGTCTAGTTCCCTATGAGTGTTTTCATTGTTTCTCTCCAGCTACTTTGGGGGCAGTGCTTTTCTTGCACAATCCCAATGCACTGCACCCTCCCTCTTTATCTTTCTCTCTCTGTGAAAATGACTCCCTATACTCTGCAGCTCTGTGGCTTTCTCTCCCCCAGTTCACCTATATGCACAGTATACCTACCAAGTTCTCTGGTTCAAATTATGTAGATTGTTGTATTGATCCTCAGATCAATTTCTTAGGTATTCAAAATGGTTTAATGTTGATCTAACTGTGTTTCAGGGACAAGATAAGCTTAGGGTTCCCACACTACTCCACCATCTTAACTCTCTAGCACAACTTTCAAGTTCTTAAATTTCATTTCTTTTACATCCTTGCAATTTTTTTAAAAATGTTATATATCTAGGAATATTTTGTATATAAAATGCTTAGCTACTGCTTGAACATGCTCTTTGATCAAAAGCTCAGCTGAGAGAATCTGGCTCATGGAAGAAATACTATGATATATGTTATGAGGACATAGTGGTCCAACAGGGACTAAGCCTCAAGTCCCCTCAGAGTCTTTGGCTGTCAGACACAGATGTGAGGGTATGGCTTGTTTGGGCACTGGGGGCAATGAGGATCTTCCCTTGAGGAGTGAGATGGGTATTAGGCAGCTGAAGGAACTTCTGAGCTGCCCCAAAGCAAAGAGCCCAAGGTACCCAGGAGGGACCCAGAGGCTGCTACCTCCACTGTATCAGATTTTAATTTTGGTTTCTGACTGACTTGTGTCTTGTAGTTTGTGTGATCTGACTTCTATTTGCCATGTATTTGAGTAATTTTTCAATGAGGATTTTTCTATGGCAATGTTGACAAATATAAAACCACTCTTCATATTTTAACCCAAATGACTTAAATACTCTTGAAAATTTACACAAAAAAAGTTGAGGTATTATCACAACATGTGCGCATTTAGTAAATCTTTGACCAGTCTTAAACCATAGACATGATAGTTGTTATTGTAGCTGTAGACAGCACAGCTGGAGCTAGGAGGCTGACATTAAGTTAAGCAGAATATTTTTTTTGTCTTTTATAACTCCTGGATAAAGGGCAAGATATTTTGAGAGGTATCCTATTTGCACCTCAGCTGTGAAGATAAATGTTATATTTTCTGGCACCAATGTATACTGTTAAGGCTGGAATAGTAATGGAGGGATGTATTTAGTGGCAAAGGAAATACTAAATTGGAATTCGGTGAATTTCTAGATTATTGTAAACTCTGGGGACATTCATGAGTTCAATAAATAAGTGAAACAAAGAATGTTTGGCAAAGGAGTGAGAAACTAACTTGACATAGAGATTCCCCCTCTCAATTACTTCAGGAAGGAATGAAACAAGGTGCTAAGAAGTAGAGACAAGGTAAATGAATGTGAAAGAAATTTGGGAAAATAGCAAGAAGAATTATGCTTCCAATGTGAACTGACAGAATGATACCTGATTATTATTTTGTGCTTCTGATGGAAAGCTCTATAAACAAACACTTTAATTGTATACACAATTGGGCTAGGGTAATGTTTAAGGCTGAGATAAGGTTAAAATGTGAGCAGCTTAAGAAGACCAAATAGGTAGTATGTCAGACTCTTGGAAGAACAAATGTTTTGGAACAAAATATGTCAGGAGAAAATGCAAAGACCATCTAGAAGCTACTGATTTCCTCTTCTTTCTTCACATGTGTGTATTACTGAATAACATAAAAGAACAGGTTGACTTCTTTGAAGTGTGAAGTAGATAATTTAGAAAAAATTAAAGGGAAGCCATCAGTGTGAGGTACCACCTTTATATGCAAAGAACAACATTCGCTGGGACCCCCAGTTCATTCTTTTTTCAGTAATAGTATGACGTGAAACCACCCCTAGCAGACATTTATTGGTTGACTGGGGTTGGGTGTTTAATCTCTAGCAAAATAATCTTTTCTACATGAGTAGAATCTTTTCTACATAAGTCACTGATCTTATGATTTTGCCTCATGGGGTCACTGCCTGTCATTCACGAATGACAAGGTGAAGAGAAAAAAACCGTATATCCGTAATACTTTGGCTGTAAGTATATCTGTAATCCCCTTGGCTACTAAGGGGAGCATAAGGCAAGATGTTGCCTTCAAGGATCTTAGAAAGAAAGATAAAGTGATAAATATACCTTAAATGGGCAGTTTATGTTAGTTATTAATTAACACTAATTCCAATATTGAGCCAGGCACCAAGGTTACAGATAAATTTCCCTCCATGATGCCTAGAATCTGCTGGAGAATACAACTAAGACCCTGGAAATTCATGGTGATATAAGGAGAAATATAGGCTTGGACTTTGGAATCAGACACACCTTGGGCTGACTCCCTCTTCTACTGTTGGCCAAGGAAGTACACCTTCTCTAGCCTCATTTAACGCACCTATAAACTTGAGCATGTGTGTTTGAAAATCAAAGGTGTTTCCATAGGTGCTTAAGAAAATGGCCAGCACAATGTGGCTCCTGAAAAAATGGTAGCTCCAAGCCTAGGTGAGATAAGGTTTCAAGTATGTGTGACAACACTGCAGTGGTGGGGATAGTGGAGGACTCAGAAGACCTCTTCCTTTAATGCATGTGACAGGTAGGATGTGGAGGAATGAGATGGCAGGATGTTTGGGTCTCTGTAGTGTTCCAGTCCTATTCTTTTCATATGGTGCTGTTAGGAAGGAAGCCTAATTCTTTTAAGTTGAACAGAAATTGCCACTTAGAACCTCACAGGATGGAACTCAAGATTACTAGGCTCTGACAGAAGTACAATGGAAACAGAAATGCCTAGTAAATGACACTGGAAGCATGCATGTGGGAAAGAGACAGGATGTCTGGCTCTGTGAGCTCCCTCAACAGGAAGTGTTCATCTCCCCAGAGCTGGTAAGAGCACCACCAAAGAAAGAGAATGGAGAAGTAAAAAGAAATCTCCTCTCACAAATCTGATTGGTCCTGAGCTCAAACACCATTAACAGTATTATTAGTAGAAAAAATAATGATAAAATGTAACTTTGAGTTGCTATCATTTTGTGCTTTAAAGTATTTTTTACTTTTTTGATTACTTTGGTTTATCATAGATTTCTGTTGAAGGAGAAAGGCAGCCCAAGGATCACTAATCCCATTTTACAGCTGTAGATATGAAGGCAGCCTGCTGTAGTGGAAAAGTACCAACCAAACAGTGAGAAGATCAGAGTGCTAGATTTCAATATGGAAATTAGATAATCTCCTAAAATTCTTATAAATTGAAGGTCCTGTGATCTTTGTAAAGAGCTATGAATACCTGCTGCTTAAATGGCCTTAAGTGATCCCCATTTTTTTGTTGTTGTTTCTCATGCTTTTCTGTAATCTTTTCCCTGTAAGTTGGACCTAGTGACTTGCTTCTGACAAACAGAATACGGCAAACATGATAGAACATCATTTCTGAGATTAGGTTATAACTACTATGATTTCCCTCTTGCCTGTTCTCCCTTTGGCTCTTTTAATGTGCCTGCCATAATAAAGCAAGCTGCAGAGGCCCACGTGGCAAAGAACTGGGGGCAGTTTTGGCCAACAGCCAGTGGGAAGCTGAGGCCTTCAGTCCAACAACCCAAAGGAACTGAACTAGGAAGAGATTCCTCCCCAGTCAAGCCTTGAGATGACTGCACCCCTGACTGACACCTTGACTGCAGCCTGTGGGAGATCCAGACCCATACCCTTAGGCTCCAGCTAAGGCACTGTTGGATTTCTGAGCCATACAGAAACCATGAGCTGAGAAATACTGTTAAGTCCCTACATGTTGAGGTAATTTGTTACACAGTAATAGATAACTAAGGTCAAATATTGAATAAGTCTTGGAGCCAGAACCAATTGCAGAATTTCCCTTTCCCTGATTTTTGTTTAAGCATTTCCTGAAATATTCATAACACATTAGTGAAATTAATGCTCTATGTGAGATGAATTCTATGGTCAAAATACATTTGAGAAGCACTTCACTTCTTGAAAATATATAATGTAGATTATATATTTTTAAAGATTCAGTTATAAAGAAACGTATTTAATTTTGGTAAATGTAACACTTTGCCAGCTTGTTTGACCACATAACACTATTACCATGAAGCCTTTTAAAATGAACATTCCATGGAACTCATACATCACAGAGTGCTATGAACACATTTTAGGAAACATTGACCTGGCTATTTTATTATCTTCTGAGCATGTCTTTTAAGATTTGCCTCTATCACCATGAAAATGGAGCAGAATGCAACAGTTTGCATGTGGTGTGTACAGTTTGTGTGCTATTAGGAGAAAAATACACCTGGAAGATACTTCTGGTGGCATCACATGTACACTTTAAAAAAAAATTACATTATTTAATTAATTTATTTTTGAGAGACAGAGACAGAGTACAAGTCAGGGAGGGGCAGAGAGAGAAGGAGACACAGAATTTGAAGCAGGCCCCAGGCTCTGAGCTGTCGGCACAGAGCCTGATGTGTAGGGCTCGGGCTCGAACTTGCAAACCATGAGATCATGACCTGAGCCGAAGTTGGATGCTTAACCAACTGAGTCACCCAGGCGCCCCCATATGGACACTTTTTATTCCCTTCTTAGTACCTTTCTATCTTTTCCCTAACAGGCATATATTGCCTGTAAGATTTGAAAAATGTTATACAGTGGGCTTAGTAGCATTTTTTCCCCTCTCCATCTTGCTTTGGTCATCTTTGAGACTGTGTGTTTATCTGTGTACATGTATATACAGGGAGGGGCAGGGGGTGGAGGCATTGGAATAAGGCATAAGACCAAGATAAATGGGGCTGCAGGCACCACTTCTGTCTATATGGGGACATACCTGATTGCCTGTGCTGGATGAGTTTTAAGATCTTTTAGAGGTTACTCTTTGCACCTATCCAGAGGAGCCAATAAACAGGAATAAGCAAGGAAATATTTCCTGTGAATGCCATGGCTTTACTGTGGTCATTTCTTCAGGGGAGGCTGGTCTTTAGGTCTGACCCAGCCCCTGCTTGTCCTCTCCCTGCCAGAGTCAAGTTATTAGACCAGTGTGCTCAAGGTCTCTCTCAGGCCTGAATCAGATCCCTTCTATTCCTCCTCCATGCAGCTGTAAACCTTTGGCTTTGCTGTACCCCAAATCGTCAGGCAGAGAGAGGAAGGGAAAGATGAGGAATGAAGTTGTTTCCTTGCCCAAGTACACAGTGCAGCTCTTTCATGAGAGACTCTGAACTGTAGGGAAACCAGTTAGGGAAGGTCATGTGATGTATGGTATCCCAAGAGCAGGGGCCCTGATGTCTCTTCTACGGTGGGAGTTCTGAAGGTACTTTAGAGAAGCTTCTTCAAGGTCAAGTCATGGTCTGGATCACTGCTGAGCAGAGTCTGGATTACAAACCACTCTGAGCCTGCAGCAGAGCTGTGACCACAGGACAATTAATCTTGAGAGCTCTCTGCTTTCCTATTCAGGTTAGTTCTCCTCCCTTCGCCAACCACTTCAACTACTGCTGAACCACTTTGTATCCCTCATCCCACCCTCCATCTTTTCAGCACCTTAATTTTTTTTAATCATGGACCTGATAAGGAATGTCATGAAAGGGGAAGTCTTTTCTCCAGAAAAGCATACCCACATGAGTTTAAATGTCTCCTATCAGTCCCCATAGAGACAAAAATGAGGAGTCTGGTGTAGACATGGAAGTTTTGCTGCTATTTACAGAGTCCATAATCCCTGGAAGTCCTTCAGCTAATTAAAGGTCCTTGAGTCTCTTAATTAAAATCTTGTGCCATAGAGCCCTGCTGCTAGCTGAAGGTTTGGATAGAACATGGTCTGCTGAAGACATGGATCAGACATAACTTCACATTTCACCTGGTTCCTCTTAATAGAGAAATGGTGAACTTAAAAACTCAAGAGAATGAGTCTTGAGTGGTGGAGTCACAGACTTTGAGGCATATGGTTGGTGTAAGAAGTATTAAGTGAAGACTACACAATCATAGACTAAGCTCCCTCTGTGGGTAAGGCCTGTGGCTCTTAGAATCTTTGACTTCTTTTCTGGAAAGCTAGTATATGCCCATTTCTATGGCAACAGATCCTAAGTCAGGCTTAAATGGTGTGGTGCTAAATCTGAATTCAATAGCCCTTCCTACAGAGCATGGAAGACTTTGATTAGCAGAGTTTTCGGTATAAGGAAGTTGACTGATATCGATATTAAGAGTGAAGGGTCTTATCCTTTACACAAAATATAAGATGCTTTTATTACATGGATATCACACTCTTAAACCATGCATTCCTTGTGTTTAAAAAGTACAAACCAAGGTTCACAGTATCTTCCTCCAAAATACCTCCCATCCCAGCTAGAATGATGTCCCAATCTCTGCCCCTGTCATTCTTTAATTTAAAGCTTTGAAGGCTGCTAAGTCAAAAAGCAAATGCTATTGGAGGAGGCTAGCTTTCTACAGCTAGTATCATTTAGGAACTTCTTAATCTAGGTTAGTTTATTAGATTAGTTACAGCCAGGGATAGAAGAAAAGCTGAAAAGCTAGGAGACCAGAAGAAAAAGGACAATAACATTCACGCCATATCATTTTTCTGAAGTTTTGTAGTGTGGGAGGTTAGGTATGAAAGGGCTTGCAGGAACATCTTGGGGCACCTGGGTGGTTCAGTTGGGTAAGTGTCTGACTTCGGCTCAGGTCACAATCTCACAATTTGTGGATTCAGGCCCCATGTTGGGCTCAGTGCTAACAGTTCAGAGCCTGGAGCCTGCTTTGGATTCTGTGTCTCCCTCTTTCTCTGCCCCTTCCTCATTCATGAAGTCTCTCTCTTCTTCTCTCTATCTCTCAAAAATAAATTAACATTAAAATTTTAATAATAAAATTAAAATTTTAATTTGAAAGAGCTTACAGGAATATCTGAATTTAGTCCATAATTCTCTATCAACAGTGGTTGTGCCTGGGAGGGTAGTGGAGAGGTGTAGAGGGATACCTTGGAAGTCTGCAGAGGATGCAGGGAGTGTGCTTAGGGGAGATACCACTAGTAATCCAAGCAGAGTTTGAGGAATCAGCTTAGCGCTTATTGTCTTATGGGCACATCAAAGATTCTCCTAGGGCTGGTGATCAGAAGGGGAAGTTTATTTTTGCTATGATCTAAAGATTTCTTCTTGACTTAGGCATTATTGTTTTAATTTTCTGAGTGAAACTTCAAGCTTGGGCAAGTTTGATGCCTTTGACTTATTCTCATATTAATTTTTAGTGTCAGAAATGGAAATAAGGGTACAGACCTTGTGTTACATATTCTTTTCTATTTAAATTGCACTTGAAAAATTCCTAGGTAAGATGGAAAAAAATAATGCCAATCTAGGACTCTGGGATTTCTGGAAGGACTTGTGGAGAGGGTTTGTAGTCTAGGTGTTCATAAGTCTGAAGAGTCATAAGAGGAAGCCAAAAATGAGGTGTTAGGCCTAGACCTTAATTGACCCTGAGCCATGTATTTGGTCCTGGCCAGATCATGTTGTTACTTTTATTCTATGTGGTAGATTATTTTCAAAGATGGCTGCAGCATCTCTTATGCTCTTTTTCAACATGACTTTGCCACTCCTCCCACCTCCCATAAAGAGGTGGCATATATTTTCCCTCCCTTGTAAACCTGGGCTGACCTTGTGGTTTGCTTTGACCAATAAATAGAACATGGCATAATAACGTTGAAAGATTTCTGAAGCTAAACCTTAAGAGACCTCATAGCTTCCAGTTTTCCTCTTGGAGCCCTAAGATCCCCATGTTCTGAAGAGGTCCAGTCTTTCCTATAGTAGGATGAGAAATCTGATGAAAGAAGCATGACAGATGACAGCTGGCACCAACTTCCAGACACGCCATCAGATATTGTAGCCATATGACTGATCGCAACCAGCAAAAATAAAAGCACTTAGATTGCCAACCCAAAGGTTTGAGAGAGATACTAAATCTTTGTTGTATGTGTAAGCCTCTAAATTCTGGGGTGGTTTGTTCAGAAATAGAGAACTGAAACATCATGCAGCACTTATATAACAATACTATGTGTGAGCATGCTTAGAATGTTTTATAGTTGGAATAGGTTTTTCACATGCAATCTTATTTGCCCAGATCCACAAGACAACCTTATTTTCCATCCCTGTAGAATAGCTGTAGGAGTTTCATCTATATTATAGAGGAATAACTTGAGGTGTAGAAAGATTCCAGGCTTCACCCACAATTATGGGGCTGGTAAGTGAGCAGGAGGGGCTCAAACAGAAGTTGCCTTCCTCCAGAGCTGCTCTTGGTGTGCATCCTGTGTTCTCTCTTGAGAACACATGTGGATGGCTAGTAAAAACCAGGGGAACAGTTCTCAGAATGCACAGCTGAGAATCCATGTCCGTGTTAACAAGGTAAGTAGCTTGCCATGGACATAAACCACTGAGGACTCCACTGTGGGCCCAGAGGACTCCCTTTGGCTGCCATGCTGACACATCTATAGCATCTAATAAAACCTCAGCCCAGCCTGCAGGGGTTCATTAATTGGTGTGCAGCTCTGACATGTTTGGTAACTGCTAGTTTAAAAAATAAATAATGTAAAATATACCCTAACTTACCACAATCCTAAATTAGCACAGGTGAACTGTGCCGCCTTGTGGAGATAGTGGTGGAGGCTTTTATCTGTGATTTCTCAGGTAATGGCTATGCCAAGCAAAATAATTCCTTTTCCATACCTACCTCACTACCTTTCAGTGTAGGCCCTCATCATTTCCCACCTAGATCTCTCTGACTGCTTCCCAGCTGGTATTATTGTTTTAACACAAATCTGTTTTCCCCTCTAATCACATTGCTCATTGCCACCAGTCTATGTCCTAGAGCCATCAGGAACTTCTAGATTGTGAATGTAAGGATCTTTGTCATTACTTAAAACAGCCTTGAAAAATAGTAAAAGCATCCACTTCTGTGAAAGCATTGCAGTTTCTCTTATTTTTATGCCTTTCCTTGCAAATCTGTCTCTGTCTGAAACTTTCCCCTTTATTCTCTACTTCACCAGTCTAACATCTACCCAGAGTGTAATATAAAGCTTAGGGGTCAATTTCATTGGGATGTGCTGCCTGTCCTCTTCATTTCTCCTAGATAGAATCATCTCCTATTAGACTAAGCCTATAGTAGAGACAAGTCACAATTAGATACTCAAAGGCTATAGAAGCAAAGACTCTATAATGATGAAGGCCAATACGGATATATCATCAGAAGTTTATTAAATCCAAATGTAAAACCTACTGGCTTAAGCTTTTTATTCACAAATGATAACACTGAGGCTTAGAAAACTGAGAGGTGAGTTAGAGTATGGTTGTGAGGAAAGGAGGTGAGGTGTGAGGTTAAAGTGGGGGAGGGGGAGGGCGAGAATTCCAAGCAGACCCTGTGCTGTCGGTGCCAAGCCCAACATGGGGTTTGATCTCACAAACCATGAGATTATGACCTCAGCCAAAATCAAGAGTTCGATGCTCAACTGACTGAGCCACGCAGGCACTCCTGAAATACATTTCTTAAAGTCAAACAGGTAATGGTAGATATAGGACAATGACAGTAGACATGTCTTGCCTGCTAAGCCAATGTATTTTTATATCAGCCTGTGCCAATTTTTTGTGTGAAAGTGAATAAAACTAATCATTACTCTTTTCAAGTACAGAAATTCATATTTTCCATCCAAAATACTAAAAGAATCTGACTCCATAGCATTATTAGATCAACCAATCAAAGTTTATTAACCATTCCATTCCATTAGACAACCAGAAATTCAGTCAAGCAATTGATACTTGCCACTGAATCAATGAGTTGTTTGGCTACATAGCCTAAATAGCTCAGTTGTGTGGGTGTTGTGTAGACAGACACAGCCTGGCTTTCTCTGAGGTGGTAATCCAGCAAACAAACAAACCCAAGGGAACTATGTACACACAGGCTGCTTCCCTCACATTGCCCACCGACTGAAGCAGATTAAATTAATAACTTTGCTCTGTTTATGGACATGTTGGTTATAAGCAATGTAGGCGTCTCGGCTGACAATCAGCCAGGCAGAGAAACCAATTAACTCGTGGGTCTAAATCACAAGAAAGAGGAGCCATTTCCTAAATGACCTGGATACATTCTTGGTATAAATTACCAAATTAATTAATGAATAAATCCTAAGTCTTTGCTGGTTTGCAACTTCATTCATTCATCAAATTTTATTAAACAGCACCTCTTTCTGTGTCAGACATTGAGAAACAGTGATAATTACAGTGTGTTTCTTATAGCAGAGAAGAGATACAGAGTGGCTCCAAGTGGATATTTGCAAGTTGACTCTTCTGAGCATTACTTAGACCCAAAATTCTGGAAGGTGAAAGAGAAAGAAAGGGGGAGAGAACCATCTTTTGTCAAGCCCGATTACACCTACTGGTGATTTTGCATGCAGAAGCTTTGCCTTGGGTGAAGGAGGGTTGAAAACAGGTGACTCACATGGATGTCACACACATATTTAGAGAACTGTGTCCTCTTCCAGTGCAGCAGCCAAATTAGATAATAATTCTTTACATTTGCTTCAGTGCTTTTCAGAGTATTTCACATATATTACCTCATCTGACTTTCATCTTCAACTTCACCCTAAGAAAGACAGGAAGAACATCATTATTTCAATTTTAAAGATGAGGAAATTGAGGCCTAGGAAGTTTAACTGATTTTCCAAAGCCACATAACTTAGTGCTTTTTTCAACATTGCTTTCAATGACCTGGGAATCCTTACTTCGAAACACTTTTACCAAATGGAGACCATTTCTTGATTGGACAATATTCATAGACATTACCTGGATTTATTTAGGGTAGCGATGGTGGAATAGGCCTCAACCCCTTTGTTCATGCCTAACAGAGGTCAGGTCAGTATCTTTGCTTGAGCAGTCCTCTGTGATGCCTTCCTTCGTCCGGCATCTTTTGGTTATCCACTAAAGTGTATCACAGGTCCCTGCTGAGCCACAAAGCCTTGTCTGGCTCCTCAAACCCACATTGCTCAGCACCTTTTCTCAATTTCTTTAGCATTGCAAAGGAGAACAATTTTTGAGTAGCTAAGTGATTGATTTTTGAATTTATTAAGATGCTATGCTGGGTCTTAAGGCAAAGGAAGAAGAGTAATGCCTGTTTACTGCTTCACTAGAGCCCACTGCTGAGTCGGGGAGAGTTGACACAGCTCACTGCTGCAAGGTGAGGGGATGTTCTGTTGGAGTCCTCCCCCCCCCCCGCCCCACCCCAAGTACAAGGGGGACTATAAAGGGAAAGGTCCATTCCCTTTAGGGTAAAGACTATAAAGACATTCAACAATTTGGTGATGTACTTTTTTGAGCTACTCTCTACTGTTTCATAGGCCTCAGCTTCATAATCCTGACTAGAATGTTTCAAGCTACAGGAAGGATTTCCAACGTAAGAGAGAACAAATTAGTCAACAATGAATAAAGTAAGCATCAGTTATCTCCCCCCAAAGAAATGCTTACCTGGGAAAGAAGCAATCATCAAAGGCAGCAATATGCTGAGCTTTCTAAGAGAACTGCCTTGAAGGGAACAGCATTTGTTTCGATGGATAAGTCTTATTTATAAAATCATTCATGTTGTCATTTTTCATACGAATTCAATTCTGTGCCAGGTTCTCATATTTGTTGAGAATGGTATAAGAGGGGGGGTGAGGGGTGGGTAGAAATATATATATATATATATATAAAGGTGTTATCCCTGGTCTTTCATTTTAATTACAAGATATGTATATGCAAGGGACAGAAGTTGTAGTGGAAGGTAGGATACAAATTCAGGCTAAAAAGTCATTCATAGTCTAAGGGATTCTATTAAAGTGGGAAGTTAACTTGGCATATTCAGGAAAAATGTCATGGAGAAGGTGGAAAGTGTAACCTTGAAGAACAGACTAAATGTGGCCTGTTAGGAAATCAGGAAAACATGTTAAGGAACGTCCACACTTAGCTAGTAGCACGTGTAAACAAGAACCCTGGGAAGATTCCAATAGAGCACAGAGATGGTTTCTTCCCCTTCTGTGACCCTAAATGACACCCTTGTGCTCATTGGCACCAGTTGGGCCCGGCAGTCTAGTTAGGTGGGACATAGAAGACCCTGTCTCTGTCCTCGCAGTATTTACCATATAATTAGTCAGAAAATGTGAGGGTAAGAGAAGGAAAAAATTGCTTCTAAGGACAAAACGGTTTGAGAGGCTTGGGGAGAGTGGCTATCTACAGGGATTAACATCATAGGTAATTACCCAATCCCCTCTTCTATTTGTCACAGCAGATGCAAGCCTGGCCTCAAGTTGTAAATTGCCTGAAAGATGCTTCCTGTTGTCCTTCTCTGTGGTTGTGCTCTTGTTCCTCTTTAAGGTTAAGAACAGCTGCTCACTACCCCATCCACGTACTTGGAAAACAGCTGTAATTAATGTGGATAGCTTTAATTGAGAAAAATATTAGTCTAGCCTCAGAGGTTGCCTGGTTTAGAAGAAAGAAGATGGATGGGCAGTATATCTAGAGACCTGATTTGCCAATACCCAATTGTGTGCTTTTAGACAAGGTCCTTGAACTTGGAACTTATCTGTGCACAATGGGGATAGTAATACTTGCCTACTTATCTCCTGGGGCTACTATAAGGACAAAATGTGGTCATAGATAAGAAAACATATAGGAACATATAAAACACTGTACATGCTTAAGGGAAATTTAACTTCAATTGGATAAAACATGAAACAACTACAAGGATTTATTTTCTTCTTTGGCCATGCACTTAAGGAAGAAGAGTGGCTTAGAAGATAGGTATATAGGAGTAAAATAACAAGATTTTTAGCTTCCACTCTTAACTACATATTTGAGACACTGTAAAATGTGTTTGTTTCCAACCATACATTGATTATTTTGATATTTTCTGTTTGTAAAATGAGAATGGTTAAGAGGCTATACCTTGAGGAAGAAGCAATAACACATTTATAAACTGAAGTAAATATTCTACAAAAGCAACAGTGATGAGTATTTATTAAACACATACTAGGTGCCCAGAATTATGTTATAAACTGAATTCACACAAAAAAATTAAAAAAAAATTAATGTTTATTTTTGAGAGAGAGAGAGAGAGAGAGAGAGAGAGAGAGAGAGAGAGAGACGGAGAGAGACAGAATTTGAAGCAGGCTCCAGGCTCTGAGCTGTCAGCCCAGAGCCTGATGCAGGGCTTGAACTCATGAACTGTGAGATCATGACCTGAGCTGAAGTCAGACACCTAACCGACTGAGCCACCCAGCCATCCCAAAAAGGAAATTAAACAAAAATGATAAGGAACAAGAATGAGCTATAAATTAATCTCTAAACTTGTAATCACTATTGCAAAACAATAGAAACAGCAATTGTTTCACAAACTCTGTGAAATGCCTATAATTCTTTTTGTTCCTTGTACAAAACTATATATACTAAAATTCTGTAACGAGTTTGCTAGCCAAACTCTCCATGAATATTCAAGTAGAAAAGAAAAAGACAATGACTTACTCGTGGTATTGGCAAATTACTGTTTTTGGACGTTACATTGGATATACACAAGGATTATTTAGAGAAAAATATGGTAAAATTAAGTTTGTTGAGCAAAGGAGAAATATTAGAATGGTGGCTCTCCAGAAAAATTATCTATAATGTATAATAAATTGAGAATAGACTCCACTTTACCAGCTTTAACTCTTACCCATAAATGACAACTCCCCAATTTCTAGTATAACAAAATTAAAAGCTTGCAAGGATTTTTAGCTTCTCTTGTACCTTCATATCCAAGGACTAATTCCTATACACTTGTCTTTGAAACATCACTAATATTAATTTTTGCCTTTCTGTGTTGACTTCCATGACTTTAGATACTACATCAGTTCTCTGAGCTTCAGATTCTCTATGAATAAAATCAAGATAATGGTTAGTCCTACTAGAATGAAAGCTCATTAAGGGCAGGAACTCTTTCAAGTTTCTCCACATTTGTTTTTCTGGAACTTAGAAGAGATCCTACCTCACAGTAGGTGATACATGCTCAAAAAATATTTTTGAACTCTTGTGGGCACGTGTATATATTTGTGAATCTGAGGTCTGAGCAGAATAGAAAAAGTAAGTTGTAGGGACAGAAACATAAAAAGGAAGATTGTCAGACAAGAGGTTATGAGATGATCAAACTTCTGTATGGGATGTAAGGAAATAGAATTTATCTACATATCTATCCATCTATCCATCCACCTGCACAAGGAGTAAAGGAGTAAAGTTGGATTGAAGTGGCCATTTAATGTAGCCAAAGAGATATCTATGGGACATACTATAGGCAGGTTTGAATTTTGCTAAAGAATGAGACTATGTTTCAACATAGAATAGAGAGTTCTTTTGAATTCCTTGAGATAGTAAAGGATGGACGTGAGAGAGAAGGTTTTACTTAAAGACCAACAAAGGGATTAAGGGACTTATTCTGAAGTCACTATAACATAATGACCAAAATGTCAGGCTCTAAAGTCAGACAGGCCAGGGTTTGAATTTTGTCTCTACTACTAAAGACTGTAAGGAAAGACAAGTTACTTAACTTGTTTAAGCATTAGTCTTGCATTTTTTATGTGGAGAGGAAATTAACAGAGTAGTTGCAGGAATAAAATAATACATGTACTGTATTTAGCATAGATCCCAATGCTTATTGTTTAATAAAAGGTAACTATTTTTTTTATATGATACAACAACATCTTAGGGCACCTGCCTTGGTAGATGGGTTAGAGAGAAAAAGTATTTGAGCTCAGAGCAATTAGGAATATTTTTTCTTTCAGAATCCAGAAATGGAATTTTAAAAGTTTATATGGGGTGTTGGATATTGAAAATGGAAGATAAATGATGGAACTCAGATAGTGTGAACCTAGGAACAATTGGTCAAGATTCAAATTGAAATTTTAAACCTGATGGTGATGCCATTGACTTAAATGGAAAATACGAGAATGTTCTCTAGACTATGAGATATTATTGTGTTGCCTGGTAAATTATAATCTTCTGGAAGTATCTGATTATGGAATGCATTGCTCATTTGCAAGTAAGGGTAGAAACTGAAAAAATATTCTCAGTCTTATTTCAGGTACTCATGTTCTCTGAAGAAATGAGAAAACATTCTTTCTCCCTTGTAAAAGGCTAGTGGCTATAGAGAATGGTGATGATTTCTTGAAGCATCTGCACAAACTCTTTGATTAGATCTTTGAGGTCTGGTTCTTTCCTTGGGCCAGATTTACACTAGCCAATCAAAATAAAGACTGGTGGAATTGTTATATAATTCTGGCTTAAAATCTGATTTACTCCTGAAGTCATTATAAAAAAAATGAAAGAATTTTATATATATTACCTGAGTCCGTTTAGATTTTTAAATAAGTTTTTAATTTTAATTCCAGTATAGCTAACATAAGACCTTTTAGATTTTTTTTTATTCTATTCCTGTGCATCAGTGTAAGGAGTCTTACAGTAATTTAAATATAAGAAATATACCCGGAAATATAAAAGGATTTTTTTTTCTTTTTGAAAATAATGCAAAGTAAGGGTAAGGGACAATTTATGTCTAAATTTGACAAATTATTCCTATTTGATCTGTATCCTATTCTTAAAATTTTCAAAGTAAATTTGTACTTCACATCAATCTTGTAACACGGGAATTATTTTTTATTGGTTAGGGTATAGTAAACTTCAGTAACAAATAGCCCCCTTAAAATTCAGTGGATTAAATAATAACTGTCTAAAGGCCAGTGTTTAAGTTGTCAGGGTGGTTCTTTTCTACACAGTCATTCAAGGACTCAGGTTAATGGCATCCCTGCCATCTTCAACCCAAAGCTTCTAAGATTGGTGTTACCATCAGTTGAAAGGGGGAAGAGCACAGAAGAGAATATGTAAAGCAGTTTGCAATGGTTAGATTTTAGGTAAGAGGTAGCAAAGATTATTTCCATTCCCATTCTGCAGGCTTTGAACACAATCAAATTACCACAAGTAACTGCAATGTAGATTCACAAATATAATTTATCTGCCTCTTCAGGAAGGAGAGGAAATGGATAGTGGTGAGTTGCCAATAGTCACAGCCACCATCTTTTTCTGTATTTATCAGAAACATAATATTCACTAATGCTAAGATCATTAGAAGGCTACCCATCCAACCAGTTTGTCAAGGAGCTAGATTCAGGATTTTGGCACCCTGTCTTACTATACAGCACTTTTTCCAAAAGAATATGCACTGAAAAGGATAAGACCTCCTATGGCTTTTATGACACCTTCCTCCAGGGAACAGTTGGTTAGATTGTATGGGCAGTAGAGTTTTTTGAACTTTTTTTTTCTCATCTCATAAAATGGCACCTTCTTTTCCTTTCTCCCTCATTCCTTAAAACCTTATTCAGGTTTTTATTATAATACCTCAGTTACATTTTGCAGAAGACTTGGTGAATTGACATGATCTCCCAGGTCTCTGAATGGCTGATTTTGACATAGTTTGAAAGACCTATAACAGCTACTCAGATGTTTTTGTTGGTTTAAGATAAATCATCACAAATGTGAGGTGACTTCAATTTTTCAGTGGGTATGAAACAAAGACAAACTCAACAACTTTTTATATTATCTAGGGCTGATCTCACATTGTTCTATTGTCTACAGCTCACACTTTTAGAGAACAAATATACCATTTAATACTATTCATCACATAGTGAGTAAAAATTATGCTGTGCCATGGAGGAGCATAAGCCTTCAAGGAGTGATGGCCTCCTGGTAGAGATAACACCAAATTATGACCAAGTTGGGATTGTGCAAAAACCCGTGGCTAATTCCAGTCTTGGTTGTGATATACTATGTAAATTTGTATAAGTGATACATTTTCTTGGACTTCAAGTTTCTCATTTATAAAAAATAAAGTGTTTGTCCATGTAAATACTAAATTTCCAGGTCAAGAGTTAAACATGATATTTGCAGCATAACTGGACTTTGATGAAAATAGGTCAATATAGTCAAGGATAACCTAGGATAATATTTCAGGAGAGGTCAAAGTTTGAGCAGGGTCTTCAGGACAAGGAAAATAAATACTGATAAGGAAAAGAACATTTATTTTAGGGAAAAAACTCACTAGTAAATTAACTTACTGTCTCAATAAATATTAAATGTGTACTAGATACTATGCTAGGTACTAAGTATATGAGAGTTAGCAAGACAAACTTGGCTGCTGCCTTTATGAAGATTATAGTACAGCAAATGAAGGGATAAGACAGCATCATGCATATTTAATAGTGAGACACTTTGCTTCTTTAGAGAGTATTTATATGGAGATAATAAGAGGTGGTGTTGGATATATGAAAGGTGTCTAATGATGAAAGTGTTGAATACCAGGTACAGGAAAGTTTTGGTTTTTTAGTATAGCCTGCTATAGAAGATTTCTGAATTGAGATGAGATATGGTAACAGGAATATTGAAGGAATAGAATTATGTGGGATGATTTGGAACATATTTTCCTTGAACTTTTGTTTAACATATTGACCTGTTCTGGAGTTTACATGTGCCAGGATTACTCTAAGTTATATGCAATGACTCCAATGGCCACAAGCCTCCCCTTGTGTTCTCTCTTTACCCATCATCACTTAACCACCAAGCCATGACTGATAATTTACAACGTGGTCAGTATTAGTCCTGCTGTTTGCAATCTACAGATATGGCCCAGTAGGCAATTGCAATCAGCTAACACAAGCAGATTGATCTGTTTCACTGAGTGGGGCCGCACGTGTTTCATGGCAAAGATTAGAGAGTGATTCAGCATTCATGAGAAAACGTAGCAACAAAAGGTTAGTGGAACAGTCCTAGGAGTGGAGCCATATTGGGAGCAATTGTGGAAGGAAATGGTCTGGATTTATTATCTACATTAAAGATATTGTGGGTCCCATGGATACCAGGAGTGTCATGGAGACCCAGCTAATAGGTTTTTTATTGGATTATTGTCAGGCTGCTGCACCTGCTTTGAAAGAGGGACCGTTTGCTTCGTTTCCTGGCAGAGGCTACAAGCTGTGAAGCTGAGAACAATCATTGGGGTTGGAAATGGAACTGATTATTTTTTAGAACTTGTGCAAGGATTGCAGGGCTGATCTTCCAACTGTGGAAGTATATGAGAAACTTAAAAATCCAGAAAATAGAAAATGCAGTTTAGAAGCTCACATTATGTTTTGAATTCATACTATGCACATAGAAGAAAATGGTCTGGACAAGACCCTGAAGCACTAAATTGAGTCAGCCAGCCAGTTATTGAACTCACGTGATTCTACTCCATGGGTCTTCTCCTAACCTGCCCAAATAGTGACAGTTTTTATTTTACTCTGACTGAATTTGGTCATTCTTTTTATGTTTTGTCTGTAGTCAAGATGTGGCATAGCTAAAAGTCATTCTTGGAATTTGGGGGTTAATATGGATAAAGGTTCTGTATAACTGTACTGGAAGTCTGAAGCTTGTTTGTTCAGTAATTCTAGCACTGGTCTAGAAAAGTTGTGAAAGTAATACTAGCTTTCGATTTAGTTTTGTAATTCTATGGGGTAATCCCCTAAGTCACCTAATCATCTAAATGAAATGATAGCTGAGGTACTATAGTTTTCTCTTTCCTCTTTACTAAATAACAAATGTGTTATTATAATCTGTTGGTTAAATTGATGGGTGAATAAACAAAAAAGTTTGTGAAAAGACACAGTGCAACTGAGATTGGTAGCTCCAAGTCATTAAAATTTAATATATAATTACATAGACAACAGGGACTGATGGCTTTTTTAATAATATTGATGCCTGGCTACAAACCATGACGAGTACCTTAAGAGGCTACTTTTGAATAAGAGGCACTAATATAGTCCTCATCATGGCCACCACAGATTGCCATGTAGAAGTAGGTAGTCTTTCTCTCTCTCAGACCTCTATCACCAGTGGGCTCTTTTTGCTCCTGGAGAAGGCTTCAGGGAATCTGTGTAGTTTTGCACTCACAGAATAGCTATTTTGTGGAATGCTCTTGTTGTTGTTCAGGTAGGTGATTCTACCTAACTTTTCTCTTTGGGAATTTCCTCAGACATTCAGAATGATGGAGCTTTTGAACTATATCACAGCACCTTTCCAACAGTACAGTTTAGAAAACTGATTTCAGGAAGGCTTCTAGTAGTGGCAAAGTCAAGTCTGATCTCAGGGCTTCTGGTTCCTGGTCATGTGCTCCTGCAATTTGCTTTGCCACTTTTCTCCCAACATGAGCCTCTTCCTTCTCATGATCATCTTTAGGGTGACCATCTTATTCTGGCTTAGCAGGGACTTTCCTGGTTGTAGCACTAAAAGTCTCATGTTCCAAGATTTCCCTCAGTCTAGGGCAAACCAGTTTATTCAACATGCTAAAAATAGGTATCTGTGATGCCATCACTATACTTACTCATATTTGCTTGCTATACATGAAGACATAGTGTATAGTTTGGGCCTTTCTGTAGGTTGATCCTTTAGCCCCAAATATGCTTTTTGTCTAGTTTTATGGTGAGCTTCTCATTTGTATATTAAAAAAAAACACCTTAGTTCAAGCATCACTTCCTTAGCAGATACAAATTGTTCTTTGGGCATCTTTAGGTGGCTCTCATCTGTTTTCTCAGAGTAGCACCATAAGCACATAACCATTAAACATTTATTGCATAGTATTGTGCTTGTTTACAACTTTTCCCTCTATTTAGCGATGAGACCTTTAGACTTGAAAGCAGATACCATGCCTTAATCATCTTTGTTTTCCCTGCACCTAGCTTGGTATATATTAACTGCTCAATAAAAGTTAGTAACAGTTGAAACCTATGAATATGATTTTGGTACTCATATATGTCTCTTGGCATTGCTATCTGTCCTTTGCCCAATAGCTTCTGCTCCACTAGGTGCATCTTATTTCCCTTCTCTGAAGATTCATTGTTCATTAGGTGGTTCTTAAAAGACAAAGTCTTCTTAAAAATCAAAGGAATATTTCTTATTTGAAATTTTTATACCTTGATTTGATACAGGGTGTGCGTGAGTGTTGGGGCATGAATGTATATTCCTTAAGCCACACCATTATAGGCAATTGCCTACTCAGACTTGTTCTAAGATAGGTACAGGTGAATAGAAGGGCCATATTTATATATATTAATCAGTTGTGATAGGCAACTACTCTCTGAGGCCCCAGACAAACTGACAGAGCAGGCTTTCTGGTTTATGGTCTGTACTGAGCCTGTCTGCATGTTTATTTGGCGTGGTTCTTACAAATACAATGAGATACCCATGAGGCTAAGCATTGAAACATAAGTTATTGGGATGACTTTGACTCAAAACTTGGGATCACAGCCTCCCGGACTCTTAGGCCAGCTTTCGAGTGGTGCCTTGAGGGCTATTTCTAATGTGTTATTTGTTAAACCCAAGTTGTCCTGCTGACTTGATTAGTGAGAAATGAATGCAGTGACTTGGTTTATCCTTTATAGCCATATGCCATACAATGTGAGGAAGCACCATTGGCTGGGGAGTCAAGAGGCTTGCATTCTACTACCAAACCTGCATCTGTTCAGCTCTGCAGTTTCATTTTCCAAAATCCAAGTCTCCTTGCTTATAAATTGAAGTGGTTGGCTTTTTTACCCCTTTCTTTCTCTTCTACCTTCCAATGCAAAACCTCTCTAATTCCATCACTTGCTACATCTCTGGGTCTCATATACTTCTAAAAGATGAGTATCATGAACACAAAACTATAGTACTCTAAGAGGTCAACTCACACCCTTGAACGTGTTACCCTATTGAAATTGAAAAGTTCTCAGAGGGAAGAAAGAGCCTGCCCCTGATTATCACTCTGCAAAGCTCTCCAGCCACGTGTCGACTACTGACCTTTGTAATCAGCACTGCCTGAGCAGCTCAGTATATTCTCTGGATGAGTGAGCAGGTGGATGTGAAAAGCCTCCTCATTGATTGTGCTGCCTGTTAGCAGGGTGTGTGCTCTGATGAGGGTCTGTCCTTTAAGAAGGAAGGGCTCGAACCAAACACATGGAAGAGAGTTTGGGGAAGGAGCACTGCACTAAGAGTCAAGATCCCCAGTGTTTAGTTCCTTCTAACTTGTGCAATCATCCTGTATGCCCTTGGGCAAATCACCCAGCCTCTGTAGCACCCAGTATCAAATGGAAAAGATAATGCATATGCCACAAGGTTATTAGGAGACTAAAGAAATGTAAAATTAGGAAAAGAAAAGTTAGAATGCACAGGGAAACATCAGTTACTATTATAAGAAATCAGGAAATCTTCTAAGCAGGAAAAAAATTTCCCCAGCTAAAATTTAAACAGGCAGATGTTGTATAATCTGAAACACATAGTAAGTTAAAAAAAAAAAAGCTACTCCTTGGGCTTAGTAACAGTTCCAATCTGGCTCCCCTCCATTTTTTATGATTCATCACTGTGTGTCAAGTGCTGCGATTGGACATAGCTCTGCAGGCCACAGAAGGATCCAGGTCCTTCTCACTAGTTTTAAGGGAGTTGGAAATGAAAAGTATTTATATTCTAGAAACCCCATGCATTCAGGGGGAAATGCTTTTCAAACATAAAAGATCTCTGAGTTTGTCTTAATTTCCTCTTCTTCCTTTCCTTTTGGAAAGAGTTTATTTGCTAGATGGGAGGTTTCCACAGACATTTAAATGAAGAGGCGGTGACATGTCTTGGGAGTGCAGTTTAGTGAAAGGATTTGAGGATGAGGTTAAGCACAGTTTATATCAGATAGGCTCATATATAACTTGGTACCCTTATTGTCAGTTTGAAGCTCTGTGCCCTGTACAATACTCCCCACTCTGGCCATTCACCATCCATGAACACTGGCAGGGGAGATGAGGCCAGGGCCATGCAGGACCACCACCCATGGAAGTTCTCTGCCATCTGGAACCCCAAACTGACATAGTTTACCCTCCAAATGCCAAAGCAAGCATGTCTCCTTTCCTTCATTTTTCCTGCTTAGTGAATAATGCCCGTATCTACTCAGGTCTTCTACCTCAGAGCCCTGGAGGGTTTTAGACTCCTTCCCTTTTTGGACTGTGTGCGAAATGTTCACCTTAGCTCCTCTTTTTCTTTGCTTCTTTCCATTCTCAGGACAATCGCCTTAGGTCATGTGGCTATTTTCAATTATTTTGACTTAGATTACTGTAAGAATGGGGATGGAGATGAGGAATAAACTGGAAATATACATGCTATATGCCATCTGCTTCATATCTCTAGCTCCCTGAGTTCTCAGACAAGTCTATGAAGAGAATACTGATCTGTCCCATTTTATGGATGGTAATGATAATGGAACTAATACTCATTAAGCATTAATCATGTGCTTGGTGCTATGCATCAGTGTATGTTTATTATCCCTTCTGCCTTATTTCTTGCCTGCCTTTTACATTGCTGACCCACACTTTTATATTCAATTTTGTGTGGTTTTGCTCTTGTCTTTGCATTGCATCAAAGGCCAGGGGTCCCTTCCACAATCCAGCTCCCAACTCTACCTCTCCTCTTACTTTGTTGTCATGCTGCAAAGTATTCAACTTATCCTCAGGGCTTGGTTTGTGCTTTGGTCCCTGCTGTTCAGATGCTCAGAGCACCTTCCTTTCCTCTTTTCTCTTACATCCACCACACTAACTCTTACTTTTCTTTAAACATTTTTCTCTTGTCCATTTCCTCCCCTGGAGTCTTCTCCACCCTTGCAGCCTATTCTGGTTCCTCTTGTGGACATCTGTTATGTGCTCTGCCTGGAAGTGATTTCTTGTTTTAGTGTCAGCATCCTGAGTTTTGTTGTTGTTGTTTTAGGAACTGCCTATCCCCTAATGGATGCAGTCTGAACAAGATACCTGTAAAGCGGTCTGGTCTTCCTGGAAAAAGGTAGACCTAAAACTGAGGTGTTGAGCAAATAAGACTCTTTCTTTGGAATCTATGTCTTAAAGTGGAATAATCCAAAGACTGGGAATGGCTGAGCAGTCATTCTGAGAACAACTTCTGCTCCTCAAATCCCAGGAACAAACTTTGCTCCTAGCTTTCTGAGGCCTGTTTTTGATCTCCAGAGGCTTCCCAAAGCCATTCCAATAATCCAGCTCCTCCCTCC
Organism: Felis catus; assembly: GCF_018350175.1. NCBI lineage: Eukaryota > Metazoa > Chordata > Mammalia > Carnivora > Felidae > Felis > Felis catus. Next base: position 64,861,024 of record NC_058379.1, on the reverse strand, counting down.
TGTGCTTAAATAAGCCAGAATTTGCTTCAGCTGTTTGCAGAGAACTCTGATCAACACAAGGGCCTCCTTTGAGTGAAACCCACATGCTCAGCCTGTTATCCTAGAGTCCATATCACTTTCTGGTTGGCTTGGCTCAGTCCCACTCACCCTCCCATTCCATTGTAATTCTGCCCCTAGAGAGTGAGCTACTTGAGAACAGATAGTATTTTGTTTATCTTTGTGTCACCAGGACTTGACCAGGAACTTGCTTAAGGAAAGTGTTCAATAATTGATTGGTGAAATAATGAGCCAACAGAATTGAGAGACCAAGTAGCTGTGGAACTGATGAGTAGTTTGACAGAAGAAGGATGCAAATCACAAACTCATATAGGGGTGGGGAAGGACTTGTTCACCAAATCTGGGATCTGAGAAATAGATCACTTTGAGATGGCAAGACGGAATGGTCTAAAGAGGCAATTTTAGGATAAATCAGTAGTCGTTACACCTAACATAGTAAACAGTAAATGTGCTTTGCTTATTATTCCCAGAGAGGATATGCAATGAAACTGTAAAAGGGTTTTTGAAGTATTAGATAAATCCCTGGAAGGATGACAAGAAAGGATTCCTGAGGAAGATAGGGCAACTGGAGTGTGTCCTGACGTTTTCAGGTTGTAGTGATGCGCTCGCTCCCCTTGCAGATCTTAAACTCTGGCCTGCTGTCATCAGGAGCCAGGATAGAGCCAGCCCCGTGTGAGAGGCAAGCTACATAGCCAAGGAGCCCTGTCTGGGGAGACCAAAGCCAGCAGGTCTGACGTGACCCTCTTTCTAGTTTATCCATGGAATACTGAAGCCAGAGGGCCCATAGGAAGCCTCTGTCCCAGTGCTTTTGAACCTGTGCAGTGAGTTATTCCATTATTGTCAGTGTTAGTTTATAGAATCCATATTCTGCAACATTTTATTGTTGAAGATTAACAGCTAACCTGCAAAAGCAGACCTGGGAGGACAGAGGGTATCTGGGAGTTGTATTCTTCCCTTCCCTGCCCTTCTTTCCCTCAATATAGGTCAGGCTACCAGTGGTCACAGAACCTTAGAAAGTCAGTTCTGAAAACTCATAATTTTACTCTCCACTCTATCATGACATTTTGATGTAAGCTGGGGGAAAGTACTGTCACTTCCATAAGTTTATTTAAAACAAAAATCTGTCCTACCTTCTTCTTTCACTTAAAGAAAGAACCTTCAAAAGGCTATACAATATATGTTAATGTTATTAGATGCTTATGGTTATAATTAACTTCTTTCTGGAATTGGTTTCCTACAGTTGTCATAACAAAGTTCCACAGACTGGGGGTTTAAGCAACAAAAATTTATTGTGTTGCAGTTCTGGATGCTGGGAGTCTACTATGCAGGTGTTAGCTGAGTTGGCTCTTTCCAAGGGCTGTGAGAGAGAATCTGTTCCAATTTTCTTTCCTAGCTTTGGCTGGCTTGCTGGTGATCTTTGGTATTCCTTGGCTTGTAGATATCTCTCTTCATGTTTATACGATGTTCTCTCTGTATGTGCATGTCTATGTTCAAATTTCCTCCTTTTATAAGAATATCAGTTATATTGGATTAGGGGCCCACCCTATTCCAGTATAACCTCATCTTAATTTAACTAATTGTATCTGCAACAATCCTATTTCCAAATAAGTTTACATTGTGAGATACTGGAGGTTAGGGCTCTTTAACATATTAATTTTAGAGGAGGACACAATTCAACCTATAATACTGCCATTATTATCATCATCTTTGCAAGAAGTAGATTTGCAGAGATGCTTAAACTCCTAGAGTCTAGTTTTGACAAGGCCTCTCTGGTTCTGAGGGAAGAGAATCACAGGCTCTTCACTGTGACTTAGGTCAGCTCATTGTACATCCTTTGTCATCACTGAATTATTTTGAAAGATAAAAGCTACTTCATGGAAGTGCTGATGGTGAGTCCCACAAGCAGGAGTTGTGGAGATCTGGATTTTTAACGCCTTATCAACAACTTATTGTCCCTTGCAGTCTAAACTTCTATGATAAGGTGATCATCACCCACATGGTAGAGTACTGGGATGCACAGTGTAGAAGGGTTCATATGAAGCTTATGGGCTTTGTGTCATAACCTCCAAACTGAAAATCTCATTAGAACTGTTGAGGTTTTATGCTAACATGCACTGAAACGCTGTAAGAATCCATCTCTCTCCCCCTACCACTTGCTTTCTCGAACATTGTAGTTATCCCTTACCTAGAAGTCCCTGTAGCCCCAAGATGTCAGAGACAGCAATTTTAGAAAGGACAAGTGGAATCAACCCACCCAACAGATTCAGAGCCTGACAGTAAATTGCAGCCTTTATGTTGCCTGTGAATCACTGGAAGTGAGAAAATCAAGTGTGAGTGTGTGTGTGTGTGTGTGTGTGTGTGTGTGTGTGTGTGTTCTCTTTTACAATACAGTTTATGCATGTGATGTTATGGCCACGATGAGTATGTTTGAATGGGTGATTTAAGTAATTTTCTATAGAATGTTGCCTGTGAGTGTTAATCATGTTGACATTTGCATATTTTGTTTGCTTTTATTAAAAGTTCTTTACAAATTCAGCAGAGAGAGAATGAACGAGGATGCAGGATTAGAGACACATTACATGTATTATATTATATGTATTATCAAGATAATGATTATCAATACTTTTAAAACTAAAAGTATAGGGGTGCCTGGGTGGCTCAATCAATTAAGTGTCTGACTTCAGCTCAGGTCTGTGAGTTCAAGCCCTGCATCGGGCTCTGTGCTGACAGCTCAGAGCCTGGAGCCTGCTTCGGATTCTGTATCTCTCTCTCTCTCTCTCTCTCTCTCTCTCTCTCTGTCTCTCTCTGCCCCTCCCCAACTTGTGTTCTGTTTCTCTAAAAAATAAATAAACATTTAAAAAATTAAAAATAACTAAAAATAAAAGTGTATAAACTACTGAACATGTCATACAATTCTTCTAAAGTGCTTTGCAAACTGGGCCAGGGTATAAGCATAGCAAAAAAACATGAACAAATTAAAACAATGAAAAAACTGAAACACTTATAAAGTACATTCACAAATTCAGTTATGTCTGTCTCTGCCTTTCTTCTATTCCATATCCATCATATCCTCCCCTGTTGAATCCTTGGCCTAAAGTTGGCAAGAACAGTCTGGAAACCCAAGACATTGCTAAACCCATAGATCCATAACTCTGTAAATCATTCTGATGTACCACTGAGAAAATAATTTCCAATAGCTCATTCTGTGGGATTTTCCTAAATCATTCAAATTCTGTTGGGAAGGCATTTTTTGTCCTTCTATTTTCTAACAGCGGCCTCTAGGATGACCTGTGTTTTGTTGGTACCTAGTGTGTGTTTCTGTGCGTTTCTGCTGCCTTATGCTGGCACAGGCCCCTGGGGCCCTGGCTCACAAGCAAGGCAGGCACTGTATCCAGTGGCTCGCTCCCATGTTTCCCCTTTGTTACAATGTTCGAAACATGTACACAGACCATTCAAATTCATCTAAATAGTTACGGGAAAGCTTTCCAATGAATCTGTTCTCCGCGACCCTGTTGGAAGCTCTCACCCCTAGGAGGATGCTGCCTGCCTTCAGAGCCCCTCCTTGACAGTGCAGGCTGCTCAGAGCTTCTGTGCTCAGTTCCCAGGATGTTTGTTTGTTCATACTTGCTTGTTGCTTGTGAATGTGCTCAAGTTTTTCTATCCTGTCATGGCTCAGCTTCCCTCTTGTCATAATGCCTATTTCCATTCCTCCAAGGAGAAAGAATGTCTTCATTTCCCTTTCTGTCTCTATCTTTTTCTTATCTTGCCAACTTTCCCTGTGTCCTGGGTTCATATCCAGAAATAGCTATTGTATCTCTGGTAGTTCAGTCACAGGGAACAGAATCCACTCTAGCTAATTAAAGAAATAAGGGTCTTATTATGAGAGTAGTAAATAACTTACAGAATCACTCAGAGGGCTGACGAAACAAATTATATGCCAAGCTTTTAGGAATAGCTCCCAAAGCCACCATATTGTATCTGCCCATTGATGAAGCTGCCAATTCCTTACAGTAACTAATACTACCATAATCTGATGCTGACATGACCTGGAAGTGCCTGCCATCAAAAAACTGTTATAATTCAGAAGCTTTTACTCCTTCACCCCTAGGACGACAATTGAACCTGGTATAATCTACATCAGCAGAACGGAAGTCCTGTTCCCTGACTCTACACATCCATGGAGCTATTGACTGGACTCTGAGACTATTGCTAAATGTGGACACAGAACCCTCAAATGCCTCCACGGCTGTGTTTGCCAACAAAATAGCAAAAGCAGAGAGTGTAGTCTCTACTTCAATCCTGCATGCACATAGTATGCAAATACATCCAATTAGCTGAGTATGTATCACACCCAGAATCCTAGCCCTTGGGAAAGGTGGCTTTCAGTTTTCACATCTCTGTGTACAGGACAGCAAACTGGACAGGGAGTGGAGCAGGGAGGTGTGGAATGGATATGACATGCTAATCTGCCATATCTGTTGCAATTTTCTGCAACTACTTGTTCAGTTCTATCCTTTATGATCAGTAGGTCACCACCATCTCCAGATTCTGTTGATTCTTCTCAAAACACAGATTGTTTTCTTCTCCTCTATTCCATTTTTTTCTTTCCTTGGTTTTGTCCCTTAACCCTTCAAATCTATATTATTGTAGCAATCTCATTGCTTCATTCCAATATCTCTCCATTAAATTAGTTATATCCAATACATCTTTATATCATTTATTCATTCATTGCATTCATTAATCACTTATTGAGAGCCTACTATGTGCTAATAACTCTGTGTTCAAAGTCAGATTAGTGTGGTGTCTGCCTTCAAGGTGCTTATAAGTGACGGTGATGGGGTCCTGGAGAATAAGACAAAGTTCCTCATGAAGTTAATGTTCTAGTAGAGGGAAATAGATAGTAAACAAGCAAATAAATTATTGCACTACTATCACACCAATCCTTTGGTCAGGAGCCTCAGTATTCTCCCTCAGTGAATTAATTCCAAAAGCTGGCATTCAAAATTTTCTATTTTGTGGTCACATCTTTTAGCAACTCATCACTGTCAAAATGAAACTCAAGACCCTTTATTATTTTGGCTGGTATACTGTATTTATCTTCTGGTAGGTCTATCTACATCTATCCTTTGTCCTTAAGGTCATTTTTCCATATAACTTCCAGTGTGATCTTTTAAACATATTTTCATATCCTATCACTTTCCTGCCTAAAGCACTCTAATGGCTATCCACATAAAAAAATTAGGACAAAACTCAAATTCTTACTATTCCTTTAGATGCTGCATGACCCTCCTCAATGACTTCTCTGATCTCATCTCCTAGCACTACTCTTCTCCCACCACCTTTCTTGAACACATTAAGCTCATTCCCTCCTTACACCTGCTGTTCTTTATTCCTGAGAGGCTTTCCCCTAAGACCTTTACCTGATTAGTTCCCTTCCATCATTTAGGTCATAGATACCCAAGACAGCTTTCAACACCATACCAGTCCCTTCATATCCTAGAGCACTTTTTTATTTTCTTTGCAGCACTAGTTATTTATCTGCCAACTTGTTTACTGGATTTTTTTGTACTGCAATAGAAATTCCATGAGAACATCGTCTTCTTCTTTATTATATTTCCAGTGTCTAGAGCCATAGCTAGTATTCTGTAAACATTTGTTGGATTAGTGAATCAATGAAGACTTTATCAATCCATTCCTTTTTAAATTCTGGTCTTTTTTGTTTTATTATATGTTTCAGGTATACAACGTTATAACTTGACATTTGTATACACTACAATGTGATGACCTCAAAAGTCTAGTTGTCATCTATCACCCTACGATTGACCCCCTTTAATCCCTTTTATGACCACCTCCCAACCCACTTCTCCTCTGGTAACTACCAATCGGTTCTCTGGATCTATGAATTTGTTTTGAGTTTGTTTTGTTTGTTAATTTGTTTTTGTTTTTTAGATTCTACTTATGAGGGAAATTATATAGTATTTGTCTTATCCTTTTGACATAGTTCACTTAGCATAATATCCTCAAGGTCTATCCATGTTGTCGCAAATGACAAGATTTCATTATTTTTTAATGGCTGAATAATATTCCACTGTATATGTGTGTGTGTGTGTGTGTGTGTATGTGTGTATATATATGTGTGTGTGTGTGTGTGTGTGTGTGTGTGTGTGTGTGTGTGCATGCGTGCGTGTCTTTATCCATTCATCCATTGCTCGACATTTAGGTTGTCAGACCCATCAATACAGAGAACCAAATGATGATTGCCAGAGAGAGAAGAGGCGGGGAAATGAGAAAAATGGGTGAAAGGAAGTGGAAGGTACATGCTCCCAGTTATAAAATGAATAAGTCACAGGAATAAAAGGCATAGTATAGGGAATATAGTCAATGACATTATAATAGAGTTGTAGGAAGACAGATGGTAGCTACATTTGTGGCAAGCGAAGCATAACATAGAGAAGTTGGGTCATTATATTGTATACCTGAAACTACTGTAACATTGTGTGTCAACTATGTCTCCAAGTGTTTTATGTCTCCAAGTGTTGGAGAAGATGTAGAGGAAAGAGAACCCTCATACACTGTTGGTAGGATTGCAAATTGGTGCAGCCACTATGGAAAATAGTATGAAGGGTCCTCAAAAAATTAAGAGTAGAATTACCATATGATCCAGCTATTCCACCGCTGGATATTTATCCACAGATACATAAATACAAATTTGTAAAGATGCATCACTGCTATGTTCATTGTACCATTATTTAAAATAGCCAAAATATGGAAACAATATATCAATCCATTTTTTTTTAATCTCAAGTCCTGCCTCCTCTCTGAAGACTTTTCTGATCATAACTATTCTTCTCTCTGAGCTTCTGAACTTTCCTAATTTTGACTAATCATATCTCTCATTTTAGATTTGCTTTAGTTACTCATTGTTATTATTCTCTAAATGTATTAAGTACCCATGTTTTGTCTTCCCAATGCTGGTGGCTCCTCTTTGGACACCATCAACAGGAAGTACATTTTTGTATCCCATTCAGTAAAGCCATGTTTTCTGTGATCCATGTATCCATTCAACCCTATTCTGACCCATGTATCCTATTCTGAGCATTTGGCTAATAATATGCTCTTACTCCTTCTGAGTTATTTTGCTTCTTCATATATGAATATTGAAGATGAAGTTGCTTGATTGTAGACAAGGCATGTTAAGTAAGAAGCAAGGGACTGGCAAGGCAATCTCACTAGTCTGGCATTTTGCTTTAGGAAGTTCCTGAAAGAATGTATAGCTTCATGAGCATCTCTTTGCTGCTGTGACATACAGTAGGTTCCACAAAGCTCTCCTGCCTTAATCTTTTATCCTCAGTCTTTGATGCTACTCTGTAGACTCCCCAGATATACGTTTTGCCCTGTGACTTGACTTTTTGTTTTTCACAACACTGATTACATTTCCTACTATTTTAACCCTATTCCAGGAATTGTGAGATAAAGTTAATTGACACCAATTGTAGACTGGCTTAGGTCCTTCCCCAGAGGAGGCAAATTGGCAGCTAGTAGACAGTACCATCATGAAGATACATTTTGCTTGGCATAAACTATATTTTATAAATTTGATCCAACATTTCAAAATTAGATTTCACTTGAAAATGGATATATCCAGTTTGTGTTGAAAAACTAGACATTCTAACAAATATGGGTTCACATTACCACATGCCAAAACATAGCTAGAGGTAAGGAGCAATAGTAATCTTTAAGGTTGTCACATGCATGCTAAATCTGTGAGGTTGGTTCAATCTCATAATAAATGTTTAACACTTACAATTTGGTCCCTCTTGGCTTTTGTGCTTGAGGTCAATAATGATAGAACTGTACCATGGGAAGCCATTCTGGAGTTTTATACAGAAGAGTAATGAGATCTGAGTTGCATTTTAAAAATACCACTCTGGATGTTTTGTGAATAATAGGATTTACTGTGGCAAGAATGGAAAACCAGAAACCAATTATTTAATACCCACTAACATGAATGAAGATAGTCCAGAATGTTCCTCAAAGCCCCAGTCTCACACTTGACCTGTAGTGATTACCTACTCTATGTTGGGTCCTGGATGGTATTGAAGGTAGAAAATCGGTCTTCCTACTTTTATAAATACTTATTCCACTTGTGCTTATGAGAAATCTGTAAATGTTATCACCTCTGCTGTTTCCTCCTCCTCCATAACTATTACCTTCACTTCACTGCCATTCCACTATCTAACTTAGGTTTGCATTGGGGTGTGATACTACCTTCTCTGCACTAGAGTTTACTACTCTTCAAGCTTCTGCTGGTCTGAGTCATGACTGACTTACCTTTGCTCAGTTGAGGTGAGACTGGCCCTTACAATCTGAGACAGTCTAGCCATGGTCAATCTGGCTGGCAATGATGCTCAGACATACACATGTGTTTCTACTGTTTGCCTCATCCCTGATGGGTTCATTTGGTCTGGAGTACACTCCCTAGTAGCTACACTCTCTGGATGATCCACTCCCTGGACACCACCATCAAACCAGGAATACAAAGAGGTCACCTTCTCTGTGAAGCCTACTCTGACCCTTCCAGTAGAGTTGATGCCTCCTTTCATGGTTTCAACAGTGCTATGTGTGTCTATTAAACTCTTCATAACATTACTTTGTAATTCATCTTCTGCATGTCTTACCCCCACCCTACCACTAGACCCTGAGTTCTTGAGAATTTAAAACATATTTTTTTAATCTTTGTATTTGTTATTTATTGGAAGACTTCTGTCTGGTTTTATTTCAACCTCTGCCATGTGATAAGCTGCTTACTCAATTCCTGATTCCTGATAGGGTGTTCCCTACATTTCCCAATTTCATGAGTCCTCTCTAGCACTCATTCAGGTGTTATTTCTCAATAAATGTCCTTCCAGAATTTCACCTCTTCCATTGTATATAGGGAGTGTCACAAAATCATTCACCAGCAGTGAAAAGGGGATTATTCTCTGATACTGCTATTTACCTTAGGGCTAGACACTCAGGCAATCCGCGTGTTTAACAATGAACCGAATTGCTATCTAAGAAATGCTATTTAATGATGATTAAAGCAATAGTAATTAAAGTGAAAATAGAGCTCTACCCATGCATATGGAACACGAATGCTTTCAATTAATCAACTCGTTATTATTAAATATTTATTGAACACCCACAGAGCAGGAGGCATGAAATTCTGAGAGAACACACCAAAGACATGGCCCTTACCCTTTGGGAACTTGTGATCTAAAGCAATTGAGACTTCAACTTGTGACAATATGTTCTGGCTGTGACTCTCTGTAGATAAAACAAAGCCTGTAATTCAAAGCATCTCTGGGCTCCAATTTACTTGACTGCTCGCTACACTAGTCATATTTCAAATCTTCTGCTTTACTCTCTGCTAGCTAAACAGGGAGTGTTCCTCCTCTCCTTTAAGACTCAGCAAAGAGCTCATCTTCTCTCTGAAGCCTACCCTGACCCTTCCTGCAGAGTTGATGCCTCCTTTTATGGTTTCAACAGTGCTGTGTCTATTAAACTCTTCATAACATTACCTTGTAATTCATCTTCTGCATGTCTTACTCCCACCTTACCACTAGACACTGGGTTATTGAGAATTTAAAATGTGTTTTTTTAATCTATGTATTTGTAATGTCACTTTATTTGTCAGACTAGATTTGCAGACTAGATCTCATTGTTGAGACTCTGATTATCATCTGCTCACTCATTCAATAAGTTGAAAACCTATTCTGTGCTGTGGACATGACAGACCCTTTACCTAATAACACTTAAGATTTAGCAAAGAGGGAAAATGATAAGTATTGCAAGAGTATGTAATGGCTCTTTTGCTAGAACAAAGGAATTTCCTAGCTTAGATGTCCTGGGAAACCACCTTGCCAAAGTGATGTGAGTATGGGAACAAGAGGAGGAAAGCAAGAAGAGTTAGAAGGCTGGAGTCCAGGAACAGGGCATTGTACTCTGAAGGGCTGGAAAAAAGAGATAGTTTTGCTACTACTCACCTCCCACAATGTGAGATTCATTCCATCTTTACAGCCTTGCTGAAACTGTAAAATAGTGGCTCTCATAGAGAATGTTCTCACATGTGCTTAGTTTATTCTACTCTTCCCCATTCTTCAAAACTGTATTTTGGTTTCTCCTTTCTTCTATGGAACTTTATCTATTGATTCCCAGACCATGTAAATATTGCATTTTTGGGACACCTTGCAGCATGCATTATTTAATCCATTCATTTAACACATTCAAATTGTTCTCTAAATGTGTGTGTGTGTGTGTGTGTGTGTGTGTGTGTGTGTGTGTGTGTATTATTAACTTTTTTTGGTTAATGAATGTGAAAAATATAAAAATATAAGTACAAACCAACCATATTTGGTTTCTTTCCCATATCTACTCAGCCTATTCTTGATGATACTTTGCTCTTACAAGGGGCAGAGTCAAAAAAGAGTTGGAATGTAGACCTTGAAGGCCAATAAGATTGGAAAAATAAGAAAATGAGGTTGTTCTTGTCTGAGTCATAGAGGTTGGGGAAGGAGGACAGCAACTAAATCTTATAATGTTTTGAAATTAGGCTGTTCATGTTTTTCTCTTCTTCTGTTTTCTTCTTCATTCCTGGATAAAGCAGCAGCTTTGTTAGCCATCCCTGCTATGATGTAGAGTGCATGGATTTGAGGATCATTGTAGTGTCTTTTTGATAAACCTGGTGTAGAGTTACCCAGTGAAGGTGAACTGCCGCTGCTGCCCTCTGCTACCCTTTTATGGCGATTGTAGGGATCATCTTATCATGAATTGTGCTGTGCCTAAGACTGCCAAAGATATTTGAGTCCTTCACTATGACATGGCAATTGAATTAGACAACAGACATTTGGGATTGTACCAAGGAGACCTTGGCAAATTTCAACACCAATGAGTAGCTCCCCCCTCATCCTGATGAGGACTTCGTAGCAAGGACTCTATTGTACCTCTTCATCTGGCTGAGGATAAGGAGAGCAAGATTGGAGGCTGGGATTGCAGATCAGGCCTTAGTCTGACACTTCCAGTCCTTCAAGAAATGGATCTCATGCACTTTCACACATGTTTCACTGCCTGTATTGACTCCTTAAGTGATGTTGTGTGGCAGTCTGGCCCTTAGCATGATATGAAGTGCCACCACCGTGGGGGCTGTCCCTTCCTTCACCTGAGGCCACCCTAGACAGACTCAGAAAAATCGAGTTATAGGTTACTCTGTCCAAGCAGCTGCAGATGTTGTAGCTCTTGACACTTCTTTCAAATTTTGTCTTCTATTTTGATTTACATATTTTATTTGTGCTGTCATTTTCTCCCTTTAACTATACCTTGACTGTGTTATAAATTCAGAAATTATGTCTCATACTTTCTTATTCTGTTTTGGATTGAGCACTGAATTCAGAATACTTAAATTTTTTTAAGTTTATTTATTTTGAGAGAGAGAGTATGAGCAGGGGAAGGAAGAACAGAGAGAGAGGGAGAGAGAGAGAGGGAGAGAGAAAGAATCACAAGCATGCTCTGTACTGTCAGTGTGGAACCTGATGTGGGGCTCTTGGAGCATGAGATCATGACCTGAACCAAAAACAAGCACTCTGTCTGCTCTCTCCCTCAAAATAAATGAACATTAATAAATTTAAAAATAAATAAATAAATAATAATCACTTTGAGATAAAACATTTCATGAAATTTCTGTCTTATCAATATGCAGTCATGTAGCATTGCATCATGCATACTGCAACCCCAAGGTGAGGCCATTTATGAAACAATGCTTGATCTAGTTTCTAAGAGAATGCATATGATGCACTTTGTTCAGACAAAAGATTCAAGTCCCCTGGTTCAGATTATGGAACTGTTTTTTTTATTTTTTATTTTTTAATGTTTATTTACTTTTGCGACAGAGACAGAGCATGAGTGGGGGACGGGCAGAAAGAGATGGAGACACAGAATCTGAAGCAGACTCCAGGCTCTGAGCTGTCAGCACCGAGCCTGATGTGGGGCTCAAACCTATGAGCCATGAGACCATGACCTGAGCCAAAGTTGAGTGCTCAACCAGCTGAGCCATCCAGGTGCCCCATGGAACTGTTTTTTTCTTGAAAATGGCAGCTCTTATTTGGGTCTGTACTCACAGCAGGGAGGCTTGAGGAATTTAATGCATTCCAAGGGACTGTTCTGAGGATTTTTGTTTTCTACAGGTCTATGGGTATGTCAGCATACCTGACAATAGGGGCAACACATACACTTTTAAATTGAGAAAGGCAAGGCTCAGAAAGGTTAAGTGACTTGCTTAAAGTCACACATGGCAGGGCCATGAATACTCTGAAGGTTTTATCAATTCTATATATGGATGCAGACTGTTCAAATAGACCTAGCTTTCTGGAGGACTCTAGGAATGAACTTCCCTTTTGGCTGGGTCAGGCCTGAAGTTTCATGCATTGTTCCATCTTGCTCTGGAAGGTGGTTGTTACTGCAGGCCCTTCCAAACTATCCCTGTAATAATTTCCATCTTGAATCCCAGAAAAATTGAGAACATGGGGTGGGACTCTGTCCCTCCTGCAAACCTCCTGGCTTGTTGCTATTTACTTAATGATTAATCCTTCAGCACTGCCTTGTTAAATAGAAGGGTAATATTTTCCTTCTGTCTGGACTGGACAGGCTCCCAGTTCCAGTCAGGTACCTTCAGGCCATGGAGCTAAAGATATATAATATGCCTTTTGTGTTGGTTTTTGGAAACTGAGCCTGGGTGGAGGGGAGAGAAAGATGCTTCTAGCAGTAGATTTCCTTCTGTTTCTCAGTTCTGGGGTCAAGTGGAGGACTTAGTGTAAATTTTAAGCTTTCAAGACAGAACCAAGAAAGAATTAGAGTATCAACAGCCTCATATGTGTGTGTATATTTTTCTCAAATACCTTAAATCACCAAAAAAATCAAACCTCCCTAATTATTACTTTTGAGGCTGCTGAATTTGCAAATAATTATTTTAATGTGGTAGTTATAAATGGATTGTCAATATTTACAGTGTGGTTGAAATTGTTATAATTCCAATCTGGAAACCTGAATATTCCTTTCTAACTTCTAGTTAGTTGATTGCCAATAATAGGGTGGAGGACAAATAAGAAAAAAAATATGATGCCATAGCAATTTGGGAAACATTTTTTAGCTGGGAACCTAATGATCTGAGAGAAAGGAAACTTAAACCAGGCCCAAGTGAGGGAAACAATTTCTAATAAGGAATATTAGCTTTTTAGTGGGTATTATTGTTTTCCACCTCCCATGAGAATAGAAAACTTAAGTTGACTTTGGACTGTTTATACGCATTGACTTGAGGGTGGCAGTTTGTGTGTCTGGGTGACATGGATTTGTGGGATTTCCACATGAGTGTGTGATTAATTTGCTTATTGTGTCACTATGGCCTCCCTAATCAAGATTGTCACCCTCATCTTGACAGACTTAGGTTCTGTTAAGAATCAAACTTCCTAAAATCTGCCCCCACCTTTTCTTTTTGTATCTTGATTATGGACTCAGTATTATTCTTGGAGGATTTCCATGAGATCAAAATGCAAACAAAAACACAAATTTACCACCAAAGAAGAAATAGAGAAATGAGTTATGTTTTGCAAAATGATTTCACCTGCAATCAGGCCAGGCTTATCACCTCTATCAGATATGCCTCTAGGATGAAGAGACTTGATAAGGACTGTGGGTTGAGGGCAAGTATTCTTTCTGATGAGTCTAGCCATCATGTTTTCAATGAATCCCTGACCAATGTACCATATGGATTTATTTCCTTGAACTCCTATAAATTTCATAAGCCATACCTGTACTTTTTTTCATGTCTTATAGATGTAAACATTTCTTTAACAACTAAGCATACTGAGGGAAATTACCTTATCTAAAAATATTGTATGTCCAACGTTAGCTAGCACAAAGTCATGTACCTTGCCTTTGCCTAGAAATTATTTATGGTTTTATGATTTGGTTGAGTTCTGTGATATGAAAGGAACAGTGTTCAGAATTCTATATGTAGTCAGAACTTATTTTGTTCCAAATATTTGCTGAAGTTTGTGCAATGTGTGGGGATACAGAAAGAAGTAGATGATATGATCCTGTTATTGGAGAAAACTGTAAAGGGGAATACATTCTGTGTATTTTACCCATCCTTAGAGAAATAGCTGTAGACTTAGGCAAGAAATGAATACATTTTTTAAATAAAGTTACCTATTATTGCTGTTGGGTCAATATTTCTCTTGGTAACCCTTGGGTTTATATAATACAGTGAAATCAAGTCTGTTCATTTCAGTAGAAGTGAGAATAATAAGAGCATCTTAAAGAAGAAAACAAAACACTCCATTCTGTTTGGTTTTGATATATTTAAGTATTTGATGTCTAATTGAGTATCTCATGCCTGCTTTTGGGTTAGATGTAGAAAATACAAAGATAATTAGGTTACAATCTCTGACTATACAGTTATCAAGATATGTTAGTAGGTAGTGAATTTTCCTACTTAGTTATGTCTTATAGAAGTAGAAACTAAACTTGGTTCATGGAGGCTGCCACAAACCATGACATAAACTGTCATAAACCATAGATACTATGGGAGGACTTTGTGAATTGCCCCTCGGTTATAGACCTCAGTTATAGAATGATGCTTATGATAACTATCACTCTCAACCAGTTGGATGATTGTTAGAAGGAAATGAAATAGATGCAAAGGCTCTGTAAGAGGTTATCAGTCTTCTCATTCAAAAGGCATTGTTTTTAATGGTCTCTGATGGTCACTAACTGGTACCACCATTTCAGTAGCTACTTTACAGAGGGATGGGTGGTGGCTGTTGGTCTCTGAGACATTGACATTTGGAACTGAATGGATCCCAGGACCTACATTTGGCTTGAGTCTGACTTGTGGGCTTGGAACGGGTGAGAGGGAACAGTACTCCCCCTCTCAGGGCCCATGGCCTGTCTGCTTTTCAGAAGTTCTTTGGCAGAGTTCCTTGGTAGGAAGGGTAAAATCAGAGACATCCCAGAGCAGACAAACTGTACATCTGTGTGTAATGTGATGTAATTCTCTAATTTACATACTTATCTGGGATGCATAAATGTTTCCAAACCACATTGGGGGAAGGCTCATAGGTTTTCAACAAAAATTTTAGGGCACCTCCCCTAGAAGGTAGAGCTAGGTAAATGTGAGTCCATAATTCACCCTTTACCCCCTCTCTCTATGTACTACACATCTGACAAAAAGGGGCAAGTGTCAAAGCATGGCAGCTCATTTTCTGAGCCTAGTGAGTTGGCATGCCTATTACTTCATGGACAGGGGAGGAACCAAATGCTGAAAGGTGGGTGGTCCAGGAGTGAGATCACCAGCTATGTTTTTCTTACTTGGGCTGAGACCAAATTTGTTATTAAGAATCCTTAGAAGATTGCAAACGTCTTTCTATCTTCTGTTCATCGCCTAAACAGCCCCCCAGTCTCTCTGCTAGTACAAAACATATGGATTGTGTAATACAACCTGCTCATCACATCTTTCTCTTTACCCTGGAGTTATGAATATATTCTCTGCTTCTCTCTCTCTCTCTCTCTCTCTCTCTCTCTCTCTCTCTGAATCTTAGGTAAAAGATTCCATTCCCGTGTGAATGGCCAGCCTTATAAATCAAGGCTGCTCTATCATCTCCCTGCTTCCCTAGCTCTGCCAATTTTTTTCTTTTATCTTTTTCTTTTTTTAAGTTTATTTAATTTTGAGAGCTAGAGAGACAGTGAGACACAGAGAGAGATTGGGGGAAGAGGCATAGAGAGAGGGAGAGAGAGAATCCCAAGTAGGCTCTGCACTGTCAGTGCAGACAGAGCCCGCTGTGTGGCTCAAACTCATGAACCATGAGATCATGGCCTGAGCTGAAACCAAGAGCCAGATGCTTAACCAACTGAGACACCCAGGTGCCCCTTCTTTTGTCTTTTTCATTTTTTTAAACCCTTACCTTCTTATTTATGTCTCTTAAAACATGCTTTTGTCTTTCACAATATTATTCTTTTTTTATTTTATTTTTTATTTTTTTTAATTTACATCCAAATTAGTTAGCATATAGTGCAACAATGATTTCAGGAGTAGATTCCTTAGTGCCCCTTACCCATTTAGCCCATCCCCCCTCCAGTAACCCTCCAGTAACCCTCAGTTTGTTCTCCATATTTATGAGTCTCTTTTGTTTTGTCCCCCTCCCTGTTTTTATATTATTTTTGTTTCCCTTCCCTTATGTTCATCTGTTTTGTCTCTTAAAGTCCTCATATGAGTGAAGTCATATGATTTTTGTCTTTCTCTAATTTCGCTTAGCATAATACCCTCCAGTTCCATCCTCGTAATTGCAAATGGCAAGATTTCATTCTTTTTGATTGCTGAGTAATACTCCATTGTGTGTGTGTGTATGTGTATGTATACACACCCATACACCACATCTTCTTTATCCATTCATCCACTGATGGACATTTGGGCTCTTTCCATACTTTGGCTATTGTTGATAGTACTGCTATGAGCATCGGGGTGCATGTGTCCCTTCGAAACAGCACACCTGTATCCCTTGGAAAAATGCCTAGTAGTGCAATTGCTGGGTCATAGGGTAGCTCTATTTTTAGTTTTTTGAGGAACCTCCATACTGTTTTCCAGAGTGGCTACACCAGCTTGCATTCCCATCATAATATTATTCTTTAGGACTAATGTTTACTGATGTTATTTTACTGGCCCTCTTGGAAGTGCTTCATATGTACAAACTCATTTAATCCTCACTATTGAGGTATGTACCATTACCTTCATTTTAGAAGTAAAGAAATTGAGGGACAGAGACATAATCTCTGTGTGCCTAAGGTCAGGAAACTCATGGGGAATAACAGTAGTAGGATTTTAACCTGGGCAGTCTGGCTCCAATTCTCATGTATTGTAATCACTCCATATATACAGCTTTCTTCCACTCTCATTGCTCCTTCTTAGTATTGCTTTCTCCTCATTTCCTCAAGAAATGTATTTCCAGCCCCAACTTTCAAACCATCCCCTTGTAACAGTTTATCATCTTGTCTCCGCTATTGTTACTCTACTGAAATCTCTTTCTTAAAGTCGTCTGTGAAATTTAAGTCATCCATTCTCATGGTCAGTCCTGATCTTCTTGATATATCTGTAACAAGCCTGGTTCTTCTTCATAGTTACTTTTTCCTTTTACCTCATCACTGTTGGTATCCTGCCCCCCTCTGTAGGATGCCCTAGAGAGATCAATCCCTGATGAGTAAAATTAGAATTGGCAAATCAAGGGCACTAATGGTCCAACACAGGTACTCAGCAGTAGCTTGCTGAATTACAGTCTAGTTGGACTTGGTGAAGGGTCATGAGGAGAAAAAGGAGTCAAGGGTGACTCTCAGGCTAGGTCACAAAGAAAAGTGTCATAAAGTTAGGAAAAATAGTAAATAAGACAAAACTGATTTAGAATATAATATTCAAGTATTGGCATTGCACTCACATGGAAATGTCCATCAAGCAGCTGAAACTATGAAGTGAAAATTTATAAGGGAAAGTGAACTGGAGCTAGAGATTATAGCATCACTTTTATGGAGATGTTTGCTAAAACCATGAAAAGAAGTGAGATTGTAAGAGGAAATATTGAGAGCAAAAAACATTATAATGGCCCATTACATGAAAAATACAGAATAATCAACTGAAAACTTAAAGCCTTTCAGAATGTAGCAATAAATTTTTCAAGTTGAATTCCGTTCAATAATTGAGTGCTTCTTTTGTCAACAAGAGATAACGAGAAATTGAGACATTTATTATTCAAGGTCCTTAGTTGCAAACAACAGAGACAAAGCTTGGGTAAATTAAGCAGAAAAGAATTTTATTGGAAGGATATTAGATAATTTCAATAATTGGGAAGTCTCAAGAACCAACTTCAGAAAATGGGCAGAAGCTGAAACAGGCAGGTCTGCCAGAACTACATCCAAGGAGATGCCACAGAAAGAATCTGACCTCCAACACCAGGACTGGGCATTAGAATTTGCCACTGACACTGTTGCCAGGAGATACATGCTGTCACCACTGTTGGAAAGCTTTCCAATTTGCTCCCTGTGTCTTTGCTTTATTTGCTCCTAATTAAAGCCCCAGGGAAAATATCCAATTGATTGAGTTTCAGTGAAGTGCCTGTAGTCTAGCTGCCAGGAGCTATGGAAGACCTATCTGTCCTCCAAGGGGTGAGTTCAAATACTGGGTAAGCTCAAGGGGCAAACATCTATAGTTACTATCTTCTTACAACATACAGATCTGGTGAATAAGACAGGCATATAGTAAAATGTAGTAAATTGAGTATATTCCATATAGTATAGGTAAAGCAAATAGTAATTTTTTAATGAACATGAAGTTTCTTTCATATTTTGAGCATTTGATCACAAAGTTACACTCTGTTCAGTACTTATAAAGCCATTTTCATCTCACTTCTACTTGTTAGCAATCAGATTCTCCTTTAAGTCATAATACATATATCAGACATCATGAAACTTTCCTTGACTATTCCAGCTACCAATGATCTCCTCCCTGTGGATTTTTTTGTGCCAATTTTATGACATTTATCCCAAAGAGAACAAGAACTATGCCTTATGTGCCTTTGATACTTAGGCTGGCGAGTACATGCATAGCACAAGTGTTTAGTAGGCATTAGTTAGGTGATAAAGGGCTGCAGTATTGTCAAATAAATTTTCAAAAACCAACTGATTATGTGATTCTTAATTCTATCCTCTCCCACAAGATTATAAAAGGGTTGATGGTAAATTTTTTGAGAGAGCTATTGGTATACCTTCCCTCACTTTGAGCCAAGTAAAAAGAAATTTAAGGAGACTCCTTGGAAGTTAGGGCACTGATCATGCCTGCTTCCCCATTGGCAGTCTTCTTGCCTGAAATGGGGGAGGGGAAGTATTTATTTTAAAGCCAGTTTGGATTTTTATGGGATTAGACATTTTAATTACTAAATCGAAACTCGTGTTGCCAGAAGGGACCAGTAAACAATTTATATAACATAAGGGTGATAAGTAAAGTTCTTGACCTGGGCCCAGTTTAAAGTGCCCAGGTAGAAGTCGGAGGAAAGGAGGTGGGGAGGGGTGAAGAAAAAAGTTAATTTGACTTTTGATTACACTAGGTAAATCTTGTTTTCTTAATACAATGTTACCTTTGTCATCAAGAGTTTAACAGTATTCATGGTTGCAGAGCTCTATAGAATTTGGACGGAAAATGGCCTTTCCTCATGAGCTAATAAATACTTTCCAAAAAGGCAAGAAGAAAGGCTATCTCAAATATTCTCTACATAAGCTAGTTCCCAAATGGACAAATTGTTTAAGGCTATTATGCCACTTATTCTTAACCATAATGTTGACACACATGGAGGAAATATAAGGTATGTTGCAAGTCAATGGTCACTGAA
Source organism: Felis catus (assembly GCF_018350175.1). NCBI lineage: Eukaryota > Metazoa > Chordata > Mammalia > Carnivora > Felidae > Felis > Felis catus. Next base: position 64,841,510 of record NC_058379.1, on the reverse strand, counting down.
AAAAGTTAAATGCTTAAGTATATAGATGACTTCCCTTTTTAATACAATAGAACATTTCAAGGTTATCTTTCTAAATATAACTCCTATTTCTTGCAATTCATTGTGTGCTTTCTTGACTGGAAAAAAAAAGTATGCATGACAGCCCGCCTTTCTGGAATACATATGCATTTACACCTCATTTTATCTATGCTTTAGACATAATGATGGCTGCTAATGATAAACTATTCAACACCATAGTGCTATTTCTATTGTAAAGACTCTGGACCACCATGGGCCAGATCCCACCCGCCTCCTCCTCATTTCTAGCTCTCCTTGCTTATATAATACATTCAACTTACTGTACACTGCTGGGTGATAACTTTTATCTTGTTAATGCTGCGTCTTTAATATCATTGAGCATGTTTCATGTTTCTGTATCATCTCCATTGGACTGAAAATCTCTTAGTGGAAAGATACATATATAATTTATAGTATTTATAACCACACAGCTATATAATTTGTTACTGAATAAAATTAGGGATTGACTAAGTCCTTTGGAAATTTATGATAAATACCTGTTTTTTCCTTTTCAATTATCTTAATAATCCAGCCAGCATTAATGCCTTGAGCTAATATAGAAGCAAGTGTCTAAGGAGTGACAAGGGCAGAAAGTAGTCTTCTGTTCCTTGATATGCATGGCCTGGCACAATGGAGAAGCCAGGGATCTCATTATGTTTTGCAAAATTCATCCTTCAAGAGATGGGTCTGCTTGAACTAAAATGCAATGTTAAGTCCTTCTATTTTCTGGCCCTGTTCTTTAGATATATCTCTCCCTGTGGCTTCTTTTATCATAACAATAACACTCAAGTCCTATCTTTGAGTATGCTGTCCCTACAGATGGAATGCCAATGCAAATACTTGCTTGGTGACCTGGAACCAACTAACTGGATACTTTAATCATATAACACTGGTTCTTCCAGCCTTAAGTTTTAAAAGAAAGTGGAAAAGTTCCAATAAAACCAGCTACGAGTTACATTTACATGCTTACACTGACAGTCAAACCTAAATTCTATGTACTGATTCCTCCACTTACACATATAATTCAAGACATTACCAATTCTCTAAGCAACAGATTTCTCATTTGTCAAATGGTTATAACAGTATTCACCTTATTGGGTTATTATAAGAATCAAATAAGATAATCATGTGTAAAACACTTATATACCAAAATGACAAGTACACAGGGAGTACTCAATGTTGAATGACTACAAATAATGATAAGAACACATTATAGGAAAATAAACCTATGTTTCTCATTTTAATAGCACAGCCAATTTAGCTGTGACTCCTCTTAGACATTCTGTTTATGTATTTTATTATATATTCACATTTTACCAATCCTATTTGATCTCCTTTCCCAGGAATCATTTTAGGCCAAGAGAAACCATAAGAACTCTTAAATACAGAGAACAAACTGATAGTTGAGTGGGTGGGAAAAATGGGTGATGGGCATTAAGGGGGACATTTTTTGGGATGAGCACTGGGTGTTATACGTAAGCGATCAATCACTGGATTCTACTCCTGAAGCCAAGACTACACAGTATGTTAACTAACTTGAGAATTAAAAGAAAAAAATTCCATTAAAAAAATTCATGTTTAAAATGGTAATCCAGTGTTCTGGTTTTGGTAAAGTTGGAATAGCTTGTATTGGACTCGTCCTTTAAGCAGATGATAATTAGAAACTTTGGGAAAGTATTTTTTTTAATCATGGTAATATTTCACTCAGACAAGAATCATTAATAAATGCTAAAATAATGTGTGAAAGTTTGATGAGTAAAAGGATATTTACATAGTCTCAAAATATCTCTCCACAAGATACTTTTTAATTACAAAGGGAAATCTATTTACATAATAGTGGAGCAATCTGGCAAGAAGCCATGTCAACTAAGTAATCAGAATTAACATCATAGGTAATGAAACAAATCAACATCTTTGGCCTGCTGATATGCACTGAGAACACATTACTTCTGAAGTTTTACCACCCCAAATTCATAATCTAAATCTAGTTATGAAGAAACGTTTGAAAAGCCCAAATTAAGGGACTTACTATGAAATAACTTGTCTTACTAATCAAAAATATCAAGAACTTGAAAGACAAAAAGAACCAAGGAATCATTCTAGAAATTTTCACTGTTAAATACAGAAGTCACCAATTACATGTGGGTATTTAAATTTAAAATTTAAATTCAAACATCCAATTCCTCAGTCATACTACCTGCATTTCAAGTGTTCAATAGTTGCATGAGGCTAGAGGTTTCCCCACTAGATAGTGCAGACATAGAACATTTCTATCATCACAGTAAATTCCATTAGCTCTGTTTTCGATTAAAAGAGGCTAAGGAGAAGTAACAAAATTCTTGATTCAGAATTTGATTTTACTACAAAAGACAAAATTTTGAAAATTAGCAAAACTTAAATAATAATACATCATTATTAATGTCATGATTTTGATAATGGTACCTTGGTTATTTGTCCTCTAGAACATACATGCTGAATCAAGCATTTAGTGGTAAACAGTCATCATGCCAACAAATTGTTCTCCAAAGGTGTAAAAACAAAAAGTATGTGTGGGTATTTATATATATGAAATATTTATGGGTAAATACATGGTTAAGATTTTATTTAACAAAAGTGTAACACAGTTACACTGAAGCCTTTGAAACACGGTTTAGAGGAATTAAAGAAGGCCTAAATTAATGGTGAAATATGCCACAATCATGGAGTTGAAGAGTCACTATTATAGATATTTTCTCTAGTTGATTTATGGATTCAACAAATTCCCAATACACTTTCTATTTTTTTAAAATAGTTTTAGAAACTGTTGATTACAAAATTTATATAGGAATGTAATGGTGTAGAATAGCCCATTAAAGTTTTGGAAAAGAACAATGTTGGACTATTTAAATTACTTGACCTCACATTTTACTACAAAGCTACTGTAATTAAGAGAGTGTGATATTTGTGTAAAGACAGACATAATAGATCAAAGAAACAGATAGTGAATCTGGATCTAGACCCACATATATGCAGTCAATTGAGTTTTGGCAAAGAAGCCCAGACAATTCAATAGGGAATATAAAAGTCTTTGCAACAAATGGTGTCAGAAAAACTGGATAAACTTGTAGGAAAAAGATGAATGTTGACTCCTACCTCACACCACACATAAAAATTAATTCAAGATGGATTATAGGTTTACACATAAAAGCTCTGTTTTCTAAAGTAAAACAGGATATTATCTTTGTGACCTTGGGGTAGACCATTTTTTTTTTTAGAACTGACACCAAAAGCAATAAGCATAAAAATTGATATATTAAACTTCATCAAAATTAAAAACTTCTGCTCACTATGAATTAGCTTAATTTCAGAGAGAATGCAGAGGGAGAGGTGATTCCTCTGAGACTGAGTGTAGAAACAGAAAGAGAGTGGTTTGACTCCAGTTGCTCAGTTTTCTATCCTTATTGGAAATGGGAATTGAGATTTAGGTTAATTTCAATGATAAAGGAATAAAGTTACAGTTTTACACATGACTTTTGAATTACTTAGGTTTCAAACACGTTATGTGAGATTGCAGAATCTGAGAAATACACGTATTGAAGGAAATACTGTCCAAGGGATGCTGCTTTGGAGCTCAGAATGTGGAGTCCCTTTTAGGAGAAAAACCTATTCCCCTATGGCTGTTTTCTTGCCCAGTATTTTGGATAGATATGGTCAGTTTTTCTAAATCCTTGCTCCCTTCTTAATTGATATAAAATGAGTCCCAGTTTTACTTTCTACCTGGCAATGGATATATGTTAAAATGGTTCTGGAAGTTCATTTTGATGGCTAACATTTTCCCATGTGAAAAGCCTTAGGTACCTGATACAACATAGCCAATCAGTTTCTTTGGCATAATTTTCACTAAATTCTCTTTTTTTAAGTATTCATGTGTTTTCAGCAATGTAATAATGTAAATTTAAGCCTTTTCCATGGAGCTCAAATAAGAACTATGGTCTAAGTTATTTTTGAAACTTTCTCTTTGTAATGTCCTCGTGACCTCAGACAACTTAAACTTTTTGAAATATTCTTTACTCATTCTTAAAACAGTGTTGTTATTCCCTGAGCTGACACATTCACAAGATTGATCCTCTCCCATCCATTCTTACTGACTCCAGTTCGGAGACCTGATTCTTTAGATTTGAATTCTGTCCTTATATATCTCCTTCTACTAGTTGATAAGGATTCACTAATTCTTAACTTGTATTACTATTATGCTGTCCAGAATTGGATAGTACTTGTCTCATAGTCCTTTCTCTCCATGATTTGATCATTTTTTGGTGAGAATTATTTTTTCCCTCTCAGGAATTATATTTTGGGAATATAAAACTTCCTTTGAATCTCTCCTTTTGGTTATACCCTTTTGAATTATTTTTCAGATCCAAACTGTTTTGTATAGATGTAATTACCTACACTCTTTAAATCTGAATATCACACTGGTTTGTAGGACCATTAATTGAGCCAGTTATGTGAATTGTTTGTTTATTATATTTTATGTGATGTAGGTGCAGCTCATGTCTCTTCTAGTCTTGGAATGTGTAAGCAGTGAATCAGATTTCAGAGGAGTTTAATGATTTTGCTATTCTGGTGGCAAGACAAAATCTATGTTCCATTTCTGAGAGAATGTATAGCTTTTTTATATCCCCTGCACCCTATATCTCCCCTCCCCTTCCAGCATCAATGTGATTTCCATAGCCTGGTGCTTACTGAGACCATGATAGTCTTGGTAAGGCCAGGACTTAGGCTTCCACTGTGCTTTCTCATTAATTCTCCCATTTGATATTCACAACCCTTTGTAGGTTATCATTATAGATAATGTTATTCTTCCTACTTTCAGATGAGGAAACTAAGACTTCAAGAGATTAAATAATTTATCAGTTACAAATAAGTGAGGAAAATACATGCACTACAGTCCAGATCTTTGATGCCAGGTCTGGGACCTGTTTTTCCATAATTAACAGATTCCAATCAAATAACAAAACAGCAAATACAAGTAAATTTTAAGAAGAGACCTAAAACACCTTAATGTAAATGCAAAGGCACACAATTAACAACAATGAAGTTAAGACTCTTAAGGCTCTTACGTTAAATTGACTGATTATATTTGATAATTTCTTTCAGATAAATAAATCTTAGTTTTACCTTTCCACTTAAGTGCCTTTCTCACTTAGTCTCACAAATAACATATTCTGTTCATACAAATATAGCTAGAAACACTTCTTATGGTTTTCTCCCTCCTTTCACTTGTTTCCTTTTTTTTTTTTTTATGATTATGGCAACAATGACAGCTGTGTTCATTGCGATCTATGGCTGGCTATACCTTTAAGTACCTAGCTTGGAAATCATTTTGTCCCTTTAGATTTGAAAAATTACACCCCCGTCTCCCAATTCGAGATACTCTGAGACAGAGCCATGCTGTCTGCAAGAATATTAGTTCTGAGAATAGGATTGCTGTTTGCACCGTACACTCTGCTCTCTTGCCAGCAATAATCAAAGCGAGCTTGTATTTCTTTAATGACAAAACCTCCCGGTGTGTTAATTTGGTTCTCTGTGACACTACATCTTGTCAGAGGAGTGAGAGAAATGGGAAAACATACATTAATATCACTGTCAGCCAAGTGGCACATGTTTCTGTGTAATCCATATCTGGAAGGTGAGGGTCTTTGCTTCTCCACCTCTTGAAGGTTTTTTGGGTTTTGAGAAAGCTGTGGACTCACATTTTGCATTGTATCCAAGGAGAGAACTTTTCCCACATGACTACTCACTCTCTGGCCCAAAGAAATTGTTTCTCTGCGGTGAGAAATCAGTCTGCCATGGAGCATCATTTCTCCACTGCCCCTAAATATGTATTATCCAGACATACTTAGGGAAGAGAAGCAGGTTTCTCATCCAATAGACCTGACACGGATTGGCTCTATGGCAGTGGAACCGTCATTCCAAACTAAGGACCCTCACTTGAAAAATAGTGGCACTGATACTTAATTCAGCAGAGTCACAATATTAATCTCCTGCTCTTCTCAGACCTACTGCTGATTTGTGAAGCAACAAAGCAACAACTTAGCTCAGAGGTGGTTCTAGAACAATAGCCAAATTACAGAGAGCCTAAATGTCTATCAACTGATGAATGGATAAAGAAATTGTGCTTTATATACACAATGGAATACTACGTGGCAATGAGAAAGAATGAAATATGGCCTTTTGTAGCAACGTGGCTGGAACTGGAGAGAGTTATGCTAAGTGAAATAAGTCATACAGAGAAAGACAGATACACTATGTTTTCACTCTTATGTGGATCCTGAGAAACTTAACAGAAGACCATGGGGGAGGGGAAGAAAAAAAAAGTTACAGAGGGAGGGACCCAAACCATAAGAGACTCTTAAAAACTGAGAACAATCTGAGGGTTGATGGGGGGTGGGAGGGTGGGTGATGGGTATTGAGGGCACCTTTTGGGATGAGCTCTGGGTGTTGTATGGAAACCAATTTGACAATAAATTTCATATTAAAAAAATAAAAAATAAAATGTAGTTGTAGGTATTTCAAAGTGTGGTTAAGATAGGACCTGAGGCTGGGAGTGTTATCCTAGGATAGGTCCTGAGATGTCTGCTTGCTCATATTAGATATTTCAAAACTACAGACTCTTTCAGCCCAACCTGTAAACTTCACAAGTTCCAATGATGATAATTCTATTGCCAACATAGCCATGTGTGCTGCCAATTGATTTTAAGGTACTACCATTCTCTAGGGTTTTGTAGGCGTCTTCTTTTGCCTTTTATTCTTAGAAAATTCCTACATTGTCCAAGCTTATATTTTAGTGTTGGGCTTCTTTAGCAGATGGCAATGCTTAAACTGAAGGTGGTTGGTTGTAGAAATCATCTATTCCTTTGAAGGAGCAACTGCCTCCCAAATAGCTTGCTAAAGAGGAACTAGCACTTTCCTTTCCTCTTTCCTTTCTCATCAAGAATGCTCTGGGTTCACAGCAACCACTGGAGCCTGTCAGCATGCCCATCATGACTGCAAACCAGCCCAGCTGAAGGGTGCACTTGCGGGAAATTCTCAGGGCCTGGGTGTTTGGTTTGCCTCTTCCTGTTTGCCTTATAGCTTTAAATAATGTGGTTGCTTCACAACCACTTGTTTTTTGAGTAGGGAACAGGGCATATTTTTCTAGCAGATAAAATGACTTCCCACCATTCACTCTTTGTTATTTCCCCTTTCTGAAGGGCGGTCTGATGAATGCAGGGCAATGTGTAATACACGCTTTCCTGTTTTCTGCTCTTTCTCCATTGGGCTTGTCAGTCAGTCATGGGCTTGGTTCTGGGGAGGATGTGGCATTCATGAGAAGGAGGTCGAAGAGAATTTGTGTGTATTATCCTTCTCAGCACACATGCTAGTTCAATACTGGAATCAGGTGCCAGTGGCAGTTAATAATACCCACAATGCTATTTATCCAGGTTATGCATTGGTAAGCCAGCCATTAATAAGGGGGGGATAATAATAATAATACCCAGTATTATATCACAACTTCATGACATATCCTATCCTGCACCTCTGTAGTGACTCACTGATGAATTGTGATATGGTTTGGTTGGTGAGACACTAATCATGGGATTAAACTGACTTTGGGAGAAAATGGTATGTTTAGGATCTAGGCTGCTTTAGACAAATACACTTCGACCATTCATCATTTTTGATGCTCCATCCTACACCAAAAATCTCTGTATCACTGCTCCCACAGTCTGTTGCATTCAGCAAGCTTCCCATCTCAATTTAGCTTTATCCCCCTACTAGCAAATCTGAACCCCCTTTCTACCTCCAGAGATTTCCTAATATCTGGTGTTGCAAGATAGGAGATTGATGTTGGCCATCTGTCCCATGGCCAGTAGCACTGAGTGTAAATAGTTGTTTGAATAGCAACTGCATACATGAATTTTTCTTCAGTGCTATATTCATAATGACCATTTTCTTCTTAAAAATTTTATCAAAGAGGATTTCTATTTAACTTTAACTTATTAATACTAAATGAACTAGAAATAAGGTATGTACAGGTAATGGATTCAGGCCATGGGTATTTCTGTTATGTGATATATGATGTCACTCAGAGCTACCCTAAGAAAGAAAGCCTTGTTTATATGGTGGGAGTGTAGAAGGTCTCAGCAAAAGCCTACCTAGTTTGTTCTCATAGCTATTATTTAATTTATTCTGAAAACTTTTTTTCTTTATAATAAAGCGTTTCCTACCGAATGTGTAAATATATTTTTTTAAATTAGCATCTATTTCAAGACACAAGTGGGAACAAACCTTGATACATAGTGGGTAGTAACTAGGATAAAGGGTACTGAATGTAAATATGAGAGATGTATTGGGTGCATAGATTTTGCTCACTACTTATATTTCCAAGGGCCTGTCCCATTGAAATATCTTAGCAAGATAAATGCAAGATGATAGTCAAATCAGGTCCTGGGCTCTGAGACCCCAGTTGGACGATCATGAGTCAGCTACTGACTGTATACATATTAAGTCAGTTTTTGACTGCAGTGAACAGTGAGAACTAATCTGCAAACCTTCAGAGGCACCAACTACTCCTTTTGTACGAAGGAGTCACATTATCCAAGTAGGATCATCTCCTCTTTTTTCCCTGATAGTCTTTTCAGCTGGGAAGAAAATATTTTGGGCCTTTGGATCAGTTGGAGTAGATATTAGACTTTGAGAACCAGATATCTAAGATTCTGAAGAGGGGTCACTTTGTAGAGCCTCAAATGGTGTCAGGAGAAAGGGAAAGTTCTACAGGGAAAAGAGGAAGAGGTAAGGTAACATTTTTCAGCCTGGTAGCAACTCTTAGGTTAAATGCTCAATAGCTTACAGAATTTTCTTTCTGCTACAAGAGCCCAAAGTGTGCAATGGAGAGAATAATCCCTACACCTCCCACTGGGAATTTCACCAAAATGGTAAGAAGAAGCTACATAAGAGTTTATCTACAACTGTAAGGGATGTGGACTTAAGCAAAGACCATACTTACTATGACTTTATTCTTGCTCCTAATGTGATAATAGTATACGATATAGGCCTTCACATATGGAATGGGGGTAGAAATGGGATTATATCTCAGAAGGACTGATCACCAGACAATAAAAAGACAACATTTATTTAACAACCCAAACAATCTTTTAGGCATAGTATGCATTCTCATGTGGGACTGGGCACGGGGAGAGCTGATGAAGAAATTAAAGATGCCTCCCTGACTCACAGCCTAACTGGGGATTTGAAACCTATACACAGGAAACAGCTTATGGAATAAAAACAAGCAAAGTATTAAAAAATAAGATTGTTGGGACACCTGGATGGCTCAGTTGGTTGAGCATCAGACTTTGGCACAGGTCATGATCTCAAAATTCATGGGTTTGAGCCCCATGATGGGCTTTGCACTGACAGCACAAAGCCTTCTTCAGATTCTCTGTCTCCCTCTCTCTGCTCCTTCCCCACTCATTCCCCCTCCCCCAGAAATAAACATTTATTAAGTAAGTATATAGATAGTAAAAAGTAAAATTAACACTTTGTTGAATAGCAACAAAGGAATGTTAAAGGCAAACATTGTTTTGGTGTTTTGTTTTGCTTTTTGGCATTTTCCAAAATGCAAAGGAACAGGAAATGGAAAAGGAGTAAAAAAAATAAAGTAAGGTAAATGAGATGAAAGGCAAATTTTAATTCCTATGTAGAATTAAAATTTGGACCATTAAAAGGAAACATTCTCTAACTTCATAGGGCTGAGTTCCCTTTCTTCCTTTCTATGGTCATCAAGGAGTCACTGATTCTACACATCTCTGGCAAGTCTTCTCTATGAAATCTGAGCTTATCATTCCAAACACAGAGGTAGTGTCCTTTTCTGAAGTCCTTATCATTTATCATTTTCCCTGTTCTGATCCCCAGTTCCCAATGGTGTGTATCCAGCCTCACAGTGGAAGAATATGGAGGTGTGTCTCAGGCAAAAGAGGGGCTGAAAGACTTAGGAACCATCACTGAAGCCATGGGGTTTGATATCTTTGTGAAGACACGGCCAGGAGAGAACATAATCATTTCTTTCAAAGAGTTGGTAGGTTGACATGCAGAAAAAGAAATAGGTTTCTCCTCTACCTTCCCAGAGCACTAGGAACTAGGCTAATAAGTAGATAGTACTGGGAAAAGATTCAGTTTGACAGAAGAAAAAAAATAAAATTAATAGTTGAAGATCCCAAAATAGAACATAAAATAAAGGCTTCCTCTTCATCTGAAATACTCAAGAGAAGCACAGTTATCATCCATTACGGACGCTTTGTACAGGGGATTCTTGCACAGGTCTCTAGTATGAACTAGATTAGATTATTTTAATGATTGCTTCTAAATTTAAGACTATATTATGCTAAACCTAAAGCATAAATTATGTATATTTTTACAAAAGTAATCTGCATGTATGCTAAAAATTAAAATACTGTTAAGAAAAAATAATTGCTTGTATGAATCAGACATACATTCTTATATTTTATATTACTTTCCAGAATTTTATTTATATATAAATCTCAGTAAGAACTTATATTCTACATATTATTTTCCAGCTTGCAATTCCACCTCATCAGTACATCTTGAGAATCTTCTCATTTGAAAAAAATATAGATCTAAGTGATTTTAATAGTTGTGTCTTGTACTAAATCTTATTACACATTAAGGTTATCTTTAATTTTTTTCACGATTAATAATTGTACAGCGAAAATCTTTATATATATATATATCTTAAATTTGTCTAATTATTTCTTTAGAATACGTTTTTATAAGTAAAGCTAATAGACCAACTTTATGTATATTCTTCATATGTTTAAGGCAATACTAACCTCCAGAAAAGTGGAACTAATTCCTACTCTCAGTAGCTGTATATGAGTAAGCCTGTTTTTACCCAAACCCTTGCCAAAGCTGAACATTATCTTTTTTGATCCTTGCAAATTTGACAGGTGAAAAATTATATCTTGTTTTGTTATTCCATTACTCGTGAAATTAAATATGTCTTCATGCATTTTCAAGTCATTTATAATTACTCTTCTGTGAATTGACTATTTATATCCTTTGCTCATTTTTTTCCTGGAGAATTCTTATTGATTTATGACAACTGTTTGTATATTAATGATATAAGCCATTTTTATTTATGTTGCTGGTATTTTCTATTTTGTTATTTGTCTTTTACTTATATATATTTTTTACCTAGAGAACTATTAAAAATTTTAATTCTAATATAGTTAGCATATAATGTTGGTTGCAGATGTACAATATAGTGATTTAACAATTCTATGCATTACTCAGTGCTCATCATGATTAGTGTACTCTTAATCCCCATACCTATTACACCCACTCCCCCACCACATCCCCTCTGGTAACTATCAGTTTGTTCTTTATAGTTAAGAGTCTGTTTTTTGGTTTGTCTCTTTTTTTTTTTTGAGAAGTTTTACATTTTTATTTGGTTTAATTTCTCAGTATTTTCTTTTATAATTCTCATTTTTACACTGTGATTGGGAAGTTCTTTTCACCTGAAGTGTGAATATCAACTCTTAAAAGCAGGATTTGTATTTAATTTGTATATTTCTTTACATGCCCTGAAATACTTCATGTACTTCTAGACTTATGTTTACTGATTGAGAAGTCCCTGGTAAAATATAGTTTAGTAGACAAATAGACTCCTTTCTTTTACTCTTTCTGATCAGAGCCCTTTTTTTAATTATAATAAATATATATATTTCCTTTATATTAACCTTCTAAGATAAGGCTTAGGTAGGCTTTGAAGTAAATCTCCCTAAGAAATTGACGTTGTTGGAAGAAATATTCTTGGCTCAGAGTAATTTTATTATTATAGGATGGATTTGGTTCATGTGTGTGTGTATGCACCCATATAGGAACATACATACAAGTAAACACATACGACTTATATGTAATTATTTTCTCAATGTTACCTCCAAGATCTTTGGATTTCTAAAAATATTGCAAGTTCATCTGTAGCGATCATCTTCATGGACTCCCCTATAATATGGAAGCTTTATATGTGGATAGTCATTTGCAGTCATTAATAGATCTTTGCCATTATAATTATTAACAAAGTGATTTATTAAGCACCTTTTCCCTGTAAGTCACTATGTAGGATATTATGGAGATAAAAAGGATGAAATACTTGTCTGGATTTCAGTGGATTATATTTCAGGTGGATTATATTGAAGACGGAAATGGCTAGAGATTGTGAAGCCACTGCAATGGTCAGGATAGGGAGATGATGAAGACCCGAACCACACTGGTGGCCCCATCAGTGGCAAAGCGGGAAGTAATCTGCATGAGCTGTGCTGCAAAGAAGGCACTGTCAGAACCATTAGGAAGTCAATTTCAAGACAGAGGGCATCAGGCCTATGTGTTAGGGAAAAGAGAATCACACCATCTAAAGATAGTAAGATTCATAAAAGAAGGGTGTAGTGAAAGAATTAATTTTATTTTTGATGTATTCCCTGGAATGAGAACAATGCACATTTCATAAAAAATGGTATGTGTTTGCCTGGCTATGAGCCTGGCTTTTAGCATTTAGCATCATACAAGGAGGAAAAAGTTCCCTACAGTCCTTGAAAATTTATACAATATTTTAAAATTTTTTAAATGTTTACTTTTTAAAATTTATTTTTGAGAGCGAGAGAGAGGGAGACAGAGACAGAAGGGGAGAGGCAGAGAGAGACAAGCAGGGGAGAGGCAGAGAGCGAGGGAGATATAGAATCTGAAGCAGGCTTCTGGCTCTGACCTGGTAGCACAGAGCCCGATGCGGGACTTGAATCCAAGAACCTGAAATCATGACCTGAGCTGAAGTTGGAGATTTAACAAACTAAGCCACCCAGGGCCCCTATCTTTAAAATCTTTGTAAAAATATTACCTACAGAAGTAGAATAGAAATTTTATAAGAGGGATGAAGGGAAAATCTCATTCAGATTGAAGGTAGAGCACATGCACAGAAAAAGATGAGTGGAATAGTATGGTTATTCAAAGAACTACAACTAAGTGCATTTTTGTGAAATGAAAAGTGGGACTAACAGAATTTTGAGAGATGGAACATGATTTTCTCTGTCTTCCCTGCAAGAGGTCATATGCTTAAGATGACAGCACCAAAAGATGCAAGAAGCCTGAATCTTGAGTCATTAGTTGGCAGTAAATTATAATAAAGAGACTCAATCTTAACTGAGGTATAACCTTATTACATTATACTATGAAAATTTGGGGTTGGTGTGTTTCAACAGCCAAACACTAATACCAAACACTAATACTCACCTCATAAAGTTATTTTAAGTTTCAAAGTAACACATGATAAATAGTATATTGACTAGCATCAGCACAGAGTAAGTTCTGGATAATTGTATAACAATTATAATTATGTATTATTATAAATTATATATTATGCATATGAAATGACTATTAGTTATCCTTTCATAGACAAATGAGAAATGGAAAAGTAAATAAAATCCAGTGTTCACTCTTTACTTTCTCCCCACAGTCTGAATTAGGAATTCTTCCTTTGCTACCACACCTCACCAGGAATCTTCATTATAGCACTCATCATCTTGTGTTGTATTTATTGGCTTGTATAGACTTCACACCAATTATACTATAGTGCTTTGGGATGGACATTGTATTTTATTTATCTTTGTAAATCTAGATTCCAGCATACAGCCTGGTACAAAGAAGCAGGCAACAGATACTCAGTTATAAACTTGGACAAAAGCGTAGAGATTGGCAGTCAATTCAACACTTTTTTTCTTAAAAAAAAAAGATTAAGAAATTGAGTACAGAGATGTTAAATAATTTGCCTAATGTCATCCAGCTGGTTAGTGGAAGAGCTTAGAATCAAATCCAGTTTTCTTGAAAGGCAGTTCCCACTCTATTACACATTTCCTCCACTGAATTGGAAAACAAAGAATATTTCAACAAAATAATCAGTGAGATTTTCTCATTCTGAGGGTTTCTTTGGGCCAGTGAGTTTTTCCAGTAATAACCCTTAAAGTTCACAAATTCTCTAGAAGAGGAAGGGGCAGCTTACACAAAACCACAGACAGGATTTGAGCATAGGGCCTATCTTGAGGTTCGGCAGCCTCGTATACGCACCTGCAATGGGGCATCAAAGAGACACTTATAAAACCACAATAAGACTCTCTCTCTGCCCCCCCTTTTTTTTTGAGATTGTTAGCTTCTGCCTAGGGTTATGAGGAATGAAATAGCTTCCAGGAGAGACTGCTTGGGCTAATGAAATTTTAGAACCCGAAACTGAAATTTGCCACTGGGGAAAGGGGCTGAGATAGTTTTGTTAGTGCACAGCTGTGGCAGGAGGCTTCAAAGGAAAGAAACAAAATTAAGAAACAACAACCCCCTCCCTTTACCATCAAGCCCTACTGATTTCAAATATGCTGAAGGAGAGCACAATTTAAGAAACATCTGGCACATTGGGGAGATAGAAGGTAACCAGAACACCAGAGAAGTGAACCTGGGAACACACCTGGTGGGGCCCGCAGTAATTAGGTCATGATGCATATGTGTCCAAATAAACAGCCTCAAAGTCCCTTAATCTCAACACACTCTCAAGGGCTCTTAATCTCAAAGCTAGAATTCTAAAGGTGAAAGTAAGAAAGGTATTCTCCCTTGTCCATGCACATACACACAGGTATGCATATATGCACAGGTACACATACACATGTACACTGACCAACAATTCAAGGGAAAAAGAAAAACGATTAAGACTATAAGCTGATCCTATTATGCTAAGAACACAAAAGACCTTATAGCTGAGTGAATTAGGTTCCAAATTAAAGTGAATAGTGGAGTTTGGGGAGGGAAAAGAAGAGAAGAATGAAAGTTACATAGCATTAATGCATTATAAATTTTGTTTTTTAACAAGTACAAGTAGAAAAATGTATCCTATATTGTCGACACCAAAATCTTAGTTTGTTGGTTAACACTAGAGTGAAGGGTTGATTGTATGACAATTACTTCTTTGAGGCAAATACACTTACACCAATGATTTGGACCCCTCCAAGAGAGTGTTCCAATATGGGTAGCCTGAGCCTTAAGAAACTGTTATTATAAATACTTGGTTTTACAAAATAATCAAATGTGTATTATCTTTTGTCGACCACAATGGCTTTGTGTGAAGGTCAAATCATACAGCATATGTACTCACCTTGGGTATCTGTACTATATAGGTGCAAGTCTTAAGGCTAAACTCAGACTATCTAAATCATCCTTGTCATCTCACTTCTCTAATCTTATTCCACTATTTCTCTCACATCCAATTAAATCATCATATACTTAGAACTATAATTTAAAACAAAGGAGATGTGTTTTTTCCTCAGCTTTATGCTGATCAAAACCATGTCTGAAGCATTGACTCAAGTTCTTAGAGTGTCACTTTAAAGTTCATTGCTACCACTAGCAACCAGAATGGTGGGAAATGTAACCAGTATGAATAAAAGGCTATCTTTTATTATTTAAATGACTTACATGAAAGAGAATTTTGAGGGAGATGGGTGGGGAGCCAATGTTTAAGAAGGAGAATCATTGTCTGGTGTCTGACTGGCATAATTCTAAAGGATGCCTCCACCCCACCTGCCTGCCCCAATCCCAACTCCCTATTAGGTTTCAGCAGTTTTTGAATGCTACTCTTTTCTTTTAAGTGTATTTATTTAGTTTGAGAGAGAGAGAGAGAGAGAGAGAGAGAGAGAGAGAGAGAGAAATAATGCTTGCACACAGGGCAGAGAGAAAATCCCAAGCAGGCTCTCTGCTGTCAGTGCAGAGACCAATGTGGGGCTCCATCTCAGAAATGGAACCGTGAGATCATGACCTGAGCTAAAATCAAGTGTCAGATGCTTAACCAGCTAAACCACCCAGGCACCCCTTGAAAGCTAGTCTTATTTGCAGTTATGATGTCTGTCTATGCAGGAGGCTTTAATTGAGAAGCTTGCTATCAGACCGATTTAAATTCATGGTGAATGAGTCTCCAAAACTCTCATCTTCGGAGAAGGCTACTTGGTAAGAGTGAAGAATCAAATCCAGGTTTCCTGAAAGGCAGGGTTATGACAAATGTGGAGATGTGCCACGTGAATGTACAACATTGTAAAGTAAGGGTTGGGTGCATCATGGAAGCTTCCATCTGAAGCAGCAGTGAATCTTAGTCAAGACGATGTCTCCTACTGATGGCATCTGGGCTATATCCGTGAAATTCAAAATAGTAATAGTAGCAGTAGTAGTAATGATAGGACAAACCAATGAAAAGAAGCCCATTACCTCAGATTCAGAGCCCTTATTCTAGTTCTGCATCTGCTTTAAGTCTAGCTTAATTATCAGAGGATGTACTGTTTTGAGCTTCAAATTCCACTGGGTATGACTCTACCTCATGTGACTCTACCTATAGACATACCTCTGGAATGTTTTCCAGACTGCTACATTCTTTCTTTTCTCAAATGACTAACCATTTGTCTATGTTTTCCTTTGTCTAGGTCTTACTGTGTCTATGCAGGGCATAGACAAATTGAAATAGACTGATTGCAGCTCCTTTAAGACTAGAGTACTCTGATCTAGAGTTTAGAACCACCTGGAGAGTTTTAAAAGTAGGAATTCCCAAAATTGGAGGCCTTCATTGAAACAATTATCTTACACTTTCTACTTGGCTCTGACATAATTCTGCATTCCTATATGTGTGTGTGTGTGTTATAGCCATGCTAATTCTTGGATTCTTTTTTGATGCTCTATGTATATTTAGATCTGGTGATACTTCAAAACTATTAATTGTTTTGTTCTAGTTTATTCTTTGTTTCAATTGTTGGTTCTGCTCACATCCAACTCTGAATTCTGGTTTTTCTTATATTTATGATGCACACTGTCAACTGGTGCCCACTGTTTTCTCTTTGGAACAGATTACTCTTGTTTGTGTTTGCAAAGAGGGAAGAGATAGTAAGAAAGTCATGACTAAGGATCCGCAGTGTAAGCACTCAACCTTGTCTAGTCACCCTGCATGATCACAGGCAAGTTTAAGAGATATAATGTTGAAGGAAAATAGGGAACAAATTCATGGCATATTACTATGCAGTGTTGGTCCCAGACTGCATGAACTCGGTTGGATTGTGTCTGGGACCTTGCAGTAGCAAGGACTAAGTACAACCATCCTGATTTCCCTTTTTTGAAACTCTATGATTTAATGCTCTGATAAAGAAAAAAAAGCAGCAAACAAAATCCAGTGGAAAGGCATGGCATGTGAGTGTTTCTTCTCAAAGTGTCAGCAGCTGGTTTAACCGTCGACTGCCTGTCCTTTCTACCTTGGTCCTCTTCATGGTCTGGTTAGATATTAAAAGTGCCAGGAGCCTCACTACTGAGAAGCATCTTAGGCCAGTTTTATGTCAACCCTCAATATATTTCTGAGAAACAGATTTCCGAAAAATGACCAAATGGCAGATTCCAAAGAGGGCACAACACCTAATAATGCAAGGGTTTATACCCTTCGTGATGTCATAAGCTTCAGGGCCTGGCTGGCACCTAGGTGGAAAAATATCCTTGGCCTTCAACTATACTGGCACTTATCCTTTTTGCAGCTGAGCCTGGAATGGGGTCTTGAACTGCTAGTGAGTGGATTGTACTGGTGCTATTCACTAAGACCAGATTCATATAGTTTAAAAATTCTATCTACTGAATACTTTGTATCATATTAGTCTTGTTCCACTTTATTTTGCTGGCCATATATTGTGAATATATTTGAGTTTGACCAAAGAGCAAGGGAAATTTCAGATGAGAAATGTGTCACAAAAAAAGAGTCAATATCTAAATTAATGTTTTTGCAATCTGTAAAAACAATTTCTTTTGGAAAAAGAAACAAATAACTAAACCTCAGAATGTGCAAGTGGGTGATTCATATATTCCATAGAGTGAAAACGTTAAATTCTGAAAGCCTTTAGGCTGTGATTTTCTTGTCTCTCCCCTGTAACTTAAAATAGATGGAGGAAAAAGACAGCAGAGAGAAGGAGGGGGGATTAAATGAATCAAGAGGGGGACTGTCAAAGCTGCTATAAAGTCTGCAGGAAGGCAATAGCAGTAAGAAAAAGTAAAAAGGCTACAGTCATAAAGATGATGGCATTTGTGAAGCAGCGGAAAGAAATGTCAGAAGGAGTGCTTTCTAAATCTGAATAATATAGGACTTAGACATTTCACATTCTAGATTATTTTATTGGTTCAACCAATCCACCTTGTACTAAATTTTGCATGTGCAAATAATTGGGTGCTTCAGTAGAAGGCCTTAAAGGCTTAGGTAATCCATTTATTCTTTTACTCTATAGCCATCGTGAAACGTGTGTGTGTGTGTATGTGTATGTGTATATATATATATATATACACACAGATACAGGGTAGGTGAGTTTCTTAAGATTAGCTTTAGAGTTTATCAAAATTTGATAATCCTCTAAAACAGTGGTTTCCCAGCCCAGCTGCGATTTTGGATTGCTTAGAACTTAAAAAAAAATAATAATTTCTTCTTCTTTTTTTTTATTGTGACTTCCCAGAGGCTATCCAAAATCTACTGCATTTAGAATTCAGAATATTGGAGGTGATGTATCTAGAATCTGTGACCTAAAGGTTTGCCGCATTTGGGAACCATAATTCTGAAGCAGTGTAAGGAAATTGATCTCTTAATTAATTTTCTAATACTCTAAAAAGACAAAAGTCATATATTAAATAATTACCACTTTAATATTTAGGGGAGAATGAGCACACAAAAGAATAATTGTTTTGTATTGTTTTCCTGATTGTAAGGTGTAAACTATCATGAGACCAGTTTTGGCTAACCTAGGCTTTCAAGTAATGTTCTTTGAAAAAAGACAATCAGAAATGGATTACAGGAGAAAAAAAAATAGGACCTGTAAGTTAAAATGAAGAGGGAAGAAGAAAAAGACCACTAGACTAGAAATCAGAAGAAATATGTGCAGTGTCATCTTTAAACTGGAAACTAGCTCTGCTTCCTTTTCTGTAAAATAAGTCAGTTGGATTTTTTTTGAATCTGTCTCTTCAAATTCTAACATTCCATACTTCCATGATTCTAGAGACTATTGTATTTAGAGATAGCACATAGTGAAATAATAACTTAAGTTGAGATGCCAGTATCCTTGAAATATCTGTAATTGTTTTAGCATTTATCAATAATTAAAATCACTTAGTGTTAGCTATAAAAGGTGGCATTTCTTTACATTCTATCAAGTTTCGAACTAAAAGCCCACTGGAGAGGCTAATATGTTTTTTTTTAGTTAAAAGATCTTTAAAGATTCTGCCCTCAACTTTCTGGATTATCCAGCCTTTCCCACACTTTATTCATATTTGTATTATTTACTGCTATACCATAGCAATAAGTACAGTGACCCACAAATTTTAATTTGTTTATTCATTTATCATTCATATGGTGATTGGACAACGTTGAATAGGTGCCTAAAATGTGCCAGAACTGAAAGCAGTGTGGAGGTTCCTCAGAAAATTAAAAATAGACCTACCCTATGACCCAGCAATAGCACTGCTAGGAATTTATCCAAGGGATACAGGAGTACTGATGCATAGGGCCACTTGTACCCCAATGTTCATAGCAGCACTCTCAACAATAGCCAAATTATGGAAAGAGCCTAAATGCCCATCAACTGATGAATGGATAAAGAAATTGTGGTTTATATACACAATGGAATACTACGTGGCAATGAGAAAAAATGAAATATGGCCTTTTGTAGCAACGTGGATGGAACTGGAGAGTGTGATGCTAAGTGAAATAAGCCATACAGAGAAAGACAGATACCATATGGTTTCACTCTTATGTGGATCCTGAGAAACTTAACAGGAACCCATGGGGGAGGGGAAGGAAAAAAAAAAAAGAGGTTAGAGTGGGAGAGAGCCAAAGCATAAGAGACTGTTAAAAACTGAGAACAAACTGAGGGTTGATGGGGGGTGGGAGGGAGGAGAGGGTGGGTGATGGGTATTGAAGAGGGCACCTTTTGGGATGAGCACTGGGTGTTGTATGGAAACCAATTTATCAATAAATTTCATATAAAAAAAACAAAATAAATAAATAAATAAATAAATAAATAAATAAATAAATAATTCAAAGGACAAAAAAAATAAAATAAAATAAAATAAAAAAATAAAAAAATAAATAAAATAAAATGTGCCAGAACTGTGCTGGTTGCTAAGGATATAATAAGGAGTAAAATCAAGTGTGGTCTCCACTCATTCAGAGTTACATGGGATTGTGGGTGAAGAGATATTCATTACATGATTTCACAATCAATATTAAATTCCAATTGTGATAGACATCCTGAAAGAAAAGGAAAATTTAGGCTGAGAAGTAGGAGGCCAATGTGTCTTCAGATGAGTAGAATGGAACTAGGCAAAGCTAGAGAAGAAAAGTTAGGGCAGAAGAAGCTGCATGTATAAAGTTCCAGTGGTTGAGGAGACTGAGGGCCAGAAAACAAGAAGGAGATGTTTTAGAACTTGGTTTGAGTGGTAGTATGGGGAGTGACCACATAGACCCTGAAGGCTCTCTGTGGTAGTCGGTGTTATTCACCAAATACTTCTAGTGTTCTGTCTGGGAACATGATAGAATAGTACCTTCCTGTGCATCTTGGAGTTAGATGAGGCCCTTTGACTTCTTTTGATTTTAGATCTTCTAACAGGTGTGGTTTTAATTTGTGTTTCCCTAATAAGTAATGATATTGAACATTTTTCATGGTTTTATTTCTCAACCTTGATCTTAAATTTTCCTTGGTGAAGTGTCTGTTCAAATCTTTGCCTATTTTTTTAAATTGGGTTTGATTTCTTATTATTGAGTTGTGAAAATTCTTTATTCTGGATATTAGTCCTTTACCAGATGAGTTTTTACAAATATTGTCTCCTAATCTATGGTTTGTCCTTTTAGTTTCTAAAAAGTGTCTTTTGGCAATCCAAAGTTAATAATTTTGATAAAGTCTACTTTATCAAGCTATTATTTTAAGACCCCATTTATAATTGAAATGAAAAGATAAAATACCAGGTAAATATTTAATAATAAATGTATAATATCTGTATGAGGAAATGTTTAAAGATTTCCAAAAGAGACACAAGTAGACTCGAATAAAAATAAAGAAATGCCATGTTGGTTATTTTTTCTTTTTATGTTAGATATGTTGATTCTAAAGTTCATAGAAAAAAATAAATAAGACTAGCCAGGAACATCTTAAAGAAGTACAGTGATCAACTATTCTCACTATATATTAAAATATACCATAAAATGTTTCTATGTAAAACATTGTATTAAACCACCAACAAGACACTAGCCATCATTAGTGAGGAATATAAGACTCAAAAAATGAACCTATGTATATATGGCAATTAGGTACATGATAAAGGTGATATTTCAAATAATTATAGAAAAAATGAACTTTTATTAAAATGGTTTTAAAAATACAGGCTAGCCATAAAAATACTGTTACACACTTTAAAAATTTCACATAGATCTCAAATACAAATATACAAAATAAGATCAAACAAGTGCAGTATAAAAAGTGAATTCTATAATAATCTGCCAGTGTGGAAAGTTTTTTCTTACATGATTCAAACCCAGAAGCAATAAAAAAGATAATAAAAATTACAAGAAGGAAATAAGAAATTCCATGGCAAAATCACCATGAAAAAAGTCAAAATACAAATAAGAAATCAGAAAATATCTCAAAATTAAAATCTCCCTAAATTATAAAATGTCCTAAAAAAATAGAGATGACAAAACCCAAAAACCTAGTAGGAAAAAAATAGACAAAAGACACAAACATGGAGTTCATTTTCACAGGAAATAAGAGAACAAAAAGACCTTTGAATGCACAACATATTTTTTTCTTTATTTCACCTTAATAAGAGATATTGAGAGGACTACTTGGTAACACTACTTTCTTATCTATTAGATGAGCTAAGTCAGTATTATCTAGCTTCCCCCATCTTCACTCTCACAAGGAAATAAACTGCTTTGACAAAGCTGCTATAAGACAGACACTCACACATTGCTGGAGGGAATGGAAAATAATACAAATAGCATTGTGAGGAATTTCACAATAATACAACAAAATTATACATGTACCTTTCCTTTTATTCAGCAATCCCATTTTTAGGAATATATCCTAAAGATACACCTCAAGAAGCACAAAAGAACATATTCACAAATTTATTCTCTGTTTAGCAGTAAGGGGTGCAATAGGGGGTATTTAAAGGAGCTCTGGATGCTGCTGCACAAGAGAATACCATAAGATCTTAAAATGTAACGAGTATAATCTCTATGCTGATTTGATATTCAGTGTACATTATTATAAGAGCAAGCCAAGTTTCTGAAGAGTCTTCATACAATGTTTTCATTCATGTAAACCAGTGTTTCTCAACTGGTTTTGACCAGTTTTGACCTCTAGGAAATATTGGGTAATGTTTAAAAACATTTTTGGTAGTCATAACTAAAAGGTGCTATTGGTATCTAATGGTTACAATCAGTGATATTCAGACTAAACTAATACAACAAAGAATTAGCAATACATATAGCAATCAGATCTTGGTTCTTCACTAAAAGGAATCAGGAATTTGGGCGAAAATGGCTAATACTAGACATAAAATAGGGAAAAATACAAGGTGACTTTGTAATATCTTCTGGTACCAGAAAGAACCATGCATCCAGAATCTAGTGAGAGCATATCAAGAGGAATGAGAAGCCAGCTTGCAAGGGCTTCCATTGGCCAATATGGACACATTTGGGCATAAAGAATTTCCTGAAAAGAATATCTATAATTGAACAATGTTGAATATGTATTTCATTTATTTAGTGATAAGTTGAAGACAGACATGCGAGAAAGAAGGTGAGAGATTATAAAGGGAAAAAGCACATTTTGTTACCATTGACAGTGATTATTATACCAACTCCTTGCTGAAGAAGAGGAGGGTGGTGGTGGTGAGGAGGAGGAGGATGTGGAGGAGAGAGCAGCAGTTAAAAAGAATTAAGCATTTGTTGAGACTTTAAGAGAAATGATAATTCATCCATAGTTGATGTATCAGCTCAGGCTGCTATAAAAAAAGTCTGCCTAGACTAAGAGGCATACACAAAAGAAATTTATTTTCTCACACTTTTGGAAGGCCAGCATCAGGGTGCCAACATAGTGGTTTCTGGTGAGAGCTCTCCCCTTGGATTGCACACATCTACCCTCCTGCTCTGTGTTTACTTGACCTCCACACAAGTGTTGACTCTTCTGATAGACATTAATCCCATCATGAGGCCCTCATGACCATATCTATCCCTAAGTACTTCCCACAGATCCTATCTCCAAATACCATTACTTTGGAGGGCAGGAGTGGAACACATGAATTTGGGGAGATGGGTACATATTCAGTCCACAACAGTTAATAAGGGAAGGTTTTCTTTGCATAAGGATTCCAGTTAAGACATGTTGAATAAATAATAAAATTTAAAAATCACCTTTCAGCAAACTCCAAATAAAGAATTGGTTCAGGCAAGACTCATCAATGGATGCTAAAATAATTGGGTGAAAGTTTGTGGGAAACAAGAAATTTAAAAAATGTTAAAGCTTCACTCTAACAATTATTTATTAGTTGCTAAAAAAAATATGTTAAGACAGAGACAGATGATGATTTTCCCTTAACCAAATGATCAAACTTAGTATCACTAATAATTACCAATCTGATATTTGTATCCTGATGTGGTATAATGTGGTGTCCACAGCATCACCTCTAAAATAAAAAATATTTAATCTGAATTGAATCAAGTCTTCAGACCTAACTGCAATTTTAAGAACTATAAATAATAAAAACTTCGGCAATAAGATGAGGAGACAATCAGATAACTCTGGAAGGTAGAACTTTTGTAGAAAAACTGACCTGCTTCATTAAGGAAAAAAAGAATATATACAGGTTTACAAAGAAATAATCAAATTCTGGTGACAACTGGGAAAATTTGAATGTGGACAAGATATTAGCACACTGGGAAATATTGCTTTTTTTTAAGTGTGATATTGCTATTGCAGTTTATGTAAAAAGAATGTTCTTAATTTTAGGAAATGCACACTGAAGTATTTTAGAGAAGTATAATATCTTCAATTTTTTCAAATGGTTTAATCTATAAACAAATGTGCACACACAAGTAAAGCAAATATGGTAAAATGTTAATTTTTATCGGGCTTTTAAATTAATCATATCTTTACTTTAAAATTTCTATATGCTTGAAAAGATTTAAATACAGACATACCTTGATTTTTGCACTTTGCAGATACTGTTTTATTTTTTATTTTTATTTTCTGTAACAATTTGAAGGTTTGTGGCAACCTTATGTCAAGGAATTCTATAGGTGTTATTTTTCCATTTGCTTATTTTGTATCTGTGTTGAATTTTGGTAATTCTCATAGTATTTCAAACTCTTCCATTATTGTATTTGTTATGGTAATATGACCAGTGATCTTTGATGTTACTATTGTAATTGTTTTTGGGTGACACAAACTATGCCCAAATAAGATAGCAAATTTAATTGCTAAATGTTGTGTGTATTTTTGACTGTCCCCACTGACCAGCTGTTCTTGCATCTTTCTCTCTCTCCTTGGGTCTCCCTAATCCTTTTGACACAACAATATTGAAATTAGACCAATTAATAACCTTACAGTAGACTCTAACTGTTCAAGTGAAAGGAAGAATCACACATCCCTCACTTTAATTAAAAAATTAGAAATAATTAAGCTTAGTAGAGAAGGTATGTCAAAAGCCTAGATAGGCCAAAAGCTAGGTTTCTGCAGCAAACAGCCACCTTGTGAATGCAAAGGAAAAGCTCTTGAATGAAACTAAAAGTGCTACTCCAGTGAACATACAAATAATAAGAAAAAGAAATAGCTTTATTGCTGATTTGGAGAAAATTTTAGTGGTCTAGAGAGAAGATCAAACCAGCTACAACATTCCCTCAAGCCAAAACCTAATCCAGAGCAAGACCCTAACTCTCTTTAATTCTATGAAGGCTGAGAGAGGTGAGGAAGCTGCAGAAAAAAAAAATTGAAAGCTAAAGTTGGTTTATAAGGCTTAAGGAAGGAATCCATATCAATAACATAAAAGTACAAGGTGAAGCAGCAAGTTATTGAGGAAATCTAGCTAAGATAGAGAAGGTGACAACCCTAAGCAACATATTTTCAATAAAAATGAAACAGTCTTATACTGGAAGAAGATGTCATCTAAGACTTTCATAGCTAGAGAGGAGAAGTCAGTGCCTGGCTTCAAAGGACAGGCTTACTCTCTTGTTATGGGCTAATAC
This sequence comes from Felis catus, assembly GCF_018350175.1. Lineage (NCBI taxonomy): Eukaryota > Metazoa > Chordata > Mammalia > Carnivora > Felidae > Felis > Felis catus. The sequence continues at coordinate 64,816,084 of NC_058379.1, read as the reverse complement.
AACTAAATAGTGACTTTAAATTGAAGCCAGTGCCCATTTAGTTTCTGAAAACCATAGGGCAATTAAGAATTATGCTAAATCTGCTCTGCCTGTATTCTATAAATAGAACAAAATCTGGATAACAGCACATCTGTTTACAACATGGTTTACTAAATATTTTAAACCCATACCATATGTTTTCACTCTTATGTGGATCCTGAGAAACTTAACAGAAGTCCATGGGGGAGGGGAAGAAAAAAAAATGGTTAGGGAGGGAGAGAGCCAAAGCATAAGAGACTCTTAAAAACTGAGAACAAACTGAGGGTAGATGGGGGGTGGGAGGGAAGGGAGGGTGGGTGATGGGTATTGAGGATGAGCACTGGGTGTTGTATGGAAACCAATTTGACAATAAATTTCATATAAAAAAATAAGCCCACCATTGAGAGCTCTGATGGAGATGTATGAGATTAGTTTTGTTTACATGCCTGCTGACAACATCTATTCTACAGCCCATGGATCAAGGAGAAATTTCAAATTTTATGATTTAAGAAATACTTTTTGTAAGGCTATTGATGCCACAAATAGTGATTCTTCTGATGAATCTGGGCAAAGTCCATTGAAAACCTTCTCGGAACGATTCACCATTCTAGATGCCATTAAGAACATTTGTGGAAAGAGGTCAAAATATCAACACTAACAGGAGTTTGGAAGAAGTTAATTCCAGCAATCATGGATGATTTGGAGGAGTTCAAGACTTTGGTAGAGGAAGTAACTGCAGATGTGGTAAAAATAGTAAGAGAACTAGAATTAGAAGTGGAGCTGAGGATGTGACTGAATTGGCACAATCTCATGATAAAACTTGAATGGATAAAGAGTTGCTTCTTATGGATGAGCAAAGAAAGTTGATTCCTGAGATAAAACCTACTGTGGTAAAGATGTTGTAAAGATTATTGAAATGACAACAAAGGATTTAAAATATTGCATAAACTTAGTTGATAAAGTAGTGGCAGGGTTTGAGAAGACTGACTCCAATTTTGAAAGAAGTTTTATTCTGGGTAAAATGCTATCAAACTGCATAGCATGCTACAGCAATCATTTATGAAGATTCAATAGTGAGGAAATAGAAGAGTCAATAGATGTGGCAAACTTCATCATTGTTTTATTTTAAGAAATTGCCACAGCTTCCCCAACCTTCAGCAACTACCAGTAAGCAGCCATCAACATGGAGGCAAGACCCTCCACCAGCAAAAAGATTAAGACTTGCTGAAAGCTCAGATCAGTTAACATTTGTTAATAATAGCCTATTTTTTAATGAGCAAATGTACAGTTTTTAGACACAGTGCTATTGCACACTTAGTAGACTATAGTATAGTGTAAACATAACTTTTATATGCATAGGAAATAAAAAAATCATTGAACTTGCTTTTATTGCAATATTGTCTTTGTTGCTGTAGTCTGGAACTGTACCCATAATATCTCCAAGGTATGCCTGTACCAAGTATAGTGGAGGGGAACTTCTGGTCAAGACAGAAGTTTGTTAATTTTTGTTTGCTGTGATGCATCTCTTTTTTCCCTCAAGCCTTACCTATGACAGTTAATAGGGCTTGTTTCAACAGAAGTCCGCAAAGACTCAGCCCACAACTCTCAGCCCACAATCACTGCTGTGATTTACACATGGTCTTAGAAGTCCTGAAGCACGATGGCTGAATTTACCTCCACCTTCTTGGTACCATTGTTTCTGGTCCTTCTTCCTATACAGGGTTTTCTCTTCTTATTTACATAAATATTTTATCATATATTTTACACACAGGGGCATGCACGCGCGCACACACACACGCACAAATTCCTAGGTATATGGAGTTGAGTGATAAAAGGATCATGCCTTTTCATTTGTTGATGGTTTTCTTCACCATGCAAAAATTTAACTATGATAGAGTCACAATTGTTTATATTAGCTTATGTTGCCCTTTCCTGAGGAGATAGATTCAGAAAAATATTCCTAAAGCCAATGTCCCTATGTTTTCCTTAGGATTTTTATGGCTTCATGTCTCACATTTAAGTCTTTAATTCATTTTGAGTTTATTTTTATGTGTAGTGTAACAAAGTGGTCCATTTTCATTCTTTTGCATGTAGCTGTCTAGTTTTCCCAACACCATTGACGAGATGGTCTTTTCTCCATTGTATATTTTTGCCTACTTTGTCATAGATTAATTGGCCATATAAGCATGGACTTATTCCTGGGCTCTCTATTCTTTTCCATTGATCTATTTATCTGTTTTGTGCAAGTACTCTATTGTTTTGGTTACTACAACTTTGTAGTGTAGTTTAAAATCTGGGGTTGTGATACCTATAGGTTTGTTCTTCTTTCTCAGGATTGAGTTGGTTTTCCAGGGTCTTTTGTAGTTCCATACAAATTTTAGGATTTTTTAATCTAGTTCTGTAAAAAATATTATTGATATTTTGATAGGGATTTCATTCTATGAGCATGGTAGATCTTTCCATTTATTTGTATTGTCTTCAATGTCTTTCATCAATGTATTATAGTCTTTTCATCGATGTATACATCAATTTATGTATTATAGTTTTCAAAGTACAGGTCTTTCATTTCCTTGGTTAAATTTATTCCTAGGTATTTTCTTTTTGATGCAATTGTTTCCTTAATTTCTCTTTCTACTGCTTTATTATTAGTGTATAAAAATACAACAGATTTCTACATATTGCTTTTTATCCTGAATCTTTACTAAATTCATTTGTTACTTCGAATAGTTTTTGTTTGCTGGAGACTTCAGTGTTTTCTGTGTATAGTATCACGACATCTGCAAATAATGACAACTTTACTTCTTCACCAATTTGGATAACTTTTATTTCTTCTTTTTTTATTCTTTTTGTCGGATTGTTGTGCCTAGAACTTCCAGTACTATATTGGGTAAAAGTGGTGAGAGTGAACACCCTTGTCTTGTTCCTGATCTCAGAGGAAAAGCTTTCAGTTTTTTACTTTGAGTAAGAGGTTAGCTATGGATTTGTCATATATGGCCTTCATTATGTTGAAGTATGCTCCCTCTACATTCACTCTATTGAGAATTTTTATCATAAACAGATGTTGAGTTTTATTAAATGCTTTTTATCTATTGAAATTATTATATGATTTTCATTCATTTGTTTTTTTTTTGTTTTAATTTTTTTTTTCAACGTTTATTTATTTTTGGGACAGAGAGAGACAGAGCATGAATGGGGGAGGGTCAGAGAGAGGGAGACACAGAATCTGAAACAGGCTCCAGGCTCTGAGCTGTCAGCACACAGCCCGACGCGGGGCTCAAACTCACGGTCCGCGAGATCATGACCTGAGCTGAAGTCGGACGTTTAACCGACTGAGCCACCCAGGCACCCCTCATTCTTCATTTGTTAATGTGGTGTATCATGTTGATTGATTTGCAGATATTAAACCATCCATTCTTCCCTCCCTGGAATAAATCATGCTTGATTCTGGTGAGTTATCATTTTAATGTATTGTTTAATTTGGTTTGGTAATATTTTGTTGAGGATTTTTGCATCTCTGTTCATCAGGGATATTGGTGTATAATTTTCCTTTTTTTTTTTTTTTTTTTTTGGTAGTGTCTTTTTGGTATTTCTATCAGGGTCTCTTAGAATAAATTTGGAATCACTCCTTCTATTTTCTTGGAATATTTTAACAAGTATATATACTAACATTCTATTTTTTATTTAAAAATTTTTTTTATTCATTTAAATTCTAGTTAGTTAACATACAGTGCAATATTGGTTTCAGGAGTTGAATTCAGTGACTTATCGCTTACATACAATACTCAGTTCTTATCACAAATGTCATCTTTAATGTACTAATTTTTTAAATGTTCATTTGAATTAACCTGTGAAGCCATTTAGTCCTGAACTTTTCTGTGTTGAGTGTTTTTTGATTACTGATTTGGTTTTGTTACTAGTAATTGGTCTTTTCAGATTTTTTATTTCTTCCTGATTCATCCTTGAAAGATTATATGTATTTAGGAATTTATCCATTTGTTTTATGTTGTCCAATTTTTTGGCAGGTAATTTTTTTGTAGTAGTCTTTTATAGTCCCTGTATTTATGTGGTGTCTGTTGTAACTTCTCTTTAATTTTTGCTTTTATTTATTTGAGTACTCTATTTTTCTTGGTGAGTCTAAAGATTTATCAATTTCTTTAATGAAGTATAAATGACATACAATGTTATCTTAGTTTGAAGTGTATAAGATAATGGTTTGATATTTATACACATTATGCCATGGTCACCACAATATGCATAGTTACCATTTGTCAGCACATATTATTATAGTATTATTGACTATATTTCCTATACTGTAATTTTCATCCTCTTATTTATTGTATAAATGGGAGTTTTGACCTCTTCAACCCCTTCCCTTTGGTAACCACTAATTTGTTCTCTGTATGTATGATTGCACATATAAGTGAAATCATACTGTATGTGTCTTTCTCTGTCCGACTTATATCACTTGACATACTACCCTCTGGGTCCATCTACATTGTCAAAAATAACAATATATTATTCCTTTTTATGGCTTAGTAATATCCATTGTGTATACATAACACATCTTGTTCATTCATCAATGGACACTTAGTTTGGTTTCATGTCTTGGCTATTGTAAATAATGCTGTAATGAACATAGGGATGCATATACCTTTTCAAGTTAGTGTGGCTTTTTTTGAGTAAGTACACAGTAGTGGAATTACTGGATCATATTTCTCTTTTTAAATTATTTTTTTGAGTTTATTTTTTTTCAAGAGAAAGAGCAGGGGAAGGGCAGAGAGAGAGAGAGGGAAAGAGAGAATCCCAAGCAGGTTCTGTACTGTCAGTGCAGAGCCTGATGTGGAGCTCAATCCCATGAACAGTGAGATCATGACCTGAGCCAAAACCAAGTGTCAGACACTTAACCAACTGACTAACCCAGGAGCCCCTCATATTTCTGTTTTTAATTTTTTGAGGAAGCTTCATATTGTTTTCCATAGTGGTTACACCAATTTACATTTCTACCAACTGTGCATGATGGTTCCTTTTTCTCCACATCTTCACTAATACTTGTCAGAATGGCTAGTATCAAAAAGAAATAATGTGTGAAGTGACATCTGTTTTTAAAATATAATTTATTGTCAAGTTGGCTAACATACAGTGTATACAGTATGCTCTTGGTTTTGGGGGTACATTCCCATGGTTCATCGCTTACATATAACACCTAGTGCTCATCCCAACAAGTACCCTCCTCAATGCCCATCACCACTCTCCCCTCTCCCCCACCCCCATCAACCCTCAGCTTGTTCTCTGTATTTAAGAGTCTCTTATGATTTGCCTCCCTCCTCTGTTTGTAACTATTTTTATCCCCTTCCCTTCCCCCATGGTCTTCTGTTAAGTTTCTCAAGTTCCACATGAGTGAAAACATGATATCTGTCGTTTGCTGACTGACTTATTTCACTTAGCATAATATCCTCCAGTTCCATTCACACTGCTGCAAATGGCAGGATCTCATTCTTTCTCAATGCCAAGTAGTATTCCATTGTATATATAAACCACATCTTCTTTACTCATTCATCAGTTGATGGACATTTAGGCTCTTTCCATAATTCGACTATTGTTGAAAGTGCTGCTGTAAACATTGGGGTACATGTGCCCCTATGAATCAGCACTTCTGTATCCCTTGGATAAATTACTAGTAGTGCCATTGCTGGGTCATAGGGTAGTTCTATTTTTAATTTTGGGGGGAATCTGCACACTGTTTTCTAGAGTGGCTGTACCGGTTTGCATTCCCACCAAAGAGCAAGAGGGTTCCCATTTCTCCACATCCTCGCTAGCATCTGCTGTTTTCTGAGTTGTTAATTTTAACCACTCTGACTGGTGTGAGGTGGTATCTAAATGTGGTTTTGATTTGCATTTCCCTGATAATTAGTGGTGTTAGGAATGTTTTTATGTGTCTTTTTATGTAAATCAGATTGTTTTTATGGTGTTGAATTGTATATGTTTTTTATTTAGTTTGGATATTAACCATTTATTGGATATGTCATTTGCAAATATCTTCTCACATTCAGTAGGTTGCTTTTTTGTTTTGTTGATGGTTTCCTTTCCTATACAAAAGTTTTTTATTTTAGTGTAATAACAATACTATATATTTTACTTTTGTTTTCCTTGCCTGAAGAGACATTCCAAAAATATATTGCTAAGTCTGGTGTCTTGAGAGATCACTGCCTATTTTCTGTTAGGAGCTTTATGGTTTCAGGTTTTACATTTAGGTTTCTAAACTATTTTGAGTTTATACTTGTGAATGATATAAGAAAGTGTTCCAATTTCATTCTTTTGCATGTAGCTGTCCACTTTTCCCAAAAATTTATTGAAGAGGTTGTCTTTCCCCCCTTTGTTATTCTTTTCTCTTTCGTTATAGATTAATTGACCATATAACTATGGGTTTATATCTAGGCTCTCCATCCTGTTCTGTTGATTTATATGTCTATTTTTGTGCTAGTACCATCCTGTTTTAAATACTAAAGCTTTGTAGTATAGTTTGAAATCTAAACATTGTGATACTTCCAGGCTTGTTCTGCTTTCTTAAAATTGCTTTGGACATTCAGGGTCTTTTGTGGTTCCATACAAATTTTTGGACTATTTCTTCTGATTCTGTGAAAAATGCTGTTGGTATTTTCATAGGGATTACATTGACTCTGAATATCGCTTTGGCTAGTATGGATATTTTAACAATGTTCTTCCAATTCATGAGCACAGTATACCTTTCCATTTGTTTGTGTCATCTGCATTTTCTTTAATCAATATCTTAGTTTTCAGAGTGAGTGTTTTTCATTTCCTTGGTTAAATTTATTCCTAGGTTTTAATTTGTGTGTGTGTGTAATTGTAAATGGGACCACATTCTTAATTTCTTTCTGCTACTTTATTATTAGTTTATAGAAATACAACAAATTTTTGTGTATTAATATTATATCCTGCAACTTTACTGAATTTATTTCTTAGTTTTACCAGTTTTTTGGTGGAGACTTTAAGGTTTCTATATATGGTATGTTATTTGCAAATAGTGATGATTTTACTTTTTCCTTACCAATTTTGAAGCATTTTATTATTTTTTGTCTTGTCTGATTGCTGTGGTAAGGACTTCCACTACTATGCATACTGTGCACAATAAAAGTAGTGAGGTGGACATCCTTCTTTTGTTGTTGATCTTAGATGAAAACTTTTACTTTTTCACCTTGAGTGTGATGTTAGCTGTAGGCTTGTCATATATAGCCTTTGTTACGTTGAGGTATATTTCTTCTGTGCCCATTCTGTTGAGAGTTTTTATCATGACAGGTGCTGAATTTTGTCAAATAGTTTTTCTGCATCTACTGAGACGATTATCTGATTTCTATTCTTCATTTTGTTAATGTGGTGTGTCAGGTTGATTGATTTACAGATATTGACCCACCTTCCATCCCTGGAATAAATCCCACTTGATTGTGGTGAATGGTCATTTTAATGTATTTTTGAATTTAGTTTGCTAATATTTTGTTGGAGATACTGTGTCTACATTTATCAAGGATATTCATCTGTAATTTTCCTTTTTTTTTAAAGTATCTTTGTCTGATTTTGGTATCAGGGTAAGCTGGCCTCTTATAATTGGAAGCATTGCTTCCTCTTCTATTCTTTGGAATAGTTTGAGAAAAAAAGTTATTAACTGGCCTTTATATGGTATGATTTATTTGGTAGATTTTTCCCATGAAGTCATCTAGTCCTGAACTTTTGTATGTTGGTTTTCTTTTTTTGATTGCTGATTCAAATTTGTTACTAGTAATAGGTCTATTCATATCTGTATGTGTCTTTAGATCTAAAGTGAGTCTCTTGTAGGCACTCCATGTTACAGAAGTTTTCATCTATTATTTCTTCAAGTAAGTTTTTTGACCCTTTCTCTCTCTCTTCTCCTTCTGGGACCTTCTCCTTCTGGGACTGCCTTATTTAAATGTAGTATGACTGACATGGTCTCAGAGGTCCCTTAGACAATTCTCATTTTTTACATTCTCTTCTTTTTTGGCAGTTAATCTTGGGTGCTTTCTATTACCTTGTCTTCCAGACTGCTGATCTGTTTTTCTGCACCATCTAATCAGCTATTGATTCCCTCTAGAGTATTTTTCATTTCAATTATTGTATTCTTCAGTTCTGATTGGTTCTGATTGGTTATATATATATACATATATACACACACACACATATATGTATATATATGTCTATGCATGTATATGTATTTTGTATATATATGTATATGTATGTGTGTATATATGTGCATATATATATACATATATATATACATATATATATGTATATATATATAATTCTCACTTTGTTCATTTACTCTTCTTTTAGGTCTTGGTGAGCATCCCTATGACCATTATTTTGAACTCTTTACCAGATAGATTGTGTATCTCTGTTTTGTTTAGTTCTTTTCTCAGGGTTTGTCCTATTCATTTGGAACATATTACTCTTATCAATTTGCCTTACCCTCTGTGTTTGTTTCTATTTTTAGGTAGGTCAACTATATCTCCTGGTCTTGAAAGTAAGGGCCTTATGTAGAAGGCATCCTGTGGGGCCCAACTGTGCAATCTCCCCTAGTCACCGGAACCAGGCACTCCAGGGATACACCCTCCTATTGTGACTAGGCTGTGACTGCTTCAGGCACACTAGTGGGTGGAGTGGCTCTCAGCCTGGTTGTGAGCAATGACCAGCCATGACTAGTACAAGAACACTGGGGCAGGGATGGCCCCTGGCACATTTGACTGAGTTGCCTCACTATAGTGCCTGTGGGCAGGTCTGGCCCCCAAACCAGTTGGCTGTAATAATCAGCCATGATTGCTGTGGGTGTATGGGTAAACAGTGGTGGCCCCTGGAATAGCTGGCTGAGCAGCATGGCTATAACTGCTGAGCGCTTGCTGGTATGTGGGGTTAGCTCCCAGCATGGCTGGCTCAGAGGCCCAGCCTAACTGCTGTGAGCATGCTGATGGGCAGAGCTGCCCCACCCCACCCCCAGGGCAAGAGCTACCCTGAAGGGGCATTGGTGTTGACAAAGGTTACCTGCCAGGTGTGGTGGAAAGATAGTTGCTTTAGGAGGATGTTAGTCCTGACCAAGGCTACCCTCTGGGTGTGGCAGGGAGGGAGGTGGTTTGTAGGGAAACCCCCTAAGGTAGGCAGGTTGGGCAGGTGGGTGTGTGTGGGAATGCCAGGGAAAGGCAAGCAGTGTTGGCAAAGTAGATAGTGTCACAAGTGGCTCCCACAAGTGTTCAGCCAGTCAAAGGAGGGAAAGTTAAATGGCACCCACTGGCACTTCCCACAGATTCATGCCCCTCTGGAACATGCCCTAAAATTAGTCAATAAATTTTCACATATAACTCAGGTGCTATGTTTTCCTTCCTTCCTTCCTTCCTTCCTTCCTTCCTTCCTTCCTTCCTTCCCATATTTATTCAGTTTTGGAGGTCAGAAGTCTAAAAATAATCAGGCAGGTTGCATGTCTTTTGGACAGCATAGGGAAGAATTTGTTCCTTTGCCTTTTCTAGCTTTTAAAGACTGCCAGCATTCCCTGGTTCATGGCCTCATCATTCTGACCCCTGCCTCTACCATCACATCTGCTTCTCTGACTCTGGAACTTTTACCTCACTCTTTAACTTACAAGGACCCTTGTGAATACATTGGGCCCACCCAGATAATGCAGGATAATCTTTTTATGTAAGATCCTCAATCTCTGCAAAATCTCTTTACCATGTAAAGCAATGAATGTATTCACAGGTTTGGGGAATTAGAACATGGACATCTTTAGGATGCCATTATTTTTCCAGGAGCTTTTCAAACTGCTGATTCCTGCTGTGTCTCAACCCCTGAATGATATAGCTCCCTGGTCCTTTAAGAGTGGAGTCTCAGTTTCCTATAGTCCTTTGGCTCTTGCAGAGTTAAGCCCTGCTGATTTTCAAAGCCTAGACATTATGAGGGCTTATCTTCCTGATGTAGGTCCCCAAGGCAAGTTGTGCCCAGAGTGGGGCTTGATCCCCTTGCTCCTCAGGGAGTATCTCTGCATGATCTCTCTCCCATTGTGGGTCACTCTGCTAGGGTTTGACTCCTGACTACATCTCTGCCCTTTCTGTCCTTCTCATTGTGGCTTCTTTATGTCTTTAGCTATGAAAGATCTGTTCCACTGATCTTCAGATTGTTTTCAGAGTCACTTGCATCATAGGTAGCTGTTGCCTTGATATGTTTGTGGGAGGAGGTGAACTCAGGTTTTTCTATTCTGCTGTCTTCTCCAACAGCTTTTGAGACATGCTTATAAAAAAAATTCACCTCTGACCTTATTAAGAAATAAAGTCTCTCATACTTTTTATCATTTTCTTTATATTTACATCTTTGATTTTTATGAATACTTAGCTTACGGAAGGCATAAAATAGAAAACTATATAGTGAATTATAGTTTTCTATAGATGGGTCCTACAGCTTGTCAGGTGGACCAGAGATTAGTGGGAAGAAATAGTACATAAACAAAAAAGCCCACACAATATTTTCAGAAGAGAGGTGGCCACCCAGGTCAGAAGGCATAGTACAGCATATAGGAGTTTCACTTGGCCTTCAGAGTCTTGAATGATGCCAAGGTGCTAGGGGTGATTTACTCCTCACATCAGCAGGGCCTGGTGTATCTAGAATACTTAGAGACTGTTATGTCATAGCCCTTTACGACCTGCTGCTTTATGATCTCCCCCACCCCCGCAGAAAAATACACATGCACACACACAAACATATACACACACAGTTAGGCATTTCTATTTGTGAAAATATATAAACACATCCATTTCTCCTGGATAAGCTCTATGTCACCAGACCTATATTATCTTTTTGTGTGTGTGTGTGTGGGGGGAACAAGGTCAGTTCCCTGGTGTTCCTAAATGTTCATTTTTGAGAGAGAGAACATGAGCAGGGGAGGGGCAGGGGAGGGCAGAGGATCCAAAGCCAACTCTGCACTGACAGCAGAAAGCCTGATGCAGGGCTGAGACTCATGAAACATGAGATCATGGCCTAAGCTGAAGTCATATGTTTAACCAACTGGCCACCCAGGTGCCCTAGTGCCCTGGTGTTCCTAAATAAAATATCTTAATTTCCGATTTCCTATCATTCCATCATTTATCCAAAGCTACCCATTTGTCTCAACCAAATATATTGACTACAAATTGTACCACAATTATTTGAAATACCTCTTATATAAGACAAAATTACCATTGGCTTTTAAGTTAATTTCTGAACTCTATTCTGTTTCATTTATTTTTCTTTTTTTCCTGTATTGGTACCAAACTACTTTAACTATTATTGCTGTTTGTTATATTTTTTTTCTCTCTGATGGGCTAGTTTCTCTTCTAATTCTTCTTTCTAAGGTGTCTTCGTCATCTTAGAAGGCTGCATGAATGTTCATCCCACCAAAACTAGTTTGGGTGCCCATGGTCAGTGCTGATTGATTAGAAATGAGGGGGCTTGAGGAAATTAAGTAAAGAAATTATACAGTGCTTGATTTGTATAGTTTATACTCTTACTGGTAAAGCCAGTATTAAAACTCTGCAGTATGCCCTCTAAACATGGGAACATAAATCTGAAAAACCTATATATATGTATCTAAATCTCTGTGTGTGTGTGTGTGTGTGTGTGTGTGTGTGTGTGTGTTAAAACCATATTAATTATTTTTAAGAGTTATTGAGAGGTCAATAAGAATTTTGGTGAAAATTTATAAAGTAAAAGGTAAAAATCAGAAAATTCTTTACAGATAAGTAACAAGTGTAATTCAAAAAAAGCAAATTTGCTTTTTAGAATTCCAACTTCTCTTAAAGAAAAGACCTCACCAAGACTCCAGATCCAGCTGGATTTAGATGGGCAGGTTGGGGTAGGCACTTGGGGAAGTTAAATTGCTTTATAATTATGGCTGAAATTATGTTGGAAGGTGGGAGCCTGGGAGATAGGGACCAGCAAGTGGGGCATTGCACTGGCATGAGAGTTTTGAGATGCCTTGGAGATGGAACATCCCCAAAGAGATTTAATAGACAAATATTATTTAATTATCAATATTATTTAATTATCAATTTAATTATTTAATTATCATTATTAGACTATTACATTATTTTCCATGCAATGTGTTAATACTTCCCTCCCACTTTGTTACTCTTTAAAAATTTTTTAATGTTTATTTTTAAGAGGGAGAGAGAGAGAGTGTGTAAGCAGGGGAGGGGCAGAGAGGGAGTGTGAAGCAGGTTCCAGGCTCTGAGCTGTCAGCACAGAACCTGATGGGGGACTTGAACTCATAAACCAAGAGGTCATGAACTAAGCCAAAGTCAGATATCTAACCAACTAAGCCACCCAGGTGGCTTTGTCACTCTTAAAGTAATTTTATTAAAGGTTACATTGCTTATTCATGTATTCTGTGAAAGTGGAGTAGCTGTTTGGGTTGATAGTGCAAAACCAGATTATGTTTGAGTGCTGGAGCTAGAGACAGAAGAAATCCTGAAAGTATAAAGTCCTAGGAATTCCTGGGAAAACTTCAAATTTTCAGGTCTGTGAAATTGATGATGTCAAATCTAAGAATGCGAAGGAGTAAAAATTGACTTGATTCATATCTTGATTTGGGAATAAGTAGAAAATGTGTGTGTGTGTGTGTGTGTGTGTGTGTGTGTGTGTGTGTATGCATATATGTCACACATGCTATAAATTTGGAGTTGGAAAATAACAAGATGCAGAGAAAGGTAGAGGGATTTAGTAGTCCATGATGTACTGTTGGATCTGGGTAATGGGGAGAGGATGGAAGTTTACCTCCCACTTCCTGTCCCCTCTTTCATCCTTGAGAGTCATTTGTATCCCAAGTGATACACGATACAGGATTATGCAGGATACAGGGATACAGGAGTGCTGATGCATAGGGGCACTTGCATCCCAACGTTTATAGAAGCACTTGCAACAATAGCCAAATTATGGGAAGAGCCTAAATGTCCATCAACTGATGAATGGATAAAGAAATTGTGGTTTATATATACAATGGAATACTACTTGGCAATGAGAAAGAATCAAATATGGCCTTTTGTAGCAATGTGGATGGAGCTGGAGAGTGTTATGCTAAGTGAAATAAGTCATACAGAGAAAGACAGATACCATATGTTTTCACTCTTATGTGGATCCTGAGAAACTTAACAGAAGACCATGGGGGAGGGGAAGGGGAAAAAAAAACTTAGGGAGAGAGGCAAACCATAAGAGACTCTTAAAAACTGGGAATAAACTGAGTATTGATGGGGGTTGGGAGGGAGGGGAAAGTGGGTGATGGGCATTGAGGAGGGCACCTGTTGGGATGAGCACTGGGTGTTGTATGGAAACCAATTTGACAATAAATTTCATATTAAAAAATTAAAAAGATTTGAAAAAGTAAAAAAAACATTGGGGTATAACTGCCCCTATGCATCAGTACTCCCTTTGTAGCAACATGGATGGAACTGGAGAGTGTTATGCTAAGTGAAATAAGCCATACAGAGAAAGACAGATACCATATGGTTTCACTCTTATGTAGATCCTGAGAAACTTAACAGAAACCCATGGGGGAGGGGAAGGAAAAAAAGAGGTTAGAGTGGAAGAGAGCCAAAGCATGAGAGACTGTTAAAAACTGAGAACAAATTGAGGGTTGATGGGGGGTGGGAGGGAGGGGAGGGTGGGTGATGGGTATCGAGGAGGGCACCTTTTGGGATGACCATTGGGTGTTGTATGGAAACCAATTTGACAATAAACTTCATATATTGAAAAAAAAAGTAAAAAAAAAAAAAGAGTCATTTGTGACTGTCTGTTGGCTCTGTGACATAGACCTGGACCAGAGTTCATGCTTATTGCTGCTTGAGGGAGCAGTGCCATGTAAAAGTTTGAGACAGATTTCTATCTTCTGAATAGCCACAGTGCCTCCGCCCCCAAAGCTCAAATTCCTGGGTCATTTTAACTAATATATACATTTTGTATCTATGAGGAAATTCCTTATTTTTCTGTACTCCCAACAGATGAACCAATTTGTGGAAAAAAACAGGCAGAACTAAAGTAACAGAACCCTAGATCCAACACCCAGGGTGGATGGACTCATGTTTTCCCCATTCCTCTTCCCACTTTACCAAATCAATTATGTTTATATAGGTATCTGAGATATCTGAGATGGACCCTCTCAGGAAACACAAGAACATTTTCCTTTTAGAAGAATAGGGTGATAAGGGAAGATTGTTTTATCCAAAGTTCACAAATAAATCTGTCTGGGGGTGGTGGAGAACTCCAGGGTAAAATCTCAGATATTATGATTCTCTGCCCCTGGACTGGATTATTAAGACAGCATAAAATCTGTCTAGTGGAACAGAGTCATATAATAAGCGTTCATCATTCTCCTTCCCCTATCCCATGTTTCTGGGCCAATACTCATTCTTAGAAATGATTCTAGAGCAAGCCTGAGTCTCTGAAAGCCTTTGATCAGATGCTAAAGCTGAGCTCTGGTCTCAAGGAGCAGAATCTATCTGACAAAGCATATGCTCATCTAAAGTCAGAGATTTTGTACCTGTCCTCAGCAGAGCGTTACTGACTGGGAAATATTTGGAAAATCACAAACAGGAAGCCCTTCTTTTTGAGTTTTTAAAAAAGAAATGATAGAAAATGCTTTTACCCTTTTTAAATGAATAACATGTAATGAACACAGAGTTCCATGAATTCAAAGTTGAAAGTCATTATTTCAGGATCATGGTAGATTTGGGTATGGGAGAGGATGTCCTTACCTGATCTCATGCCCTCTCACCATACTAGATCCACTTATGGACGCCACTAAATCATTTGCCCGCCATTTTTTGCTACCTACCTCTCTACTTCACCATGACAGATATCATCTTAATGTTGTTTCAATCTGAATTGCTTCCCCTTTTATTGAATGCTGTCACAGAGAGCTCATCTCCAGAGTGTCCCTGTGGGTTGGCCTCTTCTCCAACATTCCAAGTCCTGAGAAACTCATGCCTGTGTACTTCAGCTTTTTAATGGAGGCAGTTATCTAACAAGAGATTGTCCATTCCACCATCTCACACTGTTCTCCATAGAGTGTCTTTCCCTTCATTGTTTGCAGGCCTTTCTCTGAGAATACTTTATAACTAGGTATGTGAAGGCTAGTCATTTCTTTATGCTTTAACTTACTGTCCAAGAGCACCTAAGATATGAGTCATGAGAAAGTAGACATCCAGATGTGGTTGAAGAAACAAGAAATCTGGGATCATTTCTAAAACAACTAAAGCAGGGCTATGAACTGAATTCTAGAAAAGGCTTAGAATTACTTTCTAGAGAGCAGGACACTTCATACCTTCTGGAGTACTGAAGACAAACCAGAGCATTTGTACAATTAAACCATCAATGGGAATCTACTGCTTACCAACAAAAATATTCTGAGAGCCAGTGATCTTGAAAAGTTCCCAAACTCAAAATGGAGACTTGAGTATTCTAGGGGGTCCAGACACCGAGGAATGCCCTGCACTACCAAGAATGCTGGAAGGGCAAGATCTAGGGGGTTCATATATGAAAGACCATTTTGGTAGAAAGTCAAAGCTCTAATTGGTGGGAGAAAAACAGAGACAGGCTCATGGCGATGTTGAAGAGTTTCTTGACTCAGAGAGTTTGTCTTTTGAGGGCTTAGAGACCTAGGCCCAGAACATGTGAGGAGGAGATTGGATAGCTTCACAGGGGCACTACATCTACCTGGATGACAGGAGCAACAGGGGTGGCCAGAGCATAAGATCTAAGGTCCAGATCCCATTGAGGAGACAGGAGCTTAGTTCCAAATATGAAAAAAGGACCCTGAGAAACTCCAATCCAGAAGAATATGCATGATTGGTAATCTTTTCACTACAGAAATGATAAGCCACTCTTCCCAGGATGGGGGACCAAGACCTTCATGTTTCTGCCCCCAGAAGAGACAGACTAATCAAAAAAAAGGAACTAAGACAAAAGATGAGTTGTTTGTTACAGTGGATTTGTTTCAGGAGAAAAAGGAAAGTCAGAAAGTTCCCCTGAATCAAACTGGATCAGTGTCTGTCTCCTAGCAACTGTGTTCCAGGTGTCCTTCTTCCTTGCCTTCCTGTGAGCCTGTATCTTCTATCCAGCCCCGCTATCAGGTTCCAAGTGTTCCATGTCCCACAGATCACCATCAGCACTGTTTTCTGCTCTGTATTATGGGATGTGTATCTTCCACTCAGGCAGAAAGTCTTCCTTTGTGCATGTGGTATGGTCTCTCTTACTTCCCAAATTGTCTTTAAAAATATATTTGTTTTGTCAAATAGGAGAGATGTGTCTTCTGTCTTAAGGACATTTGGGGCCAAGGTTTAAGGTATCTCAGTGGCTTGGACTGAAGTGGTAGCTTCAGCTCCTATTGAATACCTGCTTTGCCTCTAAAAGAAGACCCTTTGTTGCAAGTATGGTTTTTAAGGAAGCTTGATTTTTTTTTTCTTGAGAGAAAGAGAGAGGGAAAGAGACAGAGTGTGAGCAGGTGTTGGGGAGGGGCAGAGAGAGAGAAGGAGAGACACAGAACTCAAAATGGGCTCCAGGCTCCATGGGTGTCAGCACAGAGCCCAATGTGGGGCTCGAACTCATGAACCATGAAATCATGACCTGGGCCGAAGTCAGACGTTTAGCTGACTGAGCCACCCAGGTGTCCCCAGGAAGATTGATTTTTGCCAATGCTGTTACTTTTGTTTCTATTTTTATACAAAGTGCCACAGTGGTCATTTCAAAATTCTTTGTTGGACATTCCATATGGAAAACAACTGATCTGAGTCTAGAAAACTATATATATATATATATATATATATATATATATATATATATATACACTATACTAGATATAATATATATACTATACTAGATATAATATATAAACTATATTATATATTATATATATACTATACTAGATGCTATATATATATACTATACTAGAAAACTATATTATATATTATATATATATACTATACTAGATATAATATATATACTATACTAGATATAATATATATACTATACTAGATATAATATATAAACTATATTATATATATACACACACACACTATACTAGATGCATCTCCAGATGTTCCAGGGAGATATGCTAGCTGCTTCACAATCATATACCGTTTCCTACATAGTTCTGGAGACCCTAAGTCCAACATAAAGGTGTTCGCAAGCTTGCCTTCCTTCTGATGGCTCTGGGGTGGGAGTAGGGTAGAATCATTCCTTGCCTCCTCTGACTTCTAGTGGCTATGGGTGTTTTATGGCTTAAAGCTACATCACTCCAGTCTTTGCCTTCATCTTTACATGGTCTTCTCCTCTCCTCCCTCATCTAGCCTTTAAGCAGTATATGCCTCTATCTATTTGGATGAGTCTGTCTGGGAGTCTCAACAGGCAGCTGAAGTCACCCTGGAGTCACACAGCACCCGTGGGGACCCCATCACATTGATAGAAAGTTTCAGAATTGCCTACTGCAGCCCAGCGAGTGATCTCAAATCTTGAGTCATGAAACTCAGAGAATTTACTGTCTATTTGGAAAGAAGTCAGCTTGGGCTAAAAACACGGATAAAACTGATTTATTATTAGCTCAAGTCTTTACTTCTCATTCCCAGAATATACACATAGTCAAGATGTTTGTAGTAAAGCTGGCAAAGTCACATCTGTAATAAGTCATCTTCCTCCAGGGTTGTAGGGCTGGTCTACACAAATGAATTTTGTTTCCCTCCTTACATGCTAGAATTGCAGTTCCTGCTCCTTACTTCAGTCAATGTTTTGTGTTTTCTCTTCTGGTTAACCACAGTAATACAGCAGTTGGTCAGTAAATATTTGAAGATGGATAGAATGAATAAGCTGCAAAAGCTAACTCTGGCACCTATTTTGTGTTCTTTTCTATCCTCTACTACTTCCCAGGAGTACTTACCAAAAAGCCTTTGGTGTGTTCAGGATATGAAGCCCTGGGCCTGGCAGAGGGTGGAGCTATTTCTTGGGGAGGGGAAGCAATCACTAGTACCTCAAAGGTGGGTATCTGCATGGACTGATGTGCTCCTCAGCAAGGCTGGCCTGGCTATCCTGCTGTAACTATCTTTCATGCACTGCAATCTCTGCTAAGCAGTCATGGACCAAGGGACTCTTGACAACAAGTGAAACCAGAGGAAGATAGCAATTTGTCATCTTCCTTCTAAGCTGATCCTCACAAAGGCAGCTTATTAATATAAGAAATTACAAAGGAGCCAGAATCAACCAGGCCTGGGCAAGATGGTTGAGAGGCAACTGTTAAGCCACCCTATAGTCCTCTCTCTCTCCAAATTCCACCACTGACCTGCTGCTGCCCAAAATTCTGCCATTGAGGGCTCAGACAGTCCTTTATGTCTCTAGATATGTAGTTCCTTAAGAAAAAGCAACAGCCCCAAAGGCCCCTATTCTGAATTATATTGTCAGATTTTTTCGAGATGACGACTGGATAGCACAGAGGTAATCTCCGAGAAAGAAAGCATGGATCTATGCCCTTTCCAATTAAGGTGAGAATGAATGGAGTGCAGCATGGCTTCTGGGGACACAGGAAGGAAGTGGGGGAGGGACCCTGAGAGTAACACGCAAGGCAAAAGGCAAATCAAATATGTCTTGAAAAACTAAATATGCGTGCTGGAAGGTTGGGGGTGGGATGGGAAATGAAGCAAAAGAAAGACAAAAGTATATGAGAGGATGCAGGAAGACAGGGGATGGGAACAGTGGGAAAGGGGTCAATTACTACACAGAGTGTCGTCTGTTCTTCCACTATCATGAGCATCTTATTTCATTTAATCTTCAAAGCAGCAATGTCAGGGTTTTATTATCTTCCTGTGTACAGATGAAGAACCTAGACTGATAGATTAGCGACTTGCCCAAGCTAGGGTGTGGGATAAGTAGGACATGATGAAGGTCAAATAGGTCCCTTCTATACCAGACACCAGAGATCCTGTTTGTAGGTTGTGCTGTGTGTGTATATATGCAGAAAATTGGAGCATAACATTCTTCTTAAAAGAATAGTTACCTGATTTCTAGATTAATACATAAATATTTCTCTGGATTTAAATGCAAATGTTAATAAGGTAGCACTGTAGCTCAGATAACTTGTTCAGACTAGCTTACTTTCATATAAAGGACTTTATGAAACTAGAGCTGAGGAATAAAAGGGAAAGTACATTTGATAGAGGAGGGGAGATGGAATGGTCTGGAATAGGACATTTGGATGAAGACAGGCCCAGAAGACACCACCTGGGGATGGTACAGAACTGGGAAGGAAGCCATGGCAAAGTAACTTTTCCTGCATAGTGTCATCATTTAGATCTGTGTTTTTCAAACTGTGAGTTGTGATTTAAAATATGCAAAAAGAAACCTCATAAAATAGAATATAAAAAGTAAAATTACATATAGTAAGGTAAGTAACATTTCATGAAATTTCAGCTTTAGGTAAGGATACTGGTGTGAATATGTACACTGGATCATGATGTTAGACACATTTTATGGTGAGATTTTCGTGTGAGATTTTGGGGGGAACTCATTAAGAAATCTATGACTGAGTCCACTTTTACTGACTCAGGAATTATCAATGATTTCCAGAAATCTACATTTTTAATGAGCTGGTCTTGGACCATCCTTGGAGGGAGGAACCTGCTTGAGGATTCACTGTGACTCAGACCCAAGTAGTGCAAATAACCAGAAATATGCCCATGTGGCATTTAGTTTTAAAAAATTTGTTTGTTAACTACTCACACATTGTATTTTGCTAAATACTCTCACAGATATGATCTTGGCAAAGCTTTTTCCAAATACAGTGAGGGGTAATTTGAGAGCCACTAGAAGACTCTTTCCTAAACATGGTATTTCTCCCTACATTACATGTTGTGAGCCAAAACACTGACCATACTTCAGATCATTAGAGTCAAGGATCCAAGTTGGAAGCAAGAGGCGCAAAGTCTTGTGTAAGGTCTGGACAAAATCAAGAGGTCAGGATCTAAATAAAAGCAGAAACTGAGTGGGATGTGAACAACAGAGGCAAAAAAGAGTGGAAAGACTCCACTATACTTTCTGAAGGAAACATTCACCCATCCATCCTCACAGTTGACCTATAATAAGTCCATTTATCAATTTGAATGTTATTAATAGTTAAGAATATAGACACTGGGGTACCTGGGTGGCTCAGTTGGTTAAGTGTCTGACTCTTGGTTTTGGCTCAGGGCATGATTTCATAGTTCGTGGGTTCAAGCCCTACACTAGGCTCTGTGCTGATGGCGCAAAGCCTGCTTGGGATTCTCTTTCTCCCTCTCTCCCCTTCCCCTGTGCGAGTTCTCTCTCTCTCTCTCTCTTTCTCTCAATCTCTCTCTCTCTCTCTCTCTCTCTCTCTCTCTCTCTCTCTCTCTCTCTCAAAATAAATAAATAAACTTAAAAAAATAAAAAAAACCCTCCATCCTGGGTTCCAATCCAGATGTTCCTTACAAACTCTGAATTTAAATTATTTAATCTTCTTTACTGCAAAGAAACGCAAACAGATCATACTAGCACCTTCCTGTGAGGTTAATGAGAAGTGAAATTATATATAAAGTGCTTGGAGAATTGCTGGGCACATGGCAGGCCCACACTCAGGAAATTCTGCTATTATTATGTGGCGAGCTTTCATTCACTGTTTTTTGTGTGATGAGCCCTGGACTAGGAATGCACATGAGTGAGTCAACACAGCCTGCAGACCTGTGGTTTCAGCAGACATTCCGGTGCCTCCCTCTTCCTTAGGGTAAGCATCCCGGCTCCTTGGCCTGCTTTGCTACTCTTCACAATCTAGTGGCCCTTGCTCTCTGGCTTCCTCTACTCTAGGCATATATAGAGACCTTGTGTTCCAATATAACCAGCCACTTTCTGGAAAAGTAAACCTTACTTGTTGTGGAAGGTGAAATCCTATTCTGTCTTCAAGGGTTTGCTCAAATGATTTCTTTAATCAACTGTTCCTCACTTTGCCTCCCTTCCCGTGGATACTTGTTAATCACCCTCCCCAAAGCATTTCCTTTATTATCATGAAGTTCCAAACTGTTATGTTTTGCTTACCTTTCAGACTCTTTCTCTATTTTTCCTGTAAAAGCTATAAGCAATCACCATTCAGACCTGGGTATACATGACATTTGTTTTGTTATCATGACTTCAATTTTTCTTTTACTTCTGAAACCTCAGTTTAATTGTATCAGGTAAATTATCCTGTTCCTTCTTGTGAAGTCAATTCAATTCAGGGATTCTGCAGTCTAAGGTGGTTACTAATATTTTGGTGACTGCCTAATTTGTCATTTCAAACTTCTGCCTGTATCTAGTATATATCATTCCTTTCTCTTTCTCTCTCCTCTTAGGCACACTTTGATCACAGGGCCTTTTTTCCCCCATAGTGTGGCTTTTGACTGTGTGGAAAGAGAGAAAGAAAGAATTATGGTTGTTGTGGTTTATTCAGGCAATATTCAATTTTATTCTAGGTTCCCAGCAAAAATCACACAGAGGAGGTGGTTGGATTTCTCTTTGTCCACACCAGTTCTGTGATTCCTTTACCTCCTCTGCTTGGCTAACCTCTGTGGTCTTTCCCTTGGGCTTAGAAGAACCAGGATGGTCTTCTTCAAAGACTCCCTGAGATCTGTGGGGAACAAGTACATGAATACCCTACCCTCTGCATGCTAGCAGCTGCAACACAGTTCCTGCATGCCCCACTGACACAAGGAGCTTCACACTCCCAGAAACCTCGAGAGAAGGGGAAGTGTTGGTTCTTTTGCTTACCTACATCCCCTGACCTCAAGGGATATGTCCAGCACTCTTCCACTCCCATAGGGACAGGAAAATAGGTCCCTCACACTTTCTAAAACTTGACATCCTGGTTGCAAAAGCTACTAAACCAATTTAGATTTCCTTGGAACTTTGAAGAAGTGGAGGGCTTGGCATTCCTTTTCCCTACAACAATTCCCTTAGGAGCCAGTCACTTGGAACTGAGCATCTTTTTTCTTTTTCTTTTCTTTTCTTTTTTTTTTTCTTTTAGCCATAAGGTCCCATCATAGCAATCCATGTATCTTCTGCTTAGTCCTTGGGTGTGGCCAACAGGGAACGAGGGAATGAAGAAAAAGAGTTACTAGTTAATATTGTATATTATGGGAAATTTTAGGCATCTCTAAGATGGGAAACAGCATACTCAACTTTGAATATAGCTCTACTTTGACAGAATACCTGGGAAACAGTTGGATACAATAATTGTTTATGGAATGAAGGAATGCCCTGAACCTTTATAAGTGATTTTCTAATACACTATGTCCAGACTTTAAGAGGATCTCAGTCAACTCTAGAATTTTGCCATTAGTGGTTGAAGCCAGAGAGAGGTTCAGTTCATGCAAAAGTGCAGATCTCAGAGTTGGTGGTTTTTGGAATAATAATGCCAGACTAGAAGCTGGAAGTACTGTGGCCACTGATTAAGGAATCTAGGGGAAAAATTTCCAGTTTTTCTTGTTCTTGTTCAAGTGAATGGTGACATGGGATAATTCCTAGTGCCTTTCAACCTTAAATATTTTGTGAGTGTATTGTTCCCTTTTTATTAGTTCTTTGGTTTTGAATGAATCACTTAATGACCTACAACCTCAGGTACTCAACTAAATAATGAAGGAGCTGAACTGTATATTTACATATCCATTCTTCTATGTATTTATTAAACAACAATATGTTGTATGTCTAGTAGGGCTTGTTTTAGAATCCTGAAAAATAATGTTGGGTAGAGACAGTGAGTTTTAAGGACTGTCATTGCAAATTCGGCATTAATCTCCCACTTGGGTGGATACAACCATTATCCTGATGTTTAAAACTAGACTTTCTGATGAAGGCAATGCATGCTACTCCTCACTTGTTCCAGGGACTTAGAGACCAGAGGAACTGTTTCAGAGGTAGAGCTTTCACAAGATGAAAGGCTGGGTCTAGACTCTAGATTCTGTGCCACAATCCAGTCAAAATTGCTCTGCTTTCTGCTGGCAGAACTTTTGTGCTTGGAGTCATCCCAGATAAAACATGGTTGTCAAGTTAGAGAGGGACTCACAGTAACATAGATGTTAGCTCAAGACCTTCTTGGTATAGGTTTCCTATGTCAAGGAGTCAATTTCTCCTCCAATAGGCACTGGGGATTTGTGGGAGTTATCTTTCTGGGAACTCCTCCTTTTAGGTCATAAGCAAGTGTGTCTAGTTCTCTCAGGAACTGAGAGGGAATCTCCTTCATACTACCTTCTCATAGGACTTCGTTGTCAGCAATTTTGGAGTTGGGTCTATTGTGATCTGTCTTGATCAAATGCTTATTGAGCCCTATTATGTGCAAGGTATGGCATACTGTGGTGACAGTTGTAGAAGTAAAGAGTTAGAAAGGCATAATTTATTTCTTAAAGAAGCCCACAGCCATAAATAAAGAAAAATGTAAACAACTATATTACAATAGGAGGGCTGCTGTAATAAAAGCATATTTTGAGGGTTATAATGAAGGTTATAACAAAGTAGAGGGCA
The DNA here is from genome assembly GCF_018350175.1 of Felis catus. Lineage (NCBI taxonomy): Eukaryota > Metazoa > Chordata > Mammalia > Carnivora > Felidae > Felis > Felis catus. The sequence continues at coordinate 64,792,486 of NC_058379.1, read as the reverse complement.
GGTTTGACAGAAAAGGTGACAACTGAGTGCTAGGTTTTATATAAATAGGAGCTTTGAAGAAAGGAGATATGTGAGGATGAATTCTGGATTAGGTGTAAAGGCAGGAGCCAAGTACCTGGGCCAGGTGACCTCAGCATACATTGGTCAATGTCAGGAACCTGAGCCCAGGTTTACACTTTGTAGGCCATTAGTCTCATTAGTAATGATGCCATGTAAACTTTCCACATTAATTATCCACTACGTGAATGAGTTATAGTTTTATATGCACCATTTTAATGAAAGTTGTGATAATTGCTAACTGGGATAAGTATCAATAGCCATATTTTATTTCTACAAAATAAGACTTGGAAAAATATAACAGATTAAAATTCCAGGTAATAGTATAATGTTACCATTAACAGAGGTTGTAAACAATAGTCTTCACTAACTCTTTGATTTAATATATAAGAGCCCTAAATAGGTCAAGTAACTTTTAAGAAACAGGAATCATGTAAAATGCTCAGGGTTAAACTGTGAACATAGTGTGTAGAATCCAGGTCACCTTATCGTAAGGTTTGAGAGATTTTCACTAAACAACCTGCCTCTCTAGGCACAGGGCTAAACTGCTTCTATTCTAAGGCAGATACTCTTCAAGGACATATGACAGCAGGTGAACAAATTAAATGCTGCCAAGTGTCTTAGCATAGGTTCTGATTTGGAGGAAAGAAGAGGGCAGAGCACAGGGGAGGAGGAAGAGCATAGGAAACCAGCTCAGGCTGTACCTTTACAGAGCAATGCCTGTTGATATCCCAGCTTTCAAAATCAGCTTTTCTCATCTCCCACTCTGGCCAATAGAGTAGCCAGACAGTAAACTACTTAATTTAAATTATGTTCTCATCTCACTGAGTATGGGACACAATTCTCTTGTATTTTCTGATAAGACTGATAATGAAGCGATCAGTCTATAGGATTCCCGAGTGGCAGTGAACGTGCATTTGCATAATGATATTATAGCGTCTGTCGAACCCGCTAGCGGTGATCCATCCATATGCGAGAAATATAGGTCAGCAAAGATGCAGCAGCAATGAGAGAGGCAGGGCTATTCACTTATTAGAGTAAGAAAGGTCTTCTCTATCCTTTAGCTCAGCACGACAGAAATAAATGTAATGGAATGGATCAGGGGATTCTATTGGCTTTTGAACAATCAAAGAAGATGCATCAATTCTGTCTCCTGGTTTAAATTCAGTTCAAAGTCTACTTAACCCTTTCATTACCATTGGCAGACTATCCCTCCTACACTTCTTTAACCCAGAAAAGATAGTGTGTTCTAATAATATTATGAGAAATCAGGAGTCCTAGTGGCCCCATTCAGGTGTGGGGGGGGCAGTTAAGGAAATTAGCCACTGTGCTTTCCCTTTGTGTTCCCTGATCCCTAAAATCTATGAAATTTCCAGCCCCATACATGTTATTCATTTTGGGGCTTTTGTTGTTGTTGTTGTTGTTGTTGTTGTTGTTGTTATTTATTGTCTTTACTTTGATTTCAGCACCTCATTTATTTACTTTTCCGTTGCTCTTCTTTCCATTGTGTCTCTAGATCTTGTATGTAAGATAAAGCATACTTTCTCACAAGAATTGTACATTTGCTGGTGTCAGATACCTCACTTTGTTTTTCCCCTGGAAAGCATTTACCATGGCACCTACTAAGGCTGGACACACACACACACACACACAAACACACGCACGCGCATGTGGGCACCCAGAGGCCTTCTAAGACTCCATTGAATGGATTTGGAGTTCTAGTATCACCACAGAGTTAATTTCAAGGAAGCAAAGGAACCTTAAGAAATCAGGTCATCTTAGAACAAGGGAATAGTACAACTACAACATTTGGGGAAAGTGGCAAGATACTTTATCCTTAAATTTCTAATATGATATGCACATTATCTCAACTAAAAACGAACTCTTCTAACAGTTATTTTAACTTGCCTTACCATACCATATTGTTTTTTTTTTCAGTTAAAAATATGTGCTTCATCACTATGCCAAGAAACTGTGATTATCCTCTAATGGCTTCAATGGTTGTTAACAAATGGAAATTGATTTTATATTTCAGTGTGTATATAGATGGTGAGAGAAAGGATTCTTTATATAAGAAAAGATCTAGTTACTGGCACATTCCCTATGTGACTATTGTCTTAAATTGATATGTTCAATTACTCTGAATTAAAATACACATGAAATGTACACATGCAGAATGCAGGCACATTCACTCATATACATACTCAGATCTCTCACACCAATTAGGGTGGGGTTACCTTGATTGTGAGGGCATTTTGGGAAAAGTGGAAGGGAAAACTTCTCATTGTCTGACAGTAATTCATTGTGATGACTTTGTGGCCAGATGATTTTCAGAATGTTGATTAGCACAGGGTTGGATTTCAAAGGTAAAATGCTACCCGCACCTCCCCCCCCATACAAAGGCGCACGTGTACACACACACACACACACACACACACACAACCAAGCAACCCAGTTCATAGCTCAAATTAGCAGATCTGCTCAGCTTTAGTTAGCTCAACTTGTGGCAAGGGAAGGAACTTGAGGTTTGACCAGTTCCCAGGAACTCTGGAAGCTGGATTACCCCAAATGAAAGAGTTGGACTAGAATGGAATACAAAAGTTTATTTTTCTTCTGGTTTAGACCTCAGTCTTTGTTCTTGATCTCTGATCTCTGGGCTGCCTTCCATCATCTCCAGGCTCTGCAGCTCTTGCCAGTCTGGATTTTGGCCACAGACTGGAGTCAAAAAAAAAATGCCTGAACCAAAAAACATCCATAGCCAAAATTAAATAAATCACTGCCACCAAAGGAGAAAGAAATTCTATTTCCCTTTTCTTAACTGTGACAAAAAATTTTATGTTGCTTGCCCATCACATTGAACTATGAGATCATGCCTTGGAGTTAGGCATTTTGGCATGTCCTGCAGCCATTGTTTCCATGGTAGTGATCAAAGAATTCCTGCTGCCCTTAATCCACCTTACTGACCTAGGTCTGGGGTCACTATCTGCTGATACAGAACACTTTAAGAGGCATTTAGACAATGTAATTTTAAACATGATGTTTTTGTTTGGAATAAGAAACATGCCACACCTTTCTCAAATCCCACAATCTTCAAGAACAATATATGTCAGATTATTATGCACACAACAACTATGCAAAACTGCAATGACTATACCCTTAGTCTGACTGCCTTGTTTTAGATAGCAAATGGGGAAAAATGGGATTTGAATGCTAGTGAAACCATCTGCTTATTGATTGCCTAAAAGACTTAAGCACTTGCCCCAGAATCTTGGATAGAAATGAAACTTGGAACCTCTTTGTTGTTATCTATTGTGTGTCAGAATTTTTGTAGCAACTGAAATGTCACCATTTTTGTTGAAACAGTATTCTTCTGGCATCACTTGGTCTCTTTATTTTCACTGATGATTTTCATTTCTCATTTTGTATCCAACTACTCTTGACAAAGTTTCTTAATCCATCAGATAAGAACTTTGTGGGAAATTATTTGGTTTACAGGACTTTCTCTTATATAATATGTTTAGTTTATTTAGTAGTAGTGGAATGTGGGAGAAGAGGATGGAAGTTTGGCTTGTTTTCACTAATCACTCTCTTGGTATTTTTGCAAGATTGATGGCTTTCGTTCTTCAAAGACATTGCTGGCCCACTTTCCACAAAGGCAGTTGAAGTATGACTCAAGGCTTAAAGAAATCTCAGTGACCTCATGACTCATTCCACCTCCTTCTTGATCTTTTTGCTATTATGTTTATGTGGGTATCACACACTAACATGGGACAGGAATTTTGTGACTGTTGTAAATTTAACCCATGTTTAACTCCATAATTTATTCCCTCATGGTGAAATATTGCCCCTCTTTGGATATTTTCATTCTCCATTTTCACTTTAATTTGGTATTAGATTAAAAAGTTTAAAACATTTTTCAAAGTAAACTTCTGGACCAGAAAATACACATTTTATTATGATACTAAAACATATTCTTGATTTATATTTTGTTGTTGCCACTGCTATTTTTGAGAGTGGGTGAAGAGGTGGGAGGAACCTGTTAAATTTAAACCATTATGGGTTTGAGTATAACTTATTATGACATTTATGATAACATTCAATTAGGTAGTTTGTTTACAGTTAACCAATTTCCAAGCCAAATTGCATACATGGACACTATTGTAGTTTTGGTGGTAGTTCTGTCATGTGTCTTTTTTATGAAAACAACCTACAACCTGAGGAGTATGATGGGTAAGTTCTTATAAGAACCATTTTCAAAAAGCAAACTATTCATATGTGACACATATAATAGATGGATTATAAAGACAAAATAGAAAATCCGGGTCTAATATTTATATATGAATAATGTCTACTGCATAGGACAAGAAGTAAAATCAAGGTTATCATATATTTATATAATGAGAGAGAAACAATTTTCTACATACTTTTATGATGAAATTCAATGTAAATTGTAATAACTGTTTAATGTAAAATAGGTATACTGTTGTGTTCACCAAAAATGATATGCCCAAGTTCTAACCCCAGGCACCTGTAAATGTGCCCTTTTTTTGAAATGGGGTTTTTACAGATCTAATTAAATTAAGGATCTCAAGATAACACCATCTGGATTTAAGGGTGGGGATGCATGCAACTTTCCTTATAAGAAAAAGAGCACAGAGATTCAGACCCAGAGAAGATAGACGCAGATTGGTATGATGCAGCCATAAGCCAAGGAATGCCAAAAGCTACCAGAAGCTAGAGGCAAGGAAGGATTCTTCTCAATATTTATAGCAGCACTATCAATAATAGCCAAATTATGGAAAGAGCCCAAATGTCCATAAACTGATGAATGGATTAAGAAGATGTGGTGTGTATGTATAATGTATATGTAGATATATATATATATCTACATCTACATACATACATTTACATATAGTGGAATACTACTTGGAAATGAAAAAGAATGAAATCTTGCCATTTGCAACAACGTGGCTAGAACTGGAGTGTATTATGTTAAGTGAAATAAGTCAGAGGAAGACAAATATATTATTTAACTCATGTGGAATTTAAGAAACACAACAGATGGACATAGGGGGAGGGAAAGAGAAATATGGTGAAAACAGAGAAGGAGGCAAACTATAAGAGACTCTTAAATACAGAGAACAAACTGAGGGCTGATGGGGGATGGGATAAATGAGTGATGGGCATTAAGGAGGGTACTTGTTGGGATGAGCACTGGGTGCTCTATGTAAGAAATGAATGAATCATTGGCTTCTACTCCTGAAGCTAAGACTATACTGTATGTTAACTAACTTGGGAATAAAAAAAAAGAAGGAAAGAAAAAGAAAAGAAAAAGAAAAGAAATTTTGGAGAGAGTGTGTCCCAGCAAACACCTTGCTTCTGGTGTTCCTAACTGTAAGAATATAAGTTTCTATTATTTTCAGCCACCCCATTTGCAATATTTTGTTATAGCAGCCCCTAAAGCTGATACATACTACTGAGTATGGCAGGATAACAATTAAGAGTTGGATTTTAAAATTACTGTTCCCTATCATGAAAATTATTCACAAATGTTTATCTGTAAAAAAAAAAAATTAACAGTACTTGCCAAAACAGGCAGCAAGCCAGACTGAACCCACAGGCCTTAATATGCCTGTTATAAAAGATCACTTGTCTAATTCATGATTTGTTTATGTTCTTTGTCCAAATCTAAATCTGTGTCCATACCTAAATATAAACTCACCTTTAAATATTTTTTTTATAGTTTATTCATTTTTGAGAGACAGAGACAGAGCATGAGTGGGGGAGGGGGAAGAGAGAGAGAGAGAGAGAGAGAGAGAGACAGACAGAATCGGAAGCAGGCTCCAGGCTATGAGCTGCCAGCACAGAGCCTGACATGGGGCTCTAACTCACAAACCACGAGATCATGACCTGAGCCAAAGCCGGACTCCCAACCAACTGAGCCACCCAGGTACCCCTATAATCTCACCTTTAAATGCTATTTTTCAACAAAGATTTTTTTTTTCTCTTATGAGGGTAAAACAATATTTGTTAAAATTGTTGGAAAACACAAATCTGTGACACTTGGGGAACAGCTTAGGAATAGGTAGCTTTGGGAAGGAGGAACCTGGATGGCCAGGGAGAAAATGAAATTCCTGGGAATTGGAATGTGACAGGGAAGGTAGTGAGAATAAACTGTTGCCTGAAGGTAGATTGGTCCACACCCCAGACAACTGTGGCCCAGAGTTTTGGTATGTTGACCAACCTTCAACTTTATCTTCATATAGTTTTCCTATCTTCTTCTAAAATTTGGAAGTCCCTGTTGACTGTCTGGGTAATCTTTCTTATCAACAAACACCTGAGCTGAAATATCTGCAGAAAAGTCTGTCTTTCCAGTGCGTGCAGGGACCCCCAATCATTTGTGGCAGCTCACCTGGTACCATTTCATTGTCGCTGAGATTATCCTGTCCTGAAACCTAACAAACTCCCTTTAATCCTCAAATAATTCTAATAAATGATCTGTTGATTGCTTTCTGAATACCACAAAGGGCCAGTTTTTAGGTGGTTTGTAAAATCCACTGTTTTAGATATTCTTTAATTGAACATTCCACGGTCCTCCCCCACCCCTCTTTTTAGGTATCTACTTGCTTCAGCTATTTATCAATCATCCCCAACAAGGTGAAGTGGTCAGGGCAATTACAGAATCCAAGACAGGTCACAATGGCCATATATTTGGAATGGGGGAGACAGTTTCTGGGAAGCAGAAATGTAAAGAACACAGGAGTTATTCTAGGAAGCCATTATTTAATCTTAGAGTTGGATGCCAGAGAACTCAGAAGTCTAGAAAAATAAAATATTAGAGGCAGAGTGTCAGGGAGATTAATTTTTCAGCTAAGAGCAAATGCAGAAGATTAGACAGACTTGCTAGAATATAGCTTTGATCATGGGATAGGGGCAACAGTTAAATTTGAATCCTTAGTTTAAGGCTCCTGGATTTTCTCTTTTAGGGACTAAAAGAGGGTGAAGAAAATGTTAGAGGAGACCAGATGACAGGCGAATAAACAAGTGTGCACCTCCTGGCAGTGAAGTGCAGGAAGGGGTGGATTAGTGGCCCTCTATCAGTGAGGGCTGAAGGTTCTACACCTCCTGGCTAAGGAATCTCTATGTGTCTCATGTTTTTAGTTTATTTTCTCATTCATGGAATCTCCTCTCTATATAAGTCCATTATCTAGGTAGACCTACCTAGGATACACACCAAAAGGTAAAATAAAGGCGAGAGACTATTCCAATGGAAATTCAGAATAATAATTGCAAGGAGCAAATGTGAAGATACAACTTGCACCTGGTCTTCATGTCTTTAGGTTTGCTGTATCAAATATGTGAACAAAGGGCACGCTGCATCCTTATTCACTGATGCCTTAATATCAACCTTGCCTCTATTTTATCCTCTTTTTTTTCTGTAAGATAATTAATTAATAAAGGAAAATATCTTCCCCTCAGAGATGGGTCTAAGGAAAAATGGTTGAACAACATCAGGAAGAAACCATGGTCATTTTGGGAGACATCAGTTATAAGTTATAGCCTCTAGTGTTTCTCTGTCATTTATTAAATTATTTCAAGTTTAGTTTTGGATTAAAATAAAAAAATTTAATTTTGGCCCATTGCATAAGCAGAACTGGAACTCAGGGATTTTTTATTTCCAGGCCTGTGCTTTATTCTGCAGCTAGTGGTGGTAGAGTTGGGATTTAGACACAGATATTGAGGTTCCAGATCCCATGCCTTTATCTACCACCTCTCCTGTCCCTTTGAATCCAGCCCACCTCTCTCCAGTCCCAAGTTTCTTTTACCTCACTGCAGACTACTTCCTTTTCAATTGTGGAGTAGACTTTCAGCTTGTCTTTATAAAAAAAATCATCACATAAAGCACAAATGTGAATTCTCTGTAGATACATAAATTGAATCTGCCATCAAAATTAGAGACAGCTACTTGGAAGGTTTAGGATATGGGACAAAAATCCCAGATTTGCAATGCTCTTTTATTTGAAATTAAATTTTTGGATGGTCTAATGAGCTCTTATATCAGTGCATGGAGGGGTTTCAAAAGTGCATGACATGTGTCATTACAACAAATGACTCTGGCTCAGACACTGAACAAGTTCACTGGCTTCAATAAATCCTAACGTTTCTCATCTCTCACCTGTGTTGGCCACACATCACCGCAATATTCACGTGGAGGTGATTGACATCGCAGAATAAGATTTATTTTTAAGTTGAATAGTTTTTTTTTCTTTCACAAAGAATACAGATTAATTTTTCATTAAGTACATATGGAGATATCTTGCAATGATACTTTAGAAAGCCCCATAGACATAGCATAATTTGCTTCCACTCCATCATCAAATGAAAATGAAATGCTAGTGTGGGGACCAAGGAAGATAGACCAAGACAGTTGAATTATTCACTTTTGAAGGCTTCCAGTTCAAATGTTTTGCAAGCTCATTTGCAGCTGGGTTGCAGCAGGCTCCATCCATGTCTATCTAATGAAACTCACGCTGAAAATCTCAGTTGGAAGTTCAGGGAATCAGGACCATTCATCAAACCTCGTCATAATTATTTAATAAGCAACATTAAACGTTCAGTCAAGTCTTTAACTCATCAGTTCAGTTATCACAGTTTAGTGCATGCAAACATCATTTACAAGGTTTCCCGCTGAACGATAGAGGATACAAATAAACCCCATAAATTAAACCAACGCTCAAAATAACCTTCTCTTGCCTGTCTGCCCTGCCTTACCTTTTCCATACTTGAAAGAGCTTCTGAAATGGGCTCCCTCACAGGAAATGTAGGTAGGTGGGGAGTTTATTTAGCTGGTGTAGTTTCTGTGCGTTGGCACAAGTGTGTGTGCATGCATGCACACACACATGCACACACTGTTGAACCAGTGAAGGCTCACATTTTTCCAAGCCTGCAGGTGGCTTGCTTCTTTCAGTGTGTCCAGCTGTTACTTGTATGCCCATTGTGAGGAGAAAAGTAAGCATTTTTGTGAATACCTGGCTATTCTTTATCCCATGATAATTAGGACACAGAGAATCATCTGCAGAGGCAGGACATGGGTGTGAAGAAAACAAGGAAATTGAAGAGTTGATGGGGAAGGAAAAGTGATAAGTGGTCTTTAAAGTAGAAATTCACAATTGAGCTCTCAGCACGCTTGATGTGCTGTTACATCTTGTGAGGTATGTCACAGGTAACTTGCTTAAAATATGTTAGAGTAGATTCAAGATTATTCTTACTATAACATCATTCACTCATATGAATTCCGTCTTGCTTTTTTGGGAAAGAGAATGGTTTTGATCACATTACTGGAGGAATTTTTATGAAACTCTGTTTATCTACACTTTAGCCCTTGGTATGTTGAGTGTGTATATGTGTGCACACACAGATAATTGTTGCCTTAGGAGACTTACAAAGAGGACATTAGGTGCTGTAAACTTTGCTTGTGTTTCTCATTCTTGTGGTTCCGGTGAAGCGGCTGCAGCATTTCTTGGTCCTGGGTCAGCCAAGCTTCTACAGCTTTCTTGGGCAATGGAACAAACAGTAGTAGCTGAGGAGCCATGAGATCTAGTTTATTCCTCCACTTTTGTTATTTACTAGCTGTGTACCCATCTGCAAGCCTTGTTTTCTTAATTACATGAGGAGGCCAAATTTCTGATAAAATTTTATTAAATGAGTTATTAAATCAGAAATTGCCTTAAAACATAAATGCTCTTCAAATCTTAGTTTTTAGTGTAAAGTTTCTAGTGTGTGTGTGTGTGTGTGTGTGTGTGTGTGTGTGTGTGTGTAGTGGTAAGAAGTAGAGCTTAGTAGAGCTTTATATATATTAAATATGTATACACTATATATACATCCCCATATATATATATATATATATATATATATATATATAGTTGACCCTTGAACAACATGAGTTTTAACTGCATGGGTCCACTTATATGCAGATTTATTTTGATAAATACAATACTGTAAATGCGTTTTATCTTCCTTATATTTTTCTTAATATTTTCTTTTCTCTAGCTTACTTTGTTGTAAGAATTCAGGATATGATACATATACAAAATATGTGTTGAATGTTCATGTTATCAGTAAGTTTAAAGTCAACAGTAGGCTATTAGTAGTTAAGCTCCTGGGGAGCCAAAATCATATGCAGATTTTTGACTGTGTGGGGGATCAGCACCCCTTACCCCTGCATCAGCTGTGTGTGTGTATATATGTGTGTGTGTATGTATGTGTGTGTGTGTGTGTGTGTGTAGAGAGAGAGAGATAAGAGAGAGAGTAGATATCTTTATCTATATACAGATATACATAAAGAATAGAATATCCTGTGTGTGTGTGTGTGTGTGTGTGTGTGTGTGTGTGTGTGTGTGTATACCTTCATACCAGAGGTAGAAATTACAAACTTTAAGATTATATACTATAATAAATTCTAATAAGAAGGAATGATCAATACTTTAAACTATACCTGTTAATGATTACTGACTTTTGGAGAGGTGTTCCACCCAAAAGATGCCACTGCATATTCATGATCTCTCCATGGATAATCATAGTGCACTGAAATAAATATTGATATCTTGCATGTAATAGTGAGATCGGTGGATATGTTGTATTAAAATATGCTTTGGAATTGCTATTCAAATCATTTTAAGGCCTTATCAGGCATGCCTTATTTTCCTTTGCTTTCTGTGCCCTGATATCACCGGATCCCACTGTATTTAACTATTCCTCAGAACAAGGTCTTTCCACTCATAGGGACTTAAAATAGGTTGTTTCCTTCACCTGTTGCTTTCCTTCTTGTACTCTCTTTCCAATCTCTTCCAATACACACACATCTGATCACCTTGCAGTTATGTTTCAGATCTCATACCCATTAACCTCCTTGGACAACTCAAATCTACTACCCCCTCCAGTTTTCTGTTATTACAACACTATCATTTTTCTGTCTTGCACTTACCACAATTGTAAACAGATTAGTTTTGATACAACCATTGACTGTCTGCCCTGTTGTCTACTAAATCTGCCATAAGACCATAGAGTACGTTTGCTTTTATTCATTGCTATATTCCCAGAGCCTCATTTGGTGCTTAGTACATTATAGGAGATCAGTGAGTGTGGAAAAGATGACTTGCTCTCACTCTCTTCTGGTTCAACTAGGTTATCTAGAGTTTCAAAATGGTGTAATGCTTAAGGTGATATTTGCCATCCAGCTCATTTAGTGCACATGCATCTATTATGTCCCTGTTCTAGATCAGACTACAGGATATAGTCATTCAGAGAGAGATAGATGATTGTGTTGACATTGGGATCAGTAAGATTTAAATCAACAGAAAAGTCAGAGGACATTCTAGAAGAAGAGTAAGAACACATCAGAAAGCAGAAGATGAGAAAATATAGTCAAGTGATAATGCTTTAATCACTTTGACATAACAGTTCAAGGAAAGTGATATAAGATGTATGTAACAACATATGTATGAAATGTATGTAAGAATCATATTGTGGGTAATATTCTAGACAAATCTGCCTAACTTTGCAAGCAGCTAACACTGTTGAAACTTTGCTTTTAGCCTACTCCAGATATTTGGAGTTCTTCATAACTGTATTTGTGAAATCTTTATCCACAGTCTCACACAGCTGATATGCAATATCTTATTTAGCCTTCACATCCGGCCTTTGGGTCTTACAAATGAGAAATCTGAAATTTAAAGAAGTGAACTAGCTTCACCAAGGTCCCTGTAGTAAAGGATAGAGCTAGAAGTTGAGCGCATACAGTCTTCCACCAGAACCCATGCCCTTAGTTTGAATATGGAGCTAGTAGAAATCATTTCCACAGGAGGACCTGAGGTCTTATCACTTCACCTTACACTTCAGAGCAGATTATGGCCTCTGTACACTACCTGGACCTGGTCACAGACACATGACAGAATTCTGCTTCACCTCCAGAGGAAATGTAAATTTAGTTTAATAAATTTACATCCAAAAAGAACATAGTTAATACAAAGTGAATTTTTTTTTGGTTTTGCCAGCAAGGAGTAAAGGGACAGCAGACATCACTGGCTTACAAGTTATCCAAGCTTGTCTTAGCTCTGTTGTCATTATTAATTATGTATGAGATGTTGGGTAAATCACTGCTCTTTGCCCTGCAGTTTCTTTACCCATAAAAATATCAAGTTGAACTGGAGTATTTCTAAGATCCTGTATCACACTCCTTATGTGTGATACACTCCTCACTACAAATCTTCTTGGTCCTAATTCTGATGCTAGCCTCTGTTGCAGGGGCATGAGGCTTTGCTCAGCATCATGCAGGTGTAGTTCCTTCAGGCCTGTGCTAAGTATCTCTTCCTTCCTGCCCTGGGACTTCTCCTACATTAGAATACGTTTACAGAGCTCTGCCTGACACTTAGAATACACAACCTGGAAGTCCCCTTTTGTCCTCTAGAAGGTGATTTTGAATGCAATTTATGAGGCTCCCTCAAACCTCCTATACGTTTGAGAGTGAGTGAGTATCTCTGTGATGGCCAACTCAACACATCCTTTATTGACTTTCCTCCATTTGATGTTCATTTTTATCTGCTGTATTCCCTACACACTATCCCCAGGCAAGCCATTATCTTGGCTCTGGTTTGGAGATCACACAGGCTAAGAGACGCCCCTTCCACAATCAGGCTTGTTGAATTCCTGGGAGCCTTTCCAGATTTTCCATCAAACTTTTTGAAAGTTGCTAAAATGATTATTGGGTACTTTTCAAGTAAGATTTACCTTTTTGGAAAATCAGGCAGAATCCAAAATAGTTAAAGGATTTTTCTAATAATCATCAACAACTACAATGTCACTTTGTAAAATCAGTTGGGAACAGATTCTAAGCTGAATTACCCTATTTCCAACAGTTTGCAACCTTTAGCATAATTTTTCAAAATATTTGATAAATTATACATACATTTATATTATTTTTCTTAAAGATTATTTCCCAGTAAAAAAGGATTATTTCCCAGCAAATGTACATAGTATTGATTTCAGAAGGAAATATTCAAAATCTGGTGACAGGTTTGGTGAGGTGGTGATGAAGTTAATTTGCAGAACATATGGAGGGAAATGGAATGGGGGTGGCTATGGAGAAGGTGGGAAGAAGATAGAAAAGATGTGGTGCTGTTCAGTGTTCTGAAATCCTTCAAGACAGTTTTTTTTTCTTTTTCTTTTTTGGAGACTTCATTAACTTCATTAAATTATTACTATCTCCAAATGCCAGATAAAACCATCTTTATGAATGAGTCCTCAAATATATTCCACAGCAAAGCCAGGGAGTGGAAAGAGCATTTGCATTGCATGGCATTGAGTTCATGAACTTGTGGTTACTCACCCATAAAATGAAGGTGTTGGATGACTAAAGAGTTCTTATGACTCTCCAGTCGAAGAACCAGATAGTAGAAAATAAGATCTGTGAGATCAGACACCAATTCTCTCTTTGCTGCTGGTGTTTTCAGATAACACAGAATTTTCTCAGTACTTGCATAGCTTTTGGTTACTAGATCAGACCTGATTATCCATTCTTGCAGTTTGTGAAGTTGTCATGAAGATCACATGAAACACCTATGGAACAATGCCTGACACATGGGAAAACATTTGTAAATTTTAGCTTTAAATTTGTAAATATCCTTTGTAAGACAAAATATAAGTGGTTACTGTCTAGGCCATTCTTTTATAATGAAGATGGGCAATAAAAATTATTGGCTCAATAAACAAAGATGCTTCTGCAAGTTACTTGAAAAATACAGAATGTTTTAGGTGACAATAAACTCAGCAAGATTTTAGAGTGTGATATAGAGGGCAAAATGATCACTTCACTGCAAATCTTTCCCTCCCTGGCTGGCATAGTATTGGCATGGTATTAAATAAAATTCATCAAGGACCCACAATGTAGCCAGGCATTATTACAGATATGTAATTCTCACAACAACCTTAAGAGATCACTCTTACTGTTATCCTCTTCTTAGAGACAGTGATTTGAGACACAGAGAGGTTAAGTAATCTGCCCAAAGCAACACAACTAGCAAATGTGGAAGTTTGGATTTAAACTTTGGCAGTCTGATAGCAGGATAAGTATATTCAACCAATATCCTACACTAACTCTAAAGTTGGCCAAATGGAATTTATAAGCACACTCTAGGGAGAGGAACACATTATTACTCGGTAATTGGTCAAACTTCAAGTCCTCTTTCCAGCCCATCTTCTATTATTCTCTAGCACTACTTAGTGCTCCAAGAAATTAAACCTCCTTTATCAACTTTGCATGTATCATTCTCAATATATGTCTTCCCAAGACATTGCCTCAAGTACCCCTTGGACTTGCTCTGTCTCATCGAATTTCACCTATTGTCTAATACCTGTCATGAGGTCCAAATCTTTCAAAAAACCCCTTCAAACTGTTGTGCCAAAACCGGTCTCCCTCCCCACTGAACTGCTACATTTTGGTTTGCACCGATCATCTTCTTTTTTCTTCTTTAAGCATTCTATAGGTTTTGCTTTCTAACTAGGTAAATATCAATCACTGTAACCCTTATAAACAAAAAACTCTTTGCCGCAGCTCGCTCCTTCCTTTCCTTTCCTTTCCTTTCCTTTCCTTTCCTTTCCTTTCCTTTCCTTTCCTTTCCTTTCTTTCCTTCCTTCCTTCCTTCCTTCCTTCCTTCCTTCCTTCCTTCCTTCCTCCTTCCTTCCTTTCTTCTTTCTTTTCTTTTCTTTTCTTTTCTTTTCTTTTCTTTCTTTTCTTTTCTTTTCTTTTCTTTCCTTTTCTTTTCTTTTCTTTTCTTTTCTTTTCTTTTCTTTTCTTTTCTTTTCTTTTCTTTTCTTTTCTTTTCTTTTCTTTTCCAGAGTAAAGAGTTCTTAGACCAAAAAGTGAAAAAAACACTGTGGATTATCCCTAGGTTCACAATATGTTCATTTCTTGCTATGACCTCATAAGTCATTGTTATGGAATTCCAAGCACCAATATAAGTCCCTCACTGGACTTAGGTTTTTTGGTCCTTCTAGCTCAGATTCTGTTTTCTGGTTATCCAAAAGACTTTGACCAAAGTTAGCTTGTTTCCTCTTTGGCTTTTTGCCTATTTGTCATTTTTTTCCCTCTAGTCTTTTTTTCCCTCAGTCAGTATATTTATTCAGAAATTGTACATCCTATTATAATATTGGTATTTGTGGAGGGTGCATGGAGGATGATTTGGTCTATCTAAAAGTTAACACTCATAGGCATCATTTGAAGATGTAAAGAATATCACTGAATCAGTATATTTATGTATCAAGGTACACGATTACAAAACATACTGAGGTTAAACAGTTGAAGGAACAGTATACTTTAAAGAGTGTTCTGGTTTCTATTTCTGCACAGCAAAGTATTCTCAAAACTCAGTAGCTTAAAACAACAGCTCTCATGATTTTATGGGTTGACTGGACTCAGCTATGAGGCTATTGTTTAGGATCTTTTATGCAGTTGTCATCAAAAGGTGGCTGGGTCTCAAGTTATCTGAAAGTTTGACTCAGCTGAGCATCTAAAATGGCTCATTCATAAGACATTTGGCTGATGCTAGCTGTCATCCCGTATCTTAACTGGACTGTCAACTGGGTAGTTTACATGTGGTCTCTTTTAGCAACTTGGCCCTCAGTATAATAACTAGGATTCTAAAAGGAGAGTCAGAAAGTGAGTGTTCTAAGATATTCATGTCTTCTGACCTACCACTGGAATTCTCAAAACATCACTTCTTCTGCATTCTATTGGTGAAGGCAAGTCACTAAAGGCTGTATAGATTTAAACAGATAGAGATTCAGCGTCTTTCTATATAAGGAGGAATATGAATTTACAGAGAGGAAAGGAATTGATGGTGGGCATCTTAGACTGTCACAGAGAATTTTAAAAACCATTCATTACTAAAAATGTATTATTTATTAAAATGTATTTCTTTGGGTGCCTGGGTGTCAAAGTCAATTAAGCATCTGACTCTTGATTCTGGCTCAGGTCATGATCTCACATTTCTTGAGACGTGGGCTGAAAGCGTGGAGCCCACTTGGGATTTTCTCTCTCCCTCTCTTCCCTCAGCCTCTCTCTCAAAATAAACGCTTAAAATGGGGGTATTTCTTGATCACTTATTATGCTCCAGGAATTTTAATAGCAGTATTTCAGCAAACGAAATAAGGTTTTGACTTCAATAGATTTGATGGTTAATTTTATGTGTCAGTTTGACCTATCACAGGGTGTTCAGATTAAACATTTCTGGCTGTGTTTGTTTCTGGATGAGATTAGCATTTTTGTATCAGTGGATTCAGTAAAGCAGATTGTCCCTATCAATGTGGGTGGGAATCATCCAATCTGTTGTAGACCTGAGAAGAACAAAAAGCAGAGAAAAAAAGAATTTATTTTCTTCTTGCCTAATTACTGAAGCTGGGATATTGATCTTATCCTGCCTTTGGAGCTCCTGGTTCTCAGGCTTTCAGACCAAGACTGGAATCTATCTATACCATGAGCTTCCCTGGTTCTCAGGCCTTCAGACAAACTGAATTACACCATAGGCTTTCCTGGATCTCCAGCTTGCAAAAAGTGGATCAGGGGACCTCTCAGCCTCCATAAGTGCATTAGCCAGTTCCTTATAATTATCTATCTATCTTTTATCTATCATCTATCTCCATCTCTATCTCGTGTGTGTGTGTGTGTGTGTGTGTGTGTGTGTGTGTGTGTGTGATGCGTGCTATGAACAAAATAGGATATAGGGTAAAGGTAGAGTAATGGGGGTACTAATTTAGGGGAAGTCATCAAGAGGACCTCTCTTGAGAGGTAAAACTAGATGATGAAGACTTGATTGAAGTGAGGGAGTAAGGTGTGCTATTACCTGGGAAAGTGTTCTCTAGGCAGAGAGGTGGCAATGTGCTTCATAGAATAATAGGATGGCAAGTATGTCAAGAGTGGAGTGAGAGTAAGAGGTTGGAAATGAGTTTAGAGTTTGTCAGGAGCCAGATAACTTACTACCTTGTAATCCATGGAGGAAATATATTCTAATTTTTATTTCATTCTAATTGTGATAAGAAACCATTGGAAAATTGGAGAACTATGATATGATTTATGCTTTACAATGTAAGTGTTACACAACTAGAGACTTGGCAAGGGAGCTGGGGGAGAAATCAGGAACAAGAGTGGGAATAAATAGACCAGTTAGAGGGTCTATAGTGGTCCATGGAAGAGTTGATGGTGGTTTGTACAAGGATACCAGTAATACAAAACTTAAAATATTATTCAATAACATTTTGAAGTTTGAGCCAACAGGATTTGTTGATAGAACATAAACCACAGTTGACTCCAATGTTTCACTCTGAGTGAAAGAATTAATGATAAACTTTTACAAGACTGAGAATTACTAAAGGAAAAACCGGTGTGAAGGATTGGAAATCAGTTGATTCTTTTCTTTGTTTACCTACAGTGAAATGCAGCAATCTTAAGTGTACATTTATTAGAACTGATAATTGTATACATCTATGTAATCCAAATTCCTATCAAAACATTGACCATGACCATTGCCCTAGAAAATTTCTTTATACTTCTTCCCAGCCCAGCCCATCCCACCTCCAGAAACAAGCAATCTTATAATTTTTTTCCCTACTCTAAGCTCTTTTTACCTGTTTCAGAACTTCATATTACTGGACTCATATGATTCCATTGACTTAGGAGAAAGTGAGTTGGTTTTGAAATGACATGTTTATTATCTTTATTAAATATCCATGTGAAGATGCCACATAGTCAGGATCAACTAAAGATGGCCAATAAGTTACTCTGTTGACAAAGGTGGCAGATAAAGCATATGGGGGAAATGCAGAGGAGGAGTCTAACTGGAGGTGAGTTTTGAGCATAGTTTTCAGAAAGGTGGTGCTTTTCAATTAGATTTTTGGGAAATGACACTAGGGTGGCAAGACAGTTTAATTTGGGGGGGAGCAAAATGTTGGGTAAGTCATGGTGGTGGGTATTGAAAAAAAGGGCTGAGGAGACTGAATTAAGGCTATTAGACAATGTCAGTAGAAACACAAAATGCCGTTTAGGGAATTTGTTCTTGCAGGTTTTGACTCCAGCATTGATTTGATGATTTCAGGCTAATGGTGGAGAGCCAAATTCAATATGTGGGATTTTGTCCTTTCAACACAACCTTGTAAAACCATGATGAGAGGCTGAAGTTTGACAGCTTCCTTGTAATGTGAAAGAAATCACAATTTTTAATCACTTACTTTGGGTGAGACAGTGAATAACGGCCTAAGAAGAATAGATGATTGTTATTTGTTGCAGTTTGTGGGTGGTCTATTTGGCCCACTCAAACCGACCTCAACTCTAACAGTAAGCCAGAAGAAGGATTCCTCCCACCCTGCCATTCAGAGGAAATTGGAAGGTGGGTGCTAATCCTGAACCTGACACCACACTGAGTCACTACTGTGTCCTTTACTCTTAAAATATAAAACACGAAAGAAGTCTATTTAAGAATAAATGTATTACTTATTAGACAGATGCCTTTGGGGAGTGGTTTGATAGGGACTTAAAAACTCTACAGGCCCAAAATATCTCCTCCTCCTTGAAATCTGTTGTGTTTTACTTTGGAACATGAAGGTTTTGGGTTTCCCAGACTATCTGCTGCCCCAGTAAGTACCCTTGGGAAGGAGAAGGTATTAAATTCTCATCAGCTGGGAGATCTATTTTATCTATCTGAGGGCAAAGTCCTGTGGGAACAGGACACAGAAGGGAGGTGGGATGCTCAGAGGGGGAAAGAGTCCTAAAATGAAGGCTGTTTGCATAGGGAATCTCCAGAGAGATACTACAGATACCCCCACTTTTTAAAAGTTTGTATTATGCCACTCCACTTTTGTGAAAGACCTCCATTAGTGCCTGGTTTTGCTAATTGGAAGAAAATTTTTGCTTTTATGAAAAAGAGGAACAGCAAAAATAGTGTTGAGCATTTGTATTACAGCAAGCCAGTATACAGAGACAGCGCACACCCTGAGCAGCAAAGGTGGCCTGTCAAATTTCTTCCATGGTAAGTATATTCAGCATCTCAGCATCAACTGCCAAAGCTTTGAACTGTGTATCTGTGCTTTACCTCAATTTATTTTGTGTATCCATTAGCAAGATGTGTCCTAACATATTAGAGAAGTCTAAGAGAGGGTATTTTTGGTCCTGAGAATGCTCAGAATTTTTTCCATATAAATTGATGGCAATTGCCTTTTCACTTTACACCATTTCAGCCTATGAAAGTTTTCATAAGAACGCTCTACTTTCGGATAGTAGGGGAAACCTGTATTGACTTCAGCAATTCACCAAGTTTTGCATCTGTCCATATCACACTGCTGGGGTCCCCTTCCAAGGCCATTGTTCACTTTGTCTCCTCCTCCTCTTTAATGTGCTACAGACTGTACCTCTTAGCCATTATCTGAAGCACTTATGCATACTCATCCATCAGGAAGCGTCCCTTTCTCTCTTTTGCCCTCTCTCTGTCCTTTTGGCTCGCCTCCTTTCTGCTCCATTTAGAAATGTTGACAAGGCATTGTTCGCTGCTGACTAGTTTGGTTTTTAAGTTTAGTTATTAAGCTGCTCTTTTGTTGTTATTGTTGTTTTCCACAGCACTGGATCTTAATAGCTGCTGAACTGCAAATAATGAAAAAAGCAAACAACTAGAAAACGAAATTGTTGAGAAGTAATATTTCCCAAATAATGACACCTGAGCTGGCAGAGCAGGAGGCATTTCAGTAGCATGGACTGCAGAGGAGATAACTGTTAAAATCTTTGAGGCTGGAATTCCATTAGTGGCGATGGGGATATTAGGGAGTTTATGTGTCTGCTATTTTTAGTGAAGAAAACTAAGGGATTGTAATAGCACTGGCTTACTACATGTTTGAGACATTCATTGGGCTTAGTAGAAAGAAGTGTTTAAGTGAAGAATGGAATTGGAAAAGGAGGGTAAAATGTGTGATATGCATTGTGGGGGTAGTTGAGATCAGTGGAGGAAAGTGATGATGAGAATACTTAGGAAGAATGTGGGAACATCTCACCTCATAGCCATTTCCCCACTGGACTATGGTTAAAGACAAACAGGCAGATATGAAGAATGAAAGTGTCCTTAATTAAACTAAGACTCACAATTCTATCCAGTCTCCTCCTTCAAAATTTTGTTTTCATGATCATGGATAAAAAACAGTTTTGTGATTTTTGAGTCATATTTCATATCAAGGAGGAAAGTCCATAATTCAAATTTTTGACCAGGGTAGAGTAAGGCTAGCAAGAGGAGGCAGTATACAAACATGGTTACTGTGCTAATTATTCCTTTTCAACTGTTGAGCATGACCAGCTTTCTTTCACCTGGCATGGGATGGGTAATAGCTTGCCTAACTGTACTAGGTAGTCTTTTTCAGATTTAGGATTGTTCAAAATCTGGAATTGGGTGAGATCAGCCATGTTCTCCAGGCTAAGGACAATTAGGAAGCATCCCTTCAGTATTTAGAGTTGTTGTAAGACAAGTCCATGTTCACCCTGGTAGCCTCAGCTAAAAATAGATCTGATCCACCAGTTTAACTCTGGAGAAAGAAAAGACATTTGAAGGCTCTGGAACAGGGTGGCTTTGCCTTAATGCCGCTTCCAGGGGTCCACAGGATCCAGAGTTAGAGACCTACAAAACTATACTAATCCTTATGTCTATGAGACTCGGGGCTGCTATAGGATTTATTTGCACAGGAACATATCCCAGCCTGACTAATTAAATGTAGTATTACCTAAGAACATCTGGCTGAAATGAAGAACCAAGGGACAGCAGGAGATGCAGATTATGGGAGATAGATTTTGATGGGGCGTAACAGTGGAAAGCAGAAATATGAGCCAGTTATTGAGCACTTTTATGTGCCAGACACCATGCTAGGTGCTTTATGTACATTTTCTCATTACATTCTTATAATCATTATATGATATAGGCATTTTGGCTCCCATTTTCATGTTAAGTAAACTGGCATTCAGAGACGCTGAACAACTTGTCTACTTAGAACACAGTTGCTAAATAGTCATACCAGGATTCAAACCTATGTCTGTCTGAACTGAAATGCCATATTATTAACCACAGAATTTAATTTTCCATCAAACACAAGAGTAACCTCAAATTTTGTTTTAGTTATTCACCCCAGACCAACACTTTGGGAAGTATTTTGCACTATAAAATTGCAAGCTGCCTTGCATGAATTAATGCTGAACATTTATGCAATTTTAGCCAGTTATATTCCAATTCATCTACTGTAATCTTTCCTGGAGGAAAGAGGGAGGGGTAGTTGGTGAGGGGGGGATCCCTCATTTACCATTAATTTGTGTAGAAAAATTCCATTTGAAATGCCTAACAAATTGAATTAAATTGAGAAAGGTCATAAGAGTTTATCAGTTGAAGTCATCAAGACAGCAGTAAAGAAAGTAGTTAGGAGGCTGATTTTATATTAGCTGGCAAGCCAGCCAGGTCACTCTATTAAAATTCCAAGAAAGCCTGCATCACTGTGCTGCTCAATGTGACAATTAAATGTAATATGTAATTTCTTCCACTACCCATTACACTGATGGCCAAGGTAGCCACTCAAAATGAAAGCTACAGGAACAATTAATGCAGCACAGGGTGGCATGTGTGTGGTGGGGCCATGTGGTTTGTTTCATTACAACATATTAGTCCCTGCTATTTTCCTCTCCTTGGTGGCCATTCTTAACTTTGAGCTGTAATCTGAGTCCTAATACATTTATCCAACTTTGTTTATCACTGATGCGTAACTAGCAGTTATGCCTGGCTCCCCTATTTCCTAACGTTGATATGCCATCCAGTCATTCACATCTCAAGAGCATAGTGCATAGGGTTATTTTATTTGGCAGTTTAAAGCTACATATGTATTTATTTTTATCCTGAACAAGCACATGAGCATGCCCATTGAAAGCTCTTCATGTGAATGGTTCTCTGCCTTGACTTGGAGTCAAGGAGTCTTGCATCTATTTTCAGCTGTATGGTCCATTGGCTTGGCATGTGGAAGCAGTCACATTAACTCCCACCCAGGACTGAGTTTGCTGTTTCTAAGAAGAGATATTTCTCTGACTAATCCCAAAAGGCTTTTCTAAATGAGCAACTGATGATTCTTGAGTCCAATATGTGAAGATACAATGAAAGAATGCCATTTAGTTTCAGGTAATATCATTAGTATAGAAGCAAAACTGGCACTTTTCTAAATGATGAAACAACCAAAAATTCAAACTTCTAAATTGGACACAATAATGGGGGGGTATTGTATTGTTTTAAAGGAAACAAAATTATATTTATGAACTTACTTTTTGCTAACAGCAAGCAGGAGGAAGTTATTTCCTACACATTTATGGGTTAAAAGTTATTATCCAAGGTACACAAAAGAGCCATTAAAATCAATATGAACATTACCCACTCAACTGAGAAAGACATGTAAGTATAGGTATTGGGTGAAAAAGATAAAAATCAATAATATGTTTTCAAATTTTCAGTTTAATAATGATTTTAAATGTGAAATACATCATACTTTTTAAAGGGTATATCTTATTATTATTATTATTATTATTATTATTATTATTATTCAGTAGTCCCACCCCAGCTTAAAGAAGAAACCAGTGTATTTGAAATCCTCAGCATATACTTTTCCCTTAAATCTCCTATTTCTTGTGAGAAATAACTACTATTTTCAATTTTATATGAATTATTTTCTTGAATTGCTAATTATTTTGCTACATGTGTGTATATGACTTAATATATAGGTTGCCTATGTTTAAATGTCATGGTAATAGAAACATGTATTCTTTAGTTACTTCCTTCTTTCACCCAAACAATGTTTTTACTCCATATTGTATGTAAAGATCTATTTATTTCTATTTCTACATAGTACTCCAGCATTAAAAACATATCTAATTTTATTTATTCATTCTGCTGTTGGTAGACATTTAGTTTGATTTCAAGTTTTGCTATTACAAATAATGCTCCTAGAAGCATCCTCATAGAATTATCCTGGCATATGTGAAGAAGAATTTTTCTTAGTTAAATATATCTAGAAGTAGATTTATTGGGTCATAAGTAGGATGATAAGTTAGTGTATTGTTCAACCTGAAACATTTTGAAAAATTAAAGAGAGTAGTATTAAAGATTACTCTAAGGGGCGCCTGGGTGGCGCAGTCGGTTAAGCGTCCGACTTCAGCCAGGTCACGATCTCGCGGTCCGTGAGTTTGAGCCCCATGTCGGGCTCTGGGCTGATGGCTCAGAGCCTGGAGCCTGTTTCTGATTCTGTGTCTCCCTCTCTCTCTGCCCCTCCCCCGTTCATGCTCTGTCTCTCTCTGTCCCAAAAATAAATAAAAAACGTTGAAAAAAAATTTAAAAAAAAAGATTACTCTAAGAGAATAAGGGTAAACTGGATACTCCCATATGTATGGCTTCCCACGTCACAGTAGGTTCAAATTTGGTGGCTAATTTCAAATGGTTTTCCTAAGTTTTACCAATTTAAACTCCCATCAGTCATGTCTAAGAGTTCTTTTGCTCTCCATTTTTATCAAGGACGTTAAACAGGCTATTTCTCTGCTATTTATTAAGATTGAATTTTTGTTTTTGTTTTTACATGCACTAGTCACTTATTTTTCCTCTTAAATATTTATATAATAGTTATTTATATTTTTTGCCCACTTTTCTATTAGAACATTTGCCTTTTTCTTATTTTATAGGAGTCCCATTAATCATAAAGTTTTCCTATATGCGTGGCTATATTTCTGAAATATTTATTCTTTTTATGTTTATCCTTGTGACAATACCACAATATCATAATTATAAAATTATGATAAATTTGATGTTCTGTAGTTTTCCTGTGACATAAATATATTTCCATTTTTCTTGCCAGATATTCACTGAGTCTTCTAAATATTAAGTGCTTTTAAATAGTTTTGAAAAGTTCTCAGCTAGTATTCTATAATCATTACTTCTTCATTTCTGTCCTTATCTGGAAATCCAGTCAGATGCATGTTGGACCCCATAATTTCATTCATCCTCTCTTAATGTCTGTTTTATGTTTTTCTTTTCTCTAGTTGGGTGATTTCTTCAGATCTCTTTCAATTTATCAATTCTCTCTTCATCTATGTGTAAACTGCTATATTAACCTTCCACTGAATTTTGGATTTCAATTATCATGTTTTAAATTTCTACAAAATTCATTTGGTTCTTTACCAATATGGCTTGTTAATTTTACACTCTCTTTTTTATTTTTTTATGAAGTGCCCTCTATTTAATTTTTAAACATATTTATATTATTAATATTATAGTTTAGGTATCTTCAATGTTTGCAAATCTTGGTAAAATGCTCTTGTTACTTCTGACCCTTAAGCATAGTGGAATGATTTCCCATGTACTTAGTGAATTATGATTGTGATGTTCATTCCTAAACTCATGTGAAAGGAACATTTTCCTCCCTTTATTTTTTTTCCTGCTCCTTACTAAAGCAAAATAGGCAGTTTTTTGTTTTTTGTTTTTTGTGGGGTTTTTTTTGGGGGGGGGGAAGCATTTTGTTTTCCTAACTCACCAGTGAATGTATCACTCTTCAGGTGTCCTCGCTTTATTCAGAGATTTATGATTCAAATTCCCCTGAGCTGCAGGCTTTTTCTCTTACTCCTGGTTTTACATCGTTTAATAAAACTCCTGAAAATTCTGGCTTCAATTTGCTCAGCCCAGTAAATCACTCTCTGATCTGCTTGAAATATACAGAATGCTGTACTTAATAATTGAGAATACATGTCAATTATTTTAATTGAAAACATGACAATATAAATAGGCCACAAAGCAAATCTCAACAAAAGATAATGGGTTAAAATCACAAAGAATATGTTATTTGATGACAGTGGATTTAAGCTACAGGGGGAAAAACACTTTATAAAATTCTCAACAGCTTCTATTCCAAGCAACACACTTATAAATAACCTACACTTATAAATAACAATACAATTAATAAATCATGTTTGAAAGTAGAAAATACTTTTAAATATGACCTACATGATCCTATGGGTTATCACTAATGCTGTGACTGGAGGGAAATTCATAGCCTTACATGTATTTGTTAAGAAAAAAAAAGCTTTCTGCCTGTGGACCCTGCCGAGTAAGCATTGCAAATATCTCCCCTTCCACCGCCATCATGTCTAAGTCAGAGTCTTCCAAAGAGACTGAACAGCTGCAAGAGGTTTTCATCAGTGGTTTGATGAGAGTCTGAGGAGCCATTTTGAACATTGGGGAATGCTTACAGACTTTGTGGTAATGAGAGATCCAAACACCAAGCAATCCAGAGGCTTTGGGTTTGTCACGTATGCCAGTGTGGAAGAGGTGGATGCAGCCATGAATGCAAGGCCACACAAGGTGGATTAAGAGTTGTAGGACCAAAGAGGGCTGTCTCAAGAGAAGATTCTCAAAGACTTGGTGCCTACTTAACTGTGAAAAAGATTTTTGTTGGTGGCATTAAAGAAGATACATGAAGAACATCTAAGAGATTGTTTTGAACAGTATATGAAAATTGAACTGATTGAAATCATGACTGACTGAAGCAGTGGCAAAAAGAGAGGCTTTACTTTTGTAACATTTGATGACCATGACTTTGCAGACAAGATTGTTGTTCAAAAATACCATACTGTGAATGGCCACAACTGTGAAGTAAGGAAAGCTCTATTTAAGCAGGAGATGGCTAGTGCTTCATCCAGCAAAAGAAGTTGAAGTGGTTCTAAAAACTTTGATGGTGGTTGTGGAAGTGGTTTTGGTAGGAATTACAGCTTTGGTTCTGGAGGAAACTTCAGTGGGTGAGGTGGCTTTGGTGGCAGTCAAGATGGTGGTGGATATGGTGACAGTGGGGATGGCTATAACGGATTTGGTGATG
Source organism: Felis catus (assembly GCF_018350175.1). NCBI lineage: Eukaryota > Metazoa > Chordata > Mammalia > Carnivora > Felidae > Felis > Felis catus. The sequence continues at coordinate 64,766,470 of NC_058379.1, read as the reverse complement.
ATGGAAGCAACTTTGGAGGTGGAAAGCTATAATGATTTTGGCAATTACAACAATGAGTCTTCAAATTTTGGACCCATGAAACGAGGAAATTTTGGAGACAGAAACTGTGGCCCCTGTGGTGGTGGAGACCAGTACTTTGACAAACCACAAAACCAAGGTGGCTATGGTGGTTCCAGCAGCAGCAGCAGTAGCTGTGGCAGTGGCAGAAGGTTTTGATTACTGCCAGGAAACAAAGCTTAGCAGGAGAAGAGAGCCAGAGAAGTGACAGGGAAGCTACAGGTTACAACGGATTTGTGAACTCAGCCAAGCACAGTGGTGGCAGAGCCTAGATGCTACAAAGAAGACATGTTTTAAACAATACTCATGTGTATGGGCAAAAACTTGAGGACTGTATTTGTGATTAATTGTATAACAGGTTAGTTTCTGTTCTGTGGAAATTGTAAAGCATTCCACAAAGGGTTTTAATGTAGATGTTTTTTTGCACCCATGCTGTTGATTGCTAAATGTAATAGTCTGATCATGATGCTGAATAAATGTGTCTTCAAAAAAAAAAAAGAATAAATAAAAGTCAATGAGCTAAGAATTCATATGAAGAACAATTAAATCTAAATGAAGAATGAGAGAAATGATAAAAATTCATGAAGAAATTAATATAGAAAATATATTAGAGATTTTTTTAAAACTGAAAAATTGGTTCATTTAAAAGGTTAAATTGATAAATTTGGGGGAGACTAATAAGAAAGAGGGAGTACAAACAATATTAATGTAAATGTTAAAAATATTTAAATCCTACATATTTTAGGATTTTGATATAAAAATACTATAAACAACTTTGTGGCAATGAATCCAAAATTTAAATGAGATAAAAATATTTCTAAAGAGGAAAAGAATAAAAGAATAAATATTACATAAGAATAAAATAGAAACAGAAAATTTTAAAGAAAATTTAGCATAAAGAAATCTCTAATATCAGAGTGGATTATTGGATTATTTAAGAAATAAATAATTCCGATGTTACATAAAAATTTTCATATAAAACAAGGAAATGTCTCTCTTTCTCTTTCTCTCTCCTTCTTTTATTCTTTTCATAAGACCAGGATGTTCTACCAAAAGAAATTTAAAATAACAGTATCCTCATGAATATAGATTTAAAATCCTAAATAAAACATTAATGATAAAGTTGAATTTATATACAAAAATGCATCACAAACAGGTTGTGTTTAATTCTAGAAATTCAAAGTTTGTTCAATGTAAGAAAAAACAATCAGCGTACTATACCTTTATAGATTAAAATGTGTGTGTAGGGGCGTAATCACATGATCATCTAAACAGGTGCAACAAAGATATTTGAAAAAATTCAGCAATCATGCCAGAGATGAAATCTGGAATCAGATTGGAATCACTAGACTGGGAATTTAAAACAACTATGGTTAATATGCTAAGGGCTCTAATAGATAGACCATATACAAGAACAGATGGACAATATAAGCAGAGAGATGGAAATTCCAAGAAAGAATTTTAAAAATGTTAGAAATAAAAACACTACAGCATAAATAAGAATGACTTTGATGGGCTCATTAACAGACTGGAAATGGTTGAGGAAATAATCTCTGAACTTGAGAATATGTCAATAGAAACTTCCCAAACAGATAAACAAAGAGGAAAAAATACGGGGAAGGAAGGAAGGAAGGAGAAGGAGGATATCTAAGAACTGTGAACCAAATACAAAATAAATAACGTGTGTAATGGAAAACCAGGAGAAGAAAGAATGTGAGGAAGAGTAGAAGTATTTGAAGCAATAATGACTGAGGATTTCTCCAAATTAATGTCAGACACCAAACACAGATCCAGGAAGGTCAGAGAACACCAAACAGGATAAATTCAAAAAACAAACAAACAAATGACACACATAATTTTCAAACTACAGAAAATCAAAGATAATATAGAACCAGAGAAAAATTTCCTAAATCATTCCATGAAGCCGGTATTATCTTAATAACAAAACCAGACAATGACATTACAAGAAAATTACAGACCAATCAATATCTCTCACGAACATAGATACAAAAAATCCTCAAGAATGTATTAGCAAATCAATCTAACAGTGTATAAAGATAATTATACACTTGACCAAGTAGGATCTATTCCAGGTATACAAGGCAGGTTCAATGTAATCTATCATATCAACAGGCTAAAGAAAAAGCACATAATCATATCAATGGATGCAGACAACACAGTTGACAATATAAACATCTATTCATAGTAAAAACTTTCAGCCAACTATGAATAGAGGGAACTTCCTCAATTTGACAAGGAAACTCTACAAAAAGCTGTAGCTAATATCATACTCAATGGTGACAAACTGTAACTTTCCCCACTAGAATCAGGAGTAGGGCAAAGATGTTCCCTCTCACCACTGTTTTTCAACATGATACTGGAAGTCCTAGCTAATGCTTTAATAAGACAAGAAAGGGAAATAAAAGTTATACTGAGTTGGAAGGAAGGAATAAAAACTGTCTTTGTAGAGTACATGATTGTCTATTTGGAAAACCTGAAAGAATCAACCAAAAACTCTTGTAACTTATCAGTAATTATAGCAAGGTTGCAGCAAGGTTAATACAGGAAAGTAAGTCACTTTCCTATATACCAAAAATAAAGAAATGGAATTTGAAATTAAAACATAGTACCATTTACATTAGTACTCAAAAAGTTAAATTGTTAGGTATAAATCTAACAAAATATGTGCAAGATATATATGAGAAAAACTATAAAACTCTGGTGAAAGAAATGGAAGAATAAATAAATGGAGAAATATACCATGTTCATGGATAGAAAGACTCAATATTGTTAAGATGTTAGTTGGCCCCAACTTGATTGGTAGATTCAGTGAAATTCCAATAAAAATCTGAGTGTGCTATTTTGTGGTTATCGATAAACTGATTTTAAAGTTCACAGAGGCAAAAGACCCAGAATAACCAATGTAGTAGTTAAGGAGAATAAAGTCAGAGGACTGATACTTTTCAACTCTAAGACTTATTATAAAACTACAATAATCAAGACAGTATGCTGTTGGTAAAAAGATTAGACAAACAGATCAATGGAAGAGAATAGAAAGCTCAGAAATAGGCTATGTAACTATAGTTAACTGATCATTGAAAAAAGTAAAAACGAGGATAGTCTTTTCAGCAAATGGTGCTAGAGCACCTTAATATTAATGTCCACATGCAAAAAAAGTGCATATAGATACATAGAAACAGACCTTACATCCTTCATACATATACACCCATACATACACCTCAAAGTGGACTATAAACCTAGATGATAAGCCATGAAAATTCAGAGGAAATTTAAATGAATATTACGAAGGGAAAGAAGCCAATCTCTAAGGGCTACAAACTGTGTAATTCTAACTATATAACACTCCGGAAAAGGCAAAACTGTTAACTATAGTAAAAAGATCAGTTGTTGACAGAGGTCTGGGAGAAGGGAATGGGTGGATAGGCAGAACAGAAGGATTTTTAGGACAGCGAAACTACTGTGTATTATACTATAATAGTGGACACATGTCATTATATATCTGTCACAATACCAAGATTAAACCCTCATGTAAACTATAAATTTTGGATAACAATGATATACTAACATAGGTACATTCATTGTAACAAACATACCACTCTCATGTAGGATTTTGATAGGGAGGCTAGGCGTACGTGGAGGCAGGAAATGTATGGGAAATTTCTGTACCTTTTCCTTAATTTTGCTATGAATCCTAAGTTGCTTTAAAAATAAAAGCTATTGGGGCGCCTGGGTGGTGCAGTCGGTTAAGCGTCCGACTTCAGCCAGGTCACGATCTCGCGGTCCGTGGGTTCGAGCCCCGTGTTGGGCTCTGGGCTGATGACTCAGAGCCTGGAGCCTGTTTCTGATTCTGTGTCTCCCTCTCTCTCTGCCCCTCCCCCGTTCATGCTCTGTCTCTCTCTGTCCCAAAAATAAATAAAAACATTGAAAAAAAATTAAAAAAAATTAAAAAAATAAAAATAAAAGCTATTAAAATTATATAAAAGAACAAGAAGAGTTAAGACAATGTTGAAGAAGAAAAAATACCACCTATTAAAACTTATTATAAACCTTTAATATTTAACACTGGAGTTACTGTAAGGATAGTAATTAATGGAGTTAGACAGAATAAAGAGCCAGAAACAGCCCATAAAAAATAGTCTTAAAAATAGCTCCTTGGCACAAAAACAGATACTCAGATCAATGGAACAGATAGAGAACCCAGAAATGGACCCACAAATTTATGGCCAATTAATCTTTGACAAAGCAGGAAAGAATATCCAATGGAATAAAGACAGTCTCTTCAGCAAGTGGTGCTGGCAAAATTGGACAGCAACATGCAGAAAAATGGACCACTTTCTTACACCATACACAAAAATGAACTCAAAATGGATGAAAGACCTAAATGTAAGACAGGAAGCCATGAAAATCCTCAAGGAGAAAGCAGGCAAAAGCCTCTTTGACCTTGGCCGCAGCAACTTCTTACTCAACACCTCTCTGGAGGCAAGGGAAACAAAAGCAAAAACGAACTATTGGGACCTCACCAAAATAAAAAGCTTCTGCACAGCAAAGGAAATAGTCAGCAAAACTAAAAGACAACTGACAGAATGGGAGAAGATATTTGCAAATGACATATCAGATAAAGGGTTAGTATCCAAAATCTATAAAGAACTTATCAAACTCAACACCCAAAAAACAAATAATCCAGTAAAAAAATGGGCAAAAGACATGAACAGACACTTCTCCAAAGAAGACGTCCAGATGGCCAACCAACACATGAAAAATGCTCAACATCACTCATCATCAGGGAAATGAATATCAAAACCACAGTGAGATATCACCTTACACCTGTCTGAACGGCTAACATTAACAACTCAGGCAACAACAAGTGTTAGTGAGAATGAGAAAGAGGATCTCTTTTGCACTGCTGGTGGGAATGCAAACTGGTGTAGCCACCAGTATGGAGGTTCCTCAAAAATTAAAAATAAAACTACCCTACGACTCAGCAATTGCACTGCTAGGTATTTATCCAAGGGATACAGGTATGCTGTTTTGAAGGGGCACATGCCCCCCAATGTTTATAGCAGCACTATCAACAATAGCCAAAGTATGGAAAGAGCCCAAATGTCCATTGATAGATGAATGGATAAAGAAGATGTGGCATATATACACAATGGAGTATTACTCAGCAATCAAAAAAGAATGAAATCTTGCCATTTGCAACTACATGGATGGAACTAGAGGGTATTATGCTAAGCGAAATTAGAGAAAGATAAATACCATATGACTTCACTCATATGAGGACTTTAAGATACAAAACAGATGAACACAAAGGAAAGGAAGCAAAAATAATATAAAAACAGGGAGGAAGACAAAACATAAGAGACTCTTAAATATGGAGAACAAACAGAGGGTTACTGGAGGGGCTTTGAGAGGGGGCATGGGCTAAATGAGTAAGGGGCATTAAGGAATCTACTCCTGAAATCCTTGTTGCACTATATGCTAACTAACTTGGATGTAAATTTAAAAAAAAATAATTAAAAAAATAACGCCTACAACAAAAATGGTACTGCAAAAGAGATGAGAAGACATTCTTCCCCATAAATTGCATTGATTCAACTAGATATCCATAGCAAAAAAAAAAAAAAAAGACTTGAAACTACTGCATGCTAACAAGATGTAAATCTAAGTGTTGGAAATCTCAAGGTAAAAATTAAACCAACCTTTTGTAATCTATGAGAATATCCTCATGAATTTGGGATAGGTAAGGATTTCTCAAACAAATCACAGCAGACTCTAATTAAAAGATTGCCAAAGTCAACTAGATTAAAATTGGGAATTTCTGATCATGGAAAGACAACTAACTTTAAGAAAGTAAAAAAGATGGGACTCCTGACTGGCTCAGTCAGAGGAGTGTGCAACTCTTCATCTCAGGGTCATGAGTTTAGCCCCACATTCAGTATAGAGATTACTTAAATAAAAACGTTCTTAAAAAGTCACAAAAGAAAGAAAAGTTATTCAGCAACACATACACATATGCACAAAGTATATAAAGAACTTAAGGGAAATATAGACAATTCAGAAAAAATGGGCAAGAGAATCAAATATTTCACAAGAGAGTGTTACTAAATGGTCAATAAACCTGTAACTCAGTGCTTCAACTCATTAGTCAACAGAGAAATGCAAATTAAAGATGAGGCATCACTACGCACCTACTAAAATGGCTGGTGGGAGTGTAAACTGGTATATTCACTTTGAAAATATATTGACATTTTCTACTAAATCTGAACACATATACCCTATGACCCAATAATTCCTTCTCAGTGTATACCCAACAGAAACATGTGCAGCAATAGAAAAGTACAAGAATATTTATAGTAGCACAATGCTTAGTAACCCCAAACTGGAAACATCCCTGATTTATAAACGGATAAATAAATCTGGTATATTACCATCGATTCCTAAACAGCAGTGAAAATGAACAGATATTATGCACAAAAAATGGTAAATCTCACATTTATAGAGAATTCTGAAAACAGGCAGACATAGTATATGTTATTAAAAGACAGGAGAGTTGTTCACTTGGGTGAGATGGGAGGCTTGTGATTGCAAAAGACCAGGAAGTGAGACCTAGAGGTCAATAATGTTCAGTTTCTTCATCTGGTGGTATTTTCACTTTGGGATAATTCATTGAGCCATTCACATATGAATTGAACACTTCTCTCTTTGCATGTTCTACTTCAACTAAAAGGTTTTTTGTTACTAACTCAGTCATTATTGACCAAGTAATCAATTATGAAATGCCTTATTGTATCATCATCATCATCATCATCATCAACAACATCATTAAAATATTGGTAACCTGGGCAGTATCAACGCTCAATTTAAAAAGTAAAGAATTATAAATCAGATTTCTGTCCTTATGTGGATGGTCAAGGGCAAAATCATAACTTGATTTTTTAAAATTTCCACATAATTCTTACCACTTTCAAATGCCTACTACTGTTGCGTAGATTTACATGATATATCCCAGTGCTACTTCTCTGACATGTTCTCTTATTCTTCCCTTTCTTCACTCCTTTCCAGCAAAACTGGCCTCCCAGTTTCTCCATGTTCCTTCTTTTCCCTTCTATCTGGATGCAGTTCACTCAGATACTCAAATGCCTAGTTCTTTGACTTCCTTCAGATTTCTGCTGCAATATCACCTCTGCACAGCCTTTTAGGCTACCCTATCCGAAGTAACACTCTTTGTTTCTGGTCCCATAGCCTGGTTTATTTGTCATGGTAAAATGTATTACTACATGAAATTTTATTATATATTTATTTGTTATCGTTTATAATCCCCCTTAAGTATAAACTCCATGGGCACAGGAACTTTGTTCTATTCACTGCTACATCATTAGCACCCAGAACAATTTCTGGTACACGGTTGGTGCTGGATTATTTAAATGGCTGAATAAATGAATGGTTCATTTGCAATAAAGGCCAATGAAACACCACATGGACAAATTATTTTGTTGATTGGTGGCAATTCATTTGAACTAACACAAGACTCTGGACAACTTGGTGTTAACCCACCTTTGGTATATTTGAGCAGTCTTAAACCTCAAAACTCAGACTTGACCATCTTCCTCCTTTATCCTGCTGTGCATATGCTATTGAATTGCACAGTCCCTGGCGGGAAAACATTAAACAAACAGAACCCTGGGTTGCTATGCTGTTAAAGCCAGAAGTACATCATTCATTATGTGAATAAAATACATAGAGAATAAAATAGCCACAGAGTAATGGGAGTTTTATTCTCTCTCTATTCCATTTCACTCCCTCTCTATTTTACTTACGTTATGAAATGATGCTCCCGCCGCTGGCTGATAAATGTTGATTAATCTGATGGAGAGTTGGATTTGTTAGCGGGCAAAAGCAATGTAAATAAATCGAGCAGGTGAACTGGAGTTCACAGTGTCATTTCTGAGATTAAAGAGCCTGTCTAGCCCTCCAAGCTCACTTATTACAATCAGGATGCGTGCTCTTCTTGTAAACAGACCGAGTAAGCCCCTTCAAGCAGCTCAACAGTCCTCCTTTTGTGTGGTCTACTGTCTGTCCCTTCAGCAAGCTTCATCTCTTGGGAATCTCCTGTACTGTCAATTTTTGTTTCTCCCCTTGGGGCTAGAATTTGGGGTAAAGCAGGCTAGGGAAAATAGATAGGTCAGTTTTTCTTTTTAATCCAGCCAGTCAATAATTGTATTTATAAAATGCAAGAACTTACAATATGCAAGGCCCTGAGCTAAATGCTTGCAAAATAACAATGAAGAGAACAATGAAAGCAGCAGTAGTAATTAACACCTATATAGCAATTTGCTGTTTGTAAAGCACTTTACTTATTTTATAGGTTGATGCTTAAGGTAATCTTAAAAATAGGCATCGTTGTTATATCTAGGTCAGCCATGTCATCCTTTATTTGAAATGCATTTAGGCACTTATATAATGAATTAATCCCCCCATTTCAGATTCTGCAGTAGGTTCTACCTTCCTCAAAATTTGTTACAAGCCTGTAGGAAGCTTATGGTTTTCTTTTCATTTCTGGCTCCGGGTATTGAGTCTACTGAAAAATCATTCCCTCTACCCCACCATAGCTTTGTTCCTGTGATTTTTCTCTTCTGTTCCATATTGGCTTAGATATGGAGTTCAGACCCATTTATGCAATTGTCTAATAAGCCACACACTTGAACAGAGCTCTAATGTGTATTCGTACAGACCTTAGAAGGCTTGGAAACTACTCTCCTTGAAGATTTCCCTTGTAGCTTCCAAGGCAGTGACGTTTTTTAGTTTTTGTTGCCTATTCTTTTGATGTATCATCTAAGAAATTGTGCTAAAACTAATGTTAAAGATCTTTTGCCTAGGTTTTCTTCTAGGACTTTTATGGTTTTGGGTCTTACCTTTAAGTCTTTGATCCATTTCAAGTTAATTTTCATGAGAGGTATAAGATAAGGGTCAAATTTCATTCCTTTGCATGTGGATATCCAGATTTCCCAACATTTATTGAATAAACTTTCTTCTCATTGCATATTCTTGGTATGCTTGAAAACATCAGTTGATGGTATATGCATAGGTTTATGTCTGGGCTCTCTATTCTACAATAAATAAATGGAACTAAATAAACCAGAGAGCTTTTGCACAGCAAAGAAAATAAATTGGAAAGGTAACCTACAAAATGGGAGAAAATATTTGCAAACCATATATCTGATAATATAATCCAAAATATATAAAGAACTCATATAACTCAGTATCAAAACAAAACATAATCCCATAAAAATGGGTGAAGGACCTGAATAGATTTTTTCCAAAGAGGACATACAAATATCCAATAGTTATATAAAAAGGTTTTAAGTATTACTAATCATCAGGGAAATGAAAAAGCCACGATGAGTTATCACCTCATACCTCTCAGGATGGCTATTGTCAAAAATACAAGAGTAGCAAGTTTCAGCAAGACTGTGGATGTGGAGACTACTGAGAATATAAAATGGTACAGCCATTATGGAAAACAGTATGGAAATTCTTCAAAAAGTTAAAAATTGGGTTGCCTGGGTGACTCAGTTGGCTAAGCGTCTGACTCTTCATTTTGGACTAGGTCACAATCTGATGGTTTGTGAGATCAAGCCCTGAGTCAAGCTCTGTGCTGTCAGCACAGAGATGTGAGATTCTCTCTCTTTCTCTCTCTCTCTCTTCCCCTCCCCCACTCACTCATTCTCTCTCCCCCCTCTGAAAATAAATAAACTCTTAAAAAATTAAAAATTGAACTACCATATGGTCCAGCAATCCTACTCCAGGTTATATACCTAAAGGAATTTAAATCAGTATCTACAAGAAATATCTGTACAGTCGTGTTTATTGCATCATTATTCACAATAGCCAAGATATGTATATAATGTAAATGTCCTTCAATTGATGAATGGATAAAGAAAATGTGAGACAGATAGATAGATATAATGGTATATTGTTTAACCATAAAAAAAGGAAATCCTGCCATGTGTGACAAGAAGAATGAATCTCAAGGGCATTAATAGTAACAGAAATAAACTAGAAAGAGAAAGACAAAAACTGTATGATATCATTTATGTGGACTCTAAACAACACACACACACACACACACACACACACACACACACAAACCCACAAAAAAACCCCTAATTTTATAGAAACAGAGAAGACAATGGTCATTACCAGGGGTTAGGGGGAGAGAGAAATGGGGAGGTGTAGGTCAAAGGGCACACATTTTCAGTTATAAAATGAATAAGTTCTGAGGCTCTAATGTACAGCATGGTAACTAGAGTTAATAATACAGTATTATATACTAGAAAGTTGTGGAGAGCAAATGAAGCATGCTCACCACACACAGAGTTACCTACTTTAACTGAGGTGATAAGTGTGTTAATTATCTTGATTTTGGTAGTCATTCTATAATATACATATGTATCAAATCATCATGTTGTATAATTTAAATATATACAATTATATTTGTCAACTATCCCTTATGCTCACAAAGATACTGTTGGCTGCTTTACATTATTATGTAGATAGGTTTCAATCCTAACTGTTGCTCAGCCTTTGACTTCCAGAATTTGCCTCCTGTGAACCTGTACTAAAAATTACGGCTGTAATGCAATCACTATATATTGTAAACAATAATAGGATGTAGCAGAAGTTCTGAAACAAATTTTCCTGCTCCTTGGGCCAGATAATATTGCCAGGAAGTATGCTCCACTGCTGTCTTCATTTATAAACTTAGAATGGCAGCTGAAATATGTTAGTGAGGAGAGTGGTTCAGGTATTCAAACTCTCAAATAAATTTTGGCTCCACTGGCCCAGTGTGAACTAAGCTCCTAAGTACAGTTGTTAGGACTATGTTCTGCACATAAACTTCCAAGCCAAGGATGCAAATGTGAATAGGTATACAGGCTGAATTCTAATCACTGAGACATGAACCTTGATTTAAGACTGGGTCAGCAAAGAGCTTCAGATTCTATGTCTCCCTCTCTCTCTGCCCCTCCCCTATTCAGTCTCTAGCTCTCCTTCAAAAATAAACATTAAACAAAGAAAAAAAGACTGGGTCAGCAAAGAGGAAAGTGCACCTTTTAGAAATTAAGTGAGGGGACAATATTTTTTTTTATTTTGAACTAGGCACTATACCTAATAGCTGTAGTACTGAAGGTGGCCTTTGACAATAACTTAACCTGTGCCTCAGTTTTCACTGTGAGGACTAAACGAATTAATGTATATGAGATGCTTAAAACTGATTAATATTGAAGCACCATTTTTGGTTAGTTGATTCATCAGCTCTTTCTCAGCTGCCACTATGCGCCAGCCATCTTACAGCTAGCAGTAGCCTGTTGAGTTTTCCCTAGTGCACTATAAGGGAAAGCCACTGGGTTCTTGAGCATGGTCTTTAAAATGGACAGCCTTGACTTCAATGGTCCTCCCATTTCCTTCCCCTTCTTCCTGCCTGGGATGGAAATGTGATGCTGGAGGTGCTGCATGTATCCTGTAGTCTAATGAACAAAAACCATATGCTACGGTTAGGAGCTGGGAAAACATAAGGTGCCATGTATTTAAAGGTATGATTAAGACACACATCCTTGGGGGCCCGATCCTGGAATTTTTATTCAGTAAAACAGATAATCTTATGCCTTATATGTTTCAGCCATGTTAGTGGGGTTTTCTGTTACTTGCAGCTGAATATATTCATGACAGGTATAGCTATAGCAATAATTATTATTACTATTATTATTTTCTGTTAGGAAAAGGGAAGCAACATTCTGTGTAAGCAACCCTCGGAGACTGAGGTAATTTGCTTCTGGCTACACCTACTTTACAGGTGAAGAAACTGAATAAATTAAATTGCCCATATTTCACAGCTTGTAACCAGGAAAGACAGAATTCATAGCTATACACCTGCCAGCTTTTCTACTATTGCATGTTGTTGCCAAGTTTCCATCATATGGTTGCACTTAAAAATATCATCTAATTGTCTTAAATTTAAACCATTTTGTTTTATGTTAGCTATGCTGTTGAGAGCCAGTTGAACCTTGAAAATATCATGTAATATATTAAGTATATATTCTAGTTATGTAGTATCTGCATATTCAATCCAGGATCATTCAAATGCTTTATGCCATAATGTAAAATTATTATGACACATGATTAAATAATAACACAGTTAAGCTGAACTTCTTTTTCAGAGATCTGCCCCACACCACCAGATAACAACTGATTATTCATCACTTGTTAACTGCTGTTATTAGAATAATAATAGCAAAGGTTTTCTTTCTGCACTTTCAAAGACCATGCACTTTTTAAAGTGCTTTATATATATTATTTAATTGAATCTTTACAGAAACCCATGAAGTGGACCCTATCATTATTTTCATTTTTCATTTGAGAAAACAGAGAGATGGAGGCAGTAGATGTATTTCTCCAGGTAAGCAGTAGACTAGATTATAATGCAGGTAAGCTCTGAATAGTTCTCAATATTTATAGAGGGGGGCATATTATGCTGGAAGAGAGCACATGATACTTCATCCATTTCTAATTGACTTCTTTCAGCCAAGAGGCCTGGTGAGACAATATTAATATACAGTCAGGTCTTGAGGCTGAGCAGGGGATTCTTTTTGACATGTAGCGTATATAGTGTACCGAAGTTCTGGTATCAGATATTCAGAGGCCTTGGGGAAGGCATGTCCAAAACCTATCTTGGAGAAAAAAGAGCTCCACGCCAGCAGCATGGTAGCATCAGCAGCACACTGCAGGGAGCTTCTGGGATCTGGTTCACAAGCTTCTGCCATCACATGTGCACATCTCTAGTCTCTGCCTTCCTTCCCATTTCCATGGGTGTCCTTTCATGCTTCTAACAAGAGCATCAATCCCACATCTCTCTCTCTCTCTCTCTTTTAGCAGCTTTATTGAATAATAATTCATACTATATACAGTTCACCTTTTTAAAGTGTATAATTCAATGTTTTTTTTATTATATTTACAAATATGTGCAACCATCAGGACAGTCAATTTTAGAGCATCCATTTTAGAACATCATTACAAAAATAAACTCTGTACCCTATAGCTATTATCTCCCCAGCCTCCTTGTTCAAAGCAGTCACTAATCTACTTTCTTTATTTTCCTATTCTGGACATTTCAGATAAGTGAATTATATGGAATGTGGTCTTATTTTGGTATCAGTTTATTACTAGCTGTAGAATGGTTTGGGAAGTGTTCCTTCTATTTTTTGGAAGAATTTGGGAAGAATTGGTATTAAGTCTTCTTTACTTGTTACAATTCACCAGCAAAGATGTCTGGACCTGAGCATTTCTTAGTAGGTAGTTTTGTAACTACTAATTAAATCATTTTATTCTGTGTCATGATGGTTAATTTTATGCGTCAACTTTCCTGGACCATGGGATGCTCAGATATTTGGTCAAACATTATTACAATTGTTTCTGTGAGGGTGTTACTGAATGAAATTAACATTTAAGTTGGCAAACTGTGTAAAACAGATTGTGCTCTCCAATGTAGGTGGGCCTCATTTTATCATTTGAAGGCCTGAACAGAACAAAAAGGCCGACACTTCATTAAGTAAGAGAGAATTCTTCCTCCCTGACAGACTTTGAATTGAATGTTTTTTTTTGTTTTTTGTTTTGTTTTGTTTTGTTTTGTTTTGTTTTGTTTTCTTGCCTTCAACCTACACTGGAACATCAAATCTTCCAAGGGCACTAGCCTGCAAGCACTTGGACTGGAACTATGTCAACTGCTCACTTGGACTGGAACTAAACCATTAGCTCTGCTGGGTCTCCAGCTTGCTCACTCACTCTTCGGATCTTGGGACTTTCTGGCGTCCATAATCATATGAGTCCTTTCTTTTTTTTTAAGCCAGTTCTTACTATAAATCTCTCTCTCCTCATAAAGATAGAACTTAATCAGAATATATATATATATATATATATATATATATATATATACATATATATATATATATACATATATATACACACACACATATATATACACACACACACATATACAGACATATACATGTATTTCTCAGTTAATACATGTATATTAACAGTTAAAACATGTATAGGATTCATGTTTTTGCTGTAGTTGTTGTTGGTGTTGTGTACCACTTTGAATGTGTTATCCCACTGCCTTCTAGTTTTTGGTTTGCTTTTGATGAGAAGTCAGCTGCTAATCTCACTGGAGTTCATTTATGAGTGATAAGTAATTTTTGTCTCACTACTTTCAAGATTTTCTCCTTGCCTTTGGCTTTCAGAGTATTTACGATGATAGGTCTGTTTATGTATGTCCTACTTGGTATTTATCCTACTTGGAGTTGATTGAGTTTACCAGATGAGGTTGGTATTTACCTTACATATTTGAGAACTTTTGACTATTATTTTATTCAGTGCTCATTCTGTCTTTTCTCCCCCTCTCCTTTTTGTACTCCCAATATGTGTATTTTGTTGTATTTCTTGGTGTTCAGCATTTCTCTGACACTGTTAATTTTTCTTCACTCTTTTTCTTTCTGTTATTTGGATTAACTAGTCTATCTTCAAGTTTGCTCATTCTTTTTTATGTCAGTTCAAGTGTACTGTTAAGTACCTCTAGTTTTTTATACTTTTCAATTGTATAATTACCATTTGGTTCTTTTTTATAGTTTCTGTCTCTTCATCGACATTCTTTATGTGGTATGACATTGTCTTCATACCTTCCTTTATTTTTTTTTACCATAATTTTCTTTAGTTCCATGAATGTATGTATAATGACTACTTTGAAGTGTTTTGTTTTTTTCCTGTTGAATCAAACATCTTATCACTCTCATAGTTTCTATTGTGTGCTTTTTCCAGTGTATGGGCTATTGTTTCCACTTTTTTTGCATATTTTGTAATTTTTGGCTGGGAAATGAGCATTTTAGATAATATATTATAGCAGTTATGAGTACTGGATTTCTCCTCTGGGACTTGTTTATTTGTTTAGTGACTTACTGGGAAATACCTTTTTTTATCTTAGTTATTATTTGTCTCTCCTACTAGAATACACCCTATCTGAGGACAAGGATTTTTGTCTTATTTTTTCTTTATTGCTGCAGATGAAGTACCTAAAACAATGGTTGGCATGTTGTAAGCATCACATTGAGATTGGCTGAATGACTATTGAATACTATGGAAGCTATAACATGTCAAGTCTAGAAAATGGACCCAATTCTCATAACTGGGATTTATTTATTTATTTATTTATTATTCATAACTGGGATTTAGAATGTTCCTATATATTGTCCATTTTATGGATGGATTTGGCCCATTTAGGCAGGTTATGCCTTCTCAGACAATTCATGACAATGTTCCTGTTCTCCTTTTCTTTCTCCTCCTCTTTGCTTCACCCCCTCTTACTCTACTTCATTTGTTTATTTTCTTTTCTGTACATTCTATTTTTAAGAATTTTATCCAGAGAAAAATTTCTTCCTACTTCCTGTTGAGTCACATATTCAAAAATTTGGGAAGACTTTTCCTAAATGTTTTCTCCTTCAATCTTTTTTTCTTTTTTCTCCTTCAATCTTTTGAGAAAATTTCCAACCTTTGCAAAGAACCCTTTAGGGGAAAAAATCATTTAATATTATATTTTCATCTTTTTCATATTTTATCTATTTTTCTATGTTTATTTGGAGAAATAAATAAAAACTCTATCCAGGATTATATATCTTTAAAGATTCTTATCTAGATCTTCAATTCCCCAGGAATAACCTTGTTTGTTCTGACGGATGGTATGATTTTTAGGAGACATCAGAGATAGTAGATTAGGTATACTAATGAAACTTGAGACTTTTTGTCACATTTCATGTTCATTTTGTAGAAAAAAATGTTGTTTTCAGTTAGCCAGGTGAGTAGAAATTTACCAGAGATTATGATACTGGATTTAATTTAGTTTATTCTAATCAGATTATTTTCCTTCTGAGAACTAACACAACGGGACAGGGAGAGAATTTAAAGTTTTGATTGATGGAAAGAAAGAAGGGTAAATTTTGAATGAGCAGCCTCATTTGGCAGGAGGAGTTGGGGGATGGCTGGCTGCGTGGAATTCCTACAGTTTGGGCCTTGAGCCGGACTGATGATTGCACAGGCAAATGGACTCTTTGGTCACACAGGACCTCAGTTGTGAGAAGAAAGCTAGGATGGAAGGGGAGAAGGACTAAAAAGAAACTGCACAGTTCCAGCAAGAGCCATCACTCATCTGTACATTCTGTTACAAATAGGCTTTTCCACAAAACCCAAAGGGGCTATTGCATAGTCAGGGTTAAATCACTTAATTATAATCTTTTACTTGTCATGCAGTTTACACACTCATGCAGTGAATGGGTGCTTGTGCCTATGGCATCTTCACAAATGATGAAATAATAGGCAGTAAAATAATAAACTATAAGCTCCCTCTTTATCACATCTGTTGTATTTTTTTTAACAGTGTGATGATCAATTATTCATGACAGAATGATAGCGATTTCATAATAATCTCACTCAGAGATGAAATCACCTTGTCCATTGAGGTGCCCATAGACTCTGTATCAGTAGAGTAATAAGTCACTGTTAAGCACCCACCTGCTCTGGGCATTTCTCTTCATCTTATTTGTCCAGACTTTTAAAAATTACTGCAGAAGAATTCTGCAGTAGTCACTAAAGCAGATTATAGCACTAGTCACCATGCCATGCTTAATAAATAACCCACTGCTATGTTCCAGAAAATAAATATAAAGTAATGGATATTTGGAAGAGAGAGAAACAAACTGAAAATACTTGGAATAATTTTTTGAAGTGGTAAATGTCATGTAATTGCCCTGTTCTCAATTGGTTGGTCAGGGATGAGGTGGGGGTAGGGGAGAGATCAGAATTCCATCTCTGAAGAAGCAGGGAATAGCTCAAATTCACAGTTGATGGATGTCTAATGTGCCAGTGGAAATAAAGCTGATTTAAGGGAAGACAATGAGGTCTGGTAGAGTTCAGGGTAATTCTTCAGGGATCAGGAGAATCATCCTCACTGCTAAATTAAATTGAGGTCAGAAACAACCCTGGTGATAAGGGTAAGGAGTAACACCTTATTCTGTGGGAATAAGCTTGAGGGATTTTAAATTTCTGGTTTGTCTTTATGTTTCCCTTATTCATTTGGTGTGAAATCTGTGATCTCCAAAACTGACTATGGTAATTATTTAAACCTTTTTTTCCTGACATTTTAAAAATTAATCTTGAGTTTGAAAATGTGTTTGTCTTTAAACAAATCTTTTTGGAATCAACACCAAACCATGGGGGCTAAATTTCTTCTTATTTTTTTCTTAATATGCTATGGTCTTATTTGTGGGATTTCTGGTACTTGAACTATTCAGTGCATTGGAGAAGAGCTGGCCTTTAAATGTAAAGTTGATAAAGCTGTTTTGGATACTGACTCCTTTTGTTTTCATATTCTTTCAACCTTGTTCCATACTGTGTATTTTGGGAACCTAGAGCCAGTCTATTCACAATCAAAACTTGTTCTCAGACACTTTTGTTTCTACTGAGGTCTGATAATACAATTACAGAGTTTCCAAATTATAAGGCATCATAAGGTCCATTATTTCATGATGGTCCAATAATAATAGTTTCATTTCTCTCCAGCAGACTTTGTGTTTAAATATATAACTGATAAAGCTCCCAAAAGGGAATTTTATGTTCATGAAAGTGGGGGAGGATTATTTTTTACTTGGGGCCTCCTGGAACCTTTTCAACAATACTGTACAGGTGATCACCTGATGACAAGTAGGATTGATGAGGGTATAATATCTCTTGGCCTCAAATGAAAAAAAAAAGTGACTGTCAGATTATCTGTTTCTGGATTTTGTTTTTAACTAATTGAAAGTCATCCTCCAGGAATTCTTTCCTGAGTTTCAGGAGAAATTTCCAGACTATTTCCCATTCTGCAACATCTCATGAACTCAGTGAGGTACCTTAAAGAGTACATATTCCCAGGAATGCAAATAGATTTTATCTGGCATACCAATTTCAATCCATTTTCATTGATTGCTTTAAGTGATGTGTTGGAATAGAGTTTCATGGTATAGCAGAAAAAGGGGTGAATAGAGAAAAAGAGAGCAAATTATGATTCTTTTATATTTTGGTCACAAGATGGTATTGATCTCAGTGTGAAAGTGTGAACAACTTTAAATTCAGTTTCTTATAACATCAAATGACTTGAAGGCTTAATGGCTTCTAGATTCATTACAGAAGTCTGTCACCACTTAATAAAATAAAGAGGTTTGAACACTATAGTAGGAAATAAAGAAGTCTTAAAGAACATATATTCTTTTAAATGTTCCTTTTATTTTTGAGAGAGGCAGAGCACGAGCGGGGGAGGGGCAGAGAGAGAAAGAGAGAGAATCCGAAGCAGGCTCCAGGCTCTGACCTGTGACTGGCACAGAGCCGGATGTGGGTCTCAAACCCACAAACGTGAGATAATGACCTGAGCTAAAGTCGGAAGCTTAACAGACTGAACCACCCAGGCACCCCAAGGAACATGTATTAAGGTTTATAGTTGATCCACATCATCTACATCTAGTCCAAGGCAAATAACATCACAATAACAATAATATTCCTTGAAAAAATAGCATGAAGTGAAATGTTCTAAATTGATGATTTGGTACTGCCCTTTCAGAGTTCTAAGGAAGTGGAATAATTTGAAATACTATTTTAGCATTGAATAATGTTGTCATTGAAGCTCACAGTCACTAATAATGGCAAATTATGAAAATGCTATCACTGTGGGTATATTAACATCATAAATATATAACTATATACATACATACATATATAATAACTGTATACCTCATATTAAAAACTCCTGGGCTGTTTAGATTCTGAGAATTAAAACCAAAGTTAGATTAGTGATCATAAATATTTAAAATTTAAATGAGAAAGGATTTTAATTATGTTGTGATAACTTTAAATTTGAAGCTATGTGTATTTCTTTGCATAAAACTAATTTCCTACCATATTTAGTTATTTTAATACTTTTTTTGAAATACAATTGAAGAGTATGATAAACTCTCTTTTATAGATTGACTTTTCAAACCATGTGGCCAAGATATCTGTGCTCATTTGGAGGTCATATTTGACTTACAAATCTAAATATACAAAATGATAATTAAAACATCCCATCAGAATTTATTAAAAAAACAATAAAATCTACCAAAATACCTGTCAATTAAAATATGTAATTAATTTTGTCTTTTAGATTTATAACAAAATTATTAAGTATCTAATTAAGTAGATTAGAATACTCCACTAAAGGAAGAATGAAGGAGGGTGAATTTGCAGAAAGAATAAGTTCAAGAAACTATAAAGAGAAATATGGTGAAACAAAGTATCAAGCTACTGAGGAAGATTGTGGCATCTGTGTCTGTAGAGAAAGCTTTAAGAAAAAAATTATAAACTTCAATCTGTAATTGATTTTTACCAAGTTAAGATTTTTTAATTTTGTAATTTTTTTACCAGTTTAAGATTTTTAATTTTTACCTGCTTAAGATTTTAATATCACAGAAGTTTAAAAAACACTATTCTGAAATATGTATTTAAGAATAACATTATGGGGGTGCCTGGGTAGCTCAGTCGTTTGAGCATCTGACTCTTGATTTTGGCTCAGGTCATGATCCTAGGATTGTGGTATCGAGCTCCAAGTGGGGCTCTGTGCTGAGCATGGATCCTGCTTGGGATTCTCTCTCTTTCCCTCTGCCCCTCTTCCCTGCTTGCACTCTCTTTCTCTAAAATAAAAAAAAAAGTTTTAAAAATGAGTAACATTATGATCATATATATTAACCAAACTTACAATTTGTAGTATTTCATCAAAATTGAGTATCATAATCCTATTGAGTTTTGTAAACAGATTAATTTGCATATTTTTACAAATAAACATTTTAACCATGGGAGTGTCAGAACCAAAGTAGACCTTTCATGGCAGATGTGCCCCTCATGATAGATATGCCAGAGCAAAGTCCAATGTGCTACATTGGCCCAGCCACATTTTGATGTGTATAATCCCAGCCTGATGAAAGAAATATGACAATTCCGTATGGTTTAATTCATATTTCCCTGAACTTCACTAAATAGTTAACTCTTCTACAAAATGGATCAGACTCTATTTATAACATATCTGGAATCTATTAGGATGTTTATGTCAAAAGCAAAACAATATTTAAGAATCGTCTGTCAAGTTTGTGTGGGGAAAAAATAAAGTGAAGGCATTGATATGATTCCTTTTGTGTCATCATCATGGGCTGGAAAACAGCTACTCATTTTCCTCAGCTCTCCCTTAATGCCTGCTGACTGAGCAGTGAGAACTAAGTGTGAAAAAGCCATAAACTGCAGAGGGAGGTTGTTTCCACACACCTCATTAGGCCTTTAACACATTTGACTTTGTCTTTCCCCAGCACAGTGAATATTATAATTGGAAGCATTTGGGTACTTCCTATTTTTCTTTGAAAGGTGTAATTGGGTAACCAAGGAGTTGTCACCTTCTGGACATTGCCAGCAGGGCCATCTGCCTTTGGAGCCTCAATTTACTGGTCATTTCTTTAAGAGGTTTTGACTCATGGAATGTTCCATCTTGAAAGGGCTCACTAGTCTTTTGTTTAATCTCTCTCTTATTTTGCAGATGAGGAAATCAAAGCTAGGAAGATTAAATGTCTTACATATGGACACACAATTACTGGATTTTATCTCAAGGTTTCTGGCTCTAGGTTTACTTATCTTTACCTAATACCTATCTTTAATATATCTATGATCCTTTTATTTTCTCCCAACTAGACACTTTCATGAGCCTAACAGTTAAATTGGTCAATTTAACATTTAGGTATATTGTATACCATTTAGGTATAAAATACAATACAAGAAAGAGAACCAGGCTGTTATAGAAAAGCTGCCAGCTGTGGCTTCAGGAAATTGCTCCTTGTCCTGCACCGTAGTTCTGTAACTATTATGGGCAAGAGGAAATGGGGCAAAAGAATTGCAGAGTACAAGCAAATTTTAGTGTATACATCATCACCTTGAATGTTTCTCTTTTGTATGACTATGTTGGAGCAATGGAAAGAAACCTGTACTCAGACCAAGAAGTCTGATATACTCATCTTGCTGCGTGGCTGAATCAATATGTCTGTGAAACAAGACATTTAGCCTCACTGGTTCTTCATTATTATTATGCAGTATCTCATCAAATTTCAGTGTGTATTCATAGCTTAAACAACAACAGGCAAATAGGCAAGTACTATGAACTTCATGTGAATTTTCTGATTGACTTTTAATCTAAAAACTCTAATAGGAAGACTTTAGTAAAATTGAGGTATAGGCTTGTCTTTGAAGGTCTGCATCTCTAGTTTCTGAATCATGGTTCTGGTACCATTCCCTTACATCTTCTTCCTATGCATTGGTCGCTCTCGTGATTTATCTCATTCCTGTACCTAAGCCTACTCTCTTGCAAGTCTTCTCCCTCCTTCCTCATGACAGCTAATAGCGATTAGAAGCTCCTTATTGCAAAACTCCAGATGAAAGGAAGTGTTGACTTTCCTTAGGCTTGGTTAGGTTGGAATCAGAAGAGTAAAGGTTCAAAAATGTTCATTGAGTTCTCTATCTTTCTCTACTCCTGTCCATAGTCAGTATAGAAAGAGTCTTGGCAGTAGATAGAGGTAGACTTTTCCCTGTTTATATCTGAGAAGGTTTTTCAGCCAGTGAGAGAACTATCTGACCTTAGGCTTGCTCTCATCTCCCTCCCTTCTTGGATTTGCATTTCCAGCATATCTAGAATTTCAGGAACACAGAGTTTCTACACTTGTAGGAACCCACCTACAAAATCGCATTATTTTGAGTCAATTTTCTGCTAGGAGAGTTTTCAAGGGTAACTGGGAAACATTACTATTTCTTTAACAGTTTTTTTCAATAACCTCTAAGCTCTTTATAGCTCTCTTCCCACACTCTAATGCATTCTATATTCGTGTGCCATATCAGACTTCGTAAAGTGGAGCTTTATTTCATCACTTCATTTCATTGATATCTTCAATGATACCCTGTTACCAATTACATTAAATTTGGAGTTCAAGGCTCTCCATAACCCTTCTATCCGGACTCATCTTCCACCACTGTCCTCTGTTTAAGTGCAAGTCACACCAAGACACTAATTTTATTGAGAAAATGACCCCATTTCTTCTTCTTGGACTTTGCTCATGTTTTCCCTCAATGACTTTCGTATATGAAATACATAAAATTTCTTCTCATCACTTTCATATATATCAAGAAGTTATTTTATCTCTATGAACCTCACCTTTTACTCATCTGTAAATAAGATTAATAATACATCCAAATTCATAATATTGTTAGTATGTACAACTCTAAGGAGTGCTTGACATCCAGTAAGTGCTTTATTAGTGTCGTTACCATCAATATATTGCTCACATTTATGACTTTTTTTAAATTGCAGTATAATTAGCATACAATAACCTATTATTTTCAGTCATACATCATAGTGATTCAATATTTATATACATTATGGAATGCTCACCATGATAAATCTAGTTACCATCTGTCACCATACAAAATTATTACAATATTATTGACTATATTTTGTACTCTGTACTTTTCATCTCAATGACCCATTTATTTTATAACTGGATGTTTTTATCTCTTAATTTCTTTCACCTATTTTGCCCCATCTTCCCACATCTCTCTTCTCTCCCCTTAATTCCATTCACCTATTTTGCCTATATTCCTACAGCTCTCCCCTCGGATTACCACCAGTTTGTTTTTTTACTTATGGGCCTGTTACTGGTTTTTGCTGCTATTGTTCATTTGATTAGTATCTCAGGTTTCTGTACATAAGGAAAATCATATGATATTTGTCTTTCTCTGACTTATTTCACTTAGCATAATACCCTCTAGGTCCATCCATGTTGTCACAAATCTCAAGATTTAATTCTTTATGGCTGAGTAATATTCCATTGTGTATATGCACCACATCTTATTTATTCATTAATCTGTTGATAGACACTTAGGTTGCTTCCATATCTTGGCTATTGTAAATAATGCTGAAATGAATGTAGAGGTTCATATATATCTTTGAATTGTTATTTAGGTAAGTACCCAGAAGTAGAATTGAAAGATCATATTGTAGCTCTATTTTTAATTTTTTGATGAATCTCCATACTGTTTTCCATGGTGGCTGAACCAATTTACATTTTCATCAAAAGTGTATAAAGGTTCCCTTTTCTCCTTATCAATACTTGTTATTTTTTTTTTTTTTGTCTTTTTGATAATGGCCAATGAAGTGACATCTTACTGTAGTTTTGATTTGCATTTTCCTGATGATTGTGATGGTGAGCATCTTTTAATATCAGAATTAACCATTATATGTCTTATTTGAAAAAATGTCTATTTAATAACCATTTTTATTTTTAATCACTTTTTAAAAAAATTCAGTTGTGTAAATTCATTATATAATTCCTTATCAGATGATGATTTAAAAATATCTTCTTCCATTCAGTAGTTTGCCTTTTCATTTTGTTCATGGTTTCCTTTGCCATGCAAAAGCTGTTTAATTTGATGTAATCCAATTTGTTTATTTTAACTTTTGTTGCCCTTGCTTGAAGAAACTGGTACAAAAAAATATTGTTATGACTGATGTCAAAGACTTACTGCTTATGCTTTTTCTAGGACTTTTATGGTTTCACTTTTTACATTTCCAGTTTTTCCTCCATTTTTAATGCATTTTTGTATATGCTATAATACAGTGGTCCAGTTTTATTCTTTTGTATGCCACTGCTCAGTTTTTCCATCACCATGTATTAAAGAAACTCTTCCCCACATATGGTTTTGCCACCTTTTTGAAGATTAATTTGTCACACGTATTTGGGGTTATTTCTGAACTCCTATTATACTCCACTGATCTATGTATCTGTTTTTTTGTTTTTTGTTTTTTGTTTTTGCCAGTACCACACTGTTTTGGATCACTATGGTTTAATAGTATAGTTTGAAATCAGGGAATATGATACCTCTAGCTTTGTTCTTCTTTCTGAAGATTGCTATTGCTATTTAGGGTCTCTGGTTTCAAACAAAATTTAGGATTGTTTATTCTAGTTCTATGAAAAATGCCATTGGTATTTTGATGGTGATTGCATTGAATCTGTAGATTGCTTTTGGTAGTATGGATATGTTAACAATATTAATTCTTCAAATCCATGAGCATGGTTTATCTTTTTATTTATTTTTGTTGTCTTTAATTTCTTTCATTAATATCTTAGGGTTTTCAGGGTTTTCATTAATATCTTAGGGTTTTCTGTTAAATTTATTCTTAGGTATATTATGATTGATGCAATTGTAAATGGTATTTTTTCTTAATTTCTCTTTGTGATAGCTAGCTATTATTGTATAGAAACACAACCAACAATGCTAATTTTTTCCCCAGAAACTTTAGTGAATTCATTTATTAGTTCTAATAGTTTTTTGGTGGAGTACTTAGGGTTTCCTATATATAGTACCAGGTCATCTGCAAATGGTGACAGTTCTACTTCTTCCTTTCCAATTTGGATGATTTTTATTTCTTTTTTCTGACTAATTTCTGTGGCTAGAATTTCTAATACTATGTTAAATGAAAGTGGTGAGAGTGGGCATCATTGTTTTGTTCCTGATCTTAAGGGAAAAGCTTTCATCTTTTCACTATTAAGTATGATGTTAACTGTGGCTTTGTCTTATGTGGTCTTTATTATGTTGAGGTACATTCCTTCTATACCCACCTTGTTGAGAGTTTTTATCACAAATGGATTGTGAATTTTTAAAATTTTTTTTCTGCATCTACTGTGATGATCATATGATTTTATCCTTTGTTTTGTTAATGTGGTGTATATGTCACATTGATTGATTTGTAGATGTTGAATCATTCTTGCATCCCTGGAATAAATCTCATTTAATTGTGGTGTACAATCCTTTTAATGTATTGTTGAGTTTATTTTGTTAATATTTTCTAGAGAATTTTTGCATTTATGTTCATTAAGGATATTGACTACTAAATTTCTGTGTGTGTGTGTGTGTGTGTGTGTGTGTGTGTGTGTGTGTTATCCTTGCCTGATTTTGGTATCAGGATAATGTTGGACTCATAAATTAATTTGGAAGCTTTCCCTTTACCTCAACATTTGGAAAAAGTTTGAGAAAGATAGGCATTAATTCTTTGAAAGTTTTGTAGAATTTACCAGTTAAGCTGTCTGGTCCTGGACTTTTGTTTGTTGGGAGCTTTTAAATTTCTGATTCAATTTAATTACTAGTAATTGGTGTATTGGGATTTTCTATTTATTCCTGACTCAGTCTTGGAAGAAAGTGTGCAGGAATTTATCCATTTTTTTTCTACGTTGTCCAATTTGTTGGCATGTAATCATGATTATTTTTATTTCTGTGGTATTAGTTTTAACTTTCTTCTTTCATTTCTGATTTTTTTAGGTCCTTCTTTTTTTCTTGATAAGTCTGGTTAAAGATTTATTGATTTTGTTTATCTTTTGAAAGAATTATCTTTTAGTCTTATTGATCTTCTTTATTGTTTTTTTTAGTCTCAATTTATTTTCACTCTAATCTTTATTACTTAATTTCTTCTACTAATTTTGTCCTTTGTTCTTCTTTTTCTAGTTCCTTTAGGTGTGAAGTTAGATGTTTATTTGAATTTTTTTCTGTTTTCTGAGGTAGGGTTGTATTGCTATGAACTTCCCTCTTAGAACTGCTTTTGCTGTGTCTCATAGATTTGGGAACATTGTTTTCCCATATTCATCTGTCTTAAGGTATTTATTGATTTCGTCATTGACAAATTGTTTAGTAACATGTTGTTTAGTATCTGTGTGTTTGTGTGTGTGAATTCCCAATTTTCTTCTTATAATTGATCTAGTTTCATACCATTGTGTTTGGAAAGGATGCCTGATATAATTTCAATCTTCTTGATTTTATTGACATATACATATATCATATCAGATGTATTTCTATATCTGTAGATATAGACCATTCTACTTTAAGGTGATAATTGCTTAAGTTCTAATGTATTCTAAAAGCACATCCCCCCATGTTTTGTTTTTGATGTTATATTTTATCTTTTCATTTTATGTATTCCTTAATGACTTATTTAGTTATAGTTATTATTTTTGCCTTTTAACATTTATACTAAATTTTTAAGTTGTGATCTATACCTTTATATATTTACCTCTAGCATGTGACTTTTTTTCTTTAATGTATTTTCTTATTTCTAGTTACACTATTTTCTTTTCCAATTAAAGAAGGCCCTTCAACATTTCTTATAAGGTCAATTTAGTGGTTATGAGCTCCTTGAGTTTTTGCTTATATGGGGAGCTCTTTATCTTGCCTTCATTTATGAATGATAACCTTTCCAGGCAGAGAATTATTACTTTATTAATATTTTTTCCATTTCAGCACTTTAAATATATTCTGCCACTCTGTAAAAATCAGCTGGTATTCTTATGGAGTTTCCCTTGTATGTGACTATTTGTTTTTCTCTTGCTGCCTTTGAGATTCTTCTTAACTTTTTTTTTAATACAGACTCACAATAACCATATGATGTATTATTACTTTTTAATTTTAATTTTTACTTTTATTTTTAATTAGGTAGGCTCCACACCTGATATGGGGCTTGAACTCATGATCCTGAAATCAAGAGTCACATTCTTTACTGATTAAGCCAGGCAGGGACCTTTATCTTTAACTTTTGTCATTTTATTTACAATATGTATTTGGGATTGTTTGGAATTTACTGTGCATCTGGACCTCAGTGTCTGTTTCTTTCTACAGGTTAGGCAAGTTTTCAGATATTATTTATTTAAATAAGTTATCTGCCACTCTCTCCCTTTCTTCTCTTTCTGAGACCCTTTTACTGCAAATGGTAGTGTGCTTGATGTTACCATATAGGTCTCTTAAAATATACTTATATTTTTAAAAGTATTTTTTCTTTTTGCTGTTCTGATTCCATGATTCCCACTATCCTGTCTTCCAGATAGCTGATCCATTCTTTGGTATCATATATTCTGTTGTTGATTACCTCTAGTATGTTTTCCATTTCAATTATTGTATTCTTCAGCTCTCATTGGTTATTTATTATATTTTCGAACTCTTGTTGAAATTCTGTGTTCCTCCATTCTTTTACCAAGTTCAGTGAGTATCTTATGACCATTACTTCGAACTCAGTATCATGTTAATTACTTATCTTTGTTTCATTTAGTTTTGTTGTTGCTGCTGTTGTTTTGTTTTTTCCTGGGATTTTAGCTTGTTCTTTCATTTGGAATATATTCCTCTGTCTCCTCATTTTGTTTACATTTCTGTGTTTAATTGGGACAGCTACCTATACCAGTCTTGAAGGAGTGGTCTTTTGTAGTAGTATCCCTTGTGTAGACTGTGTGTAATGGCTTTGGCAGCTGGCTGGAGCTGGGTTGGATGCGTCCTAAAGAGTCTAGGGGCATGCCACATCAAGGCCACCTTGGTGGGTAGCTGGAGATGAAACAGATGCTGTTTAGACTCCTAGGAAATTCTATGCTAGAGCTTCCTTGATTGAGTGGCTGGAGTGGGTGCAGGCCTGGGGTGGTTCCAGATGTGCCTTGGCAGAATAGCTGGATTGGGCATGGGTGTGTGTGTGGGGGGGGGGAATCTTGGGGTGTGCTACACCAGGACCATCTTAGAAGGACAGCTGGCCTGTATCAGGAGTGGGTTGAGAATATTGCAGGGAGTTCCTCACCAGGGCCACCTTGGCATGATGGCTAGAGCTGGAGCGAGCACTAGAGTGTGCCACAACGGGACTGCCTTGGCAAAATGATTGGGTTGAACACAGGCTTGGGGTGTCCTGGGGCACACCAAATCAGGATGCCTTGGTGGTAAGACTAGAGCTGGTATAGGCCAGCAGCCCAGGAGATACTGGGTTGACCCTAGCAGGCAGGCTAGAGTACCTGATACCCTTATATCATTTGTGTAATCAAGGTTGAAAATAATATAGAAAATGGTACTCACTGCTCCTCTGAACCTGGAGAGAGTTCCTACAGTTCCCCCACCCATTTGGTGGAAACTCTAGGATTAGCAAATAAATTTCCTTTATTTATACTCTAGTGCTTTTAAGCCACTTTTTTTCTCACTGTGTCCCATCATAGGTGAATCTGCATGGACCTCTCAATGATATCCCTTCCTACTATGGATTGCTAATGTCAGGGGTGGGCTTTCTATCATTTCTGTGTCTCCATCTCTCCTACCATTCTTTATGTGCTATCTGTATAATTTGTTAAGCCCTCATTTCTTCTTCAGGAAAGGTTTCTTAATATGGAGGTGTAGATTCAATGTGTCCATGGGAGGAGGTGAGTTCAGGGTCATGCTATACCACCATCTTGGACCTAGTGTCACCTTCATTTAAGTGATATTATCTCATAGAATATTCAGGCCTCCATGAATCTTTTCTTACATGTATTTCACAATCCTTATTCCCCTACACAATGCTTATCTTCTATACATATTTTAAAATAAAATGAATCTTGATTTTGTTTATTTTATGCCTTGTCTTGAATTATGCATGTATTGACTTCTTCAATGCAGTTGTCTTACTTCTAACCTGTTTGTCTGTCAGAATCCACACAAGTTAGTCAATCACTGTTCTCCTGAGAAATCACAAAGCTATGTTCTGTGGTCTGTACACCTGCTGACAAGGTGTCCACTCAAGTTTCCTTGTTTCTGTATCTGACATGTTGCTCTTCTGAGCAGCCTGAAAAACTGTCTCTAGTTTAGTGGAATCATTCCTCCTTGAGTTGTCAATTCTTCAGGGTGTCTTTTCTTGCTTATCACAGCTTTGTTTATCATGCCTGCCCATAGAATTTACCTAATTTTAGAACTATGTCTGACATTATACATTTCTCAAACTTTTCCACCCTATGTCAACCTCCACTGCACCCCTAGTTCCCAGAATTGAAACTCTTTTTGGCTCAATTCTTAACATAGTATAACCATAAAATAGCTATTTAATTGAAGCAATAATAATTATAGTAGCTTGTATTTATTGAGGACATATATCATTTAGGCAATGGCATGAGATATTTTATTTAATCCTCACAACAACCATGTGTTGTAAATATAAAGAGCCCCCCTGTTCAAGGAAGTAGATTCTTTGACTCAGAGAAATTAAATACATGCCAAGGTCTTATAGCTAGTGATAGTTGAAGTCTCACTGTTTGTCTGCCTCCAAAATCTGTGCTCTCTATGGTTCTCCTCTCCTGCCTCTAAAAAAATGATACTTGGGAGAATTTTAAAATTATATTTCAAATATGTGAGTTCCAAATGTTTCTGACATAATGCACAATTACAGGGAAAACATGTTTTTATTGATGTTAAAAGAAACCCACGCTTACATTTGTGATGAATTCTAAAACTGTTAGCTTTTTGGTGTAGTCTATATTTGGGGTCTGAAGGACTTGTCAGTGTCTCTTTAATAATATGACTGTTTTTCTTCAGACTGAATCTCATTGTCTCTAATCACTGGTTTTACTTGTATGTGTATCTTCCAGTCTTCAATTTTCCTAAATGTCATGTAGATATAAATGTAAGACTCAATTGCTCAGCTCGAAGTTTTGTGTCTTGATGGACAGTTAGGCGGGGGAGGCAGAGAATGCCTTGTTGTTGGGTTTTGCCCTAATTTTGTGAGTATTTTGTGCAAATAAGAACTCAAGTATATTTTTGTTCTTGTTTGTTTCACATATAAATATCTTCAGGGAAACTGGAAGTGAAAAGAAAAACACTGAACCCCATGGTTTCAAGGCAGAGACAAATTATCTCAAGGTAAAAAGGCTGGCCAGGTTGCATATAATGACTGAATTAACAGCTTTTTTTTGTAGATTTATATCAATGTTGACTAGAGGAACTTTGTGTTTTTAATAAAAAAAAATAGTAAAAAAAGCTGAAATTAGTACATCGCATTTTCTAAAAACTCTCCATGAGGCATGGCCTTATGCCCAGATGATGTAGGTGCAATTGCACCTAGACAGGACAATTACAGAATCACTGTGGACCTCGTCCAGGCAAAATATGTTTTTCCCTGCTTTGTCACAGTGATGAAAGTCCAGTTTTAGAAACCAAACCTTTGGTTTAAAGAATTAGCCTCCTAGGTTCTTTACTACTGTGGAACAAATACTGGAGGAGGAGTAACACATGGAACTTTATGGATTCATTATTATTTTAATGGAAATTAACTTCTCAGAGCTTCTCTTGATGACTAATTGAATGTTGGAGATGGGAAGAAAGGGTATTGGTATATTTGCTTATATATAGGGACAAGAAGTCAAACATCTTGGGCTCTTCCTGGGCTTAATTAAAAAGATAAGAACTTCTGGGGACATGCTAAGTTTGAAGTCATAGAAGAACTTACCAAGAAGAGAAAAGCATACATCTTTTAGTCTCCACTTCCAGAAAGGTAGCATTTTTTATTGTTATCATCTGTGCCCAAGGAGGACAGACTGGTTGACTGACCTCTTATCCAGGGCTTCAGCACTGGTCTAGGTTTTTCTAGTTCCTGCCTCCTGGAGGAAGAAAATGAAGGCACAATAGCTTGGAAAGTCCCAGAGCTTTTGGTAAGTAATATACTTGTTTCTCTCCCTCTCAGATGCTCTGGCCAGCTAAGGACCTAACTAATTGCTTGGAGGATATAGAGATATAGAGCAAAACAGTAGAGTCTTTATAATGAGTGTCATCACTTCCCTCTTCCATAATTATTGCATGGATGGTAATTAAAAGTGAATTAAATTTTCGGGGCATGATTTCAAAATTGCCCTCACATTATTTTTTTTTCAGTGGATAAAGACTTACACAAAGTGCATACTTCCTAAATTTGGAGCTTAGTTTCCTTATTTATAAAATAATTTGTTGGCTAGATGATCTCAGCAGTTCTCCTTAAAGCAGCATCCATAATTTATATTCTAAATGAGTAGGTTCCTAAGTCTGATTACTCTGGTCCCAGGCAACCTTGAAGAACGAAGATTTATGAATACTCAAGGGAGCCAACATTTCAAGTAACTTCCTATAATGCACTCTTTCAACTTGCTTTTTGCATTTTTGAAAGAAAATTGAAGGCACCAATAAAAAGGAAAGTTAAAGTATGCATACAAGTTTCTAATTGTTCGAATTAATAGAAGAGATGCTCTGATTTTAGTAGCAACATGAGGCTAGGACCCAGAGGATCACAGCATGAAAAAAAGAAACTGTTATGCATACTACCTGTGGAGCATTATTCACAACCTCACAGAGTTGCTTTAGAGCCTAACAAGCAAGTTCTGCATTCACAGACCACATTTCAATCTGGAAGATCATCTAGCCCAACAAATTATTTTATGAATCAGAAAACTAAACTCCAAATATAGAAGGCACTTTGCCCATAGTCGTGCCACAGAATCCACATATCTCAACTACCAGTTTTGAAGTGATGCTGTAAATTTAGAAATTGCTTAAAAAATCCTTTCAGTGTTGGGGCGCCTGGGTGGCTCAGTCGGTTAAGCATCTGACTTCTGCTCAGGTCATGATCTCACAGCCTGTGATTTCAAGCCTCACATCAGCTTCTGTGCTGACAGCTCAGAGCCTGGACCCTGCTTCAGATTCTGTGTCTCCCTCTCTCTCTCTGCCCCTCCCCTGCTCATGCTCTGTCTCTCTCTCTCTCAAAAATAAAAATAAAATAAAAACATAAAAAAAATCCTTTCAGTGTATGATAAAATTACCAGTTGGGATGGAATAGATTGACTGTGGTCTAGAGGAGTGAAATAGAGGAAGAGTTGGAAAATTTGAGCTATGTGAATTTTAGGGGCCAGCAGCCAAGACACTTCCCCCAAGAATTGCACCTCTCTGCACCCAACTGTACTAAACCATTGGCTGTGATGGGAATCTCTGAGTGAGTCATTTCATTATATTAAAACTAAGAAGAGAGTAAGGAGTCTTGATGGGCTTTTAAATCTCAAAGTCTTGGCTGTTACTCCAGCTCTGAAATACACTAAATCACCACAGGAAAGCCACTTTTCCTTCTTATACCCAATTTCCTCATTTGTGTATTAGAGATGATGTTCCCTTTCCTATCTACTGCACAGTATTGACATCAAGGTGAAATGCAGCAGTGGTTGTGACAGTATACTAAATGTGTTTTAAAATATAGGCAAATAATTGGGGTGCCTAGATGGCTTAGTGGGTTAAGCATCCAACTTCTGCTCAGGTCATGATCTTACTGCTTGTGAGTTTGAGCCCTGTGTCAGGCTCTGTGCTGACAGCTCAGAGCCTGGAGCCTGCTTCAGATTCTGTCTCAGTCTCTCTGCCCCTCCCCTGCTCATGCTCTCTCTCTCTTTCTCAAACATAAAACAAAAATTTTTAATATAGGCAAATAAGAACAATTACTATTTTTACCATGATTACTCTTCAAGTCCTACCCTAACCTGAATCAGATTGTCTCTTTTTGACCCAGTGTCTGCAAAGGACACTCAGAGGACCTGCATTCTCTCTTTACCTGCACTGCTACTTCCCCAGGGATGTCCAGTTGTCTCCAGTTATAAGGGGTCGTGGTTCTCCCTTAAGTTTTGCAAGAGGATACATGTGCCCTTCGGGAAATCTATATCAATTTTTAGACCACTCAGGGAATGCCTCAGCTGCAGACAGCCAACCTATCCAAGGTTTTCATTCCTTCTGATGGTGTCCAACATCCAATATCTGATCAGTGTATGATCATAAAAGTCCTTCATCATTCATTGGTCACTTCATCTTTCATTGGCCACTTCATCCAAACAGGGGACCATTATAGTGCCATTTGAGCTCCACAACTCTCCAGGGGGCCAGCCAAGGCTATCAGTGATCTTGCATTGTAGATTGTTTTTTTCCTTCTGCCCAATCCCACTTCTTTCCTCTCCCTTTCATGAGTGATTGTAGTAAGGAAGTTTCCTAAAAGCATCCTACATGTAGCTCTCAGTACCATCTTCCCAGGGTATATAACTTAAGGTATCTGTGTTTCAGCACATACAATCAGTGTCCTCTCTGAGGAGTTGTGAGGCTGGGACATGTGAGAAATGAACAGCTCTTTCATCCATTA
This sequence comes from Felis catus, assembly GCF_018350175.1. Lineage (NCBI taxonomy): Eukaryota > Metazoa > Chordata > Mammalia > Carnivora > Felidae > Felis > Felis catus. Next base: position 64,733,250 of record NC_058379.1, on the reverse strand, counting down.
GAATAAACCATAGCCAGGCCCAGCACCCCTACTCTACCTCTGGCTGATTCTTGTGTATGCATCATTGACTTTCCCTCCCTACCACAATCTCAGTTTCCCAATTTTAGATAATAAGATTAAATCCCATGATAAAAAAGTAAACACATTGCACCTGGCAGACCTCAAAAGATCATGTTTGGCCTGTGATTTTAGTGTTTATGACAAGGCATTAGGATGTAATTAACTTTTTAAGTTCATGCCAATGAATGCCATTCAGAATTAACAAATGAGCCAGAAGGAAAAAAAAAGTTTAAATCCTTGCTGACCCTCATTTAAGTATGGAAAAAATATTTCTTTGGATGATGAAAACTATTGACCCCATTTCCCATTTGGTGAACTCATTCCCTTGTTTCTAGAGCTGTCTATATGATGATTAAAAGGTCTTTGTTGTTTGGTCTCATTGTTTGTACTTAAATTTGTACCAAGAGAGTCTAATCCTGTGCTCTTTAGTAACTGCTCAGACTTTGGATAACTTCTTTTCTATGTATGAGAGAAGGTATATTACGATGGGCTTGCTTAATCAAAGGCCTGCCACATTGTTAGCATTTTGGGTTTTTTTACACTTTTATTATTTCTTGCCTATTAAGAGTCAGGTATCATGCATGATGCTGATGAGTAGATGGTAGTCATGATCAAATCATCCCCTGCCTTTGCTGAGCTTAGAGTCTAATGTAAGAGGCAGACAAATAAATAAGCAAATACAACCCAGTGGATTGAAACCTGGTAATGGAAAGATTGAAGTGTTCTTAAGATTGGAGAAAGAATATGAAATAGTGCTTTGCAGATCAAAGGTTTCATTTTATCCAAACTTCCTGCATTTGGATGTTCATTGAAATGGTCACTTTGTTTGTTTTTTTTCTCTTGGTGCCAGGAAAATACTGCTAGCATGACTCTTTCTCCCAGGTTGCTGGGAATCACATACACTGGGAAGCCAACTCCCATAGCATCTGGTGATCTAGAGCAGGTCCAAGTCAGGTTATGTTCACACAGCAAAGGGAGGTGAACTTTCCAATGCTACAAGGAGATGAGGGCCCTAGTGCTCAGGTCCCTATATTTGGCTCTTGGGACACACAATGCTTAACTAGTTACCTTCATTTTGAGCAATTTTAGTTTTTATTGGGCATCTTCAAATACTCAAGTCCTGTGCCTATACTCTGAGGGATTCAAAAGAAAAGAAGTTATGAGATGCACTAATAAAACCTTATAGTTTTGTTCAGGGAGGGGTATGATACACTAAAAAAATCTGTCACCAAAATATGTTTTAAAGGATGCATTTATACTATGAACAATATTACAAAAGTAATATTACTTACTTAATGATACTGATACTTTGCAGTAGCTTGATATAATGAAAACTGCTAGCACAGTGCCACCTACTGTCACTCTACCTGGAAGTCTCCCTCTCTCATTCTTTGCTGCAGTAACTTCTATTCATTTTCAGTTCAGGTGTCACCTACTCCAGGGAGCCTTCCCTGACTTCAGTTGCCCTTTTTCCACTCCTTTCCCTACCTCCTGCATAAATGCTCTTGCTCTGTCCTGCATAGCTCTATAATTACACATGCAAATTTTAAGGATACTTACCTACATCTATTCTAGTCTTTCTTTCTTATTAAGCTGTGAATTCTATGATTGTTTTTTCTTATGTGTGAATAAGTTTTATTGAATTCTCATGTTTTCAGAATCTTGAAAAAATGCAGCCTTTGACTTGTCTTTAAATAGGTATATCATTCTCTCAGTCACCTTCTCTTAAAGGAGGTGGGAAGTTCCTACTGGGATTGCCAAAGTTAGTGGCATGTATAGACAAATAAGAAGCAGCAATAAAAAAGGCATTAGAGGAAGGCTCTAGCACATTCTTAGCATGAAATGAACCTTGGAAAATTAAATAAGTTATGGAGATGTGAGGGGTTCTTTTTATATTAAAAATATTTTTATTATACATAGCCTAAAACATTGATGTTTAAACACTGACCTAGGTTGAAAACCATGAACACTTTATACTTTCATGGTGGGGGGGGTGGGGTCAGAGTTTTATATAGATAACCTCTAAGATCTTTCCATGGTACAGTGAACCCTCTACCAGAATTACTTGCTCATATAACTTCTAGGTAAGATGCTAAGTATATGTCCATAACTAGTTCCATTTCAAACTGATTCCAAAAACTGTAAAAAAAAAAAAATCCAAAAAACTTTAAAATGTCAAAATATCAATGACTGTTAAGTAACTTTGAATACTAATTAGTAAATGAATGCCATAAATGTTAACGGGACTCTGAACATTAGACATATCTTTTTAAGGATCAATGTGAATCCAGAGTTGAGTATTCCAGATTATATTTCTAGCTTCATATGAAGTTCCTTTAAAAAGTACTCCCCAGTGGAATACTTTTGGGAACTCTGCCTATAATTTTCCCCTCTTGGAATTTCATCATGCATTTTACCTATTAAACATTCTGCCAAGCTCTGCAGTAAAATAACTGTTAAACTTTGTTTAACCTCACTTTTTCCAAACTAATTTGATCTCAGAAACCTTTTATGTATGTATTACCAATTATATTCCATGAAAGTAGAATTCTATGGAGCACAGTGTGAAAAAGGCTAGCCTGGGATCTTTGGGTGCTGTATAGTACAATGCTACCCCATGGCTGGAGGTCACTATTTGTCCTCACTCCAGAAAACTTCTACCTAAAGACTTTTGTACAGAACACCACAGGGACTGGCACAGTGTCCATCTTCAGCTTTGGATTTCAGCTTTGAAAAAAATTTTCCTGAGCTGCTTTTTGTGGGATAATGATTGCAGGATAACAATCTGTAGATCAGATTTGGGGAGCAATTACAAGAAATCAAAGTAACAACCCTTGCCTTAAAGAAATAACTAGCTGTACAGGCAAGAAGAAAACAAAATTGAGTGATAACATCAACTGATAAAGATGACAGCTACTATTGGAATTTAGAAGAAATAGCAACCACTAAAGATGAGAGGGATAAGTATAACATTCTAGAACATGAAGTTTGAGCTGTATATTAGGACATTTAGCTTGAGAGTTAGATGAGCTAGAGGAGACCAAAGAAGTTAATCCAGGCTCCAACATTGTCACAGTATGATTCCAACTAGGTTTGGATTTACTTTCATATGGGTTACCATTTAGCCAACAAATAAGTAATATGAAGGAAATACAGGGGCGCCTGGGTGGCTCAGTCAGTTAAGCGTCCAACTTCGGCTCAGGTCACGATCTCGCGGTCCGTGAGTTCGAGCCCCGCGTCGGGCTCTGGGCTGATGGCTCAGAGCCTGGAGCCTGCTTCCGATTCTGTGTCTCCCTCTCTCTCTGACCCTCCCCCGTTCATGCTCTGTCTCTCTCTGTCTCAAAAATAAATAAACTTAAAAAAAATTTTTTTTAAAAATATGAAGGAAATACATTACTAAGATTATAAATCACTGTTTATGGCTCTTCTTTGTTTCTCAGAGAGATGCTCTGAACTGCTAAGCTCAACAGTCTCAGCATCCCTCAGGAGTGAGTTCTCCCAGGCTAGAGTTGCTGAGAGCTCCACGCTCTGCATTTTCTTTTATTAGAAATGGAGAAGCCACTTCAGTGTGCAAGAGTCTCTTACTATGTAAAGATTCTCCAGCACACCAATTAAGAGATTCTGTGTTCTACTTTTTTACTATATCATTGAAGTAACAGCAGGTTGGGCCATAAGCTATCACAGAGTTGGTGGACAGTATAGAAACAATAAAATAAGAGTGGGTAAAACAAAAAACAACAAAGAAGAGAACATTTATGAGGCCAAGTTTTCTTTATTCCTTGGTACTTTTATTAAGAACCATGTGCATCTACACGTTTGTTTGGTCCTTTATCTAAAATTGATGTGAACATTACCTCTCTGTGGAATTGAAGGGAGAAATGGGAGGAGGCAATTTGAGCTGTCCCAAAGCCTAAGACATAATGATTACATCCTTCTTTCAGTTTCCCAGGTTCTCCTGCCAGCAGAAGCCTGTTGGAGAAAATAAAGCGTTCCCATTAAATCTTTTTAATTTAAGAAGGGATTTGGTATATTATCAAAGCCTTCATCAGTGGCTTTTTAAAAAATGGTAGATGAGGTTATCCTTTTGCATGTTTTATAAAGTATAGTTATCTTGTTTGCATTAAATATGAATTGTGCATGTTCTTTTATTTCACACCAACAACTTGATGGTGGCAGTAATTTTGCCATGTCTCCCCAAGGTCCCTCACTCTGTCCCTCCCAAACAGTACATAGCTCCCTCTGGGTTCCAGGTAAAATTGAGCAGCTCTACAATCTACATGATGTGTTTTCCCAAGCCTCATTTTTAAGGAGGCTTTATCAGGTGTAATTAGACAGCTGCCATCTCTCGTGACTTGCAGTGTATATTTAAGGAGAGAAACATGAGTCGTCCTCTGTGAAATGAAAAACAATGTCATCAAAGCTGTCTCTCCAATGCTCTACTGGCTCTTTACTCCCAGCCTGGAAATGCATTCAAGTTCCTCCCAGGGCTCTGTGGAAAGTTTCCTGGTAAAGATGCACAGATTGTGTTAGCTTTGACAACAGTGTTATCATAGGAAAATTCCTAAAATAGAGTAAAAAATTCATATAGGAGAAATTTGGGCACAAAAAGAGCAGACCAGTTTGCTCTGGAGTATGAGAGGAGCTGGACCCCAGAAAGACCATGCTAAGTGGATTTCCACTCTACGTGCAGTTCTGACCTTGAACACTCACCCAGTACAGTACTTTCAGGATCCTTAAGGAATATGGATGACTATGCAGGCAGGGGAAGAAATGGTAGGAGAGGGAAAGATGTTAAGTGGATTGAACATTCTCACACAGCAAGCCTCCATGAAAGGTGTTGCCTTGCGCCACTCATGCTTCAGTGGGTCATTATCCTTTTTTTTCTTTCCTTTTCTTCCATGGCTGTCCTTGATATTAACAGTTTCCATATTCCTCTGGATAACAATATTAAGTGGTGGGTAGGCAAGTTGGAAACTTGCCTGTTCTCTTGCTCATTCTGCTACTAGTATCTGATGTGAATGGTTCCCTTCCACAACTTTGTTTTATTATTATTATTATTATTGTTGTTGTTATTATTTGCTATGATTATATGTCATTTCTCTTTGTGAACCAAATGTCAACAGACAAATACTGGCCCATTCAGTTAGTTTTTATTCTTTCAGCAATATAGAAAAAAAAAACTCCAAAGAATCTCTAATCTTCCCTGAAGAATGACTTGGTGATGCCTGAATCCCTCTATTGTCCCCATGAAGCTGAACAAATCTCTAGCCAATATTTTAGAAATTAGCTGCAAATTAGCTTTTCTTCCCTAGGTCTTTCATCATTTCACTCAGCCTTGGCTTCCCTCCTCACCAATTTTCCTTAGATATACCATTCATCCGTAGAGCCAGAAAGTGGCAAGAAAGAGGTTTGTAACTATATTCCAGACCAGGCTTTGATGCTACCTAAAATCCAGATATTCTAGTGGTGAAATGTGCACAGGAAGGGATGAGAGCCTAGGACATCTCTGGCTTAAGTTTGAAGAGTCAAAATTAAACAAATAGAGAATGAAGAACATGTTAAAATGTATGTGGCAATTTTGGTTGCTTATAATATGCCAGTCACTATGACAAATTCTCTACATCAACATTTTTTTTCCAGCTTTACTGAGAAATAACTGACATATAACATGTATAATCTTAAATTATACAGCACGATGATTTGATATATGTATATATTATGAAATAATTGTCACAATAGGTTAGTTAATATGTCTGCCACCTGAAATAAACTTTTTTGAGTGTAGTTAGAAAATTTAAGATTTATTCTTATAGCAAATTTAAAGTACATAATACAGTATTATTAACTATAGTTACCATGCTGTACATTAGATCTGCAGAACTTATAAGTAAGTTTTATAACTGGGACTTTGTCCCCATAGACACACACCTCCTCGTTTCCTTGCTGTCCAGTCCCTGGCAACCATCAATCTACTGCTATACTGATAAGTATAGTTATTATATATATATATATATATATATATATATACTATATATTATAGTTATTATTTGCCATCATACAACACTATTACCATATTATTGACTATATTTCCTATGCTATCCTTTTCATCCCTGTGACTTATTTATTTTATAACTGGAAATTTGTGTTAATCACCTTCACCTATTTTACCCATTCCCCCAATTCTCCACCCTTTGGAAACCACCAGTTGGTTTTCTGTATTAATGATTCTATTTGTTTCTGTGTTTGTGTTTGTTTTGTTTTATAGATTGTACATACAAGTGAAATCATAAAGTATTTTGTCTTTCTATGACTTAATTCACTTAGCATAATAATCTCTAGATCCATCAATGTTGTCACAAATGGCAAGATATCTCTCTGTGTTAATAGCTGAATAATATTCCATTGTACATGCACCACACTGAATCTTCTTTATCCATTCATTTATCAATGGACATTATGTTGCTTCCAAAATTTGGCTATTTTAATAATGCTGTAGTAAACATAGCAGTGCAGATATCTTCAAATTTACATCAACACTTCATATCACTGTAAGTGATCATTGTAAGAGGACACGTCAGTATGAAGACATGTGCCTATATTTCACTGTTTGTACTAGTTATTTGCTCTCCAAGACATTAGAAATATTAAGCAATTATTTGTCAAACTGTTTTGAGCCCACCTACTTGTAGTAAGAAATCAGTTTTATTTAAGTAGCAATAATATGTACATTGTTGGATTTTTGTGAGGATAAAATGAAATAATATGTGAAAATGACATGGGAGTAGTAGTCTACAGGGCATGTTCAGTAGTTGTTAAATTTCCTTTGGTTCTATTACTAATTAGAGTGTGATATTAGTATATAATGCACAGGTTAAAGATTGAAGGTTGGTAACAATTTCTAATGTTCATTTAGAATATATTTACTGAACATCTTTAAGTATTCTTGTATGTGTAATATTGAAATGAGTTACATATCCACAAGGAATTTTTGGATTAGTGGATTAAGTAAGGCATGGAAAAGCATAATATATTTACTGACATAAAATTTAAGACAGGCAAACAGAGTGGGACAGAGGGGCCATCATTTTTCAAAAGCAGATCTAATTTTTCTAATAAAACTTTCTCCAAAGTTTTGACATAGATAACTTCATTGTTTTGTAAGGAAGGGAGTTTTCTGGTCCTTTAGTGGATACAAGTTAATATCTTTGGAGGAAACTTTTTTTTCCTCACCTCATTGGCTGGCCTGCTTGTGTCTGGAGATATTCCCATGTCACTCACACAACATTCATCTGGGTTGCAGGGTAACCTTGCACACTTTTCCCTAGTCTAGAACTAATGGCATGTTTCTTGTCTCTCAGTTCCCCATCAGCACCACAGGGAGGATAGGTAAAACTTGTAAACAGTATCTTATCCCTCCTTCTAAGCCTGGACATACCGTTCTATCCTCTTGAATTATGCTAGGGCTGCTCCATGTGGGTGTAGGGAGGCCTATTGTGGAGATTTCCTCCCAAAGTACCAGAGAGGGAGCAAAGCAAGGATTCTTTTCCTCCTGGAATCTTTACCATCTATTTAATGTTATATTTCCTTTTCTTGGACTTAGAATTCTTTTGGTGGAAAGATTAGGCCTTAAAGTTGATCAACACTTTTTCTTTTTCTCTTCAACAGTAACAGACTAGAAGGAGTGGGTTTTCTTTTCCCTGTGTGTGATTCTTCCTACTCTAGTGGAAGTCTTATGCAGTAGCTTCCATTATGGAAGGAGTATTTTCTCCATACTGCCAAAGAGACTTAATGATCTGCCATTTCCAGGCATAATTCTTTAACTAGGACTCACAGGATAACTTGAAGCAAATGATTCTGGGTAACATAAATATTACCACACTACACTGTAATTTACATAAACAGAAGTAATATAATTGATAATGTAATAAGTATCACATAAGTGACATAAAGAAGTAGGAGATTTTAGAGGAGGGGAAGATAGTTTCTGACATGAGAAATCTCAGAATTTTAGGTGGCTTTTTTTTTTTATGAAAGAGGTTTGATCTTGATAGGAAAAACAATGTATTAAGTGAGGACATTGGAGATAGTTTCATTAGTAAAAATGGCTAGAGCCTTAGTACAGAGGCATTGTATAACTATTTTTAAAAACATTTCCTCGTGCTCAAAATGTGATGGGGATATAACAATTTTTTCTAAACATATAAAATGTAGAAAATATGGAAAAAATAAAGAGGTGAAATTAAAAGTGGGGTAAATATGTCCTTGCCTTAGAAATGAAAGAGAAATATGAAATGGTTATAAAGGTTACAGCTATGAACCTGGTGGGATCTGTTCACAGAGGCAAGCAGAGGCAACCAAGAGTTCTTCATTTGTGACAAATGAAACTGAAATGTTCTACACAAGACAGAGCAGTTGGTGTAGAATTATATTTGCTTAATAAGAAGGTTAAGTATTTTAATTTTTTTAGTTTTTTTTAGGTCTAGTGTAGTTAACATAGAGTTTCATATTAGTTTCAGGTGTACAATATAGTGATTCAACAGTTCCATATATTACTGACTGCTCATCAGGATAAGAGTACTTTTTTAAAAATTTTTTTAAATGTTTGTTTATTTTTGAGAGACAGAGAGACAGAATGTGGGTGGGGGAGGGGCAGAGAGAGAAGGAAACAGAATTCAAAGCAAGTTCCAAGCTCTGAGCTATCAACACAGAACCCAATGCGGGGCTCCAACTCATGAACCGTGAGATCATAACCTGAGCTGAAGTCGGACTCTTAACCAACTGAGCCACCCAGGTCCTCCAGGATAAGAGTACTCTTAAACCTCATCATCTATTTCACCTGTTATCTCCCCTCTGGTAACCCTCTATTTATTCTCTATAGTTAGGAGTCTATGTTTTGGGGTTATTTCCTCTTCCTTTGTTTGTTTGTTTTGTTAAATTCTACGTATGAGTGCAATCATATTGTATTGTCCTTCTCTTACTGGCATATTTTGCTTAGCATAATAATCTCTAGATCCATCCATATTGTTGCAAATGGCAAGATTTCATCCTTTTTTATGGCTGAGTAACATTCCACTGTGTGTGTATCTATACACACACATGAAGTATACATACATACACAAAGCATATATGTATATATACGTGCATACCACATCTTCTTTATCCATTCAACTATTTATCGACGCATGGGCTACTTCTAAAGTTTGGCTATTGTAAATAATTGTGCAATAAACATGAGTGCTTATATCCCTTTGAATTGGTGTGTTCATAAGTGGTGTGATTCTTGGATCATAAGGTAGTTCTATTTTTAAGTTTTTGAGGAACCTCCATAGTGTTTTCCCCAGTGGCTGCACTAGTTTGCATTTTCACTGATAGTGCATGAGGGTTCTTTTTCCTCCACATTCTTCCCAAAAGTTGTTTGAGTTTTCTATTTTAGCAATTCTGACAGGTGTGAGATGACATCTCATTGTGGTTTTGATTGCATTTCCCTGGTGATGTTGAACATCTCTTCATATGTCTATTGGCCATCTGTAGGTCTCCTTTAGAAAAATGTCTGTTCATGTCTTTTGCCATTTTTAGTTGGATTATTTGGTTTTTTGAGTTTTTAGTTGTATAAATTATTTATATCTTTTGGATACTAATCATTCATTAGATGTGTCATTTGCAAATATCTTATTCCATTTAGTAGGTTGTCTTTTTGTTTGTTTGTTTCTTTTGCTGTGCAGAGCATTTTGTTTTGATGTAGCCCCGATAGTTTATTTTTGCTTTTGTTTCCCTTGCCTCAGGAGACCTATCTATAAAGATGTTCCTATGACCAATGTTAAAGAAATTACTGCCTTTGCTCTCTTCAAGGCAAAGATGTTCCTTATTGTGGTTTCAGGTATCACATTTAGGTCCCTCATCTATTTTGAGTTTATTTTTGTGTCTGATGTAGAAAGTCATTCAGTTTCATTCTTTTGCATGTAGCTGACCAGTTTTTCCAACACCATTTGTTGAAGACACTTTTTTTTTCCTATTGCATATTTTTGCGTCCTTTTGAAAATTAGTTGACCATATAGTTGTGCATTTATTTCTGGGTTTTCTACTCTGTTCCATTGCTCAGTGTGTCTATTTTCATGCCAGTACCATACTGTTTTGATTGCTACTGCTTTGTAATTAATTTGTCTGGAAGTCTGGAATTGTGATACCTCCAATTGTGTTTTTCTTTTTCAAGATTGCTTTGGCTACTTGGGGTCTTTTGTGATTGCATACAAATTATAGAATTATTTGTTCTAGTTCTGTGAAAAAATGCTATTGGGATTTTTATAGGGATTGCTTTGAGCAGTATAGACATTTTAATAATAATGTTATTCCAGTGCATGAGCATGGAATATGTTCCCTTTTTTTTATGTTGTGTTCAATTTTTTCATAACTATTTTACAGTTTTCAGAGTACAGGTCTTTCATCTCTTTTGTTAAATTTATTTCTAAGTATTTTATTATTTTTGGTACAATTGCAAATGGGATTTTTCTTCTTAATTTCTATTTCTGCTTCATTATTAGTGTATAGAAATGCAATGGATTTCTGTACATTGATTTTCTAAAAATATTTATTTATTTATTTTTGAGAAAGAGACAGAAAGAGCACAAGCAGGGGAGGGGCAGAGAGAAGAGACATGAATACTAAGCAGACTCTGAGCTGTCAACCCAGTGTGGGGCTCAAACTGTTAGATCATGACCTGAGCTGAAATCACGAGTTGGATGTTTAACCTGCTGAACCACCCAGGCACCCCTGTACCCTGTACATTGATTTTGTATCCTACAACCTTACAAAATTCATTCAGTTCTAGGAGTTTTTTGGTGGAGTCTTTATAGAGTTTTATATAGAAAGTATCATGTCATCTACAAACAGTAAAAGTTTTACTTCTTTCTTACCAATTTGGATGTATTTGTCTCTTTTTGTTGTCTGATTGCTGTGGGTAGGACTTCCAGTAGTATGTTGAATAAAAGTGGTGAGAGTGGCCATCTTTGTTTTGTTGTTACCTTAGAGGAAAAGCTTTCAGTTTTTTCCCATTGAGTATGATGTTAGCTGTGGGCTTTTTACATAAGGATTTTATTATACTGCTGAATGTTCTCTCTTAACCTACCTTGCTGAGGGTTTTTATCATGAATGGATTTTATACTTCATTGAATGCTTTTTCTACATCTATTAAAATAATCATGTAGTTTTTATCCTTTCTCTTATTGATGTGATGTATCATATATTGATTTGCAAATATTGAATGACACTTATATCCTAGGAATAAATCCCACTTGATTTTGGTGAATCATTTTTTAAATGTATTGCTGGATTCTGTTTTCTAATATTTTGTTGAGGATTTTGCATCTATGTTCATCAGAGATATTGGCCTGTAGTTCATTCTCTCTCTCTCCCTCCCGCCTTCCCTCCCCCCAACCCCCACCCCTCTCTCTCTCTCTCTCACTGTCTTTATCTGGTTTTAATATCAGGGTAATGCTGCCCTCTTAGAATGGATTTGGGAGTTTCCCTTCTATTTTTTGGAGTAGTTTGAGAACAATAGGTATTAACTCTTTAAATGTTTGGTAGATTTCACCTGTGAAGCTGTCTGGTCCTGGACTTTTGTTTGTTGGGGTTTTTTGAATTACTGATTCAATTTCATTACTTGTAATAAGTCTATTAATACTCTTTATTTCTTCCTACTTCAGTTTCAGTAAGTTATACATTTCTAGGAATCTATCCATTTCTTCTAGGTTTTGTAATGTTTGGCATATATTTTTTCATAATATTCTCTTATGGTCATTTGTACTTCTGTAGTGTCAGTTTTTACTTCTCATCTTTAATTTGTGATTTTGTTGAATTGAGTCCTCTCTGTCTCTGTCTGTCTCTTTTTCCATGAGTCTGCCTACAGGCTTATCAATTTTGTTGATTTTTTTAAAGAACCACCTCCTGGTTGCATTGATCTGTTCTATTGTTTGTTTGCTTTTTTTGTTTGTTTCGATATCATTTATTTCTGTTCTTATCTTTATTATTTCCTTCCTCTGCTGATTTTGTGTTTTGCTTGCTGTTCTTTTTACAGCTCTTTTAGGTGTAATGTTAGGTTGTTTATTTGAGATTTATTGCTTCTTCAGGTAGACCTGTATTGCTATAAACCTCCCTGTTAGGACAGCTTTTGCTGCATCCCAAAGATTTTGAATCATTACGTTTTTATTTTCATTTGTCTCCATTAATTGTTTTAAAGAGAGAGAGTCAGTGCAAGCAGGTGAGAGGGGCAGAGAGAGAGAGAGAGAGAGAGAGAGGGAGAGAGAGAGAGAGAGAGAGAGAGAGAATCTTAAACAGGCTTCATGCTCAGTATGGAGCCAAACATGGAGCTTGATTCCACAACCTTGGGATCATCACCTGAGCCAAAATCAAGGATCACTGAACCAAATGAGCCAACCAGGTGTTCCTTTCCATTTAATTTGTGATTTCCATTTTGATTTATTGTGTCCTAATATAATTATTTTGTGTGTGTGTTGAAAACATTTAAGATCTAGACTATTAGCAACTTTGATGTATATAATTCGGTATTGTTGGTTATAATCTCTCTGCATTAGATATCAGGACTTACTCATCTTTTATTTGCAACTTTGTACCCTTTAAAAACATCCGCCAAACCTGGGACACCGGGTTGGCTCAGTCGGTTGAATATCGGACTTTGGCTAAGGTCATGATCTCACGTTCCGTGAGTTCGAGCCCCATGTCGGGTTCTGTGCTGACAGCTCAGAGCCTGAAGGCTGCTTCGGATTCTGTGTCGCCCTCTCTCTTCTCCTCCCCCACTCGTGCGCTGTCTCTCTCTCTCAAAAATAAATAAACATTACAAAAACATCCCCCAGCTCCAATTTCCTCACATGACTTGACAGGTAACTTTCATTCCATTCTCTGTTTCTATGAGTTTGGCTTTTTAAGATTAGAATGGCTATCATGAAGAAGACAGGAGATAACATGTTTTGGCAGAGATTTGGAGAAACGAGAAAACTTGTGCATTGTGAATCAACTGTAAATTAGTTTACCCTGTATGGAAAACAGTATGGAAGTTTCTCAAAAGATGAAATAAACTGTTAAAGAACTATTGTTCGGAGCACTTTCAGGAGATGTCCTTGGGAAACAGAAAAACATAAGCACATCCTCATGACCAAGATCATTAGCCTCCTGCAGACTCTGTTCCTGAATCTGCATGATCTCCCATGTGAACACAGAACAAGACATTATTATTATTATTATTATTATTATTATTTGAGGTGGTTGACATATTTATTGCTTTGAAGATGGAGGGCATGTGATCAGGAGCTCTTGGTGGGGCAGGATGCTTCCTCTTTATCATAACAAACTTCTGGCAGCACAGGATGGTGTTGGCTCCATGAATGGCAGCCATGTGCACATCTGGGCAGAACTTGTCCTTGCAGATTATGTGCTGATGCTGCTAGGGTGGCCCAGTCTTGTTAATGGTGGTCTCCACCTAGGAGGTAGTGGGTTTTCACTGGCCAGATACCCACTTCCTGACCATTACACATTTTCTGGGGCCACCAATTCGATGCCCACTGTCTTGCAGTGAATCAGCGCATTGTCACAGAAGGAGTTGGGAACCTTCAGGTTATTGGGTTTGGTGTTGTTTGTCTGCTTTTTCTTTTTCAGGAAGCTGGAGCAGTTCCTCACAACACCCATTGAAGGCAGGTAGACATGGCAGCAGCTCCTTTCACTATTGTGGCCAGAGTGGGATAAAGAGCTACACTGATAATAGTCATCATAGCTGTTTTAATATCCGTTTCTGTTAACTCTACCATCTGTGTCATTTCTGAGTCTGTTTCTATTGACTTTTTTTCTCATTATAGAGATGTTTTCTGCTGTTTCACATGTTTACTAATCTTTATTTGAATTCCAAATGTGATTATTAGGTTGTTGAATGCTTGATCATGCAGATTTCTGTAGCTCTTTCTTTATGTGTCTCCTTCTTCTTAAGACCTCATCTCGACAGTTTCTATACTCTTAAGCACTTAATATGATCAGGGGTTTTTTTTGCCTTTATTTTAACCATCCTAGTATGAGTATTAGGCACTCATTATTGTTTCTATTTCTATTTCCTTTATTATTATTGATATTGATATAACTATTTTGCCCATTTTTATTTGTTTTTAATTTTTTTAATGTTTATTTTTATTTTTTTTTTTTTTTAAATTTTTTTTTTCAACGTTTATTTATTTTTGGGACAGAGAGAGATAGAGCATGAACGGGGGAGGGGCAGAGAGAGAGGGAGACACAGAATCGGAAACAGGCTCCAGGCTCCGAGCCATCAGCCCAGAGCCCGACGCGGGGCTCGAACTCACGGACCGCGAGATCGTGACCTGGCTGAAGTCGGACGCTTAACCGACTGCGCCACCCAGGCGCCCCTTAATGTTTATTTTTGAAAGGCAGAGACAGAGTGTAAGTAGAGGGAAGGCAGAGACAGAGGAAGACACAGAATCCCAAGCAGGGTCCAGGCTCTGAGCTGTCAGTACAGAGCCCAACACAGGGCTCGAACCCACGAACCGTGAGACCATGACCTGAGCTGAAGTCGGACGTTTAACTAACTGAGCCATCCAGGTGCCCCTATTTTGCCTATTTTTAAAGTAGGCTAATTGTCTTGTCTTTTGAAAGAATTTCTTTACCAAAGTAGTTTAGTAATTCTAGATTCTTTGTATTTCCATATAAATTTTAGAATCTCATTGCCAATTGCTTAAAAAAAAAGCCTGCTGAAATTTTGACTGCAATTATATAAAATCTATGGGACAGTTAGGGGAAACTATTATCATAACATTATAACAATATTGAGTATTCTCATCAATTAACATGAACACATGATTTGAACCAACATTTCAAGATAAATGAATGTCTAGTAAATATATAAAGAGATGCATAATATTATTCACCAAGGAAATGGAAAATAAAATCATGGTGAATTTTACTACACATACATTAGAATGGCTAAAAGTGAAAAGACTGAAAATACAAAATGTAGATAATGTTATGGAACAACATTGTGGAATATGCATTGCTTATGGAAATGTAAAATTAAACAGCTACTCTGGAAAAGCTATAGGAAGTTCCTTTTGGAGCTAGAAATACACTTAACAAATGATAAATTGCACTCTTTTTTTTAAGTTTATTTTTTGAGAGAGAGAGAGTGAATGGGGAGGGGAAGAGTGGGGGGACAGAGGATGTAAAACAGGCTCTGTGCTGGCAGCAGGGAGCTCAAACTCATGAACTGTGAGGTCATGACATGAGCTGAAGTTGGACACTCAACTGACTGAGCCACCCAGGCACGCTGAGAGATTGTATTCTTGAGTATTCCACATTTAAAAGAATTTTTATAACATTTCTTATACCTCAAAACTGAACACTTTTTATACTCCAAAACTTATTGAAACAGAGAACAAAATGGTAGTTTATCAGGGGCTGAGGAAAATGAGAAGATGGTCAAAGATTAGAAACCTCCAGTTATAAGATGAATAAGTTTTGGAGGTCTAATAGACAGCATAGTGATTATAGTTAATAATTGTGTGGTATATACAACATTGCTAAGAAAGTAGATCTTAAATGTTTTCACTGCAAAAATGAAATGGTAGCTATGTAACATGATGGAGGTGTTAGCTAACCCCCTATTGATAAACATTTTGCAGAATATAACTGTATCAGGTCAACATATTATACGCTTTAAACTTACACATTCTTATATGTCAACCATATCTCAATAAAGCTGAAAAAAATTCAGATGAAGATTTGTAGTAGGTGAATGGGCTTTGAAAATTGTAAAGAACTTCCCGAAATCCAAACTTCTTCAAGTAGTTTGATTTTAAGGGTTGAAATACCTTCAGATTTCTTGGTAGTCTTCATATACCTAATAACATTTCCTTATTACATGGTAACTATTAAAATATTCAATGAATACTTATTTATTGAATAAATGGATGCCATAACAACAACAGAGAATTTTCACAGTATTTCTTACACCTTAAACATGGACACAATCTTAATGCTTATCAATGGGAATTTATAAGTATGCCATGGTCATATAATAGACTACTACCTGATTAAAATGAATAAACTATTAATCATGAATGAATATGGATAAATATCCCATAAAAAGTATTCCAAATAGGAGAAGCCAGGCCAAAAAATTAAAATAATGATTTCATTTATATGAAGTTTTTGAAAAGATAAAAAGAGTCACTAAAATAGAAATCAGGTAATTAGTGGTTTGTGGTGGGGGTTGGAGAATTAACTACAAAGACACATAGAGAACTTGAAGTGATGGCAATGGTCTCTGCTAGCTTTAATGGAAGTCACATAAACACATACATTTGCCTAAACTTAGTGAACTGTACTTAAAATGGCATATTGTGGAATATAAAATATAATTTAATAAAGTAGATTAGAAAGCCTAATAGTTGAATTTAATAGCAGATTAAATATAAAGGCTGACCAGAAAAAGTCAGAAGAAGTTATTATTAATTTTTTAATGTTTATTTATTTTTAAGAGAGACAGAAACCGAGTATGAGTTGGGGAGGGGCAGAGAGAGAGAGAGAGAGAGAGAGAGAGAGAGAGAGGAGACAGAATCTGAAGTAGGCTCCAGGCTCTGAGCTGTCAGCACAGAACCCAACGCGGGGGGTGGGGAGGTGTTGAACTCACAGACCCCGAGATCATGACTCAATCTGAAGTCAGATACTTACCTCACTGAGCCACCCAGCCTCCCCCAGAAGAAATTATTTTTAACGTTTTACAGAGAAGTCAAAGTGAAAAATATATAAAAGAGGTTAAGAGACATAAACTGAGGGGCACCTGGGTGGCTCAGTTGGTTAAGTGCCCAACTCTTGATTTTGCTCAGGTCATGATCTCAGAGTCATGAAATCCAAGGTTCTTACATATTCTGAGAGGAGAATAAAGACAGTGATTAAGTTTTTGTTAAGGGTTTATATTATAACTTTCTAACTAAGGGAGTAATAGAACTATGAGGAAAATAATCCAAAAGAAAGTAATAAATGAAGGGAAAAAAAGAAATAGGACAAACAGGACATGTAGAAATAACAAAATCCCCAACACACAAATAGATGAAATCCAAATACATTATAAGTTATATTAATTATAAATATATTAAAAGCTCCATTTGAGGGGCGCCTGGGTGGCGCAGTCGGTTAAGCGTCCGACTTCAGCCAGGTCACGATCTCGCGGTCTGTGAGTTCGAGCCCCGCGTCGGGCTCTGGGCTGACAGCTCAGAGCCTGGAGCCTGTTTCCGATTCTGTGTCTCCCTCTCTCTCTGCCCCTCCCCCGTTCATGCTCTGTCTCTCTCTGTCCCAAAAATAAATAAACGTTGAAAAAAAAAATTAAAAGCTCCATTTGAAAACAAAAATCCTAACTTTTGCTGGTTTTGAGCAATCTTTAAAGATACAAACTCAGAAAATTCAAATGTTGGAAAATGGAGAAAGGAGTAACCTTTCTTGCATCAAAAAATTGTTATAGATTTTTATATAAAAAAACTACAAAAACAAAAGTAGCTGAAGGTATTTCAATATAAAATGAAAGAATCTACATGTATATATTTTTAATACAGCTTATAAATAAGGAGCCGCTAATGGGACCATTAAAAGTTGTCACTAAGAGCATAGGGTTGCAATTTGTAGTCTCTAAAACAGTAAGGAAAAAAACAATAAAGAAAAATTTTAATTCAAAACAAAGTAAGGAAGGAAAACAAAAGGAGGAAAGAAAAAAAGATAAAATTAATAAAAAAATAAGATAGCAGAAATACATTCAATCTAAGCAATGACATAAATGCAGTGAAATTACATTAACTTATGAAATATTGCAGGTTACTAGTTTCTCTAAAAATAATAAAAATAAAATAGCTCAGCACTGCTTATGAAAATACACTGACAAATGAAACAATACAATGAAACATAGTGAGAAATTAAAGTATGTGTATCAGGTAAATATTAACCAAAATAGTAAAACATTGAAACCCCAAACTGGTTATTTTATAATAATCTCCCAATTAAACACAAATGGAAGAACATTCAATAAAAATTAGCAATTTAAATTTATAAGTGTATGAGAAATTGAATAACCAGGCATCCCCAAACATGTAGATACCTCCCTCCTCTTAAAAAAATGCACAAAAATACAAAACATCATTATCATGTGAGGATACACAAGTTCCTTGAACTCCATTGTAACGAAATATATTTGTCAAGTGTTCAGATCCTATCCAGGTCTACTTGTGCACCACCCTTGGGTTGGGAAAGCAATAATGGCTTGTTTTATTTCAGTTACTACTAATTTAATAAGTGTTTTGGAGTCTAAAAATTTTACCATTATTTCTAACATAGCCTTCATGAGAATATATGATAGGCTTTCCAAACCAGTACCAAAATGTAAGGCTTGAATTTATTTTTTATTCTGTCACATAACCATTTGTGAAACAGTCCTGCAGAGTGACCAACAGCTTAGCCTGGGAAACACATTAATGTATACTTCAGATTTGGATTTAATTATTTACATTTTGATCCTAGTCAAGTGATTAAACCTTTTTAAAAAATTTATGTGTCTAAAAATGGGAAGGAAATATCTTCAATATATTATAGATAATTTGTAATTTTGTATGGAAAACACTTTGTAAATATGCACACACTTACATACTGTAAATGTGTTTTTCATATTTTTTTGTCCAGTGTTTGTATATAAGTATACCTTTTAAGAAAACAAGAGGAATGGTAGGTAAATCTTTGATATTGCAATCCTCCATTCATCCTCTGTCTCAATACTTAAGTATATATCAATAACAAATAAGACTTTTAAAATTTTCTATATTTTTTATTGAACTAGAGTTGACATACAATATTAATTTCAGGTGCATAACATAGTGATTTGGCATTCATGTATATTACAACGTGATAACCATGACAATCTAGCTACCATCTGTCACCATACAGAGTTGTTACAGTATTCCCTATGCTGTATATTAATTACATCATCATATCTTTTAGTTTATAACTGGAAGTTTGTATCTTTTCATCCTCTTCTCTTTGGCCATCTTCTCTTAGCCTCCTCCTCTTGGCTATTTTTTCTTTGGATAAATATCCAGAAATGGAATTGCTGGATTCTATGGTATTTCTACTTTTAAATTGTTGAGAAACCTCCATACTGTTTTCCCTAGAGGCTATGCCATTTTCATTTCCAACAACAGTGCACATAAGGTTCCCTGTTCTTTGCATCCTCACCAACACTTCTTGTTTCTTGTGTTCTTGATAATACCCATTCTGACAAGTGTGAGGTGGCATCTCATTGTGGTTTGGATTTGTACTTCCCTGATGATTAGTGATATTGAGCATCTTTTAATGTGTCTGTTCATCATCTGTCTTCTTTGGAGAAATGTCCATTCATGTTTTCTGTCCATTTTTTGTTTGTTTTTTTTATATTGAGTTGTGTGAGCTCTTTATATACTTTACTTATTAACCTCTTATTGGTTGTATCATTTGCAAATACCTACTCCCATTCAATGGATTGTCTTTTTTGTTTTGTTAATGGTTTCCTTCATTCTTAAAAAGCTTTATAGTTTGATATAGTCTCATTTGTTTATTTTTGCTTTTACTCCCTTTGCCTGAGGAGATAGTTCTGAAAAAATTAAGATCAATGTTAAAGAGCTTAATACCGGTTTTTTTTGTCTTTGGGATTTTTATTATGTCCAGTATTACCTTTACTTCTTTAATCCATTTTGAGCTTATTTCATATTTGGTGGAAGAAAGTGGTCTAGTTTCATTCTTCTGCAGGTAGCTATCCAATTTTCCCAGTATTATTTATGAAAAGATGGCCTTTTCCCCATTATATATTCTTGTCTTTTCTGTTGAAGTATAATTTACTGTATACATATGGGTTTATTTATGGACTTTCTACTCTGTTCTATTGATCCATATGTGTGTATGTATTAGTGCCAGTACCATATTGTTTTCATTACTAGAGCTTTGTAGTATAGTTTGAAGTCAGGGAATGTGATACCTCTTCTTTCTCAAGATTGTTTTGGTTATTTGGGAATTTTCGTGGTTCCATACAATTTTTAGAATATCTTTTAGTTCCATAAAAATTGCCATTGATATTTTGATAGAGATTGCATTGAATTTATAGCTTACTTTGGTAGTATGGACATCTTAACAATATTTATTATTCCAATTCATGACTACAGTATGTATTTCCTTTATTTCTGTCTTCAATTTTTTCATCAATGTCTTATGGTTTATAGAGTATGGGTCTTTCACCTTCTTGGCTAAATTTACTTCTAAATATTTTAGTCTTCTTACTGTAATTGCAAGTGGCATTTTTAAAATTCTCTTTCAGATTATTCATTTGTGTATAGAAATGCATATTTATGCATATTTTATATCCTGAAGCTTTAGTGAATTCATTTATTAGTCTAGTAAGTTTTATTTGATGGGGTCTTTAAGATTTTTTGTATATAGTATGTCATCTACAAATAATGACAATTTTACTTATTTTCCAATTTGGATGCTGTTTGTTTATTTTTCTGATTCGCTTGCTAGGACTTCTAAGACTATATTAAATAAAATTGATGAGATCTTGTCTTATTCCTGATCTTAAAGGAAACGCTCTTAGCTTTTCACCATTCATATGGTGTTAGCTTTTTATGATATTTTTAATCATAAATGGATGTTGAATTTTGTCAAATGTTTTTTTCTATCTACTTTAGATCATATGATTTTTATTATATTTTTTGTTAATATAATGTATCAACACTAATTGATTTGTAGGTTTTGAACCATCCTTGCATCCTTGGAATAAATCCCACTGCATTACAGTGCATGATTCTTTTAACATACTATTGAATTTAGTTTGCCAATATTTTTTTCAGGATATTTGCATTTATGTTCAACAGGAATACTGGACTGATATTTTCTTTCGTTTTTTATTTGTGGTGTCCTTATTTGGTTTTGGTATTAGGGTAATGCTGAGCCTTGCAAAACAAGTTTGCCAGAATTCCTTCCTATTCAATTTTTTAAAAAATAATTTGAGAAGTATGGGTACTAACTCTTCTTTAAATGCTTGCTGGTTTACCCTAAAAAACCATCTGGTCCTGGAGGGGAAATTTTTAAATTACTGATTCAATTTCATTACTGGTAATTGGTCTATTCAGAATTCTATTTCTTCCTGATCTCTCTTAGAAGGTGTGTGTTTCCAAGAATTTACCATTTTTCTAGGTTGTCCCATTTGTTGTCATATATATATTTTTTATTGCTCTTATGATCCTTTGTATTTCTGTGGAATCATTTGTAACTTCTTCTATTTCACTTCTGATTTTACGTATTTGGGCCTTTTTTTCCCCCTTGATGCATCTGGATAAAGGTTTGTTTATTTTGTTTAACTTTTCAAAACACTACATCTTAGTTTCATTGATATTTTATGTATTTTTTTGTCTCATTTCGCTGATTTTCATTCTTATCTTCATTATTTCCTTCTTTCTACTAACTTTGGGCTTTGCTTGTTCTTATTTTTCCAGTTCCTATATATTGAAGGTTAGATTGTTTATTTGAAATTTTTCTTGTTTCCTGATGTAGGCCTATATTGCTGCAAACTTTCCTCCTAGAACTGCTTTTGCTGCATCCCATAGATTTGGAACATTGTGTTTGCATTTTCAATTTCCTCAAAGTATTATTTTATTTCTTCTTTGATTTCTTATTTGACCCACTAGTTGTTCGTTAGCATATTGTTTAGCCTCCATCGGTTTATGGGTTTTTTTCTAGTTTTCTTCTTGTAATTGAATTTCTACTTTCATACCATTGTAGTCAGAAAAAAAAATACTTGATATGAATTTAGTTTTTTTGAATTATCCAGACTTGTTTTGTGGCCTAACATGCACTCTATCCTAAAGAATGTTATATGAGCACTTGAAAAGAATGTGTATTCTGCTTTTTCAGAAAGAATGATCTGTATATATCTATAAGTCCATTTTGTCTAATGTGTCTTTTATTGCCAATGTTTCCTTATTGATTTTCAGCCTAGATGGTCTATCCATTGATGTAAGTATGGTATCAAAGTCTTTGTTATTATATTACTGTTATTTTCTCTCTTCCTATTTATTAATATGTGTCATACATTTAAGTGCCTTTATGCTAGGTACATAGATAGTTACAAGTGTTATACTCTTTTTAGATTGATCCCTTTATCATTATGTAATGCCTTTATTTGTCTCCAGTTACAGTCTTTGTTTAAAGTATATTTTGTCTGATATAAGTATTGATAGCACAGCTTTTTATTTGTATTTGCATGGAATATCTTTTTGCATGCCTTCTCTTACATTTTGTGTGTCTTTAGATCTGAAATGAGTGTCATGTAGCCAGCATATAAATTTTTTTTCCATTCAGCTCTGTCCTTTGATTGGAATATTTAGTCAATTTATATTTAAGGTAATTACACTTACTGCCATTTTGTTGATTGCTTTCTCGTTGTTTTTGTTGTTTTTGTCTGTTTCTTGTTAATCCTCTTGTTCTCTTGATTTATGATTTGGTGACTTTCAGATAATGTTTATATATAATATCTAATGCATATAGCTGTCTATTTTAAGTTGATAGATGTCTAAGATCAAGCCCATCCTAAAAAGCACTACATTTTTACTACTCTGACCAACATTCTACATTTTTAACATCATGTTTTACATCTTATTTTATGTATACTTTGACAAATTATTGTAAGTCTAGATGATTTTACTACATTTTCCTTTTAAGCTTCATACTAGCTATGTAGGTGGTTGATCCACTACCTTTAATATGTATTTGCCTTACTAGTGAGATGTTCTTCTTTCATAATTTTTCTTATTTTAATCTTTTCTTTTCAATCTTAAAGTCCCTTTAACAATTCTTTTAAGAACAATTTGGTGACTATAAACTCCTTTAGCTTTTGCTTGCCTAGGAAACTCATTATTTCTCAACTCTGAGTGATAACTTTGCCAGGTGGAGTATTTTTAGTTAAGTGTATTTTTTTTAGCATTTTGAATATATTGTGCCACTCCTTTTTGGCCTGTAAAGTTTTTGCTGGGAAATCAGCCTGTAGTCTTATGGGGGTTCTTGTTTATATAATTATCTCTTGCTACTTTATCTTGCTATTAATTATCTCTTGCTGCTTTAAAAAAATATTTCAAGTTTTTATTTAAATTTCATTAGTTAACATTTAGGGTAGTATTAGTTTCAGGAGTAGAATTTAGTGACTCATTACTTACATAAAACAAGTGCTCTCCTTAATAATACCCATCACCCAGTTAATCAATCTACCCTCCACCTCCCCCTTTCTCCCAGGAACCATAGTTTGTCTATAGTTAAGAGTCTGTTTTATAGTTTGCATCTCTCTTTATTTTTTTTTCACTCCATATGTTCATCCTTTTAATTTCTTAAATTCCACATATGTATGAAATTATATGGTATTTGTCTTTCTCTGACTGACTTATTTCACTTAGAATAATACACTCTAGCTCAATCCATGTCATTGCAAATTCCAAGATTTCATTCTTTTTTTATGGCTAACATTCCATTGTATTTATGTACCACCTTTTCTTTATCCATTCGTCAGTCAGTGGACATTTGGGCACTTTCCATAATTGGGTATGATAATGCTGCTATAAACATCAGGGTTCATGTATTCCTTTGTTTCAGTATTTTTGTATCCTTTGGATAAATACCTAATAGCGCAATTGCTGTATTGTAGGGTAGTTCTATTTTTATTATTTTGAGGAACCTATATACTGTTTTACAGAGTGGCAGCACCAGTTTGCATTCCCTGGTGTTTGCGTTCCTTATACAGTTTGCAACAGTATAAGAGGGTTCCCCTTTCCCCACATCCTTACTAACACCTATTGTTTCCTGTGTTGTTCATTTTAGGCATTCTGACAGGTGTGAGGTGATACTTCATTGTAGTTTTGATTTGTATTTCCCTGATGATGAGTGATGCTGACCATCTTTTTATGTGACTGTTAGCCATCTGTATTTCGTCTTTGGAAAAATGTCTATTCATGTCTCTGCCCATTTCTTAACTAGATTATTTGTTTTTTAGGTGTTGACTTTGATAAGTTCTTTATAGATTTTGGATACTAACTCTTTATCAGATATGTCGTTTGCAAATATATTCTCCCATTGCAAAGGTTGATTTTAAGTTTTATTGACTGTTTGCTGTGCAGAAGATTTTATCTGGGTGAAGTCCTAATAGTTCATTTTTCTTTTGTTTTCCTAGACTCCAGTGACATGTCTAGTAAGAATTTGCTATGGCCAATGTCAAAGAGATTGCTGTCTGTGTTCTCTTCTAGGATTTTCATGGTTTCCTGTCTCATATTTAGGTCTTTCATTCATTTTGAATTTTTTTTGTGTGTATGGTGTAAGAAGTTACACAATTTCATTCTTCTGCACATTGCTGTCCAGATTTCCCAACACCATTTGTTGAATAGACTGTCCTTTTCCATCGGACATTCTTTCCTGCTCAAAGATGAGTTGATTATATAGCTGTGAGTCCATTTCTGGGTTTTCTATTCTGTTCCATGGATCTATGTGTCTGTTTTTGTGCCAGTCCCATACTGTCTTGATGACTACAGCTTTGTAATACAGCTTGAAGTCTGGAATTGTGATGCCTCCAGATTTGCTTTTCTTTACAAAATCGTTTTGCCTATTCAGTCTTTCGTGGTTCTATACAAATTTTAGGATTGTTCTAGCTCTGTGAAAAATTATATTGGTATTTTTATAGAGATTGCATTAAATATGTAGATTTCTCTGGGTAGCATAGACATTTTAACAATACTTGTTCTTCCAATCCATGAACATGAAATCTTTTTCCATTTATTTGTGTCTTCTTCAATTTCTTTCGTAAGTGTTCTAGAGTTTTCAGCATACACATTTTTCACCTCTTTGGTTAGGTTTACTCCTAGGTATCTTAAGTTATTTGGTCCAATTGTAAATGAGATCAATTCCTTGATATTTCTTTCTGCTGCTTCATTATTGGCTTATAGAAATGCAACAGAGTTTTGTACATTGATTTTGTTTCCTGTGACTTTACTGAATTCATGTATCAGTTGTAGCAAGTTTTTGGCAGAATCTTTCAGGTTTTCTCCATAGCGTATCATGTCATCTGTGAATAAAATTTGACTTCTTCCTTGTCAATTTGGATTCCTTTTTTTTTTTTTTTTTTTGTCTTCTGGTTGCTGAGGCTAGGAATTCCAGTACTATGTGAACAAGAGTGGTGAAAGTGGACATCCCTGTCATGTTGCTGACATTAGGGGGAAAGCTCTCAGATTTTTCCCATTAAGGATATTAGCTGTGGGTCTTTCTTATATGGCCTTTATGATGTTGAAATATGTTCCTTCTATCCCTACTTTCTTGAGGGTTTTTATCAAGAAAGGCTGCTGAATTCTGTAATGCTTTTTTCTGAACCTATTGAGAGGATCATGTGGTTCTTATCCTTTCTTCTATTAATTTAGTGTATCATGTTGTTTGATTTGTGAATATTAAATTACCCTTGCAGCCTAAGAGTAAATCCCACTTAATCTTGGTGAATAATTCTTTTAATGTACTGTTGGATTCGATTTGCTAGTATTTTGTTGAGAATTTTTACATCCATGTTGATCAGGGATATTGGCCTGTAATTCTCTCTTATAGTGGGGTCTTTGGTTTTGGAATAAAGGTAATGCTGGCCTCAGAAATAATTTGGAAGTTTTCCTTCCATTTCTATTTTTTGGAATAGTTTGAGAAGAATAGATATTAACTCTTCTTTAAATATTTGGTAGAAATTGCCTATGAAGCCATCTGGCCTTGGACTCCTGTTTGTTGGGAGATTTTTTATTACTGATCCAATTTCTTTACTGGTTATGGTCTGTTTAAGTTTCCTATTTATTTCTGTTTCAGTTTTGGTAATTTCTATATTTCTAGGAATTTATCCATTTCTTCCAGATCACCTAATTTGTTGGTATAAAATTTTTCATAATATTTTCTTATAATTGTTTCTATTACTGTGGTGTTGGTTGTGATCTCTCCTCTCTCATTCATGATTTTATTTATTTGGGTTATTTATTTATTTTATTTATTTGGGTTATTTTTATTTTCTTTCTGTTAAATCTTGCTAAGGGTTTATCAACTTTGTTAATTCTTTGAAAAAAAAGCAGCTCATGATTACATTAATCTGTTCTACTGGTTTTTGTTTTTTTCTATATCATTCATATCTTCTCTATTATTTACCTTCTTCTACTGGCTTTATACTTCATTTGTTATTCTTTTTCTAGCTCCTTTAGGTGTAAGGTTAGATTGTATATTTGAGATTTGTCTTGATTCTTTTTAAATTTTTTTTTAACGTTTATTCATTTTTTGATAGAGACAGAGCATGAGTGGGGGAGGGGCAGAGAACAAGGGAGACACAGAATCTGAAGCAGGCTCCAGGCTCTGAACTGACAGCACAAACCCTGATGCAGGGCTCGAACTCACGTACCATGAGATCATGACCTGAGCTGAAGTCGGATGCCCAACCGACTGAGCACCAGGCACCCTGTCTTGATTCTTGATATAGGCCTGTATTGCTATATACTTCCCTCTAATTACCACTTTTGCTGCATCACAAAGGTTTTGGACCATCCTGTTTTCATTATCATTTGTTTCCATGTATTTTTTTCTTTTTTCTTTAATTTCCTGGTTAACCCATTCATTATTTAGTAGGATGTTCTTTAGCCTATAGATATTTGTGGTCTTTCCAAATTTTTTTTTTTTTTTTTTGTGGTTGACTTCGTTTCATAGCATTGTCTGAAAATATGCATGGCATTATTTCAGTCTTTTTGTACTTGTTGAGGGCTGATTTGTGACCCAGTATGTGATCTGTTCTGGAAAATGTCCCATGTGAACTTGAAAGATAAAAAGCTTCTGCACTGCAAAGGAAACAATCAACAAAACTAAAAGGCAACCAACAGAATGGGAAAAGATATTTTCAAATGACATATCAGCAAAGGGCTAATATCCAAAATCTATAAAGAACTCACCAAACTCCACACCCAAAAAACAAATAATCCAGGGAAGAAATGGGCAGAAAACATGAATAGACACTTCTCTAAAGAAGACATCCAGATGGCCAACAGGCACATGAAAAGATGTTCAACGTCACTCTTCATCAGGGAAATACAAATCAAAACCACACTCAGGTACCACCTCACGCCGGTCAGAGTGGCTAAAATGAACAAATCAGGAAACTATAGATGCTGGCAAGGATGTGGGGAAATGGGAACCCTCTTGCACTGTTGGTGGGAATGCAAACTGGTGCAGCTGCTCTGGAAAACAGTGTGGAGGTACCTCAAAAATTAAAAATAGGTCTACCCTATGACCCAGCAATAGCACTGCTAGGAATTTTCCCAAGGGATACAGGAGTGCTGATGCATAGGGGCACTTGTACCCCAATGTTTAAGGCAGCACTTTCAACAATAGCCAAATTATGTTAAGAGCCTAAATGTTCATCAACTGATGAATGGATAAAGAAATTGTAGTTTATATACACAATGGAATACTACATGGCAATGAGAAAGAATGAAATATGGCCTTTTGTAGCAATGTACATGGAACTGGAGAGTGTTATGCTAAGTGAAATAAGTACACAGAGAAAGACAGATACCATATGGTTTCACTCTTATGTGGATCCTGAGAAACTTAACAGAAGACCATGGGGGAGGTGAAGGAAAAAAAAAGTTAGAGAGGGAGGGAGCCAAAACACAAAAGACTTAAAAACTGAGAACAATCTGAGGGTTGATGGGGGGTGGAAGGGAGGGGAGGGTGGGTGATGGGTATTGAGGAGGGCACCTGTTGGGATGAGCATTGGGTGTTGTATTGAAACCAATTTGACAATAAATTTCATATTAAAAAAAGAAAAGAATGTGTATTCTGCTGCTGTAGGATGAAATGTTCTGAATATATCTGGTAAGTGCATCTGGTCCAGTGTGTCATTCAGAGCCATTGTTTCCTTGTGGATTTTCTGCTTAGATGATCTTTCTGTTAATGTGGTGTTAAAGTCCCCTTCTATTGTATTATTATCAAGGAGTTCCTTTATATTTATTATTAATTTTTTGTATATTTGGGTTCCTTCAAATTGGGTGCATAAATATTTACAATTGTTAGATTCTCTTTTTGGATAGACCACTTTATGTTGATATAGTGCCCTTCTTCATCTCTGGCCTTTGGTTTAAAATGTAGTTTATCTGATAGAAGTATGGCTACTCTAGATTTCTTTTGACATTCATTAGCATGAGAAATATTTCTCCATCCCCCGCTTTCCATCTGTGTATGTGTTTAGGTCTAAAATGAGTCTCTTATAGGCAACATACTGATGTGTCTTTTTTAAAAATCCAGTATATCACCCTATGTCTTTTGGTTGGAGAATTTAGTCCATTTACTTTCTAAGTGATTATTGATAGATATGAATTTAGTGTCATTTTATTACTTGTTAAGTCATTGTTTCTGGATATTTCTCTGTTCCTTTCTAGTCTTTGATCCTTTCATTCTTTCTATCCCAAAGAGGTCCGTTTTATATTCCTTGTGGGGCTGTTTTAGTGATCATGAAGTCCTTTAGTTTTGTTTGTCTGGGAATTTCTTTATCTTTCCTTCTATTCTGAATGAAGCTTTTCTAGATAAAGAATTCTTGGCTTTCTATTTTTCCCGTTCATCACGTTGAATATATCATGCTGCTCTCCTCTGGCCTGCGAAGTTATTGTGGAGATATCTGCTGCCAACCTTATTTGTCTTCCCTTGTAAGTTAGGGACTTACTTTTTCTTGCTGCTTTTAAGACTTTTTTTTATATTTTGCAAATTTAACTACAATATGTCTTGGTGTTGGCCTGCTTGTGTTGATTTTGATGGGAATTCTCTGTGTCTCCTGTACTTGGATGTCTGTTTCTTTCCACAGATTGGGAAAGTCTTAAGCTATAATTTCTTCCAATAAACCTTCTGCCCCTTTTTCCCTCTCTTGCTCTTCTTGGACTCCTATGATATGAATGTTTTATGCTTTATGGCATTGCTGAGTTCTCCATTCAATGAGCCCACTTTGGTGATCCAATATTTTCCTTTGCCTCTTCTTTTCAGCTTCATTATTTTCATAATTTTATCTTCTGTATCACTTATTTATTCCTGTGATTCTTCCATCCTTGTAATTACATGCAGTCATTTTCACGTCTCAGTTATAGCATTGTTTATTTTGACCTGATTAGTTTTTAGGCCTTTTATCACTCAAGCCCAGATAGTATACTTTTGATTTGTTCTTTAAATTCTGGCTTGGGCACTGGGTGTTGTATGGAAACCAATTTGACAATAAATTTCATATTAAAAGATAAACAAAAAAATTTAAGTCAATGAAAATTGTAAATAAATAAATAAATAAATAAATAAATAAATTCTGGCTTGGGGCACCTGGGTGGCTCCTTTGGTTAAGCGTCCAACTTTGGCTCAATTCATGATCTTAGGGTTCCTGGGTTCAGGCCCCACATTGGTCTCTGTGCTGACAGCTCAGAACCTGGAGCCTGATTCAGATTCTATCTTCTCCTCTCTGTGCTTCTCACTCACTCACACTCTGTCCCCCTCTCTCTCTCAAAAATAAATAAACTTAAAAAAAATAAATTCTGGCTTAAACATATTACTTATATTTGTTTCTATTAGAGCCCTGGCTGTGACCTTTTCTTGTTCTTTCTTTTGAGATGAATTCTTCTGTCTTGGTATTTTGTCTAGGTCTCTGTCTTCTGTGTGTTAGGAAAATCTGTTATGTTTCCTGCTCCTAAAGTAATGGCTTGGTGAAGAAGCAGGCATATACTGTCCAGGGCCTTCAGTTTCAGGAAGGGTCTCTGGTGTATGCTGTGTGCACTCTGCTGCTGTGTTTGACTGGTCTTTCCCTCGGGTCAGTCCTTTGCAGCATTTCTCCTTGGCTGAAGTGGTGAGTTTTTGGGCCTTGGCCAGAGTGTGGTGAGCTTTAAGTAGGTGTTCTCTGGTCTGGTTGTTAAAAGAGACCTGAGAATGCTATTTACACTAGAACTGAAGTTTTGCAAAACTCTATGGTCAGTAGATGTGGTATGTGTGGGGGTTTGTGCTGGTCTTTTTGGAGAGGGGCCCACTACTATGATTTTCAGTCACACTTGCCCTAGAAAAGCAGAGCACATGGAGTGGGGCTTGGTGTAGGCCAGTTAGACCACAACTGTTGGTGCTGTGCTGCTCCCTGAAGCCAGATTATGCTGATGGGTAGGAGAGAGAAATGGCACTAGCATCTCCCCTCCCAGAGAGGGGAGTTCATGCCCACTGCTGTCCAGAAATCCCTCCCAGAAGAGCAAACAATAGTCCTTTGTCCCAGGTGTCCCTCAGAATCACTGCCTTCACACCTGTGTCTGGATTGTCTGACCTTCTGGCAGTGCAGTATACCTGTGTTCTATCCCTGACAGGCCAGCTGAGCTTTAGAACTCTTTAAAGCTTTAGGGACCTGGTATCCCCAGAGCTGCACCAGTCCTCTGGGGGAGGGTCTTGCCATGCTGGGACTAATGCAGTTTTGTCCCATAATGTCAGTTGCACCAAAGCACACAGGTGTGGATTTGGACAAAAGTGTAGCAAAGAGCTGGTGTTCAGGTTAGCTGCCCTCAGCAGATGTCTCTGCACCTATGTTGAGGGGTGAGGGATGGTAATGGCCCCCACCAGCTCTTTTGTCCCTGGAAAGGCAATGCTACCTCTCCTGAATGTGCTCTAAGAAGGGGTACTCCCCCAGTGCATCCCAGGGGATTCTCAGGGTTGCCGTACACTACAGGGCTATCTGTTCTCCATTTCCACAGGAGCTATGCAGTGCCCACTGGTCTCCACACTGGCAATGCTGAGGACCTCTAATACTCTTTGAGCCCCACTTGTAAAAACAAAAATGAGCTTCTCTCTTTTTTCCACTTAGTGTCTTTGGGGAAGTGTTTTCCTTGTGCAATCCCCAATCCCCCATGCGCTCCTCACTCCCCTGATGTCTCTTGCCTCCTTTTGTGATCAGGTCTTCCTCCCCTCCACAGCACCCATGATCCTTTCCTCCCCCAAATCATGTCTCCTCACCTCCTACCTTCCATGATGTGGCCTCTTCAATCCCTCAAGTTGTGTATTTTCTTCTGTCAGTCCTCAGATCGATTTCTTGGGTACTTAAAATGATTTATAATTTATCTAGTTGTGTTCAAGGAACAAAGCAAGCCCAGGGTCCTCCTCCTACTCTGCCATCTTTCCTCCTAACCTGTATCCCTCTCCTCCTTCAGCTTTTAAGATTATCTATCTTTAGCTGTTGACACTTTGACTATAATGTGTTTTAGTGTGGGTCTCTTTGGGGTCATCTTGTTGGGGACTCTCTGACCTTCCTAAACTTGGATGTTTGTTTCTTTCACCAAGTTAGGAAGGTTTTAAGCCACTATTTCTTCAAATACATATTCTGTTCCTTTCTTTCTTCTCCTTCTGCAAACCCAATTATGTTAATGCTAATATGTTTGAATTTGTCCAGAATTCCCTTAAACTATCTTCATTCTTTAAAAAACTTTTTCTTTCTTGTTCCAACTGGGTAATTTCTATTAGCCTGTCTTCCAGATCACATATGCATCATCTAGTCTGCATCATCTAGTCTGCTATTGATTACCTGTAGTCTATTTTAATGTTAGTTGTTGTTTTCTTCATGTTTAATTGGTTCTTTAAGTTCTGTTGAAGTTTTCATAGTTTATGCATTCTTCTTCCAAGTTTTATGAGCCTTTTTATCACAATTACTTTGAACTCTTTATCAGGTAGATTGTTTATCTCATTTATTTATTTTTCTGAGATATTGTCTTATTCTTTCACTTGTAACATACTCCTCTGTTTCCTCATGTTACCCAACTCTCTGTATTTGATGCTACATATTAGGAGCTGATGATCAGTAATCTCTTGGTCTTAAAGTAGTGGCTTTATGCAGAAAATGTCTGCGATGTCTTCAGCTCACTGGGCTTTTGTATAACCTGTAATCACTGGAAATCTGTTTTTTTTTTCCCCTTTCAGTAGCTAATGTAGCTATTTTTCTTCCTTTTCTAGGTTTTCTGTCTGTAGAACTAGGTCATGTCAACATTTCCCTAACCTGTATCAAACAGTTTCCAATGATTAGGGAAGTCAGGGCTTTAAAAACCTATCAGGGTGGGTTCCATTACTATGCTGATAGTAAGTATCAGAATAACAGCTTGGCTCTGTATGCCAGATATTTTCTTCCTGTAGCTGATGGGTACTACACTTGTGCTTTATTGAAATAAATAGTTTTCTACAATATTTTATTATATCTTGATTTTATTTGGCTTGTGGATACACATACTTATTTTAGTCAACCTGTAAACTATTTTATTTCAGTTAATAGATATCTACCTATATTTGTATTATTTTGTTTTGAGGCAGTAGTTATTGTTATATGCTTTTTAATGTACCAAGTAATTTTAAGACTTTAATTAAATACACTGATATTAAGAAAAACTTCTTTAAGTAAAATCTGTTTCCCTGAGGGAAATTTAGAGAGTCAAATTGTAATTCCTTTTGGTAGTCATATTTGTTATTTTTCCTGAGGTGGCAGCTTTGACAATATTTAGGGTCAGAGAACCAATTTGGGTTTTGTTATAGGCATTTTATTCCCAAGTAAATTATTGAAAGAAGATTTGAAAAAAAATTATGAGTATAAAATAGCTGATAACATTATAATAAATAAGGACGTAATCTGGTTGTCTTTGTGTTTCCTAACGTACACTTCTTGTTTCATACAGTGCTTTAGATTTTGTGTAGATGTAAACATCTAGGTGATTAGAGATGTCGCTTTTCTCAAAAATATTTGATGCAAATTTAAGATAGGTTTCATTTTGTGGATATGACTAGGAAGGGAAGAAATAGTAAACAAAGTACAGAAAATATTTCTGAACAGACTCATAAGTGCTCAGATGGGACAAATTATAAAATCTCTGTACCATGTACACATTCCAAATAATTACCTTTTTCTAGGCCCCTGGAAAAGGAAGAACTTGGTTTGGCTCCACTGCAAAGCCCTTTCCAGCTAGAACAGTCAATAAAATGTTTGACTGCAATGTACCCCTTTGTTATTTCAGGCAATGAATGAGGATCTTTGAGTCCATGTCTTTTTATTAAGGTTTTTTTTTAATAATATATGGTAAGAGGACATCCTTAGGAATAAAATGCATAAAATAATAAAAATCTTGAAAAATTGTTTTCAAGAAAAGCTGCTGAAAGAAAAATACATTGTGTACTATGTTTGTAAATTTCCACAATGAAGACATCATGAGGACAGATTATTGGAAGTAATTGGTTTTAAGATCAAGGAAATTGTGCTTTCTGTTTTAAAGCAGTTTATTTTGGAAGGATAATTGGTTTGGTGCATTAAGGAATATGTTTTCAATTCATTGCTTAACAAAATAGATACATGTGAAAGAGTCAATGATTATTTTCTCCTGTTCTTTAGGACATCACTGCTGCAAATACTTTGAGATTTTACACTAAACATGGAAAAAAAATTAATTATTTAAAAATTCTTAGGTGTGCTATTTACAAATACCAATAGTCTATATTTATTTAAGCTTATATTTATATCAAAGTTTTCCAAAGTTTTTTTCTGCTTATTACATTTAACCATATTTGCATAAGGTGGGCAGACAGGAATTAGTATCAATTTACTTAAGAGAAATAAGCCTCAGGGAGAATAAGTAGGTAGTGGGGCAATATTGAGAATTTTTCTCCTGAACTCCGGTGCATGGGTTTGTCTCCTCTTCACAAAGGCATGTATCCTGGATTTCTAGGATAGCATTTGCACTATTTTCTGGTGGTTAGAACATAGTGAAACTAACTTCAATTAAGTCAAGATATCATTCTCAAATCTAGACCAGGCTTTCCCATCAAGACTAGTTCATATTCTTTTCTGTCATTTTTTTCTTCAAAAAACATTCTAATGAAATAAGAAAGTTTTAGAATTAATGTAGCCCTTAAAATTGGTTAAACTTTTTATATATTATAAAGAATAAGCTGGAGAAGTATTCTTGCAGAAACGGTCTCTAAAATCAGACAAAATCAAACAGATCTTCTAGTTTCTAGTAGAGTATATGGAGTAACTGCAAAAGCACCTTACTTTGCCTTGTAGATTTTGTACCCATGAGAAAATTGCATGTCTGCTCCCTTTAAACTTTGAATAGCAGGAACCTCCAGTTTCCCACAAATTCCCCTTGAATGGTTAAGGACAGAACCATATATTCTCAATCTTTCCATCCATATATCAATATTTTATTTGGAGTATTTGGAGTATTACCCTGGATTATCCATGTGTCTTGCAACACTGCAAGTCCTTTGCCATGGGGACCAGGTCCAGTTTGTTGACTTGTATTGTCTGAACTTATCACTGGGCCTTAAATGCTTTGCTATGGTCTGAATGTTTGTGTCCCCCTGAAATTCACTTGTTCAAGTCTTGACACTCAATGTGATGGTGTCAGAAGGTGAACATTTGGAAGATGATTAAGTCATGAGGATGAAGTCTTTTTTTTTAATATGAAATTTATTATCAAATTGGTTTCTATACAACACTCAGTGCTCATCACAACAGGTGCCCTCCTCAATACCCACCACCCATCCTCCCCTCTCTCCCACTCCCTATCAACCTCAGTTTGTTCTCAGTTTTTAAGAGTCTTTTATGGTTTGCCTCCTTCCCTCTCTCTAACTTTTTTCCCCCCTTCCCCTCCCCCATGGTCTTCTGTTAAGTTTCTCAGGATCCACATAGGAGTGAAAACATATGGTATCTGTCTTTCTCTGTATGACTTACTTCACTTAGCATAACACTCTCCAGTTCCATCCACATTGTTGCAAAAGGCCATATTTCATTCTTTCTCATTGCCATGTAGTAATCCACTGTGTATATAAACCACAATTTCTTTATCCATTTATCAGTTGATGGACATTTAGGCTCTTTCCATAATTTGGCTATTGTTGAAAGTGCTGTTATAAACATTGGGGTACAAGTGCCCCTATGCATCAGCACTCCTGTATCCCTTCTTTATGCATGAGATTAGTGCTCTATAAAACAGACCTCACTGAGCTCCCTAGCCTCTTCCTCCATATGAAGCTACAACAAAAAAATTTGCAACTAGGAAGAGGGCCTTCATTTGCCCATGCTGGCACCTGGATCTCAGACTTCCAGCCTCCAGAGCTGTGAGAAAAGTATTTCTATTGTTTATAAGCCATCTAATCTGTAGTATTTTGTTAGAGCACACTGAAAGGACTAAGACACTTGTATTGAATATATGATCTTAAATTAGGAGTCATTTGGCTATTATTTTTATTTCCTCAACATCCAGAGTTTGGTTTAGTTAAAGTCTGAATACAAGTTGAGTTTCAGTCCTGCGTCGGGCTCTGTGCTGACTGCTGAGAGCCTGGAGCCTGTTTCAGATTCTGTGTCTCCCTCTCTCTCTGCCCATCCCCTGTTCATGCTCTGTCTCTCTCTGTCTCAAAAACAAATAAGCGTTAAAAAAATAAATAAATAAACTTCTCATTCAGATTCTTCTAAGGAAAATGCCAACTAGAGAAGGTTGTCTGAGTTTTTCTAGATAGCTCCACAATAGTAAATTGTAAGACCACTGACATTTGTTGGAATCCACCCTCTCTGATTTATTGAAGTAGAGATAGATAACCAAAGACTAGTTGACTTTTCTAACTCCCTTAATTATTTCCAGGTACTACAGAATGGCAAACAAACAAAAAACCCCAAAAAACATTATCAATGAGTTTTACAGCCCTTAGTCTGCTATTAATGTGTATTATAGTCAGCTGTAATCATTCTAATGGTCTAAGATGTTGCAACTAATTTGCCCAAGGCCTGAGCACCAGAAGTGTGGAAATTGTCTGGGAGTTTTATTCTGCATCCAGCCATTACCATGAAGAAGGGTGTATTACTTCTCATTTCTTTACAAGTGTCAGTGCAAATCCAATCATCAAACAAAAGTTGGACCTAAAAGCTTTTAGATTATAGTGATTATTACAGATTTTACATGAGATAAAAATGTAATTGCTCCATTTCTTTCATTCTTCCTTCCACTGCATATTTTAGAACTTCCTGTTTGACTGTCAGGTCAGATCCAGCACACAAAGGCACTGGTCATAAGACATGGGAGCTGGAGTGCTCCTTTTCATAAGAAATGAAATGCCTGGATTTTCTCTTCTAAATAGATCACAAAATTTCCATTGTCATTTCCATTTTAAACTCTTATATCTATGTAAACTCATGCATTGCCTATAGAAGAATAATATTTCTAGCCATTTGGAGAGTTGTAGAGAATGAACTGAGGACAGCAATCCTTCACAGGCAACGTGGTACATGTGTTTTTCGCCTTGCTTCCTTTTTCCCTCTCATATACTCATTCTCTCTTTTAGATTCTTTGAATCTTTTTTTTCCTCACTTCCTTCTTTCCTACTTTACCTTTCTTTGTCCATCACTAATTCCTTCTCTTCCAACTCTCTATGGAGTTGGATATTCATCTTTTCATCATTTTCTTTCATACAGATTCTCTCCCCTGTTTCTGTGATGCTCATATTTTAAAATTAACCTTCTGCTTCATAGGACCTGTTTATAAACTACTTGGTTGAGTAGGAATATTGTCCCAGTTAGCAAAGATGTCCTATTGAGAATTTTAGACTTTTATTCTTCCTTATGCTTGGAGAAGCAGAGCTATAGGGATTGTGCCTTCAGATTCTGGAATGTGGCAGACCCACATTTTAAACACTTTTTTGCCTTTTGCCAAGTTTATGGCTTTGCACTAGGTTTTGAGCTCTTTTTTTTAGTCCTGGATTCATAACGTAGGGAGAATATTAGTTTTTAACCTTTAGGATTATTGTGAAGTAATATGTACAAACTACTTTGTACAGGGTTTGGCACATAATGAACACTCAATAAATGTTGATCTTATGTTTGTTATTCCTATGTAATGATACATGACAGAAATTAATTTCTTCTTAACATCTATTTTCTCCTGAGTTTACCTAAGCACATTTTTCCAGCTTACCTTGCAAATGTGTGGCCACATAACTGCATTTGTTTAACTAAGTGAAAATGGACATGTTTTGGGTAGTTTCTGAGACAGTCCTTAAATGGAGGAGTAATACTATTCTTACTCCCTTTTCCATCTTCTTCCTAAAATGCATATATGATAGATGAAGCCCAGCAGTCATTTACATCCAGTAAGACAAGGATATTCCCCTAGGGAGGTTGAGTTGAAACAAGCTGATAACTTTGTTGATTTCCATAGTCCTGAATTGCCCCATATTTGGTGAATGATACATTTTTTATTATGTTTAAGATACTTTAAAAATATTAGAATATTTTATTCTATGAAGTTTAATCTAATTCTGATGAATTTATCTTATTCTAATTCCTGCATCCACCGCAGTTGTCCTGCCTCCTAATCTAAGTCTCTGGCTTTATTCATTTTTATTGATCAATTTCTATGTCCCTATATCCTGCGATATTTATTTTGGCTCTTGCCAACAGGAAATCTTTTAGTGTCGGGATATTACTGTTTCTTTCTGTTGGCCATCTTTTTCTGACCCAGTTTACCCTGACTTCCAGGACTAATAATGTTCATCATTTTTACTTACATACTTGGTTTTGATCCATTGTCCTTTTGTGCCTATAAAGTATGTTACAAAGTAACACATGTACTTTTGACCCTTGGGTGTTTGTGGTTTATTTGAGATACTCCATTGATATTTCTTATATGCAACTTCTAGCATTTAGTTTCTCAATTTTTTTGCATTTAGTGTTGCCTCTCCCACATTTATATTTTCCTTTTTAAAATTCATCACTTCTTTCTATCTTCTTTCTGGCCCCTCTCTTGCTATTAAAATTTTTTTCCTGTCAGTGTGTCCCATGCTCTACCCCTTGTTACATACTCAAAATAAAACACTGAACATTTTCACTTACATCTATCATACAATATAACTTATATGTGAAAGTTTCACCTTCCTCAATACTTCTGGTGAATGCCCTTTAGAATTAGAAAATTTCCAGCTAATTATAGTAGTTTACATTTGCAAATATTATTAGAGTTAATAATCATGCTTCCCTAGAAATAATGAACACCTTCATGTATTTTAAGTAAATCATGAGTCTTGTGATTAAGTTACTGTCCTGAGTCATTTACTGTGAAGCAATTATTGTTATTAGCCTTCTAAATGGCAGTTTAGCCATTTCTTAAGTAGATATTTCTGTGATTAAGATGTGGGCATAAATCATCAGGTAGAGATCAATTCAGGGACATTTAAAGAAAATAATCACTAAAGCAATGCTCTTTTAATTCTTGGCAATTGTCTCTTTGGCCTAAATTTCACACTTTAATACTATGAACTCATCTACATTGAAAATAATTATCAATATTGAATAGAAATAAGAAAAGTGTAATATCATCCATGATAAGGATAGGCTCAAGTTTAGATGAGTAAGCAAAACAAATAAGTGAAGAAAGACTTCAGTATACCACTTGATTTGATGAAACAACTTAGTTCTCTGTGTTCTGTACAGGAAAAGAAAGCAAGTCATATTAAGCAGAGCAATGGTGATTAGGAGGAACCTGACTTTAGCCCTCACAGTAAAGAAAATCTAATAAATACGAGAACAATCAAAGTTGACTTCTCCAAGAAGAATTTTAAAAGTGAACTATTCAGTGTGAATTGAGACTCCTTAATGATATGTTGTATTTATAGTGTATATTATAGTTGAAATAGTCATTCCACAAATATTCTCAAAATAGTCCATGCAAAAACCTAGGGAAACATATAGCTTATAAACCTTTATCTCCACTATACAGACTTAGAGCCTGAGGCTCAGAGAGACAAATAATTTGACAGCTGATACCAGAGAATTGGCCCAAGGTTTTCAGACTGAACCATAGCGCTATACTACCCCTTCACTGAGCAGTCAACTGAACGAGTCAGTATGCCTGGGCTGTCATTTGAAGGGTTGATGGGAGTCAATTCATTCTGTATTGCTCTGGAAAGCAGGACAAGGATCATTGGGTGAAAATTACAGGGAGGTTGATTTTGCTGCAATTTGAGGAAGAACTTTCCAACAATTAAAGCTGTCTAAGCAAGGAACAATCTACCTTGTCAAATAAATGAGCAGCCTGCCGCTAAAGGCATTTAAGCTGAAAGCTGAAGACCACTTCTCAGGAATGTTGGAGGAAAGTTCACTGCATGGGTGGCATGAATGACATCTAAGACTTTATCCAACTTAGATTCTGTGGATGAGGCAGAATGACATTGGGGAGATGATCCATATCCTTAGATGTCATAGTCTTCAGGGTCAAATTTGAGCAACTCTGATGTGCTATGAAACCATGCAATTATAGTTCAAGCCTGGTATTTCTTGCAGAAGTTCCTTTTTAACAGATTTTCAGTTCAATTGGCACATCAGAGTGGTTAAACATGATGGCCTGGAGCTCTGCCTTCTAAAATGTTTAAGATTTCCTACCATTGATGTTCCTAAAATACTCACTTCTGGAACCATTAGATGTGGATATTTCCTGTACTGAAATAACACCTCAAATTGTGCTTTTTCATTTATTTTAAAGGCGTAAGAGTTCTCACTATATACACTTAAATAGCTGATATAGAGATGCGTGTGTTTGGGGAGTGGGAACTGGGCAATTGCTTTAATCTAAGGTAAAATCAAATTTAAGAATTCGAGCATAGAATTATACATTGCTAAAGGGTAATCCAGATCTCTATGTGCCCACACATCTATTTCTTACTTTTCTACCACAGTGAAGCACAAAAATTCTCTTATTCATTTTGTGCATTTCCAAGAGAATAATTTTTCCCCCAAGGAGAATTTTACACCCTGAAATAAATTGTATTCCATATGTAAGAATCAAACTATAAAGCTTTTCATAGGAGACCCCATGGTGGTATTTAAGCAACTTGTAGAGTCATCTAAAGCACCAGTAGATTTTATTCTGAACCTCAAAAAAGGGCAAGGTCATAAAATAGCCAGAGACTCAAGTCAACAAAAACAACTTTAGATCATTCCCAGGGACACATTCTTCATCTCATTTCTCCCTGTTTGGGGAAAGAGTGAGTTACAGTTACGTCTGACTTTTGGCTGAGTACAAAGATATTATATAATAATGGCTAAATGACCTTAGTTTTCATATACTCTTTCTAATGCCTAAAGATGCATCTTTTAGAGTAGGTATGGAAGTCCTTATGTCATTAACCTAAGTAGCTCTAAGCTTCCACAAATTGTAAAAAGCAGGTCCAAACTTGTAATAATAAGACATTTTCTATTATTTTAAGTAGTAGGAACTTGACTTGGAACAGCTTTTTAAAAAGAAACCTAAACTATGAGACAGGATGCAGCTAGGCATCAGTTCTGGAGCTAGGGACTTAACTGCTGCCAGTGTGTCTCATTCTCCAAGTCTCATCTTGTCATCTTCAACACTGCCAAACTGGGGCTCTTACCCTCTTGCCAGACAATAGCACTTTAAAAATGATAACTCCAAATACCAGCCATTTGTCATGTTTCCATATACTTTAAATAGGAATTTGTTATTATGGTTTTCATAGGAAAATATTAGCTTAAATAGAATATTCTCAGTTTAAGGTGTGTGTGTGCTGTATCATGTCTACTGTTTCCATTTGGCTCAAAAATAAATTATTTTACTTTTTATTTAGTTTATTTCCAGAAGTTTCTTCTGAGTATGAAATTTTAGGTTGATGTTTTATTCTCTTTTCTTTTAATGATTTGCAGTTTCCTGTATAGAGAAGGTGCTTGGCTTTCTTTAATTTATTCCTGATAAATTATCTGATGCTATTGGAAATAGAACTATATTTTATATTCCAATTGTATGCTGTTTGTATAAAAAATGACAATAAACATTTGTATATTGATCTTTTATGATGCAGCTAATAACTTATTACCTCTAGTGGATCTTTTGTACACTATTTAGGATTTTGTACATTGACAATCATGCAAATAGGGACAGTTTTACTTCTCAGTCTTTAAATCTTCTACTTTCTTGATTTATTACTCTGAGACTTTTAGTGACAGTTTGGTTATTTTATCGCGTGGTTTTTCTGTATCTACTGAGATCATCAAATAAATTTTCTTTATTCTATAAATATTATGAAATACATTGATTTAAAAAATCTGTTGAAGCATAGTTGGCATACAATGTTATATTAATTTTAGGTGTACAGCATGGTGATCAACAATTCTATACATTACTTAATGCTCACTATAATAAGTGTAGTTATCATCTGTTACCATGCAACATAATTACAATATTATTGACTATATTCTGTATGCTGTACTTTTCACATCTGTGACTTATAACTGGACGTTTGCACCTTTTAATCCCCTTCACCTGTTTTGCCCATCCCATTGGCAACCACCAATTTTTGTGTTTTTTTTTTAATGGGTCTGTTACTGTTTTTATTTCTTCATTTGTTTTATTTCTAAATTCAACATAAATTATCAGTTATGTGTCTTTCTCTGATTTATTTCACTTAGCATAACATCCTTTATAGGTTCAGCCAGGGTGTCACGAATAGCAAGATCTTATTCTGGTTTATGGATGAGTAATATTCTAACATAAATGTTAGAATATATATATATATATATATATATTCTATATATACATATATATTATATATGTATACATATATATTATATATATATTATATACATATATATGTATATACATATATATACATACACACATATATGTATATACACACACAACATACACACAAACACCCCACATCTTTTTTATCGGCTCATCTATTGATGCACACAGGTTACTTCCATATCTTGGCTATTGCAAATTATTCTGCATTAAACATAGGAGTGCATATATCTTTTCAAATTATTGTTTTCATTTTTTTGGTTAAGTTCTCAGTAGTGGAGTTACTGGATCATATGGTATTTCTGTTTTTAATTTCTTAAGGAATCTCTATAACATTTTCAACAGTAACTGCACCATTTACATTTCCACCAACAACATAAAGTTCCCTTTTCTCCACATCCTAACCAATATTTGTTATTTCTGTGTTTTTGACAGGAACCATTCTGACTAGTATAGATGATACTTCATGGTTTTGATTTGCATTTTCCTGATGATTAGTGATGTTGAATATCTTGTTCATGTGCCTTTTGGCCATCTGTATGTACTCTTTGGCAAAATGCCTATTCAGATCCTCTGCTCATTTTTTAATTGGATATTTTTAGTGTTGAGTTGTAGGAGTTCTTTATATATTTTGAATAACCCCTTAGTAGATATTTATTCAAAATATTGGATAACATATTGGCATATGTTTTATATAATATATAAGATATATAATATATTGGAGTTATATATTGAATAATACAACATATCCAAAATATTTGGATAACAAATAGTTTCTTCCATTCATTGGGTTGCGTTTTTGTTTGTTGATTATTTCCTTTGCTGTGCAAGGGCTTTTTATTTTGATGTCATTGTAGTTTATTTTGGCTTTTGTTACCCTTGCCCAAGGTGACCTATCCATAAATGTGTTGCTAAGGCCAATGTCCAAGAAATTATTGCCTGTTTTCTTTCATAAGTTTTATGATTTTAGGTTTCACATTTAGGTCTTTAATCCATTTTGAGTTTATTTTTGTGTATGTTTTAAGAAAGTAGTCCAGTTTCATTCTTTTGCACATAGCTGTCCAGTTTTCCCAGCACCATTTATTGAAAAGACTTTTTCTTAGTGTATATTCTTGTCTCTCTTGTTAGAGATTAGTTGACCATATAAGTAGGCTTATTTCTGGTTCTCTGTCCTTCTTTTATTGATCTATTTTTGTGTCTGTACCATACTGTTTTGATTACTAGAGCTTTGCAGTATATCTTGAAATCTGGCATTGTGATATTTCCACCTTCATTCTTTCTTCTCAAGAACGTTTTGGCTATCAGGGGTCTTTTGTTATTCCATACAAGTTTTAGGATTATTTGTTCTAGTTCTTTGGAAAAAATGTTATTGGTATCTTGATAGAGATTGCATCAAATATATATATTGCTTTGGGTAGTATGGACATTTTAAAAATATCAATTCATCCAATCTATGATCATGGAATGTATTTCTCTTTGTGCCATCTTCAATTTCTTTCATTTAATGTCTTATAGTTTGCAGAGTATAGGTCTTTTACCACCTTGGTTAAATTTATTTCTAGGTAGTATTTTCCTTTTGGTGCTGCTTCCTACTGATTTTCTGTTGAGATGATCCATCCATTGTGGGGTAGTAAAGTCCCCTACTATTCTTATCTTGTCAATTTCTCTCTTTATCTGTTAATATTTGTTTTGCATATTTGTGTGTTCTTATGTCAGGTGTGTAAACACTTACAAATGTAATATTCTCTTCTTGAATTGATTCCTTTATCATTATTTAATGGCTGTCTTACAATCTTTGTTTTGAAGTCTATTTTGTCTGGTATAAATATTTGTGTGGAATATCTTTTTCCATCCCTTCACTTTCTATCTGCATTTGTCTTTAGATGGGATGTGAGTCTCCTGTAGGCAGTAGATGTAGGGGTCTTTTTATTTTTTTAATTGATTTAGCCATATGGTGTCTTTTGATTGGAGAATTTAGTCTATATTAAAATTAAGTATTGGTAGGTATGTTTTTATTGTCTGTCTATTCCTTTCTTCTTTTCTCTCTTCCATTGTGGTTTGATGATTTTCCCTGGTGTTACATTTAGATATTTTTCTATTAAATGTATCTATATAGGATTTTTAGTTTGTGATCACCATATGGTTCATTATAATAATCTATATTTTAAGTTGATAGTCATTTTTGTTTTTGATGTCATGTTACATATTTTAAAGATTTATTTATTTAGAGACAGCACAGCAGGTGAGGGGCAGAGAGAAGGAGAGACAGGATCCCAAGCAGGCTCCATGGCATCAGAGCAGAACTCAATGTAAAGCTCAAATTCAGGAGCCAAGATCAAAATTCGGCCAATAGGGGTGCCTTGGTGGCTCAGTTGGTTAAGTGTCTGGCTCTTGGTTTCCACTGAGGTCATGATCTCGCAGTTGGTGCATTTGAGCAATGCATGGTGCTCTGTGCTGACAGTGCTGAACCTGCGTGGGATTCTCTCTCCCCACCCCCGCTCTCTTTCTCTAAATAAACAAACAAACAGACTGAGCCACCCAAACATCCCATCATTTTACATATTTTAATTTGAGTATCCCTTACCTATTATTGTGATAGTTGATTTTACTACTTCTGTCTTCTTTCATGGTAGCTTTATAAGTGGCTGATCCACTATCTTTACTATATATTTGTCTTTACCAGTAAGATTTTTTCCCTTTATATATTTTCTTATATCTGGTTATAGCCTTTTCCTTTTAGCCTAAAGAAGTCCCTTTAAAAGTTCTTGTAAGGTCAGGTGAGTAGTGATAAACCACCTTAGCCTTTGCTTGTATGAGAAACTCTTTATCTCTCCTTCAGTTCTGAATGATGACCTTCTT
This sequence comes from Felis catus, assembly GCF_018350175.1. Classification (NCBI taxonomy): domain Eukaryota; kingdom Metazoa; phylum Chordata; class Mammalia; order Carnivora; family Felidae; genus Felis; species Felis catus. The sequence continues at coordinate 64,688,605 of NC_058379.1, read as the reverse complement.
GGGTAGAGTATTCCTGTTTGTTTTTTCCTCTTTCAGCACTTTAAATATATCCTGCCAGTCCCTTCTGGACTACAAAATTTCTGTTATAAAATCAGCTGGTAGTCTTATGGGATTTTCTTTGTACCTGACTTATTAGTTTTCTCTTGCTGCCTTTATATTTAATTTTTGACATTTTACTTATACTGTCTTGGTATAGATCTCTTTGTGTTCACTTGTTTGGGACTCTTTGTAATTCCTGGACTTGGAGGTTTTTTTCCTTACCCAGGTTAAGTAAGTTTTAGTTATTATTTCTTCAAATAAATTCTCTCCTTTCTCTCTTCTTTTTCTGGGCCCCTATCATGTGGATGTGAGTATGCTTGGTTTCTCAGAGGTTTCTTAAAATATCCATAATCTTTTACAATTATTTTCTTTTTGCTATTCTGTTTGGCTATTTCCTATTACCCTGTCCTCCAGATAAGTTATCTGTTCTACTGAGTCATCTAATCTGCATGTTAATGCCCTTGAGTGTATTTTTTTTCATTTCACTTATTGTGTTCTTCAGCTCTGTGAGTTCTGGGTGTACTTTTTTGATACTTTCTCTTTGTTGAAGCTTTCACTGTATTCATCTATTTTCTCCCAAGTTTGGTGATCATCTTTATTACTATTACTTTGAACTCTATGCCAGATAGATTGCTTGTTTTTGTTTAAGTACCCCCAGCCTCCAGGGTTTTATCTTGTTCCTTTTTTTTTTTTGGAACATACTCCTCTGTTTCCTCATTTTGCTTGACTCTGTGTTTGTTTCTATGTATTTTCCATTAAAAAATATCTATCACTTTTAGGAAAAACTGTTTAGGTCACATAATTATTGTTTAACCTTGCCTTAGGTATTAATTGTCTCTAGCACTGTCTTTTTGATGGCTTCAAACACGTGAGGTCAAGAAACACAATCTCCTTGGCAACTTAAGCCTGGTACTCAAGGTGTGCATGCTGGGTGTGGGGGGGCTGAGCAGGCCCTTAGTTCTTGTGGGATGGTGCAGCAAGGCTGGGTTGCTTGCTGGTGGTCCTGGGTTATTTTATGAGGCTGGTGAGTGGAGGTACAAATGAAGCTTTTATTCATTTATTATGTTTTAAAACTTTCTAAGTTAAATTTATTGTTTTAAGAGAACCAAATCTGTAATATTGGTCTCTTAAAATTGAGAGAGTTGTTATACAACCTAGCATATCATCTCTCAGTTAATGTTACACATGTTCTTAAAAAGAATATGTAATCTGCACCTGTAAGTTGTATTCTATAAATATCAATTTTGTCAGAGGAGCTGCTTCTATTATTCAGATTGTCTTTAAAGGACTTTTGGGGGGGTCTAGATTGTATATAGATAACTCTAAGAGACATATTAAAGCTTCAGCTATGATTATGGATTTATCTATTCTCTTTTATATTTGTTTTGCTTTATGTATTTTAGAATTTCTGTTACTAGATACAGACCTATTTATAACCACTATGAATTTTTGGTTTGTTGATTTTTATTTATTTTTAACTTTATTTAATTCCTGTATAATTAAAATACAGTGATTATACTAGTTTCAGGTGTACAATATCATGATTCAACAATTCTATACACTACTCAGTGCTCATCATGATAGGTGAAGAGCTTTGAAAGTATACTTATTTCACCCACCTCCTCTCTGGTAAACATCAGTGAGCTCTCTATATTTGAGTGATATCATTTGTCTTTCTTTGACTGACATTTTACTCAGCATTATACCCTGTAAATCCATTGGTTGACTGATTCTAACGTTAAGAAATTCTTTTATTTTTTTAAGTTTATTTTTTTTTTTGAGAGAGAGTGTGTGTGAGCAGGGAGAGAAGTGGAGAGACGGAGAATCCCAACCAGGCTCTGCACTGTCAGCACAGAGCCTGATGTGGGGCTCAACCTCATGAAACATAAGATCATGACCTGAGCTGAGGTCAAGAGTCAGACACTTACCTGACTGAGCCATTCGGGCACCCCAAGAAATACTTTTCATCTTTGTTCATGCTGTTGCTCATATTTTAGGTTAGAAATATAGACATTCCACTTATGTTTTTATTTGCATAGTATATAATTTGCCTGTTTTTTTTTAAATTTAGTTTTAAATACTCTCTACACCCAATGTGGGGGTCAAACTCACCGCAAGATCAAGAGTCACATACTCTACTGACTGAGCCAGTCAGCTACCCTTTGTCTGTTTTAATTTTTTTTGGCATTTGTCCATATTATATTGCCTTCTGTGTACTATATCATACCTGTAACATTTATTCAAGTGTAACATGCATATAAAAATATAATTCTCCAAATTGAACAAATTTGTAAAAACTAGCTCCCTGATTAACAAAGAAAATATTACTAGTACCCTACAAATCCCCTTTACGCTTGGTTCAACTTAATCTCTCTCTCAGTGTAACCAATATCCTGCTTTCTTATATCAGAAATTAATTTTCCTATTTATTTTATTTTTCTATTATTGTATTTCATGTAAAATGAATCACACCATACATACGATTTGTCATGAGAGTCCTTTGTTAAACATTATGTTTGTGAGTTCATCTGTGTAGTTCTTTGCATTTGTACATATTTATTTATTTCAGGATATTATTATATTGTATATATATATGCCAAAATAGACAGCTGAAGAGCATTTGGTAGTTTATGGTTTTTGTTATTGTTATAAATAGCACTGCTACGGACATTATTGTGCATATCTTTTGTTGAGCAAATGTTCATTGTTCTGTTGAACATACAACCAGAAGTTAAATTGTAGTGTCATAGAAAATGTGTATTTAGATGCTATCAATGAGGTTTCTAAAGTGGGTATACCAATTTACCCTTCCACTAGCAGTGCATGAGATTTCTGGTGTTCCTTATCTTCAACAATACTGAGAATTGCCTTTTTCATTTTAATTATCCTGTGCATGTGTCAGAGGTAGTTCATTGAGCTTTTGATCTGCATTTTCCTAAGACTAATGGAGTTCAGCAACTTTTTATTTATTGTTGGACATTTAAATGTCCTCTGTTATGAAGAATCTATTTAAAAGTGTATTTCCCACTACTTTATTTGATTGTTGTTTTCTTTTTTCTTTCTGGGAAGTAGAATCTCTTTATGTACTCTAAATCCAAATCCTTTGTTGAATATATGTTTAAGTAAATCTTCTCCCACTCTGTAGCTTCCTCTTATAATCATGTATTTCAATAATAAAACTGTTAAATATTAATAGAGTACAATTAATCTTTATTTTCCATTAGTGAGAACATATTATGTGTTCTTTAAGGAAAACTTCTGAATCTAACAATAAAATTTTTTCCTATGTTTTCTTCTAAAAAAATTCTTTATTTAACTCTTATAATTAGAAATTGAACTAGAAGTAATGTTTGAAAATAGGTAGAGATCAGGATATATTTTTTACCTTATACTCAATTAAACCAACACCATTTATTAGAAGACCAATACTGCCTTGTTGATGTTAATATAGTTTTATAATAGATATTGATGTGTATTGGTATTTAATTCACCAAGTTTTGTTCTGTAAGATTGCTTCATCAAAAATTATTATTGTGCTCTGTATCAATTATTGGGCTCTGTGAATTTTTAATACACCTTGTTATGTCACTCCAAGTTTTCTTTCTCTTTCTCTATATTTAGATTGTGCTAAACCTATAAATTGGCTGAGACTGACAACTTTATAGAATAATCTAATAAGTGAACATGGTATTCATCTAAGTATTTTTTGATTTGCTCATTAATATGGTATAGTTTTCAGAATAGGAATGTTGATTTTTCTGTAATTATACATTTTATTATTTTTGTTTGTAATTTGGTTTTCTTTTTGTTGCTGATATAGATGGATACAATTCATTGAATTTATCAAAGATTAATTCCAATAGTATTTTGTAGATTCTCGAATATTTTACATATGCACTTACCTTGTCCAAATTATTGACATTTTTTTCTTTGCAATCATTATGACTTTAATTTGTTGTTTTATCACTCTGTTAAAAAGTCTTAACATATTGAGAAGGGATGATTTGTATTCATATCTTATTTACAATCTCAAGAGGAAAGCTATCAATATTTTATCATTAAATAGGTCTACCATAAATTTTTGTATTCTTCATCAGTTAATTATATTCCCTCTTTTTAGTTTGGTCAAGTTTTTAAAATCATGAATATATATTTTAACTAAAGGTCTTCTTTATGAGTCTACAGAGATGATCATATAATTACTCTCTTTTTATATTAATGTCTGAATTACTTTAATTTTGAATTCTAAAGTACCCTTACAGTTGTTTTTATCTTTTTAATGTTTATTTATTTATTTTGAGAGAGAGAGGGAGAGAGAGAATCCCAAGAAGACTCTGAAGGCTTGAACTTACAAAATGCAAGATCATGACCTAAGCTAAAATCAAGATTCAGATGCTTAACTGACTGAACCATGTAGGTGCCCCTATACCCTTAAAATTCTTAAATGAAGCTTAATTGATGATGTATTATCTATTTACTTTACTTCTGAATTTGTTTTGTTTATGTTATCTTTAGGGTGTTTGAATCTATGATTATGATTATAAGAGTTCTGTAATTTGTCTTTCTTTTAGTGTTTGTCTAATTTTGATATCCAGGTTATGCTTATGTCATAAAAAGTTATGATGTAGTCCCCTATGCTCTGGAAGAAATTATGTAATATGAGTGTTGTTTTTTTCCTAAAATGTTTAGCATTTCTCATTAAAGTTATCTGAGCCTAGGATATTTTTTGGAAATATTGAATAATGGTTTTAGTTTCTTTGATGGATATTGGGCTATTCAGAATTTGTATTTTTTTCTTCTATGATCATTAAGTGGCCATTTAATTGGGAAATTCATTGATTTTATCCAAACTATCAAATGTATTACTAAATGCTATTCATCATAACCTCTTAAGGTATGTAGACTCAGTTATATTTTTTATTTTTATATAATCTGCAATTTTTCTTGATCATTCCTAATAGCAGGTTTTCAATTTTATCAATCATTTCAAAGAACCAATATTTGACTCTTGATTTTCAGCATTATAATCTGATTTCTCTATTTCATTATCAATTTGCTTCCTTCCCATTTTCCTTCTAATTTTTTTTAATTTGCTACTACTTCACATTGATATTCAGCCTTTTTATTTTACAATATATGCATTTAAAACAGGCTTTCTCAACCCTGGAACTATTACTATTTTGGCACAAATAATTCTTTGTTGGAGGGAGTTGTCTTGTGCATTGTAGAATGTTTTATATCACCCATGTCCTCTACCGTTACATGCTAGTTCTACCCTCAATTTGTGGTAAATAAAAATCACTCCTACTTGAGAACCACTGAGTTAAGGCAATACATTTCCCTCTAAGCACATATGGTATGGTATGTTTCCCTCTGAACACAAGTCTTGATATATCTTCATGAATTTTTCAGTTAATATTTTATAATTTCTAGCTTGATTTTGTCTTCATTCCATGTATTATTCAGACATGTATGCCATTCATTTTCATGTTGTTGGGAAATTTCTTTTTGTCATTTAATTTAATTTTATATCAGTCAGAAAACAATTTAATTGATTTAAATCTTTTGAAATTTCTGAGGTTTTCTTCATGGTACAGCACGTAGGTGACTTTGGTAAATACTCCATGTGTGTGAAAAGAATGTAGCCTGTTTTTGTTATGTCCGGTGTTTTTACACACCAGTATGATCAAATTTAATGTGCTTTTTCCAATCTTGTATTTTAATGACTTTTGTTGATTTTGAAGTCTTCCTTATGATTGTCGGTGTATGCAACTTTGAGTCTCTTTTAATGTGTTCCTATAGATTTGAAATTGTCATATCTTCCCACATTAATCTCTGGGATTAAGACATGTCCTTCTTTATTACTAACAACACTTCTTGCATTAAAGTTCATTTTCTCTGATATTGTAAATATTTAATGTCCCATTTTCTCAACATTTCCCCAACTTTTCTGGCAATGTATTTAAAGCTTAACTTTCATAAAATCTTTTAAAGATCAGTATTTAATTAAAATATTCAGTTTGATTTAGAACTACTGATCAACTTAACTCCTTTTTTTTTTTCCTTTCTCCGGGCTTTTGTTGTTGTTGGGATTATTCAGAATTTTTTTCCCTTGTAACCTATCCACTATACATTTTACTCTTACGTTGATTAACTCCAAAACTAAAACTCATACTTTTAACTTTTTATGCCTAATACAGTATTTACTTTTACTGCCTTTTAAGTAATGCTAAAATATATAAAATTTAATCTCAAATACTCACCTCATTTAACTTTATATTGTCATGACTTTTAGTTTCACATATATTTATTTAAATTTGGTTTTATGCAGTTAGTATTTTTACCTATGTATTTAATGTTGTGTTTTCCATTTTGTACATTTATGTTTCTGCCTGGGATCCTTTCTGTTTGATAAACTTCTTTTAGTGTTACCTTTATTTCTGGTTTACTAGTAAAATTTTTCATTTGTTTATCTTTATTATTTTTAATTGTATTTTTCCTAAATATAGAAGTATAAGTTAGTAGGTTTTATTCCCTCTTAGTCTTTTAAAGATGCTAATCCACTGTCTTGTACTTTCAATGATTCTTTTAATAAGGTAACTCTCTTTGCAGCTTAACAGTCTTATTACATTTTCATGAAAATGAATGTCTTTTGTTTTTCCTCTAGATGCTTTTGTGTTTCATCAGTATTACTAAGGAGTGTGTGTATGTGTATACCCATGCTGATTTTCTTTATGTTCTGTTTGGGGGGATTTCAACAGACTCAAAATTATATTTATTAGCATTGGAAAATTCTGTCATTTTCCATTTTGATTACTACTTCTGCATATTCTTGTTCACTTTTAGTATTCCAATTTCATGTATGATTTACCTTTTGAATGTGTTTAATAATTCTATTTTTTTATCCTCTTATGTTTTCCTGTCTGTTATTCAGTTTAGATGTTTTTAATTGACCTTTCAAATGTCTACTGTGTCGAATATGCCATGAGATCCATTTGTAGAGTTTTTATCTCATATATGGTATTCTTCATTTATAAAATATACATCTTATTCCTACAGATATCAATTACTGTTGAAAGTCTGTTTCTTTTAATCCATTTTGTTCATTTTTGTCTTTATTTTGAACATATTAAAGTACTTTTCTGCTAATAAACATTAAGGTTTGGTGTTGGTTTGCTAAGCTAGGCTATCTTGACTATTACACAGTTAATCATATCCTCACACACTTGAAAAATTTGGTTAGGGGATGTTTTTGCATTTGTAATAAATTGCTTGACTCAAATTAATTCATAGATTTTTTTGTTTTTAATATTTAATAAATTTCATATTTTTATATTTTAAGTTTATATTAATAAACTTTATATCTTAGAATAGTTTTAGATTTGCAGAAAAGTTGCAAGAATATTGCAGAGAGTTTCCATATATTCTACAACCAGCCTAATCTTTAACATTTTTAAAAAAATGTTTGAAGATGAAATGATTCTGTAGAGGTCTATGAGAAAAGATATTTATGACAGCCACAGTTCTGAGAGATCTTTCTGGCATAGATTAGATCCTCAATAAATATTTATCATATTAACAAATGAAATGCAGATTGTGCTCAAATATTATAAGGCCTTTGATGCAGGTAAAGTAAGATGTTTGTAACAAATTCTGTAGGCAATGGGAAGCTATCCTTATAAGGATAAATCAATACCCTGAAGAAAAGCTATAATTTAAAAAAAAATTAAAAGTGAGGTTATTTATATTTATCTTGGAAAACAACAACAAAAATAAGCTCAAAAATTCTACTTCTGTTTCATGAATCAATGTCATAATGTCTGTAATCACAGATATCAAACCTAGTTAATCTCAAATAGGGATGAAATGTGATTTAAATTTATTTTCTATTGATGAGCATACTTTGGATGAGAAATATGTTTCCCCCAGTTTGTTTTCAGGTAGTTAATGAAATGGCCATTTGAAATTTGTGTTGGTCTTCCTAGCCATCAAATTTCCTCCCAACCAGTGTATGAAGTTACACGAAGGGTGTGATTTTCATAAAGGTAAGGAACTTATCCTATCATTACTTGTCCACATTTTAGGTACTGACCTGGTGAGTGGGTGGAAAAAAAACTTCGTGGGGCCTATTGATAGTGAGTTGATTAGGTCCTGTATCAGGTCTGGCTAACTATGGAAACAGGAAGCAGGAACCCTGCTTCTAAGAGCTGGATTATATTAGGCTCCCCTTTGCTGGGGAAAAAATGAGAATGGCTAACTGCCAGAACTATTTTCCTTCATGGTTCCCAAGAAAGATGTGCACAAAGAAGAAAAGCCCAGGCAAATCCTGTGCCATTTGTTACTACAAGGATTTCCCCCCAGTCAATGTAGGCTCCTGGTGAGAGGTGCTTGGCCATGTGGAACTCGCAAGATTTTTTCTAATGAGACTAAGGCACTTCCTTTCCCATGGGAGTTGGCCTGGTTTCTGATGGCAATGGCTCTCTACATCTTCCAAGAAATTAAGCATTAATGCCAGCACAAAGCAGGTCAGGCAGCCTCTATGGTTGCAGACCTATCTAATCAAACCACTCCATGAAAGAACACAAAAAAGGGAAATCCTAAAAGAGAAATTTTCCATCAAATATCCTCTCCCTAGTACCATGGCCCAAGTAATTCACCAGTGTTTGTCCTCTACCTACATAAAGTTCCAGTAAATTCCTCTCACTGCCCCTCCTCTTATTAATGAGATTCTAATCAGTGTTTTATGTAATACTGGCTCTTTTGCTTTTATGTTCAATCAGGCACAATTTCTCCAACATTTAATTAATCTAGCTCTTGCTCTTTATTTACATAACAGTCATGTTAGTCTGCTATTCAGTGTAATAGCTTCCTAAACCCATCATTTCAAAGTATCCTTACAACCTAGAATAGTACCTTACATATTGTATGTTCCTAATTAATATTTATTGCATGAATGGATATCCTTCTCCCCATCTTAATCAAGATTTTTCTCCTGTCTCTATAATATACTAAAAGCATAGCTTTGATCCCCCAAACTCAGAAACATTTTATTTCTCATCCTAGTTCTTCTCTTTTAATCATATTTTTAAAACTAAGTCTATTACATTTTCCCAAATATCCTAATTCTACTACATTGATAAGTCTTAAATTCTCCTGCTCTTGTTTTTCCTTCTGAAGTTTACTATCTTCTATAACAATCTCTTCCTGTGAAAATTCTTCTCCTACATTTAAGACATTCATCTTTATTAAACAAATACAGGAAAATGTTTTATTGTTACTTGTATTCCTCTTAACATACAGCATAGTGCCTTACACATTTATTAGCCATGTAGTAAATAGTATATAGTAAATCTATCCATTCAATCAATGTTTATTTTAAACACTTCAATTGATATCTTTGTTCACACATAGAACAATTAAGACAAATCAAAGCATATTTTCAGTGATTTACAGGGCTGACAGAAAAGAGTGACATTGATAGGGAGTTATGTCACACATGAGTTTCCTGGAAGAGGTGGTTCTTGACATGATCCTTGAAGGTAATACTCTAAGTGATATACCAAATAATATATCACTACTCTGTCTCATAAATGAGTATGTTTGTACAGCATATGAAGATTCAAAATGGAGAAGATCCATAGGTATTTTTGAAAATATGAGAGGAAAATGGAGGAGAGAAGTCAGAACGGTGGCAAGGTTCAGGTAGGTAGAATTCCAGGTGACCACAGAGAGGGAGTCCTGGACAGGAATTTGAGACTGTGCCATCTCCATTAAATCACACCATCAAATGAGCTTTGCTCTTCTCACCTGTGCAAAAAAATCCATTTAACTACACAATCCTTATGTTTTTCAGCTCTAAGATTGTTGGGATTTCCTGATGCCAACACAAGCAAACAGGGAGCTTAAGAGAAAACCAGCCAAGGTTTCATCTACAAGGGCCAATTAGAGACATATCATTTGAGTTGTAGAAAGCCTTTCACCCCTCCTGAAGTACCCTGAACATTTCCACACTCTTGAGACTCTTGATGTATACAGTATGGAAGTGAGTGAAGGTTTAAACCGTTATTTGCTGTTAACACATACTGCCTAAGAAATAAAACGATCCCTAAGTATGATTTCTGTGTATAAACTCCTTGTAGCTATTATTGAGCTGGCAATAGGCTCGCCAAACTTCTATTAAAATATCAATAGTATTTTTCAGAGCTTAAATTGAGCAGTGATTTTATTTCAGGCTGATCCTATAAACCACTTTTCTTCGAAGATTCTCTTGTTGTTGCTAAAAATGAAAGCCATTCAAACGAGCAGTGATTGAAACAGTGAGAAAGGAGGGGAAAAATCAATATCGCATTTTCCAGGGCACTATCTCTGCTTTTGAAAAGAGACCATTAATAACGTGCTTACAGGAGAGGCAGCAGTTGCTCAAAGTGCATTCAGGGGTGAGCTGAACGGATGGATTTCTGGGAAGCCTCTCAAGAGAGAGATTGCTGAGAAGTCAAAGCTCACTGGTGGAATCTGCAGCAAGCTGACTCAAGGCTCTCTCAGGACCTGGAGCTAAATGGACTGCTTTGCAGCCTTGAAGGCATTCTCCTCTATACCTTGTCTGAGCTCTGAGACAGAATGGCATGGGGGCAAAGAGAGAAGAATAACTATCAGTTCCTAGTGATTCATGGGCTTGTTGTGTTTCCCAATCTGGTCCATTAAATCAAGATCAAACTTATCAGCAGAGAATCCAAATTTTAGCGATAGGGTAATGGCCTTGTCTACATTTAACTTCCATTATTCAGCAGTGTTCTACCTCTACTCTATGCAGTTTCCTAGGCACAGGCAAAAGAAAGTTCTAAGGCAGAAATTGTCTGTGGTAATGCTTAAAATCTGAGAGGTTTAGGAATAAAACATGTTTTGTAACTACCACTGATATCTCTCCTCAAGTGAATACATTGGAGAGCTATTTTTTAAATAGTCTGGTTATTAAGGAACAGGAAGAATTCTAATATATAAAATAAGATGCCAAATAAGAATGCAAAAAAGAGGAATATTTTGAGAGATGGAGATTAAAGTCAAGCTCAAAAAGGAGGAAAACCCATCATGGGAGAATAAGTAGTACAAATTCATGGTCATAGGAGGAATAACACAGACCTGAAGCTGAAGAGAATACAGCTGTTCTTTGTTCTAAATAATAGAATTTAAAGATGTCAAAGAAAACCAGAGTTATTTTTACTGAGCCAGGAGGAGGAGATGTGCAATAAATGTGGTCATTTCCTCCTCAGATTTAGAAATGCTTCTGACATGGGTAGCTGAGAGATAAGTGCACTATCAAGCCCACTGATGGCTATATATGTAACTGTTTTGATTACAAGGAACCTGAAATACATCCTAGTTGTTAGTAATAAATAGTAATTATTATGGGCAGGTAATTTTGTCAGCTCTTTATCTGGGCTTGAGAAGTGTCTATGAGTTCAAATCCCAGTTCAGCACTTCTTTAGCCATTTGGGTGACCATATATCAATTTTGTGACCAACTTAGGTCTTAGTTTTTCCAAATGCAGAATGGGTATAATAGTACCCATCTTGTCAAGTTGTTAAGAGGAATAAATGAGATAATATAGGATCATATGTACAGTCACCAATTAACATGTTTATAAATTCTGCTCCTAGGAGTATGTCCAAGATGTCAGCATAGAAGACCCTGAAATCTGCCATGGACACACTGCATCTACACCTATATAGAGAACAATTCCTTCTGAAGAACTGAGGGCTGAGTGGATAGCTTTAGCACAACAAATAAAAGAGGGACCACACAGAGAAGGGTAGGAAAGACAAAGACAAAGAGCTGATGGGAACACCACCAAGGATGCGACAACTCGCCTATCGTGGGGCAAACCTAGAAAAAAAAGTACTTTAAGGGGTGAAAACTGTAAGCAAAGGAAATCCATCCACCAATCAGGTAGGAAGCTATTACAACTCTCTCTGAGGTCAAAGGCACAGAGAAAGGCCTTTTTATTAGTTTATTTCCCTCCTCCACTTTGATAATGTGGGTAGGAGCAGGATCCAAGTGCTATAGCTAGACTCCTAGGGCCCTCCAAGTGAACTCTAGGTCCGTATATCACACCTGCTCTAGCCAGCCTGCTGGGGCCACCATAGTATACCATGGGATCACTCATTCTGATTCCAGGTCCAGCAAGCCAGCCAAATCTTTCAGACACACACATTCTGAACAGAGGATTCTCCGAAGTCCTCTTCTTAAAGGTTAGGAGAGGTAGATGTTCTGCCTAATTCATGGAAACACAGAAATTCAAACAAAATGAGGATACAAAGGAATATGCTCAAAATGAAAGAATAAGATAAAACCACAGGGGAAAAAAAGAAAAAAAAAACTAATGAAACAGAGATAATTTACCTAATATAAAGTTTAATGATTATATCTATACCATAAAACTTGCAAAATCTTAGAACACAGGCACTAATTTCTCTTACATCAAAATAGAAAGCTTCTAAACAGCAAAGGAAACTATTAACAAAACAAAAATCCAACCTCCTAAGAGAGAAAACATATGCAAAAGATATATCCAGTAAGTGGTTAATACCCAAAATATATAAAGAGCTAATACAACCTAACACCAAAAAAAAAAATCCACCTAAAAAAGGGGCAGAAAAACTAAATAGACATTTTCTCAAGGACATACAGTTGGAACCCTCATGCACTGTTGGTGGGAATGTAAATTGGTACAGCCACTGTGGAAAACAGTAGGGAGTTTCCTCAAAAAAATAAAAACATAAATACCCTATGATGCAATAATTCCACTATTGAGTGTTTATCCAGGAAAAACAAAAACACTAACTCAAAAAGATATATGCACCTCTATGTTTATTGCAGCATTATTCACAATGAGAAATGAAAGCAACTTAGTTGTCCATCAAAAGATGGATAAGGAAAATGTGGTGTGTGTATATATATGTATACAATGTAATACATACATAAACAATGGAATACTACACACCCATAAAAAGTGTAGCATCATGCCATTTGAGACAACATGGATAGACCTACAGGGTATTATACTAAGTAAAATAAGTCCGACTGGGAAAGACAAATACCATATGATTTTACTCATAAATGGAATCTTAAAAAATGAATAAACAAAAAGTAGAATCAGAACTATAAACACAGAGAACTCATAGTTGCCAGATGGGAAGAAGGGAAGAAGGGGGTGGGCAAATAAATGAAGGGGAGGAGAGTCAGGGATCCAGTTGTGAAGAAGTCATGACAATAAAAAACAGAGCATAAAGAATACAGACAATGATACTGTAATAATTATGTAATGGGACAGGTGGTAGCTATATTTTTGGGGAGCATAGCATAATGTATAAACTTGTCAAATTACTAAGTTGTACACCTGAAACTAATGTAACATAGTGTGTCAATTATACTAAGACAAAAATGGTCATAAAGATGCTTATTGAACTTGGAAGAAAAATGGATAATACCTCTGAGAACTTCAGCAAAGAATTTAAAAATGTAAGAAAGAACCAGAGTTGAAAAATACAATAAATTAAATGAAAATACACTTAAGGGAATCAAGAATGATAAAAAGATGTAATATAGGACATCAAAAATATACAATATGTTGAGAGTAAAAATGTGCTTTTAGAATGTAGTCAAACTTAAGCAACTATCAGCTTAAAACATACTGCCACATATAAAGGTCAATATATATGAACCTAATGATAACCACACACAAAACTTCAGTACATAAAAAATAAATAAAAAGACAAATATAACCTCAAAGAAAAACATCAAATCACAAGGGAAGAGTCCAAGAGAAGAATAAAGGACCAAAGAGGAGCTACAAAAGCAACTGGAAAACAAACAAAATGTCAGTAAGTACATACCTGTTAAAAATTACTTTAATTGTAAATGGACTAAATGTTCCCATCAAAAGACAGAGTTGCTAAGTGGATAAAAAACAAGACCCATTCATATGCTGTCTAAAAGATATTTCAGATTAAAAAAAAAGACTGAAAGTGAAAAGATAGAAAAATATATTCCATGCAAATTGAAACAGAAAGGAAAAAATGCTTATATAAGAAAAAATAGACTATAAAACAGGGACTATAATAAAAGACAAATAAGGAAATGACATATTGAGAAAAAAAGGAACAAAGAAGATGGTAACATGTAAATATGCACCCAAAATAGAACCTAATTATATAGAACAAATATTAATAAAGGGAGAAATAGATGTTAAGACAATAATAGTAGGGGACTCACTATAATACTCCACTTAAATCAATGGGATAAATCATTCACACCCAAAACCACTAAGGACACTGTAACCTGAAATACACATTAGACCAGATAGACTTATTATACAGAACTTTTCATCCCCAAAGTGCAAAATACACATTTTTTGCAATGAAAATGGAACATTTGAAGAAACTACTACAAATATATGCCAACAAATTGGAAAATCAAGAAGAAATGGACAAATTTCTAGAAATGCACAATCTTCCAAGACTGAATTATATAAACAAAAAATTTGAATAAATTACAAGTAATGAAATTAAATCAGTAATTTAAAAATTCCCTCCAAAATAAAAGTTCAAATTGAAATCATATCAAGGATCTTTTTGACCACAATGGCAGGAAACTAGAATAAATTACAAAAAAAAAATCTGGAAATAAAACAAATACATGCAAACTAAGCAACATGCTACTAAACAATGAAAGGATCAACCAAAAAATCAAAGAGAAAATTTTAAATGCCTGCAAACAAATGGAAACACAATGTTCCAAAATCTACAGGATGCAGCAAAAGCAGTTCTAAGAGAAAAATTTATAGCAATATTGTCCTACCTCAAAAAGCAAAAAAAATTGAGATAAACAACCTAACCTTCTACTTAAAAGAGGTAGGGGGAAAAAAAGAATAAAGCCTAAAGCTAGTAGGAGGAAGAAAATAATAAAAATTAGACGAATAAATGGAAAAGACAAAGGAAGGGAGGAAGGATGGAAATGTCAGTGAAACCAGGAGCTGGCTCTTTGAAAAGATTGATAGAATTGATAAACCTTTAGCCAGACTCAAGAAAAAAGAATGACCCAAATCAGAAGGAGGAGAAATAAAAACTGATGCCACAGAAATACAAAGGATTATAAGAGAATATTATGAAAACTTATATGCCAACAAATTGGAAAGCCTAGAATATGTGGATAAATTCATAGAAACATACAACCCTGAAGCAGGAAGAAAAGGAAATTTGAAGAGAACAATTGCTAGCAATGAAGTTTAAGTAGTAATCAAAAAACTCCCAACAAAGTTCACAACCAGATGCCTTCAAAGGTGAATTTCACCACACATTTAAAGAAGAGATGGGGCACCTGGGTGGCTCAGTTGGTTAAGCGGCCGACTTTGGCTCAGGTCATGATCTCGCGGTCAGTGAGTTCGAGCCCTGCGTCGGGCTCTGTGCTGACAGCTCAGAGCCTGGAGCCTGTTTCGGATTCTGTGTCTCCCTCTCTCTGACCCTCCCCCGTTCATGCTCTGTCTCTCTCTGTCTCAAAAATAAATAAACGTTAAAACAAATTAAAAAAAAAATAAAGAAGAGCTAATACTTATTCTTCTCAAATTATTCCAAAAAATAAAAGAGAAAGGAAAGCTTTCAAATTAATTCTATAAGACCAGCATTACCCTGATAACAAAACTAGAAAAAGACACTACACAAAAGAAAACTGCAGGCCAAAATCTCTGATAAAAATATATGCAAAAATCTTTAATAAAATATTAACAAAATACAATAATAAATTAAAAAAATAATTCATGATCAAGTGGGATTTATTCCTGTGATGCAAGGATGGTTTAGTATTTGCAAATCAAGCAATAGGATACATCACATTAACAATAGAAAGGATGAAAAAAACCATGTGATCATCTCAATAGTTTCAGAAAAGAGCATTTGATAAAGCCCAACATCCATTCATTATAAAAATTCTCAACAAAGTAGAAATAGAAGGAACATATCTCAACCATGTATGAAAAATCCACATCTAACATCACACTCAATGGTGAAAAGCAGTTTTTCCTCTCAAATGAGGAACAAGATAAGGTCCACTCTCACTACTCTTATTCAACATAATATTGGAAGTCTGGGCCACAGCAATAAGACAAGAAAAATAAAAGTTATCCAAATTAGTAAAGAAAAGGTAAAACTGGCACTATCTGCAAATGACATGATACTATATATATAGATAACCCTAAATACGCCACCAAAAAGCTATTAGAATTTATAAATGAATTCAGTAAGGCTTCAGGAAACAAAATCAATGTGCAGAAATCCATTGTCTTTCTATACACAAATAATGAAGTAGCAGAAAGAGAAATTAAAAAGAAAAACATTTTCAATTGCACCAGAAATAAAATAGCTGTGAACAACTTAATCAAGAGGGTGAAAGACCTGTACTTTGAGAATAATAAGACACTGTTGAAAGAAATTGAAGATGACACAAACAAATGGAAAGCTATATTCTGATCATGGATTCAAATTCATATCATAAACATCCATACTACTCAAAGAAATCTACAGATTTAATGCAGCTCCTATCAAAATACCAATGGTATTATTCACAGAATTGGAACAAATAATCCTAAAATTTATATAGAAACATAAAAGGCCCCCGATGGGTGAATCAATCTTAAGAAAAAAGCTAGAATTACCATGTTTCCTGATTTCACATTATTCTACAAACCTATAGTAATCAAAACAGTATGATTTGGGCATGAAACCCAACACACAGATAAATAAAGCTGAATAAAAAGTCTAGAAATAAACCCACACATATATGATCAATCAACCTTTGACAAATCAGGCAAGAATATACAAGGGGGAAAAGACTATCTCTTCATTAAATGGCATTTGTAAAATTAGACGGCTACATGTGGAAGAATGAAAATGAATCACTATCTTATACTACATATAAAAATAAATTCAAAATTATTTAAACACCTAAATGTAAGACCTGAAACCATGAAGATGGTAAGTAAACAAAGTAAACAAATGGGATTACATCAAACTAAAAAGTTTTGCACAGTGAAGGAAACCATCAATAAAACAAAAAGGTAGCATACTGAATGGGAAGATATTTACAAATCATATATCAGATAAGGGGTTAATATTCAAAATAAAGAACTCATACAACTTAATATTTAAAAAATTTGCAAAGAATTTGAACATTTTTCCAGAGAAGACATACAGATGTCTAACAGGCATATAAAAAGATGCTCAACATCATTAATCAGAAAAATGCAAATCAAAACCATAATGAGATGTCACCTCACTCATACATATCAGATTGGCTTTCATCAAAAAGGCAAAAGTAGCTGTTGGCTAGGATGTGGAGAAAGGGAAAACTTTATTTGCTGTTGGTGGGAATGTAAATTGGCACAGCCATTGTGGAAAACAATACAAAGATTCCCCCCAGAGTTAAAAATAGAACTACCATACCATCCAGCAATTCCACTTCTGGGTCTTTATCTGCACAAAGAGATATGTGCACACTTTTGTTCATTGCAGACTTATTTACAATAGTTAAGTACTATTGATTATCAAGTAAAGAAGATATATTGAGAGAAGGTAAGGTAGCAGAGTAATATGGGGACCCTGAGCTTTTCTACCCCCTGAAACACAGCTGAATCAACATCAAACCATTTTGAACACCCAGGAAATTGAGAATTAATGCAACAATCTGTGTGATTTGAGTAAGAGATCTTGGCAGGTACATGGTGTGGAGGGGTGAATTGGGGGAGAGAAAAGCCATGGTGGTAAGGAAGATAGGGAGCCATTTTGTGAAGGACAGAGGGATAAAGAGAAAGGGGGAAAGAGTGAAGCATATTGGGATCATGCATGAAAAGCAATCCTCCTGAAAGCTAGAGAGAAAGAGTAAAAACACTTACAGGGGACTGGATAAGAAATTTGTTCCTCAAAACCACTGAAAGGGAAAAAGGAGAATGTTTCAATACCACCAACCAGTATTTAATAAACAGCAGGGCACATAGTCTGAAATTTTAGGGCTCAGTACGAGGTGGTGCTCTGGTGAGGAAGCAGGGTCTCCCTGTGCAGCACAGGGAGAAGCAGTTTCCCTGCTTGGAGTGAATTTGGTTAGAGATGATACTGCTTCTCTGCAGGCAAAAGTCCTGGCTGGCCCTAGCAAGCTACCATGTTTACCAGTATAGGAACAAAGACACCAGCTGAGGGCAGCAAACCCTGGCATTGGTTGTGTTGCAACTTACCATAAACTCTGAGCCTCTGCTGTTTTGTGGTCACATGAACGTTTTCTGGGACAAGTACCTGGCCATTACTTGACAAGAGCCTCCCACAGAGGATCAGTGTGGGTCTAAGCCATGAGTTCTCTTAAGTGTGGAGTTTTGAAACACAGCCCCATCTGAGATAAAACTCTGGAGGGAGGTGCTGCTTGGAAGGTGAACAGCTTGTACACAGGGTAAAGGGAGGGAGTGGAAGCCTGAGACAAAGGAGGGATGATTGATGGCATGCCTGTGAGGCACTAAATTCTCTCTCCAGAGACTAGAGAGTATGGTGAGGCAATTTTTGCCTGTAGCCCACTCAGATCAATTGACCCCAGTAAGCTAAGCAGGGCCACCAAGTGGACAATGAATCATTACACCAAGTCCCATCCACCTGTGACTTCCAGACACATCTCCAATAGGGCAAGTGGGCCTCAGAACCAGTGCAACAAGCTCCTCCCTCAGAAGACCCATATAAATAACTTCCACCCATCTAATCTATAGATCATAGTGTGCTGCAAAGTTTCAGTTCTAGGGGAAACTGGATCTACCTTGATTTGGGTTTCTACTTTTTTAATGTTTATGAGAGAGAGAGAGAGAGAGAGAGAGAGAGAGAGAGAGAGATTGAGTAGGGAAGAAGCAGAGAGAGGGAGAGACAGAATCCCAAGCAGGCTTCACACTGTCAGCTCAGAGTCCAACACAGGCTTGAGCTCTGACTCTTAACAGGTACCCCCATTTGGGGTTTTTGTTTGTTCATTCGTTTTGCTTCTGTTTTATGTTTTTATTTTTCTTTCCTTATCTTTCTTGGATACAGAAAGAGCATTTTTTTTCAATTTTATTTTTTAAATTCTTTTTATTAAAGTTTTTTTTTTATTTGTTTTCTTTTTTCTCTTTTCTATCAAGCTTCTCTTAACAACCAGACTGAAACACACCCAGGATCTAGCTTCCATTATTTTTGTTTTGTTTTCAAGTTTTTAATTTTAACTTTTAATTTTATTTTATCTTTTTTCCTTTCTCCAAAATGTCAAGAAGGGGGAATTCACCCAAAAAGCAATCACAGGGAGAAATGATGGTTAGGGACTTAATCAAAACAGATATGAGATGTCTTAAGTAGAATTTAAAACCATGATTATAAGAATACTAGCTGGGGATGAAAAAAAAGAGAAGACACCAGAGAATCCCTTTCTGCAGAGATAAAAGAAAATCTAGTCAGGGTGAAATTGAAAATAATATAACCCAGATGCAATCTTGAATGGATGCCATGATGGCAAGGATGGATGAAGCAGAGCAGCAAATCAGTGATATGGAAGAAAAAATATCAAAAATAATAAAGTTGAAGAGGGAAACAAAGGCAAAAGATAAGATAAAATTTAGATAACTCAGTGACTTATTAAAGAAGAAAAACATTTATATCACGGGAGTCCCAGAAGATGAAGAGAGAGAAAAAGGGAAAGAAGGCTTATGTGAGGATATTACAGCTGAAAAATTTCCTACTCTGGGGAAGGACACAGACATTAAAATCCAGGAAGCACAGAGAATTCCCATTATATTCAACAAAATTCGACCATCACCAAGGCATATCACAGTCAAATTCACAAAGAACATGATAAGGAAAGAATCATGAAAGAAGCAAGGGGAAAAAATTCTTTCACCTACAAGAGAAGAAAGATCAGGTTTTCCCTAAATGTGTCCACAGAAATTTGGCAGGCCAGAAAGGAGTGGCAGGATATGTGGCAGGATATATTCAGTGTGCTGAATGAGAAAAATATAAAGCCAAGAATTCTTTATCCAGCAAGGCTGTCATTCAGAATAGAAGAGAGATAAAGAGTTTCCAAGACAAACAAAAACTAAAGGAGTTTGTGACCACTAAACCAGTCCTGCAAGAAATTTTAAGGGGGACTGTTTGAATACATAAAAAATAAAACAAAAAAGACCAAAAGCAACAAAGACTACACAGGACCAGAGAACATCACCAGATACACCACCTCTCCAGGCAACACAATGGCACTAAATTCATATCTTTCAATCATCATTCTGAATATAAATGGACTAAATTCTCCAATCAAAAGACATAGGGTATCAAAATGGATAAAAAAAAGATATATCTATATGCTGACTACAAGGGACTAATTTTAAACATAAAGACAGTTGCAAATTAAAAGTGAAGGGATGGAGAAGTATCTATCATGCTAATGGACATCAAGAGAAAGCTGGAGTAACCATGTTTATATCAGACAAACTATTTTAAACCAAAGACTGTAAAAAGAGATAAAGAAGAGTATTATATCATAATTAAGGGGTCTATCCATCAAGAACATCTAACAATTGTAAATATTTATGCCCCCAACTTGAAAGAATATATAAATCAATTAATAACAAACATAAAGATGCTCATTGATAATACAATAATAGTAGGACACTTTAACACCAGAGTGACAGCAATGGACATATCATCTAAGCAGAAAATCAATAAGGAAACAAAGACTTTGCACTTAACATATATATTCAGAACATTTCATCCTAAAGCAGCAGAATACACATTCTTCTCAAGTGCACATGGAATATTCTCCAGAATAGATCTCACATTGGGTAACAAAACAGACTTCAATAAGTACAAAAAGAAGGTGATCATATCGTGCATAATTTCAGACCACAACACTATAAACTTGAAACAAACCACAAGAAAAAATTTGGAAAGAC
Organism: Felis catus; assembly: GCF_018350175.1. NCBI lineage: Eukaryota > Metazoa > Chordata > Mammalia > Carnivora > Felidae > Felis > Felis catus. The sequence goes on along the minus strand of NC_058379.1, from coordinate 64,667,580 downwards.
CACAAATACTTGGAGGTTATAGAACATCCTACTAAAGAGTGAATGGGTTAACCAAGAGATTAAAAAGGAAATAAAAGAGTACATGGAAACCAATGAAAATGAAAACAAGACAGTCCAAAACGCTTGGGATGTGAAAAGCTATCATAAGAGGGAAGTATATAGCAATTTTGGCCCTCCAAAAGAAGGAATAAATGTCTCAAATAAGTAACATAATCTTATACCTAAAGGAGTTAGAAAGGGAACAGCAAATAAAGTGTAAAGTCAGCAGAAGAAGGGAAATACTAAAGATTACAGAAAAAATTAAAAAAATATATAGAAACAAAAAAACAGAACAGATAAACTAGGAGAAGATTGTTTGAAAGAATTTAAAAATGTATAAACCTCTAGCTAGATTAACTCAAAAAGAAAAAGGAAATGATTCAAATAAAATCAGAATGAAAGAAGAGAGATCACAACCAACACTGCAGAAATGCAAACAGTAATAAGAGAGTGTTTTGAGAAATTATATACTAAGAAATTCAGTATTCTGAAAGAAATGGATAAATTCCTAGAACTATATAAACTACCAAAACTGAAACAGGAAGAAAGAGGAAATTTCAGCAGACCATAACCAGTAAAGAAATTGAGTCACAAATCAAAAATCTCTCAACAACAAGAGTCCAGGGCCAGATGGCTTCACAGGGGATTTCTACCAAACATTTAAATAAAAGTTAACATCTATTCTTTTCAAACTGTTCCAAAAAATAGAAATGGAAGGAAAAGTTCCAAATTATTTCTGAGGCCAGCATTACCTTGATTCCAAAACCAGAACCAAAGACCCCACTAAAAAGGAGACTTACACACCAGTTTCCCTGATGAACATGGATGCAATGATTCTCAACAAGAGACTAGTAAATCTAACAATGCGTTAAAAGAATTATTCACCACGATCAAGTGGGATTTATTCCTAGGCTGCAGGGGTGGTTCAATATCCCCAAATCAACGTGATACACCGCATTAATGAAAGAAAGGATAAGAACCGCACGATCCTCTCAATAGATGCAGAAAAAACATTTAACAAAATACAGCATCCATTCTTGATAAAAACTTTTAATAAAGTAGGGTAGAAGGAACATACCTCAACATCATCAAGGCAATATATGAAAGACCCACAGCTAATAACATCTTTGATGGGAAAAAACTGAGTTTTCCCCCTAATGTCAGGAACACAATAGGGGTGTCCACTTTTACCACTGTTCAACATAGTACTGGAAGCCCTAGCCTCAGCAGTCAGACAACAAAAAGAAACAAAAGGCACACAAATTAAGGGAGAAGTCAAACTTTCACTCTTTGCAGATGACATGATACTCTAAGTGGAAAACCTGAAAGACTCCAAGAAAAAAATTGCTAGAAGTGATACATCAATTCAGCAAAATCACAGGATATAAAATCAACATACAGAAATCTAAGTGTATATATACAAGTGTATATATATACTTTATATACACCAAAGCAGCAGAAATAGAAATCAAGAAATTGATCCCATTTATAATTGTACCAAAAATCATAAAATACCTAGGAATAAGCCTAACCAAATAGGTAAAAGATCTGTACATTGAAAACTATAGAACTCATTGAAGAAAACTGAAGAGTACACAAAGAGATGGAATAACATTCCATACTCATGGATTGGAAGGGTAAATATTGTTAAAATATTGATACTCCCCAAAACAATCTACACATTCAATGCAGTCCCTATCAAATACCACCAGCATTCTTCACAGAGCTAGAACAAATGATTCTAAAATTTTTATGGAACCAGAAAAGACCCCTAATTGCCAAAGTAATATTGAAGAAGAAAACCAAGGCTGGAAGCATCACAATTCTGGACTTCAAGCTGTTATTATAAAGCTGGAGTCATCAAGACAGTTTGGTACTGGAATGAAAACAGACACATAGATCATGGTGTCTGAAAGAGAAAGAAAATGGCTACCAATATAAGGGCATGAAAGGGGAAAAACTGAGAAGATAATTTCAATTTAATAGTGTATTATTAAATAAATAAGGGGCATCTGGGTGGCCCAGTCAGTTAAGTATCTGACTTTGGCTCAGGTCATGATGTCCCAGTTCGTGGGTTTGAGCCCAGTATCAGGCTCTGTGCTGACAGGTCAGAGCCTGGAGCTTGCTTGCTTCAGATTCTGTGTCTCCCTCTCTCTCTGCCCCTCCCCAGCTCATGCTCTGTTTCTGTTTCTCTCTCAAAAATAGGCCAAAAAAAATTTTTTTTAAATACATAAACTATTCTTATAAAGTATGTACATATTATATATTATGCACACTACATGTTGTATTAGTATATATAGTATATGATGCTTTAGATGTAGAGTTCATTAAATAATGTTGAAATACATCTATACATATATATGTGTGTGTGTGTGTGTGTGTGTGTGTATATATATATATATATATATATATATAAAACTTACTACTAATAAATGAAGTAGTTGATTCTAAAATTAAGGGATTAAAGCAAGGTCATTGGGTAGCAAAGCCAAGTATCATAACTATACCTCTTGCTCTTGAAAAAGCTATTTTCTTTTTATAAACACTATTGCCTCTCACATACAATTTTATGATCACCTAGAGGTATCTTAGAAATAAAAGCAACACATACAAAAGACACAGAAAAGAATGACATAAAATGGTAGTAAATTGTCATAAAGACAAAAAAACTAAAATGAATTTGGGCTTCTGAAAATAATAAGGGTAATTTTTTTAAAACCACTCAAATTTCTAACTAGAATAAATTAAAGAACACATAAAGGTGAAAGTTTACTATTTAGCAATAGATGGTACCATGTTAATAAATACCAGAATAAGTATCATCTTTCAACTTTATCTTCTTCTGTACTCTCAACTCCAGGAAGAGGATCCTTTAATTAGAGAAGGTACAAATAAATATGATAACTACTGACTTAAGAATCAAAGAGAGAGTAAGCAGTTATTTAGTAACTCCAGGTAAATTTGGTTTCCAGAACAAATGAATTAAATCTTAGACAAAAATAATTTGCAATTGCAATTATAAAAATATGATCCAAGGTCCCTAATTAATGATAGAGATTAAAATTGGTATGAGGAAACTGATATAGGGGCCAAAATATCTATATATCAAAAATGTGGGCAGAACAAGTTACTAGATTCTGTAAAATACAAACTGTTAGGACAAGGAGGAAAGGGAATAAGTAAAACTCTTGGCATAACCTTGACCTAAATTTCTGAACAGAAAATATAGCTAGTTAGGAAAGAAGCGGTGATTAGTATTAGTTTCCTAGGTTCTGGAAAAACATGAGTATTCCAAAGTTGTTTCATTACTAGTTAAAATAGTTGGATAGGACACCTGGGTGGCTCAATCAGTTAAATGTCTGACTCCTGATTTCAGCTCAGGTAACAATCTCAAGGTTCCTGAGATAGAGCCCTGCACTGGGGTCTGCACTGACAGTGTGGAGCCTACTTGGGATTCTCTCCCACGCCCCCTCTCTTCTCCTTCCTCACTTAGGCATGTATGCTCTCACTTTCTCTCAAAATAAATAATTAAACATTAAAAACATAGTTGGATAGAATTTTTTGATTGTTAGATCAGGAAAGGCTACAATGGTATAACTCCAAATTTCTGGACATTTTATAGGGGTGGGAAAAAATCCCCCACACACAGAGGGAGAGAGATATAAATAATAAAAACAAATTGATTAAATGATAAAAATTAATTTTTTAAAAATTCTATATAAATGATTATACTGGCCATCCCATTCAGTGTGTGTACCATGTGTACACAGTGTGTGTACAATGAGTTCATTTTTATTTAATCATACTCTCAATTTCTCGAGTTATTTCTTATCATACTCTCAACTTTTATTTGCAACTTTTTGGGATGCCTGAAGGTTACCTGATACACACATGGAAACAACCTTTTTTAAAACCATACTTCACAATTATTAAAAACTAAAGTATATAGAGGTAATTTCTCAAAGTGTAAGTGTACAATTCAATGATTTTCAAAAATTAAGCACATTTATAAAATCAGAAAACAGATCAAGAAGTATTACCAAACACCAGAAGCATTCTTCATGCCCCTTCACAGTCACTTCCCTTCCCCAGAAAAATAATATCCTGATATTTAACAGTATAAATTAGTGTTGACAGTTTTAAACTTAATATAAATAAAAGAGTATAGATATACTATTTTGTGTTTATCTTTTGTTCAATGTTATGTTTGGGATATTTAGACATGTAGTTCCTATGGCAATAGTATATTTGTTCTATCAAATAGTATTCCTTCATATGATTATGCCACAATTTATATATCCATTTTACTAGTGATATTTGAGTTACCTTAGTTTTGGACTATTACAAACTGCCCTACTATGAAAATATTTTACAAATAAGCAATGCTTACTCAAGATGAAATATATAACCTCAAAAATCTGATCTCTGAGGAATATAGACCTACAAATCCTCAACAAAATATTAATAAACTGAATCCATCAATATGTTAAGAGGATCATTCACCATGAGCAAGTGGGATTTATTCTGGGGATGTAAGGATGGTTTAATATTTGGAAATCAGTCAATGTGATACATAATATTAACAGATGTAAGGATAAAAATTATAGGGTCATCTCAATAGATGCAGAAAAAGCATCTGACAAAATTCAAATTTTTTTCATGATAAAAACTCTCAATGGAGTAGGTTTAGAAGAAATATATTTCAACATAATAAAAGCCAGATGTGAAAAACTCACAGCTAGAATCATACTCAATGGTGAAAAGTTGAGAGCTTTTTCCCTAAAATCAGGAACAAGATAAGAATGTTGACTCTCACTACTTGCATTCATCTAGAACTTCCAGTATCTAGCCACAGCAATTAGACAAGAAAAAGAAATAAAATTCATCCATGTTGGTATGGGGGGAAAAAACTGTCATTATTTCTAGATAACATACTGTATATATAAAACCCTCTAGACTCCACAAAAAATATTAAAATTAGTTCAGTAAAGTTGGAGTTCATAAAATTAATACACACAGAGTTTGTGTTTCCATACATTAACAACAAAGTAGCAGAAAGAGAAATTAAGAAAAACAATACCATTTATGGGATGCCTGGGTGGCTCAGTTGGTTAAGCATCTGACTCTTGGTTTTGGCTCAGGTCATGATCTCATGATTTGTGGGTTTGAGCCCCACATTGGGCTCTGTGCTGACAGCATGGAACCTACTTAAGATTCTCTCTCAGTCTCTCTCTCTGTGCCCCTCCCCTGCTCTCTGTCTCTCAAAATAAATAAACTTAAAAAATTTTTTAAAGAAAAATAATTCCATTTACCATTGCACCAAAAAGAATAAAATACCTAGGAATAAACTTAACCAAGGAGATTAAAGACCTACATGCCAAAAACTATGAAATATTGATTAAAGAAATTCAAGACAACACAAATGGAAAGATATTCTATGTTTATGGATTGGATGAATTAATATGTATGTTTTAAATCTTCAATACTACCCAAAGCAATCTATAGATTCAATGCAATTCCTATCAAAATGTCAACATCACCTTTCACAGAACTGGAAGAAATCTTAAAATTTGTATGGAACCAAAATAGACCCTGAATAACCAAAGCAATCTTTAGAAAGAACAAAACTAGAGGTATCACAAGTCCAGATTTCAAATTATACTACACAGTATAGTACTGACACAAAAACAGACACATAGATCAATAGAATAGGGGAGCCCAGAAATAAACCCATGAGTATGTGGTCAATTAATCTATGACAAAGGAGGCAAGAATATACAATGGGGAAAAGGTCGTATTTTCAAGAAATGGTGCTGAGAAAACTGACAGCTTCATGCAAAAGAATGAAATTGAACCACTTTCTTACATTGTACACAAAATAAACTCAAAATGGATGGAAGACCTAAAAGTGAGACCTCAAATCATAAACTAATAAAATAAAACATAGGCAGTATTTTTTTTACTTCAGACTTAGCAACATTTTTTAGATATATCTCCTCAGGCAAGGGGGGAAAAAGCAAAAATTAATTATTGGGACTACAGAAAAACAAAAAGCTTTTGCACAGTAAAGGAAACCAACAACAAAATGAAAAGGCAACTTACTGAATGGGAGAAGATATTTGCAAATGATATATCCAATAAAGGGTTAATATGCAAAATATATAAAGGATTTATACAACTCAACACCAAAAAACCACAAATAATCTAAAGAAAAAAATGGGCAGAGGACCTGTATAGACATTTTTTCTGAAGATGACATACAGATAGATGACCAATACGCACATGAAAATATATTCAAAATCACCAATCATCAGGGACATGCAAGTCAAAACCACAGTAAGATTTCACTTTACACCAGTTAAATAGCTAGAATCAAAAAGACAAGGAGTAACAAATGTTGGCATGGATATGGAGAAAAAGGAAACTTCATGCGCTGTAGGTGGGAACATAAATTGTGCAGCCACTGTGGAAAATAGTATGGGAGTACACCTGAAACTAGAATTACACTGTATATTAGCTAACTGTAATATAAATAAAACATTTAAAAAATTAAAAATTGAAATAGCACATTATCCAGTAATTCCATATTGGGTATTTACCCAAAGAAAATGAAAACACTAAGCTGAGAAGATATATGCTCCCCGATGTTTATTGCAACATTATTTATAATAGCCAAGATAATGGAAGGAATCCATATGTCCATTGATAGAAAAACGGATAAAGATGGTGTGTGTGTGTGTGTGTGTGTGTGTATACACATATATATATATATGCAATAGAATATTATTCAGCCATAATAAGAATGAGATCTTGCCACTTAATAACAACATGGATGGATCTAGAGGATATTATACTACATGAAATAAATCAGAGAAAGACAAATACCATATGATTTTACTTATGTGGAATCTAAAAAAGTAAAAACAAAAAAATTGCGGAAACAGAACCGTAAATACAGAGGACGCACTGGTGGTTGTCAGAGGGGAGGAGGTAAGGGCATGGGCAGAATGCATTCAGGGGAGATACTGGCTTCCAGTTATGGAATGCATAAGTCATGGGGATAAAGGGCACAGCATAGGAAATATAGTTAATGGTATCATAATAGTGTCATATGGTGACAGATGGTAGCTACACTCATGGTGAGCATAGCATAACCTATAAACTTCTTGAATCACTGTATTGTACACCTGAACTAGGGTAACATTGTATATCGGCTAATCTTCAATTTAGAGAGACAGAAGAAGAGGAGGAGGAGAGTTTAACACTCAAGGGTCAGATGGCTTTATTGGTGAATTCAACTAGATATTTAAAGATGAAACAATGCTAATTCTACAAAAACTCTTCCACAAATATTCCTAAGATCACAGACTCCAATATATTCAACCTGATATAAATATATTGTATAAATTATTCAATACTTAAAAGTAAAATTATATAACTCAGTGGGATTTTACCTGAGAATGTAAGGTTTAATTGACATTTAAAAATTAATTCATCATACCAATAAACTAAACAAGACTACATGATTATCTCAATAGATGCAGAAGAAAACTTGACAAAATTCAAAACTCTAGTCATCATAAAAACTCTCAGAATACTAGAAATTGAAAAATTCTGAAGTGGTAAAAGGTCATCCATCAAAAACTTACAGCTAACTTCAAACGTGACAAGGGAGGATTGAACATATTTCCACTAAGTCTGGGTAAAAGACAAGGCATTTTACCCTCACTACTCCTATTGAGAATCGCACGAGAAACCTTAGCCAATGTAATACAACAAAAATCAAAGGCATATGTATTACAAATGAAGAAATAAAATTATATGTACAGATTAATAAGAAATCTGAAAATGAATAAAGAAAACTGCATTTAAGATGGAGTCAGAAAGCCCTGAAGGAAGAGCTCTTGTACACTACCACACACCTCCATTTGCAGAACGTAGGAAGAAGAAGTATACCTTGCATTTCCCAACAGGAAGATTTTTTTCTTTAACTCCAGCAGCATGAGGGAAGATTATCTCCTTGCCCAGCAACAACCTCAGCAATGAGAACTGCCACAAGGCACCCAATGATCATTGCCACAACCCAGAACTGTCTCTCTCTTTCAATGGACTTTAACTCCAAAAAGCCCTTTTCAACTTCCTCCTTTTCTCTGCAGAAGCAAGTCCCCTCCTCTCTTTTGTACTCTAGATGTGCCTACGGTTCACTATTGTTTGCATGTCCTGAATTGAGATCTATTGTTCCTAAATAAAATCATTTTGCTGGTGAGCTAACTGGCTATTTTTAAGCTTGATATTACATGGTGTCAGAAATGGGACTCAAGGGAAACAAATCCCTGAGAACCTAGCCACCTCTGGAATCCTGTGAGTTACCCACTTGAGCCCCTTGTGTTCTCTGCTTTTGTGAATTGTCTTCTTCCTTTCAGTTTGGTAAGTCTCCTCTCAGATTCAACCTCACTTCCTTTGGTTGAAATCTCTAACTTTATCTTGGGTCTGTTTTTATTTTTCATGAAGGCATCATCCTTTGACAAGTAGTCATTTGATTTTCTGAGCTTTAAACTAAGATTATAGCTCCAAATCCTCTAAATTCTATCAGGAGTACCCTTCTTCCAGACTTCTGGCTAGTTTTGTTTTTTAAAAACTATGTTCCCTCCTCATGACATTTTTTAACTAAATTAACCATCCTAACCAAAAAATAATTTAGAACTCCAATTGTCATTATGGGGAAGTTTTGACCTCACTTGTCTTTCTCAGAACTAAATTAGAAAGCTGCAGCTCCAAACTTTGCTTAATTCTAAAGTTGTCTCTACAAAATGCCATTTCTAAACTAAACAATTGAAAAAAATAAGAAAGCTTCTGAGGCCCCTTTCTCCTCTCCTTTATCCTCTATGTCTCAGTGCCATCTTGCTTGTCTTTTGTTTCTGTTTTGTCTCCATTGTCTCCAGGTGTGTGGCAGCCATCTTATGCCAAGGCTTCACCACTGGCACCATCTTCCCCTTTGCCTTCTGTGTTCCTCTATAACCTCTGCTTCCTCATTCTAACCCTCATTAAATCCCCCATTTTCTCTGAATTTCTCCCTACTCTCTCTTCCCTTGAACCTCTTAAAACCTGCCTCTTTAAAGTCAGACCCTTTGAGGATCCTAATGTTAATCCCCTAATTTCTTATATGTCCTGGACGAAAGCTGAACCAGGATCTATAGGTAAATATTTTTCCAAATAATCAAAGATTCCCTACAGATTTGCTGAGGAATTTAATATAGTCATTCAAACTTAGCCTGGTTTCTCTGACATATCAGCTAGTTCATATATTTCAGTGAAGATTAGGCCCAGCACTGAATGAATGAAGGCTGCCGATTGGGATAATCCTAAAAAATCTCTAGAGCTATGTTTAGACCCAGATAGACTTAATGACATTCTAAACTTCCCAAACCCAAAACTAAATGTCAGTTATAAGGTTTTTTCAGACCAGCAGATACTGCTGAAATTAGATTCCAGACTTCTCTTATGGCCCAACACCTATATGTTTTACTTAAAAAACTGACTTTATATTTGGGAAGATCAGGATGACCTAGCCTTTAAAGCCTTAAATGAAAACTTAAGAAATCTCCCTGCCCTTGGAAATTCCAATAATCAACTTCTCATTTTCCTTTTTGTATATGAGAAAGGATATGCCCTTGGAGTACTCATCAAAAAACATGGGGACTATCATCACCTCCATAGGGTATTATAGCCAAAAGCTAGACCCTGCGGCACAAAGATACCTCCTTTGCCTCAGAACCATTCTTTCCACTGTCCTTTTGGTTAAGGCCACCAAGAGAGTAGTCATTGGATCTCTTTGAACAATCATTGTTCCTCATACAGAAGCTCTACTGAATTCTTATCATACTCAACATCTTTTAGACAGCCACCTCATCTCCTATTAAATGCTTCTGGTAACTGTCTCTCATATAACTCTTTCTCACTGTGATAATCTTAACCATGCCATACTTCTTCCCTCCTTTATGGATGACACCCCTTATGCCTGTTGACTTTGACAGTTCATCTTTTGGCTAACTCCCCATGATGACTTACAGGAAACTCACTTGGATAATACTGACTTCACATGGCTTACTAATGGTTCTTATTTAAGGGGTGAAAGTGGTAACTATCATGCCAGGTATGCTATGCTATTGTAACTCCTCATGACATTGTTGAGGTTGTACCTTTGTCTTTGGCTGACTCCGTCCAACATACTGTTATATGCACTCACTCAGCTTGTACTCTAGCTAAGGACAAAATCACAAACATTTATACTAAGACTTTGAAGTAGCTCATGACTTTAGAATACTATGTAAATATCATGGCTTCTTTACTTCCACTGGGGGGAAGGTGACTAAAAATGGCTCTTACCTGCAAAATTTATTAGATGTCATACTCCTACCAGCCACTTTGGCTATTTTTAAGGTTCCTGGAAATTCCAAGCTTGAGTCCCTAAAGACTGAAGGTAACCAAACTTACTGATATTTTTGCCAAGAATGATGCTTTGAAAGAAACCAAGACCAAATTTCTGTCCTAGTCCATAGGGATTTTCTACCAAATGATAATCTAGAAATACTGACTAGAAATGCCTAACAATTGGCCACAGAAAAGGAAAAACATTAAAAATATAATAATTGTCAGTATGATCAAAAGAAAGAACTCTGGTTTGGGCCAAATAACAATCCAGTCCTGTCAGATTTTGAAATTCCCATTAATGATTCCCATATATGCATTGAATCATTGGCCTATTCACAAAATAAGCTTTATGAATCAATACTGGTGGTTAAATATCAATAGGACCACAAAAAGTGTCTACTTTGCTTGCTCCATCTGCCCAAAATAAAATTCAGTAAAACTTGTCTGTACTATTCCAAATTACTTTAAATTGCCCAATGGAACATTTGAGGTTTGAGAAATGGATTCCATACAGCAACCCCCATCTCATGGATATAAACATGTTTTGGTGATGGTTTACATGTTTTCTCATTGTACTGGATCTTTCCCTTGTAGACAAGTTGCTGTCTCTTCTGTAGCAAAAATTCTATTAGAAAAAACTATCCCTACCTGGGGAAACCCCTTTAAATTTCATAGTGACTGGGAAATTCACTTCACTAGTCATGTGCTTTGACATATACGTGCTGTTGGTTCTACAACACTTTCATTATGCTTAGTACCTACCCTCAATTCTAAGGGGTGGTCAAATTCAATAATAATATCATTAAGATTCAATTGGTGGGAATGAAAACTGGGGCAGTCACTCTGGAAAACAGGATGGAGTTTCCTCAAATAATTAAAAATAGAGCTACTCTATGATCCAGCAATTGCACTACTAGATATTCATCCGTTGTATCCAAAGGATACAAAAATGCTGATTCAAAGGGGCACATGCACCCCAATATTTATAGTAGCACTATCAACAATAGCCAAAATGTGAAAAGAGCCCAAATGTCCATTGGCTGATGAATATATAAAGAAGATGTGGTATATACATACAATGGAATATTACTCAGAGATCAGAAAGAATGAAATCTTGCCATTTGCAACAACGTGGATGGAAAGAGTGTATTATGCTAAGCGAAATAAGTCAGTCAAAGAAAGACAAATATCATATGATTTCATTCATGTGGAATTTAAGAAACAAAACCGATGAAAATAGGGAAAAGGAAGGAAAAATAAGACAAAAACAGAGTGAGGCAAACCATAAGAGAGTCTTAAAGACAGGGAGCAAACTGAGGGTTGCTGGGATGGGCTAAATGGATGATAGGCATTAAGGAGGGCACTTGGAATGGGTACTGGATGTTATATGTAAGTGATGAATTACTAAGTTCTCCCCCTGAAACCAATACTACACTCTATGTTAACTAACTTTAAATTAGATAAATAAATTTAAAAGGAAAAAAAATTCAATTGTCAAAATTTGTAGAATTTTTGCCCAAACCACTGCCATTACCTCTTCTAAATCTCAGGTCTACCCATTTTGAGACCCATAAAATCTCAGCCTTTGAAGGAATTACTGGGTCTGATGCATCTAGTCCCAGCTTCTTTTGATTCACAGCTGGTAAAGGGAGATATGCTTCAAATTACAAAGGTCTAATAATGTCTATTAAAAATCACCATGCTTTAGTAGAGCAATCTTTCCACAGTCTGCTCCTGAGAGATGAAGACCTTAAGCCTCACTCCTTGCAAACCAGAGATACCAACTATTGGAAAAGACCTCTTAAAATGATTTTCTTCAACCTCACTGGAAAGGCCCCATCAGGTAGCCAATGCTTGTGTTTCCAAAATCTACCGGCTATACTCCGATTTCATGTGTTACATCTAAAGAAAGCACTAGACCCTGACTGGACCTGCATCCTAACTGGTGACCTGAAAGTAAAGATTTCCAGGAGTTGAAGCAGACAACAGCTGGAGGAGACAGCTTTCCTAGGATGACTGGATCAGGCCAATATGCCTTTTTCTTGCTGTTGTTTCTTACCTTATTTTCTCCCTCTTTTTCTTGGAAAGACAATGCTCTTAACAAAATTTTGCAGTTTATTTCAAACAGGGGAAACCTTTATAACTGCTGGGTCTGTCACCAGAAACTCTGATCTGTTCACAGTGTTGAAGACCTCTTGGTTTTACCTGTAACCAATTCTCCTTAATCCCAAATGGCACTGTTGATCATGCCTGTAAGTTGATGAATGTTACCTACTCTGTTAGGATATTATGGTAAGATGTCCTTCTACCTTGTTTTAACCTTTACCAAATCATAACCATACCAACTCAGCTAAACATTTCCAACTGTGCTAATCATACAATTTTTGCTCCCTTATGATTCTTTTCTAAATGTGATCTGTCTCCCTGCACTCAAGGAAAATACAAACGGGCTAACTCCTGTCTATAAGGTGTTTAGACAAGATCCCTTTAGAATAAGATGGTCTCTCACAGAATGGTTGAGCCCTGGCTTGAAAGGGTCATTTGGGAAATTACAGCTAATCGATCAATAACCAGAACTTAGCTGGAGTCCTCTGCTCTCCATCTGGTTTAATTTTTGTCTTCAGTATGCAGAATCTCCCATGGGCATATGAGTATGAAAATGTCTGGTGAATTGGAGGTTAATGTTTATTGGGACATTTACTGTCCCTGTTAACATCCATAACAAATTAGAAGCCACCCATTGGTCTACACCATTAAACTTCCATGACCACTTGTAGAGGAATACATGATTTTGGGTTTGCCTCCACAAAGAGACTTTCTCCCTTGGGTTGTTGTAAGTGCCAATATATGTATGATCAGGAATTTCTCCCAACATTAGGAAAGCTAGCTGATACCACAGTCAAGGCATTACAACCTACAATAATCACTTGACTCATTGACTACAGTAGTATTGGATAATTGCATAGCCTCTGGTTACCTACTTGTTGAGCAAGCAGAAATTTGTGCAATAGCCAATAGCACCTCTTGAACATGGATGAATTCCTCTAGGGAAGTAGAAACCCAGTTACATAAGATTAGGGAATGAGCATATTGGCTATAACAAATTTCATCTAACAATCCATGTCCTTTGATTTCTTTAGCTGGTTACCTTCAGGTATGGGCTCTGGTTTAGAACCATTGTACAAGCTGTATTTCTTATATTGCTTTTGATTCTGCTTTGCATAATTATTTTTAAATGTTGTAGCTATTTCCTGCCAAATCTCTGCATAAGTGATGTGCCCAATAGGGAGATGCTAGCTCAGTGCTTCAAAACCTCCAATGCTTACAACTCTGTTAAGATACAGACTGTAGGTGGGAAATGCCTGGCAGTTCTCCCTCCTACATTTCCATAACCAAATGTGGCCTCTATGGTTTCCAGTCTGTGCATTTTCCCTCTCACCTGGGACATGACAACCAGGAAAAGTCCTTCCTAACATCAAGGGATGAAACCACTAAATGTAGAAAACTTGACTTTTGATCAGTGGTGCTTTGGGGTAAAAACCTTGAACAAAAGGGGGAAATGTGAAAGTGAATAAAACACACCTCATTTAAAATGGAGTCAAGAAGCTCTGAAGAGGGAGCTGTCACATATTAATTACCACTCACTGTCATTTGCAGACCCTGGTAGCAAGAAGTGTACCCTGTATTTCCCAACAGGAAGAAGCTTAATTTTTGTTTTGTTTTCACCCCAGCAAGAGGAAGGTCTTTTTGTTTGTTTTTTGTTTTTTATTCTTTGCCCAGTAACAACCCAGACAATGAGAACCACTGCAATTCAGCCAATGAGAAGTTGCCACAACCCTGAACTCTTGCTCTCCTCCAATTCACTTTCTTTTGCAAGTATCCCCCAGTTTCCTCCTTTCCACTCTAAATCAAGCCCCTCTCCTTTGTTGTCCAGGCTTGCCTGTGGTTCACTGTAGTTTGCATCTCTCCAATTGCTATTCATCTGCTATTTCCAAATAAACTCATTCTGCTGATTAACTGGCTATTTTATTTTGAAGTTTATAGAAACTTTGAAGGTTGTGGGATACAAAGTAAATACACAAAAATAAATATTGTTTTTGTGTATTAATTTAAATGATTGGAAACTGAAATTAAACTGAACCACTTATAACACAATGCCTGAAATGACTAAGTATAAATATAACAAGATATGTTCAAGTTCTCAATATTGAAAAATGTAACACAGTGAGAAAACAAAGCAGATAAAAATAAATGGAAAGATATACCCCGTTTGTGCTTTGGAAGATTCAGTATTATTAATTTCCCAGGTTTTTTTTTTATGGATTCAGTGCAATCCTCCTAATCAGAATGTCAGCATTAATTTTGTAGATATCAATAAGCTAATTCTAAAATTTATATGGAGAAATAGAACTATTATAGCCAAAAACAATTCTGAAGAAGTAAAATGTTCAAGAAGGCACAGTGCCAATTTCAAGAATTGCTATAAATTTACAATAATCAAGATGACATGGGATTGCTGAAAGGGTAGAAATAGAAAACAATAGAGAGTGCAGAAAGACCCATATAAATGCAATTAAAGTTTGATAAAGAAAAGGCAATTCAATGTAGCAATATCTTTCAATAAATGGTGCTAAAACAATTGGATAGCTGTATGTAAAAACAAACAGAACATCTTCATAAAAAATAACTGAAATTAATAGATATAACTGTAAAATTTAAGTTTTTAATCTTAATTACAGTATAGTTAGCATACAATGTTATATTAGTTTCAGGTGTAAAATATAGTGATTCAACAATTATGTACATTACTTAGTGCTCATCATATTAAGTGCACTCTTTAAACCCCATCATCTATTTCACTCAACCCTTTGCCACTTCTCCTCTGATAACCATCAGTTTGTTCTCTATAATTAAGAGTTTGTTTCTGGGTTTGTCTTTTTTTTCCCCTTTGTTCATTCATTTTATTTCTTAAATTCTACATGAGTGAAATCATATGATATTTGTCTTTTTCTAACCGACCTATATCACTTAGCATTATACTCTCTAGCTCTATCCATGATATTGTTGCAAATGGGAAATTTCATTCTTTTTTATGGCTGAATAATACTCCATTATACATATATATGACATCTTCTTTATATATATATGTATATATATACATATATATGACATCTTCTTTATATATATGTATATATATATATACATATATATGACATCTTTATATAAAGATGCATATACTACATACATATATACATAATACACACTATATCTTCTTTATCCATTCATCTATCAGTGGACACTGAGATGCTTCCATAATTTGGTTATTGTAAATAATGCTGTTATAAACAAAGGGATACATGGATCCCTTTGAATTACTGGTTTTTTTTTTTTTATTCTTTGTAAATAGTACTGTAATTCTGGATTCTAGGGTAGTTCTATTTTTTTTTTTTTTTGGAAACTTCATACTGTCTTCCACAGTGGCTCCACCAGTTTGCATTCCCACCAAAAATGCATGAGATTTCCTTAATTTAAAAGCATAAAATTTCTAGAAGAAAATATAGGACAAATCTGTAGGACTTTGAGGTTGGCAATACATTTTTAAATATGACATCAAAAACATAATTGATAGAGTAAATAATAATTATAGATTGAGCTTTTTCAAAATTAAAAGGTTCTGATCTACAAAACACACTGTTAAGAGAATAAAAAGACAAGCCACGCACTGACAAGAATATTAAGGATTTGTCTCTAGAATATATGAGGAATAATCAAATTTTAATAACAAAATGATAAAAAGGGAGATCTGAGCAGATACTTTAAGAAATATATATGAATGTAAAAGAAACATAAAAAGATGCTCAGTATTTAGTCATTAGGCAAATTCAAATTACAACCACAATGAGAAACCACTATGTATCTGGTAAAATAGACAGACAAAAGCTGTCAATACCAAACAGTAAGAATACACAGCAACAGGAACTCTTTTTTCATTGCTAGTGTCGACAGAAATGGTGTAGCCACTTTGGAAAACCTTTTACCAGTTTCTTACAAGTTAAAGATACACTTACATAGGACTCAGTAATGATACCTCTAGATGTTTGCCTAAGAGAATCGAATATTTGTGCTCATGAAAAAACTTGTATGTAAATGTTTAAAGCACTTAATTTATAAACTCTCCAAACTAGAAACTGCCAAGATGTTCTTCAAAGGTGAATGGATAAACTGTGGCATATCCATAGTATAGAAAAGGGGAAACTATTGACATAGCAAACAAATCAGTAGTTGCCAAATATTAGGAAAAGTTGACTACAAAGAGGCTACACAGGAAACTTTTATAGTGATAAAAATAGTCTCTATGTTAATATGATTTGAATATATGACTATACATTTATCAAAACCCACATACCATCTACACCCCATAGAGTGAACTTTACTGTTAGAACAGCAGCCCCTAGAATGCTATGGGAATTCCAGGATGGATATGTACACTGTGACAAAATCTATCTTTATTATCAATGGATGACATAACCTAACTGAAAGGGTAAACAAAAAGGAGCTGATATTTTACTAGAAACTGGCTAGAGACCGAAATGACTGAACATATGCACATTATATCCTAATTGACAAATGTGTTTCTCACTAGGGTACAGATTAAAATATCTAAAGCTACAGCTTTAGATATTTTAATATATAATATATTAATACATTTAATTAATTAATAATTAATATATTTAATATAATAAATATAATCCATTCAATACAATATTTAATATATTGTTAATATATTATATATATACACACACTAATGTTGAAAAATAATTAAATTACAGATGATAAGAGTCAGGGCTCTGTCAGAGAAAGAAGTTACAAATAAGCAAGGGGTAAAAAAAACAGAATGAAGTTTGCAGTGCTGGAATAGAATCAGAGACATCAGCATAAATTCAGGAACACAAATACCAACACATACACACAGACAGCCACACACACATACATACAGGAAGCTGAGTGAAGAGTATAGGGAAACTGTACTATCTTTGCAATTCTTTTGTAAATCTAAGTTAGTATGACAAAGAAAAGATAACAGAAAGACTGGTTGCAAATGACTTCAGCAGGAAAGAAAAAGATTCACACTCTCCAATATCTTCTATCTTGGGTGAGTTTTTGGAATAAGTACCTGTTTCTCTTTTGGTGTGTCCTTGAATATTCAGGGTGCCAGCTCTCCACTCAGGTCAGTGACTATATGTTTGAGTGGCAGAGATGTGTGTTAGAATGTCTTCTCTTAAAGTCTGTGTTAAAACTTTTTGGGTCCCTACGGTAGCGCTGCTTGTGGCAGAACTTTACAATCTTTTACAATCATAGCTATTGCTATCATCCTTCTTGCCATAAGAACTCAAAGTCACTCAGACTGAGAAGAGGAACAGATTCCACGTGTTCCTTGCCATTCTCTTTATTGTTTCTATCTCCCCTCCAAAAAGTCCATGCACTCAGCCCCTTCCATCTCCAGCCAACAGGGGAAAAGTCTCCATTTGCTTAAACTCTAGGCACCAGAAGATGCCGTAAAGTTCCAGAACTATCCAGAATATCATATCTATTTAAATTTATCTAAACCCCCTTTACAAGAATATACAAGAACAAGGACATTTAATTAGTCAGTTACTTGTATTATTACAGGCATATGACCAGTTCAATATTTCAAGTTAAAAAGAACAAACTTTGCAGCATCTTGCAGCCAATCAGAAAATTACATTTAAGAAGATAAAATTTTAAAAGCAAAAGAAAGATGTGTTAGCTCATCTAGTGGTTTTTCACTTCTGTATGTCATCTTCAAATAGAATAGATAGAAGCAAAGGTATGTAGAATAAACCACTACTATGCAAACATCAAAGAATTCCAGGAGATGAAATAGCCTCTAGTAGCATGAACAGATGAAGACAGAAGAGAAGTTTGGAAAGTTGATTTCTCAGAGCTGATTTCTCAGAGCAGAATAGACACCCAAGGCTAAGACTGGGAACATCTGGAGAGAGCTTTCCAGTCAGCAGGGTTTCAAGGAAAATCTTAGAGAAGGATTAGTTGGTGAGGACAGAGCTATCAAGGAACTAGTTTTGAAGGACCTGTGACAATATAACAAAGCCTCCTTTGTGAACACCCATGCATTTTGCGATTACAAAAGTCCCTCTGGGGCTGGGATGAATGTAAAATTGAGTGTGAAACATTGTTTTAAGTGCTTTATATATGTATCCAGTTATTCTATGATTATACTGTTGAGGAAAGGGAGGCCTTGAGAAGATATACAACTGGTAAGTGGCTAAGCCAGAATTTGAACCCAAATGGTAATACTCAGGACCCATCCCCTAGTTCTTCATGTGACCTACTTTCCAAATAGATTTTTAGATTTCCCTCACAGTCATACACAAAAGGCATTTTCTATTCTGAATCAATATTGTTCATATAAGGGTCTCAATTTTCAAATTGCTCTTTGCCTCAGTAGCTTATTGAGAAAGATGCTTTTCCTGTAATAGATACTTGCTTTGTATCATAGGGTTGAGAGAATATTAAGAGAGTAACATTGAAACAAGATATTTCAAAGTGTTTTGTAAATTCTAAAGTACCAAGCATTATTAAGATGTAATTTTGGTGTAACAAGGGAGCTACCTTGAACATCTAGAGGGAGGGGTTCCTTGTGAGTAATCACGTTCCTGAGACTAAGCCAATCTTTTAGAGAAGAGCAGGGACCTTTAGACTAAAGGAATCACAATTACTTAATAAGTGAAATAAATAGGAGTCCCATGACATTGGAGGAGATTGTTCCTGATACACATTAAGAGGAATTTATTCATCTGAAAAATCTAATCTACTAGGGAAAATTGCTTTGCTTCTCTTACAAAAAGTAAGTGAAGATGCTATATAATAGAAAGGTTGATTTTTATTTCTACTGAATGTGCTATTAGAAATTAGAATTCCTTTATGAGCTAGAGAAACTTTAAAAACCTTGCATTAGTACCAACTAATTAAAATATACAACTAACCCTAAATCATATGAGCCAAGATGAATTGGAATCAATGTCTTTTTTGATTAATCAGAGCAGCTCAAGAACAATCTAATGAATACACTGACTGTAGAGTGCCACTAACAGCTGATTATAGTGATGATTTTGCAATTTAGCACTCAAAGACCTCGAATCTCAATATCCATAGGGCCAATAATTTTTGTTATTTTTCAGAAGAGTTTCTGGTCTATCTTTCTGGAGGAAATGCTTTGGAGATATAAAGTTGATAGGCAAATAAATTTCACCCATCAGCACACCTTATTAAGCCCCAAAAGGAAGAAGGAATGTTAAAAGACTGTCATCATTGATGCCACATTTTGCGGCAGAATAAAGAGAAAATATGCCTTAAGATATCTTTGAATTATTTCTTTAAAATATGCACTTGCAAATGTATTAAAATGCATGAGAGCAGCTATTTTATGAATCAACCAATCAAATGAATGGGCTTTAGTTCACTAAGAGTGGATTTTCTCTCCTAAGTAGTAACAACTGCTGATTTCTAACCATAGACTCCATCCTCTTCAAGTCCATTTTCACCCTTGGTTTCTATATCCAGGCAATTACTGAACCTTATTAATTTTACTCCTGAAATAGCTCAAAAATATATTACCTTTGATTCCCCTATTACCATCATCTCTTACCAGTCATTTATCACTAACCTGATCTCTTCACCACATTCTGCTCTGACAATCTCCCCTCTCATGCCACCAGTCTATTCTCTTCTGTAAAGCATTCAATGGCTCTGTTCACTGATAAAATACACACACCTTAGGAGGATATAAAGTACCTTGCCAAGAGTGGTCCTGGCTTCTCTAGCACCATGCAATACCACTACCCTTTACCACACTCTGAATCCATTGCATTCCTGAATATCCTTTAATCCTCAAATATGCGGTGGTGATATTTTTGTATTTTATATATCTGGTTCTTACTAACTGGAATTGCTTTAATCCACTTGCTAAATGTTTCAGGACTCAGATTCCATAATTTCAGCTATCAGTGTTTTGATCTTCATCTTTAGCCACTCTCTAACAATGCACACCATGAGCCAACCACTTATTCTTCTGTGACATTCACATCCTCTTTTCCATTTGTACAACTAGAAGTGATCTCTTCCTTGCTATTTCCTGTTCACAACAGTTTGTGTCTCATGGTACTTGATACATCTCCTTTCTCATTATAGTAATATTTTGTACAAGTTTTATCTCAGTTGTAAAATATTAAGAAGAACTGTGGCTCATCACTCATGGCATCTATAAAGTGACCATTCATGTCTTACAAATAGAAGATGCCCTGTAAATATGCATTGAATTGAAATGACTTCAATTGAGAAAAAAAAAAGGATGTCATCCTTTTGGCATCATTCCTTATGCTATAATAAGGATTCCTTCTGTTTACACATAAAATAGAAGACTTTAATCACCCCAGTAATCTTTAACTTGGTAATGAAGGCTGTAAATTAATTTTTAAACAAAATTAAAGAAGATGGGATGAAATATAAAACAAAAAACATCATCAGAATCTTCCCAGGAAACAATATTCTTGACAGCAAATCATGACATTATGGGGCTCAGTTGTTTATTTCTTTCTAGGGCAGCCCCTTGTTTTATGTCCCGAATAGCATTTCCCTAAATAAAACTGCATGAAACAAAATGCCATTATGATTTCTAACATTCATTTCCAGTGAAGTTCCTGTTAGGTTGCAGCTATAACTATGATGGAAGGGGTGTGAGTAAAGCCCGCTGCAGTAATAACTGTGTCTTCATACATCAAACCAAAGGATTATAGGAGAAACATCTACATAGCACAGGAAACTAACTGGAGGGGTAATACCAGGCTGGCTTTAAGATGTGACAGAAAATAATCAGAATAGGCCTGTACTGAAGTTTGAAAGTTAGGTAGAAAGCTTCTTATACATGTGAGCAATTATTCTAACTTTTTCTTCTGTATAACTGCTTCTAATAGGTACAACAGTAATCACTCTGTGTTAGCTGCTGCTGAACCCCAGAATATTAATTTACTCTAAAATAATGCAAAAATCATTAGACTCTTAAACACATATAAATATTGAGGCTTAAGGACACGATATGAAGATGTGAGAAGAGAAATCTCTAAGGGTAACTCCTAAATGGAATTCCATTGTCCCCTCTCTTTAAACTCTTATTCAATAACTAAATAATAAAAATTCAAGTTTTTAAATGGCTCTAAAGTTAGTCTCTGATTCTTCTGCCACATTGCTTCTTCTAAACTCCTTTAATCCCTTCTTATCACTTTTCTAGATTACTGCATTCACTTTCTAACTTATCTCTTTGCCTCTGATACTGATACATAAAACACAAAGATATCACTGTCATGTTTCAAAGTGCCCAGAGAAACATTTCATATCCTGACTTAAAAATTTGTATGTGATCCCCACTGCTTAGAGAAGTCCAAATTCTTTGGCACAGCACCCAAGATTCATCAAAATCAAGACTTTCAATGGTTCTTCCCTCATTGCCTTTGTCCCGTTGCCTTTGTTTTTCGACACACACCATGGGTTTTTTTCTTTTCTTTTCTTTTCTTTTTTTTTGTATTTCCTTGCCTAATTGAACTCTCCATTGTATTTTTATCTCTGCTAAAGCCTTTACTCAGATTGACAATAAGAGAGGTCAATTTGAATATAATGCACAATATATAATCACATCTTCCCATTTATCTCACCATAGAGCCAATTTTCTTACAAAGGTCTAAACTGTGATATAAGAACTTGCCCCTGGCTGCCATCCTGGATCTCCTCTCCATTTTCCAATCATTCTCTCCTACTTATTTGCTGTTGCTTGAAAATGATTATAGTGAGGGGGATTAGGATGACAGAGTAGGAAGATCCTAAGCTTGCCTCCTCACATAGACACACCAAAATCTGCAACTACACATAGAATTAACTGTCTCTGAGAATGAAGACTTAGCAGAACCAATCTTACACAACTAAGGATATAAAAAAGCCACACCAAGATGATTAGGAGAGACAAAACACAGTCTAGTCAGGACCTGCATCCGGTATGGCAACCCATGATGGGAAGATATTATGAACATGAAGGTCCTCTCTGAGGAGCAAAGAGTTCAAGTCCCATGTTGGGCACATCCACCCTGGGGACCTGCACTGAGAAAATAAGCCTCCATAACATCTGGCTTTAAAAAGCAGTGGGGCTTAACTCCAGGAGGTACAGAGGGCTATAAGTAACTGAGAGTCTGCTCTTGAAGGGCTTGCACACAAACTCACCTGCTCTGAGACTCAACAGAGATGGCAGTTTGAAATGTGCCTGGGCCATCCATGAAGGAGATTTATTGACTAATTTTAGGGCATGTCCAGAGAGGCAGGGATCTGTAGAAACCTTCTTGGGGAATAGATATGCTGGCTGATGCAATTTCTTTTACTCTCTACCTAGCTGGCTGGTGCTGGTGGGAGCAATTTTTGACAGTCTCCATCTACCTTACTAGCACCGCTCACACCTACCAAGTGTTTCCCTGTGGACTCACCCAACACAACCCACCCGCCCCAGCCAGGTATCCTTCCCAAGTGGCACCCTGCCCTGCCACATCCATTGGGCAGCCTCAGCTGGCACCAGTAACCCCTCAAGTGGCCCCTACCATAGGGATATAGCCTCAAATACTAGAGTATCTGCAGTAGTCATAATAGATCTCACAGCCAGCCACACCAGAGGTGCCCACTCGCTAGCATGCTTATAGCTGTGGCAGCCAAGCCTTTCAGCCAGACAGGTTGGGGGCCAGTCCCACTCACCAGTACACACATAGCAGTCATGGCCTGTCCTCATGGCCACATGGGAGCAGCCCTGCACACCAACGAGTTGACACTGATCATGGCCCAAACATAATGGAAGGTTGCATCTGTCCTACAGGGGACACCCTTGAGGCACCTGGCTCAGGTGACTAGGGAAGATTGCACTACTAGGCCTCACAGAACACCTTCAGCATAAGCACCTCCTTCAAGATCAGGACACATAACTGATCTACCCAACACATAGAAACAAACAGAAAAGTCAATACCTATCCTTATCAAAATATTACAAACATTTAAAAAAGAAGAGGAAAAAATGTTTCCAAACTCATTTTATGAGGCCAACATTACCCTGATATCAAAACCAGATAAAGACATCATGCACATATAAAAACTATAGGCCAATATTCTTGATAAACAAAGATGGGAAAATCCTCAACAAAACATTGGCAAACTAAATTCAACAATGCTTTAAAAGGATCATACATCATAATCAAGTGGTATTCATTTGGGATGCAGGGATGATTCAATACCTGCAAATCAATTAATGTGATACAAAGATGTGAAAGAAGAATAAAAATCATATGATCATCTCAGTAGATGTAGAAAAAGCATGTGATAGAATTCAACATCATTTTTTAATAAAACAACTTTCAACAAGGTGAGTATAGAGGAAACAAACTTCAATATAATAAAGAGCATATAAGAAAAACCCACAGCTAACATTATACTCAAAGGTGAAATTCCAATAGCTTCTCCTTTCAGATCAGAAACAACATTGCCTACTCTTACCAATTTTATTCAAAATAGTATTAGATGTCACAGCTACAGCAATCAAAGAATAAAAAAAAATCCAAATTGGAAAAGAAGAAAAACTCTTGTTATTTTCAGATATTGTATGTAGAAAAACCTAAAGAATCCACCCAAATATTATAATAAATTAATTCAGTAAAGTTTCAAGATATAAAATCAATACACATAAGTATGTTGCATTTTTATACACAAATAATGAACTATCAGAAAGAGAAATTAAGACAATAATCCATTTACAACTTCATCAAAGAGAATAAAATACTTAGGAATAAATTTAAACAAGGAGATAAAGACTTGTACTCTAAAAACTATAAAACGATTTAAAAAAAGGGGGGGGGGCGCCTGGGTGGCTCAGTCCGTTGAGCGTCAGACTTCAGCTCAGGTCATGATCTCACGGTTTGTGAGTTTGAGCCCCGCATTGGGCTCTGTGCTGACAGCTCGGAGCCTGGAGCCTGCTTCAGATTCTGTGTCTCCCTCTCTCTGGCCCTTCCCCATTCATGCTCTGTCTCTCTCTCTCTCTCTCTCTCTCTCTCTCTCTCTCTCTCTCTCTCTCTGTCTCTCTCTCTCAAAAATAAGTAAAACATTTAAAAAAATAAAACCTATAAAACGCTAATGAAAGAAATTGAAGATGACATAAATAAATGTAAAGGTATACCTACCTCATGGATTGGAAATATTTATATTGTTAAAACGTCCGTAGTACCCAAAATGATGTACAGATTCAATGCAATCCCTGTCAAAATACTAATAGAATTTTTCACAGAACTAGAACAAATAACCCTAAAATTTGTATGGAACCACAAAGACCCTGAATAGCCAAAACAATCTAAAGTTTCCTGATTTCAAACTACACTACAAAGCTATAGTAATCAAAACAGCATGGCACTAAAACAAAAATAGACACATAGATCAATGGAACTAAGTAGAATCCAGAAATAAACCCACCCTTATATAATCAATTAATCTTCAATGAAGGAAACAAGACTATACGGTGGGGGAAAGACAGTTTTTTAATAAATGGTGTTGGTAAAACTAGACAACTACATGCAAAAGAATGAAACTGGATTACTTTCTTACACCATCTACAAAAATAAACTCAAAACGGGTTACACTTAAATGTAAGGTCAGAAACCATAAAACTTGTAGAAAATAGGCAGTACGCCCTTAGTGATCAGTCTTAGCAACATTATTTGGATGTTTCCTCAGGCAGGGGCAACACAAACAGAGGTAAACAAATAAGACTGCATGAAACAAAAAAAAATATGCCTTTTTCATAGCAATGGAAACCATCATCAAAATGAAAAGACAATCTACTGAATGGGAGAAAATATTTGCAAATGATACAACCAATAAGGAATTAATATACAAAATACATAAAGAATGCACACAATTCAGTATCAAAAAACAATACAATTCTTTAAAAAATGAGCAGAAAATCTGAACAAATATTTCTCCAGAGAAAACACACAGATGGCCAATGGACCCATGAAAAATGTTGAACATCACTAATCATCAGGGAAATGTAAATCAAAACTACAAAGAGATATTACTTCATACCAGTTAGAATTGTTAGTGTCAAAAATACAAGAAATAATAAATGTCGTTAAGGATATGGAGAAAAAGGAACCTTTATGCACTGTTGCTGAGAATGTAAATTGGAATAGCCACTCTGGAAAACATTGTGGAGTTCTTTTAAAAAAATTAAAAATAGAAGTACCATACAATTTAATATTCCACTTCTGGATGTTTATTAGAAGAAAACAAAAACATTAATTTGAAAAGATATATGAACCCCTATGTTTATTGCAGCACTGTTTATAATAAACACAATATGGAAGCATCCTCAGTGTCCATTGATAGCTGAATGTGGTGTGTGTGTGTGTGTGTGTGTGTGTGTGTGTGTCAAATGTATGTGTATGTTTTTAGATAAAACATTAGTCATCCATAAAAAAAGAACAAAATCTTGCCATTTATATCAACATGAATGGACCTAGGAGTTATTTTACTAAGTTGGACAGAAAAATATAAACACCATATGATTTCACTTATGTGGAATCTAAGAAACAAAACAAATGAACAAACAAAACAGAAAAAGACTCATAGATACAGAAAATAATCTGGGGGTTGCTACAAGCAATTCGGGTGAGGGGGTTTAAAACGGACAGACTTCCAGTTATAAAATAAGACATGGGGATGCAATGTACAGCATAGAGAATATAGTTAATAATATTGTATTGTGTGGTGAGAGATGTGTGGTGAGAGATGAGAGCTGGTGTGGTGTGGTGAGAGGTGGTAGCTACATTTATGGTGGTGATCACTTCGCAATGTACATAAAAGTTGAATTAGTATGTTGTACACCTGAAGCAAATATAATACTGTATGCCAATTATACTTCAATAAAAAAGAGACATTATTACTGTATTGTTATATGTGTTGGATGTGTGCATCATTTCTAGTATTGCACATAACACTTATTAATAGGTTCAGTTTTGATATTTTTTCTATGCAGATATATTATAATGTGTTTGAGTTTTTATGAAGATATAATATGCAAAGACATTATTTACCTAGAGATACTTATATAAATAATAATTAGGTAGAAATGTTTATTATTTAATCAAAATGTAATTAAATTATTTTTCTGTTAAAAAAATGAACGACTGATAGGTTTACTTTTGGGTATTTGCCCTTGCTGTTCCTTCTACCTGGTTGGTTCTTCTATATACCCTAGTTGGCTTACTCCCATTGTCTGCTCTAAAGACATCCTATCATAGACCTTTGCTTGCACCACTGTTATCCCTGGTGTAAAATATATTTGTGTTTATTTTCTGTTTCTTTCCCACAAGAATACATATTTCATCTGGATGATGACCTTGTGTTGTTCACACTGTCATATCCCCAATCAAAGGCAAGTTTCTGACATATAACATGGGCTCAAAAATTTTTTTGAGCAATTTTGTCAAAGAACAAATGCCTTTGTGCTTGCTCTTTTCCATAATGTCTACCTTGTTACCTATTTATTCCACATAGCACAACCTATACCTCACTCCCATGTGAAACATTCTCTAACAGTTAACTATTCTTCCCTTGTGTCTATTCTTTCTAACTATATCCATACTACCTATATGTCTATGTGAGTGTGCATGTGTATTGCTTTTAATTTGTTATTTGCCTTTGGGCCTCTGTTAAAAGCTGGAAATCCTTGGAGGATAGATGCTGTGCTTTATTTATCTCTTTTACCAGATACAAAGCATTTAGTGTCTATTTCTATCCTTTAATCACATACAGTAATTTGTGGATATGGTTAAGCAGGAGTCAGATTATCACAAACACCCAAGTGTGTAACTATTATGATTCCTTCCCTTTCTGTGAAACATGTGAAATCACAGAACAAAAAAGAATGTGGAAACTGTTTTCTGCCAGCAACTTGTATTCATACCACTTTCTGACTGCTATCATAAAGACTTCCAACAACCCAAAATAGTACCTCATGTGGAAAGATTAGGGACAGGGCTTTTAAGAATCTCTAAGGCACCCTATCACCCAGAAATTACACTACTAGGTATTTATCCAAAGGATACATAGATGCCGATTCGAAGAGGCACGTGCACTCCAATGGTTATAGCAGCACTATCAACAATAGTCAAATTATGGAATACTACTCAGTGATCAAAAAGAATGAAACCTTGCCATTTGCAACAACATGGATGGGACAAGAGGGAATTATGCTAAGTGAAATAAGTCAGAAAAAGACAAATATAATATGATTTCACTCATGTGAAATTTAAGAAACAAAACAGATGAACACAGGGAAAGGGAAGGAAAGATAAGATAAAAACAGGGGGGGGGGGGCAAACCATAAGAGACTCTTAAAGACAGAGAACAAACTGAGGGTTGCTGGAGGGAAGTGGGTGGGCGATGGGCCAAATGGGAAATGGACATTAAGGAGGGCACTTGTTGGGATGAGTGCTGGTAGGTCTTGTATGTAAGTGATGAATCGCTGGGTTCTACTCCTGAAACCAATACTACACTGTATATTAACTAACTTGAATTTAAATAAATACATTTTAAAAAAAGAATCTCTAAGGCAAACACCTGCCTGCAAGGTGTTGCCCATTTACACATGAACCTAAATAAAATATCTTCCAGTCCTTAAGGTTTAAGCTCCCTCCTTCAGTGAACAGTCTTCCTCAGCAGCCTCAATTTTTGGAGAATCAGAGGACTGAATGTCTGTGCCACATAGTTTGGCACTCAGTGATATTTGGTTATTTGTTATTTTCAATGTGTAGTATGTCTGCATTGAGTAAACACAACAGAGTCTTATTTGCATAATATCAACATTTAATGTATTAATGGAAGTCTTTGATTCTATTTATCCTCCCTAATCATAAATCCTATATTCTCATGCACAAATAGGTTTGATTTGATTCAATGTAGACACACTCTTAGAACTCTGGTGTAGAGTTATGATGACAAAGAAAGTAAAATAGTATGCTATGCAGCCTTGCTTATAATCTCATTCCAGAGCTGGGACAGATACACAATGAACAATGTAATGTGATACTGTTAACAAACTTGATATAAAATTTAAGCAAAATAGTATTTCAGAATACCCAAAATTTTAATGAAGCCTGTTGTGACCAGCAGAGTCTCAGTAGAAGAAATTGAAATTGTCATCAACCGTGAGAGATGGGGGTGGTATAGCTAGACAGTTATAAAAGGTTAGGACATTAGGGAAAATGAGGAAATAAAACCTTAGGGACAAGGAGATATGAGGGAGCTCTTTAGCATAAGCGGTAGATAACACAGATAATATATAAAAGCAATACAAATAATAACTTATAATCTTCAAAGATTATATTTTATTACTATAACCTATTAAGTTGGTGGCAGGGACACAAGCAAGTGCCTGTTTCACAAACAGAGGCAGCATGTGGACCTGGATGATGACCTTGTCCTACACAGGAGCCACTGTCCTTTCCTTCATTTTTGTTTTTCCTGCCCTGAAATCTAAAGAGAAGTAAGTGTTTTCTGAGTCTCTGCTAAAAAGAACATTCTGGGGGTACCTGGGTGGCTCAGTTGGTTGGGCTTCTGACTTTGACAAGTCATGATCTCACGGTTTGTGGGTTCAAGCATCTCAGGCTCTATGCTGACAGCTCAGAGCCTGGGTCCTGCTTTGGATTCTGTGTGTGTGTCTCTCTCTCTTCCCATCCCCTTCTCATGCTCTCTTTCTCTCTCTCTCTCAAAAATGAATAAACATTAAAAAATTTTAAAAATAAAATAAAAATAACATTCTGACCCCAGCCCTTCATGACCCTGTCAATGCAAAGATAGTAGTCTTGAGTGCCGTTGCCTCCTAAATTTTGTGAATTTGTAGGGTGTAGATAGAGCAGACAGAAGAAAGACAGCTTGGAGGCTACAAAAACCTAAAAAGAATGCATGTCCAGATTTCAGAGACTGAAGCATACTTGATTCTTACAAAAGCTAAGAGCTGGACGGAAGCACTCACTCCCCAGATTCCTGAAAACACCAAAGTGGAGACTCTTGGTATTAGGGCAAGAAACACATTTGAATTTTGTGTGTCTGTATGTGCACATGTGAAATATATATGTATATGTATACATACATATACACACACATTTATATGTGTGTATATATATATTCAGTTACATATTTAACTGAATACCCTGCTTTTAAATAAAAGGTACTCATCCTAAAATATATTTGGTACAAAATAGAAAATAATTGCTCACTCGAGCATAGGCATTTGTTTAAACATTTAACATTATCGGAAATAGTAACATATACCTCTGATACCTTACATAGAAAATACTAAGAACACATAAATTTCTATTGCTAACCCAGGATTATCCTCAGAAACCTTCATGGCTATAATGAGAAGGACACTGAACTGGCCTTGAGGGATACTGAGGCATAGATGTGTGAATACCTGTTTACTAAATGACACAGACCAAAGATAAAATAGCAACAATGAGTGGCTGCTTTAAATCATCTGCCTTCCTTTCACCCAAGAGTGATGGTAAGCTGGTGGAGTGATGCAGGAGTGGTTTGAAGACTGGCTTATAGAGAGACATTTTGAGCTCTCTTCAAAGACCATGTCCATTGTCAGGTGGTTTGTGTTGTTCTTCATTCGAACCTCCACATGAATGGAGACTGAGGGATCGTTTAATTACACTGGCAGGAAAAGTACAAAAGGAACTCCCAGGAAGCATCAAGACTATCCCCATGCTTGGAGACAGAAGCACTCCTCAACTGTCCTACAGTGTGTACAAAGGAGGAATTGTTACCTCCATTTTCACAATTCCAATCATTACAAATCTGCAGTTAGGATGTTCCTACTTTTGACTGGACTCATGTTTCTTATTGTCTTTTGCTCAGAACTTAAGAGGCAAGAAAAAATAAATAAAACATTTGAATAAAACCTAAACATTAAAAGTAATCTATCCTAGCCCTCCTTTCTCCAGGCATCCTTGTGAGAGTGACATCATCTTTAAACCCTGCATGGCCATCCCTGATGCACCGCCGTGATGCCCAGGGAAGACAGGGCGACTTGAAAGTCCAACTACTTCCTTAAGATCATTCAACTTGTGGATGATTATCCAAAATGGTTCACTGTGGGAGCAGACAATGTGGGTTCCAAGCAGATGCAGCAGATCTGCATGTCCCTCCACGGGAAGGCTGTCATGCTGATGGGCAAGAACACCATGATGCACAAGGCCATCCACAGAACAACCCAGGTCTGGAGAAACTGTTGCCTCACATCCGGGGAAATGTGGGCTTTGTGTTCACCAAGGAGGACCCCGCTGAGATCAGGGACATGCTGCTGGCTAAAAAGGTGCCATCTGCCACCTGTTTTGGTGCCATAGCCCCATGTGAAGTCACTGTGCCAGCCAAGAACATTGGTCTGGGGCCTGAGAAGACTTCCTTCTTCCAGGATTTAGGCATCACCACTAAGATCTCCAGGGGCACCATTGAGATCCTGAGTGATGTGCAGCTGATTAAGACTGGAGACAAAGTGGAAGCCAGCGAAGCCACACTGTTGAACATGCTGAACCTCTCCCCCTTCTCCTTTGGGCTGATCATCCAGCAGGTGTTTGACAATGGCAGCATCTACAACCCTGAAGTGCTTGACATCACAGAGGAGACTCTGCATTCTCCCTTCCTGGAGGTTGTCCGCAATGTTGCCCGCCTATGCCCGCAGATAGGTTACCTGACTGTTGCATCAGTGCCCCATTCTATCATCAATGGATACAAACGGGTCCTGGCTTTGTCTGTGGAGACTGATCATACCTTCCCACTTGCTGAAAAGGTCAAGGCCTTCTTGGCTGATCCATCTGCATTTGTGGCTGCTGCCCCGTGGCCACTGCCACCAGTGCTGCACCTGCTGCTACCACAGCCCCAGCCAAGGTTGAAGCAAAGGAAGAGTCAGAGGAATCAGATGAGGATATGGGATTTTGTCTCTTTGACTTATCACCAAAAGCAACCAATTCAGCCAACTTTATTTGTGAAACAAGGAAATAAAGGCTTACTTCTCTTTAAAAAAAAGTAATCTATCCTTTTTTAAAATTTTTTTGAGAGAGAGAGAGAGTGAGAAAGCGAGCATGAGCTGGTAAGGGTCAGAGAGAGAGAGGAAGACATAGAATCAGAAGCAAGCTCCAGGCTCTGATCTGTCAGCACAGAGCCTGACGTGGGGCTCGAACCCATGGACCGCGAGATCATGACCTGAGCTGAAGTCAGACACTTAACCACCTAGGCCACCCCAGGCACCCCTATCTTCATTTTTTATATCATACTGACATAAGACAGTATGTTTTCCCATTGTACAAATAATTCAAGGACAACCAATGAGCAGCTAATCCATTCACATACTTAAGCACTCCATTAGAAGTTGGTGCCTGGGAACAGGGCCAGCCCCTATCTTACAGGCTTTTCCCATTTTTGAATGTATTATGTTACCAAACTGAGAGACTCATGTTAGGGTTTGGGGAACCATGAAAAACAAACAGAAGGTGGCTAGAAACTTTGGACTTGAAATAACTATGGACTTACACACACACACACACACACACACACACACACACACACACACACTTAAAGTGGTTGGCCTTTGTAGCCTCTATAGACGACTTTTCTAGGATATAAGAAAGATTAGCAATTAAGAAAGAATTAGATAGCAGGTTTCCCTTAGAAAAGATACATAAGAAAGTTATTTGTGTACATAGAGAACACCCTTGCATGCCGCTATTCCAGAGAGAACACAGAAAAGTAACATATTTCAAAATATCTGAGTTTTAGTTGGGTGGAGGGGGGACAGAAGAGAGGGAAAGGTCTCCAAGAAAAGAAAAAAAAAAACAAGTTGCATTTACAGTAATACCCTGTTCTGTTTCATTCTTGATAAAACAAATGCTAATTTTGTTTTTAAACTGCCAGTACACAGGGAAGTGATCCGCATCCTCTATACCTTTGAGAGATTTTCATCCTTTACATATTCCAATTCAACTTAAAATATTGTGCAATTGCCAAACCTCATATTTAAAATATGTGCTTATCATTCAACTCAGGGTAACATTAGCACACTGAAAACTGCATTCTAATTAATAAATCAGAACCTTAACCACTGAAACATCATTCACACATATGAGATGGCAATAGAGAGAGCCATTAAAAATAGTAGCATGCTGTCACCCTTCCAGGAAATATGGAAATATGCCTTTTTGGGGGTTATTGGCCTACATTATTTATCAATGTTTGGCTTTAATATATGGATTTACTCAACATTGAATGAATATCATATTTCTCCTAGAAGATACAGCATTAATTTGTGATCTTGGACAAACTGTCAATTGGATAACAAGCCCACTAGGGGGGCATGCAATCAATAATTTGTATCCAGTGATTTCTTCCCTTAGGTTGTTTTAGGAAAATATTGCTTTTCCACTTTCACTCTCACTCATACACACAAAACAAGCAAACACACAAATTACATTAAAAAAAACCACTTTTGGTCTAGCTCTAGGAGATTTTAAAAAGCAAACTACAACTTTTAGCAATGTGTTAGAACCTGGCAGTCAACTCTTGCTCTGTCTCAAAAAAAAAAAAAAAACACCTAATAAAAGAAAAAGAGAACAAAAAAAAGTTGGTGCTAAGAAAGAGAAATCATCGCAAATATGAAACCAAATTTAAGCCACTACCAAAAAATGGTCATGTGGGCTTCATTCTTGAATCTTGCCTCTTCTCCACACCCCATTGCTCCCCACACCTCTAGGCTGTCACTTAACATTTATGCTGTCTTAAGCTTTAGCCGCAGCCACAATTCTTTAAAATTCATGTTTCTCAGGCAACTCATGCTCTTGATGCCAGAACTGAGCTGCCATCCCCTGGACACCCAGCCTAGATTTCCAGTCTCCAGTCTGGTACTACTCATATCATTTGCCTTGTGCTTGTTCATTTTTCCTTACTTGAACCTATGTGCTTGGACTCAAGCTACCTCTCCACATGGCTTCTTTCTAGCTTAACTCTCAATATTTGCCAGCCCAAATTCTACCAGTGCAACAGTCTGCCAGCATCTCTCAGATGGGGTTTTTAGTAAGATTATTTTTTTCCAGCTGTACCTAGAACAAATTGAGACATATGCACCAGAAAAAAAGGTCACAATGATTATAGAGTCTTTGTTTATAAAACCAGACTGCAGAGCATGGTTTGATCCGAGTCACAACATAGGGACTTTCTCCAACCCCACACTCCTAGTGTAGCTATTAGGAGTCACAAGAGGGAGAGTTGCCTTTGCAGAGTCAAGCAACTTCTTGCTGCCCCTGCCCCTAAACATGAGCAGAATGCAAGATCCACAACCTCTGCTAACTGATGCAGAGAAATACAGAACATTGATTATCAGCCTCAGGTTCTCATCAGCTCTGCAGTTCAAAATTTGACTCTCTTCATGTGAAGGAATGAGTAACAGCAGCACTTTTCCCTACAAATTACCCCAGAGAGTAGGAAGTGTTGGAGAAATTTCTATTTTATAGGCTTAGGGCTGAATGAAGACAGAGATTAAGAAATATTTTTCTCAAACCCTCCAGACAAATTTACTTGACCCTTCTGCCTTCTTACTGCCTTGACATAAATGTATTTGTTACTACCGAATTACTTCCAACTTGAATTTGACCCCAGAGATTGGAGAAAAGAGACTCTCAAAGAGCCAGCAACATTTCTTCCCAGAAGATTATAAACCTAAACAGGATTGAGTAATAAACTCCATAACAGCACATACCCTGTCTCTAACCACACAACACACACAGTAGGTATTTTATAAGTGAAATGCCTTCAAAAAAAAAGAAAAGGAATTCAACATCTTTTGGACTTTAGTCAGTTTTGGGAAAAAGCAAAAGAGACTTACTGAAGTTTATTCTAGTGAAAACCCATGTGAGATTCCCAGGAAAAGCTAAATACCTGTACTAACAAAGAGCAGGAACCACCACACTGGAGCTACAGGAACAGCAGGAATTATAGAGGAACAGGATGTAGGTCTTCACCCCAGTGCAGTGGTTTCAGTGTATAGTCCTGATATCAGCAGCATTAGCGTCCATCACCTGTGACCTTTCTGTACAAATGATACTGATGCCATGCCCACTAAGGTTTGAAAATCATTAGTCTAGTATACCACTATTTTAGTATTTTAGTATGTCTTGGCTATTTTTCTATAGATTTTCCTCTTTCCATGTTAATAGGTGTATTTTTATGTTGACCAGGTCTATATAAGAACGGGGAGGGGGTGACTGAATATATTTTGATCTAAACCAGAGAGATTGACATTTCCAACATCACAAAGGTGTAGTACAAATATTTTGTTAAAAATGCTTTATAGAAAGTGATGCTTTTTGGACTGTTCTCTTTGTGTGTCCTCTCCCCAAATGGATAATTATGACTGTACAATAATTGAACACTGTAAGCCTTATAATGGAAGGTCTCACTTCTCCCACTGCAGAGAGCTGTCTCTGGGAGAGGAGCTGCCTTTGATGTGTTGGAAGGACTATCCCTGGGGGGAAAGAATATTTGACAGGCACATATTTTAGAAATGTTTTGCAGGTAAAATTTTCATCCATAAAATTGTATTAACATTTCAAACATGCGACCCTCCAGAATTCAAAGACGTAGTCTCCAGAGAGCTTCTCCCTCCTCCTAGAGAGCTATATTTTTCTAGGGCAGAGAGAACGTGATTTTCTCCAAATGCTTTAACCATGCCCCGACCTCCATTTCAAAAGCAAACCTTTAACAAGCTGAAGGGGCCAGATATAGGGTGATGATAAAGGGAGGGCAAAGGCAGACAAAAAAAATATGCCCTCAGAATTATGACTTCTATCTGGATGGCAAAAAATAAAGTGCCGCATCAAGATCTGCATAGAATCATTCAGAAAGCTTGGAAGTAAATCATGATTATTATGATGCAGAAGATAAGACTCCTAGCAAAAGTTCAGCCATACACAGCCCTGCTTTGATGCTCCTCAACATTCAAAATTGCCCATTTCATTTCCTTTGAGCAGCCTATAAATAACACACCCATCCAGCATAACCCTGGCTTTGTAATGAATGTGAAGCAACTGAAAAAAAATGTAGTTATCAGCATCTAATAAGCAGAAAGTCAATGGAATAAGGAAGAAACACAGTTCAGATATGGGCAACCTAGGCCTAATGGGCGGGGCCCCGAGCACATGACATGAAGCACAACTGCTCTGCTGTTGTGACTTTGTTGTATATCTCAATGCCAGCATTCAGTCATTAGTCCTCTGTGCATTATTTTTTTGCTTACTTAATATTTTTGATATCTATTATGATGAGCCTATGTTTTTGTTAGTCTGACTGAATTCAGGAGAAGAAAAGTGAACATATTTGAGTTTAGTTAAATAAAGATGAAATAATAAGATATAATTTTGTTATTGGTAAAAGACAACACTATCTCCTTCTGACCAAATATTCCCTTTAAGTAGCTGGTGTGATGCTTTACAAGTGCTGCTGAGAAGACAAAACTATTCAGTTATCACATATTAGTGGAAATGATAATTTTGGCTATCATTCACAGAGTGTCTACTATGTGCCAAATACTGCCAAGAAATTTGCATGTATTTCTAGTAGCCCTCATAAATGTGTAGTGTAGGTATTACTACCCCTGGTAATACCTGTTAGTCTATGGGCTTAAATGTCCTCTGGCTTGATTGTTTCCAGCAGCTGTCATTTACTGCATATTTATATTCAACACCTACCAGATGTCAAACAGGTTGAGGTCCTGCTCTCATTCAGCTTATCACAAATAATAAACAAATAAGATAATATCTGCTAGTGATAATGGTATCTAGAAAATTATAGTATGGTAATGAGCTTTCTCCCAAACTGATTTTCCTTCTGTCTACACAATTCAGAGGTAGCACCCATCCTACACATCAAAGGCAGTTCCTCTTCCAGGTGCTTATGAAACTAACAGTTGTTACCTCTTTCCTCAGCTCCCATAGCTAATGCACTGTCAAGTCCTGAAATTCTAAAACATACCTAAAGTTCACCTCTCTCCATTTGCACTAAAGTACTATCACGTTGTCCATAATATATCAGAATCAGAAACAATCTAGGTGTCTTTCAGTAGGTGATTGGCTAAATAAATTGTGACTCATCCATTTCATGGAACACTACTCAGCAGCAAAAAGGAACAAACTACTGATACATGCAACAACTTAGATGGATCTCTACAAAATTATGCTGAGTGAAAAAAACCAATCCCCAGTGATTATATACTATATAATTCTAGTTACCTACATTCTTGAAATAATAAAATTATTGAAGGGCAGAACACATTAATGATTGCCAGAAGTTTAGAATGAGAAGTAGGGTCAGGAGGGAAGCATGTGTGGCTATATAAAGGTAATAGGAGAGGTTGTTGTGGTCACGGAAATGTTCTGTGTTTTGAATATATTAATGTCAATATCCTAAATGTGATATTGTAATGTAGTTTTCGGTGTGTTAGCATCAGATGAATCTTTCTGTATTATATCTTACAGTATCTTTCTGTATTATATCTTACAACTGATGTGAAATGAAAATCATCTCAATATAAAGACAATTCTTTCTATGTTATTTAGAGTATCATCTTCAACATAAATCAAGTGACCATGTATGTATGGGTTTGTTTCCAGGATCTTTATTCTGCATAATTAGTCTTTTGGTCTTGCTCTAATACCAGACTATTAATTAGTTTTTTAAAAGACCTATGTCTGATATACATCTTTCAATATCATTATTCTTTAGTATGATGTTGACCATCCTTGGTGCTCTGCATTTCCCCATGTATTTTAGAATCAGACTTTAAATTTTCACAAATAAAAGCATTTGGACAATTTTAAGATTGTATTGAGTCTATAGATCATTTGAAATCATTGACAATATCAAGTCTTTCAATTCATAAAAATTGACCTTACTAATGTAATTTTTCTCTAAAAGCACCATGAACATCTTTTATTAAATTCAACCCTACATATTCAGTTTTTACAACAATTAGAAATTATATAAATTTTATTTTGTTATAATTTGTTGCTGGTATGAAAGACGAATGATTTTATATAATGACCATATATTGAGTGGCTTTGCTAAATTTACATCCACAAACCAATAACTGACTGTAGAATATTCAAAATTATCTACATTTCAATACTATTTTAAATGTATAGTGCTAGTTTTATTTTTTATTTTCTAAATATTTTGTGTTTATTTTTCTTGCTGTATTGCACGGTCTAGGAAATTTCATTTCTGCTATACTAACAATCAATAAACAACCTGAGGTCAAGGATAGATCATTCCCCTCACTCTACTAATATAGATAGGACACCTGACTCTGCCAACTGTGGCAGTGTGCAGGCAGAAGATACAGTCTCCATTTAAGAGGGTAAGAAAAAAATCAGCTAAAATGTTAACAAATGGCTACAGATGAGTGTGGGGATTTATATTCACTTCCTGACTCTTTTCAAAAGAACCTCCACCTAGTGTTCATGAGAAAGATTCAGAGCACAGCAAGAGACTAGAGAAAGACTCCCTAAGTCATGCAGGTGTGAAGGAGAAAATTGGTTGCCACTGTGGGAAATAGATGAAGGTCCACTGCCTGATCTTCCTTCAAAAGACTTAAGCTACTGCAGTCAGGGAAAAAAAAAAATTTTTGCTCCCAGGATAGGTAAAGACCCATGGCTTCTGGGGAAAAAATAGAAGTGAGAAAAAGGGTCATTGAATCCAGCCCACATGCCAAGTCCAAAGAATCACTGGAGGAACTTGAAGCATATCAACGTCTGAGTATAAATAATATTTACCTCAATCTCTCCTGTCATACACAAGATGTCTTGCATTCAATTTAAAACTGGGACCATACAAACAAGTGGGAGAAAAAAAGTCATATCAAGAGACATAGCAATCAATAAAACCAGAATCATAGATGACTCATGTTGGAATTATAAAACAGGGACTTCAAAAATGTTAAAGATCTAATTGAAAAGGAGGGTAAAATATATAAACAGAAGAGAAATTCTGGCCAAAATACAAAAATTATAATAAAGAGACAAATAGAAAGTTTGCAACTAGAAAATAAAGTAGTAGAGATGATGAGCTCATCAGTAGATCCAGACAAGTCGAGGAAAGAATTGAGTAAACTTGAGCATACTTGAATACAACTTACACAAATGGAGACAAATTAAAAAAAAAAAAATGGAACAGAACATTCAAGAACAGAACTGGCTTGTCAGTGCCCAAAATCTCTCTACTCCATGTAAACTCTGAGAATTTCTCAGATATAACTTTGTTTCTACTTCACCTGGATGTTTGAAATTTCACTCTGTAAATGTGCAGCATAGTACCAAGCAAGGCAACCTTATGTGAATTTCTGGACTTTTTATTCCCCTTCTTCTCAAAACTCTGATCTGCAATTTCCAGATGCCCCAGCCTCCCTCATCATTGATCTCCATCTCTTTGCCTTTATGAGCCATTAGGGCTCTATTCTGATTCCCAGCACTTTCAGAGAAGTGGGGCTTATACTGTTTCTTCTCTTGGGGTTTACAGTTCTGAACCTCTGGCTGTCCAATCTCTCAAAACAATTGTTTTATATATTTTGTCTGGTTTTCAATTTGTTTATGGTAGGAGGTCAAGGCCAGTCTTTGTACTTCAAGATTTTCAGAAATAGAAGATCATATTGTACTTTTTTGTTTGGAGTTATGTAATTAGATTCTTAAATTTCTAGTAAGGTCAAATAATACACTGAGGATAAAGAGCACTGGGAGAGAAATGAGAAGTCCTGGGGTATAGTCACAGCTTCCCACATATTCCTAGCTCCATGGCTTTGAGAAAATGTGATACCACCTCTACAACTCACTCCCCTCATCAGTATGTTGAGAGAATTGTACTTAATTGCTTCCACCTCTCTTTCTAACATAAACATCCTGAACCTATGGTAGAAAACCATTTGCCAAATCTTTAGATGGTTACGTTGACCTTTTTACAGTTTACCTGAAAACCTATTTTCAACATCAGTCTTTAGAGCAGGACAGGAGACTATAGTCTCAAATTTCTGTGCTGCTGCAAGTCCTGCTCACACTAATAGGAATTACACACAGGCACCTCAGAGATAATGGAGATGTCAATCTCTTTTATGAACCATGACAAGCATCCAAGGAATGGTGGATTTCAAAGTAAATATCCAGTATTTCAGCATAGAGTCAGCAGGGATCAGTTCCAAACCTTTTCCACTTCCTCCATCCCCCTCCAGAATCAAAACATCCATGAAATTCACCTGTTGGCTGATTTCGTTGAGATGCAGTTAACAGTTGAACAAGACTGTTATGCAGCAGTTAGGCTGCAAATAAAATCCAAATGGTTGATAATCTTTCCTTTGGTTTCAGATTACTGCTAATCATATAATTGCAGATTAAAGGACTCACTCTATCTTTTTGAAGTCACAGCAAAGGCATTAAAGTGTTTCTGCTGATCCTCTGAGCAGAAGCTTGAGAGGAAATCTCTAATGTGAGCTGTTCTCCTGAGATATTGTTTTCTGATGCTCTGGCAAACCCAGCATTCTTAGATTCTTGTGACCTTCTACATCTCAGCTGACCCATGTCTGAACTTTTGCCCACTATGTTGTCATCCTAGCTGCAGAGAAACTAGTTAAGGTATTATTTTAAACAAACTATTATGGAAGCATTGTTTATAATGAGCATGGTTCTGTAGAGCACATGTTGGGGTCCCTCTCACCCCTATTAGGTTATCCAGTGATGTCAGATTCACAGCATATTAAAATGGAAAGGACTTGGGAGATAATCTTCTCCTACCCTATCACTTTACAAAAAATCAAAGTGAGTTGTTGGGTAATATTACAAGTCCTAAGGAGGAAAGCATGCTCATACATTTAAACAAAAGATTAAAAACAAAAATGTCTTCTACTTAACCCTCTGCTAAAGCAGAAAATTCAATTAACCAGGATCTTTCTTTCCTTCCTAGGTTATTCCATCTATATTTAATTTAATTGAATATGAAATCATAGAACAAATCACAGGAGAATTTTTTTTTTTTTTTTTTTTTTGGCAAATGATAGTACTGTTGAAATGCATTACAGGTTGAGATGAATGAATGGTAGCTCGCTGGTATGTGTATGAATGGGCCCAAGAACATGCCAAACCTACATGTTGAATGGGCTATTGAGGAATTATGTGACTCTCTACATCACCAGCCTTCTATCCTTATGGCATGAGAGATCAGATTTGTCATTTTTTTACACAGGATAACTTCCTATTCTTGCCCTTTCTGGATATCTGAACAATTAACTTGTTTCAATTTCAAGTAAGTTTGGTTACTCTGGATACTTTTATACCCCTGAAATAAAGAGCTCCAGGAAAGAAGTAGACAAGATTTTATCTCTTCTATATAAGCACAACTTACAGTTTAGGATGATTTCTGATATAATGTCAAGAGGAATTTATTATTTATATGCATCCTAAATGTTAGAATTGGTTTGCATATACTTGTTTGGAAATATGTCTATTCTTCATGCTCCAGAAAAATATATTTTATTTTAGTATATTTTATTGATTAGCTAAAATTCTTTATAGATACCTATCTTTAGGTAGCAAAGTAGAAGAAGAGAAAGAACCTTGCAAATTGGAGGTTGTAATTTTATATAACCCTAAGTTCACTACAGGCTGAAAATGCAACATTATAAATAATAATAATGGAGATAATCACAACAGGTATTATTAAGTGCTTATGTGCCAGATACTTTACCGATTGCCTTATATGTGTTACCTAATTAAATCCTCATAAAAATTGAAGGAGATAGAAATTAGGATTATCTTATTTGACCAAAAAGTTAAGTAATAGGTCCTAGGTCAAAAATTCTCAAATGGCTGAGCAGGGATTTGAACCCAAGTCTGGCAGATCACAGAAACTTAAGGAGACACTGATGCTTTGATAATTTAAGGTGAGAGAAGTAGGTAGAGTTTCGTTGAAAGCCAGAGTAAAGCAGCTCTGTCAGCAACACCATAATTTCACGTGTACTCTGATTTTAGTGAGGGTTTGCTCACATAGTTGTATAACATGTCAGTGTCCATAGGTTGTAAAGCTCAGAAAGTAAGAACATCTCAGAAAGCAGACCTCCAAAGTCAAGATTTGACATTTGGAATTTCTGACCAAACTACAGGATGTTTCATATCTCCCTGCCAGACAACTCCCTTTTGACTGCACAGACTCTAGAGCATAAATTAGTTCAGTAAGTGTCTGCATTAAATTACCCTGAACAGTTTGTCACTCCCAATTGCCTTGGTGTAATAGATGCAGGGAAGAAATTCTATGTAGTTGGTGATATATCCTTAATTCTGGCTTAACAAGTGCTTTACTGGCACTCTTTGAGAGTAGGTAATTCAAACCCAGTATCCAGCTCTGGTGTCTCAGAACACCAGGGTTGTTCTCTCTACACAGAATTGTTCAAAATGCCCATCTGTGAGGAATTTCTATTGCACTCTTGGAGGCACAGGTAGCCTTGACTACCTCTGTGCTTGCTCATTTCTTCTCTTGAATATTTATGCTTATCTTGCCCATTGATTTTGAAAGAAGGTTATGGAAATTGATTGGCAGCACCAGCAAATAGCTGATGGGAGAATCTGGCCTCTGAATGAGAATGAGTCACTAATGACAGAACTGTGTCCAGTGTGACTAATACATATGGAGTAAGGAAGCTCTGGGGTTTCCTCTATGCATGCAATCTTCTGTAGTGGTGAGGTAAGCAGGCAGGGAGAAGTACTTTCTTCACTGTGAGGACTCAAGGATGTGCATCATTCTTCGTATCCAGTTGAATGTACTTTGTCAAACCTTTAATTTCAAGATGGAGTGGCTCTATGGAACTCTCAGAAGCATTGATTCATTGGAGGCATTTCCAGCCTTGAGGTAGATAGAAGTGTGGATTAGAAGACTTAGCATGGCAATGCTGTGATTACAGGGCTTTATTTTCCATGAGGAACAAAGTGATCATTTCCTTTACTGAAAACCCAGCTGCTATGCACCTACTTCCCCTTCACTCTCTATCATTTTCTGTAGGTTTGGGAAACACAAAGAACAATTATTCTTGCTTACTATGTTCTGAATGTAATATATACAATGGGTGAAAACTGAAATATTCAGTCTATTAGTAGCTTGTTTCATGTTGGGACAAAACAACAACAAAAAAGCTGGAGCAATAGATTCCCACCCACCCACCCCTAACACATATATACAGCCTGACACTAAATTGTAGAATCACAATATTTATAGAGTATTTTTTTCTACTTTCAAATCATTTTCACATGGTAAGAACTCCATACATGTTTGGTGAATGGATGAATAAAAACACACATGTGCACTGATATATAAATTTGGATTCTCTGAGTCTCCCAGGAGGTAAATTGAGTTAGGCAAGGTAAGCATTACTTTCTCTACATATTGGTGAGGAGTAAAGCATAGGTGGAGATGTCCACATAGGACTACAGAGGACAATAACATAGCTGAGTATCAGCTCTACAATAACACACTGTAAATGAAAGGGTTGAGGTATTTTTTAGCAGCACAGAGGAGCAGCCTAAGTGCTCTTAGGGGAAACTTCACAATACTTAGAACTCCTATCTCTAAAAGCAGCACTGTAAGAGAGGAGAAACAGGAGGGGAGAGACAGACACCAAATGAACAGGAAGGAGGTACAGAGCAATAGGAAAGGCAAGTCCCAGAGAAGAAAGGACAGAATGAGACTGCAGAGCTGCTGAAATGTAATGACTCTGTGGGGCCGATCTGCTCCCATCTCAACCCAATGATGGGAATGCTCTTCTAGAACCATCAGCTTCACCAGCAGCCTATTTTATTAATCACTGGTCTTGGGGCAGATCTACCTCTCTTTTCCTTTATTTTGCCAAAAGATAGGATTCCAGGAAGTTCTGTGACACAAAAATGTGACAATGCTATTATTTGTACTTTTTTCCCTTTAGGTAACTATTTTTGTTTTTAATCTGGAAGTTTAGCAAACTTATCTTGTGTTTCGACAACTAGTTGTCTATTTCCTTTCACCTCATGGCTACCTGGTATCATTTCCATGCCTTACAGTCTTACTCTACTTTTCAGGAGAAATAAAGAATTCGATAATGAGAATACTTACTTTTAGAGACTTCCACAGTCTTAACTTTGCACCTTGAAACCCATATCCTCAATACATATATACAGTCTTAAATTCCAGCATACTCTCTGTCTACTGCTAAATAAACCCATGTGAAAATTCACATATCTGGTCCATAACAGGAATGAAAATTAGTTTCTGGTCACCAGCCTCTCCAATATCATAATCTCAGCCCCCATTTCTGTGGCATTCATAATGGAGATATGTAACTCGCCCTTCCTTCAGTTCCAGGGACATATCTCTCACAGTGCGTTTTGTGGTTATGGCCATGCTGGAATATATGTTTACAATCTCTAATAGGACTAGAACTGACAACTTAAACATCATGTTAAATGTCCAAAAGTGTCCTTAGAAAATAATACCTGGAAATAGAATTTAAGTCTCCAAGTTCACAGAGCATAGATTCTAAGGAAAAAATAAAATAAAATAAAATCCCTCCTGTTGAAGACTGTACTTTACTCATAAGTAGAGTTCATACACAAGGTCAAACCCTGAGAATAATTTTGAAGTAGACAAAACTAGTCCTTAA
This sequence comes from Felis catus, assembly GCF_018350175.1. Taxonomy (NCBI): domain Eukaryota; kingdom Metazoa; phylum Chordata; class Mammalia; order Carnivora; family Felidae; genus Felis; species Felis catus. The sequence continues at coordinate 64,623,227 of NC_058379.1, read as the reverse complement.
CCCAGAAAAATGGAAAAGGACATTTGCCTTTATGCTCATATCATAGACTGTTACTTTCAAAGCCTGAGCCTAATTCGAGTTAAGACAAAACAATCAGGGGCGCCTGGGTGGCTCAGTGGGTTAAGGCCGACTTCAGCTCAGGTCATGATCTCGCGGTCAGTGAATTCAAGCCCCGCATCCAGCTCTGTGCTGACAGTTCAGAGCCTGGAGCCTGTTTCAGATTCTGTGTCTCCCTCTCTCTGACCCTCCCCCGTTCATGCTCTCTGTCTCAAAAATAAATAAACGTTAAAAAAAATTAAAAAAAAATAAAAAAAGACAAAACAATCAAACATAGCTGGACAAGCAGATCTGGATTAGAAGATGGTTTGTGGGAAGAGTTTACTGAATAGTGTACAGTTGGAACTAAGTTTCAGTGGCATTGGGGCTGATTAGGTCCATGGATCATACCTTGCCTTTCTCAGCTACCTGGTCTTCCAGAAAGGCTATTTTAATATTTTCTGGACAGCCTCTTACAGATTTCTGCCATTGTTTTCATAAGCATGATATGGTCTAAAGAGGAGTGTTTAGACCATAAATTTTGAACTCTCCTGTTTAAATCCTAGTTACAATACATTCTACCTGTGTCACATTGTACAAAATGCTCTACTGAAGTCTCAATTTTCTCATTTTTAACCTGAAGACAATACTAGCTTCTTGTGGGATGGTCATGGGTATTACCATTACACATCAAGAATTTAAAGTACAGTAGTGGTTATTAGTAATCATGGTCATTATCATTGTTGTTTTAGTCCAGTTCTACAGACAGACCAGAAAATTTCCTGGAAACCAGTTCTTGGCAATCTCCTTCTAAAGAAATATTCTGATAGTAGAACTTTTTGGTTTTTAAGTTCTCCTTTCTCCTTCCTATAGTAATATGTCCAGGAACCAGCCCTTATCACTAAAGAATGTTTGTCTCCCGTAGTCATAGGTGATAGCCTCATTGTTTTGAATGTAAAGTAAGAAGATACAAGTTGGTTAACAGTCTGTGGCATTGTGAGTTGAGTATGTGTTTCATTCCATGAGATACAAACATTTATTGAGATGTTTATCACTGCTTTTAAATCTTAAGAATGATTTCTTAGTATTTAGGTGTGATCCAAATAGTGTAAATCAGGTTTCCAATTAAATGGGATTATAATCCCTTTCATATATTAGGGTTTTTTTAATCCATTTGTGGACAGCACCACTCCTCTCATCCCTCTTTAATGAAATCTAGTTATAGAATCCCCCTGGTCTCATTCTCTGAGGAGCTGACTGGGGCAATTGTTTTTTGGAGGCAATACAATTAATTTTACTCAGATATACCTTTTCATTGTCCTCACATTGTTAGAATGTTCTCATCTTGTCATCTTTCATTAATCCTGGCCTTGGCTCCTTATCCTAAAGAGCATAGTGTGAATCCAAAAATGGTCAAGATAAGTGAACCCAACACACAGCATAGATTCTAGTGTGGAGTTTAATGTGGTCTTGCTTTTGTTCTTGTTGTTATCCTAGCACTTTATTATTATCAGCTGCCCTGTATTGAGCACTGACTAGGCACCAGTCATTGTACTATGTGCCCTAATTATCCTCACAACTGCCTTAAAGTTAGGATTTGCTCCAAGAAATCTGAATATCAGGGAGGACATGATGATTATATGCTCAATCACATAGATAAGTAACAAAGCTTAGATCTGAACCATGGCCTGAAAAAAAAAAAAAGCTCTTAAACAACTCTACTATAAGGTCTCAAACTGAGAAATTCTTAAATGAAAATTCAGTAATGTTCTTTACATTTCTAACACTGATTTTTCCCATCTTGTCCCCTCAGTTTTGTTCAGCACCCTCATGGTCTTGAGTTCTAGAGAGAGAATGGGTTGCATGAAGGACTGTACTGGGGACAGAGGTGAGAGGAAGGAAGAGGAACAGAAGGGCATGTAACACAAAGACAGTTCCAAACTTCAGTGGGGGGAAAGTGGGAAAATTTGATATCCTCCAATGATACCTTCTATGCTATTCTCTTCCTTGTGGACTTTTCCTTTTCGCCTGAAACATTTCGTGTGTCCTTCAGTTCTGGAAGATTTTTAATCTCAATTTTTATAAACCAACTACCCACTATGAGTTTAACTGATAATAGCTTAAAAGGTTCTCTCTCCCTCAAGGGACATTTTCATTTTAATAGGAGACATTTTGCAGACTAAAAATACTTTAGGATCAAAAGCAATGAATATTTTATGGTGGGTTTCTGGCACCAAGATAATTTGCAAGGAGGATATCTCTGGACTGATGGCCAGGATACACAGCTCTTTTTCTTATTATGTTCTTGGCCATATGGTTTAAAGACCAGATCTTAACCAAAGGAATAACATTTGAAGAAAAAAGAAAGAAAAAAGGAAGAATGGAAAAGAAGGGTGGGGTCTGAAAAGATTTAGATTGAGTGGTCTGGCTGCTTTCCCCAGAGGTTCTCTAATATCCACAGTGTAACCACCCTATCCCCATGGTCAAGCTGGGCCCTGTACAAATATCTCAGACCAATCATACTTGTAACCAATCCTGGAATCCTGGGCTTGCCTGAAGCTCTGTGTTTCAGCACATCACAGGGGACATGCTGCTTGACCTTGGGTTCTGGTCTCTCAGCGTGTTGCATGCATGCATGTATGTTTTATCTTTGGGAGCCAGGTATATTCGACTTCCAGCTGAACCACTTACTAGTTGAGTGGACATTATTCTTTTCAGCTTCAACTTTTTTATTACCATAATATGGGCAATAATCTACGTGTTACAAGGTTAAGGAGAAAAATCAAGAACAATGGTAGCAATTAGCATTACTGTCCCTAACTCCATACCAAGTATGATGCCAGCCATTTTATAAACAGCAGCTCCTTTAAAGAGGAGAAAACCTGGTTGCAGATAAATTGAAAAGCTTTCCTCAGGTCACATAGCCAGGAGGGAGCTTCACTGTGACATGCCCAGATCTGTAAACTCCATAACCTATGCTATTAGCTCAGAGCCTGGCATATGATACAGACTTGATCAACAACAACTACTCTTCACTACCAAAGCCCCAGATTATTCCTTCAACCATGTCTGTATATCTGGACCTGTACTGAACTTATGCAATATTCATGTGCTATCCATGATGAAGCTCTGTGCTGCAAATCGTCTGCCATTTCAAATCTCTGCCTACTATTGTTGCCAGACATTAGACATTCTTCATACCCTTCCTGCCTATCTATGCCTCCTCTTGCCACTAATTGCTTGGGACTTCTGTCACTCCCAACTGCTGTGATTCATCTTGGGTTTAGATAATCATGCTATTAAATATACTTTTTACTAAGCACATTCACCTAGCAGCTTCTATACCACCTTTATTGACAAACACTAAGAGTCAAGCTCTGTGGAAAGCACAGAGCCAGGAATTAAAGATGCACAAGTATGCAAAGCATGATCCCCAGCCTCTAAGTCAAGATGGCAAGAAAACTAGAAGTCTCAATGAAAACCCAAATGATCACAGAGACTGTCACAGAGGAGATGGGAAATTATTTTGGATATGAAGATGAATTTTTAGGCAAATGTAAAAAGAAGGGTTTCAGTGGGAAAGGTTAGCAACCACCTGAGAACATTATTGCCCAGCAAAGAAAGCTTTTCTCCCAAAAGGTCTTTCCTGGAAAAGAAAACAAGTCGGTCAAATTCCCAAAGCCAAGTTTGGAGACAAGTACATAGACTTGGAAACAAGACAGTTTTCAGAAGTTCCAAGAAGTTTTCATAGAAATGAATCTATTTTCTTTGAAACATAACACAATCAACTATTTTTTTTTCAACGTGTACACAATATTCCAGACTTGTAAATACTCTTGGATAATTAAATGAGTTAACTAAACTAGTATTTAGACAAACAATATATTTTAATGAAAGCACTCGAAGTAAAATTAAGCCAATGCACGGTTTCTTTGAATGAGCATGTATTAAGCTAAGCCAACACGTATTTGCCTTTGCAGAAACTGATACTGGAGCAGATACAGTTATAATCAAAGCCAGAGCGTTTGCTTGATTTTTTTTTTATCCCAACCCATGCATCCTAATTAAAGCCATATGAATGAACTTCAGCTATTAATTTTACATAACCTGATATACATGCACTGCTGAATAAATCTAGGGTCCTTTAACCAAATTAGGGAAGTTAACTGTAACGGATATATTTGTTGGCTGAGGACTAACATATAATTTACTTAAACCAATACTAGAACTGAAACCAATGTATCTGTATTTCAACCACATACATTTTCCCAGCATATGTGATTGTTACATAAATAGATACATATTCCTCTAGACCACTTCATATTCATGAAGCCAATAAATTAACTGCATTCAGCAGATGTGATAGAATAATCACCTCTCCTTTCATTTCCGTTTCCCCCCCTTTTTTTTTAAACATAAACTTTTAAAAATACTTTTGTGAAACAGGTCAGCTAGGGAAACATAAGAGAATGTATTATGAAGCAAAATTAATGAGGGCACTAATATCTGTTGGGAGGAACAAAATTAATGAGGGCACTAATATCTGCTGGGAGGAATGCAGGGATGGGAGTTAGTGGTTACAGATTTTGTTCCAATTTTGCAACTAACTTGTGTGTTCTTGGATAAATCACTTAACTCATCTGGGCCTCATTTTTCTCATTTGTAAAAATGGAGATAATACTTCCTTAATCACACAAGACTGTTATAAAAATGAAGACGAGATAAATGTGTAAAATTACTTTGAAGTGGTCTTTTAATCATTACAGAAATAATAGATATTATTGTTACTGATAATTCTCATGTCCTCAGTTTCAACACATGGTTGTCAGTGGCCAAAGGCCAAATAAAGTCATAACTTAGAAGCAGTCATACAAAATTCCACTGAATGCTTTTCCTTTTCCTGTGACAGTCTCAGACTAGAACAATATTCTGAATGGCCAGCGAAGTGCATTGGTATTTATTCCATATATTAAGCCTCATTACATTTCTCCTCGGCCCCTTCAACAAGCAAGAGTCTCACAGCCAAGAAAGAAGAACTGATTCTTGTTATCTATTATCAGTCACCCTTTATGTGATCCAAATGGGGAAAGAAAATGCAGAAGGATTTTTTTTTTCCCTGAGCAAGTAAGAAAATAAAGAGCATATATCTCAGCAAGTTCTGAATAAATGATGAGTATGTTCTTCAAGGGAGAGATAATGAGAAATGCCTCATCCATTTTGGACAATGCACGATGAAAAAGGAAATCGATGTTGATCCTGCAAGTACAGAATAACACTAGAAAAATCTAATAGGAGCTTAATTGAAGACCCTGTTTCTCACAGATGATTGCTGATCACTGTCTGCAGATTTTAACCTAACTCTGCTACAGGAACTTTTCTGCATTTCAATGGTTTTATAAGTTGAAAAATGAAAAGAGCTATTAAAAACCGTCAATGAAACTTGAAAACCTGACAAATTTTACTGTAGTTTTGCTCTTCTTTTCCTTTATGGGCCTATTTCAGAGATAAGTTCTCAATAACAGTTGCCTTGGGCAACATTCCCATTGCCTAGCCCAGTAACTTTCAAACTTTTGTTTTCCATGCACAAAAAAATATGTTAAAAATAAATTTCATACTCCGAAAATATACATGTTCATATGTACATGTCTATGCAATAGAAAAAGTATTTCTAGAAAAATTCTTATATGTGATGCCCCATCAATTTTTTATTTGCTTCTACATCATTGTGTAAAATTAAATATTGTTGGTAGATACCCAAATGATGCCATTCACTAATGAGAAGAAATACACAACTTAAAGAACATTAGCTTAGACAAGAGTTCTCTCTTTAATGCACCTCTCAAGATTCCTGAAGGATGAGAGGTTTATGTATTCACATGAGCATGCCGAATGGTAAGAGTTCTCTTTCTGTATTCCCAGGAATATTTGTTTTCAAACTTGTATTCTAAAAGAGTTGAAGGATTATGGTCTTTAGGGCCAGATTTAACCAGGTTTCAAACCCATCTATTTGAGAAATGATTCATAAAATTTCTGAGTTTCAGTTTCTTCATTTCCAAGCAAGGAAAAAATCGCGCCTACCTCATTGGTTATTGTGAGAATGCAATCATACGTTTGTAAATGTGCAGGATAGATTATAGGTGTTGAGCAAATACTGGTTTCCTTCTTTCTATCTCATCCCTTTCCCTTTTCTTCTTCCTTTCCTTCTTTAGAAAGCAGTGTTGTAGTTAAAGAACTGAACATAGAATGATTAGAATGGAAGGTATAACGCTCATATAGATGGTGATTTCATCTGCCAAGAAGTAAATCCAACTCTTCATGAAGGAGACTGTCAATTAAAGATGAAAAGAAATAAAGGAAAATATTCTCGGCCACTGACCCAAGAAAAATCTTACTGGCAACTCTGGCAGAGAAAAGAGCAAATGATATATGTGGCTTTGGACAACTACAATGCTGAGAAGTTATAGGATCTCCTGTTTGCTTTATATTTCATACTTGCTACTCTTTCTAGCCTAGTGGGGCCTCAAATTGAGGATAAGTCCTGAGAACAATTATCTTGAAACCATACTAATCCAAGCAGCATGATTCCCAGAGACTCTTAGCATGGGTTAGACCTAGGAAAACATGAGATATTTGTTTTCCAGAATCCTTTTTTCTTCCTCCCACTCTGCTTTCGTCTCTTCCAAGACTCCAGTGTTCTCTTGATGCCTGGAATCCCTTTTTATTCTTTTTCAATGCCTGGAATCTTTAATCAGATTTTTCTCACCCTTTATAGCAGGGTTCAAATTCATCTCTCTCTCATGCCTCTAATCAAAATGACAATTTTCTCAAGATTCTTCTTAGGTATAAAAAGCACCAGATATGCTAATTCAGTAAACTGAAAAGTGGGCTGAGCATTTGCCATATATATTTTTTAACAAGCTCTTCCAGGTTATTTTAATTGTCTTTGACCAATACACTGATAATTTCTACCTTATTCAGAGGGGTGTTTTACACATGAAAAGATGGAAAAATATTTAGTTCTATGAGTTTCCTTTCTTAAAATTGAATCAGAGAAAGGACTGTTCAAAATTAGTGCCTGAATTCCTCCCTACCTTTGAATTACCACCATTCCAATGTGAATGATGAAATTAGGTTGGCACATTGTATATGTTTTAAGAAAGTCCCCAGTAAGTATTTAAACAGGAATTGTTCCATTGTGAGAACCTCACAATATCTGTGGGACAGGACATGAAACTTGAATTTGATTCTCCAACAACAACAACATAAACCAATAATAATATTCCAGGCATTTTGAGCCATCTTGATCCTTGAATTTTTCCAAATGAGAAAACCCAAGTCCAAGGAATTCAAAGCAATTTCATTTTTATTTTCTCATTTATTACAAAACCATCAAAGTAGAAAGGGTATGCAACTTATCTGTCTACAGGAACAGAAATTGAAACTCAGAATGTATTTGATGTTTTTATAGTAATACCTCCAGTCAGTGGCAGTTAGGAATTAGATAACTTGATGCTAATTTAAGGCTCTTGACTGCATTGTGCTTTGTATAGCAGGCTAAAATGTGAACTTTTTTTTTAAAGAAAATTTTTGTGAGAGCAGTAAGATTGATGTGTCAAATATCTGTTTAATTCAATAAAATCTATTTAGCCTATGATTTTGTTGGTCAGCAATTTAGATTGGGCTCAGTTGGGCTGTTTTCCAGTCATGGCTTGGCTCACTTGTATTATAATCAGCTACTGGTCATCTAGTGGCTCTGCTTCTGGGTATTGGCTGTCAGTCAGCTCCAACAAAACAAGTAGGTCACATATCTTTTAGCAAATATATTGGTCCAGGACTGTTTATATGGAAGCTTGACATGGTTTCCAGCAAGAGAGAAGCTATAATACCTCTTGAGGCACATTCTCAGAACTGGCACACATTCCTTTGGCCACATAAGTCACAAGGTAAGACTTGTGACAAGGAGTGGACAAATAGATTCCACCTCTTGTTGGAAGGAACAAGTTACATGGCAAAATAGTATAAAAGGAAGGATTGGGGCTCTCTGTACAACCTACCTTAGTTGACTTAAAAAGGTTAAATTACTGTTTTTTAAAGTCTATTTTCATTTATGTTTCTCTTTTTTCCTAAGTTTTTACATTGGAAAGAGACAAAATGCCCTTAAAAATTTAGAGTAGACAATCTTTCGGGATAACATAAGTAGTGGGAATCAATAAAGTCTAAGAAAACTCTGGAGTGTGACTAGATCTTCCCAATTATGAAGATGTTTATTATCCCTCATGTCCACATGATGGGCTGACACTAAATAGACATTTGTGCACCAAAGAGTATTAAAGGTAGTGTGGATATTCTGAAGCTGAGGGTTGTGAAATTCCTACTTTGATTATGTATAAAATAGGTGGGTGAGAATTGGTAGGTCTGTATTATCAGAATTATTTTAATCTCTTTGAACAATTAGAGATGTGGGGGGAAAATCCTCTAAAATAGACTTGGATTTGATGCTTCTGCTCCTCACAAGTTGGGTAATTTGCCCCAGTTACTTTGTAAGTGTTAGCCTTAGTTTTTGCATCTATGAAACAGTATAAAAAGGCAATATTTTTCTATAGATCTTTGAGATCATGGTAGAATTATAGACTCAGGGTGGCAACTTTTAAGTTGTTATTTTGGGGGCATCTGTGTAACTCAGTAGGTTAAGCATCTGACTTCAGCTCATGTCATGATCTCACAGTTCATGGGTTTGTGCCCGTGTTGGGCTCTATGCTGATAGCTCAGAGCCTGGAGCCTGCTTTCGATTCTGTGTCTCCCTCTCTCTTTGCTCCTCCCCTGCTTGTGCATGCTCATGCGCGCGCTCTCTCTCTCTCTCTCTCTCTCTCTCTCTCTCTCTCAAAAGTAAATAAAAATTAAAAAGTTTTTAATTGTTATGTTTTTACATTTTTGTTGATGACCATATCAGTTTGTCAGCTTCCTGAAAATGGGTGTTTCATTTTCTTTGAACTCATTTTTGAACCTAATGTCCCAACCTAAAGACTGCTTGTACCTCTTTAATCACAATCTATTTATAATTAAACCATACTCTTCAAGGCAGAGTTCTAAAACATTTCCCCTTGTAGAGAGCTTTCTCCAATTTTAGTCCCACAAGGAAAGTATAGAGGAATTAATTGGGCTGGGAGAGGAGTCCCAGCAGAGTCTGCAGATCAGAATCCCTCTTAAATTCCTCCTCTTAACAAATGTTAAAGCTCACAATCACTCTTGGCAACCACAATTAAGTAGACAAGACATCTAAGTTCAGGGAACCGAGCTTTATCATGCTGGCTTCTGCAACATACAGAAGAGTTTCCTGAGGAATAGGAACCCCAGTTTAAGTTTTACCCCAGTATTTTTTCATTGGTTTACATATTTCTCCAAAAGTTAATTTGGTGATTGGTAGATAAGAGGTAGGCTTGAGAGTAAGTAAGTCAATACTAACAGCATAATCTGACTCCTAGTTCTCTCATTTAATGTTTTACCACCGAAATTCCCCAGTAATTTTTCTTTAATCCTAATTCTCAGTTGAGCACTACAATGGTGCAGTTTCCACTCTTATGGCATTGGATTTGACTATAGTTTAATTGATAACAGCCTCCCTCCCTCCCCTTACTTCTTCCCTCCCTTCCCCTTAACCCCCATTCATGAATATTAAGGGTCTTCAATGTGCTAGGTGTCGGAGTAGGTGAAGAAATATTGGTGACTGACAAAGTAACTGGATTTCAGGGCTTAGCATGTGGGATGTTGACCAATATTTAAAAAGTTATTTCAATCTATGATTTAAAAAATAAGGGAGGTGAAGGAAAGGCACATTGGACTATGAAAGAATATACTATGGGGAGCTAATATAAATGGGAAATGAGGTAAGCTAAGACTTTTCTGAGGAAGGGATCTGTGAGAAAAACCTAGAGAATGAGTAGGAGCTGGTTGGTAAATGGTTGATGTTAAGTGGTTAATCAGAGGGAAGAGCATGTCGGGAGAAGCAGCTGAGAAAAGAGAAGCCATGTGCTACAGGAGTGTAGAAGGCAAGGAGCAAGAAGGTTGACACAGCACTCTCTTTATGAACAAGATGGAACAATTGACAGAATGAGGAGATTGGAACAGATTCTGATTTTGAAATATTATTCCTGGCTAATATTAGGAAATGGTTTGGAGGACAAGAATGGATTCAGAGACCAGTATTATGTTAGTCTGAGCAAATGATGAAGTGATGATGGTGGCTTATATTTGAGGGGTGGCTTTGAAGTACGAGGGAACTGGATGAACTAAAAATCTACTTTAAATAGGAAACTGACATGACTTTTTGAAGTATTAGAATCCTAAAGTGATTTTTCTTCAAGCCCTTTCTCTATCCATGATCCACAGTTTTAAGTTTTCTAGAGTTGGTCTAATCCCACTGCTGTTACATAAAATCACAATCACCTGCATTGGTCTCTTTTCTCATCCCCCAGTGTCCTAAAGAAGAAGATCTAAGAATCTCCATGGGAGTGACTAATCTCTTAGCATTATACAACCCACATAAGATTTTTAAATTAGCAGTGATAACACCAAGACAATTCAATATTCAAAAAGGCAAGTGTCTTTTTTAAATTATATTTTCTATCCTTGAGAGTGCTTAAAAATACAACTCCCAAGCTCTAAAACTTATCTCCTGTCAGTAGCAAAATTAGATTACATTAAAAATGTTTAACCTTCCTACCATCCTCCCAGCTTTTAAAACCATGTGTTTATATAAGACTAAACATTAAAAAAAATAATTCCTCCTTGTGTATGGATTTAGTTTCCTCTTAGTCTACTTTAAAAATCAAGGAAAGGCTTTCCACACCAGGTTCCATTACCAATAATAGTCATCTTCTGAAACACTATGTCCTTTACCCTGGGGTTTCCTTCTTACCATTGCAACCCAACTTCCCAGTAAAACTAGCCTTCTTTGAACATATAACCTCACATGAACATATACACCCACCCACACTTTCATGAATAGCCACAGCTGGAATTATTAAGAAATAATACATTTCCAGTTTGATCAATGTGTCCAATATTTTTCAGAGGAAATTTCATGGGATAATTTCCTCAAATACATTAATATAGCAATATATTTACCTCGATTAGAGGTGGGATGATGTACCGAAAGCTTCCTTCAGCTCTGCTTTGTAATATGTATGCTTTCCCCCTACTCAAATAAGATGTCCTCTAATTTTCCTTTGATCATCTGTATGAATTATAACCCTTCTTTAAGGGTCAACCTATCTCAATTCTCCCACATGGTTTCTCCCCTAGTTTTTCTCTATTGGTCAAATAATCTTCAATAATTGTTTAATGTGGTTGGGGCGCCTGGGTGTCTCAGTCAGGTAAGCGTTCAACTCTTGATTTCGGCTCAGGTCATGATCTCACAGTTTGTGAGATTGAGCCCTGTGTCTTGCTTGGCTCTGTGCTGACAGTGCAGAGTCTGCTTGGAATTCTTTCTCTCTTTTCCCCTCCCTCCCTCCCTCTCTCTTTCTCTCAAAATAAGTAAACTTAAAAATTTGTTCAATGTGCTTTTAGTCCTCTTTCCAGTCAAAAAAAAATTCCCTAAAGACAAATCTGTATCCTCACTATGTCTACATCCAGTACTATATTCATCTATGCTCCTAGACAGAGTAGGAAGTCTAACACTTAAGTGTTCTGACACTTAATTTTTAAAAATTTTGTCAGGCACTTCCATATCCTTATTCAAAAAATAACTTCCTAGTGAAACAAGATATTAGTTTTATATTGCTGCTTTAAAAAATTACCATAAATTCAGAGGGTTAAAAGAACACAGATTTATTACCTCACAGTCTGGGTTGGTTCAGTTGAGTTCAGTGCACGGAGTTTCATCAGGCTGAAATCAAAGTTGTGGCTGGCTGGGCTCTGATGGGGAGACTCTGGGAAAAATCCAATTCCAAACTCATTTAGGCTGTTGGGAGAATTCAGTTCACAGTGGTTGTAGGACAGAGGCCCTCGTTCCTTTGCTGACTGTGAGAGGTCATTGCCAGTTTCTAGAGGTTGTCTACTTTCCTTGATTCCTTATCTCCTGGGCTCTCCATCTTCCAAGCCAGAAATAGCACATCAAATCTTTTGCTTCCAATCTCTCTGACTTTCCTTTCTGCTGCTTTTCTCTTCTGCTTTTCCTCTTCTGTTGCATCTTTTTGGTCCTCCTCTCCCCCTCTTTAAAAGTGATAAGATTATATTGAGCCCACATGGATAATCTAGGCTTCATTCTATTTTAGGGTCAGCTGATTATGCTTGTAGAGATTCCATCAGGTAATTTTGATAACGAGCCTGGTCTGGGAACCAACTTAGCCCATAACTGGTGAGAGCAGTAGTTAACTGGAGATGTATAGAAATAGCTGGTGAAAAGCTATAGTCATAAGTAATGGAAAGAGTGGAAAACTTTAAATTGATTTCACTAAGTCAGTTTGAATTGGCCATAAATACATTCACTCCCTGTTCACATACTAAAAATAAAATAAAGTAAAAAATTAAACCTAAGAGAATTAAAGCAATGTGCGTTTCTTTCTTTTCTTTCCAATGCAATTGTCTGAGGTTTCAGTCAGTGGGATATAAGTTTCTATGTACCTGGCCCCTAACTTTATCCAACTAACCTCAACACTGTAATTCTAGTCATTATATTTGCTGAAAAATCACTGCACACAATCCTTATTTTGGAGCCTTCACAGTGGCTTCTTTGATGCACTTGATTGGAGTTCGTATTTCAGCTGTTGACTTATACTTCCTCATTACTCTCCTGTTTATTTTTATATTTCTACAATATTCTCAATTTCTACCCTTCTTTGTTTAGACCTCTAAACCAGTTCTGCACTAACCAAGAGATGAGGAGAACTTAGATAACAGATCGAAAGGCCATCTGTGTATATTAGGGTTCTCCAGAGAAACAGAACCAATAGGGTGTATACACACACACACACACACACACACACACACACACACACACACACTATAGAGAATGCATGAGGCTATGAAGACTGAGAAGTCCCAAGATCTTCCATCAGCAATCTGGGTAGAATAAATGGTGTAAGTTCTTGTTTAGTTTCTCGATCTGAGACCCAGGGTAGCTGATAGTGTAGTTCCAGTCTAAATGCTGGCAGACTGGAGGCCTGAGAAGAGTTTGAGTTTGAAAGTAGGAAAAAATTTAAATCCCCACTCAAAGCAGTCAGGCAAGAGAAATTTTTCCCTTACTCATTGGAGGGTCAGTCTTTTTGTTTTACTCAGGTCTTCAACTGATTGGATAGGGCCCACCTGCATTAGGGAGGGCAATGTGTTTTATTCTGTTTACCCACTCAAATGTTATCATCCAGAAACACGGGCATATTCAAAATACTGTTTTACCAAATGTTTGGGCAAACAAAGTTGACACACTAACCATCACACTGTGGTAAACTAGATAGAAGCCTCCAAAGATATTTACAACTTAATCCTTGGGGCTTGTGAGTAATATCCTATATAGCAAAGGAAACCTTGAAGATAAGATTAAGGAGTTGGGATGGACAAATTATCCTGGATTATCTGGATGGGCCCTAAATGTAATCCCTAATCTTCTTATTAGAAGAAGACAGGGGGAGATTTTACTAGAGAAGAAGGTAATATGACCACTGAAGCAAGATATTGAGCCACTAGCTTTGAAGTTAGAGAAAGAGGCCATGAGCCAAGAAATATAATGAATGCAGCTCTAGAAGCTGGGAAAGGAAAATAAATGGGATTCTCCCCTCAGAGCCAATGGAGGGAGCATAGCCCTGCCAATACCTTGATTTCAGCCCAATGAAATTGATTTTGGACTTCTGTCTTCCAGAAATATATACGAGAATAAATGTATGTTGTTTTCAGCTGCCATGTTTGTGCTAATTTATTTTAGCAGGGATGGGAAACTACTATACCATCTTATAGAGAGGTATCAGAAAATCATATTCTAAATATTCTTTATTTTATGGAAATATCTTGTGTCACAGTCACTGCTCTACTCTATCTTGTTCCAACTAATTCCTTCCTATCACATGTCAATCTGGATGCCAGAGAGAGGAAGGGAAGAGGCTATTTCTCCTGGTGCTAAGTGATGATGAATAGTGATGATGTCTTATCTACCCCAATCAAATAATTTATGTCACAGTATTTTCATTGTTTTTCCCTTAAAATATACTCAATATTCTTTAATTATATATTAATATATAACCAGTGGAGCTTACAACAGGAAACAATTTCAACCTAGAAGGTTCATGCAACTATATCAAAGGAACTATTTACAAAATGTAAGTAGAGTTAAGGGAATTTACAAGTAATATTGTGGCACCCAGGTATTAGCAAAAACATGGGAAGTTGTTGTCAAGCTTGGGCCTGAAGGAACAATAGGGGAAGCTAGTGATAACTTCACTCTGTGAGAGGTAGAGATGAGGAAGATCTGCTGCCTGACAGGAGTTGTATATTATGTAGGGACATGGCTGCTACCAGAACACATGGTCCAGGGGAGGCAGAGGGAAGGGAAGACATATTACTACCTATCTCTTTTCTTTCGTCTGAGCCCCTGCTGAGTACTTTCATTGACGAAACCGTACCAAAATCTAAAAGGCAAGGCAGACAAGGTGATGGTTAATAACCTTCTGTTTCTTGGGTCTCAAAGAGCAAAGGATTTAAATATGTACTTGATGCAGTGAATGTAAGAGAACAAAATTGTCATCATACCATAGAAATACAGAATGGTATAATTAAACAAGTAAAATTGGGCCTAATTCATGTTTTTATAGATGAGGACCCAGAAGTTCATAGAGGTCTTGCCAAAGGCTCTGATTGGAATTTATGCTGCACAGATGCCATGTAATTCTCTTCCTAGTGAACCAGACATGCTGAATTACATTTATATGTGAAGTTGTCATAGCATCAATCTGATTTCTTACCACAAGTAGTTAAAACCTACCCTCATTTGTCTCTTGGTCAATTATTCTTCTGAGACTACCAGAGACTTTGAGGTTTCTGAGGTATTTGGAATCAATGGAATGGTGTTTTGAATTATGCTAGGGGCTCTCAAGCTGGGATCTAAATTCTTCACTAAGACTCTGAAGAGAGAAGGACAGTCCATGCAGGGTTTTGTAGATTGTTCATTGGAGACCAAACCACTTTGCTCACTAAGGATTGTACCAAAACACAGAGATACAAGGTATGGTGTGTTAGAAACTCAGATTTAACCTAACCCTCCATGGATTGGGGTGATTTGAAAAGTTTTGCTTTATACTGATGCCTAAAGCATTAAGATTTCTGAAAGTTTAGTATGTCATAGCTTCATTTGTCTGAAATATATTCAGATGCCCTGGCAGAAAAATAATAGGAAGTTGTAACCAGTGGACGTGAGGATTCAGGCTAACTAATCCCTTCTCATAAGTGGAGATACTTTGGGGTCCACATCAGAGTCAGGTATAATCACCTTAGTAGCTCATTACCTTTCCTTCCTTGAAATGAGGGAAACCAGGTATTTCAGAAGACACTAAGAGGCCTTCTGCTGTCTGTTCATTGTTGTTATAGTTTGAAGAGTATGCAGACAGTACATAAGTCAAGGCCACCCCTTGGAGCACTCATCAATTCAACATGGCATAATGATATTTTGATACCAGTGCTTTAGCTTCTGTGCCTGTAAGGACAGTCCCAAGAATGGAAAGCTTTAGAGTCATCAGCAGCTTTAAGATAGAGCAAATTTTTGCATTGTTTTAGAAGCTGCATAAAGCTTGAGAAGCCAGAGTGAATGAGAGGACATTAAGAGGGTGAGGAAAGATGTGGAGTGAGAGAGCAGGCAGGTCTGTGACTTCAGAGGTGAGAAGCAATGGATAGATGACCAGGATAAGTCTAGCAAGAATTTTTAAAAGTGAAATGGTAGGAAATAAGGCCAAATGAAAATTGGACAGTGACATGACAAAAAACCTATTAATGGAGATGTGTCCACCAACAATTTGCTAAAATGACTCTAGAAGACAGTGCCAGAAGGGAGGGATGCCAACTGAGAGCCTGTTACAGTAAACTACCGCCTCCAGATTTACATACACACAAAAGGGAACTGTAAACATTTAAGAGTATGTATGTTTCTATCGTTCATTTTATACCACACATGATCTCACTTTGTTTAAAGGGCAGCGGAAGGCTGAATGAATGGTAAGCCCACCATATTTAACATACACACTCACTCTTCTCCAATATTTGATCAAGGAACAACTTAGGTAAACAAGAGAGTCTTAATAAATGGTCCCCAGCCTCCTCTTTGGTTCCCTCTTCTCCTTGGTGTTTCCACAGTATGATCTCTGCTGTCACCTTCTAGAACATTCTTCAGGAAGACATTGCTCCTGCTTTAAAACTGCAGATAGAGCAGGACTTGAACCCCTTCCATGTTTCTGTGATTACAACCAAAATGAGCTCCAATATTAGAAAGGTGGGGGAAAACATAAATATAAGCTTGACCAATTGGTAAGTTGTCAAATAAAAAGTAATAAAGAAATTGGTCCCCTATTTCTTGGCTGTAACAATTCGTCAATACCATGTTGGTCTACTCAATACCAAAGAATAACAGAAAACAGACAATTACCCACAGGCAGTAAAGTTTGCAAAGTGCAGATTTCTAATACTAAGATAACTGAAACCTTGGATCAGGAATTGGTATAATGTCTTGGCATCTCTTGTCAGCCTTTCTCTGACTGTGTATCTTCATATTGTGAGGACTATCTTATATTTCTCTAACAAACCAGAGACCTCTCTAGGTTCAAAACTCACAGGTCACTGATATACTTACTTGGTCTGGTATTTTAGCTAAAGGTCAGTGTTACACTTTTTCATCATCATTTACCAGAACTGTGTTAACTGATATAAGAGATGCTTTCCTTGAACCCTCTTGCACTGTTTGTGGGAATGCAATCTGGTGGAGCCACTCTGGAGAACAGTATGGAGATTCCTGAAAAAAACTGAAAGTAGAACTACCCTATGTTCCAGCAATTACACTACTAGGTATTTACCCAAAGGATACAAAAATACAGATTCGAAGGGGTACTTGCACCCCAATGTTTATACCAGCATTATTAACAACAGCCAAACTATGGAGAGAGCATAAACATCTATCAACTGATGAATGGGTAAAGAAGGGATATATATTATATATATATATATATATATATATATATATATATATATATATGATACATATGACATATATGATATATATGACAGAATATTACTAAGCCATCAGAAAGAATGAAATCTTGCCATTTGCAACAACGTGGATGAAGCTAGAATGTATTACACTAAGCAAAACAAGTCAATCAAAGACAAATACCATGATTTCATTCACATGTGGAATTTAAGAAAAAAAACAGATGAACATATGGGAAGGGGGAAAAAGAGGAGAGAGAGAAACAAACCACAAGAGACTCTTAATGGTAGAGAACAGACTTAAATATTGATGGAGGGAGGTGGGTGGGTCATGGGCTGGATGGATGATAGGTATTAAAAAGGGCACTTGTTATGATGAGCACTGGGCATCGTATGTAAGTGATGAATCACTGAATATCCACTCCTGAAACCAATATTGTATTGTATGTTAACTAACTAAAATATAAATAAAAAGTAATAAAAAAATTGCTCCCCTATTTTTTGGCTCTAACAATTAATTCATGGGAATCTCCTCTCATCACATACAAGAAAGAAACCATGATCATTGAATACCTAATGAATCTATGCTTTCAAAAACTTAGCAAACATAACATACATGGAAATAAAATTAATATTTACAGAGTAAGGCAAAGTTTTTTATATCACTGACTTCAGTTACTATATTGAGAAATCCAGAGTCTACCAGAGTTGATGGAACCACTGGTCAACTGGTCCTGCCTGCATAACACTGTAAGTTTCTTAATGTGGTTGTAGATATGGGCAATTAAAACAAAAATGTTAAAGGAAGCATAATCAATGCAATTTGGATGTCTCTTCTAGAAATATGTAAAGATAAGTAAATTGTCATGTATTGGGCCCAATATTATGAAAGGTGGGGAGGGGAAGACGGACAGCAAAGGAAATTGGGTTTTTGAAGAGTTTGCTAGCTAGAGAGAGTAATAAATATTCATGGAATAATTCAAACAAATACATAACAACACAGCTTAATGGATGACATGGCAGGAATCTGGAAAAAAGAGTAATTATCAGAGAGAAAGAGAATATTAAATGTTTTTGAAAGATACTTTTTTGTTTAGAGAGAGAGCATATGAGTTGCGGAGAGGGGCAGAGGGAGACAGAGAGAGAGAGAGAGAGAGAGAGAGAGAGAGAGAGAGAGAATCTTAAGCAGGTTCCATGCTCAGCACAGAGCCTCAACCCTGGGATCATGACCTGAGCTAAAATCAAGAGTTGGACACTCAACCTCCTGAGCCACCTAGGTGCCCATCGAAATATACTTTTAAGGAAGAAGAATCTCTACCATTTCATTTATCTCTGGGCATTATATCATATCAACTTAAGAGACCTCAGATTGTTCATACTATTAAGCATTTAGCATAGTGCTTTGAAATGAATTAGAAAGATATCTATTGATCCATTCTTCCAGACTAGTAGTGGGTATAGATAATATACTCAGCTAGTAGTGGGTATAGATAATGAGTCCATATCAAGCATCTCTTAGGTACTGTACATATTGAAGTGTAAAGAAAAAGAAAGGACACAGCTTCTATTTTCAATGACTAAGGAGTCTATTCACAGGGTATATTTAGAAAAAACACACAGATAGTGTATGATTAAGACATGACATATGAATCCAATTTATAAATGTAAAATGCTACACAAGCGCTAGAATTATAAATCTTAAATGGGATTTTGGAGACTCTGAGTGCCATGGCAGGTCTGGAAAAGAAACTCACTCTTTGTAGGTCAGCAGGTGAGGGAACTCCCTAGACCTTACAATTTCATTACTAGGAGGAAAGGAGCAATTTTATTCTCATTTGCCTGGAATACACCAGGAGTTCAATATATGTTTGATGAAGTTCTTTGCATTGAAGTTCACTGATATTGGTGAGAAAGGTTTCTTGAAAGTCTTTTAACATTGACGTTAGCAGGCTTTGGGGGATGTGCAGCAGTTAGATATGTGGGAGTTGGAGGTGGGACAGTGTGGGAAAGAACACAGCATGGTGTGTGAATTGCATGCAACAGTTACATAGGGAAGACAGTTTGTCCTAGAGAGTAACAAAGACACTAATTAAACATTCACAGAAATATTTATTACATTAACTTAGGATGGGTCTAGAGAAATAGAATATCAAATGGCAAAGTGATTAGAGATTAGTGTTGTCTACTCTCCCTGACCCAATTTGTTCAATGTTTGGCTTTTTCATGCTCCATACCTTCTCCTGTCTCCGTTTTATTTTTGTCAAGCCACTATGGAGAAGGGTCATCCCTGCCAGTGGGTTGGTCCCAAGCTGAGATTCCTTCCGTCTTATTTCCAATGACTCTGTCATTCTCTCCAGCCAATTTTCCTTTTTGATTTTAAAGTTGCTGGTTTCCTTCTCAGGACTTCCCACATCTTAGCTGAAGGGCTCTGGCAACTTGATTTGGATTCAGCCTTGAATTCCTCCCCTCTTTTCTCACAGTGGGTTTACTGCCAGAGATGTGCTGGGAGTGAGCCAAGTCCTCTTGGGCTGGAGCATTGCCTTGCTGCCAAAGAAACCTGCTCAAAGTCATCTCCTCCTGCAGGCAACTGGCCCTCTCCTGGAAGGGTGTTATGTTCTGTTCATGCTCCCTGCTTTATCCAGCTGTCACACATCCAGACACTTCCATTCAGACAGGTACACTTTTCTAAGGAAGTCCTGAGTGGAGAACAGGAAGCCTCGTAAGTGAGTCATTTGTTCTATGTGTCTCTCCCAGGCACATAGGTGCCTGCTTTGCATAGCTTGGACCACAAGAATGTAACCTTCATCTCACCGGTGAGTGGGCAGGATTTGTTACATATATAAATATGAACTGCTTCTGTTCCTAAATTGGGGCCCTCAAAACTACCTAGGTCTGGATTTTTCTGTCATTAGGACTTCTTTTCTCTCTGAACCCTACCATTTTCTAGTTATCCAAAACTGAATGAGCCATTTCACCTCAATATGACAGTTTGTCAATGCAGATAAAATTTGCACCCTCTTCTTCAGAGGGTTGTTAAGAGCATGAAATGTGTTACCAGAGGCTAACGTGCTCGGCAAACTATGAAAAGCTGTATGTTGATAGTTTTTTCAATGTAAATGCTCTCCTAGATAAAACAACAAAAGTTATTACATGTAGAGTTGATAATGTAATACATACATTGCATCACTTATTTGACATCAAAAACTTCAACTGTAGAATAATGTTAGTTTACAAGATCCCTGGGATTTTTTTCCCTCTAGCTCCAATATTTGATAATTGTCTGAGTGTTCTTTCTTCCATAGGGAAAGAGCATGTTCATAATTAATTATATAATTCAGAATTTGCCTCGATTATCCTGATTTCTCCACCTCAACACTAACTTTATGGACAGCCCAGAAAAGATTCACATTTGTTGAATACCCACTCTGTGAAGCATTATGTTCATGCTAAGAGCACCATTGTGAACCAGGCACATGTAGCCCCTTCCTTCAAACATCAATGGGACTGATTGTAGGAAATCCTGCTGTAAACTTCTAAATGCACTCTTTTACCTGTATTACCTCCAGCATCTAGCAAGGTTCTAGATGAAAAGCAGACATAAGTGAACAATGAATCAGTTAAATGATCTGACATCTCTTTGCACATGTCAAACTCTCCACAGCAGGCCAGGTTTCTCAGACATATGAACCTGGGGAGAAGATGGGTAGACGTGAGTACAGATTGTATGTAGATTGAGCAGTGGCTTAATTGTGTTATGGCAAGTTTGAATGTGGAGCTAATTAGTTTGTATGACTGTAGAATATAGAAACTATATTATAGCTTCACATTTATTTTTATGAAATGAGTTAGCAGCCAAGGAAGCCCATTGAAATGAATAGAACCTAATTGAAAGTAATAGGGAATTACCTGAACATATATTGCCAGTAAATTAAATTAATTGAAGGTAATTGATAGTGACTGAAATTAATAAAAGTAATGGAAACAAATTGTACTTAATTGAAATTTATTGAAATTGAATTAAACTCAATAACTCAAAGTCTATTAAATTTAATAGATTCTAATTGATATTAATTATAGACAATGCTTAATAATAACAGACCATTCTTAAAGGCTTCCAACTGCACTTGCACCATACTATTGTCTTCAACCTGTAAGAGTAAATTTTAAGGAGAAAAAAAAAAGGCATTCACAGGAAAAAAAATACTGCTTTGGAATTTTAGATTTCTCTATGGAGTAGCTGAATTAGAAGAATTTGATGCTGGTAACAGAGCTTCCCCTGAAGACTTGGGAAGATAAAAATGGTTTTACTTCTTTCAGGGAGGAGACTTTTATTAGAGTTTAATGAGAACATTTTACCTGTTAAAACATTAGTTTTGATTTGATTAATACTCATGCAGTCCATGTTGTATTGAACATCTGCCATCTTTATACCTGTTTTGTCAGAATCCTTTATGGTTTTTTTTTTCTTTCACTCTCGCCCTCAGTTACAAGAGATTCAAAACCCGTAGGGTTTTTCATAAACATGTATTGGAGGATATAAGGACTTGCATTTTCAGCTATTTCTTCCTCAGCTTTGGACTCTTGAGGAAAAGATCCCATGCTGGAATTCCTGTTGTGGGATTGTGCTAGCTGGGGTCCTTCTACTCAGTGACAGTGACAGTGCATACATTTAGTTATGTTTCCATAGTTCATGCTTTTATCAACCTTGCTGCTTAACTGAGCAGCACTGTTTTGAGAAAAAGTAATTTTCTTTCAAAAGAAATGAATAAAATTTATTTTACATGAAATATTTATTAAAATGGTTAGAAGACTATAGAGAAGGTTTACTGTGTGTGGTGTGGAAACAAATGCCAAATCATTGGGCTTACATCAGGAGAAGCCCAGGAATCGGTATGTAAATTAGTTATTCTCATTCCAGCTGTGTCTCAGAAATATCTGTGTGACATACTAAAAAGGTTCTGCTCAGGGGAGAGGGCCCAGGCATCAGTATTTTTTTTTCTTTTTCAAATTGCCAAGTGTTTATGAGGCAGAGTCAGGGAGAACTGCTAGGCTAAATACAGATTTGTCTTCGGTTTCTGCCTTCTTTTCCTCTTGCCCATGATTGCTTCTCCTCAACCCTGAGCCCTCTGGCCAGTTCTTCATTCTTGTTTGCTTTAAAAATTGCTTGTAGACACTTGATTCATTTTAAAGGAAAAGAAGCTCATAAAAATCTAGAGTATGATTGCTCTCAAAAGAAATTGAACACAGATCCAAATTTCATGAGAATTTTAGTTACAAGTAAGTAGGATGGGATAAAAGTCTCAGGACCCTAGAAATCTTTGATAGATTCCTGGTCAGACAGTGACTTTACTGGCTGTAGGATTCCTTCTCACCCACTCTTCATTGCAACCCATGCTGCAATGAAAGAACCCATGCACGCAGGAAGTCACTCTAGCTCCTCAGTATGGCATTTGTAGTTCCGTAAGCCTTTTTCTTCTGGTAGGGAAACACCAACATATATTTTAACAATATATGTGTATGATTTAACCAGTATCTCTGGGTTTTCTAAAAATCATAAGTGTTCAAAAACTTTAATTCTCCAGCACCAACATACACATTTTATATAAACAATTCATTAGGAAACTGGTACAGAGTCTTAACAGGATTGTATCTGGGCATCTGTTTAAACATCCGGCCCAGGAGATGTCTAATCTTTAGTTTGTACAATTGCAATGGAAACTTTACACTCCGTTACTAACATCCAATTTTGCATATATATGTAACAAAGCAAAATAATAAACCCCTTGGGCACCTGGTTGGCTCAGTAGGTTGAACATGAGACTCTTGATTTCTGCTCAGGTCATAATCCCAGAGTCGTGAGGTCGAGCCCCACATTGGGCTCTGTGCTGAGCATAGAGCTTAAGATTCCTTCTCTCTCTCTCTCTCTCTCCCTCTCCTTCTCTGTCTCTCTCTTCCTCTCCCCTGCTTGTGTGCTCTCTCTCTTTCTCTTTCTAAATATTAAAAAAAAGGGGTGCCTGGGTGGCTCAATCGGTTAAGCATCCGACTTTGGTTCAGGTGATGATCTCACAGTTCGTGAGTTCGAGCCCTGCATCAGGCTTTAGCTGACAGCTGGGAGCCTGGAGCCTGCTTCAGATTCTGTCTCTCTCTCTCTCTGTTCCTCCCCTGCTCACACTCCATCTCTCACTCTCTCAAAAATAAATAAAAATTAAAAAAAAATTTAAATAAAAAACAAATTAAAATGAATTTAATCAATAACCAAGCCAAATACTAATAAATGTAAAAAAATATTGAAATGTTTAAAAACCACATGAATGGAGACCAGCAATCTGCCTTGATGTTCCTATCATGAAATTCCTGTACTTTCTCCTCTCTCCTATCATCTTTCAGGAGGTAAAGAGGAAGGATGATTGGCTGCATTTCCTCCCTCTTAGTAGAAATTCAGAAAATTCCTTCCTGGCTCCTGAGTCTTAAGGAGTATTGTCCAAGAGGGGACTAGTTTTTGGATTGTACTTTCAGAACACTCTGGCTTCTGGAAGCATGGAATTGCCTAACTTCTTGTGCTCCTCTTTGTGGGGAAAAAGACTGAGCTGCCAGGGCAAGTGAGCTTTGGTCTTTGCTCCATGAGACACTGCAGGCAGAAGCAAAGCACAATGGGTGGGGATATAATAGAAGCCCCCTCATATTAAGCTGAGACCACCAATGGCCACACTTTCATTGTAAGGGTTAACAGGAAATAAATCTTAGAAGTAAGTAAACATCTTCATATTTCTCACAAAACTTAGTGCTTTGCCTTACAAATTATGAATACTTAATATGTATTGAATAATCATTTCTCTTTTAGAGCTTACAGATGGTAGTTTTTTTTTTTTCTCTAAATACAGCTTATTGAATATCCTAATGTACCTGGAAATGTGTACAGTCATGTAATCATGATAAAACATCTCTTACTGGGATCTGAAGAGAGGAAACAAATTTGTCCCTCAGAATTCTCCTTTTAGAAATTAAGCTTGCAAAAAAAATATGATATAGATTTAAGTTACCCATTTATTTATTTAATAATCCAAGGAAGTCAAATCCAGGAGGATTTCTTTTTTCAACATTTTCCACAAAACCATTGCCCTGGGACAGCCCAACCTTCCCTGAGATACAGCCCCACTGCATCTATTAAGTATTATGACCTGGATTCTGTACCACAAATATCCTGGAAGTTTTTGTCTAGATTGTCAGTCACCATTAAATCACCACAGCCTATTTTGGATTTTCATTTCCCTTTCTTCAGCAAGTGACAATGTGGACATTCCATTCTTTTTTGAAACATTCTTCTCATTTCAGCAGGGCAATCCCAGTTCTAATTACCCTTTCCAAAATATCCTCCAGCTCAACTCTGTACTCATTTCTTTTTTGGCCTCTAAAATGGGGAAGCAATAATTTTTAAGGCCCTCGTGGACCTTTATCCCAATTTCATTTACGGTATTTAGCATGATCTACATAGCAGCACATATTCTTCATTTAATGCATAAATGAAAAAAAGTACCTTTTATTGCCTCTAATATGAGTCCATAGTTAATTTTACATCATTTATTGACCTTTGCCTCTGACTCTATTGTGCAGAAATCCATCATTAAAAAATATAGTGCAAGTAATACAACCTATGGCACATTCCTCAGAGTTGTCTTGGTTGTAAATTCTCAGAATTTGTAGCTGGTTTGTGATTCCCTTTTTATACTAATCTTTAATGGAAAGGATTCTGATAGTCCACAGTGTCATCCACGTGTCAGGAAGGGGAGGCTTAGGACCATGACACACAACTATATTTACCTGTGTGATGATACTATTAACCTGTTTTAAATAAAGGTCATACTGAAGTCAAACTATATATTTTCCTATCCTCTATATACCAATTTTATAAGTTGTCATAAGAAGAAATCTCCTCTATAAAGTCTGGTTCTCCCTTCCCTCCCTATAAAATTGACTGTAGGTTCCCCTCCTCCATTGTGTCTTTTACATGCATTTATCACACCCCTGAAACCATTTAGTTCCCTTCTTAATTTTCACATGTTCTCCAACTTGAAGCAGTGCAGGGCATATGTGTTTAAAATATGAGTTCCAGATCCACATGGGTTGGTTCAAAGTCCCATCCTTGACTTGTAGGTTGTGCAGCCTTGAACACATTACTTCAACTCTCTCTACCTCAATTTCTTCACTTTTGACATGAAGATAATAATACTTATGGCATAGAGTTGTTGTGAAAACAAGATGCGGTTATTCATGTAAAGAATTTGGTATGCAGTGAGAACTCAAAAATAATAGAGTAATAAGCAGAATGTTGATCTCCTTGAGGGCAAGAACAATGTCTGATTTCCTACTGTGTTCTCATAACTTAGTTCAAGACCCTAATACACCAGAAAGGAGATCTTACACCCTGGAACTCTTCAATCACAGATATTTAATGAATCTCCCTTATTCATAATTCCTGGTTCTCCAATTTTTTTCTTACTTTTTTTTCACTGCTCAACGAACCCATACTTTATACATAATAGATAAGTATGATTTTGAGTGATATTGCATGATGCCAAATCCACATGATATCTGAATTTAGATGACACTAAAATAAGCCAATTTAATAAAGCTACTGAATTTTTATGTGATTTTAGGCATTGAAATTTTATAAATGATTCACAACAAAAATAGTGCACTAAAACATTTACCTTCTTGTTAGGTGTGTTGGTGTCACAGAACATACCTCCAGAATAAAATAATTAGTCAACAGCTAGACATTTCTGTCTTTCCAGATGTTTTGGAATATTTGATTGAAAATCTATATAATTGGTGCACCTGAGTGGCTCAGTTGGTTAAGTGCCCTACTCTAAGTTTCAGCTCAGGTCATGATCTCAAGGTTCATGGGATTGAGCCCTGTGTTGGGCACTGTGCTGACAGCACAGAGCCTGCTTGGGATTCTCTCTCTCTCTATGTGCCCCTTCCCTGCTCGTGCTCTGTCTCTCTCTCTCAAAATAAATAAATTAACATTTTTTAGAAGAAATAAATTCTGTGTAATTAACAGAATTTCCTTTTTTTATCTCAATATTTTTTGTTACAAAAGTTTTTTGTTACAAAAGGTCTGTTTTTTGGTGATTAAAATACTTTTGTGATAAGGTTTAAAATTTAATTCCAATAATTTATCGTAGGTTTTATTATCCTATCTTAAATCTCTCAAGAATATTCTTCAGAAAATAACCTTAGTGCAAATTTAGAAATATTTATTTTCAATTCTTGTAGATCAGAAAATTCTAAAATTGGTTTAGTTATAAAAAGATTTCGTTGAGTTCTCCTGGAGCATTCAAGAGGTAGATGTAACCCCAGGCTGGTTGACATTTGCTTTACTCATTGTTTACATTTCTTTCAGCCTGGAAATTCAATTTAACCACAACTAAAACACAGTTTCCTCAGATTTGGTGGGATAATTTAAAAGCATCTCTTTGTTTTCCATTTTGGTGCCAACAGGCAAGAAATGTCAATAGCAGCCTGACTGATGAGTCCACACCTTACCAGCTAGCCAGAGAATAGAAAGCTTGGTGCACTGAGCCAGCTAGAAATTAGTAGCTCCATCAAACCAATTTATTAACACTTAAACCATGCTAAAATTCTAATGCATTTCTGGCTTTACAAAATGACTTAGAATGGCCTATTTGCTTTCTGAAGAGACAGGTTAACTTCTACGAATAGTTCAGCTCATTTGAAACTGCTGTTCAAATATTCTAAACTGCCACATCACATCCTCATATGAAATACACTTTTGCCCTTTCCTATAAATTTTGTAGAGCAGAGTACAACATTATTCATTGGGTTTCTCTCTTTCTCTCTCTCTCTCTCTCTTCTTGAGATAATCACATCCTTAGGGCATTATAAGGGAAGACATGTATCCAAGTTCCTATAATCCCCAGGAGTGTGATTGCCTTGTGGTAATTATACCCTCCTTCCAAGATGTCTTATACTATTATTATGGTGCCTTATTGCTCAAATATGACAGAGATATCTGATAATGTAATTACTTCACCTTATCATGCTTTAATAAATAATGTAGGAAGAATGGCTTCTGCAGTGAGCTTGTCGAAACAGGCTAAGCATCCAAAGGGAAAGGATCTGTGATATAGCTAATATTAATTTGAAGAGCTGAAGGTAAGCAACAGAAATATTAACATCAGATATTTTGCCATGAATGATTAAATGAAACACATAATGTAGGGTATATCAAAGCACAGCTCCCCTTTCAGCCACTTGGAGAACAGATTGCTCATCCAAGTATGAACATTTGGCATTTATGTGTCTTTTGAGGCGTGAAAAGATGCCTGAGATTTGTTGTTTCTCTATTCTTGGACTTGCCCCTGCCCCTGCCCCTAACATAATTGTTATAAAGATGAATCAATACGTGTTTGAAACATCAGCTATTATACAAAGAAGAGCTTCCCATGGTCATTGATTTAATAATATCTAATGATTATTTCTTTCATTCACTTTCTTGAAGATTTTCTACTTTTCCCTTTAGCTTTTTATATATCCAAGGACTATATTGATTAGTGCTTGGCAGACAATTCTGATTATAATTAAAAGACATCATTGCATACACACAGAGCTCTTTTAATGATAAAGTAACATGCTTATTACCTAATTAAGGAGTATTCTTCAGACTATAGCCATGATGAAGACTCCAATTAAATAAAGAATAATCTAAGAAGCCTTGAATTCTGTCTACCCAAAGACACAAAACCAAAAAGAATAGTACCTGGATCAGAAGCTTAGTGGGGGATAGTGGGAAATGAATATGTCAATGTGTAATGGGACAGGGATCTTGCACTGAGCACTGTGTTAGGTGCTGTACTCCCAAAACTGAGGACAGCATCTGCCACAAAATCAGTATTCAAAAGCTGTGAAAAAAATGGACTAATTAATTAAGGAGCCAAGTCAGCTAGAAAACTTTGAGGAAACTAAACACTAAGTCATTTGGAAAAGATTAAATGAATTAATTCAGAAAAAAACTGATAGTAAATGTTCAAAAATGTTAAATGGTTATTAGATTATTTCATTACTCACTCTGATATATTGTGATTGACTAAGCATATTCCCAATAGAAAATACAGATGAAATCCAAATTTATTGCAAGATGGAGTTGCAAGAGGGAGAGAACAGAAGGGAAAAAAGGAAGATGGAAATAACTACTATATAATAAGGAATATCCATGAGCAACTTTGGCAGCCTATATCTTAAGGATGAAAATATTGAGCTCTCCATTCTCTCATGCAGCCCAAGGCAGAATACAGTACTTGATAACCTACTATGTAACAGGCATAGTGCTAGATCTTGATCTATACAAAGAATAGAACACGATGACTATTCTTAAAGCATAGACAGAAAGACAGATAGATAATAAATAGATAGATGTAAATATAGATAGATAATAAATGGATGTAAATATAGATGTT
The DNA here is from genome assembly GCF_018350175.1 of Felis catus. Lineage (NCBI taxonomy): Eukaryota > Metazoa > Chordata > Mammalia > Carnivora > Felidae > Felis > Felis catus. The sequence continues at coordinate 64,594,539 of NC_058379.1, read as the reverse complement.
TAAATATGTATATATACATATGTATATATAGTTATTAATAACTTCTAAGTGAATAGTGCATTAGTTTTCTTTTGTTGCTTTAACAAATTACCACAAACATTGTGGCTTAAAACAACATATATTTATTATCTTATAGTTCTAGAGGTCAGAAGCATAACATGGATCTGAATAGGTTGAAGTGAAAGTTGTAGGCAGGGCTGCATTCCTTTTTGGAGGCTCTGAAGATTATAATTTTCCTTTGCTTTTTCCAGCTTCTAGAAGTCCCTACATTCCTTTTCTCATTGCCTTTTTTCTCCATGTTCAAAACAAGCAATAGTGAGATATTCTCAGATGGCATTCCTCTGGCCTTCTCTTCTACTTCCTTCTTCCACTTTTAAAGGGTTTTGTAATGGTGTGTGGATATATGGAAGGCAAATCCATGTCCAGAATCAGTGTCTATTCCATTAAGAGAGAAACACTGCCAGAGTACAGTTCTTTCTAACTTCTTTAGGGAAAGGTGAAAGATAAGATTAACAGTATATATTTTTGTCAATGGAGCAGTGTCCTTCCTTGAGAGGACCTTGCCTCCCCTTCCTTCTAGGGGTTCTGTTTGTTTAAACTTGCTCAAGTCTGAGAGTTGATTGAGGTGCAGTGGCTCTCTGCTTTGAGGATTCAAGTTGAGTTTACAACCTAGAACCCTTTCTCTTATATAGATCAGATAGGAATAAATTGGCCATCTATTTCTTTTCTAGGGACACCATGATCAACCAGCCAAATGCTATAAGTTTCTAACAAGTCACATTATTCTGATTACTGCTTTGACTCTGCCATCCATTACAATAGTCATATATACCTTGCCTTAGGAGTTATGCACTACCACTGGGCTCCTGCCACCCCAGGATACAACTATCCCCATTCCATTTATGTAATTAGATGATATCATCTATTAGATCCCCATTAGGTGGTAGCAGTCCCACTATAATTTCTGACCTACAGAGAAATGCATTCACAGAGTTCTTCAACAATATGGGGCCCCCTCCACAAATTCATTTCTCATAGTGGTGAAAGGTGTGTCCCGTGAACTCTCCCAGGATTGATAAGCAGATTTTACATGATAAATCCACTTTAATATTCCATTCTCCCAGGTTTTGGTTACCTTCCTCTACATAACAAGGAACTTCTGGCATTTCAATTTTATTTAGTGTAGGCTTCCTTCAGGTCCATATTTTAGCCAACCAAACTAATAGAGCCCTTTTAAAGCCCATTAAACTAAAACGTTGAATCTAGAATCTCTGCTTAGACTCATACCAAAAAATTCAGTATGATGCAGCTTTATGTTCTTTCCACCATTAGCATCCTTATCATCCATCATTACACCCTTAACATCCATCTCCACACATATTCTTTATACTGCTGTCTATATACATTAGAACAATCATGCAGTTCTTTTCATATATTGTGCACTTTGTTGTGGGTCACACTTAGCAACTCAGCCTTTGGGGCCTCTGGGACTAAATCTAGATACAGATCTAGAAGCAAAGAGGAATGCCAGGGGTAGGCCTTGAGAAAAATTAGCAATATCCTACAAGGCATCTATCTCAGAGGAGGCCGTTACAGGTTCTTTAGGCAAAGGAAAGCTAAACTCCTGAGGCACGGATAAAAGGAGTGCATCTGTGGGCAAAGAGGACTCCACAGATTTAGGGGTTTAAGATTTATAGCTTCATTAGGGTATCCCCACCTGCCCCTATTTCAATGATCAAGACCTCATTCTTCCTCAGCAAATTACTTGCTTTAACAGAAGATGCTATGATAAACTGGGAATTCAATTTGGGTTGGAATTCCACCACTCATAGGTTGGGACTCTGGGTTTGATTTTTAGAACCCCATCCATGAAGTTCCAGAGGATAGTGATTTGGGTGAGGTGTTGTGAGTTTTTTTGTTTTTGTTTTGATTTGGTTTTTCTTTGTTTTTGTTTTTTCAGATACAGAATTTTTCAGGTTACTTATGAAGAGCTTGAACTGGGAATCTGAAGCCCTGGGCTCATTCTCTTCCTTTGCCTGTTTTCTGCAGCACAGTTAGGAGCAGGCATCCAATCCTATTGTACTCCTTAGTATGACTAACGTGTTCTCAAGTAGAGAGTCCATAGTTACCCAGAACCTTGCCTTCTGTAGGTATCTGGTTAAGAGAGTTGTGATTTTATCTTGTCCTATTACCTTTTAACAGTTTTGTAGGATTTCCACTGAGATATTCAATGGTTTTATTTACAAGAGACTGATAAACTTTGCTGCCAGCAAAGTGCAATTCATGGATTATTTAAACCCAGGTGCATCTTTCTTGGCTCCTTGAGATGAAATCAGAGTGACAACAGAACTCTGCTTTCTGTTTTTCTAGTTTTAATTTTGCTCTATAGTAGTTGTGCATGGGTTTGTATTTCATTTATTTACAGCTGACAAATTATTCCCCAGTGAGTTTTATGGTCTGACCATTTGGTTATCTCTATAAAGGGGTTAATGGTTTACAGAGATCTTATCTCTAGGTGAGAGATATCATAGAACCTGTTAGTCTTTCCTGTTTGTCTATTTTGAGATCAAATAAGAATTTCTACCCACTGGGAAGAGAAGAGATCTTTGATACCTACTGATGAGTTCTGTAATTTGTGTTTACTCTTGATCCATGGCTGAAATTTTAAAATTAAAATTTTCTCTATGTCTATATGTCTGTCTATGTGTCTATAATTCAGAAAGGCCTCTGTGTGTGTAATCTTTTTATACTTCTGGGTGATATTAATTATTAAGATTATATACCCTCTTTAAGGAGTTCTGTTGAATTAAATTAACTAGAGTTTCCTCCCAATAAGGAAATTGACCTTCTAATACTTTTATGTGCTAGATTTTAAAAGTATTTTTTATAAAAATGAACAAAAATGCTTTAAGAATCCAAACTCACATAGTTTAGGTAAATCTTTGGCAAATGAGACTAGTTTATAAGAACAATTATATTTTTTCTGACTTGTAATTGTTAACTATAATACATTCCTATGTTTCTATGCTGTTGAGTATTTTCTTGTCAAACTCACAAAGGTTTACTAATCAAATAAGTTAACATTACTTCTACTTAATGTTTAAAATTAGCAAAAAATTTAAATTTGTGTTCAACCAAATTGATTAACTAGTCTGATAAAATTTCAGTTCTACAATAGTTATGTTTTTAGTATTTCAAAGATAATTTTCAAGACCTTTAGGTAACTTGAAACTTTACCCTGGTATTAATTCGAGTTATTAATAGATATCCATTTAATATCTAGATAATTTCTCACTAAGAATACCGAAACATTGATTACTAAACAATACTTTTAAATTTGTAGGCTTTTGCTTTTTATTCTCATATAATATAGTGAGATTAGATATCTGAATGTCTTAATGAACATATTCATTGTTGCTACTTTGAGAAGTTGTATGAAGCATGGCTTTGCCATGTGTATCTATGAGCTCTGCTGGACTGTCAGGATGTTGATGTGTAACATTTGTGGTTATACATAGTTTTCTCTGTGACATAAAAGTTAACTTTGGTTAAAAGTTTCTGCTTAGGAGCAATAGTTCCAGCAAAACACAATTGTGTACATTTCTATTTTTCAAGGAGAGAGCAATTTTATCCTAAAGGAGTGGTTTGTGGGTTGTTGTTTAATCTCTAGATCCCTTCATGTTCTTTAACCTTATTGAGGACCCAAAGAGTGTTTTTGTGAGTTATAGTTATTGATATGTACCATTTTGAAAATTGAAACAGAGAACTTCTAAATATTTGTTTATTGGTTCATTTGAAGATAACCAGGATGATGCATTGCATGTAAACAGCTTGTAATAAGAAATTAATTTTCAGGGGCCTGGGTGTCTCAGTTAAGTGTCGGTCAGGGTTCTGTGCTGACAGCATGGAGCCTGGTTTGTATTCTCTCTCTCCCTCTCTCTCTCTGTCCCTCCCCTGCTTGCACTCTCTCTGTTTCTCAAAAGTAAATAAATAAGCATTTTTTAAAAAAGAAATTAATTTTCAACTTGTGAATACCCTGCAATTGATCCTATAGAAAAGAGTCTATTCCAGAATGTTAAAGAGCATAATGTAATACAAAATTTTAAAATGAATGTAATACCTGAGTTTGAAAAGCTACAACATTTGTTAAAATTTTAGCAAAGTGTATTCAATTTTTGATGCACTCATTTTTCTTTTGCAATTGATTGCTTCCACCTACGCTATGGAAAGGGTTCTTCCTTCTTTCCTTCCTTCCTTCCTTCCTTCCTTCCTTCCTTCCTTCCTTCCTTCCTTTGATTTGTGTGTAATCTGTCTAGATAACAAAGACTCAATGTCTTACCAAAATAACTATGATTTTTGCTGACTTTACTATATCTCTGATTATGTATGAAAACTGTTTTCTGGGGCGCCTGGGTGGCGCAGTCGGTTAAGCGTCTGACTTCAGCCAGGTCAGGATCTCGCGGTCCGTGAGTTCGAGCCCCACGTCAGGCTCTGGGCTGATGGCTCAGAGCCTGGAGCCTGTTTCCGATTCTGTGTCTCCCTCTCTCTCTGCCCCTCGCCCGTTCATGCTCTGTCTCTCTCTGTCCCAAAAATAAATAAACGTTGGAAAAAAAAAACTGTTTTCTAACTAAAAAAAAAAGCTAAGATTCTTTACAATAATATTACCTTCCATGTTCATTTTTTAACATTTTGTTGTCACTTTGAAAGAGTCAGATATTGTTTCTTAGGCATTCACAGTCTGATTTCTATCTCAGGTGTTAAAATCTACTTACAATTTTTATTTTTGCCTTCCCCAAATGGAATCCTAAATGTAAAATGATATAAAATAAAATAAAACAAAACTTTCATGATATCTTTTGCATCTGTAACTATGAAATTTCACAAAGAGCCTCTGGAAAATCAAAAGTTGTGTCCTTTCAGCTTGTAAAAATAGAGATATTAGAAATAATTCAGTTTACCTGATATGTTGCTATTGATGATTTGCATGGGAAGTGCTGTCCTGCCAAGAAATGCTTAATAGCAATGTAACAAGACAGATGGTAGCTACACATGTAGTCAACATATCGTACTGTATAAACTTTTTGAACCACTAAGTTGTATACCTGAAACTAATGTAACATTTTACATCAACTATATTTAAATTAAAAAAAATACTTCATAAAAAATAAAAGAAATGTTTAGTCTCCCCTAGGTTAAATTTGTAATGGTAAAATGTTATCAATACAAACATTTCATAAATTTCATGTTATAGTGGAAGTTTCTAAATAACTGTCAATGCTTTCACTCTCCCTGATGTGTTTCCATTTATCGCAGTCCTGTTGCTACTTTGCATGATAGTAGACAAAAATGGTACAGGTTATTGGGCATAATTTCAGTTGTTTTTTTAAATGTTAATTTGTTTGCAACTTTACTTCTTTAATTTGAATCCAATATAATCCACATCAGTGATTTTGAAGTGATTTCATATCGCTTACCTATGAGTGTTATTAAAAGCATAACAAATGAGAAATAATAAGAAACACATATATCGGTTCTGATCCCCATTCCCTACATAAAGCTCCTAAAACCCTTGTAATTTTATAAATGATAGGAGTTTCTGACACAAAATTCTTAAATCCCTTTAATTTCCTGGGTGATAAGAGCATCTCCTGTTCTGAGTCAACTCTTAGGGAGCTTCTGAGTGGGAAGTGGTCACTCAGAATATCAAGCCATGATTAGAAGCTTGGGACTTTCAGCCACACACCACCATTCTCTGGATGGAGGAGAAAGTCTGGAAATAGAGTTAATAATCAATCTTTCCTAGAAGATGAAGTCTCCATAAAAATTGCAAAAATATGTGGTTCAAGGAGCTTCCAGGTTGTTGAACATAGGGAGGTGCTGGGAAGATGGCACTCCTGTAGAGGGCATAGAAACTCCATGCCCCTTTCCCATACCCGACCCTATATATCTCTTCACCTGGCTGTTCATCTATATCATTTATTATATCCTTTCTAATAGACCAGTAAATGTAGGCAAGTGTTTCCCTGAAGTCTGTGGGGGTATTCTAGCAAATTACCAATCCAAAAAGTGGTTCATGGAAACCCTGATTTATACCTGGTAGGTTAGAATTACAAGTAACACCCTGGGACTTGCAATTGGTGTCGGAAGTGGGAGTAGTCTAGTAGGACTGATTTCTTAACCTGTGGGGTCTGATGTTAACTCTAGATAGTACCAGAATTTAATTGAATTGTATGATACCCAGCTGGTGTCAGAGAATTGCTTGATGTGTGCAAAACCCACTCATCTAGTGTCAGAAGTGAAATGTAAAGTAAAGGAAAACACAGGGTTTTCTCTAGACAATATAGCCCCTTAGAACTCACTCTAGATTTACTGAATTTCTTTACTCAATAAGTTTTATCTATTCTAGGTATAATCTTACTATATGCTTGCTATATTAATGGTGTATTATGTCAGGATTATTATATGTTATATCAATATATTTTCTCTGCAATGTATATATTTCATTCTCTTTTTGATAAATTAGATGTAATGTTCACTATCTTCTTTGAAATAAGGTTAATCATTATGTGTACAATTATTCTGTCCAAAACTATTTTGGAATTGACTTTATTATTTGTTTTGAATTCCATGGAAACAAATTCCCTTGTCACTTGCTCTATTCTTGTAATGAACTCCCATCAGATCTTGCACATTTGAAAATTATCATCAATAAATTAGCTATAGCCATTTTAACATTTTTGTCATCTACAGATTTGTTTGTTTTATACTGATGCTTTCCTGAAAGCTTTCACAATCTGTTACAGACCAGATTGCTTTATCTTCAACAAATAAAATATCTCAGAAAATGTAAAGGGACTCTAAAAGGTACGTTTGAATACGGTCTTCTGATGGCACCACTTTAACAACTTTGGGACCTATCAGTGAACTGAGTTGAGATTTCCAGGATTCTAGTGGAGAAGTAGATGACTTCATGAGACTGGTGACAAAAAATTCAGGGGAACAAAAATTAATTACATAGAACTAAGTGAACTGAAGGATAATTATAGTTTTGTTTAGAATATTGATGACCTTGTTTTAATGTTCTATTTTGGGGATATAAAAGTAAACCTTTTCTCTTTCTTCTTAAGCTACAGATAACTCATTACAATTTAGTAGACTCTGCTCTGTAAATTGAAATAAAACATTTGTAAATTATATTATATTCCCCCTGTATAGCCCATCTAGAATTTGTAAATACTAAATATTTTTATTTTCAAGGTAATGTCATCTTTTTGCACAGGTTCAATAAGTATCTCTCCTCCTTTTTACTAGGATACGACTGGAAATATTGGTTATGTAACCTAGGGATGTCATATTTGAGAAACATGCTCATTTAATGAGACATGACCAAATACTTTTAAGGAACTAAGGTTTATTTACAAAACCATCAAAGGAAAACTGACCATTTGCCTGCCTGGATCCCCAGTTTACAGATGAGTATAAGTAATGTCCCCTTCTAGAACGCATAGGAAGCTTACAATAATGAGGACCTGGAGAAGTAAATGATGCCAGTGAAATAGGGTGGTGAGTACTTTCCTGGATTTCCTTGTCTCAAGCAGCTTTTAAAAGTTCTATATGGCATTCCCTATTAAAACTTTCAGCAAAGCAAATTTTTGAACGCTCATAGGGCAAATTCACATTCGCTGCTCCGATATAAATAATCAAGCAAAACCTGATGAGAGAAATCTTATTTTGTGATCAAGTATGTTTTTTAAACTTTTTTTTGTTTAAAAGGGGGAGATTATAGAAAAAAAATGTGTTTTGTTGAGAGTTTAACTAAGTTGCCCCAGGGTATTTCTGCCTCAGCATCCATTTTGTTTGGCCAAGTGGCTTGTAGGAACCTTAAACTGACACTAGCTCCTTCATACAAGGAGCTACAGGATCACAAGCAAATATAGGTTCCTGATATGACTTCCTTGTGATGAGCCTTTGTGATCAACATCTCCTGCCTCCCAGAGCCTTCCCCTTGGGCACCCCTTCAGTAAGATTACTAAAACCCCATTATCTTTGGTTTGAAATGACCAATCCAGCCATAGCCTGGGATCCCAGAACACTCTATAACCAGACATCTAATGAAGGTGTGTGCCTGAGGTTCTGCTCTCCCTGTGCCTGCATCCTGCCTTCCCCTCCTCAGGTAGCCCCTTGAGGTGTGTTGTGTACTTCCTCCAGGACTTGTAAGTAATAAACTTCCCCAATTTCTCTTGTGGTCTTTTGTTGAACTTTGGCTCATCATCAGGTGCCTTGTACTCTGCTTAACAAATGTTAACATAGTTATAACATGCTTCAATGGAAAACTATACACGATCTTTATCAGATTATCGGGTGCTGAGGTTCTTGTCCAGTTCATTGTCTTTGCGCTATTTTGCAACTTTTGTGAGTTGTAATTAACTGAGAGATGTGTAAATGCTGTCCTGACTGATAGTGAATGTATTTGATTCCCCCACTCCATTCTTGTGGAAAATGTTTTCTCTATTTATATCTCTTCTCAATATTACTCCACATAAAATTTGCAATATTTGACTTGTCCTTTGAACTACTTATAACATCTGCCTGATTCTCCCATATCATGTGAGTAAACACATGATCTGTTTTATATTTTTATGAGTCATGATTTTATCTTTTTCTTAAAAGCATCTTTTAGCAAAACTGTATGTTATGTGTATATTTCTATATCTAAAATTAAAACTGATAGAAATGTTTTTAATTGAATAATTTTAACATGACATTTTTAGCTTTGGGCAGATTAAGTCAACAAAAATAAATAATACTGAGATTACTCAAATAGCTTCATTCAATGAATAGTTCAAACAATGTACCTTAGCAATGGAGAATATACATTGTTTTGCAATATCCATGGAAGATATTTCAAAATTACTTATTTGCTAAAGACTAAAGTTCAATAAATTTCCAAATTACACTAAAAACAAATATTTTTAGAAAATATTATTTCCAACATTACTTTTAAAATCAAGAAGGAAATCAAACTGTTAGAAAAACAAATATGGAAGATATTTTAATGTTGAGAGTACAGTACTTCTATAATTAGTAAATTACAATTTACAAATGTTAATGTGTTTTGCAGATATATGTAAATATGTGCTTATAAACCTCTGATGGTAAATTTTAAAAACATATGTATTATCTCTATAAATACATGAAGAATAGCTGAATGCATTCAATAAATATTTACATAGTTTCTAGTATTCACACTAGTTTTTATAGGCACACTGGAAGATACAAATATCTGTATGTTATGGTGATTGCTGCTGTAATATGTGTCATATTGTGGAGTAACACCTTTATGGTTGCCAAAGACTATACAGAATTTTCAAGTCAAAGACTGAGCTTAGTTTGAGATTAGGTAGCATGGAAGGCAAAGCTGGGTCAGCACATCCTGTTTCACAAAGGATGAAAGTACAAGCAGAAAAAAGAAAAAACAAGCTATGTCAGGAACGTATTCAATGGAAGACAACCCACGTTTATCTATTAATATGAAAATCAATCTAAGATGCAAGCCAAAACCAGAGGCATCGGTGGATGATAATGAAGCAAAGAAAATCAAGGGGCACATTTGAGATTCTGAAACAAAGTCAAAGACAACAAATGTACACAATTTTGACTGGTATGTCATCACTGTTTGGTAAGACTCAATTATATTTTTTACCCCCTTCCTTCTCTCCCCACAACCAAAAACTAGAGTGCAATCTAAGTGTTGGGTGGTTTCAGTGATAGAAAAGTTTGGTTCTGCATAAGAACATGGCAGATGCCGGAATCAGTTCTCTGACCCACACTTAGCCTGAGTCAAATATTGAAATTTACTTTGGTATGATGAACATACCAAATACTCACATAAGGCATCAAGATTATCTTCCTCCATTACTAGTAAAAGATATCAAGCTGACGGATGCATGTAAGATGATCTTTTGCAGATAGCAGTCATCTTTAGAAAATAGGCAGATATAGAGAAATGATACAACCAAAGGTGGATGTTAATGGTTATGATAGTAGCTGGAAAGGTGAAGGATCAAAAGAACCCACAGTAAAATTTCCTGTGTTTTCTCTTACATAAAGAGTTACTTACCTGTTAACGGTCTCTTTGTAACCAGGAAATCACAGGAAAAGGCATTCATTTGTTGGAGAAACAATAAGAAATGGTGGCTGAAAAGTACTGATGTGTGGGGATACATTTTACATGACAAAATATTTGTGTTGAGCATGCTTAGGGCAGCTAAAATAAAATTCTTCCAGGTAATTATTATTATTTTATAAAACAATCAAGGGGTGCCTGGGTGATTCAGTCGGTTAAGTATCTGACTCCTGATTTGGGCTCTGGTCATGATCTCACAGTTCTCGAGTTCAAGTCCTGTTTTGGGCTCTGCACTGACAGCACAAGGCCTGCTTGGGATTCTCGCTTCCCCAACCCACATCCCCACTCCTCCCCTGCTCACAGTTTCTCTCTCTCTCTCTCTCTCTCTCTCTCTCTCTCCTTCGCTCAAAATAAATAAATAAATAAATAAATAAATAAATAAACTATAAAAACCCCACACACAAAACAATATATGATTGCTGTATTAGGTCTCAACATCTACTAAATGAGCTCACCCATTTGTCCTTAATTGGTAGACTTCCTAATAACTGTTTTAATTACCAGTTAAGTGCAATGATAACCCATGAGTGAGTCCTTTCAAAAACATGAGTTTCTGGTGACTGGGCATTTCTTGGGATATTTGGTTGTATTCTCTCCTCTAAGACCAAATTCACTAAACCATGTTATAAAGAAGAAGCATATTATTTAGTGGTGAAATGCTGTCACTCAAGAGATCCTCTAAGATGGACCAGAACATGAATCTCTGCTTCTCTGCTTCCCTAGTAGCAATAAAACTACCAATCACCTCATGTACCCTGGTAACTTCTGGAGACAAGCTATATCCAGAAGTGGAAGATGGTCTCCAGCTGTGCCAGGATCTGAATGGTTACAACATGCCACTTGGTAATCTGGAATACTCTTGGTCAGATATCTGACTCTGATTCCTGGAGAGAGTTTAGACCATGTAAAACTGTGATCCCTGAGAAGCTGCATGGTGCTTGGTGTCTTCAGAGGGGAATAGCAAATTGTAATCTGGCAAATCACTTCTCAAAAAAGGCCAAGATTATTATATTTCCTCCCACCACTCATAGCATTTCCTCTCCAGTCATTGGCTCCAAAAAGTGAATACAACTCTCACTGGGGAAAAACAAACAACCAGGACCTGGAGAGAAAAACAGTTGTGGCATCCAGGGCAGACAGCTTAAAAAACATAAAACTATTGTAAAAGACGGGCATCTTTTTGAACATCAAACAATAAAAATGAAGCATTAATGGAGAATCAATTAGAAAATTAAACAAACAAACACATGAAAAGTCTGCCAGAAGACTGGGTAATGGTTTACAGTAAAAGTTATTTAGTAGATACATTTAAGTGTTGAGACATGTGGTTGATTGATTATACTGATGTCTCCAAGTCTTCTCTTTCTGTATTTATGCCATTTACCACATGAATTTGTCCCTCTGAGAAAATAAAGGGCATCTATTTTCTCACCACTAAAATCCAGGCTGAGCTTCTGAGTGGCCAATAGAATGAGGTGAAGGTAATGGTGTGCAGTTTTTCATCGAAATCTCAACAAGTGTGGTCTTTGCACTTGTGCTTTTCTCCTCTGCCTACACTATGAGCACATGCCCTACTGGAAAATGCAGCATGTAGAGCAGAGCAAGTGACCACAGTAATTCCAGCCAAGATCATCCTATGTCAGCCAATTCAGAGATGATCACCAGACATATAGACATGAGACCAGAGGAACTACCCAACTGAGCCCAGCCTAAATTACTGAACTGCAGACATATGAGCTGAATAAGTGTGTAAGTGTGTGTGTGTGTGTGTGTGTGTGTGTTACATACAACTGAAGTTTTGTGATTGATTTTATTTACTATGCAGCATTAAATTGAACTGTAGATGACTGATATGAGGCATGAATGGATGATCTAAAAGGTCAAGTGCAAGAAAATGTAGGGAAAAAATACAAAATGATGGAAAGCATGAGGAAAAGAAATGTGGAGGACAGATATTCAGGATCCAATGCCAATAACAGGAGTTCCCATTATTGAAGAAGAAAACTTTAAAACACAGAGAGATCATGCATATCAAAATAATAAAAAATAGTTTTCTTAGGCTGAAAAAAATTGTGCAATTTGAAATATCACTTAATTTCAAAGCAGCAGTAAACAAAAAGACACATGCCTTACCATATCTTAACAATATTCCAAATCAAATAATAAAGGGACATTTTTGCAAGAACTTTTTGTTTTTTTAAGAACAAAATATTTACAAAGGTAAAAGGAGTCAGACTGGCATGGGAGTAGAAGTTAAAACAGGGTTGGCAAACAATGGCCCATGGGCTAAATTCTCCTGGTGTCTGTTTTTGTAAAGATTTACTGAATCATAGCACACCTATTTGTTCACATATTGCCAATCATTGCTTTTGTGCTACAACTACAAAGTTGAGTGGTAGAGACAGAGACTGGTCTGCAAAGTCCAAACTATTATCTGGGTCTTTACATAAAAAGTGTGCTGATAGGCATAGTGGAATGATCATTTTTGCTCTATGGAGTTAAAAGGACTTTGAACTTGGAATTTTATTCCTAGCAAGATATCATTAGCCTATTCGATCAAAAAAATTTAGTGTGAATATGCAAAAATTCAGAGAATATATTCATCAAGTTCCCATAAGAAGAAATGATCTGAGGAGGAACATTAAACACCAAATGAATCGAATCTGAAATCTCAATGTAGAGGAAGTATTAAATGAGCAGGAAATCATAGACAAAGAGCTTTGCAATAAATACAGTGAAAGCTAAACTGATTATGAGAGATTATTACATACAATGTAATTAGTAAATATGGATTTGTGAAGTAGAAAAGACAGAGTACAAGGAAAAATACAGTGCTCCTACAGTTACATAAAGTACTAAAATATTTCAGCAGATCCCAGGAGTCATAAAATATCAAGGAGTGGGGGAAATAAAAGCATTCTAAACTTTCCTGTAAGGGATGAGGATCTTGATAGGGAAAAAATTAAAAGCATTTGTTAAAGGTAATAATAGATAAATGAGCATGATTAAAATGCAGGGAAAGTGAGGAAAGCAACTGCAGGAATGAAAAGTCAATAAACCAGTCAAATTTCTGATTTATCAAGGGGAAAAGTAGAATGACTAGTAACTAAAGGAATTAACCTAAAATGAAGAAAAATTAAATGAGGACATAGCAAAGTAAAGTAAGTGGTAAACATTCAGTAGTGTGTTTCCATATTACCCTCAAGTAGGCAGAAATCTCAGACTGAATAAAATGTAAACTTTTAGCTATATATTACTTATAAAAATAAACAATGTAATAAAAGAGTTTGAAAACAAAGAGATGGAAGAATGTACCAGGCAAATGCAAACACAACAAAGCAGGAGTATTAAACTTAATACCAAAGAAAGTAAGATTTAAGGTTAAAAGTACTGAGGAGGGTATTGAAGGACATTACACAAAGATAAAAGGAACAATTTATGAAGAAGATATAAAAGTCATAAAGTTGCATGCACCAGGAAGATAGCAGCTAAATATATAAAGCAAAATATTAGAAATGCACATTGACCTTGATAAAAATGCAATTATGGGAGAAGATTTTATTACACCACAATCAAGAATTGCACAGATATAATAGACAAGAAATAAGTGAGGGCACAGAGGCATAGAATAATACAGTCAATAAATGAGATTTTATGGGTTGGCATACACAAATATTCAATGTGTACGTCATTGGATCCTACAAGAAGAGAAAAGACATTTCTTCTTATATTTAGGACATATTTACAGTAATCATTCACATCCCGTCCATAAATAAAACATTTTCAAAAAGAAAAATCTTATAGTCTATAATCTCTGATCATAATCTAATCTAATTATTAATATAAAATAGCCTTCAAATATTAATCTCTTGCAAATTAAGGATTCTCTGTCTGAATATTTCGTGGGGTCAAAGAAAAGACAAAACTGAAATTACAAACAGTCTAGAAAATTATGGAAAAGCAAATAAATTTTCCTATGTTATTTATGATAATTTGGTTAAAAGTATCACAGGCTTCAGGATCAAACTGTTTTAATAATCTCCCACAACAAGGAATCCTGAGATGGGCATTTCAAGGATTACTTCAGGTGTTCAAGTACATCATCAGGGCCCTGGGTTTCCTTAGATTGATTTGCCATGATATTCTCAGATTGTAGGATTTGTTTTCAGTTCTCTCCCAAGTTTGCAAGGGGTCTGCTTCATTTCCAGGTATTGTATTCCAATGTGCCAGCATTCATTGCATAAAGAGACTATTTCTTACAGCAGTTCTCTTTATAAGAACAATTAAATCTTTCCTCAAAGTCCCCCAGTAGACATCCATTCACATCTCATTGCCCAGAATTTGGTCATATGCCCCAGTACAAACTATACACAGGTAAAGTGAATTTGATCCATAGTTTAATTACATTAATTAGGATTACTTGACTGGGTTAAATGGGCATAAGGGAGGAATGTGTGTTTCATAGACTCCCTAAAATGTGTGCTAAAACATGATTTTTTTTACTTCTATAAAAGAAATTTTATTTTTTCTACCTTTATTCTTGCTATCTGAAAAATAATAAAAGAATGAGGAGGAAGACAAAGAACCTAATGTCTTTGACATTACCATTGGTGAAGAGGTGAAGAAAGGAGTACTCATCCTCTCAATGCTCTTTTGTTCTAAGATTTACCGGGCAGGTAATTATTTTACTGGGTTTGTAAAATAAGTATTTCTGAATTTGGAATAGTCCACCTTGGGAAGACTTGCTCCTGTATTTTTTATTTAAATTTTAGTTGGTTAATATACAGTGCAATATTGGTTTCAGAAGTAGAATTCAGTAGTTTGTCCCTTACACACAATACCCATTGCTCATCGCAACAAGTGCCCTCCTTAACACCCATCACCCACCTAGTCCATCCCCCACCTACCTCCCTCTATCAACCCTCAGAACAAACTGTCTGCTAAAATATCTTACCACAGCCAGAGGGGAACATGTAAAACTATTATCAAAATTTATAATCTTAAAGTACGTCAATAAATTCATTGAAAAGTTTTGAAAGAATACAGTGCATAAGTCAAAAGAAAGTATAAAGATGGCAAAATAATAAGCAGTGAAAGTTAATGAAACATTGAAACATAAAACAATAACAAAATGAAAGGTCAACACTAAAAGTTATTCTAGAACCAAAGTTTCACAGTTGAGTTTTATCTAACTATTGGAAAATAGATAATCCTGATGTTGTATAAATTATCCCACATTGTGAGTGGGATACCAGACCTTAACCAAAGTAAGAAAAGTAATATATAGAATACAAATGTATAGATAGATCAATCTTACTTAGGAATATACATGTACGAGTCTAACAAAAAATGGACAAATTGAATCTAGACAGATATCAAAGAATAATACACTTCAAAAAAGATTAGATTTATTCCAAGAATATAGCAGTAAGCCTGTGTTTTAGAAGGCTATCAACATAATTACTGGATAAAATATCTATGATCATATTAATACTTGCGAACAAAATTCTTCTAGTAATTATAAAACCCAGCTTCCTGATATGTTCACAAGACATATCTAAAACAAAGCTATAATTAAAATATAAAAATAAAATGATAGAAAACTTATATAAGGCAATACTGTCATAAATAAATAGAAATTTTAAAAAATAGGGGCACATGGGTGGCCTAGTTGGTTAAGTGTCTCACTCTTGATTTTGGTTCAGGTCATGATCTCACAGTTTGTGGGATCAAGCCCCACATTGGGCTCTGTGCTGACAGCATGGAGCGTGCTTGGGATTCTCTCTCTTTCTCTCTGCCTCTTCCATGGTTGCACATGCACACATACTTGTGCACACTCATTCAAAATAAATAGACATTAAAAAAATTTAAATACTAGAATTCACATAAAAAGCATCAATCAAGACAAGAGGCATTTTATAAAAACTTAGGCTATGACTATCACTGCATCAAATAACAGCAGCAACATACACAAAGCAAAAATTGCACCAAATATGAGGAGAAAAATAGAAATACAGGGAGGATTGTACTGGTTTGAAATTTTATTTCACAGCTGTCACTCCAGACAGAGTCTATGTAAAAGAAGTAAAGGTAATCATTAATAGTAAAATTAATAAGGTAAACATTTTAATTATATAAACAATTATTGCATATTATAGCATAAATAACATGTGATATAGAAATTTGTTGTATACAAATAAACTGAATGTCATAAATTTATGTGTATATTATTACATATAACAATCTCTGTATCTTGAAAATAGAGGCTATGGCTTTTTTTACCCAAATTTCATGAACATCATAAAAATTGAATGAATATGTATATTATATATATAATGCCACAGAAAAAAAACTTTAGTAGATATTTTTAAATTGGAAATATTAAAAATTGTGTTTTTATACAAAATAAAATAAAATTGAAATTAGAACCAAAAAGCCAACAGGGCCTTTAACTAAAAATCAGTAAATTATGTATATAAAAAATAATGTAAATATTCAACTATTGGGACAAGTGAAAGTAGAAATTGGCTTTGTGAAATTTCTAGAAAATAATTGTGTTAAAGGAGTTAAATACAATAGCCTATGGAATACCATTTTGGATGTACTCAAAGAAAAAAAAGCTTTGTAGCTAAAAAACAGAAAATAGTATAAATTAAAAAGAGATAAAAAAATAAGACTACCATGCAAACTATTCAAGAAACAAGGTGGGAATATTTTAAGTACAGCAATAAAAAGGGAATAATACAATGAAAACGGATATCAACCGTCCGCTCCCCCAAAGATCACCAGAATAACCTGCTGATTAAGCAAAGTCTAAGTACATTAAATGACTGTAGAAAGAGAAAATACAGCCTTGACTGAATCTTAGTAGTATCTCAAAATGGGGAGGTCAAGGGCAGAGGTGCATAACGCTTTGCAGTCTGGGATCAAGTAGTTTAAGATGGGTCTATCCAGGTGGGTAACAGGTTGGGATTAGGCAAAGTTTGTAACCTAATATGTTAGGATTGTTGGACACAATGAGATGAAAGCCAAGAAACAAGTCTTGATCTGCTGTTTAAGTAAGCTGCTTGCCCAGGTAAACAATCCATTGTTTATCAGAATAGCTATTTGCGAAGGTGAAAAAACTGGATAAGTTATTTGTTGATGTATAGCTTTGTCTTCCTGTGCAAGAATTTTTTTGAGCCAACAGTAAAGTCAGATTGACATAGGTGGTCTCCATCTTCAGCCCTGATAATTAAGCTACATGGAGGCAAGTGGTTTCAGTTCTCAATCAAAAATGTCCCAGCAGATAGAGAAATTCTTACTAGATTCCCTTCTAAATCTGAACAAGAAAATATGGGGCGAAAAAGTTTAATCTTCTGTTGGTTTCACATATAAAGGATAAACTAATGTCACGTAAAATATTCCAGAACATAGGAAAAAAGTACATCTATCAATGCATTTTATGAAATAAGTGTAGTTTTACTAGTAAACCCCTACAACTGCAAAACTTCCACACATCAACCTTACTTATGTATGTTTGCAAAACTTAAGTACAATGTTGAAAAGCAGAATTCAGCAAAACATTTAAAAATGATGACTAAGAATGATTTATTCTGAGAACATTCAATATTGGTTCAATATTGCCAATCTATTAATACAATTTATCTTACTAATAATCCAAGGAGAAAAATTGTATCTCTGCAGATGCTGAAAAAGCAATTGACACCAACAATTCTTATAACTGTCTTCAATAACAAAGCAAGAAATTAATACTATCTTGATAAATCTATCTCATCCTCAAAGCCAACTTAATGCTAATGGAAAATATTACATTTTATGGAAAATATTACATTTTATTAAAATGTTAAACATATAACTGCCATGTAACCTGGCCATTCCACTCCTAGATAGTTCCCCCACCCCTGAAAAATGGATGCATTTAGTCATACAAAGACTTGTACAAGAATATTCACAGAAGCTATATTTGTAATAGGCCAATATGGATACAACCCAATAATCCACCAGGAAGTGATTACATAAAGAATTATGTAGTAGATTCATATAATGGAATACAGTAAAATAAGTAACAATAAAAAATGAACTATTCATGCATGCAAAAATGGGAATAAGCCTCAAAATTTATAGGGTTTGGTAATGGGCATTGAGTAGGCTTAAATCCAACACCCACAGGCTATGCCCATTGCACAGCACTCAGAAAGTGTGGCTGGAGGGACAAGAAGCTTAAGGGATCCCCCTTGGCCTTGCTAAAGGTGTAGATAAAGTGGGCACACTGCACCAGCCTTGGAGGATTGAGAGGGATAAATTACAAAGTGCATGAAAAAACCTTTTGTGGGGAATGGTTATGTTCATTATTCTGATTGTAGTGATGGTTTCATACGTGTATACATACGTCAAAAGTTACCAGTTGTACATTTTAACTGTGTGCAAGCTATGTCAATTACACTTTAATAAATCTGTTTTAAAATATTAGATTTGAATAACTACAGATGTTAGTGGCAACCATGTTTGAGTACAGCTTTACACTGATGTATTAGCAAAGTATGTGTTAAGTAGGAAACACAGGCAGCAGGTCAGGATAAAATCAGGCAAACTATATTTTGCTTCGGTGAGATCTCTTAAAGACCTACTTTCCCTCCTGTGTATTTCTATTTGTATAGCTCTAAAGATTTTAAAGGAGTAGAATGGTTTATTTTCTGCTACTTGTCTGCAGGAAGCTTATCATCTAATCATGGAGGTATGAAACTATAAAATAGCAACTTGAGAGAATATATAGTCAAATGACCAACAGAGGAGGGATTCCTGTTTCCATTTCATAGAAAAGTGCTAATCAAATTCAAAGGGCCCTAAGTAGAATCTGAAATGATCTGCAAAAATTTTGTAAATATGACAGGACATAAGTGGATCTCGAACAAGAATGGTAACAGCAATCAAAGGTGGGCAGGATGGAATGAAGAATATTTGGAGACAAGAAAAGCTGGTCATTAGTTTTGTCTGATTACTGCCTCTTAATCTTCTCTTTTCTCTCTTCTCTTCTGTTTTCTCCAAGTAACACTGCCTCCTTCATGTACTGTTATAAAAAGAACACCATATTATAAGTTAGAATAGTTTTGTTCTAATCTCTTTTCCATCACTTATTTGCTGTGTCTTTGGGAAAGTAGCAATCTCTTTACACCTCAGGTTCTAAGGTGGAAAATATATGTACGTAGTAACACCTGCCCTACTTATTTTATAGGTCTGCTGTGAATATGAAGTGAGATCATGAATATAAAAGTGCTTTGAAAATTGTCAAGTGCTTTACAAGAGGAAGGGATTATTCTTTGCCTTTATAGAAGCGAAGGTTTTATTTCTAAAAGCACTTAGAACAATTTGAATATTTACATAATAGCTAAGGAAGTGCACTTGTGGCAGGGAGAAATGGGGAGAACCAAGATTTCCACTACTAAATTGCTTTATCATCCATAGCAGCCCCTCATTGTCCTGTACAAAGTGAGTACTAAGTAATTTTTGATTACATAGTTTTGATTCCGTGTTTGATTACTAAATGCCATACTTATGAGACACTTTTCCTAAATTATCTTATAGTGTTAAGAATCTCTTCATGTGACTATGTTAACTCTAAATTTTGCAGAAAACTTTTGAAGAATATAGGAACCAGGGTACATATAAATTTAAAACACCAAGAATCCTACACAAAATCTAAAATATGGCAGACATTTAACCAGTGAAACTTGAGGGTTTATTAAATGAGTTTCTAACACCTAGATGAGATTAATGGAAGATCATATATTGGCTTAGCTTTCTAGAAGCCTAACATTTAAATTCAAACAAATATCCAAACTAGACTAGTTGCATTTTCAATGTTAATGACCCTTTAAAGGATGAAATCCTGGGGTACCAGCATAGCTCATTTGGTTAAGTGTCCAACTCTTGATTTCATCTCAGGTCATGAACTCATGGTTGGTGAGATTGGGCCCCTCCTTGGGCTCCATGCTGACGATGCAGAGCCTGCTTGGGTTCTCTCTCTCCCACTGTCTCTGCCCTTCCCCCACTCATGTGTGTTCTGTCTCTCAAAATAAATAAATAAAAACTTAAAAAAATAAACGGTGAATTTCTAATATTTCCCCCCACAATTTTTTGCAGACAACAACTTCAGTTACCAAGACACTTCCCATTTCCTTAACAAACAACCTTTAAAAATGTGTAATTTGCCTTTTGAAAAAAAGTCTTATAAGTAGGAAAAAATTTCAATGATAGAAACAAGGCATTCTACACCTGATAAATTGAGTGATTCAGTTTCTCTTTTTCTCTTCAAAACCAACAGGCTAAGTTATGCTTTCTAGTTGCATGTGAAGTTCAACAAGATGCAGTAGTAACTTAGAGTTTATGTTGCAGGATTCGAGGCAAGGTGTGAGTAAGCAGAAGCTTGAATTCATGCCTCTCAATCCCAACTCTGAATTGAAGATGGTGTTTGGAATGGAATCTAGGGCATCTGACTTTCAGTTCTCAGCACTAACCATTTCATGACCCTTATTCATCACACTACTCAAAATGAGACATTTAATTAAGTGTGCTCAGATTTTAATACTCCACTTGATTGGCTATAAACCCAGGAACGCGTGCAGATCGTATTGTACTCCTCTCCGTTATCTTTTGCACCATACATTACTTTTCATGTGAAGCCATAACTGTATGCTCCATTATGAGTGCTTCTGCTGGAAATTCAGGCGTTTTCATTCCACATCCACAGCAGGAAGCTTGCTACAATCAGACAAGCAGACCAGCCTTCTGACATTCCTGTTAACATTGCTCATGAAACTTTGTAATACCAGAACTCTCTGACAATACCGAAAATAAATTTCAGAGCTGTATTTCCTTACCTGAGTCTATTATTTTATCTAAAACACTTTCATCTTCTTAAATTCACTTTTGAAATGCTCCATTTATTTGGAGTTAGAGTAGCTTTCATTCTTTGGGAAGAGCCACTACTGCTCCACTCTATCTTACCTCATAGGACAGTCCTGATCATCTAAACCCTAATGTGAAGGGAACGTTTGTTACCACAAAAAAGAGACAGTGGTCATCACTGCAGTGGTGGGGGTCCTCTCCTTTCAGTGTATGGGCTGATTTGATTGGACATAACACAAAGTGACTGTGTTTATGTTTGTAAATGTCAATTTTACCTACTCATGTATATAAACTGTTAAGGTGAATTTCCTTCATAATAGGGGCTATGGCAAGCTCAAAAGAGCAATGCCTTTGGAGTCTGAGAGTGCTTGCTAGCTATGCTATGTGATCTCAACACAATACGTAATTGTATTATGTCCTCTGGAACTCAGTTTCACTATCTATAAACAGGGAATGGTAGTACTTATTATGTCAAAGTGTTCTCATAAGGATCATGCAAATATTGTTTATGTGTGTTATGTGTGCAAATATTATTCTTACATCATTATGCCTTTATCAGCCCACTTCATAACAATTAACCCTCTCTCTGACCTTCTATAGGGATTCCACTGAGCTCACTCTTGTGGTTATTTGCATTCCATTTAACCATTAGCAATGCTGCTTCTTCAATATCCAAGCATATTTAAAACTATTAGAGACATGATATATGGCTCTAAATCTGATAATCACTCATGATAGATCTGTGGTCTGACAGAAAGCTCAATGTAAAGTGAAATGATACATAGATAATAGAAAAACACAATATTGGAAATTATATAATATTTTCCCCTTCCTTACCAGCCCTTGGGACTTATTAAATTAGCAGGCCAATAGACTACTTTCTTCTTGTAGATATAGCTTACCTTATGAAAACAAAATTATAGAAACCTCTGAAAAAAGTAGATTGCTGCATCCTTTTTTCAGGAGAACAGTAGCTTAAAATGAATGAGAACAACATGTCACATTGAGAACAGGTGGGGAAAAACTCAGTTTTGTGTTTTTCTTTCTCCTACAATGCCTGGGAGTTCCAACACCAGCTGGAGTCACTATGAGGTATCAGCAAAGAGAGGCAGCACCTTTCAATGCCAGCCAGGGATGGCAGCTATAATGTTGGTAGGGAAGAGCCTCCATGGGGACTACAAGCAGACAACATGTGCAAGAAGACCTACAAATCCCTGAGCATACCTAACCCTAGCCACATATTCCCAAGAAATACATAACTATAAATATGAAGCAACTCTTGGAAAAATCTTAGTCCCTGGAGCAGAGGGTAACAGGAATTCTCTGAAGGGAAGTCACCTGTGGGGGAACATATGCAAATAGGTTTAGTTGAGTTCAGATTTTAACAATAGAGGACATTCAAACTAAAGCACATTTCCCTCCATTCCTGTTTTTCCAAAACCAATTAATGGATTCAAAATACGCTCTGGAGCTTCACATTTTTCCTCATTCATATAAGCCAAGTCCCCATTATTCCAGAGGAATATGAGCTAATAGAAAACCAACCAACAAACAAAACAAATATATAAGCAGCATCACTATTATAAAAAAAGTCACAAACTGGAACAACTCATACCAAATGAAAAATTAACAACCGTTTTTTAAACTAGCATAATAAACATCCTAATGAAATCAAGGCACTATCTGGCATGAAAAATTTGAGTGAAAATAAAGAATTCAATAGTTTAATTGAATAGCAGTGTGTATAAAGCTTAATAATCAATTAATAAATTTAAATATCAGATCAAGAAACACTGTGAGATATGAAGAAACACAAAAACAACAACTATAGAAAAAAAAAGTAGGGAAAGAAGATAGAAATGGAAATGTTAATTTAAAAAAAATATGTTTCACAGAAAGAAAAGGGAAAGCTCATTTGATAAAGAGGAAAATATTGGAAGAAAAACATGTTGATAATTTCTCAGAATTAAACAAATATTTCTTTAATGTAGACTAAAAGTACTCAACATTACCAAACAGGAGATATAAGGCAGGGAGGAGAGGGGGCAGGGAAGGATTATTAACTTAGAAATATTTGATTGAAATTTAAGAACACCAAACATAAAGAGAGAATTTGGAAAGTTTCCAGAATGAATGAGTAGGTAATGTACAAGGAGTGAGTGTCAGATCGATGACAAACTTCTTAAAGGCTTTTTTTTTTTAATGTTTATTTATTTTTGAGAGGGAGACACAGAATCTGAAGCAGTTTCCAGTCTCTGAGCTGTCAGCACAGAGTCTGATGTGGGGCATGAACCCACAAACTGCGAGATCATGACCTAAGCTGAAGTCAGATGCTAACTGACTGGACCACCCAGGCGCCCCAAGATTGATGACAAACTTCTAACCAGCAGCACATAAAATAAGAATGTAACAGAGTAATATGTTCAAAATGTTAAGAGAAAAACAGTAATTTCTATTTATTTATTTGAGAGAGAGAGAGAGAGAGAGCATGTGTGTGAGTGGAGTAGGGGCAGAGGGAAAGAGAGAGAGAGAGAGAGAGAGAGAGAGAGAGAGAGAGAGAGAGAATCTTAAGCAGGCTCCATGTTCAGCATGGAGCCCAGTCTGGGGCTTGATCTCAGGAACTGTGAGATCATGACCTAAGCCAAAGTCAAAAGTCAGATGCTTCTCAGACTGAGCCACCCAGGTGCCTCCAAACAGTGATTTCAATGTAGAAGTTTATATCTGGCTAAACTCTTATTTAAATATAAAGGTGAAATGAAGGTATTTTAAGCTTTTTCACAGCCTTATACAAGATCTCAGGTGTGCAAAACTTCATGTTTAACAGGCTTCAGATAAATTGAGATTCTCCATAAAAACACTTGTGGAAAAGTATTCCAACAAGAAGACAACTAAACCACAGAGAATTCCCCAAACCATATATAAAAAGTAAGTAAAGAATCATAACTAGGCCCTGGTTTAAACATTAGTAAATAAACCCACTGAGAGAATATGATTTTCCAAATAATATTATTAATCCTATCTTTTATGAAATTCTCCTGATATGAATAAATTTGATTTAAAAAAGAGGAGTGGGGTGCCTGGGTGGCTGTGTTGGTTAAGTGTCTAATTTTGGCTCAGGTCATGATCTCGAGGTTAGTGAGTTCAAGCCCCCCATCCCTCCCCATTGGGCTCTGCACTGACAGCTCAGAGTCTGGAGCCTGCTTCAGATTCTGTCTCCTTGTCTCTGCCCCTTCCCCCATTCACACTCTGTCTTTCTCTCTCAAAACTAAATAAACATTAAAAATTTTTTTAATTCTTGGGGCGCCTGGGTGGCGCAGTCGGTTAAGCGTCCGACTTCAGCCAGGTCACGATCTCGCTGTCCGTGAGTTCGAGCCCCGCGTCGGGCTCTGGGCTGATGGCTCAGAGCCTGGAGCCTGTTTCCCATTCTGTGTCTCCCTCTCTCTCTGCCCCTCCCCTGTTCATGCTCTGTCTCTCTCTGTCCCAAAAATAAATAAACGTTGAAAAAAAAAATTAAAAAAAAAATTTTTTTTAATTCTTAAAAAAAATTCCTAGTTAGTTGAATTTCGTTTTTGTATGAAATTGAACTACAAAATTCAAGCTGATTTTAAACAAGTGAAGAGAATTTCATACCCTAAATAAAGCGTACCCTTCATAGAAGTCAGCTTTGTAGGTTCACATGTATGCCTGTGTTATTTGTCTTTGAAGCAAGTTCAAAGGCAAGAAACTATAACAGCAACAATAATAAAAATAATCTGATTAATTCTCTCCAACGTTACTTTTGGGTTCAAAATTACATCCCATAAAGTCACCTTTCTTCTAACTCTTGATTAATATTTTTTATTATTATTTCCCCAAGTCAAATTCACCTCCAATGGACAGAACACTTCATCAGTGAGGATATCAAAAAGGTTTCCACAGTAACCTTGAGAAAATTGTGGAGGTGCAAGTATGCACAAAAGCCGCGTTAGTTTTTTCCATCTCCAAATCAGATTCATTCATGGCTTTCAGGCTCTTCTGCTTCCAGACTTCAGATTATTCCTCCTTCTATCTCTGTTTATTCTGGCTTTCCTTTCAATGTCTAGTCTTCTGTTCCTGCCACATGGCAAATCCCTAACAAACTAATTCACGTCAAGTTGTAGATGACAGCAGTTGACAATGCTATGTACCATTTTTAGGACAACAATCATTAATATTGGGGAATTCAAATCTAATTGTGACAGGCATAGTACTTTGCTTATTTCTGTAGCCAGGAGGAGGGATGGGTGATATTTAAATACAGAGATAAAGAAGTTCTTGCAGGCTATGATCTCTTCATATACATTTGAATGAAAGGCTGGCTCGGGATTCATTTGTTTCTCCTTTCACAAACAAAATCATTATGGCTTGTGAGAAGCTGGTATTTTTGTCCATCTGTGATCAATCTCAATAGCTTGAGGGGATGAAAATCTAACACATGGTTACACAATCATTAGACTTGACACATAAGCAAGAGAGTCAGACACTCATTTCCCAAAATGGATTGAGCAGAAAATCCCAGAGCATTCAATGCAAATGAACCGGGAAGTTTCCAAGAATCTAGGTCACTTTAAGCAATGGAGAGTAATGAGTTCCTGAATTCTTCAATAGCATAGGTCCCCAAAATAGGAACTCACATAACCTATCAAATACCCACCTCCCAAATATTGCCAGAACAGCCTGTTGTTAAGACAAAGCTAAATTTCCTGTCCACCGAGGTAAGAATAACTACTGCCTCAAAAGAGAAACATGCAAAGCCACTAAACTTATTGAAATTTTTATATCTGGTTAAGTGCAGAGGACTTATTAGGGTTGAGTAAGGATCATGATTTAATAGTTTAGGGTTGGAGTACATTTGAGGCAAGGGGTTAAAAGAATCTTGGGCTGTAAACTATCAGTTAATGCTTTCTGTTGACAAGTTGACAGATCTTTCCAAAGATTCAGGAATAAGCAATAAAGTTATTTGGAACTTTTATCTTTCTGGAAAAGAGTCTCCTGGAATAGTAAAGTTATGCTAATGAAAACAAGATGATAGTCAAGTCATGTTTATGTAGACAGTAAATTGTATGGCACATGGTTTCTCTTCAGGAAACTTCCCAATTTTTAGTAATTCACAAAAGCATCATATACTAGTACATTAATTTTCATATTTTCTGAATCTTGTAAAGGTCCTAGTGTATGAAAACATCCAATAACTAGTGAATAAATATAATAAATCAATTAAATTAATACCGAGTGTAGATGACTGATAAAAGAACATTTTTAAAAAGAAGTTGTGCCATGAGAAGCAGTAGAAAGATTTATGGATCATGAGAAGCCAGAGGAAGAGCCACAAAGAATAAGAGGAATAACACTAAATGAGGGGAGAAGAAAACACAATGTTTACATTTCTTTATTTTGCCAATTGTCCAAAATTTCTTTGCCTAAGACCACCATTGCTCCCTAGAGGACACTAGAAATCAATTGTGGCAGTAAATCTTTGGATGTGTCTTAGGAAATAGTGCTGGTGTTTCTCTGAGTTGAAGATTTTTGTCTTAAGAAGTGAGGATGGGAAGCCTTTCTATCTTCTCCATGCACTGTCAAGAGGAGGACTTTAGCGTCCAGAAGATATAATACTCTGCATGTATGTTTTAAACAATGAACATGAAAGGAGTTAGGGGAAAAAATGCATCTTCTACATTAGGTTCCCTATTTCATAAGTCTTTACGGGAAAAAGAGTGATGATAAGAGGGGGAAAGAATCTGTGCATTTATAAAACAGAACTCTTGTTCAGTATGCTTTGCATGTAAAAAAATGCCAGAAGGCCAAATTCGGAAATCCACCAGAATGTGAGCCAGTTCCAAGCACAGATCAGAGTCTCTTAATTCCAGTTCAACCTGTGAGATGCAGACTCTTCAGCTATATATTAGTGCAACCCAAGTAGTTAAAAATTATTAGAAAACATGCTTTTCTAACACCTTGTCTATATGGTGGATTGTTCTGACGGCGTTCAATAGAAGTGCGCAATGTGGATTTCTTCCATGTTCAAGTTAAGGCAGCCTATGACATACCTAGAACTGCAGGACAAACCAGCCCAGGTTTAAAATATATAAGGAGCCAGACTTTTCTACATGGGAACAAAAGTCACTTCATTTAGCTACAATTTTCAGGTGTCAGTCTGTACATGAAACTCCATCCTTAGATCTGAGAAATCTCAGCCTTTTCCAGGATTCCATTCTTTAAAGTAAGTCTATGGGTTCAGAAAGAATGTGCATCAGTAGCCTATATCCCTCACTTTTAGATAACTCTCCAGATTCTGGGATCCTGGAGTATCCTGCCCAAAGAATTCTGGGGTTGCTCCAGGGTCTGCTCCAGGGTCCCATTCTACCCCGGCTCCCCACTCCTAATGCTGCACCTTGGAACTAGTGTGTACACTCCTAGGTGCAAAGAGTGACCTAGAAAGCACCTTTTGCAAAGGGTGCACAGAGCTTGGACATGCAGGATGGGGTATCCACAAATGTGGATATAAGCTTTTTGACAGTTTATGACTAGATCAGGTCAGGAGTGGGGGTGGAGAGCAATGGGAAGAAGGAAAACGAACAACTGTGTGTCAGGAACCAAGAAGCTGTGTCTCCACTTATCATTCTCCTGTGAAACTCCAAAGAATTTAAAGAACTTTCAGTTGAAACTTGCTCTTCCTGATCATTATGAGAGCACAGTTGCCCAGGCTAGAGAATAGAACATGGTTATTTAGTATTTTATTAGCTTGACTTACTTTTAAATGCCTACATGTAAAGAGTGTGGACCTAAATTTCTACTTTTTTTTTCAAGCCCTGCACATGTTTTTTCAAGCCCTGCATAGTGGTTGGTCTGAATGTTGTGCATGTGTGTTTGTGTGTGTGCGAGTGTGTGTGCCTGTAGGTGGTAGGGATGGCATTGGTTTGGGCAGTTTAGGTAGGAGGTCTCCATGTTTGAGATAGATGTAACACAAATCAGGAGAAGTATTTCTAGTGAAAATCTTACCTTCCCGAAATTAAAGGTTTTGTCCTTAGTGTTAGAAAACAAATAGAGGAAACTGAATTAAACCACATGTAACAGGGTATTAGTCTAGAAGACTAATGGATGGTGGCAAGGAAGGAAGTTAAGTGCAGGAATTAGGTTACAGAGAGATAGTTAAGTCTTTGTCAAAAGAAATTGATTCTTACCATATATAGTTCATGTTTGGTTTTTACTATGGGAAGAGGGTAGATGCCTGAAAGAGCTTTTAGATTTGTATAGCTTGAGGCATTTCCAACTGAATTATTTCTACCGAAACATAGACCATCTATCACTGGATTTATATAAGCATGGTTTATGAATTTTTTATTTTATGTATAATTTTATACAGTAGTCCCCCTTATATGCAAGGGATACATTCCAAGACCCCCAGTGGATGATTGAAACTGTGGATAGCTCCCAATCCTAAATATACTATGTTTTTCCTATACATGTATACTTATGAAAAAGTCTTATTCATAAATTAGACACAGTAAGAAATTAATAATAGCTAATAATAAAACAATTATAACAATATACTGTAATAAAAGTTATATGAATGTGGTCTCTCTCTGTCTCAAAATATCATATTGTACTGTACTCACCCTTCTTCTTGTGGTGATGTAAGATGATAAAATGCCTAAAATTTGATGAGACAAAATGAGGTGAATCACATAGGCATTGTGATGTAGGGTTAGGCAACTATTGACCTTCTGACTATATGTCATAAGCAGGATCATGTGCTTCTGGATTGTGGTTGACCACAAATAACTAAAAATCACACACACCCAATTTTCTATATCAGAAAATTTTTCACTTTTACTAAGAAAATGTGCTAAACTAAACTGTGCTATGTCCTGACACATAGGAAAAAGTTATAGCTTGCCTCTGCTATTGACTGGTGATCCAGTAGTCTAGGTAGAAGCTGAGGAAAAAAAAATGGACAGGTGCATTGCAGTGTGGGTCAATTCTTCTTAGAGCATAAGAAGCAAGACCATAACTCCTAGAGGAAATGTTCTGAAAGGTCAACCATAAACATGATAACTTTCTCAACCCTGCTTTTCCCTACCCCAACTCTCTTCTAACCCAGTGTCATGCTAATTCTAACTTGACAGACTTGATGTCAACTCCAGATTTTATATCCCCTAGGTATTTGATGAAACAAGTAGTTAGAAGTTCTCTGTATTCTGTATACAAAGCCACATAATCCCAAATAGAATACACAAGAAGGAAGACAAAACAAAACAAAAACAACACAAACAAAACAGAACTTTCTTCTCCACAGAATGCATACTATGAAGCAAAAAAGCTATAGTAGTCCATGAGAAATGACAGGCACTTAAAAAATAGTGTTTTATTAAAAATTTAAGAAGCTATAAATGATTCTGAGAAACAATGAGGCAATTTGAAAACACTTGTTAATATAATTACCTATGCAGAGGCAGTGGTTGGAATATAAATCTGTGGTTGCCTCAGATTGCTTAGCTGGCAGAGTAAACCTTGTGGTAGAATTAATTTTCCCTTTCATATCTAAACCTTTGGTTTCTATATAGATTGGAAGTTCCTATAATAAAACAAAAGTCCCAGCAATTGTTGGAGCATAGCATACAAATTGTCTAAAAACTCTTCTAATAGTAAATTGCCCTCCACTGATTCCTTTACTCAATCATTTATCCCAGCCCCATTTTATTCCTTTGCATCCTTAAAGAAATCAAATTCAGGAAAGGCTTGACTGTCACTAACCCGTCCCAACTGCTTGCTTTTCCAAGTGCTTTTGAATAGCCTCAGAGAAATTCCTGTATAGTCATATGTACCACAATTAGCTGCAAGGGCAAAGGATTTGACCACTGCCTTTTGTCAGTTACATGGAGTATCACATATGTGATAGACTTCGCAGGGGGATAAACAAAGAATATGAAAGACACCCTAGCCCTGTGAACCCTGGATTCTGGCTGGATCACAGATGGGAACATAAGAAAAGAGAATTCTACCACTAAAAAATAATTAAATACTGAAAACTAAATATAATAGTCATTCATCTCTCTCCTCCCAGTTTCTATACTTGCTCAATTCCTTCACATTCTCTTGCCACTTCTTTCTATCTAAACTGCCTTCAGATATTTCAGTGACACTAGGAAAATGTAAGTAATACATTTTCTTCACAACAAAAATACACAAACGGTTGAAAAATATAGGTTTTTCAAACCAAAAAGCTGGCTCTTATTTTCTTTTCACTCCTATTCTCCCTTCATTTGGAGGGAGACATATTATTTCCAGCTTGTTTATTTATTTGGCTATTTATTCATATATTGAGTGTCTCTATCAATTCAGTATCCAATCCATGCCCATCACTCTGACCCATGCTGGGTGCCCAGAGTGCAGTCTGTAGATAGAGAAGATTACAGGGGCTCCCAGGATGCAAAGTAAGGGGCATTCGAAGGTCAGCAGAAACGGATCTAGTATCACAGCTGAGAAGTAATATTAATTAAAATTTGGGTCAGTGAGAACATTTCGAGCCTGTATATTGACTAGAGCAGAGATTCAAGGAGTTGAAAGAAAAGGTATCTATACCGACTCTAGAGGGCCAAATTAAAAATGTTAGCTGGCATTTTTCCACTCCTTCTCCAGGGTGCCATGGCTGTTAAAGTGGAATTGAAATGCATCCTTCCCAGTCTGGGG
Organism: Felis catus; assembly: GCF_018350175.1. NCBI lineage: Eukaryota > Metazoa > Chordata > Mammalia > Carnivora > Felidae > Felis > Felis catus. The sequence continues at coordinate 64,563,737 of NC_058379.1, read as the reverse complement.
GCCATTCTGATCTGACAAAGCAGAGCTACCCACTGTGCTAAATGTGCTGCCACTATTGCTCTGCCCTCATTCTTGGTTACAACTGCTTTCCAATTAATATCTTGGGTGCATTATAAATTTGCTCAGGATGCCAGTCATTCCATAAAAAAACAGACTTAAACTGAGCTCAGCAGTTATAATTATTTTTTGTTAATTTTATAGATTCTTTTTTTTAAGTTATCCAAGACTTACTCTTGTTTTATAGATTTCCCTGACTTCAAAGACCTCAAATCACAGAAAGCATAATTTAATTTTCTCTTACTTTACATGATGGGTTTGCTGGAAAATTTCTGTTTGCTTCTCTAGATCTACTCTCTACCCTTTTGCACCTGGGGAGCTGGAGCTGACTTACATGGCACTCTACAGATAGAACCCTTTGTCCTGTGGCTTTCTCTTGGATTTGATCAATGGGAATCACCAACAGGAGATTAGAGTTTATTCTCCTAGTTTCCTCACTATTGTTCAATGCTCAATTGCTGGTCACTGCTCCAGCAGTGGAGGAGGAAAGAGAAGTGAGAAGGTATAGGGAAGAGGGTGCACTGTCCCCAAATCCCAGTGACTATTTCTTTCCTTTGAACTCTCAACTTTATGAGAGGAGTAATTAACCTCAAGATATTGCATTATCTCTTATTTCCCTATTCCTATTACCTAAGTGCCTTTGTAAACTGTTCATTTATTAAAGCCTCCTCAAATTAAATCCAACTGGAATATATCTCTGTTCTTATTGTGATATAGACACAATGGGAAACGGATTTATTTGCCAGAAATTTTCTAGAGGTGATGTGGTAGAGGCAACTGCATTGTCATTGAAAAAGGTCAGGATGGAAATCCTGACTCCAAAACTTGCTCACCATGTGACCTTGGTCTAGTTACTTAATCATTCTGTGCCCCAGTTTTCTTCTCTATAAAATGAATAAGTTACTTTTCAAGTTTCCTGTGAATATATAATTTATGAAAAGTGCTAAGCATAGTACCTGGGGCAGAGAAAATTTCTTATCTTGGTGGCTAGCAATCAGTCCAGTCATTCAGGTGTTAATGAAGCCAATAATCCAGTTTCCACCCTTGTAGAGGCAAGCTTCTCTTAATCGCTTGGCCACTCAATGCCTTCTTGCACTCTTAACCCTGGGTAGACATGTATTCATTGATTCAACTAATATTTATTGATTGCCTATTATCTAGACGACATCATGTTAAGAGCTGTGGAGAATTAAAATAAGATGTAAGTCTTATTTCTTAAGAAGCTTATATTCTATCAGGAACAGGGAGACAAAGGAAATTATCATCAACTGGATTCCTAAGATGTCTTAGCTACTATCAGGTTTTCAAATATTCTTACCTAGGAAGCTGAGTGCCACAGAAAGGTAGAAATATAGGATATATCAAGGAGGCAGATTGCCAACAAACTAGAATGCAAAATATTTAGAGAAAGAAATGTATTTCTTTGAGTCTGGTAGTGATTATCTTGTAAATGCAAGCCATAAGTGATCCTGAAACTTACTTTTGGAATACACACTCAAAGAAAATAGGTATGATGTTTTGCCCATGACAGGCTGTACATTCATTTACTGATCCTCTTTTCTCTGCTCCACAGTACAGTTATCTTTTTACACAACTTTGACCTGGCCAGCCAATCATGATTTCAAAAAACTAATCTATTTTAATTAATTTTTTGCTTAAATGATACAAAGAGTGTACTCCATGTTTAATTCTACCCCAGATATTAAGGATTCTCTGACCCCCACTTTCAAATACAGATTTAAAACACTCCAGTATCATTGTTTTTGTTTTTCACAGGTCAATGATGTTCTAAACTGAAGGGTTCAGGGTTATAAGGGTCCATGCTGCACTCCTGGCAAGATAGCATTTGGCTGATTTATTTGGAAGCTCAATTTTCCTTACAGTAAAATGGTAAAATGTGGGTTTGCTCACAAACAATTCCTATTTCCATCCAATTTCAATTCTAAGCCATTAAAGACACATTAATATCCTTCAAGCTATCCATCCAGGTGAGAAAGGTAGGAAATTCAGGTTCTTCAAGGAGAAAATTGCTTCTAATACTCTGCCAAATAAATGACCACTGTTTCTGCCTACATATGAGCAGTCTGATCAGAATACACATAATTAGCTAGTCTTAGAATTTTCCAGCCCTCATAATCTTCTGTATTTCTTAGGAATATTGGACTAATCAGTTGGATATTGGACTAATCAGTTGACTTTTGAAGGAATCTGGTCATTTGAATTGGGATAGGAATTATCTTTTTTACATGGCTTCCCATTTGTCTTAGAGCGAGTTTCATGGGCCCAGTTTACTGCCATCTGAAACTCTTGTGAGTGTACTTGGGTGTGTGAGTTTGAACATTATTGGTACATCAAACCACTCATAAGCAATTTAGCTAGTCAGTGAACTGTAGGCTCTAGTGCTTTCCTAGGAATACAGACAATTTCCCATATATTACACATCCACTAGTATTAAAGACAAGCTTTGTGATTCCTATATCTGCCAAAGGCAGTCCATCTGGGAATACAATCAGACACAATAGACACACACACACACACACACACACAGAAATATACCAACATAGACACATGGACATACATAGACACATGGACATATGAAAAGTGCAGACATGAGCACACACATACATAGACACACACACACACACACACACAGAAACACATGTGTCTTTCCGTGTTTCAGAATGTCCATAAAATGACATGCTTTGAGTGATGTAAAATCATATGGCAGGGTGATATGAGATATCAGAGAGGAAAGGTCAGTTGGTGGTGAGATTTTACTGTATATCCCAATCCATCAGGGGGGTTGCACTGTCAAACAGTGTAACGAAGGCAAGACTTATAAATTAGTTATCTAGTCAGTTGAAGTTGAGAATTTACTGTTACTTTACACTTTTCCTCAATTTCCCCCCAAAAACAAAACAAAATAAAACAAACAAAAAATGCCAGCATATTACACTATTTCTTCCAACTGCAATGCCCTGAACCCCAACACAGTCTATATTCAAGAGTTAGTCATAGTTGAATAAATGCTTTGAAAGACTGTCTCCATTCATGACTGGAGGGCTGGGTCCTTGCATTTGTACAGCCTCTGCTATTAAGGAGAACACTATTCATTTGCAGAAATAAAATTTTGGAACTTTATAAGGGGAAAGAGTCTTAGCTATCATGTAGATAAGCAACTTTTCTTTTAAAGTTGATACAACTGAAGCCCTAATAGATGAAGTGACTTTTCCAGGGTCACATAGCATTATCACTGTAGCTTTGTTCCTTTGGGACTCGAGGATTTCCTCCTGAACATGAGACACACTCAAAGGTATTAAGCACCATATTAGTGACTTTTACAACATATTATGTAATTTGCTTAATTTTCACAACAATCTCATGAGGTGGATATAATCCTATTTTGTAGCTTGGAAACTGCTTGGTTGGTCAATGGAAGAATCTGGACTGGAACCTAGGTCTCCACACTGTTTCCTGGGATGTATCCATGCCAAATCTGCCTCTCTGCAGTCATTGATTAAAATGCAAACACACCTGGGAATTACAGTCTTAGAAGCTAATATCCCAGTTACTAATCCTGCTTTAGGGGAGATTAGTTGACAACTTGGTGAGAGCAGGAATTGGACTCTGAAGTTGTGCTTAAAGGCAGATTTTGATAGTGAAATGGCAGAGTATAAATGATCTATTTCATAGCTTAGCCTTGAGCTATTCCTATTCTATTTACCCATCAGCTGTGTGACAGTCTGGTAGAGGGGCAGATGGGAAAACCATTGCCAGAAAAGAGATAGGTCTGTCATTACTGGAGAAAGTGAGTCCCCCCCTCTGATCCACCTACCCCCTTCTATGAGAGCCCCATTGAGAAATGAGTTTGCCCTGGAACACTCAGAGGAAGCCCATTTTCTGGGGAACAGGCAAGGCTCCTCCAGGCAGTCTCATCACTTTGTGGCCTCTATGATGATAATATATTTGTGCCTAATCCATAATTAACTGGGAAGAGCATACTATTAATTATTTTGCTCAGTTGTTAATCAGTGGGGTGTTTCCCTCCCGCACCCCTCCCATTGAACACTAACCTGTCAAACTCTAGTAATTGTTGCATGAACAGGTTTGGGTAAAAGTCTCCAAGGAGGACAATTCTCTTGTTCCATTAGCGAGAACACATATAGATCATTTTCAGTGCTAATCTAGGGCTAAAATCAATTATGTCTCTTGTATTTAAAAATTAAATTGACTCGCCATGGGAGTAGGATGAAGGAAAAATACATTCCTTCTATTATGTGTAATTACAATTGTAAAACATTTTCCTTCGGAATGTAATTGCTGCCTGCAGAGGCTGAAGCAAGAGCTTGAAGCGTTTAGTGGAAAGGCTGGGCTTTCTTTCAGGTTTTTTCTTTGGGCTTTTGTTGCCCACCCCTCCCCAGACCTCTTTCTTCCTCTTCATTTTAATGCTATTATAACACTGTGAGGTCCTCTAAGGCTTCTCGACTTTCAAAGAATCTCAAATGTAGTTTAGGGCATAGGAAGCAAAAGCCAGCACAGAAAAAGAGAGAGCTAATTATGACTGTAATCTATATGATGAAAACTTCAATCTTACTAGTATTTATTTAGTGTTCATTGTGTGGCCAGGCCTGAGTTAGGTGCTGTGGGAAACACACACAAAGGACATGGTCTCTATTATCAAGGTTTTTGAAGTTGATGAATGGCTCATGTATAAGTTATATGAAAAATAAGCAGTTTTTCTTTCCTTTCTTTTTTTTTTTAATTGACAATATGATTACTTGACCAATGATAGACATTCCAATACTCGGGGAGGTCAGTAAATTAGGAGATCACACAATTGATTATGGTTCTCTCCCTAACAGTCAGTTCTCAGACTTGGCTTATTTCCTCCCTCAGAAACACCATCATTTCTCATAACTGCGACAATTCCATTTGAAGAGTATTTTGGTTAGGAAAAAACAGTAACCAACTCTAAGTGGCTCCTATATAGAATTGCGAGATGAAATACAGGCTACCCAGTTAAAAGTGAAATTCAGATTGTTAAGAAACAATACAACACACCCAAAATGAAGTTGCTTAGGCTAAGCCTCAAGTCATCAATTCATGACTTAATTACAGTTGCAGCTCTCCCAGAAATGGAATCTTAAACCAGTCAATCAGGAATCGTGTGATCAGCACTAGTTAGGTAACCTATCTGCCTGATTAGACCAATGCTCTCTCCTAAATTTTGTCATAACCAATCCCCTTGACCCCCCTTTTTTTTTGGCCTGGCATAACTTCCTTGTTCCTGTTTCCTACTGACCATAAAAGGCTTTCATTTTGTACAGCTCCTCAGAGCTCCTTTCTCTGTACTAGACTGGATGCTGCCTGACTTGAATTGACTTTGGCTCAAATAAACTCTTAAAATGTTTAATATGCCTCAGTTCATTGTTTGACAAGATAAACAACTATTAGAGGTGTTTTCTTTAAAAGTAGAATTATACCCCAAATATTACATGGGACATAATTATATGAAAACAAATATATTCATTGTTTATCTGAATTTCACAAGTAACTAAGGAGTTCTGAATTCTTATTTGCCAAGTCTGACAAATCTATTTACATAAAGAGAACTATTTATGACTAGGGTGTAGGATGTCTAACCATTTATTATTAAGATATAAGAAGTCTCTGGGGCGTCTGGGTGGCTCAGTCAGTCGAACCCTGGACTTCGGCTCAGGTCATGATCTCGCAGTCTGTGAGTTCGAGCCCCGCGTCAGGCTCTGTGGTGACAGCTCTGAGCCTGGAGCCTGCTTCCAATTCTGTGTCTCCCCCCTCTCTGCCCCTCTCATGCTCATGCTCTGTCTCTCTCTGTCTCTCCATAATAAATAAATGTTTTTTAAAAAAGATATATGAAGTCTCCAAAAATTCAAAGACCATAGTTATATCTTGACCTCAAAAATAGACTGAAATAGTGATTCAGGGCACAGAATCCTCTCTCTCTGTTCCCCCATTTCTGTTTCTTTTAAGACATCTGTTTTATTCTTGCTTTCACTCCAGGCATGCTTTCTTTGTTTACCAATGTTCCCCATGGAAAATAGAAATCACTGGCTATTTTGATTTTTTTTTTCAGGGACATCAGCCATGCTGTACTGGAACTGCTTAGTCCCATCTCCAAATTTCTGGAGAAAACATTGATTGGCCAAGCTTTTGTTAGTTGCCCACAGTTCAACCAATTAAGTAGAATGTGAGATTAATGTCACATTTTACAAATCCTGTGAAATCATGCATGTGAATGGTCCATTCTCATAAAAATGATGACAAAAGAATGGTCACAAAAACATTGGTGCCTACTACAACTTTCTTAAATTAGTGAACCCCCAATATATATCATTTTAAAACCTCTTTTAGTATTTCTACTTGTTAGAATGATTTACCTTAAAATCTGTTGTCATCTTAAAATTGCCCCTGTTAAAATCTGTATCTTCGGTTTTCTATTAAAAGTAACATTTCATGGGATGCCTGGGTGGCTCAGTCAGTTAAGTGTCCAACCGTTGATCTTGGCTCAGGTCATGATCTCACAGTTCCTGAGATTGAGCCCCATGTTGGGCTACGTGCTGACAGTGCAAGCCTGCTTGGAATTCTCTCTTTCTCTGCCTTTCCCCCCAACCATGCTCACTCCCTCTCTCTCACTCAAAATAAATAAATAAAACTTTATTAAAAAAAGAAGTATTTCCGTACAATTTATCTTTGTGTGTAGGTGATGCTGTCGCACTGCCCCATTGCCTTGAAGTCATTACTGATTCTTTTCCTTTACCTCTGTTTTTTCACATATAATCAGTCTCCATACTGTATTAACACTTCCATCATAATATCTTTTAAATTTAAGTCTTTTTATTTTACACATTTATCTAACTCTGTAATGCTACTAGTATCTTCATCACTTGTTTATTAACCACTTACATTTTGTAATAAGTCTTCCAGCCTGTTGTTGTTTGAAAATACTCAACACACTAAGTAGTTTTAGATTCTTTTGTTATTGTTGTTGTTTTTTTAAAAATCAGGATGTATATATCATCTTCTCCAATTCAAGAATAGGTTGTCACTATCTGTAGACATCATGTAGACATGTAGACATCTGAACACCCAGATGTAGACATCTGAAACCAGAACAGAATAAATACTGTTTAGAAGACTTAGTGCCTCGATGTGGAATGAGTCCCTGAATTCATTCTTTCCTACTTCATAGGGTTGTTGTCAAGATTAGATGCTTCAAAATATATTGCTTATGGGTTTTAGCATCTTATTTTGGATCTTTAAGTGGTATCTGTTAATATCAATATTCAAAGTTTCAACCTAATGTACCAAATTGCTCACCAGCCATGTTCCCTGTCCATAAATTTATAGAATAAGAATTGTCATAGTAGAAAAGGCTCATGACAGAGTTTTGAACTCCCTAAAACCAGAAGTCTGAATCACCCCCCCCCCAGAAATTATACTTTATTGATTCTTTCATTTTATTAAGAAAGGTGCTCAGTAAAAATGGATATAATTCCTAAGGTTCCATAAATTATTGTTCCTCTACTATGTTCAATTTGATTCTGTTTATCAAAGCAATTTCAGTGAATTTGTAAGACAAATTGCCCATCAGTCAATGAAGAGAAGAGGCAAAGTTAGTTTGAAAATAATCACTTTGACTTTCATGAAAAGATAGCATCACAAAGTGTCCCAAGGATTAATTAAGAAAAAGGGGGAAAAACTTTGAGTTAAAAAACTAATATTCTAACATATACTGATAGTGAAACCTCATTTTGCAATGCAATTTGATCAACTGTGTGTTCACTGCTGTTGAAAAAGTAGTAACAATGCTATACATGTATAATCGGTTTTCATTTCCTAGAAAGATAATGTAGTTGTGGTAGAAATAATAATAGTAGTATAGTGTAAGTGGTAGTAATAGTGATGATAATAATTGTATAGTTAGTATTGTTGAAAAAAAACAAAACAATCTGTATATGTCAATTGATATAAAATTATAAATGATATAGCCATTTCACCCACCTTCATTGAAATTTGGGAGGATTGACTTCATTCCCAGAGACTGGTTCTGGCAGACCTAAGCCAGTCTAGGTAATTTCATCTCACGTATGGTATGGACAATGAAGGTCTATGCCAATCAGTGTATGACACTCTTCTGGCCACAGAGATGGTCAGCAAGCTTCAAGAGGAGATAATCAGTATGACATCCAGAAACACATATGATGATTATGGAATTTGACATTCGCTCCCCACACTCCCTGGAAATTTTTGAGAAAGGACATGTGTCAATTTGCTACTGGCAGTCACTTTGTGACCTGAGGATACCAGGTTGAGGATGAAGCTGGCATTCAGAGGATGGTGGAGATAGTGAAAGAAAAATAGGGTAATAAAGGCAAAACTTTGATAGAATTGAGCCTAAAACTTTTAAATCTTAAGGGCACCTAGGTAGCTCAGTCAGTTGAGCCTCTGACTCTTGATTTTGGCTCAGGTCATGATCTCATGGTCGAAAGACCAAGTCCCACACTGGGCTCCTTGCTGAACGTGGAGCCTGCTAAAGAGTTTCTGTCTCTCTCCTTCTGCCCTTCCCCCTCCTCCTCTAAAACCAAACCAAACCAGAAAGATCTTTTAAATCTTAAACTTTCTATCAATATGAGAAAATATCTACCCCTTTTGTTTAAGCTAGTTTGATATGAATTTATTATTACCTGCAATGACAAACATCTATATTAACATAAAAGTAATCACTATGTTTTACAAGATACTTATATAGGCTTTTCCAATCTTGATCCTGTATAGAAATCTGTGAGCTAAATGTTAAGATACTATTACGTTCATATATTATTATGGTTGTTATTATTATTATTATACTTATTTTATTGATAAGAATTTAGAGGCTCAAAGAGATTGGAAGATTTTGCTAAAATATGAGGAACATCTAGGGTTCTACTGAGGCCCATTTTTTGGAATTCCATCACAATATTATTTTGTGGGAAACTACTAAATTGACTAGTGGGGACATCATTTTTTTAAAGTTTTTATTTTAATTCCAGTTAGTTAATATACAGTGTAATATTAGTTTCAGGTGTACAATATAGTGATTCAACACTTCCATACATCACCCAGTGCTCATCACAAGTGCACTTCTTAATCCCAATCATCTGTTTTTCCTGTCCCCCCCACCCTCTCCCACCTCCCTCCTGGTAACCATCAGTTTATTCTCTATAATTAAGAGTCTGTTTCTTGGTTTCTCTCTTTTTTTTCCCTTTGCTCACTTGTTTTGTTTCTTAAATTCCACATATGAGTGAAATCATATGGCATTTGTCTTTCTCTGACTCATTTATTTCATTTAGTACCCTACTCTATCCATGTCATTGGGTATGGCAAGATTTCATTCTTTTTTATGGCTGAATAATATTCCAATGTGTATATATAACACCTCTTCTTATCCATTGATATTTTGCTGGACACTTGGGCTGCTTCCACAATTTGGCTATTGTAGATAATACTGCAATAAACATAGGGATGCAATTATCCCTTTGAATTAGTGTTTTCACATTCTTTGGGTAAATAGCCAGTAGTATAATTCCTGGATTGTAGAATAGTTTTATTTTTAACTTTTTGAGGAGACTCCAAACTGTTTTACATAGTCACAGCACCAGCTTGCATTCCCAACAGTACATGAGTGTTCCTTTTTCTTCATATCCTCTCCAATACCTGTTGTTTCTTGTGTTGTTGACTTTAGCTATTCCCACAGGTTATGAGGTGATATCTCATTGTAGTTTTGATTCCCATTTCACAGATGGTAAGTGATGTTGAGCATCTTTTCATGTGTCTGTTGGTCATCTGGATGTCTTCATGGAGAAATGTCTGTTCATATCTTCTGCCCATTTTTTAAATGAATTATTTGTTTTTTGAGTGTTGAGTTATATAAGTTCTTTATATATTTTGGATACTAACCTTTTACCAGATATGTCATTTGCAAATATCTTCTCCCATTCCATATGTTGCTTTCTAGTTTTATTGTTTCCATCACTGTGTAGAAGCATTTTATTTTGATGTAGTTCCAAGAGTTTATTTTTGCTTTTGTTTTCCTTGCCTCAGGAGACATATCTAGAAAAATGTTGCTACAGCCCATGTCAAAGAGGTTACTGCCTGTGTTCTCTTCCAGGATTTTTATGGTTTCAAGTCTCACTTTTATGTGTTTAATCCACTTTGAATTTATTTTTTGTATGGTGTAAGAAAGGAAGGATGTTCCTTACTGTTTTGTTGAAAATTAATTGACCATATAGTTATGGGTTTTTTTTTAATTCTATTCCATTGATCTATGTGTCTATTTTTGGGCCAGTACTATGCTGTTTTGATCACTACAGCTTTGTAATATAATTTGAAGTCTGGAATTGTGATGCATACAGCTGGGCCTTTCTTTTCTAAAATTTCTTTGGCTATTCAGGGTCTTTTGTGGTTCCCTACAAATTTTAGGATTGTTTGTTCTAGTTCTGTGAAAAATGTTGTTGGTATTTTTTTTTTAATTTTTTTTTCAACGTTTATTTATTTTTGGGACAGAGAGAGGGAGACACAGAATCGGAAACAGGCTCCAGGCTCTGAGCCATCAGCCCAGAGCCTGACGCAGGGCTCGAACTCACAGACTGCGAGATCGTGACCTGGCTGAAGTCGGACGCTTAACCGACTGCGCCACCCAGGTGCCCCTGTTGTTGGTATTTTGATTGGGATTGTATTAAATTTGTAGATTGCTTTGAGTAGTATAAACATTTTAACAATATTTGTTCTTCTAATTCATGAGCATAGAATGTCTTTTATGTCATCTTCAATTTTTTTATCAGTGTTTTATAGTTTTCAGAGTACAGGTTTTTCACCTCTTTTGTTAGGTTTATTCCTAGGTATCTTATTATGTTTGGTGTAATTGTAAATGAGATGACTTTCTTAATTTATCTTTCTGTTGCTTCATTATTGGTGTATAGAAATGCAACAGATTTCTGTACATTGATTTTGTGTCCTGCGCCTTTACTGAATTTGCTTATCAGTTCTAGCAGTTTTTTTTGGTGGAGTTCGTCAGGTGTTATATATATAGTATCATGTCATCTGCAAATAGTGAAAGTTTTTCTTCTTCCTTACTGATTTAGGTCCCTTTTATTTCTTTTTGTTGCCTGTTTGCTGAGGCTAGGACTTCCAGTAGTATATTGAATAAAAATGGTGAGAAGACATCTTTGTCTTGTTCCTGACCTTAGAGGAAAGGCTCTCAGGTTTTCATTATTTAGGATAATGTTAGCTGTGAGTTTTTCATGTAAGGCCTTTATTACGATGAGATATGTTCCCTCTAAACACACTTTGTTGAGAGTTTTTATCATGAATGGATGTTGTATTTTGTCAAATGCTTTTTCTGTGTCTATTGAAATTATCATATGTTTCTTAATGTTTCTCTTATTGATGTGATGTGTAACACTGACTTGTTTGTGAATATAGAACCATCCTTATAACCCAGGAATAAATCTAGTGGGCACAACATAAAGGTTATCAAAAGTAAAAAGCAACATTCTGTTGCTAAGTTGATTAAGCCAGTGAGTTGGGTAGGTCCTTCTGGACAAGAATAAGTGTGAGACTAAAATATAGGAAAGAGAGGGTAAGTAATGGATCCCATCAGCATTCTGTAGGATTGTGAAACATCTAGATAAAACCTTTATGTAGCTTTGTCCCTAATCTGTGTGTTTTGTCACTATTTTTAGTAACACATGTATGTCTCACATTTTCCCAAAATGATCAAAAGGCCTTTCAGTTAGGCTTGTACCTTTCTGTCAAGAAGAAAGTCTTAGATAAACTCATTAATGCTGAAGCATTAGGGGCTTAATTAAAATGCAAATCTGAACCAGAGAGATTTGCATTTCAATGAAAAAGAATGAAGGGGATGATACTTACCTTAAAGGAATAAAGCAGTACTTGTGGTATTTCAAGTATCAGGGAGATTACTTTGAGGCAAGTATGTATTATCATCACTTTACAAACCACACTATTAGATAACTGAGTACTTACCTCTCTGTAAAGTCCACCAAAAAAAGGAGGGCATTATCACCTAGAGTATAAGGCTTTAGTACTGTCAATGCACAAATACAGAGATATGGTTAGAGCCATAGAGATATGTGTGGACAGAAAGAGAATTTAAAGGTTATCAGTCACATACATGATTTCAGATTATCAGACAGTTGCAGGAAATTAAGTGGGTTTAGAAGATTGGAAGTGACCTATTTTGTTAATCATATTTTGATTATATCTAAAGTTTGTATACATAACCAACATTTATACTACACACACATACAATTTTAATGAAATAGTACAAACCTACTGAAAGATATAGCAAGTACATCAATGTACCCTTAGTTCCTATTTTCTTCAAATTTTTTTCTAAAGAACTACACTCAGTATATATTTCTTTATGATTTTATTTAAACCTTCCTCCCAAGATAACAATGGTAAGATTTTGTATTTATTCTTTGCTTGAGTGTTTTTATAATATTACCACATATTAATATATAAATAAAAATATTTACTAGTATTCCTTAGATTTTTAAATACAGAAATCTTGGCCTATTAAACATATCATTCAGCTACTAGTTTTTTGGTTTGTTTGTTTGTTTTTTATTCTATCACATGAACATGAATATATTTTCATTTTTACATCTATTCTCCTATTTTTGGACATTTAAAGTGTTCTAACATGTTATAATGACAGATGCTGCCGTATATATTCTTTTTTTTTTATATGAAATTTATTGACAAATTAGTTTCCATACAACACCCAGTGCTCATCCCAAAAGGTGCCCTCCTCATTACCCATCACCCACCCTCTCCTCCCTCCCACCCCCCATCAACCCTCACTTTGTTCTCAGTTTTTAAGAGTCTCTTATGCTTTGGCTCTCTCCCACTCTAACCTGTTTTGTTTTTTTTTTTTTTTTCCTTCCCCTCCCCCATGGGTTCCTGTTAATTTCTCAGGGTCCACATAAGAGTGAAACCATATGGTATCTGTCTTTCTCTGTATGGCTTATTTCACTTAGCATCACACTCTCCAGTTCCATCCACGTTGCTACAAAAGGCCATATTTCATTTTTTCTCATTGCCACGTAATATTCCATTGTGTATATAAACCACAATTTCTTTATCCATTCATCAACTGATGGACATTTAGGCTCTTTCCATAATTTGGCTATTGTTGAGAGTGCTGCTATGAACATTGGGGTACAAGTGGCCCTATGCATCAGTACTCCTGTATCCCTTGGATAAATTCCTAGCAGTGCTATTGCTGGGTCATAGGGTAGGTCTATTTTTAATTTTCTGAGGAACCTCCACACTGCTTTCCAGAGCGGCTGCACCAATTTGCATTCCCACCAACAGTGCAAGAGGGTTCCCGTTTCTCCACATCCTCTCCAGCATCTAGAGTCTCCTGATTTGTTCATTTTGGCCACTCTGACTGGCGTGAGGTGATACCTGAGTGTGGTTTTGATTTGTATTTCCCTGATAAGGAGCGACGCTGAACATCTTTTCATGTGCCTGTTGGCCATCCGGATGTCTTCTTTAGAGAAGTGTCTATTCATGTTTTCTGCCCATTTCTTCACTGGGTTATTTGTTTTTCGGGTGTGGAGTTTGGTGAGCTCTTTATAGATTTTGGATACTAGCCCTTTGTCCGATATGTCATTTGCGAATATCTTTTCCCATTCCGTTGGTTGCCTTTTAGTTTTGTTGGTTGTTTCCTTTGCTGTGCAGAAGCTTTTTATCTTCATAAGGTCCCAGTAATTCACTTTTGCTTTTAATTCCCTTGCCTTTGGGGATGTGTCGAGTAAGAGATTGCTACGGCTGAGGTCAGAGAGGTCTTTTCCTGCTTTGTCCTCTAAGGTTTTGATGGTTTCCTGTCTCACATTTAGGTCCTTTATCCATTTGGAGTTTATTTTTGTGAATGGTGTGAGAAAGTGGTCTAGTTTCAACCTTCTGCATGTTGCTGTCCAGTTCTCCCAGCACCATTTGTTAAAGAGGCTGTCTTTTTTCCATTGGATGTTCTTTCCTGCTTTGTCAAAGATGAGTTGGCCATACGTTTGTGGGTCTAGTTCTGGGGTTTCTATTCTATTTCATTGGTCTATGTGTCTGTTTCTGTGCCAATACCATGCTGTCTTGATGATGACAGCTTTGTAGTAGAGGCTACAGTCTGGGATTGTGATGCCTCCTGCTTTGGTCTTCTTCTTCAAAATTCCTTTGGCTATTCGGGGCCTTTTGTGGTTCCATATGAATTTTAGGATTGCTTGTTCTAGTTTCGAGAAGAATGCTGGTGCAATTTTGATTGGGATTGCATTGAATGTGTAGATAGCTTTGGGTAGTATTGACATTTTGACAATATTTATTTTTCCAATCCATGAGCAGGGAATGTCTTTCCATTTCTTTAAATCTTCTTCAATTTCCTTCATAAGCTTTCTATAGTTTTCAGCATACAGATCCTTTACATCTTTGGTTAGATTTATTCCTAGGTATTTTATGCTTCTTGGTGCAATTGTGAATGGGATCAGTTTCTTTATTTGTCTTTCTGTTGCTTCATTGTTAGTGTATAAGAATGCAACTGATTTCTGTACATTGATTTTGTATCCTGCAACTTTGCTGAATTCATGTATCAGTTCTAGTAGACTTTTGGTGGAGTCTATCGGATTTTCCATGTATAATATCATGTCATCTGCAAAAAGCGAAAGCTTGACTTCGTCTTTGCCAATTTTGATGCCTTTGATTTCCTTTTGTTGTCTGATTGCTGATGCTAGAACTTCCAGCACTATGTTAAACAGCAGCGGTGAGAGTGGGCATCCTTGTCGTGTTCCTGATCTCAGGGAAAAAGCTCTCAGTTTTTCCCCGTTGAGGATGATGTTAGCTGTGGGCTTTTCATAACTGGCTTTTATGATCTTTAAGTATGTTCCTTCTATCCCGACTTTCTCAAGGGTTTTTATTAAGAAAGGGTGCTGGATTTTGTCAAAGGCCTTTTCTGCATCGATTGACAGGATCATATGGTTCTTCTCTTTTTTTTTGTTGATGTGATGTATCACATTGATTGATTTGCGGATGTTGAACCAGCCCTGCATCCCAGGAATGAATCCCACTTGATCATGGTGAATAATTCTTTTTATATGCCGTTGAATTCGATTTGCTAGTATCTTATTGAGAATTTTTGCATCCGTATTCATCAGGGATATTGGCCTGTAGTTCTCTTTTTTGACTGGGTCTCTGTCTGGTTTAGGAATCAAAGTAATACTGGCTTCATAGAATGAGTCTGGAAGTTTTCCTTCCCTTTCTATTTCTTGGAATAGCTTGAGAAGGATAGGTATTATCTCTGCTTTAAACGTCTGGTAGAACTCCCCTGGGAAGCCATCTGGTCCTGGACTCTTATTTGTTGGGAGATTTTTGATAACCGATTCAATTTCTTCGCTGGTTATGGGTCTGTTCAAGCTTTCTATTTCCTCCTGATTGAGTTTTGGAAGAGTGTGGGTGTTCAGGAATTTGTCCATTTCTTCCAGGTTGTCCAATTTGTTGGCATATAATTTTTCATAGTATTCCCTGATAATTGTTTGTATCTCTGAGGGATTGGTTGTAATAATTCCATTTTCATTCATGATTTTATCTATTTGGGTCATTTCCCTTTTCTTTTTGAGAAGCCTGGCTAGAGGTTTGTCAATTTTGTTTATTTTTTCAAAAAACCAACTCTTGGTTTCGTTGATCTGCTCTACAGTTTTTTTAGATTCTATATGGTTTATTTCTGCTCTGATCTTTATTATTTCTCTTCTTCTGCTGGGTTTAGGCTGCCTTTGCTGTTCTGCTTCTAGTTCCTTTAGGTGTGCTGTTAGATTTTGTATTTGGGATTTTTCTTGTTTCTTGAGATAGGCCTGGATTGCAATGTATTTTCCTCTCAGGACTGCCTTCGCTGCGTCCCAAAGCGTTTGGATTGTTGTATTTTCATTTTCGTTTGTTTCCATATATTTTTTAATTTCTTCTCTAATTGCCTGGTTGACCCACTCATTCGTTAGTAGGGTGTTCTTTAACCTCCATGCCTTTGGAGGTTTTCCAGACTTTTTCCTGTGGTTGATTTCAAGCTTCATAGCATTGTGGTCTGAAAGTATGCATGGTATAATTTCAATTCTTGTAAACTTATGAAGGGCTGTTTTGTGACCCAGTATATGATCTATCTTGGAGAATGTTCCATGTGCACTCGAGAAGAAAGTATATTCTGTTGCTTTGGGATGCAGCGTTCTAAATATATCTGTCAAGTCCATGTGATCCAATGTCTCATTCAGGGCCCTTGTTTCTTTATTGACCGTGTGTCTAGATGATCTGTCCATTTCTGTGAGTGGGGTGTTAAAGTCCCCTGCAATTACCACATTCTTATCAATAAGGTTGCTTATGTTTATGAGTAATTGTTTTATATATTTGGGGGCTCCGGTATTCGGCGCATAGACATTTATAATTGTTAGCTCTTCCTGATGGATAGACCCTGTAACTATTATATAATGTCCTTCTTCATCTCTTGTTACGGCCTTTAATTTAAAGTCTAGTTTGTCTGATATAAGTATGGCTACTCCAGCTTTCTTTTGGCTTCCAGTCGCATGATAAATAGTTCTCCATCCCCTCACTCTCAATCTAAAGGTGTCCTCAGGTCTAAAATGAGTCTCTTGTAGACAGCAAATAGATGGGTCTTGTTTTTTTATCCATTCTGATACCCTATGTCTTTTGGTTGGTGCATTTAATCCATTTACATTCAGTGTTATTATAGAAAGATACAGGTTGAGAGTCATTGTGATGTCTGTATGTTTTATGCTTGTAGTGATGTCTCTGGGACTTTGTCTCACAGGGTCCCCCTTAGGATCTCTTGTAGGGCTGGTTTAGTGGTGACAAATTCCTTCAGTTTTTGTTTGTTTGGGAAAACCTTTATCTCTCCTTCTATTCTAAATGACAGACTTGCTGGGTAAAGGATTCTCGGCTGCATATTTTTTCTGTCTAGCACCCTGAAAATCTCCTGCCAATTCTTTCTGGCCTGCCAAGTTTCAAAAGAGAGATCAGTCACGAGTCTTATAGGTCTCCCTTTATATGTGAGGGCACGTTTACCCCTTGCTGCTTTCAGAATTTTCTCTTTATCCTTGTATTTTGCCAGTTTCACTATGATATGTCGTGCAGAAGATCGATTCAAGTTACGTCTGAAGGGAGTTCTCTGTGCCTCTTGGATTTCAATGCCTTTTTCCTTCCCCAGTTCAGGGAAGTTCTCAGCTATTATTTCTTCAAGTACCCCTTCAGCACCTTTCCCTCTCTCTTCCTCCTCTGGGATACCAATTATGCGTATATTATTTCTTTTTAGTGTATCACTTAGTTCTCTAATTTTCCCCTCATACTCCTGGATTTTTTTATCTCTCTTTTTCTCAGCTTCCTCTTTTTCCATAACTTTATCCTCTAGTTCACCTATTCTCTCCTCTGCCTCTTCAAGCCGAGCTGTGGTGGTTTCCATTTTGTTATGCATTTCGTTTAAAGCGTTTTTCAGCTCCTCGTGACTGTTCCTTAGTCCCTTGATCTCTGTAGCAAGAGATTCTCTGCTGTCCTGTATACTGTTTTCAAGCCCAGCGATTAATTTTATGACTATTATTCTAAATTCACTTTCTGTGATATTATTTAAATCCTTTTTGATCAGCTCATTAGCTGTTGTTATTTCCTGGAGATTCTTCTGAGGGGAATTCTTCCGCTTGGTCATTTTGGATAGTCCCTGGCGTGGTGAGGACCTGCAGGGCCCTTCCCCTGTGTTGTGGTGTATAACTGGAGTTGGTGGGCGGGGCCGCAGTCAGACCTGATGTCTGCCCCCAGCCCACCGCTGAGGCCACAGTCAGACTGGTGTGTGCCTTCTCTTCCCCTCTCCTAGGGGCAGGATTCACTGTGGGGTGGTGTGGCCCGTCTGGGCTACTTGCACACTGCCGGGCTTGTGATGCTGGGGATCTGGTGTATTAGCTGGGGTGGGTAGGCAAGGTGCACGGGGGCAGGAGGGGCAGGCTTAGATCGCTTCTCCTTAGGTGATCCTCTTCAGGAGGGGCCCTGTGGCAGCGGGAGGGAGTCAGATCCGCTGCCGGAGGTTTGGCTCCACAAAAGCACAGAGTTGGGTGTTTGCGTGGAGCGAGCAAGTTCCCTGGCAGGAACTGGTTCTCTTTGGGATTTTGGCTGGGGGATGGGTGGGGGAGATGGCGCTGGCGAGCGCCTTTGTTCTCCACCAAGCTGAGCTCTGTCGTCAGGGGGCTCAGCAGCTCTCCCTCCCTTTGTCCTCCAGCCTTCCCGCTTTCCGAGCAGAGCTGTTAACTTATGACCTCCCAGACGCTAAGTCGCGCTTGTTGTGGGAACACAGTCCTTCAGGCCCCTCCGCTTTTGCAAGCCAGACTCGGGGGCTCTGCTTGGCCGGCGAGCCGCCCCTCCGCCCCGGCTCCCTCCCGCCAGTCCGTGGAGCGCGCACCGCCTCGCCGCCCTTCCTACCCTCTTCCGTGGGCCTCTCGTCTGCGTTTGGCTCCAGCGACTCCGTTCTGCTAATCCTCTGACGATTTTCTGGGTTATTTAGGCAGGTGTAGGTGGAATCTAAGTGATCAGCAGGACGCGCGGTGAGCCCAGAGTCCTCCTACGCCGCCATCTTGCCGCTTCTCCTCTGCCGTATATATTCTTATACTCATCATCTTGTGTCATTATTCAAGAGTCTCCCAAGAATACCCAGCTAGTTGCACCAATTCTCTCTCCATATTTTTCTGTCTCCAAAGCATATATATTTATGTTTTTCCAATCTATTAAGGGTAAAACCATTTTAATTTGTATTCCATGATGACCAGTGACGTTAAACATCTAATGTGTTTATGAATGTTCTTGTTTCCTCTTGTGAATGGTCTACTAATAATTTCCTTCAATTTTTCCCTTATTATCTCTTTGTCTTCTCATTTTTATTTTGTGGGACCTCTTTATATAACTCCTTACTTATATAGTTAAAAAATCTTCTCAAGATCATTGTTTCTTTTTATTTTATTTAAGATGTTTTTATAGCACAAAATTTTAAATTTTAATATAATCAAATGTATCAATCTTTTACTTCATAGTGAGCTTCTTCTATCTTAAGAAATTCTTTCCTACTTCAAAATCATAAAGATACTGTAATGCATTCAGTAAATATTCGTTAAGTTACACTATGTCTGGCATTGATCTTGAAGATGTATAGTAATAAAGCAAACAGACACATAGCACTTATCTTCGAGAAGCTTACATTCCAGTGATGGGAGGGACAAAAACAAATAAATGATGATAGCTTGATAATTCAGGTTTTAATCAAAAACAAAGCAGGACTGATTATAAATGATATGAAGCTTTATTTTAGGAAGGATTGTCAAAAAAGGAATAATAATACAATAATGATGCATAGCAGTCCATCTGAGTGGGAAAAACAAGTGAACCAGGGGAGTATAAAGTATTGCAGGCAGAGAGAATAGTGAGGGGAAATATCTTGAGACAGGAGCATGCCTGGCATCATCAACAGATAGCAACTTATATTTTTAGCTGTGACCCATACTGCAATGTTCTGAATGTTTGCACCCGCCCCTCACTAAATTCAAATGTTAAAACCTTAACCTTCACATGATAGTATTAGGAGCTGGGGCCTTTGGAAGGTAAAGCCCTGTAGAAACCCACCAGGGAACTTGTTGGTCCCTTCCATCATGTGCAGATACAATGAAAAGTCTGCAACCTGGAAGAAGTCCCTCATCCAACCATGCTGGCACCTTATCTCAGACTTCTAGCCTCAAGAACTGTGAGATACAGATTTCTGTTGTTTACAAGTGCTGAAAAACAAAATTCAACCTAGTGAAATTTAAAGATCTTATTGGCTTTATTGAATGTTTCATGAATTAGGCAGCATCCTACGGAGCACACAGAAAGAAGCTCTGGAGAGATGAACAAAATGGGATACTTTTAGAGGTAGAAGGAACAGGGAAAAGAAAAGTGGGCCACTTCATTTTCTTTGGGCGATGGAAGGGGACTATCATACAGATGGCTTCACTAATGCTGACCAGGAAATTCTAGATTTACGTTTTAAGATTATATCCCTGGGAGAGGTTGAAACTGCAGTTAGGTTATTTATTAAGTCTTGGTTTGCTGGCCTGGGGCTTAGAACAAGTAACTCCATTTTTGGCCTTTTGTCTGTCTGTCTGTCTGTCTGTCTCTTTCTCTTTTAACACAACCCAGTTTTTTAGTGTTTTTTTTTATTTTTTTAATGTTTATTTATTTTTGACAGAGAGAGACAGAGCATGAGCGGGAAAGGGGCAGAGAGAGACGGAGACCCAGAATCCGAAGCAGGTTCCGGGCTCTGAGCTGTCAGCACAGAGCCCAACTCAGGGCTCAAACTCACAGACCACAAGATCATGACCTGATCCGAAGTCGGATGCTCAACCGACTGAGCCACCCAGGCACCCCTCAATTTTTTAGTTTTGTTATAGCAACTCAAGTGGACTGAGAAACATACCGTTCTTGCACATACACTCGGTTTCAACCTTAGCAGACAACTTAGTTTTTCTTTAACACAGATTGTGATTTTCTATTTCTGTGATGTTATAAATATAAATTCCTCTTTAATATGTTCTTCTTTCCATCCCTACATCACTTACAAAATGAAATTCATTTATTCATTCCTTCATTCAAAAGTCTACTAGTTGTGGGGTGCCTCAGTAGGTTAAGCATTCAACTCTTGATCTTAGCTCAGGTCTTGATCCCAGAGTCTTGACCTCAGGGTCATGAGTGCCCCATGTTGGGCTCCATGCTGGGTGTGAAGCCCACTTAAAAAAATTTACTATTTGCTAAGTAACTCATCAATAAAACTTTAACTTTCTCAATCTTTCTAACTCTTCCAAGAAGAAATACAATCTCTTCTTTGAATCTCCACAGGTGTTAGCAAATATCTAATGACACATATACTTTTTACCAAGTTTCTTTCACTTTTTTATTATGTGTGCTTGATGCACTGCCAAGAAACATGGTGCTCACTATATAATTAAGTTGAATTCATCATCAGTGCAGTAGGGGTTAGACTCAGTACTGGGGCAGTACCCTTGGCTCCTCCATTCACTGGAATTTTGAGGGCATAGTTGCTCCACACAAGGTATTTTGTGCCTCACTAGTCTGCATTTCCACCCCATTTTAAGTAGTGTTGGTTAGTGTTAATGTATGTATGTGTGATGTATGCATTGTTTCCTTAGGTAATATATCATATCTTCCTAACGGTATTTATCATATCTTTCATTGTCACTCTTGGGAAAAAGACCCAAATGTTAAGATATCAAATTAATGTCACATTTTGGAAGAAAATATAAGAATACCATCCCTTGACCAAGGTCTTTAAAGTACATGCTTGTTTTTTTCATAATTCAAGACATTTTCCCATAGTTAATTTCTGTCATTAAATTTTGACCATAGTATCTAAACTCATTTGATTTTGGGGAAAAATGTTTAATCCCTCAGCCTCAGTATTTTCATGTGTAAATATGGAAATGGCAACTCTGCACAGGGGTTATCTCCTTGGATTAAACGGTATGATATCAATAAAATACCTAGAAGTATCTGATGCATTGTGTCACTAGATAAATGTTAATATCCTCCCTTTTCTATGCTTCTCCAAAGAAATCTGCTCATATTCACACAACGGCAACCACAGTGTGTATAAATGTACAGAGAAAAAGACAAGCCAAAACTTCATGATGAATAGCTGCAACTTCAATCTTGAAATAGGTATCATTGAGGCATCTATGTTACAAGTTGTACCACTAGCAGACCAAGATCATGTTGAGCTACTAAAAACATTAGGAAACTTAGTTACCTGATTTGATCTGGAATTAATTATACTGGGCCTGTTGCCCTCGTTCTTCCTTGGATTCCTGTTCTGGGAGAAACAGGGTAACCATATTATGAATTATATTCCACTTAGCTGAGGACCTGCCACCTTGCATTCTCTTTCTATTTCACCTGGGGAAAGGTTTTGACACCAGTGACCTATATTCCCAGGCATATCTTGGGGCACTACTCACTGTAGATTCACCATGGAGGACTCAGTATTTCTGCCCACTGAGACCTAAATACTACCTTCTACATCCTACCTTGATTAGACATCATTAAGCTTGACAACAGTTTCACAAATACCTCAGGGGGATACTTTACCTTGGAATTTCTATGCTGAATTATAGGCCACTGCAATTTTAGAGAATCAACATAAGTCTCTTCTGTCCATCATACATACTACCTCCTTCTGTTTTACAGAGTTCTGTGGTATTTAAACTGGTATGTCTTCTAGCTAAGAACCTTAGATTTTTGACTTAAGGTCGAATGAGAAGATTGCTGCAGGGGTTTCTTAGTTTGCCTGCCTTCTTGGCCTTTCTAAGCTATAGAGTAAGAATCTTCAAAGCTTAAATTTATCATAATTTGTGCTGATGACTTAGCTGTTTTTGTTATTCAAGTAAGAAGTCAGAGGAGATTTTAAATTTTGCTTTACTAAGAGTCATATATTAAAGCAGTTTGCCTCTTCTGTTACTTTTTGCGGGTCCTTTGAAGAGTTCCTTGATTTTGGACTGGATTAAATTTATATAATTTCCCCCAAGGGAGTCAGGTGAATGCCAGTTATGTGGCTAGAGACTGGAATTAAGTTTCTCTGCTGGCAAACATGAAGGAAACAAAGCATCTCCAGAGATGTTGGGGTACGCTGAATGGAACCACAGCAAAGTCCAAAGGGAGAAATAAAGTCAAATTTGCTAGTAAAAGCAGAAATAACAAGTCTTACAAGGGGAGAGGATGGAATCCTGGTCTATATCCTGGAGGATATAAAGCTTCTTCAGTTCTGGTAGAGAAAGAATTACAGAAAAAGTGGGTTGAAAATAGCTGGAGAGGGAGAGAGTGAGGTGGCAGGGGGACAGAGTTTTCTTGTCACTACCTTGCCTGACCTGGACCATTACACTATGGACACACTAGACACGTCTAAGAACTGTCCACAGATGAGCCAACTTCAAGCTGAGTGGATTTTCACAAATAGCAATGGCATGGAAGTATACATGCTCAGATAGGAGATGCTCATTTAGAGGAGAGTATGCCATATTCTAAATTTTCTGATGTCAAAGAGACTTTAGGGCAATGGTTATCTTGCTTGTGTATTAGAATCATCCATGAAGTTTTTAAAAAAAATATATTGATTTCTGGGCCTATCTTCAAAATATTGTGCTTTAATTGGTCAACTGTGGAGCACCGCTGTGTGTTCAATCTTCTCAGGCGATTCGAACATGCAGCCAACACTGCAAGCTCCGACCTGGAAAGAAGCCTCACTCAGGAATAAGTCTAGTCCTATCCCTGTATGAGAACAAAACTCTGCAGGGAAGAATCACACTGTCTTTGGTAGGGATATAAGCTTTAAAGATATAAATTTTATCATGTTTTTTTCACATAGCCAAATAGTCTCTGGGCTCTCAATCAGTTTTTTTTTTTTTTTTAATTTTTTTTCCCAATGTTTATTTATTTTGGGGACAGAGAGAGACAGAGCATGAATGGGGGAGGGGCAGAGAGAGAGGGAGACACAGAATCGGAAACAGGCTCCAAGCTCTGAGCCGTCAGCCCAGAGCCTGACGCGGGGCTCGAACTCCCAGACCGCGAGATCATGACCTGGCTGAAGTCGGACGCTTAACCTACTGCGCCACCCAGGCGCCCCTCAATCAGTTTTAATCTAACAGATATATTTCAGGCAATATTAAGTAGATCAATAGTCTATACTTATTCAACTAACTGGATAATTATTCAGTTGTTCTATTCACCAGACCGAATCTAAATCCATAAGAAGAGAGGCTATATTTTGCAAAGATTGGTAATGTGCAATAATGAAAAAGAAATTACTGACAGCCTATTTTTTAATTGATCAGTATGACAAAATGATGAAGCCTAGACTTTTTTTTTAATATTCATCACAACTTGTTCTCATGTCCTAGAAATATTCTAACCTAGAAAAGTTCATGGGTTTGAATTGCTCAATAATGAAAGACAATGAAGTGAAGACAACATTGTATAGCTCATTTCCCTCTTTATCATGTCTTAGAAGACTAGAATCATCAGAAATGAAGACTCCACAGCCTTTCCTGGTTTTGATACATGAATCTCACTTTCACTGAGTTTCCTCACGAAGATCCCAGCAATGATGTTCAGGTCTTCATCACCAAATAAATTAATCTTGTGCGATACATTTTCAGTTCAGTTAAATGTCATTAATTTAGGAAACAGCATGACAGAATTGGTCTAGAATCTGGAGAACTGAATTCTGGTAACAGCTAATATCATTGAAGTAACTTTGGCTGAGCTCCTTAATCAATCAAAGACGAATTTTCCATTTCCATAATGGGGACAAATAAGACTTGTCCTGCCTATCTAGCAAGTTCCTGCTAACATCAAAACTATAGAACTGCAACCACTGAAGGCTTTAGTCTACAGCTCTGTTTTATTCCATTCCCTGCTTGTCTTCTCTGTGCTAGGCATTATTTCAAATGGGATTTGTAGAAGAATAAGATACAGATGAAATTTTGAACAAGTTTATACTTGGGATTGTCGTAGAAGAATGGGACAGCCCACGTTTTGGAAAAGTTTATAATCATAATCTGCAGTGTGACCCACATCTAATCTTTGTCCCAACCTAACCAGGAGAGGACATTTATGAGCAGCCCCATTCTCACCAGCAGATACAGCCCAGAATTCATCTCTGCAGACCTCAGTCCTTTACCAAGGGAGTCCTGAGTGGATCTCTTCATGTCCTCAAT
The DNA here is from genome assembly GCF_018350175.1 of Felis catus. Taxonomy (NCBI): domain Eukaryota; kingdom Metazoa; phylum Chordata; class Mammalia; order Carnivora; family Felidae; genus Felis; species Felis catus. Next base: position 64,538,802 of record NC_058379.1, on the reverse strand, counting down.
CCACTAAGTATATGTTACTCCTTAACTTCAATCACATGAGCCAGGTTTGTAAAGTCAACTTTCTCTTCTGTCCTATGTTGCATTCTAGGTCTGTACTGGGATAAGATTACTTCTCAAAGCTCCAGCCCCATGATACAGGACCCTGATAATCAGACTAGCATCTACTACTAAGATATCTCCAAGAATTAAGCACTACATAATTTGTAAGGTTCAGTGAAAAATGAAAACATGGAACTCATTCAAAAATTATTAAGAAATTAAAGATTACCACAGAACAGCATTACACTGAGTGCTGAGCCCTTCTCAGTGCAGGACCCCATGCAACTATCATGAACCCAGTGCTGCCTGAATCCTACAACTCAGCCACCATCTTGGGTCCTTTCTAAAAAATGACGAAAGTTTCTTTATAACTACAAAGAGATAATGCTACCCACCTAATTGTTTTTTGTTTTGTTTTTTTGTTACATTTATTTATTTTTGAGAGACAGAGTAAGACAGAGCACGACCAGGGGAGGGGCAGAGAGAGAAGGAGACACAGAATCTGAAGCAGCCTCCAGGCTCTGAGCAAGCAGTCAACACATAGCCTGACACGGGGCTCAAACCCATGAACCATGAGGTCATGACCTGAGCTGGAGTCAGACACTCAACCGACTGAGCCACCCAGGCGCCCCTACTACTGCCCACCTAAATTGTGTATATTCTTATACTTGAAGCTCCAAGTTGCCTTAAGGCTAACTACAGTACTGGATCTTCTGTTTGCTATAGCCTCCTGGATCTTATTCAAGCTCTTGAGATGCAATAGTTGCAAATTTGGCATTCCCCTTAAGGACACAACCTCATAGCATTATCTCACCTCTCCCTAACCCAGCACTGCCTATTCTCAGTTCTACAGGGAGAAATACTATCCTCTACAGTCAGCTTAGGGGTTTCCTAGTGGTCTATTGCTGCCCTAGAAATAAATACGCTTTCCAACACTCACCCCCTTGAGTCATTTCTGAAGGTTTACAAGTATCTGGGTGTGCAGCAAGCAGCAGGACAGCTTCCTCACTGAGCAGCCAAATAGTTAGGCTTCAGGACTGCAGTATTTCCACTCAAAGACTGTGTCTCTAGAAAGTGAGACCTGAAAGCATAAGTACAATGAAATTCCCACCCACTGAACTGCAGATTGCTTGAGCCAGAAGAGTTTGGGCCAGGAATGGGGGATTTTTCTCTGATTCAGCACAGCCTCTGGGCATTATGATAGCACTCTTCACAGGGATCCTTGCACTAGTGTCTTGGCTCTGACCTCCTCAGGCCAAAGATGAGCTATGAGGCCACTCTCAGGGATGAGGCCCAGATATCCAAAACCCAGGACCCAATTGGTATTTTGTATCCCTGTTTCTTCTCAGAATTCTTTTGCTGCCAAGTCTCCTGTCTCTTATTTCTCACCCATTCTGATTTTTAAATCCACTAGAAGGCACCTAAAGCTGCCTTCCTTAAAAGAAAGAAAGAAAGAAAGAAAGAAAGAAAGAAAGAAAGAAAGAAAGAAAAGAAAACTAAATAAAATAAAAATACTTTGCTCTTACTCAAGTATAATTTGTTTATTGGAAATGTGGATATCAGAATCTCTTTTTTAAAGAGGGGGCAAGTGGTTTTATTTCCTCCAGTTTAAGTGGAAAATAGGAAAAAAAAGTGTTTTGTTTTCATTTTGCTAAATGGGTAATAAGAGATGTATTTTCAAGCCTTACCAGTTTACTCTCCAGTCTGCTCAAGTCCAGTGTGCCTTGTAGCCCACGATGGCTCTGACCTGCCTGTAAACACTGATTTGAAGAATAAATGGAATGATATGTATGAAATGATTTTGAGAGTGCAAAGTGTGATAAAAATGGATCTACATAGACATTTAAATTATTCATCTACTATTCAAATAAAACTGACAAGATAGTAAAATTCTGGAATGTTTTAGAAATGGAACACACACACGTACATGCACATGCACACACATACAAACGTAGAGAACATGTAGTTCAAACGTTTCATTTCACAGGTGCCAAAGCTAACAGAGTAAGACTAGAAATCTGTTTTGTAGCTTTCAACTTACTTCTTTCACTTTGGTGTATTATGTGGTAAAAATATTTGTTAGGCATAATTGTGAGCAAACACAAGAGGCCAGAGACAGAATTGCATTTAGGAGGTATTTCTTTGACAAAAATGTAGGTAGTGCATTGCAAGACTAGAAAGAACAGGATGTCTGTCTTTTTTGGTAATGTTAGAAAATGTTGACAACGCCTGCATCCAGTAATTAACTGCTGTTGCAAAATGGCAACATTGTAATCATTTTAAATGTTTCTCTCACCTCCTTCCTTTGCTATTTGGTTACCTGGTGGAACAGTGTGGAAAAATATGTAGGAAAGCATGTAGAAAAGTAAGAATAAATGTTTGATTTTTTTTATACTCACTTCCCTGTCTTTTTCATAAGGTAAAATTAAAAATACATGTATCATTAGGAATTCATTTTAAACATATTTAAAGAGTTCCAGTACATTGCAATGATTGTTGTTATTGGATCAAAAGTATTTTGGAAATCAAATTTCTCCAAAAAAACTTTCCTTTCTTCCTCCATCCCTCTTTCCGTCCCTCCCTCTCTTTTTTTCCTTCTTTCCTTCCTTTCCGCCTTCCTATCTTCTATCTATTTTCTTTTCAAGAACTTAGGCATGTTCATGGCTACTGGGTTGGTTATTGTTTTTAGGTCTTTTGAGTGAAACAGGTCAGGATATATATGCATATTTTGAGTTGAGATTGTTATTTTTGTTTCAGGTTCAAGACCGTAAGATTTTTAGCTTAACTTCTAATTTACGTGTTCTTTGTTTCACATAAAGAACCTGGATTCTCAAGATATTCTCAAGAAGCAACCTGTGCCCATCAATAAGGAAGGGATTTTTAAAAAGTGGTATATATATATATATATATATATATATATATATATATAATGTATCTATACATATGTATATACACACATATATATGTGTGTATATACATATGTATATATACACACACACATATATATATACATATATATATATAATGAAATATCACTCAGCCTTAAAAAAATAATGAGATTTTGCCATTTGCAACAAATAGAGGGACCTAGAGGGTATTATGTCAACTGAAATAAGTCAGACTGAGAAAAGCAGTTACCATATGATTTCACTTATTGTGGAATCTAAGAAACATAACAAATGAACAAACAAATAAAAAAAAAGGAACTGATACAGACTTATAAATACAGAGAACTAACTAGTGGTTACCAGAGGGGAAAGGGTTGGAAGGCTGGGCAAAGTAGGTGAAGAGAAATAAGAGGTAAAACTTCTAGTTATAAATTAAATAAGCCATGAAGATGAAAAGTACAGCATAGGGAATATGCTAATATTCATATAGCATATAATACAATATAGCATATAATATAATAACATAGTAATAATGGTGTATGGTGACAGATGGGACTACACTTATTGTGGTGAGCCCTGTATAATGAATGTATAAAATTGTTGAATCACTATGTTGTACACCTAAAACTGACATAACATTGTATGTCAACTATACTTCAGTAATAATAAAAATAAATTGAGAAAAAAGAAAGAATCTGGATTCTCAAGAGAAATGAAGATGACACAATTAGAATGTCCAATAATTATATGTTACTTTATATCATTTTTCACACACAATAGGATCCAAATAACAATTCTAATACTACCACCATTAATAATGATTCTTTTTTAAAAACTTTATGTATTCATTTTGAGAAAGATAGAGAGAAAGAGCAGGGGAGGGGCAGAGAGAGAGAGAGAGAGAGGGAGATAATCCCAGGCAGGTTCTGCACTGTCAGTGCAGAGCCTGATATGAGGCTCAATCTCATGAACTGTGAGATTATGAACCGAGTTCAAATCAACAGTCAGAAGCTTAACCAAATGAGCCATCTAGGTGCCTTGCAGTAATAATGATTGTTAAAATTTGATTTTTGTTTTTTTGTTTACTTTTTTTTGCTTATAATTTTTCCATTCTCTTATCATTTTAAAAATTTTTTAAAAATATTTTTTAGTTCATATCCAAATTAGTTCCTGTATAGTACAACAATGATTTCAGGAGTAGATTCCTTAATGACCCTTACCCATTTATCCCATTGCCCCTCCCACAACCCCTCCAGTAACCCTCTGTTAGTTCTCCATATTTTAGAGTCTCTTATGTTTTGTCAACCTCCATGTTTTTATATTATTTTTGCTTCCCGTCCCTTATGTTCCTCTGTTTTGTATCTTAAAGACCTTATATGAGTGAAGTCATATGATATTTGTCTTTCTCTGATTGACTAAGTTTGTTTAGCATAATACCCTCTAGTTCCATCCATGTAGTTGCAAATAGCAAGATTATGGTCATTCTGGGTTAATATTTTCAAGCACACTCTATATTGTTTCTTTATGTAGTTTCATATATTACTGGTACTAGTGTTAGTACTCTTAGTAGTACTATCCTGCTATGACTGTTTTCCCAGAACTGTTTTCAATTGCAAATATTCTTGTTTATTCATCAAAGTAAGTTTAGTCTGATGATTGCAAAGTCAAAATCTATTATTTAGTTCATTAAAAATATGTTTGTTGAAGGTCTACTGCCCTAATGTATCTTAACAGTCTTTTCAAATTATTCTGCATATATCATGACAGTTATTTATATTTACATAAATATTTATACAAAACTTCAAAATTATTGTAGACAATTAGATCTAGAGCACCCTTCATTTGAAATTTACCTAGAACAAATTTTATTTGTCATCTGAACAAGTTTATGATAACACAGAGCTCTTCTACTTTTTTATAGTTAGTTTGCATAAATGCAATTTGACTACATTTGTAATATTGTTTTTAGGAAGGCTGATACACATCAACATCCATATTCTCTGTCCTAGCCTCAAACTTTCCAGTCCCAGTGAGAGCCAGAAGCTTTCAAATACGTGAATTTGAGGAAATCTAAATAGAAATATGGCTTGTAGTAGTGCTTCTTATTTTTTCCTTGTCACTAATTTACTGAGGCAACTTCAAAACATATAAAACCTCAGGTTATATTATAAACCTAATGTGTCAGATTCTTTGGGAATACATATTTTGGATAATGTTCACATGTCATTCAAACACAAAATAGTTGAATACCATGTTCCTGAAGCATGACATTTTTATCTTCAATAGGTTAAGAGGCTAAATGTACCGAAACTCAGAGAAAAAATCAGCAACAGTTGGCCTAAAACTGAAGACAGAGGGAGAGTGGAGTGGGGTAAGGAGTGAGAAAGACAAAACCTAGAAGAATAACTAGTATGGAGCCAGTAGTCATTGTGAAAGTTCAGGGAGCCAGTTACTGAATCAGGAAAGGTAGTTATATGGTACTAATGCTCTGCCTTCTAGGGGTTCTTATATAAACCTGGAAAACTGAGGCATATAGATGGCATGAGTGCCAAAATATAACTGTCGAGAGGTCATAGCACACTTTGCTAATCAGAGATGAAACTTTTTTCTGGTGAGTTTGGATACTGATTCATACTTCTATAAAAAAAATAAAAAGAAAAACAGGGGTGCCTGGGTGGTCAGTCAGTTAAGCCTCTGACTCTTGATATCAGCTCATGTCATGATCTCATTTCGTGAGTTTGAGCCCTACACGGGGCTCTGCACTGACAGCACGGAGCCTGTTGGGATTCTCTCTATCCCTCTCTACCCCTGCCCTGCTTACTTTCTCTCTCTTAAAATAAATAAACACTAAAAAAAAAGAAAAAAGAACAACAACAACAACAACAAACAGCCCTGTGAGCTAATTTCCAATAGGTTGTAGTTGGCCTGTCAGTCTAGACATATTTGCCATTCTTATTTAATATCTGAATATTTCCGGTATACAAAGACAGAAGTCCCTGAATGAATCTTAGAGAGGCAACAGTTGGGGGTAAACTTTGTGTAGTATAAGATAAACTAAGGGATGCCATCTGAACAAAGATTCAGGGTGCAGGATTACCATCACCTAGAAAACATCAGATTGCCCTAAGGCCTGAGTTGCTTGGAAGGTTGGGCAGTCTGATGCCTCTTCTTTACAGAGGTAGGTGTATCCTATTTTGGTGGCATAAGTCACTTAGAATCAATGAGAAGTGAGCTGAATCTGAAAGGCCTACATGAAAGTACGTCCATCCCACTGAATGTTAAGAGGAGATTGGTTGTAGAAGACAACTTATTAGAAAAATTACTGCTAGCTATGTGAATATTTATAAGTCACTTAACTTTTCTTAGTTTATAAAATGAATATTGTATTAGAACTGTGTTTTGAAAGTATGCTCCAAGAGTTACTAAAACTGTTCTGGGGTCTCTCAGGGGAATTTCAAGCAGAGAGTCTAAAAGTCACCTGCCACCCTATCCCCCACAAAGCAACCAAAAACAAAACAAAACAAAATAAAACCAGAAGCATATCACTGTTTTTCTCTTCAAAATAGGGATACAAGGCACTGATTGGATCCAGGACCAATATCTGAGCCCCATCCTTGAAATTGATTCATCCCTGGGTTCCCATTGAATTCCTATAACTTGTGTTTCATTGACTTAAATCAATAAGTTGAGCAAGAGGAGTTTGTAAGCAGTTACTCAGGAGGATAAAAAGTCATTAGACATAGAAACAGTGATATGTTCAACTATGGCTCATAGACCTATGTGAAGGATAACTACACTGACTCATCTGAAATTGGTAAAGTTGAAAAACGTTACCTGAAAAAGTACGGGCCATCTTGGTGCTTTATCCTTTAAGGTTGTCAGTGATAAACAGTTGTGCACATCAGTCATGAATCCTGCTTACATAAAAGGCACTTATCATGATAAAATAGCATGTATTTAAATTTATATGCATAATTTAACAGAAATAATAGACTAGAACCTTTTCTCAGTCCTGCCCTGGAAATGAGAACTACATTTTAATTTATCTGCAAAAGTCTGCAGAATATAGCATCAAACACTTCTTTCCCCCTTGTTCAAGACTGAGACAGCACAGAGAGAATCATTAGGTAAAGGTCATCTGGAAGATTGCAGTGGATTTTGTGAGGATATCTGAATGTCATTCACTAAACTTTAGGCCAAGGGTTTCATATATGAAAAAATTTTTGATATAGGGAAGTTAAGGAGGCCCTTTCTGATGTGTGGATATTCAAGGAAATATCTTCATAAAACTTCTAGTTGATCCACAGCCTCACTAAGAGTGGTATGGCACTAAATTAATGGCATTCCAATAAGTGTTTAGTCTTATCTCATTGTGGTTTAAATATGGATTTGCATAATGATTAATGATGTTGGTAATTATTTCATTTGATTATTTGTCATTTGTATATTCATTTTCGTGAAGTAGCTAAATCTTAGCTCTATTTATGTATCATGCTCCATTTATTATTTATTTTCTTACTTTGAGATCTAAAGTGTTTTTTTAATATACTCTACACTCAATTTCTCCCAGCTTGTGGTTTTCCTTTTAATTCTAAGTGCCTTTCAAAGTGGAAATTTTTTTAATTTTGACAAGGTTAACTTAATAAAATTTGTCTTTAACAGATTGCACTTTGCGTATTTTAGTAGTGTACATAAGCAGTCTTTGACACAAACTCGGAGGGATTTTCTTCTATATTTCCTTCTACAGGTATTTTAGTTATATGGCCTTTAATCTAATGATCCAATTTGAATTAATTTTTGTGTATAGTATGAAGGTTTACTTCAATTTTTGCTTTTGCATATGGATATCAAATTGTCTCAGCAGCACTTCTTTAAAAGATTATACTTTCTTCATTGAATTATCTTCAAACCTCCTTGAGTAGGTAGTTAATATTTTCAGAGCTCTATTCTGCTCTGTTGATCCATTTGTCTGTCTTTATGACAATATCACACTGCTCTGATATTTCCAGCTTTACAGTAATACAGTAAAACCTTGGATTGCGAGTTACTTGTTCTACAAGTGATCCACAAGATGAGCAAACATTTCTATTAAATTTTAACTTGATAAATGAGCAATGTCTTGCAATACAAGTAGTACATGATGCTGAACATCACATGATCACAACTGAGCCAATGGTTCCCTCTCTCTCCTCTCTTTCTCTCTTCTCTCTCTCTCTCTCTCTCTCTCTCTCTCTCAGCAGGATTGTGGGTGATTGTCTCCTGTGCTCAGATGCTCAGTCTCAGGCTGCAGTGTTTGGCAGAAATCAGTGATTTTTCAGAACGTTAGAAGGTGCCCACACTGGCACTAGTGTACTTTTTGTCAATTTAAAGCACCTATGGGCAGTGCTTTGCTTTTCCATACAAGAGTAAGCTTAGGAATGCTTCGCTTCATTCTAGGTCAGGCTGCATGTGGATATAGACCTTTTCCTCTCTTGCCTTATTGCCAATCACATTAAATACAGTGTATGACAAGAGTTTATTAATACCGTACTATAGTCAACATCCATGTGCGTGTATACAGTGGCCCCCATGCAGAAAAGGATTCCATTGAGCCAATAGATAGTGAGTCCTACACAATAACCCTCCTCTCTCTTGTCTCCCTCACACCAGCCATGAAGTACAGGTTAATTTGTTTATTTTTTCTTTATGTTTGTATTTTCTCTATTTTTTTGTATCATATTACAGTATCATAGTCATTTTTATATGAATATTCTGGGGTTGTGGAATGAATTATCTGAGTTTCCTTTATTTCTTATGGAGGAATTTGCTTTGATATACAACTACTTTAGATTACAAGCATGTTTCCAGAATGAACTATGCTCACAAACCAAGGTTTTACTGTATTTATAGTCAAGTTTGTTTTGGCTATTCTAAGTCCTTTCCATTTCTACATAAATTTTAGAATCAGCTTATCAATTTCCACATCAAAACCTGGAAGGATATTGAGATTGTATTAAATCTATAAATTAATCTGAGAAGAATGTCATCTTACAATAGTGTATCCTCTAAGCCATAAACACTGTATATCTCCTCATTTAGCTTTTTTAACAATTTCTTTCAACCATATTTTGTAGTTTTTAGTTCACAAGCCTTGTATATCTTTTTTTCATATAAATATGAATTATCTTTAAATAATTCATATTTTGATGCTACTTTAAAGAGGTACTTACAAACTCTCAATTTCTGACTATTTAAACAATTGATTTTGTATATTGACCTTATATCTTTTAACATTGCTAAACTCATACATTAGTTCTAGTAACATTTTAAATAGGTTTCATCAGATGTGTAACACAGATAATAATGTTGTCTGCAAATAGACAGGTTTACTTTTTCTTTTCTAATCTGGATGTCATTTCTTTCTTTTTCGTTGCCTTATTATAGTGGCCAGAACTTCCTGCACAATGTTGAATAGCAGCAGTTATGGGGGCATTTTTGACTTGCTTCTAATCTTTAAAGGAAACATCCAATATTTTACTATTAAATATGATATTGTCTATGAGTTTTTCACAGATATTTTTAACAAGCCAATAAAATTCTCTTCTATTTTGAATTTTCTGAAAATTTTTGTCAGAAATGAATGTTGAATTTTGTCAAATGCTTTTCTTTATCTATAAAGATCATCGTGGTTTTTTCCCTTTATTATTTTGTTAATATGGTATATTACATTGGTTAATTAAAATCTTAAACTAAATATGCATTCCTGGGAGCAATTCCATTTGTGTCATGATATATTATGTTTTATATAATATAAATTTATATATATTAAATTATTTAGCTCTCTATATAACAATATGATACAACAATTTTATATGTTATTGAATTCAATTTCAAAGCTTTCTTAATGATTTTTGTATCTGTATTCATGAGGGATATCAGACATTAGTTTTCTTTACCTTATGTCTTTACTCATTTTATCAGGGAAAACTTGGCTTAATAAAATAAGTTATTAAGGATTGTTTTTTACATTTTCTTAAAAAGTTGGGGTAAAATTGCCATTTTTCCCATAACTACTTTGTAAAATTGACCCAAGAAGCCACCAGTGCCTTGAGTTCCTTCCACGTGGAGATTTAAAATGCAAATATAATCTGTTTGTTAAATATAAGACTATTCAAGTTTACTATTTCTTATTAAGTAAATAGGGTTTGGTAGTTTGTGTCTTTAAAGAAATGTATTCATTTCATTTAAGTTATCAACTTTATTGGCATACTTTATTGGCATTCATTATGTTCCCTGAGTATCATTTAACATCTGTAGTATCTATAATGATGTCATCTCTCACATTCCTAATTTTAGTAATTTGTGACTCTTTTTCTTCCTCATCAGTCTACCTAAAGGTTTACCAATTTTACTTATCTTCTCAAAGATACAGCTTCTTATCTCAGTGAGTTTTCTATTTTTTTTCTCTTTCCATTTAATTGGGTTCCTTTTTTGTTTTTTTGTTTTTGTTTTTGCTTTTCTATTTCCTAGAGTGGAAGCTGAGGTCCTTAATTTGAAACCTTATTTCTTTTCTATTATAGTTGGTTAGTGCTATAAATTTCTAAGTACCTTTCTAGCAGCATCCCCCCAAATTTCATGTTATGTTTATTTCATTCAGTCCAAAATAGATTCTAGGGGCACCTGGGTGGCTCAGTTGGTTGAGTGTCTGACTCTTGATTTTGGCTCAGATCATGATCTTATGGGATCAAGCGCCACAAGGGGCTCTGTGCTGACAGCATGGAGCCTGCTTGGGATTCTCTTTCTCCCTCTCTCTCTCTGCTCCTTTCCTGCTCATGCTCTTTCTCTCCCAAAATAAATAAATACACTTAAAAAATAATTATATTTCATCTCCTTTATTGCTTTATATGCTACAACTAATTGTTTTGCTATTTTATTAGTTGCTATTTTTATTATTTGCTATTTTAATATTATACTACTTTATGTATAGTATAGGAAATTTGCAATAGTTTATTTTTATTTCTCTCCTCACACGTTTTGTGTATTTATTACACATTTTAATTATGCATATGCTAAAGCCCCATACTGTATTGCTATTACCTTTGTTTAAACTTAAATTTATTTGAAATGATTTAAAAAATAAGAAAAATATTATATACTTACATAAATACATATGGAGCTTTCCTTGTATAGATCCACATTTCTATCTGATATCATTTTTCTTTACTGCAGTGTAGGACTAATGTCAAACTCTTTAAGATTTTCTATTTCTGAAAAAGCCTTTATTTTGCTTTAAGTTTGGAAAGGTGCTTTCTACAGGTACAGAATTTTAGGTTGAGGGTTTTTTCTTTTTTACTACTAAAGATGCTAACCTACTGTCATCTCTCTAGAATTCTTCCTGATGATGACATTGATATCATTCTTATCTTTATTTTTGTGTTTGCATTCTTTTGTTTTATTTTTCTGGAAACTTTTAAGATATTCTTTTTTATAATTGTTAAATAATGATATGTCATGGTAGATATAATTATGATGTGTCGTGGTGTAGTTTTCTTAATGTTTCTTATACTTGACCTTGGATCAGAGTTTTATAGTGTTAATCAAATTTGGGAGGAAAAAGGCCATTATTTGTTTGTTTGTTTGTTTGTTTGTTGTCCCATAACATCCTTTCCAAGAACTCTAATCACATGTATATTAGGCACTTAGAGTTGTTCCACCATTCATTAATGCTATGTTCTTTTTTGGGAAGGACCACTTTTCTCTCTGTATTTCATTATTATAGTCTCTTTGCTATTCTTTAATTCACTAATCTCTTCTCTGGCAATGTCTAATCTGTATTCAGGATATTTTTCATGACATGAAATGGAATGACATGAAAAATAAATGTTACATTGTATTCAGACAATGTAGTTTTCATGTCTTGAGTTTTTATTTGTGTAGTGTTTTTCTGTTTCTCTCCATGCTTAATAATTTTTTGAGTAGATGTCAGGCACTATAATTTTTTTTCTGGGTGTTTGATATTTTTTGTAATCCTATAAACTTTATTGAACTTTGTTTTGAGATGCAATTAAATTACTTGGAAACTTTGAACTTTCAAATTTTATTTTTAAGCCTTATTAGACAAAACTAGAACAACATTTAGTACAGGGCCAATTTATTCTGTGCTACTGAGGCAAGATCTTATGAGTTTCCTGCCCATGCCCCTTGAATTATTAGGTGTTTTTGGCTGGCTTTGGAACAAAAACTATTTCTGGCCTTGGGTAATCTGTAGGTACTATTCTTTCTCATATTTCTAGTGTTCCTCACACCCACTCACCCACCCAAGTATCAGATAGTTTTCTCACAAGCCTGTGCTGATCACTACTCTCCTCAATACTTAGAAGGACCTTGTGCCATTTTTGAAGTTCTCCCTAGGTCTAGCCCTGCCTATGAGTTTCCTACACTCATTCTGGATATTTATTTTGATTAAATATCTTGAATATTCAAAAATAAATAATTTTAAAAATTTATTTACTAAGAGGTTGTTTGCACAAGTTGAAGACATTTTTGAAGCATATCTTCTAATTAATTTTTACAAATAAAAAACTAATAACCAGGGATAATATAAGTCACAATTCATGTCTTGAGATTTTTTTTCTTCTTTAACATGTGAGTAAAGTTTTAAAGGAGTAAAAATGTCTTATTGATTCAAAGGTGAAGAAGAAAAACTGTGGCCAATATTTTTATTATACTCAAAAGCCTGTGAATGGTGAAGAAAATCACTTGGGGTTATTGGGAAAAGGAACTTCTAGCAACTGTTTATTAGCAGAACTTTTGAAATAAATCAGTTAGAAGATTAAGAAACTTATTTAGTACCCAAGAGATACTATAGGAAAATGCTGAGTGTATAAGAGAATTAATTTTTAGATTAAAAGAGTAGTTTGATGAGAGTAATTTTTAAGTCCAGAATTCCTACTTTAAAAGTTTTGTGAGAAGTTTAGCATCATGGTTAAGAGCATGGATTTTGGATCTAGATTATCTGGATGCAAATCCTGAATCTGTAAATTACCTCTCTGTGCTTCAGTCATCACATTCATAAAATGAGAATTATAATAATGGTTATCTTACATGGTTGTTATGAGGATTAAATGCATTATTATACATAAAGCACTCAGAATGGTGACTGGTAGATTGAGAAGCCAGATAAATGTTAGCTATTAGCCATTAGCCCTGAGTTTTCCATTAACTATCTGTCTTGATAAGTAACTTGAGAATGTTCTTTAAGGCCTTTAAATCTCTGATTTCTCATTTGTACAATAATGTGATTTTATGTTTGCAAGTAGATTTTATCTTGAATGCTAACTCTGATTGATTAGGATTAGGTACTTGTATCATAGTATTCATAAGGATTATATCTGGGCTGGGCAGAAAAAAATTCAGTATCATTTAGCTCTATCTGCAAGGGGCTCAGTCAGAATGGTGGCATGCATATACACACATATGTACATATATGCACACACACATTTAACAATAGTTCGTGTATATGTTATATACCTACATGTGATAGACATATATAAAATATATACATTTATTAAATATATATACGTATATATGTATATATATATATACTTAGTGTGTGTGTATATATATATTATATATATATACACTTAGTATATTTATATATACTTATGTATATATAAAATTTGCCATCCTTGGTATCACAGTTGTCCTTTTCAGTTTCAACATGATGTAATTATGTGATTTAACTCCTTTTAAAAATCATTATTCTCTTAATAAAATTAGAATTGCAATGGCATTTGTAATACTACTGGGCTCAAAAAACTTTACCTCCATTCCTCTGATTGAGAAGGGAAGTTTCCCTTTTCAAGTACCTGAGCTTGCATCCCATTGCAGAGACTGAACATGCCGGACACTCACTGTTCCATCCTCTTGCAGCTAGAGCATGGATATATGCCATGCTGTAAGTCCACTTGTGTGGCATACATTCCCAAGACCTGGATGCTAAATTTGAAAAGGAGAAAATAGACTGGCTCCATTTTTATGAAGTACAGATAAGATGCATTTTAAGAAGGTACAGATACGTTTGTGCATTCAGTGGCTCCTAACTCTGTGGCATGACTCCATATTTATCCTGACATAGTAGATGCCAAGCCTAATTGTTCATCTTCCTAAAGATAGTGTGAACTGTCTTCTACCATGTAACTTAGTACCTTAAATTCCTAAATTAGCTTGTATTGATTTCAGTTGTTTGCAGCCAAAAAGCATGAAATGTTACTTGGATTTCATCAGTCTATTTTCAGTCTTTACAGTTATCTGTGCCTATCTTCTGTTAGGCATTGTATGACACAATGGGCTACACCACTAGTAAAAATTCATGTTTAAATTATGTGAACACAGGGGCACCTGGGGGACTCAGCCCGTTAAGCATCTTCCTCTTGATTTCATCTCAGGTCATGAGGTGAATGCTTGTGTCAGGCTCCGTGCTGAACATGAAGCCTGCCTGAGATTCTCTCTCTCCCTCTCTCTCTTTCTGCCTCTTCCTTGCTCTAAGAATAAATAAATAAACATTTAAAAAAATTACATGATCACAAATGGGATGTAAATAATACTCAGTACCATGAAAATAGCACAAAGAGAAAAATCTCGGGCAAAAGAGCAGGGGTAAAAAATTTTCATCTTTGCATGTGTGACTGGCTTTTATACTGTAGCAAATATCTGTCCTCTTTATGAAATTATACTTGGCTTTTTCATATTTTAAAGTTGTCCCTGCCTTTATATGTACTATAGAATAGAACAATCTGGTTAACTGTATAATCCCCATTACATTATCTGAAGTTATAGAAAATAATTACAGGCCTTACTCTACAAGGTTTTTGTGCAGTTTATGAATAGTGTACATTTTGTTTCATTTGACCTACCCCCCAATCTATCTATCCATACAATATTATCAAATTCACTGAACTTTTCATAAGACCAGTTTTTGGTTTTGTTGATTTTCTCTATTGTTTTCTGGTTTTCAGGTTTATTGATTTATGTTCTAAATTTATTAGTTCTTCTTTTCTACTTGATTCAGGTTTAAATTACTAATTTTTCTCTAGTTT
Source organism: Felis catus (assembly GCF_018350175.1). Classification (NCBI taxonomy): domain Eukaryota; kingdom Metazoa; phylum Chordata; class Mammalia; order Carnivora; family Felidae; genus Felis; species Felis catus. The sequence continues at coordinate 64,523,798 of NC_058379.1, read as the reverse complement.
TCTAAAATGGAAGCTTATATTATTGATTTTAGAGTTTTCTTCTTTCCTTATATATGCATTCAATGCTATAAATTTCCCTTAAAGCACTGTTTTGGCTTTTGATGAGTAATATCTTCACTTTTACTTAGTTCAATATATATTTTTGAACTTACCTTGAGACTGCTTAGATCCATGTATTATTTAGGAATATGTTTTTAATTTCCAAGTATCAAGCAATTTTCTAGATATCTTTCTGTTAGTAACTATTTTCCATTTCATTCTTTGATAGTCTAAGAACGTGCTTTGTACAATTTCTAGTCTTTTAAATTTAAGGTATGTTTATTGGCCCAAATGTTTGTTATTTGTAAATATTGAAGCCAAAACATGAAACTCCAAATATTTTAACATTGATATCTCCCATTGGGATGAGGAGAAACATCATGTCTTCATAAAAAGAAGCCCCACACATTTAGGGGTCTATGTAGCCTCAGTAGTGACCTATAGTTTACTGGGGAGTTAACTAGAGACATCCAACCACTACAAGAAGAAGCTTTAATAGCCACTAAATATCAAATCTGAGGTTTTCTATTAAATCCACTGGGTCTTCAGAATCAAAGTTCAGATCCAAAGTAATTTTTGTGTGTTTGCTTGTTTGTTTCTATTGACATTATAACCCTCCCAGAAGGTGTGGCCTTGAGACAGTATTACCTAACCAATACGTAATATCTTTGTTTGTGCTACACCTATGAGGACCTGGGAATATACTATCATGTTTGAATCATAGAATAACAAGGCCTCTGGGACTATCTTGGACAAGTTTATTATTTTACAGATGGGAAGACTACAGTTCAGTCAGGGAAGGATGGAGATTTGTCCAAAGTGCCGTAACTAGACAGAGTGGACATAGAACTAAGGGCCTCTGATGTCGCCTAATCAGCTTCTCAAAAGTATAGTTTCCCAATGTTAATAGACTTGTTGTCAATAAAAACGATTCCCATTCTCAAATGTAGCAAATTTCAAATCTCCCTCGTGGCAAGTCAGGAAACACATTTACACAGTATAGGCCCTGAGAAGCTTGACATTTAATTGACCTTAGAGTCTTTTTTTTATTATTATTATTGATTCTAAGTTCTGTTCGTTTTGGGTTTTTTTTTTTTTTTGTCATAATACCTATTAGCATCTAAGAAACTGTTGTTTAGTGTAACATAGTTTGAAAAATGTGGAACTAACCCCCTCCTTTCCATCTCTCTTTTTTTCCCTATATGTTTTATCTTCTGGGTTACAAAATACTCTGTTGAAATCGTGGCTTTTATTCTTTTCCTCTTCCTGAACTCTCCACCTTGGTTTTCTACCTTCTCTCATTGCCTGGAACACACAGAGCACGAAGTACACAGAAGACATTTCAGTATCATTGAGTGACATTTCAATCAAGTTTAATATTGTCCTTCAAAAGTTTAGTGTTTCAGCCTAGGGATCTGCATCACAGGGGCTTTCTTTCTTTCTTTCTTTCTTTCTTTCTTTCTTTCTTTTTTCTTTCTCTCTTTTTCCTTTTTGTTACCCTTTTTTTTTTGTAGTCTTGCTCATTCCTTTAGCTTAGATGTCATGTAGTTCACTTCTTTCTTGTCTGAAAGCTAGAGAGTATGTGGGTTTTTGGTCTCACTTCTGAAAATTGAGCCACTGATGAGGAAGCAATTCCTGACAGCAGCATGCAGCTTTCTGTCATTTTCTCTGACGACTTTGCCCACACTTGAGTGTCCTTTAGCAAAATGACTGGAATAAGTGGTGCATTTTCCCAGACACTTTCTTCTATCTTGTGCATCAGCAGAAAATCACAGCAGTGGTCTCAGTGGACAATGGTAAAAACAAGACAGAAACTGCTATTATAAATGCGAAAAGTCAATTTGAATGTCAGCAGCCGATGGGGGGAGGCAAGCCAAAAGGAGATGTAGTTTGAGAAAAAGAAGAAACTGTACTGTGTCTTGTTCATGCTTAAAACCTTACACTTATGCCACATTGAAGCAGAAGTGATTTTCACTGTGCTGAACTCCAGTGTTTCTCAGATTCCTGTAGAGACCATAATACTTGTGGTTAGGACTAGACACTGCCCCAAAACACAAACTTCATCAAGCACAGAGTTAATTACTGAAGCCAACCTGGGACGTGTCATTTGCCCTTAGAGGTTGTTTGCCCTTGAATCTAAAGGCATGGGCCCGATATTCATGGAATGATTAGAGTGATTGATTTTGAGCAATTCGGTATTTGGGAAGAATTTTCTTCTCTATAGATATTCTTCAACAACCACATAGCTTTCTAAAGGGTTATACAGGAATACTTATGGGTAGATTAATAAGAGTAATTTGAATAAATTACACAAAATTTGAATAACTTGGGGCTTCTTAGAATTGAAATGTGCTAATGAGCTTTGTAAATTTTCAAGAAGAAAGTATATGATATGTATAGAAAAGGATCATTTGATAATAGAGTTTTCTTACTTTTTATCTTATTTTATTTTATTTGCAAAGGGATACAAAATTTTGTAAAAAATTAAACAATATGGCATTATATAGAATAAAATGTTAAATTCTTTCTAAATTACTCCATCTCCTGTAACCTAACTCCTTTTACCAGAAATAACCTGTTAAGAGGTTGGTGGGTTTCCTTCCAAGTTTTTTTTTCTTTTTCTAGATGCTGCCAAATTGCCCTCAAAAGAGATTATTGCCAATTATTCTCCCACTAGTAGTGAATATGAGAAGGTATTTTTTTTACTATATTCAAGTAATGCCAAATATCATCAATTAGTTACTTTTATGGACAATCTTAAGGGTAAGGATTTTATCTCAAATAATAATGTGTGAAAATCATTTCATCATTGTGTTATAATGAAACATTATGGAGAACTTAAATACCTATCAGTCAAAGAATAGCTAATTAAATTATAGGTGCATCTGTGCTTTGTAATTTTAGAAAACATAAAAGATTTACATGAGTTTGCATAAAAAGGTCCTTAAAAAAATTCTATGATATGTAAAAGAAAAAACAAAGCCTTTCCCTTTAGAAAAAATAATAGCCACCAACACCACAAATCCACTGATCTCAGTGATACGCAGATGTGCTTACATATATATTTTGTTCATAGATTAAAGTCCAGAGGACTAAATTCCACACTTGAAAGTGTGGGAATTAAAAGTATAGGGAAGAGCCATAGAGTACGTTAATTTTTAAAAGTGTATTTATTTTTGAGAGAGAGAGAGAGCACATGAGAGCAGGGAAGAGACAGAGAGAGAGACAGGGAACATAATGAGATTGTGACTTGAGCCAAAGTCGGACACTTAACCAACTGAGCCACCCAGGTGCCCCTAGAGTATACTATTTTGCATGGGTATTTATTTGTTCTATAATTGAAATCATACAAAATCATTAATATCATATTTAACTGCTGTTCTAATTTTCATTCATCAATTATCAATGCATTTCTTTCTTTCCAATACTGGGCTCAGTATTTCTTCTTCTGTAAATTGCCTTCGTATTCATTGTAATTTTTCCCATTAGGCTTTTTCTTTTTTAGGGTTTTTTCTTTGTCTTAGTAAATTTCAAAGACTCTTTTTCTTTTATGGATTTTTAAACACAAGCGATTTACCTGTTACCCCACCTTCTACCTGTCTGTGCTTATACCAGGCCACCTCACTGCCTATATATCTGTAAAAATGTAGTTCCTGTTTGTGTTGATTTCTGCAATGCTTTATTTTTGTCCAAAGAGAATGTAAGTGCTTTCAATCAATTTTTTTCTGGTTCAAATTTACTAGTTTAGAGTTATGATTACTATGTTTAGAGTTATAAAAAACAATCAGAAGTGAGAAATATATGTATACACACACACATATATACTGCCATCCACAGGTCATCCACAGATGTACCTAGTGAAGTTGCCTTCTTGGGAGTGGGTTTTGCAACACCATCACCATTTCCTTAAAAGTTACAGAGAGCACTGGCAGTTAAAAGAGCAGAGATGTGGTCTACACTGCAAGCCTCCTCTCCCTCTACTTCTCTATAAACCTGCTATGCCCTGGCCATGTTGTTCTTTCCAGAATGACAGATTAGTCATGCCTCTGCACTTTTGCATTGTTTTTACATACACACACACACACACACACACACACATATATATATATATATATATATATATAAAGGTTTATTTATTTTTGAGAGAGACAGAGACAGAGCTTGAGCAGGGGAGGGGCAGAGAGAGAGGGATACACAGAATCTGAAGCAGGCTCCAGGCTCCGAGCTGTCAGCACAGAGCCCCATATGGGGCTCGAACCCACGGACGGTGAGATCATGACCTGAGCCTAAGTCGGACACCCAACCTACTGAGTCACCCAGGTGCCCCTACATATATTTTTTTATCTATCTATCTATCTATCTATCTATCATCTATTATAGATATAAATTGCTTGTGTAAATGTATGTCTGAACAACTTTTTGTCAACTATGAATACAAATGTGATTTATTTGAGTACAGTCAGAGAAAGAGGAGAAAAAGGAAACTGCTGGTTGTTAATAGAAAAGGAAAGTAAAGCAAATGTCAAAAATTTAAGTTTTTACAAAAAGCCTCTGAAAAGGAAAAAGAAAAATGAGAGGCAAAAATTTAGGTCTTACAAGAGCTATCTGTGACTAGGTTTTGTGAGGAGGCAGAGCTGCTCAAATGTGGAGTAGGTAACAGAGAAAACCTAGAAGGGCCGGAATTAGGTCCACAGTGAAACTTGAAGGACAGAAGTAGATCCTCTCCAGTAATCAACCAGAAGACATTGTGTATCAGGCAGACAAACATTTCTTATATCTTAATGTCTTGTTATTTGCAATTAATGAAAACAATTTATTTGGACCTCTTTGAAATTGTAGGGCAATCAGGAAAAGCTTCTAATGAGTCAAGAGATAGTAGTTAGAAATGTACAATATTCTATCCATAATTCTTTTAAAATATATAAAATACCATTCACATTTTCCTATTTAAAAATTTTTAACTGTTATTTTATCATTTTGGTTTTGGGAAGATAGATGTATTTATAACAGTTTCCTTAGGTTAACCATATATATTGCCTTTCTTAATCCTATTTTCTCCATAAGATTTTGAATTCTTCAATGTCAAATTGTCTTGCCATGGTGGCTGTCAGAAATCTGACCCCTAAAGTCAGGGAGAGTCTCTTTCAAATAGAGTTCCAAGTGGTATCTTAGGAGGGAATAGAAAAAATAAATCTGGAAAAACAGGCTGAGCAAGTCTATATGCCAATTGCATGTTCTTAGCCTTTAACATATAATTAGACCTGGCAGGCATATGGCAAATGCTTTTTCAGTGTACTCTCTGCACACAATGCTCAAAACCATTTCCAAATGGGGATTTCTAGTCCCTCCTTTTTGGCCCACCAGTCGTTCTTGCTCTGTGAGTGTGCTGTGTAATTCTGACCCCTAGTGGCTGAGGAGGCTACATCCAGACATACTTCAATTAACATGTTCCATAAGGTGTCTTGTACCAAACAGCTAACTTTTTTTTTTTTTTTAAGTTTTGTATCTAAATCAGACTTGAAGTCAACCTACCCCCATGGTTTCATGATGCATTGTGTGTCTTACTTCATCCATCATACAGCAGACAACCCATGAAATCAAAAGCTGCTGCTTTTTTCCTATTGATAGAGAATGAGACGTAAGGTTTAATGCAAGGCAGAATGGTTTAGGTTTTATACCCAATCAATCAGAGGGCCACCGCTATGTATAGGAAGCTTACAATAAAACTGATTCAACACAGGAAGCCCCACATGTGTCAAATATATTTCCCAATTTGAGTTCAGACACAACTGTTTGGGTTTTTTAAAACTAGATCCACTCCCAATAGTTACATTTTGAACCTTGAAGCCTTCTATCAAAATCCAAATATTTTACCTAGGTTGTGTTAATGTCTTTTACCAAGTAAGTACCAATTAACACTACTAGCACCTGTAACTAGTTAACGTTATAGATAAAAATAATTAAGCAGAGACTGAGGAAATGCACATAGAATCAATTAAAAGAAGGGTATTGACAAAGCTATAATCTGGAGCATGCAGTATAACAAAATGCCTAATCTTTGGAGATTATCATAGACATCATGTGCATTTCATGCACACCAAAATATTTACTGCATTTAATCCTTACAAATTTCTTGCAAAGAAAGCAGGGATTTTTACACCCTTTTGTATTTATATAAACTAAGGCACTGAAAAGCTACTGATCTTACCTAGTTAGAGATCCAGCTTAAGGAAGACCTGAAAATCAAGTGCATGTTTTGTTTTATTATAAGCCCAAAATATTTTTTATACTTGACATATGGGGAGGACACTTTGCAGGGTCCTTTAGCAGCCACCTTATTAATTTTAGGAGGGCATAGAGCAGTTGGGAGGGTAGATGAGGCAGAAGAGTGGAATGTGAAGTAAAGAAACATGAAATAACCTGAATTATGTCATCATTGTTTTAATAGAGAGCCAACTGGATCACCCAGAACTCAAAAGCCAGTGTGGAATTTTCTGGGGAATTGGAACGATGAGTACTACTAGTTAATACAGTAAAGATCATGGAATGGGATTTTCATATCTGTTGAGATTTAATCATCATCATCAAGTCTTTGAGTTCCTTATTATTTAATCACTGTGTTAGATAATAAAAATTATGATATAATTAATAATACTCTTTTATTGGGAATTCAGTATCTGCTTTATATATGTGATATATTTATATATATTTTTATATATATATATTTATATATATAATATATAAATTATATATATTATATATATATTATATATATTATATATATTATATATATTATATATATTATATATATTATATATATTATACATGTTATATATATTATATATATTATATATATATTATATATATTTATAATATATATTTATATATATATTTATATATATTATATATATATTTATATATATTTATATATATCTGCTTTATATATGTGATTCTGCATTCAACCTGTGAGGTAAGTATCCCCTTTCCATAAATGAAAAGCTTGACACTTGGAGATGTCAAGCAGAATGTCCAAGTCCTTAAGCTTATAAATAGCACAGGTCACTCTCACCCCCATACCCCTTGCTTTTAACTGTAAACACAAATACGTGAATAAGATATGTGGAGTCCTCTGACTCCTTCGAAGGGCTTTTAGGGCATTCCCGTAAAGTACAATCTCGTCCACATACCACTGCAAGATACTCAGAAATAAAGTATATGCTGTGTGAAAATAAAGAAGATCAAAACACAATAAGGTTAACTTGAATTTCAATGTGCAATAAAATTGGAGCATTAAAAACCAGATTTTCTAAAAGGAGCCATTTCATCATGTCATGTTAAGCACTGAGATGAACGATTTGGGATAACTTTTTAAAGGAACGGTTACAAAGAATATCTAAGGATAATTTAACGTCCACATGAGGTATGTGGAGGATTTCCTCACTCCTGATTTCACCATGCCGGGGTGTTATGGTACAGAAAGGCCACTTGGGACAGAGAGCGTTTGTCTATGACCACTATGATGGATATGGCATGGGGATATTGTCATTATGATCCATGTGAGGAGCAAGAAGAAAGAGGAGTTGAGGAGCATAAAGAAAAAAGAGGGAAAGAATCTACTGTGATCACTGGGTGTGGGGACAATTAAACAAAAAAAAAAAAACCATAATGTACAGTAATCAGCCATTTCAAAATCATGCTGATTGAATATTAAATTTTTACTTGGGATTTTGCTGAGTCTTAAGGATCTAGGGTGAAATCAGTAGGATTTTCTGTCCTTGAGAAGATCAGCATCACATTTGACAAGCTGTTCTTGAAGAAAGTTCTTGGTTTCTTTATATATTTTAATTTGGCCATGTTAACTGTTCTCTGAATTAAGACTATCTACCTCTAATAAGATTAGAGCATTAGGAAACTCTTAAATGCCATTTAGGGATTTATAATCATGAAACCCCTCAACAGAGTGGTTCTCTGAAACTCAAAGATGCAATCAAAATTAGATATTTAAATTAATTTAACATCTTGAACTTCATATTCATGATTCATGTTGAATATGTTTCTTGATTAGAGACTTCATCTCCTCATTTGTTAACTAGAATGAGTTACTTCAGCAGGGTCTTTGTGAAGAATAAATGAAATAAACATGTGAACAAAAAACCTTGAATACTAGTTGACTCTTGTCTATTATGGATGCCCCTTTTGGTCTACTTTGCAGGCTCCCAGCTATGCAGTAGTGTTTGCCCCACATTGAAAAGTTTCTGAATTATATAGTTTTTGTGTGTGTTTGTTTCTTGTTATTGCATGTGGGATTCCAATAACTTTGTTTTGTTATCAGTTCTTCATTTGCCCACTTTCCTTATTTGTCTGTGTGCCCGTTCAGCCTCCCCTTTCTGTTTAATTAGCCTCTTATGACTTCCGAAATTCTAAGAAATGAATTACAGGCTTGTTAGGACTATGTTTGAAATAATTAGCACCGCTACTTGGAGAGGAGGCTAGAGTACATCTATGGACTTCAGTGAGTGGGGTATTGATTTTGGCCACTAACAATTTTAGCTGCTCTTTTTAAACTTCTCCTTTGTTCCGTAACAGTGCTAGACATGTATTACCTCAAGAAAGGTTTTATTATTTTCTTTTTCCTTGCATATTTCTGGAGGGCAGGAACTGTCTTGTAAATCTTTGTTTCCTCAGTGCCAACGAAAGTTGTTACATAAAAGGCATTCCATAAATATTCCTCAAATATACAAATAAACAAAAGTTTGAACCCCAAAATAGGAGGCCTCTCCTGCTACTGATTGAGCACCTTTTCCAAAATGCTATCATTGATCATTTCAACCATGAGTAGCTTTGTTGTGCTTCCGTATGACCCACAGTTCTGCTTATACCTACTCAGCAATAAAAGAAAAAAAATAAAATAAAATGCTGTGTGAAAGCTATTTACATAGTGTATTGATCTCTTTATTTGTTTCTTGCAGGTACTCTGACATTACCTATCTAGCCTTTTGTGCTATCAGCATAAAGGTAGAAACCTACTAACTCATTCGGATGGAGTTTGTGAAACCAATGATCAGCAACATTAATAGATATTAAGTCAGAAGCCATAAATAAAAATGACACATTAATTCTGCAACCTGAAAAAATAACTCTTATTATGCTGGAATAATATTAGTAACCCCATGCCTAAAGCCTTCCTTACATCAGGAATAAATGAAAGGTCAACTAGAGGTATGTGGGAAATCCAGATAAAAATGACTGCAGGGAAGTCTTCTTCTTCAAAGAGGAGGATGAAGATCTTGAGGGTAGGAAATGTTTGTAATTTGCATCCACTGTACTCTGAATGTGATGAATAATATAACCTGAAATCTCTGATGTACAGGTAACAAGAATCAGAAGCTGCTGGATGACATATAATCCAACTGAACGCATATGCACTGGGCCCCTGCTTTATGTGTTTTTACACAGGACTCTGACTATATTCCTCCAACTACTTCAAACTCCATGGCTTTTAATTAACAATCTCTTTAGATTAATACAAATACACATCTGCCATGGATTATGCATAAAGTATATTGAACATACTAAATTGTCAAAATAAACTGTGAAACAATATTACAGGAAACAAGTATTCTGACTTACCAAAAATAAATATCACTTTGAGTGATATTAGGGAAAGTTTCAGGAAAGAATTCAAAAACTGAGATTTTAAACTGAAAGGGAAGTTAGAAACTAGCCAGACAAATGAGTCCAAACATTTTCTAATAAGTGAAATTAATCTTTAAATAAACCCTTATGCATAAAAGTAACACATAACTGTTACAAAGTAGAATAATGATGGGTGAAGTTAGGGGAAAGAGTAAGATTCCAAGTGCCACAAATCATCCCCTCCCTCCCCCCACATTTTTAGGATTTTTTTCTGGGGTCTCTGAGCCTTCTTCAGTCCAGTCCAGAAAATCCCTGAAAATAAAAGCTAGAAATACCTCCATTACTATTAACATTAAATATGGCCCAAATAACTTTAAAAGGGAAGTAATATTTCTCATTTACAAATAAGCCTGAAATACTTCTGGAATTGATTTATGTGTTCAACAGTTCCATCAGCAATGCAAGGTCTTTGTTTTATTTTCGCAATTGTTAACATATTGGGAATTACTAATTTTTTGCCTCACTGTCAAACATGGCCACTGCAGCTCCAAATAGAACATTTGCCTTGAAAACAAGAAAAGTGGAGAGCAGCAATGCCATGCAGAAGCGTCTTTTCCTCTCAACAGCAACAAAAAAGCAAAAGCATGTCCAATACACCCAGAAGACAACTGTTTATATATCATTGGCTATAACTGTGTCACATGGCCATCCCTATCTACCAAGAAATCTGAGAAAATCTCACCTGGCACTGAGCATACTAGCCCTGGACAAAAATGGGGTTCTATTTGCCAAGGAGAAGGGGGATTGTTCATGCTGCCACTCTACATCTAGCCTCATACCTTCATTCTATAACTGGGACACTGCTGTTCTTTGGCTTGGTTAACATTACCAGCACTTTCATGGTGGGGCTTGTGTCCACATTCTCAAACTGGACCTTGAGAAATAAATCTAATACAGAGGAGTAGAGAGATGGGGAGCGAACATTTCAAGTGGAAGAACAGTGGGTCAAATGCATGAAACAGGACTTTGTGTACTTGATGCCTTTATATCCCATGATTTACTTTTGTTTTCAGGTCTCATTTGAAAAGCATCCATCTTTTCTGCATTCCATTCGTATTCGAATAAAATTCCTCAATATTTTTCGTTGTAAATATTTTACTGCATGAAAATCTCTTTCTCTTCATTCCTAATTACTTTACTTAGCTATTTCTTTTTTCATTTTAATGGTGATTACTGAATTTATTTGCTTGAATACTAAGGTTAACCAAATTATAGAACTCCTTCTCAGCCTCTGACTCTTCAAGATTCTGATTCCATCTCTGGATTCTACTGGGCATATAGGCCTGAATAAGTTACCTAACACCTTTGTGAACCAGTTTCATCATCTGTCAGATGGGGTAATCAAGTGCCTTCCTCATATGGTTGGTATGAGTTCTACCTGATTAATTACAGCTCCAGCCCTTGGACCAGTATCAGGCACAGGCTGTGTACTCACCAAGGTTTGTCTGGAGCTTCTGATGTGCTGGAATGCTCTTTCCTTAAGACTTTTTTTTTTTTTTTTTTAGAGAGAGAGAGCACAAGTGAATGGGAAAGGGACAGAGTGGGAGAGAGAGAGAGAGAGAGAGAGAGAGAGAGAGAGAGAGAGAGAGAATCTTAAGCAAGCTCCATGCCCAGCACAAAGTCAGATGTGGGGCTCACATGACCTGAGCTGAAACCGGGAGTTGGAGGTTTAACCGACTGAGCAACATTTGTCCTTAAGACTTTTGACAGAAAATATCACTGTTGGCATAATACTTTTCATGGGCAAATGCGGAACTTAAGGACTTTTACCTTTAATATAATTAAATCTGATTCTTATTCCTCTTCCCCTCTCAGAGAGCTAGAGCATTTTTCTTTTTTTATTTCCTGCTTCATTTTCCCTTAGATGAAAAACTATGATGAACTAATTACGAACTATATAACCCCATTCATATTTCAATAGAACGTTGCAGGAAGTGAAATAGTCTTAGAAAAAAGAAATTATGAGTAGTGGAATTATAGGCAACAGAAAAATACTACATGAGAGTAGCTTTCCCAGTGTCTCCCAATTCCCATTATTTAGATAATTATGTACTAATTATATATGGAAGGGTCTTCTTGATCAGCTCTTGATGTGTTTAAAAAACACCTATCATGAAAGAACAAAGTGGGAGTAAAGAAAACTAAGTAACTAAATAAAACAGGCAGGTTTGGTAAATACTTATTAGCTTGATAATTTGTAAACTTAACAAAAATTGCTGATGGTTTTCAATAATTTGGATTTCTGACTAATAAACTGAAAACAGCTGTTGTAAATTTCCTTAAAGTTCAGACCCTTCAAAACTCCTAATTTCCCTGACTTAACCACAATTCATCTGGGCTTCACTCATTTGGAGGTCAAGGCAATGATATCTGGAGCCTGTGGGTATGTCAGGAACAATGACGTTTTCTGCAAGAAAGATTTGATTTTTGTTTTTCAGTGGAAATCTACCCATGGATGTAAAAATTTTTGCTTGAAGATGCCAACATCTTTCTATTGTTTCAACTTGGTTAAGCCGATCTCAGAATTTAATTCCTTATAGGTCTCTGATGAGGGTTGGCCAGGGGAGAAAGATGTGTAGGATGAGCAGAAGTGAAGAGAAGCCACGTCTATTCTTTGGAGGTGAATACAGGCCAGGCCCTGTCAGAGCTCTCACAGGTTTGTGAAGCTTGATTGGCTCACCTTGCCGGTGAGAGCAGCAGTAGGGCATGTGCCTTCTCTACCTTCCATAGAACTTCTTACTGCAGCTTCTCCACTTTTTGGCCCAGGTGGGGGTGTAGCTCTAGGTCCCCGTGGCAATAAAGTTGAAGACTTGCCAACAGGGAGAGACCAACATGGGTTCTGGTAAGAGACAGGCATAGGTTCCAGTTGTCTCTGCTTCATGTTCATTTTCTTTCCCTGACTGCTTGATCTGTGACTTCAGGTTCAGGGTCAGATGCAAAAGTAGAAGAAACAGCTGAGCCAACACTGCTTCACCAACCCTCATAGTTGGGTAGGGTCAAATCTCTGTTAGCCCCTTATTTCTTCATCATTCCTTCTGATTTGCTTCTCACGTTGAACCGGCACTGTACCTTTTGACATGCTTCCTTCCTAATACAGTAAGTGATGAGAATTTCTGCTTACAAGTTATTGAAAACTTTCCCTGGTCACTCTCACTCTTATTTAGAGTATTCCTTTATTCTGCACTCAACTGCTCTTCTAAAATTTTAGTTCCAGTGTGTTTTTTACTCAGTGTTGATCTTTTGTGATTAAGCAACCTTTTTCTTTTTACCCTAGAACGCTCCTTCTATCTTCCATCATATCTCTCAGTTCACCTGATGTAACTTATAAATAATAATATGAATTCCTTCTCCCCTGCAGAGATTTCAGAAGAGAAAGCTTCCTAGCCAATTGTACTCTCTGAAGGAAGGGATAGGGATCCACGTGAGTACAAATAGAGTTGAACATAAGGCTAACATGGCCCTATGATTTGTATGTATAGAATGTCCTACTTTGTAGTTTCTGAACACTGTGAGGACCTAAAGCAACATCTGAAAATCACAGACAAACTTCTTTGGAGGACCTTATTACTCATTATTTAGTGTATTACAGAAGTTCTGGAATTTCTTTGATTACACACTTAGGTCTCCAAATCCAAATGAAGAGAGAAAGAAGGAAGAAAGTCAAGCTGTAAAGGCAAGAACTACCAAGAGCCAAAGCCTTGCGTGTGTAGCACTGGAGGAAAAATGGTGGTGAATTCCAGCATGCAGCTGCAGAGTTTCTGCAGTTTAATGCTCAAGTTGGGGTGAGTTCTGGGAAGAAATCAGGATTTTAAAGTTGGATTGTGAGATTGGAATAGTCCTTACGGCACAGAAAGGGAACCTTAACTATCAATAGCTCAATACTTCTAATGTCTTTAAATAAAGACCACATTATATCCTGTCTGTATTTGTGAACATATTTTTTCCTCCAAAGATGCCAAAAGACAAATCTACACTATACAGTTTACTTAGAAACTCTCCCGTCTCTTCTGCCATCATCCTATGACCACCTATATGTACATTTCTTGTTGCATTCCACAGTTTGTTATCAGTGATCAGTATCTTCTCTTTAATTAATGTTATACAAACTTGTCAAGCCAAAAATACTACTGCATTGTGTTGTAGATTCTCAAGGGAAATACAAACAATGTTGTATGTGTATGAATGCATGCTTGATTGTATGTAAGTGTTCTCTGACTCACATATTGTTCCAACCCTTCTGATTCAGTCTCTGGCATTGGTCTACGGGAGGTTTTGACACAAAGTAACCAAATGGTCAGAGCTATACCATTTCCTTACAAATTCTTCACTGTATTTTCTACCCTTTTAGCCTTACCTGAATCTCAACTATTTTCTTCCTAGGCCTGTCTTCTCTGACTGGTGCAATGTTTAAGGGCATTAAGACTATTTCTTTTCCATAAATCTTTAGGGAGCATGGTCCTGGAGACTAACTTTCATATCTAAAATGCCCAATCATTTGTCCCTGCCAAAAGGATTCTCACACAAAAATTTATTAGCAGATTGTCCTTGCCTGGGCATATGTGAAATTGTAGGTTCAGAGCTCTATTTTTGCAATTGCGATTTTTAAAATACACATAAATCTTCTTATCAATATTAATAAGTGCATAGAATGGGTGATCATTTCTTTTGATCAAACACACTTTCATTTTAGAAACTATTAAGAATGGACTGGTAGAAATATGCACAAATTGCTGTGTGTTTTGGTTTTTTATACAAACTAGAATTGAAAGCCCAATATAAATTATAGAATGTTTGCTCTGTCTCCCACCCTGTTATGTGCTCTAATGGGCATTCTGATATAGATCCTGAACTGGAAAAAAAAATCATCGAGAATAGGAGGGTGACAAAAGAAAAATGAATAAAACAAAATATTTAAATGTCAGACTTTATGGCTGGGATAAAAATTTATTTAAGATTAATAAAAGAAAAATTATCTATTATCTTTTTCTCCTCTTTATGCTTTTCTTATATCTTTCTTCCAGCTTCTTGTACTCTACTACTTCTCATTAGTATTCTTAATGTAAACTTTTAAATGAAGAACAAAATATTCACAGACCCATTAGCAATTAAGTATGACCATCTGTTCTGCCTTAAACATACACATAAGTACCCACACATACTACAAAAAAAATCCCAAGAAAAAATCCTGATCTCAATTCAGCTTTAGTTAAGCCCAATTGTTCATGTTCTGGTGCAAAGTCACCTCTTGTAGCGTTATTGGCTCTCACTTTCTTCATTTTCTAATTAGACTTCTCCACTGCCACCACTCCACCAACACAATGTCATTCATCTCACTGGATACATTTCAGTGGATACATTTCAGACATTATGTGATATTTCACAACACGTACTTGTTTATAACACCTTCCTTTTTGCAAAGGGTTATTTCGGTTTCTGACCTTTGTTATATTTTTCTAACTCCTACTTCTCAGTCTCTTTGGCTTGATAGCTCAAATGTTACCCCAACGTCCATCTCAACTGTATTCTTTTCTTTTTATACTCTTTCTTTTTGTTATCTCTTAAATGCCCTAGCTTCAATTGCCATCCATATATAACTCATTCCAAAGTTGTTACCTGTAGCCCAGATCTCAACTTTGAGCTACAGATCCAATAATCAAGCTGCCTAGTCAATACTTCCAATTAGATATTTACAAGTATCTAAAAATTAATATTTACAGAACTCCTCTCAACCCTCAAGGTGATCTTTGGATATTCACCAATTCCATGTTGGCAAATACAAACTGTGATGACTTTAAGTTTCACTGTGAATCACCCAGTAGTCTTGTCCACTCCTTCTCTTTTAAGGTAACCATTTTGCACCCCTGGCCAGAGGAAGGTAACATAGGAAGAAAAAAAGATAATAGGTATTCCAAAGGGGTAAAGAGGAGAGGAAGGCACAGGCTTCCAGCTATGGAATGAATGTCACAGGGATGAAAGGTACGGCAAAGAGAACATAGTCAGTGGTACTGTAATAGGATTGTATGGTGACATATAGTAGCTACACTTGTGGTGAGCATAGCATAATGTATACAGTTGTCAAACTACTATGTTACATACTGAAACTAACTACATATAACATTGCATGTCAACTATACTTCAATTAAAAAAAAAAAGATAATAGGATTTTTTTCCCTGAGAGTTACCATATTAAAAGTGGCAAAATAGAAGCTCCCAGTGTCTAATGGTTGTCTGTATTAAAAATATATCTATACATGAGTCTCTCATGATGTGAAGAATGTCCTTTACCCAATAGGAAAAATAAAATCACCAGTTTGAGAGAATCAGTAATAAGAGCTGAAAGGGAAATTGATTGTGTTGCAATATTGCCTTCCAATCAACCATGAAATAAATTCTACCTCTGTTCTAAACTTTGGGTTATTATAGTCAATAAATTTCTTAATTTGACATTTTTTTCTTATGCTGGCTTGGGTTCTATAACAAACAATCTAGAGCCTTTGACTAAAGATTCAACAAACCGTTACCATCTCCATCTTTGCAATTGTTCTAGACAGAACTCAGGGGTCACTTTTGACTGTTATTTCTCCCTCATCCCCCTTCACCATGAAACATAAATATTTCCAAATGTATCTCAAATTCATCCACTTTTATCAATTCCCCTGCTATTGTCATAGTATAAATTGCCATCTTCTCTCAAGTCTTAGCTTTTCTTACTTGATCTTGTCAGTCTGAAATCTGTTATTCACACAGTGCTCAGGATGATGTTTTAAAAGAAATGTAGGAAAACAGGTATGTCACTGCCTTTCTTAAAATCTTCAATGGTTATCCATTGCTTCAAGAATAAATATCTAGAGGGGCGCCTGGGTGGCGCAGTCGGTTAAGCGTCCGACTTCAGCCAGGTCACGTTCTCGCGGTCCGTGAGTTCGAGCCCCGCGTCGGGCTCTGGGCTGATGGCTCAGAGCCTGGAGCCTGTTTCCGATTCTGTGTCTCCCTCTCTCTCTGCCCCTCCCCCGTTCATGCTCTGTCTCTCTCTTTCCCAAAAATAAATAAATGTTGAAAAAAAATTTAAAAAAAAAGAATAAATATCTAGAATATCTGTGGGATCTTGTCCTCTGCCCACTTTGTAGACTCCTCTCTAGCAGCTCTCTCCCTTGCTTCCTTGCTTCTACGACATTGTCACTCTTCTAATTCTTTGAATATGCCAATATTCTCCCCACCTTGGTGTTGCTGCAATGCTGTTACCTTTGCCGACAATACTCCTTATTAAGTTGTATCTTTTAAAACTCACTTCCAAACCTACTTCTTCAAGAAAACTTCCCCTGACTGGTAGTAAGCTTTCTAATGTACAATTGCATTACACTTAGTTTACTTTTAACTCAGGGAAAGTATAAAATAATTAATAGGTGATGAGTTCTGGTTGATAACTTTTGTCACTTCTCAGAATGACAATTCCTTTAGGAAGATTGTTTTTACCTCTTAAGTGATACATTCCCAAGTCCTCCTACATTGTTCTGTATTTTTGAGACGTTTTATATATTTTTTTTCTTCCAAAAACTTTTAAGAAGTTTTATTTATTTTCAGAGAGAGAGAGAGAGAGAGAGAGAGAGAGAGAGACGGAGACAGAATGCAGCCATGCACATGCATGAGCAGGGGAGGGACAGAGAGACAGGGAGAGAATCCCAAGCAGGCTCCCTGACGTAAGCACAGAGCCCAAGTTCAATCTCAGGAACTGTGAGATCTCAGGAACATGTGAGAGCCACCCAGTCTCCCCAATACATTATATATATTTTTAAGACAAACAAATGAACAGTAGTATAATGGTGTTCAAGGAAGTGTTGTAAAAGACTAATTCACAGGAACAGAGGTCCATTTGTATCTCTTGTATCCTCCTTTGTCTAGGATCTCTTACTCCTCTTTCACGCTTGAGGGCTACAGTACATCTGCAACAATTAGTGATTAAATAATCAACAGTTCAGAAAGCTGAAGAAAAAAAAATCCGCTATGATATAAAAACAATAAACACGTTCTTTGCTTTACTTTAATTGTCCAGAAATGGGTGTCTCCCTGATCTCATACATTAAAAGTGGAGCTAACCTCGGAGCACCTGGCTGGTTCAGTCAATTAAGCATCTGACTCTTGATTTTGGCTCAGGTCATGATCCTACAGTTTATGGGTTTGTGCCTCATCCACATTGATAGCCCCATGTCAGGCTCCATGCTGTTAGCGTGGAGCCTGCTTGGGATTCTCTCTCCCTCCCTCTCTCTCTCTGCCCTTGTCTCTCTCAAAATACATAAACTTAAAAAAATTTACATCAAGGGGCACCTAGGTGGCTCAGTCAGTTGAGTGTCTGATTTAGGCTCAGGTCATCATCTCACAGTCCAAAGGGTTCGAGCCCCATGTCGGACTCTGTGCTGACAGCTCAGAGCCTGGAGCCTGCTTTGGATTCTGTGTTTCCCTCTCCCTCTCTGCACCTCCCCCACTCACATTCTGTCTCTCTCAGAAATAAATAAACATCTAAAAAATTTTTACATCAAAAAATGGGGCTAAATCTACTGCAAATATGTTCTTCATTAGCTTACTTACACCAGTATTAAAGAAACATTTTGCTAGTAGTTGGAAGATGGCTAAAGGCCAGGCTGTTTTTCTACTACTATAAGATGATGCTTTACTGAATAATATCATTGAGATATATTCCACTGAGTCAGAGAGAGTAGGGGGAACCAGTAACTGTGGTTTCACAGTCCTGGTATAGCAAGCATATTTGTATTCATTACCGTGGGTCTTGGAGTCTATTGAGGATAGAGATATAAAACTGGAAGAGATAAGGCAAAGGGACAGCAGGAAAATCCTTCCACTGCCTCAGGCAGTGGGCACAAGAGAGGAATGATAAACATGTGCATCCCCTTTACTGAGTTGGATGCTGGGGATATTTCTCTTTGTAATGTTCTTTAACAGGATATATTGCCTTGAAAACCAAACAAAAATTAAGTCCATTTTGTTGCCAAAAATTGCAATGTTCATTTACTCGATGATTTATTTGTTCCTTCTTTTCAGAGGACACTTAGCTTTTGTTTGCAGGTGAGAGATTGCCCTGCCCTTTTCAACTTATGCATGTCTGGTTATATTTTCCAAGTGAAGAATCTGAACAATTGCATGGAAAAAAATTTATTCACAATCCCTCTGTGAGTTCATTTGTAACCACTGAAATAAAGACAGTTTCATCAAAACCAAGTCTAATTATATATAAAAGCAAGAGAAATAGTACCTTGCATTGTGTGGTTATTGGAGAAGCTTAAAGCTTTCCTATATTAATATGGCATGGTGCAATGGTAATTATTAGGGTGTTTTAATTGAGATAAAGCATTATTAACTAAGGAGGCAGCCCCCCCCCCCCACTCAGGCCTAGGGACAGCTCCCATTAACAGTGCCATGTGAACGGATGGTTAAGCCACCACTGCTGATAATAACTAAACCAGATGGCACCAAGTTCTTACAGGCAACAAAGCAAGAAAGGTTGATGAGTGCTGGGCAGAAGTTACAAGCACAAGGGAAAAGAAGAGGCAGCACTACAAGGGGAGTTTATTAAAAACAACAAACATTGCAACATTAGACAAGTCATTTAAATTCTATAGGCCTCAATTATTCCCAAACTTAGGCTTAAAATTTACCTGTATCTTTGACATCTTTGACAGCTGATCTAGCTATTGACTGAATAAGACTACAGGCCATATACCCTGTTTTACTCTGCTTTGCTTTATTGTGCTTTGCAAATATTGCATTTTTTTATAAATTGAAGGGTTCAAGACCGCAGTAGAGGAAGTAACGATAGATGTGGCAGAAACAGCAAGAGAACGAGAAGTGGAGCCTGAACCACCACCCTGATCAGTCAGCAGCCATTAATATTGAGACAAGATCCTCCACCAGCAAAAAGATTACAATTTACTGAAAGCTCAGATGATGGTTAATATTTTTTAAGCAACAAAGTATTTTTAAATTAAGTACCTTTTTTTTCAGATATAATGCTGTTGCACACTTAATAGACTATAGTATAGTGTAAGCATAACTTTTACATGCACTGGGAAACCAAAACATTCATTTGACTTCTTTACTGCGATGTTTTCTTTATTATGGTAGTATGAAACCAAGCCCACAGTATCTCCAAGGCATGCCTGTACTTTCAGAAATCTGTCTTAAATAAATAATTAGAAATGAAGAAATTATAAGTGAAATGAAATATTCAGCTTAATATTATTTATAAATGAATAAATATTGAAACTGTGGAAATGTTAACAATAGCAGGATGATTAAGTAAATTATGATAAATTCCATTATGTCATCATAACAAAATAATGTTTAATTGTGTTAGCAAAATTGATGCTTACAAATGTTGAATGAAATTATCCAAAGCTACATGCCAAATATACAGTACCTGTACCTCATCTTATTGCTTTTCCATGGTATCAAAATTATTTGTGTGTAGGTATCAGTCTGTTCTCACTGAGCTCTAGATTTGATTAAAGATCAAGTTATATTTTTATCTTTACATTCTCAATGTTTAGCATGGGGGTGCATAGTAAGGTACATTTCTGAAATTGAACTAAGCTGCATGAACACAGTTTATGACTTAGGAAGAAAAACAACAATTTTAAAGGTATGAAACTAATTATTTTTGAAATTCAATGTGGTAGGTACTAGAAAAATTAAGATGAAAGAAGCAAG
Organism: Felis catus; assembly: GCF_018350175.1. Lineage (NCBI taxonomy): Eukaryota > Metazoa > Chordata > Mammalia > Carnivora > Felidae > Felis > Felis catus. The sequence continues at coordinate 64,503,347 of NC_058379.1, read as the reverse complement.
GACATATTCTTAATGGACTCACCATCTAGCAGTGACAAAACCAAATAATAATTTGGTGAGATAATATTGGGAGGTCATAGTTATATAATTATAGAAGCAATTGAAGGTAGTCATTGTGGGTGCAAATGAAAGAAACTTAAATCTGAGTAGCTTATATGCAGAGCTAATCTATTAGCTGATGGAACCAACCAGTAAGAAGAGGGACCAGCTAGTCCTACAGAGTGCTCTCAAACACAGACCTGAATCTTCCACATTTTTTTTCTTTATTTCTGTCTATATCTTTAGTATTTTTTCTGTTTTTCCACGAGTGTCAAAACTGGCTTTCTCTACTGTCCAGAAAAATGACTTATCAGTTTCTTAAGTACACATAGTCTAGAATGATAAATGGTAAGAGACTGAAATTTTTTTTTTTAAGAATTTTTTTTCAACGTTTATTTATTTTTGGGACAGAGAGAGACAGAGCATGAACAGGGGAGGGGCAGAGAGAGAGGGAGACACAGAATCGGAAACAGGCTCCAGGCTCTGAGCCATCAGCCCAGAGCCTGACGCGGGGCTCGAACTCCCAGACCGCGAGATCGTGACCTGGCTGAAGTCGGACGCTTAACCAACTGTGCCACCCAGGCGCCCCTGACATTTTATTTAAGTTGGAAATTGTACTCATGGTACTTAATTGGTTCCCTTCCATCAGGTGTTATTCAGCAATAGCTGTGAATCAACAGCACTCAAGCAAACAACATGATTTTTTTTTAATTTTTAATGTTTATTTTATTTTTGAGAGAGAGACAGAGCATGAGTGGGGGAGGGGCAGAGAAAGGGAGACACAGAATCTGAAGCAGGCTCCAGGCTCTGAGCTGTCAGCAGAGAGTCCAACGTGGGGCTCGAACTCACAAACCACGAGATCATGAGATCATGACCTGAGCCAAAGTTGGACGCTTAACTGACCGAGCCAACCAGGAGCCCCTGGTTTCTGTTTTTTGTCTTTTGTTTTTTTTTTAACTAAGCTTTACTCTCAACACGGGGCTTGAACCCATGACTCCAAGATCAAGAGTTCCATGCTTTACTGACTGATGTCATGTGGCACCCCCAACATGATGTTCATAGTAGGAAAGCAGTCTTTACCAATGATAGTGGTCAAGTTCTGGTCAAATTAGTAGGATGTCTGAAGGAAGCCTGTTAAGCAAAAATTAATATGAACTTGTGTTTGAAAGGTGAATTGGACTCTTCATGTAATAAGGAATAAGGACGATTATTTTTTTTGTTTCTTTCTGTATGCTTCTATTGTTTTAAAATATAATTTATTGTCAAATTGGTTTCCATACAACACCCAGTGCTCATCCCAAAAAGTGTCCTCCTCCATGCCCATAACACACTTTCCCTACTCCCCCACCCCTCATCAACCCTCAGTTTGTTCTCAGTCCTTAAAAGTCTCTGATGGTTTGCCTCCCTCCCTCTCTGTAAATCCCCCCCCCCACTTCCTCTCCTCCAAGGTCTTCTGTTGTTTCTCAAGATCCACATATGAGTGAAAACATATGGTATCTGTCTTTCTCTGCCTGACTTATTTCACTTAGCATAATACCCTCCAGTTCCATTCACATTGCTGCAAATGGCCAGATTTCATTCTTTCTCATTGCCAACTAGTATTCCATTGTATATATAAGCCACATCTTCTTTATCCATTTGTCAGTTGATGGAAATTTAGGCTCTTTCCATAGTTTGGTTATTGTTGAAAGTGCTGCTATACAGATTGAACAAAAGATTGAAGCAATATAACATTCTTTCAGACACTATGGATTCTTGAGATACTGCTGGGACAAAGCTGAGAAGGAAGCAGTAAGAGAGGGTAAAGAAGGTAAGCAGGTAGGTCATGAAGAGATTGGAACATGAACCTTAAGGTTGTTTTTTTATAGGTAATTGGGAATTACTTTTTCATATATTTTGTAGTAAAATACACATAACATAAAAATTTCCATTTTAACTATTTTAAGGGTATAATTCAATACCATTAATTACATTCAACACTACTATCTTTTTAGAGAACTTTTTCATCATGTTAAACAGAAAGTCTGTACCCCTTAAACAAAAACTCCCCATCCTACCCTCTCCTCAGCCCCAGCAATTTCTATTACACTTTCTGTGCTTATGAGTTTGCCAATTCTAGTTACTTCTTATAAGTGGAATCACACAATATTTGCATTTTTGTGTCTGGCCTATTTCATGCAGCAAAATGTTTTCAAGATTTGTGTTATGTTACATCATGCATTAGAATTTAATTTAAAAAGGCTGAATAATATTCCATTTATATCTACTACATCTTGTTTATCCGCCATCTATTGATGGACATTTGGGTTGTTTCTACCTATTGGCTATTGTTAATAATGCTGCTGTGAATATTATACTAGTCTGTTTGAGTCTGCTTTCAATTATTTTGAGTATACCAAAGTAGTGCATTTGCTAGATCATATGATAATTCTGTCTTTAACCTTTGAAGGAAACATTACACTATTTTCCACAGTGGTTTCACTATTTTATATTCTTACCAGCAATGCACTAGGTTTCCAGTTTCCGATTTCTCCACATCCTACAATAATTGTTATTTTCCTTTTTTTTTATAGTAGCCATGTGAAGTAGTATCTTATTGTAGTTTTGATTTGCATTATCTTAATGAGTAGTGATGTTAAGCATCTTTTCATGTGCTTATTGGCTATTTATATAACTGTTATTTTTTGAGAAATGTCTATTCAAATCCTTTGTCCATTTTTAATTTGGTTTACTTTCCTTTTTGTTGTTGATGAGTTATAGGTGTTCCTCATATATTCTGGATAGTAATTCTTTATGAGATGTATGATTTTCAAATACTTTCTCCCTTTCTGGATTTTTTCACTCTCTTCATAGTGCCCTCTGATTGATAAATGTTTTTAATTTTAATGGAGTCAAATTTAACTTTTTTTGTTGGCCTGTGATTTTGTTGCTATATTAAGGTAATTGGGAATTTTAAGTGGATTAGTAATATAATAACATTTAGATATTAGAATCTCTTAGATGAGATGTGGAGGGTGATTTAAGAAGAGAAAAAAAAACTGAAGATAGACAAATTAATAAGCCATGACAAAAGGCTTATGGATAAGAAAGCAGAAGAGTCATAATACTTTCTCCTCCTACATTCCATATCTTGTAAAATGAACAACAAAAATAGCAAAAAGTAAAATCAGGAATAAAATGATTAGAATCAACACTATGTCATTTCACATACCATACACTTTTAAGCATGTCAGTCTAATTAAGTGAAAATCCAGGTGCAGCTTAGAAAGCAACACACATTATACCCACTCCCTTATCCTCACAAAGAAACACAGAAGAAAGGAAATGAAGCTCAAGCAAATCCTGAGAATTCTTACTAAAAATTCCCACACTGAATTTAAGCAAGATGAGTATGATAATGCAGTCAACAGCACAATGACAAAAAATACTCTTGAACAGAAACGTAGAATTGTTGTGACCTCCTCAGAGGTCCTCCACAAAATCCACTAGGATTCTCCATTTTCCAGGGTTTCACAGCGAAGTTAAAGAATAATCTGAAGTTTGGGTTGTTGCGTCCCTTAGATGATGACACTCTGCTTACCTTAACTCCCCACTGGATGAAGCTCAGTAGAAAACATTAAGAAACTCTAGAAGACACACAGCCAGTTCTACAGTAAAGGCTGCATGTTGCCCCACTGGCAACTATCTCTCCTTTTTCTTTTGTTCTCAGGTTAAAAAGTGTGGAATGGACAAAACGATCCCAGTCTCCTGTGTAAGTAAAGCTTGGAATATAGTATAGAGATTTCCTGAAATGAAGTAAATCATTCTCTATTAGAATGATTTAATAATAACATCAGATTAGGCTACTCAAATGAAATGTGAGAATAACAAAACAATGGCATGGACATTATCCAAACATTTTAGGAAAAAAGAAAACTTTAAAAATGAGAATGGAATAAAAGAACATTGTGTGAAAAAAAAGTCAGCATAGCATAGAGCTTAATTCAAGGAATCTAAATCCAAAATGACTACCAGTATGGATAAATAAACTTAATAAAATATATATTCAAATCAAGCTAAAAGAAATAGAGCTATAGGAAAAAATAGAAGAAATACAACAGCACTGAAGAACATCATAAAATATAGCAAAGAAGAACTGAAATACTGACAGAAGGAAATATATTTTTCCAACATGGATGAGTAGCTCTTATCAGTCCAACTGTCCCGCAGACAGCAACTATAAATTTTTGCAACACACACACACACACACACACACACACACACACACAGTAAAACCTACCTGAAAACATGGGAGAATTACCAAAATCAGACAAATACTGAACTGGAGTCAACACGCTGGGAAAGCTTTCTAGCTTCATAATTTTTAGACTGAGAGCTGGTTCGGTACACCATATGGAGTAAGTAGAAAAAATGAAAAAAACTCACAGTTTTTCTAGCTTGTAACAACAGAAAATAGAGTAAAAGGCAACAATAGTCAATGGAGATTGAGGGTGGAAATCCAGAAAAGATGAGAGCCAGAGAGGGGGATCTCCAAATTCTGTGCATAATTTTTCCCAGCTCTCTTACTGGTAATGGAAACTTGCATGAATGATCTGGACACAAACAACACAATGAAAGATAAAATATCTGAACCAAGATGTGTTATGCTGCCCACTGCAGGAAGACAGAGAGAGAGTTTGCACTTTGAGTCCAACCAACTTAAGTGTTTGCTAAAAGGTATAAAATTATTCAACACTCAACACTCAATCCTCTTGGAGGGATTATAACCTAATCTGTAGGGCATATTATTCACAAACACATGATCCAAAAGTACTGTTTCTTCAAAGAAACTGCAAACACAACTTATTTTAAAGAGAAAATGCAATCAATGTAGACTATCTCTGAGATTATATAGATAATGGCATTAGCAGAAAAGAATTTTAAAGCAGTGATTTTAACTGAGTTTAGTGATATAATGGAAAATATGCCTTTCCCATGTGAAAAAAACTAAGAAACGTCAGAATTAAAATAACTCTGAAAAGATACAAATGGAATTATAAAACTGAACAATACAATATGTGAAAATTGAAAAATGTACTTGGTGGGCTAAACAGAGAAGTGGAAGTTACAGAAGAGCCTGTGAATTTGAAGATGGGTCAATACAAATGATTCAGTATGAAAAACAGAGAAAAAAATTTCAAAAAAAAATTTCCAGGAGCACATGAGATAATATAAAACACCTGGAATACATGTACTTAGAGGCATGGAAACATAAAAAAGAGAGGTAAGGGAATAGAAAAATATCTGAAGAAATAATGGCCCAAAATTTCTGAAGTTTGTTCATGGACATAAATTTACAAAATAAGAAGCTCAGCAACATAAGCAGGATAGACATACAGAATACCATGCTTTAATATATCATAATTAGGCTACTGGAATCCAAAAACAAGAAAACAATCTTGAAAACAGCCAGGAAAAAATGACACATTACATACAGGGGTGAATCAACTTGAATTTTAAGAATTTCCATAAAAATTTCTAAATTTTTTAATGTTTATATATTTTTGAGAGAGACAGAGAGAGTGACACAGAGTGTGAATGGTAGAGGGGCAGAGAGAGAGGGAGATACAGAATCCAAAGCAGGCTCTAGGCTCTGAGCTGTCAGCACAGAACCTGCTGTGGAGCTGGGGCTTGAACTCACAAACTGTGAGATCATCAACTGAGCCAAAGTTGGACACTTAACCGACTGTACCATCCAGGCACCCCGATTTTCATAAAAATTCTGTATATCAGAAGACAATGAAATCATATCTGAGAGAACGTCAAACACCCAGAACCTGTCAATTCATATTTCTATATTCAGAGAAAATATTCTTTTTTTTTTTCAACGTTTATTTATTTTTGGGACAGAGAGAGACAGAGCATGAACGGGGGAGGGGCAGAGAGAGAGGGAGACACAGAATCGGAAACAGGCTCCAGGCTCTGAGCCATCAGCCCAGAGCCCGACGCGGGGCTCGAACTCACGGACCGCGAGATCGTGACCTGGCTGAAGTCGGACGCTTAACCGACTGCGCCACCCAGGCGCCCCTAGAGAAAATATTCTTAACAAATAAAGAAATGATAAATGATTACTACTGACTATTTGTGCCTAGTGGGTCAATCATAACACCTCTAAAAAACAAATGGAATAACTGCACTCTGTCACCACATCAGGAACAAGACCACTCCACAAAGATTAGAAAAGATTCAGGGGAAAACACTGATTCTGTGTTCTCATCCCATCCAGACAGAAGGTCCTTGGCCCTTCCTCTCCTACACCAAGATGCCATCTTGAAAAAGATCAGGGAAAGCAGAAGAATCTGAAAGATTGAGCATTGGTCAAATTAAATAGAAATAATATTAAACTGGCTCTGAAACACAAAGGAAATCTTAACTGGATTCATTGAATATTTAAATACAAACAAATCATTTAATCCAGGAGTGATCTGGATATCATTAATCGACAAAATCAAGCTTTCTTGCTTCTTGAGTAGAATGGGGATGGGGAAGTTGTGAGGAAGATTAGGTCAGTTAAGGAAAAAAAAAAACACCTTTTCTTTGTATATAGTATAATTGTGTGTGTATACTTGCATCCATGACATATGTGTTTATAACAAAATGTGTTTGGCTTTTACTATTTGTTTAGACAATATACACTCTTCCCACGTCAGTTCTGTTCTTACATGTCCATTTGTTTCCACTCATATGCATGGGGTGTTTTTGTAGTTGAAAGAAATTGGTAGAGTGCAGTGGGAAAGTAAAGAGAAAGTAGAACCAAGAGGAAATGAAGTGTCTGTTCTCTATCAGGTTTTTAAGTTTTAGTTGCCATTGCAAGGTGGTATAGAGACAGATACAGTGGGATCTGTTTAAGAGAAAATTTGTGAGGCTAAAGGCATAAGGATTGTTGCTCTGGATCTGAGGGATGAGATTCAGCACAGAATTGAGGGAAGTAAGGGGGAGGCTTTTTCTGGTGCTTCTTCTCAGAACTTGCATGCTTTCTGAGACCCAGAATATTGGAACATTTGAGGCATCCAGAGCCAGCAAACAATCCAGCCACATGTCTTTTTGATAGGCCAGGACAGTAGTTAGATGTCTCCAAGTGGCCTCTAGGAAGCAGACTAGGATTGGGAGACTATAAAAGAGGGAAGGGAGGCAAAACCTAGCTGGAGTAGACTAAAAGTTAGTGATTCTGCACAAGGCTTCCTCTTACAGATGTCCTATACATCATAGGACAGCACAAACGAACAGAGAGCTAAATTCCTACCATATGGGTGGTGGCAATGGAGCAAAAAGCATTTAGATTGCACATGGAGTGAATGAACATACAGAAAAACACTCTAAGAGTTAGCAAGTAAGAATAACAATAAATAATAATAATAATAATAATAATAATAATAATATTTTGTTCTCCTGCAGAAAAGGCCTATCCAATTAAAAAATTACCTGTGTCCACTTTCTAGATAAGAAGAAAATAAGTTCTTATGGAAAAAATAGTATTGCTTTAAATTTGCTTCTTTTTTTTCCTGAGTAGTTTTCAAATCATGTCTATACCTATTACCTCTGATTTAATCCTCTCAGGAACCCAACCTGTAATATCTCTGATTCAAATAATTAATGTGACTTGCTCAAGACCACTTGGCTAATGCCTAGCATCATCCAGACTGGAACCTGAGCCTCCTAGTTCCTAGTCCTGGTTCTTTATGCTAAGTCCCGTTTTTAGAGTCATATTTCTCCTGACCACATCTGCCCATAGCTACCTGACATCTGAATTACTGCTCTGGGGTTTGAACACAGCCAGCACGTGATCTTTTATAAAAGGACTCTGTTTGTCTATGACTTCACAGACTCCTCTCTTCACCTCCTATTTTCTTGCTTCTATCAGTCACAGCTGGGAGCAACCACATCTATCCACTTGATGAAATCTGAACGTATAAAGTGATTTCTTTTCTGCCAGAACAGACCATTATGAACAATTTCAACTTTGGGTTGGGCAAAAGAGAATACTGGGCTGTGAAGAATTTAATATCTTTTCAAACTTCAGGTGAAGACAGTGTCTCAGAGTTAGAAGGCAGAAAAAATTTTCCCTGTAGTATGATTTTGAGGCTGCAGAGAAAGCCCTTCACCCTGCAAATGTTCTTCATCACATGCATACAATCTTTTTATCAGGGGACAAGACCCTTCCTTTTACAAGATAGAAAGAAAAGTGCCTTTCTGAGTGTTCCCAAGGAGGGTAACATTGTGGCCAAGAGCAGGGTTACAATAATGAAAGCTAAGACCTCTATATGGCTTGTTATGTGCCATCCACTGTTCGAGGCACTTTACATGTATTCTTACTCTTACTTTCCACAACAATTCCCTGCAGTAGATTTTCTTATCCTCATCTGTCCTCATCTTACAGATGAGGAGACAAGCAGTGAGAAATGAAATGATTTGCCAAGCACCATGTGCAGTGCTCAAGCTGGGATTCAGATCTAAGCAGTTGGGCTCCCAAATCCTTTTGCTTAAACACCACACCATACTGCCTCTCTACAGAAGAATGGAAGAAAGGGAAGCATGGTTCTTGTCTTCAGGAAAAAATGGGCCCTAGAAAAAGAAAACAGGCTTTCATAACAGCATGCAATAATTATAGTGGGATGAATCACAGGCTTTCTGGCAAGAAAGTTTACAAAGATGAGGAGACCTAGCTAGGGGTCAGATACCCCAAGAGAAGATAGTAGATTAAATGAGAAAGAGTAGTAGCAGAGGTAGAGTGAATGGTTATGGTGATAGTGCAAGGCTAGAATGACATTTTCTCCAAAAGTTGCCAAATGTCTGTTCCTCTTTCTAAATTCATTTTTCAAAAATAGGCTCTATTTTTCTAGAGCAGTTTTTTTTTTAATTTTTTTTCAACATTTATTTATTTTTGGGACAGAGAGAGACAGAGCATGAACGGGGGAGGGGCAGAGAGAGAGGGATTCACAGAATCGGAGACAGGCTCCAGGCTCTGAGCCATCAGCCCAGAGCCCGACGCGGGGCTCGAACTCACGGACCGCGAGATCGTGACCTGGCTGAAGTCGGACGCTTAACCGACTGCGCCACCCAGGCGCCCCTAAAGCAGTTTTACATTCACAGAAAAAACTAACAGAAAGTACATGGAGATTCCATATACCCCTTGTTCCCATCCACTCACAACCATCCCTACTAAACATCCTACACCAGAGTGGTATATTTGTTATAGGTGGTGAACCTACATCTTACATCTATACATAATTATCACCCAAAGTCCATAATTTACATTAGGGTTCACTCAGTGCTGTACAATCTGTGGGTTTGGAGAAATGTATCCACATCATACTACCAGATAGAATAGTTACACTGCTGTAAAAACTCCTCTGTTCTCTGGCTATTCAACCTTCCCCAAACCGTGCATCTTTTTTGTCTATTCTAGAATATCATATAGTTGGGATCATATAATATTTAGGCTTTTCAAATGGGCTTTTTTCTCTTAGTAATGTGCATATAAGTTTCCTCTGTATTTCCTTGTGTGTTGATATCTCAAATATTTTTTGCACTAAGTAATTTTCTATTGTCTTGATGTACCACAGTTTTATTCATTTAGTTACCAAGGGACATCTTGGTTGCTCCAAGATTTAGCAATTATGAATAAAGCTACTATAAAAATTTACATGCAGGTTTTTTGTGTGTGAAAATAAATTTTTACCCTGGCTTAATACCAAGAGGTGCAATTGCTTGGGTCTATGTTAAGAATATGTTTGGTTTTGTAAGAAACTGCCACGCTATCTGCCGAAGAGACCATTTTGCATTCCCACCAGCAATGAATGAAAATCCCTGTTGTTCCACATACTTGCCATTATTTAATGTTGCCAGTATTTTGGATTTGGACCATTCTAATAGGTGTGTAGTACTATCTTATTGTCTAAATTTGCAACTTTCTAATGACGTATGGCATTGGGTTTCTTTCTATATACATATTCCCTATCCGTATGTCATCTTTGGTGAGGTGTCTGTTCATTTCTTTTGACCATTTTTTTCATTGGCTTGTTTCTTTATTTTGGGTTCTAAGAGTTCTCTCTCTCTCTCTCTCTCTCTCTCTCTCTCTCTCAGGTTCTAAGAGTTGGTCCTCCCTCCTCTTTCCCTCCCTCCCTCTTTCTGCCTTCCTTCCTGCCTTCCTCCTCCTCCTCCTCCTCCTCCTCCTCCTCCTCCTCCTCCTTCTCCTTCTTCTTCTTCTTCTTCTCTCTCTCTCTCTCTCTCTCTCTCTCTCTCTCTCTCTCTCTTTCTTTCAGTAGACTTCATGCACAGCATGGTGCCCAATTCTGGGTCTGAACTCATGACCCTGAGATCAAGACCTGGTCAAGAGTCAGAGGCTTAACCGACTGAGCCACCCAGGAACCCCTAAGAGCTCTTTATATGTATAGGATACAGTCTTTTGTCAGACATGTCTTTTGTAAGTATGTGGCTTCTCATCTCATTCTCTTCACAGTGTCTTTTGCAGAACAGAAGTTTTTAATTTTAACAAAGTTCAATCTATCAACTACTTCATAGTTTGTGCTTTTGGTGTTATATCTAGAGCAATTGCCAAACCCAAGATCTTCTAGATTTTCTCCTATGTTCCCCTCTAGGGATTTTATAGTTTTCATTTTATGTTTAGGTCTATGGCCCAAAATAAGTTAATTTTTATGAAAAGTGTAAGATTTGTGTCTAGGTTGTTTTGCATGTGTACATCCATTTGTTCCATCACCATTTATTAAAGAGATTGTCTTTTCTTCACTGTATTGTCTTTGTTACTTTGTCAAAGATTAGTAAACTATATTTATGGGTCTATTTCTCAGCTTTCTATTCTGTTCTGTTGGTCTATTTGTCTATTGTTTCACCAATATGACATTGCTTTGATTATTACAGTTTTATGGTAAATCTTGACATTGTATACTATCAGTCCTCTAACTGTTCTTCTCCCTAAATATTGTATTGAGTATTCTGAGTATTTTATCTCTTGGCCTCAAAGAATGAGTTGGGAAGTATTTCCTCCGATTCTCTTTTCTGGAAGAGATTATAGAGAATTGGTGTAATTTCTTCCCTAAGTGTTTGGTAGAATTCACCAGTGAACCCTAAGTCTGGTGCTTTGTACTTTTTAACATTGGTAATTATTTATTTAATTTCTTTAATAGATACAGGCCCATTCATATTGTCTGTTTCTTCTCCTGTCAGCTTGGCAGATTGTGGCACCAAAGCAATTGGTCTGTTTCATCTAGGTTATCAAATGTGTGGGCACACAGTTGTTCACAGTATTCCTTTATTATTTTTATGTCCATAGAATATGCAGTGGTGTCTCCTCTTCCACTAATATAAGTAATTTGTATTTTCTCTCTTTTTTCTTTGTTAGTTTGGCTACAACTTTGTTAATTTCATGGATCTTTTCAAAGATCCAGCTTTTAGTTTTTATTGCTTTTCTCTATTGATTTTGTTTTCAATTTAATTGATTTATGCTCTGATTTTTATTATTTTATTTTCTTCACTTACTTTGCAGTTAATTTGCTCTTCTTTTTCTAGTTTCCCAAAGTGAAAGCTTAGATTTTTTTTGTTTTATTTTATTAGGTTTTATTTTTTTAATATATGAAATTTATTGTCAAATTGGTTTCCATACAACACCCAGTGCTCATCCCAAAAGATGCCCTGTTCAATGCCCATCACCTACCCTGCCCTCCCTCCCACCCCCCATCAACCCTCAGTTTGTTCTCAGTTTTTAACAGTCTCTTATGCTTTGGCTCTCTCCCACTCTAACCTCTTTTTTTTTTTTTTCCTTCCCCTCCCTCATGGGTTTCTGTTAAGTTTCTCAGGATCCACATAAGAGTGAAACCATATGGTATCTGTCTTTCTCTGTATGGCTTATTTCACTTAGCATCACACTCTCCAGTTCCATCCATGTTGCTACAAAGGGCCATATTTCATTCTTTCTCATTGCCACGCAATACTCCATTGTGTATATAAACCACAATTTCTTTATCCATTCATCAGTTGATGGACATTTAGGCTTTTTCCACAATTTGGCTATTGTTGACAGTGCTGCTATAAACATTGGGGTACAAGTGCCCCTATGCATCAGTACTCCTGTATCCCTTGGGTAAATTCCTAGCAGGGCTATTGCTGGGTCATAGGGTAGGTCTATTTTTAATTTTTTGAGGAACATCCACACTGTTTTCCAGAGTGGCTGCACCAATTTGCATTCCCACCAACAGTGCAAGAGGGTTCCCATTTCTCCACATCCTCTCCAGCATCTATAGTCTCCTGATTTGTTCATTTTGGCCACACTGACTGGCGTGAGGTGATATCTGAGTGTGGTTTTGATTTGTAGTTCCTTGATGAGGAGCGATGTTGAGCATCTTTTCATGTGCCTGTTGGCCATCTGGATGTCTTCTTTAGAGAAGTGTCTATTCATATTTTCTGCCCATTTCTTCACTGGATTATTTGTTTTTTGGGGTGTGGAGTAGGGGCGCCTGTATGGCTCAGTCGGTTGAGCGTCCGACTTCGGCCCAGGTCATGATCTCATGGTTTGTGAGTTTGAGCCCCATGTCAGGCTCTGTGCTGACAGCTCAGAGCCTGGAGTCTGCTTCGGATTCTGTGTCTCCCTCTCTCTCTGCCCCTCCCCCACTCATGCTCTGTCTCTCTCTCTCTCTGTCAAAAATAAACATTAAAAAAATTGTTTAAAAAAATTGTATTTTTGGGTGTGGAGTTTGGTGAGCTCTTTATAGATTTTGGATACTAGCCCTTTGTCCGATATGCCATTTGCAAATATCTTTTCCCATTCCGTTGGTTGCCTTTTAGTTTTGTTGATGGTTTCCTTTGCTGTGCATAAGTTTTTTATCTTCATGAGGCCCCAATAGTTCATTTTTGAAAGCTTAGATTATTGATCTTAGATATTTCTTCATTTGTAATGTATGCATTCAATACTTTAAATTTCCCGTTAAGTACTGATTTTGCTATCTCACAAATTTTGGTGTTGTACTTTCATTTTAATTTATTTCAAATTATTTTAAAATTTCTTTTGAGATTTCTTTTTCTGAAACATTGATTATTAATAAATGTGTTGTTTAATCTCCAAGGATTTTCCAGGCACTTTGTTATTGTTCTTGATTTTTAGTTTAATTCTATTGTGGTCTGAGAGCAGACATTGTATAATTTTTATCCGTTAAAAAATTTTAAAGTGTTTTATGGCTCAGAACTGGACATATTTTTGTACATGTTTCATATGATCTTGAGAGGAATGTATATCCTGCTATTGTTGGAAAAGTAAGCTAAGGATATAAAATATATATCTTTGATTGACAGTGATAATGATTTCTATTTCTTTACCGATTTTCTGCCCATTTAATCTGTCAATTCTGCTAGAGGGGTTTTGAGGTCCCCACAACAATAGTGAATTCATCTATTTCCCCCTGTAGATCTATCAGTTTTTGCCACATGTATTTTGATACCCTGTTGCTAGGAGCATACACTATTAATAATTGTTATATCTTTTTTAAAAAATTGGTCCTTCTATTATTGTGTAATGCCCCTCTGTATTCATGATGACTTTCATTCCTCTGAACTCTGCTCTTTCTAAAATTAATATAGCCATCTAGCCTTCTTTCTGATTAGTATTAGCATGATGTAACTTTATCCCTTCCTTTACTTTTAATTTGTAAATATTTTATATTTAAAGTGGTTGTTTTTGACAGTATATACCTATGCTGTTTCTTTGATCCACTCTGAAATCTTTGCTGTTTAAAGTGACTACTGATATAGTTGGATTAATATCTACCATATTTGTTACTGTTTTCCATTTGTTGTCCTTGTTCTTATTTTTATCTTCCTCTCTTTTTCTCCAATTTGGGCTTTATGTGAACATAATGATTCCATTTTCTCTCATTTTTTTGCATACCAGTTGTTTCTTTTTTTTTTTTTTTAACTTTTCTTAATGGCTACTTTAGAGTCTGAAATACACATTTACAACTATTCTAAGTCCACTTTCAAATAATACTATACTATTTCACAGGTAGTGCAAATACCTTATAACAAAGTATTCCTTATTCCTTGTATTGTTGATGTCATTCATTTCACTTACACATAAGCATACATATATCTATATATGCATACTTAAAATTTTTTTGATGTTTATTTATTTTTGAGAGAGACACAAAGAGAGAGAGAGAGAGAGAGAGAGAGAGAGAGAGAGAGAGAGATGGAGCACAAGTGAGGGAGGGACAGAGAGAGACAGAGACACAGAATCTTAAGTAAGGTCCAGGCTCTGAGCTGTCAGCACGGAGTCCAATGCGACACGGGGCTTGAACTCATAAGGCATGAAATCATGACCTGAACTGAAGTCAGTCGCTTAACTGACTGAGCCACCCAGGCGTCCCTATATATACATACTTTAATACATCTGCGCTATAATTATTTTGACTCAGCTGTTGTCTCTTCAATCAGTTAGGAATAAGAAAAATAAAAGTTTTTCATTTACCTTTACTTATTCCTTCTCTATTTTCTTCTCTTTTTTATGTAGATCTTGGTTTCTGACTTATATCATGTTTCTTCCCTCCAAAGAACTCCTTTTAACACTTTTTGCAATGCATAACTACTGGCAATAAATTCTCTCTTTTTGTCTGAGAAAGTCTTGTTATCTTTTCACTTTTAAAGAATAAACTCATGGGATACAAAAATCTAGGTTTGTGGTTTTTTCTCTCAGCACATTATTTCATGCCACTTTCTGTTGCTTGCATGTTTTCTCAGATGCAATTCTTATATTAGCTTTTCTATAGGTCAACTGTTTGCCCTCCACTTTGTCTTCTTTCAAGATTCTTTTTCTTTGCCTTTGATTTTTTTCGAGTTTAAATATGATATAACTAGCTATAGTTTTTTGTTTATTTTTTTTGCTTTGTTTTGCCATTTATCCTGTTTAATGTTTTCTTCCTGTATTTGTGGTTCAATACTTAACATTAATTTGGAGAAATTCATAGTCATTATTGTTTCAAATATTTCTTCTGTTCATTTCTCTTTCTTCTGCCTCTGATATTGCCGTTATGAGTATTATATGTCCTTTATAGCTGTCCCACATTTCTTAGATGTTCTTGGCCCATATTTTTTTTACTCATTTTTGCTTGCTTTTCAACTTTGGAAATTTCTGTTAAAAAATCCTCAGGCTCAGAGATTCTTTGCTCAGCCATGTCTAGTCTACTGATAAACCCTCAAAGGCAGTCTTCATTTTTGTTACAATGTTTTATGTCTAGCTTTCTTTTTGACTCTTTCTTAGAAATTCTCTTTCTCTGTTTACAATATCCATTTGTTCTCACATGGTGTCTGCTTTGGGGGTTTTTGCTGTTGTTGTTGCTGTTGTTGTTATTGTTAGAGCCCTTTAATTAATCATAGTTATTTTAAAATCCTCATCTGATAAATCAATGTCCATGCCATACCTCAGTCTGGTTCTGATGATTTCTCTGTCTCTTCGATCTGTGTTATCGCTGTTGTTGTTTTCCTTTTAGTATGCCTTGTGATTTGTTGTCAGAAGCCAGACATGGAACTGAAGTAAATAGGTCATTAGTAATAAAGTGGTAAGGTGTGAGGGGAGGTGATGTTCCTATGATTAGATCTCAGCTGTTTAGTGAGCCTGTGCCCTGGGTGGCGAATCTCAGCTGGACAGGATGGCTAGAGTTGAATATCACCCTTCTTCCACATGGAACCGTAGACGTGCCTGAGTTATTTCCCTTCTCTGTATGGAAGGCGAGGGCAGGGTGGAGTTTGGTAATTATCTTCTCCAGGTCAGTTACGCCCTTATAAACCCCCAAGAGGTTAGGCTCTGTTAAAAGATTCTCCTAAGGGCAGGCCTTATTAAGAACAGAATGCTCTGGCATATTTCAAAATGGTTACATCTTCTCTCCTCCTGCTGGAAGCACAGGGGGATTTTTCTCTGACAACGCACTGAGAGAATCTGGTAGAACTGAAAGTAAAACTCAAGAAAGTGTGTGTGTGCTCCCCTTAGCCTGGGTCCCCCTGGAGGTTATAATGGTTGGGCTTATCCACACTGAGCCCCTAGAAAGTTGTCAATTACAATTCAAGTTTTCTTACTCAAGTACTGCTTCTGCTTAGAAGTCTCAACTCTGGCAAGTTGTAAATTTCTTTATCCACCTGTCTATCTCTCCAAATTTTGGGTTCAGCAGTTTTCCCAGTGACCTAAGTTCTCTCACATATCTAAGAGGGTTTTTTCCCCTTTTTATTCAGTTTGTTCAGTGATTTACTTTTTAGTTCCTTATATGCTGCACCTTCTAAATTAATTTCTAATATAAATGTGCTAACTGTAGGTCAGACATCTCTCCTCTCTACTAGTTCTTTACTTTTCCTTTGGAAAGGCTATAGGATTTTCCTAATTTATATTAAAATATCTGGAAATACCTTGGCCCCCACTTACGTTCACTAGATATAGCTCAACTAAAACAGTAGGGCATTGTTGGTATTGGAGGCAGTCTTATTCTGAAACTTGAAGGGAAATAAGTGGGGTTCTTCCCTGATGGATCACTAAGTCTCTCCGCATGGAATCATATAAATCATGATGAAAAATGGACTGCAAGGCCCACTTCATAAATCCTAGCCCAGTTTCCAAAGGTAGCATCTTGCAATCTCAAAGTCAGTGCTCAGCATTTCAGATGCAAACCTGCAGCCTGACTCCTGCAGGAGTTAATGTGTTAGCATTTTAACAAATTGAACCACTTCAGTGGCCTATTTATCAGTTCAAGCTATTTGGAAATGTTGCGACCATATGTCGTCCATTGAAATGAACACTAAACATTGCATTTATAAATGGTAATTTATGACTCATAAATGTCTTTGCTATTAGAGCCATTCTGCCACTGTGAATGGAATTGATAGCAGGTTCTAAGCTCTGTGGTATGTGTATGTTTTTTTCCCTTTTTAGGAATGTTGTAGATATTAAAGCTTTAGTGCCTCATGGAAATGTTATTTTTAAAAAGCTGTGCATATCAAAAAGATTGTGTTTTATGCTAGATTTTCATATTCATAAATTTGACAGGCAGGTTAAATATATGTGTGCATGTGCATATGGTGAGGATTTTTACATGCTTGTATAGACAAAGATTATAGAATTATAACTCTGAGATGTGGAAGTTATACTTCACTATCTGCCCAGGCCTTGGATTTACTCATGTAGTTGGAATTGCTCATCATATACTAATATGTCCTCACCCTTTCTTCCATAGAGGTAGAATACCTGACTTTGAGTTGGACGTGACCCCCTAACACTGTATTGCTTACTTTTCTTACAAATAGGATGGCAAAATATCAGGCCAACATAAGCAGAAAGGTTGTGTAAGAGGTTCTAAGAAACCACATTAAGACATAACTTCATTAATTTGTACATTTTGTTGTTCCTTTCTTAGCTCTGCTACCAAGAATGTAGATGCCAAGGATGGAACTTAATCAATGCATTGAGGACTATGAGCTGCCCATATTAGACCCAGAAGAAGCCTAGGCCCCGGAAATACTCATAAAGCCATATACTGGCTCTAGAAAGCTTAGCTCCAGACTTCATTTATGAAAAAAGAGAAGGAGAGCAGGAAAAAATAATAATCTGCCTTGTTTATACAGTCATACTTATTTTTTGAAGCATGCATCAAAAACTTAATTAATATAGTGGGTAATACACATTATCCTGACTTAAGGATTGAATCATATGAGTTCTAGATAACTTATTTCATCTGTTTAAATTCAGAGTTTGTTGTACCTAAGGATATTTCTAAAATCCATGTTTTTGGGCTTTGGTTCATTATCCTTGGTATTTATATCATGCCTGCAGCATTTAATGAGGTCTGTATGGGAGATATATGTTAGTATAGCTTGTAGTTAGCCAGCTTGCAGCCTGGGCAACTGGCAAGTCAGAATACCTTTGAGGAGTATCTCTTGGGGAATTTGCTGGTAGCTAGGAGAGAAATTTATATTTGAGAATAGGAGTTCCAATAGCTCGTCAACTATTACATGACTATGTATCTGGTTCATCAAAAATGAATATGATTAAATATCTGTAGATATAAACATTTTCTCACAGCACATTTTCTACAGTGAGAGTTTTGGTGTGCTGTTTTGAAGTTCCAATTCTTTGTGAAATTTGTAAGTGTTGTTATTAATACTCATGGTTAATACCATGACAATTATTTCTAAGGAGAATTGAGTATTTGAGATTCTAACAAAGTGGTGAAACGTAAGAAGCAAAAGGTTAACAGCTGATGAACCTCTAGAACAGGGCAGGGAAAATAAGTTCTCATTGTTAAAAGGTAATGCAGTGGGGACTCGTGGGTGATTCAGTCAGTTAAACATCAACTTCAGCTCAGGTCACGATCTCATGGTTCATGAGTTCAAGCCCCAGACTGGATTTGTCAACACGGAGCCCACATGGGATCCTTTGTCCTCCTCCCTCTCTGCCTATCTCCTGTTCCTGTGTTCACATCCTCTCTCTCTCTCTCTGTCTCTCTCTCTCTCTTAAAAAAAAAATAAACATTAAAAAAAGTAATACAATGTTCCAATCTTTGGGGGGTATGATTCCAAGCATCAGAATTAGAACAGAATTTTTCATTGACTCTCAATTTCAAAATGTGACCCTCTATTTACTCCCTGCCCACTTCCACGGCCCCCACCCCCACTCTTGTCCCATTTATAAAGGAATTTCAGTCTTTTACTGCATCCTTTTACCTGATGCTCAAACCCTCCTACAACATGTAATCCATGTAATCAATTAAAGGTGTACCTGTTATATGAACATTACTGTTTTAGGTGCTATGAATTATGAAGAAAAATAAAGCAAGACACTTTATCTTCAAGAATTTGGAGTTTAGTACCAAGGAAGACACAGGCACTGATTATTAACAACAAAGTTAGATAAAGTGGAAAATACAAAGTGTTTCAATTAACCAAACTCCTGCACTTGTGAACATATCAGAAACTCAACTTAGTGGGTCTCACTTTGTTTTTTAACTTTGGCCTATAGATATTCATATCTTTCTTACAGATTTCATATATTGATTAGTGGAAATATATGTAAATGGCACAAAAATGGTCCATGACACGCATTTGATGTTCAGAAATGATTGTATTATCTCTGATGATAAGAGACTTATGAGAACACAAAGGGGCTTTGGTTAAACAAGAATGAAGAAAATGTTGAAAATGCTCAGCTGAGAGGAGGGTTTTGAAATGAAGCTTGAGGACAAATTTATTTTTATCTCACTGGGAAAATTCAAACATACAGAAGATAAAGAACACTTTGATACACATCTATGTCTTAAATATGTAACACAATTTCACTTTAATAATTTGCCATATTTCTTTCATTTATCTGAGGAAAGAAATATTACAGATATATTTCAAGACATCGAAGTACCTCTTAGAATAAATATGTCTGTATCTAACCATTCATTGAGTAAATAATAATATTAAATGTTTTTTATCATTCTATAACATTGTATAGGCAGAATTCTAAGGTGGTTCCCAAGATTCCCAGCATCTGGTACACACTCACCTTCTCCTATTATTCAAACACTAATCTATGTGCTGCTGTGATTGGAATTTGCAGATATAATTAAGGTACCAAATCAACTGACCTTTAACAAAAAGCTTATTCTCAAACAGCCTGATCTAATCAAGGAGCTCTTAAAAGAACTGTCCCTGGTTAAAAACATTCAAAATGTAATAAAGATTCAACTGTAGTTATGGTGGTGGTGCTGGGGATGCTCCCTTGCTGGCTTTGAGAATAGAAGGGGCCATGTGGCAAGGAATGCAGACAGTAAGAACTCCAGCTAATAGAACAAGAAAACGACAGCCTCTTTGTATACTTCAGGGAACTATAATTGTCCAACAATCTGGATAAGCTTGGAAAGAAACTCCAGCCTCAAATAAGACAGCAGCCCCACCCAATACCCTGATATCAATCTTGTGAGACCCTGAAAAAAGAATTCAGCCACCCAGCACCTTCTGACCTATAGTCAGAAGGTTCATACTTCTGACCTATAGAACTGTGAGCTAATAAGTGGATTTTGTTTTAAGCCATTATGTTTGTGGTAATTTGTTATGTAGAAAAATTAACACATGAATGTTTTTCACAATTAAACTATTTATAGGGGCACCTGGGTGGCTCATTCAGTTTATTGTCTGACTCTTGATTTCAGCTCAGGTCATGATCTCACAGGTTCACAGGTTCAAGCCCTGTACCAGGCTCCAGGCTGACAGTGTGAAGCCTGCTTGAGAGTCTTTCTCTCCTCCTCTCTCTCTGCCCCTCCCCACCTCATGTTCTCTCTTTCTCTCTCTCAAAATATACTTAAAAAAACTATGTACATAAATAATAATATATTTAATGTATTTGATTGTACACATGAATATTATATTTATGTATATTATACATTTATATTACAAACATTTATTATATAAATATAATAAAACTATATATTTTAAATACACTTTAAAAGTCCTAAAATGACATATTATTTTGCAACTGTTTTCCATGGGACATTATATTTTTTAGATTTAACCATGTGGACATATGTAGCTCCACTTTTATTATTATTATTATTATTATTTTTATGTAGCAGGGGTCAACAATTTTTTTCTGTAAAGAGCAAGATAATAACTATTTTAGTTTACATCATCCACTGTGTGTTGGAGCTACTCAAATATGCTTTTATAGGTAAAACAAGATATAGACAATACATAAAAAATTGGGGGTCAGGCTATAATAAAAATTTTCAAAAGCAGACAATGGGACAGATTTGTCAATTCTTGGTATATAATATTCCAGTGTATACATACATAGCAGTTTGACTAATCATTCTTTTTTAGCTCCACATTTGTTTCCAATATTTCACTCTGTCAGACACACCTTCAGATCATTCTAACCTATTTCTTAAAAGTTCTAGAACTTCTCTAGACAAATGGTGTTGATATCCATCCTCAATAAGAAATATATTTGACAGCAAAATCCTTTACACACAACAGTGTGGTGTACCTGCATGCAGGGTTTTCACCGCTCAGACATAGAGATGCAACTCATATAAAAGTTCAGGGTGCTTCTTGTCTCCTCTACATGCTGGCACAGTACACACATATGCAAATTTTATATTCACCAACAATTCTATTACTGTGATATGCTTTGCCATTATCTTTTCTCTTCTATTCTCTCCTATTGTTATGTTCTGAATTCTCAAAGATTCTAATGTAACCACTAAATCAATTTAGTTACCCATTAATGGATTACAACTCAAATTTGAAAATAATTCCCTAAACTATATGCCTGGAAGAGACTGTGTTGGGTTAAAGAGTATGCTTATATTAAACTTTCCCATGTGTTATAAAATTGCTCTTGAAACTCTCCCCAACAATTAATGAAAGTTTGTTTCTTTACATGCAGTTCATTATCTCTTTTTAACTTTTAATTTTGAAATAATTTTATACTTACAGAAAAGTTGCAAAAATATTAAATGAGAGTTTCCATATGTCCTTCATCTAGCTTCCTTTTAGATTAATATCTTATGTAACCATATTGCAATTATTAAAACCAGGAAGCTAACATTGGCACAATACAATTCTCTAAACGACAGACCTTAATTCAAATTTCACCAGTTTTTCCTCTGATCTTTTCTCTTTTTTCTGTTCTAAGATCCTATTAAGAATCCCACCTTACATTTAGTTGCTATTTTTCCTTAGGCTTTTCCAGTCTGTAACATTTCTACAGTCTTTCCTAGTGCTGACAGTTCTGAAGAATACTGATCTGTTGTTTTTTAGTATATCCCTCAATTTGGGTTTATCTCATGTTTTATCAAGATTGGACTGAGACTATGTGGGGTTTTTTTTGGGGGGGGTGGGCAACAATGCCACAGACTTGACATGTCCATGGTGCATGGTATCAAGGGATTAATGATATCAGCATATCATTACTGGTGTTGTTAACCTTGATCACTTGGGTAAGGTGGTGTTTAAGTTTCTCCACTGTGAAATTACTCTCTCTCACTTTGTAGTTAATAAATACCTTGAGGGAGATACTCTAAGATTGTACAAGATCTGTTTCTCTTCAAAATTTTACCTATTTTTTAGCATCTATTAATGCATCTTGTCCAAAACAGTTATTATTGCAGTGTTTGCCTAATAATAATCTTCTGTTCCCCTCTTTCCATTTTAGCCAAACAAATTAATATAAATTGGTATCTATTGTTTTAAAATCATTGAGAGATTACAAGTGAAGTTGAATATCTTTATTTGCTTTTATTGGCTATTAATAATTTTTTTCTTTGAAATGTCTCTTAATCTCCATTACTTAATTTCTTTTCTACTCAGTGTTTGCATGTTTTAAATTGGTTTGTTGATGCTCTTTATATGTTGTGGATTCTCATATTTTGCTATATGAGTATTTGTAAATAAATTTTCCTTGTGTGTAGTTTTAATTTTAAAATCAGGTATGCTATTTTGCTGTACTTAAGAATTATATTTTAATGTAATAAAATATGAAATTTTGCTTATATTCTATAACATTTTCCATCTTGTTTTCATAAATCCCTTTCTATCTGAGGTTATAAAGTTATTCTATATATTTTCTCCTTTGAGAAATTTTATTGTTGTATTTAAATATTAAATCCATCTGGAATTTATTCTTGTACGTGGTATGAGGTACGGATCATACTTGTGTTTTTGGTTAATCTATTTTATCAGGAATAGTCTATTATTTTCCTTCCTGATTTGGAAAAGTATTTTAGTCTAATTTACAAAATCCATAATTTCTGGGTCTACTCTTATGCCCTTTGTTCCACTGCTTGATTTTGCTTCCTATTGCCAATAACAAATAATTTATGCAGCTTTACTGTAAGTCTTGATAGCTTAGAAAATCTCCTCTTTTTGTTACCCTGAATTGGAAAGATTCTGTGATCTTCCATGTTATATTTAGAATTAGCTGCTTTCCTCCATAAAATTTTCTTTCACAATTATTTTTGATATGTATCAAATTTATAGATTAATTTAGTAAAAATGGATATTTTTAGGACATTAGGTCTATTTTTGAACATAGTAAAGCTCTTAATTCACGCAGGTATTCTTTTATCCAAGGAAAATAAATACTTTCTTTATATGTCAAATGTTATGGAACTTTTTGCAATAATTTTACTTTAAAATAAAGAGGTTCATTTCTGTCACTTAAAATCAATGTGCATTTTTATATATGTCCTAATGTATAAGAAAGATGTATGAAAATATTTAATCCATAGTATTAAAAAAATATGAGGAATCATGAGTTTTATGAAAGAATTTCATTCTGTAAAAATCCCTTTTTTTTTCTTCCAAGGTATTGTGGCTAAGACAGAAAAATGACCTAGTCAAAGAATAAAAATACAGTAATTCTATTTCTGCATAATTTGTGTTTATAAATTAATATGCAATTCAGCCCAGGTACTAGTATTTCACAGAAAAATCTTATTGAATTTGGGGAAACAATCACAAAATAGTATATCAAGGTTTTCCAGGAGCGCAGCAGGCAACTCATTCTTGGTGATTGTATAAGTGCAAACAGCTCGTTTGGGTTTATTTGTCTCTCTGTTGTAATAATTGGCCACATCTACATGAATAAATGGACTTCTCTAGAAAGGTATTTGTGAAAAGAAGGAATTTTGCATGGGGACATGACCTTTAAGAGCAAAAGCTCTATTTGACTTTATATAACTAACATTTGCAATAAATCAGGAATAGCATGACACATGAGCATGTTACAATGAAAACAACTGAAAGATCAATAAAAATGTGAAGTAAACATACACTACATGGGAAATTATCAAAGCAAGCTCTTAAATGAGTAGTTGGATAGAATATTACTTCTAGAAATGGTCTATAAGAGTGAGTATTCCAATCTTTCTCATTTTATATAAATAAAATGAGACCCTAAGAAGATGAATATCTGAATAAAGATAACAACTAGGCTTTCCAGTTACCTTTTTTTTTTCAGTTTTTTAATTGTGGAAAGTATCATCCTCAATGGTCTTTCTTTTTCACTGAAAAGTATGGTAATTGGTAAACACATGCTTGACAAAACTAAGCATGGAGGTTGAGTGAGTTTTGCACATGGTAGAATGGAATTGGGAACTACTCTATCATAGGTCTATTTCAGGAGGAACAAATGAATATAGTAGAAAAATTAAGGATCTATATGTGGAGTTCTATAGTTTCAGAGAATTAGGAGCAGTAGATGTTGTTTGGATTCTTATTGAGTTAGAAGTATTCCAGAAAGGTAGAATGTAGCTAGACTGTGGGGGTTCAAGTGGGGAAAGTAATTTAAATTCCAAGAATGTGAACAAAAACAAAGAAGAATTTATAAAACAATAAAAACAACTCTTATAGAGTTGAATCTTCTTATCCTTGGTCTGAGATAGCTCATTGTCCTACTTCTATAAGCCCCATTGTTTATGGGTACAAAGGATTTCAGTTCTAATCAGCTAAGAAACTATTGAGCACCTACATTGTATGTTCACTCCACTCAGAAATTTGGCTTTTCCAAAAATTCCCAAGCTCTTGTATCTGTTCTCAAGGACATTACATATGATGGAGAAGGTAGATGTAAAAAAAAAAAAAATCTATGATATAGTACTTAGCTGACGTTGACCCATCTTCTGGAAAACATTCACAGTCATCACACAATAAATGAATAGAAATTTTTTTTTAAAATTTGTATTTCAGGAATGCAGCATACAAAATTACTTGGATTTTTAATTTTTTTAAATGTTTATTTATTTTTGAGAGAGAGAGATAGAGAGACAGAGCCCGAGCTGGGGAGGGGCAGAGAGAGACAGAGATCCAGAATCTGAAGCAGGCACCAGGCTCTGAGCTGTCAGCGCAGAGCCTGAGGTGGGACTCAAACTCACCAACCACAAGATTATGACCTGAGCCAAAGTTGGACACTTAACCAACTGGATCACCCAGGAGCCTCTTGGATATTTTGATTACGATCACTGTCACTGCTATTTGAAAAAGACTATATAGTGACTTGCAGTGATCTTTTTTCACCCCCACTGATGAAATTACACATAAAATTTTCCCCATCTTTTCTGTAGCAGTTGTGTAACTCTTACAATTGAACAGTATTTAATTTTTTTTCTTCTCTTCAGGGCATCAAGAATCAACATTGTTAATGTGTTTGATATTACTGACTTTGGAAATGAATGTTTGGATATTAATCTCATTTTTATTAAAAAGATAAAGTAATACATGCTTATTGTTATTTAAGGAAAATTTTCATAGAGATATGGATTACAGTAAAATTAAAGTATAATTTGCCATTCTTTTTCTATTCTTTTATCTCTAACCCAAATCAACTTATTTGTACCTTAACAACGTAAAATCTAGACGCATTAAAAACCTAAATGTAAACTTTTTGAAAATGTTTTATTTATTTATTTTTTTTGGGGGGGGAGTGCACAAACAGGAGAAGGGGCAGGGAGAGAGGGAGAGAAAGAATCCCAAGCAGGATCTGCGATGTCAACACAGACCCGGATGTAGGGTTTGATCCCACAAACCATGAGACCATGACCCGAGCGGAAATCAAGAGCTGGACACTCAACCAACTGAGCCACCCAGGGACCCCAAAAATGTAAGTGTAAAAAAAAAAGCTTCAGAATTTTAGAAAATACATAAAATAACATAATTTATTACCAAATATCTTTGGAACGATCACATTCAAGACGATTACTTAAATATGTCTAATCATATAGAAATATTTTGATGTATTTGACTGCATTTAAATGAAGACAGAATGACATTACCAATGTGATATACTACAGAGGAAAGTACATATTTATACATAGTACAAAGTGTTAGTACAGACTCCACACAGAAGTTCTGGAATTCAGTAGTAAACAATAGCATGTATAAGTAGGCAAAGATTATGGATAGACAAGCCTTAAGATATAGATAGTTATTGCCAATATATATACACACAAAATGCTAATTTTCACTTACACCAAGTGAAATTCTTACTAACTAAAATAACTCACTAACAAATGAGATTCATAAGTTGTGTAATTCATGAGGAAAAACAATTAAAAATCTGACTATACAAATTCTTGGCAATGACTTAGAGTAAGGGAACTTTTATGTATTCCTTTTGGGAGTTTGAATAGGACCAATCTATTTAGCAACATTTAATAATGATTCAACAATGCCCTTCCATTGTACACAGCAACTACATAGCCTCCATACATGAGATCCTTGCTCATACGATGATCTGAAAAGAGCTATTAGGAACTGTCTTAATGACTTCCAGGGGAGTGTCTGCAAGATCAGATGAGAAAAATCAACTTTACATTTAGAATAGAAGAGAGCATTCAAATCACTTCCTATCAGTATATGAAGACTTTGTGGTCACTCTAGATACACTATACAAAAATATCTGCTCATATACCCTAAAAAACAAATACAAAATGTTTATCCTAGCAATGTTTGTAAGAGTAAAATGGAACAAACAAAAACAATAAAATCCTTAACGTCCATTGATATATGAATGGGTAGGTGTGATTGAATTCCTATGTAGATTTAAAATTAATGATCCCTTTTTACCATATCAACCTATAAAAATTAGTAAACATGTTTCACAAAAAAACAGTTATAAAGTATATGTGCAGCACCACTTTATAGAAAAAAATTAAACAGAGACATCAGTATTATATATTTAAGGGTATATTATACATACACACACACACACACACATATATATATATACATGCATTTATATGTGTACTATAAATATATATAAACATACATACATACATGTAGGCATTCAAAACATAGAACAGATAGTCTATTACTTCTAAGTAGAATCATTGTAAGACAGTGGTTTTTCTCTGAGAAAGCAGAGGGTTTTGTCATATGTATATTTTTTCCTAAAAAATGTATCTGAAACAAATATAGAAAATGTTAATGTTTGTTGGGGCATAAGTGTTGTTACATTTTTTTCTCTCTACTTTTGAAAAGTGTCACAATTTAAGAAACAACAACAAAAGTCAAATGTGAAAAATATTACTAAGTGTTATGGAAGCACAGAGGAAAGCACTAAATTTTGGTGAAGAGAAAACAGGGTATTTACAGAGTGGATGATACTCACTTTGGACCTTGAATGATGCACAGAATTTGAGCAGACAGATAACAGGAAGTCCATTCTAAGCAGAAGCAATATTTGATTTGGGGTAGAGAAAAATATTTAGAATGATATTTAAAGAGTGCTGAGGATACATTAGAATCAGTCAGGAAAATACTGCTTGAGAGAAATTTTATGGAATTTAGGAATATGAAGGCAGTAGGAGGAAGGAATTGGGTCAAAGTGACATTTTGATGAAGTGTAAAACAGAATGGAGGCTGAGGACAATACATTGGATTTGAACTGATGAGAAAAGAGAGTCTTGGTGTAGTTTGATTTGAATTAAAAGTGCAATGGAGAGAGAATTGGCAGCAGTCACTTCTGTGGGTATGCCTCTTGGTGAAGAAAAAAATATATAGAAAAGTAATAGTTCAGCTGGCTAGATGAAAGTTTATCATCGCTGTTGTGTTTTTCATTTTTAAGCATATGAGATACTTGGGGTATATTTTTAGTCTGAGGGGAAATAATCAGAAGAAGCAATTATGAGGCCAGATCCTGGAGGACCTGGAGGAGATGGGCAAGGTTATTATCCATAGCTGGGGTGGAAGGGTAAACAGGAATTAAAAATAGGAAAGAAAGACTGGTGGTGATATAGTGATGGTCAGAGGGAAAGAAGAGAATTGAAAAGCTTGTGGTAGAGGACCTAGAATTTAGAAAAAAAAAAAAAAGAGCAGAGGCAGGATTACCAGCTTGGAGAATTAGAAATAGTTTGGCAAGTGTGCTAAAAGGAATGAAAGTAGACATTGAGTGTGGACATGAAGGCTTTATGACACAAGAGACTTCATTCCATCCTCTGCTGAAGCTCCTCTCTGGTTTGTGATCACCCACGTTGCATTGTATTGTGACTAACTGTACACCCACTTTCCCTTCAGAATGTTCACCTACATGTGCCAGGAACATAGTATGCACTTTATAAATGTTTCTCAAATGGATACACAAAACATTGCATTAGTTCATAAGTTATGTTCAAATTCTGTCTCTGATGCATACTCTGGCACTGGGGACAAGCTCTATGAATTCCAGTAAAAACTTTGTGGGAAAATTAGGACAAATATATAAGAACCTGAGCAGATGTACTAATGGCAGTCTCTTTTCTAAGAGGGAGGCAGTATAGCATTGTATTTCAGAGTATAAGCCTGTCACCACCTAACAATGGAGTGAGGCTGGACAAGTTGCCTTTCTTCTTTATAAGGGAAAGTAGGCTTGTCATGAGGACAGTTAGTCTCTCAGAATCAGTACTCATAAAATCTTAGCAATTTTACTTATTTAATATAATTTTATTCCCTAAGCTCTGTCCATCAAATGCAGGGTGCAATCATTGAGGGCTTCCTCTGTGCATAGTACAGCTTGAGGTATACCTTTGTTATATAAAGGTAGTATTATGTTTTATCACTGGGTTGCTAGTTGGAAATCTTTCTATATTTTGGAATTAAACTTATGTGTATATTCAGCTAGTTACATGGATTAGAACTAAATCCCCCTCACCCTCTCAATAAGATTTATCATGCTGTTTTTTAAAGAGCTTATATGATGTACAGGATATGATTTGAGAAAGTTTAAGTGCAAATTTAGGCTAAAGAGTTAGACATTAAAGGCAAAGAACAGTGGTTAACTAAAAATACCTTTGAGAATTAAATTGAATATTTACTAGATGGATGTTCCAGATTTAGCAAAATTAAATTTTAAAACTGTGCCTATAACAAATCTATGACAGAGAATAGACAGGCTTAAACAGAAAACAGACGGGTGGAGTAAAGGTGAAGCATGGCAGAGGCACTCAATTTATATCCCCAATTATGTATGTTCCATTCTAGGAGATCTTAGAGCAAATAACTTTGATCCTCTGTGACTTTTGTTTATTACTGAATTAACAAGAAGCTACTGATGTGGTCTGTAACTATTATATGATTTCACTTGCAAAAATATTTCTATGCTATAAAAAAGCATGGTGCTCTTTTACTCAAGAGAACTAACTCCAATACATAATCTTAAATTTTCTTTGTCCTCCATCCCCAAGAAGGAATTCTCCCCCTAAGTAGAATAATAAACATGAGTGTTGGTTTATTCATATACCTAAGTCAAAAAGAACAATATTTTGTAATTATGTGATAAAAATGATTTAGAAGCAATTTCAAAAGATATCAGAGTATGAAATAAGAGAATGAAAAGTTCCAATGATTTATCTGCCTACAGGAGATATAGGCGAAAATATTTTTTATGTTCAGTTCTCTCTCATGCAAAGGGAAAAATTAGTTTTTGAGGACAATGGGATGAAATTTTAACAGATAGAGAACAATACTTGGAGCACAAGTGTGGAACAGGACCATTCCTGAGATGATCCTCCCTGGAAGTCAGTCATAGGGGACAATATGGAAATCAGCAGGGAGGCAGGACTCCTTCACAGCTCAGGCATCAATCTCCTTGTCCTCTTTCCTAACCTGCACAAATTTCCAGTGAGTGAAATCAAGGCCCTGACCGTGTCTTATTTGGAAAGTGGGTCAAGTCATACCTGACACACTTACTTAAGATTGTAGGATAAGATAAGATTGCAGAAGATAAGTAATCCTTGGAAAAGTATAAAACATTAATGAACTGTATATGTGAGGATTTATTTAGGTGGTCAGATTGTAGCAGCGATGATAACAAAGCTAATGATAGTGTTTACACAGCAGTGAACAGGCAGATGTACAATGAAACATTCACTGTTCAATCAACCGGATGAAGGAACTGCATAATGCCAAACAGCTGGGTATTTGGAAACATCCAGACATTTGATAGGACAGTTTCTCATTTTTTAAAAATGGATTTCTCTTCAGAGCCTAAACATAGTCCGTACAAGGAAACTGGTTTGTCTCAACACCTTCTTTCCCTTTCTTCCCCCCTTTTTAAACCATAATGGGATTACCTTGTTCTTTATCTGAAATATCTATATTGAAGGAACTATTTACTGCTTAAAAAAAACCAAAGACACTTCAAAGAGTCACGATTTGTAATTCTTCAGAATACTTAGTAAAATCACATGTCATAGGTTCTTGGCACAATTATTAAAGGTGTTTCAAAATGGTCTAATGATGAAATAGACATTCAGCTTCAAAGACACTGTTAGAAGGACAATTCATTTGTCTATGTAGGTTTGTTAAAAAACAAACAAACAAACAAACAAACAAACAAACAAACAAACACCAAACAGATTAACTGAGTTTTGTCACCTCAACTCAAATATAAGTTTTGTATTTTCATGGAGGAATAATATTGATCATTATTATTTTTAATCAACCCTCTGCCCCCTATATACTGACAGAATTGACTTTATTGCAACTATGCTCCATACTTGTCTATGGATTGAATGGTGAACTGAATCTCTTTTTAAAATGTATTAGAAGGAAGCATGTGCTGGAACATCTACCATCTGTAGAAAAAAAAAAATAAAAAAGAACCATTTTAATTCCAGAGCATGTGGTTACTGGAACTGAAGGTCCTTAATTGCATCTTTAGAAAAGGCAAGGGCATCTCTATTTATTAGGCATTTAAATTCAATGCACTGCGATGTCTCTTCTCTTTGCACTTGCCTCAGTAATTGGGTGTTGACTCTGTGCCTTCAGGCTAATTCAATGCTTATGTGGTTAAGATATAGACTGGCTGCTCCTGTGTGAATACTTTCTGGCTTTAGCCCATTACCTATCCTTTTCCTAGATTTCAATAATAAATAGAGTCCTTCATTCACTGAAAGAATGTCCTTGGACTTGTTTATGCTCCATGATGCTCATACACTGCACTGTTTCCTTGGCCTTTGACTTTGCAGCTTGCAGTTGTCCAGCAGCCTGATTTTCCTTTACAGGAAGCTATGTGTGGTAGTTTTGTAGAGCAGAAATCCCTTTCTACCTAATTCTAGTCTCTACACATGCCCTTGCAACTGTACATACTTATCTAAAAACATTACTTTAACAAGATACTTCCTGTTCAGAAAGAATCTGTGGGTCTTATTTTGATGGAACATCATAATATGAATCTTCTGCTTTGTTCTCAATGATTTCTGTAAATAAAATTTGGCATCCAGCACTTCTTTATGTTTGAAAGTACTGTCACAGGCTTCAATCCAATATAGGGACTTCTTTCTTCGGAATATATCAGAAATGTATATGTATATGTGTATATATATACATATATATGTACATATATATACATATATATATAACATTTTCATGAAAATATTTGTGTCATTTTTTTCTATTAGTTTATTTTAAATTGAGGTATAGTACATAAAAGTGAGGTGTATTGGTTTCAACCGTATAATTCAATGTATTTTGATAAATGCTTACACCTATATAATTCACCCTGCTATCACGATACCAAACACTTATACCCCCTCCAAAAGCTCATTTATTCCCCTCCCAGTATGTTCACCAATCACTGCTCAACATTCTATGACCATAAATTAGCTTTGCCTGTTTTAAGCTTCATACAAATGGGTTATTAGAGAACGTACCCTTTTGTGTTCAGCTTGCTTTCACTCAGCATATTTTTCCATGGTGCTTCATTTATCAACAGGCTATTTTTATTGCTCAGTATTATTCCCTTGTATGAATATACTACAATTTATTTCTCTATCCCCCTATTGATTTCAGTTTGGGCCATTATAAATAAAGCTGCTGTGAATATCCATCAGTAAATGTTTGTACAAACATACATTTTCAAATCTTGTAGGTGAATACATGAGAATGGAATTGCTGGATCATACGGCAGGTGTAACTTCTTAAGAAACAGCAAACTCTTTACCAATGTGGTTTTGCCACTGATAGAATACCAACTTTACCACTGGTAGTGTGCCAATTTCTCCATATTTTCACTAATTTAGGTTTGTGCTGCTTTGCAATTTTGGCTATTCTGATGGATGTGTAATGGTAACTCATTGTGATTTTAATTTACATTTTCCAGATAGCTAATAATATTGAACACACTCATATGCACTTAATCACATTCATATTTTCCTCCTTTCCTTTCATATGGGTAAAGTGTTCCCTTTTTTATTCCTTAGAATGTTATATGCTAAAGGAATTTTTGATGCCCTTTATCAGACTGAGGTATTTCCCTGGTTTGTAAGGATTTTCCTCATGAATGTGTGTTGAGTTTTGTCAATTGCGTTTTCTAGATCTGTTGAGAAACTAGTATAATTTTTCCTTTTTTTATTAATGCAGTGAATTACATTAATTTATTTTTCAATTAATAAATTGAAATAAATCTTGCTGAATAAACCTTGTATTTCTGGGGTACACAACACTGGTCATAAAATATTCTTTTTATATATCACTAAATTTAATTTGCTAATGCTGTTTTGAGGATTTTTATGTCAATATTCATGACACATATTGGTTTGTAATATTCTTTTGTTGCAGTATCTTTGCCAGGTTTTGGTATCAGAGTTATAATCACCTCATAAAATGAGTCGGGAAGGGCTTTCTCCTCCTGTATTTTCTGAAAGAGTTTGTTAAAGACTTTTATTACTTCTTTCATAAATGTTTGATAGAATTTGATACTCTTGTGTCTGTCACCTGACATTCTTCCTGGCTTTCTACCAGTCTATCTTTACTTTGTAATGACCACTATTCTACCTCTCCTGGTTGTCCTATGGTTTCCATCCACCTCAAAAGTGTTTTCTTCTATTAAACTTTCCCTACTGCTATGAGCTGAGAACAATCTTTCATATCTAAACTTTCATATCCCTTTATCCTATTGATTTGGTGCTTATCCTTTTTTGCCTTTGCATTTCAATGATTAACCTTCATGCTTTATATTCCCTACAAGAGATTAAACTTCTTGAATGTATCTTAAAATTGTTTTGAATCAGAGCACACAATACAAAATTTTGTATCTAGTTAGTAATTCATTTTTTATTTCGTTAAAACTAATGGAAGGTGGTCTTTTGCTTCTAACCAATTTAAAGTATTGCAATAGGAATAATGTTTACCTTATCACCTGAAACAAGTGCACTTCCTCTACCCTAAGGGCAAAATATATGAAACAATAACTTTTAGGACACTGCACATCAGTGATGAAGGGCAGGGATCCCTGTGAACTGGAAAATAAAATGATAGTTCCAGCTGACTGCCCTAAAGAGTTTCTAAGCCACAGCTCTAAAAGGTGGAACTGAAGCCAAGGCTGTGAATCTCTTACTTGAGAAGACAGATCTGAGAGAGTCCAGGGAGACAGAGGTGGCTGATGCTCATAGCATACCAGAGAAAAGAGAAATTCAGAGGGAGAGAATTCTGGAAGTCTATAGAGGATTCTCCTCACCTATTCAGCGGACAGCTGCCTAGTGAATTGCGTGGGGAAACTAACCAAGACCAGGGAGGTAAGAGTGGCTGGTGTTGACACAGGTAGAAGAATAATATTTGTTTCTGTAAGTCATCCTGGAAACCTTCATGCTTCACAGGGCATTGGGTAGAAAACCCAGAAGGGTCTTGCTTCAGTAATGGGAAATAATTAGCCCAAGACTAAATGCTGCTCTGGTCTCACCTAACAAATTATTGTTCAATTATACTATAGTAAAGCTATTAAAAAAAAACTAATAGGAGGAAGGATTTTTTTTCTTTTGTTTTGTTTTGCTATCATTCAGTTGAAAATATTGTGGAAAATGTTCTCTGTAATGTTATTTTTGACTTAGTGATATTTAGGAGTGTTTTGGGGTTTTTCCCAAAATGTTTTTTTTTCAGGTATCCCTTTCTTACTAATTTAATATTTAATTCTACTTTGTCAGAACTATTCTGTATATATTAATTCTTTGGATTTTATGAAAATGATCCTATTATCTGAACTAAGGTATAATCTTCTGTCACTGTTTGTCATGTCAGGATTCTAAACTCTATGCTGTCTCCTACTTTTTAAGCCCTCACCAGAAGCCCTACCCAGAATCAGCTTTTAGTCCTAGCTGAGTTCTGAGATCAATTTTCAAATTGAGTTATTCTTTCCCTTTAGCTATGCCTGGCTAAGTGTGGAATGACACAAGTACTTTTTATGTCTCAGCCTTCACTCCATAGAGCAACAAACAATAGACATTAAAATGGAACATTTGGGAGTTTACTTAGCTTCTGTGTGATTGGAATGACATAGGATGTCCAAGTTGAATTCAAGACCATGCACAGTTCCTCTATTACTTCAAATCCATCAGATAAGTGAATTCCTTTGTGGAAACTTCAGCTATTAGAGGAAAATCATGTCACTGTATATCTCTTCTCTTCTTCCTTTCCTTCTCTATAGTTTTCATGATGTATTTTATTATGCAAATTTTTATGTGCCAGGCCACAGAATGAACAATGGTTAGCAAAATCTTTGTTAAGATGAGTAAAAAAAGGTATGTCATTAATAATAACTGTTTTTGTTTTCATTAAATTCTGTTAAGTTCATTTAGTTCGTAAGCAACTATTGGAGACAAAAAGACCATATGTTTCTATTTCCACATATACATATCTTTACATATTTAAGAAGTTCCCCTATACTTCTTCCCATACTTAATTTTTCAATAATTAACAATGTCAGAAAGAACCTGCTTCCTGACAGAACACAAATCTTCAAATAATTGAAAATGCACTTACCTTTTCTTACAAATGGATGGCCCAAGCTCCATCTATTATTTCTTCTAGGAATTAGAATTAACTTCAATCCTATCTTTACAGCTAGAAAAGTTTGCACTAAGTTATAGTTAATCACAATCATCATGCCATAGGAAGATGGTAGGAAAAAATAAATTATACCCACATACATATATATTAGATAAATTATTAGCTAGGTTTATCTGCATATCAAGATACATCTATATCTATATCTGTCTATATCATTTATATATTAGATATATTATACTATATGTATATATCTAAAGCTCTTTCCACATATATAGATGGAGATATATGTCTATAGATACATATCTAGATGGATAGTTGGATAGATAGATGATAGATAGATAGATAGATAGATAAAAGAGAGCAAGAAAGAAAACAAGTAGGTTCTAGAGTTCTCATTTCTGCAGCTGGCCACAAAGCTGGGTTGGTATATTTAACATTTTCTCCACTGCTCATTCAACATTTCTCTTGTCCTCAACTAAGACCTAGTTTTGGGGAGTCTTTTACTAGTGGGGCAATCCATATCACAAATTCTGAAGATTCACAATGTGATTAAGATCATAATATACTTTATATTTTAACCTGAGAAACTTTTGACTATGAGAGTGATATTAGTAATTATGTTAGTAATAAGATGTATAAATGAAGACAGTCTCAGGCAAACCAGGACATTTGGCTGCCCTATGTATATGTGAGTTTCTTTTTTTTTTTAAAGGTTTCAGAAATATTTTTTATTTATTTAATTTTTTAATATAAAACTTATTGTCAAATTGGTTTCCATACAACACCCAGTGTATATGTGAGTTTTTATATTGCTTCACAACACAGCAGTAGGAAGAGGAACTTCAGAATATGCCATGTGTTCCATAAACACTTCTTATCTCCCTTATATACTAGTATATTAATTTCTCCATTAGAGTCAAGATTAAGTACCTGATATGCCAACTATAATTCAACAATAAAACTTTAAAAAAAAAGTAAGTATCCTAACAGACATAGGGGGAAGGGAAGAATTGCCCCTTCTATGTCTGATGGCTCACTACAATCATGAGGAGCCAAAAATGCTATGTGGCAATTCAAATCTACAATTAAAATGAAGTATTGTGTCATCTTCTAAAGAAAGATTCCTTCTTGGGTATGAAGACTACTACGCCTGAAGTTTCTAAAGTCAAATTATTAGTAAGCAAGCATCCTCTGAATGGTTCATTATATGTTGTACTGAAAAGCACATATCACATTTCCATCATATGTTTCTCAGTCACTCTACTTTGTTTATGGGAAAAAAGCATTGTATGTCAGAAAACATCTCTTAATTGGCTTTATAACTAATTTCTCAAAAAGGCAGACCATATATATCAGTCCAACTTTTTCTTAGTGATGGTAAAGCCAGTGAATTGCTTCAGAATAGGCTCATTACTAGACTTTTTTTTTCTTTTTTGTTGCAAAATAAATTTCTTGAATTAGAAGCAATGTAGTCTAGGATATTACAGTGGTGAATAAGACATTCAGATAGAATGATAGGATTGCTGGTAGATATGTGTTAGGAAGTCAGTGCAAATCCATATGCTATGTAAGTGCAGCCCAAATGAGAACAAATCATTTCCCAATCCATAATGGATGGTTTCCAATGTAACTGTTCTTGCAGCAGATGACTAGCTGGTCTTCTTGGATATACTGATAGATTGGGCATTCAGTAGTAGTATCCAGATTGGCTTTGTTGGGATCATCCATATTTTTTAACCCATGAATTTTTTTATTTTCACTTTGATCTCTTTTTCAGGAGCCAAATGAACCAGCACAGAGGTGGCTGAGTGTGGAACAATAAGATAAAAAGATAGAAAGATGGATGGATGAATAGATAGATAGATAGATAGATAGATGATCCTCATTTCCTGAAACAAGCCTCCTAAAACACTTGTAAATAGCGATGCTAGGAGAACGTTTGGTGGTAACATTTAGTCTTTGACCAGTTCCCACACAGAGCTCCTAAAACTCTTATAATTTCCTAAGCGATTAGAACACTAGGAGTATCTTTTGTTCTAATATTTTGTCTTTGACCCTGGTTCCTGAAACAGAGATCCTAAATCTCTTGGAATTGCCTGGATATCCTTTGTTCTAATGAGATGACCCTGAGTGAGTTTCTGGATGGCTTCTGGATATAGGCTTGTCATCAGAAAGATCAAGCCATGATCAAGTTTGTAATTTTCAGCCCTATCTTCCATTCTCCAGAGAGGAGAGAGGGGCTGGAAGTGGAATTAATAATTGATCATGCCACCTGAGAAAGTTTCCATAAAAATCCCAAAATTGCAGGTTGGTGAAAACATTCATATACTGGGAGAATGATGTACTCTAATTTCAGAGGGAAAGAGGCTGCTGTACTTCCAGATCTGGCCGTACATATTTCTTCATCTGGTTATTAATGTTATCATATCCTTTATCATATGATAAACTGGCAAATAGAAGTAAGTGTTTTCCTGAGTTCTGTGAGCTGTTCTAGCAAATAATTGAGTCCAAGAGGGAGGTCATGGGAATGTCCAATTTGTAGCCAATTTGTAGACAGAAACTGTGGATAACCCAGGGGCTTACTACTTGCAATTGGCTTCTAAGGTGTGGGGCAGTCTCATGGGACTAATTCCTTAATCTGTGGGGTTTGCACTAATTCCTTTTATGTTGGAATTAAACTGAATTATAGGACACCCAGCTGAGGTCACAGAGAATTTCTTGATGTGGAGCAAGAAATATTCCACACATCTTGTGTCAGAAGTATTGTGAGTGTGGTAGTAATGTGAGAAACCAGTGAACATTTCATAAAAATACATCATTTATGTTGTCATATAATGGGTTTATTATTGTTACTCTCAATAAATTATTTAATAAGTATTTTAACTTTTCCTCAATTTTACTTCTAACATAGCAAGTATCAAAACATACAATCCATAGACACATAGATTAGTAGAACAGACTAGAATAGTAGAACAGAACAGAAAACTCAGAAATGAACCCACAAATATATGGTCAATAAATCTTTGACAAAGCAGGAAAAAATATCCAATCAGAAAAAGACAGTCTCTTCAACAAATGGTGTTGGGAAAACTGGAGAGTAACATGCAAAAGAATGAAATTGCAGACATCACAATGACTCTCAACCCGTATCTTTCTATAATAACACTGAATGTAAATGGATTAAATGCACCAACCAAAAGACATAGGGTATCAGAATGGATAAAAAAACAAGACCCATCTATTTGCTGTCTACAAGAGACTCATTTTAGACCTGAGGACACCTTTAGATTGAGAGTGAGGGGATGGAGAACTATTTATCATGCGACTGGAAGCCAAAAGAAAGCTGGAGTAGCCATACTTATATCAGACAAACTAGACTTTAAATTAAAGGCTGTAACAAGAGATGAAGAAGGACATTATATAATAGTTACAGGGTCTATCAATCAGGAAGAGCTAACAATTATAAATGTCTATGCGCCGAATACCGGAGCCCCCAAATATATAAAACAATTACTCATAAACATAAGCAACCTTATTGATAAGAATGTGGTAATTGCAGGGGACTTTAACACCCCACTTACAGAAATGGACAGATCATCTAGACACACGGTCAATAAAGAAACAAGGGCCCTGAATGAGACATTGGATCACATGGACTTGACAGATATATTTAGAACGCTGCATCCCAAAGCAACAGAATATACTTTCTTCTCGAGTGCACATGGAACATTCTCCAAGATAGATCATATACTGGGTCACAAAACAGCCCTTCATAAGTTTACAAGAATTGAAATTATACCATGCATACTTTCAGACCACATGCTATGAAGCTTGAAATCAACCACAGGAAAAAGTCTGGAAAACCTCCAAAGGCATGGAGGTTAAAGAACACCCTACTAACGAATGAGTGGGTCAACCAGGCAATTAGAGAAGAAATTAAAAAATATATGGAAACAAACGAAAATGAAAATACAACAATCCAAACGCTTTGGGACGCAGCGAAGGCAGTCCTGAGAGGAAAATACATTGCAATCCAGGCCTATCTCAAGAAACAAGAAAAATCCCAAATACAAAATCTAACAGCACACCTAAAGGAACTAGAAGCAGAACAGCAAAGGCAGCCTAAACCCAGCAGAAGAAGAGAAATAATAAAGATCAGAGCAGAAATAAACAATATAGAATCTAAAAAAACTGTAGAGCAGATCAACGAAACCAAGAGTTGGTTTTTTGAAAAAATAAACAAAATTGACAAACCTCTAGCCAGGCTTCTCAAAAAGAAAAGGGAAATGACCCAAATAGATAAAATCATGAATGAAAATGGAATTATTACAACCAATCCCTCAGAGATACAAACAATCATCAGGGAATACTATGAAAAATTATATGCCAACAAATTGGACAACCTGGAAGAAATGGACAAATTCCTGAACACCCACACTCTTCCAAAACTCAATCAGGAGGAAATAGAAAGCTTGAACAGACCCATAACCAGCGAAGAAATTGAATCGGTTATCAAAAATCTCCCAACAAATAAGAGTCCAGGACCAGATGGCTTCCCAGGGGAGTTCTACCAGACGTTTAAAGCAGAGATAATACCTATCCTTCTCAAGCTATTCCAAGAAATAGAAAGGGAAGGAAAACTTCCAGACTCATTCTATGAAGCCAGTATTACTTTGATTCCTAAACCAGACAGAGACCCAGTAAAAAAAGAGAACTACAGGCCAATATCCCTGATGAATATGGATGCAAAAATTCTCAATAAGATACTAGCAAATCGAATTCAACGGCATATAAAAAGAATTATTCACCATGATCAAGTGGGATTCATTCCTGGGATGCAGGGCTGGTTCAACATTCGCAAATCAATCAACGTGATACATCACATTAACAAAAAAAAAGAGAAGAACCATATGATCCTGTCAATCGATGCAGAAAAGGCCTTTGACAAAATCCAGCACCCTTTCTTAATAAAAACCCTTGAGAAAGTCGGGATAGAAGGAACATACTTAAAGATCATAAAAGCCATTTATGAAAAGCCCACAGCTAACATCATCCTCAACGGGGAAAAACTGAGAGCTTTTTCCCTGAGATCAGGAACACGACAAGGATGCCCACTCTCACCGCTGCTGTTTAACATAGTGCTGGAAGTTCTAGCATCAGCAATCAGACAACAAAAGGAAATCAAAGGCATCAAAATTGGCAAAGACGAAGTCAAGCTTTCGCTTTTTGCAGATGACATGATATTATACATGGAAAATCCGATAGACTCCACCAAAAGTCTACTAGAACTGATACATGAATTCAGCAAAGTTGCAGGATACAAAATCAATGTACAGAAATCAGTTGCATTCTTATACACTAACAATGAAGCAACAGAAAGACAAATAAAGAAACTGATCCCATTCACAATTGCACCAAGAAGCATAAAATACCTAGGAATAAATCTAACCAAAGATGTAAAGGATCTGTTTGCTGAAAACTATAGAAAGCTTATGAAGGAAATTGAAGAAGATTTAAAGAAATGGAAAGACATTCCCTGCTCATGGATTGGAAAAATAAATATTGTCAAAATGTCAATACTACCCAAAGCTATCTACACATTCAATGCAATCCCAATCAAAATTGCACCAGCATTCTTCTCGAAACTAGAACAAGCAATCCTACAATTCATATGGAACCACAAAAGGCCCCGAATAGCCAAAGGAATTTTGAAGAAGAAGACCAAAGGAGGAGGCATCACAATCCCAGACTTTAGCCTCTACTACAAAGCTGTCATCATCAAGACAGCATGGTATTGGCACAGAAACAGACACATAGACCAATGGAATAGAATAGAAACCCCAGAACTAGACCCACAAACATATGGCCAACTCATCTTTGACAAAGCAGGAAAGAACATCCAATGGAAAAAAGACAGCCTCTTTAACAAATGGTGCTGGGAGAACTGGACAGCAACATGCAGAAGGTTGAAACTAGACCACTTTCTCACACCATTCACAAAAATAAACTCCAAATGGATAAAGGACCTAAATGTGAGACAGGAAACCATCAAAACCTTAGAGGACAAAGCAGGAAAAGACCTCTCTGACCTCAGCCGTAGCAATCTCTTACTCGACACATCCCCAAAGGCAAGGGAATTAAAAGCAAAAGTGAATTACTGGGACCTTATGAAGATAAAAAGCTTCTGCACAGCAAAGGAAACAACCAACAAAACTAAAAGGCAACCAACGGAATGGGAAAAGATATTCGCAAATGACATATCGGACAAAGGGCTAGTATCCAAAATCTATAAAGAGCTCACCAAACTCCACACCCGAAAAACAAATAACCCAGTGAAGAAATGGGCAGAAAACATGAATAGACACTTCTCTAAAGAAGACATCCGGATGGCCAACAGGCACATGAAAAGATGTTCAGCGTCGCTCCTTATCAGGGAAATACAAATCAAAACCACACTCAGGTATCACCTCACGCCAGTCAGAGTGGCCAAAATGAACAAATCAGGAGACTATAGATGCTGGAGAGGATGTGGAGAAACGGGAACCCTCTTGCACTGTTGATGGGAATGCAAATTGGTGCAGCCGCTCTGGAAAGCAGTGTGGAGGTTCCTCAGAAAATTAAAAATAGACCTACCCTATGACCCAGCAATAGCACTGCTAGGAATTTATCCAAGGGATACAGGAGTACTGATGCATAGGGCCACTTGTACCCCAATGTTCATAGCAGCACCCTCAACAATAGCCAAATTATGGAAAGAGCCTAAATGTCCATCAACTGATGAATGGATAAAGAAATTGTGGTTTATATACACAATGGAATATTACGTGGCAATGAGAAAAAATGAAATATGGCCTTTTGTAGCAACGTGGATGGAACTGGAGAGTGTGATGCTAAGTGAAATAAGCCATACAGAGAAAGACAGATACCATATGGTTTCACTCTTATGTGGACCCTGAGAAATTAACAGGAACCCATGGGGGAGGGGAAGGAAAAAAAAAAAACAGGTTAGAGTGGGAGAGAGCCAAAGCATAAGAGACTCTTAAAAACTGAGAACAAACTGAGGGTTGATGGGGGGTGGGAGGGAGGAGAGGGTGGGTGATGGGTATTGAGGAGGGCACCTTTTGGGATGAGCACTGGGTGTTGTATGGAAACTAATTTGTCAATAAATTTCATATAAAAAAAAAAAGAATGAAATTGGACCACTTTCTAACACCATACATAAAAATAAATTCAAAATAGATTAAAGACCTACATGTGAGACCTGAAACCATATAAATCCTAGAGGATAACATAGCCAGTAACTTCTTTGACATTGTCTGTATAGCAACTTCTTTCTAGATATGTCTCCTGAGGCAAGAGAAACAAAAGCAAAAATAAACTATTGGGATTACATCAAAATAAAAAGCTTCTGTACAGTGAGGGAAATAACAAAACTAAAAGGCAACCCATGGGTGTCCAATAATGTCTGGGGGATCCTGGCAAGTAGCATGATGAAAAAGAAGTGGGAGAATCTGGGCATTGCTCTAGAGATGGAGGAGATGGAGGAGAAGGTGTCACAGTGCAGTAGGCACCTGGAGGCTGTAAACTCTAGGCTCTGAGGCAGAGATAAACCCAAATGGCCAAGAAGTCTCTAGAGAAGGAGAAAAACAGCCTGATGAACAAAGCCTCCAACTATGAGAAGAAACTAAAGTTGCTTCAGCAGGAGAACTGGTAGAACATGTTGCTCTTTGGCCATCTTCATCCTCCTGACCCTCATCTGTACCTATTAGGCAATGTGAACCTGAGATTTCTCCATAGTCAGCACAGGGTTCCCCTTGGCTCCCTGGTCACAATGAAACAAGTCCTTTAAACTTCAAGACAACAAAGGTACAGGAGCATTTCTCTTCAATGGAAACACTGGAGCAGGGCTTCCTGTTGGCCCAGCCCCTCTTGCCCCCTGGTCTTGCTGTGGGGCTTGGGTCTCCAGAAGGACTTTGTACTGGTTCCTCTCTCAGTCCAAAGGAAAAGTAATAAACAACAGCCATGCTTGGGGCATGTGGGTGGCTCAGTTGGTTAAGCATCCTACTCTTGATTTCTGCTCAGGTCATGATCTCATGGTTCATGGGTTCAAGCCCCATGTCGGGCTCTGCACTGATAACACAGAACCTGCTTGGGATTTTCTCTCTCCCTTTTTCTCGGCCCCTCCCCCACTCATGCTCTATCTCTCTCTCTCTCTCAAAATAAATAATTAAGCATTAAGAACATCCAGGTTGCTTCTGTCTGCAAAACTTAAAAAAGTAAAATAAAATAAATAAAAAGCAGCCTATGAAATGGGAGAGAATATATTTGCAAATGATATATCTGATAAAGGGTTAGTATCCAAAATATATAAAGAACTTATATAACTCAACACCCCAAAAAACAAATAATCCAATTTAAAAATGGGCAGAAGACATGAATAGACATTTTTCCAGAGAAGACCTACAGACGGCCAACAGGCACATGAAAAGATGCTCAACATCACTGATCATCAGGGAAATGCATATCAAAATTACAATGAGATTATCACCTCAAACCTCTCACGATAGCTAAAATCAACACCATATATATATGTATATATATGCAAATGTATATTACATATATATGATGGAATATTACTCAGTCATAAAAGAGAATTAAACTTTGCCATTTGCAATGAAATGGATGGAGCTAGAAAGTATGCTAAGCGAATTAAGTCAGAGAAAGACAAATGCCATATGATTTCACTCATATGTGGAATTTAAGAAACAAAGCAAATGAGCAAAAGGAAAAAAGAGAGAGAGGCAAACCAAGAAACTAACTCTTAACTGTGGAGAACAAACTGATGGTTAGCAGAAGGGAGGTGAGTGGGGGATAGGTTAGATAGGTGATGGGGATTAAGGAGTCATTTGTTGTGATGAGCAACAGGTGTTGTATGGAAGTGTTGAATCACTATATTGTACACATGAAGCTCATACTGTATTTAAGCTAACTGTAATTTAAATAAAAACTTTTAAAAAGATACAGTTCACATAAACAAAAACTTTTTGGTATTTTCAATAAATGTTAAGACCATAAAGGGTTCTTGAGACCAAAAAGTTCGAGAACAACTTCTTTAAAGAATAGCTGTTATCTGCTGAGGGAAACAGAGGTTTGTTATTAACCTCTAGGAGACTACACTATGATACTCTTAACAGAGCTTTTCAGAGCCTGCTGACAACATTATAACCTGCCGTGACACTTTAAGAGCCAAATGGCAGATTTGCTTGAACATCATCTGGGACCAGGTGAAAAGCCTTATTTTTCCCTGGATCTTAGTCAAAATTGCCAGTTTGGGGACTTCTTAATAAATCACTAGAAACAAAACAATCAGATATATCATATATGGCCTCCAAAATCCTAAGATCCCAACCAAAAAAAAATTGAAACTTTCTTAGTAGTTGTC
Source organism: Felis catus (assembly GCF_018350175.1). NCBI lineage: Eukaryota > Metazoa > Chordata > Mammalia > Carnivora > Felidae > Felis > Felis catus. The sequence goes on along the minus strand of NC_058379.1, from coordinate 64,459,045 downwards.
ATTACATGATGTTACAATTTTTCTTTCTTTTAAAGGAAATATCCTGACAAGCAACAGATGAATAATTTCTAAATGTTTCACGAAGTGACAGACCACTGAATTTTTATGGGGCTTATCTTCTGACCCCTGGATGCAACAAATGCAAGTTACCAAGACAGGAAATTTCTTAATTTCTACATTCTGCTTACCAGGTCCCATGGATGACAAAATCAATGGAGTAGACCAACGTGTCCTGTGCGATATGAGAATATAAAATTTCTTGCCAACTAATTACAGTTGATATAATCTTGATATAACAGAATAAAGGTATCCCACTGCCCAAGTCAGGTAAAATCTAAACTATGCACATTTGTATACTGTAAAATGTACTCAAATTATTAATAAGTACATATCAGATGTCACTGATTGTGCTGGTTTGTTCTATTGAGGAGAATACATGTGGTTCAACTGCAACTGATGTCACCAAATGATTAAGTTTATGGTAATTGTTCTCACTCATCAAGATCCATCTATTTTCTGTACAGTCCACATTGGTAATTTAAACAGAGATATGATATGGATACCACTCCATATCTTTTAAATTATTGATTATGGCACCAATCTCCAAGAAGCTCCCATGAATGTACTATTGTGTTTGTTTTATTATTTTTCATAAGAATAGAGAGCTTCTTCTTCTTTTTTTTTTTTTAACTTGGCTTTTTCCAGAGCTCCAATCTAATGGGTCGTAGAATCAGTATAGGGATTCTGTCACTTGCTGAGTACATCTAGTCTAACTATATACTTAAGGACTGGGGAACAGCCATGTGGTAATTTTGCTTTGAATAAACCTTAGCCAAAACTCCATTTACCTCCTAAATCGCATAAATTGTCACTCTGACCAGTAGGCTACTAGAGCTTTCTGAGTCCCTAAAGATTAACAGTAATTCAGATTCAGGACTCAATTATTCCAAAAATGTCTGGGTATTTTCCTTCTCCAGTCCACAGCCACCCTTTTGTGCCTATAACAAGTATTATGTAAATACCAATTAGTTTGGAGAGGACCACAGAGGAAAATTTAAGCACATACTTGGGAAATTATTGCAAAGGTCTTTCTTAAGCTTCTCCAAACCACGCCCCTCTTTCTTTTCCCAAGAGAAACTGTTCTTTACTGTTTAAGATATAGATATTGCTGGAGTAGAATTGGCTGAGGAGCTATGATCCAAATCAGATTAAGCAGGATTTTATTTCTAGGGGCCTCATGATCCCAATGAGACATCATCAAAGATATCTATGTATGAAAATATTCTGATTGCCACCTCTACTCTTCTCTGACAACTACGTACCACTGCCTTCTACCTCCCAGGATTTCCATCATCTGCCCTACAACCAGTAGTCCTATCACAATGCTAGCATCTTTTACTTGCATCTATAGTCTGCAGAGAATAAATACAATATTTTTCAAGAATCATAGAACTCTTAGCAGTTCACCTCTCATGACTCTGTGAAGAGAATTCCTATAAATGCTCTCAAAGGTTGGAATGAATGAGCTGGAAAGGTTGAGGTGAATGAGCTGGAAACATGCAATAAATCTACCCTTGGTCCCTTTGATTGAAAGAATAATAATGATAAAAGAATAACTTCCTGCTTACATGACCTCTCTGTATTGGCCTTTTCTTTCTAAAGATCAAACTACTCATGATGCTTGATTGACCTGTCTATCCACTCAAATGATGAACTGAAGAATTAAGCAACTATCAAAATATATATTGTTTTATTTTTTTAACGTTAATTTATTATTGAGAAACAGAGACAGAGCATGAACATAGGAGGGGCGGAGACAGGGGAGACACAGAATCTGAAACAGGCTCCAGGCTCCGAGCTGTCAGCACAGAGACTGATGTGGGGCTCGAACTCATAAACCACAAGATCATGCATGACCTGAGGCGAAGTCAGATGCCCAACCAACTGAGCCACTCAGGTGCCCCACAATCAAAATATATTTAAGCATACTCTTGATATTGGTCAAATGGAGGCTGATTAAAAAAATAAATGCATGGGGTGCCTGGGTGGCTCAGCTGGTTAAGTGTCCGACTTCAGCTCTGGTCATGATCTCGTAGTTCGTGGGTTGGAGCCCCACATAGGGCTCTGTGCTGACAGCTCAGAGCCTGGAGCCTGCTTCAGATTCTGTCTCTCTCTCTCTCTCTCTCTCTCTGCCCCTCCCCAACTCGTGTTCTGTCTTTCTCTGAAATAAACATTAAAAAATAAAAAATAAATGCACGCCTTCTCAATCTAGACCACTTTTTAAAATAAACTCTAATTTTAAGAGAAGTTTCAGGTTCACAGTAAAACTGAAAATAAGGGTCAGAAATAGCTCATGATCCCCTTGTCTCTACCCATGCACAGTCTCCCCCATGACCAACATCCTGGACCAGAGTGATACATTTGTTCAATTGATAAACCTCCATACTGTCACATCATGATTACTCAAAGTTGATAGTTTATTGGGTTGTACATTCTGTGGATTTGGACAAAAGTATAATGTTATGTATCTACTGTTACAATATCATACAGAGTAGTTTCACTGTCCTAAAATGTCTTTGTGCTCTATTTATCTATTACCTCCACCAAACACTCCCTATTTCCTGGCAACTGCTGATCTTTTGGCTGTCTCCATCATTTTGCTTTTTCTAGAATGTCATATAGTTGGAATAATACAGGGTGCAGCATTTTCAGACTGGCTTCTTTCACTTAGTAATAAGCATCTAAGCTTCTTCAATGTCTTTTTTGATAACTCATGTTTTTTTAGTACTGAATAATATCCCATTGTCTGAATACACACAACTTATTCATCCATTCACCTACTGAATTTGGGACAATTATAAATAAAGCTACTCTTAAAATCTGTGTGTTTGGCATGCCTGGGTGTCTCAGTCAGCTGAGCATCTGACTCTTGATTTTGGCTTAGGTCAGATCCCAGGGTCATAAAATCAAGCCCCATGTCAGATTCCACACTGAGCATGAAGCCTGCTTGAGATTCTTTCTTTTTCTCCCTCTGCCCCTCTACCCCTCTACCCCCTTGTATGCTATCTCTAAAATAATAATAATAATAATAATAATAATAATAATAATAATAATAAAACAAAAATCTGTGTGTTTATAGATGTGTGCTATAAACATAGATGTGATTTTTGTGTAAACATAGTTTTCAACTCCTTTGTGTAAATACCAAGGAGCACAATCACTGGATCATATGGGAAGGTGTATGTTTAGTTTTGTAAGAAACAAACTGTCTTCCAAATTTGCTGTACCAATTTGCATTCCCACTAGCAATGGATGACTATTTCTATTGCTCAGCATCCTTACCAGCCTTTGGTGTTGTCAGTCTTTTGGATTTTGGCCATTCTAATAGGTATGTAGTGGTATCTCATTGTTTTTTAATTTGTATTTTTCTGATGACTTATTATGTGGAGCATCCTTTCATATGCTTATTTTCCATCTGTATCTCTAAGGTGAGATGTCTGTTAAAGTCTTTGGCCCATTTTTTAAATAAGGTTGTCTGTTTTCTTATTGCTGAGTTTGGTATCCAAAGGCTACTTTGGATGTTTGTTATCCAAATATACAAAAGATGCCCAAAAAAGGCACTCTTTATCAGATATATATTTTGTAAATATTTTCTCCTAGTCTGTGGCTTGTCTTTTTACTTTCTTGCCAGTGTCTCACAGAGCAGAAATTTTTAATTTTAATTAAGTCCAGCATACCATTTCTTTTTGTTATAGATTGTGACCTTGGTGTTGTAATCCAGGCCATTTTTACTGAAATATTCAGATAATTAAGCAAATGAAGGGTTTAGAGCATAATTTATCTAAATTATCATTGCCATAGTCATATACTATATGTCAATTATCTTGCTGTTTCTATAATTCAGCAAGGCCAATATTAGTATTAAATTCTAAGTTCTTTGATCATTCATATAAGTAATGAAACGTCATTGTTAAGAGTACATCATAAATTAAAGATATAGGCTAAATATATGTCTTCAGAATATTCAAGTGAGAAAACATAAGTATATTTCACTGTTTTCTCTCAGCTTCAATTTCACTTCAGGGAACCTCTTTGCAAATCCTTTTAAAGTGGTGAGTTAAAGGAAGGAAGAGAGCTTGTGAGGAGCCTAAATTTGGCTAAATTTAGATATGTAAATGAATCTGCAGGGCTTGCTTATACTCCATAGACAGTCTGTGCAATTTTTCTTTTTCCTTCCTTCTTACTCCACCCCCAATTAAAAGAGTGTTTCAGTTATGGGGTCAAATTCCCTGTGTTGACCTAGCTTTTTGGCTGCTTTGTGAGGGTAGAAGTCTGTACACCACAGAGAGGTGGCATTTAGTTCTCTCATAGTTAAGAAGTGAATGGCACTAGTGAATGGAGATGGGCATTTCTATTCTCCTGAGGAGATAATATGGATTGAGTTAAGAAGAATTTTCTTAGTATCCCCTAGAAATGGATTCACCATTTCTGCTAAAATGGCATGCAGTCCTGGGATGATGCCAAAAAAAAATTACAATTTTGAGTCATATTGGAAATTGGAGAAACACACAGACCTGATGAGGGAGCATGAGGCAGGCTGAGGGGCAAAGTATAAGCTAGCATGCCCCCTCCCACGCCAGTGGGATCTGTGTGATATTCTTTGGATACTCCAACTACCCAAGAACAAAGGAAGGGAGTTTAAATGCTTGCCATGATAATGTGGAAAACTAAGACAAATGAAAAATTAAATTCCCTTACTGCCTACAGCCCATTAACAAGTTCTTGAAACCAGCAGAGTGACCTCCCTCTAGAAGCTCAGCTACCTCAATAATGACACTTTGCTAGGGGCAAAAGAGAACCTTAGCTTAACATTATCCCAACCTCTAGGATCCTGTAAGTCAACTTCCTTTATCTCAACTGCCCCAAGATACATGCTGGCAATCATATTCCAAGCTTATGGCCCCTCGATATACATCTGAAGGGTCTCATGACTGAAGTTTTATTAAATGGTAATAAATGGCATTTCCCTAGCAATAGCTAGCCCTTCGAGGTCCTGGAAACCTTGCTTCTAAAATTCCTTGGAGACTTACTTTTACCCCTCCCAATCTGAGGGTATATAATGAATTACATGTCACTACCCCAGTGCAGCTCTTCCTGCCCGTGGGTCCTGTCCCCATACTTTAATGAAATCACCTTTTTGCACCAAAGACATCTTCAAGAATTCTTTCTTAGCCATCGGCTCTGGACCCCATGAGCCCCCCATCACCCCAAAACTTTATCAGACCTACTCATAAAGAGAGGCCCTTGAAACAAATTGGTGCCATTTGTAATGAGATAAAAGGTCTGTCAGCCACCCAGAGTAAACTTTGCCATGTTGTCATGTGTTATTTTAGAATCAAAGACTATTGGATAGGGGCGCCTGGGTGGCTCAGTCGGTTAAGCGTCCGACTTCAGCTCAGGTCACGGTCTCACGGTCTGTGAGTTTGAGCCCCGCGTCGGGCTCTGGGCTGATGGCCCGGAGCCTGGGGCCTGCTTCCGATTCTGTGTTTTCCTCTCTCTCTGCTCCTCCCCCATTCATGCTCTGTCTCTCTCTGTCTCAAAAATAAATAAACGTTAAAAAAAATAAAAAAAAAGACTATTGGATATAAAAATATAAACAAGTTATTGTTTTTAGCCTTATTTCAAATTGTCAGGTGCTTAAATAACAGAGGTATTTTGTTTTGTTTTGTGTGTTACAGGTTAACAGAGAACGAGCCAAATTACTTAAGTAATGGATATTTGATTGCCAGAATAAATATCAAAAGATTTAGAAATATAATCAGGAAACTGCCAGCAACCCAAGTAGCTGTACAGGTTGTCTACTAATTCCGTCTCTTCCTCATTGTGTGTCTGATTTTTTTCTGAGTTGAAATCACTTCTCTCTTCTAATAGCTATCTCTGCTAACTCACTGTTTTCAGCCCATCATAGCTTTGACTTTCATAGGGTTCTAAGCTTGCCATACTTCTAACTCCAGTTCTGTGCACTGATTTGTTGCCTTTCTAACCCAAACCAAGTGGTTTCTTCACTTTCACATTCCTAAGAGAGAAAATGTGAGGACCAGCTAACTTTGAAGGTCAGTACACCCTAATTTTATATAATTGATTTGCCCCCGTTTTCTAGCATACCAAGTTTTGTGTTTATTTTAGTGCACTAATTCAAGGCTGTAATTATCTTGTTGTTAAGAAGCTTTTAAACTTCTCAGTTCACACACACACACACACACACACACACACACACACACAATGTGACTTACATTGTTGTTTCTGTTAGAAGCCTAATTGACCTGGAGGTACTCTCCCCCATTCCTCATATTTATCTTCTTTGGCTACTGGGAAGTATTTGGGTCTCTCCTCATCTCACTTGTGGCTGGAGAACTTGGAGATAGTTTCAGGCCAATTGACTGGACATCTGTAGCAATCTGCTGGTCAATAGTGCTGGACAACAAACCACCTCAATACTCAATGACTTACAGTGAAGAGCATTTACTTCTGGTATATGTGTGGGGTCAACTGAGGTTCAGTGAGTTCAGATGAGGCTGGATTTAGCTTCAGACTACTGAGAAGCTCCATGCATTTACCCAAGGAATTTTCATTCTCATAGCAAATGACAGCAGTGTAAGAGGACATGTTCAACCAGAAGTTACATTTTCAAGCAACTGTTCAGGTTGTGGTTGCTAACATCACACTGGAAAAAGCAATTTTTATAGCCCAATTCCAAATTTAATATACTCCAATGTCCATGAGCTCAGGGGAGGCATGCAGATATAAAACAGTGCTATAGGAGAGAAAGGAACTGGGCAATAATCCAATCTAAAATAAAAGCCTCAAGTCACCCCTAGTTGACTGTTCCTCACTGTACATAGTTTCTGAAAGATCTGCTACTTCTCAGAATTACCTCAAGAAAGAGGGCTTTGGGTCTCTATTATCTTCACTCCCGCTACTCTATTGCTTCCTCTAAACTTCACTCTCCTCGCTACTCTTGCTTCCTCTAGGAGTTGTGGAGGGTTGGGAGGGAGACAGTCGGGCCCGTTCCACTTTCTCCATTCCTCTCACCTACAATTGTCTCTTTTCTAGCAAGGTAGGTAGGCATGGTATGTATTTATATTCTTGTCCTCCTGAGGAAGCTGTTTATTTGGTTTTATTTTTTTATCATTTTAAAAAAAATAGTTTTCTAAAATTAACATGTTATTTTTACATTAAGCTAAAGGAAGAAAACCCACTTGATTGTACATTTAAAAAATGCTTGCTGTATGATATCTGAGTCACTATGGCCATATCATGAACAGAAGGTGGAGGGGGCCATTTATTTTATAAATAAATCCATGAAAGTGTGATGTAATGCATTTAGGAAATCCCACAGTCTAATGTCACCTGAAAGATGACAGGGAACTGCTTAAGTTCCCTCACAGCCCCGTGACTACCTCCAATTCCAGACAAGCTTCTCTGTGCCTCTGTCCTGTACACAAAGGGCTCACCTCATTATCCAGGCAATTGAACCAGATACCAACAAAATACAAGTGGGGAAATCATATATGCTCTAATTCTTCTTTTTTAAAGAACAATTTTTTTTTCAAATTTCTGTGTTTCCAAAATATGTAATCCTCCCACTAATGATGCCTTATAAAACATCAGTATACATTGCTGAGAAAAGATATGGTATATGCCCTGATGCCTCAAAAATGAATGTGAATTACTCCACTGTCCCTCATAGAAGGAGGACTCATTTTGGACTTATTTCTAATAGTGAAAATAAAGGCTTTAGCTCTCTTAAAAAGAATTGTAGTCAGTATTTATCCCCTGAAAGAGGTGTTTTGTTAAATCCTCAGTCATCCTAGTGCTTTAGAAATTTCTCCCTTAGGGAACCTCTCAATCTTTGTATGTATCAGACTGACTCTGTTACTATAATTAGTCAAAGGAAACTAAGGTAAATGCTTTAAAACTAAGGAACCTATAAAATAATGTAAGTAGCAGATCATTGGCCATCAATGTTTTAGCAGTTGAATGTATACTTTTGGCAACTAGCAATCATAGATCCGCTTTATGTTTCTCTCTTATACCCACTTCTCTAAATGGTTGTAGCCAGATGACACTGAAGCAATGGTGCCCAAATGATAAAAACAAGAAGATATCCCAACTGTCAAATTTCTAATCATAGACACCTCACACATGAAAACAAATTTCCTTGTTTAGCAGCTTCATCAACTTAGTATTTTATGGTAAAATAGTGCATAGATAGATACCTCAGTTATGTAGTTGAATAAGAATATTGAAATACAGAATAAGTACGAATTGAAAGCCAATCATTAGAAATATATATAAGGTCACATCTTATACAGCAAGAATACTAACAACACTCATAAGACCCTTGTCCTGAGATTATGTTAAGTGAGCTTGGGAGACAATCCTATAAGTTTTGAGTTTTCTTTCACCTTTCAGGAGAGAATAGTAAGTGGCTACACACCTACTAGGAAAAAAACACAAAGACATACGCATATCTGTGTATACAAACACATATTGATACACGATTATATCCACATAAGCAGTCTAATGCATAAACCAGAAGTTGCCAGTTGTTTTAACTCCACCATTTGCCTGGAAAAAGGACTGAATGGGCTGTTTTTTATATCGTCATAAATATTGCAGTTTTGTTCTTTTAGTTTCAAAATAGGAAGGAGGCTTTGATCAAAACTATGGGAAATGTCTTTCCTATTTGCTACACAGCATTTTCAGATTTCTCTGGAAATATTAAAAGAAATAAATATGCAATGAAATAAACAAGCAAGCAAATAAATCTTACACTCTACACTAAATTTAACACTTTTAAAACCAAGAAAATGTTTTCACACATCACAAATTTCATCAGCAAACCAGCAAACTCCATGAGGGAAGGGACTTAGATGGTCAGTTGTTTGGTTAGTTTGTTTTATTGCTGTATCCCAAGTGTCTTGATCATTTTTTAGCATATGGTTCAACACTCAGTAAATATTTGGTGAGGGAATGAATCCCTCACAAATGAATTCTTCATGATATCTTTCCACAAAATTTATGTTCAAGAAAACTCTATATTGTTGGAGGCCACTGCATCAGTTTTCTCCACTGGAAAAAACATACTTCCCAAACCAGAGCACAGAAAGAACTGCATGTCACTGAATCAGAACCATGTTTTGACAACTCCGGCAAAGCAATTGGCCAGTTTGGGGCCGTATTATGCAGATTAGAAGGATATTTAACACTTTTAAAACTGAGAAAAAAGTTTTCATACATCACAAATTTCATCAGCAAATAAGAGGAGATTAGAAGGATATTTCCAATCAACATCCTCTCTCTGATTATGGGAAGAAAACTTCCTGTGAAGAGTTAAAAATTTAGAGGAAGTAGAGACATAGGTAAGAAGTTAAAATATGAAAACCTTTAGCTAAAGAACAGTAAGTATCAGGATTATAGTGTAGAGATTGTGAGAAAAGTAACAAAAAAAGAGAAAATAAGAATATGGGAAACCATCGTGATAAGAGCAAGGGGAAGACTCATATCACTGTCACAGGTTGCCAGGATGATTGGTTCTCAAAAGAAGTTGAGGAACTAAACCTTTGAAGCACAGCTCTACAAAATGTGTTGATTCTAGCACTTAGAGCAGTACCTGCCATGCAGGAAAAACTCAATATTGTTGAATGGTGATATGATGAATTCCTTTATTCTCAGTTCATTCTGCTTTCATAAATATTAAGAAAAAAATAATTATGATTATGGCATCCCAGTTATTATGAAAAATAAAATAGTAGTACCTCATGAGGGCATGGGCTTAATCTGTTGTGTGCCTATTGAATCCTCATTGTCGTCAATAGTGTCTGGTTCATATGCAATGCAGAGTGAATATTTGTTAATAATTGTAATAATGATAATAATAATTGTAAATAGGTAATAACAAAGGTCATAAGGTTACATATCCTGGAATCAGCCTACATTGTTATGACATAATGCCCCCTACTCTCATACCTGAAATAGTTCCCTCAGTACTTCACAATTTGCTAGAGTATAGAAATACTTCCTTCAGATTAAACACTGTCCTTTCTCTGTAAATTTTATTATTTATTTATTTATTTATTTATTTATTTATTTATTTATTTATGTTTATTTTTGAGAGAGAGCGAGACTGAGAGGTGGAAGGGGCAGTGAGAGACACAGAATCTGAAGCAGGCTCAGAGCCAAATGCAGGACTCAAACCTTTTGAATGGTGAGATCATGACCTGGGTGGAAGTTGGACACTTAACTGACTGAGCCACCTAGGCACCCCTCTGTAAATCTTATTCAAAATGAAAATATCCATTTAAAAAATAGCAGAATAATTCCCTCTCACCTTAATGCTAATCTGTGCAATGAAATTCTCATTTTCTCTTAGGTCATAGAGCTCCCAGGTGAGTTCCTAATGTTTCTCCTTGGGCCAATGTCTCCTAATTCCTTGTGTCAACCAGGAAAATTATAGAAAAAGGGATTTTTATTTTTCCATGAATCACATTTGAAAAATGGCATTGAATATTCCATGCCAGCGGTCGTGCCTCATTAGGATAGGATAAGAAGACAGCTGTTTCAAGGAAGCTGCAAAAAGCAATTAAGTGAGAGTAGGAGAAAAAAAAAATCTTTTTAATCTTTAACTTTGGAGTATTCAGTGTTCTAATATGCTAAGTAGTCTTGTCAACTAATCAACTTTAAAAATCCCACTAGCATGGCCACTTAAAAGAACTTTTCATTAAACTCTGTTCCAAGAAATTCTAGGGCATCGCTTCGCATCTGTCTTCTTTCTCCCATCACATCTGCCTTCTCTCTAAGTCTGAGATCAGAGTAGCCTGTTCCTGGTAATCTTCCATCTTAAATCTTGAAATTGACCAAGCAATTTAACAAACTCTTTTCTTATCACCTGAGATTGGTGAAACCTGTTTCTGGGTTTAATGAGTTCCCCTATCCCAAATATTTCTCCAAGGTCTGTCTGAAGACTAGATCTGGTGCACCTGTCTAGCACAAGATTCAGGTCCCTATCTATGGCATTTGTGTTAAAGACAATACACACAGTCATTTTGAAAGCATGAGCAAGATAATGCAAGAAAAATTGTGAAATTGGCCAAATATGTCCATATTATCATCCTAGTGTCTCTTTAATCACCTTTTCCATGCTTTTTAGAGCCCTTCCCTAACCTCTGCATGTTCACAGAAGGCTAAGCATCAGTGATGAACTTTATTAACAGTCTTCTTTTTGGTAAAAGAATTTTGGTCATCCCATCACAGTAATGTCTCTTAAACATCTAGGGCTACTAATCCAGGACTATGGACCATTCACTGCTAAAACTAGGAAAGTCCAGGGCAAATGAGTATTGTTGGTCACTTTAATCTCTGTAGAAACTATTTGCCTAAAATACTGTTCTGCAATACCCTTATTTACTGCTATGCCCTCTCCCCTTCTAGCCACACATGCTTCACCTAGATGATTCTTATTAACCCTCTAGACCTCATCTTAGTCCTCAGTTACTCTAGGAAAACTTCCTGGACTTGCCTGAGTCTGACATATACCTATTATATAAGCCTGCGTCATTACCCTGTTTGGAACTCCTTTGGTAATACTTAACATATTATCTTAATTTGCACCCCTCAGTTTCTTGTGGCCAAGCAATTTATCATGTTTACTACTGTAACCACATACTTATTATACTTTTGAGAGATGACAGCAAGGTCTAATAAATATTTGTTATAAAGAAAAATATCCTTTCAAACAATATAGGCAAGAATGGGCTAATGTCACAGTAGTCTAACAGGGAAGTGAACTTGAGGAAAAATGGTGAACATTATGTCACTGAAAATGTTGAAGCATCTATCAGGGGGTTTTGTACGTGGTTCATGCTTTAGTTAAGTTTTCAAAGTATTGAACTCCGAGGCCCCTTCACACTGATGTCATCTAAATTTTAGATGAATCTCCTGAATCTACAGTATCAGAGTTATCTGAATCCCCAAACTCTGATTCCATAGGTATGGAGTCAGGCCAGCTAATTTCTGTATTTCATAAGCTTCCCTAGAGATTCTGATGTACAGCTAGTTTTTCACAGTGGCTAGAACAATTTACATTTTCACCAACAGTATACAAGTGTTCCCTTTTCCTCCACATCCTCACCAACAGAGGAGCTACATGCCATAGAGATATTAAAAACAAAAGGCAGGGGCGCCTGGGTGGCGCAGTCGGTTAAGCGTCCGACTTCAGCCAGGTCACGATCTCGCGGTCTGTGAGTTCGAGCCCCACGTCAGGCTCTGGGCTGATGGCTCAGAGCCTGGAGCCTGTTTCCGATTCTGTGTCTCCCTCTCTCTCTGCCCCTCCCCCGTTCATGCTCTGTCTCTCTCTGTCCCAAAAATAAATAAACATTGAAAAAAAAAATTTTTTTAAAAATAATAAAAACAAAAGGCATATAGTAGTCCTTGTTCAATAGCTACTCACAGTCCAGGGAAATGGATCTGGGAACTTCACAAGATAGAATACATTTAAGTTCTGGTTTGCCTGGGTCTGACTAAAACCAGGCCTGCTCCAATGCAAAACCTTTCAATTCTAGTTTATTACTCAGATTTATAGATCTGAAGCAGTGGTTTTCAACCTTGAATGTACATTGAAATCTCCTGGGGAACTTTAAAAATATATGGGTGCTTGGCTCTTTTCCAAGTGATCCTGACATAATTGGTCTGGGGATGGCCTTTCCAGTTGAAGTTGATTCTAAGGTTCAGTTCAGGATGTGAATGACTATAGAGGAAGTAAGGGCTAAGCTGAGATCTGAAGTGGAAGCAGGAGTTGCCCAGGGGAAGAGCATGTGTGTATGTGTGTGTCAGGAGAAGTATGGTTAGGTAGTATGGTAATGAGCAAGAGAAATCTAGACAAAGTTGTTCACCTGGGAAAAGTTCGAATAAGCTTTTGTAATGGGCAAATGCCTATGTCCGAAGTTAGCTGGATATAATGTATATAAAAATATTTTGTAAAAAATAAGGCATGGCTTAACAAAATAAACTACAGTTAGTTTAATTTAACTGAATTTTAGATCCTTAATGGTATTACTTTTAACCTGAAGAAATTAAAACTACTAAATATATTTAAGAGATTGGCTCTTCACATATAGGTCATCCTTTATGGTAGTCTCTGGTGATTTCATCTTATTTTACTTTAGTCTGGGAAACAGGTCTACCCCCAGACCCCAATTACCTTGAATCCCATTTGGCTGTGGAAAACTTTCTCAAATGTGTGGTTCTATGTTCTTGCCTCATTAATTCCTATCTGGTTAATATCACTGAATCTTCCTTGAATAAATGAGTAAGTTTGTGATCCCTCAGGGACATCAATTAAGTGTGTAAGAAATTCAGTTAGTATGTCCCAACCTCAGGTCATAGCCAGGAAGTGTTTTTTTGAGAAAAATTGCCAACATCAGCTCATTTTACTGTAATCAGCTTCTTTCTCCTCAAAGAAAAATTCTCGGGGTGCAGTATTTGAGCACTTGACTGAATTCAGTTGTATTCCAGTTCCTTGCACCCAGTAAGTGAGGGTAAATTGCAAAGCACTTCTTGAGCAACTCTGTATTGAATGACCTGTCTCATGGGTTCCATAGTGAGATGTTAAAAACATCTCTGCCAGGATCCCCTGTGCCTGATGAATAAACCCCAAGCACCAGTACAGATGTTTATGCCATGGAATGGTCTGCTCTGCATGGTCATGTGTCTTTCACATTAAGGAGGGTGTGGCAACCTTAAAAGGAAGCAGGCTAGCAATCATGTGGGTTCCAGACCTAGCTTAACCCACTGACACTTGGGTTCCAGACCTAGCTTAACCCACTGTCTAGCGTTGTATCAAACTATTTGGACATACCACAGACTTTCTCCTCAGCTTTCAACTAGGGAATTCATATCTCCATTATCTAATTTTTAAAACTGAGTTAAATAAGATTCTCAAAAATAACAAGTCTTCTAGTAACAAAGGGAGGCTGGAAAATGTTAAAATCATTAAAAGCTCCTTCTGACTTCCAAGTGCTTAAAACATCTCCCTTCCTTTGTGGGCCATGATGGCAGGGAACTTAAGTCCTAACCCCTGAACTTATATGATTTACTTTCCTGTTCTTTGAGAGTTGACCTTTTCAGGAGTTTCCAGAGTGCTCTCCATCAGGTTCTTCCAAGCCTCTGATTGTTACCCAGTGTAGTAAGCAGCCTTTAAATGGCCCCATGGACCCTTGCCCCTCTTTTTGTTTTTTGGTTGGTTTGTTTGTTTGTTTGTTTGTTTTTGGTCCTCTGTAACCTTCTTCCCTTGAGTGTAGGCTGGACCTAATGAATAACAAACTGACTACATAAGAAGTAATGGATATCAATTTGAAGATTAAGTTACAAACAGACTGACTTCTCTGAGCCACCACTCTTGGAGAAGCAAGCTTCCATGTTGTGTGTAGGCAGGAAATTATGTCTATTGAGGCTTATCCACAGTTAGCCAAATGAGCTTGGACGAAGATGTTCTGAGGCCTGCCACCATCCAAGTGACAGAGCTTGGAGGCATATCCTTTCCAGTCCAGCCTTGAGATGAGAGTAGTCCTGGCCATTACCTTGACTACAGCCTGTGAAAGATCCTGAGTCAGAGGCTTGCAGTTATATTTTGCTTGGATTCTTGACCCACAGAAATTGTAAGATAATAAATGCCTGTGTATCTAAGTCATAACATTTTGAGGTAAAGTGTTATACTGCAATAGATAATTAAAATACTCAGTTTCCCCAGCTCTAGTGAGACACCAACACTGGCCCTTCTTCTTATAGCACTGATAAGCACCATGTGGAAGCTGGACTTCAAGACCTTTTCATTCTGCCTCTTAGCCCAACCAAGCCCATGCTCAGCCCCATGTACCCATCATCCTAAATCTGAGTTCCAGTGTGCCTCAGCACTAGTTATCTATAACAACTCCTATAAATGACTCCCTTGATTCTCCTAAGATGTTTTGAGATAAATATTATTATATCCATTTTATAGACAATGCTATTGTTGCCCAGAAAATTTGCACAAGTAGGATTTTTGGCTCCAGGTTCAACAATATTATACTGAAGCTACCTCTTTTATTTCCTTAAATATCATAGAGAAGCTATTACAAATTACTAAACAAAAAATGTTTTGAAAAATATCAGACCATCTGTACTAAGTGCCGAGTAAATACACTTATTTTTAATTGTAATGAACTATCACACTACTCTAAACTATAAATCCATTAATACACACATATGTATATATGCATATGTATGTGATTTTTTTTCCTGTTTGAATCTCATGGAAATTCACATGGTTAACTTTCAATTAAAATCTCTGTTTCTTGAGACTCATACATACTCCTTATGTGTACATTTGGATAATTAAATTTGACTCTATATATGTGATCATGTATAATGTATTTTACCTCTGAATTTTATTGCTGAAGTTGTTATCGATTTTTATTTTTATTTTATTTTAGTGAAGATTAAACAAGAAGGGAGTATCAATGTCATAACAAACCTGATTCATAATGAATTCTTTCTCCCTACTGCTTGTGTTAAGGGACAGGGGAAAGAGAGATTTTTAGCATAAACCATCCCAGATCTTTAAATTTGTATGTAAAACTGGCACCAGTTCATCACTGCTTTTGCTGTGAAAAAAAAAATCAAAGTCGTCCACGAGGATCCCCCCCCCTCTTTTCTTTAATAATGGATACTTTCAGAGACCTCCTAAGGTCCCATTCCCCCTGTCATGTTTAAAGGGTTTATTGTTTCCAGAAAAGCTTTTGCTGCTCCCTCTGGAGACTGAGCTGATCCAAGGTAATATTAATTCTGTGCCTCTCTCTTGTCGGAACTCAACTTCAAATGGAATATATGAGATGAAAGCTGAAAGAGAGGTTATGTGGGCTGTCATCCGCCATTGTGTCTGAGGCATCAACTGTGCTCAGAACAAATTAGGTGTCAGTCTGGTAAATCACAGTCAGGAAGGCAAATCAGTTTATAGAAGACTTATTTGGTCTCCTGGAAGGCTCCACCATTGAGAAAACAGTTAATCTTTCTTTTCTTTTCTTTTTGGTAATTTAAAAAAAAAATCTGAGATTTAGCTGGTCATTTTTATTGTCTCCTCAAACCCCTCTCCACTCACTTCTTGTTTCCCCTACAGAGATGAAGAGCTATTGCTCTAAATGACTAGACTAGTAGCATTTACAGGACTATTCACAGGGAATGTTTCATTATTTCAGTTAATTTCCTAAATGACGGAAGACCTCAGAAAAAGAGGGGGAGGGCTGAATCTGAGCAAGAGGAAGATGTGACTTAGCTGCTGCCCTTCTGTGTGGAATGTTTGCAGATCAAGGAGAAGCAGAGGAGGGAGAAGCAGACAAATCTCAGTCTCATGGGATTTGTTTCAGTTTTATCAAATCCTTCTTGATCCTATTAGCCTCTCATTAAGAAGTTTGGAGGGCAGAAGAAAAGGAATTGCTTTTTACCTTGGAATGTAGAATTCTGAATCTGTCATACCTTTAACCTGAGGAAAAAAGAGAGACAAGAAAGAAGAAAAAAATTGTATTTGTCATATCAGGCTACTCAATCATTTTGCTTTAATCACTGAAATTTATAAAGAAATAGGGCACCACCAAAAAAAATCCCTAGACAAGGAGTCACAAGTGTTCTAGTTTTGACTCAGCCAGTAATTTAAAGACCTTGAGATAATTACTTTAATATGCTAGCTCACCCTCTTCTCATTTACAAATGGTGATTATTATTTCTACCCTTGCTTTTGCTAACATTGTTATTGTGTGGATCAGTAGAGAGGAAATCATAATGAAATATAACAGGAACAATCAAAACTGATATTATTACAAAGGCCCCACCAGTTGGTCACATCTGTGTCACTACTCTTCACATGCAGAGAGGTGTTCTCAAAGCTCATCCACTGCAATTTGAATTGACACTTTGCCTGTATTTGCCTCCACACCAGCTCTCTCTAACGTACTATGGGTGTATGTGACTTGCTTCTTGAGGTATCATCAGAGAGTCCACCATTTAAACTTTAAATTATTCCCTGGGATTTTGCCTAACTACAGTTCTGCAGAGGAAAAAGTATTGGGTACTGATAATTGCTACTTATTTCCTCATTTGGTTCAGTACCCTTATCTGAGGTTTTGTACCCTTTCCTACTAACCCATTTGCTTGATTCAACATCAATCCTTCTACCTGCTTGTTCCAGACTTACCTGTCTGTCTCTTTCTTTTTGCCAAACATCTTGATTCCTGACTCTCTTTCTGGCTCTAGAATATAAATTCAATCACAAGCCATATGTTCTACATAACTTTTCTTTTTTCTGTCCCATTTGTATTGAGAATGTAGCAACTCAGATGTAACATCAAGTTTTCTTAACAGTCATATTGCTTGTTCCCATTAGCTTAGATTCTGATTTCCTCTCTTGTTTCCCTTGAGTTACTGCAACATCTTAATAGAGACTTACTCATCCATTTGGCCTGTGGGCATGTGGAAAAGTGCACCATGTCCTCTTCTTTAAAGCCTGGGTGGAAGCTGCAGCATTATACCAAGGAGAACTGTACACAAAGCTTCTAGGTGGTTACTAACAGCTAACAGGGACAACTTGAGAAATGGGAGCCAAGGTGATAACCTAGAATACTTGAGACACGTTCTCTTCCAAAACTTCTACAAAGAGATGATCGGAGGCTCGGTGGTTGGGATTGGCATTTGCGATATATTCAAATTTTCCTTTCACCCTCTACTTTTCCTCACCTGTCATCTTCTTCTCCTCAAACTGCAAAGGTATCCTCCTATTGCTCTTCTCTTCACTTTGAAATGGTTCTAAAGATGAGTTACACTCCAATCTCTAGTTCACAATCTCTCACCCACTGTTCTGGGATTTTGCTTTTTCCTATCTCTCTCGTGAAATGGCTCTTCTATTTGTACTGTTAATACTCTAATTACCACACCTATCAACTTTCTCTCTTTCTCACACTTCTGGAATTCCTTGTGATATTTACAATGTTAGGTACACACTCTGTGAAACATCCTCCTGTCCCCATTTTCATGTCCTGCACATGCCTGTTTCTCCCTGATTCTTGACCACTCGTTTCCTACCACACCCATCACTTCCCTCATCTGTCTATCCTTGGAACTTCCCAACTCTTTCCAAGCTACACAAATTTTAAGCTCTTGGCCCTGTATTTTTGTCATTAAGTTTTCAGCCCTTCTCCTTCTCACATCCTGCCCTATATTTCCAGCAACTGCTTAGGTATTCCATATCCAGGCCAGATGAGTGTATGTGATGCAATGGACACAAAACTTAACTTTATCCAATCACATTTTTCTCCTGTATTTTTAGCCCTATTTTTCATTCAATAACTCCAACTAGAGTTTTTATAGTTACTTGCAACTCAAGCTTTCCTAACCCTACCTTTCGTGTAGAAATAGGCGTTTCACTCTTCTGTCATCTGCAGCCTCACTGCCATGTTTTGTTTTGTTTTTTCCTCACTGCCATCTTTAATTAAGGTCTTTGCCATTTCTCAGTCAGAGGTCCAAACATTCCCTACTAGTTTATTTTACCTCTTCCTTATTTTACCCCCTCACCCAATACATGCCCCACCATATGTTCTTGCCACAACTTTCAGAATATGCCATGCTGTTGTCTGCTTCTTTTTTCTCATATAGATTCTCCTCTGCTAAAAATGCTCTTTTTCTCCATGTCAAATGCCTCCCTTGTGAAGTCTTTGAGTTTTGGAGAGTTATCCCCTCCTGAGTTATGCCCTCCCCTTCCAATTTGCTTCAAATGAATTTGCCATCCACTATTTACTACTTGTTGCTATCTGTATTTTTTTATATTTTTATTTAATTTATTTTTTTTAATTTACATCCAAGTTAGTTAGCATATAGTGCAACAATGATTTCAGGAGTAGAGTCCTTAATGCCCCTTACTCATTTAGCCCATCCCCCCTCCCACACCCCTCCAGTAACCCTCTGCTTGTTCTCCATATTTAAGAGTGCTATCTGTATTTTGATGCTGGCACCAGGTTTAAACTGAAGTCAAACCAATCTTTTGTTTTGCCTCAGGGCTGCTAATAATCCATGAGTTTTTCTGATGGGAGAAACTGTGATTCCCCCTTTCTTTCTTTCCTTTTTTTTTTTAACTCAAACACTGACCTTTTGCCATCTTAGTATAAAGGGGGTTTATTTGTTTCAAATTGTGTAGTTGTAATTCAAGCCTATTTGAAAAGTAATCATTGTGACCATTAAAATCGAGAGAAAGGCAAACCTGGATAAGCCAGTGGAGCTACATGAGGCCCCATGGGGTAGGCTGGAGCCACCTGGATTTATTTATATCTATTAAAAAATCCTCTTGTATTATGAGAGCTAGCTTTTAGGAGATCAAAGGAATCAGTGTGGAAATGTTTTTCTGACTGTGTAGCACACAAACATCATTTAAATGTCACCTCAACATGTGCATATAACCAAGCCCATCAGACCATCAGGGAGCAATGGAAGCTGGCACTATGCCTGCATTGTTAGCCTTGCTCCGTATTGATGGAAATAACAGGCAAAACAGAGACAAACAGTAAAGAAGGAGGTAGAATGTGTTGTGGCATGGGGACACAGTGCCTGTAACAGGATGCGCAAATTTCCAGTTTTGTCTTGAAAAAGCAAATCAGTCTAAGAATGGCTCTGTAATTTCCATGGCTGGAGGTGATTTGTCAAAAAGCTCCTGCCCTAGTATCTTTGGAGATGGAGCCCTGTAGCTGCACAAGGTCTTTGCATTGAGATTAATCCTCCATGTTTGGAATGCAGAAGCAGCAAAATAGGCAACGGGCCTGGCTAAGCAGGTTCAATGTGAGAGATCAAAGAGCAAATGATCAGCAAACAGTTTTGTGGTCATTCTTTTCCCAGGATGCTGTTCCTTTCAGGATATTATGAGTAAACTTCCTGGAATGATTTTCACAACATTCATTTATTAAATATATTTTGCTATTAGAAGAACTTTTAGGGGCGCCTGGGTGGCGCAGTCGGTTAAGCGTCCGACTTCAGCCAGGTCACGATCTCGCGGTCCGTGAGTTTGAGCCCCGCGTCAGGCTCTGGGCTGATGGCTCAGAGCCTGGAGCCTGTTTCCGATTCTGTGTCTCCCTCTCTCTCTGCCCCTCCCCCGTTCATGCTCTGTCTCTCTCTGTCCCAAAAAAAAAAAATAAATAAATAAACGTTGAAAAAAAAATTTTAAAAAAGAAGAACTTTTATATTCATTCATTCATTTGTAACTCACATCTCTCCTGTAACATCATAAAGCATTAGAGATGGAAAATTCCTTAGAGATCACTTCTCCAACACCAGCATTTACTAAGACCAAAAGAGATCTCAATTTGTTTAAAATCCTGTAAATAGCTAGTATTACTGGATCTTATGCCACTGCTGGCTACTCTAGTAGCTTTTTCCATAAGCTAAAAAAGCCATTCCGGAAGAGTTTTTTCATCAGACTCTTTGCAGGGTATAAAAGGAGACTATAGTTTCTACAGTCCAGGAACAGGGCTGTGTAGAATACTTTCAGCATCTAGTCTGGAGTGGCAGGTGAGTGAACACTGCAAAGTGAGATATTCTTCAAACAAATATTTGCCAATTACACAATTTTTATTTTTAGTATTAAATAGTGGGGCTAATATTCTAGCCTGCCTTTTTTGTTTTCTGTCTGTGCTTTATTTTGGAAGAAATAATCAGGTACAGAAATATGAAAGTATGGGAGAGGCATGCTCCTAATATTGAGGTTTACTCTCTCCATTGGGTATTATTGAGGTAACTGCCCACACAGGCAGGGTGCACTCCTCTTAGGTCATTCTCCCTGAGGTGGTGAGTTGATTATTAGTCCTAACTATTGATAGGTCAGATCACCATGATATTCCTTGTCAAGTCCTCAAACTTACTACACAATACTTTAAAGGATGAAACACTTGGATTTCTGATCTGGGTAGTGAGAATTGATGATTCACTACCTTAGCAGATCTCTTTCTCTAAAATTCTTTCATCTAAATAGTTTCCCAAACCCAGCAGAAAATTTTATTGGGTACACAGAAGGTACCCAACCATTCTCACTGAACACAACTTTCTTTTTTAAAGTGCTTTTATTTCCTATTCATCTAAATTTTACCTATTGTTTCAGATCCACATCAATGTAACATCTCTTATAGGAGGCATTTATTGAATATAAAACAATGGATTATCTGGATTTCTATAGCACCAAAGAGTTCTAACTACAAACCTAGCATTTAAGAATACACTGTGTTTTTTCTCTTTTTTCTTTTCTAATTATATCATGGGATTTATTTAGAATCTCACAAGAATTCTGGGAAATTCAAACTTTTTACCTTTAAAATATTCTATTAGAAGTTTCAATTGTCAAGGAATAGCTTTGTGACCTGTCCTTCAAGGAAGTTAGAGTAATCAACCAGCTACCTCTAGGAAAATGGCCCTTCGGTGTGCCCGCCTGGGGAGTTACCTCAGTGTAGAATAATTGGAGACCCTCTGCATGTTCTCTCTCTGATGTTAGGTCTTGCAGTGCTCTCCATGCAGAAATGGACCCAGAGTAAAAGTGGTCTATAAGCATTTGTTGATTGATCTTACTTTCTCAACTCCCAACATCAACATGAAAGATTCTGATAACTCCATTCGATAATTCTGTTATTGCCCATGACATATATTATTAGGAGTCAATCAATTACAGTTCTTTCCAAATTCTGCCATGTTGTAGTTATATGAAATTGAACAAAACCATCTCACTCTAAGAACATGTTGATCTTTAGTGTAGAAATAATAATTTGTTCCCATCTCCAAAAGCTCTAGTGAGGAAAAGTCTTAAGTGAAATGGCCATAACATTCCTAAGCTTTATACAAATGACAAATACTATTGTTATAACATTATCATTAGTTCTTATTGCTTATTACTATAATTTTTGAGTCTTTCTTTAGCTTAATACTTTATGATATTCTATTTCATTTTTCTATAATTTGTGCTTTTATATCTCATTTCGGTTTTATGCATGTTAAGTGCATATATATATATATATACACACATCTTTATTATATATAAATAAAATATTATCCTAAATAGGTCAGAAATCAGAAAATATTGCTATTTTCCTGGATTTGAATCTATCATCAGACTCTGTATTGACAACAGAGATACTGGTTTCAGTATATGAAAACGGAATTATAGCGGAAGTCTCTCAAAATTTCAGTTGAATTTTATATAATGGGGGAAAAAGATGATTAAACTATATATCCATGAGAGATAACATTACATGAAAAAAAAGCAAAAGCTTGTTATGTGTTTGTGGGACTCCATCTGCAACCACCGCCACCCCGTCAAGAGGTCAGAAGATGTGATTATGGAAGGGGCAGCCTTGCCATCACTATTTAATCATGCACACAGTACTCCTCACAGTAATCAGGAGTGACAGGCGGAGGGCAGCTCTCTGCGTGGGGCTCAGATAGGCAGCCCTCATCTATTGGCTTCCCAGTACTCAGTCCTTCTTTCCTCCCCTCCAAAGGGTCCCAGGCTGAACCGGCTATACAGGCTCTCAGGTTGCCAGGCCTAGCTGACTGGCAGATGACTGAAGTCTTCATGCATCTTGGTGACCAGGGATGCCTCACCTACCCTCCTTGTCCACCTCAGCCCCAGCTGCCAGCTCAGAGAGCCAGAGGAGCATAATTGCATTGGCATTGCTCCAGCACCCTAAGGGCTCATTGCCTGCTACCCTCTCTCACCTCCTGTACCAGGCAAACAGAAAGGTTAATGGTTAACGATGTCAAGCTTGATTGCTCTGCTAAAGCATAAGTGTGAGGGATGCATATATTTCAATCCAGAAATCAGTATCTCATATATGAGAGATAAAGTAACACAGCTGGTATGGAAGGAGGCAGCATGATAGTGTATTTCTGGGCTGGAAAACCAGACATGAAGTTCATGTTTCAGCTTTAAAACTAGTTCACAGTGTGGTGCTGTGAAAATCATGCAACCTTTTTTATTTAACCTTAGCCCTTTCCTTTGTTGAAGATGACACTTAGTGATAAATAATTGCTAATTTCTCTATGATATCAAAAGAATCCTTTAAAGTTTGAAAACAGAATTTTTGCGTAGAAGCCTCTCTTCTTTTCTGCTATTCTATGAAAGGTTGTAATGTGAAATAATATAAAATAGTCCTAATATGGTCATTTACATGGAAATTATCTTAAATAGTCCGTTCCATTAAAAAATATTCAAGTATTTTCATGTAAAAAAAACAAGAAATATTTAGCACTTGCTATGTGTTTACCATTTTCTGTGTTTCTGTCTTAGTTAAAAAGATTAATATATAGGAAATAATTTAAAGGTAATAAAAAATGATGTATCGTTAAACTATGTGGCAGCCACGAAAATTCATTCTCTTCCCCTCACTGACTTCCAACTCTAAGGAGTATAGCTGATCAAGAGCCTCACTCTGGAGTCTATGTCTGTATTTGCTAAGAGACCACACTTCAGCGGGGCTACACTAAGGCCTGACCTGTTTCTGGGAAACTTAGGGCTCCCCTAATGTCTATGCCACACGTTCTGTGGTTCACACAGCAGTCTAGGATCCTTCCACCCCATATTTACTCCCTCTGAACTTCACTTGGGATCTGATTTGTATCATAGTTTTATAGTCCTCAGAGCCTTTCTTGGCTCCCTCCCATTTTCTCTCACGCAAGCATCCCTAATAAAATTCTTGCACAATAAATCTTGTCTTGACATTTGTTTCTTGGATTACTCTAACTAACATAGGCTAAAAATTGTGTAAGCTCTGTGGATATAAATAAATGTACAAATAAAGCATAAAGTAAAAACTGAGAATGGTAAAGATTACCGCTGGGCTCAGTCACCAGCTCTGCCAATGATATGCAATCTAGGCTAATAATTTATCCTCTGTCTCAGTTTTGTCTACTGTAAAATGGGGACAATAGTGTTACTTATATCTAGGGCTTTGAGGAGTACAAAATAAATTAAATTGTGTAAAGCCTTGAGAAGAATGCCTATTATATTCTAAATAGTATGTAATGGTTAGCTACTACAGATGAGGAAATAGAAGGCCAAAGAGCTAAAACAAACAAGAAACAACTTTGTTTAAAATCACAGAGCTAAGTGGAAGTATCAAGGTAAATTCTTGGGTTTCCTATTAGATGCTCAATATGTTGGTTTGTTTTATTTGTTTTTTGTTTGTTTGTTTTAGCTTGTTTATTGTATATGCTCTTCTTATCATGTGTACTCAATAATATTAAGAATTTCAAGAAATATTGGGGTGCCTGGGTAGCTCAGTTGGTTAAGTATCCAACTTTTGATTTTGGCTTAGGTCATGATCTTATGGTCCTGAGATGAAGCCCTGCATCCAGCTCCACACTGGGCATGGAGTCTGCTTAAGATTCTTTCTCTCCCTCTTCGTCTGCCCTTTCCCCCTCTTGCGCACACACACACACACACACACACACACACACACACATGTTCTCTCTCTCTCAAAACAAACAAAAAGAATTTTACAAAATATTAATGGCAAAGTTGAGATTGACATGTCATTTCATGATGAAGCTTGATAGTTGATAATTAAATATTAGAATACATATCTTTTTCACTTATCAATTTTGGTAAGGTAGATGTGCTATGGACAGAATTAACATGTGATTAGTATATAGGTGCTAAAATTATAACTAGAAATTTTCCATATGTGCAATTAAAATCATTTTGGTTCTTATTTCTGGAGGCCTCAACACCTTTCACAGGACCTCCTTCATCTTCCTGTCTAGACCAAGAAGAATACAAATGTAAATCTCTCCCTCTTCTTCAGTTGGCCCAATTGTTCATTTTGCTCTGAACTTTTCACCCAGTTCCCCAGTGACTTGATTGAGGTCCTGTATTTAATTTCTTCAGAAAGTGTCTTTGAGAATGAATTCTAGGTAACTGAGAACCTATTGGAAATCTAAAGAAATCAAGTTCCTCATGCTGACTTTAGTTTTAACTGGTAGCCTCACTGCTTAGAAAATAGATTTCTCACCTCTGAACACAAGCTTTTCACACCTCGATCATCTGCTTTTCCTGCCAAACTAGGCATAGATGCCTGAACTTCTACCAATTGTCTGATTCGTGCAACTTTTATTACTTACACACTTCTCTTTGAATATCTGGAGGACGTTTTCTTCTTTCCTGAATTTAACCTTTTAGAATTCTCACCTGATTGAGATTTTTATTTGAATTATTCTACCTGAAGATCTAATTCTTATATCACCAGCCTGTAAACTATCTAACACGTACCAGCTTTGATGTCTCATAGACTGCAGATCTATGTAGACTCTCTTTTTATAATCTTTTCCTAGGTTATATATTTTAGCACAATTTTCAATTCATTTACTGCACTTTACTTAAAAAGTTGCAGTGAAGATATATTTAAAAGACTTAGCAGAAGTATGAGGCACATAATAGGAATTTAAGCAGTGGAAGCTAATTTTATCATTTATTGCACATTTATTAACTAAGAGTTAACATTTTAAAAATAGCAAATGCTTTGCCTAAGTTTATATGTTCACCTACATGTGTTATCTAAACATGCTAAAATAAGTATAGAAAATTAAGATAAGATGTTGATTTTGCCTCCCAGGAACTGATAAAGTGATGCTAATGCCTTGGTTCTTGCTTTCCTCAGGGTGACTTTGTTATCTGATGCCAAATCTTTGTCACTTCATACATTAATTTATATATGATACATTTACTGAGGTCCTTCTACTGGCTAAATACTATGGTAGGTATTGGAATACAATATTATATGAAAATGCCTTGAAAAAAAAGGAAAGCTGGAGACATCACAGTTCTGGACTTCAAGTTGTATTAAAAAGCTGTAGTGGTCAAAACAGTATGATACTGGCACAAAAACAGACACATAGATCAATAGAATAGGGTAGAGAAACCAAAAATGAATCCACAACTATATGGTCAATTAATCTTTGAGAAAGTAAGAAAGAAAATTCAATGGGGAAAAGACAGTTTCTTTGACAAATGGTGTTGGGAAAACTAGACAGCAACATGCAAAAGGATGAAACTGGACCATTTTCTTACACCAAACACAAAAATAAATTCAAAATAGATTGAAAACTTAAATGTTGAGAGCTGAAACCATAAAAGTTCCTGAATAGAGTACAGGTAGTAACTACTTTGACATCAGCTATAGTAACTTCTTTCTATATATGTCTCTTGAGGCAAGGGAAACAAAATCAAAAGTAAACTATTGGAACTATTAAAAAAAAGCCTCTGCAAAATGAAGGAAACAAAACTAAACTAAACAAAACTAAAAGGCAGCTTACAGAATGGGAGAAGATATTTGCAAATGATGTATCTGATAAAGGGTTAGTATCCAACATCTATAAATAATTTATACAATTCAACCCCCCCCCCAAATAATCCACTTAAAAGATGGGCAGAAGACATGAATAAACATTTTTCCAAAGTAGATATCTAGATGGCAAACAGACACATGAAGTGATGCTCAACATCACTGATCATCAGGGAAATACAAAAGAAAATTGCAATCAGATATCATCTCACACCTGCCAGAATGGTAAAATCAACAACACAAGAAACAGCAGATGTTGTCGAAGCTGTGGAGAAAGGGGAACCCTCTTGCACTCTTGGTGGGAATGCAAACTGG
Organism: Felis catus; assembly: GCF_018350175.1. Lineage (NCBI taxonomy): Eukaryota > Metazoa > Chordata > Mammalia > Carnivora > Felidae > Felis > Felis catus. The sequence goes on along the minus strand of NC_058379.1, from coordinate 64,432,280 downwards.
TGTAGCCACTCTGGAAAACAGTATGGAGGTTCCTGAAGTATTAAAAATAACAACTACCCTATGAACTAGCAATTGCACTACCAGGTATTTACCCCAAAATACAAAAAATACTAATTCAAAGGGATGCATGCACCCCAATGTTTATAGCAACATTATAGCCAAATTATGTAAACAGTCCAAGTGTCCAATGACTGATGAATGCATAAAAAAGAGGTGGCATATATACACAATGGAATATTACTTAACCATAAGAAAGACTGAAGTCTTGCCATTTCCAAAGACGTGGATGGAGCTGGAGAGTATTACACTCAGCAAAATAAATCAGTGAGAGAAAGACAAATACCATATGCTTTCACTCATCTGTAGAATTTAGCAAACCAAACAAATGAACAAAAGAGAAAAAAAAGAGAGAGGCAAACCGAGAAACAGGCTCTTTTTTCAAAAAATTTTTAATGTTTATTTATTTTTGAGAGAGAGAGACAGACAGAGCATGAACTGGGGGAGGGGCAGAAAGAAAGGAAAACACAGAATCTGAAGCAGGCTCTAGACTCTGAGCTGTCAGCACAGAGCCCAATGGGGGGGCTTGAACTCACGAACTGTAAGATCATGACCTAAGCCGAAGTCAAATGCTTAACCGACTGAGCCACCCAGGTGCCCTCAAGAAATAGACTCTTAACTACAGAGAAGAAACTGATGGTTACCAGTGGGGAGGTGGTGGGAAAATGGGTGAAATAAGTGATGGGGATTAGGAAGTACACTTGTGATGAGCACTCAGTGTTGTATGGAAGTGTTGAATCACAAAACTGTACACCTGAAACAAGTATTGCACTGTATGTTAACTAACTGAAATTTAAATAAAAACTTTAAAAAAGAAATAACTAAAAATATTATATGAAAATGATAATCAAGATGGATAGTATTTAGAGTTATCTCCATGAGTCAGGCTGTGAATAATATGAATTATTTAATTTAATATGCACAGCACACTTATGAAGCAAGTTCCGACCTATATTGGCATTCCAAGTTGACAAATGAGGTACCTGAGCAAACACTGTGTTAAATAATCAGTCTGAGGATGTAAAATAAGTGTTAGGGATGCACTTCAAATTCAAGAATATCTACATTAAAGACCAACATTCTTCAGACAGACATCATCTTTGTCCTTGAAAGTCTAATGGGTGTTTCACAACCCTTGGTTGAGGAACAGGGGAAACTAGGAAGATTTGTACAATTCACTGATGTGTTATAGGGTACTGAAGAATAGTAGATTGGTCAGAATTTGATGAGGGGTCAAGTATCTTTCATTGTAGTCCTCACTTCCTTCATGAAGATTTCCCTATGGCAATAAATGATGAACATCTCAATTTTTGTAGTATCTTAATACTTAGGAAGTATATTTTTATATTGAACACTAACTTTTAAAGTTATATTTTATTATTCCATTTAAATTTCAGTTCTTTGGGGGCAGGGCCTATTCTGAGTTCTCTGTGTAGATCTCTATCCAGGAAATTTTCCCAGAAAATATATTAAAATAATAGTTCAATTCAATTACATATTCATCATGAGTGATTTACTGGGCACCTACTGATTCTCCTCCTATAGACAAAACATGTGTATAAGATACTGTTCTTGTCACCATACAGCTCTAGTTTCTCTTAGGGAGAGAACATTTATCCATTTAACTGCAGGAAACCTTGCCACTTTCTGTATTTCCAGCCTTTGTAGCTTTCCATCCACATTCAAACTTAACATGAAAGTTCAAGTGCCAAAAAATGAAGGTGGTGGGGAGTCTTTCCAGTAATCAGCATGTGATTGGAATTAAATGCCTTTCAGAGATCCCTGTTTAAAATCTGTTTTATTCATTCAGCCGCAGCAATTTCTTTAACAGCTACAGTTATAATTGAGAGGTTTGGGGCAGAGAGAATTGATTTCGATAAATGCTTTATTCTTTTACCAGTAATTCTCTTAAGTGGACTTCAGTGAATTACCTTTGTTATGCAGCTATTACCAGGGATAACCTCAAAATAACTGGGGCATCAGCCAAGGAATGTCTTAACTACAGTAAGGGGATGTAGCCCTCCTGAGAGAAGTAGATTTTTACCCCAGTGTCGGGGATAATAATCACAACACAGCATTTGCCTTTCTGCAAAACTGGGCATTTGAGTCTGAGACTACATAAATTAAGGCTCTTAACAGAAACTGTGGGAATTTTTCTTAGAAAATTTGTGAGTGGTAACTGGTTTTGCTCTTTTTGTCCACTGTAGTGGCAATTAGTACCATATGGCCTACTCTGTTACAACCTGTACAGAGCTGTATATTCTACCAACCTTCTTTCTACCAAAAATGTTTTGTCTAGATATCAAAGAAGGTTCCTTGCCAAAGATGATGTTGCTGAAATCTTCCAAAACAAACAAGAATCAGCCACTTAAGAGCAAAAAAGGAAAGAAGCCATCAGTCAAATGAAAGCTAAGGATATTATAACTTAAATGAAGTGTTTGACTAATAGACAATAGAGCCTGAAGACAGAGTATATATAAATCATTTTGAAATGAGAAATTTATAGAGGAGAAAAAATCATAAATTATTGAGGACATGAACATATGTTTAAATGTATCAGTAAAAAACAAACAAACAAAAAACAAACAAATAAAAACAAAGAAAAAAGTAAAACAACAACAAGAAAACATTTCCAAGATTAGATATAACAACACCAGTTACATTGCAAAACGTTGGTAAGTGAGTAGGGATATAACAAAGCTCATAAACTTCTGATAATAGAAAATAGTTGTTGCTATCTGGAGAAAAATACAGTGGATGTTATTAATTTAAATACACATAAACCAATGTCCTCCTTTTGCTATGAAGAATAAATTATTATTAGATGAATGCTCATAGCAAGAACTAGAAATGAAAATCAACGAATAACTGTTTGAAAGTATGAAAAAGAAACAAAATAATCCAAAACTCAGGAGCTAAGATTCTGAAGAGCAAACATTCAAAGATGAATTTAACATTTTGCACATAACTTCCTTTGAGCAATTTGCTGACTCTTCAGTTGCACATAGGTATGGTTACATCCAAAAAAAAAAAAAAAGCAATTTCTAAGGGACTAAAAGTCTATGTAGACTTTTTTTTTTTTTTAGTTTAAAGTCATGAATAAATAGAAGCCATCCTTCTTAAAAACCCACATTTTAGGGGCGCCTGGGTGGCGCAGTCAGTTAAGCATCCGACTTCAGCCAGGTCACGATCTCGCAGTCCGTGAGTTCGAGCCCCCCGTCAGGCTCTGGGCTGATGGCTCAGAGCCTGGAGCCTGTTTCCGATTCTGTGTCTCCCTCTCTCTCTGCCCCTCCCCCGTTCATGCTCTGTCTCTCTCTGTCCCAAAAATAAATAAACGTTGAAAAAAAAAAACCCACATTTTAGTTGTAACCATGGAAGAAATATTAGTTGGTGTTAATCACAGATGAAATAGCAGTATACCATACATTTTCTATCTCACATATATTATTTCTGGACATAAGATAATGATATTTGGGCCCTCTGTACTTTTTCACTTATATTGTACAGTATAAAAACAAATTTTGCCAGCCACACTAGGAAAATAAGATGATCAAAATTCAAGTGAAAAAAAAATAGTCAATAAATTTAGGCCAATGGAAGATGAAGATATTAGTGTTCAGACATGAACTTTAAAATAAACATGATGTTATCTGTATTTAAAAATAGATTTCATAAAATATTAAATTTTATCAGAAAACTGGTATCTATAAAATGATCAAATGAAAATACAATAATTTAAAACATCAATAATTTCCATTAATAATTCAATACATGAGCTTAACAGTACAATGTGTAGTGCAGAAAATAAAATATCCCAAAATAAGACATGTAAGTACAAAATACCAGTACCTTTTGAAGCAAAAATAACCAGAAAAAGTGTATTATAAAAAGTAATTACAAACGGATAAAAACATATAGAGCATCATAGAAAGGTCAAAATGTAAGTAATTTAAACTCAAGAAACAGAAGAGATATTTGAGACAGATGAAATATCTGAAGGTACACTTGCCAAGAATTTCCCACTACTAGTGAAAAACATAAAGCCAAAGAATGAAGAATCTATATAGTCACCAAGTAGTGAGTTGGAAGAATGATACACCTATGCACATTAGAGGAAATTTCTGGAAACTTAAAGATAAATTAAAAAGTTTAAGAAATCAGCCAGATAAAATAAATATTTATCTTCAAAGCATAACATGACAGCTGATACTTTAATAGAAACACTTGAATCCAGAAAACACTGGAATGCCAGTTTTAAAACATAGAAAGAAAATAACCAAGTCAGAATACAATGCCTAGTAAGAATAAGTTTCAAAAATGAAATTAAAATGCAAATCATTGGGAAAAATAATTGCTGAGAACAGATCTAAACAAAAATAAAAACCTTGTCTAAGGAATTTCTTTACATGGATGAAACAAGATTCCTGAGGGAAGTAAAGCAATATAGAAAGAAATGAAAAACCAGTAAAAGTAATTTGTGGGTAATTATAAATAAATATTTACCATTTAAACAATAATAACGATATTTTCTGGGATTTGAAATACAAACTTGAAATTTGTTGAATTTACAGAGCTAATAACAATAGAAAAATGCAGAGATAAATGGACCTAAAGGTCTATATGGTGAGCTATTACTTAGGATGTGGTAAATCTCTAATAAGTCAATGATGTGTGTTCCTGTCTCCAGGGTAACCACTAAGAGAAAAAGAAAGTGGCATAATATTTAAGTTATAATTTAACAGGGGTATCAGGCAATGGATAGGATGAAATATTAAGGCAACATAAGAAAAAGGAACAAAATAAATTAGGCATATGGAAACAAATATTGATATAGTGACCATAATTCAGATATATTCATAATTACACTTAATGTACAAATATATGACAAACATTGCAAACTGGCTATAAAAATAAATCCACTACATATGGCTTACAATTCTAAACTATGAAGAAAAAGAAATTTGAAAATAAAAGAATGACAGAAGTAATGCAAACATAAAGCTAAGGAAAGCTAATAATATTATCAGTAAATCCTAATATCTATAAAAATAGACCTTAGGAATACCAAGATAAATAAGTACATATAATAAAATTGAGTCAATTAGAAAGTCAGCAATTATCATTATATTGTATTTTACTTATAAAATATGAGCAAAACAAATGCAAATATGTAAGCTAGAAATGCAAAGCAATTCACCACATTAATATAAAACATAAAAAAGATGTTTGTATAAATAGATAAAAAGTATAAAAATTAACACATATAATTATATAGAAAACTAGAAAAGAAGGAATTTTTTCTTAATCTAAAAAAGAATACCAAGAAAATGTCTAGAACAGGCGCTTCTGCATAGCTCTGTCGGTTAAGCGTTGACTTCAGCTCAGGTCATGATCTCATGGTTCATGGGTTCAAGCCTCGCATTAGGCTCTGTGCTAACAGCTCCGAGCCTGGAGCCTACTTCAGATTCTGTCTCCCTCTCTCTCTGACCTTCTCCCACTTGCTCTCTCTCTCTCTCTCTCAAAAATAAATTTAAAAAAAATTAAGAAAAGAAAAAAATTATATAGAACAAACATTAAATCCAATGGTGAAGTACTGAAAGGCTTTACTCTGTGAATGTCAATAAACAAAGATACCCAGTATCACCACTTTCATTCAACCTACTGTGGGTCATTGCTAGTGCTATAAGCAAGAATATGAAACCAGATGCATAAGAAGTGGAAAGGAAGGAAAAAAAAAAACAAACTTGTTGGTTTACCCACCAAAAAAGAGAGTTTGCAGAAAATCTTTTAAAACTTTAAGAATTAACACATGCATTTAACAAGATTAATTTATAAAAGACAATATACAAAACCAATGTATTATTATATACCAACAAATCAGATAGGAAAAAATTAAAGAGATGTTACAATTTAGAGTAATAAAATAATCAAGTACCTATTAAACAACTTAAGGGAAAATACACAAAACCTCTACACTAAAAACTATAATATAAAATTAAGAAAGTTGTAAGAACACCTAAACACTTGGAGAAACACTGTTTTCATGGATTGGAAGACTAAATATAAAGGTATCAATTCACTGTAATTAAAAATATAAATACAATGGAATCTCAATTATATCCCAAAGATTTTCCTTTTGTGAAATTGGCAAACTGATTCTAAAATGCATAAGGAATTACAAGGGGCTCTACGTGCATGACATGTATATCCAAGGGCTTACACCTAGATTATATACAGAACTCTTACATCTCAATAATAATTTTTAAAAGTGAAAACTAATGGAAAAAGAGGCAAAACGATTAAACAGACACTTCACAAAAAAGAAAATTCAAATGTGGAAAGGTGTTCTACAACACTAGTCATTAGAAAAATGCATATTAGAACGTAATGGTGTACTTTGGCTATTGTTGATAATGATGCTGTAAACATCAGGGAGTATGTACCACCTTTGAATCTGTATGTTTGAATCCTTTGGGTAAATAAATGCCTAGTAGTGCAATTGCTGGATTATAGGGTAGTTCTATTTTTAATCGCCAAACTATGGGGACAGCCCAAATGTCCATCAACTGATGAATGGATAAAGAAGAATAAGGAAGTTTGCTGTGTACACACACACACACACACACACACACACACACACACAATGCAATATTACTCAGCCATCAAAAGGAATGAAATCTTGCCATTTGCAACATGATTGGAGCTAGAGTATATTATGCTAAGCTACATAAATCAGTCTGAGAAAGACAAATACCATATGACTTCACTCATATGTGGAATTTAAGAAACAAAAAAAGATGAATATATGGGAGGGAGAAAAGAGAGAGAGGAAAAAAAATCATGAGACTTTTAACTATAGAGAACAAACAGAGTTGATGGAGGGAAGTGGGTGGGGATGGGCTAGATGAGTAATGGGTTATTAAGGAGGGGAGGGCACATGTTATGTTGAGCACTGGATGTTGTACGTAAGTGGTGAATCACTGAATTCTACTCCTGAAACTAATATTGCACTCTATGTTAACTAACCATAATTTAAATAAAAATTTGAAAAGAAAATAAAAAAAGAGAAATGATACAATACAAATGAAAACAAACAAAAATACCAGAAAAAAGAATAACTAAAAGTGAGACAAAAAGAGACAAAATAATGACAGTAATAATAACATGATTCAAAGTATTAGGAGGATTTGGAGCAGCTGCAACTCTCAGAACTGTTTATAGGAAGGTAAGTGAGGATATTTTAACAACTTTTTCAGTGTCTCCTAAAGGTGAAAACATTCTTACCGTTGACCCAGCAATTCCAGTCCCTCAGAATACGTTAATGTGAGAAACAGAAGACATACAAAAACAATGTTCCTAGGAACATTCTGTGTAACAGAAAACTGAAAAAAGCTTAAATGTTCATCTGCACTAGAATGGATAAAAATGCATTTGTATGTTCATAAAATGTCATAGTGTGCAATTTCAGAGAGTGAACTACTGTTGTATGCAAGAACATGAATGAATCTTCAAGCATAATGTAGAGCCAACAGGTCAACTGCAAATGTTCATATATAAGTCCGTCCATTAAGCAAGTTAAATTTAAAAACAAATAAAACAAGTTTATGTCAACTGAGTAGTGATTAACTGTGGTGTGGATAATGACCAGAAGGGGCACAAAGGAAGCCACTGTGTTGATGATGTGCTGTATCTTGATCTGTGTGTAGTTACATGTATGTGTTACTTTATTAGGTACTTCGTATATTATGCTTGGATAATAACTATGCTTGAAGGACTCAGGAAGTGTTACAATTTATTTTCCTAAAGAGTACAAGAAATGGTCTTCAAAATGGCCATTCTGAATGTTACTGAAATGCATCCTCTATCACACTGATTGTCTGATAAAACTCCATTGAAGTCCTCAAGGTGCTTCCAGAAACTCTAAACACCCCATATTGTTTTGCCCTCTAGTATCTGTTTTGTTTTTAAATTTCTGCCTATTACATCTTCCTGACTCCCTGCTATTAAGGCCTTTAAATAATATTTGAGTTATATATCCAACTATATTTGAACCTTATTTTCCTTATTATTCCTCTTCGTTATGATTTCCTGAGATCTGACAATATTACAAAGATTACAAACCAGTAAAGAGAGCTTCCAAAATCTTCCACATGGCACCTCTAAACTCCGCACACAACCTCAGTTTCAACATGTGATTAACTGCATTCACCTGCAGCTACAGTGTAAAGAGCTAAGAAGCCTTCTTGGCACAGAGCTTATTTTATGTGTAGGAAGAATAGACAATTATATAATTTCATGAATTCTGAGTATTTCTTGTAATGAAAAACTATTCCTTAATTTTCCCCAAAGTACCTGAGAACAAATCACAAATAATCCCTTATTTTAATGATTCATTTTGGACATTTATGCTCTTGATTGGAATGCAAATTTCTTAGTGAGTTTGTCTGTGTATGTGATTTGGATGGATGGGGACATGTTAAGTGGAAGGTGAAATAGGTCAAGGAATGCAAGCATTTGAATCAGTGCTTTTCAAACTCTGTGGTACATAATGGTCACCTGGGAAAATGCTACAGTACAGGTTTTGAAACCCCATATTCACAATATCTGACTCAGTAGGCCCAAGGGTAGGGTAGACCAGAAATAGGCGAGTTTAACAGGCACCTCAGGTTTTCTGCTACAGACAGACAATTGAGGAGTATATTTCAAAAGTTGTTCAGTGAGCCTTTATCATCAAGCCTTAACAAATATTAATTTTAAAAGATGCTGAAAGCAAGCCGCTGGTACAGACAGGATGGAGTGGCATAATAAGAAGAGGGTCACAGGGAGAATGGAAATGGGTGGATCCTTTGGCCAAAGATAAATGCACCTACTTCACAGGAGCTAAGCCAGTATCTGAGGCATCATACAACTTTGTCTAGATACTGTGCACTAAAACAGCTACAAGTTTTCCTTACTTATATGTAAAAAAGAAAAAAGAAAAAAGAACCATCATTCTTAACATCAAAGATTTAATTTAATACAAACTCAACCAAGAACAGGAAGCATAAAAAGAAGATAGTGAAATGATTCTTTTCTTTTTCTCAATAATATCTTTACTAGGTTTTAAGTTATTTTTATGATAAATAGAAATTTGTTTATGAAGGTAAATGAGTGAGGGTTCTTTTCTACTTCCTCCTTGAGGAGTCAAATAATAAGATCATACATAAAGAACAGACAGAAGGTCTTGACAAGTTTTGCCTTTTGTTTTTTCATAAAATAATGTGAGAACCCAACTTTTTATTCATTGATCTAGTTGTGAGACATATAGTCTCCTTATCTGGAAACATTGATAGATCCTTTCTTCTTTTTCTATAAAAATTTCTTTCAAAAGCTCAAGTTAAATACATCTCTTAAAGTCCAACAGAACAACTAAAAATCAAATAAGTTTTGGAAGAAAACTTACAGCATCTGAGTTACATTTGGCATACAGGAGCTTGCTAAATGTTATACATTTTTGCTCTATGAACTTGGTTGCCCCATTTGTCCTGTCTAATACATGGCTTCATCTTCTCCATAATGGGGCAACAATGCTGGTACTCAAAGCAGTGTAGACAGGATCCACTGAGATAGTTAATGTACCTCAGAGTTCTTTATAAAGTCAAATGCTCACTACAAATATTTTGTGGTATATGACTGGGGTGCAGTTATATAAGATACAGGAAAAGGAAAAATATTGTGAAGGTAGTTTCTGAAAAAAATAAGAATGGGTTTGAATTCCAAGACAAAGGAATATGAACAAACAGAAGATGAGAGAAAATGTGTTAGCCAAATATATGAATGGAAGTAGTGTAAAGAACATTAAGTTGAATACCGGCTTTGTTTTCTAGCTATTGGTGTACTAAATACACCAATCAACTCTCCCATTCAAAACAACCAAAATGCTGATAAATGTATTTCTGTTTAAAAGAATTGCCAAAGTAGCTGGAGAGAAAGAAATCTTCAGTGATCAAAGTAAAGTAAAGCTCCAAGCCTGAGAAATAATCACTCTACTGGCTTTACTTGAAGGTTTATGCCAAACCTTAGAGACCTCAAACTTTGCTTTAGTGCCCTCAAAAGGATATATATATATATATATATATATATATATATATATATATATGGCATTGAGTATTGCCAGATCAGCACATCCAATAAGAGCCCATACATAAAGCAGAAATCCCTAAGGGCTAAATGAAAAATAAATCTGCTGCAAAAAAAAATGATAAAGACAAAATTTTATTTGTCTCATTATTTATCCTGAGTTGATAGAAAAATAATCTTCTCTGAGAATTTCTAATGACAGGATCGAATGTGTGTAAGTTTAAATCTATAATATTAATTCTTGTGAGGATCTTTAAAACATAAAGAGGAGAGTTTCATTTAGAATGGTTTAAGATAGTGCCCAAGAGAGGACTGACATAAGCAAACAAAAATCCTCTCTTTATTCTCAAGGAAAATGCTACTTTAACCCAGAGCACAAATAATCTCTAAGATTAATTTCCTGAGAAAACACTCACTGTCAAAAATTACAACTGCACAAAGAAACAAGTCACCATTAATCAACACCACCCAAAAAATAGAATGACACAATACTTTAATATCAAAAACGTTAGTATATAAAGTGCCAACATTGAATATTTGAAACCAAATGAAGTCTTCATCTCATAAAAAGGAAAGGAGGGTATAAAGGAAAAATAAGCATCTCTTAAAAGGAACTAAATGTGACTTCTAGAAATGATTAATACAATTGAAATAAAGTCTTATATTTTATTTAGATTAGATACAGTTGGAGAGCGAATAAATGAAGAGGAAGATACTTCTGTATCTTCAGTGTTTACTTTTGTAAACACAGCACAGTGAGGCAAAGAAATGAAGAATGTGATAGACGTGATGGAGGACAATATGGGAAGTTCTAATATATATCAAAGCCAAACTCAAAGAAAGAAAGAAAGAAAGAAAGAAAGAAAGAAAGAAAGAAAGACAACAGGGAACAGGGGAAGATAGTGTTCAAACATTTCTAGCATTCAAAATATGGGCAACATTTGGAAAGATGGTTATTGAATCCAAGTAGCCTAATAAAATCTCAATCATGAAAGCAAAATGAAAATACATAAGGATGCACACGAAAACTATCGTAAGTCGATGGATAGGATGCGAGTGTAAAAGCAGCCAGAAAGAAAAGAGAAAGAATGATTATTCAACCAAATACCAACTTCTCAACATCAGCAATGGAAGTCAGGTTGTATAATAATATAAATCAGTGATGTACCTAAACAAAATTGATGCCAACTTAAAATTCTATAATCAGAAAAACTATCTTTTAAGCAAGAGAATGAAATAAAAAATGTTTTCAGAAAAACACCAACATTCAATAAACCAGATTCTAAAGGATATCCTTTGTGCAGAAGTTAAATGATACCAGAAGTTAGATTTGGAATGCCAGAAGAAATATTCAGCAAATAAATATTGACAAATAGGATTGTTTATAATGATAGCAATTATCCCTAACTTGTAGATTAAGAATAACCTAAAAAAAAAAAGCGCAAACTAGGTACTCTATCTTCCTCTTTTTCTCCCTAGTGCTCTTATGATTCAGTTCATTGGAGTTTACATGACTGGAAGGTTCCCATCTGGCACATGGTAGCCCACAAAATCAGCAGCACCTAGGGGATTCAACTTGCAGAAAAGTTGATTACAAAGCAATTGAGCAAATAAAAAATATATAAAAGTAATGGAACTTAGATAGTTTATTGTCAGAGAAGAAAGTTATGAATATGGAAAGGAGTAAGCTAAACTTAACTTCCTGCAATTAGAGTTACTGGCATAAACTTTATGATATTTTATATTTTTATTTTTTAAATATATATATTTTTACTTTTTGTTTTTTATTTGAGAGAGAGTGTGTGAGTCAGGGAGAAGGGCAGAGGCAGAGAGAGAATCTTAAGCAGGCTCCACTCCCAGCATGAGCCTGATGCAGAGCTTGATCCCACAAAACAGAGACCATGACCTGAGCTGATACCAAGTGTCAGACACTCAACCCACTGAGCCACCTGGGCACCCCTATAATATTTTAATATGTATAGATATGTATACAGATGCAGTATATGTGTGTATATGTGTCCATATGCAGATGTATTTCTTAACTTTGTCCACTACAACAAATCTAAAAGCATTAGTACCTCAAGAGAAATTAGCATAGTTGACACCCATATCCTGGTTTTCAAATACAATTTTCTGCTATAGGATATCAGCAGAGTTTGGAGAAATAATTGATTCCAAGGCTGGAGTGGGGAAAAGTATAAGATGAATCCTGGAACAGCTTACTGTGCCTTTAAGTAAGAAAGTACTCAAGGAATAAACTAGATGGAAAGGACTCTCACTGTTCAAACACATGACAATTTGACCTTCAAAATAAATAATGATAGCCATAGATTATACCTAATTAAATAAAAGAGAAATCCTGAGTCCACATTCGTATATAAGTGACAGAACACATAAATAAATGACATAGAAAAGGCTTCATCTTACAGAAATGACAGCAAAAAATAAACATTTATTAATAATAAATATAAAATACTTATTAAGTTTACAGTGGAGAAGACTGGCAGACACTATTTTAACCAAGTTTCAAAATTTAGCATCTCCAGCAACAGGAAGGATTGATATCAGGCACCTATTGATAGGATGCACTGCAGTGTTCCTGTCATAGATGCATAACTTGCCATAGTTGCACAACCTTAGGGAAAATTCAGACCCAAATTGAGAGGTATTTGACAAGGTAGCTAGCCTGTTCTTTTTAAGAAAATGTCCAAGTCATGAAGATTAAAAAAAAAGACAAAGGAATTGCTCTATATTGAAGGGATTGGAGAGACAAGATTACTAAATGGAGAAAGCAATCCAGAATTAAATACTAGACCTGTCAAGTGATACTGGGAAAATTTCTTAATGATGTGGATTACATGGCATTATAGTATTAATTTCAACTTTAGGGTTTTGATGATTGCACTCTGACTATGTGGGAGAGTGTCTTCATTTTTAGTAAGTGCACAGAAAATTTCTATAGGCATTATATCTACAATTTACAAAAGGTTCAGAATGGGAGAATGATTCGCTAAATAAGTAGGTTAAAATGCTGGTAATTTTGATATCGGAGTTCTTTGAACTACTCATGGAAAACTTCCCATAAGATTAAAAACATTTCAAATAAAAAAGCTTAAAACTGTGAGAATAAAAAAAAAAAAAACTAGATATCAGTAGTTCATAAGAGAGGAAGTGGAGTCATCAGGGTTAAGGCCTTTAAAGGACCTTGTAGTGTTTGGAAGGCAGGTCAATAGTGATTAAGTTTAGAGTTCCAAAGTTTGAAATGGAAATATATTAGCACAGCCACTTGGGAAAAAGTAACAACTTCCAAAACAATAAAAAGGGAAAAATGAATTGAGAAAAAAGTCATCCAGGAAGAATTTAATATCGGCCTTCAAAGGATGGAGATCATTCTAAGATAGGGTAAGTAAAAATAATGTCTTCTGTTTTGAGCAACTCTTAAGACTAGATATCTAGATATTATGAAAAAAAAAACTTTTTCCTACTTAGTTGCCAGGAAAATTGTGATAATGTTATATATATTACATATCCATATAAATATATGGATAAATGAATTAATTTAAAGTTGTAGCCAAACTTCAGGAAGGCAGGTAAAATCCCTAGGAATCAAATTTGCTTGAAGATATTAGAGAACTAAACACAAACACAAAAAAGTAGAAAAAAGTTAACTTACATAATAGCTGAAATCAATCAAATTAAAAACACATTTACAATTATGTTTACTTTCTTAATAGTACCAGATGCCATTAAGACTAAATAAAACAAACAAACCATATACTGGGAGAATATCATACAAAGGATTTTTATCCATAATATATTAAAACTTATGATCAAGTAACCAATGGATTAAGTAATTTTCTGAAAAAATAATCAATTTAATATTCTTCTGGAAAGAATGATCAGTTAAAAACAGAAGGCATATTACCACTGTACCTGAAGAAAATGACATATAGAGAAACATATGACAGACTGTAAATAGGTATCCACTGAATTTATTTCCAGTACATTTTAAAATTCAGAAACAGATAATTCCTGCAAAAATACAATTTATATAGCCTGCACAGATGACTTCCTAGAGAATTCTACCAATTATTTTAGAAGGAAGTAATGCCATTTATGCAGTCTTTCAGAGATTAGAAAATGATGAAATACATTCCAATTTGTTTGATTAGGCCACAATAAACTTAATTCCAAAATCTGACAATATCATTATAAGAAATGAATATAAAAAGCCACTCATACTTATACCTAAAATATAACCTGCATGCCAAATACATAGATATATAAAAAAATATAAGACATGATGAGTTGTTTCATTCAAGCAATACAGAGTTTATTTCAAATTCAATAACTAAGCAAGTAAAGACCTCTGCTTCTAAGTAGGATCTAGTAGGTCATGGCAGGCAACATTTCTGTTCCCCACTATACAAAGACAGACAAATTACAAAAGTATACGAGTGTGGCAGGAAAAAAGGACAAGATGAATTAACATTCCAGAGAAGGAAAAACAATCCAGAAGTTTGTCCATGACTAAAGGCCTTCCCGGCACCCCCATCTTTGTTCAGAAAAATACCTATTCTGGGCATGACCTTTGGATCAGGACTTGGTCCAGGTGGAGGATGACTGCTACTTGAGGAAATTAGCAGTGTGGGAGAGAGATTGTGAAGGATCAGAGTGACAAAACTGAAGACTTGTGAGTCCTCAAATAAAAAGCCAATTTCTCAAAAACAAAACAAGCAAACAAAAATATTAATAAATTGTGCTCGGCAGTAGGCAAAAGAACATTAATGTGAGATGGATTATAGCAAAAAACATTACTGGCAAACAAAACATAACAAAATAAAACACACAACACAGAATTTATAAGACTGTTTAAGCAAGTGTTTCTTAAATTGGACAAAAAAATGCATTAACCATAGGAAACAACATTGATAAATTAAACTTGAATAAAATTAAAAATCTGTGTTCATTAAATGATATCATTATGACTATAAAAAACAAATAATAGACTGCAATAAGATATCCAAGGATTTATATCCAGAATAAATTTAAAATTTTTCTACAGGCCAATGAAAAGACAACCCAATTAAAAAAAATAGACAAAATTTATAGACACTAAAGAAACAGAAAACTAAAATGACTAATAAGCATTTGAGGATACTCCATATCATTAGTTATCATGAGATAAGACAACACATGTATTAGAATGACTAAATTTTTTTAAGATTAAAAATACCAAGTGTTGGTGAGGATGTAAATAACTGGAATTTCTGGTGGGAATGTAAATTGGGACAACAACTTTAGAAAACTGGCAGTATCTACGAAAGCCAAACATATACTTATCTTATGAACTAGAAAATCCACTTTTCACTAAATACCCCAGAGAAATGAGGACATATGCCCATTAAAGTCATATATAAAAATGATCAGAGAAACCTTATACATACCAGTCTAAAATTAGAAAAAAATCATTATCAAGAAGATAGAGAAGTTAATACCTATTCATATAACATAATATGTTATATAACATACTTTACATTTTATTATGTAATATGTATATTAGGCTGATAAAATGAAAAAAAATGTATGTATCATGATTTCATTGACATGAACTTTAAGAATAAGCAATCTAAGATATGGTGAACAAAGTCAAAATAATGGTTGCTCTGGGATTATATAATAGGAAGGGAAATTAGGGTTTGTGGTCCTGAGGGAACTGGATGGGAAGAACCATAAGTGTTAAAGCTCATTAGGGTCCTAAGAATATTAAATGAGAAAAAAAAAGGATCTGGAGTTCTGGACATATTCTACATCTTGATCAATTTTGTGATTTAGAAAATGTATACATGTATAAAACTTTATTGAGGTATATCCTTAAGATTAGTGTAGTTTATGGGATGCACATATATATGTATCATAAATATCACACATATCTATCTGTCTATATATACATCAATTTTTAAAACTCAGTTAAAAAAACTAACCTAAAATATCTCAAAGGAAGAGTGAAATCTGTAGTTTTACAGGGGTTTGAATGAAAATATAATCCAGGTAGAGAAGTACTGAAATAAAAACATGCAAGAGATAAAGTTATAGAGGGAGATATAAATTGAAACTGAGGATTCACAGTCACATTTCACCTGAAAATATAAACTGACTCTAGGCCCTTCTAGAAGCTGAAGATACCAGTAGATTTTTTTTTTACAAGTAGAAATTTTGATATGTAAGATTTAAGCAAGGCTGACAGGAAAAACTGGAATGTCAAAAACACATACAAAAGAATTGTCAATCTCAAAATTTTTGCCAAACTTTCAATTGTTTATATCAAGAGACTAAACATTACTAAAAGAAAACTTTATAGAATTTAATCTCTTATATTTTTTCAGTACTGAGGAAGAAAAGATCTGCCAGATATTCAAGTGAAAGTTCTTGAGAATAATTCAGTAAGAACAGAGACAAATCAGAGACAGATTAAAGTTCAATAAAACTGCAATTTGTCCTTGAGAAACTTAGATTCTGATGGATTTAGGTGATAAGTGTCCTAGTTTCACGCTTAATAGATGAAAGGGTGAACTCTCACTGATGGATGATACCATCATCTGTACATTATATATATACATACATATATATGATATTCTATCATATATATATGATATTCAGAATATAATGAAAAATCAGACATATAAAAACCAAGTGATCAATAATCAAGGAGAAAAACGTATAATTAATACAGACCTACAGATAACAGATAATCCAGATATAGGGGTTAGCATTAAAGGACTCTTAAAATCACTATGATTAACTTTTTAATATGTAGAGGATAAAATGGGAAGAACAGGTGAAAACATGGAAGATTTCAACAGCAAATAGACATCTATTTGAATAAATTAAATGGATACTATAGGGATAAACATAAACCATCTGAAATGAAGAATCTGGTAGATGTATTTACAAATATTGGAATACAAAATTAGATAAATAGAAAATTATAAAGTGAATCATAGAGGTAAAAAAGACAAAGAAATGAAGTGTATAACACAGAAATTGGGAACTATTGTAGAATGCACTTAAAAGTTCTAACATGAGAATTGGCTTCTCAGAAGAAAAGGCGAAAAAGAATACACAGAAGAATATTTGAAAAGATACTGGCCAGGGGCACCTGGGTGGCTCAGTCGGTTAAGCGTCCGACTTCAGCTCAGGTCACGATCTTGCGGTCCATGAGTTCGAGCCCCGCGTCAGGCTCTGGGCTGATGGCTCAGAGCCTGGAGCCTGCTTCTGATTCTGTGTCTCCCTCTCTCTCTGCCCCTCCCCCGTTCATGCTCTGTCTCTCTCTGTCTCAAAAATAAAAAAAATAAAACGTTAAAAAAAATTTAAAAAAAAAAGATACTGGCCAAAATTGTTTTCAACAATGATTAAAAATGCCAACCCGTGGATTTAAGAATGTCAAGGAAAACCAAGCAGCATAGTTAGTAAGAAAAACCACCCAAGTCGATCTTAAAGAGCTGAAAACAAAGAAAATATTTTAAAAGTACCCAGAGAGAAGTAATAATTACCATACAAAAAGCAGCAATAACACGGATAACCAACTTTTTAAGAGACAAAAGGGGAAAAAAAGAACAAAAAGAAATAAAGAAAGAAAAATGGGAGAAAGAAGAATGATAAAAGTCTTTAAAGGCTTGAATAAAATAAAAAAAAAATGTCTAGCCTAGATTTCTATGCCCAGTAAAAATATCCTGCAGAATCAAAGGTGAAATAAAGACATGTTGACACAAACACTAAGGGCATTTTTCATCAGAAGGCCATCACTTAAGAAAAAGAGACACAAAAGAACTTCTTCAGCCAGAAAGGAAGGCAATGTCAGACAAAAACATGTAAATTTAGGAAAGAATAAGAGAAGGTTAATAATATCTGAAAATAAAAATATCAAATCAATAATAAAAATACAAACAATATAATTTAAAAATAGGCAAATTACTTGAATAGTATTTCTCCAAATAAGATATGCAAATTGCCACAAGCACATGGAAGGATGCTCAAATCAGTGCCATTAGGGAAATGCAAATCAAAACTACAATGAGGATTCATTCCACACTCTCGTAAGTGGCTATAATTTTAAAAATGGAAAATAAGTAGCAAGGATATGCAGAAATTGAAAACTTTGTACATTGCTGGTGGGATTGTAAAATATTTAAGCCACTATGGAAAAAATTTGGCAGATCCTCAAAAATTTAAAGATAGAATTACCATATGACTCAGCAATTCCACTTCTAGGTATCCCAAAAGAACGGAAAAAGATATTCAAACAAATGTATTACCAACATGTTCATAGCAGCACTATCCATAAAAGCCAAAAGGTAGAAACAACCTTCATGTCCATCAACAGATGAATAGATACATATATACATTAATGGTATATCCATTACAATAGAGTATTATTCAGCCATAAAAATAAATAAAATACTAATACATGATAAAATGTGGATGAACCTTGAAAATATTATGTTAAGTGGAAGCATTTGGACACAAAAACACTAATATTGCATGTTTCAATTTATGTAAGATATTCAGAATATTAAATCCATAGAGGCAGAATACCTACTACTAGTGTTTGCGAGGGAAAGGAGAAGGGTGAGGGATGAAGAAACTGTTCAATGGGTACAGGGCTTCTTTTGGACTAATGAAAATATATGGTAACTAGAAAGAGGTGGTGATTGCCAACATTATGAATACACTAAATGTCACAATTGTTTACCTTAAAATTGCTATTTTATGTTATGTGACTTTCACCTCAATAAAAACTATTTAACAAAATAACATTAAACTATAAACTATAATTTGTTGGGGGTGTTAAAATGCAAACTAATATAGAGCATTATGTATTATACAAACTAGTGCATGGTGCACAAAATACAAATTAATGAATGTCTAAAATGCATGGCAACAGTAACAAGATTGGAGGAGGAAAAATAAAGAAAAAATTTCTAAACGTCTAGCAGCATCAGGAGAGCGGTAAAAATAACAATTTTAATTGATGGAAATGAATCAAAGATTTATCTCTAGGATAACTACTAGAAAATAGTAAAAAATGTATAACTGAAAGATCAACAGAAGAGAAAGGAGATTAAAATTTGATTCATTGGTAAAAAGACAAGAGAGGAGGATATAAGTAGTAAATAAAACAAGTTGTGTCAAATAGAAAAAAAAATAGATGGCAGGTAAATTCAATTATATCTCTAGTTACATTAGATGTAAATAAATATTCTTAATAAAAGAGTGAGACAGTTTGTGAGTTTGAGTCCCACACTGGATAAGAACGAGCCTATTTTCGGGTGAGCCCCGTTTCTCTCTCTCCGCCTTTGCTTACTTGTGCCCTCTTTCTCTCAGTAATGATAATGATAATAAAAATAATAATAATAAAATAATTAATAATAATAATAAGTAGAAGAGTGCGATTGTCAAATTGGACTTTAAAAAATAAAAAAATCGACAGTTGAGAAAAACATTCCTCCATGACCCCAACCCTCTTATCTTTGCTGCAAAGCCAAATCATTCTCTGATCCTGAGTCCTTTTAACATTACTACCATGCAACTGGTTACTCCTCGGGGAAGTGAGACTTGTTTGCTGTTTGCTACAAAAAATGCTGAGCACCTGACCCTGGTTTTCTTGGCTACAGCCCAACCCAGAGTGTATAGGAATCATCTGGGCTGGCCACCTCACATATTGGGGCTCGTCTGGATGAAACACGTGCTACATGCAGAATCTCCTGATGTTGGTTCTGTTTGTGAGTGATAAACTGCCTTTCTCCAAACCACTGAGTCTCATGATTTCTTTTGGCATCTCTGGAATTGTGGCAGCCACTGCTTATTATTTAACTGTTTAGTTATTTCCTTTGGTTTCTTATTATTTCTCATATCTTCTGGGAGGTTGAAAATCTCCCTTTATCTTAGTCAATGTAATTCATTATATTTACCCAGTAAAGGAGAAAAATCATAGAGTTGCTCAATTGATGAGAAAAAGCAATTTGATAAAATTTAACCTTTATTTATAAACATTTAGTAAGCCATGAGAAGAGGAGACCTTTTTTAATTTCATAATGGGTATATAAAGAAAACTATAGCAGATACTTTATAGTGAAATACTGAAATATTTTCCTATAAGTCTAGGAAGGAGATAAAGATGCCCACTATTACTCTGTCTTTAAACATTGACCTATAAAATCTAGGCCCTATAATAAAGGAATAAAAATACAGAAATGGGGGCACCTGTGTGACTCAATTGGTTAAGCATCTGACTTCGGCTCAGGTCATGATCTCAGGGCTCCATGAGTTTGAGCCCTGCTTGTGGTCTGTGTTGACAGCTCAGAGCCTGGAGCCTGCTTTGGATTCTGTGTCTTTCCGCCGGCTTCTCTCTCTCTCTCTGCCCCTCCCCTGCTGATGTTCTGTCTCTCTCTGTCTCTCAAAAATAAATAAAAACATTAAAAAAATAAAAAATTAAAATGCAGAAATGATAAAAGAATTCGAAAATAAAAATCATAGTATTATCATATTTTTTCTAACAAAATCCAAAGGAATCTCTTTATTTATTAGAAATAATATGTTTATTGATGCTGCTGACTATTAAAGTTAACATATAAGAATTAATTTTATTTCTTTATACTAGTTACACACACTTAATGAAATTAAGCTAAAGATGCCAGCTTAAATAGAAGCAAATATATCAAATATCTAGGAATCAAACTAATGAATTATGGATAAGACATCTACACAGAACACTATAATGTATCTTTAGAAAAACTGAAAGAGACTTAAGTGGATAATATCATCTACACATGAATTGAAATACGCAAATTCATTTATAGATTCAATCCCAAGTAAATCCCAAATAAAATCAAAACTTTTTAAAACTTAACAAATTATATGTAAAATTTTGTGAAAAGGAAAAGGAAAAAGAAGTGCTCTATCTTGAAGATAAACAAAATGGGAGGAAAGAATGATTTATTATAGTGATAACAGGATTTACTATACAGCTGATTTGAAACAGTTTGATATTGGTATAAAAATGGGCAATTATGCCTCTGAATGGAATAGAGTCCAAGAATAGAACAACATATATATGGAAACTGAATTGAAGATGAAATTTATTGCTGAGCAATGAGTTAATGCTTGTCTTATAAAATAAACATTACTTGCTCAGGTGGAGGGTGATCATATATTTTATTATCCAAATTAGGGCAATTTTCAGTGAAAGAATACTATTTGATAATTCCACCAGAGCCACAGGAAGCTAGGACAATGAGATATATGAGTTAAAAACAAACACATGATTCCCTTTCTCATACAATTAGTAAAAAGCCAGCTTAAGAATATTAAAAATTAATACATGATAGGCAAGGGGTGCCTGAGTGGCTCAGTCGGTTAAGCGTCCGACATTGGCTCAGGTCATGATCCCAGGGTTCCATGAGTTTGAGCCTTGCGTTGGGCTCTGTGCTGACAGCTCAGAGCCTGGAGCCTGCTTCAGTTTCTGTGTCTCCCTCTCTGTCCTTCCGCTGCTCTCACTCTGTCTCTCTCTCAAAAATAAACATTTAAAAATACATGATAGGCAAAACATTAGATTTCCTAGAACATAATTTCTTTCCTACTTTGTAGCATGGGATGTTTCTTTTTTTTTTTAAATTTTTTTTTCAACGTTTATTTATTTTTGGGACAGAGAGAGACAGAGCATGAACGGGGGAGGGGCAGAGAGAGAGGGAGACACAGAATCGGAAACAGGCTCCAGGCTCTGAGCCATCAGCCCAGAGCCTGACACGGGGCTCGAACTCACGGACCGTGAGATCGTGACCTGGCTGAAGTCGGACGCTTAACCGACTGCGCCACCCAGGCGCCCCAAACATGGGATGTTTCTTAACCAGGACAAAGGAAACAATGCCAGTATCAAGAATCAGCAAATTTGACTACAGTAAAATCAAGAATTTTTCTCACCAAAAGGTGCCATTAAGAGAGTACAAAGCAAAATATGAAAAAGAATGTATTTGGAACACCTAGTGCAGGCAAAGTGCTTATATTTGGGATATATAAAATATCTATACAAGTCAGGAAGAAAAATGACACCCAAAGAGCAATGCAGGCAAGACAATAAACAGGGACTTTACAAAAGAGGATATCCAAATGTCCGGTTAACCTATGAAATAGACTCAACTTTATTAAGAATCAGAGAAATGCAGTTAAAACCACAATGAGATGTCACTACATATTCTTTAGAATGGCAAAGGTAAAAAGGGTCACATAATCCATTGTATCTGTGGATGTGGAACAATGGGAAAAGTCTGATTGATGTAAATTACAGGCATGTAAATTGTTACAACCCCTTTGGAAAGGTGTTTGACATTATTTGTTAGAGTTGAGAACATGTCCAACTCTTTATGAGGGTAAATGGTTTTCTTTTTAATAGGTTCCTAGTGTCCTGACATACCAGGTTTGCCAGACATAACATGATAGCCCTAAATTCCTCTTTAGGCTCAGTGTAGGACTCCGGCTACTTACAAGATTGATTTTGATATACAGAGAGAAAATTGAAGATAATATTCTAGCACAAAAGAACAATTATGCACAAGGGTGCAGAGTTAGAAATTAAACATATTTTGCTGTGGACAATGAGGATAATCTAACCACAATGGAACCTTTATTTAGGAACAAAAACAAATTGATAAAAATATGATACAATATAGTAGTCCAGATTTTCTCCTAAATTTCTATGTGAACTTAAATATTTGAGTTCTTGCCATTAGGACAAATTTTCCACAACTATAAAAGAAATTCTTTAGACTATTTTTTTCCCTAGCTGTAGCATGCTCCAGTAGCTTATGAAACCTAATATTCTGATAACGATGAATACTTTCCAGATGGGCAAATGGCCAAACATTATTTTTCTCTCTCTCCATCATAAGTACCTTCTTGACTAGAGGAGGTAATGGTATCCCGGCAACAGATAAGCAATGCTCCATTTATTGCCAAAGATTATATTTTAATGAACTTTGGAAAAAGGAAGTCAAGTTGACTATAAGGTTCTTTGATTAATTTGATGAAAATCTATAAACATCTGACCTAGCTCATTAACACCTTAATGAAGACAGAAGAATCTCTTATGCTCAATTTCCAGAGAACAAGTGTTGTGTGTGGCATTTTGATTTTTCCAGCCAAAGAAAAATGAGGTCCATGAAGTAAAATTTGCATATCTATAGGTCAATGTGAATATAGCAATCATCAAATAACTGGGATACTAAGGACCTCATGGATGACCTTATCATCCTCTTTTCTATTTCCCTTTCCTCCTTCCCTGTTTTATCGCTGACTTGAAGTTACACAGTATAAGTCTACAACTACCTGAAAGACAGGTTCCCCATGGAGGTGGTTGAGAATGCCAAATATTTATTAATTACTCTTATTTTGAGAACACTGGAGTGGAGAGAGACACCGAGAAAAAAAACAAAAACAAAAACAAACATAGATGATCTTTGGCCCTGGGAAGCTAGCAGATTTGGTTGATTACAATGACAAAGAGTTTGTTAGAAGTATTTTTAGACAGTTGATGGAATTTGGGGGAACACTGTAGAACCAGTATAGAACCAGGCTCAGTTATAACAGGCAGGACCACAACCAGATCCTGAAGTGAATTTCCCTGTTTAATGGACTAGGAATTCCACTTTGAAGTCTCTGATTCTGTTACTTCCTGATGTTAAAAAGAGAACTCCTTTCAGGTCCCTCCTGAGTCCTAGGTCAGTCTTGAGCTCCTGAGTCAAAATCTTGCCTGCGTATCTGATGGGTGGGATCTAGTGCACTTGTCCAGGCCACAAAGGCAAGGGAATTGGGAAAGCAGATGATCCAGTATTTTTATCTTCTATAGGGGGGCATATTTTCCCTAAGCCTCATAAGGTAGGGGATTCCCCAAATAGAGAAGGCTGTTAGATGCTTCAAAGGGAAAATGTTCACAGCATATTTACAGCTTACACTCTGCTAAGCAGCAAAGACAAATGCCCAGGCAATGTTGCAACTGTATAGAAACTGCTATTAGAAGAAAAATAGAAGGACTTACTCAGACCGAGGTAGTAAAAGAATAACACCTGTGGTAGGGAACAGGTAAAGCGAACAAGGAAGAAGAAGAGTATTTGCTAGATAAAAAAACAAGAAAGAACATGAACAACAAGTGAAGAAGTCCCCATATTTGCATCATTCTCTGAACATGTTGCATCTATTAAAGAAGAAGCAGTTGGATATTAAGATGCACCCTAAAGGACAATTGGTATTGCAATAAAAATGGAAATGGGCTGGAAATTCACATGTAGTAGGACCTACCAAGAGCTACAGCAAACTGAAATTGATCAAAAGAACAGATTTTGCCTTCAAGAAGTTTATTTCACCAACACAAGACAGCAGGGACCCTACCTAATTTTACATGAGAATTCTGTTTCTTGAATTTCATATCTATTATCTCATCCTTTTCTTCTTGCTATAATAAATTATTAGATCTTGTCTTTTTAAATGTTTATTTTGAGAGAGAGAGAGAGAACATGAATGAGTAGGGGAGGGGAAAAGAGACAGGCAGGGAGAGAGAGGGAGAGAGAGAGAATCCCAAAGGTTCCACATTGTCAGTGCAGAGCCCAATGTGGGGCTTTATCCCATGACCATGAAATCATGACCTGAGCTGAAATCAAGACTTGGACACTTAACCAACTGAGTCACCCACAGGCACCCCTCAGATCTTGTTTTTACATATGTTTCTATTTCTAAAACATTCCCTGACTCTGAATGTCAAATCAATTCTCACTCAGTATTTTGGATATTTCTTCAATTGGGAGACTTTTGTGGATTCTTCTATGGGGTCCTGACTGGGAGAGTTACTGCTTTTTTATTATGTGACCAAGAATGTTCCTGAATTTCAGTTCTGTTAGAATTTTATCAAGTGGGGCATGAGAGATGCTAATGTGTAAACTGATGATCTGATTTTTGCAAATTTATGTGATAAATATCTGTGGTGTAGCCCTTTCCAGTGGAGACTCTTAAAAACTGTACAGTTTGAAGTCAATATAGTTTTAGGGAACCGACACCGATACTGAAATTTTTGTCAATGGTGCTTGCCTGGTGACTAATTTTCTAGGCAAAGTACTTCCTTCATCATTTTAGGAACGTATAGTCACAAATGAGTTTGGCTGTTTTATTTTCTCCCCATTGTTAACCTAGCAAAAAGAAGAGTGTTTATAAATTGTCTATCATTTTTCTCCTGATAAAATGGACGAATCTAGGAAATTTGTAACAAGAAGGCTAAAGCAAGTATATAAAACACCATATTAATAGGATGTAAATTACCTATCTATCAAGTTATTAGGTTAAATGACACTTGGGATAGTAACACTGACATAGAATTGATTAGCCTGATATAGACTGTTTAAGAAAATTACATGCCTGAAGAAGATTATGTAACATTAAATAATCTTTTAAGAGAAGGAGTCAAACTTTTATCATATAAACCTAAAATTATCTGCAAAAATACTAGAGTAAAGCCTAGAAGAAAATTAATGAAATTATGTATCAACCAGTCTAATTCTTAAGTTGACTTGATTAGACATGGACCAGAGATAAATAGTATTTAATTCAATATTAATAGAATAAAAGAAAAATAATAAAATGAATAAATAGATTCACTCAACAAATATTTACTGCCTAATGTGGCTGCATATACCACAAAATTTTAAATGTGATGAGGTAACAAGGTAAATATATGCATTGATGCTCTAAAATAATTTAAGTAGAAACATACTTAAAATGCTGTTCTATTGCCACAGTAATGGTATGCCAGAATTTAGTCCTTAGTACTCTTATCCATTTACATACACTTATTTGGTGAGCTCATCTCTTCAAATTTAAATACCATCTGGAAGTTTACTGTTCCCACATACATGGCTACAGAACAGACCTTTCTCCCAAATGAGATTTAAAAATCCAAATACCCACTCAACATCTCTTCTCAGTTGTCTAACAGACACTTAAAAACTTAACTGGTCTCACAATTATTCCTGCCAAGTTTGTATACCTGCATTAAAGGATAATTTTCAAAAGTGAAAGCATGACTTTAGTAGGGATATAAAATAACCATGTGTTAAAGACTGTATTTAGCTCATTATTAATCAGGTAATCAATAGGATGTTACAAGCAATTCCTAGGATAATACTAACAGCAGACACATTAATAGATCAGGAATGATGAAAAGAATGTGCAAATGGAGGCTTAACTGTTTTCTACCTGTGTGGAAAGGAAGTCAACTGAATTTCTACTGGATAGAGTTTGGGTGTCTACAGATAAGAGTGATTTTATATTGCTATCAGTCATATACAATTTGCAAAGTTCTAAACTCGCTTAAAACCATTAAAGGGCTCAAATCCATCCACAGAATCAGAATCAGATGACCTGGAGGGATGTTTTCCACACAGTGAATAGTTAAGAATGAGGGGGAAAAATGACCAGATATATTGGAAAAACAGAACTTAGCCTTCTCCTGTTTTCAGCAAAATTACTGAAACATTCACTTCAATAAGGAAAAAAGAAAAGATTAACTTTGGAATGTTATGGGGCACAAGAAAACAAAAGCAAAGAATTAGTAAATCAATTATGTAGACCTACTCAACTATGAGTGTAAAAAAGTTAATTAGTTATGTATTAGAAATTTAAAACTAAAACTATAGATGGCAATAAAAAGATAGACAGGTTTTCAAAGGGTAGGTGAAACATGCTTAGGCTTCTGGTCCTATTCAAGTGAAGGAATTTAAATTTTTAGAAGTATGTAATTAAAAATGCAGTTGATCCCTGAACAAGAGGGGGCTTTGGGGTGCTGACCCCTACATAGCTGAAAATCTACATATACCTTTTGATTTCCCAGAACTTAACTACTGATAGCCTATTGTTGACCAAAGTCTTATTGATAACATAAATGACTAACACATATTTTGTATACGTATTATATACTGTTTTCATTCAAAAGAAAATGTTATTAAGAAAATCATTAGGAAGAGAAAATGCCCTGACAGTACTGTACTGTATTTATTTATATAAAGAAAAGAAATCCGGGCTGCATGGGTGGCTCAGTTGGTTAAGCTGAGCTCCAACTTCAGCTCCGGTCATGATCCTGTGGTTCACGAGTTCAAGTCCCATGTTGGGCTCTGTGCTGACAGCTCGGAGCTTGGAGCCTGCTTTGGATTCTGTGTCTCCCTCTGTCTCTGCCCCTCCTTAACCTGCACTGTGTGTCTCTCTCTTTCAAAAATAAATAAACATTAAAAAACCTTTTTTTAAATAAAATAAAAATTTAAAAAATCCACAAGTAAGTTGACCCACACAGTTCAAACACTTGTTGTTTAAGGGTCCACTGTATATGTTAAAAATTTTAGTGCTAAATAATTAAGGTAATTTGACCTTAATATAATCTATTGTTACTAAATCAAAACAGAATTAAATACAGTACACAGAGTAAAATACAGTAAAAAAAATTCATCTGAACATAGGAAGGTAGAAAAAAAAAAGAAGTTAAAGCAAAGGAAAACAATTCAAAATAGAAAACACACCAAACAATAGTAGAAATAAATTAAAATATATTAATAATAATGATGGACATATAGAGATTAATTTGTCCCTCCCAAATGATTTAAAATTTCTGCCATATACTGCATAATGTCACATCTGAAATAAAACCACACAAAAATGTTTAAAATCAAGGCATAGAGAGAACTAATCTATGAAACACTGACCTAAAAATGTTGATGCAAAAATTTTAATAACATGCAAATGAGAACTTAATGCAGAATTCCTTAAAATGAATGAATCACATTACATAATAACGAAAGAAAAAATGCACAAAGAAAATATCATAATGTAAACTGACAAAATAATATTCAAATGCATAAGGCAAAACTGTCAGTATTATTTTACAATTAATTTAGTAAATCCATTTTCAAATTCAGAGACTTTTTAAATTCATTTTTATTGTAAACTGAGAGTTCTTGCTTATAAACAATTCAGCAAGTAAACAGAAGACTTGATTACCACAGTTAACAACCTTAATCAATATATGTGTACATATGGCTAATTTACATAAATGGATTACATAATAGATTTCAAAAGAAATCTCAAGCTATTTCAAATAATTGATAGCACATATACCACACTGTCTGTAAATCAATTAAATTTGAAATCAACACAATTAAGTTTTTCCCCCAAACACAAATGTTTGCAAACTTATAAAAACATTACTAACTAACTTATGGGTTAAAAAGAATACCAAAATGGAAATTACCAAATATTTAGAAATGAATGAAAATGAAAGTACTAAATAAGAATACTTGGATGCAGGGGCGCCTGGGTGGCTCAGTCGGTTGGGCGTCCGACTTCGGCTCAGGTCATGATCTCGCGGTCTGTGAGTTCGAGCCCCGCATCGGGCTCTGGGCTGACAGCTCAGAGCCTGGAGCCTGTTTCGGATTCTGTGTCTCCCTCTCTCTCTGACCCTCCCCTGCTCATGCTGTGTCTCTCTCTGTCTCAAAAATAAATAAATGTTAAAAAAAAAAAATTAAAAAAAAAAAAGAATACTTGGATGCAGCTAAAGTCATTTAAAGGTAAAAGCACTGCTTTAAAAGGTGTATGCATTGGGGCGCCTGGGTGGCGCAGTCGGTTGAGCGTCCGACTTCAGCCAGGTCACGATCTCGCGGTCCGTGAGTTCGAGCCCCGCGTCAGGCTCTGGGCTGATGGCTCAGAGCCTGGAGCCTGTTTCCGATTCTGTGTCTCCCTCTCTCTCTGCCCCTCCCCCGTTCATGCTCTGTCTCTCTCTGTCCCAAAAATAAATAAACGTTGAAAAAAAATTAAAAAAAAAAAAAAGGTGTATGCATTGACTTCAAGAAGCTGGGAAAATAACAGGATAGTTAAACTGGGTAAGAAAATATAATACAAAGGATAGGTGTGGATTAGTGAAATTTAAAGCACAGAAACAATGGAAAGGAGAAAACTACAACCAGCTTCTCTGTAAATGTAAATAAAAATATGTATCCTTCTACCCACAAAATTCATGGTAAAAGGTACAAAAAGACAACATTAAGAATGAACAAATAAACATAAACAAAAAGAATTGACTATTTTTAAAATACAAGAGAATATCATAAATTTTTATGATGAATTTGAAAATTTATATTAAATAATTTATTGTCTAACAAAATAATAATTATCAAAATTAGTTTGAGTAGGGATAGAAACTCTTAATAAAGTATAAATATTTATGAAACTAGACCAGTAATAAAAGACACTTACTTAAAAAAAAAAGGAAAAAGACAACAGGAGTAGATGGTGTGACTAATGAGTTTGAACACAACTTCAAAGCAGAGACAATGACTTTCTTATTGAAACTCTCTCAGAGTTAAAAATAGACGGACATATATCCAAATCATTTATCAGGAGTGTATAATTTGATTGTAAAATTTAAAAAAAGGACTATGCGATAAAATAAAACTACAGGCAAATATTACTTACTAACATAGATGCAAAATTCCTAAGTAAAATTCTAAGAAATACTTTAGTATAATGAGAAATGCATCATGATTGAGTAGTATATCTTAGGAATCCAAGGGTGATTTATCACCATAAAATCTATTTACATTACTTGCCATAGATAAAAACAGAAAAGAAACATGGTCTTTTAAAGAGATAGTCAAAGCATTTGAAAAATTCAACACTCATTTATAATTAAAAATGTATTTTTCTCAACTACCTGGGAACAGAAGGAAAAGGTTACAATGTGAATAAAAAAAATCCCTACCAATAGCATGCATTATAGACTCAATGGTGACACTCTTTAAATATTCCCATTAAATTGAGGATAATAAAGAAAAGCCTATTTTCCCTATCTCTAAGTAACACTGTATTGGCTGCTGTAGTCAATTCAATAAGAAATATGAAATGAATTCATTTTCAATATTCATAATCCAAGAGAACTAAGAACTATTAAAACCAGTAAAAGAAAATAGCATGTTTGAGAGAAAGCCAACACAGACATTCTTAGAGTGTACAAATAACCAATTTTTTAAAAAGTTAAAAACAAAAACTCCTTAAGTAGAAATATAGGGATAAGGTAACTAAGTATAAATTAAAAGATGTGTATGTTTGTAAAAATAAAAAAACATCACAGAGTATAGTGGACATAACAGATGACTTACAACATAGAGAAATCCCTTATGGATAGAAAGTCTAATACATTCTTCCCTGAAATAAACTATAAGCTACTGTGACGCATCCTCTTGAAGCCCTACCGAGATCAGAATTTTTGTCTTAACTATCCTCTTACTCAGAGTGGGGTTCTCAAGAGATGCTTTTGTACTAAGTGACTGTGTTCACATCATTTGTTGTTCTAAGGTCTAACCTAGTGCTGTGGTTACAGTTGAGTTATAATAATAAATATAAGCTTTTGATTTAGCACATTGCTACTTCTTATCTTTAATTAACATTGTACTTTAAATGGAATTTATTTTTTTTTTTAAATTCTCCCTTAAGCAGCAGTGCTCAAAACAAGTGGATTCGGCTACATGCAATTGTTTCTAAATAAGAGTTGAAAATTGTTCAAAATCACTGCACTTAGAATCCATGACTATGACCCTGAAGACCATATATTCCTATATTTCAATAGCAGATTAAAATTAAACATTGATATTACCGTGTACAGTGATTGTAAAACCCAGAAAATATAGAACTTGAGTGACTTCAATTTTAGCTAAGTAACCACAAGATGTTATTTGTTTCAACTGTTTGGTTCCAGCTACTCAGATCAATCTTAAAGACTGATTCAATAGACTTGCAATTTCAGGAATTTAGTGTGAAATGGAATTTTTGTGAAGCTCTGCCTAGCTTTTGTACACACTTCAGAATTGTCTCAGCTATTTGTGTTATCCATTGTTTCACATAAATTTTAGAAATTAAAATTAATAAAAATGTTTTTATGGACTTTAAACAAAGGTAGATTAACAAATCTGGCTATGTTGTCTATTGAACACAATTAGGGGAAAGGTAAATTTCTATAATGTCATAGAAATTTGTATAAGACTCAAAGACAGAAATTGTAATGTTCTTATTGTTTACCAAGACATAGGAATATGTGGGTATAAATGTTTTATCTCTTTTTCAAACTATAATGTAGTTAAAATTACTGATTCATTATTTTTTTCCTTTGTGGACTGTGATATTTGTTTCATTATATATATATATATATATATATATATATATGTTTTTTTTTGCTTAATATTAATTTCACTGACATGATTATATACACAAAGAACAGTCATTTTTTCCCCCTGGCTGCAAATTTTTCTGGCCATTATTAGTATTTGTTTCATTTCTTGATTACTACTAAAAATAGTTTGGTATATAAGAGAAGCAAGATCTTAAAAATTATTCTCTCTATAAGTCAACTACATCTTTTATGTTGCTGTTAGAAACCAGTATAAAGATGAAAGATGTTCCATTGTAATTCCTCTCCCTGAAATTGTTGTATTTGGACTTCAAATTCCAGTTCTCACACCTTTCAAATGAGTACATGTACATTCATGACAGATTAGGGAGGAGGCATCCTTTTCTCTAGTGTACAGTTAATAAAAACCAGTATTCAGGCAGCAGATGAGCTGAGAGAAGAGGCTTCAGTTCCTGGTGCTTTTTCAATTTTTGAATCCAAGTCCTGTCTGAGACTCTTTTCACGAGAAGAATTTTTTAAAGTAATAAATTTCCTCACTTCTTCCTAAAGAGCTGGAGATGACTTCTATTTCATGGAACCAAATGACAACAAAGGTACTTGAACTCCAAAGCCTAGAGAATCAGAGAATGGGGAATATATCTTAGAAATTCAGGGGAGGAAGCTACTACAAGAGTGGGTTTGTCCATGGGGGCTGGGGAGAGAGGAGACTGGGATGGGGAATCTGCACTGTGTCTGTCCCCTCGCCCGGATTCCTGTGAGACCATGTCTGTCCCCATAAAGAGAAAAGTTAGTTTTTACAAAGAAATCTGTATGACAAGGGAGCCCTTTGCAGTAACAATTTGAAGCCAGATGACAAAGTGAGATTTGGTCTGGCCACATTGTAGCCTACTTGGAGAGACACAACTGAATATTTGACATTGCACTTTCACCTTCAGGCATTACTTCCCATTTTTTATTGATTAATATTTGTCTTTACATCTAGCTGTCTATACATTTATTCACTGGCAAAAACAGGTATGTTGAGTTGTAGCTATATGTAGTAAAATCTAAATCTAGGGTAACACATTGCTCTTTTCTCCCATGGTTTATGCTTGTTCCAAAGATCTTATACTCTTTCCTAGTAATAATGCTTTAAGGTGTGATTAGTAAACAACTAAGTTGACTTTCTTCTAAAGCACAGCACACAAATTTGAAGGCATAATTTTTTTCCCCAGAACTTACAAAATGTACTTTATCCCTTACTGACAAGGGAACAAAGGATTTCTATTTCTGGGCCTTTAGCTATCCTGTCAGAGAAGAAAATGCATTCACTGCACTGGGGTGCTGTCTGTTCTTTGGAAATAATAAAATTAAAAAAAAAAAAACTAATAATTGACTTAAGTTATTTATTGAAATATATGCCTGAATACACAAGGACCAAATTCCAAGCATGTTGGACTTTTTCTATATTATTGTTTTTCTCAAGAATAATATAAATTTTTAAATAAATCAGCCATTTTTCTTATTTCACTTAACAAGAAAAAATGAATATATCACTTGATCAGTCATGTCAGTAAAGATGTGAATGAAGCCAGCTAGTGTTAGATGCGTATAGGAGTATAAAACCAATATTGGCTACAAGTTTTCCTCTTGAAAATGTAGGATTTTGATGAAGGTGAAATTTGATAGCTTTAGTTGCTCACTTAAATCTGCTGTGTTTCACTGCTCTGCTACCTTTAGACCCAAAGTCATTTGGTCAGTGTTTAATCATTGTCAAGTTAGGGTGGTATGTTACGACCTCATGTAAGTTCCATGTTTTTAAGTATTTTGCATCTAATCCCTGATTGCAGAATTAAATTCTTTCTTTCTTTCTCTTTCTTTCTTTTTCTTTCTTTCTTTCTTTCTTTCTTTCTTTCTTTCTTTCTTTCTTTCTTTCTTTCTTTCGATAGGATTGAAGGAGAGTAGAAGGGAGTTTTGGGGGAGCGTCAATTTTCTTGATGCCCTTAACTATTATCTATTCTATTCATGCATGAGGTTGAATTTCAGTGAGATGCTCAGTGATGCTGGGGGTAAAGAACAAGCAGGTGGTTTTTGCTCTCCATGTAAACACACTCAAAACATAGAAAGGAACAGAGAAATGACATGGTGAAGGTGATCTAAAAAGCAGTGGTCTGAGGCGCCTGGGTGGCTCAGTCAAACGTCTGACTCTTGGTTTTGGCTCAGGTCATGAGCTCATGGTTCATGGGATTGAGCCCCATATTGGGCTCTGTGCTGACAGGGGGGAGCCTGCTTGGGATTCTCTCTTTCCTCTCTCTCTGCCCCTCTCCCTGCTCGTGTTCTCTCTGTCACAAAATAAGTAAGTAAATATGAAAAATCAGCAGTCAAACAATAAGAGCACTCAGAAAAGGAAACTATTAATATTTTGGCTTCTTCTAGTGAAAAATCTAATCTCTTCTCCAAGCCCCATTGCCTGCATTGAGCCTGATGCATAGGAAGCTGCTCACATTAGATTTTTAAGGACATGGTCTCTGCAACTGCAAACCTTTCTTTCTGCTTTGGCTTCTGAAAATTATACCATCTCACTCTTCAAATTATAAATCTTCATGGTTAATTATAAAAAGTAAACAATCTCCATTTAACTACTATTACTCATCATTCCTTTAAGTGACAGTAAAAGACTATAAAGCTAAAAGTTTAAGCTGAAAAAAAATCCACATCTTTGGTCCCTGGTAGGATTGGAACAAATGAGCATGTTTTGAGGGAGTGACAGAAATGGGTCAGAGGTAATATCCTAGTTTTCTGGGGTGTATGGAGCCATAGAAAGGAGAAGACTACTGAAATATATGTAGAGGTTTTTGAATAATTTTACAACTTCACAGTTCTACCAAGAGATGACCTTGTGTAGTCTGACCTTGTATGATCTGAATTTCTTTTGAACTAAAGACATACTTAGAAAGCAGAGTCATCTAGTTAATTTGATTCCCATAATGAATGAATGAATGAATGAATGAATAATTATTTAAAGATACCAGGAAACCCCTTTAATTCATTCACTCACACACTTTTCAAAGTATTAGCTGATTATGTTTGGCAGTATTAGTGAGTTGATTTTGAGCTGAACATACTGGGGCACCAGGATACCCACATGTAAGGACCTTGAAAGAGAAATTCATGCTAAAAGGATTTTATTTCTAAATCAGTTAAAGCTTGTAAATTTTATTTCAGAGTAAAAACTTATTTTTCAGATAAGGAAATAAAATACACAGCTGGAAATGTAACTATATTACTTGTTTGGGAAAACTTCGTATCTTCATAGAAATTTAGACATTTCTTTCAACATTAAGGGTATTTCCCAAACCTAAAATTCTATACTTTCACCAGATGATATTTTATTTTGCTTCTCTTGGAAAGAACATATCTATCCCACTAGGCTGATAATGGCACAAAATGACATAATTTGTTGAAGAGTGAGAAAATGGCTCAAAACCATTGCCTCAAATTCCATCATTAGAGGTATTTGTTTAAAGGCATTGTATTTAATATAAATGGCAATAAAATAATGATGTACATGGTAGTGGTAAACTATCAAGCCATTGCTTGTCCCCTGAATTTTGTTGGAAAATATCAAATCCTCTCCAAAATGACTCCAGGCTAAAGCAGTTTTGAGCAGGGAATAGGGTCAGTTTTGGTGTCGAGAAGTGTATGAATTGAGAGGGTTTCAGCTCCCCCATAATCTTCACTGACTCAGTACCATACCCCTGAAAAATCTTTTTTTTTTGTTTCCAAACAGCAGTAGTTTGCTTTTACTTTTAAAATTTTTTAAATGTTTATTTATTTTTGATAGAAAGAGAGAAATAGCGCGTGTGTATGCACACAATCGCGCGTGGGAGTGGGAGGAAAGGCAGAGAGAGAAGGAGAGAGAATCCCAAGCAGGTTCTGCACTGTCAGCATGGAGCCTGATGCGGGGCTCATCCCAGGAACCACAAGATCATGACCTGAGCCAAGATCAAGAGCCCGAGTGCTCAACAGACTGAGCCACCCAGGCACACCAATAATTTGCTTTTAAATAAATCTCTGAGTTAAGTCCCAGCTTCCCTTTCCAGATTTCTGCCCCAGCACGGCTGCAGCAGCCCCTAAAGTGGAAGGTCACAGATGAGCTGTCTCACTGAGTAGACATAGACAAACTTCCTCTGCCAGCAGGCCTTGCACAGCCAGGTTTCCTATGAGATGACCAAATGGTTGATTGGGTGCAAGTGAGTCCGAGCAGAAAAGCATTCTAAAATGTAACCCAGATAAGCCTAGAGAAATGTCATTTTGACTATGGCTGCTCATAAAATGAGTTCTGGTTTCTTTTTTTTTAATTTTAATTTTATTTTTTAAATTTACATCCAAATTAGTTAGCTTATAGAGAAACAATGATTTCAAAAGTACATTCCTTAGTGCCCCTTCCCCATTTAGCCCATACCCCCTCCCACAACCCCTCCAGCAACCCTCTGTGTGTTCTCCACATTTAAGAGTCTCTTACGTTTTGTCCCCCTCCCTGTTTTTATATTATTTTTGCTTCCCTTCCCTTATGTTCATCTCGAGTTCTGGTTTCTTGATGTTTATGCTGCATGCCACTTTGATGCTCACTCTGAAAGCATCTCAACTGAGGAGTCAAATCATTCTGAGAAATCATCCCATTTTATCTCTTTTTAAAATAACAGCTTTTTGTCATCTCATCTTTTAATTTGATTTATATCCCACCTCTATAGAAGTTTTTGTATTTTGGGAGGTCAGCAACAGCTCTCTCTAGCATATTCTTTTTTCAGTCCATATTCTCTTCCCAGAGGTTGGGAAAGTTAGAAACTCTTTCCTTCTGGATATTTCTCTTCTCTCTTTGTTAAAACAAGTATTTGACAGAATCTTCTGAAACTCATTTAGGTTCTGTTCTTGAATTTAAGTACACAGTCAACCTCTCACTCTGTGATTGCAGTTCTATACTGTGCTGCCTTGTTTCTTACCACCGAAGTTTCTCCATTGTCTGTTTTCACACATTTCTTTAAACATTTTAAAACTGCTGTCATATCTCCCCTGGACTCTCATCTTCTTAAGGATGCCCTAATTCCTTTGTTTCTCACATGGCATGTTTTTCAATGTTTCTAACATCTTGGTCATTCTTCATGATCTTTGTGTCTATTACAGAGCAGCTCCATGTAAGGGTTAAATTGTAGTATAGGGCTAAGGCTTAGCTTGAAAGATAACAACTTTGTTCTGACACTGAAGGTCAAAAGATAAAAGACTTGCTTTTACTCTTGTAAATCATACTTCATACTCTTATGAATCAGGCTTTACCAATGAAGGAAACAAAAGCTCAAAAAAAGAGCATCAGAGACAAGGTCAAGGAGATCCACTGGTTGCAACTTAGCGGCAGAAAGTCTAAAATAATCACCTCATTCGATAACTGTTTCTGACTCATCTGGCAACTGTTTCTAACTCATCTGGGAACCGTTTCTCTGTTCTGTTCCCAGATAATGATAAAACGATGTGATTGGCTTTAAAAATTCTTTACCCCGGCTGTTTGGGGCCACACTCTTATCAAGAGTGTTGATCCCGATCGGTCGGCCTTGCCTCTCATTGTAATAAACTTTGTTGCGACTGTCACTGGTGTCCATAGCATCATGTTTCAGGAGTCGTGTGGATGCAACACTCCAGTAACTGCATGTAACTCTCCTATGCAGAGAAGAGCAATACTTCCACACCCCTCCTATTCTAGTTTTTTACACACATACTCTTATGTAAACTAAATTTCTATTAACATTTTTTTTTGTAGTCACAGTGCAAGGTAGATTAAAATTGAGCCTGCTGCTTCTTAACATGATGATGTTTTTACCTATCTCAGTCTTACTTTAACTTGAACAGCGGATCTTTTAAACTCATTTGCTATCCCCACATTTATCCCTGTTAAAGTTCATGCCATCAGATTCAGCTCATTGCTCAGGCTTGCCATGATCTTTTGAGATTTTTATTTTGTCATCTAACATAGTCATCCTCCTTTTCAAAATCAGGACAGTGACTGGTTTTCTGAGCATATTTTTTCTTTATTGTCATACAGATTATGATAAAAATGTTTATGTCACAGTGTCAAGAACTATCCTTAAGGTTGACAGCAATCTAGTAATAAATACTTTTTAAGCTTGGTTTATTCAGTTATTAATATCCAAGTGTAAAGAGGATCCATAACCTGTTCTTTTAAATAAAAGCTGTTAAATTGCTCAGTGAAAAAATAAATATGGGACTTTTCATGATACATATATGCCTAATAACCTGGTCAAAGTAGAAAATTAAGTGACTGATAAGATGTGCTTTCAGTAAATTTATGCTGGCTCCCAACAATCACTGCTTCTTTTCTTAAATGCTTTTGGAGAATCCCTTTGAGCTCATATAAATCTATAATTCATGGAATTTCAAGCAATTGCCATTCTCCAGATTTCTAGAATCTCTCACATTCTCCATACTTTCATGGAGAGCACTTGTGTTGGTTTGGCAGACTAATTTTTCAGTTCTCTCAGTAATTAGAAAATGTACAAAATAAAAACAAATAATACGGTGATATCATGATCAAAGTGGGTTGGGCATTTCAGTTCCAAGTCAGAGGTGGATGCGAGTGTTTAGGAACCCTAATTAGATGACTACTGGAACCAAGTGTCCAGCCATCTGCTTTTGGACATCCTTCTATCTTTTGCCCACTCTGCAAAGAAAGTAAGTTAACCTGATTTTAAGGATCTCTGGGAAAATGTATTGCTAGGAGTTGGAGAAAACTCAGGTGATGTAAGAACTACAGGATTGGAGTTGACACGTTCATGACTTCGATTTTCATTAGCTCCAGTCCATTAAACAAGCATTTGCCAATGTAATACTGTATGCATAAAACAACTGAAATATTCATTAAATGGAAAAATGACTGAAGATTCAGGCCAACCGTTTCTCCCAGAAAGTTTTGCTGCAGGAATACAGCTCACCAGGGTCTACTGCTTTGCCATTCAGTTTAATTTTTTGAATTTAAGGTTTTTAAATATCTTTGCCTCATCAGGCAAATATATTTAAATGAATGTTTATGATGGAAACTATTTTTCCTTGGAGCAAACAGTTGAAATATTAGGTTTTCAAATATTTTTCATAGGAGGTTGTAACCTATACAATTCAAGAATACAACCTATACAATCACACAGGGCTAGGCCTCTTATATTTTAAGTAGAGATACTTCCTCTGATAAATCAGTTTGATTCAGTGTCCCACAACATCCTTTCACAAAAGAAAAATTGGTTATTCAATGAATGAAATCTATCTACCAGCATTGTACTAGACATTCTGAAGGGAAAAGCAAGATATTTCACTGCCTTCAGACTTACAATGTAATGGAGACATTAGATAGAAACAGGTATTAGTATCAAACTAGGTAAAATAATTCAGTGGGAAGAGAATGGTCTGAGTAAAATTAGGGATCAATTTAAAATTAGAGGAATCATACTGTATTCATTTTCATTTTTTAAATTTTATTTAAATCCAAGTTAGTTAACATAAAGTATATCATGGTTTCAGGAGTAGAATTCAGCAATTCATCAGTTACATATAACACCAGTGCTCATCCCAACAAGGGCCCTCCTTAATGCCCATCACCCATTTAGCCCATCCCCCTACCCAATACCCCTCCAGCAAGCCTCAGTTTGTCCTCTGTATTTAAGAGTCTCTTATGGTTTGTCTCCCTCTCTGTTTTTATCTTATTTTTCCTTCCCTTCCATTATGTTATCAGTTTTATTTCTAATTCTTGGTTTCAGCTCAGGTCATGATCTCCTGGTTCGTGAGATCAAGCCCCATGTCCAACTCTGTGCTGGCAGTGCAGATCCTGCTTGGGATTCTCTCTCCATCTCCCTCCCTCTCTGCTCCTCCCCCGCTAGCACAAACCCTCTCTCTCTCAAAATGAATGTTTATTCATTAAATAATTAAAAAATTGTCTATTTTAAAGATACAATGTAATTAATTTTGAAATTTTTTCCCATAAATCTCCAAGGTTCTCTTCAACCCCTTGGTAATTTAATTCCAAACTTTTGGTCTTCTTTATATGACTATCATCTTGCCTTTTCCAGAATGAAATATGTGGACTTTTGTGAGTGACTTCTTTCTCTTAGCACAATACATTTTCGATTTCTCCATAGTGTTATATGCATCAGTAGTTCATTCCTTTTTATTGCTGAGTAATAGTAGCTGTATGGCAATCTTACAGTTTGTTTCCATTCATCAGCTGCTAAATATTTGGGCTGTTTACATTTGGGAACTGCTATAAATAAAACTGTGGAAATTCAAAGACAAGTCTTTGTGGGGATGTATGTTTTCATTTCTTTTGGGAAAAAACCTAGGAATGAGATGGCTAGGTCTCATGGAAATTGGATGTTTAAATTTTGAAGAAACTGCCAAAATTTTGTCTAAAGTGAATGTTCTATTTTCCACTTCCAAAAGTGATATGTAAGAGCTCTAGCTTCTTTTGTTCCTTGCCAATATCCCACATTGTCAAAATCTTCAATAGGTATGTAATAGTATCTCAATGTGATTTTAATTTGCATTACTCTAATGATTTATAATTTTGCCATTGTTTTTATGTTTATTTGCCAAACCTCTCCTTGAATGAAGTGGGTTTTTTTTTAAGGTTTGCTATTTTTCAAATTTTTATTTGATTAAATTTGGATTCTTAAAGTTTTAGATATTTTTATAAACTCTAGATAAAAGTCTTTTTTTCAGAAACGTGTTTGTCAAACATTTACTCTAGTACTTTTCACTACAGCTTGCTTCTTAGATAATTT
This sequence comes from Felis catus, assembly GCF_018350175.1. Lineage (NCBI taxonomy): Eukaryota > Metazoa > Chordata > Mammalia > Carnivora > Felidae > Felis > Felis catus. Next base: position 64,392,026 of record NC_058379.1, on the reverse strand, counting down.
ATCCATGCTTTCAATATTCTTTCGATACTTAAAAACAAATTGACCATTATGTTCTGCCAGATTCTATTCAGCATAGGCAGAATCAAGTTTCTAGTCTAAACACCCAATTTATCCAGTCACCATGTAACCTGAATAGATCTCACACTGACCTTGATCTCTAATCTTTAGGGTCTTTCTGTGATGTCCATGTGTTGGCCATTTGCTATAGCTTTAAAACTTGTTGTCATACAAGACTATATCTGAAAGTTAGGTTGGAAAGGAGACGATAGTTTAAGCCAATGGGATGTCCAATCATTCTTTCTATGAATAAATGGGAAAATATGAAAGAAGTTAAGGAAAACTGAATTTTCCTCTTCATCTTGAAGATTACATATATATTTTTTAATTGAGTAATTTTGAATGTTTCTGGGCTATAAAAGGAGAATAAAGCCCAGTAAATTATCATCAATATAACTATTTTGTTTTTCTACAAAGGAGGTTAAGGATAAACTGAGAACGTATGAAAGTTTTAATTAAAAAAAAAAGATTGCAATTCCAGATAGTGTGAATGATAAAGTATCATTTGTTAGTTTCAGAGATGGAAAAATGAGAATACCTTAGAATGCTGTTTAGAACCTTGTTCCTATGGGCAGTGTCAATTGTGTTCCTCCAAAAAGATAGAGGGATTGATGTGATGATGTCATCAAATTCTAGGATTTTAAATTGTTTCAATGCCAGGAAGGAAGTTTGGCAGTTCCAAATTACTAACTTACTTATTTATTTATTTATTTACTTATTTATTTATTTACTTACTTACTTACTTACTTAAGGTGTTTCTTACAAAAGCTGGGCAAGAATAAGGAACAACAGGCCAAAATCATTTTCAGTGACATTTATCTTTAAATACTCATTGAATTAGAATCATGAGTTACGAAGGCAGTGGTGTGAAAGAAAATGCCTATATCAGAAAGTACCATTTTATAAAATGTTTAAACTACTTAGTCAACTTGACTCACTTTCTAAAAATTTTTTTTTCAATGTTTATTTATTTTTGGGACAGAGAGAGACACAGCATGAATGGGGGAGGGGCAGAGAGAGAGGGAGACACAGAATCGGGAACAGGTTCCAGGCTCTGAGCCATCAGCCCAGAGCCTGACGCGGGGCTCGAACTCACGGACCGTGAGATCCTGACCTGGCTGAAGTCGGATGCTTAACCGACTGTGCCACCCAGGCGCCCCTTGACTCACTTTCTTATACTTTTTAATGCAGTAAACTCTCTTAATTGTTGCTATTTCTCCATATGCAAATATCCTAGTTATTCACTAAATAATTTACTAATATTAATTGATTGTAAAATGGGAACTGACTTCCTTCTCCACCACTTCCTTCATCTTCTCCCTCTATTCAGTTTTTCTAATGCCTTTCTCAGGATTTTTGCTGATGCTATTCCCTAATCAATAATGTTCTCACCTATTCCTAAGGATATACTAACCACTTTCTATACTTTATTCCAATCCTCACCATTCCTTAAAATCTTCCTTGTCTATCATAAGCTAAGTCACAAAAAATTCATGCTGCTTTCCTAATTGTCAATTCTAAAGACATTTTCATTCCTCACCATCCTTGCATTATCAATAGCATTTTTAAGGTGTTACCACCTCAACTTTGAAATCATCTTCCATAATGACGTCTGTTGTAGGCATGTCATACAGTTTCTGTTTGTTATTATAACTAAAAGTCCATTTTAAGTGCCAACTTTACTGCTTATACTCCTACTTTAAGAGGCCTTATTAGCATCTGTGTTTTATACTCCTTGATATTGACCCTCTTGGTATCATTTTAGGACCTAAGATGTGTATCTTCAAAACAGCAGCCAATAGCAGGAGTGGTTGTATGGAGGGATACCCTGTATAGAATGTGGGAGCAAAAGTCTTGAATCAATATAAAGTATGATTTATGTAAGATCATCTCCTCTGCATACATTATCACACAATCTGCACTGGGTGAGATAAGTAGCAAAGGATTCATATATCCTAGATTCTGCTAAATATCACTTAATTAGAAGTAAATTCACTTAAGCAGCTCTGTTACTACCCATGACTTCAAGCTGCTTAGTTTTTTAACACTGGGCTTAAAACAGCTGAACACAAACCTAGGGGAAGAGGAGTACACATTAAGTTTTCTGGCCTATAGCATCAACTCTAGTCTAGGTGACATCAGCAAGAACAGAGAACCTGATCTTCTATAACCCAACAGAACCTATTTCACTCCCATTCACTTCTTCAGTGTATGTCAGAGCAATTTATTACAAATCTCCATCTCATGACAAGATTATTTCTACTTTTACAACATTTACTTTTTATTCCTCTCATGAGGAAAATCCTCAATTTCTCTCTTCTCTAAAAAATTTCTACTTATTCCTCAAGTTCTACCCGGAGTGTCATCTGTTTACTTAAGCATTTTCTGTCCTTTTGTTTGACTGTTTATGATCTCCCTTCCTGTGGGTGAAATCCTGTTGTGAAATCTATTGTATCTTCCTTTTAGCTGGGTATAATTAATGTTTTGTGAGGTGTTTTAAATTTTAAAATGGTGGTGTATTATCTCAATTAAATTTCAGTGCACTGAGAACCATGAACATATTTGATCTTTTCTTGTTATGTACAAGAGCACAGAGAGAGAATACCAGTGAATTGATTGAAATGAATTGAAATCAATGATATAAGATCAACATGCCCAACAGTGACTATGTACAGAGCACTTTCGTCTGCTGATTGGATTGTTCTTCAATACACCAGCCCTAATATAACCTTAAATCAACAGATATTCTCTATTTGCTACTGGTATAAATATTTGTTATAAGTTATTCTCCTCTCCCCATCTCTGCCCATTGAGACTCCCACACTGAGTCTGGACTGCATTTGCTTCAGCCAACTTGTTTTGGCCAGGAAGATTTGTAAAGTACCTGCACATTAGTCCTTTATCTGCTTTATGGAACCTGGAGACTGCCACGTGCAGAAGCACAGGCAAGCTTCTTGAAGGATGAGAGATCATGTGGAGCAGAGTCAAGCCAACCCAGTTGAGATTCTGTAGCCCAACCAGCCTACCAACTGACATGGGAGGGAGGCAGTCCTAGACCATTAATTCCAACCAAGCTAACTCAGTCCTGGAGTCACGTAGTCCACCTTCAGTATCATGAAAAATAATAAATGCTTGTGTTAAGCCAATAAGTTTTGAGACCATTTTTAAGTAAAACCTGATTTCTGAAATCACAGCATGCAGAGGGAATTGGTTTTAAATTGGATTTATGGCTACCTAGTAGTTTTAGGACAACAATGACAAAATATTACATATTAGTCTAACGTTGAAGAGTTAGCTGTGTGCCCAGGATTTGAGGAGCATATGGAAGGATCCTTCTTTTCTGAAATGCATGTTCTAGTCTAGAACTGTTCCACTACAGACTCCCTGAGAGAAGTGTAATATTACAAATTTAGTTCCACAGGTTGTACGGGTGAGTTTATTTAGTCAAGTATCTAATTCTTGAGAGAATGGGATATAGAGCAATCTCCCTTTCTATTTTCTGTAAAAGTTCACATAATATTGGGATTATCTATTCATTATGAGTTAGAACTATCTCTAAATTACTCTGAGTCTTTTATATATTAGGCCAATAGATACAATTTTCACAAATCATTCAAATCTTAAATTGCTTTAAGATTGACTTATTTAAAATTTCTACTTATACAGTATTTGGTAGGTTATATTTGGTAGGAATCTTCTACTTCATTTATGCTTCAAAATTCATAATACTTTCTCTATACTTTAAAATATATAAAATATTATATGTGTGTGTGTGTGTGTGTGTGTGTGTATACACACACACACACACACACACACACACACACACATATATATATATATATATATGTAGTTTATTTCTGCATTTTTGTTCCTTGGTCACTTTTGCTATAAATTTGTGTGTTTTAATAGATTTTTCAAAGAACACTTGCTTTTAGCTTTGTTGATTCCTTTCTTTCCTTTTAAATTTTTTTTTTCAACGTTTATTTATTTTTGGGACAGAGAGAGACAGAGCATGAACGAGGGAGGGGCAGAGAGAGAGGGAGACACAGAATCGGAAACAGGCTCCAGGCTCTGAGCCATCAGCCCAGAGCCTGACGCGGGGCTCGAACTCACGGACCGGGAGATCGTGACCTGGCTGAAGTCGGATGCTTAACCGACTGCGCCACCCAGGCGCCCCAATCCTTTCTTTCCTTTTAATTTAAATTTCATTAGCATTTATTTTACTTACTACTTTCTTTGTTTTAATTCCTTTTATTTACAGTTTTTCTTTTAAATATCTTGTATATTTAGCTTAATTAATTTTTTCAGATATAATCCTTTTGGTATAAAACTTACTTCTTTTTGTTTTTAATTTTTTTTAATGTTCATTTATTTTTGAAAGAGAAAGACAGAGCGCAAGCAGGGGAGGGGCAGACAGAGAGAGACAGAATCGGAAGCAGGCTCCAGGATCTGAGCTGTCAGCACAGAACCTGACGTGGGGCTCGAACCCATGAACCACAAGATCATGACTTGAGCTGAAGTTGGACACTGAACTGACTGAGCCACCCAGGCGCTCCTGTAAAACTTATTTCTAAATAATGCTTCATCTTCACTCCACAAGTTTTGATGTGGTATGAGTACACCATACTGATTTTCAAATGTTTTCTAGTTTCTATCATGATGTAGTAATCTTTTTTGTTTTTCCTTAAGCTTTTAAGTCTGTAAGATGTAAGCATCAGTTTGTAATCAGTGACTTTTCTATAAAAAATATTTTTTTGTATCTTATCCTGATGTTGCTCACAATATGGAGCTTATTTGGTTTTTATTTAGAATGAAATGGAGTTACACATGAAGAATGGAATCTGAAAACTGTCTTTTTCAGTGTATCAAAAAAAGTTTTTGCTGTTTTTTTTTTTTGTTTACTTATTTTTGAGAGAGAGAGAGAGAGAACACAAACAGAGTGAGGGGCAGAGAGAGAGAGAGAGAGAGAGAGAGGGAGACATAGAATCTAAAGCAGGCTCCAGGCTCTGAGCTGTCAGTGCAGCACCCTAAGCAGGGCTTGAACCCACAAACTCTGAGATCATGACCTGAGCGGAAGTTGGACACATAACTGACTGAGCCACCCAGGCACCCCTGCTATTTGTTTTTTTAATATTTAAGGAGTGCATACTGTATGTCAAAGATTACAAGAAGTGTTTAATTTAAAAAATCTCATTACTTTTTTTTTTCATGTTTACCAGTTCATTAAAGGATATGAAAAACGAAACAAATCAATAGGTCCTGAACAAAGGAGTTTCTGTTTTTTTGGAGCTTGGAGCCCAGCTTGGTGGCAAGTGGAAATGTTCTGTTTCCCCAAGTATGGAAGCTCTCAGAAAAAGCTACACAATCTCATTTCATCCTGTTTTGTTTGGTTTGTTTGTTTGTTTGTTTGTTTTTAACATACATTAAACTGAGGTGTGGAAATGTTCAGAACCACTACATAAGCAGTAGGGTTGCACCTGGGGTTGAAATTCAAACGAAATTACTCCAAAGCCTTTGCTCTTAACCAAGATGTTACTTTATTCCTTCTCATAAACTATGTATAAATATGTTACTGTTCATATACAGTTATCTAACTTTCTAGTTTTTGAAATAAATTGAACAACAAAATAAATTTTATCCCAGGAAGTAATAATGCAAGTATTCATGTGCTGTTCATATTTTTTTAAAGAAGTCTTCTTCTTTTTTTAAATGTTCATTTAATTTTGAGAGAGAGAAAGAGTGTGACTGGGGGATGGGCAGAGAGAATCCCAAGCAGGGTCTGCACTGTGTGTGCAGAGTCCAAAGCAAGGCTTGATGCAGGGCTCGAACTCATAAACCCCAAGATCATGGCCTGAGCTGAAATCAAGAGTCGGACACTTAACTGACTGAGCCACCCAGGAGCTCCAATTGTCCATATTTAAGAAGATGTGTGTGTGTGTGTGTGTGTGTGTGTGTGTGTGTGTGTGATAAAGAGGTAAAGAAAAATAATTTTTCAAAAATTGAAACAGAATACTAAAAAAATCTGGAAAGAAATCAAAAAGTAGTTGTACAACTTTGCCGTCAATATTATGAATGATTCGTGGACGTGGATAAGTTGTTTGAGCTCATTATTCCTTTTTTTCACAATAAGAGGTGGTGATTAAATAATCTCTTAGGTTCCTTACAGTTTTGATAATCCTTGAGAAGCTCAAGATGACGGTGATATTCTGGGGAAGACACATCCTTCCAAAGACATTTCAAACTACACATACATATTAGCCTTTTCAAAAAATGCAGATATAGAGTTAGCTGTAAAAGGTAGTCATGAAAATGTATAATTTGAAGTCACAAGATTATAGGTTTTCAAAATGGAAGAGTTTTCATCCACAGGACCAAGCATAGCAACTGGCCCCTTACAAGGACTCAATAAATATTTTCTGAATTAAATTAAATGTTATTGGTTTCCATCAATGTCCATCAATTAATAGTCATGTATTATACTTTAGGTGTGGGATCACTGCCCAACAGCCTAAGTGCCAACCCTTCAAGGCAGGAGTTGTTCCCTACAGTCCTTTTCTTAACAACTAACAAGAGGGTGAAGAAAGCATTCTCATGGTTTAATTTGATCTAATGGGGAAAATGCATTTCCTTTTTAGATTTGTTGAAAGCAACTCTTTTTGAGTAAAATGACACCTGTCAAGTTCCTTGATGGTTTCAGTTTTTCTGAAAAAATTACAGGCATAGAAAAGCACACCAGGCTGGTCCTAAGCACTTCAGTGTCATGAATAGTATAGCTATAATTAGTGACTTTTGCCTGGTGTTAACAAATGCCAGAGGGTATCTCAATCTCTGCAGATGAGTTCTCCAGGATTTAATTAGCTCTATCCTTCTATTCTTTGTAGAACTATAGTGTTCCTAATATACCTGGTGCTTGCTTCAGGCATGGGTCAAAGTATGCAGCTGTCAATTATTTAATATTCATGACATTTTTTAACAAATGAAGTGTGCATGAAGCCTGTAGTATTGGAAGATATAGAAGCTGTGCATTTGTGGAACAGATAGCCTACTTCATTGAATAATAATTTGAAAAACTCAAGACATAGGAAATTTTGTTCTTAAATCTCAAGATCTGTCTTTTCTCTTTGCTTGTAATCATCAGGAGAGAAAGAATGAAGTAAGTATTTTGGGTTTTACTTCTTATTCTCTGTTATCTCAGTATATCAATTTTGCACATCATTGTAGGTTTCATTTTTTCATGTTTAAAATGGAGAATTGAACTAGCTGATTTCTAAGCCTCCTCAGGTTTAAAAGTCTAGGCTTTGAGGATGCTTATGGAAATTTTTATCAAATTCAGACTCATTCCTCCTTAAAATAGATTACTGGGAGGAAATTAAATTTTTGTTTATTATGATATACATATGCATGGAGAGAATGAAATTGTACAACTTTTTAAACTGTATAATTTTGGTTCCTTGAAAAGTTTGAAAACAAGTTTTATTATTATTTTTTAGCTATGCCAGTGACATGGGATACATAAAATCATTTTGGAATGAATCCCTGGAAGTAAGTTATATAGCTCTGAAAGTTATAGTAGTTTTTCCGGTCTTCAGGTTACATTTTGATGTCCTAAAGAAGGAATTTATTGGATATCCTAATTATTACAGGTCCTTAAGTACCAAAGTAAGTACCTCTTTTATGCTTGTGGTGAATGTGGCTTCTTACACACTTGTTACAGTTCCTTTTTAAGCTAATTCTGAATATTAGTCAAAAGGTTTGGCTAATTGTCATTGCTCATTTAAGCTAAAGTTAACATTTATTTTTTTTACAAAATGAACCCTTGATTTTACTTTCAGTTATCTGAGCAATTACACTGTTGGCATCAGAATGGAAAATTAATTTACATGGTATAAGTGTATGTGGGTACAACAGTGAACTTTCTTTACAGTGTATGAATTGCAATAAGGCAATTTTTAATTTTTTTAACATTTATTAATTTTTGAAAGACAGAGAGATAGTGTGTGTGTGTGAATGGGGAAGGGGCAGAGAGAGAGGGAGACACAGAATTCGAAGCAGGCTCCAGGCTCCAAGCTGTCAGCACAGAGCCCAATGCAGGGCTCGAACTCACAGACTGCAAGATCATGACCTGAGCCAAAGTCGGCCGCCCAACCGACTGAGCCACCCAGGCGCCCCTACAATAAGGCAATTTTTAAAGTAATGATAATGACTCCAACATATGTAAATAATCTACAGGGCTAGACATTGCATAGTGTATGCAAAATCACAAGCTCTTATAAATAATGTTTGTTTAATTTCAATTGCTACTGATAATAAAAATAGATATAGACATATATTTAAGCAGCATTGAGGTATAATAGACATATAATTAACTCTATACATTTAAAGTGTACAATTCAAAAAGTTTTGGCATATGCATACATCAGTGAAAGCATCACCACAGTTAAGATAATAAACGTATCATCACTTCCCAAAGTTTCCTTATGCCTTTTTGTAATTTCTCTGTCTTGCCTGTCCCAAACCTCTTCTCCAAACAACCTCTAAGATGCTGTCTGCCACTATAGGTTTGTCAGTATTTTCTAGACTCCTATATAAATGAAATCATATAGTACATACTTTTATTTGGTTTGGCTTCTTTTTTTTCACTCAGCATAATTAATTGAAATTTACACATGTTGTGTGTAGCAATAACTTATTCTTATTCATCGCAGAGTAATATTCTACTATAGGAAAATAGAGCAATTTGTTCATCCATTCCTCTGCTGATGAGTATTTGGGTCATTTCCAGTTTGGGGCATTCACAAATAGAGCTTCTCTGAATATTTGTATACCACACTTTTAAAGATATGTATTTCCTTTTCTCTTGAATAATAACTATGAATGATAAAGTCAGTTATTAGTTCCAGGGTTTTTTTTTTTAGTTCCAGATTTTATATATAGATTATATCATACTGAAATAAAGACATTTTTACTTCTTCCTTTAAAATTTGGAAATATGTATTTATTTTCATTGCCTGATTACACTGGCTAGAGCCTCCAGTTCAATGTTGAATATAATTGGTGAGAGCGGACATTCCCATCTTGTTTCTGGTCTTGAGGTAAAATGTTCAGAATTTCACCATTAGGCATGATACTAGCTGTAGGTGTTCATAGATGTCCTTTATCAGATTAAGGAAGTTCCCTGGAATTACTACTTTGCTTAGAATTTTTATTAGGATTGGATAACAAACTTCTGTTAAATGCTTTTTCTGCATCAATCGAGATGATTATGTGTTTTCTTTTTCAGTTTGCTAGTACTGTGAACTATCTTGTTGATTTTCAAATAGTAAGCCAACTCTTCATTTCTGGAATAAACCCTACTTGATCATGATATATCAGCTGTTAAATATTTTTTTGCTTCAATCTAGCAAAATATATTTACTTCTTAAAAGTACTGAATAACTAGGGGTGTGTGGGTGGCTCAGTTGGTTGAGCATCCGACTTCAGCTCAAGTCATGATCTCATGGTTCCTGAGTTCAAGCCCTGCATCGGGCTCTGTGCTGACAGCTCAGAGCCCGGAGCCTGCTTCAGGTTCTGTGTCTCCCTCTCTCTGCCCCTCCCTGCTAATGCTATGTCTGTCTCTCTCTCAAAAATAAACATTTAAAAAAATTTTTTTTAAAGTACTGAATAACTACGTACCTTGGATATCACCATGAACATTTATTAAGTGCATGGACTACTTAGCTGCATTACCTGGATTAAAAATACAGTCTTAGTTAAGTTACTTAATCTTTCTATGCCTCAGTTTATTCACCTATAAAATATCAATAACAGTAATAACTTAGCTATATCATAGGCTTTTAATAGGATGAAATAAGATAATGGAATTGGGAGAGTAATTCAATGCCTAATGTAACAATTCAATGAAACATGTGCTAGACATGCTCAGATAGTATTAATATATTTTGAGTGGTTGTGATAAATCCAGACCAGTAATGTGTGGCATGTAGTCAGTGGTGGGAGAAAATGAGGAGAGACAGTTTGGGAATAATCATGAAAAGGAGTTACTGAGCCAGATGGAGGCATTGCTAAGAGCCAACGACGAAAGGTAAGAGGTGGAGTTGGGGAGGGGAATGGTTTGGAGTTGGCAAAGGAGAAAGATTCTGGGCTAATTCTGGAAGTGAAGAGCTGGGTGTCCCTAGAGTATATCTGTTTAGAAGATAAAGGGATTTTTATGCAGGAGATACCAATGGTCAACCAGGTAATAAGAAGCAGTTAATAATATCAAGATCCAAATTCAATTCCATCCTTCCATCTAGTCTCTTGGTACTTGACCTATAATGATCTTCATAGAGTTTCATTCCAAGGATCTCTTTACCAGTCTTGTGAAGCTATAGAATCCTTCTTCGCATAATATTTATAAATGCATAAATAAAATAAATAGGCTTAAAAATAATAATTAAAAAATTGTGAAATACTCTTCTATACACAGGCTTCCTTGGAGGGTTAAGGGTTGTATCTGTGGATCCCAGGTGAAGAAATGGGATAATAAGTGAGATGGAGACTGAAATGGATAGAAAATTTAAAGAACTATTATATTTCTTAAATTTCTTATTGTCAAGTGAAATTTATGTCTCTTCTTTCAGTTACTTATTTTAAGGTTTATATATTTATTTTGAGAGACAGTGCACAAGCAGGCAGAGAGAGATGGAATCCTGACACAAGGCTCTATCTCACTAACCATGACATCATGACCTGAGCCAAAATCAAGAGTTGGATGCTTAACTAACTGAGCCACCCAGGTGCTCCAATTTTTAAATGTTTTTAAAAAATCAAAAGAAATATGTTTAATAACATGGGGAAATTTTATCAGATTCAAATTTCAGTGTTCATAGGTTTTATTGGAACAGCACCACATTCATTTTTGTTTATATATTGTTTCAGCTGTTTCCATATCACAAGGACAAAATTAAATAGTTGTATCATCTGGCCTTTTACAGAAAAAGGCTGCTGACCTCTCACATAAAATATTATGTCTTAGGGGCAACTGGTTGGCTCAGTTGGTAGAGTATGCAACTCTTGATCTCAGGATTGTGACTTCGAGCCCCACACTAGGGGAAGAGAGTAGTTAAAAAAAAACTACATTTTAGTTTTATTTTCATACATTCTATTTTATCTATTGTATTTTTTAAATTTTTTAATGTTTTTAAAATTTTTCCTTGAGAGAGAGAGAGACACAGAGCACAAGCAGGGGAGGGGCAGAGAGAGAGAGAGGGAGACACAGAATCTGAAACAGGTTCCAGGCTCCAAGATGTCAGCATAGAGTCTCACGCGGTGCTCCAACCCACAAACTGCAAGATCATGACTCGAGCTTAAGTCCAATGCTTAACCAACTGAGCCACTCAGGTGCCCTTCTATTATATTTTTATTGTTCATTTCCCCCTCCCAGAATATAAATCCTTCAAGAGTAGGAATTCATCTGTTTTGTTCCCTAGTCTATTCCTGATGCTTAGAAACTGTGTGGCACGTAGTAAGTACTTACTAAACATCCGCTGATTGAATATCTGTCACATCAATAACATGATATATGGAGCAGTTGAGATAAAGCAAGTACTATCAGACAGGGAAGAGATGTATCAATGTATGGATTTTTGAGAATGCCTCAGTAAAAGATCTTGATGGATGAGTATGCCTCTGCTAGGCAGAGAGGAGAGGGGATGCCAAAAACACCAGGAAATGAGAAGGAGCTTAGTTTGCCAAGGTAGAATTTGCATGGCTTATTCAGGAAGTAATTAGAAAGAAACTTAGAGAATACAGTTAAAGGTTTACTTGAGAAAGAAAGAGAAATACTGTTGGAAAGTGTAAAAGTGAGTTGAGATTATGTACAGTCTAAAATGTCAGGATGAGACATTTGTTTGAGGCCAACTTTTCAATGTCCTGACTCAGATCTGTTTGTTTACACACCCTGGAAAGAAATGGGGGAGGAAAAGGTTACAACTCAACTGAGAAGATGTCAATTTGCCCTGTAGTTACTTGTGATTTGGAGCAATTCCAAACAAAAGCAGCAAATCGAAAGATCCCATCCCCTTTATTTTCTTCCCTTCACTTTAAGAATGCCAATTACAAGTGATTGAAAGAAAACATTTTCTTGGTATTTCCCCAGACCTGATTGTGTTACAAGTCTGGAGACAATCTCCAGGGCTCCAGCCGGGACACATTTACAGGATATTGAGTTTGAATTTTATGCCTTGTTTTTGCCATTATGTGGAGGTTACTTTGATGTTTATTATACTGCTGGATTGATACAAATTATAGTCAGATAAACGCAATCAACATTTTTTTACTAGTTGTTCAAATTGTGACTTGCCCTCAGTAGGAGACAATGGTAATTTCTGGTATTTTAGAAATTTGATGCAACTACCTGGCTTGACTCCCAAGACATTGAAGGGAATTTTTTATACCTTTAACCTACTTGAACTTTCAGTATTCGATTTAATATGCACTTGATGATATCAATTGTTACCAGGTATAAGAATTTTAATAAAGGACATGAAGTGTATAAATTAATAGACTCAATCAAATTCACATAAAAAAATTAAAAACATGAAACATTTCTAGTTGGCGATAAAATAGGATTACGTGATTATAAAATGGAGCTTGAGAATACAGCATTAAATTCCAACATACATATTTTATAATGCTAAAGCAAGCATGCATTTTCAACAGGGGCATATCACCTTCCAAGGGGGTGAAATTTATTCTTGGGGAGTGAAAAAAACCTTAGCTACCGCAGTGGGTTGTGGCCTCCTTATTGCCCAAAATATAAAAACAGATATACTGCATATCTCTGGTATTAAAATTTTATGGTTGGAGAAAAGAAGAAAAAAATCGTATAAAGACTTCTTAAGAAGGGGGAATAAAAACAACAACAACAACAATAACAATAATAATAAAAGAGGTTCAAAAATACTAAAATAAAAAGATGTATGCTTATCGTCTTTTTGCCAGTCATCTTGACCTGCTGACAACTATATTTATAAACTGTGTTGTATGTATCTTCAAAGTATCTGTAGTGTGTGTATGTGAGTGCTTATATGCTTACATGTTCTACCCAGGTAAGGTACATACTACTCAAGAGTAGAGGCTGAGCCTGCTATAGTTTATGACCTTGTAAAAATTTATAGTTTATATGTATCTTAGAACAGCTAGATAGGGGGCAAGCCTGGGTGGCTCAGTCGGTTAGGCAATCGACTCTTGATTTCAATTCAGCTCATGATCTCAGGATCCTGACATTGAGCTCCATGACAGGCATGGAGTCTGCTTCATATTATCTCTCAACCTCTATGTCTACCCCTCCCCCACTGACTTGTCTATCTCTCTATCTCTTTCAAAAAAAAAAAAAAGCAAGCAAGCAAACAAGTCTTATTGGTTAAAAATGAATCATAAAGTTTAAGGTTTTATTTAATCCTATATTCTTCTTTTTTAATTTTTTTAATGTTTATTTTTGAGAGAGAGAGAGACAGAGACAGAGCATGGGCAGGGTAGGGGCAGAGAGAGAGAGGGAAGCAAAGAATCCAAAGAAGACTCCAGACTCTGAGCTATCAGCACAGAGCCTGACACAGGGCTCAAACCCACAAACTATGAGATCATGACCTGAGTAAGCCCAATGCAGATGCTTAACCGACTGAGGCACCCAGGCTCCCCTTTAATCCTATATTCTTATTTGACTTTTTTATCAATAACTTGTTTATAGATTTTCTAATAATCTGTAAAACAAAAGAAATACTAATTAAAATTCATCCCATCACACACTCTAATCTCAAGTAAAGAATCTCTTTGAAATATGAATAAAAGGTACACTACGTAATTTTTTACATACTGGCTTATAAACAAAAGAAATTTATTTCTTGGAGTGCCTGGGTGGCTCAATCAGTTGAGCATCTGACTTCAGCTCAGGTCATTGTCTCATAGTTTGTGAGTTCCAGCCCCGCAGAGCCTGGAACCTGCTTCAGATTCTGTGTCTCCCTCTCTCTGCCCCTCCCCTGCTTGTGCTCTCTCTCTCTCTCTCTCTCTCTCTCTCAAAAATAAACATTAAAAAAATAAAAAAATAAATAAATTAATTTCTTACATTCTGGAGAATGGAAGTCCAAGATGCCAGCATAGTCTGGTTCTGGTGAGGTCCTTCTTGTGGGTTACAGAATCCTGACTTCTCATTGTATCCCAACAAGGAAGAGGGCATATTTATTATTTAAATATTCTAAACCTCCATTTTTTCATCTGTAAAATGGATATTATTATATCATCAAATTTACAGGCTTGTTGTGAGAATTAAATGAGATAAGAGAATCAAAACTGTTAGTATAGAGGGTAACACGTAATAAAAGCAAAGTGAATAGTAATGGTGAGGGCGACGGTAGGGTAGAAAAAGTAGTATAGTTGTTATGATAGTGATAGTAGTGTATTAGATCAATGACCACGCTATGTACATGTTCAAATTTCTGTGTAAAATTATTATTTTAGAAACCCAACCCAGTGACAACAAAGATGATGAAATTCTAGGTATTTTCAGCCTGAGATGTGATCAGTGGCTCTTAGAAAGTTGGTAGTCCTGGGGAGCAAATGAAGCCAGAAGGAGGCAGCTCAACTAAGATAAAAGGGGAAAAAATTAGCAGAAAGAGGTCATGATTGGATAAATTATAAGCACGATGCATGAGACAGAAAAAGAGAAGAGGTGAATTTGAGAAGGCTGTCACTTTAAGGGAATATTCAAAATTCCGAAGAAGAAATGTTTCCAGTTGAAGTAAAATCCAATTATGGCTATACTCATGGATAGAGCTGAAGACCATCTTATCTGAAGGAGCTGAAAAATGGTTTTATCAGTTTATCAGATAGATCATCAACATGTGACTGAAATTAAAGAGAAATGTGGCAGTAGATGAGGTGAGAAAGAAAACAACTTGGCTAGTACTTGAAATCCTCAAGGAAAATATGAGCATCTCAGGAGGACCAAGGTATTCTGGTGACAAGAGATTCAAGAGTATGTAACAAACAAATTTTACTAAACTGAGTTAATATTTGTGAGTAATTTACAATAGTGCATGGCACATTTTGAATGCTAAGTAAGAGATATTTACATACGTATAATGAACTTCTAATGGTGCAGGGACCCAATGCACATTCTTTGAAAGAATGATCATGGTAGTTACAGTGGAAATAAAACACCAATGATTGTTCATCACATGTTCATGGCAGGATTATACAGGGGTTACTTCCCCTGAAAGAGACTAGCCAATCTAAAAGAAGTTGACAACTCAGATCTCTTCTATTCAGTTGGACTGGGCAGTTAATGTGTTGTGTGACCTCTGGCTTAACTGTTAATGCTTATAATAAAAAAAATATATAGTCAAACTGTTACATGTGCTCAGAAAATAGAAAATTAATTATGAACACCCCATTGAATGCAGGGAGGGTTGGATGTCCACAGTTTTTCTGTTAAAGCATCATTGAAGTAATTCCCCTACCACCGATTGAACATTTCTATAGAACTCATCTAAATGTGCTCAGTCAATGAATCCCCAGAGAGTTTCTGCTTCATTAACTGTTTACATGGTGACCTCAATAGAAAGGTTTCAGCCTGATGAGATGTCTCTCTTTCAGGCTGCCTTAGGCAACAACTGTAGTAAGGCTGTATAACTCTTCATGATATACTGAGAAATGAAAAATATTGCATTAACAATCTTAATCTTGCCACATTAAGTACTGAAACACCCCTTGTTGTGTTAACCTCTAAACAGTCCCCATAACGATACATCATAAACTCTATCCCTGAAATCCTATTTATTTGGAGTGAAAGATATATTTGTGGTGTTTCCTGCTCATATTTCAGGGCTCTAAAATCCTATATTTGAAAGTGGGTACTCCACATGTTCCATTCACTTTTTAATAACACTGTTATTTGCCATTAGATATAATATATATCATATATTACAAAGTCAAGGAAATCCATGCATTCAAATTTCACTGGGCATCTTCTGAGAAAGAATGACTTCTCAGTAAGCAAAATGTTAAAAAAAAGAACAGAAAAGGAAAGAAAAATATATTTACTACATATTACTTGTCTGGTAACAAAATTTCTATTATAATAAAGATTGGATACATTGAATCATCCAGTGGGTTGATGAGAGAAAGGCATAAAAATGCTATTTGACTTTTGCAAAATACAATGACTTTCAAATGTATATTTTGTAATAAAGCACTGATGTATGTAAATCAACATACATTTTAAAAGGGGATTAAACAGAAGAAGAGTCACTGTACCTGGGTTCTGGTCCCCAAATGGTTGGTAAACTGCTAAATTGTGTAAAATAACTTTAGAGTTTAAGGCCTCAGTTTCTACATTTCTAACGAGGGAAATGAGTAACATACTAATAACTCAACTCTAAATTCTGTCATATTACCTGATATTGGGTACTATTTCTATCTGTAAAATTATTGAGCTTTAATATCATGAGCTCTGAAGTCTAACTTGAGGGGTACCTGGGTGGTTCAGTCAGTTGAGTGTCTGACTTCAGCTCAGGTCATGATCTTGCAGTTCATGAGGTTGAGCCCCACATCAGGCTGCTGTCCGTCCAGAGCCTACTTTGGATCCTCTGTCCCCCTCTCTGCCTGCCCCTCTCCCACATATGCTCTCTTTCTCTCTCTAAAAAATAAACATTTAAAATATAAAATAAAAACATTAAATCTAACTTGAAAGTTCTATGATTTTAGTGCTTTCCCCTCTTTATTTATTCTATTTACTTCCATTCTTTTCCAACAAAGATTTAAATTGTTTGCTTCAGGGCACCTGGGTGGCTCAGTCGGTTAAGCGTCCGACTTCAGCTCAGGTCATGATCTCACACTCTGTGAGTTCGAGCCCCGCATTGGGCTCTGTGCTGACAGCTCAGAGCCTGGAGCCTGGTTCAGATTCTGTGTTTCCCTCTCTTTCTGCCCCTCCCCTGCTCATGCTCTGTCTCTCTCTGTCTCAAAGATAAACATTTAAAACATTAAAAAATTTTTGTTTTAAAATAAATTGTTTGCATTTAGGTCCTTTATCCATTTTGAGTTTATTTTTGTGAATGGTGTGAGAAAGTGGTCTAGTTTCAACCTTCTGCATGTTGCTGTCCAGTTCTCCCAGAACCATTTGTTAAAGAGGCTGTCTTTTTTCCACTGGATGTTCTTTCCTGCTTTGTCAAAGATGAGTTGGCCATACGTTTGTGGGTCTAGTTCTGGGGTTTCTATTCTATTCCATTGGTCTATGTGTCTGTTTTTGTGCCAATACCATGCCGTCTTGATGATGACAGCTTTGTAGTAGAGGCTAAAGTCTGGGATTGTGATGCCTCCTGCTTTGGTCTTCTTCTTCAAAATTCCTTTGGCTATTCGGGGCCTTTTGTGCTGAGAACAAACTGAGGGTTGATGGGGGGTGGGAGGGAGGAGAGGGTGGGTGATGGGTATTGAGGAGGGCACCTTTTGGGATGAGCACTGGGTGTTGTATGGAAACCAATTTGTCAATAAATTTCATTAAAAAAAGTAAAAAATAAATAAAATAAATTGTTTGCTTCAATTATTCTTGATAATTATTCTCTGTTCTTGTTTTTGCTAATCTTTCTTTCCAGCCATATTATACTCAATAATTGGATTCATATTTCTAAAATAATATTCTTCAACATCAATAAAAATTTCTGATACTTACAGTAAAATTATTTCTACGCATGCCGTATGATGTATTTCATGTTGTATATCATCCTGTGTCTTTGTTAATACTTTTTGCTGGCTTTTGGAGCCCATATAACTTTCTCTCTTATCCATAGTTCTGCAAATCCATACAGATCACATTTGGTTTTCACTTGTTGCTCTCCCATAGAAAATCCCTTGAAAGCTGGTTTATCTTCCCTTTTATTACCTTAGCACAGTGATGAGCATATGGCTGGTATACAGTATACGATCACTGCTGAAATAGATAATAGGCACATGGTTTGTTATATCTAACCATTCTTTCCCACAGCACTAGGGTCTGCGTTTTGAGACTTCTAGGAATGAATAGATTTTGCTGATTCCAACGATTTCCTTTTCTCCAAACCTCTTTGAACTAAAGACAGTGTGTTTTCAGGATGTTAATTTCAACCGAAAAGTGATATGCAACTATTTCTGTAATGTAACTGTAAGGGTAGAATTAATCTGGAGTCAGAATGTTTGACATTGTGAGGCTCAGTCTCTTGGACAGTATAAAGGGATAAAAATGTCTTCTATACTGGCATCACTGGCTTTCCAAGGGAATCACATGAGGAGCTGGATGAGACATCACTCAAACATTGCAGAGTGCTGTGAGATAAAAAAGATTCATTTTATTACAGCAGTAGTATGGGTAGTAGTAATAATGGTAGTAGGAACTGTAATACCATTAATTAAGGATCTGTTTGGCTTACAGAGGGGTGAAAGGCATTCTCAGGACTACTTCATATGACCTAAAATTCCAGAATTAAGCATAGTTGTGTGTGTGTGTAGATATGTGTGTGTGTGTGTGTGTGTGTGTGTACGCAGATACATATATATTTGTATATAGTTTTGTATTTTATATTGAGGGTGCCTTTCTGTCCTCTTCTTCTAGCTATTGCTCCAGTTCTTCATGACTCTGACTTCTCAGACTTTTATTATTTTTTTAATGTTTATTTATTTTTGAGAGAGAGAGACAGAGAGACAGAGTGCGAGCAAGGGAGGGGCAGAGACAGAGGGAGAAACAGAATCCAAAGTAGGCTCTAGGCTCTGAGCTGTCAGCACAGAGCCCAAAGCAAGCTCGAACCCACAAACCATGAGATCATGACCTGAACTGAAGTCGGACACTTAACTGATTGAGCCACCCAGGCGCCCCTGTAATTTTTTTTATTACATAGAAATTTAGTACTCAAGGCCAGGAGACCATGAAAAGTCCTGATGTTTTTAATTGCAAGGAACTTAATACATGCAAGAAGACTCAAGTAGAAAGCTGATTATTTAAAGACTACAGCAGATAATCCTGTGGATAATCAAGTGTCACAAGGCATCTAGATATGGTAAACGGTAACAAAAACCATTGCTTCTGTCTCTTATTTAGTTGCATTTGCACTTCTGCTTATTTTTCAAATATTTTCTCATAGTCTCTCTGTTTCCCAAGAGTTGTTTATGGACTTAGTTTACTAGTCCTGATGCCTAACCTCACACCAACCTGACTTTCCATTTCAAGAGCCCATAATTATGATGGATTGATTATTATTATGGTTTCTGTACTCCAATTCTTTGGAAAGGGAACATAATAGACCCTTTGCAGGATCCACTTAAGTTGTCATCAAATATAACCCATCACAAGTAGTACTCAGTTGGGAGATGGAGGCAAAAATGTATTGCCCAGAAAGCTATCCCCTCAAGGAGATGTAGAGTCTTCCAAGAGAGATTGTTGTTAATGACTCAAGGATAGAATACCTTCACCATAATAAAAAAAATTGTTTTTGATATCATTCAAATGAAACCAACAATCACAAAGATATATCACAAAGATATACAAGATCTCTTACTTTACATAAGTATAGACTATATGCTCATGTCCTTTAGGTTATAGAACAAAATCCTTCTTTAGGTGAGCTAAAACTGGATACTATTAGATAAAAGAAATTATAAATGTTGGGGGTAATTAATTTGTATTCAAATGTTTTATTTGGGTGATATTATCTTGCCTTTTATTATATTGAATTTATATTTTTAAAAAGAAACATATTTCATCTTACAATTATATTTGTCTTAATTGTCTTTATAAAGGAGAAATACTTAAACATTTTGTCATCTTGGATTTTCTAAGACTACAATAAACTTATAAACCCTCTTCCTACAGAAATGGATAAAATTTTTTTCCATACCATTTCTAGTGTTTCACTGAATCTCTAAAGCTCATCTATGGGTTCCCTAGGGGTTCAAAGTTCATTGTCAAAATGTGCCACTGTAATGAGAATGATAACAGAAATATTTTCCAATAAATGCTTAGAAAACATACTTAAATAGGACATTATGTTACTGAGAGATTCTTTGCTCTGTTTCCCAAGTTCACCAATACACGAATTTAAAAATTTTCAAAACCATTTAGATGTCCTCCTTTTTATATTCTGGAAGTAGACCAACCAAGATAATCTGCAATCTAAATCTAACAGGGGTCAGGGAAACTCAGTGGCATTGCTTTGTTTTTAGAGTAAAAAATTCTTTATTTAAACACAATCCTACAATGGAACCCCAATATGAAAATGGATAACAGTTTAACTGACTGGTTGAAGTATAATTTAATAGGGTCATATATGAGTCCTACCTGTGTATCTTTTTTCCCACTTGTTCATTAGAGCTCCTAATAGAGCTCTTTAGAATCCCCAGAAATCTGAAACACATTAATGAGTCAGTGGATCAGATGAATAAAGTGTAAGAGTATTTTAAGTAGAAGCGACAGTACTCACAGAGGTATCAAGAAGAGTAACAGAAGTTAAAAATTGCCTTAAGAATCTTGCCACATTAAGTACTGAAACACCCCTTGTTGTGTTAACCTCTAAACAGTCCCCATAACGATACATCATAAACTCTATCCCTGAAATCCTATTTATTTGGAGTGAAAGATATATTTGTGGTGTGGGTAAAGAACAGGTGATTTTTACAACAGCAGCCTCTTCCTCTAGGGCCTTATATTCTACATGAAATTATTTTAATACTATTCTGAAAGTATGAGGACTCACTGTGTATTTTAAGTATAGTAGTAATTTAATAAGATTCTAATTTCATAAAGACCACTCTGGTAACTATATATAAGATAAATTAGAGGAAGAAATTAACTAGGGACAAAAGGAGATAATTTAAGCAATTCAGGAGAAAAGTTATTTGAGCCAGAATTAAGAAAATAACATCATAAGTGGAGAAAAGTTTCCCAAAATGTCGTGTAGGTAGAAGACTTGACAAAACTTGGACCACTGGATACGGGTGGTAGGTGAAAAGAGTTAGTCAGTATTACCACTATCTTGTTCATGTAGGGTATAGGCAGTAAGGGGAGAGTTGCAGGATGGTAGATAGTAAGGGTAGATAATTTCAAATTCATCCTGTTCAGACCTTTCAATCTTTTATGTGCATAAAATGTCATTTTCTGGCTATATGATGATTTCCCCAGTTACGGTGTATGTTTTATGAAGAACTCTTTAATATCAGGGTGAAAATAGGTTAATTGAAAGTAGATTAATCAGCAGGAACATCTAGGTTGAGAAGGATGGTTATACCATGACTCAGCTGCAAGCAGAAGTTTACTGTGAGTGTTTGACAATGTCTGCCATGTCTGTGGAAGACAGAAATACTTTGTGCATTAGATACACAATTTTTTTATAATTTTGTTAATAAATTTATATTATTCATCCATAGTTATTGAATAACGATATATATGTATTTCTTTTATCATGGAAGATAGACAGATAAAGGAAAAGACACAGTCCTTGTCTTTAAAAAGCATATGGCTGAAATGTTGAAACTAATGTGCAGGAAATTATTACAGCATATTGTGTGGATGTAAACACTGGGATGCTAAGGATTAGCATCTTGGTTATTCATCTGTGTCTCTCTATTTCCTGCACCAATGTCCCTTATTCTCTGTCAATGTGGTTCTATCTGCCTGCAGGACACAGGGTTCATGTATTGCTTCTGATGATCTAAGGAATATTCTCTCTGCTTTGAATAGTTCTCTTAGCTCTCTTTCCCTTAATTCTTCTTATCAGGTATCTCTTATTGACAGGTGCATATCTGATTTCCTGAAATATTTAATGAAGCAATTGCCCTTCTCCATCAAAGGGTCCAGAATCCTCAATAGGAAGCTAAAGCTATGGTAGTGAAAATGAAATGCCTCCTGCTCCACCAGAAATCCTAGCTAGATTTGGAGAAGACCACATGAAAAATCTTCAGGGAATGCAGAAATGATAAATAGTTTGGTCTAAATCTCAAAACCCTATTGATATATATCTATATAGATATACATATATAGGTTGTATATATACATGTGTATAGATAGATAGATAGATAGATAGATAGATAGATGTAGATATAGATGATATAGATATAGATATACATATAGATATATAGGTATATGTATACGCATATCTATATATACATGTATATATATTGGTATATATATATAAAATATATTTATATATTTTAAAATCCTAGTTAAAAATGCCTAGAAGAAAGTGTAATGCTTTTCAGAAAATATAAATGCTGCAACAGAGCTTTGGAAAACTTTAACTTTCAGAAAGATATCTAGGTGCAAGCTCTCTTAGGGTCTGTGGACCATACCACATAGACAGTGACCTGAGGCCACATGTGTATGAAAATGAATTACCATGAGGAAACAATGGGGGTTTTCCCAGTAGCTTATGTGAAGCCAATATCTTTGGAGAACAGACTGTTATAAATCCTCTAGAATTTATTTTGACACTGATCATTTTTGGATTTGCCTGGCTTGCTCTTTAGATATTTCTACTCTAGGAAATAATTTGGGCAAGTCTTAGCTGGGAAGGAAGCAAAAAGAAACATGGATAAACACAATTTACTTCTTTCTCTCCACTGGCTGACCAAATAGGCACAAAATAAATATTTTTTGGGCCAAGTAATAAACAACTATTTAAGATATTTAATCTATAAGGGTTTCAGTTTTATTACTGTTGTTGCTGTTTTTTCTTCTTTTTTTAATAGAAGACAGGTTACTTTCAAGTTTTGTCTTTCTGTTTCTCTATTTATCATGTCCCTCCCCTAATAGACATATAGCCTTCCACAAAATATATGTGTCTACTGCTTTTCCTCCAATGCTATATCAAAGGTATATATTTTAGAATGCTCTGTCCTTTTAACGCACCGCTTCATAGTAGATAGTAACACAGCATTGTTGGCATCATCATCATCATCATCATCATCAAGAATTTTAGGATGCCCTTTGAAGCCAATATTAGTTTGAATGTCATTAGCTGCCAACATTCTGTTAGTCTCTTAATTGGGAATCACTTAATTAAACTAACAAGGTCAATGGCAATTCCTTTTTCTTAAGCTCCAGAGCACACTCACTGCCATGGAAATTTTTCCTCCTTCAGATTAAATTACTTCACTTTTAAATAGTCATTAACTGCTGCCCTAACACTCCTTTTCCACAAGGTATACATGGGAGTGCAAAGGCATATTCACTGAGAAAGCTGGTTGGGGAAGGGCTCCTCCTCTCTGACTTTTGATGTACTGCTACACTTGAGCAGGCTTGATGATAAATCGCGCAGTTTTGGTTTATTCTTCAGTGCAATTTCCCCAAAACATTTTTGACAACCATTTAATTTGAGTGGGATATTTATGTACTAACCCACACTTCAAGCAATTTATTCTTGAAAATGAAGTAGGAACAATAGACACAATAGTATGATTTCAGTAAATAACAAAAATTTACAGCAATTGTCGCCATATTAGGATATAGCTTTCCTGTCTTCAGAAACAGATAGGATTTTAAGAGAAAAATGCCTTTCAAAATGACAAGCAAGATGTAAAATTGAGATAAACAGCTCAGGAGAGTGAGTACCCAATTGTATGTGGTCTTATTGGTGAGTTTGTTACATTGCTTTTCTAAAGGATTATATACCTTCCTGACTCTGGACTAAAGTATCCTTTAAAAGGCTGATATACAAGCAATCGAGTAGATTCTTCCCAATAATTTTGCCTGCTTCTCTTATTCATGAAACACTGGAATTAGATTTAGTTTAGCTATGGAAATTGGGAGAGAATAAAAGTTTGCCTTTATGACTCAATGGTAAAACTTCCCACTTCATATTCCAGGACACTCAGAGCATGCCTACTCACTTATCCTTTAGAAATGCTCTAATGGAATTGAGGAAAAACTGGATAATTATTTTTCAGAGACAGGTTTGTTGGCAGAGAGTGTAACTTCTGATTAGTCTGACTATTCCACCAATTTACTTATCCTATTGATTTTAAATGTTCTTTTAAACCAGACCACTGCATTATTATAACCATGAGAAAAAACCTACCAACAGATATTTTCTGAGCATGTCATAAATAAGACACCATGTTAGGCACTGAAGAGGGTTTCACACAACTGTACGATACTGAGATTTCAAAAGAGAACTAAGATGAGAGATAAATAATAGTGTTTTAAATATATGAACAAAATGTCATAAATCCAGAAAAAGACAGTGCTACAAGAAATATCTCAGGTGAATAAAGTGAGATTATCAAAGAGTAATTTAGCTAGTTGGTATAGGAGAGTTATTCTTAGAAAAGAAGGAACTTGTACTGTACTTTCAAGGAGGCAGGATTTGGAATGGAGAAGAGGAGGAAGAGTGGACTTTCAAAAGTGAAAATGATGGTATGGATGTAAAAAATGTGAAGATTCTTCTAACCGCTACCAAAGAGAGAATTTTGTAGAGAGAAATGTTTGCACTGATACTGACTGACAGAAGTTAAGTTGGCTAAGTATAAAAGGCCAGTTTGAAGGAATTCAATGTCAGAGAATTCTTTAAACTCTATATTATATAGTTTGAAAGTAATTTTGTATTATTTCTCTAGTGGGGAATTCACACAATTTTAAATTTAATTTTAAAGGAACAAGAATTCACTCACATATTAGTTTGTTTGTATTTTATATATTATTTTATTGCCTCATTAAATATAGGTAATGTTCTGGTATTTGAAGATCTAGCATTGAACAAAACAAAACAAAACAGCCTGGTCTCATGGAATTTATATTCTTGTAGGAGGAAAAAAAACAATAAATAAAACAAATAAGTGAAATATATCACATTATATATGGTTAAGAACAAAGGAAAAAACTTAAGGCAGGGAGAGAAAATATGAATTGTCTGGTACACTGAAATGTTTGTTTGAGGGCCCATTGGAACTTTCATTGAGAAGGTGACTTCTGAGTAAAGATCTACAGGAAGTGAGGGAGTCATCCATGTGGATATCTGGGGTCAGGAAGAGAATGATAGGCAGGGAAAGAACAAGTACAAGGCACCTCAGTAGCAATAATCAAGGGGACTAGAATCATTGGAACACCATGAACAAGAGAGACCAGAGACTATGAATCGGCTCATGTACCGGATTATAGCCCTTCTAAGGACATTGATTTTTACCTAAGAAGCCACAGAAGGGCCTTTGAGAAGCTTGATGTGTTCTGACTCATAATGGGTTATGCAGTGGGTATTAATATGGCCATTAGATACATTTATAGGCAAAGAAGTTTTTAAAATTGAAACCAATAGATTAGAAAAGCGCATGAGTCCAAAGAAGTATTCAAGTATATCTGTACCTCTAAAAGACTAGCATAGATATATATTAATGTCTCTTTTATATTTAGTGGAAACTGATAATTTTTTAAATTTCTATATAATACAATTTTAATCTAACTTGCACAATTTGCTAAAAGAGTCTAGGATCATCAGATCTATGGGAATCATGTTAGTAAATGAACATATCTTTATGAAAGTACTTCTAGCATAAGTGACTTTGTCTCATTCAGCATTTCTCATGTGATCTAGTGGAACAAGTTCAGAATTATGAGTGAGCATCAATGGATTTTAAAACCAGATTAGCAACTAACAAGCTCTGCGTCTTAGATAAATGGATGTATACAGACCTCAGCTGACAATCCATACTCTGCCCATTGCATGCTATTCCTACTGTGGCCCTTGTAAAAGGCAAGCAGGGAACCCTTTCAAGTGGAGTTCTCTAGAACTGAGCCAGATCACAACTCACTCATCTTCTGTTTCTCACTCTAACCTGCTGTGATTTACTCACCACCAGGGTTCCGTAGTCATTGTCATGCCCACACTTTAGATAGCTTGCTGTGCACAGTGTTATTTTAGCTGCCTGCCCCCACCCCCATCTTCCTCCTTGGACATTATCTGGTATTCTTTCTCCTATAATTCAGGACCTCTTCCTTGGCATATTCCCCACTTGCCCTGCCTATCAGGAAAGGGATGGATCTATATAATTTTATATATGGCCAACATTCACAAATCCACACCTATGGTGAGTTTTCCAAATATGTCGTATTAATTACGGATTCTTTGATTCCTCTACTAGTAATGCTGCTCTTGGCATGTGTGTTCATAGCATGATGTGTTCATAGTTAATGATCTTATATGGTCACTGGAAATCTACCTGAGTTCCCTGACATAGGACACTTAAATATGTGCTATGGATACTATTCTGAGTAATTTGTTGTTGCCTTGGACATTTGTAATCTGAGAAATTAAATCATAATCCTCACCATCGTCATGCATAATGTTATCATTATCATGATTATAGTTAATGTATACTGAATGCTTGCTGTGTACCAGGAGTGGAGCCAAGAAGTGTTTATAGGTTATCTCATTTAATCTTTGCAAACTATCCTAAGAAGTAATATTATTAGCTCCATTTGTCAAATGATGAAACTGAGGTACAGAAAGGCTGT
This sequence comes from Felis catus, assembly GCF_018350175.1. Classification (NCBI taxonomy): domain Eukaryota; kingdom Metazoa; phylum Chordata; class Mammalia; order Carnivora; family Felidae; genus Felis; species Felis catus. The sequence goes on along the minus strand of NC_058379.1, from coordinate 64,365,472 downwards.
TACATGTCCAAAGTCAAATAATATAAGTGATTAAGCTGAAATTTGAATACATAACATCTGACTTTGAAGGTCTTATTTAAGAAAGTCTCTAGCTATTCATTTTGGCCTCTACAGTGAAATTGGGGTTAAGACTTTTCTACAGTGACAAAAATATAAATATTTTCCTTAACTAGTGTAATAAAAATGAATAAGAATGGTAATATTTCTGAAATGTTTATTACTGGCCATAAGAATATGAAAAGGGAGAATGACAACATGTATGTAAATAAATACACAATACACATATACCAAATTATGACTATAATAAAGCAAATTTGCCCAAACTCTTCAGTACCTTTCAAATCCTGCATTAAAAATGGTAGGCAGTGTTATTGATTTGTGCCCTTGTAGATTTTGAAACAAACTGTGCTGTATAACACAGACCACATAGTATTTACAGATGAGTGAAGACATCGACCAACTGTCCAAATAGGCAGAGAACAGAGGAAATGATGTGAGTTTATTTGGAGATGCCTATCATCAAGCTCACATTTCAGGCTATTGCAAAGCTGTGGAATATATTACAAACAGATTCGTTATAATTTAATAGCGTTTTTTCCCTCCTGGAACAAGAGAACATAAATGTGAGCAATAACATTTTAGGATATGTAACAGTTCAGTATGGGCTTTCTTTGGCATTTTGATGAATAAAAGAAAAAATGAGGACAAAATTTGTCATCCAGGCAAACGGATCTGGATTATTAGAATATAAAAGTTGATTACACAACCCCATTAAACACAGTAAGGCAGAATATAATAGTAAGAATACTAATGCTAGGAAAAAGTTTTCATAGGGTACTGGGAAGAAGGCTGAACTGCAATTAGGAAGCTCGCTGCCTCTTTTTCTCATGGGCTGTAATCCTTGTAATTTTCTAGGTTTCTGTTCCTCATCTGTAAAATGAGTAATTTAGGGTGAATTAATCTCTAGGAGCTTTTCTAGTACTAGAATTCTGCCCTTTGGATTTGGATTAAAATAGAGAATTCCTTTAAGACCAAAATGTATCTATTATTAGAATAACTTCCAGTAATATCTAATATATAGCTTAGTGTGAGCTGTAAGATTATTTTCATTTTAAAAAGAGTTTGTTGCAGTATAGTGAATGGAATATTGGCTCTGGAGTCTGAGACTCAGGTTTTTAATCCCAACACTTCTGTATATTAGCTATGGATATGCTTCTCAGATCTGTTACATATAAGGCTCAACATACTATTTTAGATGTTTGAAATAACAAGACCTACTTCACACATATGAGATAAGCATAAAAGAGGACTTTATAACCCACAAATTGACGTAAATATTAAAGGACATACAGGCCTTTACAGAATCTCAGATCTTTACTACAAAAATTTCATAAGGATAGGGATAATGTTTGTCTTAGTTTGGGCTACTATAACAAGACACCATGGGTTGTGGGGGGTGGTTAGACTACAGAAATTTATTTCTCATAGTCCTGCAGTCTGTAATGTCTGAGATCAGGGTACTGGCATATTTGGTTTCTAGTGAAAGTGCTACTCTTGCATTGTAGACACCATCTTCTTGCTTTGTTCTCACGCTGTAAAGAGATCTAGCCCAGCTTGTCATCCCTTTATAAAGACACTAGTCCCATCACGGAGGCTCCACCTACATGGCCTAATTCAATTTCTAATTCTAACTACCTCCCAAAGGCCCTAACTTCAGATTGGGGATTAGGGCATCAACATGAATTTGGGAGTGGGCACAAATATTCATTCCATAACAATGGCAAGTTCAAAACTGAATTCTGAACATTTAGAACTGGCTTGGCTCAAACTAAGAGCTCTCTAATATTTTTTTATGATTGAATAAACAACAAATGAATACTTGACTTACTTTTGATCATGGGGCCTTCTGATGATGTCTCAAATTGCTATTAGGGTTGGTTTTTGTTTTGTTTTATTTTGTTTTAATGTTGATTTATTTATTTTGAGACAGAGAGAGCATGCACAAGTAGGGGAGGGGCAGAGAGAGAGGAAGAGAGAGAATCTCAAGCAGGATCTGTGCTGACAGCAGATCCCCCTGCAGTGGCTCAATTCCACAAACCGCAAGATCATGATTTTGGCTGAAATCGAACCCTTAACTGACTGAGTCACCCAGGCACCCCACTATTATTATCATGTATTATGTATGATCACGTATTATAGATGACTCCTATCCTTTGAGATTGTGAAAAACAAAAATAAGAATCTTCAGTTTTCTTCCCATAGCAGATATTCTTTTAACTCAAGGTTAGTACAAAGTATGTTAATATACACCATGAAGAAAACATGGGCTTTGTGTCTCATGGATCTGGTTTACTTAGATCTTAACCTGTCTTAAAGCCTCAAGAAATTGATACTGAAAGAGAGAGAAAGAAATGGCCTCATAGCTCTTCCCCTGCTCCCTCTCTCTCTCAAAATAAATAAATAAACATTAAGAAAGGTGGGCGCCTAGGGTGGCTCAGTTGGTTAAGCATCTGACTCTTGATTTTGGCTTAGGTCATGATCTCATGGTTCATGGGATTGAGACCCATGTCAGGCTCTTCACTGAAAGCATAGAGCCTGCCTGGGATTCTCTATCTCCCTCTTTCTCTGACCCTCCCTTGCTCTCCGTCTCTCTCTCTCTCTTTCTCTCTTTCTCAAAATAAATAAACATTAAAAAAAAAAAGAAATGGCCTCATAAGATTATTCAGTGAATCAAGTTACACAGTGTTTATAAATTAACTAATTCAGTATCTGGCTCGCAATAGGAAGCCAATAAAGATTTACTCCTTTTTCATCCATGCTATAATATCCAATCATCAATAAGTAGGAAATTGGGATGTATAGATGGAAAATTAAAAGTGTCACTGCCACATCTAAAGATAACAATGAGATTATCACTGTTTATATCCAACTTTTCAAGAGAGAAAGATATGAGAGAGAGAAAATATCCCTATTTAATTGCTGGATTTGTGAGAAATTATAATATGCTACCTAAAATAAAAACTTGTTGTACAGAGTGGTGGGAAAGTAACATACACATACCGTCTAGGATACATACCCTAAGAGGCTGCATTAATTTGATTATGAGATGCAATAGTATGAAAAGTTACATCAGATGCCCTTATATTGCATTTTCTTGGCTTTATTGGCTTTTGGATTGATTTAAATAATAGATTAAGAATGATTAGTTGCTGACATGCAAAGAACACAGGAATCCAAAACACCTGGCTCATGCTGTCCATAATCTTGTCCAGAGGCAGCAAACTTTTTCTGTAAAGTGTCAGTAAATATTTTAGGCTTTGTGGGACATACTAACTCAAGTATTCAATTTTGCTACTGTAGCAGGAAGGTAGCCATAATAAAAAGGGGAATTAATGGGTATGGCTGGGTTCAAATGAAACTTTATAATAGTAGTGGCCAGATTTGGCTCAGGGGCCATAGTTTCCTACCCATTTATTAGTGCACTGGAGAGACAGCAGTCTCATAATTATGGAAGTCCTATTTTGTGTGTAGCTCCATATTACACACCCTGCTTGACTGAATTGAATAGATGCAGACCTAGATGATAGATCATGTAGCTCCAGCAATAAAATTATGAGCAAGTGCCTAAAGATCCCCAGTTTGTACCATTGCCCATTACTAAAAATGTAATTCCCATTCCTACTCATGTCCCTTCTTTAGCTGCTTAGGTCACTATGCACTCTTCTATTTTCTGGTGATTAACTTAGTTGAATACTTAGCAAGTATTTTTTTTTCAGACTCCCAATTGGAAATAAGGTGCCAGTGACTGACAAAAACTTCCAGATATATATGTTAAGAGAAATTTTTAAAAATCAAGTAAATAAATTAATCCATATAGTAGGAAAACAGATACCAATTAACAGCTAAAATAGATTTTTATCATCAAAGGAAATTTTTCTTAAAATTATTTGCACAGACAGATGACTTCATGATCTGTAGTTGAGTACCAGGCTTGACATTTAATTTTTTAAGGGTACCTAAAACTCAACTTAAATTCCATTGTCTTTTTTATTACAGAATTATGACAACAGGAATCCTTGGTGCAATATATAATACACACACAAACATGTGTATATTTATTATTTGAAAACCAATACTTTCAGTTGTTTTCAACTACTCACATTCCAATATGAGTTAATTTTTCTCCTGCTTTCTCAAGTGGCAGTAAAGTGGAATGTTGAGCTATGATAGGTATAGAACAGTGGTTCCCAAACTGTGATGCCTGGACCAGCACCCATTAAGCTTCACTTAAGAATTTGCTAGACTTATTGAATCAGAAACTCTGGGATGGAGGTCTAGAAATCTGAGCTTTATCAACTCGTACAAGTAATTCTAATGCTAAAGCTTGAAGACCTATGACCAGCAGACTAAACAGTCAGGCTTTTCTGCTGTCCCCTGCTGTCTTTCAACTTATTCTCTTTAGTGAGCCCAATTCTAACAATTCTTTACCAGGCTATTTCTGCCTTCCATTGATTCTTATACTAAGTGAAAGTTAACATACACGAGGCACATAGAATCCCTGTATTATGTGTATTTGTTAACATATTATGATTTTCAATATATCTCACTTTTCTCATGTCCTTCCTTACTTCCTTATCCAGCTTACCTTCTACAGTCAATCCTTATGAATCTTCTTTTGCTATTCTCTCAAGTATTTTTCATGTTTTTATTTCATTGTACCACTCTGGCAACACTATAACCACGGTTAAATCCATTCTATAAGCATGTAGCTCCGTAGCTAAATGCGTGTGGAGAAAGATGGACAACCATGTGGCTATTCTCATTTAATGTTCATAATCACTAAACTTAGGGGATATTAATGTTGCCCAGTAATCAGACCATAATTCTCTGGCCTTTTTTTTCTCCACTCCTTGAGCCAGATACTTCATACTAACACATCTCTCAAACCTACGAGAGTTCTTCTGCTATTGTCAATAAAAATTGATAACTATATTTCACTGAATGATAAAATATCCACTCATCTAGCTAAGACCAACTTTTGATTTGTGCATTAGTGTTCACCATTTCTGACTTACTAGAATAGACTGCTTCCATCCCCCTCCACATCTTTCAAATAGTAACATTTTTTCTTTCTCTAATGAATCATTACCATCACAAAATAGTCATGCTGTTATTTCTCCCATCTTAAAAAATAAAAACTCTTTTGACCCTACCTCCCTTGCTGGCTACTTTTCTTTGTCTTACCTTTTCTTTACATCAAAACCTCCTGAAAGAGTTCTGTATACTGGTTCTCTCTCATTTATCTCTTGGGATTGCTCCAACCAAATTTCTTCCACTTCATACCCTACAGAAACTGCCTCCATGTTGTTCAGTCCATAGTAACTTATTTGGTTTACATCATACTTGTACTTTCTGGATCATTTGATATTGCTCTCCTCCTTAAAGTATTTTCTTGTCTTGACTCAAAAGACCTTATATGTGCTTATTTTTCTATTACTTTATAGCTCCTACTTTTCTTTCTCTTATAAGCTGCTCTTTAGCACCCTGCCTGTAAGTTCTATAGTGACCCAGTACCCAGTTCTTGTATCTCTTTCCCCTATTCATACTCATTCTTGATATGATCTCATCAATAACCACCCTGAACTCCAGATTCAAATATCTCCATGGTTATCTTTGCTTGGATGTCTAATAGGCATCTTAATATGAATATACTCAGGAGCTTCTACTTTGTCATATGGAGCAATAGGGAGCAGATATATCCTCTTAAATGATGAAACTAACAAGCAAGAAAAAAAATCTATGAAACAATTTTGTTTTAGACATTAGATATCCTGTAGCAACTGACAGAGATTTCTGAGAAAAGAGAAATAAAGATTATTTGCCCTATCCTACAGTCTATTGAGTTTCCTGGCTGCAGCACATAGAGAGGGTACCCAGGTGGAGCATAACAATTGCCCTGTACCAAGGTGACAGATGGAAAATTAAGATAGGGTAAGGTAGCCTAGGTTTAGAGGGAAGTGTCAGACAGAAAAAAGCTGCAGAGAGAGAATTTTGGATATCTACAGAGGTTTCCCTGTAGTTTTCAACTGAGTACTGATTAGTGTATTTGCATATGAAAACTACTTCACACCCAGGAAGGGAAGGACACTCAAAAGGAACAGAAAAGATCTCTTGAGTTTCCATAAAATCAGTAATTGTGGGGTGCTAGGTGGCTCAGTCAGTTAAGTATCTGACTCTTGATTTTGGCTCAGGTCATGATCTCACAGTTCCTGAGATCAAGCCCTGTGACGGGCTCTGTCCTGAGCATGGAACCTGCTTGAGATTCTCTCTCTCTCCTTCTCTTTCTCTGCTCCTCCCCCAGCTCATTCTCTCTCTCTCTCTCTCTCAAAATAAATACATGAATATTTAAAAAAAAAACAGTAATTTTGTTCCCACAAGCCAGAGTAGAAAAACTTCATAATTCATGGAATATTACTCAATTCATGTACAGTACTCAAAAAGTATTGGTTGCTGGGAAAAAAAAATATTAGCCCTAGATGAAACACTGTTCTGGATCAGCCTCACAAAGCACAAAACAAGCCATAAATGATCAAACCATTTCTAAGTAACATAATTACATCCAAAAACAAAGCTCAGAAATATTTATAGGAACACAAAAATATCCAGAGCCCAACAAGATAAGATGATAATGTCTGGCATCTTGTCAGAAATCACCAGATATGCAAGAAGCAGAAAAATATGACACATAATGAGGTAAAATATCAGTCACTAGAAATAATTCCAGAAATATCATAGATAGTAAAGTCAATAGACAAGGGTATTAAAAATTATCATAACTATACTCCACATACTCAAGAAAGAAAAGATTGAGCCTATTAAGTAGAGTCAGAGAAGAGTGCAGATCCAAATTAACTTCTAGAGAGCAAAAACTACATGTCTAAGTTTATAAAAATACACTGAATTTCATTAATAAAAGATTAAAGTTTGCGAAAGAAAACAATATTGACCTTGAAGGCATGGAAGTAAAAACTATGCAAAACCACCACCACCACCACCACCAACAGTAAAACCCCCAATGTGTCAATAAATAATGGAACAGCATCAGGTGGCCTGTATATGTGTATGTGGAGTTTCCAAAAGAGAATGGTAAAGAACAACAATAACAAAAATTTAGGATTAAGAGGTAATTTTTTTCCAAATTTGATGAAAACTATAAATTTATAGATTCAAGAAATTCAGTGATCCCCAAGCAGAAGGAAATGGAAGACAATCACAGCGAGACACATAATAATCAAATTGCTTAGAAGAAGTGATAAAGAAAAAGAAAGAAAAAGGTACCTTAAAAACACCCAGAGAGAAAAATACAACTATGCAGAAAGGCACAAAGTTAGGAATTATAGCAGATTTCCCATTAGAAACAATATATACGAAAAGAAAGTAGTATCAATAAAGTACTAGGGGAAAAAGTCTCTATTTCCAGTGAAAGCCAAAGTTCCTTATAAAGCCCTGTTTAATCCATCCTCTTTCCCAGACAGAATTTGAGACTTCACATTCACTTACTTTTCATCAAGCTCTGCATATTCCTGTCTCCATGGCAGCATATAAATTTTCAATAATTTTTATTTCATAGATACTTCTCCAAGGTCTGTGTATGTCTTACAGGTAAAATTTAGGTAAAAATCATCTTGAACAGTTCTTGGCATAAAGTAGGATTATTAGATTAAAAGGAAGAACAGAGGAAAAGATAGTTTCAAATTGTAATTATAAATACTTACTATTTAAGTATTAAAATATTAAGTATATAAAATAATTTGTGCATTTGAACATAGCATCTAATCATCTCGCCAATACTGTGATGTAGGTGCTCTTATTACCTACTATTAGTATGCCTTTATTATTCACTAGGAAACAAGGCACTGAGAGAGCACAGAGTAAATATTAACCCCACTTTGAGGACAAAGCCTTGGTTCTGACTTTGAGTCATAAGACCTGAGTTCAAGGCTACTGTCTTTCCCTTCATAATTCTGTGTAGCTTTGCAATTTAGCAAGTGATTTATATTGCTTAACTTTAGTTTTTTCACTTTTAAGAAAGGGATAATATATACAAAGTTCATTTTAATGATTAAATAAGTTTATATTTCAGAATGCCTATTGTATGGTAAATAACCAACCCATACTTATTATTTCTTTGATAATAGCTACAGAAAACACTACCATGGGAGGGACTTCAGCATGCAGCCTAAAAAAGGGGCCTTACAGTGCAGCAGGGGGGTAATAAGTCCTGTCAGCACCAGGACTTACCTACTACATTTTCAATCATCCCATGTTTTTTTGATGACATTGTGTACTTTAAAAAATGGGGAAATAAATTCCCTTTCTTAATATGTATCTGTTCTACAGGGAAATGGATAGACAGTATCCATTGAGCTTCCTGCTTTGCTATAATGAGGGGTTCATGAGCCATAGGAAGTCCATTGGGTGACTATAGCTAGTGGAGACAGTACAGGACAAGGACATTACTATTGTTACTACTACTACTACTACTACTACTATTTGTACTGAATTCTCAAGAACAGGAGAGTGTACCTGTTGGGGCTGGGTGATGGGAGGTTCTGAGAAGAAAGTAATTTAGTTGAGCCTTAAGTATTTTTATGGGCCACCATTTTAGAACGAGTGTTCATTTTTGCTGACTTATTTAGTGTATATTCTTGTCCTAACTTTAAATAAAAGCAGCGCTTAGAGAAAACCTACCTTAAATACAAATCTGTGGTGCAGTAACTTTTGAATAAAAATTGAACAAAAACCAAATAGGAGTTTTGTTTTCACCTATGCAAATAACACCCCAATTAGTTGTATTTATGGCATGCATTTCTTTGGGTAATTATTCTTATGGACTTTTGCCAGAAGGCATATTTCCTCTTTCCCAACACTTTCTAGCAAGAGCTAAAATACTAGAAAGGCACTCTTATAAGAAATTGTATTGAGAAGTTTAATTAGTAGTAAATAAAATATTATACTGATATTAATCATTAAGTGGTTAGACTGCATATAGACACTGACAATTACTTGGTCTATGTAACTCTTATTATCTAACCAGCAATTGTAGCCCCTTCATTCTGCTCCTGGTTTGTTGAAAGGATCTCTGTAGACTGGCTTTGCTTCTGTGTTGTCTCACTAAGTTTCTAGAGATTATTGTGCATTTGTTGGCTTCTGTTTTGTAACAGACACATGTGTCTTGATTCTTGATATTCCTTGAGATGCAAAGCTGATTTCTTCTTGAATGCTATCATTAGTATCAGATGGACATCAATATTTTATAGCTATGAGGAAATCTTTTTGGATCAGCTGCAGCTAAGCACTGTACTTCCTCTTCACCATAAGTGGCTCAGATCTTGGTTCCTCCAATTCACACACGATACAGAGCTCTTTCTTTCTAGATTATACTTAAACTGAAGTATACAATGCTGAAAGACTTTCTGACATCACCTATCGAAGGAGTTCCCCCCCCCCCCCGCCACACACACAGAGGTTGATACAAACTTCTCTTTGCATATCCCCAGGACTCTCATAGTCTTCTGTTTTGCTTTATATCACTAATTTGTGTTCTTTCAGCTTCCCATCAAGTTCTCTCTTTTTTTTCTTGGACCACAAATTCCTTATTTATATAACGCAAATATTTTTGGATTTTTAATTTCTATTTTATATATGTTATGTGCTATCCTCTCTTTCACACAAATATGGAAAAAAATCTAGAAGTTGTTATTATGTTGGCGAGAAACATGTTTTGTTGGTTCAAATTTAAGTGTATATATACTTTGTGTCACTGCAAAACAACTATTGTATTTTTTCCTTTGGATGATAATTTTTTGGTAAACAGTAATTTTCACAGTAATTATCTCATCAAATGACAAGCAATCCATTTTAACTCATATCAAATTCTTGCTATTATATCACAATTAAACAGATTTGTCAATACATCTATCAATAAAACAGTATTGATCTATCAATAAAACAGTAATTCTTAAGGTAGAGTGAAACATGATTTTTAGACTAATTTTTAAAACTATTATACTAATAGTTTTAAGACTAATTTTTAAAACTGTTCCATATATGCACTATAATTTTAAAATACATATGTAAAATAAAGAAATCAAGAGCTGATGGAATATTGAGTTGTTCACTCAATTTATTGAAAATAGACACAAAGTTTAGTTGACTATATAAAGGTTGAATTTTGAAAATGAGTTTATGAAATAAAATTATAGAAAGGAAACAGGAGAGGGAGGGAGTCTAATACTGGTTTTTATTATTTCTCTACACTCATCATAAATTTGATTTTGGCTACTTTATGTTCTTCAGCCTATCTTCCTAACTATCCATTTGGAAAGATAAATTTGGAAATATCTCTGGGTTTTTTTGGCTATTCTAATGAAGGAAATTAAAGAGTGTGTTAAATGTATTAATATATGTGGAAAATTCCTGAACAAAAAAAGATTGTCCCACACAAAATGGAAATAGCTCCCTAATGAGTAAATTGGGCTAGCAATATCTAAGACTAATTCCAACTTCAAGATTCTGTAGTTGTTGTTATTAAATTATATTGAATCCTAATATAGTTCTAGCACTAAATGTAGTGCAATGGGTATTAGAGAACTGCAAGATTATCTTCTCAATGAAAAGACTGTACACAAGTTAAAAAAAATGAGTCACACACAAAAACAGAGAAAATCCATTAAGACAGCATTTCATTATAATGTAAGTTAGAATTCTAAAACTATCAGTATTTTAAGTAATAGAAAGTCTTTGTATTTTGAGACAATCACATATACAGTTATAAGATGCTGACATATTGATATGATGTACCTATCCCTAACCCCCCTCCTGGTTGGACCTCAGATGAGATGAAACCTACAGTAACATAAGCTGAATTACAGAGGCATATCAGGAAGACACAAGCTAGAAAATGCAAGAAAACAGATTATACTCTATAGCTTCCAGAAAGGAACACAGCCCTGCTGACAGCCTGATTTTGGCCCATTGGGACTTGTGTCAGACTTCTTCTGACTACCAGAACTAGAAGATAAGAATTTGTGTTGTGTTAAGTCATTGAGGTTTTGGTAATTTATTATGGAAGCAATAGAAAACTAATATTGAGAGGCAAAAAATAATACAAATTATTCCCCTACTAGAGAAGGTGAACATCTTTGTTTAAACACAATTGGCTATATATTTCCTTATGTAAGTTTCTTGTTTGTAACTTTCTTTTTTGCTCAATTGGAGTCCTCTATATATTCTAGATATTAATTTGATTATTATATACTCTGCCATTTTTTCTCACAGTATGTTTTTCTTTTTGGTATGTTTCACTATGCTGATTTTTTATAATTAAATAATTATATATAACTATAACAATGTATTTAAATATAAGTATAAAAATTATATAAATATATAATAATTAAATATATTGGCCTTTAGATTTATGGATTCTGGATTTCATGTCTTATATAGGAAAACCTTCTCACCACACATTTACTAAAACAATCTTCCATATTTTCTCATTTGCTTATGTTTATTATTTTTAGTTATGTGGTCCATTTATAATTTATTTGTGTAAAGTATAAGGAAAGAGTGTAAATGTTTATCTTCACATATAAAGACTTAATTATATCAATGCCATTCAATATATTTTTCCTTTGATATACAATCACATTTTTACCACAACTATATCACATATATAATTGTTTTTAATTTTTCATTGTTTCATTGATCCATTTGTTTATTCCAATATCAATTATATATTGTTTCTACGGACTTAATTTATACAGCTTAGTTGTACAGTTTTATTAGCTGGAATGGCATGTGTTTTTTCTATCTCAAAATTTTCTTGGATATAACTGCATATTTTTTAATGACTCATGCTTTTCTCTTGTTAGACTTATTATTGAGTTTTTAATAATTTCTCTTGCTGCAACATTATTATAACTGCATAATCTATTTGGTTGTCTCCAGTGCATTGAAAAATGCAGCATGGTGTTTAAGTATATAGACTCGGTGGCCAGCCTGCCTGAATTCATCTCGTTCCTCAGCCACTTACAATTTGTGTTATGTAGCCAGTGTGCACCAAAGTTTCTTCATCTGTAAAATGGGACAACAATAGAAACTATCTCATTAATTTGTTATAAAGAATATGTGTTTTAATATGTCTAGAGACTTACAATATACCCTGTACATGTTAATTACTGTACAAACTTCTGCTAGTATTGCTATTTTTATTATGTTGATCACTTATCCTCATATTTTTTATTGATTCCTAATATAGTTGATATACAATTGTAGAGTCCATTAATAAAGTTATTTTTGTTTCCTTCCAGTTAGTATGTTGCTTATTATTTCTATTCGTCTGTCTTGACTATGGTTTCCTCTTAAGAATGAATCTTAGCAGTGACATTTTTACTCTCCTCATTTTAATGCTTAAGTTTTTACCAATAATAATGATTTTTTTTTGTAGAATACTAGTAGATGTACTTTAAGAGATTTTGAGAATTTATTCTAATCTTATTTTTCCAAGTTTTTATCATGAATGGGAATCAGATTTCATGAAGTGTTTTTGTATTGCCTTATTGAAATAATTATTCTGATTTTGTAGTAAAATTAATATATTCCTTAAAACATTGCTAAATCTCAACACATAATTTTGATGAGTATGTGGATAAAATAGGGATAAAACTTTTTTTCTAAATCTGTAAAGGGCTATTCTCTTCTGATTCTTACTATGATCAAATAAGTTTGTATGATTTCTGCTCTTCAGTATTTCTTGAGTTTTATTTGGATACATACATCAATAAAATTCTGATCGATTCACATGAAGATAACAAGTATATGAAATGAGTAAATCTTAGCTAAGCAGAATTCACCACATGTTTCTCTCAGGAATGTCTGAAGCCTGGTAATGCCCATTGGCCAAAGCTACAGAATGTACTAACTAGAGATAAACGGTGTTTGGCAACCATGGCTTTTTGGAGGTAGTATTGTTGATGGATTCATGATTTACACCTGCTTTCAGTAAAGCATGAGGTTAAACATAACTAACATGTATAACATGGTACTGAAGACAAAGAGGATACATAATGTGATAACTACCTGTTAATTAAGTATTTAATTAAGTATTTAATTGCTAAAAGGACTCACAGGACTCAAATACTGGAATACTCTCGAAATCTCAAGAGCAGGCAACTGTATTCTCTCATCACTGGGTCATTCAGGATATGATCTGTCTCGAGGTCTTGAACTACAACACACACACACACACACACACACACACATATATATATATATACATACATATATATATACACACACACACACATATATATATACACACACATACACACATATATGTGTATATATATACACACATAAAATAATATATATATGATTTTCATTATGCCTCATACTTACTTCTAAGCATAAGATTTATAGCTTGATTTATCCACGTATATTTTTCTTTAATATTTTATTCCTCCTTAGATTCAGTTTTTCATCTTACAGAGTGTATATTGAAATGACTCTTTCAGAGATGTATTTATTTTGCCATGGCATTAAGTACAAACCTCTTAATTCTTCAGAATGCCTCTTTTGTCTTTTATCTGTTGCCTCTGTATTCATGATTTGCCCTACAGCACTTTCCTTCCCATTAGTCTTCTGCATGGTGTTGGCAAAGTGATATTCTTTAGTCTTATTTCTTTGTGGAACTATCATATTCTACTCTTGATTTCAGCTCAGGTCATGATCTTACAGTCATGGGATAGAGCCCCATGTCTGGCTCCATGCTGGGCATGGAGCCTGCTTAAGATTCTCCTACTCTCTCTCTCACATGCTCTCTCTCTCTCTCAAAAAAATTAAAAAAAGTTGTTTGTTGGAAATTTTAATAGGACTTTAAATGGGAGATGAAATAGAAATATCAGTTTGGCTGGCCTCCTTAATTCAATTATTCTCACTTGATTTTCACAACAAGTTTGTGATAAGGCTTTTAGAATTCCTATTGTACAGATGAGAAAAATGAGATTCAGAGAATTTAAATAATTTGTGCACAAATAATTACACATAATTATTAGACACATCTGGTCAATATGGTGCTTGGGTATGTAATCATCTGTGTTCTCTCAAAGTTGGCTCTTCTTTTGCTCCAATGCCATGTCTATGAGATTGATACATAATCTAGGTGCTGTTGCTCCTAAATGTACTAGAGGTATTTATACTTGGAAGATCTGGGAGTTTTTGAAATCTATTTCTCAGCTCTTTCTAGTGATTTCTAAATGAACAACAGTGATGTTTATCGGAAGTTCTGTATAAGGAACCATTAATTAGTGGAAAGAATATGCATTTTAGATTATTTATAGCAGATTTAAATCTTGGTTTTCAGTTCCAATAACTAACTGTGTGACTTTATGCATGTAATAATTATTTTTCAACTTCCTCATGTTTTACTCTCTTCTTTTAAAAAAGTACATATAGTAGCATATATTTCAAGGACTTATGTGAAAATTTATTGGGATACATATTTAAGAGTCTAGAAGGTGAGGCATGTGTTGGACACTGACCAAAGGGTAGCTTCCTTCTCATTATACATATCATATTTCATTTTGAGAACAGCCCAAGAGTTGGATATTATCATTATTACCAGTGAGGACTTTTGGGCTCAGAGAGGTGAAACATGACTTGCACTAAGCCATGTAGTTAATAAGTGGTGCAGTCAAATTTAGCATGGAAGGCTGCAGGACACTACACTTTTTGTTTTCTCCAGGGATTTTTCTAATTCCCATTCTGAACTTGGTACCACATGAACACTTCCTTTGATCTAAGCAGTCCTTCCTGTTGGAATCCCCTGAGTTTACTTCTCTCTGGTGTTTCAGGCCACTGGATTTAATTAAAGAGAACTGAGTTTCTCTTTGTTGGAAAACCTTCAGGAAAGGGACCTATTTTTAATGATTTGGAAAATGGAGAATTAAACAAATCTGAGCCTGTAACTGAAATCATTAGCAAAGAGTTTTGGTGGTAGTTAGGATTATGGATAGAGAGAAATAAATCTCACACAATAGATAAAATCATTGCAAAGGGGGAAAAAACCTCTTACTCCATTTATGTAAATAAAAATGCCTGGATTTAATAGAAAGTTGTCAAGATGGCTATATTTATCTTAACAGTGTAGAAAGCAGCCTGGATTCAGCTCTATAATTAACAATTGTCAAAACGTTTTGGTACACAGGATTGTGTGTGTGTGTGTGCATGTGAGAGAGAAAAAGAGAGAATTATTACTGATAAATTCTAGGATACACCAACAGATCTCTTTGCCACTTTTGTTGTAGTAATACAGGGGACCCTAGTTTGTACTTTTTCTATTCACTTTTCACCCTGAAGTGTAAAAGAAGTTGTTGGAGGAGGGAATGCTTTAATTTCCTAAATGAAAGAAGGAAGGTTCACAAGTTGGCTATTGAGGATATTAACATGTCATCATGTATCACTTTAAACTTTCCCTGAGCATATTGATGATGTAGTTTAATGCTCACCAAAATCTTGTAGGTAAGTATGTCAAATGTCACCTGTCCATTTAATAGATGAGATTGCCAAGGCACAAAGACATTGAATGCCTTACCAGTGCTTTAATTACTACTTACTGTCAGGGTTTGTGTTATAACACAAATGTTAAGATTTCTAGTCTAACCCTCATTTGAATATATGTGAATTGGTTTGACAAAGATTTTCTTTTTCATTGTGGCATCCTACTAAAAGACAGAATCTTGCTACTAAGAAGAACCCCCTTAGAAGGTGATGCATCCTATCCCCTGAGTTTGTGTGATAATCCATCCAAGTACCTTCCATAAAGAGTGTATGCCTTTTTATACCCTTTAGGTTAAACATCTGTAAAAAAAAAAAAAAAAACTCACTAAGCTTCCATGAATAAATGTTTAGCTAAATTCGAATAGTATATCATGGGCATAGTGCACTTTATGGACATATTGTCTTCACCCTGTAAATCTAGGGCTTTGAATTTCTTCATAAGTGACTGCAAATTCCCAGTTGATTTAAGGCTGGTCAGTTAGTGAATTTGAGTGTGTTCTGGTCATGAGCTTAGGAGAATTACAGATGCAACATTAATTATATGTGTAAGGGGACATATTCAACTGTAGATAACATTAGGCTTTGGCAGATACTTGTTTCACAAGAACTGATTCATTTTGACAGAAGATCCCAGAAGACACAATTCTATCAAATACATACTTGGAACATATATCACAAACTTTTAAGTTCTGAAGAGAAAACTGGAGATTATCTCTTGCAAATACTTCATCTTACAGATGAGGAAACTGAGGCACTGTAACCTAGTAGTTAATGGATAGATTTTGAAGTTCAAATTCAAGTTCCCCCATGTCAACTACCTTGACAAACTTAACAACCCTTTTTTATTATTATTTTATGTATGGAAACTGACATGCATAAGTCTCAAAGGATCTCCAATTCAACCATTAGAGATGCTTTCTTCCACGTATCTATTAACATCTCAAAGACCTTATGTTTCTTCCATATATCTACCAGCATCACAAATACCCTGCTGGTCAAATGAACAAATAAATAAAAACATACATACAAAATAAACAACTTAGCTTGTAACCCCCTTCATGACTTTGCATAGACAAATACTGAAAACTTTAAGCCTTATTTTCAACTATGAAATAATGGAGTTACCTCTTTAAGATCTATGAACATAAATACCAGATGCAGCATTATAGTGATTAAGTATACTGAAGACACTACAGAGTGAAGCAATGTCCCCTCTGAAAATCAAAAGCAGAAAATGTTTTATTTTGGTTTCTCTTCCCTGGAGGAAATTTTTTTTTCTTCCCTGTGTTAACTGTAGTTGATTTTCCTTCACAAATTTTCCTTGATTTTCCTTCAAGTATTAGTCTTTTTATTAATATAGTTATATATGGTATGAAAAGTCCAAATCTTCTTTGTGTATTTCAGCTTATATGTTTTTTTTTAATTGAACTAACCAAGATGAATATGACATATACCAAAAAAACTGAGCCCCACATTTGGGGCTGACACAGTTCTGGCTGACATGTGTGTATGACATGCATATACACCTACATGCATAGGTCACCTACATGGGACCTATAACAGATGAGCCACCAATTCTAACAGCATCATCCTCCATCTAGTTAGAACGGAATTCTGCTAAAACAAAGTCACAAAAGATTAGCTAGCATACACACAAAGCAAGACTTATTGAAATCCCACCTACATTGTGCTATGATTTAACCAATTAGCATGGTTAAATAATAATTACTCTAGAAAAGCAGTACCAACTTGAAGAAAAAAAATAGCAATGATTTGGTACTAAACAATTTTGTACAAATCAGTGTTTATAAAAAAATTAACTGAAAGGTTCTTTCAGATGCTGTTTGTGATAGCTTTTTATAATTTATTTATTTATTTTTTTTACATCTATTAAGCTTGTTCCTGGAGGCTCTGGTTAACAGCACTGGGGCAGAGTTTGAAGCTAACAGCCTGGACTATAGAACATTAGTCACCCAATAAAACCTTAATATAATTTCTTTCTGAAAAGAACCACTTCTTCATTTACTTTTGAAATAAACAACACATTAAAAGATTACTCATTCTTTTGTTAACTTCAGCCCAGTGTTCTTACATGTTCACACTGAAAAGTTCCATGAAGTTTATTTCAAGCAACAGGGGGCTGAGAAAGCTGATTTCACTTATAGTTTGAGGTTTCTTCCCCCTCGTTAAATATTTATACTGCCAATAAACAAACACAGATGTTTAAAAAGAAGGAAAAAAGCTAACTAAAAACCTTGCCCTGTGAAAACAGGCATATGTTAATGGTTTTCAGTATGGTTTGATTTGGAATATACTAGAAATGATGCAATTACCTAATGGTTTGCATAACAAATGCAGAAATTCTTTGGCCTATGTAAACAATGAAGTTTTTATAAGTCCTTTAACCTATGTTACACATAGATCAGTCATTACGTTTAGATAGATGTGGCAGAGCTGTCTAAAAGCTAAAAATATCTAGTATGATCAAATAGCCAAGTGCATTAATCAAATACTGGCAACTGGATAAAAATCATAAATAGATGGTCTGCTAAATCATCAGTTAATATATCAACAGGGAAGAACAATTAGAAAAGTCATCAGTGACATTTTATGAGTTATTATTGAAAGATAATTGTTTCTGTAATCAATAAGGAACCCTTTAGCCCTAGAGTTGAACCATAAAAAAAAAAAAAAAAAAAAAAAGCAAGCAGATGAGTCTATATGTTATTTTTTTCTCCTGTAGGTGTTAGCCCAGATTTGGTCTTGACTAGTATTGGGAATATTGTGACATAAATAAAGGTGTTCTTACTAACTTTTATAAGGTAAGTATCTTCAGCAATAAACTAGAATACAAAATACATGCCATTAAGTAGGTGCTACACAAAATGGAGAATCTGTCTTTATATCTCTCTGTGGGGCATTCCAGTGTTGTGATTGCTGTAGTGGGGTAGAAGGAGCAAGCTCTTCTTTAACTTTGAAAGAATGTTCACAGTTAATGCTTCACAGGGACCCAAGGAATGGAGGTGGGAACAGATTGCTCTATCTTTCAAAATGACTTTTTGTCTGCTTTTGCTTTTCTTTTATGTCCTGTTGAAAAGCCTGTGATTTGAGAGAAAACAGAAAATGATGGCTGAAATCAGAGACAGAGTTGAAAAAAAAAAAAAAGGGAGAGAAATAAGCTGATGAAATCAGAGTGGATTAAAATAATTCTTATTAAAATACCACATTCAGTGGCTGGGAATTTTTGTGGCACCCATGATATATGATGGGAAATGCCTGCAAGATGAATGTGAATATTCTGAACTTCATTCTGGTATTTATAAAAAATGTATTTCCAATAGGCTGACTGATTTCAATGCCAAAAATAGGAAAATAGAAGAAAAAATTATCTTTAAATGAGCGACTTCAAATAAAAACCTTAATTGTACATGGGTTAGACAGACATGAATAGTATTTATTTCAATCATTCATCCATTCACTTAGTCAAAGTATATTTGCTGTGTATTCCATGCCAGGTGCTCTTCAGGCAAGCATAAAGTAAATACAAAAATAAATGAAGCATACCTAGGACTGCAGTAATATAAAAAAGATAAACAATCATAAGTGTTGGCAAAGATGTAGAAATTAAAACCTTCATTCATTACTGATAGGGATGTAAAATGATGCAGTCACTTTAGAAAACAGTTTGTCAGTTCCTCAAAAGTTAAATAGAGTTACCAAGTAAACTAGGAATTCCACTCCTGGTATGAATACAGGGGAATATAAAACATATGCCCATGCAACAGTGGATACATAAATATTCACAGCAACATTATTCATAATAGCCCCAAACTGGAAACAACCCAAATGGTCATTAACTGATAAACAGATGGTCAAAAAGCGGTATATCCATACAAAGGAATATTATTCAACCATATAAAGAAATAAAGTGTGAATTCATTTCAATGTGAACCTTGAAAACATTATGCTAAGTGAAAGAAGCCAGACACAAAAGGCCACCTACTGTATGATTCCATTTATATGAAATGTCCAAAGTAGGGAAAATGACAGAGACAGAAAGTAGAGTAGTGGTTGCCAAGAGCTAACAGGTGGAGGCAGATGGGAGAATGACTGTTCCATGTATGATTTCCAAGTTTTATAGCTACATTCAGTGGAATAAGTGGGGTAAACTATGATTACTCCATCTTAATTGAAACTGTAAACATATTCTCTTTTAAATTCAATAAAGTTTTTGCTTCCCACACTCAATTGAAACTGTTCCTGTTGAAGTCGTCAATATTCATTATGGTGCTAAATCCAGTGTTTAATCTCTGTGTTCATAGTTGTTGACATTGAGACTTTGATCAAAGCTCACCTTCTCAAGGAGATCAATTCTAACAATTTAATGCCACAAACTTCCCCCACAAACCTCAACTTTTCTTTGCTCTACTCTACACTTCTTACAGTACTATTACCTTATCAATTTTAGACAATTTAGTAAATTATTTTACTCATTTTTATTTCATCACTCTAGAATTTACAGTCAGTTATCATTGTTATATTCACTTTCTTAAAGTTTATTTACTTATTTTGAGAGAGGCAGAGACAGCACAAGTGGGGAAGGGGCAGAGAGAGAGAAAGAGAGAGAGAGACAGAGGGAGAGAGAGAGAGAGAGAGAGAGAGAGAGAGAATCCCAAGCAGGCTTCACATTGTCAGCGCAGAGCCTGACACAGGGCTTGAACTCACAGAACTATGAGAACATGACCTGAGCCAAAACTAAGAGTCAGATGCTTAACCAACTGAGCCACACCCCTGTTTTATTCACTTTTGTATTCTAAGTGCCTAAAATAGTGTTGAGCTTAAAAAGCCCGGGTAATTTGTTTAATAAATTAATGAGCTGTAGGAAATTTCTCTCAATTATTTATTGGAAAATTTCTTCTCTCCCTTTTATAAATATCTATGTCTTTGAGAAGAGAGTTAACACAGCAGGATGCTATCTTTAGAGTGTCCTGTTTACAAGATAAGTTGTTAGCTGGCATCTGGGAGCTTGGATTTCAGGAGAGCTCCCACTATTCCCAGAAATGATACGAGTGGGGTTTCCCACATGCTGTTACAACTCATTGGTGGGGGAATTAAGTACATCCTGCATGACTCCAATGGGAAAATACTCTTTGAAGCTTGTACCTAGCTTCCTCTGCTCTTCACCCCACGAACTTTGCCCCTTTGCTGATTTTGTTCAGTATCTTTTAGTTGTAATAAATCACAGCCACAAATGCAACTATATGCTGAGTTCTGTGAGCTATCCAAGTGAATCACTGAAAATGGAAATGGTCTTGGGGAACTGTAAAACACACACATATGTACACACACCTATCTATGTATCTATGTATCTATCTATCTATCTATCATCTATCTATCTAGATATATATGTGAATATATACATGTATATATTCAATTTTGGCATATATATATATATATGTATACACACACACACATATATGGCATAAATATGACATCACTGATTAGAGCTTTCTTGTATTATTTCCATTATTTCCACGTTTTCTGTTTATTGTATCCTCTATTACTCATACTGGAAAATCTCCTCAAGTGGCTAGAGAGAGCTAGTTTTCAATTGATATTTAAAGGTGATGCATATAAATTGATAGTTTTGTATATACAGTAGGGGTCATTGCTTAAGAGTTATCACCAGATAAACTGACATTTATATTGGAGATATCTGAATATCAAAATTCAGATTAAAATTTTTTTCTGGCAGTGTTCCATTTCCACTGAGAAAAATCCTCAGCTATCTTTCCCAGACAATAGAAGTTTTCTTATTGTTATTTTCCATGTTTGTAGTGGTTATATATAGAGTTGTGATGGGAGTATTCTGTATACACACCCATCCACCTGATACTTCAGACTTCTACTTTGGCATTAAGACTTCAGCCTCCTCCAGTGGTTTACAGGGAACATTGGCTGCCTGACCATCTATATCCTGCTCTGCCAGAACACAAGGCCTACAGGTCCTTCAGCCCTGTTCCATCACTTATCACCCTCTATCTGCTTTTCCAAAATACTGTTGAAATCTTTTGTCAGCTTGGCCCTTCTTGTGTTTTACTATTGTGGATTTATACATTTTTAATATTTTATTACCATTTTAATAGGATCCTGGGATGGAGAGAAGATAGAAACCCATGCTAAAGCCCAGTTATAAACATTTTTATTAACTTCTTTATAAAATTGTCTCTAGAAATAATCCCTGAGCAGATTGTTAGGCTGCCGATAAGGTGTGATGAGCAATCATGACAAGATCCCCTTTTCTCCCAATGTTCTTTTCACTTGCTTGTTCACACATGAAATCCTTGTGGCATCAAACAAATACTTTAACTCCACAGAGACAAAATTGAAAAAAGACATTTCAATATCTGTAAAATGTTGGCATAATTCAAACTCATAAGTGAAATACAGATTTCAAATCTTACTGAGAGTAAATTTTGAGTAGGAAAAGGTAAAGCATAGTGTCAGGACTCTAGACCTAAAATGCAGGAATTTGAACACCAAAATAGATATAAAATACACAGTACAGGGTTTAGGTATAAAAACCAATTCACCTCTGATAAGGCTATATAAAACACAATGTTAGCCAGACTGGGAAACAGGCTTATAAATATAATCTTAACATTACCACACAGGATTCAGTGGCTTTTGCTATGCTAGAGGGGATTACACTAATGATACTTAATTCCTCATCAGCTCTAAAACCCTATAATACGTTAGAAATATTTGAACCGGAATAACCATTATACTTGCTGACCTATACTTAGCATTACTATTGATGTTTAAGTATTAGTATTTTCACTACGCGTGAACCTAGATCATTCTTTCAGATTTTATTTTTGTTCCACAGTTAATGTTTCTTTAGTTTAAGGGATTCATATAAGAGGACTGAGCCTATCTCTCCAAGGGTGTTTGAAATATTTACCCTAATCGGAACAGTTCCTTCTGATTCTTATCCTTTCTTGCCTCTACTGAATGTTGTGTTGATGTACTCTTCCAGGTACCATAAGTGGAACAGACATTCCTTGCAGGCATGAGACTGGATTAATTTTGATCATAGGCTTCTCATCTCTGCTTTCCATTGGTGACAAGTGTGGAGAGCAGAGGTGCATAGTTTATAATTCCTGCATGATCTGTAAGACTTGCAGTTGAGGGCATCATCAACAAAGAAAGTAACGACCTTGGAAAGAGTCATTAGAAGCCAGTGTTCATGGTGGCTCAATGAATGATACAGCATAATGAGTAATAGTGCAACCAGCATTAAATGAATGATAAAAGGGAAATGCAGAGGCAAAAAGTCATCCAAACAGGTGGCATTGTGACAACAGTGTTGCTCTTTATTGCAGTGAAAGATATAAAATTAGCTAATAACAGTTCATTTGACAATTAAAAACTCAAAAAGATAATTCTTGAATATGAACAGAAAAAGATGGCTCCTGGAAACTATGAAGAATCTTCACTTACTAAACAATAAATAAACGTGTCTTCTTTTTCCCTTTTTCTAAATTTTCATCAATAAATCACTGTACCTCTAATGGGCCCACAAATTTTATAATTCCCTTTAAACCAGATCGTTTATATACACAAGAGATTCACACAAAAAAGTATTTGCTGAGGACCCCACACAACTATGAGTAGCTCAGGCTGTGAGAACTAGGTCATATATTTTATCAGATGGCTTGTATGAAAGAAGCCATTGAACAATGAAGTGAAGTTTCCGATGTTTATCATATTTGACAAGTCCATTTCTAGATGAAGGGTTAAACAGGTCAATTAAAAGACAGACAGATAAACAAATATATTGACATGTATTTAAATATCCTTTTTTTCTAAGTTATATTAATTATAATTTACTTTACAAATATTTCCTAATATGAAATTAAGATAGCTTCTGAAGTTTCCGAAATTCAGTTCAAGAAAATTTGGGTTAGTTTCTTGTCTTTATAATGCTATAGAACCAGTTTGAATAATGATTTGTTTAATTTTTGCTCCCAAAATCTACAGGATAAAATGTAGTTTAGTATAGACCATGAAATAACTTACATAAAGTTTAAAACTACAGAAAGCAAGAGAATATTTTGTGTAGGGCTATAAACCTACATGATGAATGAAAGCAAATGCATGATAATGATAAATGCCATATTAAGGATAGAAGCTCTGATGGAAAGAGAGAAAGGCATGAGATTGAGAATTATTCGACAGGAGGCTTCAATTATATTTTAGTGTTTTATTGATAAACATGTAGATGTTTGTTTTCTTATTCATTCAAACATTTTCTCTAAACTATTTTGCAATAACTTTAAAAATCCTCTTATTATAATTAGAACTATTATTCTACATTAGTTATATTATTCTACATTTTCTCTTAAGAATTATGAGTTTTAGGGGGCGCCTGGGTGGCGCAGTCGGTTAAGCATCCGACCTCAGCCAGGTCACGATCTTGCGGTCCGTGAGTTCGAGCCCCGCATCAGGCTCTGGGCTGATGGCTCAGAGCCTGGAGCCTGTTTCCGATTCTGTGTCTCCCTCTCTCTCAGCCCCTCCCCCATTCATGCTCTGTCTCTCTCTGTCTCAAAAATAAATAAACGTTAAAAAAAAAAGAATTATGAGTTTTATCTTCATATTTTTTTGTCTGTAATGCACCCAAGAATTCATGGTGTTAATTAGAGAATCAATTTTATTGTTTTCCATATGTGCAACCATTACCTCCAACACTGTTTATTGAAGAGTCCATTCTATTTTCAATAATTTTTAAGGTCACTTTTGTCATTTATCAGGTTTTTATATTTGGATGCTTCAGCTTGGAATCCCTATTCTATTCCATTGCTGCATTTGCATTATTGTTCCATATTGTTGCGAGTTGTGTGTTCTATAGCTCATGCCTCTCCTCCTCTCATCACTTATATCCCTACCCTCCTGTTTAACTTTCTCATTTCTGGATCCTATGTTTCTCTTGGATTTTAAATGCTTTCTTCCTCTGTGCTTTACCTGGATACCTCATATCATTCTCTAAGATTAAACTGAAGCATCTGTTCCTCAGGGTAGCCTTTGCCCAACACTTACTGTGGTCAGACCCTTCTATTAGATATACATTTATAGTGTAGAGTACCTGTGCATTTTCCTGTGACTCTTACAGTAATTATTAATATATTTGTGCCATTAATAATTTTGTTTAACCCATTGGACTATATGTTTTTAATAGTAGGGGTTGTATCTGTCTTCTTTTGCTTTGTTTCTCCAGTAACTTACACAGTGCCTGAGGCCTAATAGTCACTCAGTATTTATTGAGTGAATGTGTTAATTTTGTCTCTCTGATTTGACTGTCATCCTCATCATTCTAATCCTTGTGGAAAGTATACTAAAAGGAGTCAGAGAGAGAGAGAGAGAGAGAGAGAGATTAAGACTTGTTTGTGCTATGGAGAGAACACTGGACCAGAAACCACACGTTCTAGGAGCTCTTACATCTGCAGTGGGTTCTGCAGTTGACAAGCCTGTTGTCAGGGTCTAGGGCAAGTGTAAATTCTGGTCCTTAAGTGGTTGGGACTGCCTCCAGGACCTTGGTCAGTAGGGCCAGCACTAGTTTAAGGGTCTACTTTGAGGTTTATAGCAACCTGTTACCAAGTGTACAGATGGCTATGACTTCCTCTTGGTTCCTAGGCAGGCAAGATTTGCCTTGGACCAGAGCTGAGGGGCTTGAAAGGTCACAGGCCTGCTTCAGGATTAGTAGACTTGATTCTCGTGGCACAGCTGGACTGAAACATCTCTCCCTAGGTCCCTGGGTAAATAGGACTATTCCTGGCCTGTGGCAAAAAGAAACTGGAGCTGAGCTATAGGACTGTTTCAGGATTAGCATTTGGATCTAGGTCAGAGGGCCTGTCTCAGGGCATGGACAGATGTGTATCCTAGTGAGTCCCATGGTGGGCAGCAGTATTCTGTCCCATGGCCAGGAAGGTCTTGGGGTTGAGATACAGGCCATTTCAGGGTCTACAGTCAGACTAAGGTCATAGGGTCTGTGTGAGGGACAGTTGGGCATGTCTCCTGACAGGTTACCGAATGGACATGACTGATGGTTAAGAGGGGCTGGAATCACATATGGTCCATAGCCAGGTCCGAGGTCCTTAGGTCTGTTCCCTGAGGCATGGGTGGGTGTGACTTCTGCCAGATCCCGGATAAATGGTACTAGCAGCAGGACCAAGGACACATGAGGCTATAGCTGACTCCATAGGGAGACGGGGCTGTTTTCAAGTTTGTAGCTGGAGCCAGGGTTGGGGTTTTGCCACCTAGGCACGGGCCTGCCTTTTCAAAATGCCCACCCCTCCCAGGTCTTGGGCTTCTCCAGGGTTCCAAAATCTCCTGCCTGGATACCAGATTCCCACAAAGGCACTTTCTTCCATGGATGGCTACCAAATAATTGTTGCTGAAGGAGGGATGTGAACAGTGGATCTCCTATTCTACCATCTTGCTAATCTATTTAAATCTCTAATTTCTCTCAGCAATGTATTATAGTTAAGAGTGTATAGGTCTTGTACATCTTTCTTTTATTTCCTACATTTCTTTTATTTTTTGCTATTTTACAGAATTTTTTTTCAAAATTTCCATTTGCAATTGTTTGTTGCTAGTATATAGTATTATAATTTTTTTAAGTTTATTTATTTTGAAAGAGAGAGAGCACCGAGAACACACAAAGGAGGAGCAAAGAGAGAATCCCAAGCAGGCTCCACATAGCCCATCCAGAGCTTGATGTGTTGCTCAAACTCACTAACCAAATTGGTGAGATCATGACCGAGATGAAATCAAGAGTGAGTTGCTCAAACGACTGAGCCACCCAGGCACCCCTATAGTAGTATAATTTTTTTATATCTATCTAGTACTCTACAATCTTTCTAAAAACACATTATTTTCTAGTAGCTTCCTTACAGATTTCGTCAGTTTCTCTACATAAGCAATCAAGTCTTCTATCAACAGAGACAGTTTTACTTGGTTTTTATTTCTTTATTTTGGCTTATTGCCTACCTAGAACCTTCAGTACATCTTCCAGAATCCTGAATTTTAGGGGAAAGGCATTTGGTTTCTAACTATTAAATATCATATTGGATATAGGTTTTCATACATCAAGTAAAGAAGCTCCTTTTTATTCCTAATTTGCTGAGAGTTTTTATAATAATGTTACCCTCTGGAATATAGGACAGTCATACTTACCACCTATTTTAAGAAATTACGGTTCCCTAAAGTCAGTGCTCATTTTGGTAGGACCCACTGTACATGCAAGGTATCATTTAGCCTTCTTTGTGTGATCCTATGAGAATCAGGCCTTGGCAAATTGACTAAAAAATGCAGTGATTTTGACTCAATTATTGTTATGAGTAATAAATAAATTGTCCTTCCCTCTGGTCCAAATGTCTTTTCTACAAACACTCATGATACTATGGCAGACTAATTTGCTGGCTTTCAAGCTAGGTAAAATCTAAGACTCTTCATGCTTCTTGATAGTATCAAGCTCTATCTTCCTTGGGTTTAGGAGAGAGGTCTCAGAAAAAGAAACAGTTCTGTGATCAGCATTACCAAAGGGAACACATGGTTCATTATGAACATAACGTCTAATGTGCTTCTATGAATGCAAAAATTTTCTTTCAAGTGTGCTAGCCAAGCCCATAGCCCAATTTCAAGGTAGGTCTGAGAGTTTCAAAGGTATATTTTTTTAATGTTATAGTTAAATATAATAAATATGAATGGCTTTATTTATTTTTATCAAATACTAGGTGCTAAATTCTTTGCAAGTGTTTACTAATTTGATTCTCATGATAACCCTTTGAGTGTTATATGTTAGCATTTTCATAGAATTGCACTTAAATTATCCTGCAACCTTTTCCTGGAATTTTAAGGTCTTCCTGAAAATGATGCAGTGGGAAGAAATAGATATCTGTTTTTGCTTGCTTGTTTGCTTTTTTTGTTTTTTAAATCTGGCACTCTTAAACTTCAATATGGCTTCCAGAAAATGGTAATCATGTTTTATCAATAATTACGATTCTAAAGAAAGGTACTCAACCTCTTCTGTACACATGCCACATGCCAAGTGGTATGCTACACAAACATCACAGCTACATAGGCATATGCAGATGATATACACAAAGTCAAATCACTCACATGCCCACACACACAAACACATGCACCCAGATTTCTTGGCAGTTTCTCTGGATTGTATTTCTACATAACAGGTCTCTGGTTTCCAAGAGGGAGGAGACAAGAAAATTATGCTGAACAGGATATATTTTCCATTCATTACACTACAAAGATATCGGCACAAACTATTAGAAATGTATGAATGTACCTGCTCAAACACAAATCACTGATAACACTGATAACACTCTAATTACCATAGTATCTCTGAGTATTAATGGCAGAACCACCACAGATTCCAATGTTTTGAACTATTGAGATAGCTAAGGTTATGTGGACAGCTGAAGTCCATAAACTGTCACTGATAAGTACTTTGGTGAATTACGCCTAACTTGGCACTTCTGTTCTCCATATTTTGTACAACTGTCCTCACTGAACATCTTAACAAATCAAGTTAAGTGAATCAGCGTAAGTTTCATCTATTTTTATGAGTTCGATGGACATGATATTTGATGTGAGGATGGTGTGAAGACCACAGTCACGAAGTCAAACAGACTTTGAATAATATCATCTCCTGAGTGCCATGTTGCACCCTCTTCCTTATCTCATAAGATTGTTGAACAGACACAATACAGTATTTACAATGCTACAGCATTCCTGAATTATAATAAATATTTCTTATACTCATCTTTTTTCTTACTCCCATCACTTAAATTTGACAACAAACACAATAAACAAAACACTTGATTAAGGGAAAAAAAAAGATAATCACAATCTACCAATTTTTTGATCAATGAATGACAGTCTCTAAATCTCCCCCAGAAATTTTTTCATACTATTGTCTTTTATATTTAAAGATAATGCTCCTTAATCTTAATTTTGGTTTATGTAGCTGTAGGACCTAACACTGTCCTCAGTAAATTACATAATGTTTATATTCCATTATTT
Organism: Felis catus; assembly: GCF_018350175.1. NCBI lineage: Eukaryota > Metazoa > Chordata > Mammalia > Carnivora > Felidae > Felis > Felis catus. The sequence continues at coordinate 64,336,753 of NC_058379.1, read as the reverse complement.
TTTGCTCTTTTTAAAAACTCATTTGTTTGGGGCAGGAAATGGGGTCCATCTAAGGAGCACACATTTCCTTGCAGCAATGAATAAGTGATAAGAGCAATGACTATAAAGATGAGAATGAAAGTGGGCTGGGGACTTCTCTTTACAAGTTATTCCCTTCTCAATTCAGGCAACTTTTTTCTTTCTTCCCCTTTTCTCCCTTCTCTTAAGAATAAACACATGGTATTTTTCTTACCATGTATATCATGTATAATAATGATATTGTGATGTTAAGGGATGTAGTTACATCCTAAGCATGGGCATATGGTAAAGCAGAATGATAGAAAAAGACTGAATCCCTTGAAATTATTGAGATGCACCATGGTGAATACTCTACACATTAACCTCTTGTGTGAGACAAACTCCTTTTGTTGATTAGTCGGATTTTCCATTATTTTCAACCAAAAATATCCTGAAGTGATAAATCCCCATACTCTGCATATAGCAACATGTCCTTTGCCCAAGAAACAAATTTAAAATGTCAACTGGATTTGTATGCATTTTCTAAAATCAGACTATTAGTGACACTAAGCACAACGACAACAACAAAATCCTTAAAAATTGGCCCCAAAAATCCTATTTTTGCATAGACTTACACTTGAGATAAAGAAAATGAAAACAGTGAAAGATTCCAAGTACAGATTCTCTGTAGTGTCCTTTCCATAAAAGGTTTGGAAGAATTCCATTCTGCTGGATTTCTGAGCTCTTTAGAGAACTTTAGATCTGACACAAAATATTTAGCATCAACCAAAAGTGATAAAATGGAACCAAAGTGGCTTTGCCTTCCTGGCCAACTTCTCCAGAGATGTATTCATATGAACCTGACCTTGTGACCCCTTTATTTCTTAAATGGGTCTGTTTGCAATGCATACATCTTTATTCCTTAATTCAATAAATATTTCCTTATTGGCATAGCTTATTTGCTTCACTCTTATGGTTTCACTTGATGGTTTTCATAAAGGCATATTCAAAATGTGTGTTGTTCTATCTCTACATCCCTATATTACCTTCATGTATGGATGTCATATCCCAGTGCTATCTTACTAGATCAACTCTTATCCTTACTTCACTAATTTCAGGGACATACAAATTGACAATCAGCCTAATTTTTCCATCTTTAATAATCCCTAAGTCATGTTTTATTGGGTTAATAGGTTATTTATGGTTTTATTGAAAATGTATTTAATATTTTATATTTAAGATTTCTGGCATATTTTATATTTTCAGCTCTGAACTTCCATTATGTCGTATCTTATCCTTTTCAAAGATCATATAGCGTGTTACAGTTTTAAGAAAACTTAGTGATCATGGGTTGCAATTTTCTCATTTAGAACTAATAATAATTTTTTTAAATGTTGAAAGAATAAAATAGAGTCAACTCTTTAAGGATAGAAGTTAAGCTATAGATAATTGATAGACAAATAATTCTTGTCCTCAATTAGGTAAATTAATTTTGTTCAGTAGAGATAAAACTGCTTTGTATCCTAAAGAAAAGATTATTCCAGACATTATATTTTATTGCCATATGGGATATTAATTAGTTAATTTCTATTATTAAATTCATTTAATCATTACTGGTTGTATTTATATGTGTCTATTCTTCAAATTCACCTTTAACATTTACTGATTTCCTCGTTAAATTGAGTTAAATAAAATTATTAACATTTTTAACTTTTTGAAAAATTATACTTTAGTGGCACTATTACTAATTCCATTTTGTAAGTGATGCACTGTGATTCTGAATGTTAAAATAGTTGTCCAATTTGATTACTTGACTACTAGCAAATCACAGACTAAAGTCTAGTGCTTCTTCTCCACTAATGCATAATTAGTGATATATCCTAAAATTTCAGCTTATATTCCAGACTTTTCTCTCCTCACAATTCTGTTTTGTATCTAATTACCTACATATCCATTTGTCTTACACACATTAATACACACACACACACACACACACACACATACACATACACACAATGAACAAGAAAAAAGTAATATGAAGTTCATGGAACATGGCGAAAATATTCTATTTCATTACATTTCTTTATTATTTTTATTTTCACCAATAATAAAACGAGAAACTACTAAACAAACATGGAAGGCACATGTTGATTTTGTTTTGCTTCTAGTTATTTAATTGCTATAACCTAGTGTAAACAATGGCCATTTAAGTTTAGTGAAAGGATGCTTTTTATTTATTTTTTATTTTGTTTTATTGTGATACCTATATGTACATGGTTACCATATTTGTAACCTGCTGACCGTTTGTTTTTCTTGCAACTGTTTATATATTATGTTTCCCTTCTGAAGAAGAAGATGTTTCCATTTAAAACAATGGTGGTGGTGTCAAAGAAACAGGAATTTGTTTTTAAAATACCATGTTTTCTATTTTAAAAAAGAAGGGAAAATTAAGGGAGAAGGGGATTTTTGTTTAAGAATAGCACATGGACAGAAGATGTGTCTAATTAGATCTACGGTTTCTTTGTCAAAGACTGAGAACTCTGCAGAAAAATAAACAATGCATTTTACTCCCTGGGCAGAAATAGTCCATCGAGTTTATTTTCCTCTTAGAATAGCATAGTGAGTAGGGGAGAAGGAGAGAGAAAACCATAGTTTTAAAAGGATTTCAGAATTATTCTTTGCCATTTTTTTGAAAGAAGAACATATGCATTAAATAATCCATCAGCTCTTGCACAGCAGTGCTCCAAACCAGACTGATATCTTGTGATATTCCTTTTGTCAACCATCCTCAGCTAATGAGGACCTTAGTTCAAACAAGTGTCTCCCAAACTGTACCATGGGAAACCTTCTCCACCAGGTGTTAGCACTTACTAGGTTGGAAGGGAGAGGCAAGTAGGTGGGTTGTTTACAATTAAATATGCTTGTGAAACCCTGTACTAATTAAAGTTATTTTCTTGTTTTTCTCTTTTTTTGCAGAACATTTAAGAGACTTTGTTATCCCAATGTAACTATTTATTTTTTTATATTAATTTAGCTTATTGAGATTGTGTTTGATGGAGCATTGGTAGGCACCTCTTAGCCTTCTGCAGTCAGGAAAGGGTGGATCTGGAACAAAGATCATCCTTGACACAAAACTGGAAGCTCTGTGATGGAAACACCATGCCTCTTTTGTTCTTTGCCTATCCCCATTGGCAAGGACAGCAGACATTCAATAAGTATTCTGTGAACACAATGCCATCTTGTTTTTAACCAACCCTATTAATCATGAGGCTTCTACCTTAAACAAGTCATTTAATATCCTTTCTGCCTAGTAAACAGTTGTTTTGAGGATCAAATTGTATCATGGAAATGAAACATCTTTAACAACTGTAAACACTATTCAAATATACAATAATGGATGCTGCAACTGGTCACTGAGGATTATCTGCATCAAGTAACTTCAATTTTCTTGACTGGTACCTGAAGTTACTTGAACAAGGTCACACAGCTCATTATTGTCAAACTACTACTAGAACCCAGGTCTCATAATTTCTGTCTCAATGCACTTGACATCATGATTATTATTCCTATTTGGTGTGAGTTTTAGCACATTTATTAGGTAATAAATTTAGGGGGAGGAGTAAATCACATTTACTAGCAGGGCATTTGAGACCAAATGGGAGAAAATAACTTAATAATTGTCAGATACAATTGTGTGTCTATATTAAAGCTGTGCCTGGTAATAAAAACTAACAGACAGATAAAAATACAAAAGACAGATAACCCTTAAAAGGGTCCCTGAGCACAGATATTTTTATAGTTTTGAACTCACAGTCCTATGTCCTGAGCCCAGAACATTTATGAAGAATTATGTAAAAGAGTAGATTAACTTGGCTTAAATGCCAAAGAGATGAAGATTTGGACTGACAGTGTTTATGATGTCCATAGCTTTCTCTCTTGCTCTCTTTCCTTTAACATAATTGACTTTGACTGGGCAAATCATGTTGTTTTCATTGTAATGTCATTGCAATTTATGATTCCATAAGGCACATGAATAGATTTTTTATTTCATTTGCTTTGCATTTCATTTTAATGCCACCAAAGAAAATTACCTACACAACTATGCATGCTACCTTTTATTAGCTTCACTGTGTTTCCATTTTCATATTTTTGATCACCATCAAATTTTGTTTTAGCGGTATTATAAAATTAACTCTGCTTTCACAATTAGATCATTTGCCTTTAGACCCTTTTCATGTGAATTCTTTATCTGTAGCATGATATTAAATGCAAACATATACCCAGTAAAACAAAATAGTAACAATCATCTATCTGCTTAATATTATATAACATTTATGAGACAATTTTATTTTATTTCCAAACAAGAATTTTGCTTTAGACTTGATCTTAGTCATCATTTTAATAATCTTTAAGAAGCAGGCAAAGATATAAAACCCTAACATAAAGATTTTTTTTTCTTTTTGGTTGACAAATTAGTTGTATCAACCTCTTATTATATGTAAATGCACAGTTTCTATTCATAAGACTAAGCACAAACACAATCAGATTATGCTGTTTTCATACACTTTATGGCAAATGAAGATTCAGTGATGGGATTGGCAAGTATTGGAAAATTAATGTGGCCCTGTGAATTATGTTCCATAAAGATAAACAATTTCCTTTGTGCATTTTTCTCAGAATAGGAAGTAAATTATTTTCCCTCTACATTCTGTTACATAGTTCCAAGCTTACATTTGTCCATTTGTGTTTGGCAGTAGCTTACATTTGAAATTAGATTTTTTGCCTTTTAGTTTTAGCTACAAATTGATGTATTTCACAAGATCCTTAGGGTTCAAGTTTCTCTTTTACATGCAGTGGAAGATTCTGAAGGCAACAGAAACCACCAAGACAACGAAACTACCAAGAAGAATTAAATATAATGAAAACTGGACATACTCTTACAAATGCCACACCAGACATTCCAGCCAAACTTAAATCTTAACGGAGTAAAGAGAATAGTAAACAGTGATTAAAAAAAGATAGTGTATTCTAAATCATCATGTCTGTCATTCTTTTAGAAACCAACTCCCATTTGCTATAACCTATGGGTCTCTTTCAATGAATTTTATTCCTTAAATTATCACAGATTTCATAAAGCAGACTGTTGAGACAGGCGATAGGGCTTATCAAGGATTGGTGGAAAATATTATGCATTTTAATATTAACCAAATCTTCTATTAAACACCACACAATCAATGAGAATCCACCATAACTACAGCATTCTATTAGCACTAAGCAAACAGAAGAAGAGTTCCTTCTACTAATGGTCCCACAGACTGAGAAAATAAAATGAGATAATATTAACCTGCATAAAATGACTTGAAATGAACAATATGAAGTAGATGGTGTTTCTGACTAAAAGGATTCATTAGATGATGTATGTGCCTCACTCACCTGGCCTGCTGTATTAAACATTATCAGCTCAGTTTAGACAATATCAACTTTCTTTTAATATAGATCCACGAGTCTTTCCTTTGAAGATCTCCTTTCCAAATAATTTTTGAAGATTTAATTGTTTTTATTCAACAAATATTTAGTGCTTACTAAGTACTAGGAACTCTCCTAAGGCAATGGATATGGAAATAAACAGAACTATGAAACAGAACAAGACAAAAATATGCCAACAAATAATGGCACCCATTTTCACAGATATCAAACTCTAGTAGGAGGAAAGAGAGAGAACATTTAGGTTTTATATTATACACACACACATATGTGTATATATAAATGTATATGTGTGTGTGTGTGTGTGTATACACACACATACACAGCATGTCAAATGGTTATGCTGATAATAACAGGTGCAACTGAGAAAAACCAAGTCCGTATGACAAGTTTGAGAGTTTGCAATTTTAGTTGGGGGGTTTCTGACAGATGACACTGAAAACGTGTTCTTGGCACAAAGGACTTACAGAGTGAGGGAGAGAGCCAGGAAACATGTGAGAGAAAACAAGTACCAAAACACTAGAGGGATGTGTCTGAAATATTCAAACAAGAGCAGATAGAGTGTGATGAGGTTTGGTGAACAAGATGGAAAGAAGCAGAAGATGAAACAATAGCAGGGTCATCGGATTAGGCAGAGCCTTTTTGGCTACTGTAATATATTTGGTATGTGTTACCCATAGAAAACGTTACTTCAGAACATTACTATGATTTGACTTGAGTTCTGAAATGATCACGTTTGTTACTCTGTTGGTAATAGGTCATAAAGAAGCGGGAGATCTGGTGGGAGACTATTCCAATAATTGGATGAAATCTGATTTGAGCTTGATAGAATAGCTGATTTTAAGGTGATTAGGGGTGAAATAAGTGATAAGTAGCAGGATTTTTATACATCTTTAAGACAAGGCTAACAATTTGCTGACAGATTAGACACAGGATGTGAAAAAGAGAGGACTCAAGACAAATCCTGGAGCAGTAGCTAGAGGAACTCCAAGGGCAAGAGACCATTTTTAAAAAATGGAATATATCCAGAAGGAACAATGATAGTGAAGAAAAGAGACTAGAGACTTGGAGCAATGGACAAACTAGAAGAAAAGATGGGATCTCCTGGGAAAGTGAAGGGATAAGCCTCAGGAGCAGGAGAGGCTTACGGGTAGCAGTAGGTAGGAAGGCAGAATCAGTGGGTGCAGATGTGGGCAGCAGGGAAGCTACAGTGATGGCAGCAAATCCCATACATTCACACTGTTGGCTACTCATCTCTTTCTGCCATTATCCATATCTGTAACTCCAGTCACATTCCTTTAGTCTGCCACTTAATCTTAAAAAAAATATTTTATTAGGGAAAAGGAGAGAGGTAAAGAGGAAAGACAAAGAGAATATGGGTAAAAGAACATAGGGAGAATAAAAAGAATAAAAAGAAGAGGGGAAGAAGAAAGCAAGAGTGAAACACACACGAGAGAGAGAGAGAGAAAGAGAGAGAAAAGAGGAAGAAGAAGAAGAAGAAGAAGAAGAAGAAGAAGAAGAAGAAGAAGAAGAAGAGATTCAATGATTAGAGCTCCATATTTTAGCAACCAAGGTGAGGAGAAACAAAGATTTAATTAGAATTGATAAATTAGAAGCCTGATAGTGACAGGAATTAAATTTTTTAAGGCTAACAGTGAGATTTGCATAGCTGTCCTTCAAAAATATCTGCATAATTAATTAAGTGTTCAAAGTGGCAGAGAGTTTTAAAGAGGGAGGATGTTAGTCTGTATTTGTGTATTTAGAACTTAACCTAGAAACAAAGGAACCTGGAGCTGTGTAAAGGTTTAGTTCCAAAAAAACAGCCTTATATACATGGAGGGTAAATCTTTCTTTCTTTCTTTTAATAGGAGCAGATTTTATAACAGAGATGTTAATACTTCTCTGTTATATATTTATTCTTAGATATCCAATTTACCCGCTGAAATGCTACCATCTAAAATTTACAAAACAAATGACTTTAAAATATATAGGAGAGAACATCAGGTTACAAGACCTTGAATCTTTCATGTGTATACACCTTGATCAAGCAGTTTTAGTTCCATTCAGGGGCAGTAACTGAAGCAAGGGCAATACTCCTCTCTTCAGCATTGAAAATAAATTTGCTCTCAGAAAACTGATGAGATACTATCTATGCACATTATATTTTATTACCTATATCTGAGGGTAAATACAGAGACTATAAATTTGTGACTAAATAGTTTGGGTAAACATGCAACTCTAATTTAGAGAAAGTAGGAGCAAAATGTGATTTATTAAGTAGATATCTAGTAACCTAATCTACTACATTATATCCATTATAGAAGAAAATAGGGAACAGAAGTTAAAGCCAAAAGAATCCAACTGGTCAAAGACTATGTAAACATTGCCCAGGAAGAGATGCCTGACCTCCCGAACCTGGGGACTCTTATCCTTGTGGGCAGAGATTAATCCTGGAATATCCAAAATGTTCTGATTCCAGTCCTCCAAACAACCTCCGTTATAACAATTTGGCTTGCCCTGTAACATACTTTATATGGAGAGAAGGCAGTGACAGCCCACCTCAGCATTCTGGCTCATATCACAGACATATTCTCATCAGACTTCAGAAAACTCACTTTTATTTATTAAAAAAAATTTTTTTAAGAGCACCTGGGTGTCTCAGTTGGTTAAGCATCTGACTTTCGCTCAGGTCCATGATCTCGTGGTCCATGAGTTCCAGCCCGGTGTCAGGCTCTGAGCTCTGGAGCTTGCTTCAGAATCTGTGTCTCCCTCCGTCTCTGCCCCTCCCTGCTCTCATTCTGTCTCTCTGTCTCTCTCTCAAAAATAAATAAACATTAAAAAAAATGTATTTTAGGGGCGCCTGGGTGGCTCAGTCGGTTAAGCGGCTGACTTCAGCTCAGGTCACGATCTCGCAGTCCGTGAGTTCGAGCCCCGCGTTGGGCTCTGGGCTGATGGCTCAGAGCCTGGAGCCTGCTTCCGATTCTGTGTCTCCCTCTCTCTCTGCCCTCCCCCATTCATGCTCTGTCTCTCTCTGTCTCAAAAATAAATAAACATTAAAAAAAATTTAAAAAAATGTATTTTAGAGAGAGAGAGAGAGAGAGAGCAGAAGAGAGGGGTAGAGGGAGAAAGAAAGAATCTTAAGAGAGAATCTTAAGCAGGCCCGGATGTGGGGCTCCATCCCATGACTCTGGGATCATGACCTGAGCCAAAATTCAGAGTTGGATGGTCAACTGACTAAGCCACCCAGGTGCCCCAGAAAATTCACTTTCTGAATTTTTTTTTTTTATCATGGCCTGTGAGTTTAAATGATGACCAGACACTTTTGAGAGGGGTCTATTTTTGATGCACATTCAAAATCAATAATCTGAGTACAAAACATTAAACAAGTAGTTTGTATTGCCACAGTTTTGATTATGGTGACCTTATTTACAAAAAGTGAGAATCTTTTGGAGATTGCTTTATATTATATATATATTTTTTAATATAATTTTATATTATATAATATATAATCATATAATTATATAATAATAATATATAAATATATATAATCATATATTATATATAATATAATATCTTATATACATTATATATTAATGTATTAATAATATAATATAATATATATTATATATTATATTATATATAATATATACAATATATATTATATTATATATTATAGTATATGGTATATATTTAATATAATTTTATATATAAAATTATATTTATATAATATATACTATATATATAATATATAATATATTTAATATATAAACAATATATATTTATATATTTAATATATAATATAATATATATTAAATATATTATATTTAATAATATATTTATTAAAATAAATATATATATTTAAATATATAAATATATTTAATATATATTTAATATATAAATATATATTTATATAATATATAATATATATAATATCTTGTATACATTATATATTAATGTATTAATGTATTAATGTGTTAATAATATAATATAATATAATATAATATATATTATATATAATAATATAATATAATATAATATAATATAATATAATATAATATAATATTATATTATATAGTATATTATTGTATATAGTATATTGTATATAGTATATTGTATATTGTATATTGTATATTGTATATAGTATATTAATGTGTTAATAATATAATATAATATATATTATATATAATAATATAATATAATATAATATAATATAATATTATATTATATTATATTATATTATATAGTATATATTTAATATAATTTTATATTATATAATATATTATATATTCATATATTTATATTTTATATTAGATATAATTTTATATAATAATTTTATATTATATATTATATTTGTATAATTATTATATATAATATATATTTATATATTATTTATTATAATTATGTTATATATAACATAATATATTTTAATACATTATATATATTTTTTACTTAAATAACAGAATAAATAAGTGTAACACAAATTCAGAATGGTTCCTTTTGCTTCCTTCTACATTGAGCAGGATCTAGAAAGACAAGAAATTGCTTTAGCTTTATATAAATTAACTGTGTGAGTTTAATTGCAAACCTTGGTTATGGGTCACATGGAAGACATTATTTTCTTAAAAAGATTTAAATTACTCCAAATTCACTTTACTTTAGAGGGAGTGATAGAAGGAATTGAAATAGACTCAAAAGCTAGAATTCAGGGCATCTATACATGAGATTAGTCTCTGTGAGTTGAATTTAACACTCTTAAGATGTCCTTCTATAGTCTGTAAACATTTATATTTACATTTCTCCCTGTTTTGTTTTGTTAAAAAACATAGAGGAGAAAATAGAAAATATTTTAATACTCCACAATTCCCACTCCAAGTGGTCAGAAATAAGGAAGAATACAATATTTAGTAAGACTAACCTTATGCTACACAATGTGCCTCATAATTTTATAGATATTATGATACACCTCACAATAGCCCTATGGATTAGCTATTACTATCTCCATTTTGTAGAAGATGGAATAGAGACACAGAAAGGGAGATGTCTTGCTAAATAACTTATAAATGATAGAACAGAAATTAGAACCCCAAAATGATTACCTTCCAAATTTATCACCTCCTGCCTCTCTCTTCCCATAGATATGGTGAGAGTAAAAAACTTCAAATTGCTAAGATTGCAAAGAATTTGAAAATCTTCAAAAATTTTCAAAATTTTTTCATCACAAACCTATATTTGTACTTTGGTTGCATTTTAGGAAACTTAAAACACTCATAAATGGAGAGAGATGAAAGGTGTTAAAGAATATTAATCCAATTCAAAATGCATTTATTGAGCATTAGCTATGTGTAAGGTATCTTCTTAAAATTCCTCTTGGGGGAACAGAAAAAAAATGGGAAAATATTCCATCTACTTCACCCCTAGCCTGCCACAGAGAGCTTTAAGTGTTTAATCTGTTTTCATACAATGCTATTAATCATAACATACTTTTGATAATCCTAATATTATATCAACATGAGCAAAGGAGACTGAAGATAAAACAATTATCAAATTCCTTCTAATTATCAGCCAGAATCACTGAGACCCCAAATCTTTACATTTTCCCTGCTTGTTTAAACACCAATCAATTTTGTTCTGAGTCTGACTGAATGCCTTAATTCTTTACACAGTTGATGTAGTTTAAGCTCAAGGATGCACCATAATGACAAAATCCATAGAGAGTCAAAGGTCCTTAGGGCTGAAATTCTTATACAAGTTAATTCTTATACATTTAATCAGAGGGAACCTCAATAGAAGAAAGCTAATGTTGACGCTGTTCTCAAACAAATTAAACCTGCAATCCTTCTCTGTAGTTGGCAAAAGCTTCCTTCTCAACCAAGGAATCTTCTGAAACTTCTTGAACATCAAAGAAATCACAGAAAATGTCTTGGTGGACCAAGTACACATAAGTCAGAAACAAGTAGATTCTATTTCCTTGAAGTACAGATTGTTTTCCATGGAAAAGAGAGGATCACACTCTTCAATTTGAACACTGTCTGTACCTTCTACATGCAAGTGACATTTGGAAAGTTTAAAACAAGCTTAACAAGCTTACAATAGGCTGAAGGGAGAACAGAGTATATATGAAATCTGAAAGAGGACAGTTCACGTGGGGCAGCATGTTTAAAATTTCATTTTTTCTCATAGCAGTCTAAGATTCTTAAGTGCAAACTACTGTCCCTTTCTTTTGAGAAGGTGAATAAACTCATGGATGAATCTTAGCATTATATTCTTCCTCCCCTGACAAATGATAAAATTAATCATTCACATTAATAATGACATGATACCTCAATACTTCTGTGACAAATGACATCAGAGGCTTTGTAGGAAAATTAATAAACCAAATAAATATATGTGCAATAATGTTGATAATAGCACTAATCACAACAGCCAAAAGTTGAAAGCAATCCAAATTCCCACCAACGGATGAATGCATAAACAAAGTGGGATATATCCACGTAACAGATATGCTCCCATCATGAAAAGAAACTACTGATACATGCTGAAATGTAGATGAACCTCAAAAACACCGTACTAAGTGAAACAAACCAGACACAAAAAATCACATATTGTATGATTTCACTTATATGAAATATCCAGAATAGGTAAATTCATAGAGACAGAAAACAGTTTAGAGGTTTCCAGGGGTTGGGGGAGGGAGGAATAGAGACTGACTGTTTAATGGGTATGGGATTTCCTTTAGGGACAATGAAAATGTTTGCAATAGATAGAGATGATGCTTTCACAACATTGTGAAGGTCCCACAAACCACTGAATTGTATATTTTAAAATGGTTAATTTTATTTTATGTGGATTTTAATTCAATGTTTTAAAATGAAGATGCAATTAATAATTACTCCAGAATAGCAGGTATAAACCAAAACTATTACTGGAAACCCAGGACATATGGTTTCCCTGTTTATAAGGTGGTCATCTCAAACTACAAAATCTGATTCTGTGGGCACGAAGTTTCTTCGTAATTTGTTTTCAAAAACTAAATTTTGTTCATTGTTCTTCTTTCCTGTTTGGAGAAATTCATTTTAGGTCAGTATTAGTTCTTTCTATATTTTTATTCAAATTGGGGAAGCTATATACATCATGTTTATAATGACTAAAATACTACATGAAATTACCTTTTACTGCATTATATCACAATATATATTTGTCTTTATTTTACTTTCCATTTTCAAGGATAATAATAATTTTTAAAAAAGGTCAAGAATAGATATCATCATGATTTATCTTTCCACAAGTTTCTCTCTTGTGATTGTGTATGAGAGGGACAAGTTCTCCATGATTCAAAAGGCAATGCTACTTTCAGGTTCTGCAACTAGTGGAAATGGTATCACCTTGATGTAGCAGATCTCAGAGTGGAATAGAAACCTGGAGCACTATGAAGGCAGTCTTGTGGATGCCAGTGTTCCATATGAATATCCCTATGCCCAAATAGAGCATGGATAGACATGATATTAAAGCAGTGAATGCCCAGGCCCTCAAAGTCTCACAAGGACTGAAGTAGGAGTGATGGTCACTGTGATTTGAAAATGAAAATGAGTTGACCCTCCTGAAATCCAAACTATTAGTTTACTCTTTAATAGCAAGGGCCTTTCTCCTATATCAACCAGCCATTGCATGTGAGCCTCCCCTATGCCTTTGGATAAAGTCACTCTCCTCAACCAAGGGCAGTCATGGAGAGAGACTAAGGTAAGAACTATCAGCTGTCATTGCCTCCAGCATCAGGGAAAAGATCACAGCAGCATGGAGAACTGGGATCTGGGCCATGTGCACATATCAACAGTATCTGTAGTTATCAAAATGAAAGCCCAATGGCCAGGTATAAATGCTTAACATGCTCTAGTTAAAGGAATCACTCAGTTAATGTTGGTCTTTTGAATAAATGTGGGAACAGGAATTTGAAGGAAGCAAGATTTGAACTTTTAGTGGGAAGAGCATGTATGATGACTCATTGGTGAAGGGCTGGTAGAGAAGGAACACAGCTAATTATAGGAAAAGAAAGATTTTGAGAAATAGTTGGAGATAAGATAGAACAGTTGGTGCTATACTGTGTTTGCATTTGAGCCAAAGAGAAATAAAGGCATGGGTGTTAGAAAAGTCATCTTCTCTTTCAAGTGTAAGTACAGAGGAAGGGCAAGAGCATTTAAGGATATTTATTTATAAAAGGAATGATATGTGGGATGATTATGACCTGAAGGGCTTAAAAAGGCTGCTGGAAGTAATCTCATCACAAGTTGAACAGATGCTAGCAATGGAGACAACAGGGGAGTGCAGAGAAATTGACAGGTTTAAGTCATATGCTGACCAATGAATATCAGAGATAACAGGGAAATGCACAGCAGAGACCACTAGCCTTCATAGCTTGAAGTCTGGAGAATGATATAGTTGATGGCAACTAGAAGCAATAATATTTGGGTTGGAGGAAGATAATAATTTCTATTTTAGATTTACTAAGATTGAAGTAACACAGATTCCTCTTATTAGAACCTTAGGTATGTCAGCACAAAGTGAAGAGCCCCAAGGAGTTCGTTCTCATGCTGGGACCTGCCACATCCACTATAAACCTGTATGTCCTCTTCCATACCTAATAAGGTTGCTACATCTAAAGGGAAAATTGTCTCTTTTTTGCTTCCATCCCATCATCTGTACCTGCAACAAACACCAATTATAGTGCCCTTAAGCGGACCAGTTCCAAGTTTTTATTGAGTCAGTCCACATGCCTTACTGATGAAGCTATAGTCCTCACAGACTAGATGGCTGCACTTCACTGAAGGACAAAGTGATTAATGGATGGCCTTTACTTTGCCAAGCTTTGGGGGATCAGACAAGAATAAGAACCATTTATGTATTAAATAAATGATAAAGGCACTATTTTTTGCCAGACATTAAATCCCTAAGTAGAAATGCATTAAGTTTGACTGTGACTTCCAAATAGTTTTCTCCAGGGGTGGGGAGATTCTGGGAAATAGTTATCGTGGTTCAGATATGCTTGGAAATAGACATCCTAGGGGCACATCAGCTGAATGGGCAGAATTTCTGTTATTGGTCAGCCTGAGTGGTCACCATACAATCTTAATGAAGCTAAGGTCAGATGTTGGGTCTCTTTCTGGGTCAGTTAATTCTGCTTCTTCCTTGAAAGTGGACTCATAAGCCAACTATCTCACAAACTGGGAAATCTCACAGTGGGAAATATATGGCTGCTTCAGCAAAGCATATCATTGCCAATGAGAAAGCAAGAAAAATGACATCTTATTAATGGTGGTCAGAAGTGCAGCCATGGAGCCTTAGTGTACATGGTATATAAAATACATGGCTTCTCAGAGATTATTCTAGGGCTTCCATTTTGTTTCACCCATTTGACAATCACTAAGCATCATCTGTACATCTGGCCCATAATACACACTCAAGAGATATTTGAATGCATGAATGCATACATTAAGGTATCAATATCTATGTGGTAGATGAGCTACTTAAACATGAGTTAACTTACACACAAAAAGGAGGAGAGTCTTGCCCAAAGTCACAGTGTTGGAGTGTGCCAGAACCAAGATTCAGCCCAGATTTTCTGGATTCAAAGCCAGTATAACACATTGTCTCATTTTCTAGTAGAAGCACAAAATTAATAATAATAATTAATAATAATATGAATATAATATAATTAAAATTCACTCTAGGGGGATTCAAACTTATAGAAAAGAGATGCCAAGAAGTTTTACCTGCACAAAGACTCAAAAATGAGGAGAGGACTCAGCTGAAGGCATGAAGGGGAACAATAAAGTTTCAGAACAATAAATAATAGAGAAGAACAGAAAATCATAATTAAAAAAATAAAATACAGAATTTTGCTCGTAATGAAGGCAAATAGATTAAAGTAACAATGAGCTTGCTTTTTTATTCAACCAATATTCATGAAAGCCTACTATGTGCCAACTATAGGAAAAAAAAGACATACACAGATACCCTTAATTTTGATAAGGGTAATGATCAGCTTCATATTCCATTACTAGGGGTATAATATAAAATGTAAATACTTTCAAGGAAGCAATTTAGCAATGTGTTTTAATAGTCATTTAAGATGTTCATACTATTTCACCAAGGAATCCTTCCTTGGCCCATCTTAGGGCTCTATAATTTTTCTTTTTCTTTTTCTTTTTTTGAAATGATGAACAGACACCTAGCTGCCTCTGTTGATGTGGGATTTGTTGTTGTTGACAAAACTGTTGGAAGAGCTGCTTTTAGAGATTATCCTTTGGACTCTATCCTTAACAAAAGAATCAATAACTGGGAAAATATTTATAGACAAGGGCATTTATAGAGACATTTGTTCTGGAAAAACATACATATAATCTGGGGAATAGGGCAGTCAATTAATACCTCACAATATAGCTATATGATTGCATATAATGCAGTTATTAAAATGCTATTTTGATGACACATGTAATTACAAGGTAGAAATGATCATAATATAGTGATAAGTGAAAAACTGGTATATAATGAAGAATATACAGTATGTCTTCAATTTTGAAAATTGCATGCATATAGCAGAGTTCATTTATTCACACTACAGTATGCAAATGAAGGAAGTTTCATTATTTCCCATACTCAATGTAATATCCTTCACCAGGCCCACCACACTAGAAAGAAAATAATTTACTTTAAACTTGACAGATATTAGTATCTCATTTGTCTGTGGAGCATGAATGCTCTTCCACTCACACATGTTCTTGTCCAAGATGGTGCTGGATATATAGAGAAATAGGAGGATAAAGGGCTTCATTTCCTTAAAGAATCTTTTTTTTTAATGTTTATTAATTTAGTTTTGAGAGATCAGGGGGGAAGGGGGGGGAAGAGAATCTCAAGCAGCCTCCTTGCTATCAGTGCAGAGCCCGACATAGGGCTTGATGTTGCAAACCACGAGATCATAACCTGAACCAAATCAAGAGTCGGATGTTTAACCAACTGAGCCACACAGGCGCCTCATCCTTAAAGAATCTTCTGACCTTCAGGGGTCCATGCTCTGCAATGATTGGTTTCCTAGAAGGGTGCCATATGAGGTATAGTTTGTTCTTTTTTGTTGTTAGGGGCAACCTGCTGGTCATATTGATGTTTACGGTCCCATTCATTGCTTTAGTTATAAGGGCAACAGCATTGCAACCTCTTTGTTCTTATGCTAGGTGGGTGCTCATCTATCCCCTATATTTAAACGTTTTCTATATATCCTCAAAGAGAAAGATTAAATGTATTGATCCCTTAAAACCAGGTAAAGCCAAGGATGATGGAATCTGTTTCAGCCTCAATACCTAAATGCCTCCTACCGCTACCTCATATTCCATGCTATGTTAGATGCAACTCAAAGCCAAAATCCTAGTTTGTGTTTAGCTTTACTGTAGAATCCTTGGTAAGTATACTACTGTAGTCTTCCTTATACACATGGGATATGTTCCAAGTGCTCCCTCCCAGTGGATACCTGAAACCCTATATATATAATGTTTTTTTTCCTATATATGGATACCTGTAATAAAGTTTAATTTAAAAATTAGGCACAGTAAGAGATTAACAATAATAATTAATAATAAAATAGAACAATTATAATATGCTGTAATAATAATAAAAGTTATATAAATGTGTTCTCTCTCTCTGTTCAAATAACTTATTATAGTGTACTCACTTTTCTTCATGTGATGATGAAAATGGTAAGATGTCGACATGGTGAGATGAAGTAAGGGGAACGAAACAGGCACTGTGATGTAGCATTAGGCTACTCTTGACCTTTTGACTATAAGTCAGAAGAAGCATCATCTACTTTCAGACTGTGGTTGACCCACGGGTAACTGAAACTATAGTAAGAGAAACCATAAGCGGCGGGGGAGAACTTCTGTACTTACACCAATACTCTGTGGTTCTTTCATACCTCTTTAGATATGTTATAATTCACCTATCTGAGGTGGGGATGAGAAAGGACGAAGAACACTCATTTTTAAACTTCTAGCTCTATCTCCTCCCCATGGCCAGTGGACCCAGGAGGGGTAATATGTCCATGACTGTAATTTATATTGTGAGTTCTGGAATAAATTAGAACTGTGTGATCTAGACCACCAGACCTAGGTCATGAAGCTAATTAGTAGCTGCAGAAATTTGGAAAATCTGTTCCTTTCCTTATGGATTCTTACTTACTTTTTTTTTTTTTTTGATTAAGATTTATTTATTTTGAGAAAGAGAGAGGCAGAGAGGAGAGAGAGAATCCCAAGTTCTGATGCAGGGCTCAATCTCATGAACTGTAAAACCATGAGCTGAGCTGAAATCAAGAGTCAGATACTCAAATGATTGAATCAACCAGGCACCCTTGGATTCTTACTTTCTAGAGGCCATGGCAAGTTCAAACCAAAAGCCATGTTTTTATAATGATTGTTTTTTTAATGGACTCAAAAAATCTTACATTGAAAATAGATACACAGTTTCTTGTTTTAGTTTTTTTTTTTTTTTTTCCATAGCAAAATCCAATCTCACTTTCCCTAGGAAAATAAGACTCATGACTCAGCCCAGAGGTAGATGTCTACAAAGAAATACAACTCCCTTGATTTTGATACAAAAAACAAACAAACAAACAAAAAACACAACCAAAAAAAGTATTCTATTTAAGCATACAAACTGAGTAAAAGGAAGTATATAAAAAATTGGCAACAATCATTAATTCTGGCTATTAAAATTAAGAGCAAATTTTATTTTTATCTTTATAGCTTTGCAGTTTTCAAATACAGGCATGCCTCATTTTATTACACTTTGCTTTACTGTACTTCACAGACATTACCTTCTTTACAAATTGAAGTTTTGTGGCAACACTGCATTGAACAAGTCTGTCAGCACCATTTTTCCAACAGCATTTGCTCACTTCATGTCTCTGTGTCACATTTTGGTAATACTTGCAATATTTCAAACTTTATCATTAGTATTAGGTTTGTTATGGTGATCTGTGATCAGTGATTATGACTCAGTGAAATCTCAGGTCATGGTTAGCCTCTTTTAGCAATAAAGCATTGCATTTTTATTTATTTATTTTTTAATTTTTTAACGTTTATTTTTGAGAGAGACAGAGACAGAGTGTGAGCTGGGGAGGGGTAGAGAGAGAGGGAGACACAGAATCTGAAGCAGGATCCAGGCTCTGGGCTATGAGTACAAGGCCCGACGCGGGACTTGAACTCACAAACAGAGATCGTGACCTGAGCTGAAGTTGGCCACTTAACCACCCAAGCCACCCGGGTGCCCCAAGTATTGTATTTTTAAACATAATGCTATTTTACACTTAATAGACTATAGTATAGTGTAAACATAACTTTTATTTGCATTAGGAAACCTAAAAATTTATTTGACTCACTTTATTGCAATATTCATTTTATTGTGGTGGTCTGGAACCAAATCAGCGATATCTCTGAGGTATGCCTGTAATCTAAAACAAGTATGTATAATTTTATAATGATTAAAAAATGCTAAAATAATCTGTATTGATGTAATCTTTTCTTTAACATTCTTCTCTCTCTGAAAACAAAATAAAACAAAACAACTTATTTTACAATGTTTGGGCTGCTATAGCCTGCATTTTTAAACCACTGGGGGAAAATCCCTCTACTTTTGTGAAATTAAGAATCTTTAAAAATATACTTATTTTTTTGAATTTTTAATTTGATTTTTTTCAAAGTAGAAATTTCTCTAGGAGACAAGACTGACCCAGAGTAGAGTTCTTCATCACTTTATGGCGGGTCTTGCATCACACAACATCTGGCTATACCTCATTTTGCCAGTAACATTTCATCCAAGACATTTTGTTCTCATTAATTATCATACATAAGAGGGGATATTTGTGTTATTTTTATGTTTCCAAGTCTCATATAAGGCAGGCGATGGGGTTTTTGTGGGGTGGGACTAGAAAGAGACATATCCCAATGGAACAGCATGTGAGTAACCAAGATGATGGCTGCATTACTGCAAGCAGATGTTAGGGATACAGCAGAAGTCAAGTTACCAGACAATTGTTTATGATCTACAATGTTGGTCTGTGGATGTTTTATTAATGGCGACTCTAGCAAATGCAATTTGAACTTGTGTACTTCAAACAATCAATCATTGCCTCATTCAATCATTCCATAAGAATTTATTAAATATGTACAATTAAGTATACCAAACATAATCGAGAATACAATAACAAAAACTGAGAAAAAGATAACAACACAAATGATCCCTGATCTTAAAGATTTTATAATACACTGAAGAAGACAAATGTATAAATGGCTAAATATACTAGAGAGCAGAAATAAAAAGAGCCAAAGCTTTATATTGTGTTTAGTTACATGATTAACTCTGTTGAGGAATCTGAAAGACAATTCAGACGTACAGAATTGGAGCTGGCTCTTAAAGAGCAAATCAGCTTTCTATAGGCAGAGAAGTTCAGTAGGTTGTTTTAAGTGGAAGGAATGGATGACACGGGATACCATTATCATTATTTCAGGCTATAGTCACCAGGACCCACCAATTTCACTTCTCAAATTTCTTAATTATATCTGCTCTTCTCTATTCTTATTTCCATTGCCATCATTGTTTGTCAGTTAATCTATTCTAATGTTTTCATAGGAACCTATTCTTAAATATAATATAAATATTTATTGTGTTTCACTCCATGCTAGGCACGTTATTGAGCACCTTTTGTGTGATCTCACCTAATCCTGAGGTACGTTGTTTTTTATAATTAGCTTCATTTTATAAAAGAGGATTTGGAGGCTTGGTGGAAGAATTGGGACTTGAATCCAAGTAGCCCGACTCTTAAAAACGTATTCCCAAGGGCCTAAACTCCTCAGACTTTCAACCTGCTCTGAAGTAGGGGTCAGTTTACTATGCCTCCTAGCCAAATCCAGCTGCTGCCTGCTTTTGTAAATAAAATGTGTTGCAACACATTCATACCCAGGCATGCACAGACTGTCTATAGGTTCTTGTGAGTTGCAATGGCAGAATTAGTGCAGAGTTAGTGTGACAGAGACCATCTGGCCTGCAAAGCCTAAAATATCTACTATCTGGACCTTAAGGAAAAAAAGTTTGCATCCCCTTGAAGCCTCCTGATATTCTGTAATTTTAGAATTCTCTAGTATGTCTTTTTGCTATTGCAAACAATTAATTCACTTAAAAAATATTGTTTAATTATATATCAGCTGCCAGATACTATTCTAGCTCCTAGGGCAAAATTAGTGAATCAAACAGATACAGTTCCTGCTTTGTAAAGCTTATGACTTAGAATATAGAGGAGAGGGGAGAAGAGACAATGAACAAAATAAGCAAACATATAAGTGTATAAGATATTATTAAAATTAATAAATGCCATGAAGTCAGTACGATCAAATAATGGAGCAAAGTGAGGCTGGTGTGTATGGGTGATCTTTTGTATTGTCATGAATGGTCTTACAGAAGAGGTGCTTCATGAACTGGGAAGCATTAGCCATATACAGATCGAAGGAGTATTCCACACAGAAAAGCAAGTGTCAGACCTTAAGGTAAGAATGAGCTTGGGACATTGAAGGAATTGAAAGAAAATTAGTGAAGTTTACAAGGCAAGCTGTGAGGAGATGGCATGAGTCCCAAACAGACATGCAAGCTGATTCAACATATATGGGAAAGCTGCCCTGGGAAGTCACTTGGACCTGCATCAAACTTTGTGTTGAGGAAGAGAAAGACCTATTTTATTTAACTGATGATAAACTACCAATATATTTGGGGTGTTTGTTCTTGTAGCATATCCTCTCCTGACTATTATGCACACTTATAATCCTTGATTTTACACTACTGGAGTTTCAATACCCAACTCAAATATCACCTGTCATGGAAAAACTGCAATAAGCATTTATTATCTAATAGTAGTGCCAACTACTATGCCAGCTGTTATATGGCTACAGGGGTAAATAGTTCATTTTCTTTTTCCTGCCTTTCAGGAATTCAAATACTACAGAAATAGCATGCATGAGTAAGCATAATGCAATGTTGTGGGTGTTAATATCAGACATATGATCAGTATATCATGGACCTAAGAAAAATAGTCCAAAAAGAGATGGGAGCATAATGCTTACTCTGGCCCTCCCTATCCACTTTGTATTGTCTCATTTCACTTTCCGAATAATCATACAGTGTAAAAAATGAAAGTGCCATTACCTCCATTTTACAGATGGAAACAATGAAGCTCAGAGGTTATAAAAGCTTATATGTGATGACTTAGCAGCAATTACTGGAATAGGGAACTGAGCCCTGACTTGTGTTTGAAATCAAAATTTAATCTGTACGTTGCTTGACATAACAACAGATAAAGTAACCCCAGGACCCCTCAGTGAATGATAAAAGAAGCTTGGAAAGCACAACTCAGTTTTACACTAAGCTTTTCCATTTAATAACCTCTTTTTTTTTTAATTTTTTTTCAATGTTTTTTATTTATTTTTGGGACAGAGAGAGACAGAACATGAACGGGGGAGGGACAGAGAGAGAGGGAGACACAGAATCGGAAATAGGCTCCAGGCTCCGAGCCATCAGCCCATAGCCTGATGCGGGGCTCGAACTCACGGACCGCAAGATCGTGACCTGGCTGAAGTCGGACGCTTAACCGACTGCGCCACCCAGGCGCCCCTTAATAACCTCTTTGATTCTGATTGAACCACTTTAGAATCTCTGACCTTTTAATCAGAAATTTACCTTGGTTACTATTTTTTTTAAGAAATAATACAAATTAATTGAGTAAAGAAGCTCACAGGAGCCATGTTTAAATAATTATGAGAATAATCTGTTTTCAAATTCTATCTAACCTTTCAGCTTCTGGCTCACATGTAAGGATCTTGGAAGTCAACACTCTGTCCTAACAACAAGTTACAAGATGAATAAACTAAAAAAATCAACAACTTTTCTTGGGTTTATAAGAGAGGTAAAGAAACAATGCTAATTACAGCTACCAAGGAACACGGACAAGGAACACGTGAGTCAGGCTTCCCCGAACAGAGTCTTGCCAGCAGAAGTTGGGGTAGGAAAACCTGAGTTGCTAAGATTCAGTGTGGACAACTGAGTTACCAATTCCAGGGGGACCCAGTCATAAGGGAACCCCGTATTATTAGGAGCTCGACCAGGCTATTCCTTCATACTTTCTGGTAGGGGTAGGAGAAATAAATCATTTTGAAATATGCCAGAGCAGTGTCTTCTTAACAAGGCCTGCTCTCTGGAGAAGCTACAATTGATCCTTGAACAACACATTTTGAACTGCATAGATCCACTTATACATGGATTTTTTTTCCCAATAAATACAGAGCACTACTGTGAATATATTGCCTCTTCTTAAAACTTAACATTTTTTTTCTCTAGCTTATTTTATTGTCAGAATAAAGTATATAATATATGTAACATACAAAATGTGTGTTAATCTACTGTTTGTGTTATTGGCAAGGGTTCCAGTGAATAGTAGCCTATTAGTAGTTAAGTTTGGGGAAGAAAAAGTTATATGCAGATTTTCAACTAGGCGGGAGGTCATCAACCCTAACCTCTAGTTGTTCAGGGCTCAACTATAGCTAACCAGAGCCTAACTGTCCTGAGGGAAGGGAAACACTGAACTTCAGATCAATTTAGTCTTCCTATCCCACCTAAGGGGAGACAGGGAATAAATTGAGAACTTATGAACTTCACAGCTGGGAGGTAAAGGTTCATTAAAAGAGACCTAATTATAGGACTAGAGAATGCTTCTCTGCCCCTATACCTTCTGTGCTCTTGTCACCACATTACTAAATTACCAGCTATTTACAGCAGTTCCTTTTGCCCAGTACATCATGACCACTATCAAGAAAAAACTAAAAATACTATCCAATCATGTTAAAGGACCCATTTATATATAAGTGACCAATGATTCCATGAGGATCATAACATTTTGGATGTGGAAAGGATCCTTAGATATTACTTAACCAAAATATCTTTCCTCAAAATAGAAGCAATTGATATGCAGGTTAAGAAAGAAACAACACTGAACAGTTCATTGCAAGCCGAGCTATGGTTTCTGCAGGAATCTGAGAGCACAGAAGCAGTTGTCTTTGCACCTCACTAATAGTACTAGTGTCTATATGGGTACCATTGGCTTGTCAGTGGGATAAGTCATACGGGAGATGAACTGGACACTAGATAGAGCTGCAGGGCTGGAATCAGGACATCAAGTTAGGGGAGAATAGTCATCTCCAAGCTAATCTAAAATAAGAAACTGGAGGCCTGTACAAGTGAAGACATAGATGATAAGCTTGCACAGATCCCAAGGAGGCAATCAGCCAAAATTCAGATGAGCAGGCAGCAAGGACAGAAGGAACGAGACTCCCTTTTCTGCTGGTGGTGAGAGTGAAGCAGCTTGCAGAGCCTGACCCTTGCCAGCCTCCACATGGCCCTCTATTTACATAACCTGCCTATGTTCTCCATTCTTAAGCCCTTATGTCACCTCCCTCACATTGGACATTTAGCATATATTTGTTATTTTATTGAATATTTTATGCATATATGAATTCTTGACTCCAAATTAATTGTATATCCTAGGGAAACTATCTTACATTTAGGCCACCAAGCTTCTTCAGTAGTTTATAGTCACTAATACTTGCTTACATTATTATATTCAACTCCTTTATTACTCCTGACCCATTCTCAGGGAGAGGTAAGGATAGCTCAGGCAATGACTTGGCTGTAGCCATTTTATCCCATGTTAACCTCTGTATTTGGAACCAACAGATAGGTAATCTGTGATCTTCTCCAGTCCAAGGTGGCTTCTAGGAAGGGCAAGAGGCAAATATTTGTCCCTTCCCCCATCTGGGTTGTACTAATGTGTTACTTTTGACATCTGGAGGCAAAAACAAAATATTTTCTGGGAAGAAACCCAGACTTCATCAGATTCTATTTTCATCCCCAAATCAGCAGTTTCTGTGTTTAATTAAGAAGAAAATAGAGACACTGCACAAAATGAGTTAAGACTGAGCTGACATATCCTAGTATTATATTAAGAAACATTCATGGAACCTTGGTCCAAAATGACAAAACTGCTCCTAGAATGTGAAATGAAACAAGCTGACTAATTCTTCATTTAGAGATATGAATTATTAATTGGTAACACATTAAAGCTAAACCGAATCCAGTTAAATCTCAGTATTGTAAGATTTTAACATAGCAGTTCAAATCATAAAGTCCTCTTTACATGTGCTCCACATGCCTTAATATGTACCCCTACAATTGCACTTGCACACTTTTTCATGAATACAAGGATATCTGAAAAACCTTACATTTGGAGTCAGGAGTCCTGGATAATAGTTCAGGCCATTCTACTTAACTAGTGAATGACTCCCTATGTGTCATTTAACTTCTTTCAGCTGTAAAACTTTATTCTAAGGGAAGATGAGTTGGACTGGATGAGTGCTAAAACTCCTCAAGCTGTATTATTCAATGCTATTGATGTCAGAGTAGCATCTTGAAATAGAAATTTCCTCCTCTTCCTTCCCTGAAATAAAAGATTCTCTACAACAAGCATTCTGTTCTGATCTTATTCCCTTGCCTTCCTATCACCCAAGCTCAACCTCTTTCTGAAAAGTTACTGGCTTGATAAATGAAAATAAAAAGCAAAGCCATTTATCCTGAAAATATCCAGCTGGTGTGAGATTTTGGCCTACAGTACATACTAATTAAATAGAGAAACATTTGAGATTAAAAAAAAAACTTAATTTACTAATTAAATGACAAGTACTCTTCTCAAATTGTCCCTTTGGCTTACTGTGCATTTCGAGAATTAATTAACAATACAATCAGGCTACAGTTGTGAAATGCCAATATGGATGTGATTTGAAGATGCAGCTTCTGTTTTCCATCATGACATCGAGGGTTGTTGTTGCTGCTTTTAAATGGGAGCTGAACCCTAATGAAGATACTGGGTCTTTCAATTTGTCTGTGTAAAATTAAAACAAGTTTGTGGAGTCTTGCAAGCTCTGCACACAACTCAATGGTACATTTAATGGTGCATTGCCTAGCCCCTGACACAGGCATGTGTCTTGATTAGATTTCTTTAATCGTTTACTAGAAATGAGGAACATAAAGTCAGTTTGGGTTTTGATGATGTCCATATGTTGAACACTTTTGAACTGGGTGATAATAATGCCTCTTGGGTGTGGAACCAGATCAACTGATAGACTGAGTTCAAAGTAGGTTAATACCCTGAAGTAATGAGAGAAAAAACTGAAATGTGCCTTCTTTTCTCTGCCTTGAAATTTAAGGTGGCCAAAAGAACAGTGTTAAAAAATATTGTAAATTCTGTGTCATTTGGGTCTCGTAACTTGCTTGTTCTTCATTCTTTCTTATTCTGCCATGCCCTCAACCCACCACCTCATCCTGTCCTGAAAGCCCAAACACCTGATTTGCATAAGCCATAGCTCTGTCTTGAGTGGTGACTGTAGGACAGTAAAGGGCTGCCAGGTGGACACCATTGACAATAGGGAGGTGGCAGGATTTAGCAGTAAGAAGAGAAAGAGCTGATGGCAAGATCTTCCCATTGGGTATGCTCTCATTCAGCAGTGAAGTTCAAGCATGGAAGAGTGAAGCTTTTGATCCTAGGAGAGCACCTGACTAGTGTGCAGGGCTCTCTTCCTTCTTTATCAAAATTTGCTCTGAAAAATGTTTTAAAATAAGCCATTTACTCCTCACTGTGATTTTTAATGTGAGTTATTTCCCCACATATTTGTACTTTTAGCTGAATATCTGACCTACAACAAATGAGTTTTTCCTCTTTGGGAGAGAAATCTGACTTCAGCTCAGTTGGCCCTTTGGAGAAGCAGTAGAAAACATTCCTCTTGGAATCTCATTATCCTTTTGAAATATGTTTTTTTTTATTCCATCATGGAAGCCAGCCTCTGGCCATCAAGTAACATACATGATCCCTTCTATATATCAGACATCTTGTCCTCATGATGGCTGTAGACATCACTACTTTGACATCAACACCTTGGTTTTCTGGTCATTGTAGGAAAGATAATCAGTAAACATAAATGTCTTTCAAAAAAATGATAGTGATTAAATTTCTGTAACTTTATGAATAGGCACAATCTAAATTGTAAGGTACAGGGAATATTGCAAGAAATTATATTCTCTCACTTTCACTTTACTCTCCTGGTTTTTATAATATGCCTTGTTTATCTTATTCACTTTTGGTGGTTTTTCTGAACAATTTCATTTTATCTTGATACTTAGGGGAAAAAAGCCCTATGAGAATGAGGCATGACATGTATTTCAGAGTCTGTCCCTGTTATTATTCCTGCTTCAGATTCTGTCATGTCCTATTTTACATTTGTTTATTCATTCATCCATCTATTCAAAAACATTTACTATAATAATGATAATAACAGTTATAACAGGTACAATTTCTGAGTACCTAAATTGTACCACTGTGTTTGAAATTAAAGACAGAAAGATGAATGATTCATAGTTTCTATCCTTATAAAACTTGAGGTATAATGTAGGGGACACCTGCATAGCACTCAAATGTATTTATGAAAGAGAGATAAGTAAGAAATTTAAGAACATTGAACAGAGGTATTTAGCGCAGCCCTAGGATCCAGTAAGTTTTTCTGGAGTGAGTGACACTATTCAGTACTCCCATAGTACCAGATTCAAGGTTTTGATATTTGATACTAACCAGTGATTAAAAAAACAGAACTGATTCCCATGGAACTTGCAGACTATTTGGGGAAAATAATTTGTAAGCAGGCAATTAACCTCAGTTCATAGATGTTCTATGTCTAGCCCATTAGACCATACATCAAGCCCAGGTGTAAAATTGAAGTTCAAAACTGGCTTGTCGAAGAAAAGACATCTAAGCTCAGGCCCCAGGAATCAGTAGGATTCTAGGTTGAGTTGGGAGAGAAGAACAGGAAAGATAAAAGTTCATTCCAATTCTCAGGAAGCAAATGTCAGGAGAGAACATGGCATTTTCAGGGAACTACAAAGTCACGTTAGAATCCTTCATGGCTGAAATCTGAAACGTATGGCAAATAATGGTCTGCATTGGTAAACTGGAATGAAGGCTGGGCATATTCCAAAATGACTTCTCTATTATTTCATGTTGTTTGGACTGCATTGTGAGGGCAAAGACAAAAACTACAAAAGGTTTTTTAAGCGATGAGTAATACAATCAGTATTTACAAAATTACTTTGCCCTGTTATGGCTATACATGAGCTAGAATCTAGACCCTTGTTGCTCCCCAGTTCATACTTTGGGCTCACTGCCACAGCTTTGCTTTTCAGTTGTGGATTCTTTGTGCCACTTCCACAGAAGAGCTTCTTTGTGGAAAAGATATTATTATGAAGGATATTATTATTATTGTTGTTATTAATATTATCTTTGCCCCTCCTCTGCTCATTCATATTCTCTGTCTCTCTCAAAATAAATAAATAAAACTTAATTTTTTTTACAAAGAATGGGTATTAGATAGATGGAGAAGCCCTATGAAGATATAGGTTAAAGTAACATAATTACCATGTCCCCAAACACACAAACAAGTTGAACAATCTGGGAGATTACTGTAGGAAGGATACAGCAATGATGCTCTATATTAACCATGTTTCTAACTTCTGTAAACTTGATACTGTAACATCTTCCCTGCATGCTTGTACTGGACACAACTTGTTCTATACAACATAATAGTATGTCTGAGTCCACTTTGCTTTGGCCTATTGCTTTCCTCACCATCTCCACTTCTCAGGGGGAGTCCTCTTGAGGTGGACTTTTAAATATAAACCATCCAATATAGAGTCTATACCCCCAACTACTCCTTTACAGGATTCCCATATTTTGAAGTACTATATACTTGCCCTAATTACCCCAAGTCCAAATGGCAAACAACTAGGGAAAGCCCTATGCCCCGGAACCTGCTGAAAGTATTCAAAGTAGCCAATCCAGATTGGCTCTACTTAGCCAGTCCTTCTCATGTAAACCACAATAAAATAGTTTGCCCACAGTTCACCTCTTTCCCTCTGCTTCATGACCAACTCCAGTGACTCCTCCTGTGCCCCCTCCCCCAACACCAACAACAGCTTCTAGCGTGACATGTACTCTCTCTTGGGATCTGTGAGTATAATCAACTATTTTTTCAACAGCAGTTGTATCCTGATCTATTGGCCTTACTATACCTAGATGATAATAATAAAAGCAATTAAAACATGCCCTCATGATAAAACTGTTCAATGTGTTTAGGGTTGTTTGTCAAAGTACTGTGGAATCTCCTTTGATCATGTCTCTAATCCTCTAAGTGAAGTGGTTCAGCTGTGACTCCTCCTAATTTTGCAAAGGAAGAAATGCACAAAACCATCAATTTGTCCAGAGTCACGTGGCTATTAGATGGCAGAGCCAGAACTGGAAACCAGATGCCCTGATCTCATACAAGGCTCTGGGTATTGTGCCAGGCCTGGCTGTCTCCTGAGGAGAAGAACAAACAGGAATTTTTGTACTATCAGCTCTTGAAAATGGAAGCAAATTGGAGTGTGGGCCATCTGAAATACTGGCATGTCTAATTAATCAAAATATCATCTATATGTAATAAAACAAATTAATCGGATAACAAATGTTTCCAAGTAAATGTTTTTTCAAGACTCTTATTAGTATTCACGTGAAAATGATTCATGTGTAATTAATATCACAAAAGCATATAAACTTATGATAAAAAATCCTTTAAAATGCTTGTTTTCTGTTCTCTTGTTCTCTTTAATTCTTCCAGTGCAATCGTATTAACTTCATTCATTTCGTGAGTAAAAACCTGCATTGTTATACAACATGAAGGTTTCAAAATCATAGGAATGAATTTGTCACACATTCTAAATTGAGGAAGAATTGTACAGGACTTTAGATTTAGGCAAATATAATTTCCTCTTACTTTTTCATAAAAAGGGAAGCCCGACTTTACTGAAATCCCACTGTACAGTTGGTGATATATTTAAATCTATAAGGTGTGGTAGTTTGAATCTTTGTCCATATGTCTTCATGCTCTCCCTTTGTTAGAATTACACGTCTTTGTTCTCTGTTATGAGACTGCATGATGCAACCTACTGGAGTGAACAAAGTGAATTCCCTGCTTCATCCATGTTAAGCTTGACCATGTCAAGCTGAAGCATCAGACTGACTATTCTGGGCCAAAATGTCTGTAGGTATCACATGTTTCTCTTCTCCCTCTTGCACTTCACCATTTTCCAAGAATACCACCAAGAGTAGCCACTGGCCTAAGAAAAATGATGAGAAGATCTGAGAAGAGAGCTGAAACCAATCTTTAGCCTGGAGACAAGCCAAGCAGGGCTCCAGGCAACTGCAGACTTGAGAATGAGAAAAATATATATATTTGCTGCAAGCCACTGAGTTTGGGGGTACTTTCTTCTAAGCCATTATTGCAACATTAGCTGACTTATACACTGGACCCACACTTTTCTGCCTTAAAGTCCAAGGTTATTTTCACTGCACATATGGTCATGTTTGTGAATTTGGCTTAATCATGTAAGTTTTCTAAAAGACATATAAAGTTCCTCAGAAACATGTGATCCTGTTTATTTTACCTCAGGGTTCGTGATATACTATCTAGACAAACAAAACCTTCCAAGTGTAAAGTATACTGAGAATAACCCTGAGTCCTCTGTTGAGCTAAAAATGAATACTTTTGGTATTCATTTAGTCAAGAACAGTCTATTTATGGGCTGAGTAGATCACTTATATAGTTTGAATTACTTGAGGTCCAAGTCAGGCACCAACCCCCCTCCCCCCGCCAAATGTTCTTCAAATACCTTTTTTTTTCTATTTTGGTAACCCAATTATAACCCTAACCCTTAGTATACTTGAGGAGTCAGTCCCCTTAGAAGGAGATAGTACTGGGGTGCCTGGGTGTCTCAGTTGGTTGACAGTCCGACTTCAGCCTAGATCATGATCTCATTTGAGCCCCGCATTGGGCCCCGTATCGGGCTCTGTGCTGACAGCTCGGAGCCTGGAGCCTGTTTCGGATTCTGTGTGTCTCCCTCTCTCTCTGCCCCAACCCATTCATGCTCTGTCTCTCTCTCTCTCAAAAATAAATAAAACATTTAAAAAAAAATTAAAAGAGATAGTACTTATAAAAATATCCCTGCTAAATGTACAAAATACTCTAATGTACACATTTTGACAGATTTGTTACGTACCTTAAGTACCTCATTATTAAATAGAGTTATAGATTTCACAAAGTTATTGCACATCTAATATCTCAGTGGAGTTCATCAGGATGGGTAAGGTACCATTTTGAAGGCAGAAAACTGAGTCCTGGATTAATTTACTCAGGTCATGCAGCTAGGAAATTGCCTGATTCAAAATTCATGTTCTCAAATACTTAATCAAAGTTGAGATATTAATCAAGGAGGCCATGTGGGATGAATATGGGATGGAACAAGTGGTGACAAATCTTGGCGGTGTTAGGGAGTACTGTGATTATGTAAAGAAGGCAGTCTCAAATTGTCCAATGCAAGCTGACTCCTTTGTATTCCTGACACTTGGCGTTCTTTTCTCTGTGTCAGT
This sequence comes from Felis catus, assembly GCF_018350175.1. Classification (NCBI taxonomy): domain Eukaryota; kingdom Metazoa; phylum Chordata; class Mammalia; order Carnivora; family Felidae; genus Felis; species Felis catus. The sequence goes on along the minus strand of NC_058379.1, from coordinate 64,305,633 downwards.
CAGGGTCAAGTAAGAAAAAGAATCTACCCAGGTAGTTAAATATAAGAAATTAATGTGGCAGATTAGCTACAAGGATAATAGCTGCAAGATTAAGTAGGAGATGACAGACCCAGAGATTAACAAGAGTAAGATACCACTGCTACCAATAGACCTGATGAGGCAATGGAAGGAGGAAACTGGAGCCACCTCCAAGAGGTTGATGCTATAAGGCACTGCCATTAGAGTCACAAAGAAGATACAGCAGCTCCCTGAGAGGCCATCAGAAGGCAAAAAGAGAGAAGAAACACCTTTGTTTCCCCCTTTTCCTACTCTACAATCTCCCACTGGTGTTACCTAGGGCCAAAGCAACATGAAGCAAGTTGGCATGGGTGGTTAGGAAACAGAATTCACAAGCAGGGTCTGTACAGAGTGGGAGAAATTTAGGAATCCGAGATCTGAGAGCATGTCAACAAAGGTATAGACCCCTTCTAGACTACATACACCTCACAGAAACAAGTTTTCCTGGTATTTCTTAAGTAATCAATGCTTCATTTTAATGGGAGTCACATTAGGTGGCCTGACAAAGTGGCAGGAGTGACTGCTGAAGGTGGGCAGTGGAGTGAGAAGACACTGAAACAAAATGTACAGCCTTTTCCAAGACAGACTTTGAGTCCTAGGCATTTGCTGCTGCTATTATTTAATTTGGCAAGTCCTGTACTTACATCGTGTAATTGGTTCAAGAGTGTTTATCTCTTGAAAATTTTAATAACCTCTCTCTCTATCCCACCTGCCCCCCTTACAAAAAGCAGTCAAATAAGGTGTGTGCACATGTGTGTGTGTGTGTGTGTGTGTGTGTGTGTGTGTGTGTGTGTGTGTATACACACTCATTAGAATCAGTGGCCCATGCAATCATGGCAGGGGGCTTGGCCCAAGTCCCTCCTCGGCTGTGTCTGATCAATGAAGGAGACATGAGGTCCCTGCCCTGATCCTGCGTGTTTGGCAGCTTCTCCCAAGCTGGAATCCAGTGTACAAAGAACATACTAGCCAGGGGCACAGGGATGGAATGGAAAAGTACTCCTGAAAATGTGTCTAATTTCTTTCAGATGTTTCCCATCAACTTGGTTGTTGGCATGCTTTCCTATTTTCCATTTAGTACCTTCTATAGTCACATCTCCAAATATGAGATGACTGAAAATAAAGTTTTTTAAAGTGAATGTCACCCGTCCATATTCATACATATGTACATAGAATACAGCTTAAAATTAAATTCATGAAATTCAATAGTATATAAAATACACATATATGCTTTAAAGAAAAAATAATTACTTTTTCATAGTCAACTTTGATTTTTCTGTCTCATCTGTTGGTGCCTACAGAAGAAAACAATGATAAATCATTTATAAAAATGGCCTAATCCTTTCTACTGGGAAATACAGCCAGATAGACTTTCTCATAAATTGTTTAGAATAATGTGAATCTCCAGTGATTTTTCTCTGATATGTGTGTTTAGAAGAAGACTATAGCAACCACAAGTTTTGAGAGATTATTTTATTGGGTGGTGGTGGATAGGAATTGCTAGGGGAGAGAGGAAGGGTATGCTGGGGAAATCTGTGCATTTTAACAAACAATGATTTAAGTTACTTCCTCATATCCTTACTAAAGAAAACAGATACTGTCACTTGAAAAAAACAAAAACAAAACCTAGATCAGAGGCTAGAAAACACAAACAGAAATATTGATGGCTGTAAGTAAGTAGGAAAGAAAGCAAATAAATAAATCCTGCTCCCTCTCCCTGGGCTTTCCCTAAGCGTTTCTCTTGTGGGGGACTCAGGTCCTATTAATGCTGGATCTCCAAACCAAATATTCTGAAACACTCCCTTGCTCATCAGCTGAAAAAGAAACAACTTTCCAGCCCTGGCCTGGTGAAGAGACTCCTCTTGGAAAAGATTTACCCAGAATTCATTATTTAAACATGAGTTGTTTTTTCCTTCTAACTAAATCAATCGTTCAAATTAAAAATGCAAGGGCAATGCTTAACTTACCTAACAGAAACAACCATCCTAAAGGATATAAAATATGCTTTAAAAAAATACAGAGGACATGCCAGTTCAGTACCATATGTTTCAATTGGGGGCCTAAGGGTCTTTTTGGTACCTTACTTTTATTATCACACCAGGCCATTTGCAGACATTTTCATCATTACATTAAAGTTGCTCCTTACGCATTTTTGTCGGATAATGAGATTTAACCCATTATATGGTATCATCCACATTTTTAAAAAAATTTCATGAAAAACATTACATGTTATTAAATAGTCTTCTACAAACTCACACTGTAAACTGAATTATTCTGTTACAGTAATATATCTCATTTGATTTAACCAATAACCTAAGGTTGAACATTTAAATTATTATCACTTTTTCTTCATTAAAAACAATGCTGTGATGATATAAACATCCTAGTAAGAAAAATCTCAAAATATTATTATGATTAGTTTCTTCAGAAATGTTCCTACAAGTACAATTACTGGGTCAAAGTACGCATATAAATTTTTCAATACACATTTACGGCTAACATTTAGAAAAGTTGCATGAATTTTTATTCCTATTAATGGTAAGAAAATGCTCATTTATTTACTGTATCTTTGCCAATGGTGAGCACTGTCACTTATAATCTCAACTGTAGTTTTAACATGCATTTTGATTTCTACTGAAATATAAGTTTTCATTTATTTAATCATCAGCCTTATGTACTGATTGGTGTGTTCTTATCCATGGTCTTCAACAGTAATACCAACATGTATTAATTAATATATGCATCAGACTCTGTGCTAAGCATTTAGGATGTACACATTTACACAGTGTATTAGAAGATGTGAATGCCTAGAATGCTACACAGAATTTATCTAGGGTGACAGAGAAGGGCCCACTGATGAAGAGTGGTTGATTTACACTTTTGTTTCATTGTTACTTTTGATTAAGTACTATTTATCTATTAAGAATATTATTATTTCCTTAGGGACATACATAGAAAGTACTCTTAATTTGCCATTATTTGTATTTTAATTTTGCTTTTAGTTTTTCTCTTGCCAGATTTAGCAATTAATTTATTCATAATTTTGTTGTTGGTCAGACTCAGAAAGATCTTTACAACTAAATAGCAGAAATCCTTACCAACATTTTCTCCAATCATGTTTATGGTTTTCATATTCAAGTCTTCATGTAGATTGCATTTTATATTTTAAGATAATACTATAATGCTTTCTAGAAGGGGCTTTTGTTTTAGAATTTATTTTTTAACCACAAATGCTGACAGTTGGCCCAGTATTTAATTTTTAATGATCCATTATTTTTCTGAATAAGGGAAATATGCTATACTAAATTATTACTGTGTTTCTGCACTTTTAAAATATTCTTTCTCATTTATATGTGCCAGTGTCCATCAGTTTTAATTATCATAGCTTTGTATTTTCTTATAACACTTCATAAGACAAGATCCTCCTCAATGAATTTATGTTTCAAAAACTGGTTTCTTGGGGTGCCTGGGTGGCGCAGTCGGTTAAGCGTCCGACTTCAGCCAGGTCACGATCTCGCGGTCCGGGAGTTCGAGCCCCGCGTCAGGCTCTGGGCTGATGGCTCAGAGCCTGGAGCCTGTTTCTGATTCTGTGTCTCCCTCTCTCTCTGCCCCTCCCCCGTTCAAGCTCTGTCTCTCTCTGTCCCAAAAATAAATAAACGTTGAAAAAAAAAACTGGTTTCTTATACTCTTTGTAGGTTATTTTGATTTGAGTTGCTTAAATATGCTATACAACTGGGGAATAACAGACATATTTCCAATATGTTCCACCACAGTTAGACATTCTGGTGTCCAACTCCTTAGCCAGCTCAGGATTATTATATTCCCCTTTTTCTTCCTATCATTCCACTACCAATTCTTGTTCATATTATCTGGGGTTTAAGAGCTAAATTAAAAATATTAAACTATTATATAGCAGGTATTTGAATTCTAGAATAAGTTTTGGCATATTCACTGAATTCAGGGCTACTATTTACCATCGATTCTGCATTTCATAGATAATGATACTCCTTTCATGAGTTCTTTGTTTTTCTTCATTGCACAGAGTGCTAAAGTATACTTTCTCATGACTGTCATGACTCTTTTCATTAGGGAGCATGTATATGACATCTTTTATAATTTTGAATGCTTAAGAACATCTTGTTTTTCTCATACTTGAACAACACTGCCAACTACAGAGTGTTTTGATCATAATCACTTCCTTTCAAAACCTGTGACCATATATTACTTATCTTTTGATAGTCAGTGTACAAGAAAATTTCTGAATCCAGCTTTTGTTAATGGTCATTATTGATGATGATGATGATGATGATGATGATGACGACGACAATGATTATCATTTGCTTTAAGTATTTCACTCCTGGTTTTATATAATTTTCTTTTCTTTTAAAATTAAAAAAATTAAGCTTGCATTCTGGTATTTCTCTCTTATTTAATATTTCTTGGTGCATAGTCATTTGCAGACTCAGACAGGCATTTCTTCCACCTAAAAAGTCTTGCTTGTTCAAGTCTTTCATCATTGCTTCAACTTTGTCTGTTTAAGTGTGCCATTCTGAGGTTCTTCTAAGTTACAGGAGATCCTGCATCTACCCTTCATGTATCTCATTTTCTCTCTAATCATATTCATGGGCTTCTTATGACAGAACTGTAAGTTGTTCTTCATTACCTGCCCTTCATTGATTCTTAATTTGGAAAATAAGATTTTATTTTTTTGCAGTCTTTCATGATTTCAGGTTGTCCCTCCTTTATGATTGCTTATTCTTTCTTACTTTCTTTACCCTCTTGAATTAATTTTATAAACATATAAAATATTCTATAATTTAATTCTGGTTTCTTTAGAAAATACTTGTCAGAGTGATGATTTTCCAAATCTTTATAGGAGTTTTTCCTTAGATTATATTTTTTCATAGGCATTTTTATTTTTCTGTTTTTCTGGGAGGAGTTATTGTTCCAACAAAGTCCCACCACTACGCCGGCCAACTCTGCGGTGCACCCATATGCTCAGTAGAGTGGATTCCTAAGAGACATGCATTCCAGCCCTAGTTTCTTAGCCAATGCAGACATCAGCTCATGGCAGAAGAGGCCTTGCCTTGCTGATCTGATTTTCTGTCATCCCTTTGATGAGTATTCTCTCCAAAAAAAAGCACTTCCCCAAAGGTAAAATTTCTGTTCATTGCAAGCATCATTTCAAAGGAAGTCTAATTTCCTAGCTAGTTTTCTGATTGGGATAATCCTCTTGTCTGCTTCCCCAAGCACTTTACTGGCATCATTTCGTTTAACTCCAAATTAGGGGTGTCAGTGAAGTTTGACATACTTTCCCCTAATTACTTCCTAAGTACAATGCTCTCTAATAGAGGAGAAATAGGATTTTCTTTGGCACTTTATTAGGAAGAAAGTCCTTAACAATTTTTCCACCTGAATGACATTACCTTCCAGGGCTCATATAGTACCCCATGCCATTTTCTTCATATTTCTGGTTCCTTCCATAAAATTTATAAAAAACAATGATTTAGTTGCCTTTGTTAATGTTACTTAGATATACAGAAGTCTACAATCAATTAAGAGTTAGAAAACTGCATTTCTTAAAAAGGAAACAAACATCAAACTTTTCAATAATTCCAACAGGAAGATGCCCTGGCATATCCTGAATTTATGGGAGTTGATAAAATCCTTTTAATTCATTATTCTTAGCAATGCTAATAAAGAGTAATCATTGCATAGATGAAAGAATAATATATTAAATCAGCCCATATTTATTAAATAGGTATGATGTACCTTACTCATGGCAAGTTGTTAAGAGGAATCCAAATATATATAATACAAAGTTGTAAGCCTTGCCTGAAATTCATTAATTATCTAGCTATAAGAAAGAAATATTTTAATAAAATAATTTATGGATAACATTATATTATCAGATGTTAAAATTATGTAGATTCACAAAATGTGTAAGTTAGAGAATGAATATAAAAAGTAGTGAAATAATTGGGGAAAGTGGGACTAAGCAATATGTTGAAGGACTAGTAAGATGCAGATAGGTTAGAATAGAAGGAAAATCCCACTTGGTGGAAAGTATAATTATAATAATAATTAATGTAACCACAACCACCACAACTTACTATTTCCCAAACACTGTACTGGCCTCATTTCATTTAATCTTCTCAACCTTCCTTCCCGCTAACAACAGCCCCAATTCACAGTGAAGAAAGTGAGGCTTAGTGAATGATGCAGTCTGGCTTTGTATGCAGACTGGCTAGCTTCCAAAGAGTAAAATTTTAACTACTAAGTCTTACTCCACAGGACCAAAGAGTCATTGTTGAGAGTGACTATAGTATGTGCAGGGAATAGTGACGGATTCAGTATAAAGATGAAAACAGTTAAGTACCCATGGGAGGATCTTTTGGAACACTACTGCATCAACAGCATTTGGACTTAAGAAAATCTGAATGTCATTCACATCCATAGGAGGCAGTCTGAGTGGGTAGTTTACCAAGTGGTTTTAATTATTAATAAACCATTTCCTTTTATATCTTACCTCTCAAAATATTTTCATTGCCTTTCTTGTATGGGGCAAGCACAGCAGAGACCTGAAAAACATAAAGAAGCTGCCCTCAATGTTGTTTTCCTCTGTAGTGACATTGTGACAAAAAGGTGTCCTGAGTGACCTTCAGGATCACAACATCAGCTTAGATTTGGGAAACTGGAAAGAATGAGCTGTGATTGAGAAAATCCTGCATACATTTGAGTTGAACTTTTTTAGCATTTAGTGCCTTTACAGGAGATCAAAGGGAATTGGGAAGGATTTATTTTTATGGCTATTACTCTTAGTGGCTTAGAGTTAGTTTAACATTTTTAATTGAATTTTCGAATGCTACATGAAAGGACTGAGCCATACATCTCTTCTCAAGAAGGCAATGGATTCCACCAATTCTACATAGGTGTGTTGGTATTTCATGAGTAATCTCTAATTCCCTTAAGAAATGGCATGAGTTAATACTTTTTTCAAATGGGTCTGATGACTCTTGCATGATCTTTCTGCACCTTCTCTCCTCCACTCTTAGCTTTAATCTAACTGGTTTTAGTTTTTCCCTGAATTATCCCACTATGTGTTTACAGCTTATCAATCCACTACTGCAACCTCAGTGTGTCCATTTGTGTGCTTACCTTGAAGAGGGATAAATCTCCATAATTTTGAAAGAAGTTTTTGTGAGAGATGTTCCTGAAAGCATATATACATGTTTCTTTCATACATAAAGATAGAACATCTGCTGGAAGTTGCTATAAATATTAAATATTTACTAAAACATAGCAGTGCTGTATTTTTCCCTCTAGTCCCCTTCTCTGTTCCCTTTCTTAAATATCCCCATGCAAGTTTCCCAAGTTTAGTGCTTATTCAACTTATCTATATAGAATGCTAGGCTAAGGTACCCAGATGATGATGAAGATACGTTTTACTAGGCATCAATGTAAGACTGGTAAGATTCATTCTCACTTCCTTCCAGAGTGTCTTTTAAGACTATTTCTGATATTGACATCCCAGATGAATTCCTATGTGCTTTGATTGCTTGGTAATTCTTTTCTATGGTTACCCTAATATTTGTCTTACTTTGATCCTTTAATTTAGGAATTAAAAAGGCACATTTCTTCCTCCCGTTAGCTTCTTACTATGCTGCAATGACCTCTAGTTCTTTCCCACGCTGGATCTCTCGCTCTCTGAGTACTGAAAACTGTCTTCTTTGCTCTTACTCATTTCTTTCCACTTGGCTTTCACCTGAAGCACATGTCCTGTTTTGAAGGCTGACTGGTGAAAAGTTAGCTTCAAAAATCTCTACTTAGTTTTGTTGAAGGCCATGTGGCTTTCAGAGAAGGTGATATTTTCCTGGCACCTTGCCCATATCCTATCATTCCTCTCTGGTATTCAAGAGTAGATGATGTTCTCTTTCCATTTTCAAAGCTCTGATCCTATAGACTCATTAACACTCAAATGCTTGTTTCCAGTCTTAAGACTGATTTTGGCTTTCAGTTGTCATGGAACAGAGGTAACTACGCTATGACCAATCATTCTTGGGAAGATTCATCATGATGCCTAATAGTCAAGTTCTCTCTAGCAACCCATTGAGTGCCGGATTTTATGATACTGATTTTCCCAAAACCCTAGCAATACAGGTAAAGAATAAAAAATAATATAAATTTAAAATAACAAGAAACACTTTCAGCTAATAGGAGAGCATGGCTGTTCTCTTAAGCTTTCCTAAAAGTCTATCAATGTAACTTTCATCAAATAAACTTTTCTACTTACCCTAGTTTATTTCACTTTTTTTTCTAAGCCCTTACAACACTTGTTTTATCACCCTTACGGTACTTTTTATATATTCTTTATATTATATTGCCTTTACTTCTGTCATAGTTTTTTTTGTCTAGGGCAAAACCTTCTCTTTGAGGGCACAGGCTATATCTTACACTCTTCCATCCTCTCAAGCTGCTTACATTTCCTTTCCCTAGGCTGAAACTCATATACCTTGATAACACTCAGGGGGTTCCTCAAATCTTTCCTCACTTGGGTCAAGTCAATTGTTATTTTTCTATCTTCATATGAGTGAATTTCCTAGAACTTCCAGAGAAAACCACTTATCCATTCTGATAGACTTGCTTTTTTATTTATATGTTCCAATATCATGTAGTCCTTCATAAGTGCTATGCAAAACACTGGCTCACAACTGAACTCACAACCTTTTCTTTGTAAGTAGTTCCAAGCCTTTCCACTCCCTTCTAGATTCTTCTGTTAATAAATCTCTCACTTTCAGTCACCTGGACTTCAATATCCCAGGAAATAGGAGCTATTAGGAGTAAGTCATTTACATCTCCTCCACTATCTCAAATCCATATTTTAATCAATTTTTCTTGTCTGAATCAAGAAGGTTTCTCTACTATTTTGTTTTTCATAAAGAATATCTCTACTTGGGGCACCTGGGTGGCTCAGTCGGTTGAGCATCCGACTTCGGCTCAGGTCATGATCTCGCAGTTCATGGTTTCGAGCCCCGCATCAGGCTCTGTGCTGACCTCTTGCTCAGAGCCTGGAGCCTGCTTCAGATTCTGTGTCTCCTTCTCTCTCTGCCCTTCCCCTGCTCACGCTTTGTCTCACTCTGTTTCTCAAAAATAAATAAATGTAAAAAAAAATTAAAAAAAAAAGAATATCTCTACTTGTGCCTTTGATCTTATTTTTTAAATTTTCTTTGGGACATTTCCTATCAAATACCTTATCTTACACATTAATTTCTCTTCCTCCATGGATGTCATTTCTTTTGCTTGAGAGTGCATTTAAGACATCTACATTCTTTTTTTTAATATTAGAAAAAATTTGTCTTTAATATTTATTTATTTGGGTGGGGAGGGAGCAGAGAGAGGGAGACAGAGAATCTGAAGCAGGCTCCAGGCTCTGAGCTGTCGGCACAGAGCCCAACATGGGGCCTGAACTCAGGAGCCATTAGATCATGACCTGAGCCACAGTCAGACGCTTAACTGACTTGAGCCACCCAGGTGCTCAGAAGACGTTGACATTCTAACAAAACTATCTCCTCCATCCTACCCTCTACTTAACCTACAGTCCATTTACCTTAAATAAAAAACTATTATAATTTCACTTCATCTCTTGCTTACCTCAAAGACTATACATTAAACTTCTATCCTAAGAATGCAGATGGAACTATTCTAGCCAAGGGTCACCAAAGACGAGCTACCTGTCAAATCCTGTGTCTTTCTTTTCAGGGCTCCTCTTTCTGGACTTGTGGGTTAGAATGTGATCCTCTTCTCCTTCCACATTTTGGAACTCTTCTTTCCATGAGGCTTTATGAAATTACCCACCCATTGGCTCTTTCTACCTTTTTGAATCCTTCCTCTCTTTTGCTCTTTTATTAATTATTGTATAAGTGTTAATTCTCTCTAGGATTCCACATTTAGCCTTTTTCAATATTAACAATAATAGGAATTTTTTAGTTCTATTCTATACTAGTGCCTGTGCTATGGTTTATGGGTTATCTCACAGGTAGTCAGGATTATTCCATCAGAGAAGTGGATAATTCTCTCATGCTCATGTATGAAAGCGAAGCCTGAAATTTAGAAGGTATGTAACTTGCCCACACAGCTAATAAGTAGCAGAGGCAGTATTAGTGTCTAAGCATGCTGATTCTACAGGATGGTCAAAAGTTTTTTCAAGAGCATTTTTATCCATACCAATGATTCTAAGTATTGTCTTTATGTTTCTGATTCCAAAATACATTATTTCCAATCCTGACCTGTCTATACCCTCGACATGTGTTTCTGCATGCATTTTAAATCTTGAGTCCCACCCAACTTTATCTTTGGCCACACAGGGCTCTTCCCAAATCATGATGGTAATCTGATGATCATGACTCCATGCCTCACTTCTGCCTTAATCTCTGCCATACAAAGTCCTAATCTGTATATGTTGCCCACAAGGTACACTCTTAAATGAGTCCTCATTCTTTAAGATCTAACTCAAATATGTTCTCTTATTTCTAGCTTTCCCTGACTTTCACATACAAAATTCATTTCTCCCACATCTGCATGCTATAAAAAATTTACTGAAACTATCCCCATTGTATTACTTAACACTTAGCATTGTAGTTCATTTGATATATATTTTTTCCAAATAAATAGATGGTAAATATATTAATTTATGAATGCCTACTCTGTAGGATAAAAATCAATACGCCTTGGACATAGAACGGCCTTGGTAATCATTCCTTGAATGTGAAAAATAAGTGAATATGTCTCCAAAACTACATTTTAAAAATAACACTTTTAGAATTGACGTGTGATCCTTATTCATTTCTTGTTGGTATCTATAGCTAATCAAGGCCTTTAGGATATATTGCTATGATCTCTGCACTCCACCCCACATAATTTCTGCCATGTCAGAAATAATTGATGGAGGTAAGCACAAACATTACCTAATTAACAAGGTAGATATTAAATAAGTGCATGACATAAATTATTGTCAATAAATATTTCTTCTTAAATCACTTCTCTTCTGTTTCTGCATATCCAGCTATAAAAAAATTCAATTCAAAGATCATCCCTTCCATAAATATTTCCAAAAACATGCAGTTACAAGAATCTTTATATTTTTTTCTCTGAACTACTTTAGCTGGATCTGTATCTCTTCCATAATGTATCTCTTTATATCTTGCATCTGATTACTTCTATTTGTCTGTAAGATGCTTGAAGACAGGGTTCCCTTTCTTACCTCTTTGGTATCCCTTGTACCTGGAAGTTTTTCTCACAGTAGGAACACAGTGAAGATAATAATACACATATGGCTAGTAATAAATTCTCCTTAAATAATTAATCTCAAAAAATATAATTGAATAGCTAAGGCTTATTAAGTGAAGCCAATAAGCATCAATTAACTGTTAACACTATCCCCAGCCACATGCATAGGCTTTGTGAGTTTTAAGGAATAAAAACACTTGATTGCTCCCCTTATAGCTTTTATAGAGTAGTTGGAGAGATAGATTTTTATACATGAAACTGGAGGACTCTGTAATCAGATGAGTGATTTTTTCCAATTACATCATCACCATTTATATGATGGAAGAAGATTCTTTCTTTACTTCTTAATTGTGTCCAATGACTCTGAACTTTAACAGCTGGAAGTGAACAGATTGACTGACAATAGTCAGTGGAAATTCATGCCTGGGAATGAGTTCAAAGCACTGTGATTACCAAGAGTGGGATTGTCAAAATCAAGTTTAGTCCATGGGGAGAAAGCTCTCATTATGAAGACCATCTAGACAGGAGATGGAGATGAATCAATGCAATTGGAGATTCAAGCTGTGAAACTGGAGGCTATTTGGGTGAGGTTTGATGCTGAGGTCACTACTGCATTTAATGGCTTTGTACTGCGGACAGTAACCACCAGGCAAGAGTTGGGAACAATTTGTCCCACTCTAGGAAGAATGCCAGTTGAAAGTGTGTATGTGTCCAGAATCTATCCTCTGACCTCCTCCCTGATGTTTACACCATTTAGCTCTTGACCCTGGCAATTTTCTTAAGTGAGCTTTGTTTAAACCAAAAATACAGAAAATACTTATTGACCTTTGAGATACTGGTTAGATAATTTATTTAGTTAAAAAATAAAATTGTATGAGTATGCAACCATTTATTTTAAATGAAATCTGGTACAGCCCTATATAACTTATTTAAATTATCTAGGAAAATATAGAAAAGTTGAAACTCAAAAATGAGTAAAGGTGCTCCTTAAACACTAAACACAGATATTTTTCAAATCTAGGAAATATTAACTATTATGAACCTGATGGATATGAATTATCAGAAACAAATAATGTTTTTCCCTGTGAAAAGAGTGTCATCCCTTTCAGGAGGAAGAATGCTGTTCTTTGTTTCATATCTGGCTCTCAGATATGGCTTAGAGATATGGTCTGTGCAAACCAGAAAACTGGATAAGCCCCCTTTCTCTACCTCTATAAGTAGAGTGCTGCCTTTTAAACATTACCAGGAACCTCACTTACACCAAATTAAAATATATTCAATGTTTAGTTAACTTAGCACCTCAAGAGTCCAGTTGATTTAAGAAAATATATATATGTTACTACTAGCCTATAGATACATTTGTTCACATTGGAAAAAGGTATTATCCTTTTAAGACATTTTATTTCCATGGTTTGGAAAGCTATTGTAATAACCTAATTTCATTAGGGCAGAGCATTTTACTATCGTTTATTATTAAATTTTCTTAATAATAAACAATGTGATGATGTCTATGTTGCATGAATGCTGCCTAGATGTTTGCAAAGCAAAGTCTACATAGCTTTTCTTGACAGAAATGCCTGACATTTCCAACTCAAGCCTCTTAAGTAGTTTTAACTCATTAAAACATAAAAATAGCCAAGGATGTCTTAATTTCTGAGTTCCTGGCAAGATTATTATATCACTGAAGTTATCTATGATTATCTCCCCCCCCTTCCTTCTTTCTCTGATGTGGGTTGCTATGACATTACTAGTAACATCAAAAATTTTAATGCAATGCAGCAAATAATTTTCCTATGAAAATTACATTTTATAAAACTACTGAATATCAACAATTTCATATGCTTGAATCTAATACAATGCTCATATATTAAAAATATTTTAAATGTTTATTCATTTTTGAAAGACAGAGACAGAGCACAAGCAACGGTGGGGCAGATAGAGAGGGGGACACCAAGAATCTGAAGCAGGCTCCAGGCTCTGAGCTGTCAGCACAGAGCCTGACTCAGGGCTCATGCTCATGAACTGCAAGATCATGACTTGAGCCGAAGTCAGATGCTTAACCAACTGAGCCACCCAGGCGCCCCATGCTCATACATTTTTTAAATAGATGGCCATTTAAAATATTTTTGGAATAAATTTGTTTTGTTTGAATGCTTTCAGATCACTCAATAGATGGTACATTTAAAATTATACATGTGGGTGAATAAAATTTTCAGGGAAGATGGAGTAGATGTGTTTTTCCCATTAAAATAAACATAAGAGGACTCTGAAAGGTAGAAAGAGAAAGACTAGATAGTGACCTTGGGATACAAGGATCAACATGTTGGTGAATTCTCCTGGTTTCTTTTTCCTTCATGCATTCCAGACTTGGAACTGAACCAGGCAACAACCTGGAAAAGGCAAAGTAAGCAGATTAAAACCAACAAGCAAACAATCAAACAAACAAACAACTCTAGTAAATGTCTGCTCACTCTAGGCTAGGGATCAGCAAAGAGGCAGATAAAATATTTAGACAAAAATCACTCTATTCCAGTCAAACACCACAGGAAAAATAAAAAACAAAAAACAAAAAAACAAAATCAGTGGTCTCCACCCCTACTCACTCCTACAAAAGACACATGGGGAACCTGGATCTGCACACTCACCAGGCTATAAGGAGTCACCCCAACCTCCACCTTATTGGGTGGTGTCAGAGAAGGCCAATAAAGGATTAGGGAGGCCAAGGCATTCTTTCCCCATCAGGTGGTTATGACCTCCTTCCTCTGCCCCTGTGGTGCCAAGACCATGGAGAGGAAAGTAACAAAGCACTATGCCTCTTCCAAGCCAGAGAAGAATTTGGAAGAGCTACTGGGTATTCTCACCCCACAGTAACTAGAAGGCTCTCTCTCATCTTACCCTTACCTGGCAATAGTGAAGCAACACTTCCCCACTTCTTTCCCCACTACATAAGTTTCAGAGAAATCTTGCTCAAACAGAAGTTTAAATAGGATCCAGAGTCTCATAACACAGTACTCTCATGTACAGGTTTCCATTGAAAATCACTTGTCATACTGAGAACCAGAAAAATCTCAACATGATTGAAAAAAATCAACAGGCAACACTGAGATGACACAGATGTTAGAATTATCTGACAAAGACTAAAAAACCCACACACTAAAATTAAAAACATAAAAACATTTAAAAATAGAAAGCCTCATGAAACAGAAAATATAACATAATAAAAAGTTTAGAATGCAAAAGCACAATAACTGAAATAGAAAACTCATTATATACTTTCAATAATAGAGTGGATGTGACAAAGGAAAGAATGCAGGAACTTGAAGATAAAACAATACAAATTAACCATTCTGAACAACAAAGAGAAAATAGAGAAAAAAAAATGAACACAGATTGGTAGGCCCTTAATAAAATTCCACTATTCATGTACTCAAGAGTCTCAGAAGAAGAGGGAAGGAGTGTAGGGCTAAAAAATTACTTGAAGAAATAAAAACAGAAAACTTCGTAAATTTAGCAAAAACTGTAAACCTACAGGTTCAAGAAGCTGTGATCTCAAACAAGATAAACTCAAAGAAACCCATGTCAAGACACATACACAAGCTTCTGAAAACTAAAGACAAATTTAAAAAGCAGAGAGAGAGACAGAGAGGGAGACAGAGACAGAGAGACACCCAATGAGAGATAGAGAGACAGAGGCAGAGAGAGACAAAAGAGAGAAATAATAACTTCTACATAAAGGAAAAGCAAGTGGAATGATAGAGGGTTTCTCATCAGAAACCAAAGAGGCCAGAAAGAAGTGGCACAACATTTTTCAACGCTAAAATACACCCAGCACCTGCCAACCCTGAATTCCTAATCCAATGAAAACAATCCTTCGATAATAAAGCAGAAATAAAGAAGGAAAAGAGAATCTGTCATAAGCAGACCTATCATAAATAAATGGCTAAAGACAGTTCTTTAACCAGAAAGGAAATGATAAGAGAACAAATCTTAAAATGCCAAGAAGGAAAAATAAAAACAGAAATAAAAATTTAAGTAAATACAAGACATTATCCTTCTTTGCTGCTGTCATTGCTACAGGCAGATGGGACCACCTAGCCATACCCTTTGTGGATCAGTGGCATGGAGGCTTGGAAAGTCTGGGGTTTTGTTGCTACTGCTGCCATTGCCACTGCCACCAGTAGTAGATCAGTTTGCCCAGCAGGCCGGGTGTGGAGCTGGGGCTGCATGGCAGGGTCTCTGCTGCTGCCAATGTGTAAGAATGCCTGCAGAGCCTCATTGGTGAAGCAGGAACCAGGACTCCACTCTAGGTCTCTTTTGGACACTGCCTTTCCCAGTTATTTGGCTAGAGAGAGCAGGTTTTCCTTGGACGTGTTTGTTGTTGTTTAAACCTGTTGTCAGTCACTGGGCTGCAGGCTTCATTGGTACTGGGTCAGGGGGTATATAGAAAGTAAAGAGAAAACTCAGGGACTTCATCATGTTGTTTCTCAAGTCTTCTTCTTTCTAGCTTTCCATCCTTTTGTCTATTGATAATTTCTAGGGCATTAGTTATAATTAAAGTGGAACAGCAGAGAAAAGTGAATCTGTACTATCTTATCTCAGAAGTAGTCACTAATTGTGTTGAATTAATATTTTTTCCATGTTTTGTCTATAGGTTTCATTTCAGAAACCTCTTATTCAAGGAGACTTCCAGACTCCCCACATTTGATTTGGTTCCCTCCTATGAGTTCCCATTGAATCCTATAGTCAAATAGTAGCCCATCTACTACAGTGCCAAGAAAAGGAAATATAATATTGTGAGAATATAGTTCTATGACAGAATGGATCGTGTTTGGTTCAGTATGTAAACCCTGGCATGCCTCATAGTGGGGGCTCAAAAAATGTTATTGAGCAAATGAATGAATGTTTGAATGAATCTGTGAATGAATGAATGAAAAATTGTTAAACTGAAGTGTAAGCTCTTTGAGAAATTATTTCTCATTCATTTTTTTTTCATCACAACTACTGGGAAAATTATTTTTATCTGATAGTTTCTTAAATAGAGACTGTTATCAGAGCATGGCTGTACTTTCAAAAAGAGCATAATGTGGGTCACCTGGGTGGCTCAGTCAGTTGAGCCAACTTCGGCTCAGGTCATGATTAATGGTTCGTGAGTTCAAGCCCCATGGGCTCTATGCTGACAGCTCAGGTCCTGGAGCCTGCTTCGGATTCTGTGTCTCCCTCTCTCTCTGCTCCTTCCCTACTCACACTCTGTCTCTCTCTCAAAAACAAATAAAGATTAAAAAAAAATTGAAAAGAAAAAGAGCATAATCTATCTGGCAATTAATTAACTAGGCTCTTTCCAGCACCAATAGTACATATACGCAAAAAAATAAACAATTGAACAGTTTTAATTTTAAATTTAAGTAATAACTAAATTAATTACATAAAATTAATTTATGCAATATATAGTAATACATATACAATAATTATGTAATACATAATTAATTTAATTAATTGATGCAAAATTAATTTTACATAATTTTAATTTTATGTAATTAAAATTTTAGTTTTGGGCACCTGTATCATTTGTGATTGAAAATTTATTTCTCAATCCAGATAATTTGTGGTCTTTTGGTCTGCAACCTAAAGTTTCATATTTCCAATACTTCATTACCTAGATGTTTACAGAAAAAAATATATGAAATTTGGGTTGGCCACATACATGGAAAAATAAAAATATATTTTGAGAAATGTTGGGTATTTATGACTTAGGAAATGACTTTCCTATCTATTCCATTTGTTCCTCTTTGTCTTTTTGTTCTCTTTTTCCTTCTCCTCTGCCTCTTCCTATCTCCACCCTCCTGTTTTCTTAATATTTTGCACTGTTCTATTCCAATCTAAATCTTTTGCTTAGCAAATATATTTTAGACACTTAAAATCAACATAGAAAGTTCAGCTTCTGTCATTATTTAGAACTCACTTGATTTTGAACTATATTCCCAATATCTTACTATTAACTATCCCATTGGCTGTACTTATCTGATTTGACCTGACCTTTTAAGCAGCCAATTCTTGGTCTCAAGTGTGAACCGCATTACTTAATCTGCTTATTCAGATAAGACATTATGGAAGATGCTGTGTCTTTGTATAAATACAGCTTCTTTGATATGACTTGATATACAGCGGATATTCCAGTCCTAAGGGATGAACCTAAAATATGGAAATATTTTGCTATAAGGTATTGGGCTAGTTTAACCAAAGGGAAAAGTAGAAAGTGGGTACTAAAGAAAAGCAAAACAAAACAAAACAAAACAAAAAACAAACAAAAACATTTAAAGAAGTGGTTCAGAATCTTGATCTGGCTCCTAAATCCTCATTTAGGAGACTTCCTAGATTGCAGAACTTATCTTCTCTCTCCCTTTCTACCTCTTCCCACCTCTCCTGCAGTCAGTTATATTCTCTGTTCTGCTGCTCCATTCAATTAATTCCCCTCACATAAGTAGCAAATTGAAAGATGAAAATCTCTTTTAAGACCAAGTTTTCAAAGTACACTGGTGTAATAATGAATCTCCATGAGTTTTCTGTATGTCATTCTGTTTAATAATAATGTCATTGATTAATATTGCCTACAATAGTAATGATAATTATAACTTATTTTATACTTCAGATAAATATGGTATCATCTCATTATAAGAGCATTGTCATTTCTGCAACAACATTGTTTCACTTTAGCCTACATTACTGATAATAATTATTCTCTGTCAAAAGTCATACCTATTTGTTACATTATATATAGAATAAAGCCTAAGAATTGTTCTATCTTGTCAAAAATAGGACAACTGAATCATATAGAAAGAATATTTTTAATTTGTTTATTCATTCATTCATTCATTCATTCATTCAGAGTGCACACAGAGGGGATGCAGAGAGAGGGAGAGAGTGAATCCCAAGCAGGCCCCGCATTCTCAGTGCAGAGCCTGATGCAAAGTTCAATCTCAGTAACTATAAGATCAAGACCTGAGCTGAAATCAAGAGTCAAACACTTAACCAACTGAGCCACTCAGGCATCACAATAATTTTTATAAAATGATCAGTATCTACCCTTTTATACAAGATGTTATTATATTTCAGCTTACTTGTTCATTAATGACAATAAGATTTATTATATATCCTAATAATGTCCCCTGCCCAATGTCATTTTACTGTATATTAAATCATGGCATTTTACCAATCACTAACTATGGCTTCATGAGGTAGGGAGAGTAAAGTATTATCTTAGCCCCGTGACTTTACAGCAAGGAAAACTAGATAATAGGGCAAATGGCAAGTCCTATGCTATTAAGTAGATTAAATTTTCCTTTAGATAAGTGGCCATTTTCTTAAGTTCAGGGGAACTCAAAAAGCACAATATAAGGATCTCAAACACTATGAGATTCTTCTTTTTCTTTTCTTTTTTTTTTTTACTTCATTCTTTTAAATATTTACTATATGTTAAATCTCTTAAGACCCCCACATCCAGGGAAAACCACTATTTAAATTTTCACAATAGCCTTCAAGTAGTTCTCTTCATTTATAGTGTATCGGATAAATACATGTAAAACTTGAGTATTAAAAATAGGATAAATGATCATTCATTTTGGATTGCCCTCTTTAACTATGTATTGTGAACATGAATTATATCTATTAAGTGATGCAGGCTTGAAATAAGATCCCAGTCATCAAAATGCTTATAATTGACTTTGAGGAATAAGACCAGCACAGATGCAAGAATACAATATTACTTCATGATAGCAAGACGTCATTCACTACTCAAGTCCCACACTGCACATCTGAGATGGCCCAGAGTAGAAACTTAAGAGATGTTATAAACAGATAAAAGAATGAGAGGATGGTTTAAATGTAGTAAAGCACAAAAACTAAAGAGGATGGGTTTGTTTTGGGTGGTCAGAGAAGCTTCAATGAGGAGGTAACTTCAGAACTGAATGACAGAAGGATCCAGAAAAAAGAAAGGCAGAGTTCTCCAGAAGGGCAACAAGAGAAAAGGCATACAAAAGGGACAGCATGAGATCTGTCTGGAGTATCCTTGCAGACATTGGGGCATAATGTGTATATATCATAAGGCAATCCTGGCTTGGATTCCATTGCAGGGCCTATGAAAGCTTGAATTAGAAGAGCATTTTATCTTTCAGGAATTTGAAAGCCAGTTTATATTTGTGATCAGCTTGCTGCGCATAAGAATTATATATGAATAAAATGTGGAATAAATTTGAGAAAGGGAAATGTGAAAACAGGAAGAGTACGATCGGAACAGTCTGAGCATGAAATAAAAGTGTCTGAAGCAGAAGGTAGCCATGACCAAGAGAACACAAGTAAATGAGTGTGGCTACACAGTGGGTACTGCACAAAAGTGGGGAGAGGTGTTATAGACTTTTGGCCCTGAAAAAGCAGGGAATGCAGGGGGTGCTTGACTGGCTCAGTTGGTGGAGCTTCATCTTGATCTTGGGGTCATGAGTTCGAGCCCACATTTGGTGTAGAGATTGTTTAAATAAACAAACTAAATAAAAAATCCCCAGAGAATGTATATAGAGAGGGCTGAACTGACATGTGTTGAGTCAAGCAATAGAAGCAGCAAGAGCATGCTGGGGTAAAAGGAAGAACATGTTAGACCTGGATCCACTTTTGACTAACTGTGCTATATTGGGGAACTGGCTCAACATTTTGATGATCAGTGTTTATATTTATAATTATAATACTAAAACTATCCTACACATTTGTACAAAGATTGAATAAAATAAAGCTTATAAAAGATTAACACATAGTAATCATTCTATAAAGTCTGGCAACTTTGATCAGCACTTTATATATGGTAACTTGGCTAATTTATTTTTTAGTTTCTTTAAAAATTTTATTATGTAACATTTAGTACATAACAAATTATAAATGCTCTGTATATTTTATGAAGCATGATAATAAACTTGCAGTCATGAGCTGACCATCCATTTTAAAGACTATAACAGAACCAATGTCATTAAAACCCCATGTGTCACAGTCATGGTCACAGATGAAACCATTACATTGACTTCATTCATTCAGTTAGTTATAATTATTTTTTATTTTTATTTTTAATGTTTGTTTTTGAGAGAGAGACAGAGAGAGAGAGAGAGAGAGAGAGAGAGTAGGGGAGGGCCACAGAGAGAAGGAGACAGAGGATCCAAAGCAGACTCCACACTGTCAGCACAGAGCCTGATGTAGGGCTCAAACCCACAAACATGAGATCATGACCTGAGCCCAAAGTTGGACACTTAACTGACTGAGTCACCCAGGTACCCCACATTGACGTTTTAAATGATTATTTGAGTCCTAATTCACATACAATCAAGTGCAGGCACCTTAAGGGTATAGTTCCATGAATTTTAAAAATATTTTTAATTATTTATAAAATGAAATTAAATGTATTTAAGTTATACAACATAATTTGATATATATATAGTAAAATTATTACTACTACAGTTGAGCTAATTAGCATGTCTTTTCCTATAGTTATTTTTGTGTATGTCATACAGTTATTGTTTTGTGTGTAATGAAATCTGAAATCTCTCTTAGCTTATGTCTAATATTCAATACAGTATTATTAACTGTAGTACTTGTGCTGTTCGTTAGATCTCTAGACTTATTTATCCCATATAACTTCAACTTTGTACCCTTGACCAGTATCTTTCCATTTGTCCTCCATCTCTCAGCCCCTGGTAACCACCATTCTACTGCTTCTGTGGTTTTTTAGATTCTACCTATGAGATCATGCAGGTATTTTCCTTTCTGTGCCTTGCGTATTTCACTTAGTATATCTTCCAGCTTCATTCATGTTTGCATCAACATGAAGTTCCTTCTAAATGAAAGCCAATTTATAGACTCCTAGAATTGATTTAACATTTTTCTTTCTTTATTTTTTTTGGTTGCCAAAATCTCCCCAATTATTTTTATTCCAGTATTATTAATAGTGTTACAGTAGTTTCAAGTGTACAAGAGAGTGATTTGACAATTCTATACATTACTCAGTGCTCACACCACAGTAAGTGTACTTTTAATGCCCTTCACCTATTTCAGTCATCCCTCCACCCACCTCCCCTCTGGTAGCCCTCAGTCTATTCTTTAAGAGTCTTTTTGTTTGTTTGACTCTTTTTGTTTGTTTCTTAAATTTCACATGAGTGGAATCATATGGTATTTGTCTTTCTCTGATTGACTTAATTCACTTAACATTATACCTTCTAGATCCATCCTTGCTGCAAATGGCAAGAGTTCACTCTTTTGTATGCTGAATAAAATATTCCATTGTGTATATGTATACTACCTCTTCTTTATCTATTCATTTATTGATGGTCACTTGGATTGCTTCCATAATTTGGCTATTGTAAATAATGCTGAAATAAACATGGGGGTGCATATATCTTTTCACATTAATGTTTTTATATTCTTTGGGTAAATGCCCAGTAGTAGAATTACTGGATGATACGGTGGTAACTCTCTTCTTAATTTTTTTGAGGAAACTCCATACTGTTTTCCACAGTGGCTGCACCAGTTTACATTCCCACCAACAGTGCACAATGGTTCCTTTTCTCCACATCCTCACCAACACTTGTGGTTTCTTGCATTTTTTTAAATTTTAGCCATTCTGACAGGTGTGAGGTGGTTTTTTAATTTGCATTTCCCTGATAATGAGTGATGCTGTACATCTTTTAATCTGTCTGTTGGCCACCTGGATATCTTCTTTGGAGAAATGTCTGTTCATGTGTTCTGTCTATATTTTATTGGATCGAGTTGTATCAGTTCTTTATATATTTTGGATACTAAGCCTTAATCAGATATGATACATTCAAATATCTTCTCCCATTAAGTAGGTTGTCTTTGAGTTTTGTTGATTGCTTCCTTTGCTGTACAGAAGCTTTTAATTTTGATGTAGTCCCAATAGTTTATTTTTGCTTTTATTTCTCTTGCCTCAGGAGACACATCTAGCAAAATGTTGCTATGGCCATTGCCAGGGCTCTCTTCCTCTTTTTTTTTATTCATTTTGAGAGAGAGAGCATGCACACAAATGGGGAGGGGGTAGAGAAAGAGAATCCCAAGCAGACTCTGCACCACCAGTGCAGAGTCCGATGGGGGGCTTGAACCCATGAACTGTGAGATCATGACCTGAGACAAAGTTGGATGCTTAACTGACTGAACCACCCAGGTGCCCCTGCTAGCGCTCTCTTCTAAGATTTTTATGGTTTAGGGCCTCACCTTTAGGTCTTTGATCCATTTTGAGTTTGTTTCTGTGTATGATGTAAGGAAGGGATCCAGGTTCATTCTTTTGCACATAACTGTCCAGTTTTCCTATGTAGTTCCATGATACACACACACACACACACACACACACACACACACACACACACACATATATATATATGTAAAGTCTCAATACCAAATGTGACAAGTATGACTACTCCCCTAACAAAGATATTAAATAATTATATCATGCTAAAACATTTCCTTTTACCCCTTTACAGTTAATCCCAACTACTCCAGTTCGTCCCAGGCAACCACTGATTTATTTTTCATACATTTATTTTGTCTACTTTAAAACTTTATGTAATGGAATCACTTGTTGTACCTGGCTTCTTTCACTCAAACCAATATTTAGATTCAGCCATATTATGTGTAGCTACAGTTTGTTCATTTTTATTGCTAAGAAAGCTGCACCACATAGAATATGCCACAACTCATGACATTTGGGTTGCCTTATGTTTTGGTTATTATAAATGAACCCGCTTTGAACATTCATGTATAAGATTTTTTTGTGTGTATGTTATGGAAACATAACAGCTAAATACCTATGAGTGAAAGCTCTAGGATAGACAAATATTTAGCTTTGTAAGAAAATGCCAAACTATTTTCTAAACTTGTTAGTTTGCTTGTTTTTTAACATCTCACTCCTACCTGAAATATTATGGGTTCTGGGAACTCCATACCCTCACCAACATTGGGTATTATACACCTTAATTTCAGACATTCTAATTGGTATAAAATAGGTATCTCATTCTGGGTTTAATTTTCATTTGCCCATGACCAGTCATGTTGAGCATCTTTTCATGTACTTATTGGCCAGAAGTACATCTTTTCTGAAGTGTCAGTTAAAGTCCTTTGTCCATTTATTTTTGTCAGGCTCTTTGTTTTTGTATAATCGAATTGTTAAGAGTTATTTATAAATTCTGAATGCAAGTTCTCTGTCAGTTATATGCATTGCAAATATTTTCTCCTGGGCTGTGATTAGCCTTTTCATTTTTGTAATGAAAAGAGTAAAGAGTTTTAATTCTGAAGAAGTGCAATTTATTAATTGTTTTCCTTTATAGTTTGTGCTGTGACCTCAGAAATCTTTGTTTACCCCCAGATTGTAATGATTTTCCCTGGTCTTCTGGTAGAAGTGTAATAGTTAAACCAGGCTTCTAGCGAGGTAGACATTACCCTCATTTCAAAATTATGGAAAAGACAGGCAGGGTAGTAAAAACCCACTCATATTAATGCCAGGACTGCCCAACTTCCTAATGAGTTATATATTTTTTAAGTGCTCAAATTACAGTTTATAGTAAGGGACAGTGGAAAAATGATAGGACCTAAAATTGAAATTCTTGAAATCTAACCTCAAACACTCTACATCTCAGCTGTGTGACCTTGTGTGGGTAACTTCATTCCTAACTGAGGAGTTAGAATGGAAAGCCTTCATGTTTCCTGCAGTTTGAATTTCATAAGTAAGCAAAATCCAGTTTCCTCTATTGCGGACTCTTAAGGGCCAAACACAGCTGCCTGTGGAAGCTTCTCTTGTATATTGTAAATGACGTGTAAACTCCTTCAGCCCAGCAAACAGAGGGATGCAGGCGCTGCTGTGCCATTTCACCCCGGTGGGCTGGCCAAATTCCAATCCATGTAATTGCATTCCACAGCTCCTGCCTCCCCTGCTGGTTCAGTTGGGATGGGGTGAGCGGTTCCCAAACCCAGCCCTCACTGCCTTCTTCAACAGTTGGGATCTATTGCTCTGTGCTATGAAACAACCATCAGGCCACCCCACTCCCAAAGTGGCTTCTGTGTGCAGTCCCAGCCTGTGGATTCCCAGGAGGGTGCTTTTAATGGGGGCAGCCCTGAAGTCAAAGTATTATGTCTCTGGTTACTCCCTCCATGCACTGAGAAGAATCCCAGGGTCT
Organism: Felis catus; assembly: GCF_018350175.1. Taxonomy (NCBI): domain Eukaryota; kingdom Metazoa; phylum Chordata; class Mammalia; order Carnivora; family Felidae; genus Felis; species Felis catus. The sequence continues at coordinate 64,281,082 of NC_058379.1, read as the reverse complement.
GGGAAACATAAGGAACAGTGATGTAAGTGAGGACATAATTTGGAAGGAAGAGTGCATTTTTTTTAATACTAAGGGAAATGGAAAAAACATGGTTCTAGGCAGAAAACAAATGCAACCTTGTGTTTACTTCCATGGGGCTGCTGCTCCAGAGGTAACCTTGCTAATTAGATTTTGTGTGTGTGTGTTTATGTGTGTGTGTGACTTTGTTATTAGATGTTTGTTAATGAGTTGCACCATCTCATCTTGCCTGCAGTCTCCCTGGGCTGCTCTGAAACTCTGCGTAGAGAAAACAGAGTAAGGTGCCTGTACGGGAGACACATATTTGTCATGAATGCAAGCATACATGCTGTATATTGGACATTTCAAACACTCTGAAAGCCCAATGAGGCAGATAGGCTAGACATCTTTGACCTCTAGAAGAAACTTAGGATCCAACCTGGCTGAAGAGTAGGTGTGGTTATATAGTAGATAAATTGTTACCTGTGACTTAATCTTGCCTGAGGCTACTGCTATTGGAATAGTAATTCATTGATTTTTTTCCTAATCTTTTCCCATCCCAGAACTTAAAAAAAAAAATCTTTCCCATGTCTTTATGCTTTATGAATAACCTTATTCAATCAATTCCAGAAAACCATGAAGTTTAAGTTTAATTCTAAAAGCAATGCCTTTACTCTCCTTCCTTCTTACCTGCAGTATGGGAACCGCACTTCTCTGAGATACTCTCCAACTGTGTCAGTGTAAGTTTATAGTGTGCATTTTGTATATGTGCACATTCATGAGTGTGGTTCACTTCTGTGCACTGAAATTATAAGTACTGACTTGAGAAAGAAGTTGCTAGTTTACAAATTACTTCACTGACAAAATAAGAGAAAAAGAGTTCTCTTGTTTGAATGAAATATATTTGCCCTGAAGAAGAGCAGAAAATGCCACCCCAAAATATGCCTCTTTAGAATAAGAATTATTTTGAGCAGATCATTATTTTTTTAAGTTTACTTATTTGTTTTAAAAGAAAGAGAGAGAGTGAGCAGAGGAGGGGCAGAGAGAGTGGGAGAGAGAATCCCAAGCAGGCTCTGTGCTGTCAGCATGGAGCCTGATGCAGGGTTAGAACTCACAAACCGTGAGATCATGACCTGAGCTGAAATCAAGAGTCAGATGATGCTCAACCAACTGAGCCATCCAGGCGCCCCTATTTTGACCTGATTATTTCAAGAAACTGAAGACAGGAGAAGTTCTGAAAACAGACTAGAAGTTACAGGTTTGTAAGAGAAATTTACATTTATAAAGGAAAGCTCCGTTTGTAAGTGCCTCCCTTTAAGCACCAGGATGAGGAGGATGACTCTAAATCATAATAAAATCTTATCAGTGGAAAAGCACAGACTTAAATCTGCATAACAATCTTTGCCTTTATTTAATTTGCTTTTCCTAGTAACCTCCCAGAATTCTGCCCCCCTCCACACACATCATTTTTCTTTTGTCTTTAGTTTAATATGGCATATAAGGTGGTAGGTGGGGCCATCTTAGGAAGTTTAATTCATTTTTTCTGGGTGTCCCTCAGGTATATGTGAGCTATACATACATGTTAATAAACGTTTGTTTTTTTTTCTTGTTAATTTCTCTTTTTATTACAGGGGTCTCAGCAAGAACTTAGAAGGGTAGAGGGAAAATTATTTTTCCTCCCCTTATACCCTTCATACCATTACTAAATTTGGCAAAAGTTTCTAATTAAGAATTGCTCTTAAAATGAAGAGCAGAAACAGTTTATTATCTCCCAGAAATATCCCCCTTTCATCTTTTATAGTGCTGTCTTTGTTTATTTTGTCATCTGTTATATCTACTTACAAATTGCCTTTTCTTTTAACTGTACTTTTTTAAAGGTCCCTGCTGCCAGGAAGCAGAGACTGCCATGAAAATATTATGCCAATAGCTTTAATGCTTATTGAGCCATTACCTTTTTGCAGTAAAATCCATCTTGTCTTTCTATGACCCACAGATAAGCAGTCTGTAGAAAAAAAAAGAACAAAGATGATGATGGCATAATTCTAACTACTGCACTAACTTAATTTCTCTGGGCTAATCATGTAATTTTTCTGGCTCAATTTCTAAAATTTGAATATCTGTCTCACTGAAATCACAAGAATATAGAAAAAAATAAATACATTCATTCAAAAATATTTGTTGAGTTCCTGCTACAAAGAACAAACAGAAACAGTGTTTTTGTAACTTTGATGTGTAAGATGTATTTCCTGCTCTCAAATCTCATGTTCTAGAGAACACAAAATGTAGAATGAAATAATTGAATAAAATGTTTTTAAAGGCACAATGGGATCTCCATGGAAGCCTCCATGGAGAAAGTGACATTGGAGATGAGCCTAGAACACAGTGGGGTGGACTGTATCATAACTGGAATAACTGGAGCAGAACTCTTTCAGAACTGCTCTAGAAATAATGGTTTGAAATAATGGTTTAAAAGAAATAATGGTTTGAAATGGAGAAGCAAACAGACTGAATCAAATGCAATATTTTGGAAAGTGCTTTGTATAACCAAACATGCAATGCTAATGAAAAATGATCACCACTATTACAGACCCAGTGGAGTCTATTTTGAGGACATTTTCATTTCAGTATTATAAATCTCCAGAGGAAAATACATGGGCACTTAGTGTTCTGTTTTTGTTGTTACAGTTTCATTTGTTTGTAAGCACTGTGAAGCTGGGGACAGAAAGAGGTTGAGGGCAGAAGCCCTGAATAAGACTTCTAATCTTCCTCTCTAGCTTCAGCTTTGCTCAGAGGCTTTTTGCTCATCATCTTCTATGGACTATGCCTCAAAATAATAAACATAGGCACTTAAAACCATCTGAATTTTCTTGCTAAAAGAAATGTTGTATTAGGTTCCTAGGGCCACAGTAATAAATTACAACAAACTTGGTCATTTAAAACAACAGCAACATTTATCCTCTCACAGTTCTGGAGGCCAGAAGTCCAAAATGAAGAACTACACTCCCTCTGAAGTCTCTAGGAGAAAATCCAGCCATGCCTCTTTCAGCATTTGGTATTTGGTGGCTCCAGATGTTTCTTGGCATCACTATTCTATTTGTTTGCTAAGGCTGCCATAACAAAGTACTGCAGACAGGGTGGCTTAAATAACAGAAATTTATTTCCTTATAGTTCTGGAGGCTAGAAATCTAAGATGAAGGTGTCAGCAGTTGGTTTCGTTTGGAGCCCTTTTTGGCTAGCGGATGGTGGTCTTTTCCCTCTGTCTTCACATGGTCTTCCCTCTATGTGTGCCTATATCCTAATCTCCTCTTTTTGTAAGGACGCCAGTCATTGGATTAGGGCTCACCATAATGATCTCATTTAACCTTAATTATCCCTTTAAAGGCTTTAACTCCAAATGCTGTCATATTCTGAATGCTGGACATTATGGCTTCAACATATCAATTTGGGGGGGGGGGGGTCACAATTTAGCCTATAGCAACTATAGTCTCTGCCTCCATCTTCATATGGCCATATCCTCTTTCTGTTTCTTCTCCTCTTCTATCTGTGTTAAATCTTCCTCTGTCTTTCATAAAGACACTTGTCATTGGGTTTAGGACACACTCGAATGATCCAGGATTATCTCATCTCAAGGTCCCTAGCTTAATTGCATCTGCCAAGGCCCATTTTCCAAATAAGATCACATTCACAGTTTCTGGGGAATATGGCATAGACATATCTTTAGGAGAGCTATCTCTATATGCATTGCAGTTGTGCACCACTAAAATATTGGTTACCCAGTCTTTCATTCTATTTTCTTTCTTGTTAGTAGTATAAACCATTTTATACTTAAATTTAAATAAAGATAACACTTTTTTTTTGGGGGGGGAGGGTAATATACCACTATACAGAGACAGTTACTTAAAGCATAATCAGATGTATTTTGGCTTATGTGGTACTTTTTAACCTTATCTTTTAATACCAAAAGTTCAGATACCATGAACATTTCTGGTTCTTGGCTAAGATTTAACAAGTTTTTCTGTCCTATATTTTGAGAAAAGATAGCAAGATGTTTCTAAGCAGTAAGATTTGTAACTGCTAAAATACTATTACTTTGGTTCTAGTTCATTATTGAAAATCTTTTTTGTTTAACTATAGATACAGGTCATCTATAAATTCACTTATTTTGATTTAACTATTTATGCATTGGCAAAAAAGTAAATAAAAACCATGACTATAATAATCTAAGATATATAGCTATATATCTTAGATATATAATTAAATCTATTATTAAATTAACAAATATTTATTGGACAAGAAACTATTATGTGCCCAGCTATTGGAAAAGTAATACTATCTACACAGTCTATGGATTCTTACTGTACTTAAAGGCAGTATCACATTGTTTTGTGCTAAGATTCACACAATCATGAATTAGTCTTACAGGACAGAAATTAACATGTTTTCCAGGCTAGTAAGAGGGATATGTAGAAAGTAGTAAAATATTAGGGAACAGTTTGGAGAGATTAGAGAAAAGTGTTCCTGAGAGACTATGACATTCAGTAAGAAAAGAAAGCTAGGGCTATTTTAGAATGGTCTTGGTTTAGCATGCTTAAAAATTTGCATTTGTTCATACAGGCAAAACGATACTATTGATAATGTTTCCAAAATAGGGGCAATATTGTATAATACAAATCTAGAAATGCAAATATAAATTTGGCACACATCTGCAAAGCAAGAAGTAAAATTAATACCAATACCAGATTGTCTCAAAGTACGTAAAGGGAGACCAAAATATATGAAAGGTATACTTTGCAAAGATGCTAGCTCTTCCCTTATAATTTGATAAATTCAATGTAACCTCAATTGATATAATTTCTGTTTGTTGTTTTTTAACTATAGAAGCTACCTCTATGTTTCAAATGAAGTGGAAAATACTTTTTTTAAAAAATATCTGTACTTTTGTATTAAAAGAAGGAAATGTATAAAACATTAAAATATATCATAAAACTGCTGTAATCAAAACAGTTTGTCCCTGGCATAAGAAAACTAACAGATCAATAGAAGAGAATAGCAGGAGGGGGTCTATAAATAGTCATGAGTATACATAAGATTTCACTATATGAAGTCATTATTATAAATAGCTTTACCCTTAACTTTTTTCATGAAAACTATTGATAAATCAAAGAAAAACATAACAAAAGAATACAAAAAATATACTACAAATGAACAAACTTTTAAGTGTTTCAGGGGAAATGATTTTTGATACAAGATTTAAAAAACATAAACAAATCATAAAAGTTTTTTAACAGATAAAATAATTTCTGAGCAAAGATAATCATTGACAAGTACAAATATCACCTGAGAAAATATCTTTGCAATTTCTGTAAATGACTTATATTAAATATCACTTAAAAATCAATATTTAAGGGGCACTGGGTGGCTCAGTCAGTTAAGTGTCTGACTTTGGCTCAGGTCATGATCTTAGAGCCTGTGAGTCCAAGCCCCACATCAGGCTCTGTGCTGACATGACAGCTCAGAGCCTGGAGCTTGCTTTGGATTCTGTGTAACCCTCTCTCTCTGCCCTTCCCCTGCTCACCTTCAGTAGGTCTCTCTCTCTCTCAGAAAATAAGTAAACATTTAAAAAATCAGTATTTTAAAAGATCTATAATTACATACTTATTTACACGTATCTTAAACTTCTTACAAATAAAATTCTGAAATAAAGAAAATTTTGAGCAGGTATTTATGAAGGAAATATGAATAACTTTTAAGTACATAAAACGAATTGGTAGGAGTATGGAAAATATGCTCTCTCCTTCACATTTGGTGTGAAGTACAAATTGATGCAACATTATTATATGATAATTTGGAATGTCTATCAAAATGTGAAATGTGTGTTCTTGGTCCGAGCAATTCTATTTTTAGGAATTGAACTCATAAAGACACTGAAATAAACACATTAAGAATTTATGCATAAGAATATTTACAGCAGAAGTTTCTGTATAACTAAATTTGTAACATCCTAGATGTTCATAGGGAAATCATTCACCTTCCCATTCAATATATATTTATTTAGTACCTTCTTTTTTTTTTAAGTTTATTTATTTATTTTGAGAGACAGAGAGCAGGAAAAGGGCAGAAAGCAAGGGAGGGAGAGAGAAAGAATCCCAAACAGGCTACGCACTGTCAGCACAGAGCCCAACGTGGGGCTCAAACTCACCAACAGTGAATTCATGACCTAAGCCAAAATCAAGAGTTGGATGCTTAACTGACTGAGCCACCCAGGTGCGCCTAGAGTTTCTAGTTTAAGTTGGGCAACTGGTGGGGCAATCAATAGTTTTTTTGGTTTGTTTTAAAAGCATAAGAACAGCCTTGTTGAACAGATATTGAGACAATTTTGGATCTCTTCTATTTGATATAATTTGCTGAGGCAGAAATTTCTAAACAATAGGTGGAAAGGATAATAGAAAATTGAAGACTACCTCTTGTTGACATTAAATTCAGTGTTTATATAATTACCTATAGAAATGAGATAAAATAGTACACTTCTCCAAAGGTACATCTTTCCCAGTCTTGTAATTATTGACATAATTGTGGATTTCATTTCACTATCTGCTACTTTTTCTATCTTCTTTTACTGTTGGGATACAATACAGAGAATTTTACTAGTTGGATAGTCCAAAGTATTTATAGTTGGAAACCACTAATCAAGTCTCACCTTCTTGTTTATAATTATGAGGGAAATAAATCAGTTTTAAATAACTTGCCTTTTACTTATCTATCAAGGGATAGCATCTGTACTTATAGGGTAAGAGTGGTTCTACAGCCATTGCTTGTGAGGCATTTTTTACTTTGATTTCAGGTATATGAGATTGATTTTAAAATGTACTTAATGAGGGGTGCCTGGGTGGCTCAGTCGGTTGAGCATCCGGCTTCAGTTCAGGTCATGATCTCAGTTTGTGGGTTCAAGCCCCACATCGGGCTCTGTGCTGACAGCCTGGAGCCTGCTTCAAATTCTGTGTCTCCCTGTCCCTCTGTTCTTCCCCTGTTCATGCTCTGTCTCTCTCTCTCCTTCAAAAATAAATAAAAACATTAAGAAAAAATTTTTTTAAATGTACTTAATGAAGAGGAGCCAAATCCACAATTGTCAGAAACTAAGAGTTACCTGATGTGAACAAAATAACAAATTACTTAAGACAGTTCAATGACAACAGTGTTAACTTTAAACAGAGCAAAGAACAGTTTTATTTAAATAAAAAATGAGTTTATTCAAAAATAGAGGAATGTGATTCAGAAAGAGCAAGGTAGGGCAAACCACAGGCAAGTCCAAAGAGATGAAGGGAAGGTCGGCTTTTATCAGGTTTTAGGAGGAAATTAGGGAGGACTCTTCCTGAATAAAAGTTTATTGGAGAGTACAAGAGTTTGGGGTTGTTGCGGTTTCTCAAGTGCCTTGTTGCTGGGACATGGATAGATCTTACTTTTCTTCAAGGCATGAGATAAATTCTTATGTCAAAAGTATCCTTTCTCATCAAAAATAGCTCTTACCTTCCTCTTTCTGCAAGGAATGATACCTGGGTTAGAGCACCCCCTTCAGGACTTCCCAACTCTATTTTAAATGACATTTCCTTTATATACTTTCACAGGAGGATGGCTCATTGATTTCACAATTCCCAAAATCCATTGAGTGTTGAACTCGTTTTTGAGAGGATGGAATTTATTGCTTGGGTCTCAAATTATGAACTTGATTTGGGTTGTTTTGGTTAGGGATGAGTATTCACAGGCATACATCAGGTTTGGGATGAGTGACTTTAAGCACATTTTTTTTTAAACAAAATTTCAATTTGGCAAAACTCAAAACATTCTTTTTTGTCAACCATTTTCCCTTAATTATTAAACCCATGTGGCTGCTAATGGAACTTAATCCATGTGTTTTTCATTCACTTGCATCAATTCATCAAGCACTGTTTTGTAATAGCGTTTGACGTGAAAGAAGCATTCTGGGGCCTTTTTCTTAGAAACAGGAAGTGCTGTTCTGCCAAAAAGTAAATGAACTCTAACCCTCCAAAATTTAAATTCCATTTGAAATGCTGAAGATAAAAAAGAAGCACAGAATTTAAGTTGGCAAAACATGTTCCCCAATCCTTCATTGCTTCAGTTTTACTTGTGGAAAATTACCTGGTGAATGCTAGGTTGGGTTTGTTTTCCCTGCTATCACATAGCTGATTATCAAAGCACATGAAGGGAGAGCGTTTGTTTTGACTGAGGCTGATGTTTCCATACCCACAAATATTTGATAGGCTTTTGGTGAAATTCTCTTCATCCTCAGGAACAGCTGCAAATACAGAAAGGAAAAACCCTGCTTCTGATCATACCTTACTCTATTGTACCCATCAGAGAATTTCTTTTCTCTTTTCTGGGTTAGGCAATCAGCTATAAGTGGTGAGGTTAATATGAACAATATTAGTATAATTTGTTTTTATTCTCTGGGGCTGGAATCTGGGCATCTTTTTCTAATTTTTATGTGTGTATGTATGTATATATGTATTCATTCATTCCTCATTCATTCATTGATTCCCCAGAGTGATTATAATGTACAGCCAAGTTTAAAAATGGGTTTCCAGCTCCCTCAATGTAAAATCTCAACACTCATCCCAAATATTGATTCAGAATCTTCCGTTTAAAGAGATCCCCGGGTGATTCATGTCAACAACACATTTGAGAAGCACATTTTTAAAAGGCCAATTCCTGAGTCCACCATCAGAGATTCTGATTTAACTTGGCCTGAGCATTAGCATCTTTTTTTTTAAACTCCCCAGGGGTTTCTAATGTGCAGAAAAGTTTGAGAATGACTCCTCTAGGCTAGTTTATGGAATCTCAGGTTCGCTGAGTTTAAGAAAATCATTGTCAGGGTGATAACCTATTTTCTACCCAGTAGGGTAGAAAAAGATGACCAATGATCTTGTGGCATCTCTACCTATTTCTAGAGGGAGTGGATCATCACCCAGGTAAAATGACTCCCTAGAAAGAATTTCCAAACTATCACCTCTAAGAAAGTCTCACATCACTGGAAAAGCTGCCTTTAGTGTTTCATTGATTTTCTTTCTAGACTTTCTCTTTCAAAATGCAAATCCTCCCATGAAGGTAAATATCCTCATCACTGCAGTATAAATAAGGATGCTCAGTCACTCTCCTCTGATTCACTGGAGTAATTACTCTGAAACTGAAGGTTGTAGTGTTCAGTAAAACTGTGTTTGAATAAATCCCCAGTTTAGAGGAGAGAAAGAAATGGCAGCCACTCAGAGTGAGTAAAAGAGAACTGCAATGTCTGAAGCTGGGGTGGGGGACTCTGGCAGCCTTCCTTTGACAGATTAGCTGGGTAGGACTTTAAGGCAGTGGGAACAATTACAGTTGATTTGTAATGCCTATAGTGGCAGGAGGGAGCAAAGGGCTGACATGAGGAAATTTGGATTTTAGGATTAAGAAAATAATAATGAATTAGAAATGTGGCAGGTCTTTGGAATGGCGTCTGGGCTGCAGGATGCGTTTCATTATGTGAATAAATGAAATGGGTAATGATTTTTAAAAACCAAGACTCAAAAGAAACAGAAAGAGGATGGTGAAAAATAAGCAGTAAAACAATCAAATTGAGAAAGCATGAATAGAGGACCAGAAGAAAACAATAGTAAAATCAAAGTTGATTCAAAAATCCTAAGTGTATTTATAAAAAGGTATCTAAAGAAAAATAATTGGGAGTTGTTTTGTTTTTTCTTTTTCTCCACATCACCCTCTACACCTGTGCAATCATCATGTCCCATTAAATTTATTCCCTACATGCTTTCAAATTAACTCACTGGAATATTCCATCACTACTGAAACCATCTTAAGTTTCCCTTTCAGGTTGGCCTCACACCCCATTCCCCACCTGGCAGGAAGACTAGCATATATGAAATTCACAACCACGTAACAGTCCTCAATAAAAGAGTGAATCCTCCACAGCCCTAAACACTTGGCTCCTATTTCTTCAGTCTTGTGTGTATTAACTCAACTGTGAAATAAATTAATTAATAATTCCGGCCATCATGTGAGATGTTTCCACAAACTCTCTTTTGTCACTCAGAGTAAGCCTGTGAAATGGGTGTTATTACTGATAAAGAAACTGAAAATTTGGAAAATTAAGTGACTTATTCACAGTGGATAATCAGGAATTTCTAATTTCATATTAAGCTGAAGTTTGCATATGCTAGTCAAGTTAGTATATTTATTAAGACTGCAAATGTATGAAGAATAGTAATTTGAAAGGATGCCAACCTTACTTGTTTAATGTTTAACTAATGTTATATGATTATGATTTATTCATTCAAAAATATTTATTGAACACTACTTGATATGATTGGAGCTTTGATAGTTAGACTTCAGTATTGTAGCAACAGAAAATTTGAGATGTTTCATGTGTGAAATAGACAATAAGTAAATAGGCAAATAAATTTACCACTTCTGTTCCATGCATCCTGGACTAAATAATTAAGACTAATAGTTTTACAAAGCACAGCTATAAAAAAACTGTACAAAATGTTAAAAAAGAATGCTTGTGAGCATTATTGAGCTAATATGATAGTAAAGGATTACCACATGAGGATTTGGGGGAAGAAAGATAAACAGGGAATTAATCCTAACATTTGTGGACACTTTTCCTTTAGCCAAAAAAGGGAAAAGCCAGGAAACTAAGAGTGTAGGATGTACTCTTAGCAGCCCCAATGAACTAAAAATTCAGGTGGTAGAGTGCAGGCCCCTCCAAAGGGGAGGCAGTAGTGGTAAGCCTCTAGGTTGTGAGTTTGATTGTGACAGATTGCACCACAGAAGAAAAGGTGCTCTAGAATTTAAAAAGACCTTCATAGGCATTTCAGTTCAATGCTGAATTATCTCATTCGTTCAAATTAGATGGGGGTAATGCAGGAATTCTAGTACACCCTAGTGCATAAGTGCACATCTGGCACACACACACACACGCACACACACACACACACAATTACAGGGGCATGTGGGTAGAAGAGTCTAACTTTGGCTCAGGTTATGATCTCACAGTTCTGTGTTGCCAGGTGGAAACTTTGGATTCTGTGTCTCCCCCCCCCTCTCTGCCCCTCCCCTGCTCGCACTCTCTCTACCTCTCAAAAATAAACAAACATTAAAAAAAATTACACAACATTCTAGGCCTCAAATTCTTTCTTAAAACAAATCTGCAAATGGAGTATCAAGTGCACACTCCAAAATAACCAGGAACACTAAATGACAGGAAACATGAGTTTTGTATTGGGATGAGAGGAAGCAGTGGGCAGGAAAAAGAGCAGAAGCGACAGAAAGTAGAGAGAGAGACAGTGAAGGACTCCAAATATTGGAATTATCAGATTCAAATGTTAAAATACTATGCTTAATGTGTTCATATAAATAGGAGACAAAAGGGATATTATTGGCAGAAAACTGAAAATTCAAAAAATAAAATAAAAACTCAAAAATTGAAAAATACAGCAACAAAAGTTTAGAATGCAGTGGTTGGGTTTATTGCAGATATGACACAACTGAAGGGAGTTAATAGTAAACTGGAAGAAAGGTCAAAATACAATAAGCATTATGAAGAACATGAATAAATAAATATATTGAATACACAGAAGAAGAGACATGATGAATGGTATGAGATCTGAGCAATACCAGTCAATACATTTATAAAATAAAGAGCAAACATGTAGAACATTTGAGCACAATGATTAGAAAATGTGACCTAACTAGGATATATTGGACATTGTAACTAACAACTCCAGAATGCATAACTATCAAACATACATGAAAACATTTCCAAAAATTGAACCTTAGATTGTGCCATAAATGAGTCTCAACAAATGTCAGAGGATTAAAATCATATAAAGTGTGTACTCTGACCACAGTGCAATTAAGCTAGAAATCAACAATGAAAAGTTAACTGGAAAATAATACTATGTTTGGAAATTAACAAGTAAACTTCTATAATAAACCACAGATCAAAAAATAAATCTGGGGCAACAGAAAAAGTTGAATAATATCACAGCATGGTAATGCAACTAAATCCACAATTAAAGGGAAACAAGTAGAATCAAACAACACATTTTTAAAAATGGAACAAATTGAAAATCAATGAAGTTAGAAATAAAATTAATCCTAGTAAAATGTGAGGAAGAAAATGACAAATATGAAGGCAAATATTTAAGTGAAATTCATAAATACAAGCTTAAAATGAAACATTTAAGATATAATCTCAGACAAGATTAATCATGACAAAATATCACCATCAAGAATAAGAGTGTAATACCAATTGTACAATTAACAGCCAATAAAAGGATTTTATGAAAAACTTGATGCAAAATAATTCAAAATGTTTGGTGATCAACTTTAAAATGATCAAATTTATAGAAAAATACTATTTCCAAAACACCTGCATAAAGAATGGAAAATTAGAAATTCACCACCAGTGAGTTCTGTCAAACATTTAGGAAAGAAATAATGGTAATATTGCCCAAATTCTTCCATAAAATTTTAAAAACAAGGAAAGCATTTCAAATTCACTTTATGAAGCATTTTTATATATAAATTTGATAAGCATATTAGCAAAGAGGAAAATTACAGCCAATCTAAATAAAATGTTACTAAACTACATCTTTATGTGTGTATACATATATGTATGTGATAACATTGTCATGACTAATTTAAAGTTAGTCCACACATTTGATTCAAAATGTTAATCATTTATGTGGCCTATGTTAACATATAAACTGATAAAAATCATATAATCATCTCAATGATTAAAAAAAATTATAATTTTTATTCATTAGTTATAAGAAATACTCTTAGTATCTTAGGTTTAGAAGAAAACTACATTAATCTGACGAAACACCGCTGCAAAAAAAATCTACAACCATCATATGTAATGATCAATGCTGAGTGACAAGAATTATACTACTTTCCTTGTACTCAATATTGAACTGGAAATCCTAGCTAGAATAAATATATAAAAACAATAAATAAATTTGTAAGTATGGGAAAACAAAATAAAAACGTCATTATTTGCAGGTGATATAATCACATGTAAGGATCTACAGATAAATTATCAGAATTAACACATGAAGTTGTTGAATGGAGAAGAGCAAAGCTGTTAGCTACATGTCAACATACTAAAAAAACAGTCGTATTTTTACATTCAAACAACAAATAGTAAGAAAATATATTTTTTTAAATATTTCTAACTGGAAGAAAATCAAATGGTTTAGAAAAAATATTAATAGAAGATATGCAGATATCTAAACAGAATACTATAAAATAATATTGATACAAAAGAAACACCTTAATAAGTGGGGATACATTATATTCATGAAATGGAAGATGCCAATTGTCTCTAAACCAGTCTCAATTCAGTCTAAATCCTAGAAGGTTTCTCCATGCTTTTGGTATGTGTGTGTATGTGTGTTTGTGTGTGTGTGTGTAACTTGAACTAATTCTAAAATGTACATAACAATGCAAAGAACCTAGAGGGTTGAAAAATTTTGAAGAGAAACTGAGTGAGTTCAGGTTATATCATGTATTGATATTTACTATAAAGCTATAGTAATTAGATCAAGGTGTTACTAGGCTAAGAATAAACAGAAGGCAATGAAAGAGTATCTAGAAACAAACCAATGTGTATCTGGACATGACAGTCTTAACACTACAGAGCAGTGCAAAATGGACTATCTTTTCAATAAATATGCTTGGACAATCAGCTATCCATATGAAAAATAATTAAAACTGACCTCTATGTCACAGTATCAACAAACACCAAAACTAGGGTTGTTTTCAGTCTAAAGGAAAAGACAAAACAAACTTCTAGAAGATAATATTAAATATATATGTGTGTGTATATAGTCATTACTTTTATCACAGCAAAACATTTCTTATACAGGGCACAAATATAATCACAAAGGAAAAACTGATAAAATGGACTTTATTAGAATGAAGAAACTGATAAAATTGACTTTATTAGAATAGACTTTATTGATTTATTGATCAAAAGATCATTAAATGATGTAAAAGCCACAAAAATGGGAGAAAATATTAGTAATACTTAAACCTACAATTATGAGAATATTTCTTTAAGTGCATCAGAGTTTCTTAGATAAAAAGTAACTTCAGTGTGCCTTAAGAAAATTAGTAGCCTGAGCCTTGTGAGTGGAAATATGACATATAACAGGAGTCTAGCCTAATAGAAGAAGAAGAAGAAGAAGAAGAAGAAGAAGAAGAAGAAGAAGAAGAAGAAGAAGAAGGAGGAGGAGGAGGAGGAGGAGGAGGAGGAGGAGGAGGAGGAGGAGGAAGAGGAGAAAAATTTTGCTAAAGAGAAAAAAAAGAATTAGGAAACCAACAAATTTAGTATATGATCAATAGATAAATAAATATCAGGAAAAGCAGATGATGAAAAAGAAAAAAGTGGGCAAAAAGCTACATTAGAGTTTAAGGACACAGGACTAGAGAGTTCCAGAGAAAGGAGTATGTGGTGATATCAGTAGTGGGCACTTGCTTGAAGCTGGAAGTGATGGGGTGTTTGGGACAAAGTCTTTCGACAAACCAGAGGCTGGAAATTAGAGAAGCCCACAGATGCCCATGGAAGCCAAAACTTAAGTAACATGTGGTCAATCCTTAGCTGTTGTTCAGGACAGGGAGTAAAGAAAGGAAGATTCCTTTAGGTAGATGGTATTTCTATGGGACTTTCCCCAGACAGAATGTACCAGGACCTAATTCTTCCAGAGTAAGAAATGAACTAGGAGTCTGAATGCCATATAATTTATGTTATCAGTCATCACAGAACCAGACAATTGTATTTGGCTTTGTTATTCCTGTTGCCTATTTCTTTGTTTTCCCATAACATCTCAGCAAAGTTTTGTTTTCAATGCTTTTGCTTTAAAAAGGGGGGCGGGTGGAGGGAGACAGAGAAAGAAAAAAAAAGAGAAAGAGGAAGAAAGGAAGAGGGAGGGAGAAAGAAAGGAATGAAGGAAAAGTGAAGGAGAAAGGGAGGAAGGTAGGAAGTAAAGAAGAAGTGTAGAAAGAAAAAAAGAAGGAAGGGAAAGGAAAGGAAAGGAAAGGAAAGGAAAGGAAAGGAAAGGAAAGGAAAGGAAAGGAAAGGAAAGGAAAGGAAAGGAAAGGAAAGGAGGGAGGAAGGAAGAAAAGAAGAAAATTTTCTTCGATTGGCTAATGGTTGATCTGGGAAATTTGTGGACAAGAAGAAAAAAAATTCTGACTGCCTGTTATTAGAGGAGTTGGGGTAAGCACAGCACTTTGGGGACATGGAGTGATCATGCCAGCTACAGGGTCAGGAGAAAGTGATAGAACTGAGTTTGCGGGTGGGATGAGTTCTCCACACCAAGGGCACCGCTGGGAATAATTGAGATAGCTGTTTTTGTCTCTTCATTATATTAAAAATATATATGAAAGATTACAAATCAGAATGTTAAAAAACTGCCCACATGTTCATTATTTCAGGCCCTTATTTACTTTTGATCCCTGGGCCTCTTCCATTATTGTCATGTTTACTGGCCTTGAAATATGAATTCTATACATCACCTAAAGAAGTGCCCTGGGATGCTGGGAAGCACATCCATTGCATATCTAAGAGTTACACTCAAGATTTAATTAATGGTAAAGTCTTCACAGAAGACTGAACCGGGGGGAAAAAAGTGAGGGGAAGAGTATCCCAAAGCAGCTCTAGAAAACATCTTTCATTCTATTAAGTCCGTGGCTTGGTTTATCTTTATTCTGTACAATATGAGCAGCAGGGTGGGGAATGAAGTTGACCAAGATTTCTCAGATATTTGAGTACAGACAAGTGTATAGTAGCTTACAGGAGAGTCTCTGAGGATGCCCTGGTTTCTAGACATTTGGGGACATAGATAATTACCTTATTAGCCTCAAAAGACTCTGTTAAGCTGAAAGGATGATTTGACTACAAAATTAAAGCATTTTAACTTCTAGTAATGGCTGAGTAAGTATATTGGCAAATCTCTCTAGAAAGCAACTATGAAACAGGGTAAAAATGGACAAAAAGACTATGCTGGTGCTCTAGAAAGTGATCAAAAACAGGTAATAAGATGACAAGCATTTATACTTGAAAAACTGCTGAACTTTGGGTACATAGAACTGGGAATCTGGCATTCTGGCCTGGGCAACTCCATCTCTGCAGCTTTGTTGATGCAGGGCAGGGCAGGCCATGAGGACTGGCAGCTTCTCTGTCACCATTAAAGTTGGCTCATTTGACATGTTACATGCTTGTAATCCCCCTTCCATAAATGCCACAGGGGATTATGGTCAGGAAGAACCATATAAAGAGAAGTGTTAGTACCTTTGGCACCCAGCAAGCCTAATGAACCCTTGAGCCAAAAGTCTTTGTGAAGGATGATCTTGCTGACTAGATTCTCCAACAAAGGGAGGCAATCTCTACTCAGAGGCACGCCCTGAGCATTTGGCTTTGTAGCCTTCCTAATATGGCCTCTAGGGTAAAACCTTTTTGAAAAGTGACTATTACTGTGCTCAGGTTCTTGTCAAAACTAAATGCCTGACCCATGGGAGGCTTGTGAGTATCTTGTGAGATCTTTCCATCGGGGGTGGACCAATTCAAACGCAACTAACAGGATGGGAAGGACCCAAAAAAATTAGCTTGTCAAATGGAAATGGAACATTCAAGAAAGCAAATTGCCTGATCTTAGTGACATTTCAGCTTTATGTAGAAAAGTGGAGGCTATTTCTTAGGAGAAAACTTTAAATCACCATTCGGCCACCTCAGGCAGATTTACTGGCATATGAGGCCCTGCATTTACAGAGACTTCCCTAAATGCCTGGGCTTCTCTCCCTGATAGTTTTGCTTATTGAAATCCAATGGTGTCCACTGGGCTTCTGTGGCTGTTCAGCCCAACTCCAAGTAGGTGGAAACAAAAGCAGACATGGTTGGCCTACTTAATGGGCAGAACTCAAGACATTTCTCATGACTCTGGGCAACACTCTCCTTGGTGAACCTTGTTTAGTTTTACTGATTCTTAGGTGACTACCAATGGCCTCATGGTCTGGTCTTTCACTTGGATAACCACAGATTGGCAGATTAAAGACGTCTCTCTTTGGGGCCACAAAATATGAAAACAAATAGTGGTTGCCAATTGAACTATTTGGGTCACTCAAGTAAATACTTACAGTAAAGTCCTGTTTTCTGATGAGGCTAGCCAAAAATAAGATGCTGATTGAGACTCTCTACCACCCAGATTGGCATCATTGTTGCCTAGATTCATCATGGTACAACATATGGCAACACATCTGCCATCATAAACTGGAACACAGTAAAAGTCTTATGTTTCTACCAGCCCAGAAGAGACCGTCCACTGTATGCTAGTCTTGTGACTCTTGCAAACATCTGACACAGTTGTCTTGTGGTAGAGGGAGGCTTCTGCATTTACTCCTGGCAACTTAACTATATCAGACTTCTGACTGCTGCTGAGGTTTTCAATGATAGCTCACTTCTGAGGACACTTTTTTTCTGGTTACTGTTTTGTTGTTTCAGCTTGAGTAGCCGAAACATCTGACGCCTTTGAGACTTTTGAAACTAGCATTTTAAGCTTTCCAAACCATTTGCAGTCTGACAGTGGGCTGATAATCATGGTATTTGATGTAAATTCCATACTCTCTGCCACCCAGAGGCATTTGGTATTATTGAGCATCGGAACAGCTTTCTAAAATATTGACACAAAAAATATTTTTGACTGTACCTCCTTTAGCTTCTCCTGGTCCACACACTTTAGTAAGTTTTCTGGTCACTGAGTATGGCTGTCCCTAAAAAGGAATTTTCTCTTTTCATCTAAGAATAAAAGACTTATTTTGAAAATGTGATATTCTATCTACACCATTCTTGTCATGATGCCTCTTTCCTTTCCCTAACAGCAACCCTAGGCTGGACTGTTGGTTAATCCTCTGACTGGCAAACTGGCCCAAAGGGGCCCTAAGGTATCAAAAACTAATTTCAATTCAGCCACCTGGATTCTTTTCTTGGATCAGCATGGCTCTCGATTATATGAATAAGAACCACTATAGTAATGAGTATAGTAATAATCATAAAAAATGTCCACTTCCTCTTGCACCTGGCCCTTCTTGTTGAGAAGTCGAGATGTGAGAAGAGAATGATTCAGAGCAGGGTGGGGGAGGGGGTGTCATGAAATTATAGCCACTGGAACATGATATAACAGTTTGTGGCAGTGGCAAGCAGCAACACAGAAACCTAGGGATGAAACAGATTAGATCTCAGGAGGAAGAGGTGAAGGAGAGCCATTAACAATCTTTTGTATTTCAGTGTTGCCCTTAGAGCATTCCTTACAAGGAAAAACATCCCAGTGCCATTCTCTTAAACCACTGCAAGCAACTATTGAGTCCACTATATCCCATATGTTCAGTAGAGCTCTGAACGCAATCTGATTGTCATTCTCTTTAACTTTAATCAGTCATCTGTCAAAAATAGCTGAGAATGGCCCTGGATCCTGAACCTCCCATGTAGATCACCTACCAACACCTCAGGATCCTCAAACCCCATTCTCAGTCATTCCATGGGAGCATACAAATGCCACTCAGCTGACAGCATACATGAACAGAAACGAATGGACTGACTGTCCTTAGGCAGCCCTCCAGAAACCAGAATTAGACTCAATTATTACAACTGAACTGGGATAGCATAAGCCTACCAGCTGTCTGAAAACCCACTTTGGAGACACTGTCAATCTGCACCTCCCTCCCCTCAACTGATAAGTTCTCATTTGGGGTCTCCAA
Organism: Felis catus; assembly: GCF_018350175.1. Lineage (NCBI taxonomy): Eukaryota > Metazoa > Chordata > Mammalia > Carnivora > Felidae > Felis > Felis catus. The sequence continues at coordinate 64,262,260 of NC_058379.1, read as the reverse complement.
CAATTGCAAAAAAACACTTTCCTCCTAGAGGCACCATGTGTGCTCCTGGTATGCTACTTCTTGTGTGGGACCACCTCCTTTTCCCAAATATGGTGATTTGCTCCTTAGGAGTGGTCAAAGAGAACTTCAAATGTTTAAACATCATCTTGCCCCCAGAAGGCATTCAGGTCTCACTGGCCAAGGCTGTTACAGATAGAATTTCCCTATGCTTTCTCATGGATGCTATGGTTGAATTGTGTTTCCAGAAAAGATACACTGAAATCCTAATCACCCAGTACCTATAAATGTAACCTTATTTGGAAACAAAGTCTTTGCAGATGGGTCTCAAACCCAATGACTGGTGTACTTATAAGGAGATACAGAGGCAAAAAGAGAGACAGGTGAAGAAGGCTGAATGATGATGGAGATGGAGATTACAGTGGAATAATACCAAGAACTAGCAATAACCACCAGAAGACACAAGAGGTAGGGAAAGGTTCCTCCCCAGAATTTTCAGAGAAAGCATATATTCGTGGATACCTTGATTTTAGATTTTAACTTCTAGAACTGTGAGAATAAATTTCTGTTGTTTTAAGCCACCCACTTTATGGCAATTTTTTACAGCAGCCCTGGGAAACTAATACATGGACCAAGGTAGAGTCTGCACAATTGCTAATACATCTTGCTATGCCTGGATAAATGCCTAAGTCCAAGAGGAAAGGTCAGGTAGTTAACAACGATATTTATGGTGAGGGGGAAGTGAAGATATAAAAGTTAGAGCTAAGACTTATGAGTATATTTTGTCAATTTTACCTTTGAGATCACATTCTCCACTTGTATGTATTATTCTGATCTTTTAAGGCCAAGATGAATATACATCAAAAATTACATCAAAATTTCCTAATAATATCTAGCATTCACTTTTCTGCATTTTCTCAATATCACTCCTAGGACTTTGGTTTACCCATATCATCCTGCCTAAATTATTGCTGTTTGCATATCCAGTGATATTATCAAGGTCTTTGAGAATGAGACCTCTATTTTATTCATTTTAATGTCTTCTGGGATTAATATAAGGCCTAGCTTGCTGTATACATTGTCAGTAGCCAATTAAAGTTTAGTGAATTAATCAATCTGTATATTTACATCTGTGTATCCTTCATTATATTTCTCCAGTAGAGTTCTACCCAATTGCAATTAAAGTATGGAACTATGAAATGGATAGAGTGTGTGATGGTTGATTAATAGTAGATAAAATTTATCAGCTATGAATTCAGTCTGCCTAAACTTACTTATCTCAATGAAAAGGACAGGAAATTGTCTACTTAATCTCACTTTCCTCAGTAAGTACATTCCTGTTCTCTGGGTCCTCATTTCAATATTTTGTATTTAAAATCAGAAATCAATTTTTCCATAGCTATTCCTGGATTATATTCTTACTCATTAATGAGGCAGTTTTATGCTACTGAGGCAAATAAACCTACTAATAGGGTTATGCTGTGGAACTGAGTTAAGATCTGTGGAGAATTTCCAGCTGTTTATTTTTCCATCTCCTAGACAAATACAGGAATGGCTTTCCAAAGCGTATTAAGTTATAATTTCCATTTCTACATAGAAAATGGAACTACAATTTGGAAAAAGGACTCTGTGTTTGAGCCGGCAACTGGCTGCTATATAATTATCATTGCTCTTCTTTATTAACTGCCCGCCTTTGCCTTATGTGGTGCTTTGTTGATAGAAGTAACCCCAATCTTGTTGCCATGGTGACAGTAACAAGTAGCTGAGAGGATTTTGTTTGTGGTAAACAAATTCAGGCATATGCTTGAAGCCTGGTGGAGCAGCTTCCCAGCTTCCCTTATGCTGCTGTCCTTGCATAAAATCAAAGAACAGCAACTAAAAAACCCTACAGCCCAGATTTGAAATGGAAAAATGGGAACCAGTCCTAAATAATCCTTTCTTATGTATGTGGGAATGTCTTGGTAGGTAGGTACACATTCATAAGACAGGGCCTTCTATGCTAGAAGGTCTCTGTGCAACAGCATCAAAAAAATGGCCCTGAGAGTGAGAGAAAGCCTTACACCCCTGGGGACACTTGGCAGCAATAGCACACTGTAGCAATGCATTAACAGAATAAGGAAAATTGTTTCTTTTTCTTCCCAAATCCTCTCTAAGGCAGCCTGCCATTTTATATGTTGGAAAGAGAATTCCTTCAAAACATTCTTTTGTAAACGTTGAAGTCAGACACCTTAAACCCCGTTTCTTAAATGTGGGGTTCTATGAAAGTAAACCATCATTGGAAGGAGAACAGGTGTAATGTAGATAGGTAGAATCTAGGTAGGATTCACTTCTCTGAACTGTGGAGGACATGCTGATGGGTGGTCTGATTTCAGGGACCCCAGATATTCCTTATTTCTCATTTCCTGTCTCTTCCACCTATCTCTTCAAATGTCCTCTCTGCGATCCAACAACTGAAGTCTACAATTACAACACCAACACCTTTCCTCTCACTCTACTACTTTAAAAAAAATATTCCGATGGGTCACACAATAAACAAAATTCTAAAAGCCTGAAGATATTATCAGTTATTTATGGCCACTGGTGTGCACAAATTAGAGATTCTTTCTTGGTACAAAATAATAGACAAATAAAGTAGATTACCAAGCTGCACATGGTAAATCTTTCAGGAGAGAGCAGAAGGGTCACCAAAGCCTGAAATACCAAGAACTACTTTTTTGAACTTAGTAATGGTTCCTGAGAACTAGTAGAATCCTGATGTTCTTGCTCATTATTTTCAACACTAGTGAAAGAACTTTGCTGACCTCCCTCTCAGATTCCCTGATCCTCAAGTGCCTAGCTCTACTGAAAGGGGGACTTTAACACAGTAATATAGGAAGCCAGTTTTCAATCCCTCAAACACACTTAAACTTCCTGTTAATATTTTCTTCTGTTTTAACCTTTTATTTAGATATTTGTCTGATAGGCCAACACTAAGAATATAGTGCCATAGGGTTTGATGTAGCTTATCAATTCATGTCCTCCAAAGAAGGGTCTGGGGATGGTAGGGTGAACAGAATAGACCAACATTAAAGTGATTTCTCTTTTAAGAACATTAATCAACACACCACTGGTTGGTATGGGGTATTTGTTATGATTTGTCTATGTAAGTTACTAAAACCAAAAAAAAAAAAGTATGCTACTATAAGAATCCTAAAATTAAACAGTAGTAATAATAATAAATAAAACACAGCCTACTTTTAGGGGCACTTGGGTGTCTCAGTTGGTTAAGCATCCAATTTTTCATTTCATCTCACGTCATGGACTTACAGTTCATGAGTTTGAGCCCTGCATCGGGGTCCATGCTGACAGCGCAGAACCTGCTTGGGATTCTCTGTCTCCCTCTGTCTCTTTCGCTGCCTCTCCCCCACATGCATACTCTCTTTCTCTCTCTCTCTCAAAAGTAAATAAATAAACTTAAAAAAATAGCATAGCTTTACAACATAAAACAGAATTTTCTCTTTAATAAGATCTAAATATGTCAAAGGTAAACACTGAATAAGAAATATAACTGAGATTTTTTTATACTATTGCCTACTCTCAGATTTTGTATCTTTTTAGTCTTACAGCATATGTTTGTGTCTATTGATGTCCTAGTTCTATTTCTGAGAACTTCACCCATCACATTTACCTTATTAACCACCAGTCCCCAGGGTCCTCCTATTTCTCTGTAATTGTTCAAATACTGTTTTGACACACACACACACACACACATAAACACACACACTGGCCTTTTCTCCAGTTCTGCCTTGCCCTAACTCTTGACAGAGGTTCTTCTTTCTTTTACTATAACATCTCATTCAGCCACTCACAATTATGGTTTCTCATTATCATACTAGTGAGTAGCTAAATGAGAATTTTGGCAAATGTCATCTCTTTTTTTTCTTCATGATTACCAACTAAAAGAATGGTTCTACTCCTCAGGCGTCTGAAGGAGAAGCTGGGTGTAGAAGGGCACACAGATCCAGGAGCCCCAATTTGAACTCATGTCTGTTTGGCTACAGAGTTTATATTTTAATTACAACAGGAAGAGGTTCTTTAGCAAAAATACTTTGTTTCTAAGCAGTGAAACTATTCTGTGTCATACTATAATATTGGATATATGATATTAATATATCAATCTTTGTTCAACAGTTATAACAAATGCACCACACTAAGGTAAGATGCTAGTAATTGGGAAGACTGGGGATAAGGGGGACATACAGAACTGTACTTTCTGATCAACTCTGTATATCTAAAACTTCTATAAAAATAAAGTCTATTAATTAAAACTAAAAAGGAGAGGTGGGAGAGAGAAAGAGAGAGAGAGAGAAGGTGTTACCCCAAATGAAGTGGAAAATGGAAGAGTGTCAGCAGTTGAAGGTAAGGGGGTTGGGCCCCTCCAAGTCCCCTTAGCTATTCTTCTGCCTATTTCTAAGAGTGTTTGGATTGTTATGTCCACCCATATAAACCAGCCATCTGGGCTATGAAGTGAACTGTATTCAAGGAATCTTGTAAAGGTAAAGAAGATTGGACACTCCTATATCTCCCTCCCCACTCAAAACAAACCAATTTGCCTATGCTTCAGTTTCTATAAAATGCACAGATGTGCGAGAATTCAGCTGTCTCCCTGGGGAGCAGTAAAGGGTTGTTCTGAAGTGTTTCAAGACTGGAGCATCCCAGGGCCTGGCACAAGGCCTGGGACACAAGGGAGGAGATAAAGTACAAATGGAAAAGCAGTGTTATTGGGAAATTGTAGTTTAACACATGTGACAGGCACTCCCTCCCTGTCTCCTCAGATTTCTTCCATATTGCTTTCAGAATCCCTGTGTCAAGATGTCAGGGGCATACCTTCCCCTTCCTTTCTCTGCACCTCGACTCTCTCTTCCATCCTAGTGTAGGAGGAGGCAGATGAGGTGAAGATCATATGTACCTTCTTCAACAGAAACTGTGAATTCGTCTTCCAGCACTCTGTCAGTCCCAGTGCCAGCATCACCACCACCTCCAGAGTGTACATATCTTTTTGAACTCAGTGCAAATCCACCTCCTGAAACTCATTCTGATAGTCACCCTGATCCCTTCTCTCAACTTCTCACTGAACACTTTAGCTGGACATCTCAGAGTTTAGAACTTCACCACATGCTGCTGTACTGTATGTTGTACTTGGAATTTACAATCTTGCCCAATTAAAAAAAATCTACATATTTATATGTTTATACCTATCTAATCCTAAAGACAGCACTTTTCCTTTTACATCCATTGAATCTCCACCTTATCCATCTTCAACTCTTGCCACTGTACATTGGTTGAAGGCAAAACAATTATGTGGGAGATTCAAAATAAAACTTAGAAGCCCTCTGCCTGCCTTTCTTCCTTTCTGAATCAGGCCCTAAAACCTCCAAATTTACCATTACACTTCTTAGGCCTCATGTGTTGACTCTGAAATAACCCTTTTGAATATTTACTGGGATAATTTTGTTTCATTACTGAATGAACACAGACCCTATTATGCTATGCTTGAGATTTTAGGAAAGTAGAGTGAAGAATTGGAGAGGAAGAGCAAGACAGCACAGCTGTGGGACAGAGAGCATAGACCTGCACAATTAGATCAGTTTGCAACATCACCCACAGCACCACAGTGCTGGATCCTATGAGAGAACATGGTCTCGAGAAAGAAAGAAGGATTTGGGGGTTCAACTACCTGCTCCAAGACTTCAAATCCCAATGACTAAGTTTCTTAACCTCCTTAAAACTCGATTTTCAGGGGCACCTGGGTGGCTCAGTCTGTTAAGCACCTGAATTTAGCTCAGGTCATGATCTCATGGCTTGAGAGTTTGAGACCCACGTTGGGCTCTATGCTGACAGTGCAGATCTGGAGCCTGCTTCGGATTCAGTCTCTCTTTCCCTCTCTGCCTCTCCCCTGTTCATGCTCTGCCTCTCTCTCTCAAAAATAAACATCTAAAAAAATTTTTTTTAAAAAGCCCTCAATTTTCACATCTGGAAATGGGGTTTGTTTCTGTCTCACACATATCTGTGAAGGGCACAAAAGACAATACCCAAGAAAGTTGTTGCAAACTTCAAAATACAGATACGGATTTGTTAGCAATACACCATGGGCAGCATGACAGCATTTGCTACCTTGGGAAGATGGGAGGTAGGTTGGGGGATGTAGATTCTAGAAAAGTAGGCAGGGGTTTTCAGTTACAAAGATTCTCTACTTCTGATCTTTGTCTGAGATTAAGCCTGTTGGAAGATACAGATTATTCAAAATGACTGAACCAAACTTTGTAATTGTACAGTTGAGGCTCTTTGTTTTCTAGATAATAAGATTAAGTAGCAGAAAGATTAAGTACAAGCCTGTTTCAGTGCATAAAAGACAGTCACACTCATATATCTGTGGCTGAAGCATGTGAAGATTTTCAAGTCATTGGGCCTTATCTTTTTTTTTTTTTTTTTTTTTTCTGTATTGGTTACTTTAGCCATAGCTTTTATTCTTGTCATAGAAAATTTGAAGGCCATCTGGCAAAGACCTGTCAATTTACCTCTTGGGTTTCCAATGCTGATTCAACACTTTTGCCTAATCTGAACACTAAATAACACCAACAGCACATCTAGGTCACATCCATTTATGTTGCACTTTGCATTTATAAAGTTTTTTATAAAGTTTTTTTGCTTTCTCCCACCTAGGTACTACTGTGGCATTTTCTGTAAGAAAATGTGCTCTCCTCTAAAGATGGACCTTTTCCTACAAACTCTTCCAATCACCTTTGTTCCCAAAAACTTACTCTCATGAAATTCTTTACCAGTGACGGACTAATCCCAAGCCTTGGGTTTTGTTGTTGTGGTGGGTTTTTTTTTGTTTTTTTTTTAGTGTGTGTGTGTGTTTTTTTGGTTTTTTTTTTTTTTGGTTTTTTTTTTTTTTTTTTTGGTCACAGAACTGCTCAAGAACTGACCAATAGTCAATTACTCAGCATTTATTAAGGACTTACTATGTGTTACATAAAGATCCAAGAGGAAACTTAAGACTCTGCCCTATTCATGGAGGCAAGGTCTATACTTCAGAAAATGCCAGGACCTGGGGCAAGCTGAACCCCAGTAATGACACACTGAGTTCAGTGGAGGGCTAATGGACTGAATTTGGGAGTTCAGAAGGTGCACAGAGCTGATAATGTTGAAGATGTTCTGAGGAATGTCAAGGTTTAAATCAGCAGAGTGGAGGAGAGGACAGTATCATTGGTGGGAAACATAAGGGGACAGAGGATAGAGCTAGGCAAATCAGATTAACAAGATCTGTAAGAAGACTGTTCTGGCTGGAATAGAGAGTTGGTCTTGGGAGGTAATGAAAGATAAGGCAGAAGAATATTTTAGGATAGACTATGGACCACCATTCCTGCCAAGATGAGAAACCAGGACTTATGTTGTTAGCACTGATGTGTGAACAAGGGATAGGGTTTCAGAGACGGAACATAGAGTCAGAAACATTTGAGTCTGACTTTTGGCATATAAAGCCACCACCTGCAGGACCTGGGCAAGTTACTTGATTTCTCTGAGTCTTGATTTCCTCCAAAGTAAAACTGAATTAATAAAATCTCCTAAGTCTATTATGTAAATTAAATAGTTCCTATAACAGAATAGGTGGCTGAAAACAATTTTTATTTGTTTATTTATTTTTTTGGCTGTTGGGTTTTTAGTATTGGTTTTATTTTTGTTTGTTTTCAAATAGCAGTCATGTTGATGCATAATTACTTTTCTTCTTAGCTCTTAGTAATTATCCAAGTCAGAATACTCCTTAAAACAATATATCTTTTTCTACCTATTCTCATTGCTCTATTAGTTTTTGGAGCCAACATATTCTTCCTGATTATGGGATCACAGGCTTTGAATTTCCATTTATCTCTAGTCAGATCTTCTTCACATTTTGGGAGGTACCTCTGTCACTGCCCTTGTGGTGTTTTTAGAAACTAAAAGCCATAGAATAAAACTTTATAATGAATAAAGGAAAGAAACACACAAATAATTTTATTTTTATACTTAAAGAGATCAGAGAATTTGATGAGTAGATAAAATCAGCAACTTTAAAAGAGTTTCTTCCCCTTCAACAGAAATATTCCTCTCATTGACCTCCTATGGTGCCTGAAATTCTACCATATGCTCTTTTCCTTAAAGAGCCATGGACCCAGCAGGAACATATTGATACAATGATGGCTTCCACTGCATTATATTCCCTGGGAGGGGTAACGCATTAACCAGCCAGCACACCAAAAGGGTGCATGCATATCATCTAATCTCGTATTGGTCACACTATCTACTATTCTCCTTTAATATTATGGAGATACTTCAAAAGTGGCAAGGATCAAAATAAGCATAATAGCAAATATCTGTAGTACTTTCTATATGTCAGGTAAATGAAATTCTCAAGCTAGTTTTTGGAAACGGTTACTATCATTACCCTCACTTTACAGTTGAAGAAACCAAGGAGGAGAGAGAGATGCTTAACTTCCAAAGAGTAAGTCACAGGGCTGGGATTTGAACTCAGGCCTTTCAGCTCCAAGGGTGATGCTTAATCACTGTACTACACTGTCTTGCTTTGTATAATGGTTGTTATTTCCTATTCCATGGTTAATAATGGGACTTTTTAGGGAGACATGAGGGAAATACAAGTAGGTCTGATGACAGAAATTTTTTGCATCTATAGTAAAAGGTTTTGGTTGTGTACATGTATGGCACCTCCACCTCCTCCCACTTTCGGGATGGGAGCTGCTATGCCCTGGCAGCTTCGCCTCTGAAGGGCTTTGTAAGGCTGTCAAGGCTATAGTCTCATCAGGGGAAATTAAAGAAGTTGGCTTCTTATGCATGGCATTGTTCCAAACCTTAAAAACTAAATGGCAAAGGGTATTTTCTTGAAGTTTTTACACTATACATCCGAGCTCTCTGCAGCCCTCTATAGCCTAAATCTTTGCCAGCAATGAAAAACATGCTCCCTGTGAAAGTAATTAAACAAGGAGACCATCAGACTGAGGTGTCTCCAATACCCTGGTAGCTTACATAAATAAACCAAAATATAAGCCAGACTCAATTCCTATAAATGCCTTAAAGTTAAGAAATCTAAATTAATGATAAACAGACAACTAGACTTTCCCAAATAAAGCAACAGCTTAAGCTATAGCCAATCAAATAACTTCTTTGTTTGGCTTCTACACCTGTTCGATAAAAGCCTTTTCTTTAGCTCCTGCAGGTGGAGCACTCCTAATCATATTTGGTTTGGCACTGCCTGACTGGAATAGATGTTTGCTTAAAAAACTCTCCAAAATTTTAATGTACCTCAGTTTACCTTTGAACAGTCACATTGTACTAAACCTTCTGGAAGCATAGTTTTTTTTTTTCAGTAGATATCTGGACAGAGGCTCCAATATAGAAGAAAATCAAGTGTCCCACATCACTCATGTTTACCCTGAGGAAATAGAATGCAAGATAGGAGAGCTTTGACAGGGGAAGAGGCTGAAAGACTGATGTCCAAAAGAACATGACAGCCCAGAATATTTATGGAATAGGGCACTTAACGCAGAAAGGGCTCCGAAGACACATGGAGAGGCTCTAACATATGGAGGAACTGGGGAGTCTGGGTACATGCTATCTGAAAGCTTACAACCCCACGATTGTGTGTCAATAATTGTTGATGGCTATATTTTCCAAAGATGACCACAATAATATCTCCCATTACTCACTTTATTCTGCAGTATGATACTGTTGCTCCTCCATCAAGAGACAGAGTTTACTTCTTCATCCCCTTGAATCTGGGTGAGGTGGGGCCAGTGACCGTTGTCCAATAGAATATTGTGGTAGTAACAGTCAGAACCTAGTGATCATGTTGAGGAGCCCAATGTACATGTACAGGTACTCCTGTAGACATCCCTGGCTCCCAGCTAAAAGTCAGCAGCAAGTCCAGCCATGTAAGTGATAGATCTTGGTATTCTAGACCAGTCCATCCTTCTAATAACTCCAGCCCCAGCTATTGTGTGACTGCAACCACATATAAGGCCCTGAGCAAGAACTGTCCAGCTGAGCTCAGACAACCCACAGAACCAAAGAGATAATAAACAGTTATTCTAAGCTGCTAAATTTTGAGGTGGCTTGTTGCATAGAAATAAACCAAAACAATAATGCAACTGAAGGGGACATACCAATGCTACTCAAAGAGTTCTTACTATCTAAGAACTAAGCAGAGACTATTCTCGGGTATTGATACATCAGCATATGGCATTTATGGAGCCTGCACTAGTCATACTTCTCCCTTGATTGAGACTCTATGCCTTCACTCCAATGAAGACCACTTTCTCACTTAGCATAGGAAGAAATTATCTTCTTTATGAAATTTTTGGTCTTGTTCTTCTGAATCCATGTGTCACAGATTCATGCTGCATATCTTCAGTCTCTAGGTTCCACCGTAACTCCTGGGAGAAGCACTTCCTCCTTGAACCCACCAGAGTAGCAATGAAGGCCTATTAGGAGATGGGGAGTAACGGCCTGAAGAGCATTTGAAACTCAACCAAGAGGCCAAGAATTCCATTTTCCATATTTTATGCTTCATTTCATTTTTCATGAAGAAGATAAAAATAAATATAGCATTGACCAAAATAATAACTCCTGAGCCAGTAAATTATCTAGTGAGTTTCTCTATTTGCACCTTTATCTTCCAAATTCCTCTCAAGTCTTCTGCAGGTGTGCCATGAAAATTCAAAGTAGGAGTTTCTGAAATGCAGGGCTAAGTACTATTGTATTTAGGCCATTGGTTATTATCCATGAAGTTATGCTTCTTCCACTCCCTACCTATTCTTCTATGGTTTTGATGTGGCTGCTCACAGCTTGCTATCTGTGTTCTCATTTCTCAGCCGCCTTCTAAGCATGTCTGATAATTTCACTTGTTTAGTTCAATTTGTATGTATTTGATCTTTTCCTTCTTTGATTAAATGCCAGTGGTAATTCGGTTAGTAGCACAAACACATTAGTGCTACAATAAGCTAAGGCCAAAAGCACAGGATATTTTCCCCAGCTTCTCAAACTGCCATTTCTAGATATTATTTTGGGCAAGATCTCACTGTAATTCTAAGATTGCTTTTCTTATTAAAATATAAAAATGTGACCTATAAGGAGAGATAATAAATCCTTTCTGGAGGTCATCTATTAATGGAATTCAAAGTGTCCCTAGATATCATATCCTAAGGTGGCTAAGTAAATCACATCACTTAGATATGTAAGACACTTTAAAAATGATCTCCTTGAGGGGCACCTGAGTGGCACAGTTTGTTAAGTGTCAGACTCTTGATTTCAGGTCAGTTCATGAAATTGAGCCCTGCTTTGGGCTCTGTGCTGACCATATGGAGCCTGCTTGGGATTCTGTCTCTCCTCCTCTCTCTCTCTGCCCCTTGCCTGCTCACACTCTCAATCTCTCTTTCTCTCTCTCTCTCTCCCTCCCTCTCTCTCAAAATAAATAAACTTAAAAAAAATATCTATTTGAGTATACTCTGTTTTAAAAAGTACATGGTTGAGTGGTCCAGGGGACAGAGAGCCCTGAGAAGAGCTTTATTTAGGCATGGTGATTCAAAGCAGAGATGGGCTGTGACAGTCAAAAGACATGGAGGTGTGGCTACTGTGATAGACCAAGCCTAGAATGAATACAGTTCAGGAAGTCAGACAGGGAACTGGCTGGTAATTTCCTAGCAGACAAGGCAGGTGTGGGGAGACTGAGTGGACTGGGGTTGGGTAGGTGGAACTTAACAGCTGTGTAATCAATAAATCCCTACTGCCTCTCTGCTGTGGTGAAGATGTGAACCTATGCTCAATGGCCCTGAAAGAGACTGTCCTTTTTATTAAAAGCTGATTTTTGAGGAAAGGATCCAAGTCTTCTCATACACAACATCATTCAGTGTCTGTTTCCACCAAGAAGAGCATCTGCTCCATGCAGTTGAGAGGGCTTGGAGGGTGTATTTCCGTCTTGACATAACTTGTCATATTTGATATTTTAACCTCTTCATGTGACCTGCTTTTCTTCATAATAAGTTGCTTCAAAAACCAAATTAGGACATTAAAAGACATCTCATAAAATCCATACAGATCTTTAACTCCAAAGCTAAATCTAAAAATTAGATTGCCTGGGTGCCTGGGAGGCTCAGTCAGTTGAGCTTCCAATTTTGGCTCAGGTTATAATCTCACAGTTTGTGAGTTTGAGCCCTACATCAGGCTCACTGCTGTCAGTACAAAGACCACTTTATATCCTCTGTCCTCCTCTCTCTCTGCCCCCCCTCCACTCTCTCTCTTCTCTCTCTCTCTCTAAATAAACATTTAAAAAAATTATATTCTTAGTAAATTGCTTTTCCTATGGCATAATATAGTTTTATTTTGTTGCATCTGCATGTTTCTTCCATTTACCAATTTACTTATTCTTGTAATTTGCTCAGAAAATGATTATAAAATATCTAATATGTCCTATGCACTCTTTTATACTTTAGGACACTCAATTGAATAACACAAATTTCATCTATACTTATACACTGATCGGAGACAAGGAAATAGTAACAATAAAGGGTAAGGGCTGTGACGGAAGCACAATGCCCAATGTTATAGGAACACAAAGGAGGTGTACCTAACTCTTCCTACAAGAGTCCTCCTTTCTAGGAGGATCCACTGAAAAAAAAAAAAAAATTAAGGAATTACCCAGGTTGAGAGACATGTTCCCCAAACGGGGTGCATTCTAGAAAAAGAAATGGAAAAATAAATTGCACAGTGCATATGGGGTTTAGTATGGCAAGGGGCAAAGCCCCAAGGTGGAGTTCAAGCTCCATTTAGGCTGATCCCTGGTCTACCACTTGCTTGCTGTGCAAACTTAAATAAGCCTCTGATGTCTCTATGTATCACTTTCCTCATCTGGCAATAACATCTGGCAATAATAATGATATCTCCCTCATAAGGTTGTTTAGCAGATTAAAAAAGATAGTTCATGTCAAGTGCTCAGAAAAGTGCATGACTCCATAAATGCTAGCTATTTTTATGGCTGAAATTAAGGGTCTGATTGGTAAAGAGACAGGGAATGAAACTGAAAGTTAGGAAGAAATAGAACATAAACTTTTCAGACTGTGGTATGAAGTTTGGATTTTATTTGTATCCAAAAGCATGCCTTGGAAATGCTTTTAAGTAGGATGATGGCCTGATTAAATACCCATCTATAGAAAGGTTTCTTGATGGAGATAAATAGGTAGAAAGACCAATTATGAGAGCCGCGCAGTAATGCAAGTCAGATGAATACTTAAACTAGAGACAAGGAAAGTGAAAGAGGAGTGTGAATAGATATAAAAGATTATAAAGACGACCTAGATCATCTAGGGACTATAGTTTGCATAATAAATAGCCTAAAATAAGTGGTATTCTTTTGTTTGCAGAACTATGTGGATGGTAATGACATTCATCAAAAAAGAAAATTCAGGAAAAGACCAACTTGAAAACAATATGATTAGTTGGTTTTCAGACATGATGGGCCTGAGGTACTTATGGGCTATCAAGGCGGACAGCTATAAACAGATGTCAGGGGTTGAATATTTATTCAACAGAATTAGTAATCCTGAGCTCAAGTATAGTTAAGCTATAGAAAATATGAAATAATAAAACTAGAATTTACTGAGTACTTATTATAAGCTAGGACATAAAGTAATCTCTTTGCATGGATAATCCTACATTTCACACACAAGCCAAGACAAGTGCTATATGTTTTCCATTCAACAACACATAAGGGACGTGTCTTTAAAAGTACAAGTAACTTGCCAAAGTCACACACCTAACAAGTGGGGAATAGAAATGCATCAATTACTATTAGATTCTTGTGACAGATTCCTCAACATACTACTGGGTTAAATAAAGAGAATGTATTTCCTTTTCCTTTCAAATAAATATAGAGGGACTGAGTTTCCTTCTAATTTATTTCCCTGTAATACTTAGCATTTGGCTCCCTTATCAAATCCATCATGTCTGTATTCTAACCAGCAGAAAAGATGAAAGAAGGAACTAATGTATGCCACCCTACTTTGAAGACACTCTCCACAAGTTGGACACAACACTTCTGCTTTCAACCCATTGGCAGTACTTCAGTCACATGACATGCCTAGGTGCATGGAAAGCAGAGAAATGCATCATATATATATATATATATATATATATATATATATATATACATTTTTTTTTCTTGAGAAGCTATTGCCCACATAAAAATTGGAGTTTCCAATAGTGAGTAAGTATTAGAGGATAGATACTGAAATAAAACTGACAGTCTCGGGGCGCCTGGGTGGCGCAGTCGGTTAAGTGTCCGACTTCAGCCAGGTCACGATCTCGCGGTCCGTGAGTTCCAGTCCCGCATCGGGCTCTGGGCTGATGGCTCAGAGCCTGGAGCCTGTTTCCGATTCTGCGTCTCCCTCTCTCTCTGCCCCTCCCCCGCTCATGCTCTGTCTCTCTCTGTCCCAAAAATAAATAAACGTTGAAAAAAAAAATTAAAAAAAAAATTAAAAAAAAAACAAAAACTGACAGTCTCTACTACAGGGATCAACTACAACAAAATGCAAAGTTTAGAAAACCTAACTGAAGGTATCAGTTGTATTTCTGGGGTAGCTCAGCATTAAATGGAAGCTGGAGAAAACGAGTCCAAGAAGCATGCTGACTAGGATAGGTCTGAGATCTACCATCATTATCATCACGAATCCATTGATTGGATGGGTATCGAGGCATAATGGTAGTAGAACACACTGGAATATTAATATTCCTGGTAAGAATTTGGTGCACATCATGCAAACAATTCTTCTGAAGAGAAGAATGGAGAAATCTGGAGAGGAATTAGAACTAGGTATAAGTTAAAACATCAATTCAGTTTAACTCTCATTTTAAGGACAGACTACTCATAAGCCAGGCATAATGAAAAGGTGATCATTTCCTTATCAAATGTTTATTCAAATCATAAAAAGTTTTTTTTAATATTTATTTTTTGAGAGAATGCAAGTGGGGGAGGGGCAGAGAGAGGGGGACAGAGGATCTGAAGTGGGCTCTGTGCTGACAGGCTTACAGCAGGGAGCTTGATGTGGGGCTGGAACTCAACGAACTGCCAGATCATGACCTGAGCTGCAGCTGGGATGCTCAACCAACTGAGCCACCCAGGTGCCCCATAAAAAGGTTTACCTCAGGGTTTCTGTAAATAGTGATCTTCCCTAGTGCACATAAAAAGAACCTAGTTTAAAGATGCTGAATTCACAGGCAATTTTCAGAAACATTTATGGGGCATGTAAGATGTACCTAAATCTTGGGCATAGAAAGAAATGAGATTAAGTGCAAAAAGAATCACTGCAGGTGAATATTTAGATTTGAAGAGGTGGAACAAGTGTTTCTAAAGGAGCTCCCTTGGGGAGACAGGTTTTCATGGAAGGCACTTACCTTGAATAGTGTCTCAATAGAATACCTAAACAGAATCCTCAAATATATTGACTTCTGTGTCCTGAATGTTCTTGGTTCTATGTTGAAACTACTTTTCAAGTGTCTCTACATAATTTTGGAAAAGAAAAAAAGTTTGGGAATGATGAAGATGTCTTAGCAATTGCCTCACATATCTAATATGGAAGAGGGCAATAGAGAGACTATCTAGGTCATACTGTTTATCAGGTATACATACCATTCATCCAGAAAGATTTGTAAATTCAAATACAATCAGGGATTCAATAATAGTTATTGAATCCTTGGAATGCATACACCCACCTGGCCCTTATAAGTCAAACACAGTGCAGCATCCCTCTGGTGCCTTTTCCCCAAAGATGACCTGCTCTCATCCTTGGTCTGATTCTATGATTAGAATTTTTGCTGAAATCTAGGAACATCTGTTTACTACAGAATTCTTGCCCAATCTCTCAGTCCTGTCCTTCATATCTATCCTTTTTGGTTTGGTGAAGCCTGAAATTTCACCATTAGAAAGATATTGTTTTAGCTTAAACTCAATAGGACATTTTTACCTTTGTTATACAAAGGTTTCTCTTAAGAGAACACAGAAATCTTGCCCTGTATTTACATCTCAAGTATCAAAGGAAGAGCTAAAGTACTTGAAACTGATGGATAAAGAATACAGAAATTCAAATTGTAAGTATATATCTACTTCCTTGTTTTCATACTGTAACTGGTATTCAGAGAACAACCCCCAAATAGTTTAAGAGCCTCTTCAATAGAGGAGGCAATTTCTTAGCAGGTACGTGAAATGTTTGGTTAAATAGTCCTTTTCATTTTTTCATCTCTGGTAATAATGGAAGTTGTAAATATTTGGCTTCAGTCAGATTGTCCTCACTGGTTCTGAATAAGGCTGGTATTTTTTGCCTCTTTGTCTTTACTAATGCTATTTCCTACCTGGATGGCCCTCAATATTTCTTTCTTTCATGTTTCAACTATGCTTTTATTAAAGTAAACTACACATAATTTCGTAAGTATACGGCTTCATAAATTTTCACTAAAGGATCACACCTATGTAACCACTTCCAAGATTAAAAAAGTAGATCATTAAAGTACTCTAGAAACTTCTCTGGTGTTCTTATATGGAATACAAAAAGAACTTTTCCTTTACCCTCTTAGTTTATATTACTGGAGACTGCAAATTAAATTTACAAAAGAAAGATTGACCATTTGCCCTCCTGTGTGTTCTAAACAACACCCAAGGCTATTGCCAAATGAATCTGGGGCCATCCACCGTAGTTCCCAAATGGTGAGAAACTGGCTAATTGATTATATATCCCCCTCCCTCCACGTGAGGGTTCTAAACATGCCGTGGTTTGTGAGGACACTGCATCTGGCTTAACACAAGCTTTTCCTTGTTGCCACATAAACCAGGCCACCACCATTTAGAGGATTAGAGAAACTTAGTACCATGTAGACATACCTTAGTTGAATAGTCATCAGGGTCACATTTTAAGGGTCATGATGTGTAAGGCGGGGCAAAAGAACACAGCCTTGAATGAAGGTTCCATCCCCCCTCCCCCTTTAACCTATAGGCAACAGGGTTGGTTGAAAGGAAGGAAGGAAGGAATATTACAGCAGTGTATTAAATTACTACAGACAAAACCATTTTGGCCAGGTGGACTAAGGTACTGTCTCAGGATTTAACACATTCGAATGATCATGAATATGTATGCACCCTTAGCTTAAAACTTCCCGTTTTGTTGTTCAAGGAGACACTGCTTTGGGAAATACACACAGCGTTCTCTTGTTGCAAACAAAACCCTTCCTTTTCCTATTTTTGGCTTGGTTATGTCTTTTGGCTCCACACCCAGCAAGAGGCAAATCCAGTTTCAGGTAATACATTCACGCAGCTTACCCCTGGTTAGCACTCACGCACTCCTATGTTTGCAACAGAAAAACCACTCTAAACAAACCCATTGTACCTGGGATATGGGATGGGTATCACTGTAACTGTACGGTCTTTCTGTCCACGTTAAAGGGGGCAGACTGGTTTGACACTGACTGGTCACACCACCTAGGCATTTACTGGGTAGGCCCCAAATAGGACCAGGTGGTTGTGTGTCACAAACATTTGACTGTGGCTTCCACCTGGGTGGCTTGACCACTGCACCCTGATTTTTTCTGGGCACAGGAGAGAATTGGCCCACAGTAAGGAAAGTTGCCAACCTCCCTCTCCTCAAAGCTAGCGGGTAGCTCTGTTTTCCACTGTGATCATTTGGCCGCCATCTTTGTTCTATCAGCCCGGAGGCTGTCACAGTACACCTCAAAGCCCTTACTAAGTTAACCCCCACAAGCCTTCAGTGACAGCTGACAAAGCCTGTCCTCATCAAATCCTGGGATGTCTCTAACAGAGAAAGCTGTCGTCCGAAATGGGATGGCCTTGGACTCTATCACTGCCTCACAAGGAGGCACCTGTGCCACTGGCGGCAGGATACTGTGTTCACAATCCAGGAGTCGGCTAACGTACCTCATAAAATCCCATGAGGATTCAGGTGACCACCCTGAGTAATCCTACCCCAGCCCAGGAGGCTTAATGAATCAGTGGTTTTATCATGAGGCTCTTGGTGAAGAAAACTGTTACTTACTTTGGGAATCATTCTCTGGATCCCGTTTTCTCCTGCGTGAGCCTCGATTGCTGCCCTGGCGGACGCCTCAGGTGCAGCTGTGTAGCAGCCGAAGGAACCACCTCCATCCGAGGGGAACCTTGCTCAGCCCCGGGCATGAGGAGCAGGGCGTGACTGGACTACGAGAGGGTCACGGGGGCTGGAGAGCTGGAGGAGGTCCCGGAGGGGACGCGACTGGCTGACCCGGGATCTGGACCCTTGCATGCAGAGGCTCCTCACCTCCTCACCCTCTCCCGCAGGTCGGAATGTACGTTCTGCCCGCCGGCCCTCCGCGGAGCCATTTCCAGCACGCAGGGAGCGAGCGCGTGGTGCTCAGATCCTCTGGACGCATGCGCGCAGTTACCCAGTCCTGCCTCGTGTGAGCGCCCAGACCCTGCGGTGAGGAGGTGCGTGTCCTGCGGTGCCGGAGGAGCGAGTCTTCTGGGTGAGTACCGGGCTCCAGAAACCCGCCACCCGCTCCTGGTCTGCGGGCTCGTCCTCTCTCTAAGCCCTCCTTGCCCTCAAAGTATGGGGCCAGAACCAGTAGTAAGAGGGTCGGTCCACTAGGGGTGGTTACTTGTGAGAAGGCGGGTGGGAACTGTGTGGTAAATAAGGGTTGATTGCTAAGGTAATGCAGATAAGAGTTGTTTTCCTTTCCCTGATAGGGGAGAAGAAATACCTTTATAAATGCAAATTTCTGTAACCTGTACAAAGGTTTTTAAGCATAAAGGAGGGCAGAGTTCTTCCTGTGTCTGCTGTTTCTCAGCTGCCTTTAGCTCAAAATAAGGCTTCTGTCAAAATGGCACATTCTGACCCCCTTCATGCTCTTCCAATTACTAGCAACCCCTTTCCCTGCTTCCTCCCAAGGATAATCACTAGCCTGACTTTCATCGTCATTGTTTCATTTCAGCTGGTTTTGAAATGTATATAAATATAAGCATACAATCCGTGTGCTTTTGTGCTTCGGTTTTTCTCTCAGTATTATATTTTATTATGTTTATGATAATCCGTGTTAATAGGTGTAGTTGTAGACCACCCATTCTCATGGCTTCATACCGTCTGTTTTGTAAGGGTACCACGACTATTTCTCAGGTCTAACGCTTAATAGGTATTAGGTAGTTTCCTGTATTGAAATAGTATATATGGTGCTGTTATGAAAATTATTGCATTTGTCATTTGATAAATATGTATGTATTTGTTAGGTATATACTCAGGAGTGAGGAATTGTTGAATTATGAGTCTAAACAAGTTCAGTAAATATTGACAGGTAGATGCAGTACATGAGTTCTGAATGTTCCATATACTTACAAATACTTGATATTTTCTTTTCTATTTTTTAATGTTTATTTATTTTGAGAGAGAGAGTGCGCCGTGCGTGCACTGGAGGGGCAGAGAGACAGGGAGAGAGAAAATCCCACACAGGCCCCACACTGCCAGCATGGAGCTTGAGGCAGGGCTTGATCTCAGGCACCATGAGATCATGCATGATCTGACCTGAAATTGAGCGTCAGACATTTAGTGAACCGAGCCACCCAGGCCCCCAAACACTTGCCATTTTCTTAATTTTTAAAATTTTATCCATTCTGGTAAGTATAGAGTGGTTTGGCAGTGTACCTTGATTTGAATTTCTTTTATCAGTAAGGATGATAAGGGTCCTTTCATGGGTTTATTTACTATTTGGATATCCTCTTGTAAAATTCAACACTTTTGCTCATTTTACCAATAGGTTGTCTGTTACTGGTTTTGAGAGTTCTTTATATATTATGAATATGATTCCTTTATGTATATATGCATTCCAAATGCCTTCTCTTACTTTGCACATTGAATTTTTACACTATAAATGACATATGTTAATTTAAAAAAAAGTTTAATTTTAGGGGCGCCTGGGTGGCTCAGTTGGTCGAGCGTCCGACTTTGTCTCAGGTCATGATCTCACAGTTTGTGAGTTCGAGCCCCGCATCAGGCTCTGTGCTGACAGCTTGCTCAGAGCCTGGAGCCTGCTTCAGATTCTGTGTCTCCTTCTTTCTCTACTCCTCCCCCATTCATGCTCTGTCTCTCTCTCTCTCAAAAATAAATTAAAAAGTTAAAAAAAATTTTTTTAAGTTTAATTTTTAAGTAGTTAAATTTATGAATTTTTTCCTTTATGTCTACTGTGTTTTTTGTATGGTTTAATAATCTGCTACAGCCCTAGGCCGTGAATTTTTTCTTTGTTTACTGCTCTTTAGAAGTTTTTACTTTTTTTTTTTAATAGCAGCTTTACTCAAATAAAATTCACATACCATGCAATCCACCCATTTAATGGTGTAATGGTATGATTAAGTTTTTGTTTTTGTTTTTAATTTAAAGGTTCATTTACATTTACTGTTTTTTAGTATATTAAGAGATATAGGCAACCATCACCACGGTCCATTTTAGAACATTTTTACCACTTCAAAAAGGAATCCCCTTCACTTGAGCTATTGCTCTTCTAACTCCTAATATCCCCAAGCCCTAAGTAACTACTAATTTACTTTCTGACTTTATAGATATGCCCTTTATGGACATTTAATAAAACTGGGATGAAATAATATACGTAATTTGTTATTGGCTTGTTTAGCATAAAGTCTTTAAGGTTCATTATCATACTTTTTATGACAGAATAATGTTTGATTATATAGATATATATTTTTTGTTTATCCATTCAATCATTTGGTGGACATTTAGAAGTTTTTACTTTTTCATTTTACCTTTTATTTTTATATTTACTACTCATCTATAATAGAATTAGGTGGTAATATAAAACATAAATTCAATATTCATTTTTTTCTTGTGGATACTGAATTGACAGGGTACTATTTATTGAAAAGGCCATTTCCCTCACTAAATAAAGGTGTTTGTTTATTTGTTTGTTATCATGCATCAGGTCATTGTATATGTATGAGTCTGGATTCTGTATTCTGTTCTATTTGTGTATCTGAGTCTGCTTGTACCAAGTCCACAGTGTCTTAATTATTATAGGGCAATAAGTCTCTCATAACACAAATCTTTCACTTTTTTCCTTCTTAAGATTGCATAGACTTCTTTGTCCTTTACACCTCCATATGAGTATTTTGGGTCAGCTTGTCAATTTTGTTAAATAGGTGATGTGGATTAAGGAGTGCACTTGTGATGAGCACTGGGTATTGTATGGTAAGTGTTGAATCACTATATTGTACACCCAAAACTGATATTACACTGTATGTTAACTAACTGGAATTTAAATAAAAACTAAAAAAAAAAAGCCTACAAATTTGATTAGAATTGCAATATATAGATTACTTTGTGAAAAAATGTCTTTATATTTTTGAGTCTTCCATTTCAGAGTCTTTGCAATGTATATCTTTTCATTTGTTTAGACCTCTTAATATTTTTCAATAATTTTTAAATTTTTTTTAAATGTTTATTTATTTTTTAGAGAGAGAGGGAGAGAGGGTGTGAGTGGGGGAGGGGCAGAGAGAGAGGGAGAATCCTAAACAAGCTCTAGGCTCTGAGCTGTCAGCACAGGGCCCAACACAGGGCTTGAGCTCACAGACCTGAGCTGAAGTAGGATGCTTAACCAACTATGCCACCCAGGCGCCCCTTAATATTTTTCAATAGTGATTTATAGATTTTTTTGGAGAAATCTTGCAACTATTTCAGAGTTATTTGATGTTCTTTGAAGGTGGTGTAAATAATTCTTTTTGCCTTTTTTTTTTTTTCTTTTTTGGGTACATCTGAATTTGCCAGGAATGGTGACCTACTCAATTTTAAAATTTCTGCAGCTAATACAAGTCCTGGCACATAATATGTGCTAATTCAATATTTGTGAAATGAATGACTAGATTAATGAAGCCTACTACCAGGCTTCTAACTACCAGGAAACCTTGCACTCTTACCCAAGCCCAATCTGCCCTGCCATCCTTCTTTAAACTCCTCCTAAATATTTATTGTAGCTATTATAAGTTGTCCTACCTTTGGCATATTCTCCATTTCCAAATATTTAGCTTTATACCAAATCAAGTACGGTTTTCTTTAGTGTAAGTATTATTCATCATAAATCCCATGTAGCCTAATTCCCTATTTAGAATAATTTCAATATAGATTTAAAGAAGGTAAAAGATGGGGTGCCTGGGTGGCTCAGTTGGTTAAACGTCTGACTTCAGCTCAGGTCATGATCTCATAGTTCATGGGTTGGAGACCTGTGTCCGGCTCTATATTGACAGCCCAGAGTTTGGAGCCTGCTTCAGATTCTGTTTACCTCTTTCAGTCTGCCCCATCCCTGTTTGTTCTCTCTCACTTTCAAGAATAAATAAATAAGCATTAAAAAAAAAGAAGACAAAAGTAAAAGAGAAGCTGAAAATAAGAGAGACTTAGTGATCTGTGATATTCAAATGGTGTTTTTTCTGTGAACGTCTATCCTCTTCTCCTTGTTGTCACTATTCTGTAGTTCCAGTTCTGCCAGGAACTAGGCCTCCCAGATGAACAATGCTCTTGAGGAGCCTAATCCCTCTGACAGGGCCCTGTGATTCAAATAAGTCCCATTGTCTTATTTCCAACATGTCTTGCTGAGGGGCAGCAAGCTGTGATATAGAATCAACTTTAGTGGTGAGCAGACCTCCTTCCAATGTTTTGGGCAAGTTACTTATCACTTGAAGGCTCAGTTTCCTACTCTGGAAAATGTAAAGCACTTACAAAATGCACTGAATTAATTTAAGTGCCTTCATGATACTCATAAAAATATGACAAAAGATTTTCAAACTAAGGTACTTTTGGCTGATACTAGCCTCCTTTTTAAATTTTAATTACGTATAACTAACATACAGTGTTATATTAGTTTCAGTTGTACAATATACTGACTCAACAATTGTATACATTACTCAGTGTTCATCGTGATAAATGTACTCTTAATCTTTTTCACCTATTTCATCCATTACCCCCACCTACCTCCTCTCTGGTAACCATCAGTTTGTTCTCTGTAATTAAGAGTCTGTTTTTTGGTTTGACTCTTATTCTTTTTTCATTTGTTTTGTTTCTTAAATCTACATATGAGTGAAATCATATGGTATTTTTCTTTTTCTGACGTATTTCACTTAGCATTATATTCTCTAGATCCAAACATGTTGTTGGAAATGGCAAGATTTCATTCTTTTTTATGGCTGAAAAATATATATCACACTTTCTTTATCCATTCATCTATGGATAAACACTTGGGCTGCTTCCATATTTTGGCTATTGTAAATAATGCTGAAATAAACATAATGCTGCATGTATCTTTTCATGTTACTGCTTTTGTATCCTTTGGGTAAATACCCAATAGTGGAATTACTGGATCATATGGCAATTCTACTTTTTGAGGGACCTCCATAATTTTTTCCTCAGTGGCTGCACTAATTTACATTCCCATCAACAGTGCACATCCTTTTTCTCTACATCCTCACCAACACTTGTTGTTTCCTGTGTTTTTTATTTTAGCCATTCTGACAGGTTTGAGGTGATAGCTCATTGTGGTTTTGATTTGCATTTCTCTGATGATTAGTGATGCTAAGCATATTTTCATAGGTCAGTTGGCCATCTGTATGTCTTCTTTGGAAAAATGTCTATGTCTTCTGCCCATTGATATTAGCTTTCTTAATTAGCATTACACTTGCTGACATCAGAGTAGTACCCTGCAGAAGTATTAAATCATAAAAACGTGCATTTCATGGGTAACCTCTTCTTCTTTCTGTGACTAACACCTTTCCTACACATTTTTCCACTGCCCCCATAAGATTGTATACAATCTGATAATAACTGATAATATTCTAAAAGATACTTATTTCTACTTACCAGAGTTTGCTTATGTTCTCTACTTGGATAGATTTCCAGATTTCGTTAATAAAAATATAGAACACACAGTCAAATTTGAGTTTTGGATAAATATTTAATAATATTTTTGTATAAGTACATCCCAATATGCATTCTACTAAAAATATTGTATCATACCAAATTTACTTACACTAAAATGTTATGTCTCATTCAATATTTGAAACATACTCATACTAAAAATTTATTCTTTGTTTATTTGATATGCAAATTTAACTGGGCTTCCTGTCTTTTATTGGCAACCCTAACTGATCTTTTGAAAAATCTGTTTGGAGAATTGCGTGGCTTTCTTTGAGAGATTATCTGTAGAGAGAGATTTCAGAGGGGTTAACAGGGATCTTGGAAACAATTATAAGAAAAATACTACCTCCCAAGTGTGTGACCAAACTCCATCTGAACTTACATACTTTGCTTTTCTTCTGGCTCCTATGATGACCCTTCTCCTTATATAACCCATCTTCTTCCCTGCAGGGCACTTGATATCTTACCTTCTCTTACTTAAGGATTTGCTCTCAAATTTATCCTTTATCCTGATTGTTTTTCTACTCTAGTAGATAAATAGTGGATAGTGGATTATTTCCACTCTCAAAAGAATATTCTTCACTCCATTTCTTCCTTCATCTACCACCTTAATTACAAAAAAAAAAATTATCAAAGAAAGACTATGTATAGTAGTAAATCTCTTTTTACTCATCTTCTCTTTCTTCAACCTACTTCAGAAAGAATTATCCCTTCTATTTTGCTGGATCTCCTTTGCCAACTGGCATGAAATCAAACTTTGTCAATAGAGGGTGTGGCAGGGACAGGGCAAGAAGTAACAGCTTCTTCCCTTGGTTCCAATGTACTTTGTTCCTGTATAGTGTACTAAAACCAAGATAGCTTAAGCAAACCTTAAGTTGATTTGTAAAAGGTATACATCTGAAATAGCATAATGTGTTTGAAAAAGAAAAAAATCGCAGAAGCAAATGATAAAAAAAGAAAAACGAATTACTGCAATACCATAATCTAAGAGATAACTTAAATTATTTGGGTTACACAGCCTTACAAAAATCTTGAAACATAAATAATATGATATTAAAATATAGGAGGAGGAGCCAAGATGGCAGAACAGCATGAAAGTTTTCTGTGTGTCTCACATCCATGAAGTACAGCCAGACCAACACTAAACCATCCTGCACACCTAGAAATCTGATTTGAGGATTAACACAACAATCTGCACAACCTGAACCACAGAACTCAGCAGGTGCGAAGCACAGAGAGGTGAACTTGGGGAGAGAGAAGCCACGGAGGACAGGGAACCGCTTTTGCATTCCAAGAGAGGATGGAGACGGGGGGGGGGGGGGGGGGGGGGGGAGGGGTAGGGGGAAGATGGGAAAAGCACCCCTCCCCAAAAGCAGCTGGAGAGAAAGTGGAAAATTGGAAACAGCTGCAGGGACTGAACTAAAAAGGGTGAAAGGAGAGGTTTAAATCCCATTAAAACTGTAAATAGGGGGAGTGCAGAATTTGAAACTCCACACCACAATACCTGGTGGTGCTCTGGTGGGAAGGGCAAATCCCCAGGAGCAGAGTAGGGTCTGGGAGCTTCTCAGGCCAAACGGGGAGAAGTCGTTCCACTGCTGGAAGGACATTTGGTAGAGGCTGTGAGGCCACCTGGTCCAAGCAGACCCCAGAGAATGGCCGCATTCGCTGGTGCTGGAATAAGGTCGTTAAGGATGAAGCCTGATGCCAGATGTGTGTTGTGATTTTCCATAATCCCTGAAACACTGCTGCTACACTATCTTGTGAACTTTTCCTGGGGTGGACTGTCACCTGGCTACAGTCTTGGCATCGGCAGCAGCAGGTCCCATGAACATTCCTGGGTGTGGCCAGCATTCGGCCATTGCTCAGTAAGATGCTCTGCAGAGGGGAAGAACGGGTCAAAGCTGCTGGGGAAAACAGCCGCATCTGAGACAAAACTCAGGAGAGAGGTACTACCTGGGACCTGGTCACGGATGGTGTAAAAGCGGGGAGTGGACGAAAGTTGATGACAGAGGACAGGTGTGGGATTGCTGACCAGGGTGAACAGAGTTCTGATACTAGAGACTGGGTAGATGGGTGACTCCATTTTCACCGCTTCCATGCATGCGCATACACACCTACAAGTGCCACAACAATCCAACCCAGTAGGCTAAAAGTGCCATCTAGTGGAGAACAGAACATTTACACTAAGCCCCGCCCAACTGAGCCAACCTCCACCTTCAGGAACAGAAGTTTCAATGCCTGCTTAGTTTATGGACTATAAAGCGCTTCAAAGTCTAACTTCTAGAGAAAAATGAAGTAATTTCAGTCATATTTCAGTCTGTTAGCAAGTCCATCTATTCAATTTTCCTTTTCTTTTTCTTTTTTTCCTCTTTTTCATTTATTTTCTTTTTCTTGAATACAGAAAGAGAAAAAAATCATTTTTGTTTTCAATTTTTTTTCAAAAAACTTTTTCTTTAATTTTTTTACTATATTGTTACTTTTGTGTAAATATTTTCAAATTCTATTTTACTTCCATCATTTTATTTTAGTCTGCTTCAGTGTATTCACTTTCAAATTTTCAAATGATTGCCCTTTGTTCTTTCTTTTCTTTTTTCGTTTCTTTTTCTTGAATACAGAAAGAGAAAAAATCATTTTTATTTTAATTTTTATTAAAAATATTTTTCTTTAATTTTTTCCACTATGTTTTTTACTTTTGTGTAAATTTTTTCAAATTCTGTTTTACTTACATCATTTCACTTTAGTCTACTTCAGTGTATTCATTTTTTCAAAATTTCAAACAATTTGCTCTTTTTTCTTTTTTTCCCTCTTTTTTTCTCTAATCTATCAAGCCACTTTCAACACCCAGACCAAAAAACACCCAGGATCTAGCATCGTTTATTTGATTTTGTGTGTGTATGTTTTTAATTTTTTAATTTTAATAATTTTTTAATTTTATTTTTTTAAGTTTAATTTTTTCTACCTCATTAATTCCTTTTTTCCATTCAAAATGACAAAACAAAGGAATTCACCCCCCAAAAAAGAGCAGGAAGAAATGACAGTCAGGGACTTAACCAACATAGTTACAAGCAAGATGTCTGAACCAGAATTTAGAATCATGATAATAAGAATACTAGCTGGAGTCGAAAATAGATTAGACTCCCTTTCTATGGAGATAAGTAAAAACTAGTCAGGATGAAATAAAAAATGCTGTAAGTGAGCTGCAATCATGAATGGATGCTGCAGTGGCAAGGATGGATGAGGCAGAACAGAGAATCAGCGATATAAAGGAAAAACTTATGGAGAATAATGAAGCAGAAAAAAAGAGGGAGATTAAGGCAAAAGAGGACAATTTAAGAATTAGAGAAATCAGTGACTCATTAAAAAGTAACAACATCAGAATCATAGGGGTCCCAGAAGAGGAAGAGAGAGAAATAGGAGTAGAAGGGTTATGTGAGCATATCATAGTGGAAAACTTTCCCAACCTGGGGAAAGACACAGACATCAAAATCCAGGAAGCACAGAGGACTCCCATTAGATTCAACAAAAAGCAGCCATCAACAAGGCATATCATAGTTAAATTCACAAAATACTCAGGCAAGGAGAGAATAATGAAAGGAGAAAGGGAAAAAAAGTCCTTAACCTACAAGGGAAAGTAGATGAGGTTTGCAGCAAACCTGTGCACAGAAACTTGGCAGGCCAGAAAGGAGTGGCAGGATATATTCAATGTGCTGAATCAGAAAATATGCAGCAAGAATTCTTTATCCAGCAAGGCTGTCATTCAAAACAGAAGGAGAGATAAAAAGTTTCCCAAACAAAAATTAAAGGAGTTTGGGACCACTAAACCAGCCCTGCAAGAATTTTTTTTTTAATTTTTTAATGTTTCATTATTTTTGAGAGAGACAGAGTGAGAATGGGGGAGATGCAGAGAGATGGAGACACAGACGCCAAGGCAGGTTCCAGGCTCTGAGCTGTCAGCACAGAGCCTGATGGGGGGCCTGAACTCACAGACCACGAGATCATGACCTGAGCTGAAGTCAGACACTTAACCGACTGAGCCATCCAGGTGCTCTGCCCTGCAAGAAATTTTAAGGGGGACTCTCTGAGGGGAAAAAAGATGAAAATATAAATGAATGAATGAATAAAGAAATAAATACCTAAAGCAACAAAGATTAGAAAGGACCAGAGAACACCACCAGAAAGTCCAACTCTACAAGCAACATAATGGCAATAAATTCATATCTTTCAGTACTCACTTGAAATGTCAATGGGCTCAATCCTCCAATCAAAAGACATATGGTAACAGAATGGACAAGAAAACAAGATCCATCTAGATGCTGTTTACAAGAGACCCACTTTAGACCTAAAGACCTTCAGATTGAAAGTAAGGGGATAGAGAACCATCTATCATGCTAATGGTCAACAAAAGAAACTGGAGTAGCCATAATTATATCAGACGATCTAGACTTTAAAATAAAGATTGTATCAAGAAATGAAGAAGGTCATTATATCATAATTAAGGGGTCTATCCACCAATAAGACCTAACAATTGTAAACATTTATGCACCAAATGTGAAAGCACCCAAATCTATAAATCAGTTAATCACAAACATAAAGAAACTCATTGATAGTAATACCATAATAGTAGGAGACTTCAACATCCCACTCACCGCAATGAACAGATCATCTAATCAAAAAATCAACAAGGAAATAATGGCTTTGAATGACACACTGGGCCAGATGGACTTAACAGATATATTCAGAACATTTCATCCTAAAGCAGCAAAATATACATCCTTCTTCAGTGCACATGGAATGTTCTCCAGAATAGACTACATACTTGGACATAAATCAGCCCTCAGCAAGTACAAAAAGACTGAGATCATACCGTGCATATTTTCAGACCACAATGCTATGAAACTCGAAATCAACCACAAGAAAAAATTTGGAAAAGGAACAAATACTTGGAGACTGAAGAACATCCTACTAAAGAATGAATGGGCTAACCAAGAAGTTAAAGAGGAAATTAAAAAGTATATGGAAGCCAATGAAAATGATAGCACCACAACCCACAACCTCTGGGACACAGCAAAGGCGGTCATAAGAGGAAAGTATATAGTAATCCAGGCCTCCCTAAAAAGGGAAGAAAGATCCTAGATACACAACCTAACCTTACGCCTCAAGGAGCTGGAAAAAGAACAGCAAATAAAACCCCGAACCAGCAGAAGACAGGAAATAATAAAGATTAGAGCAGAAATTAATGCTACTGAAACCAAAAAAACAGAAAAGATCAATGAAACCAGAAGCTGGTTCTTTGAAAAAATTAAGAAAATTCATAAACCACTAGCCAGATGGATCAAAAAGAAAAAGGAAAGGACCCAAATAAATAAAATCAAGAATGAAACAGGAGAGATAACAACCAACACAGCAGAAATAAAAACAATAATAAGAGAATATTATGAGCAATTATATGCCAATAAAATGGGTGATCTGGAAGAAATGGACAAATTCTTAGAAACATATACACTACCAAAACTGAAACAGGAAGAAATAGAAAATTTGAACAGACCCATAACAAGTAAGGAAATCAAATTAGTAATCAAAAATCTGCCAAAAAAACAAGAGTCCGGGGCCAGATGGCTTTCCAGGGGAATTCTACCAAACATTTAAGGAAGAATTAACACCTATTCCCTTGAAACTGTTCCAAAAAATAGAAATGGAAGAGAAACTCCCAAACTCTTTATATGAAGCCAGGATTACCCTGATTCCAAAACCAGACAGTGACCCCACTAAAAAGGAGAACTATAGACCAATTTCCCTGATGAACATGGATGCAAAAATCCTCAACAAGATATTAGCTAACCGGATCCAACAATACATTAAAACCTTATTCACCACGACCATGTAGGATTCAGGTAGGCAGGGCTGGTTCAATATCCGCAAAACCATTAACGTAATTCATCACATCAATAGAAGAAAGGATAAGAACCATATGATCCTTTCAATAGATGTAGAGAAAGAATTTGCAAAATGCAGCATCCTTTCTTGATAAAAACGCTCAATAGAGTAGGGATAGAAGGGTCATACCTCGAGATCATAAAAGCCATATATGAACGACCCAATGCTAATATCATCCTCAATGGGGACAAACTGAGAGCTTTCCCCCTAAGGTCAGGAACAAGGCAGAGATATTCACTCTCACCAGTTATTCAACACAGTATTGGAAGTCTTAGCCTCTGTAATCAACAACACAAAGAAAGAAAAGGCATCCAATTTGGCAGGAGGAAGTCAAACTTTCACTCTTCACAGGAGACATGATACTCTATATGGAAAACCCAAAAGATTCTACCAAAAAACTGCTAGAATTGATTCATGAATTCACCAAAGTTGTAGGATATAAAGTCAACACACATAAATTCGTTGCGTTCCTATACACCAGCAATGAAGCGACAGGAAGAGAAATCAAGGTATCGATCCCATTTACAATTGCACTAAAAACCATAAAATACCTAGGAATAAATCTAACCAAAGAGGTGAAAAATCTATACACTGAAAACTATAGAAAGCTTATGAAAGAAATTGAAGAAGACACAAAAAAAAATGGAAGATTCCATGCTCCTGGATAGGAAGAACAAATATTGTTAAAATGCCGATACTACCCAAAGCAATCTACATATTCAATACAATCCCTATCGAAATAACACCAGCATTCCTCACAGAGCTAGGACAAATAATCCTAAAATTTGTATGTAACCAGAAAAGACTCCGAATAACCAAAGCAATCTTGAAAAAGAAAACCAAAGCAGGAGGCATCACAATCCCAGACTTCAAGCTATACTACAAAGCTGTAATCATTAAGACAGTATGGTGCTGGCACAAGAACAGACACTCAGATCAATGGAACAGAATAGAAAACCCAGAAATGGACCCACAAATGTATGGCCAACTAATCTTTGATAAAGCAGGAAAGAATATCCAATGGAATAAAGACAGTCTCTTCAGCAAGTGGTGCTGGGAAAACTGGATAGTGACATGCAGAAGAATGAACCTGGACCACTTTCTTACACCGTATACAAAAATAAACTCAAAATGGATGAAAGAACTAAGTGTAAGACAGGAAGCCATCAAAATCCTCGAGGAGAAAGCAGGCAAAAACCTCTTTGATCTTGGCCGCAGCAACTTCTTACTCAACACGTCTCCCAAGGCAAGGGAAACAAAAGCAAAAATGAACTCCTAGGACCTCATCAAAATAAAAAGCTTCTGTACAGCGAAGGAAACAATCAGCAAAACTAAAAGTCAACCGACAGAATGGGAGAAGATATTTGCAAATGACATATCAGACAAAGGGTTAGTATCCAAAATTTACAAAGAACTTATCAAACTCAGCACCCAAAAAACAAATAATCCAGTGAAGAAATGAGCAAAATACATGAATAGACACTTGTCCAAAGAAGACATACAGATGGCCAACCAACACGTGAAAAAATGCTCAACATCACTCATCAGGGAAATACAAATCAAAACCACAATGAGATATCACCTTAAATCTGTAAGAATAGCTAACCTTAACAACTCAGGTGACAACAAATGTTGGCAAGGATGCAGAGAAAGAGGATCTCTTTTGCATTGTTGGTGGGAATGCAAGCTGGTGCAGCCACTCTGGAAAACAGTATGGAGGTTCCTCAAAAAACTAAAAATAGAACTACCCTACAGCCCTGCAATTGCACTACTAGGCATTTATCCAAGGGATACAGGTGTGCTGTTTTGAAGGGACACATGCACCCCACTGTTTATAGCAGCACTATCAACAATAGCCAAAGTATGGAAAGAGCCCAAATGTCCATCGATGGATGAATGGGTAAAAAAGAGGTGGTACATATATACAATGGTGTATTACTCAGCAATCGAAAATAATGAAGTCTTGCCATTTGCAACTATGTTGATGGAACTGGAGGGTATTATGCTAAGTGAAATTAGAGAAAGACAAATATCATATGACTTTACTCATGTAACGACTTTAAGAGAGAAAACAGATGAAGATAAGGGAAGGGAAACAAAAATAATATAAAAACAGGGAGGGGGAGAAAACATAAGAGACTCTTAAATATGGAGAACAAACAGAGGGTTACTGGAAGGGGTGTTAGAGGGGGGTGGGATAAATGGGTAAGGGGGATTAAGGAATCTACTCCTGAAATCATATTTGCACTATATGCTAATTAACTTGGATGTAATTTTTAAAAAATTAATAAAAAATACAGGATATCTTTTATGGTATTTTGTAACATGATGACTTTTTTATTGTCTTTTGAAATATTCTCTTTAATTAATATAACTATACAGTAGCATGTTATTGATATCATTGCCTGCTTAGTCTCTCAATAGCTGAATTGCCATAATTTATTTGGGTATTTCATTTCAACTGCCTCCTTCAATGACTATACAATATTATTTAAATATTGGTTTTAAGAAAGCAACAAAATATATATATATATATATATATATATATATATATATATATATATGTGTGTGTTAAAAGAACATCAGTTTTAGGCCCACTCTTCACAGTTTTGTTTCTTTTATAGAGTTTTATTTCTTTGTAAAAATGGATGCCAGTAGGTTAGATAATTAACCTGCTAATTGGTTGGCAAAAACTACCTGTTTATATAACTTTGCTAGTTCTGTGACTTTTATGAGTGATTCCAAAGATGGAAATATTGAATAATATGGTGGGTTGACTCACTAGATTTTCTTTTTTTTTTTTTTTTACTCACTAGATTTTCTAGATGCTTCTCCTTTCTTCATTCACACCATAGAATTCACTTCACAGCTAGCTTGTCTAATTTTGTATGAGATAGTCACTGAATGGGTCCATCTTTTAACAATAGTTGATTATATAATACCATGTTTTTGTAAGTGTCTCCTGTAATGGAGTAGTTACATAGAATTCAAAGATGACATAGGGCAGAGTTTGGTAAACTACAGCCCACAGGTGGCTTGCTTTTGTAAATAAACTTTGATTGGTTCACAGCCAGAGGTATTAGTTTACATTGTCTGTGACAATTCTCACACTACAATGGCAGTGTTGAGTAGGTTCCACAGAGAGTCTCTGGCCCACAAAGTCTAAAATACTATCTAGACCTTGCAAAAGAAGTGATCCTCTAGTCTAGGGTGATAAGTTGATGATTCCCACAAAGCCTGCTGAAAATTTGTTGATCTGAATCAACCAATAAAAATGCATTTATTATTACCTCCTCTGATTTTGGCATTCTTGGAGATACATACAATTGAAGGATAATACATGGGGCGCCTGGGTGGCGCAGTCGGTTAAGGGTCCGACTTCATCCAGGTCACGATCTCGCGGTCCGTGAGTTCGAGCCCCGCGTCAGGCTCTGGGCTGATGGCTCAGAGCCTGGAGCCTGTTTCCGATTCTGTGTCTCCCTCTCTCTCTGCCCCTCCCCCGTTCATGCTCTGTCTCTCTCTGTCCCAAAAATAAATAAACGTTGAAAAAAAAAATTAAAAAAAAAAAGGATAATACATATGACCTGATTTTATAAGATGTTTATAATAAAGTCAGGGAGATAAAATATGCACACAAATAGAATGACACAGGAATATATAATTGAGTACTTAGCATAGGTAATACATTTTTAAAACTCATGTAATTTACATATGGCACTGAATCTTTCTCACAATTCCTAGAAAATACCTCCTTGATGTATATTGGCCAACTGATTGAGGCCATCTACAAGTATTTTAGGTTGCTCCCTCAGTTCCACTTCCTCTGAGCTAAGATGTCTTCTCATTTCTGATTTGGGAAGAAGTCCATAAACTAGTTCCCTTAAACTAGTAAGTTCTTGATAAATGACACACACAAAAATTTTGTCAATAACCAGGATGTTCCTACAGAGCAATGAATTTTGCTGGCTCTGAACAATGGATAAATGATTCATCTAGTCTGTTTAAATGACCTGTTTGCTGTTATCTGCACACAGTAATTTACTGGAGGAAATTGGATTTTGTTGGCCTATACTTCCTGCTTTGTTCACTTTGTGCTTTTTCCCTCATCTATTCTGACTGGTAAATGAGTCAATCTTACTTCAACATGATGCTTTTAAAGTCTAATACTTTGTGAGGAACTTTTTTTTTAAATGATACTCATGAAATTAAAATGAATAACTTTCTGTTGAGAATATTCTCATAAGACTATGAAAATTAAGATAGATAAAATGTTTCTAGAAATATTCTACAATTCAGAAGAGTTGAACTTATATAATAGCACTTCTAATTGATTTAATTTCATCTTAGAACACTCAATACAGTGAAAAACATAGATGTGAATACTGGAAGTATTTGTTTCAGGTGAATAAGCCTCTCTAGCCATGAAAGGCCAGAACAGATATTTATGTTAACTTTCTGCCTATTGGCATCACTAAATATTTGAACAACAGTGGCCCCCAGCCAATAAAAAGTGACTCCCCAAATCAAACTCTGACACTGAACTTAACAACTCAGTCAATCACTTGACCTCTAGGTGTCTGCTGAACATGTGCTTAATGCACAGCATTAACCTATGTACTCTAAAATTCCAGGAACCATAATAATTTTGATTTTTTTTTAAATTACAATTTATTTTGGAAAACAATATATGTAGATGGAAAAAAAGGAAAACATTGAAGAACGTTGGGATCTCTCAAGAACCGTCCAACACTAAATACATGTCCAAAGCTAAATACATTATTTTTAAATAAAGTTCTTGATAAATACAAATTTGTGATTTATAATCTCCCAATGTAGCTAAATTCAGAGAATTTATAAAATGGATTTTGAGATCATTTAAGAAACCCTCCATGAGCTTATATATTTTCAGCTTATCCTTTCAGAATGGAAAGACTTTGAGAAGGACAATGTTGAGGTAGGCATTCCAGGAAAAACATGACCAAAGGCATAGAAAGAGAAATGGATAAGCATATGGGAAAAAGCTGCTTGTATGTTAATCAATAGGAAAATTGAGGCCAGATTTTTTGTGGATACTCAAATACCAAGAAAAAAATTGGATTGACTTAATGAGCAACAATTAGCTTTTGTAAATTCTTAAAGAGGTTGACTAGCAATAATGTGAGTATTTTGTTTACAATAAGAATTATCCCAAGGAATCAGGGCTTATAATAGGATTTTAAATCCTGGGCCAGGATTTATTTTAATAATTGACTAGGATGAGCAAGGAGTTTTCTTTGTAAATTGTAATGTGGTGGTAACTTATTATCTTAGTAACTAGCTTTGACTGTCTTCAACTTAGAACTGTGAAAATTATATTCATTAAACTTGACTAGAAAAACCTTTTGTGAACCCCCTCTAACCCATTTTTAAACTTAAATCCAAAATTGATCTTTTGGATTGTACTAAGTCAGCCTAACTTCTAAATTTCTCACAATTTCATCCTCTTCTCTGTGCATTAGCAGCTCAATGGGGAGTTCATAGTGATAGTTATCTTGTTCATATACAAGGGCACATGTACCAGTTTGATTGCCATACTTTGACTTAAATGAAATGGTTTTTGTTGTATTACTTTTAAAAGCAATTATCCCTAAATTCCCTTCAAACATTTTGGGTTTGAAATTGTTACCATAAGACCACTGATTCTACTTCCAGCAAAAAACAAAGAAACAAAAAACCCCAGAAAACTAAGTTGATTAGACTAAGTTGATTTGATGTAAAAATGCTGAAAGTAATATAAAATCTATCCAGATATGATTTGCAGCAAAGATAAGTAATAGACAGTTAATCTGAAGCAGGTTAGTGAAGTTTTTAGGAGGAAGATGCTTAGGAGCTCAATGAAGTTAAAAAGGACACGTGTCAACAAAGTTTCTTTTATGACATGCCACTTCAAAGGTCGTTTTAGGAGAACCAGTAGGAATTAAAGGTAGTCCAGATATAAAAATTAAAGACCCCTAGGAGCAGCAGGTTAGGAGCAGAATTCCAGCTTACAGAATCAAGAGAACTTTAGGCAGAAGTATAGTTTAGCATCTTCAGTAAACCCCACATCAATGCTCTCTCCTCACTTTAATCAAAAAATGTGTCTCTTATTCCAGAAAACTGAACTTATCAGGTGTAATCTGCCTCACCTTCTCAGTAACTTCCAACCTACAACCTCAAAACCATCTACGTTCTCCTTCTCTTTCTCTCACTTTCACACACATGAATTCTTTCTTTCACTATGAGAAATTTAGGTGCAACTTTTATTCATAGACAACTTTTCCATCTTCATTCTTAAAGCAGTTCCTCTTGCATTTTCTTTTTTCTTAAAGTTTATTTATTTTTATTTTGAGAGAGTGAGAGAAAGCATGCAAGTGCAAGAGCAGAGAGAGGAGAGAGAATCCCAAGCATGCTCCCTGCTGTCAGCGCAGAGCCCGATGCAGGGCTTGATTTCACAAACCATGAGACCGTGACCTGAGCTGAAATCAAGAGTCAGATGCTTAACCAACTGAGGGACCTAGGTGCCCCTGAATCTTTTAGTACCTTATTCTATCCCTACTCCCATTTAATTGGTGCTCTTATAGTTTAAACTCCAATCCTGAAAATAGTTTCCCAGGATGGGTACCCTTACACCACCTTCCTGTCTCTCTGCTTTACTTTGCAGCTGTGCGCTCTGAAAGATTAACTATCATTGTCTGTTTCTAATTCCTCAGATGCTACTTTCTCCTTACCTCCTGAAACTTATAATCTGATTTCAGTCTCCACTACTCTAGAGAAACTAAGTTCACCGAAACTATAAATAGGTTCTTAATTGTGCAGTTACTCTTATTTACTTGCAACCTGGTGCATATGCCATTTTTGGTTATTTTATTCTGAAGTTTGCCTCTTAAATTCAGTGACTCCTCACTTCCCTCATACTTCTTTTCTCTGAGAGTTCAGAATTGGTATCCTTTATGAAATCTTCCATTAGGCAGTTTATTTGTGCCTTGAGCTCTTCTCTATAAGCTCTCTTTAAAAAAACATTGCCATACTTGTATTTTGTAGAACTCAATAGCAAAACAACAACAAAAACCCAAACAATCTGATTAAAAAAAATGTGCTGAAGATTTGAGTAGATGTTTTTCAATAGAAAACATACAGATGGCCAACAAGTACTTGAGTACAACAAATACTCAACATCATTAATCATCAAGAAAATGCAAATCAAAAGTATTGGATATTTACAAATTATATAAGGACTTTATATCTACTTGTAAAATAAGTCAATTAGGTCAATTCCTGTCAGATTTTATTGTGCATATGAATCACTGGGGAATCTTGGTAAAATGCAGATTTTGATTCAGTAGATCTGGGAGTGAGACCTAGGACTCTCCATTTCTTAGGCAATCTTTTTGCAATAGGTTCACAAGCATACTAAGTAGCAAGCTATTAGAAGTCCTATGTGAAGCCTGATCAGACCCAAAAGGTATATAAATACCAGCACCTGGGTATAAAGAAGTTTCTTGAGGAGGCCTGGGAGGGTGGGTGTGATTAATTTTCAGGTTCCTAAAAACATGAAGACAGTTAAAAAAAATGACAAATCTGAGAATAAATTTTGTTTATTTTTTTTCAGGAGTAGACCAGAAGAATACCATCCTTAGACCTGGGAAGTAGGGACTCCTGCCCTGGGGGCTGTATTTCAGAGGCCTCCAATCTGGCCCTTCTCTGGCCACAACTCTTCCCATGAAGCAAGAAAACCTCAGCATCAAGGAGATGCGTCTCCCCTCTTCTAGACCATGGGCCTGCTTCTCTTCTCATACCCTGGGCCCACCTTAGGACCTACATGAGCAGCATTCTCAGAATATCCTCTCAAGGTAAACCATGCCCCCATGCAAAACAGCCAAAAGTAAGTTGCTTAGCAGTTGTTGGGGTGGGGAGGGATTGATGAAGAGGAGAAGAGTGTTCCTAGCATCCACATGGCTTGAGACTCCTTGCAGTGTGGGACAAAAGTGTTGAGTGGGCAAAGAGTGGGTTACAGTCTTCCACTTATACTTTTGCCCTGGGCCCCACAAATATTAAAGATAGACCTGAATCTGTGTGAGAACTGTCAGTGTTTCTGATTGCTTTGTTTCTGTTTGATATCTGTGGGACTACTGTTGAGACAGGTGGAACCCAGACCAGCCTCTATGTTTGGTTTCAAGTATCCCTTGTCCTCAAATGTCTCCTCTATTATAGCTGAAATACCTTAGTATAAATCAATTTGTATATATTCAAGCAGGGAAAGAATTATGGTAGAGAGGGTCAGAGGGCTCTGAAAGTGGAGGGTAGACCTATAAAGATCTTGGGAACACAAGGAGAATAAAGGCAAGAGACTTCTCTTATTTGGTTTGAATGCCGAATGTCAAGTGCAGAGCCTGGCACTCAGTTCATGATCAATAAACATTACTGATCTGAAAAATGAATGCACTGATGAAAGGACTTTCCTTTCATCTTCTCACCCTCTTTGTCCCACTTCAAACTAGAGCTCAACTTTGACAGTACCAGCTGATTGGAAGCTCCTTTATAAGTATGCGGTCAGGCTCGTTCTGGCTCGGAAGGAAGCACTAGGATCCCCTAATCTCAATCACAGTAAAGTGAGAGAAAACTCTCAAGTGTTTCTAAGACCATGAAACTTAAAATAAGGTAACAGATTCTAGTCCTGCCTTTGCCACAAATACGTTAGTCTTTGAAAGTAATTAGGTTTCACTTTCACCAAATTTCACCAGATTATTTCACCAAATTTACCGGATCATGTTACTATGATTGCCAAAGAATACAGCTTACAATATCAGGGACTTGATTTCAAATCCTAATTATCCCTTTCAACAGTTTTTCAATCATAATTAAGGCAAATTACCCCTTCATATTTTCATTTCCCCTTTAGCAACACAGGAATTACAATAAAGCCTGCTTTTTTTTTTTTTTTTTTTTTTTTTGGTACTTTAAGGCTGTTGTGAGGAAAGAAGGAGAAAGAAAAAGAGAATTGTAGAAAGACAGAGAAACAGAAACAGAGACTATATAAGTATGCTTTGGAACATGCAAGTCCGTGTACAAATGATAGCCATCAGTATTGTTACCCATTTTCTAACTTGTAGCCTGAGGAAAAGTGATCATTTTAATGAATATTCTTTCCTCTGATTTCTCTTATGACGAGTGTCCAGAAGGACAAATGATTGGTTGAGGTTGAAAGTGGTTTTGGAAGAAAGCAAAGATGGCTATTGTACAGGGACTGATTCTGTTACAATCTGACTGTATTTATTGAATAGACTGGGGGTTACATGGATCAAGTTACGCTAATCTTTTAGAAATCAGCATTTTACTTTAAGCTGTGTAGCTTCTTTCATAGCTTTGTCCTACCTAAGGAATGGTGCCTCGCTGAAACTAGGGTTTGCATAATAATGACAGCCAGATTTAAGCACTTCATGATTTTGAGTAAAACATTTAATAAATTTGATCAGCAACAATGCCATATGAAACTAACAAATGCCAAAACTATGAAGAGGTACAAACTTTTAACTAGAAAGCCTGCTATTGATTCTGCTTTCCTGATGCAACTACAAATATTTAATTATCTACAGTCTTGAACAGCATTTGGGATAGAAATTTGGATGGTTGTGTGATGTGTTTCCAACAGTCATATCCAGAAATAAGTATCCGGGTGAGTTAAATTAATGTCTTTGTGTGCATACATACACGCACACACAGAGATGCAAATACACACATGGCTGTGTCTATAAATAGACAGCAAGCTCACATATATTTATACTTAAATATTTACATATACCTTAGGCAATTACGTCTTCCTATCATTGGATTTTTTTCTCCTTGAAAACCCTACTCTCCAACAAGATTTGGGTTTCTACAGTGGTGCAATTACAAAGGCTGAAAGAGCATCTAAAATCTAACCTTTCATTCCCTGTTCTCAGCATACCAGCTTAGTTAGGGAACATATCAACAGCAGTGACTCAGGATCCAAAGGAAGACCCCAAGGTTGTTATCATTCCTTTACATTTCACATGCTAATTATGCTCTTTCTGTGGTTGGATGATTTGGGAACTCAGATTTAGGGGTGAACATTATTATGACTGCATTAAGGCTTGGCTCCCACATTTCATTGTCTTTTTACTTTAATGATCATTTAAAAGACATTTGTAGAGTTTGACAAAGCATTGATGACTCTCAATAAGAATAATGTGCACATTCGAATGGAGCCTGGCTTCCCAATAAATCTGAATACAGGCTGTTAGGATGCATCTGAGTATTTTCTCCAGATTTGCTGCAGAACACTGCCATCAAGTGTGAAGCTGGAGAGGTAGTTTCCAGAGGTATTTTCAGTGTAGATGTGGTAGCACAGAAGACTCCCTGAAAACTGACCCCAAGATTTTTTTTTTTTAATTTTGTGACAAGTCCTCAGCAGATGTCAGATACCTTTTAAAACTTTTCAGAGGATCTCACATCTACAGCTCTTAACCTTTATAGCAAAGAAGAAATATGTCACATTAATGGCAGTAAAGACTTGTAGGCTATGACTCTGGTATTTTTTCAGGCTTTGAAGCAAAAAATGAACAGATACGAATGGCCACCTGGTGCCTTTCATGAGTGCCCCAAATTACGAAGAAAACTTCTACTTCCTAGTTTCTCAGCTAAACTTGGAATAATTAAAAAGTAAACAAATCTTCCATTCGTTTTTTTAACAAGCAATCTATATAGATACAGATATAGTATAGATATAGATACAGATGATATAGATACAGATATAGATATAAATGAATCCACATTATCTTCCAAATTGTGCTGAGTATATTGCCTGGCACAGAGTAAACACTATATATTGAATGAATAATAAATTAAGTAATAAAACTCAGCCTGTCTTTCAAAATGAAGCAAAGTTTTCCATCAGCACAGCATCTTCCTGACCATATATATTTCCTGACCATATATATATATATATATATATATATATATAATACTGTCCTCACACAATAAAGCTTGTACTCCAACCAATACGGAAAGATGAACAAAAACATCATGTTTCCTTATTTCTCTGACTTTTTAAAAATGTCGTTTCCTTCACTTACTATATTCTGTAGCCCTAACTTTATCAGCAAATATATCTCAGAAATACACCTTAGAATTCTACTCATTCTTCCATGCCTAACTCAGATGTCTTGGTACTGAATCTAAATTAATCCTTCTCATCTCTGATCACCTCCAGCACTGAGTCTGAATCTAACATCTGAAGGGAATTTCTGCCCTTAAAAATATCAATGACTGTATGTCCTAACATATTTGAAAACTATTTGAGGATAAGGATAATATTTCATATTTTAGTTAATCAACACTGAAACATCTCCCACTGGCTATCCAGAAGTGATGCCTGTCTGTGACCCTAGACATAGGTAGCCTCAGTTTTCCCAGTACGTTTCACCTGCCTTTCAATGGTCCCAAACTTTCCAATTCTACCAATTTTTAAGAGGATATCCTGAAACCTAGGAGTCTGGTGGTGATGTGGAAAGGAGAGAACAACTGGAGTCCACACCAGATCTTCTTCTGAAACAAGACCACACATTTCTTTTGTTATACTGTAGCCATGTATCCATTCTCATAATATATTATTTTCCAAAAGGCTTTGCGATGCCTATAGGCAGGACATAAGTAAATAAGTTGCTTGTACATGCAAAGCACTTAGTTAAATGACATGACCATTTTAATTTTATTAAGAAGAACACTTAGTAGGAAATGAATTAGTGGAAAACGAGAGCAACTAGGGTAGGAGTCATATTATATAACACATTTTTAAAGAAAAAATATAGATTTTTAGCTCAAAAAAAAGAGAATTATAGATAATTGGCATAAGGCATATAGAGTCATTAATTAATAGTTAACATACCATGTGCCCAATCCACTGATTGCATGCAGTCCAAAAGTTGGAATTTGTAAAGTTCAACTGAGTGTCAGTCTTGTACATCAAGTACTTTTAATGAAAGGAATAAAAAAAATTACCACCATCTCCAAAAGGTATAAGACATCTGCTTGAATGATAGCAGTATGGAGCCAATATGACAGGCTCTGTGCTAAGTACTTCACATACATTATGTCTCTATTTCCTCACAGTGTGATAGGTAGGTAAAATTATTCATAAGTTATATATGGGAAAACTGAAAAATTTTTAGCTACTTGGTAAAGTATACAGTTAAATGTCAGGATAGTCATGATTTTAACCAAGGCCTATCTTATTTGACTCCTTATACTTTGAACATTCTATGTAATAATATAAGGCAATAATCACTTTTAAGGTGATTGAGTATAAGTTGAGTTGTTTGGTTTGCTGTGGGTCAAGGTGACCATTGTTAAAGACTGACTCTTGATTTGGGCATAGAATTTGCTGATAATTGTGTCTCTACTCATTTTCTTCCATTGGTGTGAAATTCATATACACACACAGTGCTCCAGAAATCCAAATTTTGGAGCACATGGCTGGCTCAGTCAGTAGAGCATGTGACTCCTGACTCAGGGTTGTGAGTTTAAGCCCCACATTGGGTATAGAGCTTGTACAAAAAAAAGAAGAAGAAAAAGAGAAATTAGAAATCCAAATTTTGTATTTCCTTTGACACATGGCTCAGATATTTCTTCCTACTAATTATCTTTACTAATTTAATATCATTATGACTATTCTGATGTTTCATATTTCATCAATGCTTAGCTTATCAATTTATATTTACATTTTTCATGTGCATTATAAATGCTCCTTTGTTCATAGATGTCAACCTAAATCTGTTCCAATTCCTTGAGTAAAAGAATCAAGTCTTGGGAAATTTCTATCCACTACTCATTCCTACATAGAACATAAAACACTGACTCAGAGAGTTGCTACTAAGGAAGTTCCTGTATTAGCTAATATTTAAGTCTAGATGTATGAGAACGGTTTATGAGTGAAAAAAAATTATCTCAAAGCTTTAAGTCAAATTGTTCCTAATAAACTACATTTAGATAATTATTAGAATTTTCTTGGATCAAAAAAAAAATGCATTTTGCCACCAAGATTGTAAGAAAAGTTACTACCTATGTGCTGTTGATTTGGGACAGTTGATTAGTACCTATGTGCTGTTGAGAAACTGTCAAAAACTGGCATTGGTATCTAAGCAGTGATTGTTGACTCCAGTATATTTGGGAAAATTTTGAAAGCACTGTCTTGCAATGGAAAGAGTGGTTCTGGGAGTAAGGGACTTGTGTTGTATTTTCCATTTTCTCACTATTGAGGTGAAATGTGGAGTATATTAATCTCTTGACCAAATTTTTCCTTACCTGAAGAATAAAGATAGTATATATGTCCAACTCATTTCATGAGTGATGAAGATTAAATGTGATACAAGAAGAAGATCATTAAAAGTTTATTGCCAACACATATAGGATTAATAACTTTGAAAAGCACACATTTGAGAGCAAGAATAGCAGGCTTTGTTCTCCTTCTGGGTTTATGCATCAGTCTTGTCACTCATCAGTTGGTCTGGGTTGTGGCTTAGCTATTTTAAAGGAATCTCAGTCCATAGCACTGCCAGTGCACTCCTTACTGATTAAGTGGCTCTTGAGCTCTGTGGGCTAAGAATTGTTGTTCCATTGTATTCCATCAGTCATTGAGCAGGAATTTAAAAAAAAAACAAAATGTTAACA
The DNA here is from genome assembly GCF_018350175.1 of Felis catus. Lineage (NCBI taxonomy): Eukaryota > Metazoa > Chordata > Mammalia > Carnivora > Felidae > Felis > Felis catus. The sequence continues at coordinate 64,218,605 of NC_058379.1, read as the reverse complement.
GCACAGATCTCCATAGATAGGCTGAGCAAAAAGGGTTGGAAAATGACAAGGTTAATCATTTTAGGAATGCCTTAGAAATGTCATTTTGGCCATTACAAAATGCTATAATCCATTTTCAATGTAAATATGCGTGTGGAGGAGTGTGTGTTTAATCAGCATAATCTTTTATAATGTGTTATAAAATTGAGTCCTATGGTGTGATTAATCTCTAGAATTGACATATGTCCGGGGTGCCTGGGTGGCCAGTTGGTTAGGCATCTGACTTTAGCTCAGGTCATGATATCACAGTTTGTGGGTTCAAGCCCCTCATCAGGCTCTGTGCTGACAGTTCAGAGCTGGAGCCTGCTTCAGATTCTGTCTCCCTCTGTGTCTGCCCCTCCCATGCTTGTGCTCTGTCTCTCTTTGTCTCTCAGCAATAAATAAATGTTAAAAATTTTTTTAGAATTGACATATGTCCTATAGAATCAATGTGATTTGGGATATGAGCTATAAAACTTTGTAACTGTGGCTTTAGACTAGCTACAGAGCTATGTAAGCCATGAACTATAAAAAGTCATTTCTAGCAGTGAAGGAACAAACTCAAATAGCCCTTCCCACCTCCTTGCTGCTACTTAATGCTGTCTGAGGATTTCAGTGACAATTCAGAATGAATCAACAGTAGCCCCAACTGGACAACACTTCTAAAGTCAGTCCTTTCCTGCCCCAAACCTACTGTCTTTGATGTGTACAAGACAATTCAAAACCCTGAGTTCAAGAAAAGACAGAACTCTTGTGCAAAGAGAAACCAAATCTGACAACATATTGGAGGTCCCAGTCACTACTGACTAGAGTTAGTGGATTATCCAGTATCCAATGAGATTAGAATGAGATCTTGTGTATATTCTAGTGGTACCCATTCCAGTCTGTATGAGTGGGGACTGCTTACTTTGTTCACTGTAGTCTTAGTGGATTATAATCCACTACCTGACGCCCAGCCACTTTCTGCCCCAGTGCCTAATCCTGATTTCTTTTCATCCAAACTATTGGCCAGAATTTTTCTCAAAATTGAATAGTCCACCCTAGAACCACAACTCTAATCTAAGAGGATACCTACCGCCATACCTTGCAATTAGGCGTAGTTAATTTGGGTACTGAATCCAATTTGGATCCTATCCAAAGCCATTGTATGCCCTTGTACATTGCAAGTAGATCTAACTATTCCTCATTTTTAGTAATTCCAATGCAATTACCATGTAGATTACTTTTATCTTAACTTGTTTTTTAAATTTACTCCCATTTCCCAGACAACTCTTTTGGTCCTAGCATCTTTGGTATGAGGCATACATAGGAAATAATCTATACGTTATTATTCTTACTGGATAACTTTATACTTAATTGCTTATAGCCAGGATCTGCTCTAAGACCTTCTCTGACTGCTCAGCTCCTAATGATTGTGTTACTCCTCTAAGCTCCTTTAACATCCACCATCTATATCACTCACTTGAGATATAACAAATACTCTATTTAGAATTATTAATCTTCTGTGGTGAAATCTAAGAGCTCTATATTATATGCTTCTAAAGTGCAAGTTGTATGCTTCACAGTTCTTTAAGTATCTTATTATGCTTTGCAATGTCTTGCTCATTTTATGTATAATAAGTTTGTTGATGGTGGTAATGATGATTGTTTCACTTTTCTCATAAAACTTCTTAATTTATACTTCTACTTTCAATGTGTGCTACCATTACCCGAGTTCTTAATTTGTCTGTTTGCTTCATTTCTTCCTTGCAAGCTAGTGTGGTTTGGATTGCTTAATCTTAGTGAAAATTCAAATGACTAACAAAGTTGAAAATGGAAATAATTGGAATTTAGTTTGATTTGGTCAGATATTCTGATCATCTGATTACCCAAATCACATTGGCTACATGACTAATTTCATCATCTTGACAACATCAGCCTTTAAAATGACTCATCTTGGATTGCTGACTTCCATGGCACTGAATAAACATAATTATAACTGCTGGATTTGGGAATGATGTGAGCTCAGACTTTCTTTTGTCATTTAAGTGAAGTCTGCTAACAACACCAAATAAGAAATTTGAGACAATCCAATAATTCTGTGGTAGGCTAATGGGAGAGAGACAGAGAAACTACAAATGATGATTGTAAGTTCCTTTGTCTTTTCAAAGTATCTTCAAAGATATCACAGTTAAAACCCAATTGATAATACTGTGATCTACGTGGGACATAAGGAGAAACTGAACAGAGAAGATAATGGAGTTTTCTTAATTTATGTAGCTAATGATTAGAATAGTTAGTACTAGAATTCTTGGCCAAGATGGTTCCAGGTTGACCACATAACCACTGCCACTTTGTCACTAAGCCGCAGGAATAAAGACATTTCTAACTTATTATGGTAGGATTTCTATTTTTCTAACCCCATTGCTGATTTAGTCCTTGCCTTAATCTTTCTAAGCAGGGTGAAAAAGAGGGTTGGGCTAGTTTCCTCATTTCCAAAATGATTTCTTAAATCTTCATATCTGCCAAAAGTTTGGACTCCGAGGGATGTTTAAAACCATCTAAACTTTAATTTCAGATATTTCTTTGAAACTTAGCTGTGACATGATTCCTCAGGAGTCCTAGCCACCTGCCAAGTTTGAAGTGCTTTTGTTCAGCTGTTTTTAACTTACTGCTGAGAAAGTTCCTGATTTTAATAAGATGGAAAATTGTAGTTTTTCCATTGCCCTATAACTCCAAAACAACGAAATGAGTGTGCTACATGAAGAAGTAAATAAAAAAGCAAATACAAAACATACAGCACAATTATTGTCAGGATATTTTGATAAATATATTGGGCATTTGGAAAAGTGGCATACTAATGTCAGACAAAAGACAAAGACCACAGTCCTCAACCAACCCAAATGATTTACTGAGTTCCAGGAATATATCTAGCCCATATTAGGTCCTCTTTTGGAAATAACATAGGAAGATATTGCCCATGTTTTTTGGGGTGGGGGGCACTAAATCTGCTAATTAGTATAATTAAATCCTTGAGTAAGATATTTTAAATCAGCAAAACAAAACATTCAAACAGCTGAATCATTTTTTGAAGGCATTTTTCAGGTATAGACATTATCTGTGTTAGGATGAAGCAGATGAAATATGCACTAATCCAATTTATTGTTGTTTATTAAGTGGCTCTAATAATTGGAGCCAGTATTTGTGAACCTGTATAACCCATCTAACTGTGGAGAGGGACAAGAAGTTAATAAATAATTTTCCTCTTTCCTATCAGTTCCTTTTTTAATTTTGTGAGAGAATAGCCAATTTCAGTCTTGCTGATTAGATTGACATAATTGTTAAGACAGAAAAATTATATCACATAAGCCTGTAGCTATGATCTCAGTTGAAACTGAGGTTTCTATGTAGGTACTAAAGGCTGTCAAAATACCCAAGAGAACAAGATGTTTGAATAAGTGGTTTGCTTTCCTTTCCCATCCATCAACACATTTAAGCCATTTGGTACATGGAGACACTGCCATAGTGATAGACAATTGAGTAATTCTGCCTGATGCTTGTTGGAACACTCTCTCATCCTAAAAAGAAAGCCAAAGCTTTCTGGAGTAATAAGTCACCTTTTTGCTCATCCGCTGAAAACTTGTTCATGTCCCACCTCTGACTCAAGAGAATAGAATATTGTCACATGTGTGACTGTCTCCTACATTATCACAAATAACTATTGCAAATCACAGACTTTTCTCTAAAAACTGAGAGACATTTATTTTGTAATAATTCAATGATTTTTCCCCTATTATTCAGGATGATTGATGTAGATGTAATCATTCTGTCTCTTAGATATTGGTAAAATAAAGTGACAGTTGTTAGCTGTGCACTAAGGGACCATCTGCACCAAGATGCTTGGAGGAATTAAAAGGTTGGCATTTTCACAGCATGATGTAAAGGATCACAATTATTCAGTTAGTTTATGAAGGCTATGTCTAAATAAAAACTCCAGGTATAATATTTCATTTTAAATCCTAAATTATGTAGATTGTTTGCCAGAATTAGAAGAGATCAATTTTATAAACATTCAAGTGAGATATTCATGAGGTTTCAGGTGTTTTCATCTCCACGTGTGCTTAGAATGTCCATATTAGAATTACTTCTTCCCTTATGCCCAAGCATCTAACTGATATCTGTGCTTTTAGTCTAGGTTAAAGTCTACCTCCTCCAGAGCAACCTGAGCTAGGATTGGGACAGCTTATAATTCTCTTTCTGTTTCATTCTCTTACTCAACAAAAAACATATAATAGACATATTACTTTGTGCCAAGGACTGTGCTAAATGGTAATAATCAAACAAGCATTTCCATGCTTTCCAAAAGGATAATAGTAATAGTAATAATAATAGTAAATCCATATTAAAATGGTTGTTGAATGAATCTTTTGCCCTAAATTCCAACCTGAATCTATATAATGGGAACTTTTACCAATGTTCCTTTCCTCTCAAGCAATGTTAGAGGTGGGAATATATTTCTCCTGTCCATCCTTCACTTCCTACCCAAGGGAAGAAGTCACTAATCCTTATGGGAGCCTGCCATGCTTTAATTCTTGATCAGAGCTAATTGAAGTATCAAATAACACAGCTCAGATGCAATCTTTGTGCTTTTTTCTCACTTCCTCTGGTCTACTTTCCCTGTCCATCACTGCCATGTTTTTAGAGTTGATGAGTTGATTTCTAAATTAACATTCTAACCATACAAGGTTAAATCAGAGAACGGTTTAGCTATAGAGAAAGAATATTATCCATTGATAACATTTTACTTCCAAAGAAGCTGGAGCAATATTTAGAAAGTTGTGTTTTACAAAGATAAACTTAATGCAAAATATCTTACCAATTTTAAGTGCATTTGAGAAGGGTTGAAGCAAGCATCATTTAACAGACATGATATGTGAGGAAGGCCTGAAATGAAAGGTTGATTTTTAATAGGTAGAAAGGAAAGAAAGTCAAGACAAAAATAATAAGAGAAAGAGAAATTAAAGAGAAAAAGTACATTGTATTCTTTTTAAAATTTTTTTTTAATGTTTATTTTTGAGAGAGACAGAGCATGAGCAGGGGAGGGGCAGAGAGAGAGGGAGACACAGAATCTGAAGCAGGCTCCAGGCTCGAGCTGTCAGCACAGAGCCCGACACGGGGCTCGAACTCAACGGACTGGGAGATCCTGACCTGAGCCGAAGTCTGATATCCAACCGACTGAGCCATCCAGGCGTCCCCATTGTATTCTTTATTAAAGTGAAGATTAGGGGCACCTGGGTGGCTAAGTTGGTTAAGCATCTATCTGACCCTTGATTTCAGCTCAGGTCATATATGATCTTAAGCCCCTTGTTGGAATCTGTGCTGACAATGTGGAGACTCTATGGGATTCTCTCTCTCCTCCTCTGTCTGCTTCTCCCCAATGCACATGCACATGTTCACTCTCTCTCAAAATAAATAAATAAACTTTAAAAAAAGTGAAATTTTAAAAAATACATAAAGTAAAGAGCTACACTGCTTTGGGGTAACTTTTTTAACCTTTACTATTTCATATCATTAACATATGTTTATATTTATGCAAATTAAAGGGTTAAAATAAATTAATTTCATTAGTTTATATGTTTGACTCTTTCAATAAATACATTTCTTTAACAGAGTCATATACCTGCCACCCTCCTCTTCTGTGACCCTTCTTCATTTGCAATAGAGGTATTCAGGTAATTGAAACATCAGACTTGCAAGTTATTGTCTTCCTCTGAAATCTGAAAAGCTACCCTAAATAAAGATTTACTTGTTTGTTCACCTAAACAAAGACCACTTTCTCTTCCACTCACTTACACTTTTAGATACTCCCACTTTCTGTGGTCCCTTTATGGTGTAATTTAAAATGTATCTTTAAAAAATGAAATTTTTCTTTTTTCAATAGCTCTTGCCCCTCTTTCCTTGATGCCATGAACATTTTTAAGTTGTTCAAAGACAGAATCTGAGGGGGTACCAGTTACTATCCTAACATTTAGAAATATCAGGGCGAGGTTTCCCTGGAAACCACATGAACATAAAAACCATGCAGAGCAGACTTGGTTTCATCTCTAGTTACATTTTCTATTGAAGAGAGAAATCACCCCCACTTATATTTTGTTTTAGAGGTGAGATTCAGGGCAGAAAGCTGTGGAGGCCATTTTATTGGGTTTCATTATCTAGCAGACTAGAGTTATAGTTTCAGGACAGAAAATAAAACTAAATATGGTCTAAACCACATATAAACATGAAAATGAATTAAAAGCCCCACCTTGCCAGGTGACAGCATAGAAGGATGTGCCGGGTGGCCTCCCTTTTCCTGGTAAAGGAGAAGAGAATCATGACTTCTCAAGGGGAGAAGAAAAGATTAATTATCTCACGTTCACCAGGGTGGTCAGTTTGGAAGAAGGTGCCCACCAAGCATCTTTTACTGCTGAGGTAATGGAAGAAGCACACTACATATTTATCATATTGCTTTTCTATGAAGTTACTATAATCATAATAAGATAATAATGTCTTTCCGTTAACTCATGTATATTATAAATATAGACTTATTGCACCGTAATTCCTTAGATTTGCTATGTGGTGATGACAAGTCTTTTAAAAAGTTCATATTGTCTAGTCTGAATTTCCCATCACAGAGTCAATGATTCTGTATTGTACGTTATACAGATGTTTCATACAATGTTTTAGTTAGCATGTGCTTTCATTTAAAAGTGGGACCAATTTTTCCCTTTCATGCATAAAAGTCTTGGACCTAACTCAAATGGATATATTTTTTAAAAAATCAAACTGATAACATGGTAATGCATTAAATTGTGAAGAGTACACAGTAGTTTTTCAAAAGCTTAGGCTTTATATTCAGTTTCCTGGAGTACAACAATAACTATTTTTAAAAAGTGAAAAGAAGAAGAAGAAGAAGAAGAAGAAAACCTGTCTTTACCTCTAGAGAATTCCAGGTTTTTGATAGAGGAAAATGCACATTAAAGAAACACAGGGATAAAGATCATCCCAGTCTGAAATTACTCAGTATCTTTGCTTTACCCAAATTCCCAAGGACTCATGATATAAAAAAGGCTATGAAAAAGGAAGAAAAGTCAACTAACTACCTCATCTTCTATAGCCTTACCCACAGAGCAGAAGCCAGTTTTCATCTCAAGCTTCTGCTTCTTCTGGTCCAAAATATGGTCATTTGTTAGCAATTTGGAAAGGAGAAAGTAAGCCAGATGACAGAGGGACAGTGCCCATACTCTGTACTCAGAATGGCCCATTGTTAGTCATATCCTGTGTCATAAGAATTAGGTTATGTTTGTTTCCACTCAAGCTAAGCAGTTTATAATCTACTTAAATATTTCTATGTTTTTTGTTTTATCATCAGTTGGCCACATATTTATTATGTTATAATTCTCAAGCTGTTTCCTTGTAACATTTAATTAAAAAATAACAATTATGCATGCAGTTTCTTAATGGATATAGGATCAAATATTGGAAGCTAAAAAATCTCTATTTTTCAGTTTTAAAAATGGGAACAGTGGGTACTAGGATTATTAAATAATTTGCCCTGGAGACCCAAGCTCATCATCATCTGGAGATGATCTGAACCAAAATGGAACACAAGTCTCCTGATCTGCTTTTTGATTATTATGAAAGAATTTCGTAAAAATCGAGTAAATGGAAATTTGAGATCTTAAATGCTCTTATTTAACATTGTGTTATTTACACAATTTACTGGGCAGTGGGCCTGCCTGTTAGTCTTTATTGGAAGAGTGGTTGTTAAATTCTCATTAATCATTGCTTCTGTGACAAATCAGCTACAGTTTAGAGGGACTTGAATGGGGAGGGAACAGCTTTATGAAGTGGTAGCTGAAGTTAACACTAGCCTTGACCTTTCTTTCCTGGGCGACATTTTTGCAGAATTAAAGAATGGGAAAACCCTGTACTACATTTAAAATGCAACATCTGTAGCACAGTTTTATTTTTTCATACATTATTGGTATTTGTTTCTCATGATGATCTACAGTTTCAACAGAGGAAGCTGAAAAGTATGATGGGCTGCAAGTTCGTAACTATGAATCAATGAAACTTCCACTGTGGGAGATTCTATTGTATTAGCAGGAGGGAAGGCTATCAAGTTTTATAGAGATGTGAGAAGTGAAAACAAAACAAATAATGAGCCTTGTGCTGGACATTTGTCTTGTTTTCTACTTGTTTATCACCTCAAGAACAATCTCAGGATTTGGGGGAATTTCCTCCTCTGACAGTGATGCTTGCCCAGTGAAGAAACCTTAAATCTCACTTGCCGGCTTCCTTTAAATCTGTAATGCAGCATTTGAATTCTGCTAATTGGTTGAGGTCTCACAAGACCTTGTTTTGGGACTGAGTCATCAGAGAAAGCATGTACCCAGCAGAATGACATTTTGGTGAGGGCAGCTGTAGAGACCTGTAGTTTCCAGGGCCAACAGCGTAGTTCTGCTGCCACCTTTGTCAGTGTCAGCTTGTGGTCTGTGCCCACCAGCAGGACCTGAAACATCTTTGCTGGAGTCAATCCACAACGAAGCTGAGGGTTGTTCCCAGATACATGGATTCAAAGTGTGACATTCGGGGTGCCTGAGTGACTCAGTCGGTTAAGTGTCTAACTCTTGATTTTGGCTCAGGTCATGATCTCAGGTTTGTGAGATTGAGCCCCTGCTTGGGGTTCTCTCTCTCTCTCTCTCTCTCTCTGCCCCTCCCCCCACTCACGTGTGTGAGCTCTCTTTCAAAATAAACGTTAAAAAAAAAACTTGAACTGTGACATTCTGATCTTTATGTGCTAGTTAACATCCCTTAGTAAATTTCTTTTGTGATTTAACCAGTTAAAATGAGTTTTCTGATTTTCAGTTAAGAACCCTGCTTGACTCAGCTCCTTACTACGTACAGACATTCTGCCAATTATTTTATGTATTTAACATGATTTTATTCCTTACAAGAATCCTACTATAGAGGAATATTATACAGTGAAGCTCAGGGGCGTTAAGTATGTTGCCCAAGATCATTCAGATATTACATAAATGAACAGAGACACTTTAAATACTCTCTTCCTAACCTTATAAAGCATGAGGCCAAGTTTTAATTTAAAAAGAAAAAGGTGTTGGTGGTTTACACTGGAATACAAAATGAAAAAGTACTGATGAGCTCTAGAATCTGAACTCAATTCCCTCATATGCCTATGCCTAACGTAAACCAGCTATTCTTACAAATCAGGGACTGATTTTCATATAGATCTCCACCTCTTCTTAGATTATTTGACGTGTCCACTTATCCAGCTTCTTACATTTCCAGCCTCAGGTGGGCCTTTCCTTGAGTAGTTTGTCTTTCATTCATCTCCTTCTTTCTTAACTCATATGGCTTCTGTTGTCTGTATGTGATAATCAGATGACATTTAGCCTGTGCTTCCTTACCCCTTCTGTTTGGATTCTCTAGCTCGGAAGTCAACAACTCTTTTTTAAAGGGCCAGATAGTAAGTATGCTGTGCTTTGTGGGCCATATAGTCTCTGTTACAACTATTCAAATATCTAGTTGAAAGCAGCCATACACAAACAGCAAATGAATGAGTATGATTCTTCCAATAAAACTTATTTACAAAAGCGGTGGTCACCAGGGTTAGTTTACAGAATCCTGCTGTAGCCCAATGATTCTCAAATGTTACATCCCACTGGATTGGACAGCCAGTTCTTAGCATTTTTAGTGATTACATATTTTTGCATTGACTTTGTCTCTTTTCTGTTTTATTCCCTCTGTCTCTAAATCCTGCTCTTTTGAATTACTTTCCCAAATATTATAACCATTCACAGATCTTTGTTCATGCCTGTTTTGTCAAGAACCCAGACTAATAACATTAGTACCAGGAGTGTGGTTAGAAATTAACTCATGGCATGTAGTATCATATTTATTGACCTTTATCTTTGTGTAATTGTGATAATATGCATGTGGGATGTGAGGCATTGGGTTATATGATAGCCTGGGCCCTTAAACCATTATGGGGAAAACTTCAGTCATATGGATTATGAAATAAATTGGAATTTGTTAACTGCTTTGGAAACCATAACAAAAGAAAATGATAGACTTAGACAACTATCAACCCAAAGCTATGAAAGCAAAGTGTTTCTATTGAAGAGTTACAGAAAGCCCTTCTCCCTATAGTACCTGGTAGAACTTTGCTAAAAATGAGTCCTAGTATTTAATTTTAAGTATGGTAGAGCTGCCAAGGAAACTCAGTGTGCAACCCTGAGGTTCCTTGTGTCAAAGTTGGGGATCTAAAAGGAAAACAGTTGAGCCCTAAAACCTAGGATGAATATAGTTGTTAGATAAGCCTGAGACTCTTAAATTACCAAAGCCCCCTGATTTTCTTATGCCAACAGAAGCATCTCCCTTCCCTTTATAGAGGAGGACAGATTACTGTTGTTAAGGTATCCTTAAATAGTCACCTAAAGCAGGTACCTCTCAAAATGATGCTTGCCACCTATAAGATCGACCCCTGTTTACACTTTATTGCCTTCATGCCAAATACCAGGACTCAGTATAACCCAAGTAGGAAGTAGAGTCCCTGCTCTTTGGGGACGTAGCTCCACACTGAATCATTGTAGTCTTGACTAACATATACTAGAGTAATTGGTAAAACATGGATGAAAGTGGATCTCTATAGAGCCTTCCACTGGTTAAGTGGATGGGCAGATATAAGGCTTGGCATGTAAATGTCCTCCATTGTCTTGAGATTCAATATTCTGGCAGGATTTTTTGGTCCTAGTACATTACTAGATGTAACTTTGAAACTGGAACATGATGACTGCTTACATAGTTAATGAAGTGGAGATGACACAGAAATTGTAAGGCTTAGTATAATGAAGTGGTCAGAAGGCTCAGGGCAATATGTTGTTATGAATTAATTGTGTGAGACTGGAGAACCCATCAGCTGACTTAGTTCTCTTGGTGGTTCTCAGGATACTCCTTCCTTTTAGGCAGTAATGAATGTGCTAGTGCAGACATAACTGGAATCTCTGAAAAGCTCAATGTTGGCTGTCATCCAGAGACCAGAAAAGGCAGTGGAAGAGGCTGCTATGGACTTGAGATCTCTCATATGGTGCTGCATCCCTGATAACTGGAATACACAGATCTGGAAACCAAAGTACAGAAGCAGGATCATTTTTAGTGACTCACTTAATAGACCTTTTTCTATTTATTTATGTAAACTTAGGCTGTGCTGGTTTATAGATGCTGGATCTTGGGGAAATAATCTTCCAGAGGATATAAGAAGAGTTCTAAAGAACTTCAAGCTAGAACTATCTTTAGGCTTCTGATGCTAGGAGAAACCAGGACAAAAAAAAATCAAGTTCTTATGTAAGTATATCAGCAATCAATTTTAAGTACTATGAGCAGCTAGTATTATAGCTATATAATGGGAACAGATGATTCATTATGACATTTCTTGGTGTCACCATTTTTAGTACTAATGATTAATGGGAAGGTGCAGCAACCAAGTCCAAAAAAGCAAGACAATTAAGAACTCATGCTTGAAATTCAGATCACCTTCTAAGCAAGCCACTTAGACCAGTTGAAGTGTTGGTAAAGGGTGAGGAGAATTGTAGAATAATTGAGGGAGGGTAGGGATGATAAATACCAATAGAGCTTCAGGATTAAGTTGCTACAGTGAAGACTGTAGCTTTCTCTACTCATTCCATTATATTGATTATATGAAGAGTTTGTGACTGGCTACCATCTTGAATGTGATACTTTGCTGAATTGAAATTAATGGAGAGTATTGACATATCCGAGTAGTGCATGGCTTTGACTGTGTTGGGCCCCTTTTCTGCACCACTTCAAATCTGATTTAAGCTGTTGTTTCAATAATAAATTCCACATGGTCTTCAAATATCTTCAGATAAGGGCAACTTAAAAGTCTTCAAGTTCTCTTGTTTCTTGACCCAGAGCTTCTCTTATGTGCACCGTAAGACACTCATAGGAATCTACTCATGTGTGTGAACTCATGCATGGACAACCCAGAACTGCAAAGTTGTAAGTATCCTGTATAGTAACTTTTCAATTACAGAAGATGGGAGGTGATGAATAAATGTTTCCTTCTTTGTTTCCCTGCATGAAAAAAATCTCATTCATGTTTCTTAGATTTTTTGGATTCTGTGGGATAGAGCACCCACTACTCATAACTAACTAAACAGTGTACCCACTCATTGACTTTTCCTTTTCCCCTGCTTGGCCCCACCATACATAATTTCTGCTTTCTGTATATAATCTCAGGGTCTACTGTGAGAGGAATTTAGGCTATGCAAATCAGAAAGAATACTCACATTTCATCCCAGGATTTCCATGAATGAGTGTTTGATTTCTTAGTCTAGCAATCATCAAATCTGGTGGAGATGAGGAAGTTCCAATCTCTTGGATTCTCCAAAATCTCAAAGATACCTTCTTGAAGGGAATTGCTGACTGTGACCAAAAAAAAAAAAAAAAAAAAAAAAAAAAAAAAAAAAAAAAAAGCCCTGGCAGGGTAAAAGTACTAGAGAAGTCCTGTGTTGAGTTTTTATATTATACATAATGCATCACAAATTCAGATATATGTGTGATGGTTCCACAAAACTGGAGACTAGATGGTACACTTGAAAAGATGATTTATGCCATATTATTTATCTTTGAAAATTTTAAATTTATTAAAGCAAAGTTAACTTTACTTGAATCCTTTGCTGCCTTTTCAGTTAACAGCCAAAGCCAAAGACAGAGCTTGATGGAATCATAATATTACATATTAGTAACTCTAATCATTATTCTAAATGTAGTTTGATTTTTGTCAATTATAGTTCCTTAGGGGGCAATCCAAACTGCTGTGTAAAGAAGGCTCAGAAGAACAGCACAATTTAAAGTACTACAGTAGCTTTTATGTTGATTGAGTTTTTCATTTTAGGTTTTTTCAAAACATAAACAGTGTTTGACATTAGCTCTTTTTAAATTCTTTTTCAAAATTAGAGCATAAAATATTCCAAGGACTCTGCAAATATGTAACATAACTGACTTGTTTACCAAGAGTAGTGAGTAGTAAAATAGGTTAAAGTCGAAGAATGCTAGGACTGAAGTCTTAACGATAACCTAAATATATCTTCTGTTGGCAGTTAAGTAAAGGCAAAGTGAGATAAAATAATTTGTTAGTTCTTTGACCCGGACCTTTGTGTCTTGACTAAAAATCAGTCTTTTCCCTTGGGAGATTGGGAAGATTTGGGAAAAATGATATTCTTTTTCTTTTTTTTTTTCATTTTTTTTAATGTTTACTTTTTTGAGAGAGAGAGAGACAGAACACGAGCAGGGGAGGGGCAGAGAGAACAGAACCTGAAGCAGGCTCTAGACTCTCAGCTGTCAGCACAGAGCCCAACATGGGGTTCAAACTCACAGACCATGAGATCATGACCTGAGTCAAAGTGAGACACTTAACCAACTGAGCCACCCAAGTGCCTATTTTTCTTATTTTTTTTTTTTTTAAATAATTCTCAGGGGCTTCTGGGTGGCTCAGTTGATTAAGCGTTCAACTTCGGCTCAGGTCATGATCTCGTGGTTTGTGAGTTTGAGCCCTGCATCAGTATCTTGGTTGACAGCTTGGAGCCTGGAGCCTGCTTCAGATTCTGTGTCTTTCTCTCTCTCTGCCCCTCTTCTGCTCACATTTTGTCTGTCTCTCTCTCTCAAAAATAACAGTGAATTTTTTTTAGATAATAATTCTCATAGACTTCCTTGTTTGTGCCTTGAAACAGAAAATACTGACATAATAAAATATCAGAAGGTGGAAATGAGAAAGAAGGGTGCAAGGATCCTCAATGTTTTTTTACATGGAAATGTATTTCAGATACCTTGCCAGTGTCTTGCACTGGCCTTAGAGAAGAAACAGATTCTGAGAGACATCCTCTGGAGATAATCTTCTAAGGGATAATCCAGATCTATTCATGGAGATAGAAATGGTCACTCCAGTGACATCCCAAGTCTCATTGACTTCCCCTACATGAATCCTCCTATTAATCGTCAGTCTGTCTGACCTTACTAATTGGGTTTCTACTTCCATTTCACTTTCTGTTCTTCTAGATCTGGTGAAAAGGTCTGGATCAGCAATTTTAGTACATAGAGAAACATGCTTCGAGATGAACTTAGAGAAAGTTTCATTCTTCTTTACCTGTGGAAAAGAATCTGAGCATGCAGAAGGTATCCACACCATCTAGATATGTCAATCAAGATAGTGTGGCTTATGTTAAGATAACAAACAACTCTGGAACGTAGTGGTCTAAAACAACAAAAGTGTATGTCTCATCTGGGCTGCATGTCCAGTAGAAGTTGCCAGGCAGGGATGGGGGAAGGGGCGCTATGTTCATTGTAGTCACTCAGGCTAACAGAGGCTCCCAGTAAGCATATGCTTCTTTGATCAAAGAGGTTACAAATGGGAACATGATGAAGCGCACGGGTTTTTTTTTTCCCCCAAGAAGTGATACTCTGCCCACTTTCAAGAGGGTAGGACAGGAGAAGCAGAAATATTTTGTAAACAGAGGTAACAACTAGCACAACTCCCTTATGGTCTCCCAACCATCACTTATAGGAGAGGATATGTGAACCACCTTAAGTTCTTGCTCCACCTCCTGTGACCCATTGTTCTGAGCTTGCTTCTCTTTTCTAGCTTCTGTCCTCCGTCCTGGAAGTGAAATGGGTCCACAAGTACCTATACATTTGGTATGTCTCTAGCATTCTTTCTAGATTGATTCTTTCTGGATTGGTGTGATTGAATTTCTAGATACTCCCTGTGGAAGCACAGCTATATGCAGCCAGCAGGCCAACACCACATCACTCTTGAACTCACCCCAGATCACCCAGAATCCAAGTTTACGAATAGCATCTCAGGCTTATGATTGTACAACAGGGTGCTTCTGGGATAGACTGAGAAAGGGAGAGAAATGAGATTGGCCTGAAAAAGACATGAAACAGCAGTCATATCAAGGAAAATACTGGATGGACTGAACTGATTTAGAAACTAGATTTAAGATTGTTAGACAGGGGGCGCCTGGGTGGCTCAGTCAGTCAAGCATCCAACTTCAACTCAGGTCATGATCTCATGGTTTGTGCGTTCAAGCTCCATGTCAGGCTCAATGCTAATAGCTCAGAGCCTAGAGCCTGCTTCAGATTCTGTGTTTCCCTCTCTCTCTGCCCCTACCCCACTCACACTGTGTCTCTCTTTCAAAAATTAAAAACATTATTAAAAAAAATTTAAAAATGTTAGAAAAGAACTAAAATACCAAGAAGAAATATTTGCTTTATAGTCTGACTACTTATGTGAGAGACAATACACACACACACACACACACACACACATACATACATACATATACACACATATATACACATATATAAGTATACATAGACATAAACACATAATATAGCTATAAAGAGGCTATTAATTTGAAAAAAGATTTCTAAAAGAGTTGATTAAAATTATGTACATATTTTATTTGAATACTATTATATAAGGGGTCATGGGTTTATAAATTGGGACTAAAGGGTAAAATTATAATTGGAACCCATAGGAATTTGTTATAAAATACCACTCATAACTAAATTCCTACCAAGTCTCACTATATTGGTCAGTAAAGAAAACACTAAAACCCGAGAGTTTGGTTCCAGGTGCTGTTCAATCTCTAATTAGTGGGATAAACCTGGAAAAATTAGTTTGCCCTTCTGGGCCTCATATTCCTCATCATCTAAATAAGAATATTGGACTAAATTATCTGAAAATTTCCTTTCAAATATAAATTATAGAACCCTTATCTTCTTAGCATTACATATACTTAAATGGACCTAGGGAGTCAGATCCCAGTAGACTCCCCTTTAACTATTTTACTGACATCTTGGGCATAGCTCCCCATCCTTCTTCCTGCGTAACAGACAGCCCTGTTCAGACATTCTAAGTGTTTGTACAATAGCTTGCAGTACTACTACTATTATTATTCACAAGAGTGTAGACTGTTCTTCATTCCACAGGAATTCCAGGGCCAGCTGCAACTTATTTTAGTCACCACACTGACTTCACACAAAGGAATATATATTATTAAAAAGTGGGTTTGGTAGAAACTCTTAGTTCATGCTAGTGAGAGATGCTGATTCCTAAGATAGCTCTCGGTCAGGCATTAGCCTGATCATGAGAATGGAGATCCTTAGAGTGTGATCAGTAAAGGCAAGCATCTTGAAGGCTTTTACTCCAAAGGTTCTCCGGTTGCTGGGATGTCTGTTTGAAGACCACCAGGCCTGGGCAGAAGACAGCATTCCTGGGCCACACAGGGCCTTCAGTCTGCTGAGTGAGATGATTCTCTGCTCTGAGTCTCCTACTGTAGCAAGTTAAAGAGTTAGAGCAGTGGGTTTCAAGTAAGTTTCTAAGCTTTTGAACTCCCACTTTATAAAATGGGTAAAAATGTAGCTGCCTGTTGTTTCCTCATGAATTATCAGCACCAAGGTCACTAGGAACACTAGGGTAGAATTGAATAGAGGCCTATTCTGCAAAGACGCAAATGAATTCCTAAGGTCATTGTCTAAGTTAGACTAACGTAGGCTGTTTTTGGTCCCATTAGTTTTCAGGCTTCAGAAAGGATTTTTCTGATTGCTTTAATTGGGAATAGGCAAATAAGCAAGGGTTTAAGCTTAAAGACAGGTTTTGGGACTCATGTAGGAGCAAGAGGAGGATGGTAGTGGTAGAGATTGTGAAATGAGATCATATCCTGGCAATGTTTTAAATTTGGTGAGAACAATATTCTTTAAATTGTTTGAAAATCAAGAATAAGAAAGAGAACAGAGGAAAGTTTAGCTTCAAGTATTTTGGCCTAAAAAGTGTAAGAATAGAGTTGCCATTACCCTGTGGTAAAGTGGGTTATATTTTAATATAATTAACATATGTACATATATGTATAAGACATTATTTAATAATGTAGATTATATATACTTTTATGATTTACATATATATGTGTGTGTATGAATATGTATGTTTTGTATGTATATAGTGGAAGGGGGAGTTTCAAGGAGCTCAAATTTAGGTATTTTGAGATAACTTGTATGTTTGTGAATCTCCTAGTGTTTTCCTATGAATATGTAATGTTACAAATACATTTGTAATCATATTTTACACAACATTTTATAACTTTATTTTTCCTTTGGACCCAGATGAACAGGGAAAATCTTTGTGAAACTACATAATTGGATTTCTGCTGTTTTTTATATCAAGTATCTTCTCCAGGGTTGCTCAAGGAGGTAGGACACTTGGCCTCTAATAAATAACCCAAGGTTGTTACTAATGTAATACACCCAAAGGATCCATACTTTTTATTTACTGAAGCAAACAAGAAAACATGGTATATTGGGACAGATCAAACCCTCTAGGCCAAGATGATGACATATGGTGAACTTTTTTAGAGGGAAAGGCAAGTCTCTGGTGGTGCTACAGAGTGGTGGTATATACAGGTAAAAGTATGGAAAGTATATGGATAGATTTCTCCCCAGTTTACACATTCATTTATACTTCCCAAAGCCTAACCTCACAAAGGAGAGGTTTGGTCTCTTGATATATTTCTGGGTTTTGTAAACACAAAATGTGCCTTAAATTAACCCTAGGCCAATTGACCACGGGATTTTGAGGCATACTGCTCTAGACCTATGATTAAATTTGAATGTGGGTCTTTTCATTCTAGTTCAGACACCGCATTACCAAGTTCCCCAGTTGGAACCCCATCATGCATAACCTAGGCCCCTTACATAGTAGAAAACATTAATTTCCCCTGGAGACAACATAGGACAATTTTCTATGAAGGAACTAACTTTTGTATTACTTAAAAAGGTTACTTCTTTGTCCTTTAGGAACAATAAGTCTGTGACTCCTGAACCATCCTCCACTCCCTTCCCCATTATGTTGCTTAGATGCTCTTGGCTGTTCCCTGCCCAGAGAAATCCTGCCTGCAGTTTCAAGATAAACCACTCTAGCTGAAAAAGTTTTCTCTTTGCTACCCAGAGTTAATGAGTGCCAGGTCCTTCTGCATTCTGTCCTCTCTGTGAACAAAGGTGGCAAAGACAGGATTTACTGATTTGTCCTACTCATACCACATGGTTAACAGTCATTCCTTGGTCATGTTTCTACTTTCTGATTCTAAATGCTTCACTTCTATTCTAACAAGTGCAAATTATTGTAATAGATTAAGTGGAATTGACATCTGGGAGACAAGCAGAAAGTGAAAAGTCCAGGGTATTGGTGAGAGGCTTTGAAGCAAACATCATCAAGACAGTGACTCTTGGAAAGAAGTAGTTCCACAAAAGAGGCAAATGAGCAAAAATAAAGGTGTGAGGTAATCAAAGAAAAACTTGCTAATTATCCATATTTGTCTCTGGCTGAATGCATATCCAGAGTAACCAGGGCATTGCACTTTGGGGTACAGTTTTCCTGTGATGACAAGAGTTACAGAGTGTTCTGAACCTCAACCTGATACAGAGCAGTTTTTTCCTATAGCACCCAGCCTTCACTTATTAGCCCACAAACAAAGTGACATTTGGCTCGGAAGCTCCACAACTGTCAGTTCCAATAGGAGCCAGGGTGACTTTGTCCACTGCTATGGAATGTTCCATGAAGTGACCACACACTCCAGACTCTTACTGACCCATGTCTCACAAGAGCCATCTGCAAAACAAAATTTGCCTGCAAATGAGGAATTGCTTTTGCACAGTATTCCAGGCTCAGGGGGCTTTATAAAATGTGGCATCTGCAGATGAACTCAGAGACTAGAAGCTTATTCAGAGCAAGAAATGGAATTTTATCAGAGTATCTCTGGAGAAAATTACCCACCTTCACTTATTAATACACAGTAATGATCCTAATGGTGTCCTTTACACACATAACATGTTCTAATAAATATTTAATGCATATGCCAATTAAGAGTCCTTAGATCATCCTATTACATCATGTGCCTTGATACTTGTAGATAGAATCATTGATCTTATATTTTTCTGAAATAATGCAATTATTGTTGGTAATGTAATTATTCTTAATTAGTGTGATATGAGCTTTTCTTTTGTAATCATATCTCTCATTATGTTTTCATTTTTAAAATTTGTGTTCCTATTGAAGAATGACTTATTGGCATAGGTCAGGTAAGATTCTAAGACTTATGTGAAGGTGGCTTATTGAGATATATTGTTAGGGAACAACACTTCTGTGTGTGAGATAAATACGTTGCTCAGTGGGAGAAGTTGAATTGTGATGCAGTCATAGGGCAGCATCAGCCAATGGAATGGGGTTGACACTACAGAGTTGGTCTGATTGAAGAGCCAGGCCTATGTACCCATGCATCAACCAATCACAGAATACAGGCTGCCCCAGGGGAGAAGGCCCAAATTCAGGGAATGCAAAGCAGTCCCATTTGACTGAAGGCAATTTCCAGTGAGCAATGCAGCTGTGAGCCTTTAGCAGCAACCTTCCCAACAGCTGAGGACTGAGCAACTCTCCTCTGAGAAGGGGATCTGGTGAGTTCATAGATGCCCTCTAACTACAGTTCATCCCTTACACTCTGATATACTGAGTTGATAGTCTAAATTCATCTCTCCTGTAAAGAACTGCTGTGGATTCTGGTTGACTTTGTTTCCTGAAAAGATTCACAAAAGGAAGGTTAGCAGGGAAGTATAATTCTGTCACTGTACCTGGCTCTTAAGCCTCTAATTGATACTCATCTCTGTCCTTTATTACCCATTCTAGATTTCCCTCATACTGGCTAGTGTCTCCTCTGGTCTAGGTTGCTTACTGCATAGGATAGTCTAGATCCTCATTACTGAGGCAGCTGAATATCTGGACACAAATGCCTTCAAACCCTAGATTTGTGGGGTGCAACTATAGCAGTGAAAAAGAAACTCGTAGCTTTAAAGATTTATATTACAAATGAAGAAAAGTCTAAAATAAATTATCTATGATTTCATTGTAAGAAAACATAAAAAGGAGAAAATCAAACTCTAGATCATTAGAGTAAGGAAATAATAAAGACCGGAAGGTAATTTACTGGAATAGAAAATAGGCATACAATAGAGAAAGTCAATGTAACCAAAGATGGTTCTTTTCAAAGATAAACAGAACTTATATTCTTCTATTACTTCAGTAGCTAAGCTACAGAATCAGTAGAATTATATAGTATAATTATTTTTTTTTTTCCAAGAGGAGTTGTCTGGGATATCCTTTCATTAACACTGTATCTTTAAGTAAATGAAAATACCTGAAATTCATTCAAAACTCTCCTTGAAACTATTTTTTTAATTATGAAAAGTAGATGCTAATACCACATTTTTTATAGCCCCAAACCACTGGTTTTCTGCCTCCTCAGGTAAGTTTTTATATATGGGAGGTGTTTGGAAATTTTGGTTGCTGTTTCTGAAACTATTAGCATTTCCTGTAGGAGTTTGAAATGTAGGAGGAGTCACTTTTTTTTTTTTTAAGTTATTTTATTTTAGAGAGAGTGACAAGGGAGGGGCAGAGAGAAAGGGAGACAAACAGGGAGAGAGAATCTTAAGCAGGCTTCGTGCCCAGTGCAGAGCCTGTTCTGGGCTCTGTCTCACAACCATGAGATCATGACCTGAGCTGAAATCAAGAGTTGGATGCTTAACTGATTGAGCCACCCAGGAACCCCAGGAGTCACTTTTTTTTTACGTCTTTTTTATGTAATGTCTTGGTCACCCAGGATTTAAGTGCCACTCTAAATTATGACTTTCACTACTGACAAAATCATGTGAGGGTATAGACTTAGTTTAAATTAACAGTGAAAATAAAAAGAGCTCAGGACAAGTCCCAGAAAAGCCTCTATATGTATTTTTCCCAAACTTCCAACAGTCTGAAATTCTATCATGTATAATCCTCTTTTTCGTTAAGCCTTTATATACACTTAAAATATCTCTAGAATTATTGAATTAAGACACCATTTAAATTCTAACCTTTTAAATTCTAGAAAAGTAAGATGGTTTTTTAAATAGACTACATTTTAGAAGAGTTTTAGATTTGTAGAAAAATTGAGCAGACTGTACAGAGTTCCCATGTATAACCTCCAACCTATTGTGTGCACCATTTTCCATGTTATTAATACCTTACCTTAGTATGGTACATTTGTTACAATTATTAAACTAATATTCATACATTATTCTTGAATAGAGTCCATAGTTTGTTTTTTTTTTCTGTTTAGGGATAGCACATTTTATTTACCATCTATATATGTTGACCTAGATCACCTGGTTGAAGTACGGGTCGTCAGGGTTCTCTGTAGTAAAGTTACAACCCCCCCTTTCTATTCTGTACTCATTGGAAGGAAATCGCTATGCTCAGCTCACACTTAAGGAGTGGAGAATTATGCTCCCCCTCCTTTATAATCCAGTATACATATAATTTTTTTGGAATTTTTCTGCATGGGTGTTTTGTCTCTTCTCCCTTATTTATTGATTTATTCAATCATTTACATTGATATGAAATCATGACTTTATAATTTGGATTATTATTTAATTCTACTTTATTTTGCTGGTCAAACTGATCCAGCTTTGGACATTGGGAGCTCTTTTTGTTGGCTTCTCTGACATCATTTTATGTTGTTGTGGTGGTGGTGGTGGTGGTGGGGATGGCACCTCTTTCCTTTTTGGTCCTATAAGATAGTCTAGGACCATCTTGTATATTTTTACCCCCAGTCCTAAAATCAGCCATTTCTCCAGGGAACTGTGTTTCCTTTTACTGGAGATCTGAGTTTCAAGTGTGCTCATTGCTACTGTGGTGTCCTTTTTAGGCCCTCCCAGCTGAAGATGCAAAGAACTATGAGAGTTTACTAATCCCTGATATCTCGAACTCTAATTTATTACCACAGGAATCATTCTAGCACTTTCACGTGCTTATCTGTACATTTCCATTCAAGCCATGAGAAAGCTGGCTCCAACCGTCTGCAATCTGTTTCTTTAATTATTCAATTCCAGCATAAATGTATAGTAGTACATTTGCTAACCTGTATCCCCATGAGAAGTTTATCAGCTAGAGTACAGTGCTTATGTACAGTTGGTTCCTTTTGCCTTTAGCCTTACAGATTACATTCATCTCTAAAATTATTTAGGTTAGTACCTTTTCCACATCTTCAGTAAGGTTGTTTCATATATATGTATTATAGTCAGATTCTATTGTCACACTTTGCATTCTTTCCTGGGATCCCTGATTTCTAATTTTTTTTTTAATTTCTATACATTAAGGCTGAATCTTTGTATTATACAGTATTGGGGTTTTAGCAAGTACATGTTATCTATTCACCATCAAAGTATCACACAACACTTTCACCATCCCCCAAGTCCTATCTGCTTTTTTGCATTCATCTCTTTCCCTCTCCTCCTGAATACCTGGCAACCATTGATATTTTTCACTGTCTTTATAGTTTTGCCTTTTCCAGAATACCACATAATTCTAATCATAGAATATGTAGCTTTTTCAGACTTGCTTCATTCACATAAAAATATGCATTAAAGGTTCTTTCAGTTTTTTTGTTTGTTCGTTTGTGGCTTGATAGCCCATTTCTTTATATTGCTGGATTAAATTTCATTGTATAGATATAACAGATTGTTTATGCACTCACCTATTGAAGGGTATTTAGGTTGTTGCCAGTTTTGTGCAGTTATGAATATAAGTGCTATAAACACTCATGTACAGGTTTTTATGTGGACATAGTTTTCAAGTCATTGGATAAATATCTAAGAGCACAATTGTGGGAGCACATGGTAAGACTATATTTATATTTGTAGGAAACTGCCAAACTATCTTCCAAAATGGCTTCATCATTTTACATTTCCATCAGTAAAAATGACAATTTCTCTTGCTCAGAATTCTGGCCAGAATTTAGCATTGTCTTTTTGAGAGGGGTAAGGTTAGCCATTCTAATAGGTGTGTATCTCCTTGTTGCATTATTTGAAAGTCACCAGTGATATATAGTGTTGAACATCTTTCCAAATGTGTATTTACTGTGTATCTTCCTTGGTAAAGTGTCTGTTCACATCTTTTGCCCATTTTTAAAAGATTTTGTTTTTGTTTTTTTTAAAGAGCAGATTTAGCTTTACAAAACAAGTGAGAGAACAGTGACATCACGTATGTATAGCCACCTCCATTAATAATATGTTTGCCAGAATGGTATGTTATTTACCAAGGACGAACCTATGTTGACTGATCATAATCACCCCAAAATTCATAATTTACTTTAGGGTTCACTCTTTTTTTGCTCATTTTTAAATCAGGTTGCTTGTGCTTTTGTTGTCAAGTTTTAGAAATATGTGCATAGTTTGGATACAAGTACTTTGTCACATATGTGTTTTGCAAATATTTTCTCCCAAATTGTTAATTGCTGTTACATTGGAAAGCCATTGCCTTTTGTATATTAACATTTCATTGTGCATCCTTGTTAAAAATTGCTACTTTCAGAGATTTTTTTAATGGGATTTTCTATATAGATAATCATGTCATGCACAAAGACATTTCTTTCTTTCTAATCTATATATGTTTCATTTATTTCTCTTGTCTTATTGTACTAGCTAGGACTTCTAGTACAAGTTTAAATAGAAGTGGTGGAAGTGATCATCCTTACCTAGTTCTCAATTTTAGGAGAAAGCATCTAGTTTTTTGTCATTAAATATGTTATTTTTGGGTTATTACAGATGTTATCAAGTCACAAAAGGCCCCTCTATTCCTAGTTTGCTGAGAGTTTTTATCATTAATGGTATTAAATTTTGCTGAATGCTTTTTCTGCTTCTATTGATATAATGATTTTTCATTATTAGCATGCTGATATGATTGATTAAATTAATTGACTTTTGAATAAGGATTGTAGAAGCAATCCTTATCTGGAGCTAATTTCACTAGTCACGACATACAATTCCTTTTATACATTTTTGGGTACATATGTTTTGTTGATGAGTTTTGCATCTATATTCTGGGGAGATACTGGTTTGTAGCTTTCCTTTGTTGTAGTATCTTTAACTGGTTTTGGTATTACAGTAAAGCTGACCTCGTAGAATGAGTTAAAAAATGTTCTCTCTGTTTCTATCTTATGGAATAGAAGAAAATATAGAGACTTTATAACATTTCTTCCTAAAATATTTGGTAGAATTCACAAATCATCTGACACTAGTGTTTCCCCTTTTGCAAGGTTATTAATTATTGATTCAATTCCTTTAATTAATATAGAGTATTCAGATTATCTATTTTGTTGTTGTTGCTGCTGCTGCTGCTGCTAAGTCTTGGTAATTGGTGTCTTTCAAGGAATGCATCTATGTTACCCAATTTGTGGGGGAGATAGTTGTTATTAATCTTTCAGTGTTTGTGGAATCAATAGTCGTGACCTCTCATTTGTTTCTGATGTTAATAATTTTATCATCTCTGTTGTTTTCTTGTTTAGCCTGGCTAGAAGTATTCTATAAATATCATTAGATACAGTTGACTGATGGTAGTGTTCAGTTCAACTATATCTTCACTGATTTTCTGCCTACTGTATCTATAAATTACTATAAGAGGGGTATAGGGATATTCTGTTGAGGCATGACTGAGGGTCCAACCTCAAACCTATCAGAATTTCTGGAGTGGGAATGCCAGGATATATGTATTTTTTAAAATACTATAATTTGTTCCCTAATGGGTTGCATAGGTGGGGTAGCAAACTACTCCATGAGAATTAATTTTTTATACATTTCTCCTTGAAAATGAAGGAGAATTTAGTTTTACAAGTAATAAAACTTTGGTATCCGAGCATAACACGTTCCCTTAGAAGGTCAAGCTTAGAATGTACAATGCCTGGGAACCATGGGCAGCCAAAGGACACATGTAGATATGTGTGTTGCATGACTTAAAAATCCCATGTATTGTCTTGACATCTTTGGGTATCATGAGGTCACAAAACTGTTAAGTCTTGAATTTCCCTGTACTCACCAGATATCACCCCCACCCATTGGGAAAGACTTTCTACCCAGCTGTCATCTAGCCAATTGCTCCATCCCTGGTTACTACAGAGCTTCCACCCTCTGTGGGAGCGCAGTCTTTTCCTGTCTCAGGCTGTAAATATATGTGACTGATAAACTGATGACACTCTAATCTGTCCAGTGTTGGGTGTCATATGTTAAGCCATCTCACGTTGTTCTGGGTTGAGGGTCCCTCATTCACCAATGAGGTAAATGGGGTGATTAGAATTACATGGAGTATCTAAAAGAAAGGGGAAAGGGAAAAGGAAAGGAGAACTGTAGAAAGACTATTTTTTAATCCCAAGTAATTTCAGTTATGGTATAATTAACTTTACCATTTTTCAAATTAAAAAACTGACCCAGCTTTATATATATATGTATGTGTGCACACATACATACACACACACACACACACACACACACACACACACACTCTTTTCTACAAATTGCATGCTTTTATTATAAACAAAGTCCTTAATGATGTCCATAAGCATTTTCCCTTTAAATGAAGCAGTTTAAGAAATGGAAGTAGACAGCTGTCAGTTTGTATAGCCACAGTGAATTTTTTTTCTGAAGACATTGTTTCTTCAGTATTAACTCTTTAATCTTAGAACATTGAATCAGAACTGTGAGCAGTCTGTCCTGCTGGTTCTACTGAATTCCCCTTAAACCAACAATCACTAAATGCATGCCAAACTGAATAGAAATACTTCTCTTGTTAAATAAAACCAATAGGGGGCCTGATACAAGGAATGCTTGGCTAGGTAAGCAGGCTGAACATGCTGAGCAGCAGTTTAGAGGCACTCTGCTCGGTTTTTGTTTGTTTGTTTTGTTTTATTTTTTGTTTTTTTGCTTTATGTGTTTGCTTTTGTTTTCAGAAAACACAGCCTCTGAAGTCCAGGGTTGTGCTAATCATTCAGGTCCTTTAAAAATCACAGTTGCTTCACCCAAAGGCACTGTCTTTATGGAATTGAAGAATCTTTAGATTGATGCAGTCTTGATATAAAATGCCGCCTTTAGATAAAAAAATAAACAAATATTAAATTTCTAATGTTTTTTCCTTCTTTTCTTTTTTTTTATGTTTATTTAATTTGAGAGAGAGACAAAGAGAGAGAAGGAGGGGAAAGAGAGGGAGAGAGAAAATCCCAAACAGGCTCCACACTGTCAGCACAGAGCCCGACCTGACGCTTGATCACACAAACTGTGAAATCATGACCTGAGCTGAGATCAAAAGTTAGACATTTAACTGAGTCACCCAGGTGTCCCTTCCTTCTTTTTTTTAAATTTATTTATTTATTTAAAGAGAGAGAGAGCACGAGCATGAGCATGAGAATGGGGAAGGGGCAGAGAGAGAGAGGGAAAGAGAGAACAGGCTTCCCCCTCTGTTAGTGCAGAGTCTGAGCTGGGTTCAAACTCACAAATCTTGATATCATGAGCTCAGCCAAAATCAAGAGTCAGACGCCTAAATGATTGAGCCACCCAGGCGCTCCATGTTTTTTCCTTCTATTTGATAAAAAATGAAGAGAAATGACACCGATTAGAACATTCTGTCCTTTTTTCATAATGTGCGCCCTCTTTTCATGTAAGATTTTGGTCAATAGCTTTTTTTAATAAAAGAAGAGAGGAGGAAGAAAGGTGAGAAGTGTAATGGAGCTCTTCTGAATAAATGAGAACGTGATGAGGCTTATACTCACTGTTATCTTTTTAGCACCCTCCTGAAACTCTTATTCATCCTCATTCCTCAGAAGTAACCCATCCTGTGTCCTCCTGTAATGCTGTATTTAAATCTCCTCTGAAAGCTTATATTAGAATGAAATAGAAGGAGTTACCCACATATCATTTTTTCTGATTTTTTGTGTGCCCATCTTTATATTCCTAGGATAGTGGTTGGCTCTAGGTAGATACTCAAAAATACTAATTGAATTTAGTGTGCTGTTTGCATTGTTAGTTACTGCCAGTGAGGTTCAGGGATTCTCCTATCTTCCTTATCTTCCAATAACCAAGAGTGATTATGTTCATTTGTTCATTTGCATCTTCAGCTACTGCCCCACTGAGATCACAGGACCAATAGTGATAGTACCTCAGAAAAAAACTTAAAGGCCATTGGTCTCAAATGGAAGTAATCTTCCCTGATCTGAAGGGGAGAGAACAAAAAGAGCATTATCTCTGCAAATCACCATGATAGCAAATAGTTCAGTGCCTCAGTCCCCTTTTGAGTTTAGAACCTGCCCTCAACTTGGCCCCTGACTTGTATGTGACTTTTGGAACAACTGGATACAAACTGATCTTATCACCCATTGTTTTTGGTCCCCACACACCCTACAAATCCAGTTGGATATCTTTCTCCTTGATAAATCACTCTCTGGGCTGTGGTTGGAGATTTCAAATCAATGACAGTAGAGTTGGCTTGTTGGATTGAATCATTTGTGTCACTTCCCAGCAGTTTCCCTTTTCAAGTCCTTCCCTCCTGTTTCTTTTAACTGTATCAGTAATCAGTAATGTCTTGCTGAGTTCTATTACCTTTTTGCTTAATTTTCCAATTTTCTCCTCCCTAATTGCGTCTAGGCATGCTTTGCATCCAATAGTCTTCAGTTCCTGGGACCCTATTCTTAACCAGGGAAAGTTTTTAAAATCCATGAACATGCCTTGAGGGGCTGTTATGGTTGAACTCACTTACCCCATTCAAATTTAAAATGGGCCTCTCAGGAACTAGGAAGGAAGCTAGCCTATCATGGAGGACAAGAGAACTTGTAAAAGCTAGTGAGATTTCAGATACAGGTACCACAAATCAGTCCTACCTAATGGTTCCTATCTGAAACACCCCCCATTAGAGCTTTATACATCAGCTTTACAAAGCTTTTCCACCTGTTGGAATACTGTTTGCACTGGTTTTGATCAGTTATACCTCAGTGTGAATGTCTTTAAACATAGCATTTCCCCAAAGCAGAATTTAATAGTGGAAAGGGACTATTTCTTACAGGTAGCTGTATACCTGAGGTATTTGGGGAAGGTTCCCCAGAGATGAGATAAATAGAGCAGAAAGGGATAGCTGGGAACTCTGGAAAATAAAACTCAATGTTTTTAGAAAGAATGGCCATGTATCTTCATGTTGTTTAACTTCTCTATCTTGGCCCTTCTTGGGAACAATGGCAATGCCTAAGACTAACGAAATTAATTTTCACTTAGTGAATCATTTTCAAGAATGGAACTGGTTCTCTGAAAATTACCCTGGAAGTCTTAAGAACTGTAGAGCTTTCTACTTGTATCTTACCTGAGGTAGCATAATCTAGACATTTGGGATTTTAAGAAGCCAATGCTTTCAAAAGGCAAAAAATGTCGCTGTCTTATTTCTGTACTGCTCTATACAAATAACTTACTTCACATTCTCTTTTCCTCAGTGTAGCATTGTTGGTGCATTGCCTGCCTTTCACTGAGGTCAATCTTTCTCAGTCTAGCCAAGGGTTTTAATTCTTTACCTTAGAGATTAAGCAATTATTTGATTTGAAGAACCTTCATAAGGATTTTTAACCCATATCTGTTAACCCTAGAAGCAAGCATTTATGTTTTTTTAATCCAATAAAAATCCCTCTAAATCAATATCTAAATGACTCAAAAAATCCTTGCCACCATTAGTCACTGAGGTTTTTTGTGTTTCCCCTTATAAGATTTAACTGGTTCTTATTCTTTGACATTTTCGAAGCAAAAACAGCCTTTTTGAATTCATTAGCGAGGTCCTTAGCTGGGTACTTCCCTCCTGTGAATTCAGGCCCTTCATAGTTCAACATTCTCTAGCACATAATTGCAAGCTCTATATCTCTCCCCTCTGATTGTGACTTTTAAAAATTGCCTCTGTTCATTACCTGCTTTTTTTCCCATAAGGCCTGTGAGAGTCCTCTAATTTTTGAAGCTTTGCTGGATCCCAGGCCACCATGAGAAAGCAGAAAATGGGAGAGTATTTGTCTCTTACTATGAGACACCCGCTCTTCAAATGTCCTTTTGTCTTTAATTTCCGACCTCCAACCCAACACATAAGCACTGGGAGATCTCGATAGGGCATCCAAGTGTTCTACTCCAAAGCAATTAGACAAGGTCATGAGATTCCCTTTGACTTTCTTCTCCATACTTCTCCCTGGCTTATGCATCATATAGAGCAAGCGGGGAACACTGGAGAGATCTTCAAGGAGAGAACCTCTCCTCTGCAAACAAAACATTTACTGTGTTTTATTTTAAAATAATTTACTGGTTATAATTTAGGTTTGCCTAACATGCTAAATCATTCTCCTCATGTGGTCCAAGAAATAATACCTAATTGAGAATCCAAAGAATTACAAAGGGGAAATCTTATTTTTGATAAAGAAAATTTTAATATCATAGTCTATTTACTCAAAAACTATGTCTGAGAACCAATTATGCAGAAATCTATTTGCTCAGCAAGGAGGCCTATTTAATACAGATTATTGGCTACAAAGAGGAACTAAGGGATGGAGAATATGGTGCTATAACTCCTTTTGGGGCATCCATATCAGCAGTCTCCAGACTACAAGAAAGATAGATTCAAAACAAAACACCAAAACAAAAACAAAGTCACTGGCACCTAGCAGTGAGAAGCTGAGAGCCAGGCTGGGGTGTTCTGAATTGAGCACAGACAAAACCAAACTTTCACAGAATACAAACAATACTGAGACAAAGTCATGTATAACCCTGAAGGAACATGACAGTGGTATGGAGACTCTGTGATGAAACTAGATGAAAGGACACCATATAACAAAAAAATAACTGAACACCCCCCTCTTCCAGCTAATGTGAGTGACTAGTATTTCTTCATCAGTAACAATTTTATCCTCCTCCCACCTGTGACTTCAGGGTGCCAAGAAAACCAATCACAAAATTGCCTGTGCTTCCTGACAGTGCCCAATCCAGAACTGACCACTGTTTCCCATCAGCCCTCCTAAAATCTCCTTGTACATGTTCCGGTCCTATAATAAGCACCTCCTAACTGCCTATTACGAAGTTGCTCAAAACTCCTCTTGTGTGCACTTTGCTTTGCTGCTAACTCTGTTGAGTGCAGGTCTGTTTCCAGTGGTCATTGACTGATATGTTTCAATACATAACACTTTTCACAAATCATTAACTAAAGAAAATTTGTCTAAATATTCTTAAAACTAATATATTTTAAAATAGCATTCATTGACTTCTTTTTCTTGATTAGAAAGGTTAAGCATGACCATTGTAGGAAAGTTGGAAAACACATAAATACATAATTTTTATAAATACCTTTCTTATGCCAAAACTACCAGTACTGCCAGAACTATTAATGCCATCACTTATGCACTTGTGCACTTATGATGCACAGAGCATCTAGGACATCAAGAAACAATTGGCATGTAAAATAGGGTTTTTATCCTCATTTAAAATTAGGAATCTGAAGCCAAGAATGTTTATGGACTTACTAAGTGGCAGAGCTGGCATTTAAGCTTCTTTGTGGTTTGACAAATTCATGTTTTCATTTTGTTTTTTACCATGTTTTACAATCATTAACTATTAGTTTTCCAAAGCTACCATAACAACATATCACAGTCTGAGTGTCTTAACAGAAATTGATTGGCTCACAACTTTAGAGGCCAGAAGTCTGCAGTTAAGGTGTCAGTAAGTTAGTGTCTCATGAGGCCTCTCTCCTGGCCTTGTAGATAGATGGCTGCCTTTTCCCTGTGATTTCATAGTCATCTCTCTAATTATCTTTTTTCTGGATTTAGGGCCCTCCCATGTGATCTAAATTTACCTTAATTACCTCTTTAAAGATGCTTTCTCCAGATATAGTCATATTCTGAGGTACCAGGAATTGGGACTTGAACATATGTATTTAAGGGAGGCACAATTAAGCCCATAACATTAACATATGGTTACATTTCCTTCCTTACTCTTTTTTTTAATTGCTTTTATTTTTTAATAGTCACCATGCTATACATTACATGTCCAGAAATTACTTATATGATAACTAGAAATTTGTACCTTTTGACCACTGTCACCCATTTCTTCGACCCTTTTCCCCCACTCCAGTGTCTAGCAACCACCAATATATTCTGTTCCTGTGAGTTTTTGTTTTTGTTTTAGATTTTAAATTTAAGCAAGATCATACAGTATTTCTCTTTCTCTGTCTGACTTATTTCACTTAGCATAATGCCCTTAAGATCCGTCCACACTGTCACAAACAGCAGGATTTTCTTCTTTTTTATGACTAAATAATATCCTACATCCTCTTTATCCATTCATCTAATGATGGACACATTGGTTGTTAATATATCTTGGCTGTTGTAAATAATGCTACCATAAACATAGGGGTGCTGATATATTGAAGACATTTATAGGCTAATATCTTAGGTTACTGCTGCCTGATGTAACATAACATTTGGAACAAACAATAGACTAACCAGAAAGTTTGAGAAGAAAGGCTGGGAATGAGATAAATTCTTAAGGGTTTTGAAAAGTCTCAGTATATTCCTGGGAATCTAGAAGGCCTCACCCATGTTTAGGGCTGTAGGTATGCTCAGAAAATATACAAGATCTCATTTTCTGCCAACCTGAGGCTTAAAGGAAGCAGGAAGCAAAAGGTAACACAGAGTTGTGAACTGAGTTACCGATTATTGAAAACATGCCCCAAACACAGAAACAGAGCCCATTGGCAAAGACTGGAAGATTTGTTTGCTTGCAGTCATTTAAAGAAATGTTTGTCCAGTCATTAGCTAACCACCAAGCAAATAGAAGAGAGACTTCAGCGGACAACAAAAAATATAAACTTTATTGGATATGTTCAGAAGAGTCCATAAACTACAGTAAGCACAAACAACATATCTTAGGAGAAAGAATCTAATTTTCTTTTTTCTTCTTTTACATTTTATTTATTTTTGAGAGAGAGAGAGATAGAGCATAAGTGGAGGAGAGGCAGAGAGAGAGGGAGACACAGAATCCGAAGCAGGCTCCAGGCTCTGAGCTGTCAGCACAGAGCCCAACGTGGGACTTGAACTCACAAACTGTGAGATCATGACCTGAGCCAAAGTCAGACACTTAACCAACTGAGCCACCCAGGTGCCCTGAAAGAATCTAATTTTCAAAATTTCCTCATTAGTCAAAATGTCCAGCTATTCAACAAAAATTTAACAAGTCATGCAGGGTGCATTTATGTTTCTTTAACAAAAATATGGCCATACACAGGAAACCAGTTAAATCAGTAGAAATGGCACCTGAGAAAATCAGACTTGCTGACTGAGAATCTTGGGAATTGACATTCAAGAATCTACATTTTTAATGACTTTCCTAGATGATCTAGGCCATTTGCAAATGATGGCAATTTGGTTTCTTTCTTTATATCCGTATAACTTCTAACTGTCTTCTTGTTATGTTACATTGGCAAAAACATTGCTCATTGAATATGATCAATATAATACTGGTAGGCATCTTTTAGTATTTGTTATTTTAAAGAAAATGCTTTACCTCTGACTTTGGCTCAGGTTATCATCTCCTGGTTCATGGGCTCGAACCATTCATCAGGCTCTGTGCTGACAAGTGGGAGCCTGGAGCCCCCTTCAGAGTCTATGCCTCCCGCTGTCTGCCCCTTGCCCATTCATATTCTGTCTCTCTCTCTCTCTCAAAAATAAACATTAAAAAAATGCTTTAGGGAGGAGTCAACATGGCCAAGAAGTAGGGAGACCTTAAGTTCCTTTGTTCCTCTAACAAAGCATTATTGAAGCCAGAAGTCTTGGAATTCCAGGAATACAGGCTACATAGTGACAGAAACATCTCTAGGGTCTAGGGGCCCTCAGGGACAACTTGGTGGGCCATAGACATTTTTAATCTATTCTTTTACACCTCTTTTGTATCTCCTTTATTTCTCTCTCTCTCTCTCTCTCTCTCTCTCTCTCTCTCTCTCTCTGGATTAAGCCATATAGTTTCTCTGATTCTCTGCCTGGTCAATTTTTTTTTCTTTTCTTTTTTCCCACCCCTGTCATTTCTCTCTTTGTATGGGATAAGGCTTCTTACACTACCACCACCTTTTTAATTTTTTTCCAGTTTTACTTCAACAAACAAATCAAAACACACCTAGTGGAGCATCCAAACCACCACTAGAGTAAGGAGATAAAGCAACTAGAGTTACAACAACAGAGAACACACAACACACTCCAAAAACACCTCCTGAAGGCCCAGACCCTAGACAATGTATGACCCCTTTGTAATACAGTAGTGCTGTCAGGTGCAGGACACATAACAATAGTCAGAATGGTGAAATGGAAGAATTCTCCTCAGAAGAAATTCCAGGAAGAAATGACAGCTAGAGAATTGCTCAAAACGGATATAAACAATATATCTGATCAAGAATTTAGAATAATAGTCATAAGATTAATAGCTGGGCTTGAAAAAAACATAGAAGACAGCAGAGAGTCTATTGCTGCAGAGACCAAGGAACTAATAGTCACAACAAATTAAGAAATGTTGTAAATGAGGTGCAAAACAAACTAGATGCAGTGACAGCAACGATGGAGGAAGCAGAGGGGAAAATAAGTGAAATAGAAGATAAAATTATGGAAAATGATGAAGCTGAGGAAAAAAATAAGAAAACACTAGAGCATGAGGGGAGAATTAGAAAAATACATGATTCAATGAAACATAATAATAGCCATATCAAAGGAGTTCCAGAAGAAGAAGAGAGAATGGCACAGAAGGTTTGCTTGAACAAATTGTAGGTGAGAACTTCCCTAATCTGGGGAAGGAAGCAGACATCCAAATTGAGGAGGTACAGAGAACTCTCTTCATATTCAACAAGAATAGGTCTTCACAGCATATCATAGTGAGACTGGCAAAATACAAAGATAAAGAGAGAATTCTGAAAGCATCTAGGTACAAACGGGCCTCAACCTACAAAGGTAGACACAGGTAGTAGCAGACATGTCCACTGAAACATGGCAGGCCAGAAGGGAGTGGCAGGAAATATTCAATGTGCTGAATAGGAAAAGTATGGAGCCAAGAATTCTTTATCCAGCAAGGCTGTCATTCAGAATAGAAGGAGAGATAAAGACTTTCCCATATAGATTCCCATATAGATTCCCATATAGATAAATACTGAAGGAATTCATGACCACTAAGCCAGCCTTGTGGGAGATCCTAATGGGGACTCTGTGAGTGGAATGCTGCAAAGACTACAAAGGAGCAGAGAGATTACCACAAGCATAAAACCTATAGATAACACAATATGTGCCATTGTATTATCTTTCAATAATAAATTTCAATAATAACTCTGTAAATGGACTAAATACCCCAATCAAAACACACAGGGTATCAAAATGGATTAAAAAAAAAACAAGATCCATCTATATGTTGCCTACAAGAGACTCATTTTAGACCCGAGGACACCTGCAGATTGAAAGTGAGGGGATTATCAGGCTACTGGAAGTCAAAAGAAAGCTGTGTAGCCATATTTATATCAGAAAAACTAGATTTTAAACTAAAGGCTATAACAAGAGATGAAAAAGGGCCTTATGGGTCTATCCATCAAGAAGAGCTAACAATTGTAAATGTTTATGCCCCCACTTGGAGAAACCAAACATATAAATCAATTAATCACAAACATAAGCTGTCTTATTGCTAAAAATACGGTAATTGCAAGGGACTTTAATATTCCACTTACAACAATGGACAGATGATGTAGGCAAAAAATCAAAAAAAGAATTATCTTGATTGATACACTGGACCAGATGGACTTGACAGATATATTCAGAACTTTTCATCCAAAAGCAGCAGAATACACATTCTTCTTGAGTGTACATGGAACATTCTCCAAGGTAGATCACATACTGGGTCACAAAACAGCCATCAATAAATATAAAAGAATGGAAATCATACCATGAATACTTTCAGATCACAACACTATAAAACTTGAAATCAACCACAAGAAAAAATTTGGAAAACCTCCAAAAGCATGGAGGTTAAAGACAATCCTACTAAAGAATGAATGGGTCAACCAGGCAATTAAAGAAAAAAAAATTTAAAATATATGGAAGCAAGTGAAAGTGAAAACACAACCATCAAAACCCTTTGGGACTCAGCAAAGGCAGTTCTAAGAGGAAATTACATTGTAATCCAGGCCTACCTAAAGAAACAAGGAAAATCCCAAATATAAAACCTAACTGCACACCTAAAGGAACTAGAAGCAGAACAGCTTTAAAGCAGCAGCAGAAGAGAAATAATAAAGAATAGAGCAGAAATAAACAATATAGAATCCAAAAAACAAAACAAAACAGTAGAACATATCAATGATTTAAGAGCTGGTGTTTTCAAAGAATAAACAAAATTGATTAACCATTAGCCAGACTTCTCAAAAAGAAAAGAGAGAAAACTCAAATAGATAAAATCATGACTGAAAGAGGAGAGATCACAACCAACACCACAGAAATACAAACAATTATTAGAGAATACTGTGAAACATTATATGCCAACAATTGGATAACCTGGAAGAAATGGACAAATTCCTAGGCACCCACACAGTATCAAAACTTAAATGGGAAGAAATAGAAAATTTGGAAAGACCCATAACAAGCAAAGAAATTGAATCAGTTATCAAAAATTCCCCCAAAATAAGAGTCCTGGGCTCGATGGCTTCCCAGGGGAATTCTACCAGACATTTAAAACATCATTAATACCTAACCTATCCTTCTCAAGCTGTTCCAAAAAATAGAAATGGAAGGAAAGCTTCCAGACTCCTGGGAAGCCAGCATTACCTTGATTCCCAAACCAGACAGAGATCCCACTAAAAAAGAGAATTATAGGTAAATATTCCTGATGAACATGGATGCAAAAATTCTCAGCAAGATACTAGCAAATCGATTCAACAGTATATTCAAAGAATTATTCACCATGATCAAGTGGGATTCATTCCTGGGCTGCAGGGCTGGTTCAATATTCACAAATCAATCAATGTGATACATCATATTAGCAGAAGAAAAGGTAAGAACCATGTGATCCTGTCAATAGATGCAGAAAAAGCATTTGACAAAGTACAGTATACTTTATTTTTTTTAAGTTTTTTAAAGATTTATTTATTTTTGAGAGAGAGAGAGAGAGAGAAAGACAGCACGAGTGGTGGAGGGACAGAAAGAGAGGGAGACACAGAATCTGAAGCAGGCTCCAGGCTCTGAGTTGTCAGCACAGAGCCTGATGCGGGGCTCAAACTCATGGACCATGAGATCATGACCTGAGCCAAAGTCAGATACTCAACCAACTGAGCCACCTAGGCACCCCTTTCTCAATAAAAACCCTCAAGAAAGTCGGGATGAAAGGAACATACCTTATCATCATGAAAGCTGTATACGAAAAACCCACTAATATCATCCTCAATGGGTCAAAACTGATGGCTTTCCCCAAGAACAAAAATGTGAAAAGAATGTCCACAAAAAACAAAATGAAGTAAAAGGCATTCACATTGGCAAAGAAGAAGTCAAATTTTCACTTTTCACAGATGACATGATACTTTATATGGAAAACCTAAAAGACTCCACCAAAAAGCCACTAGAACTGATAACATGAATTCAGCAAAGTCGCAGGATACAGAATTAATGTCCAGAAATCAGTTGCATTTCCATACACCAATAATGAAGCAATAGAAAGAGATATCAAGGAATATATCCCATTTACAACTGCACCAAGAACTGTAAAATACCTGAAAATAAAATTAACCAAAGTAAAAGATCTGTATGCTGAAAGAAATTGAAGAAGACACAAAGAAATGGAAAAACATTCCATGCTTATGTATTGGAAGAACAAATATTGTTAAAATGTCAATACTACCCAAAGAAATCTACACATTCAATGCAATACCAATTAAAATTGCACCAGCATTCTACTCAGAGCTAGAACAAACAATTATAAAATTTGTATGTGGAACTGCAAAAGACCCCCAAATAGCCAAAGTAATGTTGAAAAAGAAAACCAAAGCGGGACACATTACAATCCTGGACGTTAACCTCTACTACAAAGCTGTAATCATCAAGAGAATGTGGTATTGGCACAAAAACAGACACACAGAGCAATAGAATAGAGAACCAGAATTAGACCCAAAAATGTATGGCCAACTAATCTTCGACAAAACAGGAAAGAATATCCAGTGGAAAAAAGACAGTGTTTTTAGCAAATGGTGCTGGGAGAAGTGGACAGCAATATGCAGAAGAATGAAACTGGACCACTTTCTTCCACCACACACAAAAATAAACTCAAAATGGATGAAAGACCTAACTGTGAGACAGGAAACAATCAAAACCCTAGAGGAGAAAACCGGAAACAACCTCTGACCTCAGCTACAGCAACTGTTTAATCAACACGTCTCCGAAGGCAAGGGAAATAGAAGCAAAAATGAACTATTGGGACCTCATCAAGATAAAAAGCTTCTGCTCTGCAAAGGAAACAATCAACAAAACTAAAAGGCAACTGACAGAATGGGAAAAGACATTTACAAATGACATGTCGGATTAAAGGGTTAGTATCCAAAGTCTATAAAGAACTTAACCGGGCAGAAGACACAAATACACTCCTTCAAAGAAGACGTCCAGATGGTCAACAGACGCATGAAAAGATGCTCAACATCACTCACCATCAGGGAAATGGCCACTCAGAATGAGAGAGAGACCACCTGATCTGGGTTTAGCCAGTTGAGAATAAACTGTTAAAGTAGAGGTAATGGCAGAAGATCCTCATGAAAGTGACGCATTAATTGGCACATGGAAAAATAGCATGTATTGTAATTTTGCTGGTAACAGTAAGAAGCATGGGGAGAGTGGGAGAAAATACTTTATAGATATATTACATCTAATATTTATAGTCTTATTATCGCCAGAAAAGGTTGTATTTCCTTTCCCTTTCTTTTCTTTTTCTTTTCTTTCTTCTTTTCTTTTCTGTCTATAGGTTAGAAGGAAGCAGGTTGACACTATTTTGGGGTAGAATCTACAAATTAAAGACTCCAATAAAGAAACAAAGCAAAATGTACTGTGCATATGAAAGTGAAATGTACTCATCCTCACAACTATAGTGCTAGAACTACATATGTGTACACTACTTACACAATTCATAGTCTCCAGATCTCTAGACAAGCGCTTTCTCATGTAATAAAGATCTTTATTTTTAATTATTCATTGTGTTGTCAAACAGGCACTTCAATTTTTGTAAGTCCAAAACTAAATTTGCAATTTGCCTTTTCAAATCTATTTTTTCCAGCTGTATCCCTAGTCTTGTGAATGATGTCATGAACTATTGAGTTAAACAAAAATCTGGGACTCATTGTAGATTCCTTTTCCCTTTAGGCCAGCATATAATCAGTCAAATATAAAGGCCTAGAGGTTTCATCTCATGCCTTTTTAATATGTTCTCTCCTCTTCATCTCTATAGCTGTCATTTCTAAACTCTCTCTTGGATTGTTAGGAGATATGCTTACCTCCCATTTTACCTATCTTTGATCCATATTACTGACTACAATCAAAGCTTTATTATAAAAAATAATGTTGTGATATCTAGCTTAAATTGCTGTGCAGATTTCCCATTGCTTCCATGAAGAATGTCAAGCTCCTTAGTGTGACCTTCCAGTTCATCCATATTAGTAATAATAATGATGTCCAATTCTAGTAATGATGATGATGATATTGATAGTGATTACAGTGGCATCAATTAATGCTTAATTAGTGTCTAACAAGCATTGTTTTAAGCATTCTACATAGAATAATTCCTTTATTCTTCCCAATAGTCCTTTAGTAGGTGATATCATTATCATCTGTTGTTATGGATGAGGAAAGTGAGGCACACAGCAGTGACAGCATGCCCAAGATCACAAAGCACAAAAGTGGCAGCACTGAAATACAAATCCAGGTAGTGATTTCTCCCAGTTATGTCCCCCAAAGCTTTTCCTCAAATCACATTGCCCCCAGTCACATTCACACTTAACTCCAACAGTACCAGAATACTAACAGTTTTAAAGCATTATGTTATATGGTGTAATAGTCTGTTTCTTACTGGCCTATTGTTTTTACTAGACTTTGAGCCCTTTGAGGGCAGAGATTATGTTTTTATATTCCTTTCTATCCTCTTTGCTCAGACAGATGCCCAACATATTACGGATGCTTGAAATAGTTGTGTTGATGTGCAGTCAGTTCTGCTATAATACTTGTTTTGAAACATTTATTCCAACACAACTGATATACTAGAGAACAATTTAAGCTCAGATTTCATGCTTGCTTATGTGCAATGCTGTCCTTGAGAAACACCAAACACAGAAACTACACCTAAAAGAAGCAAGTGGAATTGTGACATATGAATACACATTTCACACATCTACCAGCTATCTGAATTCTCTGTGTGTTATGTCCCATATCTATATACATCTGGTGTTACAACTTTCTATCTTATTTCAGATAATTATCCTTCCACATTTTACAGTAACTCACAAGCTACAGCCCTTTCAATGTCCATGTGTACAAACACCTCAGTTTTTTCTCAAGATGAAATATTTATTGTAGTATTTATATATTTGCTAAATATTTAAAATGTGATAAACTGTTTTGCCATTTTTATTAGGTTCCCTTCTCTTTTTTTAATGTGTTACTGGTAACATTTTTGAGTGTTGTGTTCCAACCCTATTTCTCCCATAAATTGCTATGGTTTTTATTACACCTACTTTTAAAGTTTATTTTTTTTACTATTTTTAATATCTTAAAATTTTAATTTCAGAACAGTACAAGTGTTACATTAGTTTTAGGTATACAATGTAGTGATTCAACAATTCTGTATATTATTTAGTACTCATCATAAGTATACTCTTAATCCCTTTCACCTTTTTCACCCATCCCTGCATCCACCTTCTCTCTGCCAACCATCAGTTTGTTTTCTATATTTAAGAGTCTATTTTTGTATGTTTATCTCCTATTATATTTCTTCATTTGTTTTGTTTCTTAAATTACACATATTAGTGAAATCATATGGTATTAGTCTTTCCCTGACTGACCTATTTCACTTAGTATTATATCCTCTAGATGCATCTATGTCATCACAAATGGCAAGATCTTATTCTTTTTTATGGATGAATAATATTCCATTGTATATGTATAACACCTCTTCTTTGTTCATCTATTGATGGACTCGGGTTGATTCAGTAATATGGCTAGTATAAACAATGCTGAACTAAACATATGGGTGCATACACCTTTTTGAATTAGTGTTTTCATAGTCTTTGTGTAAATAGTAGAATTACTGGATTGTAGGGTAATTCTGTTTTTAATTTTTTGAGGAACCTCCATACTCTTTTCCACAGTGGCTGCACCAGTTTGCATTCTCACCAACAGTGCACAAGTGTTTCTTTTTCCCCAAATCCTCACTAACACTTGTTGTTTCTTGCATTTTTTATTTTAGCCCTTCTGACAGGTATGAGGTGATATCTCATTGTGGTTTTAATTTGCATTTTCCTGATAGTGAGTGATGTTGAGCATGTCTTTGTGTGTCTATTGGCCA
This sequence comes from Felis catus, assembly GCF_018350175.1. Taxonomy (NCBI): domain Eukaryota; kingdom Metazoa; phylum Chordata; class Mammalia; order Carnivora; family Felidae; genus Felis; species Felis catus. The sequence continues at coordinate 64,178,012 of NC_058379.1, read as the reverse complement.
TCTGGATGTCTTCTATGGAGAAATGTCTGTTCATGTCATTTGCCCATTTTTAATTGGATTGTTTAGTTTTGTTGTTGTTGTGTCTGTTTTTTTTGTTTTTTTTTTTTTTTGGTGTTGAATTGTATACTAACCCTTTATCAGGTATGTCATGTGCAAATGTCTTCTCCCTTTTATTAGGTTGTCTTAGTTTTGTTGTTTCTTTCACTGTACAGAAGATTTTTGTTTTGATGTAATCCCAATAATTTATTTTTTCTTTTGTTTCCCTTGCCTTAAGAGACACCTAGAAAAATGTTGCTATGCCAGTGTCAGAGAAATTACTACCTGTGCTCTCTTCTAGGATTTTTATGATTTCAGATCTCACCAGTAGGTATTTAATCAATTTTGCATTTTTTGTGTGTGATGTAAGAAAGTGGTACAGTTTCATTCTCTTGCATGTAGCAGTCTGGTGTTTCCAAGACCATTTGTTGAAGAGACTATGTTTTTCATATATGACATATCCTTGCCTCATTTTTTTTAAGTTTATTTATTTATTTATTTTGAGAGAGACCAAGAGAGTGAGAGTGGGGTTTGGTACAGAGTGAAAGGGAGAATCTCAAGCAGGCTCCATGCTATCAGTGCAGAGCTGGACACCGGGCTCAAACTCACCAAACCATGAAATCATGACCTGAGCAGAAATCAAGAGCCAGATGTTTAACTGGTGCCACCAGGTGCCCCACCTTGCCTCTTTTGTTGAAGATTAGTTGACCATGTAATCATGGGTATATTTCTGGTCTCTCCAATCTGTTTTCTTTTGATCTGTGTGACTGGTTTTGTGCCAGTATTATACTACTTTGATTACTACAGCTTTGCTCTATATATTGAAATCTGATACTGTGATGTCTCCAGTTTTGTTCTTCTTTATCAAGACTGCTTTGGCTATTCAGGGTCTTTTTTGTTTCCATACAAGTTTTGGATTTGTTAGTTCTAGTGCTGTGAAAAATGTTGTTGCTATTTTGATAGGGATTGCATTAAATCTGCAGATTGCTTTGGGTATTATGGACATTTTAACAATATTTCTCCTTCCAATCTATGAGCATAGAATATATTTGTATTTGTTTGTGTCGTTTTCACTTCCTTTCATCAGTGTTTTATAGTTTTCAGAGTATAGGTCTTTCACCCCCTTGGTTAACTTTATTCCTAGCTATTTTATTATTTTTAGTGCAGTTGTAAATGGATTGTTTTCTTAATCTTTATGCTACTTCATTATTATTATATAGAAATGCATCAGATTTCTGTGTAATGATTTTGTATCCTGTAACCTAACTGAATTCATTTATCAGGTCTAGTAGTTTTTTTGGTGGAGTCTTTAGAGTTTTCTACATATAGTTTCATGTCACCTGCAAATAGTGAAATTTTAATTCCTCTTTCCCAATTTGGATTCCTTTTATTTCTTTCTATTGTCTGATTGCTGTGGCTAAGACTTAATTGATATAAGTGGGGTGTTAAAATGCCCTACTATTATTGTGTTACTATCAATTACTTCCTTTATGTTTGTTATTAGCTGTATTATGTGTTTGAATACTCCCATTTTGGGTGCATAAGTATTTATAATTGTTATGTCTTCTTGTTGGATTGTTGCCTTTATAATTCTATGATGTTCTTCTTGTTATAGTTTTTATTTTAAAGTCTATTTTGTCTAAGTATTGCTACCTAAACTTTCTTTTCACATCCATATGCATGATGAGTGCTTTTCCATACCTTCACTTTGAATCTGCATATGTCTTTAGGTCTAAAATGAGTCTTCTTGGCTAGATAAAATGAGCCTTGATTATTATTCATTCTGTCACCCTTGTCTTTTGTTTGTTACATTTAGTCCATTTACATTCAAAGCAATTATTGTGAGGTATGTACTTAATGCCATTTTTTTTTATTGTTTTTGTAGTTCTTTCTTGTTCCTTTTTTCTCTTGCTCTCATCTCTCATGATCTACTGACTTTACTGATATACTTGGATTTCTTTCTCTTCATTTTTTGCTTATCTATTACCAGGTTTTGATCTGTGATTACCATTAGGTTTATAAATGACATCTTATGCATGTAACAGTCTATATTAAGTTGATAGTCACTTATATTTGAACCCATTCTTCACTCCTCCCCATGTTTTAAGTATATAGTGTCATATTTACATCCTTTTATTTTGTGAGTCTTTTGACTGATTTTTACAGATATATTTAATTTTACTGCTTTTATGCTTTCTACTTTTCTTACTCCTACTTATTGCCTTTTCTTTTCACTCAAATAGTCCGGGTTAAATTTCTTTTAGGGAAGGTTTAGTGGTCATGAACTCCTTTAACTTTAGTTTGTCTGGGAAACACTTTATCTCTGCTTCTATTCTGAATGATGGCTTTGCTGGATAGAGTATTCTTGGTTTCTGGTTTTGTTTGTTTGTTTTTTAAGTTCCTTTATTTATTTTGAGAGAGAGAGAGAACGATCAGGGAAGGGGCAGAGTGATGGGAAGAGTGAGACTCCCAAGCAGGCTCTGTACTGACAACACAGACAAACTGTGAGATCTCACAAACTGTGAGATCATGACCTGAGCTGAAATCAAGAATCCAGGTGCTTAATCAACTGACACACCCAGGTGACCCTATTGTCCCTTTTTTCTTTTTTAACTTTGTACCAAAAACCTTAAGTATACAATTTGTAACATTGTAGATCTAGATATATTGCTGCTAAATAATTGCATGTTAAAATATTGTGGTCATAAAATCAAAATATTTTTTTTAATATATGAAATTTATTGTCAAATTGGATTCTATACAACACCCAGTGCTCATCCCAAAAGGTGCCCTCCTCAATACCCATCACCCACCCTTCCCTCCCTCCCACCCCCCATCAACCCTCAGTTTGTTCTCAGTTTTTAAGTCTCTTATACTTTGGCTCTCTCCCACTCTAACCTCTTTTTTTTTTCCTTCCCTCCCCCATGGGTTTCTGTTAAGTTTCTCAGGATCCACCTAAGAGTGAAACCATATGGTATCTGTCTTTCTCTGTATGGCTTATTTCACTTAGCATCACACTCTCCAGTTCCATCCACGTTGCTACATAGGGCCATATTTCATTCTTTCTCATTGCCACGTAGTACTCCATTGTGTATATAAACCACAATTTCTTTATCCATTCATCAGTTGATGGACATTTAGGCTCTTTCCATAATTTGGCTATTGTTGAGAGTGATGCTATAAACATTGGGGTACAAGTGGCCCTATGCATCAGTACTCCTGTATCCCTTGGGTAAATTCCTATCAGTGCTATTGCTTGGTCATAGGGTAGGTCTATTTTTAATTTTTTGAGGAACCTCCACACTGTTTTCCAGAGTGGCTGCACCAATTTGCATTCCCACCAACAGTGCAAGAGGGTTCCTGTTTCTCCACATCCTCTCCAGCATCTATAGTCTCCTAATTTGTTCATTTTGGCCACTCTGACTGGCGTGAGGTGATATCTGAGTGTGGTTTTGATTTGTATTTCCCTGATGAGGAGCGACGTTGAGCATCTTTTCATGTGCCTGTTGGCCATCTGGATGTCTTCTTTAGAGAAATGTCTATTCATGTCTTCTGCCCATTTCTTCACTGGCTTATTTGTTTTTCGGGTATGGAGTTTGGTGAGCTCTTTATAGATTTTGGATACTAGCCCTTTGTCCAATATGTCATTTGTAAATATCTTTTCCCATTCCGTTGGTTGCCTTTCAGTTTTGTTGGTTGTTTCCTTTGCTGTGCAGAAGCTTTTTATCTTCATAAGGTCCCAGTAGTTCATTTTTGCTTTTAATTCCCTTGCCTTTGTGGGTGTGTCAAGTAAGAAATTGGTACGGCTGAGGTCAGAGAGGTCTTTTCCTGCTTTCTCCTCTAAGGTTTTGATGGTTTCCTGTCTCGCACTCAGATCCTTTATCCATTTTGAGTTTATTTTTGTGAATGGTGTGAGAAAGTGGTCTAGTTTCAGTCTTCTGCATGTTGCTGTCCAGTTCTCCCAGCACCATTTGTTAATGAGACTGTCTTTCTTCCATTGGATGTTCTTTCCTGCTTTGTCAAAGATTAGTTGGCCATGCGTTTGTGGGTCTAGTTATGGGGTTTCTATTCTATTCCATTGGTCTATGTGTCTTTTTTTGTGCCAATACCATGCTGTCTTAATGATTACAGCTTTGTAATAGAGGCTAAAGTCTGGGATTGTGATGCCTCCTGCTTTGGTCTTCTTCTTCAAAATTACTTTGGCTATTTGGGGCCTTTTGTGGTTCCATATGAATTTTAGGATTGCTTGTTCTAGTTTCGAGAAGAATGCTGGTGCAATTTTGATTGGGATTGCGTTGAATGTGTAGATGGCTTTGGGTAGTATTGACATTTTGACAATATTTATTCTTCCAATCCATGAGCATGGAATGTTTTTCCATTTCTTTATATCTTCTTCAATTACCTTCATAAGCTTTCTATAGTTTTCAGCATACAGATCCTTTACATCTTTGGTTAGATTTATCCCTAGGTATTTCATGATTCTTGGTGCAATTGGGAATGGGATCAGCTTCTCTATTTGTCTTTCTGTTTCTTCATTACTAGTGTATAAGAATGCAAATTATTTCTGTACATTGATTTTGTATCCTGCAACTTTGCTAAATTCATGTATCACTTCTAGCAGACTTTTGGTGGAGTCTATCGGATTTTCCATGTATAATATCATGTCATCTGCAAAAAGTGAAAGCTTAACTTCATCTTTGTCAATTTTTTTTTAATTTTTTTTTCAACGTTTTTATTTATTTTTGGGACAGAGAGAGACAGAGCATGAACGGGGGAGGGGCAGAGAGAGAGGGAGACGCAGAATCGGAAACAGGCTCCAGGCTCCGAGCCATCAGCCCAGAGCCTGACACGGGGCTCGAACTCATGGACCGCGAGATCGTGACCTGGCTGAACTCGGATGCTCAACTGACTGCGCCACCCAGGCGCCCCAATCTTTGCCAATTTTGACGCCTTTGATTTCCTTCTGTTGTCTGATTGCTGATGCTAGAACTTCCAACACTATGTTAAACAACAGCGGTGAGAGTGGACATCCCTGTCGTGTTCCTGATCTCAGGGAAAAAGCTCTCAGTTTTTCCCCATTGAGGATGATGTTAGCTGTGGGCTTTTCATAAATGGCTTTTATGATCTTTAAGTATGTTGCTTCTATTCCGACTTTCTCGAGGGTTTTTATTAAGAAACGTTGCTGAATTTTGTCAAAGGCCTTTTCTGCATCGATTGACAGAATCATATGGTTCTTATCTTTTCTTTTATTAATGTGATGTATCACGTTGATTGATTTGCGAATTTGAACCAGCCCTGCATCCCAGGAGTGAATCCCGCTTGATCATGGTGAATAATTCTTTTTATATGCCGTTGAATTCGATTTGCTAGTATCTTATTGAGAATTTTTGCATCCATATTCATCAGGGATATTGGCCTGTAGTTCCCTTTTTTTACTGGGTCTCTGTCTGGTTTAGGAATCGAAGTAATACTGGCTTCATAGAATGAGTCTGGAAGTTTTCCTTCCCTTTCTATTTTTTGGAATAGCTTGAGAAGGATAGGTATTATCTCTGTTTTAAACGTCTGGTAGAACTCCCCTGGGAAGCCATCTGGTCCTGGACTCTTATTTGTTGGGAGATTTTTGATGACTGATTCAATTTCTTCGCTGGTTATGGGTCTGTTCAAGCTTTCTATTTCCTCCTGATTGAGTTTTGAAAGCGTGTGGGTGTTTAGGAATTTCTCCATTTCTTCCAGGTTGTCCAGTTTGTTGGCATATAATTTTTCATAGTATTCCCTGATAATTGCTTGTATCTCTGAGGGATTGGTTGTAATAATTCCATTTTCATTCATGATTTTATCGATTTGGGTCATCTCCCTTTTCTTTTTGAGAAGCCTGGCTAGAGGTTTATCAATTTTGTTTATTTTTTCAAAAAACCAACTCTTGGTTTCATTGATCTGCTCTACAGTTTTTTAGATTCTATATTGTTTATTTCTGCTCTGATCTTTATTATTTCTCTTCTTCTGCTGGGTTTAGGCTGTCTTTGCTGTTCTGCTTCTATTTCCTTTAGGTGTGCTGTTAGATTTTGTTTTGGGGATTTTTCTTGTTTCTTGAGATAGGCCTGGATTGCAATGTATTTTCTTCTTGGGACTGCCTTCGCTGCATCCCAAAGCATTTGGATTATTGTATTTTCATTTTGTTTGTTTCCATATATTTTTTTAATTTCTTCTCTAATTGCCTGGTTGACCCATTCATTCTTTAGTAGGGTGTTCTTTTACCTCCATGCTTTTGGAGGTTTTCCAGACTTTTTTCTGTGGTTGATTTCAAGCTTCATAGCATTGTGGTCTGAAAGTATGCATGGTATGATTTCAATTCTTGTATACTTATGAAGAGCTGTTTTTTGACCCAGTATGTGATCTATCTTGGAGAATGTCCCATGGGCACTCGAGAAGAAAGTATATTCTGTTGCCTTGGGATGCAGAGTTCTAAATATATCTGTCAAGTCCATCTGATCCAGTGTATCATTCAGGGCTCTTGTTTCTTTATTGACCATGTGTCTAGATTATCTATCCATTTCTGTAAGTGGAGTGTTAAAGTCCCCTGCAATTACCACATTCTTATCAATAAGGTTGCTTATGTTTGTAATAGTTTTATATATTTGGGGGCTCCCGTATTCGACACATAGACATTTATAATTGTTAGCTCTTCCTGATGGATAGACCCTGTGATTATTATATAATGCCCTTCTTCATCTCTTGTTACAGCCTTTAATTTAAAGTCTAGTTTGTCTGATATAAGTATGGCTACTCCAGCCTTCTTTTGATTTCCAGTAGCATGATAAATAGTTCTCCATCCCCTCACTCTCAATCTGAAGGTGTCCTCAGGTCTAAAATGAGTCTCTTATAGACAGCAAATAGATGGGTCTTGTTTTTTTTTATCCATTCTGATACCCTATGTCTTTTGGTTGGCGCATTTAGTCCATTTACATTCAGTGTTATTATAGAAAGATAGGGGTTTAGAGTCATTGTGATGTCCATAGGTTTCATGCTTGTAGCGATGTCTCTGGTACTTTGTCTCACAGGATCCTCCTTAGGATCTCTTGTAGGGCTGGCTTAGTGGTGACGAATTCCTTCAGTTTTTGTTTGTTTTGGAAGACCTTTATCTCTCCTTCTATTCTAAATGACAGACTTGCTGGGTAAAGGATTCTCGGCTGCATATTTTTTTCTGTTCATCACATTGAAGATCTCCTGCCATTCCTTTCTGGCCTGCCAAGTTTCAGAAGAGAGATCGGTCTCGAGTCTTATAGGTCTCCCTTTATATGTTAGAGCACGTTTTTCCCTTGCTGCTTTCAGAAGTTTCTCTTCATTCTTGTATGTTGCCAGTTTCACTATGATATGTCGTGCAGAAGATCGATTCAAGTTACGTCTGAAGGGAGTTCTCTGTGCCTCTTGGATTTCAATGCCTTTTTCCTTCCTCAGATCCAGGAAGTTCTCAGCTATTATTTCTTCAAGTACACGTTCAGCACCTTTCCCTCTCTCTTCCTCCTCTGGAATACCAATTATGCGTAGATTATTTCTCTTTAGTGCATCACTTAGCTCTCTAATTTTCCCCTCATACTCCTGGATGTTTTTATCTCTCTTTTTCTCAGCTTCCTCTTTTTCCATAATTTTATCTTCTAGTTCACCTATTCTCTCCTCTGCCTCTTCAATTCGAGCCATTGTCATTTCCATTTTATTTTGCAGCTCGTTTATAGCATTTTTTACCTCCTCCTGACTATTCCTTAGTCCCTTGATCTCTGTAGCAATATATTCTCTGCTATCTTCTATACTGTTTTCAAGCCCAGCGATTGATTTTATGACTATTATTCTAAATTCACTTTCTGTTATATAGTTTAAGTCCTTTTTGATCAGTTCGTTAGCGGTTGTTATTTCCTGGTGATTCTTTTGAGGGGAATTCTTCCATTTGGTCATTTTGGATAGTCCCTGGAGTGGTGCGGAACTGCAGGGCACTTCCCCTGTGCTGTCTTGAATAACTCGCTTGGTGGGAGGGGCCACAGTCAGACTGGTGTGTACCTTCTCTTCCCCTCTCCTAGGGGCAGGATTCACTGTGGGGTGGCGTGGCCCGTCTGGGCTACTTGCACACTGCCAGGCTTGTGGTGCTTGGGATCTGGTGTATTAGCTGGGGTGGATAGGCAAGGTGCTCTGGGGCAGGAGGGGAAGGCTCAGCTCACTTCTGCTTCGGAGATCCGCTTCGGGAGGGGCCCTGTGGCACCGGAGGGAGTCAGACCCGCTGGAGTGATGGATCCACAGAAGCACGGTATTGGGTGTTTGCATGGTGCAAGCAAGTTCCCTGGCAGGAACCGGTTCCCTTTGGGATTTTGGCTGGGGGATGGGCGAGGGATATGGCGCTGGCGAGCCCCTTTGTTCCCCGCCAAACTGAGCTCTGTCGTCCCAGGGCTCAGCAACTCTCCCTCCCAGTGTCCTCCAGCCTTCTCGCTCTCTGAGCAGAGCTGTTAACTTATAACCTTCCAGATGTTAAGTCCCGATTGCTGTCCGAACACACTCCGTCTGGCCCCTCCGCTTTTGCCAGCCAGACTCGGGGGCTCTGCTTGGCCGGCGGGCCACCCCTCCGCCCTGGCTCCCTCCGGCCAGTCCGTGTAGCATGCACTGCGTCGCAGCCCTTCCTACCCTCTTCCATGGGCCTCTCGTCTGCGCTTGGCTCCAGAGACTCTGTTCTGCTAGTCTTTTGGTGGTTTTCTGGGTTATTTAGGCAGGTATAGGTGGAATCTAAGTGATCAGCAGGACGCTGTGAGCCCAGCGTCCTCCTATGCTGCCATCTTTCGACAAAACTCCAAAATCAAAATAATTTTTAGATGCATTTAATGAAGGAAACCAAAAAGTAAAGCACTTTATGTGATTATACTATTGGGATAGCACATATGTGCCACTGTCCATAGTTCAGATTGTCATTTCTATTTTATTCGAGGTCACAGGACTCCTGCCATGCCCATGTTCCCCTTCAGTGACAATTTATCTAAGATAGGTTGTGTGGGTATTGGAAAGAATGCTACTACTAGAAGGAAGGAAGGAAGGAAGGAAGGAAGGAAGGAAGGAAGGAAGGAAAGGAGGAAAGAAGGAAGGGAAGAAGGAAAGAGAGAGGGAGGGAGGAAATATGGAGAAAAATTACAAGGAAGGGTTTAATATATGAATCAATATGGCTCTGAAGGGTAATTATTGGACATACACCATCTATTGGAAGGTAATTTCCATTTATCTCCGAGGAAATTAGCTCATGTTGAATGATAAGAGTAATCTTCTACAGAAATACTATTGCTTTGGCAAACACTGTAATTGCAGCAATGAAGTGGAGTACATGTTCAGGGCCTAATAATGGAGAGATAAGCAAAATAACTAGAGTAATATGACTGTACTATGTATATACAGATAAGAAGGACAATAACTGTAATGTTAATACTATTGACAAATTACCCTGTGCAAAGTGCTTCATTTCTTAATATTAAAGCATTAAAAAATTTTAAGAGTCACTGACTCTAAAAGGTGAGAGTCATCATTCTGTTTTATCAGGAAGAAAACTATGAAGGCTAATTAACAGGATATAAAATCTTTGCTTCTCTTTCTCCTGTTTTCACTGCTGCTATTAGAAAACTCTGCCTTTTACTTCTTGATCTCTCTCTAATCCTCAAAGCTCTCCTCTTTTCCTTCTCTTTAGCCACTCAGTCCAAATGCTACTTCTTATGATACCACCCTGGCTCACTGTCTTTGTTTTTTTTCTAAATACATGTGAGCTTTCTGTATACTTATTTGCCAGCTATCATGCCCTTTTTTGCTCCTTCTCAGTCAGTTTGTAAGTGTCTGGTATTCAGATATTTTAGCTGCCTTAAAAAAATTTCCCCTTTGTACCTTGTAGTGAAATCACACATACGAGCATATTTCTAGATTTGATTCTAGAATAATTTAGTATATAGCACTTACTGAGGTAGTCTGCCACATGCCAGACACCAGGCTACCTGATACTTTTTTTTATATCTTCTTCAGAAACCCTTATTGATTATTACTGTGTGTGTGTGTGTGTGTGTGTGTGTGTGTGTGTGTAATAAATTGTAATGTAAACTATATTTCTTACTATGAATTATGGTCAAAAAAGTTTTACTTCATTTTAACTTAATATAATTGCAAACCTGGGTCATATATTTTATTCAAAAGCAAATATTTCAGACATTTTTGTTCTCATCATTTTTACCAATTTGAGGTCTTGTGGATTGTAGTAGTTTCTTAAAGCAGGGTTGCTTGAACTATCTTGATAGCACAAACGAAATGTCATTTGGGCCAGGTTCATTTTCTCTCACCTGGTACAGCTCCAGGAGTTCATTGATTTCTGTAATTAAATGAGTTGGAAGTAAATTCCAGGCCTTTGCTGCACGTTAGTCATTGGTGCTATACTAGAATCTTAATAAGCTGTTGAGTGTGATCTTGTGGTAGAGAAGTGAGGTGTTCAGAGTCTTCCTGGTGCTCCCAGGCCATGTAGCAATCTGGGGTAATAATTGCCTCATTTAGGACAAAAAGAGAAAGAAGGTGAAATACCATTAGATTAAAATAAAACAGCATACTTCAGTAAGTGGTTAACTGAATAATACAAAATTCGTCCTTTTTTTTTTCTTTTAAATAAATCCAGCTTTTTGGATGCAGTTTCTTTTAGCTTCTTTCTAAGTGAAATGGCTCTGTTTGATTAGGATAGTAGTTATTATTTAAACCAAGAAAAGCCAATATAAAGCATTTTTAATTCATTCTCAGAGATGATAAGGTCTATGCTAAGTCAACAAATGCCAAGGACATTTTTGTTTGATTTTCTTGAGGCAGGTCTAAAAATTATACCATATCCGAATTCAGTTAGAGAAAAAAAAAAAGAGAAACATACCAGACTCTCAGATGTATAATCACAGAACGTGATAGTTAGAAAATAATCTAATATAGCTTTGAAAACAAATTATTACCAATTTTGTTCAATCAATGAGAAATTATAAATGTGGAAAATTTGCACATGTTCTTTGAAAGGAGTAGAGTTCAAAATTGAAATACATTTTAAGAATAACTTGATATAGAAAAAAATCTTGAGTTTTTTTTTAAATGTTTTTTAAATGTTTTTTTAAAACATTTTTTAAAAAATGTTTTTTTTAACATTTATTCATTTTTGAGACAGAGAGAGAGAGAGCATGAACGAGGGAGGGTCAGAGAGAGGGAGACACAGATTCTGAAACAGGCTCCAGGCTCTGAGCTGTCAGCACAGAGCCCGACGCGGGGCTCGAACTCACGGACCGCGAGCTCATGACCTGAGCTGAAGTCGGCCGCTTAACCGACTGAGCCACCCAGGTGCCCCAAAAATCTTGAGTTTTTATTTGCCAGTGGTAGAATCCTTCATCTCTAGAATTTCTGCCTGCTCTTAAGAATAAAAATGGCTTCAAAATTTTGTCCATGCTTTACTAATGCTCATACAATTTAACCTGGAAATTTCAATTTTAGAATATATTCTAAGAAAATTTTATGATGACTTGGAAAGATAATGTTTATGAAATAAAAATGTCACAAAACTTTCCTAAGAGTGGGGAAAATTGGGACTTAAAGTCCATGAAATCATCAGTTTGATAGTTATAACATGCCTATAAAATAACTAAGCACTTAAAATGAAAGTATACTGTTACTGATTGATAGGTAAATATTTTAATAAATATTATGGAGTAAAAAAGTATAAAGTTATACATTTGTATATGGATAAGCACTATTAAGTAATGTCTATATATACATATACATATATACATATATCATGTTTGGTTTATAATATATATTTGTGTGATCATATGTAGAAAATTTTTGAAAATTTATACCAAAATGTGAACAGTGGTTACCTTTAGTAGCGAGATTATAGATGCTTTTATTTTGCTTGTCTTCATCTTTTGATTTTGTCAGAATCAGCATTTATTTCTTGTGTTATTAAAATTAGCTTAAAGAAATTCACATTTTAATGTCATTTGGTGTAAAACTGAAAACGCAGTGATTTTTTTTTTTACCAAAAAGATGAATAGTAATTTGAACAGTATTCATTAAATGCTTATTAAAATGTTTTAGTCCCAATATTTTACTGGGAACTCTGGAATAAAAAGAGAAACAGAAGGTATTGTGCATATCCTACACAGTATTATAATTTCTAAACATAAAGTTACAACACTCCTTTGCTCAGATGTTAAAAAGCGGCTGCCTACTACCAAATGAATGAATTGAAAACCTCAGTCTGGCCTTTAAAACATCTACAAAACAATATTGAGTATGGCTATATATATATACATACATATACATATGTATGTATATATATATATACACATATATATACACACATATACACACACACACACGCATATATATACATATGTATATACATATATACATACATATATATACACACATATATATGTATGTATATATATATGTATGTATATATATATACATATATATATGTATGTATATATATACATATGCATATATACATATACATATATATGTATATACATATATACATATACACATATACATATATATACATATATATGTATACACATATACATACATATACATATATATGTATATACATATATACATATACACACATATATATGTATGTATATATATATATGTATGTATATATATATACATATATATGTATGTATATATATACATATGCATATATACATATACATATATATGTATATACATATATACATATATACATACATATATATACACACATATATATGTATATATGTGTGTATATATGTATATATGTGTGTATATATGTATATATACATATATATGTACATACATATATACATATACACATATACATATATACATATATATGTATACACATATACATACATATACATATATATATGTATATATATACATATACATATATATGTATATACATATATACATATACACACATATATATGTATGTATATATATATGTATGTATATATATATACATACATATATATGTATGTATATATATATATACATACATATATATGTATGTATATATATATACATATGCATATATACATATACATATATATGTATATACATATATACATATATACATACATATATACACACATATATATGTATGTATATATATATATGTATATATGTGTGTGTGTATATATATATATGTAGTAATGATTCAAGTGTATTTAATTAAATTATTATGTATAATAACCTATTAGTATTATATTGTACTGTGAATATTGCAAGTATGTATATGATATTGTTTCATGACCTCAGAGAGCTGGCAATCAAATTGAGAAAACCTAGGGGATTAATTGATATTGCGCCAGGATGAGTGGGAAGGAATTGCCTTGCCTTTGGTAGTTCATGCTGGAAAGGCTAGGCAAATTGGGTCAAATTGAGGGTTTGCCCACCTATGGTTTCATTCTTTCTTAGATTGCGTCCTGTAGTTGCTCTTAGGATATACATTCTAGGATAAACATATCCACAGCTTTTTGGCTTCTATCAGTTTTTTTTGTGAAGGTACATTGTCAGTATTGTCATTCATTGCTCACTAATTGCTTTTAAGATCTCAGTATCTTTGGTGTTCCATAGTTTTATTATGATGGGTTCAAATTTCTCCTCCAATTCTCAGTGCTGTATTCTGGATGATTTCTTCTAATAAGTCCTGTAATCCTTAACTGTTCATTTAACTATGTTTGATTAACTGCTTAGACAACAACTGAGTTTTTCATTTTATAAACTGCATTGATCATTTCTAGAAGTTCTGTTTGTTATACATTCAAATTCAGCTGTTCTTGTTGGTAGTTGGAATTGTTAGTATATTGGTTTTTTGTGTGCCTTTAGTTCCTTCTTTCACAATTTTAGGCACAGGTAAGTTATTGTACCTTCCTGATAATTATATTGTATAGAATGATCAAGGGCCTGATATTGCTATTTACTTAGACTATAGATCCTCACACATGTTAGATTTTTTTTCTACTATTTTTATAATTTAGGATTTTAGGCTTAGAATCTACTGGGATTGGGGTGCCTGGGTGGCTTAGTCAGTTAAGTGTCTGACTTCAGATCAGGTCATGATCTCACACTCTGTGAGTTTGAGCCCTGTGTTGGGCTCTGTGCTGACAGCTCAGACCCTGGAGCCTGCTTTGGATTCTGTGTTTCCCTCTCTTTCTGCCACTCCCCCACTCAGTTCTTTCTCTCTCTCTCTCTCTCTCTCTCTCTCTCTGTCTCTCAAAAATAAACATTTTTTAAAAAGTAAAAAAAAAAAGAATTTACTGGGATATAACCATTCCAGTAGCAATTTTTACATACATTTACTGGTTTATAAGTAGATATGTAAGCAGTATAAGTTGGGCCTCAAACCCATGGGACAGCAAACCTGTTATTATGAATTTTTAGCATAAGGATTTTTTTTCCTTTTTTAGATCCCAAATTGAAATAGGTAATCTTTCTTGTAATCTCTTTCTGCATTGGTTTTTCATATTTATTCATAGTTAGTGTTTTATACCTTTAACATTTTCAGTGTCTTATTCATAGATGACACCAGTTGCACAGTCCTCAGTTGAGTGTAAGATCCTTTAAATGCAAGCTTCTTGGTTATTAAATCCAACAACCTCTCCTCTCCTGTCTTTCTTTTCTCTCCTTCCCCTACTCATTCAGGGCAATAAAAGCATCAGCACAAGCTCACCTCGCTCATGTTCAGTTTCTTCTCCATTTTTAATTGCTTGGAAAAATCCTTTACTTTCCTCTGAAAACAGCATGAATTTAAAGCATATTTGTTGTATTTATTCAATGTACTTATATGTATTGAGGCAAGACTTTTTCTTGTTATCTGGTCTTCAACATTATGGGAAAAAGAAATCTTAATTAACATTATATATGTATGTATGTATTTTATTTATCATTCATATGTATATATGTATTATATATAAATAAGCATGCCTAATTTTCCACATGTATAAAACAAAATTGTTGAAAGTATTTTCTTCTCAATGTTTGACCCAGAGCTTATACGTAGTAAAGGTTTTACGGGTGTGTGTGTGTGTGTGTGTGTGTGTGTGTATACACACTCACACACACACACATGTGTGTGTGTGTATATATATACACACACATATGTATATACACACATATATATGTGTATATATATATATATACACACACATATATATGTGTATATGTATATATACACACACACACACATACATACATACATACATACATACATACATACATACTGATGAATTATAGGAAACCTACAGTTTTTTCATTAGGAAAAATTTTGAATGTGTACTTCTTCCCAGCTATTAATATAGCCCTCTTTCAGCAGTACTGATATTGCTTCCTATGACATAGATAGTACCCTCAGATATGGATGTAGACTAATGCAGGAAGCATCATGGAATACAGTGAAGATGGGTGAACATCAGCAATTACCTCAGCTAAGCATTAGTCAGTCAGCAGCAATAACTAATATACCAAAATTCAAAATGTAACCATGTCCGAACACACATCTAAAGCCTATGACATATCCTTATTGGGTATCGGACAGAATCCATTTTTTTACAGTGATACGTATTTCTAGCCTCATCTCCTACTGGTATTCTCCATCCACAAGTTGCCCTAATCCTTTCTATCTTTGCTTATTTTGCATTGTGCCTTTATATTAACTGGTCTATAAATGTTTTTCAACTTTCTCTTGTACTTTTTGTAAGGAGAAATATTGTTTCTTGTTACTGGAAGTATGGAAGGCACTTCTGCTGTCTGTTTCTTTTTCTCTCAATGTTTGCCAGTACATACCAGCATGACTTGTGGATTTTTCTTACATTTACAGTTCTAACCATGACTGAAAATGTTTGGGATTGTGATGGTAAAAATTGTTTTCATAAACATTATGGATTCTCATTATTCCATATGTTGTATATTCTAATTGCTCTGTATTATTCTTTGTATTATTGTATGAATTTACTTGGGAACCAACCTAGATTGAACGTTAGAATAGTATGTGAAATTTATTTACTATACAAATGCCAGAAAACATAGGAACAGTCAGTATATAGAAAAATAATTGCAGATGGCCCTTAATCTTATGAAAAACTGCTTAGTCTGGTTTTTAATAACATACAGGTTGATTAAACTACACTGTGATACCATTTCTCAACCTATCTAAAAACAAAACTATTGGAAGAAAATCTTTGCAACCTTGGATTAGGCAAGGATTTTAAAATATGATACCAAAGCCACAATTCATGAAAGAAAACAATATATTACACCTCATTAAAAATAAAACAAAAATAGAAACAAACCAAACTTTTGCACTTCCAAAAAACACTGTTAAGCTACAAGTTGGAGTAAATATTTTCCAATTAAAAATGATAAAAGATTTCCATATAGAAAATATAAACACTCAGAAGTCAATAATAAAAGAAACTATTGTTTAATGAGTTCATATTGGAAAAGATACTTCACCAAAAAAGATAGATGGAGACATATAAGAGCATAAAAAATGCTCAATATTATTAGTCACTGTGAAAATGCAAATTAAATTACCATGATAAGCTAGTATACACCTATTAGAAAGACTAAAATTTTAAAAGCTAAACATAAAAAGTATTGGCAAGGATGTGGAGTTACTGGGATTCCATTCCCTGCGTTTGGGAGCATAAAATGGTACAACCACTTTCGAAAATAGTTTTTCAATTTCTTAAATATTAAGAATTCACTTACCTTATGATCTAGCCATATTTACCTAAGATACAAGAAAGCATATATGTGCACACAGATATATATATTCATACACAGCATATATGTGTATGAATATTCACTGCAGCTTTATTTGTAATAGCTGAAAACCAGAAACAACCCAAATGTCCATCAAGGAATGGATACATGAACTATGGTTTATCCATACAATGGGATACTACCCCACAACAAGATGTAATGAACTGTTGATACACACTATAACTTGAATAAATCACAAAATAAATATACTGAATGAAACAAACTAGATACAAAGAAGTATATACTAGAAGATTCCATTTATGTAAAACTTTAGAAAATGTAGGCTAATCTAAAATAACAGAAAGCAAATTTGGTTGCTTGACAACAGAGGAGATAGAGAGGGGAGGGAGAGTAATAGGGATTCTGAATGGAGATGTCAAAACTTTTGGAGAATAGATATGTTGACTATCATATTTGTGAATATAATATACGGGTAAGATGACCACGCTTGCTTAGTTGAATGAAGAAAAGGAGGAACATGCCCCCTACTCTCTCTTCCTCAGTATGTTTCCTAAAGAAAAAAAAAACATAATAGGTCCAATAAAAGATTTGAGCTTTTAATCACAATTCAAGGTCAGTAGTCCTTGGATCTTTGGACCATACGTATCTATGATGAACTTAGAATTCCCTCAAGAGGGTATTGGAGACAGCCACGAAGTGAGTCCCCTTGTCTCTCAGCAGATTAGAGAAGTTTTTATTGTTCTTTTACTTTTTACTTTTTTGTATAAATGTACATGAAATTTTGTTCAGTCTTTATAGACACTTTTTTTGCTATCTTTACATGCATACAAATGTATAATTCTTACTGATAAATTGTATTTTCTCTCTTTTCTGTAATGGGTATAGAGGGATTTTTATTGGCAAGATTGTTTATATAATGTATATTATATGTTGTATACAATTATATATCATATACAAAATATATAATGTGATATACATATATGCAATATAAAGCTCATATGTATAGTTTATATATAGGTAAAAAATTTACCTATAAAAAATATACCTATATATAGGTAAAAACTTTCACATAAAGTTTATTATATATCATTTATACCTGAATAAAGTATATAAAAAAAGGAAGATGTGAACTGCACTTGTAACTTCTATAATGAAAATCTGGAAATAAATATGACAAAATATAAAACAAAAAAAAGTGTAATTATGGCCATTTACCCTCTTAATGATATATGTTTCTTATTCTCTCTTCCCTTCACCATATAGTTATACTTCAAATATATATAATACACATTTATCATTTATTTATCATTTATCATATATTTGTATCTATTGCTTATTGCAAAATAATGGAAATCAGAAAATGGAATCATCTAGAAATAGAGTAATATAGTAATTTGGTTAAACTTCATAAGAAATCCAATTATGCTGTAAATTAAATATATGTAACTAAAATTTAAGAACAAAATTATATTGAAGAAAATGTTAATCGAACATAAAATAAATAACATTTTGATTTTTAAGTAAAGGCATTGACTGAAAATTTCAATCAGCAAAATTCATGAAGGTTAATCCAAAATCATTGGAACCTGCCTAGAAATAAATTAATTCACTTGGAATATATCACTAAAATTATTTTTTGATCTAATGATGTGATAATTGAATTCTTCTTTTCTAATCTGAGGCAGGGGAGATAGTAGCACCACAAGGTAATTACTTGTCTAGTTAAATACATCGTCCTTTTTTGTGGAAATAATTTGCTTTCAGATTCATGCTGAGAAGCAACTAGCTTCTCTTTATCATAATATAATTTAACAAAATGTAGCATTCCTTCTACATCAAATTAAAGCAATTTGGAAAATTGAAGAGTCTTTGGGTCTTTGCTCTTCAATCATCTGCCATTGTTGCTCTCAGCCTAAAAAAGAAAAAAAAAAGGCACAAAAAAATCTCCAAGGGCTTAATTTCCTTTCATATAACCAAGCCAAGAGAAATGATGCCCCTAAAGATAGTGATAATTCAGAGGCTCATGCCAGCAATATTGTCTTTATACTACTTTTTCTGGGTCAAGCCAGTCCCTACCATGCTCTCACTGGACAATTTACAGCTAGATTAGATGATCACAGCCAATAAAATGTTTAGCCTGAATAACAGTAAGATGTCTATAATATTGACCAAGATGTCTCTCTTATTCTCTCTCTCCTTCCTTTTCCCCCACTACCTTCATATTCATATACACAAACCACCATCAATGGCGTTATTACAAGAAGAGAACAATTTCACTTCCTTATTAGTCCTTAAGCCAATAAGGAGGTGTATCATCATCCTATGATGAACAATAGTGTCTGTTTTTCTCATTAGGTTCCAGGTTTTAAGTGAGTAAAAATGCATTAGATAAGGTATATGTCAACTTTAAGTCATAATATTTAAGCAATATTAAAAAGATTCTGCATGCTCTGTGATGGCAGTTACAAAGATATTAGGTGAAGGAAGATAAACTAATATTGGTCATAAAAAGTAATTTCAGCATATTCTTTCTGAAGAATGTTTTGGACTGTCCTCTTTGGATGATTATGTAAGCATGCAAAATCTCATGTTATTTATAATATTTGCTGAAAAAAAACACAAAATAACAAAATTTCTGTACAGAAAAAAAATTCTATCTTGTCTGTCTTGAGTGGCACCACTATTGTAATAAATCTGGTCTTCCTGTCCTTGGTATATCTGTGTCTGTTTCATAGTTATAGGCAATTTTTCACAATATATGCACTTTTCACTTGTAATATAGTCTGGATAACAATTTTCAGAAATCCATATTTAATTACACATAACTAATTTAATTTAGTTTCAATGCTCTGAATCTTTGTAGAATGAAATCATTTTTCTTTATTGTAAATTTTATGTAAATTTGATATATTCTTTACACATTGCTCACTTTTGTAGCTTTATGTTTATGGAAGATTTCTAACATATATAAAATTTGAGAAAAGAAATGCCAATGCAGCTAATACCTACATAGAGTACTCACCACTTTGTTTCATCCCTACTTCCATCCAATTCCCATTTGCAAATGGATTATTTTGAAATGAATTTCTAACATCATTCATTTCATGTCTAAATATTTTGCTATGGTCTCTAAAAGATAATGATGCAAACATAACCACAGTACCTGTGATATTTTACCCAGCATTAAAAGTATTTTTATATAGATATATGTAGATACAGTGATTTATTTTAGCCATTTTGAAGCACTCCAAGAAATCAATACACCATAACTTATTGATTAAATCCCAATGATAATTTTTCCAATCTTTATGCCAGTAAAAACAAAGCTTCATTGAAGGATAGAAATCTTCATATTTTACCAGACATTGCCAAATTCCTCTCTGCACAGTTTACTGATTCACGTGCCTACTGGTAGTGAATGAGAGAACCCATGTGTCCTGATGTTTTCTAACACTGATAGTGTCAGATGTTTTTCACTCTTAAGAATTGAGGGGATCTGAAATAACTATATCATTGTAGTTCTCATTTGCATTTCCATTCTTGCCATGGAAATAAATCACATTTTACAATGGGTCATTTTGATTTTCTAATAACTGAATTTCCTATTCCTATTTATTTTTTACTAGTGTGACATTTGTCTTTTTCATTGTATCAATATCCTAGTTAAAAGCACTGAATAATCCTCCCAGTTTGTGGCTTGTCTTTTCCGTGTGTTATTAGCTGAACAACAACAAAAATTAACTTCAAATCTTTCAATATATTAGTGACATATTTTAAACTTGCACATTTTTCCCTTATGTTTTTTTGTATGACTTCTCTTTTTATATTTGAAATCTTTCTCTACCATAATGACATTAAAATATCATCTAAATAATTTTTACGTAAATATTTCAGGTTTATCAATTATTTTTTTCTAGAAATTTTGTATTTTTTTTGTATTTTTTGAAGGAAGAATCTAGTATTTTTATATATGATGGCCAAAAATTCCAATGCCATTTTTTGTTCAATTCCTTCTTACTCTCTGATTTGTAATACCATTTGTGTCATTGACCATATTCTCATATGTGCATGGGACTGTCAGGAGTCCCTATTCTGATCCATTGGTCTGTGTTTTATGTCCCGATTTAAGTACCCCATCAGTTAATTGCTGGTATTTTGTAAAGTCTTGAATCATGTAGGGCAAATCCTTTTATATTCTCCTTACTCTCTTCTTTTGATACTGTTTTTACTAGTCAGTGCCCATAAAATTTTCATATGAATTTTAGTATCAGTTTTCCAACTTCTATAAAAAAACTTTATTTTTATGCTTACATATTTATCCTTAAAATATTGTATAGTAACTACTGTGTTCTAATCATTGTTCTAAGTGTTTTCCATATTAACCTATATAATCTTTAAAAATGCTGTTATATTTTTGTGAAAAAAAAGTGTAGACATTGAAAGATTGAGAGAATATAATCATGGTTTTTTCAAAACCCTTGTGAAATAGATGAAATTTAGTAAAATTGACAGAAAAAAAGAAAAGCACATACTAACAATATTAGAAATGAAGAAGGGGATTAGGGAAATAATGACAAGAGATATTTCTAGAAAATTACTAAAAAGTACTATGTATAATTTTATGTAAACACATTTGAAAATTGAGATGAAAGGAATTTTTTCCAGGAAAAATTTTAAACTTAAGAAAATTATTTTTTTTTTTTAAGTAAAAGACCATGGTCTTTCAATAAACTGAATTGGCATTGAAAAACCACTGACAATTTCAAGGCATGTTTTATCCTGAGTATTTATTTCTATGAGGCTAGAACCATGGTGGCAATACCAGACAATGCCAACATAAGAAAGAAAGAAAGAGTATAGATAAATTTTACTTGATAATATATTTATACTGTTGTATACCTTTCCATTTAAAATATATATCTTGGAGATCTTTAAATGTCAATTATTTGTAACTTTTTCATTATTATTCTAATTAAAGATTTATAGTATATTACTTAATAAGTTTATTAGGAAATGACATTCTTATTGTTTGTAAAATCTATTGCATTTTATTTTCAAATTTATAGTCTACAATACTTCCTAATCCAATTATTATCCCTCTCATTGATTTTCTATCTAGCTATATTTTTTTTTTTCAACGTTTATTTATTTTTGGGACAGAGAGAGAGAGACAGAGCATGAACGGGCGAGGGGCAGAGAGAGAGGGAGACACAGAATCGGAAACAGGCTCCAGGCTCTGAGCCATCAGCCCAGAGCCCGACGCGGGGCTCGAACTCACGGACCGTGAGATCGTGACCTGGCTTAAGTCGGACGCTTAACCGACTGCGCCACCCAGGCGCTGTATTTTTTAACTCTCCACAGAATATCCAATAACGGGGATGATATTGCATATCCTAGAATTTTTTCTTACTGATGGCTGTCCTTCCAGAATTTCCCCGTAAAGAAAGATTTTGGCACTTAGAATGTGATAAAGTTGGTTCTGCATAAAAGTAATCTGAATAAAAGCAGAAAAATGTGTTTCAAGGCTACCACCATGATCCAAACCAGGAGTAATAGTGACTGAGACAAGGATGGTGATAGTGGCAAGGATGGGAGGTGCTCAATTTTTTTTTTAAGTTTATTTTATTTGGAGAGAGAGAGAGCACGGGCAGGGAGAGGAGGAGACAGAAGAAGAGATTATCTCAAGCAGGCTCTGCACTGACAACACAGATGCAGGGCTTGATCTCACAAACTGTGAGATCATGACCAGAACCAGAGGTCAAGAATCAGACACTGAACCGACTGAGCCACCTAGGCGCCCCTATACCTTAACTATTTTTAAATTTATCATTCACCAGTGTTGAGTATATTTATATTGCTGTACAACAGAGTTTTAGAACTTTTTCATTTTGCAACATTGAAACTCTATGTCCACTAAACACCAATTCCCTCTCTCTTTCTCCCAGCCCTTGTCAATCACCTTCTGCTTTCCGTTTCTGTAATCTTGACTACTTTAGATGCTTCATGTGAGTGAAATCATAGAGTATTTGCTGTTTTGTTACTGGCTTATTTCACTTAGCATAGTGTCCTCAAGTTTCATCCACATTGTAATATGTAAAATGGATTTCCTTCCATTTTAAGGCTGCATAATTTTCCATCGTATGTGTATGCCACATTTTTTTTTTTATCAATTAACCTGTTGATGGATAGTTTGGTGGCTTCCACGACTTGGATATTGTGAATATGTTGCAGTAAAAATGGATGAGCAAATATGTCTTCAATATCCTCCTTTAGATTCTTCTGGATATATACCCAGAAGTGGGTTGCTGGACCTTAATTTTTTAAGAAACCTCTATACCGTTTTTCCTAATGGCTGTACCACTTTATGGTCCCACCAACAGTGCGTGCCAACATCCTCCAATTAAGGCATAACCAAAGCCTTCTCTATAATATTCAGCTTTCCCACTCCTCTGCCTGCTTTTGAGTCTCTGCCAAATGCAAGTGATAATAGCTGACTGCCTTGTTATATAGCAAGCTCTAAATAATAGTCTTTGTTCTCTTTTGGGTGCCTTTCATTTATTTCCACACAGAATTCAAACTCAGTATGAACCCAAAGTCTGAGAAAGAGTTTGTGGCTTGATAAAAATACCAGCTCAGTATAATATAGTTCATAAACCCACTGAATTTTCTTTGCAACTTGATAAAGTTATTCTAAGTTTAACTAAATATAAAAATGAGAGAAAAGGCAAAAAATATGGAAAAAAGGTAACTAAAAAGGGAGATATGCCTTGCCTAATATTAAAATATATTTTAAAGTTACATTAATCCAAATGGCAGGGCACTGCTATAAATTAGCCAGTTAAGGGGCGCCTGGGTGGCGCAGTCGGTTAAACGTCCGACTTCAGCCAGGTCACGATCTCGTGGTCCGTGAGTTCGAGCCCCGCATCGGGCTCTGGGCTGATGGCTAGGAGCCTGGAGCCTGTTTCCGATGCTGTGTCTCCCTCTCTCTGCTCCTCCCCCGTTCATGCTCTGTCTCTCTCTGTCCCAAAAATAAATAAAAAAACGTTGAAAAAAAAATTAAAAAAAAAAATTAGCCAGTTAAATCAGTAGGGTAGAAGAGAACCCAGAATGTTAGTAGTATAAATAAGACGTGATTATATAGTAGAAAACAAGCAAATATTTCAAATAATTGCTAAAATTAGATTTTTTCAATTATTTGGACTGTGTACATATATACATATCCTCAAAATAAATGACAGATTGGAACTTAAAAGGTTAACTGCTTATCTAAAAATAAATAATCCAAAATTAATGATTGTATGTTCTTGAACTTTCATATATCAAATTATTGCATCTAACATTTAAAGAACTAACTTCATGAAAATAAAGAAAACATTGATAAAAAAAACTAGGAGCAGATAAACATCTTTTTCTCAGATTCAACAAAATTCAAGCAGACAAACAGTGGTAGAAACAGAAAAGATATAAATAACATAAAGAATAGCATTATTTAACCAACAAAGAAAACATTTATGTTCTTCTCAAGTGTCAGTCGCATTCTTTGAAAAAAAAATACAAAAACACATTTAGATAGACCACAAAGGAAAATTAAATTTCAAACAGTAATGATAACATAATGTTTAACCTCTGGACTTAATTTATTAACTAAAAGTAAGCATAAATAGCAATAATAATGACAAAAATTTCTGAAACACTTGAGAATTTTATAACATACTTATAAACACATCTTGGATCAAAAAAAAAAAAAGACTGCAATTAAGTGAAAGCACTATATATCATAACAAATGGGTCTAGATTCAAATACTACTAGGAAGAAAAGTTAGCCTTGTTCATTTTTATAGCCAATGTGAGAAAATAAATGACTTAAGCATCCAGCATAATATGTTAGATAAAGAGTGATATATCACAATTGAGGACAGGAGACATAAAGGGCTCCCAGCAATGAGATACTCCTATCCATTTTGGAATCTACTTTTCCTTCTGTATCTTATTCTAGACCTGCTGGCACCTCTCAATTTTCCACCTACACCTCACGGAATTACCTAAATAAATTACATTGTATTTCCATTTCTTAGCATCACATCATCCTTCAAAGCCTGCTTCTGTGAATTATTTTTTGATGTTAATCCGGTTACAGTAAAAACAACAAAACAAAACAAAAACAACATATAGCATGGATTAATATCGGAGTATATTTAAAAATTAATACTTAATTATGTCCACTCTTATTATGTGTATGGCATCTGTAACTAGATTAGTAAGTAGCTCTTCCACAGCCTTATCCTTATTGTTTTCCCTACATAGGTTATAAAATGGTTGATAAAGAGTTTACTTTTAGAAGAGCACTAATACATTTGTGACATGTTAATGACAGTAGTTTAACAGAAATGGAACAAAAGATGGAGAAATGTACCAAAGGTGAGCGATAAAGCAATAATTTTGACGGAAGGCCAGAGAATTTATGATATTTTCAGATAAGGAATAGACCTTTGGCCCCATTACTTAAGCTGATTATGTTGTCATTTGATTTTCCTTTGAGCCCTTCTCTTATCACCACACTGTGATCTCATTGTATTTATTTTGCCACTTTACAGGATTTACTCAGTCAAAGATCTTTGCCTCTAGCAAATACAACTTAGGCTAAATGATTTTCAGTTATACTTCAAAATCAGAGCTATGATAGCCGCCATTTGTAGTTCAAAAAATTCCTCTTGTGCCTCTACCATCCCTCCTACAGTTTCTGCCTTTTCCATCTCCTATTGATGGATAAAACATGCTGACTACATAGTAAATTCTAAAAGACCTCTACCAGTGAAGATTTTGGGAAGAAGTGCATCCCCATACCTACTTGGAAGATGATCTAGTCAGCAATAAGAACATACACTCAGGAAAAATCAGAAGGATGAAAGTTCTTGTGACAGAGAAGCACTTGTATTTCCATGATGCTGGGTGCCTGAGCTGATGGGAAGTGGCTGTCAGATAATAAGCTGGATAGATCACCTCCTTGTCATATCAAAATCTTTTAGTTTTGTAAAAGTAAGGAAACAATGCAGATTTCCCTGTGATGGAGTTAAATCAAGTTATATTGAAGATTTTTAAACTGCAAAATGTACAAAACAAAACAAAACAAAACAAAAAGTAAACTGCAAAATGTCACATAAAAATGAAATGCAGAATCAATTTGATTATAGCAAGTGGAGAGAAAGGTACTTGCAAAGTAGGGGTGACGGTGGGAAGGAACTATTGCAATAAGAAGAATATTTCCACCATAAGATCACAAGCAAGGATTTCAAAGGTCAGTCAGAAAAAGAGCAGAGAGAAAGAGAGCAGGGGGAAGTGAGTAAGTCTATGAAGAACTGGCTGTGGGAAAGTAGGATGAAATGGTGAACCATGGTTGATGAAGGAGTGTTTCTTCCTGAAGTCAGTTTCTGCTTGGCTGTATAGCGGGTGAGAGTCAGGGTGAGTGAATCTCATGGGACCGAAGATGGAGAGAACCTTAACTAAGCTGTGATCAAGCCAAGGTAGCAGGTATTTTGTCCAGATTGGTCCAGTGGATACAAACAATTCAGCTAATCATTATTAGGCACCGAATGGGAATTTGGAGAGTCATTGGCCTTCTCAATGGTAAAGGGGAGCATGCATAAATCTTAACTAAGTCATATGGGGAAGGATGGTTCTTTGCATTAAGCTGTTTCTGGAACACAAAGAATTAGGGGATTTTTTTTTTAATTTTTTTTCAACGTTTTTATTTATTTTTGGGACAGAGAGAGACAGAGCATGAATGGGGGAGGGGCAGAGAGAGA
The DNA here is from genome assembly GCF_018350175.1 of Felis catus. Classification (NCBI taxonomy): domain Eukaryota; kingdom Metazoa; phylum Chordata; class Mammalia; order Carnivora; family Felidae; genus Felis; species Felis catus. Next base: position 64,151,376 of record NC_058379.1, on the reverse strand, counting down.
GGGAGACACAGAATCGGAAACAGGCTCCAGGCTCTGAGCCATCAGCCCAGAGCCCGATGCGGGGCTCAAACTCACGGACCGCGAGATCGTGACCTGGCTGAAGTCGGACGCTTTAACCGACTGCGCCACCCAGGCGCCCCGATTTTTTTTTTTTTAAACTGATGTTGTATTCCAGATTCACAGGGCTTGGGTAAAGTTCAATATTGTTCATCACTTTAATATGGGAATTACTTGACAATTATGAGAGACTGAATATTCAAATGGCCAGCACACATATGAAAATAAAACCCTGACTGCAACCTCTCTGGCAACCTGCTGAAAAACTACACCACCACCTCTGCAAAAATTGGCCCTGAATGGTCAGGACATTACCAGTCAACAACTTCCAGTCTTCCTATTATTTGTCCCTGTTCCCAACTCAGGGGCAACCGGAGAAAGTCACTTAATTTCCCCAAACAAACACATAGGACACTGTATCTCCACCTTCCCAATACCATCAGTGCCTAATTAGAGCATTCCTGAATCCTTCCCTTGTTTTTACCATCAAGTTTTCCCATTCCCCTACATACCTTTGAATAGTTCCACCAAATGCAAGTGATGGTAGCTGACATTTTTGTTACAACAAGCTCTAAATAAACAGCCCATTTGTTCTTATTTGGATCATCTTTATTTCCATAGTTTTCTTGGAGGCTCCACTGAGACATGGTCTGCATTGCCTGTCACCACAGCCTCTAGCCTTTGACCAAGTGAGATATACACAAAGGTCCCTTGTGCCTTGCTGTTCATGGCTTCATGGTTCTATGCCAATGCGATAAGCCTGAACTCAGCACTGCTTTGAGTATCTCTGCCATTTATTCTCAGTTTGTTACCCCAGTTTTGTTACTGGTTCCCATTGCTTGTAATCTTTGGTGGAAACAGGACATTCCTTTTCATCCCTTTTGCTCTGTTTTGTGTTGAGCTGTCTAAAAGTTTTGATTGCCACAGAAGGGGAATCACAGACAGAACATAGTTAAAGACTTTATAAGCCTGTGGTTCAAGCTGGCCTCAGAGACTATATATATATTAGAAGCAGTTATTTGCTTGTTATTCACTTTTCTTTCAGATTGTTCATGCTTGAAAATAACAATTTCAAATTTATACATGAAGAGTAATTATCAGGTAAATGTATATAACATTGTTTCACAGATTATAAAAATCTTCAAAATAGAATGGAAACCTCTCCCCAAGAATTTCTGCTTTCTATTATGGACATGTAGGACATTTATTTTAATTCTTATATGTCATCTCTACAAAGAACAAAAACAAAAACTTGAAGATTTTTTGGGCAGCTGTTTATTTATTTTGAAGTGAGAAATTATCAGCAGCCTTGCCATATCTAAAGCAGCACTTTCTCCCTTTTTTCTTGTGTTATGTAGCCTGAAGCCACATGAGCAATAGACTAAAATTCCCACTATTACTACTACATTCCTTTCAGTTTGTCAGAGGTTTTGGTTAGGCCCCAATTAAAATGAAAATTCCATTTGAAAAAAATCAAACATAATCAGGGTTGAAGCCCATGACACAAAGCTTATTGTCTTGATAGATTCAAATACCTTATATACTAGCTTGATGTTGTTCCTAAATAGGAAGAAGTGACCAAATTGGCAAAAAAGAGGGCTGGGATGAGATATTTGAGTTCTTTGACCTTTTTTCTGCTTTCAGGTTAGTGAAGTTTTTAATGTTATCTTTGTGTTAGTAAATTCTTTGTGGTCAGAGGCCACCCAAGGAACATCACCCAGTGGGCATTTTCCCTGTACTTCTGGATCCCTGGTCCTTATGTGTTGTGTTTTGTTTTGACATGATGTTGTTATTGTCATTTTATCTCATTTTAGCCTGTCACACCATTGTTATCCAGATGCCTGGGTGTCTTTCTCAGTTATAATCTATCAAGTCCTAGCATCATTCAGTGTCCTATTTAAGTTGGCAAATAGAGAATGATGGTTTTGTCATTAACACATAAAACACCCTGGTGCTTGGAAGAGTGGCCGCAATAACAAATGGGTGCTTGATGCCTGAGAAATTTGAACAGGAACAGTTCATTTACATTAACAAATGACAGTCTCCCAAGTTCTAATTTAGCGTAACCAGTGCTAAGGAAATCAGAAAAGGGAAGAGAGAAATAGCTTGCGGGAGAAGAGAATAATGTAAGAGTCTTCATTCAACGGGAAGTTAAACTGGGCCTGAATTAGTAATGTTAAACACACTGGATAATTATGCATTAAAGGTAAATCAATAAAGTGGGAAAAGGCAAATAACATGGTGAGTGCTGGTGGGATAATAGTTATTTTTCTGGGCCATTTAAGTGCAATGCAGGTTGAAGAAGGGGATCTTTGTAAACTCAGAAGGGTTTTTGTTTTTGTTTTGTTTTGAGGAAGGATCCTTTTATTTTTTTCTTCTTGTGCAAACCAAGTGATGATTTCCATTTTACAGCAGAAAATAGGTGAAATCAGAAATAGCTAATTCTGGGGCATCTGGGTGGCTCAGTTGGTTAAGCATGGGACTCTTGGTTTCAGCTCAGGTCATGATCTCACAGTTAGTGAGTTCAAGCCCCCCATCAGGCTCCATGCTAATGGCCCGCTTGGGATTCTCTCTCCCTCTCTCTCTGACCCTCCCCTACTCATTCTCTCTGTCTCTCTCTCAAAAATAAATAAATAAACTTAAAAAAAAAAAGCTAATTTATGTACAAACCTAAGACCTTTCCCTCATTCAAGGACCTATGTAAATTCCTTCTCCATGAAAATTTGCCTTCATTCTTTACATTTATTTTGTGTAAACTTCATATCTAGAAGGTCATAAAATTAACTGGTAAGAGAACTTTAAAACATAATGTATGCTTAGAGACTCTTCTTTTACATATGCTTTAAATAAATCCAGAGATAGAGGTACTGTTTTTATATTTTTGTGAAATATAGATGTGAAAACGAGGCATGCAAAAGCTAAGTATCACATGTGGTCTCAAAAAGTTGCAAGGAATCGAGGAAGGATTTTATCTTTATAGGTCTGACTCTGGAGCCAGTGTTATTAACCATTTCTTTATTCTGCCCTCAATAAACACTCTTTAAGTGAACAAAGACACAGCTGGGATTTGGGTTGGGCAGTAAGAGGTCATGGTGGGGTAAGAGAGGGATTGCAGTTTGCTAACTCTACCTACACATGCTTTGGTCTCCCCTTGCTGACAGGAAGATTGTGGTGTTACGAGCAGATTGTGAGGCTAGACTGCCTAAGAATAAAATCTAGCTCTACTGCATACTAGCTGTATGACTCACTCAGGGGAAGTTTACTTTATCTCTCTGTGTCTTAGTTTTCTGAGCTATAAAAAGATAATTTTGGTGACCACCGAATAGTGTTGAAGGATTAAATTTGTTAATATATATAAGAAGATACAAGTATTTATAAGTGTCTGCTACTTTTATTCCTTTTTCATAACTACATTTAATATGAAATGTTTTTGCAACTACTTAGATGCTTTATTATATATCTTAATGAAATTAATATTTTATATCACTCTTATATAAACTTCCTAGAACATCTGAGACTTTTTTTTAATTTTATATATGAAATTTATTGTCAAATTGGTTTCCATACAACACCCAGTGCTCATCCCAAAAGGTGCCCTCCTCAATACCCATCACCCACCCTCTCCTCCCTCCCACCCCCCATCAACTCCATCTGAGACTTTTTAGTGCTATGAAATATAGGTTGAGGGGCGCCTGGATGGCTCAGTCGGTTGAGCATCTGACTTCGGCTCAGGTCATGATCTTGCGTTTTGTGAGTTCAAGCCCCACGTCAGGCTCTGTGCTGACAGCACAGAAATTAAGAAAGAGAAATAGCATGTGCCAAAGGCCTTTGACTGAACAATATTGTTAAGAGTTCCTGAAAGTTGGATCAATGTGGCTCGAATAAACAAATGCCACCATAATTCAAATGACACTGAGTAGATGATATCAAAATTTTGAATTTAAAAAATGCTATATGATACAAAGATACAAACTGGTAAATTAAGTAAAAGAATTAAACAACCTAAACATACTTGCAACCATTATAATGGGTGAAGGGTTAATATTTTCACTATTTACAGAACTCATTCAAAAATGTTACTTTTTCTTAATTTTATATTTATAGATCGTTTTAGTCTTTCAGTAAAGCCTTATGTTTTCTTAACATGGGTCCTATGTATTTCACTCTTAATATATTTTTATGGTTTTTATAGCTTTTCTAGTTAATTCTAATTGGATTTTAGGAGGGTAGGATTTTTATTTTAGGTGCATGTTTTGTACTAGAATACCATGAAGTATTGATTTGTGTACATTTATATTATAGCCAATCATATTAGCCTAAGAAATTTTAATATTTTTAAAATTGTCAGTCTGTAAAGATGTATAACTCTAAACTCAAAACAAAATATACAAAACATATTTATACCAATATTTGTACCATTTACTTCATTTTTAAAAAATAATATTAACTTACAATTTGAATAATAACAGATTTTAAAGATTGGATTACATTGTCCTCTAAGATTTACATGAAAAAGTAAATGCAAAATAGTAGCTAAGATATGTACATTAAAAGTAGGAGTTCCAATGAAGTTTTACTATGCTGGATATTAGTAGACCCATCATAATAAAATCAATTTGGCATTGGTTAGAAACATAAAAATAAATCATGAAAAGTAATATAGAATGTCCAGATTGCATACCTCTGGTAATAAAAAATGAGGTTATTAAATGCAAAACTCTCATTAAGTAGAGAATCTATTTAAAATACCAAGTGTATATAATTGAACATATCAAATGAAGATAATACAATGATGACTAGGGTTCAACATGCAGAAGAAGGAGATACAGAGAAGATAGCTTGGCACTGGGGATTACTTTTTTACTAGATGCATCCTACCAAGTCTTGAAATTTTGGGTAAGAGGCTAAGAGGTTCATCAGAGCTTTTAGTAACATCTTAAGAGTTAGGGTGACAAAACATGACCTTCCAAGGAGGACAGGGCTTGATAAAAATACCACATTTTGTGTCCTTAAAAGACTCAACCTAGCAAAAATTGTAAACCAGAGTGCACAGCCATTGCAAGGACTGAAGACCAGCTCTGAATCATCTTCCCATCCCTGATATTGTATTAAGGTGCCCCTGTCTTTTTTCCTAAAACAAACAAACATCTTTTCGGATGTAAAGTGACATCATAATACTTTATTTCTGTATTTTTATTCTGCATTGCTTCTAGATACACTATCCACCATACAAGAAAATAACCATATTCATGAAGAAACAAGAAACATGATTTAAAATAAAGAGCAACAGACTTATAGATCTTTGAGGGATCTAGAAAATATAGTTATCAGATGCATGTCTTAATGTGTTTAATTAGTTGAGATACAGGAAGAAAATTGGTAGACAATTAGAAAATGTAAAAAGAACTAAATAACAATTACCTAACTTAAAAAACTGAAGTTACATACTAATTATACTGAAAAACTTAGTAAATTGGAAGATAGATTAGAAAAAAAAGAAAATAGTAAGAAGTAGGAAGAGACTAAAGGAAAGAAATACAGATGATAAGGGAAAGACATAGATGATATTGTTAAAGGATGTTTATTTTTTTAATTTAATTTAAATCCAAGTTAGTTAACATATAGCGTAATAATGGTTTCAGCAGTAGAATTTAGTGATTCATCATCTACATATAATGTCCAGTGTTCATCGTAACAAGTGCCCTCGTCAATGCCCATCACCCATTTAGCCCATCCCCCCACCCAATACCCCTCCAGCAGCCCTCAGTTTGTTCTCTATATTTAAGAGTCTCTTATAGGGGCTCCTGGGTGGCTCAGTCGGTTGAACGTCCGACTTCGGCTCAGGTCTTTATCTCGTGGTCTGTGGGTTCAAGCCCTGCGTTGAGCTCTGTGCTGACAGCTCGGAGCCTGGAGCCTCCTTCGGATTCTGGTCTCCCTCTCTCTCTGCCCCTCCCACGCTCATGCTCTGTCTCTCTCTCTGTCTCTGTCAAAAATAAATAAACATTAAAAAAAAAAGAGTCTCTTATAGTTTGCCTCCCTTTCTACTTTTATTTTTCCTTCCCTTCCCCAAATTCATCTGTTTTGTTTCTTGAGTTCCACATCTGAGTGAATTCATATGTTGTTCCTTTCTCTGAATGACTTATTTTGCTTAGCATAATACATTCTATTTCCATCCACGTTGTTGCAGATGGCAAGATTTCATTCTTTTTGATCGCTGAGTAATATTCCATTGTGTGTGTGTGTGTGTGTGTGTGTGTGTGTGTGTGTGTGTGCACGCAGGCATGTGTGCACACCACATCTTTATCCATTCATCAATCAATGGACATTTGGGCTCTTTCCACACTTTGGCCATGTTAATAGTTCTACTATAAACATTGGGGTGAATGTGTCCTTTCAAATCAGCATTTTTGTATCCTTTGGATAAATACCTAGTAGTGCAATTGCTGGGTCATAGAGTAGCTCTATTTTTAATTTTTTGAGGAACCTCCATACTGTTTTCCAGACTGGCTATACCAGTATGCATTCCCACCAGCAGTGCAAAAAAGTTCCTCTTTCTCTGCATCCTTGCCAACACCTGTTGCTTTCTGAATTGTTCATTTTAGCCAGTCTGACAAGTGTAAGGTGGTATCTTATTGTGGTTTTGATTTATATTTCCCTGGTGATGCATGATGTTGAGCTTCTTTTCATGTGTCTGTTAGCTATCTGGATGCCTTCTTTGTTGAAGTGTCTTTTCATGTCTTTTGCCCATTTCTCCACTAGATTATTTGTTTTTTGTGTGTTGAGTTTGGTAAATTCTTTATAAATTTTGGATACTAAACCTTTATCCATTACATCATTTGCAAATATCTTCTCCCATTCTGTCAGTTGCCTTTTAGTTTTGTTTATTGTTTCCTTCACTGTGCAGAAACTTTCTATCTTGATGATGTCCCAGTAGTTCATTTTTTGGTTTTGTTTCCCTTGCCTCCAGTCATGTCTAGTAAGAAGTTGCTGCTGCTGAGGCCAAAGAGGTTGCTGCTTTCCTCCTCTAGGATTTTCATGGCTTCCTGGCTCACATTTAGGTCTTTCATCCATTGTGAATTTATTTTTGTGTATGGTGTAAGAGACTGGTCCAGTTTCATTCTTCTGTACTTTGCTGTCCATTTCTCCCAGCACCATTTGCTACAGAGACTGTTTTGTTTTTTTTTCCCCAATGGGTGCTCTTTCCTACTTTGTCAAAGATTAGTTGGCCATATGTTTGTAGGTCAATTTCTGGGTTTTCTAATCTGTTTTATTCTGTTCCATTGATTTCTGTGTCTGTTTTTGTGCTCTCTTTAAGGGTTTTTATGGTTTCAGGTCTCACATTTAGGTCTTTAATTCATTTTGAGTTTATTTTTGTGTATAGTAGAAGAAAGTGGTGCAGGTTCATTCTTCTGCATGTTGCTGCCCTGTTTTCCCAAGATATTTGCTGAAGGACTGCATTTTTTCCATTGGATATTCTTTCCTGGTTTGTCAAATATTAGTTGGCCATACATTCATGGGTCCATTTTTGGGTTTTCTAATTTGTTCCATTGATATATGTATCTGTTTTTGTGCTAAAAAATGTGTAGAATTCCAGAAATAATGAAGAAAAAATGAGGCTACTTTAAGGAGATAATGGTTGAAAGTTTCTAAGCATAATAAATAAAAGAAAAAACACATTTATAACAAAGCTTCCTAAAATTTTTTGTTTAAAGGAAAAACAGCTATTAAAAGCAGCGAGAGGAAAATTTAAAATCATTTATCACCCTTAGGAAAAATAAAACAATTAGACTTAAAAGAAGAGATTGAAGTCAGAAGACAATGGAATGTTGTATTTAAGGTGCCCGAAGAAAATAATTGCCAAATTAGAGTTCTGTATACTATAAAAATGCCTTAATGTTAGAAGAGAGAAGAAAAGGTAACTTTACGATTTAAATAAACTGTTTTTGTCAGTAGCAGAAATGAACTAAAGTAAAGTTTCTTTAGGCATAATCAAAATAGTTTTCAAAAGAAATTCAATTTCTTAGTAATAATTTCCAAATATTATGTTATATGGAGCAAATAATGAATGTTACATTTTTTTTCTTTAGTGAAATATAGAAGAATAATTGTTCCTCTCCCACCCCTCACAACAAAATATTATGGAAAGAAAAGATGCCAGAAAATTTAAGTTATAAATATGTTACTTCAATCTAACTGAAATTTAAATTTATTTTTATATTCATTTATTTATTCATTTACTCATTTTTTACTGAAAAGATTGGAAGAAAACCCCTAAGTTTAAAACAGAGATATAGGATAGGTTAAGCGAATTCAGTTTGATCACATAGGTCATAAATTAAGGGAGCTATAAAACTAGTTGATATGCAGATTTTATAGTTTACCTAATGCTTAAAATTATTAGAAGGAAAACAGTTTTGGAATGAAAGGTGATGTATTTTTTTAGTCAATTCCAAAAGATCATGTATCCAAACCAAATCTATAAGGAAGGAAAAACTCATGGGAAAGCCATTCTTGAACTATTGGAGAGCTTAACATTTAGTTCACAGAAAAAGGATCACAGTAAGCAGGATAAAGCAGAGTAGTTAATGCACAAGCAAATTATTTTGAGGGAAAAGACATCAACAGTGCTTATAAAATGAGTCAGACCTGCCTTCCTTTAGGAATTATGCAAAGATCCATCAGGCTTTTTGTGTTTTGACCTAGAATTCTTATTCTCCTTTAGTTGGTCAGATATTCTGCCATTCTTCCATAACTTCCTACCCAGATTCTGATGCTAGACTTGGATGTTTTCACTTTTCTGAACATCCTTTTTTTTTTGTTTAGAATGATTCCCTGGACTTTTATTTTAGAGTTCAGTATGGCACAGATATCTCTTATTCCCTCTTTTTCCCACCCCCAACCAATACATATACCAGTGCCACTTTGATTTTAGGTGACTTTAAATTCCAGATGATCCTAATGTATCCTCACATGTGAATTAGGCACTGCAGTTGACTTGTTAAACCCTTCAGTGCTTTAGGAGGCATCTCAGTACTAATAATGATCATATATTTATTAATTCCCATATCTAGGGAGTTAGCATCGTCTCTTCTATGGCTTTGTCCTCCTATTTGGCAAGTGTGAGCAGTGTTGAAAAATAAATTGGATTTGGACAACCTATGACCACTACTGGAAACACTATTCAAGAATATCCTTGATTAATAGATTATACTTAATAGTCTTCTGAATTTCTAGCAATTATTTCACATGACCATATTTGGTCACACTTCCTACATAATTAAATGATTCCCATTTATCATAAAATTCAATAAAGGCAGAAGAGTCACTGATCATATCAGTATTAACATTAGTCATAGACTGCTTCTAATACATATATTTTCTGCCAAATTTTTTGGCCATAAATTATTAACCTCTACAGTCTTTACTTGCTAGTTAAATGAAGCTGAAAATTCCAGATTGATCAGAATGATTCTTGCCCCAGTATTAACTGATTTACTAAATTTCAGTTGTTAGGACCCAAGAAAAAATGCCTTCACATATCAGACTTTCTACATACTTAAATAGTAAATAGATTTCTAAAATATCATATGGGATATGACATGTTAAAAAATTTTGTATAGTGAAGTTAAAACTGTAATATAGTCTCATAGATTGAAAGGTGATTTTGTGTTTACACATTGCTCATTCATATTATGTGGGTTTTTGGATCTCTGTGTGTGTTTTCTATTTTTAATGGGAGGGGTAAAATTGAGAACACAGCATATTTTACCTCTAGGGTTCCCCTCCTAAGACTTTTTCACAGGCTTATTTTTCTCTTTGTTGTCTGGAGACATTCTGATAACCATCAGAGATACAGTCATTCACAGAATTAGTTACTGCAAGAAGTTTTTACTTTCACTCTTATCCCTGTTTATTAAATGGAAATTATATCCCGGTAAAGGAATATTATTGTTCTTGTTGGGAACAAGATGAAAAGAGATGAGAAGAGGGATAAAAAATGAAAGGGGGAAAGAAAGTGGAGAAGAAGGAAAGAAGAGGGGGAAAAAGTTTCCTAAAAAAAAGGAGAATGTCTCATGAAGTTCAGGGGAGAATAGCTTGAAAGAAACTGTAAGATCAAAGCAGTACCTGGCAGCTTGACCAAGTAGGGAAATTTGTGTTAAAAGCGGTTGCAAGTTCCTGGAGAGAGATAAATGTTCTTTTCTGTTCTTAAAATAAAGGAAGGAAGGAAGGAAGGAAGGAAGGAAGGAAGGAAGGAAGGAAGGAAGGAAGGAAGGAAGGAAGGAAAGGAAGGGAAAAAGGGAAGGGAGGGAAGGGAGGGTAAAGGGAAGGGAGGGCATAGGAGGGCATAGGAGGGAAGGGAAGGGTAAGAACAGAGAAGAAAAGAAAAAACAAAAAAGAAAAGAAAGCAAAGAAAGGAACAAAATAAATATCTTTGAAAAGACAGATGTCTTCTAAATGATTGTAGGAACTTATTCAATTAATTAGTTTAAGAAACTATGAACTTTTAAGTAGAACATTGTGCAATCTTATTTTTATTCTTCATAGAAAAGACCATTCAACTTTACATTTTAAGTTCATTCATTCAACATACAATTAATGTGGTATTAGTAAATGCATTTTGCAGAGGATAGCTTATATAAATTCGCCTTTTAAATTAATATACTTTGTTTTTTTGAGTGGTTTTAAGTTTATGGTAAGTTTGAGTGGAAAGTACATAGTTCCCACAAACACCCTCCCCTCCCCTGTCTTCCACCATTACCCCTATTATTAACATCTTGCATTAGAGTGCTACATTTCTTACAATTAATGAGTATATATTGATATTATTAGCTAATGTCCATAGTTTACATTAGGGCTCATTCTTTGTGTTGTACATTCTGTAGTTTGACCTATGCAATGACATGTATCAACCATCATAGCAACATACGGAATAGTTTCATTGGCCTAAAAAAAACCTGTGCTCCATTTATTAATATCACCCTGCCTCCCTCTGAACCTCTAATAGCCTCTGATCTTTTTACTGTCTCTCTAGTGTTGCCTCATTGAGAATGTCATATAAGTGGAATCATACAGTATGTAGTATTTTCAGATTGACTTCTTTCACTTAGCAATATTTAATGTTCCTTCATGTCTTTTCATGACTTGATAGCTCACTTCTTTTTAACATTGATTCATACTTCACTGTATGAATGTACTATGCTTTATCCATCCACCTACTGAAAGAGTTTGTTAGAGTTTTCATAACAAAATATTACAGACTAGATGGCTCAAGCAACAGAAATTTATTTTCTTACAGTTTTGGAGGCTAGAAATCCAAGATTAAGGTGTTGGAAGGTTTGGTTTCTTCTGTGGCCTCTCTTGTGGGCTTGCAGATGACTATCTTCTCACTGTGTTGTCACATGGTCTTTCTCTGTGCATACACATCCCTTGTTGTCTCTTTGTATGTCCCAATTTTCTCTTTTTTTTATTTTTTTAACATTTACTTATTATTTTTGAGAGACAGAGAGACAGAGCACTAGTGGGTGAGGGGCAGAGAGAGAAAGGGAGACACAGAATCTGAAGCAGGCTCCAGGCTCTGAGCTGTCAGCCTAGAGCCAGATGCAGGGCTTGAACTCACCAACTGTGAGATCATGATCTGAGCCAAAGTCAGATGCTTCACCAACTGAGCCACCCAGGTGCCCTTAAATTTTCTTTTCATAAGGACACCACTCAGATTGGATTAGGACCCACCCTAATGATCTCTTTTAAATTTATCACCTCTGTACATGTTCTATCTCCAAATATAGTCACACTGTGCTACTAAAATTCAACATATGAATTTTGGGGGAACACAGTGTGACCTAAAACAGATATCTTATTTGCTTCCAAGATTTGGCAATTAGGAGTAAAGGTGCTATAAAAATTTATGTGTAAGTTTATATGTGGATATACATTTTCAATTCATCTGGGATACAGTTGGTGAGTTATGTTAAGAGTATGATTACTTTACGTGAAGGAAATGTGTGTGTTTTATATAAAAAGTATCTTAGTTTTATAAAAAACTGCCAAAAAATTGCCAGTTTTTATGCAAACATACGCATGGAACACAGGTATCTATTAACAGCCTGTACTTTCAATTCATCTGCAATTGCATCATTCATTGTACTTGTACTCATCTTTTAAGTCACAGTTTATCCCAAGCTATATTGTGCATATGGATATCTACATTAGAATGCACCCAACACAACCTTGTCTACTCTCTCCTTACTTTTTCTAACATTTTTACTTTGAAAAATTCTGGATTCACAGGAACATGCAAAAACAATACAGAGAGCTCCCATGTAACTTATAGTGTCTTTCTCCCATTAATCTTACATTACTAGAGTACAATATCAAAACTAGGAAATTGGCATTGGTGTAACATGCATGTAAAGTTCTAAGTCATGTTGTTACATGTGTAGATTATGCCACCACTGCAATCAAAGAACCACTCCATCCTCACACACACAATTTTTTTTTCTCATACTAGCACTTCACACTCACACTACTGTCTTCTCCCAAGTCATTCCTAATCTGTGGCAACTACTAATTTGTCTTTCATTTCCATAATTTTGTTATGTTGAGAACAGTATATAAATGAAATAATAAAATCATAAAATATGAATTTTTGAGATGGGCACTATTTTTACTCAGCGTAATGCCTTTAGGTCCAACGAAGCTGTTAAATGTACTCATTTTTATTGCCTAGTAGTATTCCACGGTATGGATGTGCCACGGTTTGTTCAGACATTCATCTATTTAAGGACATTTTGGGTATTTCTAGTTTTGGGATATTACAAATAAAGCTGCTGTGAACATGTTAATATGAGATTTCCTGTGGACATAGTTTTCATTTCTCTGATATAATTACAGAGGAGTGTTATTTCTGGTTTGAAAGGTAAGTTAATTGCTGGTGTTTTGTTTTATTTTGTTTTGTTTTATTTTGTATTTTATTTTAAGAAACTGACAAGTTATTTTCCAGAAAGGCTGTACCATTTAATATTATCACTAGCATTGTGTGATAGATCTTTTTTTTAATCCTCATTCTTGCAAGCACGTCTATTTGTATGCATATATGTATATGTATATGTGTGTGTATGTGTATACACACACATATATATTTATATTTATATTTATATTTATATTTATATTTATATTTATATTTATATTTATATTTATATTTATATTTATATTTATATTTAATTTCTTCAATAGTTATAAGGCTTTTCAAATGATCTATTTCAAATTGTGTGAGTTGCAGTTTAGGGAACTAGTCATTTTCATCTAAGTGGTGAAATGTATGTGTGTACAGTTGTTTGAACTTCCCTTTATCATCCTTTTGATGTCTACAGTGTCTACAGTAATATCCCTATTTCATTCCTAATGTTGGTTATTCGTATTTTGTCCTTTGGCAGTCTTCCTAGTGGTTTGTCAATTGTATTAATCTTTTCTTAAACCACCTTTTATTTTACTGATTTTCTTTTGTTTATAAATTCACTGATTTCTGCCTTTCATTGTTTTCTTTCTAATTACTTTGAATTTTTTTTCCTTTTTTATACTTTGGTTATTAAGACTTTGCTATTTTTTTAGTTTATGAGATTTTCCTTTTATCTTTCTGTTATTGATTTCTAGTGCTGTTTCTAATTATGATTCCATTGTGATAAATGAAAATACTATGTATAATTTCAGCTATTTTAGTTGGGACTAATTTATGGTCCCAGATATGGTCTATATTGGTAAACATTTTGTGGCACTTGAAAAAAAAATGTGTATTGTGTTGTGGGTGGGTTCTTGTAGACAAGTTAGAATTAGGCCATTAAAAAAATCCAGTCTGGGGGCGCCTGGGTGGCTCGGTCGGTTGAGCGTCTGACTTCGGCTCAGGTCATGATCTCACGGTTCATGAGTTCGAGCCCCGCGTCAGGCTCTGGGCTGATGGCTCAGAGCCTGGAGCCTGCTTCCGATTCTGTGTCTCCCTCTCTCTCTGCCCCTCCCCATTCATGCTCTGTCTCTCTCTGTCTCAAAAATAAATAACATTAAAAAAAATTTTTTTTTAAATCCAGTCTGTCATTTCTGTTGGTATATTTACATCATTTATATTTAATATAATTAATAATGTTAAGACTTAAGTATGGCATTTTACTTTGTGCTTTATGATTATTTCATATTTTTATTTGAACTCTCTTTTATTTTCCTTGCCTTCCTGTAGTCTACCTAAACATTTCTTAAAATTCTATTTTGATTTGTCTATAGTGTTTCAAATATAGATTTTTTTTGTATAGATTGCTTATAGTGGTTGCTGTAGATATTACATTGCACTACATAATTTATCAAGTCAACTGGTCTTCCATTTATAATGTAACTGTCATAAAAGTAAAATTTTTCTCAGCACATTTGAGACCACATTATCCTTTTTACTTCAGACGTTGAATATAGTTTAGAAATCTCAAGGAGAACATGAGTCTATTGTATTTACCTGTAATTTTGCTTTTTCCATTTGCTTTTTTTCTTCTTAATACTCCAAGATTGCTTTTTGTATACTTTATTGTTGTTATTGTTGTTGTTGTTGCTGTTGTTCAAGAGCTTCTTTTGTAGATTCTTTCTGGGTAGGTCTACAGGATACGAATTATTTTCATTTATCTTCAGGTAAGAATGAATTTATTTCCCCCTTCATCACTAAATGATAATTTTCCAGATACAGAAGTTGAGATTGGCAATTCTTTTCTTTCAACATTTGAAAAATGTCATCACTTACTGACAACCTGAATGATTTCTGATAAGAAAACATCTGGGATTTGAATTGTATTTTTTCTGTATGCAAAGTATTACTTACCTGTTATGGCTTTCAATATTTTTCTCTTTTTTTGTCCTTAGTTTCCAGAACTTTGACCATTATGTATGTTGACATGAATTTCTTTGAGTTTATCCTATTAGGAGTTCATCCAGCTTTTTGAATCTAGGCATGTCTTTTAACAAATTTAGGAAATTTTCAGCTATTATTTCTTCAAATACTATTTAAGTCCCTCATTTTTTTTCCTCTTCTTTAGGGAATCTATTAGTATGAATGTTAGTTCATTTATTATAGTCTCAAGACTTCCCTGAGTTGTTCGTTTTTTTTTCATTTAGTGTATTTTATCTTGAGATTTCTATTGCTCTGTCTCCACATTTACTGATTATTTTTCTATGCTTTTCATTATCTTATTGAGCTATCTTCGTGCATTTTTAAACAATTTTTAGTTATTGTATTTTTTAGTTCTAAATTTCCTTTTAGTTCTTTATATATTCTATTTCTTTGCTAGGACTTCTTTTGTTTTGTTTTGTTTCAGACGTCTGGGATGTTTGAAGCAATAAGAAGACTCGGGGAGCTCACCATTATGTCATTCCTTGCATCCTAATGTCCTAGCCAGTCTGCCTTCTTCCTACCTTTCAGAGTCTTCTTAATTTATTTTATGTATAATTTCTAGACTTTTTATGCTTAGCAGGATGAATAGGTAGAAGTACATTTGTGTCTTGAATGTAAAGGGAAGGTACTATGATCTGAATTTTGTTCCCACAGAATTCATATTTTGAAGCCTTAACTCCCAGTGCGACTGTATTTGGGGTAAGGTGTGATTAGGGTTAAATGGAATTACCAACATGATTAATGTCCTTGTGACACACCAGAGAGCACACTCTTTGTCTTCCTCAGTGTGAGGATATAGCAATAGGGCAGCCATCTGCAAGCCAGGAATAGAGCTTTTGCCAGGAATTGAATTGGTCAGCACCATGATCTTGGACTTTCCAGCCCTCAGAACTGTGATAAAATTCATTTTTGTTGTTTCATTCAGTCAGTCTATGGTATTTTGTTATGACTAAGAGAGAAGGAAAGGAAAGGAAATGACACATAAAGTGCTCCTCCTTTTCCTTTTTTAATCTCATTAGTAAATTCTAAATGCATAGTGATGAAACTGGAATATGCAGTTAAACCCTAGTAACCAAGTCTCAGTGTATCAGCTTTTTTCAGGTGCTATAGGGAAAAATAGACCATATCATGATTCTATAAAATCTTGAAAAATAGAGTTACCTGCAACTTATTTTTAAAAATGAGTTATTCCTCTTCTGAGCATTTTTAATCTTTGTGGCCTATTTTCTATACCTCAACGTCCAAAAAATAGCAGCTATGAGCCCTATTATGCACCAGTCTTTATCTCTTTATTTTTTATGGGAGCCTTTGTCATATTTGGTTGTATATCATACATCTCTATTTTTTATTGTTGTGGAAAAAACCATTGTGTGTTTTCATTTGGGCCACATTGTCTCATTTCCTTCTACAAAGGCCAAAAGAAAAGGACCTTTCTGTCATTGCCCTTATCAGGCAGAATATAAAAACATGACTCAGTCTTATCCCTTCAATGCTCTTACAAAAGGCTTTGAATATAGAGTAAATAATACAAAGTTAAATGATGTTTAGTGTTCATTTAAAGTTATAGTGGTATTGGTAGTTGTTGTGTCTAAAAATGGTTTGCTGAAAGCATGGAAGCATCTTGAATAGACTCTACATTGAAATAAAGTTGCTTTCTTTTTTATTCTTGGCCTGCTAGAGCTATCACCTTAGATTCTGAGCCTTATTCAAGTGTAGATTTCAACCTTTGGTCAATTCTATGATCCCTTATTATCCTTCCACATGATTTAATGTATTTCTCTTTTATTTGTCCTTCTCCAAACCCTCAAGAGAGCCATATTTGTTTCTATCACTTATAAACTAGAAACCTAAAAGAACAGAAATCAGTACTGAAAAAGGCTTATAGACATCAGACCTGTGAAGAAAATGTGGAGAGCTTCAGATTTGCCTTCTTGCCTAACTGGGATAAAATGGAGTGAATATTCCATTATTTTTTTTTTTTTCAAAATGAGATATGTAGTGTGAAAAGGAGTGTCAGAAATATCAGTTGTATTCATATGGAATCAAAAGTCCACTGAGGACAAGGCTCTGGATGCTGGTCCCTTGAACAGCATAAGGGACATGAGAAATTCAATTATTGCAGAATGTAATTGCTGTTTCTGAATGAAACTAGATAGAAGGGGGGAAAAAGATCAAATTCCTCAGCTATCTAATTAAGCAGTATAAAATACTATGAAGTAGCATAAAATAATTTTTATAAAATTTTTACTTGTAATGGTTTATTTTATGTGTTAACTTGACGGGGCTAAAGATGTACAGATCACTGGTAAATATTATTTTCATGTGTATCTGTGAGGGTGTTTCTGGAAGAGATTAGGTATTGAATCAGTAGACTGAGTGAAAAAGATAGCCCTCACCAATGCAGTTTAGTATCAACCCATCTGTTGAGAGTCTGAATAGAACAAAAGGCAGAGGAAGGGCACATTTACTCTCTTTATCTGAACTGAGACATCCATCTTCCACTGCCCCCAAAAAGCAGCACTCCTGGTTCTTGAGCATTCAGGTGTTGAGTTTGATAAGTTCTTTATAGATTTTGGATACTAACCCTTTACCTGATATGTCATTTGCAAATATCTTCTCACATTCCATTGGTTGCTTTTTCATTTTGTTGTTTCCTTTGCTGCACAGAAGCCTTTTATCTTGATGAGATACCAATAGTTCATTTTTTTTTTCCACCCCCCCTTGCCTCCAGACTTATGTCTAGTTAGAAGCTGTCGCAGCTGAGGTCAGAGATTGTTGCCTGTTTTCTCCTCTAGGATTTTGATGGTTTCTTATCTTACATTAAGGGCCCCTGGGTGGCTCAGTTGGTTAATCATCTGACTCTTGATTTCAGCTCTGATCATGATCTCATAGTTGGTAAGTTCAAGCCATATGTCAGGCTCTGTACTGATGGCATGGACCTGCTTGCTGTTCTCTGTCTTCCTGTTTCTCTTCCCATGCCCTGCTTGTGCATGCGTTTTCTTTCTGTGTCTGTCTCTCTCTAAAATCAATAAACATTTTAAAAAATGTCAGGAGTTTGCACCTTGGCTCTGAGAACACTAGTTTCTATGCACAACAAGTAGTAGGCTTACTAAACTGAGTCTTCTACTTCATGGAGTAAGGTTTTATAGAAATGGCTAAACATAAACCACTGGATCTCCATTCCTACCAAAATCATAAATTCTCAGGTGCCTGGGGGAGTCCCAGGGGTGAATACAACTGTTAAGACTTATAAGATGTGTAGGGAAGATAATTCCCACATTCTTGTTGCATCTTCATATGACCAAATATAAAAGACACCTGTGACATTGAAGAATAACAGTGGATTACATGATAAACACCAATAGGAAAAGTGGATTTCTTACTAGAACAAAATTGCATTGCCCCTAGCATCTAGTGACGAGTGTTTGATCATTAGTCTGATAAATAGACAACAGAAGAAGCAGTTAACTTGTACCTGGCAAGTATAATATTTCACTGTTACCAATATGCTCCAGTATTCCTCATGCAAATAGGCAAAGAGGTAGAAAAAGGAGGGCATTGTGTCAATTGGAGTGACTGATTTTTACTGTCAAGCAAAAAACAGGTTTCTGCAACACAGTGTTGCAAGGAGAAGTTATGGATGGAACTTAGGGATTCTACTACAGGGTCCAGTAATAAAGGTTAATGGAAGACCAACTGGAAAAGCTAATCTACAGTTACTGGTTAGGTGTATGGGAATATTTGGAGGTAGTAATGACTGGAAAGAAACTTTATACTTCTGGTGAGCTTATGAGTCTATCTTTCAATCTCAGTTTGGGTTCATAAGTGGGATTAGTTTGTGAAAAGCTACTGAAGTACTCATTTATGTGCATTTTTCTCTGCATTATACTCTTGTAAAAGGTTTTATTTCAGTCATTCAAAGACTCTTCAACCTATTATAGGCAAGACTGTATTCCTCAGAAATAAAAGTTTTTGTCAACCATTGATTAAATCCTCCTGATCAGCTGAGGTGCTACATAAAAAAAGAAAGTCATTAAAAGGGAGTGGAAGGCAAGAGTCATAAATAGTAGTAGTGCCATTGTGACTAGTTGCAGACACAGAAACTGTAGTGTCTCTTATAGCCCCCTGCCCTTTTTTTTTGTTGTTATTCTCACATTTATTTATTCATTCATAGTAATTTGATTTTGTTTTTCTATTACTTTTAGTCACTATATTTTTATAAAGTGTTAATTGCATTGATCTTTTAATCAATATTTTGCAAAATATCAGGAGAAGATCAAAATGGGTAAGGATGCTTTACTCCCAAATCATGGATTTAAGAGTTGGATAGGGTAACTTGTGCATCTGAGTTATTCGCCTTGAGGAAGCGTTGAGTATGTATTTTGATTTTAAGAGGGACAGAAGGAAGGAGTAATCTTGTATATGAAGGGAAAGAAAAGTACATGTAGATGATGGACAGGCACATAGATCGATCATAGTAGCCATTTGCCAAAATTTTTATTGAGTAGAATTTAATCCTTCCTTCCTATTTGGGAAGAATCCTCAATTATGTTTGGTATTGGTGAGAAATAGAGTTCAACCAACTACTAGAGAAGCTGTAAAAAAGTAACCATCTCTCTTCCACTCTTGGCAAAATGATGTGAAAACATGATTGGGTCATGGGAAGCTGTATGTTTCTACCCAAGACTTTGAATCTGGGGTTGATAACACAAATCCTAAGAGAAGGTTAGAATTCATAATGAGTAAATGCAGAAGTAGAAGAGTGCTAGGTTGTATGATCCATAGTGATGGCATTCTGGTCAGATAATTCCTGGTGGCTTTGTACTTGCTGCTTCTTACCCTTCCAAGGTTTGCCTTGGACTGGGCCTTCCAACTCTGCTTCTAGTAGTATTAATTGTTTCTTTTATTTTTTTTCAACTTATTTCTTTTACTACTTAACTAGAGTCATTTTCTGAGGCTTGGAGTCAAAAACCTAGACCAATATTCATTCTTTATCTAAACTGATTGTTAAAATAAGCTTGGGAGGAACATATCTACAATTTACAGATGAGAAAACTGAGTCTTGGAGAGTTCAAGAGACTTAATTTAAAATTATATTTTCATATAGATGGCAGTCAAGGAATTTTAGCCTTGATCTTTCTAACTCCAATTCTCCATTTTAACCATTATGTGAGACCACTTCTTAAGAGTAGGAAGGTTTGTCTGGTTCTTTGACTGGGACACTTAAGAACCTGAGAGGACATCAAGTAACCCTCCTTCCTAAAAGTCTTGAATATAACTATAACTTCAAGTTGTAGTGCCATACCATCATCAGACTTTTTGCAAGAACATGAGCTAGGAATTCAAATACTGGATCAGAGCAATTCATTCCTAGTTCTTAATGCTGCCTCTCCTTCATCCACATTCAAAATTAATTTACAAATACTGAAAATGGGCTGGTATATTTTAAGATCCACAGGCAAAATAAACTGCAGTTGTGATCCAATCAAGTTGGAATTGCCAATTCTTGGGTTGTTGCTTCCATCTCATAGCTCTGTAATACAACTGTTCTGACTTTAATGCATATGTTGAGATACTTCTTTATCCTTTAATGACATTATTTAACTATTATATGCCAAATTCTGTGCTTAGTCTTGGAAGTATAAAAGCACATACTGTATATGTATACATGGTCTGTCTTTAAGAGTTTAAGAAATATTAAGGAAAGGAGACCTATAAACATCCTTCTTTGAAATATTCTAAGGTCAGGAATCTGCAAATTGTGCATGAGTATACAGAACAATATTTAAGCCAGCAATGAGAGGATGGCATTCAGGGAATATTTTCTAGAGGAGTGGACACCAGAAGTAGATATTAAAGGATGAAGGAGTCATTCTACAGGCAGAGGAGATAAGACTGTACAGAGTGTGTTCTAGGCAGTATTAGCCTCAAGGAGTGCCACAGGGTGAATATATGTTGGGTCTTTACAGCCAGTCTGGCATCACAATGTAAAGTATGAGACATGAGTAGTAAACAGTGCTTCTGGAGAGCAGAAAAAGAACAAAGAATGACCCTGTATACTGTGTTTATTGACTGAATGTTTATGTCCCAAATTCATATGTTGAAACTCTAATCCCCAGTGTGATAGTATTTAGAGGTAAGGCCCTTGGGAGATAATTAGGTTTAGATGAGATCATGAGGGTGGAGCCTCCATGATGGGATTAGTGACTTCTTTATAAGAAGAAGAAAGACCAGAGCTTTCTCTCTGTCTCTTGGGAGGATATAATGAGAAAGCTGCAAGTCAGAAAGGGAGCTCCTACCAGGAACCAAATCTGTCAGCATCTTGGTCTCGGACTCCCCAAACTCCAGAACTGTGAGCAATATAGGTCTGCTTTTTAAACCACTTGGTCCATGGTATTTTGTTATAACAGCCTGAACTGGTTAAGAAATCATGATAAAAAATTTGAAATAGCAAAATGGTAATTGAACATAAATTCAAGGAAAAAAATTGGATCATGAAATTAGGATTTGCTAATGGGTTGGCTATCGAAGTGAGGCTGCAGGAGAGCTGTAAGTGGAATCTTGGTTTTCTTTTTTAATCAGGGAAAATAGAAAGAAGAGTTAGTATGATTGAAACCAAGTTGGGGCGCCTGGGTGGCGCAGTCAGTTAAGCGTCCGACTTCAGCCAGGTCACGATCTCGTGGTCCGTGAGTTCGAGCCCCACGTCAGGCTCTGGGCTGATGGCTCAGAGCCTGGAGCCTGTTTCTGATTCTGTGTCTCCCTCTCTCTCTGCCCCTCCCCCGTTCATGCTCTGTCTCTCTCTGTCCCAAAAATAAATAAACGTTGAAAAAAAAAATTCTTTCAAGAAAAAAAAGAAAGAAACCAAGTATGCAGTATTATAATAAATTAAACATTACTAAATTCTATGGACGGAGGCTTGGGCAAAATGAAACCTTGAGAAGATAATCAGGTTTTTTCAGTCCTGGTGAATCATAACAGCTTATCTAGAACTGAAATAACAAGGCACAAGAAGTAAGGAATATTCCAACCAGTGTCATACTGGAGCCAGCTGACATTATCCCTCTTTACAACTATGATTTCAGTGGCATTATATTTGGTAGCTTTATATTAGCCATAATGGAAAATATGGCACCATAGAAATTGGTAAATGCTATAAATCACTACTCAAATTTTTTCCCCACATTGTCAGTTATTAAACATTTAGCAGAACACCATTGGATTTACTATAGGGATAGACACTACTTAAAAACATCTGCAAAGGCAGCCACGTAAAGAGCAGAAAAAACACTGGAAGCAACTCTAGAAGGACCATAGCCATCATAATAAAAAAAAATACTCTTACATATAGCAAGAGTATAGTATGAGTAGATGTAGGGTATAGGTAGGTGCTGCTATTATAGATTCCCTGCCTAAACTTCTAAGTGTTTTTGCCTGTCAAATGGAAATAATGATTTGCACAGAAGAATAATGTTGAGTCAAATGATTATTATGAGAAGTTTGACTTGCTATATACATGTGAGATATTATTAGTAACTCAAGGTTCTGAAATTAACAAAGTACATTCAGACTTCAGAGGTATCACTAAATCTTGCCTTAGGCACCATCTTACTTCACTTGAATTCTTTAAAGTCCAGTGGTCTATAGGGAGTTTAATGGCTTTCTGTGCATTGGAATTGTCATATGATTAGTCCTTGGTTTCTTCACATGCATTAAGCACCTCTACATTGGAGTTGGTATTTGTTTTGCTATCAGTAAAGGGGAAGAGTATCCGTTCTGAAATGTAGAATTGCAGATGTGTTTCTTGTTAAGCACCTGAGAACATGACATGGTGATTTTAGAATCAACTCAGATTGTGTAAACTGGAACATGTTTCCATGGTCAATTTTTTCTTGTTGAATTTCTGAAGAGGTCTTGTGATGCTACCTAGGGAATGGTGGCCACCAAATCACTATCATGCATGGTTCTCTTGATACCAGTGTTTTGCTCTTACAGTATAACATGCTATAATCTCTGTCCTTAAAATAAACAAACAACAAATTTTGAAATAAATTTCAGTTGTTTATACTCAGAGTTGTCTGTCCTTCTTCGCTCTCCTTGTCTAAAGCAGTCTACCCTTCAAGGCTCACTTTGAGTGCCTCCATGAAGTTACTCTAGTAACTAAGCTCCCAGTGATTCTCCCACTTCTGTAGAAATATCTTGATTTTAACATTTGATTATGTTCTAGTTTATAGAACGCATGTGGGCCCATTTCTTATAGAAGAATATAATCCTTTGATAATAGAGACAACATCTTTTTGTCCTACTGTATCTTTCATAATGTGTGGCATGGGGCAGATCTGGAATAATGTCTATATAAATACTTGCTAATTGATATAAGCACATGTGTAACAAGAAAATCCATATTTCGGGGGTTCCTGGGTGACTCAGTTGGTTAAGTGTCTGACTTTGGCTCAGGACATGATCTCACAGTCAAGCCCCTCCTTGGGCTCTGTGCTGACAGCTCAGAGCCTGGACCCTGCTTCGAGTTCTGTGTCTCCCCCCTCTTTCTGTCCCTACCTTGCTCACACCCTCTGTCTCTGTCTCTGTCTCTGTCTCTCTTCCTCTCAAAAACAAGTAAACATTAAAAAAAAGAAAATCCATATTTAGAACTAACACATGTTATATACACATTCAGGCAAATAGGTGATGGAATTCAAAAATATATGTGTCACTCAGTATATACATGATGGGATGATGTATTTCTAAAAGAGATTTTTGTGGGGAGTTAATTTATGTACATTGTATTTGAAGTCACTAGTTTCTTAGAAGGTTTTCCTCTCTCCCCCCAATGGATATCTAATTAGTATGAATTAATTGCTGAGACTATTTCTTTGGAGAATTGGTACTAAAAAAAAATCCCCCTGAAATAATACTTTCAGATAAATTGTGAGGATTCCCATCCAACCCCTTTGCTCATTGTTCTGACAAAAGAAATGTCATACATTATTTTGTTATTAATTCTCTCTTAGTAAAGGATAAAAAAAAATAATGATGTGGAGAAACAAAAGCTGCTAAACATAGAAGCTCCTATGGCATTTTTCCCTGCAGGGTCTATCTGTGTCACTCAGTCTGAGAAGGTGCCCCATGAGGGTATGTGGGTTTTGAGTACAGAGTGGCTTCTCTCCCATGACTGAGACCTAAGTCACTTCCTTTACACTATGATAAAGCAGACAGTGTTGTCACAATCTTCCCCATGTTCATAGCCACCATTGTTGTCCAATAACATTTTAGACGTGTGTCATAAATATAATGTAAAGTTCCTTTCATGTGCCTTCATTAATTTATGAATTCTTCAATTATTCACTCATTTATTTATTTATCATTCATCAAATAATTCAGTGCCTCCTAAGAGTGTTTTATGTATTGGAGTATCACAGTAAATATAATATTCCTCACATGGAACTTACCTGGGAAGACACATATTAAATAGATAATCACACAGATAAACGTATGGAATGGGACAGTGAAATTCTCTCATCTAAAATGTGAATATGTTGGGGCGCCTGGGTGGCGCAGTTGGTTAAGCGTCTGACTTCAGCCAGGTCACGATCTCGCGGTCTGTGGGTTCGAGCCCCGCGTCAGGCTCTGGGCTGATGGCTCAGAGCCTGGAGCCTGTTTCCGATTCTGTGTCTCCCTCTCTCTCTGCCCCTCCCCCGTTCATGCTCTGTCTCTCTCTGTCCCAAAAATAAATAAAAGTTGAAAAAAAATTTTTTTTTAAAAAATAAAATGTGAATATGTGAAGACAATGTAATTTTTTAAATTTTGTCTATAATATTTCTGATTTTTCACCTGCATTTCTCACCCACTGTCTTGGTAGAAAAATTAAATGTCCAATATAATTTGAAGCTTATTATGATACCCAACTCAATAGTATCCTCTGTTGGATAACATTTTCCATCTCTCAGATAATATCCTCTCGATGCCCTCTCCAAGATGGAATCTATAAGAATAAGGAAAAGAATGTGTGATTCAGGCAGACTTGTGTCCCTGGGTTGGGATGAAAGGAGGCCCAGGTCATGTGCTGGCTCTTGGTGTGCTCTGGCCTCTGGTCTAGCTAGTTGCTCTGTATCCTGCTGGGTTCTGATGCTGAAGTCTATGACTAGTGAACCTGTGGTCCATGCCTATGCCCATCTCAGTGCCCCAGAAAATTATTTACCATCTTCCTCCTTGCTAATTATACCTTTCCTTGATTCTCACTGACTATATTCATGCCTTTCCATCTTTCCTTCATTTGGTTCTCTGGCCTCCACTGAGTCGGCACTTTGCCCCAGCATACCAGGCCCCATGAGAGGCTAGCTGTCTTTCAATTCTACATCCATGCCACAGAGGAAATAAAAAAAAGCTGTGGAAATAAACACCAAGCCCTCTCTCTGCTTGGTTATTATATGTTGTCAGATTCACTTGGATATGGCATCTCTCCAGGTCTATATGTGACAGCCTCAGGTAACAGGGCAAGCCCTCAGCACATTCTTGACTCTTGGCTGGCCTTTCCTCACTCTCCAGAGTCGGGAAAGAGCAAACATTTCTTTCATTTCACCTGAGATACTCTCCAGATGCATAGAGCTACAAAATCCTCCTCTGGAGTGGGCTCTTCTCTCCATTGTGCACTGAGCCCCAGACATAGCCCTTTATATGATAAATATGGAATATTAAGGACTCCTGGACAGTTCTCTCAATTGACACTCAACAGGTTTACTAGTTGTTTTTTTTTTTTTTATGTGAGAAGCTGAATATTACCTTGATACTTACTTTTATATTTTGTTTGTTAAAAATATTAAATCTCCTGCAAATGGGCACCACAAATGAGTCCTGGTACTCATACAAAAGAGGAAATCATAAAAATATTAGTCCCCTTAAAAATAATTAAAAATTGTAGTAGGTTCCATAAAGGAAAAACTATAAGATGTATCGGGAGAGTATACCTGGGGAATATATGTCCTTGAAGTAGAGAAGACCTGAGTAGGAGTTTCTATGATGACATCTAAAGGGTAAGAATGAGTCATCCACTACCCGAAATTTTGGATGCTACCCTCCTTTTGTAAATTAACTGAAAAGAGTCTACATTGTTGGACCTTTAACTCAAAGTAATGCCTGCCACACGGCAGACCCCAACATACTTTTGGCCACTCCTACATACAAATCACCCCAATTGTTCGATCAACGCAGTCACCTCGAATGCCTCAGTGAAATCTTTCTAGGCATGTGTTCATAATGTGTCTACTTCTTTCTTCTACTTGGAATGTACTCAGTCACTAAAGTTAAATAAGACATCCCTCAGCTCAAAAGCGGCCAGAGGCTTTCCTATGATTTGGAGAAGAAACCCAAATCCTACTACCTCTTTTTCCACATCTCTCCCTGGTCTGGTCATGATCACCTCCTCTCTGTTTCTTGATCAGGCCACTTCCCTACAGGAAACTCATACATGCTTGTCCTGCCTGGAACAGACACCTACCTGAGGCTATGTGCACATGATTCATAACCTCACATCTTTCAGGTATCTGCTTAGATGTCACCTCACTGGTGACACTTTCCTCACTATTATACTTAAAGTAGAGTTTCTGTCTCCTCACATTTTCCCTTCTCTGCTTTATTTTTCTCCATAGTGCTATTACCATCCGACATGCCATTTATTTTACTTATTTTCTAATCATTGTCTCTTCTTCCTTACCTCCCAGTATGTTATACTTGGACAGAGAATTTAGTGTTTTGTTTACTATTCAATTCCCACTGCCTAGGACAGTGCTTATAAGCATAGAGGTGTTAAATGAATGAACAAATAAATGAATAGATGGAGAGCAGAACTTACTCCAAGGTTTATCTCATCTGCATATATATTCACACATATATACACATATTCATATGTATAAAACACTACATTTTTATTCCCCTAACTTGCTGCTTTAGGAAATGAGGGACATAGTTATAGAATAAAATTCTTTCTCACCCAAAGGGAAGAAACACTTTTCAAAAGTAGACACTTCTGATAGCAATTGTCTTGAGAAATTCAATGATCTGTTTTTCAGTCTACTTTAAATGGAATACAGATACTTCAAAAGTAAGGAACAATGTTGAGCTAGATTAGTCATCAACAAAGAGTAAAGGCCATCATGTTAGTATGTGCTTATCAGTTCTTGAAGAAAGAGACAGGTCACTTAAATAGAGAAGACAGAAAATCATACGTTTTAATTTATTGAGTTATAAGTCTCTGTTACAAAGATAAGGTTATAGAAAATGTTAAAGAACACATAGAGAATGCCTTGGCTTCATTAATTATAATACAATTTTATGGTAAAACTAGACAAATAGGCTTTCATATTATTATGTAATTAAATAGTGATATTCAGAATTTTTTCTTAATTTTTTTAATATTTATTTATTTTTGAGAGAGAGAGACAGAGCATGAGTGGGGGAGGGACAGAGAAGAAAGGGAGACACAGAATCTGAAGCAGGCTTTAGGCTCTGAGCTGTCAGTACAGAATCCAATGTGGGGCTCGAACTCATGAATTGTGAGATCGTGAACTGAGCCAAGGTTGGACACTTAACTGACTGAACCACCCAGGAGCCCAATATTCAGATCTTTTAAAGAAATTTTGTATTATGAGTACATTCAAACAAAAACAGAGAAAAACAGTGTAACGAACACAGTGGTGCCTGGTTCTTACTTTTAACAACTGCCAACATGCTGCTATACCATATACTGTTTTGAAGTCTTTGTAAGATACAAAAAATAAAAGTGGTTTTACCTTCTTCCTTTTAAAGGATAGTGTAAAAAATGTTCAAATATATTTAGAATTTTTCCAAAATGTGTGCTCATATTCTCAAAACGTATAGGATTCTGAGTATTGGAAACATAGGAGCTTAATTCAAGAAGATAAAGTTTACTGGGTAGATGTTAGTAGCCCCATTCTTGAGGAGTAAAAGGAGTATCAGAGATTTGTCTTTTTGAATCATGAGTTGTTTTCTGCTACAGGTTCATTGAAACTTAGATAGCACAACTTTCAACATGATGAAATGATGAAAACAATTGATGAAGGCAAGTGGTTGGGGGAAGGGCAAGGTGGGTGATGGGTATTAAGGAGGGCACTTGTTATGATGAGCACTGCCCAGTGTATGTAAGTGATAAATCACTGAGTTCTACTCCTGAAACCAGTATTGCACTGTATGTTAACTAACTAGAATTTAAATTAAAATTTGAAAAATGAAAAAAAATAAATAGAAAAAGAACAATTGAAAAAACTAACAGACTTAAAAGAGTCTAGATTAATGAGTCTGAAATTTCTGGCATTATTTCATAGCTTTTAATTTTTTAACCTTAGATAATGGAATTCATTATATATGTATGTAACTGGGTTTCACCTATATATAAAAGGTGAGAAAGTTAAACTAGATGATATATAATACGAATTGATTAAAATTGATTAATTACATTCAGACTTATAGTAGATTTGATTCAAGAAGATAGAATTATAGAATATTTGAGATTTTGGAAAATTTTTGAGAAAAAATTAAAATGAATCCAACTGCATAGTTGGAATATGTCATGAATCAGTAACAGTGAGTACTGCTGTTATGGGCTAAATTGTGTCCCTCCAAAATTCATATGTTGAAGTCCCAACACCTCAGAAGGTGAGTAGGAGATAGAGTCTTTAAAGAGGTAATTAAGTTAAAATGCAGCTGTTAGAATGGGCCCTAATATAACCTGACTGGTGTCATTGTAAAAAGAGGAAATTCAGAGGCACAAAGAGACACCACTGATGCATGTACAGAGAAAGACTATGTGAGGACATAGGAAGAAGGCAGCCATCTGCAAGCCAAGAAGAGAGGCCTCAGAAGAACACAAACCTGCAAACACCTTGATTCTCCCTCCCAAACTATTGAAAAACTAAATTTCCATTATTTATGCCACCCAGTGTATGGTATTTTGTTATGGCATCCCTAATAAACTATGACACCTGGTTTTTTGAAATTGAGATAACTTTGTTGAAATGTCAAATGCTGATAAAAAATTTGTTCCATTTTGTTCTCTGCTTCAAGGACAACCTTGAGCCAAAGAAATACAGGTTTTATGAGGAATATGTCATTACTTAACTCCAAATTTCACTGAATTTCAAGTTTTGGGTTTTTTTATTTATTTTTTTTTATATATGAAATTTATTGACAAATTGGTGCAGAAGGTTCTTCCCCTCTTCTCCTTCCATGTTCTTCCAGGTATCCAGGGCCACAGCCACTTTTCTTGAATTTGCAAGTGTCCTAGGTGAGTGTCTATAATAGAGTATATACCATTGTCTCTATGCGAAAACTAGAAAGGTTTAAGGAAAGACTTATAGCATGAAACACACATACCTGTTCAGCAGTCAGCAGATAAATCTCAAGGTTCTTAACAAAGGAAAGGCTCAATTTCTTTTTTTTTTTTTCAACGTTTATTTATTATTTTTGGGACAGAGAGAGACAGAGCATGAACAGGGGAGGGGCAGAGAGAGAGGGAGACACAGAATCGGAAACAGGCTCCAGGCTCTGAGCCATCAGCCCAGAGCCCGAAGCGGGGCTTGAACTCACGGACTGCGAGATCGTGACATGGCTGAAGTCGGATGCTTAACCGACTGCGCCACCCAGGCGCCCCTCAATTTCTTTTCCAATGCATCTCCTTCAGGATTGCCTTTTCATTCTACTTTTCCTGAAACTCTTTGTTTCCTTTTATTCTTTCCTGAAAAACTAATTTCCTTGTGTACTTCTTCACTGGGTTTCATTGAACCCACTGAATCCAGAGTCTGAATAACTAGCAAACAAATAGCTCAAGGACAGAGAGGACTAGGTCTCCTAACCCTCAAAAGAAGTGGAAGAGATTACTTGGATTCCATTCTTGGAATGAAGCAAAGAAACAGGAGAAAGCCAACAGTCAAGTTTGCGTATCAAAACAATCTTAACTTTGATATTCTGCACTAGTTTTTGCCTATATGGTGTTATTTCAGGAAAGCCAGAAATATCACTGAAATCTCATAAATATCCTTCCTACACTGACACTAAATGTTTTAATTTAAAATCTTGCCCTTTTTAATTTCACTTTTAACATGGGACCTATTTAGAGAAGAAAGGAATGAGATGAGACTAAAAGCATCAGCTACAGTATTTCTAACATCATAGTAGTAATGAGTTTCATTGGAGAGGTGCCTACAAAGGCAAGTTATCTATCATAAAGCTGGACTTACTCTCCATCACACACACACACACGCGTGCGCACACACACCCAAGTGTGCATGCACTGTTCCCCTTTCACATGTCTAAAGTATCCTGAGTGAATAAGAATAAGATCCCTGGAGGCCAAAGTGCACTAACTTGGGAGATCGTGAACTTCAAAGTTAATAATTCAGTTTTGCTGAGGATTTACTCACTGTACTGGCTGTGGTGTAAAGGAAAGTTCATATACCTTTTTATAACAGGTTCTCTGTTTGTGTTCAGACTTCTTTAACCAGTAGCTATGCAAACTGGGAGATAATTTATCAGAGAACTCAAGCATAAATATTGCCAAATCATTGCCTTCCACTTCCAATCTATTCTCAGTTGCTCCTATAGGGTAGTAAGTATAGTACATTAAGAATGGTAAACTGCCGGGGCACCTGGGTGGCTCAGTAGGTTGAGTATCCGACTTCAGCTCACGTCATGATCTCTTAGTTCATGAGTTTGAGCCCCATGTCTGGCTCTGTGCTGACAGCTCAGAGCCTGGAGCCTGCTTCAGATTCTATGTCTCCCTCTGTCTCTGCCCCTCCCCTGCTCATGCTCTGTCTCTCTCTCAAAAATAAATAAACATTAACAAAAAAAAGAATGGTAAACTATCCTCACCTAGGGCCATCCATTCACCTAATTAATCAACAGATCCTCACTGAGAACCTATTACATGCCATACATACATATTGGCACTGTTCTTAGCCAAGAGGTTAGACTGATGAACTTAGCAATGTTCCTGGTGAAGTTGGAGGAGACAGACAAAAATAAGTTACTTTAATAACTATACCTCCAGTGAGAATCCAATTAATATATATAATCCAATTTATACACACATGTGCACATAGAAGTACACACCATATTTTGGCAAATCTAATCACACATATCTAAGCTTTCTAATACCAGAATGTGTTTTATTATGAATAATGTCTTGGGGTGCCTGGGTGGCTCAGTCAGTTAAGCGGCCGACTTCAGCTCAGGTCATGATCTCAGGGCTTGTGAGTTCGAGCCCGTGTCGAACTCTGTGCTGACAGCTCAGCGCCTGGAGCCTGCTTCAGATTCTGTGTCTCCCTCTCCCTCTCTCTGCCCCTCCCCTGCCCACGCTGTGTCTCTCTCTGTCTCTCAAAAATAAATAAACATTAATTAAAAAATTAAAAAAAACATTATAATGAATAATGTCTCTTGGATTCAATGAACCATGACAAGTATTTGAAGAAAAATAAAATAGAGCAAGATAAGGAAAAGAATGAGGCAGGTAGTATATTTAGGTAGGGAGCCCAGGGAAGCCTCACCAGCAAAGTAAGAATCAGAAGAATCTAAGAACACATTGAAAGTGTTGCATAAAATCTCTTGTGTCAAAGAAATAGAGATAAAATTGAGATAAAATTCACATTTCATAACAATTCACCCATTTGAAATATACATTCAGCGATTTTTCGTGTATTCGGAGCTGTGCAAACCTCCCTGTGATCAATTTAAAAATATCAGCACCCCAGAAATAAACCCATACACAATGGTAGTCATTGCCTATTTTCTCCCAAACCACCCAGCCTTAGACAACCGTTAATCTATTTTGTGTCTCAATAAACTTGATTATTTTGGATATTTTATATAAATAGGATCATACAATATGTAGTCTTTGATTTCTTTAGCTTAGTATAATGTTTTAAAGGTTTATGTAACATCATGTATCAGTACTTCATTCCTTTTTATTGCTAAATAATATTGCATTGTGTGGACATATCAAATTCTGCTTATCCTTTAATCATTTTTGGATATTTGGGTTGTTTCTTCATTTTTTCCTGTTGTAAATAATTCTTCTACGAGCCTTTGTGTGTAAGTTTTAATGTGGGCATACATTTTTAATTTTCTTGGGCATATACCTAGGAGTAGAATTGCTGGTTAATATGGTAATTCTGTGTTTAACCATTCGAAGAACTGCCACACTGTTTTCCAAAGTGATCTCACCATTTTATGTTCCCACCATCAGGCATAAGAGTTCCAATTTTTCTACTTCTTCACTGACACTTGTTATAATCTGTCTTTTTTACTAGAGCCCTTCTAGTGAGTGAGAAGTGGTATTTCATTATGGTTTTGATTTGCATTTCCCTTATGACTAATGATGTTAAGCATCTTTTTATATGCTTATTGGTATTTGTCTGCCTCCTTTGCAGAAATGTGAGTTCACATCTTTTACCCATTTTTAGTTGGGTTATTTGACTTTATATTCTGAATGGCAAGAGTTCTTTGTATATTCTAGGTAAAAATACTTCGTAAAATATGTGATTTGAAAATATATTTTCTAAGAATTGACTTGTGATGTGACTTGTGAGGCTGTACGTAGGAAGTAGCAGATCTCCTCCCATGTTCCAAATTCAAGTGTAATGTGTCAAGGAATTTTTACTAAATATATCATTTTAGGGTTTGGACAGAATTTAGTATCCTGTTGCAAGCATGTTAAAAGAATTGTACAAACTAACTAACATTTTGCAGGAAAAAAATTCTCTTGGCTTACTTTATTTTATAATATTTTATTTTAATTGGGCAAATGCTTGAGCTCATGTCACACTATGGAGAGTCTCTGCATATTTCAAAAGCAAGGCAGTAGGGTCAGGGCTCAAGGTCAGCTCAGCTGACAGAATAGACCCTGTGGATCTTGGCTTGTCCCTAAAATAAACTCCGACCTCAAGGGTCGTCATTTGGCTGGGTCAGCAGCTGAAGCTTTTTTTTTTTTTTTTTTTTTTTTTTTAGCTGAAGCTTTTTTAAAGATGGCCTGATGATTAGTGAAGGGGTCAGCATGTTTGCCTTGGTGAAGACATAAATCCAGTCTTGAATAATTAATTCAATTATTCATAATGCATGGTAAAAGGGTGCAGCTCCAGGAAGAAAAAGGGGTTTCCCAGCAGCAATTCCTAGCCAACGCTGATATCAGTAAGGAGAGGATGAAATGCCAGAGCTCATGTAAATAAAATACAAATCCTTAGCAAAGCAACACTATCTACTTAGTACCAGTGTGCTTGTAAAATGATCATTCTCTTTTATAAGGTCATATTTGGAATATCATAGTTGTAAAGCAGAAATTCAGTAGTAAGTATGCGCTGTTTGAAAAAAGAGTGTCTTTGGAAAGTATAATTTGAGTGAAACACCAAAGTATGATTGAAAGAAGTGTGTTCATAAAAGTGAAGAGACAGAAGCCTTTTAGGTACCTTTTTTTCTCCTTTTTAAGGAGAAAGAAAAAAAGGGGCATGGTATTGTATGTCTCTCAATCTGCCTTTAAGGTCCTTATAATTAATTTTAAAATAAGTCAATTTGGTTCAAAGTACCAACATAAGAATTTATATATTGTATTTTATTTTTCAGTCTCACAGTAGATAGATAAAAGGAAAAATTTTGGACATAGATAGCTGGATGAAAAGAATAACAAATCACTTAAGGAATCCACACCTGTATCCTCTTTATTAACTTATTTAAAAAGTTCTTAGAAAAAGCTGAAAGAGGAAATGAATGCACGATAGAAGGAAGCAGGGAGAGGGAGGGTTAAGGAGAGAGAGAGGGAGGAAATCAGTATGGAAGACAATTTTAGAAATAGGCAATGAGGAAGGAACTAAAACATTTGCAGATGTGCCCTTTCTTTGAAGCTTCACAACAGCTTTTTGGACTAAACCATATTGACTAATTTTAGAGATAAGAAAGGTCAAGTTTAGTGAGGTTAAGCAACTTTTTCAAGTTCATAGCTAATAAGTCCTGGGTCTCATTGTCCCATAAGGGAGACTTGGGGTGGATTAACTGTAAACACCAATCCAGGTGGAAGGCAACAAGCATTGATTTTCCTAAGTGCTACATGCCCAATGCCCTTTAGTGCTTGCTGAGGTTTCACATTGAGACAATCAGAAATATACCCCCAAGGACCTCCTCTGTGCAGTAAAGATGTTTCAGTATTGACCTATTCTCTTCAGTATATATTTTTAAACCATTCTCTGATTTTCATATTTGCCTGCCCCATAAGGTTCTATCTGTAACTTCAGACTGTCTGATGGGACATTTGAGTGTGATACATCAGTGTGTATGAACATATGTGTGTATGTATTTAGGTATACACATTCTTACATTTCTTATGTGTATGTATTGCTGAGATTGCTGAAATCAACTTTCATAGCTGTTCTGCCAAATTTCTCAGGAAGCAAAGCATAGCTGTTAAGAGCATGGACTTTGGAATATGACTGCCAGCAGTGTGTGACTCTCCCCTCTGCCACTCATTAACAGTGTGTTCTGGAAAAATAGCTTTACCTCTCTCAGCATTAGTTTGTTCATCTGTAAAATGGTGGAATATGAATGAGGACAGGTAAATCTCTTAGAATAATGTCTGACACATAACAAGCACTGTATAGTGTTTGCTATTTCTCTTGCCTGCCCAGCTGCAATGAATGAGTAGCTCATCAGTTCAGCTCCACTCTGACTTTCCTCAGTTTCTTTTCCATACCACGGCCAAGAAAACCTTCTCTCTAGGTAACATCATCCTTCAGAACAAGGCAGAAATCCCTTCAAATGGCTTCTAAACCTCCGTATTATCATGGTCAAAATCAGTCTACATCTTTGACTCATCTTAAACATAGTCCTTCATTCATACCATCTCAGCCTCTCTGCCTTTCTTCAGTTCTTCAGTGCTGCTTATACAAGCACTTTGTTCTTCCAAAAAAATTCTCTCCTTTATTACATAGCAATGTCCTACTGACCTTTCAGAGCCCAGCAGCTCAAGAGTCTCTTCCTCAGGGAGGCCTTTGCTGACCTTTCTAGCGAAATTTCTACCTTCTGGTTTTCATAGATCCTTATACTTCTTCTATACATAATTTTTCACAGTTGCAACTTTACCTTTATTTTTACTTATTTGCATAATAGCTATATCCCTCATTAGAACATAAGTTCTAGGAAGACAAGTACATTTGTTACTGCACATCAGTGTATCCCACATGCTTACTGATGTGTATGCAATATGGGCTGAAAGTTTGTGTTCCCCCCAGAATTCGTATGTTGAAACCTAATCTCCAGTGTTTGGAGGTGGGGCCTCTGGGAAGTAAATCAGTTATTTGGGCAGAACCTTCATGAATGGAATTAGTGCCTTTGTCAAACAAGCCCTGGAGAGATCCCTCTCTTCTTCCACTTTGTGAGGTTACAGTGAGACAGATGGTCATTAATGGGGAAGCAGGTCTCCACCCGACAATCAGTCTATTGGCAGCATGGTCTTAGGGTTCCAAGCCTCCCAAACTGTGAAAAGTGTTTGTTGTTTATAAGTCACTCAGTTTATGGTATTTTTTTATAGCAACCTGAATGTACTACCACAGTAAGTAATTGTTGAATAAATGAATGAATGAATGAAGTTTGTATATGTCAGGTAAGAGTTATTTGATTTTGTAATTGAGACACTGACAATTCATAGCAGGACTAAATAAAAGAACTTCAGGGGAGGATAGATATGGTTGCCGCTCATAATATAGTATAAGAGGACTTGGTACTGAGACTTGAGAAGGAGGTCCCAGCTGAGGAAGGGGAAGTCAAGGTGACAGTAGAAGGGCCCCAAAACCTGAGTTTGAGCTGATAAAGTAACAGTATATACACTGCTTACCATACATGCATAAGCTGAAATGATGAATTGCAATATTTTCTTAGCCATGTTTTACAAATAAAACTTAGATTTTAATTTTCTTGCCAAGATGTCTGAAGTCCAACTCAGGCCCCATTGCTACACCGTTTTCAACAGTAACGTTGATGCCTTTCTGCTTGATGTCTATCAGCTCAGTCATTCTGAAGTGGGAACAAGTTGGAAGTACATGATTTTGTAACCCAATGTGATCATTTTATAAAAGGCTCTAAACACAAGTTCCATCTGTTTCAGGACAGAATGATCCGATCTGATTTATTCTGATTTGCCTCCAAAAAGTAGTTTCAACAAGGAAAAAAAAACAGTCTTGGTTAATCTTTAAAGGATAAACATAAAAAGAATATTAAAATGAGACTAAAAATTATACATCCATTTTACATATGAAAAAGCTCAAGCCCAGATATACAAAAATTTGCTAAATGTCTCACAGCTAATCATAGCAAGTCTTTTAACATCCAATCCAAAACCAGATCTCATCTTCCAAAATAGCTCTTTTAGTTAAATTACTAAAAAAAAAAAAAAAAGTGAGGAAGTATTATACTGGTTATCTTTTATGCCACCCTCCCGGTGCCTGACCATACAGGAAAAAAAACAAGAAACAAAACAAAACTAAAACTGGCTCCTTCAGATGCATGGGGCTTAGCTGAATATCTGTTTTAAAAGAGAATCTGCTGAGTGTCCAACTAAGGCTCAGGTCATTATCTCACATTCATAGTGTCGAGCCCTGTGTTGGGCTCTGTGCTGACAGCTCAGAGCCTGGAACCTGCTTTGGATTCTGTATCTCGCTCTCTCTCTGTCCCTCCCCTGCTTGCACTCTGTCTCTCTCTGTCTTTCAAAATAAAATGTTAAAGAAAAATTTTTAAGAGAATCTACAACTTTTTATATAAGGGTCAGGCAGTAAAAATATTTTGCTTATGGGCCATACATTCTTTATTGCGAATGATCAACTCTGTATAGTATTTTTGTATTCGTATTTTGTATTTGTAGTATAAAAGTAATATGTAAACCTTTATTAAGAGATAATAATAAAAAATGAGTATAATAACAACCCTTATATAGATACAAAATAAATATGGGTTAAATATTTTTTAAACTCACATGAGTATACTGGATATTACAACCAATTCAAAGAAGTCAAAGAGTAGACACATTTGTAGATCAAAATATTGTCATGAATGTATAAATTGAAGGAAAACTGGCCTTTCCACAGGAGGGAAATAGGGTTGTCCCTGCCACTGGACAATACTTATTTATGTGTCTATAAATACAAATTACTTTTGCTTTGCTCTCAGTTACGAATAACCTAAAGTTGCAAAACAGGTCCCCTAGAATCCAGAATCAGAACAGTGTACTATAGACAGTGCCTGGTTTTCACATATATGATAAAAACAGGGGAAGGACTTGAGGCCTTTTTTTTTTGTCTACCACTGCATTTGATGAACTGAAGGGAAGTAAAGAAAGATAACTGCTATTTTCCCACTTAGGAATCTACAAGAAAGCAAGGAGAGAATCCCTCTTGGTTGATATCATAGGAAATCAAATGCAATCTAAAGAGCTTTGGGATTGACTTGATGGAAAGGTTCATTTGTGCACAGCTGTGAATGCTGTAACCTCCCCATACTGAGTATGCCACTTCAAGGTTTGGAATCTCAGTCTCTTCGTGCATAAGACAGGAAAAATAAAAACCCCTGTTTCTAATCACCTTGAGTTTCCTGAGGATTGAACAAAGTAGCGGATATAAAAATCTCGGAAATAAATAAAGTATCAGAATAATTATACAACAAACCAACACACATAGAGATTTAAATTGCTGGGTCTGTGACTGATGGCTTCAAGCTTCTTGTTCTAGCTTCATTTTAATTTGTTCCTCATCAGTGCTTACCACCTAGGTAATTTGGGAGCAGATGGCAAGAGGAATGGAGGATGTTGCATTAGAACTGCTGCCTACCTGCCTTTCACTCTGGGCCATTGGACCCTCCCTGTGTGCTCTCTGATCCCTCATCACTAGCCCAGCAAAGTGATCTTTATTGCTTGTGATATAGTCCTTATTGCCTAATTAGAGGCATGGAAAGAAGTGGGAGATGACTTCACTTGGGTTCATTAGGAAATAATATATCAGGCTTTGCTTAATTACAACTGAATTACTACTACCTATTACAGAGCAGAACCTTGCTGGAATGATAGAGGGTGGCAGAAGTCTCTGTCTTCCATTATTCCACGATCTGCATTAGCTCAGCGGGAAAGGGGAGAATTGCTCATCTGGATTGGAGTTGCAACACACACATTGGCAAAGGGCTTTATTTAATTGTGACCCCCTTATCACCAGATAATGTAATCACTGTCACATGCCAATCAGTGAGTCACTCTATGCAGCTGCTGAGGGCTCTGGTGGAAGGAAAATGCTAATTCTTATTGTTGGCAATTGCTTCTGCATGGCACAGAAAAACATCTCGCTCATTGTCTCTCACTGCCTAATTGCTGGACATAATGTCTTGCACTAAAAGGGAGGACAGAATGGATTAAACAAGAGCATAACATCCTTTTAAATATACAGAAAAAATATGATACTCCCTTTAGTTATTTTCCTAATTAGTAGAATAACATGTGCTTGCTTATTGCTGTATTCGTATGTTTGACATTTGTTGCATATCTAATATGTGGCCATCTCCTTCTTAAACTTTGCAGGGGAAAGAGAAATGAATAAGACCTGTACAGCTGGAGAGTACACACAAAAAAAGGGGATAGTACATGTATACAAATATTTAAAATATGACTCTTAGAAGGGCATCTCAGATGAGGAAACGCTCGTTAAAGAGAGGGAACTTAGTGTAAATGTTAAAGAATAGATAGAATTTATGTATACAATCACCAGGGAAAAGGCATTACAAATAAAGTGTATATTGTGGGCATAAATATATAGATCAAATAACAGTGATCATGTATCAAAGACAAATTGGATGCAGTTTAGAGTTATTGAAAGTATAGTGAGGGATAAGAAGGAAGTCTAGATAGGGTATGGTAATTCTAATGGTCTTTGTTGTCTCTTTTTGGTCACTCAGTATATCTTAACCTGTTCCCGCCACATTCTGATTTCCTTCAGAGAATTATCTACCCAGTGTACATAAAGTAATTGTGATGTAATACATATCAGGGGTCATTATTCTTTCCTAGCCAAGACATGGCTAATCTAAGTTGGCTAAATTTCTAAGTTGGTTCCATTTCTAAGACCTTTAAATCTTAAGCATAGTGCAAACAACTCAAATGGTACTGAAACCTGATAGTTGGACCCTGGGTCCTAATGAGTTTTATCTGATTTTCAAAACTCAATCTCCTGAAAACTGTTCATTTTGTAGTTATCCTTTAATTCTCTTTTAAATTAAATTATCCATTAATTGCTTATAACCAATTTATGGACTATTATAATCCATGGATATCCTAAAAGCTGTACTATGGGAGATGGATATCTTTCTACTTCCATACTATTAGCATATTTGATACTATTTGCTCTTCTTAGATGTATGCAAAGTATCAGTTCAAAGGGATTATGATTATGTTAGAGATACAGTCACTTAAATTTAGTAATTAGAATTGAAATGAGAATAAGATGATAGAGTTTCAAAAAAAAGAAAGAAAGAGAAAAAAAGGAAAGGAAGGAAAGAAATTAGAAAGAAAAAGAAAGAAAGAAAGAAAGAAGAAAAAGAAAGAAAGAAAGAAAGAAAGAAAGAAAAGGAAAGGAAGGAAGAAAAGGAAATGAAGGAAGGAAGAGAAAGAAAGAAAGAAAGAAAGAAAGAAAGAAAGAAAGAAAGAAAGAAAGAAAGAAAGAAAGAAAGAAAGAAAAGAAAAGAAAGAGAAAGAAAGAAAAAGAAAAAAAAAGAAAGGGAAAAGGCTAAAGCCTGGGTGACTGGGAGATGAATGATACACTTGGGGGGCGGGGGGGAATCAAACTAGTAAACCTAGGATTTTAGAGGGAAAATTTCCATTTCCTTTTGATTTTAATAGTTGTTGAGATGTTCCAAAATGGAATGTTCTGCTTTTGTTAAAACAGTTTTCAAAAAAGGTAAAGTTATGACTTTCAGACACATGTAAAATGACACATATCAAAGTTTTTATTTAACTCCTTAGTTAAGGGAGAGAAACACACACACACACACACACACACACACACACACACACACACACACACGTTACAACCAATTGAAGGAAAATCCAAAGAATAGACACATTTATAGACCAGGAATTTTGAAATGTATTTGTAAATTAATGCAAACAAAACTGGCTTTTTCACACTGGATAGGAGAACCGATTTGTCCATATGAATCGGACAAAATGTATTTACTTGTCCCAGTTTTCTGTACATTACCTTTTATTTCAACGTGGTTGTAAAATATAACCTTCTCAAAGACAAAGACACTCATTGTATAAAGTCACTCAATCCAGAGGGGCTCCATCAATCCGGTGAAAGGACATTCAGTAGTCTCTTTCACTTATTTCAGTCTTAAATTTTTCCTTACTGTCTTAAGAATTAAGAGAAGTGTTGAAGTAGCTTTTACAAGACTTGCTGTTAAAGATGCTTGATACTTGTATTAGGAAAAAGATTGGGTGCAGTGAAATCTAACATCAGTTGCCACTTTGATATATTGTTTTGCCACACTATTTCCCCTTCTTAGTTGTATGCAAAATATCAGTTTGAAGAGATTTCAGGCTGAAAGTGAGAATAAAGTGTAATATAGCTAGCTATTACTAAATCACTGTTTCTTCTCTTCATACAGTGAGTGTGTGATTTTGCAACAAAAGCTAATCATTTCTAAATATTTTAGAAACTCTCTTTTGTGTCATATTATGAGGCAACTATAAAATGACTCACAGACAGCCTGACAGGTGCCATATGCAGTGCTGATATGTTCTTGAAGATCCCCAAGATGGTCTGTGTGGTAGTCCCTAATACATAGGGAAGTTCCCAGTCTGGTATCTGTGTTCACCATCACTGACCCTTTTCCATAAAAGCATTAAGGAATCCTGTCCCATTCAAGCACAAGTTACATAAAAAGTAATTCTTAGGCTTTGAAACCTTAGTTTAAATTAATGTACATAACCTATTCTTTGCATAAAGCAGGGCCAACAGAAGAGGCCATGTTAGAACACCTGGATCAGGAAGAAATGACACATAAATGGAAAACCAGGAAGTACAGAGGCACGCATGAATTTCAAAGTGCTTGCACCCATAAACTCTTGCTATTAAACAAGAGAGGAGTTACTCTTAACCCAAAACTTGTTCTGAAAGATTATCAATGTTTCAGGAAACTTCTCCAAACTTTCAGAACCGGATGATCTTACATGAGAATCCCAACTCCACAGGCATCTGGCATCTCCACAGGCAACTTTCTCTGATTCGTACCAGTGCAATTCAGTGATGCTAGGGAAAATCACACAATGAGATAGATCTACTGCCAATAAATCATGACTGCCAACCTCAACTTGGGCTGTCAAAGTGCCACAAAACACATGGTAGTTCTTTTTCCAGTTCATTCTCTCTTCCTACCCAGTGCCTATTTCAAACCTTACCATCCTCCTTTACAGAGAAAGCAGACCCCATCAGACAGGAACTCCAATGGTTGTCTGCAGATCAGATTTCCAAACCTAACTTTCCCTACTGTCATTCATATAAAAAACGGAGGTGACCATTCTCTTATCTAAATGGAGTATTTTCATTTACATTACAGAACCTATCACATCTTACCTAACACCGTAAATTACATCTACTCCTCTCCCCTAGATCTGCCCACTAACTGTTAAGAGTATGCCAGTCACTTCTGTATAGAATAAAGTCTTAACTGGACACAATGTTTTTCCTCCAGCCTTGACATTATTTCTGAATTTCCCTTTGTGGTCAATTTTGTCCAGTGTTCTTTAACCATGTTTCTCTACTTGCACACTCATCAGGCAGTTCTTCCACCTCTCCAATTTGTATTCTCCCAGTACTCTGACAAAGATGGCTCCACTGTCTCCATTAACCTTCTTGTCTTCAATTCATTGCCCAGTTTCCAACCTTTCTCTTGTTATCAACAATGCAAGCCACTCCTTCTTTAACATACTCTCATCCTTTGCTCTCCATATCACCATGCCCTCCTATAATCCTCCTACTTCTTTGGTCACTTTCTCTTATTTTTTTTTTCCTTACTGACACAAAGTCCAGACATAGCTAATATCTTCTCTTAATATTTTCTCTCCTGGTTTATATATTCTGGCCATCACATACCTTCAACTGTCCTTTTACATATTGTTAACTCTCAAATTTAAATCTCCAGACCAGTAACTGTCCTTGTAATTCTAGACATATTTAGCAAACTTCCTTTCAAGAATTTCTACTGGATTGTTGTCTTGACATCAGCCTGTGAAAATGTGACCTCATAATCTTTTCCATAGCAGCTGGTCACCCTGCATGTTTTTCTATCTCAATTAATAGTACCCTCATTCTTTTTTAAAAAAATTTTTTAACATTTATTTATTTTTGAGAGACAGAGTGTAAATGGGGTAGGGACAGAGAGAGAGGGAGACACAGAATCCAAGGCAGGCTCCAGGCTCTGAGCTATCAGCACAGAGCCTGATGCAGGGCTCAAACCCACAAACTGTGAGATCATGACCTGAGCTGAAATCCCACGCTTAACCAACTGAGCCACCCAGGCGCCCCAATAGTACCCTCATTCTAACCAATTGCACAAGTTTCTCTGATATCCCCTGAATTTAAACCATATTTATTTTAAAATCCCCAATACAACTTTAATGCCTACACTTTTTTCTCCATTCCACTGCAACAGAACAAATGACAGAATTCCTCATTCAAGTCAAGACGGCGTTTACCCTCTCCCATTCATTCTTCACATAGCTACAAAGCACTCATGCTATTTTCATACTGAATTCTCAAAACCCATTGCTTCTCAATTAAAACCCAAATCCCAAATGTGTATTCTAATTTAACAAGGGAATATAGATCAGTGGTTAACAGGGTAAGATCTGGACTTATTCTCCTGAGCTCAGACTCTGAACAAGTGTCTCCCCAATCTGTGTATGTACTTTTGACTGTTTCTAAGAAAAGTGTCCTTCAGCTGGGTAGGAATTCTATGGTCTTAGTGGGATTGATTGATAGAAAAGATGAGGGAGAGCATTACAGAGGAAAAACTTTTTTTTATTTTTAAGAAATCTTATTTTATGTTTGAGAATCAGTGAGAAAGACTAATATGACATAGGGCCTGGGAGTGATCCTTAAGAAAAGGAGCTGCATGGGGCGCCTGGGTGGCGCAGTCGGTTAAGCGTCCGACTTCAGCCAGGTCACGATCTCGCGGTCCGTGAGTTCGAGCCCCGCGTCAGGCTCTGGGCTCATGGCTCGGAGCCTGGAGCCTGTTTCCGATTCTGTGTCTCCCTCTCTCTCTGCCCCTCCCCCGTTCGTGCTCTGTCTCTCTCTGTCCCAAAAACAAATAAAAACGTTGAAAAAAAAATTAAAAAAAAAAAAAAAAGAAAAGGAGCTGCATGGCTGGCAGGCCTGAGAGACCAACAAAGGACATTCCTTGTTGTGGCACTCTCCCACCTCAGGTCTTTGTTAGCACTGTCACATGTACATCCTTCCTTCTAAAATAAGGCAAGTACTCTTGACTGTAGTCGATCTCTCAGGAAGAAGATAGATTTGTTCTGCTGCTAGTGATGGCTGTCAATACACATTTACAACTCCTCCCAGTCTTTAACTTCTCCCTTCTCACTTAATGCTATATTACTTCCCTATCCTTATCATCTGAAATGTTTTTAACACTCTATTGAGATATAATTTGCATTTCATAAAGCCACCCATTTGAATTTTAGTAAACTTACCAAGTTGTGCAACCACCACCATAATCAGTTTTAGAATATTTTCCTCATCCCAATAGGATCCCCATGCTTTTTTACAGTTAATCCCCATTCCCATCCCCAGCCCCAGACAACCACTAATCTAATCTACTTTTTGTCTCTATAGATTTGCCTTTTCTGTACATTTCAGGTGAATGAAACTGTGGTCTCTGTGTCTGGTTTCTTT
The DNA here is from genome assembly GCF_018350175.1 of Felis catus. NCBI lineage: Eukaryota > Metazoa > Chordata > Mammalia > Carnivora > Felidae > Felis > Felis catus. Next base: position 64,107,426 of record NC_058379.1, on the reverse strand, counting down.
CACTTAGCATAATGCTTTTGAGGTTCATCCTTGTGGTAGCACTCATCAATGGTTCATTTCTTTTTATTGCTGAGTAGCATCTATTGTGTGGATGATGTACCACACTTCTCCAAATCACTCTCTAGATGATGGATATTTGGGTTGTTTCCACTTATTGGCTATTATGAATAATGGTACTATAAACATTAACATGAAATTGTTTATTTGATCATGTGATTTCATTTAGGTAGATACCTAGAAGTGGAATTGCTGGGTTGTGTGGTAAATTTTTGTTTAACTTATTAAGAAACTGCTAAAGTCTTTTCCAAAGTGACTGAACCATTTTATATTACTTGAATTTTATCTTAAAAACAAACAAGAAAACAACAGCAATAAAATTTTTTCCTCCAAGGCATTAATGTAGGGACAAAGAAAATCTGTATTTATTTTCCTTTTTTCAAAATATGTTATTAAGTTAATAAAGATTTGGGAGTATAAGTGTGGCAGTGCAGCAAGGGAAATTGGAGAAACACTACATAAATAAAAATGCCATTACCCCATTCAGAAACTTTAATTTTTGAAAAATTAGTATTTCTTCAACTCAAGAATGAGTTCTAAGTCTTATTACGTTACCTCTAATCTGCCAGTAGCTCTTGCTGCCCGCTTTCCTGTGTTAAGAAAGATTCTGCATCTTTGTTCAGACTCAGTGGGAATAAGGACACCGATAGATTGGTGAGAGTTCTTCTGGTCCAGTGAGACAGGGTGCTTTATCCTTTAGGACATTTTTTTTTTCCTTTACTGGGGATTAATATGTTTCCTCATAGAAGAAAAAGACACACCAAACAAAAGCCACTGTTTAAAAGAATCTTTATATAATAAATGATTCTTTGATTCACAGGAATGATGCCTTGCGATCCAGTTTCAGGTAGAGTGATAGTGGTGTTGAGGGTAGACAGCCTCCTTAAAAATATGCTTCACATTAAATCATGTAAGGCAACATTTTTCTAATTTTAGGTATTAGTCTTGACCAATGTGGTCTGTTATTCTTAATCCAGAAACGAATAGTTTTCTACTTGCTTTTCATTTGGATCTGCAGATCTTCTGCCTGCCTGTTTCTGCTTAACCTTTTTATGACAAAATTAACCAAAAAAGCATTGATGGGGGCACAGTGTTCATATGAAGTCTTTCTTTGTGGTGAGGAGTCAGCCAAAATCATAGATTTCCAGACTTACACAATAGGAGATTTGCAATTTGCCCAGCCCTTCCCACCCACTGTGGAGAGTGTTCTCTTTTACAACCATCAGCATTCTCAAGGCAGCTGAATATGAGTCTGTAATTACAATGGCAACAATGGCTGCAGGGCAGGAAATGTGCATGAAATATAATACAGATGAGAGCAGCATTATGCCCAAAGTGCTCTAATGGTTTCAGAACCTCGCCAGGTGGTAAGCCATCTCCCTCGGTTTTAATTTCCACCTACCATTTGCCAGGTAACCTTTGCCCAGTCACTTACCATCCCAGGGTGCTGTCCTCAAAAGGGATGATGTGATTGGTCCTTTGCTGGCCTGGCAGGAGGATCCCCCAGCTGGATGAGATCATGCAGACAAAGCTTATAGAAAGTGGTACTGTATTATGTGGACAGAAACAGAAACTGAAATGGGAGAAAGGTCTGCTTCAAAGCCATGACAACATGGAGGAAGAGATGAGAACCTGATGGTAAGGCTTGAAGGGCTCTGGAAAAACCTCCCTGCCTCTGTGTATCCCAATAGTATGTCTTTTCACAAGGGCAAAAAATGATGTGGTAGAATTACCCCTCTACTAAAAAGCATAAATGGTATGTAATAGGAAGAAAAACATTTTTAGAATTCCCACAGCACTTTTCAAACTTTAGTGTGCACATGAATCACCTGAACATTTTGTTCAAATGCAGATCCCAATTCAGTAATTTGGGGCGGAGACTGAGATTCTGCATTTCTGACAAGCTCCAAGGTATCGCCAATGCTGCTAGTCGAAAGGCCACCATTAGAATAGTGCAAATTAAACCTACATACCTTTCCTGGATGTTTTTTTGTTTTTGTTTTTTTGTGGTGAAGAAAGTGAGACCCAAAATGGTACAGTGATTTGGTCAAGATTTCATATATATCTTTGGGGCAGGATGAATGTATAGGTGTTGGATCTCCTCAGGCTACTTCTCTAACCTAAGTTCTTAACCATAGGAGCACTAGGAAGTGTCAGGGGAAAAAAAGCACAAATAGAAGTTAATTTAGGGGCTGAACAAATACAGTCCCTATTGGGATATGATTTCAGAAAATAAGAAAAAAAAAGAGTGCAGATTAAGGGTTGGATTAATTGTTTTATTGATCATTCAGCTTCTGAAGAATGTTAGAAAGTGTATTTATTACCATGTGTGCCAATGACTGATTGTTCTGCCTTCAATTTTAGCAGCAGATTTGAGTAAAGAGTCCTACCTCTATGCGGTCTTTACTCTCAGTTATAATAGTAGATAGGTTTAGAATGATCTGATGATTGCTTCTAGCTCTGGTATTTTAGATTCTCTAATGGATTTAAATATACCAGAACTGGATGGGTTATTATTCATCTATTTTGCTTTGTTTTGTTTCCTTTCTGCCTCCAGAAAATATAGTATCTGACTGGAAGAGAAGAAAAATGCTTAGGGAAAGGCCAACACTTTTAGAAATCTACATTACTTGCTTAAGTGTTATTTCTTGCCTGCATGTCCAGAAAAGTGTGTAAGGTGTCTAGAGTAAATAACAGTCAATAAACTTGAGTTTAAATTTCCAGTAAGTAAATTGAATAAAGTCTTGGGTGACTGTACATGAAGACTGGAATTGGTAAAGGGTGTCTTTATGAGGTGCATATTTTCATTCTATATCACTATTGAAAATGCATATCATAAAAATGCTAATAGCAGCATGCCCTTGTTAAGATACACCACACTTTGGTACTTCTATCCGTAATTCTAGTTAGGAAGTGGTTGGCTGAGAAAATTGTTGATAGTTCTAGAACATGTTGAGAAGTGTGTTCCTTACACTTTATAAAGTATGTTTCCTATGCTTGAATTATCATTTACTCAGGCAGTATGTATTTTTTCCCCACAGTAAAAAAAAAAAAAAAAGTTACCCAAATCTAATCATATCTACAGTTCCCATTTCATTCTATTATCCTTGTATTTTTTAATGCCTGGTTTAGTTAATGAGATTTGAAAGTTTTATAATGAGAGCATTTGAAACAGAATTCATTAACAGGCAGAGATTTTTCTACCGTATTCAGAAAATTACATGGTAATAATATAGGAATATGATTTGAGAAATTTCTAATATAAATTGATTTTTACATTAATGATTTCAGCATCCAATCCTGGCAAAGGAGGAAGACTGACTCAACATGTAAGTTAGATATGAATGGAAATAAGCATTTACTAAGCCCCTGCTCCATATGCAGCTCCATATGAGACACTTTGAGGTCGCAGTAGTGTAAGACACATTTCCTGCCTGTTCAGTGTTCATTGTCTAGTTAGAGAGATGATCGATATACAGGAACCAACTGGAGAGCAAAATGAGACAAAATAGAATTAAATTAGTGCTGTGTTGTGTTGTTCTAGACTGTATGTGATAGCTTCATTTGGAGACTTGGGAGAATATTAAAACAAGGAAAGTTTCCATGAGAGTAAGATAGTACTAAAATGGAGAAGGGTCAGAAACAGAGCTAGTCCAATTCATGATGATCCAATTTTCTCTAGTTGAATATAGTTTTGTTGGTCTTTTATTTGTTTATCCTTTTATTTATTTTTTTTTCCAACATTTATTTATTTTTGGGACAGAGAGAGACAGAGCATGAACGGGGGAGGGGCAGAGAGAGAGGGAGATACAGAATCGGAAACAGGCTCCAGGCTCCGAGCCATCAGCCCAGAGCCTGACGCGGGGCTCGAACTCACGGACCGCAAGATCGTGACCTGGCTGAAGTCGGACGCTTAACCGACTGCGCCACCCAGGCGCCCCTGTTTATCCTTTTAAAATAGACTATCCATGACTGCCAGCAGTACATAGAGAAATAAGTGAAATATCAGAACACCTAAATTGAAGTCCAGGTTACTGCTATGCAGAAAACTTGCACTTAGCATGCATCTGAGAGAACAGTCATTCCAAAGGAAATAGGAGCAAATAACAGCAAACTCACTTCCATTGAAATAAACAGATATCTTCTGTTGGTTGACAAAGAGGAGAGTCACCTCTGAGGAAAGCACATTATCTGTCCTTCAGATTTATTTCACTGTCCAGATCCCATCTGGATTTATGTGTGAGTATTATGATGAATAAGGAGACTACAAGTAAGAATTGAAAGAGCTGTTTTATTTCGTAAAGTCGGTAAGACATTAGGATATGAACCTCACTACTTTGGTATCTTTTATAAGACTGTTCCTTTTGAAAAAGAAAGCATACAGCTTTTTATCTCCTGGATTCCTAGCCACTGGGGGCTCTGGCAGAAGAAGGTAATTCCTAGATGACACGGGAGCATCTGGAAGATGTCCAGAGAGAGACTCCAGTCCCTGATAGACACAGTAAAATTCAATGGAGCTCTCGGTTCTCAACAACAGATTAGAAAAGAAAAGAAATAGCTAATGCCATGGAGTAACTAACTGGACAGTTTACTAGACTTGTGGTTGAATAGAAAGGCACATGAGACATCCCTGGGGGCTTCTCAGTTGAATTGAAGCGGAATCATTCATAATAAGTTCAAGAGGAGGGGAGAGGCAGATGAAAGGAGACAGTGAAATCTGGGCTTTTATTTGAAGCCTCAGATCTTTAAATGAAGCCTAAAGCAACTCTGCATGTATATGGTATCACATTGAGAGTTATCCGTCTCTAAGTTTCCTAAATTTTCGAGAAATAATTGTTTTTGAGCTCTGCCTCTAGATGTATTTACTTCTTTCAGATACTGAGTGTGTTTTCTCATCATAATTAATTTACTAAATAGCTACTACAAGGGACCACTTATTTCATTATTTATTAAACTCGTAGTTTCCTGTATTTGTGTATATGTACATGTGTGTATATAAGTATGTATATAAAAGCACATTTGGAATGCATTCTATATTTTTATTTTATATTTACATATATTTTTATATCATATTTTTATTTATGTCCTCCTATTTTCATGAGAGGTTTTGGTACTTTTTCTTTGTCTCAACACAATATCCCTTCCAGTTCAACCTAAGGATTGGAACTCGGCTTCTACTTCTGGAATCTTACATTTTCTATCATGTAGCTTCATTTTCTGGGAACTTTGTGTCATCTTTTGGTTTGGGCTTTCTAGAATGATCTCCCCACTATTTTGTTTTAAAACTTAACTCTAGGGGCGCCTGGGTGGCGCAGTCGGTTAAGCGTCCGACTTCAGCTCAGGTCACGATCTCGCGGTCCGTGAGTTCGAGCCCCGCGTCGGGCTCTGGGCTGATGGCTCAGAGCCTGGAGCCTGTTTCCGATTCTGTGTCTCCCTCTCTCTCTGCCCCTCCCCCGTTCATGCTCTGTCTCTCTCTGTCCCAAAAATAAATAAACGTTGAAAAAAAAAAATTAAAACTTAACTCTTGTCTGAAGGACAAGGTAAATAACTCAAGTAAGATTTCAAAATTCTTTCATGGGCTTGTTCTAACTCTACTTTGTGAAAAAACTCACTACTTTTTAGGTCACAAATCTATAAATGTAAAAATCTATAGCTTTCTGTGCCGTTCTGCTGCAGCCACATGAAGAAATGACTCTAAGAAGATATAAAAGTGACAGGAAAGAGAGGGAGTCAGCTGGAAGCATCAAGTACATGCCTTCTGTCTTCGTGGTCCCCAATATCCCTGATTCCTGTATTTCTCCTCAGGTCTGTTATCTTCTCAAGATTCATTGAAAAATATTCCTCGGGGCACCTGAGTGGCTCAGTCGGTTGAGCGCCGACTTCGGCTCAGGTCACGATCTCGCGGTCCCTGAGTTCGAGCCCCGCATCGGGCCCCTGTGCTGACAGCTCAGAGCCTGGAGCCTGTTTCAGATTCTGTGTCTCCCTCTCTCTGACCCTCCCCCATTCATGCTCTGTCTCTCTCTGTGTCAAAAATAAATAAACGTTAAAAAAAAAAATTAAAAGTGAAGGCAAAATAAACACATTAAAAAAAAAAAAAGAAAAATATTCCTCATGTTTAATCTGCTTTGAGCTGAGTTATTGTTACTTGCTACCAAATAAATTCTAATATATCACTCAAATGTGATTGAGATTTAAAAAAATATTTTTTTAATGTTTATCTGTGTTTGAAAGAGAGAGTGTGTGAGCAGGGGAGGGGCAGAGAGAGAGAGGGAGACAGAGGATCGGAAGCAGACTCTGCGCTGACAACAGAGAGGGAGGTCGAACTCAAGAACCCTGAGATCATGACCTCAGCCAAAGTCAGATGCTTAACTGACTGAGCCACCCAGGTGCCCCTGATTGAGATATTTATGATAATTCTGTCACTTTCAAAATGTTGTCCTCTGATATTTTCCAGATGTGTGATATGTAGAAAATCACTAATTCAAAATGAATGTTCCCTACATTTTCTATTTTTATAATAATAATTTTAAAAGAACATTTGAAGCAATGAATTTCCCTACCAGTGCAGGTTTGGTTTATTATCCTCTTTTTCATTATTCTCTACCTCAAATGACGATTACTCTTGTTTTATTTAAATATTAGTTTGATATTTCATTGCAACTTCAACAACATAGCTCTTAGAAATTTTTTAATGCTTATGATATTTTCTTGGATTTTTAAAAACAATGTATTCTGTAGTTTTAGGGTGATGATTTATATTGTTGACCTGCTACTATTTCCCTGTGTTAATGGGGATAGGTTTTTTTTAGAAAGTTTGAGAGAATAGATAATGGTTAAGTTCCCATCATATTCTCTCTAAGTATTTTCCTTTTATATGATAGTTTCAGTATTTAGTTGTTTTGACTATAAAAATCCATCTTCTTTTCAAATTTCAATAATGGATATATATTACTTTTATAACCAGAAAATAAAATATTATTACAAAGATAAAGAATCTACTTTTGTTATTTTTATATGCTATCTATACAAATAGACTTAATAACATTTTATTCTTTCTGTCTTGCAATTTGCTTTGTCTGACTGACATTTATTAGCTATGTAGGTACAAGTCACTTAACCTCTCTGGATCTCAATTTTCTCATCTGTAAAGTATGAATATTAATAATGAGCTGTTTGGGAGTATGAAATGAGAATGTTTCAGTCTGAATATAAGGTCAACTCAGGGTATGGGACTTAAAGCTTTAAATCCACAGGAACATTTAATTCTCTGTCATTTTTACATAGTCTGTCTAAACACAATGCTTTCTCAACCACAAAGCACCCAAACACCAAGACAAAACAAAGATTGTTTTATTTCTCTTGACTCAGCTAAATAGGAAATATATCTAAACTTAAGGCCAATAACATTTGCATTCTCTCAAGCCTTCCATTCTCTAATTCCATTTTTCAGACTTTCAGAGCCTCAATATCCTTATCTGTTTGACAGATTTAATAGCTGTGTTGGATTTGGGGTATGGATTAGGGATACTTCATGTAAAATGCTTAGTCTTTGACTGACACAAAGTGGGTGCTCAGTGGATCATGGAAGTGTTTATGGCTTTGGGTTCAAACACAGTTAGGTTGCAAGGCTATTCCTTGCCTTAGAGAGGGCACTGGGCATAACTCAGAACCCTTGGCTCTTTCTAGGTCTGTGTGTAACAGAGCCGCATGATCTTGCAGGCAATCGCTTAATGTTTCTGATCGTTTTTTTCTCCCTTGTTTCAAAACTTGTTATGAGAATTCTTTTGTGACCACCTTATATTTTTTATGAGGACCAAAGAATATAATTGATGTGACTGAGATGTTTTTTTGTTTTGTTTTGTTTTGTGCCTCCTTAGTTCCCTATAATAAGTTTCTTTGCAATACTTTCAAATTCCTGAGCTGGGCATTTTATGACCCTTCGTGGTTTGGTCTGTTATCATTTGAACTAAATTTCTTTTATATCCACATTAAATCTTTGTTCCAACCATAGTACATTAACTGAGGTTGTCCAAAGTCAGTGCACTATCTGTTGGTTTGGAGGTTTTTGCATAATGGGGTTCCCTCTCTGCAGAGAACACTCCTCCATCCTCTCTCTCTCCAACTCCTTTGTCTCTTTTTGGAAATTAGGCCTCAACCCTCAGGTCACCTCATACAACAAAACATCTTTAATTCTCCAAAGAAAGAGTGATATAATGTTGTTATTTCCATTACCTAATTTATCAGATGACTCTCCTTATCTATCTCTGTACTCATTTATATCCCTCAGAATTATGTGAGTGTTGTTTTCTCACTGTCTGGGAACACATTACATGAGCTTAAGAGCTATTGGTTGAATAGATAAAATAATGAAGCACACACACAATTATCATTATTTCTTTAACACACTTGCTCAGACCAAATATCAGTTTTGAAGAGGTCAGTAGGTAGAGTAAATAAAGTCTTCATGGAAGAGGAGAACGATTCAATAATATGTATTTTGAAAAGGAGTTTTTAAAATTTTAAATTACTAAACAAACATAAATTATCGGGTAAAAGAATAAGATATTATTCTGTAATAGGAATTATGTTTTTAGCCAACAGTTTTTCAAAGAAGCTCTGTAAGAGTCAAGTGTGTCCATGCGGAGGTCAGGGGTCAAAGATGCTTCCTGACAATTCTCAAGCAAGGAAAAATTCCATCTTTCTTTTGACTTTACTGCCATCTGTTGTTCAAAGAAGTAATCACATTTCTATTATTTTCTAAAATGTGACCCTAGGTCACCTGTTTATGGAAAGTGCTAACTCCTGGGTCCCACCCCAGAAAACCACCAAATGTGTCTGTGTGGAGCCTGTGGTCCTGTATTTTCAACACCTGACCAAGAGGAGAGAATACTTGGCATAAAACTTGATGCATATATCCATACTTGGTATATAGAAGGCTCTATGCTAAGCAGAGGCTAAGTCTCCTGCTTGTTTTTTTTTTAATTTTATTATTTTTTAAAGTTTTCGTATTTATTTTAAGATAGAAATAGAGAGAGAGAGAGAGAGAGAGAGAGAGAGGGAGAAAGAGAGAGAGAACCAGTGGGGGAGAGACAGAGAGGAGAAGAGAGAGAGAATTCTGAGCAGGCCCCACATCGCCAGCACAGAGCCCAATATGGAGCTCAAACCCAGGAACCAGGAGATCATGACCTGAGCCAAAGTCAAGAGCCTGACGCTTAATGGACTGAGCCACCCAGGTGCCCCGAGTCTCCTGCTTTTTAAATGGAAGTATTGTCATAGAACCATTCTTGACTCAGCTGTGCAGACCTTTTATTCTTCCCTGAGCTGTCACCACCACCAGACCACTCCTCACTTCTAAGCCCCCACCTTGGGTGGAAAAGTACAATTTTTAAGCATCACATTGGTTTTTGTACATTTTGTTTTTGTTTTTTTGCTAGGTTCATTCACTGATTTATCCTTTTAGTAAATAGAAATGTTACTGTTACTTGTCCAAATGTGTGTAAATAGAATGAGGTGAGAGGAAACCAGAGTTTATTTTGTCAGCCTACTTCTTTCAGTATTTCTAAAATGTCACCCCATTAAAGACTCAGTCCTTTGAAATAAAGTTTCTGCTTTGCCAAAACAAGCTGTTATTCATGGAAGTGGAAACATAATAGTTATAAGTCATTAATGCTTATTGTGCAGCAGTTTCTAAACAAGCAGTTCTATGCCTTGGAAAAGCGAGACCAGGGCTCTGAGACCTGAGGATTATGGGGAAGTCTGTGTTTGCAGGAGGGAGCTGTGAAGGGATCAGAAACACAGCCCAGGAAGGGCAGTACTTCATGGGTCTCTGCAGTGCCTGGGAGAACAACATCTGTGGAGCAGCATCAGACACCATCCATCCACAGCTGGAATGGAATTTAGGAGGGATTAGACAACAGGCCTAAGTCAACATTTGCATTTCATAACGTTGTCCAAAGCTGGCTCTGTGTATCGTAGGAATGTATTTTGTTCTATGCCTTCCTTTTAGGACTTCCTGTTTGCTCATCCTAATACCAGTGTTCTTACATTAAAAAAATCTCTCTCTGGCCATAAAAAATAAATAGCAATAGTAATTTACCTCTCATTAAGTTTATTAATATCATTATCTAGTTAATTATAATGGATATATCGGAAGTTAGAGATTTTTGTATATTGATAAATTTTCTTCATTCCTGGTTGTGCTTAATATTTATTTATAACAGCTTGTCATTTTATTCTCTTTGAATGTGGGCATCCTTCTTTCAAGAAAGCTTTAAATATTTTATGCTTATTTATCATATTAGTATGCTATAGGTTTCTGATACACGAGCTCTGTCAAGCTAAGAGAAAATTATAAAGAAATGTTGAGGAATTTTATCAAGTGATTTTTTTTCCAGCATGTAATGAACAGATAACGGTTATTTTTCAAAATATGTTACAATACTAAACCATTCTTGCATATCTGGCATAATATACCCCGGGTTGTGGTGTTATTCTGTTATTATTTGCCTAGAATACCTTTACAATATTTTATTTCAAACTTGTGTTTCTATGATTATAGATGAGATTGGCCTAATTTTTCTTTTCTCTGTGTGTTTGTATGAGTGTATATTATTCTACATTTTCAGATCCTTGTGCCATTATAATATCTTTTTTGGTTTTGCTATCTAAGCTGTTACAAACTTACAGAGTGAGTTGCAAAATTTTCTTTTTCTTCATGATTTGCAGCAATATTTAACATGTACATTAGCTGTTCCTTAGACAATTGGTATAATTTTTCCATCATACTTTCAGACACTGAACTTTTCTGGTGTAAATCTTTTATAATATTTTTAGTCTCCTCTGTAATTGGACTCTTTAGATTCTCCAGTTTTTCTGGAATTAATAATATATTTTTTCAGAAAACATATTTATTTTTTAGTATTTTGTCATAAAATTATGACCATTATGATTTCATAATTTTAAATGTCATTTTAATTATAGTATAAGTCCCTGGGATGTTCTAAGAAGAGGGCATTTAATCTGATCTACATTTTTAGTGGAAATTTTACTGGAGTGTTACATATCTAAAGAAAAATGCACATAAGTATCCAGCTTGATGAATATTCAGAGATAAACACACCTGTGTAACCATCACCTTGTTCAAGGAAGAAAACATTACCAAAAACTTCTGTTTTCTTTCTTAGCCTGCCCACTGCCTGCCTAGGCTAACCACAATCCTAAATTTCTAGCACCATAAATTAGTTTTGCTTGCTTAAGAACTTTATATTATTGGAATTATATGGTATGCACTCATTTCCATTTTGTGTCTTTTGCTTAATTTATATTTATGAGATTCATTCATATTGTTATAATTGTAGATAGTTCATTCTCTTTGTTGTATAACATTTTTTGCATGAATATACCACAATTATTTATCAATCCTATGGTGGATCCATATACTATGTTTATCCATTGTATTGGTTATTTATTGTTTTCAACTTAGGGCTTTTAGGGTTGTTTTTGTAGACATTTTTCTCCATACATTTTGATAAAAGTATGTATAAAAATCTAGTAGGTATATACTTAGGAGTCATATTGTTGGGTTTCAATCTATGTGTATAATCAACTTTATTAGATATTGTGAGAAAGTTTCTTGAAACAGTTGTACCAGCAGTTTTTGAAAGTTTCAGTTGCTGTATACCTTCAGTGACATTGGATATTTTTTGTTCTTTTAATTTTTGCCATTACATTGTTTGTATAGTGGAATTGAACTGTAGTTTTAATTAGCATTTCCCTAATAGCCAATTAACTTGGGAACCTTTCATATGTTGTTTGGTTAAATACATATTTTCTCTGGTGAAGTATCTCAAGTAAGTCTTTTGACCAGATTTGTATTAGATTTTCTACCTTTTTTCTTACTGGTTTGTAGTTCCTTATATGTACTCCAGGGACAGGTCCTTTATCATATACATGGATTTCAAATATTTTCTCACATTCTGTGGCTTGCATTCTTATTCTTTCAAGTGTCCTAGGATAAATAGGTTTTCTTTAACTTAATTCTGTATATCATTTTTTCCCTATCATGTCACTTTAAAAAATTTTTTTTCCATTTATTTATTTTTGAGAGAAAGAGGCAGAGCATGATCAGGAGAGGTGCAGAGAGAAAGAGAGAGAGACAGAACTGGAAGCAGGCTCCAGGCTCCAAGCTGTCGGCATAGAGCCCAATGCAGGGCTCAAACCCACGAACTGTGAGATCATGACCTGAGCTGGAATCAAGGGTTGGACGCTTAACTGACTGACCCACCCAGATGCCCCATAAACCCCTCTATTTTAATGTCTGTAAGTTCTGTAGCAATGTTTCCTACCCCTTTTGGTTTTTGCTTTCATTGGAGCTTATAGTTCATTCGTGCTTAATATAATTATTGATATTTGGGTATATATCGCCTTACCATTTATTACCTTCTTTTTTTTTCCTTCTTGCCTTCTTTTGGATTAATTATTGTTTGTTATTCTGTCTTCCTCTCTAGTGAATTAGAAATTGTATCATCTTTCTTTTGTTTGGTACCCTAGACTTTGGGGCCTGAGAATATACTTGTTATAACAAATCATTTTAAATTTATTAAGACTTGTTTTATAGCCCAGAATAGGGTCTGGTTTGGCACATGTGTATTCTATTGTTGTTGGTTAGAAAAGTCTATAAATATCAGTTAGGACAAGTTGGCTGATAGTGTTGTTAATGTCTTTTATGTCCATACAGATTTCCTGTCTACTTTTCTACCAGTTATTGAGAGGGAGTATGTAAATCCTCAACATGTTTATTTGGCAGTTTCTCTCTGCAGTTATAGAAGTTTTGCTTCATATATTTTCAAGTTCTGTTTTTTGGTACATAAATATTTCAGTGCTTGGTTATGTTTTCTTGCTGAATTGACCTCTTGATCATTATGAAATGAACATCTTTATCACTGGTAATGTTCTTAGCTCTGAAATATACTTTGACTGATATTCATACAGTCATTCAAGGCTTCTTTTCTTAGTGTTAGCATAGTATATGATTTTTCATCTTTTTACTTATAATCTATTTTATCTTTAAATTTACAGTACATTTCTTATTTTTTCCAATATATGAAGTTTATTGTCAAATTGGTTTCCATACAACACCCAGTGCTCATCCCAAAAGGTGCCCTCCTCAATACCCATCACCCACCCTCCCCTCCCTCCCACCCCCATGAACCCTCAGTTTGTGCTCAGTTTTTAAGAGTCTCTTATGCTTTGGCTCTCTCCCACTCTAACCTCTTTTTTTTTTCCTTCCCCTCCCCCATGGGTTTCTGTTAAGTTTCTCAGGATCCACATAAGAGTGAAACCATATGGTATCTGGAGTACTACGTGGCAATGAGAAAGAATGAAATATGGCCCTTTGTAGCAACATGGATGGAACTGGAGAGTGTTATGCTAAGTGAAATAAGCCTACAGAGAAAGACAGATACCATATGGTTTCACTCTTATGTGGATCCTGAGAAACTTAACAGTAAATTTCTTATAGGCAACATACATTTGGGTCATGGTCTTTTATCCAGTCTAACAATCTCTACCTTCAAATGGGTGGTTAGATTATTTATATTTAACGTGATTATTTATTAGTTTTAATTTACCATATTTCAGTTTGTTTTCTGTTTATTTCAACTATTCTTTGCTTCCCTTTTCCTTCTTTTCTCACTCTTTTGGAATAATTGTGCAATTTTTATGACTCCCTTTTGGCTTCCTGTCAGTTTATGAACCATAACTCTTCATTTTGTTATTTCAGTGGATGTTTAGGGTTTATAGCATATATCTTTAACTTGCCACAATCTACCTTCAAATGGTATTTTTACCCTTTCCTCTATAATGAAAACATCTTACAACAATATAGCAATTCCAGTTTTCCACTCCCAGCCTTTGTGGTTTGGTGTCAAACATTTTAATTCTTTATGTACTATAAATCCCACAATCACTGTTGTTATTTTTTAAGCAATTATCTTTTAAATAAATTTAAGTAATAATTTTAAAGCTTTATATATTTACCTGCACAGCTACTATTTCTGGTACTCATCCTTCCTCTGTGTACATTCAGATTCATATACTGTATCATTTTCCTTCTGTCAATATATTTTGTAGTGTGGGTCCTCTGGTGATTATTTCTTTCAGCTTTGGTATTTTGGAAATGTCTTTATTTTATTTATTAAATAAATGTATTTATTAAATAAATGTATTTATTTTATTAAATGTCATTTCTTAACTCTGTTCAGGCTGCTATCACAGAAACAAATAGACCAGGAGACTTATAAACAACAGAAATTTATTCCTAATAGTTTTGTATGCTGGAAGATCAAGAACGAGGTAATGGTAGATTTGATGTCTAGTGAAAATTAGCTTCCTGGTTCATAAAGGAACATCTTCTCACTGTGTGCTCACATGGAAGAAGGGACAAGGGAGCACTCTGGGGTCTCTTTCAAAAAAGCACGAATCCATTCATGAGGGTTTAACCCTCATAATCTAATTACCTGCCAAAGGCCTCACCTCCTAATACCACCACATGGGATTATCCTTCAGTATCTAAATAGGGGGATATGAATATTCAGTCTGTAACATTCCACTCTTGGAGCCCCGAAAATTCATGTTCTCATAATGCAAAATACATTCATTCCATCACAGCAGCCTCAAAAGTCTTAACTTGTTACAGTGTCAATTCTAAAGGCTGAAATCCAAAGTTTCACGCATCATCTAGATCAGATATGAGTGAGACTCAAGGTGCAATTCATTCTGAGGCAAATGTTTTTCCAGCTATGAACGTATGGGATGAAACAAGTGATGTACTTCCAAAATACAATGGTGGGATAGGTATAAGATAGACATTTTCATTCCAAAATGAAGAAATAGGAAAGAATAAAAGAGAAATGGGTCCCTAGGAAATCCAAATTACAAGGCAAACTCTAGGAGATATTAAGGCTCAAAAATATTCCCCTTTGACTCAATGCTCTGCCCTCCAAGTACGGGTTGCAGTCCAACCTTTTACATTTGGGATGGTTGTCTTACCCCACAGCTTTACTAGGCAGGGGTTGGGCTCCCATGGTTTGAGAGGAGGCCGTTTGTCCTTTTGCAAGTGAGGCAATGGTTCCTCCTTTACAAGTCAAAGAGGCAGCCCTGATGATCTTTGAATCATCTTCAAGGTCATTGTTCCCTAGTGAGGTGCTGATTAGGCCCATGATTCACACTTCTACTAATCTCCTTATAAAAGAGTTCCTTGGTGACATCACCCTCTTGTTCTGTTCTGAACAAACTTTCTTGTTTTTTGCAATATAGATAAACAGAATTTTCCAAATCTTTAGTTCTAGTTCCTTTTTCCTTCACAGTTCTGTGTTTAAGGCATATCTTTTCTTTTATATTTTACGATAAGCAGTCAGGAAGAGCCAAGCCACACCTTCAATACTTTGCTTAGAAGTGACTTTGGCTAAATATCCAATTTCATTGCTCACAATTTCTACATTCCACAAAACACTAGGACATGAACACAGTTCAGCCAAGTTCTTCATTACTTTATAGTAAGGACTGCCTTTCCTCCAGTCTCCAATAATATGTTCCTCCTGTCTACCTCAGACCTCATCAGAATAGCCTGTACCATCCATATTTCTACCAATAATCTGTCCATGATTATTTAGATACTCTCTAAGAAGATTGAGGCATCTCTAAGGCTCTCAGTTTTTCTTCCTGACTTCTCACCAGAATTGCCCTTAGTTGTCCATTCATGGCAATGTAAACTTTTTCTAGTGTGCACCTCAGAACTCTTCTAGACTCTACCTATTACCCAGTTCCAAAGCCATTTCCATATCTTTAGTTATTTGTTACAGTAGCACTTCCATTTCTTAGACCATTCAGGCTGCTATTGCAGAGTATCATAGACTGGGTGGCTTATAAAAAACAGTTCTGCAGGCTGGGAGGTTCAAGATCAAGGCTCCAAGAGATTCAGTGTCTGGTAAGAGCCCACTTTTTGGTTAATAGCCATCTTTTTGCTGTGTACTCATGTGATGGAAAAAGTAACAGATCTTTCTAGGGTCTCTTTTACAAGGACATGGAAATTATTCATGAGGGTTCTACTCTCAGGAGCTAATCACCTCTCAAAAGCCCCACCTCCTAATTGTATCACATTGAAGAATTAAGATTTCAAAATATGAACCTGAGGACGATACAAACATTTACTCTGTAGCATCATTTAGGAAAGAAACTTTTGCCAGATATAGAATTCTAAGTACTGAGTTTTTTTTTTCCTTTTAGTACTTCATTATTTTCTTGTTTGCATTGTTTTCCATGAGAAATCTGCTATAATCTTTACCTATATGTATGTTTATCTCATGCTGAATCTAAGATTTTCTCTTTATCATTAACTTTGAGCAATTTTACTACAGTGTGACTTGGTGTGGTTTTCTTCATGTTTTCTTTTGTTTGGGATTCATTGGGTTTTCCAGTTATATGGATTTAGAATTTTCACCAAATTTGAAAAACTTTTGGCCATTAGTTTTTCAAATGTTTTTCCTTTCCTCTCTTTTATATTAAAATGCTTAGAGTTTTCCCCAAACTCACTGATGTGGTCATTTCTTTTTTCTTTTTTCTTTTTTTTACTTTTTACTTTCTATGTCTTATTTTCAATAGTTTCTTTTGCTATACCAGTTTGGAAATTGTTCCAGGCAGAAGGTGAGTATGGTTGTAGAACCATATTTTTCTTAAGGATCACCATACTTTGACACTTATTGCCTAATACCTGAAAAAAAATTGTTTCATGTATTTGTTTTATCTGATTTGTGTGTGTGTGTGTGTGTGTGTGTGTGTGTGTGTGTGTGGTAAGTTCAATACCTATATCTCCATTATGGCCAGAAGTGGAAGTATTTCTAACATAAATTTTTAAATAAAAACATGAGTTCCTTTAATAGATTAAAAGCTTACTGGAATCTGGGGCCATGTATTAAATTTTTATATAAGTTAAGTATAATTTTTTG
This sequence comes from Felis catus, assembly GCF_018350175.1. Taxonomy (NCBI): domain Eukaryota; kingdom Metazoa; phylum Chordata; class Mammalia; order Carnivora; family Felidae; genus Felis; species Felis catus. Next base: position 64,090,366 of record NC_058379.1, on the reverse strand, counting down.
GTAGAATAACATGAAAGAAATAGCTATTAATAATATGATGTTTTGAATTTTTTTACATAAATGTGGAACAGATGACCAGGGATGGGAATGTGGCTTGCAATATCATTCAGATCATACACCTTATCAGTATATGTGCTTTTGAGACCTTCCTGTCCTATTTTTAACTTCAGAGACAGTGAGCAGAGTATACAAACAGATAAACGCAGACTGCAGTTTCAAGCCATTTCAACTAAAAGAGTCATTGGCATCCTAAAACTTTTTAAAAATTTAGAATATGTAAGATAATGAGAGATAATGTGCTTGCCTAGGTAAAAGTTACCTGTAGCTGAATGTGTGTTTACTGGAAGAAAACTGACACACAACGTAGAGCAGAAGAGTGAGATTAATAAGAATGCCACTATTTGAAAGGACAGATACACATTTGTGTTTTTGAGCATAGTGAAAAGTGCATACTGATTTCACCAAGTCCAGAGAATTTTTCAGTAATATTTTTTATCAAAGAAATGTTTTTAAATATATGGTAAATAATGTATAACTTATGAATTATTGTAGTGTTTGGCAATGACAGTTATATTCTCTCTTCATCTTCTTAAATGTTTGTAAGGATGAATGCAGGTCAGTAAAAATTCAATGGAATGTCCTAAGAGAGTTCCATTTTCTGATAGCATTGTTGTACATTTTACACTAGATGGCGGTCTACGCCTACTTGATATCTTTAAATACAAAGCATTTCCAATTTGAAGTTGCTCACCAGAATGCTGGATTCCAGTGATTAGAAGAGTCTCTGCATTCATGTATTTATTCATTCAGGATTTCCAGAACAATACTCTATGCAGCTTGAATATTAGGGATACAAAGATTAACAAGACACAGTTGTCTTGCAGGTTCTCCTAACCTCTTGGGGTGTGGGTGGGGGGTTGTAATCTGCTATAATTAAATTCAAAATGATAAGGACTGTGATGGAAAGAAGCTCTGAGAGTTCCTGACTTGAGGAGCACCTGAAGTACCTATTAAGTGCTTCTGCCTGTCCCTAGTACTGCATTTTTTTAAACACGGGGTGGGGGGCAGTTTTATAATAAGAGGGTTGATGCTAAAAAGGAATCTACAGCAGAAAATATTCATTGGATATCTGGTGTGTATAATTTCAAACCAAGATATTAAGTGCTACCATGGACAGCAAATAACTCATTTTTTTCTTTCACTCATTCACTGCTTAAAAAATAAAAAATCAGGGGAATTGAAACAAATACATAACTATAACATGGGAAACACTATCCCTGAAGCCTTAAATGTTCTGAAGAGAGAAGGTTAATTCTTAGCTAGAGCAATCAAGGTCTTTATCTGAAAGATTCCATTTAAGGAATCTTTTTAGTACAGATAAGTTTCCAATTGGTAAAAATGGCTGGGAGCCTCATTTCAACCAGAAGGAATAGATGAGAGGAAACATCACCACTGCTGCAAACCCCTGCCTTAGTTGCAAGGTGTAATCTAATTCTAACAATGCCACTGATTGACCACTGAGTCCTTGGGTAGGTCAATTAATTTTTATTTTCAGAAAGCCACAGGTTTCTTCTGTATTGATTAGTTGACTAGACATATGTAATCCCTGTCTTGCATCTCAAAGATATTCAGTTCAAAGATGAGGTGGTGAGAAAATATAGGTTTTATTTAGGGAATGAGAATTCTGCATTTTTTGCTAAAGTGTAAGGTCTGGCTAGGGGCTGTTACAGGCTGAATTGTGTGTCCCCCTATATTTACATGTTGAAGTCCTAATCCCCAGTACCTCCGAATGTAACTAGATTTGGGGAACTGGCCTTTAAAGAGGTGATTAAGCTAAATGAAGCCTTTAGGGTGTGCTCCCACTCATTCTGATCGGTGTCTCTGAAAGAAGAGAAAATTTGGACGCACAAAAAGACACCAGGGATGTATATATTCAGAGGAAAGACCATGTGGGGACAAAGTGAGAAGATAGCCATCTGCAAGCCAAGGAGAGAAGCAAATCTGGCCACACCTTGATTTGGACTTTCAGCTCCCAGTGAAATCATATGGTATTTGTCTCTGATGAACTTATTTTGCTTAGCACAATACATTCTAGCTCCATCCACATTGTTGCAAACGGCAAGATATGTTTATCTGTCTTACATTTTCTTTATCCATTCATCAGTCAATGGACATTTGGACATTTGGCTATTGTTGATAATGCTGCTATAAACATTTGGGTGTATGTACCCCTTCGAGTCTGTCTTTTCTTATCCTTTGGCTAAATAACTACTAGTGTAATTACTAAATCACAGGGCAGTTCTATTTTTAGGTTTTTGAGGAACCTCCATACCATTCTCCAGAGTGTCTGAATCAGTTTGCATTCCCACCAGTAGTGCAAGAGGGCTCCCCGTATTCTGCATCCTTGCCATCCTATTATTTCTTGTTTTGTTAATTTTAGCCATTCTGACAGATGTGAGGTGGTATCTCATTGTGGTTTTGATTTGTATTTCCCTAATGAAGAGTGATAAGCATCTTTTCATGTGTCTGTTAGCCATCTGGATATCTTCTTTGGAAAAGTGTCTATTCATGTCTTCTGCTCATTTCTTAACTGAGTTATTTGTTATTGGGTGTTGAGTTTGATTAAGTGACTTTTAAAAAGGTCCTTGACCTTGTAGGGCTGCTGCTTCATTGTCTGTAACATAAAAGTGTTAATACTGGTCAACCTTCTTTCACAGGATGTTTGTTGAGGTCAAATAAGAAAACTGCTTGAGAAAATGCTTTAAAATTATAGAGCACTAGATAAAGAATCTGCATATCTTAGTGTTGCAAGAGACCATAAAGTTCATAGAGTCTAATCTCTTCACTTAAAAGTTGTTAAACAAATGTATGGCATTATTTCTAAATAATAATAATAATAATAATAATAATAATAATAATAATAATATGCTAACACCTCTTTTCTGGTCTCCAACACTAAATAGAGTGCATTATTTTCAGTTTCTTTTTTATATCTGATCAATCTTACAGAATCTAATATGCACTTAGCAAAAAGTAAGAGATCATTTAATTCAACCATCCATCACACTCCAGAAGTTTTTTAATTAGGTATCTTGCATATGGTCTTAGGCAAATTACTTAATTGTGAGTGTGTGTGTGTGTGTGTGTGTGTGTGTGTGTGTGTGTGTGTGAATCTATGCTATGGACTGAATATCTGTGTCCTCCCAAAGTTATATATTGAAATCTAATCCCTATTTTGATGATATTTGGAGGTGGGGGCCTTTGGAATATGATTAAGTCACAAGAGTGGATCCTTCATGAACGGGATTAGTGAGTTTATAAAAGAAACCCTACAGATAAACCTTGCCTCCTCTCTGTCATATAATGACACAGAAAAAAGACCATTTATGGACCAGGAAGCAGTTCCTCATCAGACAACAAATCTGCCAGCTTCTTGATCTTAAACTTCCCAGACTCCAGAATTGTGAGAAATAAATTTCTGTTTTTTATTAGTCACCCAGGCTTTGGTATTGTGTCTGAATGGACTGAGACAATCTTTATTGCAAGTGGTTGGAGAAAATTTGAGAATGTATATTTTTAAAAGTGCCCAGAACATCACAATATTGGTGATAGGTATAATTGTAATTGCTAGTAATAACAACAACATTCCTAACAGGTTAAATCCTAATGGTGTTTAAGAGCTAAACCATTACATTGTTACTTGCTCTATTTGTTAGAAAATCCATTTTTTAACATTCAGCTCAATTTTGTCTTCTTCCAATTTCCAACCATAGGCCCTCATTTCTGCCTTTTGATTTTATCAAGAGAAAATTAAATATCTTCTCTCTTCCAAATGGATAGTCCTTTAGTTATTTGGTTTCAGCTTTTGTGTTCCTTTTAAGGCTGTAGCTCTTGGCTAAAATATCACAAGCTCATTGCATCAAACCACACCCGTTATGATTGCCTATCTCTTCACTGCCCACGTTGGTATTCTCTGAATGTACATTACCTCCCCATTCTCCCCAATTAAGTAGTGCCTGGAAGTTAACACAGTAATTCAGCTATTAATTCAGGACTATTGCTGAACACGTTTGAAAAGTCTTCTTCTACTCATTATATTTTCAAATTATCAGTTCCCAGAACTGTGTTATTTGCATAGTAGGTCCTCAATAAATCATTTTAGTTGTTCACATAGCTTAGGTGAACATTTCAGGCAGCCGTTCTTTGTTGTTGCCCCCCGTTGTGTTTTGTGTTTTGCATTGAACGCAAATATAAAGTCAAAAATGTTCACCAAAACAGTATGAGAAATATACTCATGAAAAACAGAAAATATTGGGTTTTATCAGTTTCCTTTGCCATTTAATAAGCCCATGAAGTAGGCATGCCTAAAATTTCAGTAATAAGAATATGATTTTGTTCTATATCATGTAGAGGAATGCAAACATTTTCATGTGGCATGACACAAATCAGTGTTGATTTAAACCGCAGCTGTGAGAAATCATATACTGTCTTCTTTACACATGTGTATTTATACTCCTTTAGCAATGATGATAAAATGTTCATGGAAACAAGAGTAGGAAAGACCCAAGGCCCAAAGAACATAACTCTCCCACATCCTTTCCTTGGCTTCTCAGAGATATCCTGGCTTCACTTCTTTGTATATGAAGCTGTCAATCAAACTAGGTGTTCTTGGTGTTGAGATGCCACTCATAATGGACATTGTGCTAGTGAAACTGCCACTCACGGTGGCTGCCTGGCAAATGGAGCTGTCAGTCATTCTGAACAGTTCAATCTGCTGCATTGTCAATAAGACGAGCTGGTGTGTACTGAAAGCTGCCTCATCAGACTCCATAGAACTTAAAGTCTTGATTAACTCTCCAGTCTGCAGTTCTCAAGCTTTTTTTTTTTTTTTCAGTGAAAATACACTTTTTTTTTTTATTTTCCAAAGCTTTTAATTGCCAACAAGTAAAACAGAAGGGATAGCTAAGAGGGTATACTTAGGATACATATTGCTATTGAAAGTTGATGAAGAATTAGGTTGGCTGCCTACCCAACTTGTCACCACAAACCAAGGAGATTGAAGTGTAGGTCATGATAAATATCACTGACATTCATTCATTTATCCATTCACTCCATAAATCTTTATGGTATGCTGGCTGGGAGCCAGTCGATATCCTTTGAGTAAGGCGTTAATATATTCAGAGAAAAGTAGGACTTCAGGAGCATCCATTTCTTCCCAGGCTGTGAGTAAATGTACTATCCTGTGGTGCTCCAAGTTTACCTGCATCTCTGCCTTTCTTGGCAGTTTTATTTGTTCAGTGAAATCTCTTTGCTCTTTACCTGCTGTGTCACTAAAAGTGATGTTTTTGGCTTACTCATTAACGTAGTGTTTACAATTGGCCAAAGCTACTTTAGGTTAACATATTATGGTAAAGGTATTGGATTTGAGGATATTATTTCTTTTTTTTAATTTAATCTTTTTTTTTTTAATTTACATCCAAGTTAGCATATAGTGCAACAATGATTCCAGGAGTAGATTCCTTAATGCCCCTTACCCATTTAGCCCATCCCCTCTCCCACAACCCCTCCAGTAACCCTCTGTTTGTTCTCCATATTTAAGAGTTTCTTATGTTTTGCCCCCCTCCCTGTTTTTATATTATTTTTGCTTCCTTTCCCTTGTGTTTATCTGTTCTGTGTCTTAAAGTCCTCACATGAGTGAAGTCATATGATATTTGTCTTTCTCTGACTAATTTCACGTAACGTTATACCCTCTAGTTCCATCCATGTAGTTGCAAATGGCAAGATTTCATTCTTTTTGATTGCCATGTAATACCCCATTGTGTGTGTGTGTGTGTGTGTGTGTGTGTGTATGTGTGTGTATACCACATCTTTATCCATTCATCCATTGATGGACATTTGGGCTCTTTCCATACTTTGGCTGTTGTTGATAGTGCTGCTATAAACATTGGGGTGCATGTGCCCCTTTGAAACAGCATACCTGTATCCCTTGGATAAATACCTAGTAGTGCAATTACTGAGTCGTAGGGTAGTTCTATTTTTAATTTTTTGAGGAACCTCCATACTGTTTTCCAGAGTGGCTGCACCAGTTTGCCTTCCCACCAGCAATGCAAAAGAGATCCTCTTTCTCTGCATCCTCGCCAACACCTGTTGTTGCCTGAATTGTTAGTGTTAGCCATTCTGACAGGTTTGTGGTGATATCTCATTGTGGTCTTGATTTGTATTTCCCTGATGATAAGTGGTGTTGAGCATTTTTTTCATGTGTTGATTGGCCATCTGGATGTCTTCTTCGGAGAAGTGTCTATTCATGTCTTTTGCCCATTTCTTTATTGGATTGTTTTTTTTTGGGTGTTGAGTTTGATAAGTTCTTTATAGATTTTGGACACTAACACTTTATCTGGTATGTCATTTGCAAATATCTTCTCCCATTCAGTCGGGTGCCTTTTAGTTTTGCTGATTGTTTCCTCCGCTGTGCAGAAGCTTTTGATTTTGATGAGGTCCCAGTAGTTCATTTTTGCTTTTGTTTCCCTTGCCTCTGGAGACGTGTTGAGTAAGAAGTTGCTGCGGCCAAGATCAAAGAGGTTTTTGCCTGCTTTTTCCTCGAGGATTTTGATGGTTTCCTGTCTTACATTCAGGTCTTTCATCCATTTTGAGTTTGTGTGTGTGTGTGGTGTAAGAAAGTGGTCCAGGTTCATTTTTCTGCATGTCGCTGTCCAGTTTTCCCAGCACCACTTGCTGAAGAGACTGTCTTTATTCCATTGGATATTCTTTCCTGCCTTGTCAAAGATTAGTTGGCCATACATTTGTGGGTCCATTTCTGGGTTTTCTATTCTGTTCCATTGATCTGAGTGTCTGTTTTTGTGCCAGTTCCATACTGTCTTGATAATTACAGCTTTGTAATACAGCTTGAAGTCTGGGATTGTGATGCCTCCTGCTTTGGTTTCCTTTTTCAAGATTGCTTTGGCTATTCGGGGTGAGGATAGACTATTAGAGTCAATCTTGTTAGCACAGGCTCTGTATTTGGAATGATAGCACAAGTTCACTGGCTTTTGTGTGCTCAAAGTGACTCAGACTGTTTCTACCATTGCTGTGTTGTCTTACCCTGAATATTGAACCACTGCTCTCATATTTTTGTCTACAGCACAATTAACATCTGTGATTCAAGTCTTCTTTTGCAGTAATAAAATTTAGAGCCTAGCATAATGCTGCCCTCATTCTTCCCAGTACTCCCTCTCCCAGAAAAAGAGGCAGCTGTGCCATTTAAGCCCCCAGGCAGAACCTGATGTAGGTGCCTTACCTGATTATAATCATTATTCATCATCTGCACTTAAGATGTATTACTCTTACCAGAAAATTGGAGCTCTTTGAATATTTTGTAGTATACTAATTCATGAAGTCTTTGAACCCTGATGAGTGGACCTCTGCCACTCTCTGCAATCCAGTGTATTTCTTCAGCCTCAGTTCTTCCTCTATTGATTCTTTCCCTATTGATGCTGTTGCTCTTGTCAAGTTTCACAAAGAAATGGCAAACAACCTCTGCCCTATTTTTATTTTTATCAACTAAGTAAATAAACATGTAATTATACCAACAATCTTCATTTTACATGACATTTTAAATTTTAAATCATCTTAAATAATTTTAAATGACATTTATACCAACAGTCTTCATTTTAAATTTAAAAATAAATTTATTCAGAACTTTCATAGTATTTTCTTTCTCTTGCTTATGCTTCTTAGTTATTTCTCTTGGCTATGTCTTATCTCCTTAAGTGATCATAAATTCTGAAATAAGGTACGGTGAATATAATATCAGAAGTTTTATTTCTATTGGAAGTAAGAAAGCTATGTTCTGATGAATCTGCTACTGACTTCTTAGTTGAATTTTGTGAGTTCACATCAGGTTATTTTTGAGGTGTCTTCCAACTCTAGAATTTTCTGATCTTATGTCAATGAACAGAGAAGTGAGGAAATGGGAGATTTTTTTTTTTTCTAGGAAATAGAGAATTAGTGAGTATGAATGAGAAATAACAAATCCCTGTCTAGGCTGATGCTAGGGTTGCTCAGTGGTGAGGTTCAAATGAGGGACAACATGCCATCATGGAGATATGTGTCATATGAATAGAATAAATCATACATAATCTCAGTGAAGTGGAATGTGCCTCTGATTTTGTTGAAGATACACTTTTAATATTCCTGACTGTATTTTCCTTGATAGACACCAGGTGGCATAAGGATTTGATTTCTTAAAATACAGACAAGCCTATACTGTGGCAAAAACATGCTGCAGCCCACCCCTTGTAGACTTAAGTAACAGGGCTTTGTTTTAAGAACTATGTAGCCAATTTTCAGTTCAATTAGCAGTGAAAATGGGTACACTATGTGGTACAGAATACTTATAATGAAAAACCTGCTAAATGTGGGTCATTAATATACAAAAACAGAAAAGGCATTAGATTGGAAGAGAGAGAAGAAAGGGAAACTTGGAAATATATATATTAATGGAAGAGAGACAAAAAGGAGATACACACACTCACAGCAAATAGAAGTCTTACCAGAGAAGAAATGGTACAGTTAGATTTGTGTAAGGAATCACAGAGTCTCAGAATTGGAAAAAGTTTTAGAGGCAAATTCCTCTAACTCCATCCAGACAGAGAAAAGAAAGCCCACTGTAATGTCAAGTGCTTGAGCAGGTATAACAGCGTAAGAATAGAGGTCTATCTACATCTATACACACACACCCAACAAGTTTCATCACTGTAAAGGTCAATTTGTTTTTATTGATGCTTTGAGAGACCAATTAGAGGAAAATAAATTACTTCTAAGCAGTCAGTCATATCCATTTTTAAGTCAATAAATTAAATGAAGTTGATTTGGTAGCAGAACTAGCCATTTCAACCATGAATAATCTTAGACATCCTTCTATGATTTTATACTAAAGGTGAATTTAATGGTTAAGATAAGCATGGTTTTAACTTGATAACTTGAATATTTCTATTACAGAGATTTTCTCTTTTCTAAATTCTTGCTCCCCCTTCTGCTATCCATCTAATCTTCCATTATTTTTGGTGCTGTTGAAAAAAGGACAGCATTTAATTTCAACAAAAATGCCTTTGGCATATGCTAGGGTTGTGTGTGTATATGTATGTGACATGATAGGGCTAGATAGAGCTCATGATTCAAACTGAGACACTTTTTAAAATAGCCTTATTAAACTTTAATGCACATATGAATAAACTGCACGTATTTAAATGGTAAAATTTGATACATTATGACATAGGTGTATACCCATGAGACCAGCACCATGATCAAGATAGTGAACATATTACCCACAAAGCTTTTTTCATGCACCTTTATAATCCTTAGCTCCTGCCCTGCCCCACCCCTCCAATTTCCCCAGGCATCCACTAATCTGTTTCTGTCACTACACATTAGTTTGCATTTTCTAGAGTTTTAAATGAATGGAATAACAAAGTATATATTCTTTTTTGTCTGATTTGTTTGATTTAGCATAATTATCCTGAGAGTTGTCCACATTGTCCTATGTATCAATACTCTGATATTTTTATTACTGAGCAGTATTCCATTTTATGGATGCACTATGCTTTATCCATTCTCCTGTTTATGTTCTTTGTGTGGCTTCCAGTTTTTATCTGTTACATATGAAAGCTGCTGTGAACATTTATTTATGAGTCTTTACATATAGACTGTAGCATTCTTATTTTTAAATAAATATGTGCTAAGAGCATGGCTAGATTTGGGGGCACTCCAAAGTGAAAGGAGGCAGGATAGGATAACAGAAAAGCAGGAATAAATTGGTCTGTTCTGGAAAAATCCAATTCTTAGTCAACCTAAGGGCAGGCTACCAGAAGAGTACTTTTCAAGTCGATAGTAATTAGCCTGGCAAAAAAGCAAATCTTAGTTCTACTTCCATACTGTGCTTGGCAATAGCATAGTGTCAGAGACCACTAGCTGTGTCTCAGTATCTCTTTGCCTCATCTTTTAGAGGAGGGTTTAGTAAACTATGGCCCCTGGGTCATGTCCAGCCTGCCATTTGTTCCTATAAATAAAGTTTTATTAGAACATAGCCATGATCACTCATTTACATGTTGTCTACGGCTGCTTTTGCACTATAACAGCACAAGTATTTGAATAACTGCAACAGAGACCATGTGGTCCACCAAGCATAAAATATTTACTATGTTGCTCTTTATAGGAAAAACTTACCCTTGCTCTAAAGTAGTAGGATACCAGATTGTTAGCTGGGGACATGATCACCTACCTAGAAGAAGATCTATTTTCTTGGTTTACTTGAAGCTAAGTTCTGGCTAGTGGTTTATAAGGAGAAGTGATACATGCAAATTACAAAACTTATCTTTAAAATGAGGAGGCTTGCCCTTCTCACCCTTTCAGCTGGTCCTCTTTTGTACATATTAGAATGAAGACATACTACCTGGAGATCCTGCAACATCCTAGACAATGAAGTGACCTTGAGTATAAAAGATACACACAGTGAAACCACAGAATAGAGGGAATCTGTCTTCCTCATACCATGAAGTATCATGCCAGATCTGGACTGACTTCAGCCAGACTGCATATAAGAGAAAGAAAGAAACTGCCTTGTTTAAGCCACTTTGTTTGTCTGTTTGGTGGGAAGAGAGGTTCCATTACTCATAGCAAATGCAACCTAAAGTATATGTAACACCTTGTGTTACAACCAGGTTCCATATGTACAGCATTCTTAAGGTCATACATATACTACTAGTCGTGGGTGCGGATCTTTGGGCAAGTTTCTTAATCTCCAGAGCCTCAGTGACTTCATCTTTCAATGTAGCCAATAGAGCATAACCTCCCTGAAGGCGGGGGTAGAACTCCATTTACTGTTCAGATTCATTCCACTATGAATCTGCGAGCCTTCTTTACCTTAGACACCTCCAAACGTATGTACACCAAGCCTGTGGGTGAGACATTTTATGAATTGTATTCAATCCTCACTGAGGGTGCTTTCACCAGTACACCAGTTCCCTTACACTTTTCATTTTTTGTTGTAGGAAATCAGGTCAGCGCAAAATTTTATCTTGATTTCATTGGCAAAGATGTTGGTAGATAATAAGATATTTTTGTTTTGTGACAGTGGAAACATTGTGATGAAGAGAGAAAAATTCAGGGGTGCCTGGGCAGCTCAGTCAGTTGAGCGTCAGACGTCGGCTCAGGTCATGATCTCACATCTCGTGGGTTTGAGCCCCACATCGGGCTCTATGCTGACAGCTGGGAGCCTGGAGCCTGCTTTGGTTTGTGTCTCCTTCTCTCTCTGCCTCTCCCCTGCTTGTGCTCTGTCTCTCTCTTTCAAAATAAATAAACATCAAAAATTTTTAAAAAGAAAAGAAAACTTCAAAACCCTTGATCAAGCTATGTACCCATGTTATATATGTTTGATTAGTAAAATCATATATGTTTATATGTGTATATAACACTGATGGTACAGATAAATACATCTGTATATTATAGTAAAAATTCACATATAGAAACAATACTTTGAATTAATTATAATATTTTTAAAAATAAGAGTTATTATATGGAAACATCTTTCTGGTTTTTATATGTCCATAAATTGAAAAATGCCTCTCACCTATTACAACTACTTTTTTTTTGCCCCCCTACTTCTTTTTCTATGTACTTTGGCATGCATATTTGTACCAAAGGAGTCATTGAAAATAGAAGCATTAATTTATTTGAAGAAACCTACATCTCTATTACTCAGAGTAGATAAAAACAGCTGCTGCTACTATAGCTGCTGAGGCTGTTGTTGTCTCCAGGAACACAGCTACAATTAAGATTACATCCACCATATTCAGTATATTATACTAAAATAAGTGACTGTGGCTCGGGCTGCAAAGTCAGTTGTTTAAAAAGTAAAATCACTTTTATTTCCATTTTCTCTAAATCAAGGTCTAAGTTCCAATCTGCCATGCTGGCAGGGCATTCAGTGAATTATTTGGGGGCCTCCCTCCTCCCAGGAATGTGCAAACATGCAAACCCTGGGGCATCTGGTCACTGCTGCTAGGGTCTCAAGCCTCTACGAGTCACTGGGACACAGGAACTGTTTTTCATGCTGAGAAACTTGGATCCAGCATCTAGCCTCCCTTGACACAGTTATGAGCCTCTAAAGTTTTGCAAATGCTCAGTACATTGTTGCCAGGAATATAACAGCTCTGGTCTTTACTGAAAACCTACTATCTGACCTTTTGGAAAAATCCCTGTCCCTTTCTCTACCCTATTATAATCTTCTTGTCGAATTCCATTCTCTCTCTGTTTCTCTGTTTCTCAGTCTCTCTCTATCCTCTGTCTCTGTCTGTCTCTATCTTAATATCAGTTCTTCAGTGAGCACAGGGTTTTACAAGATGAGGAAGAACCCAATGACTTTGAAACATTTCTGTTTTCAGCTTAGCCAAAATTGCTGGAGAAAGAAAATACTCATAACCTAATTCAGAGCTTCTCCACCTCAGCAATGTTGACATTTTAGGCTGCATAATTCCTTCCCGTGTACTGCATGTTTGGCAAGTATCTTTGGGCTCTACCCATTAGATGTCCATAGCTCCCTCTCTTGCAAATTATGACAGCCAAAAAGGTCTCCAGACATTAACAAATGTTCTCTTGAAGGCTAATGTATCCCCTTTGAGAAGTTTCTAATCTAATGGCAAAAGGAGAAAATACAGGCTAAAAAAGATAGGTTCAAATTTAATAAATTGGCCCCAAAGTCATTTATAAGATACTTGAAAGAGACTAGGCTAAGTGTCTTAACTCTGTTGTCTCATTTTACCCTCACATGTAACTTATAATGTAACTATTACAATTTTTCATATTTTATAGTTGAGAAAAATGATACTGGATCATTTAGGGTCCACTTAGAAGTCAGAATTTGCACTAGTTATTTAAACAAAGAGATTTTAAGTTGAAGATCTTTCAACTGAATATTAAGTTATTAACTAGGTAACTGAAAAGTTAAAAAGAGAAGTCTAAGGTATGGTGGGCTAGTAAGCTGGCTCTCTGTTGTGAGTTAGGGAATGGCCCTGCTTTTTAGTGTTTTCCAATATTAATGGTGTACTACTCCTGCCCTGGCTAATGCCAAGCTATCAATTTGACATCACTGAGCACAAAGCTGGGGAGAGAAGAACATAATCAGCTTATGTTAGCTGCTACAAGGATCTCCAGCACACCACAGAAATTAAGGTATCACCAAGGCAGCAACTGCAGGAAGAAGTTACAACACTTTGAACTGAGAAAACAAAGGGTTAGTGAAATTATGAAATTCCATAAAAATTGTTGGAATTATGAATGCCTAGAGGATTAGAAGAGGGCTTTAAGGAGTTGAAAGTCTTATCTCTGAGGAGGAGGTCCTGCTTCACTAGTGCTGGAGTCTTTGATCTTCTAGGAGGGACTCTATGGGACTAGGCCCCAAATATCAGAAGGGTAGACCCAGTAACAGTTTATTGATGCTGGTGTCTCTAAGAGGGTGCAATAAAGCTGGTCCTGCAAACACTGGAACAACCACAAATTGGACTTGGCTGCTTCCACAGGAAGGAATTGCTGCTGCTGGAGTGAAGAAGTGTTGCTATGGAGACACCAACAGGGAAGCAAACAGACAGAAAGGAAAGAGCCCCTTCCTCCTTCTTCTGGCTTTGTAAGCTCCCTGAAGGGCAGAGCCCAATGGGGTCCATTACATTATCAATGAGTAAAAAAATGTTTTCCTTTCTTGATACTGAACCTATAACTTGCTTATCAATAGATTACATGACAATTTTTATCTATGGTGGCAACACTTTTTTTTCAGACATGATCTTTGTTCCTTCTGGAATCAAATGCACCAAAAATGAATGCAAATCAGGATTTCATTTGAGGAAAAGAAATAATCTCGGTTCCAAACAAGTATTCTTTTTTTTTTTTTAACGTTTTTATTTATTTTTGAGACAGAGAGAGACAGAGCATGAACGGGGGAGGGGCAGAGAGAGAGGGAGACACAGAATCGGAAGCAGGCTCCAGGCTCCGAGCCATCAGCCCAGAGCCCGACGCGGGGCTCGAACTCACGGACCGTGAGATCGTGACCTGAGCCAAAGTCGGACGCTTAACCGACTGAGCCACCCAGGCGCCCCGAAACAAGTATTCTTATCATAGTCTTCAATATAGTTACCAAACCAACTAAATACATAGTAGAGAAAAAAATCTCACGGAGTCCAAGCATTTCAAAGTTCTGAACAAATTTTGTTTCAGATATCTAGGATAGAAATATTGTGTTAGAATGGCTAAATGGAGCTAAAATATGGATGGATTCAAATATTTCCTTCCATTAAACAAACAAATCACAGATGAAATGGAGATAGAGAAAATATAAAATGCCAATATAAATTGGCCCAGGGCTGTAAATACACACACTGCATACACGCACACACACAATACAGAGAATCTAAATGGAAAAGATACAGAACTTGATAGAATTTATATGCCAATGATTATAAGGTACTCCATTAATTTATTTACCACTAAGGAGAAAAAGCGCCACTTAAATTGTGACACACTCATACTTGTAAAATACATCACAACGTCAGAAATGTTAAAATGTGAAAAACATTTGCCTTAGAATCTAGGACATATGATAGAAACAAAAGATACAATAAAGTAAATGGATTAGTAAGAATATATTAAGTTAGAGATTTTACACTAATGAGAAGAAAAAATGCTTTCAAATCCCTTAGTACACACCTCTTCAGTTATATGAATATTTTATCCTTCTATGGTTTTTCTCCACCTTCAACAAACAAAAACTGGAGGAGGTAAACCTTTTTTTTCCTAGTATAGAGAATTACAATTGAATCTAAGGAAGGTTTTTCTAATAGTAAATTGCATTAGTTTGTATCCTTCAAGAAGACATCAAGATGGGATTAGAAATGACAGAGGTGTGTCAGGTGACAAAACAGGGAAGAAGGCGAAAGCCTTCCGACTGTGATGCAGGTATAGTGCTTACTGTAGGAAAGAGGGAAGAAAACAGTATTGGGGAAGGGAGAGTCTCAGACTGCAGCATGGTTCCAACAAAGGTTTGGCAAGGCTAACAGGAAGCTCCAAACCCACGTGACCTGTTAGAGGAGTAATATGTCTCACTGGAATAGGCTTGCTTTTAGCCCCTGCAATGCTCGGTCATTGCATGGGAGCAGTAACAGGAAGTGTGACGAAAATGGTGGGATCCAGAGGGATGGCGGCTGGAGCTGTCAGTCAGTTATATTCCCTGAAACATGAGAACTGAGCAGAACATTTTCATATCTGCAGTATAAGGCTCAACAGGAGCTGGGGTAACACTGAGGATTTTTCTCAGTAATATGTGAAAATAAAATATAATCCAATCTTTTAGAGTGAGATTCAGTCCAAAGGTAGGACACAAACCACACAAACTATGTAAGTCTTTCTCAGAGTTGTAAGCTCACTACTATACAAGTCTATATTGTGATCTACAATTGATAAAACTTTAGAGCAAAAATCACAGCTGGAAATGAAAGACATTTAAATTTCAAGGGTCTTATTGAGCGTGTATCAAATGATGATGTAGAAGCAATATTTGGAAGTCTACAGATGATGCTGAATTAAGTAGAATGGTAATAATGAATACAGTGTATTCATATACAGAATGACTTCAGCCATTTAATTACTGTGCTGGACTAACATGATAAATTCACCTGGACACAAATTAATGGTAAATAGTTCCCAGAACAAAGCATTCAAGAAAGCTGTGTATACTAAATAGAACAGTGTTTGCAATATGAGGCCAGAAATAATTCTGACATTAGAGAACAGGGGTTAGGCAGCAGAATTCTAATTATATATGGAAAGTGGCTCTGGTAGATGAGTGAACTACTGCCTTATTATAAATGTGCTATTTTAGCAGGTATGGTTAGGATCTGAAATACCATTTATTGCACAAAATGGATCTCTGTGCCGTGGCATAGAAGAATGAATGCTTATTCTCTCCCTCTACTGAAGCCTAAATTCACACTGAACACCCACGATCGCTGCAGGTAGAAATCTTGACAGGTAAACCCACGTGTTTTCTCAAGCTCTTTCACAGAGAGAAATACAGATGACACCAGGGGAAGAAAGGTCATTCATTAGCAGAGGATGCTACACAATGACCATGCCATTCCGAGCTTAATCAATGACAGCCTCTCTTTTTCACTATTCCTAAGATGGAGGTGATGGATGGGACCTCATGACAATTTTTATATTTTAAAGTTAAATAAAAATCATCTACAACAGGATGCAAAGAAACTTATATGATATCTAATGCTTATGAATATATTACTAGTCAATAAAAATTACTTTGTTAAAGTATCATTTTTTATAACAGGTATTGGTCTTTAGAGTTCTGAATCTTTTATTCACAGCCTTAAAATGATTCACAGCCTGAAAATGTGTTTTATTTAGGGTCTTATGCAAAGATTGAGTTCCCTTCTTAAAAATGGCTACACAGATTTGTGTATAAATTTGCAATTCTAGAAGCAATAAACTTTTATTGATTTTTGAGTTTATTCAGTTCCTTCCCTCAATATGTATAGAGAGAGAACCAGTATACCTGGTGAATGCAGTAAGAAGTCAACGCAATGCATAATCACTGTATTTTGAGCTACAAGACATCCTATTACATACTTTGGGAAAGAGTTCCCATGTCTGTTAGGGTTCTCACCCCTTTCCCTTATTCTCAGGATGTGTAGTTACTAGGAAGCTGATCCTATCCCAAACTTATTAGTGGAACATGTGAGCAATGCTTATGAACCAATCAACTCATTCTGTCCCCCAACACTGGATGGTTTGGGGATAGGTACGTACTTCTACCAGGTGAATAAGAACTCCAGAGCCTCAATGCAAATACCTTTGTTTGAGCCTTCAGAGTAGTGGATTTACTCTCTCCTGCTGAATATGAACTTGTATGGACCAGTTCCCATTATGTGGCTATCAGGTAGGACCTGAGACTAAAGCCAGCACAGCAGAAGGCAAAGACAGAGAGAATAAATAAATTGAGCCTTGAAAACATCATCTAATTACCCAGTATGGCGATGCTAGATATTTCAGTTATCTGAGGCAATAAATTTTCCTTTTATTGAGAGAGATCAGATTGAGTCAGATTTGAATCAGATTTTTGTACCCCCAACTAGACGTGTCCTGACTTTCAGATCACCCATCTGTTGGGTAGAGTACATTAAAATGACAAAGTAATTGGAAGTGAATCTGAAACTCACTTTAACATATCATGTTAAGTATGTCACTATTCTTCCTTAATGTAATAATAATTGAATGAGCTGGAAATGCTGATGGTAAAGGAATAAGCTGTTTGAGAACTGGGTGTGCTATATCACACCAAGCTTCCTTTCCTTAATACTAAGTACTCTGAGCAAGCTTACTGAGGTATCCACAATTCATGCTATCATTCAGCAAATGTTTACTGAGTGCATACTCCTAGCAGGTGGTATGTTAGTGAGAAATGCAGAACTCTCGGTGTGTAAAAACTCCTTCCAAACCCCTGCACTAAGAGACTTGACCAAAGTGTAGTGTGGTTTCTGGTAACATAAGGCCATGCTCCCTAGGATGACCCAGCCCCGTATTAAAATGCCTTCCTGAGAAAGCTCAACACTACCAGGAAAACACTACCAGGAAATGAACTAGGCAGCACATGACCATAGTCCCCTGATATTTCTTTCTTAGAGATTTACTAAAAAAGTTTTTATGATTGTGAATATGTATCTCTTATAACTTAGAATGCCTCTCTTAAGCACCGGAGAGGCATTCCTTTAGAATATAAACCGTCAGGAAAGATGAGGCCTATGTCTCCCAGTATCTGTGGGAAAATAGAATCTTAACTTCAGGAACTGCCAGCCTGCAGATGCAGCTGACCTATTTACATGCACACTAACCATCCCTTCGTAATTTTAATTTCTCTGACTTAACTGAATCCCACCCCCCCCCACTCCCTCATTCTCCCTTTAAAACACCCAATCAAACAGATGAACATAGGAGAAGGTAAGAAAAAATAACATAAAAACAGAGACGGAGGCAAACCATAAGAGACTCTTAAATATACAGAACAGATTGAGGGTTGCAGGAGGGAAGGGGGTGGGGAGATGGTCTAAATGTATGATGGGCATTAAGGAGGGCATTTGTTGGGATGAGCACTGGGTGTTATATGTAAGTGATAGATCACTGGGTTCTACTCCTGAAACCAATACTACATTGTATGTTAACTAGCTTGAACTTAAATAAATAATTAAAAAAAAACACCCTATCATCTCTGCACAAATCAGAACAGAGCCCAGCTCTTTTTCCTACTGTCAGCAGTTACTGAATAAAATCTGTTTTTATAGCTTTAACTAATATCAACTCTGTTTGTCTTTGACATTAGCTATAGGTGATGCTGTAATAAACATACAAAAAATGGCCCCTTTCCTCACAGACCTTACATTCTACCGCAATATGGAAATACAACATAATCAATTAAACAGAATTATTTTTTAAATTGCTTTGAAATTTTCTATGTAAGATTATAACTACAGATATGACATTATAGATAGGTTCAGCAAAATACATCCTTCAGGACATGGCATTTGAGCTAACTTTGGGGTAAGAGTTAAACCAGGTGAAGAGAAATCAGTAAAAGCTTTGCATCCAGAAGGAATAACACTAGCGAAACCCTTTGGCAGAAGGGAGCTAAGCATATTTCAGAATCTGAAGAAAGGCCAGTGTGGTTGAACCACTGAGAGCTTATGGAAAAGAAGTACAAAGCAAGGAGGGAGAAAGCAGGGGCCAGGTTGAGAAAAGCCTGGCAGGATGTTTCAAAGATTTAGGTCTTTATTCTTAAAGTAACAGGATTTCATTGAGGAGTTTAATTAGAAGTACCACATGATTGTATATGTATTTTTTAAAATATTCTGATTACCTAGTATAAAATGGTTAACGAAAGAATGTATATGATGTTGGGAGTTTTTTTAGGAGGCTGTGATAGTAATTCAAATGGGAAAGGATTGGCATTTACCAGGGTGTAAATCAAAGTAATTAGATTCAAAGGGTGGTCCTGAAATAAGTTAAAATTTTGTCATTGATTAGATATGGGTAGATAAGAACCAAGAGGTGCTTAAAGTGACCCTTACCTTTCTGGTTTGTACAAGAAGTAGTGCTTTTGTTTCTCAAAACAGGAAGACTAGAGAATAGACTTGAGAGATGCTGGAGAATCTAAGGTCACTTTTTGTCAGGTGGAACCTGAGGTATCTGGAGAAATACATTGGGGGAGTTGAGAAGACAGAATCTGGACCTCAGAGGACTGATAGCATTATGTGTATATATATTCAAAAGTAATTGGCATATCAAGAGCATTTGAAAAGCCATGGGCATGAAGAATTAGCCTGGGAAGGGAAGAGGATCCTTCTGAAATCCCTGTGGTCTCATTCTCCTCTATCAGACTTTTAAATGTTGAAATCCCTTTAAGGCTCCATCTCAGTGCATAGAAATAGAAAGAAAATGGGGTATCACAGAGATCACAGAAGAGAGAATATTCCAAGGTGGAAGGAGTGCTTAACAGTATTAACTGTTATTGAGAGGTCAATCAAGCTTTAGATTGATTAATGTCCATTTGATTCCATTTTATGTGGCTCATTGTTTACTATATAGTACAAGTTGCGACAATGAATATCACAAAAAAAACAAATTAAAGTAGAATCTTTAAAATAAGCCCAGAATCTTAGCATTCATGCACCCCATTCTGTTTTGCTTTTTAACCAAAAGATGAACACAGGCAAAGTGAATCATTGTGAGCCCTGATGAAACCTACTCCTTGAGGTACATTGAAATGTGACTTTTCTTTTTTTCTGTTTTGAAGTGATAGTTGTCTGGAAATAGGATCTGAACAGAAGCTACTTCCAAATGCAGAGAGCAACCTGATAATAACATCATCATTGCCTCTAACATTCACCTGGCAAAAACTGTATTCTAATTAAACAGTCATAGCATTGGCAGCTAAAAATATAGGGGCCTTGCAGCTAAAGTTGGAATTACCTATAAAGCAGGTCTACATCAGCATTTGGACAAAAGGAGTTAGTCTGTGTTCACTGATTCTAAGGAACACTTAGCCAGATCTGTTTTAATGGCACCTTCTAAGCAAATGGGAGCTTAAGAATTGGGTTTGGGCTGCTTAGTTACATGCTCAGTTAAGACATAGGTGGTGGCTAGTAATCTGGGGAAAGGAAGAAGGACTCTGTGACCCCTTCTCCAAAGTCACTTTCTCAGTCAACAATTCCCTGAAAGTAGTCTGTTAAAAAAATGTAATATTTAGCAAAGTTGAGATGAGATCATTGTTTGGTGAAATGGGATTTATTTCAATGTGAATCTTTGTGAAAATGAGAAATGAAGCAGGCCAAACCTTTAATATTCATTGTCAGGTGCAACTGCACCCACATAATCTGTTCTTGGAGACATCTGCAGGAGCAGAGCAAGTGCTGCTTTTTAGACCAAGTTTCTGTCTTAAATTTAAGGGACACCTGCTTCTATTTGGGGAAAGCAAAGAGTATACATTTCAAAGAGTATACATTTCAAGAGTATACCTTTGGGGAAAGACAAGAGTATACATTTCAAAACATGTGCTACATGTGCCCCTTTCAAAACTCAGCAACTTCAACAGCAGGAGACACTGACCTTTTTTTCTTATGTTTCTACAGATCTTGTAACAACAACTCATTCTTTCCAAAAAAAAAATTTTTTTAAGCATACATTGAGCACCTACTATTTGTTATTGGCACTGGGAATGTAAATTAAGATGTGGGATATGTGATATCCTCTACCTCAAGCAATACATATTGTGTGGGACCAGGAATACAATTATGTATATTACAAGTTGGAAATGATAATCGGTGTAACAGAAATAATAAAACCTTGGTTTGTTAGCATAATTCATTCCAGGAACATGCTTGTAATCCAAAGCACTTGTATGTCAAAGTGAATTTTAAGAACCATTGGCTTAGTTGTGATCCTGTGATATAAGGCAACATTTACTACTCATATTACAAGACATCACTCATTTATCAAGTTAAAATGTATTACAAATGTTTGCTCATCTTGCAGAACATTCGCAGAACAAGTTACTTGCAATCCAAGGTTTTACTGTATGAGAAAACTAGGGTGCCTAGGTGGCTCAGTTGGTTAAGTATGCAACTTTGGCTCAGGTCATGATATCGCAGTTCGTAAGTTTGAGCCCCGCATTGGGCTCTTTGTTGTTGACGCAGAGCCGGCTTCAGATCCTCTGTCTCCCTTGCTTTCTGCCCCTCCCCAACTCACATTCTCTCTGGGTCTCTCAAAAAAATAAACATTAAAAGAAAAGAAGACATCTAAGAAAACTAATAAGAGAACACGGACCTAGAATGGAGTGAGAAGAGATTGGCTTTATAGGATGTGGGATGTACAGAGCTGAACTTGAAGGACAAGCACCTTATTAACAAGGGAGACCGATGCGTGGCTTATGGATAAAGGGACCTGCCTGAGAAAAGAGAACAATGAAAGGACATGGCTTATTGAAAAAATAGTTGCCTGAGGGCCAATTAAAGGGAAACAGAAAGCAATGATTGTTTCTATTCTATCTGAAGGTTAACACATGGCAAGGAACTTAGAGATTTAATTCTTTACTGTATATGAAATGCAAGGTAAAGTAAAGCGGGAAGAAAGAGGAATTCCTTTAGTAAAGATGGAGGAGAATACAAAGAAGCATTGTATTTTGTTATTAGGAATGTGATTCAAGAGGCTGACTCTGTTCTAAGCTTATAAGCTGTGTGACCTTGGGGAAGTTACTCAACAGCACTGAACCTTGGTTTGCTCATCTATAAAATGGGTATAATAACACTGCTTTTTTATAAGGGTTATGAGTGTATTGATGCAATACATGCAAAACCTTTGGACCTGTGCCTGGTAAACAGTAATTCCATATAATTTTTTGTCTTTATTTTTGTCCAGAAAGATTCATCTACTAGTGATTTGAAGATTACAACTCCACCTACTGGTGAATGGGAGTTAGCATTACTATCAAGTTATTTAAACTCAAAAGGAAACTAAAGAATTTCAGACAAATCCAGATAATTCTCCCTTCCTCTGTTTTGCTTTCTTTATCTTATTATAAGATAAAGAAAATAGGGTGGGAAAGCTAGGACTCACAGGTTTTCAAAGTAGTCTTTAACTCAGTTAAAAGAAACTCAAAAGGATATAGTATCCACCAGAAGCCATCACAAATCTAGGTCAAGTTTGTATACTCAGTTTGTCCCCATTATTTTCCCAAGTCTTACTCTGAGACCCTTTCAGATTATCCTCTGCCTCATTTTCCTGGTCTTCAAGATACCAATTTTTTTTAAACTACCCCGTTCTTAACAAAAATTTTTTCTAAAATTTTCCTTTTCTCAATTTCAGTGATAATCGTAAGCATTCATTACTACTATCTGGCACATGGAATTGATTTGGTTACCTAATTAAAGTAATTCAGAGAAAGGCTTGAGAGAACATAAATTTCCCATAGGACGTTCACATTTTGTTAATGTGAAGGAAATGCCAGTTATTAGAAAGCAGTAGAAATATACATTTTAACACAGGACAATGGCTTGGGCTCCTGCCTATTTAATACTGAGTTTTCTAGGATTTCAAATATGTGAGCTCAGTGCTGCAGCTCCTAGGAATAATTTGTGCTATCATCAGAAGTAATGAGAGCCCTCAACAGACACTTTGAAGCTCTTCTAATTAAAAAAAAAAAAAAAAAAAAAAACTTTATTTCAAATACATTTGCTCATTTGATCTTGACAATAATGCTTTATGGCAAGCAGGGCTGGCACTGTTGTCCTTAAATCGTGTACCAACTACTCATATGGGGCGCCTGGGTGGCTCAGTCCGTTAAGCGTCTTGACTCTTGGTTTCAGCCTAGGTCGTGATCTCATGGTTTTGTGAGTTCAAGCCCTACATCAGGCTCTGTGCTGACAGTGCAGAGTCTGGTTAGGATTTTCTCTCTCCCTCTCTCTCTCTGCCCCTCCCCAACTCACACTCTCTCTCTCTCAAAAGTAAATAAACTTTATTTTTAAAAAATGATGTACGAACTACTCACATATCTCAATGTTACGAATCCAAGCTTTTTCAGAACTCAAAATTTTTGGACCTTTTTTTAACTTCTCATATATGTAATCATAAGTATTAATTTTGAAGAGCTTTTATAATTGTATTCTACAATGAATATTCAAAGTATGAGAGTTCTAGGTAAAATTAATGTTCCTCTGGCTCAAAATAGTAAATATATAGAAAAAAACCTAATTTGACTTCAAAGATTGGTTAGATTAAAGGTTGCTTAGAAGCTTCCACTACTTACTGAGTAACTCCACAAAGAGTTGCCAGGCTAATGGACAAACAAACACCAGATATCTTCTGTGTTTAAATGGCTCCACTCACAGTCTCCTCTTAGGTCTTCAGCAACTCAGTAAAACCCCTGTTCATTGTTCTTCACTTAGTAAGCACTTATCACATTTTATAATCATAATTACTAAATACCAAAGGTAAAAGTAACCTTAAAAACAGTTTAGAACAGACTCTCTTTTTCAGATGGGGAGAACAGGAATCTAGGAGCCATAAGATTAGCAGATTTGCTGCAGGCCACAAATAGCACAAACAGAAATCTGGCATTAGGTCTTGCTTTCGTAATTCATATTCCAAGACTGTTCTATGCCCCAAACCCACACTACAGTCAGTTCTGTGATCCGGTCCCATGCTTCAACCAGGCGGGTTAAAACCTGTCTACTCTCTCTTTCCAACAAGCACCCACTTATAAAGCCATTCCTCTATCTGCATGTTAATATTGATGTCTTTCTCCTGTACTTTCCCATTAATCAATCAAGCCTGTCTATTAGAGAAATCCACTTCCTTCTTTTTAACTCTTTTACTCAAATCATTCTGGATAACATCATCACACTTGGGTCTGTGCCCTGATTCATCCTTCTGACTCTATTCTTATCTCCTATCCTGCTTACTATAACCTAGACAAATATTCTAAGATGCAAATCTTATCATGTCATGCATCTTATTAATAACCTCTTTCAATAATGATAACCTAAAACCCACTTAGCATTAATTAAGTGTTGTCTTTAGACTCATTAGCTCATTCAATCCTCATAACGTACTGATGAGGAAACTGGCACTGACAGGTGAAGGAGCTTGTCCAGAGTCCTAGCTAGTAAGTGACAAGTAGGATTCAAACTCCAGAATGCATGCACTGTGTCACCTCCATTGCTCACTGGGGTTCTTAATACAAAGTTTGAACTCTACCCACACCAAGAAGGCTATTGAATATGGAGAATGCTGAATGGTACTATTCACCCCTCTTGCCATTACTTGGATTCCATGAATGTACTTAAGCCAGACTAACTCTCCTAATTCCCCTAAACCCTATATTTTCTCCTTTCTCTAGCCCAGATGGGATTGAGACTATAAGAAATTCTAACTTATGGGAAAATATGATGTTATTTGAATTTTAAGAAATTCTAAGTAAACGTAATATTAAAACCATTAAGTAAGTGTAAAGAAAGAATAATGAAACTGGGATTATTTTTCTGTGATAGAAAAATATTTCAAATACCAAATACTTAATACTTGTTTCTAATATCTTTGGAGTTTTGCTTTTCTGGAGCCCTGAGCCTGTGCTTAACCTGCCTATTAGATAATTGGCATGATCCACTGGGATTCTCTTAACAATTATGCCTTTTGCCTGACTTAACTAGAGTTTTCAAAATTGCATAAAACTTACTCCATCTTGGAATGGTCTTCCTTGAATCTGAGTTAGCCTCTTAACTTTCTTCCTTCACAACAGTCTGCACATTTTGTCTAATGCAGCCCTTTATCATACTGCCCAGTTATTTGTCTATCTTCTCAACAGAATCATTGTATAACCAGGTCCCATTACAAATTAGCAGAAGACAAGTAATCAATTCATTTTTATAGATCTAATTAATACGTGAATGAGAGTTGAATCCTATCATTGTGTTATATAAGAAGATAGGAATTCAGAGACCTTGGTTCTAATCTTGAGTTTATAGTAAAATGTTCTGTAATCATGGACACCATCTTTCCATTTCATTAACAAACAAAATTTTCAAATAAAAGTGTTTGCCTTTACACCATAGGGACTTCTTGAAAATTTAAGGAGATGATGTGAGTAAACACAATTAAAACAAAAATTATAGTCATGGAAGCAAATGGTATTTTCATGATTATAAACTGTATCAATATCTGTGAACATTTGATACTTACTGAACATCAAGTGACAGTTAATAAAAGGATACCACCATGGAGTTCAGCTCTTGAGTCTTTAAGCTGGATATTAACCAGAGCCTTGACCATATGAAAAAAAGGGGGGAAGACAAGATGGAAGCCCAACATTTAATACAGTCAACAGAAGGTTCAAGGGATTTGGCTACTGGCTTACTTAAGCTTTCTAACAAACTAGCATTGGATAAATAAACATTAAGTAAAAATGAGTGATTACATAATGAGCTAAATTTCATTCCACCCTTTCCTACTGGAGTCAGTTGAGAAATTGCTCTACCTGGAAGGAACTGGGAAAATTTCTTCTGCTGTGGAGTGGAGGTTGGGGCAATATAACTCATTATGAAGTAGATGCCCCGCCTGAATGTCCACTAATCTTTTGGTTGAGAGAGTACAAGATATATGTACGTTCTATTTTGTATGTACAGATACTATTTATTCCTAAAATTGAAAGGAGTGGTTCATATGGGTAAAAGGCTTCACTAAGAGACAAGTGACCTGGTGTTTAGATTTGTTCCTTACACTAGATGTATGGCCCAACTTACTGAACCTCTATCCATCTGAGATTTCTCATCTAAGAAAATTAGTAGAATATATTTGTTGCATCTATCAAGTAGGGTTATTATACAGATTAAACCTCCAAGAAAGGTGTGAGAATGTTTGGTTTGAAGCATGCAAGACTCTTCAAGGTTTGGAGAACCTAGCTTCCATAGCACAATAAAACCATCAATAAACACACTGGGTATTAAAATGAGTCTAGTTCTCACAGTTGGAGTGTCTAAGATACACAAACTGATGGCCTTCCTAATAGTACAAGTTTTAGGTAACCCACAGCCACTATAACAGGGATTCTTTGAATCTGGTCTCTAAGAAATAGCAGGGCTGGGGCAGGAAGCAATGTTTGTTAAAATGCAGATGTCTGAGCCTCATCTTTACCAGCAGTAATTTGAGGATGGATCCAAAAGCTGTATTTTTAATGAGCATTTCAAGTAATTCTGTGTATACTCCAAGGATCACACCTCAAGAAGAACCTCTATCATATCTGTAGTCTGGTATAAACAATCAACTATACTGTCAACCTTTACAATGAGGTTTTATTTATTCATCAATATTGCAGAAGGAGACCTACTCTATAATTATTCTAGATAATTGAATCTTCCTTTAAAAATGAAATTTTCATTTATTTTTAAAACTATTTTGTGAATATTATTTTTTTAATATAATACAAATATTTGAACTTCCAGACTCAGTATCATTCCTATGATACTCAGTTTTACCATGAGTTGATGCAATAATGTCCCTTGATGTTAGTAAGGCACAGAGTAAAATTTATCTATATTCTTCATCTGTGGTGGTTATAAATTTAGAATTTTGAGGTGGTATACTATGTTATTTTTTTAATAGTTTATTTTGAAATAATTTCAATCTTAAAAAAACAAGTAATAATGTTTTACAATGACACACAATAACTACACTTACTGTAATGAGCATAGGGTAATATACAGAATTATCGAATCACTATGTTGTGATAACATAACATTGTATGTCAAGTATACTTCAGTAACAATTTTAAAAAACAAGTAGAGTACAGAGAAATCTCCCATATCTATCCAGATTCTCCAACTATTAAAATTCCATTCTATTGTATTTACTCCATAACCTCTCTCCCTACAAATATGCATGTGCATACATACACACATATACCTGTGATCATCAGTCCTTTTTGAACTATTTAAAAGCAAGCTGCAGATAGAATTTTTCCAACACCTTTAAATATTCTAGTGTTCAGTTCATCCAGATGAGGAAATACTCTCCTACCTAATCACCATACAACTTTCCAAATCAGGAAATCAACACAAATACAATCCTGTTTATGTCCAACTATGTCTTTTGTTGTTGTTGTTCTTGTCCAATATCTCACCCAGGACACCCATTAATTTCATTGCTATGTTAATACAGTCTTCTTCAAACTGTAAAAGTTTCTCACCCTTTCTTTGTCTTTAATATCTTACACAGATTTAATGTCTTAGATTCTTCATTCTGTAGGATGACCCTTAACTGGATTGTCCAGTATGACCTCATGACCAGACCCATGTCATGTTTCTTGGCAAAAAAAAAAAAAAAAAAAAGATTGCTTGTTCTTCTTAGTCTTCCTAATGCTTCATACCAGAGATATAGATTATATCTCCACCCCATCACTAATGATGTTAACCATAAATGCCTATCTATTAGTGTCTGCCCCACTGTAAATTCACAATTTTCCCCTTTGTAATCAATGAGTATTTTCCTAGAGTATGCCAATATCCTGTTTTCCATTAAACCTTTGCACATCAGCTCTAGAAATCTTGTAATTTCTTTTTTTAAAATTCTCTTTTATTTAACATTTATTTGTTTTTGAAAGACAGAGACAGAGCCCGAGTGGGGGAGGGGCAGCGAGAGAGGGAGACACAGAATCTGAAGCAGGCTCCAGGCTCTGAGCTGTCAGCACAGAGCCCGATGTGGGGCTCAAACCCACGAACGATGAGATCATGACCTGAGCTGAAGCTGGACACTTAACCAACAGAGCCACCCAGGCGCCCCTCTTGTGATTTCTTAACATGTTTACAACATTCTTTAAGCATCTGCCACAACAAGATGTTCTAGACTCTTTTTGTCCTTTCCTTCTCATAGTCCTAGAATTTTGTATTTTTTCTAAATTTCAATAAAGAGCCCTGATGGTTCTAGAAACCAGGATCTGGGTACTGGATATGTTCATTTCTAGTGGGATGCCATTACTTTTAGGTCTTTTAGAAAGCAGTGCTGTGTCATATATGTATTTATATAGGTGTGTGTGTGTGTATATAAAATATGTATTTATATGTATATATATTTATATTTATATAAATATATAAATTTATATACTTATTTTTATTAAATTTATTAAATTCATTAAATATAAATATATTTATATTTATATATGTACATATATAATACATATATATGTATTTGTATAGGGGTGTGTGTGTGTGTGTGTGTATATATATATATATATATATATATACAGATAATATATTGATATATGTATCATGGATTCTAACATCAGAGGTCATTCAGCCCTCTACTCCTAGAATATTTTGAAATACTTTTTCTAGTGAGGAACCTTGCGTTCATTATCTTCAGTGTATTTACCTATTTGCTCAATATAACCAGTCTCACAACTGTGCCATTCATTTATTCCATCTCCCCGATTAGCTCCATCTGCACTCACCACCTTCAGCATGCTAGCTGATAGCCTAGGCTACAAACATGCTTCACGTAGCTCCCCTACCATAGAGTATTTTGTCTTCAGGTGCTAGTGACCTTACAGCCAAAGCACTTTTGTATGGCATCTCCTACTCTACCCAGCACCCCTCACCCTTGGGCAGTGGTAGGTGCATTGTCATTTTGCCTCAGAACTTCACCCCCTCTTCAACTGTTATCACTGTTCAGCAAGCCCTCTGGTACCTCTCAACAACTCTGCACCATGAAAAGAAAGGAAGATGGAAAGAGTCAGGGCAATGGAAATGGAGGATTATTATTGGTTTTGTTTATTCTTCTTCTTCTTCTTCTTCTTCTTCTTCTTCTTCTTCTTCTTATTATTATTATTATTATTAGGTTTTTATATGAAGCTATCCATCACTTCTTCTACTGTCAATATGCCTATCTCTTCTGTATCACTCTGATGTATCTATGTATCTGTTATTTATATCAAATCTGTCTAATAAAAATGCTTAGCCTCTCTGTGCATTAGCTTACTCAACTGTATTATATGAGATGATGATAATACATAGCCATGAAAGTTGTTGTGGGGATTAAATGAATTAATACAGAAAAAGTGCTTGGAATAGTATTCCAAGAAGTGTGAGCACTGAGTAGACACTAAAAATTATTTCATTCCTGTGTGGGCCAAGTGTTAGCCCCAGAAGTCCTGCTTTCAGTCTTGGGTACCTAAGGTGTAGGCATGGAGAAGTTCAGATTTCCTTGGTGGTCTATTAGCACTTATATCTGACCACAGAAGCAGATTAGCATTTTTGAAAACTTTGTTCATGAAAACAGGCTATATTAGGGACACTTCAACTGTGGTCAAAACAAGATCAGGAAAGTGATCATTAGAATCATAAATGCTCTTTTATACAAATACAGTGTGAACATTTTTGATGGGCGAAAATGGCTGGGAAAAAATGACTGTAGAAACATAATACTTTAAACTGACACCTTTCTTGCCCTTCTATTTCCTTTGACAGCCCAACAAAGGCCTTTAGTGTTATCTGAGGCTCTTTGTTCTGTGTCACCAATCTTGAAATGTGTTTTATGTATGTCAGCTTGAATTCTCTTTACCACACTGTCATTTTTATTTCTCCATTCCCTAGGCATGGCAAGGCTATCTGTACGGACTTACTTTGGAGAATATACTAACTCCTAATTCTTTTGCCATTCTCTGAGTCTGTCTCTGTTTGGAGCAAATATCCCACTGTTGCTTCAGTGGTGTCAAGCCATTAGTTGAAATGGCAAACAATCTGATCCAGGTGTGAAGATGTATAGCAGAAAATGATGCTAAATTGTGGCAGTGGTAACCAGTTCATCCCAAGGAGCAGATGGAATTGATCATTTACCACCCTATCAAGAACTTGGTGCCTGATTTACCATTGTTCTAGTGAGGCATCGTTCACACTACAGATAACCAGAGAAAAGATTCCTTATAGAATCTACACTACTTTCTTTATTGGTATGTCCCTGGTTGTCACCTTATTGTAACACGATCATTCTTCTTTCTGAGATAGATGACAGAGCATGAGCATCTTCAAATAACATTGACTAACTTCCCCCAGAGTCTTTGACCAGGCCATTCATCTTCTGAAATATGTTTTTAACAGTTTTGAAACAAAGAAATCCAGCATATGGTAGTTAATTTGGATCTTAACAACTCTCTACTGTTGAAAAGACAAATGATCAGCAAGCTGTTTCAAACTCAAAATTTAACCTGCAATTTAAGATGAATAATTTATTATCCAAACAAAAATAATTAATCAAAACTTATCATTAAAGTCAAAATTAAGTTATGCTACCAAGACCATCTGTTGCCAGGTACACACACATTCTCTTCTACTGACACAATAGTTTGCCCTATGTAAGTTTAAAAATAGGGTTTTTTTTTTTCTTTTTTAAAGTTAATTAAACACAGACAGTGTTTTGTTCATTGAATGTATCCCAGTGGCTTTTAATCAAGTGCTGGCTGGAGTAAAAAGCTATCAAACATTTCTATGATAGAAAGAGGTAGTAGATAGTGAAGAATTTAGCAAAAGAAGCAGTTATCAATTTGTCAAGCAGAGAATGACAGAAAAGTGAAAGTTTGCCTTATTAGCAATAATGACAAAATCCATCTAGTCTGTCATGAAATCATGATCTAACAGCAAGCTTCCATCTTTGAATTCTAGACTTCTTAAAAAGCTGAAATTCAGTTATCTAGCAACTTTGAACATACAGGATACAAACAAGTTTGGGAAATAAATAAAATCTGAAATATTTATGAGTGAACAAAAAATAGAAATCCCAAAGCATGTGTCAATAAGCATGCTCTTCATTCAGTGGCTCAAAATGTATTCATGATACCATTTGAACAAAATTACAGCTACTTGCCACTAAATTTGCAAATCTTTACTAGGTAAAATGCAACACATTGGAAGAGTCAAAATGGGCTATAAGAAGAAAGAACATAGAGTAAAACAAAATCATAACTGTTAACAAGAAAGGAGACAGGATGTTAAATGAATAGGCAAAAGGGATTTAAAAAATCTGTATGTAGCTATTTTCCTCAGGGAGATATAACCTATATATTTCAGAGGCTCCTGAAACATTATTATAGTAAAACTGTAGATAATAAATAATGACTGAGGAATAATGTCAAATTATGCCTACTTCCCATAAGTCAAAAAATAATAATTAGGTATGCATTGCATTGAATGCCATGTAAATTTAAATTAAAAATAATTCAGGTACATTAAAAAAACATGTTCAGTAGAACAGTCTGTTGCCCTAATAAGCTGGGTTTGGAAGGCTTCATTTTGCTTTTTCTGGTTCAAAGTAAATTTGGCTAAGAACTTTAAAGAATACTCATAATAAACTATGGATTTAATTTGATAGGATAGGGTTATTTAGACTATATGTGTGGCCAACCTGGAAGATAATTTTAAGTGAAGGATTAAAGTAGGCTTTCTATAAGTCCTTCATGTAAGTTGCAAATCCATTCACTATTCACATTAAAATATAAAAACCTAGGAGGTACATATTTTAAGTGTTTTTTATTTTTTTTATTATTTTTATTTTTTTATATATATATGAAATTTATTGTCAAATTGGTTTCCATACAACACCCAGTGCTCATCCCAAAAGGTGCCCTCCTCAATACCCATCACCCACCCTCCCCTCCCTCCCCGCCCCATCAACCCTCAGTTTGTTCTCAGTTTTTAACAGTTTCTTATGCTTTGACTCTCTCCCACTCTAACCTCTTTTTTTTTTCCTTCCCCTCCCCCATGGGTTTCTGTTAAGTTTCTCAGGGTCCCCATAAGAGTGAAACCATATGGTATCTGTCTTTCTCTGTATGGCTTATTTCACTTAGCATCACACTCTCCAGTTCCATCCACGTTGCTACAAAAGGCCATATTTCATTTTTTCTCATTGCCACGTAGTATTCCATTGTGTATATAAATCACAATTTCTTTATCCATTCATCAGTTGATAGACATTTAGGCTCTTTCCATAATTTGGCTATTGTTGAGAGTGCTGCTATGAACATTGGGGTACAAGTGGCCCTATGCATCAGTACTCCTGTATCCCTTGGATAAATTCCTAGCAGTGCTATTGCTGGGTCATAAGGTGGGTCTATTTTTAATTTTCTGAGGAACCTCCACACTGCTTTCCAGAGCGGCTGCACCAATTTGCATTCCCACCAACAGTGCAAGAGGGTTCCCGTTTCTCCACATCCTCTCCAGCATCTATAGTCTCCTGATTTGTTCATTTTGGCCACTCTGACTGGCGTGAGGTGATACCTGAGTGTGGTTTTGATTTGTATTTCCCTGATGAGGAGCGACGCTGAACATCTTTTCATGTGCCTGTTGGCCATCCGGATGTCTTCTTTAGAGAAGTGTCTATTCATGTTTTCTGCCCATTTCTTCACTGGGTTATTTGTTTTTCGGGTGTGGAGTTTGGTGAGCTCTTTATAGATTTTGGATACTAGTCCTTTGTCCGATATGTCATTTGCAAATATCTTTTCCCATTCCGTTGGTTGCCTTTTAGTTTTGTTGGTTCTTTCCTTTGCTGTGCAGAAGCTTTTTATCTTAATAAGGTCCCAGTAATTCAATTTTGCTTTTAATTCCCTTGCCTTTGGGGATGTGTCGAGTAAGAGATTGCTACAGCTGAGGTCAGAGAGGTCTTTTCCTGCTTTCTCCTCTAAGGTTTTGATGGTTTCCTGTCTCACATTCAGGTCCTTTATCCATTTTGAGTTTATTTTTGTGAATGGTGTGAGAAAGTGGTCTACTTTCAACCTTCTGCATGTTGCTGTCCAGTTCTCCCATCACCATTTGTTAAAGAGACTGTCTTTTTTCCATTGGATGTTCTTTCCTGCTTTGTCAAAGATTAGTTGGCCATACGTTTGTGGGTCTAGTTCTGGGGTTTCTATTCTATTCCATTGGTCTATGTGTCTGTTTTTGTGCCAATACCATGCTGTCTTGATGATGACAGCTTTGTAGTAGAGGCTAAAGTCTGGGATTGTGATGCCTCCTGCTTTGGTCTTCTTCTTCAAAATTCCTTTGGCTATTTGGGGCCTTTTGTGGTTCCATATGAATTTTAGGATTGCTTGTTCTAGTTTTGAGAAGAATGCTGGTGCAATTTTGATTGGGATTGCATTGAATGTGTAGATAGCTTTGGGTAGTATTGACATTTTGACAATATTTATTCTTCCAATCCATGAGCAGGAATGTCTTTCCATTTCTTTAAATCTTCTTCAATTACCTTCATAAGCTTTCTATAGTTTTCAGCATACAGATCCTTTACATCTTTGGTTAGATTTATTCCTAGGTATTTTATGCTTCTTGGTGCAATTGTGAATGGGATCAGTTTCTTTATTTGTCTTTCTGTTGCTTCATTGTTTAAGTGTTTTTTAAAAACTTTTCATCATAATCTTAAAGTTTCAACACCTAATTCAATCCAACTTTGGTTTGAAACAAGAAACTTTTTCTTCATTCCCGCCGCCTCCTGACATACTTGTTTTCTGGTCCAATGTTAAATTCTTTCTCATGTGACTGACA
The DNA here is from genome assembly GCF_018350175.1 of Felis catus. NCBI lineage: Eukaryota > Metazoa > Chordata > Mammalia > Carnivora > Felidae > Felis > Felis catus. The sequence goes on along the minus strand of NC_058379.1, from coordinate 64,056,692 downwards.
GTTGTATAATGGATTCATTTGAGAAGAAACTTTCACCTTCATTTTCAGTTGTGTGCTCTGACTTTTTGACTGCCCAACAATCCCAGAATAGTACAAGTCTGGGTCCATTCATATTCATGTTAACTGTAAATAGGGATGGGCTAATTTACAAGCTTGCTGAAACACCCACAGTAGAGATTACTGGATTTTGTGGTATCAGTCAGTCATCAACTGGTGGATAGCAGGATCCTCTGAGAGTAAAGGGGGCCTGAGAAAGTGGAGGAAAGGGTCCACCAGGGATAAGAAGTTCCGCACATACAGCAGGAACTGAGGGGAGCAAGGGGCTCCCTGGAGGAGGAGGAAGGATGCAGTAGCTGAATTTGTGAGCAGCAGAGGGGAATGAAGAAGTGCTAAAGGCAGACTGGCCTGAATAATCATTATATATAAATGAGAGGAGAGAATTACTGATAGGCCATGAGGCCTAACTCTCATGAATTCTGCTTTTGTAAGTTTTGTATTGGAGATTGATTTAAAATCACCAAGTCTCCCCCCTCCCTCCCTCCTTTCTTTCTTCATCTCCAATCCTTCTTCTCTTTTGCTTTTTTTCTCTTCTCTCTGCCCCTCTCCTACCCACTCTCACTTTCCTGCTCTATCTGTATCTTTTTTTTCTTTACTACTTCATTTTTCTTTTTCTTTTTTTTTTTTTTCCACTTCAGTTTTCTTTTCCATTGACATATCCTGGTTGCTTTCTACATAATCTCTTGGTGACTATTACCTGGCTCACTTTCTGTTTATTCAGATCTGCCATTTATTCAGTAGCATCTGATTGAAAAGGAAAATATTTATTTGGGAAAATATGAAAAGATGATGTGGCTCTATAATTATGAAATTTAATGGAAATGATGTCTGTGGGTTAAGATAAAAGCACTAATCTCATTCGGTAATGGAATAGTTTAATCCTCATGTAAGATTGTATGGAAAAATAAGTTATCATAGATTGTATTAATAAGATAAATGAATTTCTCTTTTCATGCTTTAAGCTTCATGTTCATTTTTCATTATCAATGTTTTAAAAAGTTCTCATTAACCAAATACTGTTTTCTTTTATTTGGTAAACTCAAGCCTCAATCACTATAGAGCCTCTTGACATTTCTTAATAGAGATATTTCAGAGCTTCTCTTGGCATTCTGGAAAGAAAGGGAAGGTTGTTAGTTAAAGGGAATTTCTGGAGTTCCAGTTTGATTGCTACAGGATTTGTTAAAGCAAACATCTTGTTCTTTGTTAAACTGAGTTGGTAATCAGCAGCCATATGTTAGTGTCTCACTGAATCCACTCCAAATGAGAAAGGGTCCTTGTTTCTGAGGGACACACATAGAAATTCTAGCTGTAGACTTCCTTCTCTGCGAATCTCACCCCCAGTTATGAAAATTGCAAGGAAGCATTTTTATTTATTTATTTTTATTTTATGGGCACCTAGGTGACTCAGTTGGTTAAACATCCAACTCTTGATTTCAGCTCAGGTCATGATCCCAGAGTTGTGGGATCAAGTCCTGCATTGGGCTCCATGCTGAGCATGAAACCTGCTTAAGATTCTCTATCTCCCTCTTCCTCTGCCCCTCCCCTGCTCATACTCTCTCTCAACAACAACAAAAATTAATTTTAGTATGTTCTATTTTTTAGTACATGTTAAATACAACACATTTGTTGTTAGCAGATTCATTCAAATTCTGATCTTTTTTATTTACCAGCTGTGTGATATTGGCCGAATTGTTTAACCTCAGTTTCCCCATCCATATTAAGGCATGATAACAACATTCTTCTCATACCCCAAATAATTGCTATCTATAAGAAGAAAACTAGTATAAACTGTTTTGTCTAATGTTTGTGTCAGATAAAACACTTTTTAAATGTTAGTTATAATAATGTTGATTATAATACTATGAATTATATATAATCTCTATTTTTCTAAACACTAGCATCTAGGTACATATGTTCTCTAGGTTTTCTTCTAACTAAATGTTTATGTCTTTATCATAGTATCATAGTATCATAGTATCATAGTATCATAGAGTGCAGAAGGGTGCTTTAATTGTTCTGTATTAATACCAGAACACTCTTTCTGTGACCTCAGTGATATTAGGCCTTTAGACTGATAGAGTTGGAAGGAAATTTGTAGATTACCTGTTCCAGACAGTTGACACTTACTCTTGCCCTTTTTGCTAAGCCACCTCCTCTTTCTCCATTTTCCTACTTGTAAAGCTAACGTGATGGTTGGAGCCCCAGCAGTGACCATGGAGCAATATGAGAATAAAGCCACATGTTAAAGACGGTAGAGAAAAAATGTAAACAAAACCCATGACATCTCTAGCAACATGAAGCTGATACATCCCCCTGTTCTGACTGCTTCTAGACTTCCACCACGATTTTTTAAACTTACTGTTATATCCAGTTTCTTAATTACTGAAGTCAATTCCTGATAGATGGTAATAGTAGGAGACTAACCTGAATTATATTGAATTATTAGACCTCTTCGCATGTGAAAGGCCAATTAAAAAGGAGAAAGAAGAAAGTTTTTTATGTGTGTGTAGTTTTCACCCTTTGACTAAACAGTTTCTAATAAAGGAGAATAATCTTTCCAAATACATATATGTAGCTTTTAGCTTTTAAAAAGAGAAGTATCTCTAGGACATAACGTCAATCTTCTGAAGTAATGTATAGTTCGCTCTCTTTTTGGAGAGTAAACTATTTTCCCCACTTCTTTTTAATTATGACCTTTTTCCACTTTTTGCTTTAGCATCAATTATATGCTGGTTTGCAAAAATTTTTAAGTACATTGGATTATCTCTAATACGCTCTCACCTCAGTGTCCCATTGCCCTGTACCTTCCTGAGGCCCCTCAGGTGTTCTCCAGAATCCCACAGCTCTGCCAGGCTGAATCCCAGCCAGGCCTGACTTCCAAAAGTACCCCATGCTCCATCCTTCATGTAATCAAAACTTCATATCATCAAAACTCTCTTTGTTCTGTTTTCCCCAGGCTTCACAGAGGAAAGGAAAACCATCAACTCACTTACCTTAGGGCATTCCTCATAGAATAGTTTTATACCCTCCCTAAAATGTTTTCTGGATGACTCTAGTCTTCATGGCTCAATTTTGCCCCTGAACTCTATGATTCTTATCTGGGAGTGCCTGGGTGGTCCAGTCGGTTATGTGTCTGACTTCAGCTCAGGTCATGATCTCCCAGGTCTTGAGACCAAGCTCTGCCTCAGGCTGTCTGTTGTCAGCACAGATCCCGCTTTATCTCCCTTTCTCTCTGCCCCTTCCATGCTCACACGCGCTGTCTCTCAAAAATAAATAAACATTAAAAAAATTCCTGTCTATACCATCCATATAAATTAGTCCTTAATCACATAATGGCTTATATTCCCCAAAGATCTTTTCAATGTTTTGCCTCTTATAGATTGCATGTTTCCTGACAATGACACATTAAGTATTATACCCTTACTTGTGAAAGATATGAGATAACACACATCTTAGCACTGGAATGCTGTACTTAAATTGAATGAATGTTTAATGTTTTTCAAACCCTATTTGTATAGAACAAACTATATTAACTATATTCCTATGGCATAAGTAATTTGAACATGGTTGCTTGAAGATACCAAACCATGAAGCATAGATACAGTGAAGAAAATAATGTGAGAAAACTGAGATGAAATACAAACCAGAATTTCTGTCTTGAAGCAGAGATGTACCAAACTGAAGCTAGTCTAGGGAATTCTTTGTTCAGATAAGAATATTTGGGGGGCGCCTGGGTGGCGCAGTCGGTTAAGCGTCCGACTTCAGCCAGGTCACGATCTCGCGGTCCGGGAGTTCGAGCCCCGCGTCAGGCTCTGGGCTGATGGCTCAGAGCCTGGAGCCTGTTTCCGATTCTGTGTCTCCCTCTCTCTCTGCTCCTCCCCCGTTCATGCTCTGTCTCTCTCTGTCCCAAAAATAAATAAACGTTGAAAAAAAAATTTTTTTAAAAAGAAAATGACAGAAGTGCTAACATTTTGTGGAGAAGCATGTTATTAAATTACTTCCACATTAACAAACTCTCTCTATTGTATTGAACGCATAGAAACTCTTGTCCTGGGGCAAGGGGAGAATGTGAGCCTCACCTTTTAATTTAGTTCATTCAGACTTTTTCCCAACGCGATGTACCATAAGAAACACATTTAACACTGTGATTCAGTCCAAATGCATGCATGCACGGAAAGGAACTTCATGAACTTCATGAACACCCCTTTCTTGGGTAAGGAATGCTTTATATCACCTATTCTAGTCTAGTCTAGTCTGCTTCCTCATACACATATGGAAATGCCAAATTGATTTCAAGATCCACTAATAGGTCATAACAAGCAGATATAAAAATAATACCCTAACTTATGTACACAAATCCCTCAAGGTACTCAGGAAAACAGTTGCCCTTTTATTAATAGTATATATATACCCTTGAGAGCCATTGGGATTATAGGAAACAAAAGTTCTTTGTCCCTTTAGTAAGAAGCATGCAAGGAAAGAAGGCATACTTGCAGCACCAACCCCTTCACAAGAAACTCTCTTGCCAGGGCAGGGAGTTAACTGAGCGATATCTTTGAGTCTCCTCCTCTTCACTTGCCCGCAATTGTGAAATTCCCTTGGACATTTTCCTTGTGAGAATTTAATTGTTCTTGACTTTTGAAAGCACAGATTTTTAGTTCTTTTTCTGCTTTGATAGATTTTCATCATGTCTCAAACCGATTAACTAGATCATTTTTAACTCATCCATATTAATAGATCCTTTATTAGAGGTGAAGTCATTATGACTTGACACGGGCCACATGCTTTTATAAAATTTTAATTTTCTATTATTCTTTCTGCAGGTAGAAAGGATGGGATACCTTTGAGGAATCTGCATTTTTGGAAAATTCCAGAATAATTTGCTTAAAACATTAAATGCACAGGTCTTTATGACCCATACTTGGACACTTGTATGCATATATATGTGAATGAACTTTCTATACCTTGTGTAATCTCCTGTTATGGCATGTATTACACTCTCTTATTTGTCTGTTTATATCTCTTTAGTTACCTGCATGTGTAAAAATCCATGCTTCCCTAAATCATACTAGCTGTGGGATACAAATAAGAAGCATGCTACCTTCAGTAAATAGCATTTCTTTGAATTGCATTCCATTAGCTAATGCAGCTTCTCTTCAGTTTTAAATGTATCCAAGCATTTCAAGGATCTCCAGAGGTGACTTTTGCTACTGTGCAGCTTTGCAATTTTCTTCCTTTCCTGTTTTGGTCCTTTTGGGTGAACACCTTTGACAGAGAAGCTGCAAGCTCTTTGCACACCACAGCCTAAGTTCATGCGGCAAGCCGCTTCAGGCACTACTACTGAGCAACAGACCCCTGCATCACCCCAGCCCAGGATAGTGCTAACGCCCTGGGGCCTTCCGTGCTCCCTGGAGAACCCCCATGTGCCAAAGGCACTCTGTGTTTATGAAAGAGTGGGTAAGATGGGGTTTTCTTTCTCTTGTACAGACACCGTACGTATTATTGACTTGTCTTGTAATGTCACACAAAATATCTAGAAACATATCAATTAATTTTTCTTAGACATAATGCTCTCAAGAATATTATATCACTAGACCTGGTTAGAATACATGTGAAAAGATGAACATGATGCTATAAAAGAGAATTGCATTGTTCTTGAGCCAAAGTTTTCCCTGATTCCCTCTTCCTTTAAGATATTTTGTAGCTTTTCACCCAAACTCTTGTTCCTTGTTTATTTATTCAAATAACTCCTTCTGGACTTTTGCTCTAGGATGCCTAAATGCCAGCAACAGACACAACTTAGAATCAAGTTGGAATGTCCATGTATGTAATGCTTATGTATCTGTCTTCTTCTCAAGAAAAGCAGAATTTACTATTTATTTCTATATTAACAACAATGTGACTGGCACGTGGAAGTAATTTAATTCATATTTGTTTATTTGAGTAAATTTTAGGATCAGAGAGGAGTATTTCGCCCACATCAGTTTTGTAAGAATAACTTTCAGCACTGTTTCTAGTTAATTAAGCAAGCAGTTTCTTGCGGGTGGTGGGAGGGCGGGGGTTACTAATTGGTTTGCAGTATGGAAAAAAAGAGAAGGTTATTGGTCATATAAGGGAGCCTGGTTTTATTATTTCAGCTACATATTTGCTACGTGAATTAGGTGCTACATATTTTGTTTTATCTGGACCTGTTTTTTATCGTTATTAAATGACAGAGCTGGATCAAATCATCTATGAAGAGTTTTCCAGCTCATTCTGTGAATCTATTGTTTTTTATCTGGCCTGTCCTTTTGGGAGATTTCCTAGGACTTATTTGACCCATATTTAAAGCCCTTTTATTTCCTAGAATAAAATTGCCTACAGTTAAAATTTACAGCTCTAGAATATCCAGTCCTATAAAATCCACCGTCTGCTGCTACAGAAGCCATATGTAATTCACATCACTTGGGTTCTAAATCTGTGTCTGACCCATTAAATTTGTGTAAATGGGCAAAGGATGTGGATGCTAGCAAACCATTCATGAATTCCATTTCTATTTCAGCAATTATTGAGCTAGGTCTGTGGTGGGTTATTGGGGAATTCCTTTTAAAGTGAATTGGTCGTGTCAAACTGCATATTCCCTTCTGCAGCTTCCTCTCTTTATGCCTGCCCCCAAACCCAGAGCCTACATGTCATCAGAGGTTCTAGACCATCAACCCATCCAAGCTTCTCTTCTCTTTACTCTTTCAATTCCGCTATCAATGTCCACCCTCCTAGACACCCTACACATCTCTGTCTGCATCTGCTTATTTTCGTCTCCCAATTTGGGGCTAGACTAATTGTCATTTTCTTTATCTCTCATCTCTCCTAAATTTATTTGGTTTATTTATATGAAGATTTAAATTGATAACTGACTTCACTAAAATGTATGTCCAAAGCATTCATTTGTAAACTTAACACAAATGTATCATCTGATAGTTCTAGAGGTCAGAGGTCTAAAATCAGTCTCACTGATTGAGTCGGTTGAGCATCTGACTTCAGCTCAGGTCATGATCTCATAGTTCGTGGGTTTGAGGGCCGTGTCGGGCTCTGGACTAAACACTTGCTCAGAACCTGGAGCCTGCTTTGGACTCTCTGTCTCCTTGCCTCTCTTCCCCTCCCCCACTCACCCTCTGTCTCACTCTGTCTCTCAAAAATAAATAAATGTAATTTTTTTTTTATAAAATCAGTCTCACTGGGCTAAAGTCGAGGTGTCATCAGGGCGGGTTCATTCTGGAGGTTCTGAGGAGAGAATCCATTTGTTTGCCTTCTTCAACTTTAAGAAGCTGCCTGGATTCCTGCACTCTTGACTCCTTCCTTGCAGCCCTCCACCCTCTTGCTTCCTAGTCACATCTCGTACTGCTGACTCTGACCATCCTGCCTGTCTCTTGTAAAGACCCTCAAGATTATATTGTGGTCACCTGGATAATCCAGGATATTCCTCTGATTTTAAGATCCTTAACTTAGTCACACCTGCAAGGTCCTTTGTACCATGTAAAGTCACATATTCCAGGGATTAGGGTATGGACATCTTGGGGGACATTATTCAGCCTCCCACATTTAGTAAACTCCCTTCATCTCTTCAGTGTCGCTCAGTATCTGGTGCAGACTGTTGGAAAGTGTATCCATGCTCTACTTAACAATGCCAATTCCAGAGCCCTACCTACGACTTACTGAAGCAGAATTAGGCACAGGACACAGAGAAGTTGAAATATTTTCTTCATGTATCCCTTAGACTTAAGGGATTTGTGCATCCCTAATTATCTAACGTCCTGTTGGCCAAGTCAGTTCTTTGCAAATGTTATTATTTTTGTAAACACTCAAGTTGGTTAACATGTCTTCTATTTCAACACTTGACATTTTCCTTAATTCACTGTGGAAATAGTGTTCATTTAATAAATGTTTCTGAACTACGTATGTATCATTTTGAATCTTTCCAGCTACCACTCTATCTCCTTATGCTCTTGAAACCATACTCTCATATCAGCTCTGGGACCTTGATCCCATCAGTCACATCTCTTTTCTCTAGAACCTATTTTCCCCCATTAGCCTGGAAAGTTGTGCCCTTTTATTTTCTCTAAACCAACATATGGTTCTACAAATTGACAGAGGGGAGCGGTGCTTGGGTGGCTCAGTCGACTGGTTAAGTGTCCAACTGGATCTCAGCTCAGGCCTCATTCTCATGGTGCTGAGTTCAAGCTCCACACTGGGCCCCATGTTGGGTTCCACACTGGGCATGGAACCTACTTTTAAAAAGACCCACAACTGGGGTCCCTGGGTGGCACAGTCGGTTAAGCGTCCGACTTCAGCCAGGTCACGATCTCGCGGTCCGGGAGTTCGAGCCCCGCATCAGGCTCTGGGCTGATGGCTCAGAGCCTGGAGCCTGTTTCCAATTCTGTGTCTCCCTCTCTCTCTGCCCCTCCCCCGTTCATGCTCTGTCTCTCTCTGTCCCAAAAATAAATAAACGTTGAAAAAAAATTAAAAAAAAAAAACCCACAACTGACAAAGGGGAAAACTGGGCTCATCCTTCAGGCTGACTTAGAGCCACTGGGACATCCTGCTCAGTCACTTTGATGCCCATGTACCTGGTGTACCTTCCCCTCCCTTGTTCTGAAGTCCTCTTGTGCCCCCGCAAGTCCCTCTGCCACTCTCAACACCCACCTATAACCATCACACCCACACATACAAACTCTCCCCCTGTACACAACTACCATACCTATCTCCAACAAGCACACACCCACATACCTACCCAATATGCAAATTCGCCCCCACATGGAACCACACACACACTTTACACACATGAAAAGCCATACACACCCTACACACATGCCCCACACATAACATGCATACCATACCACCCACATATACCAACCCATCTACCCACACCCACCCACAAACACACAAACCTACACTCTCATAACCATACAGACACACAGACACAAGCCTTCCCCAACACACAAACTCACAACTCCCCCTCATCAACACACATAAATATGTACACACATGTACAGGCATACAGAAATACAGAGATGCTCCCACATGCACATATGCTCATCCCACACAAAACACACACCCAATGAATACATGCACACTGAAACTCTCAGGGACACATATCCCACACTCATCCTCCCAGACTTACTCTCCTATGCTCAGACACACCCTCTCTCACAGCTACACACACTGATATGCATACGCAGACACATATGTGCTTTCCCCTACAAATTCATACACATGTCCATTTGCATATACAGACCCACTCTCACACATATATGCCCATATATATATATGCACACATACATGCAGGTACATTCACAATCAACAGTACCTCTATCTTGTATAAAAAAAAGTAAATGGACCCACATTATCACATCAAAATGCACATAAACTACAAAATTGTTAACATGTTTGAATAAAAACAGCAATAATAGAACTCCAGTCCTTTTGATGTTAAAAATAAACATTCCCTAAAGTAAATATTCTGTGAAGGGAGTGAGAAAGAAGAGAGTAATAAACTGTTCTTAAAACCAATAAAAGTACCACATATCAAAATCTATGGGATTTTGGTAAAGCAAACATCCAGGGGAAAATCAATCATTTTATAACACACTATTTTTATAAAATCACATAAAAGGGAAGAAATCTTAAACTTAAAATTCAAATATGTTAGAGAAAGCATACAAAACCCCACAAATATACTAGGGAAGAAAAACAGTTGATAGAAACTAATTAATAAATATTAAGAGACATCTAATTTATAAGTTCAATAGCTTGTTCCCTCAAAATAGTTAATAAATTATACTAACATCTATAAAATAAGTCAAGAAAAAATATATGTGGGATGCCTGGGTGGCTCAGTTGGTTAAGCATCTGACTGTTGATTTCAGCTCAGGTCATGATCTCATGGTTTGTGAGTTTGAACCCCAAGTCAGACTCCACGCTTGGGATTCTCTCTCTCCTTTTCTCTCTGCTCCTCCCTCCCCACCTATGCATGCTCTCTCTTTCTCTCTCAAATAAAAAATAAACCATAAGCAAACAAACAAATAAAGTGAAATAAAAATATAGATATGTAAAATTGCAAGAAAATTTTCATAATAATCTCATAGTCCTATATTAGAAGATTTTTCAATTCTCAATGAAATAGGTGATTTTGAATAAAATGGTAACTGAATATTAAAAATTAACATTAAAAACGTCAAAAACAGAAATTAAGTTAGTGTTGAGAGAATTTGAATATTTTTATAAATCAACTAAAGATACATACAATATTCTCATCAGTTAATTTAACTACTGGAATATTATGTAATTCAGTCAAAATCCCAAATCTAATCTAAATTTTATATCAAAATTAAGTAATTCTACAGACTACTTTGGAAAAAATTGACACTATTTTAGTATTTATGATTAAAGCATAAATATATCTTCTGTTGAAATTGTGCAATCAGTATAAAAACTACTGCATAGATATTCTAAAATGTATTTTTTTTTTTACACTTTAAAGTCTTGGGACTTAGGGAGAATTTATAATCAGCAACATCTTACAAATACATTGCATCAATTGTAATACAGTTGTTACCGTTTCTGCATGTGAAAACAGTCACAGATGTTCATCTGTCATCGTTTTAGTTGATTTATGTGCAATTTCATACTACACATGTGAATTTGATTGCCTTTTCAATTTCTTTTAAAAAATAGTTCACTCTGATTCAATATTGAAAGCTCTATGCAAAATGGCATGCAAACAGAGCAATAAGATGTGCATTTGATAGTCATGAAGCAAATAGCTATTGTTAACAATGACTACCACCAGCCAAACCTGCAGAGTTGTCAGCAGCTCAGGAGAGAACCTTAGAGGGAATTGGATACTTGCTTTTAAGAAATGCTGCATAACCAGCACTCTTGGTGTAGTTTTTTCAGTGCTAAATTGGGAATCTTCAGTTGAAATTTCTATATTTTCCCTTTATTTTCTAGGAATACACTTCTGTCATCATCTAGTCACATGGCCTTTCTTCAAGCCAGATCTAAAAGTCATGTAACTAAGTTCTTTCCAACTAGATAAATGTAGAAATATCATTTGCAATTTCCAGGAAGTTCCTTAATCAGTGGACATGTCTCTTCCCATTTTCCTTTTTTGCTGGAATGTAGGCATGATGGCTGGAGCATGAGTAGCCATTTTATTTTATTTTGTAATTTTTTTTTAGTTTATTTATTTAATTTGAGAGAGAGAGCAAGCACAAATGGAGGAGGCACAGAGAGAGAGGGAGAGAGAGAATCCCAAGCAGGCTCTGAGTTGTTAGTGCAAAGCAGGGCAGGGCTCGATCTCAGGAACTGCAGGATCATGTCCTAACCTGAAGTCAAGAGTCGGATGCTTAACTGACTGAGCCACCCAAGCACCCCATGAGTAGACACCATGAATAGATCATGAGTGAAACCACCTGTCGACAAATGTCAAGATACAATGTGTATGAGTTCCTAATTATGGTGCCATCACACTCTTCTTATACTGTTTCTACAGGATTTCATTTACCTGAGAGTGAACCTAATTTCTATCATGTAAAAGACATTTATTTGGGTTTTCTATCACTTGCAGGCAAATATTAATCTAAACTTACACAGTGTCATAATGTATGTGTTTTTTAAATTATCTTCCTGTATGTTTTGAAACACATATGGTAGATTTAAACTTCACACATTATAAATATGAAGTGCAAAAAATGTGGTTTTCTATAAAGATTGTAATTAAGCTGATCTTAATTTTCTTTAATTCCTCTGGTGGTAGGTTCTCTAGGGTATTAAAATATTTCTTCTGGGTTTAAAATGTACCATTGAGTAAATATCAGACCATTTGTCTTTCTCAAGGGGTTCTTCTTACCCTCTTTTTCAAATACTCTATCTGAGGAAAGTTCAGTTTCCCTCACACAACCCTGTGGATCTTTCCTGGACCCCTGAGATGGATGACAACCCACCTTGACACTGCTTGGGACAAGTTACATCCTTGGGGTTATGAAAGACAAAAATACTTTTCATTAAATACCTCAAAAATATTATCTGTATTACACTTACAGTACCATTCAATGTAAATTATTGGGGGATATCTAATAGAGGTAGCTACACAAGTAATAATTTAATTTATCATGGCCATTGGAAGAAGTTGATAGAAAGAATACCTTGCAGACACAAATTGGCTTAAGCAACATAGAAAAAAAAATAGAGCAAAGTTTCTTAGTTGTTTTTAATTTTTTCTTGATCTAAAATTGGCAGGTGCCCTTTCCTGTGAGCCTGTGAATCCTACAAACTGCTGTATATATACAGAATTGATATCAGACTAGAGACTCTATGATCTCTCCACCGTTTTGAACATGGCTTGAAAGGACATCCTCAATACTGTTCTAGCACGAGGAATGTAAACTTCTCGCAGGGCATTACAGATGAGCAGTCTTTGAAGCTGTGATTCGCAGCCTTTCAGCTTGTAAAATGCTAGTTTATGACTTCAAGTTAATGCTTGTTAACATCACGTAATATAGAGTCATGGTCATTCAATTCTAACCCAGACTTAAACCTAGTTGGCTTTCAGTGGAGCTTTATTCAAAACTATGTGCTGATTTTAATAGAGCTAGTCTGCTGACTCAGCAGGGGAAAATGTGCAGATGACGCATTTGAGGCGTTCTTCTGAAAAGTCAATGTACAATGGGCACGATGTTAGGTTTCAGTTGGTCAAATAAGTAAGTTCTGGATGTACATGGTCTTGTGATTCTTTTGGTTGTCCTCAGGAAGAACATAATAAGTTCTGTTTTTTCACATCTGTACAAAATGTAAAAAATGTTTACATTAATTAAAAAGTCTATTACTGGTTACTTCTGTAGTCCCTGAATATTTTCTTTTTTTTTCAAGTAAATGTAATATCATGAAAATAATTCTTATCTTGAAGTCAGAAAATTTTGTTTTCAAACACAGCTCTGCCACTAGCTCTGCCACTAGCATCCTTAACTTAGAGAAGTCACATACAACTGCAATTATCATAAATCGGTTATTTTATTGTCCTAATTTATTTATCATTAATCAATTCTTGAATGAATAATTCATACCCATTACACAAAAGTCAAAATACAGACATTTACAAGCTAAAATGCCAGACCACTCTCAATCTATCAGCCAGTTGTCTTCCCCAGAGATAATCACGGTTAGGAATTTTTTATGTATTCCTATAAATGCTTTCTATATGCATAAAGCATATGTATAAACTAATAATATTTATTGAAATATATAAGGATGGTGGCTCACTAAGCACTGTTCCCATCTTTATTTGTTGCTTAAGCTGTCTTGAAAATTCTATCTTAGCATTCACATTAACTATACCCCAATCCTGAAATCGACCCTATTTTATTGTATGAGTTACTATAACTTATTCAACCAATTCCTTATTAGTAGACATTATTTAGGTTATTTATAATTTTTTTACTGTATTAAGGAATGTTGCAATGAGTAGTCTTATGTATATTTGGAGTGTGAATTCCTAAAAATTGAAGCTTAAGAGACTATGGCCAATATCTCTTCATAGAATTTGCATCATGTAATACTCCCATCAGCAATGTTTGAGGGTGCTAGTCCTCTTTGCCCCATCAAAACACAGTATTATCAAATCATTTTATTGGATATAAAAAAATGGTATCTTATCACTACTATGTACATTTACCTTATACAAATATTTTGGTCATTTCCTATGTGTTTAAAAGCTATTTGATTATTCTTTTGGTTGAAATAATTGTTTATATCCAGTATTTTATTAGGCTCTTTGTTTTTTACTTCCTCATTTTTTATATGAATTTTTATATATTACAAAAATTAGACCTGTTTTATATGTGTTGAAATATTTTCCCAGTTTCTCATTTGTTTAGACTTTGTTTGTGGTGATTTTTTCCACTCTGATTTTTAATATTTAAAACATTAATTTATTTTATTTAGTAGTTTTCCCAAATTGTACTGTCTTCTCTATTCTATAATTTTTTTAATTAATATATTCTTCTAAGGCATTTTTATTAATTTGATTTTTACGTTTAAGTCTTGGTTCTATCTAGAATTTACGCTGGGGTAAAGAGAAGATAAGTAACCCATTTTTTTATATGATTACCCACTTGCCATAAATTATTTTTTATGTTTACTTATTTATTTTGAGAGAGAGACAACACAAGCAGAGGAGGGGCAGAGAGAAAACAAGAGAGAGAGAATCCCAAAGAGGCTCTATGCTAACAGTGTAGAGCTTGGACTCATGAACCATGAGTTCATGACCTGAGCAGAAACCAAGAGTTGGTTGCTTAACAACTGAGCCACTCAGGCTCCCCTCGTAAATTATTTAAGATACCTTCAATCTCTCTCAAATATATAATGTTACTTTCCCATTAAAAGGAACTGATGAGCAGATTTAACTGACCAAAGCTCTGGTGAAGATTCCCTGAAGTTTGCTAAAGTTTTACTAAGGGTTTGGTTCAGAAAAAAATTCATTTTTTCACAATATGCAGCTTCCAAAAATGAAATTAAATGTAGACTATTTACAAAGCAAAGGCTACATCCTAAATTAGTCAGAGTCTCTATTTGCAAGCAATAGCACCCAGATCTTTTTTTTTTTTTTATTTTGCTTAGACTTGCTAACTAGTTAGGCAAAAACAAAACAAAACAAAAACAAAAAATCTAGGAGGCTAAATGAGAGTTTTCTGTCTTCCTCCTTGGGAAGTAGGGAGTTACGAAACACATCACAAATGTCCATTTCATATCCTTTAGTTAATTTTGATTCTCACTACAACCCTATGAAATAGTTATCAAATGTAATACTGTCTCCATTTTACAGATAAGAAGATGTGAGCCCAGAGAGGAAATAAGAAATTTATATTCATATTATCCACTGTACTTGATATTCCATGTTATCCTCTTTAATCCTCACTAATCGTTGACTAAGTTAATTATCCTTATGTTATAGAAAAGTAATTGAGTCTTAAAGTGGTTATGTGAATTGTTCATGGTCAAAATGCTAGTAAATTACAAAATTAAGGTTAAAATCTATGTCAGTTGATTCTATAGCCAGTATTCTTTCCGATATACTAGGTTGCCTTTATAAAAAGTACAAGATCATAAACCAGAAAGGTAAATTATTTCAATGTCAACTGATATATAAAGTGATGTTCAGATCTCTTGTAAATTATTAACTTAGATTCCAACGTATATAGGCAAAAGCACTTGTCTATTTTGGATAATTAATGGGAAATTAAATGCATGCATATTTAATGTTAATGCTATTTATAGAATATCAAATTATTATAATATTAAAACAATATTATCTCCATTTTTATTCTAGTATAAAGAAATCACTCTTATGAGTTAACAATCTGGAAATGGCTATATTGAATCAGACACTAATCTTCCAGATATATGACACTTTGAAACAAAATATGTGAGTTTTGACTATAATGTTAATTGAATTCTTTGGGGGATTTTAAGATATACAATGCCCTTAGTATAAGCTAGAATATTTCAGTATGGAGGGAAGAAGTTCACATTTAGAAAGGAGTGTTTCAGGACAGTCTGACTTGCCTCCTAAATTGAGAATCACATTTTAAAGTTTTCTAAAAATGCTTGCTTGGCTTACTGTGGGCAATTCAGTTTGAAAGAAATGCCAATTCAGAGCCTGTCAAGGGAAAAAGTATCTTCCCTCCTTCAGAAGCCTCTTTTACCTTCTTCCTTTGCACTCTACATTAACTTACCTTTAATCTCAAATAACTTTTATGGTGGTATTTTATATGTACAAACACCTTTGAAATTCTAAAATTCAATCAACTGTCTCCTGGAGTTTTTATAAACATTATAATTGTTGTGGTTTAGTCATGTTTATTGCATCTCTTATCCTAATGGCTACAACAGAATCCCACTTTCCCCAACCACTCATTTATATATGGGCATTTCCAAGGCATAATTCTCTGAAGTCCTCATCAAATAGTCCATAACTACAACATGCTTTTGTCACTTCTCACTTCTGCTTGGTTCCCCTCTGCTGAGGAGGGTTGTTTCTGCTAGAGCAGCCTTGTGGTCTTGTACTTTGCAATGCCTTCCCTTTTGTCTGGCTCTCCCATACTGCTGTGGCTACAATAGGATGGCCTGCTGCATTTCCTGGCAGCCCTCTCAGTATCTGCTAGCTTAAATGCCACTACTGGTTCTCATGGTTACCTTGGTGGAGCAGAATCCTGTGATATTATAAACCTATTCAGTGTCTGGTGACAAAATATGGAAAATACTACTCTTTTATTTGTCACACTGTATAAAAGGACCACCATAATACTACCAGTCTGGACACTAATCTTGTAGATCTTTGCTTAGATCCTAATATCAGGGACCATGTGTTGTTCTCTGGAACCTACAGCTTCATCAGCCTCACCTGACCCAGGTGAGAATCTGCATTTTAATGGGATTCTCAGGTGATTTCACATGTATCTTAATGTCTGAAAAGGTTTGCATCAGTAGATTTGGTTAAAAAGCAGATCTTTTAATTGTGACAATGGCTTCTCTATCACTGTGTAAATCACAATGGACCAACTAGGTCAAGAAAACATTCCTGGTTTCAGACCTTCTGTGTGTGTTCAGAATGGACTTCTCTCTAGGAAGCCAACTTTATTACAGATTCAAGTTTATTATTTTTAGACCTCTTTTCCCTGGAAACTGCTTAGATCTTGAGGCAGATAGATTTCTGCCCCTCCAAATTCTGAAACACATTTGAACCCAACTGTATCTTAGTGGTGAACACTGATCCAAACTGGAACATCCTACTCCATTTGCACTGTGTGTCACTTCTGCTCTAGGATCTTTCAACAGTGGACTCAACTTTAGTAGAGTGAATCGATTATTTATTATTTATTATAAGAGCCTTTTATGTTACCTCTTATTCCACATCAAATTTTGTGCAAGAGCTTTACCAGCTATGCAAAAACATTTGACAAAAGCAGATAGACGCGAAGTTTAAAGGTTAGACAGGAGTGTTTGGAAAATCTACACCAGAACATCATAATGTGTCTCTTATCTTAGATTGAGAGGCACTTTAAGTTTTTAAAAAAGATTGTGTGGCTTAGTTTGAGCAAATATAGTTCATGAGCTTAAAAAGTTCTTAGAAGCAGAAAGCTTTATTAACACCAGCTAACTGACAGGTTAATTTGTTAATATCCCTTATTAAAATATGCTATATATACATCAGTCTGCTTATACATGACATTTAAACAAGATTTTCTTAGGATATTCCTTTAATTCTGTTATTCATTTTATGTAGCTTTGTACATTGGCATCTAGTAATAAGATCTGTGTATTATATTTTTTAAAAAATTTTTAACGTTTATTTATTATTGAGAGAGAGACACAGAGCGTGAGCAGGGAAAGGGTAGAGAGAAGGGAAGACACAGAATCCGAAGTAGGCTCCAGGCTCTGAGCTGTCAGCACAGAGCCCAATGCGGGGCTCGAACTCAAACTGTGAGATCATGACCTGAGCCGAAGTCGGACGCTTAACCGACTGAGCCATCCAGGTGCCCCTGTATTATAATTTTTAATCCGTAATACTACTGTGATTGTTTACATTAAAAAAATTGTTTTTTAGAGAAATTTTAGATCTATAAAATAATTGAACAGAAAATACAGAGTGGATTTATTTATTTTTCATAATTTTGTTATCTAACCAGATCCTACTTTTTATTCAACATTACATTTTCTAAATGCCGCAACCAGTACAGGACACAGGGGTACATCGCTAAATTAAAAGAAAATGGTTCTGTTTTTATCTCAGGCCTATACTTATCATGGTCAGCATCACCATCATTGGCATCATTAGACTGTCTTCATCCTTTAGCTATTTCTTCAGTAATCTGTTGAAAATTCTGAGCTTTGTCTTTTACACCTTACTCTAGAAAAGAATAGGCTAGTCAGATACTTTATTTGTGTACCCTAATGTTCACAGTAACTATCCTGTGACTCAAAGATGCAATATTAAAAAATTAGGTTATACCTAATTAAAAAATAAAAAAAGCTATTAGAAGCTTTATTTATTTTATTATCAGTTCAGGCTTCTAAATGCTCACCAAGGAACTGACCACACAAATGGCATAACTATAGCTGTTTGAGTAGGGCTGCCGAACCTTGAACTCACTGGGCTATTTCTTCTGAAATCTCCGTGTAAACAACTAGTTAAATAAACTCAATAAACAGAAACAAAGGATTGGTTGTACAGCTTCTTCTGAAGAAGAAACCCATGACCTTTTCTGATTTTCAAAAGAGAAAATAAAGGATCCGAGGATAAAGAGAGCCTATCAACTGACTTATCAATCTTGCCACCACATAATGGTTTCATTATTTGAAATTGTTTTCTATTTCAGTTCTTATGATGTTGGATTTACCCTTGGCTTCAAATTATCCATTGTATGTCCAGAATTAATTTGTTTGACATAGGCCCCACTAACCTGACAGGCCATTAATTGAAGTGAGTTAATTCCGGACACAGTTTCTCATAACTGGAGGGAACAATGGAGGGATAAGGGATAAGGAGCAAAGCTGAATAATGAAGGATTTCATCACAGTCTCACTTCAAAAGTTCAGCTGCAGTGAGGGCTCAGCTATTAAACTAAAATGTGGGATGATGGCAACTTATTCCTAATGGACAAACTGGCCAGTAAGTGGAACCACAAAACCTGGTAAAAAATGAAGAGGTGTTACTGAAGCAGAAGGAATGTCTAGAAGGTTCCCAGAGCTTGATCTTAAGAGTCACATGGACAAACCTGAGGAACCATAGGGGATCATTGTCATTAATATTACTAACTTATGTCTAACACATATACAGAACAATCAATCAACAAGTATTTATCAAGTGCATCTGTAAAAGTACACTGCTTTACATAGTTTTGGAGAAAAAAAATTTTTTTCTGATAAGTTTTTTTCTGATAAGTTTATCAGACATAGACACTGACTTCAGAGAATTCCTAATTTAGCTAAGGAGAAAGTTAACATATTTGCAAATAAAATAAAGCCTTAGAATTAAGAAATAATGCTAAGTTAAATCTGTTCTTACTACTGCATTCATCTCTTCTGCAACATTAATATCTTCTGTGATATTTCCAAAATAGTATTGCACAATTTCCTCTTAATCACAACCATTAACAGGGAGTTCACTGATTCTTAAATTCTGAGGGCAGTATATTCCATTTGGGCCACTTCAATACTTACAAAGTTGTACTCTCTATTAAATCAATCTCCAGGGGTGCCTGGGTGGCTCAGTCGGTTAAACGTCCAACTTGAGTTCAGGTCATGTCATGATCCCATGGTTCATGAATTCAAGCCCTATGTCAGGCTCTGTGCTGACAGCTCAAAGTCTGGAGACTGCTTCAGATTCTGTGTCTCCCTCTCTCTTTCTCTATCTCTCCCCTGCTTGCTCTCTGTCTCTCTGTCTCTCTCTCTCTGTTTCTCAAAAATAAATAAACATTAAAAATTTATTTTAAAAAGATCAATCTCCATTTCTGTTTATTGGACTGTGTTGTGACTTCCATGGCTGTCATAGTTTCATATTATTTATCCAATCCTCCTCTCCAAGGCTATAATTTCAAATTTCCATGATGCCCATTATATCTCTACTAGGTCTTTTCTTCTCTTAGAATTTTCCTTTCAGTTGATACTTTCTAAGGAGAAGTCATATGACATCATCCTAATGGCCATTACAATCAGGGTACTTCTCTCCCTGTTGAACTCTCATTCTTCAAGATTCCATGCAAGTTGAGTTTTCTGAGGACAGTAATACTGATGCCAAAAATAATGATTTCTTGTTGTCTTCAGTTTACTACTTCTCAAGTCATGGGTAAAATCCTCTGATTTATCAAATTTATCCACATAATTTTATTAATCTTTTTTAACCATACTTTGGCCAGTTTCCCCTACACTGTACTTTTGTTCAGCTTCAAAAATTTTAAATGTGACATACTTCCATTTATTCTACTAAGTAATTATATTGCTGATATGCGGACACCCTGTTGCTATAGAATATACTTATTTTACCAGTATTAAAGTCTCTTAAAAGTAGGGAGATTCATGTGACTGTATAATGCAGGTGATAAAAATTAGGGAGAAACCATGATAGGCTGAAGTGGGTGAGATTAGCTTACTGAAGGATGAGTAGGAGTTGATTTTGCTGAAGGGAGATTAGAGCACATGGATAGGGTACAAAATGTGAGGAGAAAATGAGTAAAATGAAAAAAAAATGTCTCAGGAAAAATGAGAATTATTAGATAAAATGATAACAGGAAACTAAATTCTAATGTCACTACTAACTTGAGATGTTTTTTCAAAGTTTTAGAAATGATGGAAGGCATTGTTCCTGGAATGAGGACCACTTAAGAGTGGTTATTTGCTAGACAATCTGGGATTCAGTAGTTCTAAAATTAGAAGGGGCAGTATACCCATTACTGTGATAATTCTGCAAAGAAAGCAGAAATATTCAAGAAGAGGATATGGCCATAACCCTGATGATGGCATTGGTATCTACACAAGAACAAATCAATTTGATGTTGTTGTTGTTGTTGTTGTTATTAATTATTATTATTATTATTATTATTATTATTATTATTATTATTATTTTGGTTAACTTTTGGTTAACTTTTGGCCAGTACTCTAGTCTTCATGTAGTAATATCAAGTAACATGCAAGTCATAACAGCCTTTTATTCTGTTTCGCATTGTGAAAAACACCTGCCAGTTCACAAGAACAGGATCAGCATATTTTAAGTGAACTTATTACATCTTTATGTAAGTCCAAATAGCAATTGTAATTTGGGTACTCCAGAATTGACAAAATTGGGTACTCCAGAACAATTAACAAATTGTTCATTTCCACTGGAAATCCCATTTGAAAGCTAATAATAATAATCAGTTGCTGACAATCTATGGTAGTTAAGCCCATACCCTTGTTTCTCTGAAGAATTAAACAGTAAGGGCAAAGATAGAAAACCAGCAAACAAACAAACTGTGTATATGTATGTGTGTGTATGTGTGTGTGTGCGCGTGTGTGCATGTGTGCGTGTGTGCGTGTGTGTGTGTGGTCACTTATAGGAATCCTTGAGTTAAGAACACAAGTCATAATCTACCTGGGTTTCCACCTTGAAGTATAAGTTCTGCCCTTGATATATCCACCTCATAGTGTGTCCAGGAAAGACAATAGCAGTTCAACAAAAACAGAGACAAATGAGCACAGGAAAATGATGACATTTTGAGAGGTGCTCCAGGAGTTATCTCAGAGCTAAATTCAAGATATAGACCCCAGCACACAATTCTGTTGTTAAAAATGTGTGTAAACCAATTGGCTTCATCTATCAGTCATTCATTCCCTGAAGTTGAGGGCTCTGGATCTGGCTAGTACATATGCCAGAGGAATACATTCCTCTATTCATGAGAGGATTCCTCTATTCACATCCAATGCAGTTTTCAAGCTCTATTGTGTTTGGAATCAGATCATGCAGAAATTAAGGGGAAAACAACCCTCAAAAATGTTAGGAGTTTCTTGCCTATCCCTGACTGATAAAAGCCATTTGCCCAGCAAGGAACTTTTAAAAATCATAAGACGAAGTTAGTTATAAACCACCTAATGTGATTGCTGTGGGTTACTTGATAGTTATCCTTGGAAACTACCTTTTATTGTCATATGTCAGGTGATTTATCTCTAGAAGTAATCTTACCCACTAGCAAAGGCTTATCTTCTGTCCAGTCCAACAGAATGCATGACAATACACATTTTTAAATATGTTCAGCTTATTATGTTAAACAAAAATTTCTTAGTTATTCCTGCCACCATAGAGTTTTAATTAGACAGGCAAAATATTTTTTTTCAAAAATCATGTCCATTTGTATATATTACATGGAGAGATGGGAAATTATGTTTTGCTATTTGTTTGCTATTTTTTACAGGAACAAAGGTGCATAATCAGCTGCCTGCTGGTATTCTGGGGAAAAAATGTCCTTGGCTCCTTCTAGATTTTACTTCAAGAGTATTGAGAAACCCAATGAGATAAACCCATGTTATCATCATCATGAGAAGAGAACTTCAAAGCCATGGAATCTAGAAATAAAATCAATGGATGACATGACAGAAGAGGAAGGAGGTGTGTGGAACTGATAAACCAACACCATAGGTACACTTTAACCTTAATTTATAATCCCATATTTTCTTGGGCTCCCTGCCTTTAAAAATAGCCATACAGTCTTTAATTCTACCAGGTGCTTTTAGTTTTTCTTTTTTTTCCTAAGTTTTATTTATTTTTGGGAGAGAGAGTCAGAGAGACAGAGCATGAGCAGGGGAGGGGCAGAGAAAGAGGGAGATACAGAATCCAAAGCAGGCTCCAAGCTCCAGGCTCTGAGCTGTCAAGCACAGAGCCCCACCACAAACTGTGAGATCATGACCTGAGCCAAAGTTGGACACTTAATCAAGTGAGCCATTCAGGCGCCTCTACCAGATGCTTTTAATGTGTTCCTTTGATAACTGTTTAGTTTTACAGTTATTAAAACATTTATTGAAACTTAATTTTTTGATGTGTGCTGAGAGATAATCATCTAGGAGTAACACTTGGCATCATATTTTAGAAGGCTGGAGAAGAATTGGACTAATAGTAGCTGGAAGAGAGCCTGAACCATCCTATACCTGTATCACAGGTTTTTTTAATGGGCCGTTTGGATGTCCTGAAGGAAAACTAGAGCATAAGCCATTTTTGTTAACAATGCTACAAGTTCTAAATTATTTTTCTGGATATGATTGCATTGCTTAGGATGAATTTTGAACACCAGCCATAGGAAATATGCCCTGCACCTACCCTTCTTGAGAAAGGTTTGTTATTCATAGGTCACCATGCTTTATACCACGTGACTTCACCCCTCTGACCAGAACAGACCAGAATACCACCCATGGGCTGGCCAGGGTCTGGGTCGTGGTTCATACTGAGAGCTCTCTGCCAGACTTGTATTACCTATAGGGTGATGACAGCCCAGGATAGTCTGATCTGCTCCAAGGAATTATCAAAACCAAAGATAAAAAGAGACTCTAGAGTTAGATAGAAATCAACCAAAGTCTGCTTCTGAGGATGTGATTAGTAATAGAGTTGCTGTTGAAACCTGACAGCTTGTGTCACAATAATGAAGCCATGTAAGTACCTGAATTGTTATTTATTTCCTTCTAAGTCTATTCACATTAGTTCTTACCTCTTTTTGGTTTCCTTACATCCTCATGTATTTGCCCCTATTTACCCCATTTACTGAAGCAACTTGAGTGTGCACTTATCTTATACCAGGTAAGTGAGCCTAAGTAATGTAGTCTTCAGGGGGCAGAGGTCAGGAAGCAATAGAGTGATATTGGCCTGTTGACAGCACTTCCCCCTCACCATGCAGAACCTAATAGTTGGTTCTATTAAAACTCAAGAATGTGCTAGAACAAACAGGACCACATGTTTCAGAGTGGCTTTTAGTTCTTTGCTTATGGATTTTGGCCCCATTAAGAATGAACTGGAAACAAGGAGATGACTATGTTTGGGAAGCTCTATTCAGGAATTAAATAAGGCCCCTCATGATACGTAAGCCAAAACGGCAGAATTGGTGTAAAATGCCTGCCAGCATTGTGAGCATGTCACAAATGACAGAAACTAGAGCCATGAAGAGATTTACCCATATAAGTAGATGCACTACTTCTGTGCACTTTGACATTTCAAAGATAGTAGTTAACTTATTTTTTATCTTTTCCATAATGGGTTTATGTCATCATTTAAAATGATAGTATTATAATACATGGCAATCTTTCACAATAAGATATTTCTTCAAACAAATAGCAAATTTGAGCAATTTGAAAGGAAGGAAGGAAAGACAAAAGGATAGAAAGAAGGAAAAAATCTGGATTCTTAAATAAATTATTCAGCTAATGAACTCCAATGATATGTTTAAAATGGTTCAAATGTTAAATCTGGTATCTGAATGTAGGCATTGACCTTCATGAACAGTCTATAAAATGTATGGGACAGAGGAACATGCATGTGAACTGAAATCACCTGAACCCTAAACTCTCAAACTTTTCTGTTGCTTATGTCTGAGGTGTTTTTAGGAATGTCAAATGGATTCTCAAGGTAGATGATAGATAGATAGATAGATAGATAGATAGATAGATAGATAGATAGGGAGGGAAGGGAGAAAAGAAAGAAGGAAAGAAGATCAAGGCTAGTAAATTATATTCCACTACTACACAGAAGTTAGTGAAAATATTAGACATCTTTCAAATTCTTTGAAAAGATAAAATCCAGGGTAGTATTATTGGTTTTTAGACAGAATGTAGAATTATAGAGTTAATTTCATTTGGCTAGTGTTCTAGCAAACTTAGCCAATAGGAGAATAAACAGACCTCAGTTGCCAAGATTTATGTCAAAGGATCATAGATGACTGAATCAGGAGGTTTCACACCTGATTTGAACTCCAAATCAGTTCATTAATGTAAACTGTAAATCAAAAGCCATAGCCCTGGGGCTTGGTGATAAGGCAAACTGACATATAAGCCAGAAGGACTTCACAACAAATAGACCAAAATTGGAAACAGAACAAACCATAAAGTGCATGTCACTAGGCATAGAGACAGCTGGCTTAGAGCTAGAAATCAGGACAAATAGGCATAGAGCCAAAAGTTGATGCCAGAAATGGGATATAGACTTCTGA
Source organism: Felis catus (assembly GCF_018350175.1). Lineage (NCBI taxonomy): Eukaryota > Metazoa > Chordata > Mammalia > Carnivora > Felidae > Felis > Felis catus. Next base: position 64,031,883 of record NC_058379.1, on the reverse strand, counting down.
CTTTGCCCAGTGGTTAAGCTCCATAATACTCGATAAATATTTACCTAACTGACTGAATGAGTGAATGTTAATAAGCAGTCATCCCCTCGCCAATGAAATAAGGGGCTTCTGCACTGAAAGTCAGGCTTTCAGGGTAGCTGGGTGGCTCGCTCGATTAAGCATTGAACTCTTGATTTCAACTCAGGTCATGCTCTCACAGTTGTGAGATTGAGCCCTGCACTGGGCTCCATGCTGAACTGAGTGTGGACCCTGATTAAAAGTCTCTCCATCTCTCTCTGCCCATCCTGTGTGCACATATGTGCTCTCTCACTCTCTCTTTCAAAAAAAAAGTTGGCTTTCAATTTAAAGTACATATAATTAATGAAGGAGGATATTCAATTCAATAATAACCAATGATAATAATGCTACTAATAATAGTGGTAATGATACATAGGTACTATTTATTAAGCACTTATTACACAGCAGATACAATGAGTGACTTATATATATTATCACACATTATCTGTATTAAAATTCTCTGAAATAGTTGTTACTATTATCACCCCATTTCTGCAGGCCTGGAGAGATTTAGACATCTCCCCAGAGTCACCAGGCTACTATGTGGCAGGTCCTAAATTACATTGAGGCATGACTGCTTTTAAAATTTAGAGTCTTAATTCACTAACATGACTTCCATTGTGTGTGTGTGTGTGTGTATGTATATAAATATATATATATATATATATATATTTTATATATATATATATATATATAATATATATATATAGTTGGTTTGTTTGAAGTTTTTATTTAATTCTAGTTAGTTAACATATAGTGTAATATTAGTTTCAGGAGTAGAAATCATTGTATTTACTGAACAGCTGTTATATTTCAGTGAATCCCTAATGCTTTGCAAGAAATTAAAAAATAAGACACACTATTGTCTTCAAAGGATATTTTCCTTTGAAGACAATAGTATGCCTTATCTAAAGGATGTTACTTCAGGGGCACCTAGGTGACTCAACTTAAGCATCTGACTCTAGATTTCGGCTCAGTCATGATCTCCTGGTTTGTGAGGTCAGGGGCCCCATGGTGCTCTGCTCTGACATTGTGGAGTTGCTTGGGATTCTCTCTGTCTCCCTCTCTCTACACCTCCCCCGATCAAGCACACAACTGTGCTCTGTCTTTGTCAAAGTAAAGAAATAGACAAATAAAAAACAAAATAAAGGATGATACTTCATGTATTAAGGATCAATACTTAATGGTTTTTATTTTTCTTTGCGATTTTTGCCTTTTCTTATTTTGGGGTGGCAGAGTGCAATATTAGGGTTATGATTTGCTTATGCATACCTGCTTTTCTCCTGAGGAGACATTAACAATTAAAATATTACGGGGCGCCTGGGTGGCTCAGTCGGTTGAGCGTCCGACTTCGCTCAGGTCACGATCTCATGGTCCGTGAGTTCGAGCCCCGCATCAGGCTCTGTGCTGACAGCTCAGAGCCTGGAGCCTGCTTCAGATTCTGTGTCTCCCTCTCTCTCTGGTCCTCCCCCCATTCATGCTCTGTCTCTCTCTGTCTCAAAAATAAATAAATGTTAACAAAAAATTTAAAAATAAAAAAAAATAAAATAAAACAATTAAAATATTAAAATAAGTATTTCAAAATTTAGATATAATTCACATTCTGTAAAATTCACTTTTTGAAGTATGTAATTCAGTGGTTTTTATTATATTACAAAGTTGTGAAACTATAATTACTCATTAATTTCAAAACATTTCCATCACTGTATCAATGCCTAATGTTACAAATTTTGATTTTGAATTTAATTATTTCTCAATTTTTTAAGGCAACAAGACTATTTTTAAAAAATATTTTTTTTATTTTTAAAATTGTTTTAATGTTTGTTTATTTTTGAGAGAGAGATTGACAGAGTGTGAGCAGGGGAGGGGAGAGAGAGAGGGAGACACAAAATATGAAGCAGGCTCCAGGCTCTGAGCTGTCAGCACAGAGGCTAATGCGGGGCTCGAAGTCACAAACCATGAGATCATGACCTGAGCCAAAGTGATGTTCAACCAACTGAGCCACCTGGGCACCCCCAAAAAAAACTTTTTATAGGGGTACTTGGGTGGCACAGTTGGTTAAACATCTGACTTCAGCTCAGGTCATGATCTCACAGGTCATGTGTTTGAGCCCTGTGTCAGGCTCTGTGCTGACAGCTTGGAGCCTGGAGCCTGCTTCAGATTCTGTGTCCCCTCTCTCTCTGTCTCTTCCTTACTCATGCTCTGTCTCTCTCTCTCTCACTCAAAACTAAACATTAGAAAAAATTTAATACTTCTTACAAAAAAATTCATAATAAAAGATATATTAAAACAGAATTGCCTTCCTTTGTAAGTGAGCATGAATAGAGCTCTAACCACTCTCCCTCCCTATCCCCTTACTGCTTAGAAGTCAGTTTAGAAAACAATGGTTTAGCAGAATTTGTAGTATGCATTGTAAACATACTGTAGAAAGAACTAAAAGTCCTCAGTGGGTGGGTGGGGACAAACAAGGATACAGGAAGCTCCTGACAAGGAAGGGACTCCAAAATATTGTATTGTGTAAGTGAAGCACACGGAAACACTCTTACATGATGCCATGGGTTAAACTGTTTCTTCCCCAAACTCATATGATCAAGACCTAATCCCTATTATTTTAGAACACCTTGTTTGAAAGTAGCATTGTATATGTAGTTAAATCCATTAAGGTGGGTCCTCATCCAGTGTAACTAGTGTCCTTATAAAATGGGAAAGTTTGGGCACAGACATACACACAGTGAAGGGTATAGAAAGGTGAAGGTAGAGATTGAGGTGATTCTTCTACAAACCAAGGAATGTCAAAGGTTGCCAGCAAACCACCAGAAGCTAGGGGAGCAGCATGGAACACATTCTCCCTCACAGACCCCAGAAAGAACCAAAGCTATCAACACTTTGACATTGGATTTCTAGTCTCCAGAACTGGAAGACAATAAATTTCTATTGTTTAAGACACCCAGTTCGTGATGATTTGTTACAGCAACCCAAGCAAACCAGTACATATGCGTGACATCCATCCTGAGATTCATGTTTGTCAGTGGCACTTACTCAGAGTTCCCATGAAGATTGCTTGTGTTCCAGAGAAGTTCTCATTCTTTGGAAGAGGAGTTGCATCAGGCCCAAATCTGATTGTCTTCATGCCTAATTGTTGTGGAAACATTCTTCATTCATATCACTCCTTTTTAGTCTTTATCTATCACTGATGAATAAATGTCCTTGTCTCCTCAGTGGCCACTTCCCTTAATGCTAACCACCAAGTTACATTTGTCTTCATCCTGGCACATGCTATGATCTCAACAGGAATACCACAAACACATTATGATCTGAGCTTGCTGTTAAGTTAGTAAAACAGAGTGATGAGAAAGAAGTTCAGAAAGAGGAAGTAAGATTTGTAAAGAACAAATATCAATGATTTTGTAATTTGACATGTGTTTTTTGAAATTCAGATGAATCAATTGCCGAGCTAGTGGCTTGTCCTTATGATCTTCCCATTCACTGCAAAAACCTATGCACAACAGCAGATATCTAGGAAGGAAATCTCCATCTATAGAATACAGTATGTGCTCTGCCCCTTCAGAATAGAACAAACTCTCTTTCCTTTTAAGGTATTCACTGAGAGCTTTTCTAATTGTACCCAGAATATATATTACAGGGTTCAAACATTGTTTGTAAAAATATAGTGAGTAAAATAAAGCTAGAGAAAAGAAAATGTTATTAAGAGAATCATGATGAAAAGAAAACACAACTACAAAACTGTGATATATTTATCAAAAAAATTCTGCATATAAGTGGACTCACACAGTTCAAACTCCCGTTGTTCAAGAGTCAATTGTATATTTTTTGCTTAGAAACATAAGTGTCACTGTGTCAAAAACACCTTAAGTGATATTAAAGGTAAGTTAACTGGGGAAATGATTGCAACATACTTTCCAGAATAAGGGTCAGCATACATAATCATAAATACTTTTTTTAATATTTGAGAGAAAGAGAGCACACAAGCAGGGGGGAGGGGCAGAGGGAGAAAGAGAGAAAGAATCCCAAGCAGAACCCACTCTCAGCCCAGAACCCAACACAGGGCCTTACCCCACAACCCTGGGATCATGAACTGAGCCAAAATCAAATCAGTCACTGAACTGACTGAGCCACCCAGACTCCCCTAATAATAAATTATTTAAATGTTATAAAGGCAACACTCTAAAATGATCATATGAGAAAGATTTATTTATTTATTTATTTCTCATAATCTTATATGAGAAAGATTTATAAAAGATCATATGAGAAATAAGTAATTATCATAAGTATAAATACAAAAACAACTTATAAAACAATGCTGAGCTACACTAGTATTCAAAGAAACACAGTTAAAAGCAATATTGCTCGGTGCCTCTGTGGCTTAGTCCATTGAGCATCTGACTCTTGGTTTCGGCTCAGGTCATGATCCAATGGTCATAGGGTCAAGCCACATGTTGGGCTCTGCACTGACAGTGTGGAGCCTGCTTGAGATTCTCACTCTCCTCCTCCCTCTGTCTCCCCAACCCGTGCATGTGTGTGTGCAAGCACTGTCTCTCACTCTCAAAATAAATAAATAAACTTTTTTTTTTTTAAAAAAGCGATATTGCCATGTTTTCTCAATGAGATTGGCAAAGATTAAAGGAATAATAATCCTCAGTGTTGCCATATAAGAAAGCATTTGACATGAGCTCAGATTGCTATTGGCAGAAGTTGGTAAAAAAAAAAATTCTGGTAACATATATCAAAATCCTTAAACTTATGTTTATTTGGCAAAGCAATCCCACTTCTAGGAATCAGTCTTCAGGATGTAACTGCATATGCACAGAGAGTAATATACATATCTGACCATCATAGTGTGTTTAAAAGAAAAGTCTTAAAATAACTAGCCAATAATTTAGAAGCTACAGGGGAATGCTGTGAAAATATTATATGATATTGAATGATATTTACCATCATCGAAACATGAAGACCTATGTTTGAAAAATCAGTTTACAAAAAGAAGATACATATTCTGATTATACTTTTGTTTAAAATATTGCACATAAGAGTGGTAACACCATTTTATATTATAGGTGGTTCTCTCTGGGTAGCTGACTGTAGGTAATTTTCTTCTATTTGCCTAATTTTTGTAATAAACATTGATTACATGTATAATAAAAGATTTTTCTTAAAAATAACTCTATTAATTGGGCTGATAAATCACTTATAATCACATAGACTGATTAGAGCCAAATTTGGGGTCTTTTATATTCAGCAAAGAATACAAATAGGAATGAATCTCCTAGTATTCCAGTTGTAGCTCTTATTGAGTTCATCTGAAGTTTAACAGTCATTTAATCTCCAATCTTGACAGGATTCAGTGGGTGGCCAATTTAACATGGATTGACATCAAAATGTCAGCTCTAGAAATTTAATTCAAAGGGGATTTTTTTTTCAGAGAGAATGAAATAAGATAACCTGAGCAGTGAAAATGGAAACAACAGAGAATTTAACTGGAAAACAAAAACAAACAACAAAAAACGAAGTCTGTGTTGATTATAGGATTTCCAAGACTTTATTGGACTTTCAGAGAGGAAATATACCTTATGGAATTAGTACCTGGGTTCATCTCCTCCAAACTCCCTTTCATTCCCCTAAATAGTTGGCATTTCTGTGGCAGGTGTAAGAAATCAATTTCCTTATGGGAATTGTACCTGCTCAATTTATAGCTTTAATTTGGTCAAAGTCTTTATATATTTTCCAGGAATTTGATTAGTAAAGGGACTTTTAAAAAATCAAAATAGTTTATACTAGTATGAAATACAATAGGGTAAGCTAAATAATAGTTAACATTCATGTGACTTATAAATTGCAAATCATTTTATATGCATCACTTAATTTACTTCACATAGCAAAATTATAGACATATATTTTTAATTTCATATTACAGATTAAAGGTTTGTCCTGACCATGTAGTTATGTATGTTATCCTAGCAATCATAGTAACAGCACAAGGATAACAAATAAAATTTTTTGAAGGTGTACTGCATGTGCCAAGCACTTTCCTAGTAGTTTACATAACTTGTCTTTAATATTTCCAATAGACATGAAAATTACCTGTTTTCATTCCCATACTAAATATTTGGAAATTTATGGTACCCAAATGTTAACTTGCTCGAGAACACGTGGCTACGAAGTAGCATTTTCCATCTTCCTAGATTTTATTTCCAGATGAACATTTGCACAGGTTCTTATTTACATATACATTTACATCCAGTGCTTGGGAAGAAAATAGACTGGATTAAAATATAGGCTATTTGGAAACTTAAGAACCGAGCCAGCCAGCCTTTCCAGATGCAGAGGAGGAGGTCAGCTGTCATTTCTGTGATCTAGCTTGGAGAGGCTACTCAGACCTCTTTTCCAGTGTTACAGCCTTTGGTTTCATAGCTTTGGTTTCATAGCTCGAGAAATGGATGGAACCAGCAAACTCAGAGGAAGTAGAAAACAACATAGAAAGAGGTGCGGAGAAGAGCCAAGAAGTCCAGGAAAGGGATTGGGCTAGGTGGGGAGTAGTTGTAGTGGAAAGTAGGGTGGGGTGGCAGAAAAGTTAATTCCTAGATTTTATGGTTTGTCTTCCTCCCTAGAAGAAAAGGAGAAAAGGATAGGAGGTATCATTGTCTGGAAAATATCTATGGAACAGGGAAAATATTAAGCTTTAAGAGGGCATACCAGAATCCAAAGTCACACACCTATCTACAGTTCTCCCCAAGCTGTTTTACCTTGTAACTGTATAAAAATTTGGTCATATAGATAGACATGAAAAACACTTAACCATGAGTTATACTTATTATACTTCTAATTAGTTTAATTCAAAATGTGTGCTTCCTCAGTGGAAGAAAAAAACCTTAAGACGAAGAAGTCTCCTGCACAGTTCTGGATATTCTTTTTCTTTTTTCTTTTTTCTTTTGAGGAACTGATTATGTTCTTATTTGAAATAAACTAAATATTTATTTTAGTTAGTAAGTTTAATTGTCATAAACTCTGAAATTGAGTTCTGTTCAATTGGACAATGTATATACTCAATTTAGATTTAATACAAAGATTAGATTACACTAGAATAATTTAGAATACTAAAAGCCTATGATTAGCACACAATATTATGATTGGGAGTTAAGCTCTCCCACTTTGAGGATATTTTAAAGATGTGTTATTTACACATTTATTCACAATGCAAACTTTTTCAGATGGATTCAATAACAGCAAAGCTGAGTAGCTTTTCATCTTAAGACTTTCTTAGAGATACACTTGATTAAAGTATATTAAATCATTAACTCATTAGAGCAGTGTTTTCCAGCTTTGACATTGTAATTCCTTAGGAGTTTTACAAGTCATTGATACCTAGGGCTGTCCCCAAGAGCTCCTAATTTAATTGGTCTGGAATATGGCTTAGACATGAGAAATTTTTTAAAAGCTCCCCAGAAAACACTAGTCCATAAGAACACTGGTTTCAGAAACCTCATTATTCCTACAAGGCACTGGTTGTCATAAATTAAGGCAGGCATAGTCTAAGGCAGGGCTAGAGAAATAAGACAGAAGCAGAAAGTGTTCATTGCATGTGTTCCCTGGGTATGTGGCTGTCTTGTCATTAGTTCCATGCCGGTACAGCAGCAACAAAACAACATGTCACCTCTTAATTAGTAGATATGTTTGGAAATGTAGGAGGCCTGGTTAAGGGAAGAACTCCATCATAAAGGAGAGGTATTTCTGCCTGCTTCTCTATAGGATCTTTGAGATTCTTTCTGATATAGCTTGTCTACTTTGGCCATTCTTTCATTCAGTAACTATTTATGAGTACCAGCTGTGTACTAAGGATAGTGGTGGAAATAGAAATAATATATGAGCTTTACCAGAGGAGCTTCCACATGAGAAGATAAAACTGTAAACACAAAGCTACACATATATACATACACCCTCCCACACAACTACAAAGATACATGATAAATACTTTGGTAGAAATACAAGTCAACCAAACACATCATGAGTTTAGGGGAAGAAGATCCATTCTTCCAGTATTGTACATTGCTAATTATATAGTAAATGACTAAATAAAAAAAACATTTTTTTCAAAAATATATTTCTTAATTTATGTGCATTTTATTCACAGAAAAACCTTTTTGAAGATAAGAATCATATTGTAATTTTAGCGATGGATCCAGCAGAGTTTAAGGAATAAAGTATGCCTTGATACATTTTTCTGAACTAATGTAAATTTGCAATTAAGACAGGTGGAATACCTTAATGGGCAAAAGACAAATTAAAACTTCTGTTTGAAAGAAAACAGAGGTAACTAACTGAGGGTGTTACAAGATAAAAACTAGAAAGGACCTTTGTGGGTATGAGTTTGTGTGTGTGTGTGTGTGTGTGTGTGTGAGAGAGAGAGAGAGAGAGAGAGAGAGAGAGAGAGACCACTCTTAAACAGAGAATCTACTCTACCTAGATTATAGAGAAAAAGATTTCGTAAGTTCTATAGATAATCCACAGAAGCACTGGAAAAGGCTAAAGTAATTGACTCTAGACTGAGCTGCCAAGACAGTTTCCATTCCACAGTCCAGAACTGGCTCAGCAAGGGAACTGCAAACCATACCATATTTAAGAAGCCACAACACAGTGCTAGGTATAGAACCAGCTGACTCTCTGGCAATTCACAGAAACAAAAGTGATGTTCCATTCGTACCTCTCCTCTTCTGACTTTCTGAACCTAAATCATATGTCTGCATTTTAGAACCAATAACTATTGTTATTTATTATCATCATCATCATCTCCTGGCATAACAATGTGTACACTGTTGGGAACAAATAAATGATTTGTCCTGGTCTGAAATAAGTAGAAAAAAATCCTGGACTCTGTGGAATCCACTTTCTCCAGACTGGAAACTAGAATCACTCAGGAGGAACTGCAAATGACCTATCTGCCATGGACAGTGGGGATTTGTTATGAATGAGAAGTCGCTTTACCAAATGTTCTAGGCTGCTGAGTCTTTATTAATTCACAATAAAGCTCTCTTCTGAGATACAGATACTGGGAGTAATCCAAGACATCCAAGAAAACAGCAATCTCTAAAAGGTCATAGCCCATACCACAGGGAATTATGCCTGGAAACTGAAAGCGGTTTTTCTGCTAGGTGGGTTCTCTTGCAGCACCCTAATCAAATCTCAAGTCTGCTACTAGAAATGAAACTTCAAGACTTTCTTGTCCCTGGAAACTGCTCATTTTCTGTCCATGTGTGCAGGCCTTGCAGCCTGAGTGCTGATATTTCCCAATCCCTTCTCCCCTGTCCTCACATCCTCCCACCCATAGCCCTTCTGTCCTATAGTTACCTACCTTTCCTGCAGCTTCTCTCCTGAGCTGTTGGTACCAAGTCTAAGGAACATGAGATTGTTCTAGAACAATCCCCTTGATCAGTAATTCAACTTATCAGAATTTAGAGAAATACTGATGGTCTAGGCATAAATGACTCTGCTTTCCATCAATCTTGACAGATGTGATCAAAGAGAAGTCTTTGCTTCCTCAGGAAAAATAAAATAAAGAGAAAAATACTGTTGTTTTTTTTAACATTTATTTATTTATTTATTTATTTATTTATTTATTTATTTATTTAGAGACAGAGAGAGCATGAGCAGGTGAGGAATGGAGAGAAAGAGAGAGAGAGAATCCTAAGCAGTTTCCTCCTTGGTGTCCATGCAAAGCCCAATGCAGGTCTAGAACTCACAAACTATGAGATCATGACCTGAGCTGAAAGCAAGAGTCAGACACTCAACTGACTGAACCACCCCCCAAAATACCATTTTTCATGAAAAAGCATGAATGAACCAGAAGACCTAAGTTTTTCAGATATAACATACATAAGAAAAAATATCAGACTAAGCAGTACAATGAAATGAGAGCACTTCTAATACTGTAGTTAGGTTGCCAGCTAATAAAAAATTATCTGCCCAAAACCATATTCTTTCTCCTCAACTAGACTGAATCTCATGAAGGTGGAGAAGCAGTCTCATATAGACTGAGTGTGGAATACATTGTTCATCTCATACTAAGTGAGCGTACTGTTGAAATAGATTTGGAGATGGCCCTTGTACTTCCTTGTTTACAATTTTCTTGTGTTATTTCAGAACTACCTGACCATTCCTTCACAGTTTGCAAGATCAGTGCATGTTATTATAAGTGATAGTCTACTGTGGTGGTTGGTTGTTCATGACTTACTCTCACATGAAATATTAACCTGTAGGCTCTTTCAAATTTCTATAGAAATAAAATTTATATTTAAATAATTACCTGGATAAATTCTTAAACTATTTTGATTGACTGCCCTGCTGTATACTAATCCACTATTCTTATTGGTGCAATTCTGTTGTTTTCTTTACTGCCAAGTTCATTGTTCTAAGTCTTAGCTACCACATTTTCTGTTTTTGTTTCTTTTTTACAGGTTTGTGGCTTTATGTTTTTTAAATTACCTCTCATTAACTTGTACGTTTTTACTACTTTCAATCTTAGTTTTCAAATTCCTTGTTTTATCTGATTCATATTCCTAGAAAACAATTTTAAATTATTTATGCTTTGAGAACATAATTTAAATTTTTTAGGAACTTTGTACTTTATCAAAGAACTCAGGTGGCACTAAATGCAATCCCACCATTGCAAAAAAAAAAGATTTAGTGAATTGTGGACACGTAAGTTGATATTATTGGTGAGAATCAATGATTTTGGTTTAATCAGAGACCAAAATAATCACCCACTGGCTCTTGATAGGACGTTTTTTCTCCCTCTCCTCCTCCTCCTCCTCCTCTTCCTCCTCCTCCTCCTCCTCCAATAAACCAACTGCAGATAGTGTGGAATAGCAGGAACCACTTCTGACAGTGAAATTGAACAATCAGTTCATTGCACTAGGGCACCCTGATAAATCTGCTTTAATGGTTGCATTAAAATTACCAGTTTTCCTCACCACAGATTAAAAGAGTAAACTCATCAATTTGTCATAACATATTTAAAAAGGAAAACTAATTGTTTGACAAAAAGAATCCAGCCAAAAAATGAGAGAGCAAGATCTTCATGATTCAAAGGAATAGGCAGACTTGTTTAAACCAGTTGAAGTAATCCTTTCCATCACAAGGTCATGTGGCATAAAATCAAGCCCCAATCCTATGGCTGGCACAGTGGAGCAGTGAGAAGAAACTGGGTTTTCAGTCACTTCCTTGAGGTCATGGATTAATCATCCTTATAACTCATCCCCACTTGCAGCTTCCCAGTTGCATCCTGGTTGATGGTTCTGTTGGTAATAGTAACACATACAGTACTTACAAGAAATGTTTAAGTGTTTAGCATATATTAGCTCATTTAAACCCCATTAAAAAAAGTAGAAGGGGGGCTCCTGAGTGGCTCAGTTACTTGAGCATTGGACTCTTGATTTTGGCTCAGGAGGATCATGGATGGAACTTTGAGTGGAAGCTGCTTGAGATTCCCTTTCTCCCTCTGCCCCTCTAGCCCCGCTCACATACACACACACACACACACACACACACACACACACACACACACTCTAAATAAATAAATAAATAAATAAATAAATAAATAAATAAATAACCTAGGAGGTTGTTTCTATAAATATTCTATTTTACAGGGATGCCTTGGTAGCTCAGTTGGTTGAGCACCAGACTTTGGCTCAGGTCATGATATCAAGCCCAGCATCAGGCTCTGTGCTGACAGCTCAGAGCCTGGAGCTTGCCTTCAGATTCTGTGTCTCCCTCTCTCTCTCTGCCCCTCCCCTGCTTATGCTCTGTCTCTGTCTCTTTCTCTCTCAAAATAAACAAACACTTAAAACATCTTCCATTCAGAATAAATATTGTCAAAATGTCAATACTACCCAAAGCTATCTACACATTCAGTGCAATCCCAATCAAAATTGCATGAGCATTCTTCTCGAAACTAGAACAAGCAATCCTAAAATTCATACGGAACCACAAAAGGCCCCGAATAGCCAAAGCAATTTTGAAGAAGAAGACCAAAGGAGGAGGCATCACAATCCCAGACTTTAGCCTCTACTACAAAGCTGTCATCATCAAGACAGCATGGTATTGGCACAAAAACAGACACATAGACCAATGGAATAGAATAGAAACCCCAGAACTAGACCCACAAACGTATGGCCAACTAATCTTTGACAAAGCAGGAAAGAACATCCAATGGAAAAACGACAGTCTCTTTAACAAATGGTGATGGGAGAACTGGACAGCAACATGCAGAAGGTTGAAACTAGACCATTTTCTCACACCATTCACAAAAATAAACTCAAAATGGATACAGGATCTGAATGTGAGACAGGAAACCATCAAAACCTTAGAGGAGAAAGCAGGAAAAGACCTCTCTGACCTCAGCCGTACCAATTTCTTACTTGACACATCCCCAAAGGCAAGGGAATTAAAAGCAAAAATGAACTACTGGGACCTCATGAAGATAAAAAGCTTCTGCACAGCAAAGGAAACAACCAACAAAACTAAAAGGCAACCAACAGAATGGGAAAAGATATTTGCAAATGACATATCGGACAAAGGGCTAGTATCCAAAATCTATAAAGAGCTCACCAAACTCCACACCCGAAAAACAAATAACCCAGTGAAGAAATGGGCAGAAAACATGAATAGACACTTCTCTAAAGAAGACATCCGGATGGCCAACAGGCACATGAAAAGATGCTCAACGTCGCTCCTCATCAGGGAAATACAAATCAAAACCACACTCAGATATCACCTCACGCCAGTCAGAGTGGCCAAAATGAACAAATCAGGAGACTCTAGATGCTGGAGAGGATGTGGAGAAACGGGAACCCTCCTGCACTGTTGGTGGGAATGCAAATTGGTGCAGCCGCTCTGGAAAGCAATGTGGATGTTCCTCAAAAAATTAAAAATAGACCTACCCTATGACCCAGCAATAGCACTGCTAGGAACTTACCCAAGGGATACAGGAGTACTGATGCATAGGGGCACTTGTACCCCAAAATTTATAGCAGCACTCTCAACAATAGCCAAATTATGGAAAGAGCCTAAATGTCCATCATCTGATGAATGGATAAAGAAATTGTGGTTTATATACACAATGGAGTACTACGTGGCAATGAGAAAGAATGAAATATGGCCCTTTGTAGCAACGTGGATGGAACTGGAGAGTGTTATGCTAAGTGAAATAAGCCATACAGAGAAAGACAGATACCATATGTTTTCACTCTTATGTGGATCCTGAGAAACTTAACAGAAACCCATGGGGGAGGGGCAGGAAAAAAAAAAAGAGGTTAGAGTGGGAGAGAACCAAAGCATAAGAGACTCTTAAAAACTGAGAACAAACTGAAGGTTGATGGGGAGTGGGAGGGAGGGGAGGGTGGGTGATGGGTATTGAGGAGGGCACCTTTTGGGATGAGCACTGGGTGTTGTATGGAAACCAATTTGACAATAAATTTCATATATTGAAAAAAAAAAAGAAAAAAAAAGAAAAAAAAAAAGGTTAGAGTGGGAGAGAGCCAAAGCATAAGAGACTCTTAAAAACTGAGAACGGGCGCCTGGGTCGCGCAGTCGGTTAAGCGTCCGACTTCGGCCAGGTCACGATCTCGCGGTCCGTGAGTTCGAGCCCCGCGTCGGGCTCTGGGCTGATGGCTCAGAGCCTGGAGCCTGTTTCCGATTCTGTGTCTTCCTCTCTCTCTGCCCCTCGCCCGTTCATGCTCTGTCTCTCTCTGTCCCAAAAATAAATAAACGTTGAAAAAAAAAATTTAAAAACTGAGAACAAACTGAGTGTTGATGGGGGGTGGGAGGGAGGAGAGGGTGGGTGATGGATATTGAGGAGGGCACTTTTTGGGATGAGCACTGGGTGTTGTATGGAAAACAATTTGACAATAAATTGCAAAAAAAAAAAAGACCATTAAAAACAAAATTTCTAAAACCTAAAAATAAATAAATAAACAAATAAATACACTAATTAATTAATTAATTAAAAAATAAAAAATCTTCCATTCTACAAATGAGGAAAATGAGGTAAAGAGAGGTTAACACGCTCAATGTGCAAAGAAACAACTACTACATCCTGAAGTTTTGTTCTAGAGTTCATGTTCTTGACCACTAACCTATACAGCCTTTCAAAGGGTGTCCTCAAAACAGTTGCTGCCTACTGAGGTGCTTACAGTAGACACTGCCTCACTGCTTTCCATGTATGTAATTGTATACTCTTTTCAAATGCCCATATCAAGTAGGTGCCTCTGCCATATTGTGCTGACCTTGCTCATAAACACTGTGAGATCCGTTTGAAAATTGGAAGTTGTGTTTTCAGTTACTCCTTCCAGAAGTTACACTGTGAATCATTAGAGCTAAGTAACCACATGCCTGGTAGGCTCTATTCACCCAGGAGAGCTAAAGACAGCAATCATGCTCAACTCACTGGTTTGTTTCAGGAATAACATAGACTGGCCTTGGCAGGACCTGTTGTACTTTATAAAGCTTTCCTGTTCTGTCTCCCTTGGTGCCTGCTCTCCCGCATGCTGTTCTCTCTCTAGGATCCCTCCCTCCACTCTTAAGAGTTGACTTTGTTCAGAACATTTTCTGGCTTTGTGGCTTCTGTATAACAGAGAGTCACTTATCCTCTGAACATCCTACTGGGTAATTTAATTTCTATTAATGAGACATCATGTTAATATACTGAAGGGGTCCAGAATATGCTATTATGACATAAAAATTATTTTGAGCCTAAGGCATTTAAGGTCCTGAAATCTTCTACGTGCCTTAAAGCAAAGCCTCCTTTTAAAACTCAGATGTTATAAGTTTGCTTTCTGGGAGCAACCAGGGAAGATTGACTCATCATTAGAGATAAGAAGTCTGTCCTAAACAGACACGGTCACAAAACTATCATTTCCCTCATCTATACTCCTAAGGTTCATTTATCTTTCTAAAAAGTCACTTGCTTTTCCTTAAGTGCCCTTTCTCCTCCTTCCCATTCCCCTATTAGGATGGTATAGAAGCCCAAAATTCTAACCACCTTTTTAAGCCACATTTTTGAGGACTCTCAAACCTATGTGATTAAATTTATCTTTTATCCTGCTAATCTATTTTTTGCCAGTTTAATTCACAGGCTCACATGTTGTCCACCCTAATCAGCCTGGGCCCTATGGAAGCTATTTGACATAATGTGACCTTGATTCTTAGTAAGTCGTAGCTTCAATTAGGTTATGGACCCCTCACAACTGTAGACAAACGCATTCTTTCTGTAGGTATTTTGGAATTGGGAATGAGAGGGACAAAAACCTTCATTTTCTTTAGCTGGAGGTGTGAAATGTGCATTTGGAAGCTACCGAGAATGCACTTTTAACCTACCTTATAACCTAGAGAAGCAGGCAAAAAATTGATTGGGGAGAGAGGGAAATAGAATGAAATCCTGTCTATAAAGGCAAGAAAAATATGAACAATGAAGAAAAAGTTTGGGCAGTTTGTAGTCTGATTCTATTTCTTTTTAGCCCATGTTACTGCTTTCTTCTTAAACCAGCCAAAGTCAGTTTCTTATATTTGCAGGCAAAAGAATTACAAATTATGACATATTATTCTGTGTTAAAATACTGTTAATGGCAGATTATGTGTTTTTATGCATAGCATCTTTAAGTCATCTCTTTGGCAGAGGACTGCTAAGAACAATACTTCTTAAATCAGAAGGCTGAACCACTATTATTGATAATTACACACATCATGTCAGGACAGTGGGGAACATATTTTATGTACTGAGTGACCTTCCAATACCCCTTCCGATTACATCTTTCATAATTTGTTTTAAGGCAGTAACACTGTCATACCTGGGCAATAATCAATTCATGACTTTTGAGTCACACTTTCTGCTCCGTCTTCATAATGAAAACAGAAGTTAATCCTGAACATCATTTCCTGAAATGTCAACAAGGCCGGCCACTATGCCTCTGGTTACCGTGGAGACTATGGAAGAATGAGTTGTTCTCTTCACCCCTTCTCTCTTTTGACTGGTAGCCCCTGCAGGCACTGGCAGAAGTTGCTGTTGTCAGGCCCAAACTGATTAAATGTCTTCAACCTGGAGCAGTAAAGACAAAGATATTTCAGGGAATGGTACCCAAAGATTAACCGATGTTGTCAGAGCTGTGATATGAGAACAAATTATAATTTGCATTTACAGCAAAAGTCAATTAATTGGATCTTGTCCTATGTGTTTGATATGACTTATCAGATATTCATGCTTTAACATCAACTAAGAAAATAATGTGTGATTTTTAACACATATTTTTCATTTCAAAAAAGTAAAATGCTTTTATTTGTATGCAAGAACTTTAAGATCTACAAAGCCATTACATTTCCTGGCTGTGGTAGAAAATTAAAGATATTAGCCGCATGGTATAAATAATACATTGAGCAAATATATTTGTTTCATGCCTACCATTTAATAATAGTCTAGAGTTCTAGGTACTAGGGAAACCACAGTGAAATAACAGATGATGTCATGCCTTTTGGAATTTACATTTTAGTGCAAGTAGATGGTAGGATACAAAACAAAGAAAGGAGGCCAAACAATGGCAAATGACATGGAAAAAAAAAGAAAACAAAAACATGGAAAGGGATACTAGTGCCTTAGTGGAAAGGGTTTCCATATAAAGTACAGTTGTCTCATGAAGACTTTGATGAGCAAAAGCACAAGATGAGGGATAATTCATACAGTATTTAGGGAAAAAATATCCCAGGTAAGAAAAATACCAAACATACTGTCCCTGAAACAAGAGTTGGCTGCCATGTTTCAGGACCTGCAAAGCACTGCATGTAGCTGAACCAGCAAAGAGAATACTAGCAGATCATAAGAGAGGTTAACATGGAGATCATATTACGGAAGGCCCTATTGATGAATATAACCATTGTGATTTTACTTCAAGTAAAATGAGAAGTTATTGCAAATTTTTAAGCAGAAATTTCGCATGTTGTGAATTATGTTTTTTAAAAGTGTTATTGAGGTAAATAATTCAGCCCACAATTCACCCACTTAATAATGTACAGTTCATTGCTTTTGAACCATTACCACAATATAATTTTAGAGCATTTTTGTTTTACCCAAAAGAAAACCTGTGTGTATTTACAGCCACTCCTCATTGTCCCCCTCTCTACCTCTCTTTCCCAGCCATTCTGTTTCTGTGGATTTGTTTCTTTCACTTAGCATAGATAGTCCAGGTTATTGCCTGTATCAGTATTACTCCTTTGATTGCTGAATACTATTCGTTTGTGTAGATATGTCACATATTTTTAATCCATTCATAAGTTGATGGGCATTTGGTTTGTTTTTAATTTTTTGGCTACTAAGAAAAATGCTCCTATGAACATTTGTGTACAAATATTTGAGTGTATGTATATATTTATGATATGTAACTAGGAGTGGGATGGCAGGATCACATGGTAATGTAATGTTCAACATTTTGAAGAACCGCTAAACTGTTTTCCCAAGTGGCTACACCATTTTACATTCCCCTGAGCAGCATATGAAGGTTATAATTTCTCCAAATCTTTGCCAACACTTGATAATCTTTTATTGTAGCCACCCTAGCGGTTGTGAAGTGATATCGCATTGTGGTTTTGATTGAATTTTCCTATGACTAATGATGTTGAACAGTTTTTCATGTGCTTCTTAGCCATTTGTATGTCTTCTTTGGAGGAATATCTATTCAAATATTTTGTCCCTTTTTAAATTGGGTTATTTGTCTTTTTGTTTAGGAGTCGTATGCATTCCTTAAATCTTCTGAACACAAGTCTGTTATCAGATAAATGATATTCAGATATCTTCTCCCATTCTATGCGATGTCTTCTCAGTTTATTTATGATATCATTTATAGCACACACAAAAAAGTTTTAAACCTTGATGCAGTATAACTTACCTAATTTTCTTTTGTCACTTTATTTTTGGTATTGTGTCTAAGATATCACAACTAACCCAAGGTAATAAAGATTTATGCCCATGTTTTCTTGTGAGAGTTTTACAGTCTTATCTCTTAATGCAAGTTTATGGTCCATTTTGAGTTCATTTTTGTGCATGGTGTGATGTAGAAGTCAAATGTTATTCTTTTGCATGTATACACCCAGTCTCAGCACTGTTGTTGAAAAAATTGTTCTTTCCCCAAATAAACTGTCTTGAGATTTTTATTAAAATTAATAAACTGTAAATGTAAGAGTTTAAGTATGGACTCTCAATTCTATTGAGATCTGTATGAGATCTGTTCATGCCAGTACAACACTGTCTTGATTATTGTAGCTTTGTGGTAAGTTTTGAAATTGAGAAGTGTGTCTGCCAAATCCCAGTTAACCATAGTGTAGAGTCCTTTTTATATGTTCTTATATTAGTTTGCTAGTATTTTATTGAGGAATTTTGCATGACTCATAGGAACTGTTGGACTCCAGTTTTCTTTTGATATCTTTGTTTTGTTTTGTTTTAATTTTTTTAATGTATATTTATTTTTTTTTTTTTTTTTTTTTAAATTTTTTTTTTCAACGTTTATTTATATTTGGGACAGAGAGAGACAGAGCATGAACGGGGGAGGGGCAGAGAGAGAGGGAGACACAGAATCAGAAACAGGCTCCAGGCTCTGAGCCATCAGCCCAGAGCCCGACGCGGGGCTCGAACTCACGGACCGCGAGATCGTGACCTGGCTGAAGTCGGACGCTTAACCGACTGCGCCACCCAGGCGCCCCTAATGTATATTTATTTTTGAGAGAGAGAGAGAGAGCATAAGCAGAGGAGGGGCAAAGAGAGAGGGAGACACAGAATCTGAAGCAGGCTCCAGGCCTGTGGGGCTGGAACTCATGAACCATGAGATCATGACCTGAGCCGAAGTCAGACAGTTAACCGACTGAGCCACCCGGCTGCCCCTCTTTATCTGGTTTTGATATCAGTAATTCTGACCCCAGAGAATAAGTTGGGAAGTATTCCCCTTCTATTTATATGGTTTTTTATCCTTTCTATTATTGATGTGACATATCGCATTGATTGATATTGAATTACCTTTGCATCATAAGAATAAATCCTATTTGATAGTGGTTTATGAATTTTTAAAACATATTGTGGGATTTGGTTTACTAAATCCCACAATTGTTGAGCATTTTTGCATCTATGTTCATGAGAAATATTGGCTTATAATTCTTTTCTTTTCTTTTTTTTTGGGGGGGTGCCTTTTTCTGATTTTGGTATCAGGGTGATTTTGACATCATATAATAAGTTTGGAAGTTTTCCTTCCTCTTGGAATAGTTTAAGAATGGGTATTGACTCTTCTTTAAATGTTTGGTAGAATTCACCTGTAAAGCTCTCTGGTCCTGGACTTTTGATTACTGATTCCATTTTCTTGCTAGTAATCAGTCTGTTTAAATTTTCTATTTCTTCCTACTACAGTTTTGATAGGTTATATGTTTCTAGGAATTGATCCATTTCTTCTGAATTGCCCAATTTGTTGTCATATGGGTTTTCATAATATTCTGTTACAATTGTTTGGATTTTTGGCAGTGTTGGTTATTTGTCCTCATTTATTAGTAATATTATTTGGTTCTACTCTCTTTTTTAATGAGTCTTGCTAGAGGTTTATCAATTTTGTTGATCTTTTCAAAGAAGCAGCTCCTAGTTTCATTGATCTGTTTTATTGTATTTTTAGTTTCTATATCATTTATTTTTGCTCTAATCATTATAATTTCCTTCCTTGTGCTGGGTTTGAGTTTTATTTGTTCTTCTTTTTCTAGCTTCTTTAGGGGTAAGGTTAGGTTGTTTATTTGAGATTTTTCTTGCTTCTTGAGGTAGACCTGTGTTGCTATAAACTTCCCTTTTAGGTCTTTTGCTAAACTTTTGATGCATTCCAAAGATTTTGGACCACTGTGTTTTCATTTTCACCTGTCTCCATGTAATTTTGTATTTCTTCTTTGATTTCTTGGTTGACCCATTCATTGTTTAATAGCATGTTATTTAATCTCCACGTATTTGTGCTCTTTCCAGATTTTATCTTGTGGTTGATTTCTTGTTTCATAGTGTTATGCTCAGAAAAGATGCATGGTATCACTTCAATGTTTTTTAATTTGTTGAGGCTTTTTTTGTGGTCTCATATGTAATTTATTCTGGATAATGTTCTGCGTGCATTTGAAAAGAATGTGTATTCTGCTGTTTTAGGATGGAATGTTCTAAATATGTCTGTTAAATCCATCTGGTCCAGTGTGTCATTCAAAGCCACTGTTTCCTTGTTGATTTTCTGTTTGGATGCTCTGTTCATTGGTCAAGTGGGGTGTTAAAGTCCTCTACTGTTTGTCATGCTGTCTCTTTAGGGTCAGGGTTTCTGCTTCTTAATGCTTTCTAGGCTCACCCAGAGCTGAGCCCACTGATGTTTAAAATTCCAGGCTTTTAAGTCCTGCTGATTTTAAGAGCTCATGAAATCCTACCCCTTTCACTTTCAGAGGTAAATATTAGAGATTCATCCTCCCTGTTCATGGGCTCCCTGGTGTGAAAGTCTGTTTTTCACCTTTCCCTGACCCACCAGTTCTCTCTCCATTGCCGATGGCTATGGTATGTTTTGCTCCCAGACCACATCTCCTCTACCTTCTTCGATGTTGCCTCTTCTCTACCTTTAGTTGTTTTATTCATGCTGATGTGTGTGTTATCTAGTTGTATCCAAGGTTAGAGGTGAGCTTAGGGTCCTCCTACTCTGCCATCTTTCCATATATCAGTTCTTCAAAATTTGTTGTTGATTGTTTTATGGCCTAGCGTATAGTCTATCCTGGAGAAGGTCCATGTGTGCTTGAGAAGAATATATATGCTGCTGCTGCTAGATGGAGTGTTTTATAGGTGTCTGCTAGGTCTAGTTGTTTTATAGTATTACCCAAGTGTAGTCTTTTCTTGTTGATCTTCTGTCTAATTGTTCTTTCCATTATTAAAAGAGAAGTGTTAAAGTCTCTATCATTGTTGAATTGTCTATTTCACCCTTCAGTTATATAAAGGTTTTCTTCATGTATTTTGAAGCTTTTTTTCAGTGTATATACGCTTATTATTGTTGTATTTTCCTGATGCATTGACTCTTTTATCATTGAGAGATATGTCTATTCATCTTTAGTAACATTTTTGTTTTAAAATCGATTTTTTTCTAATATTAGCATACAATTCAGCTCTTTAATGGTTACCATTTGCATAGTATACCTTTTGCCATGCTTTTGCCTACCACCTATTTGAATTTTTAATATAAACTGTGTCTCTTATAGACAGCATATGGTTGAGTCCTTTTTTTTTAATGTGGACATTTATACAATCTATCTCTGCCTTCTAATTAGATTGTTTAATTTATTAATATTTAATATTATTGATAGGGTTGGATATATACCTAACAACTTCTGTTCATTTGTTTTCCACATGCCTCATGACAATGTTTCTCTACTATTGCCTTCTTTTTTATTGAGTGGATATTTTCTAGTGTAACATTTTGATTCTTGCAATAATTTTTTAAAAATTATTTTCTTGGGGCACCTGGGTGGCTCAGTTGGTTGAGCATCTGACTTTGGCTCAGGTAATGATCTCGCAGTTCATGAGTTCGAGCCCTGCATCAGGCTCTGTGCTGACAGCTCAGAGACTTGAGCCTGCTTCAGATTCTGTTTCTCCCTCTCTTTCTGCCACCCCCTCCCCTGCTCACACTCTCTTTCTTTCTCAAAAATAAATAAACCTTAAAAAAATAAAGATAAAAATTATTTTCTTAGGTTTTCATTTTCTTTGATGATTGTTGAGGTTTGCAGTATATCTTACCTAATCAAAGTCCACTTCAGATTTATCCTGAATTAGTTCCCAAAAAATATAGGAATTTTAATTTCATATAGCCCATTCCCTCTTCTCCCTTTTGGTACTATTTAGTACTATATTATATTAAATAGATATCAAAATATATTTTATATATATTATTAAATTATATATATATATATAATGTGTATATGTATGTATATAAATGTATAAATTAAACCCAGTGACACATTGTTATAATTACTACTTTCTATACTTGCCATGGACTAAATGTTAATGTCTCCCCAGAACTCATATGTTGAAATCTTAATCCCCAATGTGATGGTATTTGGAAATGAGGCCTTCAGTAATTAGTCATGAGGGTAGAGTACTCATGATAGGATTAGTGTCATAAGGAGACACAAGAGCTTGCTTCCTTTCTGTTTCCTGCCATATGAGTACACAGTAAGAAAATGGCCATATGCAAACCAGGAAGTAGGATCTCACCAAACACCAGCTCTGCCAGCACCTTGATCTTGAACTTCTTAGTCTACAGAACTGTGAGTAATAAATATTTGTCATTTGAGCCACTCAGTCTAAGGTCATTGTTATAGCAGCCCCAACTGACTAAGATAATAATCATGTATCTTTTAATGATGCTGAGAGAGTAAATAAAGGTACCCTTTCTGGTTCTCTTCATTTATCTTATGGATATATACTACCATCTGTTGTCATTTCCTTATTCCCATACACCTTTTTCCCAGCCACTGCACTTGTGTTGTTATTGTCAAATATAGGATCATTAATGCAGTTATATACATATCGTTTCATGCAACTTATTTTTGAAATCGGGAGAAGTAAGAAGGAATGTGCAATTATATTGTCTTTTGTAATCACCTACATATTTACTTTAATGGCCCTCTGTTTTCTTGTGTGGCTTTGAATTACTGTCTGGTATCACTTTCAGACTGAAGAATTTTCTTTTGCATTTCTTGTAAGACAAGTCTGCTAGCAATGAATTTTATTTTTGTGTGTGTGTTTGTTTTGTAATTTAGGAATATATTTCTACTTATTTTTGAAAGATAGTTTTGCTGGTTTTAAGATTCTTGGTTGAGAGTTTTTTAAGCACTCTGAATATATTGCCCCACTGCCTTCTGGCCTCCATTGTCTAATGAGATGTCAACTGTTAATCTTAATGGGGTTCCCCAGTATGTAACGAATCATTTTTCTCTTAATGAGTTCAAGATTTTCTCTTTATTTTTGACTTTCAACATTGTAAGTAATATTTGTATGGGTATATCTTACTTAGAGTTTGTTGAGCTTCTTCACCATGTAGATTAATGTTTTCATCAAATTTGGGAGATGCTCAGATATTATTTCTTCATATTTTTTTCTACTCCCTTCTTTCTCTTCTCTCATCTGGTATTTCCATCATAACATATGTTGGTGTGATTAATGATGACCCAGCTTTCTCTGAGTCTCTGTTCATTTTTCCCTTTTTTTCTTCTTCTTTTCTGTTTTATCAAAGATGGGGGAAAAAAAAATACTGTTACCTAAGTTGGAAAGTAAACAGAGAAGTGTGGTTAAAGGAGAGAATGGATATTTTTTAATATTATGGAGATGAAGTTCAAAAGGTGGGTAAGCAACACTGTTGTCAAAGCCAAGCTATGATGTGTGGTGTCTCTCTGAGAGGTAAAGGAAGATGCAGCACATCTTGAAGTAGTTAGGGGGGAGTGTACATGATAGAAGGTGTGCTTTAGGAATACAAATTTAACTGTAGGCTACAAATAGATCAGAGGTAGATGAGAACCTAGGGAGGCAATTAGTATGTAAAAAAAAAAAAAGGTGTGTGTGTATTGGAGGTGATGTTTCCGGATAAATATATAAGGGAAATGGATCTGATCTGGTAGAAAAAATACATCATCCTCATTTATTTGTGCTAGATCACAACCAAATGAAGATTATTGCAGTATTCTTATTTCTAATTATTTCATAATGATCTGTCTTTAGTTTTACTTCTAAAGAGCTAGCTAGGTAAAATGCTTTTTACATTTATTTTTCTGTCCAAAGTAAGAGTCTTAACTGGTTGTTCCTTCCAAACTAACTTCTTACTAGTATTCCCAGACAATCTCTGGAGAAATAAAATTTTCATCACATATTTCTCATTATAGAAAACTAATTAGAGTTCTAATTAGTATATAAATGGTTTTCAAAATAATCTTCTTTATAATACAAAATAATTCACTTTTCCAATTAAATTTTGTGTTTGGAAAAATATTGAATTGATTAGATTTCTGAAAGACTTGGATATTGTGGCAGAGTCCTCATTTTCCTTTTCCTCATGGGAGACAAAGGGAAAGAAAAAAGAAAGAATGGACAACACAGTATGCTGTGACTTATATACTTTTGAGAATGTGGCTATTAGTTCCTCTTCCTAAGTCTTTTGTTTTGTCTTCTCTTCCCTCCTTGATTGATTGATTGATTCTTTAGTATGTTTTTTTGGAAACAAGTATTCTGTAACAGGAGGGGCTAAGTAAACAAATGGTCATTTAGTCTTATGAGAAGAGTCTACAAAATGTTTTATTTTTTCATTTTTTTATTAAAATAAATTAGCATAAGTAAAGTTTACCCTTTTTAGTGTACTGTTTTGAAAGTTTTGATAAATGTATTTGGTCATATAAACATAGCAAAATTAAGACAGAATAGTTCTATTTCCCAAAAAGTTCACCTGGGTCACTTTTTAGCAAAATTCTCTCTGCATCCTTCACTCCCACTATATCCATCCCCTGGACACCACTGATCTGCTTTTTGTCTCTTTTTTTTGTCTTTTCCTGAATGTTATATATATTTTCTTTAGTTTCCTTTTTTGTTTATAAATTATTATTTATTAATGTTTTAACTGAACTCTGTAAATTAAAAACAAATTAAGACAGCTTCTGCACTTAATGACTAAAATCCTTCATAAATGAAAAACTCAAAGCCTTCTTCTAAGAATAGTACTGTTGTTAGAGACAGGGTTAGAAACATCCCTGATACTCCACTTTGAGAAGAGTTTTCAGAAATCAAGACATACAAGAATCATGTCATATTATTTCGACTCATATGCCTTAAATTGGGGAAATGCTGGGGACTCTTTGACAACTGTAGATTGATTGGAATCCAGGTCTTCATTTTCATATTCTTATTGTCAGATGTTTACTCCAGAGTTGTAGAATAAATTGGAAATTCTTCCTTTTTATTTGTTTGCCTGGAATATTTTCAGTGCTTTGCATGATGTGTTCCTTAGGAGTTTAAACAATCGGAAAACTATTCTTTATTATTTATTGAAGGGAGAGAGATTTTTAACTACCTCCTCAATTTTTCAATGATTATATATCTAATTATACTATCTACCCTGTCTTGGGTAATTTTTGGTAAGCTATACTTTTTTTTTTGGATTTTATCCATTATGTATGATTTTTCAGTTTCTTTGCCATAAAAATTATTCAAAAGTTTCTATTTCCTTAATCTCTGCTATATCTATAGTCACGTCCTATTTTTCAAACCTGTTTATTTTTTTTCTTTGATCAACCTCCTCAGAATTTTAATCTGTTTTATTAGCCATTCCAAAGCCAACTTTTGAATTTATTAATTGTCTCTATACTATTTTTTGTTTTAGCTTTCATACTTACTTGTTTTTTTTTTTTTCTTCTATTTTTGGAGGGACTTTGATCAGTTTTTGTTGTTCAGTGTCTTAAGTTGTGTGTTTTGTGTGTTAATTTTAAGCTTTACCTATTTTCTTTTATAAATATTGAATGTGGTAGGTTCCCTTTAGGTGCTGCACTTGCTGTATCTCACAAGTTTTGAAATTATTATTTTTATTATCGTTTGGTTCTAAGAACTTTTAAATTTCTACTAATATACTTTTGAGCCATAAATTATAATATTTCCAAATAGATGCACACTTAACATATATATGGCACAAAAGAAATGAATAATTTAGGTAGTTTATAGCCATATGATAAAGCCTTATAGATTCATATGTCTTTGCATTTATTATTCTAAACAATACAGAATCCTCTGAGAATTATTCTTTTAGGTTTCCTTTCAAAATTGTCTTAGATACAGAGAATGACAGTGAAAACCAAATTGAGATGTTGATCATTCTCCCTTTGGCTTTTTAATACAGTGTTATTCCCAGATGTTAATCATAATTAGCTATCATCACTTCAGTTTATCTGTCAAAAGAATCAACTGGTTTCCCTGTTCTCCATTTCCCTTCTCAGATATATCTAAAACAAGGTCATGAGTCATGACAAGAGCAAAACTCCAGTTATTAATATATGGAAACCTTTAAAGTTATTATTATTATATTTGTATTTCTCTGAGTAGAACTATCACTAAAAGAGTGTTGATTATGACTTCCCTTTTACAATCTTTTAATAAAGTAGACAAGCAAAAACTGGAGGGAAAAGTAATATTCAAGACATGTGGGTTGTTTTTTTGTTTTGTTTTTCCTGGACGTTGTCAGCCAGAAGTATCTGAAATGGTGTTTGGCTAATTGAACAACAGTCTGGTGGCTGATTAAACATTATTTCCAGAGTCAGGGTCTTTCTGCTAAAAGAATCCATCTCTCTCATATCACAAGAAGTAAATGGTATAAAAATAGTTAATCAAATGATTAAGTATTTAGTCACTCAACCAGTGCCTTTGTCTGAACAGCTTCAAGTAATCATTTGATGGATATACCTATAAATTCACTGGTATTTTAATTAACTTGATTGCCCAGTTTAATAGTAAGTATTTTAAACACCTACTGTGAGTTTCAAACTATCCCAGAAGTCATGGGGTATTCAAGAAATATAATAGGTAACTTCTTTCCACAAAGATAAAATATACATGAGGAAAAAAAGAGAAGAACACAGAAAAAATGCTAAATGTGTGCAGTTAGATAGAATAAGCATCCTATAAAAACACCATCAAATATTCAGTTAGCACTTAATTTGTACTAAGTATTCATTCAACAAAAATTGTAAAAGGCACTGAAAATATGACTGTGAATGAGAAAGAATCTCTTGCAAATAGATCATAGTAAAATTTCTTAAAAGATAATATTAATAATACATTAATATTAATAGTAATATTTCTTTAAAAATAATATTAAGCAGTGAATTAAACATGATGACAGATGTCTGGGTTGCTCAGTTGGTTAAGTGTCTGACTCTTGATTTCAGCTCAGGTCATGATCTCACAGTTTGTGGGTTCAAGCCCCAAGGTGCTGTCAGCGTGGGGCCTGCTTAGTATTCTCTCTCCCTCTCTCTCTGCCCCTCCCCAGCTCATGCTGTCTCTTTCCCTTTCCTTGTCTCTCTCTCTCTCTCTCTCTCTCTCTCTCTCTCTCTCAAAATAAATAAACTTTAAAAAAATAAAAATAAACATGATGGGGTAATTGGTATATCATACAAAAGATAGAGTGTTTGGGGTGTCAGATTGGAAGACACCTTTGGTCTTTGCAAGCCAGGGAAGGTTGAAACACAATAGACAAACAAACATCAAGGAGAATAGGGAGTAAGCATGAATATTCCAAGAATCAGAAGAATATTATATGCAAAGGATAAAGAAAGAATAGCATACTTGAAAAATTACCAGTTTATAAATTACCACTATTATAAATTACCACTATATATAAATAAATTATATAAATAATATAAATTTCAGCCATTTTCAGATGGCTGAAAAAATGGCAAGACATAGGGCTGATAAACTAAGAGATGTAAGCAGACACTGGAACATGAAAAATTTATAAGCCATAGCAACAAATTGAGCTATATTCTGAAGGCAGTAGCCTCCGGTTGATGAGCAGGTGGAATCAAATTTATCTTTTTAAAAAGCAATCTTCCTTTATCATGGATACTGGATTGGAGAGAAGAAAGACTAGTTGCTTGATATCAAAGCTCCACCAATAATCCAAGACAGGTGATTGAGACCTGAACTAAAGTTGTCACAACTGAATATAGAGTGGTCCTGATTCACAAGTTATTACATAAAATAGAAAGACCTGGGAATGTTTTAAGTGAACAACAGGAAAAATAAAAGTCAGTTATGAAGTTTTAATTGATGACTTCTGTTGATGGTGTCATTTACTAAGTTAAGAAACACTAGGAGGAGTTTTGGGAAAATGAGATGAGTTTTTAATAAATCAAGTTGGACGTGCCTTTGAGAAACCTAAGTGGATATAGCCATTACAGTGAAGATTATATGATGGCTACTGAACTCAGGAAAGGTTCTGGATGAGACATGAAAATCTGGGTACATCAATACATAAATGATTCTTTCTATAAACCCCACAACTGTCTAATGAGATAAACATTATTCCTAACTTATAGATAAAAACTCAGAGATTCAGAGTTGTTAAAGAACTGTCAAGTTGTCACATCTGGTAAAAAGTAGCACCAAGATAAAATCCACACTGGTCTTCTCCAAAGTCAGTGTTTTCCAAAATTTATTAGGGTATTAAATTATTTTTAAGAAAAATAATTATCATAACCCATAGTTTATTTAAGTTACTTTTTTTATTTTAAAGAGAGAGCAAGTGCATGAGTTGGGGAGAGGGGCAGAGGGAGGGAGAGAGAGAGAGAGAGAGAGAATATCTTAATCAGGTTCCATGCTCAGTGCAGAGCCCTATGTGGGGCTTGATCCCACGACCTTGGATCATGACAAGAGTCAGACACTTAACCAACTGAGTTACTTAGGTGCCCCTACATTACTTTTTATTATAAAACTAAATATGCACTAGAATGAATTGCAGTATTCTTTTATCTGAACTTATAATAGCCAAAATCAAATTTACAAATCAATTGCAAAAAAAAACCCCAACAAATCCCACAAAATCAATGAATTTCATTTCAAGGATATTAATTTAATGAAATAGATGGTATTTAGCTGACACTAAAACTTTACGTACTCTGTGCATATAGGCTGATTGCTGTCCTATGGGGTCTTTTCAGTCTGACTTCCTTACTGTTGTAGTCTGTGATAACACAGTTTTCCTATTTCTCCTATTTTGTTTCTGTCTTCCAATTGCTTACCTTCATACTGGTGCACTTTTGGACTTTCTTCCAGACAAAGCTCAACAACTATCATTTGTTCATTTCTCCTAAGTCAGGTCAACTCAAGTAGTATATTTGGTATGATCGCCATTATAATCACAAATCAAAAGTAGGCACAAATCCCAGATGTAGTGCTACCCAGGTAATGCATAATATGCTTGTGTTAGTTTTGTAAGCATATATTATTATCAAAATAGAGACCAAATCTTAAAATATTGTCATAGAAAATTCAGAAACATTTGAAGACATTTGTGTAGCAGCCACAAGGAAAATTGTTGCCCTGTGCTAATGGGCCTCCCCCTGTAGCTCTGTGTGGACTTTCGACAATCATATATATGATTTAAGGTAGTATTTTTGTATTTGTTGCCCGGATGCGAACCAGAGTCCTTTAGAAAACACTTTTGGCTATCTGATTTGAAATAGCTGATTTGTTTATTTCTCTAGGTTGTTACCTAAGCACACAGAGTGGTTAATGATCTATACAACTTTATTTGAAAAGGGAAATCTGTGAGAAAATGGACAATTAAGTGTTGAAAAGGTGAGAAGGGAATCCTTGGGGTATGTGAGAAAGAGGATTCCAAAATAGAGACGGATGATTCAAAATAATGCAAAACCTCCACAAATAGCTTTGATCTGTGTTACCATAATAGTCTGTGGGTGTTCCTGTGCTGATCAGTTCTGTGAACATTTCCTACATGTTGCAATGTATATGCAGCTCAGCAAAGAGGGCATTCACTGATTCTGCACAGACAGACTGTACCAAGTGTCAAGGTAATTTAACTTGGAACCCAATAGACTGGGGTGGCTCTAATGTCTTTGTAACCTATGTAAGCAAACCAAAACCTGAGCCAGGGTCAATGTACTTCATTCTAAGGAAATGACACTTAAGGACAACGAACTACAAACAGCCAATTAGACTTTGCCAAATAAAGCACCACTTAAGCTATAACCAATTAAATAATTTATTTGCTTTATTTCTGTATCAAAACCTCTCCTCTAGTCTCCTTGGCATCCCTCTTGTTCTGCCCTATCCCAAAGTGCATTCTCCAAATAGCAGCGAGAGTGTTTTTTAAACTCCTGCGTCACTGTTTACAAACTTCCAGCAACTTCCATCATACTTAATTCCCATCACCAGGGACAGGACATTTGCCATCCCTTCTTGTGGAATCCTCTTCCCTAGATTTTTATGTAACTGCCTATTTCTCATCACTCAGGTCAGTTTCAGGGACTCAGCTTCTCATCACCCAGCTCAGCTCAGCAATTCCCTTGACCTGTCTTGCCACTCTGCACCTTATTACCCCATCTTATTTTCTTTCTAACACTTAACAATATCTGAATTAAATAAATATTATGGTCTAGAACTAAAGTGTTTATTATCATTCTCCCCTATTTAAAATATCACTTTCTCAAAGGCAGGCATTTTATCTGTCTTGTTCACTGCAATGTTTTCAGTCTATACAACAGTGTTAGGTACATAAATGATATGCAACAACAATGTGTTTCCTGACTGCTGTGAATTTTATTTTACTTCACTCGTCCCCGTCCTATCTCCCCTCTGGCAATCACGTTTATTCTCCATAATCAAGAGTGTGTTTTTGTTTGTCTCTTGTTTTTCTGTTTGTTTTGTTTCTTAAATTCCACATATGAGTGAAATCATATGGCATTTGTCTTCCTCTGACCTATTTCACTTAACATTATAACCTCATATCCAGCCATGTTGTTGCAAGATGGTAAGATCTCATTCTTTTATGTGGCTGTGTAAATAATACTTTTATGTGGCTGTATATATATATATATATATATATATATATATATATATATATATACACACACATATACAAGCATACACATACAAATATACATACATACATATGTATTTATACATATATATACATATATACATATGTATTTATACATATATATACATATGTATTTATACATATATATACATATATACATATATATACATATGTATATACAAGCATACACACACACTTTTTTTTAACTTTATTTTTTATTTTTTAAAATTTACATCCAAATTAGTTAGTATATAGTGAAAGAATGATTTCAGTAGATTCCTTAATGCCCCTTACCCATTTAGCCCATCCCCCCCCACAACCCCTCCAGCAACCCTGTTTGTTCTCCATATTTATGAGTCTCTTTTGTTTTGTTCCCCTCCCTGTTTTTATATTATTTTTGTTTCCCTTCCCTTATGTTCATCTGTTTTATCTCTTAAAGTCCTCATATGAATGAAGTCATATGATTTTTGTTGTTCTCTGACTGACTAATTTTACTTAGCATAATATCCTCCAGTTGCATCCACATAGTTGCAAATGGCAAGATTTCATTCTTTTTGATTGCTGAGTAATACTACATTGTGTGTGTGTGTGTGTGTGTGTGTGTGTGTGTGTGTGTGTGTGTATATACCACATTTTACTTATGCATTCATCCATCGATGGACATTTGGGCTCTTTCCATACTTTGGCTATTGTTGATAGTGCTGCTATAAACATGGGGGTGCATGTGTCCCTTCGAAACAGCACACCTGTATCCCTTGGATAAATGCCTAGTAGTGCAATTGCAGGGTTGTAGGGTAGTTCTATTTTTAGTTTTTTGAGGAACCTCCATACTGTTTTCCAAAGTGGCTGCACCAGCATGCATTCCCACCAACAATGCAAAGGAGATCCTCTTTCTCCGCATCCTCGCCAACATCTGTTGTTGCCTGAGTTGTTAATGTTAGCCATTCTGACAGGTGTAAGGTGGTATCTCATTGTGGTTTTGATTTGTATTTCCCTGCTGATGAGTGATGTTGAGCATATTCATGTCTTTTGCCCATTTCTTCACTGGATTATTTGTTTTGGGGGTGTTGAGTTTAATAAGTTCTTTATAGATTTTGGATACTAACCCTTTATCTGATACATCATTTGCAAACATCTTCTCCCATTCTGTCAGTTGCCTTTTAGTTTTGCTGATTGTTTCCTTCTCTGTGCAGAAGCTTTTGATTTTGATGAGGTCCCAGTAGTTCATTTTTGTTTTTGTTTTCCTTGCCTCCAAAGACGTGTTGAGTAAGAAGTTGCTGCGGCCAAAACCAAAAGGTTTTTGCCTGCTTCTCCTCGAGGATTTTGATGGCTTCCTGTCTTTCATTGAGGTCTTTCATCCACTTTGAGTTTATTTTTGTGTATGGTGTAAGAAAGTGGTCCAGGTTCATTCTTCTGCATGTCGCTGTCCAGTTTTCCCAGCACCACTTGCTGAAGAGACTGTCTTTATTCCATTGGATATTCTTTCCTGCTTTGTCAAAGATTAGTTGCCCATACGTTTGTGGGTCCATTTCTGGGTTCTCCATTCTATTCCATGATCTGAGTGTCTGTTCTTCAGCCAGTACCATTCTGTCTTGATGTTTACAACTTTTTAGTATAGCTTGAAGTCTGGGATTGTGATGCCTCCTGCTTTGGTTTTCTTTTTCAAGATTGCTTTGGCTATTTGGGGTCTTTTCTGGTTACATACAAATTTTAGGATTATTTGTTCTAGCTCTGTGAAGAATGCTGGTATTACCTTGATAGGGATCGCGTTGAATATGTAGATTGCTTTGGGTAGTATCGACATTTTAACAATATTTGTTCTTCCTATCCAGGAGCATGGAATCTTTTTCCATTTCTTTGTGTCTTCTTCAGTTTCTTTCATCAGCTTTCTATAGTTTTCAGTGTATAGATTTTTCACCTCTTTGGTTAGATTTATTCCTAGGTATATTATGGTTTTTGGTGCAACTGTAAATGGGATCGATTCCTTGATTTCTCTTTCTGACGCTTCATTGTTGGTGTATAGGAATGCAACCGATTTCTGTGCATTGATTTTATATCGTACAGCTTTGCTGAATTCATGAATAAGTTCTAGCAGTTTTTTGGTGGAATCTTTTGGGTTTTCCATATAGAGTATCATGTTGTCGGCAAAGAGTGAAAGTTTGACCTCCTTCTGGCTGATTTGGATGCCTTTTATTTCTTTGTGTTGTCTGATTGCAGAAGCTAAGATTTCCAATACTATGTTGAATATCAGTGGTGAGAGTGGATATCCCTGTCTTGTTCCTGACCTTAGGGGGAAAGCTCTCAGTTTTTCCCCATTGAGGATGATATTAGCGTTGGGTCGCTCATATATGGCTTTTATCATCTCGAGGTATGATCCTTCTATCCCTACTTTCTTGAGGGTTTTTATCAAGAAAGGATGCTTTATTTTGTCAAATACGTTCTCTACATCTATTGAGAGGATCATATGGTTCTTGTCCTTTCTTTTATTGACGTGATGAATCACGTTGTTTTGCGGATATTGAAGCAGCCCTGTATCCCAGGAATAAATCCCACTTGGTCGTAGTGAATAATTTTTTTAATGTATTGTTGGATCCGGCTGGCTAATATCTTGTTGCGGGTTTTTGCCTCCATGGTCATCAGGGAAATTGGTCTATAGCTCTCCTTTTTAGTGGGGTCTCTGTCTGGTTTTGGAATCAGGGTAATCCTGGCTTCATAGAGTTTGGAAGTTTTCCTTCCATTCCTATTTTTTGGAACAGTTTCAAGAGAATAGGTGTTAACTCTTCCTTAAATGTTAGGTAGAATTCCCCTGGAAAGCCATCTGGCCCTGGACTATTGTTTTTTGGAAGATTTTTGATTACTAATTTGATTTCCTTACTGGTTATGGGTCTGTTCAAATTTTCTATTTCTTCCTGTTTCAGTTTTGGTAGTGTATATGTTTCTAGGAATTTGTCCATTTCTTCCAGATTACCCATTTTGTTGGCATATAATTGCTCATAATATTCTCTTATTGTTTTTAATCTGTTGTGTTGGTTGTGATTTCTCCTCTTTCATTCTTGATTTTACTTATTTGGGTCCTTTCCTTTTTCTTCTTGATCAAACTGGCTAGTGGTTTATCAATTTTGTTAATTCTTTCAAAAAACCAGCTTCTGGTTTCATTGATCTATTCTACTGTTTTTTTGGTTTCGATGGCATTAATTTCTGCTTTAATCTTTATTATTTCCTGTCTTCTGCTGGTTTTGGGTTTTATTTGCTGTTCTTTTTCCAGCTCCTTAAGGTGTAAGGTTAGGTTGTGTATCTGAGATCTTTCTTCCTTCTTTAGGAAGGCCTGGATTGCTATATACTTTCCTCTTATGACCGTCTTTGCTGTGTCCCAGAGGTTGTGGGTTGTGGTGCTATCATTTTCATTGACTTCCATGTACTTTTTAATTTCTTCTTTAACTGCTTGGTTAGCCCATTCATCCTTTAGTAGGATGTTCTTCAGTCTCCAAGTATTTGTTACCTTTCCAAATTTTTTCTTGTGGTTGATTTCGAGTTTCATAGCATTGTGGTCTGAAAATATGCACGGTATGATCTCAATCTTTTTGTACTTACTTAGGTCTGATTTGTGTCCAAGTATATGGCCTATTCTGGAGAACGTTCCATGTGCACTGGAGAAGAATGTATATTCTGCTGCTTTAGGATGAAATGTTCTGAATATATCTGTTAAGTCCATTTGGCCCAGTGTGTAATTCAAAGCCATTATTTCCTTGTTGATTTTTTGATTAGATGATCTGTCCATTGTTATGAGTGGGGTGTTGAAGTCTCCTACTATTATGGTATTACTATCAATGAGTTTCTTTATGTTTGTGATTAATTGATTTATATATTTGGGTGCTTTCACATTTGGTGCATAAATGTTTACAATTGTTAGGTCTTATTTGTGGATAGACCCCTTAATTATGATATGATGACCTTCTTCATTTCTTAATACAGTCTTTATTTTAAAGTCTAGATTGTCTGATATGGCTACTCCAGTTTCTTTTGTTGACCATTAGCATGATAGATGTTTCTCCATCCCCTTACTTTCAATCTGAAGGTGTCTTTAGGTCTAAAGTGGGTCTCTTGTAAATAGCATGTAGATAGATCTTGTTTTCTTATCCATTCTGTTACCGTATGTCTTTTGATTGGAGCATTGAGCCCCCTGACATTTCAAGTGAGTACTGAAAGATATGAATTTATTGCCATTATGTTGCTTGTAGATTTGGAGTTTCTGGTGGTGTTCTCTGGTCCTTTCTAATCTTTTGTTGTTTTTGGTATATATATATATATATATATATATATATATATATATTTTTTTTTTTTTTTTCATCTTTTGTCCCCTCAGAGAGTCCCCCTTAATATTTCTTGCAGGGCTGGTTTAGTGGTCACAAACTTCTTTAATTTTTGCTTGTCTGGGAAACTTTTTATCTCTCCTTCTATTTTGAATGGTAGCCTTGCTGGATAAAGAATTCTTGGCTGCATATTTTTCTGATTCAGCACACTGAATATATCCTGCCACTGCTTTCTGGCCTGCCAGGTTTCTGTGCATAGGTATGCTGCAAACCTGATCTGTCTTCCCTTGTAGGTTAGGGACTTTTTTTCCCTTGCTGCTTTCATGATTCTCTCCTTGCCTGAGTATTTTGTGAATTTGACTATGATATGCCTTGTTGATGGTTGATTTTTGTTGAAGCTAATGGGAGTCCTCTGTGCTTCCTGGATTTTGATGTCTGTGTCTTTCCCCAGGTTAAGAAAGTTTTCCGCTATGATTTGCTCACATAACCCTTCTACCCCTATTTCTCTCTCTTCCTCCTCTGGGACCCCTATGATTCTGATGTTGATCCTTTTTAGTGAGTCACTGATTTCTCTAATTCTTAAATCGTGCTCTTTTTCCTTAATCTCCCTCTTTTTCTCTGCTTTGTTATTCTGTTATAGCATTTTTAATTTCATTCTGGCTATTTTTTACTTCTTTTATCTCTGCAGAAAGGGATTCTAATCTATTTTCGACTCCAGCTAGTATTCTTCTTATCGTGATTCTAAATTCTGCTTCAGACATCTTGCTTGTGTCTGTGTTGGTTAAATCCCTGGCTGTCATTTCTTTGTGCTCTTTCTTTTGGGGTGAATTCCTCCGTTTTGTCATTTTGAAGGGAGAAAAGGAATTAATGAGGTAGAAAAATTGAAATTAAAAAAATTACAATTAAAAAAATATTAAAATTAAAAATTAAAAACACACCCACACAAAAACCGAATAGATGATTCTAGATCCTAGGTGTGTTTTGGTCTGGGTGTAGAAAGTGGTTTGACAGATTAGAGAAACAAACAAAAAAGAAAAAAAGGGGGGGAGAGAAAAAAAAAGGAAATCGTTTGAGAATTTGAAAAAATGAATACACTAAAGTAGACTAAAATACACAAAAGTAGAGAATATAGTAGAAAAATTATAGAAAAATATTTTTAACAAAAATTTAAAAAATATGATTTTTTTCATTTTCTGTATTTAAGAAAAAATAAAAGAAATGAAAAAGAGAAAAAAGAGAAAAAAGAAAAAAGGAAAAGACAAAATATCATTTGAAAATTTGAAAAAGCGAATAGACTATAGTAGACTAAAATAAAATGATGGGAGTAAGATAGAATTTGAAAAAATGTACGTAAAAGCCAAAAGTATAGTAAAAAAATTAAGTAAAAATATCTTTGAAAGAAATTGAAAGCAGAAATGAAGTTTTTCTCTTTCTGCATTCAAGAAAAAGAAAATAAATGAAAAAGAGATAAAAAGAAAAAGAAAAAAAAGGAAATTGAAAATTTGAAAAGGTGAGTACACTGAAGTAGACTAAAATAAAAGTAACGTAGAATTTGAAAAAATTTACACAAAAGTAAAAAAATATAGTAATAAAAATTAAAGACAGATATTTTTAATAAAAATTGAAAATAAAAATGAGTTTTTTTCTCTTTCTGTATTCAAGAAAAACAAAAGAATTGTAAATGATAAAAAGGAGAAAGAGAGAAAAAAGTTGAATAGATGAACCTGCTAACAGATTGAAGTAGGACTGAAATTGCTTTGTTTTCCCCTAGAGGTCAGTCCATGTAGCTCTTTATAATCCATCGATTAAGCCGGCGGTGAGGTTTGTGTTCTTGAAGAGCGAAGTTGGCCCAGTTGGGCAGGGCTCGGTGTAACAGCTCTGCTCTCCCCTAGATGGCGCTTCTAGCCTACCGGGGTGGATTGTTGCAGTGCTTGTGGGTGCGTGCACATGCGCCTGAGCGGTGAAAAATGGCGCAACCCAGCCATCCAGTCTGTTCTCCTGGATCAGCAGTCGTGAACCGGTGCTCCATCTTCAGCTCTCGTCCACTCCCTGCTTTTCCACTCTCCGTGACCAGGTCCCAGGCAGTATCTCTCTCTCACGTTTTGTCTCAGATACAGCTGTTTTTCCCGGTCCCTTACTTCCGAAGGACTGCGGCTTTGGCTCTCTCCGCCCCTCTGTGGGAGGGTCTCACTGAGCGATGGCTGGATGTTGGCTGCACCCAGGAATGCCCGCTGGATCCTGCTGTTGCTGGTGCCCCGAGACTGTAGCCATGTGCCAACCCACCCCCCCAAAAAAATCGTGAGACAGTGTAGCCTCAGCGTTTCAGGGACCATGGAAAATCGCAACACACGTCTGACACTAGGCTTCAACCTCAACAACCTTGCCCCAGCACCAGCGAATGTGACTGCCTTCCAGGGTGTGCTGAGACCAAGTGGCTTCAACAGTCTCTACCAAATGTCCTTCCAGCAGTGGAACTGCTTTTCCTCATGTGCCCCGAGAACCTCTCAGACCCCACTCTGTTCCTGGGGATTCGCCCTTCCACCAGAGCACCACCAGGTATGGAGCTGCGGAGTTGCAGCCTTTGCGCTCCCCTTGTTTACAGTCTTAATGGAATTTAAACCCTCTCCTTTCTCATTTCTCCCTTTTTAGTTTAGTCCCTGCGGCTGTTTCCAATTTTCCACTTTCTCTCCAGCTGCTTTTGGGGAGGGGTGCTTTCCCCTTATGCTCCCCCCCTCCCCAGTCTCCATCCTCTCTCCCCCGCAAAAGTGGTTCCCTACCTTTTGGGGCTTCTTGCTCCCCAAGTTCAGCTCTTTGTGTGGCATACCTGCTGAATTCTGTGGTTCAGGTTGTGCAGATTGTTGTGTTAATCTTACAACTGGTTTTCTAGGTGTGTAGGATGGTTTACTGTTGGTCTGGCTGTATTTCACAGGCGTGAGACACACAAAAAGCTTCCATGCTGTTCTGCCATCTTGGCTCCTCCCCGCACCATATCTTCTTTATCCATTCATCCATTGATGGACATTTCAGTTGCTTCCATATCTTGGCCGTTATAACTAATGCTGCAGTAAATATAAGAGTGCCTATATTTTTTTCAAATGAATGTTTTTGTTTTTATTGGGTAAACTCCTAGTATTGGAATTAATGGATCATATGGTAATTCTATTTTTAGTTTTTTGAGGAACCTCTATACTGTTTTCCACAGTGGCTGTACCAATTTGCATTTCTACTGATAAAGCACAAAGGTTCCTTTTTCTCCACATTCTTGCCAACACGTTATTTCTTATCTTTTTTTTTTTTTTTTTAGCCATTCTTAAAAGTGTAAGGTAGTATCTCAATGTGGTTTTTATTTGCATTTGTCTGGTGGTTAGTGATGTTGGGCATCTTTTCCTGTGTCTGTTGGCCAGCTGGATGTCTTCTTTGAAAAATACCAATTCAGGCCCTGTGTTGTGACTTTGTCATGAAAATAATTACAAGTCTACTGATATTGCCATGAATAGAAAATGATGGATATTATAGCTAGAATAAGGAAACTCTAAGATCAATTAGGAGAAAAGGTATTTACAGCTAATTAAGCTGATACTCTGAGGAGTAAACTAGTGAGAAAGCTGTGTCTGGAATTCAGGACAACTGAATGTAACTCTGGTGTTATCTATTTTTTTGTTTGTTTCATTTTTAATACTGGTCATTATGAATGTAGGCAGAAGAGATTTATAATTAGCCATAAACTACTTATATAACCATGTATTTGTTTGTGTTCAGGATATGTGTGGGAGACAAAAGAACTTTGAGACATAAACACAGCTGACAAGGAGGCTAGTGTCTATATAGAAGGATAAACATTTTCTTTAGTCATTTATTTCAGAAAATTTAAAAAATATATGTATTAAGCATCTAAACAGTCACAGACTGCAAATATGAAGAACCGAAATTTGTAGATACTTGACTGTAAGCTGGAAGGGAGATGTTGGAAAAGGGCCCATTCTTGAGATCTCAGAGGGAGAGAGGATTTCCACCCAGAGAAAGGGCAGAAAGAACAAAAGCAAAAGTGGACAGAACACAACAGAGGATCCTAGACATTAATATATTGAATTGTTTGTTGTTAGGTGGAATTGAGAAACAAAATTAAAAAAAAAAAACCACTTACCCATCCATTTGTTTTAATTGGAAAACTCCAGGGATGGAAATACAAATGTTTGGAATAAGATAAATGGATGGGATGGAAGGTTAAGAAGCAAATGCAGTATCTTACCTTTGGGATTTCCAAGGAAGGTTCCAAGTGAATTGGACTTTGGAAAACATGATCAATATAGAGGGGGTTAAAAGAAGATAATAGTAAATTAGGAAGAGCAAAAGGATTCAGGAAATCATACTTAAATTTAGACATAAGAATAATGAGGAGAGGGATGCAGTCGGTTAAGCATCTGACTCTTGATTTCAGCTCAAGTCATAATCTCTTGGTTCATGAGAACAAGGCCCCTGTTGGGCTCTTCACTGACAGTGCAGAGCATGCTTGGGATTCTGTCTCCCTCTCTCTCTGCCCTGCCCCTCCCACACTCTCTCTCTCTCTCTGAAAATAAAAAACTAAACTTAAAAAAAAAGAAAAATGAGGATAAATGAGAAAGAAACCTATTCTGTAAAGAAAGCTATGTTTCATAACTGAAACATGTACAAGCACGTGGTGGGGTCAGATGCCCTGTGGCAGAACCACCTTTTTGGGCTAGGAAAACTCTGTAATGGAGTTTTGTTCAACTACAGAAAGAGAAAGGAAGCAAGAAGACCAGAGTGAGGCACAGAATATCACAGAATTAATAAAAAGACAGAAAGGAAGAAGAGAGGAGGAATAAAGGAACAAAAAGAAAACAAAAGAAGTTGACATTATGAAAGAGCACAGGAAACTCTTAATTTCTATAATCTGGCATATAAAGTTAGCCCATGTGCACGGATTCCTTGGAGGAGCCTGGCATCATCAGTTACCATGTAGACAATTCTATTGACGGCTGCTTTATTTTCCAAATCTAATAATGAAGTCAATAGCCTTCAAAGCCTGGAAATAAGTGTCTTTGTGCCTCCTCAGGAATCACTTTGATTGGCAAATAGCTGTAACTGCATCATTACCATTTAATGTCTCGGGTAGTTCCAATGGTACCTGGAAGATAATAAAGAGGTGTCAGTTTTATTCATATCTTTTAATTGCTCCTATTTGCATTTCTTTTGTTATCCTGTGGGCAAAATTGTAACACTTGGCTAGGCATACAGTGGATAAAGGAGATATAACAGTCCAGACTAAAATACTCTCCTAAGTACCCATTACAATGGATAGCTATGAGCAACGGTATAACTTTGCAATAAAACCTATTTACTGCTAAAAATTAAAATTGCTTTTAACAGCTTTATTGCATGCAAACAATTAAAATAATTATTTCAAGTTGTAGCTGCTGTTCTGGTATGTCTGGCTAAGAAGTGAAGTAAAAGGGAAAACAATAAAATAAAGGGAAGGAAAAACAAAAGGGTAAATCCCACGAGCAAATGCAAGAACTTTGTGAAATCA
Source organism: Felis catus (assembly GCF_018350175.1). Taxonomy (NCBI): domain Eukaryota; kingdom Metazoa; phylum Chordata; class Mammalia; order Carnivora; family Felidae; genus Felis; species Felis catus. The sequence goes on along the minus strand of NC_058379.1, from coordinate 63,991,294 downwards.
GAGAATTTAGGACCTAGCATCTCCATCTTTCCTCTAAATCATTCACTATTCATGTAAGTTGTAGAAATTTTCCTATATACATGTCAGTGTTTTTAAGAGAAATAAAATAATGCATCCTGCACTATAAGGCTTCTGGCAACATTTTGAACATTTGATTTTTATAGGATGTGAGAAATACCTCTTTACAGAACCCCTAAGCAGCCTCTTCACTTTGATTTAAAAGTATTTTTTCAACTCAGACATCCATGCCATGATAGGTAAAATCATTTTAAAGGGATCCAAGAAATTGGAAATCTCACTATCTCCAGTATTTTATTTGACCACATACTTTTGGGCATTAGTTTTAGGTAAACAATTGTGTATTCTGCAAATCCAATAAGAAATTGCAGATGACTTCTGTCTGTCCAAGATATGCACACATATATCAGTCAGGTAAAACCATATGAGTTCCAATTCAGTCCACATTCCATTCTTTCTCCGTGTTTATTAGCATGCATGGTTTAATAACCTGAGAGACAAGAATAACCTGAGAAGACAAGACTGACACAAAAATCAGATGTTATTCCCAAACCAGTACTGGGTAGCTCATTCTATAATCCATGACCATTTATTTATTCATCACACATATACCAAGTATCTGTTATATGTTGGCATTCAGTTCTCGTGTAGAATGAAAAAGTGAATTCAAGGCACAGCCCCTGACCTTGAGAAGCCCACAGTATATAGTCAGAAAAATTGACACATAAAGAAGTTATTGCAGTGTCATTAGTCCTCAAGGAAAGATGTGAACAAAATATATAGTGTTTCCTTAATTACATCAGGTAAGAAATTTTTCTTCCCAACTATATAATTTAAAACTATGTTTCTTGGCTATAAAGATGAATAATAGTATGCATTTTGAAGAGTTGTTTGGAAAATAATAATAACTGTCATTTATTGTGTCTGCTGTTTCAGGATCCATGTGCATTACAAAAAAAAAATATTTACAGAGATGGGAAGGCAGATTAGGTTGTGGTAGGAGCTCAGACTCTGCTATCAAATCACCTGGGTTTGAGTCTTGTCTCTATTACTTACTGGCTATGTGACCCCAGTCAAGCCAGTTTCCACCTTTGAAAAGCATGAATAATATTAGTACTTATTTCATAGCATTGTTATGGAGACTAAATTCATTAATCCAGGTACAGTTCCTGACACAGAGAAAAAAACATTTTATGGGTGTTAGCTCTGTAATTACCTCTGTTAGCGTCACAGAAAGCCTGTGAAATAAGGGATATCCTTTCTTTTTGGCAGATTGACAACTGTGGTTTAAAGAGTTAAGAAATGTTGTGTTGGCATTCCCATGCACAGAACTAGGAGCAGAAATTCAAATTCAAATTTATCTAACCCTGAAGATAGTGTAATAAGCCTGGATTTCTCTTCCAAACTTTCATCTATCCCTCCAACCTTACTTAGGCTCTGTGTTGGTGCAATTCCCATTTGGCTTTGAAAATTATTTAGTTATTTCTCCAGTACCCAATATTATGCCAGTCTTTGGTGTCTGCCTTTTGATGAACAGGAGTTTTTAATTTCAATTTATATGAGTTTAATATCTCTTTCCTTTATGGCTTGTGCATGTTGTGGCTCACTTCAGGAATCATTCCTCAATCAAAATTGTAATAATCTTCTCCGATATCATCTCCCAAAAGAGTTGCCTTTTATTTTTTCTCTCTTTAAAGCACCTGGACATGGTTTTTATATATGGTTTTAGATAGGGTACAGTTTCATTGCTCTTCATATAACAATCAATAGTCAATTATCTCATGACCATTTGTTAAAGAACTGATCTACCATTTTCTTACCCATCTATAACAACAGACTTATCATAAATTCAGTGTCCAAAAAATGCATGCTGAATTTATTATATTGCCCACCTGTGTACCAACATCACCCTGTCATGATTGCTTATCAGGCATTCTCCCCACCCCTATTTTTTCCAAGGATAGCCTTGGCTCTTCACAGATTTTTTTTTCTCTTCCATATAAATTACAAAATTAGTTTATAAAGTTCCAATAAATATGTAAGACATGAATTTTCTTATTGGAACTGCATTGCATCTAAATATGAATGTGTGAGAATTGACATTCCCAATGTATAGACATAATGATTTCCTAAGTATATTTAAGTATTGGCAAATAACTTTAAACAAGATTTTAGTTTTCTCTTTTAAGAATTATGCATTAAGGGCACTTGGGTCGCTCAGTCGGTTAAGTGTCCAACTCGTGATTTTGTCTCAGGTCATGATCCTAGGGTTGTGGGATTGAGCCCCATTTTAGACTCTGCACTGAGCTTGGAGCCTTCTTGGGATTCTCTCTCTCTCTCCCTCTCTCCACCCATCGCCACTCACATGTGCACACTCTCTATCTCAAAATAAATAAATACATTAAAAAAAGAATTATGCATTATTTTAGATTAATTCTTAACTAGTTTATAATTTAATTGTGTACATTGTATTTTTGAAACGTGATTTATTCTATTGTCATGTATGTGTGTATAGTGGATATACAGAGACTATTTTATATATACATATACATATACAATTGGTAAATAGATAAATATTTTGTATCCAACAACATTCTAAGCCCGTTCATTCTAATGATTTGTCTATAGGTTTTGTTTGTGCATGTTTCATACAGACAAGTATATTAAACTTCTCTTTCTTTGTTTCAAACCTTATATGTTTTCTTTTCTGGCCTTACTGTGTTCACTAGGACTTTCAGTACAGTGTTGAATTGAATGATAGTGATGGGAGGGGCCACCCTGTCTTTATCATCTAATAAGGATATGTCAATACTTCATGATGTAGTGGGCTATTTGCTATAAGGTACTTTTAAAATACGTTTTTCGCATTTTTTATTTAAAAAATTTTTACGGAAAACATTTGTTAAATCCATTTTAACCTCTGTTGATTGAAAAAATTATAATGTTTTTCTGCTTTAATCTGTTAATGTGGTCTTGTTACAACCAATGCTCATATTTGGTGGGATTTGATGTGTCAACATTTTGGTGAAAAAAATTCATAGTAATTTATTAAGTGAGATTAGGACTGTGGTTTTCCTTTCTTAAATTTCTTTGTCAGATTTTGATATCCCTGTTAGAGTAACCTCATGAAAATTGAGATGGGGAAGTGTTCCCTCTACTTTTTTAATCCAGGCCTGTTGGTAGAAGATTTATAATTTGTTCCCTGCGTATTCAGTGTAATTTAGCAGAATAACTCTCTGTGTCTAGTATTTTAGGAATTTTAGGAAATTTTAAGCTTCTCTTTCAACTTTTAAAAGATTATGTGACCTCTTAGGTTTTGTATTTCTTTTTGGTTTCATTTTGAGAAGTTAAGCTTCCAGGAATTTCATAAGTTTGTAGCAACTTATTAATATATGCCTAAGATGATTTCATAATGTCCTTTTAGTATCTTTTATTACCTATGTCATATAATGTCATCATCATTCCATGTATGTGTGTGTGTGTGTGTGTGTGTGTGTGTGTGTGTGTGTGCCTTCTTTCCTACTTTGCCAATATTATTGGAGTTTCATCTATGTTATTAGTCTTTTAAGAGGACCAGCTTTTGGATTTTTCAGTTTTCACTATTGGTATTCAAGCAGTCTTGCTTTGAACTATTTTGGTATACAAAAATTTCAATAGTTTAGTTAAGAAACAAGTACCCAACAACACAGTTAAAGTTTCAGTTATCACAGTGTATTAGCCGGAAGTAATTTCATAATTGTGCTGCTTTTTTTTTCAATCCACTAATGATTGGTCACTCAGCATCTGTTAGTCGGTTAATGAACAGGCAGCAAAGTGTGTGGTTGTGTTGCCTCCTTGCCTTCATAGTAAACGTGACGTTTTCAGATACAGATAATCCAAAGGATTGACCAACAGAGATGAAAGTGCAGTGAAAAAAACAAACAAATCACTACAAGTGATATTGGAATTAGTTAGAAGGTTTGAAAGTGACAAAAGCAAAGATAGGACCAAATCTGGGCCTGCCCTGAAAAAGTTCGTTGAATTTTAAAAACAAAATAAAGTCACTTAAACATTTTACTAAGAATAGAAAGCTGTTCATGATTGAAATAGAGCATTTCCTTTTACTTTGGACAGAGGCTGTAATAAACAAAAATCCCAATCAGGGATGCCATTCAGGCTAAAGAATTAAAGTCACCTGCCACACTGATAGAAAACCGTAATTACAAAAAAAAAAAAAAAATAGAGGTCATGCGATTTGTTTTGCTGAATTTTGAAAGAAATATGACAAAAGCATGCAACTGAAAACACTTAACCTTCATTTCAGGAATGATCAATGAGTAATATTTACACTGTATGGCAAAAGGTTTTTATCATATGCTGCAAATATTTTGCAGAATTCAAAAAGAATATAAAGGGAGTTATAAAAGAAGTAGCTGACTGTGAGAATATCATTGTCACTGACACATTTTGAGAGACTAGATATTCAGCTAGAGGAACTTAATGAAGGTGTTCATTATTTTCTGCCTTTTTTGTCGATTTATCCTGTTTAGTTTCTTTTCCCCCTAATTTCTTAGATTGACTGCTTAACTCATTATATCCAAACTTTCTTATTACTAGTATGTTGATTAAAGGCAATCTAGTCTAATCCATGTTGTGATTATTTTCTTTTACACAGAAGTTTATAAGAAGATTATTGCTTAATTTGAAAATACAGTCTTTAATTGGTCATCTCTTTGCTAACTAAATTGTATGGTGAGAAGACCATATGATCTATGTGCTATCAATCCTTTGAGATTTATTGGTATTTTCTTTATAGTATTTGGCCAAATGTGTAGCCAGTTTGTAAAAATATCTTTTTTTTTTGATATTCAAAGTAATGGTTTGTTTTTTTTATGTTTATTTATTTATTTAAATTTATTTTTAATTTATTTTAATTAGCATATAGAGCAACAAGGATTTCAAGAGTAGATTCCTTAATGCCCCTTACCCATTTAACCTATTCCCCCTCCCACAACCCCTCCAGTAACCCTGTTTGTTCTCCATATTTAAATCTCTTATGTTTTGTCCCCCTTCCTTTTTTTTTTAATTTTTTCTTCCCTTCCCTTATGTTCATCTGTTTTGTCTCTTAAAGTCCTCATATCAGTGAAGTCGTATATTTGTCTTTCTCTAATTTCACTTAGCATAATACCCTCTAGTTCCATCCACATAATTACAAATGGCAAGATTTCATTCTTTTTGATTGCCGAGTAGTATTCCATTGTGTGTGTGTGTGTGTGTGTGTGTGTGTGTGTGTGTGTGTGTGTATATATATATATATATATATATATATATATATATATACCACATCTTCTTTATCCATTCATCTGCCAATGGACATTTGGGCTCTTTTCATACTTCCATACTTTGGCTATTGTTGATAGTGCTGCTATAAACATTGGGGTGTGTGTGCCCCTTTGAAACAGCATACCCATATCCGTTGGATACATACCTAGTACTGCAATTGCTGTGTCATAGGGTAGTTCTATTTAATTTTTTGAGGAACCTCCATACTGTTTTCCAGATGGCTGCACCAGTTTGCATTCCCACCAGTGGTGCATAAGAGATCCTCTTTCTCCACCTCCTCACCACATCTATTGTTGCCTGAGTTGTTAATGTTAGCCATTCTGACAGGTGTGAGGTGGTATCTCACGGTGGTTTTAATTTGTATTTCCCGGATGATGAGTGATGTTGAACATTTTTTCATGTGTCAGTTGGCCATCTGGATGTCTTCTTTGGAGAAGTGTCTATTCATGTCTTTTGCCCATTCTTCACTGGATTATTTGTTTCTAGGGTGTTGAGTTTGATAAGTTCTTTATGGATTTTGGATACTAACCTTTTATCTGATATGTTGTTTGCAAATATCTTCTCCCATTCTGTTGGTTGACTTTTAGTTTTGCTGATTGTTTCCTTCACTATGCAGAGCTTTTTATTTTGATGAGGTCCTAATAGTTCATTTTTGCTTAATTTCCCTTGCCTCTGGAGACATGTTGAGTAAGAAGTTGCTGTGGCCAAGGTCAAAGAGGTTTTTGCAAATATGTTTTTTTAATTGTGCTTGAGATTATTTGGACTTTATGAATCTACTAATTGTTTTTATTCATCGTGTCCGGAAACTCAGCCATTAAATATTCAGTTATTCTCCTGTATCATTCTCCTTCTAGATATGCAATACATTTTCTCCTTGTATGCATCTTAGTTGTTCATATTTTTCACTTATCTTATACTCTCTGTTGCATTCTGGGTGACTTCTTAGTTTTATACTTTTGATTATTAATTCCTTTATTAAATGGGTTTAAACTGTTATTGTCAATTTACCATGTCTTAAATTTTTATTATTATATACTTTTTTTATTTTCATAAATTGTATAAGTTTTATATAAGTTCCTTTTAATTTTAAAAAGTTATCTCCAGCCATTTTGTATAGTTTCTTACCTTTAATCATATTTTATTTGCAATTCCTTCTTTTTAAAATGTATATTAAAAAATTATTTTGTTTTCTGAGTCTGCAGTGTTAACATCCAAGTAATTTGCAGGGCTGGTTCCGTGTGTGTGTGTGTGTGTGTGTGTGTGTGTGTGTGTGTTTGCGTGCCTATCTGTCTGTCTTTTTTTTTACCTTTGTCTATAAAGCATCACTTCCTTCGTTTTGGAGGTTTTGGTTTTTGGTTTTTTATTTACTGTAGGATCACAATTCTTAGCACTATAAGTATGAAAGATCTTTAAGACTTAATTCAAGGTGAGCCGTTTATGAGAAGATTTGCTTCTGCCTATTTCCTGGGGGACTACATAGCAGGGATCACTGAACCACAAATTATTGGCTTGATTTTTTTTTCCTTTACCATTCAGGTAGCATGAATTTGGGCTTTGGAGCCATAGGGGAGTGTGGTTATGTTTATAAATTCTCAGAATAGATTTTTTTCCCTTTTTAATTCAACAGCCAGGTTCATCACTGATGATTCTCTTTGGACTATACTAAGGGATGGAAGTTTTATTTGTTGTACCTCCTCACTAAGCCCTTTAGGGTCTCAGCTTTATGTGGAGAGATCGCCTCTTATCCCCTCCCTGTTTCACAAACCTGACTTGTTTTTCTCTTTCATGTGTCCACTTAGGCAATGATAAACAGAGGTTCATATTCACTGGGTTTGACAAATATTCTCAAGACAGAAGCCAAATTCTGTGTTCTTTTTATCTTTATGTTTCCTCTCTCCTTAATTTTTGCTTTGTGAAATTCTTTTCTTTTTCTAGTGCATTGGAATATTTTACAATATGGTTTGAAAATATTTTTACCAACACAATTGAGATATTGATCATCATTCCAAATCTGCCATGTAGCCGGAAATGGAAGCCCTCATCCAGTTCTCTCCGGCACTGTAACATGCTTATTTGTGCTTTATTGCTGTTTTAATCTCCTGAAATGATCTTTTTGCATCTTTTCCTTTTTCTATGAACTAGCATGTGAGGTCCATAAGACAAGGTACTTTTGTGTTGTTATTTTAGATTTTCACTACTATAATCCCAGTGCCTAGAATAGTTAATACTTGGCACATAGGCTCTTAATTTTTTTGAATGGAATAATGATGAATTCCATGTGGTTAGAATGATCAGGGTCTGAGGTAGTCCAGTCTCCTATCTCTCTTCAAGGCTTCTTATGTTCTTTAGTTTGATAGCTGGTTTCAAAGTTATTATATTGACATGGGAAAGCATTAGTTTTGCATCTCACTGAAGGTAAAAATTTCATACTTCAGATTGAAGATTGAGAGAACCAAAGCCACTTAGATCTGCAGTGCTGGCAAAAGCAGTGCCCCATTGGTCCAGCACAACTTATTAGCTTCCTGAATGGCAAAAACCTGATTAATAATAGAACAGTCTTACATTTAATGAGCACCAAGGCAGTATTTGGCATTTATTGTTCCCTTGCCTAAAACCATCTTAATGGCACTCCAGACTCACTCTACTCGTTAATAGTGCCCATTTGGAATTTTATCACCTGTCCCAAGCAACAACATCATTTCTCCATAGATTATTCTCTTGGCCTAAAATTGTTTTGTTTTTATTGTTGTTATTTGCTTGCTTGTTTTCTGGCTACTGAACAAACCATGCTTCCAAATATTCTGAGTACAAACCTACATTTAGATCTCTAGACACATAGGTTTGTCCCACATAATGCAAGCTCCTATTATGAAGCCGTTATTTAATATTTCTTGCAAGAAGAGAGAAAGTTTAATTACTCTTCCTAGAAGAAAAGTTTTAAATTTAAGTGTGTGTGTGTGTGTGTGTGTGTGTGTGTACATAGATACTTGTACCGATTCAAAGGGCTCAACATTTTAGGACAAAACCTAGATACATAACTCACTCCCCACCTAACCCCAATTTACTCATTTAGTCATTCAGTAAATCAGTATTTATCTTTTTCTAGATCCAGCTAGAACCAATTAATGTCTGTGTTTATGATCTGTGGTTTTAAGTGTGTAGCTAGATCTATTTGCTTTAAACAAAGCGATTTATTTCAAAAGTTTGACTTCAAAAAATGTGTTTTCATCTAAATATTTTGATATCTCCCTTGGAAAAAAACGCATCTGCTAAATTAAAGCTATAATTTCTTAAGTTTAATTTATCACTTGAAACATTCCTTCCCTGTGCCGCACCGTTCTGTTCATTTTCATTTGCAAAATGTACTTCTGCTGGCTTTCCTATTGTAATCTTTACTCTGTATTAAACCTATCTCTTTTAAAAGATTGTTCTAAGATGAAGCTGAATGGAATGTTTTATTGATGAGTCCTAAGAGAAAGGCTCTTTCAAAATCCACCCAGATTGGAGAAAGCTATTGGCTGTGTACCTGAGGCATTATCATAAAGAATATCACTAATCTTTACAGAGCAGGAGAAGCCATTTCTTCTATTGTTAAATCTTACCACTGGGTTTCACAACTATCAAAACCTGAAGGCGATGCCTCAGGCATTTACATGGCTAGTCATTAATATAAAAGTGAGAAGGGCAATACTAGCTGTTGTTATCACACACTGAATTTACTTTTATTTCTGAGTAGAAAAAAAAAAGAGCATATTGATGCTCTTGCTTCTCTTGGCTTTTTCCCCCTGCTGATAATTAGAGTGCTTAGAAAATAAAATAACCACAGATTCTTATCAGGCACATGGAAAGTATTAAAAATGATTGCATGTATCTTTCTTCCATTTGCAAGAAGCAGACAAGTTATTATTCAATTATTATGCATTTACCTGAGGCAGTCTCAAAGAGCCTACTGCCAAGTTTCTTGCCAATTATTTTCAAAGTCTCACTTTTTAAGAATACCTGTAGGATAATTCTTTTGGAATTATAAGAATGTTATTTTTACTAGAAAACTTTTATAAGCTAAGCGCTAAAAACAAAAGATAATTGATGAATTGAGGAACTAATGGGAAGAATGTATACAAAGGGTAATTTATGAATTGAGGAATTAATAGAATATATACAAGAGTATTCTGCATTTTTTTAATATTTGAGGGAAAATGAGGAGAATTGCCAAAAATAAAATGTAGCTCAGTCCTCACTTAATTTGCAGGTATACATACTGTCTGAGAGGATTGAAAGTTTCTGATTCCACGGTTGCCTGTGCAGCTCAGTCTGTCTGACTCTTGATTTAAGCCCAAGTCATGATTGACCCCTGTGATGGGCTCCATACTGGGCATGAAGCCTGCTTGATTCTCTCTCTCTCTCGCTCTCGCTCTTTCTCTGTCTCCTTCTCCCCTGCTTACGTGAGCTTGTTCTCTCTCCCTCTCTCCCTCTCCCAGTCTCTCTCTCTCTCTCAAGAAAATTTCTGATTCTAATTGAAGAGATAATGGAAATATGAATGGCAATAATTTTTTGGTTTTGATTTTAGAAAATTAGGGCATGGGGTTGTTTAAGTAATTATGTGTCTCATGATAAAATACTTTCTAGTCCCACTGTTGTACTTTTGCTAACGCTGATCTCACAGCCAGTTCCTACTGGGAACACTGGATAATGTCATCAATGATCTTACAAATCCAAAAACTTTATTTGACATTTCTGACTCCAAAATATATGACACAAAATCCAGATATCTATTATCTAGTTCCTGTGTATTTTCCAGATATCATATCTGCATTTCCAAAATGATGCCCCAAGTCTCCACAAACATTATCCAAACAAAATTAGTAAACACATTATTCATTCGCCCAATGCCCACCTTCAACACACAATCTGTTTACTCTGTTTGTACTTCCTGTTTTAATTATTAGTCATCATTCATCAGAACTCATAAACTAGTACCATTTAATCCCTCTTTCTGTCTGCACATCTACTTGATTACCCGATCTCACAAATTCTTCCTTGAAAGTATCTCTTGCTGTATGACTCACCTCCCCATCTCCTTTAGACTGTCTCAGTTCAGTCTTACCTGATTCCTCTTCTGAAGTATTGCACACTTTTCTAACTCTCATTACTACCAACACATCACTTTCTTTAAGTTTACGTCCCACGTTACTACTAGAACTATCAATTTAAAATGTCAAATCATATTCTCTGCCTTAAAAAAGTATCTTGGGTGCCTAAAAGAGCAAAGATCATCTTTCAGGCATGAAACTGTGTCCTCTAAAATCCTGACCCAGCCTTTAATGCAGAAGAATCTTTTTCCATATCACAGTACTTACCATCCCTCGAGTCTGCCAGATCGTTAATATTCCAGCACCTTGCAGATATTATCCTTCTGTAAGGACTGCCCTTTCTCTCTTTTCCACCCAGCAAGCACCAGCTCATCATTAGAAAGCCCTGTACATCCCTTTCAGTGAAGCCCATTCCATCTGCTTTGGTCAGCAGTTACAGTCTTCTCCTTTGTATTTTATAGAAATTTGTTCATATATATATATATATATATATATATATATATATATATATACACACATATATATATATGAAATATATATATATGAATATATATATATATATGAAATATATATGGGTTCCTAGCTATTTTTTTGTTTTGTCTGTCTTTCTATCTGCACTGTGAACTTTTTGGTAAATAAAATTGTGACTACAATATCACCCAGGTATTATCTTTATTTTTTAAGTGCTCAGTGTATATTTGGGGGGAAAAATCATCGTACCTCCTCTTTAAAGATTGCTCTATTTTTTCAGCTTCTGCTGATCACCCCGTCCTCAGAAATCCACATTATACTTTAACCACGTAATTTGACAATAATTCTATGTTAGTAAACCTTGCCTGGTAACTCAAGTTTTGAACTGTAGCTGGGCAATTAAAAGGCAGCTAGATAAACCTGCCAAAGAGATGGATGGATAGATGGGAGGAATGAAGGAAGGATGGGTAGTCCAGGGCTAAGAGATTGAATATGTAAATGACAAGAGCCAAATCATATGTGACAAGAGCTCTGACCCATGGTGTCTTCAGTAACCAGCTTAGGGAACCAAACCAAATCTCTGCAGCAATTGGTTCAGAATAGTCAGGAGTAGGTGAAGGACTCTCAGATTTCCTAATTTTTGTCCCCTCTTCCAATACCTGGCCAGAGGAAGATAAATGTGCTTCCCAAACTAATCACATAAGATGTTCTGTCTAGTCAGCTTGCTTCCAGCTTCACCAAGCAAATAACCTCTAATAAGAATATATCTGAAGTCTTCCCTTTTTTCCACTGTAAAGCATTCCCACTCCCCTTCCTGCCTTTGAAGCTCTGCCAAATGCAAATGATGGTGATAGACTCCTTTGCTATTGCAGGCTCTGAATAAATAACCTGTGTTTGTTCTCTTTTGTTTGGTCTTTGTTTTAATTCTGCAAGACTCTCTCTGGCCCTGACTTTGTCAGTGATCATTTGAAGAAATATCAATCTAACAGAAAAATAATAATGAAGTAAAATCCAGTTTTTAATCCCAGACACTTTATGTAACACAGGAGAGCACTGTAAATATCTTTGAAATCGTCACTGTCCATTGCTATTATTCTCAGTGTTCTTCACAAGACACTACACATAGTCTTAAAACTCTCCTTCATTTTCTGTCTGCAACTAAAAGACTATTTCAAACTAATAGGTTCTTTCTTTCCAATCTCTTCTATTTGTTTCTTCTTTAATGTTTCTAACTTGTGAAACGTCAGCCATTTCTGATGTAAATCCTCTATGATAGGTTCTCCTTTGTTTCTTTTATCATCTTTTGCTCATAATTTGCATCAAAAGACACCTTTTAAGTAAAACTAGAGAATTCTGAATAAGACTGGTGGATTTAATCAATGTCAATATCCTGGTTATATAATATTTTGGTTTTTAAATAGACTTTATTGTTTTTGAACAGATTAGATTCACAGCAAAATTGAGTAGAAGCTATACAAATGTGTCATATACCCCCTGCCTCCACACAGGCATAGCCTCCTGCATTATCAACATTCCCCACCAGAAGGTACATTTGCTACACTTAATTATCAGCCAGAGCCCATAGTTTACTTTAGATTTCTTTCTTGGTATTGTAGTATATTCTAAGAGTTTGGACAAATTTATAATGATATGTGTCATATATGTAGTTTCACTATAATATCACAGTGGCATCAATCCTGGACAACCACTGATCTTTTACTGTCTCCATAGTTTTGCCTTTTTCAGAATGTCATATAGTTGGAATCATATAGTATCTATAGCCTTTTCAAGATTGGCATCTTTCACTTAGTAATATGTGTTTAGGGTTCCTAAATGCACTTGATAGCTCATTTCTTGTCAGTCTTGAGTAATATTGCATTGTCTGGATATACCACTGTTTATTTATCTGTTCACCTAGTTAAGGGCATCTTGGTTGCTTCCAAGTTTTGTCAATTATGAATAAAGTTACTATAAACATCTGTGTGCAAGTTTTTGTGTGGACATGTTTTCACTTCATTTGGATAAGGAGTGTGATTGCTAGATTGTATGGTAAATGTATGTTTAGTTTGGTAAGAAACTACCAAATTGTCTTCCAAAGTGGCCATACCACTTTGCATTCTGCCAGCAGTGTATGAAATTTTTTGTTGCTCCACATTCTTTTCAGCATTTGCTGTTATCTGTATTCTGGATTTTGACACTCTAATAGGTGTGCAGTGGTATCTCATTGGTGTTTTAATTTGCATTTCCTTGATGATACATCATGTGGAGCATCTTTTCATGTACTTATTTTCTATTTGCATGTTTTTTGGTGAGGTGTCTGTTAAGGTCTTTAGCCCATTTTTTTTTCCACTAGGTTTTTTTTTTAATTGTTAAGCTGTAAGAGTTATCTGTATATGTTAGATAATGGTTTTTTATCAGATAGGTGGTTTATAAATGTTTTCTTTCAGTTTATGGCCTGATTTGTCATTGTCTTAACAGTGTCTTTCATAGAACAGACATTTTTTAAAAATGTTTTATTATTTATTTTTGAGAGTGAGAGAGAGCACAAGCAGAGGAGGTACAGACAGAGAGGAAAACACAGAATCTGAAGCAGGAGGCAGGTTCTGAGCTGTCAACACAGAGCCCAACATAGGCTCAAACTCATGAACTATGAGATCATGACCTGAGCCAAAGTTAGACACTTAACTGACTGAGCCACCCAGGCACCCAGGGACAGACATTTTTTTGTTTGTTTGTTTGTTTTGATAGAGAAAAAGAGCAGGGGAGGGGCAGAGAGAGAATCCCAAGCAGGTTCTCAGCTGTCAGTGCAGAGCCTGATGTTATAGGCTCAATTTCATGAACTGTGAGATCATGACCTGAGCCAAAATCAAGAGTCAGATGCTCAACCGACTGAGCCACCCAGGCACCCCTGAGAACAGATATTTTAATTTAATTAAGTCTTCTTTATGAATTATTTCTTTCATGGGCCAGACATTTGTCTTCCATATCACCCAACTACATTTATGTGGGTCTATTTCTGGGCTGTCTAATTTGTTCTTTTGATCTGTTTTTTTATCCTTTTGCCATTATCACACTGTCTTGATTATTGTAACTTTAAAACCTTAAAGTCTTCAAGTTGGGTGGTGTCATTCCTCCAAATTTGTGCTTCTCCATCAATAGTGTGTTGGTTCTTCTGGATCTTTTACCTCCTCATATAGCCTTTAGAATGAATTTGTTAGTATCCACAGAATAATTTGCTGGGATTTCAATTAGGACTATATTGAATCTATAGAGTAAATTGGGAATAACTGGCATCTTAACAATATTGAGTTATTACAGTTTTGAAGAATGTTACTGTTCAGGGAAACTGGTCAAATTATACAAGGTATCTCTGTATTATTTCTTACAACTGCATGTAAATCTACAATTATCTTATGAAAAATTTTAATTTAAAAAAATGATACACCTAGAACTAAGATGGCCAACAAAATTTTTCCTAGAGGATAAGGTCAAGACTAAAGTGAAAGACAAAGACAGAATACTACTTTGCATTCAGGATAAAAATAGCAGAAAGCTCTGAATACACATATATTACTGATATTTTCCAGTCATTTAAATGTATGTCTGTATGTCTACACATGTGGTATATAACATTTTTTAAAAGATTTTTTAAAATAATATCTACACCCAACATGGGGCTTGAACTTACAACCCCAAGATCAAGAGTTAAATGAGAGTACCAGAATGGCTCAGGTGGTTAAGCGTCAAACTTCGGCTCAGGTCATGATATTATGGTTTGTGAGTTCAAGTGAGTTCAAGCCCCACATCAGGCTCTGTGCTAATAGCTCAGAGCCTGAAGCCTGCTTTGGATTCTGTGTCTACCTCTCTCTCTCTGCCCCTCTTCCAGTCTCACTCTGCCTGTCTCTCTCTCAGAAATAAACAAAAAAAGAATTTTAAAGAGTTAAATGCTCTACCAACTGAGCCAGACAGGCACGCCATATAACATGTGTTTGAACATTAATTTACTCCATGTTTCATAGATTTCCTTTTGAAATATAATGGCATTGAATTCAGGCTAAATATTCTCTATATTTGGAGTCGCTTTTTCTAAAAAAAATGGCTACCATGTTAAGATGAGAAAGTTCCTTTAACTATTTTTATCGATCACTTTATCAAACAGTCCACGTTACTTAGAATGAGATGGAATTAGAGTAAGAGTTTCTCTAATCACTTTTAGTCACATCTATGTTTGACTTTGTCATTAAGATGATTCTTGGCTTCCTCAGGTCTTTATTCTCTCACCTGGTATGCTCTGATGGCTTCTCTATTCTGTCATCGGCTGGGGCGAATGTTGCATGTCAAAGTTTCTTGGACTCAGCTCCTCACAAAAAAAAAGTCTACCAGATACTTAAGGCTGATGCTGATGGATTTATAATCAAGAGAAAGGGAAAATCAATGTAATAGAATAGTAGAATAGAACAGGATTTTACCTTTTTGCAACAAAATATACTTAATTCTGCTTGGAGGTGAGAGGCTGACCTGTGAAACCTTTTATAATCTATTTTTCCTCTCCGACTTCAGCAAAGAAAGCTCAAAAATATTTTCATTTAGTAGAAGCCAATTGAACTCCTACAACTTTCAGGATATAGACTCATTTAAATTTGAGATTTCCTACCTTGAAATTTGCATCTAACTGTCATAGTAGTAAGATGGCTTTACCTTAATAAAATGACAACCTGATAGTACAGTAATTGTTTCTTAAATGCAATAATGTGAAAGTATCTGAATCAAGTGAAATAAACGTTGAGCTATAAAAGCAATAACCCATTCTTATTCCTTGCTTTATTGCTATGTAAAAATTATTATCATTATACTTACTAACCTGAACAAATAAATATTCATTGAATGATCACATTTCCCTTTTATTAGGATTTTCATAACAATAAAGACATCTAAATTTCCCTTTTACATTATGATCATATTAAACATCTCAGATGAAAATGAGATGAGCAGTGTGATCAGAGTAGTGAAGGAAGCTAAAACTATTTAAGAGGAAATAACTTATATTACTGGAAAAGGACCTGTCTCTTTTCCGAGATATTCTGAGTTCTTCTCTCTTTTATTTTTATTTCCTTTCCCATGTCACCCTCTACCATGTGTCTGTCTCTGTATCCTTACCCTCCCTCCCTTCTTCCTTCATTCCTTCCTTTCTTCTTTTTCTTTTCTTTTTTTCTTTCTTGTCTTTCTCCATTCATCAAGTATTCATTGAGGATTATATATGTGTCACACTCTAGAATCTGGAGATAGCGCCGTGAACAAGACAATGTCACTCATCTTATGAGGTTTACAAGTTAAGTGATCTCTTCATACAACAAGATTTTTGTACACAACCCCCAATTGGAAACTGTCACCTGGATGTCCTTCTATAATTGCATAAAACATAACATTTCTACAAAGTTTAACTCACATCAAAATATCTGAGCCCTTATGGACTCCTTTGATTTCTTTGTTCTCCACATTTAGTTGCCAAAACAAAATTATTTTCTCTGTAGTTCTTCAACTTAATACCTGCTTTTTATTACCTCTCTCCCTGTCTGAATTTGGTTAGTCTCCAAATTCTTCTTTATCTTATCACTGAGTGAACTCTGTATAATCTAAAATGTATCATATCAGAATACTTAATGAAAATGTGAAGACCTCTACAATGAAATCTGAAAAATATCTTGGGAGGAGAAATAAAAGAAAATCTAAATAAATAGAGGGATGTATCATACTCAATATCATGATACTTAATATTCTAATGTCAATTTGCCCAAAATTAATCTATATGTTTAACTATCATAATTAAAATCTAAATGTTTCTTTTCTTTTTTTTTTTCAAATTTAACTAGTTAATTCTAAAATTCTTCTGGAAAAGCAAAAGGTCAAGAATATGCTAGGCAATTTTGAAGAACAAATCTAAGGACATGTAACATTAAATATAAGACCTATTGTAAAGAAATATTAAATAAGATCATGCAGTATGGGTACAAAGATAGACAAACTGACCAATAAAACTGAATAGATAGTTCAGAAGCAGATCAGCATATATATATGACTACCTTATTTACAACAACAATAGTGCTACTACAGAGCAGTGAGGAAAGAAATTTTTTTCCAATAAGCAATACTGGGTCAATCAGCTATTTTTTCTTCATATATCCAAATATCAGTGTGGTTAAATTTAGAATCCTACTAGTGATTCTATGAAAAAGTTTCATTTAATCCATTTTGGAAATTTAAGACTAAAAAGATTTACTAATAACTCCAAGTTTTCTTTCAAGCCCAACTGATTAATAATGGTAGAAGTCATTGACACAAACAGGAAATGGAAGAGTGGCAGGTTTGAGGTAAGGGTACATTGGCTAAGTTTTGGTTACTTAAAGAAACTCATCATTAGCAGTGACTGTTTTGCTACTCATGGTAAACTAAATGGATGAATTCCAGGAAATGTTTACCATCTGGAAACCCCTGCTTATTTCACTGACCTACAGAATATATTAATTTTTTATATTCTTTAATATGGATTTGCCAAAAACTGCAAGAAACACTCATTTTAATTGGAATTATTAAGCTACTAATTGTGTGGAAAAACACACAGAAGATGGACTAGTAGGGGCAAACTTCTTTACTGCCTTTCAAAATTTCCTTTGTTTAGTCTTTCCTTTTCAACACTCGACAATCAATGAAATTGTTACTTAGTTTTTGTACTCAGCCTGGGAATGCGCATGCTGCTTAGTACATCACAGACCTTTAAAGGATCAATAAGGGCAATAAATTTAAGTTCATGTGAGATGCTGAAGAAATGAAACAACAACAAAACAAACAAGCTGGTGCAACCACGTGCATCCATTTTCTGCCTAAGGGCAAAACCAGATGAGGCTAGCCATGCTTCTGAGTTCTCAGTGTCTCTATGAGGTGCTCAGGGAACAAAGAATATTATTTATCCTTATGATGATGCTTCAGAGCCTTTAAGGCAACACAGGAATCATGTTATTTTACAAACATAGTAAAATTCTATGACAAGAAGATGACAAACAGGAAGAGTTCTATCTCCTTAGCATCTTGTACCAAATTTCTGCTAATTCACATTAATGCTGCCTGTTCGCTTTCCAAGTGATGTCAAGAAGCACAGATATTTTAGTGGGAACACAGTCATGATTTTATTTTAAATAAATACGGTGTTAGAGTTTATCTGTTGTATATTCAGCAAGTCCATAGGTAATTTAATAAATTTTATTAACATTCACCATACATAAATCCTTTGTGTAACACTTCTGGAGCTGCATCCACTGCAGGGAAGTAATCTATAGATCTGCTCTGTTCTCCTTTTTTATTTGTTGTTATTGAAGTATAATTGATATACAATATCCTGTTAATTTCAAATGTACATCATAGTGATTTGATAATTTTATACATTACAAAACAATCTCCATGATAAGTCTAGTTACCATCTGTCACCATACTAAATTATTTCAATATTATTTACTATAATTTCTATGCTGTACATTACATCCCCATGATTTATTATAAGTAGTATTTTGTACCTCTTAATCCCCTTTATCTGTTTTGCCCACGGTTGGTTTCCTATGTCTGTGAGCTTGTTTTTGTTTTGTTTGTTCATTTTCTTTTTAGAGTCCACATACAAATGGAATCATATGGTATTTGTCTTTCTCTGACTTATTTCACTTAGCATAATACCCTCTAGATCTATCTGTGTTGTCACAAATGGGAAAATCTCAGTCTTTTATTGTGGAGTAATATTCCATTGTGAATGTATATCTGTGTGTGTGTGTGTGTGTGTGTGTGTGTGCATGTGAGCGCACGTGTATCACATATTGTTTATCCATTCATCTATTGATGGACACTTAGGTTGCTTTCACATATTGGCTATTGTAAACAGTGCTGCGATGAACATAGGGGTGCATGTATCTCTTCAAACTGGTGTTTTGTTTACTTTGGATAAATACACAGAAGTAGAATTGCTGGGTTGTATGGTAATTCTTTTTTTTTATTTTCTTGAGGAACTTCCACATTTTTTTCCATAGTAACTCCACCAATTTACATTCTCACCAACAGTGTATAAGGGTACCTTTTTCTCCACATTTTTGCCAACACTTTTTTTTTTTGGTCTTTTTGATAGTAGTCAACCTGAGAGGTGTGAGGTGGTACCTCATTGTGGTTTGGATTTGCATTTCCCTGATCTTTAGTGATTTTAGGCATCTTTTCATGTGCCTGTTGATATTGCTATATTTTAAATTCTTAAGAAGCCTCCAAATCCAGGAGTCTATCTTTGAAAAGAGAGGTGTTGAATTTTCTAGCTCTTCTTAATGTCATCCTCACACGCTCATCAATACAAACCAACTAAAATTTCACATGGAAGAAAAATTGCCTTCTTCATGAACTTGACAGTTGATAACACCATGATGTGTCAAAAGTGGAAAAGATGTTAGAAGTCTTTTTCCTTAGCCTTATTATTTGATATTTGGAAGGCAGCATAGTGTAGGAGAAAAAGGATTTGTAGCTAAGTGTCATGGGTATAGTTATTATCTGAGTGACCTTGGACTGGTGATAAAACATATCTCAATTGATTGGCATCATCTCTATGTTATAATTATCCACTTAGTATCCTG
Organism: Felis catus; assembly: GCF_018350175.1. Taxonomy (NCBI): domain Eukaryota; kingdom Metazoa; phylum Chordata; class Mammalia; order Carnivora; family Felidae; genus Felis; species Felis catus. Next base: position 63,971,742 of record NC_058379.1, on the reverse strand, counting down.
GATATATAAAGAATGCTTACAAATCAGTAAGAAAAAATCAAATGTTCCATATATATATATATATATATATATATATATATATATATATATGACATTCACAGAAGAATCTGAAAGGCTAATATACATTTCAAAAGATGTTCGGTCTCACAAGTAACACAAGAAATAAAATGACAAGGAGATATGCTTCATACTATCAGATTAGCAAAAGAAAAAAAAATAGAACCAATCAATTTTGAACATTGGTCAAAAGATACTGCAAAACAGGGGCTCTGTCATTCTTTGAGCTCCCCCAGTTACTCCACAGAGCTATCTAGCTGTATCTACTGATGGTAAAGATGAAAATGTCCTATAGCTGAAAATTTTTACTTCTAGGTATATACCCTGAAGGAGTTCTTACAATGACTTATAAGTAGTTCTATAACTCTTATATTGTAGCATCATTTGTGGTAGCAAAACTGAACATTTTGACTATGTTCAGCCATAGACTGTTCTATGTCAGGTAAAATAAAAGAACTAGATTTATTTGCATAGACATGGATAATCTAAAAGTAAATTATTTATAGGAAAAGGTAAGTTGCATAAGGTAACATATAACATTATATAAAACTTTAAAATATACAAAGTAATATACTATTTATAGATATATATTGTGAGAAGTAAGTGAGATGATTCATTTTCCAAAATACCAAATAAAAACTGTGCTGTCTAGTTAACAACAGGTTTTACAACCTATTGGAAATATGTATAAACACTGCCACCCCCCATGGAGTCCCAAACCCTTAGACACTTCACTTCCTGATTCTTCTTCCATTCTCCATTTCACAGGCTTATTTTTTGTGGGCTTTGCAATAAGCATGTGCCAAAGAACTGAAGTCTCTGTGTCAGTTCAAGGGATGTACATTTGTTCCAATCAGACTACTTTTTGCCTCTGCATGGGCATAGGCAACCTTCAAGTAAGGCTGTAACCTCTGTAGTACTCAGCCAATGAGGAATCAGAGGAGGGACTTCGTGCTAGGAGATAAATTGTCTGCTGTAACCGCCCTGAGTGTACCTGTCCATCAGACACCCACTCTTTCAGTAAAGTTGATTAACCCCTCACTTCACTGTGCTCCAAATCTCTGTGTCCATCCCTCCTTTGATTGGGGCAGTGGGCTCATTTCCCCCATATATGTATATAATAGACCTAAAAAAATATATGCACTGAAATACAACCAAAATTCTATTTGTGTAACTGGGAAGGAAGATGGAACTAAAGGGCAGAATAAGGGGGCTTTAACATTATTAGTTGTGTATTTTTCCCCCAAATCATACAGGATTCAATTTAATGGGACTATTTTTTAAAGGATATTTTTACTGTATATTTTCTTTTTTTTTAAATTTATTTTAGAAAGAGACAGCATGAAGTGGGGAGAGGGGCAGAGGAAGAAAGAAAGAGAAAATTCTAAGCAGGCTCCATGCTTGGTGCAGAGTGCCTATCGGGGCTTGATCCCACTACCCTGGCATCATGACCTGAGCTGAAATCAAGAGTCAGTCACTGAACTGACTGAGCCACCCAGATGTCCCAAAAGGGCTATTATTAAAAGGGTGTTGTGGTAGATTTATTAGGAAGAACAAAAACATGAAGCTATTTACATAAAAAAAATTTTAAAGTTTTTGTCATGAAAAATAGAAACATACACCAAAGTACACAGAATAGTCATGTGTCCAACACCCTAGATTCAACGATGTCAAATCCCATTAATTTGTTATGTCTATACTCCCATTTGCTTCCCTTTTGGCATTATGTACATATTTGAAGACAATCTCAGGCACTATCTCAAGTAATATATTATTTTATATAAAATGCAACATCTTATAGTTCTGAGTACACAAATATATTTTGTATCAGCCTTGGGACATTTCTGTAGTTTTTTTTTTTTTTAATGTTTACTTATTTTTGAAAAAGATTAAGAGTAAGCAGGGAAGGGTCAGAGAGAGAAGGAGAGAAAGAGAATCCCAAGTAGTCTCAGGGCTATCACTGTTCAGCACAGAGACCCATGCGGGGCTCAGACCCACAAACCGTGACATCATGACTTGAGCGGAAATCAAGAGTTGGACGCTTAACCAACTGAGCCACCCAGGTACCCTGTAATTAAATTTTAAAAAGGAAATAATAAAATGGCAAGGGGGAGTGAAAGAGAGAAATCAAATAAATAAAAGAAACAATCACTCTTGATTGTTTCTAATCATTTTCTCCAAGGCCACCAAGAAACTGAATTCTAGATTATTGTTTTTATATTTCACCCAGTAGAATTCTCCTTCCTCTATACAAAGAAGCAGAATTTCAAAGGATGTCATCAGAGAACATCATTTTTTTTAACAGAGAGAGATGTTGAGTATTTATTGCATTAGAATGAGTTCCTTTCAGCAAGACTATCCACAATGAGGAACTTCCTGTGTGGAACCCACCTATGCACTTTAAGCAAAGCAAAGCACTTGTTCTACAAAGCAAAGGTCAATGTGAGATTTGTAATGTCTTTAAACATTAGCTTTGTAAAGAAGATTCTCAGCAGTATTTTCATCAGGTTCACCAAAGGACTCCTCAAACAGCCCCCTGGCTTCAACAGTCTTGAGAGGGAGGGTTTTCACGTGTATTTTTTACTTAAATAAATGGGAAGAGATTCACACCCAGAGTTCCCAAGGCATGTGTCAGCACCTATTTTTGATTGGGAAAAATCCTCCAAGTATTATGGAAAATAGAAATTTAAACTACCACATAACAGGGGGATTGATCAATGACAAGAGACATAAATTAGAAAGTGGTGAAAAGAAATTTATTATCTTCCTTTCTTTTACACAGTGCACACGTCATTTGAATGTAGGTGTCCAGGACAATTAATTTTACTCAGGTGAGAGAGAAGATAATTAGGTATCAGGAGGAAGCATGGCTATACAGCACCATTTCCTCTTAAAATGTGAAAATTTAATCCACATGTCAAAGATTAATTTAAAATCTCTTTTTAGAATATACCAATTGAATTTAAGGTGGGAAAATGTTTTATGTCAAGAACTGCTTAGATTCATGAATGGCATAATTTAGTACATTCTCTTAGTTAAATATCTTTAAAAAATAAACCATAGAGATGTTTGATAAATAGTTCAGGAAGAACTACAACCACAAAATATGCCCAATAACTTCAATAAATGGAAAATATTATCTTTATATATTTAAAATTAATTATAAACAATATTATTGTCAGTTTTATTTTGGGAAAATGTGGGATACTTAGAAAACTAGAAGTGTGAATGTGTCCACTTAGGAAACTAAAAAAGTAATATGTCCATGATTTGTTTTAACTGATGACATCTAATTTTAAACATGCAGTTTCTTTTATATTGTACTAGATGTTAAATGTTATTGTACCACACACATCCCCTGAGTCGGGTGGCTACCTTAGTGAACCACAGATCTTAGTGGTTAAAAGTACAGTTACATGCACTCGTTACTCATTAGTTGTTTGAATTTGAAAAAGCAATGTTATCTATTTCTTCATGTATAAAATAGGGATAAAGTGGCACCTGTTTATCTGCTTACAACGAGAATTAAATGAGATACTGTGTGCAAAGTTCCGTTGGGGTAACATTGAGTGGAACAGTTAAAGAATTCTTGAGATATTGTATGTTCTAGCTTAGTAAGCTTACTTAAGTATCATGGGGACAGGACCCATGGGCAGAAAAAGCTACACCTTTGCTGTATGAAGCTGGTGGCTGTATGCTTAGTGCTCAAGGGGGAGGAGATGTGCAGGGAGTATTAGGTCATAAATGTTTTCTTTGAATTTTTACTCACAAAACTACTTCCACAAGATTTCTCTGGTGCCTATCATTCAGTTTGATGTTAAATATCTGTGATATTTATAGGCATGATGAGACCCTTTAAGAATGCAGCAACTAGCCGATATATGATCCTTATGGGAAGTATGCAGGCTATAGGTCAGCCTTCTGGGCTACAGTTAAACATTTTTCTCCTTCCTTCATCATTCTCTTCATCATGCCTGGCAATAGTATGTATTGATTAATTATAGTTATCATGATATTTTGATGAATTTGGCTAATATACATTATTTTCTACTTACATGTTTTTCTTTGGTAAAAATGTTGAAATGTTAGGGGTGATAGGGAAAAATCTGTTACATGATGGCCAACAGAACTAATACAGAAATTCCAGTTCCTGATGGGAGACTCCCCTTCCGGGTTCTTTCTACCCCACTTGGCTGGAGTGCCAAATTACTACTAATGAGGAATGTGGAAGTAACAGACTATACATTGTTCCCTCTGCTAACACTCAGGAGGCTCAGACCTCTGGAGAGTGATCGCCTCTGAGCCCCAGGTGTGAAATAAACCTCCTGCTTCTAAGATCTCTTAGTGCCACTTGGTTCTTCCAGCGGGTGATTCAGACCAGGTTCTGTAACAGCAGTACTATTGATGTCATGTAGTTACTTGTATAATAACATTTTCTTCATGGATTATACCTTTTACCAACATCATGCACACACAAAAATCCTGGTCTTTCTCTCCTTCTGTCTCTGCCCCTCCCCCACTTGTACAAGCTCACATGCTCTGTCTCTCTCAGAAAAAAATAAGTAAACAAACTTAAAAAAAAAATTTAACCCCTCGTGTAGGAGTAAGAAAACCTGAATTTAAGTGTGAGATTTAGCCTTTCTTTCTTAGTGTTTGTGTGTTCTTGGGGAGACAGTAAGAGGACAGATCATGGCATGTCCTATGTGTTGTATCAAGCGTAAGTAACTTAGGTTTTTTTCTTAGGGATGAGGAAGTGGGGAGGAGGGTCAGTGGGACTAAAGAGCTTTGAGTAGGACGGTAAACAAGTACTCTCAATGAGTGAGAAGAATCATTCAAAAGGGGGTAGGCTGGTCTTACAAAGCAGGCCGAGGAGTTGTTGGAAAAATGTAGGCCAGAAATGTTGTGAGCCTGAACCAAGACCATGGGAATGAGAATGGAAATGTCAACCAAGAAATAATTCACTGAAAATTTAAACAAACAGGCATTTATTGGGGCAATTGGAGTTGCAATTTGGGAGACAGATTCAGGTAGAAAGCTGACTCATGTTCCTAGGAAGACAAAGAGGGACAGACTTATAAAGACAAAAGGTCATGAGTGCAATTCTCATTTAGGTCCTCTATGCAAAACAAGGACTGAAAATAGGTTAACAGGGGGGTGCCTGCGTGGCTCAGTCCCTTGAGCATCTGACTTCGGCCCAGTTCGTGATCCCGCACTTTGTGGGTTCAAGCCCCACGTGGGGCTCTGTGCTAACCGGCTCAGAGCCTGGAGCTTGCTTGGGATTCTGTGTCTCCTTCTCTCTGCCCCTTCCCCACTCTGTCTCTCTATCTCCCAAAAATGAATAAACATTAAAAAAAATGTAGAGGATGGAACTGGAGGGTATTATGCTAAGTGAACTTAGTCAGAGAAAGACAAAAATCATATGACTTCACTCATATGAGGACTTTAAGAGACAAAACAGATGAACATAAGGGAAGGGAAACAAAAATAATATAAAAACGGAGGGGGACAAAACAGAAGAGACTCCTAAATATGAAGAACAAACAGGGTCACTGGAGGGGGTGTGGGAGGGTGATAGGCTAAATGGGTAAGGGGCATTAAGGAATCTACTGAAATCATTCTTTCACTATATACTAACTAATTTGGATGTAAATTTTAAAAAATAAAAAATAAAGTTAAATCAAAAAAATTAGAAAATAGGTTAACAAGAATGAGTAGAGTTAATATGCAAATGAGAAATTGAGACTTGTCAAATCTTGTTGGCTATTTTCAAAGTGAAGAATAGGAAAGATTCAAGTGTCCTGGTGAGGAGGGGGTTAAATACAGGCTGAGGGCTTGCAGCTGGCAAAAAGTTTATAATTTCTCTGCCGAGGATGTGCATAAATTCCTCCTCTTACGGCTTTCCAATCCTATTTTAAAAGAGACTGTCTTAGCTAGGCTTGCTTGCTCCATTTTGAAATCTCCCTTTACGAAAGAATGGGGTTCATAGGAGGAAGCTGCCTGGCATCATAAGTAGTGATATCAACAGTTCTGGCCAGTATGCACCCTGCTGGCTTAAATACATTTCCTGTTGTTACTGTAGAGAGATGGTTTAAAAATGAATACCAAGACCCATAAAAATAAAAGCATTAGGAGATGGGAACTACTGAATAAGGAAGGCCCTTTCAGTAATATAAGGAAGTGGGGAAGTCAGTCAGGAAGGCATTAATTCCAGTTTTAAAGTAAATGCATAAACCGAGACTCAGAAAACTTAAGCAGTTTATTCACAGTGCCAGTTTTAAATGCTCAGATCTTCTGTGTTCTATTCTCTTTCCATTCTGCTGCCTCTGAAGTCACAATGCATGGGCAATCATTTTCTCCCTGTGATTAAGGCTGAGCCTCTGTGGGAGTCTCAGAAGGAGTTGAAAATACGCTTTCCTGTGAGCAAGATTCTCACACCCTGAAAATGAGTAGCCTTGAGAAAAGTCACTGTGTCATTTCAAAAGCTTCCAAAGAGAGTCAGAAAGGGTTGGTTTTGCTGGATATAAAATGTCTTGCCATGAAGTCCCATCAAGAAGCTTTCCAGTTAGCCCCCTCCTTCATAATAACCCCACGTGTAGGATTCTTTCCCCTAGAAACAGAACTAAGAATGGTTGATTTTTCTTATATGACTGACACATGTTGCAGACCTGACACTTCTTGGATTTCTGGGCCTTTAATCTTGTTCTTTTCTTCTCATTGGAATATTCATAAAAATAGTAGCTGGCATGCTCTTGAGTCTTTTGCCCCTCATTTTTCACCTTCACCGAAGGGTCTCCTCATCCTCCATTCTCTGTGAAACTCCATTCATTATTCAGGTCCCAGACCAGCCCTCATGACCTCTGTAAGGCTAACTTTCAGAAACCACCCACAAGACTCAGATAACAACAATCATTTGACTAATATAATACTTTCCCAGCTAGTGTAGTTTTAAGACATAAGGTTTTTAAATCAGAAGACTTGAGTTAGCCTTCAGCTTTCATCACATAAGCCATGTAGCCTCAGAAAGGCTACTCATGTTCTTGTGTTGGGGTATTTGTTGTTGTTATTGTCTGTCATCAATGTTTCAATATAAAATTGGATAATAAAAATAATAATAATCAGAAGAAAGAATAATATATCTGAAGATACTTTGCAATACTTTGCCAAGGTATAACTTGACTTTTCAATATAATTATAAGGTCCAGAGGGACCCCCTCATATATTTATATACTTTCCCATATATCTAAACACCGTGATTTGTGCATCATATAATCAATAATTATTTACTGAATAAATATAACTTCAGCTCCAAATTTTATTTGAAAGTGGTACAGTATGTTGGTGTATTCCCCAGCCCTGTTGCAAATTTCATCTATAAGCTAAAGAGTGAATAACGAATGAAAATAGAATTAATAACTACAACTAAAGTTGACACACACAGTCACATGAAGTATTGATACAAGGTTTTAGTTTTTCTACAATTTTCTTCCCTTGGATTGTGCCTTGGCTACAAGTTCTCTTATTAGGCTAATAAAGACATAATGAAATATTAGAAATGAATCACTGATTATATTATGGTAATAAGTAAATTATTTTACCAGACTAAATGACTATCATAATAATAGCATAGCTAAGATTTATAGGTAGTTTTTTACTCTCAGCTGTTAACCTTATTGATGAAATAATAGAGAAATTAGTCTCTGCCACCTTTATCAAATGACATATTTTTTACAGCTATTCTTTTAAAAAATTTTTTTAATGTTTATTTTTGAGAGAGAGAAACAGACCACAAGACAGGGAGGGGCAGAGAGAGAAGGAGACACAGAATCTGAAACAGGCTTCAGGCTACAAGCTGTCAGCAGAGCCCGACATGGGACTCAAACTCACGAACCATGAGATCATGACCTGAGCTGAAGTCAGATGCTTAACCAGCTGAGCCATCCAGGTGCCCCCATCAAATGTTTTATTACCCACTTGACTAGTGAACATTAACTAGGTGCCTGAAAGAATAAAATAGTGCAACTAGTCAATATCTTTGAGAAAGAAGTTACATAGTTTAAAAATATTTACTCTTTGAGTAGAATTACTTATTTGGGAAGAAAAGCTTGATATGCCTGTCAAAATATGTCACACCTCCTTAGCTTACCTCTCTTCAGTCTTAAGGTACCATAAAAAAGAAGAAATGTTCTAATTCTGATGTGTTTATGAAGAGGGAACAAATGGAAAGCTGTGAAATGTACAAACCTCCATTCTTCTCCATCTCCTTGACTTTTCTGCCTGAATTTGAAGAGCAGTAGGACTTTGCAAAAAGTCCTTCTTAAAAAACTTTTAAGAAGACAGAGTTGATTGAGGAAAGGCATCATGTTTACTTGATGTCCTTCAGAGGCCAAATTTTACGCCTGTGGAAACTCTGACCATGTGGTATTTGTCAGGACTTAAGCTCATGATAAATTTTCCATGTTACGATAATTGTTCTATTAATGTTGCCTTTGTTTCCCATAAGCAGACTTGAATTAGGGCAAACATTTTTTAAAGTTTTTATCCTTTAATAGTCTCTCACTTATTGTAAAACAAACCAAAAACTTACTCAGGGCCATACCATAACTGGTACCTGCTTATCTTTACATAGAATATAAAGCAAGACTGCACAAAATGTGTAAATTATATGTTTGCTGTCAAAATATGAAGTGCAGGATTGTGATACTTGAGAAAAGGGAAAAACACTATGTGAGTCCTATGATTAATTCTGCTTCTTTCCTCAAAGCAGAAACATCCATTCATCATACAGAAACTCTCAGCCAGAGAAAGCCAAGAAACAATGAAGCATCAGTAGCAAGAATAGCACTTAACACTCAGATCTTCATTTCTTTTTTTTTTTTAAGATTTTTTTTATTCAAGCGTAATTAGCTCACAGTATTATGTTATTAGGTATACATACAATATGATTCAATAATTCTATACATTTTTCTGTGCTCATTGAGATAAGTATACTTTTTTTTTTTAGGTGATGGATATGTTCCCGCCCCCCCCCATGGATATTTTATTTTATTTTTTAATTTTATTTTTAATTTTTTAACATTTACATCCAAATTAGTTAGCATATAGTGCAACAATGATTTCAGGAGTAGATTCTTTGATGCCCCTTACCCAGAGATAAGTATAATTTTAAACCCTTTGTCTATTTTAGCTCTCTCCCTCTTAACCTCTCCCCTGGCAATCACCAGTTTGTTCTCTATGTTTAAATTATGTTTTTTGGCTCTTCTTTGTTTGTTTGTTTTGTTTCTTAAATTCCACATATGAGTGAAATCATATGGTATTTGTCTTCCTCTCACAGACTTATTTTACTTTGCATTATACCCCATAGGTCCATCCATCTTTTGTAAATGGCAAGATTTTATTATGGTTGAGTAATATTCCATTGTGTATATATTACCACATCTTCTTTACCCATTAATTTATTGATGGACATTTGGGTTGCTTTCATATCTTCACTGTTGGTAAATAATTCTACAATAAATAGGGATGTATATATCTTTTCAAATTGTTTTTTTTTTCATTTATCTTTGAGTAAATACCCAGCATTGGAATTATTGGATCCTATGGCATTTCTATTTTTAATTTTTTTGAGGAACTTCCATACTATTTCCTACAAAGGCTGCACCAATTTATATTCATACCAGCTTTGCATAAAAGTTCCTTTTTTCCCCACACCCTCATCAACACTTGTTATTTATTGTGTTTTTGATTTTAGTCATTCTGTTCAGTGCAAAGTAATATCTAATTGTGATTTTAACTCACATTTCCCTGATGATTAATGATGTTGAGCATCTTTTCATGTATCTGCTAGCTATCTGTATGTCTTCTTTGGAAAAATGTCTTCTCAGTTTCTCTGCCCAAAGATTATATATCTTTTTGGTGTTGAGTTGAGTTGTATAAGTAATTTTTTTTTAATGTTTATTTTTTTTTTTTGAGAGACAGAGAGAGACAGAGCATGATCTGGGGAGGGGCAGAAAGAGAGGGAGACACAGTATCTGAAGTAGGCTCCAGGTTCTGAGCTGACAGCACAGAGCCCAATGCGGGGCTCCAACTCACAAACCGCAAGATCATGACCTGAGCCGAAGTCAGATGCTTACCCGACTGAGCCACCCAAGCACCCCTCTAAGTTCTTTATATATTTTGGATGTTAACTCCTTATTGGATATATCATTTGCAAATATCTCCTCCCATGCAGTAGGTTGCTGTTTTGTTTTGTTTTTTTTTCCTTGGCCTTGCAAAAGCTTTTTATTTTGTTGTATAAAAAATATTGATGAAAAAGGGACCCCTGGGTGGCTCAGTCAGTTGAGCATCCGACTTCAGCTCAGGTCATGATCTCACAGTTCGTGGGTTCGAGCCCCATGTTGGGCTCTGTGCTGACAGCTCGGAACCTGAATCCTCCTTCGGATCCTGTGTCTCCCTCTCTCTCTCTCTCTGTTGCTCTCCCGCTTTCTCTCTCTCTCTCTCTCTCTCTCTCTCTCTCTCTCTCTCTCTCAAAAAGAAATAAACATTAACAAAATTGTTTAAGAATATTGATGAAATAAATTGAAGATGACACAACCAAATGGAAAGATATGCCATGCTCATGAACTGGAAGAACCAATATTGTTAAAATGTCCATACTACCCAAGGCAATCTACAGATTTAACATAATCCCGATCAAAATACCAAAAACATTTTTCACAGAACCATAACAAATACTCCTAAAATTTGTAATGAACTACAAAAGATCCTGAATATCCAAAACAAGCTTGAAAAAGAACAATAATGCTAGAGTATCACAATTCCAGACTTCAAGATATACTACAAAGCTGTAGTAATCTGAACAGTTTGATACTGGCACAGAAATGGGCATGTGTATCAAAGGAACAGAATAGAGAGTCCAGAAGTAAACCCACACTTTTATAGTCAAGTAATATATGACAAAAGAGGGCAAGAATATACAATGGAAAAAAGACAGTCTCTTTAACAAATGGTGGTGGGAAAACTGGACAGTTATATGCAAACGAGTGAAACTGGACCACCTAGGTGGCTCATTCCATTAAGAATCTGACTCTTGCGCTCCTTATCAGGGAAATACAAATCAAAACCACACTCAGGTATCACCTCACGCCAGTCTGAGTGGCCAAAATGAACAAATCAGGAGACTATAGATGCTGGAGAGGATGTGGAGAAACAGGAACCCTCTTGCACTGTTGGTGGGAATGCAAATTGGTGCAGCCACTCTGGAAAACAGTGTGGAGGTTCCTCAGAAAATTAAAAATAGACCTACCCTATGACCCAGCAATAGCACTGCTAGGAATTTATCCAAGGGATACAGGAGTACTGATGCATAGGGGCACTTGTACCCCAATGTTCATAGCAGCACTCTCAACAATAGCCAAATTATGGAAAGAGCCTAAATGTCCATCAACTGATGAATGGATAAAGAAATTGTGGTTTATATACACAATGGAATACTATGTGGCAATGAGAAAAAATGAAATATGGCCTTTTGTAGCAATGTGGATGGAACTGGAGAGTGTGATGCTGAGTGAAATAAGCCATACAGAGAAAGACAGATACCATATGTTTTCACTCTTAGGTGGATCCTGAGAAACTTAATAGGAACCCATGGGGGAGGGGAAGGAAAAAAAAGAGGTTAGAGTGGGAGAGAGCCAAAGCATAAGAGACTGTTAAAAACTGAGAACAAACTGAGGGTTGATGGGGGGTGGGAGGGAGGAGAGGGTGGGTGATGGGTATTGAAGAGGGCACCTTTTGGGATCAGTACTGGGTGTTGTATGGAAACCAATTTGTCAATAAATTTCATATATAAAATAAAAAAAAAGAATCTGACTCTTGGTTTTGGCTCAGGTCATGATCTCACAGTTCATGAAACAGCCCCACATCAAGCTCTGTGCTGACAGCATGGAGACTGCATAGGATTCTCACTCTCCCCCTCAGTCTCTGCCCCTCCCTAGCTCATGGTTTCTCTCAAAATTAAAAAAAAAAATGAAATTGGATAATTTTCTTACACCAAAACAAAAAATAAACTCAAAATGAGTTAAAGACCTAAATGTGAGACCTGAAATTATAAAAATCCTAGAAGAAAATATAGGCAGTAATTTCTTTGACATCAGCCATAGAAGCATTCTTCTAGATGTGTCTCCTCAGGCAAGGGAAGCAAAAGTAAAAATAAACTATTGGGACTATACCAGATCTTTAATATCTTTCTCCCTTAAAAGAAACAGGAGTCCTTAGAAAAAAAGACTGACTCCCACCCTAAGGCAGTGAATGAACCTAGATTATATTGTTGCTCCAGAGAAAGCATGACAATGTTCATGGCACATATCAAAAACACACAGAGACCAGGTTGAAGGTGCTTCCACTTGCCAAACTTGGGGCAATTTGAGTATCAAAATAAATAATGAAAGCAATGAATAAAGTAAGAATCCATGAATCTTTATGGATATAAAAAATGAATAAATTAATTAATGGCAAGAAGGAAAATCTCTTTTAGATACAGAAGGCATGGTACAGTTAAACAATCATCAAGGAATTCATAAATTAGTGGGTGACTGATAAGCATATTAACATTTTCTCAAAGTAATAACTAATTAAAAAGATAAAATGTTAACTTTATGGTGCAGATCCCTGGTGGACACCACCTTAACCAAGTGATTAATGTCACCAAAACTGGGAGTAGCTGACATGTGCATTGGTGATGAACTGAGAAGGGCACAGCATCACTTCTGAGAACACATGCAAGGGAGGGATTATAATGGTTGACCATGGCCTTTCAACTAGCTGAGGAGTGAGGACAACCTGACGGTTGTCTTTACAACTCTTAGCCTCACTTTACAGATAAGGACACTGAGATCCAGTAGGTCAACTGACCTGTTCAAGTTCACCAACGAATGAATGCCAAGGACAGTTTTAAACCCTGTACATTTTTATTCTTTGTATACAATTTTAAACAAACAAAATATGAGATTAAAGAATGGGAATTAAATGGGTTTCTTCCCAGAAAAAACTGCATAAATTTGGACTCTTAACTTCCCAAGATATCTATTACCATTGCCAGTTTACAATTGTGCTGTTATAGAAGCAGAATGCCTGTCTGTGGCATAGAGTTCTTCCTTAAATGGCAGCCCAGCTTCAATATACTCACATCAGGTAAATATATTCTTTGTGAAAACCTCAACACATTCAACATTTTTATGTGAAGCATAAGTCCATTTGGGGATTTTTGTCTGTTGTCTACAAATTGTCAGAAACACAGGAAAGTCAAGCAGCCAGTACTTGCAACATAAAACACTGTGCCAATAGACAATGTTTCTATGAAGTTTTCATTTAAAATACCTCACCACTCAAAAAACCAGTTAAGAAATCTCCCTTCAGAGTTTCCAAATCTGTCACAGCTTTACTTCTGTCTGGAGGCAGTTATAAAGAATTGCTCCAAATGCAGTATTCTTTGTAAGTTCATGTCAATTCCTTTAGTTTAAGTTTTAAAAAATTTACAAAAGTTTCTGGTTTCTTAGAAGTTTTATAGTAAAAATTTATAAAACATAACTACATATAAAATATGGTGCCAGAGTAGAAATCTGTGAAATGCAGTGCTACCTCAAAGAGTTAAAATCTCACTGATCCAATACCTAATATACATGCACACACAAAGGACTGAATGTAGCTATTATAGAGCCAAGGCAAGGTTTGTTAGTTCAAAGGCAAAGGGTGCCTGATCTGGGTCTGTACTCTAAGTATGAAAGTGTATATTTGGATAAGGGAGGATAGGGGTTGCCCAAATGTCCAAATAGAGAATGCATACAGAGGAATTCTGAAATGTAAAAGCAAAAGTAAGCACAAGGAATTATATTTAACAGTTGTATGTAGTATTTCATAGGCTTACTCAACATACCCAGATGTTAATGTTTGTTTGGGTTGAAAATGTCTTTTATCTGAAGAAACTCAGAGATAATCATCCCATAGGTGGCATCCCAGTGAGCCAGCAAAGTATCTGCTTCAGGATTAGTTGCTAGTGGTCCCAGGAAGGAGTCTCACTCCCACCTCTTCCTATGTTTGCTCTGGCTGATATATTCCTGAGTACATCTGAGGCTTTATCACCCTTAACAAACATAAGCAGTAAAGGGGATCAAAGTTCCTTTGGTGTTCAAGGAGAAAACATACTGAAGGTCCTCTGCAGTGATGGAATACAGAAACTCCATATGACCCCATACTAATAAAAGAAAACACTCAAGCAACATCTACAAATTATGTATTATGAAGTGCTTACAGGAGAGATTAACACCTGTATTAAAGGTATTAACACCTGTATAAAAGATAACTTTATTGATTTAATCGAAGCCTTAAGGAGGGAAATGAATGACAAGAGATTAAAAATTTAATACAGGTAGAGTCAAGTCAGGAGAACTCTCTGCATAAGAAAAGAGCAAGGCAGAAAGGTCCCTGCATAAAGGCGAACACTATTTTTATCTCTAACAATTTAATTCAAAAACAGAGACACCTATGTCTTATTCAGCACTTCTGTGCCACAGGTAAGGTCTAGTTCATTACATATATTTAACTCCTTGAATCTTCACCATGACTTTAAACAGCATGTAATATTTTAAATGGAAATGATGATGAAATTAACTGTATTCCAACATTGGGTTTTGAATGAATACTTTTCCTTTTCCAAATCTATTTACACCTATCTCAGAATTTGAACATTCACACAAACAAAGCATTAAAATAAATAGGAATTTTTGCTTATTGTTAGGTTTTATAATAGTCATTTGGAAAAATCAATGAAACTATACATCCTGATTTATGAAGAAAACAATCATTAATTTGTTACATGAAGTTTGCCTAATAGAGTTACCCACAGACAGAAAATGAATCATGATATGTTCCTTCTTTCTTCCTTTTAATCAATGTTTACAAAGAGGGATTTTGCTTTTGTTCAGTTTCCTAAGAAACCTGATTTGAAAAACCTAAGTTCTATTCAATTATATAGCAAATATCAATTTTTTGTTGTTCTTTCTTCAGTAATAAATATCATGCCTATGCTCTCCAATATGGTAAGCACTATGCACATATGGCTAGCACATACAATCTGACTGGTCCAAATTGAGATGTGCTATAAGTAGAAAATGCATGCTGCATTTCCAATATCAGGTATAAAAATTTAAAAACAAACAATGTAAACTGTATCATTAAATTTTTATATTAGTTGCATTTAAAAATGATATTTGAATATATTCAGTTAAGTTAAAAATATGTATTATTGTTATGAATTTCACCTATTTCTTTGTAATTTTTTTTAATGTGGCTACTTGTAAATCTAGGGTTATGTATGTGGCTTGCATTATATCTCTATCAGGCAGTGTGAAGGTCCAGGCAGGAAAAGTGTTCTTTCCATATTGAGCATCTAGTTTATGTTCTGTTACAATGTTTGTCTTCTCTTGTCTACTCCTTTTTTCATCTTTCTTAGTGCTTATACTTAGTGTTTAGTGCTTTCTACTATTAGAAAGGTAAACAGATAGTGAGAGATCATCCCATTTATTCTACAAACTATCAGTGAAAAGAACTTATGCTACACCTATGGTCTATGGTCATATCACTCTCTAAATGAATTTCTTCAATGACTTTCTGTTTTCCTCAGGGTAACATGCAGGTATCTGTCACATAACTTATAAGACCTTAAATAACCTGGCCCTAGCCTTTGGTCAAGCTTCATCTCTTCCTACTTCCCACCTAGCAATCATATCACCTCTATGCAAATTTCTGTTTGTTCCTTATACAGGACATCTGTTTAATCCTATTTCATGCGATTAAATTTGTTCATCCTCTAGTTGCTGGTATCTGGCAAAAGGAATTCCTTAATTCTCTAAAGCTCTAAATTTGGGTTAGACATCTTAATTATATATTGTAATATCCCTGATATGAGCTGTGATGCTATATTTTAATTTATATGAATTATGTGATATTTTAGGTGTGCATTGTCTTTCTCTCCTGTAGTGTTTCTTCAGAAGAGACACTATAAACACTTTGGGCAGGCAATTCTTCATTATATGGGTCTCTCCAAGGCAGTGCAGGACGTTTATCATACCTAGAACTTAACCACTAAAGATCCACAGCACTGCCCAATCATGTCAGTCAGTAGCACCCAAGCTCTCTCCTCCCCCCACTACATATACACACATTCACCTCTTGCCACTTTTCCACACCCCACCTAAGGAGATTAATCACTCCTGGTTGAGACCCGCAGGACTATAAGCCCCATGAAATCAAGAGACCATGTTTATTTCATCATTGAGTCCCTTGTACCCAATGTAGTATCTACCATACAGAAGGAGCTCTCTGCTTATTAAAGCAGGATTTATCCTGGTATTAGTTTGTTCTTTATAACATGATATACCCCTACGCATTTTCTATACAAATCAGAGCGAATTTAAGGAATTTATACTCCATATTTAGCAAATACTCACAGAGGTCACCACTATTCATCCATTCCTTGTTGAATCTACAACCCAGGCCCTGAAATGAGAGTTGAGGAAACTGTCCTTCCCCTCATAGCCTCTGAATTCCAAGCTCTTTTAAATATCAAGGTTTATACACTGGTGCAACTCAAATGAATTTATGCAATATCCAACTTAATAAAAAGTCACTTCTAATACTTCAGATATTTAGTCCATGATTATTGTTCAATAAGCATTTGTTAACTTAGGAATAATATGTAAGGGACAATTTTCTATAAAGATAATAAAAATACGTGTAAAATTTAAAGAAAAAGGAGTAATTGAGTTTAACTACTATGTCGACTAATTCATGGCAAATGATTTCCTGTAATCCTCCAATTATATTGGTTAGTATCTAAGCAGCTTATCTAGAAGAGGTCGAATCTAATGCTTACCTGGGCTATCTCGTCACCATCCTCCATGCTTGTCCCAATGTTCCTCCTTGCTACCCAAGGTATCAGTGTTGGCAAAGCCCCAACATCATTTCTACTACATGCCATCTGTGTATTGCAGCTTTTGTTGTAATGAGTCCTAGATCCTAAGATCTGGCCATTAATGGTGTGAGATAGAAAATGAGGATTCGTATTAGGTGCAGAGATAAAGACTAGAGCCCAGCTTCAATAATCATCATTAAGGCAACTACAAAAATATTCAGAAAATAAAAGCCAAACACTCAGAACAACTAAATGAACAGTATTTTCGTTTTGAAATATCATTATAAGCAACTTAAAATGATTTTGGATTAAAGTTTCAGCATAAATAAACTGAAAGTCAAATGTGTGTTATTATTTTAAGGGGGAAAGATATTATTGATCTTGGTAGCTGCCCTAAGAACAAAAATCAACATCTGCAGGGAAGGAGTGATGACTTTGGATTTTCATTGTTGTTAGACACATTTGTAAACCACCTGGTACACCATCTGTACCAAGAATCTGACAAATTGAAAAAAAATTGATGTGCAAATGTGCAAGCTTAAAAGTAAAACAGTTTCCTCTCCCACGTCCATATTTAATCCACCACCTGAAAATACGTACTTACACAGTTTTTTGGAATGAGCTATTTCAGTTCATTGCTATCTTTTCCCTGCAAGCAGGGGCTTATTGTTCTATTTAGATGTTTCAACAACCAGATTATTCATCCCTGTTGATTCTCAGCCTGAAAAATATCTCACCAAGATTGACTGTCTTATCATTTCATTAGTTTCCTAGACACAGCTCTTCTAACCAATTTTAGAAGTAAATTATGTCTTATTTAAACTAATTACTATTCCATATGTTTGTCTTCCTTCTCAGATGTACTAAGAGAATTTTCAATCTAAGCACCATATCATTACAGTTGTATACATTCATACATAACTTCAGTTACTCATTAGTCATGAATTGAGTGCGTACTGAATAGAAATGCCAACACTAGTGTATATTTGAATAAAATGCAAATATTGCCTACAAAAGGCTGCATTTAAGTGGAGAAGGGATACTTGAATAAACAGCTTCAATTAAAGATAGTGAAAGGAAGGAAGGGGCAGTGTCTGGTATACATTGAAAGTGTAGATAATCATCTCTATTCTGCAGAACCATGTTATTGTACATAACGCCTGAAATCCCTTTTTTAATAGCTACCTATTCAGTTATAAAGCTTAATTACTAGTTAAGAGTCATAAAAGTGAGAATATTTCAAGGACTACCACAAAAACATTATGTTAACTTTTAAAATGTATCTGGGCATCTAAAGAGACCTCACAGTGTTCAGAAGACTCTGGATCCTGGCTAAATATTAAATAAATAATTGTTTAGATATTGGGGCTGTAGTGGACACTGTTGGTGCCTCTCCCAGATCCCCTTCACCAGCCTGGTGTACGTGTTCCCCAGCTGCTGTGAGTGTTGGTTGCTAATGCTCATGATTGCACTGTTCTCTAGAGAGAATTATCTTCAGCCAAATGGGAGCTATCTTGCCTTATGTTCCTCACCTCCACAACTAGTTGTATCAACTGACTGACCAACATGAAAATACAAATTGCCAGCTTCCTGACTTTGGGTTTTTCCTCTGTGTAGCACAATTTATGTTCCAGAGCTCCCATGGAGATCAGGCTAAAGCTAGACTCCAGCTGAGATACATGTTGGCTTTCCTCTTTTCCTTTCCCTGTCCTGCTTCCGTCATGCTCTTACTCCTGAAGGCACTGCCTTAAAGAATCACATGGACTTGAATCTTTGTCAGCTTTTCTTTTTAGGGAATCTAACCTCACACAGAGTTTGAACTAAATTAAAAATACTTGTGATAGTATTTCTGACTTTAGAGAATATATAGTAACCGGCTAGTATCTCATTTTGCCATTTTTCATTATAAAAGAGAATTATGCATATGGTAAATATGATCTAATCCATCAATGTTTGCATACTGAAGGGCTAAGAGAACTTTATGAAATAATTTCCTTTATAAAATATTTCCCTTTTAATAACATTTACTGAGCACTAGTTAGGCATGATGTCAGATGTAGAGATGATTTAAAAATGTAACTCTACTCAAGGCTTTTTTTGAAAAAAGATTACCTGAGTCAGGATAATGTGGAGTTAGTTCTTAAAAATAAAGATTGCTGGGCCCTTAAGAGGCCTTTTATCACACTGAGTAAAGATGGACATGTAAATAAGTACCAGCAATACAAAATAGAAAAATAAATTACTTTAATAAACATAATCACATTTGCATGGGTAAAGAGAAGTCTTTTAATAGAGAAAACTTTTATCATAACATTAAGAGTAGTGCAGATGGTACATGTAATGTATCCTGAAATGGTTGAGGGAAAAAGTACGTGTGTGTGTATGTGTGTGTGTGGAGAAAGGTAGGGAGGAAAGGAGGAAGAGAGAATGGTGAAGTAACCACATGAGGTTAAATGTTAATAAAAGATGAAACTAAATAAAGGGTATATGGATGTGTCTTGTACTATTTTTATTTCTGGCACACTGTGTAAATCTAATAAATGAAAAGTATTTTAAAATAATGCAGAATTTTGTTGACAAAATTTGCTCCATGATGAAACAATGGTGTTACGCTGGAGAATATATCTGGTGCTTGTCCCATGGAGTCCTAGAATTTCCTAAGTAATAGGAATGTTTTCTTAATGCTAATGAGGTGACTAGGTGGGCCCCTAGATAATTTCAGAATGACATATCCCAACTAAAAGATTAACAGTTTGGAACTTTGAACAGCCTGACCTCTAAGTTTAGGGGGTACTACAGATGGAATTCAGTCACCTGGCCAATGATTTAATCAACCATGCTTACATGCTCACTAAAAACTCTGGACACCAAGACATGGTAGAACTTCCTGGTTGGTTCGTGGGGTGATATTCCCTGACTTCATAGAGAGCAGGCATGGCAGTTCTGTGTCTGGGACACTTCCAGACCTTGTCCTATGTGTAGTGCTTATAAGAAAACTGCAATAAAAAGAACAGTGTTTTGAATGAGTTCTGTGAGTCATTATAGTGAATTCTTGAACCTGACAGATTTGTGGAAACCCTCCAATTTATAGCCAGCTTGTCATAAGTGCAGGTGGCTCCTAAAAGTTGGGTTGGCATCTGAAGTGGAGAGCAGTCTTGTGGGACTGAGACCTTAAACCTGTGGGATTTTA
Organism: Felis catus; assembly: GCF_018350175.1. Classification (NCBI taxonomy): domain Eukaryota; kingdom Metazoa; phylum Chordata; class Mammalia; order Carnivora; family Felidae; genus Felis; species Felis catus. Next base: position 63,951,532 of record NC_058379.1, on the reverse strand, counting down.
CACTGACTCTGGGTAATTAGTGGTGAGAACAGAATTAAATTGCAGTGTCACCCGGTTGTCATCAGGTAATTAGTGTTAGAGCATTAATGGTGTTGAGTTGTTCAAAAATATGATTGTACCTTATATCTTCCTCATTCAGTGGCCTTTAGAGTTGGGTTCACCTCATGGAATTGAGTCCTCTGTTACCTCTTACTGTCTCTGATTCTGGAAGCCACCATTGAATTCTCAAATCCAGAGAGTTTTATGTGCTCAAAGAAGCATTATATATTCTAATTCTTCTTGTCATTGGCACAATTCTTGTCTTCTTTGCATTATGGAACCTCTTTGGTCACTAAAAAATAGTATAATTTTATATAAATACATTTACCTCAAGAATATAATTTTCTCATACATGACAAAAGATGGAAGATGGCAGAGTATATGTATTCACCACTTTCCCCACATCCCTCCATCTCTTGCCTCTTATTTCATCTACCTGTGGTCATAAGTGTGTTCTCTGCCGTGATCACTTTGTGACTTGCTCAGGTCCGGGTCAACAGAAACCACCCACATTTCAGAATATGCAATCATAGCTCACCTTTCTTTTCCCAACCAAACATGAAAGATTTCTCCTTACAGGCAGTCAGAGTTTATTTTTCTTGTGAAAGCATGATTAGTGTGTGTGTGTGTATATATATATATATATATATATATATATATATATATATATATATATCTGTTAGAAATTAATGACTAGTATATAGACATGGTAAACTATAGATGAAAACTGATTATAGTGTTTGAATGTTCCTGTTGCTAAAGTTGTCTAACATTAGATTGGAAGAAATATCAAAAAAGTCTGTTCTTTCTTGAGTGTGGCATGGATAGAGTGGCATAGGAAGAAATAAAACCATAAAGACTGGATAGTGTTAAAAGCACAAAGAAAATCTAATGAGAAGTGGAGTGTTTTGGACTTTATTCTGTAGAAAACAAGGAAACTCCAGTGTTTTTAAAGGGAACAGACATTATCTGACTGGAGACTTAGGATGATAAATTGGGCCACAGTGTGAAAGAAAGACTGTAAAGGAGTGATAATAGAGTCAGGAGTCCATTGCCACAATTACCAGGTAGGGGACAATGAAGACCTGAATGGGATCAGCAACAGGGGCACGAACTACATAGGAGTGGCTGTCTGAATGTGGGGGACGGAATCTAAAATGATACTGCAGCGTGGAGAAATTTAAGGCATCATGTTTATGATTATTGAGGGTAACATGGATTTGGAACCAGCCCAAAGGGAGATGGTGGTCTTCTAGAGCTTTGAAACATTTGGACATAGCAGAAACAAGAAATAAGGTTAGGTTTGATGTGGACAGATGTGAAATACAACAAAGGCAAATGTTACATTTCCTTCTTCCAAATATTCATATATGCTCTCCCATCACTACAGCTAAAGCAGTCTAGTAACAGCATCCTATATTATGGAAGATCATTTGAATTCCTAATGTCTTTCTATGAATCCTATTTTATTTTAATGAGTGTCATTAGCTTTCATTGGGATATGATTTGGGGGGGTCATATGGAGTCGATGACTCTTTAGTAGGACTATCCTGCACCTAGAATGCATATAAATACATCAATTATTACTAATTAAAGCAACGCCATCCATTATACAGCCCTGTAGACTGGTCATTTTATCATCTTAGAGCTAATTGGTGGCATTTTGGAAACGCATATGCAGAAATGCAGGCACCAGGTGTGTGCGTGTGTGTGTTTTCATTTTTAAGAAATATATATCTTGCCAATGGACTATTTCAGCACTGAAATGTAAAAAGGACTTGATATCATCTATTTTATTATTCTATCTTTAGGTAAACTTTCCTAGCTTATGTCTTTTTTAAGCTGTCAGTATGCTTTATTGTTATAATACCATGTGATCATTTTAAGCTGAATACCCCATATAAATAATATGTAACAGTATGGTAGTTCAGGCTAGCATGAAGCCTTTATGTGGAGATTAATTTTGTCAGTTGAGCTAAATTATCCCGTTGCTAAAACAGCCCTATGATTTTTGAAGCACCTGTGTAATGCTTATTCAGTTCATTTAATACATTGGGGTTCCTTAAAAATATTTTATATACTAGCTAGTATAAAGAAAAATTGTTGGCAAATAAAAATATATATTTATAAGATTTTTTCATTTTATGTCAAGAATTTTAATATAATTACATTATCATTATGACAGATAATTCTACTTAGAATTATATGCTCTTAAATATGGTACTAACATTTCCATAAGGTAGCAACAGGGAGAGCTAATATCCCTGGGACTTTTCAACCTTCATCACATGACTGGAACAAATTTATTTTTTTCTTAATTTTTTAATGTTTACTTCTTTTTGAGAGAGGCAGAAACAGAGCACGAGTGGGAGAGGGGCAGAGAGAAAAGGAGACACAGAATCCGAAGCAGACTCCAGGCTCTGAGCTGTCAGCACAGAGCCCGACGCAGGGCTTGAACCCACTAGCTGTGAGATCATGACCTGAGCTGAAGCCAGATGCCCAACTGACTGAGCCACCCAGGTACCCCAGTTCTTGAGTCTTAAATAAATTGAATTCTGCTGTTTAAAATCTGAAAATGAGAAATCTGAATAATACCAAACATGTTGACTGATTCCATTGCCTTTTTGAAGTTCTCAGAAGTTAAAAAAAAAATCTAAAAATAGCTTATTCAAGTCACTCCTGAACCAACACCAGCCTGAGTGATAAAAGGTGGGGGAGAAGATGGAAAAAATCAGAGTCAGGAGATTTTCTGTGGAAGGCCAGACAATAAACATGTTAGGCTTTGGGGGGTCATCCAGTCTCTGATGTAACTACTTAATTCTGCTGTTGTAGTGTGAAAATAGCCAGAGATGATCTTTCAATGAATGGGTATGGCTGACTTCTAGTGAAACTTCATTTGCAAAAGTGGGAAGATTGAGCTCATGGCCCATACTTTTGGGATCCCTGCCCTCCCTACACTGTAGGTTTCATGAGGGGAGGAGCTTTGTTTGGTTAGCTTTGTTTGGTTTAATATAATTACACTATCATTATGACAGATAATTCTACTTAGAATTATATGCTCTTAAGTATGGCACTAACATTTCCATAAGCTAGCAACAGGGAGAGCTAATATCCCTGGGACTTTTCAACCTTCATCACATGACTGGAACAAATTTATTATTTTTTTTTAATTTTTTAATGTTTACTTATTTTTGAGAGAGACAGAGACAGAGCACAAGTGGGAGAAGGGCAGAGAGAAAGGGAGACACAGAATCCGAAGCAGTCTCCAGGCTCCAAGCTGTCAGCACAGATCCCAATGTGGGACTCAGACTCATGAACTGTGAGATCATGTCCTGAGCCGAAGTCAAATGCTTACTGACTGAGCCACTCAGGTGCCCTTGGAACAAATTTCTTTGGAAAGAACTAAGACTTCATCCTACTATGACTATTACCCATTGTGATAACTCCTTTTCTGCTATTATTAGTATGGGAGTTAATGAACAGTCTCCTGTGCTTTACAGGAACACATTTTGATAAAATAATTTAAAGCAATGATTTATAAGTATGGCTATGCATCAAAATCATCTGTGAATTTTGTTTATTTCTAAATTTCAGATATACCAAATGGAATTTCTGATTCCTTGGGAGATTCTTACACAGTAATCCCAATATTAATCTACAAATAGACAAGTGTTTAGGTATCACTGATATGATCAATGTAAAGTCTTCCAATTAGTATTACCCAAACAAAGTACTCAAATATCCTTTTAAGAAGCTATGCTGCTCAAAAATGTCAGTACAGTCTAGTGGTCAAGAGCAAGGAGTCTGAAGCTAAATGACCTAAAATTTCATTTGTGCTGTGCCAAGTTCCTTAAATTCTCTGTTCTCACTTTCCTTGTCTGTAAAATGGGTTTATATGCATATTAAATGAGTTAATATTCATGGTATGTATTTAGGGTTATATAAATGTTTGTTAAATGGCAAATCTAGCAGGTTCATTTATAATGATGCAGAAATAATTTTTCAGGGCACAGTTGGACCTCTTTAGGGAATGTACAGCCTTATTCCAAAAGCCTGCATGTCTAATGGCAAATGTCACACAGCAATGAAGAACTGGTTAGCCAGATAGATTTTATTTATTTCTCACTAATTCAACAATATCCCCACAATAAAGCACACAATGGCCTCGGAGAGAAAAATGCAAGAATTAGATACACTGCCTATATTTAACAAACTAATAATTTAGTTGGGGAACTAGCATGTAAATTAATAATTTCAGTATGATATGCTAAGTATGCTAAGAGTGGCAGGTTTATGGGTGGTGATCACAAAAGGTAGAAACATTTGAGCTTAAATTTGAAAGAATTGTGTGAGTTCACCTGAAGACCAGTGTATGGTAGTCATTAGTGTTGTTAGCCAGAGTTTTGGTTCTTCCTCCTCTGGGGAACTTTCTCCTTTCTTCCACTAGATCAGCCAGGACATGGAGCTTCTTCCTTTTCTGTCTGGCACTGTGACTGGCAATGCTCCATGTGGTGGCTACTCTGTGTGTTGGGTCCCTGTGTGTGATGAGCACATGCCTGTCCCAAATGCAGTGAATGTTCACCAGAAATGAAGTTGTGTTGGTTAGCCCTTGGGATTTTAGGGTTGTTATTGTTGTTTTTACCATTATTATTTGCCACAGATAATATAATTCTGCCAGTAAGACAGAGATAGCTGAGATGAAAAGGTGTGAATGTGAGAGCCAGGGTATTTGAGGAGATTATTAATAGTTCCTTGGAGTCTAGGGTGACTTGTGAAAACTGAGACTCATGAAAGAGGCAGGACCAGCTCATCAGTCACTTCTTTAAGGGATTTATAAACTAGTAAATGAGATTTCAACAAAGAGTTCTACTTTGTTGAACAAAACAATAAGATCCACTAACTGAACTACTAACTAGATCAACCTTTTGGCAGTATGGAAGTTTAATTCAAGGAGAAAAATTAAGAAGGCAAGAGGAGGAGTTAGACTGGCTCATTTTTTGCCTACCCATTTTTCCTATACTAAAGACAATCCTCCCTAACAATGATTAATGCCAGTCCTTAAAGATTTTCAAATGCAACAACATAGGTAAGGTGCCAAGACAACATAGAGATGCCATGAGGTTGCTGGAATAAACATCAGCCCTTTCCCCTGAAGGAGTATTCCCTACTACATGAAGGATATTTTAGTATGTTTGTAAATTGTTGTGGACTATGGGTCTGGAGTTGTCTCTTGTCCAGCAAGAGAGCGGGATGCAGGATTAAAAATGCGAGAGAGGCTAATGTCCGGGAGGAGACAAGAGCCCTGAATAAGGGTCCTTGCTCAGGTTTTATTAGGATCAGAAGGCTTACAAGCATGATGGACATGCACAAAGAGACAATGAAATCTTGATCATTAACTCATGGGCGTGAGGGAAAGGAGGTTTCGAAGATATGCTGTGTTAGTGGTTTGGGTCAATACAAAACAAAATCCTGGTGCTGGGCAGATAGTTGTTTACAGCAGACATAGGGCCCCACCTCTGCTTACCTAAACTGGTCGAGGGGACAAGAAAGACAGAGCATGCTACCTCAGGGTCAACAAGGCATCTTTCTTTTACTAATTAGCCCTGCTCTGGGCACCTTCATCCCCACTGGGGTCTATAGCCCTATTTACCTGTTTACCTAATTTGGTCCTTCCTTCCTATGTAAGCAGCTTTCTGCTATTGTACTAAGTTGGGGGGCATTTCTGCCCTGAATACCTAATCTTGTTGAACTCATCTTGGATGTTTTCATCCTGAGAGTCCCTATTCCTATTTCTTTGTCCTATACTGGGACCTTTGCCCCGTTTACCTGACCTAATTTACCTAGTCTTGGATGTTTTCATCCAGTGGCTTGCTGATTCTTTATGCCTTGTTGCAAGTTCAGGGTGCAAGCTCAGGGAATTCCCAAGCTTATTCCTCACAGTAAATTCTATCTACCTCCACCTAGCCCAGCAACCTGCTGTGCCTGCTTGCAACAAGATAGAAATAGATAGCTGGAAAACAAGTGTGTTAGGAAACATCAACCCATTACTCCTCTGACTTGTTTTAATGATTTTTATATCATAACAAAGACTCTGCCCTTGACCAACCTTTAGTCAGGCTCCCCTGAGTTCTCTTCCCAAAATCTTGATCTTGGCCCCTGTCCTTGCTGAGTTCAGATTTAGCAAGAATCTCAGTAATTTAGTGAGAATCCTCCACCCTTGCTATCTGATCACCCTGGCCTGCCTTCAGCAAGAATCCTGTTAAGTGGGATTAACAAAAATGCTTCTATGCTTGATGCTTCCTCCTTGTATATTCCATCCACTAATTCCCTCACTCTATTGGCTATAAATCCTCAGCTGTCTTCACTGTATTCAGAGTTGAGTCGATCCTTCTCCCCTATTGTGAGTCTTGCACCTGTTACTATAGTTCCAATAAAGTCTTTCTTATCATTTTAACAAGTGTTGGAATAATCTTTTTCTTTATAAAAATTACAGGGCATTGATATTTAGATTTTGTATATAATGGTCTCTGTAGTTCAAATTTGTGAGGGAGGAAGCAGGCATGAGGTGAGAGGGCTGTTGGGGAAGTCTAGGTCAGAGGACAGCCAGGTTTACCTTAGAGCAAAAAGACCATAGGACATTTAGCAGAGAGATTATGAAGCAGGCATTTGGTGGAGAGTGAATATCACAAAATTCAGCAAATGATAATGTGGGTTGTGATGGACATGATTGTGGATCATAGGAGATATTTAGAATCATAGTTTAAGGACAGTGTGGAAAATTGGGAATCATATAGAGGTTTTAGAAACCTTATTCCTTAGAAAAGGAATCTAAGGAAGACAGGAATGGAAAGCATCATAAAATTAGTGGTTCTCATCTCTGTGGCAAAGTGGTTGACTTTTGACCTCTTCTTCAAAATATTTACTTGGAATACTATGGAGATTTCTGGAGAGAGGTGGGATTGCACTACTGAAGTTTTTTTAAACTTAATTTTGCCTTCTATTAATTCTAAGGCATAAGAAACTATATTAAAGCTTGTAGAACTACGTGAAAATAAAAGAACTAAAACCTGAGAGTAATATCTGCAATAATTATTATGCACAGGTTTTATGAAAATTTTAAGCTGCTTTTGAGTTGTTTCCTGCTTTTGATAATGTTTAAACTATTAAGAAGGAGCAAGCATTAAGCTCTACTTGGATAAGTTGTAATTATTACTTTAGTTTTTCATACGTATTGTTATAGAAAGACCAGAGGACTTGGAGTCAGATTACCTGCTTATTTGCAACCTTATCCTTACGGCTGTGTTTTGCCCCCCAAGATGTACATCAGAATCACTTAGGAACTTTTAAAAACAACTAATGCCCAGACCCACACTAGAGAAACTACACCAGAATTTCTACATTGGGGTCCAGGCAATGGTAGTTTTCAAATTTCCCCGTATCATTCTTCTGTGCACACAGAACAGAGAATCTTTGCTCTATGGCGTACTAGTAATTGCCAATGTAGCTAACCTCTTTCAACTTTGATTTTGCCTGTCAAAAAAAAAAAAAAGAAAAGAAAATAGGAATGATTTCTCCTACTTAGGTGCTTATTAAAAAATTAAATATCATCCTTCAAAACTTAGCACTGACATTTTAAATACCATATATACGATGTGTCTATCACAATGCCTTATTTTCCCCTAATCAACTGGTTGCTTGCCTCAGCATAAATTACAAAAAGGACCAAAAAAATCACTATGCGCGCTGCAAGTAGTTTAGAAATGATGATGTGTATGATAATCTGCTAATATGTTGCTTGTTCAGGCATTAAACAGGTAATTCTAAGCCAAGACCTAAATGGAGATACAAGTAACTTTACTTAAAGAAGTTATCTGCAGAGGCTCCTGGGCGGTTCAGTCGGTTAAGTGTCCGACTTCAGCTCAGGTCATGATCTCACACTCCATGAGTTCAAGCCCCGTTTCAGGCTCTGTCCTGACAGCTCAGTGCCTGGAGCCTGCTTCAGATTCTGTGTCTCCCCTTCTCTCTGCCCCTCCCCTGCTCATGCTCTGTCTCTCTCTGTCTCAAAAATAAATAAAAACATTCAAAAAATTAAAAAAAGTTATCTGCAGGTCTTGTTTTGTTTTTAAATTGTGTAGTTTTATATAATTTCAAATTTACAGAAAAGTTGCAAAGTGGCACAAGGACTTCCTGTGTATACTTTACCCAGAGTCAAATTGTTTATATTCTGCTTCACTTGCTTTAGAATTTATCATATGTTTGTATTTTTTTCTGAAACATTTCTAGATAAGCTGAGGATAATGTACCTCTTACCACTTAACATTTAAGCTTATATTTCCTAAAAACAAGGATATTCTGTTACAGAACCATTAGAATTATCTAAATTAGGAAATACGATATTGATAAATAAGACCATCTAACCCATACTTAGATTTCGTCAATTGTAGGTATGCTTTCAAATGATTTTTAGCTAAGATTTTCTTACAATCTATTTCAGCGTATGCAACCATATATATGGAGGCACAAGATAAACTATCTTAGAAAGCTGTGACCTTCCCCCAAGTTAATGCAGTTGCCCCAGGACATAAGCAAGATCAAACCACCATCTGCCTATGTCCAAATAAATGTCCTTGCTTTAGTCTGCTTCTTCCAAAAGCTTGGATGGCTCCTTTCATCAGACTAAGAATAATTAGTACCCCCACTAATTTCATCACCATTCTCCATATGGGTCACTAACATAGTGAACGTCAGCAAATGTCTGTTGGTAGAATAAATGAATGAAAGAAGAAAGTCATGTTTTCCACCACTAGGAATGACCCTCTTTCTCTACTCCATACATTCAAAATCTATTCCTGTGTTGATTTACTAATCTTTTTTAAATAATTCAGAAAATTGTTATTAAGTGTCTATTATGTGCCAGACTATGGATTAGGGGCTAGAAATTCAACAGTAAACAAGACAGAAAAAATGGTTGTACCCCATGCTTTTCATTCCAGTGAAGGGTAAATTGTGTCTCAGTGGGTTTCTTCTTTCTTGGCCACACTTGAATACTGACATTTGAATATCTAACTTTTAGTATTTCGTGTTGTGTTTTGTTTTGTTTTGTTTTGTTTTTGCTGTATTCATCTCTAATTGGTTTGTTTGTATGTTTTGTCTTTAAGAAGGTGATACAGCTTAGAGGTAAAAAAAAATTCAAGGTTTATGGTCTTATTGCCTGGGTCTGGGTTCTGCTGTGCTATTTTCTAGCTGTGTGGTAGTGGACAAGTTTATCATTGTAATGAGCTTCCCAGGAATAGAAGTAGGGGCACTCACAACATGGGAGTGAAGCAGATAATGCTTACAAAGCACTTAGCAGAGTGTCAGTCATGTAATAAACATCCATTAACCATTGTTTGTTAAGATTAACTATTAATGTTGAGGCCAAATACTTCCCTTTGTACTTTATTTTTAATTTTTTAAAAATTTCTTTATTTCTGAGAGAGAGTGTGCATGTATGCTAGCAGGGGTAGGGTCAGAGAGAGAGAGAGAGAGAGAGAGAGAGAGAGAGACTGAGAATTAAAAAGGCTTCATGCTCACCATGCAGCCCACATGGGGCTCGAGCCCACCACCCTAGGATCATGACCTGAGCCAAAATCAAGAGTCAGACGCACAACTGACTGAGCCACCCAGATACCCCTGTATAATTTTTTTCATATACCCTTAACAATTAGAATGGTGCCAGGTACACAGGGAGGTAACCATAAATTATTGATCAGTTGAACTGCCATCAAATCAATGTGAAAACAATGTGAAAAATGTGAACACAATGTGAGAACAATGTGAAAAAGGCTTATCTACAAATAATATTGCCTAATAACCACACAAAAGAAATTTTTTACTCTCTTCACTGGTATACAAGTATAAAAAGCTAATTTAATTTTCTAAATATTCACTCTAATATTCACTTATTTCTATTGTGTTGAGGTGGTAGGCTATTTTTAGAAATAATGGTTATATTCATTATTTTTGCTATCATGTAGCAAAACGTAAAAGTTATGAACTTTCTGTCAGTACCATAAAAAAATACTTCTGTGAAAGATATAAGAATCTGAATTTACTAATAGATAGTAGTAAGTCCCTCAGATTTAGAAAGGACTTGAATTTTGTTGAGAGAAATCCCAAGTTCAATCCTGAGAAACCAAATTAACAATATCAACATTCATAAAATATAAACAGTAATAACATATACTTCATAAGTTATGAGGTACAGTGACATAGAACATATGAAAATAATTTAGTGATAATAAAATATACTGACAATTGATTGTTAGTATTTAATCTTACATTATGCTCAAAGGTATAGGATTAAGATTTATTAACACTTTTTCATGGGTAAAGATAATGGAATTGAGAAACAGTTAAGTCAATGGATATGCTGTAAGCATAGATACCATAGGACAGTATTCTTGTTTCTTTGAACATAGTTTGAGATCACAGTCTACCTTCCCCAGGTTAATCAAAAGGCCAGAGTATTGTAAGTGGGAGAGGGGCACATACAGCAGACTTTCAGCAGGAGAGCCCTTGCCCTCCCACTTGCTTGGTGATTCCTGATTGTCTTTAATAGCACCCTACTTTGTTATTAAAGGATCACAGATAAAGGTTAAATTGCAAAGCCCTTTGGAAAAAATAATAGTGATTAACCACTTTCAAATCAACAGATTGCAGGAATAAATCACATCTACAAAATACCTTCATGGCAACACCTAAGGTTTGATTAATAACTAGGTAGAGTGTGATAGCCTAGCCAAGTTAACACATAAGGCTAACCATTACTTCTGCTAAGTGTGAGAGTATGTGCACCAGTGCCAGCAGCACAGGGCACTTCCTTTTGGTTTCTATACACTACAGTTCTAGAGAACCATGGGTGTTGTGTCCAGCATTTAGAGAAGTTATAAACTTGGCCCATGTTTTTATTCTTTGCCTCTCCACCATCTCTGCATCACCTCCCTGCTGCATCCCATCTTGTTGCTGTGCTCTTTGTAATCCTTGGATGCTCAGAGCCCCCAGAACAGTATTGCCCCAACCCACTTCCCCTTAGCAAAGCACAGAGCTTTGGATCTAAACTTTCTTCCATTCCTATTTGATGGCAGCTACTTATTTACCATATGATCTGCTCTTTTTTTGATCTTGCTTAACTAATTAATTATAAATAGTTAATTTTGTTAAGACTAAATACCAATAATGGAATAGCATCAATTTGGGAGTTAGATATGTGGACCTCAAGTATGGACTCTGCCATGTTAACAATCATGTAATTCTGAATGATTTGTTTAATCTCACTGAAGCAGACTCAATTTTCTCATGTAGGTGGGTAAAGAACATTCTATAAAGATAAAATTTATTATTCTCAGTCACAAGCTAGAGCCAATCATGCTTTTTTACTTAGTTTTTAAAGATGCCCTTTTTAGACTGTTTTCTTAAACTTTTTAAATTTTAGAATGGCTTTAGGTTTAGTATATTTAATTTTAGGTAAATATTTCTGTCTTTATTTGATCTTCCTACTGAGTAAATATGGTTATAAATTTCTATAAAATGATATTGTAGGCAAAGATGCAAAGAAAACTATTAATTACCCTTGAAGGCTTGGCAAATAAAGGAAATTATGCATGATATTAAGTCAAGAAGACACTGAACCCCAAAGAAAAAAAATGACAAGGAAAAAAGATGGAAAAAATTAAACTCAATATATCCTATAAATTGAATTAAATAATCTGTATGTAGTTTTGGAGTGAAAAAAGTTAGCATGCCACGTGCATTTCTTTTTCTTTCCTTTTTAATGTTTATTGAGAGAGAGAGAGAGAGAGAGAGAGAGAGAGAGAGAGAGAGAGAGAGAAAGCAGGGGAGGGACACAGAGAGAGGGAGAACAGAATCAGAAGCAGGCTCCAGGCTCTGAGCTGCCAACACAGAGCCTGACACGGGGCTCAAACCCACATATGCCAGATCGTGACCTGAGCTGAAGTTGGCTGCCTAACCGACTGAGCCACTCAGGTGCCCCCCTTACATTTCTATTGTAGCGATGGCCTAAAACAAAGTGTCACATATTCCTGGGTTACTCTTGGAAATGAGTGATAAATATATGCCATTCAACTTTCTAATTCTTGTGTTGGGTGTTTTGTTATATTGGATTTCAGCAACAATTATAGGCAAGTAAGTTACCCCATCAAGATAGCACTGATTTTCTTATGGTTGAATATGAGCACTCCTACCTTGACTTCTACTGGCTTCTTCTGTGTGAGTTCTATCACTAAAAGGAGAACATTAATTCATTAAAGGCCTTAATTAGACTCTGACCCTCATTCACCCTTGCTAGCTATAGCATCCCACAGAAAGCTGGTCTCAGAGAGACTTTGGAAAATTCTCGTTTCTTTGAACATACCACTATTTTTTTTTCAATCACCATACACTAGACAATCAAATAACACTTTTTATAGACTTGAAAACATAAAAACTTTTTGTTGGTTTCAGTAATTACACACAATAGGCATGGCACAATACAGTTGAGCATACTAGACAAAATATCATGGCCAACCTAAAAAGGCATGCAAGCCTCCAAGATTTGTGAAATGATGAAAACAATTACCAATGCTTTCTTTCCTGTGTTTTAGGCACCTGATGCCTACATAAGGATAAACTTCATTCAAATATCTAATGAACAAAGAGTATTTGATAAACTAATGAATGTTCATTGCCTATAAGTATGTGTATGGTATAAACTTGGAGAATCTCATCAACCTTATATCACAGTATGAATTACATATTATCTAGTTCTATAAAAATCATCTATATAAACCATGTGGATAAAACATAATATAGAATGCTCTTTTGCTCCAGTTTCTTACATTATCATTCAAACATTTACAAATGTGTTAATTCATTGTTATTATTTGCACCATGCCCCATCCTTGCTTACTTCTCTTTCTGGTTTTGGTTGTAACTCTGCATTTAATACAGGGCCAGAGCTTTCAGTGTTCTAATAGAAATACTCTGCTGACCACACTATTCAGAAAAAAAAAATCACTGGTCTTTTTTTTCTTTTATTTTTTTTAATGTTTATTTATTTTTGAGAGAGAGAGGGAGACACAGAATCTGAAGCAGGCTCCAGCCTCCAAGCTGTCAGCACAGAGCCTGATGCGGGGCTTGAACCCAGGAATCGTGAGATCATAACCTGAGTCCACTCTGGATAATTAACAAACTGAGACACCCAGGTGCCCCCAAAAATCACTGATCTTAATGACAGTACCAAAGGGGGACACACTGAGTTAACAAAGTAAAAATTACATATTTTACTACTGATTTATTTGCTCTTCCAGTTAGAGCAGGCTGAAATTGTACATGGTCCAGGTGCAGGAGGAAGATACTACAGATGCTTCCATGCCTGGACCCCTTCCGATAGACAAAATGGAATCCCCAGATTAACGTGGCATTACCCAAACATTGTTCTGCCCATACCTGACTTATGCTTACATGTACTTACTGCTGGGTAAATGCTTCATCATCAGTCTTTGAAAAGACTTCTCTTCCTTGGAATGACAGTTTTCAGACCCAACAGGGCAGTGAGACAGAGAGGCAAGAGGGTTGTGGCCCATCAGTTCCAAAGATATTGTCCTACTCTCCTTCAGTAAGAATTGGAATACTGGGAATGACTGTCTCAGTCTCCTGATCTGTCCAGAAGGTTTAATGGGTAACCACAGAGGCCAATAATCCCTTTTCTCTGTGACAATAGAGTTCTGAGTCCAGCTGTGTCAGACTCAAAGAAGAGTGATTCCTTCATATGAATGTCGGGACTCATCTAGTGTGAGAAACCCATACAGTGTTGTAACTTTGAGGAGATGTGGCAATGATAGGGCGGTCCTGGTTGCTGGATCTATGTGATGCATAGCTCAGTGCATATCTTTGCAGTCAACAAGACTCTCAGCCAAGAAGAGAGAATCCTTTTTGTACCAAGTTTCTTTTTACCTCATACTCTTTTGTAGAGGTTTCTGAGTTGCAGTGGAAAGATGGAAATGTGCTGTTTATCACATCAGATAGTTTTCCCTTCAAACACCAGTCTTCTGGGAGTTTGACTGAATTTAGATCAAAGTCTACATGTGCCACATCCAAAGAGGGGACGGAGAATTTAGGAATGGGATCAGGAGTCATCACTACTTGGAAAATGTCCTTGTACTTGCTTGTTAGTTTATCTTTTGCTGAGGGCTTTCTCAGTCTGGAGCTGGTCCAAGCAAACATGCTTCCAATAGCACTCTTCATGGCAAGCTGAGATGCTGCCGACAGCATGATTTCAACCTGAGGGTAGATTGAGTCTCAGACTGTGAGCTGATTGAAATCTCTGTCCTGAAGCATTGGAGGGAGCTTGTCTTTTATTAGGCCAGACAGCACTCACTACGTCATATCTTATCGTGTGTGGTCAGATGTCATTGGCATGGCAACAGAAGATAAATAGCCTGCTAAACTCCAGCTCAGACTCACCTGGTGATTCATGAAGCTCCTTTTCATTAAGGCAACTTAAAGTGTTCCATATAAAACAATGTTTCTTAAGTGTTACTACTGTGAGTTCAGATTTAAGTAAGAAAATGAAGTAAAATTATTAAGTAAATTTATCTAGAAAAAAATGCATTTATAACAATGTAAATTTGCATTAAGTTTGCTGCTAAAATATGAGCATGATGGTAAAAAAAAAGTTTTGTTAATGTAGCAAACGTACAAAAAGATTTAGGTATGGCTGGATTCACTAGAAGGGGCTTTGTCTGTAATTTATAGTGTCTTTTTATTGATGGCATGTTTATTGATGACATGTTATTGTTCATGTTTAGAGCAAATCCCTTTTCATTTCCAGAAGCATCTTGAAAATGCCAAAAGATATTTGTAAAAGGGTAGAGAACTGATATTTTTATAAGATGAGGGAACAAATTGTTTATACATATATATAATGCTTGATAACACATGATAACACAAGAATCTGTCACTTTGTAGTAAGCATGTCCTAGTGACCTTATAACATGCTGACTCACCTGGAAGCATAACAAAACATAGCCCCTGGCTTGCAGAAACTTATACTGTAGACACACATTCATGAAAAATTGTCAGAGAAAAGGAGTACAAATTAAAAGCCTGAGCTATGTGTCTTTCAGATTATATTTGTGATTCTTAGAAGTATGGACATAGTAATTAAGGGAACTCTGGGTGAGAGAGAATGAGGGATCATCTTTAGAAAAAGGGAGGAGAGCATAGAATGTAGCATGGGGCAGGGGTGAGCCCCTAGGCTCTTGTGCAGCTGTTAGTTGGAACCACTCAAGAGGGAGATGGGAAGGAGCAGTGAGGGGATGGGAACAGACACCTAGGGAGAGCTTGAAAGATTAAAAGAGAAGCATAAAATGCACATGCCAGACAATCAGGAGACACCATTGTGCTGAGAATGTAACTGCAGGTGCTGATTAGGTCAAAGATTCCACATTGCCTTTTCATGCACTGATGAATCCTGTGCTTGTTTCCAAGACTGAAGTTTCCTTTTAAGCACTAGTTGCTATTTTGCAGTTCCCAAGATGCTTGAAGTCTCACCCAGTCGCCACTAATCATTCACTCATCACTTACTGTACTCAGCTGCCCCAGATCCTGGTTGGTCTGTCAGCCTATCTGGTTTCCAAAAGACTGCAAATCTCCTGGAGCACTTCAGATTGGGCTTCAGTGGGGCTTCTGATGGAGTCTTCAGTCTTCCTACTCCAACAAGCAATCTGGGACTTGGAAGAAACTCCTTCACTTTTCATTCATTTTTATGTTAGTAAAACAAAACTATATCTTTGGAGTAGGGATGTGTAAATTTCATCTGCTTGTATCCTAGGAAGTTTTGCTATATTCCTTTTATTACTCCCTATTGGAGGCAGCTGACTGAGGGGGGGTGGGGGAACTATCTCCTTAGCTGCTGCTGTTCCTGCTAACAAGGGGGCAGCTGTGTCATAGTGAAAAGCTAAATGACTCCTTATGCAGAAGACCCCACTGGATTCATGCTCTGGATCTGCCTGAGAGCAATTCTTTTGGGGTCTCAGTTTATCTGAGAGCTGTCCCCTGGCATCAGGGTTAAATAAAACAACTTATATAAAATACACTATAGTGGCAAAAGGCTAAACATTTGTTTATTAATAAATAGATTTATCTGTTCAGACAAACACACACTGAAATATCCCCTATGATCCATGCTTAGCACCGAGGACACCAAGGTAAAAATGGGTATGTTTCTCCCTCTCATAGAGCTTCCAAACTAGTAAATTGAGGATTTTGAAGACAAGGAAAATGTCTTTGAACTAGGAAGAAAGAGGAAAAACACAAAGGATGCTAGGCTTAAAAGCATAGAAGAATTAGGTATCTTAGATGAGTTGTGGACTATAATTTCTCCTACAAGGAACAAATTGCAGCAGGACCTGAACTTTCTTCTTCGTGATCTATTTCTTTTCTCTGATACCAGCCCTGCCCTTGCCACACAAGATCTGCTGAAATTCGGGCTCTAGCCATCCTTTATAATAATCCAAGACTAGGTAGACCTACCACTCTTAGAAACCCCATTTGTTGTTCTGGCACGATAAGAATCTTCTCAGGCTCTTGGATGGGAACAGTTGGTTGCAGAGACCAGGAAAATACAGAGAGGAAGAATTAAGGCAAAGAAGACAGGGAGAGAGAGAGGGAGAGAGAGAGAGAGAGAAGCAAAAAAGAAACAGTAGGTCTGGAGAATAAATGGTTAAAATCTTGACATTCTTGTTTATTCCTTTAGAACATCACACTAATATGTTCATTCTTTTAGCTTTTATTGTACTTTGTATCAGTACCACAAAATACAGCACTCAGTCACATTCGTTATATAGTTATGATTATGGTTGCTAGAAACAAAAACTGATTTGAATTAAATTAAGCAATAAACTAATACTAAAAATAATGAGAGTTATTTATTCTAATCTGCAAGGGTGGCACACAGAATGAAAGGGCAGAATTATAGCCGGGTTCAGGAGAATAAAAGCAGAAAATGCAAAGCTATCATAACTCTCTTGTTGACTCTTGTCTCTGCCTCTCCCTGCGTGTTTGCTCTCTCAGCTCTCCCTGCACTGCAGCTCTCTGTTGCAGACTTGGTTTCTGGGAGGGAGGGGCTGAAATGGTGGGGATACAAGATATTTATTAGCAATCACTGTGAAGGAAAGGGGGGCAGAAACACAATCGGGCAAGGAAACTGTCAAACTGTGGTGCGTGCTGCTCTTCTGGCAGCGGGCTCTGGAGCAAGTTATCACCCATCAGGGCTGTCGTCTGTCAGGCTGAAGTGGGGCACCTTTAGACACCCTCTTCTGTGGCACAGGATTTGGGCTGTCCCTGAAGAGGTGTGAAGGACATGACTTCAGGAAAAGGGGGCTCTAGGGCCATGGAGCTAAGCAGGAGCCACAGGAGATGTCTGCTGACCCCGTTTCCCACAACTGGCAGCAAGTCTTTTCTTGAAGGGGGTCTGAGTAGCACCTTGCCATGGCCACCGCGCTTGATTTTCTTGTCTTGGTGGAAGTGTGGACATTCCACAGCAACTGAGTTTCATTCACATGCCTTCTCACCACTAAACTAAGTTTTAGAAGGGAAAAATGTCCCTTTCCCTTTTCCCCACGGGAGCCTGAGCAAGTCAGACACTAGACACCCAGCTCACCACCACTACATGAAGTGTTATGCTCAGGAAGCCCTAGTGAAATTCTTCATTGGTTTCTGGGCAGGACAGACATAGATGAAATTAGGAATTTTTATACTTTGGTTGGACCGAGAGAAAGGATTCTATTAAGAAGGAATAATAGAATAGGGTACTGAAGAACTTTGTGGAACTTCTTTTCCTAGAGAATGTTAAAGGGGAAAATAGTTTTTTAATGCTGATTTATTTTTGAGAGAGAGAGTGCAAGTGGGGGAGGGGCAGAGAGGGGGAGACACAGAATCAGAAGCAGGCTCCAGGCTCTGAGCTGTCAGCACAGAGCCTAACGTGAGACACCCTGGCACGCCAGGAAAAATAATATTTTTAATAAAAACTATGTGCAAGGGTCAAGTGTTGGCAACTATAGTTTCTGCCTTAGTTCTACTAATTTTATGTGTGACATTGTTCAAGGGATCTTATGTTTTAATCTGTTAAGGGGTTGGGATGAGATGTCACTTTCATTGTACTATTTGATGAAATCTGTAAGAACACAGGTGGTGACATGAAGGGATTTGGGCTATTTATCCCTGAAAACTAGGTATCAGCCCCAAGGATTAGTTGTTTTTTGTTTTGTTTTTTCTAAATTAGGGCTTTTCTGATAATAGAATTGAAGGCTTATGTGATAAATGAATAAAGGAATAGAAAGAAGAGGAAACAACACTGAGAAGACAAGTTGAAGTAAGACACTTATGGTTGGCCTGGGTAACTACAGTAGAAAAATATTTTGAAGCCTTGGATTTTATAATAGAGAAATTTGAGTTGGAATTCATCTTCTTCCACTGATCAGCTCTGTGACTCTGGATAGGCCACATAAACCCTCTGAACCATTTCCCATACCACTTATAAGAGCTATGAATAATATCTAACGTATGTAACTCGAGGGAATATTATAAGGTTATAATCAGATAATATATGGGAAAAGGTGCTTTGTAAAGCATAAAGATTTATACACATCATAGTAATCTGGTTATAATTCCTTCAATCTTAGATAATGGATTTGGTATTTTGAAGAAGTTTAACCATTAGCAGCTCAGAGTGGGTGGATTTACGATGCCATGGAATCTGGGATGATCTAAGGCATTAAACACTTGAACAAGAGGTAGAGATGCTAAAATATGGAGAGGTATAAAAATCAGAGTTGGGGTGGAAAAGGTAAACTTCGGACTTCCGATTTTTCTACCATCTAGCTCTGACTTAGCGTATGTCACCTCTGTCATTTCTAACTATTTCTTGATAGAGAATTTGTTTTTCCTCCTCAAGTTTGCTGAAATGCAGTTCATGAGAAGATGAAGTAAAACTTAGCTCTTAAAGAAATAAAGCCAGCCATAAAATGAAAGCCCTCTTTAAGCCATAAACTTCACTGAAGCCAGCCCTTTCAATTAGAGCTCATTCTGAGCATCCCTGATGTTTTCATCTTTTTCTCAGTCATCAGGACTTTTCATGGAGCAGGCATAAACTCAGTAATGGATTAATAGTTCTGTGATTAATAGGAGAGTTGTAAAATCATCATTTTTAGTCGCTGTAGTTTATATGTGGGAAATTGCACAATAATGGTAAATGATGATAATGTTTATAATCCTTTCACCCTATACTCGTGTAATGCTTACCAATTTTGTTTCATGTGTGTAAGTAAAATTGGTATAAATAAGCATTCATGAGCATGCTTTCTCAAGATAATCCTTTGTAAAACAAAGATTAATTTTGTAGAGTGCAGGATTGGTTCATACCTGTGAGGCTTTGCATAATCATCTATTGGGATTTTCAGGAATGAAGTATGTCTCAGTTCCTATTGATATGCAGTCATTTAAAGCTGGTAAGAATACTTGAAATTATCTTGTCTAACCCCTTTTATCTTTCTGGAGGATAAGCTGAAACCCTAGAAAGTAAGGAGATCTGCCCAAAGTGACGGCACTTTATTAGCAGAGCCTGAGCCTGAGCTCATGCTTCTGATGCACAGACCGGGCCACAGACATTGTGGCCTTAGACTTCCATGCCCTCAGTATATGCGTAATCACTTCCATAGAGTTCTGGATACATGAACTCTTTCTTGTGCCCACTAGAAAGCCCCTGAGAATAACCCTTTATTCCATGTGTGACTCCTTCTAACAAAGTGGCCATAAAAACCCTAATGGAGCACCTCTAAAGACAGAAGCTTAACTGCTTTATGTCCCGATTGTAGGATAGTTTGAAGCATTAGTTATTCATCCATCTAAAACCATAATCTGAAGATAAGTGAGGTATCCATTGTTCTTCTTACTTGTTCTTTCCCAGTAAACATAAAGCATTAAGCCATGTGCTGACCCATTATTGTACCATTGTATCTACTAAAAATCTTTGATCTCAAAATTTATTAGGTCATTCACTCATTCCCCATACATTTGAGAACTTCATGGCATCAGAGAAAAGAAAAAATAAATTTATAAATGGTACTATTATAATCAATTCATAGTCCAGTAGAAAGAAAAGTTAGATAACTAAGCACTTGTAAAACTCCTGTTTAATCATAATATAAGTTATGCAGTGCAGTTTATGAATGAGCAATTGAAAGAATGTGCCAAAAAAGCAGGGAGAGGCAGAGGTTTCCAAGATGCATGGGCATTGCAGAATTAACTCAAGGACAAGAAACAGGAGTGACATTAAAGATCACTTCCAATTTGCTCATTTTAGAGGTGGAGAAATGGAATCTCAGAGAAGTGACTTCTCCAAAGTTCTATAGTTTCTTTAGAACTAAAGTGAGGCTTTACTGAGAAACCAAGGTTTTCAGTAAAAGGACTGAGCAGGAATTCAAGAAGCGGCAAGGGATGGGAGGGCACTTTAGATAAAGGGAATAGCCAGTGTGAGACCTGGAGGCAAGATTCTTCAGGAGTTGTCAGGTAGCAATGGTCAGTTCTGTGTGGTGAGGCCGTGTAGCATGGGGGAGAGTAACACTGAGAGAAATCACTACTAATAAACATAAAACTTTAAAACGTCTAGTATTTCCTTCGTTATCCAGTTCCAGTCTTTCCCAGCCTCCACTGTCAGAGAATTCTTTCTTCTGACTAACATCATTTATTTGCTATTACCAATCAGGCAGAATTATAGCAAAGAAATGGGTAAAGTTGTTCTTTATTCATTATTTTCCCTCAAACAAATGACTCTTCAGCTTCAAATGATAGTTTCCCTAATTTATACCATGTAAAGAATAAGGGGGTAGATCTCTTGTTATCACTTTCTTAATTTTCTTATTATCTTGCAGCAGGGAAAACTGGGCTAAGACATTGCAGAAACTTCCTCATCTGTTCCTCAGCCTTTGTTTGGTTGTCCTTGGTTTCCTTCCATTTGCTTTTCTCCACTGACATGGCAGAGCTACTATTGACTTCATGGAACCATTCCTTCTGCAGGCTTTGCTTCTCCTCCACTTGCTCTGATGTTACAGAAAAGGACCTTAGAGGAGATGATCTGAGAAGCAGGCCTGTGTCAGTCACCGCCATTAGGCTTCCAGGCGGGCATATGTGTGGCTGATGTTCAACAGAAAGTAAATAAATGCTACCCTCTGCTGTTTCTCATCTGTAAATATGAGCATGAACTCAGGAGAAATAAAGGTAAAATCCTGTCTGCTTAAAAACAAAATAGCTATGTGAAGCCTTAAAAGCCTATAATTTACCCAGGAGCTGAAACATATGTACTCTCAAAACAACCAAAACAAAGAAATAATCTATTTAAAAGCCATGAGCATTACAGACTCTTAGCTCAAAATTATACCTTCCATTAAAGTGGGAAAAAACCACTTGGATGCGTTGTACAGATAAACAACAAATGTGTGCTGGCGAGTCCCCTGAAAGCTTCAAGGTACTTGTGGTCTATAACTCACCATGAGGAAGAGCGGATTCCCTCACAGATAGCTAGGGTGTCTGCTTCTGAGCAGACAGCCACAGAGAAAGACGTGGATTCTGGATGGGAGTGTCCTGAATATGAACCAGTTTTCATAATGGCAAGATGAGAAATGTTTTAAATGACATTCTGATATAATGGAATTTGGGTGTTTAGATTCTCTGGAGAGTAAAAGATCTCTTTGTATATCACTTCTCCTTTCTTCCCTGGAACCACAGCCCCCACTGCAACACACACACAAACACACAGTCTTATCTGTGGATTTGGGTAAATAAATTCACAAGACAACCCCTCTCCCTACAGTGTCTGATATTAAACACTGAGAGTTATGACTATCTTCTAAGAGCATTCTAAAATAATCCTCAAAATGACTTGGAAATTAGGGGAGTTTTTTTAAATTCATTTACTTACTGGTTAAACCAAGGTCTCACCAAGTGCCACAATTCTTGCTGTGGCAGAACTCGCAGGCTACAAGAGGAGACAGATATGTAAACAAACACCAAAGAAAATAGCAGAATTGAGTCCTACGGTCATGGGTTTTATTCCAGGAGTTGTAGACACATAGGTAAGAGGAAGTCTTCAGGAAGTTCTCCTTAAGCTTTTGGGTTCGCAGCCTCCCCCTTTCTCCTGGCCTCATTCCCTGCTGGCATTCACTTTCCTCACCAGATCCCCCTACTTCTTGCTGCCCCCATCGCCAACATCACCTCCCTCATAACATCCAGATCTGATTTCCAATCTATTCAGTCTAAGATATAACTGTAGAGAGGGTGGCCAGCGGGTTAGGGGCTTCATAAAACTCTAGGAGTATAGTTTTAGGCAAATCTAATGGACAGAAAGTGTTTGTGTAAGGAGTATAGTGAGGGTAGGGAGCAGGCATCAGGCCCTTGTCTAGGACACTTTCACTGTTCATGTCAAATGTGTAGAACTAGGACTGGAAGCACATATGTGGCTATTTCTACTTTGGGGTAAGCATGTAACCCTTTGTTCTATCTTCACATGCTGATGCAAAACCCAGCTCCTTGCCATGTTCCTCTTCCCTGAAGAATTTGGGGGTGTGTGCAGAAAGTAGCTCACAGGGGTGCCTAGGTGGCTCAGTCAGTTAAGCATCTGACTCTTGGTTTTGGCTTAGCTCATGATCTCAAATTTTGTGAGTTCAAGCCCTGCATTGGGGTCCTCGCTTAAAGTGTGGAGCCTGCTAGCGATTCTTTCTCCCTCTCTCTCTGCCCCTTCCCTGCTTGTGCTCTCTCTTTCTCTCAAAATAAATAAATAAGCTTAAAACATAAAGTAGCTTGCATACACTCAATAATAAACACTACTGATGTCACCTGCCATTTATTGCCATATATCTCCTCCACTATTTCAGTTCCTCTTCTTGTGTAGCTCAGTGTCATGGATTTACTCTGCTTTCAGTGATTTCAGAAGCTGATGTTGCTTCCTGTAGTTTATCCTATGCTTGGCTGTTATTCCATTAGGATCTGTACAAGAGGTATATAACAAATTGCCTTCACCTGTTCAGATACAGTAACCATAATTTGCTCACCAAAACATGGGGACTAACAAAGAGACTTTTTCCAATAAGTGATACATTTATCTGAAAACTCTTATGTTCTTATAAAAAAATAAATCCACATTTACTCATACGGTTACATTACTAAGTATTAATGCAGTTCCATTATATGGAAATCATTAAAATAGTTTCCAGAAGGGTGATGGGTATGGGTTGAGTGAAATAGGTGAAGGGGATTAAAAGTACACTTATCATGATGAGCACTGAGTAATGTATGGAACTGTTGAATCACTATATTGTACACCCGAAATTAATATAACACTGTATGTTAATTATGGAATTAAAACTGAATAAAAATAAATAAAATAAAAACAAAAAGAGATTATTTTAATTAGTCACTGGTTTGATGCAGCTGTTGAAAGCTCAGTTTGCACAATAAGCATTTTTTAAGAGAAATGATTCAGTGTGAATCTAGTTGTCTTCATATTGGAATTTTCAGGGCATTTCTATGGTATATGAGGAAAACTGGTATGGATATTTGAAAATGGATATTTGAAATTGCCCTCAAGTTCTCCACAGGAAGGAGATAAGCAAATTGTAATGATTTCAACAGTAAGTTGCAATTATTTTACTTTTTGTTTTAATTTTGAAGTTAATTTACTTTAGGTTAGCAAATAAAACTGTTTTTGTGTTCCTGTTGGTATGAAACTATCTAGTCAGACAGATGTCTGCTTAAACAACAACAACAAATCATTTTGAAAAGCTAATCATAGAAACTATTTTAGTTGCCTTTTTACATTGGTTTATGCCATCTTTAATACTTCATAGGTAGTTTTTCCTACCTGATTACTTTGGAGGCTTTTCAATAACCAGGTTGTAACAGTGGGTGAAGTAAAGAAAGATGGAGGTTATATGTATAATTTTATGATGTGGAAGTCTACTAAGGCATAGTAGGACAATCATGATCACATTTGAGCGCTCTTTGTGCTCACCTAGAATACAACACCCATTGTTCCCATCCTTTATTTTCCCAGCCACATCTTCTTCATAGGGTCCCTTGTTCTTTATACAATAGTGAAATGAGTAATGCAGACAGACTTCTTGGAACATGTCTTGGTCCCTCTCCTTCCGACATTTGAACTTTCTTTGTATTGTTTTTACTAACAGGTATTTTTCTGTATTTCTTAACTAGTATCTACAAACCTCTAGACAGCATAGATGCAGTTCAAGGCATACTGATATTGTATGCACAATTGGGGGTCAGTATATTTTCAAGCATTTTTCTGGGAGGAGATTTGTTAACGTCTAATAAATTCTCTAAAGACCATTCAAAAAATTACAAATCACTCTGTTATATGCCTTGGGTTTTTTTAAAATTGTTTTTAGTGTTTATTTATTTTTGAGAGAGAGAGAGATAGAGAGAAAGAGAGAGAGAGAGAGAGAGAGAGAGAGAGAGAGAGAGAGAGAGAGAATGAGTGGGGAAGGGACAGAGACAGAGGGAGACATAGAATTTGAAGCAGGCTCCAGGCACTGAGCTGTCAGCAGAGAGCCTGACATGGGGTTTGAACTCATAGACCGCAAGATCATGACCTGAGTGGGACACTTAAACAACTGAGCCACCCAGGTGGCCCAGCCTTGGGTTTAGTTTCTGATTATTGATGTAACTTATTCTTTATAAGCTTATGTTTTCTTTGCACAAAATTCCTATGTATTCTTTCTGTAACACCTTACCTCAGTTTTGTGGTAAAATTCAAATTCTTTAAGCTGAAATTCAAAGTCTTTAAAGATACAGTGTTAGCATGTCTTATTATAGTCATATATGAGTATCTATATTTTTTAATTGATTAAACAATGGGGAAATAATCATATTTTAACAAATTAGTCATTTATGGTTAGTCATATCCAAATAAGCAAAACTTAACCCTTAACTCAGATCATATGCAAAAATTAATTCAAAATGGGATATAGACTAAAGTTTGAGAGCTAAAATTCTAAAGCTTTTAGAAAGAAAGAAAAAAAGAATATTTTGGTGACTTTGTGTTTTGACATGAGTTCTAAAATAGAACATGAAAGCACAAACTATAAAAGAAAATATCAAGAAAGTGGGCTTCATCAAAACTAAAAAGGTTGTCTGCTAGAACTGATAAATGAATTCAGTGAAGTTGCATGATACAAAATCAATATACAGAAATCTTTTATATTCCTATACACTAATAATAATGCAACAGGAAGTGAAATTAAGAAAACAATCCCATTTACAATGCACCAAGAACAATAAAATACCTAGGAATAAAATTAACCAAAGAGGTGAAAGACCTGTACTCTGAAAACTATAAAACACTGATGAAAGAAATTCAAGATGATGCAAAGAAATGGAAAGATATTCCATGCTCGTGGGTTGAAAGAAGAAATATTGATAAAATGTTTATGCTACATAAAGGAATCTGCGCATTCAATGCAATCCCTATCAAAATACAAATGGCATTTTTCACAGCACTAGAACAACCAATCCTAAAATGTGTATGAAACCACAAAAGACTTTGAATACCCAAAGTAATATTGAAATAGAAAGACAAAACTGGAGGTATCACAATTATAGACTTCAAGTTATATTACAAAGCAGTAGTAATTAAAACAGTATGGTACTGGCATAAAAATAGATCAATGAAATAGACAAGAAAACCCAGAAATAAACCCACAATTATATGGTCAATTAATCTTCAACAAAGGAGGAGTGACTATCCAATGGAAAAAAAGACAGTGTTTCCAAGGAATGATGTTTAGAAAACTGGACAGCTACATGCAAAACAATGAAACTGTTCTACTTTCTTTCACCATACACAAAAATAAACACAAAATGGATACAGACATAAATATGAGACCTGAAGACATAAAAATCCTAGAAGAGAACACAGTAATTTCTCTGACATTTTCTAGATGTCTCCTGAGGCACCCCAAAACAAAAGCAAACATGAGCTATTGGGACTATATTAAATAAAAAGTAGTGAAGGAAATAACAAAACTGAAAGGCAACCCATTGAATGGGAAACAACGACATACCCTAGAATTTGGACAATGATTCATATTCTCATAGGAATATATCAACATTTAGAAGATTTAAGAAAAAAATAGATATGTAGGCCATCCCTTAGTTTTTGCTCCTATTTTTTGATCAAATACAGGTTCTTCTGTCTATAGTAAATCATGGTATTTCAAACCCAATAATTTACAAACATTTCTTCAAACAGAATGAATGTCTAATTCATTTTTTAAATGTCTAATTCTAATGAAGCACATGAATGATCTGAAGACAGAAAAAGCAGGACATTTAGAAATGATAGATTGAGAAAATGAAATGGAGTTTCTGTGAGATTGTAAAGGACTCCCATCAGGCATGCCTGACTTCCCATGGTCATGTAGGAAGAATGAAACAGAGGAAAATGTTGCTAAAATAAAATGCCTGGCCATTTCTTACCACCCAATGCTTATTCTCTAGAAAGTAATTTGTCCACGAAACTTTTGTTTTTCTAAGATATCAGGCAGGTCCAGAAAGTAAAAATGTTTTCTCTAAGAATTTTATTTTGCATTTGTAGATATTTTAAGCCATCACTTAAAGAATTGCAAAGATTTTTGCAGTGCATCTGATGTATATATATATATATATATATATATATATATATATATGCACATACACACACATCATATCTATCTATATATCTATAGATATCTATATATCTATCTATAGATATCTATAGATCTATAGATATCTATAGATCTATAGATATCTATATATCTATCTATAGATATCTATATATCTATACATATCTAATTATATATATCTGCATATATATATATATATATATATATATATGCACATACACACACACATCATATCTATCTGTCTATCTATCTTATATATAACGTAGAAATAATTATAAAGGGTAAGATTCTCAGAAAATATCAAAAATATCAACAATACTTCACCAATGTGAAGTGTCATTTAATAAATAAAATGATTTACCAAAAATCAATTTTCCATTTTTTTCCCTAGGGGTTTAATTTTCTTTCCAAATAGTTTGACCACAAGGCCAGGAAAAGCCAATAGAGAGGTGGTGAGAATGGATGGATGAAGCCAGTCAATCAGAATATTATTTAAATGACTCTCAGTATACCTTATATCACATCTACACAGAGTTCAGTCATATGCCAAATCCTATTTTAAAGCTATTGGAAAAATTCTAAATTTAAAGTAAACCTGATACATATCAAGTTGTCTTGATAGAAACACTATTCTTCGCATTTATGATTGTGCCATTTTATTATTTTGTTTTAAAAAAAGAAAGATTTGATTATTTTTGTAAACAGGTAATATTGCCACAAAGTGAATAAAAGTCCAATGGGAGATTAATTTTGGGCTAAGTGAAGAAGTATTTGGAGTATGTGGGATGATAGAGAGTATGCATGAGAAGTGTTCCTATGGCCAAAAAAAAAAGGGGGGGGGTGGTGGATCAGGACAAGTCCACCACATGTATTTAGTGCTTGTTATTCACAGGACTGTTCTAGGCCCTGGGAGTCCAGAGATGAGCAAGACATAGCTTCTTCCTGACAGAAGATAAAAAGAAAGAACATGTCAATCCATGATGTTGCCTATGGGTTAGTTGTGAGGGAAACTGGCCCAAGTTTTTAATTCAGGAAAGGTTTCTTTGAAGGGAAGATGTGTGTGCTTACTCTTGAGGAATGATTGAAATTCCAACTGAAGAAAAGCAAGAGCATTGTTCTAAGTGAATGGAATGAAAACACCAAATGTCTGAAGCATGGAATAAATATATAGGTGTAACTTTATAGTATTTAAAGTACAGGATAAAATATGCCTGGGAAAATAGGTCACAGTCTGCTTTTAGATGCAGAGTTTTGTTTGCTCTGATAAGAACCTGCAGAAGGGCTTAAAACAGGGCAGGAAATATGGTTTCATTTTACTTTTTTATATCATAACGTTCATGATCAAGTCTGCTACTGGAACAAAGCAGAATATCTCAATTTAAACATATGTTTTCTCTGTTGGTTTGGGATTGAAATGAGATTGGGAAAAAAAATATTTCATCACAGAATTTGGAAACCAGCTGGCATTGTTCTCCAAATCAAAACTATAAGGTTTGCTGTTATTATTTTAATCACCTTCTATCTAGTGCTTGGTAAGGGAGGGTTCATACCCTCTGGTTATGAGGATGGTCAAACGTTATGATTGACACTGAACACGTAAGATAAACAGCATTTTATTAGTTGTATATGCTGTGAAGTATATTAGTCACATGGCGTGTAAAGTCCAGGGAGGAGAACACTGTGTGCCACTTGTGGCCACACAGGGTTTGGACTGAGGAACAGAGTGAAAAAAAGTGGCTGTGAGGAGCAGAGTCTGTAAATCAAGAGAGTGTGACGACCCCTAGTTGTTGCGGAAGCTATGATTGGCTTGTTTAAATAATTATACGAACTGGCACAGAATTGGAACCACATCATTAGGGGTGAGCAGGAACTATGTCTGGTCCCCCTAACAAGGAGGTTGTTTGGCAGGGGTACTTTATCCATGGAGCAGAGTAGGAGGAAATCTGTGGTTAAGCCATTCCAGGTTCGCCTGGTTTCGGAGATTGAGGCAGCACATACCGGGCCTTGAATTTAAGGATCACCAGTGTCCCAAACAGTGAAGATCATAATCATCCCTAATATTTTTTGGCCATTTTATGTGTCAGGCACATATTCTAAAAGTATTATAGTATTATTTCTTTTAATTAAAGAAAAACCTTCTGAAATAGAAACTATAAGTGTCTTCATTTTAAACACAGGAATGGAGTCAGAGAAAGGTTATTTGATTTTTCGGTTCACAGGTAGTGAATATTAGGATCAGGATTTGAACTCCAATTTGTCTAATGCCAAAGTCTTCAGAATACACATGATGCATCATAGTAGAAAAAAATCATTATTCCATGAATTATGTGTCAGTTAAATCCAGCACAGATATATAATAAATTAAAATATAAAATATGCTTAAATTTTTAGGACAAATTCAGGTGATTTTATGTCCAGAGGGAGTCACTTTGGATTCTGATGCTAGATCTCCTGGTATATACACTGACTCCCTCTGCCTTTAATGATACTTCAGTGGAAATATGGAAAAGCACAGGTGGTAGGAAGAAGTCTGGGTGTTGGTTCCGGCTTTGCCTCCAAGGGTAAAACCTGGTGTAAATCATTTGACTTCCTTTGACTTCAGCTTCCTCACATATTAAAAAAGAGGCTGGATTAATTGTCCTCTGAGAACCTAGACAGGGCTGCGGCCACCCAGACATGAAGAAAACAAACCCTGCCCTAATAGTGCTTACATGCTGGTTATAGAAGACAATAAATAGTTTAAAAATAAAACAAATCAGGGGCGCCTGGGTGGCTCAGTCCTTTGGGTGTCCGATTTCAGCTCAGGTCATGATCTCTCTCGTGGTTCATGAGTTTGAGCCCCATGTTTGGCTCTGTGCTGTCAGCTGGGAGCCTGAAGCTTGCTTTGGATTCTTTGTCTCCCTCTCTCTCTGCTCCTCCCCCACTCACGCCCTGTCTATCTGTCTGTCTCTCTCTCTCTCTCAAATATGAATAAATGTTAAAAAATTAAAAAAATAAAACAAATCATATAATTTCAGATAGTGATAAGTACTCCAATAAAATGAATAATGTTGGAGAGTTAAATCCAAGGGAAACAAAAATTCCAAACAGAGTAAAGAAAACAAGGTTCCTGATATGTGTCTGCACAGCAAGACCAGGGGATCTGAAAGTACAGAAAATGATGAGCAACACAGGAAGGGTTTTGGGGGACAGGCAGGCACCAGACCCAGTGAGAGAGGCAAACCACAACTTTGAAACTTGTATCTGGATTCTTTCAAGTAGGATATGTCATCTTTAGAAATATGACATTAGGAAAAATATGTTAAAAAATGCAGTTATCTGAACAGAATATTTCAGGATCTAGAAGGCTTCTATTTGTTTTGTACACACAACATCATCTAGGATGGAGTCAGGCTCTACCTGGTGAAGGTATGGAATCAATCCCTAGATATTGACACCGCACAAAAAAGCATAGACATCATAACAAATAGACAAAACACAGGCATCAAGAAAGGTAACATGTGCCATAGTTCCATGAAAACACTGATGAGGTCACTGGTTAACTTTACTGTTTCAGTTTAAAATTAGGGACAGAAATCACATTGTCGTTGGTCAAGGCATAAATGAGAGATGGGAAGGAGACAGTGGGGGCTATTCTGTCAGGAGAAGCTTTATATAGTAAATAAAGAACAAACTTAGGTGGGAGAATAAAATTAACTATAAGACTGATGTGAGGCTTTTAAATATGGTAGCTGTTTATGCATATTTTGTGCAGGGAGTACCAATAAGGAGAAAGAAATTGAAGCTTCTAAAGAGAAAGGGTATTTGATAGAAAAATGTCTCCATTTTAGTCTAGACTGAACCAGGACAAAAAAAGAAAAAGAAAGCATGAAAATCAAAATCTAAACCGGCCTTTACAGGCAAGAGGAAGGGGTAGCAAAGGCCCCAGATGTTGGGAAGATAGCAGAGCAGTTGGTGGGGGATTATGGGCAGGGGGCGGGAACAATAAAAACCTGAGAGTGAATACTGGAAGGTCACAAGATTTTGGAGATAAAGGAGTTCTCAGCGGGGTTTGCCATTATTTCCTAGAAGTCCAAAAAGATTGCTTTCCTTCTTCCCCTACCTTAGAACCATCATATGAATCACTTTGTGTCATTTCTGTGGTGCATAGTTGCTTCCTAACATGCTGTACTGAGGGCTTTGGGACGTGCATCCTGTTCTGGCTATAACATACCTAAGGCTAACAGTGGAAATATGAATCTGGATTAAAAGAAGAAGGTGATTTGACTGATATTACGAAATAGAACCCCTCACCTTTTCAGGCTTTATTCTGTATGTCTGAAATTGCAGTGTCTTTTATTGATTTTGAAGTGGAATGCCAGGGACTGTGCTAAATGCATAAACTTTAAGCCTGAGCAAGAGCAGTAACAGCCCCTGTGCTCACAGACACAATTTTTTTTTTCCAAATGCATCATACTTTGAAATTGGCCTAGAGCAATGCTACTCAGAGTGGGGACTGTGGACCTACATCCATTTAGGAACTGTTTGATACCAGTTTGTGATGAGTAATGAAATTAAGAGTGAGTATATGGAAGTCTTTGGGCCAATGTGCAAGCTAAATTTACGTCTGTTGAATATAATAATTTAAAATGGGGGACTCAATTGCATTATGTATGTCTTTGCTATGTTTGTATTTCGTTCTTCTACGACTTTATTTCTATTGTACTTTCTAAAAGTAGTACTCATAACACATTGAAGAAAATAAACTATTCCTTTACCACAGGGAAGGTTATTTAAGAAGGATTACCTTTTCACAAGTTCCAGGCAGTTTTTTTGGTAAGAAAAAGACTTGTGTTTCAGGATCACAGGGCTGATTTACATTCTTGCTTCCTCTCTCAGTCTTCACATAATATAAGCCTTCCCCATAATGCCTGGGCCTGCAGTTACACTTCTAGGGCCCTGACTGGCATAAAATTCTGTAAGTATTAGTGCTCTCTCAATAACAGGATGTTTATTTAAAAATATATATAATGGAATAACATATAGCAACATATAACACACATATACCAACAATAGCAAATAAAACCTGAGAGGTCAATTTATTAAACTCTAGAAAAGGAACTTGGGAAAAATATCCCAATTTTTCAATTAATTTCATTATCAATTCAAAAAGAAATTCACTATTAACTTCTAAGACTGAGGAATTTGAGTAGATATTTACTTTCACACTCAATTTTGAATATGGTATTTTAGTTTCTGGTTACATAAATGAAGTGTATTAAATATCTTTTTATAAAGCACATGAATGCAAGTGAAGTAAATTCAAAAATGTAGAAGTAAATGCAGGTAAATATAAATGTTTCCGAATTGGATTACTCTGAAGATATAGTGAAAAAAACTATTGATATTTGCTCTTATTTTTCTGAATGCTTTGTTTTTACTGATAGCATTATTGAGATTACGTTTCAAGTTTAGAAATTTCATGGGACAGTCTATCCAACAAGCTAAGATTTCAGTTCTCTCAAGAATATAAGGTACTCAGGCAATAAATGTGAGAAGTGGTTTAACTTCAGGGCACCATGTTACCTGGAAACACCATGTACCTAATACTTGATGCTGAAAAGAGACACAGGCACAGAGCTCAACTGCAAAAACAATGCCTGGTTGTTTTCCTCCATCGGCTGCTGAGAAATACCAAATGAGCTCTGTAGGTGGCAGCAGCAGCCTAAAGACTCCTGTTGTGTAAAGAATGTCTGCCTATGTCCAAGGAAAATCCAAGACAAAACCAATGTTGAAAAACAAGCTTTCTCTTTTTTTATGTCTGCAGCATGTTAGAATTTCTTAACTGCACAAAGCATCTTGGGATTTTTTTTAACCAACTGAATAATATAATACAGAGATAATGGCTGCAACACAATAGTAGCAACTCAACCAGGCCACGTCTTCTCTATCTTGGAAAAATAGATGGTTGTTTAATATTTTATTTCAGCAAAAAAGGAGGGTTCCAGGGAATACAAATATCCTCTCCCCAGAACCATATGTGCCTGAAACTGTACTGTAAAAATCCTAAGCATTTTTTTAAGGTTTTGATCACAGTTAAATACAAATTTCCTTGGGTGACATAGCATTTAACAGACCAAGTGAGTGTCTAACTTTAGAGGTGGAAGGGGCACTGGGGTTCTCATCTTGCCTCCTCTCCTCACTTTTCCCTTGTCACCCTTCTGCTGTCCCTCTACTTCTCATCTCTTACTCTATTTCTTCCACCTCTCCTTTCCTTTCTTTTTTTTTTTTTTTTTTTTTTGGTATTATGAGCCATGTCCACAATGTAAAGTCTGTGCATATAGGCCAAGAAGAGAATATTTGGAATTTTCAAAGTCCATAAGAAAACCATTTTTGTAGGTGCTTTTCCTAGAGGAGAGGGTTACGGGAAGAAACAAAATTCATTTCAGACCAAATGTCACTTTCTTAAGGAAAAAAAAATGATCTTGATAATGGAAGGTAAAGCCTGGAGCTAGTTTATAAGGAAGAAAAAGACTAGAAATACACAATAAGTTAATATAATTTAAGTTTTCTGTGGCAACCTGGGAGGTCGAGTTTCAGGAGCCAGACCTCAAATAGGAAGGAAGGTAGGAGACAGTTCCTGCAAAGAGATAGACTAGGTCCTTGTTACTTGGCAGCAGAGGATGTCAGGGAAACAGACCCTTGATTTCGGCATGAACAAGGACATTATGAACACGTTGAAAGGAAAATATTTCTCTTACAGAAGCGCTTACCTGCAGTATCAAAATTGACTTTTGTATTTCTTTTCTTTTTCTTTAAGAGAGAGAGAGAAGGGGCCAAGTGAGCGAGGGGCAGAGAGAGGGAGGGGGAGAGAGAGAGAAGCAGGGCTCACTCAAAGAGGGCTCGAGGTCATGAACGGTGAGATCACGACCTGAGCTGAAGTCAGTCAGATGCTGAACCAACCAAGCCACCCAGTAACCCCAGCTTTTGGATTTAATTCCAAATACTTTTAGCCTGCTGAAGCTGTCATTGGACCATGAACTTTGACCCTAAGACCACCCTTACTGGAACTAACATTTTCCTGACTAGGGAACAAAGAAATTATTTTAACCAACCATATACATCCCTGTGGCCTCATTGCATCCTCTCCAGCGTGCTAGGTTTTAGTACTTACTGAGTACAACCACCATGAATTTCTCCTTTGTAATTCTGCAAGATTCCTGAGTTTTTCCCTCACCAAAATACTCAGTGACTTTAATCACTAGTGTGTATTTCTTGCTTGTCACAGATAATGGAGACTCCGCTGTGTAATTTTTGCTCTGTTGGCATTTGTTTTATTTGACAGGCTGATGGCTAATACTTAATTTGAAGACCTGATCCTTATTGTCTTCTATTTCCCCTTCCTTATCACCAAACTTTAGCTAAACTCCAGTATTCAAAAGAGTATTCTCTCCAGTAATGTTTTGGGAAATGTCTCCTGAGCACCTCACATTTATTCTGTTCTCCTTGTAAAGGCTCTCCCTCATCAATATGACCCTTGAATCAGCCACCCAGTTTTCTCTCTTATTCCCATGAGAGTAAAGTTCAATGACCTGTTTGGAGAGGATAAAATTCAAACTCATGGAGTTTCATTAGAGTTGCCACATCCTGTCTTAAAACATGTTTCCAGTCATGTCTACCTCTCGTCTCCTAAATGTGCTCATTATTGATTTCTTTCAAATGTATCTATTTGTTAGACTTTGAATCTGCCCAACTTAATTACTGCCTTATTTCTTCAGATTCCTTTTTCCACCTAGAATATCATGTTTGCCTCTTCAAACCCTACCAATGTTTAAGGACCTGATTAAAGTCCTTCTATTTCCCAGAAGCCTTTGAGAGTTTGACCCTACTCCTTTCTCACATCCCCCATTTATTTGGTAGCTATGTGAACACTCTTGACTTGTGTTTCTGTATTGTAATTTAGCCTTCCTCATATGGCTTTTCTCAAATTCATGCCACATGAGGGTAGTAGGTCTTTTCTTTTACACATCTTTGTATTTTCACCAGTAACTGAATTGGCCCATTGAGCACCGATGATAAAGCATCCATCTAGGCTCAAGGTATATCAGGATGCACTGGGTTATAAATTTGGTCATATATAACCTGCTAATATTAGCGGCTTAAAACAAGAAAAATTTATTTCCCTCTGAAGCAACATGTCTATCAAGGGTTCTTTGGACATCCTGCTCACTCCCAGATCCAGGCTTCCAGAGTAGAAGCATGTCTGGAACATAACTGCATCGTTGGCACAGGAAAATAAAGGATGGTAAGTCTCACACTGACCCTAATGCTTTCCACATGAAAGTGGTATACATTACTTCTCCTATTTTACTGGCAAAGCAAATCCCATGGTCAAACCTTATATTAAGGGTGTAAGAAAGTGTAATCTTACCATATGCCCAAAAGAGAACTTGAAAGGTAGAGTAGGCAGACAACATGAAACAGAAATAAATGTGTCATCTACTTCCCTCAATCTGGGAAAAATGCAATCTCACATGGTAACCCGGTTGTCTTTTTATGGCATCTATTATAAACTTTGCATATAGTAGTGGGTACTATTGAAACATGTCATATATATTCAATCAACTGGCATTTAATTATGTATTCAGTATATTTTCCTCCTTCTAACAATCAAGTGTTTATTAAACTTGCTAATAGTGAAGGATGACTGCATCCTTGTCCCAGCTTGTTTCTTTGTCATATGCTCCAAATAGTTAAGCCTCATAGTTAAGCACTAGTCAAAGCTGAATGACAATAAGAAGCAATGAATTTAATTATTTCACCGTGTAGTCCTGGAAAGAAGAGCTAGTTAAAGCAGAAAAGAAAAATAATTTAGAACTGGAAATAATCTTATGCTTGTTTTGAAAGGTTACTTAAAATAAGATGTGAATTTGTTTGGAAAATATGCTACCTGTAAAACACAAGCAGTATTTTTACTGTAATTAATATTCAAAATAATGTAAAATACACTAACTGAATTAACCCCTCATAAAATTCATAGGCTCTGGAGCGTATCCTCGCACCTGAGTGCCTGTAGGAAGAGAAACCTTGCCATCTGCATTTAATTGGAAATTGCCTGTTGCTTTTGTTCCATAAAAAGTAATCTTATAAAAGACATCTGTATTAGTAGGGGAAACAGAGAACCTCCAATAAAAACAGAACCCGAAGGCGTTGCTTTCTCCACACAGATATTGGTTCTGTAAATCCAGCCTTGCCTTGTAAAGTTAATGAGGCTCCTCCAAGCCTTTAAAATGACTACAAGGTGGAATCCACATAACTAGAGAAATAAATGGAGGTTAACCATACCGTGGGGTTATTATGCTTCCTATGCTAACAGTCCCATAAAAACCTGGGCTAAGTGAACAGTGATATTAAATATTTTATTGCATATATATTGGGGTTAGTCCAAACTGGACAGTACAGTTAGGTCACCAAATATAAGGTCTTTGTGAAGAGGAAGGAAAAAGAATAGCTTCAGAAGTAATATAAGATAACAGGAAAAATAAGAAAGCACCAGACAATAGCAGCGTACATGAGGAGAGAGGAACAAGAAGTGGAAGAAAGGAGGAAGAGAAAGAGAAAAAGAGAGCACAATGAGCACAATGATATGTTGTGTTGTACTTAAGAACCTGTACTGTAATTGTTAACTAAAGGCACCTAATTTTCTCTTTGAGGTATGTGTGTGTGCCTGTGTGCCTGTGCATGGATGTGTGCATGCATATGTGTGTGTGTGTGTTTGACTCTAAACTATTTTTTTTTAATTTTTTTTTCAACGTTTATTCATTTTTGGGACAGAGAGAGACAGAGCATGAACAGAGGAGGGGCAGAGAGAGAGGGAGACACAGAATCGGAAACAGGCTCCAGGCTCTGAGCCATCAGCCCAGAGCCTGACGCGGGGCTCGAACTCACGGACCGCGAGATCGTGACCTGGCTGAAGTCGGACGCTTAACCGACTGCGCCACCCAGGCGCCCCTACTCTAAACTATTTTTTAGTGAAGTATATTACCATACCTATACTAAAAGACCCAAATTTTAAGTGTGCAATTCAATGAATTAAAAATAATTAAACTGCCTATATAATCACCATGCTAATAAAAATTCAAAACCTTTCCAGAGCCCCAAAGACTCCCTAATTTATTACCTCCACAATTCACTACACCCTCCCATACTCTGTAGCTATATTTTAACTTTTATATCCATACATTGGTTTTGGTTTTATTTGAACTTTTATAAAAATAGAATCACGTGTAGTCTCTTTACCTCAACAGTCTGAGATTCATTCATGCTATTTTATGTGGCTGCCATTTGCCCTTTCCCATTGCTCTATCATATTCTATTCTATGAATATACTGCAACTTGTTTATTTCCAGTATTGATAGTCTTTAGGTTTGGTTCTAATTTAAGGCTATTATGAATTCTGCTGCTAACCAGTCTTCTTGGACATGTCTTCTAAGGCACATGTGTACCCATTCAAATCTGCATCTCTCTCTTGGTGGCCAGAGAGAACTCCAGACTCAGTCTGGACAACAAAGGACTACTTTCTTAAAAGACTATCATTCCTCTCCTGTCGCTTCTCCTACCTCAATGGGGCATCTTTCTCTTTGTCAGGTGATCCTATATGTATAAATCTTTTTCAGGAATCTCTTTTCTGTCCCATTGACTTATTTAGCTAACTTTACACAATAATCAAGCTGTTTTAATTACATAGCTTTATAATAGGCTTTGCTAGTATAAATTCTCCATCTTTGTTCTACTTCTTACTTGCTGTTCTTGGGCCTATGCATTTTCATATAAATTTCAGAATTAGCTTCAGCTAATTAGTTAGCATCAGTTTCTACATGCAAAAATAAATGATTGCTAGTCTTGATTCATATTGGATTAAATCTTTAGATCAATTGGAAAAAAAAGAAATCTTTACACTACTGGGTCTTTCAATACATGAACATGTTCTATCTCTCCATTTATTTAGATCTTCTTTAATTTCTCTCAATAATTCTATAATTTTCAGAGTTGAAATATTACCAATTATTACCAATTGGTGTTGGTATTACCAATTGGTATTACCAATACCAATTATTAGATTTATTCCTAAATATTTGATGCCATTATGAATGGTATTTTAAATTTCAGTTCCATTTAGTTGCTGCTATTTTATCAAAATATAATTGAAGTGTTCATATTGATCTTGTATCCCCAAAATTAACTAATGGTATCTACTAATTCTAATCATTTGTCTTCAAAGTCTTTATATTTTCTACATATATAATCATGTAGTCTACTTATGAATTTATTTTTTTCTTTCTTTATTGGTTTGGCTAGGGTCTTCAATATAGTTTTGAATAGCACTGATGATAACAGACATCTTTATTTTGTTCTTGATTTCTGGGATAAGCATTCAATTTTTCTCCATAAATGTAACTACTGTAGATTTTGCTAATTTTTGGAGATAATCTTTTTATCAGATTAAGGATGCTCTCTTCTTAGTTTAAGAGATTTTTTTTTTTATTCATGACTAGGTATTGAATTTGTTTAAACATTGCATTACCTATGGAGATGACAGTATCATTATTATGTTAATGTGGTGATTAACATTGACCAACTTGTTTTCAAACATGGATTGAATTCAAAAATTGAAATTGGAATTATTAAAATTACAGCCAGTGAAAATATTCTGCATGTTTCAATTTGCTTTATACTTTTATTTGATTTATGATCCAGCATATCATTCATTCTTATAAAAGTTCCATGGTTACTTAAAACATCTTTTCTGCATTTGTTTGTGACCTTACTGAGATCTCAGTCAGGTCATTTTGATAGTAGTGTTTTTTAATTCCTATGCACATCCAGTCCATTCTCATCAGCTTGTCTATCTGTTCTTTGTAAGACAGTTGTTCTTAAACCTCTTATTGTGATTTAGACTCTTCTATTCATCCTTTTATTTCTGCCATTATTTTATATTTGAAAACACACAGAATACTTAAATGTTTCCCATTGAACTAGATTTTTATTAAATCCTCCTCCATCTCCCAAGTAATAATTCTTGCTTCAAAGTATACTTGGTAAATTTAGCTATGCCAAGTTTTTGTTATTTGCATAGTATATGTTTTTGAACCTTTTAAGTCATTATATTTAGGATGTGTTTTGTTCACGAATCAAAATTGTTTGCTTTTTCTATTAGTTGGTCTCTTTATTTTTATCCAGTCTGATTATCTTTTTTGCTTTAATTGGAGTATGTAGCTTACTTATACTGTTTAACTACTGTTATATTTGGACCTAAATCTGTAATTCTGCCCTTTGTTTTCTTTTTAATCTCATACATTCTTTGTGTCTCTATTATTATTGTCTATAAGACAACCTTCTGTTGTCTTAATGTATATCTATATTATTGGCTTATTTGGTTTATATTATTTAGCTTAACACTTAGGTATTCCATTTTCCTCTTTGACTATTAAACTTTAACCTAGGCCTAATAAACTACATTCTTAACTTATTAGGTTCTTCCTTAAATTAGTATTTTTTGTATTTTATGGATAACAAAAAGTCTTATAAAACTTAATATTCATTTACTCCCCCTACTAACTGCTGTCATATATTTTGATTCCACATACATTTTAAATGCACAAGAAGTTGTAAGCAGTCAATTTTCATTTAGATGTTCCCATATATTTACCTTTTCATTGTTCTTCAGTGAGTCCTACATTTACTATACGTCATCTGTGATTATTGTCAATCTTCCCAAAACACTTCGTTAGAATTAATTTTAGTACTTGTCTGCTGGCAATGCAGTCCCTCATTCATTATTTCGCTTTTCTTTTTGAGTAATATATTAGC
Source organism: Felis catus (assembly GCF_018350175.1). Classification (NCBI taxonomy): domain Eukaryota; kingdom Metazoa; phylum Chordata; class Mammalia; order Carnivora; family Felidae; genus Felis; species Felis catus. The sequence goes on along the minus strand of NC_058379.1, from coordinate 63,911,873 downwards.
TGGGTAAACAATCCAATGTTCTGAGTTTCAGCATTTCAAATATGCCATTCTTATCTCTGGTTTACCTCTTTTCAGTTTCTTATTTCTTCTGTGAAAGCAATGTACTATTTCCTGGCAGCTTTTAAGTTTCTTTTTGTGGCTAGGTATAGCTTTTTGTTGTTGTTACTTTGTTTACTTCTTGGAGTTTGCTAAAATTCTTAAACCTATGGCTTGAATTTTTCCCTCGGTTTTGGAAAATTCATACCCAGTTGTCAATGCAAAAAGAAAAAAAAAACCTTTTAAAATTTCTAGAAGTAAGGAAGAGAATTTTATTGGAGCCCACGTTAGGACAGCTGCCAGTGATACACAATCTTCACAAAGAAGAGAATACTCTAGCAGAGGAACAGTTGGTGTAAGGTTCTACACATTTTTTACATAAAAAGTTACAAATCATTAAACACAGGACATTTCAGAAAGTTGCAGATCTTATCTTAAATTTCTAGTATATGCGGGGCTGTATGACTTTAATCTTGTGGGAACCAGGAAGTTTCTTTCTTTTCCTTATCTTTTGTGCTCAGAATGTTCCTTTTTTTTTTTTTTTTTTTTTTTCTTTAACAAAGCAAATGTAACAATGTGTGTTCAGGGCAGAAATAGACCCATGGTTTGAGGTGTTGCTGAGTCATTTTGGCCTTGATAAGTGTTAAAATATAGCTTCCCTGGGAGCCCAGGATCAGGGCCCTTAAATATTAAGTTGAAAATTTTCTTTATTGCAGCATTGCTTTTAATATTGATCCTACCCATTCCCCATTTCCTTTCTTTTGTGATTTTGCAAAGACGGAGAATGGGTTGTATTAAAAAGAGGGTGCTAGGGGCCCCTCAGTGGCTCAGTTGATTAAGCGTCAGACTTTGGCTCAGGTCATGATCTTGAGTGGGGAAAGGGTTAACATTAGGCAGGGAAAGATAAGGGACCTTCAGGAAGGCAGACTGCAGCTGCAAAGTGGAGGATGAAGAAGTGGTGAGGTTTAGGAGAAAAAAAAAAAAAAAAGGATAAAGGTATTCTAGACCTGTTGGAGCAAGGTGCCATGAGTGGAGTCTCACAGACTTTATGATAAGATCCCAAAAAAATGTAGGGACAAAAATCCTCAGTGGCAACCCAGTCAGGACCCCTCTCACTCTTGAGAGCTTTATACTTTCCCTCAATAAACTCTATCGCTTTGCTCGCTCTCCGTTGTCCGGGAGATTTATTCTTCCACTCTGTGAGACAAGGACCAGCATCTCTCCCACCCTCCTGTAACAATCTCACTGCTCTGAGTGAGCTGGATCCCCGACTTGGGCCCTGTGCTGACAGCTCAGAGCCTGGAGCCTGCTCTGAATTCTGTGTCTTCCTCTCTCTCTGCCCCTCCCCCGTTCATACATACATACATACATACATACATACATAAATGGTACTCTATTTCCAGTTTTTCTTATTACTTGGGTTTAGCCTTACCCGCTTCACAACTGTATTGACCTGGGTCCTCTTTACTCGGTGGAAACTTGAATCTAATTTTTTTAATCATCTGATAAAATTTATCATTAGAACAACAAAACTCCAGCTTTCTTCACTGAGGTCTTTGGTTTCTCAGCAGCTGCATGCTCTTTGATTTCACAGTGTTGTGCTGCATGCTCAGCCTAGGAGTCAGCAAATGCCTTGAGAGAACAGTTGTGCACAGAATATGGGGTGCTTTAGCTTTATTTGCCCAATTCTGGCCCCTCAAGTGCTGCCTGCTTAATAGCCCTGAACTTCATTTTTGTGTGTGGCTGCGCTGTTTGTCCTGTAACCTGCAGGAATTTGGCAAATGTCTCAAGAAAAAGAAGCAACAGAGAAATCAGGGTTTACCTCACATTTCCCTGGGATTTCAGTTTCTTCAGTCCTGAATGCTTTGGTTGCTCTCCATTGCATTTGAGCAGCTGTTGTATGCATGGTATCCAGCTTTTATAATTGTTCTCAGTGGGATTGTTAGTCTGATACCAGCTAGTCTGATACAGCCAGCAACAGAAGTCTCCTCTCTTCCTTTATATAGCAACATTAGTCAACAAGAACATGGCCCTGTTACATTTCAGCATATTGAGCAATGTCTCAGGAAAAGTGCCACAAATAAAAATATATTGTTTCTCTATACCCCATGAATTATTGGGATGATAATTTAATCATGAATTACAATTTCACAGCAATCAATGTTGTGATAGAAGCAACTGATGTAACCTTTTTTTCCACAGCCTTTATTTTAACCAATGATTGACTGCCACTCCTTTCTTGCTTGCCAACAATTAAAGAAGTAAGATAGAAGTATGTTTGGGAGTAGCCAGGAGCCATTTTTTGATACAATCATTGACTTCTATGAGACCCAAGCAAAGAATGTGGGCAGAGGGATTATGCATTACTATGTTATCATTTATCAGAGCAGAAACCTCTGAGGACTATTGTCTTGGGTCATTTCTGGTGGATGCTCCTTAGCTGTTCTGTCAACAAAAACACAAGGAAAGCAACACAGTGGGAGTCAATGTACTGAATCTACTCAGGCCACCAAAAACAGATCTCTTTTTACTGATGCATATTTCATTTTCTTAAAATAAATAAGCCTTCTTCTGCTTAAACTGCACCTGGCAATTATTTTAATTTTAGACAAAAATTAAAAAAAAACAATTTTATCAGTTCTGGAGGCGTAGATGCATTTGAGATGTAGTTCAGGAGTCACACTACAGCCTGCCATCCAGATAGAACCTGTGCCTATTTTTGTTTAAAATCTCTAGTTTTTTTAATGTTTATTTGTTTTTGAGAGAGAGAGAGAGAGAGAGAGTACGAGCAGAAGAGGGGCAGAGAGAGAGGGAGACACAGAATTCGAAGAAGGCTTCAGGCTCTAGCTGTCATCACAGACCCCTACGCAGGGCTCAAGTCCACCAACAACAAGATCATGACCTGAGCCAAGGTCGGACACTTAACTAACTGAGCCACCCAGGTGCCCCTATTTTTGTAAATAAAATTTTATGTAACACAACCACACTCATTTTTTTTGTTTGTTTTGCATGTTGTGTATGACTGCTGTCACACTGTAACTGCAGGATTGTGATAGTCTGGGTGTGGTCTGCAAAGTCACAAATATTTTCTATCAGGTCCTTCACAGAGAAAGTTTTAGATGCTAGTTTAGATACTAATAATGAACTTCATCCCCTATCTCATAAATAAGAAATGGACACTCCAAGGCAATGTTAGGAGACAGAATTCTGGTATGAGAGGAATAGTTGAACGCCAAACACACAGCTCAAAGAATGAAAAAGGATCTGTGTCCTCATGAACATTTTCTGGTATGCTATCCAGTCCACTTGCTAACCATATGACTCACCATCTCCAAGCTCTGCTATCCTCAAATGTAATTGAGGATGATAATATTTGCTTCATGATGTTGTGATGATTAATGAAATATTACTCGTAAAATGCTCATGTCTGTATTCCATAGAATAAATGCTCAATAACTTATTATCTCTTCTTTCTCAAAGTCTTTTCAGAGACCAGAAAGAAAACTTTCCTAGGGAGATAGATAAAGGAATTTTAATTAGTCAATTTTGACTTAGAGATGAACTCTTTTGTAGTATGCTTTCTCCAGATGTCAAAACCTTGGCTTCCCAAGTCCTGCTTTAAGATTCATACTGGCCAATGGATAAGTGTTAACATATCCTTCACTCTTCAGTCAAGCAGGAAAGGAGTTATGTTGCAGAACAATTTGTCCTAAAACATATCATCAGTTTTAAATATGACCCATTTAAATCCATAAGGATTTCATAGTTTAAATATCATTGAATTTTACATCTCCAAAAAAATTGAATAAACATTCAGAAACTCCCTCCATTGCATTCTGCAAATTAAAAAAAAAAACAATGAGACCCAAAGACAATGATTGCTTTTGTTCATAGATAGTTAGGGAGTTGGGGTCATCACTGGACCAGTATAACATATTCTTAGGCTAGCATTCACTCTCCTATCTCTGACTCTGCTATTACTAATGCAGCAAAATTCTGAAGACTTTTGTTCTCTTTGTTTTCAATAATTTTGTCGTTGTTTTGACAAATTACCCCTGAGATTCATGAGGATATTATTTAGAAGCATACAATTATGTCTTGATTGCTGTTTGTTTGTTTGTTTGAATCCAATAATGCTTTTTAGTCTCAAAATTCAAATTTTCCCTTTCAATTGGTTTAGCTCATAATTGACAGCAATTATTTATTTTTATTCAGAGAAACTAAAATAAAAGATGTGATTAAATTCTCTACTGCAATGACATGGTATTTATTTGATCATTTCCAAGTATTTTGTTTTTCTTTTTTACATGAGATTCTTATTGGGGTGCTATGAGGATTAGTGATAAACTATATTACAGGAGGGCTGAGGAGGAAATTACCATGCAAGTATAAAATGTAATAGTTTTGTGTTTGGATGCTTGGTAATTGAGTTAGTTTTTACAAGTTTCTCAGAAGACTGAAACATTCAACTTAGCCTTCTTGTGGGCCTTTGGTTAATCTCACTAATCTCTATGGTCACAAAGCATTGACCTTCAAGTATGGGCCTAGCTATCTTGGAGACATATTTTGTACCCAAAGGGTCATAAGTACAATCACTTTTCAGGGTATGCATACTACTAAAGGAAATGAGCAGGGTGCAGTTTTACATTCTCACCTGATAACTTTATTCCACTAGTTAGTCAGGAGCATATTATATGCAGATCCAGCATAGCTTCTAGAGTCAGATAGCCTGGGTTCTAAGCCCAGCCACCACTTAGCTAGATTAGTGGCAGTGAATAAATCATCAATCTAGGGGAAATTTCTCTCATCCATAAGTCATTAACTACCTCAGAGATTTAGTTATCAGGATATTGGATAGAAAACACATGTAAAGCACTTAGCCAGTCCCTACCATTCAGAAAATGTTAGTTATAATAATGATTATGATAATTATCAATATTACTTTTATTAATGATAAGTCCACTTTTGCCATTTCTTTTATCATCAAATCATACAATGTGGAAAAATCTTTAGATCCAAGCCGACATTCAGTGAGCAGATGTGTACCACTGGGATGGATATTTGGAGAAATACCACAAATACAAAAATGATGAAACATCCCATCCAAGACAGGTCAACTTATCATTGCAAAAGAGCCTTCTGTAGCGCTCGAGACATATCTGAAAACCTCTGGTTATGGGAAAATTACAAGTTCCTGACCCAGCATAATTCACTATTGAACAGGTTTTCTCTAAATTTTCAAGCCCAGTTAACCTGAGTGGTCACGACAACAGCAGCATCAGCAAAGAAACAAAAATAAAAATAAACAATAATCTGTTATGCCGAAGTTTATGTTTGTTCCCGTTATTCTCAATGCATAACACACCACCCCAAACACAGTGATCTAGAGCAATATTTATTTTGCTCATGAATTCTTTGGTTTGGGAATTAGGAAAGAACACAAAAGAGATGTTTTTTTTTTATTATTATGTTTTTCTTTTCACAATGTTTTGGAACTCAACCAGGAGGACTTAATGGCTGGAGGTAGATTAATGACTGCAGGCTGGAGTCATCTGAAAGTTCACCCACTCAAATGTTGGGTAATTGGTATTCACTGTTGGCTGGGATTTGAACTGAGCCTCTTGGTTGGAACACCTGCATGTGGTTCCACCACATGGCTATTTGAGCTTCATCCCCGCATGGCAGCTGAATTCTAAGAGAATAAATTCTAAGAAAATCTGATGAAAGCTCTATCACCTTTTATGACCTCACCTTGAAAATCTCATAATATGATTTCTGCTGTCATCAAAGCCCACCCAGCATGGAGCATGGATCCTACATCTTGATGGAAGAATACCCAAGTTACATTTTAAGAAAAGCAGGTGTGATGAAAGGTATTGTTGTAGCTGTTTGGGGAAAATGCAATCTGTCAGAATGATAAAGGAGATTTCACTGACATTATCAAAACTTGAACAGATTTTGGAGTTCATCTAATCCAGTCTTCTGATGAAGACACAGGCTAGAGATATAAGGCAATGCCATTTACTTGGTCAGAAAATTTTTGATATTGCGCACATTTGGAAGTAATTATTTAACCCTTTCCCTATTCTTCCATCTTAGTCTATTCAGGCTGCTTTAGCAAAATGCCACAGACTGAGAAACTTAAACAACAGAGATTTATTTCTTACAGTTATAGAGGTTGGGAAGTCTAATATTAATTAAAGTGCCAATAAGGTAGATTTCACTCTAAAGACTTGTCAGCAGCCATCATCACACTGCGCACTCTCCTCACCTCTTCTTTATGTGTTCGTGGAGAAAGTGAGCTCTCTGTTGTCTCTACTCATAAGAACACATTTCTGACAATCAGGGCCTCACCTTTAGAACTCATTTAAGCTTAATTGCTTCCTTACAGGCCCCATACTGCAATAGAGTCACACTGGGATTAGGACTTCAACATATGAATCTTAGAGGACACATTCAGTCCATACATCCTGAAAAAATTTAATAGACAAAAATGGTATTTATAACCTTATCTTTTATGTTCAAAGCAATCCTAGAGTTGCTGCCAGAAAAAGCTTTCACTAATTCTAATTATTCCCTCCTGGCCTCATTTTTCCCAAGAATTTTGTTTTGCCATGACTTCAGCTCATGACACAGCTTTGGATGTAGACAGGTTATCATCACTTTCCACGTTTATTATGTATTCACTATAATTGAGTAGATCATTGTCTACTTGTCACCTTTTTCTAATAAATACCAAGGATATGAACAAACTGAATATTTTTAAGCACAAAAGCTGAGCTGTTTTTAACTATCAGCACCCATGTCATATTTGGGATTCATAATAATGCATATGAACAAGGAACTAAACACAAAATTGAAAAAATAAAATACCTAAAATGTATAAGTATAGAATACAGGCTATTTTTCCTTTTAAGGGTTTTGCTGTTAGGATATTGTGTAATTCTTTTTTTTTTTAATTATTGGAAAAAGACTCTATGAGATGCAAATATAATGATCGATTTTAAGATAGTTGAGTCTGTCAGCTTACTATTGAATTAAAGGAATATTGTACTCTCATTTTAAAGTTTATTGCTAGTTAAAGTTCATTTTCTTTATCTATTGGGAGAAAACCTTATCATATTGGTCTTATGCCTAGTACAGAAATAAACACTAATGACCAGCAAGTCTTAGTAATGCAAAAGGCATAAAGGAACTGAATTCATGATGACTCTGTTGTATGAGCTGAGTTTGTACTCAGCTTTGCTCTTTATAAAGCTTGTACTCAAGTTGACATGGGGATTTTGGTTAGGAGTCTTTGACCTTTAAGAAAACCAATTGTGCCCCTCAATATGGACCAAAAAAAAATCTTCATGCCAAACACTGAGATATAAGATTTCCAGGCCCTGACTTGGTTTGGCCAAGGATTTCTTTTTAATTGAGCACCTGTATTTTCTTTTGTTGCTACTGATGGGATTGGGGGACATATTAACCACTGAGTCACCATTTTTAGTGATTAGAAAACATGAAGCTTTCTGAATCATTTCCAACTTATTAAACACAAAATGATTCAGACCAGCGGAGGAAATTTATATCTTGGAGTGGGACAGGAACATTGAATGTCTGACTGGAAATTTATAATTTGTAAATCAGGCATAGTTTTTTTTTTCCTTATAGATGAAATTCTTTGCTATCTTTTTTCTTTATCAAAACCCAATACAATTTCATTTGAGTTATTTGACTCTGCAAGGCCTAGTGCCAAATGCAATGAGGCATAATGAGGTTCAGAGGAAAACAATATGTGACCCAAAGGAACTCGCTGCCTACAGCAGGATGTAGTTAAGTACCTGAATATAAAAGAACATAGTAAGTTCTCTGAAGAAATAAAAGCAACATTTCCCATGTAGGGAACTTAATGAAGGTGTGGTGCCTGAGACTTAAGGACAGAAAATTTTCAACATGAAAAAATGCCAGAGGGAGCACACCAGGTAGAAAGAGAAGTGCATGAGCAAAGTACAGAGGTACATCCTCACCTGTGCAAAAAGACATTTTTGTCTGAGGATGCTCCTTACACCTGGAATTACTCCATGAATTTGGATTTCTATTCCTTCGTCATGAATGCCTATTGCTTTTTAACACTAAAATTGCAATAGTTAATTAAGCTTTCAAGTGTGTCCAAATATGAGTTACCCAGACCTCAATAAAAGGAATGAACCACATGCAGTTTATGTCTTCAACTGTAGGTTCGTCTGAAGTCCTTGGGAAGGCATGTTATATGAGCTCCTCTGGGCCTCCCAACATATAGCATAGAGTCATATGGGCCCAGAAAAGGTGGCTGATGCCAAAAAATGGATGACAACAAGCAGAAGGGGAAGATCAATGATCAAACCATACAGACTTCCATCAAAAAATGAAAATTATTGGTCAAAATAATTCATTGAGCCAAACTCCCAAGCTTCTATCTTCCTATTTGTCTACTCTACTGACCTAATTCTATTCACATCTGAACTATTTAGGTTTTCTCAAATGAGGAATGTGGTTCATCTCACAGCACACCCCAAGTCCCTCTTCTGAAATATATGGAACCTACTTTCTAACTTGGTAATTGCCCAAACTCACTTCAAATTTTAATTTTTCTGGGGCACCTGGGTGGTTTAATCCATTAAGTGGCTGACTCTTTATTTTGTTTCAGGTAATGATCTCACAGTTTGTGAGTTCGAGCCCTGCATCAGGCACTGTGCTCAAAGCACAGAGACTGCTTGGGATTCTTGCTCTCCCTCTTTCTCTGCCCCTTCCACACTTGTTGTGTGTGCTCTCTTTCTCAAAAATAAACATTTTAAAAATTTTAATTTTCCTGTGAAATTCTCTGTTTTCATTATATTCTTTCACTATTTATTTAAAGTTAACTTAATCCAGCCTGCCAAGGATCTCTTATGTAAACTGGAACATTAGTCAACAATTATTTGTCTGTCTGCCATCTCCCTCACCATACTTTGACCCTATGAGTTTAGAAACTAAGCCTATTTAGTTTTAAATTTCTGTGGCCCAGTATGCAGTAAATAGTATGCATTTTTCTATTTAATAAAATGTGGGGAATAAATAAAGAAACTAAGGCAGGGATGAGAAAAGCATGAGGAGAGCCAAAGACCAGAGTAGAATGCAAATAAGTGTGAGACATTTTGCTAGAATATTGTAGGAAGAATTGGAAGATGAGATCCAAAGTCAAGGTCTTGTTATTGAACCTTTAACAAGACTTACTCCCTTTGTAAAGTTTGTCCACACATAGCCTTGTAGAGTATGGCAAGACTGATGGGAAAAGTGCCCTTGATGGGGCCTGATAAAATCCACTGGTAATTCAATTAGAGAAGGCAGTTGATGAGGCTAGTACTGTGGCTAAAATAAGTCAATACAAATTGTCTTTACTGAAAGTTGGAATAGATGAGATTGTTGTTAGATGCTGAGATAAATATTAGTCATGGTTCTTGAAAATCTTATAATCCAACAGGACAAGTAGAATTTGAATAATGAAAGAAGAAAATCATTTTTTTTTGAGAGAGAGAAAGAGAGAGAGAGAGAGAGAGAGAGAGTGAGCACATGAGCAGGGGATGGGCAGAGGGAGAGGGAGAGAAAGAATCTGAAATAGGCTTCATGCCCAACACAGAGCCCTGATGTGGGACTAGATCTCATGAGATCATGACCTGAACCAAAATTAGGAGTTGCAGACTAAACTGACCGAGCCACCCAGGTGCCCCCAGAAAATCATTTTAGTTGGGAGATCAGGCAGGGATGGTTGTGGTCTGTCTTGGGGACAGGAAGGAAGAAGGCCAAACTGACTGGACAATGGGTATACATCGGAAAATAATTTTAAGTTATGCTAGATCTGTGTTGTCATAGGCAAGATGGATGTGAGAACTGAGACCCTTACCTGCCCACAGGTTAAAAATCAATCACTAACATTAATTGAGTTCTCCTCTGTTATAGGCACTAATCAAGAAACAGTCAAAATCTTCATAGTAACAATGAAATGTGTTTTGAATCATTCCTGTTTGTGTGGGGAAAATTAACAGTCTTCAAGATTCTTAAGACTCTGGATTTCCCATGATTGAGAAGCTGCTATGAAGCAAAGAATCAAACTCTAGTGTGTCCAACTCCAAAGTCCATGATGCTCCTTTTTCCATTTTCTTCCTTGGAGTGGTGTTCATGAAGTTACTTCCTCCACTGAGCAATAATTTCCACTTCTTTTTTTTATTTAAAGATTTTCTCTTTTTTTCCCCAAGGTTACTTATTTTTATTGAGAGAGACAGAGAGCAAGTGGGGGAGGAGCAGAGAGAGGGGGACAGAAGATCTAAAGTGGACTCTGTGCTGACAGCAGAGATCCTGATGTGGGGCTTGAACTCACAAACCACAAGCTCATGGCTGAGGTGAAGTCAGACATTTAACCCACTGAGCCACCCAGCACCCAAGGCTTCACTCCTAGAGATATTTTCAGGTGAAGAGTTGTTCTTGTTAATCTGAATATTTTCTAGAAGACAAAAAGAAAAAAAAATCAACTCTAATATTAAAATATTAAATGATTTTTTTAACTAAAGGTAAAATCTTATCTTTGAAACAGATATAAAATGAACAGGTAAAGATTTTATTTAACTTGTTATTAATGAGGGAACTCTGGGATGTTATAACCACTTCTAAGCAAAATCCCCCAAACACATTTATAGGTCAGGACTGTTGAAATTAATTTGGACAAAGATATAAAAATAGCTATTTGGGGGGCTGGAGGATTGCCCCTCCACTGAACAGAATTCACCTTCAATAATTGTTTGGCATTTTTATCAGTTATCTACAACTTTTAGAGTTGTAAGTTAGCTCAAAGAAAATGAAAGGCCTCAATCAGATAGCCCAAAAGCGTATGTTCCACACTCTTCAATTGAAAGCACTAGTAATATCCAGTAATATTTATTTGCTTATTCCAAATTCTCTTACACTAACTTAATAAACTTTAAGTAAAATTAAACACTTGGCCATAAATATGTCTCATTACATGGAAAACAGGTCACTCAGAACAATTTAAACCAAGGGCTCTAATGCTATCTTATCATCCTTTTTTTTTTCTTCTTTATTCTTGGTATAATTTTATTCTCTCCCTTTCCACCAATTACCTTTTCTCTTCCTTCGTCTACATATTAATCAGTTTGTGCTGCTATAACAAAGTTCCATGGAGTGGGTGGCTTAAACAACAGAAATTTATTTATTGCGGTTCTGGGGTCTGGTAAGTACAAGATCAAGGCACCAGCAAATGTGTCTGTAAGGGCCTGATCACTGGTTTGTATATGGCCATCTTTACCTTGTATCATCACATGGAAGAGAGCAGAGAGAGCTTCCAGTGGTCCTTTTTATAGGGGCATTCATCCCATTCATGAGGACTCTATTCTAATTACTTCCCAAATTCTCCTCCTCCTAATATGGTCACGCTGAGGGTTAGGATTTCAAAATAGGAGTTTCAAAGAGACCTAAAAATTAAAGCCATTACATTCCATAAAACAGAATAATTAATAAGATATGGAGACTTGAATTTCATTTATATTGAAAGATGGCTTTCCCATGTCTTTAGCCGTGTCTGTATTCAAATCCTTGCTCCAGAGGAGCACGTTATTTTTAGATTCTTTAATATTTTTTCTGTCATCTGTGTGGCCTTCTCCTTTTATTGAAAAATATAATGACAAGTTGATTCTATGAGTATTGGTTATAATTACATGTTTCAAATTCAATTTAATTATTTGAATAATGTAATGTATACTTGGGGAAAATGAATGAATGGCCATAGGTTACAAATGCTCTGAAAACTCGGAGGATGGAAGTCTGTCACTACCTGCCTACTTCCCTGTTCAAATGCAAATACCTTTCCCATAGGTGTTCTGTCTGGCTCCCCAAACTCATTCTCACTTCACATTTACCTTCATTCTGAGGATGCAGAGGAGCTGAGGCTGACTTTTGCCAGCTTTTCCTTCTCCTCTAAGGACTAAGTTCCTAACCAAGTGGAAATGGAGTATGGGTAAAGGAGACAACATGATCGTTAAGAAAAGTCTTTTCCCACAAGGAGTTTACAGTTATGCTCAGGTTTTGCAGCTGGACGCTGAAAGTAGGGGAGGTTAGTAATTAAACCTAATTGTCATAATGGCCAGAGGCCTGGAAGGCAAAAGAACTCAAGGAGATATGCCCCAAATCTGTCCGTGAGCAGGCGGCATTGTATCAGCAGCTGAAGGCAGAGTCTAGCCAGGGAACCACTCAAGCTGGCCAAAAAGTAAGGGAGTAAAAGAAAGGATAAATGATTTCTCATAAAAGGTAGTACCTTGACATACAGGTAGCCTTCCATGTGAATATACACTCTGTTTAGATCAGGCATTGTGGTAAAAACAGTTCCAGGTAAACCCTGGTCTGTAGGGGGTTTGTCCTTCTGTACCTGTAACAGAAGTCCTAAAATTAGCGCCCAGTATTATGTACTGACTTGACATCTGAAACAAGGAGTGCTTCGAACAACCCTTCTTATCTGGAGTCCAGTTCCTGCTTATTCCAGGGTTGTGTGTTTCAGTTCTCTGACAGAGTATAGAATTATCCAAACAAGCCAGTCACATCCTTCAGCGGGAACCGGGGACACCTCATCATCCTCGTCATACTACAAAGCCTGCCACAGCCCCTGGTTGTTCATTGTGTCACCAGGTGCAATATTTGTGTGACTCTGCATGGCTTTCAGGGTCCTCCTTCCTTAACTGGGCTTTGAGTATACGTGGTTGATAAACTCCTATTGATTTCCTCTGTCCAAGTGGCAGGTGTCGAAGTTTGGCCTTCTCCAAAACCTTAGGGCAGAAATTCCTCCCTTACCAACAGGGAGAGGAGGAGGCAGTAAAAAGAGTCTGAAATTGGCTGAGGTGTTTCATAACCTGGTTCATGTGCGACTTCTTATTTGCAACTAAATGTAAAAGTATATGCTTAATGCACTACGTAAGAGTGTAGATTTGATAACCCCTAGGGATGCTGAAAAAACTTAATGGCCAGCTACATAAAGAGATGGAAATTTCCTTGCTTCTTACATGCTGCAGTGTGTATGGTACCACTCAAACACTAAATATCCCACCACATGTATCAGTCTAATACCCCAGGAATAGCGGACACAATTCTCATCCTTTCAGTGTACTTCTTCTAATGAACATGACAGAGAAAACCTACCTTTCAAATCTTGATTTGGTCTTCTTAAGATGTAACTTGTTCCATTTCCTCCAAAAAGTTTCCTAAATACTTTTCATTTTCAGTTATTAATTTATTAATGCCATTTTGTGAGACCCTTTATGAGAAACTACCTGTTTGATATGAACATGTTCTAAATTACCAATAAACTAAGTTTTACAAGGTTGAGGAGAATGTCTTGTATTTGTGTGTGCATGTGCATGTGTGTGTATTCAAACACATGCTAGGCTAGGCCAAGGTCTGTGCTTGTCAAGGATTTGCTGCTTACTGTTGCCAAGAATAAAAGCAGTCATCACAGGGCAAGCTAATGAGTAATCATTTCCAATATCTTGGATTGTTTACCTTTTTAGACCATGCTTGGTACTTTCAGAGGAAATATGTTAACTAAAACAATTCATGTAATTATTTACATAAATCAAGTGCTCCTTAAATATCACTCCTCTGATCCTTTTTACTTCCTCTTACACTAAAAGCAACATGTTCACAAGAAACTTAAACCAAATGAAATCTAATCTCTGTTTGCCACCTTTTCTGCATAAGGCTGAGAGGGTGAGAGAAGCCACCTTACAAATCCTTGGCCAACTATTATAGATGCATGATCTTGCTACATTGCTCAAGCTTTTCAGTGTATCTTCTGCCAAAAATGAATGGTTTAATGAAATTACTCTTACAGTAAATTATATAAATTAGACAAAGTACTTCTGTGCACAGATGAGAACGGTATTGGCAAAACGGTACTGTCACCACACTGGAAAATGCTTTTAAAAATATGTATAAAATTTGACTTGAGATCTAGCAAAAGGATTTTGTAGTTGAAAAGCCCTTAAGTCTTATCCATTAAAAATAGAAAAAAGAAAAAAAGCTACTCAGATTTATTTAAAGAAAACCATTCTAAATATATAGTATCAAAACCAGTTTAAACCAAAAAGAAAAAAGAAAGGAAAAAAAACCTTAGAAAATTTTGAAGCAAAAAGAGCATAGTCCTTGCATATGCAAACAAAAAACTGAGTAGACTTGCAATATTAATAACAGGCAAAGTAGAGCCTCTTTTCAAGGCAAAAATGAGCAAAGTAGGACAAAGAAGGTCATGTTTTAGGGCAAAATGTAAAATCTACAATGATGATAAGAAGGTCACAAACTTTTATGTGCTGAATAGCAGAAAATTAAAATGTATTAAGTGAAAATTCCTGTAAATCAAGGAAAGCTGAGAGGACATAAATAGTGGAGATTTTAGGATATGTCTTTTGGTTCCAGTCAGATCAGGTAACACCATTGTAAATAAGGATAAAGATACTTAAATAATATGGTGAATAAGGTTATTTAATAATTATACACTACATATTAAATTTCATACTCTATACACATAAAATATATCCTACTCAACATGCCCACAAAACACTTTCAAAATAACTGGCTATCCATTAGACACAAATAATATACCTAAAAAGAGAGATAATACAGTACAGGCTCTATTCTTAGATCATAAAGTAATGAATCAGAAATTGATCAAAATCAGAAAGAACAACAATAATACAACTGCTTAAAAATTAGCTTTAATGCTTGTTACAACCCCAATATGGAATAAGCCAATGTGCATTCACTTTGAAGTAATGGTATTTCTGTAGGTAATGTAACTTCACATTAACAGGTCTTCTAGTGAAAAGCCTAGTTTCTTGTCCTTCAAAACAAGGGATGTCTTCTTGCTGTACTATGTAACATTGTTCTATATCCTTGCCTAATGCAAGGCACTCTTTGTTCACAAAAGAATAGGAAGAAAATGGTGGCAAGGTTCTTCTTCTATCCTCCCTTCTTCCTCCATTACATCAAAATCAAGGCTCATAGATGGGAGTTTTTTTCTTATCCACTCAGAAGCAGCCCCATCATTTAGTGTCAAAACTAATTAGATGAGTAATAAAAAAAATGAGCTTCAAACTTATAGTGGAAAGAAAGAAAGAAAGAAAGAAAGAAAGAAAGAAAGAAAGAAAGAAAGGGAAAGAAAGAAAAAAGAAGAAGGAAAAGGAGGCAGGAAGGGGAGGAGGGAGGGAGGAAAGAAGGGAAGAAAGGAGGGAAGGAAGGAGTGTGTATTATTATAATCAAATAAAACTCAGTCAGGGATTGAGAAAACTGAAAAAACACCAATGAATCTAGAAATTTTTCAAAAAAGCTGACTTGTGAGTTTTCACTATATATAATAATCAACATTACTAAAAACACAGAAATGTATGTGATACTTGTATTTACTCATAGAAAAATGAGGTACTTATTTTAATTATTGTCACAAGGATGTGAGTTGCCTGACAACAGAGAACATTTTTTTCTTTATTTCTCTGGTGCCTGGAGCAGTACCTGAAATATTACAGGAACTAAATAAATGTTTGGTAAATATATAAAATAATAAATAATAAATTAAGTCTTTAACTCTTGGGGACAAAGTAACAGCAAAATTTGAGCAATGACTAGTGAAGCATGGAAAAGAAGTCTCCGTGAGGGGCCATAAGGTACACAGGTGAACCAGAAATGTCAAAATGGCATGCAGTGAGACAAATTCCCTCCAAAAACTTGGGCAGATAAAGAGATGAGTGTTCATTTTATCTTACAATGCTTCAACAGCTGTAAGAGGACATGAAAAGAGTGTTCAATCTAAGTGACAAGGGTCATTGCTTTGTGCTCTGAAGTTTCTCATAAAAGGGTACAATTCACATTAAATTCCTCCTACATTTCAGAAGAGCTTTGGGATTTATATTGAGAATCTCTTTATGATTTTTTAGACATAACCAATTAGAATAAGATCATCAGCTGAGTATAATAGTCAGGATGTTCTTTTTTTCTGTCCTGCCCAATATATGGTACACACAATGGTAGATTTGGTAATGATGATCCCTGCTTCACTCCATTCCTTCTATATCTGCCATACAGATACTTACTCTATTGATTGGATAGGAGAAATTAAGACTCAACTTTAAATAATGAACGAATATTGAAATGTACTGCATGAATAAGCTACCAAGAAGGGGTGTGTGATCAGACATGCCCTGGTTGGGGGAGCCAAGCAGAAGGTCAAACCAGTAACAGGAGGTAGGATAGCAAGTCCACAGTTGCACAACTAAACAGACCTCCAACAAGGTCCTTAGAGAGAGAATGGTTTCCAGCTAAGTCAGGTGAGGGAGCTCATACACAGGTTGTAATCCACTTCAGAAAGCACAAGGAGCCATCTGGTCTGTGACATTTTATTGAGCACAACTTTAGAAATACAGCATACCTCCTTCTCTCACTCTCTCTCACACTTACACTCTTTCTCTGCCTTCACTAAATAACTTGCAACAAGGTAAACTGACTTTATTTTCATTGTATTTGCTTTAAAACTCAGTCACTACAGAGTGCCTGGGTGGCTCAGTTGGCTAGGCATCCAACTTTGATTCAGGTCATGATCTTGTGGTTCACAAGTTCAAGCCCCGAGTTGGGCTCTGTGCTGACGGCTCAGAGCCTGGAGCCTGATGCCAATTCTGTGTCTCCCTCTCTCTGCCCCTCCCATGCTTGCACCCTCTCTCTCAAAATAATAAACATTAAAAAAAATTAAAGTCAATCACTGCAGTCTAGGCTAAGGCACCATAATAGAACTGACCTTAAACACTTAGCAGAGCATTAAGACATGTATAATTTCAGAAGAATCAAACCTGTCCTCTGTCAATTGTATCATTTCTATTGTTTGTAAGCATGTGAGACTATAATCTTCAATGTGCATGGGTAAGAATGGACTATTTCTGGGACTTAGCAGCTATGTCATTCAAGCATTTAAGAACTGTCCCAAGAAGAGTGAAGACACATTGATACTCATTTGCCCTTTTAAGATGTGGGCCATAGCAATTGGGTCAGCAGCCAATCTGACTGATTCTGAGCCAGGTGGAATCACCTTATGTCACAGCATATCTATTCAGATCTCTGAGGATAAGTGGGCATGTGTGATACCCTAGAATCATAGATCCTACCCTTTAACCAAGGACTATAATGAAGGAAGATATAATTATCACCAGATAGGATGCTTTGCTTTTGCTAGAATCTGTAGCACAGTGGGGGCCATTCAAGAAATTTTACATGAAGCCAACAGATCTAGTTGTCTTTTTAAATGCCATCTCCCTCTGTCCCTCCTTCCCTCCCTCCTTCCTTCCCATTTTCCCTTTCTTTCTTCCTTCTTTCCTTCCTTTCTTCTTTTCCCAAGCCTTCCTTGCTTTCTCCCTCATTTCTTTCTTTCTTGTAAAGGTTCAGACATTGATTCTGATTTCAAACATTTATTTTCTAGGAGTTTAGGAAATATAAGTTTATTGCTTCAGTGCAATGAAATTATTATTTTTCATTGCCAGATTTGCCCTCCAGATAATGTTAAGGTTCAATTTAAACTTTTCACTCATTCTAGTCCCCTGTTGTCTTTTTTTTCTTTTTCATATGCTGAACTCATAGAAACTGAGCTCTGTATTTGGCAGTCAGTCTATCATCTGCTATGAAGGTCACCAAATTTATGTCTTTTTCATATTAATATTTGCACATTTATTCCTTGAATATGTATCAGAAACATTCAGTGTGTCTATGTTATATGTACATTGCATGTCCCACAGTGCCTACTGCAACATTGGGTACCTAATAAGTGCTGAAAGAATTGAAATGATGGCCAGGTTCACACATTAGGGACATACACACAAAGAAGAAATGAAATAGGAAATGCTGAGGGAAGATTTTACGCTTCTTTGGGGATACCACAGGCAGCTAGAAAGCTGAGGAGACCATAAAGGAAAAGATTGATAGACATATTTTAGTTTCATTTAAAAGTACTCTACACTAAAAAAAAACAGTCAAATTATGAATTGAGAAAAAATGTGTAACATACAAGACAAATAATCATATTTACATCTTTATATAAAATATTATAAATCGTTTAGAAGTAAATATAGGCACTATTCTACATCTGAGGAATACCATCAATGAATAAAAAAGGCAAATTCCATGCACTCATTGCATTGATAGTCTAATACAGTAGACAGAATACATCTTAAAAATAAGTAAATTTTAAGATGTCTTCTGACTGTGGTCTGGGCATTTAAACTATGCTGTTTGCTTAGAAAATAAATATTCTGGTTTTCTTTACATCACGTGTGCACTTGCACATACACACACACACACATGAGAAAACACCTTGAAATGGTAACTGACAGGAAACAGCGGGAAGAACTAGGTCACATCAGGATCACATCAGCCAGTGAGTGCCATCACCTTGCCAGGGGACAGGATGGTCAAGTAGGAACGTGCAGCACAATTGCCTTGTTTGAAACAAGGTTCTTACTTTATCAAAGCAGGCAAAATAAATTCTGTAGGATAGTAGAAGAGAGCAACCAAGCTGGGGAAAGACAGTAAGTTGCTGTCCCATTTCCTTTTTTGAGACCATTAACCATAGATAATGATAAGTTTTAGTTAATGAAACCTGAGGTTGGAGTTGACTGACGAAGATACTTTTTTTGCCTCAACCTGTTTAGTTCAGAAGCTGCAAGCTGCTTGGGAATACTCCACTGAAGCTATCTATCCCAAGCAAAAAGGTGATACAGACAAGATCTGCCTCTGTCTAAAATTTAAATAACTGTTGCAAGGTCCAACACTGTGATATTTCTAAGATGGCAATATGGAATCTTTTTATAAAATGATTGATTTGTATTTCAAAGGAAATCTCTTCTCTTGAAATCTGAGCAAAGTGCTTGAGGCTTTTCACAAGTATGACATATGGAATATTAACACTCTTCCATTAACTGCATTTTACTCCATTCAGAGGCAGAAAAAACTCATTTTAGAGGATCAACCAAGTTTTTAAAGACAAGTAGATGATTTTTTCAACCTGTTTAGGTTTATTCAAAGTCCCCTTAGCGCAGCTAGGTGAAATATTAAAAGCTAGCATCTCTTTCATATGAACATCAGATTCAGTTCTGAAAGCCCTCTGGCAATGCTCAGAGCCCAGAAATCCTCCAATTTTTATTAACATTTATAACTGTGATTCTGTTTTAATGCGGGAAGGGATATCATTATTCTAGTTTCTGTATAGTTAAAAGACATTTCTGAGGTAAAGAACCAAGGATTCTTGAGGTATAGATGTTTCCCACCAAAGGACACACTGAGATTTTTCGAAAAATGTTTCTCAAAATACAGGTTTTAGTGACCATTAGATTTGAAGCTGAGTGTCCCATTTCGTGACTCATGACTCGTAAGAGGATCAGGAACTCAATTTTGTGAATTATAGCTCAGTTTTGTTTTGTCACTGGAAAGTATTGGAATAGAATGGAATGGAATGGAATGGAATGGAATGGAATGGAATGGAATAGAACACAAAGAATAGAATAGACCAGAGTTAACCACATATACAGAGGTCACATGTGGGCAGAAGAGATTACATAGGTTTTTCTAATTGTTGAAGTGACACATGTTTATTAGAAGGGAATGGACACAGAAAGAGCAAGTTAACTTCTAAATAGTCCAAGACACGGGGTTGTTTTAAATAAATGGAAATGAGTATTTAACTGCTAAGGAGGGCCAAATTCCTACATTTCACAGGTGGCCACAGTCAAGGCCCTCCACTGGTGCTAAAGCTGTAAAGATGAAAAAGTCTAACAGCCTCTTTTCAAGGGTTAATTGAATTATAGCACCATTTTTGATAATTCACTCAGTATCATTTTGGTCACAGCATCATTTTGGTCACAGTTTATTTGTAAACTATTAATTTCTACCTAATGTGTAAGTAAGTACTTAATTGTATAGATGTTAATATATTTAAAGATAAGCCTGCAAATCCTGGCGTTTCTGATAATGAGAAATAAGTACCTTGAAATTAGTTCTGGTGGGGTTTTTTTGTTTGTTTTGGGGGGGTGTTGTTTGTTTTTGTTTTTGTTTTGCTTTATTTTCTAGATTCTAGATATTATGGGATTCTATAAATGTTGCTTAATTTGAATCCTGTACTGTCCCCATTTACTAGATTTATATGTGATAGACCGATCTCCTGCCATGAAGACCACATAGTGTTCAGGCTCAGTTTTTATGCTTTTCAGATGAAGTTCATTTGCACAACTCATGGATTTGTATCTATCTAAATATTTATTAAGTTGACATGTTGATATTGAAGGAAATTGTTTCTGATAAATTATGTTCTAAAGAGAAACAGGAAGTAATCAGGAACTGTGCAACATTGTTAATGAAATTTTCTTCTATATGTTTCCAACATGCTGCCTCAAGAATAAGCTTTATAGGGGTGCCTGGGTGGCTCAGTTGGTTGAGCGACCGACTTCGGCTCAGGTCATGATCTCACAGTTTGTGGGTTCGAGCCCCACGTCGGGTTCTGTGCTGACAGCTCAGAACCTGGAGCCTGCTTTTGATGCTGTGTCTCCCTCTCTCTCTGCCCTTGCCCCACTCATGCTCTGTCTCTCTCTGTTTCAGAAATAAATAAACATTAAAAAAAATTAAAAAAAAACAAGAATAAGCTTTATAAAGGATGGTTTGGGCAGCATTGCCTTACCTCATAGTCTCCAAGTCAGCTTCCCCTACCTGAAGGAACATGGCACACTGAATATTCAAGCCCTCCAATAGGTGTTCACAGTATATTTTTTTAAATAATAAAGAAAAAATTAATAGTATAAGTTAAAAAAAAAGAAATCCTACTTATCTAAGAAGGACTTCAAGTACCTGCATTTGATTTTACAGTGAAGAGAAAGGAGACAAGTGAATTCTAGAAGCTCTGTAATCCTGAGGACTTTCACTGTTCAGAACGGAGGAGTAGATGATAGGGCAATTAAGGAAAGTGGCTCTGGTCATTGCACACTTCTATAAAAAAAAAACCTTTTGATGATTGTACACTACAGCTTTAATATAAACACCTCATCTAGGTGCTTGAATAAATTTGCTAAGGCTGTTGTAACCAAGTGCAACAGACTGGGCTGCTTAAACAACACTTTTTCACAGTTTGGGAGCCTGGAAGTCTGAGACCAAGGGCAGAGCTGGTTCCTTCTCAGGGCTGTGAAGGAAAGGATCCGTTCTAGGCCTCCTTCCTTGGCCTATAAATGGCCATCTTCTCCTTGTGTCCTCCCTTTGTATCTTTCTGTGTCCAAGCTCCCCTCCCGGTCCCCCCAGGACACCAGTCACATTGGGATGGACTTACCCTAATTACTTCATTTTAACTTAATTACCTCTCTAAAGACACTGTCTCCAAATATGGCCACCTTCTGAGGTACTGAGGGTTAGGACTCCAGCATAGGAATGGGGAGGGGCACGTGTCGGCCTATGACAGTAATGACTCTGAATACCTTCAGAAATAACTATTTACCAGTGAGGAAACCAGTATTCAAGTTAGGGGAATGGTCTAAAATCACAAAGCAGTTAAGGGGCACATTCAGGACATGAAACTGGGTATCTTGGGTCTAATTGGGTCTTCCTCCTAGTTCCGCACTGTCTGAACTACAAGGAACTTAGAATATGGCCCTGCCTCATGCTTTTCATTTTACCTCTTATTTGCCTTTGTTCCTTTGCAAATGTCTTTCGATTTTCACTTCTATCTCTGCCTGTCAAGATTTTATCTATCCAAAAAGGTTCTACGTCAAATATAACCTATTTCATAATTAAACACCTGATAAGATTTAGAAAATCTTGATGTCCTTCCTACAACCCATGCCAATTAAGTCAGTATCTCTGGAGGTGGAGAACACATGAGTATTTCTTAAAGATCCCTGGTGATTCCCACGTGCAGTTAAAGTTGAGACCCACTGCCTTAAAATCTTTTCTCATTATCAACATTTTTATCTTTAGCAACATTTTTCTGTATTAGATTTTTATACCAGAATTACCTTTTACTCATTTGGTCTTCTCCTTGCCCAATTCCCACCAAACACAATGCCTTACATATTTCAGAAATTCAGTAATAATATTCTTAATTGAAATGAATTGGATTCACCAGAATGAGTATGGGGAGGAAAGGGAGTGGTTATGGACTCATTCTTCAGGAAATAATTTTAAACTTTTTTCTTTGGAAAAGCAACTTGAACTTTTAGCCCAAAGACATCCATTAAGCAAAACATAATTCAAACATTAGTTCCTCTTTTAAGACTTCCCCTTATGATGTTTTCTGGCTTATTCGTTCAGTTGAGACCCTTTAAACTTAATGCACACAATTTGGAATTTACCACTTAAAGCAATTACCCATTCATTTGTAATATCTCTCTTATATTAAAGACAATATGATAATGGCCTGAAACTATATAGCTGTCATGCATCAGAGTATTTATATTTCCAAGAAAGCCAGATGAGGACATTTTATTCTGATTTGCTTTAGATCTTTTATTGCAATATCCATTGCTTGTTGGTGCTACAGAAATGTTCTCACACATATCTCTCTGGCAAGTTGTTATTAATACTATCTCCACCGGCATCCTCTTCCTCCTCATCATAATTGCTTCCTAGCTATTGACCTCAGGGAGTCATTGTTGCTCACTTTGACTATTGCAGGAGATTCCTACTTCATCGCCTGCTCCCCTTCCATTCTCTACTCTTTCTTCTGCTTAGCTTCCACAGGTACTTCCCAGATCCAGATTTGCTTCACTTAGTCCGCAGCTGAAATACCTTCAATGGCTCCTTCATGGCATAGAATCATGTTAACACCTGACATGCAATACCTGGCATTCAAATTCCTGTCAAATATGACTTCACCATGAAATTTGCCTTATTTCTTTTCATAATATACTCCCTACCTTGTACCTTATGATCTGTAGAGAAGCAGTCACCATTCCCTGAATATATCCCAAATATATTTTGCACACACAATATCTGTCTGAGGAAATCCGAAAATTGCTTTAAAATCACATGAAATTGATTGATTGGCATTCTGTGGCCTCAGTACTATGTAACTTTTCTCTAGCAAGTTAGACAATACATGTATAAGAATGAGGTGGCCAAGCCAACTGAGCAATATCATAAGGAACTTTTAAAGAAATACTAATTTAATTTTTGAATTAAAAAAATTTTAATGTTATTTTTAAGAGAGACAGAGACAGAGACAGAGACAGAGACAGAGTGCAAATGGGGTAGGGGCAGAGAGAGAGGGAGACACAGAATCCAAAGCAGGCTCCAGGACCTGAGCTGTCAGCACAGAGCCCCACACAGGGTTCCAACTCACGAACCATGAGATCATGACCTGAGCCGAGGTCGGACGCTTAACCAACTGACAGCCCCCAGGCTCCCCAAAGAAATACTAATTTTAAAGAAATACTGATTTCCAGGAACAAGCAGCTGACATTTTAAAATAATAGTGGAATTCACCATCAAAAGGGTTTGAATTCCTAATGAAATAAAGACTCTGCTGGATGAGAAGAAATGCGAGAGTATTTTATTTTCCTGTCTGCACCTCTCTAACACCTAATCCAGTTCGTTGAGGTAACCGGTACTGGATATCAATTTATGGATTTCATGATTAACTAAGTAAATGAAAAGTGCACATGTGATGGAAACATATATATCTCCTGGTGATAAATTACTGAAACTGGCAACATGGTGCGTTTATATCATCTGACCTAGAAGGAGCAGCTATGCCTTAGGTAAGAAACGTTTGGAAACTATTTCCCTTTACCCCCCACTACATAAGAAAAAGTGAGTTATTTTTTACAGATCATGCAACTATTGCGGTGAAAATACTAGACCAAAAATAAGTAGTATCCCATGTGCATTAATAGCTGAAGTTAAACTCTATTTGGCACCAATTTATCAGGACTGTATCGCTGGTGGGTTATGGCACAGCATAGGTGGTAACTGTGGAGAGAAAATCAGACAAGAATGTGAGAAATTTTGCCTTTGAATCAATGCTTAATATCTAACCTTCAGCACTTTTGTGACCTTCTAATTCTTTCAACACATCTCGATTGATAAAGCAAAAGAAAAGGGGCGGTGTTAGCTTAAATACTTCACAACAATTTTGGGTGGTACCTAATATTGGAATAGGTAAAAGCGAATTTTATGACAATGTTTGATGCCCAGGCTAACTTCTTACCATTACTGACATTTCCTAGATGGGAACAAACAAACAAGCAACAACAGAATTGTACAATTAACTGGGAATTTTGAATTGGAGCTTTGAGAACTGTGGTTTCCCACCACCAGTGGACACCATGGTGGGGGGATGACAGCATGAGATTTTCCAAAGTTAAAAAGTGTTAGAAAGTTAAAAAGACGTATTTCCTGTCCTTCAAACATGCATAGTGTTTGCAGTGTTTAAGTTGCCATAGGCCATCACTGCTGTAGGAGCAATGAAACCAGGATCCCACCAGGAGGAAGAGCTTCCTAACAGCATGTTCTAAGAAGAAAAATCAGTCTGGGTTCTTAGTTTGCTGTGATGTATGGCATAGTTTCGGAACAACCAGATAATGTGTCTGTTGCGCTAGCACATTTCATACAGAGGCAGAGTTGGAAGCTTCATCCAGCCATAGGAAAAGCCCATTATCCTGGTGAAGGCAGCCATCTGATTACAGAAAGAGCAGGAGGCTGGCTCACAGCAGGGCTTGCCACATTAGCTGATGACAGGGCAGAGAGCCCTGCTTGACCACCCCAAACGAAGTAGGCCCTGCTCATCTGATCCAAAGCCTGTTAAAAACCGCCATCATTCCACCATCTCAGATGTTTAAGACAGGTAGTTTCTTTAATTTGGGTCAGGATAAGTAAATATTGTTTCTTAGTCCCTTTGTGATTGCTTTGAGATGCAGTATATGCCGATTGCCATGGTTGTTGTTAAGGTATTGTATGTTTGGTTGCTTCTGCCCAGATTTGCCACAAAACAAAAATAGCTCTGAAGTGCGGGCATATTATAGAGATCTTTGGTACTACAGAGAAGCTATATCGGCTGTGTAGATCAGTGGTTCTTAACTCGGGTGTGACCTGGAGGTGACTTGTTAAAACACATTACTGACCCCACTACCAGTGTGTATGATTCAGTGGGAATAGGTGCTGAAGTAGGAGCTGGTGATGCTGACCCTGCTGGTCCAGAGAGCACACTTTGAGAACCACTGATGTATGGATCAGAGAGGAGATGTAAAATTATGAGGAAACTTGTGCCAGTTCTGAGGTATCTGTCACTTTTGATATGGGAAGATCCTGATGCTGTCCATGGACATGCTCAGCTTTGGTAGTCATCTATTCATCCATGTCTGTTTACCTTCCAAGAATGGAATAGGTTTGTTCCAGTGTAGCTACTCCCTTCGCCTGCTTCCTTCTCCTCCAGTGGTGGTGGTTGAGAATCATCTAAAAGGCTACCAACTACTTTGAAAGACACTGATTCAGACCAGCTCAAAGAATGAAATATGAACTTAATAAAGAAAGTATGTTTTCCCCTATTTTTAATATAAGTTGGTATAAAACATTAATCCTGCTATATTTTTTTATGTTTATTTTTTCTTGAGAGAGAGAGAGTGTGTGAGAGGGGAAGAGGCAGAAAGAGATGGGGAGACACAGAATCCTAAGTGATGTTCAGGCTCTGACCTGTCAGCACAGAGTCTGATGCAGGCCTGGAACCCGGGAGCCATGAGATCATGACCTGAGCCGAAGTCGGACACTTTACAAACTAAGCTACCCAGGCGCCCCAATCCTGCTATATTTTAAAAAGGAACACTAATCATTTTCATGTTTTCCTTTTTCTTCCTTTTATTTTTATATTTAGATTTGCAAGTTTAGTAGGCATAGCCATGTGAATAACCACACACACACACACACACACACACACACACACACACACACACACCCATTGAAAATCACTTGCAAAGAGAAGGTCAGACATCTAATCTGTTTGTTTTATGCTTATTTTAAATAAATGTAACCATGTTTTTCAACCATACCTTTAATTAGCACGTTCCTTTGGGGAAGACACCATTTCTCTTCGTTTAAATCTTATCTTCTGACACTTGCATGACTCCAGAGACTAAGTTCAAGTTAGCACTTAAAACTTCTCACTACTTGTTTATGGGTCTGTCAACTTAGTGTAAAATTATAAAGACTATATACTTTCATAGCCTACTTCTGGAGAAATATAGTGCTGTTTATTTCCTTTGTTTTTAAACTCTTTCTGAAAATACTAAAAAATTACAACATATATCTGCCTAAACAACCGTATATATTTTTTCTGAAGTAGATTATTTCCTACTTGTCCCATTTGAATTTATTTTTTTCAAAGAAACTCTTTTTACTTAATTTGTTTGGTTTTATTAGCTAAGCTATGATAAATCTAAACTTAAAAGATTCACATTTGCTCATAATGTAGAGATATTAATTTGTAAAACTCACTTTATGGCAAATATTTGTTCTTTAAAAAACAGAATTGTCAGAGACACATTATTAACATAGGAAATTTGGGCAAGATTTTAATTTTTTTCTTGTAAATACTTTACATTCTCGAGATCTAAAGTGAATGATAAAAGTGGGATTATCCAATTTGGCATCTGTATATTCTGCATGTTAAATAATTGCATTTTGATGAATAGCATTCCCTCTGAGAAGTTGTGGGGCCAGATTTTTTTAATATATTTAAAAACTTCCTTTTATGTTTGTTAAGATTCAAGAAATTTAACCAGTATGAATGCATACATAGATTGGTATGGAGAACTGACATAATTTAAAGTGTGGCACATCTTTAGGTACCTGATAAGACACTTATGTGCAGGGCACAGTGGGCAAACAACAAAATAGGATTCATATGTGTAGGGAAAAAAACAGAAGGATACACATATGTTAACAGTATTTTTGTTGTAGTTTTTCTGTTTATTTTTCTAGGTAACGGAATTGTTTTTTTTTCTTTTGCTTTCCTTTATCTGTCTGTATTTGATGATTATGATATAGTGAATTCATGTTGCATTCATAACATTCTTGAAGGTCAGTGATTAAAAACACCCTAATTATGACGGTCACTGAGCATAATGATACATTGAAGTGTTACCTTCTTTGAAACTGCTAGTAGAAACTTGGAAGTATTTTTGGTTTGGCTGGTCAAATTGTAAATTTATCCCAGAAAGTCAGAATGGCAGATTTTTTCAAACTATGACATCAATGTCTATATTATTAAACAGACACATAATAGATACATGTTAACCTATTAGTTTAGTGAGTCTAGATTTATTAATTGTTTTATCAACTGTGTTTAAAACATGTCAAAGAACTGTTAATAACTGTCAATTAACTTTGGCAGGATTCTAGACTATTCTATAGATTTTTTTTTAAGTAAGCTCTATACCCAACATGGGGCTTGAATTTATGACCTCAAGATTAAGAGCCGCACACTCTAACAATTTAGCCAGCCAGGTACCCCTGTGGCTGTATTTTAAAATTCTCCCTGACTCGTTTTTATTTAATGTTTATTTATTTTTAAGAGAGAGAGAGAGACAGCACACACACACAGGTGTGCACACACATAGGCACGCACACACATTCACAAGCCGGGGGAGGGGCAAAGAGAGAGGGACAGAGGATCCAAAGCAGGCTCTGGGCCAACA
Organism: Felis catus; assembly: GCF_018350175.1. NCBI lineage: Eukaryota > Metazoa > Chordata > Mammalia > Carnivora > Felidae > Felis > Felis catus. The sequence goes on along the minus strand of NC_058379.1, from coordinate 63,884,085 downwards.
GCAGACAGCCCAGTGTGTGGATCAAACTTGCGAACCTGCAGGGCTCAAACTCGCAAGCCATGAGATCATGACTCAAGCCAAAGTCAGAAGGTCAACTGACTGAGCCACCCAGGTGCCCACTTACTCCTGTTTCTAAATTAGGATCAGTTATGGCATGTTTGTAAGATGTTAATGTATTTATGACACCATTCTTTTTACTTTCCCTACTCCTCTATCTTACTTCACATATGGGCTTCTATTTCTCCTCATTTCCACCACTACCTCTCTTGGTTGAGAATAATAATTATAACTTCCTTATTAGTTATTCCTCTCTCCGCACAGTTTGTTCTACTTTTCAATCAGTTCTACACATGGTTGCCATATTAAACTCAATAAACAATGAATTTCTAGTCTAGACAGATTTCAAAGGATTCTATGAATTAACCCTAAAATGCTTTCAAATTCAATTTACTCCTAAATCTCTTTCATGAGCTGTGTACTGTGGCCAAATGTAACTACTCATCTTTTCCTAAACAACCCTTAAGCATCTGTATGCATAAAGGCAAAGTACTTTGCATAAGCTGGCCCAGAAGAGGTGCTCAGAAATGCTAGCCTTCCTTTTTAGTTGTCCATATTCTCTCTTTACCTACTGTGATAAAAAACCCTGAAAAAATGCCATTGCATTCATAGAACCTTCCCTAAAGTACCCTTACTAGAACTCATCTGTCCCTCTTTTTGATGGTCATAACACTTGGTTGTAGAATTCATGACTATTACCTTTTGTACCCTGTGACATAGCCATTTCTGTATTCCTCTTTATTGAACTGAGTGCCCTGAAGTTCATGGTTTTGATAACTCCAGTGTGCTTAATACACACTTCCACGTTGTAGGTACTCAACAAGTATCTATTTAATTAAGGAATAAAACCTGCAGCCTCCTGGAGATCCTAAGTGGGTTCCCCTATTGATCTGAAAAGTAATCCTTTTCCTGATGATTTCTTGGCAAAATTCAGAATTCAGTTGTTTGAAATTGTGGTTTCAGGAATGGTAATTTAAAACTATCACTAATAATCATTTGTATTTTTAAACCGCTAAAAAATAAAAATTCTCACTTCAGAAAAAAAAATTAATTCTGTTTTATTTCTATGCATACAAAAATATGTGTACCCAAACATGTACTTTTTTCTCCAAGATTTCCCATTGTGTTATAATTAGCAACAATGTTATTCTTCTTAGGGAAATGTTTTCATTGGTTAGAATAAGCAGAATTCTAAGCATCAGGCCTACAAAATTTCTGGAAGTAGAGATTGGAAATTTGATTTTTTATAAGCTCCAGAGATTTATACAAGCTAAATCTTTAGAAATGAAGATTTAATAGGCTATTTCTCTTGAAGAACAGTGACATTCTAAAAGCTGTTTTTTAATTACTAACTCTACATGAAGTGCTAATGATACAAATATTAGCTAAAGCCATGACTCTTGTAAGGGTTCCCTTCCATCTCTAGGATGGTTGGTTCTGTTCTCTTTGGTTCCGTTCTCCTTTAGGAGTAGAAATCAGGAGTTCATTGATAAAACTGTTTAAAAATTTGAATATTCTTTGGTTGTAGGAAAATAGTTGCAGCTGCAGGTCTGCTTGCTACTTGATGAGAACTAACAGTGAAAGATAAGCATATAGAAGCGAGGAAGAGCTGGGAGGAGTAAAATCACATCACATTTGCTTATACACTTATTTGGATTAAATGTATTGGATTTTACTCCATTAAGGAGCAAGGAGTTTCCATTTTCTTCTGACAAGTACAAAAACAAGAATGATTGTCAGTACCATTAATTACTAAGTAACCATTATCCAAAACTACCTTATTATGAATGGGAATTGCCATCCCAAACCTGTCTAAAGGATGTTAATAAACTGCATTAATTATCAAAGATAGCAAGAAAATAGCAAGTAAGAAATTGCTCACCAGATTAAAATTTCCAACATTTCAATTATAACAAGCCATCGAACATACAAATGCAATGAGCCTTGTAACACATATGAATTATGTTCTGGCTATGGGAAATAGCATCCCAGTGTCTCCACCTGATAAATAGCATTCCATTCATTAATAAAGGCTGGCAATGCAAATGTTAAAAGGCTGTTGGAGTGAATGCACACTCATCAACACTCTATCGGTGTCCTAGGTCATTTCCTCTTTTGCCCTTACCTCTTCATCATGTTTCAATGTCAATGGCATCTCTGCAAAGAGAAGGAACTTCCTGATGCTTTTTTTACTAAATTCAGCCAATATTAGATAGTGATTATTGTGAGCTAGGGAAAGCCATTTGATCCTTAAAGTAATTTAAGTAATTAAAGCCATCCTTGCTTTCTTATAAAAATACATGGACAGTTTCAGCCCAACTGTCAGAAAGAGTAACTTTTTTTTCAAATGTTTATTTATTTTGAGAGAGAAAGAGCATGCATGAGAATGCACTCATGTGCAAGTGGGGAAGGGGCAGAAAAAGAGGGAGAGAGAGAATCCCAAGCAGGTTCCACTGGCTGTGAGCTCAGAGCCACATACAGGCCTCATTCGCATGAATGTGAGATCATGACCTGAGCCAAAATCCAGAGTTGGATGCTTAATTGACTGAGCCACCCCTGCGCCCTGAAGATCAACTTTTATGTGAGAAATGGATATACATCTTTTTAGTTATTTAATGTATTTCTGCCTATGATTCATTCCTCTTTTCCCTAAGATTTTTTTAACAGTTTGAATTTCTTTTCTGCTGTATGATAACATGATAATATCTCACTTACTGTTTCCCATATTCTTGGTAATTAATACAGCATGAGTATCTTTTAGGTAAGCTCAGAATGACAAGGATAATACATGGCAATGGTAAAGAAGTGCCACAGTAACAAAAGTATGTAAAGAGTGGCAGAATATGGGGTGCCTGGGTAGGTCAGTTGGTTTAGTGTCTCACTTTGGCTCGGGTCATGATCTCACAGTTCATGAGTTCAAGCCCCATGTCAGGCTTTGTGCTGACAGCTCACAGCCTGGAGTATGCTTCAGATTCTGTGTCTCCCTCTCTCTGCCCCTCCCCCACTCGCACTTGTCTCTCTCTAAAAATAAATAAACATTAAAAAAATTTTTTTAAAGAGTGGCAGAATATGCCACCCCCAAATATGCCATTTGGGCATAAAGATTATTTTGAGCTAAAGGCACTTGAAAAACAGAAGGTACAACAAGGGTATCTATGAGTATTCCCTTTTCTTCCTGAAAATAGGAGATAAAAACTCCAATGTGAAATATGCCTTCCTTGTACTGGAGGAAAAAAAGTAACAGTTTTTGATGAAGACTCTTAGCTGAGAGACTTCTGCACAAACAGACCTTGTTAAAATAATTCTTATCTTCTTTAACTTTCCCACATAATTTGGTTACTTTTCCACAATTGCTTCTCTTTGTTCAACCTAATAAAAAAGACTTCAGATTTTGACATGTCTTTGAATCTTTGTTTCCTTCTGAGGGCTCCTCTGTCACATAAACCTTATATAAATTGGTATGCTTTCCTCCTGAAAATCTGTCTACGTCTGTTTAATTATTAGGCCTACTCAAGAAACCCTAACTTTTGCTTCCCCTACATGTGTGAACAGGAAAACATTATTCCTCCTATACACTTGCTGGAGAATACCATGTTACACACAGTAAAGCCAATTTTTTTTTGTTTTCTTTTTACTTCCACCTCAACACCTTTGTTATTCTTCCTAAAATAAGTTCTTGCTAAGATGGGGCTAGTTGTAGCCTATAGTTTGTATCTTCCACTTCCAGAAAAATGTTATGAAGCTAATCCCACCCCCAGATATTCTGTGTGTTTGTGGCAGTGGAGAAGGGTGTTACTCAGTAGCTCATGGATCTGTACTATAAGCATTATTGTTGTCCACTGTAGATCTGCAGAATTTAAATCTCTTGTGTAGGGCCCTGCAGTCCTTGTTTTAACAGTCTCTCCAGGTGATATTTATGCACAGTGAAGTTTGAGAAGTCCTGCTTTGATTGTACTTTGTATCATTGACTCCTTTGGGAAATATTTATTGAGCACTTTTGAAATCAAGGAGCTAGTCTAAGTGGATCAGATAGAAACCCTCTCCTGAGAGACTACACACCATCTAGTAGAGATGGCAACTAGTGTAAATAAACGTTTGAAGTGGATATTGTAATAAGAGATTCAAAGTACTATGAACAATTACATAAGATTAAGATTCTTTCCAACTAAGATGCTTTGAATAAAATCTTATGGAGGGGTGGATTGCAGCAGGACTTTGATAGATGAATGGATATGGAGCTACAGATGGAAAAAGGAAAGGCCAATGGTATGGAAGACAGAAAACACAAAAGTACAAAGTGGGACCATAGGCAAGAGCAGAGAATAGCAAGTGGTTGAATCTGAATGAAGCATAAAGCTTGTAAATGTTAATGGTTGGAAACAAATTTAAAGAGTATGGCTATTCAGAGAAGGTTTTGAAAGAAAGTCTAATACATGTATATTCTACATTATTTTTCTATATTTCCAGTTTAATCTCAGAAAAAAAAAAAACATGGTATTAACACACAATGAAAATTCCTTAAAGGCTTAACATCTTTGTATCTACAGTTCCTGGCATGGTTCCTACACACTTTAAAGACTTGATATATATTGTTATGTAAATAAGCAAATCTTTATTTGGAAAGTTAAACATTTAACTAAAGGCAAATAGCAGTTTTAACTCTGTACACAGTTTCATGCATCTGGTTAAAAAATTAAAAGTCCCAAGGGAAATTTAGATGGTTAGCTAGGTCCAGATAATAGACATGCAAAATAATGGAGTTCATCTAAGTAATCACTTTTATGATTTATAAAAGTATAGTGGCAGTGAAATGCTTTTTGAGGAATTAGAAAAATGTCAGCATATGCTTTACATGTTCTCACAAGTCTAGTATTGGATTCTACTTCACCTCTTATGGGCAACAGGCAAAATTCTAAAACTTCAGACAAAAAGAGAAAGTTATTAGTTTTTCCAGGACAGATATCACATTTATTAATCTATCCCACATAGTGTCTTGTACATAACAGGTGATCAATGAATGTTTTGTTTTTTAATTAAGTAAGCACCCAGAGAAGTGCTTGGGACAGCCAGATTTTAGAAGGTTTTAAAGACATTACAAATTGATAATGGTTATGACAGAAATAAAAATTTCTGGATTAAACAGGATGCATTTGCAACGGTAGGTTGAGGTGGGGATTTTATTGCTATGCGGGGAAAATATGTTGTCAGCCTTGCTGGGAAGTCAGAGGGTCAGCAGAATGACCCATGCACATCTATAATCAGAATTTTATTGTTGCCCTGGGATTTGGACAGCAAATAGAGACAGTTATGAAGCCTTTTTTGTGAACACAGTATGTCCACCTTAAATGAGCCGAGATAAGTGTAGTAATATTCCGTACCTTCCCAGAAAGGGGTCGTGTTACGCTTAGGGCTCCAAGATAGAAGCTAACACTGTAATGGGGCAGATCTTTTTTTTTTTCCTCCTCTCTTTCTTTTACAACTGTGGCTCAGCAATATTGCAAAGTTGGTTGCTTAATTACTCCTTTATGAGTCTCCAGGGTAGGTTTCTTTTCACAGAGCTTTCAGAAGAAATGGAAATAGAAATGACTGTCTCACCCACTTTTTTGTTGTGAAAAATAAGAAATGAGCAGTCACCTCAGCCTGTAAAGTAGCTAACAGGCAAATCTGTTTCATACAACAGGGCTAGAATTTGATAGTCTTGTAAAGAAAATAATAGTTTAAGGGCAAAATGAACAAGTTCTTTCTCTCATCCACTTTTTTTTCCTCTTTTCTTCCCAAAATGATTGACAGCTCTATTAAATATCTCCTTGGCTAACCGGGAAGACAAATGGTTTGTCACAGAGATTGCTTATCCTGGAAGACATTAAACCTTTGTCTACCAGACTGGATGTGCTGTCAGTGGGGGCGAGGAAGGTAACTTGTTAGGATCTGAGTCCTGCCCTCCTTTCTGTACCCAAATAGAGAATCCCATTTCCTATGGTGGGGGCTAGCTAACTCCAGATGCTCAGATCTTTTCTTGGGGACTTTGAAGTAAGCATGAAGGGTAAAAACTGTCATTTTGAATTATTTGTAGGCTATGATTTAAAGCGGTGTGTCCTTTTAATGATTTGAAAACCACTTGCAATGTAGTGCCATGTAAGAATACTTTGAACTTCCTAGAATTGAAATACTTTCTCCCAATAATGTTTCATATTACAATTTCAAAATATAAAATCCCATCTAAGTCCCTATTATATGCTAAGGAAAATGTTAATAAATTATGTAGCTTATTCTCTCTCTCTCATTAACTATTGCCCCTCTACCACCCCACTCCTCAAACAACTACCACCAGCCAGAATATAAGTTCCAAGAGAACAGAGTTCTTTTGTCTGATTTGTCAATACCTGCTTCCTCTGCTTAGAATTGAGCCCAAGACTTAATAAGTGAAAATATTTTTGAATAAATTATTCCCATACAATTAATAAGGAGTGTGTTGGTTGTATCTTACTCAAAGTCACAGAGCCACATGGAGTTGAATTCCGTTCTCAGCCTGGGGCAGAAAAAGAAGGTGTTTCTTTTTTGATACTCACGAAAACAACACAGGTGCTGGCAGCCCTTGTACCAGAGAGTCTCTGAGCAGGAGTGATCAGCTCAGTTCTCTTGATTTAACAAACTGTGGAGGCAGGAGGCCACACAAGTCCTGTATGACTTCAGCCATGCTTTCTCTGCTATATCAACAGAGAAGTATTCACTTTTTGGTCAGTGCTCTGTACCCATTTCAGAGTTATAAGGTGGTGGGGAGGTACCAGTTCTCTTTGGAAAACTAGTCAAAGCTCAAAGCTCTAAACCCTCTCCAGACACACACACACACACACACACACACACACACACACACACACACATTTCTGCACAATTTTTTAAAGTTCACAAAAGGACCTGAAGCAAAGATTAAGAATGCTTGACTTAGACATTACTCTTGTATAATTATCACTTGTGCTTGTTGTGAGCCAGTTTGGAAATTGTACTAGAACCCCTCCTTTTTCTAATAAGCACCTATACTTGATTTTTAATGTAGAATCTGAAAATAGGTTTAATGTTTCTCAGTAGCTCTGGAAGCCTTATGGGAGAGGGTTCAGGTTTTCCATTGGTTCCTTGTCCCCTGGTCAACTCCTGTTACTCTTACCATCCTACAGTGAGCACTGAGAAGTACACTTTTCAAGGGCAAATTTTATTCATCATAGCACTGCTAGTTTTGAAGCATTCTTCTTTTTGTCTGAAACAGTGCAGCCATGATGTCAGAAATGTGACAGTTAGTTCCAAACATAGGTAACACAGGGAAATTCATTAATAATAAAATGGAAGATATGTACCTAATTTTAATAGGTAAATTTAGCTTTAAAATCTCAGTAGAGATTTTTAGTATTTGAAGATAAAATCTATTCATGAATGTATTATCTCTTTGGATTGAACATTCAACTTTTGTTTCTAGGAATCTAAATGAATAAAATGATAACAAACTTTTAAAAGTTGGAAAACATTTATGAGCTGGACTTATGTTCTTAAGACCTGATTTATTGACCTAATAATTGGTCAGAAGTACATCTAGCCAAGGAGGCTACTTCTGATCTAACAAGGAAAATAAGGATATTTGCCACAGAACTTCATGGTTGCCATTGAGAAAATCTCCCAAGTGGTAAATAAAGGATATTACTAAGAAAATTCTTACTTAACAATCCACTGGAATTTTGTCTAATGTCTTTTTAGAACGAGTTGTTATTCACAAAGAGAATTATAGAGTGATGTTCTTGCTAAGCAAATTTCTGTTTGATTCAAGATAAATGATTACTTTCATCGTGGCATTTCCTGGTAGCTTCATTATACCCACGTGTAAAGACCATTTCCTGGACAATAGTTACTTCATTTGCTTATATCTTAAATGGCTCATGGATTTTTCACCTCTTATTTAAATCTCTTAAATGCAAGTTGTAATATAGCACATAAATGAAATGAGAATAAGGTCTTTAGCAAAGTATTTTCTACTAACAAGTGTAATGATCATGTGTTTTTGTTCATTTGTTATCTAAATCCTAATTGCATTTCTACCCTGAATCTTGACACAGTAATTTGTATCTCAATGCATTCCTAATTTAAGCATTAAAAATAAAAGCAAAATCTGTTTTTGGTTCTTGAATAAAAAGCACCATAGCACCATAATTGTAATTAGTGACAAACAGTGCTGTAGTTTTCTTATTATAGTGATAGATAAATACTATAACTGCATTGCTGTCTCCTAAATGAAGTATAATAAGCTCTGTCAGCACAAGATGGTTCTCTTTTAGATATGAATACATTTTGCCCCATAAAACCACAAAATCCATTTTTGCTGCTATTAATTTCTTGATTATTTATTATACAGAAGACATTTAAATCATATTCCATGAGATAGCTTCACATTGTCCTGCATCCTTTGGTCCCAGAGATTTTTCTCCCTTCCCATCAATGCATACTAGCTATGATAATAGAAATCTAGTCAATTCGAGTATTAAAAACAAGCATAGAAGTTAATTGATTGGAAATGGCTGTTGGTCCTATTCTTGAGATCATCTAACCTCATCTTTTTCTTTGTTAATGTACTATTGTTCATTGCCTGATTTGTAGGGTAGAGTGGTAACTTGCCTACACAGAGATGAAATAATGACAAGAACAGTCTCCTCTGGCTATAGTATAATTTGTCACTAATTTAAAAGTTATATCCAAACAGGTTATTCAATCACTGGTGTGTGGAGACTCGACCTCAAGCTGTTATGCATTCCTTGATTCTGGGTTGAGACATCCTTTCTTCTACCAGGCCCTTGGGAATATCATGGGGTCATTAATTTTCAGTTTGCTTTAACAGCAAGATTTCTCAGGCTCACAAAAAGGGAATTGAACTCTGTGCCCCTTAGTAATTTGGTTCTTTGTGTTTGGGATTGAGGGCAGGGGAATACATTGGAATGCATTTACATCCAATCAATATTTATTGCTTATACAATATGGTAAGGTAAAACCTGGCTGCAATTAAGCCACAGGCTGTTAGAATCTTCCCAAATTCTGTTATATGAGCAACTGGAGGAAAAATGAATAAAGGTGCAACCCCACACCTTAGAGTTTCTTTACAGAGATCAAAAGGGAGCTCGTAGAAAACACCTGGGGTACCATTGCCTCTTCTTCCTTCAGTTTCTCCATCTTCCGTACCCACACACGTAGGCACAGCTTTCTGAGCAATATGTAGCACATACATCATCCCAGATAGCACACAACTTCAGCAAAAAATTACGGCTGCAGAGAGTACATTTTGAACTCTCCCACAGCCGAAAAGCTGTTTACCATAGGATTAGTTGATTGGAGCAGGGGAGATTCAAGCCAGATTCATTCTTCTTGTTTGCATGCCAGGAAGGCAGAGGCCACCCAGAGCCTCCCAGCCCACAGCTGTTTCAGAGAACTACTTTTCTGTTTCTGAGTGCAGAGGTGGTGCCATCTGCACTGCTTGAGGTTTTCTTGTAGGCACATTCTGTACTCTGCTACAGGCTTTTTAATTAACTGAAAGCCAGCTAAAGGGATGCTCATCTATTGAGGCTGGAGAGTAGGAGAAACAAAATCACAGAAGATGAAGAAAATGAAAAAAAGTCTTTATTATCAGAAGACTAATATTCTGCAACAGTACCTTGGATGAGGCCCAATGTTTTGAACCAGCCACCAGGGAACAAGATCAATTGCATAAGGACAAAAACATTTATGCTGTATTAAGAAGGGGAGCAAATCATCATAGTTATGCAAAGCAGGCAGAGCATTATGCTATAGGGCTCTATCCATAAAACATAAGTGTTTGATAATTATCATAAAGGTAAAATGCATTCGCTAAAATAGTGTGCCTTGGAAAGTAGCATGCACCACACAGTTTACTTTTGATTTTGCTGGAGGTGTTTTCTTAAATAGCTCAATTAAAATAATTTTCTCTACTTATGAGTTAAACTCAACATAAGTACAAATCTGTGCATATAATGGCATAATTCAAACCTACATCCATATCTAAGTACCGTAGAAAAAAATTCATAATTCTTTCTTATTGCTTCTGCCAACTCCCTGCCCTGCGGGCCTCCTTCACAATATTCCCTCCCTGCTCCCAATCCAGCAGACTTTCCTCTCCAGCTCTTCTGGGATTTTTCCTGCAGTCTTATAGATGGTTTTCTTTAAGCAGTAACATAAGTTGTTTAAAGGTCAATTTTGATGGAATTCTAATAAACACTTAGTTATTGCTATTAATATTCTGTGTACATAAGTACTACTCATCATAGTTATTCTTTTTTTTCAGTCACCACAAGTGACTCTGAAAAAAAATCTCTGTGCCTGGTCTGATACAACTCTAAGGCAACCGAGTTGCATTTCCTTTTGATTTTTAAAAAAGAGGAAACAAATTGGACCTCTGCAGTCAGATTTAGTCTGTGTAAATAATCCTCACTGTTGATAAGAAAAGATTCCATAATACAGGATTTGTTAGTACAGCAATTTAAATCAGTATTCTTTATCACTGTATTCCTGCAATAAACCAGTGTTTGTTGAACATATTGAAACAAATGAATTATTACTTCTTCATGGGTTTTCATCTTGAATCCCAATTTCAACTCTGGGTTTCAACCCTACCTGTCTAAAGGCTTGTTGGATATTTCTGTTCGTAGTTAGTTAGCACTGCTCTCTCACTTAGCAACACCTTCACCACTAAACCTACTTCCCTTTAAGACTACCCTTCATCCAATTTCCATCACTAATGGGTTGAATGTACCCGCCACCAACATTCATGAGTTTGGTGATTTTCCCCTCTCCCTCTGTTTGTGTTTCATTTGGGTTACTGTCAGCCCGGGTCCTTGAGAGAATGCAGTGAGCACTTCTCTGCTCACCCTTGTTAGACAGGTAGTGTGAATACAATATGAGTTTTTGGTTTTTAAGCATCAAATATTTTGTGGTTCTTTGTTATCACAGAATGATCTAGCCTGTCCAGACTAATATAATCATACTGAATTCTACATAAACAATTTATCTCTCAAGAGTAATGACAATTTAATGTCTTCCTTTTAAATAACCCTATTTTATAGGTTTTTCTTGTCATAGAGCTCTAGCCAAAATCTGCACTATATTATTGAATGAGTAAGGATATAGTGCACACTCTTGTTTTCTTCCTAATTATAAAGAAAATACCATTTAGTATGAGGTTTATCTTGAGCAATTTTGTCAATACTTTTTAGCAGATGAAAATAATTTTCTCTTCCATTCCTAGTTTGCTAAAGGAGTTTATCTTTTTTTTATGATTTAATAAGCTTATATTTTACCGGATACTTTTGCATATTACTAAGGTATTTTATACGACCAAAGAAATTCGCCATAGGCTTTCCTTAAATAACATGCTCCCATTCCTTTTATTAAATCTGAACTATCTGCTCACTTACCAAATGCTAATCTAAACTAAACTTTTTTTTTAATATATATGAAATTTATTGACAAATTGGTTTCCATACAACACCCAGTGCTCATCCCAAAAGGTGCCCTCTTCAATACCCATCACCCACCCTCTCCTCCCTCCCACCCCCCATCAACCCTCAGTTTGTTCTCAGTTTTTAACAGTCTCTTATGCTTTGGCTCTCTCCCACTCTAACCTCTTTTTTTTTTCCTTCCCCTCCCCCATGGGTTCCTTTTAAGTTTCTCAGGATCCACATAAGAGTGAAACCATATGGTATCTGTCTTTCTCTGTATGGCTTATTTCACTTAGCATCACACTCTCCAGTTCTATCCACGTTGCTACAAAAGGCCATATTTCATTTTTTCTCATTGCCACGTAATATTCCATTGTGCATATAAACCACAATTTCTTTATCCATTCATCAGTTGATGGACATTTAGGCTCTTTCCCTAATTTGGCTATTGTTGAGAGTGCTGCTATGAACATTGGGGTACAAGTGGCCCTATGCATCAGTACTCCTGTATCCCTTGGATAAATTCCTAGCAGTGCTATTGCTGGGTCATAGGGTAGGTCTATTTTTAATTTTCTGAGGAACCTCCACACTGCTTTCCAGAGCAGCTGCACCAATTTGCATTCCCACCAACAGTGCAAGAGGGTTCCCATTTCTCCACATCCTCTCCAGCATCTATAGTCTCCTGATTTGTTCATTTTGGCCACTCTGACTGGCGTGAGGTGATACCTGAGTGTGGTTTTGATTTGTATTTCCCTGATAAGGAGCGACGCTGAACATCCTTTCATGTGCCTGTTGGCCATCCGGATGTCCTCTTTAGAGAAGTGTCTATTCATGTTTTCTGCCCATTTCTTCACTGGGTTATTTGTTTTTCGGGTGTGGAGTTTGGTGAGCTCTTTATAGATTTTGGATACTAGCCCTTTGTCCGGTATGTCACTTGCAAATATCTTTTCCCATTCCGTTGGTTGCCTTTCAGTTTTGTTGGTTGTTTCCTTTGCTGTGCAGAAGCTTTTTATCTTCATAAGGTCCCAGTAATTCACTTTTGCTTTTAATTCCCTTGCCTTTGGGGATGTGTCGAGTAAGAGATTGCTACGGCTGAGGTCAGAGAGGTCTTTTCCTGCTTTGTCCTCTAAGGTTTTGATGGTTTCCTGTCTCACATTTAGGTCCTTTATCCATTTTGAGTTTATTTTTGTGAATGGTGTGAGAAAGTGGTCTAGTTTCAACCTTCTGCATGTTGCTGTCCAGTTCTCCCAGCGCCATTTGTTAAAGAGGCTGTCTTTTTTCCATTGGATGTTCTTTCCTGCTTTGTCAAAGATGAGTTGGCCGAACGTTTGTGGGTCTAGTTCTGGGGTTTCTATTCTATTCCATTGGTCTATGTGTCTGTTTTTGTGCCAGCTAAAGGAGTTTAAAAGAGAACTTTCTATCACTTTTATGTACAGAAAATTCAGCAGCACACACTTAGCCCAGTTTGGTGGCCAGTTCTTTAGACTTTGCCTTTTCCAACTTGGTAATGTGAGCCATCAACTTTGGACCCAGGATGCTGTCTCCCCAATAAAGATGGATCTCATCATATCTGTCATTGTCATTGGTCCCAATAGTTTCCATCAGCTTATCCAGAGCTCCTTTGTTTTCCCAGTTAACCTATGTGAAGATGTAGGTCTTCCTGTGGACAGGGTGCCCCAGCCTGGCTTTCCCCTTGATGATGCAGTAGGGAACCCCATCTTATGACACAGCAGGCAGGAAGACAATCAATTCAATGGGATCCACATCATGTGCAATCACTACAGGCTGAGGCTTCTTGTTTTCCACCAAGGTGGTGACAGTATTAACCCCAGCTCAAATGACAGGCAGCCTCTTAGTGGGGACATGCCCTTTGCTGGCAGCTTTCTTCTCAGCCCCAGGGGCCAACAGTCTCTGCTTCTTCTCTTGCTCTATCTCTGGTCTGTATTTGTGAGCCAGCTTAAGCAGTTGAGTAGCTGTTTGGTGGTCCAAAGCCTGGGTGAACTGGTTAATTGCAGGAGGCACTTTTAGACATTTATACAGAATAGTCCTTTGCCACTGCAGCCAGAGGTAGTGGGGTCATTTGACAAAGCGGGTAAGGTCCCTTTTGGGCTGGATGTCCTGTCTGAAGGCAGAATTCTTGGACCTTTTCTCAAACAGGGGAGTGACCACCTTCTTGTTCTCCTGCTTCTTCACGACAGCAGGAATCAGGGCCACCTTTTTCCCCTTAGCCTTCTCTCCTTTTTTTGCATCTTGGATGGCTGGAGGAGACAACTAGACTTTTTTTAAATCATCAGTGGGTTGTCAGATCTTATCAAATGATTTTCCTACATCTGTTGACATGCAGATATAGTTTTTCCTCTTTTAAGTTTTTAATGTGGTGATTTTATTACTTCATTCTTCTAATGTTAAACCAAACTTACATTTCTAGGTTTAATTTAACTATACTATCCTTTAAAATGTATTGCTGGATTCAGTTCATCAACGTTCTTTTAAAAATTTTGTCATTTATAGTCTTGATCAAGATTGGTCTATAGTTTTCCTTTCTTATATTTTCCTTGAGAGGTTTAGGAATCAAGATTACAAAATGAATTGGAAAGTATTCTCTGTTTATCTAGACTCTGGAGAAGTATATATAAGATAGAATGTATCTATACCATGTGTGTATAATTCACAAATGAATAAATATTCATATAGTGGGGTTGAACTAAGCTTTTTTAATGATGAAGGGATGTTGAAATTCTTTGGTGACTAGTGATACACATGAAGCGTATAAATTCCCTAGTTTGACATTTGACACTCTCTACAGTCTAGCTCTAGGCTCTTTTTTCCAATCTTAAGCCTTAGGGGAAAATATTACTCTTGATTTCCATTAGCAATATTCCTTTTCTTTTCCTAAATTTGTAGAACTGGTATTTTAAATCCACAAGAGAGCTTGTATGGTCTCTGGAAAAGTCTTATCCTTTTTCAGATGAATTTATCTGGTCTCAAGAAGGTTGAGTTAGTTTTCCAAAGTCACGTGACTAAAAGAGTCACCCTGTAGGTTCTAACCTTCTTTGTGAAGTTGTCTCTTGTTTTTCTAACCACTTTCCTGCAACAGCAGCATGACTCACCACTGCAGTTATAACACACTATACCAAACTCATCCCCTCTCACAATACATGACTTCCCCAGAAGACTGCTAGTACTTATGACAGTCTGTTATTTATGTGGGTAGAAAATGCAGGGTATGCTATAGACACACAATAACTTGTGGATTGAATGTGCTGTTGAATGCACTGTGTGTTCCATTACACTGTAAACTTCCTGAAGACAAATTCAGTGCACAGAAGGTGTTCAAAACATGTACATTAAGTAAAGGAATGCATGGGATAAACCATATGGTTTGGAATAAACCATGAATAAACATATGAAATAAACCATAAAGTGCTAGAACCAGCCCAGTGATTTTTTTTCTACTCTAGCTTGCTACTCTGTAGACAAAGGACATAAATTCACAAACAATACATATTTGAAACACCTTACTTTATTTTCTGAAAGAGAACTGATTATTCAGGAGTTAACAGGAGAAGAAATTCCCTAAGGAGATTTTTTCTAAAAACAGCCTGTTTCGAAAGGTTGCCTCAGGGATTGTTGTGCTAAATGTTCTCAGCAAAATGCAGAATAACAGGCATCCATGTGCTCTTTGTGTAATCAAAAGGACTGTGCTATTCATGTGTGTGAGTGTGTGTGTGGAACAAAGAAGAATTTATAAATATTTATAAAATATACTCAAAAGTAGTACGTGCTTCCAGAGTTAGAAACGATGATTTGTGCAATAAGATTTAAAGTGTGGTATTTTCTTTAATTAAGCATTTATAAATTAATAACACAACCTAACATGTTCTATTTAAAGTTAAGATTTTATTTTTTATTGGTATTTATAAAACAGCTTTATTGAGGTATCACTGACAATGAAAAACAGTGTAAATATTTAAAGTATACAATTTGAAAAGTTGACATATACACCTTCATGCAACCATGACTACAATCAAGATATGAACATATCAATCATCTCCAAAAGTTTCCTCTTGCCCCTTTGCTATCTCTCCCTTCTCCTCCTATCCCTACCAACTATGTCCAGGCAGCTACTGATCTACTTACTGTCATGAAACATTAGTTTTCATTTCCTAGAATGTTATATAAATGGAGTCATGTGGTATATATACTTTCTTTGTCTGGCTTATTTCAGTAAGGTTAATGACATTGTGATTCATCCATGTTATAGTATATACTAATATTATAATTCTTTTTTTAATTGCTGAATAGTAGTCCATTGTATGGATATACCACAGTTTGTTTTATTCACCTAGTTGATGGCCATTAGGATTGTTTTCAGTTTTTGACACTTAAGATTACTAGATATTAATGCACAAGTTTTTATATGGACACGTATTTTCATTCTTCTTAGAAATACTTAGGAATGGAATGGCTAGATTCCATAGTAAGTGTATTTTGGGGGGAGAGGGTATGTTTTTTGCTTTTCAAAGAAATTACCCAAGTGTTTTCCAAAGTGGCTGCACCACTTTATGTCCCCACCAGCATGCTTAAGAGGTTCAACCTAAAGTTAAGATTTTAAACAACTAAAGTTTATAATGTGCTCTTTGTTTTTTATTAATCTGTGCATTTCCAGAGTACCTATCAGTTATTGAAAATGAAAATGTAATTGAAACACCGCCCTAAGGTTGAGTCATTAATGTTTTTTTAAGGTTATTTGTTTGAGACAAAGAGAGAGCACAAGTGGAGGAGGGACAGAGAGAAAGACAGACAGAATCCCAAGCAGGCTCCTCACCATTAGCACAGAGCCTGATGTGGGGCTTGAACTCACAAACTGCAAGATCATGACCTGAGCCGAGATCAAGAGTCGGACACTTAACGGACTGCGCCACTCAGGCACTCCAAGTCATTAATGTTTTATAGAGGACACAAATGCTGACAAATTTCATGTATTTGGTCATGATCCTCATTATCACCAGGTTGTGAGTCAACTCATGTAGAGATTCTCTAGAGTCACAAGAACAGCATATACCAAGGCCCAGTCAGAGCCTGTGGAAGGTTGAAGAGAAAATAGGATGCAGAAGTATTTGAACTTTGCTTATATTCCAAGGTGACAAGTCTGGATGTTATTCAAGAAATTATGGAGTGGCAGGAATAATATCATTTTATATTGTTTATATGATTGTCAGTGTAGTACAGGGTTATGAAAAGCAGTGTTGTGTAGTGGATAAGATCATGGACTCTGAAATCAGATTGTATGGGTACATACCCAGTGCTGCTTCTTTTAAGCTGCATAACCTTAGGGAATTTCACAGCTCCTTACTTTCTTCATCTACAAATGAAGACAACAATTGTAACAACCTCCTTGGGTTGTTTGGAGGATTGATGAATAATAAATATAAAGCACTTAAGACAATGCCAAGCATACTGAAGCAGCATATATGCTAAGTTGATGATGATGAGAGATGATGATGATGATGATGATGATGATACAGTATTAAAATAGAATTAACATTGAGGTCCATAGTTGGAAGTGGGGAAAGCATTTAGAGAAGCAAAATTTTACCTTAAAGAGAATGACTTTGAATAATGACCAGATATGCTATTATATTTACTCCTTGTCTCTTCTCTTCTGGTCAAACTGGGGTCAGACATAACTCTTGTTAGACAAAGGTGTTGAAATTAAATGTGATTGGAATATAAAATCTGGAATTTAGATGACTGAGATTTGGAATGGACAAGAAAATGTGACCTTACAGTAGCAACTTCTAAGAAGTTCTTTTTATTTCCCCCTATCAAATAGATGTAGGGATTATAGTATATGCTAAGAGGAGAATGACATTGAACAGTGAAGATTTGGGAAATTAATGTGAAGAAATCTTTGTGAAAGACTCTCTTTCTGTCAGCTTCCATCTTAATTAACTCTATTGGAATGGCTGGCAACACAGTTCTTCAAATAGTCCCGAAACACTTGCTCTTAACCATTATGCTACACACGACTGCTGGGGGTGGGGTGTTGAGAGGTGAATAGTTCTAAATGTTTAAAGCAACTAGATCCCTTTTTAGTAAGTTCACTCTGGAACAGTGTGAAACATGGTTTGAAATTGGGAAGCACTGAGAGTAAGTAGTCCAGATGCATGTTCAATAGTCCAAGGTCAGAAATGGTGAAGTTATGGATCATGTCAGTAGAGAAGGAGAAGTATTTTAGGATAATGTTTTGGGTTTGTTGATAGCATCTAAGAATGAGAGAAGTTCATGGGGTAGATGTTGAGAGTGTTAATTTTCCTTAGGAGCACAGAAGTTGAGAGTGTTGTTTGTGTAAGATAATTAGGTGAGAGACATATTAAGTTAGTGTTGTCTGAAGCTGGTCCTATTTGTGATCAATTGAAAATAAATTAGAGTTTCTGAATAGCAGGGGCACATGGGTGGCTCAGTAAGTTAAGCATCCGACTCTTGATTTTGGCTTAGGTCGTGGTCTCATGGTTCATGGAATCGGGGCCCACCCTGCATAGGACTCTGTATTGACAGTGTAGAGCCTGCTTGAGATTCTCTCTCTCCCTCTCTCTGTCCCTCTCCCTCTTGTTCCTCTCTCTCTCTCTCTCCCTCTCTCTCTCAATAAATAAGCATTTTTTAAAGAGAATTTCTGGAAACAAAATGTATGGAGATTTCATCAACCTGGAGCCAAAGGCAAAAATGGATAAAATTACCAAGAGAAAAACATGTAAAACAAACAAACAAACAAATGGAACAATAACAGAAAGCTGGAAAACATTGGCATTCAAAAGGAAGATGAAAAGTAATGTGAGAGGAAAGATGAGCAAATTTTCCTTCAATGACCTCTTCATCCTTCCCTTATATTTTGATGTTCCCAGGGTACCATGTTCAACCCCTGTTCTTTAATGTATATACCTTTGTCTTCAGCTCAGAAGCCAAAAAGCCAACTGCCTACTAGATATTTCCATTTCAGCAGCCCCCACCTGGCAATTCAAACTCCTCCAGGGAGTCCCTCATTTGACCATATTAAGTCCAAAAACTCCTTTTATGCCCCCTCTTTTAGTGAAGTGCACCATCATTCACCTAGTGGCTCAAGTCTAAACAAAGCTCTGGATCATTCTATGGTACTTTCCCTTCCACATTTTCTAAATTTAAGTTTACTGCATTTCAAAAATTCTATACCATTTAGAGCTAACTCACTCCTTCCTCTTATTAACCATAGTAACTCCCTTTTAAGTTAGGCTTTCACATTTATTCATCTGGTTGCTGTGCAGTTTCTTAGTTGTGTATTCTGTCACCTCATCTCCTTCTGCACTTCCCCTGTGATTGTTTATGTCATTTCTCGCATTAAACATAGTATTGATTTCCCCATGGATAAAATTCAAATTCCTTGGAATTGTATATAATGATTCTTCGAGTCTTGGCTACCTATTGATCTTTATCTTTCACAAATTCTTAAGTGTGAAGCCCCTAATATATATACCTTGCTGGTTTGAATTTCAGAATGATCGGATGTAACTGACCATGCATATGTATTTGATTGCTTGAAATGTCTAAATCAGTGGTCATCAATTATGGCCTGTGGACCAAATCTAGGCTGACATCACTTTTATAAGTTTTATTGGAATACATCCATGCCTCTTAATTTACATGTTATATATGGATTCTCTCACACTATGGGGCAGAGCTGAATGATTGTGATAGACATCATCTGCCCCCCAAACCTATAGTGCTTACTCTCTGGCCCTGCACAGAAAAAGCTTCCCTAACTTGGGTCTAAAGTGATGTTATAAATACTAAGGAAACTTGATCCAAAATAGGATTTTGGAAGTCAAGGAATGTTTTTGCAGGGAACTATGCATCAACTTCATATAAGTGCATAAGTTTAAAACAACAACAACAACAAAACTCTGTCTCTCGTATATTATAGGTAGAGCTTATATCTATTGTGTCCTCTTTATACACAAGAGCTGAGATTGTCATGTCATCTCCCAATTTTCCACCCACTCTGACCACATTATTGTCTACTTTGAAAAATCCCTTCATTAATGGCCAGAAATCTGAAACCAAACACTTCAAGGCTTGTGGAAGCTATGGGAAAGGGCTTCACAGACTCCAGTCACAGACAACATGGTTGACTGAGGGCCAAAGGCACTGAGCTCTGATATCCATGGCTGCTTTTACACTGAGGTCATCCTCCCCAAAACTCTTGCCAGCTGATGAGTTCAGTATTGACTCTAAGGGAAACCTGTTCCTAGAAAACACATATTCCTCTGATGCTGACTTTGGCCTGAGGATTCCTTGAAGGCCTTGTCAAACATCCCTTCACTTGCATGGGGTCTAGGATGCTTATACCCAACCTTCCTCTTTCCTTCACTCAGAGACAGACTTGCATCACTACCAACTGCTCTGCCAGCCTTCCGTGCCTCCCTTTCCATTTTTCTTTCATGGGCATTTTCCTACTAAATACTTGCATCTTAGCTCTCTCTAGGTATCTTCTGCTCAAGGGAATTAGATTTTGTTTCCCTTCTCTACAGAGCATGTCTAGTATTTTAACTTTCCCTCATCTTTTCCTCATTCCTCATTCCTCCCCCCTCCCCACTACTTCCAAAAAGAAAATCAACTTTTTTTTTTGTCAAGATGGTTAAAAGTCTATAGTGGAACATTCTTAGTGAAGCAATATAATGGAGACATTCTGGATCTTATTACCTCCTTAAAAGCATCAGAGTCTGCAGAATCTCAGAATGAGGTGAGCATTATTTTCTGTGACTTACTCACACAGCTTCAGAAATAGTAGGCAAATGGGACACATGCATTTCTATTTTCATCTGGGACTTTTCTACTCTGATTAATTAAAGAAATGAAGAGAACTAAACTGGGTTATTCTCACATGGTGTCTAGTCATTGATTTATTAAGCAAATATTTATTGACTACCAGCTATGTGAGAGTCAGGCACTGTTCTAGGTCTGTGAATCAGGCCCTTCATTCCCAGCCTTTGAGAAGTTAGTGCCAAATATATCATGCAGGCTCTGCCTCTTGAGAGTAGCTTTGATGGCTCAGAGATTAGTCAAGAATTTACAAAGTACCCTTTGCCAACATCTACCAGCCCACATAGTCTACAAATTAGAAGTTAATTTTGTCTTATTTTTAAATTGCAAATATATGGGCGCATGGGTGGCTCAGTCAGTTAAGCATCTGACTTTGGCTCAGGTCATGATCTCACAGTTCATGGGTTGGAGTCCCGTGTCAGGCTCTGTGCTGACAGCTCAGAGCCTGAAGCCTGCTTCGGATTCTGTGTGTGTGTCTCTCTCTGCCCTTCCCCTACTAACACTCTATCCTTCTCTCTATCTCTCAAAAATAAATAAACATTTAAAAAAATGTTTAAGAATAAATTGCAAATATATCTTTGAAAAGTTAAGACTAAAATTGGGTCACAACCTGATGTTTTGATTCAATCAAACAATTACATCAACTAGTGACTTGGGAAATCTGCCAGTGTGAGCTTAGCAATGTAAAATAAACTAAATAAATCATACAAGAACCAAACATACATGAAAAAATATAACAAAAATAAATTTTTAAAAAGGAAAGATGAAATACATATGAAGAATGAATTAACAAACCAGAAGAAATAGAAAGAATAAAGAAATAGGTAGAAAAAATATAGCTACGATATACAGAATATAGAAATAAATGTGATGGCATGCAGCTAGTCCAAGAAAGGGTGAAAACTAAAATTAAGAGGAATAAACACTCAAGCAAATAATGGAAATACATTTTTAAAATAATTTTTAAAGAGATGACAGATCTCTGATGAAAAGCGCCTGTAAAGTGCCAATAAGGAAGGCACTTGGACATCTTAGAAATGCAAGATTACTATAGATGCCAAAAACATTCCAAAAGCTTAGAGAAATAACAGATCATGTTCAAAAGGAAAAATGTTTTTAAGATTACACTAAATGCAGCATGGAGTATAGTTTTCAAGATACTGAAGGAAAAGATCTTAGAACTTAGAGTATTTGTCCAACAATACTGTCATACTAGAATAGTCTGTCATACAAGTCCTTGGAAATTTTAGTCCACATCACTGACTAGGGATCAATAAAAAAAAATTTAACAAAAATAAAAGTACCAGCAACATAATTTTAAAATAGGCAAAACAAGTTTTCTAGAAAATGGAACACATATGACCAGTAAACAACCTGAGATATGGTCGATATCTCTCATAATCAGGGGAATTGCAAATCAAGATTGCAATCAAATAGAATTTTAAATCCATTCATTAAGGAAAAAAAAGTATAGGAGGAGCCATCATGGGGGAGAAGTAGGGGGACTGGAATTCCCCTCATCCCTCAAACATAGCAGTATTGAGGTGAGAACACTTGTAATACCAGGAATCCAGGCTACACAGAGTGGCAGAAAAACCTCCACAAGGTACAGACACAGCTTGTGAGACACAGGTGTGTGTTTGCAAATTGAGAGAGATAAAACTGCTGTGTAGACATGGAGGGTATTGACCCCTTTGGTGAAGAAACAAAAGGGAGAGAATTTGGACAAGGGAAAAACCTCACCCGACCACAGAAAGGGGAATGAAAAATACAGAGAGATCTAGTTTCTACTTTGCAAATGGCCTTAGAAGTGACGATCAGAGTTTTCAGGGTTGTGCAACTTTCTCCAGACTAGAGCCAGCCACATACTTGCACCTGGGGGCCGGGGGGAGCCAGCTCTGCAGCGATCTTGAGGGGTGTGCTGGAAGAGAACAGTTCCCTCCCTCGAGTACTGTGGGAAGAGGGTATATTGCTCCCCCCCCCCCCACCTCCAAGGAAAAAAACCCTGCAGGCACCAGCCAGAAGCCCCTTTGTCACTGGGCAGAGTGGTGCTACCCCAAAACCAGGTCCATGTGGAGCTGGATCCTTTAAGACATCGGGTTTTGAATTCCAGTTCATTACCTTTGGAGCAGGGCAAGCCAGCTGCCCACACTGCTCTGTGACAACTGCCTAAACAATGTGGTTTGAGACAACTGGTCTGGGGAGGAGAGATTGGGGTGTCGCCATTTACTCTCTATCACCATCATGGTAGGGCTTCAGGGAAAAAGGTTGGGTCCCCAGTGGAGGTGGACCTTACACCAAACCCTACCCCTCTGTGCCTGGTATCTCCTTATCTACTGGAGTGAGATTGACACTGACCAAACCAGGCAGCCTCTCCTCCAGACCAGCACAGCCACTGGTCCCAGGCACCAACAGACAACTGTCTTGAGGTTTTGTATGTTACTTTGTTTATTTTCTATTTTTTATTTACTTTTTTTGTTTTATTATTATTAGTATTATTTTTCTCTTCTTCTCTTTTCCCTTCTTTTTCCTTCTACCCTCCTCCCCCCTTTTTGCCCCTTTTTCCTTTGGAATCAGGCTCATAGTTTCCGATTTGATTTTTGGTCAATTCTTATTATATATATTCTTTATTTCTATGTTCTGGTTGTTTGTTTGTTTAATCAGGAATTTTTACTCTATTATTTTTATAGCTTTTCTGTATTTCTTCTTCTTTATTTTCCTCTTTCTCTGGATTAAGCCTTATAGTTTCTTTGATACTCTGCCTGGTTGTTTTTTCTGCTCCTGTCATTTCTCTCTTTGTATGGGATAAGGCCCCTTCCACCACCACCCCTTTTCCCATTTTTCCAGGGTTACTTCAATGAACAAATCAAAGCACACCTGGTGGAAGATCCAAACCACCACTATGAACAGTGAGATGCAACAGATATGCAACAACAGAGTACACGAAACACACTCCAAGAACACTTCCTGAAGTTCCAGGCCCTGGACACTGTATGACCCCTTTTTAATATAGTGGTAGAAATTCCAGGAGGAAATGACAGCCAGAGAATTGCTCAAAACAGGTATAAACAATATATATGAACATGAATTTAGAATAATGGTCATAAGACTAATAGTTGGGCTTGAAAAAAGCATAGCAGACAGCAGAGAATCTATTGCTACAGAGATCAAGGACCTAAGAAATAGTCACGGTGAATTAAGAAATGCCATAAACAAGATGCAAAATAGGCTACATGCAGTGACAGCAAGGATGGAGGAAGCAGAGGGAAAAATAAGTGAAATAGAAGATAAAATTATGGAAAATGATGAAGCTGAGAAAAAGAGGGATAGGAAATTACTACACAATGAGGGGAGAATTAGAGACCTAAGTGATTCAATGAAACGTGATAATATCTAGTCCCTGACTTTAGCCTGTACTACAAAGCTGTAATCATCAAGACAGTATGGTATTGCCACAAAAACATTCACATAGGCCAATGGTATAGAATAGAGAACACAGAAATGGACCCACAAATGTATGGCCAACTAATCTTCGACAAAGGTGGAAAGAGTATCCAATGGGAGAAAGACATGTCTCTTTAGCAAATGATGCTGGCAGAATTGGACAGCAACATGCAGAAGAATGAAACTGGACCATTTTCTTATACCATACACAAAAATAAATTCAAAATGTATGAAACACCTATTTGTGAGACAGGAAACCATCAAAATCCTAGACGAGAAAACAGGCAACAATCTCTTTGACCTTGGCCTTAGCAACTTCTTACTTGACATGTCTCTGAAAGCAAGGGAAATAAAAGCCAAAATGAACTATTGAGACCTCATCAAGATAAAAAGCTTCTGCACAGCAAAGGAAACAATCAACAAAACTAAGAGGCGACCAATGGAATGGGAGAAGATATTTACAAATGACATATCGGATAAAGGGTTAGTATCAAAAATCTATAAAGAATGTACCAATATCAACGCCCGAAAAACAAATAATCCAGTGAAGAAATGGGCAGAAGACATGAATAGACACTTTTCCAAAGAAGACATCCAGATGGCCAACAGACACATGAATAGATGCTCAACATTGCTCATCATCAGGGAAATGCAAATCAAAACCACATTGAGATACTAAATCTGGTAAGAGCAGCTAAAAATTAGCAACTCAGGAAACAACAGATGTTTGGCGAGGATGTGGAGAAAAGGGAAGCCTCTTGCACTGTTGGTGTAGATACATATATACATATATACAATGGAACACCAATAGGTGATGAAAAATAATGAAATCTTGCCATTTGCCACAATGTGGATGGAACTGGAGGGTATTATGCTAAGTGAAATAAGTCATTCAGAAAAAGACAGATATCATATGTTTTTATTCATATGTAGAATTTGAGAAACTTAACAGAAGACCATAGGGGAAGGGAAGGAAAAATAAGTTACAAACAGAGAGGGAGGCAAACCATAAGAGAATCTTTTTTTAAAAATTTTTTAATGTTTATTTATTTTTGAGAATGAGAGAGAGAGAGACAGAGCACGAGTTGGGGAGGGGTAGAGAGAGGGAGACACAGAATCGGAAGCAAGCTTCAAGCCATCAGCACAGAGCCCAATGCGGGGCTCAAACCCACGAACCGTGAGATCATAACCTGAGCCAAAGTCAGTCGCTTAACTGACTGAGCCACCCAGGTGCCCTGGCAAACTGTAAGAGACTCTTAAATACAAAGAACAAACTGAAGGTTGATGGTGGTGGGGGTTTGGGGGGTTAGGGAGAATGGGAAATGGGCATTGAGGAGGGCACTTATTGGGATGAGCATTGGGTGTTGTATGTAAGTGATGAACCACGGGAATCTACTCTCAAAAGACAAGACTACACTGTATATACTGTATGTTAGCTAACTTGACAATAAATTATTACAAAATTTAAAAAGAAACACAATGTTAAGATTAAAGACTTTCCAAAAAAAAGAACAATCTATAAAAATTTAGACATAACTCCATTAATTTTGTTAGACATCATAATCTTATTTTCCTCTTTATTTAAGGAGAAAGGATACAAAACTAAAAATTAATCATTCCAGCAATCTGTATGTTTTATGTCTTATTAATTAAAAGTAGAATATTAAACATTTTATAAGATGAAGGTTGTAGAACTACATAATGCATTATATATTGTTGATAAGAATGAAAATTTTTGCAACCATTTGGATAATAGTTTGAATATACCTTTTACATTTGACCATTTTTACATCCACTGGTCCAACAATTTCATGTCTAAGTAAATATCTTAAAGAAAAATGTCTACATGTACAAAAGGAGATGTGTACCAGAATGTTCTCAGAATCACTGTTCACAGTAGCAATAGCCTGGACACAACATAAGCACCCCTCAGTGGGAGAGTAGAAGAATAAACAATGGTATATTCACTCCATTGAATAGTTACCAATTAGTTTCCCAATGCTGATATATGAAATTACCAACAACTTTGACTTAAAACAATGTAAATTTATTATCCTACTGTTCTGGAGATCAGAAGTCTAAAATAGTCTTACTAGCCAAAATCAAAGTGTTAGCAGGGTTGTTCCTTTCAAGGGAAAAATCCATTTTCTTCTCTTTTCTTTTCCAGTTTCTAGAGTTTACCTATATTCTTTGACTCTTTGCCCCCTTCCCTCTTATGGCCATCAATACCTGGTGGTGTCCCTCTCACATTATATAATTCTGATATACTTTCTCCAGCCTCCTTCTTCTACTCATAAGAATGCTTGTGATTACATTGGACCCATCCTAATAATCCAGAATAATTCTACAAGGCCATTAGCAATGCTGTTTTCACCTATGATCATAATTCTCCTCTGCCATGTAATTTAACATATTCCCAGGTTCTGGGACTAGGACAGCAACATCTTTGGATGCCACTATTCTACCTATCATAGTATACAACCATCAAAACAAATAAACTACAGTGATTTAACATCACAAGATGAACACAGCAATACAATATTAAGTGGAAACAATCACTCTCAAAAGATTACATATAACAATATGTCCTTTTTATAAAATAAATAATAATGAGTTTTGAAATGTGTATGGTTGAAAAGCATTGCTAAAAGAGATGGACTGAGATGAGACAAGTGAAATATCAGGATATCTACAGTGATGCCTCAGGGATAGCTTACTTTGTCTTACTCTATCAGGTAATTTTTAACAGTGTGGATTTTAAATCTTATTATTTGTGATAGGAAACATTTTCTATAACCTACAGAAAATTTAAATCAATATTGCTGCTCTTTAGTTAAAAAAAGAAAAGAATATGTATATTCAATTTTACATATATAATTCTATATATGCAATTGTAATGAAAGAAATGGAAATGTGATTTTGTGAATTTGAAAGCACTGCTCTGGGTTTCCAGAGTCAGGCCATCAGCATCATCTTACTGAGTCCTCATATCACACATTGGTGTTTTTCTCATTTGCATGTCTACTACAGTAAGATTAATCTTATTTAGGCCTGACTAAAGTTATAGATTAGATTATGATTGACTTTGTTTTTTAATTTAGTGTTTTCCCTTTGAATGAGCATGCACAGGGGAGTATCTACATGCTGTGGTGTGAGAGGCAGGGATATATGGAACCATGTGCTAACTCTCTCTTCAGAACATCATGATGCTTCATCTATACTAATTAGAATTTCAGAAGCTGAGCAGGAAATCATTCATATGTAGAAGCAAGATCAGTTGGTCACAGAGTGGATGTATTAATTCAATTTATTGGTCACTTAAGAGACCTGGACACCCCAAATTATTTTATAATTCTCTGCACACATATCATATGTCACACTTTTCAGTATTCTCTCTGTTCCATTATCTTATTAGAGCTCTCCTGTGATCCTGTAGGATGGGTTGAAAAGGCATAATTAGTGCTGTTCTACAGATGAGAATGCCAAAATATGGCAAGAGTAAATACTCATCTGAGTTTAAACCTCATCTCTATCTGATAATAGAGCTCATAACAGAATTCCTGTCCTCAAAAGTCTAGCTATATTAACTAATTTTGTTTGTTGCAACAAATACTAAAATGTGCAATAGCTAATATCTGATAGAAGTTTCTCATTCAGGTAAAGTCCAAAGAAGGTGTTCCTAATCAGTAGGCAATTTCTTCAAAGTGTGAATAAAGGACACAGGCTTCACCAGTAGCTTCCAAAGTCACTGTCCCTATCTGCATCAAGCTAGTATAAGAAGAAAAAATATGGAAGATTTATATAGGCCAGGTCCCCAAGTGGCAGGCTTTACTTCTACTCATATTACATTGGTAAAATTCCATTTAAAATCAAAAAAAGATAGGAAATGTTATCTGGTTGTTTCCTGGAAGAAGAAAGTGTTCACAAGTATGGTGAACTCTTAATTTCTTTCTGGCATACTAATCAAGCCCTTTTTTCTTTTCTTTATTTTTTTTTAATGTTTATTTATTTATTTTGAGAGAGGGAGAGAAAGGGAAGGAGAGCAAGAGAAAGTACATGCATGGGGCGCCTGGGTGGCGCAGTCGGTTAAGCGTCCGACTTCAGCCAGGTCACGATCTCGCGGTCCGTGAGTTCGAGCCCCGCGTCAGGCTCTGGGCTGATGGCTTGGAGCCTGGAGCCTGTTTCCGATTCTGTGTCTCCCTCTCTCTCTGCCCCTCCCCCGTTCACGCTCTGTCTCTCTCTGTTCCAAAAATAAAAAAAAAAAAGAGAGAGTACATGCATGCTAGCTAGAGAGGGGCAGAGAGAGGAAAAAAGAGAATCCCAAGCAGGCTCTGTGCTGTCAGTGCAGAGCCTCATGCAAGTCTCAATTTTATGAACCTTGAGATCATGACCTGAGCTGAAATCCCGAGTTAGATGCTTAACTGACTGAGCCACTCGGGTGACCCCAAGCACTCTTTTCATTGTACCAACTCACTGCAAAGGTTAACATACACCTATTTCCCCACCTCCCCGGAACAAGCCACAAGACACTGAAGAATGAGAAGTTATTCCTTGTCAGAATCAGTAACAGATTAAGTGAATTAACATGTTCAATGGATACTCTGAATGTGTTTGTTGACCCAGTTCCAAAAGGAGTTCTCTAATAAGGGGACACAGGGTTTTCATGGCTAACATTGCAATAGACACTTGAATTAAGACATAGATAACAAATTGATCTATTTCTACTTAAAACACTTCTGACACAAAATGTGTGTAGAATTTTTTCCACACTAAGAAGTTCTGCAACTCTTTGGACACCAGCTGGGTGACCTATAATTTAATTCAATTCTGACACTAACTACCCAGAATAAGAGATACATACAGCAAGGTATAGAGGAAGAGATATAAGCCTCCATGCCCTTTTTGGGAGTGTTACCTTCCAGAACCTAGATATGTTCACCACTCCAGAAGCTATCTGAACCCTTTGTTCAGGGTTTTGATGGAGATTCCATTACATAGACATGATAAATTAAATCATTGGTCATTAGTGATTGAACTCACTGCCCCTCCTTGAAGGTCCAAGGGTAGGGCTGGAAGTTCCAAATTTATAATCACTTAGTTGGATTTTCTGGTGACCAGCTCCCATCCTGAAGCTATCTGGGAGTTCCTCAACCAAGAGTCATCTCTACCAAGGCACTTTAAAAAAAAAAACAATTATTTATTTGGGGGAAGGTGCAAGTGAGGGAGGGGCAGAGAAAAAGAGACAGTATTTTAAGCGAGGTCTTTGCTGACAGGCTGATAGCAGGGAGCCCAATGTGGAGCTTGAACCCATGAACCATGAGATAATGACCTGAGCCAAAGTCACATGGTCAACGAACTGAGCCACCCAGATGTCCCTAAAATGCATTATCCAAAAAAAAAAAAAAAAAAAAAAAAACCACACACACAAAAACAAAAAAAACCAATAAAGTTTAAAAATATACAAATAATTTAAAAATAAAGTGCATTTCTACTACGTGAGCTAAGTATAATAGATTCCAATTACCTGTGGTAGTTATGTTCTATAAACTTTCTAAGAGCTGTGAATTAGTGGACACTGAACCAATGCTCTTATGGGAAATACAAAGTTACAGTCCTGTGAGACTCTGGTTACAATATTTTCATCAATCAATCAATACACAACCACATTTTATGTATGTTTCAGTTTGAAGACATCTGATTTAATGTATGATGTTTATTTATTAACATTAAACTCAAGGTCAAGAGCACTATAATTCATGCCTAAATGAAGCTTATCTAGAACACATTTTCTCCATAAGGTTCCTCATATATTTCTTGTATTTAGGGACACTAGACTGCATTTCAGCACTATGGTTGGGAACAGTTTTAAGCAGCAAAATCACTAAGAAGAATCATAGAAATGTGTAAAACATGGCACTAAATATATCATGAAAAGGACAATTGTTTATAAGAGGAGAACTGAAACAAGAGGAAGAGTATCACCTTGTTTAACATAAGCTGGGGACATGAGCATTGGGCAACTCAAATTTTTCACTGCTCTGTGCATGTCTGTGAATGACCATGAAAGCATCACAAATATAGACTTTGGGGTTGCCATAGATTTTAGTGAGTAGGCAAATCTACAATATATAGAATCTGAATAATGAGGATTAATTGTGCCATTATTATGGCCATTTTACAAACAAAGAAACAGATTCTTGCAGACATCAAGTTACTGCCAAATTTATATAATTGGTAAGTGGCATATGTGGAATATACATGGCTCCTGAGGCCAAATTTTAATTATGATGCTATTTATCTCATGATCCCCTGGGTGTGTTCAGGAACCAGGGGCCCTCTCTAAGAATTGTGGATATTTAAGCCTAGAGACCATTAGCCTAGAGACCTTTAAAATATCTCCAAATCTTAAGATTCAATTATTTTAAGAGATATAGTTGTGCAAATTCTAATGCATTATGGGGCCACATTTTTAATAATTTATCTAACTATAGTATATTTTTCTATAAGCTCTTAATAGTTTTTTTCTAATTTTTTAAACATTTACTCATTTTTGAGAAACAGAGACAGAGTGTGAGTGGGGGAGGGGCCGAGAGAGAGGGAATCAGAAGCAGGCTCCAGGCTCTGGGCTGTCAGCATAGAGCCCCCAATGCAGGGCTTGAACCCACAAACTATGAGATCATGACCTAGGCCAAAGTCAGACGCTTAACCGACCGAGCCACCCAAGTATCCCATGCTCTTAACACTTTTAATGAGATTTCATTATGACCTATTTGTTTTGTAAAATTTCTTTACCTTCCACTATAATGTAAAAACATTACATTTAAATTGTTTTACTAAGATTTTTTTAAAAAATATATACCAGAAATTTCTCTGGATTTTGCTGTTATCATTCAGTGAAAACCATAGATCTAATTTTGTGCAGGCTATAGTTTGCTTTTGATTCATATCACATACTTCTGGTGACCCTTTGGCAGGTCAATAATGATGGTCAGGAATTGCAAATATTTAGTTGGCCTTTTTCAGGAACTCAGTTTGACCTCAGCCTTCAAATGTAGGGGTTCTGAAATTCTTCTCCAGAAATGACATTTTTTATTATCATTCCTTTCCTTTCCAGTTTTATTGAGAAATAGTTGACATATATAACTGTATAAGTTCAAGGCATAGAACATGATGGTTTGATTTACATATATTGTCGAATGATTGCCACAAATAGGCTCAGCTGACATCCATCTTCTCTTAAAGATACAATAAAAAAGAAAAGGAAGAAAATATTTTCTCTTTGTGATGAGAATTCTTAAGATTTACTCTTTTTTTAAGTAAAAAAAATTTTAACATTCATTTTTGAGAGACAGAGTGTGAGTGGGGGAGGGGCAGAGAGACAGGGAGACAGAATCTGAAGCAGGCTCAGGCTCTGGGCTGTCAGCACAGAGACCAACACAGGGCTCGAACCCATGAACCGCCGAATCATGACCTGAGCTGAAGCCAGACACTTAACTGACTGAGCCACCCAGGTGCCCCGATATTTACTCTTTTAACAATTGTCCTGTATATTATAAAGCAGTGCTAGCTGTAGTCATCATGTTGTATATCACATCCTTAGTACTTATTTATCTTCTAACTGGAAGTTTCTACCTTTGACTATCTTCCTCCAATCACCTCTTCTCCTACCTCCACATCTGGTAACCACAAGTCTGCTCTCTTTTTCTGAGATTTTTGCTTGTGTATTTGTTTTTGGATTCTACATATAAGCGAGATCATATGGTATTATCATTCTCTGACTTATTTCACTTAGCAGAATCCCTTCAAAGTTTATCCATGTTGTCACAAATGGTAAGATTTCCTCATTTTTAATGGTTGAATAATATCACATTGTGTGTGAATATACTATACTACACTATAATATAATATAATATAATATAATATAATAGTTATTGTATGTATTTGTGCACGTGTGTGTGTGTGTGTATGATGTATATATCATGACTTCTTTATCCATTCATCCTTAGATGGACACAGGTTTTTTCCCTGCCTTGGCTATTATAAATAATGTTTCTATGAACATGGGAGTGCAGATATCTTTTTAAGTAAGTGATTTTAACTCCTTTGAATATATTCTCAGAAAGGGAATTGCTGGACCATATGGTAGTTCTATTTTTAATTTTTTAAGGATCCTCCATACTGTTTTCCATAGTGACTGTACCAGTTTACAATCTCACCAACGATGTATAAGGGCTCCCTTTTCTCTACATGTATGTCAGCATTTGTTATGTCTTGTCTTTTAGATGATAGCTATTCTAACAGGCATAAATAACATCACCTTGTTGTCTTAATCTACTAGTGGAGGGAGGCAACTCTTTAAGCTCTGAGAGTGGGAATGGGGTATGCCCATGGCTGTAACCCACAATGCAGGAGAGAACTGGTTGTACCTCTTGCATTCTCTTTTTCCACTGGAAGAACTGAAGGCTCAGGAAAAACCTCTCTGTGTGGTGCTGTACTAACTGGAGAAGGGGCAGTGTTGTGCAATGGGGTGTTTCAGCCTTACCCTTGTGTTCTAGAACTCTCTCAGTGGTGTCTTATTGTTGGATAGTTGTAAATTGTTTTTCTTGTGAGGGAGAGTGAAGTCAGGAACAACCTGTGTTGCCATCTTGGTGAAATCACTTACCAAAATCCACTTACAGTACTCCCAAAAGTGTACCATTCAGGAAAGGCAGGAGGCTGCTGTGTATGCTTGTGGTGCTGGCAAGTCCCAATTCCATAAGGCAGACCAACAGTCTAGAAACTCATGCAAGTTTTTATATTACAGTCTTGAGATGGAATTCTCTCTATAATTTCTAACTTTAATTGCTCATTTGAATTATCATACTTCTAATTGGATAAGCCACCCTTTTATTTCCATCAACCTGCTTATGAACTCCCCTTCTTGAAGCAATTAGATTTTCAAAGGGACCTTCTCGAATCAGGGAAGAAAGGGCCAGGAATTGAATGAGAAACTTGATGCAATCTCAAAAA
Source organism: Felis catus (assembly GCF_018350175.1). Classification (NCBI taxonomy): domain Eukaryota; kingdom Metazoa; phylum Chordata; class Mammalia; order Carnivora; family Felidae; genus Felis; species Felis catus. Next base: position 63,851,236 of record NC_058379.1, on the reverse strand, counting down.
GATATGTCCTGGACATTAAAACAAATCCTCCAAATCCCTACTCCTACATGGTTATTACAGTAGGAATCTGTGCAAATTATTTTGGTAGAGGGGTTGCTGCCATGAAATGCAAAGGTTACCAAAAAAAAAAAAAAAAGACTTGTTTTTACAATATAAGAATGCATCCATTTTTTGGCATCTTTTTGGAAAAATATAATTAGAATTTCTTCCTAGCAGCAAGGATCTGGCTCAATTTGTTATTTTCCTATAATAAAAATTACTATCTCTTTATATCCTCTGTCAGGATATTTTTTGGGGGATACTATGTGAATGACCTTTTGAACATATTTGCCCCATTGCAAATATGTCATTGGTCTTGACTTTTCTTAAGCCTTGTTTGAATAAATGAATATTTCATGAACAGCTGCAGCTACAATTATCTATAGTTCAGGGACGATGTATAAAGGAAATAGTACAGTGATCTGTGATGCTTTTAACCTCTTCATGGAAATTGAATTAAGTCAGTAGATCGGATGAAGAACCCATGTACCTTTCCTTGTAGAATCAGAGCCTGATCAAATCCCCTGCAACTGGCAGAGGTCATTTACAGCAGTCTGTTCTCCAGCCTTAGTCCCTGAGAGCACAGTAGACAGCATCCCATGTACCCAACCCACTCATTATTCTGCACTGCCTCTAGGAGTGTCTGTTTGTCTCAGCAGCCCCTGCCCATCCCCTTGATCTTCTCTTTCTTACACAGTCATTTCTGCAGAGGCTACCTCAGTTCCTCAACCTGTCACAAGAGCAGCAGAAGCCTATGTGTCACCATCCATCTTTGGAGGTGAGTCATGCTGCTCACCTGAACAGGATCCAGCCTGGCTTCTGAGATGCTGCATTCCCATCACCTTTGTGGACCAGTCAAGTATTTTTTAGAGGCTTTTTTAATGATTGAGCATTTTCTTCAAGTGAAATCTTTCATGAAAGTCTACTATCCTATACCAAGTAGATGAAAGGTACCTACTATGCACAATAGATAAATTAGATCTATTTTGAGTTGGGGGACCCAGATTTTCCTTGCTTAACGACTGCTCTTACAAGTGGCCTCTGAAACATTACCATAGGTCCCCGTGTCTTTGTGGTCTAAATCTGCTGGACTAGGCCAGAAACCTAATTGTGCCTTGATTTCCTCTTACTTTCTGGAAATTCTCAAGCATTCTTCCTGCTATAACAGACCTCCTTTCAGACTAGTGTATTATACTGATCCCTCAATAATGGGTGGGGCTTTTGGAACTCCTGCAAGCCCTTCCTTCCCTGAAACCAGAGCCCCATTGTGAATGGACAAATTGCTTTTATTGATTTCATCCTCCAGCTTGGACTCCACCCTCCACCTAAGGACTTACCAGCTTCTGATGGCTAGAAGTAGCCTATGTATGTAAAGACAGAGAGATCCAAATTAAGTATAGTCCAACATTTAAGATCTCAGCCTGGGACTCCTCCCAAGTCTTCATCCTCCATCTTAGTTGCACTTTGACCTGGGTGTAGTGCTTTTTACATCTGGCCCACAAGTTCTTCCAGCAGTTCCTTAACCCCCCCATCCCAAGAAAGACTATTAAATATTTTGTCACTTTGTCCCTGGCTGCTGAATATGTGTTTGTGTGATGGCACCTCCTCCTGGCTTCATTCTGTTCAGGGAAGTGGAATAGAAAGTCTGATTTTACTCAGTATGCCTGTTATAGTGGAGACCTTGTAGTGAACCTTTAAACCCTGGTCTGAGGAGTCCTAGATGAGGCTATCTAATGCTGGAGGGGCTACCCAGGAGATTGGGCTACCTTATGTTGAGCATTGCTGTCCTGAGGGCTGACAGGATTAAGATCTTCATACATATATAGCTCAGTTATGCCCAGTGTGCATTGCAGGCTACACAGTTTGGGTTAAACAGTAAGAGACAGAAAGAAAGAAGAGTCAGCTCTGGGGCCCTGGTGGCACAGTCTCCTGTGATATTTAAGCAGTCGGTCTGAAAGATCAAAAGGTACAAAGGTAAGATGACAATGGTGGATCCCTTTAAAAACAGTCATGGTAGTTTCCTCTACCCTTATTTCAGACACTTTTCTAAATTTCATTAGATAGAAGTCTGTCTACATAAGCCATACAAGCCACATACACAAGCTCGCATATATGTATATACATGTACACCTGTTCTTGTCTGAGTAAAACACACACCTAATTAGTAATTTAGTATCTTCGAAGGTTTTATGTTGAGCATTGCCTTTTGTTCTGAATGTTTGACCTTAAGTTTCACCCACTTTAATATCACTCTTATTATTATTCATGAGATGCATACAGAATGAAGAATTCTTACTGAAAATTTTCACTGAAGTCTGATTATAACAACCAAACCCACTTGGCCACCCCCATAGTTTTGATAATTTTATCTTAGGTCAGAGAAAAATGGTTATTGATACCATGGGGTCTAAAGGGATAGAAATTCCAATAGTTGGGGTATAGAAAGGAAACCAATTTTCTCATGTAAGGGAACACAATCAATGATGCATTACTTTAAAACCAAAAGTGAAAGGGGTACAGCTATAGAACTATTTCTACCACCAGATGGTGTTTGTCTGCTTCTGTGTACTAATTGCTATCAATAATTAAACACAGGTCTCTGATTCATATGCACAGAGGCAGTGATTCTTAAATTAAACATTTTAGAATAATTATAGTACATTTTATAGGTTCAGCTAAACACAGCACTCTGGATGATTATGATTAAACATACTGATACTAAATTACATATTGATCCATAAATATCAATGTGCACAGAGAAGCAATGAGAATAATGCTTGTAACAAGAAGGAGCATTTTAATTTTAGATGATAATGGGTACAGCTTTTAATGGGACATCTTGCAGAGGTTTGGATTATTCCAGTTGACTTTCATCATGTAGGAAATAAATTTTATTTTTCCTTTTGTAATATTAAACATTAATTATAGACTATATCTAATTTTCTGAAGTACATATCCAGCAAAAGTAGATTCAAGTATCTCAAAAATGAAGAGAAGAAATAATTTGTGTTTTTCCCCAGCATTTTCTTATAACTTTAAACAGAGTAACATAACTTAAAATTATTTCAACTTCCTTGAATGTTTATCAATAAGAGAGACAGATGAACAGAGATATTTTGAACGGAGATAGCATTGGTTGATTAAAAAAAGAAAAAGTGTGGTTCAAACTGGATTCTACCATGTGTATGACCTTGTACCAAAACTCTATGACCCTGAGTGATTATGTCTCCACCAAGATTTTAAATAAGAGAGTATAAAGATCTCTGAAGTCTTTTCAGCTCTAAAATTACATGATTTTATTATCTTATTAAAATCCACATGTATTTGAGAGGAAGCTGCATTAATGCAAATGGGAACTGAAGTTGCTCATAGAAGCCAGAAGTTGCACTTGATGATTCACTCATTTCCAGTCATATCTTCTGCTGCTCTATTGACTAATGCAGATACTTTACACATTCTGCATCATCATCCTCAATCAAAGCCATCAGATGATGCACATGTATAAAGAACTATCTCTCAATTATGAGTCATGTGTTCAACTTGCTTGAGGAGACAATAAATAATAAAAAAATATATTAGAAGTGAAAGGACACTGTTCTCTATAAAAATAGATAAATGAAGCAATATTCTTATGGCTAAATTGTTCATTGCTCTGAAAAATATTGTGTGCCAGTGTTACTCAGCTGATTAGAAAACTGTGGGAAATTATAGTGTATGAGGTACCTAAAGAACAGACAATACTTTCTTAGAATCTCAGATATTTCATAAAGTTTTTGTCTTCAAGGGGTTCCAAACACTTTGCAGTAAATTTTAAATGTCATAATTGGTTTATTCTCCTTTCTTCTTCATCACTTTGGTTGGCTACCAGAGTGCCTATGCAGGTTGGAGAGGAGACAGTATAGCAACAAAGCACATTGCCTCAACAAGGTCAAAAGTTGAGTTAACAAAAGTTAACAAAACAAACAAAACAAAAGTTAACAAAAATGTATGCAGTGTAAACAAAGTCATTTTTATCTTTTTATTTTCCAGTGTGGCTTCAGGGACTTATCAGTTCCATCAACATCTGTGGAATGCATTTTTTAGCAGTATATTTATAAAGGTAGGTAAGCTACAAAAGAGGAAACCCCTATAGTGTCTATGCTGTGCCTTAATATCCTCATCTATAAAATAGATATATTAATACTCTAATAAAAATATTAAATATATTCAATAATAAGGTTTGTCAAGGAATGGAATTATATAAACCTCATGTTGTATCCCACTGTAACCATTTTATACCCCTTCTGATTCATTTAGAGGTAAACATTGTGCCCACTGTCCTCTGTAGCCTTTTCAAACTTTTCCTACCAAACAGTTATAATGACAATGCTGGGTTTGTTTTTTGGAAATTTTCACTAATGTTCATGAAATGATATTAATGATGTTGTTATTTGGGGTTGATGCAATCATCACAAATAAGCATATGAGGTTTCAACATAAATGTAGGATCATTTTAGATTGCTTGCCCAGGATTTTGAAGAAGCCAAGAGAATGGCAGTGTAAAATTTTTAACATATTGATCTGTATTGTATGAGTTATAAAAATACACATTGCCTAATAAAACAAAAAAATAAAATACCAAGAATAGGCAAGAAGCACAATACGTTGTACTTGTTATAGAAGAGGTCAAGTATGGCATGGAAGTGTCATCCTTACCAAGTTTGGTGATGTAGAAAAATAAGAGAACATATTTTTATTTTTCTAATACTGTGCTTCAGAGTGAAACCTCAATAGATACTGACACAAGGTAGACTAAAGCAAACATCACAACATCACAAGGGACCATAAAAATGACACAAAGATTGGATGATTGTAACTAAATCTACAGAGACCTGGGAAGAGAAAATGCAGCTTGTGGTACATACACAAATACAAAGAACCACATTATACATGTAAGCTGCTGCCCAGGCAGATAAGGAAACATTATTTATTATCAGTTATCTGTTCTCAGGTTTTAGTTTTGACTCCGGAGTTATTGAAGATATTGCAAAAGTAACAAAGGAAAATTACTTTCATCCCTGCCTTCTTGAATAAACCCTTGTTTTCAAGATTCATCTGAGTTTTTTCAAGCTGCTCAAAGACTTCAAAATCTCATGACAGAGAGAAAACATATATCCTCTCCTCTGATCACAGAGAAAAGTCAGCTGAAAGAGAGATGCAGAGAATTATCAAGACAGGGACAATCCTTATAGCAAAGAGTCACCAATGTGATTTTGTATATAGTGTCCCTACCACAGCATTCAAAACTTTTTTCATCTTTTCCTTACAAGTCTCATGTTACAAGTCTCATGGTTTTTCAAGTACAGTATCTGCTAAATTATAAATAGAACATAAGGGGAATAATTACAGAAAGCCATTATGACTCAATACTGAATTGAATCTAATCAATCAGATAAGTCCTAGCAAGGGTGGGGAAAAGCCCAGAAAAGTTTTTTTAAAAAGATGAGAAAAGTAAAGGGGAAAAGCCAAATTTGGGTTTAAGGTAAATTCTTTACTCATTGTGGGTGCCATGTGGTAAATTCTGAGATTTTCAGATGCTTAGAAGATGAAGAAGAAAAAGAAGGAAATGTAGAAAGTGAATAGGAAAATGCTGAACACAAATTTTTCTTTCTTCATTTTTACACCAAGGACCACTCTTACTCATTACCTGGCAGAGGAATGTTGCAAAACAGGTTTCACAGTTAGAATTACCCTCAATACCTTTTAACTCTGTCATTCATTTTCAAGGACAGCAGCAAAGGGAAACTTTAGAAATAGTCGAAAAGGATAGTAAATATTAAATGATCAAAATACAAAACCAGAAGGAGAAGCTTACAGAACTGGATTCCTTTTGGTAGCACTTGTGGTAGAATGTGGTAATAAAATCTGTTTATCTAATAGAATATCAGTTCCTCAAAGGCAAGGACCATCATTATGCTTCTATGTATTATCCCAAAGTTCCTAAAACATTTTTTGGTCCCTACATATGCTCAATAGATATATGTTCGTTCTCTTTGTTAACTCCATAAATGGGGATCAAATGAGTCTAACAAAGGTGTACAATTCTAGAAATGAGCTTGAGTTCTAAATTCATAACAGCACGAAATTTTGGTGATGACTTAATGCAAACTTGAGACCACCCCGGGTGCTGCTAATAATAACCTGAAGACTAGCTGGCATAGGTTGATAATCTCTGGGCAGGAAAGGCATAATTCATGAATGACTGGATTTGGGAAATAGATTGAAATAACTTCATTTACTCTTATGAAAGAGTTACAGTCATTTAAAGTTACCTTAGATAGGCACTCCTTACCCCTTGAAAGCATAAAATATTTTCTTTTTTTAATGTTTACTTATTTATTTTTGAGAGACAGAGAGAGAGAGAGATCATGAGCAGGGGAGGGGCAGAGAGAAAGGGAGAGAGAGAATCCCAAGCAGGCTCCACACTGTCAGTGCAGAGCTGGATACAGGACTCAATCTCGAGAACCATGAAATCATGACCTGAGCCAAAATCAAGACTCAGACACTTAACCAACTGAGCCACCCAGGGGTGGCTTATATTTTCAAATAATCACTTGGTTAGAATGAGTAAATGTGCATTTCCATTTATAACACTTATTGCATGTTATTGTGATTCTTTGATGATGTTTATAACTTTATCTTCCTCACTGGAATATATATTTCTTCTGTATAAACACAGTTTAATCCACCCTTTTAGCTTCAGTCCTTATAGTAGCCCATAGGTAGAGACATACTCAATAAATGTTTATTGAATGGACAACTCAAAAAAGCACAAATCTCTTAATTTGGTGTTTAAGCTGTACCACAAACTCTTCCCAAGCCATTTCCAGTATTTTAAGCACTTCTGTCCTGTCCCAAAATCTAATTTCTGTGTGTAATAAGCCTGTTTAAACCCTTACATTTCAGGGAAACATTTGTTGATACAGATCTTTTATATATATGTGTCATACAGTCATTTGTACACTTTTCCTTTGCTAAACCTTTGTTAAATCATGGTTAAACCAGACGACTGATAACAATTTACATTTGGGGCTAGTATTCTAAAATGGACTTTAGTCCTACCTTACTACAAGAAAAGCCAGAAACTTTGACATTGGCATATGTGCTTCCTATTAATTTTTTAAACTAAACATTTTATATTGGAATAATTTTAGATTTATATACAGGTTGCAAAGATAATATAAATGTCATAAAATTGTATGCAGAAAATCCCAGGGAATAATAATAATAATAAAATAATAATAATAATAATAATAATAATAATAATAATAAAAGACTCCAAGAGCTAGTAAGTGAGTTTTATAAGGTTCTAGGATACAAGGTCAATATAAAAAGTGTAATTGTATGTTTCTATGTACAAATTATAAAAAATTGGAAAACAAGATTTGAAAACACAATATCACTTAAATAACTTAAAAAATGAGATACTTAGGTATTAATCTAACAAAACATGTACAGGAGCAATATTCTGAACACTATAGAATGTTGATAAATCAAAATGACTTAAATAAATGGAGAGAGTTACCAAGATCATGGTTTGAAAGACTCAACATAGTAATCATGTTAGTTCTTCTCAAAGTTATCTATGAAGCTTATACAACACCAAACCAAATCCCAGCTGGAGTTTTATAGATGTAGACAAGCCAATTCTAAAATTCATATGAGAGGGGGGCTCAGTTGGTTAAGCATCTGACTCTTGATTTCTGCTCAGGTCATGATCTCATGGTTTGTGATTTTGAGACCTGCATCAGGCTTTGCACCGACAGCATGGAGCCTGCTTGGGATTCTCTCTCTCCCTCTCCCTCTGCCCCCCTCTTCTCAAAATAAATAAATAAACTTACAAAAATAAATAAAATGTATATGAGAGGTTAAAGGAACTAGAACAGCTAAAGCAATTTGGAAAAAAAGAATAACGTTGAAAGAACCACACTACCAAAACTTAAAACTTACTATAAAGCTACAGTAATAAAGACAGTGTGGTTTTGGCAAATGGATAAACACATAGATCAACGGAATATACTGAAGAGTTCAAGATAAACCTATGTAAATGTGGCCAGTTATCTTGACAAAAAAAATGCACAAAAGTAATTTAAGGAAGAAAGGAAAATCTTTTCAACAAATAATATTAGAACAGTTGGTAATCCATATGAAAACAAAAGTGGAGCTTAACCTAAACCTTATACCTTATTTAAACATTAACTACAAGTAGATTATAAATGGAAATGAAAGGAAACTATTAAGAAAAAAAAAACTTAAGGTAGGGGAATGTGCAAAATGTGAAAGGGCATGGGAGATACAGGCTTCCAGTTAGGGAAAGAATAGGTCACAGGAATTAAAGGCACTGCATAGGTAATGTAGTCAATGGTGGTGTAATAGCTTGTATGATGACAGATGCTACCCTTGTGGTGAGCAGAGCATAATCTATAAACTTGTCTAATCACTATGTGGTACACCTGAAACTAACGTAACATTGTGTCTCAACTATATTCAAGAAAAAAAAAAACCTAAAAAAAATGTTCCGGACTAGGGTTAGATCAAGAATTCTTAGAAATGACAGCAATACTATAATTCATTAAGAAAAAAAATGATAAAGAATTATACTTTTCAAAATTAAAAAACTTTGCTTTGCCAAAGTCACTGTCAGAAAATTCTTAGGGGCACCTGGGTGGCTCAGGTCACCATCACACAATTTATGAGTTCAAGCCCCACATCAGGCTCTCTGCTGTCAGTGAGGAGCCCACTTCAGATCCTCTATGCCCCTCTCTCTCTGCCCTTCCCCAACTCTCTCTCTGTCTCTTCTCTCTCATAAATAAACACTAAAAAAAAAAAAGAAGTAGGGGTGGCTTGGGTGTCTCAGTTGGTTAAGCATTGGACTCTTGATTTCGGCTCAGGTCATAAAGACCCGTGTCAGGCTCTGTGCTGACAGCATGGAGCCGGTTTGGGATTCTCTGTCTCCCTCTCTCTCTGCCCCTCCCCCACACACTCTCTCTCAAAATAAATAATAAACATTAAAAAAAGAATGCATAGACAAGTTTCAGATTCATGGAACATATATGTAAATCACATAAGAGATTGTATATATATGTATATATATATAATTCCCCTATGTAATATATATATATTCCCCTTATAATGTATATATATATAAGTATAGATATTATATTATAATTATTTATATTTTATATATTATAAATAACATATATTCCACCAAAATATACAAAGAAATCTCAAAACTCAGCAATAACAAAACTAACAATCCAATTTTAAAGAAATAATGAAGTGGGCGCCTGTATGGCTCAGTTAGTTAAGTGTCCGACTTCAGTTCAGGTCATGGTCTCACAGTTCGTGGGTTCGATCGCTGCATCAGGTTCTGCACTGACAGCTCAGAACTTGGAGCCTGCTTCAGATTCTATGTCTCCCTCTCTCTCTCTGCCTCTCTGTGTCTTGTGCTTTCTCTCTCTTTCTCTATCTCTCTCTCAAAAATAAACATTAAAATTTTTTTTTAAAATAATTAAATATTTGAACAGTGTTACATTAATTAACCAAAGGAGGACTGGGGAATCTCTCATGTCTTTGTAGCCTATGTAGCAAATGGAAACCTAAGCCAGAGTCAATGCACTAGAATCCAAGAAAATGAAACTTAAGAACATCCAATCACAAACAACAAATTTAGCTTCCCCACATTAAGCAATCACTTAAACTGTAGCCAATTAAATAATCGCTTTGCTTCTAATTCTTCTCTATACAAAATTTGCCCCTAGCTCCTGTTGATAGAGCATTCTAACCACTTTTTGTTTGCTTCTGCCCAATTTTAAATGATGTATGTTCAAAGAAAGCCCTGAATATTTGAATGTGCCTCAATTTATCTTTTAACAACAGACACTCCATCAAAAATGATGTAAGCACATGAAAAGATGCTCAATATAATTAACCACTAGAGAAATGCAAATTGAAACCAAAATGCAATATCTCTATACGCCTTGCACACCTAATAGAAAGACTAAAATGAAAAATGCTAATAATACCAACTGTTGGTGAGGATGTGCACTGGAACACATGTATTACTGATAGAAATGCAAAAATGAACATTTAACTTTGGAAAAGGGTTTAGCTGTTTCTTATAAAATGAAACAAACTTACCACAAGACCCATCTATCCAACTCCTGGGCATTTACCCTAAAGAAATAAAAAGATTTTCACAAAATCCTGAGCATGACTGTTTTGGCAGTTTTCTTTATAATAGACAAAAACTGTAAACAACCCAAATGTCTTTATTGGGTTACTGACACACTATGGTTCATCCATAAAATTTAATACCACTTTGCAATAAAAAAGATCAAACTGTTAATACATGCAAAACTTGATGATTCTCATAAAATGCTATGCTGAGTGAAAGAAGGCCATCATACATATTATTTGATCCATTTATGTGAAATTCTCAAAAAGATAAAACTATGGTGATGGAGAACATATCAATGGTTGCCAAAGTTTGGCAACTTTGTGGGGGGGATATAACAATAAAGGTGTAAAACAAGGAAGTTTTTTGGGGTGATGGAACTGTATCTTAATTATGGTAGCGGTTATATAATCTACATGTGTGTTAAAATTCATAGAAACATACACAAAAAGAAAAAAGTTAATTTTGCTGTATGATAATATAAAAAGTTTAACAAGGGGCCCCTGTGTTGCTCAGTTGGTTCAGCGTCCGTCTTCAGCTCAGGTCATGATCTCGCGGTTTGTGGGTTCCAGCCCTGCCTTGGGCTCTGTGCTGACAGCTCAGAGCCTGGAGCCTGCTTCAGATTCTGTGTCTCCCTCTCTCTCTGCCCCTTCCCATCTTGCGCTCTGTCTCTCTGTCTCTCTGTCTCTCAAAAGTAAATAAAAATATTAGAAAAAAAATTTTAAATAAAAAAATAAAACATTTAACAATAAGCCCAGGATAAAAAAAGACAGCTGACAAAAGGAGAAGACAGAAGAAACAGAGCATAATAATAGCAGGAGTCAAAAAGAAGCATATTTCTGTGGCTACTAACCAGCCATTTGCTGGTGGACTACTAAATTAGATATAACTTTTCTACTCAAAAGGAAATTCTTTTTTCTTTTCCTCCCTTCTCCTTCTCTTCTCTTTCTTCATTAGTTCCTCACTTATCTCTCTGCCTAACTTATTTCCTTCTCCAGTACTCTTGCTATCATTTCTCTGATTTTCCAACCCTTTGTTGTCTCCTTTGTATTGTGTGTGTGTGTGTGTGTGTGTGTGTGTGTGTGTTTTCTTTTCTTCCTTTCTCTATTTGTTTCTTGGCCCATGCTGCATTCTAGACATTGATAAAGTTTAACCTTAGATGTTTTGATGACACTTCATAATTTTCTAGAACTTCAGTAGAAATCAACAATTCTGGGAGCCACGACTACACTTCAAATGGACTAAATGCGTTTGATGCCAAAAGTTAATTAATAGATTATATATCAGTTACAAAAAAGAATGGGAGGGGGACAGGAAAATGTACAAACTAGACTAAATTAATTTTAGCTATTTCTAACTGTGTCACTGTGGTCAGTCTTCTAAAAATACAACATTTTAATAGTTATGATTTGACTTTGATATAACCGGCAGGAGCTGGTTGCCAAGAAGACCAATCTTGTGATTAGAGGATTGAAACTGTGGGGATGGAAGAATCAGCCCCTGGACAATGGCTTAGTCAATTATTACTATGCAATGAAGTCACCATAAAAACCCAAAAGAACTGGGCGTGGAAAGCTTCTGGCTGGGTAAACGGGTAAACACGTGGATATCAGGACAATGGAGTGCTCTGAGAGAGCATGGGAGCTCCTTGTCCTTTCCCTATACCTCACCCTACATATCTCTTTATCTGCCTGTTGATTTGTATCCTTTATTATATTTTTAATTAGCTGGTAAATGTGTTACTCTGAGTTCTGTGAGCCTTTCTAGCAAATTAAATTCCTTTAATGAGGAAACTTTGGTGTGTAGCCAGTGTGTCAGTGGTGACCAGCATTTGGAGTGGGGGGTGGAGGACAGTTTTGTAGGACTAAGCCCTTTAATCTGTGGAATCTGTTATCATCTCCAGGTTAGTAGTGTCAGAATTGAGTTGAGGATACCATCAAGGTATCTGAGAATTGCTTGGTCTTGTGTGTGTGTGACCCCACCCTGTCTATGAAGAAATTGAGTCCAGGAGCCCTAAAAGACTTAAGCAAACTATCATTGACTTTTTCTTTCTCCAGATTATGGACACATTGTTGAGTATCAAATGATTTTCTGAGTTAAACTTTTCAATTTCTTGTCTTTTTTTTTCCTTCCCACTTAAGTAAATATCTTTAAAAATTGATCTTAATTTTCCCGATATTGCTCAAATTTGTGTTCTGCTTTCCAAGAAGAGATACTGTGAAGAGAGATAAAGTAGCATAATCACATTGATTTTACATGATTACATTGAATTATGTGATTTTAGAGGCTCGGGTAGGAAGACAGGTTATTTTTCACTCCTTTATTAATTTCGTGGGGTACAGAAGCATGTTTGGTTATATTCACAGATACAAGTATTTAAAATACATATCTTCTCAAGAGAAGTCACAAAAGGACTTTATTTCAAAGTATGCTGTGAGCAATAGTTATTAGTTTTTCACCTGAAAGAAGGCATGCGTTTGTGGAGGAAAAAAGGGAAAAACCGGTAAGCAGATGAATACTAACTTGGTGAAGAGTGACTCTGTAAGGTAAAGAAAGTTTGCATGAAGCAAGGATGATGATGTCAAAGCCACATTTCACCTTCATTTTTTATTCTGGACATGTGCTTTGCTGTATCTGGACTTCTGGCATTGCAAGCAGTACTCAGTGCAGAATGGGTTCAGTTATGTGAGGATTGGAGCTGTTTTCCTCTGGGATAATGGATTGTTTCTTAGCATTGAATAATTGGAAGGAAGTACAAGGTCATGGAATTCTAAACCATCCCATTCCTATCCCTCCAATCTGATGCTAGATGATGGTTTCAGCACCCTGAACTTTCCCCCTTGCTGAATTATATACATAATCCAACTCCTCACATGTTGTGGAGTTTTTAGGATTGCCAGGTGAAATGTATGACTTTAATCTTCTTCATTTCTTTTGGTAAGTCTGAGACCATGGGAAGAACATTTAAAATGCATATTCATTTTATGTAGAAGTTCAAGAAGTTCACATTTAATATACATTTTCTTTGCATAGTCTTTATATGCAGAGCTGATTCCTAGTACTTTCAGTCCCATACCATCTATTTTTATAACATCTGTACCTGGGTAAGGAAACAGCTTAGAACTGATATATTACTGTAAATCAATAGGGGAACTGGAGGTCATTGTGAAATAGGATTCAAACTGAGTAGGTACTGGGAAAACTAAAGTTCAGAATACTCAGTTTGGGGAGGGGGAAAGATCATAGTTGCATAATAAATTATGCAGAGTCCATCTCTAATTTATTTTTCTGCTTTACATCCAATTACCAGTGATATTTTCCTCCCTTACATGCATTTACTTTAATATCTACCCTACTGTGTTTGTACCTGTCCTTGAAAATATATTTACCCATGTAAAATATGTAGCAAACTGAAACGTAGAAATACACACACACACAGACATACAACATAGTACACAAAGTATTACTGAACAACCTAATGTATTAAAAGAAAATCCAAAGTACTTAGTAACTACTGTCCAGACCAAGACAGGGAATATTATTAACACCACAGAAATCTGTACTGTGCTTCATCTCAATTTTTACCTCCTACAGAGATAATTACTATGTGACTTCTATTAACATTGATTGGGTTTTCTTGAGTTTTTTTTTGAAATTTAAAGAAGTTGGATCTTCCTGTGTTTAATTTTTCTTATCTGGTTTCTCTCATTCAACATTGCAGTTATGAGGTTCACCTTTGTTATATACAGCAACATTTTGTTCTTTTTCATTTCTGAATAGTATTCCAGCATATAAATTTATTTATTGAATCTAGTTGTTTTAATTTTTGTCTACTGCGAATAATGCTGCTAGGAACATTCTTGTACTTGGATGTAGTCATTTCAGTTTAAAAGTTAGCAATGGTTGGAATTGCAGGGCCATAGCTTAGGTCTATGTTCTGCTTTAGTAGATACTGTCAAACAGTTTTTCAAAATGTTTGTACCAATATAAAGACCAAAAGCAGTGCTTAAGACTTAATGTTGCCCCACATTCTTATCAACATTAGGTATTGTCAAAAAAAATTTGGTTTTGTCTTCATTGACCCTTTTAAGCCTTTCAGTGGTTGTGTAGAACTGTCCTGTGGGTGGTTTTAATTTGCATTTTGTAAAGACTGCTGCTGCTAAGCTCCTTTCATATGATCATTAGCCACTGGGATATTATATCTTTCTCAGTGATGTGTCTCTACAATCCTTTTGTCCATTTTAAATTGAAATGTGTCTTTAAAAATTTATTTTTCTTCACATATTTTTGGATATAATTCCTATGCCAGAAATAAGCATTGCAAATATATTCTCTAACTCTTGCTCTGTGGCTTGCCTTTTTTTTACTTTCTTGTATCATTTGTGATTTGTACTTTTCTCTCCCTTTTGTTTTCTTGTCAATGTTGTCAGAAATTATCATTAACATAATCCTATCAAAAAAATTATTTTAGATTTGTTGGGCTTTTCTTTTTTACTCCAGATTTTTTTTTATCTTATTAATTTATTTTTCTGTCATTTTTTTTCTTCACATTCTTTGGGTTGAATTTCCTTTTTATTTTCTAACATTCTGCAATAAATAGTGAGATCACTTTTCCCCATTCTTTTCTATTCAAATATGTGCATAGAAGTCCCTATATTCTCTAAGCACATTTTAAGCTGTATTTCATAGATTTTATCTCTGTTTTATAGTGTTATCATTTTCATTCAGTTTACACTTTTTTCCTAATTTCTGTTGAGATTTCTTCTGTGACCCATTGGCTATTTAGGCAGATTTTGCTTAGTTTTCTAACAGTAGAGTTTTTCAGAAAGTATTTTCCACTATTTTCTTGCTTAATGCCTCTATGGTTAGGGAACAAACCGAATTATTTCTGTCCTTTGAAGTATTTTGAAACTTGTTTATGGGCACCTTATAGTCAGTTTTACTAAATATTTTATATTCACTTGAAATAATACTACGTATGGAATTTGATAATTAGCTCAGACTTATTAATTCATTTAGATTTTGTAGGTTTTTTATTGAGCTGTGTCTACTTCTATCAGATATGAGAAAGCCTGGGAAAAAGTTCCTTCAATGATGTGAATTTCTCTATTTCTCATCTAACTCTTTCAATTTAGGTTTTATATAACTCAAAGCTATATTAATGAGCACATACAAATTTAGGAATTTGTCTTCCTGATATAATTACAAATTTATCATTTTATAATACCCTTTATTGTCTTTCCTGATGCCTTTTTGTCTGAATTAAAAATCTACTTACCTAATATATGTATATCAGAAAAATAAATATTATAGCCCTCTTCTGGATGGTGTACAGGAGGTGCATTTACTATACTTTGATGTTTTCTGTCTTTTAAAATTTTATCTCTTGTAACTGCCATAGAGTTGGGGCTATGGGTTTGTATCTTTTCTCCAGTCTGACAATATTTTACCCCTTTTTAATAGCAGTATTTAGTTCATTTTAGTTAATGTAATTACTGATATCTTTGGGTTACTATCCTCCAAATTATCATTTGTATTCTATTGGACCACCTGTTTCTTCTTTCTATTTTTTCTTTTATCTTTTAGCTTTTATTAGCTTTTTCATATTTGCTAACTTCTTGGATACACGTTTTTTTTTTTTCTACTCTTTGTTCAGAGTTTCCCTGGGTAACAAATTATTCCTTTTACCATTTCTCAGGTTTTAAAACATTGGAACTCAACTTATTTTCTCTTATCCTCTGAATTAATGTTAGCCCTATATCCAGTTATACAATATTTTAGATAACACAGTACATTTTTACTGTTTTGAGCAGTTAATATTATTCATTTATACTTAGACATATATTGACCCTTTTCCATGTTCTTTATTTTGATTGCCATTTCTGTTTTGGTCGGTGATCATTTTCTCTCATTTAGTTAGCATTTGCTGTTAATTAATTCTCTCAGCTTCTACTTTTCTAGAAATTTCTTTCATTCACCTTGACTTTTGCTGATATAAAATTCTAGATTGACAACTATTCTTTTTTATCAGTTTAGAGTTATTGTCTTCGGACCTGTCATCTCTAATGGGATATCAGATGAGTCGTTTTGTTGTTTTTTGAAGATAATATATTGTATTTTCTGATTGTTTTCAAATTTCCTCTTTGTCTTTTGTTTTTAGTCATTTCACTGTGATGCACTATGTGGTTTTCTTTATATTCCCATTGCTTGGAGTTCTCAATGCTTTTTTAAGTATATGAATTGATATTTTTCTTTGGGTTGGGAAATTCCATTATTTTCTTTTCAAACATTACTTCTACCTAAGTTGCCAGATTTCAATCACGTTATTACCTTTTATCATGCCCCATGTATCTCTGAAGCCATTTTCTGTATTTTCCACACCTTTAGTGTTCTGTTCTCTAGTATGGAGATTACCTATAGACTGTTCTTCTGGTTCATTAGTTATCTATACTTTATTTAATCTTCTCTTCATTTATATCTATCCATTTCTTAATTTCAAAAACTATATTTTTCCATTCTGGAATGTTATTCTGCATCTTATAAATTCTAGTTCTCTAGTATTTTATTTTATTTTATTTTATTTTATTTTATTTTATTTTATTTTTTTACTTTTTTTTATTTTTTTTATTTTTTTTATTTTTTATATGAAATTTATTGACAAATTGGTTTCCATACAACACCCAGTGCTCCTCCCAAAAGGTGCCCTCCTCAATACCCATCACCCACCCTCTCCTCCCTCCCACCCCCCATCAACCCTCAGTTTGTTCTCAGTTTTTAACAGTCTCTTATGCTTTGGCTCTCTCCCACTCTAACCAGTTTTTTCTTTTTCCTTCCCCTCCCCCATGGGTTCCTGTTAAGTTTCTCAGGGTCCCCATAAGAGTGAAACCATATGGTATCTGTCTTTCTCTGTATGGCTTATTTCACTTAGCATCACACTCTCCAGTTCTATCCACGTTGCTACAAAAGGCCATATTTCATTTTTTCTCATTGCCACGTAATATTCCATTGTGTATATAAACCACAATTTCTTTATCCATTCATCAGTTGATGGACATTTAGGCTCTTTCCCTAATTTGGCTATTGTTGAGAGTGCTGCTATGAACATTGGGGTACAAGTGGCCCTATGCATCAGTACTCCTGTATCCCTTGGATAAATTCCTAGCAGTGCTATTGCTGGGTCATAGGGTAGGTCTATGTTTAATTTTCTGAGGAACCTCCACACTGCTTTCCAGAGCGGCTTCACCAGTTTGCATTCCCACCAACAGTGCAAGAGGGTTCCCGTTTCTCCACATCCTCTCCAGCATCTATAGTCTACTGATTTGTTCATTTTGGCCACTCTGACTGGCGTGAGGTGATACCTGAGTGTGGTTTTGATTTGTATTTCCCTGATAAGGAGCGACGCTGAACATCCTTTCATGTGCCTGTTGGCCATCCGGATGTCTTCTTTAGAGAAGTGTCTATTCATGTTTTCTGCCCATTTCTTCACTGGGTTATTTGTTTTTCGGGTGTGGAGTTTGGTGAGCTCTTTATAGATTTTGGATACTAGCCCTTTGTCCGATATGTCATTTGCAAATATCTTTTCCCATTCCGTTGGTTGCCTTTTAGTTTTGTTGGTTGTTTCCTTTGCTGTGCAGAAGCTTTTTATCTTCATAAGGTCCCAGTAGTTCATTTTGGCTTTTAATTCCCTTGCCTTTGGGGATGTGTCGAGTAAGAGATTGCTACGGCTGAGGTCAGAGAGGTCTTTTCCTGCTTTCTCCTCTAAGGTTTTGATGGTTTCCTGTCTCACATTTAGGTCCTTTATCCATTTTGAGTTTATTTTTGTGAATGGTGTGAGAAAGTGGTCTAGTTTCAACCTTCTGCATGTTGCTGTCCAGTTCTCCCAGCACCATTTGTTAAAGAGACTGTCTTTTTTCCATTGGATGTTCTTTCCTGCTTTATCAAAGATGAGTTGGCCATACGTTTGTGGGTCTAGTTCTGGGGTTTCTATTCTATTCCATTGGTCTATGTGTCTGTTTTTGTGCCAATACCATGCTGTCTTGATGATGACAGCTTTGTAGTAGAGGCTAAAGTCTGGGATTGTGATGCCTCCTGCTTTGGTCTTCTTCTTCAAAATTCCTTTGGCTATTCGGGGCCTTTTGTGGTTCCATATGAATTTTAGGATTGCTTGTTCTAGTTTCAAGAAGAATGCTGGTGCAATTTTGATTGGGATTGCATTGAATGTGTAGATAGCTTTGGGTAGTATTGACATTTTGACAATATTTATTTCTCCAATCCATGAGCAGGGAATGTCTTTCCATTTCTTTAAATCTTCTTCAATTTCCTTCATAAGCTTTCTATAGTTTTCAGCATACAGATCCTTTACATCTTTGGTTAGATTTATTCCTAGGTATTTTATGCTTCTTGGTGCAATTGTGAATGGGATCAGTTTCTTTATTTGTCTTTCTGTTGCTTCATTGTTAGTGTATAAGAATGCAACTGATTTCTGTACATTGATTTTGTATCCTGCAACTTTGCTGAATTCATGTATCAGTTCTAGTAGACTTTTGGTGGAGTCTATCGGATTTTCCATGTATAATATCATGTCATCTGCAAAAAGCGAAAGTTTGACTTCATCTTTGCCAATTTGGATGCCTTTGATTTCCTTTTGTTGTCTGATTGCTGATGCTAGAACTTCCAGCACTATGTTAAACAGCAGCGGTGAGAGTGGGCATCCTTGTCGTGTTCCTGATCTCAAGGAAAAAGCTCTCAGTTTTTCCCCGTTGAGGATGATGTTAGCTGTGGGCTTTTCATAAATGGCTTTTATGATCTTTAAGTATGTTCCTTCTATCCCAACTTTCTCAAGGGTTTTTATTAAGAAAGGGTGCTGGATTTTGTCAAAGGCCTTTTCTGCATCGATTGACAGGATCATATGGTTCTTCTCTTTTTTTTTTGTTAATATGATGTATCACGTTGATTGATTTGCGAATGTTGAACCAGCCCTGCATCCCAGGAATGAATCCCACTTGATCATGGTGAATAATTCTTTTTATATGCCGTTGAATTCGATTTGCTAGTATCTTATTGAGAATTTTTGCATCCATATTCATCAGGGATATTGGCCTGTAGTTCTCTTTTTTTACTGGGTCTCTGTCTGGTTTAGGAATCAAAGTAATACTGGCTTCATAGAATGAGTCTGGAAGTTTTCCTTCCCTTTCTATTTCTTGGAATAGCTTGAGAAGGATAGGTATTATCTCTGCTTGAAACGTCTGGTAGAACTCCCCTGGGAAGCCATCTGGTCCTGGACTCTTATTTGTTGGGAGATTTTTGATAACCGATTCAATTTCTTCGCTGGTTATGGGTCTGTTAAAGCTTTCTATTTCCTCCTGATTGAGTTTTGGAAGAGTGTGGGTGTTCAGGAATTTTCCATTTCTTCCAGGTTGTCCAATTTGTTGGCATATAATTTTTCATAGTATTCCCTGATAATTGTTTGTATCTCTGAGGGATTGGTTGTAATAATTCCATTTTCATTCATGATTTTATCTATTTGGGTCATCTCCCTTTTCTTTTTGAGAAGCCTGGCTAGAGGTTGTATCAATTTTGTTTATTTTTTCAAAAAACCAACTCTTGGTTTCGTTGATCTGCTCTACAGTTTTTTTAGATTCTATATTGTTTATTTCTGCTCTGATCTTTATTATTTCTCTTCTTCTGCTGGGTTTAGGCTGCCTTTGCTGTTCTGCTTCTAGTTCCTTTAGGTGTGCTGTTAGATTTTGTATTTGGGATTTTTCTTGTTTCTTGAGATAGGCCTGGATTGCAATGTACTTTCCTCTCAGGACTGCCTTCGCTGCGTCCCAAAGCGTTTGGATTGTTGTATTTTCATTTTCGTTTGTTTCCATATATTTTTTAATTTCTTCTCTAATTGCCTGGTTGACCCACTCATTCGTTAGTAGGGTGTTCTTTAACCTCCATGCCTTTGGAGGTTTTCCAGACTTTTTTCTGTGGTTGATTTCAAGCTTCATAGCATGTGGTCTGAAAGTATGCATGGTATAATTTCAATTCCTGTAAACTTATGAAGGGCTGTTTTGTGACCCAGTATATGATCTATCTTGGAGAATGTTCCATGTGCACTCGAGAAGAAAGTATATTCTGTTGCTTTGGGATGCAGAGTTCTAAATATATCTGTCAAGTCCATCTGATCCAATGTCTCATTCAGGGCCCTTGTTTCTTTATTGACCGTGTGTCTAGATGATCTGTCCATTTCTGTAAGTGGGGTGTTAAAGTCCCCTGCAATTACCACATTCTTATCAATAAGGTTGCTTATGTTTATGAGTAATTGTTTTATATATTTGGGGGCTCCGGTATTCGGCGCATAGACATTTATAATTGTTAGCTCTTCCTGATGGATAGACCCTGTAACTGTTATATAATGTCTTTCTTCATCTCTTGTTACAGCCTTTAATTTAAAGTCTAGTTTGTCTGATATAAGTATGGCTACTCCAGCTTTCTTTTGGCTTCCAGTCGCATGATAAATAGTTCTCCATCCCCTCACTCTCAATCTGAAGGTGTCCTCAGGTCTAAAATGAGTCTCTTGTAGACAGCAAATAGATGGGTCTTGTTTTTTTTATCCATTCTGATACCCTATGTCTTTCGGTTGGCGCATTTAGTCCATTTACATTCAGTGTTATTATAGAAAGATAGAGGTTTAGAGTCATTGTGATGTCTGTATGTTTTATGCTTGTAGTGATGCCTCTGGTACTTTGTCTCACAGGGTCCCCCTTAGGATCTCTTGTAGGACTGGTTTAGTGGTGACAAATTCCTTCAGTTTTTGTTTGGGAAGACCTTTATCTCTCCTTCTATTCTAAATGACAGACTTGCTGGGTAAAGGATTCTCGGCTGCATATTTTTTCTGTCTAGCACCCTGAAAATCTCGTGCCAATTCTTTCTGGCCTGCCAAGTTTCAAAAGAGAGATCAGTCACGAGTCTTATAGGTCTCCCTTTATATGTGAGGGCACGTTTACCCCTTGCTGCTTTCAGAATTTTCTCTTTATCCTTGTATTTTGCCAGTTTCACTATGATATGTCGTGCAGAAGATCGATTCAAGTTACATCTGAAGGGAGTTCTCTGTGCCTCTTGGATTTCAATGCCTTTTTCCTTCCCCAGTTCAGGGAAGTTCTCAGCTATTATTTCTTCAAGTACCCCTTCAGCACCTTTCCCTCTCTCTTCCTCCTCTGGGATACCAATTATGCGTATATTATTTCTTTTTAGTGTATCACTTAGTTCTCTAATTTTCCCCTCATACTCCTGGATTTTTTTATCTCTCTTTTTCTCAGCTTCCTCTTTTTCCATAACTTTATCTTCTAGTTCACCTATTCTCTCCTCTGCCTCTTCAAGCCGAGCTGTGGTGGTTTCCATTTTGTTATGCATTTCGTTTAAAGCGTTTTTCAGCTCCTCGTGACTGTTCCTTAGTCCCTTGATCTCTGTAGCAAGAGATTCTCTGCTGTCCTGTATACTGTTTTCAGGCCCAGCGATTAATTTTATGACTATTATTCTAAATTCACCTTCTGTTATATTATTTAAATCCTTTTTGATCAGCTAGTTCTCTAGTATTTTATCATCTCTTTTATCAAAATATTAATTACCATTATATCACTAATCTATGGACCTTTTTTTAATTGTGCATTTTCTCCTTGGTTTAGTTTCTCATTAGGCCTGATATTTTTTATTAAATGATGGGCATTGTATATGAAAAGTTGTAGTAGCTCTAGATGATATTATCTTCTTCAGCTTGGGTTTGGTTGGCTACTTTTGTGGGGAAATACATCACATTAATCCATTTAGGAATTAAACTAAATGGAGCCTGGGTCCTAATTCTGTAGGGCTCATTCTTCCCCTGATTTATCCTCTCTTCTTGATGTAGTTCTTTAGTGCTTCCAACTGAAGCCTATAGTGATTACTAAGGGTCTTTCTCACTGATGAATAGTAAGGCATAATTTTTGTTCCCTCAGCTGCATGAGTCAACTGAAACCATAATTTTGTTTTTCAGTGCCTTTTTGTTTAGCTTCTAAGACTCTTGCCTGCAAAGTTGAAGAACTGAGCATGTGTCTTGGGTGTAAAATCACTCAGTGCAGGAGCTATCTCTGTACCTCCTTCCTTTCCAGGATCCCAGCCACTTCTTTCCTCACTGTCTAGGATTTCCCTAACTCCAATTATTGCCTCTCCAGTCCCGTGAGATTGCCAAAAAATCTGTTTGTTTTTCTGTTTCGTAGCTCAGCTTCTTACCGATTTTTAAGAATCAGCCAATTTTCCTGAGAGGAAAAGTGACTTGCAGAATATCAGCTCATCTCTCTGCTGTTTCACTTATATCTTGGCCCTTGAAGCCTTAGTTGTTTCATCAATTCATAAATGCTTTAAAACAAATTTTTAAAACAGATTTTTACGTGGATTTTCTAATTATTCTTGGCAGGTCTGCCACAAATGAATCCACTAGAACCTGAATAAAATCTGTGTATTTTTTTTTTTGAAAATGTGCAGTGATATTTTTTGTGTGTATGTGTTTATTTTGCGTCAACGATATTTTTATGTAACTTGTTTATTCAATATTTTACAAGATATATATGTATATATATGTATAGTTTGTATATGTGCATATGTGTATGTGTATATGTATGTATGTATATATGTATATATGTAGTTAGTATAGTTTGTTGTTTTTAACTCCAGGATAATATCACATAATTTGCTTTCAACACAAATTATGTATTCATCTACATTGTGCTGGACATTCACATGTTGCCTTTAACTCATTGCTACCAAGGACCATTTTATTGTGTATAATAATATACATATCACCTCATGGTCCTGAGTGATAATTTCTTTGTGATGTATATGTGCTAACGAGGGAATAGTGGAATGAATGTTTATACTCATATAATTATTTACTTCTTTAAATGATGTTCTAATGTAGCATCTTCAAAAATTATTTTGTGTTGATGTTTAAGTCAATATCTTTTAATAAAATATTATCTAGATTTTAATGTCATCTCACTTTTTGAAAAATTCTTAGTAACACTGCATTACATATTTGAGAAAATTTCCCTGCTTTCCAAGAATTTGTATGCTTTAAAAATTAATTGTTTATGGTTTACAAAGACACTGTCAGTAACACTGCCCCACCCTAGATAAGTGGTCTAAACCTGTAATTATGATGATCTGTAAGTGGCTGAAAGAAATGATTATGTCTATTAAAAAGTAATGTTTCAGTTTATTTTTCTTCACCACTTACCATAGTTTTGCATTATGTATTTAATGATAAGTTATTTGGAGCATAAGCCTTAAAAACTTTTATTGTCAGTATATTCTTTTACCTATATAAATTGCATATTTTCTTGCTTTTGATATGTTTTCTTGACTTTTTAACTTTAATTTTTCATCTCCATATTTTTAATAAATCATGATACATTCTATTATTTTAATATTGTAGTCATTGTTTGGTACTTTCACTGTAAGCAGTATATTGTTAAACTTTATTTTTTAAACATATTATGAAACCATTTATCTTGGAGTTTGTAAATCTTTTTGCTTACTTAGATAATTACATTTTAATTATTTTGTCTTTTTTTATATCGCTTATAGTCATTTCAATTTTGCCCTTGCTGTCTGTTCTGTGTTATAGCTATTTTATGGTAGCTATAAATAAGTCCAATGATTTATTAGACATTAATCTTTGTCAATTGTACCAGTGTTTTATTTTTATATTTTAAAAAATAACATTAATTATTAAGTAATAAAATATTTGTTAAATCTCCAGTATTTCAGTTGAAAATTTTAGTATAATCTTTCTGATCCCAGACTTCCCAAAGAACATAAAATATCCCAATTTTTATTGTTATTGGAAGGCTAAGAGAAGTCTCACTTAAGAATAGATTGGAAGACCGAGGATAGATGTGTTGTAAGGAGCTAACAAGAAATAGCTTCAAGGTAAACTGAAACAGGACAAGCTTCTAAAATGGCTCCAGTTTGGGGTGCCTGGGTGACTCAGTCCGTTAACTTTGGTTCAGGTCATGATCTCATGATCTCATGGCTCCTGCTGTAAGCACAGCGTTGGCTTTGGCTCCCCTGCCTCCCTCTCTCTCTGCCCCTCTCCTGCCTTTTACGCACACATACTCTCTTTCTCAAAATAAATAAACATTAAAAATAATAAAAAATAAAATAACATGGCTACAGGTCAAATTCTTATTAGAGGACCAAGATCCAAGGGTTAGAGATGTCATTTCAAAGATTACAACTTAAAAACAAGCCTGGAATGTAAAAATAAAATGAGGTCAGGAGGCATGAAAAAATTGATGCAAAGAAGATCATGAACAAATGGGAACCTTGTGGATTATTTGGAGTGAGCATTGGTGGAGACCTTTGATGTATTTTTATGGGAATTGTTGGTATATAGCCAATAATATGTCAAGCTGACTTAAAGGATTTCAGTAGAGATAGTGTTATAAGAATTTAAATTAGAATGAATCCTTGAGTAACTGGAAAGTCAGAAACTTTGGAG
This sequence comes from Felis catus, assembly GCF_018350175.1. Lineage (NCBI taxonomy): Eukaryota > Metazoa > Chordata > Mammalia > Carnivora > Felidae > Felis > Felis catus. The sequence continues at coordinate 63,826,457 of NC_058379.1, read as the reverse complement.
TATAAATGAAACTTTAACTGACTCTTAAAGGAGAGAGAAGATGTGGACAAACATAGGAAATGGAAGAATGCAATCTAACACAATAATAATTAATCTATAATTATGAAGAGAAGGGTCAATAAGGACAGACTGAATATCTTTGGAATATTGTTGGCCACTCTTTTTTTTTAAGTTTTAATTTTAATTCTAGTTAGTTAACATACAGTGTTATATTAGTTCCAGATATATGATATAATGATTCAACAATTCCATACATCACTCAGTACTCATCATGAAAGTGCACTTCTTAATCCCCATCACATATTTAACCTATCCCCCCCCCCACCTCCCCTCTGGTAACCATCAGTTTGTTCTCTATGGTTAACAATCTGTTTTCTTGGTTTCTCTTTCTCTCTCTTCCCTTTGCTCTTTTCTTTTATTTCTCAAATTCCATATGAGTGAAATCTTAGATATTTGTCTTTCTCTGACTATTTCATTCACAATTATACTCTCTAGCTCCATCCATATCATTGCTAATGGCAAGATTTCATTCTTTTCCGTGCCCAAATAATATTGAATTGTATATATATATATATATATATATATATATATATATATATATTACATCTTCTCTATCTGTTCATCTTTTGATGAAACCTTGGGTTGCTTCCTTATCTTAGCTATTATAAATAATGCTGCTATAAACATAGGGTGTGTGTATCCCTTTGAATTAGTGTTTTTGTATTCTTTGGGTAAATATCAGTAGTGTGATTGCTGGATCATAGGGTAGTTCTATTTTTAACTTTTTGAGGAACTCCGTATTTGTTTTCCACAGTGGCTGCACCAGTTTGCATTCCCACCAACAGTGCAAGAGGATTCCTTTTTCTCCATACCCTCATCAACACCTGTTGTTTCTTGTGTTGTTGATTTTAGTTTGATGCCATTTCCCTGATGGTAAATGATGATGAGTACCTTTTCATGTGTCTGTTGGTCATCAATATGTCTTTGCAGAAATGTCTGTTCATGTCTTCTGCCCATTTTTAATTGGATTATTTGGTTTTGGGTGTTGAGTTTTATGAGTTCTTTATATATTTTGTATATTAACCTTTTATTGGATATGCAATTGCAAATATCTTCTCCCATTCTATAGATTGCCTTTTAGTTTTGTTGATTGTTTCCTTCACTGTGCAGAAACTTTTTATTTTGATATAATTTATTTTTGCTTTTGTTTCCCTTGCCCAAGAAAAAAAAGTTCCCATGGCCAATGTCAGAGAAATTACTGCCTGTGCTCTCTTCTAGAATTTTTATGGTTTCAGGTCTCCCATATAGGTCCTTAATCCATTTTGGACTTTTTTTTGTGTGTGTATGGTGAAAGAAAGTGGTGCTGCTGACCAATCTTGTAGGTCATGTAGCAGGCAAATGAAATATAAACATAATTATCATCTATTTTTCCCAGTTCTAGAGGAAAAGCTGCCCATCTGTCCTGTAGTCTATAAACTCCATTAGCGTAGGTATTGTTTTTATCACCTTTACCAATATAAACCCCCTACTTACCAAAAACCTAAGAGTTAGTATATGTTTAATAATTGTGTGTTGAATGAAAGAAGAAAGGAAGGAAGACGATAAGCTTTTTTGTGGTTGGGGTAATGAGTTTTTCACTCATTAGCCATCACAGCCTAATTTAGTTTGTCACAGAGTAAATGCGGAATACGTTGAAGAGAAACAAATGTAGAAATGGTGCATAGTGAAGGGATTTTTGTGATACCAAATGGGAAAGCATTTGTCTTGCAAGGTTTCGAGTTGGGTATGCTTGTAATGGAAATATTTTCCATTAACATCAGAGCCAGCATTCTTAATAGAATGATATGGAACATTACAACAATTATCCATTATCCATTATCAGATACTTCACTCTACTCCACCCACATACCAGTAAAATGTCTTGGTATTACTAATCTGTGCATTACTAAAGATTGCTGAAGATCACTGTAACATTTTCAAAACCTTTTGAAATTTTCTTTTGCCTGACAGAAGATCCTAAACACATCCAACAATACTATTTTTAAGAAACCAGAGTAAATATAGATTAAACTATATAATTAATAAACTATATAAATAAACTTTGTCAATCTATGTATTAAGTAAAATTATTTTAAATGAATAAAATGGATGGAAACAATCAGATAATGAATCATCAATAGTCTTCAACTGGATTTCTTAAAACCAAACTGAATTGAAATGTTCTGTTTTTTTCTCAAGTATGTATAGATATTTGTAATTGAAATCTGAAATAAAGTAGGGTAAATACTGAACCATTTCAACAGTGAAAGAATCATTCTGAAGTAAACACTGCCACTTGTACAGAATGGTCTACGTTTCCCAGGGTGGGAACTTGTTTGAGGCTGTGTGTTTTGGGTGGCAAAAAGGTGGTTACCTAGCAACAACCCCTCCTCCCAAGTCTATGCTGCTAGAATGGTATTGTTCACGTCAGCGAATTGATTACTTGTTTGCTGAATCTAAAGAGAACAATGCAATAATGTGGTAGGGTATGAATTTCAATCATAAGAAACTCAGGTTTGTCCTCTGTGTTGGACCAGTTTCTCACTCCTCATCTGGTGCTGGTAAAAGCTGTCTAAAGAGATTGGATAATAAATAACATACTATTCATCAAGAGGAAATGAGGAAAACCTCTGACATTTTAATTAATAACATTTATTTCAGTTTGCTTTTAAAGCAAGCAATGAAACAGTTACTATATCCACAATAGCATTAGCTCTGGGCAAGATGTAATTTTATCACAATGTGTCCTTAGAAATGAGACAGCCCAGGGTGAGATAGGGTTCTATAGAAACAGAGTTTAAACAATCTAGACAGGTTTTAGATGACAGCATCTTGCCACCTGAAGGTAAAATTAATGAGATACTAATTTATATAGAACATACAAATAAGGTACTTATGTTTACAACAAATGAGTTTAACCATATGTTAGCAATAACTTAGCCAGGAAACACGTTTTAGTGAACCTCACACTATATATTTTGTTTACCTATGCTATGCATCGCAAATAAATACCACTGTCTCTTTCATCTAATGAATGTCTATTCCTAGGGACAATCCCACTAGGTGCAAGCATAACTGAGGAAGCAAGTAATCTGAATGAAGTGAAAAGGTAAGGACACAAAATACAGGTTCTGCCAATAGAAAAAATTAAATACAGTAAATTGGTTTGTGTGTTTTCATAGCATGGCAATATAAGGTTTTAAAAAATCTGTTGGAAGAATTTTAAAATGCCAACTATGTGGGAACAAGTGGAAAGGGAAAGAAAAGGACTTTGGTTCATAAAATTTTCCATGATGCAAAAGACTGAAGCTAATTTTTCCCAAGACACAGTCCTGACACTCAGAGTGACTGCTCGCCAATGTGCAGGAACCTGTCACTTGTATAGTAGCTTTCTGAGAGTCACCCAATGCCCCTTCCTCCCCCATTCCAGTATATACTAAATGTCATTTGCTCCTAAGCTCCAGAGCAAAGGAATTCTTTGTGGAGCAATAATTGATAGTTGGAGTTACAGCCTGAGTTCTCTCCTTTGGAAAATTTCTTAACATTTTTAAAAGGCTCACTCTTCTGATTAAAATTAATCAGAATCTGACACCATATATTGCCCAGTTCCTCAACCCCAGAAATATCATCAGTTTAGAAAAAAAAATGTTTTCCTTTGAAAATAACCAATAATTATCATATCATTCACTTTCAGTTTCAGTCTGATTCTTGTAACTATTTTGCACAATCCTATTAGAAGTCAGGGGTTTTAACCAGAAATGTCATTCCAGGAGCAGTCTCATTATATGCAAAAGTCATAACCGAGAGTGAGTCTGAATACAGAAGGGATTATTCCCATCTGTTCCTAAGTACTTTAACTGGTCAAATGTCAGATATTAAAGGGGAGAGAGCTGACAGACAGATGGAGCAACAGCATCAGCAAAATGTTTAGACTATTTATTAGGAAATAAGTGATTATAGTGGGAAAACTGTTGTCTTATTTCAAATGGATCAATGTGCGGTGGATCTTTTCTAACGAAAATATATCAAAGAAAATTTCAGAAAGCAAGAAAACATATTCTTGCATGTCACAGTGTTCATATGATGCAGAGATTTCTCTCTTCTCACTCTTACCCGAAATCATCTCTGTAAATTGCATTATTCTGATAACTCGCAGGCACATTTTTACTGATCTAGATGATCAGGAGATTTTCTATTAAGAACTGACACGAATGAGTTTGGGGGCTCATCTCCATGTGCTTGTGAGCCCCCACAGAATAGCAAAGCTAATCTCCAGTAGTCCAACAGTTAAAATAATTGATGAGTATGTGTTGAATCCTCAGGAGAGACGGGAGGAAGAAAGAAGGAAAGGGAGAGGAGAGGATTGGAGGGCGGAGGGGAGGAGGGCAGGTGCTGATTTCAACCCTGTAGCGTCAGGATTGCGTCAATTCGGGTTTCAGCCACGTCTAGAGTCTCAGAGACGAGCTTCTCAGAAGAGCCAAAACAGGAACAGGGGTGGCAAATCACTGTGCGAGGGCGAGTGGACCACCCCCTCCCCCCTTTGCCTCCTCCCGGTTCCAGGCGCAGGTCCCCTGGGCTCTGCGCTGTTGTTTTCAGCACTCGGGAAAGCCGGCGCTTCAGATCCAGGCAAGTGAATCAAGCCAGGGAGTTTTCCGTTCAGCACCTCGGACAGAACACGCAGCAAAAAATGGCTCCGATCACTACCAGCCGGGAAGAATTTGGTAAGCAAGTTACTCAACTTGTAACTGCGGTTGTTTCTTGAATACTCCGGGGTGGGCTGTGTTGTTGTTGTTGTTATTTTTATTTTTCCATGGGATGTTGGATATAGATCTCCTAGGTAGTTAATCTGAAAAGAAAATGAGAACTGTAAAGGGGCAATCGTGGCTTATCTGTTGTTTCTCCCTTCCTCCCTATCTTTCTCCTCAAAAAAATTGCCGTCTGCCAGGGAGATTTTACATCCAAGAAGTTCCTAAATGTTCGGGTAGCTCTGTAAATTGCAGCACGCGCTGAGTAAAGGAAAGGGGGTCTGTTGTTTGCAGTTGGTTTCATTAATTCTGTAGGTGATTTTTATTTGTAAGTAAATCTGTATTTAACTTACCAGGAGAAGCCAATGTTTCTGTGATTACATAAGGGTTTGATCTCGGTATAAAACAACTTATATGTTGAGGGTTTGGAATGTATATTTTATTATAGAGTGTACCATAAGGTTGTTTTTCTCTGCTATGTTTTTCTTGTATTCTTGAAATATGTTGCTAGTGAAAAACACAGAATCCTATGATGCTAGGGTGTTAGAGTGGTATTTGAAATGAACTAGCTTGGCCCATTGCATTTCACAGGTGAGGTAACCAGAGCCCAGAGAGATGAGGGACGTATTTTAGGTCAAACAGTTAATGAAAAGCTTTTGGAAAGTAGAATTAGGACTCCTATTTTCCAATTCAATTTCCCTTTTCCTATACCAAATTTTTGGCATCATTGCTCTCCTTCTCTCTTTCAGTAAATAAAAACAGATGTACTTCAAATTAAAAAGTAGTATTTTAGGTCACATTATATTCCAAAGATAAGAGGTAGAGTTTTACTTACTTCACAAGTATTCAAAAAAAAATCAAGAAATTTTATAGAAGTTTGTGAATAATGAATGATATCTATGAGTCCATGATAATTGTTATTTAACTGAGTGAAATGACTGAGGTCTTTGCTCTCAGAAGCTTAAAATCTCATTGATAGAGAACATACAAGGAGTAGGTGAGTCTTTCCATGATTTAGTGAATATTTTGCCTTGTGACTTACGTATGAAATAGGGACAATCTGTGACATTATATTCAGAAATGAGTTTCCTTTACAGGCTTCCATTTGGGTGATTGATTTATATTATTATGATGTGTATTCCCAATTTCTGATTTGAAAATAAGAAATTTTCTAATACTGAGGCATTTTCAGAGATTGTGCTGGTAAAAAATATGTTTCAGCTTGGGCCATTGGTCTGTTTAAGAAAAAAAAAAAGAAGGATCATTTTCTATTGCTTTTATTGTTCTCCTAGCATTGGCTAAAGAATTGCCTTAGTTCATGACTTTGGTTTTGCTCCCTGGCCTTGGATTATTAGAGTCCAGGAGTGGATTCTCCCCTGCCACCCCCCCACCCCCTCCACACACAAAGACTTGAATAGAAGAAAAAAACTGAAAAGCTGATACTAAGTTTAGCTGATTATCTTTAGCTCTTGTTTAATTCTTTTTCTGTAGCATTTGCTGCGTTTTCTACTTGGGGAATTCAAAGGTTTATTTTTCATCTCTACATGATTCAGTTTCTTGATATAATTAAACTATAGAATTTTTATTATTGTTTTTTAATATTGTTATATATGTCTTCTCTTATTTGTCATTGCTGGTTCTTATATTCTTTGAGTTCAGTTTTGAAATTATGAAGTAGGTAGGCAGAAGATTTGGGGGGTGGGGGAGGGGAGTAACAAAAGATTGTTCTTTCAGGGGTTATTCAAACAAGGCTTAACCCTTTTCTAACTGGGACTTTTAACTTTATTATTCACTATTTGGGATAAAAATAGATAAGAATGAAACTAAATGCAGATAATACTACATTAGTTATATTCACTATGACTGTATTAAACATTGACTCAATTGATGCACTGTGTCCAGATATAGCAATACTGCTTTTACTTACACACTGTTACTAATCATTTGTTGGAGAAATATGCTTACATATGGCACATGATAAGCTTCATGCATAATCAGTATTTCCTAATGTCAGTAATTTAATGTGCCCTCATTCAAGAAAGAATGCCAAATTCAATTTGATTACCATTTGCCATGTGGAAATATGCTAGAAAAAATCAGTTATGGATAAAATTGAACTCTAAATTATCTATTCTCACTCTTTACATGTTAAGGAACGATGATTCATTCATAACCATTGTTTTGTTTTTATCCTACTTAGGTGTAATTAATTTGTTCTTTGGGTAATTCAGTGTTTGAGAAATTATGAATCTGTATCCAAGGAGTTTGTAGTGTTAAAAGTTATATAATATTAATATCCTGTTGTTCATCTTTTTTGTTCTTTTTTTCCTAATATATGTAACATTTCTCTTATCAGAATTGGGATGGAAATTATTGATAAGTTTGTGACAATAGCAGATAATGTTCCTCCATTTCTTAAAATTATTGGAACCACTGAGCCCTTAGATGTTTGCTTCTTGAATCCGGGATAAATAAAGAACTACTAAGAATAAAAAATCTCCCAGTATTTCAAAAATGTGTATTTAGAGCTCCATAATCAGTAAAAATTGATGCTTCTGGAAAGCCTCAAAATGTCAAGAAAACATAATGAAATTAGTACTGACCTACCATGCTGTAGTTGACTCATGTTATCTGAGAAAACAAAGGTAGGTCAGGGTCATTTAGCATCCCCCATCCCGACCTAGGCCCTGTTTCATCTTTTCTTTTTATTTATGAAAAAAAAAACTGAAATGAAGAAGTTTCTGTCATACGGTATTTTTTTCAGCATGTCACACAGTGGATGTGTTTATTCCTGAAGGTGACATGAAATGTGTACATAACTCATACCCAGAAGAGTTGGAAAGTAATCCAATCTGTGCAGCCTACAGCATTTGCCAGCTCCAGTATGCTTTTCAAATAGGCTCATATCTCCAACTCTGCTCCTTTAATGTATGTTATTGGTCATTTGATTTTTCAGATGAAATCCCCACAGTGGTGGGGATCTTCAGTGCATTTGGCCTGGTCTTCACAGTCTCTCTGTTTGCATGGATCTGCTGTCAGAGAAAATCATCCAAGTCTAACAAGACTCCTCCATATAAGTTTGTGCATGTACTAAAAGGAGTTGATATTTATCCTGAAAACCTAAGTAGCAAGAAGAAGTTTGGAGCAGATGACAAAAATGAAGTAAAGAATAAGCCAGCTGTGCCAAAGAATTCATTACATCTCGACCTTGAGAAGAGAGATCTCAATGGCAATTTTCCCAAAACAAACCTCAAAGCTAGTAGCCCTTCTGATCTGGAGAGTGTGACCCCAAAGCTCTTTTCAGAAGGGGAGAAAGAAGCCGTTTCCCCTGATAGCTTAAAGTCCAGCACTTCCCTTACTTCAGAAGAGAAACAGGAGAAGCTGGGAACCCTCTTCTTCTCCTTAGAGTACAACTTTGAGAAGAAAGCATTTGTGGTAAATATCAAGGAAGCCCGTGGCTTGCCAGCCATGGATGAGCAGTCGATGACCTCTGACCCGTATATCAAAATGACGATCCTCCCAGAGAAGAAGCATAAAGTGAAAACCAGAGTTCTGAGAAAGACCTTGGACCCAGCTTTTGATGAGACCTTTACATTCTATGGGATCCTCTATACTCAGATCCAAGAGTTGGCCTTGCACTTCACAATCTTGAGTTTCGACAGGTTTTCAAGAGATGATATCATTGGAGAAGTCCTTATTCCTCTTGCAGGAATTGAATTATCTGATGGAAAAATGTTAATGAACAGAGAGATCATCAAGAGAAATGTTAGGGTAATTCGTTTTTAGTGCTTAAAGTATTTATAAACATTCTTTTATTCAGCTTCTTTGTATCTAGGGGGTTTTCATTAAAATGATAAGTTTTATACATATCATCTTTACCATGTTTAATTATTATTAATCATAATCAAATGGGGAGCAAGGGAATAGAGGAGATGAAAGAAAATTTAACCCACAGCTGAAATGTTTAAAGTATTTTAATTATATCAAATAAATAGGCATCCTTTGTGGATATTTAAAGAATACTTATATAAATATTTTTGTTAATTTCTATCTTAAGTATTTTGACTGCCACTTAAACTAAAATGCAGGCAAATATTTCTTATAAGCAAGTTAACAAAGATGTTTCATAATTGAATTTGAAATTGAAATTGAAATATAAAATTAAATCAATTTGTCCTGAGGATTTGGAAGTTATATTGACTTTTCATGGAATTGCTTTTCAAGGAGGAGACATCACATCATATTGAATTATAAATGTCCATGACGATGTTGTATGACAAGAAGTGAGTTACTCTGCCTTTGTAGGTATACTGCTTTGGTAGTTCTGAGACTATTATAAGATATCAAATTAATACTATTTCCCCTTTAAATATAGAACTTAATTGATTTAAACTATAATATTTTAGAAAGATTCTGTAGAATACTGTAAAGCTCACCTTTATTTCTTTGTTGAAATTAATGAAAAGTCAGAGTTCAGAAATGCTAAGTGGATTGTTTGAGATACTCAGATGTTTAGCAGCATAGTAGGAATAAATATCTATTCCTACTTGGACTGTTTATTCATATAATAACCCCATGTGCATATAGACTGAAGAGTTAGGAGCTCTGGCCAGCCATCATTCTTAGTTATAATCCAGCTCTGAGTTTTCATTTTGTTTCATCAGTTAAAACTTGTACTTTGAGTTCTTGGTCATCTTAGCTAATGTCTTTAAAGTGCAAATAAAATCTAAGTAGTGTACAAAGAAGGATCTTATGATACTCTTCAAAAACAAAGTATTAAAAATTGAGTCAATTCCCTCCAAAACTTAATTCATTCCTTGGATTAAATGAGGACTTTGAGTGGGGGCTGAGGATAGAGAATTTTAATTCCATCAGCCCTGTGAGTCAGGAGAGTGGTGGCAGTCAGAATAAATTTCAGTTAGTCTGAATTCAAATTCCAGTAATGTTAGTGTTTTTTTTTTTAATTGAAATCAAATCAAACTTAACATGAGTCATTTTGCCCTATACAGATATTTTCAAATGAATAGACAATTTTCATTACTATTAGTAACTTCTAAAAGTAATTATTTAGTTAAAAAGCAAAAGTAAAAAAAAAATCCTCTGTAAAAGCTATACTCTAAATATCTTTAAACATTTCTAGTAATGGGTGTGGCTAACTCATTACAAATTTTAACAACCTGTAGTACCTAAAAACACCACAAGATGGCAGCCACCTGTTTTTAGAAAGTGGTAGCACTGCACAAAAGCTTGCAGTTACTCAGGTTCCTTAGCGTAGTAAAATAAAAATAAGTAGGAAAATTACATAAAACTAGCAATATTATATTGCTTTAAAATGTTGCTATAAGCACAAATTTCAAACCCAAGAAAATAATGAGAATACTTATACCACATCTCTCTTTGTTTAGAAGTCTTCAGGACGGGGTGAGTTACTGATCTCTCTCTGCTATCAGTCCACTACAAATACTCTCACTGTGGTTGTTTTAAAAGCTCGACACCTGCCCAAATCTGACGTGTCTGGACTTTCAGGTAAGAATGCTTCTGAAAAATTCAGTGTCAGTGAACAGTACATTGGGCAAAATAGCATCTAACGTGAATTTGATTTGCCTTTTACTCATAGTTTCAAGTGATGTGATTGTTTTTCCCTGTTTCTCATTATGGAATAACGATGTGATTCAATGCCATTAGCAAGAAAAATAAAACTACATAGTTCTACCAACTAAGCCATTGCTAATACATGATAGATGTCTGATTGAGTGGGTTTGAAGCAGAAAACAGTGATAAATGCAGAGGTAAGAAGCCATTGCCAGAAATATAGCAATTGTTTGGGAGAAGAGTTCTTCATTTTAGTGTTTTTAATGAGCCAACCTACACTTATTCTTCTGGTGTTCTTTTTATTATTTTTCCTTTAATTCCTTATGTATCTTCTTGAAGAATTAGCTCTTAGTTTTTGTGACTATTAAAAAAAATTCCTCATATCACTTTGTGAAAAGAACACATGACCTATGGGTTGAAAGGATCTGAGTTCAAATCCTAACCCTTCCATTTTAGCATATAACCTTGGCTATGTTTCATAATTTCTACACAAACTAATAAGTAATGATACTTACCTTGAGAGAGATTGTGAGGACTAGAAAGATATGCTTCATTAAATATCACCTACTTGTATTATTATTTTTAATATTATTATTGCTATTATTTAATAATGGCAGTTGAACACATTGTCTTAAATGTTTAGATTAGGAAGCTCAAATGAACTCATATGCTTCAACCAGAAAGAGGCAAAAAGAATATAATTAAATGTGTGAAAAAGTAGCATGATCCTAAGATCCACATATTAAAGGAAGATCAACTCTGAAAAACAGGAGGCAAACTCAGCAGGTGATTAAAGAAGCACAAAATTTAAAGCAAAAAGGACATTGCCATTGTGAATTCTAAATGCCTGTTCAACAGAAAAAGCAGAGAGGTAGAGAGGCTTATCCAAAGTCATACAACTCAGAGAGGTTAGATCTTGTCTAATGTTTTTTTCTTCTATCCTATTTTCTGGAATGAGTTACAAGTAATCAGAGTGTGCCTCTGGAATATTTTGTTTTCTTCTCCTCTATATTATCTCATCTTCCTGCCATTGCACTTCTGTTCTCATCCTCTGGTTTAGAACAGTTTACTCTTCATATTCACGTTCTTATTGTCAATTTGTTGACAGTAGAGAAGCCAAGCTATATCCATGTTTTCACTTTGTTCTGACTCAATTTCACTGCAATCTCATTTTATTGGCACGCAGTAACCTCCAAGGGCACCGTTATATTGAAATCAACTCTCCAGCCAGGTTCTGCCAGTGTAACGTCTGTTGTTTACCATTGCAGATCCCTACGTGAAAGTGAACCTGTACCATGCCAAAAAGAGAATCTCTAAAAAGAAGACTCATGTGAAGAAATGCACCCCTAATGCAGTGTTCAATGAACTGTTTGTCTTTGATATTCCTTGTGAGGGTCTTGAAGAGATAAGTGTTGAGTTTCTGGTTTTGGATTCTGAAAGGGGATCCAGAAATGAGGTGATAGGGCGGTTGGTCCTGGGAGCAACAGCAGAAGGAACCGGTGGAGAGCACTGGAAAGAGATCTGTGACTATCCCAGGAGACAAATTGCCAAGTGGCATATGCTCTGTGATGGGTAGCATCCTAGACATGATGAGTTGGAACTTAATGATTTTTACTAGGCAAGGAACAATTTCCTTTCTCTTTTTTTCTCTGATACATGATTGCAAGCTTGTGACAACAAGCTACTTTTTTTTTTTTGGTTAGAAATGGATTGAATTAGCAAACCCGAAAGTAACTGTCAATGTGTACCATGATCATTTCCCCTGATATTAAAGAAGTTGGGTAGATTTTCATGAGATATTCAATCTCTGCTGCAGGTTACCAAAGTAGCCAAACATTTTATGAATATTACAGTGCAATCCCAAGCTATTGATGTGGTTTAGAAGGTGGTGATCTCATGTCACTAGAAAGAAATGTGATTTTTAGGATTTAGAAATGAAAAGCATGCTTTCTCTTATGAAAATTCATCCATTTTTCTTCAGGTGGGGAAATTACTTTTTCTTTAAATCCAAAGATATTAAAGAAATGTTCTCTGGTTTGTTTTCATCCATTATGTCATGTGAAAATGGTCGTCTTGCATATAAAAGTATATGGTCCTTTCTCTTTAGTTTGTAATTATTTGATACAATTTTATTATATAAGGAGTAACTTGGTTTTCTTTCAAAAGGACAGTGAACAAGCTGAGAAATCATTTTATCAAAGGGCTGAGTTGAGAACACTGTGGCTGAAATATTATTTTTCTCTCTCCTAAGGTTATATGTGAGTCAAATGTTATAAAATATAATCTCACATAAGAACCATGGCCTTGAATTATCCACTGACTATCACAAACATCAGTGTGGTCTAAGCAAGCCCTGTTTACCTTTGTTAAGTTGTGGAATTAGTTAGTGGTAAAGAAACAAACTTCAGTTAGAAATCCAGCTAGAAATGCAGCTTCCTGAAAGGAAATATGTATAGTATGCAAGTGTGCATTCAAGTCTATCCCTTGTACACAGAAAGGGCATGGCTAACTAAGTCTTTGTTTAGCATCTTCTTTCCCAGAAAGGACTAAGCTACTATTTGGAAAGAAACAAACAAGATTTAAGTTTTTTCCATTACTGGATAGAAAGCATCACTTAAACCAACAAAGTAATGACTAAACTATAGTTACACAGCGAGCCTAATATAATTTACACATGTTCACACAAAATGTATTTAGGCTGTCAAATTAGCACAACAGAGTATGTTTCACTATCTTTTCTAGGCTAATTTGCCTTGAGCTGTTGTCTGTGGAACAGTTTATAGACTTGTGTCTTGTATGGTTTTCCAGTGCCAGGGCTCTGAAATTCAATAAAAACCTGCTAGAGCAAAGTGGTGCCCTGTGATTACTTGAAAGAATGAACTTGAGATAATGTCACTATATCTGAGTTTTTAGAGAGTATGAGTGAAACTGGGTACAGTTGAATTATTAAATATGCAAGTTAGAAATAAAGTCTACTGAAAAATTTACATTTTGAGTCAGGTTTTGTGTCCGTACTTTAGCAGTTTTTGAGAATGTGTTTGATATCACAGTGTTTGTAAATTCTCTGACAATGCATTTTCAAAACAACTTATACATGCTTTTTATGACTATGCCTAATGTAAAGAAAATGTTTTACATTCCGTATGTACAAAGATTGAAGTCAACCTCTTTTTTGTGCTTTAAGATGACTTTGGGATTAAAAAAAATATTCCCCGATCATTGTCTTTATTACAGCAGAAAGTCACCTCACAGCATTTCTATGAAAACAACATGAAATGAATTGTAGTCAGTGCATGGTTTGGGGAAGTAAAATGGCCTTTTTATGTATGTATATTTGGTTAAATAGGCCATGGAATATAATATATTTTGGAGCTCTAAATAGTTGTGAGAAGTCAACTCTAAGTATCCTTCACAGAAACCAGAAGTTAATGGTTATACCAAGTAAAGTATAGTTGTTGGAGGGAGATTTTTTTAAGTAGAACAACAAAACCAACAACAAATACTTTTAAAATTACAATGAAAAATTTGTAAATAGTTTTTAGTTTTTAAAATTTAAAGTGTTTTTGAGTGTGAAAAGTTGAGTATAACTCTTTGTAACTGCTTTTAAGGAAAGAAAGAAGGAAAACTAGAAAGGAATTGAAACAGGCAGGGACATATGTGATCCCATCATCTTCTGAAAATTATACTGTTTTATAATGTATTACAATATCAGTGTGAATATCTTGAATTCTGTTACAAATCCTGCGCTGTATTAAACATGTAAATTAATTGTTTGTCTGATTAGCCAATCCAACCACCCTAAAGGGGAGGTCTCCATGTTTGAAGAACTGTGTAACTCAGTAACTGACTTGTTCTGATGTTGTAACTCAATAGAAGTGATTTGGAAGGAAGCATGGTGTATGAGATGGTGTCTGTTCTTTCGTGCCAGCTCTGTATGATGTTTGTAAGACCATGTTTGTAAGACATGAATAAATTGCTGCTTTTGCCCAACCCATTTCAACTCAAACTTTCTGCCAATGGACTCTGTAATAAGACTTCTCTTATATCTTTCTAAGCTTTAAGGTTCCTGAATAGATCCCTTGGCATTGAACAGGGATCATCAGTGATTCCGCACCAAGGTGTTTAATGTGTCTTATTTTATTTTGTTTAATCCTTCATAACAATCATCTGGTACAATTATCATTATCCCTATTATACAGAAGCAAAACCTGAGACTCAAGGAGCTTAGGCATTTGGCTCCAGTGCACATGGATAGTAAATAAAAGATTTTCATGGCTTACCACACTCTTCCCTCTGTGCCACACCACACACTCCTCAAGGAGACTTCATCAACTAGCTCTGCTAGAACCTTAAAGGAGCATATGACCAAATTCATTTACTTTTCCTATATTCATTTTCCATATTTTATTTATCTTTTTCAGTATTTTCTGTCACCATTCTTTATTTCCTCTTCTTTTTTTCTCTTTTATGATCTGTTTTTTTAATATTGATTTATTTTTTTTATGTGTGAGAGAAAGAGAACACAGGCACGTGCATGTGAGTGGGGGAGGAAATCTTAAGCATGCTTTGTGCTGTCAGTGCAGAGCCTGACATAGGGGTCAACTTCATTAACCATGAAATATGACCTGAGTGGAAACCAAGAGTGAGACACTTAACCCACTAAGCCACCCAGAAATAAAATGCCCCCATCTTATTTCTCATTTTAATCTCTTTCATTACCTATTTTATATTACTGCCTTTTGTTTTCTTTTTCATTTTTCCCATATCCTTGCACTGGATTGATTTGGTTAGAAAAATGGTGTGGGAATGGAAGTCTTATTTCTTGTTAGAAAGGGGGAGAAAAAAACCTCATTGATATCTGCAATGTTCTCATCAAACACCAGCTAAGGTGACTGGGAACTATGAGGTCCACCACTGGAGGATCAGCCATCATTTATAGCATCAGTCTATATCTAGAGGTGTTCTGTGTTAACACACTTGGAAAAATGGCTTTGTAAATGGAATGCAGCTAGAACTGCCATTTTATTTTTCTTGCAAATCATATCAGCTGTGTTATGAAGTTGCACAGGTATGTCAAAAGAGTTAGTTGGCCATTATATTTAAGTGTTCAAATATATTTTAGTTGTCAAAAGCAACCAGAGACACTGAGGAGATTTTCCAAGGGAATTAGTCATGAAGGAAATGCTAATTAAAACCACAATGAGATATGACTGCACATCTATTACAATGGTTGAAATTTAAAAGTTTGAACATGTCAAGTGTTAGTGAAGATTTAGAGGAACTAGGTCATTCCTAAACTGCTGGTGGGATGCAAAATGCAGAACTAGTTTGGGAAACAAGTAGTCTCTTAAAAGTTAAACATACATCTACGCTATAACCCAGTCATTACACTTCTGAGTATTTAGTAAGAGAAATGAAGGAATATATTTACACAAAGATTTGTACATGCGTTCCCATAGCAGCTCTATTTGTCATAGACAAAAACTATATTCAACCTAAATGTTCATCAACAAGTGAATGCTTAATGAATTGTGTTATGTCTACACAATGGAAAGCTACTCAACAATGAAAATAAATGAACTACAGATATACACATTAGCATATATGAATCTTAACAATGATTACTTTGACTTAGGCCAGGTAATCTCCCCAAATATATAGAGCATATAATGTAGATTTCATTTATAGGAAATGTTGGAAAATGCAAACTAATCTGTAATGATAAAAAGCACATCAGTATTCACTTGGGATTGAAAGGGGGAGTATGGAGAGGTGTGAGTGAGAGATTAAAAAGGAACAGGAGGAGACTTTTGGGGTGATGGATATGTTCATTTTCTTGCTTGTGATTATGGTTTTGTGGGTATATGCATGTATCAAAATTTATCAAATCCTACACTTTACATGTGTGTAGTTTATTATACCTAAATAAATCTGTTAAGAAAAAAAAGTATAAGAGGCAAGCAACTTATAACCAACATTTTACAAAAAAGGATAATGTTACTAACATCACTACCAGCAATATGATTTCTGAATATTAGTATTTAACATAGGTTGGGGGCAATTAATTTTTCTTAACATGTATCTCCCAGGAATATATAGTTCAATGACTGTTTTATAAGGTCTTTTGAGATGGTTCCTATGTAAGTGTGCCACCAACTACTTAAAGCAAAGTTTTTATTTGCTTTCATTCCTTTTTTCTTCCATTTTCTTTTTTAAAATTAATTAATTAATCAGTTTTGAGAGAGAGAGCATGAGTGGGTGAGGGGCAGAGAGAGAGGGAGAGAGAGAATCCCAAGCCGACTCCACACTGTCAGCTCAGAGTCAGCTAAGGGGCTTTATCTCATGAGCCATGAGATCATGACCTGAGCCAAAATAAAGAGTCAGACACTTAACTGATGGAAACACCCAGGTGCCCCTATTTGCTTTTATTTCTATTTTTAATAAATTGATTTTTTTTTAATTTTTTTATTGCGTTTCTTTATTTATGAGAGGCAGAGAGAAACAGAGCATGAGCGGGGGAGGGGGAGAGAGGGAGACACAGAATCCGAAGCAGTCTCCAGGCTCTGAGCTGTTGGCTCAGAGCCCGACGCCAGGCTGGAACCCATGAACTGCGAGATCATGACCTGAGCCGAAGTTGGACACTCAACCGACTAAGCCACCCAGGTGCCCCAATAAATTGATTTTTAAATTCAATTTTGTTGTATAGTTCTATGAAATATTTACATATTTGATTTAATATGTAAATATTTACATTTTTCAGGGTGTCTGGGTGGCTCAGTTCGGTTAAGCATCCAGCTCAGGTCATGATCTCACAGTGTGTGAGTTTGGGCCCATGTCCAGCTCTGTGCTGAGAGTGTGGAGCCTGCTTGGGATTCTCTCTCTCTCTCTCTCTCTCTCTCTCTCTCTCTCTTCTCTCTCTGTCTTTCTCTCAAAATAAATAAACTTAAAAAAATAAATATTTACGTTTTTCTTTCTTTCTTTCTTTCTTTCTTTCTAGCACATGTGTGAGAGAGACAGAGAAAGAGAGAGTGGGGGAGAAGCAGAGAGAGAGGGACAGAGAGAGAGAATCCCAAGTAGACTCCACACTGTCAGTGCAGAGCTGGACACAGGCCTGAATCCACAGACTGTGAGTTCACAACCTGAGCCAAATCAGAGTCAGACACTTAACTGACTGAGTCACCCAGGCACCCCTATATTTTTCTAAAGATATATTTACAAAGCAAAGTACATTAACAGAAGCCCATCTTCTATGTCTATAGTCAACCATTTCTCTGTTCTCATACATAATAAGTTTTAAAAGTTACAGTTTAATCTTTCTAATTTTTAATATAAACAAATATGTATCTATATTCATATTCCTCTTTTATATGAACAAAAGCATGCTCTACAATATATCATGGAGATTATTCTCTGGCTGCATATAAGGCTAGTCCTTATTCCTTTTTATGGCTGTATATTACTTCTTTACAGTATCAATATTAAATAGCTATTTGGGAACTTGTGTTTATTCTCCCATTATAAGATAAGGCTTTGTGTGTTTCATTGATCTTTATATATCTAAAGTAGCTAGGTTGCATATAGTAAATTCAATGAATATTTATTTAATTAAAGTTTGAGCCATCATAAGTGTCTGATAAATCAAATTTAATTAATTAGTATATGGGAAACATTATAAAAACACTATTGTTAAGAAATAATAGTAGAAAAAAGTTACTACAAGATATAAAAACATTTTTTGTCCTTCTGATGTAATATATTGTATATGGGAAGGAATATTAATATAGTAGGC
This sequence comes from Felis catus, assembly GCF_018350175.1. NCBI lineage: Eukaryota > Metazoa > Chordata > Mammalia > Carnivora > Felidae > Felis > Felis catus. Next base: position 63,808,292 of record NC_058379.1, on the reverse strand, counting down.
ATCCCAGATTTTTTCAAATTAGTTTTCGGATAAACTATGTTTTATTATTTATTTCTTAGAATTAGATTTACACTCCTAATTTCTAGTATTAAGCTAGTATTAAAGTGGTTCTGTGTTCCCTGTTAGGACATCATATGAAGTCAAGGAAAGACAATTTAAAATCAAGTAGGATATAGATTTGAGTTGAAGATTTACTATGGATGAAAAAAAAAAGAAAATTTACTGTCGGTGATTTGAAATCTTACCATTGAGATTGTACAGGACACATGAACATAACTCAATGAAATGCCAAAGCTCATCTAAGCAAAAGATTTTTTTTTAAGTTTGTTGATGGTAGTAGGTAACACAAACATTTATTGGATTGAAATTTAAAACAATACAATGCATTTTCTAGTTTATATCCTTTCACTTAATATACAGCACAACTCAAGATATAGATAATATTCCTTTAGTTCTATTGATGATAAAGATAAATCTTAGCATCTCATCTAATTTTGAACCACAGAATGGCAGAGGTGGGATGGAACCTAGGACCTCCTGAATACAAAGTCCTTATTGTGTGTACAAGCATCACACTCACCCGCTTTTAAGCTAGCACAGAATCACATGTTTTGCTTCTCTCCCAATTCCTATGATAATGTGAGATGTATGGCAAACAGTGAAATAGTGGGAAATTATGGTTGCATTAATTCCCTAGGTTTATTCATTCATTCTTCCTTCCTTCTATCTTTCCTTCATTCCTTCATTCCTTCCTGCCTTCTTTCCTTCCTTCCTTAACACAGATCATACAACAAAGACTCCGTCCTTGAGCAAACTTTATTCAACCTTCTAGGATCCTTCTTCTTGTCTATGCCTCAACTTTAGCCTGCTGAACCAAGATTTAGTAAATGATCCTACTAAGTCATGGGGCACCAGGAGGGCTCAGCTGGTTAAGCGTTGGACTTTGGCTCAGGTCATGATCTCATAGCTCGTGAATCTGAGCCCCGTTTCAGGCTCTGTGCTGATACCTCAGAGCCTGGAGCCTGTTTCAGATTCTGTGTCTTCCTCTCTCTCTCCCCCTCCCTTGCTTACTTGCTGTCTCTCAAAAATAAATAAACATTAAAAAAAAAGAATACTACTAAGTCATTTTATTGAAAATACCTTCCCCCACTCTTGATATATGATCATGTTCTTCATCACCATATTGGGTATCTAAGTTCTTGGTCTACCTTTAGCAAGAATTCTGTCAAGTCAATTAATGAAGAATCTCTCTATTCTTGATGTCTAATGAAATCCCTCTTAGTAATTTTCCATCCACTGACCCTCTACTCTGCTCACCGATTATAAATCTCCAGTTATCTTTGCTATATTCTGATTGGAGTTCAATATATCTCCCCAATACATTTTTTTTGAAAGAGAGAGAGAGAGAGAGGGAGACAGAGAGCTTGAGTGGGAGGAGGGGTGGAAGGAGAGAGAATCCCAAGCAGGGTCCCCACTGCAAACACAGAGCCCAACACAGGGCTCAATCCCACAATTGCGAGATCATGATCTGAGCCCAAATCAAGAGTTGGACATTTAACTGACTGAGTCACCCAGGCGCCCCACAATAATCTTGAATAAAGGAATAAAGTCTTCCTTGCTGTGTTTAACAAGCATCAGAATATTTTCTCATTAACAGTGGAAGAAAATGAAGCAATATGTGTTTCCAGTAAAAGTTTTTAAGAATTTCTGTCTACTCTGAACATTCACGTTTGAAAGTTTGATCCAGAGGAGGTGACAACACAATGTCATCCTGAATAGCGTTGCTATGCTGTCATGCCTGTTTGGAAAAACATGCTGAGGTAGATTTTGAGGCCAAATCATGTCTTAACAGAAACTTAATGGGCTTAACTATCTATGTACTAGTTTAACTATCTACGTTCCTAGTTTAAACAAAACATTTAGGGGGTGCCTGGGCGGTTCAGTTGGTTAAGCATCCAATTTCAGCTCAGGTCATGATCTCACAGCTTGTGAGTTTGAGCCCCACGTCAGGCTCTGTGCTGACAGCTCAGGGCCTGAGCTTGCTTCAGATTCTGTCTCCATCTCTCTGTCTCTCTCCCACTCATGCTCTCTCTCTCTCAAATATAAATAAACATTAAAAAATTTTTAAAAAGGATACATTTCTATTCAGTCTCTAGTAAGTAAAATTTCATAGTTTTGATTTTATGTTGGTAAAATATGAATTGAGTTGCTTTATTACATCAACTTCTCTTTTATATAAAATATCTTCATTATCTCTTTGTCTTAATGGATAAAAAAACCATGAGCTCCATATTTAGCTTCCCTTGGTCTGAATCTTGACTTCATTTCTTATTAGCTGTGTGAGGACTGTTTATTATTAAACACTTCTGTGTCTCAATTTCTCCCTCTCTAAAAAAGGGCTGTTAATAATTCCATAACAAAATGTCCAGATTGCACAAAAGGATAGTGGTGAAAATGATTAATTCTGTGTGGAAATGGGTTTTCAGAAAATGTGCATAGAATTTCTTTGGATCCAAAGAAACAAAAAAGAAAATCTAGTAAATTAAACTGCAAAGTCTCTTAAAAAGAGGTATTGATATCTGTTAATAGTTCAACTGTTTCTAGAAGTTTACAGTTCTGTATTACATCATATTGTTATATCCACTTTAATATGTGATCCTTACAATGAATTCATGAAGATGGTAGGAAAGATATTGTTTTCTAACATTTGTGAGTTTGGTGATTTATCAGAAATTAACTTCTGTATTTTACAAATGGAGGCAAATTGGGGGATGGGAAAAAATCATAGGGCTGGAAGGACAGAAAATTTCAGAGAGGGTTTAGGTTTAAGGCAGGACAGAGAGAGTCAAAACACACAGAAAACAGAAAAAGCATTATGATTTAGAAAAATTCCAAACCATCATGATGATGACATGGGATGAATGATGAGATTACATGGGGTCAAGGGAACAAGGAGATATTACCACCTGCATGAAAAATATTTTAATTTTTAAAAACAAAATTAGAAAAATGCTTTATTTTGGCATAATTGAAGCATCACATTTTTATTTGTTAACCTACTCTATGGTTATATTAACTCAGCTCTGCCTTCATCCATGCGTATTACTATATACATACAGAACCCTGGGTACTTTGTATCAAACATTTTACTAGGAGCAAAAGCAAAATATTCTACTTTCTTACATTTCCAACACTGTAAAGGAAATAATATTAAGGCAAATGTTTCTGAAGTATTTGTAAAGATGAGCATCATTAAATATCATTTGTTTTACATAATAATTTTATTTAAATGATTATAATGGAGACAAACAATTCAACTTAATTATACGGTGACAGTATATAGATTTGCACTCTGAAGAATGTAAAAAAGACTGATGGTGAATTAGTTTGCTAGGGCTGCTATAACAAATAGCACAAATTGAGTGGCTGAAACAATAGCTATTTATTTTCTCACAATTATAAAGACTAAATCCAAGATTAAGGTGTCCATAGGGTTGTTTGTTACAAAGGCCTCTCTTGGCTTGTAGACGGTCATCTTTTTCCAGTGTCTTCACCTGGCCTTTGCGTTTGCTCTCAGTCCTTCTCTTCTCTTATAAGCAGGCCAGGCATATTGAATTAGGGCTCATCCATATGACCTCATTTACCTTAATTACCTCTTTAAAGGGCCTATCTCCAAATGGTTGCATTCTGAGGTACTGGGGGTTAGGAATTTAGCATATGAATTTGGGGGAAAAAGCACAACTCAGCCCATAATAGATGGAGAGAGAGTGAGGGAGAGGGAGATCTATTTCCTCAATATGTTATTTTATATTCACTACAGTACTTCCGGATACCACACTGTTATCCAGACTTTTCTTACTCTATTTGCTCCTCCCTTTGAAATATATGGGCAACAAGGTCTGTTTAATTATTCCCAAAAGGCAGCCACAAGGACAGTCATGTTTAACCAGAGAGAAAGAGTATAAACATTGTAACCTCCTTCTGTATGTACATTTTGTAGGAATAAACTAGTAAGAAGTATTTCACTATTATTGATACTTATAATACTTTGAGTAAAATAAAAAAGGAAAGGCAGATAGCATGTTGGTTGGCTTTTTTACTACTGAGAGAAAAACTAGTCATTCCATGAACTATAGACAAGATTTTTTGCTTAAAAGTAATAATGAATTTGCTATAAAATGTAAAAAATTATTTTCATAATTTTATCATGTTAATTATCATAGAAATGTGTGTATTAAATAAAAATTATGAAGAGGCAGTGTGAAACAGTGCTACAGTGAAATAGGACTGGTGGTTTCAACAGCAATGTTTTAATCTAATCTTTGTTATTAGCATAGGGAATCAATTCCATTTTCATATTTTAACGTCCTATGATTCTGTATGACCCAAGATAACTTAGTTCTATTGGATGTCATTGAATTCCTTAACAACGCTGGTCAATTCAATCCTTCCACATTTTCATGAAGGACAGTCCAGAAAGGAAAAAAAAAAAAAAAAGACAATAGAGAAATTTCAAGCAACAATGTTGAAACCAAGACTTAGATTTGGTCCATGGGAGCCCTTTATTCTTTCTGTAGTGGTTTCTCCCCAGCTGCTTCTTCATCGCCCTCACGCAGTCATGACAGATGAGATATAAAAGAATCAGGTGACTTCAGAGGCTGACTTGAGACCTCAGCTGCTGTCGTGTTCCCTCAGCATCTTCTGATTGACTGAGGTCTATTTTTCTCTGCAGGTAAAACAGACTACTTCCCAAGCTGCATGTACAAAAAGTTAGAAAACAGTGCCTTTCTTTAAATAGCTATCTAGCTGGAAATACTTTGTTGTTGTTTTCCCTGTTCATTCTTTAGAATTCAATGTTACCTCTTCCAGATGCTCGCTGCGGAATATGCTGACATATTACTTGACATTACTTAAGATACGTAAGAAGCATGATACATAAGATGTTCAGAGCTGAGGTGAGTGAACGTAAATTACTCAGGTTATGTGGCAAGAGGTGCTGGGCTCCCATCTGTGAGGGAGAGGTGGCAAATGAAAAGGGAAAGAACGTGCGAAAGAATGGCAGATTCTGAAGGTAAACCCAAGCTCTTCAAAATTGTCTTACAGGTTTGGCCGTGGAGTTGTTATAGATCGTGTCATCCAGAGATAAACCGATTAGAAAATTTTTAACAGAACAAAGTTTTGTGTGTTAAATCCTTTTTAATACTGATTTGACTCCACAGAATTGTTTATAAGGGGACATAATTTTTAAAATATACTATATGTATTTGATAGATTTGGAGCAAGGAGTTTTAAACCTAGGAGAAACAAAGCTGAGCACCTTAACTTTTTAGAAAGATTAACAAGCCCACCTCTTGAAGTTTCTGTCTTGACAGACTTCAGGTGGGGTTATGTAATAAGTTCAAATTTTTTTAAGGTTTATTCATTTTTCAGAGACAAAGCATGAGCATGGGGGGAGGCAGGGAGAGAGGGAGACACAACCAGAAGCAGGCTCCAGGCTCTGAGCTGCCAGGACAGAGCTGGAGGCCGTGCTGGAACTCATGAACCACGAGATCATGACCTGAGTTTGTCTGACCCTTAACCAACTAAGCCAGCCACCCAGACGCGCCAGTTATGTATTAAGTTTTAAAAGCAAACATACAAATAAACCTCCAACCAAAACCAAATGGAACCTCAGCAGGCACTTTTTATTCCCAGCAACTCTTAAGCAATACTAATTTATAAAGTAACTTGGTAGACTTCGTACACATCAAATATTCAATAAAAAGTCCTGTAAATAATTTAGGATAGTTATTTTTTAAGCCCATTTTACAGATGAAGGCACTAAGGCTCAGAGGCATTATATAACTTGTCCAAAGTGGAAGAAAGAGGGCTTTGAGCTTAAGTCTTTAATCTTTAAATTTCATAGTCATTCTTCAATACCACACTATAGAGAATATTTTTAAAAGCATATTCTTTTGGGTTTTTTTGGTTTTTTTTTGTTTTGTTTTTTTTTCAACGTTTATTTATTTTTGGGACAGAGAGAGACAGAGCATGAACGGGGGAGGGGCAGAGAGAGAGGGAGACACAGAATGGGAAACAGGCTCCAGGCTCTGAGCCATCAGCCCAGAGCCTGACGCGGGGCTTGAACTCACGGACTGCGAGATCGTGACCTGGCTGAAGTCAGACGCTTAACCGACTGCGCCACCCAGGCGCCCCAAAAGCATATTCTTTTGAACGGTGAATAATTTCTCAAGAAATTTTCTCAAGAAGATAGATTTTTTTTTTCAGTTGGCATTTTCTTCTGTTTTATACAGGAATTCTACCTGGATGTTTAAATCTGGTATCTCAAGTTTAGCACATCCAAAACAGAACTCCCAATGAATCAGCTCCCTGTCAGCTGCAAACCTCTTATAGTTTTCTACTTCTCAGTGAATGGCCTTTGCACTCTTCCTGTTACTCAATCCCAAATCATGCAGCCATTTAAATTTCTTCCCTTCTCTCATACCCACACAACCAGTCTGTAAGCACATCTGTCCATTGAAAACAGCTCACCGTCTCTACCAATACCATGCTACTCCATATGTTAGAAGCACTTTAAACACCTGCTCTCTCACAACCTTTATAAGTCCTGCCCCCTCCCCCTAAATTCCAATGTGTTTTGTTCCTGCATTTCCTCCCAATGTATACTCAGTGTCCTTTCACCAGGGAAATTTTCTGTGAGCTCCATCTCCTGCCCCACCTACACCTTCCCTATTTTTCTCCACAGGTCTCATTTCCTCCTGAGAAAGTATTTACTTGTTAATTTTCTGTCTCCAGCCACCAGAGTGAAGTCTCCATTAGAGCAATGACCCACTTTCTTATTCCCACGTCTTATACACTTGAGCACTTAGTCAACATTTGTTAAATAGATGTATACATGAAAGAAAGGAGGCCCACAGATGTTAAAAGCAAACTCCTTCAAGTTACACTTGATCTTTGTGAGTTTTGCCTTTTCACTCAGAACCCTTTTGTGGCAGTCCTGAAGCCATGGAGTTCAGAGAAGCAGATCTGGGGTGTAGGATTCCCTAATGTTCTTTGCGAAGTGATTTGTATTTTCTGATATCTAATAGTGGAGGAGAAGAGTCAGTCCCCTTATTGTTTGCTCAATATGCTACTTTATTCCCAATCTCCTTCTAGGATGCCTTTTAAAAATGTAGTTAACAATTTGACAGTTGGGTATATTCAGAGCCTAAGTCCCTAATTAGTCACCAGTGGGAAGATTGGCAAAGGGACATAAGTAGCTGAAAACACAATTTGGACTCTTCAATTTTTACTTTTATCCGATTTCTTAGGAAATCCCAAATATGAAAAAAAAAAATTTCAAAGGAAACTATATGCAGGACCTTCTCTCCTGAATCTTAAGCACAAAATACTCTCAGAAATTGTGCCTGACCTTTGGAACACGACTGTCATCTGCTTTCAGTTGACAACTCCCACTTTGCTATGAAGGTGAAAAGGCTCGATCTGTCATGGGCATGCTGGAAGCAAAGTGGGATGCAATGAAATCCCACTGAGGGAACAGGAGACTGCCCCTTTTGTTGGGTTGTGATTTGAAATAACTTCCAAGAGATGAAAATGTTACCAATATCATGCTATGTCACATAAGACTTACAAATCAACAGAGGGGGTTTAGGTCTGTGAGCTTAAAGTGGCTGGAGGCAGAGAGTTCCCCTCTCCTGTGCAAGATGCACCATCCTGCAGCATTCTGCCGTCATCCTGGAATTTCCAGGAGTGGCAACAAACATGCAAGGCTCTCTGACAAAATCTCAAGATTCAATCAGAATCCGAGTGATAAAAATTTAGAACTTGCAGATGTTAGAGATCTAGTTAACCTAGCATCCTCAATTAATAGATAACAAAACTTTGGGGAGGTGCCTGGTAAATAATAGCTTTACCAGTGAGTCCTACAGAGCTGGGTTTGCACACCGGCAAGGCATAGTTGGCTTCCAGTACTTTATGGCTCAGACTATCTGAATATCTTATGCATCACCCTTTGCATTATCACAAAGGAGGAGCATGGCCTGGTGGATAATTTAGCTTGATGTGGAGTCAGAGGTTTGGAAACAAATGCATTACTTACTGAGAATAAGAAGTCGGATTCCCTGGCCAGATGAAGAGCAGCAAAAGGGTGTTTGATTTCCTGTGAAAGTGAGGGTGGGAAATAAGAGCTCTAGAATATACTGCAGAAAGACTAGGAAATGAAATGTCAGCTTTCAGTCACTAGTGTAAAAATTCATTTTGCTTGGCCCAAGTTTCCTCATCTCTAAGATGCTATTATTTTTCTGGCCATAACCAGTTAGGGATGACAATGAATATCATACTCACAGCCAGAAGCAGTAGTTGTTGAGATTCTCCCTCTAATGCTCCTGGTTCCAGAATTATGGGCTCTTCTCCCATCTCTCCATCCCAGCCCCACATGATTTTCTGTTTGTGAGAGCTCCCAGGAGCATCACTCTTAGGCACACAAGTGTGCTATTTATTTTCAACACTGGTCATTTGCTCCGGCTCACCAGACAGGTGCTCTCCTGTGGTTATATTCTGGAAGCATCAGGGACTCCAAGGATTCTTCCCTAAAGTCACAGTGAGCTTCCTCTTGCCACGGCCTCAGCTCTGCTGGCAGTGCTCACACTGCAGACAAAAATGCCTCCTGTTTGAAGCTGCTCCATTGGCCTAGACCACCATTACTGCCAGTGCAAGCAGTGTGGCACTTCCCAGAGCCTGGAGGTCACAATCTAATCCTGTCCTTCCATGGACATTCGGAGAATTCCCTGCCTCCTAATTTTGTGTCAAATTAGGTGAGTCCTATAGATTCTCCCTCTCCTGTAGACAAGTTAAGGAAATCCTTTTCAGGGCCTTCCAGTTTTCATTTTGCTAGCTAGCCATGGCCATACTTTGTATGTGCACTTGCCCGGGGATAAGGTGAACATTAAACTGGGTGAGTTCATCTTGTGGTACTAATGATCTTCCTACACTGCCCCCCATATCTGACATACTACCTTTGGATTTAATTTATAGGTCTGATTTTTTTCTGTCTTTGGATTCTATGGTATCATGTAAAAAGAACACTAGCAGGGCCCTTTTAATACCCTTACATGTTTTCTAACCATCCCTGAATCCCAGGGTAAACAGAGGCCAGCTTTGTGTTGGGTAAACTCCTAGTGGGTTAGATGATCCCTATTGTTCTCCCAGCACTAAAGCACTGTCCTCAAGTTAAGCATTTGGCAAAATTATCATGATGATATTATGAGTCATGAAATTCTTATCTCTGAGAAGCTAAATCAGGGCTCTGAGATTTTGAAATTGTCAGTTACCTAGATCTAAACAGTAAGGTCTTTTAAAGATCCAGGAATGTTTCAAAAGTAGCAAATAATATTTGTGTGGTGGCAGGGTACTTTGGAGGCAAGTGGTATACTGGACGAGCAATGGGAATTTCTTTCAAATCAAGGAAAGTATTAGACACACAAATGCTTGTAGATTTGCAACTGATGGGATTAAGAGATCAATAAAACATGGTTCTTGCCCTCAAGGCCTCCACAAAAAGAAAATAGACATTTGTACAAGACTTAAACTACAGGGCAGAATGTGTTGCATGTTATAATAGTGATATAAAGTAAGAAGGACTGTAGAAAATGGACAGAATAATTAAAACAAAAAAGACTACTGGTATTACAGAAATAACTTCAAGCTAAAACTTTTAAAGTTTGATATTGATAGGCACTTATACAAGGAAAAATAAGGGTAAAACAAAAGGAAGTGCATAGCTTGTCAAAAATTATCAAATAATCCACTGTGATCAGAGGTTAAGTGCTTCGGAGACAGAGTGAAAATGTGTGTTTTGACTAGATTTTGGAAGGCTATGAATGATCTGCTAAAGCATCTGAATATTATTCTGTATATACTGAATAAATTGAAAGTTGTTTGATACTGTTTCCCTACACCTTTGGGTTTGATCTTTCACCAAAAAATGAAGGAAACAGATGTAGAGTTTCAAATACCAGGTGGTCTTATTTATTTGTTTGTTCGTTTGTTTCTTCCCAATAAAATATAATCTCAGTAGATGGCTGAAAAATTATCTTTCTCCTTAAAGAAAGATCTCCAATCGTTGGCAAATGGAAACAAAGGTTGAAACTGAAAGTTAAATTTCATATCATATATTTTTTCCAGAGTTGCTTATAAATTTGGAGTGGCACAGTGACAGTACATCTTCATGAGTGGTTGCTATAAAATCATAGAATTCCCCACCTTCTATCCTCTCCTTGACAAGTGGACATCTCAGTTCTTTGTTTGCTGTCTGTATGAAGTATATTATTTCTTGGAACTGTATTGTACGTTAATCAAATGAGCCTGATTCAACATCTCTAAGAGTTCCAAACAAAAGTGACGTCTGTCTCTCACAGTTTCTTAACAAGGTCAAGTGTGATAATAATGCAAATGCATAAAACTTCCAGATATAAAATTATAATTATCATCATAATTACCAACACTATCAATAATAGTAGTAAGAATTAATTTCAGGAACGGTCCTGCCTCATGCCTCTTTCCTCAAACTCCAGAATTTCAGGCTGCTTTTTCACAGCCCTCTATCACATTGAATTCCTGACACCTTAGCTCCCAGGGCTGGCACTTTCCTTCCCCTTCGGAAAAGAGACTTTGTCCCTTTCTTATTATGACTGGGGTCTGTTTTTGGTGTGGTAGAAATAGGTATTTATGAATTAATCCAGTGATCTCAACTATTCAGTTGTTTTGGCTGGTTTGTGCTCCCATCCTAGGGGCCAGAGGGACTGACTGAGTTAAAACCAACCTGTTTTCAGAAGGCTTACAGGAGATAACTCTACTTTCTGGCAGTGATAGTAGTTGGTGCCAGAGTTCCTCTTAAATGGGAAGGCAACCATGTACATCTCATGCTACATCTTCATTCTCAGGAGTGGGGTTCCCGGGACATGTTATAACTTATAACTTAGGACCCCTGGATGGCTCAGTCGGTTAAGCCTCTGGCTGTTGGTTCCAGCTCAGGTCATGATCTCCCAGTCAGTGAGTTCGAGTCCCACATCGGGCTCTGCAGTTAGTGCAGAGCCTGCTTGAAATTCTCTCTCTTTCTCCCTCTCTCTCTTCCCCTCCCCTGCTCACCCTTGCTCTATCTCTTAAAATAAATAAATAAACTTAAAAAAACAGATAACTGATAACTCTTCCCAGCTTCCAAGCTCCCACTCCTTCACCAGCATAAGAAGATTACACTTATCCCATACACTTTAAGTTGGGTGAGTCCATTTGATTTATTTGAGCCAATTAAACGTGTAGAAGTTATACTGTCATTTTATGTGGAATTCTGAAGAGGCAGGAATGCTCTGCCAGATTCCTTTTTCCTTCCCCCAGGTTGGTATTCAGCAATATTTCAGATGGAGCTATTGCTTTGTTATCCTGGTTCCCAGGATGTGGAGTTGAGCTTACTGCTAATCTGCTATGGTTAAAGCCACTGAGATTTGGGAATTGTGTGTTCCTGCTATTATTCCCCAAGTTTCAAAACTGCTAGTCTAAGAAGTAACATGAGTTCCCCAAGGTCAAACTAGTTTGAAGCAAAGTACTCTAGAATCTTACTACCAGTTTTGTGACTCTCTCACTCTGTTCTTCTTCCGGTCTTAAATTCTAACCTTCCCTTGGCAACTCTGTTCATCTAGCCTGTCCTTCTGGAACCATCATACCTTCAGTCTTTGTCAAGACTGACGCCATTGCAGAAGTGCCTTCCTTTAACGCTACTGAATTTGCTCCCTTTGAGCCTAATTTTAACACACCGGAGTTTTTTTTTTTGAAGAGGGCCTCATTCTAACACAAGTGGAGGACCCAAATACTATTTTTAAACCGTGAATTTAGGACAATTTGCTTATGCAAGATGAAAGGAAAACCTGGCAGTGCTGGAATCATATGTTAAAAGTACAACTGGCAACAGAGCTCAGGTAGTCTCCTGCCAAGCCTATTTATTTTCAGATCAGATAGCATGCAATTCAAATTATGCATATTTTGTTGAAATTTATTCCAGAGAATAGAAAGATATGCATAATTCCCTTGGAATACTAAAGAATCTGGAAAAGAATGAATTAGTCAATCATTTTATTGTCGTGGAGGGAGAAATTTATGTTGCATTTATTGAAATGTTGGTGCACATATTTCTAGTTACATTTGTTGAGGAGATGCTGTTTCTTGGTATTTTAAAGCAAAATTTTCATATTATTAATACTTAGTGTCCTGCTTTGTCATCAGCATCATAGCTTTGTAAAATTTTTTGTTATATCTTACTATCTTTTGAAGGGGTTAATCTTGCTATGCTGGCAACCCCATATTAGATGTAAGCATCTTGGCAGTTCTAAAGTTTTCATTTTACTTTACTCCCATTCTCATCAACTTCAGATAATGACCCTTGATCATTTAGCTAGGATTCTGACTGAGCAAGAGGCAACTTGGCATTGCTGGAAAGTGGTATAGACTATGCCAACAGACTGGTCATGGTTTAAACCTTATTTTTCTCAGTTATTGGTTCTTTAGCTTTAAGCAACTTATTCTGAGAACTGTTATTTTCATCTGTAAAATGGTGCAGTGAAGACCTTGCAGGTCTTCAAAAAAATGCATATAAAATGCTTGACAAATTATACATGATCAATGATTGAAAGCAATTAAGATTTCAGCTCCATATCTGAATTGGCTTTCAGGCTGCCTTGCAGAACTTATAAGTGTGCAGAACCCACACTTATCAGCTACACTTTCATTTTCCTCAGATGCCAAGGGTGCACAACACCACAGTCAAGAGTAGATAAGACCTGGTTGGGGCCATTTTCCCCGACATAGTTATGCTTTTATATGCACCTGTACATGTGAATCACCAGGAATCAGCAATACTTGTACAAGTCTCCCTGTCTTGTCTTCATTTCCCATAGGTTAATTGTTTTCTCTTCATATTTTAGACACATACTCCTCCCAAACTTTATACATGGTATTTTTACCATACTTGATTTATGTTATATTTCTCTTGACTCAACATCAGCACACCTACTCATACCTTGTGTCTTCTTGTTTCTTCTGCTTGGCTCTTCTCAGATACCAACAGAATCTCCAGAGTCATATTTATTTTTTATGGTCTCAGTAGCAACCTTAAACCCTTACCTGGTTTTACCTACTGAACTCAACTTACCTGGTTTTACCTACTGAACTTGACTGAACTCAAGTTGGCTTCATATATATTCTTTTTTTTTTTTTACTAACTGTCCCCAGAAGTCCTTGTAAACTATATCTCAGTCATAGAACCATGTCTAGTCCATCCTGTATTTGCTTGCTTACTGCTATTGATAACTTAGTGCTGATGCTAGGAAAGATGAAATGTGGACTAAAATCACAGACACTCAACTGTCAATTATAAGGACACAAATGTGTAAGCACAAGAAACAGACCAAGGGAATTAAATCATGACCACATTTCTTTTTACTTTATATATTTAGAGACCAACGCTACAGCATTCCCACTCCTCAAATGTTTATATCATTAAACATAATTTAGGTCCTATTTCTACCTAGAAACTGATCTAAATGGGACATAGGTTCTGCAAGCTGAGCATATCTGCCCTGTTTTCCATCCAGGCTGATAAGCCCAGGGAATATTCACAGAGAGGCTGAGTTGTGTTTCACTCAGCAGCCTCAGGATTGAGGATCATTTGAATAAGCAATTTTTCCAAGGTTGAGATTCTGACCCTAGAGGGCTCATCAATATCCATAATGTCAAAAAAGACACTACAGTTGTGGAATGCCTAGCATACAGACATTGGGTCTAGTTTCTATTGAGGCCTCAGTGAAAATTCTCTGGCTTTATGTTAAATTTTCATGCATTGATTACTTCTCTTTTAGTCAAATCCAACTACTGAATGTATGTGATTTAAACCCATTAGATTCATTACCATGTAAGCAGAGATTATGTCTCATGTGACATCAAACATTTACAGGTAAATTTAAAACAGAAGTCTAATCCTTGGATGTTTGAGAGGTATCCAGATGACTAGTACATTCACTGTTTCTCTCCCAGCCTCCAGAGTCATGGGAGACTCCATGGGGGCTGTGGATCTCTAGCAATTATGAGGATCCTAGTGACCATGTATGTGTGTGTGTGGGGGGGGGGAGCGACACACATGTGCAAGCACACAGTGGGGAAATTAACAAATATTCGTTAAATACATGGGTCTGACTTACTGGTTTACAAGAGAAGTAGAAAGATAGGTTATAGCTATCCCACTGTACATGTATTTTCTACTTGCCAAGATCTGCTATACATGTTTCATAGTGGTTTATTAGAATGAACTCAAGTCTTAAAATGAGAAGACTTTGATTTTTAAGCTTAGGTTTGGAATTCCCTAATTGCAAGACTTTCAACAAAGCATTTACCTTCTCTGAGTTTCAGTTTTCTTATCTGTAAAATAGGGTAATAATATTCTTCCTTTCCAGTCTATTGAGAAATTCATGGCAGAATATGTTAAAGTGAGTTTTCAAGTCATTGTTGGGATTCTTCTGTAAAATTAGCAATTATCCTCACAATTGCCTTTTGCAGATAAATGGATCCCAAGGGCCATGACATTTGCTCATGCATAATATATTCTATTTGATTCAGTTCAGTTCACATCCATTTGCTGAGCAATAACTAAATGTTTGGTCGTGGGCTATTTGTGATGTATGGTTCCTACCTGAACCACAGGGGAAGCTAAGATATATAGAATTGGTTAGTGTATAGTATACAAAGCTAACATCTTAGAACAATGCAATAAATAAATGTAGGTACATTGAAGAGTGAGCCATTATTTTCATCTGGATTATCTGAAGAACAGAGCAAATGAAACCAAAGCCAGTGTTAAGTTACTGATGGAGTTTTGAAGATATAGGAGAGACATTTTAAGTGAATACTTCAAACTAAATATGTTCTAGTAAAAGCAAAATCAGGTTGGGCTGAAGACCAAGGCACATCTAGGGAGAAGTGAGAGATATTCTGGGAAACATAGATGAGAGCTAGATTGCTGAGGGGCCTGCTGTGAGGACTAGAACTGTGGGCATCATTGTGTAGGAAATATTTTAGAGCTTAAGCAGGGAGCTTTTTGGATCTAAGCAGTGCTAAGATGAGCAAATATCAGTAGTCTATAGGAAAGACAGACTCAGTGAAAAACAAGTAACTAGAATGCAGAGAATAAGGTAATTTTTTTTCCCTATTGTTACAATCAGTAGTCAAATCAACGCATGTTATACAATGTGAGAAAAAGCTGCAAGTGGAGAGCCTGGCTTTGTGTCTGTGATAATATATTACTTGTCATATTATTACTTAATGGCACCTATATGGTCCTTTGACATAAGAGTTTGGTCTATTTTATTTGTGTTTGTGTCCTACTGACTAGTCTCTTCTATTGTCCCTCTTTCTTTCTAAAGTCAGCTCATCCCTTTAATGTCAGATAAAGACCCACCATTTCTATGAAGCTCCTACTTGCTCTTTCAGCTCTTGTTATTCTTCCACTTCTTTGAACCCATTCTTAATTTATAATCTAAGGCACATAAATAAATATCTAGTTTTGTTTATATGGTACATGGTTCACTTATTTATTGTGTATTCATCTTGAATCTCTGATTTATATCTAACACCTTTGGTATGTGCTGTTCTGTAATTTACACTTACTGTTTTGAGCATGTCATAGATATGGGGAGAATTTGTGTAGAGGAATTACTTGATTGAGTTATGGTAATCCCTTTACTGCAATATTACCTATTCTTCTCCAACACTTGAAAATCAGTCAATCGTCACACATAGAAATTTCAATTTGGATAGAGACAAAGAGATGTTCAACTTTTAACTCTCTGATTTCATAGGAGAAATAAAAGAGGGACCAGAAAATAAGGACAGATCAGGGAAAATACTTTCACATCGGTCCTCTGCTAATACTTGAAATCAGAGCTTCAGTTGCTGGAGAAAACTGGATCTATGGATGTGTGTTTAACCACTTACGTTCTTACTTGTTGAATATGCAAGCACAAATATTTCTTCTCAGGGCAGAGAAGGGAAAAAGTTATTCCTTAACAAATTTCACCTAGTGTGAAAGGTGAAATTAATTAATTGCTATACTTACGTTCTTAATTTGAAAGATCTAAACAGAAATTCACCTGAGTTTATAATTGCTCCTGTCTGTTTCATGGCATGAAGAATTAAGCGGTTTTTAAAGCACATCTTACATCTTATAAGCTATAGGACAAGAAAAAAAAAGTAAAATTTCATGATGAAGCCAGTTAGGTCTAAAGTATCCAGATAATTAGTATAAAAACACACACTATAAAAAATATTAATGAGTAAATAGAAACTTAAAGAGATTATGTGATTCTTCCATGGTCATTCTTTAAAATGTGAAAAAATAAAAACAAAAATATCAAATGTGTTTAAATTCATGACATGGTGGATTCTTTCACCTCATTTTGCACTTACTTTATATGGTTATCATCACTCCAAGGGTTAAGACATTTTAAAGTATTCTGAGCCTGTAAGTAGATCTAAGAGGAAATTTTATGGGGTATATATGGATGAAGGAAGTAAAATATCTAATTTTATCATGGTTTCCTCTATAAAAACAAGAAAATATATGGTTTCTACATCACAAAATTTGGGGTAATGACTGAGTTCAGTGAATTCTTGCATTGATGGTGGTGAGGTAGATACAAAAACAAACCCATGCACTAATAGGACTTCAATAGTAATGGTGGCAGAATATTTTTCAAGTTCCTCTAATTTAATTTAAACTCTAAATTTATTTAAAATTTATTAGCTTTCTGAGGCTATGAGCAAATTGAATATCTGAATTTAGTGATAATGTTCAAGCTTCGGATGTATTCAAAACACAAAATTCAACCAGGACAACCAACATGGGACTATTTACCTCAGTCTTCTACTCCAAAGTAGTTGCATATATTTTCTTGAGAAACTGATAGTGAAAGTTGAAAAGACAGAAAAATAGAAGTAATGGAGTTGGAATTTTAAAAAGCATTTCAGGGACCCCTGGCTGGCTCAATCAGTAGAGCATGCAACTCCTGATCTCAGGGTTGTGAATTCAAGTCCCATCTTGGGTGTAGAGATTACTTAAAAACAAAACCCTTGTTTTTTTTTTTTTTAAAGCCTTTGATACAATGTCATATGAAAGAATAATATGTAAGTCTGGCAGGTAGGTAGCCTTGATGAAATAGTGAATTGGGTAAAAATTGGTTGGGATACAGAGGCCATACTACACTGGTAAACTGCCCTCATAATGGAAATAGCAAAAGTTCCATCACTAGGGTCATTTACAATTGAGTTGTGAAAGTATTAGAAAATATTTTTTTTTAATTTTTATTTATTTATTTTGAGAGAGAGAGTACGCAATCGAGAGAAGGGCAGAGAGAGAGGGAAAGAGAGAATCCCAAGCAGGCTCTGTGCTGCCTGTGCAGAGACTGACATTCACACTAATGATGAGATCATGACCTGAAACAAAATCAGGAGTCAGAGGCTCAACCGACTGAGCCACCCAGGTGCCCCAAAAGATATTTTCTGATAACAACCCTTGAAGAGATGGAGGAGACATTCTAGTAGGTTTTTCATTTGTCTACTCTAAGTGCCTAAGAGACAAGTAAGAAGTTGACAGGTAGAATATTCAAGAGAATAATTAAAGCCTGTTAATATGAGATAGTGTGAGAACAAGAGAAAAAAAGTGCTGAATTCTATCTCATGAGGTAGGTAATGACACCATATTGCTTGCTTTAAACTTGAGAAGACCAGGACAATTCAGTACATCTAATTTAGTAGCTAAAAATAAATAAGTAAATAAATAAATCTCTTCCTCCAAGTTTGTCTCAATTAAATACACAGAACCAGATGAAGCTCACAACAATGAGCTTCATAATCTGCTTCATAATAAGAACTATTTTCTTATTCATCTTTGCATTCCCAGTCTCTAGCACAGTGTCAGACATGGAGTAGACATTAAAAATTCTCATTGAATTAATGAATTGGTAATTAATTGATATACTACACGGTAGAAACTAGACGGGTACAGAACAATAGATGTGATGAAGACATGATAGGGCTAAGAAAATTCACATATATGACAATGATGCTATTTATACTACAGTAAGAACTAAAAGCATTTGTTAGGATGAACTTCAAAGAGGAGAAATTAACATCAGTCCAGGGATTTGGAAAGTCTTCATGGAGGGCCCTGCTTGTGATGGACAGGACATTAATCACTTGGGATAGAGAAGATGTCTATAAAAACAAATGAGAACAGCAAAGAAGTAAACAGAATATGTTGGGACAATAAATAGTAAGTGGTTGAATTTCATTAGCTTATAGGTATGTTTAGAGAAATTGGAGGAGACAAGGAGACAGAAGAAACTTCGGGGGATAGTTTTATCATGGCTTTTCTCTCTTCCACCTCATGTGTTCTCAAAGATCACCTTTTAGATAATCAATTTCAGGAGAACTTAAAATCATGTAAAAACACAATAATATAATAAACATCTACATTTTTATTATATCAATTGTCAATGTTTTGTTACCTTTCACCCATATGTATTTACATTTGTATATATGTAAAATAAAGCACTATCTCTTATAATTCCATTATTATTCCCAGATATAACTAGATAGATAATTTCAAGGATATTTTACCTATCCATTTAAAATTTTTATAATAATATAGATGAGAATATGAATAATATATTAGATTTTTCGGTACATTATGTACATACATGTGGAACTATTAGGATACCTTGTATAATTTTTCATTTTGCTTTTTTTCACTCAACATTGTATTTTGTGAACTGTGCCATATTTGTTCAGTATTCCGTTGTATGAATATAGCATCATTTGTGTATCTGCTCACTGCCTATAGGTCATTCAATTTGTTTTATTTTTTTGTCTTAAACTTTGTGTTATTTCAAACAATGCTGCAATCAGCATCTTTGTAAATGTCTCCCTGTACTCAGTTTAGAGGTTCCTCTAAGGCAATGGTTCTCAAACTCCACCATGAATCAGAATTACTTACAGGACCTGTTATAACAGATTTCTGGCTCTTCCCTTGGATTTAAGTAGAAAAAGAATGGAACTCAGAATTCTCATTCTGACAAGTCCCTGTTGATGCTTGTTCTGCTGATCTTGGGGACCAGACTTTGAGAAAAACTACTCTCGAGAAAAAACTAGGAGAATTTCTGCAATGTAGGATAAGTGTATTTGCAGTATGACTGGATACTGTCAAAGTGCTCCTAAAAGTGGCTATCTCCTTATACACAACAGAATATTAAAAAATATGATTTCCTTCATATTGGTTATTACTCAGTAAAATCAGTTTTATTGATATTATTGTCAGTGCTATGACTGAAATTATAACTCATATTTATATTTAGATGGCATTAGAGAAATATATTTTGCCATAGATTTTGGGCTCATCAGTTACCTCCTTAGTGAGTTTCTTATTCACATACTTTGATTATTTTTTCCACTAAATTTTTCTCCAATAATTTGTGATTTTTTCCATTAATATGGATATTAAGAGTTTTTTCCATGTGTCACAAATAACTTTGACTAGTTTCTATCTTATCTTTATCATTTAACATTTAATCTTGTTGACTACTTGATAGCTGGAATGTTTTCCCCATTTTGTAGGTGATAACACATAAGTCCCTATGTATGAGAGCGTGATCACTGGGCAAAAGGGCAGGGTCCAGGCTGAGCCTTTTCTGCTTTCTTATTCTACTTCTACAGTGCCTTTCTAGCATACTTATACTGCTTATCCAAGATCCCAATTAGTACACCTTTCCTTTTGAACGTTCTTGAATATGTGTCCACATTTTGGCATTTTCCTTTGGATGGTTTCTGAGAAAGGTATCGCACTTTAAAAATGGTACAGTCTCAGCATACACAATAAAACAAATGTGCATAAGCTAGAAATCTCAAGCCTGTAGTACACCATTAAGTAGACAGCTGTGTCATTTAAGTGGGAAAAATGTAGAAATTGAAACGTATATAAAGTTTAATTGTTTCATGTTATGTTTGCTCAACCTAGTGGTTTGGTAGACATCCCTTAATTAAATTAAGAGTATGCATTCTCCTATCCAAAAGTAGTTTTAGGCAATTGTTCAGAGACAGGCTGCCTTCAAATTTCTTTTTTGATGATTTTAGTTAAGGTAAAGACTCACTCTATGCTAATTACCTAATTATCTCACTTAATCCTCTCAAAATAATCCTGCATTTCTCATTAAAGTGTTTCATTAAATAAGTAATATAAATGTGGCTCAAAAATGTTAAACAACCTGACTAATGCATAGAGCTAGTAAGAGTGTGAAGCCAGGATTAAATCTTGGTCTCTTCCATTTTTTTTTTTTAAAGCCTGTACTCTTCAGTGATACCAAAACTGCTTCTAAGAAGTGAACACTATTTTAGTTTTCAAAGAGAGAACTAGACTACTTGAATTGAGGGCATGCAAGTTTCATTGTTCTTTTCCTTGGTTGAATCACATCCAGAGCATTGAATTAATTAGAGGAAAGAACAACGTGGCTGGTGAAGTTACAAACAAACCATATCATGGAAGGAAGAAAGAACTTAGAGGTGTTTGGCTAGAAGAGGAGGACTTTTGTCTTAAATTAATTCCAAATCTTTGGAAGGCTGCAATTTGAAGGGAGGTTCATATTATCTTGTGAAGTAATTAGACAAAGAGCAGAAGACATGGAAATTGTTTCAATATATGAAAGGATTTTTCTCTTCTAGAAAAGCCCTAGACACATAATCCATCCATGACTTTATTGCTTTGATCCAGACAAGCTATTGTAGAATGGGGTATTATACTGACTTCTCACATGTAAACAATTGGAGAAGTTTTCTCTCTGACTAAAGGTTAGTTAAAAATTTATTTTCAGAAAGACGTGGTTTTCATCAAGGAAGCTCCCACCAAAACACATGCAAATAATAGTGGCATAAACCATTTAATTTTCCATTTTTTTCTAGGTATATGGTCAAAGTGGACCCAGGGAGGATTGTATCCTTACATGACTTGCCTTAATGTTTATTTCTATACTATCATATATGCCCATTCTTAAGTCTATTCCAGTTCAAACATCAGTGAAGTTTCATCACTTAGAAATCTCCTTTAAGTGCAAAAGTCATGTTAACATGGAAAAAACAAGATAATAATCTCAAATACAGATTAGTGCAAATGACTTAAATAATTAAAATACTAACTCTGGAGTAATAAACTTCCTTACTTTGCCTATTGACCTCAGATCTGCTCAGCCAAATTTGGATTCTACCCTTGACTTCCTAATTTCCTTTTTGTAAAAAATTCAAGTATAACATACGGTGTTACAGTAGCTTCAGGTGTACAATATCATAATTCAACAGTTATATACATTTCTCAGTTTTCCTCGGGATAATTGTACTCTTAATCCTCCTTATCTATTTAACCCTAGTATCTATTTCATCCTCCTTCCCACCTCCCCTCTGGCAACCACCAGTTAGTTGTTTTTTTTTTTTTGTTTTTTGTTTTCCTGTAGTTAAGAGTCTGTTTTTGTTTTTTGTTGTTTTGTTTTTTGTTTTTTGGCTCTTTTTTCTTTGTTTTGTTCCTTAAATTCTACATATGAGTGAAACCATATGGCATTTATCTTTCTATGACTGACTTATTTCACTTAGCATTATACCCTCTAGGTCTATCCATGTTGTTGTAAATGACATGGTTTCATTCTTCCTGATGGCTGAGTAAGATTCCATTGTGTATTTATACCACACACACATATATATCACATAATCCTTGATTTCTTGACCACCACCTGTTCTTAACCTCCACGCTCTCTGTCTACACTTAATTTCTGATTCCCCTGGACAATCTTTCAACCCCTTCTGTTTTTCAGTCCTGTGTCTGTCAACTATAAAATTTCTCTTATAAGTGGGAGAGATTTCAGACATGTGCATGAAATCTGGTTAATCTAATGAGCCAAATACCCTTCTGCAGTAGTTCTCAAATGTTAGCATGCATGAAAATCAGGTCGGTGGAGAGAGAATATACAAATGCAGATTCTGTGGACCCATCCTCCCAAAATTGACTCAATAGATATAGGATGGAAAACACAAAATTACATTTCATCAGCCATTCCAGGTGATTCTGAAGCAGGTGCCTCACACTAGTTGCCTTATCATTGAATTTGGCAATATGATAATAATAACACCATTTTTGCTTATCTCAAGGGTTTTTGTGAGGCTTAAAATGGGTTGATGACTATGATGTTTATTATGATTATTAATATTAGAAATGCTACTTGCATATTTTGTCCCATGCATGTTGCTTATTCCCTTCTTATTAGTCCGGGTTTCCCACTAGTACCTGGATAATGTTAAGAATTGTAGAACTTTAGGAGTGCCTGGATGGCTCAGTCGGTTAAGCATTTGACTCTTGATTTCAGCTCAGATCATGATTTCAAAGTTGTGAGATCAAGCCCCATGTCAGGCTCTGTGCTGAACACTGAGCCTGCTTAAGATTCTCTCTCTTCCTCTCCCTCTGACCCTCCCCCCCTCACACATACTTGCCACTCTCGAAAGAAAGAAAGAGAAAGAAAGAAAGAAAGAAAGGAAGGAAGGAAGGAAGGAAGGAAGGAAGGAAGGAAGGAAGGAAGAAAGAAAGAAAGAAAGAAAGAAAGAAAGAAAGAAAGAAAGAAAGAAAGAAAGAAAGAAAGAAAAAGAATTTTAGAACTTTAGAGGTACAAGTGGTTGTGGAGACTCTGTACACCCAGACTTTTCATTCATTAATTCATTTGTTTACTCAGTTGCTATTCTGGAGGCAAGTACACCATTTACAGAAAACCGTGGAAAAGTGTTAACAATTTCCAGGTGAAGCCAAGAGAGGATTTTCTAAAGCAAACCTTTGATCTGGGTCTTGAATAAAGAGTGAAATTTTGGCAAACAATTAAGTATGGTAGAGGCGTAAGGAATTATTTGGACAACAGGCATTTTAATAGAGAAATTTTATTCTGTCATGCTGTTGGGTGGGTTTGGAATTTGTCCAGGAGGCAACAAAGAATCATTGGAAACTGCTTTTATTGTGTCCACACACACACACACATACACACACACACACGCTGTATGATGATTATGTTAATGTGAAGAACTGTGTGGAATGTGGAGGTGAGGAGATGAGTTAGGAGTTTATTATTGTAGTCTACACAGGGTACAGGAACCTAAATTAGACCTGTAGGAGTAAAACGGAAGGAATGTGACTTAGGAAACACTAAATTAAAATGAACATATTTGTCGATGATAGTCCCTAACAGGGGATAGAATCCAGAAATTCCTGGTGTCTGCTATACTTCATGGTGATAACTGAGCCAAAGAATGAGAAGATTGGATAAGTTGGGGAAACTAACAAAAGGCCAGAAAAATAGGTGGCAGTGAAGCTCTTGAGAGAAGGTACCATTTATCTACTGAGGGTGGTACTGGGTCTGTGGCTGAGCTGGGTTAGACTCTGAGGTTTAAGCCCAGCAAAATCAATTTACCAAAGCAAACCTTAAAGCAAAGAACCATGGCAATACTATGGGGCTCTTGTTCCTAAATTATATACAATATTGCTTTATTTCTTGTGCCTATTTTTTCTATGCAACTTGATCATAAATCATTAGATTTAAAAATGGTAATCTTACACATCTCCTGTAGCAGGGGTTTAAAAATAGTTATTAAGGTGAAAAGAAATCAAAACAAAACAAAATGAAAAGGAAATCTTAATTGTTAGGGACACCAAATCATTTCTTTAATCCTTCCCTTGTTATCCCATTTGTTTTTTAAGTGTCAACTTGACTTGAATTATGTACATTCTGGACTTGGCCTTATGGTGAATATGTTCTTGTTTGTCCAGGGAAGTAAGACTATTGGTCTTAAAGATAAGATAACCACCTACAAATCCATACAATGTAAATACCAGGAGAAAATGCTGAATTACTTGTGATACAAAAGGATATAATTAACTCTTGGGTAATGTGAGGAAACTGCAAAAGAGTAAATTGAAGGAAATCTCAGGGAACTAGTCTCTAAGGGTTGGACATTGTAGAGGTCTGATGCAGAAACTACCCAATGTATAGTGGGTACTCCGGCATTTTAAATACTTCATTCATACCAGGCAGAGGCTGAAAATATTTTTCAGAGAAAAATGATGTCCTGAAAGGAAGGGACAAAGAAAAAGTTAAAATCCAATCCTTGTGATCCTTGGAATCATCATTTTTTTCATTACTTTTAGAAAAGGGAGACAAGATTGAGGTGATCAGGGCTACACATACCATTACAGTAGAGGGTTCAACAAATGTCTAGAAAATTGAACTGAATAAGCAGTGTGTGTATTGTCAAAGCCATTGAAGGAATTTGGCAATTTGTGATTTTTTTCTATATCTCTATATCTCATTTTTTAGAGTTTTTACCTTGAACTGTGCCTTCATCACTTCTACATACACACACAGCATACACATTTCTTTCTCTGAGAAAGCATTGAGAGTTATTGTAAGCGTAATGAAAAATAAATGGGAAAGCTGTTTGCAAACAAGACATGGCACCATAGAGAAGCTTGCTAATAATTGAGGGCAATTAACTATTTCACAATAAAACCACATGCCTATAAGTTAGTAATTGCACTTTTTTTTACCCTTACCTAAATGCAATTAGGTGAATTTGCCAGCAGTTGCCATTGCAATCTTGGTATCTATGGTAACCTCTGAGAAGGAAAAGAATGGACAGCCTTTGTGTTGCTCCGTCCCGATATTTAAGGAGTTCTTGGAATGTGTATGTTTTAAGCTATAAGAACTATAACAATTCACAGAGTGTTTTTGTTTATCAGAAAACAATATCTCTTAGGGACAAAGTATCATGTTGAAAGTGAGCACTACTGGAATTAGTGGTACCAAAGAGATGTACCTTGCCCTTGGACCTGACCAGCCACAGTTGCAGATGCATGCCATGATGTCCTGCTTTCTGACATAAGGGATGAATGAGACAAAGAGAAGGAGGGTGGGGTCAGACATTTCTCCAAACATTCAGTGCACTCTGCCCCATGGAGTTTGAATAGCCTTCATTTCTACAGTGCTCAATTGGATGTTTTCCCTGTCTCATAAAGGTGGTAAAAGGGCTTCCATGTATTCAGGCATTTCTTTCCATTGTTTAGAGTAAAGGAGAACATGTTTCTGATGTCCGTATCTGCTCACTCTGATCACAGTTTCCATTCCCACCAGAGTAGCAGAGTCTGTTACAAGGTGACAGCAAGATGGAACTTTGGAGATCTGATTTGGATTTTACTGTTACTATTGAATAAAGCGTGAAGGATATTGTGTAAGATGGGAGCCCCAGAGAGGGAAAACAACTACCTCAAGATTTATGGAACTAGTCCACGGAAAAGCCCTTTCACGTTTTCTTCACATTGCCCCACTCCAACATCCTTGTAATGAGAGAGGATATAAATATATGTCATGGAAGCCCTTGTAGGAACAAATAACATCGTCTTGCATAAATTGTTTTCCTCACAGTTCAGCAGGAACATGCTCGGATTCATATCTGATTAGAATTTCTGGTTCAATTGCATTTTAATTCTCTAACAATTATTTGGAATTCAATTTTATCCTGAACTGCATCATTTAATTTTCCACCTGCAAATTACTTTGAAGTCCCCAGAGATAATGCTAACTAAGCAGAGGACATCATTACAGTGTTCCTATTACTTGATAGCTACAGGTACTAATGAATAACTCTAAGCATGGTGGTATTTATTTTTATGTAAGACCAGATGTCAGCAGATCTCCAATGGTCTGATTAATGTCAGAAGTTCCCCCTCGGTGATGTAGGAGAGAGAGGAGCATATGTTCTTGTTTTCTGTCTAGATTGAAATATTCTTGAAAGGATCATTTCTCATGTTCTTATAATTCTTCAATGCCTACTATCAATAGCTATCATTTATTGAATCTTAACTCTGTGTTAGTGACTTTAGAAACATCACTAATCCCCATACCCATCCTACAAAGATTATATTAACCATCTATATTCCACCTTTTTTATTACAGATCAAGATACTAATGAACATAACAGTTAAATAATTTATTCAGAATCTCACAGCTAATGTGGGACAGAGCAGAATAAAAACTATTGGAGTCTGTAAGAGTCCGAGCATTCCAATGTTTTCCCATTATGTCACACACAGAGTATCTCATCCCACATAGTACAATTTCAACATGTCTGCAATGTGTAGTATATTATATGAGAGCTAGAACTTGGGGGGAATAAAAGGACTCTAAAAGGAAACAGATGTCGTTATCAATTCCACAAAGAATTTTGCAATAATAATACTATACTGCATTTTCAACATCTCCAATGCATTCTTTGAGTTCACAATAATTTCTTTCTTTTTACTTCATGTTAATAAATGCTGTTATCTGCATTTTTACACAAAACAGTGCAGAGGCACAGAAAAAAAATAACATGGGATCCATATCTGCCAGCCCTGAAAAAGACTGGGAATTATTAGGTACAAGCATATCATTTAAAAAATAATAAAAATGGGGAACATTTGCTAATTGTCTACACTGTCCCCACTGTGTTAAGCATGACAAATTTGTATTAATCTAATCCTCACCTTATTCCTGTGAGGTTGAGCATACAGGAGGTTACAGAGGTTAAGCATCTTACCCAAGATTCCTTACTAGTTAGGGGCAGAGTAAGTATGAGGATTTCTCCTGAGGCTTGGATTCAAACCTCCCAAATCTTGTTTGAGTTTTTCCTTGGATGCTTAGTTACCACCCACCACTTCACTTATTCCAGTGGCTCAATGGTATGAAATACTAAAGAAAAAACCGAAAAGCTTTCCTGTAACCTCAGTCATATTCCCACAACCTGTAGGTCACATGGAAAGCTCTCTTCTATGACTAATAACCAAAGAATCCTCTCAAATCACGTGTCCAAATGTTTTGGGTATCAAGAATGATTTGCTTGTGAAAGTAGGGGGCTTTGCTGCCTTCCACATGGTTGCAGTGATGGAAATACACTTTATGGCAATCTACAGCATAGAAGTCATGCCTCCTCCAAGATCTTTTTCTCACACCAAAACCGATGAACCAAATTTGAAAACTTGATTTCAAAAATGACATTTCCCTGCTTAAAACCATTCTATGTCTCTCTGTCTCATTACAATTCAGTCTGATTTCCTTCCTGTAATGTGAACATCTGCTACAGTTTCGGTAATTTTTTTTTCTCTCTTTCTGGGAATTTACCTCAGCCCGCATCATTGGAGCAGGGCTGACTTTATGCCCAGCACTATTTGAGTCATGTGTGCTCAATCAGCACACACCAGCTTCGTGGTCTCAATAAATGTTTATGGACATGCATGTGACCAAACTTGACCAATGAGAATCTTTGCAGGGGAGTATGGAAACAGGATTAATTTCTCTGAGAAAGCACAGGAGAAGAAAGAGGAGAGTTGCTGATGGCTATCTTTCCCACTACATATGAATGGAGAATGTGGTTGAGAAGAAAGGAGATGGTAAAATTCACCTGAGAGAGGGAGAGAGAGAGAGGAAAAGAGAGAGAGTTTCTCATGACTGCTTGCTTTCATTCCTACATCATGCTGCACTTTCACAGCAGTTCCACATTGGAATTTTCAGTGACTTAAGCTAATACATTCTCTTTTATCACTTTGCTTAGTTTAAATTGGGTTTCTAACACTTTAATCTACACGAGTTCCATCTAACCCACATGGACTATAAATTCCTCCTTGATCTTTATGCTGCCTACTTGCTTGACATCAGTCTTGCTTGACATCACTCTCCTATTTGCTTACTACACTCATACCACACGGACTTTTCATTTTCTATGTGTCAACGTCTTTCCCAACTTCACACATGCAGTCCATCTGCCTGGAATTCCCTCTCCCTGATACTTTACCGGATTGGCCCCTCTCAATATTTAGGGCTCAGCTCAAATTTTACCTACTCCCTGACCACTGTCCCTGACCAATGTTCCCTGACCACTGTCTCTAAATAGATCCATCCCACGTATTGTCAGTTACAGGTTTTCTGTCCATTGTTTTGGTGCACTTTCCCAATTTTAGTTTCATATATATTATTTGTGTATCTGAGTTTGCCTTGCTTCCTCATACTTAAAAGCCTGTGCACTCTATGATAGAACCACATGTGATTTATTCACTACTTTGTCAGAATGTAGCAGTCACTGGTGCATAGTAGCCATTTGTTTTTGAATGGATGAATATATTTAAAAATACCCTCCAAAATATAGGCTGAAACTTTCTGAGGATAACTAAATTTGAAGAGACAGAGAGAATGTAGACTGAGAGGGAAAATGTGAAAGTTTTCCTATCAGGAAACCAGATAGCAATCATCGATAGGACTTCAAGAAAAAAAAACTTGACATATGAATTACTCTTTAAAAATGATGTTACTTATTTGAAAACGTGCTATTTCACTTAAAATAGTCATCTAACTCGGGGCTCCTGGGTGGCTCAGTTGATTAAGTGTCTGACTTCAGCTCAGGTCATGATCTCATGGTTCGGAAGTTCAAGCCGCATCAGGCTCTGTGCTGAAAGCTCAGAGCCTGGAGCCTGTTTCAGATTCTGTGTCTCCCTCTTTCTCTGCCCCCCTGCCACTGACACTGTCTCTCTCAGTCTCAAAAATAAACACTAAACAAAAAAACTTTTAAAAAGTACTCATCTAACTTGGCACTCATTACTTGCTACTTTTTTTGAAGGTAGAATATATATTATAGAATATCCTTTTTAAACTGTCCCATTTTATAGATAATGAAATTCAAGTACTGAGAAATTAATAAACTTTTCCAAGACTATACAGCTAGGTAGTTACAGAATCACGATAAAAACTCAAGCCTTTCTACCCCATCATATTACATTTTACTTCAATTGCATCATAATCAATGTCTCAATCAATGTGGATACCATGTATAGATTACAGCTGATTGGGTACTTAATCAACACTGTGCGCTAATCAAAGGACCCCCTATGATATCTGATCTTTCTGAATTAGCCAGAAAACTTCAATTGTCTCCTCTACTCACCCACAACTAAAGACAATTAACTCTCAACTTGATGTCTTTACTCATTTTACATTTCCCCCTAAACTTCTGGTCCTCCTCTCTGACTAATCAAACCTATAATGCTTTCAAGAATCACCTCTCACAGATACCTCAGCTAGCTATGGCAGCCTACAGTGTTTCTTCCTCAGAACTATTGCAGGTGAGCATCGTTTCCAATCACTTCAACAACGAAGTAGGCCTTGCTTTTTAATTAGCTTCCTATCCTTAGAGATTTCCTCAAAGTAGATGAATGGTATTTCCTTATGTGAAGGTTTCCACAATGCTGAGCATATCCACCCTTAACAACTATTTTGGGGAGGTGCCAACTGATTTATTGGCCTTGCGATAAACCTAGTCATGCCAACTGAGCTTAGGTAGGTTATAAAATCCAAGAAAAATCCCCATGTTGGAATTATTAATCTTATAGTTCAAAAGAAATGTTGATTTAAAAAATCATCATATTAAATTTCACCTTTCTCGTAATGGCCTGATCAGACACCATGAAAGAAAACAAAAACAATTCTCCTTTGGAGAGTTCAGACGCACTATAATACCAGTGGCTTGGAATGTGATCAAAAAGACGTGACCTCCAATTGACCCCTGAGCTGAACCTGTGCACTCAGAGGCTCCTCCCCTCCCCCCCTGTGCTCAGAATATAGGTTCTGCTTGCCTTCCTGCTCCCAGAGACTGCTCCAAGGACATGGCCTTAGGATGATGATGTGATGTTGAAAACACCTGCATGGTATATGTGGCTGAGCCCACTTAGGGCGTCTTTATAAGCTTTTAAGTTTTGGAGGATGGGTGCATGGATCCATTTGTCTTACTGCCACAGAAGACAAGCTTCATAGGTAAGTTCCCTTTGCTATCATTAAAATTGTCACCTACCAGTCTGGAGTGGCCTGTATCTTTCTATGGTTTCTCCTGGCCTTCTAGGTGTGGGAGCTGGTTTCAGATTACATCAGGAAAGGTCCCAGAGGGTTGTGAACCTACATCCAGGAAAGGAGTTTATAGGTAAAATGCTAGTCAACTATGATTATTCATGGTACTAGAATTTTATGTTATACATCCCTATCATGTTTTAAATCCAGTGACCTCTCTTCTGATATGAGACGTAATTGCCAAAGTGCAATTTTGAGGGACACAGACTAAAAAAACAAACTAAACAAAACAAATTCCACCATGATTGGAGATTAAGAAGGACCTGCCAACAGCCATAATATTAAAATAATCATCCTTCAACCAGTAAGAATGATTATACTTGGGGATCTATTATTCAATAGTTGCTGTTCAGAATAAGAGTTGTATTGGGGCTTAAAAAATTAAGCAATAAATAGACTGTAAGAAACACAGTAGTCTGTCTGATTAATGCCGTTTTGTGAGAAAGTCATGACACAAAGCAATCTTTTGCAAGTTTCCTCCCAAGGCTTGTAAAAGCCATTGCTTCTGATTGACTTCTCTTATTTTTATAGACACAATATTGAAGGATGAATTATTTATTGAACATAAGAGGCAAAAAGACTAATGAGCAGTTTCTGGGTGCCCTTATTAAAAAAAAAAAACAACAAACAACTCAGCAAACTCTTGGTGCTGCAACAAGGAATTTGGGCCTTCCTGGGGTAGAAATGTCCATTAACATCTGTGTAATTTTCGAATTCCATTCATTTCTGGAGTTTTACATCAGAAAAGAAAGGGAATTCATTATTGCAGCCTGTCTGGATGATTTTTTTTTTTTTACCTATGTCTTCCATCTGAATAAAAGTTTTATGTCCCAAGAAAGGTCTAATTGCACTGAACAAGAGAGGACAATTTAAACCACATTTGGTGACAAACTTATTCTGTTCAGGGCTCACCTGAAGAAATGTTACCTATCCTCCCCCTGCCAATCTGTGTTTCAGTATATTCCTGATCCTTCCTGCTGTCATTCACCACCCTATGTCTTCTTCTGATGCTGTTTTCATTCTCCTCAATTAATACAGAAATAGAATTCTAGAACTTTAAAAAAATCTTCCTACCGATGTTACTGCTTTTTTCTCCCTTCTCATAAATCATAGAACAACAGTATTGTATATTTGAAAGAAAACTCTTATGTATGCAGGGAGCTATAATATCTGTATTCTCCTTGGGAAGCAAATAAGGAAAGTCAAGGAGAAAACATTTTTACAGGAAGCCAGAGTATCCAATACAGACTTAAAGGATTGATGGAAGAGTCACTGAACACACCCAAGAGATGTATTTTAATAAAGGAGAAGGGGAGATGTCTAAAAGTTCTAACAAGGAGAGTTTAGGGAATGAACACTACCTTTGTGGTAATTATGCATTTTATTACAGATTAGCAGGGATATGAAATGTCTTTGGTTTTTGATTGGATGCATGCAAATTTAGAATATTTTTAAGCTTCTGTCAGATGGTAAAAAATGATAAAAGTTATCTAATTTTTATAGTGAAGTGATCAGAACATGTTTGTCCCTGCCTGCTCTCGCTGTTTTAGTGGAATGGGCTCCTGGACATGGGAACCATTCTCTGCATATATTCTGCTGTTTTTGAATGTTGCCCTGCTACAGAGCTTGAGATAAGGACGTAAAGGGATGGGGTAAAGGATAGAGGCAGAATGTCTATGCAATTTTTAATACAGCTGCAGGTCTAGGCAATTCGAAACCAATCCTCAAAAATGAAAGCCTTCTCTCCTATGTTTGCACTCTGCCAGGGGAATGTGTGCTGGGAGAGAAGATTCAGAGGTGGGGAAGTACTGTGTCTCAAGTAAAGAGATACTGGAATGAAGGTAAGAAAACAGGATTCACTCAATAGCTACATGATCGTGCAAACAATTTAAACTTGGCTAGCCCTGGGATCACATCTGTAGGCAATAATCTTATTTTATTCACATCAGACTTGATTAACTTGAAGTCAGGTGGATAGCAATAAATAGTGCTTCTCCAGCTTGTGCCTGTTGTATTGTGGGAATTTTTGCCTGCCACCTGTCTGCCAATCCCTTTATCATTTGGGAGGAGCTTTTCTGTAGAAACATCCCATGTGTATACATCATTTTTGTCTCTTTTTCCTCTCCCTATTCCCCATCTAGTATGTTTCCCATGAAGCCATGAAAAAATGGTAGCTACTGGTTTCTTCTGTTACAGATGTCCACATATATGAAAAGGAGTCTTACCTACCTGTATCTTTAAGGCCAATACAATTGTTTCCCCGCAGATCGAACTGTTCTAATGCTCGGTTTTACTAAATTCATGGAGCTATTTTGTGTAAGGACATCGGTGGAAGCCTGGTAGGTAGAGGTGGTCTCTACCCTCTATCTGAAATCTATTTTTAAAGACAGACCACACCTGGAATAATTTACCAAGATCCTTGCAGAAAAAACATACAACAGATGAAAGTGACTATTTAGAGTCCAAGCCCTGCCGGAGGTAAGTCACAGCCTGGCTGGTGGATGGAACTGAGCACTTTAACTGCAAAAAGTCAATCAAGAGGAAATGACAAATATAGATTGTGGTTAAGGAAATACAGGATACTATGTTTGGATACTGAGTAAAATCTTGCTTTACTTTATAATCTAATTTGGAGCAGCCCCAGAAAATTGAAAGATCTTCATAGACTGGAAATTGGAGTTGAAGGAATTTGAAAGATTATGAATATTCAAGGTGATGAGAAATCTTAATATACACTTGTGCCATGACATCAACACCTCAGGGGGCCATAGTGCAGAAAGCTGTCAACAGGCTGAGGGAAAGTGAGAGAATGTGTAGGCTGGAGGGAAGAGAAAAGAGGAAAGACCTGAAAAAAAGTGACACAAACTAATGAGGGAGATCCTGGGGGAAAATGAACTGTGAATAGTCCCCAATATTCAAATGACCACAGAGAAAGTAATTCTACTAAGAAGGGAATACATCCACATTTGTTTTGATAGAAGATGACTCTAACAGAATTCTATAACTCAACGTATGCTTCTGAGTGGGAAAATAAGAATGTTTAGGAAGAAAGATCAGCCAAACCCCAGAGCAATTGGAGAAATAATTATTGCCCAAATCACCTGAAGAAATCTCAGCGTGTATCAGATTAGTAAAAGAGAAATTCCCTAGAGAAATCTCATAAGGAGTGCTATAAGTAAAAACAAAAAAGTGATGAATTTGTGCAGTGGACAATCCCCTACCTAACTACCTGAAAAACATTAATACAAGTCAGTTTGTGGTAACTCCTATGTGTTTATAAATGGCTTAAGGACATTTTTTTTGAAATGACAACATAATAATAGTGTAATTGTGCAGATAACTGAGGTAATATAAATGAAAGTTTTTGAAAGTTTTATACATTAATGTAAGTGCTGTTGTGATATCAATAAATCGGATTTAAAAAATAGAAACCAATCACCATATGGAGCCAAATTTTTCCTATAAAAATGAATTGTTTACCAAGGATAGTGATGGAGACATATCCACAGCAGACAAAAATGCTGTGTTTTAACCAACCCATGTCTTTGATTTCCTAAGCACACGGGAAAATTCGATCTCCCACTCCTCCTGGTATTTAAGCCAGGCCAGATAACTCATTCTGGCCAATGGATTATGGGTAGCAATGCTATAAGTTACTTCTAGGTTGTTAGCTGTAAAACCTCTTCTCCTGGGTGTTCTCACTTCTTTCATGCACCTGGAGGCAAAGACCTGTGAATGGCAGAGCCAAAGGAAGTCGGAATCTAAGAAACACCACATAAAGGATAATGGCCCTGTAGAACACAGCCAGTAGCATCCATGTTGGACATTTACAAGCAGATGATATAAATCTTTGTTATGCTGCGTTACTCTGGGAGTTTACCTGTTATCATTGGACACTATCCTAATTGGAGTAACCTATTGCTAATTACATACATATTCCAAGACTGTTTTATAATTATCTTTTATCCCAGGAAGCACTTCCATTTTTCTCTTTTTTCTGACAATGGAAAATGCTGTTGGTGACACAAAGCTTAAAATGTCAACTCCACCCAAGTTTTATAATTAACTTTGCCTCCTTCTCTCACTCTGATACCATCCACTTGGCATATTCATGTGGAAATGTGGAAACAAAGTGACACACCTCTATTGTGGTTTAGGTAGCACTAATTATATTGTAACTATTATCTACTTTTATCCTGAACAAACATCTTCAATTACTGGAATCTAAGATTTGATTAGATGTTTTTAGTAGTTGCTGTTACATTTTTTTCCCCATTTGACTCGTAATATTGTGAATTATAACTGTCTATTTGGTCTTTAACTCCTTTCCTGTCACAGCGCTCTTAAAACCCTTGGAAATTCTTGTGATGAGAGCCATTAAGGTGCCTTTTATTAGGTTAATGAGGTTAACTTTTGAAAAGTATCTAAGGGTGGGGGCTGATTGCCAATAGAGTCAACCTTGTAATTAGAGAGTTGGAATTTTCAGAACTACTCCCAGACCTTTTGGGAAAATAAAGGGATTGGAGATTGAATTTGATCATCAATGGCCAATGGTTTAATCTATTAGGTTTATTGTGAGAAATAATCCCACTGACCCAATCAAAGGAGGGACAGGGAAACTGGGAGCACAGTGAAGCAAGGCTGTAATCAATGTTCTTGCAAGAGTGGGTGTCTGACCAAACTCTGGGCAGTTAGAGCAGGCAATTTATCTTCTAGCTCGAAGTCCCTCCTCTGATTCCTTACTGGATGAGTACTAAAGAGGTTACCATACCTGGAAGTTGCCTATGCCCATGCAAGGCCAAAAAGTAGTCTGATTGGAACAAATGTACATTCCTTGAGATGATGCAGAGACTTCAGTTCTTTGGCACATGCTCATTGCAAAGTCTGTGAAAAATAAGCCTGCAAAATGGAGAGGGGAAGAATAACCAGGAAGTGAAGTGTCTCAGAGTTTGGGGCTCTATTGTGTGTATGGGGGGGTGGAGACGTGTGTGTGTGTGTGTGTGTGTGTGTGTGTGTGTGTGTGTACATACTTCCAATAGGTTGTAAACCTATTGTTAACTAGACAGCTCAGCTTTTTTCCTTTCTTTCTTTCTTCTTTTTTTTTTGATGTTTATGTTTGAGAGAGACAGACAGACAGAGTGCTAGTGGAGACAGCACAGTTTTTGTTTGGTATTTCTGAAAATGAATCATCTCACTAACTTCTCACATTTATGTAGTGAAGCCTCCTCAAAAACCCAGAAGGACAGTGTTTGGAAAGCTTCTGGATTAGTGATAATGTGGTGATTTGGGGAGAATGGTGCTTTCTTGGAGAGGGCATGGGAGCTTCTAGCCCCTTCCCCATACCTTGCCCTATGTATCTCTTCCATCTGGCTATTCTTGAGTTACGTATTTTTATAATAAACCAATAATCTAGTAATTAAAATGTTTCTCTGAGTTCTGCTGTCTAGCAAATTAAACCCAAAATGGGGATTTGGGAAACTTGGATCTAAAACCAGTCGGTCAGAAGCACAGGTGATGATCTGGACTTGGAATTTTCATAAGTGTGTGTATGGGAGGCAGTCTTATAGGACTGAATCCTTAACCCTTGTCATCTAATGAAATCTCCTCGTAGACAGTGACATAATTGAATTAATTATAGAATACCAGCTAGAGTCTGAGAATTGTTTGATGTTGGGGGGGGGGGAACCCATACATCAGAAATGGGTACAAAACTGTAATTCATGATAGGTTTGCATTCCTATTACATATTTCATATTAATTGTAGTTATGATAGATTTTTCCTAACTATCTTTCCTAATTATCTTTCAGTGTGTACTTTTGCTCTTTTGAAGTTAACATTAGGTTGTTGTTCAGAGACAATTTTTAGAGGAGTTTCAGTCTTGCAGGGAAGCTGAACAGAAAGTACATATTTCCTATGTACCCTCTATTCCCCACTTGTACAGCTGCTGCCACCATCAACATCCTGTACCAGAGTGGCACACTTGTTGCAGTCATTGAACCAACATTGAATAGCATCATCATCCAGATCTGTAGTTCACAGTAGGGTTCAATTTTGGTGTTGTACATTCTACGGGTTTTCATAAATGTACAATGATGTGTATCCAACATTATAGTACCACATATAGTAGCTTCACTGATTTAAAAATCTTTTGTGGTCTATTATTCATCCCTCCCTCTTCCCTATGTCCTGTCACCCACTGATATTTTCACTGTCTCCATACTTTCACCTTTTCCAGAATGTTGTATAATTGGAATCTTATGTATTCTTTTCAGATTGGCTTATTTCACTTAGTATTATGCATTTAAGAATCCTCTGTCTTTTTATAACTTGATAGTTCATTTCTTGTTAGCACTGAATAATACTCCATTGTCTGCATCTACAACAGTTGCTTTATCTATCCACCTACTAAAAGATGTCTTGGTTGTTTATACATTTTGGCATTTATCAAGTGAGTTACTATAAGCATTCACATGTAGGCTTTTGTGTGGACATAAGTTTTAACTCATTAGGGTAACACCAAGGAGTACGATTGTTATAGTATATGGTAAGAATATGTTTAGTTCAGTTAAGAAACTGCTACACTGTCTCCCAAAATGGCTGTATCATTTTGCATTCCCATTAACAATGAAAGAGAGTTCCTGTTGCTCCATATATTTGGTAACATTTGATGTTGTCGTGTTTTGGATTTTGACCATTCTATTAGATGTGTAGTGTATCTCATTGTGTTAACTTACAATTCCTTAGTAACATATGATGTCAGACATCTCTTCAAATACTCCTATCTTCTTTGGTAAGTTGTTGTTCACATCTCTTGCTTATTTTTTAAAGGATTTTTTTTTATTCTTCAGTTTAAAGAATTCTTCATGTATTTTGGGTAACAGTCCTTTTATCAGATATGTCTTATGTAAGTATTTTCTCTCAGTTTGTGGCTTGTTTTCTCATTCTCTTGATAATGTCTTTTGCAGAATAGAAGTTTTTAATTTCATGAATTTCAATTTATCAATTATTTTTTAAATGGATAATTCCTTTGGAGTTGTATCTAAAAGTCACCATCAAACCCAATATCATCTAGATTTTCTCCTATATTATTGTCTAGGAATTTTATAGAATTGTGTTTTACATTTAGGTCTGTGATCCATTTTGAGTTAATATTTTTCTATGTCTCCATTCATTTTTTTTTAATGTGTGGATGTCCAGTTATTCCAGCACCATTTATTGAAAGAACTATCTTGTCTCCATTGTATTTGTCAAAGATCAGCTGACCTTATTTGTGTGTACCTACTCTGGGCTCTCTACTCTGTTAAATCAATCTATTTTTCTATTCTTTTGTTTAGTTTGTTTTTTTAACATTGCTGCTGATTTCTATTACAGATAAGAAAGGGCTTTAACATTTTGTGAAGGGAGAGTAGGGTGATTTTTAAGTCTTCCAAGACTTAGTATCTTTGAAAGCTATCCCAGTTTTCCACACTTGGCAACTTCTTTTAAATAGTATTTTGGCACACAGGAATAGGTAATCCAATTTATTTTGCCCAGTCTTCTAGTGAATAAATTAATAGTTAACTCTCTTACAATATATAAAGGAAACCATATATATATATATATATATATATATATATATATATATATATATAATTATTAAATCTAGAACTGAATTGCAGAATAGAGTAATATTTTACTTAAATATTATGATTAATAAAAAGTAAATTATGAAGTGGAAATTGACCAAAATGCCAATTTGCCAATTCCCTTGAGAGAGAGAGAGCAATTTTTATTATCCAAATTAAAATACAACTATTTTAACCTTTCCTTTCAAATCTATTTTTGATTTAATCACTGAATATGCTCAGAAATTGCTAATATTTTCTTCCACATTCAACAGACTTTCAATTATTTGCAGTGCTTGATTATTGCTATTTCATAAAAGTATTTACTTTAACACATAGGAGTAAATCAATTTTAAATATATTTAAATAGGTGTTTTTCCATTTAAATTGTATTTAAGGAAGGACTCTACTTTTGATTTGGCCTTTTCCTTTAATGTAGAAAGAAACAGAAAAAAATTTTTTTCTTATAAGGTGCTTTTTGACCTAGTTAGTTAATTCATTAATTTGAATAATTTAGATAGTGTTTTCTTAATTGTGAGTCCAATATTAGGTATGAATCCAGGTGCAAAATCACCTCTGACAATTATACTCTTGGATAAATGAGACTGAATTGCCGTGATTATGAGGAGATTCTTCTGCTATTTCATTCTAAGGGCAATCAAGTAGCTGGAGCACATTCTTCAACTTCTCAGATGTAATGTTTTTTGAATAATTGATTGAAATATTGAAAGATATTGGTAACATAAGTGACTTATAAACCCAAAGTAACTTACTCTTCAATATTAATTAAAAAAATTTTTTTAACCTTTACTTTTTTTTTTTTTTGAGAAAGATAGAACACTAGCAGGGGAGGGGCAGAGAGACAGGGAGACACAGAATCTGAATCTGAGCTCTCAGCACAGAGCCAACATGGGGCTCAAGCTAAAAAACTGAGATCATGACCTGAGTCGAATTCAGCTGCTTAAACCACTGAGCCACCCAGACATCCCTTTAGTATTAGTTTATATTTGTATAAGCTGTTTATATATCTTTGTGAATAGTTTATCATTATAAAAATATATCAATATTTCTTTACAAATCCTTTAGTGCCTGATAAACATGGAAAACAAAAGTTACATTGCAAACAAAGTAACTTCTATATTCCAGACTCAAGGAACCAGAGAAGAAAAGACAAAGAAGATTGCAAGTCTAGAGAGCTGGGAAACTCAAGACATAAGTCCCCAAATTGTTCCAGTTGTTTCCTTGGAGAAATAACTGACTACAGCCTAATGAGCTAGAATCCAATCAGAACCTAGCAGTTTTGCTGAGATGAGGAGGCATAGATACTTGTGAATGGAAGCTGAAGCAATGCAGCAGAGAGGGGAATTGAAGAAAGAAGGTAATTTCCAGAAACCTGTTTGGGTTTCATGTGTCTTCACCTGGGTAGCACCTGCACAGAATAAGACTATTTGAGGGTCACCAAGAATAGCTGCTGTGAAGCTGAGAGCAGAACAAAGGTACTAAGAGGTCTAGTGATGTTGGGGGTCATTATGTTCTCACAGAGCGTCAGAAATACCTAGTACCTCATTAACATTCTTTAGACACCCTGCTGAGACTTCAGAAAAGTCTCCTGTAAGAAGCAAGTATCACATCCTAGAATAGGACCTACTCTAGATCCATGCTTACAGAGTCTAAATCAAATCCTTACAAGATATGCAAGAAAGACCGTTTGAGTAGCATCTAGTTAGAGAGGTTTGAGAAACATTTTAGGTTTTCCAGAGACCTGCCCTAACAGAGCATCAAAGCAAGCCTAGAGTAGGATGGGGTAATCACTCAGTAGTTACACTGCCTACTACAAAAATCAGCAGTCTGCAGAGGAGAATGACAGAATCCAAAATTTTTGCAACATACTATCTACATTGTCCAGGATGTAATAAAGATTTCCTAGATATGCAAAAAACTGGAAACTTGTAGCCATAGTTCAGAAAAAATGGCACTCAATAAAAACTGACATTGAAATAATCCAGATAGTAGCGTTAGCAAACACCTTAAAGAAGCTATTACAAAATATGCTCACATAATTAAAGAAAAATATGATTTTAATAAGGAAGCAGGAAACTTAACAGAGGAAATAAAATTACAAATAAAGAAAGAAAATGGATGTCTTAGAACTGGAAATTACTCTAATTAAAATAATAATATAATAAATGGACATAATAAGAGAAATTTTATGATCTAATATAAAGTTAAAGACATTTAAAAATAGTCATATTCATATATAAATACATATATAAATCAATAGAACAAAATAACAACCTAGAAATAATTTACATGTATATGTTCAAGTGTTTTTTAATCCTGGCACTATGGTAATTGAAGGGGAGAAATGATACATTCTTTTAAAAGAAATGGGACAGACATAACTAAATATTGATATTAAAAATGTGAAAATTAACCCTTATTGCATATCATAAACAATTTTATTTCAAAATTAGTAATTAGTAATGATATTAAGTATCTTCTGATGACTTTCCTATATCTCCTTTTGTTAAGTATCTAACACTTCACGTTTTTAAAATGAGTTGCTTTTTTTGTTGAGTTCTAAGGGTTTATATAAATTCTGGATGCAAATATTTTGACAGATACATGTATTGTGAATACTTTCTTCCACCCTGTAACGATTTTATGCTTATAAAAATTTGTTTCATTTTTTTATTCAAATTTTATTTAAATTCCGGTTAGTCAATATACAGTGCAATATTGGTTTCAGGAGTAGAATTCAGTGGTTCATCACTTACATATAACAACCTGGGCTCATCATAACAAGTGCCCTCCTTAATACCCATCACCCATCTAATCACCCATCTAGTAGCCCATCCCCTATCCACCTCTCTCCATCAACCCTCTTTTCTCTATCATTAAGAGTCTCTTATGGTTTGTTTCCTCTATTTTTTCCCCCTTCCCATATGTTCATCTGTTTTCTTTCTTAAATCCCACATATGATTGAAACTATATGGTATTAGTCTTTCTCCAACTGATTTATTTGGCTTAACATAATACACCCTAACTCCATCCACATTGTTGCAAATGACAAGATTTCATTCTTTTCAATGGCTGAATAATATTCCAGTGTGTGTGTGTGTGTGTGTGTGTGTGTGTGTGTGTGTCTGTGTGTACACATCTTCTTTATGCATTCATGAGTCAATGGATATTTGGGATCTTCCCATTATTTGGATATTGCTGATAATGCTGCTATAAACATCTGGGTGTACGTACCCCTTCAAATCAGTATTTTTGTATCCTTTGGATAAGTAACTGGTAGTGCAATTACTGGATTGTAGGGTAGTTCTATTTTTAAGTTTTTGAGGAAACTCCATGCTGTTTCCCAGAGTGGCTGTACCGGTTTACATTCCCACCAACTGTGCAAGAGGGTTCCCCTTTCCCTACATCCTTGTCAACACCTGTTGTTTCTTGTGTTGTTGTTAATTTTAGCCATTCTCACAGGTATGACGTGGTATCTCATTGTGGTTTTTGATTTGTATATCCCTGATGGTAAGTGATGTTGTGCATCTTTTCATGTGTCAGTTAGCCATCCAGATATCTTCTTTGGAAAAATGTCTATTCATGCTATCTTCCCATTTCTTAACTGGATTATTTCTTGGGTGTTGAGTTTGATAAGTTCTTTACAGATTGTGGATACTAACCCTTGATCAGATATGTCATTTGCAGATATCTACTCCCATTCTGTACACTGTCTTTTAGCTTTGTTGATTGTTTCCTCACTGTGCAGAAGCTTTTTTCTTGATGAGGTCCCAATGGATCATTTTTGCTTTTGTTTCCCTTGCCTCTGGAGATGGGTCTAGTAAGAAGTTGTTATGGCTGACGTCAGAAAGGTTGCTGCCTTTGTTATCCTCTAGGATTTTGATGGCTTCCTGTCTCACATTTGGGGTATCTCATCCATTTTGAATTTATTTTTGTGTATGGTGTAAGAAAGTAGTCCAGTTTCATTCTTCTGCATGTTGCTGTCCAGTTTTTCCAGCACCATTTGTTGAAGAGACTGTCTTTTTTTCCATTAAATATTCTCTCCTGCTTTGTGGAAGATAAGTTGACCATAGAGTTGTTGGTCCATTTCTGGGTTTTCTATTCTACTCCATTGATTTGTGTCTTTATCCTCATACCATGCTATCTTGATGACTACAGCTTTGTAAGATATCAGATCATGACGAATAAGATACCTGTATATCTGTAAGATACCAGAATCATGATGCTCCAGCTTTCCTTTTCTTTTTTGGAGTTGCTTTGGCTATTTGGGGTCTTTTGTGGTTCCATACAAATTTTAGGATTGTTTGTTCTAGCTCTATGAAAAGTGCTGGTGGTATTTTGATAGGGATTGCATTAAATGTGTGGATTGCTTTGGGTAGTATAGACCTTTTAACAATGTTTTTTCTTCCAATCTATGAGCATGGAATGTTTTTCCATTTCTTAGTGTCCTCTTCAATCATAAGTGTTCTATAGTTTTCAGAGTACAGATCTTTTACCTCTTTGGTTAGGTTTATTCCCAGTATCTTATGGATATTGGCACAATTGTTAACGGGGTCAAGTCCCTGATTTCTTTTTCTGCTGCTTCATTATTGGTGTATAGAAATGCAATAGATTTCTGTGTATTGATTTTATAGTCTATGGCTCTGCTGAATTCATGTATTAGTTCTATCAATTTTTTGGTGGAGCCTTTTAGGTTTTTCCATAGAGTGTCATGTCATTTGCAAATAGTGAAAGTTTGGCTTCTTCTTTGCCCATATGGATGCCTTTTATTTTATTTTTTTATAGTTGTTGTTATCTGATTGCTGGGGCTAAAGACTTCCAATACAATGTTAAATAGAGATGGTGAGAGTGGACATCCCTGTATTGTTCCTAACCACAGAGAAAAAGCTCAGTTTTTCCCCATTGAGGATGATATTAGCTGTGGGTCTTTCATAGATGACCTTTATGTTGTTGAGGTATGTTCCTTCTATCTTTATTGAGCATTTTTATCAAGAATGGATGCTGTATTTTGTCAAATGCTTTTCTGCATCTGTTGAGAGGATCATGTGGTTTTTATCCTTTCTTTCATTAATGTGGTGTATCACATTGATTGATTTACAGATATTAAACAACCTCTGCAGCACAGGAATAAATCCCTCTTGATTGTGGTGAATAATTCTTTTAATGTTTTGTTGGATTGATTTGCTAGTATCCTGTTGAGAATTTTGTTCATAATAATTTGTTGTAAAAAGATTTTTATATTGCTGAATTTCAACTTATCTATTTTTTGTGCTTGTTTTTTCTTCCAGTATTTTTTATATTTCAGCTTCTATATTTAGATCTATTACTAAATAATGATAGATGAATGATAGATGAAGTAATTGGGGAAAAAAGTTAAAAGTTAAAAAAAAATACTAGCTTGTATGGAGGCAAGTTTTTTTCTTAACTTCTTTAAAGACTAAATCATTTATTTACTTCTTACACTGTTCAAAAGCCCAGAAAAAGAAAAAAAATACTGCACATTTATTTTACTAAGTTAAAATATATCTGATTCCAATATTGCATATAGAGGTACAAATTTAATTTAAAAATTAGTAAATTCAGTCAGAATAGTGTTGCAAGATCACTTATAGCTTATTGCAAAAATAAAGGAAAGATGAGGGTATTGGGAAATATATTATAAAAAGTAAATAAATCCACTAAAATTACATTTAAACCACATTTGGAGCTTGCTTTAATTTAAACAATTTCTGATAATAATATGCCAGCTTTTTACGCTACTTAAAACCTATTTGACCTTTTGGATTTTTACTCCGTATCTCGAACTTGTTACAGAAACATGTTCATTTCATTAGAATGTAAATCCTCAGGTAACACTTTTCAAATAGTGCTCCTTCATATGTTTATGTACTACTGCTTACTTAAAAATTAGTTTTAACATATTGCTGATAATTTAGGGAATTAACAAGATCACTTTACAAATATGTATTAAATTTAACAAACAGGAAATGAATTGGTTTGGCTGCCAAGTTTAATTTGTTTCCATGAAGTTTACAGAATAAAACTCCTACTAGTGCTGTACATACAGTTAAGTTTCTTGGAAATGTTTTGCTGTGCAAGTTTGCAGCTCTCTATTGGTGTTTTCTTTTGATTATTTCCTTTATTGTTGTGTTTGTCGGTTTTGCCTATTCAGGCCAACTAACTTGAGGAAACTTAAAACCACAAGGCCAGCTTATTTAAGCTGAACATGGGAAAGGACTCAGATGAGCCTTCTAGATTCATTCTCTTGCTTTGGTGTGATTGTTGTACAATAACTGGTGAACATGGAACCAGCTTTCTTTTCGTAATAGTGCATTATAATTCATTAACTTTTGGATAGTCCCGATTATAATTTAGAAAGATAAAGAATCACCATTCAGATATACTGGGTCTTATAGTTAGCCTGCTTAAAACTGGACTTAACCTGCAAAACTAAATAAATTATTACATTTTTAATTTATTGATGAGATAAGGGATGTATTATCTTTGGATAATTTGTTAATATCTGTTGAAGTTACCTGAACATGAACTTTGGCAAAGTAGTATCAATTCTAGGATTTATCTGTGGTAGAGGCTTCTATTGCTCCCACACATCCACCTCTGTCCTTCTGGGCAAATGAGAAAATTATAATTTTATGTCCCTTGGCAAGTAGAATTATATAATTAATTCTGGCCAATGGCTGGGGAGAATAAGTGGTAAGTGTCATTTACACACTGAAACATTTAGTTACTGCTGTGATTCTTGAGTCTTCTCTTGCTGTGGTGATCATGGAGTTAGCCACTGGTCAGGATAACGGAACAAAAATTCAAAATAACAGAAGCACTGTGTCACCACATGGAGGACAATTCCTTATGAGATTCTTTGAAACTGCAGCAGACTTTGTAGATAAGAAATAAACTGGTTGAACCACTGACGCTGTGGAATTGTTACTGTAGCCTAATATACTTCATAAAAACATCACTTGTAGGGTGCCTGAGTGGATCAGTTGTTTGAGTGTCTGACTTTGGCTCAGGTCATGATCTCATCTTTCATGAGTTAGAGCCCAGGATCAGACTCGCTGCTGTCAGCACAGAGCACACGTCAGATCCTCTGTCCTCCTCTTGTTCTCTCTCTCAAAAGTGAATAAAATAAAAA
This sequence comes from Felis catus, assembly GCF_018350175.1. Classification (NCBI taxonomy): domain Eukaryota; kingdom Metazoa; phylum Chordata; class Mammalia; order Carnivora; family Felidae; genus Felis; species Felis catus. The sequence continues at coordinate 63,763,424 of NC_058379.1, read as the reverse complement.
AAAAAAAAACACTCACTTGTGCACTCCAAAATATATGTACAAGGATGTTGATTGCAACAGTGATATAATAAAAAGACTGGGAAAAACTAGTATCATAAATAGGAAACAGATCAAATAAATTATAGTAGTCCATACAATGCATATAGAAGAATACACAATATATTTTTGACAATAATAATTTGTTTTTTTAAATGTTTTTATTTATTTTTGAGACAGAGAGAGGCTGAGCATGAGCAGGGGAGGGGCAGAGAGAGAGGGAGACACAGAATCTGAAGCAGGCTCCAGGCTCTGCACTGTCAGCACAGAGCCCTACATGGGGCTTGAACCCACAAACTGTGAGATCATGACCTGAGCTGAAGTCAGATGCTTAACCGACTGAGCCACCCAGGCACCCCTTGACAATAGTAATTTGTGATGAGTCGTAGGATTTGTGTCAAGATGGAGTGAAACTCATTTTGCATGATAAAATCTTCACTTTTTGAACTGTAGCACATGCTAATATGTTATTTTTATAACAATCCTTGTTTAAAAGTTTATAGTAATCTCTATTGAATCCTACCACATATACGGCATTTTCAATCTTAAAATTTTATAAGATATGTTAGAAAAATTATTTTGGCTAAACAACGAATATTTATAAATGTCTGACTATATTATTCAATCTCAAGTTAGAGATCAACAAATATGTAAATTATTAAAATTAAAAATTAAATTTGAATTTGAAAGTTCAAAACTATTCAAAATTGAAAGAAAATTCCATTTTTCAAATTGAGACCAATTCATTGGAAAATAATCCTAGATTTCATAGATTAAAGGGTTACACTTTGTAATATTATAGTTTGTTATAGCAGGATTTCAACCTAAACAAATTACAGAAATAAATATTTAGCCGAATATTTCAGGTATAAAACTGTAGCTTTGAAATTTTTTGGTCATAAAATACTCATTCCTTCTATTTAGTTTTGTAATACATAATTAATAATTTAAACTCATAATATAAATTTATGGTAATTAAATACTTGTCTTCTTATGTATTGCATTACTGCCTAAGTTTTTACTTGCATAAACTGTTTATTTAATGGAAATGATCATGATGGATCATTTTCCAACTTGAAGATTCAATAATTCCATGATTATTTTCTAATAACTGCAAGCCATAGTTTATAAAGTTTGTTCATTTACTTGACACCTGACACAGTAAGTATACTTCTTCAAAAGAGCCTAAATAAGAAAATTAATTACCTTTTTTGAGTCTGGAAAACTAATATACATGATGCACAAATGCTTAGTGCTGAAATAATTCACTCAGTGAGGAAAATGAAAATAAGAACATTTGACAAGTTCCTAAAGAGCAGTCTTCAGGGGAAGTACCCTCTTTATATTCATTTGTGAGGTTCCTAATAATAAAAGCTTCACTTAAAATACTACCAGTTGTTTAACAGGGGAATCATCCCTGAATTGCCGACAGCTGTCAGTTAAAATAAATTTTTGTAACTAATCTTCAAGTGTTACATTCATTTTACACAGCTTTTATTGGACTCTAATTTCAAAGAAACTTAAAAAAAAAACCCAATTTACAGACTCAAAGCATTCGTCTCTTAGTTTTTTTTTTTTAATGTTTTTTTTTTTTCAACGTTTATTTATTTTTGGGACAGAGAGAGACAGAGCATGAACGGGGGAGGGGCAGAGAGAGAGGGAGACACAGAATCAGAAACAGACTCCAGGCTCCGAGCCATCAGCCCAGAGCCTGACGCGGGGCTCGAACTCACAGACCGCGAGATGGTGACCTGGCTGAAGTCGGACGCTTAACCGACTGCGCCACCCAGGCGCCCCCCTAATGATAAAAGCTTCACTTAAAATACTACCAGTTGTTTAACAGGGGAATCATCCCTGAATTGCCGACAACTGTCAGTTAAAATAAATTTTTGTAACTAATCTTCAAGTGTTACATTCATTTTACACAGCTTTTATTGGACTCTAATTTCAAAGAAACTTAAAAAAAAAACCCAATTTACAGACTCAAAGCATTCGTCTCTTAGTTTTTAAGGTGATTTTCATTGGCAACAAAACCATCCATGGTAACTTACTGACCCCACAACGTCTCTGTTCTTTCATAAAATACCTATGGTTAGTTATTTTAACTATAGTTTTATTTAAATAAAGTTTCCTATGTGCCAAGCACAGCGCTTGGTCTGAAAATCTGACTGCACTAGGTCTCTGCCATTGAAACTAACTTCCAGTTTATATGTTAGTCTGGTCTCTAGTGCTTTCTGTCTCTCTGTCAGTCTTTTCTATGCAGACATACACAAATTCATGCGCAGAATTGCATGTGCACACAAACATACACACTCAGACTCTTGCACACAAGGCTGCACACCCCCCCCAGAGCTTTATTACTAGTTTTTGCTGAGGTTCTTTCTTGTATCATTAATTTTCAGTGTTATAATAGCTGTGTTCAAGTAGAGAGGTGTTCGGATGCCACTCAGGAGAAGCACGGTTTCCTGTCACAGCACATATTAGTTGATCATTCTGTTCCTCAAACCAAATGATGGGTTACTTGTAGGAGTCTAAGTGGCTCACATAGTCTTAATGAATGAATAGAAGGAGCATCTGTGGAAGAATTTGGTGCAACAGTTGGCAGCTGGGGAGATTTCAACTAATCCTGCCTTCTTGTGATCGGCGAGGTGTCTCTGAAATGAGTAAAATTGATTATGATGGGTTTTTTGGAAGTGTAAATAATGTCTTCTCTTTTTATTTTTAAAGTCAGCTCCTGTTCGTATTTGCATGGCCAATATTTATTATCAGCCTGCTCTGTCTATTTATATTGATCATTCCAATTATGGAAAGTAAAGGGAGGGTATGGGAAATATGTTGACTACTATTACCTGGCATGGTGAATTATAATGACTAGCTCTCATTCAAACGTACATATTTCTCTTATTTTTGCCTTGTCTGGTTTGCTGTTGGCCATGATTTGGAAGCAGAAGACAGAAAGATGCAACTCTGAGAGCAGCAAGGAACATTTGAGAATTATGCAAAAACGGCGTCCAAAAGTTTTACCAGGGATTTGAGTTAAACACGGAGTGAAATTCTAGCCTGAGATGCTGACTGAATTTTAATGATATCATTTCGTTCCTAACTTATGTCTCAGGCAGTCAAGTTTAGAAAAATGTAAAATATCTTGGGAACTGAAGATGACATAGCTTGATGACACCTGTCTCCTCACTTAATTCTGAAGCATTTGTCAGTTTTACCTGCATGTGGCATCTTTTTGTTATCATCTCAGTAGCTAAGGTTTCTAGTTCCAGTCACATGAAGTTTTGCTCAAATTAGACTTTTCATTAGAAAAGCATCACTGGTAGATTAGAGTACTCCAGAATGCATAAGTAAGCACCCACTTAAGTTCAGGTTTCCAGAGCAATAAAAATTAAAAGTAGCTCAAATGTAAAAACAAAATCATAACTTTTTATTTACTATTATTACAATAAGAATATTTTCAAATAGGCATGCCAACATTAAATTAAGATAAAGGTAAATATTCATAAAATTCTTTTAACAGGTACACATTCATTCTATCAGTGCTTCTTTTCCTAAACCTGTTTAGTTCAGAGACATCCTTGGAGTTTATCTTTAAAATAAGACTATACATTGTATAAGAATATTAACATAATTTATCTGGGTTCCTATTTTTGCCAGGCCCAACAGAAATCTATCTTGGTGTGGCTATTATGCATGTACCATGCACCAATCTTAAGTGTAGGGGGTATAAAAACACAAAATCATACACTGATGAACATTCTGGATGTTACTGTTCTTATCATAAAAAATGGTGCAATAAAATTTACGTTCCATTGGCAGACAAAGATATTAAGTAACCAAAAAAATAATCCCCAAACTTCCTTTGAGATAAATGCTATAAAGGACAGAACATAGTGGTATGAAAATGTGTAACAGGTGGACCTAATTTAGAATGAGGAAAGTGATATTTTATCTGGGGTATAGAAGATGACTTTGTAAAGTTGGAGGACATTGGAGTTAAAAAAAATTCCCAGGAAAGTAAATCATATAAAAAGTGTCCCTTGGAAAGCAATATGTATACAAGGAACTGAAATGGGTGCTGTGTCTGACTTGTAAACCCTATCTCGTTCCTATTCCTGTTTGTCCCTCTCTCCTTAACCCATTTTGCTCAACCTCCTAACCCCTCCCCTCTGCCAACCATCAGTTTGTTCTCTTTTATAGGTATGATTCTGCTTTTATTTGTTTATTCATTTCTTGTTATTGTTTTTTAGGTTCCACTTATGAATGGAATCATATGGTATTTGTCTTTCTCAAACTTATTTCACTTGATAATACCATCTATGTCCTTCCATGTTGTCTCTAATGGCACAATCTCATCCTTTTTTATAGCTGCATAATATTCCTCTGTGTTTGTGTGTGTGTGTGTGTGTGTGTGTGTGTGTGTGTGTACAACACATTTTCCTTACCTTTGGTTAAATACCCAGTGGTGGAATTATTGGACCGTATAATATTTCCATTTTTAATTTTTTGAGGGACCTCTATAGTGCTTCCATAGTGGCCACACCAGTTTACATTCCCACCAATAGTGCACGAGGGTTCCTTTTCCATATCCTTGCTAACACTTACTATTTCTTTTCATTTTGATTTTAGCTCTTCGAATTGATGTAAGGCGGTATCTCATTGTGGTTTTTATTTGCATTTTCCTGATGATGAGTGATGTTGAGCATCTTTTTATGTGTCTGTTGGCCATCTGGATGTCTTCTTTGGAAAAATACCTATTCAGGTCCTCTGCCCATTTTTTTTTTTTGGATTGTTTGTCTTTTTAGGGTTAAGTGTAAGTTCTTTATACATTTTGGATGTTAACCCCTTATTGAACATATGATTTGCAAATATCTTTTCTCTTTCAGTAGGTTGTCTTTTTTGTTGTTGATTGTTTCCTTTGCTGTGCAGAAGCTTTTCATTCTGATGTAGTCCCAACCATTTAGTTTTGCTTTTTTTCCCCCTCTTGCCTCAGGAGAGGAATCTAGAAAATTGCCACAGTTGATGTCAGAGAAATTACTGCTTGTGCTCTCTTCTAGGATTTTTATGGTTTCAGGTCTCACATTTAGATATTTAACCCATTTTGAGTTTATTTTTGTGTAGGGTGAAAGAAAGTGGTCCAGTTTCATTCTTTTACATGTAACTGTCCAGTTTTCGCAGCACCATTTATTAAAGAGACTGCTCTTCCCCCACTGTATATTCTTGCCTCCTTTGTCATAGTGTAATTGACTATATATGCATAAATTTATTTCTGGTATCTCTGTTCTTTGATCTGTGTGTCTACTTTCGTGCCAGTACTATACTGTTTTGCTTACTACAGATTTGTAGTATATCTTGAAATATGGTATTGTGATACTCCAGCTTTATTCTTCTTTCTCATGATTTCTTTGGCTATTTGGGGTCTTCTGTGGTTCCATATAAATTTTAGTATTGTTTGTTCTAGTTTTGTGAAAAGTGCTATTGGTATTTTGGTAGGGATTACACGGAATCTGTAGATTGCTTTGGGCATTATGGGCATTTTAACAATATTAGTTCTTCCTATCCATGAACATGGACTATCTTTCCACTTTTGTGTTATCTTCAATTTTCTTTTATTAGTGTTTTATAGTTTTTGGAATATAGGTAGTTGACCTCCTTGGTTAAGTTTATTCTTAGGTATTTTATTCTTTTTCATGCAGTTGCAAATGGTGTTGGTTTTTAAATTTCTCTTTCTACAACTGGACCTAACTTTTAACCAACTGTTTGCAAATCTATGGAATCATTCTATCCTATCCAGTGTGCTAATATGTATGACAACCGTGAACTCTCACTTTTTAGAATTAACAGCAATTATGACTTTTTTTTCCTTCAGTGGGCTACTTGATGAACTATTTCCTTGTCAGTTGTGTACTTCCTTCCTGGTAAGTTAATAGACTCAAGATGAAATGTTTTATCTCCAGTCTTTCCTGTGTGATATATCCATGATAGTTTTAGAAATCTTGTAATACTGGAGGTTCTTCAGAGAGGCCCGTTTGATGTACATTACTAAGTAAAATCTTTTAATGTAGCCACTTACCTCTCCAGATGTCAACAATACAATCACTCTCAAATTATAATATATTTAGTAATATTATATGATTAATATCTTTGTTCCTTACAAATAAACAAGGAAATATAAGAATCTGCTGCTTATTTAGTCATTGATATTCATGTGTATTTTTCTGTCTTTTCCTTCTAGAAGGAAAAGCAAAGTTTTTGTCTACTTATTTGCCAGTGGGTTCCCAGTGACTGTCTTGGGAATAAATTGAGCCTTTTTCTGAATTCTTAGATTGAGGAGAGGAGAAGCATGACCTCTTACAATGTAACAATTACTTGGCTTCCTCCAGCAATTTACTGTCTTTGTGTATGACATTGTACTTCTCCACATTAGGTGCTTTCTTGAAGTTCTCTCCTCTTTAAGAAAATGGATACTGTGAACCATATATTACTCACAATGCCTAAGAATGAGCACTCAGTATTTCCTAGATTCTATACTAAGCATGTTACATGTATTAAACAAAGTGGTAGTCACAACAACTCTATAATTTAGGTCCTAATAGACCTGCCTTTGAAAGATGAGAAACCTAGAAGTTGAAAAGATGAATTTAATTGAGATCACAGAAAAAATCAAGTAGTACACAGGAAACATAAACTCAGAAAGTTTGACTCTTTTTAAATTTTTTTTTACTGTTTATTTATTTTTAAGACAGAGAGAGACAGAGCGTGAGTAGGGTAGGGGCAGAGAGAGAGGGAGACACAGTATCTGAAACAGGCTCCAGGCTTTGAGCTGTCAGCACAGAGCCTAATGCAGGGCTTGAACCCATGAACTATGAGATCATGACCTGCACCAAGGTTGGACACTTAACTGACTGAGCTACCCAGGTGCCCCAGAAAATTTGACTCTTAACTGCATCTACCAGTCAGCAACAGATTTAATTTTTCTTTATCTTTTTCAAATAATCTACAGGAACAATAATTCGATTTATGTTTCTCATCACTAGAATTCATATAAATTTTGTACTCTCTCTATATATATATTTAAGCAAAGTTCTATTTATTAAGGTTCCTCTTAACTGGATCTGTGCTTGATGTTTGCCTTTTAAACCAGAATTTGGATGAGATTTAAATATCAATTGGGCAAGAAATTTTGGGTTTTTTTTCTCTTGACTAAGGGTGCTAATTTTTGAGTGTTGAAGTAATATCTGAAAAATATTAATAATGATGGCAATGGTGATGAAGATGATGATACTAGGATGTATAATAATGTCCAATTCCTTCATAGGCCACATCTAATTTGATTGTCTTTTCTTTATTATTAGATGATTATTTTGTTCCCACTCAACTCAAAGAGCTTTGGTGTTCTCTGATTCAGAAATTGACTTTTCCATGAGCTTAGGCATACAAACTGGTCATTTTAGAGACTTTATACAGATAATCTTGTGAAATGATTTCCTTGGAATTGTACTTTATCTCTTTTATTTATGGAGCAGCTTGATTGTGACACTGGTAGATTATTAATGAGGTATATAAGCTTATTTTTAGAAGAGAAGACACAAATTCACACAGGTGTTTTATTCTTTCAAACTGTATAATGAGCTATTATAAGACCTGCTTTTCAGTTCTTTAGATATGAGAGAAAACGCCATTGAGGTAAAACCCATTTCCAAGGAACACGGGTACTTTAATGATGTTGATTTAGTAATTCTGCTTCCCAGGGCCTATTAAAAACTAAATGTTGATCTCATCTATTTACATTAATCATAATCCCATCCACTTATGTACCTGAATAAAACAAACAAGCAAACATGAGTCTGTTTTTTAATTCAGGTATATAAATAAAAGATGCTAAGTAAATTAATAAAAAAGAAGAAACTAGCCTGAGTTAGTTTGAACTCCTTTGAAGGACCTTTAGTTTATCTACTTGAGGAGACTAAAGCAACCCCAAACTTTATTAGGTTAATCAATAATCATTTATTTCCCATTAATTAGTTTTATATATGTATCTGCATCTCAGTGTATATTTTTAAAAAGTAGCTCCTTTTCAGTCAAGTTATTTTCAGACTTAAATTGTGTCTAATTTAAATTGAACTTCTCTCCCAATGGTCTCAAATGTGTTGGATGTAACTTGAGATCATGCTGACAGGGAATTGATTTAAGAGAAGAATGTCATTTTAAGCTTTTCCAGTGTATCTACACTGTAACTTGAAAGTGAATTCTCAGAATGATAATATCTGTTAATATTTGGCCCAATGTCCTACAGTAATCTAATTTGCTTGTTTGCAAGCCAGTATGGCTAATGAACTGTACAAATGATGAGAACCAGTATTTGAAAAGTCCATATCGAAGATAGCATGCAGCTTTGTGAACAGCCATTCCTCAGGGCTCATTTTTGGCAGACAATTACTGAACTGTGGTGGGTTTAATTCAGAGCCCACCTACAGTGGAAGTGGTGCTCATAAGTTACTTCTGGTATTTGTTTTTATTGGCTTTGGAAGTAAAATCTACAGAACACCAAAGTAAAATCTCTGTAATAACATTTATGATAAAAATATGGGCCAAGTTAAGTTCATCATATGCACCATCTTGTTAAAGCAAACTAGGGACATATTGTGATGTTACCAGTCAAAGAATATTAGTTCAATTGATTTTCGTTCATAAAGAATCTGATATTCAGGCTTTATTTCTTAGGTTACTTTTTTTATTCCACAAATTTGAACTGAATATCTACTGTGTACCTGGCACAGGTCCTGGAGAGGAATCAGAGGATGTTGTAGAAAATCTACAATCTTTGGAGACCTATGTCTGTGGCCATGTTCCCTACCTATCAGCTCTTTAGCATTAAAGGACTTACATCTCAGAAAAAGTTAACAGCACTTAAAATAGCTGGAAAATGTTTAAACAGAATGTACAACACACAGTAGATGCTCTGTTAATACTGGTTTATTCTATTATTGACCTTATTTGGGGGATTTAAGTATTAATAATAAATGATCTTGGCCCACCAGGAGCATATCTTATTCATAAAAACTTACTCCAGTTTTTTAACTCCTTGTGGGTCAAGATCATGTATTATATGGCTAAACCTACAGGAGATGATGGTGATGATGATGGTAACACTGTGCCTAACATTGTGTTAAATGCTTTATGTTATTTTGGGTATCTTCAATATGGCAGAATAAAGGAATAATGTTTATATTATTAAGATTATTGTCAAATGTAGAAATTGAGTATTATAAATGTAAAATGACTTTCCCCATATCACACAGCATGTGTGCGAAGAAGGGATTAAACACAGCTCATGTTCATAAAAGACTAATCTTTTATTAACATTCCAGCTTAGTCCTACAACTCCAATGTAACATTCTCAATATCGTTTGTTTGTTATCGAAAATGAAAAGGGAAATATATTTTAATATTTGTAATATTAAAATACAGCTAGTGTAAACCCAGATTGTAACTAGACATTGGCAACACAATCACTTGTAAATTTTTAAAAAAGACAATTTCTTACTGATATATGAATATACCATTCTATTTGTAAACACATTTATTGTACACAATGTTGTCTTTATGTGTGAGACACCTTACAAACAACCTAAAATACACATTCATCTACCTTGTAATAACCTAGAAATTACTGAATTCAGCCAACTAGAGGCCTTCCAGCTGTTTTTATATATAAACTAATCTGACTTTCATTTCTTTCCCACTGACTTTCTTCTCTGAGGTGAATTTTTTCATGATATTATATTGTTTTCTTCCTCCCAAGGTGCCAACAATAATACATTTTTTGTACTCTAAGAGCATGCATTTCAAGTGATATCTTTTTGAAATTAGTTTTATTTTTATTAATTTAACAAATTTAAGGATTATTAGTAATCTAAAATGTTTTAAAATGTATATATACAGAATTTATAATGTTTATTAGCTAATTAATATCATATAACTTCTTACTGGATAGAGCTATTGCATACTTTCATAAAATCATCTGCATAAACAAAGACCCACCTTCCTACTGCTCTGAGAAATAAGTGTGGCAAAAAATAATTGAAATACACAGCTAATCCCAGGGTAATGTATGTGTGTGTATTTTTTAGGGAGTTTTATAATAATACATATAAGAATGAAATGGGCATGAATAGCACATTGGCAGTGGATTGAAAGAAAGCACAATTGAGAAACATCGTGAACTTTTACTTTGGACTTCACTAAATTTTTAGAAATGGTGGGAGGTTGCCTGGCTGGCTCAGTTGGTTAAGTGTCTGACTCTTGGTTTTGACTCAGGTCATGATCTTATAGTTTTGTGAATTTAAGCCCCGCATCTGTGCTGGCAGTGTGGAGCCTGCTTGAGATTCTCTCTCTCCCTTGTTCTCCGCCCCTCCTTAACTCACTGTGTCACTGTCTCTCTCAAAATAAATAAATAAACTTAAAAAAATGGTTGGCCATATGTATAAGGAAGCATATTAAAATTATTTTTGAATTTTGAACTGACTTGGAATGCTATCCAATCATTCCAGCACAGAAACAAACAAACAAACAAAAATCAGAGTTCACCTACTTCCGAGATTTGGCAGTTAACTGACTGGGTTAAGGTTTCCAATTTGTCCCCCCCAAAACACACAACAAAATGAAAAGAATCAGGATATTGGAGTAAGAACCCCAAGCTGCAAAATGTTCAGTCAAGTACACTTTAAGGCATTTTTTATTCATAGAAAACATGGGAGAATCATTAGAAAGAGGTGAAAATGTGTGTGTGTGTGTGTGTGTGTGTGTGTGTGTGTGTGTGTGTGTGTGTCAGTGGGGGGAGCTGCAGGTGATAATTTTTATTGGAATCAACAGACTGTAAGCAGAAACTTCAAGTGTTTTTGTAGTCTACTTTGTTTCAGAAGCAGTGAATAGTATGACTGATTCAATTTGTTTGTAATCGGATTCACCATTATGTTATTTTATTTTTAGTACTTTGACATGTAAAGATGTAGGTTTCCACTAGCTGAACATGCAGCTGAACATTTCCAGTAAACTGAATGTTGCTGCTTAAGGAGACTCTTTCCTTTAAATATCTGATAAATATGATGGTGATGGTTTGTCCCATATAATACATACATATATATATATATATGGGGAGAGATTTTATATATATACATATATATACATGTATATATATGTATATATGTATATATATAGTTAGGATTTACTCTGAATGATTTCTATATTTTCCTAAAATAAGAGCACAGAAATTTGACTAGAATTTAGAAATCTGACTTAAATTTCAGTGTTTAGCTCTCCTACTTGCTGGTTAGAGTATTGATATACAACTTCTGCTGAGGGCAACATGGCCTTAGGATCCATTGATAGAGCAATTCCAGTCCTCAGAAAGTTGTTTCCGCTATACCTCTAAATGTGCAATAGAGTAAGAATATGTGATTATTGATTTCATCATTGACTGAAGGAATAATAGGTTAGAGTCATTCCAAAGTCTTAATGCAGAGTTTCATAAATACAGAAGAATGGAATCCTTTTCCATTTTACTATGAAATGCTATTCAAGGTGCATTGGTAAATTAAAAAAGCAAAACGGGCACCTGGATGGTGCAGTTAGTTAAGCATCTGACTTTTGTTTTCAGCTCAGGTCATTAAAAATTGTGATTTAAACTATTAGCAAATACAGTTTCCTGAATTTATTTACCAAAGTCCACTGGCAGGTTTTTTTGTTTTTTGGGTTGTTTGTTTGTTTGTTTGGTTTTTGCTGCCATGTGCAGTCTAAGGATGGTACAAAAAGGTACTCCAAGGCATAGCAGTGTCACTAAGAAAGGATTTCTTGGGCTTCTTTGTCTCTTTTCCAAAGCTATAAGCCACAATAACATGTCTTCCACAGAATATCATATAAACATGCACTTAATTTATGCCTCTTAGTTAATTCATATATCTAAGCCTGCCTGACATAAGCTTAAATATTAATGTACATATTGCAATACAGCTAGTAAACTTGGAAAAGTATGTGAAATGTATTTAGAAATAATGCAAATTGGAAAAAGAAATTCTTCAAAAATATCTGGAATGCTTCTGAATGCAGAATGAGCATCCTCTGGGAATATTCCAATTTCACCTGCTGTCATCTCTCTCCAAATTACTTCAGAAATGCCGTGCTTGGTTGAGTGCTGTATACACAGGTGGCTCTGTATCAATGGTGTTTAATGATGGCATGCATGGGGAAGAGAGAGGAGGAGTAAAATACCATTTTAGACTATGTGGCTTTTAGTAGAACTACATTAGCAAATGTAAAGCACATTATAATAAAACCCTCATCATCTGGAAAGCTATTGAAGAAGGGAAAGTATTCTAGCCACCTGAATTTCCTGGTCTTTGGGTGATTACTCTGTTTCATACTTGTTGAAATACTTTGTAAAATACATATATTCACTTCTCAGATTAAAAAGTTGGCATTAAGAATATTATTGAATTGGGTTTTTAGACCATGTATTATTATGAAAGGTTGAGAGTAGAAAATAAATGAGCTATAGTGGATTGAACTGAACTGCACTGAGCCTAACACATGCCCCAGTATGGTGTGTGCCAGTGATATACAGGAGGTGACAAATGTATTTGTAACTCTGACCTATGTTGTTGCCATGTACTACCAAACATTGTAACATGGTGAATTCAGTCAGTTGAGGGTATTAATAAATAGAAACTGACTTAGCTGCACCTAAGTACTCACTTGCAAAGTGGAAAATCAGTGCTGGTGCTTGTACTCTATTCTTTTAACTCTTCCTGGCTCGATGGCCAGCTGAAAGTTGGTGGCAGATATGCCTGTAGTTATTTGAAAATCCTTTTTATAATTCTATATGAAACCAGGAATGTCAAAGAGATAATTTCAGAAACCATAAGGTAAAGTGTCAGTGTAGCCACTAACTAGTCATGTGACTTTTAAGTGGCAGTTTTTCACCTTCAAAACAAAACATTTTGATTGAATCAATAATTTCCATATTTGAGTCATGTATATTAAATGACCCTACATCTCAGTTTGCCCAGAAAAGATCTGATTTATGCCTGGCCTTACCAAGTAATTATTATTTGTGTTCCCTTTCACTTTCAGAGTATCCCAGTGGGATAATAAATTATATATGTGCTGTATTTATGGGCGTTGTTAAGAGGCAAAAACTTATTCCTGGATCCTCAGTGTGCAAAAATAAAGCTAAAACTAAAATCTACATGAGTATAATTCTTACATAACCTTACAAGCAAAATAAATTTATAAATGAGATAAAGAACAATCTAGAAAAAACATAAATTCTAATAACCATTAAAGATCTGTCATGGATTGTGTTTTTTTTTTCCTGAAATTAAATCACTGATATTAGATCTAATGTTATGAAAATGTAGCTTGGGAGGAGGTTCCACATTTAATCTTTGGGTTGTTATATTTTTAAATATATAAATATTTTTTCTTAGAATAATGGTCTCATAAGTTTTTTCACACGGTTGTAACCAATAATTTCAAAGCTTTTTTGTTCGGGGAAATCAGATTTCAGGTTTTACTGAACTCTTCATTTTAAATGAAGTTAACTTGATAACTCTGTGAGACTTTTCCAGTAGTGTTGCAACTTATTAAAAGCAGTTACTAATCTAATAAAATTATTTGCCAACATGGGCAGCACAATATACCTCAGTAAGTATTCATCACTTATGGCCAAGAACCATCACAAATTGACTTGCCTAAAACATGCTGTGGTTCCTTGACCTCTGTGTGCCTTCCTGTCATCATCAACACTGTGAGCCACACCCCAATACTCACTAAAATTCTCTTTCTTAGTTCAGTGGACCCATCAGATGTTGGAAGTACTGAGAGATGATTGGACTTTCACTTGGTGGAAATAATATCTCAGGTCCAGACTTGAAAGTGGGCAATAAAAGTGAATGGCTGTTCTGGGTTACAAATATAACTGGACACTGCAGGTGCTCAGAATATACACTATTATGACAAATAAAGCACTCAATTAAAAAACTTTTTCCAAAAAACCTCAGTAACCTCTCAGAATATGCTTGAGCATCTCCTTAAATGCTGTATTAAGAAGCCATCCAATTGGAAATTCCAGTTATAATTGGTGACTCTAGTTGTAATTTGGCCTTTGGAAACTGAATTACAGCACATTGTTCCCACATATTAAAATTGCCTGCTTTACAGTGTCTTTAAAATGATTTGGAGATCAAGTTACATTTAAAAAAAAATGGTTCATTGTGTCCTAAAAAATTGTGAATTTTGTACTTACTTTTTTTTTTAATTTTCTTAATTTTTTTTCAAGCAAATGAGACTTTGAGAGGATTGAACAAAAATCACAGGACAATTTTAGAGGTAAGTCTATGAATTCTTGTTGACCATATATGGAGAAATCGAAGTTGTGAAGCTATATGAAAACAAAACAAAACAAAAACCCAAAAAACAAAAAAACCCTGCAGTTCAGAGGCCCCAAACCTGCCATGTCCTTGTTTTCCATTTCTGATATTGCTTTTGACATGTCATATTGTGTGGTGTCAAACACACCATGCACTATAGGAAAAGATATAATCAAGAAAACACAGTTTGAAATATTTGCAAAATGATCTGCCAGCTAAAATTTTTCAAATGAGTCTCCCTTTATTTTTTTCCCTTCTATACATTTTCCCTACTCACCTTTTCAAAGGTAAATCAATGCTTTGAACTATAAGTAGGATTTCTGTTTCATTCCAGTAAGCATTCATAAAATTCTTAGTTCCTGCACGATGGCTATTGTGACTAGTGGGATTTGGAATGGAATATGGTATAATGACTTTTCTTATCTATAAAATAATTATGACCAAAATGCGTTCCTCAGTCTAAAGCTGGAGGGCCTGTTTATTGTAAAAAAAGGTTGTAGGCAACCCTGAGTTGCTGAACACAACTTGGTTGTTAGATTATTTTGAGTCCACTTGGCAAGAAGGAGGAATATGCAAGTGTTTTAAAACTAGAGAAATTTCTCCTCTGCATTTTGAGAAGGAATAAATATAAAATATAGTATTCCTAAGAGGCAATACAGGCTGAAAACTATACAGTCTTAGGTGCTTAGACACTGTGGGAGATTAGGAGGTTAATGAATGGCTTGACCCACTATTGACTTATAAAAATACAAACATTTTTTAGTATCATATTAAATTATAAATTTCTGTCAAACCTAAAACCAAGAAACCCGTTCAAGAAGCAAGATGTTTATTTGGGATCAAAGAATTGCATCAGAGTACACAAATTTAGGTAGAAACCCAGATAGTGTCCCATTTATAGAAGGTGAACTCAGGGCTTTTACGGGAAAAAAGGAAAATCAGGTAAGTTGTTTCTAGTAAGAGTTCACTGGTGCTGACAAGAAGGGCTATATTTCTGCGTACTTCATTGATTTGTCAGGTTAAGTGGTCACTTGGCAAAAGTTCACTTTTATCAGTCTTTTCAAACAGGATATTCTTACTCTTGCTGACTTCTTGGAATATTGGTGGTTTGCCCCAGTTCAAAGGTTTAGAAAACAAGACATGCAAGGCAGTTCCTCCCAAATGGAATGGCTGTCGGTCTCGATTTTAAAAAGGGCTCAACTTATGTTATTTTTCACACTTTATAGAATCAAAGAATCTTGTTCACTTATGTATCCACAGTGCCCGCACAGTTCCTTAACACAGCAGGAACTTAACACAGTCTTTGAATGACTTTGAGTTACTGACATAAATCCAAAGTGGGTCCTAACCAGGTTATCCAGTTGGGAAGACACAGAGCAATAATATGTTTTGGACACAAATGATCAAAAGCCACCTTAAATAATAAACCTGTTAATTTTAACATCTTTAATAACTTCATACTAATTTCCTACTCTGAAATTCTATCATAGGGAACATTACAAGTCTACTAGACAAAAACAAATGGGAAATGATGCCCAGCACATTCAAACATTTTGATGAGCCACTTAAAAAATAAGTAT
Source organism: Felis catus (assembly GCF_018350175.1). Taxonomy (NCBI): domain Eukaryota; kingdom Metazoa; phylum Chordata; class Mammalia; order Carnivora; family Felidae; genus Felis; species Felis catus. Next base: position 63,747,376 of record NC_058379.1, on the reverse strand, counting down.
TAGAAAATACCATTTGACTCCTGGTCATGACACCATGTGTGGCCATGGTTGGCCCAAACTGTCTATTCTTGCCGATCATCTAAATTATGACTTGTATGAGATGCAAACTGATTGATTAAAGGGATTTTTCATGAGACACCTGGGTGGCTCAGTCAGTTAAACTTCTTACTTCGGCTCAGGTCATGATCTCGCAGTTCATGGGGTCAAGCCCTGTGTTGGGCCCTGTGCTGACAGCTCAGAGCCTGGAGTCTGCCTCGGATTCTGTGTCTCCCTCTCTCTCTGCCCCTCCCCTGCTCATGCTCATGCTCTGTCACTCTCTCAAAAATAAACATAAAAGTTTTTTTTTTAAAAAGGGATTTTACATGACTAGTCATCTCTATGGCTATCCAAATGACCTAGTGTCATTTACTGATAAAACCATCCTTTCTTCACTGCTCTGAAGTAATATTTTTATTGTAATTCTTATTTCCACATCTGTGTGGGGATATTTTGTACCAATGGTTATATTGGTTTCTTAATGTCTCATTACCATGTTGGTTTTATTACTATTTTATTTTAACCTTTGTTGATAGCATATCAAAGTCTTACAATATTGTTCTCCTTCAAAACTATTAAGTTTTCTTCATCTTTTGTGTTTTCTTATGGATTTTAGAGCCAGTTTGTCAATATCTACAACAAACTTCTGCAGGGAGTATGATTAAGATGGCAGTGAATTTAAAAACCTATTTAGTGGGACTGATGCTTTTGTAATATCAAGTGTTTTATATTATAATTTAAAATTTATATCAAAATTTTATGTTTCCTTGGGTAGAGACTTTCCACATCTTTCATTGAATTTTTCTAGTTAATTGTTTCTATTTCACATCTATATTTAACATTTTAAAAGTCATCCACTTAATAGTTTTTAATTATTTATTATTTGTATATGGGGAAAGAGTCTATTATTCATATTGACCTTATATCAGCTAATAAAAATTTCCTCAAGCAGCCCTTAACGGCCCTTCAAAAGTTGAGTACATATTTCCATTATCATTTAATTTAAATCGTATCTTATTTCAATCGTGATTTCTTCGTTGACCCATAGTTTGCTTAATATGCAAGCTGATTTTGGTTTTCTCTTTCTAGGTCAATTCTCTTGTGTTCAGATAATATTTTCTAAATTATTTCAGTCTTTTAAAATAGAAGACTAGCTTCTTGGCTAACGTTAATTTTAGTAACTTTTCCATGTAAGTTTTAAAGAAATATGTACATCAAAAACATTAGATCAATTAGTTCACATCTATGTAACATATCGTTCAACTCTTCAATATCTTTGCATTCCCACCAACTTGTATAAAGGTCCCAATTTCTCCAGCTCCTTGCCACACTTACTGTTTTTTATCTTTTGATTATAGGCATTCTAGTGAATGTGCAATAGTATCACACTGTGGTTTTGATTCAAATTTCTCTGATGGCCAGCAATGTTGAGCATCTTTTTATGTGCTTGTTAGCCATTTGTATATGTTCTTTGGATAAATGTATTTTCAAACCCATAGCCCTTTTTGAATCAGGTTCTCTTTTTGTTCAATTATAGAGTACTTTATATATTCTAGATACAAATCTTTTATCAGATAGGTGACTTACAAATATCATTCCCTATTCTGTGAGTTTACTTCATCGACAGTGTTTGGGAAGCTCAAAAGTTTTTAATTTTGATGAAGTCCAATTTATCTTTTTGTTGTTGCTGTAGATTGTAGTTTTGGTGTTATATCTTAGAATGTCTTGCCAAATCCAAGGTCATGAAAATTTACTTCTCTGTTTTCTTCCAAGAACTGTACAGTTTCAGTTGTTATACTTCAGTTTTTGATCTATTTTGAGTTAATTTTTGTAAATGGGATGTAACTTTATTCTTCTGCATGTGGATATCAAGTTGTTTTAACACTATTTGTGGAAAAGAATATTCTTTTCCTGTATTGAATTGTTTTGGGACCCTTGTCAAGAAGCAATTGACCATGAAACTAATGGTTTATTTTTGGATTCTTAATTATATTCCATTTATCTATACATCTACCTGAGCTCATACCACACTGTCTTGATTGCTGTTGCTCTGTAGGAATTTGTTTTTTTAATATACTTTGTTAAAGGACAGTTTACCATAATTTATATCAAAGGCTTAATTAATTAAATATTGAATATATTCTTTTAAAGAATGCTGCTTTACTCTTAATCCAAGAGCACAGATATTAGAGTCACCCTATGAAATTTTGGGTGTTTAAGCTGGCTTCTCCATTTGGCAGAGTTCTGAACTCCTTCCCTCCTTCATCCTGTCAGCCACCCAGAGTGCTGTTCAGCTCCTAAGACACTGCATTTCAATTTGAAAACGCTACAAGAAAAAGTGGAGCACCAATTGTCAGACTCACCTATATGTATTTCTCTAATGTCAATGAACTTAGCCCTTCAGATCTTGGAGGCATGGTAATTTTCTATTTCCTTCTTAAAGTTTTGGGTTTTTTTTCCAAAATATCTTATCCAGTTCTTCCAGTTCTTCTCAGTGGGGGTATCAGTTAGATATAACCTTCTGCCAAAGCCAGAAGCAGAAATCAAAATTGCCTTTAATGTGTATATAAGAATAGAACAATCTTGTTGGAGAACAATTAACAGATTCAACCTTTGAAAGACATTATGTAAGTAAATTTGAGAACTATCATAGAACAATTCTCAAAATTAAAAAAAAATATTGGATTACCCAGGGAGGTCTTCCCTGAGAATGTAGGAACAGAGTTGATCCTAAAAGAAAAATAAAACTCTCAACAGGCAAAGAGTTCTGTGGAACGAATTATTCCATAATAGCTTTTTGATAAACAGTATAATGAAATAAAACATCAAACAACAGAGACCTCAGTGAGAAAAGTATACCTAGCAAAAAAAATCTGATTCATATTATAAATCCTGCAATTATTCTATGATTACAATTAAATCAAATATGTCAGTTAAATACTATGGATTCTATTATCAGAATTAATGATGGGACCTACAAAAATAAAATGTATCAACTGGGGGAAAATAAAATTCACCAACACAAAATAATAAGAAGAATAATACTAACCCTTCAATCAGTAACTAATGCTAAGTCAATTAATGCAAATAAAGCTCCCTAAGATGCTTTGATGGAAATATCTTTGAACTATCAACCTATTATTATTGCGTATTAAAAAAGAGCTTATTTAATTCATTGTTCTCTCATCTGGAGGTGGCATACATTATAATATAAACAAAGGGGGTTAGTGATTTACAATGCACAGTTTTCTTTTCTATAAGAACAACTGCAGTGTTCTTTGGATGAATTCCTGGCAAACTGCAGAGCACTGTTCTTTTCTTTGTATGCCCATGTCAGTGCATTTGAATCACTCTATATTCTATTAAGTTGACAAGGGCTCCTCACACCTTGCCTGAAGCCAGTGTAACCCATATTACGAAGCAAGAAGCAACGCCAGGCTTTCTTCCAGCATTTTAGGAAGAAATTTCTCTCTGCTTTTGAATGGTTGAAAAGTAGGAGTAAAGAGATGAGAAAGGTGAGGAAAAGCCCCACTGAAATCCTTATGGACCTGTTATGGTCACAGTGGCAGACGATGGCTTTTGTAACTGGTAATGTACTATCAAACTTCCTGGTGAGATTAAATGTCTCAGGTCTCAGTTCACAGAAGCCTACTTTCAGAATTTGCTCATAGTTCTTTGCCAGGTAAAGACCAAACTGGCATTATTAACAAATTCTCAAAAAAAAAAAATCTTGATTCAATTAGAATTTCTGAGAGAGTCAGGATTTTTTAAGTTTACAAACATGAGAAGGTAATCCAACCCTGCGAGGATAAGCAACACCTCCATGGACCATAACCATTTCATATTCTCTGAAAACAGTCCCAGACTCTCCCTTTTTCCATTCAGTGTGCCAACATTCTTTCTATCTCTCCTGAATTCTAATCAATCACAAGAAGGCAGGCTGCCAGGAATGATTTCCTCAAAACTGGGAAAAAGTTTAACTATCTCAGGCTAAGAAAATTATATATATATATATAATATATATATAGTATATACTATAGTATATACTATATATATATTATATATATATATATATATATACATACACAGACACACACACACATATATATATATATTCTATGTTGCTTCTGGACTTTCTTGATGTGCATAAACTCATAGCAGTAACAATGTGTGTGCTGATAAGAAGAAAAATTCAGACAATCTGATTTCACGACGATAAAGCATCAGACAAATGATCCCGACTGCTCAGAACATATATTCTGTCAAATTATAAGATCATTTTTTCATATTTCTGCTTAAGTTTTAAACTTCATAGACAAATGTGGAAAGCCTCCTAAATATGTACTAGGTCACAAACCTAAATATGTACTAGGTCACAATATGTAACTCATTGCTGAAAGTCTGATCATCTTCAAAGTCAAAGTCATATATCTCCTCTTCTTTAAATGCTCCCCAACGTCCTCTCTTACCCCCTGGCCAGAATTAATTACTTTTTTTGTGGGGGGTTGTTCTCACGCAGTCGTGTCTTCTACTTAAAACACAGCATGTACTTAGAACTTTGCATGAATTATCTCATGTAATGCCCATGCCACTGCGATGAAGCAGGTATTGCTTTCCCTATTTTACGGAAGAGGTAACAGAGACTCAGAAAAGGCTAGTGACTCCCCTGTGGTCATTTGTGAACTTTCTTCTGATTGACTCAAAACCAGAGGGTCGGTCTACTCTGCCATTCTCCTTGGTTCTCATTATTTCATAAAAGAATTACGTACGATACTTGTTAAAATGATCTAAAAGCCTTCAGCTTTACGATATACAAACTTTCATAATATCCACATCAAAGTTGTGTAAATGATTTTTAAGCTTATCAAAATCTGTCATTAGTTTCTCTTAACAAGCCACAAGGAAGTACATGCATTTCTGCACCTGATTTTAGGAGCCTCCATGCTTTCGTCCTAAGATTCCCTGTTAGCTTTCTCTATCAGTGATCGCTTCTCCTGTCTGATCCATCCAAACTGACTTTTCCTTGTGTCCTTAAAACACTTTGCCTGTTCCTGCCTCCCTGTTTTGGTAAAGTTGTTATATGATATACATATATAATATATGTTATTGTACATTATGTATATGACATATATCTATGTATCTATGTATCCATATATTTTTAAAAAATTTAATGTTTATTTATTTTTGAAAGAGAAAAAGTGTAAGGGGCAGAGAGAGTAGTGGACAGAGGATCTGAAGTGAGCTCCATGGTGACAGCAGAAAGCCTGATGCGGGGCTCAAACTCACAAACCATGAGATCGTGACCTAAGCCAAAGTTGGATGCTCAACTAATGGAGCCACCCAGGTGCCCCTATCTATGTATCTATCTATCTGGAGAGAGAGAGCCAAAACTAAATCAGTACCAAGAACCGTGAATTATAGCTATTGTAAATTATACTTCAGTAAAAAAACAAAAACAAAACAAAAAACCTGAATACAAACAAAAATCCCACTATGGTTTATACCTCTTTGTCCCCTTCACAATGGTGTGACTGATTTTTCAAACTATAGATGTAAAAGTTGAAATGGTTAAAATATATCCATAGTTATTTCAGGGTATTCCTTGGATATTAACTCTTAAAATATAAAAATACAACCAACGTCTCAACTCCTCCACCCTTGGAATATCCACTTTCTGCAAAGCATATATAAGAGAATTCAGATTCCATTAACACGAGGACCCAGTTAGGTGAACCCCAACAAACTGAGGGCCTTGCAGTGAGTGAAGGTAAGAAGGGCTGCCGAGAACTTTCCCCATCTCTGATGCTACCTCCTGAACAACTTAACCTTTCCATACCTTGTTTTCTAACTCTTGAAGAAGAAGACAACTCTACAAAACAGTTCCAAAGTTATTTTGAAGTTATGGAATAGAGTCAGTGGAAAAGTGAAAATTGTATCTGGTAGTAACTGCTTTGGAAATAATGTGGTATTTAAATAAGATATAATAGTAAATTGTTCTAATAATAACGTTCTGACATGTAGAATTCTTAATGCCAGATATGTTGATAGTCTTTTCTTATCTCCCTCTATGTTACATTATTTTCTTTGTGAAATGGTTTTATTATTCCTCGTACATTAAGTTTAAGCCAGTAACCATATTTCAAGCCTTATCGTTCTGAAGCAGCTATCTTTAGTGCATTTCAGATGGTATTAAGACACCAGACTGAAGTTCCACTGATTTCAGCTATGCAGGATTTCCTGAGATAGCCTGTCTTATTGCTGTTCAAAAATAAAATTGGGACATAAAATATGAATTCTGATTAGTCTTCCCTGCAGTCAGCACCTTTATGGTTAAGAGTATGACTTTACTGACAGCTGCTCAGAATACCTCATTGTTGTCTATTACAAACCGACGAACACCAATACTGTTGCCTGAATTTGCTAAAAGAATTAAGAATAAAAATATAGAGAGATTTGTTTTATGTATAAGGTATTCTAACACCAAAAGTATAATGCTATTGGATTTCTGCATAAAAAGCAGAGAATGGCATGTGAAATTAAAAGGAATGTAAAGGAAATTTCCTCCCCTATAACCTAATAATAATGTCAAATAAAAACAAATCTGGACTTAGGTAAGGAAAAACTTTATTTATTTAAATTTTTAAATGTCTGTTTATTTTTGAGAGAGAGGGAGAGCAAAAGAGGGGCAGAGAGTGAGAATCTGAAGTGGGTTCTGCACTGACAGCAGGGAGCCCTATGTGGGGCTCGAACTCAGAGACCAAGAGACCATGACCTGAACCGAAGTCAGATGCTTACCCCACTGAGCCACCAAGGTGCCCCAAGAAACTTTATTTTTAAAAGGCTATTGCAATAGTGTCCCAACCAAAGGATTTTCAAACATCTCAAAATCAAGCAGGAAAAGACTTTTCTCTATAGGGAAGGGCAAGCAGGGCTGTGGGAAATTTTGAGGGAGAAATAGGCAAGCAAATGGAGGTGATCACAGTGGTCTGGTGGGAAATATTTTTAGCTATGGTCCTCAAAGTGAACTAGTAAGAGGGTATTTTCTATACTTTAGTTGTTGCTTAGACTCGGGGGCAAGCCAGAGTTCAGGGACCTGCAGGAAAAAGAGAAGTCTGATTAAAGTTTGGTCAGGTTAAATCAGTGAGTAAGTGACAGGAAATTATGAACAGTTGGTCAATGATTTGCTAGAAATCCTATTTTAAAATCAAATTCAAATGAAATCAACAAATACAGTTGAGTGTCTACCGTCTATAGGACACCACGTACTATGGAGAATGCTAGACTCTGAGGTAATCTTAGAATTGGAATTGGAATTAGAATTAGAATTGGAATTGACCATTGGGAAATTTGTATTCTACTCACCTTGATCACACTTGTTTCCTGATGCTTGAAATGCTTCAGTGAATGAGGGATGACAAAGCAATAAAAGTAAACAAAGTTATGATTTGTAAGTTCACAAAAATGACCAAAGACAGTAGTAGGCATATTGTGTCTACAGATGCATTTTTCTTGGCTGAACTTATAAATAATTTATGCCAATGAAATGTCATGGTGTGTGTGTGTGTGTGTGTGTGTGTGTGTGTGTGTGTGTTTGTGTGTGTGTGTGTGTGTGTGTGTGTGTGATGGCATCAAAAGAGACAAAGTGTCAAGATGTAAAGTTTCTGGCAGGGCAAGTGGTCTATGTTTGGATTGAGTGCCTTTTCTCTAGAACATAAGCTGGGTACTTCCTAAATAAAATTAACCACATGTATTGCCAAGGAGATGACAGGAAGGAGCATTAGGCAAGAAGCTAGATATCTATTTTATTTTTTTTCTGGAACTGCCTGTAATAATTAGGGTGATATTGTACAGTCACTTAAGCTCTTTGAACCTCACTGCTAATATCTTCAGAATGAAGGTATTTGATAAACTTTAAGGTTGTTTCCCCTCAGGTTTAACTTAACAAACTGTGATCGTCATTAATGATTATACAGTTGCATGAGAAATTGTATGTGCATTCATAGAGGTATATGAAAAGTTAGCGAGCAGCATTTCTTTGCTTAAAGACAACAGAACAGATCTCAAATAGTACATGTGATTAATTATAAAATAAATGCTACAGATATTCACGTAATAGTAATTCATATAAGAAGGAGAACACTTCCAAAATACATGGCAAAAAATGAAAAGAGGTCTTTGAATTTTCAGTTTAGTAGTCTTTTTGTTTCTGTTTTGAAGCACATTAGGTAATCTTATATGCTGCATGTTTGGAAGCTAGTATATCAGAGAAAAAAAAGCATAATGTTTAGGGCATCTGGGTGGCTCGGTTGGTTAGGTTAAGTGTCTGGCTTTGGCTCAGGTCATGATTTCATGGTTCGTGGGTTTGAGCCCCATGTCAGGCTCTGTACTGACAGCTCAGAGCCTATATCCTGCTTCAGATTTTGTATCTCCCTCTCTCTGCACCGCGTCCCCCCTCCCCACTCATCCTCTGTCTCTGTCTCTCTCTCAAAAAGAAATAAATGTTAAAAAAATTTTTTTAAAGCATACGGCTTACAGTTTTTCTATTTTGAGAACCATTTGTGAAAATATTTTCTCAGGCCATCCACATTTATTTATAACAATTGGGGTCTGAAATGTCTGATCCCTCTATATGTCTGTATGGATGAAGTTTTAATCAACATGTGTAATATTTGTATTTACCAGCAGGGTGATATAATGTTTAACTATAAAATATAGCTTATGCATAATAATATCAACTTTCAAAACCTAAGAAAATGAAAAGTGAAACTTGATACCTTTTTGATGTGATCAACCTGGAGATAAATGGTGGTTAATAATTAATTGTTTAGCTTCATATTAGGCTGAATTTCTTAGCATTTTTAATAGAATCTATTCAAGTATATCAGAGGAAAAATAAATTTTCTAGCAACACACATAAATAAGCTATAAATACAATTCACTTAAATGTACTGAAGTTTAATACAAGCAGTCCCCTTAAAGCGGCTTTAAACATGACATATTTAAAATAGGATGTGGTTATTATAGCTAAAATAAGAATGAACTTCGAAATAGCTATAGAATGTGGGAGAATATTAATCTATGTTTAAAGAGACTGTCTGACATTTGGGCAGTAGTATTTTGGTATAGGTAAGATCAGCATTACATGATTTGCTATGAACCAGAAAACAAGATTAATCTGTACCCATCTATCAGGAAGACTGATGGCCCCCTTTTGCTGGTTAATGCTGGGTCCTTTTTCAAGTATCGGATGTCTTGTGATGTGAATTTTATGGCTCAACAATTTTCCAAGGTTACTCTATTTATGGTGGAGAGTAATTTGCCAATTCAACTACTGTTGCTTGGAATAACATTCATTCTGATCTTCAACTATAAGTTTATATTTATTGTGATATATGATGAATTGCCTGTCACTGCTGAGTGAGGCCCTGAAAGTTTACTGTGATCACTCAGAAGCAGTCAAAACTCATCACAAATTGTTCTTTGGATTGAAAACATAAATGGCGTTACATTCACATCCATTGTTAACTAAGTCTCATACTTACTTGTTGATGCTACGTGATTTCCAAGATCTTTGTTCTGTTCCTTGTTATAGTTGCTGCAAATAGAGCCAGTATTTTTCAAAACTTTTGGAAATTTATATCAAAATTCAGTGAGTTTCAATTATGCTTTATAAAATACATTTGGTCTGGGAGGGGGAGAGAAATGTAAACTTACAGCTGACATCAGCTGAGAACTTCCTGTGTACTGTGCAATATGTCACATAGAGTATTTCATGTAAATCGTAAAACTTCTTATTACTGTGAATATTCTATGAGTGGCTGGAGGACTCAATTGTCTTTTGGAGGAATGAAATAAATACACCCATGTCTCAAACACAAGGCATTTCCACAGCTAAAATGCAAAGCTATATGAGTAGTAATCCAGTATGAGCAGTAATCCTGAAATATAGAAGACCATACAGAGAAGTTTCTGAATTCAACAATTATTTACAAAATACTGCTGAGTGTCCAGAACCATCAAAGTGTAGGTGATTTAAGAAAATTTCAATGTAAGAAATTTTAAAAGGAAAAATTCTTAGTAAAAAAAAAAAAAAAAAAAAACAAAAAAGAGGAAGAAAGTGTTAAGGAAAGCTATTACTAAATACTGTATCACTTCCTAAGTGAATTTTTAAGGAGTGCAAGAAAGTTTGCAAGGGAAGAAAAGTAGTGAAAATATTTTTCAATAAAACAACAGCAGTTAAATCCTAGCAGTTAAAACGAACTTGACTGTCAAACCCTAAATTTGGTCACTCTATTGCAGGGGAAATTGGATGGTCCATATGTTCCTCAAAACTCAACTACAAGTGATTTAGGTTTCTTGACTAGCTTAGACAAAAGGAATCTAATGTTTTGGACATCTTAGAATATTTTATGCCTTTCTCCTCTAGTGGTCATAACTCTTACAGATCACTTATTGCTAATGCTATAAGCCAGAGGCAAAATTGAAATAATAAAAAGTAATTTGTGAAAGTCAGGCCTAATTCACAAGGGCCCTAGGTTAATGTGAACCATTAAGAACAGGCATGTTAAATATTCACTTGCATTTTTTCTGTGTTTTATGTTTTTTTCTTTAACTTTTAAATTTAGCTTAAAATCCTTTTATACACAGTATAAGATGTGATCATTCATTTCCCTAAATAATGTGTTATGTAATGAGTATTGTGATGTTTCTCTTTTCATGTATTTCCTAATTTCCTATATATTTATAATTTTACATATGTATATATATGCATACACTCACATGCATATCTGGTACAGGATTATGTTTTGTTTTATTGATTTATCAATTCTTGCAAAACCACCACATTGTTGTTTGGGAATTGAGTACAAATGCCACCATTTATTAGTTTTTATTTTTTCAGAATATTTTAACTGCTCACTGTTTTAGGCAAAGGGATTTCCTCATTTTATTCAAAAGCAAATGTTTACTGAGACTCTAACGAGCGGCTAGGTGCAATAGAACAAGACCTAAGTGGTCTTGAGGCTCACAGTGTAGTACCGCGTGTCCAAATTCTCCTTTGTGTTTCTCCTGAGGTGCACTAAGCCAGACTCAGAAGAAGTCTCATAAATATTATTTTATCTTCCTCCCTTTGTGCCTTAATCAGAGCGTGAATTTATCAGCCTGCTTCATTCCACTTTTCACTCCTCCACTCATCAGGAACTTTTGCCTCCTGAGTTGAAACAGTTGCAAAAGTAAGTTGTATCTCTGCAGTCCCAGATCCCTGAGGGCAGGAACTCATGCTTCCCTGTTCATATGGTCTCTCTAGCTCATGACACTCTTCCTGGCTTGTAGCAGGCAGTAATTGTTTAATATGGCAGACTGGCTACCACTATCTCGACATCTCTTCCAAATATATAACATTGCCACCACATTGATACTCTTTTTAAGCCTCCTCAATTCAGAATCCATTTATTCATTCACTCATTGACTCAGTCAACAAAGACTATTGGTTGTTTCCAATACACAGGTGTTTTCATGCCTCCACCATTCTATTCCTTAATCCTGATGCAGGGAAAAGTCAGGCCACATTCTATAATGGTTTCACACTGAGTGTGCCCTTGTTGTATGCATTTAGTCTTTGGCACACCTTAGACCGCTTTTTTCAGGAGTTTAGAATCAGAATAGGAGGAAGAGGCTGAATGCAGGTATTGATATCTACTAAAAGCCTGATTTCTGGGGGTGCCTGGGTGGCTCAGTCAGTTAAGCATCGGACTCTTGATTTCCACTCAGGTCATGATCTCATGGTTAGGGAGATCAAACTCCACACTGGGGCTCCATGCCTGCAGCGAGACCACTTGGGCTTCTCTCTCTCCTCTCTTTCTGCCCCTTCCCCACTTGTGTGCACACGTGCACATTCTCTCCTCCTTTCTCAAAATAAGTAAATAAAAACTCAAAAATGAAAGCCTGATATCTGGCACAATGGATAGAACTACTTTAGATATATATCCATCTCAGATAGACTCTTTCGTTAGCTCTTTCTATTAAGATCATAAAATGGGAATGGGTGAGGATTGTTTTAAGCTGTGGACTTTTCCTAGTGAACTCCTCTCTTTTGTACTGCAGAGGAATCCTTTCCACCTTCATTGTGTCATCTTTCTTATCCTGCCTCCTGAGGGTAAGTATTTTCAAAAATTTCCCCCGTCATTAACCTCTATTTCCACAAAATCATCAAATCCTGTTTCCATTTAACATATCGCTGGACCCAGCACCTCTTTTTCCCTTCCCCTTACACTATTGCAGATCTATTACACCACCCACCCCGACTTGGCCAAGTGGTCTTCCTGCCATCTTGTCTCCTCTAATTAATCTAAACATTGCCACCCAGCTGCTCTTCTAAATCATTGCTCTGATTTTGTTCCTAAGACAAGACCAAAAAAATCATAAGACATAGGCTGCTTCTCCTGAAAAATTCTCTATTATAATATGAGATAAATAACTCATCAGATTTCTAGTTTTCCAGGATGCCTTGAATTAAAATTAATGCCCAATTTCAACAAGAGTCCTTGCCTGAGATTTTCTTTTGGAATTATCACACCCACTTCAGTTTTGGCTCTCCTCTTTCATCCTTTTGCAAGAGTGTACTGTTAAATGTAAGATCCTTTTGTGAAACCAGTTAGATTAAAAAAAATAAAAACAACTGAAATTAAAATTTGTAAGTATTTTTGTTCTCTTCAGAAAGTCACATTTAAATATAAAATAGAATTTTCCTTTAAAGTAAATTATTTCTTTTCATTCTCAGAAAACCTCTTAGCAGAGCCATGCCTCTGTGGTCTTTAAGTCTGTCTGAGAATAGAAAGCTACATCTACATAGGTCTACAATATATTATAAAATATCTACTGGCCACACTGAGTTATGTGTTTTAGTGAACAGTCTCTATTGGTTGCCCCAGGTCTAGGGTACAGTCTTCTGTCAGTGCTGACCTTTATAGACTTCATCAAGTAGGTCCCTTGCCCTTTGTTTCTGGTTAGGTTCATCAAAGGGGACATACCAGCAAGAGATCAGAAAAAGAGAGAGGAAAGAATTTGGTTATTTATCTCCTTAGTTCTCGGCCTTGCTGATGGGTGGTTGTGCAGTAGTGGCTGAGCTTCTTCTGTGAAGTGAGCATCTCTTATGCCTACAGGTCTCACTGGGTCCATAATAGCATTTTCCACTTAGAATGGCTCCCTTGGTGTCATTAGCTTTACCATTCCTTGGTGGCTCCTTTAATACCGGTCAACTTTGTAAACAGTATTTATTAAACACTCTTTCATTACCTTTTTTGAGTTGCTGTAACTTTGAAGTCTTTGCCTCACCAATACATGTAAGTTCTTATTTGCTTGAGCAGGAAAACAGAATTAAAATCTCTGCCCATCTGACCTAATCTGTCCTGGCTGCAGAAAGTCATGAGCTTCACCTCACATGAGACAAGTCAGAAAAAAATTAGCTAGATTGGTCCAGTGATGTGATACATTATAAAACTGACTAATTTATGATGTCCTGAACATAATGGGTTAGTCTATTATCCTTTGATGTAATTTCATTGTCCAAGTGAAGGTTCTAAGCCAATGCAATAACCCATGGGAATAGAAGCTTTTGCTGTTCATCATCAGTGGGAGGAATTGATTCTATGAAAGGGCATGAGAATGTGGAAGATGGGCTCTAGGCAAGAGTAAGGAAGAAACATTGTCTTCTCTCTGAGACATAAGTCAGTTGGGCTTAGAGCATAGGGCATGATAGGGCCTGGGCATTTCTGGTGAGTGTAAGCTGAGTTTATATGGAATGAGTACTAGAATAAGTACTAGTCTAAGGCTTAGGAAGGCAGCCTTAGATAGTACTGCTTTTCAATTAGCAATAGTTCTCTATGTTCTACCTGCATTCCTTAGCAAGATTTTACTAAAAATGTTTGGATTAATGGAATGATTGTGTCTACTGGTGGATTAAGGTGTACATGGCCCAGTGGTGAAAACTGAAAGATAGTTGTATCCAGGAGAAAGTAATTTTAGGAGGGGCATCATCAAATGAGATCTCAACAAAAACATACAGGTTCCAGGAGGCTGATCTTGAGCCTACATACAGTAGCAACTGTGGGTACTTTTAGAAGTCAGGGAAACATTTGAGGTAGGCTAATTTTTGGCCATCAACCTAGCAAGAGTTCATGTATACAAATCATAGTTCCTAGAAGAACTGTTGACTCTATTTTATATTTAGTTATTGATGAAACCAGGCCATTTGTAGTATAATTGTTTAATGTTTGTCTATACTCTAAGTTTACTGGCTGCTAACCTTTTACTTACCTCCAATTCCTTCTGGCTGCCAAGATATGAGTAAAAATAAATCCTTAGATACATACTCAATAAATATGTATACAAAGTGGGAAATATTAGATAGATAAAAGAGGCAATATTATAGGGTGGATGAGATCCAAGAGTTTCAATAGCTGTGTGACCATTGGCAAGTTGCTTAACTCCTCTCTGTCTCAGTTCCTTCATCTGTAAGTGAGCCTAAGGAAAATACAAAGGATTGTTGTGAAGAATGAAGTCATTTAATATATGTAAAAACCTGGGCGCCTGAGTGGCTCAGCTGGTTAAGCAACTGACTTTGGCTCAGGTCATGATCTCGCAGTTTGTGGGTTCAAACCCCACATCGGGTCTGTACTGACAGCTTAGAGCCTGGATCCTGCTTCAGGTTCTGTTTCTCCCTCTCTCTCTGCCCCCTCCCCTGCCTGTACTCCATCTCTCTCTGTCAAAAATAAAATAATAATTTCTAAAAAGTATATATGTAAAGTCCTTAGATCCGTGGCAGTCATTTGGTAAGCTCCAAGCATGTCTGCTATTAATATTATAACGACCTAATTGTTATAATGAATTGTTATTATTGCCTTTATGACCAATATTTAAGAAAATGACTAAAGAAAGTATTTGGATAGAAACTGGACAGTTGTAACAGCTGAAACTCTTACTTTTTTTTTTAATTTCTAGAGAGAGAGATAGCATGCAAACAAGGGTGAGGGAAGAGGGAGACAGAATCTGAAGCAGGCTCTACACTCAGCATGGTGCCCGATGTGGGGCTCAATCCCATGACCCTGGGACCTGAGCCAAAACCAAGAGCCAGACACTCAACTAACTGAGACCCAGGTGCCCTGAGACCCTTCCCTTCTAAGACATATTCCAATAATTGTCTCCAACTATTTTAGTTCACAATCAACTCTCCAATATTTGAGCTACTCTGATTTTATTCTACTTATATACAGCTGTGTAGGGAGTAATATGCTTTCTTTATTTTCATTTGTCTCATGTTTTACTGTCGTAAGAGTTCTTCAAATTTACCATTCCCTTGAGGATGGCGTTTTCTCATGCTCCCTTTGCTTTCCTTCTTGTTTCTCTTACATTGTTGACTGAGAGCTTGGGCACAAATTGTACTTACAAAACCACAGAAAGTGATTAGATAGGAAATTGTTATGAACATTTTTATCATCACTACATATCTCTGCATCATTAACCTAGGTTTAGTAATTGGAAATTATAACTTTTGCATTAATAGTTTTTATTGGACAAACAGAATTTGATTATTTTCCTCTTTAAAAGTTCAGTAATTTCTCCTTTACTACATTACATCAGATAAAGCCAAAATGCAGGGGTTAGAAAGCCAGAATGTACCTGTCAGTTTGGGGAGAAACAATGGTGAACATGACATAGATGACATCCATTTATGAAAAGTACAGATACCCTGAGGACAGAGGAGCCCAGTTTGCTTGGACTATAGCATTATCACTATCCCAGTACACTCCCTGGAGAGACTGGCTTTATACAAGTAGAGTTGACAGCTGTTTACATTATGCAACTTACGATCTTTCAGGAAGGCCCTACTTGAACAAAACCATTTCCCAATTACTGTGACACCTGAAAATTCATCACAGCCTTTTTTCCACCTCCTTTAAAATAAAGAGGAAAGAGAAATTAAGACATTATATAGGCCAAATAGTCCTTCAAGCCTTATCCATAGTGACCAGTACTTTGGAGTAAGTTGCAACAGATCCAGGTGATAAAGAATCTGGCATCATGAGTCAGGCAACCTGGGTTCTAATTCCAAGTCTGCCACTACTTTGGCATACAACCTTCTGCAGATAAGTTCATTGCTTTTAATGTCATCTGTTCACTCACAAAGCACATCTGAGGGTAAAACTGGGGTAACATGGATTCCAGTTTTGAGAATATGATGGGCCATTCCAGGAAACAGGACGGCCTATGTCAAAAGTTAAGTACCAGAGCAATGCAGTATATAGTTCTCAAATGACTGCTACAAAAAAATATAAAAATTACAAGGTTAGGTGATCACTGTGGACTGAGGGGTAGGGGGAATAAGATCAGGGAAGTCTGTAAAGGGTGAGGTGGGGGGAGGTCTGGGAGAGAGTACAATGGGAGCTAGTAAAATGCATTATATTAGGTAAGACTTTGAGTATAAACTCGGGATACAAACTTTTTATGACTCGTTTAAAATAATTATAATGAGGGAATTTAGTTTTATGATCTCATTAAAATTCCTGATAGCTTATATAGAATCTATGCCTCTATTTTCATTCAGTTTGTTAGCCAAGAGGTAGCATTCACTGTTTAACTCAGGATTTATATCGTAAGGAAATAATTGGAAGATCTAGATGTTTTTTTCTGCTTTAATAAAACTTAAAAAAAAGATTTTTTAAAAAACAATGCCAAATGGAGCCATCGATTTTTATTTCAAACTAAGCAACTACAGTCTATTCTCTGATAAAAATGAAGAATTCCCTCTTCAGCTGATAAGGCATAGAGTGTTTATCTTTGGCTGATCATAGAAAGAAGTTGGCCTGTGCTATCCATCTGCTTTTATGAGGCTTTGTTAACACAAAAAGACAATGAGGCCAAAAGTGGCCTTTGACTTATTGGGTCCTTATTATATCTGGCATCCCTACCTGAAGGAAAATAAAAGTCAGATGGCAGTTAAATTAGGTGAACTTTTCTAAAATAAAAACAAATGTGGGATATGGTAAGTTTCTCTCCCCATTCTCAGGAGCTATATGAGAATTAATGTTGCTAGTGATTTTGAAGAATGAAGTTCACTTTATTTCCCTGGCTTAGCAACATGTGCACATGACGTGTAGTTAGCATAGCACAGGAACAAGGAAAAAAACACAGGAATTAATCCCACACCAATTCATTTTAAAATCCTTCTTGACAAATGTGTACATGGTCCAGGTTGTCCCGTGTAGCCAAATGTGATATAGTCATTGCACAGTGAGGCCAAACATACCCTAGGGACAGGATATTGTTTTGCTCTAATACTGTAAGTTTGCTCTGTGTTGTATGCAAACCTCAATATACATTTTTTAACATGTTAAAAAGTTAGTCTCAAAAGCATTGAACATTTTAATGGCAAATTTGAATTTTATTATGGAAGTGAAGTCCTTTTCATTCTCTATTGCTGCATCTGTATTTCAGGATGCAGAGAAACAGCCTCAATGGTCATCCTGTCTACAGAATTAGAATTCCTTCTTAGGATTTTTAACAGGTGCTTCTTTGATATCTAGTGAACAGCTCCACTATAGGGAGTTTCTATCTGTGGAATCATCTGGTCCTACTGTGCACAGCTCAATTTGTCAGGCAACCTCTCTTTGGCTGAGTTTTCTCTTAATATACATAAATTAGCAGTAGTTTTTACAACACAAACAGCACTCTGTCTACATACCAGTGCTTGGAATATTTGAAGAACTCCTCTTTATCTTATTTTTCTTACCTTTCTCTTTTATTGATATACTTACGTCCTGTAATTCTTACTCATGCAACTTTGTTTCTAAGTTTGTTATCATCCTGAACATTCTGCTGTGGATTTGCCTTAATCTATCAATAACTCTTTTAAATAATTTACCCAGAACTGAAGGCTATATTGGTATGAGCTGATGAATGTAGAATATGGGAAAGTGTGATTTAGACGGCATTTTTGTTAATGTAAGCTAATGTTGATTTTCATAGCAGTCATATCCGTAACTTATAGCCAGCCAAAATCTCAAGACTTTTTTTCCAATTTGATCACTGATACATACTTTCAGATAGATACTTAACACACACACACACACACACACACACACACACACACACACACACTAGGTATAAGGGTTAACATTATTTCTGTTAAATTTCAACTTGTCCTTTGGACCCTGAATTTGCATTGTATTTATTTTGTACATTTATGATTCTGGGACTTCTGGGACTTCTGGGACAGTAATTACAAACATCACAGGCAATTGTCATGGAGAGAATTCTTGAATAAAATGAAGTCCTCCAGGATTTTCTTGTCAATAGTCCTAGGAAAATGTTCTTCTCTCACAGGCTTCCTATTATTCCTTGGCTTTCCCTAAACTCTGCAGGCCTTAGCAGCCATGTTTCAGTTCAAGTCAAATGCACACTACAGGGGAGCCTCAGGAACAAAGGCCTGTCTCTTTCTCCTAAACCCAGAGATTTTGTCCAAAATTTCAAGTGTCCAAAAAGAAAGTAAGACAAAGGAATGGAAAATATTAATAAAATTGCAGTGCTCTCGGAAATGGGATTTTTACACTGACAAAAGAAGCAAGTCCGTGCCAGGAATACTCATCAAATTATCAATTAACAAGTAACATTAAAACTATTCATGGTGTAGGGCATAGAGAGGAGGGTCAGATATGATTTGTGTTCTAAAGGAACATATATTCTAATCAGGACATTCAGGGGGACAAGGCCAGCAAGTCAAGAAGTTAAGGAATATTAAATGTTTTAGATAGATATTTCAACTGACAACATAGCAGAGAATGATGAGTGATGGTGAAGTGAATCTCATAGATAATGATACAAGTAGTTGTGTGGTGGCATGGTCCAAAGAAGTTCTAATAGGAGGGACCACTTGAACAGAGCTTTTAGGAGAATTGGGGACAGCATTCTAAACAGAAGAGCAGCATGAGTTGTCATCATTGGCACCTACTCAGTTATATTCTAGTATATTTTGCTGTTCATATGATCAGGCTCATATTTATTTTAGAAAATGAATTTAATTCCACTCCAGCTCTTGAGACAGTCCATTATTAATTATTGGTTCCAAGTAATGTGACTGAGTTTTGGGTGTTTAATTTATTTTTAGTGTTTATTTGTTTTCGAGAGAGAAAGAATGCGAGCAGGGGAGGGAGAGAGGTGGGGGGTGGGGGACACAGAATCCAAAGCAGGCTCCAGGCTCTGAGCTGTCAGCACAGAACCCAATGGGGACTTGAACTTATGAGCCCCAAGATCATGACCTGATATGGAGTCAGACGCTTAATTGAGCCACCAAGTCACTCCTTTTTCATTTATTCTTTTTAGTCTTGTGACTGATTTTTAAACAAACATTGGACTTATATATTCCAGTGAAAGCTATTTTCACTTTTTTTCCAAATGAGGATCTTGGAAAGTGGCATGTCACTTCTGGAATCCTATGAGGGTAATGAGAAGAATCAGGGGCCAGAGCAGGACAGTATATGAAGCTCAGAGAGGCCAGATCTGGGAATGGCCGTAAGACCCAGTAACAGAAATTCAAAGGCACCCGCAGAATTTTTCTAGAGAGATTTGAACGCAAAGTCTAGGGATAAGACTAAATTCAGGAATATTCCACTTTTTATGAGCTAAAGAATGTAAATTTGGTCTTAAATTTTAGAATTTCTTCAGATTTCCTTCAGTTCCTCTGAACTGTTTTTATACAACTTCTTATCTTAGATGCTGCTAATGGGTACCAATGGGCCATTATACCATATACCTAGACCAAAGAGGCTATTTTGCTGAAAATAATCTTAGATATTTTCTTTGGAAATTTATATACAGTATGAGGTAAATTTTTTGGATGCAGTTATTAGATAAGGTAATTAATAACTTGGAACACAGTAAATTTAAGAGGCTTATGCTTTCTGCATTTTGTGAACTGAACCTGAAAATGAGCTCAAAAGAAGAATTGATGAAATATTTAGCCATCTTGCAAATAGCTATAATAACAATAGACTGCTTTAAAGTATAATATTAACCTGTGTGCATGAGCTTCAATCTATTTATAAAAATATCAGTCGCATTAATTTAAAATCACACCAGATATTGTAGTTATGAGCCTACAGAATTAAGAGGCACACCATTATATGTTTTTGAAAAAAAAAACTTATCTTTATTTTTCAATTTAGAAATCATTTTCTTCATATTTAAAGGCAAAAGTTGTGCTCTTTTTATGACTAAGGCAATTGTAATTTTGAAAAGTTGAATGAAATAAAATTTGGCTGCAACATCTACATTTCAAAATTCTATCCATTAGAAATGGTCTCTGGAAAACTCCCACAGAGTGCTACACTAAATAATGCTGGTGGGGGAGGAGGGTGAAGCAGGGAATGGAAAATCATGGGATATCACAGGGATTATTTTACCCTTCACCTTGGTTTATAGGCACTTTTAAAATTCAGTAATTATCACCTTTGTCTCTATTAACATGGTAATAAAGAATGGATATGGCAAAATGGGATGGAATTTGATCATCCTGAGGCTCCCTATGCTTGCAGAGAGCATGAATATTCTTCCTTTGGGTTACTTTTCAGTCTCAACACTGACATTTTTTTGACCAACTTGAAAGCAATTATCATGGGATTTCTGAACTAACAAATTTCTAAATTCCTAGCAAACTATAGATTATGTACAGCAAATTTTCCCTCAGTACACTGACATGATGCATATGCATTTTAATTAGTATCAAAGTGAGAAATAGTATGAAAAAGTAGGCTGTCTGTTGCAGAAGAACAAGTGTATTAAAGAGTTCAAACATAGATTTTCTATTGGTTAGAGAAGTGGGAGTCCCTCTGACCTACAGGAACGGGTCCCAGACTCATGGAGAAGGATTGTGTCCAATGAGTAGAAAGATCCTGGGAATACAGTGGTATTGATTTCTCCTTCATGTTCTGGGTAAGGTGCTTGCAGGAATTTACCCCTATAATGTGGTATCTACTCTTACTATTCCATAGCACATAGTAGAAAACCTCAGAGAATGTTTCCATATTTTTTATTTGCTGTTTATAATATGTCTATGTAGAATGGAATGAGGAACCCTGAGGAATAATGGAAAAGCTACAAACCAAGTTTTGAATTCTCTTCCTGGCATGGTAATCCTGGAGGTGTTACTAACATCTGTGGACCTCTCCTTCCTCATTGACAAATGGTGATATTAATCCTTACCTCATCCCCACTAAGTTGAGGATTAAATAAGAGAGGAGATGCAGTATATGCCTAAGAGCCACGTGTGCATTATATCACCATCTTGTTGAAGTTCCACATCTGGATTAACTTTCTTTGAGTTTCTCGTAGTGTGCATGTCCCCAGTCAAATGCATCCCCCTCAATGAGGACATTGTTTCTTTCCCCAAAGTCTAAGGGGTCTGTCTTAGGAAAGTAATCAATGGTCTCCTCACAGCATTGTCTGTGTTTACTTTCCTCTGAGTCATCTATTTGTTTGGTCATCTTTCCTGTAAGGTGTTAATGACTAGGCAGTAGGACCAATGCATGTTACATGTACTCACATGTACTCACACAAACTCACTCCCTCAACAACACTGGTCTCCAGTCACTTCTCCAGCCAGCCAGCGTTCCTCTGTGGAGAAATTAGAAGGTTGGAAAGGTGCATATTAATAGAGGCAAAAGCTAGCTCCTGTCCAATTTATTTAAATCCCCTCTGGTGTTTTTTTCTTTTTCTATTTTCCAGCTAAGTTCCTCATTCCTTCTTGCCGTTTTTAGACTTTTGCCCTCTGGACACATCCAGAGTATTTGGCAGCCAGCTTATCACCCTGTCTCTAATCAATCCACTCCTGACCCATCAAAAATGAGCTGGTTCTTGCTCCCATTTACATTGATCAGGCGTGTGATATTTTTTATTAAATACCAAAAGAGGCACAATTATAATGCACTTTATACAATTAGATGGTGGTAGTGGGGGAAATCTCTTCATTAAAAAGAAAAGTGTCAGCACTTCCACACCTGATAGGAAGCCTCCAGGGCCTGCCTGTGCCATCGCCCCCTGGACTGCCCTTCAGCATGCAGAAAATTCACTTCCACACCAGAACTGGCATGTGAATGGGACTAGCTTCTGCACCTTGGCATTCATATTCATTATAGCATTTTTCCCCCCTAGGGACTGAGGAGTTAGGAAGGAGATAGGGAGGATCAAATAGAAAGGGCATCATCAGAGAAATCCTATCTTGAGAGAGCTATGGTGGTTTGATTTAATATTTCTCATAAGCTGCAGTTGCTCTAAAACATGTGTAGATGTTTCACCTCAATTTGACTGGGCCATCTTGCAATCCCTAACCCTCCCCTGCCTGTCATGGGCTCTGACAGCAAACCCACAGTTAGGAAGGTAACAAGGAAAAAAATTCTGGGTTGTCTGAACCTAACTTGTTTTAGGAAAAGTCAGGTTTTAAAAGTAGAACTTAGGAAGAAGGGAAGTGTAGTCATTAGACTAGAAATCAAGGTACCTGGGTTTAAGGTCTTAACCCAACTACTAACAAGATAGACAATGAGCCTGGTTAAATCACCAAGTCTCTTTAGATTTCAGATGTTTAATGCTTAAAATATGGAGATGGAAATAAACCATTTCTAAAAATCCCTCTCAGCTCAAAGATGTATCTAAATCACTAGACTTCATTATACAAGGACATTTGTGTGGTGTAGACATTTGAAGGTGAAATTCCAAATCCCTCAGAAAGGAGACCATATACCTGCTTACCTGTAGGACCAATCTATAGAAGATTCCCAGACAATCTCAGTTCACAGGTAGTCCTGAGCCAAGTATGCAAACTCATACACAGATACACGAGAGAATGTGACTTGACACAGGTCGATGTCTGAAGCAATATCACAGAAAGTTCTGCTGTACACATTCTAAGTACTTGAGAAGTGTCTTAAGATGATTTTTAAATAAAATCAGCAAAAAGTGCCTGAATTATTTTCTATCTGCAAATCGGTAATTAAAATTTAGCATATTTTGTACATCACAGTAAAATTTTATTTTCCCTTCAAAGTTTCCTATTTCCCGTTCAAATTAAAATGCATATTTCGTCAGGCTGTTATTCAGAAGTAGTAATCAAACACTTACATTAAAAACAGATCATTCACCTGTAGCGTACGCTGCTATAAAGTGTGAGGTGAACTTTTTCCAGTCTGTCAGCTTACTTCACGTATATCTTCATGAAAAATAAGGCCATATCTGGTGGTGTTAATTCTCAAATTCCTCTTCAAAATGTAAGTATTTCTCTGAGTTTTAATTTTTATCCTAGTCTTCCTGGGCTTATCTGTATCTGTAAACTGTGCACAAGTGTAACTTTGATTCATTTTTTATTTTTATTTTAAACTTTTTAACGTTCATTTTTGAGAGAGACAGAGACAGATGTGAGTGGGTTAGGGCAGAGAGAGAGGGAGACACAGAATGCAAAGCAGGCTCCAGGCTCTGAGTTGTCAGCACAGTGCCCCACGTGGGGCTTGAACTCGCGAACTGTGGGATCATGACCCAAGCTGAAATCGGATGCTCAACCGACTGAGCCACCCGGGTGCCCCAATTCATTTTTTAAAGTGCTAACATATTTTTATTAAAAACATTTTTGTTAATGTTTATTCATTTTTGAGAGAGAAAGTGAGACAGAGCTTGAGTGGGGGAGGGGCAGAAAAGGGAGACAGAGAATTGTAAGCAGGCTCCAAGCTCTGAGCTGTCAGCACAGAGCCCAATGTGGGGCTTGAACTCACAAACTGTGAGATCATGACCTGAACTGAAGTAGGACGCTCAACCTACTGAGCTACTAGGTGCCCAGAGCTACCATATTTTTTAAATATTTATTTATTTATTTTGGAGAGAGATGGCGTCAACAGAGGAGGGTCAGACAGAGAGGGAGAAAGAGAAAATCCCAAGCAGGCTCCACATGGTCAGCAGGAGAATGACATGGGACTTGATCTCACAAGCTGTGAGATCATGATCTGAGCTGAAATCAAGAGCCTGATCTCAACTGACTGAGCCACCATGTGCCCCTAAAGGGCTAATATTTTTATTTAGACAGAAAAATGACAGGGAAGGAAAATTCCAATTAGGCCTGTTTGCACGCAGGGTTGATTTCTGTCCATTTATAAGTACAGGTCTAGCAGAAGCTGCATGCAAATTTTAATGATTTCGTGAAAATCAACTATATTCAAAGCAAAATGTAAACATTTTCTAGTGCTGAATCTTCCCCCAAAGCAGTGTGCCACGAGCTGGCGGTGACAGGCTATTTTCTTACAGACAGCTTGGTGCGGAGACACCTTGCTCAAAGAGGCCTGGTTGCTCTGTTTGAAAACATTCATATCTCGAAGATCCTCTCCAGTGGAGCTCCCTGGGGGGCTTATTAATCTCAAAATCACAATCCGGAGAATCCAACCTGACCTTTTGCCTTAGAAAGCCCCATGTTCCCTCAGCTGCAAAGGCAGCTTGACGCTCCACTGAGGGGGAAATCCTCCCCCTGCTGATGCCAGGGGCAGCTGGCTCATTTCTTGGATTTCCTATAGCTGACCTGTGCAAACCTCCCTCTCTGGGACGCCCCTCCAAATCTAAGGGATGTGACAACGAAGTCTTCAACTGTCTAAAAATACTTCTCTGATCTGAGAAAAATGTCAGAATGTCTGTCACACAAAAGTTGGATATTTTCCTAAAATGGCTTAAAAAAAAAAGATGAAGAAGAAAGGAAAAAGAAAGAAGAGAAAAAAAGGAAAGAAAATGCTCATAATTTGGAATACATCAACTTAAGAATGCTGAGAGGAAAATAAAAGAGGGAAAAATATAGGAATGAGGGCTATAATTCATGTGACACACACACACACACACACACACACACACACACACACACACACACACAGGAGAGGATAGAGCAAAAACCCTATCATTTGTGGAAAGGATGGGCCAGGATACAGAAGAGCAGGCTTAGTGGCAGAAGCACAGTGAGTCCACTGTTACTTCCGAGAAACAGCCCCCACCACAGTGGCAGGGGGCTGGGGAAAGTCTCAGCACCTCCACCCTATGCAGTGCCTTGTGCAGCACTCTGAGAAGACAGACTGCCTTTGCAAGTAAAATCCGTGCTTGCTTCTGACTTATATCTTCATTCCCAGATGCTCAATAGTTTTCGGGTTGACCTTCAGTTAGGAAATGCTCCAAGGCTTTAGCTTTGAATTCCATTTCCCCTTCTCACCATTCCCTATGGTCTCTCAATCACATGTTTGATGATCTGGAAATAATTAAAGGTACTGGGAGACTGGGATGCTATTCAGGGAAGCAAAGATGGGGATGCCAAGTGGATTTTTTAAGAAAATTTATTTAAATTCAAGTTAGTTAACATACAGTATAGTATTGGTTTCAGAAGAACCTAGTGATTAGGGAATTATCATTTACTAACATATTAGTATTAGCAAGTTCTGATCAAGGTGTACCCATTTTTTAAAAGAAGCTAGCCTGTCCTAAGTCTTGACATGATGCAATGGCAATGCTCTTGTATGGCTTACATATGGACACTGAATATTCACAATGAAGCCTTTTAGTGAACATAGGTTAATTGCATTGGAGGCAGGTGGTCTTTGCCAGCTTCCTTTTTTTTTTCTTTCCTGAGATTCTAATTTTCTTACCTTGTGTGAGAAGAATATTTAAAGAATTTTCCTTTAGGAGGCTTCTGGGATATTAGCTAGGCTGCTGTTCTGTTGAAGTTTCAAGTACAGTTTAATTAGACTCAATTTAACATATAATCTCTCTGAGGACCTACTGTGAGCCCAGAACTATGCCAGGTAACATTAGGGTTTCAAAGGAGCAATCTCCACTCTTAAAAGTTTGACCATCAATTTAGTGAAGTAACAGTCACAAAATACACAGTAAAGGGAAGAGGATTTGAATGAACATTCATATGCAAAAATCAAACAAAAACTATTTTAACAAATGCACAGATAACTAGGCTAAAAGATGCCTAAACAAAAGCATACAATTCTGGTTCTGAGTCATCCCACCAAATCCAGGAGCTCTCTGTGATACAGGAAGTGTTATGCTCACTTCTAGCCCAGTATGGTAAGCAGCACTGAGAAACCAGGTATGATATGCTCAGAGGAAGGTAGACAGTACAATGGAGTGTGTGTCAAAAGGAAATCCTCATAGCAACTGAGGGTACTTTCCTCCAAAAAGACAAATCCATGCTGGAGAAAGTAACTTCTTCCAAACATTTGAATATTTATTTTTGATAAGGATTATATTTGCACTCTGACGCTGCACACGGTAAAACTCAAGCAAGTAGGAAGAAATGACAAAGAAACCACTATCAACAAATTAATAATGAGAGAACCATATGCCATAAGTTTGTTTTACATTTTGGAATAAACAAAACCCAAGTAATATTTGTATAGTCTATGATGGATGTTATTCCTAATTTTAATTTTTTTGATTTGTTTCTATTTTATCTATAATGGAAATGTAAAGCATCTTGCTTCATCCTTGGAGTACATGTCAAAGCTGAGATTTAAATAATGTCCTCTGGTGCTGGGTCCCTAACTGAGCCATTACTGGCACCTTAGATTCATGCTGAAGACTGGTTTGCTGTCTGTCACTGAGAGGATTCAAGAAGACACAGCAGGACCATCTGTGGGAGTCCCTAATTAGTTGGCAAATTTTGCTGGGACAAACTCTCAGCACTTTTGCAGCTCTGAGACTATTTTTTTAAATTATTCATTGTAGAGTCCTCAAAGTAAATTCGTAAGACAATTTCTGTTAAACTTGTTCATGGCTAAGAATGACTTGGATAAGTTATTTTCAACTGATCCTTTTCTTATTTGAAAATCTAAGTTTCCTAGTGCTACTCTATGTAGAAAGCCCAACTGGGTTTCCGTTTGGGAGACTCTTACTTTCTACTTCAAGCATCTAACAGATATCTAATGATATTTCTGCCTCAGTCCTTAGCCAACTTCCTTCCGTTCACAGACTGCAGAGAACTGAAGGCTGTAATTCTTAATGAATAGTAACTTTTTTCATCAGGTATCCTAATCTTTCTTCTGCAAACCCAATAATACCTCAGCAGCATTTTTGATGCTTTAAGAGGCTTAATGTGTGTACTTAGTCTCACAATGAATCAATACCTACCAATCTCAATAAGGACTTTGTCTTACTTTTTAATTTGTCTAACATTTAGTCCACATTATTTCCTTGAAGTTGCCAATGTCTTCTCCCATTGGAGATTGAGATTAACCACCCAAATCCACTACACTTTACATTTTTGGTCTATTTTGGGGTGTTTATGAGAGGCAGTAAGTGCATCAGCAAGCAAGGAGAAATGCACACCTCATGAATATTTCATGGCTTCTGCTGTCCTGGAATTTGGTTGAGGCATTTCTGTATCCAAGCACAAATCCACTTTTGGAAAAAAAATGGAAACTGTTCCTATATATATATATATATATCGCACAGCAATTAAACCCAATAATTACTTCAGATGAGTTTTGGGGCCACATGGAACTGTGCAGGATGTTTTTTGAATACTACAATTGCATCAGTTTCTCCCGTCTCACTGTGAGGAGTTTAAATTAGCTGACTGGGTGGACAGGCAGATATTATGAATTTTCACAGCTATAGCAATAGGAAGAATTTAGAAGTGGACCTTTATATGAGGGTGATTAAGAATACTAAAAAGTCTTAATCTGTGGCATAAAACTGTTATGGAAATTTTGTACCTGGAATGAAAAAAAAAAGGAAGATAGAATCATTGTACTAAATGATGCAAGGGGCTTTCTCATCAAAGCGGGACCAGACTATTTCTACCTTGCTTCTGAAGACAGAATTAAGATAACCAGAAGATAATACAAGAAAGACTTCATCTCAAAATAAATCAATTATTTGTAATAACCACAATGATTAAACACTGAATTAGTTCATCCTGAGCTCTCAGTCTGTGAAGTATCAAACCAAAGCCAGGTGAATGCGTCTTTCACTCTGGGATATGAAAGATATTGCAAGGATGAAGAAGTAGGTCTAGGTGACTGACAAAGTCTTTCTGGAATTCAGGCTTCATATTATCTTCTTCAAAGGGCAAATTTAAACCAGAATTCTGCTTGATAAATGCAGAACTAATGTGATCCAAGTGCTTAAGGCAGTGGCAAATTTCTTTGGCTCCTGGAACTCTCCTGATCACAGACAGGGGCTCCTAATTTGACATAAGGTACATGGTTGAAGCCTTGTTCTCCACTGACTTCCATTTCATTTTTTAGGTTTCTTCCTGGCCATCCACCTTCATGTAGACCAACATACTCTTTCTTATGCATCTTAATGAACTATGCTCAGTAACAAAATAAGACCTCTTATGGGGGCTGAAAACCTGACACATGAATTAATTATTTGGATTTAAATAATTAACTTATATTTTCTGGAAATCAGATCTTCTCTAAACAAAGTTCACTCCTGGATGAGCTATTTCCCATATAACACATGAAGGCACTAGTTAAGTATGGATTGATTCATCAGTCCAGGAAATTTCTCTTGGCTGGATCCCACAGTGTGTGATTTGGGTTCTTTTGTTTTTGCTGGAATTTCATTGTTTCCACATTGGTGTGATATTGGACATCTTCCTCAGAGTATCTTCTTTTAGCTTCTGTTTTGATATCTTTCCAAGATGTTTTTCTTTATATTTCTTGCCTAAGAAACACACATATCAGTTCAGTGGAGAAAAAAATTCTACTTCCTCCCTGCCCTACACTTGCTCCTATAGCAGTTGGCTTTGGATCTTATGGTTTAACTGGTGCTTTGCATCAAATCCAGCACTATGCCTAGTGCACTCATCATTCCTGCTCTAAAAGGAACGAGGAGAAGAATGAGTCAATGATAGTCCGATATCCTCCACCTCTATTATTTCTATCATCATTGTTATCAACTTTCTTTCCTCTGCATCCTGGGAAGAGTTCTTAAGTTTCTCCTCCACTTTACTGATTGAAGTTTTAATAATTTCAGGTCTAATTTTACCACCTTTGGTTTGGGTTTAAACTCCTTTATTGAAATAGAAGTTTCTTTACATTTTCAATAATATTTTCTATTGTTACTATTTTTCATCAGCCTATTGTCATAGCATATAGGAACTGATATGCTATGTGCCAAAACTAGTATCTGATACTATAGTAACATTCATTACTTTATGGTTGATAAATTGTATCTCTGCTCTGCTCTGAGTTCCTTCTGTTTGGATAGCATTCTATTTTTGTGTAGAGACTCTTCTCATTTTAGAGCTTTCTCCTTTTCTAAAAAGGCCATATTCTGGCATACTCTTAAAAATTTGTAAATATTCATTTCAAGCAAAAATTAAAGAATTTTAAGATTTCTAGAGGTCTTAGTTTTCTCTTTATCATCAGGATAACTTTTTTATGGTGCTAATAATTTTCAGAAAATCCCTTTTTGGTTACTCATCCATCCTTAGATGTGTGGATCTGTCTAAACCTGTTGGACCAGACTAGTTGTCCTCACTCTCACTTTCCTGAACAGGAGTACTTAGATAATCGACAATATCTAGCATGCCTTCCTTCTAGGGCCATTCATTTATCTGGTTTTGTTGAAACTTACTTTCCAGGGCACAATACTTAAATATCCATACCTCTCTCACGTACCTGACACACTGCCACTTTCTGTGAGTTGCAGTTATGAATATATTTTCTTGAAAGGTGTTAGGAAAGTGGGCTTCTGACCATTTCAAAAATCAGCATTCGGAAAGTGGAATAACCCATGTCTCGTTTCATGTTTGGTGCAAACCTTCATCTCTAAGCTGAGGGTGGATGCAAAGAGAGTATAAATTTCACAAATTTCCCTATTACTTTTTTGGACCACAGACTGATTGATTTCATCAAGCCAAGTCCAGTAAAATGCTATTGTTTTCTCTAGTTAGCCTCATTGTTCTCTGACTTTGTCTTCAGAGCACTTGCTTTTCTATTTTCTTTTTTTTTAACTTTTTAAAAAAATGTTTATTTATTTTTGAGAGAGAGAGAGACAGAGCACTAGTGGGAGAGAAGCAGAGAAAGGGAGACACAGAATCTGAAGCAGGCTCCAGGCTCTCAGCTGTGAGCACAGAGCCTGATGCAGGGCTTGAACTCAAGAACCACAAGATCATGACCTGAAGCGACGTTGGACGCTTAACCGAGTGAGACACCCAGACGCCCCTGGTCTTCTATTTTCTACATCTTCATAATTATTTTAGTTAGAATGTTAGAGAAGCTAGATATTACTTCAAATTATTCACTTTCTATCATAATTTCTTTTTGCAATACTGGCAAGCTATAGAGGTGAATTGAGAAAAAAATTCAGAAGGTCAACAAAATATATCCCAGGATTAGGGGACAAGACATATGAGTTTAGACATAAGGGACTAAATTTACACAGTCTACAAAAGAGAGGTCTCCAAGGGAAGATCTCTGTGACATGATCTATAAATATCGTCAAGGTAACAAAATAAACAAAGCAAATTATTTATAGTCACAAAAGATAATAGGACAAGAATGATTGTCTTGAGTTAAGTGAGGGAACATTTATAATAGGTTATAAAAAGAGAAAGTTTTTAGCTGAAAGCAAAACCAAGCAATATAACTAACACACAAAAGTCAACATCTATCACAGACCTGTAATAAAATGTTATTTTAAAAAATTTACAAGACTAGAAAAAAATGTGTATTTAAAAAATAAAGGTGAATGATCAGTAAGTATTCATTGTCAAAATTAAGATCAAGTCTCAGTATGTCCTGTTCCCTACTTGTAGCATCTTTGACAAGCTATTTTTAAATATGCATAATGATAAGGACATTAATTGATACGTACAAATATTGTGCCCACTATATTTTAGTAATGATTTCCTGTCAGTTCTATAGCCATTCCAAGTCATATCTTCAACAAGAACAACATATGATCTTATCACATTCTTTTCTGTCACTATCAAATTTTTGAAATGAAAAGTATATCATCTGTGCTTAATTTCTTAACTCCTACTCATTTCTTCATCTTTTACTATCTCACTTCCATGCTTACTTTTCTACCAAGATTGCTTTATTCACAAATCATCTCTCATTTCCTAAATGGAGTGACATATTGTCACTTCTATGCTTATGTGACCAACCACGGTTTAGCACCTCTTGCTTCAGGAAGGCTCTCCTTGCTTGGATTCTATTCTTCTGGTGACTTTGCTACGTCTCCGTATGTTTCTTTTTTCTCCTCTTGGCAATATTGACAGAGGCCTCATAGCATTATTGTGCAGATTCAATAAGAAAATGACCAAAGATTTCTTATCCAAGTACCTTGCACAGAGTACTCAGCAGTTGTTATCTTGGTCTATTATAGTCCATTAATAAAGACACCCTTTATTCTTTCAACTTTATAGCAAGCACTCCATAGGGAATCTCATCTCTTGCTGTGTTTTCATTTACCACTAATAAGCTAAAGATTTCTTAATCTATAATCTATATCTCTAAGGCTATGCTTTTCCTCTGAACTCCAAACCTATCATTTGAAACTATTCTCCTTATATATCTAACCAGATATTCCAAAAGTACCTTAAATTTAATACAATCATAATTTGACACATTATTCACATCTTTCTCCTTTACTTCAGCCCTGCCCACTCTTTCTCTATCCTATATCTCAGGCAGTGATACTGTTAAGTTCCTGGTATAACCAGGGATCCAAGCAAAACATGTCAGCCAGTTTGGTTCCCCCAGGTTGTCAGCCATGGACCCAGTTCATCTAGTTTGAATTATTATATACTCTCTGCTGGATGACTAAAACAGCCACCCAAGCCATGTTAATGGTTTCTAGCTTATTCTCATTGTAATCCACTCTTCACACGACCTTTAGAGACAGCTTTGCAAGTTTTGTAAACCACACGATTGTTCATATTATGCCTCTGCTTAAAAACTATCCCTGGTTTCATGTGACTTGCCTGGTAAGTCCAAACTTCTCAGAATTACATAAACAAACAAACAAAGTCATCCATATACTTCCAAACTATGTTTCCTGATTTCTCTTCTGCCACCCCCCTACAACATGCACATACCCTCCTACATAGCGCACACTAGACAAAGCAATGGCCTCAAGCATTAAGTGCTGTTTCTTCTATGATTTTGTACAAACTGCACCTCTCTCACTGACCTGTCTGTGCCTGCTTCAATTCGGTGTTCACCTTGCAGGGGAACGAAATAACCAAGACTCTCAGGCCATTTTTCTCTTTCTTGCTTGGTGTGTGATGAGTGAACTTTCTAATATTCCAATTTTATACCATGAATGAGTGTTCCCAGGCACTGAGTTTATATCATCTCATTTGAACTTCACAAATACCAAACATGTTAGGTTTTTGTTTTGCAGATGTGAAACTAAAGCTCTCAGAGGTGAGATTTGTCCACTTTCACACGGTTAGTAAGTTGGTGACAGAAGTCAGATCAATAATGACGCCCCTCCTTCAATTGATGCAGAAAAAGCATTTGACAAAATTCAGCATCCTTTCTTAATAAAAACCCTCGAGAAAGTCGGGATAGAAGGAACATACTTAAAGATCATAAAAGCCATTTATGAAAAGCCCACAGCTAACATCATCCTCAGTGAGGAAAAACTGAGAGCTTTTTCCCTGAGATCAGGAACACGACAGGGATGTCCACTCTTACCGCTGTTGTTGAACATAGTGTTGGAAGTGTTAGCATCAGCAATCAGACAACAAAAGGAAATCAAAGGCATCAAAATTGGCAAAGATGAAGTCAAGCTTTCACTTTTTGCAGATGACATGATATTATACATGGAAAACCCGACAGACTCCACCAAAAGTCTGCTAGAACAGATACATGAATTCAGCAAAGTCGCAGGATACAAAATCAATGTACAGAAATCAGTTGCATTCTTATACACTAATAATGAAACAACAGAAAGACAAATAAAGAAACTAATCCCATTCACAATTGCACCAAGAAGCATAAAATACCTAGGAACACATCTAACCAAAGATGTAAAAGATCTGTATGCTGAAAACTATAGAAAGCTTATGAAGGAAATTGAAGAAGATACAAAGAAATGGAAAAACATTCCGTGCTCATGGGTTGGAAGAATAAATATTGTCAAAATGTCAATACTACCCAAAGCTATCTACACATTCAATGCAATCCCAATCAAAATTGCACCAGCATTCTTCTCGAAACTAGAACAAGCCATCCTAAAATTCATATGGAACCACAAAAGGCCCCGAATAGACAAAGTAATTTTGAAGAAGAAGACCAAAGCAGGAGGCATCACAATCCCAGACTTTAGCCTCTACTACAAAGCTGTCATCATCAAGACAGCATGGTATTGGCACAAAAACAGACACATAGACCAATGGAATAGAATAGAAACCCCAGAACTAGACCCTCAGACGTATGGCCAACTAATCTTTGATAGGGCAGGAAAGAACATCCAGTGGAAAAAAGACAGTCTCTTTAACAAATGGTGCTGGGAGAACTGGACAGCAACATGCAGAAGGATGAAACTAGACCACTTTCTCACACCATTCACAAAAATAAACTCAAAATGGATAAAGGACCTGAATGTGAGACAGGAAACCATCAAAACCCTAGAGGAGAAAGCAGGAAAAGATCTCTCTGACCTCAGCTGTAGCAATTTCTTACTTGACACATCCCCAAAGGCAAGGGAATTAAAGGCAAAAATGAACTATTGGGACCTCATGAAGATAAAAAGCTTATGCACTGCAAAGGAAACAATCAACAAAACTAAAAGGCAACCAACAGAATGGGAAAAGATATTTGCAAATGACATATCGGACAAAGGGCTAGTATCCAAAATCTATAAAGAACTCACCAAACTCCACACCTGAAAAACAAATAATCCAGTGAAGAAATGGGCAGAAAACATGAATAGACACTTCTCTAAAGAAGACATCCAGATGGGGTGCCTGGGTGGCTCAGTCGGTTAAGCGGCCGACTTCGGTCAAGATCAGGTCATGATCTCATGGTCCGTGAGTTCAAGCCCCGCGTCGGGCTCTGTGCGGACAGCTCAGAGCCTGGATCCTGTTTTGGATTCTATTTCTTCCTCTCTCTGACTCTCCCCCATTCATGCTCTGTCTCTCTCTGTCTCAAAAATAAATAAATGTTAAAAAAATTAAAAAAAAAAAGAAGACATCCGGATGGCCAACAGGCACATGAAAAGATGCTCAATGTCGCTCCTCATCAGGGAACTACAAATCAAAACCACACTCAGATATCACCTCACGCCAGTCAGAGTGGCCAAGATGAACAAATCAGGAGACTATAGATGCTGGAGAGGATGTGGAGAAATGGGAACCCTCTTGCACTGTTGGTGGGAATGCAAACTGGTGAAGCCACTCTGGAAAACAGTGTGGAGGTTCCTCAGAAAATTAAAAATAGACCTACCCTATGACCCAGCAGTAGCACTGCTGGGAATTTACCCAAGGGATACAGGAGTACTGATGCATAGGGGCACTTGTACCTCAATGTTCATAGCAGCACTCTCAACAATAGCCAAATTATGGAAAGAGCCTAAATGTCCATCAACTGATGAATGGATAAAGAAATTGTGGTTTATATACACAATGGAGTACTATGTGGCAATGAGAAAGAATGAAATATGGCCCTTTGTAGCAATGTGGATGGAACTGGAGAGTGTGATGCTAAACGAAATAAGCCATACAGAGAAAGACAGATACCATATGTTTTCACTCTTATGTGGATCCTGAGAAACTTAACAGGAACCCATGGGGGAGGAGGAGGAAAAAAAAAAGAGAGGTTAGAGTGGGAGAGAGCCAAAGCATAAGAGACTCTTAAAAACTGAGAACAAACTGAGGGTTAATGGGGGGTGGGAGAGAGTGGAGGGTGGGTGATGGGTATTGAAGAGGGCATCTTTTGGGATGAGCACTGGGTATTGTATGGAAACCAATTTGACAATAAATTTCATATATTTAAAAAACAATAATGAGGCCCCTCTTACACCAAAATCTGAGAGCTTTTCCATTATCTTGGGTTGTCATAGTGGACTATTTTGTAAACTAATAAACTCTCTAATACTCATTATTCAAAGAATTGATCAGTAATCAGTGAGTATGAGATATCTTCCCTAGATGGAAGGTTCTCCTAAATGTATTCAAGGTACCTCCCAAATTCTAATTTCTTAGCTCTCAGGGGAAACTAAGGCAGTCTCACAAGTAACTCTTGGTAGAAATGTAATAATATCTCAATTTTTAAATGCCAGAAAACTATTATCTTAATGATAATAGCAAGGCTGTGTGGTGGTATTTGCAACAGAATATATAATTATGCAAGTACAATATTAAAAAGCTTCATTATCTATTCAGTCTGGTATAGCACCATTTTTTTATATAGCACCATTTTTTACATTAATGTAGTTTTAGTAGTCTCTTATTTATGCAGAATTTGAATAGAATATATTCTGGATATTCAATAATTCAAGCTGATAATTGATAGCATCTATTATAAGATAAAATCATAACAAGTAGAATATATCAAAATCATATTGGATAAAATTATTTCTTGAACACTACATTATATTACATCACATAGCCTCAAAAATATCACTGCATATATTAATGTAATTATACCACAGACATACAAAAGTAAAAGACAACTGAAGTCTCTAGTCAATAAAATGCAGGTATAAAATTTGAATATTTCTTGGAAATTTATTAGTATACAAAATTTTATATTTTTCTATGGTATTAATACTCACTCCCTTATCTTGTCCATATGTTTAAATAGCCTGAGCCCTAATTTTTTGCTTTTACAAGGTGAAAGTCAATTCTGATGATTGAGTAGTAAAAATTGCAATCTGTAGTAACGATATCAGATTTTACTATGAAGTATAGTGGCCAAAAAAGCCTTAACATGTTTTTATTGATCCTTTTTGATATGTCAGCCCTTGGCCCAGAACCATGGGAAATATAAAGAAAAAAATAAGGTACTGCCTTCTCACGTAGACTACAATTTAACAAATTGTGGGATGCCTAGTGAAATGAGTGTCTACAATAATAATAAATATAGAGAAATTTAAATTTTTTTTACCATTTATTTATTTTTGAGACAGAGAGAGACAGATCATGAATGGGGGGAGGGTCAGAGAGAGAGGGAGACACAGAATCGGAAGCAGGCTCCAAGCTGTCAGCACAGAGCCCGATGTGGGGCTTGAACTTGTGAACCACGAGATCATGACCTGAGCTGAAGTCGGACACAACCAACTGAGCCACCCAGGTGCCTCTAGAGAAATTTAGCTTAGTTTCAAATCTCAGGGATTTGACAAAGCCACAAGAGCTTAATGAAAAAAGTAACTTGAGCAATAACTTGATTTTCCTCTAATCAGAAGCTTGTATTTTTACTGTTCAAAGTTGGCACCATGCTTTTTTTAAAGATAAAGGTTAGAGGCTCCTGGGTGGCTCAGTCAGTTAAGCGTCAGACTTCAGCCTAGGTCATGATCTTGCAATTTCCGAGTTCAAGCTCTGCATCGGGCTCTGTGCTGACAGCTCAGAGCTTGGAGCCTGTTTCAGATTCTGTGTCTCCCTCTCTCTCTCTGCCCCTTCCCCACTCACACTCTGGCTCTCTCAAAAATAAACATTGAAAAAAATTTTTTAAAAGGTAAATTTTAAAAAAGAAAGAAAGAGAAGAAATTCAAACTCTGCTATAATTTAAAGCTTGCAGTAATTCACCTACCATCCAGCTGTTGTATCATGTTCTTATGTTCTTCCGTATCAACCAGATGGCATTAATATGCAAGTCACCACTGTTCTCTCTAATCTTTGGCCACCTCTGTTTTTGTTATTTCTTCCATTTTAAGTCCTATTTTAAATCTAGTCCAAGTTACTCCCCCTTCCTTGACACCCCACCTTGTTTTTTTTTTTATTTGAATCATTCTCTCCTTCCCCCATGTTCCTATCAGACTCTGTTCATTTATCTATTCAATTACCTGTCACATTCCGACTTATTCCAGAAACTGGTATGCAGGTGTCTCTCCTACATGAGGATATAAACACTTTGGACTCATGGACTACATTGTGATTTTCCTTATTTTTTCTAAAAACCCTAATGCAGTTGAATGAATGATTTTGAGAAGAAGCAAATTAATCCATATTTAAAGAATGAATCCATGATAGAATAAATAAATGAAAGAATGCAGGTTATTTAAATCACATATAAGAGCCCTGCTTTCAGATATTTTAACCTTAATAACCCTTTAGGAAAAGTGTTGAATTATTCCCCAAGACTTATTAATACCTAAGGTGAATTTTACTGAATATGATTATGAGGAGGTCAATGTGATACAAAGGTCTATGCTGTGCAGATGGAACTCTGCCTTCCATCTGCAAAATTAGCTGTTTTCCACTTGATGTTGCCAGCTTTGTTTGTTTGTTTGTTTGTTTGTCCTGAGCAGTTGTGCTATCTTCTGGTTTCCAATAGTCTTATATTTCACAGTGAGAATGTGCCTGCCAAACCTGAATTTACCCAGAGGTTATCAACTAAGTTGCTATTTCTTCCGTCCATGACTTCTCTTTTCATTAGGATACAAATGGTAAATAATACACTTTGGAAAGTTAATTTAATTAATGGAGCAATAGACAGTCACCCAGTTGGCACAATTAATTCCTTCATTTAATAAAAATGTCTTGTCAGGTAGTACACACCAGGCACTGTGCTAAACTCTGGAGAGATAAAGATGAATATGGTGGCAGGGTCACTGCTTGTGAGTAAAGTGAAATAGAATGTAAATAAATCATTGTAATAAATATCATAAATACTCTAACAAAGGGAAGAGTGGCTTTGCTGACAATGGCGTCAGGAGCTCTGCTTTTAAGTGAGTAGTTAAGTAAGAAAGGAACTCTGAATGTGCCTCACTTCCCCCTAGAATGAAGTAGGATGTCGTCCACAGTGACTGGATGCCTTAGATGTCCCTAAAGGACTTTAGAAAGATATCCATGTAAGTAGGTTAATGCAATCCTTCAGAAGGAATTGCTTGTCCTCTAAGGACTTGAAAGGTGAGCAGCCAGTGACAGAAAGGAGGTGGCATGTACTTTGATCTTACTCAGGGAGTCAAGTGGCTCTGAAACAACATGCAACACCTGGGTCTTCATCTAAAGGACATGAACACTCAGTGGGAATCATGTGACATCCTAAAAGGATGGCAAGTGCCAGGGTGGGTTACAGGAAGCAAATACAGACTTTAATCATTTAATAATTTTCCATTGAATAATTTTATATAGCAAAGTAATCTGCCATGTACCGACTTTAGTTGCTTAATTATTATATTTCAATTACCATTTATACACTTGGAAAATACCTTTCTCTTTCTTCATCCCTCCCCTGTGTCTTCCCCTTTCTTTCTCTCTTCTTCCCTCTTCCCCCTCATCTCTGCCATGTACACACATACCCACATACATGCCCTTAGACTTTTGGGTGCACCAGCCAAGGAACCAGGCACACAGATTCACAAAAGTTCACTAACTAAAACTGAAAATCAGTAGCATTAGGATGCTCCAAAATTCAAACATCAATCAGGAGGTATTGTGGCCCTTAGTAACTCAAGAGAAGGCACCAGAGTGGAGTACCTTTGAATTTCAAAGAAGAGGTAGACAAAGAGAGCTTTATAACTAGGGAAGTCCCCCTGTACCTCATGTTTATCATCTCCCATGTAAATAGGGAAATATCTTGCTGACTTCCATTTGAGGAATATGGACAGATGAGTAGACACTGAGGAGAAACTAATGCACTAAATTTCCCTCTCACAATGCCCATTGGTATTTGACAAGTCACCCATCCATTTACTGTTAAGGGACATTTTCATGTATCCTTTTCTCTTAACCGATATTAAAGTAATTGTAAAAGAGAACACCAAGGACACAGCTGGCATGACAGTCCCTATGTTTTACCACCAAATCAGAGTGGCTGACATGGAAAACAGAGTAACAGATGGTGGAACAGATAGCCAGAGGGTCAAGTGATTTGCTCAAGGTCATAAGAATTTTGTACCAGAAGTAGAAACAAAACCCAGAAAGACCTTGAAGCTAAATGCTGCTGTTTACATACCTCTTTTCATGGAGGAATAAAGTTTCAATGAATCAATTAAAGGGTAATTACACTAAAGCTACCGTTTTTTATTAGATCCAATTATGGAAATGACTGTTTTGTTGGAAGAGAGGCAAGTAGCCCACTCTGCCTGACTCTGTTCTATGGAGTGTGAGGACACAAGAATGGAATAAATGCTTCGTGTCCCTATGTCCCACTCTAAGCTATTGGATCCATTATTTAGGCATTTGACTCATGAATATGTGTACAATAGGGTTGGTCAGGTCGACACTTAGGTAGATTTCCCTGACATAGTATACAGGATGAATTCAGCAGTGTGGAAGGGGGGAGGGCAGAGAGACCATACTCAGAGAGGACAGGTTGGAGGACTCTTCAGTCATGGAGATCAGATATGAGAGAGGCTAAACTACAGCTAGGACTTAGCAGGTGACAGTGCTCCCTGCAAAGACAGAGAACAATGCTGACCTTGTTATTGAGGATTAGAGTGATATATTCAGGGTGTCTGATGGGAGCATCCAGGAGGCAGATTCACTTTTGAAGCTCAGAGGGAAAACACAAATTAGACTCCATCAAAATTTAAAACTCCTGCTCTTTGAAGGATACTACAGAAGAGCCATAGAATGGAGGAAAATATTTTCAGAACATATATCTGATAAAAGGCTTATATAGAATATATAAAGAACTATTAAAACTCAGTAATAAGGAAACAAACATCTTGATATATCTGTCTATTTGACATAAATTTTGAACAGATATTTTACTAAAGAAGGCATGCAGATGGAATAAACACTTGAAGAGACGATTTTCTCTTTGGGTGAGTGTGTGTAAACAGTGGGCTGGGAGCACCATTAACTCAAAATTATCATCATCATCATCATATCATATAGTTAAATAGTGCTTATAATTTTGTAGACACTGTTTGAAATATTGCATAAACATTAAACTCACTTAATGAGTTAATAGAGTAGGGATTTAATAAACCATTTTGTAGATGAATAAACCGAGGCACAGAGAGGTGAAGTCATTTATTCAAGGTCACCCAGCTAGTAAGTGGCTGAGTCCAGATCTGAACACAAGCAATGAGTCTTCAGAGCCTATGGTCTTGGCTGTAACTATGTACTACCTCCCCATCTATCAACAAAAATACATTGAACATCTCCTCTGTGCCCAATGCGTGATCACACACTATAAAGTCATAGGGAACTGATTAAAAATAGTTCCTTTCCTAGACAAGCCTGTGTACACCAAACATTTCACTGCATCTAATCATGATCCGATTTCAGAATCAGAAAGTCGACAATAAACATGCAGAACATCATCATCACTTGTTTGAAGAATGGGCTCTAACTATGACCATTAGGGATTCTTGAAAGCATCCTAAGACCTCTAGAATTTAGAAGGTTTCCAAAGAAAAAGAGACAAAGCAGAGGAAAGCAGAATTTGAAAGAATTCCAATAAGAGATAGGAGTTTGGACATCTGAAAAAGAGTCTTCTAGGATCTTTAATACTGCCATAATTGTCATCAAAAATGTTAAGAATCTCTTTCCTGCTTGACAGAATTGTTGTGTTTTAGATTATTCTTAATAAACTAGTGTAAACAAGGATGATCTATGTCCAGACATGACAATGACCTAATTCAAATACCTCCTTATGTGAGAACTGCAGCTGTCAAGCAGCTGAAATGATTCGTGCTAGCCAGCTATTATTTTGACAACACTAAAGACCGGACCTTAAGAGCCCTGAGTTATGTTTTGTTTTGTTTTGTTTTGTTTTGTTTTGTTTTGTTTTTGTTTGTTTGTTTTCCCCCTTCTAAATTGGTAACATCTCTTTTCCCCAGAATAAAAACTGCAAGAAGATGGTGAGAAAAGCAAGGGGATAAGCAACAGACATCTTCCTTCATTAACTGACTCTGATTAAAAGAAAATAATGTCTTTGACGCTGTAGCTACAGAAGTCAGCCTGTGAGACGTAGCATCCTCCAAGTCTCAGATTCACTCTATTCTAGCAGCCCAGGCTGGAAAGTAGCCAAATGTGTGCTTCTAACAACTGCCACCAAGCAGGGGGCAGGAGAGGGAAAGGAGAGAGTGAGGAAGGGGAAGGAAGAAAGAAGCAGAGGAAGGAAAGGGGGGGGAAAACCCAAACAGACAGAGACAGAGAATGAGAGAGATCGCGGGAGACGGGAGAGTGAAGGATCGGAAGGAGGGGGGATATAAAAGCCAGATTTTTATTGGAAGCAATTGACGTGGTTGCTATGAGACCCGCTCCTGCACAGGACCAGCAGCCAGCCCGGCGCTGATGGTTCTTACCTCCTACTAAACCTTTCTTTTGACACAGTTTTAGAGTTGCTTAATATCTGAGCGAGCACCTGACACGGGCGACTTTTTCTTTCTTTTTTCTCCTCCCGTCTCTCGGGTAAGATGGAGGTAGAAAGCGAAGCCAGCTGCTCCCCCAGCCGCGCATCAGGCGGGTCCAGAGAGTACAAGGTGGTAATGCTGGGAGCTGGGGGAGTTGGTAAAAGCGGTAAGTTTTAATACCAAATGCTGGGGAAGGAGGGAGCTCTGGAGAGGCAACTCTATAGAGTCAATAATGATGATAATGATAATAATACTGCCGTCGGGGGCTAGCTAGCTATGGCAGGTAAACACCAAGTATCTGGCAGGATGTTTAAAAGTAATAAGGACTGTTAAAAAGATGTAGATGAGTCGGGAGAATGGAACGACAGCCAGTGATAATGTGTAGAACTTAAGATCTTTTTTGTTGCTTTGATTTCTGCTAGGTGATATTTGATCGTAATTTCTATGTCCTTTTTAAAAAATAATTAATAACATATTTATGAAATAGTCCTGGTATGGGAAAATATTCTCCTGTTCTCAAAAATACTCCCATAAAGAAAAAGGTGCTATGAATATGCAATGAAACACACATATGCAAAGGCAGACACACAGGCAGGATTATCAGTGCTGATGGTTGTGTTTATTTCTTTGATTAGGAGCTTCCTGTCCTCTTTCCTTATCTCTGATCTGATCTAGCATGGTGTGGTCTTTGAATGTCTGGAAAAAAGTGACAGAGGTTGAAAGATGGTATTCTTTGT
Source organism: Felis catus (assembly GCF_018350175.1). Classification (NCBI taxonomy): domain Eukaryota; kingdom Metazoa; phylum Chordata; class Mammalia; order Carnivora; family Felidae; genus Felis; species Felis catus. The sequence continues at coordinate 63,705,098 of NC_058379.1, read as the reverse complement.
GGGACTTGAGCAGGGTGATCAAATCATATTTTGTGGTTAAACAGATTTAGAAGAGAAAGCTACAAACATAAAAGGATATGGGATGCTAATGGAAGTAAACACTGGTACATTTGTTATGCTACATTAAAAAAAACTTGTCAGTGGTTGGGTTTCTTGAGGGGCTCAAAAGGCCAAATAGAACAAATTAAAACAAAAAATAGTAGTGTTTGAGGCTGATCAAATGGTGAAAGAATATCTTGGGGCTATGGTTATCAATAGAAAATAAAAAGGCAAATATAACTTTTTTTCTATAAATACAAAAAGATCCCCACGGGGGGATACATCTGTGGGGATGCCAGAAGACAAAAGAAATATTAAGAGTTAACGTTGACAAAAAGTAACAACAACAAAAAACACCTCAACAGTTTTATGCTTGACAAAAAGATTCAAAGTTGAGGCAACACTCTTGGCATAACCCCCCACCAAAAGGCTGATAACTTCGGTAGTGAGTCCACAAGTGGTAAGAAAGTTGATCAGTAAAGGAAAGAGAATAGGGAGTGAGATTCTAGCAGACAGCAAAGGTAAGGAGGTTAGAAAACTGGGAAGAGACATAAAGTTGAATACCCCCAACACCCTCCTAAAAAAATACCACAAGGTATTATAAAAAGAAAATAATAGGTGGATCTGGACTTGGCCAATTGTTAAATGCTTGTCCAAGTGAGAAAAATAAATCATCTCATGTAGTTAGGAAATGTGAAGTGTAACACTTCGAACTGTGTAGGAGTGAGGAATTTTCTACAAGCTTTTCTTCTTCTTTAATGTGATGATTTGAAAGGGGAAGAGTCGAGATAGGTGAGGATTAGGGAAGGAGGGGAAGGAGGAAGGATAAAGAGAAAATAGTCCATACAAAATAAAGCTATCTTTTTAAAGAATATAGTCAGTTAGATACAATGAGGTAGAACAATTTGAGAATAAAACAGGAGAGAAACAGATCTAAGAAAAAGGCGGGAGCCAAATGAACAGAAATGCCACCAGGGGTGTGTGAGGTCAGAGACCTGCAACAGTCCCATAATGTGCCCATGTATTACCTTTGTTTGCTGGCTTGTTGTTTTCCTGTTTCACCAGGAGCTTGGGGGATGTGGGAATAGAGTGACTAGTTTTTAGTCATATTCCATGGAAATGGACCTTGGAGACAGGAGGTGTAAGACAGTGGCATCCTTCAGCAATGTACTTATCCTGGAGGTGGTATTAGTCTACTGTTTTGACCTTCCCCATATACTATTTGTAGTGACTAATCATTGTCACCTTTCTAATAACCAGGCATTTTTGACATAACAAAATGTTGGCAGAAATTTTTGATGTAACAAAATGCTGGGTTGCTCTCACCTTCAGTGTGCACATTAAATAGTTGAGCGAAACTTATTCAGTACGATTAAGACAGGAGTAGCCAGGTCACCTCTGAGATGGTCAAGGATAAAAGAGAGCAAATAGTTCCATTGTACTGATTTTATTAATAGTGTACTTAGCTGTTACTTTAGAGAGAATAGAATTCCTAGTACAGTTCCACGTCCAAAAAAGTCTGTCCTTATGGCTAAATGTTGGGAATCAGAGTGATGGAATCACATCTTGCTCTTGGGTTTTGCCCCTATGATTCATTGGTGTTAACAGTTGATAAATGTTCAAGCACTGATTCTCACTATGAACCTTCCTTTGAAGGTTAAAATGTTTGCTTTCAAATGAACTAAAATATTTTTTTTAATAAAAAAGCCACTTTTTGTATTGCTGAGTATCTGGGTCAACAGAGGCCAAATTTACTTTTCTCCCCACAGTTTCAGTGGTTTATGTTAAAGAATTGTACAAACCAATTAAGGGTGATTGTATGAGGGGATTTCAAGAAGTCTGTGTTCTGAAGAAACTAAAGAAGATGTATCAAGCTATCATCTGCCTCTAATTCTGACTCATTCCAAGTCAGCCTTGTACATGAATGAGAAATTCAATTTACAGGAACCATAATTTTTAAATGAACAGAATCTTGGAGATTGTCTATGCTTACTGTGAAATTAGCTTTTTCTCCCTGTCCCTATTTTACTAAGATATCCTTTAGTGAGTAGGGAATTTGGGGGGCGGGGGGGCTTATAACTTTACTAAAACAGGAATTCCCACAAGATTTAAAATGCATGGGTAAATAAATGTACTGTGATAAATCTCCAACCACCAATCAACACGTTTTTGAGCACATACTATGCATGGGCCCTGTGCTAGTTCCTACAGAGAGGAAACAAAAATGAAGTAAACATTTGTGTGGCAGATATGGGTATATGGTTTTCATGCTTATATCCAGTCTTAACCACAATCTAATTAGCTGTCACCATTTTGCAAATGGAAAAACTGAAGCCCAGAGTGACCACTTGTGCTTGGTCATAGAGGTAATAATAGAAGTCTGTGAAGTTTTAACTGACTCTTCTATATTATATTTAATGCCACGGAGGGAATTGCAAAGATTTTTAACACTTACAGTCAAGAAGAAAATAGGCCTGTTGGTAAGGCATTCTCTACTTGAATGTTATAGCTAAAAAATATTTCTGGGCGCCTGGGTGGCTCAGTCAATTAAGCAGCCTACTTTGGCTCAGATCATGATCTCTTGGTTCATGGGTTCAAGCCCCGCATCAGGCTCTATGCTCACAGTTCAGAGCCTGGAGCCTGCTTTGGAGTCTGTCACCTTCTCTCTCTGCCTCTCCCCCACTCACACTCTTTCTTTATCTCTCTCAAAAATAAACAAACATCAAAAAGTTTTTTAAGGGGCACCTGGGTGGCTCAGTTGGTTGAGCGTCCGACTTCGGCTCAGGTTATGATCTCACTGTCTGTAAGTTCCAGCCCCATATCGGGCTCTGTGCTGACAGCTCAGAGCCTGGAGCCTGTTTCAGATTATGTGTCCCCCTCTCTCTCTGCCCCTCCCCCACTCATGCTCTGTCTCTCTCTCTCTGTCAATAATAAATAAACATTAAAAAATTAAAAAAAAACAGTTTTTTAAAACATAAAAGAGATTTCTACCATCTAGACTAACACTTTCATTTACACATCTATATATTTTTAATCTTTAAATGAATATAAGTAAACATACATAACATTTATATTATTTATAAATAAAAACATTTGTATCATATTTATATACACATAATTAAAAGAAATACCTAATAGTAGCTAAGAGCCCTATAAGTACTGAGTAAACAGGATAAACAAGAAATAGTCCTCACCCTATTTGAAAGATGAGGAATTGGGGCACCTCTGTGGCTCAGTCCGTTAAGTGTCTGAATTCAGCTCAGGTCATATCTCATGGTTTGTGAGTTCGAGCCCTGCATCGGGCTCTGCTGACAGCTTGGAGCTTGGAGCCTGCTTTGGATCCTGTGTCTCCGTCTATCTCTGCCCCTCCCCATCTCATGCTCTGTCTCTCTCTCTCTCTCAAAATAAATAAATAAATAAAAACATTAAAAAATATATGGGAAATCAAGTCCCCAGGAGTTGAAAGAACATTCCAAATTCATGCTACAGTTGTGGCAGAGTCACATCTGGAACACAGTTCTCCTGACCCCCACGAAGCTGCTTTTACTCCATAACCAAGTTTTTATACAGGGTATTATAAATAAAACTTGGACCTATTATGCAATTAATTTGGTATAAATTAGGCACATTCTAGTCTCCATCGCTCTTTGTTCCACTGCCTACCATCCCTTCCCCTCCCTCAAAACAGAAAATAATAAAATCTCACAGCTATGGCTTAAGAGTTTAGTGGAGTCTAAACAATCCTCGTAGCTGTTTTAAACATTTTCCTTTCCCTGTCTCTGTAGTTTTATAATACAAAGGCTTTTCCTCCATGACAGAGCATGGCAAGTATCTGCTTTCTTCCTCTGCATTCGCATCTGGTTCTTCCAGTTCAGACTCAAATTATTCAGCAAGTCTCATCCAATAATAATGTGATCTTACTTTCCAAGATACATTCTTTTCCTATTCTGTTTTATGATCTGAATTGAGGGTAAAATAATTTAAGGGGAGTGGGTCATTTATTCCTTGAGGTCAAATGAGGCATCTGAGGCAAAGAGGTACTGATTTGTCCGAGTACACAGAAGTAAGTAAGAAATAGGGGGCTTAGTCAGTTAAGTGTCTGACTCTTGATTTCGGCTCAGGTCATGATCTCACAATTCCTGAATTCAAGCCCCTCATCGGGCTCCACTCTGACAGCCGGAGCCTGCTTGGGATTCTCTCTCTCTGCCCTTTCCTGCTTGCTCTCTCTCTCTCAAAATAAATAAACTTAAAAGAAAAATTTAAAAAAAAAGAAATAGGAGAGTAACTCATGTTTCTAACTCAAAATTGTTTTCTATCAGATTTTGTGAGAAAAGTAGAGAAAGTATCCGAACATCAGATGAGGTCTACATGGTCTTCTTTACTTCCCGGGATACATTTTGGAATTACCTTGGTAAAATTTTGTGTGAAATTTTGTCAAGGGTGAAATTCGTATGAAATATTTTGCAAGTGACTGGGAAGAGACAGGGTGATATCCCTCTTTGCTATTGCAGACATGACCCCTGGACTCCAGGAACTCACTATCTCATGGGGGGAAATATGTTGCATACCACAAAATGATAAGTTTATATCAGGCCTGTGTCATAAGAACTGTGGGAGCTCAGGGTAAGCGGTGTCTAAATCTGCATGCAAAGGCTAAGAAGGAATCTCAGCAGAGAGGATACTTGAATTGAGTGTTAAGTGATGAGCAAGATTTCTTGAAGTTGAGAAGGAAAAGTACAGACAGCGTGGGGTATGGAGAGGAAGATAATTTAATGGGAACAGGGCATACAAAGAAAAAAAGCAATGTGAAGACTATCACTTTTCATGGAGGGGTCTTGATAATTTGGTGTCTATGGGAGCATTTGGAAAAATCTCCCCGAGTTATGCTTTAAAACTCTTTTAGAGAACTGTGAAAAGTAAAACCAAACAAAGCAAATAAGGTGAAAACATAAAAAGTATTAGGGAACTCAGAATTTATTAGAATGCATCTATTGTGAATTTTTTGTAAAGAGGAAACTCATTTATAAAACAGGCAATCATACTCTGCCCCACATTCTTCTGCAATTTGTCTCTTTTATACATTGAGTTTTGTGAAGCAGGATTTTATCAAATGAGAGCAGTAACAATATTTTCTGAGGTAAACAGAAAGCAGCACAAAACCAATTCCTTCAACCGCAATGAATTGGTATAAGCAGGTAGAAAATCGAGCCTTTATCTGATGAATTAAATCAAGGCAAACAACCAAGTGCATCACCCATGTCCCTAAGGCTCTGTGTTTTACCTCATTAGCAGAACTTTGGATCTGACAAAGCTGAATAATTGTCACATCATGACCACGTGTTATTTGAACCCTCTGGAATGCAAAAGCAAAGAAAAATAAACAAGGGAAAAATGAAAGGATTTCAAGACTCAGAGGCCCTCCGTTCTCACCCTTCATTGTCACCACCCTAATTATACTGCACATCATCAGTCACTGTAATCCTGTCAGCAAGCATTGGCCAAGAGGTCCAAGTAAGGCTAGTAGAAAAGTAAATTGGTATCTACTTGCTCAAATAATGATTGAAAGTGTAATTTAGGTAAAAGGTGTTGACGAACAATATTTCCAAGATTATATGCACTCTATAGATTTTAAACTGATAAAAGAGACTTAGTACCTTCCTGTGTCTTTATCAGAAAAAGGACCTGGAGATGAATGAACTTGTATTGACCCCTGGCTATCCATATGCTGCTGGGCTTCTTACATTTACACATTCACTTTGGAGCCCCAGGGGCCAATGACCTATTGCATTCATCCGACCCCATTCGCTCCTCACCTTGATCTTGTGAAGTAGATGTTAGTGTGTGCACTTTATACATGAGAAAACTGAGGCTCACAGAAAAAGTAATGTGCCCAGAAACACAGAGATATGAAATGATGAGCCCAAGGCACCCACACATACATATATCAGTTAAGTACTTATTTTCATTTTCCCACCCTGAGAGTTTTTGTTTTATTTCTTGAGGAATGATGCAGTGAATGTGAGTCCTGATTTCAACTGAATCTTCACAGTTATATTTGAGACAGACAAAATCATATATACCAAAGTATGTGGCAAATTTTAATTTTCTACAGAAACAACAAAGACTGCCCTTGTTAGGTACAGTTGGGGGTGGCATGGGAAGTTCTGACCAACAAGATGTAGGCGCTGATGATATTTCACATCCTGGTCTATTCAGGGGCCTGGACAAAATCAAGTAACTCAGTAATAAGAAACTATTAAAAGCTGGGATCATGTTAATTAAGGAAGTAAATGAGTAATTGATGTATCAGGTGGATTTTTGTAATCTCTTAGGTACTGATCTGTCTTAGGGAGAATGTTTTCTCTATATGTGTATATTACAAGAGTAATTGAAAGTAACTCCAGGTCACAAATGGGAAGTAACCTTCTTTGTTCATTTATTTAATAAGAATAGATGGTGTGTGTGTGTATGTGCATGTCTGTGCACATGTATATGTATCTGTGTGTGTCTGTGCATATCTGTGTATGTCGGTATATCTGTGTACATCTGTGTGTGCATGTGTGCAAGTGTGTGTATCTGCATGTGTGTCTTACGTGCTTGCATATCTTTGTGTGTGTGTGTGCATGTGTGTGTATTTGTGTGTCTGTGTATCTGTGTCTGGCATGTATGTATATCTGTATGTGTCTGTGTGCATGTGTGTATATCTGTGTGTGTCTATGTGTGTCTTGCATGTGTGCATGTCTGTGTGAGTCTTGCACGTGTGTGTGTGCATGTGTGTGTGTGTATCTGTGTACATCGGTGTGTGTCTGTGTGCCTACACCTGCGAAAGGCCTTGAACTATTAGCAGGAATTACAACCCCCACCCTGTCTAGTGGGGTGAAAGAGGTGAACTGTAGTGCAACAGGGGAGGTGCAAAGGGAGAGATGTACTAGTGGTATTTTGAAAACAATGTACTTTGTGTGTCAGGAAGTTAGAAGAACTTCCCATAGGTGGCTCACTTGCTCAGCTACAGCGCTGGAACCAGAAGCCTCATGACCTCTTGGCTTCTTGGATGATGGACTTTTCCATTGAATCATGCTGCCTTTTGTAAACCAGCATAAAATCTGCTTCTCTTAACTGAAGTTTGGGCTGCTGATGGTGACTGGTGTGTGTGTGTGTGTGTGTGTGTGTGTGTGTGTGTGTGTGTCTTTGCGCTGCAATGGCAACATGAATGTATGTACACTGATGGAGGGCAGTCCTCTGCATTGCTTATAAGAATGTCTGAAACTCTCTTATCACTGAATTTGGCTGTTATTTACAAGGCCCAGCAATGTTCTCAACTCAGTCACTTGGGTTTTGTTCATAAATGTCAGCCCTCTGACAACCATCACCGAGCAGTGCCATCTGCTCTTCTGGTTCATCAGCAGGCACCAGCTAAGTGTCCCTACTGCCAACTGTGCCAGGTAATCCCTCCTGCCCTTTCCGCCTGCCATGACCCTGCTCTGCCAACACCACCACATCGGCATTGGAACGTGACATGCTCGAGCCTCCACACTCGCAGGTCCCTGAGCATCCTGCCACGGCCAAGGTCCCGGAGAGATAGTAGTCTGTGCCAGATTCTCCCTGGAGTGTACGTGAAGCATGGAGTATGCGGAAGGATGTGGGAGGAAACTGAAGATGTAGTATTGAGAAGGGAATCAGAGGATGCACAAGGTTTAGAATCCCAAGAAAAAAGTTTTACTTGAGCTGGAATAAGACTGTATAGAAAATTGGTGGTCTCACAATAAGACACCAGATCATTAGGTAAGTTGTGTGGTAGGGGGAGGTCTTTGTTCAGAAGACTGCTTGTACAGGGAGGCATTGTTCGGGTGTTTGAGTAGTTATGTATTGAATAGATAAGGAAACCTTACATGATTTATCACTCCAAAGTTTCTCTTAACATGCTTTAAAATGAGAAACAGGGGTGCCTGGGTGGATCAGTCGGTTGAGCATCTGACTCTTGATTTCAGCTCAGGTCATGATCCTAGGGTCATGGGATCGAGCCCCATGTGCTGAGTGTAGAGCCTGCTTAAGATTCTCTCTCTCTCTCTCTCTCTCTCTCTCTCTGTGTGTGTGTGTGTGTGTGTGTGTGTGTCCCTCCGCCCCTCTATCTGGCTCATACGCTCTCTCTCTCTCCATCTCTAAAATAAATAAATAAATAAATACATAAATAAAATTAGAAACAAACATGTCAGCATATGCCCATGCTCAAGCCTCTGTGTACCCACAAGGAGGGATGATTTCTGTTCTGTCCAAACTATTGCTCTGTCTTTTAACTTCTTGGCCCAGGGAAGATAAGAGCCCGTATTTCTGAGTCTTCAATGGGCCCAACTCTGTTGTAAGTGCTTTCTGTACAGTAATTCATGGAGTCCTCACAAAACACTGCCGTGTAGCTGTGGTGATTATCCTTAGCTGACAGAAGACAAAAGTGAGGCTTGTGGAGGGACTGGAGGAGGGGGCCTGCAGGAGTCAGCCTCTGCCAGATCCCAAGCTCTGAAACATTGTACACTAGACCACTCACCGTCCATGCTCTTGATCTGCCCTTCATCTGCAGTCTGAGGCCTCAGCAGAGAAATTAGAACAGAACAATGTGAACTTCAGGTTTGAGCATGCAGAAACCCAGATTTTATGTTTTCTCATCTCTAGATAGGGATATTAACTTTACTGACTGCAATGATTCATGCTTGGGTATTTATAACAAAACCTGGCACGTTGTAAGTGCTGAATAGCACATATAACATGAATGGACATTTTTTTTTAACTATTTGTCTTTAATAGCATCTGACCTTGCATGGACCAAGCAAGCCCTTTGACTCTCCATTTTCCCCATTCTAAAAAGAATGGTGTTATTTATAATTACCTCAAAGAGTTGCTACATAGATGATATTAGAAAATATTAAATAGGGGTGCCTGGGTGGCTCAGTCAGTCAGTTACGTGTCCAACTTCGGCTCAGGTCATGATCTCACAAATTGTGAGTTCAAGCCTCGCGTCAGGCTCTGTGCTGACAGCTCAGAGCCTGGAGCCTGCTTTAGATTCTGTGTCTCCCTCTCTCTCTGTCCCTCCCCTGCTCGCTCTCTCTCTCTCTCTCTCTCAAAAATAAAAAAAAATAAAAACATTTTAAAAATGCTTTAAAAAATAAAATGTTAAATAAAAATGTGAAGTATAGTGCCCAAGAAATTCCATTCTTATTAAACTTGTTACTTGCTGTCCTCCCTCCCTTCCTCCCTTTCACCTTCCCTTCCTTCCCTCCTTCCTATCTCCACACCTCCACCTAAGGCAGTTTATCTCAGTACGATGGGGGAGAGTGATGGAAGATCTTTCAATGTGTTACAGGAAAATGCAATTTGGGTTGAATATTGTAAATGTGTCATTGTATATCCACTTGCTCTCTGCCTGCTCTTGCTCTCTATGTCCTTATATTGATTAGATTCAGCTTTAGTCTCTTGAGTAGTAATTTCGGTGACAATAATAATGGTGGTTTGCTAGTTACCCTAGTAAACAATCCCTTTATTCATCCTAATTGACCCATCACACACACACACACACACACACACACACACACACACACACACACACACCATTGCCTTGTAGGGAAAGGATTTGAGGATTTGAGGACAATTGCCTGCCTGCTACAATAACTAAAAAGGGTCTGCTTGTAAGGGCTACTGTTTATAAAAGAACATGCCTGTGCCTAAATTTGGACTGAAATGAATTTTTCTGATACATGTGTTGTTTTAATAAATTTTGAATAATAATATGTTCCCTTTGTTCTCCATACTAGCAGCATTGCTACATTGAAATGGAGAGTCCTATTTAATGGTTGCAGGAACAGCTAATAATAAGCTACACATATAGATTTTTTTAAATGGAAAAAATCAGACTCTTTATTTAGAAGCGCAAAGGGCACATCTGTTATTTGAAATTGAATTGTACTTTAACTAATTGGTCTCCTCCCATCATTTTTTAACCCACCACATCCCATTGCCTTTTGCTCCCCATATCACCATCAGGACAACTGTCTGAGATTCTGTTTTGCTTCTTTCTTCTCCTTCTCAGATGTCATCTGTGGCTTGCCCATTGCCAACAGGCTGACATCCAAAGCCCACAGGATTCCTGATGTCTGAGACCATGTGGGACTATCCATCAACTAATCATCAAGGAGGCATCCCCAAGGCTGGACACATAGGGAGAGTTGTACTGGATGGCACAGAGGAATCAATCTGGATAGGGCAGAAATTTGGGAACCACAGAATAGAAACAAATGTTAGAAGCCAGGAGGGGTCAGTGATGGGTTGAAATGGAGTCAAGAATACTGTGCTAATGGAATCAGATGAAGTATAAGCCAGGTACTCAGATCCAGAACTGAGGTTACAAAGGCCAGGGTGCTGCAGAAATGTTATTTTATGTTGGCCCTGGTATGATATGATTTGTTGCACCGTATCTCTCATTTCTGTCTCAGTCTCTCTGTCTTTCCCCCTCCCTCTGTGTGAGCTATGCCCTGATCTAAAAAGATCCATGAGACTACCAGAATGATCTGTCTTCTAGACAAATTATTCTACTTTTAGCCCCTCAAATCCTTGAGGCTTCTTGCCTATAGTATTCACATAATTATCCCAACGTGAGTTCTCTTTTCCTTTCTCTCAATTTATCCAGTTTTGTATTTCCTTCCAGATTCTGCACAAGTATTTTCTTCTCCTTAATATCTTCCCAGTCTACTCTAGTCTAACATTTGTCCTCTTACACTTAAAATTCTTTCTGATTGTTCATTTCACAACTGTTCACAATTATACAGATTCTTCTAGTATCTGGTTTGTGGTCTTAAAATGTTATTTAAATCGTTCATTTTTATGTAACTTGCAGCCTTTTTATACTTCCCATCTTGAATGCAAATTCCTGCAGGATAGGAAATAGATTTTATATTGTCTTTTCTCTCCCATGAAATGCATGGTAGTAAATTCTCAAAAAATATTTATAAATTCAATTCCCCCCCTCATCTTTGAGAAAGGACAGGGAATAAGACACCACACTTATGTAGTGAAATAAAACTAAGCAATATTCTAAAATTCTGTAATACAAAGACCCATGAATCTAAGAGAAAGAAATTGGAACCAGTAGAAGTATAGCAGGTATGTGAGTGTGGGGCAGGCTATGGCTTGGGAGGAACCTAGGCTCAGACTAGCATGAATACTTTTTGGTGGCAATGGATTTGAAGATGAATAATTCCACTCGATGTACGGGATGCTCCATAACATTAAGAGGTCAAAGTAAGGTTGTGGATCAAATTTTGGCAGATAGGCAAGAATAAGTAAGATGCACATGCCATGTTGTAAGAAGGGATTATGTGCCAGGCAGATACTGTAGAATCGGAATGGTACACATTCCTCGAAAGCCGAGAGACTGGGATATCTGACAGCTGAGACACTGATAATAACTCATTTTATTTACCAAACCACTTTCCCCTGGACACCAGGAGGAAGGGGGGATGGAAGAAAATCATTTTATGAAATGTTCTGGAAAAACCTTAGTAAATAGCCTGTAGAACTTGGCTTACTCCTGCATTTTTTTAGTTCAAAATGCTTACGAACATCTCTATGAAAAATTATTTCTTGATTAATACTGAGAAAAACTGAGTTAGATTGTGATTGTAACTCTGAATTCTAAAGCAACCACAAGTTTCCACATAGTTTTCCTTGTGAGGGTGAAAACCATCCTGGGTCATGATTTAATTTTGCCAATGTCTATTCTAAAATGAAGGGAAAAGAGGAACCCCTGAGAATAGCAGACAATCACAGGACCAGATTATAATCAAGGTAGCACACTTTCCTTCTGATTTTAGGAAGCTCTAAAATCAAAAAGGCAAAATCCACTTCATAGGTAAAATGGTTGCTACTATTAAAATAATAAAATTTTCTGTGCTAGTATTAGGAGCTTTTTCTTCCTTTTGTTTACCTACTCACTCCACTCTATGTGCTTGGTTACAATCAAAGAGCTTAAGCAATTTAATATCAGCTTTTATAATTTCTTTAGGCCCACGCCACAAACACCTTTCATATTTTTCTGTCCTTTGACAATGTATCTCCCACTTACTTCATTCATCACACAAAAGCAAATGGAAAACATTTTTACAGAGAATACTCTGCTGTGACAAGCACACCAGTTATCTGCCTCTCTGAACTTATTTGCATTTTCCTGGGTATAATTCTGAGACAGCCCAGCATGTCTGAAACAGTCTGGACTTTGAAGATGAATAGACTTGCATTGAAATTCAGTTCTGCTACTTATAAGGTGAATGACTTTGCTGGCTCTTTTTTCTTCTTCTTCCTGATCTCTTCATGTTGAGGATCCAGGGTTTATTCCTTGAAACTTACATCATCTTTAATTTCTTAGAATATTTCATCCAGCCCCATGGCTGTATTTATGTATCTTTGTATCTTTAGATGAAATGAAATTTGACTTATGTGTAGATTAAAACCAGAAGGAGACATCATTAAAATGACCAAAGTGAGAGACAACAATACCAAATGGAGACGAGGTTGTAATAGGAGTATAAATTAGTACAACCACTGTGGAAAATGATTTGGCCCTATGTATTAAGCTGAAGAAATGCATAAGTTGATTGTATGATCTAGCAATTCTATTCCTAGCTATAAATACCCAACAGAAACTTACACATGTGTGGGCCAAGAGGCATTGCCAGAGTGTTTATAGTAGTATTATTCCTAATATTAAATTAGGAATAATAATTAAAGTATGTATATGTATGTATGTCTCAAATTAAAAGTGTATATATATATATATGCATATATATATATATATATATCACAAAAGAAGGAAATAAATAAAATATGGGTTTATTTTAACATTATAAAATTTGGATGTTAGCCACCTATTGAGGGAGGGAGTTGGGGACTCGAGTTCAGGAAATGTTCTTGTTTCCGAATAGGTGGTGGTAGCAGGAGTGTTCTCTTTGTAATCAACCAGAGAATTGTAAAATTTTCTCTCATGCACATTCTTAAACTAAATTCCACACAAAAAAAGTTTATGAAGTTCTAAAACATTATATCTCCATTGCAGACTTCCTTCCTGAACTCCGGTTAGGTATTCAACTCTCTGTACTTGACATCTCCAGTTAAATAGCTAATAGCAATTTCAAACTAACTTATTTTATTGAAAATCTTGCCGACTTCTAACACTTTCTTATAATATCCTTTCCTCGGTCCACATTTTTTCTTAATATACCAACATATTATTTTCTGACTTAATTGTTTATTATGCTATTGGTTATTGTTGGCTTTCCCCAACTAGAATGTCTTTGTTCTCTCAAGTTTCCAGTGCATAAACGAAATACAATTACCTAAACTTGAGAAGCTTCCATTTCTTTATCTCTAGAGCATGAATAATAACACCACGCTTGCCAGTGCGTTGTAAGATTCAAGGTAGTAGCAGTGAAGATGAGAAGTAATAAGATTCTGGGTAGGTTTTGAAAGAAATGCCAAAAAAGAAAGCAAAGGATTTACAAGATAGGAAAGAGTTGTTGGCCCAAGCAATTAGAAGGATAGTTTTGCCATTGACTGAAATAGGATTGTATATATAAAGTTCTTGGCACTAAAAAAACCCAGAAACTTATCCTCTTAATCTTATGTAGCTAAAGAGAACATACATAGCTCTTAACATTGTAAAGAGACACAACATAGACCCATTTTATAATCGCTAAATGCTTATAATCCAGTTGGGTTTGAGACTTTTTCAAACAGAGCTTATACTGCAGTTGTGAAATGAAGATTAAATCCAAATAAAGCAGTGCCATACTTACAGTAGGTGTTTGATAAATATTTGAAATTTTTCTTTATATTAATAAAATGGCTCATACTTGATGTGAGGAAGAAAGGGAAACGTTAATAGGTATAAGATAAATGTACAAATTTATATTTACCCATTCTGGAGGGAAGAGTAAACAAAACTTATGTGTAGATCAGAGTGATCTTGGAAATCTCCATTAAAGATATTTTGAACCAAACTATCTGTGCATTTAATATGCGGCTTCTAAGTATTGAACTCTTGCTTTCCAGACATTCCTCTCAGTACTTAGAAACACAACAATGAATTACCTTTTATCCACCTTCACAAAAACTGGCATAATGGTAAAGAGAGACAGGGAAAATTGCCATCACCAAAGCTTTAAAGCTGATACTGTTGGTGTTCACTTTCCTGCTTATCTTTTCACATAAATGTGCCTTATGTGATTTAGACAGAGGCAAAAATCAGAAATCTCCATCCCCTGCTGTCCTTATTTGATCCTTTCTCATCAGTCTTTGCCAATAGCATGGAGGTTTCTCCCATGTGCACAGCCCAGATGTTATCTTCTATTCTTGCTTTTTCACCTTCTCTATTTCATCCTAAACACCCATGTGACGGTCCACTCATCCAAGTCTGGGTTTGTTTTGTACAGTGTGCTTAAAGAGCACAGTTTTGAGATCCTGTTTCCAACATTCAAATGCTGGTTCATTCACTTAGTCTTGGTGTGATCTTGGGGATATTGCTCAGCATGTCTGTATCTCAGCTTCCTTCACAGTCAAATAAGGATGATGACACACTGGTCTTGCAATGAATTTATGAGAATAAAGTGCTTAGAACAGTACCTGGCACTTCTACAGAAGTGCTAGCAACTGCTGTTATTGTTGTTGCTTTGTCACTATTATTATTATGTCTTTCCAAGAATGTTATTCAGTCTTATTCAGTCTGAAGACTAGGTTTTCTGCATTTTGTCCAATGCTGAGACGACTTCCCTTTCCCCTTATTCTCAGAAGAGCATTTTTAATTTACTTCCCTACCTGCAACAACCGCTATCTGGAGCCTAGCGTAAAAATATTTATGTAGCTCTGAGCAAATGGGCAACAGTGATGGGGAGCCAAGGCCAGTTTTTCTAATTAGTTTCTAGGGAATTAGGTGGCTCATGATTTCTAAGCCTCCAGTCTTTCTCAGAAAGGATGAGACATGTTTCTGCCCTTTTTGAAAACTCTGTTTGACCATAAAAGGTCCCTACATGGAGTCATCTTGAACACTCAGAGAACTTTCTAATACTTTTTCCGACACTGTAAGATTTGGTCTAGTGTGTTAAGTGAAAAACCTCACATGCAATGGGATTTTAGAAACAAATGAATTCAAAGGAGAATTAGAGAAGCCAGGATAGTTTCAGTAGTTTGGTTCAGTTTGAGCTTATCATGGAAGGTCACAGCTTTTACATCTCTCTGGGTTGCTTTCCATCACTCCTGGCATGTGCAATTATTTTTAATTTTCAAATTTTATAGCTAGCACTTGAGCTACACCAGCTAATCCCTATCTAAGTAATAAGGTCCTCTGCTTCCACCTTTATTGATTAATTATCTGTTGCAGTTTTTAATATCCATTTGTGTTTAATTTGCTGATATTAAAAATGCCTCATTCCTGAAGGTGATGAATTGTCTTCCAAAGGATAGGGCTCTGATTTTGATTTATGTAATATTGAGTTCACTGGAGTCTAGCTGGAGGCCTGCCATGGGAGATCATTGTAATAAACAGCCCAATAAGGGACACTCTTCAGGTCTTTGAGAACTTCCCTACTGCCTGGTGGATAAACTTGTTTTGTTTTGTTATGCAGACTTCTATGTAGATCATTTAGCATCAACTTCCAGTAAGATGCTCTCAGTGTGGACTACTGTTTCCTTGCACAAATGGTTTGTTTCAGTCCGTGGGACCCAACTGTCTCCTAAATAAACCTTATGCATACCTACCTAATTTTGGCATGAGTAGTCCTACTCAATGACCATCCAGTTTCAATGACCTTATGAAATTTTCTCTGCCTTTTTAAATTTCATTTGTTCTTGGAGAACCAGGAGGTGAACATCCAAACCTACTGTAATTTATTCTTCCTTCCAATATTTCTAGCTTTACTTTATACTGTTCATTTAAAACTTAACATATTCTAATATATAAATTTAACTTTCTCTGTGTATATACTATGTATTCACTATATTAAAAATTCCTTACTTTAAATCTAGTTTAATATGCTCTATGCCAATAGTTCTTTTCTTTTTTTTAAAAGTTTATTTATTTATTTTGAGAAAGAGAGAGCAGGGGAAGGGTGGAGAGAGAAAGGGAGAGATAGAATCCAAAGCAGGCTCTGCACTGTCAGTGCGAAGCTGAAGGCGATGCTCAGTCTCACAAACTGTGAGATCATGACCTGAGCAGAAATCCACAGTCAGACACTCAACCAACTGAGTCACCCAGGTGCCCCATATGCCAATAGTTCTTCAAGTGTGATTCCCTGGTCCTTAGCCTCTGCAGTATAAGGGTATTTGTTAGAAATGCAAAGTCTTGGGGCTCTTGGGTGGCTCATTCAGTTGAACGTCCAACTCTTGCTTTTGGCTCAGGTCATGATCCCAGGGGCCAGGGACTGAGTTCCACACTGGGCTCTGTGCAGAGCACGGAGCCTGCTTGGAATTCTCTCTCTCTCTCTCTCTCTCTCTCTCTCTCTCTCTCTCTCTCTCCCTCTGTCCCTACCCCTTCCCCTGCTCATGCTCCCTCTATAAAATAATAAGTAAAATAAAATAAAATAAAACAAAATAAAATAAAATAGAAATACAAATACAAATTTTCTCTTGTCCCAGGAATACAGAATTAGAAGCTCTGAGGTTGGGAGCCAGTAATTTGTGTTTTAACAAGGTGTTTGGATATTACTGATGTAAAGTCAAGTGTGAACACCAAACTTGTCCTCAAACTTGGTTGCACATCGGAATCACCTGGGAGGTTTTTTAAAATACTCACACCTGGGTACCATTCCCAGCGAATTGGATTTTACTTGGTCTGGGGTGCAACCTGGGCATTGAGATGTTTTCAAAGCTCCACATATGATTGTATTTGGGAATCAGTATTCTGTATCACACTTCTTTTTCCTATTTCTTCCTGATTCAGTCTTGGTAGGTTGTGTGTTTCTAGGAATATCCATTTCTTCTAGGTCATCTCGTTGGTTGGCATATAATTGTTCAAAGTAGTCTCTTAGGATCCTATGCATTTCTTTAGTATCAGCTATAATGTTACCACACTGCTTTCTTTCTCTCCCAGTATTGCCAAGGCTAAGCATATACTGGACACTCATATATTTGTTTATTAAAATGGGCAGTTTTATTGTTTCATTAAATATATTTAATTACCAAATGAACATGATTTCTAAACCATTTTAGATATTATAGTGTGGCAAAAGAGTGACATAGAAAAAAAGTATCTCTCCAGCAGTCATCAAAACAGAATACATATATAACATGTTTCCATGCGAGTATGTATCTTTGAATGGAACAAAAATATAAGTATATATTATTGTCACTTGAACAGGAATTTGCCATGTTATGAAATAATCTTTAGAATCCTATGATATGATGATAATGCTTTTATTAAGAACGTGGATTCATTTTTAGGTTAAGGAGGACCGTCCCCTTTCTAAATCTGAAGGGATAGTGTTTAATAACCTGACAGGGGGAGAACATGATCCTTGGCTCAGTTCTGTGAATTACTAATGTGGACCATGACAATTCAAATCAGCCAAATTTTATAGTTCTAGTCAATTTTTTCTGTGTCTGTTTGGTTGATGCTTATCTAAGCTGCATTAATTAGAAAATGCTCTTTCCTATGCCTCCTAACACACCCTAGGTACATACTTGTTGACAAATTGGTGTTTATATTCATTCCTTTGTTTGCTTCCTTCCACCTTTTACTCCAGTGTGAAGTGTTCTCCCTGCTCTGGTAGTTCTATTTTTTGAAAATGTTCCCTATAAGAGAATGTTCCTGATGATTGATACATCTGCATAGTTTTGATTATTATAAATATAGATGTTGTTATGTATAAATATTCACTGTGCCTTGGTAAGTCAGAGTCTCTTAACTGAGAGTGAGGGAAAAAAGTCTCCTAATTTTAAATTCCTCACCTTTGATATGAGAAAGAAGCAAAGTAGATAATATCCAAATTCCACATAAATTTTTTTCAGAAATAATAATGTTAAATATCTTGTCCAATCAAACTGTCTTGGCAATCGAGTTAAATGCTTAGAGTCCACATCTTTGAAGTACTACTCAATTTACCAAATCAGTCAGTGCATGAAGTTATAGTACAGATAAACACATAAATAGGTATTAGAGATATAATTTCACTTATGCCATTTTGGTTTAGATAATATGATTACATTAAATTTTAAATGAAGTTTGCCTTTCTACATGAGCTGGTAGTTTGAATACATTTTCTCCTAAGTAGTAAGTTTTAAATTTATTTGTATATTTGTCTATGTTTTCATACTGGATGTACCATCTCAGCTTTTCTAATTGATGGGAACAACAGCTTATTAATTTATGACTGTTATTTTGTTACTTTTTAATCCCTCATTTCTTGATGCTATCTCTCCATATGCCTTTCCAAATATCTACATTAATTAATTAATTGTGAAGCTTTTATACCAACAGTGCATGCATGTTCTCAACACACGTTTCCCCAAACATTTCCATGTGAAACTCGCTGTCATTTCCCGTGTCATCAAACCCCTGTTGTCCTGAATGTCATCTTTAGTTCTTCTAATGACATTCAATTCAATCCAAAGTAATTAAAAATCCATAGTGCTATCAAGAACCAGTTAAAGAGAAAATATATTACACATTATATGACCACTGATACCTACACAGTATACAATGACTGGAAGGCCAGAGGGAGATAAATATAAAGCCAATCTACATACAGGCCTTTCATATCCAGCTCCAACCAAAATTCTGTAAATACTCAGCCTCTATAATTCCACTGCTATGATAGTCAATGCCATGAAAGTATACAATCTCTCAATTTCCCTCCAGCTTTCCTTGATGTTCCATACTCTCCATCAGGCCATACCAGCCACACAGGAGCCTGAGGCAAAATGAAAAACAAAACAAAACAAAACAAAACACTAATAATGACTTTGATAAATTTTTTGCATTACTTTTAAATTTTAAGTATTGTAGTGAAATTATTTTTTTATTATTGAATTTTTTGGCTCCCCCTAAATTTTGTGCTTGCCTCACCCTATTCCCATCTTGACTTTTAATTTTGCTCCACGTATACATTATTGTCTGTGTAACTCCAAACTTGAAAGCTCATCTTGCTCATCAATGTAATGTAAAAATGAAGATTGCGTGATGAAAATAACATGGAGTTTTCCAAGAGACAGTGGCAGTAGTGACATTCTGAGGGGCAACTAGACCCCACAATTTGCGTGGCCTTCATAGGTTACCACAGATGTCCCTGTTTCCGATTTATCTCCTTAACCAAAGTGCTAGAAGTAATTCATGCAGAAACAAAGTTTTCTTTTCTTTTCTTTTTCACTGAGCTACCACAGAACTGACTTCTTTCAAAATTTCAGTTCTGAAGAAAGCATTGCCTTCTCCATGCTAACAGGTTCCATCACCTGCAAGATATTCACTCTCTATTCTCTTGTCGTGTATTTAAATGTGTCTGCTTCTGAGAAATGCATCTCCCACCAGTCCTCAGTTACTAGAAACAGAGAGGGGGGATCACTACGAGAGCAGGGTCTATAACATTAAATTGTTGGTGGTAATAAACATTTTAAAAAACACATTTCCCTGAGATATAGTCAAAGTAAGTCTGATTTATTGCTACAGAAAATCGGGGAAGCACATTTTCATCTCCTCAATGAAAACCAGTTGTTAGGCTTTGCCATTGTTAGTAGACAGTAAATTACAGCAGACTCTGATGGACTCAGGAAGATGAGCGTTTTTCCTTGATTGACAGTGACACAATGTAATAAGAATTACCACAGTAACCTGCACTCCTTTGGGGCTCACTTCTCTCATTTAAAAAATGAAAGCACTGAATTAGTTTAACTCGAGATGCTTTCTAGCACTTAAAAAAATTTCCCACCTGCTCACAGGATTCCTCAAGAAGTTTCTCTGTTTGACTGAACCTAATAAATAAGTGTTAGTAGGATTACCCTGTAGTTTCATTCTTTGTTAAAATTATGATACCCATTGTATAGAAATTGTGTAGAAATAATCCCACTTCCATATAAAAATACAGCATGCATTTTCACATGCTTACATTAGCTAATGTTTGGTGACGAAAATCACATCGTTCAAATGGTATCTTTCATTAACGGAAAGATTGAAACTTCCCCTTGCCATTCCACACTGGCCCAACACAAAGGCAAAATAAGCTCTATATCATAAGACCTAAGTTCCAGCCATATTTCCTTGCTTTAATAATACTATATTGTTTCCAGTTATATAACACCATCTTATCTCACAGTCAATTCTCAGACATTTACTTGATAACAAATAACATGTTTGAACACAAAATGTTTCTTGCCCACGGAGCTTCTGTCCTTACAAGTCAATATGAGCTTATATTTGAAGCCTTTATCCTTCCATTTTACGATCACATTGGTTTCTCATCCACAAGTCTAAAATTCTCCCATAATGGCCAGTTAATCTTGAGACTATATTTAAGTTATAGAAACTCAAATGTACACTCCATATTCAGTGTGATACCATTTGCATGTGGCGAAATAACAAACATTTAATTTTAATTAAATACATTTCAGACAATAAGAGCACTTTTATACAAAGTATCTCATGGCATCTCATTTAAATCTCATAACATTGTGAGCTGGTCAGGCAGGTATGATTTCTTCATTTTAAGCATGGAGAAATAGGTCTTGGATTGTGGTTCTTGAAAACAGATGGGACTTCGAGTCTCCTAAATCCAAGAGCCCTGATTTGGGGGATTAAGGATTTATATCTCTATGGAGCCCTTACTAAAAAAGCATGTATCTCCTAGGAAGGATAACTGTGTGTGCATCTGAAGACCAAAAACTCTGTTTCTGTGCCCTCTAACAACTTTACAAATGTGGTGGATATCCTGGTAGCTTGAAAAGTAGGCATTTTTTAGAAAATATTATGTTTGCATGTGATTCCATAGATAGTTCTGTGACCTGTTCTAACCATAACTATCACTAAAATCATCATGCGGTAATGCATATGGAATGACAAATGATTCAGCATATCAATATTTGGAATTATTTAAATCCTTGGAATTGTTTCATATAGATATATGTTGCTAGTGCTTGGCTCGATGTAGCTAAGATCCAAGGATAAATGGACTCAGAGGTTTTAAAAATATTGCTAAAGAAGGAAAGGTTAAATAAAACAGATGATATATTCTCTTAATTATCACAGGCAGGAATAGAACCACGAGCATTAAGAATCCTAAATAACAGATAATCCAAAGGTCATCTTTGTATTTGGAGCATATAATGTAATTTCTTTGTACCACATCTTCTTCCTGCTATGGAACCGAAAGGCCAATTTTGTTTTAATTTCCGGAGAATGATCCAGTTTAACGTGAAGGACTCAGGGGCACATGTGGCTCCCTGGAAATTGGACTCACAGCCCCAGTCACAGGAGGGGGTCTGAATAAAGATGACCATTAACTACTGCTTATGGCCACATTTACCAGAAGGAAGGAGTTTCCCAGTGGTCCACAGGAAAGATGGCATTATTCAGCATTTTATTTCTTCAGCATCTTTCATACGCTCATTTGTTATATCACCCAGAGCAAATCCACAGTATAAGTGACGAGACAGATGTTTAAACTTTGAGCTAAGTATGTTAGTGAAATTCACTGGTCATGGTGAGAAAAACAAAAACAAAAACAAAAAACAAAGCTTGCCTCTGTCTCAAGATTTGTGTGTACAGTCTGGTCTTTCCTTTGAATTAGTATATGAACATTTTAGGGCACAACAGTTACATTGATTTTTAGTATAGCACAGAGGCCAGTGCCTTGAGCAGAGTAAATATTCCATGTATATATGTTAAAAGAAACAATGAACAAAACATATTCTCTTTATTTACTTTTAAGTTTAGAAGAAAAAACTGGGGACTTGATTTAAAAAGAAAAAAAAACCTACCTGGAGAAGTATAGATTGGCTTTCAGTAAACTTTATTTTCAGTGAAACTTCATTCTATATTTTCCCCCAGTAATCGATAAAAAAACTTTTACAATATCTTTTCCCCACAATTAACACTTTCACATAAGCCTCCTAGACTGCCTCTTTCAGGGACAAGTACCATATGGAGAATACCAAGCATATGTTCCAATTGAGTTTCTCTTTGTTGGCTACTATGGATTCAGGTAATTCAGTGTTGCTGTTTGTTAATGATCCAAGGAAAGTGGAATGAGAACTGTGGAAATAACAACAACTATATATGTGTATATATATATATATACACATATGTGTGGAACTGTGGAAATAACTATATATGTGTATATATATACATATACACATACATATGTATATATGTATATATATGTATATTTATATATATACATATATATATTTTATATATATGTATGTATATATATATATATATATATATATATATATATATATATACCAATGTGCTGTGTTCATCAAAGTTCACTTCAAGTTCAAGAACGTATTTGTGGACAAATGTCATGAATAATTCATTTTGAATTTTGCTATTAGCTGTTAATAAAATCACAAAATGATTTATGATAGATTAGTTTGGTACAACTTAGTATACTTCCTACTATCCTGTTTCTATTCTTGCCCTGAATTATACCAGTTGTGTTTTATTTTTTATGATGAGAAAATTTATGTAAGATAGGCATCATAAAAGTCTACCTCCTATGTTCTCACAATATAGGGATGAGGCAACTTTTCATACTGTTTCATTTTTCTGATTAACTACTCTTACTGTACTGCCTACAAATAAAGCACAGTTTATTAGAAATACTTCAGCACTGAAGAACTTGTAATTGGGCATCATCATTTTATACATCATCATTTAAAAAATATTAGGTAGCTCAAAACATCTCCAGAAATACTGCTTTCAAATACTAATTCATTAATAATCCTTTAATAACATTTGGAAGTCTACAAAGTTTTTGCCCTGGCTTTGCACAGTCCCTCTGAGAGCCAGTAAAAGCTGGTATAGAGAGTAGTGTGCCTATTTCAAAGATGACAAATCAGACACACTGTTAGCAGTTTTGCTCAAGACTATGCAGCTATAAGGGGCGCCTGGGTGGCTCAGTCGGTTAAGTGTCTGACTTCAGCTCAGGTCATGATCTCACAGTTTGTGAGTCTGAGCCCTGCGTCAGGCTCTATGTTGACAACTCAGAGCCTGGAGCCTGCTTCGGAGTCTGTGTCTCCCTTTCTCTCTGCCCCACCCCTGCTTGTGCTCTGTCTCTCTCTGTCTCTCAAAAATGAATAAATTAAAAAAAAAAAAAAGAAAAGAAAAGAAAAACTGCAGTTACAACCTAGTCTTAGGATTGGCACTTGACTAATAAAATTGAAACAAAATGCCATAATTAAGACACAATAGACTAATGAGTATGTTTAACTTGAGGCAAATTTTAACTTCTAGATTTTATCTCTGATATCATTTCTGATTGGTGTGTTTCCAAAAGGAGGTTGTTATATTTGTGGATGTCACTGAAACAGCACATGGTGGTACAAGAAGTGGGGTGCCTTTCCTTACTCTCTTCACATCTGTTTGCTTCTCTACTCCAGCCCCTCTGGGTCCACTTGAACAGTGCTATTTAGACTGGGGAGCAGGAGAACGGCAGCCAGCCCCCAGCACTATGGGACCCAGAACCACGAAAGGACAGCAGCAACTTTATTGTAGGAATGATAAAGAGCAAGTTGATCCATTGTGATCCAATGAGTGTTCTCTGCACTGTTGGGGTAGTTAAGTAAATTCCCTCAGTCTCATAGCTGCAACTAAGAGGTCTAAAGGGACACGAAAAAGATGTCTTCTGAAGGGAACTTTGAAATAAGGCCATGTGTGGTTTTTAGTCACAGTATTACTACAAACAGATGCTCTGGGTTGAGAGAGAAGAAAGAATTAAGTCCACTACTTTTGTGGGGAGGAGTTGTGAGAAAGGTCAACTCACAATTAATTAAAATTAGTCAAAACCTAAAAAAGTTGTTTGGGGCTCAAAGGGAGAAATAGGTGCTTAAGTGATTCATAGGGTTGTTTTGAAGATTAGCTACATTAATATTAATGTATTAACAGCAGTACATAAAATGCTCAGAATGGTGCCTGACACATAGTTGAGAGCGGTGTGTTATTATTTACAGCAACTATTGAACATATCCTAGAGTTATAGGGCATGGTCTTCTCAGCCAGAGGTCTGGAGTCCATGGGCTTCCTGTTGTATGTCTGTGGCCCTCGCTGTGCCTCCCTCTGCCTTCCTTATTTGACTGTCAGCATAGCTGCTGAGCCTCTGTTCTGGGCAGCTCTTGAGTGCCTTTGGTGGAGTGTGATGTGGTCACCATTCTCAGTCTTCACGTTAAATTGTACAACCTATAGTGGGTCAGTCAAGGCCTTCAACGGGTGCCTGGGTGGCTGTCAGTTGAGCAGTGGACTCTTGATTTTGGCTCAGGTCTTGATCTCACGGTTGTCGACATCCAGCCCCACATGAGGCTGACAGTGCGGAGCCTGCTTGGGATTCTCCCTCTCTGCCCCCTCTCAAACAAACAAACAAACAAACAAACAATTTTTTAAAGGCCTTCAGAATCTGTTTCCTTTTGTCCCACCAGCCACTTGTAAGTCCTACCACAGCTATCTCTACAGAAACTCTCTTCTTTCATTCTTCAATTGATCTCCTCCTGCCTGCCTGCACTGCCACTATGGGATTTCCTCAAAGAAACCTTTCCCTTCCTTTCCTTTCCTTCCTTCCTTCTCTTTTTTCCACCTTCACCATCATCCATAAGGTGATAAGGAGCTCCCACTGCTCCTTACACATGACTGTGATGCAGGCTACAGTCATCCTTGATTTAAGCTTTGAATCCCCCCATAGAGTACAGTGGTCCCCTCCCCCACATCTGTGGTTTTTGTTTTCCCCTGTTCAGTTATATACAGTCAACTTTGGTCAGTCCAGTGTGGTAATAAGTGATCCTCTTGGAATCACCAGAAGGTGAATGATCTCCTAACACTATGTCACAGTGCCTGCATCGTTCACCTCATTTCATTCATCATGCAGGCATTTCATCATCTCACATCATCACAAGAAGCGTGAGTACAGCACAGTGAGATATTTTGAGAGAGAGGCTGCATTCACATAATTTTTGTTGTAGTATATTACTGTAATTGTGGCAACTTATTATTGGTTATTGCTGTTAATCCCTTCCTGTGCCTAATTTATAAGCTAAACTTTTAGCACAACATAAAATAGTATATACAAGGTTCAATATGATCCTCTGTTTCAGGTAGCTATTAGGGGTCTTGGACATGCCCCCCTCAGATAAGGGGGAACTAGTAAACAGGAGTGGCCTGGTCTTTGAGTGCCTGTACTTAGCCTATGCTACGAATAAAGCAGGTCCTCACAGATGTTGGCTGATAGAAGACAGGAAGGAAGAAAGGAAGAAAATGGGAAAGAGGGAGTGTGGAGGGGGGATGGATAGAAAGAAGGAAAGCTCAGGAATGTAAGAGGAAATGCAGCTTGTGTAGGCCTTGAAGTGCACAATAAAGGGTCAGAGCAAGATTCTGTGAGGTTTCATGATGATTAAAAGGAAATTCATTATTCGTGAAGTACTATTTGGCAAAAGAGGGAAAAATAAACAGGAAACAAAAATACCTCAGTTTAAATAGTGCTCTCCCGGGGTACCTGGGTGGCTCAGTTGGTTAAGCTTCCCACTTAGGCTCATGTCATGATCTTGCAGTAAACAAGTTCGAGCCCTGCATTGGGCTCTGTGCTGACTGCTCAGAGCCTGGAGCCTGCTTCGGATTCTGTGTCTCCCTCTCTCTCTGTCCCTCCCCCACTCATGCTCTGTCTCTCTCTGTCTCTCAAAAATGAATGTTAAATGTCTCCCATGTAATAATTAGAAACAGTTACAAAGGACTTGTTGGCCCCTCTTTGCTTTAGTTTGTTCTTCTGTGAAAGAAGCAGGAAACATGGTACACTTCCTGTTTATCTCGGGGTGAAGGAACCAATAGCACACAGTGGTTAGGAACACATGTCTAAGAATCAGACCTACCAGCAGTATGACAATGAGGTTACCGTACTTCTCTGTCCCTCACATTCTTTCTCTGTAATATAGAAAAAACAATAATGCTCTTTCCTTAATTTACTGAGAGGGTTGATGGAGAGGATGCATTTAAAGCAGTTAAGACATAATAGTTGTTCAGTAGATATGAACCATCATTATTATGACCATGATAATTATTATATACTTTCTAAAATAATTATATATAGTATATATAAATCACAAAGTGTTGTGGCACAAGCAATGCTATAATCATTATTCTAAGTATTTCTATGTAAAAAAATAGTTCAAAAGCCCAAGGAATTTTGAAGTCTCCTGACTAGTGTTTGTAGACATCCATTAATAGACATGTATATGATGGTTGTTATATCAATGACTGATAAAACTAAGCTAGTTTTCTTACCTAACAGAGACCATCACATGTCACTTGAACTTCTGGCAGTTTGCTAATAAGCATTGTGATTTTTCAAGAGAACTGCAAGTTCCTTACAACTGGGGTGACCGTCTGCTCAGGTCTGCCCAGGGATCCTGGTTTATTCCTGTTGTGCTGGCTTAATTACTGACAGAAGGCCCTTTCATTCTCAGAAGTGTCCCAGCTTGGATAATAAATCAATGGGCATCCTTCATAAGAAGAAGAACCCCCAGAAGGTACACAGATCACGATAGGAATAGGAGTCCTGGTGGGCGGCAGCAGGTGACGTTAAGCCAGTCACTGAGCTGCTTCCTAGGGTTTCAGTTTCCTCTGCAGAATATCGAGAGACTCAGTTTTCCTGTCTCCCTTGCTTTTCAAGAGTATCAAATGAAATAAGCACATAATGGGTTTTGAAAAACAAAATGATGTCCATGCTGATTTTTTAAAAATCTAATGGCAGCAAAAAACAAAGCAGCAGTACAGCAGTAATGGGGGATAAGGAAAAAGTAGAGGCAGTGAGGTAGGTAGGTAGGTTATTTCGACATTTAGCTCAGGGTTTCTCTGGGCTGGATGTCTGGGTCAGTGTGATCAAATATCCAAATGTTGTGCAAAAGCCCTACCCAGTGGTGGAATTCACAAGCAATAAATAAGTGAGAGGAGAGTGTGAGGAAGCAGAAGGTCATGGGTTCAAATCCCACAGCTATTACTTACAAGGGGTGTGGTCTTGGGGAAAACACTTAGACCATCTGTGGACCCCGTTGTTCTTATCAGGAGAACGGAATAATATTTGCCTTTGCAGTGTCAGGGTGAGGAATTAGAGCAAGGTGCACACATTCTTTAACAGAGGATGATGTTCTGCACAGGGTAGGAACTGAATAAAGATTGGTGGTCTAAAAGTCAGTAAGATCCAGATATTTTAGTTTCTAATAAATAAATAAATAAATAAATAAATAAATAAATAAATAAATAAATAAATAGGTAAGAACTGAGTGTAGTGAATGTTGCACTGAGTGAAGTTGAAGGCCTTGATGCCTCAGTTCATTGATTAGTTTTTGGAGATGGAAATTAACCAAAATGTTAACGAACTTACAGTGTCTGATACCATTTTTCTTCACATGTGATGACAGTGAGTTTTGCAGTCTTTGTGACAAGACTCAAGCACATGACAGAAGGCACTTTTTGCCAGCAAAAGCAGTGCCCTAATGCTCAGGAGTCTCTCATCTTCTAATTTGACAAGAGCTCAGAAATTTGGAGACAGGCGAGACCTCATTTTCTTTGTAGGTGAGAAGTCCAATAATGATGAACTCACCACTGGCCTATAGCAAGCCTGACGAAACCAGAATGGAGACTCCAAACTTCCTTTTGCAGGCAGTGTGTCCTAGCTTCGTTGCACGTGCTGCTGCCAGAGCTGAGAATAAACAGGAAAACTAACACTGACTGCAGATATGAGGAAGGAAAACCATTTTGGGGACTCACCTGTCATAAATCAGGTCATCCTCATTTTCAATTAACACACGGTGCCCCCTTGATGGCTTTAGTTCTTGTCACAGCTCCACTTAAAGATGACCCTTGGGGATCCTGTCAGCCCTACAGACAAAAATGGAAGTTCTCCCCTGGGAAATGAGTTTTATCTGAATTCAGATGAAAATATCAGAATGATGAACATTTGCTTAATGTCTGGTCACTTGGCCACCAAATTTCCATGGTGGGTTAAAAATATATTAGTTATATTGCACGTCCCTTTCTTTTTTTTATAAATATAAATTCTATAGATCCTTTATTATTTTTCAGTTCAATCTTTGTCCCCCCCCCATTTTATTAGTCAAAAATGAATAAAACAAAGCAAATCCACACACACGCAAGTCTTCTTACCTCCAGCATTCACTGGTGGATGGTCCTGAGTGAGTTTTACAAACCCCTGAGACTTTGCTTTATTGTCAGTGGTAGTGGTTTTTTGTTTTGTTTTGTTTTGATTCTTCATTTGAAAGACTAAAAGGTTAAATTAGAAGACTTGTGAGGCTCTTTACTTCTATAAGTAATCTGGATACCCCTTGGAACAATAAAAACAACCATAAAATACTTGTCTTCTTTTTAAATGAAACAAATTATCTTTAGTGTTCACCCTACAGAAAGAGTACTAAATATCCAAACAGAATGTAATGTATCCGACTTGGATCTCCTCTGTCACTGGAATTATATTTCATTACAGACTAGATCCTGTGGTACAACCAGGGCACATCCTTTAAATTGACCATGTCTCCTGGTCTGCTGAACCCTGGTTCCTCTTGGTCCAAACACAGACTGATGCTGCTCAGATGGAAATGATGCAGTCACAGAGAAACAACAAATCAGAAGAATAATTAAGAAAGAAAATCTGAGATGTTGCCTCCTGCTCTCCTGAGTCCAGAGCTCCTTTGCTGAGGCTGGTAATGATTGGGGGAACAGGAGTTTGGGCTGCCCCTCACCCTTCTCCTTGCTTTGCCTCAGCTCTGTATCCATTTGCTATCCCTGCCTCCTCCTGGAGGAAGTTAAGGAATGCTGGGTGGTTGTGGAGCCAGGAATATTTAGCATGTATACAATCCAAGGATTAAGGGGGCTTAAAGGAATTTACAGACTATTTGGGGAGCTCATACATATCCATAACAATAGATGCCAGCATTTCTGGAATTCAGAGGTTATAGAGTTACAGAGGTTGCAGTCATCAGGAAGGGCTTTCTGGTAAAGGTGGGAAATTAGCTATCTGTGGAAGAAAAACTTGCTGAAGGAAAGGAGCAGGCCCTTCCAGTCAGGCTTGCACAAAGCTCCAGAGGCACAAACACCCCTGTCAGCCGGAGGGGTTCGGCAGAGGTCTGGCTCAGTGCGTGGAGGGTTTGGGTTTGTGGAGAGTGGAGCTGTTTGAGATGGGGACAGACTGTGGAGAGATTTGAAATATCAGCCAAGGAGATTACAATCAGTGAAGTTGATGTTAAAATCACAAAGTAAGTATTCACAGTAATAACTTAAAAAGCAGAAAGCTTGGGGCGCCAGGCTGGTTCAGTCGCTTAAGTGGCCGACTTCAGCTGAGGTCATGATGTCGTGGGCCTTGAGTTCAAGCCTGGCATTGGGCTCTGTGCTGACATCTCAGCCTGGAACCTACTTCGGATTCTGTCTCCCTCTCTCTCTGCCCCTTCCCCACTCATGCTCTGTCTCTGACTCTCTCTCGAAAAGAAGAAATGAATATTGAAAAAAATGTTTTTAAAAAGCAGAAAGCTTAACTGTTCATGACATGCAATTTGCTGGGGTTGAGTATAAGATTGGGCCTGGACAGGGGAAGACCGTCCTTCATTTGCAATCCTTTAGAAAGAAATGTCTTTGGAGGAAGCAGAGAATGTCTGTCTGAAAATAAAAATGTTTTAGTAAATGCAAGGGTTTGATGGCAACAGTAGGCTGGATTTGCTGGTAAGAAGTTAATATCTAGGTAAATTTTGCCTCCCTTTACACAGAAAACAGAAACATAATACCATTAAAAAAAGTCAATGTCCTAGAAAAAAAAAAAACAACAACTATATACTACCTGCTCTGGACACTACTGTTTTAATCTCCAGTGCAGTCTAATAAAGACTACCTAGGTAAATGCACAAAGACTTTGTGTAGGCTATCGACATAGACAGGATGATAGCGTAGGGGACACAATAGCTGTCAGATCAAAAAAGACTTATTATGTTGCTCATGTTACAGTTTAAATCCAAAGATGTTACATGAGTCATCACAGCCATAAAGGTAGCTAGTGTTCAATACTGGACTAGAACCTGAGTCTCCTGACAATATACTATTCTCACTAAAAATGTAATAGAGATAAAACAGATATGATCTCAAGTTACAAAAGGCCAGACTTAAACTCAACATGAACAAGTGTTTCCCTGGGATAGAAGCTATCCAACAACAACAATGGCACAGAGGGAAGTGTTTAAGAAGATGCTTTGGCCATCCAGTCAGGGAGACAAGCAAAGAATTTTTGTCTCAACTGTAAGTTTACACTAGGTGCTATTAGCTACTGATGGATTGATGATTTGGAGGTATAATTCTGTGATAAACATTTACATATGCCCAAGCAGAATCTTGCCTTCTCAATAGCTACCTATAGAAAGTTGTCTTATGGGTCATTTTCACCGCCATCATCCCATACCTGAGCTTGCTCTAACAGTGTTTGTAAAGGAACAAATTATAAGTCATAGCAGTGTTTGATTGAAGATTTTGAAAATGAGCCTCTTAAAAAGAAACAGCTAAATCTTTGATGTTGTTACCTCAGGACAAAACACGCCTCTCTCTGTCTTAATAGATGCTGCTTTGGGAGGGAGGAAATCACCCCTGCTGACTGTAGGAGGCAGGACCACTCAGGGAGTCATAATACAGCTCTAGAGGCAGACACCCCTCAAACCCAGGCCCTGAAATTCACATATGATGTGAAGGTAGCAACTTAGTTAATGGTTCTATGGCTTTGTTTCCTCTTCTGTAAGGTAAGATTAGTATGTGTACCTACCTAATTGCTATTAGGACTAAATAAATGACTTAATGTTTTGAAGTCCTTACACATATTTTGTGTTCATTAAATATTTGCTGCTATAAGATTCATTATGGTTGTCATTAATATGGTATTTCCCTTTTGGGGGGGGTCTGGAAGTAAGTCAGTTCGCCTTTTATACTTCATGTATTCCATGGTTTTCATGCAAAAAATATGTTACAGGAATTCAATATTTCACTGTTATGGAATATATGTGGGTCTTTGTGTATGTGTTTATATGTCTGCATATTGTTAACATTTTCACGGAGACCATTTTAAGTACTGCTTTATATATAATAACAAGATGTTAAGTATGGAAATATAATGTACTGATGATTCTCAGCTATGCCTACTCACTCGGTAATTTTAGAAATGAACTTTAGAACTAGTGGAAAAAGTTGTGGACTCATTGTCAAAGAGCAGGATTCAAACCAGATGCCATTAATTATTAGGCATGCAACTTTGAGAAGATATTTCATAATCCTAAGCCTACTCTTCATTTGGAAAATAAGGATGACACTAATTTATCAATGTTATGAGGTGGTGACAAGAGACAAATGAGAAATAAATGTAAGATTAATTTGAAAATTGAAGGCCCCATATATATGTTATTTATTTATTATAAATATTATTCAATGTTATTTATTATCTATGTGTATATGTCTATACATGCATTTCAGGACATGTGGCTATTTGAATGGCAGAGAAGTCAGGAGTTCACAATACAGAAGCATACGGACCCCTGGCTTTGGGTCTGAGTTTTTATCTGACTCTGCTCTTCACTGGCTGAGTACAGATTTCAGTGCCCTCCCTTGGTAAATAAGCTGCCATGGTTTGTCCCAGAAAATTGATGAGAGGATTAAAATAAGCACTGTATATAGAGAACTTAAAGTACTTAGTAAGTATGAAGCACTCAAATGGTTATAATAATTCCCATTATCACTCAGAAAAGAAAAAATTGACAAAACCCCAGCTGAGCCTCCCCGTGATGTCTAGTAGCTCAGCAGGTTATCAGATTGCAGCACGGCAAGAATGAAAGTCTACAGTGTAAACTGAACTTTCCTTAGGATTTAACTCATGCCTAGGTCATTTTGGTTACAGGAAACTTCCCTTCTTTCCTCAGACGTGGAGTAGAGACATCCCTCTAGGTATGTGCAAGGAGTGTCCCTTTATCTCCAATAGGGCTTTAATAAAATGTTACCTTCTCTATGAGACTGTCCCTGGCAGCGGCCCTGTCCCCAACCCCTGCATATAGTTTAAGTATCTTCTTTGCACTTACCACATCCAGCATAATTCATATTATACCTTTTGTTTTCCTATTGTCTACTTCTTATCACTATCTGGAGCAGGAATTTTTTTTCTCTTCTCTTCACTGCTGCTGTATCCCATGTAGTAGATTCTCAGTAAATACTTATTGACGTGTGTGTGTGTGTGTGTGTGTGTGTGTGTGCGTGTATAAATTAAATTTCAGGGAAAGAAGTTTATAACTGTGCAGCTTTAGTAGAGGGACATTTCATAAGCACTGAATGAACTATAGCAATCAGTCAACACATTTTGGGGATTGCCCTGTTTCTACCAATATCCTATTCATCCAGGTTTCACTCCTATTTTAAACTCTTTGGAAGAAAGAAATAATATATTCTCAGAATTCAAATAATGCAAAGTTGTAAGTACCCCATTATAAAGCAGAGGAAATTGAATAGAACTTAGATAGTATCACAAAAAAAGAAACCTTTCCAGGAATGCCAACAACACTCTAAAGCCAGGCCTATGTGTTCCTGTCCTTCATCTCTGCTTGCTTCTATTGAATTAGCTCCCCATGTTAAAATGATAAAAGATGATACTTGGTACTGCAGGATTTTGCAAATATCCTTTTATTCACTAAAGCCAGAAAGGAAATGAGCTTTGGATTCATACAAAATTCAATCATCTTCAAAAAACCCATTTTTCTCTCCTTTCCTTTTTGTCTAGTACTACAGCTTGAAAAAAGCTAGGGCATTTCTGCTCATTTGATGAGGCTGACAGAGTTCTTAGACAAAGTGGAAGGGCGGGGGGCAGAATGAAACTTTGTGCCAAAATGCAAAATGGCAGCAATTTTGAATGATGGTTGCAACTATAATTCCAATTATGATTAAATTATGCTGAAAATAATATGCATGTATATTTAGGCTTAGAAACAAGTAACATATTTAGGCAAAGTCCACAGGACCTTCATGTTTTAATTTGTATGCTTTAACACAGAATTCAATTTAATTTTCTATAAAAAGCCAATCTGTAACAAAACAAAATAAAATATGTATATATTGAGTATGCTTGGGGCTGGCTATATCTAAGCCTCTTACAATTTCTGAACTAATTAAACATTAACATTTACAAAGGAGTCAGTTTCTTGTCAAGAATTCCTTCAAAGACACACAAAAGAAGAAAATACTAGTTAAATGTTGTCACCATCATCTCTGTTCATAGCCCTTCATGAGAGGTCAAACTAATATTTTTTTTACTTGTATCATACATAGATTGGTGTGCAAGAATGGGTTTTTCATTGCTAATCATGGACATATGAGAAATATAAGAGGTAGATCTATTTATTTGAAAAAAGTAAATATACTCAGAGAATATGTAAGCATGATACCAAAACATTATATGTATTTGTATTTATTTTTATTTTTATTTGGCTTTAAACAACCACCACAAAACTAAGAATGATAAATAATTTAAGACACATTTTGGTACTATGTCTTTATAAAGAAACTTAAGGCACAAAATAAAATGGGACAATGCACAGTCCTTGATGGAATCCGAGATTAGACAAATGGTCCGTGAAAGATATTTTATGAATTATTGGGGAAATTTGAAGAGTCTAAATTTTAGACAAAATCAACATTTATTGAAGTAGAAACATGGAAAGTATTAGCTGCAAAAGGCAAGTTATGAAACAGTATGCACAGTGTGACCTCATTTTGGCTCAAAAATACGTATACAAGCTGGAGCGACAACTTGCTGGGTCCTCCAGGACTGAGACTATGCAAAAGGATGCAGGACTGTCATCTGGCTGGAGAGACAGGGACATTACATTTTCCCAATTATGCACCCCATCTTTCTCCTCAAATAGGTAGAATATGGCCCCATTTGGAAGTCCTATACTTAAGTTGCCCTTCTAGTTAGAAATAGCAATTTACTGGGAGGTCACTTTTAAAATTCAGATACTTCTGGTATCTGTTAAAATACAACAAAGGGGTGTGTGGGTGGCATAGTGCGAGAGAAGAGAGAAGTGGGCAGCCTAACAGGCTTGGAAGAGAGGCACCAAGCTTTATTCTCCTTACTCCCCACAGCGCCAAATTCCTAGCAGGTGTTCAGCAAATGTTAAATGAAAGAAAAAGTAAATGCAAAAAGAATTTCTCCCATTTTTTTCCTATCAATATCACTTTCATTAAGAGATTACTTACTTACTACCTTGTGAAGTTACAAAAAGCCTGAACAAATGAGGATTCCGAATAAACAGCTATAATGTAGAACAGAGATTTTTTAAAAGGGGAAGACCTATGGAAGAAAACAGCATAGGGGGATAATCCCCAATGTCCTGTGACTAAAAACTAGAATAAGCAATTCATCCTAGCTGCTTGGCTGGAATTGATGACTAGTTTGCTAATTGATTGTTTTGTTTTACACTGTAATATTACGATTGCGATTTTCTGAGGATTTGAAGAGTTTCTTTCCATTTTTCTTGAAGAATGATATCTTATTTCCTTTACGCAATTCTGCATAGTCATTAAAAAGCTCAAAAGAACCCTTGGTACTAAATGACTGGCTGAATTTTTAACTCTGCCAACAATCTTAGGAGCAGATTGATCTGGAAAAAGATTTAGAAGATAGATTCCAACTCTGGAAATTTCTTGGTGAACGACACAGGAATATTAATACCAACAATTTGAGCATTAGATATATGAAGGAATATTCCAAAAACTAACAATTCTTTTGGCAATTGCCTGATTCAAGGGAGTCTAAGTTTGTGAATAAAGAAAGGAATAGGCCACACCAATCTTTCGGGTTTTAAGTTATAGACCCTTTGAGAGTCTGGTAAAGCCTACAGCACTCCTCTTCAGAACAATGCTTTCAAACACTGGAAATAATGGACATGAAGTTACGAAGGAAACCAATTATGTTGAAACTCACTTATCACAGTATTAATAAATGTGATACAGTAATGTAAATGCTTGCCTAATAGCACATTAAATAAGATCAATCAGAAGGGAAAAGAACTACTGTAATTTTAAATTGTGATAATCATCAGCTACATCTTCAGAAAGCTGCACAACTTGCAGATGATTTGAAAGTAACTGTCATTTCTATTTCTATTGGTGACAGAGTCACAGGTACCATTAATAGTACTCCAGTTGGTTGACTGTATGCATAATGGAAGAAATTGCCAACAGTAGAGATTAGTTAAAATAAAGATGCTCTCTTTTTGTCCTATTCAAATTCACAGATCCTCCCCCCCCCCCCCATGAGAACCTGTGATCCAGTTACATTTATTTTGGCCTCTCCATGGATAATACTCTACGTTAGAGTTAAAATAAAATGTAAGACTCTAATAATTCAGAATTATCAAAGAAAAGGCTTACTCCAAAGCAGTTTTGAAGGAGAGGATCTTCAGGAATTTTAAAGATAATTTACTTCCAAATTTCAGAGGAACTGAGCCGCTTCAGCAAGCTTGTAGAACTGAAATTCTCGTTCTTCACAGATGTAATGGAATAAATCTACATGATCTCCATCGTTCAGATGGAGGAATCCAGAAAATGATTGAGAAAAATAAACATTTCTCTTTGAAGTAATAAAAACCACAGAAAAGCTACTACTCTTTTATGTTTCTATGCTAAATTGTTTCAGAGGCACATTTTATACTAGTGTAACAAGAAAAGGTTAATTACCAGCTCCTTTACAGGGATAAGGGGTGATAAAATTGGTTGTATATGGAATATAAGCTGATAAATATAGAGCAGGCTTGGAAGTGCTGGGAGCATGTGGACTGTTTTAGCAATACCCAAATCTATGGGCAGACATTTCACTGACTGGGTTACTGCTGTATTTCTCCTAGGCATCATCCTTCCATAAAAGGGTTGCCCTGGTAATTTTCAACTGGATATATTCATTGTGTTGGAGAAATTCACTACATAATAGCTGATGCAGTTAATGAACACTGTGGTAAACAGGCAAACCATGTTTTCATATAAATAACAAGATCAATAAAAGCTACTTCTCTTATTCCCTGCTGCATTCACTTTGGTTAAAAAATGCACCCCATGTGACCGGAGAACAAATGTGATTTTTGGTCAGCCCATAATTTTTCGTTCTAAAAGGGCACGTTATTGTTGTATCCAGCACAGACCTTGGCACGCAGGGACTCACTGTAGTTTTATTGAGTTGAACCCAAATAATCACTCTTTTAATTATATCCTGCACTGTTACAAATGAAGAATTTAGAGATCCGTGGCAGCATTTGCCTCTTGAAATATTTCTATGTGAAGAAAGAGAAATTGTGCTTACAGCTTTCCTTTGCATTCTTACGCTTTTATATCCTGGCGAAGTGATCGCAATCTATTGATTATCAATTTCTGCTACCTCATATTGTCTATTTGACAGTGCAGTGTTATGCCTTTTCAAATATAGCCATGGGAAATTATTTACAAAGAAAACTTCTAAAGGGAATAAGTATTCTCCTTATTTGCCAACAATGTACAACATTGTTATAAGCATTCTTTCCTTTCTCTGTCTATTCATTTCACACATATATTTTAATGTTATTCTGTGCAAGACTTTGTCTAGCTGCAGGGGCCTATGGAATAGACATTTTATTTTATTTTTTTAAGTTTATTCACTTATTTTGAGAGAGAAAGAGAAAGAGGGGAGGGGCAGAGACAGAGAGCGAGAATCCCAAGCAGGCTTCTCACAGACCATATGGAGCCAGATGCAGGGCTCAAACTCATACCGTGAGATCATGACCTGAGCCAAAGTCAGACACTTAACTGACTAAGCCACCCGAGCACCCCTGGAATTGCCATTTTAGAAGATGTGTGTGTATGTGTATATATATATATATATATATATATATATATATATATATATATATCTTTCTAAGCATAAGTATACTTATTTATATGTAATGAAGGTAATGGGAAGTGCTATGACAAAAATAAGAGAGGTAGAGAGTCATGGGAAGGTTATAACCTATTGTGTTCAAATATGTCCTCTCTGAGGCAATGTCACCTCAAGGAAGGAAATGAGGCTAGAAAGAAATGAGGGTGAAAATATGTATGAATATCTGGGGAAAGAATACTCTAGAAAGAGGCCCATTAAAGTATAAGGTCACAGAGATAACAGTGGACAGATCAGGAAGGCCATGAAGATATTGGTGAGGATTTTAGACTTTATATTAAGTGAAAAAAGAAGACATTGGCGGGTTCCGAGCAAAGATGTTATGTGATTTATATTTCCAAGTATCATACTAATTGCTCTATGAACAATAGACTTAGGTGGGCAAGGAAAAAAGCAAGAAGGTTGTTTAGATGATGGACACAAGTTGAGTCCAGCTGGGATTAAAGAGGAGGTGATAACTGGTTGAATTTCCAAGTTAACAGAAATAACAGTAAGGATTATCTAGAACAAGCTGAATTTAGGAAAAAAGTTACATAATCATATAGACTGGCATCAACACAAATCAAAGCTTGTAGTCTTCCTCCTTGATTCTCTCACTTTTCTGAACTTTCAAAGCACTAGCTATAGTCACATCAATCATTTGCTTACCTGTGATATTCCTTGTATTCCAAAATTCTATGAAAGCTATTTTCACAGAGGTCATCTTATAGTTGCCAAACCAATGATGAATTTTTTTAAATTAAGTTTATTTGTTTATTTTTGAGGGGGGAAGGGGCAGAGAGAGAGGGAGATACAGAATCCAAAGCAGGCTCCAGGCTCTGAGCTGTCAGCACAGTCCCAACACAGGGCTTGAACTCATAGATGCGGAGATCATGACCTGAGCCGAAGTCGGACAACCAACCAACTGAGCCATCCCGGTGCCCCCAAAATGATGACTTTTTAGTGGCTTCTCAAACACAGTTCTACAATTGACCCCTGCTTTCTTCTCCAGCCTCTTGACCACCATGACACTACGCAGTCTGGTTCTCCATGAATCCCTCTGATCTCTGTCTCACTCATAGGCTAAACTTCTAACAAAATAATAAATATCAAACACAAATGCTGGTGCTCCCCAGGGTTCTGCCATTGCCCACAATTCTTCCTACTACACATTTTCCTAGAAAAGTTATATAATGAAGTGTCTACAGGTGGATTCCATGGAGTCAGATTTCCTGAGCTTCAGTCTAAGCACCAACCCTCCACAGCCATGTGACCTTGGGCCAATTTACCTCTTGACACCAATCCTCAATTTACTCATCTGTAAAATGGGGATTTTACTAGTACCTATTCCATAGATTTGTTGTGAGTCTTAAATGAAATAATTCATTTTAAGAACTTTGGAAAGAGCCCAACCCCTCCTATAGTTGTTCAATAAGTTGTATCTCTCACTAAATTGTTCAACTAGTAAGTTGTTGAATCTTAAAACTGTATTTCCAGGTCATACTATTTTAGGTTTATATATACATCTGTCAATAGAGGCTTTAATTGGATATCCCATAAGCCTTATACTCTCAACATGTCAAAAACTAAAATTCATCATTTTCTCTTCAAAGTTTTTTTTTCCTTCTTATATTTTTATTCTCAGTTGATGGGTATCTCTAAGCTGGAAAACCAGTTTATCCTTGATTTTGTCTTTTCTGTCACTCCTCATTTAAGGTCAAGTATCCTATTGATTTTACCTTTTAAGTATAATTTTTATTTTTCTATTATCCATCCCTATCACCAGTATTCTAGCCCAAGGACTCATCATCACTTTGAGTAATGTTACAAGAGTTCTCTGTCTACACTCTTTATTCTTTTCCCAGAGTTATCTGATTAAAACACCCAGCCAACTGGATCATCCCTTGTGTTCCATGCTTCACTAGGTCTTGATGGTTAAAGACAAAGCACCTTGACATCAATTTACTACAAGCTGCTGTCTACCTTTCCAGTTTCATTCTCTATCATCTACTGCCTCAGAGTTTTCACTTTGGCAGTGTTAAAGGAATGTTTATTCATGCTGTTCTTTGTTGTTTATATGCCCCACGCCTCCCTCTATACATACACACATGCTCAAACTTAAACACAATTTCAATTCACTATTAAACACGTAGCTTACTCATTTCATCTTTCCTGGCCTCAAAGTTCTCTATCAACCTCTCTGCCATTGCACATCCTTCTTCTTCTATGTCAATAGGACTGTTTCCTCAGTTAGACCATGGACTTTGTGGCAGAACCATGCATTCATCTTTATTTCTCCAGCACCTAGCATTCGGGTAGAATCTAGGGGCTTAGCTAGTTAGTTGATAGAATACTTAAATGAACAACTTATTTCAAAAGTTCCTCAGTGTCTCTTAAAATGAAATTCTCTGAAATATTTATTCTAAAGTGCCAAGTTGATGGTACTTTTAAACTCTAATGGGTCTACATTGACTATAAAACAGTGCCTCTTAAATTGAGGTTTACAGATCTTTGCTATCAGGGTATGGAATTTCTCTATGTTTTTTTTTAATTGTGTGAATTCATTTGAATAACAATTTATAAATCAATATAAGCATATTCTGGATCATTCTGGATAGCCACATTGTAATCCAGATTTGCCACTTAGTTTCAGTGCCTGTGCTTATGTTTTTAATACAATAATGATGCGTTCTTTAAGTGTTCACTTAGAATCATGTTCACCCAGAATCCACATCTGTCTTACCATTAAGATATTTTTGTTGGAGATCCACCAGGTTTTAAACTTGAGAAATGTTGCTATAAGTTAAAATGTATTGTCTTATAATATAAGCACTCTATTGATCTGAATATAATTTTATAGTAGAAACATAAATGCTACTCACTAAAGCATGTTTGTTTGTTTGTTTTTTACCTTAACTCCACACTTTGGAGTTTTATCTACATATATGAAAGATTTTCCACCTGCCATTTCTGCCTCTCTGAATTCTATTTCTTCTTCATTTTTTTACTCAAATGCTCTATGACTGTAGGAAGTTCAAGTTACCTAGTTCTACGTTCTTCCCCTCTTTTTTTTTCTTACCACACAATTCCTAATAGCCTGTATATGTATCCAATATTTTCCATTTTTTAAGCCAAAGGTTGGGATGGGTGGGTGGGATTAGAAGTATTATTTATTTTTTAATGAATAAAGAGAAACCACTTTGATTACTGTTACAGTGACTGTGTATGTACTACTGATTAAAGATATTTGCCCAGCATCCCAGAAAGTTGTACTGATTCGCCTTGACATAAGGAAAACAGAGAAGTACAAGCAAAACCAGAAAAGTGTCCATTTAAAATAAAATGAGTTGCCATCCTGTGATTTATTTTACATGCTTAGGAAAGGTAAACATGGGGGGAGGACAGAGCTCGTGATGACAAAACTCAGTAAAACCTAATACCTCCCAATAAAATAAATCTATTTGGATTTTTATTGTGAAGATGATAGAATATAAAAACTTTGGTTGCATTGTAGTTACACTGACATGTGGTCAATTAACTCATTAAACATTAGAATTTGATGCTCTGATTTCTAGAAAAGGATCCTTATCAGGACCATTGTTATTTCAGAACTTCATTGTAAAAGGCATTTCTGTTTAAAATACATCATATGAACACAGAAGAAAAATTGCTTGAGAAATCATATTGCTCTGGTTTTATGGAGACCTGCCTGGCATCTACTGATCCCAAGTACCGTGTTCTGTGTGAAATTGCATCTCTTTATTTAATTCCCATGTTATCCTGAGGAAGTGTGCATAGCTTAGTAATAGGATGTAAAAGGAGATTTCTCACCTCCAAAATATATATTACTTAGAGATACTGCAGTCTGGGGAATAAGCTATTCACCAATAATAAATGCACTTAACTCTCTTCGGAAAAGGCCATGCATTGCTCTAACTTGAAACAAATGCTTAACAAATGTTTTTATTAGTTTATTATATATTCTGGCGTGTGACTTTACAGTGAATTGGGATTTCTGGAGCTGGGAAGATGCCAGTTACCCCTGACTTAATCTGTTTTCTTTCAACAAATTTAAGATTGGATTCCACTTGTTTCTGTTCTGAAATTTGTGATCACTTTATGAGGGCATCCATCCATTAAGTTAACAGCCTTTATTGATTGAATGTTAGGGAAGTCATGAAATCTTGTGACTGCGTCTAGTACTGCCACTGCTTAGCTTATGTCCCTCACCAAATCTCTTAGACATTCTGGACATAAGTGTTCTCATTAAAAAACAAAAACAAAACCAAAAACAAACCAAAAAAACCAGTTGAAGTTTTAAGATGCTTTTCACTCATTCCTTCCTGTGATTTCCACGTATTTCAACTCGCAGCTCTTGTGGGTTCCTAATAGACGTTTCCATCATCATTTTCATGGCCCACTTTTCATTTGTAGCATACCATGCTGTTTAGTATTTAGTATTTTGTCTGTTTAGTAACAAAATGAAAGAAGTATATAATCCTTGATTTTGAGAAAAGCGTTTTAGTTCTCACTATTTGTTAATTTTCTCAGCTGTTATTTGAGAATTGTATTACTTTCATTTTCATATTGACAGGAAATCTATACCCTAAACAAAGGAAAATAACTTTGAATCAAAATTGAACTTCAAAGTCTTTGGATTGGATTCTTAATTGGAACATATTACTGTGAGAGGGGGCCATAAAACTTCTCCCTAAAGTTAAAAATCAGTTCCAAAACAGAAGTAAAATAAATGACTTCTATCAAATGTGTGAGTGGCTTAGAGTTAGCAGTGTTCCCATTTCTTACAGGAATAGAAAGGTCTTGGTTGGGTATTGTGTTTTAATTCCCTGCATGTAAACAAGATGTTTCAACCCCAAGAATCACCCATGGAGCCAAGTTAGTCAGTCCATATTGGTCAACACTCTTCAAGCTGAAGGTGTAGACCCTATGCTTTCAATGGCTGGTTGGGATAAAAGTTCCAGACACACATATGGTGACTCTTAT
The DNA here is from genome assembly GCF_018350175.1 of Felis catus. Classification (NCBI taxonomy): domain Eukaryota; kingdom Metazoa; phylum Chordata; class Mammalia; order Carnivora; family Felidae; genus Felis; species Felis catus. Next base: position 63,662,874 of record NC_058379.1, on the reverse strand, counting down.
TTTAAACTACTCTCTCTTCCAATAGATTGATTATGCAATCTAACGATTTCATACTGTAATTTATAAAATATATTATCTTTTTTTTTGCTCAAATCTTATTTACTGGAAAACATTAAAAAAAATTTTTTTTTAACATTTATTTTTGAGGCAGAGAGAGACAGAGCATGAATAGGGGGAGGGTCAGAGAGAGAAGGAGACACAGAATCAGAAGCAGGCTCCAGGTTCTGAGCTGTCAGCACAGAGCCTGACGCGGGGCTCAAACCCACGGACCGCGAGATCACGACCTGAGCCGAAGTCGGACGCTTAACCGACTGAGCCACCCAGGCTCCCCGGAAAAACAATTTAAAAGAAAGGCATGATTCCAGCCATACTTTAATTTTTATGGTTTTACTTAAACTTGCTGTTTTGTGACTCAAGCTTCTTGTTCTTGTTTTCACCCTCAAAGTAACTGCTGCCGGAACCATCTCTTCAGTATGTCCTTACCTTCAGTAAGTCCCCAGCCTTTCCCCTTTAAAAATAACCATAAGTTTCTGGGTTTTTTTCTTAATAGAATTCATTTATCTTGGCTGCCACACATTCTCTATTGTCTACACTATACTCGACTTAGGGAGACTTCGTCTAATCAGTGCTTTATATGCCACTCTGGATCCCTATTTGCATGTCAGAATTGCTTTTTCCTTTTCATGCACTGAGTTGATACTGCATCACTAACACATATTTAAGCATGTAGTCATTCCACTCTGTCAAGTAAGATGAATATTTATCAAAGTGTATTAACTTTTTTTTAGTAGTGTGCTAGAAAGTCTAGGCTGTTGGAGAGGCTATTTAAACTAATGATCTTAGTGTTGTTGAGCTCCCAGATTTACTGGTTCTCATGGTGGGGACAAAGGATGGCTAATCAAATTTCTGGGAGTATTATACAATTTGAAAGTGCATATTTAATATTATAATCCAATTTTCTTTCCAATAGAATAGTAGGATTCATAATTCCCATATTATAAACTACAAAAAATAAGGCTCAACAAAATCTCTTCAGCCACTGAGAAGTGTAGACTATATTACAGTATATGTAGAGATACACAGAACATATAGAGGGAAAGGGAATGTAACATTCTTATTTGTAATTGGAACATCTTGAGGTATTTCCTCTTCCATGTGTTGAAATATGGTATATACATTTACTCTCAACTATCCTGAAGGGATATCAAATATGTTTCCACAATATATTATACACCAAAATTAATGTTTTATTGTTATCAGTCTATAATAATAAAAAATATAACCATAACCCTATAATAATTTTTATCCAACTATATCCCTAATTTCTGAATAGCAATTCATATTAAACACTAAAGACATGTTACCTTTCCAGGGTCCATGTTACAGAACCATGCAGAAAAGTCTGGTCCCCCACACTTATTATTTTTCTCTCACGAACAAAAGTCATGGATTTTCTGTGAATCAATTTATATATTACACCAAAACATTTGAGAGCTCAAAAAGATTTAGAAACAGCAATATATTTTGTGGAATATTCTTTCACAGGAGTCTAATTAATAGAGTTGCAAACTTATCATTATGGAAAAATAATAAACCTAAAATGTCTTAGGGAGTCAGGAAATAATCTATCATAAAATGATAGTGAGTACTAGTTTTGGAATCTGGCAAATTTGAGGCCAAATTCTGTCTCAATCATTTATCAATTATGTGATGTGCTGGTTACAGGATCTTGGATTCTCAGTTTCTTCATCTATAAAGTGAGGATTATAATATCTGGTCACAGGGATTGCTATAATAATTTAAATGAGTGCGTAGTAAGAATTTTCCATAGAGTATGCCATGGTCAAATATTTAGTTGCTGTATTAATGATTTAAAAAGTTCTAGACATCTGCTCTCTACCGTACTCATCCTTGGCCTGTGTGAGGAATAAAGATACTTTCCTCACATTGAAGTGGGGTGGGCCACTTGGTTTTATAGAAGGATGGAACTTAATTAAGACTTATTTTGATTGCCAGTCTAACATGAGATTCTTTTCTTACCATATATAAGAGATTCTGTGATCATTTTTTAGTTCATTTGCTTATTTTTGCTGAATTACCTTGGATGCACTTTATTCAAATAAAATATGACTATATATTTTTTTCAGTATATGAAATTTATTGTTCAATTGGTTTCCATACAACACCCAGTGCTCATCCCAAAAGGTGCGCTCCTCAATACCCATCATCCACCCTCCCCCCCCCCCACCCCCCATCAACCCTCAGTTTGTGCTCAGTTTTTAAGAGTCTCTTATGCTTTGGCTCTCTCCCACTCTAACCTCCTTTTTTGTTTTTCCTTTCCCTCCCCCATGGGTTTCTGTTAAGTTTCTCAGGATCCACATAAGAGTGAACACATATGGTATCTGTCTTTCTCTGTATGGCTTATTTCACTTAGCATAACACTCTCCAGTTCCATCCACATTGCTACAAAGGGCCATATTTCATTCTTTCTCATTGCCACGTAGTACTCCATTGTGTATATAAACCACAATTTCTTTATCCATTCATCAGTTGATGGACATTTAGGCACTTTCCATAATTTGGCTATTGTTGAGAGTGCTGCTATAAACATTGGGGTACAAGTGCACCTATGCATCAGTACTCCTGTATCCCTTGGGTAAATTCTTAACAGTGCTATTGCTGGGTCATAGGGTAGGTCTATTTTTAATTTTTTCAGGAGCCTCCACACTGTTTTCCAGAGTGGCTGCACCAATTTGCATTCCCACCAACAGTGCAAGAGGGTTCCCATTTCTCCACATCCTCTCCAGCATCTATAGTCTCCTGATTTGTTCATTTTGGCCACTCTGACTGGCGTGAGGTGATATCTGAGTGTGGTTTTGATTTGTATTTCCCTGATGAGGAGCGACGTTGAGCATCTTTTCATGTGCCTGTTGGCCATCCGGATGTCTTCTTTAGAGAAGTGTCTATTCATGTTTTCTGCCCATTTCTTCACTGGGTTATTTGTTTTTCGGGTGTGGAGTTTGGTGAGCTCTTTATAGATTTTGGATACTAGCCCTTTGTCTGATATGTCATTTGCAAATGTCTTTTCCCATTACGTTGGTTGCCTTTTAGTTTTGTTGACTGTTTCCTTTGCTGTGCAGAAGCTTTTTATCTTGATGAGGTCCCAATAGTTCATTTTTGCTTTTAATTCCCTTGCCTTTGGGGATGTGTCAAGTAAGAAATTGCTAAGGCTGAGGTCAGAGAGGTCTTTTCCTGTGTTCTCCTCTAGGGTTTTGATTATTTCCTGTCTCACCTTCAGGATTATGACCATATTTTTAAAGCTCATCTGTTTATTTATCTTTTGCTCCATGGACTTAGTGTCATTGGCATCAACCAAGATATCAGATTTAGCTTTGCCAGTGGAAGCTGTACCAAATACCGTCTAGAATAATACTGAGGGATTGCGATTTCTCTCAGAGCATCTCCTTATCCCCTTTCCAACCACTTAGGCACTGAAGTAAAAGCACAATATTATCTGTTCAATTATTCTGGCCTCATTTTAACTGCATTGTGAGGTTTGGAATCAAGTGCCTCATTGCAAGAGATTAATGGCGTTCAGCATTCTACCTGACTGGGGAGTTTATTAGTCAAAGCAGTAAATGTATTTGACTATGGATACAGCATCAAATAAAGAGGAGAATATTGGACAGGCTATCAGGGTACCAGACTTCATTCTTTACTCTCTATGATTTCAGATTCAGGGAATTGGAATGCTGTACTCTATAAAGTTTTCCCCTGCTCTAAAATTCTATTGTTTTCTCAAAAGTACTTCTCACTACATCCTTTCAAATGACTTATTTGTTTAAAACTCTGTGTTTTCACAGATAAAGTTCAGTTAACAAAGGGAATAAAGACTATGCTTGAAGCCTAACTGTCCCTGATGCAAATGTCCCTGAACTTGCCTTGGAGGCAGATGACCTGTCGCTTACTTCCCACTTGGTGTAAATTTCTAAATTCTAGGACCGACTCTAGGGCATTTTTAAAAATCAGAGGTTGTCCAGAGCCTGCTAGTCAATTAATCTATAAACACATTAAAAGCTAAAGGCAGGAGGGGAAAAAAAGCTAAAGGCAAGACACAGTGCCATCTACTCTCTGGGATAAAAGACAGAGGTGTGGGAGGTCCCCATCTCCATTAAGAGGTTCCCAGTATAGCTGGAGAAATTCCACGTCTGGTGGCAATAGAGCAATTCAAGTTAGGAAGTAGTCAAAGTGATGTGAGTCTAGTAAGGTTTTACAGAAGCTCAAAAGAGGTTGGAATAGATGTGTATCAGTTTAAAAAAAAATCTCCATGCAAGTATAAACATTGAATTGATTTAGGCAAGATGAGAGGATGGAGGACTCATGAGTTCTGTTTGTCTTCGTATTTTGAACACAGTGATGTTTTCTTAGTCAAATTTCTGATGTATATGTAGTCTGGGGACAGTTCCTATTAAATCCTGATATTGCTCAAGCTTGAACTAGTACCAAATCCTTGTAAATTGGTGGTATGACCCAAAAGGAGACTAACATAGTGCTTATGTTGAATGACTATTATGAATATGAATATGAATAGACTCTTGCAGGTCTACTTTGACCTTAGGTAATTTACTAAAGTTTTTGAAACTTACTCTCAGCATCTATAACACGGGGGAATAATCATATCCACATCGTAGTGTTATTAGGAAGATAAATGAGATGATGTGTATGAAAACCCTTGCAAGGCAGTTTTGTACACTGTATGTGCTCAATAAATACTAGTGATTACTCTTACTACGTTAAGAAAATTTCAGAGCATCTTTCACTGCAAAAATGGGGAAGAATCTTTATTCCCACATTCCTCAAGCCTACAGCCCCTGTGAAAGCTTTCCCATGGTGTAAGGCCAGTAGGGATGGGAAACCAAGGTAAAGATTGGGGGCAAATGATTTCTGAGAAGCAGAAGACAGGGAACAGTATTAGTTATAGGCTCAAGGCTGTAGTGTGCTGAAAAGTGAAACAGCCTCTTTTATGAACTGTGATTTTCAACGACAGTGTGCTTCTTATGTATGTGTCCTGCACACTCATGTTCACAAACACGGACACATCACCTACGTTAGTATAATAGAGCAGTGTATTCACACTTCAGTGTCCATACAAATCACCCAGGGATCTTGTTAAAATGTGATCTAAACCAGTAGGTCTGGGGTGTAGTTTTAGTGTCTGCATTTCTAACAAGCTCCCTGAAGAATCCAAAACTGAACCACTGTTGGAAGAGCAAGGTAATGTAGAATCTTAATTTCTGAGTCATAATTCACAGCTGAGGCTTTCATTCATGTTTGCCACATATTTGATTCCTCCTTCTGTAGATCCAAAGGTAATTTTGGGGTCAGTAAGTACTTTTATCAAATATATATATGGCTCAATGTGACCACAAAGTTACAGTCAGACTATGATTCTAAACCATCTAACATGGCAGTGAAGTATTTGACTTCTAAGCCACTGCTCACTTCATTTTTTTGTTCATTTTAATTACCACTTTAACTTAGATATAATAAACTGACCAGATGCCATGCTAAAAAGAAAATCTTCCCGATACAGTTCCAATTAGCTTTGTTTGTCCATTGGGTGCAGCCTCTTCTCATATAGATCCAGAAAGTCCAATATTGTATCGTGTGCCCAGCAGGACACACAAAAATCCTCCTAAGGATATTTGGCTTCTGATCTAATTCTAATTTCTCGGCCAAAGCCATTTGCTGCATCTGGCTCTGCTTTAAATGATATACAAAAAAGGAAGTGTTGATCCTTTGGAGGTTAGCTCCATCACTAGAGAAAATATCAACATCTGCTGTTCCATGATTGTTTGATGCTCTGGGGTGGAGTGTGGCAAATTGAAGAATGCTATCACCAAATCTTAAACCCAAACTAAAATGCCTTTTGTTTTGCATGCTGACTAAATACTGAAACCCTTGTAAGGGAAGGGTTTAATACACACACACGTGATGAATCCTCACCAAAACCCATTCAAGATGATCCATGCTTAATACCCCCATATCCTTTACATTATTGAGAATGTGTTGAAACATGAGATTCATAAATGCCTAACTTTAATAGAGGCTTGCCCTTTTTCAATGCGAGGTAATATCAAGAAAGTGTGTGGTGCTATTTGGAAAGAAAATCCTGGAGATGAGGTTGACAGGTTTATGGCACTGGCCTTGTCTTATTTGCAGTAACTCATTTTATATATAGTGCTTCACATTGGGAAAGCCAAGGGCTAGAGCCTTCTGTGATTTAACTCAAACAATAAGTAAGATCGTGGTATCAAAGAGGGCAGAAAATAGGTCTGCTGATTAGAACAATATATTAGGGGACAAGAAGAGACCAAAAAAAATCAGGATACAACAAATATGAATAAGCATTTCATTCTGGTAGCAATTCTCCCTGCCTTAATAAATGGATAACACAATGTACTATGTATCCAGAAATAGTCCGCACTGGCACCCCACATTTATATAACACTCCGGGATGGTTCAACTTGCTTATCTAACCTACATCGTAAGAACAAGAACAAAGAACTTTCTTGCTTGCCTGCTTCCTTGCTTTTTTTTTTCTTGCTTTCCTTCTTTCTTCCTGAACTCAGATCATGGAAAGACAAAACCCTATGAATATATTTAAATAAAAGTTTATTTTGACATTAGTATCACAAGGCAAGAATAATGAAAGAGGGAGTTTGCTTTGTTTGCTGAAGGTAACTCAAAACCTGTAGCAGTTTTGGTCAGTGAAAAGCTGTTGTCCCGGTCATTCTTCCTGGCAAGGCCTAGGGGACCCATGATGGCAGAAGTCCTTACTGACGCCCAGAAAAATTCACTCGTTTTCAGTGCCTACAATCCATCTTCCGAGACTCCATGGGGTTTGGGTTCCCAAGCGTAGGGTTTCAGAAATCCAAATTCTTTACTACCTTCCTGATTTATTTCTTCAATATGTTCAAAGTGTAATAAAACGGCTGTCAAGGGCTGACTTCTTGTTTCATAAGTGCTGCCGCTTACACTGTCCCCTATTGGTCATTTCTCAACCTAAAATATGATGGGTGATCGAGTTACCTTTAAACCACCGCTTCTGTAAGTACTTATTTCCCTGGGAGAAAACAGCTCTGGGAAGCTTCCCAATAATCTTTTGCAATAAATGTTTATTAACTTTGATGACAGTGTCTGTGCAGTCTTGGGAGGAATATTACTTTTGTTGGTTTTCAGATTCAGTGTGCTGTGGTATTGATGGGTTTTGCAGTGATGGCCTAGCTTTACAGAGAGCTTGAGTCATCCTTTAGCACCCTGGACTTTGTCTTTAGCAGTAAGTTTTAAAGTGCAAATGCTGGGGCGCTTGGGTGGCGCAGTCGGTTAAGCGTCCGACTTCAGCCAGGTCACGATCTCGCGGTTCGGGAGTTGGAGCCCCGCGTCAGGCTCTGGGCTGATGGCTCAGAGCCTGGAGCCTGTTTCCGATTCTGTGTCTCCCTCTCTCTCTGCCCCTCCCCCGTTCATGCTCTGTCTCTCTCTGTCCCAAAAATAAATAAACGTTGAAAAAAAATAAATAAAGTGCAAATGCTACTGGTACTATTAAACATATACGGTGCTGGGCACTGCTGGTCAGCTCTGGCTTCTTTGGGTGCGATACAACTGGGCAGTTACTGAGTGTCTACTGTGAGCAGATGTAGACATGTTACTGAGATGTCCTCATTTAATCTTACTTTTACAAAGAGGACTGGACTCTTTCTCTGTGTAAACATTCATCTCTGTGCTCTAGGTCACCCACACATGGCAAGGAAGCCAATAAAATTCAGAGAACAGTTGAGGGCTAAGTACAGAGTTCACCGAATTGAGTCCTGATGTTTAGGCTGATATTGCTAACCCATAACTTTTAAAGACCTGTTTGCCAACACCTAGAGTGTCTGCCTACCCCTGGCTCATTTATTTTCCTTTCCTGCACCTATATCCTTGTTTAGTAGACCATAGTTTCCCATAGTTTGAACTTTTACGTTCCTTTGTATCCAAATTATTCCCCCCTAGGCCAATGGCATGCACAAAACCTCAAAATCAGTCCTACAGTAGTACCCCTGGTACTAGACAATGTCATCTATTCCATGTGGGAAGTGGATTTTCACTTTGTGCTATATTTTAAATTATATCATTTTCCTCAAACACAGTGAAGAACCATTTTAGTCTGTGCCTTTAAGGAGTTACTGAAGGAAATACCAAAAAAAAAAAAAAAAAAAAAAAAGTAGCATGCATCCTCCCTATTGTGGACAGGGTTGAATCTATTTTATTTAATCATTTAATCAGGTTCATTTTTTATTCTTTTCTGGGGAACTTGAAGAACATCATGTTTTGACTTGAGGTAGATACACTTGGAATTGAGAGACTGACCTAACTTATCTGCTTATAACTTATAAGCTCATCTGCTTCTAATGAAGCCTCTGGTACAGATTTCTTAAGACCCATGAGCATGATTTCTGTCTTGATTTCTTAGTGCCATTTCATCATTGTTTTCATCATCAGGCATCCATCAGGCACTACCGGAGGACGTGGCCCTGCATGAGGCCCTACACAGAGGGAATTAGGCTGCTCGCACAGGTTTTATCCATAAGGCGAATATGCCTACCTCTTTCTGTTTTTTGAGTTTTTTTTTTTTTTTACATGAACAATTGAAAAGCTATCCTAATTTATTGGGCTGCCCTTTTCTCAGACACATGGCGTTATTGTAATTCAGAAGGCACAACAAATGCACCATCAGAATCAGCTGAAGAAATTTTCACAATAACAATATATCAGCCCCAGGCGTATTCCACAGGTCTGGAGGGTACCTATGAACTGATGCATTTAACAGCAACCAAGGTGAATGCAGTGCACACAGCTAGATTCGATAACCAGAGAGTAGATGAAAATATCAGCAGATCGAAAGCCACAAATATCACCATGGGAGCATCTCTACAGAATCAAGATCTTCTTTGCTTTTCAGATTTGAAAACAAACTTTTATGAGTGCACTATGGGATTAATAAATCCTGAGACTAATTCACCCTAATCAAATTTTTTTTATAAAATGAAGAGTAATTTAAGAAGCAGAATGGCTAATTTACAATGAGAGTGATTCTTTTTCAAATGACCAGAAACGTATTTTCTGTTATTCCAGGAAGCTCTTCTATTATCAAGATACCAAACAAACAGAATAGGAAAGCAAACAGTTTTTAAAAATTGAAACATAGTATAAGAAATCAGAGAGGTCTGTGGAAAATTTTACCCAGATTATTCTAAGAGTCCACCTTCCTGATGATTAAAATAATCATTTGGCAGATATCATTTATATTCCCTTAGACATTGTTAGATGAGTCCTTACATGTTCTCTTCAATTAATTTTCTTGATTCCATAGAGACCCTCTTGTTTTATTACAGATGTTTCCTGACTTATGATGTTTTGACTTATGATTTTTGACTTCCCAATAGTATGAAAACGATACTGATTCAGTAGAATCTGTACTTTGAATTTTGAATTTGGAACTTTTCCTGAGCTAATGACCCATGATATGACAGCCCAGTGATATCTGGCATAGACAGGGAGCCCCAGCTCCCAGTGAGCCAAGGGATCACAAGGGTAAACAATGTATACATTTACAACGTTCTGTACCCACACAACCATTCTGTTTTTTCACTTTCAGTATGGTACTTAATAAATTACATGAGAGAGTCAGCAATTTCATTATAAAATAGGCTTTGTGTTAGATGGCTTTGCCCAACTGCAGATTTATGTAAATGTTCTGAGCTTTAAAGCAGGCTAAGCTAAACTATGATGTTTAGTCTGTTAGGTATATTAAGTACATTTTCAACTTATCTTTTCAACTTAAACAGGTTTATCCAGCTGTAACACCATTGCAAGTTGAGGAAGATCTGTGTACCTCTTTTCTTTTTCTTATTTTAACATGTTACTTAACATCATCCAATTTAGCTCCTAGAAGTTACAGATTAGTCTTCTTTCTGAGATACAGTAATCTTTTTAATCTTATTTGTAACACATTTATAAATTGCCTCAAAGGGACACTTTTGGATCTCATTTTGGAACTAACCATGTCCTCAACTGGGTGATGTCATTATCCTGTCTGCTGTCAATTCTTCTATTTTTTTCCAGTATTTGCATCCTGACCCAGCTGCACACTCTAGCCTTGTCATCCTTGCTATGAGACTGGCTAGAATTTGGAGGTAGGGACACAGTAAAACTGTCAACAAAGGGAAGATCCCAACTTTTCCTCTCCTGGTATAGAATTGCAAATAGAGAGTACCATATACCTGATGCATGCCAGGTGATCTGCTGAGGGTACTTTTAAGTATTAGAATATCCCAAAGGGAGTAATGATAGAAAATGATGGAGCAGAGTCCAAAATATATTTAAACTGCTGTATTATAGGCAAATACGAGTAAGGCAAGTACTCAGATTCTGAGGCAGATTATATTGATGGTTTCTACCATTAAATGGATGTCAGATTCAATGAGGGAATTTCTCCCACAAGGAGCATAAAGCAAGGCTCGATTATTTACAATGATTTAAACCTAAAATAATTTAGTACTATACAAATGTATCTGTCAATATTTGAGAGCACCCTACCTTTTTTCTCCTCACCATATTTCAAAATGGCTAGTATTAAATAATGTAATCAATAGGTATTTATGAGGCAGTAACTATATGCACAGAATCACTTTTTGATAAAAAGAGGGAGATAAAAGATTGAATTCATGTCCCCTCCCATTCTTCAGGCAAATAATGAAGACAATGACAAATATGATACATCTAGTTACTACTATGTGCAAGCTACTAAGCTTAGTCTTTCCCTATCATCCCATTCAATCCTTCGAACAATTCTATATCCATTTTATACAAAAGGGCACTTTTGCTTTTTAAAGAAGTAATGGTAGTTTCCCATAGATGCATAATGATGAACAGAGTGATTCAGAGCATGGGCTTAGACTGCTGGGGATTCAAGTCCAGTTATGGCTCCCATTTTATGACCTTGGGTAAGTTACCCAAATTCCCTGTGTTTCAGTGTCCTTATTTATAAAATGAGGATAATTTTAGTACCATGGCTTAGAGTTTTTGCTCACAATCTTACCAGTAATAGGTGTGTGAAATCCTTAGCAGAGAACGTAGAAAATATTTAATAAGATAGTCCACACAGCTCATGAGCAGCAGCACTGCCAGCACCCTGACTTCAGAGCCCACATCCACTACACTCTGGCCATGGTTAAGAGGAGGAGGAACACATACCAGAAAGCATTGGATTCAAATGCAGCTCCCCATTGAAAGACAGGTGGTGTGTGTGGGAGTGGGGGGGGGGGGGGAACTTGGCAAATTATTTGAACCTCTCTGGGACTCAGTGAATTATCCACAAATACTTAATGTCTATATAAAATTACTATTGAGAGTTGAGAAAACATGCAATGTGCCTGCAATGAGCAAGCAAGGTGTAACAGTTATCTCCTGTTTGCCCCTAGCCACTTCCTGACCCTCTCCCTCATAGGCTACTTGGGAAAACAGACATGAGTAAATCAAGAAATTGAGAAAGGAGACAAAGAATAAATGCTTAAGGTATTTAGAATACCTGAAGATTGGAAGGATCAGAGAAGTTCTCAGAGAATAAGAAAAACTGAGCTAAAGGGTGCTGAGTTTAGGCAAAGAAGGAAACAAGCACCTAAGAGACATGGCTGGAGACAAACCACAGGTGTGGAGTTCACAGTTTTATGTTCAGATTCAATCTATCACATTAGGAAGGATTTTGAGCATCAAACCAGAGAGTTTGGAATTGATTCAATATGCAAGGAGAGTCTTGAATGGAGGATTATATGCTAAATCCCATGGATGATTCAGGAAGTTAGAGTTAGGAAATATTATCATCTGTTTTCAAATTAGATTTTACATCATACGAATCACCATGGACACTGTGATAGAAACAAATAAACCCAATTAATAAATCATTTCTATATGTAGCTCTTCATTCTTTACACAGTCCTAATTAAAGGCCTTAGAGCATCCGTGTTTCTGTAGTGATTTAGGTTCATATCTTTTTCACATATATTAATGGTATTATTTAACTTTTTAATTATGTATGTAATAAAAGTTAATACAATAATTAAATGTTGACATAGTAAGAAGGAAAAAGGACTTGATTGTTATTTATTAGCCATTGTTGAAGAGAAGAACAATGACAGCAAAAGGAGGAAAAGCTTAGGACGAATTCACACTGAGAGTGTCACTGTTCAGGGGCTGTTGTCTGGCAATACTTGGTTTGTAAAACTTTGGTAGAGCTCTGAGTACCCTGTCTGTCTCTAGGTCGTATAGGATACAAGCAGTCTTGTGATAATCCAAAATGCCACATACAAAGATAGGGGAAGAGTGGGAAGGAAACAAAGGAAACTCAAAGGAAGCTCTAATTTGAAAAAGTATCAATCTCCTCTGGGAAAAGGTAATAGAGGAGTATCCTAAAATACATTAAAGACTTGAAAATTGAGCATTTCTTTTGTGTTCCTGATTTCGTATTTTGTGGGTTAATTATTAGACAACAAGTGTTACATACCTTTGAGTTAATGAGCTACTTCAAAGCAAGAGCAGTGCATATGACAAATACTTAAATGATATTTATTTGTTCAATTATTCATATTTAGACCAATGACTATAGCTAGCATATAGTTAGTTAACTATATACGGTTAACTATAACTAGCATATAGTTAACACTAAAATTTTTTTCTTATTTGAGTTTTTTTGTAAACCGAGTTATAATATTATTTAAAAAGATATTTGAGGGATCATCTTCTTATTTCTAGACTCATGTCCAATTTTTAGATAATATCTTCCACTATAAATTAACAGGAACTTTAAACTGAACCTGTTCTATATGAAAATTTATCCTCTTTTTTGACCTTTTACCACTCCTGTGACCTCTCAGCAAGAGGTACCACCCCATACAGCCCCAAAACTAACTCTCTTTCACATCTCATACATTTAATCAGTCTCTAATTCCAGTAAATTATCTTCCTGTAATATTTATCAATCCCATTCCTCCCTTCCCACTTCTGCTGCTGGAGCCTTGTGTTGACCCTTCATTTTTTTTACCTAACTTTCCCACCGCAGTTTCCTAACAGGTATCCCTGCACCCAGGAAGGCCACTTCATATCTATCACTTCATTTTTGCTATGGGTTTTGTTTTCAATATGCAATTCTGAATATGTCACTTCCCTCTAAAAAATCATTTCGTGATTACCCATAATGTTTAGCATGGCATAATAGGCCCTTGGTAATATGACCTTGGCTTCTCTGTCTATCCTCCATCTGGCCCTTCCACACCCTGGGCTCCATCTATATTGAGTTACTAGAAATTCCTAAATGTAGCATGTTGCCTGAGCTTTTGGGATTCCGAAGCGTGCCTGGAAGTCTCCACTAGTCCTACTCTATGCACATTATTAATACATATTCACTATTCAAGATTCAGAATTGCCTCTCTCCCAGTCAGAAAAATAATAACTCACCTCTGAGATTGGATTACATTTCATTCTTCTTTGCCTAAATAAGAACATGTGATTATCATAACATTTAGTGTCCTGCACTCTACTGTGCATTCCTTGAAAACAAGGTTTACCTATTTCAACACTGTGTCCCAACATTTAACAGAATAGCTAAGTGTAGTGCAATTGCTTGTTAAATAAAAGTACAGAAGAATAAAAGATGAATACTGTATCTAGTATGGCCCTTGTGGATTAGCACTAAGGAAATTGAACTAGAGTTGTTTTTGTGATTTGTCTATATTAACTTAATGAGCCAGCATTAGCCATTGTGAGAAGCAGCTCTCTTGACACCATTGCTCAATGATCTTTCTATCAAACCCTGGACAAATTCCAGGTAATTCTTACTGTGTCATTGTTTATAAAGGGAAGTACAGCCTGTCTTTGAGATTTTGCATGCCAGTATTCACCATCATCATGTACTTCGATGCTGGTTTGTCAGTTATTTCTTCATAATTCATTTAACTTTTATTCCAGAGAGTTTTATTATTTCTTCATAATTCATTTAACTTTTATTCCAGAGCTGTACTAGTAATGTTGCAATTTGTATACTAAGAGAGCAAATAACAGAAAACAACTCTAACCATTTTTTTTCATTTTAGTGTAATGTGGTTGAAACAATTTTAGAAACCAGTACATTGATTATATTCTCTTCTTTACTAACTCATTAATTCAACAAAAAATAAATGAACAACTGGCATTCCCAGGATACTACAAGGACTATCAAACAAAGTGTACTCATAAAAGCAAAACACCAGTTGATTGAAATGTTATATTTCAAACAGATGGGATAGCATCATATGAACATATGTGAGTTGTGGTTTACAAAAACATTGTATTCTAGCTAATTTGACCCTGACACCACAATGCAATATTGGAAAAGAGAAATCATATAAATCATTCAAAGTAAAAGAGTTTTAGAAATCTTGATAAGGGGCGCCTGGGTGGCTCAGTCAGTTAGGCATCCTACTCTTGATTTCTGCTCAGGTTATGATCTCAGAGTCATGAGATCAAGCGGCTCCACACTGAGTGTGGAGCCTGCTTAAGATTCTCTTTCTCCCTCTCCTTCTGCCTCTTTCTCACTTGTGCTCTCTCTCTCTCTCAAAAAAAAAAAAATCTTGATAATAATGGTCACTAAGGGCATAGAATCACCCAGTCATGAGTTTAAGTGCTTTATATATATTGTTTCACTTACTTTTTATAACAACATTTATACATATTATTATTATTATTATTAATCCCACTTTGCAGATGAGACAACTAAGAAACAAAAGAAAATATTTCCTAAGTCCCCCAAAGACACAAACATGTAATTATCAAAGTCAAGAAAATGGCCCCAAATCCAGAAAATGTGTTAATCCTCTTAACCATTTCACCAAACTGACAATTGAGTGTAATCTTACAACCTAAAAACATCCATCTCTTTGAATTATTGGTTTCAAAAATTTTGATGGATTAATTTGTATCAGTGGCAAGTCAGTCACCAGTCTTTACTGAATACCTACTACATTTAGTGTCATGTTTGATAATGGATATTATCCATATGGTTACAAAAGAGAAATGCAATCCTTGTGTCTGATCTCAGTTAGCTTTGAATCTAACTTTACATATAGTGGAAGATGACACTAATTAATATAATACAATGATAGTTAAAATAACTGTGTTACAACTTTGAAAATCTCCCAATTTAATGGTTCAAGCCCCAGCACAACACATGATGGGAAAGTCAGATCCTTTGGTGAGTCCACAGGTGACTTAAATTTCCCTGGGTCAACCTCCACCAGTTGCTTCACTGGTGTCTTATGCTTCCAGGTTTGCTCTCAAGTTCCTAAGGCTGCCATGATCTGTAACCAGTCATCTTCCACCCCAGGGTGGGTCTAACAGGTAGAGCACCCCGACGTCTTGTGTGTAACATCGTTTTAGTAAAGAAAAGGAACAACAGAATGTTAATTTCAAAACAAAGTGAAAACAAACTCCGAATTTAACATCTGTCTTTAAGTTGCCTCAAATATTCTAGCCATACCCCACTGCAGAGTCTCTCCCATGCGTGTCCCTTCTCTCTGGGAGAAATCGTTCCAGAATAAGAGTTTAAAAACAAATCTTGATATGTAATAAGCTCCTGGCTTCAGACTTTGTCATAGCAATTTCTTCCTTTTTTCTTCCCATTTCACTTAGTCTTCATTTCCCACTTCATAAATAAAATATTTATTTTAAATGTTTATTTTCCCTTTATGTTGTTTCTAAGAATATTAAAGATGTGTCTATGGAAAAATTCAAACATTACATTGAAGTATAAACTAGAAATTTAGTTGTGGTGTTTTGTTTTGGTTTTTTTTGTTTTGTTTTCAGAAATGTCACCAAAATTTTAATTTTACCTATCCTGAGGGAAGAGTAGGGGAAGATCTGTTAGAAATACATGAAAATTTTATTTATTAAACAAAGCATTTATTTTTATTTTTTACAGTTTATTTATTTATTTAGAGAGAAAGAAAGAGAGAAAATCCCAAGCAGGCTGCATGCTGTCAGCACAGAGCCCAAGGTGGGTCTCAAGCCCACGAACTGTGAGATTGTGACCTGAGCCCTAAATAAAGAGTTGGAAGCTTAACCAACAGCCACCTGGGTTCCTCCAAATAAAGCATTTATTTTTAATTCCATAATTTGATATTATGTGCATTTGTGATACTGGTAAAGTCTACTTCTGGCAGCAACTTCTGGGAAGAAAGAAAGAGAGGAACAGGGAGAAACAGTTGTGTGTAGAAAGAGACACATAGTGAGGGGAAAAGGGAAAAATGAAAATGAAAAAGGAACATATGTCAGCACAATGGTCATGAATATATGACATAGAGATGTAGAGGAGGAAAGGTAGAAAACAGAAGGAAATGAGGAAGAAGAAAAACACAGAGATCTGGAGTTATAGTTAGGTATCTTGACCAAGTGGGCTTCCCTATTGTTTTATCTTTAATTTTAGGCTTTCAAAATGTTATTACTTGAGGTGTGAATAATCATAGATCTTTTCACCTACCTTTGTTTAATCAGGGCTGAGGTTTTGCTCTAGATCAGTGGTACTAAAGCATTTTGGTCTTAAAATCATTTCAGTCACTTGACAATATTGAGGACCCAAAAAAACTTTTGACTATATGGGTTATTTCTATTGCTGTGTACCATATTATAAATTAAAAGTAACAAATATATAAAATTGAATAAATGCATTAAAAAGTTATAATAAGTATTAATTAAAAAATATATTGCAACAAAATATAAAAATATATTTCAACAAATAACATTTTTTAAATCTGTATTTTTCAAAACAACAAAAATGTTTGAGAATAATGGCATTATTTTACATATTTTAAGATCTCCAAAGATATCTAGCTTAAAAGACAGTTGGAATCACCTATCTGCCTCATAGAACTTCATTAACCCTTGTGAAAAGGTCTCTCAGATCCCTCGGAGTTATTTGACTGCACATTGGGAACCATTGCCCTAGACAGAATAAGCAAGATTAGATTCTATAAATGTTGATGGATCAAGCACCTGAGTTGTCCGCCAGTACTGTGCTTTCAGTCTCCAGGTGGCCAAGGCCCTGACCTATCAGGTGTTTGAAAGCCAGCTGAAGAAGCCCAGTTGTAGGCAGACCTCATGTCAGAGTCATGTTGGGGTGGAAGCATGTTTGTCATGGAGGCTGGATGAGTGCTAAATCCAGCTCGTGGATTTGTACATGTCACCGTAACAAATCCAGTATAAAGAACCAAACAGCAATATGTTGAGATTTAATAATGAGATTGTGACAATCTGCCCTAAATGGTGCATCTCCTTTAAATTTTATCTTGAGTCATAATTATTGAGACCTAATCCTAACCTCCATGTCATTTTTCATTTGAAACAGGTATCATACCAGGTTGAACTCATTCTATGCTTCTGTAACTGTAAAATTGATTATTCTAACTAAAATGTAAGACTTTTGCATTCATATTTCTGGCTTTTTCCATTATTCCATTCTGCCAGGATTACCCTAAATCTTGCTTCTCATACCCAGTCTATTAGCCTTTGCTTTTAGATTTGTCATTTCATATATGCTATAAAAAGAAGCATATAGTTTAGATAATGTATAAACCAAAAAATGCCCTTAAAAGTATATGGCATTATATGTAAAAAAGTATAATGTTATAAAGTTTATTATTACTAGCATTATTAATGTAAACATAGATGATCTGGGTAAGGCCACAGAAAAATTGTACCTTTTATTCAAGGTATCACCCTTCTTCCCTTTCCAGAGCTTTTCTCTCTGGGTGAAGCATCTACTCTATCAGGAAGGACTATAAAAACTGATAGAAGCTAATGATGTTTTAAGAAGAGGGTCAGGTAATCCAGGTTTATTTAAGACATTAAATGGGAAATTTCAGTTAAGAAGAAGGGAGATATAATGGGGCAGGAGAAAATAATTCATTCACTCCAGTGTCCTTCTGGTAAGGTCGGCAGCTGGCTAGTGCAGGGGAGGAAAAATCTCTTCTCTACCCTTCTCAAGCTAGAACCCTGTAAGCTAGACTTGACAAGAGATTCACAAGAGAAAGCATACAAATTTACTTAAGTTTTACAAGACACTGGAGTCTTCATAAGGAAAGGAAGACCTGAAGAAGTGGCCAAGCCTAATTATTTTTATAGGTTTAAGGAAAAGTGAAAAGCCATAAAAATGTGATACGACAGAAGGGTATACCCTTTTGGTATATGGGTAAATGGGGAGTACTTACCAAGTCCTGTTTGTTCTGATTCTCTCAGCGTCCCTCCTTCTTCAGAGGTAAGGATGCTCTTTTCCTCCAGGTATAGGAGGGCAGCCCTCACATGAGGGTCTTATGACCTGCTTCAAGAGAGACTGAGAATCTTTCCTACACCTACTGCTTCTCAAATTCCTTCACTTTAAAATATTCAATATGCCAACATACCATATTCGGGGGTAGCATGTTCTGAACTTTATTACTAGTCTATGACCTAGTCTATAAAGAGTATCACAAAATTCCTAGAAGTAAGATGGAGATTCACCTAATAAAGAAAAATTCTTAGCAAATATGAAACTATTACAGTAACATAAGTCACAGGTATTTTATGCTTTGGGAATCTTATTCCAAAAGCTATGAAAGAAAAACCTTCAGCCCCAAGATGTATGATGTCTATCAGTTACTAACATGATGAAATGCCAGCAAATGCTTTGACTGCAAGATCAGGGTGTCAAGACAGAGTAAAATCTTATTGTAGCAAATAATGAATATATAAATTCTGATATAGACTAGATATTAATGTCTATCGTAATTCCATGACAAATCAAATATGTCCTAAAATCTGAGCACTTTAAGACTCTTTCTGGTTACTGTCATCCATTCACATGAATCAGACTTCAATAATTGTCTCCATTATATTCTAAGAATAGAGTTAAGTAAGGAGAAAGATATTTTCCTATGTTAGTACATGTGTGTAAAGCATTAATAGTATTTCATTTACCTAAAGAGATGAGGTTTATCCTAAATGATAAAATACTTGGAAAATGATTGGTGAAAATATCTATTTTTCTTCTTTGTTTCATTGAGTACAGAATAAACTGTCAGCAAAGAGCAAAAAGGAATGAGTGGAAATATTGAGTTTTAATATCCATCACTTCTTTTTGTGTGGCATCAATCATCCTTGAAAATCAGTCAGTGAAGATAAATAGAATTTTTAATGTCCTGAAAAGCACCATTTCTCTCTGTTGGCAGAGAGTTTATAGGGGAGAGGAAGAGAAAGAGAAGTGAAGGGAAGCTCTCCATGGAAGGGAAAACCCTCTGGGAAGTGGAGAACTACAAGGGCTGCCTCTCCCATCCATCTCTCTGATGAGGTCCCATTCCCCCAACCAAATGGTGCCATTTTCGAATCTACCCCTTACCCTTCAGATCTCAAGCCCTTCCCTCTCAACAATCCTTATCCTATATCCACAGATGTATGGGAACAGGGAAAAATACCAGACCTGCAATAAATGTTTTATAACTAAGTGAAAAATTATTAAGTTACAGGGCGCCTGGGTGGCTCAGTCAGTTAAGCCTCTGACTCTTGGTTTTGATTCAGGTCATGACCTCACAGTTTGTGGTTTCAGTCTCTGCACTGAACTGACAATGTGGAGGCTGCTCAGGATTCTCTCTCTCTTCCTCTTTCTCTGCCCCTCCCCTGCTCGAACTCTCACTCTCTCTTTCTCATAATAAATAAATAAATTAAAAAAAAAACATTTTAAACTCTTCAATTATTAAAAGCTGCAAAGAAGAAAGGAGGAATCTTTGAATGTCTTTGATAAAGACCCTCTTATACTGTTATTGTTAATACTTCCCTATCACCTTGACTTTAAAAAGATCCCATTATTCCTGTTTGGGAGCATTACATGTTGAGAGCCACCTTATCTCTCTCAAGGTAATGAGGAGGGTGGCCTGCCCACCTTGGGAAATACCCCCATGCTATGTCTTTTCACGAGGCTGTTTCTGACCCCTAGATTCAATGCATTTTAGAAAATGTTTGTACCTGTGAACGCTGGTGGAAAAATAAGAGAACTATCAACCATTTTTACCTGAGTTTTAGTATAAGTTACGAGACAATTTTAGACTTATTCACTTATTTATTCATTCAAAAATATAAAGATTTCTCACATATCCATGCTTTTATTCAGCAAATGAGCTGCTCATGAGAAAGCACAGGTTTTCAGTTAAGAGAAGGGAATTAATAAGGAGCAATTAGCATAATGGAAAGTGACTGACTTTGGAGTGAGTACTATGGCCCAACCAACTTGATTCTGTAATAGATTTGTGACCCTGGTCAAGTTAATGCATAGATTTTAAAACATTTTTGTTAAATTATTCCTTAAAGGGATTTTGAAAGATTAGGTACCCAACTTGTACACTTTTATGTATTTAACTAATTTATTTATATTTTTTAAAGAGAGATAGAGTGGACAAGCAAGGAAGAAGGACAGAAGGAGAAAGAGGGAATCTTAAGTCCCAATGTGGGCGTGATCCCACAACTCTGGGATCATGACCTAAGCTGAAATTAGGAGTTGGATGCTCAACCAACTGAGCCACCCAGGTGCCTCCCAACTTGTACATTTTTAGATTGATATTTAAAAATTTCATCATAAATTTAAATTGCTTTAAAGGATACAATTCTCAGCTTATTTTAAATAATGATGTTTTAAATAATGATATATTTCTTATAAATATATCAATTGAGTCATAAAAGACATTTTCCTTTTAAAAACTAAATGAACAAGTTCTCGAATAGTGAAAAATGTGACCTTGTTCCTCTTCTTCTTGGAAATTGTATATCCATTAATTTTTTCCCACAGAACTCCATCTTAATGTAATATATCTTTATATTTTAATAATGATCCTATAATAATTTTACTTTTCTCCATAGTAGTATTTGTCACCATCTAACATACCATTGATATATATGCAAGTGTGTGGCATTTTTATTTTTGTCTCCCTTTCCAATTCCCCCCCTTCTAGAATCTAAGACCTTAAAGGGCAGGGGTCCATTTTCTTCAGTGCTGTGCCCAAAGCACCCAAAGTAGGGTATGACACATTATATAAAGCAGTGTCTTGAACCTAATAGTTTTAATAGAATGAATGAATGAATATCAAGAAGGGAGCATAGGGAGTTCTAGTGAGGAGGAATGGATTTTGATTTAAATTCACTGGTGTGAGAACACCTTTCAAAGGAGGTCACATGTGAATCATAATCTGATACAGACAAGCAAAGCATTTATCTAGGTATAGAGCATTCAAGCAAAGTAAATAGCACCAGCAAAGGCTTCCCTGGAAAGGATCACAGCTGGAATGGTTTGAAAAACTCCCAAGAAGTCAGTATGGCTGGAACAGAATGACTAAATAAAAGAAAGAACTAGAATAGAGACAACAGAATGAGATCCTAAATGGAGGAAGAACAGATGATGGTGGGGAAGGCAGGATGAACAAAGAGGGATTGCAAAATGCTTGATCCGGATGCATTTTTTAGTTGTCTTTTCTCTTCCCCTCATTTTGCTAAGAAAAATAACATAGAGAGGTTAAGTAATTTTATTAAGACACCACAAAAAAACAAAAGAGAAGTGGAAGTACATCTTAGTGACCAGATTCCCATCATCTTTCCTACTCCACTGACAGGGCTTAACGTCCCAAAGGGAAAGCAATGACTTGTCAAATTCTATCTTTGTGTAATTAGATTGTATCATTCTCCAAAGTGTTTCAGCTCAGTACTTTCCATAAATATTAAACTCCTTTGGGGGTGGGGGAGCTGAGGATAGTAATAATAAAGTAGTGTAATTTTATGCAGTATTTTAATCTATTAAAAAATTGTAGAAAATTTTTCCTTTCTTTCTATAAATTTTCTTTTTCATAACTGATAGTCTCTGCCTCAGGGCAAATACCATTGACATTCCAAGCAAGGTGATATATAATATTGTCAGATTTTTTGTGTAGGTAAATTTGATGGCTTAATACTGAATTATGCAAAACGAGAAAGCGTTGATTTAAATTTAACTTTAAAGTGAAATAATAAATTATTGGAATATCTGAATAATAAAATGGAAATTTAAATAAAGAACATATGCATGCAAAAAAGGAGTCCAATCAAAATGGGTTTGTTTTAAAAAAAAAAAAAGATTGTATTTAATCTCTCACCACTACTTTGTATGAACATCAAAATGCAATTGCCTATTATTTATCATATGTATTAAATGAATGTTTTATAAAGTTCAGGCAAGCGCTACATCTACATAACGTATGTTAATGGATGGCCACTAGTAATGGAAAAGGTTCTTTGATACAAAACCATCAGGTACTTCCTGATCTGTAACTTAGTATTACATAAATGTCCATTTCAATGGAAGGGGAGGGGAAGTATCTTGTTTGCTAATAAAGGTCATCCACTAACTGTAATAATTTTAGATATGAAAAAGAGTATGAGTCCACCAAATATTCTTTATTTCTATCCCTAATTACTTTTTTAAAGATTACAGTGGATGACTCAACTTTTTGATCTTTAAATGTCTTCTCTACCTGTATGTACTCTGTTCTTTCTTTGTATTCCTAAGCCAGTGATAGTCAGACTGACTTAAGGAGAAGTGCTTGTGTGTATGAGCATGACAAACCTCCCACCACTATTTCCTGTCCAGATTTTTCATGATGGTCACAGAGTTCACCTGCAAAAAACAAAACAAAAAAAAAAAAACAGCAAACAACAAAGTAACACTTTACCCATCATTTCAGATATACTCCCAGCTAGAGAATTAATTTTTTTAAATCTACATTATCAAATTATGTAGACTTCCACTATGTAGATTACTTCAACTTACAAAAATTTAAACAAGTATGTTTTTTGTCATAATTCCTTGAAGTGTTCAGCAAAAATTAAAAGATGCTTTATTTAGAAAAATATTGAATTATCCCTCATGGAAATTAGTAAGAAAAACAGTAACATAAGACCTTAGTTTTTCAGGGAATGATTATTCTTTTGGGGAGGGGAAAGTGACATTTTATTTTTCTTCATTTGACATTTTCACATTTCTTTCTGACGGTCTTTTCCCCTGTATGCCAGAGACTCCTATGTGTTCACCAAAATCCATTTCCTTTCTTTCCTGACCTACACCTCAGGTTCATAGCCCCATAAATATAGCCAACTGATCTTTGACAAAGGAGTAAAGACAATATAATGGAGGAAAGATAGTCTCTTTTTTTTATTTTTTTTTAATTTTTTTTTCAACGTTTTTATTTATTTTTGGGACAGAGAGAGACAGAGCATGAACGGGGGAGGGGCAGAGAGAGAGGGAGACGCAGAATCAGAAACAGGCTCCAGCCTCCGAACCATCAACCCAGAGCCTGACGCGGGGCTCGAACTCACGGACCGTGAGATCGTGACCTGGCTGAAGTCGGACGCTTAACCGACTGCGCCACCCAGGCGCCCCAAACATAGTCTCTTTAACAAATGGTGTGGGGAAAAAAACTGGACAATCCCATGGGGGGGGGGGGGGGAGAAAAGATTCTTGACATAGACCTTATAACAGGTCAAAAAAATTAACTCAGAATGAGTCATAGGTCTAAATGTAAAATGCAAACCTGGAAGATAACTTCTAGATAAACTTCTAGAAGATAACATAAGAGAAAATGTAGAGGACCTTGGGTATGGTAATGTCTTTACAACATCTTTACATAATCAATGAAAAAATAATAAGCTGGACTTTATTAAAATTAAAAACTTCTGCTCTGCCAAAGACAATATCAAGAGAATTAATTAGAAGATAAGTCACAGACTAGGAGAAACTATTTCCAAAAGACACTGCTGATAAAAGACTGTTATCCAAAATATACAAAGAACTCATAAAGCTCAATGACAAGAAAACAAACAACATGATTTAAAAATGGCCAAAGACCTTGCCAGATACTTGCTGAAGAAAAAACATATATGGCAAATAAACATATAAAAAGATGTGTCACATGATATGTCACCAGAGAAATATGAATGGAAATGAAACACCACTATATACCTAATAGAATGGTTGAAATCAAGAATACTGACAATACCAAATGCTGGCAAAGATGGGGAGCTAAATTTCAAATAAATTAACTTATATTCATTTTCGGTGGGAATGCAAACTGTTACAGGCACTTTGGAAGACAGTTTAGCAGTTTCTTACAAAAGTAAACATATCTGATATAAACATAGCCAGCAATCATACTCCTTGGTATCTACCCAAAGGAGTTGAGAACTTATAGCCACATAAAAACCTACAAACAGATATTTATAGCTTTTTTTCATAATTGCCAAAATTTAGAAGCAACCAAGATGTCCTTCAGGAGGTGAGTAAATAAGTAAACTGTGGTATATCCAGACAATGGAATAGTACTTTGTGCTGAAATGAAATGAGCTATCAAGCCATGAAAAGACATGGAGGAAAAATAAGAATAGGTAAGTGTGAATAAAATAAACTTACCTATTAAAAGAAAACAATTTTCAAATTGGCTATTAAACAATTTCCAACCCTATGTAGTATACAATAGACCTGCCTAACACACAATAATTTAAAATGACAAAAGGAAAATAATTGGCAAAGAAAAACTAAGCAAATAAAAATAAAAATAAAGCAGTGATTACAATCTTGATATCAGATGAAAAAGACAAAAATTACCAAATGAGATGAGGAAAGATACTTTTTAATAATAAAAGCCATAAACCACAATGAAAATATTACAGTCACAATATTTATACACTGAATAAAACAATAGTTATGTATAATGTGTGAAATATACACCGTTATCAACACGAGACAGATCAGTAGACAAAATATAAGGTTATAAAACAGTTAAAAATAATAAAGTAAATCTTACTGATGCATATATCAAATACTACTTTCTTATCAATATACTTTATTTTACTAAACACATTAATTATATATTAAGATGCCAAAAACATCAGCAAGTTACATAGAGTTATTAGAAATAATACTCTCTGATCATAAGGCAATAAAATTAAAATTAAAAATAAAATAAGCAAAAAATCTCTTCCAGCTTTGACTGAAAAGAGCTTTCTATTTATTGACTCCTAGGTAAAAGGAAAAATACAAATATAAATCTTAAATTTCTGAAAAATAATATCAAACTATTGATAGACAGAAAACTGAGATAATGGATAATTCATATCTACAAAAAAATTACCAACAAAAATTAAAATGATAAAAATAAATGAACTGAGTTAACAAAAAAGTAAACCAGAGAAATACAACCAGGAAAATAATAAAGAAAAAGCAGCAAAGGAAATAAAAGAAAGCCAGTGGATAATATTATTAATAATAGTAATCATTATGAAATAAAAATTAAAAGTCTTTCAAAAAATCAACAAAATAGACAAACTAGTAACTAATTTAAGCAAACAAAAAATTATGAGAAGGAAATAGCTAATGATACAATCAAAATTTAAAACATCACAAGGCACATTTCTCTGAAAAGACTGAAAACCTAGATGGGTAAGTTCTTAGGATAATACGGTTTCCTAAAACTGTCCCCAGTAGAGTTAGAAAACTTGAACAGATAAATATGCACGGAATAAATAGAAGAAAGTTAAATCATAGTTTTTATGGATGTCCTCTTTTTAAGCAAAAGACTGGTTTCTGACCTATGTGGGTATTTGCTAGGACAAGTGTTTTTACTTAGGACCTAATGGTCCCCACATATCTCTTAATATTGTATACATATGTTTATAGGAATGTATACTTTGGGAAGAAGACATAGACCTTCATTTTCATTAGATACTTGAAAAACAATGTATTAAGATATTATAAAGGCAATACAATAATTCTCTAAAGAAAAAGGAGGGGCTATTTTTGAGTTTCTGACAGAATGACTGTATGGCAAAAGAAAATAGAATCCCCTGATTTTGAGGATGTAAACCTGTGTATCATAAAATAAATAAAATTTAGGTTCCAGGACAATTGATAGATATTTAGCAGATTACTTATTTCAACATTGAATCTGACATGTATTTAGGAGAGATTTTTCAAAAATTGTTTGTTTTACATATTATCTCCACAAAGGGAAATGGCTCTTAGATATCCCATCAGGCATCCACTTTGTAAAACACAAAAGAAACTTTTACAAATCAATCTTTCTAAAATTATCTTTTGAAGTTCTGGAACAAAGCTCAGCTGGCTCTCTCTTCTTTGGTTCTGTCTCAGTGGTAGGTCAGAGGATTTGAGAATTGAAGGGCTTTTCCAATTATACAATAAGCAGCAGGTTTCCATTAAAGCACAAACTCCATCATCTAAATATATGCTAGGTATTCTTATAAATAAGTGTAAAAGGTAAATCTTTGGCTGATTCATTTATTTCTGACACTGGCTTTGTGAATCTCAAGTCTAGTATCTTATATATCTATCAGTTCTTAAAATGCTTACATATTCTTCCTTACAGTTGTTCCAAACTTCACCTTCAAAATTCTTTGCTAGGTTTATAGAAATTAACTTAGCCCCTAAGTATATACAGTGCTTTCTAATGCTTCTTAGGAACTTCCATGGCTATCATGTATTGGTACCTGGTCAGTGAAGAGTTTAAATGTGTTGATTGAGTGGTATGACAGTTGAGTGGAGATATTAACATTGTCAAAGAAAAGCAGAGCTGGACAGTAAAGTGGTAAAGATGGATTTCATTCAGGAACTATTACAATAGGGGAAAAAGGCTTCCCTCAGTACAGAACTGGGCTCAATTCTGAATACAGGAAGGACAAGTGGGAATGTATAGCCAAGGAGTGAGTTGGGGGTCAGTGGATAGAAAATCACTAAGAGGGTAAGGAGGATTCTGGTTAAATAAACTTAATAG
Organism: Felis catus; assembly: GCF_018350175.1. NCBI lineage: Eukaryota > Metazoa > Chordata > Mammalia > Carnivora > Felidae > Felis > Felis catus. The sequence continues at coordinate 63,635,920 of NC_058379.1, read as the reverse complement.
GATTCTTGCTGAAGGTAGGCCAAAGTAATCATGGGGGATGAGGAATTTGATCAGTTACCAAGGGTGACCAGATATCAAGTGTGGAGAATTCCCTCTAAAATGACTTTGTAGGATTCTTGCTAAAACTTGGCAAAGCAGAGATGAGCATGGAAGCCTGAAGGTCACAGCCTGGTTGAGAGGAGGGTTCAGAGGAGCCTGATGAAGGTTTAGTCAAGTAGAATCTTTGTTAGTATGATATAAAAATGAGGGAGAAGGTGAAGGCCATGCTATGCCATAGGACAAAGGCATCCTCATAGGTGGAAAATCCTTTCTTCCATAAGTCTGAGAACAGGGAGAAGCTGTTTGGGCAGTACTGGAAGTCAAGCCTGAAGAGGTATGATGGGCACATGAAGGACCACATATGCTAGCATGGTTTTATCTTAGCAGTTGCTGACATATGAGTAGCAGGATTTTTTTTTAAAAAATGACTCCGGTGTCTTTGTGGAAGGTTTAATGGAAGATAAATAAAATAGCTATGAGAGTCAATTTTAAGTCTATGGCAATAGGGATTTAAGATATAAGATTTTGAACTAGAGTAATATCAGAAAGAAGACATACTGGACAGATATTTTGGAAATAAAATAAAAATTCATGGAGACTAGATGGAGGATATGAAAGGGAGTATATCCAAAGACATTTTTCAAGATTTTAGTCTAAATAATTATCATAAGATGGATGATGCTCTTGTCACATTGTATAGAGTTGTATATCTCTCTGCTTTGAGTAGAGTGGAGTGAGAATCTCCTCATTTTAGTTCTAACTTTAACAAGTCTGAACTATCTTTGAAATTTAGTTGATTGACTAGCCAAGCCAAGTGTTCACTGGGAGGCCAGGCCTCTGACCTTTGTGCTCTAGCTGGGAATAAACCAACAGGTGGTAATAGATAGAGGAGACTGCTCTTTTTAAAACTCATGAAAATGTTTTCCAAATTCCCCCTGATATCTACTTAATAAACATGTTGCTTTCAGTTTTGTTTACGTGAAATATCCTAAGTCCTAAAGCTATCTGTTAGAAATGTTCATTTGCATTTCAAAAATTTGCCCTAAACTGTCACATTGAGTAATATTTTCATATGGAGACTTCCTTTGTCAATTCGAAGACAGGAAGTAAACACTATTAAAGTGTAAACAGAAATTCTTTTTCACTGGGTCAGGTTCTGTTTCTTTGCATTTCAAACTGAGTTTAGACTAATGTCTTATACAAGTTTGTTGAATTTAACTGTCTTCCCTGTTCCAAACATTTGCTGAAGCATGAACACATTGTTAAAGGAAACCAGAGCTGGACAGTAAAATGGTAAAAATAGATTTTATTCAGCAACTGTTGCAGAAGGGGAAAAGAGAACTCATTAAAAAACTGGACTCAATTGTAAATACAAGGGAAAATGAGAATTTATAGGCAAGGAGTGGGGACAAGCATTGGTGGAAAATTGTTAACAGGAGATATCAGAAATAGGGGAATTCTTGTCAAATAGACCTAAAAGGATTCTTGCTGAAGGCAGGCCAGGGGGATTCGGTATCAAGTGTGGGACATTCTCACCAACATTATTTAGCAGCTTTCTTGCTATCACTGAGCTATGCTGGTCTAGCAGGGACAGGAACCTAGGTCAGGGTTTCCTTGAGAGGAAGACTCAGGGGAGGCTAACTAAAGTTTGATCAAGGAGAGAGTCTTTGTCACACGCGCAAACACACACACACACACACACACACACACACACACACGCGCACACACACACACACACACAAACACAGACCAAGAGAGAACACACAAGAGAGAAGGAAGATAACTATATACTAATTCTTTTCCCAAGTTTGTTGCTTTACTTCAGCATTGCATTTGTCTACTAATAATGAAAATTTACATGAAGAAGCTATAATAGAAACATTATAAATATTTTATAAAATTATTGATTTGAAAAGAATGTGGAGAATTTGGAGGAAATACCTCAGAAAGTAATGAAAATTAATAAAAGGACCTAAATAGCATGGATTAGGCAAAATAAAAGTGACAAATAATTTTAATTAAAAAGCTGGCTAAGGATAAAAATTCATACAATCATGTACCTTTATAACTAATAGAGACTTCAGAGATTATCTCCTTATCTTAACAATGAGGAAGATAAGTCCCAGAGCACACACCCGACCTGCAAGGAAAAGAGCTTCCCAACTAATACCAACTGTTACACCAGAGCAAGCCAAAAAGGCCCTTACAGCTACTTTATATTCTCATTATGTCAATATCCTTCTTGTTTTTACCACAAGGCAATTTTTCATTAAAATACACTTACAATTTAGACATATTTATTCCAGAGAGAAGTTTCTGGCATTGTTTTCCCTTTAGACACATTTTTTCTCCTCTAGAACTTTCCCTATCATTTGGTGGTTCATGTTGCATAATTAAACTAGTCACTCACTCGGTCACTCAGAGAAATAAGTCACTGACTAGATCTTATTAAAAGACTGATATTTTTGGAAAATAAAACTTTATTAAATAAAAAAAGACTGATGAACTACATTGGTGAATAATTTATTGATGAGCTGGTGAGTTGTTATTAAATTGCATTTATTTTTTTTCAGCAATGACAATGCAGTTTATTAGTCATCAGTTTCCTGATTATCATGACCCCACTATTGGTGAGTATAAGCCTCTTTTCTCCTTTACCCCAAATAAAGAGACACTATATAAGTGGCTGACAAATATTGTTGATGTCTATAGACAATAAGAAATATGTTTTACACTTTGACCCAGTACACATACACATAAATACAGAATACTTAAGGTCCCACAATACAGACTTTGAGAAACGATATTTGTCCTTACTTCTTGATATGCACTCTTGTATTTTCCATTCTATTCTATTTTTTTTCTTTTTAATTTATTTATTTAAATTCAGGTTAGTTAACATACAGTGTAGTATTGGTTTCTGGAGTGGAACTAAGTGATTCATCACTTACATGCAATACGCACTTACATACAGCACTCATTCAAACAAATGCCCTTCTTAATGCCCATCACTCATGTAGTCCTTCCCCCCACCTGCCTCCCTTCAAGCAACCCTCAGTTTGTTCTCTGTCTTTATCCTGATAAACGATGGCTGGAGTACATTAAGTTGATTTCAGAATCCACTAACAGATATCTACCTGCATTTGAAAAGCTCTGCTTTGGATAAGATAAGTGATGTTACTGTATGCTTATGTGGTCATTTGCCTACTTTATCAGTGTCTAGATCTTGTATTGCACAATTACTTAACCATGTTAATTGTTCATTTGGAAAGTACTTTAGGTATAGATATAATTTTATTCACCATTCTCATTGTAGGTGGGGAAACTGAGACCCAAAGAATCAAAACATTGTTAGAGCCAAAAATCCAGCCATGTTTCATTTTTCCTGTCCATTTTTCTTTTTTTTTTTTTTATCATACTAAGTATAAGAAGATTGTAATTGGGAACAAGTTTTCTCCCTCAATCAGAGCAGAAAAGATGTCTTTAAAACTGCTTTACTCCTGCAAAGAGCTTACTCTAAAGGATCGGTTGAAAATTCGCAGAGTCTGCCATAGTGCTAATGGCACTAATACACTAGCACTGAAAACACATCAAAGTGTTAATTCATGGGAGAGGAAAACACATAGTTCTGGACCCCTCATGGTTGCCAGGTTGCCTGGACTACACATCTCATCACTTATCCTCTTTCTTCCCTTTGTCTGATTATCACCTATCCTCACTTCCAATGGGTATGATCCTCTAATTCCTATTTTGCTCATCAGGCAATTTCAATTCAAGGTCCTACTGTGTTTAAAAAAATGTTATCCTATATGTGATAGGATATAGGACATTTGCCTAAATACTACTACTGAAATGAATAAAATGTACTTGTTTCTAAATGTTCTACAATTCAGCAAGACTTCATCAGTTGAACTGATTAGTAAGATTTCAGTGCAGGAAATTTATACATCATTAATTAGAAAATACTTCCTCAAGGAGTTGATTTTTGTTTCTGAAGAGACAGTAATCACTTTGTAAAGTTTTAGAAGCAATCCTCTAAATCCATTTTCCAAACATCTTGATTCTGGAATGCTGGTGACTTTGCCTAACACACTATGAATTACAGAAGAGGAGAAATCTCTAGGCAAAAGCTCTGAATCTTTTATCTTGTTGGAAAATCCAACAGTACAGTATATCATTTATTAAATCACAAATTCACTCTGTTGTTCATTACTTTTCATCATTGTTTAAGCTTTATATGCATTGGTGTTTGCAAAAGCTACCTTTGCTCACCAGCCTTTCATCTAATGGCTTGATTAGGGCAATATGTGTGAATAAATTATAAATGGTTCTTTCAAGGGGAAGAAATGAGAAGATGATGATGATTTCTTTAGATTTCTATGAAGTACATCCATCATTTGAAATTAAGATAACTGGACATTATGTATTAACAGACATCTAAAATCATACCTTTATCTGGCTATAAATAAAATAGCTTTAGAGGAAGAATTTTGAAAGTGGAGACACAGAGCACTTTATTACTATCAATTCAATTTTCCCATCATTTCATTTCCTGTCTTCTCTAATGAAAATATTGGTTAATAATTTTCCATTGGTATCCTGTTTGAAGAAGGTAAAGGTGCCAATAATTCACCTTTCATCTGCTCAAGCTACATAACTATAACTCAGGCTGGCTGACTTAATAACCCCTCAAGAGGAAATTTGTATTAGTGCATTTTGAAAATCATACAAATTAGAGAAGAATATGCCTATCAAGGATACTTATTTCACAATTTATGTAGGAAATGAATACCTTTTCCATTCTGTGCAGATCTGTTTGTCATCCTACTGACTGAGGTTTTTGGAGAATTTTTCTCTGAAATGTTTGAAGGATTTGCATAATTTCATTCTCTCCCTTATATTTATCTTAAAATTATTTTTCTCTCAAATCTACATCAATTCTGAAAGTTTAGGTTTCCTTTATTACTGACAAGAATGAAGGATATTATCTGGTACCAATGATCTAGCCGAAGGAGTAATTGCTTTCCTTATTAACTGAACATTTTCAATGTCAGTAACCAGTGGGTCTAGCATCTGCAAATCCACTGAAGATACTACGAAAGGGATATTGAAAGGTATTGATTCTATTCTTTCATAAGAAGACCTCTCAAAAATTAAATTAAGTTTCTTAATTTAATTTAATTTAATTAGGTGCCAAATGTGGATAAATTGAAGCTTTAATTTAATCTTTAAAATGAGTATCTCTAAGCATTAGGCATTAAGTACAGTTTGATTTTCCCATAGTAAAGTAATTATGGAATAATAAGAAGAAATATTTTGACCAAAGCCTTGATGTTCAACCCTTTGTAATAAATACACATGCTATTTTTAATTAGCAATAAGTCATTAGAGATAACCATTGCTTACAATTAAATTAGCAAAAAATTTAAATGCCTACTCTTTGCCAAGCAATCTGCTGGTCCTCTAGAAACAAAAGTTTAATATAGCACAGTTCAAGCCCTCAAGGACTTTTCAACTCAACAATAGAAATTAAGACAAATACACAGATATTTAAGCCATCTATGAAGTCAGTTATTACTATAAGAAAGAAGCAAAGTGCTGAAGGATTTTGAAAGAATGGAGAGAAAGTTCGGTGACCCCCTCTTAAAGTTGTATTCACTGTGATTAGGATCACAGTTTCTGATGTGTTTTAAAAACCAAGACATTCCTGCTATCCATTCTAGAATTCAAATCCTTTGAGGAGACTTTTCAGAGAAGTCTGGATTTCTCAAAAGCTTGAGATATTTGAGAGAATGACTTAGAACAATTTGTTTTGCTGTGTTCTTTAAATTTTATTGTAACTTGCTCAAAATTAAAAATGTTATTGTATGTAATTTTAATTTATTATCCATTAGATATCAAGTTGTTGTTTTTTTCTGAAATATAATATGGTGTTACTTTCCTCCAATCCAACAATGTAAATATCAGGTTCTCATTTGTGGACTGTATATTTAGTCCACATTACTGTTTATTAATGTCTTTATATGTTGAGAAGTGTTTCTATTCATGCTTTTATTCATAATCAAATGAAGGCAAACGTGAACATAGAAAAATAGGTAACTTTGCTTGGCAAATTATGCAGATGGAAAAAGATGTAGTATCAAAAAGATTGCTCTCAATATAACATTTAATATTGGATGGAAAACTCTGAACCGTGAAGGATTTGTGTTCACTCTTCATTATGGAATGTCATAACTTTGATCAAGTCATATTCATAATTATCTCTCCCTGTCCTCAAAGACTATTGTTTTAGCCTCCTTTCTCTGCAAGCCTGTTTACAGGAACCACCCAGGCGCCCCTGTAAATATATGTAAAACTCATATATCTATTTAGTACATATTAGGTGTCAGGTATGATGTTACACACTCTATACATAGAGATAAAAACACAATCTGTGCTTTCAAAACACTCCCAATTAGGTGGAGAAGATAAATCAGCAAACAAGATCATCAATGAGTTTATGAAAGAGAAAAACACAAGGTGCAGAAGAAGGACAATATAGGAACATCTCACCCAACTAGAAGGGGTACAGAATACGTGTAGAGCAAATGTTTTCTGTACTGAGTTTTGAAGGGTGCATAGGAATTAGGCAAGTGAAGAGGAAGGAAAAATAGACATTCCCAGAAGAACAAAAAATACTGGCACCAAAACAAAAAAATACAGCATGTGACTGAGATGGGGCATTTCTGGAACCAGAAGTCCTGAAGATGAAATAAATGACATAATGTGCAGAGTGGCAGGAGGGAGGTAAAGATTTGTCAGGGATCAGGTCTTCAAAGGTCTTACAGGATTGACTAAAAGTTTAAATATCTGAAGTCTTGTACTCTTACCTGAGATGAAAATAAATATTATTGACAGACCACTTAACTTTGTACATTTAGATAGCTCCAAGGCAGATAAAACTAAACATGCCCCAACTTTAACTAATAACTGATGATGCTTAGTAGACTTCCTTCAGGATTATTCATCATGGTAAGCCCCTTTATCCACCAGGATCTCACGCCAAAGCCCAACAGGAATCCTTGATACCTGTCTCAACTTGTCCTATATTAATCACTCACCAAAGTCTGTTGTTACTACCTCCTGAAACTATCTTGAACCTATCCCCATCTTTCCATAACCTCTGCTGCCTTCTTATTCTAAGCTACTTCCATTTCCAATTTAGACTAACTCGTCCAGTTGCTTTTTACACAGAATCCACAAATATCTTTAAAACATAAATTTGCTCTTCTTAACAATCCCCAATATTGTCAATCGTGATTAGGATGAAAAATAAAAATTTAAGCATAAAGACTCTCATGGTTTGCTATTGTTGCTTACACACTTGTACACTCTACCCCCTTTTGGGCTTCAAATACATCTACCACTTTTTAGATTAGCCAACTTCCAAGCCCTTTTTTGCCTTAGAACATTTATGCATATATTTTAACCCTGAATGCTCTTTACCTCTCCACTTTCCATCTTTGCCTGGGCAACTCATACATTGGTGAAGTTTCAGCTTAACTATTGCATCCTCAAGAGAGCCCCCTTTGATTACCCAAAATAAAATATGTCCTACTTTCATACATTCATTCAGAACCTTGAATATTATGTTAATATCATTTATCAATATATAATTAAATAAAATTTAAAAATTTTAATGTTTATTTATTTATTTTCAGAGAAAAAGAGCAGGGGGGGCAGAGAGAGAGGGAGAGAGAGAATCCCAAGCAGGCTGTGTGCTCTCAGCATAGAGCCCAATGTGGGGCTTGATCTCATGAACTGTGAGAACCTGATTTGAGCTGAAATCAAGAGTCAGGTACTTAACCAACTGAGCCACCCAGGTGCTCCTTTAATTAAATAACTTAAACAAGTTTATGTTTATTTATTTTTGAGACAGAGAGAAACAGAGCATGAGCAGGGGAGGGGCAGAGAGAGAGGGAGACACAGAATCTGAAGCATGTTCTGGGTTCTGAGCTTTCAGCACAGAGCCTGATGCAGGGCTCAAACCCACCAACCATGAGATCATGACCTGAGCCAAAGTCGGACGTTTAACCGACTGAGCCACCCAGGCGCCCCTTAAATAACTTTTAAAATTAGTTATCTGTTTAATTAAAGGGCAATAAGGTTAGGAACTGCAATATACTATTCACTAGTGTTTGCCAAGGCCTTGGTAGGGTGCCAGACATATAGTAGATCCTCAATAAGTATTTACTGAATGAAAAATGGATGAACAAATACATTTCTAGAAAAGTATTAATTTTACACTTTGTTACAGTTAACTTTAGAGTCCTAGGGAACAATTAGACTAATAATTAATCAGAGGTGTGTTAGGGTCGGTGTGTTAGGTATGTTGATAGCTATTTCTTGACCTAAAATGGTTGCCAAAAGAAAATTTCTTTAAAAATTAAAAGGACTATGCTAATGTCAATTATTATTTCTTCTTTCTCTTTTTACTCTTTCTTTTCTTCTGCTTCTTCTTCTCCATTCAATATTAATTTATTAAATATTTCTTGGGTAGCTACCATGATTCAGGCATTGTACAAGGCACAGGAATGAATGGTGCACAAAATGGTAGGAGTGCACTGTGGAACATTCTTCACTGAGCTTCCCTGCCTGATTTTTTAAAAAATATTTTGTCTACTTTTGAGACAGAGACAGACAGAGCATGAGCAGGGGAGGGGCAGTCTCCAGGCTCCGAGCTCCAGGCTCCGAGCTGTCAGCACAGAGCCCAACACAGGGCTTGAACTCACAAACTCACAAACTCACAAACCGCGAGATCATGACCTGAGCCAAAGTCGGACGCTTAACCGACTGAGTCATCCAGGCGCCCCTCCCTGCCTGACTTTATTTCATTATCTGTAAGAGTTGATCATATCTCTTTATTTGGAGTCCAACTGTCCTTTTTTTCCGCGTCGCATTAGGATGACTTGAGGTCATTAAAAAATGTACAGCACATAATTTGGTTACAGGAAACTGGCCTTAAAGACCTATCCAATTGTTTCTTTGTGCTGCTCTTCCTGCAGAAGGAAAATAGCTTTAACAAGCCAGGAATCAGTTATCACTATATTAGTCTACCTGTCCATATAGTTATTCAATTTTCATAGTGCCCAGAAATGTATATGACCAACAGGTTTCCAGCTGTTCTTACATATCCTATCTTCAAGGAACACATACTTTTGTAATTGACTCAGCTGTGAATGCTTTTCCTCTTTTAGTGTTTTAGACCTCCAGTTTCACTTACTGGCTATGAATACTGCATAACACACTCATCTGAAAGATTTATATTCTTTCTGAACAATCGGTAAGGACTGTAACACACTCTACAAGAAAAGAATAAAATGTCATATAGAGATTTAAGTCTCCCTGAATGATTTGGGAAGCTTGAAAAAACAGGGGCTTTGCATAGGTGGCAAAGTACATCAAAAATATACACAGGTCATCTGTGGATAGCATTCTGTCTAATGATTGTGATTGCACTGCAATGTGTGAGCATGAAATATATCAGTGTGATTATACCAGTGTAGGAGAGATATACCACATTAAGTATACATTTTTCAGTATCTCTGGTGAAATACAAAGTTCTTAAGCTAAGGATTTTAAAGAAATAGTGTGTTTGAATCACACTGAAATGGCCTGTTCAATGTCTAAAATGTGCACTAATAGAGTCACTTCTTTGTGTCACTAGAAAACCTGTGTTAAAATGTAAATGCTCAGGGGAGAGGTAATGCCCAGAATCATTAGGAGTCATTTATACATTAGCATAGATTAATGTATCCAATTATTCTAGTGAGCCAACCACAAAGCTATGGTCTACAGAGCAGCACTGAAGGGATAACATGAGGTTTGGAGAATGAGGTGTATTATTACCAGGTAGAATAAGTGCCAGAGTAGAATTCTTGAAGGAAATCAAGTCTTATAAACTGAAATTGAAGAATTACATTATTGAGTGACTCTGGAAAGCCAAACATGTTAAAATAGAAAGGAAATTAGTACGGAATCAGATCAGAAATTGAATTCTGCCTACACACTGGCCCCTGATCTTTCCACTCATCCTGTAACACCCTCTTGTTTGCTATGCCCCAGCCACACCAGTATTTCCTCAGTTCCTTAAATATTATAAGCAAGCTCTTCCTTGCCTTTTGGCTTTTGCCAATATGCCATTGTCGACCATGAATACCTTCCCTTTGCTCTTCACCTAACAGGTTCCTTTTCACCTTGAAGGTGTCAGTTTGTGTATCACCTCCTGAGACAAGTCTTCTTTTACCACTGCACCTGAATTAACTGCTCAACACATAAACCACACACAGCCATGTGCACGTGTAACGTACAGATTTATTCTCAACATCAACATATGGCTTTTCTCCTTAATAACATTTATCAAATTCCACATCAAAAACTGTGTTATTTTTTTGTCTGCTTCTCTATGTGGGATGCAGGTTTAATGACCATGTCTGCTGTGTTCACCGTATCTCACATAGCACCTAGCACAATGCATGGTTTACAGAGAATTCTCAGAATACTTGTTGAATTAGAGAATGTGTGACTGACTTTGGTGTCCTTTTTTTTCCTTTTTACCTAAATTATGTTCCATAATCATATAATTTCTGATCACTTTGCCCTTTCATGTACGATGTAGTAAGCTAAGTGCCACCTAGGCTAAATCCAAAGCTTTGCTGTTCTGAAACTGCATCGGGTTAGCTGAACATGACCGTGCTCCCTGATCTCACTTTAAATGTATTCTCTCAAATGGGCTTGGAGTTGAGCCTGGCAAACACATGCAGGTCATTGTCTACTCTCTCACTCTAGCACCAGCAACTTCCCCCACCTTCACACTCACTCGATGGTCTTGCTAATTTCTTTATGGAGAAAAATGAAAGCAATCAGAAGAATAAATTTCCAAAGCATCTCATCCAGAAGAATTTTCCAAAGCTATCCACCTCTCTTTACATATACTTGGTGCTCCTACTAATTTTAGTACTTAGTTATTACTTAGGTGAACTATCCAGGCTCCTTTATAAGCCAGTACCACACTTTCCATTCAGTAGGTCCCATCCTCCTCTTCTGCTGAAGCATCCTGCTCAAATTTTCTCTGTTATGGAGCATTTCCCACCATATTAAAAAACATGTGCTATTTCTGGCATCCTAAATATTTTTTAAAACGTTAAATTCTTGATGGATTTTTCTCTACCAGTGTCTGCCTCATTTTCCCACTGTCTTTCTTTGCTGTAAAGCCCCTCAAAGAGTTGTTTGTAACATAGGTTCTAATTCCCCTTCCCCTTCTTTTACTTTCTTCAATCAATTCTAGCCAGATTTTAATCCTATCACTCCACTAAGAGTGCGTTTATCAAGGTCACTTTGTCTCTGTAGTGGCTAATCCAATGGTTGATTTTCATTCTATCCATTTTGATCTACAGCAGGATTTGATACGGGCTACCACTCTCAGATTTCATCCACTTTTTTTTTCACTTAACATCCAGGATACCACACAGCTTTGGTAACTATTGTGTCAGCTTCTCTGACTCCTGGACTGGTTCTGGCTCTTTCTCTTCTCCTGGATATTGGAGTGACCCTAAGACTCAGTATTTGGTTCTGTTATCGTCTCTATCTATGTATCCTTCCTTGCTGGTTTCCTTTAGTGTCATGGCCTTGGGTGTTATTTACATGCTACAACTCAAAAATATGTATCTCCACCTCCTATTTCTTTCCTGGATTCCAGACTTATATACCTAGCTTCCTACTCAACTCTGCCACTTGGATGCCTAATAGATATCCCAAATTACCCTGTCCAAAATTTGCTTCTGGCTTTTTCCACAAAAAGAACTTTCCTGTCTATAGCCTTTCTCATCTCTATTACAATCCCATCCTTCAGGATGCTCATGCCTAAAATTTTCGATCTTCCTTGAATCTTCTCTTTGTCCATATAACATGCCCTCAGGAAATCCTGTGGGCTTTAACCTCAAAATGTACCCCAAATCTGCTTATTTATTACTACCGCTACTGATCCTATCTTGATATGCACCAGAAGAATCTCCAGGCTAGATTATTACTCCAGTTTCTAAGAGATCTCTCTGTTTCTACTTTTGCATTGCTCTCCAGTCTATTTTCACCACAGCAGAGAAAATGGTCTTTAAAAAAAAAATAACCTGGATCATGTCACTCTGTTCAAAACCCTCTAGTAGTTTCCTAATATAGATATGACTGCTTCACAATCTGCTCGAGACAAAACGTATATTATAATTTCCTCAGTGGGAATCAATTGAATTGTAAGATAAAAATGGTAATAAGGAAAACTGTCAGTAAAAGGCCACCTAGATTTTGTGTTCTTTTTTGAAGGCCCAGAGAACCAATCCGGGAAAGAGGGCAAAGTAACCAGAATGACAATTTATTAACTTTCCCACTCTTAGGAAAAGCTAACATATTGACAAAGGCCTATAAAGTCCTCAGAACTTTATTTGTTCCTCTGACTTTATTTCTTGCCATTCTTCCTCATTCATTTGATTTCGGCCACATGAATCCCCTTGCTGCTTCTGGAACATGCCAGATAATTTCTCTTCTTGGCCTCTTTGCACTTGATTTTCCCTTTCTGGGAACATTCTTTCCCCAGGTGCTCACAGCGCTAACATCATTACCTTCTTCAAGTCTTTCCTTTGGATTCAGAAGCCTCTTCCCAATCAGGCTTATACTAAGCACCAGCAGAACTCCCTGATTACACTCACTGTCTTCTGTTTTTCTCACAGTATATGTTATCTTTTAATTTACCTTATAGTTACATTTGTATTCCTTAGCTAGAACATCAACTGTTTTGGTCACAGAAGTCTCCCAAGAATCTAGATCAGTGCCTGGTTCATAGCAGCGGATCAATAAATTGAATAAATGAATGCTTAAAGTACTTACTGACCTTTCAACCTTGAATAAATTAGCATACATTGCTGACCTTTCCTCATCTATAAAAATGAGGTGATGACACTATTTCTCATAATTGTTCTGTGAGATAATATAGATATGACTGCTTCACACTCTGCTCAAGACAAAATGAATATTATAATTTCCTCAGTAGGAATCAATTGAATTATAAGATAAAAATGGTAATAAGGAAAGCTGTCAGGAAAAGACCACCTAGATTTTGTGTTCTTTTTTTGAAGGCCCAGAGAACCGATCCAGGAAAGAGGGCAAAGTAACCAGAATGACAACTTATTAACTTACAGCGATGTTACTGTCACTGCAACTGGAATTACTCAAAGCATTTATGATTATGAACATTTTTCCTGTGGCCAAACTACATAAAGGAGAACAAATCATAATTACAAATCCCTGATTCAATTTGCCATGTAAAGTTTCTATCAAAAAACCGGACATGAGCAGCGTATCATCTCCATGACGGCTATCTTACATGGAAATATAAAAGTTGCCTGTTAGGCATTGCATCAGTCTAAAGGGAATTAATAGAATGGGAAGTTTAGTGATGTCAGGCTAAGAACAAGGGAACACATCCACCAAGACTGCACTGGTTTTGTGCTGTAGGCTACAGCACCTCCTTCTTGCCTCCAGAGTAGACTATATTTAGGTCATTCCTGGAAATAATTAAAATAACACTTGCTGTTTTCACAGTATATATGATAAACTAGTCCCCTTTCCGAATGAGACACACATTGTTTATATAAGTTAACAATCTTTTTTCTGTTAAGTTCTGTAGGTTGGGAGTAATTCCATTTCTTTCAGGTTGTGTTGTTGCTTAATATCCTCACTTATGTCCACTCATTCTTTAATAAATAATTAAGAAGCACCTAATGTGTACTGAGTACTCTTTTGGGAGCTGGGCTACAGCCATGGGCAAAACAAAGTTTCTGCCCTCATGGAGATTACAATTCAGTGGAGGACACAGATCATACAAATTTACAAATAAATACCTAATATCAGGAGAATAATTGGAGGACATAATTTATTTGAGTGTAATCACACATATTTATTTGATTTTTGATTTGTAACCACTTCCACAGATAGTCAAGTTTTTGCTAACTCACTTGATATGGCATCCAGAAATACTCCTATCTCTTTAAAAAATAGATACAAATGTGGATATGAAATTAGGAATAGGCCTTTGGAAGGGACCCCTGCAAGTGAGCAGCCCTGAAAATGCAGTTTTCTTTATTCATGTCACAGGCTATTGGCCTGAACCAAGTGCAGTTGCTCTGACAAATTTTATAAAACTCTTTGACCTTGTGCTCACATTGCTAGGGCACCTTCCTACCAAATCCTAGAGAGGTTAAAAAAATGTGAGGTGGGGGAAGAAAGTTCACATCAGCACAAATACAGCGACACTGCAGCAACTCTGCTCTGTGATTCTGGATTGTGTGTGTGTGTGTGTGTGTGTGTGTGTGTGTGTGTGTGTGTGTGTAAGGGTGCAAAGAGAATTATCTTCCTTTAGTCACCCAAATTAATAATATTATTAATTCGTTGTAAATAAGGAGAACCTTATACCACTAAAAGCCAGTCCCACCACCTCATATATGAAATGCTAATGGATCTGGCTTTAAATACCATGTGATTCTCAGCTGCTTGACCCAGGGAAGATGCTTATATTCAAACGTCTGATGTATTGGACACTATTTCTTCACTTGAAAAATGAAAACAATAATTGTCCCTACATAAGGCTGCTATGAACGTTAGTTGAGATAATAGATGTGAACTGCCTAGCATAGAACATAGCATATTGTAATCATCCCATAAGTCTAAGTAATGTTAATACTTAAATAAATCTTAGTATTAAGTATACTGTTGGAGGAGGTCATCAAGAGGACATGACCCCTGGTTGACCTGAAAACTCATCTGAGGCAATAGGTGGCTCCTGCCCCTTGCCCTTCTCCTTGGGATGTTTCACCCACCATTCCCACAGCTGAAGCTATTTCAAGGATCCAGCCTTGAGAGAGTAATGTATTATTGACACCACCTGGATGGTACATGTGACTGAGCCCAGTTAAGGCCTCTATATAAACTCTCACGATGGTGGCAGGCAGGTGTAGAGATCCACTCGTTTTGTGGCAGCCCAAACTCAGCTTTGGTAAGTTCCCTTGCCTGTTAAAATTGACACCTACCGATCTGGAATAGTCTGACTCTTTCCTTGGATTCTCCTTGTCCTCCACAGACAAGCGTTGTTTTTGAAGCAACGATTGGGAAGCTAGTGAGGAGATCAAAGAGATGGGTCTTGGGAAAGAGGCAGTAGGTCTGGGGAAAACCTCAAATTGGCCATCAACCTCCACGGGGGAAGAGGTGGCCCATGTGGTAGATGCATGAATACAGGGATGCCCCCAAAACCCCAGCTGCTCTGATGCTCTTGTTTGAGGAACTGCGCACTGTGGTAAAGAGTGGAAATGCATAGCTGTGCCGTGGGATAGGCTCTTTTGAGGGCACTTTGGTCATTCATGCCCAACTATAGGCTGAAGCTCTAGTTGGAAAGTTGGAAGAAGGGCTAAGGTTAGAGAAGGACATAAGTGTGTCACAACTCTGTTAGCCTCAGGGCTGGCAGACAATGTGGGAGAGAAAGAGAATAATAATAGAGAACTTAGAGTGCCATTTTGCAGAGCTAGGAGAACACAAAGTGCTGCACATGAAGGTTTGAGCACTTGTGACAAAGCCAAGAGGTGGAATCCCCAGGGAAATGAGGAGTGCAAAGGGGAGCATGTTATTGGGATTAACAATGAAACAGATGAAGAGTTCCATGCTTTCTGACCCCGCTGACAAAGAAAAAATTTAGTAATTATCCTAAATTTCTGATAATCAAGAAATACACCCCTAAGGCCCTAGAACAAACATGTGTTATCTGTTCCTTGAAGATAGAAAACTCATCATCGTCGTTGAAATATAAATGCCCCAGGAGATAACTAAAACTCTGCCCAAAACTGCCTAAGACTGAAGAGGAAGAAGTGGGGTAAAGAGGCTTTTTAAAAATAGACTGATCTAGAACTCTTTGCCCCCAAATCTAGTCCATAACTAAGTTACATAACAACAGTGTTCTTATTACTCTCAATACATTTGTGAAATAGTACCATAAGCATGGAAACTTCTAGTTCATCATCCGTGATGACTGTTTTCAGCTGATTAAAATGATCTGTGGTCAACCTAAGCAACAAGACACATATCAATTCTGTCATTTTGTGTAGATATAGATATCCTTGAGGAAAATCATTTGCCTACAGCAGAAGCACTTCTCAACATTTCTTCTGCCTATTCAGTGGTTATCATGAGTGGAGACTTACTATGAAGTCAAATAATTTGTATTAATACTTTGTCTTTTTTCAGAAGTTTATTTTTAAAGACCTCTTTGCTATTCTATTGGCTCCTAATGAGCACACTCCATAAACAATTGCAATAAGAAAAAAATATTCATACTGGTATGACCTAAAAATTGGCTGATTGCTGATGGTTGCAACTTGTGATATACACAAATTATTTTAGGCCTACCTGAAAAGAGCTAACACAACTTTAATTTACCTTCCTCAGTGCATGCAATTTTAAAAAAAGATGGAAAGTGTAAAATATTCTACTTAGAAAAACTTTAGAAATGTACTCTACCTCTTGGTACTTCAATGTCATTTAGATCTACTTACCCAGTGGTATATGTTTAGAAATTTGTAGAACTAGATTTAAATCCGTATTTGACCCCAAAGTCATAACTTCTAATGCCTCCAAATTTATGCTCTCTTCAAAGAGAATCTTTATTATTAGCCGTGGCTGATACTACTTAAGTCTTCTAATTTAACTAGTGTAATTTTAAGTATTATGTTAAGATGATTCCTGGAAAATAAAGAGGTCAACACTTTGACATTTCACTTCAATGTTGTCCATATCAGCATGTATTTACTCAGTATGAAATGAGGACATGGGGAGAGACCTTTAGAAATACTTGGTTTGTTGGATTCATGTAGATAATCAAATTGAACATGTCCTATATCTGTCCGTGTTCTACAATTTTTTTTTCTTTGATTAAAGACCATCTCATAGTGTGGCTTCTCACTAGGACAAACATAATCGCCTTTTAACATGGGATATTTCCCTGACTCAGCAATTTAAGCTGGTGTGCATGGGATTTTTCTAGGGAAAAAACACAACCTTCTTTAATAACTTCATGTTATAGTATATCCTGCACAGATAGAAATTGTGGACAGGGAGTAGATTAGATATCAGAAGCACAGAGTCCAATTAGCCATGTCTTCTGGAAGAAGACATTTTTGCTAACGGGTATCTGAATATTTCATATATTAAAAAACAAACAAACGCCCTCACTGTTTTTATTTAGAAGCTAGATAATAGCGTTAAAAAAATGTTGCTTTTTGTAAGTTCCTTTATGTCCTGCATCTAGGAATAGTGAAACCTCCCTTAATCAGAACCAAGTTAACTAATGAAAGCTGCGCAGCAATGGATACATGGGAGCATAATAGACTAAGAAAGGCAAGGGCTCCAATTAGCATGTGGTTGGTGCAGCTGTCTTAAACTTCCATATATTCTCCCATCTAGGTTAATTTTCCAAGTTGTATATTTCCAGTGAGCTGCTCCTTTGTTCTCTCCACTCTCACCTTTCTGAGAGTTTATGCTAGCTGTTTCCACCTTTCTAAACAACTATTAATTAGCTTTTCAAAATACTGTAATCTGGCTTCCACACTACTATTTGACTGAAAATACACTAAGTCCTCATCATGCTGTAAATTCAAAAAACATTTGATTGTCTGTTTACTTGTATTCTAAGGTGTAACAACTACCACTGATTATGCCCTTTGGCATAATCAATTAGTGTTTTTTTTTTTTCAACGTCCTAATCTCCTGGTTTGTTACTTATTTTCAAGCAGTCCTCTGTTGCTTTTGAAAACTCCTCCTATATCTGGCCAGATAGACAATTATCAGAGTTTAGTCTTAGACTCTTTTCTCACTTTTGGCTCTTTTTCCAGATAACTTCACCCATTATCATGGTGTTAATTAGCATTGATATGTCCATGATGCCCAAATTTGTGTATCTAACATACATATAAAGAATTCTGTCCAATTTATTTTCTGTCCTCTAGAACTGCCCATTCAACTACTATCCTGACCTTTCTATTTGGCTGTCCTGATGTATCAGTTTTGACCCTTTCAGTTTAAGCTCATGATCTGACCTCTATCAAAATTGTTGTTCTTGTAGTAGTCTGTGTCAGTGTATGGCAATGTTATCCATCTAGCAATTCAAACTCCCAACTAGAAGTCCTCCTTAACTCTTCTTACTCACCCCTCATAGCCACGTCATCATTGACCTACTAATTATAACTCGTAAATACCTTTCAAATAAATGCTCACTATCACAACTGGGACAACATCTTTCTCGAATTACTGTAACAGCTTTCTCAGTGAGGTCACTGTATCCATTTAGTCCATGCTCAGCCTTTTTATATACCCACCCTGTAGCTAAAATAGGAAAATTGTAATTATAGTATATATCTATATTAGCTTACTATATATGTGTGTGTGTGTGTGTGTGTGTGTATATATATATATATATATATATATATATATATATATATATAATCTTTAAGCATCCACTTGGAATATCCCCATATCCAGAGATAATGACTAGTATCAGTTGGGAAAAGATGCTATGCCTTCACATAAAACTGCATATTTGGGAAAATAATTTATTATCGCTCTTAGGTCTTTGTAAATACATGAATGATTTTGGATCATCTGCAACATTCTACAATTTGTATTTTTTTTAAATTTTTTTTAACATTTATTTATTTTTGAGACAGAGAGAGACAGAGCATGAATGGGGGAGGGTCAGAGAGAGGGAAACACAGAATCCAAAACAGGCTCCAGGCTCTGAGCTGTCAGCACAGAGCCCGACGTGGGGCTCGAACTCACAGACCGTGAGATCATGACCTGAGCCGAAGTTGGCCGCCTAACCGACTGAGCCACCCAGGCGCCCCAATTTGTATTTTTAAATCAAAAATATGTCTTGGGGGGAAAAGTTCTTAGAATTGGTTGTGTCAGTAAATAGAGAACTTGTGAGATCAGAACATAGGAAGCTATGTCAATCTTATTAGCTAATATGGAGCATTTCATCCTATATCCTAGTCTATTTGGTAAACAATCATGGACTATTAAATTACAGTTATTTCTCAGTGATAATTTTTAGCCACTTCCTAAGGATGGACAGCTTATTTCTAGTTTTCTCACATATAAACAATAATAAACATCTTCCTTGGGCACACATGAGTGTTTCTATAGGCTACATACTGATACACCAAAATTGCTAGGTCATCAGGCATATGAATTTTACATCTTAAAGAAAATTACAAAATTACCCTTTGAGCAGGCATATTAAATCCCATGTGGGTGTATGTCAGTTCTTAATTTTTTATAGCTTACCCAACACCTAAAATTGACTTTTCATTTTTGGCCAAATGAAATAAATATATCATTATTTTTTTAGTTACTTTAAACTTTTTTTTGAATACGAAGAATAACCTGCCAAAGTATGTACAAAGTAAAACACCAATCACTCATTTATCACATAATAGCTACTCACATGTAGTATACAGCTAATATGGCGTATGGTCAGCATCTCAGAAGTACATCATCTCACCGTCCAATACCTGCCCTCTATAGAACCTAAAATTTGTCCTTGTTTTTCTTAAGTCTAAAATACCAGCAAGCATCCCTAAACATTTGAATTAATTTTGACCATTTTTTAATACTTATATAAATGGAATTATATAATCTCTATTCTGGATCGGCTTCTTAACACTTAACTCTTTTGGGTGTATGAAATGCATATTTGTTATTGCACATGGCTATCCAAATTTTTGCTTCTCTGATATGGCCCTGCACAGATTCTCAAATGTTCTGTTGCTATTTACACATGCAGTTTATATGAGTTTTTCTAATTAGATAATTTCTCTTTTTAATAAAATGGTCTGGTCCTTCACTTTGTTGAATTTACTGGTATGTTTGGATACATTCCTGCTGCCCTATTTTGTGACTTCCATTCATTGTTTTTTTTTCTTCTATTCCACTTTTCCTTCCTCTTTAAACGTATTATTCTGTTTTTAATCCACTGAGTGTCTCTTTCTTGACAAAGTTAGGGATTATTAGATTTTTTAGAAAACTGATTTCTAATGTTTAAGGCAAGAATAAAGGTCTCCATCTTAAGTCTCCAAAATGATCTTTTGAAAATTCGCATCTGACCTACCTTCACATATATTCAAGCAATACAAATACACATGTACACATACATACCTTTCTTTCTGCTGAAGATTCTTCAGTGACTGTCTTAGTCAGTTTGGGCTGTTAGAACAAATTAATATAGATTAGGTGGCTTTAAGTAAAGCAATTTCTGGAGTCTGGGCATCTGTTATGGAGGTGCCAATATAGTCAGGTTCTTGATAAATGCTCCCTTCCTGGTTTATAACTGGCCATTTTTGGCTGTGTCCTCACATTGTAGAGAGAGCTAGCTCCCTGACTCCTAAGAAGGGCACTGATTCCGCTCATGAGGGTTGTGCTCTTATGACCTAATTACCTCTAAAAAGTAATTAAATGTTTCTAAATACCATCACATTGGGGATTAGGGTTTCAACATATGAATTTGGGGAGACCTTAACATTTGGTTTATTGCAATGACTTTTCTTGGCATTTAGGAGAATAAATTAATACATCCTTTAAAGCCTTGGTTGGGCTGCTCTTCATCAACCTTTTAAGCCTCCTCAGGTATCACTCTCTCCTCTTTTCTCTTTGCCCTTAACTACTACTATCTGTCTTTATGGTACAAAATCCAATGCCTTTCCTATATTTTCAGTGTTCCTTCAACAAATGATCTGTGAGTTTAAAATATGTTGTTGTGCCTTACCCCACCTCCACCTCAATTTTATGTTTTGCTTAGTTAACACCTGTTTTTGCTAAGAACTCACTGCAAGTATCACCTTTTCAAGGAAAAGTTGCCCTCCCTTCCCCAATCTCTTCACCATGAGATACCATGTTTTCATGAATGTGACCATTGGTTTCATGATCACCTTTACCTTTGGAATCTGAGAGTCTTGTCCAATTATGGAACTTTAAAGGAACTTCATTTCCATTTGTGGAATTAATTTAGATCATCTTAGTCCACAGAGAAACTTGGTATTAAATTATGGCAGCATTCCATATACCAAGCCTATAACTGATGAATCTTGAAGAAACCATATATAACTGATATATATATATATATATCAGATATATATATAACTGATATATATAAACCATATATAACTGATGAATCTTGAAGAATCTTGGGTCTTTTTAAAAATCTGTTTACCTCTTTGCTTTATCCATCCACAATTAAAATGCACTTACCTGGTTTCCAAGTCCATAGCATTAGGTATCAAAAATTTTAGTGGAATAATAGATAATACAGATAGTCACTCTTATGGTATTAAAGTCATAGCTGTGTAGGAGACAATGAGTCAAAAAAGCACAATGCTTTGGGTCCATATGACAGAGAACAAAGTGGTTATGTTACAGGAATGTGTTAAAAATTTTCGCAGTGTAACAAATATACCTGCTGTCTTGTACCCAAATGATTGCATGCTCTTCTGTTAGGGTTGTATCTTCTTTTTCTGAGCTCATCTACAAATAGTAGGAGCAATAAACTTTGTGAGTAGATAATGAAAGTTTAACATTCTACCCACTAGGAATCAAGCTGCAAGAGCAGTAATGCTTAGTCCTGGTCCCCAGATACTATAGTATCACTAAATAGCACTAGGCAAAGTGAAAATGCCATATTCATTACACACATGTGTACTAGCTAGCTATATTCATTTTGCTCTTGACAAACAAAAATGCTAGTTGATATTCAATTTGCTCTGAAAACAACAAACAAAAACACTAGTTGATCATAATAGTATAGCAGTTTGTAAACAAAAGTACCAGAATCCTCTATTCAAGTAAGTTTCCTTCAAAGTCCTCACTTTGAATAGTCATCATTTCGATGATGTTGTAATCTTGGGAAATAGGACTATTGTATACTATACACATATGTACAAATGTTCACTTTGAAAGAGGACTGGACATCTGGTAAAATATGAGGTAGTTGGCTTGAAGAGGTGTGTTTTATATACAAAAGGTGTGCTAATGATTTTTCCCCTTTATATGATTTACTACCAAGTCACATTGGAACTTACGTGATAGAAGAATTAACATATTTATAAAATCAGTTTTGAGAAGTTTGTAGCATTTGTCTGGGATGGATTCTTTTTTTTTTTTTTCCCCTCCAAAATTGTCTGTTTTTAGCAGATTACTTAAACTTTTGGGACGAGAGTTTCTTCCATCGTAAAATGTAGTTAATATCAGTCTTATCAAAAGGTAGGGGTTGTGATAAGGACTGAGTCAGATAATATGTGACTTGATAAACTACCAAAAGTCCTGGTTTAAAAAATGTAATCTTTATAATCCTACCATGTAAATATATGCAAACTCTTATCTGCATATAAACACACAATATATTTAGCTGAATTATCCTTGGGATGGAGTATAAAAAGTAAAAACCAAAAAATTAGTGGTGATAACTTTCAAAAAGTCAGGAATGGGAAAAAACAGATAATAGAATAAAGATACTACCATTTGTATTTCCAGAAGTTTAACTGAAATCTGAATTTATTTTTCTTGTATCCTCAGAAGTATGATACAAAAATCTCCCCGGTAAATGATCTGTACTATATTTTAAAAATAACTGCTCTATTGTACATCAATTAGAGCTTAGAATGCAGCTCTGAAGAAGTCACATATAGTGTTTTTCAAATGCAAAAAGTACTAATTTTGTTTTATAGAAGCAAAGAAAAGCAGAAAATGCAATAAGGTATTTTTCCATTGCTTGGCCATCTAGTAAATTTTAAACAAATAGTCTTGACCTTTACAGAATAATGCTCAGTCCACAGTAATTTATATTTCAGGGTCACACCATATATAAAAGAAATGAGATGAACACTAAAGAACCTTAAATTTTAATGTTAACCCTTATACAATTGGTGTGGCTCACAGCTCTACTCTTTAATGCTGTCCTGGACTGAGTTAAGCAGACCTAAGAATAGCCACTAGAGTAATATCAGAGACCCCAAAAAGCTTTTCTAACCCCAATATCTTACGTGTATAACTTCTAGAATCTTCGATTATATCAAAATATTGATGACACCTATTAAAATAGAAAAGTACAGTTGACTCTTGAATAACATGGGTCCAAACTGCATGAGTCCACTTGTATGGGGACTTTTTTCAATAAATCAGAAAATTTTGTGGACATTTGAAATAATTTGAGAACTGGCAAAGCACCTAGCCTGAAAATGGTAGCAACAAAGTTAGGTATTACTGCAAGAATACAATACAACATACAAAACATGTAGTGTAAGAATATAGTATATAGTACATAGAACATGGAATGTATTAGTTGACTCTTACTGGTAAGGGTTCTGGTCAGCAGGGTATTAGTTTTTGGGGGGAGTCAAAGTTATATGCCAATTTTCAACTGCATGGTGGGGAGTGGTTGGTGCCTCTCACCCCCATGTTGTTCAAGGGTGAATGTATAATGAACTATTAACACTCTACTGAATATTTCAAGGAAATAGCATTTATAATTGTTCAGGAACTGCAGAAATCAAAATGATCCCTCAGAGTCAAAGACGTTTGAAAGTAGTAGGAACACATGAAACTGGGGCTGACCCTGAAATAACGGTAGGATTAGAAGGAAAGTTGTATTTATGGGAGTAGAGGGGAGAGTGAACAGAGATGAAAGGACCAAATTCGTATCAGTAGAGCTTAATGTAAATTTCTTCAATGAGACCTAGGAGTAGCTCATTTTCAGGATGAAAATGATTTGCCTGATTTTAATTTCTCTTTTTCCTCTTTACCAAAACCCTCCTTAAATTTGAGACAAAACAGAAGTGGGGGGAGATGATGTGATTTATGCTGTAGATTACAATACCCCCTCCCCCTCCCGCCCCCTCCTTCCCACTTCTCTTGCTCCACTCTGCTCTGCTATCTTCTATCCAGCAACCTGAGAGACCTCTCCATCTCTTGCTTCATATTGCAGTTCGAGTAATGACCGTCGGGCACCTTTGGTTGTGTTCTGTAACTCTGATCTGCATCCCGCCCCATGCTACCCCTTACAGTGTCAACTTGATGCTCTACCTTGAACACACCAAGCCTCATCCTGATTCTGGTGCCTGTTCCCGCTAGTTGTTGGTTGTACCTGAAGAATTTTTCACCTTCTTCCCTGGCTGAATTCTTTTTGTCACTCAATTATCATCATAAATGTTTTCTTTCGAATCTCTCTATCATACTACCTTCATGAAATTCTTCAGCGGGTGCCTGGGCGGCCCAATCAGTTAACAGTCCAACATCGGCTCTGGTCATGATCTCACGGGCTCATGAGTTTGCACCCCATGTTGGGCTCTGTGCTGAGAGCTCAGAGCCTGGAGCTTGCTTCGGTTTTGGGTCTCCCTCTGTACCCCTCCCCTGCTCATGCTCCGTCTGTCTCTCTCTGCCTCTCTCTCTCTCTCTGCCTCTCTCTCTCTCTCTGCCTCTCTCTCTCTCTCTCTCTGCCTCTCTCTCTCTCTCTCTGCCTCTCTCTCTCTCTCTCTGCCTCTCTCTCTCTCTCTCTGCCTCTCTCTCTCTCTGCCTCTCTCTCTCTCTCTCTGCCTCTCTCTCTCTCTCTCTGCCTCTCTCTCTCTCTCTGCCTCTCTCTCTCTCTCTGCCTCTCTCTCTCTGCCTCTCTCTCTCTCTCTCTCTGCCTCTCTCTCTCTCTCTCTGCCTCTCTCTCTCTCTCTCTGCCTCTCTCTCTCTCTCTCTGCCTCTCTCTCTCTCTCTCTCTGCCTCTCTCTCTCTGCCTCTCTCTCTCTCTCTCTCTCTCTCTCTCTCTCTGCCTGGGAGGGGGGGCAGAGGGAGAGGGGTGGCAGAGGGAGAGGGGGGGCAGAGAGAGAGGCAGAGAGAGAGAGAGAGAGGCAGAGAGAGAGAGAGAGAGGCAGAGAGAGAGAGAGAGAGAGAGGCAGAGAGAGAGAGGCAGGGAGAGGCGGGCAGGGAGAGGGAGAGGCGGGCAGGGAGAGAGACTGAGGCAGAGAGAGGCAGAGTCGCCCAGTCGGTTGAGTGCCCAACTTGGGCTCAGGTCCATGTTCTTGTGGTTCGCGAGTTTGAGCCCCACATAGGGTTTGCTGTCAGCACAGAGCCTGCTTTAGATCTTCTGGCCCCTCTCTTTCTGTCCTTCCCCCACTTACACTCTCCCAAAGATAAATATTTTAAATAAATAACCATTTAAAAAATTCTTTAGCACATGTATCAATGTTATTTTGCTTGGATATATATTTCATCGTCTTAGAAACAGACCTGGTCTACCTCAGTGCTGTGTCCCCAGCACCCAAAATTGTATATTTTGAATGCTATCTCTTAGAAAGCAATTGTTCTCTCCTGTTTCTCACCAAATTATATAAAGCTGAGCATGTGGAAACTTCCCAATCACAACACAATTACCTCTGCATTTTTTTTTCTATTCCCATAAAACTTAATCACAGCCTAGAGCTCTGGGTGCATTTTCAAATAAAAGATCTAAAGTTCTTCAATTAAACTGTTACTGTACCCACACTTAGCATAGAACCACGATGCCCCAGTGGTCCTTCTTCCTTCGGGAAAGAGAAATCCAGCCTGGTACTTCCACTGAAGATGAAACCATCTTAAAAAGAAACTACTTGGGGCGCCTGGGTGGCGCGGTCGGTTGAGCGTCCGACTTCAGCCAGGTCACGATCTCGCGGTCCGTGAGTTTGAGCCCCGCGTCAGGCTCTGGGCTGATGGCTCTAGAGCCTGGAGCCTGTTTCCGATTCTGTGTCTCCCTCTCTCTCTGACCCTCCCCCGTTCATGCTCTGTCTCTCTCTGTCCCAAAAATAAATAAACGTTGAAAAAAAAATTAAAAAAAAAAGAAACTACTTTATTTTCAAGAGTTTGTAATGATTATTAATGGCTCCAACCTGAACAAAACTGTTACAGAAGAAATATGATAGCTTCTTTTGTGGATATGTGTGAATTGGAAAAATTGTCAATTAAATTGAAATGATATGAAAGGCAGAAAAAGGGAACTTGATTTTCATATTATGACTGAATGTTCAAGGAATAAAAATTTGCAAAGACCAATTGAGTTGTGAGAGGGAGGAAAAAAATAAAATATGATAGTAAGAAAACAATAACTTACCTCTTCATTTTCCTCATTATAAAGCCATTTTTACATTAATTTCCTTCTAGTAGAGTCCTGAAACCCAATTCACGTTTGACAGCAATAGCTCATTATGAGAATTTCCCTGCAAACCTGCAGTGTTTTATTCAGAGACCAGAGATAAAGCTTGTGGAGTACAAGTTTGGTGTGTGATAAATATTGAATATTGAATAGTTGAAAGGTTTGGTCTTTGTAGTAAGGGGAAATACTTGCTGAAACACATTTTAACAATTAATTATCCTCACCAATGGAAAACAATTTTTAAATTGCAGTGGACGTGATTGTTTTCTGGAACAAATGAACAAGCATAATTTATACTGAGTGCAACCACTTGGCCACAGCTGGGAGAGTTAATTGAGTCTGGTGAGGGGAATAAGGCGTTCATGACAGAGTGGATAAAACTGGACACTCTCCAAGAGGCTCATTAATCACGTGACTGATCTGAAAATGAATGCATCATGCAAATTAGAGGTGAAAGTGCCTTCCTGGTTTGGAGAGATACCAGTCTGTGAAATCGTGTGGATTCTAAACACTGTATCAGGTGGGGGCATGGGATGTGTCAATG
Source organism: Felis catus (assembly GCF_018350175.1). NCBI lineage: Eukaryota > Metazoa > Chordata > Mammalia > Carnivora > Felidae > Felis > Felis catus. Next base: position 63,609,053 of record NC_058379.1, on the reverse strand, counting down.
TCATGCTTTAATTGGAATAGGGTGGTGGGTGGAACATGTCGTGGAATTAAGCATAAATTTCCATAAGACTTACTCTGGCTAAAATGGTATCCAGTGATGCAGAAAAACATTTCTGAAATTGTCTTTAATAAGACCATGGAAATATTCAAGCTGTTGAAAGAAGTGGGGATGCGTTGTGAGAATACTTGAGCTGCCGAATTTCTGTAAACTCCACCGGTGACTTTCTGTTGCCTGACACATCTTTTTCTACTCTATTTGTATTGAAGGTAGAAACATTTTAACTCTTTAAGGAAGTCTGCTGCTTTCTATCCTTGCAAAGATGGCATCAAAGTACCCTAGAAAAATGAAGCACACATTCCATTCGGGCTATTTTGTCTTAAATGACCCACCCACACAGTCAGATCAACTTACCGAAAAATAAAACTAAAGTTTCTCACATGTGTTTTCCTTCTTTGAAAAACAAAAATACTACTTTTTCTGAACATTTTTTTTAAATGTTGGACTAAATTGTATATATTTAACCAAATCTTTACCAGTTGGACATGGGGATTAAAATGCTTTAGATTATGTTTAGATAAACTTGAGATTCGTTTTTGGCATTCCTATCGACTCTTGTCAAATTCGTACTTCAGAACAAATACGAAATCCTTAAAATTTTATTAAAATTTGAAGATCACTTGGAATGGTGGAAGTATCGTACATTTCCTATTGGTAAAGTAATGATTTATTGCTCTTCCATTTCAATTTAATCTGATCCCCACACAACTTCAACAGGATAGACCTAATCCCTACTTTTTTTTAACTGATTAGGAAATTGAGCTCTACAGAGACTATAGATTTCTCAGGTTTATAGTTATGAATTTTTCTGAATCCTTTCTTTGTTGTAAAACAAAAACATACAATTTTTTAAAAGAGTATATTACAGGGGTGTTGGGGTGGCTCAGTCAGTTAAGCATCTGACTCCTGATCTCAGGGTTGTGAGTTTAAGCCCCATGTTGGATTCCATACTGGGTGTGAAGCATACCTAAAAACAAAGAAAAAAAATTAAGGCAATATTACTACCATTTTCAGCATATTTTTTTTTACCTAGGACAGAAAGACCTTTATATACAATTATCCAAAGTTCTTAAGCTCATGAAAGTACAAGATGTGCTCAAGGGGTTAATGTTGAATGGTATAAGGTTTATTCCATAAAGAAATAAATGATCTACATAAACAGAATGACCAATTTTAGTTTGTTTTTCATTTTTATTGCTTTTTATTGAAGACAATATAAAGTATGATAGCTGAATGAATTACCAGGAAAACATCCTTGTAATTCTTATAACCACCACCCATGAAAGAAAACTAAACTTTGCCAGGTACCTCAAAAGCTCACCTTATGCCCTCCCTTACTACATGTAATCTGTATTCAAGTTTTATGAAATCATTTCTGAACTTGCCTTTATAATTATTCAATTCACTATAGTTTAGCCTTGTTTTCTCCACCCTTCCCAAGTAATTATATTTCTATATGTATATATTGTGACTTCATATGCAGGGATTTATAATCTTATAATCTATAGATCTCCCCTGTATCATTTTGTTTCCAAGGGATTTATTGCTTTAAATGTATAATTATGCTCTAATGTTATATATTGTATGGTTTGAGGCATTAATCTCCATGCTACTTGGTTACTCAGTGACTTGGTTTATACAGGAATAGCAAAATATTGGTTGAGTCTTTCCCCTTGTTTACTACTATTCAAAGACAGGAGTTGGTTCCCTGGCATCCTATAAAAGTGATTAGATTTTTACATCATCAATTTATAGATTTAAACATATCTGATAGGTTTTATTTCATATCAGTCATTGTTCTCCATGATGTTTATATTGTACCATCTTTTGCCAGTGGCAGCCTTTTTTTTTTAAATTTTTTTTAATGTTTTATTTATTTTTGAGACAGGGAGAGACAGAGCATGAACGGGGGAGGGTCAGAGAGAGAGGGAGGCACAGAATCTGAAACAGGCTCCAGGCTCTGAGCTGTCAGCACGGGGCTCGAACTCACAGACAGTGAGATGGTGACCTGAGCCGAAGTCGGACGCCCAACCGACTGAGCCACCCAGGCGCCCCCTTTTTTTTTTTAATTTTTTTTTAATTTTTTTTTTTTTAACAGTGGCAGCCTTTTCAAGTTGACTTGAGTCAAAAGACGCAAAGGCTTGAGTCCTTTGAATATCCCTCTAGTTATCATTGGTAGCTTTCTTATCTGCTAAGACAAGACGTTCTAGGGTTGTGTTGCTCATTTCCCACCGCACAACTGGATATAAATATTTCTCTAAGAAGCCACTGGTTATTGTCATGCAAAATGGTGATTGAAGATCATAACCTATGTGCTAGGAATAATCGTAGCTATTGAGCTATCAGTGCTCCCAGACCTTTCCAGTGAACAGAGCTGGGAAATGATTACTGAAATTTAAATTTTCACACATGCTGTCCTCATTATCTTCATTTTTTAAATAGTTGTAGTGTATCCCTATCATCTGACCACATGGGCATTATGTAAACTCCCTCATTTAGTCATAATTACAAATATAAATATAGTCTATAAATAAAGCTTATTTACATCCATGTCTCCAGTTTTGGTGACACCTGAAGGTCCTTCTTGGGTATACTCTTAAGGCAGGGCTTCCCAAAACAACATTAAGTTTTGGTATGCAGATGATAGTGTGTCCACTGCCTTTACACTTGGAAGTTAGTTTATTTCACATTCTTAAGTACCTAAACATATAATACTGTCTTCTAATAACTATGATGACAATCTAATTATCTTTTTACTTTTTATTACTTCTTTTTGCCTGGATACCCCAGGAACTATTTGTTTTTCTGTAAAGTCCAATGACCTTATGAGGCATTGTCTTAGTGATCATTCAGGGTTGACTTCTCAGGCACACAATCTCTCTTTCTAATATGCAGTTTCAAAATCTTTTCTTAATTTTAGGAAATCTTGAATTATAGATTTTAATATTCTCTGTTCTCCTTTACAGGCTACCACTAATATTTTTGGAACTTCTATGTCTGTTTTATATATTTCTAGTTCTCTTGACTCATTTTCATTTTTTATTTTTTCCTTTACAAACATTTTTTTAAATTTTTTTAACGTTTATTTATTATTGAGAGACAGAGAGTGAACAGGGAGGGGCAGAGAGAGAGGGAGACACAGAATCGGAAGCAGGCTCCAGGCTCTGAGCTGTCAGCACAGAGCCAGATGCGGGGCTTGAACTCACAAACTGCAAGATCATGACCTGAGCCGAAGTTGGATGTTTAACTGACTGAGCCACCCAGGCGCCTCTAAAAAATATTTTTAATCTTATACTATTCCTGAGGTGTTACACTGATTTATTTACTTCTGTGTTCTTTCCCCCTTAGCCTTTATTTCTGACAGTTGTTACTTGCTATCATGTTACTTTTTAAGTTTTCCTAATTCTGATTTATTAGATATTTTGTGTTTTCTTAAAGTATTTTTAACTCAAATGCTTAGTAACCTTTCCAAATGTTGGTGGGCTTTCTTTCTAGCCTGCTTTTCTTGTCTACAGAATGTTTTATGGAAATTGACTTCAATATTGCTAGGCATTTTTACATTTCATTTTCCTGAACTTAGAAAGAAGCACCATTTATGGTAGTTTCTTCTAATTTTACAGCTACAAAGCACAATTTTTCTTTTTGAGGCTTATATTCTGGTTGCTTCTCTTTGTTCTCTTCCCTTCTTTTATCTAAAGCTTCTTTTCCTTTGTCTCTATTAAGCCTGTCATGCTTAATATCCAACCCCCCCACAACCCCAAATATTTTCCTAGTATAGAGCTTGTTCCTGGAAGACAGCTGCTTAGTTTGGAAGTATCTGCAGAATAGTCTACTCCACTTCTCTACTCACACTTCTTGAGCATCCCTTGTCGTCTTCGGCTACTGAAGTGTGCAAATACATCTCCCTTGGAGCTATTGTACTCTAGTTGGCTGTCTGACCTTCTGAGTGTGTACCAGTTAGCATTACTGAACTTCTCAGATGCATCAGACCTCATGGTGATTGATCCACTTTTCTTCTGCCCGGACGTCAGCCTTAACTATCACTTGCAGTTCTTTAGGGATACTTTGTCATTTAAGTTATGGTTTTGCCTTGGGGGATTATTTTAGTAGGGGTTAGGGATGAGGAAGATTCAAAATTTATGTTACCATCCTCTTCCCAGAATCCAACTTTGACTTCTTGAGAAGCATAACATGATTTGTTGTACATCACTGCCACAGAGTTGGGCAATGCCATCCCTGCCATGGAGATTAACACCATGAAGCACCCATAATGGGAAAATAGATGTGTGTTTGTTACATTGTTTTCTCACTATCCTTTCAGGCATGTGATCTCCTAGCCTCAAAACGTGGTCTTCTAATCTCAGTTGACAAAAACATTTAGTGTGGATATTTAAAATATTGTTGTAAACAATTGCTTCTGTATATAGAAATACAAAGCAATGATACTTTATTAGCCAATTTACACTCCATTTTTGTAAATCAACTTTAGAATAACCAACTTGCAAATAATCCTCTTTGTACAATCAAATTCTTGGCCTTTGATTACCAAGAGTTCATCACAGCAGGCTTTGAAACCAGATTGAATAAAATGAGATAGATTTATCTCAGGCATTGGCTGTAAAGCATTGAAGACTGGCAACAAAATGATTCAGTAGTTCTACATGATTATCCCTGTTTCATTTTCCATACTTACCTACCCTACATTGTTCTTCCTCCCTCCCATAGAAGGGCTATCCTATATTTGGTTAAAAGTATCAGATTTTTATTTCTGTAAAGACTTAGGAAGTACACCAGGGAACTTCTATTCTGTGTACTATTCGTAGTGAACTGCGTTGGGAAGAAGGGATGCCAATGATACCATTTCTGAGTGCTGCCATAGGGGGATGCTGCTCTTGACTGTGTTACCAACTTTATTTAGCTATGATAATAGAGACTTAAAGGGTTTAATCAGAAAAGGACTTGTTCTCATATTTTTTGAAATATAAGTTATTGTCAGATTGGCTAACGTGCAGTGTGTAAAGCATGCTCTTGGTTTTGGGGGTAGATTCCCATGGTCCGTTGCTTACCTATTAAAAGCACTGGAGGCATGGAATCCAGAAATGGGGACTCTGGGCCCAATATTATTATGAATTTCTATTCCACCTTCTGGTTTGTTATAATCCTTATGAACAAAAGGTAGCTCCAGAAAGTCTAGACATTAAATGTACATTTAAGACAGAAAAAGCCTACAGCAAAGGACAAAACGGATGCAAGACCATTCTTCCCCTTTGAAAATGCCTTCCTGAAAGCCTCCTCTGGGAAATTGACCTAAGACAGTCCTATTGTTGTCCCCTACCTGCAAGACAGTGTAGTATTAGGGGCTAGTAAGTATTAGAATGCTGCTAATCTGAACAGAACTGGAATTTTCCTGACTATATTATAAGATGATCTCAATGACTGATGTCTTCATGTAATCCCCTCAACTTGAGTGTGGGAGGGAGCTGTAACTTCTAACGACTAGATTATGGCAAAGATGATGGGATGTTATTCCCATGAAATGTTACATGATTTGACAAATGTGAAGGTATCTCTCGAATGTTGAATGTCTTAAGTTTCCTAATCAGTTGTGTTTAACTCCCATTTATGATAAAGTCTGTCAACCAACAGGGAGATTATAGGATAAACCCTTAGAGTCTAGAGGGGAGAGACTAGGAAGTCAGAATTTCTCTTGTTGGCATTGAAAAAGGCACTGTGTTGAGATGACCACATAGCCAGACTGGGGGAAGAGGGCAGGTGGCTTCTGAGAGCTGAGAATGACCTCTGGTCAGCAGCCAGTAAGAAAGCCAGGATCTCAGTCCAATAACTGCAAGGAGCTGAATTCTAGTGATTTAAAGGACCTTGTAAGAGGATCCAGAGTTAGGGATTATAACCTGACTCTGCTCATCCCTTGTTTCTAGCTTTGTGAGACTGCGAAAAGAGCAAGTGTGCTATATGCAGACTTCTGGCCAAAAGGAACTAGGGTTTAACAAATGGACATTTGTATTAGTCTGCTTGCTACCATAACCAAATACCACAGTTGAGGTGCTTAAAAAACAGACCTTATTTCTAAGAATTGAAGGTCTGAATTCTAATATCAAGGTGGCAGCAAGGTTCACTTTTGGTGAGGCCACTTTTCCTGGCCTGCTGATGGCTGCCTTCTCATTGTGTCTTCAGAGGCCTTTCCTCTGTGTGTGTTTGTGTGTGTGTGTGTGTGTGTGTGTGTGTGTGTGTGTGTGTGCAGAAAGAGAGCTCTGGTGTCTTCTTTTTTTTAATTTTTTAAGTTTATTTTTGAGAGAGAGAGAGAGCATGAGTGGAGGAGGAGCAGAGAAAGAAAGGGAGAGAGAGAATCCCAAGCAGGCTCATACTATTAGCGCAGAGCCCAATGTGGGGGTTGGATTCACAAACTGTGAGATTATGACGTGAGCCAAAGTCAGACGCTTAACCTACTGAGCCACCCAGGAGCCCCTGGTGTCTCTTTTTTAATGTTTATCATTTTTGAGACAGAACGTGAGTAGGGGAGAAGCAGAAAGAGAGGGAGACACAGAATCTGAAGCAGGCTCCAGGCTCTGAGCTGTCAGTCCAGAGCCCAACACAGGGTTTGAACTGACAAACTGCGAAATCATGACCTGAGCCCAAGTCAGATGCTTAACTGACTGAGCCAACCATGTGCCCCTGGTGTCTCTTCTTCTTCTTAAAGAACACCAGTCCTATCTGAGTAAGCCCTAACCCTTATAATCTCGTTTAAGCTTAATTTAAAGGCTTTGTCTCCAAATATAGTCACATGCAGGGTTAGGACTTCAACATAAAAATATTGAAGGAATGCAGCTCTGTTCATAACTACATTGTTTGAAGCTGGTAAATTTGTTGTAACTTGTTTAGTAGCAATAGAGAATGGATACAGGAATAGGAGGAAGAGGGTGAGAGCAAGCACCTTACAGGGTCCACCACATATAAAAGCAGTTGCAAATACTGGCAAGGCTGAGAGAGGGAGTGGGTGTATTAGCAAAGGCTTGTAATGTTAACATTTTAAAGAACTTTCATATCACATAAGCTTATTACATTAAAAAGTATAAGGTAGGGAGGTTACATAAATTTCCCTTTCTATTTTATATACAGTCAGTTCTTTGCATGAATTCCTAAAGAGCACTGTGCTATGTAAAATTACACTAACTGGAAAAAAATGGGCTTATAGGAAAAACAGGGGCTCAATACTCTAACTTCATCAATGACCTATTAAAATTTTAAAAGCTAGGAACCTAGTAAGAGTTTCACATGTGTTAAGTAGTTAAAACAGAAGTACTATATTAATTATCTTTTATTTGAAAAAGATCCAAGGTTCCTGGTGGAAGTGGGTATTAGAAGAATTGTAGCTTATAAGTCACTGTGAAGTTATAGAAGAAAAGTGGTCAGAAATTCGACAGAAAGTTGTATTAACCCAGTGCAGGTGGGTGAGCTCATAATACATGGTGAACTGAGGTTGTAGCTAGATCATTGAGAGGTGTATGTGTATGTGAGTTCATGCACGTGCACTCACCTGTGTGAGTGTGTGTTGTATTTTTACTCTGCTCAGTTCATGTGGGTCAAGTTCTTTCACCTACTGTTTCTCAAGGACGAAATTTTGCTTAAAAAGAAGAAACTCATTGTCTCCTAATGTATCAATTGCTTTGAAACAATTTTGCATTTATAAAAACGGGTGATTGGCATTGAGGAGGGCACTTGTTGGGATGAGCACTGGGTGTTTTTATGTTAGTGATGAATCATGGGAATCTACTCCCGAAGCCAAGAGCACACTGTATATACACTGTATGTTAGCTAACTTGACAATAAATTATATTTAAACCCTTAAAAATATTATAGCAGAAATTGCTATATAAGGAAACTAAGTCTCAAGAGGACTGCAATGATTTGTTTAAAGGCACACAGTTATGGAATCTTAGAGCTAACATACACATGAACATTTTTCTAGATTCTAGTACAATGTCTTTTCTCTGCCTGACCCCTCTCTTGGTAGTTGGATTGCCATTCTGTCGCCCAGTTAGTATGATCCATGCTGTGAAGACAGGCAAACGTGAAGACAGTCAACAAGCCTGAAGATCTACTGGTCTAACAGGGAGATAATAGACAATATGAATAATTACAAAAGAAAGTGCAATGTGAAAAACTTTACAACAAAGGACAATCAGTGAGTGAGAGTTAGCAAAAGGCAATTATTACTTCGATCTAGTGAATGGCCTCATGAAAGAGGAAGTACTTAGCTGGAGTCTGGGAGGTTGGGTTGTGAAGCAGAGGTGATCCAAGGGCATTCTAGAGGGAAGATCAGTGTAAGAGCAAATCCCAGAGTCAGCACAATTGACTAATTGTACTTCCCAGAAAACTCAGGGCACATAGGAGGCATTTGAGGTCTCCCAGTGGATTTAAATCTGCTTATTGGGAAGTCCTGCTACATGGCTCATGCTAGCAATAAAAACAAAAAGCTTTTGAATAGTCTTAAATGTTTATAGCACCCCTTGAGATACTGGAAATAACATAATGTACAACAAATATTGGAGGTCACATCTCCATAAAACAACTCTAACCACGGTTCTGAATGAGCTGAACTTTAAGCAGGGCATGAAAAACTGACCTGCTAGAGTGTGCCTCCCTGTGATAGTCATGTTGAGCCAGGCCTAGGAAACAGGGATGGGGAAGTTTTAGTAACTGGATCTCTTATTATATAGAGACCCTGTTCTTCAGAGCTTTCCAACCTCAAAGGTATGCTTATAAATACTAGCATGAAATGAAAGTTCTTTTCATAAATGCACAGGGTTTTAAGCAGAAAAGTTCTCAAGACTAAGCAAAATAGTCATGACTACTAATGAATACAGGACCTCTGTACTGATCCTGGCAGTTGAAAGAGGTACTTTGGTGGAGTTGGGAGGGGGAACAATATCTATCCTACCACCAGATCCTTCTCCTAATGTGCTGAATGGGACACAGAAGCATCAGAGAAAGAAAATCGGTTGCTACAGAAGGAGCATGCTGAGTATTTGGGAAGGTGGCATGGGTATGAGAGATTTTTCAAAGTGGAGGGTGAGCCACTCTATTCTAGACCATAATGAACGTTCTTTAAAATTGTGTTTAAGTCCATGGGAACAACATCAAAATGTGTCTTTGCATATATCACGGAGGAGAAAAAAATTGAAAATGATAAAGTGGAGGGAATTAGAGTTCTAGGATCGATAAGACAAAGGTGTTATTCTCAGGACTTTAATTTATTAGCTGGCTAAGCAGAATAAGCCCTCAAAGAATTGTAGCTTCCTTTCAAATTATTCAAGATGTTGGCATCAGCACCAACTAAGTGGAAGTTGAAATAGGTGTGAGTAGCATGGAAGAAATTTATTTTGATTTAGTGAATTTTTGCAAGGGGAAAACTGAGGCTCATCCTTAACATATCAAGAGGCTTCCTTCTGAAGGGATAAAATAAATCAGCTCTATTATTCTTTCTGTTTGTATGTTTTAACTTTTTAACTTTTTATTATATAATTTATTGTCAAGTTAGTTAACATATGGTGTATACAGTGTGCTCTCCGTCTTGGGGGTAGATTCCTAGGATTCATCGCTTACGTATGACACCCAGTGCTCATCCCAAGTGCCCTTCTCAGTGCCCATCACTCATTTCCCCCTCCCCCACCCCTCAGCTCTATTACTCTTAAACTATTCTGAGGTCCTAGTGTTTTCACTCAAAGATAAATTACATTTGTGCAAATGAGGGGAATCTAGCATTGGCAAATTTAAAACTGCATTCAGGTGAAATTCTAGTTGTTTGCTTGTTTAGATATGTTCCTTTGTTTCTTGAATAACAGTTATGATTGGATGTTCCAGTTTTCTATTTCTGCCAATAACAAATTATAAACCACTATGTTAAACAACGTAAATTAAAACAACACGAACTTGTAAGTTTCTGGAGGTCAGAGTCTTGATACACGTTTCACTGGGCTCAGATCCAGGTAATTAGCACTGCTGCGTTTCTTTTTGAAGTCTCTAGGAAAGAATTTTCCCTTGCCTTTTTCGCTCCTAAAGACTGATGATGTTGGTTGGCTTGTAGCTCTCCACCCTCAAAGCTGCCAACATGGCATTTCTCTAGCCCTGCTTCCTTAGTCCTGTCTTTCTCTGATTCTCCCCTCTGGCCTCTTTTTCTTTAAAGGCCCTTGTGGTTACATTTGGCACATCTGGATAATCCAAGATAATGCATCTATCTTGAGGTCAGGTTGTTAAATCTATTTGCAACCTTATTGTCCCCTTGCCATATAACGTGTTTATAGGTTCTGAGGATCAAGATGTATGCAGCTGGATGGAGGTGGGGGGGGGGCATTATTCTGCATACCGTAGATATTATAATGGATCATGATTTCTACCCCAAATAAAGTGGCTCAGAATATTCCCTCCTCCAGTGATTCAGTGATGTTCTAGTCCCTACAAGGGCTCAGCTGGAAAGTGAAGCCAGTTTCTTCTCTTATCAGTACCTTGAGGTCCATCTTCAGGAAGAGGGCAATACTGGGTCAGTAACATTTGGGTTTGTCTAAAAATTACCTTTGATATTAATTGTTTGTGCCTACTGACACTCTGAAATTTCAGTCCTGATATGTGTGCACACGCCCTAACAGCAGCAGAGATAGAAGAGATTGATAGTTATCTTAATTTTGCCAGACCTAAAATAGGATTAAAAATAATTCAATCCTAGGGGCGCCTGGGTGGCTCAGTTGGTTAAGCATCCGACTTCAGCTCGGGTCATGATCTCAAGGCTTGTGAGTTTGAGCCCCACATCTGGCTCTGTGCTGACAGCCTAGAGCCTGCTTCAGATTCTGTGTCTCCCTCTCACTCTCCTCCTCCTCCTCCTCCTCCTCCTCCTCCTCCTCCTCCTCTCTCTCTGTCTCTCTCTCAAAAATAAAATATTTAAAAAATCTTTTAAAAATTCAATCCTATGGTAACTGAAAAATGGCTCTTTGCTAAAAGGATAAAAGAAAATGCAGTAAGAAGACATGTAACATAAAGAGAAACAAAGTTTAAAAGACATGAAAATGTTTAAGCCTCCAAATAAAACCCCAAATGCCCTATGAGGTAAATACTATTGCTCATTCAATTTCTATTCCCATTCCTTATTCCTTATCCCATATCCTTATGGCCATTTTGCTCATCTGTTTCTGTGGTTCCGTCTCAAGAAGATGGAGTAAATCATAAACTGGGCAGAGAGACTGGATCTCTTGTTTGAAACTCGATTTACTGCATCTCTTTTAACTACAATCCGTGTCTGCCTGTACTCCTTTTCTTTCAAGAAAATCCATCCTATTTTTTGACAATTACTCTTCTTACCTGTATCTTCCCCCTCCCATATTGAGCTAATATATCTTTCCCTGTCCTTGAACCACTTTGTCTTCCTTCCCCGCCCTTACAGCCCCACACATAAAAATGTCTAATTCTTGTCCATGGGAAAACACTTAAAATATCTGAAGATATTAAACATCTAGTGAATGATCTTTATCCTCTCCAGGCTGAACATCCTCTATTCCTTAATCTCGTCCATAGCAAGATCTCAAATTCAGATACTCCTCCCAGCCCTCCCCGTGTACATCAGTCTATCAATATCCCACTCTGAATGACATTCTGCTGCAATGAATAAAATAGTTGACTTGTGGCCTGACCAGTAGAGAATATGACGGGTCCTTAACTCCTTGTCCTAAATAAATGGAGATTTTTGCACTTTTCCATTCCCAACCTGCTACAACCCAAGAGACTTTGTCCAGTTTTTGCAAATACCTTACTTCCTTGACTCATGATAGGATCCTTATCAATAGAAAAAATTTCAGATAGTTGATAATACTGAGTTCAAATTCTATGCTGTGCATAAACATTAAGAGAAGTAGGAAATACTGTCAGAAAATTATATCAATCCCCAGTGAATGTCGTGCTATTATAAACAGTCCATTTTTCAACCCTGTTAAGTGCCTTTTGCATGTCAATTCTATAATTTAAACTATTTGCTCTATTTTTCAGCATCTCTCCATGTGAATATGTATCATTTTGTACCTTCATCACAACTATTAAAAAACAAATGGAAAACACATTGCTGCAAATGACAGGGTATAGAGCAAACTACTAGAAAACTTCATACATACTGAAACAGTTTACCATTTATCATTGTGGATAGAGTAATTTGAACATTTACTAATCCCTTCAATCATGTTTGGTCCCAGTCTATGCTTCTCCATTTTATCAACTGAGATCACAAGTCCAACACCTATCTGAATCCCATTTCCCTGCACAGCAATGGTTCAAAATGCCATTCATATGTTTTGTAGAAGCCTAAAATGCCATTAATCTAAAACAGATTTGCACTCCATTGGAGTAGCTACATACTCCTTTAAAATCTAATCACAATCTTAGGATATCATTCTCTTTACAAATGTTAGTTTTATCTTTTGATTCTCAGTACGATTCTCCTGGGGGCGGGGGGAAGAATTCTGGTGTTTTTGCCATTCATCAATCAGCAGTATACACTCCTTTTGTCATCTTTCTGGATCTATTGTCTTTTGTATCTTTTGCAAATCTTCTCTAAAGTTTGGAGGAAGTAAAATTAAAACCTTCAAGTCTCCTGATAAAATCCCCAGTGTCCCCATGGGCCAAGTACAGCTTCTCATCCAATTTCTTCTCCTAAATCACTTCATAATTATCTGGGCCATCTCTGGTTTTGAAACACACACTTAATTTGCCAAGTTAGACTGCCTGACTTTATCTCTCCAGTAGAAACCTCCTCTTCTGCCCTATTTATCCCAACACTTCCTCTAGCTGCAAGTGAGTAAGACATGCACATGTGCACCTAAATATATTACCTGTCCTCACTTTTCCTCACATCCGGGCCTTTGTTTTTCATAACTCCAGGTGGTTTCTTTCACATTGGAGCTTAAGGGAACAGGACCATCTGGAACTATACCATATATAAGCTGTGGTATTTTTTTTAAGAAAATGTGATCCTGCATTTTGAATTTCAGATTTATATGAACTGATCGAAGTAGTGAAGAGGTATTGTTCAGTGCCTATTGTTCAGTAGTGAAGAATGTTACTGTTCATAGCAGAAGCAGAAGTTAAGTGTTCTCATAGAAGCGTGCTAAATTGGTTTCGAGCAGCTGAAATGAGATACCTTAATTATTCAGAAAAGGACAGGCAAGGCAAACCCTAACAAAGTAGAAAATATTTGGGCTGGGCCTTAAAGCATGAGCAGCATTTTGCATAATAGAGATGTAGAAGAAGGCATTTGTTAACAAAAAATAGCCCAGTGTTTTGAGAACACAGGATGCATATCAGTGAGTGTAAGTCAGTTTGGAAAATTATTTTGAGCCTTCAGCTCAAATAAATTTTCAGCTGAAGGCTCAAAATAATCCACATGCCAAAGTGGCACATCCTTGGGGGCAGGGGGTGCCCTGAACCCCTCAAAATCATTGGCTATTTTACAAGACTTGGTGGAAACACTTTGACTTAATAAAAACTATACTTGAGTATCACTGTGTATTACTTTAGGTTTTCTACCTTTAGGTTAAAGAACATGTGAGGGCAATGAGGATATCTGTTTTGTTAACATGATGCCCCAAAACAAAATATGTATAAAGTGGTCAAAATATTTTTTTGAGTGAGTAAATGAAATCCATGATTATACATATGGTTTACAAAATTATCGTCACCAGCTGTGTCTGGCATAAACGTGCAGAATGAAGTGAACTGTTAGACAGGTAATAACTCCGGATCCATTTACTTCTTAAACATTGTTCTTCCAAAATTCAACAGGGGAGGTAAGAGGGAAAGGAAGAGAGGATATGGGAAAAGAGACACACATCTGTAAGCAGCTGAATGTGTAGAGACAGGTGCCAGTCATGTAGCCTCCAAAATTGGCATATACCTTCCACATTTGGTGCCTGAGGAAGGAGGGAGAAAATGAAATGTAAATTATGTACTATAAAAATCAGCAGCTGTGTGCCCCTGTCTTCTGCTCTAATGCATAGCTCTGAAACCCCAGGTTGCTCCCACTGAGTGGTGGAAAGGTAAAAGGAGACCAGATGTTTGAAGGTGACACACAGACTCTAAATGAGAAATGCTGCTGTGGACAAGATGAGAAAACGAAATCTTGCCTGGTGTAGAATCCTAAAAGAAGGAGGTGGGATCAGTGCTAGGTCATCTCACTAGAAGAGGCAGACTGGTGGGTGGCCAAGCTCAAGGCTTCTTGTAAGAGGTATGGGTAGTCCCTTATCTAGAATGATTTGAAGGTGCCCCCAACTGGAAAGAACTTAGGCATGCATCATTCATATAACTTCCAGGGGACACAGAAGTGAATTCCAAGGATATGCGTTCTGAATGAGGTCTAAATTATACTGTGCTTGCCCCAATTAAGTAGTGATACTACCATTGCTTCCCTCTGTGCCTGGGGGTAGTGGTTGGCATCTTTTATAGTGCTCCTAGAAATTCAGATATGCATGGCTTAGGCATCCTCATATGGCTCATATTTGAATCAAGGGTTTGATTGGACACATCTGCTTGGCAGAACCTAGGTCACATGTCTGTAGCCTTGTTGCAAAGGCAGCTGGGAAAATGGATTGCTGCTTCTATTTCAATCATGGAATGTAGGGCCTAAAAGATGCAGGGTGACAACAAATTTACCAATTGTCTGCTATACTGGTTTCTGTGGGTTTGGGTTGTTTTTTGTTTTTGTGTGTGTGTGTTTTTGTTTTTGTTTGGACTTATACTAAATGTAGTTTCATGAAAGATTCAGTACTACATTTTTGAGTATTAAGATTGGTCCAGTTTTAGAAGTTGTGTGTTCACTCAATTTAAGAAACAGCACTTAAACATCAAAGTAAAATCCATTACACATTTGATTAATCTTTGACAAACAACCAATGTAGCAAAATAAAAACAGCTTCTGGTGTTTAATCATCCAAGTTTAGTTTCCAACCACCTCCCACTTTGTGAACTTTACAAATTTTAATACCTCTGCTCTTTTTTTTTTCCATACTTAAAGTGGGCACGTTGCTATATATGCAGTGTGATATACAAGTTAAGCTATACATGTGAAGAATTGAGCAGAGTGCTAGACACAAACGGTAAACTGAGTTTATTGATCACTTATGTGCCTGCCTCAGTGATAGAAAACATGTATACAAAGATGAATAAGCCATGTTCAATGTTTTCAAATAGCTAAGATTAAGAAAGCTATTAAGAACAGAATGGTTAACATCCTTTAAAAGAGCTATTCGCAAGGTATTATGGGAATGGAGTATAAAGTTTCTCATTGGGCAAGTACAGGAAGGCTTCAAAGGGAAATGTGATGGTTAATTTTGTGTCAGCGTGACTGGGCCATCAGGTGCCCAGACATTGGGTTAAATGTTCTGGATGTGTCTATAAGGGTGTTTCTGGATGAGATTAGTATCTGAAGTCATAGACTGAATAAAGCAGACTGCCCTTCCCAACATAGGTGGGCTTCATCCAATCAGTTAAATCTGTGGATAGAACACAAAGACTGCCTAGGGAATTTTGCCTAGCTGATGGACTGAGCTGGAGAAACATTCTTTCCTACCCTTGGACTATAGCTTACACTGTGAGCTGTCCTGTTTCTCCAGCCTTTGAACTACAACTCCAACTACTTTGGACTACAACTTACTATTAGTCTCCAGCTTGCCAACTGCAGATCTTGGGACTTCTCAGTCTCTATAATTGCATGGACCAATTCTTTAAAATTACTCACATGTTAAGATTGTAACTTAAAGATGTAAACAGAATGTTATTTAAAGATATTACATACTGTGTTCCTCTGGAGAACTCTAGTAGAGGAAATTATAAAATATCACATAAAGGGTAGGAGTTTGCAACATAATTAGGAACATCATTCACTTGTATTTTATTTTATTTTTGACTACATTGTAGTTAACATACAGGCCCTTGCATTTTAAATTCACACCTGTTCTTCTACAATGAAAAGGCTACCAATGACTGACAGAATATTCCATATTTGTATTTTGAGTTTACAGAGATACCTGGTTTTGCAACAGTTGATCTGTTCTCTAGATTTGCCATAATCAGTACAGTAGCTATGAGTTAATGGGGCTCTATTGCACTTGACATGCAACTGGCCCAAACTGAATTCTACTGTATCTTATTGTGTAAAATACATAGTGGCTTTCAAAAACTTATTACAAGGAAAAGAATCTCTGATCACTCACATTTTCCTATATTTCTTACACAGTTAAATATCTTAGATAAATTTAGTTAAACATATTAAAATTCATTTTATCCAGGGACTCCTGGGTGGCTCAGTCAGTTGAGCATCCAACTCTTGATTTTGTCTCAGGTCATGATCCTGAGGTACCTGAGATTCTGCCCCGTGCTGTCAGCCCAGAGCCTGCTTGAGATTCTCTTACTCACTCTTTCTCTGCCCACAACCCCCCCCCCCCATAAATATTTTAAAAATTCAGTTTCCTTATGGCTACCAGAAAATTTAAACTGTGAAGGTAGCTCATATTTCTGTTGGACAGCACTGCTTTGTTCTGGGACCAGTCGCATGATAGGACATGGTTGTTTACTTGAAATACAGAATCTCAGCCCCAGACGTACTGAATCAAGAATGTGCTCTTCAGCTAGATCCCAGGGAGACTTGTCTGTACAGAAGAGTTTGCGAAGTACTGTTCTAGCCCATTGTCCTCAAAATACCCCTTTTAATCCTCCAAGTGTAATAGAAGCTTCCTTTATGCAGCTCTCATTCCTAGAGAGGCAGACAGAGTAAAGATTATCCAACTTCACAAGAGGCAAGACTAGAATTTTGAATATCCTCTCCCTCCAGATCAGGTTTGTATTTAGTATATATCTAGGGTTCGGTTGTTAAAACACCATGCTTAGCAAGCTTCTGGCACATAACAACTTCATCATGTCATCAGTTTTAAGAAAGAGGGAGAAGGAACAGTTTCCTCTGATATGCCCGTTTATCTTCAGTAGGCTCCTGCCCCCAACCTGGGGTCATTTCTGGTCCTCAGGTGCCCACAGGCCTCCTGCAAGTCCTTTGTTCACCCTCCCCTCCCAGTTTCTGCCCACAGCTGTTAGCAGGTTTCCCTCCCCATAGTTCCCCTTTATCACCTGGGCTGATCAGCCCCCCGGGCCCTGCTTTTCTGCTTTCTCTCATGACAGCTAATTTTGTGCAAAAGTAATCTCAGAGTAAGGTGTTTGTGCTTGATAATAGCTTAATATTTTACCTCTCCTGTAGTTTTATTGCATTTTAATAGAGAGTTCCTGGAAATAAAATGGCTTATCTTAACTAGAGAGAATGAAGCAGAAGGGGTGGAATTTGGGGCATCATGCCAGGCCAGTGAGAAAGATATTTTGGACAGAAAGGTCCTTGAGCGTCATTCTGTTTTCCATCTCTATAATCTGTATTCACCAGCATTGTCAGAAATTATTTCATATGAATATTAAATATCTTAGAAATTATCATTTTAATACATGAGATAAAATTGATACAGATTAAAGGAAAAAGAATCATTACCAAACAATAAGTCATCATTTAATTTTGTGCAAATGTTGTGTTGCTGTTACCCAAAATTGGGTCCCCTTCTTGGTGGGTGTCAAGCCAAAAGACAACCAAGCCAAAGGATAGAAAAATAAAAGGTTTTAATTACAACAAGTAAAAGAGAACACAGGGTATATTTCCCAAAGCAGTGTCTGCCATGAACAACAAAACTGGGGCAGTTGTAAGCTAAAGGTGCATACATATTCATGAGGGGGTTTGTGTGATGGGGAATTCAGCATGGACTTGGGGCGAAAGTCCTCTTAGGTGATAGAATCCAGGTCAAAGTCATGAGGAACCAGCAGGGTTCAATTCTGTCTTCAGTTAGTCTGGTATTTGAGTGTTCAAAGGGGTTTAAAACCTACAAAGATAACTTAAGAATGTGTGCCTGGTCAGTCTTTACTCTGGAACCAGCACTGGGAATTTGACCACTATTACTGTTGCTGATATGATTAGGCTAATCTCCTGGCCTGATGGTGGCTTTTTGTTCTTCCATTCTTTTGTTCTCTTAAAATCATTATCTACTGGATTCTATTCTTTTTTATATTCCAGGAAGTTCTGCAAGAAATGTGCTTTGGACAACTGGTACTGGTCAGGCATATATCACAAGAGGGCCTGGGGCCTAAAGTGACTTATATGTCAAGAAAGCTACCCCTTATCTTTTCCCAGAGACCCCTAACTCTCTACTTCTATCACCTTAAACAATATGAACAATTAGAGAATAGGAATGGGATATTTTATCCCATTTTACGCTTGAGCTCAAAACATTCCCTTTTAGAAACACTTTTAAAAATATAATACATTTACAGGAAAACATATGAAGTATTGAAATTTTACAAAGTAAATATCCAAATAATATTCCACTCTGGATAAGAAATTATTTTCCAATAAATGTATTTTAGTTTAGATGTTTAGTTTTCTATTTTATATAAATAGAAACATGTCTAGCTTTTTCAAAACGGATTATTAGATTCAGGCATGTTGTATGCTCTGGCTATCTATATTTCAAACAAAAAGAATCCGCTGTATGAGTAAACTAGAATTTATTTGTATATTATACTACTGATGAAGTCTGGGTTTTGTGCAGTTTAGAGATAGTATGAATAATACTGTTGTCAACATACTCATTCATGGCTTTTGTGCACTTGTGTAATTGCACATGGGCATGTATTCCTGATGAATGAAATTGCTTATAACAAACTGCCCCAAATCTGATTAAAAAAAAATGTATTTGTCCCTCATACACCTCTGTTAGTTGGAATGTCTTATCTTCAGATTGGTATATATCTTCTTATACCAGTGGGTATCTCAGGGCATAACCTCATGGTGATGGGAGAATCAAAAGAGCATGAGCTCCACTGCATGTGTGTGTTTTCATGCCTCTACTCACATCACATCTATTAGCATTCCATTGGCCAAAGTAAGTCACATGATCAAGCCTAAAACCAGTGAGTATGTACACTCTACCCACTATAAGGTCATGGTAAGGGTGTACAGATATACTATCTGTACAGAGAAGAATGGAGACCAACAATCTATCTAACATGTAAGTTATAGGTATGATGAGCTTTGGTAGACAGTCCCAAGTAATTTTCTGTTTGTGTATCACCTGTAGTAGATGATCATTCTCTTTGGCTCCACACGTTCACTATTTGGTATTGTCTGTTTTTTAAACCTGCTCTTCTATTTTGACATTTGCATCATGTAGTGATTTTTAAGTGTATGTATTTTGAGAGAGTGTGCATGTGAGTGGGGGAGGGGCAGAGAGAGAGGGAGAGAGAGAGTCCCAAGCAGGCTCTCTGCTGTCAGCACAGAGACTGGCATGGGGCTTACTCCCATGAACTGTGAGATCATGAGCTGAGCCGAAATCAAGAATCAGGCACTTAACAGACTGAACCAATTAGGTACCCCGGCATTATATGGTTGCTTTTTTACTGATTATTAATATGTTTGTACAGCTTTAAATTTGTCAGCCATCTGAATGGTGTTTACTTTACATTTACTAAACTTGGAACATTTTAAAATTTAAAGTTGAATTTAAAAATTTTAAATTGGAAAGTTAGCATGGTCCTAAGCAAATTTGGGAAGCATCTATTTTTTTACCCTATTATCTCCTCAATACCTGGTGTCAATATCAATGCCCCTCACCCCAAGAAAGAGGAAGAGACTTCATACATTTTGATACTAATCTCTCCACCTAGGATACTCTTTTCTTTCCTTACCCTTCTGAGTGAGATAACTTTAAGATAGCCCAAAGGTCAGCTGTCCTATGAAGTCTTGGCCTATTTACCAACCTCCAACTTTAAGTGGATTTTGTTATTCTTCTGTTGTGCCCTCATTTAATGACAAGGACAATATATTACTGAACTTTGTATCCCTAGTACCTAGTATCTATAAGTGGATAAGTGAAAAGTTTTCTAAAATAGCATGCTTTTTACAAGTTGTGTGATAATAGGCAAATGACATAACTTCTAATGACCTTTAACTTCTCATCTGTAATTGGACGTGAGAAGAGTTCTTCATAGCTATTACAAGATATAAATGACATAATGAATGTAAAATATTTATATATTTATGAAGCAAGCCCAATTTCAGTGCTTAATGAATGATAGTAATAAATGTTATTACTTAAAACAAAGAACCTCAATATCTTGCCCACTTTTTATTGGAGAAGATTGCCTCTTCCTGAGTGACTTGTAGAAATTCATTATACATTCTGGATATGAGTCTTTGTTGACACATATACTTTATTCCACACTAGGGTTTACATTTGCTGTCTCTTCATAGAGCCTGTGATAAACTGATCTGTTTTAGTGTACTCAGTTTTAACAAATGTATTCTAATTTGTCAATCTTTTATTTTATAGTTAGTGTTCATATAAGTTTTTGAGAGGTCTTAGTATTCCAAACCATGAAGGTATTCTCCTACATTATCTCCTAGAAGTTTTGTTTTGTTTTGCATATTTATACCTACAATCCAACTAGAATTGATTTCTGTGTATATTGTAAGATAGCAATCAGCTTCCATTATCTTTGATATTTATACCTATTCAATGGTGCTACTTGTTGAAAATATTTTCTTTTCAATATTTTCTACTTTTCTACTGCTCTGAAATGCCATTTGTTTCCTTAAAGTGTTCATTTGTGTGTGCATTTTCATTT
Organism: Felis catus; assembly: GCF_018350175.1. NCBI lineage: Eukaryota > Metazoa > Chordata > Mammalia > Carnivora > Felidae > Felis > Felis catus. Next base: position 63,588,242 of record NC_058379.1, on the reverse strand, counting down.
TGTCGGCTTATTTTCCTATGTGCCAAAATCACCTCGTTCTAATTGCTGTAGATTAACACTAAATTGTGATCTACAGCTTATGTTCTTTTTTGAGATTCTCAGATATTTTTGTCCATTTTAATTTCCATATTTACTTCAAATCAGTTGGTGAATCTAGTCACATTTGCCCACCACCTAAGTCTGTTTGGTATGTATTTATAGATCAATTAGGGGAAAGCAGGCCTCATCAAAATATTTAATCTACCAATACATAATTAGGACCTATGCTTCTACTTATGTCATCTTTAATTTTTATCATGTCCTACAACTTCCTAAGTAGAAGTCTTGCAAAACTTTTGCAAGATTTATTCTTTGAGATTTGATATTTTTGACAGTATGTTAATACAATAATTTCATTTATTCTATTTGCTGATTGTGTATAAAAATGACTTTTCTTTCCTGTATTGACCTTGTTGCCAGAAAACTTACTAAATTGATTGATTCAATCTACAAATTTATCCGTAGAGTCTTTGAAATATTCTATATACCCAACAGACATTTTTCTATGAATGGTGACATTTTCCCTTTCTGAGTTTCTTTTTTTTTTCTTTTTTTTTTTTTTTTACATATTTTTGTCTAGCTGAACAGGTGGAACCACCAGCATAAAGTAAATAAAAGTATTTATAATCACTATTCTCATTGTGTATCAAGTCTCAGAGTGAATGGTTTTAATATTTGTCCAGTGATCATAAAGTTTGCTTTTCGTTTAGCCACTTATTACTAAAGATAAAGCAATCTGCTTTGATGCCTAGTTTGCTAAAAAGTTTTTGAGGTTTTGGAATTCTTTATACATAAGAAGATATTGATAGGTCTATTTTTTTCATCTGAAATAATTATAAATTCAAATGGCACTGTAAGATATAGATCCTCTCCCCTTCCCCAGTTCCCCTCAATGGTAGCACTTCTCAAACCATAGTACAACATCACAATCAAGATACAGATATATTCAAGATACAGAACATTTTCATGACTACAATGATCCTTTATGTAGACTTTGAAAACAACACCCACTCCCTCCATAATGCCTGGCAACCATTAATCTGTCATCCATATCTATAATTGTGTCACTTCAAGAGTATTATAAAAATAGAATCCTAGAATATGGAAACTTTGTGGATTAGCTTGTTTCAATTAGCATAATTCTGGTAGAGATTCATCTAGGCTATTGAATGTATCAACCTTACATTCATTTTTTTTATTGTTGAATAATAGTCTATGATATGGATGTACCACAGATTGTGTAACTATTGAAGGGTATTTAACATGTTTCACATTTTTGGCTATTATGAATAAAGCTACTACAAACGGGAAAAAAATAGTGTGTCTTTATGTGAACATAATTCTTCATTTCTCTGTAATAAATCCAAGACTACAATTGCTGCTTTACATATTACATGTGGAAAATAAATACATGTGTAATATATTTTTTAAAATATACACTGTAAAATTTTATGAGTTTCCACATTCATATTTCATGTTTCCACATTCTTACCAGCATTAAGGGTTATCATTTAAAAAAAATTTTTTTTAACATTTATTCAATTTTGAGAGACAAAGGTACAGCATGAGTGGGGAGGGGCAGAGAGAGAGAGGGAGACACAGAATTTGAAGTAGGCTTCAGGCTCTGAGCTGTCAGCACAGAGCCTGATGCAGGGCTTGAACCCAGGAACCATGAGATCATGACCTGACCCAAAGTAGGACACTTAACCGACTGAGCCACCCAGGCACCCCAGTTGTCACTTTTTCAAAGCCATTCTGATAGGAATGTAATAATAGTTCATTGTGATTTTAATTTGCACTTACCTAAGGCTAGTAATTTTTTCTTTTTTTAACAAAAGGAAAGGGATTTCTATTTCCATTATCTTCTGGTAGTATCTCCAGAATGAATTGGATTCTATCCTGAAACATCTAAGACACTGGTCTGTGGAGTCTTATCTTCCAATTATATTCACATTTGGAAGTCATTCACTTGGTATTCATTCTTCTTTTCCACCATCAGTGTCACTGTGTCCTAGTACCTCTAATTTGAATTCCAAATTTTTAAAAACTTTCTCTAATTTACCCACTTTGGTTTGGATTCTTATTTCAATATTAGACCTATTGGTCATTTTCCCCACATTATTGTATCAGGATAAACTATTTAATTTTCTGGATCCAGTGGAAAAAATGCAGACTTCTTATTCTAAAATTGAGAATTACAAACAGTGATCATAGAGCATCAAACAAAGCATGGATTCTTGTAAGCGTAGAGTACTGTGTGACTGAACAGGTGGCATGCCCATGATGCCAGCTAAAGCTAATGATGTTGAACATGTTTTATGTGCTTATTTGCCATCTGTGTATCATATTTCATGGAATGTCTATTCACGTCTTTTTTTTCCACTTTCTAAATGGATTGTTCTTAAGATTTGAGAGTTCTTTGTATATGCTAAATAGTAGTCCTTGGTCAGATATCAGGTTTGCAAATATTTTCTCCTATTCTAGCTTCTCTCTTTATCTTCTTAATGGGGTCTTTCATAGAGCAAAAGCTGTTTTAAAATTTTGAAGTCTAATTTATAAACTTTTCCTTTTATGGACTTTGTGTGTGTCAGGTCTAAGATTTTTCCTGGCCTTGGATCTTGAAGATTTTTCCTATGTGTCTTCTAAAAGTTTGATAGTTTTATGTTCAAGCTTCTGATCCATTTTAGATTGATTTTTCTATAAAATGTGATCCTGAGTTAGAGGTTTGCTTGTTTTTACCAATGTAAAATTTTTCCTATGCCATTTGTTGAAAAGGCTCTCTTTTCTTCACTAAATTACTTTTGCACTTTTGTCAAAATGTAGTTACACTTTTGAATGTTTATTTCTGAGTTCTCTGTTCTGTTTTATTGAGCTATGTGTCAATACTATGTAGTCTTGATTACTATAGCTATACAGTAAGTCATGAATTCAGGAAACCTGATTTTTCCTACTTTGCTTTCTAAAAATGTTTTAGTTTTTCTAGTTTTTTTTGTTCTTCTCATAAAAAACTTTTAAAAATGGTGCCCATGTCCACACATACATATGAGTGTTCCAAAATTTTGATAGGCATTGTGTTGTCTTTACACCAATTTGTGGAGAATCAACATCTTTACAATGTTGAGTCCTCTAAGCCATGAAAATGATATGCTTTTGCCTTTAGATTTTTAAGTTTCATTCATCAGTGTTAAGGGCTTTTAGCATATAAACCCTGCATATGTTTTGTTTAAACCTCAGTATTTAATTTTTTGAAGTGTTCTAAATTGGTTCACTGTTAGATCCGTTATAGTCTAAATGTTTTCTGTCTTGCTAGGCTGCACTTGGTTTCTCCTGGGCTTTTTTGTTTTGTCTGTACCCATTAGTGTTTCCAGGCTGCCATCTTCTTCAGTTTCAAATTTGTGAGGCAAAAAGAAAACCTAGAGAACTCACTACACGGCTATTCCTTGGATCTCAGAGTTCCTAGCCAGGCTGTCTATTCCTCCCCAACTTTCAGAGTCATCTTAAGCTTGTTCTATGTACAGTTTTCATGGTTTTATTTTATGTAGCAGGAGGAATAGGGAAAAGTACATCTATTTCATCTTCCCAGAAACCACAGTCTTGGTTTAAACCAAAACTCTGCCACTAGATGTGGCTCATATTGTATCTGAGCTCCAAAAGCTCCTTGGAACCCTTTTGGAGGTGTCCATTGAGGGAAGGTGAAGAACTGGCAGAACTATGGGACTCCCACAACTGATCTAACCATAAAAGTTAGTTTTTTCTGTGAAGAGATAATCTGTATTTAAACACATTCTATCTTAAAATACTCTGGGACACAACCATTTTACAGATCATGGCCATAGGATTGTGCAGTCATTCATCATGATTATGGTAAATGGGGGAAAGAAAGGTAGAACAAGATGTCATCATTTCTTTCTGAAGGAACTAGGGAGAGGAGAACATCTATTTTTTTTCTTTTCCTCACCCCCCAAACAAGAAGTGAGGCAGAGACAAAGGACTTGAAGCACTCAGTGTCAGTGCCTGTAGCTCAACCCCGTTACCTCTCATTTCTGTTTAGCAGAAGAGAGCCAAGGAATCAGGTTTCTCAAGAATCCCTCTATCTGGCTGAAAAGAAAGTGTTAGAAGGCTCTAACATTGAAAGGATGTGGATGTCCTGAAATATTTTCTGTTCATGACCGTTTTGGGAAAGAGCATTGATTTTGCTGCTCTTGCCAAGCTGCTGCAGGTCTACTCACTAATGATGACTATTAACTCTTTTCAAAGACCTCTCTGTTGGCTTATCCTTGCTATGAGAAGCCATTGTTTAGAATGGCCTCTTTCAGTAATGGCCATCTGCAGGTGCAAATCTCCAGGTAGTGTCTGTTATTCCAAAGGAAGCACTACAGCTTGTACCACCTCAATAGGTTTGCTGTGGAAAATCTACCTGAGGAACCTATAGAATGTATATGGTTGTCCCCTTGGAGTTAAACTTCCCAGAGCAGTGACATTGGGCATTTTCCTGGGAGCAGCAGGGAAATGTTGATTGGTATGAACTACCACACTAAAATCTGTCTATAGGAAAGATTTCAATTGCTGTGTAACTCAGATATCATTACCCCTTACTCTTCCCAGACCTAAATAAACTTGGCTTACTCCTCAATTTTAAAGCATAATAAAAAGTCTAAACTCTGCCCTATAATTCCCGTGTATTTTCAGAATTTACTTTTTAATGACACCCCTTTCTTCAGCTCTTATTTCCATGGTGGGGAAGTATGTTCTCATAAACTTTTAGTCTTCTCTGAAGCTAAGTTCAGCCAGTTTTCTTTTTCTTTTTTTTATTTTTTTTTTTAAATTTTTTCAATGTTTATTTATTTTTGGGACAGAGAGAGACAGAGCATGAACGGGCGAGGGGCAGAGAGAGAGGGAGACACAGAATCCGAAACAGGCTCCAGGCTCTGAGCCATCAGCCCAGAGCCTGACGCGGGGCTCGAACTCCCGGACCGCGAGATCGTGACCTGGCTGAAGTTGGATGCTTAACCGACTGCGCCACCCAGGCGCCCCTTCAGCCAGTTTTCAAAACCATTTTCAAATCCAGCAAGCTTATATACCCTTATTAGATTTCACTGAATATTTATGTTCAAGAGGATGGGCTGTGCTAGAATCAATGCAATTCCCTTTCTTTCTTGGCCTCTCACCAGTCCTCCCCCTTCCAAACTCTGTTTTCTATCTGTTACTTTTGAGGATTGACTTCAGCTCAACTTGAGCTCCTCTGGGTGTCTTCTGCTGTCTTCCTAAATAAGTACGTTTCAAATGTTTCTAATTTAACACTCATTACAATACAGTTGAATTACCTGTTTATTTTCATGTATTCTCCCAAGATTATAAACTATGTGGATAGAAATCAGCTGTCTTTTTCAACATGGTAGATTCTGTACCTATCAGAGTATGTAGCACAGATTACACACTCAAGCACATATCGATGTCATTATTGATAAATATATTGATATATTAGATTTGTATCAGTACTGGTTTAGTTTCTCTTTCTGCTCAAGAGAAAATTTCTAGTACACTGTGTTCTAAGATGCTTCTGCTTTATACACATATAAACACACAATTAAGATGATTTGCTTAAGTAATTGAGAAAGTTCTTATAAATTATCTGAACCTGAACCTTCATGTTGTATTTTTTTAATTGGGTTAATGATTAATATCTTAGAGATGTATACTACCTCAGAGTTACAGAAACATATCTTCAGTGTAAGGCCAGTTATTACACATTTCAGGTTTTCAGGCAAACCATGTAAGAATTTTTCAAGTATCTTAAGATTTTCAAAAAAGTCTTCTAGTGAGGGGCACCTGGGTGACTCAGTTGGTTGAACATCCAACTCTTGATTTCATCTCAAGTCATGATCCCAGGGTCCTGGAATCAAGCCCCCTATCAGGTCCTGTGCTGAGCATAGAGCCTGCTTAAGATTCCCTCCCTTTCTCTCACTCTGCCTCTCTTTCTCTGCCTCTCTCTCCCTCTCCCCTGCTTACGCTGTCTCTGTCTCTCTCTCTCAAATAAAGTCCTCTAGTGAAAATTCAACAATAACCTAATATTTTCTCAGTTAAATATTGTGGTTTTAATATATCCAAATTTTGCATTTACAACTAACATCTTAAAGGTATTTGAATATATTCTGCAAAAGAATTAAATTTTTGTATAGATTATTCAGAACATCTTAATGTTTTTTAATTATAGACTTTATATTTTGGAAGATTATTGTAAACATATACTACCAAATTGTCTGATTTCTTAGTTGGGTTGGCGGGGGGCGGGGAAGTGGAGCGGGGAAAATGACCACATGGGTAAATAGAAATGGCAGAAGTAGAAGTGATTTAGTTTTAATATAATTTAAACTTAAAGCAATATAGTTACTATATAACATGGCTTGGGTTTAAATTGTGGTCTTTTTTTCTTCCTTACTTCCTCTTTCTTTTCTATTTTTTCTCTCTCTCATGCTCTCTTTCTCTCCCTCCCTCTCTCTTTCCTTTTTAAAGCACCATTGTTATATTCCACTTTAGTTGATCCTTCTAGAACACCTGTGCATTGACTAGTATGTACTATTAACTCCATATTACAAGTAAGATTAAGTGGTTGGCCAATTATAACAGCAGTATTTAGTGATGGATGTGAGGCTTTATACAGGTCTTTGGTGGCTTCTGCCTGTAAAATTTTAGAGAAGGAAAGTGAAGAAGACCCATCCTAAGAGAAGCAATGGTGTCCAATCAATCATCAGTGTTTTCAAATGAATTTTAAAGTGGTATTTTAAGGTAGAATTTTAGAATTTAAGGTGGAATTTTAGAGATACCTCTAAGAATGTGGCTCCACTGTGCTTTTCAGTACAAATAATATAGCAGGCAGTTACTATTATTTCTGCCTGATAAAGCTTTGTATATATACATTTGGCCTCTTGCTTTAGAAGATAAATGAACTCACTTCAGGGCTGCATCTATAGGCAGATGATTGAAATTCAGGGAGGTGTTTATATGTATTCAAGAGAGAATTTCTGTCACTGCATTTCTACATGGGAGGTCTCAAAGGGAGTGGATGGATGGAAACAGGAGGGAAGATTGTTTATTGGAAGGAAATGAAAGGGATTAGTTTCTATGGAGGCCAGGGAGGTGACCTAGATTCACAACACTGGAATGTGTACTGTGATAGACACTTCTTAAAAGAGAGAAAGAAATCTTGGATAGAAGGCCTGACTTAATTTCCAGCCAATTCACATCAAGTCTCTTTGAAGGGGTTTTCTGATCCCAAGAGAAGCTTTTATTTGATATATGTTTCATGTGCTGGGTTTATCTAGGGCTCAGATAATCACACAGAGCAGTTCTTGTCTGGATTACTCAGCATGCTCCTGGCCTCAGCAGGCTCTTTTTGGGGCCTTTGAGTTTAAATAAACAAACATGAAATCTGAAAGGCTCACATATGATTCTTAGGTCACAGCATCCTTTCAGAGTAGCTATTCTTATTTCCCTATGAAATTGAAAAACAACCCTATGCATTAGAAAAAATATCCACACGATTTCTCATGTGTAAAAGGCAGATCAGTGAAAATACAAAGAGCAGTGGAATAGAAAATAGAAAGACTGTGTGGTTGCTCATATATTGAATGGTGTCACAGAATGGTCAGTAGTTGCTGAAACCACACCTGATTGACCAGCCTGCAGATTATACTTCCCACAATTTTCTTTCTGGAGCACAGTCATAAGGTATGACTTTTCCTTGAAGAGGTAGGCTTATGTGCCTCTAAGTTTTTGGATCTTAACTTCCCATTGCATATATGTGTGTCTTCCACTGTGATTGTTTAAGTTCTTGAGACCAGGATCGTGTGTGTGCATGTGTTTGTACATCTTTGCATCTCCAGCACCTAGCGAAAACTTAGTTTTGGGGAAGTTCTCAGTACTGTGTGTTTAAAAAGTGTCTCCTTGGTTGACCATTACTATTTTCTAAACCAGAAGATTCCGAAAATCACATGTGGTTCAAAGCCAACAGTATGAATAATTGTTGAAATTGTGCCAAAATTCAGTGCTGTCCTAAATGCTGTTAGTAGTGGTTCCGTTTGCTCTTTACTTAAAATATAAATGGTGGATGGGGCACCTAGGTGGTTCAGTCATTTAAACATCTGACTTTGCCTCAGGTCATGATCTCACAGTTTGTGAGTTTGAGTCCTGCGTCAGCTGTGCTGGCAGCACAGAGCCTGCTTGGGTTTCTCTATTTCTCTCTCAAATAAAAAAAAGAAAGAAACATTTTTAAAAAAATAAAGAAATTGGGTGGTGGGGAAGTCATTAAACCCAAAGTAAATAGAAGGAAGGAAATACTAAAGATTAGAAGAGAGGTAAGTAGAGAATACGAAAAAAAAAGGAGAAAATAAATTATACTGTTACTTCTTTAAAAAGATGAACAAAATTGACAAACTTTTAGCTATATTAACTAAGAGTTTACTCAAATAAGAAATTAAAATAGGGAACTTAGTACCAAACTTACAGAAACAACAACAACAAAAAAAATCTGAATTGTATGCAGAAGAATGAATACCCTTACCAAACATATTGAACAAAACAACAACAACAAACTGAAAAATGGATCAATAACGTATAGGCAAAAAGTTAAAATTATAGAACACTTAGAAGAAAACATAGAGTTAAATATTCATGACCTTGAATTTTAGAATAGATACTTGGAACACCAAAAACATTAACAATAAAGAAAATTATCCTTCATAAAGATTAGAAACTTTGCATCAAATGCCATTATTAATAAATTTTAAAAACCTACAGGGGCGCCTGGGTGGCGCAGTCGGTTAAGCGTCCGACTTCAGCCAGGTCACGATCTCACGGTCCAGGAGTTCGAGCTCTGCGTCGGGCTCTGGGCTGATGGCTCAGAGCCTGGAGCCTGTTTCCGATTCTGTGTCTCCCTCTCTCTCTCTGCCCCTCCCCTGTTCATGCTCTGTCTCTCTCTGTCCCAAAAATAAATAAACGTTGAAAAAAAAAATTAAAAAAAAAAAAATTTTTAAAACCTACAGAATAGGAAAAAAATATTTACAAATCATTTGCAAGTGTTTAGAATCCAGAGTATATAGGCAGGTATAAGTTAACAAGTACACAAACATATTAAAACTTCTTACAATTTTTGGTGTACAATTCTTGACCTTCTTGGTTAAGTTTATTCCTAAGTATTTTATTCCTTTTTGTGCTATTATAAATGGAAACATTTTGTTTTCTTTTTAGATTGTTTATCATCAGTGTATAGAAACACAACTGACTTTTCGTGTTTTTGTATCCTGTAACTGCTGAATTTATTAGAAGTTCCAAAAGTCCTCCCTTCTCCTAGCCCCACAGAATCTTTAGAGCTTTCTATTTATAAAATCATGCTATCTGTAAATAGAATATTCTACTGCTTCTCTTCCAATTTGGATGATTTTTATTTATTTTTCTTACCTCATTTCTCTGGCTAGGACTTTAGAACTATGTTAAATAGAAGTGATTAAAGTAGACATACTTGTCTTGTTCCTGATCTTAGAGGAAAAGCTTTCAGTCTTACATTGAATAGGATGTTGCGATGCGAATATGCAGTGCATGATGAAGAACAGACTGATAAATGTGTTTCACAATTTGTTCTGTAGGTAATATGACCAAGGTACCTCAAATCATAATATTGTCCTAATGAAGGAGAAATAAATCTTGAAGCGGAAATTCTTTCCTATATTTTCCTGGGTTATCCTTCTCACTTTGTGTACTCAACTAGAATCTCTGATTCTTTTATTTAGTTAACCTATTTAGAAATTCTTGGTTATGAAATCTAAAACTCATGCCTTTCAGGTTAATATATTTGAGTATAAATTCTGTCTTGTGTTTTTCAGAAGACGCTTATAAGACCCAGGTTAGAATTGACAATGAGCCAGCTTATTTGGACATTTTGGACACTGCTGGTCAGGTAGGTAATTTTCATAGCTTTCTCTAATCTTTGAGTCCAGTTTAGGCTTTAATCTCAAATCCATTTATCACAAAGAAGAGTTTAACAGTTCAAACAGGACAAGAACAAATTCACAATAGTGATGGGGATTAAATAAGAAAAGAATTGGAAGGGAAATGTGACTCTTTGCCAACAGAATATTTCAACATTCCCATAATGTTTTAAATATAAAAATATAAATGTAGATGTAATATTGTCATCTAAGATGATAAAATTAGTTTATTCCTCAGATGTATGTAAAACTTGTCTTAGACCCTAATATGATGATAATTTTTATTAGAAAAATGTAGTGAGGTAAAAAAGGAAGATCTACTCAGGAAATATGCTCATGGAACCAAGGCTAGAGACAGGCAGAATGGGTGACATAAGCAAGATGCATCACAATCTAATGCATTAATTTACAAATGTATAGATAAGAACAAGGACAAAAACTTCTTTGGTTTAAAAGATACATAAGAAAACAGAAAGGTGGCAAATCAAACAATGATTAGAAAAAAAAATAAGCAAAATATAACCAACCCTCAAGTGGGCATACCTGTATTAATATCAGACAGAACAGATTTTATTGCAAAAAAGCATTAATAAGGTGTGAAAGTGTCCTTTTGTAATGGAAGAATAATCAAAGATAATTTCTGGTCTATATTCAAGACAAATGTGAATCCAAAACACATAAATCCAAAAGCATGTATAATGGGAAACTTTAATGCACCTCCGTGAGTACGTGCTATGTCAAAAAGTAGTGCAGTTGTAGATTTGAGAACTCATTTAGCTGAAACAGCATGTTGCAGTCGATGTGTGAGTAGGCATTCTTTTCACATAAGTTTTTACACATTTTATTGATGTCTAATACAATTGCACAAAATGTAGTCTGAGATTATTTGATATATATATAATTTTGCTTTGTGACTTAGAATGTGATAAACTTTTGGGATATGTTTAAGCTAGTGACTACCTCTCCAGTGGGAAGGGAAGAGTGACAAAGTGGACTTCAACTATTATATGTAATGAGCCATGTTTCATAGAGTTCTGATTAAATATAAGAGAATATTAATAGTTGAGAGCCTGGATCATAGGTTCACAGATCTTCATTATGTTATTTTCCTTTTGTACTTAAAGGATTTATATGTTTAAATGTTCTATTTCATCTCTTTGATATAACTATTTAAAAACACTACATTAACTGGTACATTGGTATATGCCCCTGGCAATACGTGGTCTGTTTCTATATTTATGAGATTTATTAAGACTATTCGAAGTCCATATATTAGCAAACTCATTTGTTCTGAGGGATATTAGGACAATGGGCTTATGGTAGAAGAGGAGGGCTGAAGCCATTGGGGCTATTTAGAGTGGGGAAATTATTTCAGTTACTTGAAAGAGCTGCATTATCCAAGGGAAAATATACTTCTTTTCAGGGGAACTTTAAGCCTAATTACAAGAAGATTGAGTAGATTAAATGTCATTCAATGTAATAAAGTATTTTTTAACATAATGTTATCAAGATCACTAGCATACAGTATATACAGTGTGCTCTTGGTTTGGGGGTAGATTCCCGTGATTCATCACTTACATACAACACCCAATTGTCATTGCAACAAGTGCCCTCCTCAATGCCCATCACCCATTTTCCCCTCTCCTCCACCACCCCCCCATCAACCTTCAGTTTGTTTTCTGTATTTAAGTGTCTCTTATGTTTACCTCCCTCCCTCTCTGTTTATAACTAGTTTTCCCCTTCCTTTTCCCCATGGTCTTCTGTTAAGTTTCTCAATTTCCACATATGAGTGAAAAAATAGGATATCTGTCTTTCCCTGACTGACTTATTTCACTTAGCATAATACCCTCCAGTTCCACCCACATTGCTGCAAATGGCAGGATTTCATTCTTAGTGCCAACTAATATTCCATTGTGTATATACACCACATCTTCTTTATCCACCCATCAGTTGATGAACGCTTGGGCTCTTTCCATAATGTGGCTATTGTTGAAAGTGCTGCTATAAACATTGCCCCTATGAATCAGCACTCCTGTATCCTTTGGATAAATTCCTAGTAGTGCTATTCCTGGGTCATAGGGTAGTTCTATTTTTAGTTTTTTGAGGAACCTCCATACTGTTTTCCAGAGTGGCTGCACCAGTTTGCATTCCCACCAACAGTGCAAGAGGGTTCCCATTTCTCCACATCCTTGTCAGCATCCAGTGTTTCCTGAGTTGTTAATTTTAACCACTCTGACTGGTGTGAGGTGGTATCTCAGTGTGGTTTTGATTTGTATTTCCCTGATGATAAATTATGTTGAGGATCTTTTCACGTGTTTATTGGCCATCTGGATGTATTCTTTGGCCATTTGGATGTATTCATGTCTTCTTCCCATTTCTTCACTGGATTATTTGTTTTTTGGGTTTTGAGTTTGGTGAGTTCTTTATAGATTTCGGATACTAACACTTTTTCAGATATGTCATTTGCAAATATCTTTTCCCATTCTGTTGGTTGCCATTTAGTTTTGATTGTTTCCTTTGCAGTGCAAAAGCCTTTTATCTTGATGAGGTCCCAATAGTTCATTTAATATAATAAAGTATTTGTAACAACTGAAAACCTCCTCTGACAACAACAACAACAACAAGCTTCTTGGGAAATAGCCAACCTACCTCACTGAAAATAGTCAACTAGAATTATGCTTTGGTAGAAAGTGAAACCCTTTGTATTTTTTTAAAGTTTTTTAATGTTTATTTATTTTTGACACAGAGAGAGAGAGAAAGAGAGACGGAGCATGAGCGGGGGAGGGGCAGAGAGATAGGGAGACTCAGAATCCGAAACAGGCTCCAGGCTCTGAGTGTCAGCACAGAGCCCGATGCTGGGCTCGAAATCAGACCGTGAAATCATAACCTCAGCCGAAGTCGGACGCTCAACCGACTGAGCCACCTAGGACCCCACCCTTTGTATTTTTAATAGTCAGTCTACAAGAATGTATGAACACTTACCTGGTCACATTTGGTATTAATGTAATCATGGATAACTAGATGTTTTTCCTCTCCATTGGTGTAGGGTTGGCCATATTACACTGCCCAGGTCAATGAATTGTCAGCAGATGAATCAACCTGCTAGTTCTTGGTTGAGGTCTTAGGAGGCACTAAGGGTGCTTCTGCTATGCATGAAGAGAAGGCATGAGGCAGGTAACCCTTGGTTACAGGAAAATGAGGGAAACACATGGAACAGACCTAGACTGAAATCAAAGACTAGAGCAAAGCCCAGCTCACTCACAATCTGACGCACATCTGTTCTAGCCACCACACAAACTGATGAACTAGAAAAAATCATGAATACTAGTAGCTTCAAGCTCCTAAGTTTAAGTAGCTTTGTCATGCAGCATTATTATGATAATAGCTGTCAGTGCAGCAAATTAAATGAGCCCTTATTAGTTCAATATGCCTAGAGATGGAGACTATTACTTGTTTGTAGATGAAGTGGTGAGTGCAGAGAGAGAAATCTACACATACTGACTCCAGTGCTTTGTAATGCTGAGAGTCTATACTCTGGAATCAATGAAAAACTTGTAAATAAACAATTTTAAAAATGTATATACCCTTATTTTTCTGAGCTCGCTTCAATTGCAGCCAATCATATTCAGAAATGCATCAGTCTCAAAAGACGATGACTTGTTGGCTTCCAAACTATTAATCTCTCACATGCAAGAGATAATCTATACAGTTGATTTAATGAGACTTAGGCCACATAGGGAACAGTAGAGAACACCACTGAAACACATTTAATAATACAATATTGTTTTCTTTTGTAAATATTCCTATTAAACATCTGTTGAAATTTATTACCGTTACAACAAACCCAGGAAATAGAAACGTTACTGTTGCCACGTAGAATTTGAGTAAAATAGTATACAAAGAAATGACTGTCCTTTTGGAGGCAATGTTGGTAGTAGGGCCAACTAAGTGTGTTTGAGCTGTACACATAGCCCTGCAGTACTTAAATAATTCCATGGAGGAATCATTGGCCATCACGAAACAGCATGTTGGAAAGGACTTTTACCTTAACCATTCTTCCAGTGCTTCAATTCTCAATGCTCCTGCCAAATGCTCATTAAGCTTATGTTTGACCAAGTCAGATGATTAGGTACTCTGTTTCTGGAAACAGACAAGAGCTTTTAGGAAACTTTAATTATTTGAAAGTATTTTCTTACAATGAGATTACATTTTCCTCTCCGTACTTTCTACCTATGGGTCTCAGATCCCTTGAAAAAAAAATTGTTACTCATTTTATAAATGAAAAATTTAAGTCTTACAGAGGTTAAATGACTTAACTAAAATAATAGAGCAAACCACTGAGCCAGCTATTACTAGATTCTATCTACACTCCTGTGCAAGCTATTTCTTACTTCACTCCTCTTATGGAATCCCTTTGTATGTATGAAGGTACTATCCTAGGTCAAGAAAATGCAGGATAGAATAGAATTTTGCTTGTGTTCTTAAAATGCTTAAGGTTTGGAGTAATTGGAGATGCTAAATTAAAAATTGCAACAAATTGTGATAAGCAGTATAGCGGAAGTGTAAAATTTTTGGTAATGAGTTATCTCTGATACCTAAATTATTCTTTGTTCTGACCTAAATATAAAAAAATCAATAAAAATAGACTTAAATAACAATATTTACATTAATTTAGATGAAACTCTAACAAAGTAAGTTCAGTTTAATTATAAATGTATTGAATTATTCTCCTCCTTATTAGAAATGATACAAATAATTGTCCTCCAAACACTTCAAATTATATATTTTTTGATGTGCTATATATCTAGTCACTGAAACTTCCTAGGAAGAGCAGAGAATTCCAATTTGGAATATGCAAGCTATGGTAAAGCCATAAGCAAGTCCAGTGAATAAATGTTACTTTATGGGGAAGGAGGAAGTTGGGAGAAGGTGCTTTAAATGAAAGTCCGTTGTTAAAAAGCAAGAATTCAGAGTGATGATAGTTTGCCATTGGCTGAGTTGCAGGGTTAGTAAATTTCTTCTAGAAGATTCAATGTATATATTTTCTTGTTGAGGCCTATAATTAATAATTCTTTCCTGTTGACACTTGTGTTGGGGTGTATAATGGACAGTTCTTCATGTAACTGATATGGTAACTTTTAGCCCTCTGACACTACGTTAGTGAGGATTCTCTTTAATTTTCACATTTCCTGCTTTGATCAAGACCTTTCTCTAGAAGCACCACTGATCAAAAGTCAGTTTTTCTACCACACTAGTGATTTTGTCCTTCAATGCCAGGAAGGACCTTTCCTGGTTGTCATGTTCTACATCAAAGGGCAAATACATAAGCAGTTGGAAACCACTTATGGCCACATTTGGGTGACTAGGTAGGTAAAGAGGGAAAACTCTCAGGCATTTTTCTTCTATAGTCCATATTTATCAAGATTGTAAACATTGAAGATCATCTCCTTATTAGGTACATCATTTTTACAAAGGTTTTACAGGCACCAAATACAAAACTTAAGAACAAAAGAAATACAATACAGAACAAAAGAAATAGCAAATCCAAATTGTCTGGTGGTTCTAAACTGGGACCATAGATCTGAAAGTAGCCAACTGAAAATATTTATTGACATTTGTTCCAACTTAAGGGAGAAAAATTCTCCTTATGGAGGCAAACATACAGTCATGTATGCCTTCTGGAAGTCCCAGTTTAAAGCAGGCACTTAAAACAAAATAGTAAATACTGCAAGAGCACACTGAAAGAATTAACCAAGTGCATTCGGAAAGATAGAGTGCAGGTATAAACATGAGGCAATAGCTAATGGACTCTTTACAAGAATGGCAAAACTTCAAGGATATATTAAACTAATATCTAAAAAATGCTTTTGGAGACAAATGTTATCCAATAATATAGCCTATAAGTTTGCAAATTCAGAGATCATAAAATTGAATAAAAATCCAGCCAGATAATAGTACATATGAAAGAGTTTTGTGAATTCTGAGCCTTGTAACCCTTCAGAAAAAGCAAGTAAAAAATTAAATTGTCACAAGGTCATGATGAGGCTTTCTGAAAGCTCATAATCGGGGGGAAAGTTTCCCCTTCCTCAAGGACTTGGGAAATGTGGACCAGGGCATTTTCTTTCCATAAAAGATATATTAGAAGAAAACAGTGAGGAAAAGGTCTGGTCTGGACATCTTGGAAAAGCTGTCTCTTCAGATGTTTTCTTCTTCAGTGCTGGGAAATGTTTATTTTCAGGTCACCAGATGGTGTGTAGGTCGAGTCAGAGTTTGGTGCTTTCTTTAGATGGGCCACATGAATCCAAGAGTCTATTCCTTGGAATTTGACAGTACAAGGATAAGTTAGCAATACCTGATAAGGGCATTTCTAGTGAAGTTGAAAGGAGTCTGTCTGGAGGTGTCTTTTTCAATAGACAAGATCTCCAAATTGCAAGGTATTATGCTTAAAGTCCTCCCCCAGGAGTGCACTGTGAAAAGATTGCCCTGCTAAAGCATGGTTATTCTTAACAGAAGCAATTAGACCTTTACAGTGTTTAAGTATATATCCTTTTATTAACTGTGGGTCAGAGAAGTCAGGGGCCATGTACATTGGACATCTTGTGACTATCTCAAAGTGTGAGAGTCTGAGTTTCAAAGAGAGTGACTCTGAGATTTAGAAGGACTAAAGGAAGTGCTTTGGGCCAAGGTATTTAGAGGAGCTCTACAGATTTTATCAGTGGAGTCTTAGTAGCATAAATAGTACATTTGACTCTGTGGATTGAGGATGATAAGCACAATGAAAGTGTTATAAAACCAGCCAACAGCACAGACTTGTCAAAGCACATGACCATTAAAATGGATTCCCTGATCACTATAAAGTTTAAAAGGGATTTCCCAAGTAGGGTTCATCTTTTCTAACAGAATTTCAGCCACAGAAGAAGCAGTGGCCTGTATATAAGGGAAATTTTCAGTCCAGTGAAAAATGCATATAAGCCATGACTAAAACCTATGAATAATCCATGAGATGGGGGGAAACTATCTAGCCCATTTGTTTGAGCAGGATTTCCTGCATTGTAATTTACACAGGTGGGACAACTGAGGTAGGGAATTTTTGTGGCCTTATTAATATTTTTATACCAATATTGGTTCATGAATTCTCTTAATGTATCAGTAGGCCAATGGTTTAATGACAATGGTATAGTGGTAAGTAGTGAGAATTTTGGAATTTCTCATAGTACCAAATTGCTACTTGGCCCAAACCAGAGTTCTCCCTTTTTTTTGAATGAGCACTTACTAGGTTGTCAATATTGTATTTCTTTCCTGGGTCCAATTTCTGAGTATCTTTGGGCAATTTTTCCAAATTATCATTTGGGAGAACATCTTTTTCAACCACAACTGAGTTTTGGCTATTAATTTCCTTGAAAGCAGTGTTTTTGGTAGAAATAATAGTGGTTAGGGTTAGGGTTTTCTTTGGTCTCCAGAGAGTTGAATTTGGAATGCCTAGGAACCTTAATAACCAGAGCATCCAGCAAAAGTATGGTATCTAGTAAATCTTGGATAAAGGATCCATTTTTAACTTTTCCACACTGGAGGTAAGAAAACATTAATATTTCCTAGCATCCCAAAGTCAGGAGCTATCCTAAAGGCATAGGGACTAGGGGTATAAATGTTTGCGGTTTTACAGTTGGTGAAGATACAAGGACGGTTAAAGGGTATCCCATGATTTCTTCAGTAGCCTTAACTAAAAGGGGAGTGGTAGGAATGGTTCTGAGGCAAGAGGGATATCCTTGGGCTACAGTACCCTATGGGTTAATAATGGTCTGTATGTTTTGGGGTGGGTATTCCAATGGCATTCATTCCCTTTCTTCACATACAAAGAGGAAAAGGGGAAATTGATAATTAGGATGTCTGAGGAAGCTTTATTAGACTTTAAAGTCCCAAAAGTTATATCTTCTGGATCCATATAATAGGATTAGGTATGTCATTTGTTTTAGTAAAGGATACAGAGGTTGAGCCGTAAGGGAGAAGCCGGGAATCTAATTTTGAAAGTAGCTAGCCACTCCAAGAAAACCTCATAATTGGCACTTACTTAGTTTTAGGTTTGGGGAAGTTCAGGATGCTATAAAGCCAACCTGGGTCCAAATGTAGTTCTTGTTCTGAGGTCAGGTTCCATAAGTATTGAATCTGAGTTTAGCAAACTGTAATTTTGGGGGTATCTCATGTCTCTTTAAGGCCAAAAATTATAATAGATAGATGCTGCCTGTCATTGAAGAGGTTTCAGAAGACAGAGAGAATAAAATCATCTACTTACTGTAACAAAATAGAGTGTGCAGAAAACTTATCATCCAAATCAGCTTTTAAGGTGTGTGAAAAGTAAGGAGACTCTAAAATTCTGGGGCATTACTATCCAAGTGCATTTCTGTTCTTTCCAAGTGAAGCAAAAAGATAGTGGCTATCTTTATCAACCTGAATAATAAAATTCACTGTATAAGTCAATTACATGAAAATTCGCTTTTAGTGGAAATGGATTCTGGTAGCAAATGGGGAGGGGGTGTTAGGTAGGAACAACAAGGTGCCAAGGGATAACAACATTAGTTATTTCTTGGTGGTCCTGGACAAATCTTCATCCATCGCTGTTGGGTTTTCTTGTAAGTAAAAGAATGGGTATTATAGCCACTAGTGCAGGGGATAATGAGCTCCTGCACCTTGTAATCTTCTATTATGGGCTTGATGCCTTGAAGAGTTTCTTTATTTATGGGGTATTTATTAATTCTGGAAAGAGGGTTTTGAGGGGCCTATCTGAATCTTGATGGAAGGTACACCATGGATTCTGCCAATATCAGTTAAAGATCTTGCCCATATAGAGGATGATAGCTGAACCAATAAGGACACATGATTAGTATCCCAAGACTCAGCTAAAGTGTTGTCAAATTGAGCAAGTAAAAGATGTTGAAAGGTCATTTAATTCACCTGGTTGGTTTGATTACTATTGTCAAATTCTAGAATTATTTCCTCCTTTTGAGAGAAAGGAATTCTAGCATATTTTTCTAAGAACTCTCTACCCCCCAAGGTAGAGGGGTAGAGGAACTAAGGACAAAGGAGTGTTTATCTCTCAAAGGGCCTAGGTGATGGACATAGGTTCAGAGACAGGAACCTGTTGAGATTGACTAGATACCCCCATTATTGAAACTCTATTAGTACTCCTAGGCAGGAGTTACTTTTAAACAGTGGGGTTCAGCCCTGAGAATGTAGCTCTGGTGTCAGTAAAGACAGAAATTCTTTTCTGGAGAGTGGTTTCTTTGATCCAATTAAGAGGGAGGATTGGGAAGAGCCCCTGTAGTTCCTCAGAACCCCTTATTGAGACTTAGGGGGCATAAGAAAGGCTGGCTAGAAGGCTGAAGGTGCCTGAATCACTTAAGATGGTAGCAATCTTTTTTTCTAACATCCTGGCTCTTGGCAATAACAGTAGAAGCAAGGAGGTTTTTCGTTTTGTGTAGGGGCCTTCATTTGCCAAAGTTGAAAATTAAGAATTTTAGAGGTGTCTCTCTCAGGTGACTTACCTAGGGTTCAAGTGAGCTGGTTTGCCAAGTTAACTAAGTATGGAGTGGACATAGTTTTCCATTCCATTCTGGTCCCTTACCTAAAAAATATCATGGTTCAGCCCATTAACAAAGTTAAATACTACTTGAGTGGATTCAACGTCTAAGAAAGACCAGAATTATTGTTAAAGATAATTTAATGTTGATTATAATAGTAATAAGCAGGTTCATGAGGATTTTGTGTGCAAGTCTGAATTTTGTTTTAATCAATTTAGGAAAGGCTACTGTAATTGCTCAGTGGAGATACCCAGGGAGTGTTCTAGCATTTTGTCAAAAATTAGGGGTCAGTTTCTCTAAATTCCTCTAAAACATTTCAAAATGTTACTATCAGAGGTGTGTGGGTGGCTCAGTTGGTTAAGCATCTGACTCTTGGTTTTGGCTCAGGTCATGGTCTCACAGGTTGTGATTTCAAGCCCCACTATCCATACTGAGCCTCCTTGGGATTCTCTTTCTTCTTCTCTCTCTGTCCCTTGCTCCCATCTCTCCAAATAAATAAACTTTAAAAAAATGTTCCCATCAGGCTACTTTCACCAATGTTTGGCCAACTTAGATGTAAATCCGAGAAATCAAGTTGGTAAGTTTGAATAATTATGACAAATTCTTAGCAAACCTATGGGAACCTCCTAAGTCATTTTAGGAAATTCTGCATGGCTAACAATTCAGCTTTAGTCCAAGGAACAGAATAAATTTGGGGTTTATTTGAATCATCAGAAGACTTAACTTTAACGGGGCAGGTTTTAATATGTTGGGGAGGAAGGAGGCGAAGGGGAAGAGATTCAGACAATAAGGGAAGTTTGGCAAGAGAATGAGAATGGTGAAACAGCTATAGAGGAGGTGGACCCAGTGTAGACAGGGAGGATAATGTCATGGAAGGTGGGTCCTCAGCAAAAGGTGGCTGCCATGTGTTCTGAGACAAGGAAGATGGGGAAGAAAAAAGCCTCAGAACCCTTTTTGTTGTTCTTGAATTGTTTGCTTCCCTCAGTCTAGCAACTGGATTTTTCACAGGGCAATTTTCACAGGGCTGATGATGTTTGGAAGTTTCAAAATACCAATCAAAATAAACATCCAATCCACTGACAATTTAGAGCCATGCTGTCCAACTCAGTTTTGAGAAAGGTAATCTTGGGCAGATCAAAAGTTCTCCATAATAGCAATTGATGTTCTAAGTTACTTTTGGTTGGGTTGGTCCATTTAGTGAGAAATGCAGATAAAGGGGCACCTGAATGTGTCAGTTGGGTAAATGTCTGAGTCTTGATTTGTGTTCAGGTCATCATCTCATGGTTCCTGAGATTGAGCCCCATGTCAGGCTCTGTGCTGACAGCATGGAGCCTGCTTGGGATTCTCTCTCTCTCTCTCTCTCTCTCTCTCTCTCTCTCTCTCTCTCAATCCCTCCCTCCCTCTGTTCCTCCTCCTCCTCCTCCTCCTCCTCCTCCTCCTCTTCTTCTTCTTCTTCTTCTTCTTCTTCTTCTTCTTCTTCTTCTTCTTCTTCTGTCTCTCTCCTCCCTCTCCTCTCCTCCCTCTCTCTCCTGTCTCTCTCTCTCTCCTCTCTCTCTCTCCTGTCTCTCTCTCTCTCCTGTCTCTCTCTCCTGTCTCTCTCTCTCTCCTGTCTCTCTCTCTCTCTCTCCTGTCTCTCTCTTCTGTCTCTCTCTCTTCTGTCTCTCTCTCTTCTGTCTCTCTTATGTCTCTCTCCTCTGTCTCTCCCTCTCCTCTGTCTCTCCCTCTCCTCTGTCTCTCCCTCTCCTCTGTCTCTGTCTCTGTCTCTCTCCTGTCTCTGTCTCTCTCCTCTGTCCCTCTTCTCTCTCTCAAAAATAAACAAATTTAAAAAACAGAAATGCATATTAAAAGGAAATGCCTATAATATTTAAACAAAAACCTGGTTAGGGTCCAAGAATGGGGGAGGCAGCACACTGAAAGCGTTTTGATGATTGGGATCATATTTCTTAGAGGGTTTCTCTAGAGAGAAAGAGAGAGAAAGAGAAATCCTAAACTGCACGGTTTCAACAGGACAAGCCCAGCCCCAAAGGAATTGAACAAAAGACCAGCATAGTTCCAACAGGAAAGATCTAGTCCCAAACAGGAGTCAGGACCAAAGGCAAAAGGAGTATTCTCAGAAAAGATAAAGCCTTAAAACATATCCTGACTAACATCTGGAGAGCTCAAAACACAGAGTGGAGCTCAAAATCCAGGAGAAAACTTAACTTCAAACTGCAGGGTTGGTAAGAAACCAGGGAGTTCAATCACCTCTGTGGGTACCAGCACCTGTTTGCTAACTAGTTTCAGTTATTGGGGGTCATCTCTGGATACCACTTATCATCAAATAACATTTACCTTCAAAATAAAAAAAAAGTTATTTTACCATCAGAGATGAATTTTTTCAGTAATAGCAGATAATAGCAGTCAGGATATGCAAGCTATGGCAAAACCATAGACAAGTCCAACAAATGTTATTTTTATGGAGAAGGATGAAGCTGAGAGGGATTGTTTTGAATGCAAATTGATTGCAGAAAGGCAAGAGTTCAGGGTGATGATGGTTTCTCATGGGCTGAGTTGCAGAGATGGTTGATTTCTCCTGGAAGATTCAATGTACATCTTCCCCTATTGAGGCCTATAATTGACAATTCTTTCCTGTTGATGATTCTTCCATTGGGGTCTAGAATTGGCAATTCTTCATGTAATTGACATCGGTGGTATGACATCCCCTTCTAGCTTCCTGACTGCACTTGAGTAAAGTTTCCCTTTAATTTTTATGTAAACTAGAAATAAAACTTTATCTTAAGGGCTTGCCATAATAGTCAGAAATATATGAAGAAAAAGTAAAAGAAAAAATTTTAAATACATTCAAAAATATAGACAGAAGAAAAAATATAGGCAGAGATTAAAATACAAACTGATATTAACAGTATCAGCATTAAGAGAATAGTTCAGTTCTAAATATGACAAAAGAGAGCATGTTTACAACCAGACTTGTGTCCTGAATTGATAAATCTCGATCATACACTTTGATTTTTGGGAAAACAGGCTTATGTCATGGTGAATGATTATGTTGGCTCTGAGACAATTCACTATTAACAGTACTACAAACAGGATGGTCCTAAATCCTAATTTTCCAAGGGCATTCCTAGTTAGTACTTGGTATAGATGAATCAATGCTTGTTAATTTTTTTTTTAGCATTGCTATTCCTTCAAAAATGCTCTGTTTGGATTATAATTTATATATTCATCCGAACTATAAACTATTAGCTTTCTTCTCCAGTAAAGTGGCTCTAAAAGGTGACTGTAAAACACCTGTAGGGAGGTAGGTGGAGGATGGGACAAATAGGGGATGGGGATTAAAGACTACATTTACCATGATGGGGGCGGGGGAGGGTGAGGGGGAAGAAAAAAAAAAAAACACTTGTGATTTAAAGCAAAGCCAGGAAAGCAAACCACTAAGCAAATAAGCCCAGAAACCAGAAAAAAAAAAAAAAAAAAAAAACCCATGACTTGTAATAGCCAAACCAAATGTCAAAAGAAAAAAAAATCCATGGAATAAATTTCCTATATTCTTTAAGAACTTTCTCATAATGAAAGAGACTCTCAGGTCCTCAGTCTCTGTCATTTTGATATTGGAGTCAGATATAATACATGCTGGTTCCTTTTTCCTGAAGAAGTTTTAGAAGCAAAATTTCAGAAGTGGGTTTCTGTAAGTAAATATTTTTATAGTTGAAAAAGAAAAACTGACAACCTATAATTTAGGAGCAAGATAAAATTTTTATTTTATTTTATTATTTTATTTTATTTTATTTTATTTTATTTTATTTTATTTTATTTTATTTTATTTTATTTCAGAGAGAGAGAGAGTGTGCAAGTGGGGGGGAGGGGCAGAGGCAGAGAGAGAATCTCAAGCAGGCTCCCCATTCAGTGCAGAGCCCAATGCAGGGCTCAATCTCATGACCGTGGGATCATGACCCCAGCCAAAATGAAGAGCCAGAAGCTCAACCAGCTGAGCCACTCAGTGCCCCAAGAGAAAATTATTTTAAAACACAAGATGAAATGCAGTAGTTTAGAAGTATGTAAATCTGGGACAAACATTTCTAAAGCCAGATACAATGATATTCATAAATAACATTATTAAACTATCAAAAATTGTAAGTTATATTTTGGATTTTCTGCTAGTACAATATAAAAACAAACTTCTACAGGATGACCATTAAAAATTGGTTTTCGTGTTTATTTTGAAGAGAGAGAGGGCTCATGCATGCAAGTAGGGGAGGGGCAGAGAGAGAGGAAGAGAGAGAATCCCAAGCAGGCTTCATGCTCTCTGTGCAGAGTCCACCATGGAGCTCTATCTCACAAACTGTGAGATCATGACCTGAGCCAAAATCAAGAGTCAGACACTTAACAGACTGAAGCATCCAAGTACCCCAAGATGATAATTTTTAGATGTTCTAAATATAAATTTCTATTAACTTCAGGAGGTGAGGGGTGGGGGAGGAAATCGCTAGACAGTGAATTGTATAAAAATACAAAGAAGACACAGAGGCCCATAACCATGTCCTTAGTAATTTAGTGTATGTACAATGCAACAATAAGATGATATCTGTATATATCTATCTATGCACATATCTCATTCTCAACATGATTAGTTGGGCATCCATAGGTTTACACTGGATTAATCATTTTATAAGGACAAAAGAAGCAAAATCACTATAGTCTCTGGCCTTGAAAAGCTTGCACTTTTATTTTTGCATATGTTTAAGAAAGAATCTAGATTCAGAACTGAGGGAAGCGATGTGAAATTTATTGCTGTGTCTTAATCATATTACCTCTTTAGCTTTCTCTTATAAACATTGAGTGTTCCTTATTAAACCATGTTTTAAGCATCTAATTACTCACCAATGTGATATGTGGAACGTTAAGATTTATATTTATCATTTATATTTTTAGCTGAAACTTGGCAGCCCAAACCTGCCATATTAAAAAAAAATTATATACACTTAGCCTAAATGTACCAAGTAAAATGACTACTAAGACACTTTAAATATACTTTTGATCAAAAATAACTGAAAAACGGGCTGTCATTCAATGAACTCATCATTCAAAGTATTTCCTTTAGTATTCCACTTTTGTGGTGGACAGTGCAGGGCTTTGCATCCTATAATTACTGCTGGACTACTCTGCAAACAACTTACACAAAGAAAAGTCCTTAGTAGAATCTCTACTCAATTCCTAAATGTTTTTTCTTAATACCCATGTAAATGACAATAATTATGAACATGTAAAATTAGAAGGGGGTTTAGAAGTCACATGTCTTCCTCTGTTTATAAATAAAAATTCTGGGGCTCAGAAGAGCTAATTGGCTTATCCAAGGTCACATGGCTTTTAAATGCCTATATTAGAGTGAATGTCATGCTATGTCCATAAGTCATTCCTAAAATCGTGCAGTGATGCATTACCTCCTCTAAAAGCCATTTCTGTGGACAGTATTGAACTATTCATGACTGCTTGCTATTAGTGTATCACTTTTTTGACAGTACTAATGATACTTTGATTAAAAGAATCTTAGTTGAAAACCCCCAGTACAGGAAACTGACAAGAACAATGAATCAAACTCGCGATGGTAACACCAAAGAAGAATCTAAAGAAAAAGAATGCCATCAGTACAGGAGTTTGTTTGCCACCATGTTTTACCCCTTTATATATTCTATAACATTTTGCATAAAGAGCTTATCTTCCCTACTTCTAAATGTCAAGGGGATTTGTAGTTTTTTTTTTCCTTGAGTTACATTGTCATGTTGATCCATTAGGAAAAGATTTGAGTGATAAATTAATAACAATATTGCATCCATTTGGCATCTCTCTGAATGATCAAATTAGCAAGAATAATAAGGTCAGCCCATACCACTTGTTAGGACTCCTGTACAGCTATATCCTGAAGGAAGAACCCAATTATGAATAAGTACTCCATAGAGGCACCTGGGTGGCTTAGTTGGTTAAGCTTCTGACTTCAGCTTAGGTCATGATCTTGAGATCTGTGAGTTCAAACCTCTGTGCTAACAGCTCAGAGCCTGGAAACTGCTTCAGATTCTGCGTGTGTGTCTCTCTCTGACCTACCCCACCCTGACGCTCTGTTTCTCTCTCTCTCTCTCTCTCTCTCTCTCTCTCTCTCTCTCTCTCTCAGTAAACATGTTTAAAAAAAAATAAGTACTCTATAAAAGTGAATGAAACATTTGGGCATATGACCTATATATTCCCTATATCTAACATGAGTGGGATATGTAGAATTAAACAAACATTATCTCTGAATCACTCTCTTCTCATTCTTAAAACAGATTAAATGTTACTTAAAACATTTGTGTTCTATCATTCTATCGTTCTTAAAACTGTTTCGTTCATTCAACAGTGAATTATTATGTACCAAACACTGCTTATGTTCTGTCAACAGCTAGTAGCTATGACAGATTCGAACAAGTTTCAAAAATGTCTCCTGTCTTTAAGAAATTGGGAATTTAGTATAGTAGAGGCAAGAGATACCTGGTTTGTTAACAGAAAATGTCACTAATGTGTCATAAAGGTACCTCTCAAATTAAAGAATGAAAATGAACTAGTTTTGCTCACACAAAAGGATAAGCAGAGAAAGATAACACAGGAGGGCTTTTTCCAATTAATGGTTAATTTCACTGAAAGATATATTTATACATAAAACTTCTAACAACTGAGTTTGTTAAAAACAAGTGGGTGATAATGCCTATCATCACAGGCATTCTAAGGAATAGATCATTTTGATGATAAAACCAAAGGTATTACAAGTTTTTTTATTTGATTTCTCTTTTTCTTCAGGAATATAGCAAGATTATGATAAACATTTTTTTTTCTGTGTTCTTTTGGGGGAGAATAGAGTGAGATATTCTGGATGTGTTGGGGCATCGTGTATAATTGAGAAAGCTACAAGGGGTAAAGAGATGAATTAGAGGAAAGTTGGGAAAACTGACCTCCATGCTTGGGAAACAATATAACAGGGAAGACAGAATTTGGGATAAGGAGGAACAATAGCTTTATTTCTTTGCCAGGCAAAGGAGGTTGTAGCAGGCTATGACCTTCAAAAACTGTTAAGCCTGCCAGGGGTAAGGGGCTAGGGAGTTTTGTAGGGATATACAGGCTCTAGCCAGTTTCAGCAGTAATTGTGTGTGTGTGCTCCTGATTTGTCATTTTCAGGGTGGTACTGGGGTCCTGAAACAAAACGTTGAGGAGGGGAGATTTGCGGAAGAGAGGAGAAAAGTTGCTTTAAAATCAAGCTTAACTGAAGCATTAGTGCAGCCATTTTGATTTTTGTTAACCTTTATGCTTTTAAGCAGTTTCAAAAGGAAATAGAAAATAGAGTTCTTACAACTAAATCCAGACTTTAAAGGAAAAAGTTTGATGTTACTTTGTAGATCCTCTTTCTATACTTGATGCCCAGGTTGGCACATTGGGACCATAGAACAAGGGGAAGAAAACTTATTCAGAAATAAGGACATGAATTTGGCTGCCATGACTATGGACACTGAGTATGGTAAACAGAATACTGTAGAAAATCACTTAGGAAATACTAGCAGTCTGTACATACATCATAGTTAACATATCAAAATTAGTGTCTGGTGTCTCATTAGGTTTTGGTTTTGGTGTTTTGGTGTTTTCTTTTGTTGGTTCAAAACTCCTGGTGAACTTATTTTCTGTTAAACTATTCTTATGCCTAAGAATCCTTAAAAGCCCTGGAAAATAAATGTGTTGCATTTCATATGAAATTCAGAAACAGATGGAGTTTGGGGAAACCAAACTTCTCCATTAGAAATCAATTCTGCAATTAGGCAGTAGAGCTGCTGAAATGCTCTGTCATTCAAGGAACTTGGGTTATTCATAGTAGCAACTATTGTAAATAGCGTGCTGATTTTGGCTTCAACAAGTAACTGGAGACAAACTGTGACCAAAAGAATTAGAAAATATATTGCCCCAGAACCATGAAGTACCTTCAAAGTAAGAAACTTCTAATCAATAGAATTTGATGAGGAGCCACTTATAGAATTGTCCTGGAGACTCTTTAAGTTTATCTGTATTCCCAAATCCTCTAATTTCTGAATTCTTTTTAATACAAATGAAAATAATGAACACCTCATTCAGTGATTACTCAAAGTTATAGGGGGTCTCAGACTGGCGGTTTGAAACTAAATGATGAGTCCACCCGCTAAGTATCTTTAGTATCACTAAAAAATCAAAAGACATGTTTTTCCTGCCAGCCTCCTAAACCAAAAAATGTGCACCCTACTTTCATCTTTGAAGCAAAGCTTTCAACTCCCAAAGGCTCTTCAGATAAATATACTTTCATACCTAAACATAATACTTGTGTGAGTTGCTCTGACAGTTATCTAGGTTCTTGTAGCTTATTATCCAAAAGTGCTGTTCTCTCACCCTGAATCAATTCAAGTTTCAAATGAAAGCTAAAATATCTAATGGAAATTCAAAATGCATTTTTATCAGTAATATTTTTAATGGCTCGTAAGCTGAGTCCCTCAAACGATAGAAATAGTTTTAAAACCATTTTAAATGGGTTCCTCTTCCCACTTTTTTTCCCTCCCAACTATAATACAGGAAAGCCTCATTACGATAAAATGCTATTACATTTCTTTGCAAATGTTCAACTTTGATTTCAAAACCAAGTTGCTGTTCTGGGAAAGCCAAGATGCTTCCTGTACAATGACTATTTTATTTGAGGCAGGTCTCTTGTATAAATAAGGTATAGGTCTGCCGTTATAGCTACCCGTGTTCCTAAACTTTTTCTCTCCTTTAGTCTCATGCCTAAAAAATAAAATAAAATAAAAAAGAATACTGAGTTATAGAGCAATAAAAAATAGACATGAAGTGAGATAGTTGTTTTTATCTAATCAACTACAAAGAGCTAAATTCAGTCAAACATCTTCTCATTTAACTATAGAAAGTCAATGAAACTAATACATTTACAGGAAGTTTGGTGCCAGTGCTGTGGACTACCATCTCTCCCCTCTGAGAGAATACTGTATTAGTTAGGGTTTTCCTGAGAAACAGAACGAATAGAATATTAATATTGATATGGATAAGAGGAACTTTATTATGGTAATTTGCTCACACAGTTATGGAAGCCAAGAAATTCACAATATGCTTTCTTCGGGCTGGAGAATCCAGAAAGTCTATGGTGTAAATTCAAATCTGAAGGTCTGAGAACTGAGGTCCTGATGGTGTAAATTCCAATATGAGCCCAAAAGCCCAAGAACCAAGATCTGCAGTATCTGAGAGCAGAAGATGAATGTCTCAGCTCAAGCAGAGTGAATTCATCCTTTTTCTACTTTTTTGCTCTATTTGGACCCTCAACAGGTTGATGAAGTCAACCACATTGGGGAATGCCATCTGCTTTACTCAATTCAGCAATTCAAATGCTAATCTTCCTGGAGACACCCTTAAAATTAGACCCAGAAATAAAGTTTTATCAGGTGTCTGGGTAACCCTTAGCTCCATCAAGTTGACACCTAAAATTAACCATCATGAATACCATTTGTGGAAGCTCTTCCATTAATTGGAATCAAAATATCAGATGACTTCATTCTAGTACTTGTGGTAGTTAGAGAAGAATTTATTGCTGCTTTCACTTTGTGGTTCTGGTAAAATCATAGGAAATATAGCCTTAATAGTGATATAAGTGGTGGCTCCAGGAATATGCTTAAAAAACTTACTGGGGGTCAAATCACTCATGTGGTCAAATATCTTTACACTAGATTGTGATGATGCTAACTGTTCTCTTGGGCATAGGTGCCAGGTCTTCTCTGACATTGATCTTGTGCTCCAGTAGTACATGAGAGAAATGTGTAGTTACAGTTGAGAGTCAGCAAGGCAGTGGGATGGGGTAACATTAAAGTAAGCTTGCTTGATACTTGAATAGCTTTAGCTAGGTCTTGATGAGAACTCTCAGTATTTATATAATCATTTTAGAATTTCTGTGTTGAACCTGAGTTAACATGTCCAGCAATAACTGTGTAATCATTTCCAAAACTCCACTTCTGCAGTAACTGATAACAACTTTAATAATATTTCCAGCCAGACATTTATTCCTCTTTGAGGGAAGAAAGATCATGCAGATTGGGGTCACTTCAGGAAAAACTGAAATTCTTGAATTGTTTTTATAGTAGAGAATTGAGGCAAATGCTTGGTGGGTATATAGTGACTATAAAATTTATGCTTTTTGATTTTTATATATAAACCTTATAAACCAGAATGACTTTTAAAATAATCCCCAAAGCTATATTAGCTGTTCAACCTATGAATAACATAGTCTTTAAATATGGCACCACATCTGGAATCCTACAAATCAGACTCTCTAAGATGCACTGAGAAACTTTAAGAGCATAAAAAATAAACAAAAACTAACAAGTAATTTTAAATGTTAAAAATATTAGAAGAAAGGTGATTGATTAAAAATATGCAAATAGGATATTTTGAGAAGCATGTTTAATAACACAAATAATTTTCTTTCTTTTTTTAATATAAATATTTTTCTATACTCAGGGAATAATGAGCAATGCCTTGCCTGGGGAAAAAAAAACATAGTCAACATATTTTCTGGTAATAGTAAACTGTACATAATCTTAATGAATAGTGCTAACCTATGCCATGGGTATAGCATCTGTTAAGAAAGTTAAGTTGGAAAATACCTTCATAACTAATTAATATTAAAGGGGTGGAGTTAACTGCCAGCTTGGACTCAGGATCATTTGAGTACTGCTGCATACATAGGCAATAACTCAAAGAATTTGCCCAAAATCTTCTAAGTGTTACATGATTCCTGAGGGTTTTGCCCATGTAAGTTTGTTCGTGATGTTGGGTAATACAGATTCCGTGACAATTTTTAAATTTCCTTTTTTTTTTTTAAGCTTATTTTGAGAGGGAGGGAGACAAACAGTGGCAGGGCAGAGGGAGAGCATGAGCAGGTAAGGGGCAGAGAGAGAGAGAGAGAGAGAGAGAGAGAGAGAGAGTGTGAGTGTGAGTCAGAGTCTCAGCCAGGCTCTGTACCGTTAGCACGGGAGCCTGATGGGGGGGCTTGAACTCATGAACTGTGAGATCATGACCTGACCCGAACCCAAGAGTCAGATACTTAACTGACTGAGCTACCCATTCCCCCTGTTAAATTTCCTTCTGAGTTGTTCCTCAGAATAGTGAACCCTCTTGAAGTTTCTGTGTTTTTAGAAATCTCCTACAGAAAATCAAAGCTTTAACAGGGTTTGAGACTTTCCAGTTAATATATTGAAATGAACTTGCTAATTATTTGTTAATATTATTTACTTTATTTTTTTAATGTTTTTTAATTATTTTTATTTTTGAGAGCGGGGAGGGGCAGAGAAAGAAGGAGACACAATCTGAAGCAGGCTCCACGCTCTGAGTTGTCAACACAGAGCCCAACACAGAGCTCAAACTCATGAACCATGAGATCATGACCTGAGCTGAAGTCAGACACTTAACCAACTAAGCCTCCAGGCACCCCAATCAATTACTTTTTAAAAATGTTTTCTATCTCTTGTTTGGTAGTGTGTTTAGCCTCATTTATATTTTCTTGGAAATTGACTTTTGCTAAATTTACTTTAGTGAAGAGGTGCCAACTGATTGCTTTAAGTGGTCCACATGGACAGTGACCTCCCTAGTCATCATCTCAGAAATTTCTTAGACATCCATGTAGGCATAAGGTAACTGACTGTTATTTTCTAAAAGCTGTAATGTCTTCACTAGGCTATTATTCCCCCTTTGGAACAGGTAAACCTCTAAGCAATGGTTCATAGTAAAAGTAAATTATAAACTTTTATTAGTGTGACAATTTCATCCTATGATTTAATCTTAAGTGGAGTGCAATGACCTAAATTGACAAATGAGTGGTCCTTACAGCCTATTAGGAAAATAGCAACCTTCTAGCCTTGGCCTTCAATTCTCTTTGCTTCAAAATAGAATAAATTGCCTCTTAATATGTAAACCCCAGAGAGTACACTGATGTATGAAAATTTCCAATAAGTCAAAAAGCTGTCATTTTAAACTTAATGTCTGTTGAGGATCTAGCCTGAAGGCTGTTCAACTGTAGAGTTTAAGAGCAATGATCTAATACTTGTCATATTCTCATTTTATATATATTTTATATATGAAAAATATACATATTATAAGATATGGTATATGTGTATATTTTAATCCTTGACCAGAAATGAAATGCTACTTTAACTTTTTAAAATCCTATAAAAGTATTTTCTTAGTTGTCTTAAAATGACCATGTCCCAATATTGACAAATCTCCTGCAGCTCTTAATTCTAGCAATTAAATGGTCAAACAGTAAGACCCCAAATTATCTTGTAAACAATTACAAATAACTTATTCAATAAGAAAATTTTGATAGGAGACTATGTTGTTAACATATGACACTGGACCAAGGAAGTGGATAAGCAAAGCAGAGATGGGCTCTTATCTCATGGAGCCTGGTTTTGTGCAAAAGAGAGATGAAAAACTGTAAACTATAGAATACCAACTATGCAAAGGAAACCTGGCCTAATATAGAGGGTTGAGTGAAGGCTTTAAGTTGAGAAGTGAGTTTGAATTCATAAGGCAGATAAAAGGGGAAAAAAGTATTCCAGATGTGGAAATTGGCTTGTGGAGGTGTCTGTAGTGGGGGAAATGATGATAGGTTGCAAACTGAGAAGTCTAGTACTTTCCAGACAAGGAGCATGAGACGACGCATGTGACAAGATGGGGTGAAAGAGGTCAGTCTGATCATACCAAGGCAAAGTAATCATTCAGAATTTTATTCCAAATGTACTAGAAATTGCTGATGAAGAGTAACAAAATCAGGATTGTATTTTTTTAGCCAAATTTAGCAGTGGGGGGTTGTAATCAGGGTTGTACATATTTTTTTTTCTATTTCACCCATCTTCTCACCTACCGTTCCCTCCCCTCCCCATGGTAACCACCAGTTTGTTCTCTGTATTTGAGTATGTCCCTTTTTTCCCCTTGTTTTGTTTATTTGTTTTCTTAAATTCCAAATTAGTGAAATAATATGGTATTTATCTTTCTCTGACTTATTTCACTTAGTGTTATACCCTCTAGATCTATCCATATTACTGCAAATGGCAAGATACCATTCTTTTTTATGGCTGAATAATATTCCACTATGTGTGTGTGTCTGAGTGTATACACCACATCATCTTATCCATTCATCTATTGGTGGACATTTGGGTTGCTTTCATATCTTAGCCATTACAAACAATGCTGCAATAAACATAGGGGTGTATGTATTTTTTTGAATTATTGTTTTCTTACTCTCTGGGTAAATATCCAATGGTGGAATTACTCAATCACATGGTAATTTATTTTTAATTTTTGTCTACAGTGGCTGCACCAATTTGCATTCTCACCAACAGTGCATGAGGGTTCCTTTTCCTTTATATCCCTGCCAACACTTGTTATTTCTTATCTTTTTTATTTTAGCCATTCTAATAGGTATAAACTGATATCTCATTGTGGTTTTAATTTGCATTGCTTTGATGATGAGTGATGTTGAGCATCTTTTCATGTGTCTGTTGACCATCTGTATGTCTTCCTTGGGAAAATGTCTAATTTGTCCTTTTCCCATTTTTAAATTACTTGTTTTTTTGTTACCGAGTTATTTAAGTTCTTTATATGTTTTCTATATTAACCTCTATTCTATGTATCACTTGCAAACATCCTTCATTCAGTAGGCTACCCTTTTGTTTCCTTCAGTGTGCAAAAGCTTTATGTTTTGGTGTAGTCCAATAGTTTAAATTTTGCTGTTCTTTCGCTTGCCTGAGGAGACCTATCTAGAAAAATGATTCTATGGCCGATGTCCAAAAAGATTATTGCCTATGTTTTCTTGTAGGTGTTTTTGGTTTCAGATCTCACATTTAGGTCTTCAATACATTTTGAGTTTATTTTTGTGTGTGGTTTAAGAACATGGTACAGTTTCATTCTTTTGCATGTAGCTGTCCAGTTTTCCTGGCACCATTTGTTGAAGAGACCACCTTTTCCCCATTGTCTGTTCTTGCTTCCTTTCTCATTGATCAATTGACCATAAGAGCATGGGTGTATTTCTGGACACTAATCTGTTCCATTGATCTATGTATCTATTTTTGTCCCAGTGCCATCCTGTTTTGATTACTATAGCTTTGTGGTATATTTTCAAATCTGAGATTGTGACACCTCCCACTTTGTTCTATTTTTTCAAGATTGCTTTGGTTATTAAGGGTCTTTTGTGGTTTCATGCATATTTTAGGATTATTCTAGATCTGTAAAGAATGTATTTTGATAATGGATTGCATCAGGCTTGTATTTTTAGACTTGGTATACTGTAGAGAAAGAACTATAAGGAGACAGAGTAAAAAGAGAAAGATCATTAAGAGGCCTTTACAGAATTCCAGGTGAAGTATTATATGCCAGCCAGGTAGAAAGAAGTGGCAAACTCCAGAGTTAATTCAAATGTGGAAATAAAATGTAGAAATAAGATTTGGGGAAATGTTTCAGAGTTTAAAAAACCTGACAATATCATTATACTCTAGTAATGGTCTGAAATTTAATAATTTTTCATGGTCAAATTATGTCTTGTTCTGTAAAACGAATTTATTATAAAAAACACTACTCCCATGATTCTGATGACAAACACTCTTAGTTTATTTAGGTACTTGTTTTATTTAGGTACTTGATCATTCTATTAACTCACTCCTGGCTTACTGATACTACTATGCTGATCAGACTACCCCAGCACCTGGAGCTATCTAAAAGGGCCATTTTTTGTCTCTGAATGCATATTTAGGCACTGGAACACTAATACCTTACTCAATAATTTTCTATATATTTTTATAACATAATAGTTCTGGACTTTCTGCTCTATATAGAACAACAGATGAAAATCACTAAATGCTGTTGAAAAATTACATTTAAAAACAGAAATGTAGATCTAAGTTTACAAAACTGCAAAATTTCCAAATTTCTGCTCTTGAAATAAAGCCTTTATAAATAAGAAACTCATGTATATAGACCATTTTTGCCTTGTAAAAATGGGCAATACTTTGTCTCCCAAAGCCTATGACAGAATACCTCACCCTGTTTTTGCTACCTGTTACAATAGGAACTCAACCAGCCTTCTCTTTAATTTACCCATCAGGTTAACCAGTGTTCTCTACTTCCTCTCTAAATTATATGATCAATCCTGGCAAATGATTCTCCACTTCAGCTACCCCCACAGGCTTACCAAGAGTTGGGGATATTGGCTCCTCAACCAGTTTATCACAGTTGTACATAATTTTGTAATGATATAATTTAAGTAAGTTACATGGACTGATAAAATATTGTGAGAGGACAGCCAACATTTAAACAAAGTTGAGTGTTTCAAAATGGCATGTTAACGATGACTCTCTGCTCCCCCACCTCTCAAATGGTAACTGAAACAGGGGTGGCCAAGATGATTTAAAAATGTGGCATTAAAAATCTATGATTCTGAACTATGAATTCATAAGTGTCTTAAATTTTTGCTCCATGTTAAAGATATCAAAACTTTAAAGCATGAATGATGCATTATGGATGTTACATGCAAAAATATAACTACATTTGGCAGACTTATTTTAAAAAAGGGGTGTGCTGGCTCATCATCAAAGATTGGAAGATGAATACACATTTGTATGTTTAAAATGAATATAAAATGTTTATCATCTAAAATAACCACACTTTTTAACTGATGCCATTTAGAGGGGTGAAGTCTCACCAGGTTTTTATTGTCCCTAAGAGTGCCTGGCCATAGGACAGCCCAGACACCAAATATTGTTTGCCCAAAACATTAGTAAATACTTTCTTCAAGATCTTTACTTTTTGGGGCTAGAATATGGCTTCCGTGATTCACAACAGTCTACCTCCTGCCAAATGTCTATGTACTTTGCTCTCATCTCCTCTCTTAGCTGCCTTTTCTGATATCTGGATTCCATGGCAATTTGTGACACATACCTGATCAAATATTTCACCTCTGCCACAGACTGCCTATTGTAAGTAGGGAGAAATGAAGTACATCTGAGCTTTTTGGTTATTTTTCCTCTGATAGATACCGAGAGAATACTAATTGAGATAGCACCAGGTGCAGGCAAACTCTTACCCAAGAGCCTGCTGCCCATTGATGGTGCAGCTCCTTGGAATAATTAAAACAGGCAATTTGACTACAGATGCATTTCCCTTGTTAATCATTAGGTCATTAGCCTTAATAAGATCAATCTGTGATTAGATTCACTGTATCTCAAACCAATGAAATGGGGCAGAGAGGAAATCCAATTTCAGTACATGTTTCATTTATCTCTAAACTTCATTTTATGCCATAAAGCCTGAATAGTCTATAGAGGTTATAGATGCACTATTTTGATACCTAAATGATCAAAGATTCAGCAGAAAGACAGCAAAAGGGGGACATGTAGAGGAATAAAAAGCAATCTGTTCCTATTTCTGGACACAGAGTCAGTGTTGGCTGGTTTAGTGGGGGTTTGATGTATTTCTTCTAATCATTAGTGTCCCCCAGCAGGGGTGTGGGGTGTGGGTAGAAAGTAGCATTGCTCTTGTGATGCTAAGGGAAGTTGATCTCTCCTGAATGTCCCGGATTGCCTCAACACCTGGAATAAACCTAGACTCACTGATCACCCAGTTATTCAGTTTTACATGAATCTTGTAGTATAGGCAAATCCATAGAGACATAAAGTAAATCATTGGTTGCCAAGATCTGGGGGAAGAGGGAATAAGACATGACTGCTAATGATTTGGGGGTTTCTTTCCATGATGACACTATTGTAGATAAAGTGATGATGGTTGCAAGGCTTTGTAAATATACTGAAACACTAAATTGTATACTTCAAAATGGTAAATTTTATGGGATAAGAATTAAACCTCAACCAATTAAAATTTAAAAATATCCTGAAGATCATGCTACACCAGACCAGTTACATGAGAACATCTGACTCAGAGACTCAGGAATATAGCTAGGGAATAGAGACTCTTGTCTCTGCTCTAACACTTAGTAACTGTTTCACATTAAACAAAACCAAGAACGAAAAAAAAAAAAAACCCAAAAACATGAAATCATACAAGGTGAGAAATGGAAGTATTCTGTGACTCTCTTATGTTAGGCTTTAACCTGATAGTACCCTCTTTAAAACTTTACTGGGGAAAGTTTTGGGGTAACTTGAATACCAAAGAAAGGTTAGGTCATAATGAAGTCATTGTTGTTCAGGTGTGATTATGGTCAGTGCCGTCATGATCAACTGGCTTATATCTTTACATCAACCTAGTATCTTTGGGTATTTGTTTTCTTATTTGTCACAAATTTTATCTGAATTCTTGGGCATCTCCAGGTTTGGGTGCCAACAGCAGTAACTCTTGGCAGAATTAGCAGGAGTGCTACTGAACCATTTCAACCTGTGGTTATGGGTCTTGTGGTTTCTGCATTGAAACAGATGGAACTATCATGCACAAATTTTTTTCTGATAATTTGATCCCTGTTTAAATGGCTTCCTCAGAAATGTGTTAAAATATGACATTATATGATCTTCTTTAGTCTTTTCATCTCTAACATGGAAAGAATAGGGTGCCCTACTAGCTTTCCAGAGCTCCATTTATAATAAGCTGTCTGGTGTAAAATGCTTTGATAGGCTCTGTAATAACAAGTATGGTTAAGAAAAATACATCCTGTTTCTTACTTACTGTGACCTAATTCTGCTATATATACAGGTATAAGTAATGAAGATGGTAAGAAAGATGATGAATACACAGTGATTTATATTTTTGAAAGGATAAAGGTGAGGAGAAAGATAGAAATTTTTAATGGAAATAATAGAGACTGGGCATAACAGGCTCCATTTGATAATTGAAAGAGGCAAAATCCAGTCTCCCAAAAAGTTTGAGTGCAGTTATATACCTCAGGGAGTAAACTAA
Organism: Felis catus; assembly: GCF_018350175.1. Taxonomy (NCBI): domain Eukaryota; kingdom Metazoa; phylum Chordata; class Mammalia; order Carnivora; family Felidae; genus Felis; species Felis catus. The sequence continues at coordinate 63,550,657 of NC_058379.1, read as the reverse complement.
TGAAAAATACATTTTTAAACTGGTTTAGCTGTATCTAGTTCATGAATATATTTATTCGTAATTCTACCTGAATTTAAGCAACTCCTTTACACTCATTAGTATACTTGCTTTTGGCAATTCCTATCTATTCTACATAAGTTCTCAAACTTTTCTGGTTGATTCTGAGAGAAGGGCAGAAAAGAGTGGGGGCAATTTCTTGTATATTGACAATTGTTTGCATAATCCTTAGTAACATTTAAAAAAATGTTTATTTATTATGAGAGACAGAGAATGAGAAAGGGAGGGGCAAAGGCAGGGGGACAGAGAATCCTAAGCAGGCTCTGTACCATCACCATGGAGCCTGATTTGGGGCTTGAACCCATGAACCATAAGACCATGGCCTGAGCTGAAATCAAGAGTCAGATGCTTAACTGATTGAGCCATCCGGGTGCTCCAGTCTGTAGCAACATTCTAATTGGCAGTGTTGCTAGTAATTAGGACACTTCCTCAGCAATGGTTTTGCCAACAATAGGTGTGAGATAGTATTTCTTATATTTGTTCACTAGAATTGAAAAATCAGTATCAGAAAAAAAATTCAGAGTTTCACATTCAGTCCTTTTCAACCAAATAAATGGATGAGAATCATTGCTCCATCCTACTGTGAGCCAGGTCTGTTCTAGAAAGACCTTCTGGTAGAACATGGAGAAAGCACTGGCCCATGGGATGGACTGAATATTGGGGACTTAAAGAAAATGCACTGGGAAAATAAGTTAAAACGCTATGTGGTTACCTACCTCATTAAGACTTTGAAATGTTATTTTTTTAAAATGAAAACAAAAGATACTCAGCTTCAAGCTAGTAAGAAACTCAAAAAACTGATGATTTCTACATAACATGGAACTTGTTTGGGAGTCTGTATTTTGAATGAGAACGAACATGCTTCATAAATCTATACAAGACCGAATTTTTATCATTAATCTATCTGGTTTCTTTTTGAAGTTGATGCCCACCTAGAAATTTTATTAAAGTATATTATACCACTTTTATTTTTTTACTCTTTGAAACTTTTTCCTTATGATTTAAGAAACTTGAGGAACATAAACCCTATACTTTGCAAGGGACTAGTGTTCAGCAAACTTGTGAGCCTTTCTTTTCAACTCTCAGTTGAAAAACAGAATCCCTTTTGGAAGATAAGGAAAGAATGTTGTCTGTGCTCAGCCTGGGACATTGTAGCTGAAAAGATTCCAGATATCATCTGTTCTCTAGTGTTACTTCAGTATTTTATTTTTTAAATTCCACTCTTTCTATAAACCTTTATTTATGAAAATAATAACTCAAGTTTTTAAAAGGATGGCATTGGGAACCCCAACAAAATTTGGAAGAACTGGGAAGAGAGACTGGATAGAATATCCCAAGGCTTTCAAGTCACCATTTAACAAGGAGAACAAGGCCCTTCCATGGCACATGTATTGGTGACTCTGTAAGAAGCAAACAGTCTTGACCAAATGTTGGGCTCTGGACACATTTTGAGCATTCCTGCCCCTAATAGGACAGAATCAGAGGGCCATGGGAGTCACACCAGCACTGGCTCCTCTGCAAATGCCTCCCACATCTCAGATAATCTCCTGTTTGTCCTCATCCCATACTTCCAAAGCAATTGCTATGTCTGGCCTTAGCATGGAATACACACTTTTAGGGCATATTGAATTGTCTCACTCTCCCATAAAACATCTTCCCTTCTAACTGTTGATTCTTGGAATGCTGTTGTCATGGTCAATACCGTAATCAATGATAAGGCTTTGGGAAAGATTTAAATTTATATTTAAATGTGTATCATGATGTACAGATAAACATGATAGTCAACATGTGTCTATTTTCACTGTTTCAAAACATTAAACTTGGAAGAATGAAACTTGATACTAAAAGACTAAAATTATACTCATGAAAGAATACAGTACAGGAGAGTGGACAACAGATGAAAGATTCAGCACACTTTTGGAAGAAACAAAGCAGATGAATGGGGCTGATTTTGTAGATTATTGGAAACTACAATCTAGGTGTCTGTGGGCAAAGGTAACAGTGAAAAATGTGATTTATTCTATGGACTTCTGGAAAAGCTAAAAAGTGTAGATCTAATGTGCTGAACAAAAGGAGGAGCCTAAAACTGTAAAGGAAGGGAGGATAAAAATGTAGGATAAGTTTAACTCAAAAAGAAGAGCCTTGTTCTCAAAGAGATTTATAGGAAATTTCAATAGCAAGAATAATACTGCATTTCTTAAGCTGGGTGGTGCCTATATTATTCCTTACACATTATAGATATTACATATGTAATAACTATATATCTGTGTGTTTATATAAAGTTTTGTATTTAGTTAAATTGTAAGAATACCTTGTAAGAACTAAAAGGGTAAGGCTTGAGGTTAAGTATAGAGGAATTAGCTGAAAATTGATGCAGAAGGATAAAGTATTGGAAAGAGTAGGGATAGTTAACTGGTGCTTTGGGTATATGTCTTGAAATACTCAATTTTTTACGTCATGTACATGAGTTATTTTAATTCAAAAAATCTAGAACTGCTAAGAAATGCTTCTCTATCCCATGTATATAAATGAAAAGCAGATATTGATGCTTCTTGTGTGTGTATATATAGTCCATACCCTAAGAAAGCCCCTTTGGGGAATAGATTGTGATGCAGATCAATTGGAATGGAGATTCAGTGTGATTTTTTCCTTTAGTATTCAACCAAATTGATTATTCAAACATTCTCCCCACTGGTAGGACAGACAGCTCTCAGGCTATTAAATCCGAAGCCCTATGTTGTTCTGCCCTTTTGCAGGTCCTCAAGTCAAAGGGGATGGATTGCCACTTCATTAGGTACCACCTCCCACCCCTCACACCCTTCCACACAGATTTTTGGAGCAGGAAGATGTGTGATGTAGTTGTTTTTGACTTGGAAACCCTGGTCTATGTCGCAGGGCATCTAATTAGAGCTCCTAGTTGTGAGTATTGCTTCTGCAATCTCTATTTTAATTTCTCCCCAGCTGTGCAACTGGCTGAAACACAGATGGGAAGTAGAGCTGTGGGAAATCAGGAGAATTGAAAAGTGAGTTGAAAAACCAATGAAGCTTTAACAAGAGCAGGGTTGCTCTGAGAGCTACAAGCTCCCAGGGTGGACAGGATTCTCTAACTCTCTCATTTCTCTTCCTGTGCTTTAGGGTGCAGCTGTGTCTTGTGTAATGGAGAAGAAAGTGGGTGGCTGGAGGGTGACTTGGAAGAAGGGTCCTGGTACTAGAATGTTTTGCTTGCTTTAGATTTGCTCCAGCTGATGGAGCAATCCCCCTTGAAATGAAGTATTTTTCTCTTGACTTTTTCCTGATTCAAACAACCATCTAATTTATCATCCAAAGCACTTTTCAGCATATAAGAGATAAGGATTAAAACAAGTAAGGCATAACACATGCCCATAATCCTTGGGCAAACTGGAATATTCCCAGGGCCATTAGTTGGAACACGTGTGTACTTTTTGAACTTATATTTTGTGTCCTGATTTCCATTCTTATCTTCCCATCTGATGTGGCTCATTCTTAGACTCATAATTTAATAATAAGATACCTGTCTGTCATGGCCCTAGAACTTGCCACACTGGTACTTCACTCTAGAAGATCCTCCTGTGCTTCTATAGATTTAAGACTATTGCTGAGAAAGATAAAATATCAAAGATCTGGCACTGGGTGTAAACTTGTAACTGCCAAACCTCTCCCTTTCTCCTTTGGGCTTGCTAGTGCCTTTCAACATTTGAACATATGAGACCCTTATATTTATAAGAAAATTATCCCCAACCCTTGTTTCCCAGCTTTCTTTATGCTTAACGATATCACAAATGTTTCAATATTCTCTGCATAAAATTAAATTTAATTCATTCCAATTAAAAACATATTATATGTGCCACATTTAGAACGGTAGGAGGTATGATGTATCACACAGAGACAGAAATAAGTCTGTTGAAAACTGCATTCTGTAAGTAGTTCTAACTTTTTTTTTAATTAGGTACAATCCATCTAATTTGTATAGGTACAGACACAGATATAAATACATACAAATTATACCTGGAGGTATTTTTAGTTCAGATATTTAGGCATAGGACAAATAATGGAAAAACACCTATCCTCTAGAATAAGAATGACATTCATTTTATTCTGTTTACTTCTACTTTCTATACAATTACAACAAATATTATACTTGTGTTGTATATCAGTTTTTAGTTCATTTCTCTGTTCTGACTTTGAACCATACTTCATTCATGTGCTACTGACCCTCTTTTCTATGTGTAACTTCGTTGACTGCCTCATTTTTAAGGAGCTATTCTAATACGCTGTGCAAAACCAGTTGTCAAATGGCACCGGAAGTAACAAAAGTCAATACAGGAAATTCAACACAAACCACTGGAGAAACTCAATTCCATTTCCTTAATGTGCTCAGCCATGGGCAATGAAATACTTGCTCCAACTGAACTGCAGTTGTTCCCACTGAATTGTAAAGACTCAACTGATCACAACATTCACAAACAATTTGACCTGGGCTCCACAAATGAATTAATCAGTCTAGCTGTCAACCTTGTTTCCCAGACAAAGGAATTCACTTTGCCCTCTTAAGCTTCCTCTCCAAGTAGAACCACTAATCATTCATCATTTATGCATCTCAATTTCCAACCTCCTTGCTTTTGTGAATACCCTTTGTTCCTATAGGGTCATTTCCCCCTATATCTGCAATGTCTAAATTCTATCCCTGAGACAGGAATTAACACAAACCTAGCTTTTCTGTGAATTGCTCCCTGATCTGCTCAGCTGGAAGTTCCAAAATCCTTCCTCATATTCATAGTCAGGCTTTTTATGTAAGGGAGAGAGGTATGAGAGATTCCCTTCCCTTATTTGACTCAAATCCCTTCTTGCCAGGCAAAGAAAGCCTAAAATCAACCAAAATAGGGTTTGTTTGTTTGTTTGTTTGTTTGTTTGTTTGTTTTAAAGAAGCAAAAAGGGCCATCATTCATCTTTCAAGCTTCTAAAAGCATGATTTGGTCAGGAAATTCAAGGCTACTAAGGGAGTCTCAGAGCTAATTTTGGCCCTGCATATTTTTATTTTCTTTACTATCTTTGGATCCTATTGATAGACTAAATATTCTTTTATTTTACATCTCTTCAGAACTGATAGAGAACATCATCTTAAACCTGCAGCAGGAATTACATTTTTGATATTTTAGGTCAATGCATTATCCTTGGTCATTCCTAGTTCCTGGGTGTTTTAAAACTCCCTTAGTAAGGACAAAATTGGAAACATTTAGATTATAAAGCTGCTTATACAATTTAGCAAGAATACTCTGTTCTGTCCCTAAAATAATATCTCCATTAGCAAATAAAAAATACGAATAGCTTTTAACCACTGGAAATCCCTCTGAATTGTAGGTATAATATACATAAGTAAATAGAATGTTTAAAAAATATACACTGTAAATTTCAAAACTGACAGGAAACATTAGATTCACTGTGGTTATAAAGAGCATAGACTACTTCCTACACATAAGAATTTTATTCTGTGTTATGTTTAATACAGTTTTAACAGACTTCCCTGAAAGAAGGGAATATAGAAACACATCAGATACATCAGTGATTTTCAAAGTGTAGGTCATAGACTAGTAGCATCAGTATAGCCTGGGAACTTGTTAGAAAGGCAAATTCTGGGGCCCAGCAAGCTGTGTGAAGAAGCCCTCAGAGCGATGTTGCTTGCTAGTTTCTAAACCACTAGTCTATGATAGAAGTTGACTAAAGCTTCATTTTTTTTAAATGTTTATTTATTTTGAGATGGGGAGAGGGAGCGTGCGCAAGGGAGGGGTAGAGAGGGAAGGAGGGGGGTAGAGAGAATCCTCAGCAGGCTCTGTGCTAAAAGTGCAGAGCCTGACATGGGGCTCAGACTCACAAACCATGAGATCATGACCTGAGCCAAAATCAAGAGTCAGGTGGTCAACCAACTGAGCCATTCAGGCACCCAAGCTTGACTTTTTTAAAAAATATTTTTTTAGCATTTGTTCATCTTTGAGAGACTGAGACAGAGCATGAGTGGGGGAGGGGCAGAGAAAAGGAGACACAGAATCTGAATCAGGCTCCAGGCTCTGAGCTGACAGCAGAGAGCCTAATGCAGGGCTCGAACTCATGAAATGTGAGATCATGACCTGAGCCAAAGATGGATGCTTAACCGACTGAGCCAATCAGGTGCCCCCCAAGATTGACTTTGATAAACATAGTATATCAATTGAAAGTTTTGTACTCCTTTAGACTAAATGACTATATTCTTTAATACTGTTCACATATCATGGCCAGTGTATTAATTTAATTAACGAACTTTAGTTTTGTTTTAAAGGATAATGTACAGTTACATAAGATGTGCATTCAAAGTATTCATAACTTAAAATTTGATTCTGCATTTTTTAAAAAGAACTAAAAACTAAAAACATTACCCAATCAGTGCTTTTTTTGGGTCTACAACAACCTATTTACCTGGTAATCCTCGTTTCTGTGTTTTCTCAAACAAACATTTCAAATACAATAACTATTTTAAAATCCATCAAACATTTTGACTAATTTTACCTTTCAGCTGTTGATAAAGTGGTTTGATCTTATTGTCAGATTTGCTCTGTGTAGCTTTCTCATCTTATAAACACTGCCTTTAATAGATAAGATAAAATGAGTCCTTGCACAAGTCTGAGAAGCAAATAAAATATATTTTTTTTAAGACCAGAAGTTAAAGGTCACACTGAGACAAAAGAATTAATAACCAAACCAAATTCAAGCTTATCACTGCCTGATTGAAATCAGCCTGTTTATTCTGTCAAAGGGAAACAACAAAACTTATGTTTGCTCATGTAGTGTCAAAAAGCATATATCCAGTTCACATGGTTCTGGTAGTCAAATTCTCAGAGGCATGTTCAGCTTGCAGTAGTCTAACACAAGAAATCTTTGCCAATCTGCTTGGACTCTTCAAAGAAAGAATCCTATGCCTAAATGTGGGTTAAACTGGTATCCCAACATTTTGTCTTCCGTAAGATAAGAAGTTTGAAAATAGTAGATTCACTTATCAGCAATTCATGTTGGTAGAATGTGATTGCCCTTTGCAGGAAATTTCTTATCAAGTAGATATCAATGAGAAGTTTAATTGAGTTAATTTTAAGTGGTCAGTGACAAAAATGCACATATAATATATTAAAGCAGAATGCTGAAGTTATCAAATGGAAAGAAATTACATTTGACAAAAAAATTTAGATAGAAATGTACCACATTCAATAGTCATTAAATAAAATGTTGAGAAATGTGGTTTTATAAACAAAACTCCAAAACTAATGCTTGGGTTTTATTAGTCTGCAGTAATTATAACAATCCCTCTCAAAACTACTTTAGTTATTATAACTGCCTTCTTGCCTCTCCTAGAAGGCTTAATGGAAAAAGACTTTCCAGAAGTGATATAATCTCTCTCCTGGGATATTTGAAAATACTAGCTCTAATAAATTACACATCTTCATAGAAATAAATGTGATCTAGTAAATGGGACTTGGGTAAAATCTTTGAGTGTTAGATCAAAAGGGATTCTTAGCATCCAAGAGGCTCAGAGTAGAGCCCTAAAATTGGTGACTTATGAGCATAACTGTCTTTGTCTATATAACATTTGTTTGATTTGAAGAGTTAAAACAGCAACAAAACTTTTTTTTTTACATTTTTGTTTATTTTTGATAGAATAGGGGAGGGGCAGAAAGAGAGGAAGAGAGAGGATGCCAAGTGGGCTCCTCACTATCTGCACAGAGTGCAATGTGGGGCTTTATCCCACACCCCACGAGATCATGACCTGAGCTGAAATCAAGAGTCAGACACTCCACCGGCTGAGCCAGCCAGCCTCAATCTCAAAATGAGGAGACGCATCACAAAAATCCAGATTTCTGGCACTCCCTACCATGTGCAAAGTACTCTAGAGCTAAGCAGGTGCTGCCTCATTGAGATACACACTTGCTCTCCAAATCATAAATGCCCACCAGGACAATCACCCCTTCCTCAGACTCTGTGATTACCTGCCTGTGCCAGGCATGGCCTAGGGACTAGGGTTACAGCTGGAAATAAAAGTGATGCAAATCTTCTACCTCACTAAGCTTACACTTTAGTAGGGGAGACATATAAACAAACTGAATGGTCTGTTAGATGGACTGGGAATTGCGGAGAAAAAAGGAGCAGGGAGTGTGGAGGGGGTGAGGGAGGAGTTTTAATAAGGTGGCCAGAGGAGGTCTTTCTGGAAGCTAACATTCAAGTAAAGCCCTGAAAGAGATGAGGGAGTATGCCATGTGCATATCTGAGGGCCAGTTAATGTTATAGCTTGGAGGCAGGAGCATGATCAGCATGTTCAAAGCACAGAGAAGAAGCCAGCATGGCTGGCATGTGATGAGCAAGGGGAATGTATTAAGAGACCTGATCAGAGAGGTGAGGGGTGAGGGACAGTCTGCATAAGGTCTCCTGGCCCATTGTCATGACTTTGCTTTTGTACCGAATGATATGGGGAGCCATTAGCCTGTTCTCAGCTGGAAAAAGACCTGATCTGACATACTTAAGAGGCTCACTCTGAATGTTGTGTTGATAAAGACTTCGGCTGAACAAGTGTAGGAATAGGAAGAGCAGCTGAGAGGCTAATATAATAAGTTGAGTGAGAGGTGATGGTGACCTGTACCAAGGTGGCATCAGTGGTGAAACAAAAGTAGCTGGAGTCTGGATATATCTTGAAGGTGGAACTGACAAAATAGACTGATTTAATGTAAGACACGGAAAACTAGGGAAAAGTCCAGGATGATTCCATAATTAGGACCAAAGCAATGGGAAGCTAGGGTAACTCTTAACTAAGGAGAAAGACTGCATGTAGTTGTGACGTTCAGTGGCATATTGAGTATATGAGGCAAGTACACTCAGCAGAAAGTGGGTTCAGAAGTGGAGACTCTACTCCTCCTGTACTGTCCCGATAGTGGAGGGGCATGCGTATTGCCTAATTAAAGAGACTCAGAAAAGGCACCAACCACTCCTTTTGGGAAAGACCTCGTGACAGTACCCTCCAGTCTCTGCATGAGATGAAAGCAGTCCATATGCCAAGCCAAAATGAGAAGTTGTTGTGTGTTCAATTGTTATTTCTAGGTTCTAAGGGAGTGTTTCTACCTTGAAAGGTAAATGGTATATCAGTGTAGGTATTTGATATACTATTTTGTTAACCTGAACAATTAAGATGACAGCTCTGAAATGGCATGTCTAAGGATTTACACTTAAATGATGTCCTTGAGAATTTGAGTTACCATTAAGAGAATAGCTTATTCTTTTATAAGCCGGTATGGTGGAAATGAGAAAAATAAAAGTACCTATCACAATAATCCTAGTTCTACCACTTAACTAGCTGTGGGACCTTGGACAAGTTAATCTCTCAGTTCCTTAGTTTCTCTTCTATTTAGTCCCTTAGCTCCTTCTTCATAGGATCATTATGAAAATTAAGTGAAATTTTATGTAATTCCCAGAATAATACTTGACTGATAATAACTATGAAATGTTAGTTCTTAATTCTATTTAAATGTTTCAGATATTAGTATTTTAAAGCCAATCTATTACCATTTGTATAGCACTTTTTTTTTCATAGGAAAGAAGTTGATGTGGCTCATTCACAAAAATCCTATTGGTTAGGAAGGATAGTGATTATCATTACCTTTTCAAAAATCTGAAGAAACTGGGACCAGGAAGACTATTCCTTAACTGAAGATCACATACCAAGTTGTGGTATATATTGCTATTCTTTCAAGGGCATCCTATTTCCCATGGAATGTCATGTAAGGGGGATGTAGTATCCTGAGACTATACAAGTTATGATTGTTTATCCCTAACTGCTCTTGACAACTCTGTAAATGGGTAGGTGAGTAACAAGAGCAATGAATTCAAGCAGGTATTTTTAGAAAGATTTGTCCACGTGACTATTCTGGATTTACTTTCACTGTTCTAAGAAGTTAATTACCCTTTGCATTACTTGTTGCTAATCAACTATTTCATATTATGTCTATAAGCAGCAAACAATGGAAGTTTCATCTCTCCTAGAAAACTAATTTGTCTGTAAACCGAAACTTTCAATGCTTCAACTCAGAAAAATAAGTAATGCTGGGTGGGAGGGAGGTCAGTAGGGAAAGTATTTTTAGGCAAGGGAATGGCTTTTAGTGTCCCTCAAATCATACCATCTTGACAGTTTCCTATCCTGATTCTATGTACAACCAGTCTATTTTCTTCCCTGACAGAAGCTCTTGGCTCCGGTCATGCAAATCTGCTTAAAATGATATACACCACTTGCTCATTTCTCTTTTGCTTCTATAAAATCTCAGTCTGGATATCCCTTCCCCACATTCAAGATTAAACTATTCCTTCTATCCCTTAGATGTGGTTTAAAACTCCCCTTCTGCTGAATGTCAGTAAGCCAAATATATGTATTAGAAGCCTGAGTGTCACGCCTGAATGAATGAATGTTATTTTCTAAGATCTAAACTGGGAATAAATGGGGCCTTGGTTTACACTATCAGCAGTTGCATTTACAGTCCTAGATTATTGGAATTTTATACAAGAAAACAAATGGCATTGTTGCTTGTAAGAGTTAGCAAATTTACCAGCATGGAATTGTGGGAAGTGTACCAGAATTAGCATCAGGTGGAGTTAAAATTCCAGTCTTCACCATCCACTGACTAATTCTGTGACTTTGGTCCAAGTATTGAATATTCCCGAGCGTCCTTTTCCTAATCTGTTAGGTAAAACTCTTAATAGTTTTAAATCCCATTGTATCAACCAAGCTTATGAAAGAGCCATATAAACTGTGTAAAGTGTGATTCTTCATTTTTTTAACAACTATTTGTAGAAGATCTACTAAGTACAGTGTGCCGGCACCTTATCAGGCAGTCTGCTGTGCAGTAGAGAGCATAGAACAGGAGAATATATAGAATACTTTGTGAGATATTGAAAATCTAAGAACATTTCTATTTTTTTTAATGTTAATTTTGAAAGAATGAAAGTGAATATGAGTGGGGGAGGGGCAGAGAGAGCTAGATGATCCAAAGCTGGCTCTGTGCTGACAGCAGACAGCCCTATATGGGGCTCAAATCCACAAACCGCAAGATCATGACCTGAGCCTCAAGTTGGATGCTTAACTGTCTGAGCCGCTCAGGTGCCCCGAGACCATTTCTACTTTCAACAGAAGCTTGAGAATATTGGACCTGCAACATTTAAACTGAACTTTGAGGAATGAAAAGGGCACGCAAAGTACAGGAGCTGCGTAAGCAAAAGCATAGAGACTTTAAAATATACCTTTCCTGAGGCGTTGCTATTCAGCTTCAGTTACATGACTTGAACAAATATGTTAAAACACAAGTGTTGGCTGCTTCTCAGAGTGTTAATCTATATGATTTATACCTACAAGACCTTCATTCAGGTAGACAAACAACAGGGAAATGGACAGATTAATGCAAATTGCCATGAATTTGTATTTCATCATCTCAAGCAAATCCTCCTGGCTTGAGTCCTATATTCAAACTACGGTACTTATGGAAATTAAAAAAAAAACTGAAGTATTTTTTTCCCTATATTATATGATGTGCCAAGAGCTATCAAAGTTATGTTGTTTTCTAGCCTAGTGCTGAAAGGGAGAATGAATTCTGTAACCAGAGTTGCAATTCAGTTTTGGGGAATAAAAACTAATGCTGAAGAACTAAAACTAAAAAGGACAAATCTGGAATCAATGTGAAATAAAACAAAAAAATTTACATTTAAAACAGTTATTTTCTTTCAGTAGTTAGACCGGGTTAAAGGTCAGCAAGTCATTTTAGAGGATAATTAAGATGTCCTTCTGTAGGAAATTATCTGTGGCTTTAGACTCATTTGTAGCCTTCTGAGTCTAAAGTAGGTGATTAAAAAGGGCAAGTCCAAGTTGCAACTTCTACGTCTCTTTTTTGATGACTATGACAAGTAGAGCTAGTGGGTCTACCTTGGGTTCCAGAGGAAACAGACCGAGGGGAACAGGGGTAAAGGGATATTGGGTCGTACTGCATCACAGGAACTCTTGGAAGTGATTTACATAGAGAAATCTTCACAGAGCTATAGTTGTATTAATTCACTTAATCATCATAAAAACCTTGTGAGGTAAATGCTCTTGTGCACAAATGAAAAAGCAGAGTCCCAGAGAGTTCCAGAATTCAAACGCAGGCAGGCTGGCTTTGAAGCCCAGCGGTCTGTTCCCTCTCCTCCTAGTCTTAATTTTCTGGCATGTTTCAGACTTCAAATCCTCTGCTTTATGTTTTGAATGACTTCATGCAAAAATTTCCAAGTCAATTTTACTGAATCTCTTCCAAGCAAATCAGATGTAATCTATCATGTGTGTTACTAATAATCTTTTGTCAGAGTAGGTTGATATTTCTGTTGATTTTTTTTTACCTAAATAGAAAAAGAATAGTTTCCATATTCAGATCATTCTTCAGTAAATAACACTAAATTCTAACACTGGACTAGACAGTTTGCTGTTTGTGTAGGCAACACCATCTTTAGAGCGAGTTTTAAAGTGAAACCTGTCACCATGTTCAGCTTTCCTTCGGCATCTTTGAAGGATGCTTTTTTTTAAGAAGGGAAGGAAAGGACTTGGAAACTTCAGAAGTGCCTACCAATGTGCTCACCTCTACTGAATCCTGAAGACCAGGTGTCATTTGGTTTTTCTCCATCTAGGACAGAAATCTCAAATATGTGAGTTCACGCTTGCATAGTCTCACTGCAGGTATCTCCTAGATAGGCTTTTTTACCATAAAGTTTTCTGCATGTGTTGATTAAAAGTGTCTTGCTTTATTTTCTTTTATTATTTTATACCCTCAGCCATAATCCACACATGATTTATTTTCTCATTTATAACGTTCAAATATCAAATTTTAAGCATCTATTGTGTTAAGAGCACAGTGGCAATTATTTTTGGCCTTTTTTCTCACATCAGTCATATTACCTCTGTGTTAAGTACTAAACTCTTGGACTGTTTTGGAGACCCATATTTGAACAGTCTTCCATTTGTCTACTCTGTGCCTGATTCTGAGGTTTTGTTAACATGAAGCAACCTTGTAGAGCCTTTGGAGTCTTCTATGAGAGGTAGAAAACTCTGGAGGCCTTGGCCACCATTCTACATCTGCCTTTCAAATAACCATGGCCAATCCCTTGCCTCTTGAAGGGTTTTATTTATCCCATTACCTCCCTAAAGAGGCACAAGTACCATTTCCTGGGTTCTTTGATATAAGATTGGGTAGGCTTTTATTTTTCCCCAATGCAGTTTTATCCCTATTTGTAAATTTATGTAACTCCAGGAAATACTTGATCCATGTCTTATTGCTCTTTTTTATTCAATCTAGATTTGAGCAAATTGGATTCAACTCTGAAATATGTAGAGCAGGAAGCTTTGTGGTTAGTTGATAACTAAATCAGTTTTGCAGATGGATTTGATGTTCTCCAGAACACATCTCCTACCTTCCCCCCCCACCCCGCCCTTTCCTGCTTACCTCTGAAATCAAGCAAGACAGCTTACTTTACGACCATATTTCTAGGATGTCAAACTCTTACTATTTCCCTTTTTCAGCTTCTCTGATAAACCTCTGAAGTCCAAGTAGCATAAAATATAATTTTAGATCCACTCTGATAACAGTACTCTCCACACAGGCACTGCATATAAAAGGAGATATATTTTCAAGGACTTTGGAAATTACATTGGTGAATAAATTATTTAGTAATAAAACATTGAAATTAGAGTTTGTTACTTTGCTTTCCAAAAGGTTGGATATAAATGACAACAGGGATATAGCTAGTATTTTTCATTGACAAACCATTTTAGAACCAAACATACTATAAGTCATTTTTATAGATAATGACACATTATATCATTTAATCTCCACATTGGTGGTATTAGAGAAGCATTGATTTTCCGTATTCCAGATGAAGAAATAGATGGTCATCAAAGTGAAGAAACTTGCCCAGCAAATTCAAAGTCATGTTTATGGTGCTCTTAAGTCAGATTCTCTTCATCAGATCAGCTGTACTCTGACCTTGATGTGGAATTGGAGTGATAAGATCATCACATGTAATAGAAGAATGTGTTTCAGGATTAAATTGTTGTTATAAGTATGATACTTATAAAAAATGGGTATCAGAATGACCAGGACTGAGGAAAAGTGTTGAGAAGGTTAGAAAAATTTGTAGTGTCTCTGATTTTTCACCTCCATCATCTAAAATTTGAGAATGGCTCTTAGTTATGAGTTTTCTGGGGGGAAAAAACATGTACTTTTCTTAGTTGTTTCACATACTTAAATGGAACTTCCCTAATATTATTCAGTATGACTAGAAATTTGGGTTCTACTTTTGTTATAACAAAAGCTGGTTGAGAAATGGAAGTTGATATGCATCCTAAAAATTCCATCAGTTAAATGATAATGCTCTTGATACTGTGATCTGAAAAGTGTATCCATCTGTTAGCTTTAAATACCTGATATATTTAATATATCAGATGCTATTGTGTGAAGGGCATATAAAGATGAACATACTAGATAAGTTCTCTGCCCTCTTGGATCTTAGAGTCCCACTGGGGTACCACAGAAAATGGTAGTAACATTGTCTATCATGCACTATGATAGGTTAGTAAGGGCATTATGGCTCTTAACCATTCCAGAGGCATCCATATATGCTGAAATCTGAAAGACATGGAGGCAGGTCTTTTTCTACAAAAAGGTGAGGAGAGAGCTGTTTGCTTTAGGGATGATGTTGGGAATTCTGTTAGTGCATTTTCCATCTAAGAAGGGTCTCATTCATTTGCCACTGCCCACTGTGTTCTCCTGTGAAGCAGTTCAGAATCACCTCAATATATGCTTTTCCCTCCCCCTGCCCTCCTCAAATCCACACCAAGATATTCTCCAGCTAGATAGTCCACTTTCCTTAATAGCATTAGCAGGGCTTTGCACAGAGGGCAACAGCCATAGCTACTGAAGTGGGGGTAAAGAGGTGTCCTGTGTCCCAGCTATTCCTTTAGTGATCATAATAGCTGTCCCTTGACCCACTGTTACTTATTCTGTATGTTGGTGACTCAGTGACAATTCCTAAGATTTCATTAGAAAGACTTCTGATAACCTTGTTTCTGCTTTCATCTTTTATCTTTTATAAATTTTGAGGTACGGTTGCCATCATTTTGTTTTCCAAAGATACTATAGATGTATTTAAAATCTGGTATTACAATTGCATTTTTGAGGGGGCATTTTGAACAGGAAATTTCTAATTTTTAAATATCACTGCAATAGAGATGGGTTCAGAAAATGTCCTAAATTTTTATATGGACTAGGCAATGAACTGAATTCTTTTAATATATGTTATATAAGCATATATTAATATCTATTCTCTTTTATTATGCAATTTAAAATTCATAAGAACTATCATCTTCTCCACCAAATCAATTTTGGGGCATCTCACAGACAACATGATGAAAGTAACCCATGTTAATAGTTTCAAAATGCAATTCTCCTCATTATCTTTTTCATATCATTTTTCTTATAGTCAAATGTGTAAATTTTTAATTATTGCATTTTAAATAGCTACATGAAAATGATTCTAAAATTACCAAACTAGAATTACAAAGTTATTTTGTTTTTAGGAACACATTGAGAAACTCACTGAATTTAAAAATAAAATGAAGCACAATTATGCTCATGTAACCAAGTTATCTTGTAAGCACAGTTACTGTAGGAAGTTGAAATAATTCAGGGCAAATAATAATTTTTAGTATATTCAGTTATTTTTATATGTTGGTTTATAAGGTGGCAAACTTTTTAAACAGGGGATATTGGCTGACAGGAGCAAAAATTCTCCTGATTTTTCTTGTGTAGACATGTTCCTTAAAAATATAAAGTTTTAGGGGTACCTGGGTGGCTCACTAGGTTGAGCATCCAACTGTTGATTTTGGCCCGTGTCATGATCTCACAGTTCATGAGTTTGAGTCTCACATCAGGCTCCACACTGACACTGTGGAGCCTCCTTGTTATTCTCTCTCTCTGTCTCTCTCTCTCTCTCTCTCTCTCTGTCTCTCTCTCTGTCCCTCCCCTACTGGTGCTTTCTCTGAAAATAAATAAACATTTTAAAGTATAAAATTTTAGAACTTTTTCCTCTAAATTTTAAGGCTGATCAAGGAAAATGTGTCTTGTAAGTCTTTTTACACACTCCTGTAGTACTACACCCCTGTAGTTCTAAAAGTAGTAATGACATCACTACTTTGCTTATTATGTCTGTTCCAGAAATATTCATTCAATGTAGAAAAAACATAATTTATCTGAAATGGCAGCCATTCAAACAGCAGCAATTTGATTGAAGTTTTCATATATCTAAAATGTGGGAAATATAAACATAAAAAGAGTTTAAGCCTTGATGTTGACTCTCAAAAATACTTAAAATATACTTGATGACACAAATCTAACTCAGATAATAATATGAGAAACAATTAATTGCTAAATTTTGAAGTTTATAAGTGAGGAAAATATAGAAAACAATAATACATACAAATAATACAATACAATACAATAAAAATACAAATAATAGATACAAAAGTATGTACTCAGGTCACTGAAGATGAAAATTGGCTTTCCAACAATATAAAAGAGATTAGAAGTCTAGTTTTTCTGACCTGGCATGAAAAAATGATGACATCACTACTTTTGTGGGCCCAGATTTTCTCATCTGCAGAGTAAAAGAATTGCAGTCAATAATCACTAAAATCTCTATTAGCTAGAAAAAGTTCAAGTGTGGGGAACAATGAATATGAAGGCACAATTAGGAGAGGAGAAAACTAATATGATCAAAACATTGAAGGAAGTGACCCCATTACAGCAGAGAGTGCATATTCAGGATTAGTTGGAGATAAAAGTGGATAGGCAGCATGATATCAGATTATATAAGGTCTTAAAATCAGGCAGATAAGTATAGATTTGATGTGAAAGCAAATGGATAACCATTGGACCTTGGGAGGCAGATGAGCTACATAATGAATCTATAGTGCTTAAAGAAGATTAGTTGGACAGGGAAATAAATGAATGATGGATTGATTGGAAAAGAGAGCCTAGGGTTAGAGCAGCAACACAGGAGGTTGTAACTAAACTGGAAGGTAAGATATAGCTAGTACTTTACAAGGATCAGGAACCCTGCAATCTCTGCCTCGTTGTTGAAGGCAAAACAGAGCTGGAAAGTTAAAGTGGTAAAAGGAAAATAGGTTATATTCAGGAATATTGTAATGGGGAAAGGGGCCCTTCACACATAACCAGGCTCAATTCTGAATACAGCATGGACAAGTGAGACTTTAAAGCTAAAGAACAGAGTGGGGAATCAGTAGATGGGAAATTGCTAAGAAGAAACTTTAGGAGATAGGGGAGTTCAGGCTCAACCAAACAAAGTAGGATTCTTAAATGAAGGCAGGCCAGGGTGATCAGACATCACCTGGAGGACAGTAGAAGTTACGGACTCTAATTAGATATTGAGGATGATGAGATAGGATATTGGGAAATTCTAGTTAAATCAACTTGGCAGAAGTCTTGCTAAAACTTGACAATGTAGAGACACAGAAGCTTAAAAGTTGAGACCTAGTTGATAAGTTCAGGGGAGCCTAAGCAGAATTTGGTCAAAGAAAAAATCTTTGTCACTGTAATTATGATATTATGGAGGACAATACATCTTCTCTGGGTGTCTTTTCCCCATTTGTATGGTGAGAATGTGCCATCTTCTCAATACGATTCTAAAATTTAAGTTACTAGAGACAAATTATTGTATTACAATACCAGATGATTTGCTTTTTACCTTGGAAGTAACTAAAGAGTAATTTATTTTTGCCATTCAGCTATGGAAACATGAATTACTTTGTGTGATAAGCTTGTTTGAGCATGTGACCTATATAGGACATATTTTTCGTAAATAGATACTATATATATCTTGCATATATCACAATTTTTCTTTAGAGTAGTATCCTACCACATGCCTTAAGTCAATTAGCAAATGCAATTTTGTCAGGTGGGTTTTCTTGTTCACTGTGTTTTTGTTGGGATCATCATTTCAGTATCACATTGAGAAAGACTAAAATGCAATGGATGAAATCCTTTCATAACACAGGTACACTGTCTTCTTCCAAGATGCTCTCCTGTAGGTTTTATCAGCAGGAAAGCAGCTCCCAGTAAGAGTGACCTCCAACATAAACAGGAAACCAGCTGTGATGAGAAATCTCTTTTAGTGGATTTGTACCACCAGAGGCAGTCATGAAACTGCGTCTTTGAGGAAATACAAATCAAACAGATGGGGGAAAAGCAAACAGACTTCTATGGGAAAGAAATTTGATGCATCTGAAGACTATATGACTCATCCTTTGTTCTTAGAACAAGACAAATGATTGAAGGTAGAGAATGAGATAAGGAACATTAAATTACTTTTTAATTGATGCAGAATTCAGTGGAATATATGTTTACCTAAAAGTTAAACTAGATCTGGCCTTACATGTACAGGAATGAGTAACTAAAAATCTTATCCATTTAGTTTAGAGATTTGATTCCTTTTCTTTTTGTCTTCATCCTCTAGCCTCTTCCTAAATGTACATCACCCAGGGAATAGTAAAATCACTTAAAAACATTTAGCTTTAAGTAATTAACCAAATGATAATATAATTATCAATTGGGCTCTGATCCAGGCATGGTCCCTAATGCTTTGGAAAATACAATGCTGAATAGTCCTCAGGTAGTTTGGTCTAGTGTTGGGAATGAGAGTGAAACATATGAATTACAATACAAAGAGTTGCAAGTGCACAAACAAAGCTTAAGTACTGAGCATGTCTGGCAAGAAGTAATTAAACTAGAAAAATAGCTGTCAAAAACTGTTTTCATAAAATTTCCTTTACAATAGATAAATACACTCTCAATGTGACAAAGCTCCAGATTTCAAAAAAATGGTGAAAATAATCCTGGTCCCTGCAAACTGATCCAGACTAGTTGGCTTTACACTCGAATTCTTGGCCCTTTGGTCAATCCAAAAGATGTGTCCCCTGATGGTGGCTTTCAGACCTCTCCCATTCAGTTGTTATTCTTTCCTATAAACCAGATTTCTAGTTACTTGTGGACAGTTCCTTTCAGATATCTAGTGTCATCTCTAACTAGACAGGTGCACTTCTGTATGAGACAAAATACCTTTAAGTTATTTACTTTCTAGATCCACTTTTTCCTGTTACTACTTCTGCAGCTGTCTGGCCTCCAGAGCTACAAAAACTAGAGCTATATTTAATTCTTCCTTTCTTTGGAGAGGAAGTGCGGTATGATGTCTCTCTAATTTCCTAATTGGTATCTGTAGGTCTTGGGCCGTATCATTTAGTATCTCTATAATTTCCTTTTTTCCCCATATCTAATGTGGGAGCTAATAATGAGTTAGAGCATGTGCAAAAGTCCAGCATATTGCCTGGTATAATTGCCTGGTATAATTGATAGAACCATCAATAGCATTTTTCCATTTCTTCTCTCTCATTCCCAAACTGGTGGGCATCAAGTCTTGCTTTTTTTATTCCTTGAAATGTCAGAAATATTTTTCTTCTCTCCATTTCTCTGTTTTTCAATCTCTCATTCAAGTGTTTTCCCTTTTATTTTTCCTCCATGGAAAAACACTTCAGGATTACTGTAAAAGCCTTCAAAATTTTTTCTCTGCCTTTAACTTCTCTTTTCTCCTTTACTCCTGTTGCCAGATTAATCCTACTGAAATAGGGATACATTAATTTCCTCCTTTAAAAAATTATCTTGAGTTCTTCATTTCCTATCACATCAAATCTGAAACCAGGTTATCTGGGCTTTCCAGAATGTGACTTCATTCAACAACAGAAACATGTCACCCCTTTGAGTAAGCCACACTCATGTCTCTTTCTGTAATAACATTTTCCATATGGAGTACATATTTCAGTCCCCTACCACATATCCCTCAATTTTTCTCCAATCCCACATTTCTTCCCACCCTATATATCTATCATTGTCCAGTCTTGTGTCCCTCACTGGGGCCAGGAAACTTCAGTAATGACTTAATTAATGTCCGAACACAATTGCCACTGCCCCTTCCTCTGACAGACCTGCCCAGGGACCCTCTCTTTCGAGTTATTCTCACATGTATTCTTGGCTACTCTTTTCTGGTTCTACCATGCTAATAGGGCTGGCTTCATGGGCCAGGAATCTGTGCAATCACCTAGGACTCCATGATGAAAATGTCCTGTACTTGGTTTAATGCCTTACTGTTGCTATCTTGAAATGCTTAATTTTTGAAAAAGTCCCCACATTTTCATTTTGCACTGGGCCCCATGAATTATGTAGTTTGCATTGCAACCTCAGCATTTATTTTGAGTTGCACTGAGGTAAGAACTTTACATATGGGAGTAATGTTTGTTATATCCAGATTTTAGGTAGTATAAATCCTCCAGTGTTGCATGCCATATAAGATTCTAGGAACTTCTTAGTTTTTCAGCATTAAAATCAAAATATTTTTAACTATCTTCCTCAATCTTAACATGTTGTATTTTCTACAAAACAGCTTTTCCATTATCTTATTTGAGTGTTTTAGCAGTATCATTGAGTAAATCTACAAAATGTTTGGTGAAACTTAAGTTGAAAAACACAGACTTACTCTTAGAAAACCTACTACTGCAGATCCTGTTGACATTGAGGGTATTGTCCCATTTGAAACCCCATAAGAGAAAATGCATTCAGCTCTAAGTGCTCAGGGAGAGACTCATGTCACCTGACACATGAATATGTTGTTGTTGACCACAAAAATGATGGCATTGATCATGTTCGCAGTGTAGCTTTGGTTGTCTGGAAGTTAAGTCAAATTTGCAGATCAAAGCATTTTATTTTGGTTTGAGTGTTCTAATTTCTATTTTTTCTTTTCCATATTTACTCATATTTTTGTTATATGTATTAAGTCATCTCAAATTTGACACATATAAGTACTCAAAAATATTTGGTGAATGAGTTAGGCAGTATTCCATGATTTAGTGCATTCTTGAAAGTACATGAGTGTCAAATATTGAAAGACAAGGATAGACAAATTTATAATGGAGATGGCTATATTCTCTGAAAACTACAAAATAGTATAAATTCATTAATTATATTTTGCCTTTTGGATACAATCCTTGACAATTTACTACCAGCATTTAGAAAGGCTCTTTGTTTGTTTTAATTGAACAATCTTAGCCACCTGAAGGCATCAAGTTGAGACTGAAGAACCACCTTTAGTATTGATTTCAATCTTGGTACTTTGCATCAATTATAGCAAATTTATGATACCTACACTTTGATCACTTTGATAATTTCATTTTTTCATTCCTTCTCTAAAAATACAAACAAAAGCATCAACAAACACTTTGCTCCTCCGACAGCCTCCAAAAAACTGAATTGTGGACTGGTATGCAGGCATTTGATGTTTAAGTGCCATGCAAATGCTGAATTTGGATCATGAAAAGTTACTTAAGGGTAACAGTACATAATCTTTGGAAGTAGAGTTGCATGAAAGCTGAGGAGCCCTTTACAGTTGACAACTTTAAGAAAAAACTAACCCATCTCATTTTTTCCACCAATTCCTCTTTGCCCTCCTCCTGCAAACTGCCCTTGCCTTTCTCTAAATCTCCATGGTTCATGTAGTCCTTAATTGTTCTTCATTTGTTTTCTCCTGGCCTAGTTATGTTTCCGCAGCCTGGACAGGGCCATAAGTTTTTTTGTTAGTTTATATGTCTGACCATTTGGCATAGTATCAGCTGCGTGAATGATTTATTTTTTTCATTTACTTTTTGTGTACTAGAAAGATAAGTTAGGTGTGGAAATGTCATTATCATGAGTATGGCAACCAGTGTAGACCGTGGTATGTGTGTGTTGTGCTAGAAAGAACTTGATTAATCAAAATACTTCGTGTTCAGAATAAAGAGAATTATCACACTATTTTAATAGAAGAAAACCTGTATAATAGAAGAAAACCCTTTAATAGAAATGGAACTGTTGAAGCTACAACATTTTACTCAGAATAGTTGGAAAATATTAGAAATGGTTGTGTTTGCAGCATTTTACATAGTAGGTCTGTTTCATAGATATTTTGCTGGTTATGGATAGCAAATGGAATCTGGTAATGCTCCTGAATAATTAACCAACAAGTTTCATTTATAGCAAGAAGCAAATGAAGAAGATATTAACATTCAGGATACACAGAACATAAAGCACAGAGATCTTTAATTCATGGGTGAATAAAGACGGAAGCAACATGTTGAACATAGCATTTTTTTATAAAGTGATTTCAGTTATCATATATTATTAAGTTGACAATAGCTGTAAAGATTCTGCTCAACTTTCTGTTCCCCA
This sequence comes from Felis catus, assembly GCF_018350175.1. Taxonomy (NCBI): domain Eukaryota; kingdom Metazoa; phylum Chordata; class Mammalia; order Carnivora; family Felidae; genus Felis; species Felis catus. The sequence goes on along the minus strand of NC_058379.1, from coordinate 63,528,185 downwards.
CCAGCCTATAGCCATAGGCTTCATATGCTCCCCATAGCCTTCATATGCTATGAAGAGTTCATATGGATAAGATCAGCTAAATGGAAAGTATCCTCCTCGTTCATTGGGAGAGCTTAACTATATCTTTTTTATCGGTGGAAAGATTCTCCTTTTTGGAAAAAAAAAACACACCTTAGTTTTTCCAATTAAGCATATTTGATAAATGCTTCCACATTTATATTTAATGCAGCTAAAAGAGGATTTCATGACTGTTCTCCCAGTGAAAGGTTCTATTCTGCAGGATTTGTACCAGAGATAATCATAGGCTTAATTTGTATTGTATTTTAAAAATTGATCAAAGCATTTTCACATTTGTTCTTTCATTTGATCCTTTCTACAGCCCAGTAAGGTGGGTTAAGTGTGTGTCCTAATCCCTTTTGACAAGGATATTGAGGCACTGAGGGGTTAGGTGATTTGTTAGAGGGCATACTCTGAGTAACAGACATAGGAGGCAAGTATGTACTGTGCTTGCCAGGTCCTATGCTCACATTATAAAGACCAGTTTGAACACAAACACAGTTATAAACCTCTACATCTAGATGCAAAGCAAAATCGAACAAGGAGCTCTTTAAAATACTAATGCTATAACCTCATACCTAGAGACTTCAATTCACATCAGATGGGAGGACTGGTGGATCCATTAATATAACATATATGTGATTTTGAGTCTAGTTAACCAGAACAATTGGATATTCACTCACTCATTCATCCAATATTGTTCTGTGAATTTTACTTTCCAGTCCTTTGACTGTCTAATAGGTTGTTGGATTTATTCAAATTTATCAGTCTTTCCTCTACGATGTAGTGATTGTTAATGTACTCAAATGTATTGTTTTTTTTTTCTTTTGTCTCACATAGAAATAACCTTCTCCAGTCCAAATGTACAAAAAAAAAATACTCAAAGTAAAAAATAAAACATATCTAGAAGAGAATTTGTAAATAGCTAAAAAACCTCGGAGATGCTCAATATGACTCTCATACAAATACAGATGAAAGAAACAAGATTCTATTTTGTACCCTAAAATTTGCCAAAGGTAGAAAAATTTGATAAGTGGCATTGGTGAGAATGAGGAGAAACAGGTACTTTTACATAATGTTGGAAAGAGTTATTGGTATGACATCTTTAGTGGTGAGATTGGTACTATTTCTAAAAAGTAAAAATGTGTGTTCTCTCTCATCTAGCAATAATACTTCTCAGATATACATCTGTGCAACATGGATGTTTAAGAATCTACATTGCAGCATAGTTGGTAATAGGAATAAAAGGAAGGCCTCTGAATACCTGTTCATTGGCAACTAGTTACATAAATTATGGTACATGCATTAAAGGACTTATGATACATTCATGGCAAATAATACTTACCTGTGCTTATATGGAATGATCTCCAAGGTGTATTAAGGATATTAAATCTTAATTAAGGTTAAAAGTAAAAATTATATATACCATGAGCCCATTTGAGAATAAGAAGTGTGTAAAGGTGGAATGTGGAGGTCTTTGCTTATGTGTCCATAGACTATTTCTGTAAGGGTAAAGACACTATTAACTGTCATGCATTTGGGAAAGAAACCTGGGAGTTTGTGATAAGAAAATTAAATTTTATATACTTCTGTACCTCTTGAATATTTGCAATGTGTGGGTTATTTTTTAATAGACAATTAAAATAAACAATTGTAATGCTTAACGATAGTAATTGGCAAATACAATGAACTGCAAATTGTAAGATAAATTTCTTCTGGTTTAGTTTGTACTTTTGTTGTTTTGATCATATACACTGATGTAATAAATCCTTAAATATCATGTATACTTCTATGGTAATTGTATCATTTCTATTTAAAAAATGTAATTATAAGTTGGAGAAACCTCATTTAACAATTTAAATCCATAGGTCTCTAATCAATCCACATCAACTGCGGGATTCTGACTGAGGCAAAGTATTATTAGAATTAGAGAATGTCAGTGGTGCCTGGGTGGCTCAGTCAGTTAGGCAACCAACTTCAGCTCAAGGCATGATCTCATGGTTCATGGGTTCGAGACCCGCATTAGGCTTTGTGCTGACAGTTGAGAGCCTGGAGCCTGCTTTGGATTCTGTGTGTGTGTGTGTGTGTGTGTGTGTGTGTGTGTGTGTGTGTGTGTCTTTCCCTCCCTCATTCACGCTCTGCCTCTCCTTCTCAAAAATAAATAAACATTAAAAAAATAAAAAGAATTAGAGAAGGCCAGAACTGTGAGGGACACCAGAACTTTTATAAGTCAACCTTATCTTACAGATGAAGAAACAGGCCCAAAGGATTTTTTTTCTCCCATGTTAGTGCATTACACTCACATGGTGAAATTTAGAATTGAGTTTAAATAAACTTTAGTACTAAGTAAATGGTGATAGTACAAATCAGAGAATATAAGTTATTCAAACTAATTCCACATCAGCTGGCTGTTAATCCTTGGGTAAGTCTTTTATTTTTCCTTTCTGGGCTCAAGTTCTTAGAACTTTTTTAATTTGTTCTTTTTTCCCCGCTCTAAAATAATTTTAATCAATTTAAATATAAGAAAATTTAACTAGTATATAAAACTCAGCAGAGATAAAGTAAAATTCTATATCCTGACTTTATAAATTGCTGTCTTAAACTAATTTGTAGTGGCCACCAGTCAAGTTCTTAAAACTTTAATGATAGATTAAACCCAGCGATACTGTTTGTACCCAACCCATGTTGATTCAAAAAGATTCACCCACTAACTCAGGACCTATTAACTTTATTACCCTCTCTACACTCATAAGCACCTCAGTTTCCCAAAATTTTTGGATCTATGTAAATGCTCCTACCCTTCAAAAGTCAAGCCATGTTAAATCAAATTAACATTTATTTCAACAATTACTCTAAAAAAGACATTTTAGTAATTCTTATAAATAGTTCACTGGGTGAAGAATTCCCATCTCTGCAAAATCTTCAAATACAGCTCAAGATCATGGGATCCTTCCTTTCTTTGAGGACTTATTTCACAAACATTCCGAGTCACAATATATTCTTGTGTTCTTTTACTGTTGAATATGGCTTGTTCCACAGCCAGGATCTAATTTTTATACTTCCCATTGCATGTATCTAACTAGCCCTTGTGATTTTAACCATGGATTCAGCAGAATAACAGTGAATGAAAACAGATATTTAGACTAAAAGGAATGTTTTGTATTGCAGCTCAGACCAAATGCAGAATTTTGAGTTGCCTGGAAACTGTAGGTCAGGTGGGCTGCAACATGAAAAACTAATACAGCAGTGTCTCCCAGGTTGGGACAGTGGTATATTTCTCCCTGCAGAAAAAGAAGAGGATGTAAGAGTGAACAGAACTTGGAAAGGGACCCATGACTCAGCCAACAAGTTCCCTTTGTTGATGCCCCTCAGGAGACAAATCTAAGAAAACCCAAACACATAAACTGGGTCTTAGATTATCTGTGCTAATAGCTTCCTCCATTCACAAGGATAATCAAAGTTAAACTTGTGTTTCTTTTCATCTTTTTGAGGAGAAAATTATTTCCTCTAGGTTTGAATGTTCAGAGTACACAAAATTAGATTCCCTTTCCTAAAACGAGATCATTAAGTAGAAAGCTATTAAAAAGATGTGCATAATCCCTGAAAGTTCATTAGTTAACCTGCTATTTAAAGTCTCTCCCCCCAAGATCTCTTGAATCAAATTTTCTATGATTAAATATCAACACTCTGAGCACGTTAAAGCTTTCAGATTTCATGTTTAGACCCCATACTGCTTTTCTATATGCAAACCCCAGAAATAACTTTTAAAAATTTCTACCCAAACTACTTGGTCTCATAATTTATATACTTTTTACCTTTTATTGATGTGTCGGCTTCACTATCTTAAATTCTGTAACAATTTTGTTCTTTTTCTACAGGCAGAATTCACAGCCATGCGGGAGCAGTATATGCGAGGTGGAGAGGGATTCATCATCTGTTACTCTGTCACTGACCGCCAGTCATTCCAGGAAGCTGCCAAGTTTAAAGAGCTCATTTTTCAAGTCCGCCACACCTATGAAATTCCCTTGGTGCTGGTGGGTAACAAAATTGACCTAGAACAGTTCCGCCAGGTGAGTGCCAAAATTTTTTTTCAGTTTGCTTTTAACTCCGAGAGTACGTAATACCAAGTATGCCTGCTTTCCAAGGTTCATACTGAGAATTATGAGAAAGAAATGATGCATGTGATTTTCTAAAAAAAAAAAATCTTTTAAAATCTCTGGTGGATTGTGTTAGCCGCCACAATATATCCCAGCCCACATGCTACTTTGCGGTATGTTTATTCCATCAGGATGATGGAATCCTCCTGTCTGTTTTTCCCACTCCTTAGATTTGGGCTGGCCCTATGATTTGTTTTGGGCAGTAGAGTATAGTAGAGATGATGCTGTGTACCTATAGAAGTAGAGTCATAAGAGTTCTGCAGATTCTACCTTTGCCACTTAAAATGCTTGCTCTTGAGATCCAGCTACCATGTAAAGACCAATGTAATCATTAGAGAGATCCATGTGAACAAAGCAACATCCAGCCTCACCGCAGTTCCTACCAAGGCACCACATATGTGGGCAGAGCTACTTATCATGTTCTAGAACCAGATACCATCTGACTATAACTTTATAAGATAACCTAGTCAATCCATATGGAAGAGAGACAACTCTCAGCTGAGCCTGGTCTGGGTGGTTTCTGATCCACAGAATCATAGGCAAATAAAATAGAATTGTTTAAACCACCATATTTTAGAGTAATTTTTCATGCAGTGATGGATAATCAAAATAGGACTCCTCCTACCTTCCAGAGTCAGAAGCTACTACTTTTCAGGTTGAATAAGAAACACCTTCCATATACCATAAATCTGCTTCAAGCTGCCCCTACTGTATCATTGTGATCCTCAGTTCCTTTCTCCAAACAAACAAGATTGACAATACAGAAACTATGGCTAGCTTCTGATAACGCAGAAACCACAGACTGCAATCCTTTACCAGATTTCATGTGGTTCATTATAATTTATTCTTATCTGATCAGACACTCTCAGGGCCTGATGGGCAAACTGATGGCCTCATCTCTACAGGGTAATGATACTTCAGTTGTCCTTAGTACTCCTAAAGAGATTAAATGACCAAAACCTAGTTCAGGGGCCAGGCAAATCATCTCACAATTCTATTGTCATGACTCACTTTGTATAAAGTTAAATTACTAAGTCATGCAAAACAAATTTTTGTAAATTGAATTACCTAAATTGAATGGTTTAGTTATAATTTTAGATACTTTATCTTTATTTAAACTGCCCTTAAATTTGAGCTGGATTTTAATAGTTTGTGTGTTTCCAATTAATAATTTTTATTCTTCTTAAAGTAACGTCGTAAATTGTTTTTCTAAGGCTAGAATCTTCACTAAAACAGTTTACTCCTACTTTAAGTGTTAAATATATTTGTATTTTTGTATCAGATGACTTTTAAGTTTTCTCAAGTGAAAATATCTCATATGGAGCCAATGCTTATAAATCTATTTTTAATACAGAAACAAAATTTCTACGATTTCGTGCAGTACATTTTTGTAGTGGCATTTTTTGTATATCTGACTTGAAAATCTAAGCATCCTAAAGTGGCAGCTGACTATTTTTTAGGAGCTATAATATTTGTCTCCTCTGTACCTGTTCTTCTGCATTGCTTTATTTTTTTCCCCCAAAGTAGTGTTTAGTATGACATGGTTACATTTCTATGAGATAGGAATTCAAGTTTATCTCACCAGTGAAATATGAATCTCTTCTGTGATACTTGACAAAAAGGAAAGAAAAAATGAGAGGTATAGGTCTAGTGGTGAACTCTTCAGATACTCCTCTGAAGAGTGGGGAGGTTCTAGGTTTTTTTTTTAATTTTTATTTTCTTTTAGGACTTGTGGGAAATGACATGTGGGAGCACCCTGAGATGCAAATATACCATCAGTGATTACATGACCACATTTAACTGTACTTCTCAGAATTTCTAGGAAACATAAACCTTTAATTGAATGCCAGTCAAGAGAGCTACAAGTGACTCTTGTAAGCCAGTACATTTGAGAACATGAGGGAAACATCTTCAGGCAAAAGTTAATCACATTGTCTGCAGAATGATTTCTCTCCATGATTCCAACACTGGCTGGCATTTGCTTTCCTCTCCCCATCCTGGCTCTCCTTCTGCTTTCCCAGGATCAAAGGTGTTCAACAGATACCCGGTCTCAGCCTGGGTAATTGCAGATTAGCAGTGATGTGACTCACAGGCATCACAAACATCACTGAAACAAATAACAAAAATAATATTAAGCTGAGTAATTTAGCAGATTTGACATACTTTCCCTTTTAGATAAAAGCAAGTAAACAAGATAGTCATAGAAAGTGCAAAAACCATGAAAACTCAAATTACAATCTTTTTAAAACTGCTCATGTACCAATGTCTCCAATAATGAAGTGTTGATATGCAAATTTGGCTTCTGGCTGTGGTGTTTGTGATAGAAATAATTGTTCCTATAATTGTAGAGTGGTTTTTCTTTTTCAAAATGCTTTCAATTCTCACTTTATTTTAATCCTGTAACTGCCCCGTGTAGTTGTAAGGCAAGCAGTTGATGGATGAGGATATTTGAGAAGTAAGTATACGGATAGAAATTGATTTTAATAAAATACTGCTGTTAGTGACAAATTTAAGACTAAAACCCTGATCACATGTACTCTTTTTCTTACATCAGTCTTTAAAGGATAGGTCTCCATTTTAGTTTTGGGTTTTTTCCACATTTCCCCCCCAAAACAAAGATGTTGACACCTGCATCATCTATAGCTCAAAGGAGTTTTGTGAAGAGTCCTAGAGTGATAATGTTAAACTCTGGAAGCTTCTGAAGGAAATCATGCTAGTGCTTATGTTCAGTGTTAGGAGGCAGAGAAGCAGGGTTTTTACTTGACAGCTCTTCTTCCTCATAGAAAGTGGTTGAAAGGGAAGTGCTGATGATAACAGCTGCTTCTTATCATGCTTGTGTGGTAGAGTGGGTGGCTACATTTTGAATCCATCTTGGTGAATTCCAAGTCCCTTTTTACCAAGAAAAAGAAACACGTTTTGTTGCCTGATGTCCTTCATCATAAATGACGTCTTTAAGAAAATATATTGAAGCGCTCTGTTTAACTTTGAGTATTTTCTCTGACAACAATATTCATTTTGACACTGATCCTGATGATGCATTTAGTATTGCAACACTCTGTGCCAGGCACTTAGCACACATAATTTTATTTCATCTTTACCATAAGGCCACAAAGTAGGCTCCTTTATGGTACCTATTTACCTATGAGTTGTCTGAAACTTCAATACATTCAGTGACTTGCTCAAGGTCACATAGCTAGTTAGGGCTGTGAGAACATGTCCAGTGTCTCTGATTTAAAATCTCACTATTTTATAATTTGGGCCTGCAAACCATTATTGTTTTTCATGAAATTTGTTATATTCATTTCGGGATCTTAGCATGCTCCTGAGAGGATAGAAGATAAACAATTGCATTTTACTGGAGCAGGAAGGAGCAGAACAATAGCTCTTTGGAGGTGGAGTGAGGAGCTCCAGGGCAAGGAGCTGGACAAGGCAGTAATAGCCAGAGTTGGGAAGAATGTGAGGAAAATTAAGGGCAAGGAAATGGTGCTCAAAACTACTGAAAGGCACTGTTCTCTAATCAGGGGCACCATCTTGTCCTGAGTCCAGCCAGACTATTCTAAGGCCCTTTTTAAAGTCCTAGGCTTCAATAGGTCCCTGAGCTTGCGTGGCCTTTCTCCCTATTGGGTCTTCTGCTGTCACACTGGGGAGTGGAAAGTAATAATTTCTGCCTTTTTTCTGTTTTTGCAAAATTCTACAGAGTAAAAATGGTGCTATAAATGGAGTGAGTCCCAAAGATCTGAAAGCTGGGTTAGGAAAGTTTTATATCTGTTGTAGACCACAAACTGTTTTATACTGAAGGTAGACCATGACAAACCTTTCAGTGCTGACAGTCTAATTGCAGCTTAGTACTCAGTTTGAAGTCTTGAAACTCAGCTTTCCACAGCCTAACTCTTCGAATGCAGATCTGGAAATATGAAAGACCTTTGTTTATTCTTCAGTTATCTACGTAGTGAAAATAGTTCAACTCCTTTATTGAGAGGGGCATATGAAAGCTGTAGAGATCAGAAATTTCTGTGTTAAGAAAAACATCTATTTAGAGTTTTTGTCAAGCATGTACTTCCCTTGGCAGAGCGGTGGCAGTTTGGGGACACAGTAAAGGAATGAGTAAGCCAGTCTCTGTCCTCAAGGACTTTCTCTTCTGAAAGGATCAATGCATGTGATGTACAACATTGTATTAAACAACAGAACTAAATGTTGAATGATATGACACATGCATAAGTGCAATTGTCGTTGAAAACCAGGAAAAATCAATGTTGGCAACATTTTGAGGAAGGGAGATGCTGAATGGAGTGGCATCCTGACCAGGTAGGAAGGAGCAGGTGAATGATGACAGTCCTTCGGGGAAGGAACAACAAAAGTAGGTGTAGAGAATAGGCAATGTGAACCAGGGCTGTGAGTGTGCACAAGGCATGGAGTGTTGAGGAGGAGAAGTTGGGAAGACCAGCCTGCCTGGCACATGTATATCAAGCATCCTCAGGATAATTTGATAGATAGGGCCTACCTTGAAGACACACACTTGGTCAAACACAAAGCATAAATATGTACCAGAGTATGTTGGATATGTTATAATGCAGTAGTTGCAAATGCCATTCGAGTTTTTAAAAGTGCAAAGGAGTAATACTTCATCTTTAATCAGTATATTAGATAATTCATGCAAACACATTTTTCCAAATGATGAGGGTTTTTTTGTGGGAAAAGAGTTTTGATAATTCATGCAATGTAATGGGAATACACATTTAAATTTGACAATTATCTAGCCTTACTTATCCTTTCCATAGCATCTTCTTGATAGGCTATTTCATTTCATTACACATCCAAATATATTAACTCCAATTAAAATGGGAAAAAAGCTTAGAATTTGATGTAATTTATCTAGATGGGTAAGTTTTGAAACTAGAATTTGGAGGTGGAGTTTTGCTGAAACTATTTTTTAATCCAATTTATTTACCAAATATTTAGTAATTACTCAATAGGTAACTGGCACGTTTTTAGAATCTGGTTGTTCTGGAGTGAGCATGACAAATTCAAACTTAAGAATCTGAAATTATAGTAGGGGAGACAGATAATGATCAATTTGTGCATGTATGTACCAACTACACACTACAAAAATGGTGTCGTGAGTAAAATTATATGCAAATTTGTTTATATTTATTTCTAATATTTATAATTATAAATATATTTATATATTTATAAATACACACATGGGAAGAAAATTCTTTGAAATATTTGAGCAGAGGTGTGGCAAGAATGAGTTTTCATTGTCCATCTAGTTGATGGAGGAGGGCAAGAATGGAAGCAGGAATACCAATCAGGAGATTTAGTCATCAGGATGAAGGATGATGGCAGCTTGGGTAAAAGCAATGGACTATTCATGAATTCCATACTCATGCAGCACGCTGACAGGATGACAGGTGACAAAATTACAGTGAAGTTTGGAGACCTTTCATGTATGGACAAACTGCTACATCATTCAGTGGTACCAGAGGGCACTGTTGCACTGTCACACAACACAGTGGGTGTCCATGATGAGACTCCTCAAGACAAAGTGAAGACCTATATTTAGCAAATACATTTTAGAAAATAACAAAGTATATCATCAAAAGAACCAGATAGTCCTGAGCTTGAATATTCACTGAGACAATCACTGTGTCCTTGGACGCATGAGTGGCAAACTCAAGATGAACACCCAAATTCTCCTTCAAAAAAGTATATCCCTCCCAGCACAGAGATAGGAGACATAGTCAGTAGATCACTTCAGCTGTCAGATGCTTCAGGGTCATCCTCAGTAACAAAGCCTCCTTGACTGAGGTCCTACCCTTCCCAGGGATACCCACTTGCAATGAGGCATGGGCAAAAATTTCCAGCCATTGCAATCCAGTGGGACACTGCGACAAGCAAATCTTGCTCCAGATCCCCATGCCGGTTTGGCAAAGACTCCGTTGGGCTTGCATTGTCATTGACCTTCTCCCTGTATCCAATCCAGCTTCCTACTCCTTCCTTCACAAGCGTTGATCTCTAACCAGTACCATGTGCTACCAAATCCCTCTCAGTGTCTGCTTCTGTAGAATGGGGATAATATTACTTTCACAGGTTTTTAGGTAGTAGATGAGATAATGTTATTAGATTAGCATAGTCCTTGGTACAAACTAGGGACTTAATAAATACGAGGTACTACCATCCTTATCCCTCACCTGGATTGTTTATTCTTTGGGTTATTCTAACAGGTTTCACAATTTAGACCCTACCAAATCAAATATTTAGGTATTGTGTCAAAAGGAAAGGTGGTTAAAACTGGGAGAAGGCCCAGTGAATTTTTTAACTGCAGTGTATAGGCTTCAGTGCACAGATTTTGCAAAATGTATTTTGAAATTATTTTCCTACTTTTCAAATGTGGAACAGAATAGCCATCTTGAAGTAACTGAATTTTGAACAAAGCTTTGGAGGAATCAATGTTAGGAATTTCTGTTAGATCATGAACTAAGTCAAACTGAGTAAAAAAATGACAATAAATGAGAAAGACCTAAAATGATGTTTTGCCATTTTAGAAAAGTTAATTTTTCCATGTATGGACAGCCTCATCCTGAATGAGGATGAATCTGTATCACCTAGAAACATTGTGGGAAACACAAATTCTCAGCCTCTATCCTAATCCTCGTAAATCAGAAACAATGGGAAGAAGGCACAGAAATCTATTTGAACAAATGGGGTGATTCTGCAGCAAGCTAGAGAGCCACAGGGCTAGAAGGAATATAGATGGAAAGACATGAGATCATTTATACTTCAGACTCCATAAGAGAGAATCTAGACCCTATAAGCATTTTTAAAGTCTTAAATGAGATATTGGAGACCTGAAAGAAAAACACACATGCTCTTTTTCTCACACACGCACGTATGTACATAGACACATAAAAAATAAAAATTTTAAAAACTGATACAAAAAGAACAGTGATGAAAATATCCTAAATTAAATCCACTTCTCCATTCAAATATGTCATAAGAAAATCTAAATTTTACTGCATATATTGTGCACCTGTGACTAAATGGCTTCCCATTTGGCAGTTTCATGTTTCATTGGAACAGAGGTTGTGTCTCCTCAGTTTGAAGTGACATAACTGTTTGCTTCCCTTCCTTATTTAAATGGTGTTACAGTGAATTGTTTGGTTTTCATGGATCATTGGCCACATTTGTAAAATTGACAAGTCAGTGGAAGTATATAGAAAAGCTTAAAGCTTTATGGGAAGTATAAAGAAAAGCTTAAAGCTTTCAAAGATTGGGGCTTTGAAATGAAATCCCAGATACAAAGTTGTTCATATCTCTTAAAAATTTTCAGACCAATCACTTAACTTCCTCAGAAGAAATACTGAGTAGGTGAAGTTTTAAAATTCTTATTATTCTATTTGAGATTTCTGCCCTCCTTGCCCTTTCCTAGGTATCCTGGTATAGCCAAACTCTGACATTTGTGATAATTTTAGTTCTCAGGCTTCTGGTTGTATTGAAAACAGACCAAAAAAAACCCTCAGTGTGTTTGTGCAGCTATAAGTATAGGTATCATAGAGACCAAGACGATCCTGTAAATCCAAAAGAATGATATTTATAGGTTGAATTACAAAAACAGGTTTTGCTTGTTATCTGAAAGTACAGTGTTCCTATAAAACCTTTTGTAAACTGAAAGGACATAAAGCAAGGAAGTAAAGAGTATTTTGTAAAAGTGAAAATCATCATTAGATTTCATTTTGATGAAAAGAATCTGAAAATCAGATACTAATGTAGGTCTTAGTAAAGGCAAGTTTTCTGAAGTAAACTTTTCAGTAGCAAAGGAAACCGATATTCTGAAAGAGGAACATTTCCTGTTTGCACACTGGGAACTCTTACCCTTTATTCGAACACATGTTTGGGAAATTACATAATCATCTTGCTTTTATATTTGTTTTGAGAGGGGCGCGTGGGGGCTCAGCCGGTTAGATGTCTGAATTTGGCTTAGGTCATGATTTTGCAGTTTGTGAGCTGGAGCCCCACTTCGGGCTCTGTGCTGACAGCTCAGAGCCTGGAGCCTGCTTCAGATTCTGTGTCTCCCGCTCTCTCTGTCCTTCTCCTGCTTGTGCTCTGTCTCTCTCTCTCTCTCTCTCTCTCTCTCTCTCTCTCTCTCTCAAAAATAAATAAAAAATATTTAAAAATGTGTTTTGAGATAATTATACAGAACAGGAGGTTACAAGCAAATGTGTAAAGACCCGTGCACCTTTCTCTTAGCATCCCCAGTACTATTTTCTTACGTAACTATAAAATATCAAAACCAAGAACTTGATATTTGTTCAATCCATAGAGAATATTGAATTTCACTAGTTATAACACACTCATCTGGGCGTATATTTGTATAATTATATGCAGTTTTATCACCTATGTAGCCTGTATAACCACCACCACAATCAAGATACCCTGTTGTACCATTACCTTAAGACTCCCTCATGTTACTCCTTTACAGCCATACCCATTCGCTACTTACCCCAATTTCTAACCCCCAGCAACCATCAGTCCACCAGTCCATTCTCCATCTCTGCACACATGGTTCATTTCTTGATTGTTACACACGGAAATCACCCAGTATGCATCCTTTTGAGATTGGCTGTTTTCATTCAGCACTATATCCTGAAGTACATCCAAATTTTGTTTATCAATAATGTGTTCCTTTTTATTACTGAATAACATTCAGTTTGGATATAACTACAGTTTGTTCATCCATTCACCCTTTAAAGACATTTGGGTAGTTTCCAGCTTTCATTTATTATAAATAAAGCTGCTGTGAACATTCATGTACAAATTCCTGCATGAACTCAAGTCTATAATTCCTTGGGATAAAGGCCCAAGAGTGAAATTTCTGGGCCTTAGGATGCATCTATTTTTAGTTTTGAAAGGAGATACCAACATATTTTCCGGAGTGTCTGTACTTATTTTACATTCTCACCCTTGCCAGCATTAGATGTTATCACTATTTTTCATTTTAGACATTCTGTTAGGTGTATAGTGGTATCCCATTATGGTTTTAATTTGCATTTCTCCAATGACTAATAATAATAGACATCTTTTCATGTGTTTATTTGCCATCTGTATAGCCTCTTCAGTGAAATGTCTGTGCATGTCCTTTGACTATTTTATAATGGGGTTATTCCTTTTTTAATTTTTTTTATTTTTATTTATTTATTTTTTTTAGTATTAAGCATTGAGGAATTCTTTGTAAACTCAAGATTCAAGGCCTTTGTCAGATATACGATTTGCAAAAATTTTCCCCCAGTCTGTAATTTGCTTTTTGTTCTTTTAACAAGCTCTTTTGCAGGAAAAACTTTAATTTTGTTGAAGTCCATTCTTTACTTAAAAGAATCATAATTTTGGTATCAAATCAAAGAATACCACTTAGTCCTAGGTCTCAAAGATTTTCACCTATGTCCTTTTCTTGAAGTTTTATGTTTTACATTTAAGAGCATGATCTATCTTGAATTATTGCTTGTATAAAATGTGTATTATTATTATTATTTGCTTTGTTGTTTTGGTTTGTTTTGGATATCTAATTGCTGTAGTACCATTTACTGAAAAGGCTACCTCTTCTCTACTGAAATGCTTCAGCAAATGATTCCATTTTTTCTTTTGGTCTATATTCTCTTTGTTCAGATTGAGTACATTCTATTGATCTGTTTTTAAGTTAAATAATTCTATTCTAATACTAGAGAGAGATTGAGTGCGAGTGGGGGAGTGGCAGAGAGAGAGGGAGCACAGAATCTGAAGCGCAGAAGTCACATATAGGTGGGATAAGGGTTATGGTAGATTCTTCTCTTTTTTTATATATATATTTTTTTAAACGTTTATTTATTTTTGGGACAGAGAGAGACACAGCATGAACGGGGGAGGGGCAGAGAGAGAGGGAGACACAGAATCGGAAACAGGCTCCAGGCTCTGAGCCATCAGCCCAGAGCCTGACGTGGGGCTCGAACTCCCGGACCGCGAGATCGTGACCTGGCTGAAGTCGGACGCTTAACCGACTGCGCCACCCAGGCGCCCCGGGTTATGGTAGATTCTTCCCAGTCTGTGTCAAACACCCTTAGTAGGTCCCTGCTTTTGAGCTTTTTGTTTGTTTTTCTGAAAATGCATATGATAATTTTATCCTTTGTACTCAATTGTTCTGATAGTCTGTGGAGTAAATTCCAACGCCTGATCCCATCTAAACACAGTCCTTGTGCACCTCTCTCATGCCAACTTCCCATGCCTTGAATTTTAAACCATAAGCATACTAAACCATTTGTTCAGTGAACATCACACACTAGTGTGCCCTTCTTGTTGTGACTTCTCCACTTGCTAGTGCCTCTGCACTGTTCACGCTGGATCCATTTTGTGTACATCTGCCCACACAGCTTGTCTGTGCACTTAATGGAAGGACGAACTAGTTTATACTAAATGAAAAAAAAAAAAAAAAAAAAAGAAGAAAGATGTTTAAAAAGAATAGGCAAAGAAATACTTGGTGTTTTTTTTTTTTTCCCCTTACTGGACACAAACTGAGGGAAGATGGAGACAAAGTTTGAGATAATTCCATGGAACATCACCATCCTAAGAAAAGGTGATTCAAAAATATGTGTGTACATCCTTTAAAGCACCAATGCTAAGTATGATGCTGGATATGTTGAGAGACACCAGGCAGAAAGCTAGGTCTCTTGGTCCAATCCTTGAGTGTAATATAAGGAAACAGGAATAATTGGAAATACTGCATTGTTTTCAGTAGTGTTTGTCCTAATGGAGGAGACAAAGCCATTTTTGTAATAAACAGATAAAATCTGGGGCCAAAAAAGACAGGTTTTGAAATGCAGTGTTCTCTACACAGCAATTAATGATGTATATCCTCTGCTTCCAATCTATCAGTAATACTACAAAATTAGAATAATCTGCAATTAAAATGACCATGAGGAGCAGCAGGGGAGAGGCTGGATAGAACATGGTTTTTCTCTAAGAAACCAATAATGTCAGAAGCATCGTTGGAATATCTTAAGTATAGCATGCTACTATTTAAATTAAGATTTATACTTTTCTTATATTTTTTTAGATAGAAAAGATCAAGGAATAAAGACATATAATCAAAGATGACATTTCTTAGGAAATTCCTGCAGTAATGACATTAATATGATTTCAGCACTTTTACGGTTCTATTTTGCTGTATATTCAGCATATGTGTCTGTATAAAAAATGAGACATTATGAGACAGGATAGATTTGGTTTTTATTTTGAGAATAAAAGAGAACTTGTATTATTTGGTTCTTGCCTGATGGAAAATAGAGTCATAATAATGGGCAGAGCATATAACTGAATATGTAATGTGCATTCAGGCTGGCTGGCTGTTCTCAACCACAGAACACCTCTCTCCCTGCTTGCTTATTGAACCTGGTATTCAATATTAGGGAGTGCAAACTTTCATTCCAAGAGAGACAGGCTTAAAATGAAAATGCTCCTGGAATAGGCAGATATATATATGTATATCAGAATATGTATCTGCCTATATACACGTAAATGTGAGTGTATACGTTTTTCTCAGTTATTTTTGTTTAATAAAAGGATAAATATTGCTTATAAACGTATGTTCTTCTTCCTTAGTCTTTATCCCTAGTTCTGGGTTCTAGAGCAAGCCTCCTTACCTGTTACCTGCTCTCTAATCACCAATACATGTTTCTGTATATTTACAAACCATGTGTAGTTAGAAATAACAAGTATTATAATTTTGCCTATTTGTATATATTTAAATACATCATATGTATACCCACACATATTCGTACATGTAAGTATACAAGTCTACCTATGTATCTATTCAGGCAACTTGTTCTTGTTTCACACACGGTTATTATTTTGATATATATGTTGATATATATATAAACCTAGTTTATGCATTTTAATGGGTTGCATAATCAATTAATACATTGAAATTTATATTGACCTATTGTAAAATGCTTCCACCAGGTTTTTCACATTACTAGCAATGCTGCCACAAACATTTCTTTGCACATCCATTCAAAAACATGTGCAAAAAGAACCTTAGCAGATATGGCTGAAGTGAAACTGAACTGGGTGAAGGCATGCAAATTTATAGTTTACTGGGTATTGAGGGTATTGACAAATAGCTTTCCAAAATAATTGTACCAATTTACACACCCTCTAGAATATATTAAAAATCATTTTCTGCATCCTAGTTATTGGGTTTTACATTTTTGTCAGTCTAACTAGTATGAAAATCTGTCATCACTTTGCTTTGATTTCTATTCTCCTGATTGCCAATTAGGTGGGGGAACTTTTTCATGTACCTTTTTTGTATCCTCCTATGAGTTATCTTTTTACACTTTGCCACATGTTTATTGTTACCTACCCTTTGTATATGAGTTAATAGGAGTTACTTACATATTCTGATGAATTTTGTTTTTATGTTTTATGTGCACATATACATACATATGTACATACATACATCCATTCTATCACTTCCTTTTTTCACTTTAAGTTTTCTTTGTGAGTTGCATTTTGAGATTTGCCTAACAATTTCTTCTTTAGCAAGACAGAGCTGGTATTGCTGGTCAATCTATTACATAAATTTCATAATTGTTTTCTTTACTATATCAAATACTAAAGAGATCTGACAAGTACATACTAAGACTGAAGATCTGTCCACTTTTTCTTGTAATTTGGTTAGACTGTGTCCTATATAGGATGATTTTCTTAAAAGCACATGGGTATATAACTGTTGGATCTCCCAGATTGCTTCTTTTTTTTTAATCAATGAAATAAGAAAGACTTTATTTTTATAAATTCACCAAAATGCATTGTAAACTTTAGTCCTGCTCTGGTCCAAATTACTTTTTAAGAAAAAATTAATTCTAGTGTAGTTTATGTGTAGTATTGTATTAGTTTTAGGCATACAATATGGTGATTCAACAACTCTATACATTACTCAGTGCTCATCAGGATAAGAGTACTCCTAATCCCCTTCACCTGTTTCACCCATCTCTGTACCAACCTCCACTCTGGTAACCATCAGTTTGGTCTCTATAATAAAGAATCTGTTTATTGATTTCTCTTTTTTTCCTTTATTCATTTGTTTCTTCTCTTAGGGTATTTGTCTTTCTTTGACCAACTCCACTCAGGATTATACCTTTTAGGTCCGTCCATGTTGTTGCAAATGGCAAGATTTCATTCTTTATGGTTGAGTAAAATCCCATTGTGTATCTATATACCATAGCTTCCTTATCCATTTATCTATCAGTGGACCCTTAGGATGTTTCCATAATTTGGCTACTATAAATAATGTTGGAATAAACATAGGAGTGTACATATCTTTTTGAATTGTGTTTTTGTGTTCTTTGGGTAAATACCAAGTAGTGGAATTACTGGATTTTATGGTAATTATATTCTTTTTTTTTTAATTTTTTAAATGGTTATTTATTTTTGAGACAGAGACAGAGCATGAACGGGGGAGGGTCAGAGAAAGAGGGAGACACAGAATCCGAAGCAGGCTCCAGGCTCTGAGCTGTCAGCACAGAGCCCGACACGGGGCTCGAACTCACCGACCGTGAGATCATGACCTGAGCCAAAGTCGGATGCTTAACCGACTGAGCCACCCAGGTGCCCCTATGGTAATTCTATTCTTAATTTTTTAAGGGACCTCCATACTGTTTTCCACAGTGGCTGCACCAATTTGCATTCCGACCAACAGTACACAAGGGTTCCTTTTTCTCCACATCCTTGTCAACACTGGTTGTTTTTTTTTTTGTTTGTTTTTTGAGTTTAGCCATTCTGACAGGTGGGATCTCGTTAATGGTTTAGATTTGCATTACCCTGATGATTAGTGATGTGAGCATTTTTTCATGTGTGTGTTGATCATCTATATGTCTTCTTTGGTGAAATGTGTATTTATGTCCTCTACCCATTTTTAAATTGGATTATTTGGGGTTTTTTGCACGTGTTGTATAACATTTTTGTGTATTTTGAATATTAACCGTTTATTGGGTATGTCATTTGCAAATATTTTTCCACCATTCAGTAGGTTGTCATTAGTTTTGTTGATTATTTTTTTTGCTATGCAGAAGTGTTTTATTTTGATGTAGTCCCAATTGTTTAATTTTGCTTGCCTCAGGAGATATATGTGAAAAATGTTGGGCAATGTCAGAGAAATTACTCCCAGTGCCCTCTTCTAGGAGTTTTATGGTTTCAGGTCTCAGATTTAGGGTTTTTTTTTTTCAAATTTTTGTTCAAGTTCTAGTTAGTTAACATACAGTGCAACATTGGGGTGCGTGGGTGGCTCGGTCAGTTAAGCCTCTGACTTCACCTCAGATCATGGATCTCACTGTTCCTGAGTTTGAGCCCCCTATCAGCCTCTGTGCAGAAAGCTACTTCGAATCCTGTGTCTCCGTACCTCTCTGTCCTTTCCCTGCTCATGTTCTGTCTCTCTCTCAAAAAATAAACGCTTAAAAATTTTTAAAAATTAAAAAAAAAACAGAGTGCAATATTGGTTTCAGGAGTAGAATTCAGGGATTCATCACTTATATACAATACCCAGTGTTCATCATAACAAGTGCCCTTTTTAATACCCATCACCCACCAAGCCCATCCCCCACCCACTTCCCTCCATCAACCCTCAGTTTGTTCTCTATCTTTAAGAGTCTCT
The DNA here is from genome assembly GCF_018350175.1 of Felis catus. NCBI lineage: Eukaryota > Metazoa > Chordata > Mammalia > Carnivora > Felidae > Felis > Felis catus. The sequence goes on along the minus strand of NC_058379.1, from coordinate 63,509,294 downwards.
TACGATTTCTGTCTTTTATTTCTCCTCCCATATGTCCATCTGTTTTGTTAAATTCCACATGTGAGTGAAATCATATGGTATTTATCTTTCTCTGACTTATTTCGCTTAGCATAATAAACTAACTCCAACCAAACTGTTGCAAATGGCAAGATTGGATTCTTTTTGATGACTGATATTCCAGCATGTACACACACACACACACACACACACACACACACACACACACACACCCCTGCCTCACATCTTCTTTATCCATTTACCACTTAATCCATTTACCACTTTGGGCTCTCTCCATAGTTTGGCTATTGTTGGTAATGCTGCTATAAACATCGGGGTGCATGCACTCCTTCGAATCAGATTTAGGTCTTTAGTCCTTTTTGTGTTCTTTGTGAATGGTGTGAGAGAGTGGTCCACTTTTATCCTTCTGCATGTTGCTGTCCAGCTTTCCCAACACTATTTGTTGCCTTTTTCCCGAAGTATATTCTTTCCTCCTTTGTCAAAGATGCTCTGTTCTGTTCTATTGATCTATGTGTCTATTTTTGTGTCGATATCCTATGGTTTTAATTATTACAGATTTGTAGTATATCTTGATATCTGATTGTGTGCTCTCCAGTTTTGTTTTTTGAGATTGTTTTGGCTATTTGGAGTCTTTTGTGTTTCCATACAAATTTTAGAATTGTTCTAGTTCTGTGGAAAATATTTTCAGTATTTTATGGGGATTGCATTAAATCTGTGGATTACTTTTGATAGTATAGATATTTTAACAATACCTTTTCCTCTAATCCATGAGCATGCAATATATTTACATTTCTTTGTGGGTCTGCATGGCTCCTGACCACATGCCTGCCCTTCCTATCCTCTCTGATGTGACCTCTTCTTTAGATTTAGCTGTGGGGAGTCCATTCTGCCAGTCTTCAGATTATTTTCTTGATTATTTACACTGATGTGGGTGCTATCCAGCTGTATACATGGGTTGAGATGAGTCTAGGACCCTCTACTCCACTATAATCCCTGGAAGTCTCCAGATTGCTTCTCTATTATTTTTCCCTTTTCCATCTTTTCAAAGCTGCTTTATACACCACATTCTATTACTATAGCTTTTTTCAGTTCTCTTCTCTAATCCTTTAACTTCTGTCATGTGGTTTAAATTGGTCTTATAACTAGCATATAAAAATATTGTATTAATATAAAATATAGACTGAAAAACAATGTCATATATTTGCATTTTTATAATTATTGGTATATTATAATTTATGTTTCTGCATTTGTGATATTTCTGTTTGTCTCTCTTTTAATGCATTCTTGTCTTTAGTTAACTATTATTATTTTTTATCTCTTATTGTTTGGAAGTTCTAGTTTATACCTCATATGTTACCCTCCAGTTTTCCACAAACGTATATATCTTTTTCCCAAGAGAAGCCAAAATTTGTGAGTGTTTTTATTTTTTGGAAAACATAGCATTAGCATGCTTCAACTGCCCTCCAATTTTTCCCATTCCTATTTTCTAATTAATTGTTACTTAGAATCTTCTAATTTTAAAATTTTGAAATAGTTGATGTAACAGAATATATGTAAATTATAGGTACATAAAAATAAAATGCCAATCAATAAACTCTACAACCAGTTTGTGAAACACAGAACTATGGGTATTCTATGGGCCTTTACATAATATCATTTTCCTCTTGTACTCTTCTGAATTTATATTCATAATAATTTGCTTTAATTTAGACTCATTACATGTCTATGTACTGATCATCATGACATATTTATATACATTTTATAGGTAAAAAAAAAATAAAGCCTACTGGAAAAGGTCTCTTGGAAAACATTGGTTCAGTAAGTTATGTAGATATTCCAAATGATTCTCAAGGGTTATTTTACATTCATACAATTATTAAAGACCCACAAGGCCTTCTGTTTATCTGAGATAAGCAGATATCAATAAATATCTATATCTATTGCTATTTACCATATTAAAAATTAAAACTCGGTTAAGTATCAATATATATCTATTGATATTTACCACATTAAAAATTAAAACAAAACTTTAAATTTATTATTTTTACATTACTTAAATAATAGTAACCTGATTATATGTTAGTATCAATAACTGATTTTTAAAAATAAGATCAACCTATATTTTCCTCCAAATTTACTCACAGTGATATTGTTTTATACTATTTGCAAATCTCACTAATGTCTGGCCAAAAAGAAGACAGCTGAATTCTCATATCTGCTTTTTTATTCAGGCTGCAGTGCACATTTGGTTTGGTAAGTATATGGAAAAAATCCAAGGTTAGAAAAGGGAACATATTTTCAAAGTTCTTCCAGGTAGTGGTGGAGATTTGTATTTGATGATACAGGATATCCTAGAAGGGATATTTTCTTAAAAATTAGTTGCCAAGTAGAATCTATACCCATGTTAGTTGAATTTTATACTCTTGTGGCTTGTTTGTTGGTTTATTTATTTTTGATACTCTTGTATCTTAAAATTTATTGGTTTACCTTGCATTTTTAAATAGACCTTTTACAAAAATATACATGGTTTTGTAATACCACACACTGGTCTGATAGAAAATATTGGTTCACTAAATTATGCCTATCTTCCAAATGGTAACATATTTGATTATATAATATCAAAATAGTAGGTTCATTAATTTTACTTACCAGTTTCATTTTATTGTTTTCTAATTTTTTTTAACGTTTATTTATTTTTGAGACAGAGACAGAGCATGAACAGGGGAGGGGCAGAGAGAGAGGGAGACACAGAATCTGAAACAGGCTCCAGGCTCTGAGCTGTCAGCACAGAGCCCAACGCGGGGCTCAAACCTACAGACTGTGAGATCATGACCTGAGCCAAAGTCGGACGCTTAACCGACCAAGCCACCCAGGCACCCCTACCAGTTTCATTTTAAAAGTCTTCTAGAATTGGGAAGTTCATGATAGAGGATACAAGGTTGCCAGAATTCTAATTTTTGTGTGAATGCTTAAGTTTTGTTATTGGCCACAAAAACTGTCAGTAGTACTCCTTGAAATGAAAATTTCATTTTCTTAATTGTCAAGAAAATGTATGCCAGGTATTCAAACCTGAATAACGATGGCTTATCTGTTAAGCATTCTTTCAGGCAAAATCAGTGTTTTCTAAAAATGTGGCTATCTCAGCTCATAACTCCAGCCGGCTGTGTAAGTGCTTTAACTCAAGAAAACCATTGTATATTGGCAGCAGAGAGCTGTTTTATGTGTATGTGCACTTCACATTTCCTTAAAAATGTTAATTCAAGGGTCAATATTTAGTGAAATTAATTTTGACAGCTTCAAGTTTATTCTAAAACTTTATGAGTATGTGGCAGCAAGTGATACTGCACTTGTTCAATCTGGTATCACTACCTTGATTCATGCCAAAGCAACAGTCCTTTTACCCAATATTGTTTTTGTACACATCAGAACACATGCCAGCACAGTAGAGAAAAAAGCCAAATAAAATCTTAACGGTATTATGGAAATAGTTTTGACCTCTTGAATCTACTGAAAGTCTTGAGAATGCCGATAGCTGTGTGTTTCATGCTTTGGGAGTCACTGCTAAAGATAAGCCTTCTTTATTTTCTGATTGCATCCCTTGGTGTTTTTTCTAGTGTATCATTCATTTTTTTTTTCCCATTGAACATCTTCACATTTTCTCTTTACTGTTGAGTCCTTCTGCCTCAGCCTACAAAGTTGAATCTCTACTGTCCTCAAATATCTTGTTTACTGAAATATGATTGATATTGATCTTAAAACAGAGAAAATTGTTTCACAGAATATTTATACGTATAAGGAAGTCTGTGGTAGAAGTTTGAACCAGGGGGATGATGGCACGATATTTAGATAGAGCCAATACCATCAAAAGAAACTCTTTCACTGAAAGGTAATTGTAGGTGTGCTTTCTAGCTTCTTGCTTACTGATAGCTGTGGTACAATGTATACAATAGCCATGCAGTGCCAACCTGGCACATCCTAAACCTAATTGTTTATATATGGGGATTAGCTTTATTTCAACAAGTGCTTGCCTGCCTCTCTCATGGCATGGACTACGAATCTCACTTTCTCACACAGAATCTTGACTCTAAGGTAGGTTTTGTGAACAACTCCAGAGACATTTTAATTTTAAAACTCATTAAGTGACTGTGCAGTCTGCCACATGTGACGTATTGTAATAATACCATCCAGCTAAGAAAAGCAGAAATTTACCCAAGTTATACAGCATTAAATTTTGTAGAATGAAAAGCACATCATTAAAGATAAATTATCTTACATTTCTTAATCATACACTTAATTTAGATTAATTAAGAAATATAATGCATACTCTATACTAATTGATTATTAAATATTATTACTGAGATTTAGTTAATAACTTAATTAGTTTCTAATTATTCATTTTTATTAATTTAATTTATTAAATTTCATTAATTGTTTTGAAATTGTATAGTTTCATAATAGTCTAACTTGTTCGATTTAGTGATATATGGGATTGTATGCTATTGAGGAAATATTTTACTAAGCTTTTATAAAAATGTAAACTGTTAAATGGTGCTACATATTTTAATGACATTAAGTAATCCAGGTGTTTTATGGAAATTTCTTCAATATTTTTGAATGCTGTCCTTTGACTTAAATACAGTAATCATTTGAAAAAAATACTCTTTCCTGATGATGTGTTTAACTACATAAATGTCTCAGGTCATGTTTTCTTAGCTATTTTATAACCAACTCATCTGAAAGAGTGAAATGTATAGAAAATTGCCCTGAATTTCTTCCCTTACAAAGAAAAAGCAATGCTGCCAAGATAGGCTTTTGCTTTTAAGATTGGAATATCCAAATTACAGAACATGTTAGCATGCTTTTATAGCTTAAGTGATATTTCCAGAAGGAAATGACGACTCCAAAGTTGAGCTCTTAATGCACCTCAGGCTTGCATTACCTCACACATTTGTGCATCAATATAAAGGTGATCATCTTAGAACTCATGCAAAAAAAAGAAAAACAAAACAGTATGAGTGGAGTCTTGAAGATTGGAGAATCTTTTCTTAATAGATACTAGAGGAAAAGATTTTTAGGTATAGAACAAATGAGCAAATAAGGAGGAAGAACAGATATCAGGGGAACAGAGGCAGCAGAGGTGGGCACCACAAACACAGACTTATTCTCTATATAAGGGATCTCAAGTCTCTTGATCTCTCTTGCCAGCCTACATCTCTGTCTCACCCACTGAACCCCATAATTGAGGCATCATGGCTTTCAACTACCTCAAAATTTGTCACATTTCAGTGGCCATACAAATTATCTAGCATCAAATTTGAAGCTTCGCTATTCCTTATCTGTAGATTCAGACTCGTTGTGTCTGTGATGGGACAGCAGAATCTGGTGACCAGCACTCAGTGTAATGCTAATGTGGGTAAATGATCTGTGGACCACTTTGTGAGAAACACAGCCCAACTCAGCCTCCCTATGGAACCCATATTATACCTTCCAATCTCCAGCTAACAAGTCAGACTCACTGTTGTGATGTTTTGACAGCTCTGATCTAGGATTCCAGTTCTACCCAAGGACAACTTGTCCTCTTCATTTTGCCCAGGCTGTCAACTTACGTCCGCCATTACATCATTTGTTCCTTTCTTATTCACCCCCTGCTCACTCACTTGCTTATTCTTTGTCACTATCTTGATAGGTTTACAGGTACTCAAATTCCTTTTTACCACTGACCTTGGTTTCTAGTTGGTCAGATGTCTTATACCCTGTACTGTGTTGAATATTGTGACTCCAAAATATATGTCTGTATTTTAACCCTCAATATTTGAAATGTGACCTTTTAGAAAAGGGAATTTTATTTTTAACAAATTGGAATTATAGTTTTAAATATTTATTTTTTCCAGCTTTACTGAGGTTTAGTTTTCAAATAAAAGTATAATATATTTAAAATTTACAACATGATTATTTGATTCCCACCATGGGGTTAATTAAATAACCCATTACTTCACATATTTAATTTTTTATAAGAATACTTAGTTCTACCCTCTTAGCAAATTTCAGTTATCTAAAAACAGTATTATCAACTGTAATCACCATGTTAGACATTAGATCCTCTTACCTTAATCATCTTATAACTCAGAGTTTGTACCCTTTTACCAACCTCTCCCTGATACTTACTTCTGAGATAAAAGTTTTTCTTCCCTGCAGATTGAAATCTTCCCATGTGTCTTGCTGATAATTGGGTTCCCATTGGTTTTCTGTTGACTTCTGCTAGAATTTGGCTCCAAGAAATTCATAGTCTGTGACATATATACCTTTCTGATAGACAGTCTTTTTGTTTTGCCAGCTACCTTACAAAGTACTCACTGCTTTGACTATAGCAATGTCCCTTCTCCACATTTTTCTATGTCACTGACACCACAGGGTACATTGGAACCTGACAGTAGTGATATACAGCTGCAAGGGTTCAGCTAAGCTGTACTGTTGCCACTGAATGCTGTCAGCCTTCTGACATAGACAAAGAGCTCTATCAGGCTTGCTATCCTAGATAAAGCTCACAATCTCTCCATTGGTAAATTACTATTACTAAGGTTTGATCTTTTAGATACAAAGACTTCATGAAGAAATTAATCTTATAGCCTATTCACATTCCAGTATCAATTGTTTTAAGCTGACGAGCTAAAAACTCTTCCATAAATGAGTTTTGACTGAGTAAGAGCAAAAAAGATCAGAGGACTAAAAATGAGAGTGGTATACCAGCCCATGATAGGATAAAGATGATGGATCTATCTTTGACTTCCTCTTTCCTGTTTCTCTTTCAACTTTGTTACAGGTATTTGTAAACTCCCTACTATAAAATAACTTTTTTTATATATAAACTATTTTAAAGGTGGTGTTTCATTTCTAATATGATTCATTTCTTTTTTTTTTTTAATATTTTTTTCAACGTTTATTTATTTTTGCGACAGAGAGAGACAGAGCATGAACGGGGGAGGGGCAGAGAGAGAGGGAGACACAGAATCGGAAACAGGCTCCAGGCTCTGAGCCATCAGCCCAGAGCCTGACGCGGGGCTCGAACTCACAGACCGCGAGATCGTGACCTGGCTGAAGTCGGACGCTTAACCGACTGCGCCACCCAGGCGCCCCTAATGTGATTCATTTCTTAACGTAACCAACTCCATGTATTTAAGGTCCTATAATCAGGGTTAGTTTTTAAAAGCCTAATGTAAATCTGAGCTCCAAATGTCCTGGGCTTTGGGTTTTAGGGTTCATTGATTATGTATATGTAATAAAAATTCAGGAAAGTCCACTATACTGTAGTAATATATGTATTTTTTTTTTTTGCCTCAAATTCTGGTAAAGGTTGAAGCAGTAGGCAGAGATACAATGCTAGTTCTCACACTTCAAGGAACCTAACTTACACCACTTTGAGAATGGGTCAACCAGAGACCTGCTTAAGCAATGCTGTGAATTCAGTATGCAAACTTCTTTCCAGGCAGAATAGAATGAGTTAGACAATGTTTTTATAAGACAACAGAATTGCATGTAATTTTATTTAGCCATTTTTCTTTAAAGGAAAAATATTCTTAGTTTTCTTATAAGCATTTTGCCACTAATGCATATTTTATATACAGATTTCTAGTCTCTTTATTTCCCAAACAACTTTGGTGTTTTCTCCAACTACATTTACAAATGGTGTGCTTCGTTTAGATTCAAAGCAATTCCAGATTCTGAACATCGAAGGTTCAGGCAGCACAATGGCAGATAAGATTTAATATGAGTAAAATCCTTTCAGAATGCAGATCTCAAGTTCTTAAGCAGGATTATTTTCTCTGAAGCAGCAAGATATTCTGAGAACAGAGATTTTTCTTTTTTAAACAGCTTAAGGATCTGTATAATTCAGTGGGCTCCAATTAAGTTAGTATTAAATACATTAATTTATGAGAATTTCTTAATCATAGTAAGCCCAAGCCTGGGTTAGATTTTACAGGGAAAAAAAAAAAAGTTCACTTGATGGGAAAATGTGGCCTACCCAATGGAAGAGTTTTTAACAATGCAAGCTAGAATATATGACAAGGTCTGAATGAGTGCTCCAAGTGAGAAGTGCTATAGAGTTCAGAAGTGAACACAGAGTGTAGATCGGAGGAGGCAACCATGAAATTTGGCAGGAGGTAACACTGATCTGGGCCTTCGACCTGGGCCTGAATAAGTTCATTGTTGTTTTTACTGTTTTTAGTAGATTTCATTTTTTTAAGAGAAGTTATATGTTTACAGTAAATTGAACATAAAGTACAGAGTTCCTCTATAACCTCCATCCCTACACAGGCATAGCCTCCCCCACTATTAATTTTCCCCACCAGAGCAGTATATTTGTCACAATTAATGAATCTACACCAATATATCATGATCACGCAAAGTCCATAGTTTACACTGGTGTTATACATTCCATGACATGTATCCACCGTTGCAGTAACAGAATAGTTTCACTGCCCTAAAACTCGTCTGCTCCTTAGTTCCTCCTTCCTCCCAACCTCTGGCAAACACTTAACTTTTTACGGTCTCCATGGTTTTGCCTTTTCCAGAATGTCATGTAGGTGGAATCTTACAGTATGTAAAGCCTTTTTAAGATTGGCTTCTTTCACTTAGTAATATTTGCTTAAGTTTCCTCCATGCCCTTTAATAGCTTGACAGTTGATTTCTTCTTGGAACTAAATAATATTCCATTGTCTGGATGTACCACAGTTTATTGTCCATTCACCTACTGAAAGACATTTTGGGTGCTTCTACTTTTCACAATTATGAATAAGGCTGCTATAAACACCCATGTACAGGTTTTTGTGTGAGCATTGGATAGGGTTTGTATGACCCATGTAAATAAGATGCAGAGAAAATATGTTAATAAATTGAGTAACTTATTTCAAGATGATGACAATCATCTGTTTTTAATATGGAGATAGAGGAATATATGGCAAATAAAAGCATGTAGATATCTATTAAGTTTGATGTACACTCAACTGGCTATTTTTCAAATCTGTGTAAAATATTTAATTTAGGATTGAGGCTGAGTGCAGCATTAGGGAAAGGCAAGGAAGAAGAATTAATGGTGCCAGTGCTGGTCTTTGCTTTGTCATTTTGGCTTGTCACCGTATTCTGGACTTTGTCAAATACAAGCTTTGCAGTTAACTAGATGTTTCCTTTTTTAAGCCAATGAATGAAGATTTGTTTTCAGTATGTCGGTCAGAGTGCTCAACCTTCCCCTTGACCCAAAAAGGCTTATCAAAATCTTATAACTACAAACTGAACATAACTTTTGGGAGATATAAATTTTTTATTGTGTCTATTTCCAATGATATTTTAGATTCCCTCACACAGTTATACCCCAGGCAGCTGTTCTACTCCTTAAAATAGCTCTGTGTTTATGGAAGCTTAAAAAGGCAGAGGTGAAATGATTTATCTTTATAATTTTTTAATTTGATGTTTGATTTTTCAGATCTGGCAACATAGCTAAGAGAACGTGGAACCGAACAGAGTCTAAATTACCTGACGATATTAATGACTTTGGCCACTACATAGCATATGCCTAAGAGGGCAGATATTCTGGATCTTTTTACTGGCTCTTAAGTCCTTTTTCCTTCTTTCCCTTTATTCACATTTAAATAATTGGAAAAAAACTAAGTTTGTTTTGCCAAATAGGCTTTACACCATCTAGGAAATAGTATTAAAAAGAACAATTCTCAGTGTTAGGTACATTTTTCTATGCTTTTTTGCTAGTGGTAACTTTGAAAATTTTCACTTGCAAGTTGCTTAAAATATGATAATGAGTAGTAAAAAGTAACTGTGCTTACTTCCTAAAGAAATAAACAATTGGAAGGGAATATAATGATAAACTACCATAAAATTCATGTTTTATAAATTGAAACCACTCAAGTCAAATGATTTTCTTATGGTCATCTTACTGGTAGCCAGAAATGGTGCCACAATCACCCAGCTTCTCATATGATAATATAATGTCTAATATCTAATACTGTACTGCCTAAACATGTCAACATATTTAATGATAATTAAATCACTCAAAAGGATCTGATCATTTGGAGGAAAGGAGAGGAGCATTCATTTCTTAAGATGTATGTCCTTAGAAGAAAACACAAGGAATTCATAGACCAAGGGCAAATCTGGGTAAGCGAGTGGTGATTCTTATCCCTACTTGAGAGTATTCAAAGTACAAGGGTATAAATATCAATGCAACCTAATGTTCTTTCTGCATTTCTCTGTCTCTTTGTTGTCAACACACATGCCTGCTTATGTTACATGAGATACAGTGTGTGTGTTTATCTTCTGTAATTATATGTATAAATGTTTGATAGCAGTATACATTTTTAAAAGGAAGCTTGTCAATAATGTGTCCATCACAAAATGACTTTTCTCCTTCTCTTTGAGGCATACTTGCCATTCATCATCCCATACTAAAGCAGAGAACTGACTGACTCACCAGTTGGGACATTGTAAAAAAAACAACACCTTTCTTCTAGTAACAACACTTATGAATTAACATGTTGAAGACCATAAGTCTCCCACTATACAGGGATATTAAGAAATTAGATACTCATCATGGTGTTATACAGTCAAGGGTGAGTCTACTTATTTCCTTGCAAGAAAGCAATGCAACTAGCCACATACAGTTATAATGATAAAAACAATATAATCCATCTAAGGTGAAGTGAAATAGAATATTTTAGCATGTGGTAAAACGCAAGGAATCCTAGTTATAGAGAGGCTATTTACATTAATTTACATACTATAACTACTCCTGGGAAAATACAATGATTAATGTTGGGTCAGTAGAACCCCTTCATATATCAGTAAACCTGAGGGAAGCTAAATACCTAGAAGTTTTATAAAGGGTATATAATATGCAATTGATTAAATTACTGTCCATTATATTAAAATGCAATCTAATTGTTATATCTTTTTAAATTAAACTTATTTTTTAGAGCGGCTTTAGTTTTATCGCAAAACTGAGAGGCAAGTACAAAGAGTTCTCACATACCCTCTCTTCTAAATACGTACAACCTTCCCTACTACCAACATTCCACATTATAGTGGTATATTTGTTAAAATGGATGAACTTATATTGATACATCGTTTTCACTCAAGGTCGATTGTTCACGTTAGTATTCATTCTTGGTATTATACATTCTGTGGATTTTGACAAATGTATAATGACATGTATTTACCATTGTCATATCATACAGAGGAGCTTCACTGCCTCAAAAATTCTTTGTGCTTTACCTATTTACTGTCCCCAGTCCTCACAATGTCTAGCAACCATTTACCTTTTTACTGTCACCATAGTTTATGCCTTTTCTAGAATGTCATGTAGTGGAGCCATACAGTTATGTTGCTTTTTCAGATTGTCTTCACTCACTTTGTAATATGCATTTGTTTCCTCCACTTTTTTTTTAATGTCTTGATAATACATTTCTTTTTAGTGTTGAAAAATATTCCACTCTTTGGATGTATCACAGTTTATTTATCCATTCACCTCCTAAAAGACATTTTGGTGGTTTCCAAATGTTGAAAATTATTAGTAGAGTGCTATAAACATCCATGTGCAGGCTTTTGTGTGAACATATATTTTCAGCTCCTTTGGGTAAATATCAAGGAGCGTGATTGCTAGTTGATACGTTAAGATTCTATCGAATTTTTAAGAAACTGCCAAATTGTCTTCTAAAGTGGCTACACCATTTTGCAGTCCCATCAACAATGGATGAGAGTTTCTATTGCTCCACCTCCTCACCAGCATTTGGTGCTGTCACTATTGTAGAGTTAGCCCATTGTGATAGGTATGTAGTGACATCTCATTGTTTTAATTTGCATTTTTCTAGTAACATATGATGTTGAACATCTTATCACATGCTTATATGCCTTTGTATATCCACTTTTTGTGAGATATCTGATTAGATCTTGGGCCACTTTTTAATTGAATTTTTAGTTTTTTGTCTGGTTTTAAGAGTTCTTTGTATATTTTAGGTAACAGTCTTTTATCAGGCAGGTCTTTTGAAAAAATTTTTTTCCAGTCTGTGGCTTGTATTTCCATTCTATTGGCATGGCCTTTCACAGAGCAGACATTTTTAATTTTAATGAACTCCAGCTTACCACTTAATTTTTCCATGATCGTGAGAAAAAATTTATCTAAAAAATCATCGCCATACCCAAGGTCATCTTGGTTTTCTCCTATGTTCTTTTGTAGGAGTTTTATAGTTTTACCTCTTATAAGCCTATCACCAGTTTTGAGTTAAATTTTGTGGAGGTCGAAGAGTCTGTGTGTAAATTTATTTTTTTCCATGTGAAAATACAGTTGTTACAGTAACATTTGTTGAAGATTTTTTGCTCCATTGTATTGCCTTTGTTCTTTTGGCAAAGATAAGTTGACTGTATTTATGGGGTTATATTTTGGGACTCTGTCTCCTGTTCTGTTGATCTATTTGTCTATTCTTTCACCAATACTGCATTGCTTTAATTACTGCAGCTTTATAGTAAATCTTGATGTCAAGTAATGTTAGTTCTCTGATTTTGTTCTTGTCCTTAAATATTGTGCTGGCTGTTCTGGGTCGTTTGCTCTCCCTATAAACTTTAGAATCTGTTTGTCAATATCTACAAAATAATTTACTGGGATTTTGATTGACAATGTACTAACTCTATAGGTCAAGTTTGGAAAACTGCTATCTTGACAATACTGTCTTTCTATGCATAAACATAGTGTATCTTTCCATGTATTTAGTTATATGATCTTTCATCGAGTTTTACCATTTTTATTACATGAGTCTTATATATATTATATTTATGTCTAAATATTTCAGTGTGGGGGTGTTAATGTAAATGGTATTGCATTTTTAAAACTATAACTGACATACAATATTAATTTCAGATGTATGAGGCAGGGGTTAGATATCCTTATTCATTACAAAATGATCACTATGATAATTTCAAATTCTACTTGTTCATTGCTGGTATATAGGAAAGCAAGTGATTTTTGTACATTAATCTTGTATTACATGACTTCACTACTGCAGCTTTAGTTCTAACATTTTTGTTACTGTTGTAGTTGCTTCATTCAGATTTTCTGCATAGGTGGGGTCATGTGACCTATGAACAAAGTTTTACTTCTTCCCAATCTGTATACCTTTTTTCCTCCCTTCCCCCGCTCTTTTTCAAATTAGCCAGGGCTACTAGTACAATGTTGAAAATAAGTGGTGACAGGAGATATCTTTGCCTTGTTCTGATCTTAGCTTCAACTTTCTCACAATTATGTATGATGTTAGTTGTAGATTTTTTTCTTTGTAGATTAAAAAAAAAATCAAACTGAGGAGGTTCCTCTCTATTCCTAGTGGGCGGAGAGCTTTTATCAATAATGAGTGTTGTATCTCATCAAATGATTTTTTCCATATCTATTGATAGGATCACATATTTTCCCTTTTTAGTCTTTTGATATAATTAATTGCATGAATTTGTTTTAGAATGCTGAACCAGTCTTGAACCCTGCGCTAATTTCCACTTGGTCATGGTGTATAATTCTCTTTACACATGGTTAGATTTGATTTGTTAATATTTTGCTGAGGATTTTTGCACCCCTGCTCATGGAAGATACTGGTCTGGAGTTTTCAGACTGGTTTTGGTATTAGGGTAATGCTGGTGTCATAGAAAAGGTCTAGGAAGGATTTCCCCTACTTCTGGAAGAGAGCATAGAGAATTGGTATAATTTGGTAAAGTTCTGCAGTGAACCCATCTGAGCCTGATGCTTTCTGGTTATCACTTATTGAAATATTATTACTTTAATAAATATAAGCCTATTCAGATTGTTTGATTATTTGTGTGAATTTAGGCAGATTGTGTTTATCCAAGAAGTTGATTGATTTTATCTAGGTTGAAATTTATGGGAACAGAGTTCATAATATTCCTTTATTTTTCTTTTAATATTCATGGAATCTGTAGTGATCTCTTTTGCTCTTAGTGATATGTGTTCTCTTTTTTCTTAGTTATTCTGGCTAGCAATCCATTTTATTGATCTTTTCAAAGAGCAAGCTTTTTGTTTTGTTGACTTTTCTCTTGATTTCCTATTTTCAACTTCATTGATTTCTACTCTAATTTTTATTTTTCTTCTGCTTACTTGGATTTAATTTGCTCTTCTTTTCCTAGTTGCATAACATAGAAGTTCAGATGATTGATTTTAGATTTTCTTTTCTAATAGATGCATTCAATACTATAAATTTCCCTCTAAGTCCTGCTTTTGCTGCAGCCCATAAATTTTGATTGGTTGTGATTTCATTTTCATATTATATGTATATTTTTTTCTTTGAGATTTTTCTCTTTGTCCAATATGTTACTGTTATTTAAAAGTGTGTTCAGGGGTGCCTGCATGGCTCAGTGGGTTAAGCGACTGAGTTCAGCTCAGGTCTTGATCTCGCGGTTGGTGAGTTCAAGCCCTCCATTGGGGTCTGTGCTGATGGCTCAGAGCCTGGAGCCTGCTTCAGATTCTGTGTCTCCTTCTCTCTCTGCTCCTCTGCTGCTTATGCTCTGTCTTGCTCTCTCAAGACAAATAAACAGGAAAAAAAATATCTTTACAAAATAAAAAATAAAAGTGTATTTAATCTCCGAGTATTTGGGGATTTTCCAGCTATCTTTTTGTAATTAATTTCTAATTTAATTCCATTGTGGTCTGAGAACAGGCATTGTATTATTTTTATTCTTTTAAACTACATATGTGTTTTATGGTTTTGGATGTGGTCTATGTTGGTGAATGTTCCATGTAAGCTTAAGAAGAATGCATATTCAATTGTTGTTGCCTATGGATGCCAATTATGTCCAGTTGGTGTTGTTGAATTCTTTTTATTTTTTAAAAATATTTATTTATTTTTGAGAGAGAATGAGAGAGAGACAGTGTGAGCAGGGGAGGATCAGAGAGAGAGGGAGAGGCAGAATCTGAAGCAGGCTCCAGGCTCCGGGCTGTCAGCATAGAGCCTGACATGGGGCTCAAACTTCTGAACAGAGAGATCATGACCTGAGCCCAAGTTGGACACTTAACCAGCTGAGCCACCCAGGCTCCCCTCGTGCTGTTGAACTCTGTTATGACCTTACTGATTTTCTGCTTGTTACATCTATCCATTTTTGTTAGGATGTTAAAATCTCTAATTATATTAGTGGATTCACCTACTTCTTGCAGTTCTACCAGTTTTCTATCAGTTATGTCTCAGAACGCATGTCAACAGCAAAATTAATACATGTGTAAGACCAATTATAGGTGTAGTGGTAGATATTCATGTATACACTGGTAGAGAGAGGATGTGTAAATGATTAAGTTATAAATCATTCACGTTTATTAATAGCTAAGGCACTGAAAAGATATTAATTAAAGGAAAATTTCCTGTTTATTTTTTTTCAATATATGAAGTTTATTGTCAAATTGGTTTCCATACAACACCCAGTGCTCATCCCAACAGGTGCCCTCCTCAATACCCATCACCCACCGTCCCCTCCCTCCCACCCCCCATCAACCCTCAGTTTGTGCTCAGTTTTTAAGAGTCTCTTATGCTTTGGCTATCTCCCACTCTAACCTCTTTTTTTTCCTTTCCCTCCCCCATGAGTTTCTGTTAAGTTTCTCAGGATCCACATAAGAGTGAAACCATATGGTATCTGTCTTTCTCTGTATGGCTTATTTCACTTAGCATCACACTCTCCAGTTCCATCCATGTTGCTACAAAGGGCCATATTTCATTCTTATTGCCACGTAGTACTCCACTGTGTATATAAACGACAATTTCTTTATCCATTCATCAGTTGATGGGCATTTAGGCTCTTTCCATAATTTGGCTATTGTTGAGAGTGCTGCTATGAACATTGGGATACAAGTGCCCCTATGCATCAGTACTCCTGTATCCCTTGGGTAAATTCCTAGCAGTGCTACTGCTGGGTCATAGGGTAGGTCTATTTTTAATTTTCTGGGGAACCTCCACACTGTTTTCCAGAGTGGCTGCACCAATTTGCATTCCCACCAACAGTGCAAGAGGGTTCCCATTTCTCCACATCCTCTCCAGCATCTATAGTCTCCTGATTTGTTCATTTTGGCCACTCTGACTGGCGTAAGGTGATATCTGAGTGTGGTTTCGATTTGTATTTCCCTGATGAGGAGTGACGTTGAGCATCTTTTCATGTGCCTGTTGGCCATCTGGATGTCTTCTTTAGAGAAGTGTCTATTCATGTTTTCTGCCCATTTCTTCACTGGGTTGTTTTTCGGGTGTGGAGTTTGGTGAGCTCTTTATAGATTTTGGATACTGGTCCTTTGTCTGATATGTCATTTGCAAATATCTTTTCCCATTCCATTGGTTGCCTTTTAGTTTTGTTGGTTGTTTCCTTTGCTGTGCAGAAGCTTTTTATCTTCATAAGGTCCCAGTAGTTCATTTTTTCTTTTAATTCCCTTGTCTTTGGGGATGTTTCAAGTAAGAAATTGCTACATCTGAGGTCAGAGAGGTCTTTTCCTGCTTTCTCCTCTAGGGGTTTGATGGTTTCCTGTCTCACATTCAGGTCCTTTATCCATTTTGAGTTTATTTTTGTGAATGGTGTAAGAAAGTGGTCTAGTTTCAATCTTCTGCCTGTTGCTGTCCAGTTCTCCCAGCACCATTTGTTAAAGAGACTGCTTTTTTCCATTGGATATTCTTTCCTGCTTTGTCAAAGATGAGTTGGCCATATGTTTGTGGGTCTAGTTCTGGGGTTTCTATTCTATTCCATTGGTCTATGTGTCTGTTTTTGTGCCAATACCATGCTGTCTTGATGATTACAGCTTTGAAGTAGAAGCCAAAGTCTGGGATTGTGATGCCTCCTGCTTTGGCCTTCTTCAAAATTACTTTGGCTATCCGAGGCCTTTTGTGGTTCCATATGAATTCTAGGATTGCTTGTTCTAGTTTCGAGAAGAATGCTGGTGCAATTTTGATTGGGATTGTTTTGAATGTGTAGATAGCTTTGTGTAGTATTGACATTTTGACAATATTTATTCTTCCAATCCATGAGCACGGAATATTTTTCCATTTCTTTATATCTTCTTCAATTTCCTTCATAAGCTTTCTATAGTTTTCAGCATACAGATCTTTTACGTCTTTGGTTAGATTTATTCCTAGGTATTTTATGCTTCTTGGTGCAATTGTAAATGGGATCAGTTTCTTTATTTGTCTTTCTGTTGCTTCATTATTAGTATATAAGAATGCAACTGATTTCTGTACATTGATTTTGTATCCTGCGACTTTGCTGAATTCATGTATCAGTTCTAGCAGACTTTTGGTGGAGTCTATCGGATTTTCCATGTCTAATATCATGTCATCTGCAAAAAGTGAGAGCTTGACTTCATCTTTGCCAATTTTGATGCCTTTGATTTCCTTTTGTTGTCTGATTGCTGGTGCTAGAACTTCCAAAACTATGTTAAACAACAGCGGTGAGAGTGGACATCCCTGTCGTGTTCCTGATCTCAGGGAAAAAGCTCTCAGTTTTTCCCCATTGAGGATGATGTTAGCTGTGGGCTTTTCATAAATGGCTTTTATCTTTAAGTATGTTCCTTCTATCCCGACTTTCTCGAGGGTTTTTATTAAGAAACTTTGCTGAATTTTGTCAAAGGCCTTTTCTGCATCGATTGACAAGATCATAGGGTTCTTATTTTTTCTTTTATTAATGTGATGTATCACATTGATTGATTTGCGAATGTTGAACCAGCCCTGCATCCCAGGAATGAATCCCACTTGATCATGGTGAATAATTCTTTTATATGCTGTTGAATACGATGTGCTAGTATCTTACTGAGAATTTTTGCATCCATATTCATCAGGGATATTGGCCTATAGTTCTCCTTTTTTACTGGGTCTCTGTCTGGTTTAGGAATCAAAGTAATACTGGCTTCATAAAATGAGTCTGGAAGTTTTCCTTCCCTTTCTATTTTTTTGAATAACTTGAGAAGGATAGGTATTATCTCTGTTTTAAACGTTTGGTAGAACTCCCCTGGGAAGCCATCTGGTCCTGGACTCTTATTTGTTGGGAGATTTTTAATGACTGATTCAATTTCTTCGCTGGTTATGGGTCTGTTCAAGCTTTCTATTTCCTCCTGATTGAGTTTTGGAAGCGTGTGGGTGTTTAGGCATTTGTCTGTTTCTTCCAGGGAGTCCAGTTTGTTGGCATATAATTTTTCATAGTATTCCCTGATAATTGCTTGTATCTCTGAGGGATTGGTTGTAATCATCCCATTTTCATTCATGATTTTATCTATTTGGGTCATCTCCCTTTTCTTTTTGAGAAGCCTGGCTAGGGGCGCCTGGGTGGCGCAGTCAGTTAAGCGTCCGACTTCAGCCAGGTCACGATCTCACGGTCCGTGAGTTCGAGCCCCGCGTCAGGCTCTGGGCTGATGGCTCAGAGCCTGGAGCCTGTTTCCGATTCTGTGTCTCCCTCTCTCTCTGCCCCTCCCCCGTTCATGCTCTGTCTCTCTCTGTCCCAAAAATAAATAAACGTTGAGAAGCCTGGATAGAGGTTTATCAATTTTGTTTATTTTTTCAAAAAACCAACTCTTGGTTTCGTTGATTTTCTCTACAGTTTTTTTAGATTCTATATTGTTTTTTTCTGTTCTGATCTTTATTATTTCTCTTCTTCTGCTGGGTTTGGAGTGTCTTTGCTGTTCTGCTTCTATTTCCTTTAGGTGTGCTGTTAGATTTTGTATTTGGGATTTTTCTTGTTTCTTGAGATAGGCGGATTGCAATGTATTTTCCTCTCAGGACTGCCTTTGCTGCATCCTAAAGCGTTTGGATTGTTGTATTTTCATTTTAATTTGTTTCTATATATTTAATTTCTTCTCTGATTGCCTGGTTGACCCACTCATTCTTTAGTATGTTGTTCTTTAACCTCCATGCTTTTGGAGGTTTTCCAGACTTTTTCCTGTGGTTGATTTCAAGCTTCATAGCATTGTGGTCTGAAAGTATGCATGGTATGATTTCAATTCTGTATACTTATGAAGGGCTATTTTGTGATCCAGTATGTGATCTATCTTGGAGAATGTTCCATGTGCACTCGAGAAGAAAGTACATTCTGTGCTTTGGGATGCAGAGTTCTAAATATATCTGTCAAGTCCATCTGATCCAATGTGTCATTCAGGGCCCTTGTTTCTTTATTGACCATGTGTCTAGATGATCTATCCATTTCTGTAAGTGGAGTGTTAAAGTCCCCTGCAATTACCACATTCTTATCAATAAGGTTGCTTATGTTTATGAGTAATTGTTTTATATATTTGGGGGCTCCTGTATTCGGCGCATAGACATTTATAATAGTTAGCTCTTCCTGATGGATAGACCCTGTGATTATTATATAATGCCCTCTTCATCTCTTGTTACAGCCTTTAATTTAAAGTCTAGTTTGTCTGATATAAGTATGGCTACTCCAGCTTTCTTTTGACTTCCAGTGGCATGATAAATAGTTCTCCATCCCCTCACTCTCAATCTAAAGGTGTCCTCAGGTCTAAAATGAGTCTCTTGTAGACAGCAAATAGATGGGTCTTGTTTTTTTTAATCATTCTGATACCCTATGTCTTTTGGTTGGCGCATTTAGTCCATTTACATTCAGTGTTATTATAGAAAGATAGAGGTTTAGAGTCATTGTGATGTCCGTAGGTTTCATGCTTGTAGCGATGTCTCTGGTAGTTTGTCTCACAGGATCCCCCTTAGGATCTCTTGTAGGGCTGGTTTAGTGGTGACAAATTCCTTCAGTTTTTGTTTGTTTGGGAAGACCTTTATCTCTCCTTCTATTCTAAATGACAGACTTGCTGGATAAAGGATTCTCGGCTGCATAGTTTTTCTGTTCATCACATTGAAGATCTCCTGCCATTCCTTTCTAGCCTGCCAAGTTTCAGAAGAGAGATGGGTCATGAGTATTATAGGTCTCCCTTTATATGTTAGAGCACGTTTATCTCTAGCTGCTTTCAGAATTTTCTCTTTATCCTTGTATTTTGCCAGTTTCACTATGATATGTCGTGCAGAAGATCGATTCAAGTTACGTCTGAAGGGAGTTCTCTGTGCCTCTTGGATTTCAATGCCTTTTTCCTTCCCCAGATCAGGGAAGTTCTCAACTATTATTTCTTCTAGTACACCTTCAGCACCTTTCCCTCTCTCTTCCTCCTCTGGAATACCAATTATGTGTAGATTATTTCTCTTTAGTGCATCACTTAGTTCTCTAATTTTCCCCTCATACTCCTGGATTTTTTTTTTTACTCTCTTTTTCTCAGCTTCTTTTTTTCCATAATTTTATCTTCTAGTTCACCTATTCTCTCCTCTGCCTCTTCAATCCGAGCCGTAGTTGTCTCCATTTTATTTTGCAGTTCATTGATAGCATTTTTTAGCTCCTCGTGACTGTTCCTTAGTCCCTTGTTCTCTGTAGCAGGAGATTCTCTGCTGTCCTTTATACTGTTTTCAAGCCCAGTGATTAATTTTATGACTATTATTCTAAATTCACTTTCTGTTATATTGTTTAAATCGTTTTTGATCAGTTCATTAGCTGTTGTTATTTCCTGGACGTTTTTCTGAGGGGAATTCTTCCATTTGGTCATTTTGGATAGTCCCTGGAGTGGTGCGGGACTGCGGGGCACTTCCCCTGTGCTGTCTTGAATAATGTGCGTTGTTGGGCGGGGCCACAGTCAGACCTGATGTCTGCCCCCAGCCAGTTGCTGGGGCCACATTCAGACTGGTGTGTGCCTTCTCTTCCCCTCTCCTAGGGGCGGGATTCACTGTGGGGTGGCGTGGCCCGTCTGGGCTACTTGCACACTTCCAGGCTTGTGGTGCTGAGGATCTGGCGTATTAGCTGGGGTGGATTGGCAGGGTGCACAGGGGTGGGAGGGGCAGGATCCGCTCGCTTTTCCTTCAGAGATCTGGTTAGGGAGGGGCCCTGCGGCACCTGGAGGGAGTCAGACCCTCCGGAGGGATGGATCCGCAGAAGCGCAGCATTGGGTGTTTGCCTGGTGCAAGCAAGTTCCCTGGCAGGAACTGGTTCCCTTTGGGATTTTGGCTGGGGGATGGGCGAGGGAGATGGCACTGGCGAGCGCCTTTGTTCCCCGCCAAGCTGAGCTCTGTCATCCGGGGCTCAACAACTCTCCCTCCCGTTGTCCTCCAGCCCTCCCATTCTCTGAGCAGAGCTGTTAGCTTATAACCTTCCAGATGTCAAGTCCCTCTTGCTGTCGGAACACACTCCATCCGGCCCCTCTGCTTTTGCAAGGCAGACTCGGGGGCTCTGCTTGTCTGGCGGGCTGCCCCTCTGCCCCCGCTCCCTCCCACCAGTCCGTGGAGCGCGCACCGCCTCTCTGCCCTTCCTATCCTCTTCCGTGGGCCTCTCGTCTGCACTTGGCTCCGGAGACTCCGTTCTGCTAGTCTTCTCGCAGTTTTCTGGGTTATTTAGGCAGGTGTAGGTGGAATCTAAGTGATCAGCAGGACGCGCGGTGAGCCCAGCGTCCTCCTACACCGCCATCTTCCCAGGATCCTCAATTTCCTGTTTATTTTGATACACTTTGGACAAGGCAAATGGATCTGAAGGAGCATATAAAGGAAAAATATCATTTTCCTGCACTATTATAAAGTAGAACAGCCACTCTTCTGATCATGATAGTATGTCCAGATCTACAAATTAAGGACAGATGAAATAAAGTATCACAGAACCAGCTGTTCTTCATTTTGAAAGAAATTGCATCCATTAATTAGTTCATTATTAAAATCAAATATTACAATGTGAGATTGAGATCAGCAATCGTCTTGGCAATTGTCTAAGAAGGGATTAACCTAAGGATTTATACCTTTCACCCCATTTTAATCCATGCATGTGGAAATGTGGTTTAATTCCTTTCCCAAAATTCATGCTTTGAGACTAAGTAGACCACTACCATATAATATGATGAGGTATTTAGAAATATTGATCAGCCCCCAAATCTAACCCTTTCATCAGCTGGAAAATTACTGGGGAAACTAAGATTAGCATCGGGCCATTAGCTGGGGACTCCAGGTTTGAGGCTATATTACAGAATATGAAAAGGAAGAGAAGAGAATCTTCAGCAAATTATAGAGAAAACATTAGCACCTATTACACAATACAAAGGAAAAACACATTAGTGCTTTACCACATGATTCCTAGTCCTTTGCTTTCTATTTCCTCTGTTAACAGACAAGAAGTGAAATTGGAGTTTTTCAGTGACATGGCTGGCTCCTGATGATATCTTTGGGACTTATTTTATCATTCTGATATATTTAACAGTCCCTGGGTTATAGGGCCCAGAGCAGATAATTTGTTTTCCCTCATTCTGTATGATAAAATTCTGCCTGAAAAGAAAAACTTTTTCTGTCAAAGATTATAGACATTAAGAAGGATCCTGTTTCTGTGTTCAATTTGATAGCCTTTTAGTAAATAAGATCCTAATGCTGCCAATTCCTTTGTATCAAGGTGGTAGCAGGTCTGGCATTAAGTTATTTTTTAAAATGTAGTAAACAATTAAACCTCTAAAAAAATCACCCAGGAATCTACAGAATTATGCACTGTTATTTGCAAGATGTAGCGATGATGGTAGTTTCTTAGAGTTGTTCTATGATACACAATTATGAATCAGTTATCACAAGGGTACAGAATCAGTTGGGGGTTCTGAACTTTGAGCATATTTGATGCTTTTGATGCTGTTGATTCTGAACAGTTTTTCATAGTGAAAGTATAGCTTCCAATAGCCTTTCATCAGTTGTTATGACCAGTACCATATAGCACGCTTTTGTTAGCTTATTGAACTGTGGAAACTGTCTTCATCTTAACTCCCAAGGAAAGAAAGAGGGGGAAAAAAAAGTACAAGCCTTAAGAGCCACAGCTTACTGATTAACTTGGAGCAATCTTAATAGCAACAATACTAATAGAAGCAGTTACCATTGATTGTGCACACACTGAATGCCAAGCATTGCTATGGGTAAATATGAATATATAAATATAAATAATTTAAATATAGTACACTATTAATACTTATAACCAAATCTGTAATATATTTGTTTTTCAGATGAGAAATCTAAAGCTTAGAGATAATTCAATACCTTTCCCAAGTTTTACAGATAATATTGGCATACTCGATTCTGATAAAGGTCAGGCTGACTCCAAGGCCCATGTTCTTGTTAACTTGGCACTTTCTTTTATACCTGGCCTCTAGACTGTTCTTCCATTATCAATATGATTTCTAAAACTATATTGTCTTCCCTTTGCTTGACTCAGTTGCACCTTTTTACTTCCCAGTCTCCTCCCCATCCTGGTAGTTTATATTTCTGGGTACTGGGGATATCTTGC
The DNA here is from genome assembly GCF_018350175.1 of Felis catus. NCBI lineage: Eukaryota > Metazoa > Chordata > Mammalia > Carnivora > Felidae > Felis > Felis catus. Next base: position 63,485,921 of record NC_058379.1, on the reverse strand, counting down.
TATGAATGTCCACAAATGATGCTCTAATGACAAAAGCAGGGAGTTGAGTAATAGTGTACCCACCTGAGACTACATGGTGGGGGAGAGGTAGTTTTTTGAGAGTACCCTTGGGCAAGATAGATTGCTTCAAAAACTAAGATGCCCCAATAAGTGGGGATTCTTAAAAAATGGATTTGAGAAAAGGAAGGACATCCAACCCAGAACAGATAGATGGGGAGTGAGGTTTAGATGTACTGAATGGTTTGAAACTAGACTACATGATTTTAGGCACTATATCTTTTTTAACATGCAACTTGGCTCTCTCCAGTAAGGACAGACTATTCAATTTCTCTACACTGAATTGCCTATTCCATGTTTGAGCCCCTGGAGCATGTTGCCAGTACCCTCACCTTTCCATGACATTATGTGTCAGCCACCTCTGAACCTTTCTGAACTTGGCCATCTGTTTCCCTGGATCTCCGGAGGCTATACTTGACCAGCTTCTTACATCAGAAACTAAACCTGAACACTGAAAGTTCCTGTTTCATACCGCTCATCAAATTTAAGGAGAGGTTACCCTGGAATCATGTATGTATGTCATCCTATATAAAATCCTGGCTAAGATTTCTTTTTCTATATAGAAGGTATATTTTTTTAAAGGAAAACCCCTCTTTTCTCTTTTCATATTTGTGTAAGATTTATTGATTGCTCATATTTTATATATTTTATCTCCATAGTAACTCCACTAACAAACCCTTAAGGTTCTGGGTGCTTTTATTTAGCCTATTGGGTATGATTAGTCTCAGTGTCATTACATCTCTTTTTTCTCCAAAACCACATTTTAAAATGAACTAAATGGAACAAATAATTATTCTTAAATAGATGTAAACAATTTTGAGTCACAAAATTATTTCATACATCATAAATTTATAGCACACCAACCCTGTCAACTTCTATTTTTCTTTGTATAAACAACACTGAAAGACCTGAAATCTGAACTCCAGTTTTTTAGGGGTGAATATATCACTGAGGTCTTGCAAAGAGAGAACAGTAGACCTCTCTTGTGTGCTTTTCTAGATAAACTGTTTCTAATCCAAAGAAATTTGGGGCAGCCAGGCATCCCTACATAGTTCATAATTAGAAAACAGCCGATCTTACTACCGTGATTATTTGTAGTTTAATTTACACATTCCCCTCCTATTACTCTCTATATTGGTTCATTTCATTTGTTGTATTAATACTCTGCACCAGAAATTATGTTAGCATTCATTATGTGCTACAAAATAATCTGCTAATCCACTCATATACTGCATCGATTCCATTAAAAAAAGAAAGGGCATTAAAACTTAAGTGCCCAGTTACCTTCTCTTTTCTAATATTCACAACAATGTATGTAATTTTCCAAATGTTCCTGCAGACCTACTTGACCATGACAGAGTGTGAGAGGCTGGCATTGGAATATCTCTGTTCATAATAGAGACAAAGTATCTAGAATATGGGTTCATAAAATCCAGACAGCTCAATTTATTAATGACTATCTTTTGCTATTTTGATATCTAGCATGCCATCATTTTTGTAATAGAATCTATTTATACCCCACACTTTGTTATTAAACTCATTAAATTATTATGTTCACAATACAATTACTAAAATCTGTTTAAAATATTCATCCCTCTGTTGCCTGATGGAGTTTTCATGATGCTTTTGATGGGAAGCAAATGCTGCAACTGACAGAAATGGTAATATATTTCAAAATTTATACTTTTAAAATGTTTGCTTTAATCAGCAGCCTACCATGGAAAGCCATAGGCAGCAGTAAGTCAAAGATGACCACTTTATCTTTTCCCAATTTCATTTGAAGAAGAAACTGAAAGGAATTCATTTTGAAGAAAAAAAAACATTAATTTAATCACACATTCTTGTTGCTAATAAAACACTTTCTAAGGAGGAGGCAGTGTTACTTTTACACTTAGATCCTTTAATTGTCATGTGAGAGAACTAATGTAATAAGTTCATTTCCATGTCTGGTCCCTTGCCTATTGGTGAAGTTTGTGAAATATAGGAGCATTGGAAGTATAAAGCTGTGTAACCAATTATTAAGAAATTATATATGCAAATAAGTTTTGAATCTTTCAAAAAAGTCTTGAATTTATTTTAAGGGACTTTGATTGTTGGTCTTTAATATCTCTACGGGAGTCTTTTAATATGAAGACTAATGGGATGTTATTGCTATCTCACCAGCCGCCTCCTGTGATAGTAAACTTTTTTGAAAATGTATTCCTGATGTTTTCTCTCTCTCTCCCTTTTCTCTAATTGTGGATTCCAATCGACTCTTCTCTAATTGGCAATAAAGTGCTCTCCCCATCTTGTTTCATTAGTGATTGGTGTTTTTTTTTTAAGTTTGTTTATTTTAAGAGAGTGAGAGAAACAGGGAGCATGGGGGAGGGGCAGAGAAAGAGGGAGAGAATCCCAAGCAGGCTCTGTATTGTCAGCACAGAGCCTAATGCTGGGCTAGACTCATGAACTATGAGACCCTGACCTAAGCTGAAATAAAGAGTTGGACACTTAACCGACTGAGCAACCCAAGAGCCCAGTGATTGGTGTTTTTATTACAGGGGTAATAGAGTTCAGTTTGTCACCTCTGAAATGGTTTTTACCTATAAAAGCAGCATCTAAAGTTTTTTAGTTATTTGTCTGTGTTTGCTTTCTGTTTCCACTTCAGTGCTCTTTTTAACTTGCTTCCAGCCACACCTCTTTTAACCAGTTGTTGACATCATTTAAGATGAAGTAGCAAACGAAGCCATTCAATTGAGAGTCACTCCAATGGAATGATCTAATGGCTATCAAGCCATTCACTTTGATAACATTTGTGAGAACAGTTTCAATGGGACTCTGTAGTAGAAGCTTCTGGCAACAGAGTAAAGAGTGAACTAGAGCCTGTTAGATGGCATTTTGTTCATCTGACAAATTAACTTGTGATCTATGGACTATAGTTACTGGATTACTATTCAGGTAACATAAATATGCACCGACATGACTCTCCAGGCAGATTGAATGAGCATCTCTAGTAATGGCGGTGGGATTGGAGAATGAATATGGAGAATGAGGCACCCAGCATGTCTTGAATAACACAATCTAAGAGGTGTACATAACTTCAAGAGCCATGGTGAAAAAAATATGTGATAGAAATCTATCAACTATGATGAAAGTTAGACTTTAAGTTCCTTTTGTTTATTTCAGGGTTCTATATGGGGATTTCCAAAGTGAACTTTTCTCAGATGACTAGTATTGCTTTTGGGTTCTCATACTAGTAATCATAACTGTTAACATTTGGGAAGCAAAAGGTTGATTTCCTTTGAGAGTCTGTACCCTTTGTGCTTCGGAAATTCAACTGACAGTCCATGGGGAAAGTCAGCCTCAGAAGATATATAAAGTTCAAGAGCTGTCAGCTCCCAGGAGGGTCTGCTTTAGATCCTGGGTTACCCTTGTCTTCTTAGAAAAGCCTTTGAGATTCACTGCTACGCTCCATCTTTAAACTGGCAGGAGTTTTAAGAACATATTTCTAAACTATTAAGTCTCAGGACATTAGAACTCTTAATGTTCTGACACTTATAATTTACATTCATTTTTATGATTAACAGTTTGGAAGACAATAAAAATATATGTAAAGATTCTTTTAAAGCTGAATGACCCTTAAATTCTATCATATACAGTATAGTTGAAAAGATACTCATCTGCCACTAATGAGCCACATCCTTTTAGAGATGATACTATTTAACCCTACTGGAATTCTGATCAGAAAATGAGGATATGACTCATGACCTCGAAGAACTCTTTTTTAGAAGTAAGTTTTACTAAAGAGTCATCTGAACAGAGGATCCACTGGGGAGTCAAACATCTGAGTATTTGGGATCCCCCAACATTTGAATAAAACTTTTCTCTCTTTATATGTTCAGAATCATAAAATGCTACTTCAAAGAATTATTTACGTATTCACAATTCAAATATTTCTGAAAATAGCATTGGGGCTTCCCACTGAGAGAAAAGATTTGCTTTTTCTTGCAAATGCTGGACAAGGCAAAAGGAAATATGAGAAACCTCAAGCATTCACCTATAGTAACCATTTTGCCAAAGTGCTATTTGGAATCTGTCTCCTGCTGAGGCTCTAATGTCCAATTTCTTCGACAGAGGATTTACACATGAAGTATGATAATGTTTGGCAAGGAAATTAACATAGTCATAGATGGAACAAATATAGAGAGTACCTCAAATTAACTACAGAGCAATTACAATGACATCGTGCACTGTGCAATAGTCCATTAAGCAATATTAGATCACCAGCTTCCTGTGTTACTGGCTTTATTGTCAGGAACAAAACTAACTTAGTTTAGTAGTATTTTGTGTAGTACTCAGAATTTTGCATATGCTAATACCCTGGGTCTGCTTGGGGTTCTGAAATGGATTTTTAGAAACACACATCATTCATTCTTCCTTTAGCTGCAATTCAAAAGTGCTCTTATTTTGTAACTTGTAGACCTCAGTATTGGTTTTTAGATGTGTGGTGAGATTTTTTTAATTCTTAAATGATCCTATTAATATAATTTCTGTTATAGTTTCATATATGATAATTTCGTATTTGTATGTCATGTAGAAATTTTTTAATATCAGAGGGATTTTACCAAGAAAAATTATACTGAAATTCTACTACCAAATAGTTTATCCAAATTCTCCTGTATACTATCTTTATTTGGTTTCAAAATGCTCTAGACAAAACAAACTTACAACTCTTCTGTATGTACAATTCCAGAGGAAAAACGTTCCTGGAAGAAAATTTCCTCACATAGTACTATAAATATAATCTCTTAAGTCTCCCCCACCCCAACTATTTCTTTTCTATGTGGAGAAAATCAGTACTCCTATACATATACACCCACACCTGCATATGCAACTAATGTAAGCTTATAAAGGACTTTAGACTATTTATCACTATGACATAAGTACCTAGAATAGTTTCTAGCACACAAAGAATGTTCAATAAACAAAGGATATTTTTATTGGAGTGAGATGCCTATTTGGAAAAAGACAGCTATAGGCAGGTGCTGTCAGTAAAGGCCCTTTCTGCAAAACACATGTTGATCCTACAATGACCCTCTTGGTTACCAGCCCTCCTACCTACTGTGAAAAATTAAGTTTGGGGGAAGACATATTATAAATCTAAAAATGTTGGTCTCCGTAACTTACTAGAATTATAAGCAACATACCCATAGACGCTAAGAGGTGTTCTGGGACCAGAATTAATTATCCAAGTAGAATTCTAAGCTCAGCATTAGACTGTGGTCCTTCTCTCATTCAGATGCCCCATTTACCAGTAGCAGAAATCAAAGCTTAGAGTTTCACTGATTGACTCAAGTCAAGCCAGCTAACAGTACCAATGACAAGACGTCATAATCTTGATACCAATTTTTAGCCTTTTCTCATGCTAACATGAAAAACGTCATCCCCTTTAACAGAATCACATAGTCAATTCCACCAGCCAGTGTACTAGAAAAGGTAATATAAAGCACCAGTGTGAATGAACTGTTTAAGAGGACTGATGATTCATTCCAGGTCAAAGTACTTAAAATATACAACCAGAGTCCCAGTTTTGAGTAATTGGTCATCATTGAATTTAACAAACACTGCTACAAGGATAGCATTTTTAAATAGAAAACCTGGAAGATGCAAAATTCTCAGCTTTATAATAAATAGCACACCACAGTCTGAGATCTAACCTACATTCTGGCTGACAAGCATTTTCAGACAGATGTCAAGTATGGAGAGAATGGATCAGCATTGCCTCTAATTCGATGTCTTCAATGCCTCAGTAGCTGGATGATTTCCCATCCTTGAATACTGGCCCATTAAGCTTGTCTTTTACTGCTCAGCAATAAACTTGAATGGCAGAAAATAAATAGTTAAAAACTAATCAAATGGAAGGCAAGGGCCCAACATGATCTCATTCATCTGAAATGGGGAGGTGTAAATGGCAACCAGAGGCTAATTTGGAAAAAGCATGAAATGCTTATTTTCTGTAGCAAGGAGAAAATAAGATCTTTATAATCATGTGGAAAAAAATTAAATGAACAATGAACTTGGAATGATCCATTCCTATGCCCGGGATACAATTAGAAATTTAAGATACATACTTCCATTATAAGACATTCAGATGATGTGATTCAGAGCATAAACTAAGTAGAGGAAAGCAGAATGGAAATTCAATGTGAACTTGGACAATAGTATATGGAGGGTCTTGGCTGACTGGTTGTTTTAAATTTGCCTTGCTGCATGGTAAGTCCAATCAACTGCCTCACTACTCATTATAAAGCATGACTGAATATAGTAAATCAACTGTTCTCTGTTCAGTTCAAGAGTGGTCATGCCATAATCTGAATTAGGTATAAGCCCTCTTTTGTTCCACACAGGCTGATGGAGACAGACAGGAATAGATTTGAAGAAAATTATAAATAATTCAAGTTTTTGTCTTATCCCTCCCAGCTCCTTCTTCTCTTCAAATGTGTCTCTTTGGATAACCTTTCCTACTCATTGCCTGGACATACAAAACAGGTGGTTTTCTTTACCAGAGTCAGTTTGCTCATTGAACATTGCTCTCATTCATTAAGCCAATAAGCATTCCTTACCTACTACCTAAGTAATTAGTTACTGGACATGAATAAGATACAATCTTCACCCTTAATCTAATGGACCATCAAACTCTTGACCTAATAGGTCATAATGAGAATAATGTTGAAAATGCCTAGATAAAGTTCTAGAGAATCCAGAAGAGGGGCATGTAACCAGCCTGGCTATGTTGAGAATGCTGCCTCAGGGGAGATGATATCTGAGTTGAAATTTTAAGAAATAAGAGCACATTAGCTAAAGACACATTAGGGAACAGAGGATGCAGAAAAGAAAAAGAGCTTGGAAAATTTGAAGAATTTTAAGTTATTTGCTGGAATGCCACATGCATGTAGAAGAGAGAAGCAGCACAGAGTGACGTAGGTGGAGAACGCTAAGACAGGATCACCAAGAGCCATAGCCATTGCTGCAAGAACTCAGACAGTATTACTGGATGTTTTAAACAAGGAAGTGACTTATTTTTATTTATATATTAGAAAATACTTTGGAGATTAAGAATCAAAAAGGGGCAAAACCTGAGATATTTTAAGAAAAATACAATAATAATAGCTGAACAAGATAGTTACAGTGGGAAAGTAGGGAAAGAAGATATCGAGGCAGCAAAGTCCATGGGATTTATTGACCAACTGGCTGTGAGAAACCAGTGAAGGCCAAGTGTTTAAGCAAACTCCCAGTGCTTGTTGTTTATTTTCTTTTGTCAATTGGTATGCTGTGGTGCCATTCACACTGAGGTTTTAAGTACCATAGAAGCAGCAACTTTTGGGGAGTTAGGAAGAGGTGGAGAGGGGAAGTGTGTGTTAGACACATGCACTTGCAGTTATAATCCCTGTTCTGAACCAGGGATGGAAACCTCAGTTAAGACTCCAGTTTCAAACTCATCAATGTATATCAAGTATATGAAGTATAATGAAGCTTCAGAGAAGGCAAAGAAGAATTGGAAATCGGAAACTCTGGGGAACATGATTGTTTCAGAGACAAGAGGAAAGATAACTACATAGGGGAAAAAATGAGAAAAATAACCACACACAAAAAAGGAGAAGAATAAGGAGAAAACAATGAAGCCGATAACAAAGGCAAAAGTAATGCAGTTTCAAGAATGACAGATTGGTTCCTGCTAAATGTGTTTATTTTCAACCCTTTTGAAACCCCACTAAACCAACAGTAAGGGGAATTTTGTAAAGGTGGAAACCTACAAGGATCAAGAAAACTAAGGACATGAACAGTAAAAGTTTGGAAGCTGGAAAGCAGATTGTAAACAAGCAGTGGAAAGAAAAAAAAAGAAATTGACATATGCCACAGAACTCTCAGAAAGCCCTACATATATGTCTGGAGATGTGAAGGTAGGGAGGGCGTAAACAGGAGTATTGCTGGGAAGTCTGGAAGTACCTGTGATACTAAATACCATACTTTTGCCACACAGCTGTAATATTACACCTCTTCCATGTACAAAAAGATTGGATTTGGGAAGAGTGAGGCCAGGATCAGAGAGAAAGGTGGGACCATTCTCAAGAGAGGAATTAAGTGAACATTTGAATATTGCATGTTGCAAGCCTTACCCTGCTTCTTCCACTCAGCTCTCAGAAATTCAGTAGCCATATGAGGAGGTAGAATTGATCTATGAGGAAAAAAAGGGCAGCCTATGAGAATTTATCACAAATATATTGAGATCAAAACTCAATCACCCAATCCCAAACAAATCACCATAATAGGAAGCCCACGATTGACAAGTGTTCTGAGTTTATCAGCTTTTTTTTTTAACAGCTTTTTAATGCCCCACTTTTAACGTTTATTTATTTTTGAGACAGAGAGAGACACAGCATGAATGGGGGAGGGGCAGAGAGAGAGGGAAACACAGAATCGGAAGCAGTAATGCCCCACTTTTAAACGTGAACAGACTGTATCTGATCACCTGTCATTTGAGGAAACCTTCAACATAAAAGCTAGAGACCAAAACAAACACATGCAAAGCAACTTGGTGGAAGTGGAGGATACTTAAAACAACCACTACTATTATCCTCGGAGAGATTAAACAATATTGTTCCCATGAAACAAACAAAAGACACTGTAAAATAAAAACAATGCTTACAGAACAAAGTGATCACTTTGCAGAAAGAAAAACACAAGGAGGTCTGGTAACACACAAGTGAGTGGTTATGAATGAAACATTTCTTCATCATAACACTTAATAACAACACTGAAATTTTGAAAACACTGAAGCTGTGCTTTAAAAATTCTGTAAGCGGGGCTCCTGGGTGGCGCAGTCGGTTAAGCATCCGACTTCAGCCAGGTCACGATCTCGCGTTCCGGGAGTTCGAGCCCCGCCTCGGGCTCTGGGCTGATGGCTCAGAGCCTGGAGCCTGTTTCCGATTCTGTGTCTCCCTCTCTCTCTGCCCCTCCCCCGTTCATGCTCTGTCTCTCTCTGTCCCAAAAATAAATAAACATTGGAAAAAAAAATTAAAAAAAAAATTCTGTAAGTGAATTCCAATAAAAGGACATGGATTCAACTCAGCTATTAGGAGTGATATTTCAGATTTCAAGCTATCAGGTATATTTCCTCCATGTACATTTTTTTTAGGAAACTCTGGGAAATGTATGCCTCATCACAATGAAAGAGGAAGGTAACAAAAAGAAAAGCATTTAGGGAAGTGAAGATTTGGCTCAAGGGAAAAGTAAATGAAATCCGCAGAACACCAAGAAAGGGTCCAGGATGAGAACTATACACCAGTTCTACAAAGAAACCCTCCAGAATGGAACAGATCAGGAGTTTCCAGAAACAGCGGCTTACGGAGAATTTCAGGTAAAATACCTGATATGTTTGCACACAGTGAGAGGAAATGAGAATACTTGGAGGAGATTTTGATTGTGAATTAGTGATAAGTACACAGAAACAAAAGCAAAGACCAAATAATTAACTCTAGGGAAAACAAAAGGTTGTGGAGAAATCAACAACGTTCACTTAAAATAATATTTAATACTCTAATCAAATTATGGGAGATAAGTGAAAAGGAAGTCAGAGTTGGAGGGGTACAGAAAGCGAAATCCTCGTCTTCTCTGGGGCGATGTCAAGAGAAAACGCCTGACAGAAAAGTCAGGAAGTTGCGATTTAACCATGGTTTATGGTGATATTTTTGGTGTACACCAAAGGAATAACTAAATGATTTGAAAAGTGGTTTCCAGAGGGAGTGGAAAGTTTGGAAGCAGGAGGTGAGACAGGCAATTTGTGTGTGGGTATGGGGGAGGGTTGTGTAATTGTTCACTCATGCATGGGTAGCATCTAGACCAGAACCTAATAGCACTTAAGAAATATTCATGATGGAAAGATGATAATAGCAAAAATAAAATTAAGTTACCTTCATACATATGACCACAAAACTAACAGCATTTGCAATTTCAAAGTCACCTTTAAAAAAAAAAGAATTTCAGGGGCGCAGAGGTAGTTCAGTCAGTTAAGTGTCTGACTATTGGTTTCAATTCAGGTCATGATCTCATGGATCGTGAGTTCAAACCCCAAGTCAGCTCCACGCTAACAGTGCAGAGCCTGCTTGAGATTCAGTCTCTCTCCTTTGCTCTCTGCCCTCTCTCTCTCCTTCAAAATAAATAACTTAAAAAAAATTAAAAATAAATATTTCAGGTCAAAGTGCTAGTAGGACTAGAACATTAGATGAAACATGATTGAATATTAAGCAAATCACATTAACTTCACATGTATATACATCCTAATCCTATATTTTCTACCTATATCTGAGCTGCCTTGATCCTTTTAATAATTTGATAGTTTTCTTGTTTTGTTTCAAAAATGCCTCTCTCTTTGATAGAAAGTAAAACTTTGAAAATGATACCTCCCATGGGTAGTGGAAGGTGAAAGAAAGACAGAATTATTCTTTACTCCTTGGGTGCCCTGGAAATATGGAGCTCTGAAGACAATCTGTAAAAGAAAAAGGCTTTGAAAAATTAGGAGAAATTTCCTTCATGGCTAATGACCCAGGCCATTTTTCAGTACAGAAAGTTGTCCATCTAGTTAAAGTAGATTTCAAAATGTTGAGGGGTATATCTTAAAGGGCTTAGACTTTCCATTGCAGTTGCCAGGGCTGGCAGGAATTTAAAAAATCTAGATCTCTGAATTTCCTAAGAATTGACCTTCAGATATTTTAATGCATGTGATAGCCATTAATTTTCACAAAGCATTAAGTTGTGTAAGGACAAAAAACCTGAATGTGCCCATAAAAAATACCTAAGAGTACAATGCTATCACCTAACAATTTGCTTTCTAGACAATTGTCTGTTACTAATGAGAAAAAAAAAATGTACTAAAATAAATTTGGAATTCTAAATAAATAAACATGAAGAATGCATTTCTCAAAATTACTTAGAAATATACTTTATAGTGTTATTTACTAACTTTACAATATTCAGTAATAATGTTATTCAAGGTTTTTATTTCTTCTACCCTTCGTGATTACTTTTCTTACAAGTGGTGGAGACCCAGGAGAGCAAAGAGGCATGAAATTGAAAACAAAGTTAATTTAATATCTCATTCCTTCTCTGAATCATCCTGGATACTCCCTTTGTCTCTACTCCCTTAGAAGTAATAACTCCTATGAACAATCTTTCTCAACAAGTCAGTGTATTTTCCTGAAAAAAAGTTTCATAGACAATTCAATTAATGTTTGATTTCAAAATACATTATGAATATTTGAATATGTGATGAAAATAAGCTGAACTGAGAGCCAGAAGGTCTGAGTTCTATAATCTTGGCTATCCTCATGAGAGATGTACTCATCATCTCACTTCTTTAAGACCTAATTTTTATACTAAGAGTCAGAGTATTGAACTAGTACATGGTCTGTAAAGACCTTTCTAACTCTAAACTTTTTGACTCTAATATAATTCCGTGACTAATTGAATTGAGTTTTTTGTGTATGTTAGTGATTTGACATTTAGTCATTATGTTGATGCTTTAGGAGGTAAAAACATCAGTTATAACGCAAGAACCTCCTATTGCATTATAATACGTAAAGTACTATGTGTACTCTCTCATTCAAACTTTACAATTCTATGAAGTAGGTAGCTTTCTTTTTTTTTCTTTTTCTTTTTTTTTTATTATTTGTTTTTAATTCTAAATAGGCTCCATACCCATTGTGGGGTTTGAACTCATGATCCTGAAATTAAGAGTTGAACGCTCTGCCAGTTGAGCCAGCCAGGCCCCCTCTCTTTCTTTTTTAAGTATAGAAGACCAACTGGGCCTTGGAAAGAGTAAATTAATATTCCCAAGGAGGAGAGCCATAATTTGAAACTAAGTGAGACCATATCCATTGTCATTTGCCTCAAAGAACAAGAATACCATGCTAAAGCTACAGAGAATACAAAACATGGAAAGAAGGAGAAGACTGAGTGGAAGGGGCTGCAGAATAGAGGGGCCATGTGGGCAATAGGGACAGCTGAGAGAGACAAAAGCAACGGGAAGAAGTGATCTATTTTAGGCCATGGCTCTTCAAGGTGCCAGTCATAGTGACCTGTTGATTATGCTGACTCTGATTTTTTTTTACCTGCTTCTATCCAAATTATGTGAGTATACTATTACACCAGAGGCTTCGTGTAATGATGAGATCAAACTTTGGAGGAACAGATTCCAGGCTATGTGTTGTGAATCTCAGGTACCAGACAACCCTGAAGAAGCCTTCCCTGTAATCCTTGCAAACTTTCCCTCACATGTTTCACCTTCTTTCCTCCCAACTACAGACTGGTAGGCAAAATCATTATAACTACAGCTTTACGTTTTGGTCCCTAAGAAAATTTTAATTCTCCCTTAAAATAAAGTTTTTATTATTATTATTCTTGTATGATGAAGATTCTTAACAAGAATTTTATTAAAAAGAAGAGTGCACTATATTCCAGGAAATAAAACAGTGGTTTCACAGTGGCAAGAACCAGGGAAACACAAGATAGGTTCTTGGTTCTGTACATGCATAAATAAAAATTAAGCATTTAACAAACCATTATTTTCCTGTTAAAATCTAATGTCTTCAAATCTAAGGATTTCAACAATGCAACAGAAAAGAAGGCACCATCTATTGTAAAGATCCCATTTCCATCACATACAAGTATTAGTTGTGTTTATGCAAAACAGTTTGACTAAAACACAGATCTCCACAAATCTGCAAGTATAAATATGAAAAAAAAAAAGAAAATCTCTTTTGCATAGACCTCAATTAAATTACAATATTAAGAAGGCTGCAGCAGGAGTCCATTAAAGATTTAGTTACCTTCTGTGGTGAACATTAAGAAGCTATTACTCAAATTCTATTTAAACTGTTAAAGGAATTAAAATGTATAAGAAGGACCATTACATATCACGAGCTAATTTTCTAACGAAAGCTTAGCAGCTGATAGATTGTTTAAGCCTCTCCAAGGTTTTAGTTTTATACTCAATAATTCAGAGGCGAGAGCAGGGTTATGTTGATTCATAATTTGCTCCCGTCCATCTCTCAGCGGAATGATGCTGTGATGGAGAATCAGCCTTCATTTCCCATTCTGTATCTAAAGTTGCACTCTCCAAGTTAAACTTGGCAATTATCAGCAAGAAAGTGACATTGTGTTCTCCCAGGGACCACAGATCATTCACCATTGTGTTTTCTGACTCCCATATCCATATTCTCCACACTATGCCATCTAGCCTCTCTCTGCTTCAAACCATTGCCAAGGACAGAGAAGTTAATTTTCTTTTATTAGCTTAGAAATGTGCCCCTTCCTTTCTGCAGAGAAATTACTTTTTAGGAATGTAAGGTTTTTCCTTTTAATTTTATCTTTGAGGAAGAATTGCTTTAAAAATTTTCCCAATATCTGCTTTCCTCATCTTGAATATTCTTTCTGTTCAACCCAAGAAAAACATTCTTTCTCCTAAATATGCTTTATTTTATTTTATTTTATTTTTAAATTAAAACATCAAGGAGGAGTGCCTGAGTGGCTCAGTCAGTTAAGCCTCTGACTCTTGATTTCAGCTCAGGTCATGATCTCACCATCATAAACTTACCATGCTGAGTGTGAAGATTGCTTAGGATTCTTTCTATCCTTCTCTCTCTCTCTGTCCCTCCCTGCTCGTGTTCTCTCTCTCTCCTATTTCTCTCTCTCTCTCTTTAAAAAATAAAAATTAAAAAGATCAAGGTACAGCAAGGAGAAGAACAAAAAAATTCAAGAACTATACAACCACTACAAAATAAAACTGTAAAATAAATGTAGGGAATGTTATTTAGACTGAAAATGCTCTTTAGTTTGCATCTTTGTTTTCACTGATAAGAATTCCTCACACTCACTAATCAGTTCCTGAATACTGTTCCTGAATACTGTTACCTGATCAGCACTGCTCTATCAGGTACAGCACTGCTCTACTCACAGAGGGGAATCTAATGTGAATTTTAAGGACTTTAATGTAGGAAAAGTATGGACTTTAAATTGTAAGTGTTTCAACTGTAGAAAGGTTTCTTCCTTTGGGGAACCAAAAGTTTAATTAACTAGATAAAACACAAGAAACAAATAATAGTTACATTTCAATCTTTAGGAGAACAAACTGGATATAATGGGCATTTTACTGCCCAGCAACACTCTGAATCATTTTAACAAACAGCACCTTGAATTATTTCCCTTGGGGAAGCACCTGTCCCCAATCTCAGTCATATAAAGTCAACTTTACCCTGGGGCCAGGGACTAAGTTATAGCAAGCTAAACCTAAACAGTATATTCCATCATTTTGCTGACATTTCTATTTCTCAAACTATGGACTACAGGATATTCTAAAATTTTGAGAAAAAAAAAGTGAAACATTACATCTCTTACATATCACAAACAACTTTGAAATGTAAGGACTTACTTTCCATGGCATCATGTTTGTGTAATTTGTTTCTTAGTGGTGGTTCTGATAAAAGTAATCAGTGCTGAGTGGAAAATCAAAGTGGAACAGGAAACAAGGGTGGAGAATCCCATCTGATCCCAAGGTTCGAGAAATTGTGCAAGGCTCCACACATCCCATGAGTAATTTTGGTTATTTAAGTATAAAAATAATTCTGGGTGCCTGACTGGCTCATTTGGTAGAACATCCAACTCTGGATCCCAGGGTTGTGAGATTAAGCCTCACATTGGCCATGGTGCCTACTTGAAATAACCAAACAAATAAATAAAGTAAAAATCATTTTAACTTAAGCACATTATATTTTTTGAATAGCTACGATGCTGTTTGAACCTTAGTTACCTAATAAACAGAAGTGTTTTGTATTTTGTTTAGCCTGGGGCATGAAAAAACTATTGAGACACAAAGGTGATGTTTAGCGAGAAAGTCTGGGCTCACCTGGACTACAGTGATGCATTCGGGGTTGGGTACAAAATGCAAATGTAGCCGATGAGTTCTAGGACTAGACTGCTACTCAACTGTTGTGAAGAGGAGTGGCCCTCCTTTGGCAGCAATTTTGTGATCATGGGGGTAGAGGATTTCTGAATTTGTATAGATATACAACGTGGACTTTGAAGATGAAGTCAAATACAATGGACCCAGAGGAAAAAAAGAGAAAAATTGGGGTCTTGTTCAAATGCCAATTTGAACAGTTAAAACAAGATGCATCTGAATATTGTGACATTCGTACTTCTCAGTCCGGTCTCTGGGCTTTTAAGCTATATGAATTAAGCATTACCTTTATTGTCTTAGCCAATTTGAGAACCAATTAATTTGTAACTAAAAGAAGTTAAAAATGTTACACTGAAAGATAACAATCTGTAAAATCCTAGGTTTTTTGGTTTTTACCTAACATCAAACTTAATATGAGGGGATCACTTTTTACAGTATTCTGATGAGAGACCAGTGGAGAAGGCCTTGGGTGCTCATTCCCTTCCTTCATTTGGCAACCTAGCAGGGAGCTAGTTTCCTGGATTGAGCAAGTCTGTGAGATGGTGTCCATATTCTTGACACATAGTATTTCCAGGACCCTTATATGCATTCTCTTCTATGGTTCCTGGATTCACAGATAATTTGAAATACCTTGTTACTTAGAAAAGCTAAGAGTTACTTAGCAGTTCTTAGGCTGACACATACATTTTTTGCATGTGAAGGGATGGAGTTCACTGTTTCTCTGAAATGCTTCCACTTGCAAGCTATTCTACTTGTTGGCCAAGGCAAGTCCCCCACCCACCGCACATGCACACACACAATATACATACATATATGTACGCATCATAAATACTTTGAATTTATGCATTATACAAAGAGCTTAAAACATTTTTTAAAGTATGGTTTCTTTGATGTAAAAAAATCAGACAAATAGAGGAATATTAAGAAATAATTATAAAATGTGTCATTGCTTAGTGCAATAGCATTTAGAGGGTATAGGTAACTATTGGTGGGAACAGTTGTAGATTTACTCTTGAAATTGCTTTATAGGGCACCTGGTGGCTCAGTGGGTTAAGTGTCAGATTCTTGATTTCAGCTCATGTCATGATCTCATGGTTTGTGAGTTTGAACCCTGCTTCAGGCTCTACACTGACAATGAGGAGTCTGCTTGGGATTCTCTCTTACTCCCTCTCTCTCTTCCCCTCCCCTGCTCTCTCTCTCTCAAAAAATAAATAAAGAAAAGAAAAAGGCTTTATAAACATGAACTGAATAATTATCTCCCACTGTGAGGTAGTTATTGAAAAAGAGGCCTATTGTGTGATGTAGGTCATCATGTCAGCACATACTTGTTAATAGCTTGATAGCAGTCCACACAATAACAATAATAATAATAACAGACCTGTTTCTATTGATGAGAAAGTTTATCTCTAAAATGAAATAGTCTTTTGGAAGAAAATTATGTCATTAAGGAGTTGTTAACGTACTATAAAACTATTAAGTGGGACATTGGCAAAACAGCTGAAAGTAAAGTTCCCAAAATTTAAGGCAAAACTTCTATCATGAATATTGTTGGTAATGAGTTTCTTTTTAGATCATCTCAGTAGAGCTGTTGTGTTACCCAACTTGATAGGGAGCCATTCATATAGAATACAGTTAGTGAGGTGATCTTGATGATTGGCTTCCCACTCAGAGTCTGCTCAAGGATGGTATCTTCATTAGTGATACTTTAAAGATGAGTTGGGACACCTGGGTGAGTCAGTTAAGCATCCAATACTTGATTTTGGATCAGGTCACAATATCACAGGTTTGTGGGACTGAACCCCTTATCGGGCTCTGCCTCTCTCTCTCTCTCTCTTTCTCTCTCTCTCTCTCTCTCTGTCAAAATAAATAAAAAAACATTTAAAAATAAATGAGTCCTTATGGAGTGCCTGGGTGCCTCATTCAATGACTATTGATTTTTGCTAGGGTCATGATCTCACTATCCTGAGATTAGGCTCCCCGCTGGGCATGGAGCCTGCTTAATATTCTCCCTCTCCCTCTGCCCCTCCCTTCCTTGCTTGCTGTCTTTCAAAATAAAATAAAATTAAATTAAATTAAAATAAAATAAAAGAGTCCCTGTTTATAAAGTGTTTGATACTTTTTAGAATGTTGTTTAATAATTAACAAAGTGCAATCCTTGGAAAGAATAATTATAGAAGGTAGAACATTGTCAGAATATTAACAAGGTAAACCTCACCTGGTTCTATTATTGCAAAGAATTCTGATTATCAATATTTGCTTTGTATTTAAACTTGAACCAGATAACAAAGTCATCAGAAGACAAACTATATTTTCTAATGCCCAGCAAAGTATTGAGGCAAATAGCCCCTAAATAATTATCATTTAAGAAACAAGAATTTAAAGACTATCATGTAGAAAAAAGAGTTTATCTCTTCCACAAATGATGCTATGACTTAAGCCAAAGGGAGAATGTGCATATGAACACATTTGGGGGTATATCTGGGGAATAATTCACTAATTAGAGCTTCTATCAATGTGATAGGCTGCCTAGCAAGGAGGATAGAACCCCTTCATTCTGTGTTCAAGTTAATACTAGACCATCATCTGTCAAAGATGTTTTCTGATAGGCATTGACTAAATTGGGAGAAAGTCTGAGAAAAAAGATGGCCATTAAAATTCTTGGTTCTATAGTGATTCTATGATATTCTAATTTGTAATGGAATGCTACCAGTAATAAGTTCAATTCTAGCATCTGGTACATGGTTACCTCTAAGTCGTTCATCAGCCTTTGCTGCACAAATCCTTTGGTTTGGATGTTAATAAAGATGGAACTACTTCCGAAAGAGATCTGTATATATTCTACTTTCACATAGTTGAGAATTCATCTACAAGTATTTATTGACTTCTCACAGAGTTTAAGATAAGAGCATATGCAGGGCCTATACTGCTATCTAGTAAATAACAAGCACTCGTTTAATAAGTTTTCAATGAAAGAATATATGAAATTAAAAATACTTTTTTTTTGTACTTCAACTTGCTAGTCATAAGACCTTCAAAAAATTATGGAATATCTTTAAGCCAGCCGCCTTGGTTTTCTCAGTTTCTTTAAAATTGGGTTTTTAAATTTTTTGTTTTTTATTTATTTTTGAGAGAGAGACAGTATGAGCAGAGAGAGAGAGAGAGAGAGAGAGAGAGAGAGACAGAGATACAGAATCTGAAGCAGGCTTCAGGTTCTGAGCTGTCAGCAAAGGGCTCGAACTCAGGAACCATGAGATCATAACCTGAGACAAAGTCAGATGCTTAACCAACTGAGCCACCCAGGCACCCCTAAAATTGGGTTTTAAAGTATAAACTAGACCCCATTTGTTCCCCAAATGGCCAGCATAATGTTGGCTGTCATTATTAATAAATTATTACATATGGACATGTAAATAAAGGAGCACATATGAGAGATCCTATTGAGAAAGAAAACACAGGAATATACAAATGAATGACCATTGATTTAAATCACTTCTTAATGTGTGTGATTGGGCAGGGGAGTAGATAGACTTAGTGACTTAGAAAGAATATATGGAAAAATCTGCCTGTGTCCATTTTGTAGATTGGTAAGTCACATGGTGTAAATTGGTAAGACAAGTTTTATCGTCCCAACTTTCAAACTTACTGATTTTGACTTTCCTTGTGAAAAGTACTCCTTAAAGTAAGATGGTGGTTCTGAAGGTTGGTTACACACTGGAATCACTTATGGAAACTACTATGCCTTAGGTCTAACCCCAGAAATTCTACTTTAATTGACATGGGGTTCCAGAGATTTAAGAACTCCCCAGTTAATTTTAATATGCAGCCATTGCTGAGAACCATGTGGGCAGGAATACCACTTTTTAACTTTTTATTATTATTATTATTATTTTTTTAGAAAGAGAGCACTTGTGTGTGAGGGAGGGGCAGACAGAGGGAAAGAGAGAATCTTGGGCAGGCTCTATGCTCAGCATGGAGCCCCACGTGGGGCTCAATCCCACAATTCTGGGATCAAGACCTGAGCCTAAATCAAGACTCGGGAGCTCAACAAACTGAGCCACCCAGTGTCCCAACACTTCATTTTGGATCACCTGCTCCGTTTAGGATATTGATTGATTGCCTATTGGACTAAGTGCTTATAGAGTACAATGAGACTGAATTCTACAGGTCTTTGTTTCTTTTTTTTTTTTTTTCAACGTTTATTTATTTTTGGGACAGAGAGAGACAGAGCATGAATGGGGGAGGGGCAGAGAGAGAGGGAGACACAGAATCGGAAGCAGGCTCCAGGCTCTGAGCCATCAGCCCAGAGCCCGACGCGAGGCTCGAACTCCCGGACCGCATGATCGTGACCTGGCTGAAGTCGTACGCCTAACCGACTGCGCCACCCAGGCGCCCCTATAGGTCTTTGTTTCTCAAAGTATGGTCCTCAGACCATTTCCATCTGCTGGGAACTTGTTAGAAGTACAAATTTTTAGATCAACCCCAGGTTTTCTGAAACCTAAATCTAGGGTTAGGGCCCCAAAACTGTTTTGTTCAAGTGATTTTAATTCACTCTCCTTGAAAATAACTGCCATAGGAAATATGAAATTTAAAGAATCCCTGCAAAGCCTCTTGTCACTAGCCACATTTAACAAATATTCTCAGGTTAGCAGAATTGGCAGTGCTAAAAATAAAGATTTAAAGTGAAAACAAATCAGGAGATGATCATAAAGAAGCTGCCCTCCCAGTTAAGATAAAGAACGGCTTTGGGAGGAACATTAAATAATATTTCAAGTTGAGAAAATAATGGCTCAATTCTGATGAAATAAAGGTTTTTAAACTTAAAATGTGAAGGTATTAAATTTGAAGCAGAGGACTCAAGGAGTAAGTGCCCTTGGTGACCTAGCACTGGGTATAATCTGGCAAAATAAGGCAAAAGAAGTATGTAAAATGAATATAAGAAACATGACTCTATATTAAGGACTTTTTGAATTGCCTCAAGATGTTTAAATCCAAAAGAAAATGAACCTTTTACATATATGTATCAAATTATTGTTCACCTGAACTAAATAATACTGTAAATGTTTAGAATAAAAAAGGGTTGCACATATCTTTTAAAGATTACAAAATTACATTCATCTATTATCTGAAAAGAGAATGACCCCAGAAGACCATGTATTCATTATCCTTATTTTACCAGCACAAAATAAATACTGAAATAATTGTCGTCTTGAATAACACTAAAGCCAGTTCTCAAGGGAATGTGACCTTAGAACATGGAGAAGAGGTATGCCATTCTCATAATGAGTAATGGGGTTGTACCTGCTTGATTTGGATATAAAATAGACAGGAAAGACAGGAGAGGAAGGGTAAAGTAGTTTCACAGAGAACTTAAGGGCTAGAAGGGGCAGGAATGTAATCTTCAGAGTTTTGCCCGGCATTGACTCTGCCCACAGATTACTTATCTATGAGTGAGTGTATTTTTGTTTTATAAATATTAGCCAATATTATTGATGT
This sequence comes from Felis catus, assembly GCF_018350175.1. Classification (NCBI taxonomy): domain Eukaryota; kingdom Metazoa; phylum Chordata; class Mammalia; order Carnivora; family Felidae; genus Felis; species Felis catus. Next base: position 63,465,382 of record NC_058379.1, on the reverse strand, counting down.
CTCAATATATATTAATATATTAACCAATATTATGGATTCATTTTTAATCATTAAATATTTTTTGAGCAAGGACTGATAAAACACATGTATTATTTCAAGTATACTTTGGTAACTTGAATGTTTTGAGAAGGTGGGGATGGAAAGAAATAACCCGTCAGCTTCTCATACCAACTATTTCTAAACCATGATCTCTTCTTAGCATTTTAATTTCTTATTTTCTTTTCTTTTAAATCAGATATGGCAAAATAAAGTACTAGATTATTTTGCTGCTTATTTTCCTATAAAAGGATCTAGGAATATGCCCTTAAATGAATTAGTAGTATCTAGGATGTATTACTAATTTGGGGAAGATCGTCTATGTTAAATTTCATGGTAATAGATTTATACATTTTTATCTGCTCATTTTTTAGAAATACCATTGCATACCATGTGAAAGTCACAGGGAAAGCTTTTGTTAAATAATTAAATTCAATCTGTGTATGCTGGTAACCACAATAAGAGATATACTTGGGTCTGAGGTACACAGGGACTTAAACAGCAAGTCCTTAAGAAGAGCAGTGACTGAGACCCAGAAGACCATGGTCTAGGGAGACATAGGGGATGTCAGCTATCACAATCAGTCCTCAAAGTTTATGCTGGATTAAGATTAGCATTATTAGGCTGGGATATAATATGAGGCGTCATCAGGAAAATTAGATAACAATGCTCATGGCTCAGGTTGAGTTAGTTCAGTTAGTAACTGAAATGTAAATGTATATGTATAAGCAGCTGTGAATATGAACTACTGAGTCCAACCTGTTGGGGATGAGAGCTGACAAAAATGAGTCACAAAGTCTGGACTTTAGTCAATCACATTGAATTTCACAGGGATGCTCAGGTACCAGAAGAATAGTTGGCAATCTATCTAGTAAATGAGGGAGGCATTTTGGTCTTGATACTAGGCAAAAATTTTCATAGATCAGCAAAGACCATGGTCACATAGGTCATATAGTGAGCTGAGTCTGTGGCAGTGCTCACCTGCCAATAGATGTAGAGACTCCTAAAGATAACCTGTCTTGGTAAGGCTTAGTAGGTGGCTGGGCAGTGTTGAACCTCACCTACAGTGAGTGAGGAAAGTAGTATAGACTCAGGCTTAGTGAAAAAAGGATCATGAGTCTTTACAGTGCATAGAGGGAATGGCAGATTTAGTGATATGTTTCTAATAGCATAGGATTTCTTATGAAAAGACCAAGAATTTCAATATAAGTGAGTCTCTTTGAAAAGTGTCAAACTAACTAAAGAAAGGACTTTTAATTTCTTTCCTGTGCTTCTTTCATTCTGAGACAGGGCCCAGAACTCTAATTTCTGTGGAAGAACTGTAGCTTCTGCTCAGACTGTAGCAGGTGCAGACCATACAGTGGAAATGCCAATTGCTCTATTAATGATAACTGTAGAAAGGGTTGAATAATTAAATGACTATTGTACACAGGGGTTTCATGGGGATTTGTAATTTATAAAACTGTTTTTCAATTATTCAGGGGCATAATGTGGAAAAAGATGAAATTTAAAGCAAATTGAAAATCTCATTAGTGATGTGGGTATCTCAAGAGCTGATACCAGGTCCTACTTCTGTGATGGTTTAGGCTTTTCAAGTAAAAGGCAGACAGGCATGATAAGCAGCAGGCAGGGAAGAGTGATTGATAAAAAAGTATTATTTAGTGTGTTCTGGGTCAGGAAGTTATTGAAAGGGTTGATTGATTCTGTTTAATAGTATTACCTTCCTATAGTTTTTCTCCGTTTCTTTAAACAGTATTTTTATTCAATTTATGGATAGAGTTACTAGTTCCTCAGATCATTGTCTTATGATATTTCATTATTGTTTATTCATTTTTGATGAAACTAGTCCCTAATTCAATTAGTTTTTTCAGTCTCCAAATTCATAGGTATCAATTATTTATGCTTTTCTCTAATTTAGAGTTATTCTTGAAATACACACCCTTTGATGGTTACTTAAAAATAATTAGATAGCATGGCCTGATCAGGATTAGGAGTGAGTTTTTATAGACGTATTCCAAGTTTATGCACTGGGAGAGTAACTCAGCAAGCAGTAGTGGAAACAAGTCTGGAGAAGTAGGGAAGGCCCCAGTGAATATCCTGGGAGTTAATATAAAAGAGTAATTGGGAAATCAATTTCTCAAAATTTCTGAGGGAGCATGTTTGGCTTTCAACTTTAACTTGGAAGGTATTTGCTTTACTATTTGATAAGTGGTCCAGCTAAATTCCATGTTACTCTCATCCACATAATTTTTATCTAGCTTAACTACAGGGACTAGGTAAAGCATAGAAGCATAGAGGAAGGATTTTCTTTTCATTCCTAAAAACACCAAAAGGAAATCAAGAAGGGTCAAATATTGATATATTTAATGTGGGAATAACGGTGAACTATGACAGTTTGGATTAACAGCCCTTTGATTTTGTCAAGCTTCACTGAAGGAAGATTTTAATTCGTTCTACACTACCTATACTATGGCCAACCTTGGACTGATGCATCATACTGATGCAACCTTTGGATTGAATCAATACCCCCAAAGATCCACACAGTATTTAAAGTAGTGATCCAGAAACTTCCTCTAGTCCAAAAAGCTTTGTGAAGGATTTTTGTTTGTTTTAGAAAAGCAGATTGAGTTTCTACTCCCTACTCTGATTCAGTATATCTGGGATAGGACCTAAGATTTTGCATTTTAAAACAAGTACTCTTGAGGATTGTGAAGCAGTATGCATAGATGGAAGCCTTTCTGCCATTACTGAATCAAAATAAGCCTTCATCAAAGTGGCCTTTCAAATGATGAGAAGTCCAAAATATTTAAACACATGCATGCACGCTTGAATGCCAAAAGTCAACAAGAGGAAATTCTGCTAAAGTATATCTACTTCCATGAAAATTATCATCTGTAATGGAGTTTATTTCATTGGCATGTCAACATAAATTCTATGAGGGTGATCATGATCATTAAATATTAGTCTACAATTACCTGGACTGAGGCTTTTGTTCAATTCATTGCCTGAAAATACTTAATCTTTTTGATACCTGTCTCCCTCCAAAACAAGAATAACAAAATAAAACAGGAATCATGCAAATCCAAAATTGATATCTTTGTGGGGGATTTAAAGATACTAAGTATTAATAGATTATTTTGTATGTATTTTATGCTCTCCAGCATTATGACCAACCTAATCATAAGTGTTAGTGAAAATATATATAAGACATTTATTCTCAGAAATTTCATGGTTTTATTAGGAGGGTTATATATGACCACAATAGAATTAAGTTACAGTGAAAATTAATACCTGCTCAGGATGCTGAGTCACTGATGTTGACTGGCACAGATGTGAGTTCACACAGGTTGAATGTTGGGTTGTAGAGCACAATGCATGATGTATAACATACAATAAGGATACTAGAGGAAAATGTATAGATATCCTGTGAGAATTAGAATTTGGTTAGGTTTGACTTTTTTTAAATTTTTAAAAATGTTTGTTTGTTTTTGAGAGAGAGATACAGACAGAGTGTGAGCTGGGGAGGGGGCAGAGAGAGGGAGACACAGAATCCAAAGCAGGCTCCAGGCTCTGAGCTGCCAGCACAGAGCCTGACGTGGGGCTCGAACTCACAAACTATGAGATCATGACCTGAGCCACTCAGGCACCTCAGAATCATGTTAGGTTTTGATGGACTCACAAAATGAAGAATTGACTTTACAAATTCACAAGTTATAATTCAGAAAATATGGACCTCACATTGTTGATTCCTGCTCTTTGATAAATGCAGTTATATTAGGTGCTATGGTAAATTGTGTTTGGCTTCATAAATCACAGCATCTCTCTGGATCACATTACAGATGTATGTGATGGCAATATTTTTTAAAAGAGAAGCAAAGTAATGTGTTTTTCTCTTTTGCTTTCCAACATGCTTGTCCTTGTCTCCTATTCCTCCATAAAGTTTAAAAATCCAACTTCCAGAGTGGAAGGTGGGATTAAGATGTGGTAGCAGGAATACAAAGAAAGCTAGAACTTCTAAAATTCAAAATCATAGTATGCTTTGATATGATAGGATTAAAAGTCAGCTATTATTGAGAGATAATTTTCTAACTGCCTTTAGGCCCTGTTTAGATCTAGTGAAGAAGAGAGAGGGTACATTAGATTAACTGACAGAAATAGAAGACCAAGATTATTGACACACTGTTAGAAACTCTAAAGGAAGATTTTTCTGCAGGATCTCTGAACAAAATGAATGATCCCAAACCAACATAAGAAAAGTGTCAAATTATTAATAGGGGTGGAACAGCATTGTCAGACAAAGAGGACTCTTGGTATTACTGAGGCTTGCTTTGATCTCCTGTCATGGAAATGCTCCATTGAGAGCTAGCATACCTGCTATGGGCTGTACTGTGTTGGAATACCTTGTGGTATCACCACAGAGATGTGGATTGGAGAGTCTGAAATAAGTATCTAATTAAACACATGGCAGAGACATAGAGGCATGAAAGACAAGAGAAAATTGAAGCAGCTGCAGGCCTTTACAGAATATCAAAAAAATAGGTAAACACTGCTGTCCAAATAATAGTCTCTTATGGTAGAATCCAGAGGTAGAACTTCAGTCAGATATATCTCAGAGGATGCCACCCAGGAATGGAATCATAAATCTCCTTGCCTAGTCACTGGGTTACTCAAATGCTTTGTCCATACTCACACGCCATTTGAGAGTATCTGGCAGAAGAGATGAGTGTGGAATATTGAGTAACTCTTCCAATGTAAAACAAAAGGGATCATTTGAATTAAGTTCTAACAAACTTGAAAGCAGATGGCCCCAAATACAGTTGTTTTATTTCCTCCCTATGCATAGGTATAAGTCTTATAACAAAGATCAGATCAGTTATAGGAAAAATAAGTTATTATATCTTCTCTGTACATTTGGGCATGGTATGAATAGACTGTGACACACACACACACACACACACACACACACACACACACACACGCACCCTTCATAAAGATTAAGATTAATTCTCAGAGATAGGTGAAAGGAATAAAAGTCATTTCCTTACATAAAGTACAACTGAGAAACCCTTGCCATCCTGAGAATATATGAACATGGCTGGACAGACTGAGGCCATTTTTTTCCTTTGGTTCATTTCTTTCAGGCTCTGCCTAAGGGCTTGCACTGGAATAAAAAAACAACACAAAACAAAAACTGCATAACCAGTAAATTTATTACAAAAACCTCAATAGCCTACTGAGGGCTACCCAGAGACTGGCAGAAATGTTTCTGTATCTCAGGCTAGGAAGAATTCCTCCTATAAGGGTATGCTCACTCTATCATCCCCATCCTCTCCCCAACTAGAGATCAAAGGAAACCACATAATAATTTTTGTTCCAATTATAATGGAACAGAAAAGCACTTCTGAATTGGCGAAGTAAGGGCCTCCAAAAATTACCATAAACCTAATAAGAGTAATTTCAAAAAATGTCAGAATCAACTTTTTCAAACCTCTGAACATTAACCGTATGCTTGCAACTGTTCATGAGTAGTAAAGAAAAAAGCTTGACTCCAAGATTTGTATCATTTTAATATGCCCAATTCACTTTCTCTCTCTCTCCCCAGCTCTAATGCCCTCTGATGCTTATACTCCTGAGAGCTCTCAAGTTCCAGAGCAGCATGTGTGTTCATAGAGAACATGCCCTCTTCCTATAACAGTGTCACATTTTTTAGTTTATTTATTTTGAGAGAGAGAGAGAGAGAGAGAGAGAGAGCGCACACAAGTAGATGAGGGGCAGAGAGAGAAGGAGAGAGAAATTCCAAGCAGGCTCCATGCTCTCAGCACAAAGCTGGAACCCAAGAACTGTGAGATCATGACCTGAGCCAAAATCAAGAGTAGAACACTTAACCAACTGAACCACCCAGGTCCCCCCCATCCCCCAATAACTGTGTCACATTTTATTGCCTAGATGCCAAAGGACGTTCTACCTGAGCCCAAAACTGTAGTCTTTAATGAATTTAATAACATCAGCTTTTTCTCTTACCTTTATATCCATAGACTCTTTCCCAGATACCATGTAATTCCCTCCATAAAGCTTTCTTTAGCCTGTAATGTACTCCTAAATAAGGCATCCCATGTACCTCAGTTGCAAAAAGTAAGGACCTCATTCAGATCAATAGATGTAAGACCATTCTGGGACATAGCCACTCCATTGCACAATTCTAATAGTGTGAATTATGGAGGCCCTTTCCAGGGATTGGCTGTGATGTGTGGGGGATGTAGTTGTACAAATACACTAGCAAGTCTGAGCTCTTTGATCTAAAATTTCTTGTTCTATAAATATGTATCCTTTTTTTTTTTTTAGCAATTCATTTCTATTTTGTTTTGTATGTATAATGATAACTTCATGGGCTAAAGATCTATTAGGCTAGGTCAGAAAACATAACTAGAAAAATAAATTTTTTTACTAGAGCATAAATAGAGTTATTCATAACAACTCAGTGCTGTTGTGCACACATGTGTAGTTTGACGTAAAAAAAATGAGCTGAAAAGAATTTCATGGACAAAACAGTTAGGCAGGAATTAGAGAATGTGAATGGGGTCTCTAAATACTTTAGTGCAGGATTCACAACTGTGCAACTACTGACATTTTGGAATGGATAATGCCTCATGGGAGGGGGTGTTGTGGGATGCTTAGCATCCCCTGCCTCTCCCACTAGGTGCTAATCGCTCCCCCACCCAGTTACGACCACCAAAAATGTTTCTTTGAGGGGAAAGGGCAATAATTCCTCTCCCCCCACCGAGAATCACTTTTTAGCCTAATCCCTTTGTTTGTTTGTTTGTTTGTTTGTTTATGTTTATTTATTTTGAGAGAGGGGGTGGGCAGAGAGGGAGTAAGAGAGAATCCCAAGCAGACTCTCTGCTGTCAAAATGGAGCCCTATGCAACTATGTGGAGCTCAGTCTCAGGACTGTGTGTTCCTGAGCACAGTCTCAGGAACCATGAGATTGTGGCCTGATTCAAAATCCAGAGTTGGACTCTTAACTGACTGAGCCACCCTGTCACCCCACCCCTTTATGATTAGAAGGGAAATTGAAGCTTAGTGATTTCAAATGACTTGTTTTTGGTGACAAACTAGTCAAAGCAAAAAATCTGGTTAGAGCACTCTTGTGACTTCTTGCCCAATGTTCCTCTTGATATCATCCTCAATAAAGACAGTGAAGACATACTAGATCTTAAAATACTGATGTTTTACTAATTTTGTAACTCAACTGAACTAGTGACAGGTATATGGTTCAATATCAAATGTTTGCCTATCTTCCTTTTTATATTGTCTTCAGTATAATGTCTGAAACAAGGTAGTACTATAAACAATAGAACTGGATTCAGTGTGTTCTTTTAGGTTAAACTCTGTAACTATTGTCTGCAATGCTGACTAGACTTCCTGAACTTTTTTAAATGGGCGAGAGGTAAGACTTATAAAAGATATATTGCTAAGTAATCTAAGGAAAACCATGAGATTACAGTTGAATGGTGACTTTTAGAAGGTGTAATTCTGTGGCATTTCTCCCTTTCTACTTATATTCTGGGTCAAGTGAATCGATGAATTTATTCCATTTTCTGTTCTCATTACAGATTTTGTCAGGAAAAGTGAGTTATCACAGAATTTTATTGTGTGATACATTTGGTGAATTATAGCAGTGAGCAGAAGATGGTTAACCTCTCTTATAATTGTATATCTTGAGTGACTATTCTGCCCTTTCCAAGTGCTTCTGGAATAAAAATTTACCTCTTAATCTCTATATAAATTTCAGGTGGTAATGCTTAAGTGACATTCTTAGGAGGGTGGAGTATTTCCCTCATGAAGAAAAGTTTTTACCGACAATCTGATTTCCAACAAAAGCACGATCTCAATAGGTTTGTTATGTGAAGAATGTTAAAAAAATATTTTATATTTCATAAAATAACATTGGATGTAGACGTGTCTTAACTGTACGAAACTTTGTGCTGGTTTTCAGAAAGGAGAACACTTACAATATGTAATTCAGCTGATTGATTTCCTACATGGCCTAAAACTTTGTTTACTGTGGACTCTCTCAAAAGATCACCATAAAAACTGGTTAATAAAATAAATTTAAGTGTTTTATATCAATTCAGTAACAGAACCACCTTTAGAGGCTCTTAGTTGTGTCTCAGAAGAGAGAGATCAGAGGAGGTAACAAGATTTTTGACTTGGGATGTGTAATTTTAGGTGGGTCTTGCAAAGAGAGTAAATGGTTGAGAAAGTTTACAATTTATGACATGCTGGCTTTGGGTTGGTAGGTACAACAAGATGAAGGTCTTAATGCATATTTGGTAAGCAAGTTTTAAGCCTTCATACAAAGCTATTTTAGTTGGGTCACAGTCTTACCTTCTAGAAATAAGTGTTTCTTGGGGAAAATAATGTAGTTATGTTGCTCGTTATCAGTATTATTTCACTGTATGCCTAGACCCATAATGGTTTAACACATGGACAGGAAAATATCCCAATAAGGCCTGGAAGGAAAATTATGTCCATTTCTGTTCCAAATGCCAATTTGAATTCACAGTTATTAAGACCCTAAAGGAAATGTAGAGACGAATATTAAAAACAGAGCATCCTGGGTAAGAAAAAAAGGCTCAAAACAACCCCACATAAGAATGCTATAGCCCTGTGTTTATTGGAAATATTGGGTAGAATTCTGTCTCTCAGATCTTTAACTTGCCAGTCAATTATTATATGCTCACTATATTAAAGATCCTAGGCAAGGAACTATAGTAGTATAATATGAACAATACATAGGTCCCTGCCAATCAAGCAAAAGTTACATTATCTTTCTCTCCAACTTATTGGTTGGGGAATTGGGATCCTTATTAACCAAGAAAGCAATAAAGGAATATATAGTGTAATCACTTTGGGCAAAGTTCTGGGCTATAGAATATGGAAACCAAAGTAGTATAAGATGTGGCTCTTGCCCTCAAGGAGTTCACAACCTAATTGTAGAGATAGCAAATTTGTAAAGAATAATTTTTTGAAGTTATAAAATAAATTGCTAAATTGCATGTTACAGTTAAAGGATCAAGCATTGTAATAAACTGCCAGTTGTGAAATAGTAAGAGAAGGTAGAGAAGGAATAATGTGTTTTCTTTGAAGTTCAACAGAAATTCCAAGTTGAGGATAAGGTTCTTTTGCACAGAACAATGTTCCATTGCAATGCCCTTTAATCAGTGTATGAACCCAGAATTTCTCTCTAAGCATTTACTTCAAGCTATTTTTAAACACACATGTGAGAGATTTAGGAAGAGATATTTGAGTTGCATTTTTGCAGAGCCAAAAATAGCTTGAAAACCTATGCAATTAGTTAAAACTACTGAGCATGTACACAGGACTTTAATAGCTTTGAAAAGAGCTACAGATCTATAAGAAAGCCACCTCAGATTTTCAGAAATTCTGCTGCAGAAGCAGAATTAAAACAATAATAATAGCTTAAAGTCTGAGGTGAGGAGCCTAAAATATAGTCGTAGGTGATAAAATAGATCCAACAATACTGACAACCTGTTCAAATGTAAGATTCCATTTCCTTCATATTTTATGCTTTTAACATGCAAATGTTAGAAAATAAATACTCATGATGAAGTAATAGGAATTCAGAGAACAGAGACTTTATCCATTTATTCTAAATGATGGATTTTGTTGCTATGCTTAGACATAGCCTGAGTTTATGCAAGTGATTCATTTGGATTCTGACTTGTGCATGATCAAGGTTTATGAAAATATAATAGCTTGTCACATGCAGCAAAGCAGACTCAATTGTGACAATCCTACAGCAACTCATTAAATAGCCCAAATGTCTTAGCAGATCGATCTGTTTTTTAATCATTTTATCAATAGTAAAGGTATAAGGAGCTAACTTTAAGCATACATACAAGAAAAAGTATCACAAATTTATCTCAAGCTATTAGAGAATAATTAAAAGAAGATTTCAAAAGAGAATTAAATTGAATCCACTTAATTTTACAGAGACATGTAAATTATAAGCTGTACAGGCAGAAGCAATATCGTTGTAGAGGGCATGTGATCACAAAAGATGGTGAATCTTTGAAATGGAGAACATTTGTAAATGGATTTCTTTGTCTCTTACTTTGACTCTGTGTTGCTCAACATCTCTGAGCAACAAACACATGGTGCAAGTGAGGAAGGAGCCCCAGTCTGAATATTATGTGATAGAAACCACATTACTTCAGTCTTTCTCAAACTCCATATTTAGCTACATTAGTTCAACTGCTCAGGGCCTTATTGGTATTTCCTCATGTCCTCTAATTCACTAGGCTTTATATCTGTGGTTGCTTATACTTAAATTCATTACAGCCTTTTTACAACCTTCAATTTCTACCAAAACTGGTCTTTCTTAAGTTTTAGAGCCAATTTATGGATTTTAAAGCAACAGCTAGGAGCCTGATTAATTCATCTAGATGCATTAAACTTTAAATGAGAGTAAGCTGTATCATAATCTACCACTTTACTATCTTAAGGTACACTTTGTACTTGAATCAATGTCTTGGGGAATGCATGACTTAATGTAGAGGTTACAAATCCACGGTGGAGAGTTGGGAGTGATAGTGTTCAGAGGTTAGCACTGTTACATCCTTGTGCTGTACTTCTAACTGGAGTCAGATGCACAGCCTAGTTTCTGCTAGCAGGCAGGGATCAGGGATGACTATGCATGCATACACAGAATCTCATGTACCCTGCAGTCTGTCTCATCTATGCACCCCCTCACTGAGCAAACTTTACCTGTAAGTGTTCGTTTCCTGCTGTGAGACACAGGGTGTCTTTGAAGGGTGGAGAGATGGAAAGGAGGAAGGAAAGGAAGAAAATGTTGAAAACAACTGCCTTTCCACCCTTCTACCTATGTCTCTGGTTCTATAAATAAGATCTGATAGGCACTATTAAGCACAATTCTGGAGAATCTCTCACCTCTTGTTTCTGTTTTGTTATGGTTGTTGTTGCTATTGTTTTAGATTTCCAAAACACATTATTTCCCAATGTCCTATTTTCTAATACTAAGACAATTTACAGAAAAAATTAGGATTTTTACATTTGCTTCTACCTTATTGTGAAGATTAAAAAAGATTCTATATTAGTAAGTTATAAATTATAAACATGTCACAAAAGTAAAGTGTCAAGTGGTTCTGCAGATGTATGAAAGAGAATGACCTCAAATGGTCAGGGATATCTGAGTAAATAGCCGCATTTTTGCTGGATTTTTAGCATCATATGGGTAAAATAATAGAATCAATTGAACAAAAGTAGGCAAAGGTTTTTTTTTCTGGTCATTGGCATTACCACTTAGTTCATGAATTCGTGAATTCATTTATTTTATTCATTTCCTCAGTCATGACCACCTTTTCTATGTACACTATGGGAGGCTATGTGGAGGATATAAAAGAATATAACCTCTGGTTCTGACTTCTGAGAGTTAGAAAGTAGTTGAAGAAATGATGCAGATAGCAGTGACAAGACACAGTAGTAGAAAGAATGCCTGATGCTGTCAAGAGGTAGATGAGATCATTGGGCATGGGAGCATGGAGTTAAGGAAGCATCCTGGACAAAGTGGGACTTTCAACCAGGAAAAAAGGATAGGTAGGGGCCTGAACCTCTGTCAAAGAAAGAACTTCAGTTGATCTCCTATGAAGGCCAAAGGAATATCAAAGGGTAAATTGGAGTTTTCTACACATGGCATCTATGGAAATTTTTTTTCTTTCCATTCATCCATTCTCAGTTACCTGCCCCAACCTTTAAAATCACTCCATCTTCTAGGAATATCTTTGTCAGTGATTCTACCCAACTTGTAAAAGGGATTCATGTGTAAAGGCTATTAACACGTTCATCATCAAATAAGGTCTGCCACCAGATTTATGTCCAAACCAACCTTACTCTTAACAATACAATCCATTAACTGTGCATAAACATGTTCAAGCAATTTAGATAATATGGGTAATGGTGAAACTGAGTGATAGCCATGCCCCAGGGTAAAATGATTCAAAACTGGTGGCATTTTAAATTTCCTGGCCAGATGTTAACTGATTGTTTTGATAGCAAATTAAACAGAGAGAGGTAAAAGGGGGAAGGCTCCAAAGAATTATCATCGCCAGATATCTTTCTTCCCTAGATGTCCCTCTGTGGCCCCAAAATGGACTTATTCACATTTTATTCACCTGGTTACTTTATTCACACACACACACGCACATGCACACACATGCACATGTACACACACAGGGTGTTTTTACTTAAATACAAATTTTGCTCCCTAGAATATTTTAGATAAGGGAGGGAAGTGTACTTTGGGCCTTAGTTTTAGAATACTTAGGACAAAAGTTATATATTATTACATTTCAAAGGAAACTTGGAATTTATTTAATGCAGTCCTAATTATATAGATGAGAAAACTGAGGTCCAAGAGGGTTAAATGGGTCACCCCAGGTTGGATCATTATTGGCTGTTGAGCTGAGAACCTGGTATATTTCCTGCCTCCCTAGAGTTTTCCAGCTCATCATGCTTGATTAGGTTAGAGGTAGATAACTCATGGACATTATCCTGCTTGGGTTTATAGGAGATGATTCCCTAATGATATATCCCCATGATTGCCTGTATGATTTAGAAAGTTCTGTGTTGAAGAGGGTTTTTCTTGTTGTTCTTCTTGATGAAGCCCACTCTCAAATATAATTTGGTGCTTCAGTAGTATGAATATAGATATTAATAACTGTACTGAGTGCCTAACACATGTCACACACATGATGAACACTTAACATACATCATCTCAGTTTGTCCTCACAGTTAGCATGACAAATATTGTGAGTCCACTTTTAGCCATGGGAGAACTGAGGCTCAGATGAGTTATAACTGCTTAAGGTTGATAAGTGGGGGTAGTCTGACTAAAATATGTTTAGATGCACTGGCAAACACAGACACTAAATCAAGAGGTATCTTTCTGATTTCTTATAACCTAATTCATAATTACAAAGGGATAGAAGGCCTGGAAATAGTGACCTACATATTTATGGACTTATCTTAGAAAAATCATAATAATCAGTGATTTCATTAGGTCAACAATTGCAAACACCAAAATAGTTGTTTAAATCAAGTGTTTCCAATTACTAGTTCCTAAAATGGAACGATCTAATAACCCCTTCAGAACTATACTTTGAAACTATTTATCACTATTTAACAAAACTTTACAAAGTACTTTCCGTCAATGATAAGCAGTTTAGCCTAATAGATGAGAGCATTCTGTGGCCACATAGCCTGTTTGGATTTTGGCTCAGTCACTTTCTGTCTTTATGACTTGGGCTAGCTCTTTAGTATGTACATCATCCATTTTCTCATCTGTTAAAAAAAGTGGTGATAATAACAATTCCTATCTCACAAGACTGTTGTAAGGAATGAATACATATACAAAAATGCAGAATCTTGCCAGGGAATAGTACTGTGTAAGTGTTAGCTATACTATTATTCCATGCTATGTGCCAGGTTCTAATTGCAACTATCTTAAATCTGTAAATATAGGAAGATGTTTATGTGATGAGATATACACTTGTTTAACTTACATTGAAATAGACCTCTCAGGCTTCACATTCCTGGACATGTTAGACTACTGTAACCCTTTTAAAACCATAGGACTGGGGGGTGCCTGGGTGGCTCAGTTGGTTGAGCCTCCGACTTTGGCTCAGGTCATGATCTCACAGCTTGTGAGTTTGAGCCCCACATCAGGCTTTGTGCTGACAGCTCAGAGCCTAAGGCCTGCTTTGGATTCTGTTTCTGCCCCTCTCTCTGCCCCTCCCCCACTTGTGCAGTCTTTCTCTCCATCTCTCTCTCATAAATAAACATTAAAAAAAAACATAAGACTTGTAGGCTGGATTTTGGAGGAAGCACATGAAATTTTAGCATGTACAACGTTTATTAAGGAGTGCTTCTGGGGTCCCACAACTGTGAAAGGAAAGAGAAGAAAGGAGAAGGGAACAGAGGGAGAATTTGAGCTGCAATGAATTTTCAAGGACTATCTCAGCCAACTCCATTTGAGAGAGTTACAATTGTCTTCTTGGGTTGTCCTCAATTGTATCAAGATGGTCAGGCCTTTATATTTCAACATGGGTTCAGACCTTGGGTCATTCTAGAACTGCCCTGGGATGGCATTTAGGTTAGCAGTTTAGAGAAAGCCAATTCCCATAGGAGCTAATAGGTAAGACTATCCAGTGACATCCACATTCCTCAAAGCTGGTCAATAAGGCCTTCATTTTAGGGGGCCCTAAGTGGAGCATCACTTAGATATCACATGTCTATGACAAAACTATAAATTCATGAAAAATTAGGTTTATAAATCTGACAGTCAACCTGATAACACGTTTAGTTATCTATCTTACCTAGGCTCTGCTGACTGACTGACTACCCAGGATCTATTCATATCACTCTGTTAAATTCAAATGCTCATTTCTTTTACTTTTATAAAATGTGTGTATGTGTGTGTCTATATTCATAGATAGATAGAAAGACACATATATATATCCACACACATACATACATACATGTAATGTCTTCCTTCTTAGAATGCTAAAATTTATAATACTCCAGACTATAATTATTACTCCCCAAAGGCCTACCTAGAACGCAGTTATAAATAATTTCAGCTATTTGTCCAGCAAAAAAAAAAGAAGTAAAAGTTAAGTCTCCTTGTTAAAAATATATGTATTTTTAAAGATTAGAAATTATGGTTATATAGACTGGAGACTGGGGGAAAAATGACAGTTGTTGTGGAGGAAAAAATTTACTCTCTTAAATTCTTCTGGCTAATATAAGAATGAAATTGATGAGATAGATTAATAGGAGAAAAACAAAATTAATAATTTGTATATCTCTTAATACGTGGGAGAAACCCAGGAAAACTGAATAACTCCCCCATATAATTGAAGCCATCATCATGAATACCATCTTCACCCAAAGGCAAAAGATGATGTTGGGAGTGGGGAGTCAGTTATGAGAAGCTATCAGGAGAAGCACAGTAAACAACATTATGTTTCTTATACAGGTTTAAATCCATGCCTTCTCTATTGAAAATGGCTTATCGAGATTGAATTATCTTCCCTTCCTAGTAGAGCAAAGGAGATAGCTTAACTAATGGAAATTTCCGTTATAAATGTTTCTTACAAAAGGGTAACTTCTACTAGGTTTTCAGAACTTTTCTTGTACCTGCAGTTTCTTTAAAATGACCAGCTTAAAATAATATGTCAAAGAGCATAGCTTGATGTGGTAAAATTTGCTCCCCTACATAGGTTTGACCATCTAGATTGGGGTGCATTCTATTTATTAATAGAATTACCTACAACTTATTTAAAAGAGAAAAATATCCTTAAGGGCAATTTGCCATGTTTTTTCCTTTTAACTTAAAACCACTTCCTATGGAGTCTGATAGAATGCAGAAAAACAGATATGGCTATTCATGGAGTTTTTCCAAAGTCAAGGGAAAACTCAACCTCAACTCAAAGGAAAAGTTTCAACATTTATTTTTTTATTTTTTATTTATTTTTTTACTACTTAATTTTTATTTATTTGTTTGTTTGTTTATTTATTTATTTATGTTTTAAATTTACATCCAAATTAGTTAGCATATAGTGCAACAATAATCTCAGGAGTAGATTCCTTAGTGCCCCTTACCCATTTAGCCCATCCCCCCTCCCACAACCCCTCCCGTAACCCTCAGTTTGTTCTCCATATTTATGAGACTCTTCTGTTTTGTCTCCCTCCCTGTTTTTATTTTTTTCAACGTTTTATTTTTATTTTTGGGACAGCGAGAGACAGAGCATGAACAGGGGAGGGGCAGAGAGAGAGGGAGACACAGAATCGGAAACAGGCTCCAGGCTCTGAGCCATCAGCCCAGAGCCTGACACGGGGTCGAACTCACGGACCGCGAGATCGTGACCTGGCTGAAGTCGGACGCTTAACCGACTGGGCCACCCAGGCGCCCCCCTCCCTGTTTTTATATTATTTTTGTTTCCCTTCCTTATGTTCATCTGTTTTGTCTCTTAAAGTCCTCATATGAGTGAAGTCATATGATTTTTGTCTTTCTCTGACTAATTTCACTTAGCATAATACCCTACAGTTCCATCCACATAGTTGCAAATAGCAAGATTTCATTCTTTTTGATAGACGAGTAATACTCCATTGTGTGTGTGTATGTATATATACATACACACACACCACATCTTAAAAGTTTTTTCTCCTATTCGTGAGGTGAATTACATTGTTTGACTTTTTAAAATATTCAACTTTGAATTCCTAGGATAAACTTAACTTTTGATTTATTGCCCTATTTTGATGGATTTGCTAGTATTTAATTTGCTAATTTGCTAATATTTAATTTAGGACTTTGGCATCTGTGTTTGTGATTGGTCTGTAGTTTTTCACTCTTGTAATTCCCTTACTAGACTTAATTATCAAAGCTGTTCTATAAATCAGTTAGATCAAGTGTGCTAACAATGCACCTTAAATGTATATTTCTACTGAAATTTTTGTTCATTTTATCTGTTGGTTATGTCAATTTTATCGTATGTTTTGAGTCTATGTTATTAGGATTATCTACATTTGAAACTATTATATTTTTCTGATGCTGTAACCTTTTCTTTGGAGTTCTGAAGTATACTACTTAAATTCTCAACTTTATCTTACTACTTGAATATGTTTGTCTTCTTTATACAAAAGTCTATGCTGGCTAATCCAGTATTGGCTGGATTCACTATTGTTCTGTTTATGACACCAATTGTTTCTTTTGGATTTAATTTAAAATGGTCTCTTTCCCTCTAAGCAGCTACATGAGAGTCTAGCCCAGTTGATATCTTTATTTTGGCCTTATGAGATTCTAAGCAGAGAAACTTGGTGAGTCACCCCATGATACATGACTTATGGAATTGTGAGATAATAAATGGGTATTATTTAAACCATTAAATATGGTAATTTGTTACACAGCAAACAAAATAATGTAGGCTACCTTTGATAATCATCACATAGAGAAGAGGTCAGGGAATCTTTGTGGAAGGTTCTTGAAGGATGTTTGCTTAGCCACTGCTAATTATCCAAGAGACCATGGCAATTACCTGCTTCATTCTTATTCATTCTCATTGTATTCAACCCTCTTTTCCACATACCATATTGGAATCACCCTAGTCATGCTTATCAATAACATATTTGTTGTCTAATTTGATGGACTGTCTTCATTTAGTATCTTATTTGACCTCTTCACACTATTTTAAAAGGTTAACTACCACCTAGACTCTGTAATCTCTTTTCCTTTTAGCCTTTAATTTTTACTGCCCTATGGAGTTTTATCTTCAACTCTTTATCTGTAAATAAACATCTCAGCAATCTCTCCCATTCTCATTGTTCCAATTATCTTCAATATGCTAATGCTACTAAATCTATGTTATCAAGAGTTTTTTACTGATTTTATATAGGACCTATACAATCCTATATATCCAGCTTCTCAATTTTTATATCCCATAGGTTTCTCAAATTCAAGACATTCAAAATTGAACTTATTATCGTCCCTCAAACATTCTTATATTTTATGGCAATAAATAGTAGCAATGTACACTAAGATGCTCTATCCAGAAACCTTAATATTACCCTTGATTATCTCACCCTCCTTCTATACAATTAATAATTGACTATTTTCAAATGTCTCTTATGTGTATGGAATTGTTTTAGTTATCATTTCTGTCTCTTTAATACTTCTTAAATCATTCTAGTCCTATATCTTCTTCAAGTAATATACATCCTCTTCCAAGAATATTTTTATTCCTCTTCTTTACCAGAATAACTCGAATTGTCTTTCAGATGCTGCCTTATACATCAATTCCTTTGGGAATCTTAATCTGTGTTCTGAGACTTCTCTTGAGCTGAGAGACCCTGTTTTACCACTGTCTCTGCAGTCATTGCTACAAACCTCAACAATTTTCTGATAATCCAAGTCTCAGTTGTATGCCTGCCAAAGTTCTATAGAAATAGGTCACAATAACTTTCTAAATTTGGAAATCTCTGAGCTTGCTTGCTTTATTCCAATGTCACGGAGGCCAATAAAATGATAAATGAACAGAGCTGTGCTTTAGATCTGGAGCTCTGAAGGTGTGTGAGTATGTGTGTGTGTGTGTATGTGTATTTCTAGTTTAGTTCTTTTCCTTTGTGACTCTATGTCTGAGTTCTTTGCACCAAGTTTTCAAAGAGTTTCATAAAACTGTATCTGATAATCTCAAAATTATTATCCTGAGATTAATATTTTATTGCTTCCTTTTGGTGTCTTACTAGTGAGAACACAGGAGAAGTTCACAGAAGACACTTATAAGCAGCTGGGGATTTTTGAAAGGCAGAGATGGCAGGTTTTAAAGTTCACAGGTTTTAGGCATTACTTATTAATACAAGAAGTCTTCATGGATGATGGTTTTAGTGGAACATGTTGTCCCTTTCTTATTCTCTCCTGTAATTCAAGTATGGTGTGTCTCTTTGGAGTTCCCATAGCACTGTTCTTACCCCTACTGTAGCACTCATTACACTTGGTGATTACCTATTTACTGCATTGACCAGAGTCAATAGCTCTTTGCTGACAAGAGACTTAACATTATTCCCCATTATATCCCTAATACTTAGAATGTAGTTTCTGAGTAAATATGGCGAATTTAATTGATTCCAACAAGGACATTATAATAGAAATATCACTTGCTTAGAGATTGGTGGAGACCTAATAAATTCACTGAACTTCCTTGGGCCTCAGTTTTCTATACTGTAGAATGATATTAGAAGAGACAATCTGCAAGTATTCTTTCCACTCTAGCCGATTATAATTCTAGGGGGCTGAAGTCACCAGAACCTGGTCTTCTTCATTTCTTGAGTACATTTTCTTTTAGATGACTTCATTCCTAGTCATTCTTTATGCTCACACGATGGTTGCCAATAGTACATCTCAAGGGCTATATAAGCAGAAAAGAGATATTCTCTTCCCTAATAGCTTGAATTAAGTCTTATACCTGATTCTCATTGACTTGAAAAATGTGGTCCTATGACCATCATCACTGTTATGAGGGGAGATATAATTCACTAATTGATTTAGGCCTGGGTTAGTACTCACATCTGGGTTGGGAGGTCGAGTCAGCCTCATTTAACCCATATAAATGTTTATTTAATACAATAATTACTATATGGAGTATTTGATGTTGTTAACTTAGGGAGAAAGCATAGTGACTTCAAAAATTAATTTCACAAATATCCACTACAATGAATGAATGTCATAACTATTAACACTTAATACCACAAACATATTAAGTGAAAATTTAACATCTGGAAAGACAGCTTTCCTCCCTCCTAATGTATGTCCTTTGCAACTTTATGTTAGGTCAAAAAGAATATGGAACCAAACCAGTATTGTAATTGGTATTTTCAAATTGTACCTTATTTTACTTACATTTGTTATTGGTTTATATCATTAAAAATAATTTTTCATCTTTATATTTCCTTACATGTATCCTAGCTTAAGGCCAATCGTGGGCATTCACCATATGCTAACTACATTTGCATTGACTTATTTATAGATTAAGCTACTGGGTTATTTGGTGGAAAGTTAGTTTTGCCATAGTGGAAACTATCAGGACTGAGTATTTTCTTTATCAAGCTGTAATACATTTCTTATTAGAGGGAGGAATTGAAATTTTATCTCAGTTTGATGTGGGAAGATGAAGTAAATGAGTTTTCTCTTAAAGTCCCCGGCTCTGCCTATATGTTTGATAAACATCCGAGGAATATATTTATGACTTCTAGTCACTCAACATCCTATAACATAGATGTGCATAAATTAATTTTTATACGGTTACATTCAATAAAATGGTTTGAGAGAAAAATCAAATATTTTACATCAGTAATTTATATTTGCATCTTCAATTTCAGCCTCTTTCTGACTAGGTAATTTATACACTTTTGTTAGAGGATGACAGACATCAATAATAAGAGACCCAAGGCAATTTTATTTCCTAGACAATTTGATAACATCCCTGTACCCTTTCCACCAGATGGAAACTAAGTTAAGTTGTGGTGCGATATATATTAATGGATCAATGAACACAAATAAAATTAACAAATGACAGTCAGACGTGCATCACAGCAGAAGGTGAATCTGGCAAAGATCCTGAAGGAATACTTTCCCCTAGAGGAAAATGTCATTAATAGACAAATTAGTTGCATCTCAGCCCAGAGCAAATAAATGCTTTTTTACCTCCTCAATTGGCTAAAAGTTACCTGGCACGATGGGGAAAGACTGCAGAAATGAAATTTAGTAGGAATAAATGTAAAGCTCTAACTTTGTCTAAAAGTGTCCATTATATGAATACAGGGTACAGGATATATAAGACTTACGTGACATGAGTTACACGACAAAACTCTGGAAGGTTGAGTGAAAAGAGACACTCAATGTGTTCTGATGGCATAAATCAACTGCCTGAAAAGCTTGAGAAATCTTAGACTGAATTAATAAAAATAAGGAGTTTGCTCTCTTGTACAATCATGGAAGCATATACCTATTTTATAATATTAAAAGAAAAATATTAAATCCATAAGTGGAAAGAAAAATAAATATGACAAAATCTAAATTAATATACTTAGTCCATTGGTGTAATAAAGTTACTGAATGGTAGATATTGAAATATATAGAGAATATAAGCTCTCAATGGCAGCTTAGGGTATGCAATCTGAAACCCAGTGTTTAGATTAGAGTTTAGATTAATCTTAAATTAGACTCTAATTCTGAGGATATAAAGAGAAAAAATTATGGGTTATATATTTTTATTGTTACATGAGAGAAGCAAACTATCAGGAACAAGAAACATTTTTTTAGAGGAACCACATTTCTCCTAAACTCCTCATACAGCAATTTAGTGAAAGGAAATTAGAAAGCAATTATCATTCCATAATTTAAAAACTACAAATTTTCCTTAAAGGGAACTGATGGTTTATTTAGTTTAGGCTTTAAGAATGAGAAGTTGTTATAATGCCAACTGAAGGCTGTGTTGTTGTTTCTTTTCTCCAAGTTTATGGTGAGCAAGGTATAGAGAGAAAGGAAAATATGTGTTTCTCAGATATGTCTATCATAATTATTATGCTTGTTATTTGAAATTTTTAAATGGGTCATTTGTTGTGACATGCCATTCACATCATTCACTTACTCTCATTTCCTTTCTGTCCCTGATCTAGCACATCAGCTGTGTTCCCTCTACTTAGGATCTTTGTGTCCCAATTTCTGTCTCCTCTGTGGCTCATAGATAAGCATTCAGGTGTTCCTAAGTAGGAATTTTGTGCAAATTTTATTGTGGAAATGCCAGTCTTTGAAAGGTAGTTAAGTAGTAAAGAGCATGGGCTTTGCTCTCTGACAGATGTAGCTTTTACTTTCTTGTTCTAGACTCAAGCATATTGCTACACGTCTCTAGACCACAGCTGGCCCACTTGGCAATGGCAATACTATTTCAGGATACTGTGAGTTAAAACCAATATATGTCAAACGCTCGTAGCAGTTCTTAGTATAAATTAAGTAGGGTTGCCAGAATTACAGATAAACAAAATGCCTGGTTAAGTTTGAATTTCAGATAATATTTTTTTAGTGTAAGTAGGTTCTGTGAAAATAAATGAAGACCAATGCATGTGAATAAGAAAAGTCTACTTACTCATAGCAAGGAAATTAGTCACTGTCACCTGCATTTTGGCAGAGATTCAAACACAAGTAAAGAAGTAATAAAGCTTTGCAGTAGAAAAACCAAGTTTCCAGGTATGCCCTGATGGAAGAAAGCTGTTGGTTAAACAAAAACAAAAACAAACAAACAAGCAAACAAAAAATGCTGCAGGTGTACTAACTGGAAATGGGCATCCTGGTTAGGGGTGCATATTTTGCTTCTTTTGGGTGGTCCTAAATTCTAAGCAGGGACAAAAATTAGGCAAGCTTAATCAGTTATTAATCAAGTCCTGGCCATTTGGGGCCAATGGATAAGAAAGTATTTGGCTACCTGGATTGTCACTGGAAATAGAAGTCAGACTTTCTGCAAGTCTGATTAATAGCAGCCTGGCTTCTTGGGCTAGTCATTGTGGAAAAGGGGTTGGTTTTTTTGACAGGCTGCTGAAGTCTATGGGTCAAAGTTCTATTTAAATATATATAATATTATGTATAAATAAAATTATATGTAAAAATCAGGCTATTTTCCATTTGTATATTCAGCTTCTTAGCCCTGAGTATTGTATGATGTCGTGAATTTTATCTCACAACACTAATATTAAGTACTTGCTAAGTAGTTGATGCTGAATAACTAATATTTCAGGGATAATGATATGGCATGTGAGTCTTCCAGAAGTGCCTGCATTCTATAAGAAGACCAATTTAAGTGTACAGAACACTTAAATGTACAAAGTGAGATTCTCATGGTGTAATTCCAGACCATAGATTTTCTTGAGAATTTTCAGGTCAATAAAGTCCTCAAGTCACACTGCTATTAACCATCTGCTCATAAAGTCAAAGTCAAGAATAGTGAGAAACAGGTGGTTTCAAGCCATTCCCATACCTCTCATTTCAACAAAGTACGGTATTCTCACTGCCTTTTTTTCCCCCTTTCTTCACTCTTTGCTCCTCTAATGTTTATTGATTCTGCTTCCTTTATCACTTTCCATTGATTGGTGATGTCTATAGTTATGCATTAGGGGTATTGATTCTGAAGGAATGGCCCTCTAATGGGGGTCAGCTGAAGTCAGACATAGAGCTTGGCCCTTTCTTGATTTTTGTTATTGGTTTATTGGGATTTTGCTCCTCTCATTTTCCAGTGTACAATGGATTGGTTTGGGATGAAGGAAGATTTTTAACATGTTTACTAGCTGGGCTTATTTCTGTCATGTTCATATCATCCTGTCATTCCGGGCCGGGTGTTGTGATGCATATTGCCGGGACCCATCTGGCTTGAGTGGTTGTTGCCCGAAGTTGCTCGGCAAGCTGAGGTGTGCACTAACTCTGGCAAGCTCCTTCTTCTCAAACGAGAGAAAGTTGTGTATGCCAGTTTCAATAACATATGTAGCTGTTTCTGATGCTTGTTCTTTTTGGTTGTAAATAACAGCTGAAGCAAACTATCTAGTGCTTGATCAGAACCAATGGGCTTGAGGGTTTCTAAAAATTGAAACTTTTGGCTTTCAAGTTCTGAGGCCTTCAAACAAAAAGATACTGGAAATTTAGAAAGGTAACATGTTCTATAGGAAAAACAAAGCAATATGAAGAAAAGGAGTTTTGGGTTCAGACAGAGCTGTTTTAATACTTCATACTAACACTGCCACTGAGTGAGCAGCTGTGGGAACAGGGGCAAGTTATTGGACTAAAACATAAAATAATTAGCAGTACAGTGGAAAATATAATCAGGGATCAGATTGTGTGTGCCACGTAGGATTTCCAGTACTTCAGAGAAGAAATTCATCATTCTTAAATTGGTGAAGTTTTCATATTGCCATGACATCAGTACTCCCTTCTTCCATAATCCCCTCCCCCTCCCCAACATTCATTTAGTAAGTATTTCCCTTCCTGAAATATACTTGGTAACATGCTTGACTTACTTTTCTCCTTAATGTTTTGCTGTTACTTATCTACATTTACCTAGTCTCCTTGGTACTATGCAGACACAAACCTCAAGCATACAGGTTCTTAAAATGCCTAATTTCAATTAAAAGAATATTTTTTTAAATGTGTAATTCAATTAAATAAGTAAATTAATTAATTAATTAATTAATCAATTAATTTTTGTCCTGGTTTTATTTGCAGCTCAAACCAGGACTACAGAAAGACCATGATTTGCCCTAAATTCTAGTATTTTCTTTATCCATCTTCCTCTCATGTAGCTGTGTTCCCCTAATTCAGAGAATCTTGTTACTGGAGAAGGCTTTTTAAAATTCTTATTCAAATCAACTAGCAGCTTTGAATAGCATTTCTGCTCAAAGTAGTCCTCTGAAAAGGTGCCAGTCCATGAACTGTATATTAATAGTATGAGATGAAATAATACAAAACTTAAAAGTATTTCAAAAATTTGAGACCATTTGAACATTGCCATGGTATTCCAGGGCATAATCAGTTGAATTGTTTCACTGAAGAGGGTTTAGACCATTTTGAATGTGACTGAATTCACATGGTTATTTGCATATGGCTTCACCTACATAGGAGACCAGCATACTAGGACTGTTTATCTACCTGTGATGGCTGAAAAAAGAAAACAAACAAGTGGACCTTATTCACAGAAAGTTTGAAAAACACTACATTAGTGAATTTCGTGGGTCTGTCTGAAATTTTTCTCTTAGTCCAGGCCTGTAATACACACAGCCACAGTCCTTACCGTTGAGAACAACATTCTTGAGATTCTTGATATTAGGGAAAAGCATGATTAAATCCTTATGCAAATCAGAAAACATTTAAAAAACTGTGAGGTACTCAAATTTTAACTTTTTCCCTTTTGAATGATGGGATAGAGGATGATGTAGCCTCTCAGAATAATTTGATAATCTCAAAGAGAAGTGAAAATTACCAGTAAATAGCTATTCCTCAGAGAAGTTAAAAGCCTGGTGGCATTTTGGTTCGTTGTTACTATTCATATCATTTCCATGGGCTTAATTATCCTTTGTGTTTATTAACCTGGCATGGAGAAAAGTTGAGTTGTTATCCCCAGAAGTCTCTCCTCAGTACCATTTTAAGGTAAAACTCTAAAGTGAGGTTGGCCTATTCTGACTTCTCATCATCCTTCTTTCTTTTATCTTCTGACGTTCTGGTGTCCAGCGTCCAGGGATGTCATGCTGCCTCCTGGCCTCTGACTATTCCACAGGCCCAGGCTCCTGAGGCAGAGCAGGGCACTCCAGCTGTGCCTCCAGCCCCATCCGTAGGGGATTAGTCTCCTTGAGCCTCCATGAGACACCCATGAATCTAAACCTAAAATGGTGGCTGTGTAAATCATTGCTTCCAGTGAGCCGAAAGTCAAGGAAGTACTGACACTTTCTTGGAAAAAAACTACAAGATGATGAAGTATGAAATGAAGGTTTACTTATTTATTTTTGGTCTGGTTAAAGTTTTGTACCATATTCCCTTATGGATTTTTACTGTCCCAATTTCTTTTCTATATGTAAGAAATAAGTCTTAGGTGAGAAATAAGGTTATCACACCTAGAAAGAGAATTTAATGATGACACAGTTCTTTACCATCATTTTACAAAGTAGAAAGATGAAGCCCTAAAAAGTGAAATTATTTGGATTCTTTTATACAGATACATTATTGTTGATAAAGAAACAATTTCATATTTAAATTAATACAAATTGGTTAATTTTATTTAAGTAATTCCATTTTGAACAAATAAAATATTTGAGCTAGGGCAATGTGGTGCCCATTCATTTAAGTCTCTTCATTAATCTTGGGCCATCTGAAAGCATATGGTCTGCATGTTATCTGTAGAGTTAGTTTTAATATTTGTAGGCATTATTTCCTTTTCAGAGGTTATCATTCTAAGGTACAATTCTAACTTCATGTGTTTTTATGCACATGTTTATACATGACCTGCTGTCATATCTATTGAATCTTGGGTAGAAACCTTTGAATCAACAAATAGAAGTGGAAGCTTTCATTTTTTTTCAATATATGAAATTTATTGTCAAATTGGTTTCCATACAACACCCAGTGCTCATCCCAAAAGATGCCCTCCTCAATACCCATCACCCACCCTCCTCTCCCTCCCACCGCCCCCCCCCCCCCGCCAACAACCGTCAGTTTGTTCTCAGTTTTTAAGAGTCTCTTATGCTTTGGCTCTCTCCCACTCTAACCTCTTTTTTTTTCCTTCCCCTCCTCCATGCTTTCAAAAGAGAATATCTAGGGGTATCTAGGTGGCTCAGTTGGTTAAGCATTCAACTCTTGATTTTGGCTCAGGTCATGATCTCACAGTTCATGAGATCAGGCTCCTCATCAGGCTCTGTGCTAACAGCACGGAGCCTACTTGGGATTCCCTCTCTCCCTGTATCTCTGCCCCTTCCCTACTTATGCCCTCTCTCTTTCAAAATAAATAAATAAACTTAAAAAAAAAAACAGAGAATCTAATGAATAGTGTGGACTAATGTAAGCTTAGGAGAAATAAATGTATTTACAAGTGCTAATTAAGTATGGCCAAAGTAGAACATGGATTTCCAGAATCATTTTGACCTGAAATTTTACTCTGGTTAGAAATAGTTAAAGTGAGGGATCTTAACAGGAAGAGTTGTGAGTTATAATTGCATATGGACCTCAAGTAGAATCATTTGTCTCCTTATGTTGAACTATAGAGTGAGGACAGTTTGAGGACTCCTGCTTGACCAGTTCGTTCAGCAAAATTTAATGAATTTTGTTTTGTGCTTAGGTAGTTTAGCAATCATGTCTGTTATGGGACTAATTTATGTCAAGCATGTCAAAAGCATTCTGAAAGATGCAATGAATTCACTGTGGCACCAACCTGTTTTATCTTAATTTTTAGGTATATATTTAAGTGGACAAAATTACTGAACATATCTATTAGTGGGATTTTTTTTGAGAAAAAATATGATTGATTCTCCACTATATAACTTTACATTTAAATATCTTCCAATTTTTAAAATCTTTATTGCTGTAATTCAAATTATTTTCCTTTATTATTTAGTAGAAAGTAACTTATATAGAAATAATCCTGTTTTCACTAGAAAGAATTTTGAAAGCTATTAAAAACCATTGTGGGGGCACCTGGGTGGTTCTGTTGGTTAAGTGTCTGGCTTTGGCTCAGGTCATGAACTCATGGTTCATGAGTTTGAGTCCCGTAGTGGGCTCTGTACAGACAGCTCGGAGCCTGGAACCTACTTCAGATTCTGTGTCTCCCTCTCTCTCTGCCTCTTCCCCATTCATGCTCTCTCTCTCTCAAAAAAAAACAAATATTTTTTAAATTAAATAAAAGCAATGTGGAAATTGTGTGTGTGTGTGTTTGTGTGTGTATGCTGGCGGGGAGGGGGGGCGATGAGATAGAGAAAGAGAAATAGGGAGAACATGTAAAATTCTATCCCCTAGACTATTGCATATATAAATAGTAAGGTTGCAAATATTCAGTGATGTAATTAATGTAGATGGACCAAGATCAGTTAAAGCATTATTTTAGAAATAAGATGGAACTTTGGGTAGGGTTCATAATATATTTTACATGAATTGCCCAATCAGCTTAAAGCAGACACGAATCTAGATTGTAGACTTTTTGATCCTTAATCAAGAAAACTTGCAACCACACCATGAACAAAACAGGGACCTTTGGACAGTCAATCCTATTCTTTCCTTGTGAACTCCTATAGTAGATGAGTCTGCCTTTTATTTCTACATCATCTCTGAGAAATAGCATAGTATGGTGGGAAGATGAGGCTGACGGAGTCACCTCCACACCAGTTTCAAAAGGGGTGCTTACAAGTTATATAACTTTATTGTTTGCACTTCCACCACAAAAAAATGGAGTGATATATGCTTTGAATGGTTGCTTGTAAGATTAAAATAGCACGTTTTAAGTTACCAAGCATCTTACCTGGCAGACAATAAGAACAACATGATGTTTCTTCCCCTTTCCACTTTTCTCAGATATATACCTTTCACTATCTATAGCCCTCCTGTACAATTTCCCTAGGAGCAGCACACTATCTTCTTTCCTTTTTTTCTTTCTTTCTGTCGATGCTTACTAAACTGCTGGACATAGTTGGTGCTTGAACTGTATTCACTGTTTTGAGTTGAATTGGTAAGAATACATTGAGTAAGTGAAACTAGTTTAAGTTGCAATTGAGATAACTTGAGATTTTGACTCAAGAGAATCCTTGTAAGCCCCTCTATGACTTTCAAGCTTCAAGGGTACGTTATTTTACTTATTTTAGTTAAATGAGCCAGGATATGTGAATTCACATGTACTGTAAAATGCTATACAAATTAAAGTAACTTCATTGCTGACAGTTTATCTTTTCATTTAAAAGTTAAGACTTGCATTCAGGACCATTTATTACTATTTATTCAGAAGACACTTAACCCACATTCTGACAGTGGGAATTGCTTGAAAATCAGCTTTTGAGAAGAAAAAATCCAAGGAGGAGAATATCTGTTTTGGATCACTTTGTAAATGGTGTGGAGAAGTGACTAAATTTATTTGATCGATGTTTTCCACTGGGAATTTATATTATTTGGAAACTGCTTGATCATATATTTATTTAAAATACTGGGCTATTTGTCACTGCTTCAGCCTCAAGATTAAGACTGATAGCTGGGTCCATTCTTACCTGGGTCAAACACTGAATGATTAAGGTCCAAATCTATTGGCACACACTGGGCCACGAGCTGCCTCCTCCTTGATTCCTCATGTCCAACCCATTTCCAGGATTTTCTGTAAAACTGGTCCTCTGGTGGTAGTCTGCCCTGAAGCTTTCTCCCCCAAGTCTACATCTGACCTAGGAAAAGAAACGCAGGTATGAAAATAAGAGACATGATCTGCTGTGGCTTGGGTTTGCCCAAGTGCTTGTTGGGTCAGAAGAAAATCAGATAAGTTTCAAGTTTTATCATCCAAATCAGTAGTCTAAAAGCCAGGAGATCATTGAAGGATCTCAGCTGTAACAGGGAAGGGGAGAGACAGCAAAGAGTAGAAACAAGGTTGATCATTCAGATGATTTTCCCCACCATGATTCCTGCTTGACACTAGGGAGTGGAGAAGAACCAAAAGTCAACTCTCCTTGGAAATCCCTGTCCAAGTTTACTTTATGTTTTGTATATCTGTTTTCCAGACCTGCAAGAATTGGACTGAATGTAAGACTCATTAACATTCACAGATATAAACTTAATTTTCTTCTTCCTTTAATCTTCTTTCTCCCAAGAAGAAATGTCCTTTGATTCTGTCAGTTTCTGCTCTTTGGAGGTTTGTCCTTTAGGACAACTCTGTCCTCACAATGAGCATACAGACCCTGTCCTCTTCTCACTTAGAAGAAGGGATAAGATAAACCATCCTACCAAGGGAAATATGTCCCAACCATCAGTGGATTTATATTTTTAAAAAATTGGTATGGGTGGGGCTCCTGGGTGGCTCAGTTGGTTAAGTGTCCATCTTCAGCCAGGTCATGATCTCACAGTTTGTGAGTTCGAGCCCTGTGTCAGGCTCTGTGCTGACAGCTTACAGCCTGGAGCCTACTTCAGAGTCTGTGTCTCCCTCTCTCTCTGCCCCTCCCCCACTCATGCTCTGTCTCTCTCTCTCTCTCTCTCTCTCTCAAAAAATGAATAAACATTTAAAAAAACAAAAAAATCGATGTGGGCAAATTTTAACTCAAAAGGAATAATCTGGGAGAAAAGCAAAGACCAAAACAGGAGCTAGTTTTGTGAAGAATGGGAGCTTCCTGCTGTCCTTCAAATCAATCTTCCTCTGAAGCATTTGCCTATTTAGATATAAAGCCAGCTTTATGAGAAAACAAGCATTTTAACACTGAGATGATCCTAAGCACAGATGTTTAATTCATTTTATTTGAGAAACCATTCTTGCCTCTCATAGTATACACAAAGAAAAGAATAAACTATCAGGCACACTCATTTACATAATCTGTTCAGTTTAAAATGGTAATTAGTTAGTCCCAGGCTAGAATGTACAACTCAGCAGGCAAAAGTAATTTTAAAATCATTAGACTTATATATCACGGTCAAGAGGTCAGCACACTAGAATTTCATTATGCAATAAGGAAAAGCATTTCCAGTTCCTACATCTTTGTTCTGTGCCCTTCTTCAGAAGAGTAAATTAGAAAATACTATGGGAAGAAGAATCCATTTCTACCAATTACTTTCAGAAAGAAAGTAAAATTGGCAACCCAGCATTTCTAGTTTAACTGGAGACCTTGATCAGCTTTGATTCATTTAATGGTCCTGGTAAGGGAAAAAAACCCAGCAGATTATCATCAAAAGCTTTTATCATAAGCCTATCTATGACTAAATCAGGATATAATCCCAGTCTTGCCTCAAATTCCTAGCTCACCTATCGTTTTATACTTTTACGGCACTCAGCCAAGATGTACAGAGTGATGGGGAATATCCCTGACTTTTAATTTCTAATAGAAGTCCTGTTTCCAGCTCCAGATGATTAGCAAATTCCTGTTTTTTATTTAGTTCCTAGGGTTTGGGTGTATACACTTTACAGATCCAAAGATTAATCATCTTCCACTTTTAGCAAGTTTAATTAACAGGCAGTATATAATTTTCCCTCAGCCATTTATAGAGGCTCTTCCTCCCTGGAATATTCCACAGCAACAAAGTGAAGTTTTTATTGAAAGAGTTCTCACTGGCATACATTTATGTGAAACATGCAAAACCATTACTGTGCTGACCATGTTATAGTAAAGAGTAGTATAAGCTGCTGTTCCAAACAATTGTTGTGAATAGGAAACAATTGACAAGACAACACCAAACTAGGGTGTTATATCAGCCTAGACTGGCAGCAGCTTTTGTAATTAGAAACTATACCAAGAGCTCTGTGATATAAACTCATGTTTTCACCCTTACAGATAGTAACTCTATCAGCTTGCTCCTTAAGGAAGTGACAGGTGAATAAATACAGCAGACAAGTCACTGTTTCCAAGTTCTACCCATGAGTATCATGCAATGGGGTGTTGTGGAGTATCAAGAAGGAAAGCTGGACATCTCTGAGACCTTTTACAAAATCTCACTCCTTGGTTGCTTCTAGGAATTTTAATTTTTCTGCTTTCCTTATCTGTCACTCCTCACCTTTTTGTTATGTAAATATGGCTTTCTTCCATCTTATTTATTTTTTATGCTATATTTATTTTTAAATTCCTACTGTTGGTTTTTAAACCCATCTAATTTTATATTTAATTTTTTCTTTCTAATTTTGCAATAAATTTATTTTCTGATTATTCAAAATCTTTGAATAACATATATTTTGTTTTTACTACTTTTATTTATTTCATTTTTTTTATATATGAAATTTATTGACAAATTGGTTTCCATACAACACCCAGTGCTCATCCCAAAAGGTGCCCTCCTCAATACCCATCACCCACCCTCTCCTCCCTCCCACCCCCCATCAACCCTCAGTTTGTTCTCAGTTTTTAACAGTCTCTTATGCTTTGGCTCTCTCCCACTCTAACCTCTTTTTTTTTTTCCTTCCCCTCCCCCATGGGAGCCTGAAGCAGACTCCAGGCTCTGAAATTTAAGCACAGAGCCTGATGTGGGGCTTGAACTTGTGAACTGCGAGATCATGACCTGAGCCTAAGTTGGTCACTTAACTGACTGAGCCACCCAGCTGCCCAATTTTCCTTGTTTTCTTAAATTTGATTGCTCTTTTTCCTTTTTTAAGAGACATATTTAGAAAGATGATATTGGTTTGAGAAAGTCCAGTCCAACCATAGATAGGCAGGGGGCTTTCTCCTTGACCTTTAGCTGCTACCAGATGCTGCTCAGTACTGGAAGCCAGACCTGAGCTCTTCTCCCCTCCCTCAGAATATCTCTCTAATAGGCTCCACCTAGCAACATAGGAAGCACACAAGTCAATCCTCCAGTAAGGACTAATTATCCTTGGATAGATAGCATAATTAGACTTTTGTGAAGGTACCATTTCCTGGCATCTTACACTGGCTACACTTCATATGAGAGGATGTGTATTTTCTAGTATTAATAATATTTTTACTTCTATAATCTTAGTTTTTAAAACTGTGTCTTAAGAGCTGTGATCTCTCAAAATATATTATTCATCAAATTCTAAGTGTAACCAGAAAGACAAAGATTTAAAAAAAAAAAAAAAGGCAGGTTGTCCTCAGAAAAGTGCCTTATTTGCTCTGCACCACCCTCTTCTTAAAGGACTGATTTTGCTAAAGAATCAAATAGAATTGAGCTCCAGGAAAGGACCACGTAAGAAGAACAGTCAGGTTCTGGCACTGACCTGTCTCTAGTACACTTACTTCTACAAAACTAAATGTCTCCTCTGACTGTCCAGACAGGGTGTCAAGGCACTTCTGTGTGTTCACTGCCAATAGGCCATGGTGAAAGGAGTCCTCAAATTTGGCAATAGCTGCACCCCTGTTGGAAAAACAAAAACACTTTTTCAGAACTTATTATACTCTCTTCCTGCCCTGAATATCAGAGCTTAAGGAGAAGGATGCTCATTTTACTTCTAGAACATAGATTTAGTTTTTAGGCAATGAGCAAGACTCAGGCTAGCCTTTTTTGGTCTTCTGTTTGCCATGGGAGATCAGGATTCTGTGAATCTTCAGGCTCCAGGATATGATGACAATTCCCTTGACTTTCTGCATTTCTTTCCTTGGGATTGATGTTGAAGATACTACCATGTGTCCATTCTCATTCTGTGAAGAGTCTTGACCCATTATTGTGTATGCTGGCTGATTGATTGTCTTACATTAACTCTACAAATTAAATTGCTCTAATAGCCAAATGATCTTCTTAGTTAATTTCTGCCAGAATGAAGGGCTATGTGTCAACTGTTCTAAAACTAAAGTTACCACTTTAAATAGAAGCCTCCCATCATATAATTGGATGGTAGCTGAGAAATCCACTGGCAAATCAAACAAGTCACCTTAAGTAGATATTTTGCAAACATACAATTTTCAAGGGTGTTTCAAGTAATGTTCAAGATAATATATTTATTCTATTGGCACACAACTGTGAGGTTTATTTTAGTGACTGCTGTAAGTGTTGGATAATAATTGCACTAAATATTTCCTAAGCTATTTTTAGGATTGATGAATATACATGTAAAATATATTAAATATTGACAAACCACTCTCCAAAGTGGCTGTAATAATTTATGGTATTGCTAACAGTCTCAGAGTTCCTCATCAACATATATCCTTATCAACATTTAAGATTGTCAAACTTCTTCCCTTTTTTTCTTAATCTGTGGAGATGAAATGGTATTTAATGGTAGTTTTATTTTATTTTTGGCTACTTATGGATTGACTATCTTCATATGTTTAGTGACCATTACATTTTTTTTGCCTACTAATAGCCTATATCTAATTTCTATTGTGTTCGATTTTGGTTGCTTACCACATTGTGTGGAAGTTCTGTATATTTTCCCCCAAAATTAATACCTTATTTACTTTATGCTTCAAATATTTTACCTAGTTTTTTTTTTACTTATCTTTTGATTTTTACCTTCTTTGAATCCTTTTTTATAAAGAGGTATTTGATTTTTTATACAAAAATGTTCCTTGGAGCACCTGGGTGGCTCAGTCAGTTAAGCGTCCAACTCTTGATTTGGCTCAAGTCATGATCTCACAGTTCATGAGTTCAAGGCCTATGTTGGGCTCTATGGTGACTGTGCGGAGCCTGCTTGGGATTCTCTCTCTCCCTTTCTCTCTCTGCCCTTCTCAATCTCTCTCTCTCTCTCTCTCTCTCTCTTTCTCTCTCAAAAAAAAAATAAACTTAAAATTTTTAAATGTCTCTTATTTTGTATATGATTTTTGCCTTTTAAGTCTGATTTGAGACATTTTACTACCCTGAGATCTTAAAGTCAGTCTATTATAATTTCTGTGTTTTAAAGTTTTGTCTGAGTCTTTAATCCTTTTGATTATTTTGTACATTATTCAGTGAAGGAATATCATGCTACTTTTTTTTTTTAGATGGAAAGCCAATTGTCTCAAGACTATTAGAACTTTGTTCTTTTCTCTAACAATTTGTAATACCTCTTCTAAAATATAATATTTCCTTAAGCTTTTTGGTGTCTGAAACCTCTGTTCTGCTTATTCTTGCATGAATACCATTCTGTTCTAGTTACTATAGGTACATAGAATTTCAGTAAACCTTGAACTCACTATGCATGTCTTCTCTGTTTTTGTCTTAAGATTTGAAAGCTTGGACCTGTCCATGTGAATTTAGGGAATTGACATATTTCAAATAATCCAGTAACTATCGTAATGTTGATTTGTCGTCTTTTGTGTTCTCAATTGTATATATATTTTTTCTTTTAAAGACTTAGTTTTATTAGGTTTGTTCCTAAGTATATTTTATTTTGCTAACATGAATTTTTTTTCATATTTTATTTTTCTAATATTTTATTAGTGTATAAAGTGCTATTGATATTTGAGAATTTGTCTTATATCCAGCAAATTTGCTGAACTCTTACTTATTCTTATATTTTTTCTGGAAATTCTTACTAAATTCTATATAGATAATCCTAATTGTATAAATAACATTTATTCCAAATCTTCCATTTCTTAATCTTAATGCACTGCCTAGAACTTCTGTGTCATATCAGATTGTTGGGGTAATAATACTGTTTTCAGTATAATTCTAAATTGTCAACATTAAACGTGATATTTGCTCTCAGTTTATCAGGTTGCTAGGAAGGGTTTTTTTGTGCCTTTTTTTCTCTATGTAAGGAGGCATAAATATAAAATTATATGATATATTCTCTATGTATTTCTTTTCAAATGTTTATTTTCTCTTAATCTGTTTTTTTTTCCTATTACAATAACAGATATCTTGATGGTGGGACAAACCTAACTAACCTCATGTTTCAATTCTGGCCATATCACTTCTACATGAGTAGCCTTGGAGAAGCTACTTAATATCTGTACCTTTTAGCTTATCTTTTGTAAAATGAAGTGCCTACCTCATTGTGTGTGTGTGTGTGTGTGTGTGTGTGTGTGTGTGTGTGTACAAATAACTTTTGTAAGAAAAATATCCTGACTTTCATACAAATATGAAATGAACATGTATCAATAATTTTATACAATAAATGAGGGACCCAGGAAAGTGTCACAACTGGTTCAAAGGAGAATTAAAAATATCACACATATAAGCAATTTTGAAATAAATTTACAAAGATATTCAATCTTGGTCTATCCAAAGGGCAATAATAAATTATATTCCACAACACAAAAATAATTTGCATTTCTATATTCAAAAATTATTTGCATTAAATTAGCTTTCTGTAATTTTCAGAGTTGTGAAATAGCTCAAAGACAATGAAAGACAAAGATTCTACAGAATCAGATAAACCCAGAGGATGTGCTAGATAATCCCTACTTTTCCACTGAATAGTATCTTTGCATTTTATTTAAAAATCCATCCTAATTTTTCCTAGCTATTGCTGTGAATTAATATATATATAATATATACTGTTGCACATAAAACTCAAGCTGTCTTTACAGCTATTGTTGTCATTGATATTATTTTACATACTAGTTAAATTGGTTTATTCATATGTTACCATTTTTATACATATATGCTTGAGTAAATTGGGCTGTAACTTCTAACATTCTATTGAATGTCTTGTTTATATATTTTTTAATAAAATATGTTCTAGCCAATGTTATATGGTAATGTACCAGTGGCGTATACTTGGAGGATGTTTCAAGGAACATTGATTCAACACATTACTCCTTTAAGAAAATTTCTGTTTGGTACTAGTACTAGAAATACTAGTATTCATCAAGTAATCATTTGCTATCTATCTTAAAGACATTGACTCATGTGGCTGGATGGCCATGCTTCCCTGTTTGCACTTTTAAAGAAATTCATAACCCACCTCTAGCTTATATTTAAAACATTGTGGAAAGAATTTGGTTCCCTGTATTTTTCTTCCTGTTATCTTTTCCTTGCCCCATTTCCTCCATATAATTAATATTTGTTTTGTCTTGATGAATTATGTATATTTATGGAAATTACTTTGACCAATTAAAAAAAACTGAAGTGACCATTATTTTTCATTAAACTGAGAAACATAACTAAATCATCAAATTATTTGGCTAAACAGAATTATGAATTCAGTCAAAATTGTAGAACTGGTTATATGTGCAAAATGTCAAATTCCTGCAATTATTGGAATTAAGGAGAATGGTCCAGTCCAATATTTTTCCTTTTAGCCTATAAATGGAAGTTAATTCAACTTCATGTACATGGCCCTCTGAACGTGACCTTCTATCAAACGCAGATATAACTTGTTGAAATTTTACAAATAAAGCAGTGATATTATGTGGTCTACATTTTTCATCTTTCTCACAATTTTTCTCCTTAGTTCTTTCTCCCTGTAATGAAAAAGGAAAAAAAACAACAGGATTTAAACTAGCTTTAGCAAGAGATTCGCCTAGGAGAATAATTTGATATGAATATCATTATTAAAATCCCACTGCTTCAAATGGATTTTTAGATTAATATATCTGCAGAGATATAAAATTATCTGATTTATAACTATGCATTATTAGATCTGAAATGTCAGTTATTATCTCCTCAGCTTAATACTTAGATTACCATATAATTTTATGCATCTTTGAGAAAAAAGGTTGAGAAGTAGCATGGATATGAATCTTCTGTCTACTGTTACAGTTGAAAATGTAGTGTCAAGAATAGCTGTGAATATTGCACCCTCATATTGACTTAATTCCAAGCAGGAAGAGACAATGGAGTGAAAGTAGCATACATCTTCATAAGTCATTCCTTGTTTATGGCTATTCTTTGTTACAGTTTAATTAACTTCCTGGGTTATGACCTTCTACCCATTCTTTTACTTTTAAGTAGTGAATGTACAAAACTAAACAAGAGAATTTGTCCAATTCCACTTTCACTTCCTTCAGTGTATAGCATTTAAGATTAACAATATGCTACATGTTGAAAGAAAGAATTGAAAGTTCAAATTTCTCTCACAAAGTCTTAAATTTGTGAATCTAGAAGCCATTGGGAATAGTAAAATTGATCTTTTCTTGTGATTTATTTACCAACAGTTATTTTGATACAAATAAATAAATGAATGGAGGCTATATGAAGATGAACCAAAAGACCTCATCTGAAAAGACAATAATTGATGTTATTATGCTTTACATCTATCGAATCTTACAAGATGGTAGTAAGATTGAACACATGTTTGTTCCCCATCCCCGATCCCCACTGTCCCCTCCACGCTAGAATGGGAAAAAATTAGGGTGATGGGAAGAGAATAGGCTTCAATCTCAGTTCTGTTTCTTGCTCACTTGGTGAATTTGGCTCCATGAATTCACCTCCAGTTTCTTTCTCCATTAAACATGAATATCTACCTCAAACATTTGCTGTGAACATTAAATAAGTTATAGATGTAAAAACTCCTGGTATTGTAGCCATGCATAATGGACAATAAATTATACACATTGTGTTTGCCATTATTTTTTTCCAATCCACGTCTCTTTTTACTATTAGCAAGCTTATAAGTTGGTAAATTGCCAGCCTCACACATAAGCATATTAGGCAGATCTTAGAAGAAGCTTGATCATTTGACTCTTACAGTACTTTCCATCAAATATGCTTTTTATCCTAGCAATTATTTAATTGCCTAATATTTGTTCCTACAGTGTTATCAAAGTGTTTCGCACAAAGTAGGCATTTGATAAATGCCCTGTGAAAGTCAAATGTGTGGATAACAAGTTGATTTTCCCTTGCTGATTTTTCATCCAGGCTGTGTAAGGAGAAAGCCTAAATATTAGTTAGGGATAGTTATCTGCCATATCCATTCCACAGTTTTGAAGCAAATGTATGAAACATTCTCTGATCCATGCCCTTACATTTGAATTTGACTAGCTCTGCAGTTTTATTTCATAAAGTAGTACAGTTGAGGGAGCACTCATAAAACTTTTTCTGATGAAAGATCTAAGTATTGTTTGTCCTTACCTTTCAAAAACAGACTTCAGAGTTGTCTCATTTGAAATTATCAGTACATCCGTCCTAGCAGGAACGCTACAGGATCTAGATGCCATATTGTGGCTCTCCTAATGTTGATTTCTTTGCCACAGATGGGCTTCCCACAATTGCTTTCTCTGGCAGTCTCAGCAGTGGGTGTCAATCGGTTTCTTTTTTGTGTCTGAACTGTGCTTCCAAGGGTAGATGCCTGCCTTGCCAATTTTATTGTAGTTGTTTTTCTCTTTGGATGTTGGCCAATGTTTTGCATTTTGAATTTCATGTGGATGCTTTTTAAGCTATTAATTTCCAATTCTTTTTCTCAGATTGCTGCATATGCCCTTATATATGCATAGCACTTTGCGTATTTTAGTATGGTCTCAAAGAAATGGTGTTATTGTTGTCTTAAAATGTAGAATGAGAATTTTATTAGTAGACCTCTTTAGTAAGAAAGACACAGACATATGACTTTAGGAAGTTTCGGTATATCAGAGTTGTTAGAGCAAAGCTGGAGGTAGGTGCCAGATCTTCTGCTCAGTTTCAACCAGTGCTCCAGATTGGGACAGAGTGCTCTGGTGTCTTTCTTCATGTTGTACTATAGCATACTAGAACCAAGCATTGCAGATGAAACAGTCAAGAATATAAGGTCTGAAGAGATTTGGGACAGCTCCTTTTTAAACTTCCACCCTCCTCTCTCCATCAACATGAACTCAAGTTTTCTTTAATATGAGGGACATTGTCAAAAACTTTGGATCTAGAGTTTTGCACAATATTAGCCACTGAGCCAATTAATACCATTTATAGAATATTCCCCATAAGTATGAAAGCTTTGAAAGGAGTAGGAACTATCTCTTAATTCTGACAAATTTATTTTTTAGTTGGAGATAAGACTGTTTCAAACACAAATGCAACCATGAAATCAAAATACCTTAATAGGAAAACAATATACTTTATAATTTAAGTGAGTGTATGTATGTGCGTGTACACACACACACATACACACACATATGGATGGGGTTGGCCAGTTGTTCATATCTCCAATAGCTGTGCATGCTGCCTCCTCTGGATTTAGCTCTCTTTCCTGCCTTACTTAATTCCTACTGGATTTCTGTTTAGGCAAGTCTTTTTTGACCTCATTAATTAGACCAACCCTTCCCACCTCCCATTAGAAGTTGCTAGATTTTCAGTGGCCATACTTAACATAGCTTCTGTTTCACATTTATTTGTACAATTATTTAAGAAATATCTTCGTTCTCCATGTGATTCAAAGCTCTGGGAGGTTAAGGACTGTGTTCTTTTTTTGTGTACTCTTATAATACAGTGCTTTTCACCATGTTGTTTGCAAAGTATGTAATCAGTAAGCATTTGCTAAAGTAATTCATGAATCTTCCCTGCCCAGCTGAATTTACATGGAAGGACAAGCAGTGGAGGAGTATTGAATGTACTCCATAACTGTCTGTGAAGTAAGGTTTTGTAACCTTGGCACTATTAACATTTTAGGCTAGATCATTTTTGTGTGTGCTGTACTGTGCCTTGTAAGATGCTTAACATCATCCCTGGGATCTAGCCACTAGATGTCAGTAGAATTTCCCTTACTGCCCATTCCCCACCCTCCCACCACCCTCTCCCCACCTTCCTGCCCCCACCCAGTCTTGACAACCATAAATGTCTCCAGACCTAGCCAAATATCCCCTAGGGTTAAAATCCTCTCTGGTTGACAACCATTGCTTTAAAGTAATAATTACAGCCTATTGCCCACATTTTTCACAGCATGAATTGTCTGTTTTATCAAAGCTAACCTACTTATAGTCATGTAAATCTACCTTGTACCATTTTTAGGCCATTGTTTAAGGTGGTATTTCTGTTCTTTGCTCTTTCTTTTAATCTCTTCCTCATTGGCTTCATTTCTTCAAATCTTCTTCATTCTACAAAGCCTGGTTCCAACTGCCATTAGTTACATGAAGCTTTCTCTATCAGTCAGGGTCCTAGCAAGAAAAAGAGGACACACTCAAAAAAGATAAAAGGACTATAAACAAAGGTGGGCAGAGTATAGTCAACAGACAAAAAATAGTATTCCATATTTGTTATGATCCTAAGGCCTAATGAGATAAAGAGATGGAGTGGTTATAAAACCAGGAAGAAAGGGCACCATGATAGGCTATGACTCTCAGTAGAGGGTTCAAGGCAAACCAAGGTGACCCCTTAAGGAGGAAGCTAGGAACATAGTCTGATATCAGCCTTCTTCACATCAGTCTTTTCCATGGTTCTCCACTGGGTGAATCCTACAGAAAATTAGAGTAGGAAAGCCTGTTCATGTGGCCCCTATGGATCAAAATCTTGTTGTAGAGATCAGAATGCAGAGGATAGTGTGATGCTGCAGATAAAAATGCAGACTGTTTAGCCCAGCTTTTCTCTCTACCTTTGTAAACAAAATAGAATAGCCTTGAGCATTTATAACACATATAATTTGTATTATTCCTGTGAAATTAACTTGTAGGGCAGACAATAGCTCTTCAAAACAAATTGCCTTGATTTGTTTTTTTTTAAAACAAATCCTCCCTTGCTTATGTGTTAGCACACAATTAGAGTGAATCTAAACATCTTTAAAAGCAGGACTGTGTTTTAATTTTAGTATATTGCCCTGGACACAGTTGATTACTAGAGACAAGTTTTAAAACTGTAATATTTTGTTACTGTTTAAATTAGTTTTGATTTCTAAGTGGAAAGTGTGACAAGTACAAACATCTCATGCTCTTCTGATCTTGACCAACTTTCTAAAGCAAAATGTCCCTTCTTTCTTGTCACTTCTTTTTTTTCTCTTCCCATATGATTTTTAATTTTTTTTAATTTTTATTTAAATTCCAGTTAGTTACCACACAGTATAAGTTTCAGGTGTACAATATAGTGATTCAGTATTTGTGTACAATACCCAGTGGTCATCACGAGTGCACTCCTTAATCCTTATCACCTATTTCACCCCCTACCTCCACCCCCTCTCTAGTAACCATCAGTTTGTTCTCTATAGTTAAGAGTCTGTTTCTTGGTTTGCCTTTCTCTTTTTCTTTCCTTGTGACTTTTTTGTTGTTGTTAAATTCCACATATGAATGAAATCATATGGTAATTGTCTTTCTCTGACTAACATGTTGCTTAGCATTATACTCTCTAGCTCCATCCACATCACTGCAAATGGTTGTCACTTCTTATTTACCCTTTAACCCCGCTATAATTAGTATGCCACCTTCTTCATGGGACTGAGTTTGGTCTGATATAAGTATGTATCAGTAGACATGCTATTTCATTTTCCTATCAGAATCCCCTGCATTGTTTGACAGACAACTCCTTTCCTTAAAACTGTCTTTTATCAGTTTCTATGGCAATAAATCTTTTATACTGCTCCTAAATCTCTGACCATTTCTTCTTCTTCTTTGTTCCATTTTCTCTATAAACTCTATAAATTAATTTCTGTAGAAATGATGTTCTCTAGATTCTTTTCTCTTTTTTGTCTAAATATTCTTCTTAGGTAATACTATATTTACTCATTGATTTAAATTATACTAACATACTCCTAACTCTCAGTCTGTACCTTTAAGCATCATCATGTGAAGTCACAGAGGCTCTCACACTAAACTTTTCCAAAATTAAACTTAGTCTTTCTTCTTTCCCAAAGTAGTGTTTCATCCTGGTTTCTCTGTGTAAAATGATAGCAATGCCATCCACTTCAGAAACATCAAAAAACGAAAACCTCAGAATAATCCTAGCCAATTCCCTAGCCAGCTTCCCTTTCTGATTATCTGTAGTTAATCCTTTATAAACCTATGGGTTTATTTTCTAAATAACTTTCAAATATGTTGGTTGTATCTCATTCTCCATGCAATGTGCTTTAGAGGAAACTCTGGGTCTCTGTGCAATATCTATTATGAGAATCTCCTGTTGTTTGTGTGTTTGAAGTAAGAACTGGCTGGAATCTTTCCTGTCCTTACAAGTCCAGGGATTTGAAGTAGTTCTCAAAAAGTCAACAGTATTAGCAAGTTAGTCAAAAGCAGTGAGGAAATGTCAAATAGGTCCAAGTTAGATACAAAAGGTCGGTAGCAGAAAGACATAATGTAAACATGACTTCTAAAGAGAATCAAACAAGATGATAAACCAAGGAGAGAGCCAAAAGTCAAGAACAAGAGGGAGACTCATCTAAAATGAGAGGTAAATGATGAGCAAGATTAATATTCAAAATAGTTTAAAATCTGTATAGTTTTTACACCCACCCACCAAAAAAGATGCTGGCCATAGGCTTAGAGCAGGTTCCTATAGATTGAGAAAATCGTGGGATGCCCAAGGAGAAATTAACATGACTAGAACATCAAGTGGAGGGCTTTTCTGGGCTCAAAGTAGTGGCTTTCTGCCATCTGGTATGGAACTAGTATAGCTTAACTGTAATTTGGCTGTATGTCAGCCCTGGGAGAAAGTGAAGGATGAATGGATAAAATACCAATGGAGTAACTGCATCCCATAATGAACTACCAGGTCCTTGCATATGCTGTCCTTAATAAAAACTATATGGTGGAGATAGACTATAACGTGCTAATTAACATCTGTCCTCTAGTGGTATCTCACTCCCATTCATACTCCATAATGCCACTTGTGATGTTTTGAAACATATATGCTATCAGAGAGCTATGTAGCTTCTCCACGATTTTGCTTTCACTAATCATATTTGTGTAAGTTCCCATTCTTTCTCAACTTGTACTTTACAGCTTGTTGATTCTGCACAGTCTTGAATTTTCCAAGTATATCAGGCTTGCCCATTCTTTTGTTCCTTTGCTTATGCTGTTCCTGCTTCCTGAAACATCTCACAGGTGCCCACAAAGAAAAATTCCTACTTGTCTTTCAAGAGACTAAAGTGTCCTCTAATCCTCACAAGGCTTCGCTGACCCCTGCATCCTTCACTCTTGAATGAATGTATGTGCCCTCTTTTCCTAGCCTGAAAAAGAATGAATGAATGTATGACCTCTCATGCATTCTTTTTGTAAGAACCCTCAGAATTTGGCATGATGTTAAACTGCCTTGTTTCTTTCTCCTATATTAGACACATATGTTCTGCTCAAGGTCAGGATTCTGAGGATATTCATCTATAAATCTCTAGCTTCAAGCATAGTGTCAGATGCTTGAAAGGTAGTGAACAAATGAATGAGTGAATGAATGAATATTCATCAAAGCTGAACTAAAGGCGAATGCCAGTGATGGAATAAAAATGTAATTGAATACTCAGGTTGGAATCTCATAGAAAACAATCCAATTTCACTAAACTGTTCAAACAATTGGGTAAAAAAATAGTGCACAAATAGTCATTTGGGGGGCTTGTTTGTGTGTGCACATGGTTATTCTGTACCTATTGCTCTTTGGTTTGTTTTGTTGTTGTTGTTTTACTGCATTCTCTATTGACTTGAAGGAATTAACCTGGTAGATGGAATTGGGCAATGAATCCAGGCATGTGGTCAGTGATACATGTTAATAAAATCATTGTTTTCCTATGTAATATAAAATAGGAACTCCATCTTTTGAGACCTGGGGATAACATGACAGGGTGAATTAATTCATATATGTAGAGTACAATGAGTTATACATATGGATATACATTATTTAAATATAAGAACAGTTAATAAAAGCCCATTGTACTGGAGAATACAATATGATAAAGACAGGCTTACTTTAGAAGAAGAAAGACAAAATCATATCTAAAGTAAAGATTTAACAAGATATTCTTTGGAAATAAACAGTTTATGAATTGCAATATTTTCTATGTTTGACATATTGCTTACATGGTATTCCAAATATCTGGTGATTTTAATGAAATGGAACTAAGGGGCTTCAGTATCAAGTGTTAGAATACAAATGCAAGGATTGTAGCATTTATGTTGTTTCTGCATAATCCTATCACATGCTGAATACAAATTTCGTAACTCATGATTTTGGATGCTACCAGTTCCTGTTCGCTGTATCATCTTGTCATATAATGCAGAAAGAGAAACACTTGTTTTGTGTAAGAATATCCCATTTTTGCTTACAAACTGAGTTTCTTACCATCTTTGACCTCATTTGTAATTTGTTTTCTTGCATAAACAGTTTTTTGATCTAAGTATTGGTATAGCAATGATATGGCTCTTTGTCCTCTTCTCAGTTCTGTATTCTCATCACAGTTAACACTTGCAATACAAATGAGAAATTGAAAACTACTCTAAAGATTCA
Source organism: Felis catus (assembly GCF_018350175.1). NCBI lineage: Eukaryota > Metazoa > Chordata > Mammalia > Carnivora > Felidae > Felis > Felis catus. The sequence continues at coordinate 63,421,366 of NC_058379.1, read as the reverse complement.
ATATTTATAAGCTTTTTGGTGACTGAATTTTTCTCTATTCCAATTCTTCCTACATAGAACCACCCTAATTGTTGACTGTGTGCACTGTCTTTATTGTGTCATTGTTCTGGCTATCACATTGCTCCCAAATGTTGCTGTATTTTAGTCCAGATGCTCCATAATTTGCTGCATGCAGCCCGCCCAGCTATATTAACCATGTTTTCCATGTATCCACTTTCACTACAATTAGTGATGTGCTTACAGTGCTCTTTGCTTATTGTTCATTGCTCTTTGTGCTCCTTGACACCCTCAGCTAAGCGAAGGTAGATCTGTTGCTGCTTGCAGCAAACTTTCCCAATCCAACCTAACCTTCAAAGCCAAAAAAATAGATACCAAGACCTCCAAGCATTTATTTGAATATTGTGTTATCGAAAGAGTTTACATATACAGAAAAAAAATGGCACCATACTTTCTACCATTTAAGAGTCTAATTACTTCATGTATAAACTCTGTCCTCAAATTCTCAGGGGAAAAGGGTCACATTTTATACTTCTAAAATGTTTCTCACAGTACCAGTTGTAATACATAATAGAAGTAGGCAAAAGTAGAATTAGTTCCCTTGTGGATCTAGCTTGCCTAGCTAATGGGCATCAATATTTTGACTGTGTATGTCCAGTAATACATAGCCAATTTATTCTGATTCACAAGTTAACTCATATTTACATCATACTTTATAGTTTTTAAAAGAAGCTTCACATATAGTATCTCAATGTATCTTAACTGAGCATATTTAGTAGATATTTCATTAATAATAGTGATTACTGGGGCACCTGGGTGGCTCAGTCGGTTAAGCGACCAGTTTTGGCTCAGGTCATGATCTCACTCTTTGGTTCATGAGTTTGAGCCCCACACTGGGCTCCACAATGACAGTGCAGGGCCTGCTTGGGATTCTCTCTGTCTCTCCCTCTCTTTGGTCCCCCCTCCCTCTCTCTCAAAATAAATTAATAAACTTTAAAATAATAGTGATTACTGTTTTCAATAAAAACTCATCTAATGAAATATCAAAATAATATGACTAATATATTGCTTTAATAATACATACTCTGGTATAAATGTAAGTTTTATATTTAAATTATTCATATATTATTTAATAGAAAATGTAGCACAGGAAATGATATAAAAATTTCCATACTAACCATGATAATAATTATTATAAACAACTAATTATTGAATGCCTTGTGTATGTACTCCACTAGATACTTTATAAATATTATATCTTATTCTCACAACAGTCTCAAAAGTTAGGCATTCTTATTATTTTATACATAACAAAATTGAGGTTCAGACAACCTGGCTTGTCTCAGGTCACAGAATTATTACTTGGCCAATAGAAATTTCAAGCCCAGATATCCATGGTTTCAAACTCTTCCTTCTTTTGCCTAGACTAAGCTCCATCTCTCAATCTCCATTTAAAGATAAGTAACAAGAAAAAAAAAAAACTCCAATGCAGACAGATTTTGCATTTCAACCAGTTTTACTTCCATCATGTTGCAATTGCCTTCAAATCTATGCTAATCTGTTATTTTAAACTCCTTTAGTACATATCATAATTATGACATCTAATAAATGTTAACCTTTTGATGGAAGTAATTTCAAACCTACATGAACATTATTCAATTAATTACTCAAAGACATTGTTGGATAATAATTGTGAAACTAATTATTATAGATCAAACTGGTCACGAAATGGATTTTCTTTTCCATTATGCCAACAAAACTCTGCAAATCTAATCCATTGTCTTTCACTCTGTGAAACCACTTATGTAGATGAAAAGTATTAAAAGAGAATAAACTTTGAGAACACAGTGATCAAATGATCAATTTAGCTTCAACTGAATTGTGAATGTTTTACCTACCAAGTGAGTTCAGACCTGTTAAAAATGCTGATGTGGTTCAAACACATTTTCTCTCCCTCTACCAATCCTACATGCTGCCCATGTGAGTGAGTCTAGAAATGCCATTTTCTGAGACAATGAGGAGTTATGTTCAGGCTATATCTGGGCTCTGATTTCAGCTTGACCAGGTTTGAATAGGAAATTCAATCTAGCTCTTTCACTTTTTCACTTCAGAGACAGATTGTAGTCCAAGGAAACTAAACAAATATTTTACTAAAATCTAGATTTTTGCTATTGGAAGCATGGTCATCAGACCAGCAGTATAGCACCCTCAGAGTTTGTTGGCAATGAAAATAAGGCAACAAGTTAAACACCTCCAAATCAAAATACCGAGTATAGAAAAATAGCCTTCAGTAAAAACTCTTCATTTACTCTTACTACTTATTCAACTGCTATTGCATTCTTAGAAGTTTGTTTATGCAAAGTAAGAGTTGCTCATTACATTCTTTTATACTTCTCTTTTACTCTTTACCATAAAATCACTTAGCTTTTAAGTGAATTGAAATAGACTAGAACACGAACTTAATTAACCTCAGGATCTAATATCATTGAAGTGGTCATGCAAATAAAACAGAGTATCCTTTAAAACAATATGGATATCCACTGGAAACTTAAAATTTAAGATTTGTTGGATAACTTGTGGACAATCTAAAAGGTTTACAGACTCCATTTTTTTGAGAAATATTCCCTGTATGATTTCAGCATTATAGCTATTTGAAGGTTTTTTAGGGGTGCGTAGATGGCTCAGTCGGTTTCAGTTCAGGTCATGATCTCATGGCTTCATGAGTTTGAGCCCCGTGCCAGACTCTGCACTGGCAGCACAGAGCCTGCTTGGGATTCTCTCTCTCTCTCTGGCCTTCTCCCACTTGTGCTGTCTCTGTGTCTCTCAAAATAAATAAACTTACAAAAAAGACAGATTTATGAAGTTTTTTTAGAATGGATTCCTCTCTGGGAGGGAAAAATATAAGTCACAAACCCTCTGGACTAGATTGCTCTTTCACATATGCATTCAGCTTGAGAAGCCCAAGACTTGGATCAATCCTTTCTTTCTACTTTTTCTCTCTTCCTCCTTCCATAAAAATGCATTAGAGGTCTTGTTAAAAGTCAGGTATTGTGCTAGACCCTAGGGTTGCAAAATATGGAAGATATGTATCCTTTATTTGAGAAGGTAAAGAATTGAGGCATACTATGGTCATAATCCAACATTTGCCATGTTGTATGATAAATATAGCAAATACAGGAAAGAGATGGATGCTTTCTAACAGTTCTCCTCAAGGCAAACACAGTAAAACCTTGGATTGCGAGTAACTTGCTCTGTGAGTCTTGTGCAAGACAAACATTTTTAACAAATTTTAACTTGAAAAACAAGCGATGTCTTGTAATACAAGTAGTACATGATGCCGAATGTCACATGATCATAACTGAGCCAATGATTCTTCTTTCCCTCTCTGTGGGATTGTGGGTAATTTTCTCTGATGCTCAGTCTCAGGCTGCAGTGTTTGGCAGAAATCAGTGATTTTTCAGAATGTTGGAAGGCGCCCAAATCTGGCACTACTGTATTTGTTGGCACTTCAAAGCACCTATGGACAGTTCTTTGCTTTTGCATATGAGTAAGTTTAGGAATGCTTTGCTTCATTCTAGGTCAGGCTGCATGCAGATATAGACCCTTTTCTCTGCTGCCTTATTATTACATTAAATACAGTATATGACGAGTTTATTAATACTGTACTGTTGACCACTGTACTGTAGTCAACATCCATGTGAGCATGTACAATGGCCCCCATGCAGAAAAATGTTGAAAAGAAAAGCAGTAATTAGAAGGAGATGATTATGGTAGAAATTAAGAAGGAAATCATTGAGAAGTACTAATGAGGTATGCAAGTGGCCAAAATTGCAAGATTTTATAAGAAGTCCCACATCTGCAAAGGAGGGAGGAGAAAAAGAGGAAGCCCCCACTTCAAATGAGATTAGGGATATGTGTAAAATGTGGGAAACAGTGCAAAATCTTGTAGAAAAGCACCACCTGAATAAGGCTGTAGCAGTGAGATCAATGAATCTGTTTAACGACAACACGATGTCACATTTCTGCAAAATCCTCAAAAGGAGGCAAAAGCAAGTGTCAGTGGCACGAAAAGAAAAAGATTCCATGGAGCCAATAGACAGCAGTGATTCAGTTAGTGATAGTGAAAGCTGTCCTACACAACAGGACACAATAGGAGGATAACCCTCCTCTTATCTCCCTCACACCAGCCACGAAGATATTCAAAGGTAAGTGCAGGTTAATTAATTTATTTTTCTTTATATTTTTTATTTTATTATTTTGTATTACATTACAGTAGTATAATCATTTTTATTCATAATATTTTTGGATTGTGAAATGAATCATCTGTATTTCCATTATTTCTTATGGGGAAATTTGTTTTGTATACAAATGCTTTGGATTGAAACCAGGTTTCCGGAATGAATTATGCCCTCAAACCAAGGTTTTATTGTATATCATTCAAAATGAAGTAGTTTATGCTGAAGATGTTCCTCGAATTTCAGTGAGTTAAAACAACAAAACTTTATTTTTTCTTCACACTCTCGTCAATTTTGGGTTGGCAGAAAGTTCTCCTTCACGTGATCCTCACTAAGGGACCTAAGTTGAGGGAAGCTCCTTATCTGGATATCCATGCCTCTCAAGGCAAGAAAATGGGAATATGAAGACTTGTACACTAGTTCTTAAAACTTCTCATATCTTATTTAGTCAAACCATGTCATATGGCCACAACTAATTTTAAAGGTAACCAGGATATTCAATGCTACTATATCCTAGAAAATAGAAATAGTTGATGAACAGCATTAATGATGTCCACACCTGGGCACCTGGGTGGCTCAGTCAGTTAAGCATCCGACTTCAGCTCAGGTCATGATCTCACGGTCTGTGAATTTGAGCCCTGCTTTGGGCTCTGTGCTGTCAGTTCAGAGCCTGGAGCTTGCTTTGGATTCTGTGTCTCTCTGCCCCTCCCCAACTCACACTCTGTCTCCCTCTGTCTCTCAAAACATGAATAAACATTAAAAAAAATAAAAATAAAATGTTCACACCAAGAGACTTGGGTTGCTCCTATCTCAGATCGTGTACTACTGTACATAATTCTAGGTCTCTGGGGTTTCTTCTGTTTGCAAGTATCTTCTTTATGTACTTATAGGTCCACCACTTCCATATTAGTTTAGAAACGTTCAATACTTATACACAAGTATTTCATACTTATTTACCTTATACTTGCTTGACATTAAGTATGAGTGCTTGTATTCTTTGGGTAATTATTCTTCTGGAACATTTGTTGATTTTTTTTCTTCATCACTGTATATATGTTCTCTTGGTATTTCATGCCTTTTTGTCAGTGATCAGATATCCAAAATTCTAGAACCTTACCATGTGTTTTAAATGAAATCATTCAAGTCTAATTATATTGTTCAACTAAAGCATGGCAATTTGTAGAGTTATAGATAGCATTATCTATTGGCTGTTTATCACTTTACCTATTTAAAAATTTTACCTATTTAAAAAAAAAGAAAGAAATTTTCAGGCCCTACTATCAAGGAGATTAAACAGAAAGTTTAACCATCTGATTGCATTTAACTTTTCAATTCCTACCAGATCTTTATAGCCTGCGTGGCATTCCCAGATTATTAACACATTGTCTTTCGTGGCCTAAAGCATTTGTAAGACCCTCCAACTTTAGTTTAGCTCTTTATTTTCTGGCTGTGGCCCTGCTTCACAATTTCTGCTTTATATATCCTTGCACATAGTTGTCTTCTATAAATATGCCTTCAATGTGAGCAGCTTGTAAACTCTGAGAAAGGTTTTCTGTTATTGGTGACATGGTCCTATCGTTTAATATTCAGTGGGAAACCACAGATAATGCTAGAACAGCTCAGGAAGCCAGGGCAGCATTTAAATTTTAATCATGTCTATGCTAATAATCCCATTCAAGAGCTTCTATTTCTCTGTATGGTCCATTTGATCTGAATGACAGAGGACATCTCAGGGATTGACAAGAAATGAAATAATAATATCTGAGTATTAGAAGAGGGTTTGGGGGTCATATGCTCTAACTTCCCAGCCAAAATCTGAAATTCCCTGCACATTTGTGAAGCTGAAGGGAATGAGTCTGGCATTCCAAACTGGGAGCATGGCATGGACTAAAGCAAAACTAGAGAAAACTGTAAATCCTGTTAGAGAGCTACCACTGGGGAAGATTGATCTGAAGTTTTAGGATTCAGATTAAGAGAGCAGACAATTCTAGGAAGCTGAAACTAGAAAGCTAGTGTGGCTCACACTGTTTGAAGGCCATGCAAAGGAAGTAGTTTAGGTTTCATATCTTAAGATTGGGAGGCTTTATACTGGAGTTAGTGAGAAGGCATTAAAAATTTCATGTGGAGAAGTTGCTCTGAACGTTAGCTCTGGATCTCCTCTTAAAGAAATCAAGGGATTTTCTTAGGAGTAAAGAGATTTAATGTCATAGGTAGGGGTTTTTAAAGAGGAAGCTGTTATTTATAGCAGAGTCTATGAGATTCCTTGCTTGAGATTAATGGACTGGTCATTGAGGAGAATAGCCTCTCCATTTCCAGGTAGTTGAATGCAGATGACCTAATGGTTCTCTTTCATCTGTGATTTTTTATGGTACTGATTACATTAATTAGGAGAAGATACTGTATAATGAAGCTCGTCAGGAAAAAAAATTAATAGGTTACTTTAATAAGTTTTTTCTGTGATTTGTGTTGCTGATATGAACAGCAATTATCCCTGTAAGTAATGAGCCACTAATGAGCATGTCTTTCTTAGATTGTGTTGCAAGTTCACTTGTGGAGTTATACTACAAAGGCAAGCAATGATTTCTTTTCTGTAAGTAAGTAATTTTGACAGGGGTATTTGTAATAACGCACAACAATGAATCCCATTATTAGTATGACCCAAATCATACCTTAAATATTACCCTACAATTCTTTAATTCTCTACCTCCCTCTGTCTTTAGACAGTTATTTTATTACATGCAGATTCATGTAATACCTTTTTCAGGACTAGTAGTAATTAGTTGTAAAAAGTAGACACATATAGGTGAGATTAAAAGGGCTGAACATTTATCCCAATGGATGGATATACAAGATTTCATTTAGAATTGTCTCTTATTAACTAAGTAAATAATTTAATATGGCTTTTAATACTTTTTTGGAATTTTCTAGTTTCATGGCTCAAAATGAAGCTTTGTTTGATGAAAATCCACATATCATGATTGGGTAGGTTAGTGTGATGGAGAGAAAATAACAGGGATTTAGGAGATTTGAATATAAGTAACTTAAGTCTGCCTCTAGTTACAGAATTTTGGTTGTTTTATAATCTTGTCATCCCTTTTTCATTTGAATAAATAATTTGCCTCATATTTTCTCTCAATTTCTTTCCAGTACTAAAATATTATGACTCAAATTAGATTATTTTCAAAGCACAATATAATCAGAATTTTTAAAATTGAATTTAGCATTTCTGCTATCTTTGTTATTAAAATAAATTTAATGTTTCTGATATCTTTGTGTTACTATTCATATACTGTGATAAGTACATATGACTTTAACTTTTTGTTCTGCCTATCCTATTTCAACAGTATTGTAAAATCCTTGAAAACAAGGTCAAATCTAATACAAATTCCACCCCCCCCCCAAGTAAACACATTCTAAATAAAGTCTTCTTATTGCAACAGTACTAGTATAAATTTTGGGAAAGTCATATCTTTTTAATAAACCTTAAAAGGCTAACATTTGTGACAGTATCTGTATCATTTTACATTTAGAACTGGTATTGGTAGAGAACTAGTCTAAATGGAACAGTAGAATTGTACTTTGGTTATTGCTAGAATTGTTGGCAATTATTTATTGAGTCTAGTCACTATAAATCAGTGATGATATATATATATATATATATATATATATATATATATATATGTATATCCTACTTTTCTTTTAGACATTTACAAAATAAAGCCAAAGTAGTTTTAAGAGGTAACTACTAAACACAGATGACTTAATTTTCCCCTTAATCAAACTTTCAGTTGATAACCCCCTTTTCCTCTTGATCTACAAGTAAAAAGAATTAAATCTTTTTTTTTTTCTTTTGGCAAACTTTTTCGTTCAAATGATGTGTACATAAGTTTATTAAATACAGTTTTTTTTTATCATGGCACATATATTGAAATAAGATACAGAACTATACTTTCTCTTTAGAGAGGAAATAATAACTCTTTAGCGATAGTATACTACAAGATCATGATTTTACACATTCTTTACGTATGTTCTTTGCGTGAGTACATAATCTCTTTTCTATGAAGTACATAATTCTCCAAATTCTCTTGATGTGTTGTAGCAGAATGCAGACTGCAAGGCATGCTAAGTAGCCAGCATCTGTGATGTAGAACTTTGTTTTAATATTTTACTTCTTCCTAGCAGTAACTCCATGTTTTCAGTTAGCTCATTCAACACTGAAGTGAGAAAATAGATGCTAAATGATTTTGCTTTTGCTCCATTGAGCAAAACAACCTTAAGAGATGCCATCCTAAGCCTTCCAGATATTCATTAATCCTTTGTTTGTATTTATTCCGGCATACTGAAAATTCTGACTATCTGGCCACCTGACAGCTCATTAGGGTTGCTTGGTTCTTCGTAACACATCATCCACATATGCCAAAAGAAGAATTCCTGAATATTTTTTCATTTCTCTATAAGCCAGTATAATCAAAAATCCTACCTTAACATCTTTAGCATCGATTGTTCCTCATGCCAGTACCTGCTGAAGCTCCCAAGCAAACTCACATCTACTTTATTTTATTTCAGATGAGCTATGTACTCACTTTGTATTAAAATAATCGTGTCTCTAGCCTTTGTATTTCTAAGGGACAGTACAGTAGTTTCCATAATAGCAAAAACACAAGGACTGTAAATGTTTTATTTTTTCAAAAGTTCTGACTCAGTATTTATGATACAGTTTTCAGATACTATGTTTTAAAATAACAGTATTGTTCTCAGAACACAAATGCTTTAAAGGCTGCTTTAAAAGTATCAAATGGCATAACCCATTCTAAAAACAAACAAAACAAAACAGAATTGTCTAATGACTGTGTCTTATCAAGAAAATTCTAAAGGAGAAACGCCCCACGCTGAATAAAGGTGTCTTTTTTTTAAATTTAAGGCAACTTATAAATTGAAAACTTAGAGACACATAATTTAAAAGATCAATTCCACAGGGATAATACATCAACACAAAAATGTAAGAAAATATGAACATGTGTGACCAATACAAGATATTTTTAAAAGCCATACACCCCCCATGAACATAAGAATCATCCTTCAAAATTACTGTGATAAAAAGTTATTTCCTTCAAAAGAAAAGTAATTCTACTCACATGCTGAGCATAGAAATTCCTATTTACAATGAACTGTCTTGCATTTCCTCAGTATTACTTAATATGGCCTCCTCTATCAGGGGAGTATGGAAAATTTTATAACTATTTCATTTGCAAATTCAGTAGTCATTTACTTAAGTCAAATAAATGTAGGGTTAATTCCTCTGCAAAATGTTAATCTAGAATAGTTACAGTGAAAATGCAATCCACAGACCCCTGAGACCCCATGACATCAAAAGTCTAACTTGCTATTAGCCTCTTTTACTGTGAAGCTTCTGGCTCTTTAGCAAAAATCAAAGCTATGGCACTAAATTGTATTAGTAGTCATTCTATTTTTCATGGGCATGCAGTCCTAAAAAAAAGAGGAAGAGGAAGGCAGGCAGGCAAGGCAGCTTCATTTAAAAAGTCCCTTGATGAATCAGTAAAAATTATGAATTTTATTGAATCTGTACCCTTAAATACATGTCTTTTTAAAAGTATTTTATTGACAAAAGGGGAAGTCCACAAAAGACTTTAGATCTTCTGCGGTATATAGAAGCCCAGTAGTAGTTGCAGCTACTCTACATAAAGATTTCTCTTATGAGTTCAGTTGTGATATTTATAAATGTGATTTCTTTGACATTATATAATCAATGTGTTAACATTTGGAAGAACAACATCACTCAGTGAACCAATATTTTCCAATGATCAATATATGAGATTATAAAATCAGGCATGAGTAAAAAATTCCATTCAAAATGTAAGATAGACAAATAGATTTAAACATAAGAAAGTGCAAACCAGTCACTCATATGGTTTCGGGTTCCATGTTGCAACTATGTTAGTTGCAAAGAACAATATTCACAATTACCCAAAAAGTCTATTCAAATACTCCTGCCTTTTTCAACTTCATAAGCCCAGACTGTCTGCATATACTACCAAAAACAATATATTATAACATATTAAATGAAAAACAAATATCAGAGTCCAACTTCCTTATATTTGCCCAGACATTAACAAGATTTGTAAGGTTGTAACACAATACAATTTGTCTCATAAATCTGTTTTATTTTGGAAAAAACACTTGTAATAAAAAGTTATTTTATGGTAACAAACAATGTTATATCATTGTTATTTTTAAATGAATTAATATAATTAAAATTATTAGTTTTAATTTCTAATATGGTACATATCAACAGGTGTAATTCATATAAACCATTAGGAACCATTGATCTTGAACCTTAGTCTCATATTTTGATAGCCAAAAAAAGACAAAGATAGGTGTTTTCTTTTATACTTGGTTTTGCTTTTGCTGTTAAAAAAAAAAAATCTGTGCTAGTGAAAGTTGTCTCAATAACCTTAAAGCCTCTCTATTAAGAACTCTTGGTCTCCTGTCTAATGTCCTCAAACTGCCTAGAACCCTTCACACCCTACCTCATATGCCCCTTTCCTGATTAGGACACAGCTAGAAAAACAGAATGATACAGATTTTTAAATTCATCTTACTTGGAAATCAAAACAGGAGTTTAGAGACTATCAGTTTTGGTCAGTTGATGATGATAAAGAGTAAACAAGTAGAGACAGTTGGTTTGGATCAACCAAAGTAGTTAACACCTACTTTGAGGACCAAGGCCATAAGCTAATCATTTGTATCTTGTTAGATATGGGTAAAACCTTGGGGATACATGGAAGACATTTATCTTCAATTTCCCAAGAATATAAACCTTAATCCATATCAGGATGAATGTACCTTCTTGTCCAGTTTATGTCTTTTGATATGTATATTGTTAGCCTAGAAATGCAGATGTATTTATAAAAAAGTCCCCTTGGGACATCCTGTCTTTAAACGTTTATTTTCATCTTTTTTGATATCTAACCCACCATCTTGACTCCCTTCTTCAATTATTACTATAATTCTTCACTTTTAAGTGGCTTAATTCACTTGCTACCCAGAATGCCTTAAGCCCCTTTGGCTCATGATTTCCTTTTAGATCTCAATGCAATAAAAATTGCGATGTTAAAAGACTGTTTTAAAGCAGTGTGATGCCTCAAAACTTACCTGTACTTTGTCCTATTCAGGGTCCAGTCTTATGCCCACTAATAATCAGATTTTATTTCTTAAAATGGAAACATCTCTGAAAAGTAATTAAAAGAGTTCTTGCTGAAATTGAATTTTTAAAATGAATGCTTCCATTTTTATCAGAGCAATGTTGTTTGCAAATGCTTTATAGGACTATTAATAAGCACCTTGGGCAGCAAATAACATCAGGTTGAAATGTACCAAAACATGTATTAATTGCCCCATAAAACATGCTCTGTTGTGTCTTATTGCTTAAATCAGGTGGAGTTGCCAAGGCAACACTTGCATACTATAATGCCACTCTAAATAAAAGAGGGCATACAAAATTCCATGCTCCACTTACAGAATGACTCACAGGAACACTGTATAGAAATGAAGAGTTCTCATTGTTTACACTCGACTGCAAACACACTCATACTGACATAAAGTATTCAGTAACAAACAACATTAGATGGAGATCAAACCAGGTCAGATACCAGCTATTTTCAATGAACTGTTGAAACTGACAGCAAAGACTTTCCATATGGGCACTAAAGTCACATCACATGAACATGAAGATATTCTTTTAACTTTCCAGCTTTACATTCCCAGTGCATGATAAAAGCAACTGATCATTTGTTTCAAGTGGGAGTCTAAGCATGATCTACCTTAGGGTATTTGAACTATTTCCTCATTATTTATTCATTCATTGTTTTTCTTTAGTCTGTTAAGTGCAAAGTGCCTTGATAGTGGCTAAAGGGTAGCTAGTTTTTGATTCTGAAGTCTAGAAGCTTATACATTACTAGAGTAAGGGCCCTAGTGGGGGTAATACTTGCTAGCTTCTAAAACAACCAACAAAAATCTTGTGATTTAACAACATAAGGATTTATTCCAGTTCATGCCATGATCTGATGTAGGTTGAGCAACTCTGTTAGGTGGCATTTCTCCAAGCAGTGACACAAGGATCTAGGCTCCTTCCATCTTGTGAAACCGTCATATTCACAGAGTATCTACAGTTGCCACAGGGGGTAAGAAAACATGTGATTACACAGGTGGTTTTATGGTAGAAGTATAGTAATTTTCATGTGTTTTGTGATTCTTTGTCCAGTGACCTATGCACCAGAAAAAGTTATGTACTTCTTGTCACATTTCATGTACAGGGACAGAATAGAACCTGAATAATCCAGTAGATTTTACCATTCACAAAATGGAACAGATGAGAAATATAGCAATTGCCACTCCTTAGTAATTCTGAAATTCAGCTTGACAGTTATTTGAAAAGACTCTCTATCAGGAGTCAAGGTAGGTTACTTGATTAGAGCCTCTTTCTTCTCTTGCCCATTGATCTCTATAATACCCGATTAATCTTTGATATTTGAGCATTGGGAAGCATACTTTGTTCAGAGCCTATAGAGACCTGAAAGCTGACTCTTGTCTATTAAAAGTTGGGAACTGAAAGCTCGATTTTAAGTCTTGAATAGTCCACCATATTTAAATTGAACATATGGTTTCTTTGGCAATGCTTATCCCAGAAAAAGTTATTAAACTTCTGATCAATATGCTTTAGTGACTGCTCTTAATATTCGTTGCAAGATATAACTTTTAAAACTGGTTTGCTTATTTGTTTTCTCACACTATGTGTCTCTTTCTATGATTAATGGCAGCCACTTTAGAGATGTCCAAAATAATATAGTTGAGCCTTAACCTCTCTCCTGGTCTCTCCTCAATCAATTTACTCAACTGAGAACTTTAATTGGCCCATTGTTACACAAAATCTTTTCAAAATTCTGTATCTATTTAGATAGTACTAATATTGTAGTTACCAGTCACATATGTCTCCTGAGTACTTAAGTGTAGCTAGTCCAAATTGAGATGTGATGTAAGTGTAAAACACACTGGATTTTGAAGTCTTAGTATGAAAAAAAGTGTAAAATACTTAACTAATATTTTACATCGATTGCACATTGAAATATTTCATATAAATTTTAAAAAGATATTATTAAATTTTATTTAACCAAGTTCTTTTTACTTTTAAATATGGATTACTAGCCATTTTTCCTAGTGAAAAATTTAAATTACCTGTGTGACTCAGATTTCTACTTGGAAATACTGGTCTACAAGTAATTGCCCAAGTAAGGTACCACTTTTCTGGATTCTCTTTGTTCTCTTTCATATCTTTTTGAAAACTAGCCAATTATTGCCTTAACTTATCTCTATCTTACAAACCCTTGCCAAGCACAGACAATAAAAATATAATGCATACTGCTAACATTTTTAATTTCCAAATCTTGCCTTAGTGCCACAATCTCATTAGGCAAATGTGTTGTCTTCTGAGATCTGTTGAGTAACAACTTTACAATTTTTTTTTGCCACTGTATATCACTGAATTCCATCTTTCTAGAATCTCATATGTAGCATGTGATATTAGCTTGCAAGCCACCCAATTACCAAACCAATTTCATGAGCTTGATTTTGGGTTACAACACCCCACTTCAGACATCAATTACTTAGTAAATTGAAGAAGGTTAGACTCTATTATAGTAAAAGGAAACAAACTCTCAGTGACTTAATGCGTGCTACTCATATTAGAATCTGATGAAGTTTGGACAGCTTTTGTCCACAGGATGATTCAGAAGTCCAAGGTTCACTCAGGCTTGTGACATTTCCACTGTGGTTTGTAAATGAAAAGAGTGACAGTGACACAGGGGTCTATGCCAGGCCTGGAAGTAGCTTATATAACTTTGACCACCCTACATTGGTCATCTTCCAGATACATGACCCCTGAATACATACAAGGAAGGATGGGAAATAGTTTTCCTATGTGTCCAAAAAGAAGAAATGGGATTGGTGAGCATTTAGCCTGTCTCTACCACAGTAGAACTCAAATACCATATGAGAAGTATCTAATAAAAGATATATGGTTATTCTTCAGAGCTTTTGCCAGTGTGTCATATAATATATGACTTGAGCAAATTACATATATTGGCTGATATTTGAATCCCTCAGTGGAGCCTGGTGAGAACAGAGGTGTTTCAAGCCCCAGGACAAATCCTAACATGAAAACTGAAGAAACCTGAGATGGTTAGCACATTGCTCATAAAACTACCAGCACTCAGTCAGTGCTTGTCACTGGTATGAGATGAGGCCTATATTTAAATAATGAGAGAAGTGCCAGTGAAGCAGAAATTAGACTTCCTTATGTACAGTTCTACAGGAGGAATTGAGACTGTTTGGTGGAGAACAGTAGCAGGAAATACTATTCAATAGAATAAATTCTTTGGTAGATTTTGGAATCCTCGAACCACTTTAAGAGTTGCCTTATGAGGTGTGGAGGTTCTTAGTACCAACAGCCAAGTATGTCTGGAAACCATCAGGATCATTTCTGAGAACTTTCCTGGATATAGTAGTTGGCCTCTGATTTCCCTTCCAATTCTAAAAGCCTAAGCTAAGACATTGAAGAGTCAGATGTATGTATATGACAAATAAAGTGATCAAGTTTGACCACAGTTTTATCTACAGGGGGGTCATATGCTATAAAACCAGTTAACGACATATTAAAAAAAAAAACTTATTATCTGGAGACTTTTAACATGTCTTACCAACAGAGATTTTATGTTTTAATTTTTTTTTTAACGTTTTATTTTTGAGACAGAGAGAGACAGAGCATGAATGGGGGAGGGGCAGAGAGAGGGAGACAAAACCAGTTAACGACATATTAAAAAAAAAAACCTATTATCTGGAGACTTTTAACATGTCTTACCAACAGAGATTTTATGTTTTAATTTTTTTTTTAACGTTTTATTTTTGAGACAGAGAGAGACAGAGCATGAATGGGGGAGGGGCAGAGAGAGAGGGAGACACAGAATCGGAAGCAGGCTCCAGGCTCTGAGCCATCAGCCCAGAGCCCGACGCGGGGCTCGAACTCACGGACCGTGAGATCGTGACCTGAGCTGAAGTTGGCCGCTTAACCCACTGAGCCACCCAGGCGCCCCAGAGATTCTATGTTTTAAACTGACACTAAAATTTATTATAACTGCGGGACATTAGTTAGGCATTGTCTAGTTCCCTGTTAAAACTAACTCTTCTTTCACCAACTTATTCCTCAACAATCAGCAAAATAATTTTGCCAAGATGTTAAAATTAATAAAGTGATTTTAACATTTAAAACAGGGGATGGAATATCTGGATCTTTGTCTACTTGTCTCCTTTATAACTCCATCATGTTGCCTGCTCACCAATCAGATCACTGGCTCAAAGACTAGAACAGTTTGAAAAGGCAATTGATTATTATGACATTATATTGTATGAAATACTCAAAATGGCTCTGTATAGGACTTTCTTTAAAAAAAATGCTTTCCTAGGTTGAGAGATTATTTTAATGTTATGTAGAAGTTCTCAATATATGATCCAGAATTTATATCCATTTTGCCTATGGTTGGTTTTATGTAAAAAAAAAAAAAAAAGAAAAGAAAAAAGCCATATTACTCCTCAAAACATTGTTTCACAAAGGAAAAGTCTATAGCACATGTGAAATGAACTCAACAAAGAGTAATTAAAATCCTACTTATCCCATGACAACTTCCTTGAGCATTCTACTTTTATCTATTTTCTACTTTTCTGTTCTTCTTTGGGAAATAAATATAAATTCATGCAAATCCAAATTTATATGCACTTCATTTTCAATTAATCTTGTTATGAGACAAGATCTGAAAATCTTGTCTCATTATGGTATGAAGGCTTTGAAGAATCCCTTGTACTGAAATATATAATTAATAACCAATTATTAACAAATAATCAATTGATAATTTCTTATTTGTTGATTAAAATATATCCTAGCATGTGAATTATATGGAAACACGTGAAGTCTTTCTGCAATATTAAAATATAAATTTGAAAAAATAATCTTCCCAAATGGATCTTCTCATTAATAACCAACACTGTCTCATAAATATTGAAAAAAAAAACATTTGGAAGAAGGACAATCATGCTGCTCAGGATAGTCATTACATTTCTCTTTGAGAAAATTAATATATATATAACTGATTAAATCAAGTTTTATTTTTTTTTTACTCCATTATTTTAACATTCAGAGAAAGGAATCAAGCAACTTTGAATTTACAAGGATTTGAGTAAGTCAATACCTTAAATAACTACAAAAGTATGTAAGAATTTTTTTCCAGATTTAATTGAGGTATAATTGATATATAACATCATATAAGTTTAATGTGTACAATGTGTTAATTTGACAAACTTGTGTATTGTGTAATGACTACCATAGGGATAAGTAACACCTCTATCATCTCAGAGAATTACCACTTTGGGGGTGGTAAGCACATTGAAGATCCACTCTCTTAGCAACGTTTAAGTATATAATACAATATTGCTAATTACAGTCACCATGTTATAGCTTAGATTCTTAGACCTTATTCTTTCTTATAACTGGAAGTTTGTACTCTTTGACCAACATTTCCCCATTTCTTCCACTCCCAGCCCTGGGCAACAATTATTCTACTCTCTGTTCTTATGAGCTTATTTTGTTTAGATTCCACATACAGTATTTGTCTTTCTCAGTCTCGCTTATTTTACTTAGCATAATATCCTTAAGATCCATCCATGTTGTCAAAATGGCAGGAATTCCTTCTTTTTATGTTTTAATAATAATCCATTGTATATCTATACCACCTCTTTATTATGCATTCATTCATGCATTAACAGACAGAGATTATTTCCATATCTTGGTTATTGTGAATGCTGCTGCAATGAGCGTAGGAATACAAATCTCTCTTCAAGCCCCTTATTTCATTTCTTTTGATATATACTGAAAATTAAGATTACCAGATTATATTATTGTTTTCCATAGTGGCTCTGCCAATTCATATTCTAACCAACAGTGCACAAGGATTTCCTTTTGTCCACATCCTTGCCAACACTTATCTTTTGTCTTTTTGATAGTAGCCATTTTAACAGGTGTGAGGTGGTATCTTATTGTGGTTTTGATTAGCATTCTTCTGCTGATTAGTGATAGCATATTTTATGTACTTGTTGGTGATCTGTATATGTTCTTTGGAAAAATGTCTATTCAGGTCCTCTGTCCATTTTTTTATCTGGATTTTTTTTGTTATAGAGCTATGGGAGTTCCTTTTATATTTTGCATATGAACCCACTGTCACATATATGGTTTGCAAGTATTTTCTCCCATTCTGTAGGCTGCCTTTTCATTTTGTTGATTGATCTTTTTGCTGTGCAGAAGCTTTTTAGTTTAGTGTACTTCTGCTTATATTTTGCTATTACTGCATGTGCTTTTGGTGTCATATTGAAAAAATTATTGTTAAGACCAATTTAAAGGTGCATTTCTCCAATGTTTAGGAGCTTATGGTTTTGGGTCTTGAAGTCTTTAATCTGTTCAAAGTTAATTTTTGTAACTGATATAAGATATGGGTGTCCAATTTCATCTTTCTGGATTCAGTTTTCCCATTACCACTTACTGAAGAGACTATCCTGTCCCCATTGAGTATTACTGGTACTTTGCTAGGTAATAGTTGTATGTGAGGGTTTATTTCTGGGCTTTCTACTGTGTTCCATTAGTTATGTCTGTTTTTCTCTCTGTGCCATACTGTATTCATTATTATAGCTTTGTAACACAGTTTGAAATCAGAAAGGGTGATGCTTCCAGCTTTGTTCTTTTTCAAGATTGTTGTGGTTACTTACGGTCTTTTGGTTTTCTATAAGAATTTTACAATTTTTTTCTATTTGATGAAAAATTCCATTGGATTTTTGATAGGGATTGACCTATAGATAGCTTTGAAGAGTATCAACATTTTAACAGTATGAGTTCTTCAGATCCACGAACATTGGTATCTTTATATTGTGTCTTCTTCAATTTCTTTCATCTTATAGTTTTCAGTGTACAGATTTTACACCTCCTCAGTTAAATTTAATCTTAAGTATTTTGTTGTTTTTGATGCTATTAATGGAATTGTTTTATTTCTTTTTTAGATGGTTTGTTGTGTATAGAATTGTAATTGATTTCTGTATGTTGATTTTGTGTTCTGTGACTTTACTGAATTTGTTGATTAGTCCCAGCAGTTTTTAGTGGAGTCTGTAGGATTTTCTATATATATGATCATACCATCTATAAAAAGAGACTTTACTTTTTTCCTAATTTGGATGCCTTTTATTTCTTTTACTTGCCTAATTGCTCTGGTTAGTACTTCTAGTACTATGTTGAATAAAAGTGGTGGGATTCCATTACTTGTCTTATTCTATCTTAGAGGAAAAGCTTTGAACCTTTTACTGTTGACTATGATGATAGCTGTGGGCTTACTGTATATGGCCTTTATTAAGTTGTTACACTCCTTTTTTTTAATGTTTATTTGACGGGGGGGGGGGGGGGATGAGCAGAGGAGAGGCATAGAACAAGGGAGAGAGAGAATCCCAAGCAGGCTCTGTGCTATC
Organism: Felis catus; assembly: GCF_018350175.1. Classification (NCBI taxonomy): domain Eukaryota; kingdom Metazoa; phylum Chordata; class Mammalia; order Carnivora; family Felidae; genus Felis; species Felis catus. Next base: position 63,402,506 of record NC_058379.1, on the reverse strand, counting down.
AGCAGAGCCTGATGCAGGACTCTATCTCACAAACTGTGACATCATGACCTCAGGTGAAATCAAGAATTGGATGCTTAACCCACTGAGCCACCCAAATGCCCCAAGTTACACTCCTTCTATACCCAATTGGTTGAGAGAGTTTTTCATCATGAATGGAAATTGTATTTTGCCCTTTTTTCTATTTATTGCAATAATCACATGATTTTTATCTCTCATTTTATTAATGTGGTGTAGCATATTTTTTGGTTCGTACATATTGAACCATTCTTGCATTGCAGGGATAAATCCCCCTTGATAATTGTGTATGATCTTTTTATGTGCTGTTGAATTCTGTTTACTATTTTGAGAATTTTTGCATTTATATTCATCAGAGATATTGGCCCATAGTTTTTTATAGTGTCCTTATCTGGCTTGGGTTTGAGGGTAATGCTGGCCTTATAAAATTAATTTGTGAGCATTCTCTCTTTTTTTTTTTTTTTTTTGGAAGAGTTTGAGAAGGATTGAATTAATTCTTCTTTAAATGACTTTGGTAGAATTTTGGTGGAATTCACCCATGAAACCATCTGTTTCTGAGCTTTTATTTGTTGGGAAGTTTTTGATTCAATCTTGTAAGTCATTATTAGTGTGTTTAGATTTTCCGTGTCCTCATGATTCAGTTTTGGTGGGTTATGCATTTCTAGGAATTTCTTTTTAGGTTATCCAACTTGTAGGTATGTAGTTGTTTATAGTCGTCTCATGATTCCTTGAATTTCTGTAGCATCACTTGTAATGTCTCCTTTTTTATTTCTGATTTTATTTGAATTTTCACTTTCTTAGTTTAGCTAAAGATTTATAAATTTTGTTAATCTTTTTAAAACAACCAGATCTTAGTTTCATTAATCTTTTCTGTTGTTTTTCTGGTGTCTATTTCATTTATTTCTGCTTTATATTTTTCATTTCATTCATTGTATTTTTTAGCTCCTGGAGTTTTGCTTCCTTTTTTTATGATTTCCATCTCTTTAAACTTCTCATTTTGTGTATTGTTTTCCTGATTCCACTGAATTGTCTGTTTCTATAGTTCATTGAACTTCCTTGGAACCACTATTTTGAATCTTTATTGGGTAAATTGCACATTTCCATTTCTTTGGGGTCAATTACTGTAAGAATTTTGTGATCCTTTGTTGGTATCATGTTTCATTGATTTTTCATGTCCCTTAACATCTTGCATTGCTATTTTCACATTTGAAGTAGCAGTCACCTCCTCTAGTCACTATTGACTACTTTGGGAGAGAAGAAAACCTTGTGTCAGCCCTGCTAGGGAGTCTGAGACTTTCTCAGACTGTTTATAGATGCACCTACTTTGCACTTATTGCTCCTTCCCATGGCAGAATTCTTAAGATTGTATGCTTTCTTGTAAAACAGCATGCCAGGTGCTGACACCCTCTCTTTTGCTCCTCCAAGGGCAGTGTTAAGACTAAAGTTTATGGTCTTTTCCTGCAGATTTAGCAGGCTTTCTGTGCATGCTCACTAGCCATTTGTGAAAGCTTGCTTTCACAGCCAGTGGGTAGTGCCCACAGGGAGCAACCCATTGGGTTGGGAGGTGTATGGGTAAGTCACGTGGAGTTCTGGGGTGCCCTTGGGCCATCTGGGGAAATGCCCAGGTAAGCCACACCTGTGATTTATGGGTGGGCTTCCCAAAGGAGTCCATGACACAGTTTGTAGGATCCACATACTTTTAGATAGATTCAGAGCCCTGGCTGCTCTTCTCCCAGTAGTTCACTGCCCCCTGGTTGTACAGCTCAGGACTCAGTACCCGAGATGAGAAAAGAGAGAAACGGGCCTCTGTGGCAGTGTCCCACATGGCTAGGGAAGCTGGGCACTTGCTCGCATGCTGTCACTTTCCCACACAGAAGAAATCATAACTAAAAAGGGTTCTTTTGAGCTGTGCCATGTTGTAAGACAGGTGATGTGGGAAGCATCAAATGGTTTCTCTTCCCTTATCCAATGTGTCCAAACTTGGATTTTATTTTTTTCTCTAATGGTGGTGTTGGAACTTTTCCAGTGGACTTTTGGACTCCACAAAGACTTTCTCAACCATGGGCAAATTATCTAAATCAGAGTTTTCTAGAGGCTACTGGACTGTAATTGAGAGGGACTGGAGCCATTGCATGAGCCACCTCAGGACTCAAGGTGGTACTGAAATCTACAGGCCCATTTTTCAGTGCAGGGTTCAGCAAGACTCCCACTGAATCCCTTCGTGTATTGTGCTGGATCCCAAAGGGACTTTGTCTATGGATGAATGCCAAATTGTTGTTGAGGGAGAAGGGATATAGACACGGGGCATTTTATTTGGCCGTCTTGTTGATGTCACTTGTCTGCATGGAATTTTTTATGCTTACTTTATCTCACTAGAAACTTACTGCTTGTCATCTAATAGGTCATAAAAAGATTAGCTTATTGAGAAAGTTCAACATTTCCTTCTCTAATTGGTGAATAATTTAAAATTTTTTTCAGATACTATTTTATCTGTGAGTGATTTTTAGGTAATAAATCCCTTGCCAGTGTAAGAACTCTTAAGTTATCAGAATATCGAATTGCTACATTGTGAGACATGAGCCATTCTTCAGTTTAACTTAAAACATGAGTGTTATTTAATCAGTTGAAAAAACATAATTATATCAAAACTCATTAAGAATTACCTTATTTCCATTTTAAACCAAATGTTTAATTTTTACATTTCTTAATTTGTTTTACCTTTAAATAACATTGTGTAGCCTTATAACATCAAATGTAGTTGCTAAAAAAACCTCTTTTTAGATTATTTTAAAATATAGAGATTAATAATTTACTTTCTAGCTTTGTTCATCACCAATAATCTATATGACAAAAGTTACTACCACAATCTGTTTGAATATATATCTTTTGAATCTAAGTTGTAGTAATCTTACCAGAAAATGGAGACATAATGTTGGGTAACTTAAGTGAAAGTTTCAATAAAGACGTAAATGGAACAGAAAGGTAATTAACTCCATCATCTAAAATGTCACTTTTGCTATATTATTCCTAAGTAAATACAATGAATAATTAACAAATGGCCATTTGAGAGGTAGATAATAGGTTTCTGTAAATAAAAAAAAGATGTATTAGTGAATTCAAAAGGTAACAAGCTACTTCCTTTCTTCTCTTATTTTAGCACTAAATAATGTGGCTCTTAGTTCTTTTCTCTGAATAATGTGACACTAGGAAAATCTGGTACAATGAGCCAATGCAAAGAAGTAAACAAAACTGGAATGAAAAATAGGGTGAGATGATGAAGTCACTGGAATTTACTGTTGACAGGAAGAATAGTTAATGTGTATTGAATCAGGGAATAAAGGGATTAATGGCACTGTTATCTCCATTTTAAAGATGAGGAAACTAGACTTAGTAAAGTTAAGTATCTTGCACAAGGTCACAGTGCTGGTAGGTGACAGAGCCACCATTCCCTGAGGGCTAACTCCCAAACCCTTAGTTTACTTCCACTTAAGCTTAAAATGTTAGAGGTTTGTTTTACTTTGTTTCATAAATAGATCAGACATAAGCTTTCAAATTGCCTGACATCAACACAGCTTTGGGATTCTAGGACCCCTACATAAATAGAAAATGAGAGAGAATATAAACATCTATGTAATCTGCACAGGTTATGAGGACAATCAATCTTAGCCATGAATACAGTATTAAAAAAAAAAAATCCCTGTATGTGGTTTAAAGAGTTGCTTTGTGATAAAACATAGTCTAAATCTTTCTTATAAAAGAAATAATGCCTCCATCCTTTTAGCCTTTACTTTTTTTTTTTTTTTTTTTTTTTTTTTTAGCAGTGTTTCCTATTTTTATCTTGTCACTGTGCACACAGGAAATGATATTAGACATTGTTGCTCATCAGGACTTCCATGTTAGTGCATACTTCAATAAGTATCTTCCTCAAAACACGATACCCAAAACTGCAGACACGACAGCAGATGTTTTCTGACCTGTGCCAAAAGCAGTACAATTGCTCAATTTCTTATTTTTACTGTTTTTATATTTATATATATTTATATATTTCTTTATATTTATTCAGCTTAATACTGCATCTAGTATTGTAATGACACCATATTCCTGGCTCTGCAGTTCATTTTCCATGAACTGGTTTTTAAATAAGACCTCAAGCATCTCTGCATTTTTTATGATTTTTGAACCCAAGTATAAGACTATTAGGATAAATGTTATTTATCCTAATTATAATCCTAATTAAAATTCATGCTTTCAGTTTTGACCCTATTTCTAATTCTATCCAATTTTGATTCTGATATGTCATATATTTTGCACTGGAGCTTTGCAGTTTGTGTTTCTTGCATTATTTACATGCCTGCTTTATAAGTCATTTTTATGTGAAATAAAAATAGATAAATACAGCAAGCTACAAGACAAAACTGCAGGAAAAGCCCTGTAGTTCTTCGGATCTGATGTCCAAAGTGACACTGGGCCTCTGCTCAGTGAGTACATAAGCTGTGAGTACACTGTTCAAAAAACTGCAACTATATCTAATAGCAGTAGCATCCAATTAATATTTTTGCATATTAAAGAAAAGACTGTCTTTAGAAACACTTAAAAATAGCTGTTTAAGCTTCTCTGTTCTGTAACTCAGAAGGTGAGTATGAGAAAGAGATAAAGAAAGGAAGTCACCAGTCATTGGTGCTAGTGAAGCTTAGGGAGAAGATGAACTTGCCAAGGGAATGCCTGCAGAATTAACAGAATGGAGTAGAGGATATGATTGTTAATTCGAACAAGGAGGAGCCATTCAGAGGGAAAGGGCCCAGTATAGGATACTAAGAGGAAAATGTAAGGGAGGTTGAAGAAGTAATAATGCAGTGTCCTGAGAACAAAAGGAGGGACAATTTCCCTAAGGATTCAGCTGTGAAGTTTACCTCTTGGAGCAATTTAAGCAAGTTAAAGCGAATGTGCATAATAGTTTAAATATAAATCCATAAAGTAACATAGAAATCAAGATCCTGAGGGAGGGAGCTAGCAGTTAAAAACTAATCCTTTTAAAGAAGATAAAGTGAGAGTAAAAGTCATCTGAAAAAAAACAGCAGTAAGTGCATAAGGGGAATATACTCTCTTAACACCCACACAGGACCAACTGTGTGTAGCTTGAGAACCAGACTAAGGATGGATGGAATTTGTTGTGCCATTAGTGGGATGACCTGTCTCAAAAGGAGTACTTGGAAATGGTATTTTTTAAGTGAATGTTACTGGGGCACCGGGGTGGCTCAGGTGCTTAAGTGTCAGACTCCTGATTTTGCCTCAGGCCATGATCTCACACTTTATGAGATACAGCCCTGCTTTGGGCTCTGTGCTGATGGCATGGAGTTTGCTTGGGATTCTCTCTCTCTCTCTCTCTCTCTCTCTCTCTCTCTCTCTCTGTCCCAAAATACATGAATAAACTTAAAATAAAGGAAGGTCATTTATTCAGCTACTCTTTTGATTAACCAATGCTTATTGAGCCAGACCATATGTCAGGCACTTTTTTTTTTCTTTTAATTTTTTTTTTCAACGTTTTTATTTATTTTTGGGACAGAGAGAGACAGAGCATGAACGGGGGAGGGGCAGAGAGAGAGGGAGACACAGAATCGGAAACAGGCTCCAGGCTCCGAGCCATCCGCCCAGAGCCCCACGCGGGGCTCGAACTCACGGACTGCGAGATCGTGACCTGGCTGAAGTCGGACGCTTAACCGACTGCGCCACCCAGGCGCCCCTGTCAGGCACTTTTTAAAGTGATCTCACGGTCCTGATCTCAGGACCGTGCCTGATCTCACGGTCCATGAGTTTGAGACCCGCATCGAGCTCTGTGCTGACGGCTCGGAGCCTGGAGCCTGCTTCAGATTCTGTGTCTCCCTCTTTCTCTGCCCCTCCCCCATTCATGCTCTGTCTCTCTCTGTCTCAAAAATAAATAAACATTAAAAAAAATTTTTTTTTAATAAAAAATAAAGTGCCAACAATACAGTGGTCACTGACATAGAAACAGTCTTTACTTCATGGAGCCTATTGCCTAGTTGAGGAGAGATATAAAACCTATATACAAATAATTAAGTTTAAATTATGATAAACTCAATGAAACCAAGTGCAAGATTTCTCATAACATGTTTTGGGAGAATTAGGCTGGCCTGAGAGACTCTAGGAAGACTGCTCTGTATGGAGGTAATGTTCTAGCTGAGAAGCATGCAAAATGAAGAGGCAGAGGAAGCAAATAAGCAGGAAACAAAAAGTTGCTCATTGCAAATAAGAAACTAAAGAAAGCCAGTACGGATGGAGATGGGTCATCACGGGGAGGGATATTCTTAGATAGGACTAGAAGGATATGCAGGATCCAGATCATGCAGGTTTCTGTGAGATGTTAGTCTTTATTTTAACATTCAAAAGTAATCATGGGGGCGCCTGGGTGGCGCAGTCGGTTAAGCGTCCGACTTCAGCCAGGTCACGATCTCGCGGTCCGTGAGTTCGAGCCCCTCGTCGGGCTCTGGGCTGATGGCTCAGAGCCTGGAGCCTGTTTCCGATTCTGTGTCTCCCTCTCTCTCTGCCCCTCCCCGTTCACGCTCTGTCTCTCTCTGTCCCAAAAATAAATAAATGTTGAAAAAAAAAAGTTTAAAAAAAAAAAAAAAAGATCATTCTAGCTGCTGAGAGGAAAATAGGTAAGTGAGGTTGAGAAAAAAGAGATAATAATTAGGGTATTACAACAGTTTAATCAGGAAACAGTGTTAACCTGGGCTACTGTAATGGCAGTGAAGATGAATAAGTGAATTTAGTATATTTTTACACATTTATTTTGGTGGATGTTTGAATGGATATGAAAGATGAATATTAGAAATGCAGGAGTGAGAAATTGTGCTTTGGATAAAGGGTTTGACTAGGTTATTTCTAAGATCCATTCCAAGAAAGTCTATAATCTTACTATTCTGTAACACTTTAATACATACTTATGTTGGAATTTCATGAAAAGAGAATAAAGTTTGAATCCATTGTTATACCTTCATAGGGGCAGGGAGGACAAGGAGGTAGAATTTCATTTGATCCACTGTATTCTTATTTTTTCAACCTCTGAAGGCCTGACAGAGGGCCCTGTTTATTTATTTTTCAGAATACTTAATTCCCTCCTGATAACTGCTGAAGTTAATATGTTGACAGTGTGACAGTAGTGGAGGTTAACAAGTAATTACAAACAAACACTAAAACTAAAATAAACAATTTAAGCAAAAAGGTTGGGTGCATTTCCTTGGGTTGATCAAGATTAAAGACCGATGAAAATCCTTTTTCCAGCATGCTGAGATCCCGAGGGGAGGGTTCTTTATGGCTCTATCTGCATCTGAGTTATCACTAACCTTTCCCTAACAGAGGGACAGGAGGTTTCCAATTAAGCCTTTGTGAATAAAGACAAAACCTTTTTCTGAAGCAATTGTCTGGAAATCAGTGGCAACCCCGATTTTCAACAAGCATTGTAGCCATTAATTGGCTAGGTGCCACTAGTAGGGGGAGGGGTTAGGGAGAGACTATGTCAGAATTGAGCATCAAGTGCAATTTAATGTCCTTTAACAAGTTTGCTGTCCTATAGCCCCATTAGATGGGACAGTCTGATTGAAGGAAGATCTGTAATTATCTTTCCAATTTAGTATCTATTGGTTATGTGCTCTATTCTATTTATTTTTGTAATACTTAATTTTAGCTCAATAGACTTTATTAAGGAGGGAAAGGCAATATTATAATACTATTGGAAATTAAATAAACCAAATTAGTTTTCATCAACTATAATCTCAATGCTTAAAAAATAAGGAAAAAAAAATAAGAAAAGGACTGTTATTTCCTGGAAGTGATTTCAGTTTTAACTTCATTATGACTGTAGAGTAAAATTTTCCATAATATGAAGTTCACAAATCCTAGGCTGTTTTGTTTCCTCCACAACTAATAACGATGAGTCCAAAGGGAGATTTCTTCAGACAGTTGTTTAGGGCTTTCTGAATTCAGGACGGTACTTCAGACCTGGGGTTACTTGAGGATGAGTGGTAACGAATGACTGAAGACAGAACAGCAACCTCAAACACCTATGCTGAAACATAGGCTAAAGTTCTGTGGGGGTAACGGCTTCAAAGATCAGATCATTAAAACCATATATTCTGTGGAATTATATAACAGCCTGCATATCTTTATGGAAGTTAAGAATTATGATCTAGAATAACAGCATATGCAGAAATGAGAGGAAATAAAGAAGTTGGGTAAATAATCTGATATCTAAGTTATGTAAACTCAAAATCCTAATCAAAATGGATGGAGGTATAATTTTATTCTAGGTCTTAACTTCATATTTACCATGATTTCGCTACTGTATTCTAGGGGATCATACCTTGTCATTTTGGTGTTCTCTAAAACAATTCAAATTGCCTTTTAAATAAGTAAATTCCTTAATTCTTCCCACTAGTGACAACTATGTTGTTTCCCATGGGTTCTTCCCATGTAAATCCAGTTTATAGCAAGGGAATATTTGTGGGACTCAGCTGAAGAGGCAAATATACTCTGAAAGCCTCAGGGGCAGTCCTGCTTCAAGACCAAACAGTGACCCTCAGCAACAGTCACAACCAAGTCTTGATTGTCTTACATCTGACAGTGCTGAGATGGCATTGTGAGGGCTCTTCCTCATGACTTGTAACAAACAATATATAAAATACCCACTTTTTGAAATTAATTACTTTTAACAAAATAAAATAGAAAGCCGTATGTAAACTAATCTCCATAATACTATCAATCTTATTCACTCGTGGGTGTTTTTTACCTTGTGGGAAAGGAACAGATGTAGTTTTGGCTATAGATTCCAGGATTTCGTAGAAGTGTGTCTTCTTCCTGGTTGTTGAGTGAAAAAAAGTGACACCTCTTAAGTAAATCCATATTCTCCATCCTTCCAGTACTGTAATTCCCAACCATGAAGAGTTTTCTGATTTCCTAAGTAACCCTTCCTTGGGATCTTGTGTTCCTTTTTAGTTTGTTTGCCTGGTTTCCTGCCCTTTACATTTCTTCTATACAGCTCCAAAGTAAGCTAAGGAGTGAAGAAGGAGATTACTATGTACTGAGGGCCTACTGTGTAGATGCTGTCTGTAAACACGTTTATGTTCCTTAAATCTGTCATCTATGAGGTTCTATTATTTCTTGTTACAAATGGGTAAATATGAATTGGGGCATATCTAAGATTAGGCAGCAGATGAGTGCAGACAAAAATGGGATCTTATTTGTATTGCTACTATCAAAAGTCCACTTATTCCACTGTCTTGATGTTCTGAGCAAATACCTCTCTTAAGGAGGCAGGAACCATAGCTGGATGTTTTACAAGGCAAGTGTCAAGTAATCCTCACAATTTATTCCATTTTGGTCTTATATTGCAGTTCTGGTAGCTAAACTCTTTGGAGGAACCCAGCATTCACATATGAGGGAAAGTTGTGGACAAGGATTTAAGAGACACAATACCAGTCCTGAGCAGATTCTGAAGAATTATGAGGAGTTCAGTTTAGAGGAGGTTGGATGAAGGTCTTATGTGAAAGGAAAAAAAAAAATTGAAACATGTGGTAATAACATTCCAAGGTTTAAAAAAAAACATTAAACAAAAAGATGCACATATTTAGAACTGTGTTTAAATCCTGTCACATACTACATGAACTCTCTTTTTTTTTGAAAGCCAGGATAATAGTGTCCACCTCAGAAGGATGCCTAATGAAAGACAACCCAGTGATAAAAACTCCCATAAACCCCTGTACTTAACACTCAGCTCACTGAGCTCAGGAGCAGATGTGGGTGCTGTTGGCTGTCCCTCTCCTTAGTTCCAAGAGAGAGGAGCCATATAAATGTTCAAGACAATTTTTCTACAGCCTTTGGTATATTCAAGATTTTTCTCTGGAAAAGATGCCATAGGTAAACAGTGTATGCCTCTCACCAGTGTCAACTTACTTGACAGTTATTTTCATCATTTTTATTATGTTTTATTTCTCATAATGTTGAAAGAAAAATTGCATCCTCCCTGGTTAGCAAGGCAGGACTTGAAGATTTTTCATTCTTCTTTTGATAAATGACAGGATATGAATCAGCTTTTACTGTACAATATGAACTGTTTACTATAATAAAAGTGTACCACACAACAATTCCATTGCCTTTATTGGATTTAGAGTTTTTTTAGCTGTTTGCACTGAGACATCCATGAAAACCGTTTTTAAAATCAGAAGTAGAAATCAGAGGTAAAACCTTGGCCTCTAAGACATCACTATCTATTTTAACCTTTGAAAAAAGAGGAAGCCTATGTTACATTATTTCTAACCCTCATAATCCAGAAAATTGTTAGAAGAATTTTGGAAGAATAATGTAGAGGCAAGCATTGTAACTAATGTAGAACTGGATAGTTAATTAGCTGTACCCATTATTTTCATATAATAAATTATTCAATGATTTATACTATTCAATGTGATATAGTATATATGACTTACTTGATGTGGCCTAGGTAGATATTTGTGCTTTAAAAATGAACACTCCCAGGTGGCTCAGTGGGTTAAGCATCCGATTTTTGATTTCAGCTCAGATCATGATACCATGGTTCCTGAGTTTGAGCTCTGCATGCGGCGCTCTGTACTGACAGCGTGGAGTTTGCTTGGGATTCCCTCTCTCTCTGCTCCTCCCCTGCTCACACACACATCTCAAAAGTAAATAAAAATTAAAAAAAGAATAGGATTCCAATGATTAAAAAGACAAGTGACTTCACTGATAGTACCAAGTCCCTGTTAGAGCCAGGACTAGTACATCATACTCCTGACACCAGGTGCAGGTCTCTGCAGTTCTCACTGTGTCTGAGTAGTAATGTGTGACTGATCTCCCTGCTGGGCATCGTGGAAGGAGGAGGAGGATAGCCTGGCTCTTTTAGAGGTAAATAAAATGTATACATTTATGAAATTACTGTGTTCTTTCATGTTTACAAATTAAGTGCTAACCTTGATAGCAAAGAAAATAGAAGTACAGTAAAACCTTGGTTTGCAAGCATAATTAGTTCCAGAAACATTCTGGTAATCCAAAGCACTTGTATATCAAAGTGAATTTCCCCATAAGAAATAATGGAAACTCAGATGATTTGTTTCACAACCCAAAAATCATATAAAAATGATTACAGTACTGTAATACAATACAAAATAATAAAGACAATATAAAATATAAAGAAGAATAAACAAATTAACCTGCACTTACCTTTAGAAACCTCTGTCGCTGGTGTGAGGGAGACAAGAGAGACGAGGGTTACTGTGTAGGATGACTTTCACTATCACTAACAGAAATACTGCTATCTATTGGCTCTATGGAATTTTTTTCTTCATGGGGGCCATGCCATATGCTTGCACACATGTTCACTACAGTACAGTCTTAATAAACTCTTGTAATATACTCTATTTAATGTAACTTGCAGTAAGGCAGCAGAGGAAAGGGTTTACATCTGCAGGCAGCCTGACCTAGAATGAAGCAAAGCATTCCTAAGCTAACTCGTATATGGAAAAGCAAAGGACTGTCCATAGGTGCTTTGAAGTGACAAAAATTACCCTAGTGCCAGTTGTGAGCACCTTTTCAATGTTCTGAAAAATCAATGATTTCTGCCAAACAATGCAGCCTGAGACTAAGCATGGGAGATGATCACCCACAATCCCACCGTGAGAGCCAGCAAAAGAGAGAGAGAGAGAAAGAGAGAGAGAAGAACCATTGGCTCACATGTGATCATATGACATTGGGCATCACATACTACTCGTGTTGCAAGACATCACTTGTTTATCAAGTTAAAGTTTATTAGAAATGTTTAATCATCTTGCAGATCACTCACAGAACAAGTTACTTGCAATCCAAGGTTTTACTTTATTAGAAAAGTGCTAACCGTGTAGTGCTAAAGGGAAATACAAAAAGGCTTAGCTATGAGAGAAGGCATTCCCCAAAGTTATCAGGCTGTCCTGGGAATAATGCAAAAAGAAGAATAAAAAATCAAGAAACTTTTTAGTTAATCTCTAAGGTCATCTCCCTCTATCATATAACAAAGAATATGGGAATAAAATGACTCATGATTTATCATCAGTATTTGGAGGAGTTGATCACTCTCTCCTCCTTGAGATACTGTCTTTTGATTTTTTTTTTAATTTGGGTTTCTTGTCTGATTCTGGTTCCTCTTTATGTTACCAGTGTTCAGATCTTATTTTCTAACTGCACTCAATTGGTATGTGATCTCATTTAGTTTCATGACATTATTTAGCATCACTATACTTCAGTCTCCCAGTTCTCTAGGTAAGACGACTCCCTTAAATAAGAAGAGTCCAGATAACAAAGATGACTGGATTTTAAGAAGTGGGAATGGGCATAATGGAACTTGTGAGATCTGAGCTAGTTTTAAATGATGGAGTAGGTTCCTAGACTGAGAAGAAGGATATGTGTAATTTATGAGGAATGGTTAAAAATGCCTATGTTCTATCCATGGGGCCAAGAAGTAAAACAGTTCAGTTTAAATGGAGAATAAATGCTGGGCAGGATGGAGAAAAAGACTTCGAAAATTTTATTAGGATCATTTTATGGATAAAATTAAAGTCAAGAGATAAAATTTTACATGTAGCTGCTCCCTCCTGTAACCTACCCATTTGAAGGAACCACTTATAATACCTCTGGTTGGCCTAAGAGTAAATTCAGTTCAAACAGTTCTAAGGAAGAGTTAGAAACTAATGAAAACATGAGCCTTAAAACACATATTCATTTTGAAGTCTCTAAGTAACAGTGAGGAGGCTCATGGGGAAGTAGTGTTTCCTCAACTTCCCCTGCTGTTTGGATAATCAGCTATTAATTTAGAGAGGAAAATATGGCTAAGAAAACATGACTTTTACTAGAGTTTTGCACAGGAGGGCAGAAAGAGTAGAATTAGACCTTTCAATAAAAGCTGACATTAATAAAGCAATTTCATATATCTTATTACTAATAAGAAATGAATTTGGGGTTCAGTTTTTCACCCTTTTAACTATCTTTTAAGGTGATAAGCAAAATGACATTTATTTATTTTTTAAAGGTTTTTATTAAGGTTTATTTATTTTGAGAGAAAACATGCATGTGAGTTTGGGGAGGGGCAGAAGAGAGGAGAGAGAATCCCAAGCAGGCACAGCATTGTCAGCACAGAGCCCAACACAGGGCTGGATCTCATGAACCATGAGATCATGACCTGAGCCAAAGTGAAGAGTCAAATGCTTAACCAACTGAGCCACCCAAGTGTACCCAGAATTACACTTTAATAGAAAATATTAAATATCTCATTATGGCTCATAAACCCAAAGAATTTTAGAACTATTATCTGCCCTATTCGAGTTCCATGCACATGACAATCTCTTTGAATCTTAATGGAAATAGAAAAATATTTCATTAAAAAAAATCGAACAGTATGTTCAATAGTAAAATGCCCACAGAAAAATATATAAGACAAAGCAATGGAAAAATTCCCAATAAGAAATTGAAGACTTACAGTTTTGTTGATTAGTTTTTCTAAAATTTTTTTTTAATGTTTATTTTTGAGAGAGACAGAGACAGAGTGCGAGTGGGTGAGGGGCAGAGAGAGAGGGAGACACAGAAGCAGAAGCAGGCTTCAGGCTCTGAGCTGTCAGCATAGAGCCCGATGCAGGGCTCGAACTCACGAGCTGTGAGATCATGACCTGAGCCAAAGTCGGTTACTCAACCGACTGAGCCACCCAGGTGCTCCATAGTTTTTCTTTTTGTTTTTTTTGTTTTTTTTTTTTAGATTTTTTTTATATGAAATTTATTGACAAATTGGTTTCCATACAACACCCAGTGCTCATCCCAAAAGGTGCCCTCCTCAATACCCATCACCCACCCTCTCCTCCCTCCCACCGCCCATCAACCCTCAGTTTGTTCTCAGTTTTTAACAGTCTCTTATGCTTTGGCTCTCTCCCACTCTAACCTGTTTGTTTTTTTTTTTCCTTCCCCTCCCCCATGGGTTCCTGTTAAGTTTCTCAGGGTCCACATAAGAGTGAAACCATATGGTATCTGTCTTTCTCTGTATGGCTTATTTCACTTAGCATCACACTCTCCAGTTCCATCCACGTTGCTACAAAAGGCCATATTTCATTTTTTCTCATTGCCACGTAATATTCCATTGTGTATATAAACCACAATTTCTTTATCCATTCATCAGTTGATGGACATTTAGGCTCTTTCCCTAATTTGGCTATTGTTGAGAGTGCTGCTATGAACATTGGGGTACAAGTGGCCCTATGCATCAGTAGTCCTGTATTCCTTGGATAAATTCCTAGCAGTGCTATTGCTGGGTCATAGGGTAGGTCTATTTTTAATTTTCTGAGGAACCTCCACACTGCTTTCCAGAGCAGCTGCACCAATTTGCATTCCCACCAACAGTGCAAGAGGGTTCCCGTTTCTCCACATCCTCTCCAGCATCTATAGTCTCCTGATTTGTTCATTTTGGCCACTCTGACTGGCGTGAGGTGATACCTGAGTGTGGTTTTGATTTGTATTTCCCTGATAAGGAGCGACGCTGAACATCTTTTCATGTGCCTGTTGGCCATCCGGATGTCTTCTTTAGAGAAGTGTCTATTCATGTTTTCTGCCCATTTCTTCACTGGGTTATTTGTTTTTCGGGTGTGATAGATTTTGGATACTGGTCCTTTGTCCGATATGTCGTTTGCGAATATCTTTTCCCATTCCGTTGGTTGCCTTTTAGTTTTGTTGGTTGTTTCCTTTGCTGTGCAGAAGCTTTTTATCTTCATAAGGTCCCAGTAATTCACTTTTGATTTTACTTCCCTTGCCTTTGGGGATGTGTCGAGTAAGAGATTGCTACGGCTGAGGTCAGAGAGGTCTTTTCCTGCTTTCTCCTCTAAGGTTTTGATCGTTTCCTGTCTCACATTTAGGTCCTTTATCCATTTTGAGTTTATTTTTGTGAATGGTGTGAGAAAGTGGTCTAGTTTCAACCTTCTGCATGTTGCTGTCCAGTTCTCCCAGCACCATTTGTTAAAGAGGCTGTCTTTTTTCCATTGGATGTTCTTTCCTGCTTTGTCAAAGATGAGTTGGCCATACGTTTGTGGGTCTAGTTCTGGGGTTTCTATTCTATTCCATTGGTCTATGTGTCTGTTTTTGTGCCAATACCATGCTGTCTTGATGATGACAGCTTTGTAGTAGAGGCTAAAGTCTGGGATTGTGATGCCTCCTGCTTTGGTCTTCTTCAAAATTCCTTTGGCTATTCGGGGCCTTTTGTGGTTCCATATGAATTGTAGGATTGCTTGTTCTAGTTTCAAGAAGAATGCTGGTGCAATTTTGATTGGGATTGCATTGAATGTGTAGATAGCTTTGGGTAGTATTGACATTTTGACAATATTTATTTTTCCAATCCATGAGCAGGGAATGTCTTTCCATTTCTTTAAATCTTCTTCAATTTCCTTCATAAGCTTTCTATAGTTTTCAGCATACTGATCCTTTACATCTTTGGTTAGATTTATTCCTAGGTACTTTATGCTTCTTGATGCAATTGTGAATGGGATCAGTTTCTTTATTTGTCTTTCTGTTGCTTCATTGTTAGTGTATAAGAATGCAACTGATTTCTGTACATTGATTTTGTATCCTGCAACTTTGCTGAATTCCTGTATCAGTTCTAGTAGACTTTTGGTGGAGTCTATCGGATTTTCCATGTATAATATCATGTCATCTGCAAAAAGCGAAAGCTTGACTTCATCTTTGCCAATTTGGATGCCTTTGATTTCCTTTTGTTGTCTGATTGCTGATGCTAGAACTTCCAGCACTATGTTAAACAGCAGCGGTGAGAGTGGGCATCCTTGTCGTGTTCCTGCTCTCAGGGAAAAAGCTCTCAGTTTTTCCCCATTGAGGATGATGTTAGCTGTGGGCTTTTCATAAATGGCTTTTATGATCTTTAAGTATGTTTCTTCTATCCCAACTTTCTCAAGGGTTTTTATTAAGAAAGGGTGCTGGATTTTGTCAAAGGCCTTTTCTGCATCGATTGACAGGATCATATGGTTCTTCTCTTTTTTTTTGTTAATGTGATGTATCACATTGATTGATTTGCGAATGTTGAACCAGCCCTGCATCCCAGGAATGAATCCCACTTGATCATGGTGAATAATTCTTTTTATATGCCGTTGAATTCGATTTGCTAGTATCTTATTGAGAATTTTTGCATCCATATTCATCAGGGATATTGGCCTGTAGTTCTCTTTTTTTACTGGGTCTCTGTCTGGTTTAGGAATCAAAGTAATACTGGCTTCATAGAATGAGTCTGGAAGTTTTCCTTCCCTTTCTATTTCTTGGAATAGCTTGAGAAGGATAGGTATTATCTCTGCTTTAAACGTCTGGTAGAACTCCCCTGGGAAGCCATCTGGTCCTGGACTCTTATTTGTTGGGAGATTTTTGATAACTGATTCAATTTCTTCGCTGGTTATGGGTCTGTTCAAGCTTTCTATTTCCTCCTGATTGAGTTTTGGAAGAGTGTGGGTGTTCAGGAATTGGTCCATTTCTTCCAGGTTGTCCAATTTGTTGGCATATAATTTTTCATAGTATTCCCTGATAATTGTTTGTATCTCTGAGGGATTGGTTGTAATAATTCCATTTTCATTCATGATTTTATCTATTTGGGTCATTTCCCTTTTCTTTTTGAGAAGCCTGGCTAGAGGTTTGTCAATTTTGTTTATTTTTTCAAAAAACCAACTCTTGGTTTCGTTGATCTGCTCTACAGTTTTTTTAGATTCTATATTGTTTATTTCTGCTCTGATCTTTATTATTTCTCTTCTTCTGCTGGGTTTAGGCTGCCTTTGCTGTTCTGCTTCTAGTTCCTTTAGGTGTGCTGTTAGATTTTGTATTTGGGATTTTTCTTGTTTCTTGAGATAGGCCTGGATTGCAATGTATTTTCCTCTCAGGACTGCCTTCACTGCGTCCCAAAGCGTTTGGATTGTTGTATTTTCATTTTCGTTGTTTCCATATATTTTTTAATTTCTTCTCTAATTGCCTGGTTGACCCACTCATTCGTTAGTAGGGTGTTCTTTAACCTCCATGCCTTTGGAGGTTTTCCAGACTTTTTTCTGTGGTTGATTTCAAGCTTCATAGCATTGTGGTCTGAAAGTATGCATGGTATAATTTCAATTCTTGTAAACTTATGAAGGGCTGTTTTGTGACCCAGTATATGATCTATCTTGGAGAATGTTCCATGTGCACTCGAGAAGAAAGTATATTCTGTTGCTTTGGGATGCAGAGTTCTAAATATATCTGTCAAGTCCATCTGATCCAATGTCTCATTCAGGGCCCTTGTTTCTTTATTGACCATGTGTCTAGATGATCTGTCCATTTCTGTAAGTGGGGTGTTAAAGTCCCCTGCAATTACCACATTCTTATCAATAAGGTTGCTTATGTTTATGAGTAATTGTTTTATATATTTGGGGGCTCCGGTATTCGGCGCATAGATATTTATAATTGTTAGCTCTTCCTGATGGATAGACCCTGTAACTATTATATAATGTCCTTCTTCATCTCTTGTTACAGCCTTTAATTTAAAGTCTAGTTTGTCTGATATAAGTATGGCTACTCCAGCTTTCTTTTGGCTTCCAGTCGCATGATAACTAGTTCTCCATCCCCTCACTCTCAATCTAAAGGTGTCCTCAGGTCTAAAATGAGTCTCTTGTAGACAGCAAATAGATGGGTCTTGTTTTTTTATCCATTCTGATACCCTATGTCTTTTGGTTGGCGCATTTAATCCATTTACATTCAGTGTTATTATAGAAAGATATGGGTTTAGAGTCATTGTGATGTCTGTATGTTTTATGCTTGCAGTGATGTCTCTGGTACTTTGTCTCACAGGATCCCCCTTAGGATCTCTTGTAGGGCTGGTTTAGTGGTGACAAATTCCTTCAGTTTTTGTTTGTTTGGGAAGACCTTTATCTCTCCTTCTATTCTAAATGACAGACTTGCTGGATAAAGGATTCTCGGCTGCATATTTTTTCTGTCTAGCACCCTGAAAATCTCGTGCCAATTCTTTCTGGCCTGCCAAGTTTCAAAAGAGAGATCAGTCACGAGTCTTATAGGTCTCCCTTTATATGTGAGGGCACGTTTACCCCTTGCTGCTTTCAGAATTTTCTCTTTATCCTTGTATTTTGCCAGTTTCACTATGATGTCGTGCAGAAGATCGATTCAAGTTACGTCTGAAGGGAGTTCTCTGTGCCTCTTGGATTTCAATGCCTTTTTCCTTCCCCAGTTCAGGGAAGTTCTCAGCTATTATTTCTTCAAGTACCCCTTCAGCACCTTTCCCTCTCTCTTCCTCCTCTGGGATACCAATTATGCATATATTATTTCTTTTTCGTGTATCACTTAGTTCTCTAATTTTCCCCTCATACTCCTGGATTTTTTTATCTCTCTTTTTCTCAGCTTCCTCTTTTTCCATAACTTTATCTTCTAGTTCACCTATTCTCTCCTCTGCCTCTTCAAGCCGAGCTGTGGTGGTTTCCATTTTGTTATGCATTTCGTTTAAAGCGTTTTTCAGCTCCTCGTGACTGTTCCTTAGTCCCTTGATCTCTGTAGCAAGAGATTCTCTGCTGTCCTGTATACTGTTTTCAAGCCCAGCGATTAATTTTATGACTATTATTCTAAATTCACTTTCTGTTATATTATTTAAATCCTTTTTGATCAGCTCATTAGCTATTGTTATTTCCTGGAGATTCTTCTGAGGGGAATTCTTCCACTTGGCCATTTTGGATAGTCCCTGGCGTGGTGAGGACCTGCAGAGCACTTCCCCTGTGCTGTGGTGTATAACTGGAGTTGGTGGGTGGGGCCGCAGTCAGACCTGATGTCTGCCCCCAGCCCACCGCTGGGGCCACAGTCAGACTGGTGTGTGCCTTCTCTTCCCCTCTCCTAGGGGCGGGATTCACTGTGGGGTGGTGTGGCCCGTCTGGGCTACTTGCACACTGCCAGGCTTGTGATGCTGGGGATCTGGCGTATTAGCTGGGGTGGGTAGGCAAGGTGCACAGGGGCAGGAGGGGCAGGCTTAGATCGCTTCTCCTTAGGTGATCCTCTTCAGGAGGGGCCCTGTGGCTGCGGGAGGGAGTCAGATCCGCTGCCGGAGGTTTGGCTCTGCAGAAGCACAGAGTTGGGTGTTTGTGCGGAGCGAGCAAGTTCCCTGGCAGGAACTGGTTCTCTTTGGGATTTTGGCTGGGGGATGGGCGGGGGAGATGGCGCTGGCGAGCGCCTTTGTTCCCCACCAAACTGAGCTCTGTTGTCAGGGGGCTCAGCAGCTCTCCCTCCCTTTGTCCTCCAGCCTTCCCGCTTTCCGAGCAGAGCTGCTAACTTATGACCTCCCAGACGCTAAGTCGCGCTTGTTGTGGGAACACAGTCTGTCAGGCCCCTCCGCTTTTGCAAGCCAGACTCGGGGGCTCTGCTTGGCCGGTGAGCCGCCCCTCCGCCCCGGCTCCCTCCCGCCAGTCCGTGGAGCGCACACCGCCTCGCCGCCCTTCCTACCCTCTTCAGTGGGCCTCTCGTCTGCGTTTGGCTCCGGCGACTCCGTTCTGCTAATCCTCTGGCAGTTTTCTGGGTTATTTAGGCAGGTGTAGGTGGAATCTAAGTGATCAGCAGGACGCGCGGTGAGCCCAGTGTCCTCCTAAGCCGCCATCTTAGATTTTTTTTTTTTAATGTTTTCTAGTTTTTCTTTTTGAAACTATAGTTCCCTAAGCAAGAAAATGTAGTGAGTGAAGCATTTTATCTGGTGACTCTAGTGAGAACTCATGTCAGGTCATTTATGTCAGTCTATTCAGGCTCCTGGACTATCTGACAAATGGGTCTACTTTTTCTCATCTCAGAAAATACTGTCTTTGTTATAGAAATTATGTTTATAGCCGATACAAAATCAAGTGAGGAATCTGTAGAGCCATCTCATCATCAGGCGAGTCAAAGTAGTGACAAAGAAGCTGTTTTTCCAAGATGTAGAGATTTATTGAGCATTGGGGTTTTGCTTTTGTTTTTTCATCTCAAACACTGTTTAAAACCACACACCCTTTTTACCCATATAGATAGTTCTCCTTAACCCCACTCCCAAAATATTTATCTTTGCATATATAGTTAGAATGTGTTACTATCAACTATCAATATATGTACACTCTTCATTATATTCTCTTTCCCTTGTTTGCTGTTTGCTTCCCTTTTGAAAGCTGTCCGCTCTTGTGCAAATGTAAATTCTCCCTCCTGTCAGAGTGCTACGTTACATAAATAATCTTGAAATAAGAACACAGGGATACCTGATCAGCTCTATCAGTTAAGCATCAGACTCTTGGTTTCAGCGCTGGTCATAATCTTACACTTTTGTGAGTTTGAGCCCCGAGTGAGGCTCTGTGCTGAAGTGCAGAGCCTGCTTGGAATTCTCTCTCTCCCTCCCTCTCTGCCCCTTCCCCACTCTCTCTCAAAACAAATAAATAAAAAATAACAGGGGAAAAAGAAAAAAAAAGTGCTTTTAAAAAATATATTTATAATACTCCATGAATTTCCAAAACTGCTATGAAGAGCTTAGTGGCCATAATTTGATAGTTGAGAGTCAAAGTGGTTGCACAGAAGAGTGGGCTACAGTCAGGATAATAGTTATTATCTACTTGTAACTTTATGAATCTGTACTTGATCCTGAGTTGGTAGCTCAGAGTGATTATCAGGTGACAAATAGAAAGCAAACACTCGGGAAACCCCTGCTACTAGAGACCTTATAAATAGCATTTTGGGGGTTAAGAAGTGGAGATAATTATTTTCTGAAAGTATAACATTGCAATTGCACTGCTACTGGCTATGGAAAACATATTTTGGCCAAGGTAGTGGCATTCATGTGTCTCTGTCTCTCTCTTTCTCTTTCAAATATAAAACTTTAATCAGTGGATCTCAAAGTGTGGTACCTTCACCACCGGGGGATCCCCCAAGACCTATTCAGAAAACCCTTAATGTCAAAATTCTTTTTATAATAATACTAAAACAGTATTCTCATTTTCTCAATGTGCTGACATTTACAGTGACAGTACTAAAAAATTCTAGATAAAACTGCAGGTGCCTTAGGACAAGTCAATGTGGTGGCACCAAATTATACTACCAATTTTTTAAATTCTTGATTCGCCTCACACTTACAGTAAACATATGCCAGTTTCATTTAAGAATGTCTTTGATGAATTAGTAGAAATTTCACTAAATTTCTACCCTCAGAAATATCTCTGTAATATTCTGTATGAGAAAATGGTAGGTGCACATAAAGTTCTTCTGTCTCATAGTGATGTTAGATGGTTATCTCCAGGAATATCATTTGGGCAATCCAGTGGCATGCTAAATTAGCCCCTCTGTTCATAGAAAACCACTTTTTTATTTGCAATAATGATTATCTGACAAAAGATTTAGACTTAGGTATTAGGCAGATATTTTCCCAAAAGTTGAATGAATGAGCTTATTACTTCAAGGAGAACAAATGATGGCATTATCAAACTTTCAAATAAAAATTAGTATTTTGGAAAATATATGCCACGTGAACCAGGATAGCTTTGCAATACTTCAAAACTTTTCTAATTAAATTAGTGGCAATGTCAATGAGTCTGAGATTTTGACATCTTTTGATGAAATGTGTCAACATTTAGAAATTCAGCTTAGGTCAGTAAACCAGTGTTTTCTGAATGAAACTTGCAGGATTTCTCAAAAACAACTTACAAACAAAGACTCATTCAAAATTTAAGATTGACTGGGGTGCCTGGGTGGCTCAGTTGGTTAAGCATCCAACTTCAGCTCAGGTCATGATCTCGCAGTTCATGAGTTCGAGTCCCGCGTTGGGCTCTGTGCTGACAGCTCAGAGCCTGAAGCCTGCTTCAGATTCTGTGTCTCCCTCTCTCTCTGCCCCTCCCCTGCTTGTACTCTGTCTCTCTCCCTCCCATTAAAAGAAAAATTCAAGATTGACATGGATTTTAAATGTAATAAGTTTAAAGAGTTTACTGATGTGGTCTCAAATTTCCACATTGCAATTAACTTTTAGGAAACTACTCCTTGCCAAGTTCTGGTGTAGTATCAAAAGGGAACATGCACAATTATCTGGAAAATAAAAATACTTTCTTTTCTCCAACTACGAATCTGTGTAATCCCAGATTTTCATATACTTTAACCAAATAACATATTGGCTAATATGGAATTAAGAAGCTGTATCAGTGAGGTTGTAGCTGCCATTTGAAAGCTGGAGGACCAGGGAAGCAGGTAGTATAATCCAGTTTGAGTCCGAAGGCCTGAGAACCAGGGGATCCTGTGGTGCAAGTCACAGTCTAATGTCTGAGGGCAGAAGATAGATGTCCCAGCTCAAGTACAAATAACGACATCACCCTTCCTCTTCCTTTTTGTTCTATTCAGTTTCCCAAGGGATTGGATTGGATGGAACCCATTGTTGTGGTGAGAGTGGATCCTCTTCAACTCAGTGGACTGATTTAAATGCTAATCTTTTCCAGAAACACCCTCACAGACATATCCAGAAATAATGTGTTACCACACATTCCTTAGCCCAGTTGACACATAAAATTAGCCATAGGAGAAGCAGAAATGAAAACTTAGCTTTTATTAAGCCACATGGATTTTCAAAAACATAAAACAATTTTACTTTTCTCACCAAATATTCTGTAAATTATTTTGTTTCATAAAAGTTCTTTCTGTTAACATAATTTTTAAAATGTATTAAGATTTTAAAGTGTGTTTTAATTTATAATATGGAAATATTAGTATATAACCCATATTAACAAAAGATCTGCAGGAATTTTAATAATTTTTAAGACTGGGGACCTGATCCTTATCTTAAACCACTCACAAAAATTAACTCAGAATAAAGACTTAAATATAACACCTGAAAATGTAATAAAACTCCTTGAAGAAAACAGAAAAAATGCTCATTGACATTGATCATGGCAATAATTCCTTAGATGAAACACCCACAAAAGTACAGGCAACACAGGCTACAATGAACATATTCCTCCTATCTGGCAATTTCATTTCGACCTTTGGAACTCCAGTCTTCCTACTGATAATTTTCATGATCTCTCAGGTTTCATTCTTTGAAACTCTATGTCCTAGTATGATGATAAGAGGTATATGAGCACTGAACAAGATGGAAGTAAAACAATACAGGGTCATAGGAAGTTCTCTGGAGTGGTAAGAGTGGATCTGAGGAAAAAAAAAAAGAAGGCAAGTCTGATGGAAAGAAAAGTGATAGGCTTTTCAGGTTTACACAGTCATAATACTGAGAATTTTTGTAAGAATGTTTGAGTGAAAATGAGGAGCTCTATCTCACTAGAGGGAAGAGTTCACACAAGAGACCAGTGATAGAGGTGCCTTGGTGGCTCTGTCAGTTAAGCATCTGACTTTGGTTCAGGTCATGATCTCACAGTTTGTGAATTCGAGTCCTGCATCAGGCTCTGGACTGACAGTATATAGCCTGCTTGAGATTCTCTCTCTCTCGGCTCGTCCACCACTTGCACTTTGTCTCCCTCTCAAAATAAATAAACTTAAAAAAACAAAGCAAAACCAAAAAACCATGACTAGTGATAATTACCACCAGACCTGAAACGAGATGATCATCAGTCCTGAGACTTAGAACTTTGTCTATCTAATTGCCAGACATGTGCTCCCAAACTGCTGTGTGAACTTTAATGTGGCACTGCATTACAAAGACAAGCACATTTAAATAAATATCCATTTACATTTTAATATCTGTATGTTTTGATAATTGTGTATTTTAATGAGTGAATTTTATTTAAATTTCCATTAGTGACAAATATACCAACTAGTTATAAAGTTATAATTGTAGTAATATAAAATTCTTCTATGAATATAATTACATCTGAAATAGTCAATTTTTAAATGCCTCAAGTAAACAATAGTACATATGAAAGGCAGATATCTAATTAAACAATTTTGATCAGAAAATTCTTCTTATTTGAAAGGTCATACATGATCAGAATAAATTCAGATCCTTTGTGTACCAGAAAACTAAAACTTACACTAGTAGGGATCAAGCAAATATCAAACAAAAAGTCCTAACAGATAACATAATTGTTAATGTATTGTCTCCTTGCCAGTCAGTTTCCCAATCATTGACCTCTTTTTTTTTAATCTCCGTATGCCACAGACTTTAGCCACTCATCTCTCTTTTTCATCTTTTAAAAATCTGCTACAAATTACTATTCCACTAATCTAGTTCTGAAATGATTTATTTTCATCCATAGTACATTAAATTTAAACAAGGAGTTTTAAATGCTTACCCAAGGGTGAGCTGAATATAGATTTGGAACACTTGGGTTCTCATTTTAGCTGCATTGCTTTGGGCAAATTATCCGGGCATCTGTATTCTTTGATGATAATTGTGATTCCTTATAATTCTAAAATGTATACAAAATGCAAAATGTGCTAGACACAATACCAGGTGTTCCACATGCCATCTCATCTAGTTAATTATCCAACAGTTCTGTAACTGTAGATACAGATAGCACGATTTTAGAAGTAAAATGGCTGATGCTCAAGGAAGGTAAGTTCTGCATATGCTCAGATGTGAAACTATTCCCTGTAAAAGGAATTGCCTTATGGTTGAGCTCTTCAATTGAATCAAAATTTGGAGTATTTTCTCAAATTATCTGAATCTACACAACAAAATGGCTTATGAAGAAGATACCTAGCTTGAAAAACCTCAGTCACAGCTAGTATTAAACCTTTACAGAAATAGAATTGGAGGAAAAAAAATACTTAATGATACTTAATGCCAAAAATTTTAATATGGATTTAATAATGATTCCTGGGGATATAATCTCACAACTCCAAATAATGGGGATGAGTATAAGCAAGACTTCTGAAGATCATTTAGAAAATCAATCCGGTGATTCATTAGGATCCCCATTATTCCTACAAAACAGATGGAAAAACAACAACAAAACTGTGCCAAAGCTTTGGAAATGAAATTTGAGACTTGAAGTAAAATTTTTCCACTGAAGCCTTTTTCAGAAATTTGAAAAGTGCAGTGTCTCAATCATATCTGGAAAACAGTATTTGATGGCCTTACCAATGATTCTATTTATAAGACATTGATGTCAAGATGATTATGAAGAGTTTAAATACATATTTTATAAAATAGGAGAAGAGAATGCTTTAAGTACATTACTTTATTTAATAAATCCTTTTGAATCTGTTACTAAATTTGAAATTAAATGTTATAAGCAAATATATAATTAAGTTTACAAATTTAAAATTTCTTTTGGATTCTCTCATTTGGACCTTGGAAACTCCCTTGTATTTGATCAGTTATAGATACTTGCTAATGATACATGGCTAGGAAATTACAGAGAAGGGATTCAAGCATAGGTATGTTGGAATTCAAAGCACATTGTGTTCAATAAATCCTGTTGTTAAAATTTTGTATAACATCCTCTGACTAGTAGGATATTTCAGAGGAGATTACTGGTTACTGAGGTATTTGAGAGAGTCTTAATGATAGATGTAAGATTTGAATAAGTATTAAAGGATAATTAGGATTTTTATTAACAGAAGAAACATTGTAGTCACAGTGAATATCAAGAATAGTCATTGCATTTTTAAAAAAATTCTCTGTTTTGGTTGACTAATAATAATATCATTATTACTACCACTCAAAATGCCTGAAGTTTATTGAGAATTTAGTCAAGCGCCATGAATAGCATATTGGAAAATGGTCTCATTCAATTCATATAACATCGCTGAGGGTTGCTGTTGTTCTCATTCTAACAAAGAGAAAATTGAGGCTATGGGGAGAGTAAGTAATTTGCCTGATAGCATAAAGAAAATCACAGAACAGTGGTCCAAACCCAAATATATCTAAATCCATTACCTGAGTTCATAAACCATCATTCTCTGTTGCCTTAATTTTTAAAGTTGAAATACAAAAAAGTCTAGAGGAAGAGATTAGTGAAGATGAGAATTGTCAAGGAAGGGTTAATTCTGGGACTATATTTTGAGTTTGGCCCTAAAAGACTTAGATATACACTGTATAATTTAAATATGCAAAAGGGGGTATGGGAAGATATGACAATGTGAATAAAAGGGTGTAACTATAATGCCCTGTGTATGTACAACCACATTTATTCTAACTGACCGGCCAAAAAGGAAAACATGGCTTTGCCATTGTTAACTCTTTGGAATTTTCTTCCACTGAAAGCTTTCATTCAACAACTAGGAATACCTGGGTGTTGAGTTATGATTGACAAAAGATTCGAGGAACAAATTTTCATAATATATTACCCAAAAGGGAGTAATAAATAACCTTACCCTAACTGAATTGCCACCTTCCATTGAATGTCAAGTTATAATCTGGCTCTTTTGTCTCTGTCCACTAAATGTTCACACATAACTGTTTTCAATGAGAAATCCACATTGACAGGTACAGTGTTATGTTTTGTGAGACATGCCTGATATTTAAGAAAAACCCAGGGAAAAACTATTGAGGGCTCTCTTCTCCCTCTTTGGACTCACTCTTCTCCTCCACTTGCCCATGGAAGGCCTTAAGAAGAATGAAATAGTATTTAATGTAACTAAGAACACTTACATTTCACATGCAGGCCTCACTCAGGCTGTGTATACTCAGGCTGTTCAGCCTCTGCAAAATTAAAAAATAATAATAAATAAAAAATCAACATTTTTGCTTCAACTAGCAAAAGTTTTGTTTTGTCATTTCAGTTGGGAAAATCATAAAATTTTTGTTACTCTTGAAGTTAGTGTTTGGGAGTGCATTTAAAATTCCACAAGCCAACTATAATTTGGACCAATTCCATGTAAAAACCCTCATTTCCTTCTACTTCTCTTGACATCGCTGTATTGCTGCCTCCATACCCTGACTCCTAGAATTTTTCTTGTTCTAATTTCTTCCTCGCCAGTCTCTGCCAATCCATTTTTGCCCATTCATTAATGCCCAGCTCAGGTTGCATTTCATTCAGGAAGCCTTCCCTAGCCACAGCAGCCCTCACTATCTTCACATGCCTCTTAATTTCTTGAGTATTTTGAGTGATATGTACACATGTAACACAATTCCACTTCTAGTGTTAGAATCTGCATAAGCATTTGTTTGGTAAAGCACTAATATTTGGAACCAAAGGAATGGAACTCAAATGCATTTCAAATACAAGTATCTATAGACTCTCTAAGTGCCAACCATGTTGCTGGAATCATCTAGCTATTCCACTAATTGATGATTGATCATGTACAATGATACCCACTGTGACTGCCCAGTTTCTCACCTTCTGTTAGTAGCTCCTTAGGATCATTCACTTTCCAGCCTCTGTAGAAATGATCTTCCTTATTCTGTGTCTATCTTTGACACTTTTTCCAGGAGAAGATATGATTCCATTTCCCCTAGGCCCTACATTTAAGGCTCTCTGTGTTGTCACTAGATTCTCCTGGGGGTCATTTTGTGCTTGGGCTTAAAATCACTAGACCTTACCGACTTTTTAGTTTCCTGACACACCCTATAAGCATTGACCTCCAGAAATCTTATTCTCAAAACATTCATTTTATAGCTTGTATGGTGTTTTGTATGCTATTCTTTTTTTTAATCTGAATTGTCTTACATTTATTCAACACCATTTGTCTTTTATTACATACATGTATCATCTATCTACCTACCTACCTATGAATTGTCTTGTTATCCAGGCAGCCAAATATATGAAGGGATAAGAAATTATATAGGAGGGGGTTCCTGGGTGGTTCAGTTGGTTAAGTATCTGAGTTCAGCTCATGTCATGATCTCACAGTTTGTGAGTTCGAGTCCTGCATCAGGCTTTATGCTGATGGCTCTGAGCCTGGAGCCTGTTTCCGATTCTGTGTCTCCCTCTCTCTCTGCCCCTCCCCCATTCATGCTCTGTCTCTCTCTGTCCCAAAAATAAACAAACATTAATTTTAAAAAAAAGATTATATAGGATAAATATCTACATTAAAAAGATGGATCATCTGGCTTCTTGTTTGGCATAACAATTTAGTTCAAGGAAGCTGGGTACCATATCATGTAACTGGGATACATGGATACCATATCATGTAACTTATAACTGGCAGCATATTAGGTGCTCAATAAATTTGTACTCAATAATACATAAGCAGTAATTCTTCACTGTTAATGCTAATAATATATAGGAGCAAGAGAATTTTTGAGCAGCCCAACTTAATGTCTGTTGAATCAATGGTTAAGCAGTTGTCTTCCAGACTTCTAGGGTTGATCCAATACATTGTATCCAGGTAAAATCAATATTGTACATACAAAAAAAACTGCACACTTTGCTTATGCTTTGAAAGATATTGAACAGTTCAGCTTTTCTGAAAAGTGAAGCTAACACTTAATGTATTTATGAGGTGTTATTAATATTTTATTCACAATTACAAAATAAAAACATACTCAGTGGTAAAAATAGGCCAGGAAAGAACAGTACAAAAAACAAGAAAATTCCCTATTGCCCCACAACTAAAAGTCAAGCAGCAGAAGCCTGTCATTTCTATCTTGGTCCTGTCAGACACTTACTTACAACTGTACCTGGATGGTTTCATTTAAGTTTGCATGTCTCTTCTTGTCCTTGCTTGTCCTACAGGATGTGTGTTAACAAGCATGCAAATAACTGAAAAGCAAAGAGCAAGAGAGGGGTGAGTCAAGAGAACAGAAATTCCTCTCCTACATCAGAACTAGCTCATATGCCCTAGTACGTTTTCACACACAACTATCAATATTTATCCATAACCCAGGTCAATTCTACCAGTCTTCTGCCTGCAAATCACAAGAAATATAGTGACAGATGTGTGGAGCACAGACCTGACCTTCAGAATAGCTGTCATGGGGGCTCTCAGGGAGAGATCCAAGAAGCTGCTATGGGCAGGTAGCCAGGCAGAGTAAACAATCAGGAAGGGTTCCCAGCTCCAAGACTTTCTCCCTGTTGCTTTCAGTGGAGAGAAGGCACAAATTCCCATCTGTCTTTCTCAGTATTATGAAGAAAAACATTCACGAGAGATGATGCTTCTGATCCAAAAGTATAGATATTTAAGCAGCCTTTAAAAACACAGATTTGTGTTCTTTCAGAATGCAGAAACTGGAAGGTGTAACAGGAAATTACAATTTACAGAGTTTATGTTGATTATCCCCACATACCAGAATGCAGAACATTGGAGAAATGTCAGAAGTCAGCTAAGTTTTTCCCATTTTCTCAGAGTGGACATTCATTTCTTTTTATATTTATTTATTTTTCATGTATTTGTTTGGTTTTGGTTTGAAAGCATTTTCATAGACTTGAATGAAGTAAGCAGTAGGGAATAGTGCTTGGATGTTCACTGTAGGCCAGCCATTTGTGTGACGATACTTATGATCAAGATGTTTACTATCTTAGTGCCTTAGTTTCCTCCAATGTAAAATAAGGATGAAAATAGTACCACCTAATGTTGTAAGAATCTAATGAGTTAGTATAGGTAAAGCATTTTAGAACATAACACCTGCCACATTGTAAGTGCTCAATAATTACTGGCTATTTTTAAGTCTCATAACATAGTTAAATCAGCTATTTTCCCTATTTTATCAACAAAGAAGCACAGATATTATCAAGTAACCTGAGTAAGGTTAAAGAGTAGTCAATGGCAAAGTCAGAGATGCTCTTTGCAGAATATTACTTTTGGGTTCACATAGGTGTTAATTAATGATTTTATTTGTAGAAGAATTTCAAATCACATTGACTTCTTTCACAGAAACTCTACTGCTCTTACTTTTTCATTAATTCTTTTGTGTATTTAAAAAAAAAATTTAATGTTTATTTTTGAGAGAGACAGAGACAGAATGCCAGTGGGTTAGGAGCAGAGAGAGGAAGACACAGAATTAGAAGTGGGTGCAAGGCTCTGAGCTGTCAGCACAGAGACCGACACGGGGCTCGAACTCATGAGCTGTGAGATCATGACCTAAGCCAAAGTCGGACTCTCAACCGCCTGAGCCAGCCAGGCACTCCTCTTTTGTGTATTTTTATTTTTATTTATTAAACAGATTATAAACTCTGTAGAATGGGGTAATAGTATTTATATTTCTTCCACATCTTTCTCAGCCCCTGCTATAATACTATAAAAGAAGAATTGCACTGGATGCTTGTTAAAAATGGAAAGACTATCCAAGACTATTGCAATAGAGGTCAAGACACTGCATGCAATAATGGAGAGAGACTGAACTCAATTCCCTGGAAACAAGAGGTGGGAGGATTTTTAAACACTGTGGTGAGGTAATGGGGAGAAAAACACAACCTGGAGGTTAGTGGAAGGAATTTGTTCAGTGTGCGTAGGCCATCTGTGTTTCCTAATTGTCTACTTATTGAAGTTAGGTTCCTACCCTTCCACTGAGATGGGAGATGTTGCTCCTATCTTTTTTAGTGATTACATCTCAAAGGATGGCTCCCAGGACCTAAAGGAAAACATTCCTGAGTTGTAGAAGATTTACATCTCAAAGAGGTAGAGAATGAATTTACAATTGCAAATTTTCAAATGTAAATGTTCTAATGCTTTATTATTCTTTAATTTGTTCCTTGTAATCCAAAAAGATCTTAGTCAAACTTATTTTTACAATGCATATGGGTTGTGTTAATATATTTTTGTCAGGGAGGGAGTTACATGGAGAAGTCAAATGAATCAGTCAGTGAGTTTAATGAATCATAAATAATCTCTTGTCCTGGGCAAAATTTTTTTTCAGTGCTATGATTTACAGGGAGTCAAATACATTGCCTCTTTGTGTGTATGTGCTGTCTTTGCCCATTTTCTGGTGGAAGTGTTCAAAATCTTTAAGATGCTCTAAAAATAATTAAGGAAAATACATGAAATAAGAAATTGGCTATTCAGATTTAGACATTTGGGATGTTTACAAAGTGGAAACAGTAGCATCTAGGACTCAAGGGAAAGGTATACAGACATCAAATGGAAGATAATAAAGTCCATAATGGTGACTGGAGAGTCACTGACATGGTGTGATAAGGGAAGCCCTGGAACAGAATGTAAAAATGTGAGGTTAACTCTGTGTATGTGTATTGTCATTTTTACTTCAAAATATACTTACAGTGTTCACCAGGAAAATATCTTGGTCTTTCTTAACTGTCATTTTTAACCTGTGTCAGTATATTTTAGAAAAGGTCCCTGTGAAAAGTCCAGTAGATACTTGTATATAATCATTACTGATCACATGTTAGGATATTTTACAGGGTATCTAAATGAAAAGGAGAGGAGAAATGACTGTCAGTGAGATTTCCAAGGGTTAACTAAAATTATCTGTTCTCTTAATTGACAGAAACTCACCATCTGGAGCTGCCATATTTTCTGTAAAGAATTTTTTTTTTAATTTTGGTGACACTATAAGAGAGAAAATGAGCATATAATTCCTATTCTGACTGCTGAAGGGAGCAGTCTAGACCTAATTAACTAAGGGGTTAATGATAGTATTTTAGAATATGTGTATACATCATCCCTCTCTGTGCCTTTGCTCTTAAAAGCACAGCAGCCAACCACAGACAACATGAGAACTTTGAATAGCAAAGTTCCTAATGGTAGCTTATAGGATGGACCAAAAAGTTTCCTGAAAGTCAATTTGCAAATAAAGTTCAATAAGGGAAACAGTACAGTTGGAGTTAGAACAGTGTACTGGCAATCACTTTATAAAATATATTTTGCATATCTACAATTATTTTGTACTTAAGGGTTATATAGTTTATGCTTCCTGCAATAGTTAATGCCTATAATTTTAATGCTTGATTACTACACTAGAATTCGTATTATTTCTATAGTCTAGCTTTCTATGCCTGTAATGAAATTAATCTTACAGTGTTCACATGATAACCAGACACTCCTTCTGGCAAGGATATGATTTTAGGAGAAGGTAGCCAGCCTCCTTAATGGGGTAAACTGTGAAAATTCAATTTTTGTTAATATTACATTCCGCAGATAGAATAAGATGACAGAATAAGGCTTTGTTTCTAAAATTTCCAACAAATCAGAAATGATGGATGACCTCTACTTAATGATAAAATGAATATTACCAATGAATTCCATCATTTTGAATCCCAAGCTTAGTTCTCAATCTATCTTACTTGACCTATAAGCAACATGTGCCACTGGTCTTTTTTTCCCCTTGAATTTTGAAGCATCCCTCATTTGGCTTCCAGGTTTCCACATTCCCAGGTTATCTTATTATTTTATTGGCCACTGCTTCTAAGTCTCCTCTACTGGTTCTCTTCCTTTACCTGCTATGCAAATGTGGAAAGTGCCAGGGATTTATTTACACTCAAACAAACACTCAGGACCATGGCTTAAATACTATCTACATACCTTTGAACCCTAAATTTATATCTCCAGGCTGATTTTTCGTTACTTTGAAAACTAGATGTATATTTTCAACTGCCAGACTGACATCTCTTCTTCTCCATTGGAATAATTAATAAGGCATCTCAAACTTAAAGATTTATGAACATTCTTAATTTCCTTACCCCTGAAATTTTTCCTACCATGCTTTTTTCATTTCAGTAAATAATACTGAATGAATAGTACACTGTTCACCCCAATTGACCAGGCCACAAAACTAGGAGCGATCCCTAATTTTTCTTTAAGCACACTTGCAATCTGGGGGCAATACCTTCACAGTCAAATATGGCCATTTCTCACCACATTTTCTACCATCATCCTGAACCGCTACCATATATTTTCTAAACACTTTACTATATTCCTACCTTCCTTTTTTTCTACTGTAGACTCCCTGTGGTCTATTCACATGCATATTGATCTTTCTGAAAATGTAACTCTGGGAATGTCACTTCTCTTCTTAGTCTCCCCGTGACTTCTCATTACACTTAACTCCTGCATAGGACTTAATGTATGCTTTTTTTTTTCCTTCTGTAATCAATAATTGACATAATTGCAATATGGGGTCAAAATCCTTAGATTTGAATCTAGACTCTATTTTGGAACTTTAATCAAATTACTAATCATTTGAGCTTTCAATGTCTTTATCTCTAAATCATGGTAATAGTACTTCCTTGTAAGGTTTTTAGTTGTGATAATTAAATAAGGTATTTGATAAGAATCACTTAAAACTGGCATTTTCTACTTTTCTTGTATAATTTTTAAGAAACACAGAGAGTGAGTTTGTAGTACATACTCAACATTAAAGATTATCATGATGTTGATATTTCCTGCACGGAACCACTGAGTTTCATGAAGACAAAGACTGGGTTTATCTTGTATATCCCACATCCAGAGACAACTTTGGGGTTAGCACATATCCGGGGACCAGTAAGTCACTGCTGAATGAAAGAAATAATGAAATAATCTAATAAAAATTGTTGTCTATCCTTATCCTCAGTTCCTTTTTCTCCTTTTGATTCTCTCTTTACCAACTCCTCATATACTTACATTTTCCTATGACCTAGAAAAACCCTTCTTCAGAATCCACCCTTCCTCTCTGTTCACGCTCTTTTCTACTCTGCTTTACATTATACCCAAAGTAAGCTGAATGTACCTTTGAGCTTTTTTTTTAAGTTTACGTATTTATTTTTGAAAGAGAGAGAGAAGAGAGAGAGATACAGAGAGACAGAGGGAGAACACGAGCAGGAGAGGGGCAGAAAGGGAGAGAAAGAATCCCAAGCAGCCTCTACACTGTCAGCACAGAGCCTGATGTGGGGCTTAAACTGCGAGACCATGACCTGAGTCAAAACCAAGAATCAGATGCTTAACCTACTGAGCTACCTAGGTGCCCCTACCTTTGAGCTTTTAAGGCATTTCTCATGTTCTCATCACATCAATTTATTGCCTTAGATGTCATACTTGTTTCTCTATTGAATAGCACTAGGAAGAAGAAAAGAAAGTATAAACAGCATGTGTGTGCACATGTGTGCATGTATAAGTTTTCTTCTGTCTGGGAACTAGTTTTGGGAAACTGAGCAAACAGGAAATTCATAGATGGCTATCAAAAATCTATCACTTTTCCTCTTAAGAGGGCATGGCAGTCATTAATATCATATACAAAAGATACTTGGCTCTTTGCCTTCTGGACAAGAGCAAATCTACTAGATTTTCTTCTGTTTGCATGGAGCCATGTGATTGGTTCTGGCCAGTGAATTTTAAGTGCGATGACACGTGTTACTTCTAATCCAAAGCATCTAATTATTACTGTGAGGCTCTTCAGAGGTCTTTTTTTCTTTAGTATGGTGACTGACCTTATTAAAGATAGTAGCTGTTTCAATAGGTAGTGCCCCTAAGTGACTACAAGGAGCAGAGTCCTCCGGGAATCTGTGATAAACATTTGGTGTAGGTAACAAACTTCGGTCATTTTGTACCATTGAGATTTACAGTGTGTGTTATTTCAACATAACGTTGCCTATTCTGACTTATCATAAGTTGATCTTCTCAACAAAATTGTTATTTTCTACTTGTTTCTTTTGCAGTAAGAAAAATATAAATAAGGAACATGCTAAGTACTCAAAAGCATAATATAATTTTAAGTCTCAGTCTCTGCTACCATACTTTTGCATATAAACTTAGTAGAAAAACAAACATATGGTCATGGTTGTGCTTATGCTTCTATCAGTACAGGTTAAAGATCATGAAATTTCAGAATCTACTCTGAGCCTCTCATTTACAAAATGTTTGCTTGTGGGAAAACTACACCTAGTTAGAAATCTAATTTTCCTTCTATTTTATGTTAATACCAATATTAAAAAATGAACAAATGAAATAAAGCTGTATCTCCATGGTACCAATTATTCATTTGATTTGGTTCATAAAAAAAAATCCTAGTCAATTTGAACACTTGATTCTATGTCGAGAAAACATCTTGTTAACTGACTGACCATATGTCTCTGTACCACATAGATACTGTACAGGGAAAAGATAGAATTGTAGTGTTTCTGTGATTTGTCTTCTGGGCTCAGACCCAGGCTTTCACAGAGAGTGGAATGATGTTGTCAATTTGTGGGGCAGAGACAGAGCATGCTACTCTCCAAGGAAAAGGGAGAAAATTCTCCTTCTGGCCTCTTAAGAGATTTTCACCCTACAGTCAAATTATTTGATAGTATCTAAGAAAATGACCCAGCTAAGAAAAAGGAGTAAAATAAAATCAACCCCTTTGAGTCTACCACTTATATATGTAGACATTGAAACAAAAGAATTACTTTCTTTCTCTTAAATTCTATGGGCTTGGAAAGATCTTTTTAACTTTGTTTAAAGGAAGTGCTAACCTATTGGCTCCTAATGACACTGATTAATTGCTTTTCCCAGCATTGGTAAAATTGTCAATTCCATTAGTTTCTCATGCATTCCAGGTCCAAGATTTCCTACAAACTCTTTTATGTAGCTTTTAGAACTTACAGAAAAATCCAATAAAATGAAAGGAGATATTTTCCTGTATTTTAAAATAATTATTTAAGAATAAAATAGAGAACTAATCCAGCTTCATATTATAGACGTTGGAAATCTAGTTAATACCACCTGTTCTGTCCTCATCTACTCAATTATTACTCCTTCACGCTCCTTTCTCTGCCTTAATTGACAGGATATATTCAGATATTTGTATTCATTAAAGCTTCAATCAATTATCTTTCATGGCAATTATTGTTATTTTATGTTAAATTGAATAATTAATTACTATGTGTCCTACATAGTGAATATAGATTCATTGAGGGCAGGGACTATATCTGATTTTGTTCATTGAGCATACAGCTCAGATCTTGCACTAAGTACTTAAAACAGATTTGCTTAAAAAAGGACATATTTCAGTCAGTGTATCTCTACATGGGCTAACTACAGAAGTCCACCATTGTTAATACCTTAGCTTGCCATGCTTAAGATATAGAAAATAAACTGTTTTCTCATCCATCAGTATATATTCCTGATATTCTTAAGTTGTTTGCCACTGCTGTTACTCTGCTTCTCTCATTTATTCCAAGCATATACAAACAGCTCCCTTCCATTACTTCGGTCTGAATTGATTTCCTTTCGATCCGTTTTTCTCAGTGAGCCAGAGATGTCAGTTTTGCCTCAAATTTTATGATCAGTTCATAAATATCAGGAGTTTTAAAGACTTTTACTTATTTACATGCACATAAATATTTATTAAGAAAACACCAATATTTACTCTTTGCCTTGCACAGAAGGGAGCCAACAGACAATTTTACTATTCCTTGGATGAATAGATATTTAAAGTGTATTGAAAAAGAGGCTTTCTCTATACTGAATACACATGTGGCTCTTTTCAGAGGATAACTCATGTCTAGCCAGAGGAGAATTTTAAATATATGCATGTTTGCTCTCCTCTCCTGACTCTTTACCTTGACCCATGGTTCCCCAAGGTAACCCTAGTTCTGATGTGTGGCAACAGCATATATGGAATGTACCAAAGGTAAAGGCAAACATCCTTCCAACTACCCCAGCCCTTCCTTTCCTCAATCCACTTTTGCTGAAAACCAATGCTTATGAATTAATATAAACAAATTTAGTGTTGGGTTCTGTATGGAAGGAGAAAGTATTCTTTGACTCTCCTAGGGTCTCTGGCTTAGTCTGAAAACTAAACTGACAAAGACATATTAATAGGAGAAAAACATAACAATTTATCTAATATAAGATTTGCATGACATAGGAGACTTCATAAGGAAAGTGAAGACCTGAAGAAACAGTTAGACCTGACTATTTTTATGCTGGGTTTGATGAAAAGTGGAAAGTTGTAGATGGACAGGATAGTTTAAAGAGTATGAGGGTAACTAGGGGAAACTCAGCATGGCCTGTTTGTTTGGAATCTTCTCAGTGTCCCTTTGTCTTTGAAGATAAGAATGTTCCTTTCCTCCAGGTATAGGGAGGCCCCCCTTCACATGAGGTTATTAAGATCTAAGTCAGGAGATAGGGGTGGGGGAAATGTCAGAGTGACCTTCCTGCTTCTGTTCTGATGGACATTTCCAATGGGAAAATTTGCTCACTCTTTACTTGGAATCAGTTTTTTCCAGAATGATCCTAATTGTTTTTTTTTTGGTGGCTATAAACACTTTTTTACACAATGCATGTTTTGCCTCAATAGCCCATGTAGAAGGATAAACATTCATCTGGCCTCTAAAATCTACCATTATCTCCTGTTCTTGAAGTTATCACAGTAGTTCTTGAACCTTACATTTAGGATTCCTGGGATAGAATGGGACATTATTAATACTTGTTGGGGCTGAAGGAGAAATAGTGATTTACAATGAATCACTAGTCGGTTTGCTATTAATAAGGTAAAAGGGCAGAAGGGAGTGTTTGTGAGAAAGGGGTATGTTGAATTTATTTTAAGACTTTTATTTTGAGACTAGGGGTAATCCAGGTGGATATTTTCAGTGGACAATGAGAAATTCAGGTCTGAATTTTCACAGAGGGAATATGGCTGGAGGCAACAGATGTAGGAATCCCAATGTAGGTGGAATTTTAAAATATGGGAGTGAATAAATGTGTCTGGGGAATGTGCATAGTCAGGCCTGCCTCTAGTAACCTTGACTCTTGACCCAGGTCAAGAGTAAAAATGAATGCCCATGGAGGTTCCAAGGGCTAGGTCTATCCTTTTTTTTTTTTTTATCTTGGACTTTGTGCTTTATCTCAAGAGAACTTCTACCCACATATCCAAGCTCTCTATACCCTCTCACACTCTACACTCCATTCCCCTCAGAGAGCCACCATTTAACAACCTCCTACAGGGGCATACTTACTGGTGAAGGGAAGACTTCCAATGGGAGAGTAGATCTAGAGATGAGGCCCACGAAGTAGATAAGATCATCTGGGTAGGCAATTCTGAGGTCCCTTATAGAAAGTTCTAGAAAGGTATGTAATCTAGGTTAGTAGCTAATCTTGACCTCTTCACCCTTTGTAGATGGGTATCAACAGAGGAGGGCCAGAGAAGTGACCTCTTGTGAGCAGGGACCACCTGGCAAAGGTCTTAGGCATTAAAGCCCGAGGACATGACTACAAGTAACAAGAGGTTGAGTTTAAATTTCTGGGCAATACCTATCTTTAGTATATGAATAGAAGACAACCAGCAGGAGAGAGAGAAAGAGAAAGGTATTTCACAAAATCCAACGGAGGATGAAATTTAAAAGAAGACTAGTAGTAATAAATAATACAGAGAATTTTTTTAAAAGCTAACACTGCAAAACAGTACTGGGTTTGGAGATGATAATAAAGTATTTTTAAACTTTTTTTAAAGGAATTAATATGTAAGTAAACCTTTAATCCATTTTTTCTAGTAACATGGGGTAGAATCTTTTATTTTAAAACATTTTTAAGAATTGTAGAATAAACATAGCATAAAATTTACCATTTTAACCATTTGTAAATGTACAAGTTAGCAGTGTTAAGTACATCCACACTGTTCAACTAATTTCCAGTAGTCTTTGCCATATTGCAAAACTAAACTATACCCATTAAACAACTTCCCTTTTGCTCCTTTATCCAGCCCTTGAAAACTATCATTCTACTTTCTGCCTCTATAAATTTGACTACTGTATGTACCTCATATAAGTAAAATCATATGGTGTTTGTCATTTTGTGACTGGTTTATTTCACTTAGCATAATACCCTTTCACCCATGTTGTAGCATGTGTCAAAATTCTTTTGAAGGCTAAATAGTATTCCATTGTGTGTATATACCACATCTTATCCATTCATCTGTCTGTGGACACTTGGGTTGTTTCTACCTTTTAGTTAGTGCCAATAATGCTATGAACAGGGTGTACAAATATTTCTTCAAGACCCTGCTTTCAATTATTTTGTGTATATACACAGAAGTGGGTTTGCTGGATTGTATGTTAATTTTAAGATTTCTTGAGGACCTGCATTTTCCATAGGGGCTGCACCACTTTAATTCCTACTAACAGTGTACAAGGATCACATATTCCCATTTCCTTGCCAACAGTTTTCTTTTTTTTCCTAGTCACCATCCTGATAGGTGTGAGGTGGCATTTCATTGTCATTTTGACTTACATTTCCCTAAAGATTAATTATGTACTTATTGGGCATGTCTATTCAAGTCTTTTGTCCATCTTTTAATCAGGTCATTAGCTTTTTTGTTATTGAATTGAACAAGTTCTTTATGTATTTTGGATATATATATAATAACCAAAATATATAATATATATAATATATTTATATTTATATATATATATTTAAAATTATATATATATAATACATATATATATAATATATATTTTGGATATTATATATATTATATATTTTGGATATTAATCTCTTACCAGATATATAATTTATAAATATTTTCTCCTGGGGTTTGCCTTTTTGTTCTGTAAATTATGTCTTTTGATGCACAGAATTTAATATTTATGCAATCCAATTAATTTTATTTTCTTCTATAACCTGTGCTTTTGATGTTATATCCAAGAAACTGCCAAATCATGAAGTTTTTCCTCTTGTTTTTGTCTAAGAGTTTTATAGTTTTAGCTCCTACATACAGGTCTTTGTTCCACTGTGAGTTAATTTTTGTGTATGTGTAAGGTAAGGGTCCAACTTTGTTGTTTGCATATGAACATCCAGTTTCCCAACATCTCTTGTTTCAATGAGTATCCTTTCCCATTGAAAGGTCTTGCAACTCTTGTCAAAAATCATTTGACCATATATGTGAGGGTTTATTTCTGGGATCTCTATTCTATTCAATTGGTCTATATGTCTGCTTTATGCCAGTACTATACTGTTTGGATGACTATAGCTTTGTAATAAGTTTTGAAATCTGGAAGTATGAGACCTACAGCCTCATTGTTCTTTTTCAAGGTTGTTTTGACTACTTGGCATCTCTTGAAATTCCACATACATTTTAGGATGGATTTTTATTTTCTGTAAAACACATCATTAGTACTGATAGACTTCATTGAATTTGTAGATTACTTTGGCAAATATTAATAACTTAACAATATTAAGCTTCTCAATCCATGTAAATGAGATGCTTTTCTATTTATTTGTAATTGTTTACTTTGTCAGAACAGTTTCAGTGGAAAAGTAAAGCAGATAACTAATTTTAGTGAATTAATCTATGGATAGTATGTGAGTATGGAATGTTCTTTGAGTAAATGAAACCTGGAGAAGGAGAGAAGCTAGACAGTGACAAGAAGGAATAAAAATCATTTGGGAAAAAAATTGTCAAACATAGAAAATACAGTGAAATACATAGAAAATCCTTCTTAGTGAAGGAAAGAAGCCAGTAAAGAAGAAAAAGTTGAGGGCAAGAGGGAATGGGAGAAGAACTAATTTTTGGAAGAAATGAAAAGCAATCAAATCCTTAAGTCAAGTGTGAAAAGTGGCCTTGAATAAATGAGCATTTAAATAGAGCTAAAAAGGAAACAATGAAGTCTAAACTCAGAAGTTTGATGATAGAGAATAGAGAGAGCTTTTGCCCAGCACACTTACTTTCTTTGTGAAGTAGAGGGGCAGGCCATCTGCTAGGCTGGAAGGAGCTGGTTCTGGGACAGGAAGAATGTGTAAAGTAATTACATGACATACAAGGGGTGATGGCCACGGAAAAGCAAAAGAATGGTTGCCAAGGATTGAAGATCCAGCTGAAATTGTCAAGGACCAACTTGGAGGTTTAAACAATTTTATCTGGCAGGATTTGAATACTTAAAGAAGACTTAGAAGTTTGTAGCATTTTTGTATCAAAGAATAGAAGGTTGGAGACTTGAGGGTGCTACTGAGAGAGGCCTTCATACTGTTAAGCAAGAAGTGACTATACAGGAAGTAAGGAAGTAAAATTTAGGAGGAAGATGATTGTTTTGGAAAAAAAAAAAAGTAAGCTCAAAAGACTGTCATTGAAAACAGTGAGGAGGTTTGTGTCAGTGCCCAGTATTTTCCGCATCCAAAGAAACCTATTTCTGGGGCACCTGGGTGGTGCAGTTGGTTAAGCATCTGACTTTGGCTAAGGTCATAAACTTGCGGTTTGTGGGTTTGAGCCCTGCGTCAGGCTCTGTGCTGACAGCTCAGAGTCGGGAGCCTGCTTCTGATTCTGTGTCTCCTTCTCTCTCTGCCCCTCCCCTGCTTGTGCTCTCTCTCTCAAAAAGAAACATAAAAAAAAAATCATTTCCAAGGAGCAATCTAAGGCAAGAGGAAGCACTTGCTATGTCATGCTCTTGTCATTAAGCATTGAACGTGGTGTCAGGAGACATTGGGGCTCATGTTAGCTCTGCCGTTAATTTGCTGCATGACCTAGGATGAGTCAATTAATTTCTGGAGGTCTCAAGTCCTGTAACTGGATAACTTCCAAGTTCCCTTCAATTTCTAGTTCTTTGACTAAGCTCAATGGAATTTCTTCTGCCATCATTATCCAGTGACCCTATTTGAGCTATTTTATATTTCTTTGGACCTCGGATAAATGCCATGTTAACAAGTCATACATGGACTGACAACCATTAAAAAGGTTGCAAAGGGAAGTGTGTCAATATTTCTAATTCCCTCCTTACATGAAAGGTCAATGTAATTCTTTTCACTACAATATAGCTCATGTTGGAGGAAGGAAATATACCCAGAATCACGTTGCTACCAATCAATAAGCACCAAACTCTATTACTTATGCTACATTCCAACAATATAAGATAATTCCAGTTCAAAAAGAAAGAAAATTTTACAAATTATTTAGTGACGTTTTCCCCTTATTTAAGGTGAAGGTTATCTCAATAAGTTCAAAGTATTTGTTTACATAAATTCACTCATAATTTTAATACTCAAACACATACACAATCTGGTAAGCACTATATTGAATTCTGGGTAAAAATGAGTAAGATATAGTCTGTCTAATGCAACTAACTAGCAAGTGACTGAGCAAGAATTTGAATAAGCATTTGAATTCATATTTATAAGATTTCATTTGAACTCTTAAGTATAAGAATTCAGGCTTAACCATTAGGCTTCTCCCCTTCTTCAAAAAGTGTACTTTCAAGTTAATCAATATGAAAACAAATATGGAAAGAAATGTGATAAATACCATGTAGAAGGATTCACAAGGTACTTAAGAGAAAGCTTTTAACTCATTTTGGAGGGGTCAAGAATGCATCACAATGAAAGTGACATTTCATTTCTGTCTTGATATATGATTATTGGTTGTTAAGGCTGACAAGAAAGGAAAGATAATTCCAGCTAAGGGAAGAGCAGGTACAAAAAGAATGGAGGGAAGACAAGCAAAGCACATTCAAGAAAATCTGTATTATTTGGTATGCTTTGGGCCAACAGTCCAGGTGCAAAGTGAGAAATGGTTCTGAAAAGGTAAATAGGCAGGAATCACAGAAATGTCATGCAAGTCTGTATTGTGTCCAAATGCCAGTCCATGATGAAATTCGCCCCATTTTGGCATGAAATAGGAAAAAAAGGACCATGTAGGTGATTTTTAACATTTACCTATATGAAATTACATCTTTTGTTTTGATATTACTTTTCTTCTCATTTGACAGTTTGCTTTGAAAATGAACTTCCTTAATGAATTGATGGTACTAATAGGTTAATTTTTTCCTCCCCCACCCCTTCCTTTCTTCATTCTTCTTTTAGTGTCTGTTCTTAGATGGGAAGATTGTATTGAACAGCTTTTTCAAGTCCCTACCTGTTGTATACTGGTGTAGGAAATTTAATATGGCCATTAGCACTATCTCTACCCCTTCCAAAAAAAAAAAAAAATAGCAATCCTGTTCTTTGTCTTTTTAATCAGTTCTCTTTAAAGCTATCCTGTTTCAGGTAAATATTTAACCAAGTCTAGGTGTTAGGATTTGCCACTGTCTGGTTCAGAGTTCCATCCTCAAGAGCTTGGGCTGAGGTTTCACAAATCCAGAATGAGACTCCTGTCAAAGTAAGGGAATGCTAATTTACCTTCCTCTAATTCTCTCCCTCCCCATTCCATCAATCTTAAGAAAAGGAGTTACAGAGAAGGGATTGGTATCTGTTTCTAGGTCACTGTGGACACTAGTGACTACTCTACAGGTTGGTCTTTGGCACTGAGAAGATTATCTCTGCTGTGTTAGCTTGTCATTCAGTTCCCAGGTGATCTGAAAGAATGCTAACATTGGAGATCCCATGTTGCAGTTTCACTTCTTTTCTATCCTCATACAGTAATCTCTGCTTTATCTCCCAGACATCAATTCCTGGTTCTCTGGGAGAGTCTGTGGCCAACCAGAAACAGAAATTTCTTCCCACACCTGATCTAGGCCACAAGATAGCCTAAGAATTTCAGCCATGACTACCTTGGATCTGTGGAAATCAGGACTGGAGGTCCCCAATGTATTATGTTGCTTTGCTCTTTATCTAAGTTCATTTACCATAGTTCAGTGTCAGCATGTTGGCATATTCTGCAGTTCAGAAAACATCCAGTGTCCAGCTAGGAAATGGGATACAGATACAATAGTATTTTATAAACAGTCACACAAAAAGTAGCCCTCTAAGACACATCAGATGGAAAGCAGAAAAGAGTGTCCTGATCACTGTTTCTTGGCACACAAAGAATTTTCTTTTTTAGATTCCTTAAAAATATTTCTGGAAGCAAATAATACCTAGCTAGTCTGAAATTTGATGCAAAATATGAATGCCTGGCACCAGGAATCAAACTCTCATTGAACGTGGCCATTTGAAATCTATCTTTGTTTCCAACGGTGGTTTTTTTCCAGAGCATGTCATATAGTTGTTGATAACCCCAGGGGATCAGAAAGGAGTCCCAGTAATACTTTACATCATTTTATAATATTTGCTGAAATAAAAACTGGACAAGTATATAAGTCAGAACCCATTCAGTGCTAATAGAACTCCATATATGGAGTTCAAACAACAACAACAAGGCATACAAAATGAATTTATTTGGTCCTTTAACTGGAAAACTCAATTCAGTTGGCTTCAGGCATAACTAGATTCAGAGCCCCTAACAATGTCATCAGAATCTTTCCATTTTTGTTTTTCTTACTTTTCTATTGACTTTATCCTCAGGTAGGCACTTGAACTTCACAAAGTTAGCTATTCCTATCATGATTTATTCTGAATAGTGCTAGCAAAATTTTGAGGGAGGTACATGGCTAGTCTTGTTTAGGTCATGTCTAATTTCACAATCAAAAATTTACATAGGGATATGTAGTCTCTGAATATTCAAGCCTAGGCTGTTGGCTTACCCTTGGGGCTAGAAGTAGGGTCAATCTCATCAAAATTATTGGGCTAATAGAAAAAGGATAGCTGTCCCAAGGGACATGGAGATACTATTTCCAAAAGAGAGAGAAGGTCTTTCTTGGCAGGCAAAAATAGACATCTATCACTGC
The DNA here is from genome assembly GCF_018350175.1 of Felis catus. Classification (NCBI taxonomy): domain Eukaryota; kingdom Metazoa; phylum Chordata; class Mammalia; order Carnivora; family Felidae; genus Felis; species Felis catus. Next base: position 63,358,128 of record NC_058379.1, on the reverse strand, counting down.
AATGCCTACAGAACCCCACCTCACTTCTAATTTAAAAAGAAATACCTTGTCTGTAACAGAAATCTGGGAATTTCTGTCTTAGGCAACAGGGCATCATTCAATAGTATCAGAGGAGCAATAAAACCAGATCTGAGTTTTAAAATTTTCCTTTACTTTCTTCTGCAGTTTCACTTTTCATCCCTTTTTGACCTTTAATTAAAGTGGGCTTTGGAAGCCATTCATAGAAACCTGCTTCCCTCTGGTAACTAATTAGGCTAACCTCCACTTAACTTCAAGCCATCCTGTTTGTGCAAAGGGCTTCTGAAGAGTTATCATTTCACCTGTACCCAGGATGAGGTATCCATGGAAACCCTGAACTTCTAATGACTGGTAGTTGGCAGGCTTAGGCACCCAGAGGGCAATTTATTGCTCAGCTGCCTCAAGACCAGCACTTGGGCCTGCCATCCTGATTTAGATGATTTTTGTTAATGGTAACTCCCCACCAAAATCTATCTTGGGTTGATCCCAGTATCATTCTGACAAACTCATTCAGAAAGGTAAATGTATAAACTCAACTAGATCAGGATGTGGAGCAGAAATCTCCTGTAAGGATAAGTCAAGGACATGGAATAATCATTGCATTTTGTTTTTTACCACCATGTGGATACATACACACACACACAATATACTATACACAAATCGTACATAAATTATATAAATAATTATGTACCCGTTTAAGTAATAAATATGCAAGGAAACATTTAAGTATATATATGCACATACATAAAAAAAATAGTCTTTTCCCTTAGGCCAGGGCTCGAGATCACTGATGTCGACACACTTTGTTCTTTCAGCCTCCTGGCTCTCCCTGGACCTCGTGTTTTGCTTTTGTCCTCTCAGTATGTGAGGGCTGACCTTAGCAGAGAGCTGGCTGGCTGTCTTAAATATGGCAGGTCATCTATCAATCCCTCCCCAGGCTGTCAGAGTTCCTTTTAATCTCACTTGTAATTTTCCAGGGGAGGTTTACAAAAGCCACAAACAGAATTTTAATGTTGTAAAATACCTCATGGAGACAGTAAATATTTCCTTTTTCATGAGGACAGGCTGTATGGCAACTGGTCTCAGAAAAGATGAAGACATTTTCCAAGTTAGTTTACTATACTTAAATTGTCCATGAATTGGATCATTTGCATTACTCTTCTGAAGTGATTCTCTTTACATACAGTTACAACAGGCATAGGCATACATTTCTTGTTATTGGATGCCTGATTACAGAAAGGTTTTTTCTTCTGACACAAAATATTAATTGGTTTCATAATTGCAAAATATTCAGCCTACTAATTTGCAAATGTATTCATTATGCATTCCAAACATCAGATCCAGAACCTAATGGCAAAATTAATGGATATTCCAAGTCCCCACTGGGGAGAAAACATAGGCTCAGGGAATCTTTCTGATGAAGGATAGATGAGTGCCCCTAAATATTAAGTCAATAAGGACATTTCAAGATAGGTAGATAAATGGACTCTCAAATTTCTTAGATCAGCTAGCAAGTAAATGCTATGAACTAAATAAGGCTGCATCAAAAACTAGTTTGGTAAGTGAGACTTTGTTTTAATTGTTTATGCTAATACTTCATAGCTTTCTTGGAGACAGCACAGACTTAGTGAAATGAGGTCAGTAGGAAATTTTCTCAGCAATCTCTTATACAACTCTAAAGAAGATAACATTAGTGATTCTGTGACTTTATTTGTCAATCCAATTCATTCAACAAATATCATATCACTGCTATGGTTAAATTCTGAGAATACAAAATGAACATGATTATTTTTTATCCCGAAGAAGTGCTATTTATGAGGACAAAGGCTATTTAGCCCACAGAGTCCCTGGGAAGATACACAAGGTGGATTGGAGGTGGTAGCTAATGCTTTATGTCAAGGACAGTAGAGGTTAAACTTTTTTTTTTTTTTTTTTTTTAAATTTTTTTTTTTTTTTACCGTTTATTTATTTTTGAGACAGAGAGAGACAGAGCATGAATGGGGAGGGTCAGAGCGAGAGGGAGACACAGAATGGGAAGCAGGCTCCAGGCTCTGAGCCATCAGCCCAGAGCCCGATGCGGGGCTCGAACTCACGGACCGTGAGATCGTGACCTGAGCCGAAGTCGGACGCTCAACCGACGGAGCCACCCAGGCGCCCCGAGGTTAAACTTTTAACAGATGTGAAAAATTCCCTGCAAATGTATCTAGGCAAAGGGAATGATGTGTTTGGTAAAGTGAAAGGACTTTTAAGTGGCTGGGGTATAGAATATGGAGGATAGGGGGTAGTTAGCAACTGGGTGAATGCTGGTAATACGCTTGGAAATGGGACATAAAAATTAAAAAAAAAAAAAAAAGGGCAGCCATGGAGGGAGAAAGGGGAAAAAATGAGTTTGAGAAATCATTGAAAACTGGGTGTGGAACTTTAGATATCATCTTCCTTGATTTTATAGATTAAGGACACTGGTGTCCAAATAAGTATGGTCAATATGTTACCTTGCAGAGCACAACTGTGGAATGAAACTCATGTGCAGAAATTATTTCTAAGTTCCCTGGTTTACTTGGTTTACTTTTCCCTGGAGTATTATTTATTTGATCCAGATCACCTTCCTCTTTGTCAATTTAGGGTTGCCCACCTTAGACACACAAAAAGAAAATATATTATGCAACTCTTGCTAGTGTTCGCCTCAACTATTCTAGTTTAGTAAATATTTATTGAGGATCTACAGTGTACAAATGCAGTGTATTGGTTAATTTGAGATGAATAAATACATTGTAACTATTCATAAGAGGCTAGATGGTAGGGAAGATGTATTTTGAATAAGTCATCAAAGGAAGCTATTTCCTAGGAAGTAGACAGTGCTAGTAATGACATTGCAAAGGGTATATGTCAGCCTTTTATATTTTTGCTTGTTTATCAAAGAAGTTAAAATGTAGTGGCTCCCTAGCAGAGGGAGTAACAAGCATAGTGTAAAAAAAACCATTAATGTCTAGTGTGGTTAAGCAGTTATTCATCCTCTGTGGTTAGAAAAGTAATGACCTTACAACCAAAGTTTCATTGTTGTTGATGCTATTTATCTGCTTTATAGATGCTTTTTTGGGTCACATATTACTCTGTAAGAACAAAGCAAAATGGAACCATCTGCTTATTTTTCTTCTGAGCCTTTTTTTTCAGTTTAACATTCTACAAGACCCTCCTCTGAAAATAAGACAGAGCCATCATCTGAATATAATCAGTAGGAAAGTCATAAGTGGAAGACACCATTTATGTTTTCCAGTATTAAAAGAGATGTCTTATGGAAGAAAAGGGTGGGAAAGGTATATTCTAAATGTCTTTACAAGGCCAGAATTGAGACAAGAAATAGAAAATATAGGGAGCATACTTTATTCTTAGTATTATTGACTTGCACCCAGTGAAAGCTACACATCATAGCCTGGAATTCTGTTATACATGAATAAACTCATCACTGTAAGTGTCCATAAAATGTCTCTGTGCCCCATCTCACAGGAATGCTTTAAAAGCAATGATGTCTGACTTCCTTACAACACTAATTGTCTCTAATGTCTATGATTCCATGATCTACCTTCCTACTCAGCATGGCTTGCTCTTAGATCACAATTGGTTAAGGGAATTGGAAATTTTGCTCAATTGGATGTCACTCTGAAATACCAAGATCTGATCACAAAAGCAAATTTAGGTTGTGTGGATAGTCATATATTATATGAGGGGGATAAACTAAGAAAAACTGAATCCCTAAGGCAAACATTGCATTGATTGGGAGGAGGAAGAGGAGGAGGAAATAGCAGAAGCCAGGTTTTGAAGCCAATTTGATGATGATTCCAAGTGTAGGAGACGCAGAGGTGAATGAAAGGAGCCCTGTTTGTGTGCCCATGAAACGTACTCTTGGTACAGAGTAAGAAAAACATTAATTGTAATGAAACACTGAGTGATAAAAACCAAATGCTTAGGGATTTAAAAAGGGAGAAATCATACTCAGGCTTGGGGATCAGCAAACAGTTCATGGAACAGAATCTGGGAATTACTGTAGAAAAACCTAAGGGATTAGTAGAATGTTGGCTGGTGAAGACCTCAAAAAGGACAGGAAGGAGGAGAAGAAAACATAATGGAAGAAAATAGGACAATGGAGGAAAACAAGAGATTTAAGAGGCTATGGCAGAGAAAGGTGAGGAAAACAACAGAGGAAGAAAACAGTGTTCATGGAGAGAAAGTAACTCCACCCCCCACTGATTAAACATACTGTGGCTTTTAGCGGAAAAAAGAGACTTGTGGTTTTAGCAAAATGCTTTTATGACACATTTAATAAAATACACCCAAAGGAGAATTCAACCATTCTGAAGATTGATATGGTAATGGAGTCAAGTGTATCAGAGTAACTGTGATAGTAGAAGGTCCCCCTCCCCCACTCTGGTACTTGTTCTAAAGACGAGAATCATACTTCTAATTCATCAGTGTGATTTCTGACTGGAGAAGAGCCAATCCTACGTATTAAATGAATAAGTAAAATCCAAATTATAGTACATTTAACATGTAATAAGCATGAGGCATTCTGTTTCTCCTTTATATATCTTATTAACCCCATTTTAAGACAAGGACATTGAGTATTAGAAAGGTTATGTAACTCAATTGTGGTTACTCAAACTAGTAAGCAACAGAGATGTGATTAGAACTCACGCCATTTGATTTCATAAACCCTCCTCTTAAGTAGAATACTTTTTTCCCTGTATCTTAGTAAAACCTGCTGTTTTGACTAATACAGACTATGTATGTTCTCAGCTGCTTCTGTGGAGGATGGAGCACAGATAATGTCAGTGAGCTGACAAGTCACTGCAGTGATAGTGTTGTTTGCTCTGTGCTCTGACATGACCAGAATCTGGAAGAGAAAACAGGTGTCACTGACTTGGAGATGCAGTCTCAGACCACTGCTTCTTAACAGACTTGTCAAGGTTACCTTCCTTTCTCTGGCATGCTGTGCACACAGCCATCAGGAGGCAGGTCATTTTGTTCACCTGGGGAGGGATTGGGCAACTGGGCTTGAGAAAAAACAAATGGAAGGAGTTTCTAAGGCCGCAGAGGGGTTTCTTGTAACAGTTAAAAGCTGTCATCTGTGCAGCCACTTGAATCTACATATATCTTCCAGATCCAAAGGGATGGAACTGGCAGATAAATATTCTATTACAAAAAAAAAATTACAGGATATAAATTTCAAAAATATAAATATAAATTTAGTAAATTTAAATTCAGTAAATAATTTAGTAAAAAAATATATAAATTTAAATTTAATAAATTTAAAAATATAAATAAAAATTTAAATTTAGCTGCTCACTAAACAGGGGAAAGGGGTAGCAGCCTGGAGTCTCTGTCATCCTCTCTCCATGCAACGCTGCTTGCTTCAGGAAGTTGCTTCTCTGTACTTTTACATCTAGTGTGCTCTACTTGTCCCATGCACTGTCTCTTCAGGCCAGTCTTCTGTTCTAGACAAAGAAGCATCTGTAGCTGTATAGAGAGAATCTTGTGTTTTAGTGCCAACTCCAGCACTGAAGAATGGTACTATCTCAAAAATTAAGGAATTCTCAATACTGTTCAAGATTTGAAACTAGGGAAAATTTCAGCTCTATAATTCAAATTCTCTTCTGGCTAAATTTAAGAACCTAAAAATGGGTCATTTTACAGAGGAATGTGCAATAGGTATGTGCCTACAAAAAGTAGTCATTGACAGAGATGTTGTAGAATGACATGTAATGGCTTAAAAATGACCTTGAAGGTCATTGCAAGCCTGAATTCTTTTGTTTTGAAAATATTCCATACCCTTTTAACTCTGGTGGCCCAACAAATGCCCTTGATTCATCTAAGAACCTAAACTGCTTCATTACTAATTATGACTATGTACATATTTATTAAATTCTGTGTGCTAGAAGGTTATTGACCGTACTACTATACAATCTATAATTTGCATAGAAACCTTCTGAAGTGGATAGTATTATCCTTTTTATCTTGAGGAGGAAATTGGGGTTTGAGAGGCAGAGTTACCCAAATAAGAGGTGAATCTGACTTCATGTACTAATACCTGTAGGAATAAATAAGTCACTGTTTTATGAGCACTTATTGTGTGCTACTCACTGTGTTAATGATGATGGGGGAATCACAGAAATAAGTTAAGTTGGAGAGCTAAATATCTGCCTTTATGTTATGGAAATTTCTCTCTGATTAGAGTATGAAGGATAGATTAAGGTCAGATCTAAAGGCACAAAAATCATTTAGGGGATAAATAAACAAGAACCCTGAATTAGGACAATGACCATGAAAATGGAGAGGGAAGATATAATATATATAATAATAGTAAGATGAAAATGGAATAACTTGATTATCAATTAGCTTTAAGGATATGGAAGAATTTTAAAGATCTTACCTAGATTATTGGGAGTATTGGTGCCATTAGCCACGATGTAACATGTGGTGAGGAAAAATAATTAATTTGATTACAAATTTGAAGTGCTTATGGGACATTTCAGAGAAACTCCCCAGAGAGAGTTGTACATATGATTCTGGACTTAAAGTGAGAAATGAGGTTTAAAGACATCAATAGGGGCTCATGAGCACTTGTGATGATTAAAGTTATGAACTTGAATAAAAAATATATAAGGAACAAATGTGAAATAAGAATAGAAACAAAGTAGAGGTCAGAATCCATGGGCACATAGATACAGAAAGAGTAAACAGGATTTTCAAGATATTCAGAAAGAGCTTAGAAAAATCAGGAAATAAGGAGGTCACCAACTCAAATGAGAAATTTAAAGAAGAGAGTAGTCAATCTGTCAAATATTGCAGATACTGAAAGATCACTAGAAGCACCTATTGGGTTTGGCAGCAAGGGTGATATTTATATTTGAAAACCATTTTAAGAGAATGGGGAAGGAGGGAAGCAGAATCCAGGTTCTGAATGTTGATGTGCAAATCAGAAGTGATTAAATAAGGACACAAACCTGATATGTTTTTTTTAATTGAAGTACAGTCGACAGTGTTACATTAGTAATAGTTTTACAACAGTATTTCAACAACCCTGTGCTATGCTCATAAGTGTAGCTACCATATGTCACCATTCAATGTCAGTATACAATACCATTGACTATATTCCCTATTCTGTACCTTTCATCCCCATGACTTATTCATTCCATATCTGGGAACCTATACCTTCTATTTCTCTTTCCCCATTTTTCCCATCCACCCCTCTCCCCTCTGGCAACCACGAGTTTGTTTTCTGTATTTATGGGTGTGTTTCTGGTTTTTTTTTTTTTTTTTAGATTCCACATTGAAGTGAAATCAAATGGTATTTGTCTTTCTTTGTCAGATTTAGCAGAATTCCCTCTAGGTCCATCCATGGTGTTGCAAATGGCAATATTTCATTCCTTTTTATGGCTCAGTTATAGTTCACTGTGTGTGTGCATACACTACATTTTCTTTATTCAGTCATCTCTCAGAGGACACAGGTTGCTTCCGTATCTCTTCTATTTTAAATAGCATTGCAATAAACACAGGAGTGCATGTCTTTTTGAATTCATGTTTTTGTTTCTTTGGGTAAATACCCCGTAGTAAAATTACTGGATCATAGAGTGTTGATATTGTTAATTTTTTAAGGAACTCCATACTGTTTTCCACAGTGGCAGTACCAATTTGCCTTCCCATTAATAGTGCCTGAAGGTTCCTTTTGCTCCACATCCTCACAAACGCTTGTCATTTTTTGTCCTTTTGATACTAGCCATTCTGACAGGCGTGATCTTATATATGGTCTTGGTTTGCATTTCCATGATGATTAGTGATGTTGAGCATCTTTTTATGTCTGTTGGCCATTTTGTAGGTCTTCTTTGGAGAAATGTCTATTCAGGTCCTCTACTCATTTTTTGGATGTTGAGTTGTATAAATTCTTCATGTATTTTGGATAATAATCCTTTACTGAATATATCATTTGTAAATGTCTTCTCCCATCCAGTAGGGTGCCTTATTTTAAGACTGTGCATCCTTCTCCCACTTTTCTGCTTCAGCCCCATTCTATCTTTCTTTAATCTTCTGCAAGTGTTTTCCTGAATAATCTATACTTAATGGTAAACTGAAGGACAAACATAAGAAAGTAACTAGAATCAGACCCTTAAGATAGGTGACTTGCATATTTTTCTGGGAAAAATAGAAAGGCTGAAAATAAAGAACAGAGTGGGAACAACTCATGTGGCAGGACTGAAACAAGTACTGAAGAGGACAGAACCCAGAGCCCAGATGGGACAGAATCTGTGACTTCTCTTCATTTGAGCCTGGGAAAGTAAGATAATACATATAATGACACAAGTGAGTTTGTAGGTGCTAGTCTTGAATGTTATACTCTTTATTTTTGGATACTTTTATTTTCTCATTGAGGTGAAGTTAAAGGGCAAGAATATCTGCTGAAAATGAGAACTGAAGGTTTTGAAGAACTAAATGAGGAATAGAAAAGGGCACTAGCTAATGATAAATAAAATGATTGACAAAGACATTGATGGTTTTGCTAAAATTGAAAATTAAATTTATAGTAGTGCCAATAAGCATAAGCTTATAAATTTTTCAAAGAAAAAATGCCAGCTCCCTAGAATACTTGTTCAGTTTTATGTTCTGTAGATCCCAGAGTTAGAACTTGTATCAAACTTACTTTGTTCAGGTTCATTCTTCTTTACAAGGCATATATTTTCTGAATATAATCCACAAGAATACCTATGTTGACCACGAACATGAAAAAACCCTGATACCCCTGGCTTTCCTTTGGACCACATCACAGTCACCTACCACTGTGTTCCTTAGACCCCCTCATTCAAAAAGGATCATGACACAACCCTCTTTTTTTTCCCCCTGCTCAGAGATTCTGCAGTGCGCATGTCTTATAGAGAGAGTATATGTAATAGAGCATTTGTGGCACTCAAAATCTTTAGCAGTTCAAATGAGATTTGGGCTTTTGAGCTTTCTAGTTAATTCATGGAGAGTTTTTCTGTAAAAATAGGTTTCTTCTTCCTTGGTTGCCTTTTGATCCATTTATTCACCCATTTCTTCAAGGAAGAGATATAAAGATGGTTACTGAGCTTGGTTCATGTGCAAAACAGTGAGGTTTTTGTCCCAGTTGCTGGGAAAGCAATTTTCCTTGCCCTCATGGTCTTTTTCTGCAGGAGATCCACACTTTACACACCTAAACAATTTATTGCTTAATTATAATTGTTATATGTGTTATAAGTATAATACATAAGCTCCTTCTATTTTTACCTAATATAAATTTATTAATGTAATGAATTAACTGTTGAAATATTTTTTGACACTTAAGCTCTCCAAGTACTCTTTAAAGTATGGGAAAACCATTCATCTAATATACATCAAATACAGACATTTACTTATTTGTGCAAATATATGAAATATCTTTGGGCATGGACATACATATATGTATACTTAAACTTACATATTCTGGCATATATATTTCATATACTGCCTAACTTTATTGATTTATAATTTTAACAAGATATTTTAAAAGTAAAGTCCTTAGGAGCAAAATTCAAAGAAGCAGCCAGATATTGCTGTTAGCAAAATATTTAGCATTAACTTTCTCTTTTTTCCCTTCTTAGTAACTACTGGCTGCCATGGCAACCTTCCCCCCACCCCCACCCCCCAACATACCAGGGCTTCCTGGATGAAAAGCACAAGGCCTTGGAGATTTCAAATGTCTCTTGTACAAAGCAGTCTAAACCCTTTACCCTAGAGCCATTACCATCCTGCGCCTCAGAAGGACTGGCTACACCATTTAATTATGTCCTGCTTTTCTCTCTATTCAATCAATATCTCTCCAGAACAGCAAGAGAGAGAAAACCTTTTACATGTCTTTGCACAGAGTAGGCACTCAAGAAACAGGCTTTTTAAAAATTACTTGATGGTTTTCAAGCAAATTTCATATGAATCTATATAAATTAGGCATTTAAGCTCACTAGTTTGTTCTGAGAGTGCTGCTCTTCATTCTCTACCTTCTTCTTCATGCTTTGGTTTAAACCACATTAACTGCAGATGATCCAACAAAAGCACCATTATCACCTCTGCCTTAGGCCATTGTTAGTGCTTCCATCTGAGACTACTTCCAGTTCCCCCCAAACACCCAACCCCCTCCAACCTAGGTAATTGCTGCTTGTCATTCAGGCTTCCTACAAAGATATCCTCCCTGAGGATATTCTACCTGAGAACCAACCACTAATAAGGGTCTGGGCACTACTTACAAATGTCACCATAGTGCTCTGTGCTTGCCCCTGTCATGGCACTGATTATAGTGATTTGAAATTTCCTTTATATTTTCCTATTGCTCCAAAAACTAACACTTCTATTTAATGTAACCCCAGCACTGCCTATTGCCAGGCATCCAATAGTGTCATTCTAAGTGCTGGCCACTGTGCTGGAGCCAGGTACAGCAGTGAACAAGACTGACAAAATTCCTGTTATAACAAAGCTTACACTGTACTGGAAGAAGACAGAACATAAACACAGGAATAAATTAGTAAGATGATTTCTGAGGGTAATTAAGTGCCAAGAAAACAATAAGGTAGAACAATGGAACAGAATCACTGGCAATGTGCAGAATATTTTGTAGAGAATATAGTTAGGCAAAGTGTCTCAGTGGAGGTGATATTTAAGCTGGGGCACGACTGATGAGAAGAAAACAGACACAGAAAGTATAGGGAGGAGCACAAAAATGTGCAAAGGCCAGAATTTGCAGTGGGCATGCAAGGAAGTTTGTTTCAGGGCTGGTCTGAGCATGTTCTGGAGGGGCAGGAATTCTTGAACAACTTCTGTGGGAACCGGGCCAACTGGGCCAACGATCACTACCTAACTTGCTTACACCAAGCTCTGCCCCTCCTCACTTCAGCAGATCTACCCTTCCTAGTCACTTTTGCCTTGGTCCTTGCACTGGGGAGATCCACTCTCCCAGAAGACTAGTGCAAACCTTGACAACACCATTTCTCCCAAGTTGCACGTTTTTGCAGGGTCTGGGTCTCAGTAGGGGCAGGCCCTAAGAAGCCCACATGCACCTTGTTAAAATCATGTACCCGCCCATTTTGTTGCTTACAGATCTGTCCAGCCCCAGTCCCAGTTGTGGCTGCAGGTTTCATTTTAGAAACAGACCTGTATACACCTTGTTAAACTGGGAACCCTACCCTGGTGAATGACCAAACACTGCCCACAACAGCAGGACACATGCAACACCCACATAAGATACCCCCCAAAATGCCAGGTTCTGGTGAACAGGAACACTGCATCGTAGGGAACTAGAGGACTTCTTCATAAGGCCATCATTTTCAAAAGCAGGAGACATAGCTGACTTTATTAACATAGAGTTAGACAAAATCAGGAGACAGAGGAATATGTCCCACATGAAGGAATAGGCCAAAACCACAGCAAAAGAACTAAATAAAATAGAGATAAGTAATATGTCTGATAAAGAATCTAAAGTAATGATCATAAAGATACTCACTGAACTTGAGAAAACCATGTAGGACATCAGCAAGACCCCTATAGAGATTAAAAAAAAAACAGAGATGAAGAACACAATAAATGAAAAATACATTAGATAGAATAAATAGCAAGCTAGAGAAAGCAGAGGAACAAATTAGTGACCTAGAAAACAGAGTAATGGAAAGTAATCAAAGTGAGCAGGTCAGAGAAAAAAAAATGCCAAATAAGAATAGACTTAGGGAACTCCATCAAGCACAGTAAGATTTGCATTATAGGGATCCCAGCAGGAGAAGAGAGAGAAAAGAGTTGTAGAGAATTTATATGAAGAAATAATAGCTGAAAAGTTCCCTAATCTGGGGAAGAAAACAGATATCCAGATCCAGATCCAGATTCCCTCAACAAAATCAACCTAAGGAGGTTCACACCAAGACACATAGTAATTAAAATGGCAAAAAATACTGACAGAGAATTTTGAAAGCATCAAAAAAAGACCATTACATACAATGGAAACCCCAGAAAGCTACCAGCTGATTTTTCAGTAGAAACTGAAAATGGATAAAATGGATTTAAAAAAAAAGGACCCATCCATATGCTGTCTACAAGGGAATCACTTCAGACCTAAAGACATGCAAATAGATGTCAAAAGAAAACTGGGGTAACACTACTTATATCACAAAAAATACACTTTAAAACAAAGACTGTAACAAAAGACAAAACAATCCAACAAGAAAATATAACAATTATAAATATTTATGCACCCAAATACTTAAAGCAGCTGAAGAGAAACATAAAGGAACTAATTGGTAGTACTACAATAATGGTGAGGGGCTTTAATTCCCCACTTACATTGATAGATCATTAAAACAGAAAATCAACAAGGAAACAGTGGCTTTCAATGACACATGGGACCAGATGGATTTAACAGACTTATAACATTCCATCCTAAAACAACAGAATATACATTCTTTTCTCACAGAAAACATTCTCCAGGATAGATCACATATTAGGCTGCAAAACAATTCTCAACAAATTTGAAGAGACTGAAGTCATACCATCCATCTTTTCTGATCACAACACTATGACACTAGGACTCCACCAGAAGAAAAAAAAAATCTGGAAAGACCATAAATATATAGAGGTTAAAAAACATGCTACTAAACAATGAATGGGTCAATGCGGAAATCAAATTGGAATAAAAAAAATGCATGGAGACAAATGAAAATGAAAACACAACAGTCCAAAATCTTTAGGATACAACAAAAGTGGTTTTAAGAGGAAAGTTTATAGCAATACTGGTCACCTCAAGAAGCAGAAAAATCTTGAACCTACCTTATACCTAAAGGAGCTAGAAAAAGAGCAAACAAAACCCAAAACTAGCAGAAGGAAGGACATAATAAAGATTAGAGCATAAATAAATGATAGAGAAACTAAAAAACAAAACAAAACAAAAAAAAACACAAAAAAGCAATAGAACACATCAATGAAACCAGGACCTGGTTCTTGGGAAGAGAACAGCAAAATTGATAAACCTCTAGCAAGACTCATCAAAAACAAACAAAAAGCACAGAAGGACTCAAAAAAAAAAAATGAAAGAGAACTAGCAACTGACACCATAGAAATACAACTGTAAAATAATATGAAAAAATATATGCCAACCTAGAAGAAATGGATAAATTCCTAGAAACATATAACCTACCAGAGGCAGGAAGAAGCAGAAAATTTGAGCAGACTGATTAGCAGCAATGAAATTGAATCAGTAATTTAAAAACTCCCAACAAATTGATGCCCATGACCAGATGGCTTCACAGGTAATTCTACCAAACATTTAAAGCAGAGTTAATACCTATTCTTCTCAAGCTATTCCAAAAAATTTAAAAGGAAAGAAAACTCCCAAATTCATTCTATGAGGCCAGCATTACCCTCATACTAACACCAGATAAAGATACTAAAAAAAGAGAGAACTATAGGTCAATATCCCTGATGAACATAGATGCAGAACCCTCAATATTAGCAAACTGAGTACAACAATATATTAAATAAATCATTCATCATGATCAAGTGAGATTTATTCCTCGGATATAAGTTTGGTTCAGTATTTGCATATTAAAAAAATAATACATCAATAGGAGAAAGGATAAAAATGATATGATCATTTCAATGGATGGACAAAAAGCATTTGACAAAGTACAACATTCATTCATGATTAAAAAAAAAAACCCTCAACAGTGTAGGTTTGGAGAGAATATACCTCAACAAAATAAAGATCATATATAAAAAACCCACAGGTAAGTTCATACCCAATGAGAGAAAGCTCTTAGCTTTCCCCTGAGGTCAGGAATAAGACAAGGATGTCCACTCTCACCACTTTTATTCAACAGTACTGGAAGTCCTAGGCAGAACAATTAGACAACATAAAGAAATAAAACGCATTCAAATTGGTAAGGAAGAAATAAAATTTCCACTATTTGCAGATGACAAGATACTCTATATAGAAAACCTGAAAGACGCCACCATAAAACTACTAGAATTGATAAATGGATTCAGTAAATTTGCAGGATACAAAAATCCATGTACAGAAATATGTTACATTTCTGTATACCAGTAATAAAAAGCTACAGAAAGAGAAAATAAAGCAATCTCATTTACAATTGCACCAAAAATAATAAAATACCTAAACATAAACTTTACCAAGGAGGTGAATGACCTGTATTCTGAAATTATAAAATATTGACGAAAGACATTGAAGACAACACAATGGATTGGAAGAACAAATACTGTTAAAATGTCTATACTACCGAAAACAATCCACACATTTAATGAAATCCCTATCAAAATGCCAATAGCATTTTTCACAGAACAAGAACAAACAAACCTAAAATTTGTATGGAACCACAAAAGACCCCAAAGAGCCAAAGCACAATTCCAAATTTCATTATTTTAGAAAGCTGTAGTAATCAAACAGTATGGTACTGGCACAAAAATAGACATATAGATCAATGGAACAGAATAAAAAGCTGAGAAATAAATCCATAGTTGTATGGTCAATCTTTGACAAAGGAAGCAAGAATATGCAATGGGAAAAAGACATTCTCTTCCACAAATGGTGTTGGGGAAAACTGGCCAGCAACATGCAAAAGAATGAAATTGGACCACTTTCTTATACCACACCCAAAAATAAGTTTGAAATGTGTTAAAGATCTAAATCTGAGACCTGAAACCACAAAAATCCTAGAAGAGAACACAGGTAGTAATTTCTCTGACATTAGCTGCAGCAATGTTTTTCTAGATATGTATCCTAAGGCAAGAGAAATAAAAGCAAAAATAAACTTTTGGGACTACATTAAAATAAAAGCTTCTGCACAGTGAAGGAAACAACCAACAAAATGAAAGACAACCTACTGAACAGGGGAAGATATTTACAAATGACATACTTAATAAAGGGTTAGTATTCATGATATGTGAGGAACTGATACAGCTCAACACCCAAAAAACAAAAATGGCAGAAGAGATAAACACACATTTCTCCAAAGAAGACATCCAGATGACCAACACATGAAAACATGCTCAATATCACTCATCATCAGTAAAATGCATATCAAAACTATAAATGGCTTTTACTAATCACTTGTCAGAATGGCTAAAATAAAAAACTCAGGAAACAACAAGTGTTGGAGAGGATGTAAAGAAAAAGCCCTTGGGCACTGTTGGTGGGAATGCAAACTGGTACAACCACAATGGAAAGCAGTATGGAGGTTCCTTAAAAAATTAAAAATAGAACTACCCTATAATCCAGTAATCACACTACTGGGTATTTACCCAAAGAATACCAAACACTCATTTGAAGGGATATATACACCCCTATGTTTATTGCAGCTTTATAATTGCCAAACAATGGAAGCAGCCCACGTGTCCATCAACTGATGAATGGATAAAGAAGAGGTGGTGTGTGTGTGTGTGTATGGAATGGAATATTGCTCAGCCATAAAAAAGGAATTAAATCTTGCCATTTGCAATGACATGGATGGATCTAGATAGTATAATACTAAGTGAAATTGTGAAATTTATCAAAGACCAATACCATATTATTTCACTCCTATGTGGAATTTAAGAAATCAAACATATGACCAAAAAAAAAAAAAAAAAAAAAAAAAAGAGAGAGAGAGAGAGACAAACCAAGAAATAGACTCTTCACTATAGAAGACAACTGATGACTATCAGAGGGGATATGGGTGGGGGTGGGTGAAATAGATTAAAGGGATTAAGAGTACACCTGATGAAAACTAATATATGGAACTGTTGAATCACTATATTATACACCTGAAATTAATATAACACTGTACGTTACACTGTAATGAAAATTAGAAAGAATGAGTTTCTCACATGTCAGTGATTGCAGCTGAAGGTGGGAAATTCTTCCTGGTGCTTTGCTTTGTTTTGGTTTTCCCTGCAAAGAGTCTGAGATGACATATATGCACTTACATTCATTCATTTATTATGAAATTTATTGTCAAACTGGTTTCCATACAACACCCAGTGCTCATCCCAACAGGTGCCCTCCTCAATGCCCATCACCCACTTTGCCCTCCCTCCCACCCCCCAATAACCCTCGGTTTATTCTCAATTTTTAAGAGTCTCTTATGGTTTGGCTCCCTCCCTCCCTCCCTCCTTTTTTTTCCCCTTCCCTCCCCCATGGTCCTCTGTTAAGTTTCTCAGGATCCACATAAGAGTGAAAACATATGGTATCTGTCTTTCTCTGTATGACTTATTTCACTTAGCACAACACTCTCCACTTCCATCCACGTTGCTACAAAAGGCCATATTTCATTCTTTCTCATTGCCAAGTAGTATTCCACTGTATATATAAACCACAATTTCTTTATTCATTCATCAGCTGATGGCCATTTAGGCTCTTTCAAGCTGTTACAAAAAATAGAAAAGGAGGGAAAACTTCCAGACTCATTCTATGAAGCCAGCATTACTTTGATTCCCAAACCCTACAGAGATCCAGCAAAAAAAGAGAACTACAGGCCAATATCCCTAATGAATATGGATGCAAAAATTCTCAACAAGATACTAGCAAATCGAATGCAACAGCATATAAAAAAAGAATTACTCACCATGATCAAGTGCATTCCTTCCTGGGCTGCAGGGCTGGTTCAACATTCGCAAATCAATCAACGTGATACATCACATTAATAAAAGAAAAGATAAGAACCATATGATCTTGTCAATCGATGCAGAAAAGGCCTTTGACAAAATTCAGCAAACTTTCTTAATAAAAACCCTCAAGAAAGTCGGGATAGAAGGAACATACTTAAAGATCATAAAAGCCATTTATGAAAAGCCCACAGCTAACATCATCCTCAATGGGGAAAAACTGAGAGCTTTTTCCCTGAGAGCAGGAACACGACAGGATGTCCACTCTCACCGCTGTTGTTGAACATAGTGTTGGAAGTGCTAGCATCAGCAATCAGACAACAAAAGGAAATCAAAGGCATCAAAATTGGCAAAGATGAAGTCAAGCTTTCACTTTTTGTAGATGACATGATATTATACATGGAAAATCTGATAGGCTCCACCAAAAGTCTGTTAGAACTGATACGTGAGTTCAGCAAAGTCATAGGATACAAAATTAATGTACAGAAATCAGTTGCATTCTTATATACTAGTAATGAAGCAACAGAAAGACAAATAAAGAAACTGATCCCATTCACAATTGCACCAAGAATCATTAAATACCTAGGAATAAAGCTAACCAAAGATGTAAAAGATCTGTATGCTGAAAACTATAGAAAGCTTATGAAGGAAATTGAAGAAGATACAAAGAAATGGAAAAACATTCCATGCTCATGGATGGGAAGAATAAATATTGTTAAAATGTCAGTACTACCCAAAGTAATCTACACATTCATTGCAATCCCAATCAAAATTGCACTTACCTTTAAATGGAAGATAGGTGCAAAAAAAAAAAAAAATAACATGCAGATTAAAAAAGCAAATTAAAAGTACTTTCATTAGAGCTGGTCAAGGAAACTGGTGAGGCTACTCATTGTTAAAACTGATCAAAATCACCTATACAGCTAAACAAAATGAAAACTGAACAAGCTAATTTTGGGCAACTTTTCCTTCTTATTTTCTTATTTACAAATAAGATGTTTTGGTCCCAAATTTTCCAGGAAACTCATTCCTGTTACACTGATGATGTGAGATCTGTAATGAAAATTATTATCTTCATGGGTAACAATGAATTGAAACACAGACAGAAAGATATTAAAAAATGTAAACAAATCCCAAAGAGATATAGTTCAGTAGGCTGAACCACAAAGATATTACGCTTGTAAAGCTTCTCTTGGAAGAGCCAGACCCATTCTAATGCCAATCTCTCCTCATTCAAGGTTAGCAAATACAGCAAAGCAGTATCAGAATTTCCTCCTGGGTTATTAAGAATTATATAGCTGACTAGACCACCACCATTACCTTGAGTACCTTTACAATAAAGCACAATGAAGCCCCTAAAGTCAGCAGATTGTTGGGACTCAAACTCTAATTGACCAGCATGCTTGCCACTTCCCACTGGCAGCTGGGCCCACCACTAGAACAGGCTGTGATCACCATCATGCCCCAGTGGTCTCTTCAATCCCCCATGCAGCTGTGGCTGTGCTCTAATGCCTCCTTGGGAAGATAGGAAATGGCATTTCAGGGAGTACCTGGTGCATTATACAGTGATCTTCTTCAGTGAAAAAGGTCATATATATTAAAAAGATGGTTCCCATGGGTTATTGAAATTTTCTATTACTTGTATAAAACATTTTTCTTTATTCCCTTTTTTCTACCAGTGCTTTCTAAAGCCTCTGGGTGGCACATTTAATCACAAACTTGCCTTGCAATTGAGGGGCATGGTGGTACAAAGGGATCTGCATCAATTGTTACTTCCCCAACCCCCCAATAACCTTTCTACATTTATTTTTCCCTATGTTTCTGTATTTAGCATTTTCTTTCTCTGTAAATGCAATACAAAATGTTCTATGTTATTTGTAATTTAAGAATCATCTCAAGTTATAAAACCTCAGATCAGAATAATCAATTACATATATGTGGAATACTGGCAGAGGAAATTGGAAAGACACCATGAGAAATAACAAGGATTGGAAACAATACTTGATGGACAAGAGTAGAACTTGATGGGTGTTTTAATCAGGTGTGTGACCTTAAACATTGCTTAACCCTTCATGGGCCTGAAACTCTTCATTTGGGAAATAAAAACTCTTAATTTGCTTCTAACACTGTGCTTCTTCCTTGGCAGTTCCTGTATGGCATGAATATTTATCATTTAAAAATCTTTTATTGGGGCGCCTGGGTGGCGCAGTCGGTTAAGCGTCCGACTTCAGCCAGGTCATGATCTCGCGGTCCGTGAGTTCGAG
Organism: Felis catus; assembly: GCF_018350175.1. Lineage (NCBI taxonomy): Eukaryota > Metazoa > Chordata > Mammalia > Carnivora > Felidae > Felis > Felis catus. The sequence continues at coordinate 63,339,175 of NC_058379.1, read as the reverse complement.
CCCCGCGTCAGGCTCTGGGCTGATGGCTCAGAGCCTGGAGCCTGTTTCCGATTCTGTGTCTCCCTCTCTCTCTGCCCCTCCCCCGTTCATGCTCTGTCTCTCTCTGTCCCAAAAATAAATAAACGTTGAAAAAAAATTAAAAAAAAATCTTTTATTTAGGGGTGCCTTGTAAGCTCAGTCGGTTGAGCATCTGACTCTTGATTTCAGCTCAGGTCATGATCCCAGGTTCATGAGATTGAGCCCCATGGTAGGCTCTGTTCTGAACACAGAGCCTGCTTGGGATTCTCTCTCTCCATCTTCCCCCCTCCCCTGCTCACAAACATGCACATTCTCTTTACCCAATTAAATAAACATTACTTAAAATTTATATAGATAAGATATAAAACATTGGAAGAATATGTTACATATCCTGGTTTTGAACCCTAATATAGAAGCTGTTATTTCTTATTATGTTACTCGGGTTCTGAACCACTAAAAACCATTAGTGGACTAAAAATTATTCCTGGTGATACTGTTGAAATATTTATAGCCTTTAAACAGACCAAAATTACTAAGCATAAAGCCCAGAATCTGTAAAAATAAATGTTTTTTGGACTTATTTTCTTCTTACGTGTTTGGATTCATGTTCTTCCATTGAATCTATAGTATATTGATTCCAATATCTGATATAGGGATGACTAATTATGGTTTGTCAATATTGATGTGAGATCAAATTTATTGAAATGTTGGAATTTTACAGTATGTTTTCAATTTAACATTTTTCTTAAAAATAAAAACTTTAGGTGAATTTTTTAATGAATATAAATAGATAAAATATTTACTAAGTTTAATTTCCTTTTGGATTTCATTATAACGAATGTGAAAATTAATGACTTGTAACATGGAATTAATATTCTGATAATGAATCTAAGAATATACACTACTACATTTCATGCTTTGAAATAGCGTGTTCATGATTACTGTGTTACTTACCAAAGGAAGGAGTAGCTACAGAGTCAAATATACCTCAACTGGCTACAATAATATAATAAGCAGTTATGTCATCTATCATTTGCTTATACATTTTCAATACAAATCTATGGATGGGATTTTTCTATTTTTTTTCATATTAAGATTATTACATTGGACTTTTAACTGAATTTTGATGTTTCCAATGATGTGTGATAGTTACAGTTTTGTAATTAGGAAACATTTCATAAATGTGTTTGTATAAAAATATTTTTCAAATGTGTAAGAAAAAAATATACAGATTTAAAGACTTTAACCCTCTTCTACTCTTTCCAAAGAAAAATTATCTTTGCTAGAAGAAATAATATCCATACATAAAATATAATCCAAAATGATGATAACTCAATGGTAGGGTATCATTGAATGAATCTTCACTTCCCCCACTGATTTGGAATGCTACCCAATGCTATATCAAGCTCCTATATATTTTATAATCTTGTTTCTAGACTCTCCATCACATTGTATTGGTCTGTCTAGCCCTTAACTAATAACCCACTACCTGAACTGCTACAGATTTACAGATATCTGTCTGTAGTAGGATGAATCCAACATTATTATTGTTCTTCTCTCCGCCTCCTTACTAGAATTCAAGTATTTTCTTTCCTATTTTTACCTTTATTCTTTCCTATGAATTTTACTATCTCTGTGTAACATTCAAATCCTGAAATCTTTTGAAACTTAGAATGTATTTTTTATTGAAATTACACATTACTTTGAGATGATTTATAATCTTTGTGATATTGAACCTTCCCACTAGAAACGTAAGTCCATAATGTTATCTGACTTCAGAAACTAAAATAAACAGGTTTTAATGTAGTTTGCAAAATCTGACCAGACCTAATTCATTTTGTGACTAACCAGGATCTGATGTGATCTGAGTCTTCAATATATCCTGTTTACTGTGAATGTTAAAATATTTAGCTATAGAAATATTACTGTACTTGAGGAAATGGTGATGCCCCAAATTCAGAGGGGGACTTATTATATAGTACATTTGTTTGAGTTTTTCACTAATGTACCATACAGAAAACGTACACAAATTATAAGTATACACTTTGTAAATTATCACAAAGTGAACTCACCTTAAACCACCAAAGGAACTACATATTATCTCCTAACACTAAAGAATAGTTTTCTTGTGTTTCGATTTTCTAAAAGTATATTAATGTAACAAGAGGAGAAATTGGATGTGGGGTATATGGGAACTATCTGTACTTTGTCACATTTCTCAAAAACGTTTCATAGATTTGATTTCTGTCACTAAACACTATTGTGTAAGATTTATAGAAGTTTTATATAGCAATTTCATTCATGTGCATTGAACAGTATTCCATTCTATTAATGCACAACAAATTATCAAATTCACTTATAACACTTGTGTTGCTTTTAGTTTTTTTTTGTTATTTGTGATAATGCTGATATGTACATTTTTATAGAAGTTGTTTGGTAAGTATATCCATACATAGTCACTGAAGAAGGTTTCTGGTCACAGAGACTTAATTGTGGAAAGGTCTTAATTACATATTTAATTCCTTATATAAGGTATAGAGGATAATAGAGATTTTCTGTTTCTTCTTGTGTAAGTTCTGGTAAATTTTGTTTTAGGAATTTGTCCATCTAACTTGTCAGATTTCTTGACACAAATATAACATTCCCTAATTACTTTCTTTAAGATTGCAGGATCTGTAGTGATGTCCACCTTGTCATTCTTTTTTTTTTTTTTTAAGTTTAAGAGGGAGAGTGTGCATGTGAGTGGGGCAATGGCAGGGAGCAAAAAAACCCAAGCAGGCTCCACACCGTCAGCACAGAGCCCTACATAAGGCTCGAACTCCCGAAACATGAGATCATGACCTGAACCAGAATTGTTAGTTGGACTCTTAACCAAAGGAGCCACCAGGTGCCCCTCTCCTTTGTCATTTTCAATACTGTTTACTTGTACCCTTTTTCCACCTTTAAGCTGTCTTGCCTGGGGTCTATCAATTTAACACCTTTGGACTTAGAAAATAATCATGCAGTGGAAAAGACTACTTCATTGGTTTCTGTCTTTATCATTCCTTCCCCTGGCTTCCTTTCAGTTTAATTTCCTGATTATTATTTTAACTTATTGAGGTTGCTTTTGATCATGAAATTTGAGCGTTTCCACTTTTCTAAAACATGGATGTAGTGCTATAAACATCATTCTGAACACAGCATTAGATATCCCACAAGTAGTGATGTGATTTTCATGTAATATCTTTTTTGACTCAGTGACTATTTAGAATTCTATTTTACAAAAGTATTTGGGAATTTCTTCTTTTAAAAATTAATTTATAGCTTATTCCATTTGTTTAGGAATATACAATGACTTTGATTCTTTGCAGTGTTTTGAGACTTTATAGCTTAGCATGTAGTCAATATCTATAAATGCTTCAGGTTCATTTGAAGAAAATGAAGTTTTCAGTTGTTGGGTAGAGCAGCTTATATGTAAATTATATAAAGTGTGGTGTTTTGTTCAAACTTTCTACATCCTTACTTATCTACATAATCTTTCAATTGCTGAGGGAGAAGAGTTAAAATTTTTAGTTCTGTGCACTTACAAAATGAGGCTGTGACTTTTAGTACAAACAAATGTAAAATATCATCATGATAGATTCATCTTTTAAATTAATAACTTATCTATTTTGTCTGATATTATATCAATATAAAATCTTTTTGTATTAATTTCCATTCAAATTTCACTGTATATCTTTACATTCAAAGTGTTTCAACTGCAAGTGTTAAAAAAAAGATTGTCAGACCAACTTTTTTTTAAAACTAGATAGGGTGCTGCATTTACATATAAATGGTTTTGGTAGATTCTATTTCTTTACAATTCTTTGTGAGCTGAGTATACATCCTGCTTCATTGACTTCAGGTTTCTCCATTTGTCTTTTGACCTCTGGGATGTAGGTAATTGCCCACTGCTCTGTCATGGAAACATCATATCCCAGATAAGATGTGCTCTTTGGGCCTGAGTTTTAGAACAAGAAGACAAGAGAGACAAACCAGATCCCAAACCACAGCCTGGAGCTGACTGTCACAGTCTACCCTCCAGCTGCTAATAAGCAGTGAGAGCAAGAAACACTTTTGCAAGCTACAGAGATTTTGAGAGGCTGTTTTTGTATATATATAGCCTAATGAAAGCTGATTAATTTTAGAAAATCATACCATAATGTGGTGTTGCTATAGAAAACACATAAGATATGTGTCCATTAACTTCTGAGTTAGGAAAAGGATTAAAGGACTCTGAAAAATAAATGGCATCTATGCAGTGCCAAAACATTTGGTAAGACTGTCACCTATGATTCCTTGGAAATCAGACAAGTTAATATATGACTTTGTCTAATTGCTGGTAAGAAAGAATCTTAATAACTTTAGTTGGTTGGTTTTAGCTGTGTTTCTTGAGTTACTAGAAGATACAAATGAGTTCGAAAAAGGATTGGGGTGTTGGCCAGCAGGAATGAAAGCCCTTGGTGAGGTTGATATTTCACAGACCAGAAAGGACCTGGCTTTGAAATCAGACCTGTTTTTATATACCAACTCAACCATTCATTAGCAGTATGACATGGTATATCAGTTAAGAAAAAGTGGCTTATGCTCTGGTTACAAACAACTCCAAAATGTCATCAGCTTAAAAGAACAAAGTTCCTTAGTTAGGTCTGGTGAATATATCCACCCTGGTGAACCAGGAGCACTATTTCCCCTTATCCTTGTCATAGTTCCTCAAGTGTCCAGGCTGATGGAGTCTCTAGTTCACCATATACTTCCATTTGGCAGGAAACATGAACATATAAATATATAGACATGTGAGTAACTTTAACAAATAGATCAATAAAGGGGCACCTAAGTGGCTCAGTCAATTGAGCATCCGACTTTGGCTCAGGTCATGATCTCATGGCTCGTGAGTTCAAGGCCCGTGTCAGGCTCTGTGCTGACAGCTCACAGCCTGGAGCCTGCTTCACATTCTGTCTCTCTCCCTCTCTCTGACCCTCCCCGAATCACGTTCTCTTTCTTTCTCTCTCAAAAAGTAAATAAAATAATAATAATAAATAAATAGATCAGTATGGGCATAGAGGTCATCAAAACATATTGAGTCAAGGCAGCCTTATTCCTGCTTTCTTCAAGCCAATGTGAATAATCTGGTAGAGCTTCATGGGAGTGCTAACATTTGACCAGAATTATTAGCACACAGCTACAGTGACCTATAATCCCCTGTTTAAATTTATTTTTTTAATGTTTATTTATTTTTGAGAGATACAGAATGCAAGTGGGTTAGGGGCAGAGAGAGAGGGAGATGCAGAAGCAGGCTCCAGGCTCTGAGCTGTCAGCACAGAGCCCGATTGGGGCTCGAACTCACGAGCTGTGAGATCATGACCTGAGCTGAAGTCAGACACTCAACCAACTGAGCCACCCAGACACCCCAATAGTCCCCTGTTTAAATATTTGTCCATCACTTATGTTTGAATCTTAATTCACAGTTATTAAATCCAGGTATTTTTATTAATCATCCTTTCTTCTCTAATCTCTCTAATGGTGATTTAGGTGCTGTGTCTGAGACATTAAAGAGGTGATAAGGCATAGTTCTTGATCTCACTCAGTTTGTAATCTCTAGAGGACCCACTGCAATAACATGCACCACAGCATGGATTAGTACCACAGAACTTGTAAAGCTCTAACCATGCTCTGAGGGGTTGGCCAGAGACTTATCTCATAATAAGTGATGTTTTGCTTTTGTTTTCTTTTGCCAGAGGATTGTTTTTAAAGTTCACAGCAACGTCAGATTGGCTTATTCTTAACTGAAACCTCTCGACTATAACAGTGGTTACAGAGTTTTAAATATGTACTCAGCATATATGATGCACCTTTTATAGAGAATGTCACTAACAAAAAGCCTTGAGGTAGATGTGATTATCCTACATTACAAATGAGAAAACTGAGACCAAAAGGTAAAAGAAATTTATCCGAATTTGCAAAACTCAAATGCAGGAGAGATGAAACTTGGAAACCCAGCAGTTTTATTTGAAAGCCATGGTTTGGGCCATGGTGCTTTGGTACCTTTTACTGAAATCTGGAGAATTGATTTTTAGTAAGTTCTAATCAATTTCCCTTTTACAGATTCTGATTTCTCATTTGTTCTTCAGGTTTAGAAAGTTTTTGATCCAAGCATTCCTCCCTTCTTCTTTTTAATATTATTTATTTTTTCCTTAGGTATCTACAGAAGAAGGCTTGAGTCTGGCCAGGGAATATAACTGTGCTTTTTTTGAGACTTCTGCAGCCCTCAGATTCTGCATTGATGACGCCTTTCACGGTCTAGTGAGGGAAATCCGCAAGAAAGAGTCCATGCCATCCTTCATGGAAAAGAAACTGAAGAGAAAAGACAGCCTATGGAAGAAGTTAAAAGGCTCACTGAAGAAGAAGAAAGAAAGCACGACATGATATCCTTGCTTCTAACTCCCTTATTCTCTTTCTGAATTTTATCAGTTGGACAATTCCATGTGTTGCATTTGGCTTCAATATTTTCTGTCTCTCTCTCTCCTTCTCTTTAAATATCTGCCTATAGGTAAAAGCAAGATCTGCATAACTGTACCTCTTGAGATAGTTTTGTTTTGCCCTTAACAGTTGGATGGATTTTGTCAATCAGCTGGATATGCTGTTTAAGTTTTTACAATATATTACTAAATAAAATTGACATTCCAATTGCCTCATTTCCCTTTAAAGAGTCTAGCTTCATTTGGTATGCTGTCTGGTTATAGAGGAAATTCAAAATTGCAGACAGAATGATAAAAGGCTCAGGGGATCTGCCTTTGCCTGATAAGACTCTGATTGTTTGCATTTCAGGAATCTCAGTAAATAATGAAGAAGCTCAGGAAACAATTCAGAGCAGGAGTCTGCAGCCTTGTTTTTCCTTAACTGTAGAAGGCTAGGTGCTTTTTAGTGAAGATAAACCTTAGTGGAATTATTAATAATAGGAACCAGTTGTGGCTTGTTGGAGGGCTGAAAGGAAATATCCCGGTATTTGCAGGGCTCTGCCCTGTTAGGCTTTGGCAAAATTATCACAGTAAAGTCACTGAGCTGTGGCAAAAGGATATTTTTCTTGTAGCCAGAAGAGAGGCTAATAGGAACTTGGTGGTTCAGATATTCATAAAAAGACACACTGTTCCCTCTCAGTGGGAGTCCCTCTTAGGACTGCTTCACCTACAGGGCAAGAGGCTTTTTGACCCAGGGACCCTATATTATCATGGGGTTAATTTCCCATCTCTTCTTACTTGAACCATGAAACACTACCAGTTAGAGGATTCTTTTTCTTACTTTACAATGGATCATCATGCAAAATGAAATTGTCTATTCACTCATTGATCCCACTGTGTAATTTGGTTTATTCCAATTAAAGCTTAGAAAGTACCTAACTTGAACAGTTCTGAATGTCTAACAGACAACTGTTATTTAACAGCTAAACATGGGTTGGAATCCATCCAACCAATCTTCATGTGTTGGGGCAGTTTTTATTATAAATTAGAAAATAGGATGAAGGGTACACATACAGCATTCAAACACATATTTTTTTTAATTCACAATACCCCTAGCATTTGTTAATCTCTGAAAATGCAGGAATGACTCAAGGTAGCTTAACATATAGTGGGAAAACTCACTTGGCTGAAGAATAGTTGGATTACACATTATTAGGTAAGAAGACGCATTTCATATAGTAACATAGTTAACTGGAAGGAATTTAGAGATCATAATTTTTCAACTGGCACACTAAAATTTCAGCTTTAGTAGTGTACTTGTGGGTCCTTTTATTGCTTGGAGCCAAGGCTTTTGTCGAAACCACATGGACTTCATTGCTCTTGCTCCTATGCCCAGGGATCAAGGCACCAGGCATGCGATTAACTGCTGCCAACTCCCCTCCTTTGGTTTTTCTTCAACCCTCATATTCCATGGTGTAGGACACAAATTAATCAATTTTTTCCCATTCCATAGTGTCCTGAAACCAAATCCACTATATATTTTCATTCTCAGGCATTCATAATTAGGGGAAAAAACATTTTAAAAAAGAACACATGGAGATGATATAAAGATATTCCTAGAGAACTGGTTGCTTCCTCCTTTTCTTGGTCCTGAATGTTTAATACTCTGTTTCTGTCTTGTTAAAAATGGTTTAGTACATTCTTTGCCTTCTGTACATTCTTCTCCCTTTGCAGCCCCTGACCGCCAGAATTTTTCCAAGCCTGAGAAGACCCTGTGAATACTATATTCCACCAGACTCTTCTGTTTGCTAGAAGATGCAATCTAGGAAACATAGTACTTGGCACTTAGTTTTAGATGATGAAACTATATCTTTGAAAACCTGATTACTGCCCAGTCTATGAATACTAATAGTATTTGGTGCATTTCCTAACATGACGGAGTCTTTGTAAGTTTTATTACTGTAAGCTCCACTGCCTTTGGCTCTAGAATTTTGTATCTCTTTTATTCCTTCACTTTCTTTATACTCCTTGAGTGCTGATAAATAATTTATATAGTTTAGAAATTTTTAGTGAGGTTTAGATTGGGTAACATTTGCCAGGTCTAACCATTTCACTCTATGGAAGGAAGAAGGTCTGTAAATTATCACCTAGGGCTGCATGAATTTGAGATAGTTATCACAAGCAGAGATTGAGGCAGACTTCAAACATTCATTTAAACCATTCTTCCTTCTTTCTTCTGGAAGACTGGGCAGAAGGAAATGTTCCAGAAGAATACAACCTAGATATTTCTGCCCAAGGTCTATTGATTCACACTCTCCTGGCATAAGACCAAAATGTCAGAATCTTGTTTTTGATCATTATCCCTGAAAACTTCCAACTGGAACTAGAAAATCTAAGTCAATCTCAAAAGCTCAGGAGAAGAAAACCACAAACTACACATGCCTACATTGCCAAGGAAGGGTCAAGAAACTCTTGAAAATAATCATCTGTATCCATTGTAGATGAATGTGTAATCACCAACACATTTTATCAAATAGTAAAAGCCTACTATGCACTAAGCACTTTTATAGATAGCACACTCACGTATATATGGTGTAAGTGCGTGTTTAATGAGGCACTTAGGAAATCCTAAATACAGTTTTCTGTCCTCTAGAAATGTATCATGTATCTATTTCTAGGTGCTTTTCATTAACATATCTTGTAGGTCCCCGTGATAAAATAATTTCTCAGATCAGCTATAAGAGCAGTCTAAAGTATTATATTTTGTGTTTAGTTGAGCTTGGGAGCTTCTATAGAAAATGCCAGTGAGGAAAAAAACATGGACACTTGGGCCAAACATTACACACATCACATTCAGATGTGCAAGGAACAAATAGCTGCTTATTTCTAACTCATCTGTTCTTTCTCAAGAGCCCCTGACTAATGGGTAGTTGGGCGGGGGGTGGGGGTGGGTGGGAAGGGGGGGGTTAGAGGGCACTAAATTTTAGTTCAGTGCAGTAATTTAATGCTAATATGGGGCAATCATTTAAGAAATATCTCTAAGTAATACAACCTCTGCCTTGTGTACTTAGGTCAGTGTTTTATCAAATTTTTGCCCTGTTTATTCTCCCTTATCAAACTGCATCTGTGTACAAGGGAAAGGTGTGGTTTACGGGACCTTATGGCAGTAGAGTTCCCTCGTCATCTTCTAAGTCCCACAGTACCCTTTGCATCCTCTTTAATCTTTTTAAGCAAGGGTCTGCCAACAAATTGGAAAACTTAGAAGAAATGGATAAATTCCTAGAAACATAACCTACCAAAACTAAAGCAGGGAGAAATAGAAAACTTTAGCAAACAGGTTACCAGCAATGAAACTGAATCAGTAATCAAAAAACTCACAACAAACAAAAGTCCAGGACCATATTGCTTTACAGATGAATTCTACCAAATATTTAAAGAAGAGTTCATACCGGGGCAGCTGGGTGGTCCAGTTGGTTGGATATCCAACTTTGCCTCAGGTCATGATCTCGCGATTCATGAGTTCGAGCCCCTCATGGGGCTATGTGCTGACAGCTCAGAGCCTGGGTCTGCTTCGGATTCTGTGTCTCCCTATCTCTCTGCCCCTCCTCTGCTTGTGCCCCGGCCCCTCCCCTCTGAAAAATGAATAAACATTGAAAAAATTTAAAAAAAAGAAGAGCTCATACCTATTCTTCTCAAAATATTCCAAAAAATGGAAGAGGAAGGAAAACTTCCAAATGATACTCTGAGGCCAGCATTATCTTGATAAGTAAAACCAGATAAAGGTATCACAAAAAAAAAGAAGAAGAAGAAGAGAGAGAGAGAACTATAGGCCAATATCTTTGATGAATATAGATGTAAAAATCCTCAACAAAACATTAGCAAACAGAATCCAATCATACATTAAAAAAAATCATACACAACAATCAAGTGGGATTTATTCCCAGGATGCATGGATGGTTCAATATTTGCAGAACAGTTAACATGATACATCACATCAATAAGAGAAAGGGTAAAAACCCTATGATCATTTCAATAGATGCAGAAAAAGCATCCAACAAAGTACAACATGCATTCATGATAAAAACCCTCAACAATATACGTTTAGAGAGAACATACCTCAACATAATAAAGGCTTTACATGAAAAATCCACAGCTAACATCATACCCATCATTCCTAGGTCAGGAACAAGACAAGGATGTCCACTCTTACCACTTTTATTCAACACAGTACTGGAAGTCCTAGCCACAGCAATCAGACAACACAAAGAAATAAAAATTACCAAATTGGTAAGGAAGAACTAAAACTCTCAGTATTAGCAGATGACATGATACTATATATAGAAAACACTAAAGACTCCACCAAAAAAGTACTAGAACTGAAGTGAATTCAGTAAAGTCACATGATACAAAATCCATGTACAAGGGTCTGGCCAAGTTCTTTTTTTTTTTTCAATTTTATTTTATTGTCATAAAATTGTCATAATTGTCAAAAAAAACCCACTTGACATGAGATCTACACTCTCAATAAATTTTTAACTGTACAATATATTATTGGTGACCAAGGTACAATGTTGTACATCAGATCTCTAGAACTTATTCATCAGCTTGAAACTTTATGGCCTTTCATTAGTAATTCCCCATTTCGTCCCCACCCCCCAAGTCATGGCAACTATCTGATTCTGTTACTGGACTCATTGACTCAGTGGCATGTTGAAGGTAGGCAAGTTGGGCCATGACAAAAAAGCACTTTCTGCTAGTGTCCATGAAATTGCTCTTTGCTTTTGGGTCTAAAGGTCCTTCCCAACATGGTGCCTTTATTCTGACCCCATGTCTCCTTCAGGCACCTCTGTCAGCACCTGTGCCTCTCTTTGGGATAGCTTTCATGCCACACACAGGCCATGGGGATTCCCGAGTGCTGCCTCAGTAAAGCTTTGCAACTCTGCCCCCCACCTCTGTCTAGTTCATGTGGGGCTGCCCACAAGGAATCTAGCTTACTCCTAGTATTAATGAGCAAAAGTGATATATATACATAGATCAATGAGAATGTGTTCTATCAGCTGTAAACAATAAGTGTGCCCATGATCATGGGACTTGGTTACTAGCCCAAGTTTGAAATTTCCCTGTGGATGACTGTAGGGAATCCCCCACCATTAATCAGCCTGAGGGACCTAGGGTGCAGAATTAGGAAGAGGATCTCAATGTATAGTCCATTTGCTTTTTAGTATCTCTTTTCTGCAGGCCATCTGTTTGGAGTAGGCTGCATGTTTTTCTTTTCTCTAAGTATTTTTTTAACAACATGCTGGCATGTAAAATAAACAAGAAAACAGAATTTAATAGTCCAAGATGAGAAATGATTTGCTTGTTATAGGTGGCTTCTATTCTTCTGCTTTTAAAGCACCAAAATACACTGCTTTTAAATATGGGAACCCATCTCAATAAAGACGTTACATATTTTTTTAAAAAGCCATGGATCTAGCAAAATTTTAAGGTAGAATATATTTTAAAATATTTCAAAACAGAGTGTTCCCCATCACACATGTAATATCTAAGAATAAGTCTTTTGAACATCTTTATATAAATTGAAGTTGTTCTTCTGGTTTGGGTCTTTACATGGTACTAGAAGATACACTAAAACCTACCTCACCTAAATCCTTTACTGTCAGCTCGCACTTGAACCCTTGAGCTTTGCTTGAGATTTTCCCATTAGAGTTTCTATCCAAGGTTAGATGGCAAAGTGCCCATCATTTTATTCGGGCTATAGATCTACTATAAACGTAAATTTAAGAAAGTAGAAAATTTCTCATTAAAATATCAATGACATAAATATATTTGTCCTATGGTTGCTACTTTTAACAGCAGAGCAGAGGGGCCTATGATGGAAAGGACAAAGAATGTGTGAATTTTTATGGGTGAAGAAGAGCACCTAGACCATGCATCATTTAGGGGATAGCAGGTCCACGTAGCCTACTGTACCTAAAAGTGGGGGATGTACAGGATAGAACAATGCAAACAGCAAGGTGAGAGGATCATGAAGAAATTAAAGGAATGCTGTCCAGCAAAGCTAGCAGTAAGAATGTGCAGAATGTACAGAAAACTCACACTGTATCCTACTTCGTTTGACCTTTTGCTTCAGTCCTTTTCTGCCTCTAATATTCCATTACATATCAAGATAATTTGGTGTAACCCTCTCCTTTCAACATACTAGTGTAAATCATGAAACTGTATGGATAAGAAAGGACATCAATAAATCAACATTTCAGCCCTGTAAAAAATAGGCACAAAGTTCTAATATCTGTGACATATGTATCCAATTCATTTAAAAAATATATCCTGTAGTAATTAACCTTTGTTCCCCCAAAAAAGTTAAATAAAAATAAGTCAGTTAATTAATCAATTAAATACTAGTGTTTCAAGCAACCATAAAAATCCTGATAACCTGGTTCCCTCCTATAGGAGAGGGAACTGAGGTTTAGAGCAAAAAGAAGAAGCCTGCAGGCATGCAAGGTCAGCCAGGCCTCTTCACCTTCATTCTGGTGATCCTTTTAGTGCCCCTCAATGCCCTTTAGGGACCAAAAAGGCTAAAAACCAATATGAAAATGCCTGTCCCTTTAATGTTTTCTGGTCTTTCAAGGAAGAGACAGAGAGGGAAGAGATATGTGACAACTTCAGGCTCATGAGGTGTCAGCAACTCCAGACACCAATTTCTGCTAGAATAACTTTAGGTTACTATATGTTCCATTTTTAGTAAAAATTATCTCAAAAGAAGGAAAAAATTCTTCTGATATGCCCAGCATGCCACTAAGATCACAACAACAATTTATTCTGTGGACTGTCTGTGTTGCAATTTGGGTATCATTCAGCTTTCTCTAGAGGTGTAATTAAAACCCGCTAATAAATAAATGAAAAAAAAGGTGGTTTCTAGAATAGATCCGCAGTGTCTCTTTAAAATCTATGAAATATGAGGACTGTTTACCTCCTTTTTTTAGCTTAGGCCAATAGGACACTGAGAGCAATGCTATTGTAAGTCATCCTTTGGATAGTGCTTTAGACAAGGGAGCAAGCATGTCAACTAAGGGGAATTTACCAAAGATTTAAAATGTATCATTATTGAGAAGTGCTGGACTTACAGCAATTAGAGTGTATGTTTATGTGCAGAAGAGGTAAAGAGATGAATAAAAACACTATCAGTGTGCCACTGCCCTGGAGACACCTGAAAAGCTCAAAACTACTATGAATTACACATACAAAAGTTCTCTGTTCACATCATGCCTAAATCACACATAGACTATAATTTTCGTTCACTCAAGTCCTTCACCTTTCTGAGAGCTAATCAGCTGCCACATAACATGGAGATGAGACCAGGACACAAAAAGGATAGTCTTTGAATGGTTTATCTTGGCCTTTGGCATACGTTATTTTCTCTTCCTTCCTCCCTCTCTTCTTCCCTCCCTCCCTTGCTTTCCAGAGACAAAGAGCATGAGCAGGGGAGGAGCAGAGGGACAGGGAGAGAGAGAACCTCAAGGCTCCACACCCACCACAGAGCCTGATGCCAGGCTAGATCTTACAGCCATGAGATCATCACTTCAGCCAAAATCAAGAGTCGGACACCTAACCAGCTGAGCCAGCGAGGTACCCCCACATAATTTATTTTATAGCATAACCTGTGAATTTATTAGGTTTTTTATAGGTTAATAATAGAAATTATTTGTATCCTTCCTTCTGTCATTGAGAGGAAGGAAGAACTCTATAGACATAAATATAGGACCAAAAAAGTCAAACTAAAATGATAGATGATCCACTAATTTGCAAATAGCTAATTCACTGCATATATGCATATAACATGCATATATTCATGCATGTTAATCCACTCAACATTCATTTATTCCTGTATTTGTTCACTTAATATTTTTGAGCTCCTGTTGTATATAGCATACCTTGCTTGGCATTTTTTAAATTAACTTCTCAGTAATCACATAATAAACCAAACCATTCAAATATACATTGAAGAATACTTCCTGAGTACCTACTCTGTCAAGTACTGAACTAAGCTCTGGGGATATAATTATACAAAAACAGGGCTGGTCCTTGGACTCTTGGAGCTTATAGTCTAAAGAAGAGGGGCGCCTGGGTGGCTCAGTCAGTTAAGTGTCCGACTTCGGCTCAGGTCATGATCTCACAGTTTGTGAGTTCGAGCCCCACATTGGGCTCTGTGCTGACAGCTCGGAGCCTACAGCCTGCTTCAGATTTTGTGTCTCCCTCTCTCTGCCCCTCCCCTGCTCATGCTCTCTCTTTCTTTCTCAAATAATAAATGAACATTAAAAAAATTAAAGAAGAAACAGAGCAATGAACTATTTAGATTTGTAATTTTAAAATAGGGACTATAACCAATACTATAATAGGAAGCTATGGAGTGAAAATATTTTCCATTAGTAGGGGAATTTTAGTAGGTGAGGACTTCTCTGAAGACATGAAGATTGGCTTGGGATACCAAGGAGAAGCACCATTTATTTAGGCCAAGGGGAGAGGGATGATGTTAAGGTGTTCTGGGCATCAAGAGTAGCATGCACATCAGCCCCAAGGTGAGTGGATGCATGGTGAGTATGGGTGATTGGCATAGCAGGGATGGAAAAGAGTTCTATGATATGAGTAGACAGGAAGAGAAATTGGGAATAAGACCATGCAGGTCTGTTCAGGGTGAGAGTTATGAGTTTGTTCTTCATCCTATGAAAAATGAGATCCTGTTAAAAAGATTTAAACGGATGAATTAAAAATTATTTGCCTTGTAAAATAGTAATTCTGGCTCTGGAGAATAGATTAGGAAGAGAATAAAATACCATAACTCCATTTTATCAGAAATTATCTAATTGAATACCTATAATTTACTCAGGGCTGAATAAAAATTTTCGAAAACTGGTCACCCTCTGGAACATGTGATGCTGTCATTTTTATAGCAATGACCATACATTCTTTCCTCTTATTCACATTGAAGTTTACAAAGCCCTTCTCTGAACAGACCAAGGAATTTATTCATTCTTCGGGATTCTTTCAACTATATCCAGGAAAGTATGGCTAATGCATGTCATGATTTCATTGAACATCCTTATAGTGTTCCCTAATATGCTGGTATTCCCACACATCAGTCTTATGCCTATTATGACATCTTGATTTCTGCAACTCATCCCAATTCATTAATGTCACTCCTTGGACATTCAGAACACAATCTATAGGAATTGATTGAGGTTATTTTGTTGTACTGTGTTTTATTGTTAATTGAGAAGCTAATCAAGTTCGTAGAGATCACGGAAGATGAAGGTATCAAACTTCATTAGTAGAAAACAGGATGTGTTTGCCCAATAACTGGAGACTCTTGTTACAAAGAAAGAAGATCATCAGACCTTAAGAGGTTGTGCCCAAGGAAAATGAATGTGGTGAGGATACATCACATCTGTGAGAAACAAGGAAACAAAACTTATTTTTTTTTCCTCAAAGTTTTTCTGAACCTCTAGTTTGACCCTGTTGTTAATCTCAGTAAAAGGAAGGAAAGTGAACAAATATTGTGATCTTTCATTATATGTCTTGTTTTTATGTTTCTGTTTCTAGTTCCCTAATCTAATGTAACCTAAATGGGTTCATATTTTCCAAGAGAGCTTTATCCCTTTGGAGCTCTGAAGGAGAACAGAAAACAAAAGTAAACAAAGTACATGATAAAGAACATAGTGATTCTCACAAAGTTCAGGTTATTTGTCCTATAAAACTAACCCCTGACTAGGGATGCAGTAAATATACATTTTCAAAACAAGTTTGAGGCTCCCAGCTTAGAATCTTAGGCTCCTCCTATTTCTTATTTCAAGTTCCTTTATTAGCCATTATCATTCAGAAAAAGGGCCTGAATCAGATTTTTTTTAATACACCATGGAAGAGACAAGTAGGGGGTTGCTGTTACCCCTTATTGGCTATTATATAAACCATCAATAGTCATCTGTATGAATGATCACAGAAATTTCAGAAAGAAACCCAAAGTTCCCAGCAAACACATACTGATTAAAGTGAATTTAGGGAGACTGCTATTTCCAAAATAGGGCATAGACTTACTATTTCCTGATTCTCTCCCTTGAAATTCTTCATCAAACAATGATAATTCTGAAAACTGGAAGAGGAGACCACCTAGAAACCTCAAAAACTAAGAGATGACATTATAAGTTTCTAGAGTCTCTATTATTTCTTAAAAATTCCCAAACTATGTGCTGGAGAAGACGGAAGGAAGGAAGGAAGGAAGGAAGGAAGGAAGGAAGGAAGGAAGGAAGGAAGGAAGGAAGGAAAATAGAAAAGGAAGAGAGGGGAGAGGAGGGGAGATGGAGGGGAGAGAAGAAAGAAGGGAAGAAGGAAGGGAGGAGGGAGGAGGGAAGATGATGTATGAAAGGAGAAATGAGGGAAAGAGAAAGAAAAGTATGCTCTCCCTGGCCAAAAGATGGAGAAAGAAAAGTCCAAAAGAGACATAATGGGGAGTCCCAGGCCCTGATTCATAACCAAAGTCTCAGCAATTGCCAATCAGCCAGCAACAGCACCAGAAGTAGGACCCAAACTGTATAAGCTTCTACTTTACAACTTGGTCTTGCAGCAATTTGATCCACTGGTAGTAGGAAACTCCAGGACATCACATCTCTACTTTGGAACCAGGGCAATGTGGGTAGAGGACCACCATTACCAATGGGCTACAGCAAAACTTCAAAAGACTACAGCACCCACAAGTGGGGTACTAGGTGTCAATCTGATCTGGAAGTGACAGCATCAGTATAGCCCTTCTTCTCTTTCCTCTACCTAGTGACATAGGGAGACCCAGGCTCAGTGGCTTCTGCCCTCTTGCTTACCCAGAATAGGGATCAGTGATAGAAGAGGAGTGCCTTTTGTCTATGCATATAAGCACCATCAGAGACTAAGTCCCAGCACTACCAGAATAATGAAGCAAAGCAAATTAACATCGGAATCTGTAAACTGTCATTGGAACTAAAGCCCATAAAAGTAGAACAGTACCTATACTGTACCTAAGCAGCACAACTATCTGAAATAGGAAATTAAGTGGGATCAACAATCTTCTATCAAGAAAATTAAAATGTTCAGGATAAAATAAGTCATTTGTCATACCAAAAACAAGGAAAACCATGATCTGAATAAGACAATCAATTGATGCCAATACCATGATGACTCAGATGTCAAAATTATATGAAAACTATTTTAAAGCAGCTTTCATAAAATTTCTTCAACAGTCAGTAATGAATTCTCTTGAAACAAATGAAAAAAAATAGAAAATATAGCAAAGAAATAAAAGATTTTGAAAAAGAACCAAATGGGAAGTACAGAACTGAAAAATACAATAACTGAAATTAAAAAAAAAACTCATTAAATGACCTCAAAAGTAGAATGGAGATGACAGAGGATACAATTAGTAAATCTGAAAACATATCAATAGAATTCATATAATCCAAACAACAGAAGTAATACTGAAATAAAAATGAACAGTCTTTTCTGCACAGTGAAGGAAAAGATCAACAAAACAAAAAGGCAATCTACTGAATGGGAGAAGATATTTGCAAATAATATATCCAATAAAGGGTTAGTATCCAAAATATATTAAAAAAAACTTACACAACACCAAAAAAAACAAATAATCCCATTAAACCTGGCAGAGGATTTGAATAGAAATTTTTATTTTCTTTCATTCTTTTTTATTTTAGAGAGAGAGTGTGTGTGAGTGGGGGAGAGGGGCAGAGGGAGAGAGAGAATCTTAAGCAGACTCCACTCTCTGTGCAGAGCACAACATGGGGTTCTATCCCATGACCCTGGGATAGAGCTAAAATCAAGAATTGGACATAGAACTAACTGAGCCACCCAGGTGCCCCAAATAGACATTTTTCCAAAGAAGATACACAGATGGACACCAAACACATGAAAAGATGCTCAACATCGCTAATCATCAGGGAAATTCCAATTAAAACCACAATGAGATAACACCTCACACCAGTCAGAATGGCTAGTATCAGACAGACAGGATATAACAAGTGCTGGCAAAGAGAAAAGGGAACTCTCACACACTGTGGGTGAGAATGCAAACTGGTACAACCACTGTAGAAAAACAGTATGGAGGCTCAAACAATTAAAAATGAGAAATAGGAATATTATATGATCCAGTAAATTTCACTACTGGGTATTTACCCAAAGAAAATGAAAACACTAATTCAAAAATATATATGTACTCTATGTTTATAGCAGCATCATTTCTTGAAAAATATAATCTATTGTCAAATAAACAACAACAACACACAACACCCCGTGCTCATCTCAACAAGTGCCCTCCTCAATGCCCATCACCCACTTTCCCCTCTGCACCACTTCCCACCAACCCTCCGTTTGTTCTCTGTATTTAAGAGTCTCTTATGGTTTGCCTCCCTCCCTCTCTGTAACTTTTTTTCTCCCCTTCCCCTTCCCCCCGGTCTTCTGTTAAGTTTCTCAAGATCCACATATGAGTGAAAACATATGCTATCTGTCTTTCTCTGACTGACTTATTTCACTTAGCACAATACCCTCCAGTTCCACCCACATTGCTGCAAATGGCCAGATTTCATTCTTCCTTATTGCCAAGTAGTATTCCATTGTATATATAAACCACATCTTCTTTATCCATTCATCAGTTGATGGACATTTAGGCTCTTTCCATAATTTGGCTATGTTTGAAAGCACTGCTGTAAACATTGGGGTACATGTGCCCCTAGCAGTATCATTTCTAATAGGCAAAATATGGAAACAACTTAAGTGTCCACCAAGAGGTGAAAGGATAAAGTGCACACTCATGTGCACACACACACACACACACACACACAAAGGAAAAATACTAGGCCATAAAAAAAAAAAAAGAATGAGATCTTGCCATTTGGGAAAACATGGATGGACCTAGAGGGTACTATGCTCAGTGAAACAGGTAAGACAGAGAGAGACAAATAGCATTTGACTTCACTTATATGTGGAATCTAAAAATAAAAACAAAGAAACAACAACAACAAAAAGAAACAGACCCATAAATACAGAGAACAAACTAATGGTTGTGATGGGGAAGGGGGTGGGGAGATAGGCAAAATGGGTGAAGGGAACTGGGAGGAACAGGTTTCCAGTTATGGAATGAGTAAGTCATGGGGATGAAAGGTACAGAATAAGGAATATAGTGAATGGTATTGTACTAGTGTTGTATGGTGACAGATGGTAGCCACGCTTGTGGTCAGCACTGCATAATGTAGAGTTGCTGAATCATGATGTTTTAAACCTGAAACTAACCTAACGTTGTGTGCCAACTACATGAGAGAGAGAGAGACAGAGAGAGAGAGAGAACGGAGTGTCAACATTCTATGGCATAATGACAAAAGATCTAATATTCATTTTACCAAAGTCCCAGAAGGAAAGGAGAGCAAAGACTGAAAAATTATTCAGAGAAGTTATTGTAGAAAATTTCTCAAATTGGGTGAAATGCATAAACATACAGATACAAGAAGCTGAGAGAAGTATAAACAGGATAAGCCCAAAGAAATCTATATTAAGACACATGATTAAACTGAAAACAAAGAGAAAAAAATCTTTAAAGCAACCAGAGAGAAATGATGCATTAACAATAAAAGGAAAACCAATTTAAATGACAGGAGATGTCTCATGTGAAACCAAGGAGACCAGAGGGAAGTGGCACAACATTTTTTAAATACTGAGAGAAATGAAGTGGCAACCCAAATCTTATATCAAGTGAAATGACCCTGTAGGAATGAAAGGGAAAGAGACCCATTCTCAGGTGACAGGAAAGGACGATAATTTGTTGCTAACAGATGTTTTATGTCCAGCTTTCAGAATGGCTAAAAGAAGCTCTTCAGAGACAAATAAAATGATGATAGTGTCTGGGACCTTCAGAAAGGAGAGAATTGGGTAAATATAGAAGAGGCTAAACAGAAGAAAAGTGTGCACAGAGGATAGGTCTTGGGCTAGGCTAGGCTACTTTGTGGACCAGGGTATGGCAAGGCAATGAAGTCAATGTTTCTAGGGCCTTCTCTGCCTCCTCCATGTTGTATGTTTTATCTGTCCTTTTAATCCCATTAAACAAGCTTCTAGTTTTGTTCTTTCAAAACTGCCTATCACTTGATCCTCACTGATTTCAAACAAGTGGTCTTAAGCAACCAAATAAGCAGTATATTAGGCAAGTTACAATCTTTCTGAGCCTCAATTTCTTAATCTGTAAAATAGGAATGATAAAAAAGAGTATTTCACAGATAGATGTGAACAATAAATGAGGTATATACATTAAAATACATTGCATAGTTTCTTATACAGTGGGTGTTAAATAAGTAAGTAAATGAATAAATGTAGCTTGTGTTGGTGAAGTAACACAATTGTGCCCTGGGCTTTCCAGAGACAAGATGGGAAAGTCTTGCCATAATGTACTTTGACAGAGAGTACATGAGTCTATTTGGAAAATAATATTAGCCTTCCTCCTTTTAGAAGTCAAAAGCCAGCATGCTTGGAGCAAAACAAAATAATTTGTGATCTTTAAAAGATGGAAGCAAGGGGAGTCTTTATTTTTGCTTTTGTACTCTATCTACAAAAGAAGGTCAAAAAGGAGGGTTCTCCCATTACAACTTCAGCCTGGTAGATACCAATGCTAAAATGCCCAGAAAATAGAGAATGAAGTCTCAAATGGATGTCAAATATACCCAACTCTATTAAAAGGCAGGTCACCGCTGCCTATGTCTCATTTCTTAATCAAGTCACCGACCTTTAAGTAAATCAAGGCCTTAAAAAAAAAAAAGAACCTTTTCCACTGATGTCATAACATCAGTAAACTTATTATATGCTCTATAATTAAACTGATGTTCAACCATGCAATTTCCCCAATGTAGTAGAACAGCCAACAGGTTTGAAATCAATGCCCTTGTGATGCACAGATCTGGTTGGTTCTATTTTAATTATTCAAGGAAATAAAATCTAAAAGGTCTTTGATGAATATTGTTTAAATGTTTAAGCGGGCAGATTCCAGAGGATATGTAACAGAACACAACATAATTGCAGGGAAGAGGAAAAGGAAAAGACATCTCAATTTTAAATACATCGTATTTCACCCAAGCTCCAAATTGCACTGAAATATAAGTAGCAAATTTAAGTCTTCAGAGAGGATCTAAGGACTCCACACTATGAAAAAGAGGAAGAGTTGAAAATGGGGAAAAAAAACATATTCATTTGTAGGTTAGCCTTTCTTAAAAAAAATCAATCCTAAGCGTGGAAATTCAATTTAAAAGGAAAATTCATTCAAGAGTAATTATTTAGTTTGGAAAGAGATTCTTCAATTACATTGGTATTCACTTCAGTAAATGCAGCCCTCACCCTGACCCTGTGCATTTAAAAGACTTTTATATTTGCAGAGACTAAAAGCCTTGAAAGCACACCCAGAGCCAAGGGCCAAATAGAAGAGAGAACAGAAGAGAAATACGGTCAAAAGTTGAGAGCTGGATTAATAGCATTAGGGTTAAGATCATAAGACTTATAAAAGATCAATGAAAAGGCAAATGGCTAAGAGAAGAGATAGGAGGAATAGAAGCAAACAGCTTTATTATATTTGGAGAATTAACTCCAAATAGGAAAGAGGAAACTCAACTGTGGGCACACAGAAATGTATTAAAAATAGCAGAATCAAATCTTACCACTTTCTTGTTCCATCCAAACCACTAACAACTTCTCATCACTGCAAAGCTTTAATGCAGATCATAAGCTCCTGCATGAGCAGGCCCCTATCTAACTTTCTCCCAGCACATTGAGTCCACTGATAGAACACAGACCTCACATAATACTTGAAACTGAATTCATTTCAATAGTTTCTTTGCCTTCAACATTAGTTCAAACTATTTGAGCAACAGAATATTTGACTCAGAAGAACTTAAACCATACAACAGCTCTGTCACTTCACATAAAAAGAAGTATAAGGTAGGATGGCTCTGGGGTAGCTCCTATTCAGTTAATTCAGGATCTCAAAAAGCGTCTTGAAAAAGACATACATTCTTTAGAGCTTTTACTCTGCCATTCTTAATGTGTGACTAGCTTCTTCATAGTTGCAAGATGGCTGTAGAATCACATCCCCCCCAACATCTATATCCATAAGAAAGAACAGGCATTAACTCTTCCCTATTACTTTAAGAGCTAAGAACTCCTCCCAGAAGCAACATCTGCAGACTTCTGAGGTATCATTGATCAGAATGACATCACATATCAGTGGTGAGGGGAATGTTACTACCATGACTGATTTAGATACAGCAAGATTTGCTTTCTGATCCAGCCTTTTTCGAAGTGCAGAGCCTTTTGCTATAAGACAAAATCAGTGTTATCTTAGCAGGGGAAGGCTGCTGTCCAGGAGGAGAGTAGAGGGTAGGCTTCTGAGTCAGTCACAATGGCTGCAACCACCTTGACATGCTAGAGACTTCTCTCTTAGCCAGGCAGTAGCCATGAGACGGTAAAGATATCAATCATCATTTGAAATGCAGGGCATTTTAATGTTGGTAATTCTATTTGGAAATCTTACCTAGTTTACTTTGTGTGTTAAGGCATGCCTCCCAGGAATTCACCAGCAAGGGATTTTTCATATTTCATATTTTGTCTCTTTTAGGACCCAGAACTATGAAGAACTATCCTCGCATTTGTAGAATTTACCTATACACGGTAACTTCTAAACATGCAGTGTGTTGCTACAAGACAGAGGAAATTAGCAAGGTCTATTAGTATATGCCATTCTTTTAAAATAAGGAAGGGGAGGCGCCTGGTGGGCTCAGTTGGTTAAGTGTTCGACTTTGGCTCAGGTTATGATCTCACAGTTCCTGAGTTCGAGCCTGATGTCGGGCTCTGTGCTCACAGCTCAGAGCCTGGAGCCTGCTTCAGATTCTGTGTCTCCCTCTCTCTCTGCCCCATCCCCACTCATGCTCTGTCCCTCTCTGTGTTAAAAGTAAATAAAACATTAAAAAAAATTTAAAAATAAAGAAGGGAATTTATTTTGATGTTTTCTTTTCCCCATTTTTCCAATGAGTTAGTACCTTTATCTTCAATATTTTTAAACTTCTGATAGACAAAATAAGATATTCACTATTTTGCAAAGAGAAAGATCAATATGACATTATTTATGTATTTCATTGCATACAGTAGATATATACTTGAAAAGTCGTATGCATAATTTCATATTTTGTAAGTTTATAAAATGAAGGCTACCCTTTACAGATTGTATGTGTGTATATGTGTGTGTGTGTGTGTGTGTATACACACACATACACAAATTATGTGTGGTTAGTATGAAGTTCTATATGCAATAACTTGTTTTTTTCACTGAATTATTTATAAACATAATTCTTAATGACTACAAAAAAGCCCATCATATTTATCTATCATATAATACTTAATCATTCATATAATTTTGAACATTTAATTTGTTTAGGTTTTCAATTTGAGACTATCACAGTGATGGCATATTTATACACGATTTTTGTCTGCTTTTCAAATTATGTCCTCAAGATTTTGAACAAATTGCTAAATGCGCCAAACTGTTCCCTAGTAAAAGTATGTCATATCAATTTACAATCCCCCAAAAATGCTATGAATAACAATTTATTTCAGCTATAAGCACAGTTAGAACCTGCTATAGGGCAAGATATAAAACACCAGTAATTTTTTTTAAAGGTTTACTTTTCTTATCATTCTAGTTTCAGGTTGGAGTGTTCTTGATTCTCTCTGCCCCCTTGTTCAAAAGTCAACTCTCAATGAAAAATTAATTTCACCAAACTTCTAAGGCCAGCAAGGAACAATAAGGGCTGAAGATCACATAAATACAGATAAAGATCTGCACACACTTTTGCTCCTTGACCGAATTATCTCCTGTTTTCAGGTCAAAGCGCCCCTAACTCTTCCCGCCATCAATAACCATCATCTCCCTGGTCAGGCAGACTTTAGCAGACCCCCATCTTCATAGAAAGTGCATCTCCATACCATTCACACTATGCTGCCTACCTATTCCATACAGTGCATTGTCTGAGATTGGACTTAGAGAAAAACTCCAGGTCTTCAAAGTAATCTATTCATTGGAATTAATACAGGCAGCACAAAACAGGATATTGGTATCTGACTGGGAAGATATCAAGGCCCATTCACAAATTCACCACCTTCTAGATAGTGTATCTGCTTCCCTTTGTCTATGTCTGTCAACCATATTTATTCTCACTTTTTTTGTTGTTCAATATTACTTTACCTCCCGCCTTGCAACAGCCCTGAATCCCAACCCCCTAACTTAATCCTCAGATGAAATATGGGCAAGATGTCTATAACTAGTCCCCTGAACATCACCTGACAGATAGACATACAATGGGAATTCTTTGAAATTTAAGAATAAAAACCTTTTTATTATAAAATCAATATGTATGTACTATAGAGAAACGATAAAATAATGTAAAGAAAGATAAAAGCCATCTTTAATTCTTGTGATCACAGAGAACTACAAGTAACACTTTGGTATATAACCTTTCAAATATTTGTAATGGCTTCCCAGTATCTTATCATTTAAAGGTAATATAACTTATCTAAAGTAATTTTCTATTGTTGGAGACTTAGCCATATTTCAACATTTTACAATTACAAATAGAATTATGTTGAACAGTGTGCCATTTTTAACTGAGAGGCAGTGAAGACTGATAAAGGGAGCCCTGGGGTCCTTAGGAGACCTTAACACCTGCCGTGGTTCTGCTACTCACCACACGTACAGCTTTGGGAAGCCAATGGAACTCCATGGTCTTGAGCTTTCCTCTTTCAAATAAAATTTTTATTGAAATGATCTCTAAGTTACCTTAGGGGTGAGGATGATGATTTGGCATTGGGAAAACCATTTATATGCTTTTATAAGTCTTCAGTTAATCCTCCTACTTCATTCTATGCTTCCTAATTACCTAAGTTTCTCATTAAAGTGCTTGTATTAGTTTCCTGTGGCTTCTGTAACAAATTGTAACAAACTTAATGGCTTAAAACAACAGAAATGGATTCTCTCATAGTTCTAGGGGTTACAAGTTCCAAAATCAAGGTGTTGGCAAAACCATGCTCACTCTCAAGCCTCTAGGGAAGGATTCCTCATTGCCTCTTTTAACTTCTGGTGGCCGCAGGAATTCTTTGGTTTGTCCCATCATTCCAATGTCTTCCTCCCTGGTCACATTACTTTTGTCTCTTCTGTCTCCCTGTTTTGTGTTGTCCCTGTGCTCTCCAAAAGGATACATGTGATTGCAGTTAGGGCCAACCTAGATCATTCAGGATAAGTACTTCTGCTATCCTTAATTTAATTATCTTTTACCACATGTGGTATTACAGACTAAATGTTTGTGTCCCTCTAACATTTTTATGTTGAGGGGTGCCTGGGTGGCTCAGTCAGTTAAGCATCTGACCCTTGGTTTTAGCTCAGGTCATGATCTCATAGTTCTTGGGTTCAAGCCCTGCAGTGGGCTCTACGCTGACAGTGCAGAGCCTGCTTGGGTCTGTCTCTTTCTTGCTCATGCTTTCTCTCTCTCTCTCTAAGTAAATAAATAAACTTAAAATTTTTTTAATTAAAAAATAAAATTTGTATGTTGAAATCCTAATCCCTGGTATAATGGTATTAGCAAGTAAGACCACTGTGGCAGGTGATTAGGTCATTAGGGTGAAGCGATAATGAATAGGATTGGTGTCCCTACAGAAGAGATATAAGAGCTTGCTGCTTCTCCCTGTGTTCTCCACCACGTGAGGGTATGAGAAAACAGTTATCTATGATCCAGGAAGAGAACCCTCATCACACACTGGATCTGCCAGCACTTGATCTAGGACTTCCCCACCTCCAGAACTGTGAGAAATAAATTTCTGTTGTTTAAGCCACCCATATATAGTATTGTATTATAGCAGCCCAAACAGACTAAGCCATGTAGTAATTTTCAATTTTGCCATATAAATAGGTAATATGCTCCAGAGATTAGTGCACAGATGTATCTTTTTTGAGGCCATCATTTAGGCCAGTAAAATGTTCAATATAAATTATTTCTCTCTGAGCTGTGCTCCATGATCATGGCCAGTTGCAGACATTCAAGTTCAACTAAAACCAACCCTACTAGGAATACCTTACTCAGGACTCTGTAAGCTGACTGACTTCATTAAAAATTTGCATTTCAGTTTTCATTGTTATTGAGGACCTGTCTAAATTGAAAAACTACCAGTAGACTAACAGGGTTATATGCAAGGTATGCAGTGAGATGGGGCAAAGGAAGAAGCTAGAGAGCTTGGAAGGGCCTCTCTCAGGAATGGCATTTTTTAATTAAAAATTTTTTAATGTTTATGTATTCTTGAGAGAGAGAGAGGGAGGAAGGGAGGGAGGGAGAGGGAGAGAGAGTGCAAACAGTGGAGGGGCAGAGAGACAGAGGGAGACACAGAATCTGAAGCAGCTCCAGGCTCTTAGCTGTCAGCATCGAGCCCGACGCGGAGCTCAAACTCACAGACACCTAACTGACTAAGCCACCCAGGCACCCCAGGAATGGCATTTTTAAAACAATGCCAAACAGATTGGGTTTTATTTTGAATGATGTAAGAGATCTCCCAGAAAAATATAGCAGTGTATAAAACAGATTTGAGATGGACAAGACCAAGAGCAAAAGTCTAGTTAGAAGGCTCTTGCAGCAAATTAATGGATAAGTGATGAGTAAGTAAGCTATGTAAGACATGAAAGAAGGATAAATTAGAAAAACCTTGATGACTGATTAGAAGGGAGCATCCTTGGCCTCTCAACTCATTCTGTTTTAAAAGTAGCTCCTCATAGTAATTTGGTGTTAATTTCCTTTCACATGGACTATTTAACATGGTGCTTTGAAAGGCTCCATACGTAATAATAACAGTTATGTTTTGTGCAGCCACAAGGCAGGATGCTTATTTGATTGTCAATCATCCATCCCACAATCCATTTGGCACTGTGCCACAAGCAGTGGCCTGGAAAGCCCTCAGAGGATCCTGCCAACAAGAGCAGTTGGCAATGGCACAAACGAGTGAGTGTGGAGTGATTCACAAAGAGAAACAGCATCAGCAATATAGCAGGAATTGGCGAGGACAGACGTGTCAAAATCCTGCTTCAAGTCCTTCGGTACCCTTTGCCCTTAAGATGCTGAATACTGTTATATTTAGGGTCATATGAGCCTACATTCTGTAGGAGAGTTTCCTCCTTTCCTTCAAGGATGTGCAAGTTTCTTACCCTCAATGCCAAAAAGCAAGATGGAATTATTCACACATCTGGCCTGATTGTTACCACCTCCTCATCCAGTGGGAGAGCAAAGTCAATGAACAAAAGACAACTAAATGTGTTAGAGCAGAGAGGGACTAGAGAAAATCAAACATGACCCCCCCTCTTTTTTAAACAATGAAGAAGGTGACCTTCAGAAATGGTAAGTTATTTGAATATTTGTATGAAATAACAAATCTAGTAAATAGTAATGCTATGGCTTGAATCTAGTTTCTCTTATTACCAACACACTGTCTTTTCTGGTACTACAGACTTACTACTTAGTTGTCGGCAGTTAGGCCTAGATTAACAATTCAGAGACCTGCGATCCAGTGTCAGGTCTATCAGTGATGAATTTTTTGATCATGAAAACATTTTACATTTCTATGGACTTTGGTTTTGTCTTAAAAACAAAATAAACAAAACAGAATAGTGAACCCTACCAACCTTCCTACTATAAGAAACAAATGAGGTTTAAAAAAGAAAAGTTTATTTCATTAGGGAAAATTTAGCATTGTGTTCCTTAAATTCATTGTTAGGAATCTCATGAGAATGCTAAAGCAGGATGCCAGCTTTAGGTGGAGAAGAGATGGATAGGAATGCAGAGCAGAGAGAGATTATCATTACAGAAGCAAGATGCAGTCAGGCCAGAGACTTGGACAGGTTGATTTGGAAATTCTAACTTTTAGGAATAATAGCCCTTGAAAATCACATTTGGTGAGAGGAGGAAGGGGAAGGAGAAATAGTAATAAAATGTTTAGAGAGATCAAGTGGAATGAGAACAGGAAAGAAAAAAAAAGAGCAGAGCTACAAGAAAAATACTCATTTTTTACAAAGAGCTTTGAGTCTAATAAAAATGGACCTACACTCTAGCCTGAAGTATATGTTAGATGTACAAAAGGATCTGGGAGAATGATGAGAAATCCTTAGAAGGAATCCTTAGAAATAACTGAGGCAGGATCTACTTGGGTTTAGAGGCAGTCATTGTGAACAAGAATGTTAAATTTCTTATAAGGCAAGAGTTTTGTTTACAAATCTTTTTTGTGCCATGAATTATTTTTGAGAGTCTGGTAAAAGCTATAGAGTCTCAAGAAAAAGAAAATAAAAATATTTACCTACACATATGTGACTGTGTTCCTATACATGTATGTACACCTACACTTACCCAGTTCAACTACATTTACAATTACACCTACAGAGACTTACCTAAGTACTTATACAATTTCATGGAGTTGACAGATCGCCTGAAGTTCATCTCTAGACTGCTAGACCAACCCCCCCCCCGAAAAAAAAAACCCACCAAACTTCTATCCTACTCGAGAAATTGAATAGAATCTTTGTTTTTACGATTTGGTGATAATTTATCTAAGTAACAGAGGAAGAAAAATGCTGAGACAGAGAACACATGAATACATTACATAGCATTAAAAAATCAAAGTTTACCCATAACTTGTTAAGCTAACCAAGTTTACCCATAACTCTGAGGTAAATGGACAAGCTTCCAGCAATTCTACTCATTTATAATAGACCTCATTGCAAATAGAGCTCATTGGTAATTTATGCAAAATAGTTAGTTAGAACAAGATATTAAAAAACTCATACACATATCAACACAATATTTTAATTTATAAATATATATTCACATATATAAATTATCTACCAATATTTTTATGTTTTGTAATTTTGACAACCTTGATATTGATTAAATAAAGAAAAAACATTTTTGCAGGTCCAATTTCTTTGCATTTTGGAGAGTCCATTAGCTTTAGAATCAGAATGGCTGAATAAAATAGCTGGATGAGATATAGGAAGATGAGCGATCACAGTCAACTTAATTTATATGACTGTTACTCTCTGAAACCTCATGGGACTGTTAGGTTTGAATGAAGTATGTGTCCAAAGTATTTAATAAAATTTTACATAATAGGTGTTCAGTAAATAATTTATTTATTATTGCAAAATAAATAGAAATACAGTAATAATAACTTTGTGAATAAGTTAGACAGAGGTTAGACTGGTTCTAACTGTAGAGAAAACAAGTATAACACAGATTGAAAGAAGTCAGAAAAGATAAAAATGGAAATGGTTGCAACCATATGAGAGCTATAAACATGGTAGTATGAGGCAACTAACATAAGAGTCTACTTCTCTGAAGGCTTTTACCTGGGCATTCTCCGGCCCACAGGTGGAAACATAAGGACTTGACTGGTGTGACCACAAAGGAACAGTTCAGACTCAAAATGGTTTTTAGTCAAAAGGTAAGGTAGAAAGAATTCTGAACAAGAGTCAGCAAATGGCTTGTGAGTGCTAACAACACCAACCTGATTCACCCTGAGAAAATAATTTAAATGTTTCAGCTTCATTTCCTTATCTATAAAAGGACAAGGCTGAAAAACACCAGCCCAAACTTATCAGTTATTATTCTCACTATGTTTGATTTTTCTGCAAAATCATTTTTGCATATTTCTATCAAAGATCAATATGTAATTTATATTAGGTTTTGAAAATATTTGAAAATAGCTCTTCAGGTACCCTAGATTAGGAATCACTACATAAAATAATCCCCAAGCTAACTCTCTTCCAGTTTTCCAAAAATTTATGATTTTAATATATTCTATCAATATACCTATGTGGCAAATAAACAGCACCATTTGCTAGGAACAAACATATTTTTTTCTTTGTATTTTATTAGCTGCAAAAGTATGTGTGTGTATACACACATCTATCTATCTATCTATCTATCTATCTATCTATCTATCTATCTATATGTATAAAGACTTTAAGGTAACACAGCTAGTTGCATAAATGAGACTAGGATGTAAAATAAACTTTTACTACCTTTCAAATAACCATTTACCCCTTTGTTTCTTAGACCAGCACATAAGCTTTCAGTCTGCTCAGGAACCGGAACACACATAAAAGCAGTTTTTGTGTGAATACACCAGGACTTTATCTGTGTCGTTAAATTTGCATGTCAGACTACTCATGTTGTAAAATCAAAGGAAGGAGACCGAATTGAGCATTTAAAAAGTCAATTTTATTTGTCCCATAAGGAAATAATTTCTTATAATACAAGCCAGAAAGGGACAAAAAGACTAGAGTACTAAAATTCCAATCTCTTTGTCTACTGCAGATTAACCCTAGACTAAAGATGAGCTAAGGAAAGGATGACTTTCATAAGTAAGTGACATCTCAGCCTAGATTGAAAGTTGAAGAAACTAAGTTCGTGAAGTTGAGTGACTTGACCTGTCATACAGTGAGGGAAGACAAGAGTCTAAGCAAACCCAGGGGTTTGTTTCTCTCAGTAGCAGTATAGAAGTCTTTTTACAGAGATTTTAAGAACATGGCTGGGGTGCCTGGGTGGCTCAGTCGGTTGAGCGTCTGACTTCAGCTCAGGTCAAGATCTCATGGCTCCTGAGTTCAAGCCCGGCATCAGGCTCTGTGCTGACAGCTCTGAGCCTGGAGCCTGCTTAGGATTCTGTGTCTTCCTCTCTCTGCCCCTCCCCTGCTCACTCTCTGTCTCTGTCTCTCTACTTCAAAAGGAAATAAACATTAAAAAAAAAAAAAAAAGATAAACACTCATCCATCTGGGGTGACCTAATTTTCAGCGAGATTTGAAAAAAATTAGCCAGTATCATTTTCAAAAATTATTTAAACACTTAAGGTACAACTTGACTCAACGAACACAATTATGGAGTTACTTACTTGAAGTTACTTACTATGTATAAGGCACTTCAAAGAAGAGAGAGATATGACACTATACTAACACAAGATTATTAGGAGGTAGATATAATTATAAAAGAGCACAGTAAACCCCCTTGGAGAAGAACAAAACAGTACAATCAGGTTTCAAAAGAAAGGGACTGTACTGGAATTAGATAAACACAAAAAAACTCCCTAATTAAGGAATAGAATAACAATAATAAGAAAAGGTTATAAAATGGTACCATGTCAAGTACTAAGTGTTTTGTAGTATCCTAACCTGTACATCAATTCTTTGAAATAGACAAATATTCTGCACATTTTTTAGATATAAAGATGTTATTCACTTGGGGTCACACAACTTTTAGTGATTAGAGTCAGAACTCAAACTCAGTTCCATCTGTCTCAAAGACAATGCATTTAAACTTGAGCATATACTGCAAATGATCTGCATTTGGAACTCTGGATAGTTTGTTGGGAAGGGCTCTTTTTTCTTCCATTCTAGTGAAAACCACCTACAAAGCCTTAGTAGCCTAAAAACCTAATTTCAGCAAAAAGTCAAGTTTCACTTATACCACAGCTCAACATATAGAAATAAGAAATTCATATAGAAATAAGTGTCACAAATTTAGAAAAATAAGTTGAAATAAACTTTACAGATCAGATTTAAAGGTGTTTTACTTCTTAACAAATGAGATTTCAAAGAAATGGAGTGCAAATTTGGGAGGGGCTATGCTTTATCCCTGTATTTACTACCTACTGCTACATAACAGGTTTCCCCCAAATTCAGCACCTCAAAACAACATTTTTTATCTCCCATTTTCTGTGAGTCAGAGTAATCCAGGAATGCTTAGGTGATTTGTACTCAAGGTCTCTTGGGAAGGTCTGGTCAGGCTGTCAGCTGGTGCTGCAGTCTCATCTGATGGCTCGACTGGGGAACAATCTACTTACAATCTCAATCAAGTGTCTGTTGGTAGGCCTCAGCTCCTTGGGAGAAGGTGGACTTGGGGCCTCAGTTCCTCCCTGGCTCTTGGCCTGAGACAACCACCTCACCACACGGGCTTCTCCAAAGTGCAGCTTTCAACATAGCCACCAGCTTCTCTCAGAACAAGTGACCAGAGAAAGAGAATGAGAGAAAAAAGAGGAAGGTGGAAGACTCAGTCCTTTTATGATGTATTTTCAGAAGAGACAAATGATAATTTTTGCTATGTATTCTTCTCAAAGTTAAGAGTGTCAAATAGTTTCTGGATTCATTTTTATAAAGCACCCCGACTTTCCTGCCTTCAAATTAGATGAATAATAATTACCCAGCACTGTTGGTTATCAATTATCTTCTTAGCTACCTCTCTTAACATTCCTTGCCTTTTCTCTGAAAGTCAAGACACTCCTGCTTCAAAAGTTTAGGCTATGTTTTCTTTGTTCAGGAACTTACAAAATAAAAAAATCCTACATGAGTTTTATAGTCACTTCCTGTCCTGAAAAAGAAAAGGTAATTATGTCACATCTTAGTATTCTTGTCTCTAGAATGAAACCATTCCAGAAGTAAGAATTATAAAATTGTGCCTCTGGAAAAATTCAGGGGTCATCTCCTCTAAATAAGCTTGTTTAGACCATATAGGCAAGAAATATTTAGACACTACCAATATTCTAACCCAACTGGCTAATTGGGTTATCTGAATTTAATGGCTAATGACGGCTGAAGATAATTTCATGGCTGAAGATACTAAAGTTCAAAGACGTAACATGATTTACCCAACTGGCACTACTGGTAGTTATATCAACATTAGAATATGGATCTGCCTCTATATCCATTTCATCATCTCGCCATTTCATATGCTTTTTAGCCATTGATTTTCTTTTTCATCTTTTCAATTCTAACCTAAATTCTTTTAGCTTTATTTTACTGCTTCTATAATTTGCACTGTGACATTTTCAGTGAGTGTAACAGTGGCCTAGAAACAGTTCAATTTCCAATGGAAATGACAGCACACCTGAAGTTTGGTTGGGAGCATATATCTGCACTCAGGATCTTAACATGAGTATCCTAACTTGTGAACCTTGGTTCAGGCAAAGACTGGGGGAAGAAATGGAAGCCATAAATGAATATTAGCTTGCTGGAGTACCTTTATCATTACCTCACTGCGAATGGAATTTGAAAACTATTTGGAAGTTTTTCAGGAACAAACAGAATCAAAAGACAAAATTTACTGGTCAGCACTTCAAGATACAGGCAAAAGAAAATATGAGTAACTTACAAATTTCTAAAGAGGTAGATCACTCAGGACAGATACCTTGCCCAAAATAGGCAAAAATACAAGAGTTACTGAGGCTTGGGATGGAGAGGTTTTTGTTTTGTTTTTAGTAGAAATAACTTTTCTCCATGCTATACTCCCCCAAACACCACTTTGGGACCAAATTCTCGTATCTCCCTACATCTATGAGGGCAACCATACTTCCCCCATTTCATCGATAAGCCTCTTAGTCTATTTCATGATGATTCCTTAGTTGTAGAATTTAAGGTCTCCAGGACAGAAACCTTTTTGTTTACTGTTGGATCCCTGGTGCTTAAAACAATGCTCAGCTCATAACAAGAGCTCACTAGTAAATATTCAGAGAAGGAAAGCATGGAGAAAGCCTGCATTAATGATTCAAGTGAGCAAGCTATTCACTGATCACCAACTTTTTCCACAACTCTCTCCCTTGCCTTGATTTTATACAATAGTTATTCTTCCCAAATAACTATGACAGATGCAATTCTACGTAAAATTAAAGATACTTTTGTGGGTAATAATTATTTGATTGATATCATTGACAGTTGAAGGTATTTGGAGATAAATTGGCTCAGAGCTAAGATTTACCAATTTAAGTACTTTTAGAGGCATAGATGAGTGTTTGAAGGGATCCCAAAGACTGGCTGCCTACCTCCATAATTCTGGAAAGAAAGACAAGCACACGTTTAAGTGATTTGTCCAAAATTGCTGAGGTAAGTTAAGAAAACCCAGGTTTTTTTTTAAAAGTTTGTTTGTTGTTTTCACTAAACTTATTAGTAACTCTGACATGCCTGTTTATGAAGCATGTGTGAACTGAAAGAAGACTTAAATGTTGATGTTTGTTAACAAGAGAGATGAAAACAACCAATTGGTTGAGAAGTAAAGTAAATACTGGCTCTCAGGGAAGAAATGTATCTAGCTTAACAAATTTTTCTGAGGGTAAAGAAAAACTACTTTCAGAAGATGGCCTATGTTTTCAAGAGCACAGTTATGAATCACTAAACATACATGTCCTGAAGTGGTAGAGGATGTACAAAGAGGAAATGATATCTGATATGCTTCTACAGAACCATGCAAAGCTCTCTCTTCATCACGAGCAGGGGAAGCTATATTACTGCATTCAGAAAAAAAAATGCTCCTATAATATGAACTTGAATTGTCTTTGTGAGAATTACTGTTTGTAGTGTATGTGTGTCCATATGCATAAATGTGTATACTGAGTTTGATCTAATAGTTTCCCCCATGAAGACTGGAGAAAGATAAGAAATGAAAAGCTCATCTGACACTGGCAAAGGACACAGGGGATCAGACCTGGAACCTCACCACCTCCAGCCTGGACTGGTCTTCTGGGAAATGTACACTAGTCCCTTTCCATATGACCTCCCTTTATCTACTTCTGTGTATTTTTGAAAATAAATAGCTCAGACTTGGGAAGTGTGATGTTTTAGGACATTTTATCCTTTTTGGGTAATGGCAGGGTCAGGGAGGGCAAATCTAAAGGCAGTGGAGCAAATCAAGGCAATGGTGAACCCAGAGAGGTTTTAATGTTGGCTACTGTGCCTAAGAGTCCAGGAAATGCCATAACTGGAATCCAATTTACCTTCTACCCTACTCCCTGTCCCAGAACATTAATCGCCTCTGGTTATTCTCCATCCTTCAGTAAATAAAGTGTGTTGTACACATAGCTTTCTTTTTGTGATAGGAATTTATTTATTTGCTTTTTAGAGAGAGAGGGGCAGAGGGAGAGGAAGAGAGAGAATCCTAAGCAGGATCTATGCCCAGCACGAAAATCATGAGTCAGACATTTACCAACTGAGTCACCTGGGCACCCTGATCTTTTTGTGACATTCAGAAAAAATCACAAATAGTGCTTTCTCTGCATTACCCACCCCTTTGGTGAGGTCAGCAGTAGTGCCTGAACTGGAGGAGGACAGAGTTGCTCTGGAACTAGTCACACAGCCTTTGAAGAGGCAATAGTGGACCCAGAAGGGCAGCAAACTCGCAAAAGGGAGCACCTGCAAGATGAATGGATTCAGGGACAATTGTCTGGCAAATTCTACCTTGTACAAACGTCTGCTAGTAGAAGACCCTTGAAAGAAGTGAGGTTAACACTTGGGGTTACTTACAATACTAAATTTTCCACAATTATTGAGGAAAAAAAGCAAGACCCAAAACTGTATATGTAATGTGATCATACTTTAAGATGTACTTATATATCTATGTCTATCTATATCTATGTATATGTTTCATATAATTATATATACATGTGGTTATAACTATGCCTGACATACAGATAAAATAATCTTATGCACATGGATTTTACACAGTTTAAAAGTGAAACTAGAATTTAATGACTAGGATATTCTACAGTTTTAGCAATGGGTTTGTATCTAGGATTAACGTCATACAAGAAATAAAATTTTAAATCCTGGATAATAGTCCCTATTTGAATAGACATCAGGGGTAGTGGTGTCTTTAGAAAAGCCTTGAGCAATATCAGAGATCTTCTCTATAATAAATTCTCACTTGATTGCTTTAAAACCAGCCTGAGCTCCCTGTCAAAGTGAATTGCCATTATAGCACACTAATTAAATCTGGCCTCACCCTGTAATATCTTAAGGTTTATTTGGTTAATTCTTTTTAGCTTGATTATTTCAGGAGAAACCATATGATTATTAAAAAAATATATCTGTTGTTATTCTTCAACCCAGTCTCTACTCCACTGGAGTCTCTTCTCATCCCCCAGAACATTATGCCCCAGCGCCTCTCACACTGCTGCCCACCCTGTAATGCTGACCTCCTATTAGTTCAGGTAGCTGTTTCTTCAAGATCCAATGCAGTGAGGGATTTCCTGATTATGCCTCCAGACTATTGTTTCTTCTTAATGATTACTCTCACTTGGCGATTTCTCAGATATCACCTTACTTTCATACCACTTGCTTGTGCTGTCTGCTCTGCACCGATTTCAGATGTGGGCTGGATCATAAGTACCAACAAGATCATGAGCCCCTGGTCAGCAGAAGCTGCCTCATGTCTTTGCTCTCTGTTGAAATGCCACACCTTTCAGGTAACCTCTTCCTTCACTCATCCGAGTACACTCTTCTTTCTCCATCTACTTGATGTTAGCCTATCACATGACAGATGTTACATCGCAGTTTATAACAACGTGTGCCCTCCCCCCACTTGAGACAGCAAGCGCTTGTGTAATGGAGAGGAAAGAGCACTAGGTTGAGAAATAGATCACCTGCTTCACCACCAACTTAGGGACTTTGGGAAAGTCACTTTGCCTAGATAGTCTTGGTTTTATTATCTCTACATTCATAGACCTTGTTCTGGGAGTCAAGTAAGAAAATGTCTACAAAACCACTTTTTAAATTACAAAATACTCAAAAGTACATGCAAAATGTTTACACCATCTTCCATATTTGAGGTGTTAACCATGGTTAATCATGCTTGTGGCCACCAGAACACCCAAAGAAAGCAAGACTTGGTACCTAATGATTACTTTGTAAGTATTGCCACGTACATACATACATACATACATACACACATACATACATACATAAATGGTCCATAAGAAACCCATGGAATGTGAACCAAACCAAAAAGTTTGAGAATAATCCCATCCCAGGACTCCTTTTTGAAGATCAAATTTTTCCCACTTTCTTAAAAGTTAATGCTTTGATGTGTCTCATGTGCCTCACACCCATTTCTTCTTATTGCTGGTTTATGGGAACTTGCCTCATTCATGGACAGATTGTTCCTGTCTCAGATGCCTTCCATTTACAACCAGCTCTCATGCTGCCCCATATTTCTTCTTGATGGCTTTTAAAAAGCAAGCCAGCCCTTCATCCCAAGACAGCCAATGCAGTTTCCCTTTTGGATCTTGTTCATCTGTTTACAAGGCAACAAAACACACATAAACATCCCTGACACAGCCCAGTGGTGGAAAAATATGATAGTAATAATCTTGGTTTTCAGGCAGGTACTGAACGGTATATCTATATCCCTGAAGAGAGAACATTAGAAATGATTACAGCATCCAGCTGCCATATGACCTACCTCATACAAATGATGCTGAAAAAAGTGTCTTGTGATACTATTTGGCTTTGTAATGATGAAAACAACCAAGATCATGATTAGGGTGATAAAAATACCTTATTTAACTGTCACAATAGACTTGTCCTTTCCTATATTTTATTTGTTGCTCATGAAGATCTTTTAAGGTGTACAGGACATCGATTATTACTTCAAGTAACAGATGAGAGAACTGAGGTACTAGGTAACTTTTTCATAATCCCTTAATTCATTTATGAAGTTTATGCAAATGTGGGTAGCTTGTCCTATGCAACCAACACTATTCTACAGAAAATCTTTAAGCTCAGGTATCCTGTATTACAGTCCTGGGAATTACACAATGCCCAAATAAACAAGTAACATTAAAGGAAGTACAGATAGTGACAGATGTAATAATGAAAATATAAGCCTAATTATAACTTTTTAAAAGACATAGAGATTTCTGGGAGGAAGGGTAGAGAGGGAGGCTACTCTCACAGTAGGTGGTCAAAAAAGTTCTCAAAAACAAAAAACAAAAAACTCTGCCTGAAGGTAAATAGTTGACCTGAGATGGGATAAAGAGGAGATAGCCAATAGGAAAGCTGTTGAAAAAATCCAGGAAGAGGGAATTACAGGTACAATGGCTGTAAGTCAATAAAAAGCTTGATGCTCTACAGAACAAGATAGCTATTTATGTGGCT
Source organism: Felis catus (assembly GCF_018350175.1). Classification (NCBI taxonomy): domain Eukaryota; kingdom Metazoa; phylum Chordata; class Mammalia; order Carnivora; family Felidae; genus Felis; species Felis catus. The sequence goes on along the minus strand of NC_058379.1, from coordinate 63,300,627 downwards.
AGAATCTAGTAGCAATGAAGAGAGTCATAAATTAGGTTGAAATGGGTAGACATAGACCAAATTATGCAAGGTTTATGCCATGGGTAGGGGTTTGAATGGTAATTTATTGTTAACCATCTCGAATACTGGTATAAATCCTATTTAATCATGGTATATATTTTTGCATTGCATTGCTGGAATCAATTACATAATCTTTGCTTTTGAATTTTTATACTTGTCTTTTATTGTGTATATATCTTATTGGGGATAACATTTATATAAACCCCATAAAACAATTAAATAATTACTCCTTGTTTTCTGGGAAATATTATATAAGACAGATATTATCTATTTCTTAAAAGCTTGATATAAAACATTAAAATGCTATCTAGGACAAATATTTTTATATTTGGATAGAGGAAGGGAAGTGGCTTTTATTTTCTACTTAGCATTTTACTATCATTAAAATTTATGATCTACTAATTTTTCAGTTTCTTCTTGGGTCAATTTAGCATTTTAGACTTTCCATTTTTCTCATTTTTTTCTTGGCAAACTTATTGTCATATATTTTATGATATTTTTAATTCTATTATAACATACCTATTTCTTTTTTAAAATAATGTTTTACTTACACCTTAAAAATTTTTTTTTAAGTTTATTTATTTTTGAGAGAGAGAGAGACAGAGCATGAGTGGGGGAGGGGCAGAGAGAGAGGTTATACAGAATCTGAAGCAGACTCCAGGCTCTGAGCTGTCAGCACAGAGCGTGACACCAGGCTAGAACTCACCAACTGTGAGATCATGACCTGAGCGGAAGTTGGACGCTTAACTGACTGAGCTACCCAGGCGCCCACAACTGTCTTTTGATTTTTATCACTCTTGCCAGAAAGTTGATTCTGTATTTAAGAATAAGGTTTTTAAAGGAGTAGCTTATGATTTTCTTCCTTTTTGTTTCTCTGTTAATAGATTGTTGTTTCTAATTTTCCGTTATAAATGATTCTGATCATTTATAGATGATCAAATGATTATTTATTCTATTTTTTATTAAGAAAAACTTTTACAAGTGGACCTACGAAATCAAAGATTATAAATATTTCATGCTTTTAATGCATCTTATGAAAATTCCTCTGAAACGGTGATCCACTAACACTATTCCCAGTATACAATAAGCCTTTAAACCCCTATTTCTTCTCACATTTTCCAGGGCTCGGTGTTATTAATCATTTTAACCTTTGGTTATCTCAAAGTACAAAACAAAATCCTAAAATGTCTGTCCATCTTACCCAACATAAAATATAAAATTCTTAAAATACAAAGTCCTTACATACCTACAAAGTCCTACATGATCTGGCCATCACCTCCCCAGCCCTTTACAACCCTGATAACCTGTCTCTCTTCATTCTCTCCTCTTCATTTGGTTTCACTCAGGTCGCACTAGATTCCTCTCTGTTGGTCAGGCTAAGTAAATTCCTGCCTTAGGGTTTTTGTACTTGCTTCTACTAACTGGAATACTTGGATTTGCTAACCTTGTCTTCACTTTCTTCATGTTACTTTTTCTATCAGGACCTCTCTGAAAGCTTATTTTAAAAGCACCCACTACCAGGTACAGACTTCCACTTATGAAATGAAAAGTCACAATGATGAAAGGTACAGCATAGGGAATATAGTCAAGGGTATTGTAATGCTGTTGTATGGTGACAGATGGTACCTACACTTGGGGTGAACAAGTGGTGTTATATAGACTTGTCAAATCGCTATGCTGTACACCTAAAACTAATGTAACATTGTATGTCAACTATACTTCAATCAATAAATAAACACAATCACTGTCTACAATCACTTCCTACCCATATCCACATTGTAATTTAGCACTGATTTAGAAGTAGCAATCTGCACTCATGATTAAAAAAAACCTCTATGTATTCATCAAAACTATCAAAAATCAGGCCATCCCTATAATGTAAACTAGATATATATTCCAATAATCCAGGTTTTCTTAATATATTTTTCAAACAAAAGAATCTAAAATTCCTTGGAAAGTAGCTAAATCTCATGTGTGAGGCAGAGACAGTAAAAGGGGAACATGGGATATTTTGTACTAGCAAATGGAGAAGTTTTAAAAGATGAGTGTGATCATATCAAAAGAGCAAAGGTGACAACATGAAGGGGTTCCTCTGACCAAAGTTGTAACAATGTGAACATCAAAAAGATAATAATGACTATATTTATTGAAATACACTGAGACCATGAAAAGTCATTGGTGTATAATGATCCTCAAAGTGAGTAAATCAATATGAAGCATATGAAATCACCTCTGATGTCTCCTTGGGAAAAAAAAATTAACTTATATTTAATTGGATATTTAGAATTAACTTCCAAATTATGAGAGTCACAAGATAAAGGAAAAAAATTAAATGATACCACAAGGAAGTAATCACATAAATCCCAAATTAACAATTTACAGGTCAATTGGTAGAATGACATTGCAAAAGTGACTTAAAACTTGAAAGAAACTTAAGGGATGTAACAATCACATGTAGTACTGTATGGTTTAGGTTGGATTATGACTGGGACAGAGAAAGGACAAAGGACATCTTTGGGCAGAAGGGGACATTTCATTGGTTGTTAGATGATGCTGAAGATTTGTTGTTTATGTGGGATCATGTTTTATAGCTATGGAAAAAGAAACTTTTATATTTTGGTAAATACCCTGAAATGTTTAGGGACAGATAATTATGTCTACATATGTCTACATTTGTCTTTAAAATACTTCATCATAGGCAATAGTGTGTATGTGTGTGTGGCGGGGGGAAGAAGTTGGTGTTAGTTTTGATCTACATACCAGAGTGGTCAAAATGATGATATATATTGTCACACTTGGGTTCTAATGAATATTTACCTTAACACTCAATCATTTGGCATTTCAGCCAAAATGTACATTTGATATACAAGTTAGTTAACATAACGAATATCAGAAATGAGTTTGCAGAGTAAAATTAGTGATTTGTTAATTAAAATAAAAATGTAAAATTTTAAGATTTTCTTGGTGAAAATAATGGTGGTTGAAATACCTGAACTGTCTAAAATATTGAGACAGTTCACATTACTGCCTGCATATAGTATAATAATCTAGTGAATTATTCATTATTTTTGTTTCACAATTCATAACTGGCCTTTTGTCTAACCACTGGCTCTTGGTAACTTGATTTTGACTATCAGGGTCAGCTGGAAATTGCCCCATTAGGTATTGTCACATTTATGTTCAGTGCACTTCTCTTGCAAAGTGCTCTTAGAAGCCACAAAAGGGCAAGATCTGAAATTCTGTCAAGTCTATTTAAAAGTTATGTGCCTACTTTATGCCTCCTTGCTAAAAATATTTGTATGTGCGAAGTTAGTTTTACCCATAAATGCAGAAGAAAAGTGTACCTATCATTTATCTCTATTAACACATTCTGATTTTTACCAAAAAGATTGATATTGTTCATAACCAAACTGGTTTAGGTCAGTTCATAATACGCCTTCCTCAAAAATTCAAAATAGAAATGTGCTCATGTGTGCGTGAGTGTACACACACACACACACACACACACACACACACACACACACAACCATCCTCATTGTCACCCTTTCTCTTTCAGTTATAGTTCTTACCTCTTGTATCTTTTCCTTTGGGCAAAAATTGGCAAATGTTAATGGAAAAACATAAAGATTTACATAAGCCATGGATGTCCTCATTCCACCTCAAAGTGTAATTACGCTTGGTTATAAAAGTAGGTTAAGTGGGTATAACTTAAACGAAATGTTTATAATCCATGCTACAATTGATGTTAAATATCTCAAAGACAGGTTCAATAACATTAATACAAAAGTGAAAAAAAGAAAGAATGAAACATTCTTGGAGAAATGGTTGAGTCTAAAACTAAAGCACAAAAAAATAGCAGATGAGCCCAAAACAAATTATAACAGGAAGTAAGCAAGTACGTAGACAATGATGGAGGTATGCCTAACAGACAAAGGAGTAAGATTTAAGGGTCTCTTATTAATCAAGACAAGGGTAATTTGAGCATAAGCTATATTTATATGTATAATATATATATACACACACACGTACAAACACATATACATCCCACATACACAGATAATAAATTATAACTAAAATAATAAGAGCCCATGATTATATTCTGGCGTAAACAAGTGGAAAAAATAATAAATGGGAAGATGGGATAGCTCTCCCATAAAAAAGTCTTAATATTTTCTCAAGAAACGTTTCTTATTAATAATTTAAAATACAGTAAGTATTTACTTTTATACTTTATAGACATGAGTCAGATATCATCTTAATCAAGTGATAAAAGTAAATATACCAGCAGTGTAACAAACTGACATCATGTGTCTCTTTTTTTTTTTTCCAAAATTTTTAGGAGGCCAGTGCCTTATCCATTAGGCCACTAGGCCTGCTTTTCTTTAAAATTTTTAAAATTTTTTTATTATTTATTTTTGAGACAGAGACAGTGCAAGCAGGGGAGGGGCAGAGAGAAGGAGATACAGAATCTGACGCAGGCTCCAGGCTCTGAGCTGTCAGCACAGAGCCCAATAAGTGTTTCTTAATATGATGCAATGAAAAAAAACACAGCATCACTTTTAACATATTTTTGCTCCTCCCAAATTATTTGCATATGCATAAATTCAGCATAAATTATAAGAAAACACAACTGAGTCTGAAGTAAGTGGGCTATACTCTTTAAAAATATAAACATCAAGAAAGATAAGCAATGATTGAGGCACTATTCCAGATTGAAGGAGACTCAAGTAATGTGGTATCTAAATGTAACACATAATTCTGGAGATTCTAAGTATCACTGAAACACAGATAACATTTGAACCGGATCAGTTGATAAGATGGTAAAATTTGATTAATATTAATTTCCTGACTTTGTTGGCTGTACTACGGTTGCCAGGAAGATGTCTTTTTTTGCAAATATACATTGAAGCATTAACAGTTATCGTGACTGCAACTTACTCTTATGTGGTACAGAAAAAAATGAAAATGAGAGAAAATGCGAAGGCATATGTGTCAAGAGCTAAAATAGTTGGGGGAGCTACGTAAAGGGCATAGAGGAGCTCTTTGTACTATTACAATTGTTCTGTGGATTTGAGAATATTTTAAACAATTCAAGTAAATAATATTGCTAAAACAAATAATTTTACAATTGCAGAAGCAACTGTCCTCATTCTCTCTTAATCCTAGAATGTGGGGATCCCTGATGAAGTTAAAAGAGAATTCAACTACCCTTGTCCACCAAACATGACAATTTCAGTCATCACTTACCTTCCCAGTTTCTGTAAACACCCTACTCACTAATAAACCCTACATAATTACAGGAGAAATTACGCAATTTTAAGTCTAAGTTAGGCACATCTAAACAGATTAAATACAGTACATAGAAATCTGTTTAAGAAGCAAAGTATTTGCTAGCTAGTCGTGTTTATCTTTTCTATCTGTTTCTTTAAAAAACCAATAAACCTGAAGATGTGGGAGAGGAAAGAAAAAAAAAAGTTGGCTCACCTGCATTTTTACCCATGCAATCATCTCTAAATGGTATATAAGAAACAAATAAAGTAGATTAAAATCACACTAGTCATTTATCATCAATTGTGTTATCTTTTTCTCTCAAATACTCATAGTAAACTTCTTCAAAGAATGACACTGATAATGTTCAGATAATAAATTTTCTAAAGGTGTATAAAGTTAGGTACAAGCATGTGTGAGGAACAAAGTAGTTTCAGCTCAGAATGAAGCTAACTTCAGAGTTCCATTGTGCTTTCTCTGTGGAATCTTTCTAGGCTGAGATGACTGTATCTTCAAACTATGGCTAAATCAAATTCAGGGTACCTTCCTTCCTAAAGCAAACTTGAACCTGCCAGCCTACTGTCCTGGAAGCTGTCTGTTACATTCCAGTTCATTACTCCTAAGAGATTGCATTTTGTTGTTGTTAAATAGAGGTGAAGTGGAATACAAAGGCTACAAGGAGAAACAGTTTCTTCTTCTGGGATTCCATGGTGGTTTTTCATCCCATTGTGTACACCTCTTCCTGTGTTGCATTATGGTAATGGTAAACATATCTGTCATGCCCAGCCAGGATGAATACTCCTTGAGGGAATACATTGTGTTTTCTTTATCTTGGCATTTCCAGGGTTTTGTACATGTCTGGTACATAAAGGCACTTAATAAATATTTGTGTTGTTGAATGGCAAGACAGTCATTCCCTTTGGAGATTCACAAAACTTAAACACCTAAGTTCAAGAGAATAGAATGCCCCAGAGTAATAACACATTAAGAAAATGGCTTTTTAAGAAAGTAGAGAGAGAGCTCTGACCTATTATTTGCATGTTTCTCTAGTGGATTCTGGCCTCAGTAAAAATTACCAGATTAAATTAACCAGAAAATATGAGAAAGATGCTAAAAGGTTATGCGAGATGTCGAGGAAACATGCTAAAGGATTATGTGGGGTCTCCTTCCCTGAAAATGTTCATTAATCCTTCTTTTTTTTAAGATACCAGGAAGACAAATTAGAATTTATAAGGGGAAATAATTAGAGACACATAGCCTGTAGGTAACCTACAACTGCAGCTGAATGTATATCTATTCAAAATTCAAGATGCCTATTCTTTGTTCTGCTTTTTGTCTCCCCAAAGGGCAAGGCCAGAAAAGATACTTTTGCTTCATAGACAAATGTGTGTGCCAAAGGCTCTCTTTCCTGCTCTCTATAGATAAGAAAGGAGTTTTTTTTTTTTGGTATTAAATAAAACCTATCTATGCTCCTGGCAAATTCTGCACTTGGGTCATTTGCCTCAATTAGCTGGAATACAAGGAAGCTAGAATGAATGCTTCCAAAGACATTATTATTATTATTATTATTATTATTATTTTTTTTTTTTTACCTATGAAGTTGGTCTTTTCAGGGAGTTAAAACTCAAAGCTCTGACAATTTGGGGGTAGTGATTTAAAGGCAATGTATCTATCGGGCAAGGGAATTTTTTTTCTCATTTTCCCACAATTGAGTCTGCTAACTAAACCTTATCAGCTATAATATAAACTAGGCGTGTTTACTAAATCTAGACATATATGTGTTTTGAATAAGAAATAATTATCAACTTTGCTTCTGGCCAAAATATATTAATAGGGACTGGATTTACCTTCCCATTTTGTATCAGTTTGCTGAGAGGGGTAGGGAGGAGGTGGGGACTGCAACAAAGTACCACAAACTGGGTGACTTAAATAACCGAAATTTACTGCCTCACGGTTCTGCAGACAAGAATATGAAAAAGAATCTGTCTAGACCTCTCCCATAGCTTCTGGTGGTTTACTGGCAATCTTTGTTTTTCCTTTGTTTATACATGCTTTACCTCAATCCCTGCCTTTGTGTTCATATGGCATCGGGCTATGTGCTGACAGCTCTGAGCCTAGACTCTGCTTCATATTCTGTCTCCCTCTCTCTCTGTCCCTCCCCATGCCTGTGCTCTTTCTTTCAAAAATAAACATTAAAAAAAAACTTTTTAAAGTACTGAGTATTAAGACTTCAATATATGGCATATTTGGGGGAGGATGGGGAGCATTGTGAGAGGGGAGCACAATTCAACTCATAACACACTGAAACAAACAAAAAATACACAAACTATTAAAACGAATATTAGAAATAATAAGTGACATCAGAACAACTCTACACCAGTAAATCTGAAAACATAAATGAAATAGATGATTTCTTTGAAAGATAAAACTATTAAAGCTTATTTATGAGGGTGCCCTGGTGGCTCAGTCTGTTAAGCATCTGACTCTTGGTTTCAGCTCAAATCACTATCTCAGGGTTCAGGGGTTCATGCCCCACGTCAGGCTCAGCGCTGACTGTGTGGAACCTGCTCAGGATTCTCTCTCTGCCCCTCCCCCACTCTCTGTCTCGCCAAATAAATAAACTTTAAAAAAAAAAGTCTATTTATGAAAAAATAACTTGATTGGCCCTATATCCATTATAGAAATTGGCTTTGTAGGAAAAAAAAATTCTCACAAAGAAAAGCCCAGAGCCAGATGGGTACAAGTTATATTCTAGGGTTGTCTGCATGGCTCAGTTGGTTAAGTGTCCACCTCTTGATTTCAGCTCAGGTCATGATCTCACAGTTTGGGAGTTTGAGCCCCACTTCGGGCTCTGCGCTGAGAGTGTGGAGCCTGCTTGGGATCCCCTCTCTTCCTTTCTCTCTGCCCCCCCCACACTCTCTCAAAAGTCTTATGTGAACACTTGTCTTTGGATTGGAAGCCAGTCAGATAATCCCAAATAATCTCAAACCTCTCAGTGTTCTTAACCACATTTTTGGTCAAATAAGATGATATTCACTCTTTCACCATATAAAATAATATTTGCAGGCTCTGGGTATCAGATGTATCTTTTTGATAAGTACCATTCAGCCAACTAAACCTTGATGTCAAAACTGGGCAAAACTGTAATGATAAAGGAAAACTACAGACTGACATCCCTCATGAATTCAATGCAAAAATTCTAAAGAAAATTTCTGAAATTTGAATAATACATAAAAAGTACACTATGACCAACTAAGGTTTGATCACAGGAATACAAGTTTGGTTGAATATTTGAAAAATATTTGAAAAACCAATCAATACAGTTCTCCATACTAATTGATTTAAAAAGAAAAAAATATGATGCAGAATTTGACTTAAATTAGTAGCTTGATATCAGTGAATAATAAAATGTCCCTTCTATTTTTTAAAAAAAAATTTGAGAGATAGAGAGAGCATGAGCAGGGAGGGGCAGAGGAAGAGAGAGAGAATCTTAAGCAGGCTCCACACCTGGCACAGAGTCTGACACGGGGCTTGATCTCATGACTGTGAGATCATGACCTAAGCTGAAATCAAGAGTTGGACGCTTAACTGAATGAGCTACCCAGATGCCCCAACTTTCTCTTTTATATTGGAAATATTTAGACTATTGTGTTTCTTATGTTAAAACTTCCTTTATGTTATCAAGTTAGGAGAATGGCAGATGGTATATATAATTGTATTTATTTATATATAGATATACGTTGATGTTGCAAAATAGTACCAGCATGCTTATATGAGTACCTGAAAGCGTTACTGATCCATTAAATTCCAAAGTCTGGGAACCACTGTCCTAAAACAATGCACACATTATTTTTCATTGTATATTATATAATATTCTCCACTGTCATGAGACACAGACGCAAAGAGAGAAAGGGAAATAGAGCACACAAAATGTTCTCTCTCTGAAATAAGTGGGAAGAGTAACTTCATTTACTAGAAAACATAATCGACTCACTGTTCTGAAATCTTCTGATCCACAGAATTAGTAACCCCCTCTCCCCACCCCACCATCACCAACACCTCTGGTGAAGGGAATGAGTAAGAGGAAGTCGTAAGATAGTTCAGTTGTTGACTCTCCAGCAAAAGGGAGATCATTCTTGTGCCAGTCTTTGCTTAAAGCCCCTGTCCCCTTATTTGGTAAACTGAACAAACAAATATCCTGTAAGGTCTCCACAAACTGCAAACTCTTTGTTTCCCTATGGGCCTCACCCTTCTTACCTCTCTAAAGCAAAAGTCATGCATTATCGCCAAACTGTGCCCTCCCAGTTTCACCACCAAGAATGTCACGCCAAACGGCCTGAGAAATGGGATGGGTTGGGAGTGGACACGACGCTCCTGCACAACTGTTCTCTCTCAGCCAACACCACCATCTCAATCTGGAGAATATTGTGTGTCTGGTGTCGACTAAGCCTCACATGGATGAGGGTGGCAGGTGGAGTGGGGAGATGTGAAACCAACCTAGGATTTCAGAAAATAAACTGAAGTATTAAATAAAGACAGAAATCACTTGGGGATATGTTCTTCAGCATGCCTCTGGCCAGGTGTGCAGTTCTGATCATCTGAATACCTTTGGTGGGAAAGTAAAGGATGGGGATTGCTGTTTGTTTTCACTTCCCTCTGCCTCCACTTTCCAATTTCATTTTGGGATGCAAAGGTGTCCCTCATGCTGCTCCCACCATAACAAACCTCCATGTGTCCTGTTCACCAATGTAACATGTCTCAGATAAAGAAAATACAATGTTGTCATCTCAGTCTAAGGTTGTAATTCCCCTTTAACTAGAAAAATAAGGAACAAGAAACAATGACAGATACAAATATCAGAGCACAGATTTTTTTTTTATCATACCTTAACTCAGCCTGGCCACAGATGGGATGGCTGGCACACAGTGCAGCAGCCTGGTGCCAGGCTCTTATTCATTTGGGCCCACACACATCTCTTTACCTCCATCTCTTGGGTATTTCTCTCTCTTAATTCCTTCCTTGGATGTTTCTCGCTCCAGTGGCACAGCTCAAGCCTAAATAATTGATCATTTTAGGAGGAACATGCTACACTTTCACTTCCTTGGTATCCTGATACAAGTTTCTGATCCTAGAACATTCTCTTTCCATTTAAGGTTAAGAGAGCTTTTCTTAACTGTAAATAGAAAGTAGGAGAGCCAACTGAATTTAGAGTGAGCAAACTGTTTTTATCCAATATAATCGAGCACAGAGACACTTGGAATTCATGTTGATTATGCAAATTGCTTATGGATGCCTCGACAGAGTTTGTGGGCAAGCTGTCTTTTTTTTTTTTTTTATGAAAACGGTGATAAAAAAAAAGATAATTCCTTTCTTTCTTTTTGTCTATAACCACATAGAGAAACTGGGAACAGAGCCACACCTATCCTTTTTTTTCCTTTTAATAAATATGAGACCTTTGATTCTTTTCAGAATGAGATTTTGCAAAGCAAGCAGACTGAAAAGGCTTGAGAAAACACAGTCAAGCAAATCTAAAATGGTTGAAGCCAACATCAAAATCCCCAGCCTATTCAGAGAAAGGAGTTCTGTAGGCTATACCCAGCTAGCTCTGAACTGCCAGCTGAAGGAATTTGGATTTCATCTGTGAGAAATAGGTAACTGCTGAAAGGCTGTACATTGGAGAGGGACAAGACAAATTTGGGGATGGGGGACCATGAATCTGTCAACAGTATACAGATGGATACAGGGAGGGGAAGGAGTGGGTTAAAATGCATCCATATTCCATCCACATAAGAAGCCCTATATAGCCTTCCCCATTAAAGAGAACTCTTTAACAGATTACCATGTGCCACTTGCAGGAGCCTTTTAATTGTTGCCCCCTCCCTGCTCAACATCTAAGGTGCGTCCTGACAGTATGCATCTTCACAGAAAATTAGGTTGAGAAAAATATACACATCCACATGCACATATATATTCACAACGTAATACTCTCAATCTGAAGGTGAGCATTTTATAGCATATAAAATGTATATTAAGTTACATTTCAATGACAAATAGCATCCAGGTTGTCAAATGATTTAATACAAGATGTCCTCATTAATTCAGGTCTGTGAATCTGTGCTCAGAGCGCATCTAAGCTCCTGACGTGCTTTTGGCAGCATTATTTGTTTAATGCCACTTTCCCAGGTGCCCATATTCTTCTCCCAAAAAGGAACTCCTCAAAAGTGCTTCCAAAAGTGTTGCTGTTATTTCTTCAAATCTGTATCATCATTTAATAACATCTTTCTTCTTAGTTATTTCCCTTAGATGTCCCATCTTCAACTGTGTTTATTTGTTGAAAAAAGAGAACTTTTTCAGTGTGAGCTCCACATACACCTTCAAACTCTGAAATAGCAGCAAAACTCAATCACTTCCTCCAAATCTCTCACCTCTTGGTCAGCTACATGGCTTAACATACCCACGAAAAGTTGTAAATCCTAAGCAAGGAAACTGACTCAGGTCAATTTGTGCCAACTCTGAGGTTCTTTTAAAGACCATGAGAGCCACTGAAGTATTGGAGGCTCTGTGATGCTCTCTTCAAAAGTTTGCAATCAGCATTTACATTGAAAACCAATCGCAAATCAAATTTTGACTCATAAGCAATGTTTATTTAAAAAATAAAAACACCTTATTTGTAAGCAGGCAGAACCATTCACTCAACCTGTAACTCTGTACGCTTGCAGTCCTTGCTGTCTTTCTCAATGTTCCGACCACCACCTCATCTGAAAGATCCATTCAAGACACACGGAGGTGTCTTTTATCCGCAGAGGTAAAATTCTGTTACTCTTACCATCACAATCAGGCAACCATCTATTCTCTTCAGCCAATGTCAGGACCACCTGGTCTCGGGGGCCATCCCTAAAATAAATACTGGTGATCTAACTAAATCTGTACACTGTTTTTGCAAAGATGGGAAGTGATTCTGATTTTTTAAATCTATCTGTATATCTCAAATACCTTCTAATTTCACCATTAAGCATCTATTTTATCATTTACTAAGCAAATTACAAAATAACTAATTTTCCCAATAAAACAGTTTCTAGCACTCACCAGCCTAACTTGAATTGGAGTTGTTGATCAAGATACCTTGCAGTAGCTGCTTCTAGAATACAGACTTTTTCACACAATGCTAGCCATCATGCCTGCAGTATGGACTCTCAGTGAGGACAATTGCCCCTAAAGCTGAAGCTTAAACTACTTAGCATATACACAAAATCTCAGTGCCCATGTCAGCAAATTTTAAAGTAAACTGTAGATATAAGTCATCTAGCATATCTGAAAAATTCTGGATCATGAATAAATAAAACTGACATCTACTGATGGATTTGTGACAAATAATACTTACGATCTTAGAAAAGGCACTCATTTTAGTTACCACTTTCCTTCCTTCTTCTTTTTCATTTATTGAATAGGTAATCTCTAATATTCTATTCCTGCCATTATATACCAACTAACAATGAATAACATGTTACCATTTACCACATAACATACTGGTAATATCATTACTATTTTATAGATGGAAATGAGGCTCAGAGAGGGGATGCACTGGAGCCTCCGATGGTCAAAATCTGGTTGATACTCTGGTCAAGAGCAAGAAAATGTCACTATCTCTTTTTCTGTGATGTTCTATCAGAAGTTTACTGCTGGAGGACCACCTTACTCTGTAATATTAGACTTAGGTCTTACTGAAAACAGCTTGTTCAGACATTTTCTCACAGTCCTCTTTCTCTCTACTTTTTAGGTTATACTATGAATCTCAGTTTAAACCCAAGAGGTACATCCTCTCTCTTTAATAACTAAGGCTATGTTACTAGGTCAAACTTTTCTGTTTGATTCTTCTCTTCAGAGAAAAGTTTCTCCAGTGAGGCTTCTCAGGCCCTCAGAGATGAAGACCTCTGGGAAATATGCCCTACAGATTGATCAGACATAGCCAGACTACATGAATCCACCTGTCATTCACTTCTGGCAATGAATATTTCTATATCTACATAAACTTCATTGAAAAAACCTTGTTGGAAAGCAGAGACACTGGCAATCTTTAAACTCTTCCCAGAGACATCAATAGCTAAGATCAAAGGTCCTGAGCCATCTGGATGGTTCCTTTTACCTGCCTGGTAGAGCATTAGTTGTTTCAATGAATTGGGGCAAAGGATAGATATCTTGCCTCTTTGTTCTAAAAATGTCCAATAAGCTTTTCTTTTATTCACATAAATTTTCTGCTTCACGTAAAGTTTCCCTCCTAGATAATGGTGTCTCTGGCTCCTTTTTAGTCCTTCCTGCTTTGGGGGCTAAACAACATATTCAGAGGAGATGTGGGCTGAGTAGCCATTGTACATTGGATTGATGCCTATATGTATGTTTCCCTGGCCCACAATTTAATGAGAGCTCCTTTCTCCTCTCTTGTCTTTTCTGTTTCATAAAGAGATAAGAGAAGAAGGACCTCTGAATCCTTTCTGCAGAGTTCTATGTTTTCCGTGACTTGCTATCTGCCAACTGGGCTTCAGGGTAGAAAGCAGGGAATGCCATTAGTCTTCACGTAATCAGAGGATATTGTTTTATCTTCCCAAATTAGAGACCCTTTCCTCCTCAGAACTAGAGTGAATTTTGATTATGTAATTGGAATGAGCCAAATAATGGAGGAATCAAATAACAGAAACTGCTGAAAGTGTTTTACAGAAACTTTTACTCCACATCACATGCAGTGCTAGACTATATTTATCTATTTACTACCTTGTATTCAATCCTCTGTCTCAAGGTCAGACACCTCACTTCTCTGAGTGCACCTGGCATTGCTCCCTTGTGATTAAGGGTAAACAGTCACAGTGTCCAAGGCCTTTGGCAGTGAAACCATTCCAGCAAAAGGCAGAAACGTCTTTTACTTGTTGGAATGAAGACTAGAGAACCTATGATATCCCTCCACCTGTGGTAAGATCTCATTAGACCTTTCTTTTCTGCTGTATCTAGTCAAAAAAGTGACAAATCTCTACTCAAACAGGTTAAAGAACTTACATCTCAAATGGCAAATAAGCTCAATTCCAAAAGGAAGGATTTTTAAGCAGGAGAGAGTTTGTGTTATTCATTCTCCAACAATGCAGTACTTAAGGGGAATAATTTATGGGCAATACACAGAAGCTTGATTCCAAAAATGACCAATATTTATTTATCTCTCTGTTCCAGTAAGATGGAAACAGTGCTCATATGGAAAAATCCATGAAGTTTGGACTCCGGTAGAGCTTTTCCCAAGGATCTTCTCTTATAGTGAGGTCTGTGTCTCTCCTAATTAAGTCTGTGTTACTTTCCACCTGCAGTTTGATCTGTTCTTTTGCCATCACATATAGAAATTAATTTTCTTAGAATTGATTTCATCCTTTTCATACATATCTATGATTTTTTTTATTTAGAGAGAGAGCAAGAGTAGGGGAGAGGGGCAGAGGGAGGGAGGGAGTTTGGGAAGGAGGGGGTGAGGGAAGGAGGGAGGGAGAAAGAGAGAGAGGGAAGGAGAGAGAAAGAGAGAGGATATCTTAAGCAGGCTCCACACTCAGCATGCTGCCTGACAAGGGACTCTATACCACAACCTGGGATCATGACCTGAGCCAAAATCAAGAGTTGGATGCTCAATCGGTGCCCCAGATATGTCTATGTTTTATACAAATTTTAGCACTGCCTCAGAAAACCATTCTGGGGATTAAAACTTTTCAGTGTTGCCGTTGTGGTCAGTTGTTCAACTTCTTAATGCTTGTCACTTAATTTAAGCTCATACAGATTGGGGCTTGTTGAACCTTTACTAGTATCATTCATTCCACAGTAGAGGCCTATGTTTTCATTTCTCATGACACTGTAAGTATGCACCAGGAATGTTACTTGCAAGCTACTTTATTCTAGACATATTCAAATTTATGAGTGGATGTCTTAAATGGTAGATCCATCTACATCATAAGAAAGCGATGCTAGTTTATTAAACATCATTCAATTGATTCCCTCCTTGGAGGGAGTATTGTTTTCAGCTCCACCACTTAAAGGAAGAAGTCCCACCCCTCAGGATTCTCAATGGTCCTGACTTCCTTCTGGGCATTTATTCTTGGTGTTCCTGGAATATACCCACTGAAAAGAGGAAACTGTTTGCTGAGCCCAAATCTATGATATGCATTTTACGGTTACAGTCAAGTAACACATCAGCCACTACTGACCAATTCTGTCTAGCTTGATACTAGTTATAAAACAAATTACAGAATTCATTACTTTACATCTAGAAAGAAATGCCCTATGTTTCTTTTGAGAATTTCTCTGATTCCTAACTTTGGAATCAAGAACTTAAATTTATGATAAAATTTCTTTTTGTAAAAGCTATAGGCTTCTTGTTTATCTTTATGCTCATATACAGCCGTAGCAATCTTAAAACTGACATTAGAGAAAAAATATGTAAGTCTTAGTAGGATCCATAAGTATCTGGCCTGCAGAGTGAACCAAGAAGCCTACCAAAGTCTTCTACCACAGCTTCATTGATTTGCATTCCCATATTGATACCCAAAGGTTCAAAAGGTTGAATGATCTTCCTTCTTTTTAGTCCATGAGAAGTCCCTTTTTTGATCTATTTTCTAACAGGATCCAAGATGAACGCTGCAATACACTGGTCATTATTTCTAATGATGGACTAGTTCTTTATAAATATCCCAGAATATAAATTGCACTCAGAGAAGTCTTTAACCCTCAGTCATTAGTGATAGGTAGCCAGTGAAGAAATCTGCCTGGTTAATTCTTATCTCTACCTGGGTCAATACACCTCACATATTTTAAAGAAAGCCACCAGAATTGATGCCTATTCGTGGGCAACTTCAAACCAGCTTCACACCTAGAAAATTGAAATGTGAAGAAATCATGTCTCTTGCAATGTCCTGACAATAAATCTATAGAAGTGTATACTACAATATTTTCCAAGTTCATGTCAACCACAATCTTCTCTAGTGGCTGTTAAGGATCTCTGCTTTGCCCTTCACTAACTTTGTGACCTTATTTTTATTCCCAGATTTAGCAAAAGTACAGGACACCCAGATAAATGTGAATTCTAGAAGAACATGTACTATTTGAAACATATGTAAGCAAAAAAAATGTTTATCTCAAATTCAACTACATGCCCTTTATATTATCTAACAATACTTATTCCATCATCTTCGCCAAGCTAAATTTCATTTCTCTCATCTCTAAAATGTGACTTGTGAGATTAATACATTAAATGTGTAGATGGCTTAAGAAAAGTTTTGTAAATGGTAAAGGATTAGTTACATATTATTAATGTCATTATTCCTATTATTTTTTCCATCTAATTACCCAACTCTATTTCCATAAGGCATAGGTGTAATCTACTTCCAAATTGATTAAAGATATTAATATTAATGGTATTTCCCCCCCTCCCCCAAGACCAAAATAGTGGTCTATGTTGTTTTTTAAGCAAGAAACTGTGTTTTGGTGTCTATGGTCATGAGAGCAGTTTCCTTTTTGTTTCTCCTGGCATTGATGGATTGCCTGCATCTGTTGTGCAAACAATCATGGTGAAACAGCAGGAAACATGGTTCCAATTTGACTTTACACCCTGAAATATTCTAAGCATATGGTGAGGTGGCAAGATCTTAGTCCCAGGGTGGGAATTTTGAGAAAGCAGGGGGAGCCTACACTTTTACATTGCTCAGCTGGATTCCTGGATCCTTCATTACCAGGACACTCTCAGGCAAATATGCTCAAATAGCTGGGTTCCTCTCCACTTGTACCTAAGATGACAGAATTTTGGGATTATTAAATGCCAGAAATCAGTGAAAGAAATGTTATTAAAAAGAAAACTCTTCACCTGATTTTCAAATAAGAATTTACATTTTGGTAGGGTAGAAAGCAAGAGAAGTTTAAAGTTTAAAAAGACTAGAATGGTTGGTTTTGGATTAAGGATTAAACCCATATTTATGGGTTTCACAGTCTGAATACTTTCTAGATTTCAAAATAAAACAAAAAATCTTCATACAAACATTCACAGTCTAGAGAAAAAAGAAAGAAATTGAAGAAGTAGTATTATTAGTATGTGGTTCCTTTGTAGTTTAATATACTCTTAGCAGATAGAGCCTCTTTTGCAAAATCACACAAAGATGTCTGTTCTCAAGAAATGGAGGATTGTGCATCCTGGCCAGAAAGGGTGACTTTGTATTTGTAGAGCTTACATCCAGGGCATACTAATAACCTGTCATCTTAAATTCCAGTAACAGCAATCCAACTCTAACTTCAGTAAGAACAATGCAGAGGCTGAAGTATTTCATAAAATCCGCTTATCTCTAGGAAGATCAATGTTGTAATGTTGCTTCTGGAACCACTAGAACCAGGCACCCAAATACTGCTGAAATTCTCCCTCCTTTTCTCATATCTGATTCTTTCTGCAAGTCAGCCCCATTCTCTCCCATGGTGGACATCTATGATTTCACCAAATTGTGGAGAGAAGGCTATCCAGAGTACCAAGTGCTACCCAAGAGAAGGCTGATTATGATAACTGCAGTTTGAAGAATCCTAGGGAAGAACTCTGATTGGCCCCCTTTCCAATCAATTGTGGCTAGAAGGTGCTCAGATGGAATTAGGTGTCCATCTCTCTACTAGAAAATTGTTTGGGTAGGTTTACAAATATAT
Source organism: Felis catus (assembly GCF_018350175.1). NCBI lineage: Eukaryota > Metazoa > Chordata > Mammalia > Carnivora > Felidae > Felis > Felis catus. The sequence continues at coordinate 63,282,606 of NC_058379.1, read as the reverse complement.
AAAAGACATTTCTAGTAAAGACAACATAGATGGAATGGGGAAGAAGTTTCCAGAAAGATATTTCTGTACAGAAGAATGCTGGGCAGATAAAACAACAGGTATTCACTCCAGAGAATTGAAAAATATTAAACTAATAATTGGGGCACCTGGGTGGCTCAGTTGGTTGAGCGTCTGACTTCAGCTCAGATCATGATCTCACAGTTCGTGAGTTCGAGACCTGCATCAGGCTCTGTGCTGAGAACTTGGAACCTGGAGCCTGCTTTGAGTTCTGTCTCTCTGTCTCTCAGCTCCTCCCCCATTCTGTGTGTCTCTCTCAAAAGTGAACAAATATTTAAAAAATTTAAAAATAAACTAATAATCAAATACAAAAGTAAATTATAAACACTGATAAGTACTCAGTTATAAGAGAGCACCATATTTGAAGACTTGGGAAAGCCTTTTTGAAGAAATGTCATTTAACTTGGATGTAGAAAGAAGTGGGGAAAAAGTATTCCTGAAAAGGGAACAGAATGGTATAAAGCCTTAAGGTAGGAAAGTGCTTAAAGTATTAAAAAGAAAAGAAAACAAAATTGACCAAAAAAAAGGGAGGGGGTAGAAAGTCTACTGTGTGTAGGGAATGATGAAAACATATAGTAGCACAACTTCCAAGTTATGAAGGCATGGACCTCATCACTTCCATTGTGGGCTAAGTTAAAGATTTTGTATTTTTTCCTCAAGTGCTATGCATTTTGATTTTAAAATGTGATAGGGGCGCCTGGGTGGCTCAGTTGGGTAAGCAACCAGCTCTTGATTTCAGTTCAGGATCTCATCGTTTGTGAGTTTGAGCCTTAAGTAAGGCTCTGGGTTGACAGCCTGGAGCCTGCTTGAGATTCTCTCTCTCTGCCCCTCTCCCACTCGTTCTCTCTCTCTCTCTCTCTCTCTCTCTCTCTCTCAAAATAATACACTTTAAAAAATAAAAAAATAAAATGTGACAGAATCCAATGGTTATGTTCATAACTTATAGCACACAGCTGAGAACGCAAGGGCCATGAAGGATAAAAATAGGTATATAAACAGAGAGAAGAAATTTGTAGTTGGGATAAGGTGGGAGATGAAGACTGAAATTATATATTACTGTATTGCTATTTTGACAGATCAACTTCTTTTCCCTTTCCTACTACACTGAAAATCACCACGTGGAATGTCTATATTCAGTCAAACTGATGGAGTTTGACATTTCCTAATATGTGCCCACCTGTTCTAAGATCATAAAAACAATTTTAAGTGTATTGTTGACACTAGATTAAGCTGTTATGTGAGGAAAGAAAAAAACACTAAGTTTGAAATGATGTCTTTCTGCAATAATTATCTCATGAAAATAACCATGTCCTAGCTGTAGGAAGTTAGAAATGCCCATGAGAATTCATATATCACATTGCCCCATTTTCAGCAAGACTTCACCAAACTGATCAGTAATAAAGAAGGTCTGACATTTTTAAAGACATCACAGAAATTAAATCTACAAAATGGATTACACAAACAAATGCTAGAAATACTTGTCTTCATTTTTCTTTTTTATTAATGTTTCTGGAGAAATAATTTGTTTGAGGTAAACACAGGAAACAGTTACAATGGAGGACAGCAAAGGAATAAAAATACTCCTGCTTGTATGTGGTAAGAAAACATTTAACATGCATCAAGTCCACACACTACTTTTAAAATAGAGCAGAAAGGGAAAATAGTCCAAAATCACCAGTTACTTTTTCTACACACTGACCACTAACCAGTTTGATGGAATCTTTTTTTTCCCCTTTTTGAAATTCATTGTCTTGATAGTTAATTTGGCCATGCATAAAGATACCAATTTGATTAGCAGGATAAGTTCACCAATGAAACATATTTATTTAAAAGTGTACCATATTTTTACACAGTAAAATTCAATACGTTAATTCAAAACATATAGAGTGCCCCATGGTTAGGACAGACTACACTATTCTGCAGCCACAAGAGACCCAACATGAATTCACTAGATTAAGACATAAAAAGGTCTGTTTCTTATTCATGTAATAGTCCAGGGTGGGCGCTTGGGGCAATGGGCAGCTACCCACATGCCAAGAGTCAGAGACCCAGGGAAACAGTGGATCTACTATCTTCATGAGTGGGGGTGCTCTGCTCATCTCAGCCAGTAGGAAGACAGAAAAGGGTACATACAATAAGACATCCAAATTCTGGGGGGCCAAGAGAGAATTCAGTTACAGAGCAATGTCTCTGCAAAGAGGGCACAGGTATCGGGTCTTCAGGAAGACAGCTGAATCTCAAACCAACTCTATACTTTTGAAAGAAAAAGAACATGGGTTTTAATGGAGACCTGTCTCTGTTGGGTATTTAAAAGAATGTGTTTTTTAGAAGAATATAATTTAAATACATACAGAGATTTGGAATTTAAGATACGGAATAATTCAGTTCTGATGTGAGTCACCTTGGCCTGAAGAGCAACGATGAAAGCTGTGTGTGGGGGGTGGAGGGGGTGCTTCTTCAAGGGGGGAGGACAGCTCTGACACTTAGGGGCTGAGTGATCTCAAGTGTTCTCATGACAGTGGCTACCTGACAAGACTATGGTGTGGATTTAATGGCTTTAAGTAATATAAGAGAGTAATATAAGCAACTTAGTGGTGGGTACAGATGATAGGTCAAGAGATAAAATTTTGTGCTTCTCTTTTCTTTATCTTTTGCTCAGAGAGGCACCATCTTCTGAAGGAACCAGACTTAGACACCTTCAAGGAACACGGAGCTGTCCCCCATAACCCTTAACAAATTCAATTATTAGGTTATTTTGGAGATAAGGTAGGGTTTAAGGTTCCACTCAACACTACTGGCTTAATCCAAAATGGCCTGTGGCTCATCTTGCCCTTCTCACCTTAGTGTCCCCAAGGGAGCTGCACACATCAGGAGGAAGATCACTTTATTTCAGCCAGGCCCCCCAAAAGACTTAATATGGAAGTCCTTGGGATGGGCCAGAGCCCATAACCTGGGCTTCCCTCCCTTGAGGAAAATTCCAGATTTTTATCAATAAAGCATTTAAGTGAGAAGGAAGAGGTGTGGTGAGACAGAAAGAATACAAATAAAAGAATTGGTACAATGTAGTCAACTTCATTAGCCAGCCAAATAGAGAAAATAAGAGAGATCTATTAGCATGTATATTTATCAGAGTTCAGGACCAAAAAGATTACACACACACACACACACACACACAGGAGTGTTGCTATGTGTCCGTGTGTGTGTGTGTGTGTATGTGTGTGTGTGTGTGTAGGCAGGGGTAGGTGACAAGGCTACTAAATAAAATTTACAGGGAAAGACCACCAAATCAAATAAGGAGGAATTATCCTTATATAGGCATTGCAGTAGAGTATGAAAATCTCTAAATAATGTTATAACAAATGTATCCTGAATAAATAATATCTCTGCCTTTTTTACAGGGAGGAGAGTTAATATTTAATATTAAGCTTACTCTTGTCAAAATCAGGCAAGGAGAAACTAGGTTGCTGGTCTTAGAAGCATGCTAAACTGCAAGCAATGTGATAAATCTTTTGTAAGTTTATTTTTATAAGTGTGCTCTAAATGGCACTGCTGAATATTGTCTGATATATTGTACAGGAAATTGGCATCCTTTAAATCTTCTGAGAAACCAAATAGTAAGAGAATATATTAGAAAAAGCATGGCTGCAATTTATGGTAATCATCAAAGACACAAGATAAATTTGTTTTAAATGAGAAAAGTTTATAAAGTAATTAAACTATTTTTCTGCCTAGGAAAATATAATTTAGGCCTAGTCTTGTAGAACTAGCATGTTCTTTTGTTCTTGAGGGATGAAATTTTATGGAGATATTAACAACAAAAGGAACTGACAACCTGTAATATGTCTAAAGAAGGGAATACTGTATCTGCATAGAAATTGTTAAAAATGAACACTTGTTCACTCTTTGGCATATTTAGTCAATAGATACTCTGAAAGCCTGGAATATGCTGGGCCCTCATGTGTAAGATAAAATCTCAACCCTCAGAACAACTGTTCTTAGCCTCATGTTGTAGAAATATTCTATAAGGCATCCTTTCTCCAGTTCATCCCATCAAAACGTTTGCCCTGCTACAATGCAATCATTTTTGATAATAAAGAATTTCATGAGAGTGCTTCATGGAAAAGGGAGAGTGAGGCAGAGTTTCAGACTCAATATATAAGAGTTTTTCTCCTTCAAAGAACAGTGGTAACACTGCACATTAAAAGAAAGCTAGAAGAATATAATTCTAAAACCCAAACATAGCCGAAGAAATAGAGCACTGATTATCTCTCTCATTTGCTCAAGAGTAATGTCCATTGTCTTCCTATTATCACCACATGGGCTAGGGCAGATATTGCACATTATAGATTCTCTTATGCATATTATCAGTTACAGAGACAAACACAACAACTCTGCTTGGGCTTTTCATAGTATTAATCCTCTCTTGCCATATAAATACAAGGACTGTGAGTTTATATAAGGAAAATCTCCTATATTCCCAATTTCAAGTTGTAAAATAATGAACTACAGAAAAAATATCCGTGTGTGCGTGTGTATGTGGTATGTATGTACGTGTGTGTGTGTAGATACCTGCTGAATTAGCAGTTTGTGGTATCACCTTTATTCTAAGTGCTTTAGGACAGGCCTGGACTTCTCTGTGATAATTTCAGTTCCAACAATTAAAATTTGTATTTTAAAGTACATATAAATGTCTTATATCCTAACAATATCTGTGTTTTTCATAAAATTTCCTCAAATCCAAAAGAATACGCTACTTCTCTCTGAAATAACCCTCACATCCAATCCCTAAGGAAACTTGCAAAAATAAACACACACACACTTGCAAACACCCAAATCTACTGTTTTCTATAATATATCTTAACTTCTGCTTCTTTATATTATTTCCCTTCCTGTGCTTTCTTTGGCTGGTCCTTTTTCTAGTTTCTTGAGAAAGTATCTGTTTTCATTTTTTTACTGGTGGAATGGTTTGCATTATGATATTTTCTTTGCCCAATGCTTGAAGCATATCCCAGAGGTTTTAATTATTTGATTGAATTCTGTAGCTTCAATCTATGTTTTTCTGTTTCATCCAAGAGTTTCCCAATGGAAATTTTTTTAAAATTCCTGGTGGAAAGGCCTTTTAATTTTTTGATTTGTTAAGAAGTTCTAGCTCTATTGCACTGTAATTGGAGAGTATATTTTTTTAGTACTTCCACATTATAGGACATCTTGATGTTTTCCTTGTGAACTAGTGTATGGGAAACTTCATTAAGTGTTGTATAAGCACCTGAAAAGAAAGTGTATTTTCTATTACCAAAGTCAAAAATGTGGTACATAATGGTAAGATCTATTTTTTATTAGGTTGTTCAGGTCTTCTGGCCCTGTAATTAATTTTTGGTTTGTCCACCTGATCTGTGTTAACCTGATACTGGTGTACTAATAACTCCTATAATTGTGGTGTTTCTATCTATGTTCTACAGTTTTTATTTCATAAACATGGTTGCTGTATTCTTTCATTCATTCATAGCCATAACATTCTTATCATCATTTTAAATCATGGCATTTACTACTAAAACATATCTTTCTACAATTTTATTGTTTTTTAGCTTAAATACTACTTTATCTGATATCAAGTTCATATCTCTTCTTTCTTATTTTTTCTGTGGGCCCAGAATATCTTTGTCTGTTTTGTTTGTTTGATTTTTTGAATCACTTTAATTATTCCTTTGTATATAGCATATGGCTGGCGATATTTTGTAAACCAAAGTGAAAATAACATTCTTTTAACAAGTAAATTAACTTCATTCACGTTTATTCTTTTTAATTAATTTATTTCTTGAGAGAGAGAATGCATGTGGGGTAGGGGCAAAGACAGAGAGGGAGGGAGGGAGGGAGGGAGGGAGGGAGAGAGAGAGAGAGAGAGAGAGAGAGAGAGAGAGAGAGAGAGAGAGAGAAATCCCAAGTAGACTTAGCACCATTAGCTCAAACTCATGAACCATGAGGTTATGACCTGAGCTGAAATTAAGAGTCATGACACTTCACTGACTGAGCCACCTTGGCATTCAAATTATTCACATTAATTGATATGACTGATACGTGTCCTATAACTTGTATGTCTCAATTCTATTGGTCTCAATTTTATCACAATTTTTTAAGAAAATCTTTTTATGTTTGTTTATTTTTGAGAGAGAGAGAGAGACAGGGTGCAAGCAGGGGAGGGACAGTGAGAGAGGGAGACACAGAATGTGAAGCAGGCTCCAGGCTCTGAGCTGTCAGCACAGAGCCCGACACGGGACTCAAACCCATGAACCATGAGATCATGACCTGAGCTGAAGTTGGACACTAACCTACTGAGCCATCGAGGCACACAGTCACAATAATTTTATAGTTATGTATATTAGGTTATACTTGCTCTATTTCTTTACAAAATATGCATTTGTTCTTTAATTAAAATGATAATTAGAAAGAATTATATTTTCCTTCTAATGGTTACCTTTGCATTTATATCTTCTATAATGTCCTTTCTATATTTCCTCTGGGAAATAGTTTTGAGTAAAAATTTAGTTTGGAGTCTGCTATTATAGTTTTACTTTCTGGTTTGTTAGTTTTTAACAATACCCTTTAAATCCTACCCATAGCCAATACATCAGCCAATGAGCTTATTCTACTTTCTACCACATCTCTGTCTTCACTCATATTTAGTTGCTTTATTTCTGGTTTGTCACAACATATAGCATTTCTGTGTTATCTTCCACCCTCATTTATGCCTTTGTTTTTGTCTTAGGTCTACATTTATATGCATTAAAAAGCCTAGCATCAGTGTTTGGTGAAGTTTTTCCACTCATCTATTAATTGAAAAAAAAAACTAACCTCATGAATCCTTCATGGAAGGCCCATACACAGAGAATGTTCTAAGTTGTATGAGCTTAAAACTGTTTTGTGGGTTTTTTTTAAGTCTTGATGTTTGACAAACACCTTAGCTGGCTATAAAAATCTATTCATACATTCATTCATTTTCTATTTCTAAAGTGACTCTCTTTTTGCCTCTCCTTGTATTTTTATTATTATTATTGAAGTATGACTGACATATATTAGTTTCAAGTGTACAATATAATAAGTCAATATTTGTGTACATTATGAAATAATCACCACTATAAGTCCTGTTAACATCCATCACTGTAAAGAGAATGTTTTTCCTTGTGATGAGAGCATGCAAGATTTATTCTCTCAGCAACTTTGAAATATACAGCACTTCTTGCTTGACCTCAGAATCTTGTGGCATTGTAGGAACATAGGAAATCATTTGCTGGGAATTGTGGGGTTTCTGTTTGTTTGTTTATTTTGTTTCTCTCTCTCTTTTCTTAATCTTAAGTTTGGGTACAGTTATTTTTCAGTTAAGCCCTACTCTACATTCAAGACCATTGAGTGTGTTGTTCACATGCAGATCTTTTATCTTTGTTTTTCTCTACTAAGCTGTAGGGAATATTGAGGGAGACAGACTTAAGTACCACTAGTTCTTGAGTTATTCTCATTGCTTGTCTTTCCTCCAAGAAGCCAGAGTCAAACCCTCCCTGCTGTGAGTAACTAGAAGGCACTACCCAACTGTTTCTCAGCCTTCACTTAATTCTTGAGTATTTAGAGGGTATGAGAATCTAAGGTTCAAGGTAAATTTACTTTAAAATCCTCTTTATTAGTAGTCTCTTACTCATGCCCTTAAAAATACTTTCCCCAAAGTGAGGAAACAAATTTCTTAGTCTTTAGAAGCAGACCTGCAACACTGAATATGCCTAAAGTCCCAGTATAAATAACTCCAGGGTCATGATCTCCTAAATATCTTTCTTGAGAAAAATAAGCACATTAAGCAACAAAAAATGTAGCTTCATCACTCAAGTTCATCACTAGAAGAGGTTTAGAGATTATGTGGTATGACTAGAAATTAAAAACTCAGATAAATAGGAGAAGCCAAGATGGCAGAACAGCATGGACGTTTTTTGTCTGTCTCGCATCCATGAAATACAGCCAGACCAACACTAAACCATCCTGCACACCAAGAAAACTGATCTGAGGATTAACACAACAATCTGCACAACCTGAACCACAGAATTCAGCAGGTACATGGCCTGGAGAGGTGAACTTGGGGAGACAGAAGCTGTGGGGGGCATGGAGCTGCTTTTGCATGTGGAGAGAGGACAGAGACAGGGGGAGAATACGAAAAAGCACCCCACCCCAAAAGTGGCTGGAGAGAAAGTGAAAAATTGGAAACAGAAGCAGGGACTGAACTAAAAAGGGAGAAAGGAGAAAGGAGAGGGTTTAAATTCCATTAAGACTATAAATGGGGGAGTGCAGAGTCTGCAACTCCACAGCTCTATACCTGGCGGTGCTCTGGTAGGAAGGGCGAATGAATCCCTAGGAGCAGAGTGGGGTCTGGGAGGTTCTTGGGGCACAAGGGGAGAAGCGGTTCCACCGCTGGAAGGACATTTGGTAGAGGCTATGAGGCCACCTGGGCCCAGCAGACCCCAGAGAATGGCCACATTTGCTGGTGATGGAACAAGGTCATTGAGGGTGAAGCCTGGTGCCAGATGTGTGTTGTGATTTTCCATAATCCCTGAAACGCTGGTGCCACACTGTCTCATGAAATTTTTCTGGGGCACCCTAGCACCTGGCCACAGTCTTTGGGCATCAGCAGCAGCACGGTCCCACAAACATTCTTGGGTGTGGCCAGCATTTGGCCATTGCTTGTTAAGACCCTCCACAGAGGGGCAGAACAGGTCAAAGCTGTAGTACCTCAGAAGTAAGGGACTGGGGAAAACAGTCACATCTGAGACAAAACTCGGGAGAGAGGTACTACCTGGGACTTGGTCACGGACAATGTAAAAGCGGGGAGTGGATGAAAGCTGATGACAAAAGATGGACGTATGACTGCTGATTGGGGAGAAAAGAGTTCCAATACTAGAGACCGGATAGCTGGGTGACACCATTTTCACAACTCCCGCGCATGTGCATACGCACCTATAAGCACCTCAACAATCCACCCCAGTAGATTAGCAGCACCATCTAGTGGAGAATGGAGGTGTTACACTAAGCCCCGCCCAATTGGGCCAACCTCACTCTTCAAGAACCAAGTCTCACTGCCTGCTTAGTTTAAGGACTATAAAGCGCTTCATAGTTTGACTTCCAGGGGACAACGAAGTAATTCCAGTCATATTTCAGTGTGTTAGCAAGTCCAACTATTCAATTTTCTTTCTTTTTTTTCCTGTTTTTCATTTTTCTTGAATACACAAAGAGGAAAAAATTCATTTACATTTTAAATTTTTATTAAAAATATTTTTCTTTAATATTTTTCTAGTATATTTTATACTTTTATGTAAATTTTTTCAAATTCTAGTTTACTTCCATCATTTAATTTTAGTCTACTCCAGTGTATCCATTTTTTCAAATTTTCAAACAATTTCCTTTTTTTTCTTTTTTTTCCCTTTTTTCTCCATCAAGCCACTTTCAACACCCAGACCAAAACACACCTAGGACTAGCATCATTTATTTGATTTTTTTGGTGAGTCTCTTTTTAATTTTTTAATTTTAATATTTTTTTAATTTAATATTTTTTTAATTTTAATTTTTCTACCTCATTAATTCCTTTCTCCCTTCAAAATGATGAAACAAAGGAATTTACCCCAAATGAAAGAGAAGGAAGAAATGACAGCCAGGGACTTAACCAACACAGATACAAGCAAGATGTCTGAACCAGAATTTAGAATCATGATAATAAGAATATTAGCTGGAGTCAAAAATAGATTAGAATCCCTTTCTGCAGAGATAAAAGAAGTAAAAGCTAGTCAGGATGAATTAAAAAATGCTATAACTGAGCTCCAATCTTGAATGGATGCCACAGCAGCAAGGATGGATGAGGCAGAACATAGAATCAGCGATATAGAGGACAAACTTATGGAGAATAATGAACAGAAAAAAAGAGGGAGATTAAGGCAAAAGAGCACGATGTAAGAATTAGGGAAATCAGTGACTCATTAAAAGGAACAAAATCAGACTCATAGGGGTCCCAGAAGAGGAAAAGAGAGAAATAGGGGTAGAAGGGTTATGTGAGCAAATCATAGCAGAAAACTTTCCTAACCTGGGGAAAGACACAGACATCAAAATCCAGGAAGAACAGAAGACTCTCTTTAGATTTAACAAAGCCCGATCATCAACAAGGTATATCATAGTCAAATTCACAAAATATTCAGGCAAGAAGAGAATCATGAAAGCATCAAGGGAAAAAAAACTCCTTAACCTACAAGGGAAGATAGATGAGGTTTGCAGCAGACCTATCCACAGAAACTTGGAAGGCCAGAAAGAAGTGGAAGGATATATTCAATGTGCTGAATCAGAAAAATATGCAACCAAGAATTCTTTATCCAGCCAGGCTGTAATTCAAAATAGAAGGAGTGATCAAAAGTTCCCCAGACTAACAAAAATTAAAGAAGTTTGTGATCACTAAACCAGCACTGCAAGAAATATTAAGGGGGACTCTCTGAGGGGAGAAAAGATGAAAAAACAAAGAAACAAACACCAAAAGCAAAAAAGATTAGGAAGGACCAGAGAACACCACCAGAAACTACAACTCTACAAGCAACGTAATGGCAATAAATTCATATCTCTCAGTACTCACTCTAAATGTCAATGGACTCAGTGCTCCTGGACAACAGAATAGGGCAACAGAATGGATAAGAAAACAAGATCCATCTATATGCTGTTTATGAGAGACCCACTTTAGACCTAAAAACACCTTCAGATTCAAAGTAAGGAGATGGGAACCAACTATCATAATAATGGTCAACAAAAGAAAGCCAGAGTAGTCATACTTATATCAGACAATCTACACTTTAAAATAAAGACTGTATCAAGAAATGAAGAAGGGCATTATATCATAATTAAGGGGTCTAACCACCAAGAAGACGTAACAATTGTAAACATTTATGTGCCAAATGTGGCCGCACCCAAATATATAAATTAATCACAAACATAAAGAAACTCATTGATAGTAATATCATAATGGTAGGAGACTTCAACACCCCACTCAACAATGGACATATCACCTAATCAAAAAATCAACACTGGATTTGGATGACACACTGGACCAGATGGACTTAACCGATATATTCAGAACATTTCATCCTAAAGCAGTGGAATATAAATTATTCTCCAGTGCACATGGAACATTCTCCAGAATAGACCACATACTGGGACACAAATCAGCCCTCAGCAAGTATTTAAAGATCGAAATCATACCATGCATATTTTCAGACCACAATGCTATGAAACTCGAAATCAACCACAAGAAAAAAATTGGAAAGGTAACAAATACTTGGAGACTAAAGAACATCCTATTAAAGAATGAATGGGCCAACCAAGAAGTGTAAAAGGAAATTAAAAAGTATATGGAAGCCAATGAAAATGATAACACCACAACCCAAAACCTCTGGGATGCAGCAAAGGAGATCATAAGAGGAAAGTATATAGCAATCCAGGCCTTCAAAGAAGGAAGAAAGATCTCAGATACACAACCTGACCTTAAACCATAAAAAGCCGGAAAAACAACAGCAAATAAAACCCCAAACCAGCAGAATACAGGAAATAATAAAGATTAGAGCAGAAATTAATGCTATTGAAACCAAAAAAAACCAGTAAAACAGATCAATGAAAACAGAAGCTGGTTCTTTGGAAGAATTAACAAAATTGATAAACCACTAGCCAGTTTGATCAAAAACAAAAAGGAAAGCACCCAAATAAATAAAATCAAGAATGAGGGGCGCCTGGGTGGCGCAGTCGGTTAAGCGTCCGACTTAAGCCAGGTCACGATCTCGCGGTCCGTGAGTTCGAGCCCCGCGTCGGGCTCTGGGCTGATGGCTCAGAGCCTGGAGCCTGTTTCCGTTTCTGTGTCTCCCTCTCTCTCTGCCCCTCCCCCGTTCATGCTCTGTCTCTCTCTGTCCCAAAAATAAATAAACGTTGAAAAAAAAAATCAAGAATGAAAGAGGAGACATCACAACCAACATGGTAGAAATATAAACAATAAAAAGAGAATATTATGAGCAATTACATGCCAATAAAATAGGCAATCTGGAAGAAATGGACAAATTCCTAGAAACATATACATTACCAAAACTGAAACAGGAAGAAATAGAAAATTTGAACAGACCCATAACCAGTACAGAAATTGAATTAGTAATCAAAAATCTGCCAAAAAACAAGAATCCAGGGCCAGATGGCTTTCCAGGGGCATTCTACCAAACATTTAAGGAAGAGTTAACAACTATTCTCTTGAAGCTGTTCCAAAAAATAGAAATGGAAGGAAAACTTCCAAACTCTTTCTATGAGGCCAGCTTTACCTTGATTCCAAAACCAGACAGAGACCCCACTAAAAAGGAGAACTATAAACCAATTTCCCTGATGAACATAGATCAAAAATCCTCAACAAGATATTAGCCAACTTCACCATGACCAAGTGAGAATTATACCTGGGATGCAAGGCTGGTTCAATATCTGCAAAACAATGTGATTCATCACATCAATAAAAGAAAGGACGAGAACCATATGAACGTCTCAATAGATGCAGAGAAAGCATGACAAAATACTTTCTTGATAAAACTATCAAGCATCCTTTCTTGATAAAAACCCTCAAGAAAGTAGGAATAGAAGGATCATACCTCAATATCATAAAAGTCATATATAAACGACCCAACGCTAATATCATCTTCAATGGGGAAAAACTGAGAGCTTTCCTCCTAAGGTCAGGAACAAGACATAGATGTCCACCCTCACCACTGTTATCCAACATAGTATTGGAAGTCTTAGCCTCTGCAAATCAGAAAACACAAAGAAATAAAAGTCATCTAAATCGGCCAGAAGGAGGTCAAACTTTCACTCTTCGCAGATGATATGATACTGTATATGGAAAACCCAAAATATTCCACCAAAAAAATGCTAGAACTGATTCATAAATTCAGCAAAGTGACAAGATATAAAATCAATTGTACAGAAATCGGTTGCAATCCTATTCACTGACAATGAAGCAACAGTAGAGAAATCAAGGAATTGATCCCATTTACAGCTGCACCAAAACCCATAAAATACCTAGGAATAAATCTAACCAAAGAGGTAAGAAATATATACACTGAAAACGATAGTAAGCTTATGAAAGAAATTGAAGAAGACAAAAAAATGGAAAAAGATTCCATGCTCCTGGATAGGAAGAACAAATATTGTTAAAATGCCAATACTACCCAAAGCAATCTATTCAATGCAATCCCTATCAAACTAACACCATCATTCTTCACAGAGCTAGAACAAATAATTCTAAAATTTGTATGGAACCAGAAAAGACCCCGAATAGTCAAAGCAATCTTGAAAAAGAAAACCAAAGCAGGAAGCATTATAATCCCGGACTTCAACCTATACCAAAAAGCTTTTAATCATCAAAACAGTACAGTACTGGCACAAGAACAGACACTCAGATCAATGGAACAGAATAGAGAACCCAGAAATGGACCCACAAACACATGGCCAACTAATCTTTGACAGAGCAGGAAAGAATATCCAATGGAATAAAGACTTTCTCTTCAGCAAGTGGTGCTGGAAAAACTGGACAGCAACATGCAGAAGAATGAACCTGGACCACTTTCTTACACCATACACAAAAATAAACTCAAAACGGATGAAAGACCTCAATGTAAGACAGGAAGCCATCAAAATCCTCAAGGAGAAAGCAGGCAAAAACCTCTTTGATCTTGGCTGTAGCAACATCTTACTCAACACGGCTCCGGAGACAAGGGAAACAGAAGCAAAAATGAACTACTGGGACCTCATCAAAATCAAAAGCTTCTGCACAGTGAAGGAAACAATCAGAAACCTAAAAGACAATCGACAGAATGGGAGAAGATATTTGCAAATGCCATATCAGATGAATGGTTGGTATCCAAAATCTATAAAGAACTTATCAAACTCAACACCCAAAAAACAAATAATCCAGTGAAGAAATGGGCAAAAGACATGAACAGACACTTCTCCAAAGAAGACATCCAGATGGCCAACTGACACATGAAAAAATGCTCAACATCACTCATCATCAGGGAAATACAAATCAAAACCACAATGAGATACCACCTTACACCAGTCAGAATGGCTAACATTAACGGCTCAGGCAATAATAGATGTTGGCAAGGATGCTGAGAAAGAGGATCTCTTTTGCATTGTTAGTGGGAAAGCAAGCTGGTACAGCCGCTCTGGGAAACAGTATGGATGTTCCTCAAAAAATTAAAAATAGAACTCCCCTACAACCCAGCAATTGCACTACTAGGTATTTATCCAAGGGATACAGGTATACTGTTTCAAAGGGACATAATGTACCCCAATGTTTATAGCAGCACTATCAACAATAGCCAAAGTATGGGAAGAGCCCAAATGTCCATTTATGGATGAATGGATAAAGAAGAGGTGGTATATATATATATGTGTATACACACACACACACACACACACACACACACACACACACACACAATGGAGTATCACTTGGCAATCAAAAACAATGAAATCTTGTCATTTGCAACTACTTGGATGGAACTGGAGGGTATTATGCTAAGCAAAATGAGTCAGAGACAGGCAAATATCATATGACTTCACTCATATGAGGACTTTAAGAGACAAAACACATGAACATAAGGGAAGGGAAATAAAAATAATATACAAACAGGGAGGGGGACAAAACATAAGATATTCTTACATATGGAGAACAAACAGAGGGTCACTGGAGGGGTTGTGGGAGGGGGGATGGGCTAAATGGGTAAGGGGCATTAAGGAATCTACTCCTGAAATCATTGTTGCACTATATGCTAATTTGGATGTAAATTTTTAAAAAAGTACAATTAAAAAAAAAACTTAGGTAAGTAAAACAACTTTTTAAAACTGTCATGGATATTGACCGTTATTGTCAGAAACCAGGTTTCATGATTCTCAGTCCAGGGCTAGTGTTTGTTTTTGTTTTGATATCAAATGCACATTCCTTTATTTTATACTTAGGAAAGAAATCACCCACTCTTCTTCTTTATTCCCTCCCCAGTCTTCTTCTGCAAATATTAAAAATTAAAACCAAATGAAGTTAATTATTATTATTCTTCAACGTGGTTTTCATAATTGTTAGGGTTTAAATTTTTACAAGTGGCCAATGTCCAAGCGACTTATAGAGTAATACTGATAAAAGGAAAATTCCATATTACAAGTTAGCAAATTCTAGTACAAAAATAGTTTGTGTGTTAGAATACCCTTTCCTTTTTAGAAAAAAAATTAAAGTGTATTTTTTTATTTTTGAGAGAGAGAGAGCATGCACAAGTGGGGAAGGGGCAGAGGGAGAGAATCTCAAACAGTTTCCACACCACCATCATAGAGACTGATGCTGGGTTGGAACTCACAAACCATGCGAGATCACAACCTGAGCCAAAGTCGCGCACACAACTGGCTGAACTACCCCGGCGCCCCATAATAGCCTTTCCTTTTAAAACTGTGGAATCTTCACAAATTCGCATATCATCCTGGCTCAGGGGCCATGCTAGTCTTCTTTGTATCATTCCAATTTTAGTATATGGGTTGCCAAAGCAAATACCAGTACTGTTTCTTATGCTTTAATGCCTGGTTTAGATAAGAAAATGCTTCAACAGTATCAAGAGCTACATAGTCATCAAGGGTTAAGTTTAGTTGACCAGCTGAATAGAAGATTCAGATTTTATGTACTTATCATAAATTACTTTACTGCTAACCAGAGTTTCTGAATAGCAGTGAGAACACAGATAATAGCATTACTTATGCCCTGAGTTGGTATCAAGCCAGTCAAAAGCAAATAAAGTTGATCCTTACATCAACCTGTAAATGTATGATTTCCAGCAACTTTTATGAAATACTGAAAATGATTTTCAACCTACATTCTACTTTTATAGACTGGTGATCCTCTGTGGACTCAGGAACTAGATGGGAACCCATGAACCCATGATTTTTCACATCCCTTTTAACAAGGACATTCGTTGTCTCTAATATCCTATATCAAACCATCATCTTACGTAACAGGAGCCCAAGAACACCTACTTCATAATAAATATAAGGACTATATGAATTTGGATTTTGATGTATTCATTGAGAACTTTTTTTCATCATGCAAAAAATGAATTTTTATGGTAAATACTGGTCAAGGTGGACTTTCCAGTCTCAAATACTCAAGGCTTTTTTTAAATATAACCTTCAGATCTAGGATAAAATAAACAGACTGGTTTTGTTGTAGACCACATATTTGCCACCAGCATCACCTATGGGTATTTCATAGGTAGGTGCACACAGCTCTCTGAGAAGGGAAGAAGGTAAGACCCTATCTTTAAAATATGCTTTTTATATAAGTGACATTTTTTCATGTTGTCAGCCTTCAATTTTCCACCGATGCACTTACAAGTTTTCACCAACACCTGAATGCAAATGTGACACCAACCCTGAATGAAGCATGGCTTTCCTTGCAGAGCCTTTGGTGCTGAAACAATGGGGAGTAATAAACACTCACCACTGGCCCTTTTCCACAGTGAAGTTACTCATTGCAAACTCACCAACAACTTTTGACCTCTAGACCCAAAGACTATCAATTACCCAGCTTACAGAGGTGGAATATAGTGAACCAGCAGCATCATTTGGCTGTCACCCAGTTAACATTCTATCATAGGTTGAAAAGCAATTTGTCCAATATTTCAACTGCCAGGGAGAATTCTTTATCAGCTTTTGGATAGGTTTGCCTTTCAATCGGATGATTTGAATAGCTTCTGTGGTAGGAGAGATGCTGCCCTCAGATAATGATTTTGCATTTCACCTCATCATTAATGCTGTGGACCTCAAGGGAAGTCACTGTGCCTTTTATGAAGGTCGAAGCATTTTATAACCTTAATAAAGACTCATAGCCTCAGGAATAGCAAGTGTGAGCAAGTGTGGGGGATTGAATAAAAATATAACTAAATTGGCACTTTAGACTACACTCTTTGGAGGATTTCAAATGCAAATCAACAGTTAAAGAGTACAATGGCACCCCAAACTTCAGTGCTATTCAAAAAAACACACACACACACAGAGAAAGTGGCATTATTCAAAGAAAAATGAGAGAAATTATCTTTTTCTTTTTTTCCAGAAAAGCTTTTGTCTGTAGTGTTATGTTTAATTGCTAAATATTTTACATTGGGTGCTATAGCAGTTTGATTGATTTGAATTAAAAACAATAATCATGGTGATTCTTAGTTATTGTAAATTTATTTGTATATATCATGTAGGTCACTGAATCTTGAAGTGTGAAATGAATACAATAACCAAGGGTGATTATGAGAACTACTCCACCATCTACATTTCCCAAGGTCACTCTGTCCCAAATATTACTAACAAATTACTGCTTTCAATAACTTACCTAAGGATACTCTCCAGAGGAATCATTTCAATTTAAAAATTCAATGGACTCTTTCAGTTTTCCTAGGCTTCTACTTCTTTCCTTCAGGCATAGTTTACTGGCTATACTTCTGTTCACAGGAACTGAGTAACAAAAAACAGAAGCCCCAATGACAGGCATTGTGATAAATTATATCTCATCTTCTTTGACTGTTGTAGAAACTTTTAGAAAAAGGCATATTATTCCTATTTACAGACTGGGGATTGGAGAGATGAAATAATTTTGCAAGGTCATGTTCCTGAGGAGTATCAGGGCTAAATTCTGCTGAAATCATCCAGTTTTTCAAGTGTAGAAAACCATACTATCTACTGCAGCAATAGAGAGCACAAACCAGGAGGGCAGGGGAATGATCTAGAATAGGACAGTGCTTGGAATACCCAAAAGGATCCTACAAATGATAAGACACCTGACTAAAAGGCTGGTTCTCAGGGTTAACCCTGGGGAGTCTGACTGTGACAGGCCAAGCCTAAGGCAAGAAAGGGTCTGATTTAAGTTATCAGCCTGAAGGTGAAGCTCAATAGTCAGCTTTGTCCACTGGCAACTGCCTAGAAGGCTACTGAGTTTTCTAAGCAATTATCCCATAAACTACAGGAAAGTTACAAATTTTCAACTTCATTTGTGCATTACTGTATGAATTTGAGCTATGTGAGGGCAGGGTATGGATCTTTCACTTTATCTCAAATATCTAGAAAATGCTTGCTAAAAGGTTAAGTTCTCAATAAATTAGTAATAAATGAAGGTGATCAAAATTCAAGCTAGGCAGAGGAAAAAAGTCAGGGTTAGGGTTCAGATACCCATCCTAAACCCAAGGCCACGGTTTCTGGGGATAGGTAGCACTCAGCAACTGAAACATGTTAGCGTGCCCAAGAATTCCAAAATAGGAGCAATACTTATTAACTAACTCCTTCATTAAGATCTGCCACGTCAATATATTGACTTTTAAAATCAGAGCTTCCTTTGAACTGGCTAGACTTGCATTACAGAGCAGAAAGCCTTTCAATTATTTGAGGTTTATTCAATATATTTCTACTTTTTTGAAATTTGTCAATATACCCACGATTAACCTAAACCTGGAACTGACCTATCCTGGGTCATTCACTCCAGTTTCATTAAGCACTTTGTCTTAGCACAGGCCCTAAAATGTCTTGATGCTCCTAATTTAACCTTTGTTCATTCACTCAGTAACTCCTTTGTTCTCAAATATTAAAACCAAACTATTTTTGGTTTGGTTTTTGTTTTTCTCAAATATTAAAACCAAACTAGGCTGGGGCGCCTGGGTGGCTCAGTCGGTTAAATGGCTGACTTCGGCTCAGGTCATGATCTTGCGGTTCGTGAGTTCGAGTCCCACATCAGGCTCTGTGCTGACAGCTCAGAGCCTGGAGCCTGCTTCAGATTCTGTGTCTCCATCTCTCTCTCTCTGCCCCTCCCCCGCTCACATTCTGTGTCTCTCTCTCAAAAATAAATAAAATTTAAAAAAATTAAAAAAATAAATAAATAAAACCAAACTAGGCAAAGGGGAAAACATAGCTAGCTTAGTCGGCCATCCTGGAGCACACCGCTTGTCGGGGAAAACAGAAAACAATGCAAGAATTTACAATGTAAAAGGCTTTCATAAGGACAAGTACAGAATGCTAGCAAATTACATGCCTGGTATTGTTTTGTCTTCACAGACACTGCAAATCTTGAGCTGATCTATATTCCTTCTTTGCTTTTAAACTGGGACAGTTCAAGCTGGATGTGCAGTATGTGCCTGCAGTGATAGGAACTAACTTCATCCTTTCCTGATCTTGGTTTCCAATTGTCTCATTTCCTTCACTACTAACTTCATTAACATCCTTTCCAAGTTGCTCAATGAGCAGGATGAGATGGGGTATGATAAATATATACACCATCCCAGAAATACTCCTCTTATCTATTAGGTGTATGGTGACTTTGTACATAGCAAATTGTTCTATTTATTTCTCTACACTGAGAGTAAGATAGAAATTTCCCTAATATTTAAATGTTTGAGGGGCCTGAGGTATTACTTCCAATACAATGAAGTAAGACAGGGGTATAAACACTGTACATTCATTTATTCATTCATACCTTCCTTCATTCACCACTTAGTTATTACAGGGCCATTTTGCACTAGGGACTTTTTTAAGCACTGGGAGATTAAGTAGTACAAATTTTAAAAAGGTCAAAGTCTTTGCCCTCATGGAGACTGCATTCTACAAGAAGAGATAAACAAAATATGCTGTGTTCAAAGATGAGACATATTATGATAAAAGATGAGCAAGGAAGGGGAATACGGATAGGTTATCGTGCAAAAACCATGGCTTAGATGAGAGTGGTGTTTGTAGAGATGTTGTGAAATAATCAGACTCCAGAGACATTCCAAGGGGAAAGCTGAGAAGTTTGGCCAAAAAATGTGAGGCTGGACGTGATCAGCCAGATTTCCAGGAATAGGAATTAGGCAGAGCACTGGTCAAGTTGAGAAGATTGAGCAAAATTCAGGTGGGCACATACACTCAAGCAAGGGAGACCCTGAGCACAGAAATGAGGATTTGGGTAAAAGCCAGAAATGAAAAAGGGGCAACAAAGAATGGAGTAGTAGCAAGGAGATGGAGAAAAGCAATCTCAGGACCGAGAGCAACCTCATTTTAAGCTCAGGGAAACCCAAAAGCTGTGCTGATTGCCAATAACCAGGAACCATTGACAGCAACCACAGGGCCAGCTCTCCTACTGCCTTCCATCAGTTGCAGGCACCTCATCAAGTCTGCCCACAGAATTCTGGCCTTGGACCTGTCTTATGGAGAAAAGTGACTTACAAGGAGTTACTTGAGTAACTATCACTAATACATTCTTTACGTGAATTTCTGCATTAATCCACCTGTAGGTGAGTTCTCCTTGAGAACAAATTGGTCATGATGTCATGTGCCTTTTCTTTTCATGTGTACTTAAGTGTTTCTTCATGAATATGATTACATTTTCATCTGTGTGTTTGCTCTGACATTCCCGATGACAGGAGACAGTTTTAAGAGGTGATAAGTGTGGGACTCTTTCTATTCATACCTCCCAAACTATCAGTCCCTCCATACTGGCCAAAACCAAGGCTGATTTGTGCTACCCCAAGACAGAGGGAGCCCCTTAGATTTGTATACCAACCAGTCTCGCCCCCCAGGGCCAGAGCCTTTATTTCACTGACAACTGATAACATTTTTAACTCTTATAATGAGATATTTAGATCACAACAATGCTATTAGGTTGTATCCATCGGGGATTGTATTCATGAGGCTAAGCATAAGCTCTTTTAATGTTAAAACACTTAATATACGTATTAAATATATTGATAAAATATATTCTAAATGTAACATTTTATGTATTTTTATATATATTTTATATTATTTATTTTATATATGTACTTTTGCTGCATTATAATGAATGATTCAGCTCGCTCTAGGATAAGATTCCTATTTTCCAACTCTACAAATTAGGTGTTATTAAAATAAAAATATGCATGGCATTTTAAATTCTTTTTTAACCTTTATTTATTTTTGAGACAGAGAGAGACAGAGCATGAACAGGGGGAGGGTCAGAGAGAGAGAGACACAGAATCTGAAACAGGCTCAGAGCTGTCAGCACAGAGCCGGACACCGGGCTCAAACTTACTGACCGCAAGACCATGACCTGAGCCGAAGTGGGCTGCTTAACTGACTGAGCCACCCAGGCGCCCCATAAATATGCATGGTATTTAAAGGGCAGAACCCTCCTTTCTCTTGCTTGAAGAAAGAAAAGTTTTTTTTTTTTAAGGTGTGAATGATATGGGAAAAACTGATGGAAGTAAAACTGTTAAACTGAAAGATTAGCAAAAAGAGAGAGAGAGAGAAAAGAACTAATTTCATGAAGGACTATGGGGGAAAAGGAAGAATCTAAGAGTGAGATTATACCTCTGGACAATGATGCTCTTATCCCTGGCCTGTGGGAGGAAAGAAAATGAATGAGTAAGCTAAAGACTCCCAAGATAAAATTATGTTTGTAAATATTTCCATGCACTTAAAGAATAATTCTTTCTTCCTAATATAATGAAATGTATCATCTGCTGTCACCTACACAAACAAAACAAAAAAACAAACAAAAAACAACATAAAACAAACAAACAAACAAAAAAAGCGTTTTCTTCCAGAAGTTTGTGTCTGAATTTCAGTAGCTCCTAGCAGGTAGAAGGTTCTGTGTTAGAAAGTGATGAAGAGAAACAAACAGACTTGGGACTTGAAAATCAAATCAGTTTTCAGAAGAAAGTGATCAGCCTCTAAAGCTCATGTCTAGTGACTTGAATCTATTTTAAAATGTGTTTTTAAAAAGCCTTAAGATTCCAATTTTATTCCTATGATATATGGTTTTGGAGTACAGAAGTCCTGAATATAATTCTTCATTGATTTCCAAAACAGATTTGTCATTATTAGAAGTTTTATGAGGACCATAAAAATAATAATTGCTGTTAATAGTTACAGAAGCCCACTTACAAAATAGAAAAGTGAGCAAAGGTTATAACAACTCACATACATACACATACAAACTCTACACAAAGATCCATGAAAAGAAAACCGTTCAACTTCATAACTAACTCAATAAAAACAATGCCATTATTTTCACCTATCAAATTGATAAGATCTCTCTAAAAGATCATATTCAAGTTGACAATGAATCTTTTATGAAATAGATGGGCCTTCTCATCCATTGAATGGATGATAAATTGGTATTTTTGGGGGACAGGTTTGGCAATATGACCCAAAATCACTAAAAATGTTAATACATTTTGATCCAGATATTTTACATCTGGGAATTTACTCTGAGAAAATAAGCGTTGAATTATACATTGATGTCAAGTGGTGTTATCAAAGTGTTAATTGTAATAATGAAATATTATGAAGATGCAAATCCTCAAGAATAAAGAATATTTTAATAAATTATGGTATGCTATATGGAGATTAAGTATAGCTTGAAATGACATACTTTATTTTAACAATTTTTAGGAAATCTTTTCTAACATAACACAAAAGAAAAATTAAGATATAAACTATAGATTTGGTAGGATTACTGTTATTCTAAACACATATATATGTATGGATATACACACATAAATAAATAAATGATCTCCACATGCTATATAGGGAAAAATTTTTTTAAACATCAATTAATCAAAACATTAGCTGTGATTTCTTTGTAAGACTAAGAGTGACTTTTATTAAATTTTCTTATTTGCCTATTTCTCTAAACTAGTTTGTAAGCCAGAGAGATGGAGATAAACATGGGTTTTTGAAACCTTGTATTCTGTGCAGAGTGGGTGCTTAGTTGTTTAAGTGAAGGCAAAAAAATGAACAGGCAAATGCAGCCATTTAATATCTCTGAAGCCCAGCCTTGCAGAGAAAGCCGCAAAATGACAACTCTGAGGATAATGTAAGGGTGACCAAGGGAAGCAACATGAATATTTTCTCTTATGAAAGAACCATGAGATTTTGCATATTTAATGTAAAGCTGTGAAAATGTCTGCTTTCATGATCTGATATGAAAGATCTGCACACATAAAAACTCCTCAGAGTTCCATTTGTCTATTTTGCTGGAAGACTGAGTCAGTCTCTCCTGGGAGGCCACCTTACCTTTCACAGATTCTGGATGCCATGGTGAGCCAACATTCACCCAAATAGGACACAGGCTCATTTTATTGATATATTTTTGTGTGTGAGAAATAGGAATGCTATTTTCCACATGCCTACTGATGACATAGCATTACAGCATACTTTCACTTTCTTCAAGTGTTGTGCATTCCTTTCTCTACACTTTTGTTCATTTTCTTATTCCTCTTAATATGAACCTTATTTTCTCCTCTGGTCATACAAGTCTAATATCTACTCCAAGTCCCAAGATAAGTCACCCAGTACCCATGAAAACCTCTTGACTCAATAGTCCTCAATGTATCTCTCCTTCTATCATTTAAAGCTCTACACAACTCAACAACTGATCACAGAGTAGTTTCTTCCATAGCTTTCCAATTAGTCTGAGGTTATTAGAAAGTAGAAAACTTGAGGTACAATTATCCTGTTTTTTTTCCCCCAATGCCTCAGTGCTGATCACACTCAATAAAGGCTAATTGAATGATTTCCAAACATGTTTGAAGTAGTTCAATGTTCCTTCAGCAGGTTTTTAGCAAAACATTTCAATGCACTGGGTACCATGATGTTTTTAGAGAGAATACTCCAAGGAACATAAGAGAACTTGGACCAGATGGGTCCTCATTTCAATATGGCAGGGGAACATTTCCAAGGCTGAAGGACTACTTTCCACCTCCTCCTGTGTAAACTCTGGCTTGTCACACCTTAATTATTTAACAGCCCCTGCCTGGCATGAAACCAGAAGAGACTGGCTCATTAATGTTCCATTCCAACACACATTCTTTCCAAAAGCCTTTAAGAAACTCATGAATATTTCATTGTCTCTATAAGTGCCAGGAAGATGGCACCATTATCTAAGAAACCGAATGCTACTTGCTAGGTTTGCTTCCTTGAGCAACTTAAACCCAAACAGGGTACATTCCCTTCAACAATCCTTTCTGTGAGCCCATACCCATTAACAGGTGACATAAATGAAAAGCAGAATCTTAAAGAGGGCATTTAATAAAAGAAGGCATGGTGGGGGGTGGGAGGGAGGCGTTCTTCTCTTTAAAGGCAGATACCTGCTTGAGATTGTATATACAAACTCAATTAGAGCTGAGGAGAGATTAATAAAGTTTAATCTAATCTAATTTCTTAGAAGCACTTAATGAAAATTTAAAAAAAAAAGAAAGAAAGAAAAAAAGAAACTGAGGGAGGTAAATCTGACCACAGAAAATATTTTAATAGACAAGGGAAAAAAAGACTCAGGTCTTTTTCCTTTCTTTACTACCCCCCCCCCCTTTTTTTTCTTTTTAGAGACAACTTACTTCAAGCCAAGAAAACTCTAGGGAGTTTGCATATTTAATGTTATGCTTTCCCACCCTCTTCTTTCACACTCTTCCCTATATGCTCAAGAGCCATATGATTGGGGCCATAAGGAAAAGCTGCTTTACTCAAATATATCCAAGCTGTGAGCCAATTTTGAAAATAGAAACTAAGAAAAAAAAGAAAAAGAAAAAGTGTACCACATTTCGAAGTACCCCAGGTCCACAATGGCTAGTGAATTATGATTATGCATTAGGGCATAATCATAAATCTTGGGCTTGTTAAATGAGATTATATTTTCCAAATACTTATTCTATTGAATATGTATATATGACACCCTAGAATTCCTACAGAAGGTATAGGCATTGTTTTCCCATTTTATAGGTGAGAAAATGAACATGGAGAAGTTAAAATGATTTGTCTCAAGAAAATACATACTTATCTGATGGTAGATCTAACTGTAAAATGCACACCTTCTATTCAGTCCAGATCTCTTTAATTGAAACCACGTGCTGTATTCGTAAGGGACATTCTTTTCCTGGAGACTTAATATTCTCTGGGGAAAGATTAACTCCAATATAAGCACTGCTTCAAAGTATTTTAAAATTGGGTGCAAGACCTAGTTCAAAACTGGTATGAAAAACTTGGAAAAATCTCCAACTGACAATTATCTTTTTTTCCATCATTTAAAAATAAATGTTTGAAAATATATGACCACTAAGAATGACATTTAGAACACAGAACTGGATGTAAACTCAACATCCCAGTACCATTCATCTGAATTCTTCATTAGACCGTGTTCCTTTCTTTTTGTTCCCAAAGGCATATTTTATTCTATCTTCATGAAAAGGACAGGTCATTATCTGCAGTATGACAACAGAAGAGATGAATGAAATGTAGACTGGCCATAACTAAAATAATAATAGAGTTACCATATTACAGCTTTGGCTAGTAGCATGCACTTTTTTATGTAACTAAATATAATTCTGGATATAATCTCTGGAAATTAAAATTTGCTGTAGTTTGGGATTGTTTCCCTGATAACCAATCCAGTACTTTTACCTACAGCACTCATTCTTCCGTGGCCAGTCAACTTTGCATGTAGGCAGTTGCATACAACAAATAACATTGAGTGATTTCAGGGTCACAGAAAAGACACTAACCCTACTAGTCCCCACCTAGTGACAGAAAGTATTGCTAAGAGCAGTGGTGCTTGTAAGAGTCAGCCACTGCAGTGCGGTTCCCAGAAAACCCTGACATGGGACACAGAATCAAGACCTTACACGCTAGCCCTGCAGAGTGAAAAAAAGTTTCAGGCTACTTGAATGGATTTCTCAGGCAGAAGTGGCCCTCAAATCCTCACCATCTATAGCCATCTACCAAATGAATATTGGATGGATGTGTTAAATCTATTTAGGTGAGATTAATTATTATTCTTTTCAAACATTTCAAAGAAACCAGGAAAAGGAAGGCAGACACAAAAATTTGCAAGACTGTATGAACTAAATACTTTTGACACAAATGTCACAAATGCATTGATTGAGCTTATATAGGGCAAGATCCTTGGACTGGGAAGCAGAGAAACTGAATTGTAATTCCAGATCTGTCACTAAGTAAAAATAAATGTATCTTCCTAGCCTATCTTCCTAGGCTGTGTCAGGATTAGGTAACTAATGTGAAAGTCAGACAATAATATAAATGCAAATGCTCATAGTAGTATATTAGTATAAATATTATTAATAAAATGTTAATATACAGTTATAGAAATATATAAGTATTTTATCACATAATGTAACTATGCAGCTTTATAATTTGCACAATACATATTTATAACTAAGGAGATTGTTAGTGGCCCAAAAACTAAAATTAAAAATTATTGTACTAGAATGTTCTAAAAATTCCCTGGTAACGTTCATCAGAATTCTGGGAAATAGGAATTGTTTTCTTTTCTAACTTATATCCTAGATTCCTAGTTCTGAAATTTAATACCATGTCTTTTCTTCAGAATCTCATTTCCCAATTAAGCAATTTCAATGTCTATAGTGGTTAAACATCAATAAAATATGTACTGCATTCACTTGTGTTCAAATCTGCTTTTAGCCCTGGGGAACATACAGAAGTAGAATACAACCCTAGCACTGAAGACGTTTAAAATGTATCCTCATGGGAGTTTACAATAAGTTACAGATTTTTTTTTTAGGATTAAAAGTGAAGTTTAGAGCTAAAATATGGTGTAAGACAGGATTCCCTATAATCCGCAATGGAAATGAGGCACTGTGGATCACTCATACATTCCTTCTCATCCTATCATGTTTTAACATCTCCTTTAACCCCATACATACATCTAGTGACGATATCACCTTGCTCCTTACCTTCAGCCAAGCTTCTTGGAAGCCTGCTGTTTCCTGGGGTCTTGCTTGCATTGCACCACTTACTCAAGGCAATCACTAACACCAGTTACACACAACTGAAGTTTTATCTGAAAAATTCTACCTAGAAATGCTAGTTCCACTTGGGAAGTAGTCTACACATACCCCAAGTTATTACAGGAAAGAGTTTTTCTTTCTGCCACTACAGTACATAGCCAGGCATCTTTTCCATCTCCACTGTCAGGTTCCTCTCTCTTTGCTGCATGACCTTGATTCCTTGTCACATGCTACAGGTGTTTGTTATGGTAGCACTCTACTTCTGTATTAGTGAGTATAAAGATAAATTCTATTTTAAACACCCAATGCCTTAAAATAATGATAAAATCTCTTTCTTCCACCAGGACAAATGGAACCAAAGGACTCTGAAACAGTAGAACCACATGATAGAAGGAACCCAGATCCTTAAGTTGCAACTAGGGAAACAGTCTTCTTCTTCTTCTTCTTCTTCTTATTATTATTATTATTAAGCTGTGTGATGAGCAACACAAAATACTCTCAGTGTTTAGTCACTGAACTTTTCGGATTGTTATAACAAGTAGAATTAACCTGACTAATAAACTATTCCTCTTAAAATCCTACCCATTTCATTGAACACTACCATTATAAACCCAGTTGCTTAAACAGGAAACCAGGATTGAGTTTGGTTTTTACTTATTTTTTATTCCCTTCTTCTAATCTCTCACAAAGACTTTTTGATTCTACTTCCATATGTAGCATCTTTGATATGTGTGTATTTCTTTGTACCACCAGTACACAATCTCATTTCTGGTTACCAATATTCTTTCCCAAATTTCACAGCTGCAAAAAGCACTTTATCCTTCATTTCAACTTCTAGACCCAATAATTCATTTTCCACATGGCATCTTGAGTGATCTTTTAAGGGTCCAGCCTGGTCATATCATTTCCCTGCTTATTATCTTCCAAGCAATTGCTATTGCCACAGGATACAGTTCTAATTACTTAGATCAGTTATTAAGACCTCTCATGACCTACCCCTTTTCCTCATCAGCCTCAATTTTCCACTTCCCCTTCAACTTTACACACTTTCTTGAAGGCACCATTCTCTGTCATGCCTCTGAGCCTTTGCAATCTTTAACTTTTACCTAAAGCTCTTACCATGACTTCATGTCCTCTTCCTCTTTGTTTTCCATTTTAAACTTTGCTTCTTGAAAGTCCTTCTTGACTCCCTAAAATAACTGGATTATGTGACTCATGTCACAATGTCACAGAACACTGATCTCATCTGTAACCACTGTCTTTTTGTCACTTTCCTTAAACCCTACATTCCTTATGGTCAGGGACTGGGGCTCAGAGTGTGCTCAATACATATTGAATAAGTGAAAAATTAACCCTCTCTTTGTATAAACAGTTACTTGCAGAGATATCAGTATTTTAAGACTAGAGTCTTTAAAAACTCCAAGGTTTATAAGAAGTCCTACCTGCTGTTTTAAATGCAAAACATTTTCACAATTTTGCACCTCTTTGGTATATGGAATATATATAGGGCTAATGGCCAAATATCTAGAAAAAAAAGCTAGAAGTTTGATATTACTATTTATATTCTGACATTTCTTTATTTTAAATATGGAATGCTTCATGAATTTGTATGTCATCCTTGTGTGGGGGCCGTGTTAATCTCTATATCGTTTCAATTTTAGTGTATGTGCTGCTGAAGCAAGAACTATATTCTTACATTTCTATTCCATAAGCTAATTATTTAAAAAAGTTTGCCTATGGCTACAGACACTCACAAATACGCATAAATGAAAGTACTGCACTTTTCAAATATAGGTGAAATTCGAAAGACCTGCATGCCTATCTAGAAGCACATTCACCAGATATATCCATATAAACACAATTCCAATCAAGGCAAAAGATTGAACTTAAATTAACAAAAGGCCCTTAGAATCAAAATAAACAAGAAAATCTAATTTAATCATACTGCAGTGTTCATCCTTTCAGTAGTCCCAATTTTACCCTTGACAATCATCAACACCATTTCTTATGATTTTCTTTTTGTGATTTATCCAAAAAAATGTAAACAAACTCATCTAAATGGGCTCATCTCAAAATGCTGAGTTCTATTTAATAAATTCCCTTTTACTGGAATCAATTTCTTTGTGCCAAAAAACCCCAAGTGAGTCATTAAAGCAATTATTGTGACTGTGTAATTTTACTGCCCAAATTACCTAAATAAATAGTATTTACTGCAGCAAAATGCAAGCTTACTGTCTTTTCATTTACTTTCAAATGGTAACTAAGAAGAACTGCTCCTGATGTTCTCAAAAATTCACACTGCTGGTAGACACAATGGTTTCTGATTCATGAGAACTCCATTGCTTCAGCCCCATAGGTGTTATGTGCTTTTAAAATATATTTACATTTGTTGTCTTATTTTTTCATATTTTATATTTAACAATTTTATCCTAACTTCATAGTTATTGGAGCTATGTAACGCAGGAGTTCTACATCAGGGCTTGACTTGCTGCATACAACATTACACGTTTGCCACCTGCCCTAGAATTGATTCTCTTAGTCTTTTTAAAGGCATGCATAACTGTTAAAGCATCCATGCTTGTATATGAATCTGATCTTTTAAATTGGACAGGTTCAAAAATTTTACCTATTTTTTATTTTTATTTTTGCATTTTAATATGAATTTATTGTCAAATTGGTTTCCATACAACACCCAGTGTTCATCCCAACAGGTGCCCTCCTCAATACCCATCACCCACCCTCCCCTCCCTCCCACCCCCCATCAACCCTCAGTTTGTTCTCAGTTTTTAAGAGTCTCTTATGGTTTGGCTCCCTCCCTCTCTAACTTTTTTTTTCTCCTTCCCCTCCCCCATGGTCTTCTGTTAAGTTTCTCAGGATCCACATAAGAGTGAAAATATAAAAGATCTGTATGCTAAAAACTATAGAGAGAAACTATAGAAAACTATAGTTTTCTATATAGTTTTCTAAATATAAAAAAAAACTATAGAAATTTCCTTCATAAGAAGGAAATTGAAGAAGATATAAAGAAATGGAAAAACATTCCATGCTCATGGATTGGGAGAATAAATATTGTTAAAATGTCAATGCTACCCAAAGCTATCTACACATTCAATGCAATTCCAATCAAAAATTCTAAATCAAAAATTTTATAGATTGGCATCTATAAAAAAGGAAACACAAAATCTGACCATTACTGAGGCTAATTTGAGGGGTTAGGAAAGGGCTTCTTCCCTTTCATTCCAAACATTTTCTTGCCCTGCATGAAGAAGGCTCAAACCCCTTTGATCAGGCACCAATCTTCCTTCTATTCCTACGTATAAAGTGGAAAATGCAAATGTTCTCAAGGGGAGAAAACTAGTGACATATATTGTCTTGTATTTAAATAAGGGTTACTATCAGTTTCTAATGAGTTTTTCAGAAGGAAAAGGGGAGACAATGAGGCCAATAGACATGGCAGAAAGGAGAGGCCAGGATACCAAAGACTAACTCCATCAATTTCAGAACTTTGAGGCCATTAACTCCTTCTTCTTCAACTATGATTTACTCACTCCTGACTCTAGCTGATTCACAGTTGGTGAAGGAAAGACTTCAGATCATGTGGTTCATTGTTTACCCCTCAAAATTGACACGTATTCATTTTTTTAAAGAACAGATACCCTTTGGATACTACCTACAAATTCAGTCATAGCTTATGAAGTATCCTAAGTCCCTCAGGAATGACTAAAAAAAATAAAGTAATTCTTTGTCTAGTTTTAGAATTTGTTAATGTATTATAACCTCAAGAACTTTGGTTGTTTTTTTTTAAGATGTTTTGTTGACTTCAAATGTCTTCATAATCAAACATATCACACCAAGGTAAAAATCAAAGCCAGGAGAGCCATCATTTACTAAGATTTGAGCATATATACAAAACTATGTATTTTACACAAATAATGCTTTGAGTCCTTACAAAGACCCTACAAAGAAGATGCTATAGTCCCATTTTAAAGACAAACAACAAACCAATGCTGAAAATGGTTAAGTAATCTACTGACCAAAATCATAAAATGCGCCTGCAGAATGTATTAGATCTCAGTTCTGTATGACTCAGAGCCCCTTATGGAAAGGGGCTACCCTGACAGAAAGGTCTGTGTCCCACAGATCTGGTGCTGAATAGAAAGCACCAAGAACAAAATAGAGCAAGAAAACATCAGGAAGGATCTGGAAGCTACTCTTGGTCTCCTAGATAAGCACAGTACACACTGGAGACTCACCAAGGGGCGGGCCTGTAAACAATAACACTTAAGTTGTGTCCTGATTCTACAGCCAAGACTTCAAGGTTTCTGTTATGAACTCTGCTAGGTATGGGTGAACAAGTATTTATCTAAATGTGTTTGGAACATAGGAAAAAGAAGACCTTGGCACCTGATGAGGACAGTCAGGAAGTCCCTTCCTAGAAGGAATTACCATCTTCTGAAGAAGTATCTGGAGATGGAGTCGAAGGAAGTAGTATCTCACAGAGAAGAAGAGCATATCAAACCATAACTCTGGCCATTCTACGGGTTTCATAGCAATCTAACTGTTGAAGGAAGAAGGCTTCAAACTTTCTGGGATCATACTTGGCTCTCTACAAGGTCACTCTCAACGTTGGACTTTGCATACGTAAACTGGACAGCCCATCACAATGTCATATTAGGGGATGTCAATAGCTTTTTATATCTCCATTTGTGGCCTCCTACAGGCATTTAAGTTTCCATGATGAGAGACCAGGGTGTTTCTCAAGAGTCTACTACTAAAATATAAATCCATAGAGAATGGGTAAAATTCAGATAATCCCTAAACATCTTGGTATAATTTGGTTTGGAACCACACTCACAAGGGTATGCCCCCATCAGAATGAAAGAAGACTTAAGTTTTGATTTAGGAGAAGAATGGAAAAGTCTGGAACATGGAGCCTTGCCCAGAGGGAGCACTGGTCAGAGCAGTGAATAACTCAACTACCAGAAATTTGGGAAGAGCTCAAGAAATAGAGATGCTTGGTTCTGGAGGGCACTTGCAGATGTTATAAACAGTTAAAAAAAAGTGGGTGGGGGCTGGCGCATAAAGACAAAATACAGAGTCCTCTATCTTTGTTGCATTTGCACGTACTTTTTTTCTTCAAAGTGAGTATAAACATTTCTCAATCCCTTCATGGTTTGACATAGCAAAGGAGACACAGTCAAAGCTTGAAAATTCTTGTTGACTTGAAATATCTATTTTTTAATGAATTAAAAAAATTAATTTAGTGAAATCTGCTGCCTATTGCCCACATCACATTCTCAAGGACAAAACGTACCAAAGTGTAACCTGAGCACCATGGTAGGCATTACTCTGCCACCCAATTCTAGTTCAGAGAAAATTCATCTTCTCTTAATACATTCTTAGAAAAAGAAATCATATATATAGCATTTGTAATTAAATACAAACAACTTGGAGCCCTCAACCCAGCTAGCATTTAGAGCATTTCATTTAATCAAACATATGATATATGAGTCAGCAGACTGAGATCTAATGATCATAACTCTCAAGAAAAGGGTGATTCGAAAATAGCAACCTAGGGAAGCCATCCACCAAGGGGAGCAATTAACCCAGAATGACATTCTATTCTGCTGCTTCTTGCAGATTGCATGCCACAGCACTTCACCCTGTAATTCCCATCTAGCAGCTAGGGTAGTGTGCATAGTCAAGCACTCTTCACTATAGTTTCCTCATCTATCAAGCAACTTTTCAAATGGGTTATGAAGAAGGGACAACTGGGGACTGCTGATTCATAAGATGAAACATATTTTGGGATCCTTCCTAAGCAGGAAATTAACTACTTTTTTTTCTTTTCTTAAAAAAATTCCTGATCTTTGGAAAAGATGAGAAGGTAATTAAAACTGCAATTAGTGACTAGGTAATAAGGAACAATGAGAATAAAAGGAAACTGGAAAGAGCTATCAGGTTAAATCTGAATCCACCCAAATTCAAAATACAGTCTGTAGTCTCAAAATAAAGGAATTGCTCAATAAATTGTGGCCAAGATTCCACATAATTCTTCCTCAAAAGTGTGTGTATAGAGGTAAACCTACAATAATTTTAAGATTATTTATTATGTTCCAAAGGAGGAGGAAAAAAGCATTAGTGTCACATTTGTAGAAATAAGCAAAGACCAACCAAATAAAAAAAGCAAAGACTATTTATTCAGATGTTGATACAACAGGAGAACCAGCTATCATTACTTGCACTGTGACAGAGACTCAAAGACAACAAAGGAGAGAGAAAGCTTAACAGTGAAAAAAGAAGTCTTCAGGAATGCCCTGACTGGAGGCTGGTGGAATTGGGAGGATGTAGGCAGCCTAACTAGAATGCGGGAGAGAAATCCTGTGTGATTGGTTAGGGATGTCTAATTGGCTTTCTCTGTGTGGTCCTAAATTGGTAGCTGGGACAAAAATTAACGAATCGATTGGTTACTAGAGGTAGCAATCTGGCTTTCTACAAGTAGGACTTGTAACAGACTGGCTTCCTAAGTTGTTAACTATAGATGAGAGGATGGTTTCCTAGGCAAGTTGTTGCAGGTTGTGGGTTAGAATTCTTTAATTCTTCAATTCTTCGATTCTTTGATTCTTTCTTTCTTTTCTTTTCTTTTCTTTCTTTCTTTCTTTCTTTCTTTCTTTCTTTCTTTCTTTCTTTCTTTCTTTCTCTTTTTCTTTCTTTTCTTCCTTCCTTCCTTTTCTTTTCTCTTTCTCTCTCTCTCCCTCTCTTTCTTTCTTTAGAGAGCGAGAGTGCACATGGAGGAGGGGCAGAGAGAGGAAAAGAGAGAATCCCAAGCATGCTGACAGCCACACTGACAGCATGGATCCTAATGTGGGGCTTGAACCCACAACCCTGAGATCATAACCCGAGCCAATTTTAAGAGTCTGATGCTTAACTGAGTTACCCAGACACCCCTAGAGTTCTATTTTTATGGATTGCCTGGGTATTATTCATTTGTAAAACGAGTCTCTCACATACAGTTAGATCAACAATAAAATCTTTTAAGTTCTATAAAAGTGGAAGCCAGATGATTTTATTATTTAATAAGAAACAAATGGTAATATTAATATTAAGGTGGCCACAGAACCTATAATATCTATTAGGGAATGGAGTAAATTTGTTGGGATATGATGCAACCATTACTCCAAATATTAAAAAAAAAAACCTACCAAATCGGGACTTTATAATTATAGAAACAAAAGATTGCCCTCTCTATTGTAAAAGTATTAATAGTCCATTAGATATTGTGGCATGCTGTTTCTGAAGGAATATATTCATTTTTGCCATTTGCTCCTTTTCAAACAAATCTTGTTTAATACTGATACATATTAAATCTCAAAGTAAGTCAATCCTTATATTCTAGGTGTGTTTAATTTTTTTTTACTCTAGTATGTTTTATTTCTAATTACAAAAAATTATAGAAGACCAAGACTGCCTTCTCATGGGGCTCTGAAATGGCTCCAAATTTTCATAATGGGATTTCCCTAAAGAGTTTGGGCAGAGGCAACATCTGCAGAATCATGGTATTCTGTCCCAAGTAACCATATGGAAGGGGATTGTACACATCATTAATTTACTCTCTCAACAACATATAGGAAATATATGCCACGTGCAAGACACTAGTTTCTGGGGTTGTGGAGAAAACTAATATAGACCCTGCCTCAAAGAACTTAGAGTCTGAAAGAGGGAGACAGATTTCTAATCAAAATGGAGTAAATACTAATCAGTCATTCTTCTGCAAAGTCACTTCAGAAGTGTGAGATACAATAAAGATCACAGAGGAGGGTGTTCTAGGTCCTTGGAAGAGGGACATGATAAAATGTCAACAAAACTCTATCTTTTACCACTTGGACAAAATCAGGAAAGGCATTTAAGACAAGAGGACAGAGTAACCCAAGGCACAAAGCATAAAGTGGCCTAACTCATTTGAGAAACATAAATAGCTATGAATGGCCAAAAAGATAGTACATGTTGAAGAAGGGTAAAGGGAAAAATAAGAGGGTTAGTAAGGACCAGATCATGGAATGCAAGAATGTCTTACCAAGGACTTCACACTTTATCTTGTAGGCAATGAGAAGCCTTGGAAAATTTTAAGGAGGATTATATTTTTATAAAATAGCTTTTTAGAAAGATACATCCACTGCTGATACATATATACTTGTTCAAGACTAATTTTGCTTCCTGTTGCTCTTGTAGTCAAAGGAGAAGTCTAATTTTCCAATAAGAACATTTACAATGAACCTCTTGATCAGAACCAATTTGTGTAGCAGAAATGAGATGCCTAACAACTCAGGGGACAAAATTGACTTGGGACAGGAGAGAAGAAACTTGAGTCCCAAAGAAATACAGAAAACTAGCCTAAGAACAGACTTTAGAGATCATCTACCCCAACCTCTTCTTCTACATAGACAAAATGTTAACTAAGAAATTTTGTTGGAAGATACAACAGACAAGATGCACTGAAGTGAACTACCAGACCACAGTGAAAATTTTCAAAGGAAGAAGTAGAAACCCAATTATAAGACATAAGGGAATGAGAGAATTTGGTCATTGGAGACTGAATGAGGGAAATGTGATGAACACTTCTTTGGAAGGAGGTGTTTCTTTGCTGTGAACCCCTGCCTCTAGGGGTAGCAGTAGGAAGTATCTGCCCCTACTGCAGGCTTAGCTAATGGACATCAGGGTAACCTCTCTGAGCATGTGATATATCAGATGCTGATGAAGAGGCACAGTGGACTGGTGTCTGACCATGGGCTGGAAAAACTAAGAGCAAGACACAGTTGGCTAGCAGCCTGGATAGCAGGAACAAAAGTGAGGTAGTAAAATTGGTGATGTGTATTCCCAGTATTAACCAGGGCAAAGGTTGCATAAGTGTTTCTTACTGAACAAATGCAGGCCAAGCATAAGAGAGTAGCCAAGTGAGTTGTCTTAGATCTAATCTAATAAGGCATCCACAGAGGCAAACAGACCCCAGCAAGGTATCCAAGGGATTTTTGTCAGAATGGAAAGATCACCCACATCAAGCAAACTATAGCTAAATGTCCCCAGTAATAATGGGAGTCCCTGGGCATAGAGAGTTGTCAGATTTAGCACATAAAAATACAAGGTGTCAGGTACATTTGAATTTCAGAAAAAAAAAACAAATAATATTTTAGTAAAGGCAGGTGTTAAATATTGCATGGACCATAAGGAACTAAAAATCTGCTGTTTATCTGGAAGTACAATCTAGCTGGGCATCCTCTACTTTATCCAGAAACCCTATTGGGAAAGCTACATCATCACTGAACAGTGGCCAGACTCAGAGAGCAAAAAACCACCACGTGCCTGTACCAGCCACGTAAGAACTTTTCTGCTCCCTTTACCATTCCTTCTTCACTAAGATTCAACCTCAGAGGGTTTGAATTGCAAATCTGGGAGAACAATCAAGGAAAGAAAGAAGAATCTGCCTGGATCTCTATTGCCCTCTGCAGCAACCCCAGCTGGGGGAGCAAGTAAAGGAACTGTAACTGTGAATGCATTTGACTGTTCATACGCTGCACATTCTGAGTTCAGGGATAAATGTTTTGTGACTCCAACTTCACAATGCTGGATTAAAAGATCAGAAAAGTTATGGGTCTGCCTGAGATTTCCTCTAGATTAAAGAGGATAAATAATTCCTTATCTCCTAAACAAAGTAATTGGGGCAATGGAAAAAGAAAACTAATTTGTGCTCTGATTGCATGTGTAAGCCTTCAATAGGCAGTTATGTGCAATCAAGTTATGTGTACTTCCATATACCAGTGAAGCCTAAAGAGATCTAATGATTGCTCTGACAGCAAACTTCTAGAGGTGGATGAATGTGTGGAGGATCCCAAGGTTCTCACATGTGCCCTTCAACTCTTCCCCGTGGTGACTTTGTCATTCTTTGCCAGCACTGAAACATCCATTCCTCCTCCATAAATTCCCAAGAACTAGAGAAATCATAACTTCTCAAGTTGACTCAAAAATACTCAAACAATTATCATTTGAAATCTCTCTAGAGAGACTTGCATGAAAACTCAAAATAAACTTACAAGCTATATGAACTAGGAATATAAAACCATCTCTCGGTTGTTTTTAACCAGGGCTCTGCCTCAATGTGCTTACCAAAAGGAGAAGCCCATCCCCAGTGGGTGTAGAAAGTGAAACATCAAAAGAAAGTAGTTTATTCTCCTGAGCAGTTAGTGATGGTTATTTTTCAACGCTGTGGTCTCACTTTCTAGGGAAATATGAGCCAATTGAAGATCCAGGAAATTGGGGTCAGTGACAGGGAAGGAGATCAGGAAAAGAGAGATATTAGAAGAATGCATACATATAGTAGTTTCCTGTGACTGCTCTAACAAATTGCCACAAATTTAGTGGCTTAAAAAAATAACAAAAAAATATTATAGCTCTGAAGATCAAACTCTGACATGGGTATCACTGAGCTAAAATTAAGGTGTCATGGGTATGACTTGCACTCCTCTGGTAAAATCATTTCCTTGCCTTTTCTAGATTTAGAAGCCAATATACATTTCTTGGACTGTGGCCCCTTCTCCCACCAAGAGCCAGCAATGGTGTCACATTCCTTCCTCTACTTTTATTACCACCTCTCCTTCGTTGACTCTCATTCCCTGCCACCCTCTTTCACTGATAAAGACCCTTGTGATTACTTTGGCCTCACAGACACCATCCAGGATAATCTTCCTATCTCAAGAGCCTTAACTTAACCATAGCTGCAAAATCTCTTTTAGATAAAAGAAATATATGCACTTATTGTGAGGATTCAGGATATAGATACCTTGGAGGACCATCATTCTATTACAAATGTGTTCTCTCAGTCTTCCTTTTTGGGCAAATTCTGAATTTTGAAAGGACAGTCAGGAATGACTATACTGGCTGGCATTTCTCCCTTTACTTCTTTCCCCCTTCTAATAAAGTCATTCCTCAGCCCCATTTTATTAATTCAAGGAACTCCCAACTTTATGATTAGTTTCTGCCATCTTGTCAAACTTGACATCTGCTTAACAGTTACCTTTCAGTGGCACTTTATATCACTCCTTAATCTGGTTGCTTTCTTCTCCCAATGACTATACCTCCCTGCTCCTCCTGGGGACCACTGTTCTTCCCCTTTTCCAACTGTGTGGTTCTGCTAGGGATACCAATCTAAATCCCCCATATCTACATCCCTTATCTACAAGTGTTGACTTGTGGTCCAAGGGTAGAGCAATAAAATCCTGTTGGAGATCTGTATACTGGTGAAGTAGGGACATGTAAACCCACTGTAACCATTCACATTAAAAGGTAGGATGATCTCTAGAAGAACCTGCATTGTTGTGTCTCCCAGCAGAAGAAAGAAACTAGTCTGTAGTAGGAAAAGAATAAAGCAGAGACTCTGTGGAGGACGATGATCAAGCTGAAGAGGCAGCTCTGCCCTTCTGGCAATTTGATTCCCTGAATTTATTTTGCCTTAAAATCAACCTCACCTCTCTCTTTCACTGCAAAGTTGACTCAAAAATATTCAAAAAAAGAAAAAAGAAAAAAGAAAAAAGAAAGAAAGAAAGAAAGAAAGAAAGAAAGAAAGAAAGAAAGAAAGAACTTTTGTTTGTTTAGGCTAACTTAAATTTGACTTTAATCATTTGCAGCAGGAATATTCTTTATTAGTATAGTCCTGAGCTAAGTGTCATACTTACAACATCCCATTAAATTCTCAGGACAATCTTGAGATGGCATAATACTTAACTCTATTTTACAAATGAAGAAACTGAGGCAAGGATTGGCAAGGTTAAGTAACCTGCCAAAGTTCATATTGGTAGTATGAAAAAAGAGTTAGAATTTAACCCCAGTCTCTGCATCAAAAGCCTACTCTCCCAACCACAACACCAGACTGCCTCCTTTTCTCCCCTGCAGTGAGACAGCATACCATGCCAGCCAAGATGAGTCTCCTTGGCACTCTTGGAGTATGTTGTGCTCAGTTTGCACATGCTGTTTCTTCCATCCTGCTGGATAATCACCACAATGCTGAAGACAGAAAATGGTAACTGGATAAACCCTTCAAAGAAGGAATATTCGGCATTCACTGCTTATTACATTAGCTGCTGCTCTTTAAAAAAAAAAATTAGACCACAAATTGTTGATTGACACTCATAATGCCCAATCTCCTGTACCTCAAACCCACAATTCTGCATTGTAAGCTTCCTTCAATTTGTCTTAGTACAACTTTCTACTTCAATGTGATGTGCTACACTTGAGGGTCTAAAATTAATAATGGGATCTCAGAGAATATATAAAAAATAAACATGCAGCTTTCCAATATTTTCAGAGCCTTAGGGGGAGTCAACCATTCCAAGAAAGTTACCAGGCTACTGTTAAGAGGAATCAAGGGATAAGTTCCAGACTTGGGACAAAATGAGTAGGGGTGGTGGGAGAGGCAGAAAAAGGATGTAGTTCTCTATGTGTTCAGAGTTCTACAGTAGGCTGAATCCAGAATAAATATCTCTACCTTATAGACATTTTCCTTGAATCCCCAGTCCAGACTGGTTCTCCAATTATACACTCTCTTAGCAAGCTGCACTTCTCCTTTAAAGGACTTACATAATTCATAGATCAATTATTCATTTGTTTTCTGTGTCACCACTAGATTTGACCACAAGCTCCATTTGCTGCTGTGGTTGTGCACTTCCCCAGGACTTAAGAAGAGAACTTTGTACTTGTTAAAGGAAAAGAGAAAGGGACAAAAAGCAGTGATGTTGACTCATACAGGTGATGACATAGGAAAGTGGATAAACACCATTTTCCATGAGACTTGTGGAAGTCGATGGTGGCATAGAGATTTTGATTTGATTCTCTGCTTTGGCTTTGTATCAATAGTCTGTATCTTGTCATTTCATTTTATCTCCAATAGAACTTCTCATAGCATCCAACAGACAGACAATTTTGATCAAATTACTATTCCATACCTCACCTTCAATCCCTATTATTGGCTGTAATATCATTACTGAACGTGCCAGAATCAGTTTAATACACAATATGTGATGATATTTTGCTCTGGTATTTGAGGATTTGCTGCCATTTCTTTCTGAGTTCCAAGTCCAACTCTTAGTTTCAGAACAAAAGTACATTCTTTTCCATTAACAGAAATTGAAGCTGGGCTTTACACTAGACATGTTTGTCCTTAAACATTTGTTCTCGGTACTACCGTTCTACAAACTATCCTCTCTCATCTAATACTTGGTCCTCCAATCAATACATGCCCTCTCCTAATCTCTTGGAGCTACTCTTCTTTTTTTTTTTTTTTTAATTTTTTTTTTCAGCGTTTATTTATTTTTGGGACAGAGAGAGACAGAGCATGAACGGGGGAGGGGCAGAGAGAGAGGGAGACACAGAATCGGAAACAGGCTCCAGGCTCTGAGCCATCAGCCCAGAGCCTGACGCGGGGCTCGAACTCACGGACTGCGAGATCGTGACCTGGCTGAAGTCGGACGCTTAACCGACTGCGCCACCCAGGCGCCCCTTGGAACTACTCTTCTTGAGTGCTCCCAACTCCATCATGTTTCTAAGCAAGTTTTTCTTTTAGTACTTTTTTACTCGTTTCATGATTTATTCACAAGCCTGACTATTCCTCTTTCTCCTTGCCTCTTCCATGTCTATCTCTGCTGCTTCTTATAAAAATAGTATCCCAAAACTTCACATTTGCCCCAGGCATATAAATGCTCATCTACAAAGTTCACGCTAAGTGAGGGGAGACAAGCATTTAAATGATCAAGTGAAGAGCTGGATGCAGGAAGCCGAGCACGCATAAAATGAACAGACCAGAGGCCATGTAAACAAGAATGAAAACAATAAGGATGAGCCTATGAAGAGAAAAGAGCAAGTCAAGGAGTCAATTGTCCATGAAACAGTCAACTGCAAGACAGCCTCAGAGAAAGATGGATGGTAAAAAGTCCTAGTAAATTAGCCAATACAGAGAATGTGTCCAGGGACTGGGAAAGAAGGGGTCAGTGAGCAATGGAAGTTCAACAAGTTCACCACAAGAAGAGTCTCTGGTGCTGAAGCCTCTTTTGCCTCAGGCTTGGGTGCCTGCCGGTCGTCTTGCTCCCACTCAGAGCCAGCTTTGGATTAACCTGTCCTGAAGATAGCAATCTGGCATGCCAATGCCCTTTAGGAACTGATCCAGTGCTCCCTAGAGTGGAAGAAGGAATATTCCATGACACTGATTTCATCAGATATTTCCCCCACTTTGCTAAATTCAACTATCACCTTAAGAAATGGAACGGGGTTATAATTTTGAATAAGACTGCACTAGAAAAACCAGCATATTTTTAATCTCACTTCAAATAGAAACCATTCCCTCCTAACCCTTTGTCCAAGTCAAGCTGTGATATCACTAAGAACGTTGTCCTGCAGAGAGAACTGCCACCTCCAAAGCCCTAATTCTATTTACCTCTCATTGTTTCTTCAAGACCACATGGTGATATTTTAAAGGTGTTATGAAAAGATCAAAGGAATTCAACTTCATATCATATTTCTCAAAGTACACCCTACAATATTTCCCTCCTATCTCTAATGGAAGGATTTTTAATCAAATTTTTGATGCGTTTGTTTTAAACCATTTTAAACCACTGTGATGCGTTTATTGTTTTAAACCATTTAAACCCTTGTGAAATATAACATATTACAAAAAAGTGCACAAGAAATGTACAGCTCAATGAGACATTACAAAACAAACTACACAAATACCATCCAGGTCAAAAAACAGTGATGATACCCCAAAGCCCCTTCTCTGTAATGCCCCTTCTTTATCACTACTACTCTCTGGCACTCCCCTGAAAAAAAGTTTGCTTGGGGCACCTGGTTGGCTCAGTCAGTTAAGTGTCTGACTTTAGCTCAGGTCATGATCACGGTTTGTGAGTTTGAGCCCCACATTGGGCTCTGTGCTGACAGCTCAGAGGCTGGAGCCTGCTTTAGATTCTGTCTCCCATTCTCTGTCCCTTCCTCTCTCTCACTCTGTCTCTCTCAAAAATAAACAAACATTAAAAAAATTAAAGAAAAAGAAAAAAAGTTTGCTAGCACCTACTGTACAGTATTCCACCATCAGATACACAAAATTATTAATCTGTACTATCGTTGACAAAACATGTATGCTGTTTTTATGTTGAGGCTATTACAAATAAAGCTGTGTAGGGGCGCCTGGGTGGCGCAGTCGGTTGAGCGTCCGACTTCAGCCAGGTCACGATCTCGCGGTCCGTGAGTTCGAGCCCCGCGTCAGGCTCTGGGCTGATGGCTCAGAGCCTGGAGCCTGTTTCCGATTCTGTGTCTCCCTCTCTCTCTGCCCCTCCCCCGTTCATGCTCTGTCTCTCTCTGTCCCAAAAATAAATAAATGTTGAAAAAAAAATTAAAAAAAAAAAACAAAGCTGTGTAAGCATTTGTATACTTATCTCATAGGGTACTTGCTACTTTGGGGTATAAAGTCATATGAGTATCTATAACTTTAGTGAATAATACCTAAAAGGTTTTATAAGTGGTTGGGCCAATGAACAGTTCCATCAGCGGTATGTGAGAGAACCCAGTGCTCTTCTTACTCTCCAATGAATTGTAACCAATCTGGTGCTAGTATCTACGGACATCTAATTTGGGTTTTAATTTTAGTTGTTTGTTTGTTTGTTTGCTTTTGGTTATTAGGGTGCCTTCTTTTATGAAGTGCCCATTCCAGATCTGACCCA
The DNA here is from genome assembly GCF_018350175.1 of Felis catus. NCBI lineage: Eukaryota > Metazoa > Chordata > Mammalia > Carnivora > Felidae > Felis > Felis catus. Next base: position 63,239,924 of record NC_058379.1, on the reverse strand, counting down.
ATTTTTATTATGTTCTCTCTTCCTTACTGATTTGTAGATTTTATATATTCTGGATTCACACCCTTCAACAGTTAAATGTTTTGCAAATATCTTCCATTTGGTGGCTTACCTTTTACTTTTCTTAAGAGAAGTTCTTCATGTCATTACACTCAATCTTTTCTTCTATATAACATGCTTTCTATAGACTATAGTTTTTTTTTCTCTGCCCCAAATCTTGATAGTACATGACAATATTCTCTAAGTTTTTGAAGCTTTGTTTTTTAAACTTAAATATTTAAAACTACAATCCACCTGACACTAATTTTTGTATACAGTGTGAGGTAGAAATCAAGGTTCATTTAAATAAACATGTGTATTTCACTGTTCTAGTGATATTTACTCAAAGACTATCTTCCCCCTGCATTTCTATTGGGCTAACTTGATTTTAAATCAAACATTCATATATACAAGTATTTGCCAGTAAACAGGCAGAATCTACTAAAGCAAAATGTATTCATATATTATGATCTGGTAATTACACTCATAGGTATATAACCAATAATGAAGCATATATATTTATAAAAGTCATGTACAGAAGTATTTCAAAACAGCATTGCTTTTAATAGGCCAAAACTAGAAACAAGCTAAGTAATCGCCAACAGTAGAATGAATAAATGCATTGTATGAATTTATTCAGCATAAACATCCATACAATGAAAATACTAAACAGCAATAAAAATGATGAACTGCAGTTACATATTTCAGGAACAAATCTTATGAATATAATGTGGAGCAAAAAAAAGTCAAAAGAAAAAATATATACTGTATGATTCCCTTAAGATATAAAAATAAGCAAAATTAATCTGTTTTAATATTTTAAAAAACTACCTTTGGGAGAATATAGTAGATAGTGATGAATGGGAAAGGCAGCAGGGACTTTGAATTACTGATAATGTTTTTTTTTTTACTGCATTATTTTTTTACATGGTTCATTTTGTGAATTCACTAATCAGAGTGCTTACAACTTGCACATTACTTTTCTGTACCTATGCTATATTAGAGTAAAAAGTTGATTTTAAAAAGTCAATAAGGTAAAATCCCATGTATTTATGTCAATGTGGCGTGTATCAGTTTTGAAGAAAATAGGAACACTTTGTGATACAAATGAAAGAAAGTAAGAAAGTCTTCAGGAGAGAATGTTTTTGTTGTGGCTCTGTCATTTGTAAACTTAAAAAAAAAAAGTCCCTTGACCTCTCTGGATTATGGTTTTCTCATCTGTAGAATGAAAGGCATTGGCCCCTCAATATTCACTTCTAGAAAATCTGTTCTGAAATTACATTTACCTGGATAACTAGAGCAGAGCTACACACCTCCTTTAGGCCTGTCTTCACAGGGACTCTAAGTTTCATTTCTGTTTCTTGTGCATTCTCCACTGGTTTTATTGTTGGCCTATCTCTATGGATTTTTTCCATAATAGCTTTCATCTTCTAATAATCATAAGATAGTTAAAAAAAGGAAGAAAGAAAGAAAGAAAGAAAGAAAGCAAAATCACTTCAGTGTTTCTCAGAGGCGTGTGTGACTGGCCATCTGGTCGCATTCACAACTATGGCAAGAGCAGAGGCTTTCTCTATCTTATTAATTCAGTGCATGTCTTTCTTTGAGAAGTTAAATGGTCATATTCAATTCCAGCTTTCCTGTCAACACTTATGAGGAACATGTGGCCCTTTGAAATTGTAGCACATGCCCATCCCTTCACAATTTCTTAATGACGTTTCAGGGTTTGGTAGGCTAGAGGATACCTTTCATGCACGTCAAAGTAAACATCTATACAGCAATATTCTCTATTTATCACCACGATTTAGAGCCACGCATCCACTCAAACTCCTAGATTAGTATCTGTCCTCATGCCCTTACACCTGCTTTTGAAATGCAGTAACTTTCTAAATATGTCATGGCCCCGAGTTTCTCCTTATCCTAATCCATTTTGTACATGCTAGCACATTAATCTTCCCAAAATGCAACTTTCAAAACTCTTCAGTGGCTTCTGATTTTTCACTTTATATAGACATTTAAAATTTTTAGCAAGCTAAAGAATCACAGTGGGGTAGGCACTGTTTTAAAAGGCAGATTCCATGCCCCCTACTTGAGATATTGTCAATCAAGAGTGAGCCCCCAAATTTACAGCTGTTTGCCTATCTAATTTGGGGAAAGATGGGAAACCCAGAACCATTTCAGGCATTTTTTAGAGATGCTTCTCTACCCACTGCAAGTGGAGAAAGGACATGTAAAAATAAACTCTGTGCTTTGGCCAAATATCCTATAGCAGTGAATTTGGGCACTGCCAAGAAACCATCTTCCTTAGCAGGTTCCTCTAGATAACTTTAGAACTTACCCTCAGCTATTGCAGTAAAACTTAACCTGCCTTGGAAAATAGGAGTTAAAAAAAAAAAGTTAAAGTCAACAAGGAGTATCACAGGAGGGCCTGTTTCACAGACTTCTTAGAGGATAGAGTAGGAAATTTTGGACAACTTCCCCAAAAGTCAGATCAAACAGCTGCTTGGAGCTGTTCAGTAGCCCCTTCAAAAGAGTCTGTCAGGAAGGATCAGGAATTGATTTGACACCATTGGAGGAGACAGGAAACTCTCAGAATTCTATAGGAAGTATCACTGTAGCTCCTGGAATAATGGAACAATGAATGGAAGCCCCATGTAGAGATAAGCAAGGAGACACTACGAAAAGAATGTTTTGTTATCTGGAGACATCCATTTCCTCATCCCTCCATGCAAGGAGATTACCCATGATGGTTTCACATGGAACAGTTAAGAGGACAGATGGAGGAAAGTGTACTTCACTATAAGCCCAATGAGAAGGGAGAACTATGTTTCCCATAAAGAAATATGGTGGGAATGGAAATAATCAAGATAATCACATTATTCTGCCTACACCACTCATTCCAATTTCCTCTCCCCCACCTACTTAATACTATGACCAAACAAAAAGTAATTTGTTTTTGTACTGCATATGTTTTCTATTTCATTCCTTCATATATTTACATAGGCTCTTCTGCCTGGTACTCCAAACTAAGTGCCTACTCATCCTTCAGAACCCAGTTCAAGCTCCATTTCCAATCCAGCTCTCTCAGACCTCCTAGAAATAATTGATCATTTCATTCTGTTACCCACTACTAGCATCTTACCATTTACAAACTTTTATTGTGATACATGCATCACTATACTAGGATCATTTGTTTTCCCCACCAGACTGACTCCTAAGGATAGTCTTTATAATCCTTTATAAACACTTATGAAAATAGAGCATGATCTATTTGTTGAATTAAGTAGAAGTGGAATAGTTGATAGAGGTAGTAAGTTCGTTATAAAACATCCAAACAGTACCCAGGTGTTCAGGTCTAGGTAAAAGAGTAATCCTGACAGAGAAACATAAACATTGCATCCTCTACAGTGGCTAAGACAGGCAACATATAGGTGGTTTTCAAAACCTGACTATACAATTAATGCATTATTATACAAATGACATTGTGAGTTCACTTAAATTGGCCAGAGAATAAAAACTAAAGGGTAAATTCAGAGCATCAATCAATGTGACTATTTTGATTCATTGTGCCACTAAAATAAAAGATATATTTAGTCAGAAAGGATAAATTGTTAAAACTTTCATCTTAAAATAATAATAGCTAATGTATACTGATCACTTAGAATGGACTGAATGTATGCTAAATTTTTCACATGCCTTATCTCATTTAATACAGTAAGTTGATAGTATAGGTATTGTTACTATCTTCTTTTGGGGAAAAGTGAGGCTTAGCATGGTTGCACAACTCACACAAGATCATGCAGTTGAATAAAGCACTTTTGGAGTTTGCAACCAAGAAATGTCATTAAAAGCTATACCCAGGGGGTGCTTGGGTGGCTCAGTCAGTTGGACTTCTGACTTCAACTCAGGTCATGATCTCATGGTTCATGGGCTCGGGCCCCGCAATGGGCTCTGTGCTGACAGCCTGGAGCCTGGAGCCTGCTTCTGACAATGTGTCTCTCTCTCCCCCTCACACACTGTCTCTGTCTCTCAAAAATGAATAATAAACATTAAAAATTAGGGGAAAAAAGCTGTACCCAAAACAATTGTATCTTGTAGCATATCACAGGATGAGGTTATTAAGAAGGTAAGGTCCAATGCAAATTATGAAATTTTTTTCACATCAAATTAAATTTTTATTACACTGCTCTTTGAAAACTCAGTAAGTGTAAATAAAATTCTTTTTTTTCCTGAAGATTCTGTTCATTAAAAATTAATTTTGTGGATTTTTTCCAAATGTATATTTATATTTAAAGGCCAGATGGCAGAGGGCACTGTTAAATTGCCAATTTTAAGAGCTATCTCCATTGGAACTGATCATCTCATAACAAAATTCCCTTCATCTCATACGGGAAAACCTATAAAAAAAAAAAAGCCTTTCTGGCTGGTACATTATGACCATGTATACAGAACCAAAATAACATGTATTTACCCTCCAAAAGAAAACAGAAAAGAATATGGAGTTCTTCCAAGCCCTTGGTCTTCAATAGATTTCCTCAAGCTAAAGGAAATGGAAAAGTGTTACAGAAAAAAAAAATGGGCTTGCCATTGTTTGTGGCATTTACCAAGTAAGAGCCCCAAGTCAGAGACTGTAAATGAACTGACTCCTGTTAATAAGAACATTCGTCTAACAGTGCCAAACTCACAAACTTGAATTCCCATAACTGAACTTCCTTAGTTTGGGTAACTCAACCGCTTCATTCCTTCCCACATTTTCATGAAGAAATCTAGTTGATATTCACTGACTGAAGTGAAAAGAAATTCTCTTAATCCCTCACTCTAAATGACTAGAAGATTTCAAAGTATCATATTACTAGTCAAGTTTCATTAATCCTTATAAGAGAACTTAACATTGAAGCTAAAACCTTATATTGGCAACACTAACAAAAACGACCAATAAATACAGAAAAATGTTTCATCAACCTAGTAAATCCGCTCCATCCTACATTAAGTTAGAGATTTAAAATCATTCATAAGTAATTGTTTGGTAGTGTTTCTGTTGACAGTTATAGAAGGTTTTTGTTGTTGTTACATTTTCCTTTTGATAAAATTTCAAATTTGGAGAATAGTTGTAAGTATAGTACAAGGGACTCCTATATTGTCCCAAAAGTCACTAATTGTTTGCATTCTACCACCAAGTATGTTTTCATTTGGTTAAATGCAAGTGGAACATCTTAAGTCTTCACTTTTAATAAAGACGGTATTTGTTCCCTGAACCATCTTTTCAAGTCTGTATCTGGTTAAATATATTGACTGCCTCAGTTTATCTAACTCCTGCAGATGTGATGACCCCTAAACAAGCATGGTCATTCAAGACTTTCCCTCTCAGTCACTCAGCTATAATTGCACCTGGCATCTGATCTTCGCCACTTAGGTACTCTAACCACCTCACACTCTCTTCAAAAACAGAACACAATATCTCCACTTCCCAAGCTAATCTCCAACTGCATACTCTATCTCGATTGGTAGCATCAGTGATTAAAACAGTAATCTAAATTATAGTCATCAATTAGGTGAGACTTGACAACTCTGTGTCTCTCATATTCCATATCTTTCTGAAAATCTAAGTTCCTTCCCCTTATATTTACATTTTTCTCTCCATCACCACTTTCTTGGTCAGATAATCTAGCTCTCCCCATGTCTCACTTGGACTCGAAATAGTCTCCTACACAATGTCCTTACATATCATCTTTCTCACCTAAAATTCATCCTTAATAATGCTACCACGAAAATCTAAAACACAAGAAAACCAGTTTGTGTGTGTAGACACAACTCAAGTTTTGATAGCTACTTGTTGCCTGTAAGATTAAATTTGAAGTACATAGATTTGTAAATGATGTCTCTCAAAATCTGGCTCATCTCCTTTCCAGATTTATGCCTTTATATTCCTCCTCAAACTCTATAAATACTAAGAAGTAGATAAATTAAATCATGCATCATTAATTGGACACAAAATTACTTTGAAGCGCATGTAAACTCAGCTTCTGTTAGTATTAAAAAGCCAAACCTTCTCACTTACGATAATTTTCTTCCAGGAAAATTCCAATTTATTATACAAATTAGGGCTCAAATATCACCTCTTCTACTTAATGTTTCCTGAATTTGCCACCTGCCATTATTTAATTCCTCTTCCATACACTGATAATGTCTTACCCATGTTTCTTTGTTCTTATCATATTACAAGGCTTATTAAATTTTTTTAATTTATTTATTTTTGGAAGACAGAGAGAGCACTAGTGGGGGAGGGGTAGAGAGAGGGAGGGAGACACAGAATCCGAAGCAGGCTCCAGGTTCCGAGCTGTCAGCACAGAGCCCGATGTGGGGCTTGAACCCACAAACCGTGAGATCATGACCTGAGCTGAAGCTGGACACCCAACCGACTGAGCCCCCCAGGCGCCCCTACAATACTTATTTATTCTATGTCTGTTGCTCCATTACACTGTGAACTACTCAGTGTTACTCTGTCCTCAAATTCTAGCTTGCTGCTTCCCCATAAGAATTGCTTAGGACATATTTTACAAATACTACTACTTACTGCTATGGAGGACTAATGATTACTGTACCCTAACTATTTTCCAGGAACCACATGTATTATTATCTCACTTCCCTTCCCTCAAAACTTTCCAGGAATAGATCATCACGTGCTATTAACAGTCCTCTGTTGCCCAGGGAAGTAAGTGAAGATAAGTCATTTTCCTAAACTTACACACACATTACAGCCATAGTCAGGAGTCATCCTGAATGTGCTGATCTGGAGCTTGGGTTCTTAAGCCTTCACTACAATGAAATGAGTGATGTAATTTAGTACTTGTATTTAAAGTGAAGAATTTTCTTCCCAAACAGCAATATCCTTGACATTTCTGTTTGTGTAATAAAGTCTGTGTTTTAAAGAATGTTTTTCAGAATTCTAAACATCTTTCCAAATAGCTTTATCATCCTTTCAATTTCTTTTTTCTTTCCCCGATATACCCAGTCAAGGAACAACTTTTTTTTAAAGCTCAGGATTGTTTCAAATGTGAATAGTTGCTATTCAGATCTTGGAATGACGCATTCAGACCTTTAAATTATTCAACCCAATGTTTCCATTATTATTGCAAATAATGAACTGAATGGCTCTTTAAAACACTCATCCACTCTGCTACACCGGGAGAGCAGTTCTTCCCTCAAGAAAGACTCAAGAGGGAAGTCTGTAAAGGGTAAAGGGGTTTTTCTGTTAGCACTAATTTTAAGGTCATCATCTGCACTTTAAACAGAATTCAGAGGAGGAGGTGCACTCAGCAAGGCACATTACTGAATTTGAATATTTATGACCATATTTGAATATGTATAACCCCATTCTAAATTACTCCTTAATTTATTGCCACCACCAGTATCCCCTGCTAAACCCAGTTTGTTTATGTAGACACAACTTAAGTCTGTTTGGTTTTCCAACTCTATCATCTCAGAGTTTGGATGTGATACACAAACTTATGGCCATCTGCACTGAGAGGTCCCATGTTAGAGAACCCAGGTGAATGCACTATGATTTGTGTTTTTTTTATGCTCCTTTTGGCACTCCTAGACTTGTAAGCTTAAAATGACTATAATAAGCAGAAGAGACACTAACACTTATATTCAGTGCTTCTTCTGCATTAGTTCAGTTTGACTCTCTCTGAGCAAAATCATGAAGACTACAGGGTTATCTGAAAATGTATCCAGTGTGTGATCATGTGAAAATGTTACAGGTTCAGACAAATTTCTTACGGTAAACCTTTCTTCACAAACTCTTCCATTTCTCCCAGATTTTCTTTCCCTGATTCACTCCTTTGGAAATGAAATCCACCCCACTATGTGATTTGGGCAAACAGATGAATCCTCACTAGAGTCCCTTAGAGACAAAATAAGGTTGACAGAAATGGAAAGAACACAAGTTCTTCTTGGAGTGCTTTACATTGGGCCCTAGGAAGTTAGAGCTGGAAGGGCCTAGAAGATAATCTGACACACGCTTTATGTATATGCTGAGATCCAGGAAAAGGAAAGGACTTGTGAGTCACATGGCTTGTTAGGAACAGAGCTGGGTGCCAAGCGTGCCCACTCTGTGACTCTGGGCTGACACTGATCATGCCCGCTCAACAAGCTGGGAAAGTGAAACAAAGTGGGCAACATCATCTCTGCCAGACCCAGGGCTTCATAAGAAAAATGTACCCATGTAAATGGGAAAGCAATAGATATGAGCTTCCCCTAATACTTTTTTTTCATTAACACTAATTTCTATTATACATAGGGCTAAGGAAATAATGCTTAATTAAATATGACTTATAATTTCACAATTAACTAAATGTTCCTTTCAGGATGGCAAAGTGCTTTTAGTGCCAGTTCTAATATCCTCCTTCCCTGTCTTCAATGATCAAAAGTCCATCTGTGAAAATAAAACACACAATGTTATGACTTCTTCTTCTGGGAGATGGGATTAAATGGGTAGGTCATCTTATTCTCATGCATATATTTTTTTCCATTCTCATGCATATTTCCATATTCTCATGCATATTTTTTTTCCATTTTCCAAGTTTTATGCTGTGAGCATGTGTTATTTTCATTTGAAAAAGAAATTTATAAAAAAGTGAACCATTCTTTTAAAAAAATGTTTATTTATTTATTTTGAGGGGGGATGGAGGGGCAGAGAGAGGGGGTGCATGAGAGAGAATCCCAAGCAGGCTCTGCGCTGTCAGTGCACAGCCCAACACAATGCTTGAACCTACGAACTGTGAGTCACGACCTGAGCCAAAATCAACAGTTAGACACTCAACCAGCTGAGCCACCCAGGCACCCCAGGAACTATTCTTTAACACATATTTTAAAGAGGACCCCATATTAGTTTCCTATGGATGCTGTAGCAAATTACTGCATATTTCATGACTTAAAATAACATACATTTATTATGCTACAGTTCTGGACGTTAGATATTCAAAAAGAGTTGGCAGAGCCACATTGCTTCTAGTGGCTCTAAACAAGAATCCATTTCTTAGCCTATTCGGGCTTCTATAGGCCACCTGCCTTGCTTGGTTCATGGTCTCTTCCTCCATCTTCAAAGCCAGCAGTAGAGAAATTTCAACTCTTTCTTTATTTCTCACCTTTGCTTCCATCACCTCATCTTCTCTGATTCTCTTCTGCATCTCTTTTATAAAGACCCTTGTGTTATACTGGAGTCACCTGGATAATCTAGGCTGACAGTCCCATCTCAATATCCTTGACTTAACCGTATCTGCAAAGTCCCTTTGCCATGGATGGTAACATACACATGTGTTCCTGGAATTAGGATGTAGGCATCTTTGGGGGGGGGGGGCATTTATTCAGCCTACTTCAGACCTTCTTTATCAAGCCTTTCTGATTTCTTTCAAACATTCTCAGTCTCTCCTGTGTCTCCACCTACTACTCCCTGCCACACAAACACACACACACACACACACACACACACACACACACACACACATACCATTGGCTTTTTCTTTTTTTAATATCTCTATGGATATATTTATGAATATTTTTTATTTATGAATATTTTAAATATTATATCAATTAACATTCTTGATCCCTTCCCTTCTGGACTTTAAACATTATCATTTTTTTCTCTTGGCTTCTCTCTTACTCTCCCTTTGTTTTAGTCAATAATCAAATATAAATTGAGCAACTACATGGCCTCAGGCACTGTCTATGTTCTGAAAATAGAGTGGTGGACAACACAGATGAGGATCCTGCTCAGGGAACTTTCACAGTGGCAGGAAGGGTAGAATAAACCTGCTGACAAATACATAAACAAAATAATTAGAATTCTTCCTATATACCAACAGGAAACTAGGCAGGATATAACGTATGCATAACAGAGAGATAGATGAAGTGCTTTCTGAAGAGGGAAACGGAGTCTTGAGGCATGAAGTAGGGGCACAAGTGGAGTAAAACCAAAACAGACTGAAGCACTGTGGATAAAGTATCCTCTAAGTCATTTCTTCTAACATCTACAGAGGAGCCATGAATAAACCAGCATTGTTTAGTGGCATAAGTACTGATTTGGGACTTGGGAGATATAAAGAAATAATAGAGGTAATAGAGAAATAGCCCTCAGTTTCCTCATCTTCCATATTAAAGAGTTGTGTGATAAAATATTCTACATGTTTAATATGTATACAATTTCCTTTTACATAGTTTTAGATGTACTGTCCTTTGGGACATTGAAAGTCAAAGGCATTTGGCACTAATATATTGCTCTATTTAGGTTGTGTGTGTGTATGTGTGTGTGTGTATGTGCATGTGTGCCCAATAAATGTCAAGTTGGAAGAGTATCTCATTCCAGGAATCATCAAATAGGCCAATTGACTGAAAAATAATTACAAGATTATTATGGTTATCTTAGCCCATGTTATTATCATTTCTGAAATGAGGCTTCTGATTCCTTTTGTGCTCCTAATAAAAGTGCATGCACAGCTGAAGTTTATTGCTCTAACTCAGATATGCTGTCCACAGGCTGCGTTCATCCTTTCCCTGCCTCTCAACGCCAGGAAATTGTCTAACACTGCTGACCCCAATACAGTTTGGATTCTATTCAATACCCCGGAAAACATTATAGATCATTCTTATTTGATCATAACAAGGCAGCTCAGCCCTGTTTTATAATGGTCATAAGTAAAAATAAATAACCAATTTTGTCTGAATGAAATAAAATCAATACTTCTCTTTTGCAATATGCTTCTCAGGAAGAAAATCCACAAATTTGTCTCATTTCTAAAGGTCTGGTGGCAAATCACTCAGAGGCATAAGGGCTTTTTTCAAGTCAGCATGAAATGGGCCAAAACACACCATCCAGATTTTGCATGTGCCCAACAAAATCATAGTGGCTCAACGTAAAGTAATTTTTACGGATGATTACAATGGATATATATCCTTGTGCCTGATAGAACAACACAATCTAATTCTTTTTTGTGACCAAGCATAACGTAAAATGAGATTTATCTGTGTGCCCACAATATCTATTAGGTGCTGGGGAGATGGAGATCAGGTGAGCTACCCACTTATTCAGTAAGACATTATCACTGATAGTGTTCTGACACTTACGATAAATGCAGTTATGGCAGCATGGCTATAAAAGTCATTCCTGGATTTTTTTTTCCTTCTTAAAAAAGCACCTCCAAGATTATGGTGCTAGTTATCAGGAGAAAGTGTGAACCTTTCTTTTACAGGTATTCATCAACTTTTCAGATTCCTTTATGAATATTAAGGCATTGGACAATGTAGAGAACATAAATGTAATTGAGCACCTAAGTTTATTAAGGAATAGATGAGAGAAGTAAAAGTCACGCTTTTAGAAGTTAAAAGCACATATGTTTCACCCAATGATTTGTCAAAAATAAAAATGGAGAGAAATAAATGCACTTTCAAATATTTTCATAGGTTATGTTTTCCAAGCAACTCAAAAAAGGTGGGGAAGTTTGCATATTGCATAAGAACCAAATAAAAAACATATGGCAATAAAATACATTATTTACTTTGTCAGGGCTTCTGGCCTGTTTCATTTTTTTTTATTTGATTACAGACTATTGTGGGAATAAATGTACAAAGGCAAAAGCTTTTACTTCTTTCCCTAAATATATCATTAAGGTCATAAAGATAACTAGATAAACTAGTTTAAAGATAAAATAGAGTTTATCTTTAATAGTTGAGGAAGTCCTCCTGTCTGGTCCTTGCATAACAGAAGAACCACCTGCTTCTTAATTCTTTGTCCTGGAAATCATGTAGTCATCAGCATTTGCATATCACCTGGGTGGCATAAACACAGGTACAGCTATTTTTAAGAGTACCTTTGCCTGTATAATTTTAGTAAGACATGTAAAATGGAGTCTGATTCTGAACTCTGAACTGAAGACTAAGCATTCTGCCATCAAGAGGGAAGACACTCTTTCCCATGTTGGCCCCAGGTCTCATGGATATCAATGGTACCTCCTTGGGAGGCTGATGTTGCTCTCATCCTCCTACGTATCTTTCAAGTCATATCAGCCTTGGGGTAAAGTAGAAGAGAAGACTATCTCAGTTCCAACTTTGGGAAAAGGAAACATTGGAAGGATGCAGAGAGTACCCTTCCCTTGGTTAAGAGAAGAAGACTGAATAGGAAGTTGAAACCCTGGGTTCTCTCCTTAAATAACAGCGAAGCTGGCTAATGTGTTCATCTTTCTACTTCCATTTCCTTATAGATACCAGAAAGAAGTTAGCCTAGCTACACTCCAAGATTCCTTTCAGAATTCTTATGAATTCCCAATTTCAGTGCTCCTAAGAAGCTGTCTTCTTCCTTTCACCATGTGGCTCATTTCATATAAATGACCTGGAACCACAAAACCCTTCAATACTTGCCAGCTCAGTGTGCATAGCTGACCTCCATTTTAACTGTGTCTCTAGAGCTGACTGCTCTATTTGCAAGTCAACCTCCTAGGAATTCATATCATCTTTGCAAGCTGGCAACAACAGTTTAGTGTTTAAGATAACTAGGGTAACCTGACCGTGAAATGGCCACTCTTTAGCTCCACTTCAGCACAACCAGGCTTTTGTTCTCTGATGGAGCTGAGCCAAATTCCTATAGTACTGAGCTCAGAACCTTACCATTCTTAGACTTATTTTAGGGAACATGATGGAGAGGCTGCCTAGACATTTTTACTCTCATACAGGTAGAGAGTGGCATCACTGAAGTCCAAGAGATGGGCTACCCCAAGGGAGGACCACTTTGCACATCGTTCCACTCATGCTGAAGCAGGTAAAACCTCATCTCAAAAAAAAAAATACACAAAACAAAACACAAACAAGTCAATAGAGGAACCGAAAAATGACAAAGTTGTGAAATAAAAAACAATCAGGAAAAATGGAGGAAAATGCAATTAAAAGTTCAGTACTTCAATGTTCACAGTAAATTTCTGCTTAATGAAAAGACACATTTGTCTCGGGAATGGTTAGGGGTCAAATTAATACCACTGACTCAAAGGTCAGAGTCAAGAAACAATTCATGTTTATTCTAACACGATGGTACATTTTTATGGAGCTATAAAGTTTTAAATGTCCTTTTGTAACAAGTGACCCCTAATAATGGAGATAGTTTTTCTTATGACATCAGTTGTCAGGACTGCTGACCCATCCATTCTGGAGAATACTGGACTGTAGACCTTATTTTGAGAAACACTGTCATAAAGTAACTTTGACTTTTAGCAGTGAGAGAACAACTCTTAGGTTGAATGTTACCTGAAAAAACGTATCTCACTCTGCAGAAGTCACTGACTATGCTTCCCTCCTACATCACCCTGTTGAACTTCATTCACTCCCTACCAGAGTATATAGCAGCCCAAAGCAGTGATATTAACTGTTTCCTAACTACTTCATTGGCTACAAGTTTACAGGAATTATCTCATTTGAATATTACAATAACTCTACTCTCAAGAAAACTGAACACATCTCAAGATTATATAACTGCATGGAATCCTGACTCCAAAGCTGGTACCTTTTCCACTGCACACAAAAGTACAACTCAAACAACTCACAGAGCTGCTCTGGACAATCAGAATAATTCAAAGGTAGCACTGGAAACATAATAGGAATGTAAGAAAATGGACCAGAGAGTACACTCCCAAGGTAAGAGCTCCATTCCACATGATAGGTGAGATGAGAAGAATGAGATAGGACTGAGCACAGAGATTCTCTCATCAAATCCTACCTCATAAGTCTTTTTTGACCCATGAAATGAAGGTTTCCATCAGCCTTTATGTGACTTTTACTCTGTAGGGAGTATTCAGCTTAAGAGAATGATGGAATGCCCTTTTCTCCTCTCAATTACTTTTCCACCACAAATGATAACTACGGATCACTGACACCTGACTGCTTTGTTTGTAAGATATCAACAAAACATGTTTAAGGATTTAGAATTTAGTAATTAATCGAAGTCACGTATCACTTTTTAAAATTAAAATAAATTGAAAAAAAATCTTTGTTCTCTACAACCTTTGTTTTCTATAATTGGGTGAATGGCATCAACGAAACAAACAGGAGTTGGGTTAGCCCCCCATTTCTGAAATAAGCTACTTAAAAATGAAGTATGCATATAGCCTATATTAGGCTAAGGCTAAGTCATGTTGTGGAACCTGGCTACACATTGATTCTGTTGTCTGAATCCCCAACATCATTCATTTCAAGGAAATACCCTTTTTGGTCAGGCAAATGATACTGACCAAAATAAATTGCTGTGCACATTCAGTGAGGCTCACGTTTAAAAAAAAAAAAAAAGGAAAAGAAAAAACAAAAACATCTATTCTCGCCAAGAAAAAGCAAGCTCATATCTGAATGGAAGCATGCCACTCGAAAATTTTCTAAAAGTGGATACTATTTAAAATATAGCCAAGATTTTCAATGAACATTACTAAACAGGCAAGTGAACTTTGGTGATGGAAGCATCCTGCTTTATTCGCATGATCGATGTGTGGATTTTGAGAGATGGATTTGTATTTTTCATTTCTGGGTATCAGAAATAGTACTAAGAGGTGGGCACTGTTCCAACAGATGTTCAATAAGATGTGGGTCACACAGGTCATACTTCTAAATATTTCAGAACTCTGGAGAATTCACCCATGCTTCATGCATCATTTGTTTCCCTGGTTTAGCTAGACTTTTTGTCAAGAATCTCAGTAATGTTACCATGCTATGATGAATTATTGCTACAAGAATAATTTTTCCTTTTAACTCACACATGTAGCTTTTTCTAAGGCTGTGTCCATATAATGCGCAAAGGGCTCGTTGAGAGGTTCCTATATGTCCATCAAAAATTGCTTTTTTAATTCATGAGGCAAGTATCTTGAGTTACTTATTTGGAATGGATTTGGCTTTCTCTCTCTCTCTCTCTTGCTTTGTGAAAATGCAGCTTTAGTTTTAACAAGGATTTGCTACAAATCCTAGAAAATGGACTTGTCAGCTGACAAAGGCCTTTACATGGTCTATGGTCTATTTTTGAGCGCTAGAGAGTTCAATTTGGTGAAATTGTGCAGATAACTGGATTTTATGATATCTAGGCTGTAGAGTTCTACAGAAATACACCAGGAATTTCATTAAGGAAATACTTTACATTTCAATTTATATATATTTGAACATATTTAAATGGTAACAATAATTCACCCACAATTTCTATTTTGTATTCATGAAAATGTTATTCTTCCACTTATCACTTATTCCACAACTCTTTTTCCTTTTCTGGAAGAATAATATCCAAAACTTCAGGCTCTAAACCGGGAACAATTTGTCCAAAGTTTTCTAAGGGTCAGACAATGCACATGGTTGAAATGAGGAAGACATGGATGCCTCTTATATACACTGGGGAGGGGAGGAATGGGTGGAAGAAGCAGGCAGCATTTAACCCCACTAACTATTGTTGTGCTTATTTCTGGCCTGATTTGTTCACTCCCATCTTGGGAGGTGAGAATAATTTTGTTGTCTTTATAGCCCATGTAGAAGAAAACATTTCCATGTACCTTGAAGTTTATACTTATATGCTGAGGTTGTAGGAGGAGGGTTTGAAGACACTACCTTGGAAAAGAAGTGGTCTCAACCACAATGGTGATGACTGAATGGGGGTTTTCAGAAAAGGTGAGCTCCTGATTGTCTCAGCTCGCTAATCTTGATGGAGATGCTACAGTGAATTTTATTTCAAGATTGGGGCATACAGATGGTGTTCAAACTGGTGAACAGTATGGGTTATGTCAGCACCATTAATACACAATCCTGTGACTTCTGACTCCCCATTCACTGATCCATCCATTCAACAAAGACAGGAAGCATTTTTTGTCTGCTAAGTTCTACGTTACATATTGGGGACACAAAATACTCTTAAATGAAGAGGAACTCAAAGGAGAAAGGGTTGTTTCTATTTGGGAATTAAACACCCAAAACATGAAGACAGAGATTAAATGGAGGAGATAAGATGTAACGCTCCAAAAAATGACCTAGTGTTATCCAGCTGGCCAAGGGAAAACCTGTTTTAGACACAGAGAGCATTGGAAGAGAAAGCAAGGATGTAGGAAACAAGGTGGCATGATGGTGGCAGACACAAGAAGTGAAGATGGCTGGAGGTAGGGGAGCTTTGTGAGCGGTGGGTGTGAAGGAGGAGTGAGAAGTACCACTAGGTCAGAGATAGGAGTTCCCAGCACTCTATGTTAGATATTAGACCTTGTCTTACAGGCAAGAAGATGTCTTAAGGTCTTGAAGTGTTTTGAGCAAAAAGAAGATGAGAAGCAGGGTTTGTTTTGAAAAATATATTTCTATTTTATTTTACATATGCAGAATCTGAAGTTCAGAATTATAGCAATTTGCCAACAGCAACACGTTTATTAAGCAGAAATGGCACTCAAATCCAGGATGTAAACCCTAGCAGTGCTCTATCATAAGACAAAACCTTTACAAAAGTGCAGTATGGCACCCTGCTTTGAACATCCTCAAGTGCTCACAGATGCCTCTGAAAACCATAACAATAAAAAAGGGAAACAAAATCCATATGCAGAGTTTTAAAATGTCATTTAGTTTGGATGACACGGATGCAATTATGTTTAATCCTCCACCTTCGTCCTGCTAACATGTGCAGAGCCAGGAGCCTCTCACTTTGGCCCATCTGAGCACTTTCAATGGAGAGCATCTGTGCCTACCAGACATAGCCAGGGCCTGTGCTGGAAGTCCCACAATAGCCCACCAAAGGTCACACGTGAGCTACCACGGCCATAGTCAGAGCCGGGAGAAAGTCTGTTTTCAGAGATTTTCCTACCCAATTGAGCAAATCCAACTGCTTTAGTCAAACTATTAAAAAAATACAGTCATCCAAAACAGAAGAGTAAAGAAAAATGATCTTATTACATATTGTCTAAGTATTTCAAGGTTTTCCCCTCCACATTGTGTTTTAGTGGTACAAAGGGTGAAGGGATCTTCATCGAAGGGCTGTTGATCAATATTCTTCTTGATTGATCAAAAAGGAAATTACCCCCATGCTTCCACTTTTCTCCACTCTCCAGTCTATTTCAATGTCAATCTCACAGTGATCCACACTGAAAGGACACCTGCCTTCTTCAGGTCAGCCAGCCAATGACATTATTAGGTAAGTTCCTCCCTGGATGGTCTCCGGTTTCCTAGTTATGGTCTGGCCATTTAAGCAAAAAAGAATGGATGGCTGGTGTTCCCAGAGTTTTGTCTATTTATTCTGGTTAAGATAAAACAAAATGTCCCCAAGTTTTCCAGCCTTCAGGAGATCACCCTCCCTTTAGCATCCAGTTAACTTATCGTTTGATCCCTGATACTGATTCACTGCAGGCAGTCCTATTTCCATGTTCTAAGGAGGAGGAGTCTAAGACTATTGTTAATGGTGGTTATCTCTCTCTGGTCTCTAATCTTCCTTCCTTGTCAGTCCACACTTGTACTCCTGCTCCACATTGCTTTGGCTCACCTTTTTCCACCTCACTCCAAGCATGGCCCTTTCCTTTATCCCACCCAGATACAGCAAACAACAGCCTAAAACTTAGCAAAATTTTCTAAAGATTTAAGGGTAGGATAAGGAAGAAGAAATAAACTGTGTGCCCAAGGATACTTTTCTTGGAGTCCACTGGGCATAGATATATCTGCCAAAGGCTTCCTCCTGCCTTTATTCTTCCTTAGCCCCTTGCCTGTCACCACACAGATATTTTATCCTGTGTAAAATCTGTGTAAAAACACAGATATGTGTTTTTAGTGGTGGGGGTGGGTTGGTAATCTTACCTTCAACAGATGGAAGTATGTTTAATCCTGCCCCCTACTTGGAAAATAGGTTTCCACCCTCTTTTGATCCCCACAAAGAGTAAAACCCTCCTTTCCCTACTGTACTTTCTTTAGTCTACTTCAAGTTCATCCTGTAGTCAATCCCACAGAGATGTCACTCTGCTCCAGTGATGATATCTGTTTTTATAATTATGAAGTGTGTATTTGTATCTCAGCTTCTACACTATCTCCATTTCAAGGAACATATAAAAAATCAAAAGACCCATCAGAATGAATATTTCCAAATAAATCCAAAGATGAATAGAGAAACCTGAGGAAGCCCTTCAAAATCATCTTATTCCTGAGATATTACTTTGTTCACAAACTGTTTCCAGGAATACACTGTTCTATAATCATATCCTTTGGAGTTTTGCCACTTCAGCCTAATTCTTCCATTCATGCCTGGTGTAATGGGACAGATTACATCCAGTTGCCATTATTTTGTGGATAGTCTAGCTAAGAATATTCCAACAATTATAGTATATATTTTTTCAGGATCTTCATACAAAGGACATACTTACTGATTTTAGTGGATTATCCCATAAATCCCATAAATCCTCCAGAAATAAGTATCATGACAAGCATAAGGACACTATTAACCACTGGCACTGTAACAAGTCAGTGCCACTACTTCCTTCACTAGTAAGGAAGGTGGACAATACGAACACAAATACCAATAAAGGTGAAAATGAAGCTCAGGGGAAACTCAGAGAATAAGAATGTACTTGAGGAGTGAATAAGGCTTAACACTGGAGATAATATTTTGACGGGGCATGAAAAACGAACAGGATTTGAACAGGTAGAGTTGAGGAACAAAGGCCAGCAGTGGAGGTAAATAGGGTTGAGGGAGCAAAATTTTAAGGGAAGAAGAATAAAGGAAGCAAGCATTTATTAACTTCTAAGGGTCAGAATTTTGGTGGCAGGGTGATGATGGACATATCTCATTTTCTGGGGCTGCAAATTTGGGGAAGCATTTCCTGTCTCTTCCTCAGCAGATGCATACCAATTCTCAGGGGAGGCCCTTTCCAGAATAGGCAGAACCAATTGCTTTCATCTTAAAAAATGCAGCCTTTCAAGTAGCAATAGCCAGCCGTTGAGATTAACTGAGAAACAAATGCTGTGTTCGGTCCAAACAAAAGGGGTGTCCTGTGTCATAGTGCCTGGAATTGCCACTCTGAAAATAATGAGATAGTTTACAAAACATGTGCCTACAATGTAATAAAAAAAATCAGACCAACAGCCATCCCAGTGTTCACTGTGCCTCTCCAGATCTGGGTAGAACGCGTGTCTGACGACCTCATTAGTTTTCTCAGGGGTGGGAAGTAGCACAGACAGATGTCCTGGGCCATGTGACTGGGTGAAGACGAATAGCCAGGATGCAGCTGTGTAGACAGCTGTCTAAACCGATTAAAAAATAGATCTATCCATTCCCCTCGGTACTCTCAAAGACTCTGGGATTATCACAATTTATACACCAGTCCAAATATGTCTCCTGCATAATAATACACTTAGCTCTTCCCTGGCACTACAATTTTTCAAAGCTCACTGCACATACAGCTTCCATTTTGGAGTCTTTAAGAAAGGTATGTAGAAATATCGAGCTATGCAGATATACAAATGGATTGGAGCATTACCCCTCATTAATTAATTACATCTCTGAACAACATTTTAGGATGTGTGATCCATGATCTTATGACTTCAGTCAAGGAGATGCAGCCACAGAGACCTAGAAGCAAATTGCTCATCCTATGCTATGATTCTGTATAACAGAAACCCACGAAGCAGGCTTCAAATTCTGGGTATGGTCATCCCACAGTCCCAATCCTAAATATTAACCCAGGAGACACAAAAGCAAAACAGCCCAGTTGTCATAAGTAGGAAAATGGAAAAACTGTTAGATGTCCATCCAATGGAATTCTAGTCAGTAATGAAAATGAACGATTTACTGTTTCCATCAGGCTTCTGATGAGATCACTGAAGTTGAGGTATGAAAAGACATTTGTTGCATTACAGTTAGGGAGGTCTGTCACTTTATCTGTTTTTTTTTTAATTTTTTTAACATTTATTTATTTTTGAGAGACAGAGACAGAGCATGAGCAGGGGAGGGGCAGAGAGAGAGAGAGAGAGAAGGAGACACAGAATCCAAAGCAGGCTGCAGGCTCTGAGCAAGCTGTCAGCACAAAGCCTGATGAAGGGCTTGAACCCACAAACTGTGAGATCATGACCTGAGCCAAAGTCGGATGCTTAACCGACTGAGCCACCCAGGTGCCCCTGTCACTTTATCTGTTTATTACACAGCCAGAGAAAAGGGGACTCAGACCTTTGCAACAATGGCTGTGAAAGAGTGCTCTGCTGGAGTCCTTTGCAAAACTTTTTGTTGCTATTTTCACCTCCCTAAATATAATCTTTTTTCACATTTTTTTTTGTTTTCTGACTTGTAGAAAGGCAGTTAAAAAAAACATGTACCAAATAAAACCTATTTTATTAACTTGAATATTTGTAAATTATTTGGGGTCCTCTATGTATATGATCAATCACCTGAGAGCAATGATAATTCGGTTCGTCTTTTCTAAATAAGAAAAACTAATGTACTCTGTATTTGGAAGATTTTCATCCAAAATTATTGAAATAAAGGAGAACAAAAAAACTTGACCTTTCCAAAACAAAATAAAACATCTCCTCATGAAGCTGATACTCTAAAAAATGGCAATTTACAAAGGTAAAACAACAAAGTAGTTTGGCCTTGAAAGTAAATTGCAAAACCCTAATAATATATTTAAGTACAACATAAAACAGAAAAAATATGTTTAATTAATGAGCTCAGAAACATAAAGCATTATTAATCTGACTGGAAAAATCAAGGATAAGGAATCTAGCCATACTTTTTATTATTTATGATACGTATTATGAAGTAGAAAAATACCAATGCTTTAAAAAAAAATCTGGGCTCTCTTTCCAGCCTAGTCGATGACTTTATGGAAATTATTTCTCCAGGATACTGATGAGGTAACACCCATGATCCTTCTCTATTCGAAAATTTTACTTACTGATAAATACTCAGAAGTTATCTTATGGGGCGCCTGGGTGGCTCAGTCAGTTAAATGTCTGACTTCAGCTCAGGTCATGATCTCAGGGTCTGTGAGTTTGAGTCCCACATCAATCTCTGTGCTGACAGCTCAGAGCCTGAAACCTGATTCAGATTCTGTTTCTCCTTCTCTCTCTCTGCCCCTCCCCTGCTCACACTCTGTCTCTCTCTCAAAAATAAACATTGAAAAAAAATTTAAAAAAGAAGTTATTTTAAAGTGTTTTCATATGATTGCTATAGCTAAATTGACTATGATAATTCCTGCAATTAAAAAAATAATTCCCTATACAATATTGTCTTTCACCATACTTTTGCAACTCTAACTTTTTTTTTTTTTAACTCTGACCATAACCCTATATAGTAAGTATGCTGGGGAATTTGCAGACAGTATAAGTGAAACCCAAAGCTGAGAAATGATTCATCCTCTGCAATATATTAACAGAAGATAAATAGTACTTAAGTCCTATTAAGCAAAACATAAGGCTTTTAGTTCACATTTCTCCCACAATGGTGCTCATTTGAAGAGCAAGTAATGGTTGAGTGATATTCAGGTTGGTATCTTAATATGACGACAGTGGCTAAGAAGACACATAAATATGATGTAACAATGTTTGTATTTGAAGAGCCTATAATTTTCCAGAGTCCTGAAAATGGGAGAAAAGTGATCAGCATGAAATCACAGGGTTAGTATGTAGAAGTTTAGGCATCCTGGGGTACTTTACCAGGTGTGAAGAAACAAGATAGACCACGAACTTTGAATGAGTAAAAATGCACATGGATATACTATGTTTAAGAAATATTGAGGGCGTGTGGGTGGCTCAGTCAGTTAAGTATCCAACTTTGGCTCAGGTCATGATCTCACAGTTCGTGAGTTTGAGCCCTCTGTCGGGCTCTGTGCTGACAGCTCAGAGCCTGGAGCCTGCTTCAGATTCTGTATTTTCCTCTCTCTGCCCCTCCCCTGCTTGTTCTCATTCTCTCTCTCTCTGAAAAATAAACATTAAAAAATTTTTAAAAAAGAAAGAAATATCGAGGTATGCTGTGCTTCAAAGGTGAATTTGATTAGCAGCGTGACAAGAGAGTTGGCTGAAAAGTAACAACATCTACCTGTGTGGCCAGGAAGCAGAGTGAATGCCTGTTTAAATAGAAAACTCCTTGATGTTAAGATAAACCCAATTGCTAGATGCACAGACAAGGAAGGTGTTCTGCCAGACAAAGAACAAGATGCCAGGCACTCATGGTGACAGTATGAAGTTGCTGGAGCCCTTCTTGACTTCACAGTGGGTGACTTGGGGTGTTTGAGCCAGGGTGGCTCAGTGGGTTAAATGTCTGACTCTTGATTTGGGCTCAGGTCATGATCTCATGGTTCATAGGATCAAGCCCCATATCAGGCTTGGAACTGACACCACAGAGCCTTCTTGGGATTCTCTTTCCCCTCTCTCTCTCTGTACCTCCTCCTGCTCACACTATCTCAAAATAAATAAACATTAAAAAAAAAAAAAAAGAAAAGGAGGCAGCTCCTGCTGACCTATCAGGGGCAAGGTGGGTGTTCTCTAATAAATCTGCTTTCAAGAGTCTGAGTCCATGCTTCAGAGTATCCCCACTGATACTCAAAAGTGGGCCCTATGTAGAAGAATCTCAGAAGCAACAAATAGTGTCTATAAGATGAAAATGAGGCCAAACACATACTCAATAATCCATTCTGAATTATTCAATTTTCTACTTCCAATTCTGGATATATTTTCCTCATTTTTGCCCATCTTTCTAACACAGGGACTGATCATATTCTAGGAGAAAATATTAACAGAAGAAAATTAAGTCATTGCAGTAGAAGTCTGTGATAGGCTGCACAATGGTTCCCAGAGATATCCCCGCAAAATATCCAAATTCCCTGAACCAGTCAATGTTACTTTATACAGAAGTGACTTTGAAGATGTGAGTAAATTAATGATTTTCAGCTAAAAAAATTGCTTTGGATTATCCAGGTCATAAATGAAACCACAAGTCTCCTTATAAGGAAGAGGGAGATTTGACACTGATGAAGAAGGAAATGTAACCATTGAAGCAAAATGCTATCCTGCTGGCTCTGTAGATGGGGGAAAGGGCCATGTACCAAGTAATGCCAGGAATGCAGCTCTAGAAGGTGGGAAAAGGCAAGGAAATGAATTCTCCCCTAAAGCTTCCAGAGGGAACACAACTAGTGACGCATCGATTTTGACTCAGCATAATGAATTCTGGACTTCTGATTTCCAAAACTTTAAAAGAATAAGTATGGAGAACAAACTGAGGGTTGCTGGAGGGGTTGTGGGATGGGTTATGGGCTAAATGGGTAAGCAGCATTAAAGAATCTACTCCTGAAATCATTGTTTCACTATATGCTAATTTGGCTGTAAATTTTAAAAAATGAAAAATAAAATTAAAAAAAACTAAAAGAATAAATGTGTGCTCATTTAAATCACGAAGCCTATGGTAATTTAAGTAGCAACATGAAAAGAATACAAAGTCTAAATAATCAGGAAAATTAACCTGGTAGGAATCACAAAATTACATAAGATTCTCACAAAAGTAAACACAGAATGCTTTGGATGGTTCTCTGTGGGTCACCCACATCACTTGCAACTTCCATTAGGCTTAGTTGAACTTTTTTTTGAAAAAAAGTTAATGTTTATTCATTTTTGAGAGAGAGAGAGAGATGGAGCATGAGCAGGGGAGGGACAGAGAGAGGATCAGTTGACCTTTTATTCATGTCAGTAACATACTCTGTAATGGCCTATTCCACACATCTGCATTCTACATGTATTTTAAGAGTCAGTATCTCAGAGTCTCCTCCTCCACTAAGAACATTGCAAGTCTTGGACTCTCCATCCTTGAGGGCAGATACTATGTTTTGCTTCAGACTGTTGCATATGGGGCTGTTTAATAAATATTTGCTGGAGCATCTGGGTGGCTGAGTCAGCTAAGCATCCAACTTCGGCTCAAGTCATGATCTTGCAGTTTGTGAGTTCGAGCCCTCTGTCGGGCTCTGTGTTATAAACTCAGAGCCTGGATCTGCTTCAGATTCCATGTCTCTCTTTCTCTCTACCCCTCTGCCACTTACTCTTATATTCTCTCTCTCTCAAAAATAAAAAGTAAAAAAAAAATATATTTATATATATAAATACATTTGTTGAGTCACTCAGTGATTGATTAACTGTTCTAAGCAAGCATTGAACCAAATCAACCATGACATTGGTAAAATAAATAGATTGGTCCTTTGTTTACAGTGAGGAATAAGGCCTTTCACCAGCTTAGGAGCAGACAATATAGAGCAATTAGTGCCAAAAAGGAAGCAGTCCCACAGAATCACATAGTCTTCAAATTCTGTGATGTAGAATTAGAACCTTTGTAACTAACACCTCTTGAATGATTTTGAAAAGATGCTAATTCCAAAGACTAGATGCTGGAACCAGAGGAAATAACAGTGGCCACTGTTGTTAGAGAGCCACTCAGTTATAGATTTCAAGCCAAACCAATCACGTTGAAAGAGTAAATTATGCATGAACAGCAATCTAAGTCCATGCACACTTAAGGGGGAAAAAAAAGGTTTAACATGAAGAATATAACAACAATCTCAGTTCAAAAAGACAAATTCTCTTAGAATCCAGAGAAATTACTATGATGAAATGTGACAAGAAAACACTTATACAATAAGAACAATAAGTCATGTTTCTTACTTAATTTCAATCTCTCATGACTACATGACCATTGCCAGCAGACAAAAATGCAACCTTTGGTTTGATTACAAGCATATACTTTTCCATTGTTTGTTCAGTTTAGTATTTTTGAATAAGCCCAACTTAGGCAAACTTTCTCTAACATGTAGATTACTTATAATTTTACACAATTATGCAAAACTGTAAGTAAAGGAACCCTTTCAATCTTTTTCAAGCTATTAAGCCTAAAGGAAATTTGTCAGCTTTGATGATTTGAGAACTGTTCTCACTGAGTAATCTGTGAAGCCTGAAGGTTCTACTTGAATCATCAAGGGAAATTTGTTTTGGAAAGGAACACACACATCTGGAGACGTGAGAAAAGGCAATGAATAGTCGGGCATTTTCATGTAAGGGCATCTTTTTCTACCAAGTATGGTCTCGCTGCTTTGAAGACTTTCTTTACCTGTTTGATGTCAACTCAAGTCTGAAGAAGAGAAGAGAAAAAACTCAAAACTTCATGAGATTTTTATTGTATTGCTCGCTGGCCTCTCCTCACCTCACTTTAATGCTTCTTTCCTTGTACTGACTTCCAATCGGTTCTTCTCTAACTTCCTACCTCATCTGGTATCTTCAGTTTGTAGTTCCAGCTGACGGACAACTCAAGCTCACAATCACCCGTTTTGTCTCCCCTTCTTCTTCCCTTGTAATAGCATATGTTTTCTTCTAGCTCATACATTTCCTTTCCACAATTCATTTTAATCTTAACTGTAAATATTTCAGTGGGATCAAAATTTACAAAGTATTAATCAGATTGCCAAAAATGTAACTTTTAACTTAATTTCTGTGTTGAAACTCATCTATCTCTTTCATCTCACAGCTTTTTTTATTTGGTAATTATTTGGCCTTTTGGAATTTCCCTTCTACACTTAAGACTTTTCATCCTTCTCGCATTTTGAAGAGTGGAGTCATTCCTGATAAGGGAAAATTTTACAGCTTAAAGGTTGGACAATTGTTGCATGATCCTGGCCTCTCCCTTAGGTTCTTAATGTGCGCACTATGGTGCCAGGTGGATCACCTCATCCATTTTACCCTGAATTGATATGAGTGAGATATGGCTGGTCCCACCTTGTCTTTGAGACAGGATATTGACAATTGCTGAAGTCAATGGCCATTCCTTCCTTCCTGACTTATTAATTGCTTCAATTATAATCAACAACATATAGCCTCATATGAACTAATATATTCAATATGGACCTCATAAGTATGTACTCTCCACTAGCTGTGCCTGAGAGGTTAAAAATCCAACATGATGTTCCTGAATCTTCCCAAATGATTAGCATTTTCTACTCCTCACAGTCCATCACATTTGCATCTGGCCTCTTGAACATCACTTCCTGACTCTCATGGCACCACCTACCATTGCTAAGAAGGATTTTTCTTCCCCTGTATGAAACAAACTCCATCCATTTATGATATACTCTTGCTCTTCCTATTTGTTGACAACTATGATCAAATTTCCAAGTATTAGTATATATATTTTTTGTACTTCATTTCTTTCTGCTCTAATTTTTATTAGTTATTTTTTCTGTTAACTTTGGGCTCAGTTTTTCCTTCTTTTTCTAGTTTCTTAAGGCATAGAGTTAGGTTGTTTGAGATTTATTTTATTTTATTTTTTATTTTAAGGAGAGACTGACCATGAGTAGGGGAGAGGGGCAGAGGGAGAGAGAGAATATTAAGCAGCCTCCACGCTTAGCACAGAGTTGACGTGGGGCTCAATCCCATAACCCTGGGATCATGACCTGAGCCGAAATCAAGAATCAGACACTCAACCAACTGAGCCACCGAGGCACCCTGAGATCTTTCTTAACATAGACATTTACTGTTGCAAACTTCCTTCTTAAAACTGCTTCTGTTACATCCCATGTTTTGGTATGTTGCATTTCTACTTTTATTTATTTCAAGATACTTTTTATTTTACCTTTACTTTCTTCTTTGATTCAATGGCTGTTCAGGAGAGTGTTTAATTTCCCTGTATTTGTGAGTTTTCCAGTTTTCTTCATTATTAATTTCTAGTTTCACATCATTGTGGTCAGAGAAGATACTTGGTATGGTTTCAGTCTTCTTGGATTTTCTAAGACCTGTTTTGTGGACTAACATGGTCTATCCTAGAAGATGTTCCATGTGCACTTGAGAAGAATGTGTATTCTGTTGTTGTCATATAGAATGCTCTGTATATGTCTATTCACTCCATTTGTTCTATAATGTTGTTCAAAGCTGCTGGTTCCTTATTGATTCTCTGTCTGGATGATCTACCCATTATTGATAATGGGGTGAAATCCATTGGTGATTAAGTGTTTTAAGGGGATAAAAAAAGAGGCAACTAAAGGCTGGTGGCTTGAGAGAGAGGACAACTGGCAAGAAGAGATGTGTCAACAGGATTTAGTCATGGACTATGCTGAAGGGCATGATAGGCAAAACACTCTTCTATTGCTTCTACCATCTGCTCAATAAAACCTATGTAATTCACTAATGATTCTGAGGGGAGTAAATTCTAGCAGTGGAATGTCAAGAATTGCTGGATCTACCCAATTTCTGGGTGCCACTGGTTACTGGCCCAAGCCACAGTCGACCAATATCTCAGTTACAAATATTTTCTATCCTGAGAATCTATCAACATATTATACTTCTGTCATATCTTATTACATTTATACAAGGAATGGTATAAAAATGCTTTGCAAGTTAACTTAGTTACATTAGTTTTTTTAAAGGGATTTTTAAGCTATGAGTACTTTGCTGAAATAAAATATTATGAAGTTCACCCATACAAGAAAAGGAGCCATGCAAATGTAAAAATAAGTGTAATATCTGTGTACTATTTGATTACTTATAGCAGGGAAGGATCAGAGTGAAAAGGCAGTTTTATCCTTAAAACCAAAATGTTTTCATTTCTATTATAGAAGTTGAGGAAATTTAGTTACAGAAGACACCACACACCCAGTAAGAAGATCCAATGACCTAGACCTGACTCATCTTCTCTACCAGTCCCTTTAAAAGCCATTTGGTCTAAATCCCTATGGTCAATGACAGAATTTCTCTGAATTCCTAGCAAATGCTTTGCCTAGCAGACAGAGTATTAAATATTACTTTTTGGTTGAACAAATCTTTAACCACCTAAGTGCACAATTTTCCAATTACCTTTTCAGAAATCATGTGCGAGAATAATCCAACTAGAAGGTGAAACCTTAGCTCTTTCACTGATGTGAAATTGATTGCTTCCTTTGTTCCCAGTGATATTTTTCTTAAAAGGAAAGAAAAAAGCAAATCATTTTTAAGTACTGAATTGACAGCCTTGAGACTACAGTGCCAATAGACATTTATTTGCTAAAAGATAATATAAAGTAGATGTAAAGATAAAGCAAATTTTCCTATGGTAGAAATTAAAATGCCTGAAACAAATTTGTACTGACAGCTGGGTGTTCGTAATTTCCAATGCTGGGTCAAACATCTTACCCAGAGAGGTATGAACACTGATATGGAGGGTTGCACCCCTTCTAAAATACCTCAGTAATTTGTTTCAGATTCCTACTTCTTCCTCAGTTCCAAGTACTGATTTACCAAAGTTGAAATAGAATAGACTGACATCTATTTGTTATGCTTCATATTGCTTTCACTTGAATATTGCCAATAATAAAGCATTAGATCTCTGGATAGTTGAACATATCCTGATGTCAACAGAGGAATGAATGGACAGTCATTGATGGTACAGTTAAATAGCAATACAAATCCTTTTGCTTCAGGTTTTGTTTATATTGAAAAACACTTATAATACATGCTTGAAGTAAGTAGCATGTTTATCTTTCTTTTTTTTTAGATACTGTCCAAGATAAATAGCTAACTATTCTAAATATAGAATCTGTTATGACAGATCAAAATCAAACCAAACAATATAAACATTATTAGGAATAGATACCAAGATTTATTCTTAAGTTATAAGACAAACTAGAGGCACAAATCAGAATCTAGATCATGTGAAGTTCATATAAAGTTATATGATGGAAGTTATATGAAGTTATAAAGATGGAAACTTCTTATAGTTTAGTGGCTTTCAGAAGATGTAAAGTTTGTGGAAAAAGTTTGCTAGAATTATAACACCCAGAAGGGCACTCTCAGAAACAGACCACACTGTGTTGTCAGTCAGTCCCCAACAAAGATGACATACTCAGTTCTAGTTGCTGTGTGAAAGGGGATTCTTACACTCCATGGAATCCATCCAGAGAGAAGGAGGGTAAGAAGATTTTTACTAAATAGAAGACTCAACTATACCATGGTGTTGTCGACAAATGATAGTACCAACAGCCAACATTTACTAAATGCTAACCTGTGCCAGACACTGTATTAGACACTTGTATGCATCAAGTGATTTAATAATAATTTTAACAATCTACTATTACTACAAATAGTGGTAGTTCTAACCCTACAACTTGATACTAGTATTAATCTGCATTTTCCAGAAGAGAAAATTGAAGGAGAAATAAAGTAACTTTCGTAGTGTGCAAAAGACCACCACCAGGAAGACAGATTAAAGTTGTTTCACTTGGCTAAAAAGAGTACAGCAAAGACAGAGAGCTGCAGGGAGGCAGCACATAGCTATGTTAAAGGAAAAAAGCTTTAAGAGCTGGATCTCTCTAAAGACTCAGGTGCCATCCCTGGGAGGTTGTTCAAGAGCAGTTAAATGGCCACTGAACAAGAATGTAATGGAGAAAACATCTGCTACAGACCCACCATTTCTCTAATCTCTGCCCACACCCTAGTTTTTTATGAGTCTATGAAAATCATTAGTATTGAGGTCCTTTGAATCAATTTATTGAACAAAATGTAATTTCTGACCTCAGGACAATAGATTTCCTGATACCCATTTCTAAGTTTGATGGAAAAAGAGAGAGAAGGAGATATGAACATCATATCCACTGGATTATGTTGCACGAATGTGAAAAGCCATGGCATACAATGGCAAAATAGACACCCAACTCTAACCTCTATCTTTATTCCTGGTCTTCTGTGAGAGTACACTCCTCCTTGAAGAGCACTTTGTACCCATAACTCCGAGCATTATGTAGTTCCTTGCCTGAACAAAAGAGAATGATCAATTTCTAGCATCGTGTCATTTTGAAAAGATAGTTAACAGGCTCTGGGCTTGGGAGCAGTTTGTTTCCAGAGAACAAGAAAATCTTTTGAGAGGGAAAAAACCCTCAACAAATTTTCTACATTTAAACAGTTGGCATTTCTCTCTATATTTTAACTGCCCCAGTCCTGTTATGGAATGTGATTCATTTTATTAATAATATTTTTAGTACTCCGATCTCTAGCTACCAAAGGTAATGTATTTTAATGAGATGTTTCAATTTTATCAAACATAAATGCTTCTAGAAAAAAACTAAATTCTTCCTTTCTGGTCAATTACCTATAAGAAGTTAAATACAAGACCCTTTGTTTCCTGATAGACCACTAATGGGAGGGTAAGATTTTCAGGAAGCCTTTCAACTCTCAGTTTCAACTAAAGGAACTTTCTCAAGGTCCAAGAGGTCATCTTCTGAAAGGGAAGTTGCATTTTTCGTACAGCTACAAGGGACAGAGCTAAGACCAATGTGCAGCAGTGCAGGCAAGGGAACAAGTGAAGCAGCTGACAGGGAGGGGAGTGGATTTAAGGTCAATAACGTGACAACACAGTGGTGTGACCTGACCATAGTGCAAGTAGGATGATCAAAAAGTGAAATCCCCTATCTGCATCCCTAGTTATTCCTTCTCTTCTATCTTTTCTTCTCACTTTTAGAATTCTGCCTTCTTTCTTCTTTAGTTCCACAGCACAGAATATCAGAGTTAAGGTCAGCCATGAAGAAAACAAAATATTTTTTTTCTTGCTAAGGAATTATTTCTTTTTAAGAAATATATATAGTTTTAAATTAGGTAGTGATACTACAAAGATTAACAAATTTATTTCTACTCAGAGTATGTGTGACATAAAGGTGCAAATGGACAGTTATAAAAAAATGTTAAGAATAATGTCAGCAATAATTGAGAATTATGGAAGGAGTAAGAGTCCCTCAAATCGTCAAGAGAAGGGACTCAGGAAAAGACCCTTAGAAGCCTTCACAAGCTCTGATTTTTATGTTTTAAAATTTGTATTTATTTTCATTGTAAATTAAGTTCCAAGTCCATGGAAAACAAATTCAGGAGACACAAATGAGCAAAGAGAGAAGGTTAGATCTACCTCCTACTGTTTGACTTGAGATCCTCCCAGTTTTCCCCATAGGATATAACCCAATTTTCTGCATCCTTCCAGAAATAGTCCATGCATTTAAAAATGTGTATTTTTTTTCATGTTATGAATGAAATCATAATGGATAGCAGCATTGTCCAAAAAAATATAGTTTCTAGCCACATGTGTAATTCTAAATTTTTTAGAAGCTGCAGTAAAGAGAGAAGAAACAAGTGAGATTTATTTTAATGTTTTATTTAACCCTGCATACTGAAAACAATTTCAATCTGTATAAATTTTTTAAATTATTGAGATTTGTTTTTTATACCAAGTCTTTAAAACATAGTATGTATTTTATACTTTATAGTAAATCTCAGAGAGTGAATTCCATCTGAAGTTTCATCTTAATTTCATAAAGTATGAATATAAAGCAACAGTTTAGTGTTTATTTTTTTTAAGTTTATTTATTTTGAGAGAGACAGAGATAGCACAAGTGAGGGGGGGGGAGCAGGGAGGGAGGGAGGGAGAGAGGGAAAGACAAAGAATTCCAAGCAGTCTCTGGGCTATCAGAACAGAGCCCAATGCAGGGCTTAAACCCATGAAACCCCGAAATCATGACCTGAGCCAAAACCAAATGTTAGATGACTGACTGAGCTACCCAGGTGCCCCTAAAATTAACAGTTTAAAAAGGAGATTCCCATATCCTAATTATGCCAAACATACTTAAATGTTTCTTTCAATAACTGAACCCAGTATCAGATGTGAATTTTAATTAAAATAAAAAAATTTATTTCTTCAGTCAGTCACACTATCCACATTTCAAGTGTTTTGTAGCCATATGTCGCCAAAGACAACTACCATGTTAAACAGCTCAGATCTACATGTTGTTCTTTATCTTTTTTAATAATGTATCTTAAAACTTTTTCTCATGTTAAAACATAGAGTAGACTCATTTTCATATAGGTTACATAAAATTTCCTCGTATGAATGTGCCATAATATTCAAGTAGACCCTACGGATGGACATTTAGGGTATTGTCCAATCCTTTGCTGAAATGCTACCATGCTACAGTGAATATTCTGTGTATACTGGCCATTTCACATATTTGAGTAATTGTATCTTTAAAATAAATCCTTAGAAGAAACACTGCTCGTTCAAAAGGCTTTTGCATTTTTTCTTCCTGAAATATGTCTAAATTACCAAGCCAAAATGCCAAGATTTCCTATTTACTTACAATCTTCCATACCTTATCAAGCTTATTTTTGACTTTCATAAAAGTGAAAAAATGGTGCTATGGTATATTCTTAAGTGCACTTCTATTATGAGAGAAGGCAAGTATCCTTCCCTAAGCTTAAAAATTATTAGTGAATATTCCATTTTCTATGAACTGTCTGTTCATTGCCCTTATCATTCCGTCATGTTAATTCACAGAACTCAGAAAATTTTGAAGAATTAGCCATTGATATGTCATATTAGTTACAAATACTTTGACATTTATATTTTGTCTTTGTCTTGGAACACATGGAGTGTGCCCGTTTCTGTATGTGTTGCCATACTGGCATTATTCTTTTTATGTAATCAGATATTTCAGGGTTTCATTTGTTGGTTGGTTTTGTTTCTTTATAGATTATTGGTTGGGTATTATGCTGGGAAAGGCCTCCTCAAATCTTAACATTTTTATAAAAGTTTTCTCCACCATTTTTACTTTTATTCTTTTTAGAATTTTACTTTCATTCTTTTTATAATGTTATTGATTTGATAATTAAATAATTAATATGCCAAGACTTTATTTTGGTACAAGATGTAGAAAACCATTTTATTTTAATGGCAACTATTCTGTCACAATACTATTTATTACATAATCTATCTTTTGTTTATAGATTTCATTTGTAACCTTGATCATACGCTAAATTCTTATAGGTAATAAAACCTTCCAAGGGAATGGTCTATTCATATTCCTGGCATTAAGTCTTAAAGAAGGAGTGTGCTTGGTTGGCATAGGGAAGGTGAAGATGTTGCTCATAAAAGAGTAGAAATAGGCACAGGAACAGAATAAAGTAAGGTAGGTAAATAAATAAATAAGCAGAGAACTACAGTAAGTTCTATGTCACTAAGATGAAAGTTTGGGACAAGAATTAGAGAAAAATAAGTCTATCAAGATGGGCTGGCAGTGGCCTATGAGCCATATTACATGCTGCATTAAGTAAGCTATACTTTATTACGGAAGGGGTCAACTGAATGACTTTCAGCAGAACAGTATGGTTCAATTTATGTTTTAGAAAGATTGTTTTAATGACAGAGTAGAGATTGGGTTTGAACAACCAGCCCGATAGATTGGTAGCCAATTGAAAGGCTGCCACCACAGTCCACATGAGAGATGGAACTATATAATAGATGAACCCTGTAATAGGGATGGAAAAGAAAAGGTGGACTAGAGAGAGATTTGGGAGGAAAACTGTGGCATGTTGTGATTGATAAAAAGGAAAATTGATTAAAGAACCAAACAGCAAGTATATTTTGGGTTTGGGTGCGGGTGTGAGATACCTGCTGAATATATGTACCATGTAATTGAATATGTGAAAATGAAGCTTACAGTAGAGCTCTGTAGTAGAGTAGAGTAGAGCTCTGAGATAATGATTGGGATGCAGTATATTAATGTTAATTGATACCATGAGGAAACAGGAGATTAACCACAGAGTAAACAAGGAGAAAAAGGGGCACAACACTGAAGAACAAAGGATCATCAGAGAAAGAAGATACAACAACTATACAATAGTGGTATAAAATAAAAGAAAAAAAATGAAGTAGACAGTGATGAGGAAAATCAATGTAGCAGAGATGTTCAGCAATATAAAAATCTAAAATATCTCCTGCATCTGACAACTAGAGCCCTTGAAGAGAACCTCTTAGAACATGTCTGGAAGTGGGATTAACAATGGATCCCAGTCATGTGAAAAGATGAGACTGGAAATGAATGTAATAGGAATGGAATGAGAGATTAGAGGATGTGCAAGGGTTGAGGAGGAAATCAATAGAGAGGTTGAAGAAATAGGATAACCTATCATGGCACAAAGGGCACAGATAGAAAGGTCACCCTTGAGCAGGAAAAAGAGCACCTTATCCTCTAAAACCACAGAGGAAGACTCATGCTTAAAAGGTTTGCAGAGATTGAAAATATTTTGAAATCACTGTTGAGAATGTTCAGAGAAAGGAAAAACAAGGGTGAGGGATACCAAGGGTCCAGCTAATAACTTAATATAGAGGATGGTTCATTTGTTTGAATAAAATAGTGAGAAACTAAGTGCCCAGGAAATATTAGCTATCAGGAGAAGAAAAACAAGTAAAACTCTGATGTTGTTGATGGTCAAGTTGGAAAGGACTTGGCAGTACCCATGAATAACTAATTTCTTCCTAAGAGCTACCAGGGAGTGATTTTGACATTCAATGTAGGGGATGAACTTGGAAGGTAACAGAGGAAGCCTTTGTTGGGTTGAGAAATCTAGTATCATCTGCTCTCAGGCATTGCTGTGCAGATAATTTTCAATAGATCGAAAAGGAGACTGTGGAGTAGAAGGCACATCAGGAACAAAGCTTCAGAGGTGGAAACGGTATATGTGTTAAGGAAGAAGTGGTAAAAAAAAAAAAGCATTCATTGGAGGACTGAGAATTAGGAGAGAAGGTTGGGGAAGAGAGTAGCAGACTTATGGAATGCTCATGGAAGTATGACTGGGGCTGTGCATATGTATGTATAGGTATGTGTGTGCCATACAAAGTCATATATAAAAAATGTGTAACATATATACATAAGTAAAAATGTATATTTATTAAATATATATATTATACATAATATACGTTATGCATACAATATCATACTTAAAATCATTGGACCCCAAAATACAAAATCTAACAATCTCTTAGATTTGTATCTTGTGTAACATGTAAAACGTTAGCTTCACATTCTTAGTGAGTGTGAATATATATATTTCATATATATCACATATATATGAAAATCAGCTCCAGGGTACCTCAAGGCCAGTGCCTCACATCCAAACTACAGTTTTAGAGACCAACGTTTTGCAGCTATTCCTAAGAACCTGTGTGTTTGGATCAGCCCTGAAATGGAGATGAAGGCAATTTAGAGGATTAGAGGAGATCTGGGCTTTGAACGTATTACTCACGTTTGCATTTTTGTTTCAGTGATGTTACATCCATGGTATCAGCACTTCATGGTATCCATCCCTTAGTATCCCAAGGATAAATGTAAAAACTGAAATGATCCCCAGACTCTGAGGGTGAGTGCTTCTTTCTAAGTCAGAGTTAGTTGCCAAAGTCTTTACTTGACTTTAGCAGTCCAGCAAATAAGAGGCTGTATATCTCAATAAGGATACAGGTGAGCTTGTTTAGCAGACCCTCCTCATGAAAATGTGTATTCCTGTTTCTCCAGAACAACTAAAAAAATTAAGACCTCTTCATGAATGCTGTATTTGTCAAGGAAGAATTTCTGTTAAAATAAACAGTGAAAGTGTCCTAACTTGAATTTCTCCCAAATAGACAAAGATTCACAAATTCAAATGAAAGTACCTTAATTAGACAATGAAGGAAAGGCTGGTAGAGGAGTGGAGAATTGAGATAAAAAGAGAAGCACACTAAAGGGAAGGGAAGCAGGATATAGTAAATTTTCAGGCCAACCACCACCACAGGAAGCTGGAGATTAAGCCAACAGGGTAACTCTAGGAGTTAGTGGAGCACACACACTTCAGAATTATTCCACCTAAAATATGCAAACCTGGGGTTTCCCACGGCAAGGAAAAGTGTTCACATAAAGAAACCCTGGTGCTGGCAGTTGGAAGCACTGAGGAGAGAGAGATAGTTAGGTGGGGAAATAATAGCATCTGCCTTCCAAAGATGAAATGCTTTTGTGAGATTATGGGTACCATAAATGATCAGAAATAGAATTATTGGAATTTTTTTCCAAGTCTTCCTACAATTCAAATGAGTTTAGTTATTATTATTCTTTGCAACACTCCTTCCCTTTTTCGATCTTTTTTTTTTAAAGGTTTGTTTATTTTTGAGAGAGAGAGAGAGAGAGAGAGAGAGAGAGAGCGCGCGCGCAAGTGGGGGAGGGACAAAGAGAGACGGGGACAGGGGATTGGAAGCAGACTCCATGCTGACAGCATCAGACAGCCCACTTGGGGGCTTGAACTCACAAACTGTGAGGTCATGACCTGAGCTGAAGTCCGACACTTAACTGTCTGGGCCACCTCGGTGCCCCAACACTCCTTCCCTTTTTGTAAGCTGAGTATATACAGTTAGTTTAGATGCTAACTTAGTTTTACAATAGAATCTCATGATATAAATCTTATGTTGTACTATAGTCAGTAAAGATCTATTTAATTTTCCAGGAAGAAGAATTAACTTCAACCACTTCTTTATCATGATGGAACTTCCCCTCTTTCTTTTTATTGTAGAGCATCATTTATTAACACCTACTATATGTAGAACAATCTGGCTTTCAGCCTAGATACAAAAGAACCTGAAAATGTAATTGCTGGTTTGTGGAATTTCCATCAAAG
This sequence comes from Felis catus, assembly GCF_018350175.1. Taxonomy (NCBI): domain Eukaryota; kingdom Metazoa; phylum Chordata; class Mammalia; order Carnivora; family Felidae; genus Felis; species Felis catus. The sequence continues at coordinate 63,203,426 of NC_058379.1, read as the reverse complement.
AAGAAAATTCTTGACAAGCATGCAAGAGAAGATACAAAACATGCAAAAGATAAAACATAAATATATGTAAACAAATAATCAGAACATATATAAAGTGTCCTTCTTCTACTAAATCACATATTAAATGCTACGTGGCTAAACCAAAGCCTTATACCCCTAGAATTTACGATATGTATGCTTGGAAGAAATCCTAACAATGAAATGCTAAGAGAATCTGACAAGAGAACACACACCAAATTCATACACAGGGTAGTATATTGTCAAGTGATTTCACAATAAGGAGCCATGAAAATGGGTTATCTAGAAAATGCTTCAGGGGCACCTGTGTAGCTCAGTCAGTTAAGCGGTGGAAATTGATTTTGGCTCAGGTTATGATCTCATGGTTCATGAGATTGAGCCCGAAGTTGGGCTCTGTGCTGAAAGTGCTGGAGCCTGCTTAGGACTCTCTCTCCCTTTCTCTCTTTCTCCCTTTCTCTCTCTCTCTCTCTCTCTCCCTTCCCTTCTCTCTCTCCTCTCTGTCCTTCCCGTTTGCACATGTGCTCGCCCTCAAAATAAATAAATAAAATTAAAAAAAAATCCTTCCTGTAGTAAAACAGAGAAGATATTCCAGATTAGCGTTATCAAAAGAACAAAGAAAAGTAATTGTGTGGATGTTTGTTTTCCTTGAATTCACTGGCATTTTTCTGAGTTAATCAAGCCCATGTTTTCTTGGTGACAAAGGCGTATGTTCTGGCATTAGTTACAATTTCTCATCATTATTGATAAAATATAGTTTTGTACAGACACCAGAAATAAAATTCTCATGTCTAAACGTGGTAATTTGTCCTCAGAATACATTTAGCAAATGTGATACCAAATAAGTCTCCTGGGAACCAGCACTCATATTTCTCTCAATGGAACGTAAGGATTATCTTTTGTTCCCAGGACAAAATAGCCAGAGCTACAAAAACAAACAAAAAAGCACTCAAGAACATCTATGCTAGAGATCTGAATGTTTAGTGTGTACTAACTCATAATTATCAAACACCTCCTATGATGGTGCACTGTTGTAACATCCTCCTTGTCCAGAGAGGAGTCTAAGAAAGTAAAATGTAGAGAAATGGCAAGAATAAAATCTAGCCAGTGACCAAATAAAACCCTTCAGCCATGGGAAAGCTACTGGAATTATTAATAAGGAGAAAAGCTTAGGAACATTTAGAAATGCATTATTTATTAAGAAACTGTCAATGGGACTCATAAAAGGCAGGCTGTGAGTGAAAAATATGCTTGTTTGGGTTGAGTATATTACTGCAGACAGGCTGGAGATAAGCTGGAAACAAAGGGGAACATTAATCTACTCTCAGGAAAGCATTTGTTATGGCAGCAGCTATTGCAGTGGTTTTAAGCAAATGAATCACGATATGTGGTGAAAGCAAGTAGGAGTAATTAAAGAACAAAGGTTGTATGTTGTCTCGGCAATGGAGGTGAATTTAGTCATCTCATCTTGGGGCCAGTTAGAGGTGAGTCAGGACACCAGACTGTCTGACCTGCCTCTTGGGAAATGAGAAAATGGAAAAGAGACAATCAAATACATGAGGATTAGGCAACGAACACTTCACTGAGCAACTGAATGATGCGTCTTACCCACTAACAAGAAGCATGAGCAGTATCGGTGGAAAGCCCTTCTCCACTCACCACGGATGACTGTGAACCTGCTAGCCAGGACACATTGGGGTGAGGGTGGGGATGGGGGGGTGCATTTTATCTCCCGAGCTTCTAAGTATTTGCTCATTTCAGGAAGGAGCAGAAGAGTCAAGTCAATGCCACAGGGAATAATGCAACGAGCTCAGACCTTAGAACAAGCAGATCTGGATTTGAACCGGCTTCTGTCACTTACTAGCTACATAATTTGGACTAGTGTTCTTGGAGTCTTTTTGTATACAATGGGAATACTAACCCAATCTCACATATTTGTAGGAAGGCTAAAAATTTAAAAGAGATATAATGAACACAACATGTCCAACAGAGCTGCTGGCACATAGCAGAGGCTTGGTAAATATTATTAGCTGCTTTCTTTTTTGGGGGCCTAGTATATAATGCCTTCTTAAACACAAGGAGAATAATTTGGTGTGGATCTACTCACTTACATTTGGAATTATATCATTGATGTACTCCAAAGTTTCATTATTTCTCTATTTGGCTTAGCATATGCTGACAGAAGTAACTTAAAATCTCACAAAATAATTCTGTGTTGATTTCTAAAATGTTTGTTTTATACATGTAATGGCACTTATGCTTGGTAAATGAAGTTATTGATTTTTCTGTCTTCGTTGTGAATTCTACCTTTAATCCTTATAAAATAATCTCTTTTCTTAAAATAATTCTTATATTGGGTTTTCTTGAATTCTAGAATTTTCTTGAAATTAGTATTGTCAGGAGTGCTTGGGTGGCTCAGTCAGTTAAGCAATCAACTTCGGCTCAGGTTATGATCTCATGGTTTGTGGGTTTGAGCCCTGCATTGGGTTCTGTGCTGTCAGCTCAGAGCCTCGAGCCTGCTTTGGATTCTGTACCTCTCTCTCTCTCTGCCCCTCCCCCACTTGTGTTCTGTCTCTCTCAAAAATAAACATACATTAAAAAAATTTTTTAAAGAAATTAATATTGTCAACATTTTATTTCTGCTTGCATATTTCCAATTTCATTTCTAACTATTGTATGTCACTTTATTCTTTTTTTTAATTTAAAGAAAAAAAAATTTTTTACATTTATTTATTTTTGAGAAACAGAGTGAGTGGGGGAAGGGCAGAGAGAGGAGGAGACACAGAATCCCAAACAGGCTCCAGGCTGGGCAAGTGGTCAGCACAGAGCCTGATGTGGGGCTCGAACCCACAAACCGTGAGATCATGACCTCAGCCGAAGTCGGACGCTCAACCGACTGAGCCACCCAGGCGTCCCTTTCACTTTATTCTTAATGAATTTTTTATTTATTAAAAAAAATTTAACATTTATTCCTTTTTGAGAGTGAGAGAGACAGAACAAGAGTAGGGCAGCGGCAGAGAGAGTGGGAGACAGACAATCAGAAGCAGGCTCCAAGCTCTGAGCTATAAGCACAGAGCCCGATGAGGGGCTCAAACTCACAGACCGTGTGATTACGAACTGAGCTGAAGTTGGATGCTTAACCAAATGAGCCACCCAGGTGCCCCTTAATGGATTTTTTTTTATAAGCAGAATAAAGTTAAAAAAACAAAACAAAAAAGCTTCTGACTTTTCATATTTTTATCTGCTTCAATTAAGTGGTAACTGATACATTTACATGTTCAATGTTAACAGTCATCTTTTTATTTCCATTTTTAAAATATTTTAATGTTTTTGCTCTTTGTTTCATTTTATTTTTTCACCATATAAATTATATTTCTGTTGTTTATTTCTTCTCTAGGAATTTATAACAAAATATTGTTTTAATTTTACTAAAGTTTTATCTCTAGGTTTTCCCACAATATTCTTATGTTTTTTCTAATTATTAAAATTGAAAGTGCAGTGTTATCTTCAGATACCTTTCCTCTCACCCAATAGGAGTATTTGGGTCTTTTAACTACCCTTTCTCCAGTTCCTAGTCTCAGTCTCTTTTTTTTTTTATAATTTATTTTTATTTTGTTTTTGTTACAAAAACATGAGTGCACACAAGCAGAGGGGAAGAGGGGCAAAGAAAGAGAGAGAGAGAGAGAGAGAGAGAGAGAGAGAGAGAGAGAGAGAGAGAGAATCCTAAGCAGTCTCCACACTAGGCACGAATATGGGTGGAGCCTGACCTGGGTTCAATCCCACGACCCTGGGGTCATGATCTGAGCAGAATTCAAGAGTTAGCCACTTAACCAACTGAGCCACCCAGGTGCCTCAAGTGTGTTTCTTACTCTTTATTCTCTTGCATCCCTCTATATGTGGTATTAAAGCCATGGATGTGATGGGGAAGAGACCTTACCCTCAGCTTCAGACTCATCTATCCAGCTGGCTACTGAAAACTTCAAAAGGATATTTGTTAAACATCTCAAACTTAATATGCTCAAATTTTATTTTCTGATTTTTTTCCCCTAAAAATCTGCTTCAGCCAGAGTCATCTCTCTCTTGCTGATGGACATTCTGTCTTTCTTGTTACTCATGCCAGAAACCTCGGAGTCCATCTTGACTCCTTACTCAATTACTTACGAAATCTTATTGGTTGTCCCTTAAATTTTTCTCTAATATCCTGTCCCTTCTCACCTGCACCTCTCTTTTCTCCAACCATCACCTCTCACCTACCTGGATTGTTGCAATAGTCTCCTACCTAGTCTCCTCCTTCCCTACCTAGCCTCTCATAGCCTACTGTCCATACAAATAGCCAAAAGAAAACTGGTCATAAACTATCTTCTGTGATTTTCATACTCAGTTTTCCTCATCTGCCTGCATGAAGAAATAAAGGCACTCTAAAAAAGAAGCCAAGGTTCCTGCATCTTTGTTTGGAAGAGTGTCAGCTAGGAGATTCTCCTCACTCACTATATGACACTAAGAAGGCAACTTAAGACATCCTTCCTTCAAGCTAAACCATGAGATTTGGTTAGCAAGTGGGGTGGGTAATGATCCAGAGAAGTGGGGTGGGTAATGATCCGAGAATGATCCAGAAATTACTTCCAAATTTGAGACGCCACTAAAAAACATCCTAAAGTATATGGTAATGGCTTAGAAGTTAGGCATCAACTGGTGAAGAGAGATGTAGAGTCGACTGACCTGCTGGAGATTGTCACACATGGCAAAATATGTGCTAGAACCACCAGTTACTATAACTTAGAAAGCAGATCATGTGCTTACTGACCCTATAGGTCCAAGGGAAAGATTAGAAAACAGAACATTAGTAGCTACATATTCACTAATCCCATTTGACCTAGCTAAAAATACATAGGAACACTGCAATAACAAACTTACCTTGAATTAAAACTATATGACTAAGTACTTGACAGTGAAATGTGGGCAGAAGCGATGATGTTCACATTCAAATAGCCTGCAAGATCTCCAATATGCTCTCATTTACCCATCTGTAGAGTAGACAGAAGGTTTTGAGGTGGCAGTCCACACATGAGAAAAAAATATGTGAGGGGCATCATTTCTTACTACCTGAGAATTTTTTTTCCTTCTTCTAATGAACAATTCTTAGTCCTCAATATTTTTGCTGAAAACTCTACACTCATGTAAAGTTTCATTTTCTTCTAACATTTGGTATTGCTAAGATAAATGCTGATGTCCACATAATGTTTGACTATGATATTAAATTGTTCTTTTCAAACTGATAACTTGTGGGAGATTTTTCTCATGTTCTTTACTAACCACTGGTCTATTAAATCTATCTCTTTGGGACACACTGAGTCCTTCAATCTAGGAAAGGCTTTTCTTTACATCGTAGATTATTATTTCCTTCCCATTTGCTTTTTCTAATCCTCCGGTTTCATTTTGGAGGAGAGCCATAAATCTGTTTGAATCATTACCACTTTAAAATATATTTTCTCTGTTTTCATGTAGTAGTTATATCCCTTTACATTGAGGTGTGTCTCAATTAATTTTTTTAAAAAAGTTTATTTATTTTTGAAACCGAGAGCACAAGTGGGAGAGGAGCATAGAGAGATGGAGACAGAGGATCCTAAGCAGACTCCACACTGACAGCAGAGAGCCCAATATGGGTCTCAAACCCACAAACTGCAAGATAATGACCTGAGCGGAAGTCGGACACTTAACTGACTGAGACACTGAGGCGCCCTGATGTGTCTCAATTTTATACCCCATCCTACCGATTGAACTTTCTGCAGCCTGAATTCTGACTACGTGCATTTCCAAATATTACTCTTACCGTTTTCAATAGCACAATCACTCCTTTTCTTAGGCACTTCTATGTCCACGGATACACCTTTTAGCATCCTCTTCCATTTTAGTTTTTTCTTTCCTTGTGAATTTGTTGGTCTCTTGCATAGACACAGACCATCAAAAACTCCTTTTGAATATAGCAATTAGTTTTCTCAAGTTTCAGCGGAACATTTCCAGGTGTTTTTTCTCACAAAGCTTCATTATATTTATTTCCTTTCCCACGTTCTACTACATAATTTTTATGTTTGCATATCACTCACTCACTCATAAGGAAAATCTACTTAACTCTCAGTACGTGTCAACAGAAAGAGTGTTTATATATAGATATTCCTTGCCTTCCTTCACCATTTACTTAGGTGATGGAAGAACCCACTTCCAGATGCACAGTTACAGGGTGGCTGTAAATCCCCAAATCCCATGATCTTGTACCCATTTGTCTAGTGAGCTTTACTGGTTTGAGGTAATATTTTTTCTTTCTCCGTTGCTTATCTGATTCTCTAAATGGTTAAAATACTTGAAAAACTTTATTTCCAACTATAGAATTTTACCAGAACTCATGCTGTATCATATTTTGTTCATTTGTTGATTCGTCTCCCCCTCTCTCTGCCTCTCCCATGCTCATGCTCTGTCTCTGTTTCTCAATAAACGTTAAAAAAAATTTTTTTTAAAGATCACTACTTTTATCATTTCCCTTTTATAGAAGAAGATCCTAATCCTATCCGTCAGCCAAGCTTGAAATCTTAGAAGCACTTTCCTGTTCTTCCTCTTCCTGAGTACATTTCCAATAAGAGTTCTTTTCAAAACACTGTATCACTTCCTCCAGAATTTTTCTGAAATGCTTAATCTACAGCAATCATACTCTTCATCATATTCATCATTATCATATAATATAGACTGAAACTTCTATAGGTCAGAAACTGTCCTAAGAGCTTTATATTTAATCTTCATGACAATCCTATGTGATGGTTACTATTTTTATTTCCAACTTACAGATGAGGAAAACTATATCCTAAGGAACTTAGTTTCCCGAAGTTAATATAACTAGTTAAGTGTTAGGAAATGTTCCTTCTGGAGGGTAGTAGATTATAGAAATAGGCTTCCAGGTCAGATGAATATACCTCTACCTTGGTTCTTTTATTTAGTTTCTGTGTAGCTATGAACTTTGGTCTCTACATCTATAAAACATGAATAATAGAGTTGTAGTGAGAATTAAGCACAAAGTATCTCTAAAACAATGAAAATACGGTTGATCCTTTAACATAAGCATTAAGGGCACTGACTCCCTGCATGGTCAAAAATCTGTGGACAACTTCTGACTTCCCAAAAACTACTCCTGACCAGAAGTCTTACCAATAACATAAACATTTCAGTAACACCTATTTTGTATGTTAGATGTACTATATACCATATTCTTATAGCAAAGTAAGCCAAAGAAAAGAAAATGTTAAGAAAAACAAAAGAGAAAGTACATTTACAGTACTGTACTGAATTTATATTTAAAAAAATTCTACATATAAGTGGACCCACAGAGTTCGGACTCGTGTTGTTCAAGGATCAACTATAATTTTAAATATTAATTCTCTTTAGTAGAAAAACAAAATGACCTGTTGAACTTCTGTTGGTCAACTAATTTGGAATAAGAGAGTTTCATCTAAGAGGCCAATATACATGAATATACCTTTTGGTCTCCTATTTTAATATGCAGCTTTAAATCTTGACATTTAAAAATGTTAAATTAGTGGCTGATCAATTCCAAATAAATTACCATCTTTAGAGGTGATGCTAATCAATGGAGGACATGGCAGGGTTGGTTGGACAAAGGCTCATTTGACATTGAAGAAGATGTGATAATAATGGCTTGGTATTTGTGATTTTAACTCACTTATCATGTCATTACCACAGCAAACTTAATAGCTCTAATTAAACCCTTTGATGCTATGACTTCCACCAAGCTGATGATGGTAATCATGCTATTATATAGATTATGCTAATAATAGGACTGGCTTTCTTAGAAATAAGGGAGTAATAACTATAATAATTTAATTGTGTCCATATTCTCTATGTATCAGCAGAGAAGCACAATAGTAGACATGTGTTGTGTAACAGGGTAGCCTAGGCACACTAGTTGTAGAAGGTGACTTGAACATAAGGTAAATGGCTGAGAACAGGGGAAAAAGAAAGAGGGAGAGAGAGAGAGGGAGAAGGAGACGAAAGAGAGAGGAGAAGAGGGGGAGAGGAAGAGTGAGGGAGGGAGGGAGGGAGTTGTCACACAATAGTACCTCAGAAACATCAGATAAATTCACCTATACCCAGAAAAAGTATTTGCATGATAGAATCATGACACCAGAAAAGGAGTGTAGAAGTGAGAACCTTATGATCTACGACCCCAAAATAGGACAGTGGATACAGTGGATAGCAAAGATTCTAAGAAACAAAGGGCAGAGTCCAGACAAAGAATTTGAGAGATTAATGGACAGGAGAAAGAGGAAAGGAGGGACAGAGAAACAGACAAAGATAGAATTTAACAACCAGATATTAGTCTACATCAGTTGAGGAAGCAATTGAATGTTAAGTTTAGCAATGGTCTGAATTTGAGGAGTAATGAGAGAAGTCTGAGATGAGTCTCCCAGTAGCCATGAAATTCTCTCCCAAACCTTGCCTTTACAATACAGCTATCAAGGACTGACAGAAGACATTCTAGTAGACTAAGAACACCAACCTAACATGATAAATGTCACTCTGTTTCTCGAGTACTTTCCTGGCTCAAAGTTAAGAAGTTCCTGTAACATTCCACGTAGGCATCTAATGTTTCTCAGATAAAGTGATTACAGTATTTATATGTTTAATTAATTTGCAGCTAAATAATTATAATCCTATTCTTCCCAGTGAGGAGGAATAACTAGCATCAAAACAGTAAAAAGTTTTTCTTTTCAAACACTAGACAAAAAAGGGACCAATGAGGTTACTGATTCTAATTCTACATCATTTTAAATCTAAAGAAACTCTAATAAATAAGATACCGGACTTTCCTGCGGTGGTAGTATTAGCCAGTGCAAGAGTTAGGCCTAGTTTCTAATTCCTTGCCCATTGTTCTTTCTCTACTAGTAATACTATCCTTATGTTACCCTGTGTAATTTCTGCAACCTTTTTCACATTTTTACCTTATTTAATTCTAAAAATATCCCTGAAAATTAGCTAAGGAGAAAACTGGGACTTGAACTCAAAGATTTTAAATATACCCAAGTAACTTGTCTCTTCAACTTTATCTTTACTCTTTAATTGCCACTGGATACCCAGGCTCATATATCTACCTCCCCTTATGACTTACCTAATTGAATATCTAATTTGGTCTCAAACTTAATATGATAAAATAGGAATCTTGATTTCTTGACCCAACCTCTGCTCTTATCTGTTGGTCCCCTGGCCTTTCTTATTAGATGGCACTGCTAAAATCTAGGCATGGTGCTTGAGTCCTCTCTTTCCCTTCTTCCTAATGTCATGACCATTCAACACATTCTATTGACTACCTCCAATACATATCCCAATGTGTCCACTTCTTTCCAACTCCACTTCTATCATACTATTCCAAGCCACTGTTGTCTCTTGCCCAGATTATCACTACAGTGTGTATCTGGTCTCACTGTTTTTATTATTGCCCATCTGCAATTCTCTCTCCACATAACTGAGAAGAAATTTTCTCAGAAATCCAGTGAATAGAATTTCATAGTTCCTAGGCAATGGACACTCTGAAAATATTTGCATATTTGTTCCTATGTTCGTCTCTCCAACCAGATAGCAAGAATAATATGAAGTACATATTAAGGTAATTAATTAAATTGTAATAAATATGTCTGTACCTACCATCAAGGCAATCTTGAAGCTCCTAATGTTGCTGGCCACTTCGTCTTTGAAACTACTATCCTTCCCATTCCCCTCAAAAAAGGAGGCATGATGCTGAACTTTGTGTGTACCATTCTTATGCCCTTTATAGTTTAGATTATTACAATCCAAAATACATTTGTAGTTTTCTTGTATTTAAATAATTGGAATCATACTAGTTATATTCTTGTGTGACTTGCTTTTCCTTTTAACTTAACATTTACTCAACAATGCAGTCTGTGAAGTTTACACATATAGCATTCCTTTCTATGCCTGTATTGTCCATTCTATCACTTTACCAATGTTTATTAATTTTAAAGTTTTTGGGGGTTGTTTTATATACTAAATACTATATAGCATTATATAGTAGTTTTATATAAAAACATTCTTACATGCCTCCTGGTGCACATGTCCAAGATTTTCTTCGGGTATATATCAAAGGGTAGAATTGCTGGGTTGTAGGATTTAGATATCTTCAAATTTACCAAGTAGCAGCAAATTGTTTTAAAATTCTTTTTTCAACGTTTATTTATTTTTGGGACAGAGAGAGACAGAGCATGAATGAGGGAGGGTCAGAGAGAGAGGGAGACACAGAATCGGAAACAGGATCCAGGCTCTGAGCCATCAGCCCAGAGCCCGATGCGGGGCTCGAACTCCCGGACCGCGAGATCGTGACCTGGCTGAAGTCGGACGCTTAACCGACTGCGCCACCCAGGCGCCCCAGCAGCAAGTTGTTTTGTAGAGTGGTTATATAAATACACTGTTCTATTCACACTAGCGGTCTATAAGATTCCCCATAGTCTCACATCCTTGCCAAATCTCGACATTGTCAGAAATTTTAACCTCTCACCAAAATGATTAATGTGAAATGAAAGCTTTTATGATTTTAGTTTGAATTTTCCTGATTTACAGTGAACTTGAAAATCATTTCATATTTATTGGCCATTAATTTTTCTTTTTCTATGAAATGTCATTTTAGACCTTTGAATTGTTTTTTTACTTAGTTGATTCATAAGAGTTTTTTACATAGTCTTGCTGAAAATCTTTTGTTGATTTTATATGTGGCATATATCTTCTTCAAATGGGATAGAGCTTGTATTTTCACTTAAAACATGTATCCTCATAAATTGTAATGTTAAATTATGATTAAAATTATTTCAAACAAGTCTATGTAGTTTCTGCTTTCAAAAAAAAAAAGTTCTCTTCCCCAAAAGGGGAGCTTTAAAGTTTTAAAATTTTGCATTTTACATTAAGCTTCCATCTTCTTGGATTAGATTGTTCTATACTGTGAAAGGTAAGCACCCACATTTATATTTTCCCTAACTGAAAAACCAATTGCCTCAGCACCATTTATTAAATGGGCCACCCTTTTCCCTGACTGATGTGTTTTCCACCGTGGTCATATAGCACAATTCTGTCTATGCCAGAGTCCGTTTTTGAGGTCTGTTTTATGTTCCACTGGTTATCTGTCTATCCCTGAGTGAATCTCATCCTCTTTTAGTTACTATGACAGAATAGAGAGGCAATGCAGTGTCATGCTTAGGAGTGTGGACTCTGACACCAGTTACCTTGATTTCTAGTTCAGTTCAGTGTTACTTGTGTGACCCGGGGTAGGTTCTCTATCCTTACTATTCCCTGCTTATAAAAATGTAGATAATCACTCTATTCTAAAGGTTAGTTGTGAAGACTAAATCAGTCAATATATATATTTTAAAAACTTATAAAAATGCTGATGTATAGTAATGCTTCATATACATTAGCATTTCTTTAAAAATTAATTTTTCATAACATGCATTTCTTTCAGACTGTCAAGAAAGCTGGGCCAAAAAAGCAAAGTCTGTTATTAGAAAGGCAAATAAAAACCATTTTCCATCCTCTCCCCATTTTAAAAATGTAATTAATATCATTACTTCTCAGGTCATACCTGCTGTCCTCAAACCTGCTGTCATTTCTCTGTGAGGAATTGTCCTTGACAAGTATTTTGGCCCCTTGCCCTGGCCTGCTACCAGCCTTCTGCTTATTTCCTGGGACCTGCCGTGTGATGTATTGTTTCCAGCCTCAGCATTGTTTAATGTTCATATACCAAACACTAATTGAAGTTTCCAGGAGCTTATTCCTCCAAGCCAACTTTGTGCTAGTGCTGGGTCCAATCTGTCCAAGGCCCCTTGGGAAATCATCCATCCAAATACAGGGATGCACGGACTTGGTTGTCTGGCTACAAACCAGAGGTCTCTCCATGGTCCACTTGGCCTTTGAGTCCTTGGCCTTGAAAGCCTACATTTTAGGAGAAGGTCTGTTTGTTAATGCAGAGATGGAAGCATCTCTGAAAGTCCTCTGAAAGGCTGTCTGAATAAAGGATAGGCACAGATGTGCACAAAAAGTGACTAGATTCTCCAGGTTGCAATATGCTCCATGTGATCTGCCTGAGACAGGGTAAAAAGTATGTGTTGGATGAAGGGATGGTGATGATATATTTTATCTTTGTAAATTCCCTTCTCCAAAAGGTTTTCTCACACAATCTTCATCTTATCATCTTGCAAAAAACAAAGTTTGTCACTCACTCATTATCAGCCTCGTTTTTACCATTTAAAAACTAAAGAAATGGCAAACACGGGATTTCATCAAAGTTAAACAATGACATGTCTCTTCTCTCATCTTCTCATTTAGCACTTTTTGAATGTCTGGCAGGAACTTTAGCTACTAGACAAGCAAAGATGATTAAAACAAGTTTCTTGACCCCACTTTCTATCTTGTCCAGTCCCCTTCAGCTTCATGTTGCAGAGGTAAAAGTGTAAGTACATTTGTATGAAATATATGTGCAAATGCTACCACAGATATATGCAGAAAGCACTAACAGGACCAGGATTACAGAAGTCTAAATTCTACTTAGAATGACCAAGGTCTTAAAGAACCAACAGAAGCTTCCAAGGTAAAAAAGCAAAGACATGAAAGAATAAAGCATTAAAGGAGAAATTAAAGAATAAAGCATTCCATTTCAGGAATGGAAGAGAGTTCAATTGGGATTTAAAAATGAAGCGGATGCAGCACAAAAGGAGGTGAAAAATTGAGGTTAAGAAAATAGAGAATTTATTTGTGAAGAGTGAGGCTATAAACATGTCTACATATTACGTGAGCACCAGTTTTCAATTATTTTGGGTATATACCTAGAAGAGGACTCGCTAGATCACATGGTAATTCTATGTTTAAATTTTTGGTGAATTTCCAAACTGTTTTCCACAGCAGCTGACACATTTTACATTCATACCAGCAAGGGACATGGGTCCAGTTTGTCCTCATCCTTGCCAACATTTGTTATTTTCCAAATTTTTGATTGCCAACAATTCTTACATTCCAGCTTTGTTATTAGAACATTCTAGTGGATGTGAAATGATAGTTCACTGTGGTTTTGATTTGTATTCTTCTACTGACAAAGAATATTGAACATCTTTCAGTATACTTGGTCATTTGTAGATCTTCTTTGGAAAAATAACTATTCAAGTCTTTTGTCCACTTCTGACTGAGGGTCTGTTTTGGTTGTGAGTTTTAAGAGTTCTTTATAGGTCTTAGATAGTAGACCCTTGTCAGAAAGATGATTTGCAAATATTTTACCCTATTCTATAGATGATCTTTTCACTTTCTTGATAATGTCCTTTGATATAAAAGTTTTGAATTTCTATCAATTTCAATGTATTTTTCCTTTTATTGCACATGCTTTGAGTATATACAAGAATATAATGCCAAATTTATGGTTATAAAGATTTACCTCTATGTTTTCTTCTAAGAGTTTTATGGCTTAGAACTTATATTTACATTGTTGATCCATTTTGAGTTAATTTTGCATATGGTGTGATGTAGGAATCCAACTTCATTCTTTCACAAATGAATAGTCTTGGAACTCATCAAAAATCAGTTAGCTATAAATGTATGTGTATTTGTATGTACAGACGTACATATCTCAGTTCTGTTTCATTGATCTATAAGTCTACCCTAATGCCAGTACCATGCTATTTTCATTACTGTAGTTTTGTACTAAGTTTTGATATTGGGAAAAATTAGTCTTTTAATTTTGTTATTCTCTTACAAAGTTGTTTTCGTTATTTCGAGACTGAATTACAGTTTGCCAGAGAAATGAAACTAATAGGTGATAGACAGATTATGATAGATGGATAGAAGTAGAGGTTTATTTATAGGAATTGGCTCACTTGAAAAGTCCTTAACCTGCTGCTGCAAGCTGGGAGCCAGGAAAACCAGTGGCATAATCCAGTCCAAATCTGAAGACCTGAGAACCAGCAGAGCTGATGGTATAATTTCCAGTGTGAAGTCAAAAACCTGAGAACCAGGAGCTCAGGAAGAGAGAGCGCAAGAATTTGCCCTTCCTTACCTTTTTTGTTCAACTTAGGTTCTCATATCAGATGAGGCCCACCCACACTGATAAGGACAGATCTCCTTTACTCAGTCTACAGATTCAAATGCTGAATCTCTTCCAGAAATGCTCTGAGAAGCATACCCAGAAAGGATGTTTTAGCAGCTACCTGGGCATCCTTTGGCCCAATCATGTTGACATATAAAATAAATGATCACAGGGCTCCTGGCAGTTACACATGAATTTGAGAATCAGCTTTTTCATTTCTGCAAAAAAGACTATGGGGATTTTGACAGGGATTGCATTGAATAGATGGATCGTTTTGAGAGTATTGTCATCTTAACAATATTAAGTCTTTTAATCCATAAATACTGGATGTCTTTTCATTGGTTTAGGTCTTTAATTTCTTTCATCAAGTTGTTATAGTATTCAGTTTACAAGTCTTTAGTGTCTTTGTTTAAATTTATTCCTAGGTATTTTCCTTTTGGATACTAATTTCAATGGAATTGTCCGAACAAACAACAGTCAGGCGTAAGGAAGACACCACATATATAAGATCTATCAAAACCAATAGAAATTAGAATAAGATCTATAGGGCTATACCTGGAAATGGGAATTTTCAGATGTAGATTTTACAGCAGTATGTATACTATGTTTTAAGAAGGTAAAAGTTTACAAATTTCAGCTTGTCCATGAAATTTTATGTAACTTATCTGAGAACAACAAAGTAGAGTTTCCAATCAGAAGAAAATCTATGACCATGTGTTCAGCTGACTCTGCTTTCATTATAACAAGAACAACTATTATTTTTGGAGTACTTATTACTGCCAGGTTCTATTTAAAATGAATTATATATTTTAACATGTATAATCTTTATAGCAATGAGATAAATACTATTACCTCATTTTTCAGATGAGAATACAGAGGCAAAAAGACCATAAAGCACTTGCCCAGTATCACAAAGCTGGTAAGAACTAAAGTCAGGTTTTAGGCCCTAGTCTCCAAATCTTAGGATATTAAAAGACTAAATATTCTTTTAACACAAGTACATCAGTTCCTTATAGCAATACAAGTAACTTTTAAGAATCTGAGATTTTTTTTAAGAAAGCTATTTCATTTCACAAACATATACCACACAAACTATCAGATTCTCAAAAATTTTATTCTAGAAAAAAATTGAAAATGTACATTATAAGCTGAAGCTGGGCAAATAACTTTAAAAGAAAAGGAAGCAGAGAAATAGAAAAGTCACACATGACCTGGGTCTTCATGGATGGAAATGATTTGTACATTTGGAGAAAGAAAAACAGAAGGCTCTCACAGATAGAAGGAATAACTCCTGATGTGTTCAGGGACTATGTCTCTTTCCTTGTGCCTGGAACATTGAACATATAGACTCCCTTGAAGGGAGTTTCATTGAGAATGGAGGAAAAAGAGTTAAAAAAGCAAACAGTGGTGCCTGGGTGGCTCAGTCAGTTAAGCTTCCAACTCTGGCTCAGGTCATGATCTCACAGTTCGTGAGGTTGAGCCCCGTGTTGGGCTCTGTGCTGACAGCTAAGAGCCTGGAGCCTGCTTTGGATTCTGTGACTCCCTCTCTCTCTGCCCCTCCCCCCACTCATGCTCGCTCTCTCTCTCTCTGTCTCTTCCAAAAATTAATAAACATAAAAAAAATTTAAAAAGCAAAGATTCAGTTCTGAAGTGATAAACTGAAGTTGTAAAAGGTTTCAACTAATTTTAATGTGGCTTTCATATTAATCTTTTAGCAAAGTAAAATTACCAGGAACTTTGAACAGGGCAGTGATGTGATCAGAGCTATATCTTGGAAGATGACAGCAATTCTCAGTATAGACTGAGCCAGCAGACCAGCTTGGAAGCAACCACCACAGTTAGGGAAAGAGAACCTTACAAACTCTTATAGGGTAATGGCTAAGAAAAAGAGAATCCATTTTAAAATGTAGTACTTAGACAAAGCTTAAGCAAAAAGAGGAATGGAAACAATCTACTAAATCAGAATTTTAAAATGTAGGAAAATGAGACCCTTTGCTATGTGGCTAGAATTATCTATGCAATTGCTTCAAACATCTTTTTTAATAAGAGTGACTGTAAATTTAATTTCAGTATATTTACATCGAGAAAATTTTTGCATTCTCTTGACTTCTTTGTTCAAACTGTTTTGATTACATATATTGACTCATCACATGTCGACTTTAATAGAAAAAAATAACTTAAAATTTTTTTTCATCCCACTTTTGCTATAATCAAAATGTTTGAATCCAAGAAGGTCTTTGGAGCTCAGTTTTTCTTAAAATTAAGGAGACTGGGAGCACCTGGGTAGCTCAGTCAGTTAAGCATCTGACTTTGGCTCAGGTCATGATATCATGGTTCATGAGCTCGAGCCCCACGTCTGGCTCTCTGCTGTCAACACAGAGCCCACTTGAGATCATTTGTCAACCCCTCTCTCTGTCCCTCCCCTGCTTACACTCTCTCTCCCTCAAAAATAAAATAAACATCTAAAAAATGTTAAAAAAAGTTAATGAAGGGAAACTGAACTAACCATCTCTCTAAAATCAATTCCCTCTGTACAGATTGTCACATGAATGATATGGTTATTTACGTCCCACAGAGAAAAAGTCATTCAAACCTACATTCTAAATAAGGCTCAAGCACCTATAACACCTGTATTAAAGTGATTTTTAAGAACATCAGCAATCCCATGATCCCACTCTCTGCAGGAAAGGGTTCCTCATCTTTCTTTGCTCTTTGTTGTGCTCTTTCAATCTTCAGAAAGAAGGAAGCTAAGATTTCTGGACTTAACAAAAAACCCATTCCCAAAAGAGCTGCTCTGTCTTCCCCTGAGATGACTGGCTGAGGAGCTGGGCAGAGGAACCTTCAGACTAGAGCATTAGCCAATGGTGCATGTGACCGGATGTAGGGGAGGAGCAATGGCAGATTTGTTTCCAGGGCTGTAAACAGCCTCTCAGCGCCTTAGAGATTGTTCCTGTAGAGGAAGTGGCATTCAACAGTATTTGCTGATTACTCCTGACAGCCTCAGCTGGCGTCACACAAACCAGAGAGGACGAGGCTGCTAGTAATTGTTTAATTATGTGACCTTGTTGCTCTTCAGGTCTCCTCAATCCTTGAGATTGGCTAGAAACCCTAATATACCCTGTGTGAACAAAGAGCTTTCCTGAAGACTTCTGCTAGTTCTGTGAAGACTTCTCACACACACACAACCAAAATCAACAAACATTCTTAATAAAAATGATTAAGAATGCAAGGGTTATTACTGAATAAATGGAGAAAGCTAATACTAGAAGGTGGGCATTGACTATTCCATCTGCACAATCACCTTCAACTTGCATAGAAAAAGGTCTTGTTCTTTTTCCTTAAAAGTTTGTGAGACAAACCTCAGGGAGTGCTCCCCTTCCACAGGAATTCTGGTTCAGTTTATTGGGATGGGACTCAGGAATGTGAATTTTCAGCAGTTATAGAGGAACTGATACAGGAGACCACTGGGCCACACATAAACTGTGCATTCGGGTCTCATTTTCCCCCTCAGAAGCTTATCAATGAATTTAAGGGCAGCTCATGACCTGAGCCAAAATCAAGAGTCAGATGTTCAACCTACTGAATCTCTAGATTTTGAGTTCAAGCCCCATGTTGAGTGTAGACATTACTTACAAATAAAAATCTTTAAAAAATTAAAATACACAAAAGAGTAAAATTTAAGTCTTCCTTCTAGTCCACTCTCAGAAGTAACCACTATTAGTTTTATTAGAGGTTTATGTCATATTTATTTAATACTCATATAAAATCCGCTTTTATACTTATTTTGTATCTATTTCTGAAAGTTTTAAGGTTTCTTCTTTTCCTTGAGAAGTTAAATTTCACAGACTGTGTCTAGGTATGATGTTTATTAGAGAGTTTTGTTTTGTAATATGTTGGTTGTTTTTAAGTTCTTATGATGGGGCTCCTGGGTGGCTCAGTTGGTTGAGCATCCGTCTTCAGCTCACGTCATGGTTTGTGGGTTCAAACCCTGTATTGGGCGCACTGCTATCAGTGTGGAGTCCGCTTGGGATCCTCTGTTCTCATCTCTTTCTGCTCCCCCCACAAAAATAAAAAAAATAAATTTGTTCTTCTGATGATTTCAATCAAAACTGTGAATAATTTTGAAAAAATATAGCATATTAACAATGTGTTGTTTTTTCTTAAAGTATTATTTTTGTTCTTCTATTGCTCAATGTTGTAACTTTATACTCCCAGTTGTAAACTACAACTCCCAGGCTTTGTCATATAAATTTCAGAGTGTATTTATGAAATCCTTGAAAGATGGTGAGCACATATACATCCTTCCGTTTTTCTGCTCTCTTTTCCACTTCCTGGTTTAAACAATTCTCCACTTCTCCACTTCCTGGTTTAAATGATTAAACATTTACAGCTTGTAGCCTAATCAAAATCATCTTCTATGTTTTCCATAAAAGTTGATTCTAAAATTTTCTCACCCAATGAAAGTATTAATAATATTAGTATTATGTAAATATTACTCTCTAGAGAAGCAAGTAGTGAAACAAGATCCACAAGGAAGGAAAATTAATCTTGTGTCCTTACCTCAGTGTTGCTTGAGAGAGAATGCCTCAGGCACCCAGGCCAAGGAGTTTTCTTTGGTTTCTTTACTTTTTTTTTTTAATTTTCTTTTTAATGTTCTATTTATTCTTGAGAGAAAGAGAGACAGAGCAGGAGTGAGGGAGGGGCACAGCGAGAGAGGGACACAGAATCCAAAGCAGACTCCAGGCTCTTGAGTTGTCAGCACAGAGCCCGGCGTGGGGCTTGAACTCACAAGCCCTGAGATCATGACCTGAGCTGAAGTCAGACCCTCAACCAACTGAGCCACCCAGGCACCCGTTTACTTTTTTACTTTGATTGCTGCAACTCATTGTTATTGTTGTACCTTAAGAGTTATTGCCATTGTCGGTTTACCAGAATATGTCCTATGGTAATATTTTCAAGTTGAGTATAATATAAATAGTTCGATATCTAATACCATGCATATTTGAAAAATACCTGTGTGTGTGTGTGTGTGTGTGTGTGTGTGTGTGTGTTTTGTTACAGGAGGGTGGGAGAGACGCTGGTCCTTGTCTCACAGAATTGAAGAATGAATCTTAGGACAACAGAGAGTGAGCAAAGCGATGGAATTTATTGAGAGAAAGTGTAAAGCCCTCAAGAGTGAGAGGGGTCCTGATTGGGTTGCTGCTGAGGATTTCTGTCCCCGACTTTTTCTTGAGACCTTATCAGAAAGTTTGTGAGACTTCATGCATGGCACCTCACTCGGGTAAGTCTGGAAAAGGTTTATCTCATCCCTTTTTTTCCCCCAAACTCTGCTGCCATTGCCTCTTCCTCAGTTTCCCACTTGTAGCTGCAGTCTGCCTTCCTGAACGTCCCTTATCTCTCCCTGCCTAATGTTAACCCTTTCCCTATTGACTTTCACACCTGATTAGTAGTTGTGCAATGCATAGAGATACTGGAAACTGGTAATTCAGATACTTCAGAATTTTTAAGGAATTTCTATGTCATTTTAGTGTGTAAGCAGATGAGACTTGGAGGCAAATGGCAGAGGATTAAAGGTGGGCCTTGGTAAGTAGCTCCTTAGCCACTTTGGTACATTACTTTGCTTTTCTGTACCTTACCTTTCTCATTCATAAAATGAGAATAATATTAAGATTGTGGTGAGAATGAGTTAATGAATGCAAAATATTTAGCTTAGTGCCTATGACTTAGTAATATTCAGTAAAGGTTGACTATTCTTTGAGGTAGCCAGAATTGCTAATGAGAGGTTGATGTTATATTTATTTCATACTCTCATATACAACCTGCTTTTATATTTATTTTGTATCTATTTCTGTAAATTTTAGATTTCTTCTTTTCCTTGAGAAGTTAAATTTCACAGACTGTGTCTAGGTATGATCTTTAATCATCCATCCTCCCCAGTTATAGATAGATCTTTGAAGTATGAATTCTGTCTTTGCCTTGGGGAAATTTTATTTTTTATTTCTTTGATTACTTATTTCCTCTACAATCTATATTCTCTATTTCTGGAAATGATTTCAGAGAGATATATCTATCCCGAGTCTATTCTGCATTTCTCTTCACGTTTCTTAACTATTTTCTATTTCTACAGTATTGCTGTAAATTGCAGATGTCCTTAGTTTTTCTTCCCTACTGACAAACTGCCCATTCATTGACTTTTTTATTTCAGTAGTTAAATACACTGATTTTCAGGAAACATCACTTGTTGCCTGATTGCTAGTTTTTCATAGCAGCCTATTCTGTTTCTTGGATACAATATTCTCCTAAACCTCCCACAGGATGCAAATTAGAATTGTATTCTCAATTTTCCCTGAATTATCTCACCCTCCTCTGGGATTGGATGCTTTGTCATTCATCCAGCTTAGTTATTATCCATTCTTTTCCTGTGCTCCTCTAATGCCTGGTGAACTTTGTGTGTTTATTTATATAGCGATGTTTTACAGAATTGCGATCAAAGTTATATATATATATATATATATATATATATATACACACACACACACACACACACACACACATATACACACACACACACACACACATATATATATGTAGGAGATATATATATATATATATATATATATAGGATATATACATATATATATATAGGATACACACACACACACACACATATATATATAGGATATATATATATATAGGTTAAAATTTCAAATGTGGCCTTAAAGACAATGCTGTCAAACAGCAATCACAGCACCCTTCCATCCCTGGAAACTTCCTCCAGGTCTCAGACATGGAGTGGTCACTTTCTAGTCTTTCATCTTCTCTTGTATGCAACTCAGTTTTTCTAAATAATGTGCTCATATTTCTCAATGTTCACCTATCAGTTCTAGGCACCCTGTACTAAGTTTTTACTATGGAAGATGAAAACTTAGCTCTCATATTATGATCCCAGTATACACTTGCCTCTTCATATTTTTAGATCACAGTATTTGGTTAAATCAATACGCAGTATTTACACTATTATTTCACAGACATACTTTTACATTGTATTCATTCTTTTTTAGGGTTTGTTGTGCTTCTTGAAGCTGTGGGTTACCATCATTCTCTGTGGAAGAATTGCTCAGCCAGATACTAGTCTAGAAGCAGAAGACTCCTTTTGACTTGAGTTTAAAACTTGTTAAGGAGTCAAGATCTTTAGATTTGTCTTCAAGGTAATAAACATGTGAAAAGTTTGTCTGCAAAATCAGTATGTTGGCTTGAACTAGGTAGATAATGAAAAGAAAAACAGATTTACATGAGCAAAAGATTCAGAGTATTTTTCCATCTTCCATTAACTTTTTTTAAGCATGCAATGCAATGAATGTCTAGGAAGGGCTAAATTGTCATGCTTATCTTACAATCCAATAAAAATCCAGTAAATAATTTAATACTAGTCTTATTAAAATCAGGCTTAAGTATGCATTTGACAGACTTCCCATACTATAGCTAACACCTTTTTTTTTTTAATATTCTAAGGAAAGTATTCAAACTTAGACTTCTGTTTGGTTAAATATAAATCCACAGAGAATGCAATCAGTTTCCTCAGGTTCTAGAAACAAAAAATCATTAGTTAACTCTTTAAATTTCCTTTCATTATTCAAGTCATACTCCATTAGCAAATGTTTCCTAGTGGTGCTATAAAAAATTTCTCAACACTAAAGATCATTTTTGGTCTTCACCTGTAGGATAGTCTTGTAACAGGAATCAAATAATTACCTACATCAGTGGTAAACAACAATGTTGAACCAAGACCAACTAAATTTCAAGGAAAATTAAAAAATGAAGCATGAACTACTTCCTATTTTCCCATTCCAATGGAACTTTTTTTTTCTTTTTAAGCCCACAGAGAAAAACATGGGTATTCTGATAACTTAAATCAAGGGTTAGCAAACTATGTGTAAAGGTATACAAGAGCCGAACAGTAAATATTTTAGATTTCATGGGTATAATATCTAGGCCTTTGTAACTCAAAAGACAATACATTTAGAAAAAGTGGATATGGCTGTGTTCTAATACAACTTTTATTTAAAAAAAAAAACTCAGTTTTCCATAGTTTTCCCTACATCAGAAAATCATCCTTTCCATCACACTCAGCCTTTCTTCCAGTCCCATGAAATGCTCCAAAGGGGCCAAACCCTCACCAAGCTCAAAAACTGTCTAGAAATTCCACTAGATGACCATGAAGCAGCATCACCATCTGTACCTATTAGAATGATGATTCTGTGTGTGGGAGACTTGTAACTGAGAAAGCAAAGAGTAAAAGTCCACATTTACTCCCTCTTTGCAAGAAATCACCCCTTCCCATGTGGTTTAAGACACCTCATGGATCTCTTGTCTCATTGCCCTTAGGATGAACACTTCAGGGGAAACAAACACTAACCAGTGGAGTGACAGGTTGACAGAATTACTTATGTTTTGCTTTTTCTCATATGGGGCTCACTCATGTGTCTGCTGTCAACTGCTGGGTCAGTTTAGGGCTGGGTAACCCTGGTTAGGCACCTCTATTCCCCATCATATGGTCTCTCATGCTCCAGCAGATCATGGTGGGCTCCTTCACTTGACATAGCAGGTTCCAGTAGAAAGCAAGAGGGAAAATCCACTGAAAAAGTATGTGTCATATATTTGTTCTATCTCATTGGCTAAAGCAAGTCAAATGGCCAAGACGAGAGTTAGTATGGAAGGACTCAGGGAGGCATGAATGAGCTGAAATCATGGTTGTGTTTAATCTTAACCCCAAGAAAGGATATTAAAAATGAAAGTCTGGGTGATAATTATTCATTAGGTAAACTCTAAAGCTACAATATGTCTAGATCTTTTCAAAGTGTTCTAGTTTCATAAATTTTCAATGAATATGATTTACTAGATATATTACTAATATACATTAATCTCAGTTATTTACAGATAAATTTGAAAATCAATTAGCACTTTTTCAGTTTTATTATTTATATTCAATTTGGGAAATATGGCTACTGTCCTTATTCACTCTTTAAAGATTTATTTCTAACTGACTACTGATAGGTATTAACATGGCACTTTATTATGGAGGGCTGTGTCATTACAAGGGCATTTTTCAATCAAAAACTGATAAGGAGAGCTAATCCAGTTTGCAACTAATACCTCTAAAAGACAAAAACCATAATCCTTTCCAGCAGCTTTCTGGCTCCTATGTTCAGAGTTATAATAACTGCTAGAAAAAAGAAAAATAGCCTCTTCTTGCGTTTTCCTCTTACAAAGGGCCCTACTAACTCAGAATTTATTTTTAGTCTATTTTTTTTTTCTGTTGTCAACCCAGGTCATTTAACCATGTATAGTCAAAACATTTTTTTTTCCTAAACCTGAATACCACGTTTCAATGAATTCAGAAGACCATAGCAAAGGGACTGCAGAAAGCTTTGTATGCCTTTAACCTGGACAAACAGATGGCCACAGCAGACAGCTCTTTAGCAGAGACTACTCTATCCAGGACCCTTCTACAAATTAGAAAATCATTTAGAAAAAGAGACATAAGCAGAGCCTTTGTTCATGCCACTTTCTTGTCCCCAGATGAGATGAGATGATCTTCTTGTTTAATCAAAATGCTGTTAGGTAGATTAACTACTCTTGCAGAAACCCAGGAGAGGGATTTGGCAAAAGTGGGAGCAGAATACATGTGCCATCAAAAACAGCAAGTGTAAAATCCCAACATTAGGGAAGAAATGTCTCCTGAGAAAGTTGGGGGACTGCCCTTCATTTTGAGGAATGATCCATTTGGAGTCCTCATTTTCCCTGAAGTTGTTAACTATTTTCCCTGAACGTAAGAGGACTCTGACAAGGGCACTGCTACTATCTGTTTACAGAGGCACAGAGGGTTTTATCTGGACCACAGGGATCCTTTCCTTGGACTTAAACACTTAGAACTGTGTGTACGTATTAGTTTATGTTTCTATGTCTTAAGGACCAAACTTGGCTTGTTCCTAAAATACATTATTGGGCATTTAAATCTTACCTGGTGATTTTGAAACAAAAATTGATCATAGTAAATTCCTCATTCTGAAATTTAGTCATTTTCTAACACTTTCTCCTCTTATAGAAAAGGATCTCTCCCTTTAATATCATATGTTCCATGCTGGCAATGAATGTTTATGGATGAATTAATTTTTAAAACAATAATGCTAATAGAATATATGCATGGTGTTGCAACAGATTTGGATTTTATTGGGCAATATATCAGTAAGCTTGTTCCTTTCTTAGTAGTTGCAAATAAAACGAGTAAAAAGAAAAGCTGTATATAAAAATTTAATGAATGCAAAGACCTTCAAAGTGTCACTGAGACTGAAAGTACAAAGCTTATCCCACTGATGGAATATGCAGGAGTAAGACTATTAGCACTTAAAACTCTCTGGCCTGATGATTCTGTGTACCTGCACCATGCCTCCTCATTGTTCTGAGTACTATTTTTGTTTACCAATGAATCATAGTTTGTCTCTTTCACTTGTAGTCTATCATAGGAAAGGGGCTTCTGCTAATCCCTCACGATGCCCAGTGTCCTGGAGGAGAAGTTTAACATTCTACATTGTTTGGCCCTTTGCTTTTGCTTTATTATATAATCATTTATTACATGGACTTCACTTCAGAGATTGCCAGTGTTGGGATCCAAGAGCTTTCCTAAAATGTTATCAAAGCAATATTTTCCATTCTATCCCAAGGCTTTAAAGAAACATTCCTACTTTAAAATTGATGATCTTAAAAATAACACACCTCACACCTTTTGGGATGAGCACTGGGTGTTGTATGGAAACCAATTTGACAATAAACTTCATATATTGAAAATAAAATAAATAAATAAACAAACAAATAAACAAACTAGTGAAACATGGAAAAAAAATAACACACCTCAGGAGGAAAAAACGAATAATTAAAATGCAGAAGATTCCTGTTTGAGGGTTTTTTCCCTCCCGTAGAGGGTTCCTTGGGGAAGTTAACAATCTGAATAAAAACATTTCAGGTATCTACTTATGACAAATGACCAAAGGAAAAAAAAAAGTCCTGCCCCATCCTGAAAAACTAATGATTTATAGGCAACAACAACAAAAAAAGAGAAACACTTCCCTGCATTGCCCAACACTCACACTCAGTTACACAGATTCACATACATGTATGTATCATACATACACACACACTCTTAATTCTTCATGAGAAGTGTGCCCAGAGGAAAAAGAAAATGGTGAGAAGGGGGTTTTTGTCAGACATTAGACAGCACACAGAAGCCTCGTTTGTAGAGGAGATAAATACTGAGATTTATATTTTTAATATATACTTCTAAAAGAAAAGTGAAAAGGAAACATCACCCACACTCTACCTTTTGTTATCATAATGAGAGCCAGATGGGGTTTCACACGTAAATGGAACTCCCAACTGCAGCAAAATGCCTAACAGTGAATTGGACTCCATCAAGCCCCCGCCACCATTTCGAGTGTTTAAGGCCTGCTAGAGCACATGAAGGGTGCATAAATCACCCTGCGAGAGTGGAAAAGGAAACAGCTTCAAGAGTCTAGGGAGCCATTCCTGAGTTACAGAAATCCCAATGTTCCATTATGGTTTCATTAGCTATGGACAAACCCCAGCAGGCCTAGCTTTCCAGACTCTCTGAAGAATCAAAACTCTAAAAGCTCCTCCCCCTCTTATCTGAACCACTCATACTAATCCTGAGAAGGGAGGATGTGGGTGCAAAATTGCCAACTATTCTGAGATTTCAGCTCAAGTGGGAAATGATGCAAAGGGACATCAGCATACAATGTTTATGAGCCAGTTTGGAGTTCCAGTAAGTTTCCTTCTGTAACCAGCTACAGGATTTCTGGAAAGGCCCTGTAAATAATATGAAAGCTTCTAGTATACAAAAAAAATAAATAAATTTTATGAAAAGGAGCTTGTCACAGACTCTGAAGACATGGGTTTCGTTTTTTACAAACTATCTCAATAAGCTGTGTGAGCAACTTGCTTGATTGTTCATTAGTAAGATGGGGAATATATGTATATATTATCATGTGACATCAAGGAAAAGTCCTCTGAGCAGTATACATGTACAATAGAACTCTCCCTTTAAAGAAAAGGTAATGATCCAAATATTAAGGGGAGTCAGATCCCATGCCAACTTCTCAGGTCAAAGGGACAGATCAATAATTGGTTGGAAGAGGAGATACCAGGAACAGAATGAGAAATGATGGAATAAGGATAGAATCTTAATCCTCTAAATCCAGGGAGGACCTCAACAGAGCACTGATTCTCAGACTTGCTTGTAAGTCCACATACTAATAACACATTTATTATGGGATGGTTGTGTATTTCCCAAATTCATATGTGGAAGTCTTAACCCCTACAGCCTCAGAATATGACTGCATTTGGAAATAGGAACCTTAAAGAGATAACAAAGTTATCAAGTATGACTTGAATCCCTTTAAGAAGAGTGCATACACACACACACACACACACATGCAAAGATCACATGAAGACACAGGGAGAACACGGCCATCTGCCAGCCAAAGACAGAGGACTATGAAGAAAGCAAACCTGCAGACACATTGATCTCAGGCATGCAGCCTCAAAACTGTGAGAAAAAATTTGTTTTGTAAGCCAGTCAGCCTCTGGTACTTTGGCAGGCTAGCAAACTGATAGATCATTTTAAATATTTTCTTTGCATTCATTTAACAAACACTTATTGAGCATCCGCTATTTATCAGACATTGGGTTAAGAAAAAGAAATCCGCAAAAGAAAACCTTTTCCTGCCCTCATCAAGCTTAGAGTCTAAGGGAAGAGACAAACATGCCATCACACGCAGACACCTACAATCACAGTTGTGACGTCTAGTGTAATGAGAATGTAAAACAGAAGGATGTACCCAAGGAGGTCAGGGAAACTCTCAACAGGAAAGAACACTTCGTCACACATGTGAGTCAGGAGTTTGTCCGGCATTGAAGGGAGATTGCTGAACAGGCTTCTCGCCTCCTTCCTGGCGTGCATTTCAGTCATTTCTCAGCAGTGCCCAGTAGAACCCATCAACAGCACGTGGCACAGACAAATCTGAGTTCAATAACCCATTGCACTCCCCTTCTGGACACACAGAGAACTACTCTGCAGCCTTCCTTGAATGGAGTTGAGGCCACATGCTCAGTTTTTGTCAATGGAATATGAGCAGAAGTGCTATGCACAAGGGTCACCCAAAGTGTGGGGACAGCAGAGAAGCCTGGTCTCAAATTACTTGTTACTGGATTGTGGAGAGATTGCAGCAGCATGTCAATCGTTCACGACACTACACACACCTAACTTGGCCGATGTTTTCTTTTTAAATTTTCCTTTTAGAACAGTTTTAGGTTAGAGCAAAAATTGATAAGATCATACAGTAAGACCCCATGTACTTTATACCCAGTTTCCCTGATTATTAACATCTTATAGCAACATGGCCCTTTTTTCAGTGATTAATGAACAGATACTGATACATTGTTATTGCCTCAAGTTTATATTTCATTCAAGTTTTCTTAGTTTTTCTAATATCCTTTTGTTGTTGTTGTTTCTGAATCCTATCCAGGATACCACTCTGTATTTTTTTTAATGTTTATTTATTTTGAGAGAGAGTGGGGTAGGGACAGACAGATGGAGAGAGAGAGAATCCCAAGCAGGTTCTGCACTGTCAGCACAGAGCCAGACGTGGGGCTTGAACTCATGAACTGAGAGATCACGATCTGAGCCGAAACCAAGACTCAGACGCTTACACAACTTAGTCCCCGCAGGTACCCCTGTATTTGTTTAATAGTCATGTCTCCTAAAACTCCTTTTGGCTGTGATAGTTTCTTGGATTTTCCTTTTGTTGACATTGGTAGTTTTGAGAAGTACTGGTCATGTATCTTGTAGAAGTCCTTCTCTTGTGACCTTTAGGCTTTTCTCATGATTACACTGTGGTTACATGTTTTGGGGAGAAACAGAGATCAAGTATCATTTTCATTACATCATATCAAGAATATATACTATCAACACGATGTCACTGCTGATGTTCACCTGATCACTAGGCTGAGACAGCATCTGTGAGGCTCCTCTACTGTGCCATTACACTCCCACCCTCTTCTACACTGGGCTTTAGGAAGAAGTTACCACACACAGCCCACATTTAAGTAGTAATCTGTGCCCTACCACCTTGAGGGGAGAGCATCTACTTAAATTACTTTGGATACTTTGCAAAGGAGATTGGTCTCTTCTCCCAGATGTACTTATTCATTATTCAAATCACCATGGGTTCATAAATATTTAATACTTTGACCTACAATCTAAAATACTTTATTGTATGTTTATTATTTTGATTACTTATTTTTTTAAATTTTACTCATTATTTACTACTTTAGTTTATTACTTAAAGATGCGTAGTGAAGTCTCCAATTATAATAATGGCTTTGTCTATTTCTCCTTTCACATCTATCAGTTTTTTCCTCATGTATTTTGACACTACTGTTAATTACATACACATTTAGGACTATTATGTCTTCTTGGAGAACTGACCTCTTCATGTAATGCCTCTTTTTTCACTCATAGCTCTAGCTTTATTGAGATTAGTGTTCCCGTGGTATAGCTTTCTCTATCCATTTACTTTTAACCAGAGTCTATGTATTTACAGTGAGTTTCTTGTATTCCACTCAGTAACCAAGTTTTTTTTTCTTCTTATAGAAATGCCTCTTATTTAATATTTAATTACTTGAAACAAAGGCCTTCCTTTGAGAACACACCCACATCACCACCTCCTGAAATGAGTTTAGCTGAACCTACCCATTGTTAGGACTGGGACTGAAGTAGAACCGACCGCCAGCTCAAGTTTTCATATTTGAAACTTTTCAAGGAAGTTTTAGAGGACGGAACTTTAAGTAGCCAGGACAGGCCACCCCAAAAATGTTCCACTATGGCATGTTGATTATTTTGATTTAAAGTTACTTAATAAACGGCTAGTGCAAGAACACTGTGACCCTCCCTGGTCTTCAAAAAGCAGGAAGGAAAAAAGCCAGGACAGGCCACCCCAAAAATGTTCCACTATGGCATGTTGATTATTTTGATTTAAAGTTACTTAATAAATGGCTAGTGCAAGAACACTGTGACCCTCCCTGGTCTTCAAAAAACAGGAAATCTATCTTCCTTATGAAATGTGCCCGCTCCCTTTCCTTACACCAGAAGGCAGAGACACATTCTTATCACCAGATACAGAGAATTCAAGGCCAAAAAGTCTGTATAAACAAAGGTTGTTACTTTTACTAATTTATTATCCCAGTCCAAATCTTGTTAAGAATGCCTCACTAATTAAAGCTCCTAAACATAAGATATAATTGTCCTGTAAATTCCTCACAGATTTATGCGTTTGTCTAAAATGTACAAAAGCTGCCTGCCTTGGTTATTCTTTGGGTCTTAATTTCATTATTGGGCCTCCTTGTGTACTGTATAAGGCTTTTTCTTCTCTTAAAGGGAAAAATAATAAATTAGGTTTTTTTGTGGATGTCATATAGTTGGGTCTTATTTTTCCTTTAACTAGTATGTTTAGACATTTCACATTTAATGTAATTATATAGTTTAATATAGGTTTTCTATTTGCAATATTTATTCTTTGTTTTCTCCCTATTTTTCTGCCTTCTATGGTTTTGAGAATTTTATCTTATTTTTCTTTTATCTGTTAGCATCTCAATTATACTTTTTTTTTTGTCAGTTTCTTCCAACCTCTTTGATAAGCCCAAGAAAAGTTGTTCACTTTCAGATCATTCAAGAATTTTCATGTTTTAAAGACAGGCATGATGAGGGGTGCCTTGTGGCCCAGTGGTCAAGTGTCTGACTTTAGCTCAGGTCATGATCTCAGGTTCATGAGTTTGAACCTCACACAGGCTCTGTGCTGACAGCTCAAGCCTGGAGCCTGCTTTGGATTCTCTGTCTCCCTCTCTCTCTGCCCCTCCCCCATTCACACTCTGCCTCTCAAAAAACAAAAGAACAAAAAAAACACACTAAAATATTAAAAAGAAAATAAGATGGGCATGATGAATTCCAAGCTTTTTACAGGTCAAAGTGGAAACCAGAAGTACTCATTTTTTTCATAACACAAATTTCTTGATGAAAGAAGCCATGTATAGATTTATATTCTGGTGCAAGCTCTCATAATTGTCACAACCAGTGATATATACCACTTCCTAGCCTTCCCTGTAAAATTTATCAAATATGATGCATAAAATTATAATGTAATAATTCAGATAAATATATTTGTGATCTAGTTTGCTGTATATGCAATTAGCTAGTGTCTCCCAATTAGACACAAGGTCAGGAACATTTAATTTGTGAGAAGGTGGACTGGAGAACAGGAGAAATAACAGCAAATAATATAAAAGTCTGGAACAATGGACATTCGAAGGGAGAGGCAGTGGCCTGATATAGAGAAAGAAATATTAGAGTATTACATGTACCTTTGCCTACTCCTAAAATATAATAGAGTCCTATAATAGCTGACACTGAGGCTCTGTGTGCTAGTAGAACATTCTACATGGACATAGCATCCCATGGACTCATGGTTTCATTCATTCATTCATTCAGTTGTCCAAAAAAGTTATAAATAAAAATACAAATTCCTAGATTTTAAAACTGATTGACTCATGAATCATTTCTTTCAAATAACTATGCCACTTAGTCTACAATCACATAAGACACATGTAGCCAGCCTTATCTTTGTAAGTTAATGTCTCTGAGTCCAATGAGAGACTGGGAGGCAGTGGTCAGAGCAATGTTCCTGATGCAGCTTTCAGGCAGTTTGATGAGTAGCTCTACATCCCAGGCCAGGCCAGCTCTTCGTGAAATTATCACTTAGCCAGTTCTACACCCCCCTGCCCGTTCAGCACTATTTCCCCTCTATCTGTCTCCTCTGTTCCAGGTGACCTGGTTTTTCCACTAATCCATGAACTAGCTACTTACATTCCCAATGCAGCTATTAATTCACATTCCTAACCTGACCCAGAATCACTTCTCTCCTCCATTCAAATTCTTTCATTGTATATGATATATTCCACATTCTGTCCCTTGCAGAAAACCTCTGGGATTGTCCCAGCCCATAAGAATAGCCAACAATTACTGGGCACATGCTGTTTGAGAATATTACAGTTTTTAATGGATTTAATCTTCACAGTTGCTATAAGAGTTGACATCATTGTCTCGATTTGGCAGATAAGAAAACCGAGGCTAAGAGTGGACCCAATGGAGTTAGTGAGTGGCAGAGCCAGGGTTTGAATCTGGACAGTCTGACTCCAGGGCTCCTGTATATAGTCTCTGCATGATAGCAGTTTTTACCATACTAATTTCCTACTTCATTCTTACCATCAGTAATGTATTTTAGAATTTCTTTAGTTATTAGTTTTATAGATGAAAATATCACCCCTAGAATATGCCAGAACTGGAACCTTGTTTCATATTTTTCTGTATCTTACCCAGTATATAGCGCAGAATCAAGCTCAGAGTCATTAATAAGTAAATGTAATTTGGCTGATTAGCTATTCTTAATCTGGACTACTGAATTTCTAATCCATCCAGGCAAATGAACAAAATGATAAAAATAACATGACACATGTAAATTGTATTCTTTTCCATATATACCTAAGATACACATTCATACATATTTAATAGGCCTCAAAGGGACAAGACTTAAACATAACTACCATCACAACAAAAAGACTTCACATCAACATCCATAACCATTGCTGAGAAGGAAAATATATAGAATGTTCTAATATTTCCCCACTTGACTCTGAAAGTCAGAGAACTCTCCTGGACCCCAGCTCCAATTTCATTCTTCCTTTCATATAATGCCACACATGACTGCATGGAGTGAGTCAAACTTAGGCATTTTGCAAAGACATCACATATCAGGCCCATGGAGACTCAAGACAGTTCCCAGCCAACAGCTCCAATGTATATTCTGTCTGACTTTGGCCAGAGTCTTGAAACTTCAGTCTCCTTGGAACTAAGTATTCCCACTTAAAAAGGGAGTTTATATGGTACCCTAATTCATGGACCAGCAACAAGGAATTTAAAAACGCATGTGCTTAAATACATTGAAAATAGTTTAAAGCATTAATGATAAAAAACAAGTGCAGACACATTTCCCAAGTGTGACACCCTCCTGGCTAAGCACAGGGATCCATACTGCCTCGTCTATACCCATGTTTTAAGTTAGTCTCTGACACATGGGGTCCCCATCTACAACCCCCGAAGAGCCTGTCACCTCCTAATCAGAGAATCTTGTTTTGATTTTTTTTGTCCCTCAGTGACTAAATTAAAAAAAAAATTAATGTTTATTTATTATTGAGGGAGAGAGACAGAGTGCAAGAAGGGGAGGAGCAGAGAGAGAGGGAGACACAGAATCGGAAGCAGGCTCCAGGCTCTGAGGTGTCAGCATGGAGCCCGATGGGGGGCTCAAATTTACGAACTATGAGATCACGACCTGAGCCGATGTCAGACACTCAAATGACTGAGCCACCCAGGTGCCCCCCTCAGAGACTAAAATTAACTGTATACACGTAAGTGAGAAAATTTGGGGAAAAAAAATCACTTTCCCCAAACCCTGAGCCCCACTTTGCTTCAAACCTTTTGGACATGTAGAACAACTATTTTCATACCTATGATTCACAAAATCTAGGAGGGAAGCCCATGATATCAGCACATTCTAGCTTCCTAACAAAAGTCCTCTAATCCCCAAATCCTGTGATCACTGTTTTGCATAGTAAATCAAGTTAACAGTGTTTTAATTAAATATGTAAACTACTGACTTAGAAGATGCTGACTTTCACTGCATTATAATTCATTAGCTAATAAAAGTTACCTAAACACACATATCCAGCATTTTCAGGAGGAAAAGGTATTAATTTTCCAATTTATTAGGAAATGTAAATGTTGACACACACTTGATGTTATCATTAGTTTTCACAAAGGTCTCTGATGATACAACACTGATTGTCCAGGAAGGATAAGAGCTTCAAGAATAATTTTCATCCTGCCTCTGCATTTTTCAAACCATGTTGTCTGAAACACATTGACTGACACAGCCATGGAAATAAAGCCTGGCTCTCATGCTGTAGGACAAAAAGAAATTGAATGCTTCAAAAAATTTCAAAATTTCACCTTTTGTTTGATAATCACTGTAAGCTGTCTTTGTACATGTCTTTGTAAGTATCCATTTCAAGGCCAAATGGACACTTATTAAGGTTATTCAGGCCAATAAAGTCAATACTGTGAGAAATAATAAAACCAATCAACAGTATTTTGTGCTATTTTTTAACCTCTATTATCTGAAGA
Source organism: Felis catus (assembly GCF_018350175.1). Classification (NCBI taxonomy): domain Eukaryota; kingdom Metazoa; phylum Chordata; class Mammalia; order Carnivora; family Felidae; genus Felis; species Felis catus. The sequence continues at coordinate 63,169,914 of NC_058379.1, read as the reverse complement.
ATTGCCTCAATTATCCACTCAGTAGATATTAGAACTGTCCTAGACTAGTGAGATAGCAAAAGGGTAGAAGGTGGTTAGAGGAGAACAAGATGCTTCCAGAAAATAGAAATGGACTACAAGTGTTTTAATATTGTTTTTGCATTCAAATAATTTTTAAAAAATCATGATTAGATTCCTAAGGAAAACTAGCAAGGACTTTCTAGTGCTAATAATTTCTTTTTTCAGTAATTATCATGTATCATGGTAAGATTTCTATGTGGCCGAAACCCTTCCCTCAAGATGGTAGGCACTCTAAAAATCAAATCCTGGAAACCAACTTATTCTATGAACAAATGGGAAAAAACACAAATTAAGAATTTGAGTACTCATGTGTATGCTTCAGATGACTTATAAATCCTTACTTTCAGAGGTACATATTTTAGAATGTGCAGTTTGAGTTCATGGCCAATGGAAGTTGACTTCGGTGGTATTTAGGAGCAGTAATAGCTTTCCCCCTTGCTTTTGCTGCTAAGGTTTCTACTGAACCTTCCTACTGAGGATATTAGATCTCCTTTCATCATATGTTAAGAATTCAAAATTTACCACAAAGAAGTTCTCTTCACACACCTCTTCATCTTTTCTCTTTCCTGGCCTTGCAATGGTGCAATGAGTTCTAGATTTAGCTAGTACAGTGTCCGTCTTTCTGAAGTTCCTCAATCACCCCATTCTCCATTTCATGACAGTAAAAGAGGTCTCCCTATATGACATTATCCAGGGCAGAGGACACACTACCAACCCTTCTCCTGAGAAGACATCAGGAAAACATTCACAGAGGCTTCTCAATATCTTTTTCCTCCTTCACGAGAAGAACAAGTTCAACCCAATGTACCTCCCATAGCAGATTCCAGGCATCCACCCAATTGGGGAGTGGAAAGAAGTGTTACAGAATATCCCTTTCTCAGTGATCATGCATTTTTATTCTTATTTTCTCCTAAGACAGATACTGGGTGTAGCAGAGTGGGAGGACACTGAAAAAAAAAATTGATCTCATTAAGTCTTGTGGGTTCCTATCACACACACTTTAAGATATACTTAAAAGAAGAGTACTCAAATCACTCAATTTTCAAGAAAATACACTTATCATAATCTCCTAATTTTCAAAGACGTGAACATACTCACATAGTTGGCACCCATATCAAGAATCAGAACATTATCAAACTGTGGAAGGCATCTCCCTGTTCATGTCCACTTCTGATCACTAAGCACCTCCCACTCAGACTAAGGAAAACCACTATCCTAACTTCTAATTCTAGAGATTAATTTTGTCTTTCTTTCAGTAATATGTCTGAAGAGGCTCATCCACATTATTGCATGTACTTAGAGCTCATTCATTTCAGTTGCTGTATAGTTTCATTTTTGAATCTATGACAATGTATTTATTCATTCTACTCTTACTGGTATTTTAGATAGCTTTAACTCTGAGAGGATTATCAATAGAGCTGTTGTGATTTATTCTCTTATGTGTCTTTTGATGGACAGGACTCATTTGAATATACATTGAATATATTCATTTGAATATATGCTTGCTGGGTCATAAGGTATGCATGTGTTTAACTTTTGTAGATATTGTAAACTGTTTTCCAAAGTAGTTGTACCAATTTACATTCCTACCAGCAATGCATGGGAAATTCAGTCACTCCATATTTTTATCAGCAGTTTGATACTCTTTTTGCTTTAAAAGTTTGAGAGAGCGAAAGCACATGCATGTGCATGAGCAGGGGAGGAAAAAAGAGAGAGGGCAAGAGACAGAATCTTAAACAGTCTCCTTCCTGTCAGCATACAGCTCATTGTGGGGCTCCATCCTACAAACTGTGAGATCATGACGAGCCAAAATAAAGAGTGGGACACTTAACCGACTGAGCCACCCAGGTGCCCCAGAAGTTTGATACTCTTTATCTGATTTTATTGTGTTGAGTTTTGATGTATTACATTATGGTTTTAATTCGCATTTCCCTATTAATAATTCTTGTGTTTACTGGCCATTTAGATATTCTCTTTTATTAGGTGCCTATTTAAGTATTTTGTCCATTTCTATGTTGGGTGATTTTTTAAACTGATTATTAAAAATTCTTTCTACATTCTGGCTATGAATTCTTGTTGAGCATATGCTTTGTGATAATCTTTTCCCCCTCCTCCTGGGCTGCCTTTCACTTTTTTTTTTTTAATGTTTATTTATCTTTGAGAGAGACAGAGACAGAATGTGAGTGGGTTAAGGGCAGAGAAAGGAAGACAGAATCCAAAGCAGGCTCCAGGCTCTGAACTGTCAGCACAGAGCCCGACGTGGGGCTCGAACTCACAAGCCGTGAGATCATGACCTGAGCTAAAGTTGGATACTTAACTGACTGAGCCACCCAGGCGCCCCTTTCACTCTTAATGGTGACTTTCCATGACCATAATTTTTATATTTCTATAAATTAGCACTTTTTAAAGTAAATTTAAGAAGTTTTGTTTACTACAAGGTCATGATATTTTTCTCATATTTTCTTCTAAAAGATTTATCATTCTACTTTTAATATTTAAATCTGCGATCCATCTCAAATTGGATTTGAAAGTATGCTGTGATTCACTCTATTCGCACTCTTAAATTTAGTTCATCGATTTCAGTGATTAATTTCCCAAAGAGCAAACTGTTCTTAATCTTTTAGTTTCAATTTTTATTAAAATTTTTTTTAATTTTTATTTTTTTTGAGACAGAGCACATGCACAAATGTGCACTGGGATGGGGCAGAAGGAGAGAATCTTAAGCAGACTCCATGCTGGGTGCAGAGCCCAACAGGGGACTCTATCTTCTGACTGAGATCATGACCTGAACTGAAATCAAGTCAGATGCTTAACTGACTGCACCACCCAGGCACCCCATTAATTTTTATTTTCAAAAGAATCATCTCAATTATAATGCTCCTGATCATTTTTTATAGTACAGATATAATTCACTATTAAAAATATAGTGTTCTCTGTTGAGTTACTTTTTTGGGGTCATTTTTCACAAATCTAAGGTTTTTTTTTTTGTTAATGTTTATTTTTGAGAGAGAGAGAGACAGACGAGCATGAGCAGGATAGGGGCAGAGAGAGAGGAATAGAGGATTTGAACTGGGCTCTGTGCTAATAGCAGAGAGTCTCATGCAGGGCTCAAACTCATGAACTGTGAGATCATGACCTGAGCTAAAGTCAAACACTTAACCAACTGAGCCATACAGGCACCCAAAAATCTAAATTTTCATAAGGATTTGGTCATTTTAGAAAATATATTTAAAAGTCTATAGTTTCAATCACTATCACTTCAGATACTATTTATACAGGAATTAGATATAGAATACCAGCCTGAGGGGTCCCTGGGTGGCTTAGTCAGTTGAGTGTCCGACTCTTGGTTTTGGCTCACTTCATGATCCCAGGGTCGTTGTATTGAGCATATGCTTTGTGATAATCTTTTCCCTTTCCTACTTGATTTTGGCTCAGGTCATGGTCCTGAGGTCATGGATTTGAGCCCTGCATCAGGCTCTGCGCTGAGTGTGGAGCCTGCTTAAGATTCTCCCTCTCTCTGCTTAAGATTCTTTGCTCCTCTTCCCTGTTCCCACTCTCCAAAATAAAATAAAAAATAAAAAAATAAGAGTTTGTTTTATTTATTAACATGAGAAACTTGGGAGTTTTCTTCAACAAGGAAGAACAGAAAGCAACAAGATGGGCTTGAAGAGTTAGAGACACAGTCTCACATGAGTGTGTTTCCAAATATGTAATACACAGCAATGACTCAACATTCTTAAGAACACAACAGAGTCAAAATGTTGGAATATATATCCTACTCCACTCTTAGGACATGGAAATTCAGTATTCTATATAGGAGTTCTCAAAGACTTTCTAGTGTCTGTCCTACATCTACTGATGACACCTGACATGGCAGGCACACTTTGAACTTGGGAGGATTTAGTTCTTCAACCCAGCACTAAAACACATGTATAAGACATGTGAAATCGTTAAACATAATACAGCTAACTCTGTTATCTTTCAGATGCCTATTTTAGTATCTGAAGATTATCTATGTATTTTTCTTTCTTCTTTTTCCCCCGAAAGAACATTCTTAAATGGATTGGAACTTGCCTAGTGAAGTGTACAAGGATTCACTGATGAATTAATGGAATTCATTTACAACAGCCAAAGTGAGAGACGGCATGGCTTCTTAGATCTGATTCTAACAGCTTCCAAATTTAAAAATAATACTGGTATTTCAAAGAAAATTAAGAAAACCTGCAGGACTGTATACATAAGGGTGTGGAAAGAGTGGTGATAAAATTGTCCAAAAGCCAACTCAGTATTCAAAGTTTCTAAGTTTCCTTCTTCCTTCAAAATGATGCGAGCTCTTTCTCCAGCACTCCTTGACTACCTTCCTTCTTCTGGATCCTTCTGCAAGGCACTGTACAGCATAGCAGAGTAATTATGTATCGATTGGCTTGACAATTATTTCACATATATTAATTCTATCTCTATATTGTATGCTCCTTGAGGACAAGTGAAGATGCCATGATAGTAATATAATAAGGTAGCTACATTTCTTCAGTGGTTTTAGGGAACTTTGAAAAGTATTTTGGGGGCGGGGGCACCTGGGTGGCTCTGTTGGGTAAGCATCCAACTTCGGCTCAGGTCAGGATCTCCAGGTAAATTTGAGCCCTGCGTCAGGCTCTGTGCTGACAGCTCAGAAGCTGGAGCCTGCTTGAGATTCTGTGTCTCCCTCTCTCTGTTCCTCCCCTGCTCGTGCTCTGTTTAACGCTGAAAAAATAAGCATTTTTTTTACCCTAAATATATTCTTTTTAATTTAAATTCCATTTCCATAAACCAAAGCTTTTCATTACAGTTAGAAAAATACCTTAAATGAGAGTGATATACTCATCCCGAAGTACAAAAAAATAATTTGACAGCCTATTTGGATAGTGGTTTAAATAGGGGAGATGGATAAGGGATCTTGAAGCAGGTTATCTCCTGAAGAGAATCTCAGAAAAGGTTATGATGCGTCAGAGACTGGCCCAAGGACATAAACAAAAAGGAGTTTCAGCGAGAACCTAGGTGGTCAAGGGGCATTTTATTTAAATGAGATTTTTCTGAGAAGCTGGTCCTAACGGTAGCTATTGTATGCTATGCTTTTATTATGCACCCCAACAGTATTTCAGATTTTAATTTTGACTGATAAAATGAATGCCGCTAAACATGTCTATCATTGAAATAATTATAGCATATAAATTTATAGATAATCAAGTAACTTTCTGTCAGATAAGAAACATCTTCAAATTATGGCTGTTATAATTGGGTTAATACATTCTCATTATTGTATAATATGCCAAAATAAGTTTGTTTAAAAAAAATAGTATTACAAGCCTTTCCTTCCTAACAGACTAGGTAGATGCTGCTTCTAATTCTGAGCATTGCCTTTGCTCCCAAATAATGAATGTAAAAGGAAGTGGTTACATAGATTTATGATGTGATTTCATGGCATTATGGTGAATACTCATAACTATGGGACCTTGTAGAAAGCGAGACCTGATATTTAACTCAAGCAGTCTGGACCCTATCCCTCTGTGGGAAAGCATATATTTTCTTGTAGCTTAAGGCCATCTCAGAAGAATAGATACACACGGCATGAATGTTGTAACATTTTGTGAGTGTGTGCACAGAATTTATCTTTTCCAGTCATTCCTGGCATCATTTTTCACCATTGAAAAGCTGTAGCCTTGTTATGCAATACCCTATTTCTAGCTATAAAAATGAAAAATGTTTTTTTTCCCTCCAGAAATGTTTGATTAAAAAAAAAAAAAAAACAAGCAACTTGCTGTCAAATTTTGGTTTTCAGATACAAATTGCGCATTTTACAACTTCACCCAAATAAATGTTATTTTTCCCAAGAGGTCACTGTTCTGAAATGCATATATAAGAGTCATTGATAGCATAAAATTAGTTGTATTTTTTAGAAAAGGGAGAAAAAAGCCTTAAGCATATCCAAATAGTCTTCCTATTGTCTCTAGTTTCTACTTCAAAGCTAATCACTATGAATTATGGAAATAACACATCTAACACCAGGAGGATGTATCTTCTACAGACCCCTTCTTTTCTCAGGGTTTTCCTTTCTGCCCTTCTGTTTTATCACTGCATAAGTAGATGCAACAGGTACTATCATTCGAATTTGTCTCTCTGCTTGGAGTTGCTCACCCCTAAACCCTACTTCTATATTCTTGAAAGATCTCTTGAAAAGACTGTTAAGATGTCTATCAATCCAATCTTAATACCTTCATGAAGAGACACAAAGGCAAACTCAGTAGTATTTAATTTTTTTTAATGTTTATTTATTTTTGAGAGACAGAGACAGGGCACGAGCCAGGGAGGGGCAGAGAGAGAGGGAGACACAGAATCTGAAGCAGGCTTCAGGCTCTGAGCTGTCAGCACAGAGCCTGATGCAGGGTTTGAACTCAAGAGCTGTGAGATCATGACCGGAGTTGAAATCGGATGCTCAGCTGACTGAGCCACCCAGGCGCCGCTTAGTAGTATTTTAACAAGATCTACCCAGCAGACATCTTCCATTTCCACCACAAGCATTTAAAAATGTAAATACATGATCAATACTTAAAACTGGGAGAGTGCACAAACACGCACACACATATAAAAGGCAGCATTCTAAATGCCCTTGACCATCAGAACACTCTTTCCATGGAGAGCCCCAATTGTGGTATGGGGCAATCATCTTCCAGTTCCCATCCCTACTCTTTAACCATCTGGAGAAGTAGTAGGTCTCCATTCCATAGATGCAAAAGATCACTAGCCATACTATTCATCCCTTATTTGTGTAACAACCACATTTGATAATGCCCCTAACCCACTCAGGATGCCCTCCTTTTGTCCTGGTATTAATTTGATTCTTCAAACCCCATCTTCACTCAAGAATTTTTCTAAACTTAGGCAGTGGCCCTACAAGCCGATACTTGATCAGCTCTATTACGCACAGGGCGAAGGACAGTGTTTCAGCTGGATCTGTGACCGAAGTCATCACCAGTTAATTCACAAGAGGCAAGCAGAGTTATCTATCAGTCCTTCTTGCTCTCGGTAAAAAATGTTCTGGAATCCGTTTCTTTAACCTTTTCCCTCAGGGAATCTTCTCTCTACCCTCCATGCATCCTTCCCTGACAAATGAGAAGAGCAAAGAACCCAGGTGAGAAAACAGTGAATTTCCCTTTCATTTTCAGGGAGGCTGTTGGAAACCGTTTCCTTCAGAACAGGAATTGTATCTTTCCTCATGGGTACCAAGCACATGGCCAGGAACACTGTGCATGAGTAACGAATAAAAGTATTTGAATGAACAAATGAGGACATGAAGTCCAGGCTAAATGGAAGCATGAGCTGAATTTAGCTGAGTCACTTAAGCATGATTGGCATTAGCAGGAAGTAGAGCAAGTGTGATTTAATGAGAAACGGTTTCTGATCAGAAATATCTATTTGACTATTTCTCACTATGTTAAAAGTCTTTCCTCAGAACCATTTTTCAGAATCCAATACAGTGAAATATCCTAATGAGAGGCAGTTCTGTAAGTTAAATTTTCTTCTTTTGGCAGAATTTCATTATTGGAGTGGCTTCTAATGACAACAGCTGGAGAGCTGCAGACAATTTATCCCACAACAGGCAGACAGGAAGATGAGAGAGACTGGGTGACAGGTTTTGCACGTTGGCAGAACCCACATACACGAACTTTATTCTGCAATGAAAACTCATAATATCATACACAAAAGAGACATTAAGTCTATCTTCTCCTATATGAGAGAGCACATGAGCCTACCCCACACCCAGCATAAGTGACTAACCCAAGACCACGTCACTCATTAGTAGCCCATGTACAATGTTGGTCTTCACCCCATGTTCTTTCTTCAGTATTTCTATTAGCAAATAATATTTTCTTCCCCACATGTTAAATCATTTTTAAACTGATTAGCGGCCTGAGCCTCATTTTCCCAGTATCACTTTATAGCAGGCCTTTGTGACAATTCTTGGCTGAAGAATAAACTTAATTTTCCTTGTAATAGGTACAATCTTCCAGGCTCTACTACTGTGAGGAAGGGCTGGAACTTAGCAATGGGCAGGGGCAGGGTGCTGAAATCCCTGTAGTATGCAAGAGAAGGCAGCCTGAGGATGCTGCAAGGAGACTGGACTAATTCAAAAGCTGATTATCTGGTCACTTTTTCTCTGGCATTTGTGCCTAAACTTCATCCTGGAGTGCACAGACACATACACACACATCTCAAACTATATATCTATATAGAAGCAGAGAGATTTTTATGGACTCACCTAACAGTTAGGGAGATGAAACCTGGAGGAGAATGTGTAAGAATATTGGAAAAAAATAACAAGCGTGGAAAGGAGAAGGAAAAAAAATACATACAGCATTGTAAATCTATTTAAAAACAAATTCTAAATGTCACACTATATATCATCCTGTAATGGATCTCCTGCTGTGTCCTTCACGGTCTCCTTCCTGCTTTGGCCCATGCTAGCCAGCATCAGCCAGGGAGTAATATCTGTATATATTTTTCTGCCAGCAGCACTGGTGGTACTTTCCCAATTTGAATTTTAGAAAAAAGGAAGAGTATGTCTTTGGCAAAACTGTGAATTAAGCCAACACCCTGTTGGCACTGACAGCCTCTCAGTTCTCTGTTGCTCTCAGCTCTGATGATTCCTTGGGCTGCTGTCCTTCCTACAGTGGTCAGCGTCCACGGGCCCTACCCTTTTTGTTCACTGTAAGACCTGCTTTCTGCAAAGCATTAGGAATTCATTTACACAAACACATGGGCATCTAAGGGCAGCTTTCTGCAGATAACATGTACAAACAAAATAGCTAAATTCTGACTAGTGAAATTGCAAGTGACAATGACCAAGCGATGTGTATATACAAAAAGGGTTGGGCTGACAGTCTGGGCAGGGATTTGAGAGGAGTGCCCCTTCCCTGGGAAATCACCTTACAAAGTCTGGTCACTCCTTCTAGGTCCAGACCATTCTTTTCTAAGGGAGAAGAGGGAGGGAGGTGGGAGACAGAATGACCACTCCAGAACCGTAAGTTCAATCATCATCTCTATTATCTTTTAGGCATGGTTCCACAAAGGCAAAAACTGGATTAAAGCACAAATTGTAAAATCAGAAATTATGAAACGATCGCCTTATTAAAACTCAAAGTAGATATTCGATCTATCCAAATGGCAGAAATCATTACTTTCCCTGATAAAAAGAAAGAAGGAAAGAAAGAAAGAAAGAAAGAAAGAAAGAAAGAAAGAAAGAAAGAAAGAAAGAAAGAAAGAAAGAAAGAAGGAAAAACACAAGAGAATGAGTATAAGGGCTCCTACGCTATGTCTTTTGACACAGGCTTTGTTTTTAGTTCTAGCCCTTGTCTGATGAAAAGAGGTTGGGGTTTGGGATTGGCAAAGGAGAAGATTTCTGAGAAGGAAAAAGGCAAAGCAGGCATCAATAATACATAAATAGGATCTGCACAAGCCTGCCAATTGCAGTCCTAGACCTCTAATAAGACCCCATATAGCAGGCAACCCTTTAATAAGAGGCATCCTGTTTTCACTGTGCCTCCAGACAGGAAGCAGAGGTGAGAAGTTCATTGCATACTGTTTCCTTCACACTCTCCCTCTAGACTCTCAAATGCAAGTCGGTGTTTGGGGGCTTGCAGGGGGCTGGCAGCATACAGTCTTAATATTCTTTATTAAAAACCAACTAAAAACACAAAAGGAGAGGCAGACTGAAGGGCTTCCTCATGGCAGGGGGCCCATCTCTTAGAAAGAAGGACCATCTCTTGCTTTGTCTTTGTCTTCCCCATTAGAGGCTCCTGGAGTGCTCCCTGGCATCATCTGTAATCACACATCCTCAGTAGAACTCTCAAAGAGTGATTTTTCTTTAATGAAAAAGATTGAGGCCACTGGGAGGGGAGGAGAGAGGGGAGCTGGTGTGTGTGTTTGACAAGCAGAAAGAATATGATATTCTTTAACTTCATGTCACATATACATAAGTGGAATAAGCTAACCTATTAAAATTTTAATTCTGTACTTTCAAAGAGGTTTCACTGAAAATACTAGGTAAATATATTTCCATTTCTGGTGAACATTTTATATAAAAGCACATTAGTAAACTGAATTGCCAAATAGCTTACATCAGGGGACAAATCTCCCACTGATGACATTTTGAAAGGGACTTTGCAAACATCTCTGTCTTCTATCTTCATTATATATCTATAATATCCAGTAGCAGAGAACTTGGGTAGCTCATCACTGCTAATGATAGTAATGTGGTAATTCAACGTAAGTGATCTTTTCTTTTCTCCAATGTCTCCTCCTCAGCTCCAGATTCATTATATTAAATGGGCTAATCTCTTTTATCCCTGTGCCTGAGTCCTGTTTATTCATTTATTCATTCAATGCATATTTATGAACAGGCCCTAAGTATTCAATTGTGAACAAAACAGAAATGGATGTTAACTTCAGAAAGTTTATATTTGAGTTGGGAAGACAGGCAATAAAAAAATAAATGAGCATAAATGAGTATATACATACTGTGATAGGTTACACAAGGGAAAAGAATCAGGTGTCATAAGAAAGACAAACAGGAACAGAGATAACTATTATAAGTTGGGGGATAGGGGTCAGAGACTCTCTGGAGGGAAAGAGCCAGAGTGGAAAGTATTCTAGAGACAAAACAAGTGTGTGAAGATCCTAAGCCTGGCTTATCTTGTTGTGGTATCTTCCCCTCCCTACTCTGTTTTGGTCTTCCCTTCCTGATGGTCAAAAAGGATTGGAATTAGCTCTGGAAACAAGCTATATGTGTGTAGTTTGCTTCTTACCTGCAGAATTCTCTGCCAGTTATTTTATATCTGTCTGCTTACACCCTGTGTCCTTGACTAGACCTTATCATGTCTCTAATGATTCTGCTTTCAATTCCCACGTGTGGATTTTCCCCCCACACCATCAAGCAATTCTCCTATTCCAGTGGGTGTTCTACAACTCAACTCAATTCTGACACTACCTACTTACCTGGAGATAGCATCAGATCCCACAGGTTAAGGGCCCAGTCCTACAAGACTGTTCCCACTTAAGGTACCAATTGCCAGTCCAGGTTGTTACCCGTACTCCTGACCAACTTGGTATCAATCAGAACTTCCCAAGACTCCCTCCTTGGGTTGGATTAACTTGCTAGAGTGGCTCACAGAACTCAGAGAAACATTTTACTTACTTACAAGATTACTGGTTTATTATAAAAGGACACAACTGAGGAATAGCCAGGTAGGAGAGATTCATGGAGCAACATATGTGGGAGAGGGCACAAAGCTTCCATGACCTCTCTAGGCAAACCACTCTCCTTGAATCATGATGTGTTCATGGAGAACCCAGAAGCTCTCTGAAGCCCATCCTTTTTGTTTTTTGTTTATGGAGGCTTCATTACTTAGGTCTCATTGATTATACCACTAGCCACTGATGATTGAACTCAATTTCCAGCTCCTCTCCCCTCTCTGGACATTCTTGCCATCTGTACCCTCATTCCACCAAAGGGGTCTAGCTAGTGTCCAATTATGTTCACTGAGATGACAACAAATACCATTTCTTTAAATCAAGTCAAAGAGTCACATATAGGCTGTTTATGAGCATGAGCTCTGGAGCCTGGCTTCTGACTGTGAATACTGGCTCAACTATTTATTGGCTGTGCGACCTTGGGAAAAACACAACTTTTTCCTCCCTTAATTTTTTCAACTGTAAAATGGGGTCATAGTGTTTACCTCACAAGGGAGTTAGAAGGATCAAAGAAAATGCACATGAAGCACTTAAACTGGTACATGGAACATAGTATCTGGAAATATTATCTAGAGTCACAAAAGGAAATTAATTGGTAATTGGTTATGAAATCCAGCATATATATTAGCAGACTTAACCAAAGAAGCATAAAAAATTAGACTGTAAATACTAAAAATCTAGGTATAAGATTCGAATGTATCTACATTAAGGCTGAACTGTTAAAGTAATGAGTTTTGTGCCATAATTTTCCTTAATTTTTTTCTAATCTGAAACAGGAGTAATACCACTTTGTTATGACTGAGCACGAGTGAGTTATCCTTGACTTCTGGAAAAAAAGATAGGTGGAGATCCAACAAAACAAGTAGATGATTTTCCACTTCGGGCTCTACCCCTACCCTAGTTTCCTCTCATTCTCGACTGAGAGGTTTGGACTGGATGATCCATTATATAGTTCTGTGATTATTTCTAGACACTCAACAATGCCTACAGCTTTGAATAATTTAAATATGAAATGGGTGCTTCCTGAAAGGACCTCATTTATCTCTGAAAGATGCATGACAGACATAAGAATCTAAATAGCAACATCTGACAATAACACCCAACTCTATGAATTTGTTATGTGAACAACAAATGGATCATATTGTGACATGAGAAGACTTACTGTAGGACATGGAAATTAGATCAAGGCACAAAAGTCATAAGTTAAGCCTGTTGGCTTTCCCAAAAGCATACGGCTAGTTTGAAATGCTGTTTGCATAAGAACATGACCGCCAACTCCAGCCAGCTACGGATTCCTGTCATTAGTAATAAATGACCATGGCAGTCTCAGAAATGAATAGCATCCAGAGTTATGAGATTCCAGATGATGTTTGTTTATGTGCAGCAATTAGAGCCCAGCTGCTATAGGGGGACAGTCATATTCCCAGCTGAACTTTAGGAAATGTGGCCTTTCATTAAAGAAACTACTCCCAGGGCACCTGGGTGGCTCAGTCGGTTAAGTGTCTGACTTCAGCTCAGGTCATGATCTCACAGTCTGTGAGCTCGAGCCTTGTGTCGGGCTCTGTGCGGACAGCTCAGAGCCTGGAGCCTGCTTCAGAATCTGTGTCTCCCTCTCTCTGTCCCTTGCCCACTCACGCCCGTCTCTTTCTTTCTCTCAAAAGTAAATAAACATTTTTTTAAAAATTTAAAAAAAAAAAGACTACTCTCAAGAAATCGAATTTATATGAACCAAAAGAAGTCGACCTTGCAAAGATGTGTCAAAAGTGTTGTGTAAAATCACGAACCCCCTCTGGCTCATCCTGACACCCCAATGACAACAGCTTGAGCAACAGTAGATGACATTTATTTAATGAGAGGACCTGCCCTGGGACCGCCACAGGCTACAAAAGAAAACCATCATGAACTTACATTTGGATTATAGACCCAAACCTCTCTTTGAAAGAAGTTTCAATTCTAAGATCCTCGATTCCATAAGGAACTGATGTAGTAGAAAGTTACGGGTGGGAAGAAAAGAGGGAAAGCTGGGAAGAAGCCGCCCTAGGAGGAAACTGGCAGGAAGTTTATCTGGGAAGCAAGACAGAACTCCAAAGATGATTCCTGGATCAATGGGGGTGGTTTTGTCTTGGAGAGTGTACAGGCTGCATTACTACTATCAGTGTTGTTTTTATCCTGTATACATTGCTCCATACAACAGTTTCAGGTTCTGGCACTGCTCGACCTACAAGGATGTGGGGTGTATTTGCAGTAGGCGTTTGAAGAGATTTGTCATTGGGTGGAAGGCAGAATCTGTTGGAAAGACTTTCTCCCTACGTTTCATTTCCCAAAAAACCCTTATTCCGAAGATTATCCTAGGTGTTCCAGAAAGAGGCCATTTGAAAGCCTCCTGGGCCTCTAATTTACTTATTTGACTTTGAGAGCTACTTGATGTGATAACTGCTAAAAGTGGATTTGAGAACTTCAAAGGGTGACTTCTATGGGGGAACTGAAGATAAAGGATCCCAGGTGATTGATGAAGCAGGCTCTTCCTCTCTAATCTCTGGCAATGTCCAGGGGAAGAGGGAGGGAGTTGGAAACCTCTGGATATATGCAGTAAATCACATCTCCTGACCTCACCAAAAATGCCAAAGCCATTTCAAGGCACAGGAAGAGTGGAAGAGTGGTGACTCAAGACTTAAGGTTCGATGGGAGCTAAGCCAACAGCCATCTCCACAATAACCACCATGAACAAAACCCCTGTGATCAGATGGGTCTCCATGGAACATTAATTCTGCCTACACATGCAGACCTGGCACAACCCTTAGCAAAACTTTGGGGCATAGACCTCAAATGATCTAATGTAAAACTTTGCACCAACCTCAGAAAGTCAGGTTTGGAAATTAAGAAAATAACTAAAATCCGTATTTCTTCCAAACTGAAGCCAGGGACCTGGAATTGTACCCACCGCTGAAAGAGTTCCAACAGCTGAGAGGAAAGGATTCCATTTTCTCTGCATCAGGACCTAGATATTAGTGACATCCAAGTGACACATTATCTTAATAGCTGGAACTACACACGATTTTTGTTTTTTAGAAAAGCAACAAAATTGAATTCAAACAAGTAGCTGTTTGAATTTTAATTTTAATGTTTATTTATTTTTGAGAGAGAGAGTACAACCAGGAGAGGGGCAGACAGAGGGGGACACAGGAAATGAAGCGGGCTCTGTGATGACAGCAGTAAGCCCAATGTGGGCTAGAACTTGTAAACCCAGACATCATGACCTGAGCTGAAGTTGGATGCCCAGTTGCCCTGTTTTTTATTTTTAAAGTTTATTGATTTGTTTTGAGAGAAAGTGTACGTAGGCACATGAGTGAGGGAGGAAGAGAGAGAGAGAGAAAGAGAGAGAATCCCAAGCAGCCTCAGCACTGTTAGCACGGAGCCCAACATGGGGCTTGAACCCACGAACTGCAAGATCATGACCTGGGCCACAATAAAGAGTCGGATGCTTAAACAACTGAGGCAGCTAGGCGCCCCCAACAAGTAGCTGTTTTCAAAATAGCTAATTGGGACATTTGTTTAATAGCATCCCTCTGTCTTTCGGAGTGAAGGAATTCCATTGTCACCTTCTTTGTGATACTAGACTGGGGGTTCCTGCCCTGTGGGCTTTGTAATTACACAGAACCAGAAGGAAGTCAGCTCAGGGAGTGCTCTACACACTGACTGACAACCCCCAGAGTACCTCATGCACTTGACACAGTCAGACCTACTGTATTGAATTACATTTAGCAGACTCCAATATAGCCTTTAAAACTTTTTTTTTTGTTTTCTGATAGTGTGACCTCTGAAAGCGCCCCAATAGCATAAGTGCATTAGCTGCATGTATGCACCAAAGGAGATAACATTTCAAATAACAGCGCTGGACTATCTAGCTTTATCACATGTAACATCCCTTTTGAAGTTAAAAACAAGATTATCCTGTAAATGCTTGGCAAGCCACAGTTAATCCTCATCTTCATGAGGAGACATGAAAGGACCCCCCTAACAATCAATACTGGCTGGAGGTTTTGTGTCATTATTTTGAGAGGTGAATTTGGTGCTCTTGTGGTAGAACTCACCCGTGTCACTATTCTAGATGATTTTCCACTGGTCATAACAATAAGGCATTTTTTTTCCCCATAAAATGTCTGTATTGGTCTTTTTAGTATCTGAAAATCTGAATATTTTGAACAGTGTTGCCTCAGCTTTGAGGAACTGGAAACTGCAAACTACAGTTTGTGGCAAAAGATCTCAAACAAATGATAATACTGATGTGTGATTTTTGGTTGTACAGTATGTTTCCAGGTGGGTATCTTTGTCTTTGCATAATAGTAAACCAGAATGGTCCATTTCCCAACAGCCTATAGCTTCTTTGTTATTCCATGTTTAGGAAAGAAAAGGGGCAATCTACCTGAAAGAAAAGAAGGCCAAGACTGAATACTGAATGAGGAATTCAGTTCTCCTTTGTAGGTCATTCTGATCCTGATTATCATGTCAGGGTCAGAGCAGACGGGGTGGGGGGCGCTAAGTAAGACCTCACATATGATGTACATGGTAGAACTTCATTGCTAATTTATTAAATCATGAGACATACTGGTCTGATTTTGATCAGATATTTCTGATTTGTTGACAGAAGACCCTGCATTTCTCAAGCGGGTGTGAATTAAAGGCTTTCTTGCTATTTTAAACTAAACTTCTGTAAGTATCTGATAAAATGATTTAATCTATTTATCTATACACAGGCACACACACTCCAAAAGAGTTGAACTTATATCATTTAAAATTGACCTCTCAAAACAACTGTTTTAAATTTATCTGGGAGTTAGTTTATAGGTGTGACTGAGTGATGACATGGAAAATTCAATGCCTTTGAAAGAAGAGTTTATTGGGACGCTTGGGTGGCTCAGTTGGTTAAGTGTCTGACTTTGGCTCAAGTCATGATCTCACAGTTCGTGGGTTCAAGCTCCATGTTGGGCTCTGTGCTGGCAGCTTGGAATCTGGAGCCTGCTTTGGGTTCTGTGTCTCCCTCCCTCTCTCTCTGCCCCTTCCCCACTCACACTCTGATCTCTCTCTCAAAAGTGAATAAACTTTAAAAGAAATTTAAGAAAAATAAAGAAAGAAAAAGGAGTTTATTACTTACAATGCCCAAGAGGAGACGGCACAGCATACTATGCAGAGCCACACGGAAAAGCACCACAGTTGTCCGGGAGACAGGTGAGTGCAAAGTTTGGGGAGAGCCATTATTACTATAGTTGGGGGAAAGTGTGAGGTGGAGACACGCCCTATCGGGTAGTAAGAAAAACCTAGATGTTAAGGTTTGTGGTCAGATTTTTTTTTAATGTTTCATTTATTTATTTTTGAAAGAGAGAGAGACAGAGCATGAGTGGGGGAGGGGCAGACAGAGAGACACAGAATCTGAAGCAGGTTCCAGGCTCCAAAGTCTCAGCATAGAACCCCATGTGGGTCTTGAACCCATGAACCGTGAGATCATGACTGAGCCAAAGTCAGAGGCTTAACTGACTGAGCCACTCAGGTCCCCTTGTGGTGAGGGTTTTTAATAACATTTTTGTGTACCTATGAAAGCACAGGGATGGCAAACTGAACTTTGCTTGTTAGCTTGGCCCATGTTTCCAAGATGCCAAATCATCAATTATAGAATATTAACAATTCCACAACAATGTAGACTAGCATTAGTCAACTTACATGTCTTTGCTAGGTATTTGCCAATAAGTAGTCTTTCAAATATTTGAAATTATGTTTATGAAATATTATCAACTTTCCTATAGATGCTTCAGAAAACCTTAGAAACTTTCTTCAAAACTTTTTTTCCCAACTATACTAACTAAATTACTTTTTTTCTTTCCTTTAATGAGTAAATAATCAATATTTTCCCCTCTCAGATTAGTATTCTGTATTTCATCATTATTCCTAATCTGGTTAATTAACTGTCCTATGTGCCATTTTGAACCACGTAACCTTTTTTTATAGCGTAAATTCCATATTTTGGTAGAAAGCAATTCACCTTTTAAAAATTTCATTCAACACTAACCAGAAACTATTTAGCAACACTTAAACACTGCTATTTTGCTTCTGTTAAGGTTAGGGATAGGCTCTAGTTACACATACACTTAAATTGTTATTTCTTGGTGCTGTGCATATGGGAGGGAGAGAGAGAGAAAATGTAAAGGGTTCAATTAGTATTCTGTGATAATCTGCTCATCACACAGAAACAGCACCTAAGCAGAGGGCTTGACATTCAAAATCAATACTGTGCTGAACATTTAAGTGTCACAGCAAATATCAATAGGCCCAAAGTCGTTCATGTGCTGGACAGTCTAACTGGCAATGCAACCAGAATGACCAATGTATTTTCAAGTTCCTCCCACCAGATCTTTCCCCCTCACTTACATCTAGATACTGAAATATCACAGGGTCAACAAATGCAGAGACCTACATTGGCTCAGTTCACCTGAGCTCCCTAGGATGGCAGCCGCTCATCCCATTATCACACAGGACTTAAACTCAAGCTGCCAGCTTGTGGATCTAATACTCCTCATCCAAGTATACAGCCTTTTCCTCTTAAATTTCATTCTTTTATTTGTGATGTGGTAAAAGAATTTGAAAAAAAAAAGAAAATAATGTTTAAGCTAATTGAACAGAAAAAAATCCAGTAGTTCCTAAACAGCATCCCATAGTTTGACCAATGCGGATGCACACTAGAATACCTTTAGGCTGAGTAGACATTGCCAAAATAACCTTACCATGTAACCATTCAGAAACTCCAGGTGACAAGGACCATGGCTGTGTTCAGGAAAGAGCAGGTGACTAGAATAAGACCTCAAGTCCTAACATGTTCATTATTTCCTTGTTGTCTTTAATTTTTTTTAATGTTTATTTTTGAGAGAGAGAGAGAGAGAGAGAAACAAGCAGAGAAGGGGCAGAGAGAGGGGGAGACACAGAATCTGAAGCAGGCTACAGGCTCTGAGCTGTCAGCACAGAGCCCGACGCAGGGCTTGAACTCAAGTACCCTGAGGTAATGACTTGAGCTGAAGTCCAACGCTTAACTGACTGAGCCACCCAGGCACACCATTTCCTTGTCTTTAACAGTGTTACTTAAGTTATGAACCTCAGTTTCCTTCTAGGACAGGGGAAGAAAATTATCCATGTCTTGCCTATCTTACAGTAATCAAATGAGATAATTAGAATGTGCTGTGCAAATGTTACAAGTTCTTAGTACCATGTCTCCCTCATTTGTTGTAAGGTTTGGATTTATACTATCTAAACATTATTTTGAGTTTGGCCAAACAGCTTGTTATCAACTAAAAATAGCTATTTGTATCAATGACCTCTTATTTTAGGTGGATTATCTCTATAGATATTCTTAAAACAATTCACTCAAAGACTGGTCTTTCAAGGGCACCTGGGTAGATCAATTAAGCTTCCCACTCTTGATTTCAGCTCAGGTCATCATCTCACGGTTTGGGAGATCAAGCCCTGAGTCAGGCTCTGAGCGGGATGTGTAGAGATTCTGTCTGTCTGTCTGTCTGTCTCTCTCTCTTTGACTCTCACTCTCACTCCACCCCCTACCCCTCTCACCTGCATGCTTTCTAAATGAATGAATGAACCCTCTCACCTGCATGCTCTCTAAATGAATGAATGAATAAATTTTTGAAAAGACTGGTCTTTCAGTAACTTTGCTGAAAAGTTTGCTGATTTCTCAAAGCACTGCCTCAAAATTCAAATAAAAAAAAATCAAGGATATACCAATGAGGTGATTAGACATCAGAAACAAAGTCTGGCAGTCCCAGGAGACCAAGGCATCAACAACCACATACTTCCCACCACAACTGCGGAGCCAAAACAAAGCTCCATTGGAGGTATTAGAGGACCATGGAGGGGAGCAGCCAGGAGGCTCATGAGCGGCATTCATTTATTCAAATTTGTATTTTCACTATTCAATAAATATCCACTGTATAAAACCATTTGTAACAATGGAGAACATAAAAATGATTACGGCATAGTCCCTTGTGAAAAAGCATCTGTGAAACAACACTACTGACTCTGAAAAATTCTGCAGACCCTCCTCAACAAGGTCCTTGGTCTGAGCTAATCCCACAATAGTACTTTGGGTCTCACTACCTGTAGTGGGTTCAGTAATACTCCCCTACCAAATTTGCATGTCAGAATGTACAAATGTGAGTTTAAGATTCTTGCAGATATAATAATGTTAAGATTAGTTCAAAGTGGATTAGAGTGGATGGTCTTAAAAGAAGAGGGAAATTTGGAAACAGAGAAACATGAGGAAAAGACCATGTGAAGGTAGAAGTGGAGACTGGAAGTATGCATCTACATGCCAAGGAATGCCAAGCATTGCTGGCAAATACCAGAAACTACAAAGAGGAAAGACACATTCTTTTCTAGACTCTTGAGAGGAAGCATGGCCCTGCCAACAACTGTATTTTAAACTTCTCACCTCCAGAACTATGAGAAAATAAATTTCTGTTGTTTTAAGCTACCCAGTTTGTGATACTTTGTTATGACAGCCCTAGGAAACTAATTTACTATGGACATTAAGACCTGCTCTTTCTCTTTTAGAACAAATGTCATTTAGATGGCACGGAAAATTGATTCAACAGATATCAATATAGTATAAAATAGGATTGAGTGCCAAAAGGATTAGAAAGGAATAGAGAGATCAGGGGACGAGAAAATTACAGAATGGAATACTTGATTAAAGCTAATTTCTTAGGGTTAATTATATAACACTTAATCTAACTCACTTTACTGAGAAAGTCCTGAAGAAATGTCACTTGAGCACTGACAATATTAATATTCTCTTTAGGGATTCCATTCACTGCACCACTCAGTGTGGCTGGCCCTGCCTCATTTCACCCATCATTCTGGTCTCTCCTAGCTTCCAAAGAGAGGGTCTCTAAGTCCCCCAAGAACCCATATCCATCCCACAGCCAAATGTGACCAGTTTGAAAGCAGCATCAACTCCATCATTTGCTATAATTTATAAAGGGAGAGAGGAGGGGAGGTAGGTCAAGGGTCTAAAATGTCAGACATCATAGTAATTACTTTTACATGTATAGATTAATCATTCATTCATTGGACACTCATAAATGTCTCTCCTATTTTTATTAAGCATTTCTTAAGTGCATAGCATTAAACCAATTTTCCGGGACTCTAAGTTGGACAAGAGAGTAATAGTCCTTGCCTTCTTTTCCATTTACATCCCTTTTTGCCTGATTCTGGGAGTTGTATCTTGGTCTGACTGCTGGGTTCCTGTGTTGCCTCCAAGCCTCACCTGACACCAGGCCAAACTCCTGTCAGCCTATCAAGTTCCCTAAAGTATGCTTACCAACCTGAATCTCTTATATTCGCCCAGATGACTGGATTGGGCTTCCTCCTTGACACTTCACATCACTCCAGAGTGTTCCCCATTGCCTTTTTTTTTAATGTTTATTTTTATTTTTGAGAGAGAGTGAGGGACAGAGAGAGAGGGAGACAGAGAATCTCAAGCCAACTCCATGCAGTCAGCACAGAGCCTGATGTGGGGCTCGAACCCATGATCTGTGAGATCATGACCTGAGCCTTGATCAAGAGTCAGACACTTAACCAAATGAGCTACCCAGGCACCCCAACCCTGTTGTCTTTTTTTAAGGCTTAATCTCCACTGTCACCAAGGTCAAGCTTAGAACCTTCTAATGGCTGAGGATCCATGGCTAGCATCTGATGGCTTTCTTTACCTAGAGCTACATTCTTCCCCTCATATGCTGCATTCCCCTAAATCATTCATTCCATCTGTCAGGTAGGCATTGAATATTTATGTAGAACTTACTGTATGTCGGAATCCACTCTAAAAGTAAGTGCTAAATGTGATAGTTACAGTTTTTCTGTCATGGAACTTAGGTTATACATTAAAAGACCAAGAGAAAGAAAAAGAGAAAAAATGTCTAAGTAGTACACAAATAAAAACACTGCTAGGACTAAGACATTTTATTTGGAAAAAAAACAAAAACAAAATTCAAGGTGATGAAACAGAACGTTGAGTAAGACCTTCCTAAGGAAATGTAATTTAAACTGATATTAAAACAACAACAACAACTAGCCCTGTGGAAAAGCACACAAGGCCCAGCAAACAGCCTGTGCAAAAATGCTGAGGAACTACAAAGCATATCGTATTCCAAAAAAAGAAAGAAGACATATAGGCATAGTGATAAATGAGAAAATTGACTATATCAGGTTCCTACCGCTGCTGTCACAACTTTCCACAGACAACACAAGTTCTAGAGGTCAAAATCTGAAATGGGTCTCACTGGGCTAATATCAAGGTGTCATCTGAGCAATACTCCTGTTGGAGGCCCTAAGGGAGAATCCATTTGCTTGCCTTTTCCAGCATCTAGAGGTCACCTGCATTCCTTGGTCTGTGGTCCCCTTCCAGCAATCACATTGTTCTAACCTCTGCTTCCATCACCACTTCCTATCCTCTAATTCTGACCCTCCTTCCTCCCTGTGTGTGTGTGTGTGTGTGTGTGTGTGTGTGTGTACATACATGAATGAAAATGGGAAGGTACAAAAGGTTTTAGGAAGAAAAGTGTTGTTTTCTAACTTAAATTTTTAAAAAGATCACCTATACCATTATGTGGAAAAAGAATTCAAGATGGAAGGGAGGGCTAATTAGAATCAGTGAGAAAAGACGCTATTTCCTGTAAACTGGGTAGAAGATGGTCAATGTCCAGACTAAAATGGTGGCAGTAGAGAGGAAGAGCAGAAAGAAAATTCAATTATACCAACTCATCTAGATATTGGATTATATAATGATGAGTGAAGGAGAGAGCAAGAATCCAGGATGACTTTTAAATTTTTCAAAATTAGTTTATGATGAAGCTATTTGGTGAGATGGGAAAGACTAAGGGATAAGTTAGGGAAGGGCTTAGAATTCTATTTGAACATGTTAAATTTTAATTGTCTATGGAAAGTAAAGGGGAGACATATCACTAGTTTCTCATGTGAGTTTAGAAGTCAGAAGGAATGGGGCTGAAGAAATTAATCTGGGAGTTACCTAAAGATAACTTTCAAACTGATAGTGATTGAAGAAGTCACCTAGGAAGAAAGTAGAAGTGAGGAGGTGGGGAGGTGAGGGAGAATGAAAGAGGAGGGGGAGGGGAAAAAGAGAGTTCTTATCACATAAGATTCCTTGAACTCCCAGATACCAACTGTTAGTCTCCGACCTTTTCAGACTTAGCTGTCATCTTACACTTGGCCTCTTACTTCTCTGGCTGATTCTTCCAGTCCTTCCAAGTTACATTCCTACCCTCCTGGGATATTATACAAGCCTTCTCATGCCCATTTGAACTCAAATTCTAGCTTTCATTTACCTGTTCTCTACTGTCACCATCAATAATTCCTACTCATCATTAAATGTGAAATTTTCTATGTTCCTCAGCTAGTGACTTACAAATGAAGCTACCTCCCATCAAAGGGTCACCTATTAAAATACTAATCCCTTCCTAGGAGAAAAGCCTTGGGTTCCCATAGTTCCAGAATTATCACAAGACCATTTGGCAAATGTCTTGGAATCCAATAAAATAAGAAGAGAGTCTGACTTCAGAAATCCAGCGTAATGTCCTTTACCTTTCACATAGGGAAACTGAGACCTGAAACCATATTCAATGTTTTACAGATAGATGCTGACCAAGAATTCAGGTGGCAATAACCTTTACATAGATGCTTTCTGCTAAACCATGTTATTTCTAGACAAAAGGAACGATCTGGTATCAGCATGCTCTTGTCCCCCTAGACAACGACAAAGGCTATGGAAACTCAGGGCTTTTTCTGTACTGTGAGATTTAAAACAAAAATCCCAAACCTCTCCTAGAGATAACTAAGCCCTCAGATACTTCTTTATACAAAGAAAGAAAATGGGGGTAATCATACTGCCCAAACTATAAGAAAAAAGCTAACATGATTGTCTCCATTGTGTTATGCTAATGAAATATAACCAGTCAGCAACCCTAGAGCTTTAGATTGTTCTCTTCTAGAGACGGGCAAAACTCTAAGTCTTAACTGCATGTTTAAAAGGAGGACCAGAGATGAGCTAATTCAATTTCCACAACCAATTCAATCTCTGACCCTCTTTCTAGACTTCAGCAGCTCCTGATGATCATCAATTGTGAAGGTGTTTTTTGGCTATGCTAGGAACTTAACTAAACCAGTAACTCATTTCATAAGTCACCGAACAGTTGACAAAGGATAATGACTTCCAGTCAATCTTAAACTGGGGATAGATTCGAACCAAAGACATTAACAGAGAAAGTCCTCTACCCAGTGTCCATTATGCAGCTCAAGGTAAATTTATGCTTAATGCAAAAGATCTGAGTGGTAATTAATCTTCAAGGATGCATTTAGCTGTGACTTGTCTTCCTGAAAGCTTTGGAAAGTGGCATTCGCAAACTCCTCCACATTAAATAGGTGTGACTATGTGTCCAGGGGTTAGCCAAGCACAGCATGTTTTCGTAGTACTCACTGGAGCAGCAAAGTAAAATTCAATTCAAGTTGAGGATACATGATAATATTAGAGCTTTGGTGATTTTTTTTTTTTAATATTGTGCTGTGAAAGATTTCTATGGTAGGTGATAGGAAATTTTTGACATCAATCAGTGTTTCCCAAATCTAGTATTTAAAAGATCTCTGTAATAAATATATCCATTATTATAAGTACATTGAAACTTTTAGGTAAGAATATTCTACTATTAATAGATTTTTTTAAAACATTTCATGAACACTGAGATTCTTGGCAGAAAATTGCATTAATATTCTGTTAAACAGAGTGAAGTTCTTTCTTTGCAGAGCACAGAGACATTCACAGAATTATTCTAGCTGGAGGAGAGACCAAAAATCTCTGATTTAAGCAACCCATTTTGTACCCGAGAGAATTGTAGTCCAGGGTGCTCCCATGATTTCCCTACACTCACCCAGCTTAGACTCTAAACCAAATCTTTTTATTCGAGTCCAAAGTAGTTTTGACTTTATCATACTTTCTTACCCACTGCATATCTGGTGAAATAAGGCAGAAAATAGATTATCACATAATTAACATGAAAATATATAATTATTTTTAAAAACATGATTACATTTTAATCTATGCATTATTTGTAAAATAACTATTGCTCCTGCCAAATGAAATGCTTTCTTCCAGAAAAACTCATCAGTCCAGTAGCCTGTTTATTGAGTATGAGTCACGTACTTTAACAGTACTTGTGGTAATTTGAGAGAGGGCTCAAAAGTGAACAAAGCACCATTCCTGCCCTGGAGGAGCTTATGATCAAACTGGGAATAGTAATAATGTCACAGCAAAATCAGCACTGGGACAGCAATTTAAGGATGGGAGAGGGAAGATA
Source organism: Felis catus (assembly GCF_018350175.1). Lineage (NCBI taxonomy): Eukaryota > Metazoa > Chordata > Mammalia > Carnivora > Felidae > Felis > Felis catus. Next base: position 63,145,153 of record NC_058379.1, on the reverse strand, counting down.
ACGGTGTCAGAGGAGGCCTTTTAGTAAGAACTAAAATTGAAAATGGTTTTGAAAGTAGGATTCAGAAAGATGGAAGAAACTAAACATCAAAAACTGGAAAAACAAAATAAGCAAGTGAATGAAGCTGGAATCTGCAGTCACAGTGTGACAGGGACCCGAACAAGCCAGTTGAAAGTTAAGCAATTATTTTGCTTTGAGAAAAAGAGTGGAAGACCTCCTGGCCCAGCCTCTTTGGTTTCAGCTCCTGGCTCATGACCATACTTTCCACTTAGATACAATGTTTGGAAAATCATTTGGGGACTCTAATTTGCATTTATCATTTTGCTTTTTGTTGCTTTCTGCTTTCCACAAAAACTTTGCCTATTATAGCCTCAGTTTTCAATTTTGCTTTATCCATATGCTATAATGCAGACACTATGAGAGATCCCAGAAAACAAGGATGCGATGAACACGATCTTAGCTTTTTTATGGGAAGACAGACACTTGGGAGTAATTACAATGAAATCGGGCAATATATATGTATGATAAAAGCAGGACAAAATGATATGGCAATGCATGGTATGTGCATCTATTCAAGGTCAAGTACCTTAGAAAAGGTTCCCATTGAAAAGGGGAAGTTGGTTTGATATCTAAACAATGAGTGATGGGTAGGAGGTAACTAAAATAAGAGGATCAACATGGAGGTTTAGGGTGAAATGTTCTAGGCAGAATTATCAGCATGTATAATAGTATAGAAGCAAGAGAGAACATGAGAAGTTCCAAGTTCTGGAAAAAGTATAGGAAGTGGGTCAATGGCTGATAGATGAGGCTAGCAGGTTACAGATAGAAGGCAATCACAGAGGAACTTAAAAACTGAGATATGGAATTATACTTACTCCTTATGATAAAAGCTTAAATGATTTCAAATAGGTTCTTTAGGTCAGCTTTCTTGCTGGGCTTGTACCAACCTTAGTAATAGAACTCATAAAAGATGGTATTAAAAATGGAACGATGTTCTGCAGAGTTTTAGAAACCAAAGCAGTGGTTCAGATTGCTATCTCAAAGGCAATAAGGAAGGGAGACTCATTAAACACTGTCTAAAGAAATGTGACATAAAATTGTGTTTTATATATAAATTCCATAGAAATATCCCCCCCCCCCAAAATGATGGCAATGAGAAAGAGAAAAAAAATTACATGGCAGATGCTATGTCCATTAGATGATATAGCAATTGGCACAATGTGAATTCAGTGCACTTCTAGTGCAATAGCCCCTTAAAGTTTCGGTAGTTCACCTAGGAGATTATTCTCACCTTCCAGTTATAGCTTCAAAATGATGATTTTTGAGCATTTAGAATAGCCTAAGTCTTATAATTTCGACTTTCTCATATCTGGCTAGTAATTTTGGAAAATAATTGGTTCAAAGTCCTCAACTTAATACTGTATACAGTTAGGAAAATCTATAAAGGTTATTGTAATTTTGAAATATACACATTTTCTAGAGGAAATTAACAACCATGGTATGTAGTAGACATATTTAAAGAGCATCTTCTAGAATATGAGTAAGTAAATCGCACTCACCTTTCTTACTCTAAGTGTTCATGGAAACATTAAGACCATAGGCATCAGCATCAGGGTTAAAGATACTAGCCATTCTAGGTGTGTCAAGAGACAAGCAACCCAGCTATTCTACTGTGAGTCCTGGTTTTACTTAAGGCTCATGGCTCTCACAGGTAAAATTATGGTAGCCAAAACTCTTGCATTTTTTTACTCACTTCATAGCCCAACTAAAGAAGCTCTCCAGAATTATTTACTCCTTTCTTAGTATTTCCAATTAAACATACTATGTGCCATGTAACAAAAGCAGACCCTCAGAATGCAATTTGAATGGAGCCAAGACCTATGTGGTTCTATCTCTTCTTGGACCAAGAAACACAATCCAGAAAATAAAGTCATTTCAAAATAACTCAACATTTGTGCTTCTATTTCCCAAGAAGCATAAGGATGGTTTAAATATATAATCCATGGGCAACGCTTACTAAAATTCATTGGACTCTTAAGTTTACCTTCCTCATATTCTGCAACTGTTGCTCCAAAAACTCTCTCTTTCACCCTCCTGGAAAAAAAAATGAAATGCTAAAGGAAGCAAAGTCCAAAACTAAATAAAAGCCTTCCTCCACACTCAGTGTGATGAATTTTCTTCTCCTTTTTAGTTCTTTATTATATGAGTCAAGCCTTCCCTTGAATCATATTTTTCCCTCCAGCTTAACTCAAAACTCACTTTTGTCTTCTGAAAATTCATTTCCAAAGTCCAAAGATTCAGTCTGGCACAAAGAAGTCCCCTCAGAAAGATAAGCAGGGCAAAGAAGGCATGTTGGCAACATCTGGGTGGAATGACATGAGAAGGGCAACCAAGGCAGACAGAGACCCAAAATTATTTTTGAAGAGTGAGGACTGCAAACTCTTACATGGTAATTGTATTCTCCTTCAGAATACCACATGCCCTCCAGTCTCCACCTTTCACTTCTTCCCTCCTCTTTTCACCATCCACCCTCTCTGATTCTTGCCTGCTTGTTTTCCTCAGTGCTCTGGCCCCAAACATGTGACTCTATATCCGGGTCATGGCACTTAAATCTTTCACTCTCTTAGATGCCCATCCTCCCCTGCAGGGTCCCTTTCCTAACTTCAGTATCTCCACTTTCCTGGTGATGATTCCTAGCCACGACACATGGTAATGTTATTTTCCTCTTACTTCTACTTGAACATGGCTGTAAGGGTTGCTGGAACTTCTTTCTTTCTTACTTTTGCATACAAATGCTCAGATTTCTCATTTAATCAGGATCAGCAGTCTGACAACTCTCAGAAATTTGCAAATTTTGATTTTGAGATTCAAAATAATTTGCAGTCTGATGGTGTGTTATGAAATAATACAATGTGGCAAGCCCATTTTAAAAGAATCAAATAAAGTGATAATGGTACAGAGAGTTTCATGTATTTATTTCTGTTGTCATTTGCATGCCTGACATACAGCCTTCCTTCAAAGGATCCAAGAGCACTTTTAGTACTTTGGCTTGAGATTTATTTGACAAAAACTTGTGCTTTTAAATCACTACCATGTCTTGTCTAGATAGGTAATGTTTACCATATGGGCACATTTGTGTTTTTTCAGTATTGAAGTCTTCATGCTTAAAGACATCTTTCTAAAAAAAAAAAAAAGGTTAAGTGATTGGACGGGGAACATTTAAATGATACACAAGGTAATAGCTTCATGGTCTGATAACAAGGTGTAGTTGTAGAAATTGCAAGAGGTAAACTTGAGAATCATTTCCCAGACTCAACAGTCTGGGATGTTATTTTGTTTACTCGGCTAATACTGTTATTGATGAAAATTCTCTAAACACAACACTAGGCTGTTTTTGATATTGGGAAATCTGACCAAAGACCTCATGAAAGGTATAATCTGTAGCCTTGCTAAATGTAGAGCACACCCTCAATGCAGCTAGTTTGAGTAGAGGAAAGTCTTGCCTAAAAACAAGAGGACTTAATTTATACTTAAGGAGACCAGAAAATAATTCCAAATGGTCGGGTAGCCTAAAATCTCCACAGCAGGAATGTCCAAGATTCAATAATAGACTGTTTTTGTTGCTGTAAACATCCTCCATTATCCCAAATATTTTGCATATTCACAGACATTTCATACAGTGGGTTTGTTGGCCAATTTCATCAAGATGCTGAGTTCAATCTTTGGTCAGCATAGTGCGTAGGGAAGAGACAAATGGGAGGGAAGCCACAATGTAGTCTAAGCCCAGATGCAGGAAAGATGTGAGGCCAGAAATGCTTAGGAAATGACAAGACTCTGGGATTTCACCAAGTCTTAGGACATGAGCCATTCCATAGAATATGGGAGTGAAGTGGGCTGGTTGTTTTTCATCCTCATGGAGTATAGTAACTTCTGCTGATATCGAAGTTATATTCCATTTTCTCCTGGCATCTTCTGTTATGTTTTAAGCCAAAAAAATGAACTATCACAGAAGTTTTTCTCCCCTTTTATGTTTCTATTTATTCAAATCCATTCATGATTGCTCAAAGTTATATCTGTGTCATTTGCTCAAACAGATCTTATGGGTATTTATAACTCTCCAGCTATTCTCTCATTCTCATTTTGTTTCTCTCTGCCCTCTGCCCCTCCTTTCTCAACCACTTGTTTCATCCAAAGTTTGTGAATTACCAATACTCTTTCATAAAGTCCCAATTTAAGATAAATACATACAATTAGCCACTTATTTGCAGACTTCATTCTGCCAACTGGAATCAAAGTTTACAAGTGTCACTATTGCTCATAATTTAACTAAAAATACCTTTTAAAGTTCTTTCATATTTTGAGAATTTGTTCATTCATTTTGCATCTACACATTACACAATGACCTAACCATCATAGTGTTGCCAGGGCATAGGCAGTGTTCCATCAAATCTGTGAGCCTAGACAACATTTCAAAGAAATAGATCACACCTTCCCTAAGTGAATTTGATGCTGTATGTAACATCATGTAGAGCATAGAAACACAGGCAGGATACAGATGGCAGGAAACTGAAAGGTTATGTAATCCATTCTTTTATTTTATTTATTTATTTTTTCAACGTTTATTTATTTTTGGGACAGAGAGAGACAGAGCATGAATGGGGGAGGGGCAGAGAGAGAGGGAGACACAGAATCAGAAACAGGCTCCAGGCTCTGAGCCATCAGCCCAGAGCCTCACGCGGGGCTCGAACTCACGGACCGCGAGATCGTGACCTGGCTGAAGTCGGAGGCTCAACCGACTGCGCCACCCAGGCGCCCCAGTAATCCATTCTTTTAGATGAAGAGACTGAGCGTTTAAGATACTTGCCTAGGGGCACCTGCGTGGCTTAGTCGGTTAAGTATCCACGTGGTTTTGGCTCAGGTCATGATCTCACGATTTCGTGGATTCAAGCCCCATGTCAGACTCTGCACTGACAGTGCAAAACTTGCTTGGGATTCCTTCCCTCTCTCTCTCTCTGCCCCTCTCCCACTTGCACTGTCTGTGACTCTCTCAAAGTAAATAAACTTAAAAAAACAAAAAAACAAAAAAACAAAAAAAACAACTTGCCTACAAAGTTAATGGAAAATCTTGGACCAGAAACTGTCCCTGGTTTACATCAAAAAGAATAAACAGGAAACAAGAGACTCCCCATAATTTTTTAGGGAGATTATTTCTATTTTCTATCTCCATAGCATAATCCTATGGTGTACATGAAACTGATCAAGCTTTTGGGGGGTGATGAGGAGGGTAGATTTACTCTATTTCAAAATCTTGTAAAACACTATAGGAAATTTTTTCAAGCATACCAAAGAGTTCAAAAAATGGAAATGTTTGGATTTGTTTATAGCCTCCTGTGATAATTATTTTAAAGGGAATAGGACCTTTTGGAAAAATAAATTATTTTATATTCAACAGAAGTCAGTCACATTAACTTAGAAATAACTCATGAGACAGTGCACACTCAAACCATATCCTCTGGACCATCATGTTCAATGGGACCTTTAAGTGAAGCAAAATGTCATTAGCATCTTATGCAGTACCATGATATGCCATTATCCTTCAGGCAACTTTTTCATTCACAAGATGTTAGCCTTTAAGACGTCAATGCCAAATCAAGTATGTATTTATTAAGTACCAAGCTAGGGGATATTGCTCCACATACCAGTTCCTGACACAGAGCCATAGAATGAGAAGAATCTGATAATGGATAATGCAAAAACATCATGGGATTGACCTTAACGCATCCTTGAGAACACATCAATGATGCATTCAGGTTACACAAAAGAAGAGGATAAATTCTACAAAATTTTATTAAGGAAATTTGTTTGGATAGTCTTTTTTTGTAATTTTATTTTAGAGAGACATGGGCAAGGAGAGAGGCAGAGAGAGAGAGAGAGAGAGAGAGAGAGAGAGAGAGAGAATTATAAGCAGGCTCCATACTCAGCACGGAGCATGATGTGGGTCTCAATCCCAAGACCCTGGGGTAATGACCTGAGTGGAAACCAAGAATTGGACACTCAACTGACTGAGCCACCCAGGAGCCCTGGACAGACTATTTAAGGCCAAAAACCAGAAAGATCCAAGTTTTCAGTCCTGCTATATACTTTGATTTGTTCCAGTTACCATGTTTTTCTTATCACATCCATGTTTCTGTATCCTGTGTGACCTTTGTCACAGGACTTACCTTGTTTTGGAGCTGTCCTTGATGCTTACCTCAGACCTGGAAATCAGCTTTTGGGACAGATCCAGCCTTTAATTCCCTAACGATGAAGAGTCTACTTTTCATGAACGAGGTACTTACCTCTCTGCCCACTTTAGGTTGCACCACTACCCCCCTATGGACCTGGAAGAAAATGTGCCAATTCTACCTTCCCCCACTCTCCTCTGCCATGTTTTCCCAAGTCTGACTCTCCTTACAAATTCTTCCTCAGTCCAGTCTTCCTGCCACAGCTCCCTACTTAAATACACATATAAACAGTAATTACTATTATAAGTGAAAGTAGTTTGGTACAATGGGAACAACACAGAACTGGGTGTTAGCAAATCTGGTTTTTAGTTATGGCTCTGATACTAATGAGCCATGTGACCTGGACCAAGTCATGTAGAATCTCAGAAATCAGTTTTCCCATTTACAAAATTGAGACAATGACATATTCTCTATATTACTACTGAGGGCAGTTGTAAGGCTTACACAAGAAGATAACATGAGACCAAGTCTGAAAAATAAGTATAGTTATCTATGTTTGCAAAATATTTAATGTTTTAGTCAAAAGGATCACTAATTACTATGTTCTTTCTTGAAGCTTCTAATCCCTAACTTTAAGAGATGGGAGATGAAGTTTTAATATTCATTTAATATTCATCCCCTTTTTGGATGTGGGGAGAGGTAGTCTTTTATATTGAATAACAATTATTTTCTAAGTTTGGAATTGAAAGAGAAAGATATCAAAAATAATCTCACAACACTAAGAAGATTCACAGGAAGGGCAGAAGAAAGAAAGGAATGGAAAAATAAAAAATGGTAAAAATAAGGGAAGAAAGGAAGAAGGGAGGAATGAGTGAAAGAAGGAGAGAGAAATGTAAGCAGGCAAGGAAGGTGGGAAGGAGGGAAAGAAAGAGGTTGTTCATTAACAAGCCACGTTACTGGAGTCACTCAACTTTGCTGGACTTGATTCTTTAATTGACAAAAAGACTGGGACTAAAGGACTACTAAGATCTTTTCAAAATCTATGGGAAATTCTGCAATTTTAATTCTCTTTTTGAACTCCATGGGGCCAAGAACTGCTTGCTCTGTGTAAGGGAAAGCTGGAAAAGCACTATTATGAAGCACCACTCTCCAATACATTTTGTGACAATGAAGAGAAAAAGAAGGTCAAGGATACTTCTGCCATACAGTGTTAGACAGCAAATAGCTTTTCACCTTATTAAAAATTATCAAGTCTTTCAGCATGAGGCTAATGTGCTGAATGCAGCCGTTGAAGCTGTCTGTTAACCATTAAACTAAACAGAATACCATTTCATGCCTGACTTCCTTCAGCTATATGAAGACTGCAGTGCCAAGAAAGGTAGTGGGGAATCAAGAAAATCAAGAATTTCTCTTTGTGATGAGAGGAAGGCTATTCTGATTTAAGTCTTCTACAAAGAGCACCAATACCCTATCCATGGGAGAACACTTTTGCAGATGGCACTGCCTACTCAGATGATAGCACACTTGTCTGTCTTCTTCACAGTAAAAGGGAAAGGAACAAAATGAGGTAACACAAAGCTTCACAGATGATAAACACAGTGATAATACACTGATCTTGGGATCAAGCAATTAAATACACACTACTTTATATTTCACAAAACTATTCTGGTCCAAGGAAAAACTGAAAATCAGGTGGGTCAAAAATTCCCTCTGTCACTCCAAGATTTCTCTTTTAACCTCTCTTTCCTCAAACTCCCTTTTCCTTTACAATTTTCCATTTCTCTCCATTTATTAGGATCCAATAATACCGTAACATGGTTCCTCCATCTTGCAGCTTATAACTTATTCATACTGAAGTGTTAAGAATTTACTGGGTGGTCTTTTCTGAAATTGTATGACTGTGAAATAGAATACTGACGAGTGCAATGGTTAACCCAATGGCAACATGACATGATAAAAGCGTATAAAACTATAATTCACAAGTTATGCCTTAGCTTTGTGTGGCTCTTGCCAACTTCTCTCTTGTGAAACTCAGTTATCTCCCATTGCAAATGATCTAGGGATTACTGATGATTCAGGAATTAACAAGGCAGAATTTCAGGCTCAACAGAAGAAAATATGTATGGACTTAGAAAAACTCAAGTATGTTTCATGACATGACAGGTTTCCAAATGCTCCATATCCTGTCGGAGATGGGCAGGCTTGATGAGAAGCAAGTGTAGGCACTACTGTTTACTTGCAAATATAAGATAGTTATTTTCCTATTATCTACCAAAAAATGTTCCATAACTCACCAACACAGCTATCTGGTTGACGTACATGCCACTTTAATCTCCCTCAGGCACAGCTGTGCATCACTGCTCAAATTGGCAAAAGTGCCCACTCTCCTTTTGTTTCATCCTGGCAGTGTTAGTAAATCACTTAGAACATAATTCCTGCCAAGCCTGCATGCACTTGACAAAGTAACGGGACAATATAATGTTGTGAGTCTATTGATGACATTCTACAAATTCAACAAAATATGAGAAGTTGATTTTTCAAGTCCATTTAAATAAGGCCAATGAATTTCTCTTTGTCTCTTGAGAGAGGTTAATCTCAGGATAAATGGTACAGGATTGAGAGAACATTCCCAGGTGGTATCCGAGGAAACCATGAGCCATAGACCAGCAACTGAGTAGATAGAGCACTGCATGAGACAGTCTGTGAGAAAAGATGAAGACAGATTAGGGGAAATGGTGCACAGTGACACAGAAAAAGTCATTTTTCAACTACTTCTGGGAATTCAGGCCCAGGGCTCTGGCTGATATTCGGGAAGACATAAGAAATCTTAATATTTGAGACCTCACCATTCTGTGGCCCTATATAAACAGATTCAACTCTAAGCTGCCCATCACTAGGGTTGTTATCCTTGGTTGTACAGTATGTATACTGTACAAAGGTATTGGTCAAGGAGCGGGTGGGACTTGAAATAGTCAATAGTGCACTCACTTAGTTCTGCATCTTAGCAAAAAGTTGGATCTGCCCTGAGTGGGGGATGGAGTAGTATTTGTCCCTCATTTCACAAAGATGACATAAAATTTAGAAAAGGCCTTGCCCCTCAGAATCACCTGGGAAGCTGTTAGGTTGACAGTTTATTCTGTGTATATATATTTTAAACCTATACAGACCTGCTGAGGTAGACTCTTTCAGAGACGTGGTCCATGTGCTTATTATTTAAAGAGCAATGCAAATTATTGAACAGGCAGACAATTCTGTCAACTACTGACCCAGAACATCAACACACACCTTTTCAACATTCCTATTTCCTCAATTCATACTCCTCCTCCTTCCTTCCTTCTTCCCTCCCTCACACACTCATTCACTTTCATTCTATCATGCCTTTTACCAACTATTTCCCATTGGCAGGAACCCAGGAATTTACTATCTGTCAAAAACAAAGCCATCAAAGACAATTCTCCCGGAAGACATGATCCTTTGGCGAGAAAAAACAAAAGTATCAAGATTGTTTTCCTCCTTGTTGCCCTTCTGCTGTTCCTTTCTTTCAGAGTGGTGCAATGGGGTTAGATTCTGAGAGGCACTTCCTACTATTAAGGGCTTGGTGAAGTCATGGAGGAACCATTGCAGAACCATTGCAGCTGGGTGTTCAGGTCTGGCTCTAGTTTAGGCCTTAAGGAAAAAGAAGAGAAGAGGTTCCTGAAGTTTTAGTTCTTTCAATAGATTCTCAAGGCAAGAAAGCCCAAAAGGAATTCAGAGCCTTGCTAGAAAAGTGCTAAAGTGTGCATTTGGATGTAGCAAGTGCTCAGAAAACCAATTACGCCAACACAAGATTATATTGAACAGGTCTCCCTGAGCCCACAGATGAAAGTCTAATGATTTTAGGAATCCTTAAAATACCATTTTCTTCCAAATACTGAGCAGCACAATTCCCCACATCAAAGTCTTCCAATTGACTAGTCAAAAGTCAAAGAAATCCATGAAGAACTTTTTGCTCTTCAGAATTTCCAGATACAATTTGACACACTACCAAAATACACACTTTTTTAATGTCAAATATCTGCATCTAGGTGGTCTGATTGCTCTTTTGGCTTCATCTCTCATCATGCCCAGGTAGAGGATTCTCAAGCATTTCCTTTTAATCTCACCTTTCTCATGGATTCCAGTCTCATATGTCAAATTATGGGGAAAAAAATGGACATTGTCATCAATGTCATGAACTCAGCATATCAAAAATGTTGACCTCATCATAGCCATGCTCAAAGGATGTCCAAGTTTTTGCTCTCTAGTTCTGAAACATATTCCTAGTTATGCTAAAAAAAAAATTCTCAGAGTTTCATTTTGTTGCCTTTTCTTTTCATCGTTTTCACATCTGATCAGGACTCAAGACATGTCCTCTATTCACATTATGTCTTGAATCCATTCTTTTACTTCCATTCTCATTACAAGTACCTCAAACCAGTTCCTAACCACATTCAGCCTAGATTTTTACAACTGTTTCCAAATATATTTTATTGCTTTCAGACTCCTGATCTATTTTACACACCAATATGTAGCTAATATTCTTAATCAGCCTTCTCTACTATAAAAAGAACCAGAAGAAAATGGCAACTTTCAAGAGCCCCCATGAGATTGATTCAACATTTCCAACTTTACCTCACCCAAGATTGTTCACTTTACTTGTAATTACACAATAACACAAATAACATACTACCATGCTTTCTCTACCACCATACACTCACTTTTGTTGCTTTACCTCATTGACTCTCCCTTCCTGCAGCTAAGTTTTTATTGAAGTATTTTCATCTTAAAGCAATAAACTTCATGCTTCTTCCCTAATCATGACAACTAGAATGGTCTCTCTGGCCTCAGTAATTAGTTCTCCCCTTACCAATTACATTTATGCATTGCTTTTAAGTGCTGATATATATGTGTATCACATCTTTCATGCTAGGATTCTTCAAATCAACATGAGGAGAGTTTCTCAACAAACAGGACTAATCAAAACTAAAAGTAGACCTCCAGAGAAGGAGACAGTTACAATCACTGAAGTTAATCACAAACAGAAGCAAAAGTTATAAGATGACATGGGGCAAATGGTATAGAGGTCATTCCAGCATCACAGAGATAAGAATACGTTATCCAAAAATTATAAAATTTTCCTGATGAAGGCACACTTTACTTAAGGATAGGAAATAATAATAGTTCATTTATTTTAAAAAGTATATTTATTGTCAATTACATGTAAGATATTATGAGATATTATACATAAATACTTAAAAACATGAGATTCACTCCTTTAGAAAGCTGGCTTTAATAGGAAAGGCAAAATACTGACAATAAAATGGGCTAGAGACTCGCATTGGTCCTGCTACTAAAACAACAATAATCTTTTATATTTAAATGCATACTATTCCTTAAATGCTTCCAAGATAAAAAAGAAAGGAAGGGAATGGGGAAGGGGAAGGGGAAAGGAAAGGAGAAGAGAAGAACCAAGATCTCAAAGAATTAAAGGGAATACTAAAGTCTGCTTTTACCTTAAGGGCATTTGTCAAACCTGTGGTTTGTAATAAATATACAAATCTAATGACACAGACATTTATGGTAAAAATATACTTACCCCTAGCAAAAGAAGTATAATATAGTTATATTAATGTTAGATGAAATATGTTCTTTTTTGCAAAAAGCTTCACTAGATACAGGTATTTCACAAAAATAAAAGGTTAAATTCATTGGTAAGATATAGAAATTTTAAACTTAATAAGAAACTAATATTGTGGTCTCAAAATGTGTAGGCAAAATTGACATATCTTCAAGAAGAAAGAGACAATTCATTATCATAATGAGAGACTGACACATCCCTCATAAAAACAGAGTTAAGAGTATACAGGGAGACTTTCACAATGATTAACACATTTAGACTACTTATATATAGAATACTCCACAAAATAATTTCCCAGCTTACACTGAACATTTACAAATAATAATAGTATGCAATTATAACAAAATCTAGAGGGAGATCTATAGCCTTATATGTTTATAGTAGAAATTTTAAAAACCTGTATCTAATAAGCTAAATGTGTATCTTAAGTACTTAAGAAAAAGAACAGCAAAGTAAACCTAAAAATAATGGAAACCAAATAATAAAATTAAGTACCAAAATTAATAAAATGAAAAACAGGTATGCAACAGGAAGAATCAATAGGCCCAAAGTAGGTTCTTTGAAAAAAAAAAAAATTATAAAATAGAGAAACCTCAGAGAAACTAGCCAAGCCAACAAAAACAACATAAATGATTTAGGGAAATTAAAAAAAAGGAAAGGTCACAACAGATGTTGTAGACATTAAAAGTTGTATTATGAACAACTTCAGTCAGTAAATTTTAAATATTTGATAAAACACGTTATCAGGAAAATATGATTTATGAAAACTTCCCCCCAAAACAATTAGTATACCTGACTAATTCTATGACCATTAAAGAAACATAAGGTCAAAAATATTGCCATAAAGAAAATGCTGAACCCAGATATGTTCATTCATGAGCTCTACCATACATTAAGGAACAGACCATTCTAATTTTAGATTTATTTTATAATTTTTATAAGGCTACAACATAATTTCTCACTCTCAGCACTATTAACATTTTTGGCCAGATAACTCTTTGTTGTTGTGTGCTGGCCTGTGCCATAAAGGATATTTAGCAGCATCCCTGACTTTTACCCTCTAGATGTCAACAGCATCCCCCTACCAGTCGTGACCATCAAAATTTCTCCAGATATTGGCAAATGTTTCCTGGGAGAGAAAGGCAATCTCATTTAAGAACAACTAGTCTATAAAGTTTCTTGGTTTCTGGCAAGGAGGTTATGTGAATTAATAATTATAGCCCACTAGGACTCATGAACATAACTACAATTATCTAAAACACAGAATAAGTAAACTGAATATAACATACAAAAAGGATAAAAATTATGACCAAGTCTGGTTACCATAATAATTAAAGATTGATTTAACATTAGAAATATGATTCACTGCATACACAAATAATCATAGGTTCTTTTTAATAAATATTAGATGAATATTTAATAATATTCAATATACTGGGGCACCTGGGTGGCTCAGTTGTTTGAGCGTCCAACTCTTGATTTTGGCTCAGGTCATGATCCCAGGGTTGTGGGATCAAACTCGTATTGGGTTCTGCTCTGAGCATGGAGCTTAAGATTCTCTCTGTCTCTCTCTCTCTCTCACTCTCTCCCTCCCTCTGTCCCTCTCTCCTACTCATGCTCTCTCTAAAGTAGTAGCAGTAATAATAATAATACATAGTCACAATGAAAAAAATATTGGTCAACTACAAAATGAAGAAAATTTCTTTTCCCTGACACATAAGTATCTTTAAAAACATAAAAGAAAATAACTAAAGAAAAAACAATCTTGAGGCAAATATAACAATTAACATTGCTGTATTTAAAGTATTCCCTGAGGTGCCTGGCTGGCTCAGTCAGAAAAGCAAGTGACTCTTGATCTCAGGGTTATGAGTTGCAGCTCCCCATGGGTATAGAAATTACTTTAACTAACTTTAAAAATAAATAAGTAACATTTCCTTTCAGGAAAGTTCTATATGCCTTTTATCACTACTTCTATTTAGTCAGCATACTGATGCCTTTTAAAAAAAGTTTAAAATAAAGGCATAAAATTTGGAAAGGAAATTTCCTGCATTTGTAGGAAAAAAAGTACAATTAGTAATGATATTTGTTTTATTAAAAAAAATCCAAAAGAAACTATAAATAAAATGTTGGCATTGGGAAGAGCGTTTAACAAGATTGCTGGGGACTAAATTGTTCCACAAAAAAATAAACAGGTCAAGGTCAGAAACAAATAGTTAAAACATGAAAACAAAAATCTCAAAGCTAGTGTTTACAATAGCATCAAAAAGAGGAGGCACCTAGAAACATTTCTACAAAATGATTTGCAAACCCTATACAGAGAAAATTATGAAACGTGACTGAGAGATACTAAAGATGGCCAAAATAAAAGGAGATTGTGCTCTTGGATCCTGTATTTGGAGACCAAATATGCTAACACTGTCAGTCCTCCCTCAAGCTGATATATATATGTTCAAGGTAACCCCAATCTAAATTCCAACATTTTACCCTGGAACTGAACAGACTGACTCTGTGTTGCCAAGACATGGATAAAGAATACCCAAAACATTTTGAAGAAGTGGATTCAAGATGGAAGACTCATGTTATTAGACGTCAAGACTTATTATAAGGTATAATAAGGAAATGTGGAAGTGATGGATAGCCATCAGAATACCCATATACAATACAATACAGAACAATACAGAATGCCCATATACAAATGGACATAAATATGGACATGGATGGGCTATATGACAGAGGGTGTAATGCAAATATACAGAGAAAGTATAGAATATATAATAAATGGTGCTGAGACAATTGGTTATCCTTGTGGAATAAAATAAATTTAGATCATTTCTTCCCACAACATATAAAATTCAATTAAAAAAAAGATTTCAACTTAAAACCCAAAACTCCAAAAACTTTAGGAAGGATGGAGGAGAATATCTTCATTATCTTAGGCTAGAGAAAGCCTCATCACACAACAAAATGCAGTGACCATAAAGGCAAAACTGATTAATTCATCAGAATCAAAGTTAAGGTTCTTTATACTTCAACAGATACCACAGACTGAGAAAACGAAAAGTGTATAACTGACAAAGGACATCATTATCTGTAACATATAAAAAGACATTTTATGAATCAATAAGAAAAAAGCAAACAAACTAATGGATAAATAGGAACAAAGTTATTAAGACAATTTACAAAGGAAGAAACCCAAATAACTTTCATATATGAAAAAATATCAACTCACAATAATCGGGGAAATGCAAATTAAACCCTCAGTGAGATACAATTACACAATTACCAGGCTGTCAAAAATTACAAAGTCTGACAATACAATAAGTATTAAAACAGGATGGGCTAGGCTAAGCAGTAAGTTTTTTTTTTTAATTCTCTGGCTTCAAACAATAAAAGATTATTTCTCATTCACAAGCTAAGGCCAACACAGGAGGTTGACAGGGGATTCTGCACATGATAATAACTTAGGGACAAGGCGAAAAGAAGTCTCACCATTTTATGACACTGCCATCTGGAATTGCTGCAGCAGGAAAGGAATATGGAAAATTACTAAAAAAAAAAAAAAAAATTAAATACTTCCACCCAGAAATGAACTTTATTGTCCAAAGCAGGAGCAAACTAAGTCACTACTTTCAAAGAGGTGAGGAAGTGTAATAAGCCTTACTGTTCCTGAAAAAAAGAAGTGAAAATACTGTTCCTGAAAATACTGATGGGCACTAGTAATATCTATCACATTAAGTGCTGCCTTGCATATGCATCAAGGGGAACTGCTGGAAGAGGTATAAATTGGCACAACCAATGTGGTCAAAGTTTGGTGTTGCCTAGTGAAGTGGAAATGCCTGTGCTCTGCAATCCAATCCTGCTTCTGAGTATATACTCTGGAGTCCTAGCAAGTATTCGTTATATGTGTACTGGGAGAAACTGTACACAGGTCTACTGCATCCTTGTTCACAACAGCACAGCTTTAAAAACAACCAAAAATCCATCCACAATATAACAGATAATAAGCTATAATCTATTCATGCAAAGAAATCCTATAAAGTATTGAAAATTAATGATGTAAGCCATTCAAATCAACAAGAATAAATACAATGTTGAGTAAATAAACAATACATACAGAATAATTCCATTGATATTAACTTCATAACAGGCAAGACTACTATGTATACATACATACAATCACACACATATGTATATTTATATAATATCAGGGATATATACCTGTGTATATATTTTTATATTTAAAATACATACATAATATTTAAGTACATGCATGTGTGTATATTATATATCAATTCATTTGTAAATGTTTTATTAGGTGGAAAAGCTGTCCAGAAAAACAAGGAATTATCGCCAAAGTCAGGACAACAGTTACCCCTGGGGTAGAAGTAGGCAGATGAGCTTAGAAAAACACACAGGAAAAACAAAAACAAAAACAAACAAGAAAAACACACAGGGGGCTTCTTAGATATGGTCTATGTTCTTTTTCTTACCTGGATGTTGTTACAAAAGTCCTTGATTTATCCTTAATGCTGTTCTCTGTCCATCTGTATTTATACAAAAGGAAAACAAGACAAACATGCTTAAGTAATGTATAAAACACTTGAAAATAGAGAAAACAACATTCCAGCAAGAAAAGGCACTAGCAATAAGTTATAAATAACACCAAATGAGAATCTAGTCCCTGAATCCAAAAATGTCAGAGAAGGATGGAATGACTGTTGGCTGCCATGGTCAGGGATAGATTAGTGAATGAGCCAGGACTTGGTTTAGGCACTGAAGGATACAGTTCTAGTAACTGGGGAAGGAGGAATAGTTTGTAAATTTATTGCCTAAGAAGGAAAAGACCAAGAGATAATTTAAAGGGTGTTAATCACACAACACAGGCTTAGGTGGTAGGCTTATGCAGAGTAGTGGCACTGATTTGCATTCTTGTTTTCTCTTCAGTCGATTATTTCACTTCTCAGGAAGATGTATACACACATACACAAAGGATATGTCATTGCAAAGATATGTACATTTTTGCTTAATTTTTTTATTTTTATTTATTAAGGATTATCTAATGTTTTTTAAAATTTATTTATTTATTTGGAGAGAGAGACACAGCACATGAGTGGGGGAGAGACAGAGAGAGGGAGGGAAAGAATCCCAAGCAGGCTCTGCACTACCAGCACAGAGCCTGATGTGGGGCTCAAACCCACAAACTGTGAGATCATGACCTGAGCTGAAGTCAAGAGCAGGAATGTTTAACCAACTGAGCCACCCAGGCACCCTTTCCCTTAATTTTTTTTTAAATGTTTATTTATTTTTGAGAGAGAAAGAGCATGAGCAGGGAAGAGGCAGAGAGAGGGAGGATAGAGGATTCAAAGCAGGCTCTGTACTGACAGCAGAGAGCCCAAAGCAGGGCTCCAACTCAGGAACTGTGAGATCATGACCTGAGCTGAAGCTGGTCACTTAACTGACTGAGCCGCCGTGGCACTCCTTAATTTTTTAAAGATATAGAAGATAAAAGTATAACTTTTAAGATTCCCTCCCCCAATATATAGGAGATAGGAAAAGTAGAACTGGAGGATTTGAAAGAAAGAAAAAAAAGCTTTTCCTGAAATCTCTGAAATCGTATCACCCAGACCAGTTTCTTTAAGCATGGTCAGCATAGACAGGTGCTGGTGCCTGAGCTGTTTGTTACTGTTCGTGACAAACTCAACAACTGAGAACAGACACTTAGAAATTGTTCTATCTATTTAATAGAGTAATCTTACATTTATTGAATAAAATTCTAAAACTGGGGTCCATATTGATATGCCAGTTTTTTTTTATTGAAAAGTATTTGACATATACTTGTGTAAATTTAAGGTATATATGTTAATTTGAAACATTTATATATATATATATTGTAATTTATATATTGTGTATATATTTATATATATATTTATATTGTATTATGTAAATATATGTATATATTGTAATATGATTTATATATATTGTATTGTAATTTATATGTTTATATAGTGTATATATATTGTAATACGATTGCCATTGTAGAGATGATGAGCACCTCCATCAAGTTGTATATGCTAGGTTTTTATTCATTTTATTTCTGCAGGATTTTATAGCATTGATGAGTAATAGGAATTTTTTTTAATGAAAGGGCTCCTCACCACAGATAATTTGAGAAATACTGATACCTCATTTACCTAGACATTCAGTCTAACACTTAGAAATACTTGGATGTCTTCATTAGAGCAAGAAAAAAAACTGAATCTATTTTCTGTAGTATTTCTGCTAATGCACACAGTGATATTACTTTTTTAAATTTTTTAACATTTATTTATTTTTGACAGACAGAGACAGAGCATGAGCAGGGGAGGGGCAGAGAAAGAGGGAGGCACACAGAATCCGAAGTAGGCTCCAGGCTCTGAGCTGTCAGCACAGAGCCTGACGTGGAGCTAGAACCCACAAACCATGAGATCATGACCTGAAACAAAGTTGGACGCTTAACCGACAGAGTCACCCAGGTGTCCTGGGTGATATTACCTTTTAAGAAATGAATCCTTTAGGGGCACCTGGTTGGCTCCATCGGTTAAGCATCTGACTTTGGCTTAGGTCATGATCTAAGGTTCGAGGGTTCGAGGGTTCGAGCCCTGCGTCGAGCTCTGGGCTGACAGCTCAAAGCCTGGAGCCTGCTTCAGATTCTGTGTCTCCCTCTCTCTCTGCCCCTCCCCTGCTCATGCTCTGTCTCTCTCTGTCTCAAAAACAAATAAGCATTAAAAAAAAATTTTGGGGGGGTGCATGGGTGGCTCAGTTGGTTGAGCATCTGACCTTGGCTCAGGTCATAATCTCACGGTTTGTAGGTTTGAGCCCCGCATTGGGCTCTGTGCTGACAGCTTGGAGCCTGGAGCCTGCTTCAGATTCTGTGTCTTCCTCTCTCTCTGTGCCCTTCCCCTGATCACACTCTATCAGTCTCTCTCTCAAAAAATAAACATTAAAAAAATTTAAAAAATTTCTTTAAAGAAATTTAAAGAGGGGCACCTGGGTGGCTCAGTCGGTTGAGTGGCCGACTTCGGCTCAGGTCATGATCTCGCAGTCCATGAGTTCGAGCCTGCGTCGGGCTCTGTGCTGACAGTTCAGAGCCTGGAGCCTGTTTCAGATTCTGTGTCTCCCTCTCTCTGACCCTCCCCCGTTCATGCTCTGTCTCTGTCTCAAAAATAAAATAAACGTTAAAAAAAATTTAAAAAAAATGAAATTTAAAGAAATGAATTATTTAATTTATTTTCACACTGTATCCTCAAAGAATGCCTTTCTCTGTCCCTACCTCAATGGCACATATAATCAACTTTCTTTCCACCCACTCAAAAGATGGATAATCTTTCAAATACTGCCTAAATTCCTAAATTTTCACCATTCTTGTTTTCTCTGAATCGCAGCACCTCTTAATGCATGCAAGGGAGAACAACAGAATTGGTATGTCATATGATTTTGATCTTGCCATTTTCCTGCTCTAAAATCTTGGGTTTTTCCTAATTATACTTAGTAATTTCTTTTAGTATCAAAGCACTTTCACACATCCCCTTCCTTCCATGTCTATTGCCCCTATCCTATCTAAGATCATCATTACCTCTAGCTCAACCTTTTATAATAACCACCAATGTGAATCCCAGCCTACAACTCCCTTTACTATACTCTGTCCCATTCAGAACAGTCAGATTTATTTACCTGAAGTCAAAATATGATTCTAGCCCTGGAACCCAAAACTCTTCAGGGTTGCCTACTGAACAACTGCTATTGATGAAATATAAATTTCTCACACCTGGAAGGCAACATTCTCCACATTATGACCTCAACTGACCTGCCTAATCTGATATTCCGCCATTCCTCATCATATAATTTATGATGCTCTACACAAAAGGAATACTACTCTCTTAACACAGCATAACCTGTAAAGCCTTTCCTGCAGTCTTCAGTAGAATACACAACACCTCCCCCACCTTTACACCCATATTCTCCTTCTTTCCCTCCACGATACTTTGTTGGATGGGTTACTCATCTTCCCCTACAATAGGTCACAGTTATTGGTCTTACAGCACACTGGAATTTAACACCACGGAGAAGCTGTTGTTATCCTCACCGTGCCTATGATGGAGGTTCCATGAATAGGAGTCTCCTGTGGATAAATCAATTTCCTCACTGAACAGGAGACAGGGTTTTATAAGAATTTTTTTTATTTCTGGGGCACCTGGGTGGCTCAGTCGGTTAAGCAGCCAACTCTTGATTTCGGCTTAGGTCATGATCTCACAGTTTGTGATATCAAGCCCCGCAACAGGCTTTGTGCACTGACAGTGCAGAGCTGCTTGGGATTCTCTTTCTCTCTGCCCCTTCCCCACTGGTGCACATGCTCTCTTTCTCTCTCTCAAAGTAAATAAACATTTAAAACAATTTTATTTCTCATTTGGCAAATCAGTATTAAACTGAAACATGTTATCATACACATCTTTTTCATAGTCACTCTAGACCAATATGTTTGTCATTTATTATTATTTGAAATTTGAAGTGCCTGTGACTTGTCTGCCATACAGTGAGACGGACATAGGGTGTAGTACCCGGGATTATGCATTATGGACCCAGGTTGCCCTTCTGCTACTCATTTGTAGCATGAAAAAGTTTATTTTTTACATGCCTCAGCTTTCCATATCTGTAAAGGGAATGAGAATCTATCTCATACGATTCTTGTGGAGAGTCTATGAGCCTATACAAGGAAATACCAACAACAGGGCCTGGCCTGTGACAAGTGCTAAGAAAATGCCACCTTCCATTATTATTGCTGAAGAACAAGGGTTTTGTTGTAATTATGGGTTTTTTTTTGTTGTTATTGTTTTTCTATCCAAGCATACTGCCTATGTGTATTTAGTACACATAGTACTTTAGCAGTGATATACATACTGGAGTTAGTAGAGTGAACAAGATGAAGCTTATATTCTGGTAGATATATTTGAGCTTGTTACTTATCTCAGTTCCCTACCACTCTCACCATTTGAACGTTGCTTTATTGTCTCCAAGGTCCTAATTCCAGGCTGTCTTTAGACCCATCTCCCCAACTGAGAAAAACACAGAGTGAACCTGAAGTTCTAGGAAGCTAGTCTGACTGAGTGGAAAGCCCATAGACTTTGAAATAACAAAGACCTCAGTTCATTGTTCAGGTCTACCATTTATCAGACGGCTGATGTTGAACCCACTGACTTCCCCGAGCTTCAGTTGGAAACTGAATCTGTGTAATATCCACCACTTAGAATTATTGTGTAAATCAACGGAAATAAATATTTAAAGTGCCTGGCATATAGTTACATACCCAATAAAAGCAAGCTATTATTGTTTTTATGGAAGTGTACATATTTCTTATAGACATCGGAAACTTTTATAATAAAACATCCTAGAATGCCTACCCCACAATCCTGCTCCACTAAAATTAGATTTAATTACTTAAATTTAATGTATTAGAAGTACATTAGATAATCTCAAAAACTGAAGGAATTATGTGCTTTTTAATAGATAACATTTAATAACCCTTGATGAGGCTTAAAAATATAAACCGATACCTTCATATTAACTCTGTTCTCATAAAACAAAAATGGCTCTCATATCTGTAAGTTTATACTTGCTCATGGCTTTATGTTAATTCCTTTCCCTAGGCCTCTACTCATCAATACAAGCATTCACAATTAGACACATTCTTAAGTCCAGAAGGAGCAAACTTTTTCTCAAGCGCAAACCCACATGGAACTGTAAGGAATAATGGGGTATTTATGCTATGGTGTCTCAAAACTAAGAGGTTCTTAGTCACTGGTTTTTGTCCTCTCTTCTGATATTTTTCCAAGTGGTGTCCATTGTGAAAAGTACCACTCTATCACCATACTTCGAACAAATTAAAGAGTTGTAAACTTGCTTAAGAAACATGTAATTATCTTTATTACCTAGGAATGCATGGTCCAGTATGGTAACTACTAGCCATAGTGGCTATTGAGCAGGGGTGTGTTGATGAATATTTAAGAATTAGCTATACCTCCATCCCTTACGTCGCCAAGTTGTGACAGTTGATGATATCTGTGGAATAAGTATTCCCACAGTGCCCAAATTAAATCTACCCAGCAGGTCATGAAATTCTGAAAATTTAACAATTGGCTCTAGCAATCCAGTACAAGTTAGCTCCAGCATACCACCAAGATAGCTAGTCCAAATTGAGATGCATTTTTAAGTGGAAATGCACATTATATTTTTAAGACAGTAAAAAGAAAAAGAATGTAAAATATGTCTGCTTTATATTGAATACATTGAAATATTTTAGATACATTGAATAAACTATATCATTAAAATTAATTGCAGTTGTTATTTACTTTATTTTTTTTAATGTTTATTTTCGAGAGAAAGCAAGCACATGCGTGTGTGCGAGGGGCAGAGACAGAGGATCTGTGCTGTGCTGACCGCTCCTCTGACAGAGGAGACAGAGCTCTCTGTGCAGACCGCAGAGAGCCTGATGCAGGGCTGGGGCCCAGAAACCTCAGGTCCATGACCTGAGCCGAAGTCTGACAACCAACTGAGCCACCCAGGTGCCCTGTTATTTACCTTTTTAAAATGTGGTTTAGAAAATGTAAAATTGGATATGTGACTTAGTTCACATTCTATTCTGATTGGGTGACACTGATTTAGGGAAGAATTTTTTTAATTAACATGTTTACTTTTAAATCATATTTTGTTGATGCATATCATTTTCTTAATTACATTTGGTGACAAAAAGTTGGTTCAAATTAAATTCCCAAAATTCTAACCTGAATAAATCAGAAAATGGTCTTCCAAAGTATGCTATATATTCCAGTTTACCCACCCACCCCCCAAAAAAGCCCACAAAAGCAAAAAACAAAAACAAAAAACAAACCTGTGAATACACACACATATACACATATATATATACATATATATATACACATATATATATACATATATATACACACACACACACACATATATATATATTCCATTAGTACTAAGTGGCACTTGAAAAGATTTCATATTCGACACATCTAGTAAAGATGAGGTTGGTGGCAAAATTTTAAATGTCTAATGTGATCAGACTGCATAACCTTGAGCACACCTATAAGAAATAATGGGTGAGGCAAATTGAAAACTGTAGAGCAAGGCCTGAATTCAGGGACATGTGGTTTTATGGAGTCCTGTAATTTTCCAGTGGCTCACTGATGGCCTGTGAATATACTATACGTGAATATGAAAAGCCTTTGTACTTCAGTGAGCCAACAGATCGGCTTGAAGGAACGGTAATGCATCCTCACAGGTGAGCTGCACCTTAATAAAAGAAGGGAAGAAGTACCAGGACACAAAAGGATGGCTTCAGGTCTAAAAGTCACAGCTGCAGATGACATATAAGCTTTCCAGGGTTACCATGCCCTACCAAGCTTGTCAGAAAACATTTCTTGTAACCCTGCTCAAACAAAAAAGTACAATGATTTCACTTATCAAAAATATAAATTCCAGATTTAATAGGCCTTTCTTACTGGGAAATTCGTAGCATCTGGTATATCATTGTAAGTCACGTTTTTATTATGCTAATATGCATACAATTATTGCTCTCTTTAGAGAATGCCCTGGTAAAAAGGTACAAATGGATTAGAGCTCCACACTGGGTACAATAGAGTGGAAGTTAGAAAGGTGTCATGGAATTTGTGACAGTGGGGTGGAACGTACTCCAGACTGAGCATCAGAAGCCTTCTGTTCCTATTCTGTTATCTCCCTAACCCTATTTAACCCTGGACACTCCATTTAGCCGCTAGATCTCTCTATCTGAAAAATAGGGATAATAGTAGATGCCTTATGAGCTGATTGTGAGCCTGAGTTATGCATTGACTTAAAAAAGGGCTTTGCATGTGGACTATTTTATACAGACTATTCCTGTGAAACAGCTTTAGGGAGCAATCGAATGTCCCCAAAGAAGAGCTAAAGAGGGGAACTTCCTGAGAGAAATCTATCAAGATATGTTCAGATAAATAATTCATTAAGTAAGGCTGTCTAAAATTGGGAGTTCTCTGCAAAGTGTTGAGGAAGCTTCTTAAAACACCAGTTATTTCCCCTGCTCTTCAGAGTTTATAGTTTAGTTTGGAAACTGTGAATAAACACATAAATAGAGGACAATTCTAAGAAACAACTTACACAACAAGCATGTTAGCGTGAATTAGCTGAGTTCTCTTGGCACTTCTGTTGTGAATGAGACCAGACTACGTGTTACTCTGTGTAGGTTTAAGGAAGAAGGTAAATGCTAGGCAGGGGCTTACAAAATGTTTGGATTTAACTGGAAAAGGGAAGGCACAAAAAAGAAACTGGAGTAGTCAGAGCCAAGGATACAGATTAGAGAGACATGAAAAAGTCACAAAACGTTCAGAAGTAAGGCATGGAGGTTTTTTTTTTTTTTTAATTTTTAAATTTTTTTTCTTTTTGAGGGAGACAGTGACACCGTAAGTGGGGGAGAGGTGGAGAGAGGGAGAGAGAGAGAATCCCAATCAGGGTCCTTGCTGCCAGCACAGAACCTGACATGGGGCTCAAACTCATGAAACCACGAGATCATGACCTGAGCCGAAACCAAGAATCAGATGCTTAACCCACTGAGGCACCCAGGCAGCCCAGACATGGAAGCTTTTGACCACTGATGAGGGTCTGGAACATCACACCAAACAATTTGGCTGAGATAAGCTATTCAGTGGAGAAATACTGAAGTTTCTGAGTTCAGTCATGTTTTAAGTAAATCGAAGACCATGATCCCTAGAGCCAAATATTCCAGAGCTGGGAAAGCCCTCTATGAGACCCTCTGTTTATCTTAAAATGGAAGCCTCATGTTTGGATTTTATAAGATTGTTTATTTAAAAACCAAAACTGCCTGCCATATATGTCGATATTTAATAGAGTACCTTTTATTTTGCCTTTAAATAGAATTTTACATTTTAAAAAAGGCTTTCCTCAAGAAGCTCAGCCTAAAAGGCTCACTGGCTGAACACAGAGCAATGTCTTGTCAATGGTGGGGACTGAACTGGCATCTGAGCATTTGGACTCACTCTCACTGGACTGAGAATCACAGAGGAGGATCGGGAAATGCAACAGAGCATCATCTATAGACTGAACCATGTCTTGCAGAAGTGTTAAGAGCAGGCCAACATGTTATGTTGCTATTCTACTCCCATCAAACAGATACTAACAGCTTCACCACTGGGGAGCAGCTGTTCACAAGCTCTGGCCAGCTGTGAGGATAAGCTATACCACAGTAATAGTTCAGGTATGTATCTTGTAGACTTGGGTGGTGACAATGGGGCTGAAGAGGAGGCTAGAGGTCCCCCCAAAAAGCAAAAAAGTCACCACTGATCACAGAAGTGTCATTTCGAATGGTTCCCAATACTGGGGAGACAGCGTGAGGTAGAGAGGGTGGTTGGTATCACTCCTTAGAGGCATTTTTCTTAGAACAGAGTGTTGCTCTATTTCAAATAGTGTCTTATCTTTCTTAGGTATGCACCCCACAGGCTTGGACTGCATTTACCTACCACGATGTGTTGTTAGATTAGAAACCTTATTCATACATTTATGCATTCACTCACTCAACAAAAATGTGGTAAGTATTCCCTCTGTGCCAGGTCTAAACTAGACACCCCACCACAAAAATTTGAGACTGGTCTGTGACACTCCGAGTTGGGGTTATACCTTTATCTTTTCTTATTTTAGACCTTGATCAAGTTCATTCTTGGCATTCCTTACAGGGGAGGGGTGTTCAGCTCTGTTCTTTACCTATAAGACAGCAATTCTCTTTTTTTAGGAAACTGTGGCTTAAAAATAAAGTTCAAGTCTTTAGATATTCATAAAATGTAAGAGGAGATGGTTGCTAAGCATTTTAAAATGGTAAAAATATCAGACAATTGGGTTGGAAACAGGTTTCTATTCAAAGATTGTGCTTTATAGCTATGTTGCCTTTGGCCAGCCACTGGAACTTTCTGGGCACATTAATGAGTTGCAAAACAAATTCTATTTGACCTACATGATAAGGCAGCTATAGAGATGAAATGAGGGAATGTATGTAAAAAAAAAAGTTGTAATGTATAGTATGCATTACAGAGATAGAGATATACACCTCTGTGTGTTTGGCATATACTGAAGAGTGAGAAATATAGAACTCTAACTACAGGAACCATATTTACATAATTGTCACCAGTCAGCTCAGGTGTTTTCTATGAGGGCACTGATCTCACTGTCATGGCTGACATGTGGCAATTCTGAAACTGTAAATAAAGACAAGTAGGATGAAACT
This sequence comes from Felis catus, assembly GCF_018350175.1. Taxonomy (NCBI): domain Eukaryota; kingdom Metazoa; phylum Chordata; class Mammalia; order Carnivora; family Felidae; genus Felis; species Felis catus. The sequence goes on along the minus strand of NC_058379.1, from coordinate 63,118,932 downwards.
TTTTTGATTAGCAGAGGGAAGCCACATGGCCTACAAGTGTTCACAGGGACACACTATGCACATTTATCAGCTTCTTGGGAGCAAAAGTCTCCATCTGTATGTTAAGACCTTATAAGGTTGAGGTGCTTGTATAAAGCAAAGGTTTTTCTTCTACATGGTAATAAAATACTAACAAACACTGGGATACCCAGGCTGTTGCAAATGGGGCCGCCACCTTGGGGGGACTTTGTCCTTAGATGGAAGCTCACTGCTATCCTTGACTGTGGTTGATGCTGTTCTTGTTGTCATATGGCAGAGACAGGACCACTTCTAGAACATTTTAAATGGGAAAATCTTTATTGGTTTCCTGCCCTGAGAATTTCCCTGAGTGGCCTCCTAAGTCAGAAAAGTGTGAAAAGACACTGGTGGCAAGCTGGGTTGTGTAGAGGGAAAAAGCACAGGCCAATTTCTGACCCAACTTACTATGTGTTTCAACTGCTGTTTTTCCTCCCCCACCCTGAGTCAGCTAATCCTGACATGTGAGTAAACGTGCTTCCTTGCATGCACTCAGGCAGGTGAACACATTTATTTACATACTTCATATGGAAAGCACTTATGAATATATACTATGCTATGCACAGAGACAGAGATATGAGAGAGAGAGAGAGAGAGAGAGAGAGAGAGAGAGAGAGAGAGAGAGAGAGAGAGAGAGAGAGAAGGAGAGGTGGGAAGTGAGAGGGAGAGTATTCTCTCCCTGGGAGGAATTGTGATTGTTTTGTGCAGTACTGTATCTCCACCATTCAGAACAGTGTCTGACACCCAGTAAGTGCTTATATTAGGCAGCTTTTACTGAAATTATGCTGCATTAAAAATAAAGACATTCAATAGCTTATAGATCTGAGCATTTGCTTCTTGCTCCTGGATCTGTAGGAGTGCTTCAGCCTGGCTTTTCTCTGCTAAGAGCAGACTTTCCTGGGCTTGCCTCCAGGCTGAGAGCCAGATTCAGATCTTCTTCATGTCTTCACATTAGGGACCCCAGGATTAAACACCCGAGATATAAACCCACTCTCTTTTTTCATAATTAAAATAGTAAAGCACAGATAAAGTCTGTGGGGCTTAATGAAGACCTGCTGGGAAGAGGAACTTGAATTCCCTGTGACTATAGAGGAGTGACCCCTGGAAAGAGATCGTAGACAAGTTACTGTGCCTCTTGGAATAAAGAGAATGGTGGACTAAATCAGCAGTTTTCAAACTTTATCTGGAAAGCTCATTCAGGAAACCTGTGTGCACAACATGGCTTTATCAGACCTAATGGAGGCTCCTGGGCTGCCAAGATGGTCCCTAGGTGGCCCTAAGCATGAGCAGTACTCTAAGGAAGAAGGAAGCCTTGAGCAAGTTTTAAACCCCAGGAGTGGATGTCTGTACAACAGAAAGCATTCTGCCCACGTGCAGCAATGGTCCTCTAAGCATAGCAAGTGCAGAACAGCACTGATGCGTGACCCCACATGTCACCACTCATTTTCCTGACCAAGGGGAGAAGCAGACACCACAGTAACCATAGACTCCTGCCTGCAGGAATGGAGATTGAAATGCTAGAGATAAGTAACAGGTCTCAAAAAAAGAGAGAGAGAGAGAGAGAGAGAGAGAGAGAGAGAGAGAGAGAGAGAGAGAGAGAAATTCTCTCTGTTCCAGGTCATACGATTATATAATGACAGGGTCTGGGGAAAGGCACTGATATTTATGCTGCTCCTCATTTCTTTTACCTTAAAATCAGTTCAGATGTGTTAATGCATGCACACACTCCCAGGGGCATCCCTAAGTCAGCCCCATCGCAGACTAAAAGAAATGAGTCCCCTAAGCTCCTCAAGAGGTTTACCTGCCATTCCAATTTGCTTCTCCTCAAACACTTGCATGCCTTTAAATAAGGATGCTGTGTCAGTGACTCTGTCCAGTTGCTCAGAGCTGGGAGGGATTGAAGATAAATTCTAGAAATGCATTTAATATTTCTTAAGATTTGCAAGCCAGAGACCCTTGACTTGTATTTTTTTTTTATCTTAAAACTGTTGTATGGTAAACAGCTACAAAAATAATCTTCAGAGAGCAGCAGTGTGGCACACACGGATAACACTCAGATGATCTTTTATCATCTCTAAAACCAGAAGACTAGAGGATCTCTAAAACCCCTTCTAGCTTTAAGTCAGGGTAGTTGTGTTACAAGTTAAAATTCAAAGATTTAGTTCATGATCACCAGAGGAATGGGCAAAACTGAGAAAACTATTCTGATTCAGAATCAGAAGGCCAAGAAAGACCAGTGTAGGAGGAGAAGGCTGCTCTGTGTCCTTGCATCCTTGTAAAAAGGCATAGATTCTATCACAGCTCACTGCATCAATACTTGGTCACTCTCAAGGACCGCCCTATGGTCCTTAACATCTTTTGAATTAAGGACCTCTTTTTTTTTTTAACTTTGTAATTTTTTTTAATATATGAAATTTATTGTCAAATTGGTTTCCATACAAGGACCTCTTTTTAAAATGTATCAGTGCAATGGACCTCTCTGCAGAAAAATGTAACATGTTCTCGGGATCACAAAATTGTGAGTTCAGTTTTACACAGTTTGAGGTCCCCTGGAGCTCATCATTAAGAAGTCATTTCCAGGGTAGGAATCCAAGCGGACTCAAAATAATAAGATGACTTTGGAAGGATATAAAAAGAAAACATGATTACTTCAAATTATAAAAAGTATCATCAAATTACAAAGTTTAATCTTTATTATTCTTAAATGCATTTATTTAATTTACAAATAATACACATGTTGAAGGCCACACATCTAAAAATCACAGACACTACGTAACAGTTTGAAGAATAATGTCCTAGTCTCTCTGGCTATTTGCACAGTTAGGTAGGGGTGTGATTTCAGGGCTTTCTTATATTATAACTTTTCTGTAATCCTACTATGGTGTCTAAAGCCCTCATTGCCTGTTCCTTTATAGTTGTTACATACTAAAAGCATGTATTTAGATATGTGCAGTATATAAATCTGATAGGGTTAACCCATGCAGCCAATAACAGTCTATTAATAGAAGATTGTGAATATGCACATTGTTTCTCCAGCCAGCAGGATTCCTGGAAAACAGAGTAACAGCAATGTTTCTTGAGTATTAGAAGAGAAATTAAAGCCCAAAGAACGTACAGAGTCAGCAGGAGAACCAACTTTGATCCAACGTATAGTATGGGACTCGTGTGCTATAGCATGGCCGATGAGCACTAAGTATCAGTGAGCAGGGTAGAATAAGGGTTTAGGATGGAAGGAGAGGTAAACAAAACAGAATTTTAAAGTTATCGAAAATGTGCTTCCCCGTTTCACAATTTTGCCAGTCGGTCCCTATTAGTGAAAACCATCAAATGCTTTCACGCCTACATCTTATAACTTAGATTCATGGTTGAATTCTCTCTAGAGAATTAATTTGAGGGAGTCAAACCCCTGGCCTAGAGCACGGTTTTCCAACTGGGAGTGATTTTGTACCCAAGGAAGATTTAGCAATGTCTGGGGACACTTTTAGTTGTTACAACTTGCAGGGTGTGCTTCTGATGTCTAGTAGGTAGCAACCACTGTGCTGCTAACATCCTAGAATGAACAAGACAGACCCCCCCCACACACACACAACAAAAAAATGAGCTGGCCCAAATATCAACAGTGCCAAGGTTGAGAAACTCTGTCTTAAAGGAAGTAATGTCATTAAGTTTGACCCATGGTAGGTGTCGAGTCCAGAAATGTGTGTTCATCTGGTAACTCCTTGTCTGCTGTCCTAGCCCAGAAATCTCAATCCTGTGGAGCAGCCAGTTTTCCCCTAGTAGAGTCTGAAATATCACTGATTCATCACCAACTATCTATCTCACAATAGGGAGGAAATTTAAGACCAGCTCTATCAAAGGAAGCATAAATCTGCCCTTTCCATCGGCCTTAAAGAAACAGAATTTAATGATCTCAGCTGGGGCCTAATGAGCCAGTGTCGACATCAGAAAGCTGCTCTATGTTTGACGTGCTTGACAGTGTGTTAGGGGAAAATGGGGGCGGGGGGGGGGGAGAATATAGGAAGGCTAATTGAGCACTGCAGCTGAGCAATCCATGGAAGTCTGGTCCTCTAGCTAAAGGTTGTTATGCTTCGATGGAGCCAGAGACAGACTCTGCCATGAGGATGTCACTCTGCCACATGGAAAAAATACGACTTTAAACATAACAAAAGCTGAGAGTATTGGGGAGTCTTGGTTTTAGTTGCAGGAGCTGCTGTCAAAAAGAATCACCCAGCTGTGGCTAACGGTCTGACTTCGATGTAAAGTACACCAGACATTAAAGGGTACCAGGTGCTTCATGTTCTGCTTTGGGACCAGGGAAGGAGACGTGAGGTGTGTGGGGGCTACCATCACAGAGCTGACTGGGCCAGTTCTATGAGACAAGGTCACTGTGCAGCATTTCTGAAATGGTCAGGGGCTTCCAGCAGAGGGGACTGCCATCCCCCCCAATATGGCTGCTCCGGGTGACAACAGAGAAAGACATCAGGAGGATATAAGGAAATGTCAGCAGAGAGGGGGGGATAAATATAATTCTGAAACTGCCTCAGGCAATATACCTCAGCTCTGGGCTGCTGGGAAATGACTGAGGCCAGGACTGGTCAAAAGTGTCACAAGCATTTATGCGCATCGATTAAGTCAGACTTGGATGTGAAGACTGATCTGTCAGCTGCTAGATGTCTGATAATTAACACCTCTCACTCTTTGTTTTCTCATGTTCAAAATGGAGATACTAACAGTTACTTAAAATTTAACTGAAATCATGCAAGTAAATTACTTATGAAGATTATCTGAAACCTTGCCTATAAATCTAGCACAAATAGACCCTTTTTATTGGAATATTTATGAACACATGATTGAAATTGGCCGAGATAAGCAGGTCTGGGAGTGGCATAGGCAACAGACTAACTGGATGAGTTAGTGTTCTATCACCATCATCTCATAAGGGTTGCTATACCACCTGGGACACTTTGTAAGTGAAAGGACTGCCCTGGCTTAAAGCATCCAAGGTCTTCACTAAAATGTGAGCATCCCCAAAGAAACTGACCTATTCCATCTACTAAAAACCTCACTGAAAATTGTTTTAACACATTGAAAAGTTGTGTAGAAAAATGACAAGTTTCGAATGAGTGGATCTGGAATCCTGACTCCAAGTCTAGATGACTGTGTGATGTTGGCCAAGTAACTTCACCTGTCTGAGTTGATGCATCATTATCTGTAGCACAAAACAATGCTAACTACTTCCCCAATCCTTAGAGGCACTGTGACAATCAGATAAGACAGTGAAGACATAAACGTAGCAAAAATTTCCAAGTCTTAAATAAGCAAATAACAGCATTACTAGTACCATTATCTGATTAGTTACACACACATACACGAATGCTACAGAGTGCACACCAGTAGCGAACTCACTTTTGGATGTAAACTAAGAGAAAAACACAAGTCATTGAATTGCCAACATTAGGGTTGAGAAAATGAGCCACATGAGATAGCATTATTCAGGAGCATCTTCCAGAAATGAATGGGCTGAAAGAAGGAAATAATGTGGAATTAGAGAGACCCTGGATCAGGACTTTGCAGACGTTCATGTCAAGCACTGGAGGCAAATGCCGGCCCTGGGAAGTATGTCCTCATCCCCCCTCCACCCCCTTCTCCATCCCTGAAACGACTATCACAAACCTGAGGGAGGAGTGCAAATGATCACTCTCTGAATTTATTGGTTTGTTTAGTGTATTTCTCAGCTATACATTATTAACATCTGGACGCTGGATTTGGCAGAAGTTCCTGAGTCAAACCAGAAAAAGCCTGGATCAGGAGTGTTGGATGTTATCCAAGGGAAGTGTAGGCTAGAAGTAGATTAAGAGGGGAAAAGAGGGACTTGAATGAAGATGTTTGAAACGAGGTGATCAGTCAAGGAATAATGAAATAATGATGAGCATGATGACTGTGTGGATCCCTACAGCGAGGAGAAACCCTGAACTGACAGGAAATTCAGTAATGCCTCTTCTAAAAGAAGCTGGAACAGGGCAGTGATTAAGGACACTACTAAGAGACCCCACAACAGAGGAATCACTGCTATTAGAAGTCTGTTCCCAGGAAGTCTGGAGTTTCAGTTAAGAAATTTAGTCCCTGGTAACCCAGAATTCCAGGTAGGGTCTTAATCACAAGGCAGAGAGAAAAAAAAAATCTTGTATTCAATAAGTGCCCATTGTGTCCTATGGGTTGAACAAGCTGCTATGAAGCCATCATGTTAAAATGTGATGAGACGCTTTCTATCACCCTCATTTTACAAGGCTCAAATAATCTCAGAAATTCAGGTGGCAAGTGGCAAAGACCATGTTCTTTCTAATGCACCTCCTACTACCATGTGCTTCATAAATGTTTAATACTAATTTACTGAAGCAATAATGAACTGAATTTTACTAACCATACTGTCAAAGTACACATGCCCATGTACATTCTCCCTACAAGGCTGTAAGTTCAGAACCCTTCTCCTATATCTCTATCAGCATAATGAAGTATATGGAGAAGCTTAATAAACACATGGAATTTTAAATGACTGAATCAAAAACTTGAACTCTTCTGAGACCTCCCAAATATATAAGGCAAAATCCATACCCCCAAAAGAAATAAAGTAAATGTATCTACACATTAGGTGGTCATTTCTCTCATTTATGAAGAAAGTATTTTGTTTTAACCTTCAAAGTACTTCTCTGGAGATTGCCATCATCCCTCAGAGGCCACCTCTTCCATTCTTTTTTTCATCTAGCAGGTCTAAGGCTGGCTGACTCACTCTACACAGGCAATTACACCCATAAAGACCTTCTCTTCAGGTTCACGCAGTCATAAGCTTCTGGGATTCTCTGCCCTACAACCGCACCCCCCCACCACCACACACACACCCCTGAAGTTCATTCACACTATCTAAAGACTAGGATACACAGTGGGCAGCAGAAAGATCTAGCTGCTGGCATCGCTGTTGACCATCCAGTCTTGAACTTAGAGGCAGAGCACAGTGCTGCCAACAGAAAGCACCCGAGTGTTACTATTTTGTTGAGTGGAGATACAGGGACAGACAGATGGACAGACGGATGGAAGGAAGGAGAAAAACACATATGTATAAAACATGACCCACATTTCTGAATTCAAAGAATCACAGTACTAAGTAATTTCATTTCTCACCCAGATTTTATAACTGATGTCATATTGCTATTTTTATTGTGTACCAAAATATGTAGAATAAAAGGAAATGGTTGCCCCAGGAGATATGGATCAGCACAGAAAGCTCTGTGGAACTATTAAACATTGTGTTTAATCATGTTACATGGGAAGGAGTGACACTGCTTATCATAGAAGACAGGTTTCTGCTTTCCATTTCTTTAAATGTATGTGTGTGTATATGTGTGTGTATATATACATATATATGTATATATACACACATATATATGCATGTGTGTGTGTGTGTGTGTGTGTGTGTGAATGTACTGCATCTAATGTACATTCACATTTCTGCATGCAACATATTCACACCCATTTTAATGAACCCCACTGGGCATTCATTCTTTTGTTAAGCTGGGTTTGGACTAGAATGAGGGCTTCCCTAAACATCAAGCAAAAACTGAGTGTCTACTGATGGCCAAACTGAAACCACTTGCCAGCCCATGGGTACAGCTTCCTACCCTTTGCATATACTCTTTCCTAAAACTTTCTTCCACAGCTTGACCTGGTTATGTGTAAAGTATTTTTCATAACTTACTTCAGTCCTCTATTTCTTCCAAAAGCTCTCCCTGGCCCATTTAGTACACAATGTTTCCTACCATACGTGTTCATTCCACCATTTGTTTCATCCTGCTTTCATATTGTCTCCCCCTCTTTCCTCCTCAGCTACATGCCCACACACCCACCCACCTGAGCTCCCAAGAGACAGGGACCAACATTCATATTTCTATTCCAGTGTTCAGTACTGTGCCTGAGTAATAGTGGGAACTCCTCAAAGGAGTAAAAAAGACATCTATGTTTATGCCTTTATATGAATGAGCTCTAAATAAGATAGAAAAATTATTCGGGCCAAATTTTGGTTATTTGGGAGTCCACTTTGGAGGGGGTGGTTAGCAGATTTAAACACATTTTCTACTGGGGTATAAGGAGTTAAGAAGAATGAACATGAGAGCTTTTTAGCTCTTTTTTTTAAAAGGGGCAGATAGCTGTAGAATCTTTTACTCCTGTTGTGAAACTTGCCAGGGGCACAAGATTTGTGCTATAGACAGTGACTGCTTCATAGGCTGGCCACGAATAAAACTCTCTGATCATCTGTTCTGTGGGTTTTCATTGTAGTGAGTTATAACCAGATTAGCAAATTTCTACCACAGGCTTATGCTCTGAAACAAAGATATAGCTTTGTTATATGGAACTTTTGTTAGAATGGCCTCTGCTATCATGGAATTTTGAGACAATAAGAGGCTGTATTGTTTTCCCCTACACCAACCTTTTCATTGGATTCATGACACCAAATAAGGCAGCACTCTATTTCATAACCTTGGTCATCCAATAAATATTTACTTATCCATCACCTCAGGTGTACCCTGAGTGAAACAAGGCATATAAGCAAGAAAACTATTCTATAAACCAAAAAGGCATCTTTGAGAAACAAGAGGGTGCTAGAAGCATGTACATATGGGATTGTCTATGGCTTTGCCCTCCTTCCCTGCATTCTTTGGGCCTTATCTCAAACAGATCCAGGAAGCAGCGGTGGGGGGGGGGGGGGGCGGGGAGCAAAGATCTCAGACACTCAGGAAAAGGAAAAAGTCTAATTGCATAACTCACTGTGGTATCCAGGCACACACAAAGGTTCATTAATCAGATCTGGCATCCATGGCAATGATAAGAGCAATGGAACAAGCTTCTTACCTCAAAATACCTTCCTCATCTGTTCATGGATAACTAATACCTACACTTTTTCTTTGAGAACAGCCTTTCCTTCCATAAAAAAAAATAAGGTTTTCACTGGCAAATTACCTCTGAGGGGGTGGATCCAAAATTTTAATTCATAATAAAATATGAGAACAGACCGGGGGTAGGACTTCAAGAGGGTAGTGTTTGGGTGGGAGGACCTCTATTTAAGGGGCAAATATAACGACACAGGAAAGATTGAGAATTAAGTCCAGATTTAGCAAAGACTGTAGAATTATTTTACCCTGGTTTCCTCAGACCTTCAGCAGCTGTTCGCTAACAAAGAAAATGCCTACTGAAGCAGCACAGAGCTTAGTAAGCTACACATCCATCTCCTCTAAAATTGGCTGCTGCTACACAACGCTAAGTATTAATCTGGGCATGTGTTCACAACTTTCATTTTTCCTACTAGAAGTAGATGGTGAATTTCTTTTTATTACTCAAGTGTTGTGGGTTGAATTGTAATCAAGCTGAGCAAAAGGTCATATTGGATTACAGTGGGACCTAAATCCAATGACTAGTGTCCTTATGAGGAGAGGGATATTTAGAGACACAAACATAGAGGAGAGAGGGTCATGAGACAGAAGACGCAGTGATTAGAGTGAGGCAGATACAGCCAAAGAACAACAAGGATTGCCGGAGCCACTAGATGCTCAAAGAGGCAAGGAGAATTCTGCCCTAGAGCTTCAGAGAGAACATGGCCCTGCTGACACCTTGGTTTTGGACTTCTAGCTCCTGAACTGTGCAATAATAAATTTCTAATGTTTTAAGTCAACCAGCTTGTGGCAATTTGTTATGTCACCTGTTAGTTAGAAAACTAACACAATGAGTATCATCCAATTCACCTGTATGTTTATCTGTGCGTTGGAACAGATTTCTCCATGGGTCTCACATTTCTGTGTATCTTGTGAACAGAGGCACTGACCAGCTTTTGATCCACACTGTCTTTTTAAGGATGTCTGAACAGCAAAAAACTTGGAAGATAGAGAACCTACCTCTTGATTGTTGGGGATTTGGGGGTTTTTTGAGCCTCCAAGAAAAGGCAGACATTGGGGGACTATGGGTTAAGGAGGACAAAGGCACAGTGAACTATCAACTCCAGTTTGATCTCCCAAATAAACTGAAGATTCCCAACCTCTCAATATCCCCCAGGATATGGGTAGCCTTGCTAGAAGGTGGGGGACTCAGACCTGGAGGGCTTCAGAGAAAAAGAACAGGTATTCAAGCTTCTGTGACTCAGGGGAGCATATCTCAGGCTGCAAAAAGGCTGTGGGTTCGTAACAGAAAAACATAGTTCAAGGGAAAGACCAGTGCTGACATATCTCTCCCACATTTAACCGATTCTCTAACCTGTTTTATGTCTTCTAGTAGACCAAAAATGTCAGCTTTCTTCTCACACTTTAAATAAAAGTACTTCAAGAGTTAGGCAATTATAACAGACTTTTAGGTACCACCAAAGCATTTATGGAAGGAAGTTACACAAAGAACAGCAAAGCCAAATAGGACGAACAGTCAGTCAGCAACGTGGAGGTGGGCACTGACACCTCCTGGCTCTGCAGAACCTCTGGCCTCCCAGTGCAGCAGCATTGCCAGGTAAGAAAGCTTGAACCACCCTCCTCCCCAGCCTCCATCCCTAATACCTGAGTGTGCCTTCGGTCCTGCCAGACCTGCCACAATACACAGCACAAAAACAGGGATCACTGTAGCAGCTAAAAAGGCTTAGAGTTCCTCGAAGTTTCAAGACCAACAGAAAGGTTTTCTTGTAAGAAAATTAAAATGCAAATTGCAATGTCTGCTTAATATCCTTTGGAGAATCCTAATGCTATAAATACACTATTTACTCCTAGATGTGTGCATAGGTGCATAATTGTGTTAATATGCAGGAGGGCAGCTCATCCTGCTTGTTAAATCTCCCCCTACATTTTACAGCTTTACAAATGTCAGGCCGATAGGCCGTAACTCTCCTGTGAGGACCTCATTACCTATAAAGCATTCATATCTGCCACATAAAAGATGCAGGTGAGACACAGATTCAGCAATTAACCCATACATCTTTATCCATCTGACTGGTCTGGCCTACTTTTTTTTTAAACAACAATTATATTTTCCTGGGAACCTTTTACAAAGTACCACTCTTTCTCTTTATGTTCAATTTGGGGACTGGAACTGTCAGTCAAAAGACTTATTTCCTCTAGTAAGTGGTCCAGATGGGGCCCCTTCTCAAAAAAAAAAAAAAAGTAATAATAATCCAAGTAGAGTCCCATATTCTAAGAAATTTTGTAGCACTTCCATTGGCAGGACATCCCCAAGTTCCTTGAGGTGGCCCAGGCAAAACTGCCAAGAAGGAGAGGCTTGCCCTGGACTCCTCCAGGCTCCCTACTCCTGTGCTGCACCTGGCTGGCCACAAACAGGCCTCCTAGAGGTCTGAAGCTTGCCTCACAGACTCACCTCTCAGGGCAATGCCCTTAGCTCTGGTCTTTCTTTACTTCCACCCTCCCACCCCCTTGTCACAACCCATTATCTCAGCAATCAGAAACAGAGGTACCCCAGAAAGTGACCAAGATTCTCTCCCTGACAAAACTCCAGTTAGGTTACCCTGAACTCTTTTTGAGTTAGGCCTGAATTTTGTACTTCTGTATTCATCTCTGCACTGTCCAACTTTAGCCAAGAGTCTTGCTAAGTCAGTTTAACCAGACCCCATCCTCCTGTCTGATCAGGCTCCTCATCCTACACCACCTCCCAGATGGTGTCTGATCACCCTGGCCTGCTTTCAAGAGAATCCTGTCAAGGTCTTGTTTAGCCATACTTCTCCCTTAGCCTTGATGTTTTCTTGTCCTCCTTTTCACCACCCTGCTCCTTGCCCATAAATTCCCACTTGCTCATGACATATTTGTACTCAGAAGTGAGCCTGATCTTTCCCCACCACTGCCAAGTTCTATTTTCCATTGCAGTGGTCCCCATACTTGCTGTCACAGCCACTCCACCAAATCTTCCTTATGATATTTTATTTTATTTTTTTTCCTTATGATATTTTAAATAGAACCACTGACTAAAACAAACAGACAAACAGAAGTTAACAACCAATTTTTGGGAATGGGGAAAAGATTAACATTGGCTCAAAATCTGTGCCCACCCAACAGTCTACCACTCTACTACGCATACAGGAGCATATATGAGCTCCTGTAATCTTTATCATTACCCTCTAGAGAAGAGCAAGTATCTTCCTTATATTTCAAATGTGGAAATGGATACTCAGAAAATCTAAGCAATTAGTCCAAAGTTGCCTGTACTCTATAGGACCTCAGAGCTGAGGATTCCTTCCAGCAAGCACTTACACTCTCCTTTCAAAGGAAGGCTCAGTTATCACTCCTTAGCTCACACAGTGAATGAGAGCCTTTTGTCAAGCAGCCCAGTAACTATTTCACGATTACTTTCTCCTCAGGAGTAAGACATTAACCTAAAGGAATGGAATTAATGACCCTGATAGGTGAAATATTTTTCTCACCATGAACAGACCATATTGCCTCCCCAATAGTTCTACACACAGAAAAACAATCAAATCCGCATTTGCTTTCTATGCTGGGGGTGATGACAAAGGGGTGCTGCTTTCCTCGTACTGCATTAATGTGGAGCTCAACTCGATTTACATTTCTGAGAGGAATCAGCTCAGAACATTTCTATACTCAGCCTGAATGTGAATAGGTTAATTCCCCAGGGAACACTTACAAGAATCTTACAAACAACCCCCAAGAAATGAGAATGTAAGTGCCATTTTTATGACAACTCTCAAGTCCCCAGGATAAAATCTATAATGTCTTACATCTATTAAGGCAATTTATTACCAGCCTGCCTCACTTACCAGGTTCTTTAGATTTTTGAAGGACAACTTTCAGTCACTTTGCCAAAAATGTTTTATCTGAAGCAAAAACTCTTTTTCTCTCTAAGGAGTGTGGTTAGTCAGGTAAGTCAATCATCTTGAACTGTACTGGAAATAACCCTACTGAATTTCACTAATTTTTTTTTAAATGAACATTTATTCTAAGCCAGTATTAGACAAAGTGATCATGATGGATGTTCCATATACTGAAGTTAAAAAATAATAATGCCCCTATGTTTGTATAGAATGTTCAAAGCATTATTAATAATATCACCAACCATTTATTGAGCCCTAAGCACTTTTTAAAAGCTTACTTTACCTAATCATTATAGCCACATTGATTATTTAATGTCCTTAGATAAATCTTAGAATTGATGGAGGGCAAACCCAAGTTCTGAACCAAGTCTGTCTCATTCCCAAACTCATACTCTTCATCCTGGCCAAATACAGCCCTCTCATTTGTAAGATTCTAATCTATCTGCTTCTTGGAACAAGTCACGGACCTATAAGGCACAGCTGATTAGTAAGATAACACAGGCACACTCATGAGGTTCCTGACTCCAGACCTGAACTCTTTTCTCCAAAACATGCCAGCAATCTGAAATAGGACTCAGATTAGGAATTTGCTCCTTGGGCTCACTCTCCAACCTGTCTCCAGTGTAACTAAGGCCAGGGACATTTATGAGTACCATATTTTAACACATTGAACACCTGAAAGCTTTGAATCATGATATATAAATAGGATATCAGATAGAAACACCTGTAATAGACCATGTTGCTGGCCATGAGCGGTAGTACCAATTGCCTGGTAAACTGGCTTTCCAAAACAGCAGCCCTGATGTGTAAGGTCTACCAACTGCCACTGTCTAAACACACCCACTACAGTCAACTTCAAACTACCAACATCACTGGACACGGAATGGGAAAGAGGTGTGCACACTAGGCTTCACAAGCCAATGGGAGCCAGATGGAGCGCAACACTATCAAAGCCACCAGAAATCATCAATTCTGAATCCTTTCTTTGGAAAAACACCTCATGTGTTAGCCATAGCCATCATCCTCACAAATGTTCTGAAAAGGAGGCAAGTAAGAGAGGTACTAATTTCAGGGTTTCTACAACCTTAGACTTGAGATCTGTGCTCTCCTTGGTGGTTTTTGACAACAGGTGAAGAAAGAGCCACTGGAAAAGCAGCATCAACAATGATGGTAGGAGACACAGGATAGGCATGTTTTGTCATTTATGAGAGATTAGACTAAAAAATGACACTGTATGCATACAAAGACAGCCTAAAAACGGAAAAAAAAATCCATCAATAAGGCGCAAATGCATAATTCCAAGTAATCAGAAATGTTCTGAGTAAATAGAAATGTTCTCAGCTGATTCCTCTCAGAATCAAGATTTCAGCCTGAGGTGCAGAGTAAGAATGAGAAAAACAGTTTCACCTAAGTCACTTGTCAGGTTAGCAGGGTTTGCATGGAATGCAGCCAGGAATCCTAGGGATTGGTTATCTTGCATATCAGCCATGTCATTTAAATATTTGGGAACCTAGTTTATTATGCAGTATGAGTAAGTTCTTGAGATCTGCTATACAATATATACCCATGGTTAACAATACTGTGCACCTTAAATTATGCTGAGGATAATAAAAATCAACCAAAGTGGTAAGGAAAGAAGTAAAATTTTCACTATTTGCAGCTGACATGATCCTATATAGAAAACCCTCCATCAAAAAACTACTAGAATTGAGAAATGAATTCAGTACAGTCACAAGATACAAAATTGATGCACAGACATCTGCTGTATCTCTATACACTAATAATGAAGCAGCAGAAAGAAAAATTGAGAAAACAGTACCATTTACAATTGCACCAAAAATAAAAAATAAAAAAATACCTAAGAATAAACTGAACCAAAGAGGTAAAAGACCTGTACTCTGAAACTTATAAAATACTGACCAAAGAAATTAAAGATGACACAAATGAAAAGGCATTCCATGCCCATCGATTGGAAGAACAAATACTGTTAAAATGTCCATACTACTCAAAGCAATCTACAGTTTTAATGAAATCCCTATCAAAATGCCAACAGCATCTTTCACAGAACTGGGAAAAAAATCCCAAAATTTTATGGGACCAAACAAGACCCCAAGCAGCTAAAGCAATCTTGAAGAAAAAAAACAAAAAACAAAAAACAAAAAACCAAAGTATCCACAATTCCAGACTTCAAGTTATACTACAAAACTGTAGTGATCAAAACAGTATGGTACTGACACAAAAACAGACATATTAATGGAAAAGATAAATGGAACAGAAAACCCAGAAATAACCCCATGCTTTATGGTCAATTAATCTATGATAAAGGAGGCAATAATATACAATGGGAAAAAGACAGTCTCTTCAACAAATGATGTTAGGGAAACTGGACAGCTACACGCAAAAAAAAAAAAAAGGAAGAAACTGGAACACTTTCTTACACCACACACAAAAATGAACTCAAAATCAATTATGTATCTAAATGTGGGACACCTGAAACCATAAAACTCCTAGAAGAGAGCACAGACAGTAATTTCTCAGACATTGGCTGTAACATCTTTATAGATATGTCTTCTGAGGCAAGGGAAACAAAATGTATTGGAACTACATCAAAATAAAAATTTCTGCACAGCAAAAACCAAACAAAACTAAATAAGAACCTGCTGATGGGAGAAGACATTTGCAAGTGACCTATCATACAAAGAATTAATACCCAAATTATATAAAGAACATACAACTCAACACCCAAAAAGTGTCTCCCTCTCTCTCTGCCCCTCCTCCCATTCACACTCGGTCTCTCTCTCAAAAATAAAAAATAAAAATAAATTGGGTAGTGACATGAGCAATGAACAAACATTTCTCCATAGAAGACATTCAGATGGCCAAAAAACACATGAAAAGATGCTTTAACATCACTTATCATTAGGGAAATGCAAATCAAACCCCCCAATGAGCTATCATCTCATACCTGTCAGAATGGGCTAAAATCAAAAATGCAAGAAACAACTGTTGGTGAGGATGTGGAGAAAAAGGAACCCTCATGCACTGTTGGTGGGAATGCCAACTGAGGCAGCCACTGTGGAAGACAGTACAGAGGTTCCTCAAAAAATTAAAAATAGAACTACCCTATGATCCTGCAATTACACTACTAGGTATTTATCCAAAGAATGCATAGACAGTATTTCAACAGGACATGTGCACTCCTATGTTTATTGCAGCATTATTTACAATAGCCAAATTATGAAAGCAACCTACGTGTCCATAAATAGATAAATGGAAAAAGAAGATGTGGTATATAGACGCAATGGAAAATTACTCAACCATAAAAAAGAATGAAATCTTGCCACTTGCAACAACATGGATGGATCTAGACAGTATAATGCTCAGTGAAATAAGCCAGTCAGAGACAAACACCATATATTTTACTCATACATAGATTTTTTTTAATGTTTATTTTTGAGAGAGACAGAGACAAAATGCGAGTGGGTGAGGGGCAGAGAGAGAGGGAGGCTCAGAAGCAGAAGCAGGCTCCAGGTTCTGAGCTGTCAGCACAGAGCCCGACGCGGGGCTCGAACTCACGAGCTGTGAGATCATGACCTGAGCTGAAGTCAGACGCTCAACCGACTGAGCCACCCAGGTGCCCCGATAATACACAGAATTTAAGAAACAAAAGCACAAAGAAAAAATAAAAGAGACAAACCAAAAAATAGACTCTTAACCACAGAGAAGAAACAGATGGTTACCAGAGGGGAGGTAGGTGGGTGAATGGTTGAAACAGGTGAAGGGGATTAAGAGTACATTTAACCTGATGAGCACGGAGTTAATATATGAGAGTGTTGATTCAGGTTGAATCACCTGAAACTAATGTAACACCATATATTAATTACACTGGAATTAAAATTTTTTAAAAATATGTGGAGAATAGAGCTCATATGTTCTTACCACTACCACCACCATCACCAACAAAAATAAGGACATTTTTGGAAGTGATGGATAGGTTTTGTACCTTGGTTGTGGTGATGGTATCACGGGTGTATGTATATTCCCAACTCATCAAGATGTATACATCAAATGTGTGTAATTTTTTGTACATCTGTTATCCTTCAATAAATATACACGTACACACATGCTTTTTTTTTTTAAAGCATTTCCTATTATTTTCCAGTCTGGCTGGGTCTCCTTGCTGACACGAGAATGCCTGACAGAGGTCAAGTGACAAATTCAGCATCCTGAAAGATGCAGAACATTTCCACAAAGCAGTCACTAGGGACATTAATTGTTGCCATGCAATTCCTTTCTCTATCCTGTCCCTTGTCTGGTCCTGTGCTTTTCATCTCATGTGGCTCCTCCCTGCCATTTCTATGGCACAGGGAGCCCTTCGTGAACAAGTGTGGAGGCAGGCTCATCCTCCAAATTCTGCCACACTTGGTCATTTGGGTAGAAGGTCAAGGTCGAGGAGACTAAACTGCCTGTTCAGCACCCCCTTTACTAGTCTAGTGGGAACCCTGACTAGCAAAGGGGGGTATGGTTTGAAAACAGTGGAGAAAAAGGAAAAGTAACAAGAACAGAGAATAAACAGCTTAGTTTGCTTCCCTCCCTTGGTGCTGGGCATGCGGCCTCTACCACCTTTCCAGAGGACCTGAGGTCCTATTCATTTGTCTACTCTCCTTCCCTAACAACCTGAGCCTTGGAAGACTCTCTCATTCCTGGAAGTCAGTATTTCCAAAGGAGGAGGTCCTCACACTATCACCTCCAGAGCAGATGGCCGCTAATTGCCACAAGTAAACAAACATAGGCTGTGACAGATACATCTTGTAGCACTGAATATCATTAATTTTCAAGAACACCAGGGGCACCCATTCCCAATTAGTGCAGAGAACAAGGCTTAAAGCAGAACTCAAAGGAGCCGTGCCAGGCTGGTGATGCAGGGGGGCCCAACTCCCATCCTGCCAGCCTCAGACCCGATAGGAAAAATTCAGGAAGCCACTTAACCTTGTTGCCTTTGTTTTCTCATCTGTGAAACAGTGGGTAATAAAATCCCTCTGCTTCCTCACAGGGTTTTATGTGAGTGAACTAATTAATGATTGTATAAAGCCTAATACAATGCAACATATAATTGAAAAGTTTAATCATCAAGGTAATAGTCCAATAATAGTAGGTTGCGAAGCAGTGATAAATAGCCCTTTAAAATGCAGATATTACCATTTTGATATTTTCTCTCTGATCTGCATATTCAAATTAGTAGCATATATAATTTCAGTTTTATGCCCATTTTTACAAGATTGTTTAATTCTACAAAGCTTCTTCCTCTATTGTTTTAATTGTGATATTTCAACCAAGCAGAGAATTGCTGTAGATTCCAGTTAATAACTAAACATTCCAACCCCAAAAGCTTTTATGCCCAGCAGTCTTCACATCAAACTAGATGGTCAAGGATATTCCTACCCTTACACAGTTGGAGAACCCACTACTTTCATTACCATTTTCCATAGAAAATAGAAGGAAGTCTTCTTTCTCAATCATAATTTCTTAGCCCTTTGACCTGTGTGTTCTTCCAGAAAGCTCCTATTTTACCTTTCCCTACATGTAAGCCTTTGAATGAGCTGTTCCTTCCTCCTGGAATGCCCTCTACCCTCCTTCAGAGCAATGTTTCTTTCTCGAAAGTTCCTACTCCTTTTTCAAAAGGTACATTAAGCCTTATTCTGTGACATTTTTTTTTTCCTGAAACCTCCAAGAAAAACTAAGATCCTTTTCTTTCAAGTATAATTAACATCCAGTCTTATATTAGTATCAGGCATACAATATAATGATTCAACAATTCTATACACTACTCAGTAATCATCATGATAAATGAACTTTTAATCCTCTTCACCTATTCCACCCATTCCACCCACCTCCCTCTGGCAACCACCAGTTTGTTCTCTGTATATAAGAGTCTGTTTTGATTTTTTTCTTTGTTCATTTCTTTAATTTCTTAAATTCCACAAGTGAAATCATATGGTATTTGCCTTTTTCTGCCCTATTTGGCTTAGCATTATACTCTCTAGCTCCATCCATATTGTTGCAAACGGCAAGATTTCATTCTTTATTATGGCTGAGTAATAGTCCATTTTGTGTGTGTGTGTGTGTGTAGATATATATACACCTCACCATTTTCATCCATTCATCTATGGATGTACACTTTGGTTGCTTCCATCTCTCATTATAAATAATGCTGCAATAAACACAGAGGTGCATATAGCTTTTCGAATTAGTGTTTTTGTCTTCTTTGGGTAAATATCCAATAGTGGAATTACTGAATCTTATGGCAGTTCTATCTAAAAAAGTTTTTTTTTTAGGAACTTCCATACTGTTTCCCACAGTGGCTGCCTCAGTTGGCATGCCCACCAACAATGCATAAGGTTTTCTTTTCCTCTACATCCTGCCCAACACTTTAGAAACATGTTTTTGATTTTAGCCATTCTGACAGGTGTGAGATTATATCTCATTGTAGTTTTGATTTGCATTTCTCTTATGATGAGTGACGTTGAGCATCTTTTCATGTGTCTGTTAGCCATCTGGATGTCTTCTTTGGAAAAATGTCTATTCATGTCCTCTGCCCATTTTTTAATTGGAGTATTTGTTTTTTGAGGCTTTGAGTTGCTTAAGTTCTTTACATATTTAGGACATTAACCCCTTATTGGAAACATTTGCAAATATCTTCTTCCATTCAGTAGGTTGTCTTTTAATTTTGTTGGTTTCCTTCACGAAATCTTTTTATTTTGGTGTAGTCCCCATAGTTTAATTTTGCTTTTGTTTCCCTTGCCAGAGAAGACATACCTATAAAAATGTTTCCATGGTTGATGTCAAAGAGTTTACTGCCTATGTTTTCTTTCAGAAATTCTATGATTTCGGGTTTCAATTTATCTTCTTAATCTATTTTGAATTTATTTTTGTATGTGGTATAAGTGATCCAGTTTCATTCTTTTTCCTGTAGTTGTCCAGTTTTCCCAATACCATCTGAAGAGGCTTTTTCCCATTGTATATTCTTACCCCTTTGTCATAGATTGACCATAAAGCATGGCCAGAGCTTTTTATTCTATTCCATTGATCTATATCTGTTTTTGTGCAAGTGCCATACTGTTCTGATTACTACAGCTTTGTAGTATATCTTGGAGTCTGAGACTGTGATACCTCCAGTTTTGTTCTTCTTCTTCAAGATTACTTTGGCTAGTGGGGGTCTTTTATGGTTCCATACAAATTTTAGGACTATTTGTTCCTGTTCTGTGAAAAATGCTGTTGGTATTTTGATAGGGATTGAATTAAATCTACAGACTTCTGGGTGCCTAGGTGGCCCAGTTGGTTAAGCATCTAACTTTGTCAGCTGTGCTGACAGCTCAGAGCCTGGAGACGGCTTAGGATTCTGTGTCTCCCTCTCTCTGCCCCTCCCCCATTGTGCTTTTCTCCCTCTCTCTCTCTCAAAAATCAACATTAAAAAATAGTATTATAGAAAATAAATCTATAGATTGCTTTGGGTAGTATGCACATTTTAACAATATTAGTTCTTCCAAAAGGATCCTCTTATCTTTTTAGTGCCTCTAATATTTACAGAGGCCTCCATTATGGGATTGATCACAATGTGTTGTTCTGATTACTAACTATTGCTAGACACTAAGCAATTTAAGGACAGGAAATATCTCTTCTAACCTGATGCATCTCCTTTTCCCGGTGCAGTAAATGGCACAATATAAGTATTCAACAAGTACTTTGGTACTGATTAATAAAGTATGAAATCTTATGAATTCATTGCTGAAGGAATTATAGCTTTGTGTCAGGTATTTTCTCATTTAATCCCTATTTCATCATGTGTGACTCTGCAAAAAAAGAAAATGTGATTTTAAGCAGTGTTCTCACACTTGATACAGTTGAACACTGCATCTTGCTCAAATCCATATGCCTTACAAGGAAAGTCTTCCATGATTGGACACCTACCTTTCTAACTTTAAAACCAATCACTTGTCCCCAAAAGGATACCTACTGGAATCAGACCAGGCTTCCTACAGCCTCCTGAATCATCCCTGCTGCATGATGCCTATGCCTATGCATCCATCACACTCTGCCAAGGCCTTTCCACCTTGCTTGATAACTGAATTGAGGAAGGAGTAGGGGGTTATTATCTCCTTTGGGCTTTGCCCTTGACACTCTGTGCCCCACCTAAAAGATGGGTGCTTTATATTCTTTGTACTTACCCAGGGTCTTTACAAACTACTCCTCTTGATTTATCTCATCACCCTAAATGAATATTTCTATACCTTCTCTGCTTCAAGCTGCAAGCTCCTTGCAGATAAGGACAGTGTTTGATTCTGCCTTGAAAGAGAAGATCTTATCACAGGGCCTGACACATAGTTAATGCCCCCATGAATAGTTGTGGAATGACTGAATGAATGGCTGATAGTTCTGCCTGTTACACAGGCTGTTTGGAAGGGGACAAAAACTATAGTGTCCTGATCTTCGACTCTCTAACTATGAAGCATCAAGTTTTATATGTAAGATATATTTGAACACTCAACTTATTTCCACTAAATTCACTTGCCATCATTTTCCCAGGATACAATATGTCTGCACACCTTCCCCCTTCCTTTGACCATTATGTCCAGACACCCCACTATACAACTTCCTGGTCCCAGTTGTAGAATCATTTTCAGATTACTCTGAAAAGAGTTATTTCTAGCCTGCACAACTCTAGCCAATAAAAGGAGATTTCCCAACCCTACATGAAAATCGTCCACCTCACTTGAGGCTTGGAGAGCTTGAAGGACAGCGATTGTGAGCACTCAGGAGTGATCCAGCACATGCTGAAGTTGAAGAATCCTAGAGATTGAGAAGAGACTTACAGTTTGGATAACAAGTTTAAAAAAAATGTCTGCATTTCAGCAAACTTCTCTAATATATGCATTTTGGAAAAAAAATTATTTCTGCACCAAAACTGACAGACTAATAAATTTCTCCATTTCTTTCACTGAAGCATTTCATTGTGCAGCTCAGAAGCGGCTGCTAATTAAAACTAAATATAAGCATTGGTGATATAATCTTGTTCTAGAATTATTATATAGAAGATGGGAAACCAAAGAGCATTTTTTTTGTACAGAGTGTAAAAAAAACCCAATATCTTCATTTTCAAGGAACGACCCTTGTTCAAGGCTGAATAGGATTTGAAATATACATATGTCTTTTACCGTCATCATCAACTATCATTTCCTGAGCACCATTTATCCATAGTTTACTGGATGGGAGGGCATTCCCCTTTGCAATACCATTAGAATAAGGGATCATGAAGGGATTCTCCATGACTAAGTCTCCAAGATGTTATCAAAATGATCCAGAGCTCCAAACCCAAGCTCCAAACAGAATATTAGAGTTAAGTTCCTTTGATGTCACGTAAAAGAGAAAAATCCTAGCTTCATCCTGACAGAAAATTTATCAGTTATTTATAAACACCTCAGAAGACCATGTACTAAGGCTAGGCCATAAACTTCTTTTTCATTGTATCTCTTTTCATGTCTATGCTTAAAAAACCAAGGAGCCCTCATTTTCTAAAGCACACCAATTCTTCCCCTGATAGTAATGATAAGAGTGCACCTCAGCTGAGTCCACTGAGTCATGTCTTGATGCGGCCCATAATGGCTACTATATGACATTTTGGTGGCTGGTCCTTTTAGGAGATAAAGCCCACAATTATGTCACTATAGCTTTACCTCATGGGATTTTTATCTATCTTGCTTCTAGATCAAGAGAATTTTCTCAAGCGAGACTGCAAGATGTCAAGAAGAGAAGAGAAACACTGCTACAGTTATTTGCCCTGGTTCTCAGTTCCTTTTCAGAAGAAAGTGACTTCTGAGCAAGATTTAGAAATAAAACTGTGAAGTTAAGCACAGCCCTTTTTGAAAGCCCTGGTTTACTTTTCACACATGCTCTTCCTGTTGGGCTACTTCGTCTTTCTTTCTTCTTCCTTCCTCCTCTACAACTACTCCTGGTGAAGACTCTCAGACCACTCATTTATGGCTTCGTGTGACTTTAAGTCACACTTTAATAGGACTGTTTTTAAGTACTTTTAACATCACCATGACATGCTTAGACCACTGCTAAATATATTCTGTTAACAGTGAGTGAACAGAAATAGTCTTTTTGGAGCAAGAAACTCTACCCTTGTGTAATCAGAATTAGGTTTCTAGCATTTCCATCTAAGCATATATAACTTAAAGTAGATGTTTTTATCATTACTAATCACCTCAAATCATTTGCTCATGCTGTTTCCCCTCTTCCATCCTCGTGGAAAGAATTCATTCCACCTGCTGCCAAGATAGGATAACTTATGCCCTTTACTCCCCTGGGGAGACATGGAAGCCCTTTAACTCTAATCCCTACATACACAGGTCTGTTGGGGGCTGTTTACTAGACTAAAATACAAGTTTTCTGAAATGCTTCTGATGCCTCTGTTCAAGATATTATTTTAACTCTGCACAAGAGATATAAATAAATCTCAGACTTTTATCTTGATTCAGTCAATACTTGGTTAGTCACAAATGAATACTTTACCCTAAATTTGTTTTCACTTCAGACTTCTCACTGTACAAAATCTGATTCTGTAGAAGAAATAGCATGCAACCTTAGCAAGCATCTCAATGTTCATTTTTTTAAATTAGTGGTTTTTATCATAAAACTTTAAACAAAAACTGAAGTGTACAAAGTTATGAGATATATTTAATTATGTGGTTCTTGAAACAAGCTATGAATATTGGCCCCTATGGTAACATTTATAAATATTTTAGATATTGGAAGTTTCAGTAAAATAAAGCATGTGGCTACCCTTGCTGAGCACTTATATGAAAAGAATATTGATTTGGATTATGAATTCAGTAACTTAAAATCATAGAGTGTTAGCACTGGAAGAAAAGGGGCCTTGGAGATATTGCTGATATATTAGAACCTGTACCAAATGCTTTCAATGAAATTGAAGGAATTCTCAATCAGTCCTATGGGTGCTCAGGATAAGGGAATAAAGATTCTCATATCTGTTCTTTGACACAGCATTTAATTTCCTGGGGGTAACATTTTTCTGCTCATCATTGGCACCAAAACTTCAGTCTGTAATCCCTTAACCATAAACTCATTATCATGCCTTATACATGATACTAATGTTAGCAACAGACTGAAGAAATTATGTTTACACCATAGCACCCCTTCTCTGTCCTTTCTCTATCAATAAACATTTATTGAGCATCTACTAGGTGCTGGTCATTATTCTGGGTGCCACGGATGACAGGCACAGATCATTGCAACCACAGTCTCTCCTTGCAGAGCACCCAGTTTAGCAAGTGAGTCAGATTTTAGCAACCAAATCAATGGGTGAATGAATGATGAATAAGATACCTGGGATAGTAAAAAAGTTTACAATGAGAACAGGGTAATATATTGTGCTAGAACATTACTGAATTATGCATAGAAACAGAGCTTTTTGAGAGCCTGATAAACAAGGAAGAGCCAACTCTGCAACATTATGGGAGGACAGCGCGTCAGACAGAGGGATCAATAGAGCAATGACCCTGGGAAGAATGTGGGTAGGGATGAGAGGCCAGATACTTGTGAGGCAGCCAATTCTCTTCTCCCAGTGGGGTCCTCTCACCTATTCCCACTGCACAGCATCTATTCAGACCCATTCCCTTGGGCTTTGCTGCCTTCCCATCAGACGCAGTTTCCTTGCTTTCATGCTTTCCTCTTTCTTTACTGCCACTCAAAATGTCTTCATGTACAAGAGTTCTAACTATGTCCCCCTGTCCTGAGCAGAGATTCCCTCTGGAGTAGCGCAAACTCCTTAACCTCAGCTTCCACAACCCCCATATCATGAGGTTCTGGGCCCTCATGTTTCCATTCACTAGTGCATTACTATAGACATGCCATGCATTGTGTTACCCCCATGTGTTTGTTCAGACCACTCTCAGTCCCCTTACACATTGCTTTACAAAGTTTGTCCATATATTTAAATCCTACATACACTTTAAGACCTATACTTAAGACACTGAGATCTAAGACCAAACAAGTCTTTTCCCTCAAAGTTTTCCTTATTTATCATAGTTTGAGGTACCTCATATTCTTTCAAAGTCAATTCCTGTCTGTATAATTCATTTGTCCACTAATCAAGTTCCACTTTGTAACACCTTCTCTTTAATTACCGAGAAATACTACATATTTTATCCTTACTCATTTATATGATCACTTTGGTCTCCCCAATTATAAATTGAGAACAAAACCATGTTTCATGTTTCTTCTTTTCACCTAGACATCTCAGCACAGTGCCTGGCACGGAGTAGGTGTTGAATATCTGCTTCTAATTTGAATCGATGTGAACACAGCTCTGCCTAAACATGCATAAGAATGTTTTTTAGTGGTCATTCACTTAATCTGGGAGTTCCCTTCTTCAAGACTCACATAAAACAAATGAATTATGGTACATCCTTAGCAAAAGGAAAATGTCAAGCCCCAAGCCCCTTCCCAGCAATATACATGAAATGTACATTAGTTTTCAGGTTTATTGACTCAGGAAAAGGAAACCTCAGGAGGTAACACTACACAGGCAAATTAATGATTCTGTGAATGATGAATGGAATTTCATAGAATTAGACAAGAGACCCCAAGGACAGCTGTCTAGCCAGCATGGAATAAGCACAGCAAAGAAACAAATGCACTTAAATAAATGTCACACCTCATATAAAACCTGAAGAAACCCACAACGATGAACACTAAGAACTACTTTCTCATGCCAAATTTGATAATAGTATAATTTTCCCAGAAGGAAAAAAAAGTATTTTATGAAAGGTATAATACTTGGAATTATACATTTTTACATTGGAGATAATTGACAGTAACCATTCATTTTGAAGATGAGGAAAGTAAGCTTAGACAGGAGAATACCTCTTGCTGGAGAGAGGTATTCTAGAGTGGAGATATTGCTTCCTCTATCTCCACTACCCACTGGAGAGAAGAGCTGTTTCTAGTACATGGTGACAGTTCCAGGGACTGGTTTGTGTGGTCAGCCTCTCTGCCATGACCACCATTCTCTCCGGAGCACCCTCACTCTAGGTCACCAACTCCTGAGGGACTCAGATCCTCTCACTCATATCACGTCCTTGGGTGCTGGCAGAACTCATCACTGGGAAGTCATAAGGCCATCTAACTACCACTCCACACTCAAGGTATCCCTAACTCATGTCCTGCCTCTTCTCTCAACTCCACACTGCTTGGGCCTTCCTCTTTCCAGGACTCAAATCCCAACTGCTTCTCAAACACAAGCATTTCACTTGAGACCGCAGAATCCTCTGTCACCATAAACCCCACCATCTTCAACTCCTTCAAGAATTGTCCCGCCCCTCTCAGGCTTTGGCAGATACCACGCGGTGCCTGGAGGATATTACGCATAATAAATGCATCTCAAATAGAAACTTCTCATTCCCCATGATCCCTGTCACTAGGTCTCTAGTGTTCCTTTCAGAATATCCCTGCATAAGCCTTTAAAAAGACAAGAAACAAAAACAAGCAAAAAAGAAGATCTCTTGTGGCTCTTTACACCTACTCATATTTTTCAATACCTCCTTATCATTGGAATCTCTCATGCTCCTCGTCATTCACCCATATTCCCTGAATCCTTTGAGTCAAAGCTCACCATCCTTTGGCCCATCCCATATTCTGCCTTCACTGTGGGCGCCCTCAGTACCCCTGGTTTTCAGCCATCTCACAACCAGTACCACCCCCCTACATTTTTATTATCCAAGGCATCTCAGCTCTATTTCTGCAATCAAATTGTCTGCCCTCACCCTGGACTTTGTCACTGCCCAGTATTGTTCCACCTCTAAAACATTTGATCTAAAACTTAATTCTCAAATAACTCAATGGCCCAGTCACAGGAAAATGGTTAAACTATTGTAAATGTATTATACAAATAAGCTATATATAAATGGAAATCCACTAAAATATATTAATTTAAAAGTATTACAATATATTTTTGTAAAAATAAATAATGTGCAGCAATGTGTATATATGGAAGTGCCCAGAAAATTTTCCAAAAAAAAAATAAATAAATAAAGTTAACACCAAATTGCTGAGTGTGGCCACTTTGGGAAAGAAATTGCTAATAGGGAAGACAGATGGTACTTCAGTATTTTACCCTCTGTAATTCACTATGCCCTTTCAGTAAGAATACATTTATACATGCTTTGTATAATTTTTAAATGTATACATATGAAAAATAATTCCACCCTGGGCACAAACTTTATTGCTTTTAGCGCTCACAGTTCTCTTAGCTATATTTTGACCACAGTGAGATCTACTGTTATGTTTCTTATTTTTGTTTCCTTCCTCCTATTTTTTAAGTTTTGGTTTTGTTTGTTTGTTTGTTTGTTTGTTTGAAAGAGTATGCTTGAGCAGAAGAGGGGCAGAGAGAGAGCGAGACAGAGAGGATCCCAAGCAGTCTGTCAGTGGGGAGCCCAAAGCAGGGCTAGAACCCATGAACCCTGAGATCGTGACCTGAGCTGAAATCAAGAGTCAGATGTTTTGTTTTTTTTTTTTTAACGTTTATTTATTTTTGAGACAGAGAGAGACAGAGCATGAACGGGGGAGGGGCAGAGAGAGAGGGAGACACAGAATCGGAAACAGGCTCCAGGCTCTGAGCCATCAGCCCAGAGCCTGACGCGGGGCTCGAACTCACGGACCGCGAGATCGTGACCTGAGCTGAAGTCGGCCGCCCAACCGACTGAGCCACCCAGGCGCCCCAAGAGTCAGATGTTTAACTGGCAGAGCCACCCAGGGGCCCCCCTCCTATCTTTCTTTGTGCATCTACACTCCTTTTCTGATCGCTTCAAATATCTTACTATAATTTTGTACAACTTTTACATTTTCCTTTTATCACCTCTACCTACTATTATCCCAAATTAGGATGGATTCAACTGTTCACGTTGTCCTCCTATCCAGACTACTGGCAGCACCTCTTCCTGCTTCAATGACTCCTCTCCATTACAGGTTATTTTCCTCTAACTGTACCTACAATACTGGGGTTTCTCAGAGTTTTGCCTGAACATCTCTTCTTTCCTCATTTGACAAGCCCTTCATGCAGATCTCATCTACTTCTGTAACTTTAAGAAAAGCATCTGGGGCCCCTGGGTGGCTCAGTCAGTTAAGCATCCAACCCGTGAAATTGGCTCAGGTCATGATCTCATGGTTCATGAGATACAGCCCTGTGTTGGGCTCTATGCTAACAGTACTGAGCCTACTTGGGATTCTCTCTCTCCCTCTCTGCCCCTCCTCTGCTTGCACACATCTGCTTTATCTCTCTCAAAATAAACAAACATGAAAATAATTTCCAAGTCTTTACATCATCTTATGCCCTTCTCCTAAATCCAGCCTCATGAATTCAGTTGGCTCCATGTGATTCATGAATAACTCAACCTCCATGCAGTCAAAACCACATTCTCTTTCTTGTCCCCAAATCTGCTCCTCTTCCACTATTTGTTATCACTATCTCAGGGGTGACTCCCATGTCCTCTAGTTTCCCAAGCCACCAGATCTTCTAATTTGAATGTTTTAGCTCTGAATTATGCTACTTCTTTGCTCTCCACATTCACCCATTCACTTATTTAAATAAGTGAAAATGTTTATGTCAGATCATCATCTCCTCCTGCCTGTATGATTGCAAGGACTCTTATCTAGTTTCTCCCATTTCTGCTTTTCTTTCCTCTAATCCATTTCTCACACAGCCTGAGTAATCTGATTCTCAAATGTGATCATGTCGCTTTCCCTGATAAAAGTCACTTAATAATCTCCCTGATAAAAATAAGTTCAAAGTCCTTTATAGGGCTAACAACACTCTTCACAGTGGACCCCAGGTTGTTTCTTCAATTCACACCACTTTACTCACCCTTCACCTTCTATGCTCCATCTGAAGAAGCTTCCTCAAAGTACTGTGCTTTCTCTTTCCGATCTCCATGTCTTGACCAACACTGGAACTTCTGTCTGCACTGCCCTCCCACCACTCTGCCTTGGGCAAATTCTCACTCTCCTTTTTAGTCTTGAGGTTGAGGTTATTTCTTCCTCTGATTCCCTAAGAACCTTAACTACTCTTTCAATATTATCCATGTCACTCTATATTATAATTGACTTTTTATTTCTCTGCCTCCTTCACTGGACTATAAGTAAGTGCCCTGAGAGCTAGGGCAAGGCAATCATAATATACAAGGTCTGTCACATGGCAAGAATAGGACACCAGCCAAACGTAAATGACTTCAGAGTTTATCCCTCCAAATGAAGTCTCTACCTTAATCTTCATACACATAACTCACATCATCTATTCGACTTAACATATCTCAGTATTTCAAGTGTTGTGAGTTCAACACATTTAAAATCCATGCCCAATTCCCCTCAGAACCACCTTCTCTGCCTCCTGGCTGAGTTTCCTTTACTGGTGACTTGCAGCAAGTCCACCCAACATCAGCCTTCACATTGGTCTCTCAACCTTCAGCTTGTTCTCCTCTGACCCTTTCTTCATCCAGTCACCTGAGTGACTTTACAGAGGCTCAATAAGAATATGCTACCCTCCTACTTAAAACCATGTCCTCACTCTTTTGGTAGGAATGTAAACTGGCACAACCACCGAGGAAAATAGCATAGAAGTTCCTCAAAGACTCAAAAGTAGAATTACCATATGATCCAGTAATTTCACTACTGAGTATTTGCCTCAAACATACAAAAACACTAATTCAGGGGTAACTGGCTATCTCAGTCAAAGAAGCATGAAACCCTTGATCAGGAGATTGAGACTTCAAGCCCCATGGTGGTTGCAGAGATTACTTAAACAAATGAACAAAAAACTTTAAAAAAACCATTATTTCAAAGGTATACATGTACCCCTAAGTTTATAGCAGCAGTATTTACAAATGCCAAATTGTGGAAGCAGCCCATGTCCATCAACTGATGAATGGGTAAAGAAGATGTGGTATGTCACAAAAATAAACTCAAAATGAATGAAAGACCTAAATGTGAGACAAAACCTTACAGGAGAAAGCAAGCAACGACCTCTTTGACCCCAGCTGCAGCAATTTCTTGCTCGACACATCTCCAAAGGCAAGAGAATTAAAAGCAAAAATGAACTACTAGGACCTCAATCAGATGCCATATCAGATAAAGGGTTAGTATCCAAAAATCTATAAAGAACTCACCAAACTCCACACCTGAAACACAAATAATCCAGTGAAGAAATGGGCAAAGACATAAATAGATACTTTTCCAAAGAAGACATCCAGATGGCCCACAGACACATGAAAAGATGCTCAATGTCACTCATTATCAGGGAAATACAAATCAAAACCACACTGAGATACCACCTCATACCAGTCAGAGTGGCTAAAATTAACAGTCAGAAAATGACAGAAGCTGGTGAGGATGTGGAGAAATGGGAACCCTCTTACACCGTTGGTGGGAATGCAAACTGTTGCAGCTGCTCTGGAAAACAATGTGGAGTTTCCTCAAAAAATTAAAAATAGAACTACCCTATGACCCAACAATAGCACTACTAGGAATTCACCCAAGGCATACAGGAGTGCTGATTCATAGGGGCACATGTACTTCAATGTTATAACAGTGCTTTAAACAATAGCCAAATTATGCAAAGAGCCTAAATGTCCATCAAATGATGAATGGATAAAGAAGATGTGGTTTATATATACAATGGAATACTACTTGGCAATGAGAAAGAATGAAGTCCTGCCATTTGCAGCAACGTGGATGGAACTGGAAGGTATTATGCTAAGTGAAAGTCAGTCAGAGAAGGACAGGTATCATGTTTTCACTAGTATGTGGAACTTGAGAAACAACACAAGACCATGGGGGAAGGGAAGGGGGAAAATAGTTACAACAAAGAGAGAGGGAGGCAAAGCATAAGAGACTCTAAAATACAGAGAACAAACTGAAGGTAGATGGTGGGGTGGGGGAGAGAGGAAAATGGGTGATGGGCATTGAGGAGGGCACTTGTTGGGATGAGCACTGGGTGTTATATGTAGGCGATGAACCATGGGAATCTACCTCCAAAACCAAGAGAACACTGTACACACTATATGTTACCCAATTTGACAATAAATTACATTAAAATAAAATGGTCAAAAAATTTAAAAAAAGATGTGATATGTGTATGCACATGCACATAGACACACAATAGAGTATTATTCAGCCATAATAAGAATAAAATCTTGCCATTTGCAAGGACATGGATGGAGCTAGAGAGTATAATACTAAGCAAAATAGACAAAGACAAATACCATATGATTTCACTCATATGTGGAATTCAAGAAATAAAACAAAGAAGCCAAGGGGAAAAAAAGAGAGACAAATTAAGAAACAGATTCTTAACTATAGAGAACAAACTGATGAACACCAGAAGGAAAGGTAGCAGGGTGGTGGGGGGATAGGTGAAATAGATCATGGGGATTAAGGGGCATACTTGCCATTATGAGCACTGGGTAATGTATAGAATTGTTGAATCACTACATTGTATACCTGAAATTAATATTACATTGTGTGTTACTAGAATCAAAGTAAAAACTTTATTTTAAAAAGGACAATAGTGTTTGGAGTATCTTAATGCTGGCATCTTTGTTACAGAAAAGCAACATCAGGGATTAGCTATTAAAATTCACCATCCCTTGGATGTAGCCTCATAACTAATCATGGTTAATTTATTTTTATTTACCCTCAGGGCCTGAATCAAAGTCGTTGCTTAACCGACTGAGCCACCCAAGCACCCTGGGCCTACTACAGGTCTTAATCAGAACCAGTGCTCAAATATTCTTTGTTATATGGTTTTTATTTCTGTATTTAATTGTCCCACAAGTGCTGTTTTGTAGTTATTTTGTTGGAGAGATTAATTCAGTATTAAATTACACAAGAAAAGCAAAAAAATAAAAAATAATCCCACGCCCCCAAAAAACTATGTGCTCACTAAATATTTGTTGCATTGAAGAATAAACATTAAATGAGTGATTGAAAACATAGTTCTGATAAAGTGGAGAGAATTTTTGGCCTAAAATCAGGATATGACAGGACTACCACTGTTGTTTGCAGTTGTGTGATACAGGGTTGCCAGGTGAAACACTGCATGAGACATATTTATCCTAAAAAGTATTTTGTTGTTATCTGGGATCATATTCAATTGGGCATCATGTTTTTATAGCTGCCAAACCTGACAACCCTAGACCCTGGGTACAAAATAGGGTTGAGCCTCAGCTTCACTATCAATGAAACTGCTAATTATATGTACCTCATCTGGAGGGACTAAATCAGATAATCTGTGGATTTCTTTATAAACAGTAAAGCATTTAAGAATCCTAATAACTACTATCCACTACACAAACCTTCAGGTCTCTGCATACTGAGTGTAGTGGTCTTTCCAATTCATTTGCCATCCATTCCTCCAACACTAACCAACTCAACAAAATATTTGAGGAAAGTATTTTAAAATTATAACATTTTGCCATTGATTCAGATCTGTTACTTTTACAACAATATCTTAGGTGGAGACAAGAAGATGGCAGGTAGAGTAGGAGGACCCTAGACTCGCTTCATCCCATGAATATAACTAGTTAAGTCTCAAATCATTCTCAACACCTGAGAAATTAACCTGAAGACCAGCAGAAGAAACTCCACATCTTAATATATAGAGGAGGCCACATAAAAGAAGGTAGGAAGTGCAGAGACACAGTTTGGGAGAGAAATAGATCCTGGCCACGACAGTGGGGGAGGGAGCCATGGTCATGGAGAAGGGTGAAAGGCTAGCACATAGGAGAATGCACAAGGAAAAT
The DNA here is from genome assembly GCF_018350175.1 of Felis catus. Lineage (NCBI taxonomy): Eukaryota > Metazoa > Chordata > Mammalia > Carnivora > Felidae > Felis > Felis catus. The sequence continues at coordinate 63,086,151 of NC_058379.1, read as the reverse complement.
GAATCCCCATACCAATTGGCTGGGAAAGTGAGAAGGGATGAATTTCATGAGTTCTTTCAACCAGTGGGACTTAAAACCTAGAATTTTAAAGGTCAGCATGCTTGGCTCTGTGAAGGTTCAAGGGCATCGGGGCTGCTCTTGGAAAGAAGGCAGGCAAACAGCCAGGGAACATACAGAGTGAAACAATGATCTGAACAGTGCCTGGGACACACAGAGAGACCCCTCTTGGAACAAAGAAACTGGTGGGTGCCATTTCCCTCCCCTGCCCCTCAGCCTAAGCACAGGGTCACAGGCAGAACCAGTGCAGCACCAACACTGGCTAACTAGCTTACATCAAGCCCTGCCCCACACATGTACTCCACAGGAAATGCCCTTCTCAGTCACATTTGCCTCAGACCCAGGACAGCAAGCTCCCTTCCCTAGAAGGCCAGCCCAACTCCTGCTCACACTGTGGCTCCCAACACAGCATGGCGTGGGGGTAGGGGTGGTAGTTTGCAGAGCCTCAATTCTGGCAGCAGTGGTGACCGGTCTCATCTCACAAAGAGATCAGAGCCCACGTAATCAAAACTCATGACATTCAGGCCAGGAACCAAACACTGCCCACATCAGGCAAACAGAGCCTTGGTAGACAACTAGCATGAAGGATAACGCAGCTATGACAAAACAGCAGAGCACACACAGCACATATTAGAGACATCCCCAGAAGTGCCAGGCCCTAGGGGTCAGGGGGCACTATACAGCAGGACACTACAGGAGCTTTTCTTCATGAGGCCATTACCATTAAAAACAGAGACCTAACTCAATTTCCCAACACACAGACACAGAAACGTACACAAAATCAGAAGACAGAAATTTATCCCAAATGAGAAAACAGGACAAGGCCATGGCCAGAGATCTAAGCAAAACAGACATAAGTAACATGTCTAATGGAGAATTTAAAGCAATGATCATAAGGATACTCACTGGACTTAAGAAAAGAGTGGAAGATATGAGTGAGACCCTTAACACAGCAATAAGGAATAACATTGCAGAGATAAATAACATAGCACAATAACTGAAATGAGAAACATGCTTGATGGAAAGAACAGAAGGCTGGAAGAAGCAGAGGAACACATTCATGACCTAGAAGACAGAGTAATGAAAATTACTCTAAATAAAAGAGAAAAAAAGATGCAAAATGAGAATAGATTTAGAGAACTCAGTGACTCCAACATATGTAATAACATTCATGTTATATGAGTCCCAGAAGAAGGAGAGAGAGAGGAAAGGGGGCAGAGAATTTATTTAAACAGATAATAGCTGAAAACCTCTTTAACTGGGGAAGAGAGCATATATCCATATCCAGAGGGCACAGAGAACTCCCATCAAAATAAACAAAAGCAGAACCACACTAGGACATACTGTAGTTAAATTGGCAAAGTATAGTGATAAAGACAAGCAACAAGACAAAAGAAGACAGTAACTTACAAGAGAAAGCCCATAAGGCTAGCAGACTTTTCAGCAAAAACTTCCCAAGCCAGAAGGGACTGGCATGATACATTCAAAGGGCTTAATAGGAAAAATCTGCAGCCAAGAATACTCTATCTAACAAGACTATCATTCAGAATAGAAGGAGAGATAAAGAGTTTCCCAGAAAAACAAAAACTAAAGGAGTTCATGACCACTAAACCAGTGCAGTAAGAAATATTAAAGAGGACTCTGAGTGAAGAGGAGGAACAAAAACTGACAGTATAAAGGTAGGAAACACAAAAGCAGTAAAAATGAATATTTATTTTTAAAAAAAGCAATCGAGAAACTCAAAAACAAAAGGATATAAAATATGACACCATATACCTAAAACATAGGGAGGAGAGGAGGAAACAATGGGTTCAAACTTAAGTGACCATCAGCTTAATGTAGACTGCTACATGCAGAGAAGGTTTTATACAAACCTAATGGTAACTGTATACTAAGAACCACTATTAAATATGTGAAGAAGAGAAATAAATTCAAATATATCACTAAAGAAAATCAGCAAACCATGAAAGAAAGACAATAAAGGATCAGAGAAAAACTTCAGAAATAACCACCAAATAATAAAATGACAACAAATGCATACCTATCAATAATTATTTGGAATGTAAATGTACTAAACAGTCCAATTAAAAGACATAGGGTGACAGAATGGATCAAAAAGCAAGACCTGGGTGGCTCAGTCAGTTAAGCATCTGATTCTTGATTTTGGCTCATGATCTCATGGTTCTTGAGTTTGAGCCCTATGTCAGGCTCTGCACTGCTGCCTTCTAGAAACTCATTTTAGACCATATTGAAAGTGAGAGTATGGAGAAACATCTATCATGCAAACAGATGTCAAAAGAAAGCCAGAGTCATAATCTTTGTATCAGACAAAGCAGACTATAGAACAAAGGCTATAACAAGAGACAAAGAAGGTCACTATATAATAAATGGGACAATCCAACAAGAAGATATAATAATTGTAAATATTTATGCATCTAACATAGAAGAACCCAAATACATAAAAGAGCTAACAACAAACATAGGAACAAATCAATAATAATAGTAGTAGTAGAGGACTTTAACTTACATCACTTACACCCACTTACATCAATGAACAGATCATCTAAACAGAAAATCAACAAGGAAACAATGGCTTTGAATGACACACTGGATCAGGTGGATTTAACAGATATATTCAGAACATTCCATCTTAAAACAGAGCACACATTCTTTTTAAATGCACATGGAACATTCTCCAGAATAGATCACATATTAGCCCCCAAAACAACCTCAAAAAATTCAAGAAGATCTAAGTCATACCATGCATATATACTAACCACAATGCTAAGAAACAAGAAGACAACCACAAGAAATAATCTGAAAAGACCACAGATACATGGAGGTTAAATAGCATGCTATTAATGAATGGGTCAACCAGGAAATCAAAGAAAAAATAAAATGTATATAGAAACAAATGAAAATGAAAACGTAACAGTCCAAAACCCCTGCTATGCAGCAAAAGCTGTTCTAAGAGGGAAGTCTTTAGCAATACAGATATACTTCAAGATACCAGAAAAATCTCAAACAGCAAAATTTACACCTGAAGCAGTTAGAAAAAGAATAAAACCTAAAACTGGCAGAAGGAAGGAAATAATAAAGATTAAAGGAGAACTAAATGATATAGAAACTAGAGAAACAATAGATCAATGAAACCAGGAGATGATTCTTTGCAAAAATCAGTAACATTGATAAATCTCTAGCCAGACTTATTGGGAAAGAAAAAGAACTCAAATAAAATTACAAATGAAACATAAGAAAAAAAACGACTAATACCACAGAAATAAAACTTTAAGAGAATATTATGAAGAACTATATGCCAACAAATGGGATAACCTAGGAGAAGTGGATAAATTCCAAGAAACATATAAACTAGTAAAATGAAACAGGAAGAAACAGAAAATTTGTACAGAACAATAATCAGGAAAGAAATTGAATCAGTAATCAAAAAACTCACAACAAACAAAAGTACAGGACCAGGTGGCTACATGAGCAAATTCTACTTAACAAAAAAGAGCAGATACCTATTCTACTCAGACTATTCCAAAATACAGAAAAGGAACACTGTCAAATAATACTATGAGGCCAGCATTACCCTGATGCCAAAACTATATAAAGACACCACAAATAAAGAAAAGTACAGGCCACTATCTCTGATGAACACAACAGATGCAAAAATCCTCAGCAAAGTACTAGCAAATAGAATCCAATAATTCATTTACAAAATCACTTACCACAATCAAGTGGGATTTATTCTTGAGTTGCAAGAGTGTCAATATTGCAAATCAATCAACATGATACATCACATCAATAAGAGAATGGATAAGAATGATTTCATCATTTTGATGGATGCACAAAAAGCATTTGACACAGTACAACATCCATTTATTATTAAAAAACCCTCAACAAAGTACGTTTAGGGGAAACATACCTCAACATAATAAAGGCCATATGTGAAAAACCCACAGTTAACATCATCCTTCGTGGCAAAGACTGAGAGCTTTTCCCCCTGAGATCAGGAATAAGACAAGGACGCCACTTTCACCACTTTTATTCAACCTAGTACTCAAAGTCCTGGTCAGAGCAATCAGACAACAAAAAGAAATAACAGACATCCAAATTGGTAATGAAGAAGTAAAATTTTCACTATTTGCCAGTGACATGATACTAAATATAGGAAGCTCAAAAAAACTCCATCAAGAACCTACTAAAACTGATAAATTCAGTAAGGTCACAGGATACAAAATCAATGTACAGAAATCTGTTGCATTCATATACACTAATAATGAAGGAGAAGAAAGAGAAATTAAGAAAACAATCCTACTTACAATCGCACCAATATTGCTTAGGAATCTCACCAAAGAGGTGAAAGACCTGTACTCTGAAAACTTGTAACACTGATGAAAGAAACTGAAGATGACACCAAGAAATGGAAAGACATTCCATGCTCATGGGCTGGAAAAACAAATATTGTTAAAATGTCTTTAACACCCAAAGCAATCTACACATTTAATGCAGTTTCTATCAAAATATCAACAGTAGGGGCACCTGGGTGGCTCAGTCAGTTAAGCATCCAGCTTCAGCTCAGGTCATGACCTCATGGTTCTTGAGTTTGAGCCCCATGTTGGGCTCTGTGCTGACAGCTCAGAGCCTAGAGCCTGCTTTGGATTCTGTGTCTCCCCCTCTCTCTCTGCCCCTCCTCTGCTTGTGCTTTGTCTCTCTCTCAAAAAGAAACATTAAAAAAAAAAATACCAACAGTGTTTTTTCACAGAACAAGAACAAATAATTCTAAAATTTGTATGGAACTACAAAAGACCATGACTAGCCAAAGCAATCTTGAAAAAGGGAAGCAAAATTGGAGGCATCACAATTCCAAACTTCAACTTATATTACAAAGCTGTAGTTATCTAAAGAGTATGGTACTGGCACAAAAGCAGATACATAGATTGATGGAACAGAATAGAAAACCCAGAAATATTTTTAAAGAAAGAAAAAAATTTTAAAAAGAAAACCCAGAAATAAACCCACAATTATGTATATATAAAGACAAATACCATAGGATTTCATTAATATGTGGAATTTAAGAAAACAAACAAATGGAAAGTAAGAGGCAAGACAAGAAACAGACTCTTAACTACAGAGAACAAACTGATGATTCCCAGAGGGGAGTGCAGTGGGGTGGATGGGTAAAATAGGTGTTGGGGACTAAGCAGTGCACTTATGATGAGCACTGCGTGATATATGAAAGTGTTGAATCATTATACTGTACACCTGAAACCAACATAACATTGTATATTAACTGTAATTAAAATAAATTTAAAAATCTTATAAAGCATATATGTATGAATGTATATAAAAATATATATTGTTTTGCTTCAAACTTTACAACCTTTCCACAAATAATTGACATAGATTAAATATTATTCAACTTTCTAATATCATACTTTTTAAAATTTGTATGTGTTTACACATCTGATGAATTACAGTCTAATTCTTTTTTAATATTAGCATAATGTTCAATTAAGGATTTTTTAATTTTAGTGATTATAGTTTTCATCTCTCAGATTTACAGTTAATTTTCATTTCTGTATGTTTGAATATTCTTTCCTCTCAATGGTTATGTATTTTTTTATTCCTTATGAAGTTATTTCTTTACTTATCTCATGTTATTGTATTTAATACTCAGAACAATTTCTACAGCAGTATGAAATTTACAACAATAATATAAGGAAATTGGCCCTCAGAGGAATTAAGCAATTTGCACGAATTTTTATCACTATCAAGTAACATAGTTGAAATTCAAAAAAAAAAAAAGCTCATCTTTTTTCACTATGCCTTTTAACTCCTCCATATGAAAACACTTTATTCTGAGAGCCCTCAGAATCTGTTCAATCACTTTAATAAGGGTGGTATCAAGAAATAACGAGGAACAAGAAGGGAATGGGAGGGATTATCTCATTTAAAAATAAGAAAAATGTCAAATCAAATTAAAAATAAAAGAAAGCTTTTGGTCCCTTATACTTTCCTTGAGTGTTTGTACTCCCTATAGCTTTCACCACCTTTGAGTAATCAAAATCTTTCACCTGTATTTATGTTTCAACTGGACAATAAACTTTAGCCCAAAGGGATGGGTCTCTAACGTGGAGGTCAGCAAATTTGTCTATAAATGGATAGATCATAAATACTTCTGGCTTTGTAGGCTACCTAGTTTCTGTCAAAGTAGTCAACTCTGCCACCGTAGTATAAAAGTTGAGTACAATAAGGACAGTAAGGAAATGAATGGGTATAACTGTGCACCATTAAAACTATATTTTAAAGACAAGGATTTGGTAATACAGCCTATTGGTCATGATTTGCCAGTTCCATCTCCACAGAGAATTAATTTATTGGACAATGTGTTGCTGATAGGCAAATGGTAAACAGTTTTAAATAGGAAAAACTTCCTCTATTATGTCACATAATTAACCATACACTCTTCCCTCACAGATGGTCAGCTCTGCCTCTAGGTTGGCTAATAAAGGGATCAGTGACATCTTCCTTCTATCAATTCCAAAGCAACTCACCCCCCTGAAGGGAGCCATGAGACCACACATGTTCTAACCATCTCAGTGTCTTGTAGGGAAAAAGGTGAACAGACACAGGCCTTGAGAATTCCTGCCTCACAATATATTTTCAAGTTTCTGCAAAACACAATTTCCAGAGCACAACTGGGGAGATAATACTTCTATAATACTTCTATAATACTAAAATACTTCTATAATCACATGAAAACTTTAAATATAGATACCTTGACTTAAAGGTACTTTTCAACAATTTGCTCATTCAAGTAGCTTGTATGTATACTGGCCTTAGGAAGGAAACGAATTTGGAGCAATCAGTTAGGATCCCAAGCCTCTTAATTTCCCACACTTAGATTTCCAAAAATTACACCAAGAAAAGAAAGAAAACAAAGGAGAAGTAAAGGAGGAAAAGAAGGTAAAGGACAAAGAGGACAAGAAGAAGGAAGGAAGGAGAAGAGGATGATAATGACTAGGAGGAGGAGGAGGAGGAGGAAGGGAAAGAATCTGTACCAAACATAACCATTATTTTTTTGTAAACATAATTTGGATCTTTTTAATTAATTTATCTATCTATTGGTCAAATCACATATGGGCTGTATTTTCCTACACTAGATATCTGGCCACACTATCTCATACACACCTCACAGGCACCTAAAAATTTATATAATTGCTTGTATGCTTGTCTTTCTCTCACTATATTATGATTTCCCTGAAAACAAGAACTACACATATTAACCTTCTTTGTTTCTTCAGTTCACCTGTAATAGAGCACATTACTGGCACCAACTCTTGACCTCTGTTTTCCTAACTTTTTCATGTGATTTTGTAGTAATTTCCATAAAGTTATATAGCTAAGTCCCTTGACTTTGGACTTATCCACATGACTTACTTTGGCTAATAAAATGAGATGGGGATGATGTGTGCATGTTCCAAGCTTAGGTGCTAAGAGGTCTAGTGTGCTTCTGCTTACTCTTGTGTATCTGGCATCATTGTGAGGAGAGCTTCCTTTAGGCAGTCACTGCACCCTCAACTTGAACCCAAGAATGATATACACTGAGGGATCCTAAGCAATGAATTTAGTGTGGAGCTGGGCCCTGACAAGTCCATGGCTTGACGATTAGCTTCTCACCTAAACCGGGATCAACCAACCTCCTCCTGACCTGAAGACACAGAAGCTATGATAAATAATTCTTGTTTAAAGCTATAGAGTTTGGGAATGGCTTAGCAGTAGTAACAGACACACCATTCCAGCCCTATGTCTAGCAAAGGTGTGGCACGCAGTAAGTGCTACTTAACAAATGGGAAACCTAGAAGATTCAACTATATCCATTAAGTCTTGATCTCCCATGCCTATTCTAGGCATACAACCCTTTTTTTCATTTTGTCTGGACTTAACATTCCAAACAATACAGAGTTTACTGATATAAGCCTCAGGGATCCTTCAGAAATACATTTAAAATCTTCTTATCTGAAGGAGATCTTTATTTGAAGAAAATTTAAAAAAGAGAATAGAAGAGAACGCAATGCCTGATCATTTCTCTGGTCTAGTTTGGTTTTGTTTTTTTTCCTATTGAGTGGCTCAGCAATGAATCCTCTGTCCTTTCTCTTTCTGTTCCTAGATTACATACAACTTTGGCATACCTATCACTGAGAAGATGTGGTATAATCTCCTTGACTAACTCAATTTGTCAAATATTTTTCTGGCTATTGGGAATAAATCCAAGAGCAACATTCATGACAGAGTCACTTTCGGAGATAATGACAAATGTCATTCAAGCTATGATCTTGGTTGTCGTTAGGAAAGAGCTCTTATCCTGAAGTTCCCCAACAGGCATTCCTTTTATTTTTCTGGATGTGTTTAGTTATCAACAGCAGGCAATTAATGTAATAGGTCAAGAGAGGAGAGATTTCCATCACACAACAGTGCCATCTACAGGAGTGAGCGCCCAATCGATGGGGGCAACAGCCCCTATAAAACAATTAGTAGTCACCTAATTTGCCTGTAGGATTATTCAAGCTGGCACATGAGAGCTTTCCCTCCACTCTGCTAATCGGTGTCCCTACATGTAATGATTTTTAAATATAAACAGATACCCAATAAAATGTCTATTCTCTAAAAACAAACACAACAATGTATCCTGAGTTTTAGAGAAAAGACATTGCTTTCAAGTGCCTCCCTGAATCTTTCTCTTAAGATAGGCAACACAGTAGTCTTGACTAGGATGTTAAGAGTTCTAATCTTTGTCCTAATGGCTGCAAATGTGGTTTGATTTTGAGACCACCACTAGTGATACTCATTTTTTCATTTGCAAAAAGATTTATATGATCTTAAATTTATCCTCAAAATACTCTTTATATTTATTATTTATATTCAGTATTCCACGCTAATTACCACTACTGGCTCTACATATATGCTGAGAGTTCATTTAGGATAACTTTAGCCAAGTCAGCCAAACAACTCAATCAAGGCTGGCAACTTCACTTCAATTACTGTGATTACAGTCACTTTGTTATAGTGCACAGGTATGTAAAAAATATTCCAAGACAGTGTAGGATGAACATGAAAGATTCATTATCCTTATCAAAGGTTTGTTTAAACCTTAGAAATACTTTTATTTGGGGCACTGAGTACCAATCTTTAACCTCATATTAAGACAGTAACCAGATACATTTGTTAACACATCCTGCTTCACAACCGTGGGAATACTAGCTTCATGGTATGAATTGGTATCTTCTGTTATAAGAGTATCTCCCACAGCAGTTGCTGACGCTCATGGTTACAAAACCACTGTCAATCATTATGAACATAATGAGAGAGGGGGACTGGAAAACTGGATACGCCAAAGTAGTGCAGTTTAAGTGAATATTTATTAAGCATCTACTGTGGATCAGATTCTTCATGTACATTGTTTTACTAAAACATTGTAAGCCCTCTGCAAAGGATGTTTTTACAGAGTAAATGGGAGCTTAAGGGAGTCAATGATTTGGCAAGAATGCAAATTCAAGATCAGAACTATCAAAATCACAAAGTCTCATAGTCCTTTTAAAAATCAACAAAGTAGGGGCACCTGGGTGGCTTAGTCAGTTGAGTGTCTGACTTTGGATCAGGTCATGATCTTGAGGTCTGTGAGTTTGAGCCCCATCCAGCTCTGTGCTAACAGCTTGAAGCACAGAGCCTACTTCTGATTCTGTGTCTCCATCTCTCTCTGACCCTCCCCTCTTCGCACTCTATCAAAAATAAATAAACATTTAAAAAAATGTATAATAAAATTCACCAAATAGAAAAATGAAAAAGTAATGAGTAAGAAATGAAGAGGCTGATGATATATTTTATTGAATAGTGAACCATCACTTTCTGTCAAAATTCCAAAAATTATCATTTCATGACATGTCATTTTTGATGTGCCCATTAAAATGTTCAAACTATTATAATTGGCCTATTACATGTTGATTTCAGGAAAGCTAGCCCTTCATGACTTCTTTGTGGACAAGATGAAGATATCTGGACTAAATGCTAACACAACCAGAAGAGAAGATCTGATTAAATATTTGTAAACCACAAAATGTTAATGGATAAGTAGCAGTTTGGAAGACCTATTTCAATTAAGTTCATACACTCACACAAACTTACGAGAGTGTTATCTTCTAGATGCTTAGACTGTAGGGTGACCAAATGCTAGTTTGATTAGGACTGAGGAGGTTCCCAGGATATGAGGTCTTCAGTACTAAGAAAATTCTAGGCAAAATAGGATGAGTCTGTCACCCTATCAAGGTAGTATATATACACACTCTATTTCTATATGCCCTGATATTTTGGCTGTGTTACCAGGGAAATAATCCTGGTTCCAAAGCTAAGAGAAAATGGGGTGTTGTGTCTGTTGATAATTAAGACTAGAGAAGAAGTTTTTGCCTTGGCTACAATACCCTTTGCTGATATATACAATCTTAATCCTCCAATTTTTCCCTACATGTTTCTCTGCCCATTTATGGTGATGATGCCAATCAAGAAGTCACCATCCTCAAACCATATCCACCATCCCTAAACTGCCTGAAGTCCAACCATGAGCAGACTTCACCACTCCCTCTGCACTGCCTAGCAACTAGAAGAGCATCATTATTATTTGCTTTAGCTGACTACTGAGTAGCCACTGAGCATGCCAGTTCTATTCCTCAACAAACCTAATGATAAGGACTAAGGTCTGAAAGGTCAAAGCAAATCTGCAGGTTGTCTCACAAGCTAAGTATGAACTTCGTTCTTTTTTGGCTGTTGACCAGGAAGGAGAGACATCACTGACAGGCAGAAAGTATGACAGAGCATTTCATGAAATGTAAGCAGACACTCAGGGGCTGGAACTGTACAATGGTGGACACATTCAATTTTCTTGCCAAAATCCATAGACTTTTGATTAAAGGTAATCATTTTTAAGTTGGTTTTGGTTTGTTTGTTTTTGTTTTTTGGGTTTTTTTGTTGTTGTTGTTTGCTTGTTTTTTAACAAACCCATGAATGGGAAGAGAATATTCACAGATATCCAGGAGTAAGAACTGGCTTATATTTTTAATACCCTCTCTTCCCTGTGGCCCACAAACAGACATAACCAGTAAAGCTGGGGTGTAGTCCCTAGTGATGCATTGTGGGGCTTACTATTAAGTCCTGACTTAATATATTTTTGTGGTGGTTGTGATGGTGGTGGCCACTGCTTATTAGAATATCCCGGTTTTGAAGGACAGGATAATTAAAAGAGATAAAGTCATTGTGGTGTCAAAGCCAGCCCATCTGGCTGCCAGTGGGTGACATTTCAGGAACCTTCAAGCCAGTGGTTAAAGCAGAAGACCGAAATCAGTGTTGGTATTCACACACGGAAACTGGCAAACACGGTCATCAGGCTTTTATTTTTCCATTTTCTTTTTCCTGGAAATCCCATTATTAAACATTTACGAACACACAACTAGGCAAAATCTCCCCCAAAAGTTGCAGTCTGGACTAGTGTCAACTACGATTATACTCAGAGCATCAGGCAAAACAGGTCACCTATATCCATTTTCTCATCCCTGGTTTAAGAAGATTATCCTCATTATCTAGAACTCTCGATTATCTCATGGGAAAATAAAAGTTAACCTTCATAAAGATCCTAGCCCACGTGAAGCTGAGGAACAACCAAAAGGAGTTAACATGAAGTGTGAAATGGTTATGAACACTGAGGGCCATTTATTTTAGCTGAAAGCACATAATTTATTAAGAATGGACAAAAAAGGAAAGTCATCATTTTTCTTCCAGTTAATAATGCCCTCCACTTCCCTTGTCTCCAAATGCTTTGTGCAGTGAAGTTCAGAAGATTAAAAAAAAAAAAAATCCTGATACAGCTTTTCTACCCAGAGGTCTTCTTAAAAGCTTACAAATCTTTTCTTAGATTAAACTTAACTTCAAAAGCATCAGCTTCGGTCTCTGTTTGTCACTGTGAGAAGGAATTAAAGCATTGCAGAACTAAGATCCCAGGGTGATGCTTTTTTTTCCCCTCCCTAAATACATTTTCTTTCACGTCACCCCATGGACAAGCCTGAAAAGAAGTGTTAGGAAGAATACCTTTTGCATTTTGTACTTACGTTATGGATCTCAGCATTCGATTGAGTGGGTTTTTTTGCTCATCAATCTGAGGGATCTGTTACAAACATACCAAAATGTGGCTCATTTATTTCTCATTTCCCTTTTCCTTTAGTTATATACTTGGGTGTGGGTTTCTTGCTGAGGGGATTTGCATTCCCTGGCATTTGTCAAGGTCAAAACACAGAGCCTTTGTGTGTATTCTAAGCCCTTTCAAATATGTGATCACCCCCTGGTGTGATGCATTAAAAAAAGATACCTTGCTCAGATTCAACCCACAAACTCCTGCATTTTGTTTGTCTTCTATTAAAGACTAAGCAGCTACATTTTCATTTCAAATTCCACATAAATGCTTTTAGAACAGCTTACACATGGAGCTGTCTGAAGATAGGAAAAGTATTAGGTGACCTTCTGCCCTCCTTGTTCTCAGTTTTAGGCACTGTAGGGGCTTCCTTTTCTCTGTACACACAACTGCTTGTGACCCAGGACTGAAGTTTGGGAGCTCCTGGGCATTAACCCTCCCCCTTTCTCTAACATGTTCCCCTATCCCCCAGGTGCTTTTGTATAAGGTCCTGATGTTTTCAGATCTCAACCTGTTCTCAACAAAGTCCCTAATAAATAATGTACATAGTGTGCATCCACATGAGTGATTGAGAATATATACCTCTTAACAACATCTAATTAAGGTGGTGTAAAATCTATCGCGATTCACAATAATGACTCTTTAATAAGATGGACTTTACAGACAGACATAGTTAAATTCCTTACAAATTCCTTATGCAAAGACAGGTAATTTACTGAACATCTCTCAATCTCTAGGCCTACTGCCCTACCTGTAAAATTGAGAAAATCATAATCACAACTACACAGGTTTGTTATGAGAATTAGATTATAAAATGTGTATGAGGTGCTTGCTCTGGCATATTGGAAATACGCGAAAAAAAATGCAAATCATAGAATAACTGTTACTCAAGTTACCTGTGCTTGGAAAGGCTCAGCTCATCATAAGAAAGCAGGATATTGAATTCAGATACAACCTCCACTAACTTCAACCTCAAACACAAAGCAGCAGCAGCCTTGGGCATGCAAGATGCTCCTCTAGGAAGGAGACTCACACGCTCAGAGGAAATATTTATCAAAGAACTGGAGGTCAAAAGGAAAACCAGGCCCCAAGCTCCGTGACTGACCCCAGATTTTCTTAGTTCCTCCACCTTTCTGTTTTCCCGGATGTACAACACACTGGAATGTCCTCAAGGCTAGGGAATCAATGCAACCAAAATACTACAGATGTATCCCACTTCTTCATTCTTAGAACCCAACACTGATTCCACTGATTCAATGAAAGGTTTTCAGGAAAAAACACTTTTTTATGTGCTCAATATAATTATTAGTAATAGGATACATTGATTTCAAATCAAAAATGTAGCAAACAAGTGTGTGTTTCAGAGCCAAGGAAATATCTGTGGTCTGTTCAAATTTCCACATTGTGATCCATCCTTCTCAGCAGCTGTTGCTCTCTCCTTCCCTGGTTGTTATGGAACTTAGTTTCCAAGAAAACAACTTCTCCATGTTGCTAGGCCAGATGTGATTTGTAGAGGCCAAGGGCAGACCACTCCAAAACGTGCCAGTTTGGCATATTATTTTAAATAAAAATTACTGAAGAGACACCCTCCTTTTTCCCCCTGAAAGCAAGAAATACATCTTCCATGTGAAAGGTACTTTCCCTGTACCAGGAAGTAAAGAGACATCCTTATCGCCAGAGATAGGAAATTTAGAGCCAAGAAGGTTGTATAAAAACAAATCTTGTTATTTTCCTTACTACCACAGCCAGATCCTATTTAAAATTCCTTAAGCTCCCAAAGTTTTCTTTGCCCTTTCAATTCCTCATGAATTTATTGTTTGTCTAAAAAGTATAAAAACCACTTGCTGTGGTCATTTCTTTAGGTCTCAATGTCATTATTGGGTCTCTGCATTCATGTAATAAACCTTTGGGTTTTTTCTCTTGATCATCTGTCTCACGTAAATTCAATTCTCAGTCCAGCTAGAAGAACTGGATGGGTAGAGGAACAATTATTCCTGTGCTAGGACTCAGGAGGTGAGAGACAACTCAAAGGCAGGTAAGATTTAAGCTTGTAATGTCAATACATGTGGACAGTCAAGTGACATGAGCACCGAGAATGGGACTTTCTTGGTTACTACATTTGAGCCCAGGGGCTCCTTTCACACATCCGTTCTAGAAGAATTTCAATGCATGGAATATGGATAAGTGTGCCCAACTATGCAGAGGAGGGTGAGGGTAGGCAGTCTGATGGGTTGGCTAGTGGAATTGCTGGGTCCAGTGTAAAGTCAGAGGCCTAGGAGAATCAGTTATGACTAGCACTTCAGCACTGCCAATGTGGTCAGGTTTAGGCCTTGGATGCCTAAAAATTTCAGGATCACAATTTGGGAAGGAGTTGGTACTCAGACATAAGACAGACAGCAACTAGGATAGTGCATAACATGGACACAACTCTCTATCCCATACTAACTGGAGCCGGGGCTGGGATGCCTCCTTAAGTACTGACAGTCCTTTTTTTTTTTTTTTTAAGTTTATTTATTTTGAGAGAGACAGCACGCGCTGTCTCACCTTTCTTCAGAAGTGCAACCAGTCATATAAAGTGTCTGATATGATTAAGTATAAACTCAACATATTCTCTGACCAGGGATCTTCCACTTTAAGTAAAAGATTACCCCAGCTATAGAATCAGAAGTCTTTATTCCTCAGTAGAGAACTCAAATCAGATGGATGTTGTAGATTTAGTAGAAAGAGCTAGAATAGTCCTCAGAGAGTCACCTCCTCTATGTACAAGCAGTCTCTGCCCTTAGCTTTGGCATTATCACAAGCTCCCAAGATGGTACACAGCTAGGAGGCTGCTTCCTGCTGTAGTGAGAGCATCCAGTACTCAGCAAGCATGTGGCTTCTCCACCATCCTGGCCAGGCTCCAGACTATTTCCCTCTGTGAGACTTGCTGCTCATGACATAACTGGGTCACGCCTCAACCACAATGTGACACTTCTGAGGACCAAGCCAATTTCCTTCCCTCCCCAACCCATTCACTGCTCACTGGGTCAGTTAGTATAGCAAAAGATAAGGAGCTCAGGCAAGCAACAACGGTGGTAAGGGGTACCAATGCAAATTGTGATTTCAACCAAACCTCCAGGTGTCTATGGCCTTCAGATCTCAAGGGCAATTCTCTTTGGCCATCTCTCTTTTTTTTTCCCCCCATGGAATAGTATCACCCTCTATGTTATTGTGCAAGTTAGTAGCAGTATAGGACAGAACATGATCCTGGGTATTGCCCATCTGAGTTCTAGCCCTGTGGGTGGGCTAATCAACTGTGTCACTTTGGAGAAGAAACTAATCCCTGCCCCTGTGCTTCCTCATCAGATGAATAAGGATGCCTACTCTTCCTAGTCTGGAAGGAATACCTGACTGTCAGAGAGATCAAAGCATTTTCAAAAGTTTAAGACACTAAACAATATTGAATTAAGCCAGGAAGTTGTTCATCCAGAACATTTGTTGAGACCACGGAGAGCTGGCAGGCCTATTTTCTAAGGCAAATGGGTCATTTGCAGTTGTCACACTTTTCCATCCATGCAAGATATGCTGCCTAATTTAGAAGGAAGTCTGGGATCAGGGAAGTTAAGTTCACTCCACTGAATACTAAATATTCATTGAGAGCCTATCATGCACAATGTGCTGTGCTATATGTTTTAATTTCAGTGATTTGTCCAAGGTCAGAGAGCTGGTTAGTGTAGGGCTAAACTAGCTGCCCTTGCTCCCAGCTCTGTTATCCATCATTCTATTTCATCACACGTCCTGGAGCCAACCGTTTTCAATCGGGCAAATAACACAGAATTTATCTGCTTTAGGTCCACAACTGTTTCATCTGAAAGTTCTATATAAAGGATATAGGTTTTCCCAGAAATATTTCATTGGAATTTCTCTTAATTTAGGGAGAGGAAAAAATACATTTAGTGACACCATGACTTTTCCAAAGAGAGACAAACAATATCTCGGATATACAACTGGATTCCTAAGGAAAAGCAGCAGGAGCAAGGGCAGCACAAGATGCCAACACAACCAACACATAAATAATTCTACGACTATTGGCAGGCCTAAATTCACTGGCTGTCATCCAAAAAGAAAAGGAAGTCAGACCCGAGGTCCGGCAATATGAACTAAACGATCATCTGCCACTCCAGCCTTAATCATTGCTGCCCGTAGCTGGATGCTCCCTCTATCCACCTAGCTGCAGCCCTAACCTCATGGAAATAAAATAAAGAATAGAAAAAGAAATTTGGCTCTTGTCACAGAGTACGTCATGCTGATTTATCAACCTGAAATATAGTTTAATCTGCATAAAAATGGGAGTCTTGCAAACTGACTGCGATTAATAGGTTGCAGCTCTAATTCCTTCTGGTGGTCTCATTTAAATAGGCCATTCATCACTGTGACCTCTTTTGGTAATAGCCTTACTGTAATATTTAATTTTACATTAATTCTGTTGTAACTTAGCCAATGTTCATTTGCTGAATAATCACCAAGGAATTAGCTCTGGCCCCCACCTCCACCAGCATTCTCATGAATGCCAAAACAAGTGAAGACAGTCGATTCCCTTATTTTCTAAAATACACTGCTCAAGAACCATGTACTTTTGGGTAGAACCGAGCATAAGAGAAAGGGAACATTAACACAATCTTTACCTGGATTGTAAGGTAGGACACTTATTTTGAGCCAATGAAGACATAAAATCAGGTACGATGGAAAAAATTCACATTATTAGGTCAAACTGCACATATTCGTTGATGTTTACTTATATTAGGGTGAGCAAAGTCCTCTATATTACTATTGCTTCTTAGAACATGCCTGGTCTCGAGCAACATTATGAATTCTAATAAATTCAGTCCAACTGAATTTAACGTAATGTGTTTATGGAGCAAGTATTATGTATCCTCTGTACATGACAAAGCTAACAAACAGTTGTCCTCAGTAGCCTTACAAAGGACAGTTCATGCCACATCTGAGTCATGGAGAAATTACAACCAACGTTTCTACCAACTTGGGCAGGGGCGGGATGGGACGCAAGTCTTCTTTGACCACACACTGCTCTATGGAACAGTTGGCAGTACACTGAAGGGGCAGAGGCAGAAGCCCGAGAATCAGGGTTTATGTGTGTTCACACATAGTTCTATGGACAGTCAGAGAAGCCAGAGTGCTGTGTCTGACCAGAGAAATTCGTATGAAAACTGACCTCCCTGGCAAGAATAACCCAGAGACAGGTGAAATTTTTCTCTCCCATTCCTGACAGATAGATCTTGCAGGGGCCTGACATTTGACACCTAAAGGTTACCTAAAGGCTCTGGATCTGCTCAACAAGCTAATGTGTCAGCAGTGTTCTGGGCAAGCAGAAGCTGGTAACATGATCTCAGCATTTTTTTCCAATATAAAAGATGATCAACATCATTCCACAATGTGTTATTCCCTCTTCCTGTAGCTACATCTTTTTAGGTCATATGCACACAATTAATAATGGAGTTACTCTCCTAGTTTAAAATTTAAAGTTATATTAAAGATTAATCCAACTCTAGATAAGACAGTATTGACCATAAAGAATAAGTTACTTACTCACCAGTTGCAGGTAAAAGAGGTGGGAGGTGACAGGGCCCAGGCAAGTACCCACATCTCTTGATTCCTGGCCCACTGCCCTTTCCACCTCCCATGCACCCATATGCCACTTCAACCATCTCTCACTATGAACGGTCATTTGGGCCAGAGCTCCATTAAGGAGTGAACCAGCTGGGGAGCTGCTTGAGAGCCAATTTATACAGTAAATTAAAACAAATTCATCCTCACCTTCACTACTTAAATAAAATCATTTTGAAAGAACACCAAATTACTAGCCTACCAAGGATATTTGCGCCTTTCAATCTAGCCCTCATACAGACTTATACAAGAGAAAGTCATTACTTATAACACAGTGGCCAAAGACAAAAAAGAGGAATCTTTCCCTGGACCAGCAAGCTTTGCATGCTATGCTGAGATGTATTAAAAAAAATCAAGAAAGGAGTCTGATAAAGTTGAGAATTGACTCATTTCCTAAATAATCATTTAACATAATTTTCTTTCTCCTTGTCTCTCTCCAACAGCTTTTCCACAATCTATCTCAGCTAATGACCTTACTTCATTTGGTATGGCGGTGTGGGAAATTAAGCAATCAGGAAAAAAACTTGCACACATGTCCACCCTGAATTCTGCATGCCTGATTACATCTGTACCCACATACTCTACCTGGAAGAAGCACTGAACAGACAGCCCATGATTCCTGTCTTAGGCCAACTCAGATGGGGGAGCTCTCCCTCCCCCTCACCCCTCTCTCTCTCTCACACACACACACACACACACACACACACACACACACACACACACACCATCTGTAAAGATGAGTTTGGGAATGGGGCGCCTGGGTGGCTCCGTTGGTTAATTGGCCAACTTCAGCTCAGGTCATGATCTCATGGTTCATGAGTTTGAGCCCCATATCAGGCTCTCTGCTGTTAGCGCAGAGCCAGCTTTGGATCGTCTGTCTCCCTTTCTCTTTGTCCATACCTGCTTACATGAGCACATCCTCTCTCTTAAAAATAAACAAACATTAACAACAAAAAGGGTTTAGGAAATATTGGGTTAACCGAAGTTGACTAGTTATCTTTATCTTCTCTGTGGGATTAGACATGCCAGTATGCAGTGTGTTCTTTGGAACTGTACTATGTCAGCCTAAGAAGACATGCGTGGGAACTCCTAACTTGTTGAGTAACTATCCTTCTTATACTTCAGTCCTAGCAATGGTGTCTCTGTCTCATTATCCTGGACATTTGTACTTAACATGGGGCCCTAAACGTACCCTCATGGTTCTTTCGAACTGGCCCCAACCTTTTCCAAGAATACGAGTCATGCTAGCAACACCAATCATTCTGGCTGAGTCCATGCTATGTGCCCTTCAAAGCCCCGATACTCATCATTTATCTGTGGGGACTTTTCTCTGAATGTCTACTGTTGGGACTCTTGACCAAGCTTGGTCCAGAATCATTACCATACCCCTCTCTACTTTTGCCTCATTTTAACAAATGTCGACCATTCAGTTTACAAATTTAAGGTATCAAATCCAAAAAGAACTGAGAGACTGAGGCTTCCTTAATAGACCTCTAACCATCTCTATTATTATAATATCAGCTCGAATATGCACCCCATTAATAAATGGCAGATATTCTTTTTCCATATATGAGAGTTTGCTCATTAATCACCCCAGACAGTTGGAAAAGATACTATTAACTGTAGCTTTCAGCTCTGACAAGGAGATTCTATGAACTGTCAGCTCTCTGGGACAACCAACCAATTGCACATTATTAGCTATACTTGCAACTTGGGGACTTAATGGCCCTAAAACATGAATCTCATGGACTGGGTAATTCTCTCTCTCCTAGTCTATATGACTCCATAAATATTCACAGGAAAACATAAAGGATAATATTCATAGAGGAAAGACCTATATGGAAAAGGTAAAAAGTTTTAAATAGGATTAACAGCCTTGCCTTCAACATAAGAACAAAATTAGGACACAAATATCCACTTAGTCTGTAGCTTATGGATAGAAAGAACAGAAGGGAGGGGGGACTTCAAACAGGAATCAAATGTGTACAGACTCTCGGGGCAGAGACCAGAGATGCATATGCACATTAGGGAAACTAAGGTTGGGCAAGTGGGATGGGGTCTGATTACAGAGGCAGAGAAATTCAACTCTAATTTTTCTTTTTGTCCTTAAAAACTCCTTTTGCTCAGAAATAAACTGTCACCATACGCAGTATTTTTATCCCTAGCCTGAACTCTTTTGCAAGCTCAACATGCTTGCTGCCATCCCCTCACATCTGTAACATTTAACTTTAATGCCTCTGCCCCTGAGAAGGGAAGGGCTGAACACATTTTGGCCTGAAGAACTAGCCGCTTGGCAGCATCTCAGCTGGTGACCTTTCTTATTGACACTGTCTGCAGGCGGCTCTACCACATGGACAGGAATACATTCCTTCCCGAGCAGAGCCTCGGGTGTGGGCTGGGAAATGGCAAGGCGTTGAGAAACCACAAAAACAGACCCAGAGAGTGGATCCTCCCCACTGTGGAAGCTCCAAGGGCTGCATTTGTTGTGGCCCGACTTGGGAGTGAGACACAAAGGTCGTGATGAGATTCCCCCCCCCCCCATCGCAGCTGGAGTCTGGGTAAATGCACTTCCTTCCTCTCAACCCTGCAGATACCTGTCTTCTGAGCTCCATGGTTAAAATGAAATGGTGAAAAGTTCTTCATCTCGTGACCCCTTCCACAACAGTGTTGTGTAACTTCAACTTGAAGCAGGCTCCAGGCTCCAAGCTGTCAGCACAGAGCCCGATGTGGGGCTCAAATTCACAAACCGCGAGATCATGACCTGACTCATAGTTGGACGCTTAACCGACTGAGCCACCCAGGTGCCCCTGTAACTTCAACTTGAAATTAAAATTTGGGACCACTGCTTATTTGTGGGTGGCTTTGGATGGAGCATTATTTGGGGAATATAATGAGGTGTAACATTTAAAGATGCTGTAGATCAGAGGATTTTCAACATTTTGGGCTGCAAATTATATAAATATACACACACACACATATATATACGTATATATGTATGTGTGTGTGTATATATTTTAATAAAACCTCAATCCAAATTACAAACAGATATACTGTACCATTTCTGGTTAAAAGGGGTTAGTGACCGAAGGACTGTAAATTCCCCTTTCCCCCAAAGCAGGTGCAAGGCTAAAGTGTACAATTCTGGACCTCTGGGAATGACTGAAGAATGCTGCCCTGGGTAAGTTTTCATCAGCAGGACAAGAAGGCCAGTTCTTGGAGACAAATAGGGATGTGAATTACCCAAAGGTCTGTCCAGCTTTCTCAGCACCATTTACTGAAGACGTATCATTTTCAAGTTGAGAATTCTCAGCTCCCTTGTCAAATATTAGTTGACCATACAGGTGAGGGTTTATTTCTGGTCTATCAATTCTGTGTCACTGGTTTGTGTGCCTGCTTTTAGTCCAATACCATACTGCTTTGATTACGACAGCCTTGTAATCTAGTTTAAAATTAGGGAGTATCATGCCTCTAGTTTTGTTGTTCTTTCTCAGGATCGTTCTGGCTATCTGGGACCTTTTGTGGTTTCATACAATTTTTAAGTTTTTTTTTTTCTATTTCTGTGAAAAAATGACATTAGAATTTTTACAGGGATTGTAAAAAACTATAGATAGCAGGCCAATCTCCGTGAAGTTGGGGGGAAAATGTTGATATTGAAAGGACATTGATCTGTGCAATGCGTTCAGTGATTTTTGAAAGAACAGTACATCCCTAGTTGAGAGTTAGCTTGCATTTTTATACTTCATAACTGTTAGAAGTAATTTAACCTCCCGGAGTTATTTGGGGTTTATTAACCTTTATGGCCTCATTGTGAGGATTAAATTGGATAGCATAAGAAAATTACCTGGAACAGTACTTCTCTTAGATCCTCCCCCCCCTCAACCCCCGACCCTACTCCCAGCTCAGCTCATTGTTTTCAATGAATTTATAATGCTGGGGGGAAGAGTACGTATCTAAACCACCAAGAACATTTGTGTTTTCAGTGCTAAAATTGAAACACACATAAAGTGCCCTGGGAACACTAACGAACAAACAAGTATATACAACTTGGATCATAGAAGAGGCTTCAAAATGCAAAAGGCATCTGTATAAGTCTTAGAAGGAGGAGTTCACTCAACAGAGAAAGGAGGCAAGTGGATGTTTGAAGCAGAAGGAAGACTAAGCAAAAGCAGAGAGGCAAACAAGTTTATCAGGTCTCAGTGCAGCCATAGCACAGGGTAAGGGGCCCTGAGAGACTGGGTCTTGCCTATGCATGTGTCCTCTAAGTATCATTTTTGATGTAAAGTTGACTAGTACCTGGAGATAAGGCTAAAACAATAGTTCTAATCAGTTTTCAATTGTATACCTTGGTAAGGATTTAGACTTTATTCTACTGATAAGAGGAACCACTAAATGCTTTTAAACCATAGTAGCATGATTAGAACCTGATTTTACAAAGATAATTCTGGCTTTCCTCAAGAAGACCAGTGGAATTTAAACACTTATGTCAAGGAGGTAAAGGAAGATACTTTAAATAGTCTAGCAATGATGATATTGCCATCATAGCTATCATTCACCTTAAGATGTGTCAGGGACATTTCAAAACATATTATTGCATTAGCTCATCTACTCCTCATCACAATACAATGGGAAAGACACTGCAATCATCCCTATTTTAGAGGTGAGAGAACCAAGGCACTGAGAAGTACAGCAATTTACCAAGATCTTGCACTACTTAGCAGTGACATCTACTTATGAATAAGAGATCTGATGACAAAGACAAAAACAGAATATTTCTAGCTTGAACCAGAAAGTAGATCATAATGCTTTTAGGCAAAATAAAACACTTAGTGAAGGGGTAGATGTGATGAAAAATATGGGAGAGGTTAGGAAAATAGATGATCAGGACATTGGGGATGAGTAGCCATACATTTAATAACAAACTGCTTGATATTTTTACAATGTTAATTTCCTTGTATAGTCAATTAAGAGTTATAATTACACACACACACACACACATACACACACACACACACACACACACATATATCAGATGGAATTGGATAGATTTGAATTTGGATTTATGTCCTACTATCATTTTGAACTCTGAACGGTTAGTTTATTACCACATTTTGTGTCCTCCAGATCTTTCAGAATTTTCTATCTAAACAAGCAGAAATGGATAATAATACGTATAATAAACTACACTAATAGGTAAAATAAAAACATGAAAAAACATTAAGACATTTGGAGAATGTCCCCAAAATATAAGATTTTAAAAGATATTTTGATTAGGAGAGGAACTCAGATCTTATCAAGCACAAATCTGTTTGTTTTTTGTTTTTTGAACAAGGAACATAAAGACAAGAAAGATAATGTACCTAGGTCAAGTTTTCATTCCTGCCTATCTTGGGTACCCATCAGAGTTAAGCATAGTAGTAAGAATAACTGGAGACAGGCTGGAAAGAATTTTCAGTTAACACTGTTTTTAAAAAAGCTACTGAGAATGAAAACGTGTATTTTTTCCTTTCTTTTTTTTTAATCAGATGATGGCTTGCATCTTCTCTACTGGTGTATTTTAGTAAGGATAGTTTTAGATGCAAATTGTAGAAAAGAACTATATGATCCTTCCAGGAGCATGAGCCCATAGCTGTAGGGGTCATACCATACCAGCCCTTGAAGACAGGTGGACAGGGACATTTGGATGCATCCCACAGATAACAATCTTTCCTACCTTGGTATTTTCCTGAGACTCTGAATGGCATTCACCTGCTTTTGAGACAAACAGGACTCCCAACAAATGTAAAATGCTAAAGCATTTGAAGTCTACTCTGCAAACTCTAGCTTTTGATGCCATCCTGTCTTCTTTTCTAGATTTATTTCCTCTCCAAGGCAGCAAACTTCTGGAAAGCAAAGGTAGTATTTTTCTTTTTCTTTTACTTCACAGCCTATTTAAGAACAGGAAACATCATAAGGATTCAAAATATTTATTGATATGCCTTGCTTAAACATGATTTAGTCAACTTTCCAAAACAAATTCTGCAAAAGCATTCTGTAAGTAAAAAAGAAAGATTATTTCCAACAGTGACAATGACAGTTCTACATTTTAATGCTTCATTTCTTAATTATACTGCTTTAAAAAGATATACACTGTTAGTTAGGAAATGCTGGATTCATTCAATAATATATAGCTGGTGATTCTGGTCTTATGATCACAATTCATTAAGAAACCCTCTCCTCTTTTCATATTCAAGCATGGCACTTCCATTTTTCTCTCCTAAGCCAAGTTGCTTATTTATACCCAGTAGTCCTTGGAGGATAGCTCTGTGCTTATATATTTCCCTTCATTGTTTAGTATAATAAGCATCCATAAAGTATTAAGTTTATCTCAAGTTGCAGTTTCGGGCTAGAAAAGAAACCACTTTTAAATGTGAGTGACATTAAGGACTAGAAAGTAATCTGGTAGGACAGCCAGGTAGCTGAGCCTCCAGGAGCTTTGAATTCCCATCAAGGAAGGATTTTTGGTGATTGGGAAATGGAAGCAGGGGACAAGTGTGCACCCAATCCCAATGACAAGTGTTATTGAGAGTCATTTTAAGCCTAAATATGGGCTTTTCATAAGCTCAGAAAATCCAAAGGTCTCAGCTTTCACAGGATTTCTTGCCTTCTGTGAAACTAACAGGAAGCTTTGTACAACCCAAATAAAACCAACAACACATTCATCTGAAACTTTCACTGTACTACATTACATTTTCATATTTGCTTTTTAGAAACAAAAAAAAATATCTCTGCTTCCTTCTTTATAGCCACTAAATGAAGGTCCCATTGGGACAGAATGGGACATATTTAAAACGAGAAAGGCAGGCTGAAGGGCTGTTTGCAGAACTAATTTTGCCATTCTGGTTTGGTCACTGCCTCCACATGGCTTATACTAAACAGAAATTTCCTCCATGTTAAATGTCACTCCTTATCTAATACAAATTACATTATTTGCTAGCCACCCACTAGCCCCCTAGACATCTCTCAAATAGGTGGCATCAAGTCTTTGTTTTACCAGAGTATTATCTGCCAGGCATCCACATGCAGTATTATCTTTTGGTAAAAAGCAGATTTGAATACCAGTATTAAAATATTATATCTCAAAGGGAAGCCATCAGGCATTTTAGTAGTGTATTGCCATGATTTGATTTCCATTTTTAAAGAGTCACTCTGACTCTTCTGTAAAGAGAAGATTCTAAGGGAAAATGAGATGAGACAAGAGACTACACAATAGTCCTGGTGGTAGAGAGCAGTGGCTTCCTATTGAGAGGTGGCTAAGGAAATGGAGAAGAGCAGACAGATTTGCAACATATCTTGGGAGTGGAATTACATATGAAGAGTGAGGGAGGAGAGGATGATACTTCAGGAGATGCAAGAGATCATTTTTTGCAGTCAATTCTTGGGATTCTTGGCTGATAAATCATATTACATAGCATCTTGTTTATTCTAAAGAACCTCTGGTCTTGCCTAATACTTCCTATTCTTTTTTTTAAATTGTCAGAACTTTTTCATTTACTCATAACTTCCTCTATCACATCTTACTTTAATAAGATAATAAATATTATAAGATTATTTATTAAGATTATAATAACCTTATTATAAGACTATAATCTTACCAATAACACATAAAGAAAACTGCATATCTATAATTAATAAACAGATATGTAATTAATAGGGGAAGCAGAATAGTCATCTACCTATCTGTCTGCCTTTATAAACACATCATTTTCCAGGGGCTTTGTAGCTAAAAATCAGATCCGTCTCATACCAAAGATTTTGTTCTTTCCCCTACACCGCACTGTCTCCTGATAGGCATGATACTTTACTAGAGAGTATAGGTAGCATAAATATTTATGAGGAATCCACTTCTGTCAGATAACTCAGTCTTGTGGGTGAAAGGAATTTTAACTTAATCAATATTGATCAGTAAAGGGCAAACAAATGAGTAGTCTTACAAGTACGTAAGATATAGAGAGATGTTTCTGGCCTGTAGACTTCCAGGACCAGAGACAGTATCTACTGCTCTTTTCAGTTAATTGGCTATGGGACTCACCTTCCCTAACCAAATACCATATTTGTGATAAAGGATACACATGTAAGCATATGAAAATATGTTTACATTCTCATTTTTGCCTTCCACAATGTCTTTAAATGGCCACCATGAGGTCAGCATTTGGGGGAAAAGGAAAAGAAGTTTTTATAGAGAAAGTGTTACCTTCAAACACAAAGAAATGGGAGTTGTCAATAACTCATGGGATACAAGGGAAAGAATAATTTTGCTTTTTTTCTATGCTGATGGTAGCATAACCGGTAAACTTGTTCACGTAAAAACCTGCACTCAAGCTGTTTGATCAAGTATTTTTTTCTTGGGCTCCATCCTTCAGGTAGAATTCAAGAATTGCCTTGAATCTTACCTATTTTCCCGAGAATGCTTCCAACTCTGTACATATAACAACCTCTGCTAAAGGACCACAGGGCTTTTTCTCTGCATTATTCTCAGACCTCCATGACAGCTGTGCTCTGAAAGCCCCACTGCCAGCCTGGGGCAACCAGGGCACAGCCACAGCACTAGAAGGCAACAGCTGGAGGAGCACCCAGGTCCTGCCTTCTCTAATAAAATGTACCTCTGGTGGGACTGACTGCATCTGACAGCATCCCCATCAGGCCAGCCTACGTCTCTCACCCTGTCAGCCTGTGGAATACCAAGGTCCCCCATGTTCCAGCAAGAGGGGAAGCAGGCTAGCACTGGGCCAGAGGAGGGAAGTAAAAATATGAGATGGTTGTCAAAGTTAGTGAAAAATGAAGATTTGGGCCATTGATTCAAAGGTCTCCAATGCTCTATAGTGTTCTACCTAAGTCAAAGGAGGAAATAAAAGAAACACACTACCAACATAATAGCTGTCAAAATGTCAAAATAACTCTCTCAGAGTCACAGGGTAGAGAAGGCAGGGAATTCTCTTTGGTAGTGTTCAGAGAGAACCAGGAGGAACTACATGTCTTGCCAAGAAAACAAAATAAGGATAGGTCAGTACCAGGCTATAGGTGTAAAGTAAGATCACGGACACTGCACCCTATACAAAGAAATGCAAAGCAAAGCCATACACATATGGATAGGAGATTGGGCCACATTCAGGCTTGCAAGCCAGTGGTCCCAGTATGATTCTAGAACCGGGGAAGTCAGAGGAGAAGAAATTTACTACTAGCTGTAGTAAAGAGTACACCCCACAAGTTAAACAAGACAGTAGTTGATAACAATATTAGGCAGCAGGAGTTTGAAACAACTCAAGAATGCTAAAGGCAGATAGTGAGAAGGCACTAGAAGCTTCAGGTGAACAAAAAACAATTTAATATTATTGGGGGAAAAAGTAGCATAAAACTTTTCACCCCTAGTAGAAATACAGTGATTAGAACAAGGGAAATAATAATCATGATATTTTTTCCATGTTGATGGTAGCAAAATTGGTAAACTTGCTCACATAAAAAAAAAAAAATAGGTGCCTACCCACAGGAAGGCTAATTGATCAGTAAGAACAAAGTAACACGAGGTCCTACGAGGACTCTGGAAGAACTGAGGCAGTTCTGCCTGGGAAAACATGCCTTCAAAAGGAAAATAAGAACCATCTTTAACTATTTGAAGAACTACTGTCTCAAAATAAAAATGAGTATTTTTTATAGCTTCATAGTCTTACCATTCAGGTTTTATCTACTTAGACATTTCCTTGTATCTTCCTTCGAGTTCCCCAACACCCAATTTTTTGGAGTTTTATTATGTAAATTAAATAATGAGCAGAGATCAATACAATATGGACAGGAGGAAAGGGCAAGAGCAATGATGAAATGACACTGACAAATCCTGGGGAGAAAAGGAGCGTGATCTGAAGACAAGTGCCCTTGCAAGAGGAACAAGCTGGAAGGGTGACTAGGTGGGATGCCAGGTGAGGGTGGTTATTTTGGAACTGAAAAATGAGAAATGTCTAGCGTATAGGACAGACTAGGTAGGGGCGCACTCTAACAGCTCTGAGTATGGTATAAAAGTATTCTCTGAGAGTGCTTCAAGAGATGAGAGCTCAAGTGCAATGGAAGCAAAGTATAGTGCAAAGCACTACATGGTGGATGAGGGATGAGAGTCCTTGAACTTTAATATCAGCTGTACCATTCCCTAATGCTGTCACCTGGGGCAATTCACATACCCTTTCTTAGGCTCAGCTCCTCATATGTCTAAATGTATAGGAAATAAATGGCACATGATCCACTTTCCACAAATCATAGATCCAAGGCTCCCCCTTCCCTGATGAGTATGCTTCATGGCAAACCGATCTTAATATTGCCTCCTTAAGTTCTGTATGTTTCCCATCCCAGAGAAAGCCAAAGCCAAAGCCAAAGCCAAAGCCAAAGCCAAAGCCAAAGCCAAAGCCGGAGGGCTATTTCTCAGAAGACCATCCCAGCAAGTGCTAGCCACATCATCTGCTCAGGCACACTGATAGGTGAGGCATAATTTCCAGCAGCTTATTTTGTGCCATCATGACTTTCCTAGGCCCAGATCCTACCATTTGCTGACAAGTACTGTTGGTTTCATCTGATTTTATTACACATTAGGTTTGATTACACCCAGTTTAAAATAACCAGCTTAAGTCTAATGTAACAAGGTATTCCTTGATTCCTTCTTTATTAGAATCCACTAGCAAGCTAAAAATTCTTTCTCAAAAGGGAATTGTTTTTGAATAGGAGGCCTTGGCTTTCTTCAAAAGTCTAGAGACCTCAACTATGATTTCCTACTGAGTTTTTAAAATTTTAATTCCAGTGAGTTAACATACAGTTTCATATTGGTTTCAGGTGTATAATGTAGTGATTCAACACTTTCATACAACACTTGGTGCTCCTCGTGACAGGTGCCCTCCCTAATCCCCATCACCTATTTAACCCCTCTCTCGGCCCCCATCTCCCTACTGGTATCCATCAATTTTTCTCTAAAGAGTTTATTTTTTGATTTGTCTCTTTTTTTCCTATGCCTGTTTGTTTCTTAAATTCCACATGAGTGAAATCATACGGTATTTGTCTTTCTCTGACTTATTTTCCTCAGCACAAGGAAAATATGCTCCATCCATTCCTAGTTCCATCCATGTCATTGCAAATGGCAAGATTTCGTTCATTTTTAGGCTAATGTTCCATTGTATGTATGTGTATATATACACACACACACCACATCTTCTTTAGCCACTCATCAGTCAATGGACACGGGCTGTTTCCATAGTTTAGCTCTTGTAGATAATGCTGCTATAAACATTGGGGTGCGTGTATCTCTTTGAATTATTAATTTTTTTTTGCATTCTCTGGGCAAATACCTAGTTAGTATCCAAAACATATAAAGAACTTTTAAAATTCAACACTCAAAAAATGAATAATCCATTTAAAAAATAGGTAGAAGACATGAATAGACTTTTTTCCAAAGAAGACAACCAGATGGCCAACAGACACATAAGATGCTCCACATCACTCATCAGGGAAATACAATTCAAAACAACAATGAGATATCACCTCCCACCTGTCAGAATCACTGAAATCAACAACACAAGAAACAAGGTGTTGGCAAGGGTGCAAGAAATGGGAATGCAAACTGGGGCAGCCACTCTGGAAAACAGTATGAAATTTCCTCACAAAGTTCAAAATAGAGCTACCCTATGATCCAGCAATTGCACTACTAGTTATTTATCCTACTAAGTTTATGACAGGTCTGTAAACCATTTTGTTCTGCTTCAGATGTTTTGGCACCATTGGATTCTCTGGCTCCAAAAGCAGTGCTACTTGTATTACAAGTTGGACCACCTGTTGACCCTTCCTTTGTTCAAGGCTATAAGCACTATGGGTAAATAATCTGGAATAATGTATGTGGTGTATGTTGCTTCCAAAATCAAAACAGAGCCATTAAGCATTGTGCCTGTTTCTTAATGAGAAGGGATTCCATGTGCTGTAACTTGTATTTCTTTTTGGCAGATATATCCTCATATGCTCAAGTATATATCCCCAACATTTTCACTGAGGTGGTAGGCATACATATATCTCATTGAACTATTCAG
Organism: Felis catus; assembly: GCF_018350175.1. NCBI lineage: Eukaryota > Metazoa > Chordata > Mammalia > Carnivora > Felidae > Felis > Felis catus. The sequence continues at coordinate 63,056,103 of NC_058379.1, read as the reverse complement.
GATACTCACTACTTCCTGCTTATTTGGTTCTATCAGCATGGTGTCAATTTGGTAGACTAGCATGTTGTCCTGAGGAACTGTGTGATGAATGTTCCTGAGGAATAAATTAAGGCAAATAGTGATTGGCACAGCCCAGATCAAGTTAGTTACGGTACACTCACGTACTGCTGTGTGAAAAGAAACTATTTCTGATGTTGTTTATTAGGATGTGGGGAGAAGACCAAGAGTTTCAAGCTAAACAGCTGAAGAACAGAAGCCAATAGCTGGGATTATCTAATAATTAAAATAACACATCCAGAACAGTGATCACAGTTGGAGCCATTACTTAATTACACTTAAAATAATAATCCATTGTTAATCCCCATATTCTTCTGTCATACTAACCCTACAGGAGAATTAACTAGGATATAATAAAAATTAACCATTTTTTAATCTTACAAGTGTATAAAAGATGGACTAACCTCTGAAATTATTCTACATATCTATTTCCTTTAGTTCCAAGGGTTTCCACTTGGTTTTTAATGGTTACCATTCCACAAGCCAGACTAACCTAGGTATCCTGCCTGTTTCTAAGGTTATACCTTTTCCATCTAAGCACCAATGATCATAGTTTTTGGACCCACTGGGCCGACTACTACACAATGCCAGACCGAAATTCTCTTTATCACCTGGCATTCCTAAGTCTCAGTTCTCACCTCTAAATCACAGTACTGACCTGAGTTACCAAAGAGTAGTGTTTTCATAGAGTCAATGTCCAATAATTTCTCCCCAAACAAGGTATTTCCCAGTGGTCAGTAAATAAATAAACTTGAATTTACCACAGTTCTTTTTGGGGAAGGCTAGGAGCAAGATTTACAATAAACACTTGGAAAGTTATAAGAATCCTTCCTTATGCATGCCCAACTTCTCCTTCACTTCAGTGGTGCTAGGTCAGGGTTGTAAGTTAGTTGAAGGTCTCCAAATGTGTATAGTGTAGTTCAAGTCAGACTTATATTCATTAAGTCCTGAGTTATGAGGTGTACACACACACACACACACACACACACACACACACACACACGTATATATACACACACACATACACATAGTCTTTTTTTAGGCATACATTGCAAAAATTCCACGTAGATTAAATTATTCTGATTTCCAGTTATGCCCTGCTGCCTTCAGTGGTAACATGTTTATCTTGCTTCTGAGCATTAATGGCTAATAATTTGCCTGTGATACTCTGAGTATCCAACATTTCATTGAAATCAGGAAGCCATTTAAATAGTTGCTTTTCCCACTTTTATCCAAGCCTAGAGAGGATAGCCAGTGAAGTGATTTTTAAAGTCTGATGCTTCCCTCATCAGTGTATTTTTAATGTGAGATAAAGTGAGTATCATCTAAGTTCTCTCGTAGGACATGTTTTGGAAAAATGAGCTGATTATACACCTCTTCCAAATCCCATGTCTTCCAAACGCTCTGGATTCCTTGCTTTATATTAAACCCAAGGCATTTCCATCCTCTTCATTCAATTCATCTGGCATAGGTTACAACTGAGTCCAGTTTTAATCAACAATCCCAGAAAATAAATAAATCCATGTCCAATTATTTGAGTTCATCTGGCATAACACAATTAATCCTGAACCTCTTGTAAATGTACCAAAATTGACAAATTCAAATGCATCTAAAATATATTTCTCCCTCACTGGTCTTGCATCCTTAGGACTAATTCCTATCGGTATTTCCCAAGATTTTTTGTTGACGTACAATATTGAAATGCTTACGTCAACACCTAGATTTGATTTGTAATTGATCCCTGAGAGCATACTGGAATATAACTCCAGATGCCAGATATGGTGGTTGAGGGGGGCAGGAGGAACTTGGCATCTTATTCCATGAAGTCATCACAATGTCTCAGGCATCATAGAATCAGCCTCATTAACAGGAGACAGGGGTGGCTTCTGCTGCCCTAGGATATTAAGGGAAACTGGACTTACTCAGTGTTCCAATTCCATTCTTCTAGGATCCATTTCTTTACCAACCAGTGTCCTACCTTTTACCTGAGAGACCTGGTAAAGCTATGAATTCAGCCTATGTTTTAACCCAGCACCCTACATGAACAGATTCTGTGGCCATTTTTGCACATGTCAGCCCTGGAACTATAGGAGATTATTTTAGGTGAGACAATGAAATGCCTCTGTTCCCTAACTAAGCTTAGGATTTAAAATCCTGAGTCTGCTATTGTTCAGCTCTTTAATGTAGTTAGAAACAGCCAGTCTTTCCCCCTATAACTGTGTTCTCTATAATGGTCTCCTGCAGGGTCTTTCTTTCCTTCCTTTCTTTCTTCCTTCCTTTCTTCCTTCATTTCTTTCGGCTGTCAAAACCACTCCTTCAGTCCTGGTGGCCACAAGGGATAAGTTTAACAGTTTGCACTGGGTGGCAAAGAATAATACTAGTGCCCCACCTTTAGTGGTAACTGGAGACTTCCCCATCCAAATCAGAGAGCCCATCCCCCATTCCCTTTCCTTTCAGAATGTGCAACCACTTTCAGTCCCAATTATTCTGTGGGTCAGTTCTTAGTTGCAGGCAAGAGAATCTAGTCTTCATTATAGAAAAAGAGATGTCCATCCACAATACAGAGGTGTTCCAGTAGAAATCCCACTGATAGGGCCACCTACTGCTTAACATTCAAAACACTAGGGACTAGACACCAGAACCTCCAATACAAATGCAGTTAATAAAAAAATCTAAGTGACTCCACAAATGCACTTTCCACAAAAGCTGCATATCATTATGTTCTAATGTTTACATTGGCCTTTAAGGTCTCATCCAGGTGCATCTGTTTGGCCAAATCAGATCATAAATCTGAGCTCCAGGAGTCCAACAAATGAAGCATTACACTACAGGAAACACAGGCCACAAGAAGGCTGGCATGGTGTGGAGTGAACCTATCTTCAGAAGCTGCCACAGTGACATTTACCTTTGTGTGGTGACTTGTGATCCATGATACAGTTGAGACAGAAGCTACTTACTAGTGGAACCTGGAATACATTTGCCATAGCTGGTCTTTTTCTCTGGTAGAAAAAAATCTGCAGAGGAAATTTTCTACTTCCAAAATCTAACTTGCCTTATTTTTTCTAATCTCTCATATCCAAGCTCAGACAAGTACAGAATGTTAAGAAATAGCTTATTCAGTCTCAGTCCCTACTATCATGGATCTGCAGTCAAATGAGAAAGGCACACAAGTAAATAGTGATAAAACATTATGGTAAGTGCAAAGGGTGACAGGTGCACAGGGAAATGTTGTGGATGTAACTATAATGATAATGAGGAAAGCTAAAATGGATTGAATGCATCTAGCAGTGTTCTAAGGACATAAAATATAAGTGTTTTATGTCACACCATGATCCCTGACTAAAACTCAACTGGATCCTTGTGCTGTTACTATTCTGCAACTCACATGTTCTCTTGGTCCAGGAGCAGTCTGACCATCATCTCCCCAATCATACCACAGAAGAAGCTGGTGTCCTTTACACCCTAAAACCGGTAGCTCTAGTCCTAGGTCCTGACATTCTATCCTTCTAGACTGAACGGTGACGACATCCCTGCTTACCTTTGGTCCAGTTCCTCCCCTCCCGAAGGTAAGAGGATACAATTTGGAGTTTATAGAAGTTTATTTTCCAGCAACAACTTTATTTTTAAAAGTCTGCACCTGACAGATTTGGGGGTGGGGGAGTATCTTATTTGCTCCAAATCATTTCATCTTAATCTCCTAAAATTTGATTGATGCCAAATAAAATAGGGTAATTTTGCCACATACCTGGAAAGCCATCTGTTGCAAAGAATAACATCTTGCAGCAGTTCCACACTACAGTAACCAAAGAGCAAAATTGAGTCAGCTCTGCCAAAGCAGTGAGTGGGAATGTCATCCATCCGGCATCTTGTAGGCAACATCTCCTTGTAACTGCCTTCAAGTTAAAACACCTTTTTCTTTAATAAAGACAGCTTATGCTGAGTCAAGTTCACCAGGGCTTCCACATTTACACCCATCCTCATTCCTTCCCTGCATTCCCTGTGCCATGGGAGCCTGAGATCAAAGAAATCACCTTCAAGCTGCAAAATAAAATCATTTACTCTAACTTCCTCTTTCAACCAATGAGGAAATACTATTTCCAAGGTGACTCAGCAAGTCTGAGAAAGGACCTAGGACAGCTACCCTAAAATAAATTTATATTTTTTTAATATTTATTTTTGAGAGAGAAAGACAGACAGACAGACAGAGACAGACACACAGAAGCTGAAGCAGGCTCCAGGCTCTGAGCTGTCAGCACAAAGCACCAAGGGGCCTTGAACTCACAAACCTCAAGATCATGACCTGAGCTGAAATCAGATGCTCAACCAACTGAGCCACTCAGGCACCCCTAAAATCCCTAGAATATTTTAATACATATAATGCCCTTGCATGCAGCTCAGGCGCCCCTAAAATCCCTAGAATATTTTAATACATATAATGTCCTTGCATGCAGCTGGTAACTCTTGATCTGCTATCAGTGTTTTGTTTTCTTTACCCCAGGGGAGGAAACGGGTCAGCCTCACTGGATGTAAGCCTGTCAAACAATTTGATTTATGGGGCCCGCGTCCTAGTTTCTCTCCCAAAACATTAACCAAATAGGCTTTCATTCAATCATTACAGTTTTATTCCTTTGAGGTTTGGAGCTTTTAATCCTCAAGACATTGATTAAACCCCTGTTAGCAGTCACAAATTGTGTTATTACCGGTATCCTTCGCAGAGATTTTTAAGATTGAAACATCAGATAGAAACTTGAGGAGGGAATTTGGGTGGAATGGCAGGCAAAGTTTACATTTTACTGACTTTCCAATTTTTCAAAAGGATGCCTATGATGATATGGCATAACAACAGTCCTCTGGGATCCTCTTGGTTCCAAGGATATTTATTTGGAGTAAACAGCCCAGGTTGCAGGCACTCTAAAGCTGTAGAACAGGTTTAAGAAAATCAATGTCTCCTACTTGGGAATGATTGTCATGACCTTGTATTAGGGCAGCTCTCTCCACACAGATAACCCACACCTGATGCAGACCGCTGAAACCAACACCATACATTCAGCATTGCCCACATGGTGAATGGAAACATCTCTCCGTTTCACACCCATTACAAATCCTAAAATTTTTTTCCTAGGAATGACCTTTGAGGATTTTCACCCAGGATACATGCCTTTTCAAAACCATAATAAAGGCCTGTCAGATCAGTGTGACTCTCTAATGTATTACCCCAGCATTGGGATCAATCACAACCCAGGGCTAGAGATTCAATACATCTTGTCGAAAGGATGCAAAATTTTCCGAATACATTACAGTGAAGTTTGTAAATCCCACAGACATAAATTAGGAGATCTGCTTGATATACTTGCAGGTCACTGAATCTTTGCTGGGCACCTTCCTGGTGCAGAGAATGAACAGGGACGCTAAGGGTGGTTCCCCAAACACATGTATCTACTTCTTCTACCCAGAGGGGTTCTAGGGTTACTAAAACTGCATTTCTCACACCCTATTAGCCCTACATAACCTTGCAAGTGCTAATTTCTTCAGCAAAAGGAAGAAGGAATCAAAGATAGAAAAGGAAAAAAAATATGAGGGAATAAACAGAAGCAAAAGTGCATTTATTAGCTCAGTGAAAGAAGTGGAGAAGAAAAATGTTTTCCCTGGGAATTTTGGATTTGTTAATATTAAACTATTTTTTATATCCATTGCTCTTGCTTCCGATAATGTTTGGTGACCCAGGAATTGCCCTCTCAGACATTTTCCACTCCTGATTTGCTCAGAGGCTGTGGTTTTATGACCTGAGTGAGACCACACTTCTCTCCTTCAGAGTCTAAGGCTGTTTTGAAACCTATCCCTGCAGACCTGGAAGGACACTGTTACAAGGTTGCTAATCTTTGGCCTCCATCAGATATGACTTCAGAATCAGAGGGTGGGAGAAGCAGAGGAAAACAAAGCAGGAGTGAACACTGAGTGACTTTTGAAAAGTATTTGTTCCCTCAAGAACATTGTGCAGCCCGGAACTTCTCTGCCCTCACCCCCTGCACTTTTTAAAGGCCACATTCATCGGGGCGCCTGGGTGGCTCAGTCGGTTGAGCGTCCGGCTTCGGCTCAGGTCATGATCTCACAGTTTGTGAGTTCGAGCCCCATGTCGGGCTCTGTGCTGACAGCTCGGAGCCTGGAGCCTGCTTCGAATTCTGTGTCTCCCTCTCTTTCTCTGCTCCTCCCCTGCTCATGCTCTGTCTCTCTCTCTCCTTCAAAAATAAAAAAAAATAAAAAAAAAAACACTAAAGGCCACATTCATCAATTATTTGGTGTTAATGAACTCAGAGAAGTGAAATTATGAAACCCAACAGAGAACAAGCCTCTGTGTCACCAGCTGTGATAAGCTGGCTAACATGAATGACCCCGCACAACAGCTGCTGGCAAATGATTACTCCTTCTGGGTCTTTTGAAAGTTCAAAGCAGAAACACCATAACCCTTGTAATGAAGTTATAGGCCTCAATGTTTTAACACCCAATTTCAAAAGAACTTCCAAACTCAGGAATATAAAATAAGCAACTCTATTCCTCTAGTTTAACTACAATAGTGATGCAAAACACTCTGAAATAGCAAGCCATATATTTGTGGTACCTTACTCCACTATCAACATGAATGAAGAAGGGAAAAATATAGATGGGACCGTGAAGCTGCCATCTTTCCTACAGAGTGAATTATGCCTGAGGCCAAGAACAAAACCAAATTCTTCACAAGAAAATGTGATCAGATCACATGCTATATGCATGTACACTGAAACACCTTTCCCTAATTTACTCAAGTAATCAGTACATCTTTAGGAAGCATACACCAAAATGTGAACTTCTTAACAACAATCACAATGTAAAATACACCCCCCAAAATATAGTGGCTTAAGTCAAAAAGTAGCACATATCCCTCTTAAAGACAAGTTTGTTAGTCCAGGCCTGGCACAGTGGCACCACGGAAGTAGAGACTCAGATTCCTTCCATCTTATGGTTCTACCCTTTTTAGGGTGCTACCTTGTCCCTGAAGTCTGAGAGAGCTCCTCATCAGATCCATACTCCAGCCCACAAAAAAAGAGGAACAAGAGAATATAGAGGTCATACCCACTCTCTTTTAAGGGCACGGCCTAGAAATTCAGTGCATGAATCTGCTCATATCCCACTGGCCAAGTCTTAGACAAATTGCTGCACTTAACTACAAGCAAGTCTGGAAATTTTAGTGTTTATTTTGGGCAGCCATATATCTGGCTGAAATGTAGAGGTTCTAATCATAAAAGAAAAAAACAGAATAGAAACTGAAAGAAATACAGTCATCCAGAACCTGTTATAAAGTACTAAGGGACAATAGTCTTCCAATATCCTGAATCCTTCTCCATGCCAACCCCATGACCTCCCACACTGCCTCAAACACTCTGCGCCTTCAGAACCAAACCTTTTAGTTTGTTTTTTTTAAAACAAACTCTTTCCCTGGCCCCATTTTCTTGTGATTTTTTCTTAGCATTGTTACCCTGTGTCATTAACTAAAATGCGTTAACAGACACTATACCATGAATACTCATCTTGAAACTTTTTCAACACAGGGTGGCCTCTGAGGCAAATACACTCAAGGCATTGTCTTCTCTAATGTTTCTGATCGCCCCTAAAAATCTCTGTCCACTGTTGTTTCACAGGAAACTTTAGGTAGCTTCTTTAGCTCATGATGCCTCTATGAATTCTCTCAAACTTTCCATTTATTTCAATCAATCAAATCCATTATGATGGCCCAAGTTTAATCCCACCTGAAGTTCTCCTGACCACTTCAGGTCTTGCTGACCGTATTTTCCTTTAAACTTCTCTTGGCTCATACAGTAATTTTGTCCCACAACTTACACATACATGCTCTCTTACACAAACTATTCACATCATGTGATGTCACATGTACTAACACTGCCTTCTCAATATTATGAATTCCTTAAAGACAGTGGTCTTCATCATCATGCTCAAAACTCCAAACCAGATGGACTATTTAAAAGCATTTAAAAGGTGCTTATTGTAGGACTATCACTGTGAAATCACAACTAACATCTATGAGAAAAAAAAACTGTTGGAGGTGATGGGTATGTTGATGGCAGAGACTGTGATGACGGTTTCACAAAAGTGTACGTATATCCAACGTCATCAAATTGTCTACAATAGGCAGACTTTTGTTGATGTCAACCATACTTCAAAGTGATTTTTAAAAATAATCAAGAACTACAACTTGATTTTTTAAAGATATACTCAAGAACTATATCCCAAAGCATTAAGGCTACAAGGCGAGCAAGAAGGGGAACAATGAGGTAACAAAATACTTGGAGACTGAAGAACATCCTACCAAAGAAAGAATGTGTTAACCAAGCAGTTAAAGAAGAAATTAAAAAGTATATGGAAGTCAATGAAAATGATAACACCACAACCCATAACCTCTGGGATGCAGCAAAGGTGGTCATAAGAGGAAAGTATATAGCATCCAGGCCTTCCTAAAGAAGGAAGAAAGATCTCAGATACACAACCTAACCTAACGCTTTAAGGAGCAGGAAAAAGAAAAGCAAATAAAACCCCCAAACAGCAGAATACAGGAAATAATAAAAATTAGAGGAGAAATTAATGCTATTGAAACCAAAAAAAAAAAAAAAAAAAAAAAACCAGAACAGATCAATGAAACCAGAAGCTGGTTCTTTGAAAGAATTAACAAAATTGATAAACTACTAGCCAGTTTGGTCAAGAAGAAAAAGGAAAGGACCCAAATAAATAAAATCATGAATGAAAGAGGAGAGATCACAACCAACACAACAGAAATATGAACAATAGTAAGAGAATATTATGAGCAATTATATGCCAATAAAATGGGCAATATGGAAGAAATGGACAAATTCCTAGAAACATATAAACTACCAAAACTGAAACAGGAAGAAATAGAAAATTTGAACAGACGCATAACAAGTAAGGAAATCGAATTAGTAATCAAAAATCTGCCAAAAAAAACAACAGTCCAGGGCCAGATGGCTTTCCAGGGGAATTCTACCAAATGTTTAAGGAAGAGTTACCACCTATTCTCTTGAAGCTGTTCCAAAAAATAGAAATGGAAGGAAAACTTCCAAACTCTTATGAGGCCAGCTTTACCTTGATTCCAAAACCTGACAGAGACCCCACTAAAAAGGAGAACTATAGACCGATTTCTCTGATGAACATGGATGCAAAAATCCTCAATAAGATATTAGCCAACCAGATCCAACAATACATTAAAAAATTATTCACCACAACCGAGTGGGATTTATACATGGGATGCAGGACTGGTTCAACATCCACAAAAAAATCAGTGTGATTTATCACATCAATAAAAGAAAGGACAAGAACCATATGATCTTCTCAATAGATGCAGAGAAAGCATTTGACAAAAGACAGCATCCTTTCTTGATAAAAACCCTCAAGAAAGTAAGGATAGAAAGATCACACCTCAAGATCATAAAAGCCATATATGAACGATCCAACGCTATTATCATCCTCAATGGGGAAAAACTGAGAGCTTCCCCCCTAAGGCTAGGAACAAGACAGAGATGTCCACTCTCACCACTGTTATTCAACATAGTATTGGAAGTCTTAGCCTCTGCAATAAGATAACCCAAAGAAATAAAAGGCATCCACATCGGCCAGGAAGAGGTAAAACTTTCACTCTTCGCAGACAACATGATACTCTATATGGAAAACCCAAAAGATTCCACCAAAAAACTGCTAGAACTGATCCATGAATTCAGCAAAGTTGCAGGATACAAAATCAATGCACAGAAATCGGTTGCATTCCTATACACCAACAATGAAGCAACAGAAAGAGAAATCAAGGAATTGATCCCATTTACAGTTGCACAAAAAAAAAAAAAAAACATAAAATACCTAGGAATAAATCTAACCAAAGAGGTGAAAAATCTATACACTGAAAACTATAGAAAGCTTATGAAAGAAACTGAAGAAGACACAAAAAAATGGAAAACGATTCCATGCTCCTGAATAGGAAGATTGTTAATATGTTAAAATGCTGATACTACCCAAAGCAATCTACATATTCAATGCAATCCCTATCAAAGTAACACCAGCTTTCTTCACAGAGCTAGAACAAACAATCCTAAAATTTGTATGGAACCAGAAAAGACCCTGAATAGCCGAAGCAATCTTGAAAAAGAAAACCAAAGCTGGAGGCATCACAATCCCAGGCTTCAAGCTATAATACAAAGCTGTAATCATCAAGACAGTACGGTACTGGCACAAGAACAGACACTCAGATCAATGGATCAGAATAGAGAACCCAGAAATGGACCCACAAACGTATGGCCAACTAATCTTTGACAAAGCAGGAAAGAATATCCAATGGAATAAAGACAGTCTCTTCAGCAAGTGATGCTGGCAAAACTGCATAGTGACATGAAGAATGAACCTGGACCACTTTCTTACACCATACACACACACAAAAAAACCTCAAAATGGATGAAAGACCTCAATGTAAGACAGGAAGCCATCAAAATCCTCAAGGAGAAAGCAGGCAAAAACCTCTTTGATCTTGGCCACACAACTTCTTACTCAACATGTGTCTGGAGGCAAGGGAAACAAAAGCAAAAATGAACTATTGGGACCTCATCAAAATCAAAAGCTTCTGCACAGTGAAGGAAACAATCAGCAAAACTAAAAGGCAACCAACAGAATGGGAGAAGATGTTTGCAAATGACATATCAGATAAAGGGTTAGTATCCAAACTCTATAAAGAACTTATTAAACTCAACACCCCAAAAAAAATAATCCAGTGAAGAAATGGGCAAAAGACATGAATAGACACTTCTCCAAAGAAGACATCCAGATGGCCAACAGACACGTGAAAAAATGCTCAACATCACTCATCATCAGGGAAATACAAATCAAAACCACAATGAGATTCCATCTTAAACCTGTCAGAATGGCTAACATGAACAACTCAGGCTACAACAGATGTTGGCGAAGATGTGGAGAAAGAGGATCTCTTTTGCACTGTTGGTGGGAATGCAAGCTGGTGCGGCCACTCTGGAAAACAGTATGGAGGTTCCTCAAAATACTAAAAATAGAACTACCCTACGACCCAGCAATTACACTAGTAGGCATTTATCCATGGGACACATGTGTGCTGTTTCAAGAGGACACATGCACCCCCATGTTCATAGCAGCACTATCAGCAATAGCCAAAGTATGGAAAGAGCCCAAATGCCCATCAATGGATGAATGGATAAAGAAGATGTGGTATATATATATACAATGAAGTATTACTCGGCAATCAAAAAGAATGAAATCTTGCCATTTGCAACTATGTGGATGGAACTGGAGGGTATTATGCTAAGTGAAATTAGTCAGAGAAAGACAAAAATCATATGACTTCACTCATATGAGGACTTTAAGAGACAAAACATGAACATAAGGGAAGGGAAACAAAAACAATATAAAAACATGGAGGGGGCAAAACAGAAGAGTCTCATAAATATGGAGAACAGACACGGTTGCTGGAGGGGTTGTAGGAGGGGGGATGGGCTAAGTGGGTAAGGGGCATTAAGGAATCTACTCCTGAAATCATTGTTTCATTATATGCTAACTAATTTGGATGTAAATTTAAAAACTTAAAAAAAATGTTTTAAAGTCAAAAAAAAAAAAAAAGACGAGGAACATTGAGCACAGACTAAAGGCAATACAAAGGCCTCACGTAAGCTGTGAGAACTCAGACTCCCCTTCAGATTAGCTCTGCAGATGAGTCAAGATTTTGGTAGTAAACAATGTGGAATGATGTATGAAGACACCATCGTCAGAAGTATTATTTGTCTATTCTGTAAGTTCTAGGATCCACAGTTTCAACTTCAAATGTCATTTGCATCAAGCTTTCAGAAACGTCTCATGACATTTAGTGATTCTTTTTCCTTAAGACTTTAAAAAGATGATGAAAGGGATCTATAAATAGATTTATTTTGAAATATACACATACATGTATATGTTACCTATGTAGATAATTGTACTTGATGCATACTATATAGTTATGGCACTAACTAGAATTCTTCCCCAAAATGGACCATGAAAAACCTTCATCTACCCATCCTGATGATCCCTCTCTACTTTATTTTGTCATATAATTCCATGTTATCATTACTTCTCTTGGTTCCAGATCATTCCATGTCCCATTATGATTCACAGGCCTATTTTATTCTATCAATTCTGAAAACCAAGAATAGTTCTCAGTTCTTCCTCTTCCTCCTCCTTTTCCTTCTCTTCCCTGCCCTGACCCCACTACCCCTTTCTCTCCCACCCTTCCTTCTTACTCTGGCAATAGCTTCCTTTCTTTGTTGTAGCTATGGCATGAACGTTATAAGAAATTCTCGTTTGGGCAGGAGTTAAGTAATTTTCAAGAGAAGTGACACATCAAATATTCATTATTCTTCAAAAATTTATTATTTTCTATCTCAAACTTCTACACTTGTTTATGCTCATGTGTGTGGGCATAGCTCAATATACCGCAAATGATGGTTGTTTTGTCCTTTCTATGCATTTAAAATGATCCACATAACATATACAAAACTTTACCCATTTTGGGCATTTTGAGACACGAAGACCTGAATATAGAAGTCACTCTTTTTGTCTTCTTTTTTGTTCCACATTTTGCATTCTGGCCTACAGTGCAACTGCTCTAATCGCTCCAGCTTTGGAGTGATACAATTCATTAAAGTGGCTTTTATGATTGATTAAATGCTCCAGCTCTGCTACTACATTTAATCAATGGCAGCAACCCAACACAGCTTCATTGGCTACAGGGCATTACAGATTAAGCTTCACACATTTTAGCTATTTCAGAGCAAATTATAATTTTTGTAACTACAATATTTTTTGAATTTCAGAGATTGACAATTGTTTCTAGGAAAATAGCATGTTCACTTTTATTAGAATGCTCAGCATTATTGTAAGGTATATTTCACTAATACCTGGCCTTTACAAAACTATAATAATGTTGATTCCACATTTATTTCAATGGTTTGGGGATGACTATTCTAGCAAATGGTCTTAAGGAAAGTCTGAGAGCTCAGTCACCAGACACCAAAATTGCTAGATTTGGATCATTTACATGGAAAAATTTTCATCTGCTTAAATCTTCTATGATAGGCAAATCTCCCTTGGTTCTGGTGATACAAGAGATACTTGCTCTTTCTTATGCATTTTTCTAGAATTAAGAACACACTTCCCCCCTCCAGGACTCCCATTTAACTCCCTAAGCAACTGCCCCAGATAGATCACATGCTGGTTAAAATAAGACTGTAGACATTTGGCTACAACTATTAAAAGATGTATGGACCACTGTTTACTGTCCTCTAAAGATGTATCTCAATGTTACCTTTCTCTTGAGAGCAGGCACTATATCATGCCATCAAAGTATTTTACAAGAAGTACAATTTCTTGCTCCTAGTAACTTATGTGTATTTGCACAATATGACTTTTATGGCCTCAACTCCAAAAAAATGCTGAAAATTTCAAAAGACTGTTGAAAATAAGACAAAAGAAATAATTAAGACAACATCCTTTTTGTTTATAAAGCTAGAAAGTATTCCTAAGTGAACTCTTGTACTAATGTTGATTGACACTCTCTTTTAAGGGACAATGTTTTCAGGACAGGCGACTACCAAAGAAACCAAAAACACTGAATAACTTACATTTGTGAATACACCAAAACTGGCAAAACTCTTCAGTTTGAAAATCAGAGCTGAAGAACTGTAACCAGTGATGATGAAAAATAACTAATCAGCACTTTCCCAAAATACGAAGATATTGAAAGACAAAAGAAGGAATAAGGTCCTACTACAGATTAGAAGAAACGACAGAGAAACTGTAACAAAATGCAATGTGGGATTTAGGTAAGATCCTACAACAGAAAAATAGTGAAACAAGTGATGGAATTTAATTAAGGTCTATATTTATTAATAGCATATCACAGCTAATATCCTGATTTTGATAACTGTACTACCATTATGTAAAATGTTAACATTATGGAAACATGGGTAAGGATTTTGAGAACTCTACTACTTTGTTAACTTTTTTGTCAATATAAAATTAATCCACTATAAAAGTAGAACAGGTAGTGAATGAAGTTCCCAGTCAACTCCTTCAGGATTAGGTTATCAGAATGCTTTTAGATATAAGCAAATCCAACTGAAACTATCTTAAAGAGGAGTTTTATTGGCTTCCTGGAAGTTCACAGGTAGGTGTCCTTCTGACTTGGTCCAATTCATATGCCTGCTTTATTTCTGTTATTCTTTTCTCCTGTCTCTATGGATGCTCTTCAGGCTGGATTTTTTCATGACCTTATGATGGCTGCCAGCTGTCACTGAGGCCAAGCTTTCTCATTTGCTTTCTGAGAAAGAAGGAGAAACAAACTCTCCTCCTTTCTCCTAGGAGTAAGAATCTTAGCAAAGGCCTCCAACCTTTTTCTCCTTCAGTCTCACAGGACAGACTTGAGTCACATGCATATTCCTACACCAATGGCTGACAAGAGATCCACATGATCAGTTTAACTGGACCTCATCTTTGAAACTGAGGGTAGACTTTGCTTTTCTTGAACAACACAACTGCATAAAGAAGAGACAGAACCTGAGGAAAATTAGATCTCTGTCAGGAAGAAGCAAATGGATGTTTGGGAGGCAACCAATAACATTCAATACCATTATAATGAAAATAAATGTTCTTGACATTTGAAAGAGATCACTGTTGAGTATATAAGATGAACTACTACTCTACAGGGCTGAGAGTACATATGTAGATAAAAGTAACCTAACAGTTGGAACAAGGAATTGCTATAGTTCAAATGTGTTTCCAGCTGAGAACCAGGTAACTTTGGGTCCCTCCATAATTTACAGATCCTATGTTTAGATTCCTTACATATCTACACTCTCCCAGGGCAAAGCTCCTGCACCTCCAATAACCAGCGTCTTCGAAAATACCTTACATATGTATACGCTGGCCTCAGGTCTACTTGTCAGGAAGCTATGTTTTATGTTGCTTTCATTCTGTCTTCTGGATCGTCAATAATACAAATGCACTCCTTTTTCCTGTGGCAGGCTTCCCAATTCTAGAAAATAACTTCCTCATATCTCCTCTTCATCACACTGACTGAGGTTGTTTTTAGGCATCTCATATGCCTAGTCACCCTCTGGACCACCATGTTCTCTACCTCCACATTTGGGCTCAGTAAAAGAAGCACAGTTGGACTACAGTTTGCAGGAGATCAGAACACTATTAATTAATGCAGCCTCACATTATGTGCTTAATGTGTTAACATTATTGCATATTAAGTTCCTAGGGGGTGGGGTGGAGAGGAATGAGTTCCCAGATAATAAACTGCCTCAATGTGCTGAATAATGATACAAATGTCACTTCCATTCTTCCTCCCACCAACTCCTGCTTAGTGGCCTCCTGAGGGCAATAATAATAAAGAAAAGTTAAAGAGAAAGTTGGGGGAGAACTTAGCAGATGTTTAGCCTATTTGAGCCAAGGGACAAGCTCTCCTACTAAGGCCCCAAACAGCCTTCAAACTGCAATAAAATAAACCTTGTTATTGTAGCTGAAGGAATCGGCCTGAGTTATTGCCCTGCAGGCATTAGGAATTAGAATATGCATCCATCTATTCTGTGGCCTTGAGAGCAGTTCTAACTCAATCTGTGAGAGCAGAGGTGAGAGAGAGAGAGAGAGAGAGAGAGAGAGATGGAAAAATCGCTATATGCAGCAAATCCCCATCTCTCACTGCACACACTAAGGTGTCCTTCATATAGACATGGCTTCCATACAGAACGGCCTCAACTGGAGAATAAAATTCTCCATCTCACAAAGACAAGCAATCTTTTCCTCTAGAGAGACAAAGAATTCCTTCTCTTTCCCCCAAGTTCTAGCAATACTCTGGTCTGCACTACCTGCATTGACCAAACAGCTTGAGGGGGTGGGACAGCCCTAGATGATACCAGTGTTCTGTTGTCAATATTAACAGAGGCCCCTTTCCATCCTCAAAGGTTCGGAGTTGAACAATAAATTATATGGTCATTTGAAAACAAGATATTACCATTTTAAATCGGAAATCAGGATATTTTAAGTCCCATATGAAGATCTGATTACCCAATAAAGGCCCTTATAAAGTACAGGTTGATCATAATAACCATTTGCCAGATGAGAGAGTGACACCCAATGTTCTACAACTTGGTCACAGCAGGACCAGCTGTAGGACTCAGGTCACCTGAGTCTTACTTGCTACAAAATGTTGTTGGAGGCCATTTGTGCTTCCCCCTCCTTTCCGACAGCCAACTGAAGGGGAGAGAAGGGCAGCTAAGGAGATCTTGTTATTTCCTCTATATACATTGTTTTTCAAAATTCTTCTTTTGGATGAATGAGACGGTATGATTTAAAGAAACAAATTATGGAGACCTGGGAAGATGGTGGTGTAGGAGGATGATGGGCTCACCTCGTCCTGCTGATCACTTAGATTCCACCCACATCTGCCTAAATAACCCAGAAAATGGCCAGAAGACTACCAGAACGGACTCTCCGGAGCCAAGCGTAGACAAGAGGCCCACGGAAGAGGGTAGGAAGGGCAGAGAGGCAGTGCGCGCTACACGGACTGGCAGGAGGGAGCCGGGGCGGTGGAGGGGCAGCCCACCAGGCAAGGAAGAGCCTCCGAAGTCTGGCTTGCAAAAGTGGAGGGGCTAGATGGAGTGAGTTCTGATAGCCAGCGGGACTTAACATCTGGAATGTTAAAAGTCAACAGCTCTGTACTTGGAGAGTGGGGAGGGCAATAGGACACTGGGAGGGAGAGTTGTTGAACCCCGAAAGACAGAGCTTAGCTTGGCAGGGGAACAAAGGCGCTGGCAAGCACCATCTCCCTCTCCCCTCCCCTAGCCAAAGTTTGAAAGGGAACCAGTTCCTGTCACCAAACTTTCTTGCAACGCACAAATACCTAACACTGTGCTTCTGTGGATCCATCCCTCCGACAGGTCTGCCTCCCTCCCGGTGCTGCAGGGACCCTCCTGCAGGGGACCACCATCGGCAAAGCTAGCTAAGCCTGCCCCTCCCACCCCTGTGCACCTTGCAGATCCACCCCAGCTAATATGCCCTTGGCCAGATCCCATCGAAGCAGCACCACAAGCCTGGCAGTGTGCAAGTAGCCCAGATAGGGACCACACCACTCCACAGTGAGTTTTGCCCCTGGGAGAGAGGAGGATAAGGTACACACCAGTCTGACTGTGGCCCCAGTGGTGGGTTGGGGGCAGACATTGGGTCTGACTGAGGCCCCACCCACCAAGACAAGTTACTCTGGACAGCAAAGGGGAAGTGCCCTGCAGTTTGGAGCTACCATAGGGACTACTCAAAATGACAAAATGGAAGAATTCTCCTCAAAAGGAACTCCAGGAAGTAGCAACAGCTAATAATTTGATGAAAAACGATTTAAGCAATATAACGGAACAAGAATTTAGAACAATAGTCATAAAATTAATCGCTAGGTTTCAAAAAAGCATAGAGGACAGCAGAGAATCTATTGCTGCAGAGATCAAGGGACTAAGAAAGAGTCATGAGGAGCTAAAAAATGCTATAAATGAGGCGCAAAATAAAATGGATGTGGCCATAGCACGGATTGAAGAGGCAGAGGAGAGAATAAGTGAATTAGAAGATAAAATTATGGAAAAAGAGGAAGCTGAGAAAAAGACAGATAAAAAAAAACAAACCCAGGAGTATGAGGGGAGAATTAGAGAACTAAGTGTTGCAATAAAACAGAACAATATCTGTATCATAGGAATTCCAGAAGAGGAAGAGAAAGGGGCTGAAGGTGTACTTGAACAAATCATAGCTAAGAACTTCCCTGATCTGGGGAAGGAAAAAGGCATTGAAATCCAAGAGACACAGAGAACTCCCTTCAGACATAACTTGAATCAATCTTCTGCACGACATATCATAATGAAAGTGGCAAAATAAAAGGATAAAGAGAAAATTCTGAAAGGACCTAAGGATAAACAGGCTCTAACTTACAAGGGAGATCCATAAGACTAGTGGCGGACCTACCTACTGTAACTTGGCAGGCCAGAAAGGAATGGCAAGAATCTTCAATGTGATGAACAGAAAAAATATGCAGCTGAGAATCCTTTATCCAGCAAGTCTGTCATTCAGAATAGAAAGAGAGATAAAGGTTTCCAAAACAAACAAAAACTGAAGGAATTCATCACCAGTAAACCAGCCCTTCACCACTAAACCAGCCCTACAAGAGATCCTAAGGGGGATTCTCTGAGTGAAATGTTGCAAGGACCACAAAGTACCAGAGACATTACTACAAGCATGAAACTTACAGACATCACAATGACTCTAAACCCCTATCTTTCAATAATAACACTGAATGTAAATGGACTAAATGCTCCAACCAAAAGACATAGGGTATAAGAACGGATTAAAAAAAAAACAAGACCCATCCATTTGCTGTCTACAAGGGACTCATTTTAGACCTGAGGACACCTTCAGATTGAAAGTGAGGGGATGGAGAACTATCTATCACGCTACTGGAAGTCAAAAGAGAGCTAGAGTAGGCATACATATCAGACAAACTAGACTTTAAATTAAAGGCTGTAACAAGAGATGAAGAAGGGTATTATATAATAATTACAGGATATATCCATCAAGAAGAGCTAACAATTATAAATGTCTACGCACAGAATACGGGAGCCCCCAAATATGTAAGACAATCACAAACACAAGCAACCTTATTGATAAGAATGTGGTAATTACAGGGGACTTTAATACCCCACTTACAACAATGGATACATCATCAGGACACAGGATCAATAAAGAAACAAAGGCCCTGAATGATACGTTGGATCAGATGGACTTGACAGCTATATTTAGAACTCTACATCCCCAAGCAACAGAATATACTTTCTTCTTGAGTGCCCATGGAACATTCTCCAAGAGAGATTACATGCTGGGTCACAAAACAGCCCTTCATAAGTATACAAGGATTGAAATCATACCATGCACACTTTCAGACCACAATGCTATGAAACTTGAAATCAACCATAGGAAAAAGTCTGGAAAAACTCCAAAAGCATAGAGGTTAAAGAACACCCTACTACATAATGAATGGGTCAACCAGGCAATTAGAGAAGAAATTAAAAAATATATGGAAACAAATGAAAATAAAAATACAACAATCCACATGCTTTGGGACGCAGCGAAGGCAGTCCTGAGACGAAAATACATTGCAATCCAGGCCTATCTCAAGAAACAAGAAAAATCCCAAATACAAAATCTAACAGCACACCTAAAGGAAATAGAAGCAGAACAGCAAAGACAGCCCAAACCCAGCAGAAGAAGAGAAATAATAAAGATCAGAGCAGAAATAAACAATATAGAATCTAAAAAAACTGTAGAGCAGATCAACAAAACCAAGAGTTGGTTTTTTGAAAAAATAAACAAAATTGATAAACCTCTAGCCAGGCTTCTCAAAAAGAAAAGGGAGATGACCCAAATAGATAAAATTGTGAATGAAAATGGAATGATTACAACCAATCCTTCAGAGATACAAGCAATTATCAGGGAATACTATGAAAAATTATATGCCAACCAACGGACAACCTGGAAGAAATGGACAAATTCCTAGGCACCCACACACTTCCAAAACTCAGATAGGAAGAAATAGAAAACTTGTACAGACCCATAACCAGAGAAGAAATTGAATCAGTTATCAAAAATCTCCCAACAAATAACAGTCCAGGACCAGATGGCATCCCAGGGGAATTCTATCAGACATTTAAAACAGAGATAAATACCTATCCTTCTCAAGCTGTTCCAAAAACAGAAAGGGAAGGAAAACTTCCAGACTCATTCTATGAAGCCAGCAGTACTTTGATTCCCAAACCAGAGAGAGACCCAGGAAAAAAAAGAGAACTACAAGCCAATATCCCTGATGAATATGGATGCAAAAATTCTCAACAAGATACTAGCAAATCAAATGCAACAGCATATAAAAAGAATTATTCAACATGATCAAGTGGGATTCATTCCTGGGATGCAGGGCTGGTTCAACATTCGCAAATCAATCAATGTGATACATCACATTAATAAAAGAAAAGATAAGAACCATATGATCCTGCCAATCGATGCAGAAAAAGCATGTGACAAAATTCACCATCCTTTCTTAATAAAAACCCTCGAGAAAGTCGGATTAGAAGGAACATACTTAAACACCATAAAAGCCATTTATGAAAAGCCCACAGCTAATATCATCATCAATGGCAAAAAACTGAGAGCTTTCCCCCTGAGATCAGGAACACGACAGGGATATCCACTCTCACTGCTATTGTTTAACATAGTTTTGGAAGTTCCAGAATCAGCAATCAGACAATGAAAGGAAATCAAAGGCATCAAATTTGGCAAAGACGAAGTCAAGCTTTCACCTACTGCAGATGACATGGTATTATACATGGAAAACCCGACAGACTCCACCAAAAGTCTGCTAGAACTGATACATGAATTCAGCAAAGTCTCAGGATACAAAATTAATGTACAGAAATCAGCTGCATTCTTATACACTAATAATGAAGCAACAGAAAAACAAATAAAGAAACTGATCCCATTCACAACTGTACCAAGAATCATAAAATACCTAGGAATAAAGCTAACCAAAGATGTAAAAGATCTGTATGCTGAAAACTATCAAAAGCTTATGAAGGAAATTGAAGAAGATACAAAGAAATGGAAAAACATTCCATGCTCATGGATTGGAAGAATAAATATTGTTAAAATGTCAATACTACCCAAAGCTATCTACACATTCAATACATTCCCAATCAAAATTGCACCAGCATTCTTCTCGAAGCTAGAACAAGCAATTCTAAAATTTGTATGGAACCACTAAAGACCCTGAATAGCCAAAGTAATTTTGAAGAAGACCAAAACAGGAGGCATCACAATCCGAGACTTTAGCCTCCACTACAAAGCTGTAATCATCAAGACAGCATGGTATTGGCACAAAAACAGACACATAGACCAATGGAATAGAATAGAGACTCCAGAACTGGACCCACAAAAGTATGGCCAACTAATCTTTGACAAAGCAGGGAAGAATATCCAAAGGAGAAAAGACAGTCTCTTCAACAACTGTTGCTGGGAGAACTGGACAGAAACATGCAGAAGGATGAAACTAGACCACTTTCTCACACCATTCATAAAAATAAACTCAAAATGGATAAAGGACCTGAATGTGAGACAGGAAACCATCAAAACCCTAGAAGAGAAAGCAGGAAAAAACCTTTCTGACCTCAGCCATAGCAATTTCTTACTTGACACATCTCCAAAAGCAAGGGAATTAAAAGCAAAAATGAACTATTGGGACCTCATGAAGATAAAAAGCTTCTGCACTGCAAAGCAAACAATCAACAACACTGAAAGGCAACTGACAGAATGAGAAAAGATATTTGCAAATGACATATCAGACAAGGGCTAGTATCCAAAATCTATAAAGAACTCACCAAGCTCCACACCCGGAAAACAAATAATCCAGTGAAGACATGGGCAGAAAACATGAATAGACATTTCTCTAAAGAAGACATCCAGATGGCCAACAGACACATGAAAAGATGCTCAATGTCACTCCTCATCAGGGAAATACAAATCAAAACCACACTCAGATATCACTTCACACCAGTCAGAGTGGCTAAAATGAACAAATCAGGAGACTAGATGCTGGAGAGGATGTGGAGAAACAGAAACCCTCTTGCACTGTTAGTGGGAATGCAAATTGGTGCAGCCACTCTGGAAAACAGTGTGGAGGTTCCTCAAAACATTAAAAATAGACTACCCTATGACCCAGCAATAGCTCTGCTAGGAATTTACCCAATGGATACAGGAGTGCTGAGGCATACAGGCACTTGTACTCCAATGTTTATAGCAGCACTCTCAACAATAGCCAAATTATGGAAAGAGCCTAAATGACCATCAACTGATGAATGGATAAAGAAATTGTGATTTATATATACAATGGAATACTACTTGACAATGAGAAATAATGAAATATGGCCTTTTGTAGCAACATGGATGGAATTGGAGACTGTGATGCTAAGTGAAATAAGTCACACAGAGAATGACAGATACCAATGTTTTCACTCTTATGTGGATCCTGAGAAACTTAAGACCATGGGGGAGGGGAAGCATGAAAAGAAAATAAAAGAGAGAGAGGGAGCCAAACTATAAGAAACTCTTAAAAACTTAGGGTAAACTGAGGGTTGACAGGGGTGGGAGGGAGGGGAAAGTAGGTGATGGGCATTCAGGAGGGCACCTGTTGGGATGAGCACTGGGTGTTGTATGGAAACCAATTTGACAATAAATTTCACATAAAAAATAAACAAACTATGTATTTTTCTCTGCTTCATAAGGCATCACTTATTTTTTTTAAAGTAATGCCTATTCCTGAAGAATATTTGGTGGGTACAGAAAACGTACAGAGAAAAATGTTTGGTCTCAGAATATGGGAGGTAGAGAGTCTATGAAGAAGAGAGTCAACATTTTGTTTAGGATCATACTTTTATCTTCCCAGAACATCCTTTCTGCTTTTCTGCATTAGTCTACATCTTTACATGTTCTTAAGGCCTCTCTGAAATGTTTCCTAAGATCCCTGATCTCTAGTAACCCTTCTCCCTCTACTGGGTTTCAACCACTTATTTTGCACATGGTATATACACCTATGCACTTTCCCAAGGCATGTGGTCATATCTTATACCTCTTTGTATCCTTGGCACTTAGGCTACACGGTCCGTGTTTAAGGGCTATCTTTTTAATTGTAATTTATGATGATGACAACCATCATAATGATGCTACTATCAAGTGGGTTTCCATCTGATTGTTGAGTCTTTGCACATACACTGCCTTCAACTTTGTTTGATTATTAGCCTTGATCACATATCTTAAAGGACTTTTAAATCCTGTAAATAATACCTGTGTCTCCTCATAGAAAATTACATTCAGGCCTAGAGCTTCTCAGATATAGAAAGATGTTGACAAATTGCTGCAAATTCAGTGGAGAGTTGCTGGATTGATTAAGGGGATGCAGGACTTGATTTATGAGCAAACATTAAAAGAACTAAATATGTATAGCCGAGCTCCACAGCGATTCAGAGTGGGCCTGGGGGATCTGATGACTGTGTATTAGTAGCCAGAGGACGAAAACAGCATTGCAAGAAGAACCACTTAAACTAGGGAAAGAGGCCTTTGGTGACACTCACCAGGGATTCTAATTACTGGGGAATAAATGTCTCGATGTATGAATTCACTTCTCAAACTTTCATGGGCACACAAATCACCTAGGGATCTTGTTAAAATGCAGATTCTGATGCAGTGAGTCAGAGACTCTGCATTTCTAGTAAGCTTCTAAGTGGTCCAGAGACTAAATGCACTCAGGCAAGCCTCTTTTCTTGTAGAATTGTATAGATCTGTTGAATTACAGAGTGGGATGTTTAGCCTAAATAAAGTATCCTGGAACCCACAGAGACACACTCGAGACAAGCAGGGCAGGGAGGGAAGTCCTTTTCCCACGGTGTTCATCTGCCTCTTTTGGCATCCATAGAGGACCTGCATACTGTGATGAACTACCCAGGCCCATTGCTTTTTCCGTATTTATCTTTCCACTTGTGCCAGATGACAGCATAAGAAGCACAGTTACTGCCAAGTTATGATTGTAGGCTACCAGAAAGTTCCTTTTTGCTTCCCAAATAGCTTCCCTACCTTTTCATTAATGCCTGGAAGTCTACAGCTTCATTCCCTTAGCTTAAAACTCCCATCCCCTTTATAATGGAAACCCTATTGGTTATTTGTACCTTAGGGCTCACAGCTTTAAATTCTTTCCTGGTAGATTTTAGTAGAGGACAAGAAGACATCTTAAGGGCACTAAGTATGGGGAGAGTCGGAGAGTCGACAAAGATGAAGAATGTGAGGACCACCCACCCATTTTACACATAGGAATGAATTCAAAAGAAGAGTAGGCACTTTGCCAAGGTCACCTACTCCCTTGTTGCTTAAATCCACAGTTCCGGATTTGCAGGCCAGTATTCTTTTACAATGCACAAAATCCTCTTTCCTCCTCTCTTAGAAATCTGCACTGTTCCAATCTTCCTCTGTTTTGGGCTATAAGCAAAACCAGGGCTTCCCTCAGCCCTTAGAACAAGTCACTGATGGACAGTTTTTCTCACTTGAATTATGCTTAATCAGATAACTTAAAGATAATGTTTCCCTCATCAGATATAACCCCTAAACAGGTGAGCTTCAGTTTATTATACCCAAAGCAATTAGGATGGAAATTGGGAAGGTAAGCCCAGCTGCTTCCCATCAAACAGCTCAAGGAGACTTTGAGTAACTCACTAATTACTGAATCACGCATCATCTCCTATCTATACATATGATCATTCAAAGGAGCACAGTAAGGACAGTACACCCACATCCCATTCCACGCCACCCCCTCATGCACTCCATGTTTCTTTCCATTTGATATCCCACATAATGACACCCCTTGTTGTCCTAAGTTTGCATGCTTCACACAACTCTTAAGTGCATCTTCTAATTTTATCATCATAACTTTTAAGTATTACTACTTTTTTCCATTTTTAGAAGAAATTGGTTCACAAGAAAAGTTAATGTCATACCCAGTGTCATAATCTGGAATTTGGACTCTTGCCTTTGGACTTACAATCTTTATCTCAACATACCACCTTGGTTAAGCCAGTTCTTTTAGTCCTGGGATAAGTTCAGAACTTGTTGCTTTTACCTAATAAAGTAGATGTTATTAAGTCATGACAAAATATGGATTTTATGTATTCTTGTTTGATTTTATGATTTTCATCTTATTTCTAAGCTGCCTCCCACCATGAACAACTACATTCATTAGCAAATGATGATAAAGCTTCAATTAACTGGAACTGAAAGAATCAGAGCTCACAAATAGTATTTTCTTCAATTCAGTGGATTAAGAGAAAGAAGCAGAAGGCAAGAAAACCAAATGGAGCAATTTTACTTCAAAAATCCAGTGAAAATCCTCGTCATTATAAATTCAGTGTGAACTCTTCATTTTTCCGTGTCTATCTTTAGTACAGAACACTGAGAATTCATAGTCATTAAGATGTCACCAAGGCTCTAAGATCCCTTGCATCTGCAGAGACAAAGTCAATCATGTTCAATATGCTCTCCTTATTGAGACATAAAACAAATGTGGACACAAAGACAATGCCCAACAATAAAGGCTGATGAAAATGTGTGAATCTGGTTCAGATTCTTGATCCCCCATGAGCTGTAACTGATGCTATTTCCACTACCTATATGTCCTACTTAACCTAGTCTTCACTCCCATTTCTTTTTTTTTTTTTTTCCTAGTTTGGCTACTGTAATTCAAAATACCTAAGTAGCCCCACCTCCTTTCATTGGAATGAGCTTTTGGATCAGTGACACAAAGCCTAACTATCACTTAAGGGCTACTTGGATCTGTATAAATATCAACATGACTACTTGGATTTGTATAAATATCAATATGACTCTTTCCAGTGATCTTAAATTGGCAATGTTTAGAGCAGGTGGTACTGGCATAAAGTAGCACTTTTTTTTCACTCTATGTACTTTTACTATGTATTTCTTAATATGTAAGCCTGAAGAAAAAAATATAATACATAGTAAAATCACAGTTATACATATATACACACACATATATACATAGCCTTTTAATTAAAGAAGTGAGCAGTAATAATGTTTATTATACATTTTAGTTGTCCTACCTTATTTTTGAGGTATATATGACTGACTAAAAGCTTTCAGTGCCTAGAAAAAGAGTAATAAAAATAAAACCAGGGTTGTACAGGCAGAACACAGTTCCAAACAAACATACTGGAGCACACTGGAAAAAGTGACATCAAGGAGGGCAGCCAGGACTAAGATATGAAGATAGCAAAAAAAAAAAAAAAAAAATGCTGTATGTGAGGGTAAAAATGCTAGAGTCACAGACCATGTGAAAATCTAAAAAAGTTACTCACAAAAATATGTTACATACGCAAATAGCTACAAGTAAGATGATGGCCAAGACCAAATGTCAACAAAACCTGAAGTGACTGGAACTCTCACAGATTTCCTACAATAGTATATAAGGACATAACTAAGTTGGAAGACTAGGTCAGTATCTATTTAACGTTGACTTACCCTTTGGCATAGAAATTCCACTCCTAGATATATACCCAAGAGAAATGAATTCATTTGGCCACCAAAAGACATATAAAACATTCATAATAGCTTTATTTAAAATAACCAAAACCAGGATGTAATCCAAACATTGATGAGAAAATGACCTACAAATGGTATTATTTTCATAGAATGCAACATTATATGCTAAAAAGAACAGATACATTTAACACTGATGAGTTTAATACACAGTATGCTGAATAAAAGAATCTAGACAAAAAATATATATCATGTATGATACGAGTATATGAAAGAAGCCAGGGTAGTGGATACGGGGCAGCAGTGGGGAGGGGTGAGAAGGGTGCCAACTGGAAAGAACCATACAAGAGTCTTGTGCCTTATCTTCTGATTACCTAGTGCATAGGTATAAAAATTCATTGAGCTTTACCCATAATATTCATGTACTTTATATACTTTACTAAGCATACCACAAACTGTTACACCACAATTTTTAAAAACTGTCTGAAGGTAACAGTCATTCTCAACACAGCAACTGAATAGAATCCACATTCCCTTCCTGTCTTTGCTTTGGAGCTTCCTTTGAAGGCCCAAGTTCCAATTTAGGGAAAGTAACTCCAACACTCTTAAAGACAAAGACCTTGGTTAGGATGCCTGACAACGAATGCCCCAACACACTCCTAATCCTTAAAGTGTCTTCATCAGATAGCATTTGGCTAATGAGCCAGGCTTTTTACAGAACCTAAGTACATATCAGACAAATGCCCACTGGCCAATGAGTAAGGCTGCAGTAATTGTCTTTCTTATGGGTATTATGTATAACTTTTATCACCAATGCAAATTTTTCTTTACTCACTGCATCTCCATTGCCCTATTTTAAAACTGCAAAATGTGGTAATTTGCCATGGGAATTCAGGATACTTGTGAAAATGAATAATGTTCCATTATATTTTAATCACCTTTTATATGAGTTTTTATATCTCATCTGTGGATTGCTAGTCTATTAAAAATTAGTCTGGAAGAAAATTAAAAAAACCTTAGAGATAGTGCCAGAATAAGATTTTAAAAAAGGAAAAAGGGTTTTTAGGTATAGTACAAACATACTACCCTCCCTATCAATTTTAAGGTAAAACTGAATAGATAACAATTGTTTGGCATAATCTCTGGGCAAGGTAGCAGATTGAACAAGGTAGTAGAATGAACAAACAAGTCTGAGAGGATAAATATAGCTTGATTTTTATCATGGGAAAAATTAGCTAGAAAGATCACAATGATTTTTGGACACGGATGTTGCTTAGAAAATTATACCATTGAGAATATACCATTAATACTGTAACTATTATTATACTACTAATTCATGATATATACCATTAATAACTAATTAATATTAATATAATACTATCAACAGTATAATTGAATATACTATTATATTAATACAGTATTGTACTATTAGTTATACTGTTAACTGCTATTGACTCAAAATACTAGGATCTTTCTAACAATCATTCTGAGAATTCAACATCAATGGTAGCCAAAGCAATATCCTCCACTATATGTTAAAAAAGACCAATTATTTCCATTGTAAAACTCATCTTAGAACCACTAATTGTTTCCACAAAGATCTGTTACAATATCCATCTCTTTCAAGTCAAAAGCCTGATTAAGCCAAATTACTTTTGCCTCATTATTGAAAACACAGAATAATACATTTCACCTTTGTATTGATAAAAATATTACATTTTAGTATATTTCTGCAACTACTCATGATAACCATTATATGAACATTTCAAGGCGATTCCAAAAACTAAAAAGGAAATAAACCTGAGCATCACCAATGCAAAAGTATTTAAATCAACCCAAGTCTCCATGTAGGGAGTACGTACTTTCTTCACAAAACTTATATGGAACTCTTACTATGTGCCAGACTCTGTCCTGGTTTTTAGGGATGCAATAGTAACAATGGAGTTTGCAGTGAAAGCAGGGAAAAGACTTCAATCAAAGCATCACAGTATTGAGTGCATAGCTACAAACGGAGATAAAGAAATAGGGCCTGATGAGAGACTGCTCTAGACTGAAGGCACAAGAACTGACAATTGAGCACACATCTGTGAGGATGGAGACAGGTCAGAGGCTTGGGGCTGAGAGCATTTCAGATAGACGGGTGAGCACAGGCAAGCTCTGGATGAAGAGGACAATGGACTTTTAGGCTATTACAAGACAAAGGATCCTGGAGGATGGACAGTAAGGAAGAGAGCAGAGTGAGAAGCGGCTAGAGAGGCTTCAAGAAGTAGATTAAGGATTTTCACTTTCTATTGCAAAAGCATACCATAAAGAGGTCTTAGAAGGACATGGTTTACAAGATCATGACAACATTAAAAACAAAAACAATAAACCCAAATCAACCAACTATTTATGTTACAGTGTGGAAGACAAATTGAAGTCAGGTGGATCCAAGGACATCATCAGTGTGCTGTCACAGAGTCCAGAAGAGGGACAAGAATGTTTTGGTGACACTGATCACCGTGTTGTTTCAAGTCCAGACTCTACAAACCTAATGCCCCAATTCAGGTTTCGAATGCATTCTCCACTAGGAAGAACAAGGGCTCTTTAGAGAATGGTGGATTCCAGAGCTGTGGCTGGAGAAATGGATTATAACTTCTTAAATAAGAATCCCTAAGTCCAATTTTATTAAGAAAGGAAAGAGAAAGAAGTTTCTTCTTTACAGAATGACTAATAAATGCAGAAAGAATCTTAGAATTAGGTAAGTAACATTTTGTAATCACCTTAACTATAACTGATTCAGGCAAGAATGATCAGTGAGTGCTGGTCATTTCACCTACTAGGGTTTGAAATATCAGAGTACCCGGACTTTTTATAGCCTCAAAGTATCTTCTGATGGGGCATGTGGGTGGCTCAGTCGGTTGAGCATCCAACTTCCACTCAGGTCATGGTCTCGTGGTTAGGGAGTTCGAGCCCTGCGTCAGGCTCTGTGCTAACAAACAGCTCAGAGCCTGGAGCCCCTGCTTGGGATTCTCTCTCTCTCTCTCTCTCTCTCTCTCTCTCTCTCTCTCTCTCTCTCTCTCTCTCTCTTTCTCTCTCTCTCCTCTGCTCATGCTCTGTCTCTGTCTCTCAAAAATAAATAAATGTTAAAAAAAAAAGTATCTTCTGACAAGACACTTACTGGTTATAAAGGCAAAACTAATGGGCCACCTGGGTGGCTCGGTACATTAAGCATCCGACTCAATTTTGGCTTAGGTCATGATCTCACAGTTTGTGAGTTCGAGCTCCACATGAGGCTCTGCACAGAGAGTGTGGAGCCTCCTTGGGATTCTCTCTGATGGCTCTCAAAATAAACTTTAAAATAAAGGCAAAATAGTAACTTTACAGTGGAATCACTTAGAAGGCACCATCCTAAAGTTAACCTTAGCAATCTTGGGATAGATTCAGATGATGTACTTCCTGATATAATGCACTAAGAACACATGCTGGCTTCTATAGTACTCCTGCCCAAAATGCATAACCTGAATCTAGGTATGGGAAAACACCAAACGAACCCGGATTGGAAGGCATTCTACAAAATAACTGACCTGTATGAAATTTTTAAGTATATTTTTTGTTTTATTTAAAAGTTCATGTCATGAGGGGTACTTGGGTGGTTCAGTCAGTTGAGCGTCTGACTTTGGCTCAGGGTAGGATCTCACGGTTCATGAGTTCAAGGCCGGCATTGGACTCCCTGCTGTCAGCATAGAACCTGCTTCATATCCTCATCCCCCTCTCTCTTTCTGCCCCCATTTGTACTCTGTCAAAAATAAACATTAAAAAAGTTAATGTCATAAAATAACTTTTTATGCATAACTGATTCAAATTAAAGAATAGTCAAGAAACATAGAAGTGAATGTGATACATAATTGGGACAAAAAGTAAATTCTGACTAAGGTCTATAGGTAATATAGATAATATTATTCTAACAATGTTAACATCCTGGTTTTAGTGACTGTACTAGGGGTGTGTAAACAAATTCCATATTTTTAGGAAATAAACTGTGGTATTTCAGAGTAGAAAGACAGCATGTCTGTAACACAGAGAGGAAACAAAAATGATGAAGCAAATATGTCAACATGTTAGCAGTTGGAAAATCTGCGTGGAGGGCTTCCAGCCCTTTTTTTTTTCCTCAAATTTTTCTTCAGTCTGAAATTAGGTGAAAATAAGAAGTTAACAGAAAAAGAAATAACACAAGGCAGAAAAAAAGTGTGGGTTTGACTCCTGGCTTTCTCACATATTAACTGTACGATCCTGAGCAAGTTATTTAACCTGTCAAAGCTTCACTTTTATCATTTATAACATGTGGACAGACTTCCCCTTCTAAGGTTTTTATGAGAACTAAATATTACATGTAAAACGCTCAATCAATTTATTATTAGGGTTGAGGCAATGCAGAGAGAAATGGGTAGACGCAAAACTCAGCAAGGTTATAGGAGACTCTGCGTGCTGCATTGGGCACTATTTTGTGTTGCTCCAGACCACCCAATGCTGTCACCAGAGCTTACTGGAGGCAACCCTCTGACAGTGTTTCAATATTCAAACTAACATGCTCATCCTTACCCTAACACTTACAGCTCCAACACACACACGCACACACAGCTTTCTCAGAACTCCCTCGTCCTCGGTGTGCTGAGATCCATGAGGTGATGAGAAAGAAGCATCCTGAGTAGTAAAACTAAAAAACTAAAACAAGCACACTGTAATAAAGAGATGACACTGTAAACAGTAACACATTGGTGTGGGGCATTTTTAGAACTTATGAGACACCTAGCATTGGTCACAATATTTCAGATGTGTCCCTAACTAGCTCAGAGCACAGAGGAACTGTTACCTTCCCAGGTACCAGCACTCTATTTCTATTTATGGGACCTAGGTAGCTGTGGGCAAAGGCTCAGTCTGGATGTCACTGAAATCCGCCCCCCAGAACTGTTTATAATTCAAACAGTTCTCTTATTGCAGAAGTAAATGTTTTGTCCTTAGTTCAAAAAATGTTAAAAGCCATCCATCCATCAGTCCTGTGGGGAAGAAAATTTCCCCAAACTCCTGAAATCATACTATACGGAGGACCCTACTTCTCCCCCAGACGAAAGGCCAAACCTGTTAAATAACGTCCCATTGTATGGGACAATCCTTTTTTATAGCTCTCTCCCTTGGCCCTTGCAGTAAAGCGTGCAGTCTTATTTATCATGTCACGTTTCAAGGAAGAAATCAGAAATCTATCAGCTTTCAAGGCCTGAGTGATGGGGACAGGAACAAAAAACACCTCAAATTGGGGCTGGATAGGAGCAAAGTTGACAACAGCTCCTGAGAGGCTATTTGTTTTATTTATTTATCACCTGTCAGGGCAGGAAGGAAAAGGGAACCAAATTGCCTATAGGGCTCAGCAAAGCCTCCATAATGTGCCCTTATTTAGAGAACATTCATGAGGGTTACAAAGAGAATAGGACTAGGAAAAATGTCTGCTATCAGGAGAATGATCACGTATATTATCATTTTAACAGAGTAAAAGGGGCCCCGTTAATAATTATCCCAGCACAGCAGACATGAATCAGGACTGCCCCAGGCAAATCAAAGTCTGTGGCCACCATGGTGATGAAGATGTTAGGTAGAACTGTGTGTGTGTGTGTGTGTGTGTGTGTGTGTGTGTATGTAATGAAATTTATTGTCAAATTGGTTTTCATACAATACCCAGTGCTCATCCCAACAAGTGCCCTTCTCAATACCGATCACCTACCCTCCCCTCCCTCCCACTCCCATCAACCCTCAGATTATTCTCAGTTTTTAAGAGTGTTTTATTGCTGGGAACCGAGCTATCCAACCAGCCTGATGGCAGGGCCCGGGCGGTGGACGGATCGGGACTGCATGGCGGCCCACCGAAAGCGAAGCTTCTTGTACTCCTGCTTTTATGTAATTTGGCCTTAGCATTGGTCAGGGCAGCCCCCCTACCAATGAAAGTGCCTGGGGATTTGTCGGCTGGGGAATTGCCCACTACAGGCCCCCCAGGAAAAGAACCATTGAGGAAAGAAATAAAAGTCCGCAGGGAAATTATGCGGCCCTACATCTAGCCCTTGCCACCCCCTGTAAAGACTCCTCTATCTAAAGGAAGGATAGCCCCATATATTTCCCAGCCAAGGAGGTGGACAAAGGGGTTCGAAACCCCCCACTCCATCAACAAAGGAATGTATCTATGGATACAAGTTACTCCAACCCTAGGCCCACTTGGCCTCCAGGAGGCATTCCAGATGATAACTGGACCTGGTGGGTTAAGACAAAGAATGGTTTCTTAGTTCCTAGCTAGGTATACATTGTCTCTGTTGGAGCACATAAGGCTTGGGTTCTCAGGGCCCTCCTGGCTCCCTCCTGCACCCCAGACCAAAGTGAATACTTTGTTTCTTGTGCCACAAATCACACAAAGCAACAATTTAGAAATCACGTCCTTGTAAAACATTCCACTTGAGGTGTCTTGAGCTAGATGACCTTGTAAGGGTAGGAGGGAATGTTACAAGAAAATAACTATGTTGTTCCTTTATGGGTGATCACACAAAGGAACATTTTTAGAATTAGGTAATGCCAAGAAACATAGATAACACATGCTACAAGGAATTTGCTAACAAATATAATGCCATGCTTGCTACAATAAAGCGGCCAGTCTAACACACTGCTGTTGTCTGTGCCCATTCTATTTTTGTTTTATTTTCGCTTTTTCACCGAGGCGGTTCATCCTCTGGGAACCCCTGGACCTGCTGGAGCTGGACTCCGGCATTTTATGGCTTAGCTCCCGCCCTCTTTTTTTTTCCTTCCCCTCCCCCATGGTCTTCTGTTAAGTTTCTCAGGATCCACATAAGAGTGAAAACATATGGTATCTCTTTCTCTGTAGGACTTATTTCACTTAGCATAATGCTCTCCAGTTCCATCTACATTGCTACAAGAGGCCATATTTCATTCTTTCTCATTGCCAAGTAGTATTCCACTGTGTATATAAACCACAATTTCTTTATCCATTCATCAGTTGATGGACATTTAGGCTTTTTCCATAATTTTGCTATTGTTGAAAGTGCTGCTATAAACATTGGGGTACAAGTGCCCCTATGCATCAGCACTCCTGTATCCCTTGGGTAAATTCCTAGCAGCTGTGCTTTTATTTTGCCAGAAGAATGACAGAATAGGTTTCAAGCTCTTTGTTTTAGAATATGAGAATAAGCAAAACAGAGATCTTTAGAGCTCAAATAGCTTCATCTTTCCATTTTGCAAATGAAGGTAAAAAAACAAAAAAGGAAAGGAACTTTATTAACAACTATAGAACTGCAAAAGCATAAAGATCAAAGTGTTTTTGGTATGGTTAGTTTAGCTAAGAGCCTGGGATCCAAGTTTCCAAATTCCTGCATATGATAAGGGAAGCCAATCTATACCAAGAAAGTTATTGTCTGCCTATTCCATTCATCTGAAAAAATATACTCAAATACCATATCCTGAGCCTACTTACTTACCCTCATTCTTCAGATTCTAGTACTTATACAAATGAAGACCCACATAGAGAGCCAATGGGTTCTCATACAACCATGGGTACTCATAAAATAACATGTCCACTTTTTTTCCCCAATTTTACACACAACAAACCTATCTAGTTTCATAATCCAGATATATCCACCTAACGTGGCCTCTGTTCTGTATTAGCCAGATATAAAAATCAGGACTCATATACACATGCTTGCCTGTGCATGAAGCAAAGCATATACATGAACCCTAACTCACAACATTGATAGAAGTATACCAGGACCTATGTAAAAGAGATCATATGCCGATAAGTGAGGAGTTCTCTGGAGAGGTGCATGTGTTGGGTATAAATAAGAGCACTGGAGGGCTGAATACACCCCTCAAGACCACCACCCCGAAGGATTCCAGAAAAGCATGGTGCTCAATCTTCTGCCTTCAGACCAGCCAGGATCCTTCTTTCTCTGTGTACATCTAGACTTACTTCATCTGTGATTTCCTGGTACCAAATCTTCTTGTGCTCATACCCAGTATCTCTAATAAACCTCTGCTCTGCCATTCCAGATCTATGTTGCCATTCTGCTTGGAAAGTAATTAAGGAATTAACTTGAAATATAGAATGCAGAGAGGGAGTGTGGGCAAAGATGATGCATCTCCCATTCTATGTCTTAGGTGCTACTTCATCTCTTACCTGCTGTCCCTGGTCTGTCCCGAACCTAGACTCTGTCTTACCTCTGGACTCCAACTTGTCTCCCTCCACCCACATCCCCAAATTGTAGAAAGAGGGAAAGAGTATGTAGAAGGGAGGAAAAGTCCAGGAGGGAGTAAGGACAGATGGAAGCAGGAAAGAGGAAACAATTCATAAAAGTAGAGGTAAATGTATAATTTTTTAAATGAAAAGTCCAAATTATATATTCCCAAAAGTATTTTTAAAAAGTCCAAATTGGACATCCCCTCTTAGTCAATTTCCAGAACAAATGATTTACAGATGGCTTGCTGCATAAAAAGAAAACAAAACTCTCAGAGAATCTTCCCAATTTTACTACGGATGCTACCAACATTTTCCATCTGCCATTTCAGCAGCTCCATAAAGGTTGTTGTAAACTGTGGTATGGTGAGAGTAAGTGTCATTCTCTAATACAATCTGATCGATGATCCCAAGCCAGGCTGGTCCTCTACAGGCAAGGCCAAAATACACTATAACTTCCTCAGCACCACACAGTAAGCAATGCATTCTGCTAGTCAGTACTATTTATGCTATTTTATACAAATCCACTGGTCCTTTTTTGAACTCCTTGGGCCACTTATGTTCCAAATTCTGATTATTTCAGAAAGACAATACTGTGCAAATAATATACTGTTCGATTTGAGGCGGTTAACTCATAATCAAGCATATTAAGTTTTCAACACAAAATATGTATATGTTCACACTAAGTAGTATAAAAACTATAGATTCTTTCAAGTTCAGATCAGGTTTGACTGTCAAATAGGCTTCTCAAATCCAAGACATA
The DNA here is from genome assembly GCF_018350175.1 of Felis catus. Taxonomy (NCBI): domain Eukaryota; kingdom Metazoa; phylum Chordata; class Mammalia; order Carnivora; family Felidae; genus Felis; species Felis catus. The sequence continues at coordinate 63,020,746 of NC_058379.1, read as the reverse complement.
GAATTTGGCATCATAGGTAAGAGATTGTGAAGCTAGCTGTAATTATTCTTAATACTTGAAATGGATGATGAACAAAGGGGAGAATACTGTATTATAATTTTTTTTCCAGAGAAATGATCCACTATCAATCTCTTTCTTGGGTGTTCTTATCACTATTCTTAGCTGATGACCAAAATAAATTTAAAATTTCAATACAATGATGTATTAAGCTTGGTTTATCCTAAGATAGAAGAGCAGTATGAACAGCACACACTGGGGCTAGTGTGGTGAAGGCCTTCCAAGCACACAGTGGGCACCAAAGAAGGGTCAAGCATTTTCATTATTCAGTTCACAGTGGTCCCAGCCTGACATCAAAATAGTGACCATTAAGATTCAGTCTTACATATGATATTGAATTCCCTGGAACAATCTGGAAAAACCAAGAAGAGCCTCCTGCTCCCAAGAGCATCTTTCCACTGGCTGTTGGAGACTAACATACTTCTTTATAATAACCCTTGTTCAAATCCATAATCCTTGGAAGAAGTCAAGCTTCCATGGGACTTCAAGTACTTAACTGAATTTATGTAAGAGAAAAGACAAGAAAGAGGACATGGGTCTTTGGAACCTTAGCATCATGTCACCACTCAAAGAGAGTGGGGAAAATCCACATTCCATTTCTCTCCTTGGAGGCCAAAGGCTAAGCATCCAAGCATCTCTGAGACTCCATCTGCTTGGGAATAAAATTAGCCTCACTTTCCTGGTGACGGCACTGAAACCAAAGTTGTTAAGTGACTTACCCAAGGCAACACAGCAATAAATTAATTTATCTTACACATGCCCATTTTGCCAAAATTTGGCTCTTAGAGAGACCCAATTACAAAGCCAAGTTGTGTCTGGACACCTAAGGGCAAAAAACCAACATCAATGACCTAGGCATGCACTAACAGAGCCTGGCCCTGGAGACAAAAATGATGAGTCTAAGGGAAGAGGGTGGCCCTGGATGATATGCACAGCCAGTGGTCATCTGTTTCAATGACTCTTCAGAGGAACTATTCACAATGCCCCCTGCAGACTCTGGTCTTCCCATTTCTCCCTAATTTTTCCTCACTTCAGGATGCCATAATGATTCAGACTCTAACTTTGCTTCCAGGCCTGCTGTGATGAATGCCTGCTCCTTCCATGCCTGTAACATAAATCTCGCCTGTGGCTGTGACAAGTTCTGACATTTGGCCACCTGTCGAGGTCAGGTTCTCCCAGAAGCCGACCCATAGCCAAGGGTTTAAATGGAAGTGATTTATTAAGCAAGTGTCCTCAGGAGACAGCAGCAAAGGAGGGGAAGGATGGGATAAGGAAGAGGAAGTAGTCAAGCACATCTCGGCCTCAGCCCGATCCCATGGGCAGCTCTGGAGCATAAATCACACGTCAGAGTTTGTCCAACTGTGAGATAAAGGAGCTGGGTGTTAGTACTCCCACAGTAGCTAGCCACTGGCTATGATGGCCTAGGTTTCAGAGTTGCGGTGGTGACATGAATTCCTGGACATTTCCTGTTTTCATAGAAGCAAGGTGTTTCTAATACCCAAGGGTAATTCTCTCAAGTTCATAGGTACCAGCTGCTAGCAGCAAACCTGGGAGGTAGGCTCACAGAACTGCTAAAAGGGACTGGACTTGATCTGAGCAGACAACAAGAGTCCCCTACATCACTTAAAAGCATCATTCCATGAATATTTATGCACTAAAATCATAGAGTTGTATACATAAAGTGGGCCAATTATGGATATATAAATTATGCCTCAATTATGGATACACAGAGACAGAAGAGCAGTTGGAGACAGTGCATGAGCTACTCATGGACAATGTCACCATGAATGGAAAAAGGACCCAAGAAATGGGTGGTATCTTAAGAACAAAGTGGGGCTCTAGTGAGAGCCTTTATCAGATGGAAGAAAAGTCATTTTGTATGCTATTTTAAATGACACAGTGGAGAAGAAAAAATGATGCAAGAAGGGAAAAATTGCTGAGTAATTGTTTTAAAATAACAAATATTTACTAAACCCATAAAATATGTCAGATGCTAGACTCTATATTGCACATACTATTTTCATGCATTCCCGAATTGCTTATTCCCCAGGAAATAGATTAGTGCACATATCCAATCACTAGGTATGTAGGGTTCAGAGAGGTTAAGTACATTACCCAAGGACATGCAGCCAGTAGGTTCAAGAGTTAGAGTTCAATCTAATCTTTGACTCTAAAGCTATTCTTTTCCTAAGACTCTAGCCCACCTAAATTTGTGACTGACTTGAATCTTCCATACACTAAGTATACCATAGTACCTAAGGCAGAACAGGACCCAACCTTATAAAATTAGTAACCGTAACTTTCCTCAGGAAACTAAGTTAGCAAGTGATACTTAAACTCTACCCTAGCCCATCATGAAAGTGACGTGGATGTGGATATGAGTACTTAAGCTGGAAAACTCTGTGACAAAATATCTAGAAAGGATGCTAGATGGATTTTTAGCAAGTATCATGGCATTCACTCCTCCACCCATGAGGCAAACCTTTCTACTTTAGACCCTGATGCATAGGTTTTCCTTCAAACGGGGGGAATTTTAAAAACTTCCACAGAATATAGAAGACAACTAAATGATGCAGCCTGAGCAGAGCTGGGTTCTGTAGGGTGAAGCCTCACATATAAGAACAACACTGTCTTCATAACCAGTGATAGGCACTTTGCTGAGCATCTTGAAATGATCAAGGGATATCTAATTAGTCATTGGAAAGAACTCCATTCATAGAGTAAATTTTGGCAAGTGCCGATTCACAGATTAGATCTCACTAATTGTAAACTAAATTGATACCAAAAAGTAAAATTTCAGCATACCTTGGTATGATCATCACAATAATGGCTCCCCAAAAATGTCCTCATCCTGGTCCACAAAACCTCTAAATATGTTTCATGACAAAACAGTCTTTGCAGGTTAAGGGTCTTGATATAAGGAAGTTATTCTGGGTTACATGGATGTGATTAACGTAATCACAAGGGTCCTTATAAGAAGGAGACACAAGGGTCAGAGTTAAAGACTGGGAAATGCTATGCTATTACCTTTGAACATGCAGTTAGTGGCCCTCCGTTAAGGAATGCAGGTGGCTTCTCTAAGATGAAAAAGGCAAGAGACTCTTGAAAACTGAGAATAAACTGATGGTTGATGGGGGGTAGGAAGGAGGGGAAAGTGGGTGATGGACACTGAGGAGAGCACCTGTTGGGATGAGCACTGGGTGTTGTATGGAAACCAATTTGACAATAAATTTCATATAAAAATAAAATGTAAAAGAAAAAGATGAAAAAGGCAAGGAATGGATTTTCCCCTTGAGTCGCCAGAAAGTAATACAATTCTGCCAATACTTGTATTTTAAGCCCAGTAAGACCCATTTCAGTTTCCCGACTTACAGAAGTGTAAGAAAATAAATTTGTATTGTTTTAAACCACTAAATTTGTGGCAATTTGTTATAGCAACAAGGGGAAACCAATATGCTTGGCATAGAACAAAAACAGCTGGAGACCTAGAGAAAAGTATCAACAGATGTAAAAGGTCAATTTACATAAACAATTCTGTTGGCCCAAGCTGGACAGAAATTTAAAATACTAGTCTCTGAAAGAAGGGAGTTAATGTCTTGACTTAAAATCCCTTAAACACAGAGCCTGAGACAGGCCTTGAGTGCTTATGTACACAGTGACACCAGGGAGTAGAAATGAGAGAACAAGGGAAAGGGAAAGTGGAAAGGAAGAGGAAACAAACATCAAAGTCATTGCTGAAGGCCAAGGTAGCCATTGGGACCTGTGAAAAACACACAACATGGTGTCCCAAATTAACCAACCAGGGCAGGGACTCTGGAGCTCTGCCCCACGGCTTCCCATCTCCCATTAGTTAAGGATTAACCCATCCCACCCAGGAAGGTGGTGAGGCTTTGGAGAATTCCCTAATACAGAAGGTAAACAGACATAATATGCAGGTCAGATAATCTGACCTTGTAAACAACTACTGTCCACAGCCATGACTGAACTCAGAAGTAGGTCAAGGGTATGTGATGGAGGGCATCAAAAGAATTTGCTAGTTAGTGTGTTATAAACACAGTGAGTTCTAGGAAATAAGTTTAAAAAAGTTATAAGCCCACAAAAAGATAAAAGGTCAAAGAAACAGGCATTATTTCAAAGAATTAATACAAACTAACAATAGGCACATGAAAAAAAAATGGTAGAGCGTGTTAAGTAATGGAAGAAATGTAAATGAAAACAATAAATAACCTCTTGGCTATTAAATTGATATTTCTATACTTGTGAAGACAAAGTAAATTATATCAACTTCTCTGGGAGTTATTTTTGTCTTATGTATTAAAAGAATCAAAAGCATGAATTCTCTTTGAATCAGCATTACCCATTCTAATAATTTAACCTAAGGAAATTAACAACATATTTAATAACTGAAACACCCTAAAATAGGGGACTGGTTAAATAAATCCTAGTGCAAAAATATAATGGGGTATTAGCCATTATCATGTAGTAACTATTTTTAGACATGAAAATATAGTCACAACTTTTTATAAAATGAAATATCTAAGTTACAAATAGTAAGCACTCATGGAGCGAGTTAAGTTTTCTCTAGAAATGTTTTATTTTATATCTGAAACTATACATTTCAAAATTTTCAGAAGTAAATTATCTTTGGGATTTGTTTGAGTTGTCCATATTTTGTACAGTGGTTATTGCTTTTGTAATACAATTCAAATTAGGATTTCTAAAAGAAATGATTCTTAAGGTTATTAGGGAGTAAAACCTATATAGATAGTAGACACTTGATAGTCTCAGAAGATCTGTCCCGAGGCAATGGAGGATTTACAAATTTAAAAATAGTTTAGCCATTTAATTTTCCTCTTGTAATACCATAGATTATCTCACAAAAAATTCAAGTGGCTGTTTTATATCCTTGATAACTCTATAGGCTTTAAAATTAGTAAAACTCATTTTGAGCAAAACAAACCATATTGCATCAGTGCTCTAGGACTGGAAATAAATGCTTATGATCAAGAAACTCAAGCAGTGACTACTTGGAGCATATAGTAGGATGAAATCAAATGTCTGGAGTTCATCCAACTTCTTCCAATCATACTGCATGTGAAGAAATGAGGAAAGAGCAGCCCAATTGCCTTGAAATGTGGATGGTAGGTGCTCAGCTATGCTTTGTCACTCAAATCAGCACGTAAGGCGCTGTCCTTTCTATAAACTGATTGAAATCCATGCAGAGAGCCAAGTTCTACTGGAACATTCCTAAATTCAGTCATTCTCATACTGAAATAATCATACTGTTGGTATTTAGAGATCCTAAAATAAAGCACCCGCCATGTGCATATTCATCTTCTTTTTCTCCCTGATGTTTTGACATCTGGAGCCCTGACTAGGGACAGACTACTTCCTCCAGGCCTTGCTAATTCCTACTATAAACACTTGCTCTAGGAATATACCTTTCATCTGCAAACTAAGCAACCCAGAGCCCATCCCCATCCTCCTCTTTGGTGCTCTCACACTGAAGAACCAATATTCCCCTTCCCTAAACACCCCAGGACCAGGTATCAGGAAGCTAGGAACATACCCTAGGCCCTAAGGCTGGATGACATTATTCATTTAGTCAATCCTAAATCAGTTTACCTTGCCTCACCCATTCCTTCCCTCAAAGGTCACAAGGAAGAGTCTAGCCCATGTCTTCTCCTGGCTCCTGACCTACCCTAGTGCCTCCTAGCACAGATGGCCTCATGTGATGTGGTGTGGCCCCCTCCCCTCGCAAACTATAACAAACTGTAAGTAACAAACTGCCTTTTTGATGGTAATCCTCTCTTCCATCATCTGTGGGCCTTACCATACCAGAATAATACTTACATTTTAAAACAATCGATAGCTACAGATAGCACCTGTTAATGAGTCTGGAAAAGGTAAGTTCAAGTAGGCAGCAATGCCACATGTCATGTTAACTATCTAATTCCTGTTTGATGTGCTCCATATTTCACATGGACTTTCTAACAGCTTTTTCTTCAATGTTAAGATAGGTTTACTTGAGAGGTCAATGGTAATATCCAAGAAGAAACGAAGGTCCCTGAAAACCAATGAGTTAAAGGTTTTAATGTGTCTGTTACACTGTCAAGGCTAATTGGTTCTGTCTCACCTTTGGTGCATTTGCCTGTTCAGAAATGACTTTTGTGGCCAGTGCTGTAAGTTGCTACACAGCACATGAAGCAAGCAGGGCTCATCTAGCTGCCATAGCCCCAGTATCTCTTGTGCCACCAGCTGTCGCTGTGCCCCACTTACCTTCAAGATTCTGCTCTTGCTTTGCGTGCATCAGCCCCTCACCGTTTCCCACAATGATGCCCCCAAATGCCCACAAGAATATTTGTTCAAGTTAAAGATGCCTCCAAAATACATTCTACTCTCTGAAGAAAACTTCACTTTCTTGACCATAAATTCACCTGATCCCAGCCTCAAATGAGAGAAGGAAGGGTGGCTAATTAAACTGTTCTGGTTTGGTGCAAAAGTCCAGGTTCACCGACTTGATTCCACTGTACCTGGATTGAAGCTGCTCATACAGGGAGCAGAGGCCTCTCGATAACTGATGGTCGTTGAATATTCCTCAGACTCAGGATCCTTGGCAGCCATCCTGCCAATTTCTAGATCTCTGGGAAGCTTTTACATGGGACCAGGGGCTTGAAATACAGCCTCTCCACAATGTTTCCTTCATCCTTCAGTGGCAACAGGGTCAGCTGAACTCTATTTTTGTGCGTAGGGACTATACTATAATTCTCACCTGCTTTTAACAAAAATTTCAGTAACTCCTTTTCAGGCCATTTATAAATTGTGTTTATAGGGAATTCATCCATGTGTTCATATGAATCTATGAGTCTGTCAGAATTAATGTGCTCTTTCTTCCTTGCCTCTGGCTTAGAGAAAAAGTGGTTTGGAGTATAGGGCCAGGAGTGAGACTGCCTGTCCCCAGATCTTAACTCTGTCACTTACTATCTGTGTGACTTGGAGCGAACTGCTCAAGTTTCCTGTGCCTCAGTTTCCTCATCTGTCGAGTGGGGATAATAACAAAGCACCTTGTAATTTTCATTTGGGGGGAGTTTAAAGAATATAATGCACTTAAACCACTTGAAACAGTGTCTAGCATTCAATACGTGCCAACTACTAATCCTATCCCCTAACCCCAACCCATCTTAAAAGGCCTTGCTTATTTTGCCTCTACTGCATCAACAGTACTCCAGCTTTGTGTACAAAGCAAAGGCTTGAAGGGTCTATTTTTTAATTTTTTTTTCATGTTTATTTATTTTTGAGGGGGAGGAAGAGAGCGTGAGTGGGGGAGGGCAGAGAGAGGGAGACACAGAATCCGAAGCAGGCTCCAGGATCTGAGCTGTCAGCACAGAGACTGACATGGGGCTCCAATTCATGAACCACGAGATCACAACCTGAGCCAAAGTCGGACACTTAACCAACTGAGCCATTTGAAGAGTCTCTTTAAAGGGCAGATTCCCAGGCCGTAGCCCAGAGAGACTGACTGAGTGGGCCTGGATGTGTCCTAGGAATCTGCATTCTCAACACTCCAGGTGTTCTCGTAAAGGTGGCTCACACTGCATAAAACAGCACCATTCTACCTATGCCATCTCTCATTACCACTTGTGCATAGACCAGCCTTGCTATTCTGAATTCACCGCAGCTAGCATTTGGTGTTGACTGCCATATGTTTCATGTTTAAGTTTTATCATCAAGATCATAAATCACTGAAAGATAGGGATTTTATTTTCTCCAGTTTACTATCCTCCATAGCAGAGAAGAGTGCCTTTCTTACACCAATGTAGGATATAAATTAGTTTTGGGATAGATTGATCATCGAATCTTAAACCCTCAAATGCACAAACCCAAATCTTCTAACTGAATTTAGTTTCAAACAAGCAGCAACAGGCTCTGCTCTTCAATATGGTCTCAGGACATCACTTCAGTTGCTCTAAAAATAGTTATTTAATATGCTACAGTTAAATTCTGATTTTCATGAGAAGGTTGTGAGTTAAATCATGAGTCCTGTTAAGCTGCAGATATCTTTCAGAGTAGTTTTATTAAGGTCCTAAGCAGTTATGCAGCATTCTCCAAATAATTTAGGTAAGTTTGGATACTGTGACCCACAAGGAACCACTTGAACATGGCCTAGGTTAACCATAGTTTTCCATAACCTAAATGCCTTATTCCACTTTATCATGTCAAGCTAATGTGAAATAATAGATTCTTACATAATGGTAAAAAAAAAAAAAAAAAAAAGAAAAACAAACATCTTACATTTGTCCAAAACCCATCTGCAAACACTAGTCACATGATTACCCTGGGTACAGCTCAGTGGTGCTTGCTTCGGAATTACTTACACTGAAACTGGAAGGATACAAGGAAGATTAGCAGGGCCCCTGCACAAAAGTGACAGTATAACTCAGTGGCAAAATCACCTAAAAAGCTTTAAAGAATACTGATGCCCAGACCATATCCCAGACCAATCAAATAAAAATATCCAGAGTTGTGACTGAAGTATCAGTAGCTATTAAAGCTTCTCAGGTGACTACAGTGTGCAACAAGGCTGAGGACCACCAGGCCCACTTCTTGAGAATCTATCAAGCTTGGTAAGCATACATACCTAAATCCCAGCCCTGAAGACACATAAAAAGTAGAGATATTTTAAAAGCCCCCATGGTTATTCTGATTTACAGTGAGAAGTAAAAACCATCGATGTCCCCCATTTTATAGGTGAGAATTGGGGACAAAGAGATTGTTCCCAATCTCTCCTTAGTGGAAAAGCATGTCTTGGGATACTATTCTCAATGCTTATTAACACTCAAGTTGATGTAAATGACCTGAACTGTCCTCTCTTAACAGCAGCCTGGTTTTTGGAAAACCAGGGGAAACGAGTACACTGGAGTATTCAAATGGGGGCAAGGATGGATTTAAGGAATTTAATAGACGAGTAAACCTGACAACATAGAAATACGACACAGTTTTATTAAAGTTTCGCTGAATAAATCTATTTAAAGCACTTAAAACTGTACCTGACATATAAAAAGGACTATTTAAGTATCTGTTATATAGAATAAAATGGGAAGGATGTCCTCACCTCTAATATGTACTCTTCTAGGGAAAGTGCCTGACAAGGCTGTCATGCTACATAGGTAACTGGAACCATAATCAGGAGCGTGAGTCCAATAGACCACCTCACAGGGGTCAGATTCAGGCCACTGACTCTTCTTATAAATCAAGTTTTACTGGAACACAGCTATACCTATTCACTTACATACAGCTTATGGATGCTTAAATTATTTTTTTCTTTTTAATTCCAGTGTAGTTAATATAAAGTATTAGTTTCAGGCATAAAAATACAGTGATTTGACAATTCTATGCATTACTCAGGGCTCGTAATTATGAGTGTGCTCAATCCCCTTCATCTCTTTCACCCATCTGCCCACCCATCTCCCCTCTGGTAACCATCAGTTTGTTCTCTATAGTTCAAAGTGTGTTTTTGGTTTGCCTTTTTCTTTGTTCTTTTGTTTCTTAAATTCCACATATGAATGAAATCATATATTTATCTTTCTCTGACTTGTTTCATTTAACATTATACCCTCTAAATCCATCCATGTTGTTCCAAATAGCAAGATTTCATTCTTTTTTTATGGCTGCGAAATATTCCATCATAGGTATATACCACATCTTTATTGTTCATTAATAGACACTTGGGTTGCTTCCATAATTTGGCTATTGTGAATAATGCTGCTAAAAACATAGGGGTGCATGTATCCTTTTGAATTAATGTTTTTGTATTCTTTGGGTAAATACCCAGTAGAATTACTGGATAATATGGTAATTCTATTTTTAGAAAAAAAAATGCATACTGTCTTCCACAGTGGTGGCACCAGTTGGCCTTCCCACCAACAGAGCACAAGGGTTCCATTTTCTCCACATTCTCATCAACACTTGTTGTTTCTTGTGTTTTTGACTTTAGCCATTCTGACAAGTGTGAGGTGATATTTCATTGTGGTTTCAATTTGCATTTCCCTGATGATGAGTGACATAATTATCTTTTTATGTCACCTGTTGGCCATCTGGATGTCTTCTTTGGAGAACTGTCTGTTCACGTCTTCTGCACATTTTTAAACTGGATTATTTGATTTTTGGGGTGTTGAGTTGTGTAAGTTCTTTATATACATTGGATACTATCCCTACATAGGATATGTTTTTTGCAAATATCATCTCCCATCCTAATTGTTTCCTTTGCTGTGCAGAAGATTTTTGATTTAGTCCCAAAAGCTTATTTTTGCTTTTGTTTGCCTCAGGAGACACATCTATAAAAGTATTATGGCCAACGTCAGGGAAATTATTGCCTATGCTCTCTTCCAGGATTTTGATAGTTTCAGATCTCACATTTAGGTTCTTAATCCATTTTGAATTTTTGTGTTTAAGTCAGTATTTCAGTTTAATTCTTTTGCTGTCCAGTTTTCCCAACACCATTTGAAAAGACTGTTTTTTCCCATTGGATATTCTTGCCTCCTTTGTTGGAAATTAACTGAGCATGTAATTGCAGGTTTATTTTTGGGCTCTCTATTCTGTTCCATTGATCTAGAAGTCTATTTTTGTGCCAGTGCCATATTGTTTTGATTACTAAAATTTTGTAATTTATCTTGAGATCTGGAATTGTGATACCTAAGTTTTGTTTTTATTTTTCAAGACTGGTTTGGCTATTTGGGGTCTTTCATGGTTCCATACAAATTTTAGGACTTTCTGTTCTAGTTCTGTGAAAATACTATTGGTATTTTGATAGGGATTGCATTTAATCTGTAGATTTGGGTAGTATAAACATTTTATCAGTATTTATTCTTCCAGTCTGTAGGTAGTATCTTTCCATGTGCTTATGTTGTCTTTAATTTCTGCCATCGGTGTTTTATAGTTTTCAGAGTGTAGGTCTTTTACCTCTTTGGTTAAGTTTACTCCTTGGTATTTTATTATTTTTGATACAATTGTAAATGGGATCGTTTTAATTTCTCTTTCCTCTATTTCATTATTAGTGTATAGAAATGCAACAGATTTCTATCTGTTTTTGTATTCCGTGACCTTACTGAATTCATTTATTAGTTCTAATAGTTTTTTGTTTTTAGGGTTTTCTATACATAGTATGTCATTTGCAAATAATGCGAGTTTTACTTCTTTATCAATTTGGATGCCTTTTATTTCTTTTTCTTATATGATTGCTATGTCTAGGAATTTCAGTATTGTGTTGAATCAAAGTGGTGAGAATGGACATCCTTGTCTCATTTCCCTTTAGGGGAAAAGCTCTCAGTTTTTCATATTGATTAAAACATCAGCTGTGGGTTTTTCACATATGGCCTATAAAGATATGTTCCCTCTAAATCTCCTTTGTTAAAGGCTTTTTATCATGAATGGATGTTGGACTTTGCCAAATGCCTCTTCTGCATCTATTAAAATCATCATATGGTTTTTATCCTTTCTTATGTTGATGCGATGTGTTTATGGCTATTTTTATACAGAGGATCTATGACCTACAAAGCCTAAAGTGTTTATTCATTGGCCTTTTATAAAGTTTATGGACCCCAATCTAGATAATTCTCCTATACTATCAAGATAACAAGAACAAAAGTATTTGTACTGAGCCTCATTCTTCATGCCTTTCCTATAATTATGTACCTCATTCTGAGTTTTGTGCTTTTAAGTCAGATATACCCTAACATAAGAACAAACTAAAATATGCTATCACAAGAACATGTTATAACAGCAGAAACCACAGACCCTGAATGTTTTTTATGAGACTAACAAGGAGACTGACATATTCAGTGGTTAGAATTCTATGAAGTTGCTAAAAACAATCTTTCTTTAAGGTTAAACTAACACGAAAAAATCCTTATGTTTCAACGTTAAATGAAAAAGTCCAATTCAACGTTGTATAAAGTATGATCACAACTATATGAAGCAAATTACACATTTTCACAGGAACTCTCTAAAGAAAAACACATCAGAATGTGTTGGCTTTGAGTGACAAAAACATGACTTTTTTGGTCTATTTTTTATGTGGTAAACTCTATAATAAGCAGGCATTATTTTTATAATAAAAATAAACTTGATTTTTAAAATATGGAATATGAATTGTTTGTTTTTAAGTCTGAGATCAACAATTTCTAGCACTTATGTGTGAGACATGGCACGTGATATTTAAGTGTCTCACAAACAAAAATGGTGCGACTACTAACGTGTCATATATGTACAACTCTGATGTTTACAAAGTTTTTCCAGAAACATTATCTTACTTGGTTCTAACTACTTCAAAAAAAAAATTGGCTGCAATTGACAAAAACAGGATACCAATTCAGATCTTGTAGTTAGTGTAGAACACTCTCAAAACTTTATCTCACTTATCCAATTTCATGCTAACTTGTTTCTCAATATTGTGTAAGATCTGAAGTTAGTGAGGATTTTCCTTCTTTTACTTGAAGTCCTGGGGATTCACAGTAAGATATAGAGGTCACTTAGAATCTCTTAATCCTGTTTGTTCACACTTCTGTAATAATGCAAGTTGCGTTGAAACCCCAAAATATGTGTGCAATGGCCTCCCAGCCATGGTGCAATCCTGTAACCCTTTAAAGCCCCAGTGTCAATAAAAATCACACTTAATGCAAGCTGGACACATAGAATTCTCTCTCTCTAGGGCCTGACCATCTTGAAGGGCTTCCTACCATTCAGTGGTGCTTAATGGGCCAATTATGCTTCAGAGAAACTTACAAGGATAAGCACACAGATTTCCTGAGCGCGTGGTAGGCAATCTTGTATCTTGTAAACTAGAACGAGCCCTTGAGGGAAAAAAAAGGGTTTGGGGGCACCAGGATGGCTCAGTCAGTTAAGCGTCCAATTTGGGCTCAGATCATGATCTCAGCTGAGATCATCATCTCCTGCTTCAAGGGTTCAAGCCCCGTGTTGGGCTCTGTGCTGACAAGTCAGAGCCTGGAGCCTCTTCAGATTCTGTGTCTCCCTCTTTCTCTGTTCCTCCCCCACTCATTCGTGTTCTCTCTCTTTCTCTGTCTCAAAAATAAACAGTAAAAAAACAAAATTTAAGTGAAAAAAAAATTAAGGTTTTTAAGTTATAAATTTTGGGGCACCTGGGTGGCTCAGTTGGTTAAGCATCCGACTCTTCCTTGATTTCAGATCAGGTCATGATCTCACAGTTCATGGGATCAAGCCCACATCAGGCTAGGTGATGACCGCATGGAGCCTACTTAGGATCCTCTCCACACCCCTCTCCTTCCCCACTCGTGTGCATATGCTCATGCTCTCTCTTGCATCTGTCTGCAATATCCCCAGCACCAATTCACTGTTGTCCTTGCTGCTACAGTTAATTGTCCCATCAACCATTCTCAAACGCCTTGGTCTCAGCTACTGCCAATTAGTAGACACTAAGATATTAGTTGAAAAGGGTTTCCTGTTACTGAAGAACATAAAAAGAAATTTCTAGATAATAATTTCTACCTGTTATTTTAACCTCAAAATTCATCCTTCTAATTAGGTTTACCTCATCTCTTTCCTTGCTGTCTCCCTTATTCCATTTTCATAACCAGAACTAAATTATACATTCTCAGGCATTTTGTTCCTCAATTAAATCCACTACTGTGATTCTTCCCTTTCTTTCTAGAGGCACCTTTCTCCTCCTTCAACTAAAAAAAAAAACAAACTCATAGTATCAGGATATTCAAGGCTTCCACAAGCTGGACTCAAATCTGTTTAGCAAAACTCCCCTGCTCTCCAAACCCCCACCCCCAACTTGATTTCCATCTCTACAAAGAGCCATTTGCCATTCATTGAATATACCTAATTCTGCCACTTGATTATGTCTTCCAAAGGAATTTTCTTCCCTCAAACCTCCCCACCCTTCTCTAAGAAGTCTTCCAACCTCTCCCAGGCAGTGTGAGCTGATTCTTCCCCTATATTATCATTTAACTCTTCACCTAAGTCTATCATATAATTCACTACATTCTACTGTAGTTGGAAATTTATGTTTCTATGGGCCCCGTTTGATGTGAGCTACTTAATGCCAAGGTCTCTATCTTATTCATGTTGTGTTCCATTCCCATCCACATTATCTCTATGCCCCTAGTAAAGATTTGGGTACATACAATAGCAAAAATAATTATTGAATTAGTATGGAAAGAGTAAGAATTCATGAATGATTAATGACAGCATTTGATTTATCATAAAAGGCAATGTAGCAGGGAGTTCTTGGTTAGGCCACTGAACCTTTTGGGAAATTGCATCAACCAGTTGCCTTACTATGTAATCATAACAGCTACAAGAGGAGTCAATAGCACAATATTCTCTCTCCTTCTTAAATTAAAATCAAACAAGCTTGTACTTTGAATAAGCAACTATAAAATTTAAGTTAAGTGCTATAATTAAACAAACATTACAACCAAATTAATTTAGACTGTGCAGAATACTTATTGGGATGTAGTTAATCAGCCATTAATACTGCTAGTACATCCTATAAAGGAAAATAGGCTCAGAAGTCTAACAAAATTACCATTTATAGTATTTCAGTATTTCAGTATTTATCCCCACCCAATCTATGAGAGGCAGTTATAAATGTAGTAAATTTTATATGAAATTAAATAAGTAAAAAACCATTTTCCAAGCAAGAAAGAGTTGCATTATGGTTAAGGTTATGATTTGACTAAGATAGAAAACTATGTGACCATTTCTGACATTCCACAGCAACTGTAATTAAATCCTATTTATTTAGAGCTATCCTTAGAAATTATGAACATAAATAAATGTATCTGTTTAATATATATATTATTCCTGGCCTTGTAAAATTCAAGTCCCTACATATAGTGAAGGGGCAAGACATGTGTTCTCTGACAATTCCAAAAACTAATTAGTAATGAAAACAAGTTTTCAGACTTAAAAGTCTAATACCCAGGTCTGTTTTAAAAATTTTAATATTCCTTTGTATTCCAACAGATTTTTTTTTCCAATTTAGTCTAAGAAACAACAGACGCATGCATCATTAGGCTGGACAAGAAGATGATAAACAACATTGTTATGGTTCTGTGGTTGCTAGGTTGCTAAAGGCTCTAAAGTGGTGACTCTCATTATTTGACATAGACAAGTTGCTAAATGAGTGTCAAAGCAATTGTTGATGCCTGAAGTGGTTGGAGAGACCTAAAGCATATTCCCCATTCCAAGAACACGGTCTGTTTCTCTCCCAGGGTACAGTCTGTCTCACTTGCAGATTCTCCTGACTCAAGCACATCAAGACTTTCTTCTTTCAGTACCATTTTCATCACACCATTTTTCTGCCAAGCAAAGGCACAAAATGGTTCCCAACTGTGTAAACATAAATTTCAAACTCCAAAATATGCCTTTCAAGCAATAGTTCAGTCTATTCATAATCATCTTTCTAGTATTATAGTCACAAACAACACAATAACCTGGACAAACTTATCCCTGATCATAGCATGCATATTCACACTCCCACCTTTTGTCTGCTTCATAGTTGCTATTTCTCTTTATCTTACCATTCATTTTTCCCCTCAAGTATTTTCCATGAGTTTTTATTTTTTGGACTCTTCCTGCCTTTTGTGATTATCTCATCCTAAATGGATAGCATGCATTCTCCAAAAGGCTTATTATATAGATGTTCATGTTTTTATATTTTGACTCCTAAACTAGATTGTAAGTATTTTAGTTTTTTTAAGTTTATTTTGAGATAGAGATAGGGGAGGCGGGAGGGGCAGAGAGAGAGAATCTCAAGCAGGCTCTGCACCACCAGCACAGAGCCCAATGCGGGGCTCAAACTCACAAATTGAGATCATGACCTGAGCTGAAATCAAGAGTGGGATGCTTAATTGACTGAGCCACCCAGGCACCCCTAAAGTGTAATTTTAAGAAACTTTGTTGTACTTACCTTTTAGAAAATCTATGTATGCATTCTATCAGTGCATATTACATGGTAGGTCCTTGGTGTTTCCTTATTTTAGCATCTAAGTTGGGTTAAACACAAAGGACATCTTCCTTCAAAAGATATCTTCTCACCTACCCTGTCATGCTAGACATTCCAGCCTGGAACTTAAATCTGCCAACAGTAGAATGTTCACTTTTTAAGAAGTTCTTTCTTATTTATACTAAGACAAATTCTGCTTGCTTTCCAGCACCTTTCAACTGAGGGTCTTAGCTATGTTTTCTGAAGTGACATAAACTAAGTCCAACTCATTTTAACTGATAGTATGACATTCACTTGAAGGCAATTACCGTGTATATGAAATTTTTTTCTCCCTAGTAAAGTATTTCAAATTCTGTTATTCATGTTAACATAGCTTCTCAATACCCTGGTCACTTATCTTAGCTATTTATCAACTTTTCTCCTCACTGTGGTCATGTAATCAAAGCACAGTACTCTAGATGTCATCCCATCAACACAGATTTCAGTGGAACAGTTAATTTGCTTCACCTTCATACTATACTACTAGTAACAAAGTCTAAATTTATGTTATTTAATATCACATAATAATCTTGGCTCAAACTAAAGAAGTATCTACAGATATTTTCCACAGAAATTACTTTTCACTTCTGTGTTTGCATCTTGAACTTGCATGGAGATTTGTTGCTACTCATCTCCTAATCTTTTTCTCGACAACTTTCATACAGGGAGAAGATGTAGGGTTGTAATAATTATTCCACTTTTGACAAATGTTGTTGAAAGTGGATATGAAAGTAGGGATTTTCTTCTAACAAATTTTAACTTGTCCTTATATTTAAAAGGCTACCACTTAGGGGCACATGGGTGGTGGCTCAGCTCGTTAAATGTCTAACTTCTACTCAGGTCATTATCTCACAGTTCATGAATTTTAGCTCCGTGTCAGGCTCTATACTGACAGCTCAGAGCCTGGAGCCTGCTGCAGATTCTGTGTCTCCATCTCTCTCTGCCCTTTCCCCGCTCGTGCTCTGTCAAAAAATAAGCAAACATTAAAAAAAATTTAAATAAAAGACTACCACTTATAAAGGAAACAAAATTTATCTCTGCATCTCCAGATGAAAAAATAAGTAATAAGTTGTATTTAAATAAAAAAAAATTACTCTAAATGATGTGTAACAATTAAAACCACCCAGTAAAATGTGTTATGCACTCCTCCCCCACCACTAGAAACTATCTCATCACTGACTGTGTTCTAACAGAAGTTGATAGGTACTTCATTACTAAAATTTTCAAACTGGAGTGTAACATCTGTCTAGTGGAGAGAGGCATAAGGGGAACACCCATGTAGAATTCCCATAGCTCAGAAGCATGGACTGAAAGAAGTCTTGAGAGTAACTTGAAAGGATGTTCTCTACCAGCCCAAAGGTTACTGTGTAAACAGTGCTTGATAAGCATTACAAATGCCCCTCAGTAATCCCTTGGCTTTGCTGGACTTTGGTTTTCGTGGCTCTAATTTAAGAAAGACCCACCTGTATAGTTACGATGCCCCCTTTTGAATAGAAGACTCTAGAGTCTGCCCTTTCTATAGTCTTTCCTTTCCTAAGTACATTCAAGCCATCTGTTAAAGAATTTGTTGTGAATGTTGATGGATATTGGTGTTGAATAAATTAGTCTAAGATTTCCAACAACCTTGTTTTCTTCCAATGGGAAACTGGAGATTTTGTCTTTTTATTGTATTGATGATTAAACAATTAAGTAATTTGATCATCAGCTTCTATGACAAAGTTGATTCTTGAAGAAACGAATGCCTGGCAAAACCATGAACATCTGCCTCAGCACGTTCTCCATTAGCCATTCTGACATTATCTTTCTGGACCAAACTGGCTTTAGGTATTCAAGCTGAGCCTGAACAGAAGCATCTTAGGGTGTGTGTGCATGCGCACGTGCATGTGCGCACGTGTGTGTGTGTGTGTGTCAATCACAACATCTAATCATCAGAAACCATCATCTCACACCCCCCACTCTCCTCTCAGTTCAGATTTTGCATTTGTCAAGTGACTGACTAAGTGTTAACAACTAGCAGATGGACTATAAGGGCAGATGGGGCTCTCAGGAAAGCAGCTAAACAGTGATTAAAATCACCAAGGATGGCACTCATTATCCCCCCCTTCCAAAGGATACTATATTTTTCTTACTGGTAAATCTGACTAAAATAGCCAAACAGACAACAGAAGTGAGGCATTCCAGGTTTTCTTTTTTTAAGATGACAAGGTACTTCGGAAATATTTCAGATAGAATTTATACGCTTACATATTGCTATCATGGCCTTCCCTAAGACTTTAGGATGCCCCTTAAGGTATTTCTCATTTTTATAAAATTTTAGATTTGTCAACTCACTTCTACATATATTTGGTGTCTACACCATTATTTTCTCCATTCAATCCTTTGGTGTATATGTATGAATCAGGCCCTGTGCTGGGTGCTAGCAGTAAGTACCTCCCTAAACACAGGCATTCTTGGAACAGTAACACCCACATCTGCGTCAACACACCATTCAGAACTTTTATTGTGGGATATTGTACACTTAAAAGAACATGGCTCTTTTCTATGTTATTGGGTCACCTCTGTATTAAATGCTTTCAGAATCAGATTAATAGCTCCAAAAGAAAACCTGCCTCATTATTTTGTAGTTTTGCTCAGCTTGATTATCAAACTTGTTTATGAAAGACATCTGGTGACAGGACTTACATTTCTATTATTAAGGATGTTTTAAAGAATACACGATGAGAGAAAAAGAATATATAAAAAAATCACTTTGGAAAAACTTTAAGCACCTATGGTAGAACAATAATGCCCTCCCCCTAAGATGTCCATCCTATAGTCTTTAGAACATGTGAATATGTCACCTCACATGAAAAAAGGGGAGATTGCAGATGCAATTAAGGATCATGAGATGAGCTGATTATCTTGGTGGGCCTAGTATAATCATGAGGGACATTAGAATAAGGAGGCAGAATCAGAAAAGTAGATGTGATGATAGAAGCAGAAGTTAGATTTGAAAATGTTATACTGCTAGCCTTGAAGATGGAGGAAGAGGCCACTCCCAAAGAGTTCAGATGGTCTCTAGATGCTCTAAGATGAAAGGATTCTCCTCTTCCAAAGGAACACAACCCTGCTAGCATATTTTAGGACTTCTGACCTCTGAAAATATAAGGTAATATATCCATGTTGTTATATGCCACTAAATTTGTGGCAATATATTATAGCAGCAATAGGAAATTAGAATAGCACCGAAGATACACACATGATAATATCAGCATTAGAAATACATTTAATCAGCTATGAAACTGGAATAATAGTCATATTATGACCTACACACCAGTTTAGATTGAAGAGTAAAGCTTGTTGGTATGCTGTATTGATCCCTGAAGCCACATCCTGACTGAATGGGAGAGGGTATACTTCTTGATTAGCAATGTCTGCAATAAAAGTAGGGCTAGGAAAGGTGGGGCATGTATCTACCACACATTTGACATCTCTGGCTATTCAGAAGTGGCAAATTTGATCATTCTCTCACAGGATCATGGGATATTAAGGCTAGAAGTTAGAGCTTCTTATATAACCAAAGAGGGATTTAAATTCTAGTTCAGTAGAAAAAGTTAACAAAATCACTTAAAAAATCACTGGTGAAATTAGATCTAAAATGAAGCGTCTTTTACTTTAATCTGAAATTCTTCCTACTGCATCTTAATCAGTTTTGGTATCTCGATGGTTCAGGTAGAAATAATACTGATGACAATAACTGTGTTCCCTCCTCTCCTGGACACCTCTCCCTCCTAACTCAAGGCCTCTATGTGTCCATGCTACCCTATTTAGGCTCTGTCCACATTCACCCTTGATGCATAATCCCTAACCTATAAGTATCATATTTCTCTACTTCCAACCCAGTAACCACCTTACATACTATCCTCATCGTCTCAACTGTCTCAAAATAGAGACCTAATTTATATATACGACTGTGTTTCTAAAAATATTTTGATAAACATTAGCAATTTTCAAATACATGAAAAAAAGAGGTTTAAATCAAACATGCATCTTTAATTTCATGCAATATGAGGTCAGCAGAAGTAATAACAACTGGTAACAAATGATAAATATTTGTTAGAAGCCTAACAGGTCATCTGCTAGGCAGTGATAATTCTACTTTGAACAAGAAAGACAATTCATATCCTTGAAGAACTTAGGTTTTCAAAAGACCCTCATATCGCAGCAGTTGATTTGTATATAGATTATTTCTGATCTGTCAGTTTCTTATGCTGGGGAATAGAGAGGCTCAGACACAGCTTGTGGAAACACAGCCCCTCTTCAAGCAGTCAGTGTGAGCCCAATATCCCTTTCTGAATGCTTCAATCCTCTCAGAGAGGACAGAACCACTGATTTCTTGGAAGAATATAATTATTTCACAGGAAAGTAGAATGGTATATCATTAGGCATTTGTAACCTGAAAAACAAATGCCTGAGTTTGAATGTGAGGTTTCTTACCCTTTCCCTTTGAAAACAAATTATTTCGGGGCGCCTGGGTGGCGCAGTCGGTTAAGCGTCCGACTTCAGCCAGGTCACAATCTCGCGGTCCGTGAGTTCAAGCCCCGTGTCAGGCTCTGGGCTGTTGGCTCGGAGCCTGGAACCTGTTTCCAATTCTGTGTCTCCCTCTCTCTCTGCCCCTCCCCCGTTCATGCTCTGTCTCTCTCTGTCCCAAAAATAAATAAACGTTGAAAAAAAAATTGAAAACAAATTATTTCAACCTGAGCCTCAGTTCTCTCATATATAAACTGAGATGAATTTTATTTGTTTTCTCATGAGGTAAGGATTAAGTGAAATAATCCATGTAAAGAACATTAAGTAGTACAGTCACTAGTACTCAATAGATGCTGATAATTAGGAGCAATTAGTATGATTAATATTGTCATTATTATTAAAACCATTCTCTTCCCCTACTTCTTGACTGTGATAGGATACCTCTGAAATAAAGCCCAGAGGAATATTAAAATATGTTATCTTCATCTTGGCAAACATGGCAGCCACTTTTTGATTGCAGTTCCCCTTAACTTTTTTCCTTGTTGGAAATGCCTCAATCTACTAATGTACTAGCAGGTAGTTTCCAAGCTTGGCATCCAGGCAAGGGCATGTAGATCAGTAAGATGTAAGAGGAAGGGATGGAAAACTTATTTAAAGAAACAGATGCTGAAAATTTCCCTAATCTAGGTAAAGAAATGGACATCCAGGCTCAAGAAACAGAGAGTTACAAATAAGATGAACCCAAAAAGGTCCACACCATGACACATAATTAAAATGTCAAAGGTTAAGATAGAGAATTTTAAAAGCAGAGAGAAGCAAAAACTTGCATGCAAGGGTAACCATAGAAGGTTACCAGCTGATTTTTTAGCACAAACTTTACATGGTATATTCAAAGTGCTGAAAGGGGAAAAGAAAAACTAAAAAAATTAAATAAATACATACACACATACATACATACTCACCCACATCACTGAGAATATGCTACCTGGAAAGGTTATCACTTAGAATTGAAGGAGAGAAAAAGTTTCCATAACAGAACAGTTACAGGAGTTTATCAGCACTAAAACAGACTGATAAGAAATGTTAAAAGGACTACTTTAAGTGGAAAAGAAGAGGCCATAGTTAAACATAGGAAAATTCCAACTAAAACAAGGAAAATATGATGGCATATACATAAAATGTGGAGAGAATATTAAAACCAAAAGTTTATTTTAGAAGGTGTTCGAGCTTCAATGACCACCAACTTAATATAGACTGCTATATACTTAGGATGTTATGTATGAACCTCATGGTAATCAAACCCCAAACTTGTCATAGATGTACCAAAAAATGAAGATAATCAAAGCCAAACATTAGAGAAACTCATCAAGCACAAAGAGAGGAAGGAGGAACTAGAAGAACTATAAAAATAACCAGAAAACATTTAACAAAATGACAAGTAAATACCTATTAATAATTACTTGGAAGGTAAATAGACTAAATGTTTCTATCAAAAGACATAAGGTAGAATAGATTAAAAAAACATGCCCACCTATATACTGCCTACAAGAGACCTACCTCACCTAAAGATATTTATAGACTAAAAGTGAAAGGATGGAAAAACATTTACAATGCAAATCAAAGTGAAGGAAAAAAGCCAATGTAGCAATACATATATCAGACAAAATAGACTTTAAAATGAAGACTGTAACAAGAGACACAGACACTACATAATGATAAAAGGATCAATCTAACAAAAGGATATAAATGCTCTAAATATCTATTCACCCAACACTGAAGTACCTAAATACACAAAGCAAATATTAACAAAAATAAAGTGAGAAACTAATGGTAATGCAATAATAGTAAAGGTAATACAATACAAACGCATAATTTTCATTAATGGATAAATCATCCAGGCAGGAAATCAGTAAGGAAACAGTGTCGTTGAATGAACCATTAAACAGATGGACATAACACATATACAGAACATTCTATTCCAAAACAACAGAGTATACGTTCCTTTCAAGTTCACATGGGACATTCTCCAGAATAGGTCACTTGTTAGGCCACAAAAGAAGTCTTAATAAATTTAAGACTGAAATCATAACATGCTCTTTTCTGACCATGATGGTATGAAACTAGAAATCAATCCCAGGAAAAAAAAAAACATCTGGAAAGAACACAAATATCTGGGAGGTTGAAGAACATGCTACTAAATAACAAATGGGTCAATAAAGAAATCAAAGATCAAAACAAAACAATAAACAAAAACATGAAGACAATGAAAATGAAAACACAATGGTCTGAAGTGATTGGGACAGAACAAAAGTAGTTCTAAAAGGAAATTTATAGTGATACAGGCCTACCTCAAAAAATAAGAAAAAGCTCAAAACCTCAAACCTTATACCTAAACAAACTAAATAAAAACAAAACCCAAGGTGAGTAGAAAGAAAACAATAATAAATATCAAAGCAGAAATAAAGGACAGAGAGTATAAAAACAATAGAAAAAAATCAGTAAAATCAAGAGCTGGTCTCTGAAAAGACAAAATTAAGAAACCCTTAGCCAGACTCATCAAGAATTAAAGAAAAAGAATCCAAAAAGTAAAATCATACATGAAAAAGAAGTAACAACTGACATCACAGAAATACAAAGGATTGTAAGAGAATACTATGAAAAATTATATACCAACAAATTGGACAACCAAGAAGACATGGATCAATTCCTAGAAATATGCAATCTTCCAAAACTGAATCAGGAAAAAGTAGGCTATCTGAACATAGTAATTACTAGTAACAAAACTTAATCACTAATAAAAACACTAGGGAAGTGTTTCTGGTACTATCAGTACCAGATGGATTCACAGGTGAATTCCATCAAACATTTAAATAAGAGTTACTACCTAGTCTCCTCAAACTACTCCAAAAAAAGCAAAAAATGAAGGAAACTTCCAAACACTTCCTACAAGGCCAACAGTTATCCTGATACCAAAACCAGACAAAGATACCATGAAGACAAAACAAAACTACACACCAATACCCTTGATGAATATAGATGCAAAAATTCTCAACAAAATACTGGCAAATCACATTCAACAAGACACTAAAAGTATCATTCACCACAAATTATTAAGATTTATTCCAGGGATGCAAGGATGGTTTGATATTCACAAATCAATCAACATGGTACACCATGTCAACAAAATGAAGGATAAAAATCATATGATCATCTCAATAGATACAGAAAAAGCTTTTGACAAAATTCAACATCTGTTCATGATTAAAAATCTCAACAAAGTGGGTTTAGATACACAACAAATATAATAGAGTCCATATATAGAAAAACTCACAGCCAATTTCATATTCAATGGTGAAAAACTGAGAGCTTTCCCTATAAGGTCAGCAACAACACAAGAATGTCATCTCACCACTTTCGTTCAACATAGTACCAGCAATCTTAGCCACAGAAATTGAACAAAAACAATAAACAAGCAGCACCCATATTAGTAAGAAACAAGTTAAACAGTTACTATTTGCAGATAACTATTACAACAAATAAATGAATTCAGTAAAGTTGCAAGATAAAAAATTAATACCCAGAAATCAGCATTTCTATACACCAATAACAGAGTAGCAAAAAGAGAACATAACAATTCCATTCACAATTGCACAAAAAATAAAATGCGTAGGAATAAATTCAACCAGGGAGATAAAAGACCTGTACTCTGAAAACTATAAAACATTGATGAAAGAAATTAAAGATGACACTAAACAAATGGAAAAATACCCCTTGGTCATGAATTGGAAGTATACTGTTAAAATGTCCATACTACCCAAAGCAATCTATAGAGTCAAGGCAATCCCTATGAAAATAGCAACAGTATTTTTCACAGAACTAAAACAAATAATATTGAAATTTGTATGCAACCATAAAAGACCTGAAATAGACAAATCAAATTTCAGAAAGAAGAACAAGGAGGTATTGCCATTCCAGCTTTCAAGATATACTACAAAGATACAGTAATAAAAACAGTATGGTACTGGCACTAAATAGACACATGTGTCAATAGAATATATAGCCCAGAAATAAATCCACACTTATACCCACACTATGACAAAGGAGGCAGAATATACAGTGGTAAAAAATCTAATAAATGGTGCTGAGAAAACTGGACAATTACATGTACAAAATAAATGGGGGATGTGAAACCATAAAAATCCCAGAAAAGACCACAGGCAGTAATTTCCTTGACATTGACCATACCAACTTTTTTTTAGACATTTCATCTAAGGCAAGGAAACAACAGCAGAAATAAACTATTGGGACCACATCAGAAAAAACCTTTTGCACAGTGAAGAAAACCATCAGCAAAACAAAAAGGCAACCTACTGAATGGGAAAAGTTATTTGCAAATAATAAATCTGATAAGGGGCTAATACCCAAAATACATAATTTTACAACTCAATAACAACAAAATCCAATTAAAAATTGGTAAGGACCTGAAGAGATATTTTTCCCAAGACAAGAGATGCAGATAGCCAACAGGCATATATAAAGTTGCTCAACATCATGCATCATGAGGGAAATGCAAATCAAAACCACATGGAGATATCACCTTACACCTATCAGGACAGCTAAAATCAAAAGACAAGAAACAACAAGTGTTGGCAAGGATGTGGAGAAAAAGGATCCTTTGTGCCCTGATGGTAGGAACATAAATTGCTACAGCCACTGTTGACAACAGTATGAAAGTTCCTCAAAAAGTTAAGAACACAATTATCATATGATCTAATAAACCATTACTGGGAATCTCATTTACCCACATAAAATGAAAACACTCATTTGATAAGATATATGCACCCCTATGTTTATTGCAGCATTATCTGCAAATAGCCAAGACATGGAAGCAACCCAAGTGTCTATCAATAGTTGGATAAAGAAGATGTAATACACACACATACCCAGAATATTACACAGCCATAAAAAAGGATGAGACTGTGCCATTTGTGACAACATGAATGGACCTAGAAGGTATTATGCTAATGAAATAAGTCAGACTGAGAAAGACAAAACTGTAGGTCATTACTTATTTGTGGAATCAAAAAAAAAAAAAAACAATAACAAAAAGCGGAACCAGACTTATAAATACAGAGAACAAACTGGTGGTTGCTAGAGAAAAGGGGTGGAGGATGGGTAACATGGGTGAAGAACAGTGGAATATACAAGCTTCCAGTTATGGAATAAGTCATGGAAATAAAGGACACAGTATATATGAAATACAATCAATGATATTCTAATAGCACTGTCTTGTGACAGATGGTAGCATCATTCATGAGCATAGTATAACATATAGAGATGTTCATTCACTGTTTTACACTTGAAACTAATTTAGCATGCATGATCTAGACTCAGGAAAAATAATAAAGATCCAAGAAGACTTCTGTTGAAGATCTCTTAGAAACATATTCCTCCCTGGTAAATATAAAGTAAAATTAATGGAGAGCCTTCTTTAATTTCCCTTCCCACCTGGATTGAAAATTATTGTAGGAGGAGGTGATGCTTGAACCCACCATCCTCTAACCATGAACCATGAAGGGAAAGGCAGTAGAACTTCTGAAGAAAGAAAGGAGAGATCTGATGAGGTTCAGCTGCTCAATAGCCAGTCAGAGAACCACTACTTTGGAGCTCCTTGTTGAGACCTTGTCAGTCAAATCTATTCTTTCAATTCCTTAGATACTGTTTTTGAAAAGCTTCACTCCAAATCATTACCATTGAACTACGTTAATGAACAAAAAACTTAATCACCTGGGTCATAATGCCCTGTTTCCTCTGCTCATGAAAAGCCTAAACACTTATTTTCTTGTTACTATTAACCAACACGGTCTCTTGTGGTTGGAGCCCCCACAATTACAGATTTTTTTGAGTAGGCTTTAAACTTGTGTGATAGCTCTAATGGATTTGTAGGGAATACCTCAAATCATCTTGGTGAGACAGACTCCAAGGCTGTCTATAGTCTGAGTGACAGAGAGAACTAGTTAGGCTAGGAGAAGGAAATGGATTTGCCTTTCCTGACCTGGGATAAAACTGCTAACTCCTGAAAGCATTCTCATAGTCTGGAGAATCCCCACCTATGAAGTGTGGCCAGTGGTACAAATGACTAAGAAATCAACATGACAACTCACCTGACTACAGGTATTGGTCTTTTTGGCTTATTTTGGTAATGTTCTATTTAAAAGATGTCATTCTAGTATTGTGCTGTTTGTGCTGCCTCCAAATCTCAAATCTCAAGATTTATCATGTTTTAGACCTAAAATAACTCTGAATAAGAACATTGAAAAAGACCTAAACTGAGATGCACACGTTCACCCTATTTCTAGTAGTGAAGCAGCCTAAGTTATATCTATAGTAAACCAAAGGACAAAAGAAGTTTCTGAATAAAAGGTATGGTTCATAGGGTACATATTAATATGTCAATCTGTTTTGTGCTATTTGTGTTCTGTCTCCCATATATTTATAACTTACTCATGCTCCAAGATCTAGAGAATATCCTGTCTTGCAAAAACACTTCCACATCTATCAGCTTTCAACTTCTGTGCTATTGATGAATATTTCAGCCTATAACATTTCTTGTTTTCTATGGAAATATTCAAAAGATTTAATTTCTTTAACATGAACGTTCCTAGTTTTATTTCTTATGTCAAACTGTGTTGAAATGTTAAATTATGTTTTGTTAAATTGTCCTTTATTTTTTCATTTTATTAAAATGTTTAAAAGGTATTGACTTAAATTCATAAGAACCTTTCATTACATTTGCAACAAAAACTGTTTTTATACACATTTTCTATTTGTGTCTTACCTTTTTTTCTTCATCACTGTCAACCAGGCTTTATCAAATTTATTGGTCTTTTCAAAGAAACATATTAGGCCCTACTGACCCTATTTTATGTTTGTCCTCTTTCAATGATTTAGGTTATCCTAATTATTTGTTTACCTCTACTTTCTTTGTCTTTACTTTGCTTAACTCAACCTTTAGTCACTCTCAGGAGAACGGTTGCTCCAAATATGAGGTTCTGAATTTTGGCTTAATAATTCTTACTGTCTAGCTGGCTTTTCAATACTTCAAGCAGATATTTTCAAAGCATTAGCTTGTCTAACTGTCCTCTGAGACAGTTGTTTAATCACTACTGCCCAAAGTGGACGTCATTATTTTTTTGGATGATATATTATTTTTTCTTTTTATTCTGAAAACTTTCCCAGAAGCTCTTGGATAGAATTAAATTATCCAGTTGAAACTTTATTAATTAAAAATATAAAACCTTCTAGAGGCATTGTAGAGTAGGGGCAAGGGACGAGTGCCTTAGACAGGCTGTTAACTCCTTTATTGGCTTGCATCTGTTCCTATGCTCATTCACCATTATAGCTCAAGAGTGTATCCAAAATGCATCAATTAATAAGTGCTAAGTATGATGGTGGATAAATACAAGGGGTGGATTAATATTTCTAAGTGTTTCCCATGCCTTCCATATCCCTCCATTAGCATTTCTGGAAGTCCTCTTTTATACACCAAACTCTTAGACA
Source organism: Felis catus (assembly GCF_018350175.1). NCBI lineage: Eukaryota > Metazoa > Chordata > Mammalia > Carnivora > Felidae > Felis > Felis catus. Next base: position 62,992,590 of record NC_058379.1, on the reverse strand, counting down.
TGAAGCACCTACTATAAACTATAAATGGAAGCTAGAAATATCTACGTCTTAAAAAGCTGCTGGCTGGGGCATCGGGGTGGCTCAGTTGGTTAAGCATCTGACTTGGGCTCAGGTCATGATCTCATGGTTCATGAGTCTGAGCCCCACATCAGGCTCTCTCCTGTCAGCACAGAGTCTGCCTCGGACCCTCTGTACCCTGTCTCCCTCTCTCTGCCCCTCCCCCTCTCTCAAAAATAAATATTTTTTAAAAAGCTGCTGGCTTTCATGTAAGAGTAAAAGCTTCAGATGCCTATTTGCTAGATAAAAATGATACCAAGACTGAAGTGAGGATAGAGGAGCATGACTATGTAGATAGCAAAGGACTGGTACTGAGCCATCTCTTGGTCAGTTGTGCTGCTATGACAACCTACCATAGACTGGATGGATTAAACAACAGGCATAGGTTTCTCACAGTTCTGAAGGCTGGGGATTCCAAGACCAAGGTGCCAGTCAATTCTATTTGTGGTGAGGACTTTTTTCCTAGATCATCTTCCTTCTGTGTCCTCACATGGTAGAGAGGTACAGAGAGCACTTTTTGGTGCCCATTTTTATAAGGGAACTAAATCCCATGGCAATTTCACCTTCATGACCTCATCTAAACCTAATTACTTCCCAAAGAACCCACCCCCACCAAACACTATCACACTGGGGCTTAAGGCTTCAACATATGAATTCTGAGGGGACACAAACATTTCGTCCATAACAGAAACTGAGATATGCTGGACCAAGAGCTACCAGAGCTAGGGAGATTCATGCAAGCTTGGTCAGTATGAGTAATTTTTCCCACTAGCATGTGGTGATACTGCCTGGTTGCCACGGGCTAGCCTGTTGTTTGCACCATTTTTTTAAAAAAAATTTTTTTTCAACGTTTATTTATTTTTGGGACAGAGAGAGACAGAGCATGAACGGGGGAGGGGCAGAGAGAGAGGGAGACACAGAATCAGAAACAGGCTCCAGGCTCTGAGCCATCAGCCCAGAGCCCGACGCGGGGCTTGAACTCACGGACCGCGAGATCGTGACCTGGCTGAAGTCGGACACTTAACCGACTGCGCCACCCAGGCGCCCCTGTTTGCACCACTTCTAATATTCTGAGCTGCACTGCATGATTCTGCCTTACCCTGGGGCAATACATGTGCTGTGAACATCTCCCATGCTTCAGTATAGGCATTTTTAAGACCCAACCTCTCCCCCACAAAATAGAATTCTTGCACCCTTTGCACTACAGGCATTGAGGTAATACCTCACCCCTGACCAAATTGTGCTGCCAAAACTAATTTGTAGAAATTTGTAGTGGTAGCAGGCAAACATACCACTGCCACTTTACATACATAAAATGCCTACTTGAGCATTTTTATATACATATTCATGTATTCATAATTCATTGTTTTTTCTCTTGTAGAATTCATGGTATGGTTCAGGAGGGTGCATACACACACACACACACACAGTGGCAGAGAAAGGTCACTGGTAAACCGTCCACCAATAGCCCAGACGTTCAAAGGGGTGGGCTAGAGTTTTAAAGAATTCTTTTTGCATCACATGATATTCTCTAGGTCTTGGAGCATGTGTAAGTTACAAACAGATAAGGGATATGAGATTAACAGCTCAAAATAAGATTGCCATCTTGACATGTACCATATGAATGGTGACCTTTTCTTCAGAAATAGCTCAAGTCTTTTGGTTTAGTATAGATAGGGTTTTGGATGCTTCACTATCAGAAATAGGGTCAACTTGTGCATCTTAGTTTAGATTTTTCTTTAGCAAGTAACTTTATCAACAAATTCTCCCTAACATTTAAGGAATGAATAATGCCAATAATATATAAAATTTTCAAGGAAGGAGAAAAAGAATGTTTTAGCATCATTTAAGACAATCAGCATAACCTTCACAAAATAAATTTGATAAGTAAACCATGAAAAAGAATACCAGCCCATCTTATGCAGGAATATAAATGCAAAACTCCTACTAAACTAAATATTAGCAAAATGAATTCTGTAATATATAATAACCAAAATAAACAAGATGGGTTTATTCCAGGAATGTGAGGTTAAGAATTTAAAAATTAATCGGTGTAAGTCACATTAATAAATGAGAAACATCATACCATCATATCAATAGATGCAGAAAAATGTTTTATTTAATTAAACATCCATTTGTGATTTTAAAAACAAATTAATGGATAGAAGACAACTTCCTTAGTTTGATAAAGGGTATTTGTAATAAATCTATAGCAAATACCATAGTGAATAAAATAGTGAAAATCTTCTCTCTGAGATGGGAACCATGCAAGGATGACTACTATTCACTTCTTCCAGTCCATATTGCAAAGAAGTTCTAGCCAGCACACTAAGAAAAAGAAATAAATTCTACAAGGATTGGAAAACAAAATGAGTGCTAGTGGTGCTTTGTCTATGCCTCCTCACTTTTACCACTTTGATACACACCAGCCAACTACCAGGTACCTTCATTCCTCTGATGAGGGCTTTCTTACACTGTTGGAATCACTTCCCCTGTTTTTTCATGGCAGGGTAGAAGTGATTTGCCCCTGCAAACTAACTCATCCTTGGGAGGATCTCTCAACTACAGATGCATAGGACTTAAACAAAACAAAACAAAAAACAAACTTCACTTTGCTTACCCCTTGGATGTGATGAAACTCTTAAGTCAGGTTTTCTAAACAATGAGTACATTTCTCCAGTGCAATTAAGCCTTCAATGTCACTTGCCGGATATAGAATTCTGTACCAGCTGTCTTCTTTCACTGTTTTACTCCCATTGTTTCCTGGCATTAACTCTCAAATAAGCCACTGCATTATATCCCTACCTCAGGGTCTACTTACAGGGAGAGATCTAAACTTCAATATATAAGGTAAATAAATCCATCATTGTTTTAGTTGATGACTATGGATATAAAAATCCAAAAGATACACAGATAAATTATTATTATTGAGTTTAACAAGGTTTATGGATACAAGATCAAAATAAAAACATTGTGTTTCTAAGTCAACTTTTGGAACAGCAAACACATATAAGAATAAATATATTAAATGTGTGCAAGTCTACAGAAGTACAAAATAATATTAAGTCAAACAAATGAAAACCTGAATGGAGATATATTCTATGATCATAATTTTGAAAAGGTTTTTATGTAAAACTTGTCAAGCTAAATCTGAAACTTACATAGCAATATAAAGGGTTAAGAACAGCCAAGATACTACTGAAGAACAAGGGCAGCAAGTCTTTCCCAGTTAGCAAGAGTTACCATTAAACTACAGTAGCTGAGACAGTGTGACATGGGAACAAACATAGAAAATTAGTGGGTATAATAAAAAGCCCAAAAAAGAGACCCACACTTAAATAATCTATTTATTTACAACAAAAGTGCTTCTACAGACCAATGGTAAACAATGTCCCTTTCGGGGCACCTGTTGGCTCAGTTGGTTAAGCATCAGACTTCCGCTCAGGTCATGATCTCATGGTCTTGGAGTTTGAGCCCCGCGTCCGGCTCTATGCTGACAGCTCAGAGCTTGGAGCCTGCTTAGGATTCCCTCTCTTTCTACCACTACCCTGCACTTGCTCTCGCTCTCTCTCAAAATAATAAACATTAAAAAAAAATAAAAAGGTCACACCACTCAGAGTGGCCAAAATGAACAAGTCAGGAGACTATAGATGCTGGAAAGGATGTGGAGAAACGGGAATCCTCTTGCACTGTTGGTGGGAATGCAAACTGGTCCAGCCGCTCTGGAAAACAGTGTGGAGGTTCCTCAAAAAATTAAAAATAGATCTACCCTATGACCCAGCAATAGCACTGCTAAGAATTTACCCAAGGAATACAGGAGTGCTGATGCACAGGGGCACTTGTACCCCAATGTTTATAGCAGCACTTTCAACAATAGCCAAATTATGGAAAGAGCCTAAATGTCCATCAACTGATGAATGGATAAAGAAATTGTGGTTTATATACACAGTGGAATACTACGTGGCAATAAGAATGAAATATGGCCTTTTGCAGCAACGTGGATGGAACTGGAGAGTGTTATGCTAAGTGAAATAAGTCACAGAGAAAGACAGATACCATATGGTTTCACTCTTATGTGGATCCTGAGAAACTTACCAGAAGTCCATGGGGGAGGGGAAGGGAAAAAAAAAAAAAAAAAAAAAAAGAGGTTAGCGTGGGAGAGAGCCAAAGCATAAGAGACTGTTAAAAACTGAGAACAAACTGAGGGTTGATGGGGGGTGGGAGGGAGGAGAGGGTGGGTGATGGGTATTGAGGAGGGCACCTTTTGGGATGAGCACTGGGTGTTGTATGGAAACCAATTTGTCAATAAATTTCATATATAAAAAAAATAAAAAAATAAAAAAATAAAAAAAAACTGAGAACAAACTGAGGGTTGATGGGGGGTGAGAGGGGTGGGAGGGATGGGAGGGTGGGTGATGGGTAATGAGGAGGGCACCTTTTGGGATGAGCACTGGGTGTTGTATGGAAACCAATTTGACAATAAATTTCATTAAAAAAATAAAATTAAAATTAAAAAAGTAAAAAGTAAGGTCTTTTTCAATAAGTGGTTCTGGGTCAATTAAATATTCCATTGAAAAAATAAAACTTGACTCCAACCTCACTTCATACAAAACATATCTGTGAGATGCAAAACAATGTGGCTTCTATAAAATTATATAGGAAAATATCTTCATAATCCTAGGGTGGCAAACAATGTCTTGAATAAGGCATATCATCTATTAACTATAAAAGAAAAGTACTGATACGAGGTACTACCTTAAGAAAAATTCAGTGTAGGAAATATAGTCAATAATACTGTAATACATTTACTGTGGTGAGCATTTAATAATGTATTTAATAATGTATATAATTGTTAAATCACTAAGTAGTACACCTACATCTAAATGTTGTATATCAACTATGCTTCTTTTTAAAAAATTAAGAATTTCTCTTGACCAAAAAGCACCTTTAAATGAGTGAAAAGTATCCACACAATGGGAGAGTATATTTGCAACATATATATCTGATGAGTTATACCCAGAATATAAAAACTGCCATAAATCAATAAGAAAAATAGAAATCAATAGAAAAATAGACAGTAAACTTGAATAGATGACGCTTCTACCCCACTGGTCAATAAACGAGTGAAAAGATTTTCAACTTCCTCCGTAACAGAGAAATACCCATTGGAGATGGTTACATACATACATATGAATGTGCCTAAACATGACTAGCAGGTTTTAGAAGCACCAGTTGAAACTCCATTTTGGACTCCCTCATCCAAAATATCTCATGTACACACTGATGGTCCAAAAGAGAAAAGTGTCTCCAGGAGGACCCTGTATCGTAAGACAACTGGAGCCTCCATCTGACCTCTCCGGGCACTTTGCTGGGAGATAGCCTTTGGCCGTGATCCACAGCCTTATTTTGATGCTGTATCCTTTCCACTGTGTATTTGCAAGCATTGCCATTTTGGGTCCTAGGTATTTTTCTTTTTAGTAATTTAGCTCTAACTGCCACCATTAATGCAGGAGTCCACATGAGTTAAGTAGAGAAATTAAGAGTAAACATTCAGAAAGTTCATCTGACCAAGTAATTTCAGGTCTTTTGAAGGGGGTCAAGAGGTACAAACTTCTAGTTTATCTAGTCATGGGATGTAATGTACAACATGGTGATTATAATTGATATTCTGTTACCTATCTAAAAGTTGCTAAGAGTAGATCTTAAAAGTTCTCATTATACACCCCCCAAAAAATTTGTGCAGTGACAAATGTTAACCAGACTTAGTGTGGCAATTATTTCACGATATATACACATATTGAATCAATATGTTGCACACCTGAAGCCAATATATTATATGTCATTATACCTCAATAAAAAACAAAACCCCAAAAAGTAAAATGCTAAGTTCCTTCCTATCAAACTTAAAAACTGACATATATAAAGGGTTTTGTTTTTCTTTCATTTTTACTGGTTTTCCAAAAGTATACATTTTTATCAAAAATTTTTAAATTTATTTTTACTATTTTATTTCAATTGCTTTTTTTAAACTGCTGCGTTAGGAAAAAAACTGGTCTTTTACCACAGATTGCACCAGATTTCACTGCTCTAATTTTCAATTTGTAATAAACCTTTATACATATTTTATACACCTTTATGTTGTATTACATGACAATGTTTTGTAGTAAAAAGTAAACAATTCTTTGAGTCTTATTTTGCTCTCTTCTGCTATCTCTTTGCAAATGTCCACATCATTTGCTGGCTGTGTGTTCTCTAACATTTTAATATAGCTTCCATCACTCTGGAACGTAACTCTTAATTGGGGTGTTACTAAAATAGACTCTGAGCTCCCAGTGCCAAGAGTAGATTTCAGCATATAGCCCAGTGCCCGACATATAATATGTGCTCAGTAAGTATTTGCTGAATCAACAAATGTTTTTTGGCCAGTGTTTGTTACAAACTCTCTAACACCTACATGACAGTCCTGCTTTTACATTACACCTGCCTAAACCAGTCAGCAAATTTACTGAACATCTAGTGTCTAGCATGTGCAGAGATACAATATCATGACAAACACTTGGCCAGGCTGCAGAAAGTATATTTATACCCAGCTACAAATACATAAGTTGCTTCATGTGTCTCTTCAGCCAAGATGATTTCAACTAGAATTTTGACATAAAATGACTTCTCTACCAAAATGAGAAAATAGATAAGAAGGTATTTTGACTAATGTGAGGTATCATCCAAGTCAAGTACCAGTGTGAAATGGTGGTGTGGTCCCAGTTAGGAATCTAGGAGTCAAAACACCGATAGAATGACTTGACTGTGAGTTATACCCAACCTGTAGTTATCAGCACCTTTAATATGCAGGCTTTATACCTGATAATGGGAATCTGAGGACACTGAGGTTAATGGTCTCGTTGAGCGGACCTCTGAGAAACTCCTCCTCTCACCAACACCTCCTGAAAACCCTTTTGCTCAAATACCAAATCCATGAAGTTTTGCTGTAACTCTCCATTTATAGAGGCTATCTTCTCTGGCTTTCTAATTCAGCAGCATGCATTATTTCCACCACCCTTCACACACTCACACACACACTCACACACACACACATACACACACACACACACACACACCCTCCTATGTATTTGAAAAATCATTCAGTTTATACTGCTTAGACTTCCAGCTCACATTCGGGGCCCTCCATCTCCGCCAGGGCCCTCCTTGTTATGCACAGTGGGTACCGGGACATTATCGACAGTGCTATATTGGTGTTAAATGTGATGCATACTTGCTTCCTGATGGATTGAGGCCAGCAGAGAAAATACCAAAAGTCTGAAGCTCACCCTATAAATCAGAAACTACTTCATGTTGTGACCATGATAAATAGATCTGAAAATATCTACCAGGAAAAGTTTACAAGAATCTTGCGGCACTATGTTATACCTGAATTAAAAGGCAGCTTTGCTACAAATGAACTTTTCTCCAGGCCAGTATTCTTGTTTTAAGTTTATAAATGAAATGTAGTAAGATCCCTATAAGGCATTAAAGAGATTTTGCAGTTCAAATCCAGGATGCATTTTGCTAAGGGGTGGCCATCATATTAGGCTGACAAGACAGAGGGGTTATTTTTCATAAAGCTAATAGATGGCTTAAAAGCCCTGTGTTGGTCAATTTCTTGCTTTCATGGACTGCACAAATTTTCTTTCATCTTCTCATTTTGACTGATATCCCTCCTGTCAGATTCTGATAATAACCCATTGAAGACAATTATTCAGTATTGTACAAATCTGGGAATTTAATTATTATTTGAATTTTTATTTGAAAGTGCCATACAACATCCCTGGGATATGCTCTGAAGAATGTGTTCTAAACTTATTGTAGCAAATGAGTTAATTGAAATCACACAATGTCTAGATTTCACTCAATGTCACAAAATCAGAGGTCTATTTCTTCATGGATATTACTTTGAACTCATTTCATATTTTGGTCACAAATTGGTCTTTTTTAAGATAAGCTGAGTTCATTTTCTTACCCCAAATTATGATTTTGAGTTCATGGATGGCCTTGGTAAGTTGAGAGGGTTCTGGGGACAGCAGCCTCCAAGAAACAAAATGACCCCTTCCATGGCAATAATCTAGACAAAAAGCATGGTGTCAGAACACCCATATCCTGGGCTGAAAATGTTCCCTTACCAAAATCGAGGAGTATCTTTAACCTCCTTATTTGTTAATAATACCATGATATAATGGAAACAACCAACACAGGCATTCAGACAATGGAGCTGTATTCTTAATTACTATGCAATACTGATTCAGCTTCTGGTTTCATGAATGCAAACTTGAACCCATTTACTATTAGTAACTAAATACAAACCCGATCTACTTTACAGAACTATGGCGATATAGTTAAAGGCCCAGCTCTGGAACCAAAATAGGGTGCTCTACCATGTGACCATGGGCAAGTTACTTCAACTTACTAACCCTTGGTTTTCTTTTCCGGTTAAGAGAGATGTAAATAGTAGCTATCCATGTGGTTTTATAAATTAAATAATGTATATAAAAAGCCCATGCAACATTTTATATATAGTAAAAGACTCAGAAATGTCAAATTATAGTGATATAATGACGAATTATAATGCAGCCTGGTGTATGTTACAGCACACAGAGAAAAAAATAGAAGCACTACAAATAGTCAAGGTGAATACCTAACAGTGCATGATAGAAGGCTATCACCCAGCTTCTCCAGCATGAGCTGATACTGAGACGTTAAGAAGAATGTGTTACTCTATGGCTGGGAAAACACAAAACAAAACCCAGAAGAAGCCAGTCTGCACATGGTTGCCAAGAGGGGAAAGCCTCCTACCTGCTAGGCATTTTCTGCATTGGAGCCAAAGAAAGTAATGAAAAGTTGCACTTAGAGACATTTAATAAAATGAAACTTTACCCAAATGATATAAATATTGCTTAAATAATTTAGAGCCTTTTAATGTTTAGCAATAACTTTACTGAGGGGTAATAGAGCAGCAAGGCAAGGAGATGCCCCAATTTGTGAGGATCACTTTGAAATCAAGATGTACTATTACAGAGGGAAAGCAGTTTCTGGACCATGTGAATTACAAAGCAAACAAATCCGGCTCCAAAAGAGGCCCACACAGATTCAGGTAATGTGAAGCAATTATCTAAATGCACTTGAGGGGCGCCTGGGTGGCTCAGTCGGTTAAGCGTCTGACTTCCGCTCAGGTCATGATCTCACGGTCTGTGAGTTCGAGCCCCGCATCAGGCTCTGTGCTGATAGCTCGGAGCCTGGAGCCTGCTTCAGATTCTGTGTCTCCCTCTCTCTGACCCTCCCCCATTCATGCTCTGTCTCTCTCATGCTCAAAAATAAACATTAAAAAAAATAAAAAATAAATGCACTTGAAAAACCATTAGAAAATTCTTGGGGGGCGGGAAATGAACATTTCAATGTTGTTTAATTATTTAATCTGTACCTGGAGAAACCACCCTCTTTTTTCCCCGATACCTTCACTACTGCCACCTCACCACCTTGACAGTCATTTTGGATTTTAAAAGGCAAAGCCTCGGGGCGCCTGGGTGGCTCAGTGGGCTGGGCGTCCCACTTCAGCTCAGGTCACGATCTCGCAGCCGGTGAGTTCGAGCCCCGCGTCGGGCTCTGGGCTGACAGCTCAGAGCCTGGAGCCTGTTTCGGATTCTGTGTCTCCCTCTCTCTCTGACCCACCCCGTTCATGCTCTGTCTCTCTCTGTCTCAAAAATAAATAAACGTTAAAAAAAATTTTAAACAAAAAATAAAAATAAATAAAAGGCAGAGCCTCATAAAGTCTTGTGCTAATGGTTTACCTGGTTTTAATTGGCTATTAACCTTTTATGAAAAGCCATGTGAAAGCAACTGTGGAGAAAAGAAGGGAATGTTCTGAGGATTGAAAGGCGACATTCATTTGGCCACGGGGTGGAATAGATGTTAGTCTTAGATGGAGAAGTCTAGAAGTCTGGACAACAATCCAAAAAAGTTTCCCTGGAAGAGAGCCTGGGAAATGCCTGGACAAGAAGATGGAGTAGAGAACATAGATGAAGGACATTTTAAAACATTTTTACTTACCTCCTAGTCAGTAAGAGTCATTTTGGTCGGAATAAGAAGATGCCAGCTCTGACCTGAATGATTTCTTGCCACATCATCTGACCATCTAATGAGGATGTTTCCCCAGGAAGCTTCCAAGTTACATACGAAATTTTGGGGTAAATATCATTAATAACAAAACCTTCTTCCAACTCAGAAAACCTCTTCAGAATGGTGGTAGAAATTTGATTACTGAATAAACATTAAACCAGAATGTGATGCACATCACAGATAATCCACAAAGAAATCGCAAAAACCGAACAAAATCTTACTCTTTTATATACCCAGGCAGAAACAACCTACCACCTATGTGTTCTCTAGATAAATAACAACTAGTATTCAAGTAAGAGCAGCCAGCAGCACCATTTACTACCTATCATTTATCCCAAATTTACCTGGAAATTGGAGTGACCCATCCATACTAGTCCCCTGGTTTTATGCAAAGGAACAATAAACTTCCCACATCTTTTTGATAGGAGGTAGTTTTGCAGCCTGGAGGACAGGCACTGCTGAAGTTAGGCTGCTACCTCCCACATCAACTGGAAAATAGGGCTACTATGTTCTTTGATTTTTACATTTCAAAGAGATGGCTCCCAGGTCCTTAAGACAGACATTCCTGGATCATAAAGCTGACAACATTCTTACTTAGTTTCTAAAAAGATTTATGTACATTTCAAAGAGCCAGAGAAAGAACTTATAAGTTTCTTAAAGTCAATCTTCTAAGAAAAGGGATGGAGAGAAGTCTCTTTAATTCAAAAAGGAGAATTAAGTCCCTCCCACTTTTTTTTTTAATTTTTTTTTCAACATTTATTTATTTTTGGGACAGAGAGAGACAGAGCATGAATGGGCGAGGGGCAGAGAGAGAGGGAGACACAGAATCGGAAACAGGCTCCAGGCTCTGAGCCATCAGCCCAGAGCCCGTCGCGGGGCTCGAACTCACGGACCACGAGATCGTGACCTGGCTGAAGCCGGACGCTTAACCGACTGCGCCACCCAGGCGCCCCCCCCCCACTTTTTTAAATAAGTATCTGTATGGGGACCCCCGGACCTCAGTGCAATGGTGGGGAGGACCTCCCATGCAGGCACTCTGGTAGAATAAGCATGGGTAGAGCTCTCCCACTGAAATAGCAACACAGGTGACCACTCCAGTGAAGACAATAGTGCCTGTAATATTTATTCCTTAAAACGTTGTTGAAAAAAGTAAAAAAAAAAAATCTAACATGTAGCTTAAATAAAAATGCACATGGATAATGCACGTTAATGCCCCATGTCATTGTTCTGGGTCATTAAGAAAATGTGAACTATGTCATTATTTCTCCTTGGCTGGCCAATGTGGCTTTTTATTACCTGGTAGATACCCAAACACTTCTTTCCTCCCACCCTGGTTTTAGATTTGTTTTGGGGTTTTTTTCTTCCACCAGGGCACAGGAATTCTAACTATCTCACAGCACCTCACATTAGTTATGAACAGCAAGTGAGAGCAAAGATGGGGAAAGTCTTCTAAAGTTAAAGTATTACTATTCCTAGACATAAAAAGCAAGAATGGATACTCCCAAGACACATTAGGCTTTCAAATACATTATACAGACATATATTTAAGCAGAACATCAGACTAGGTGCTATTCCCTGAGAATGTTGAGTAAAAAGGCTTGTAAGAGGCTGGCTGGGAGAAAGCTGGAGAATCATTTTCTATTACAATGTATCTCTCTTCCTCATGGATAATGCATAAAACAACAATTGTTTACATCTTGGTGTCCGTTCTCCCAAAACTTTGTGTTTATTATCCTTCACAAGCCCTTGTAACCAAAGAAGGCAGCCCCTCAAATTTTGTTGTGAGGGCTCTGGTTACAGACCAAATCACCTGGATCTTACAGCTTAATTTTCCTCCTGCCATTTTCTCTGTCTGAACTACAGTTCAAGTATCTGATATTGTTCTTGCCAAACTGAGCTTCTACAATCAAGTCACAAATCTGATTTGAGGTATTTATTGAGGAAAAAAATCCAGGATATGTCCTGAAGTAAGTAAATACAACCCAATACCAACATCCTTGTTTCTATCTATTCTGGGTAATTAAATTTATGTGTAGGATGGTGACCCTAAAGCTTTGGGAGGTCTTCAGATTGTTAAACATGTTGTCAATGATATTCAACAGAATTTTGGTGGACACTGATTTCACTGTACCCCATTTCTTTGCCAACTGGTCATCTCAACATAATATGGTAAATCCTAGTTAGGCAGAATATCCACTTGATTTGAATATTCTTTTTCTTAAACATATTTCTGGAAAAATTTTAATTTTTTACTATTTATAACTTTTTTTGTTATATCAACAAAACATATAGGTATTGTTGGCTAGGTTTTTCACCAAACTGATATCTGGGCATCATATGGATGGATCCAAATGGTCCTTAGAACCCACACATCAGACACAGATGCTGAAATGCTATGATGTATACAGTAAGAACAGTTTGGCTGTTGTTTAAAAATTGTAAAGATATCTATACATCAACCACGCAGCAAAGCTTAAATATTTTTCCTATTGATTCATTATACCAAATGCTGACCAAGAAGAACGCCATATTGTCACCCAACATGTTTTAATGAAAATAACCAAGAAAAGATGTATCTGCAGTATTCCTAAAATATATGCCGGTGATAAAGAGTGTGTAAGGGAGTTTGTAAACACACCAGCACTGATCCAGCTTCTAACAGATGGTGAATACCGGGCTGTGCTTAGCTCAATTTTAATAATAAGCTCTTTGAGAACCGTAAGGCTGGGCTTCATAAAAGAGTAGTTGGCAGTTGGCAAAGATTAAAGGACCAAGTATGTGTTGAAGGTTGGTCTAAATGGGTCTCCTAGAGCATTTCTTCATGAATGGTTTGGTGGATCCCACTGGACCTTATCCCACAAACTAAGATTTCACACCGTCCCTCACATTCCTAAAATGAATGCACACACAAAGCCCTGGGAATAAAAGTCCTCTTATGACAAATGCCTTTTTCAACTTGTGTTTCCAACAGGAAGGGAAAAAAATTAAATGCATTCCACCGAATATTGTATTCATTCCCACACTGACACATATGTGTTCAGAAAATAAAGGCATCAGTCTTTGTTCAGGAAGAGTTCCTTCAAAAGATGGAATGGAATTCAGGGGTGTGATGTTTGTTCTTAAATAAATAGTCAAATACAAGTTATTGTGTTGATTTCATGTTTATTCTCGATGCTCAGTATAAATATGAACTGGAGCAGATTTGCCAAATGCCCGTTGGATGACTGGAGAAATCCCTGTAATGTTCAGAGTGGAAACTGGGAATACTATGGTTCTAGATGTCAGCAGCAACTCAGTAACAAGGACAGAAGATAGGCAACATGCAGAACTCAGCACCTATTCAGCAGGCTTTTTCCTTTAACGAAAACAACATCCTAATAAGACTGTGTGGGATACTCCCTAAATGAATGAATGTATTCCAAAGACATGGAAAGAATATCCAGTTACTTTCAGGGAGCTTAAGGTCCCCTTCTGGCAAAATTCTAGAGCTGGTTATTAAATAGGTAGATTTTAAAGCTAATCACTGGAGGAAGTAACCTAAATTAAGAAAACTCAGGTAAAACTCATCACAGCAGAGATTAACACGCTGGTAGAGAATGGCAGTGTGCTCTGTGCAGTGACAGTCTCTTGTGTCCCTGAGAATTGTGTTTGAACCTTAGCTCAGTCTTGTGCTGACCTGGCACAAGTTATTGGCATCCCTGAGGCTCAGTTTTTTTTTAATATGTGAGATTGCTATAATAAATGTAACAGTATTCAGGGTTAATAGTTCATTGAGTTCATGATTGTAAAGGGTTGACATACTATGTATATCCTATCGCTGTGTCAGAGTAATTACTGGTAACATGCAAAACAGTTTTAAAAAGGAGAATCTAGATTTATGAATAATCGTGAAGGAACCTAAGGGAACCTTGAACTATTGGAGGCCTTAATATTTGTACAAAGTCATTCATAGTCACTGAAAGAAAGGGATGATGACAACACCATTATTCCTCCTTCATAAAAAAGCTATTTAGACACGAGTGTTCTGTTCTCTTCATCCAGCTATTCCACAAGTCAGGGCTAATATTTGCCTGTGCCTGCTTCCAAATTATAACCATTATATAATATCTTGACCTATAGTATGAATCCATTATTTAAAATGCCACTTAAATGTCATTATTAAACAATCTTTCTAGCTCTCAAACCTGAGGAATCTGGGACAGGAAAAAAAAAAAAAAACAATCAGAAAGACTGACGAATTTTAAACCAAGAATAGAGAGTCTAGGGTTGAAGTTTTTTTTTAGTGGTATTTCCCCCTGCAACAATAGCCATTTTACTAGGATTATTCTTTAAGATGTGCTTTTCAAAAAAAAAAAGTGTCGGAATAAAAAAAGAAATCTATAAAAGTAGTATGGCTGTATTTATTTCTCTCGTTATCTATATAAAAATGCTCTGTTTGGAAAATCATGAGCTCGTAGTGGCTTGCTATTAAATCCAGTTTTATCCACAGACAATAGTTCCTTCTGCTTTAAAATAAAAGAGACTGCTTTTGTGATCATGGTTACCTAGTATAAATATTGAGGCCACATGCTGTCCCCTGCTGTCATTCAGGAGTTCATTTGGTCACAGCTCACCTATTTGCAATATCTGATTGCCTCAATTACCAGCAAACAGTGATTCCCTGAACACAGACATTCTTCTATTAACTTCTGAAGGAAGTAGCTTGCTAAGAAGCTCCACCCAATCTATCAATCATAATGAGCCAGATCTCTTTTCAAAGGCATTCCCACAGTGAGAATTCATTCCAGTGTCAAAGCACACTTCTAATTGCGAAGTTAATTTTTAGCCCAGTAGACATGAAAGTCCTGGGATTAAATCTGGTTCCCCAGATCACACTAAAATGTTAAAGAATGTTTCATAAATTGTATGGAAATCCCAGGATAACATATTAGGAGACCCTCAAGTCAGAGGAGAATCTGAAAAAAATCATTGAGATGCTCTCAACGATGGGGATTAGAGTACTGATTACAGGGAAAATGGCTGATGTTAGCAGAACTCCCCTGTCTCTCAAAAGTGTAGGGGAATATTTGTATCTTCAGAGTAAAAGAATAAAGGAGATAAATGTCCAAGTGCAGAAAAGGTCAAGTCACACAAAGGATGCAGATTTAGATGTGGATTATCCCTAGGGGTTCCCATCTCAATTAGGAGAAAAGGCATAGTACAGATCACCAGTCACACCTGCTGGGGAAGGAGGAATCCCGAGTCAGCAGGTCTAGGAAGGCAAGTGGGGACCTGAAAAGAAGTCACTCCAAGCAAGGCCAACCCCCCCCCATTCAGGGGCAAGAAGTAAGCTATACCTACCTCCCTTAAATCTGTCCATCACCTAGACCTGTCCACCCAAACCTGACTTATTACTTAGGCCTGCAGTCATAGCAAAGCATTAGCATCCACTATCAAGAACAAGACCCTCTTTATTGAGGGGATTCAAGACATGCTAGCCCCAAATAGGACCCCTTTGCAAACTGAGCATATCCAGCTGAAGGAACTTGGAAAAGGCACATGGAAGAAGAACTTTCTAACCTTCCACTGAAGCAGGTCATAAAACCCTCACATGAAAAGTATTCTTGCTCCCTATACCTGGAGGAAAGGAACATCCTTATTTCTCCAAAGAAACACAGAAAGGAATCAGAACAGGCCTTGCTAAGTTCCCCCTCAGTTTATTACACTTAGCACATACTCTTGGTGCTAATTTACCTACAATTTTCTACTCTTCATCAAACCTAACACAAACACACTCAGGTTTAATCATCTCTTGGGGTCTTCATTTCCTTATGAAGACTGTAAGGTCACATACAACTTATATTAAGTAACCTTGTATGCTTTTCTCCTGTTAAAGTGTCTTTGTCAGTTTAATTTGCAGACCCCAAGCCAGGAATCCTGAGAGGGTCAGGGTCAAGGAAAACTTCCTCCTCTACATGCTCATCTTCCCGATCAACTCATATGACTATTCTCTGCCTTCTGTGTGAACCCTTAGCACCGCTTACAGTTGCCAGGCTAACCAAGGTCACCCCATACCTCCATGTTGAGTCACACTGATCTTCCTAGAGACAGTAGCCTGGAGGCTGCACTGTAATCAGAGAGAATCAAAGAGAATGCAAGAAAGACTGTGCCGTACCTCACCTAAACCATAAATTCCCAGGACAGCCAGGAAGCAAAGTCTCCACCTGCCCTTAAATACAGTAATTACAGCATCACCAAACCCCCCAGTCACCCAGCAACTGTATAGATAGATGCCTGGTCAGTGGGCACTGAGGTGAGCCCTCCTCCCACCACCACAGACATCTCTATTCATGTATTTTCCTTACACATTTTGGGATAGACATTTAAAAATACTGAAGGAAGAAATGTTATCTTCTCTACAATGGTAGAAGGGTATATGGATTAAAATCACCCAGCAATTTTTTTCCACAGTGTAAAGCTACCCTCACCTTCCTCGAGATTCTGAAATCACCTGTTATGGACTGCATGTTTGTGCCTCCTACCTATATTCAGTGTTGAAACCCTACCCCCTGATGTGACAGTATGTGATTAGGCCCATGTGAGCTAATTAGGATTAAATGAGGTCATGATAGGAGTATCCTCATGAATGTGATAAATGCCCTTGTAAGAGTCACAAGAGAGCTGGTTTTCTCTCTCTGCTTTCCATCAGGTGGGGACACAAGGAGAAGACAGCCATCTACAAGGCAAGAAGTATGTCCTCACCAGAGTCAGCACAAGATCTGCCAGTGCCTTAACCTTGGACTTCCCAGCCTCCAACACGGAGAAATAAACATTTGTTGTTTAAGTCACTCGGTCTATGATATTTTTGAACTAAGACAGCTTGTTTCTCCCTACCCAATTAACCACTAATCGACATATTTACATACATATGTTACCTGTTTTGCTGTGTGCCTCTCTATTGGTTTCCAGTGGTAACAGTCTGGTCAGTGTAGAGAGACCTGACGTCAGTCAGTGTGAAGCTTGCTTCACTTCTCTGTGGCAGGCTCCTCAATAAGAAGAGGGAAGTGGGTGAGGGGATCTCTATTGATCCCTCTATCTCCCACATTCTATCATTTCCTTCCGGGCCTGGCTAAGTCACAGAGCCGCTGGGAGGAACACGTAAGAGAATACACTTGACACTGTGGTGAAGAATATTCACCACTTGAGTAATGTAGCTTATTTCAATGTGACACTAATAGTCCTTTTCTTTTTTTTAATTTCCAGGCCATGTGGGCCCATTCAAGCGCCCTCCTGCCCCAGTAAGTCTGTTAGATGATGACAAGAAATTTTTGAGAGAACACAAGGTGACATAGAGAAAACACGTTTGGAAAAGCCCTGTGACTCTAGCCCTTCTATTCCAGTTCTCTAGAAATGATGACTGAACTTCTGCCTCTAGTAAGGGGCAATCCCTGTCCTTGTGAGATTTGCAGTGAGACATCAATGCTATGAGAAAATCGCATTGTGTCTGTCTTTTCTGACACCTGGTTCCGAGTCCATCCCATGCTCTCGCACATGTGGAGGAGGATAGGAGCAGGCAGGTAAGTCACTTCACCAGCACTGGCAGTGTGGGCCCTCATTTTAATGTAATCATCAGGAGCGACCGGATTTTTACTGGTAACAAATCATCAGGCCCTTTTGCCTGTGCTGGTTTTACACTAGATTGAGCCTCATCATCCTTCATGCTGCATTACATCTACACTTTCACAGAGAGGAAACCCAATTTGTTTTGGATCATTTGCACACCTTGCATTGAGAGTGGCCAGTTATTTTCTGAAACTAACTCTCAGTAAATATTCGGAGAGTGATTCTGTCATGGGCAGATTACACATTCTATTTGAGCAAGGCTGACATTTCTATAACATGGAAAAATTACTAAACCTTCCCTAAGAAAAAAAATTATTTTAAATAAATATTTCTGTAATAAAGAGTTCACAAGCCCCAAATACACATAAGCATTTTTTTCTTGTTTATTCTCATATAAGGGCAAAGCAGGGCATGCGGGTCTCTATGTAATTTTTATATGTAGTAACAGTGTTGGACAAAAATGTGAATTAAGAGAAACTTTTATAAAATGTTTATTTTGAGAGAGAGCATGAGTGAGTGAACACAAGTTGGGGAGGGGCAAAGAGAGAAGAGAGAGAAACCCAAGCAAGCCCACACTGTCAGCTCAGAACCTGATGAGGGGCTCGATCCCACCAACAGCAAGACCATGACCTGATCTGAAATCAAACATCAGATGCTTAACCGACTGAGTCACCCAGGCCGCCCTCCAAGATAAACTTTAAGGAGTGTTTTCATTTTGCCTTTCT
The DNA here is from genome assembly GCF_018350175.1 of Felis catus. Lineage (NCBI taxonomy): Eukaryota > Metazoa > Chordata > Mammalia > Carnivora > Felidae > Felis > Felis catus. The sequence goes on along the minus strand of NC_058379.1, from coordinate 62,974,042 downwards.
GGATCCCCCAATTCCCATGCCTCCCTGCCAGTACTCCGTAGGTGACAAGCATCAAGCCATGGGCAGAGCCATCTGTATCATGGATGGAAGAGTCTCTAACTCATGCACATACTTTAAAAGAAGATCCTCAAAGAAGTAACAATTGCTTAGGTCAAAGGAATCGATGACTAAGGTTTATTTCCAAAAATCAACTGGAAAAAAAACCTTTGTAAGTATGGAGGATTTCTCTGTGTCCTGATTCTCTTGACCAACAATTGTTTCTTCTTCATCATTATCCCCGTGTCATGTCCAACCGTAACAAGAATTGGGCAAACTTCCTGGGGTTCCTGCCCTTGGGGAACCTGGATCTAATTAGAGGTGCAAATAGCACCTACGGTCTTTGAGATAAGGCCAAGATTAATTTCTTACAATAAGTTACCTGTCCAAGGTTATATAGCTAGTAGTGGAAAACAAGTAGTTTAAATCCAGATTTAGACACCAAATTCCATTTCCCTCACATGCATGCTAGGGAAACATTTAGTCAGTGCTCCATGATTTACTGTTAATTGTCCTTTAATTGATTCAAGAATGACAGACTTCCCTCACAAGAAGCTTGCAACCACCTAGAGAGAAGGACACTGTCTCATCCTTTCCTTCCATCCTCCCCCACAGTGTGTGTTAGACGTTGACATGAAGGCAGGAGAACATTCACAAGCATGGAGAGGAATGTAATATAATCACAATAGCTATGGAAAGTGTGATACGTGATACAGAAGCAGAGTATGAGAATGATGGATCAGTCTGAGGAAAATAATGCTCCAATGTGAGTTTGAATAGGATCGTGAAAGACAGAAAAGACACGAAGCGGTGAGAAGAGAGCAGGTAATGATTACAGGCACAGAAATGGCCCCAGAACCACATAGAGAAAGGACAGCACATAGCACGGATTCACATAGTTACTAGCTGCACAGAGGCATCATCAGGAATGCATGAGCCGGGTTTAGCTTGATGCCAGCCTCAAAGAAAATGAGATCCATTGTAACACCATTGTGTGAAACAGTCACAACTTGTGTCTGAGTGGAGCTCACAGACACATTCAAAATAAGGCAGGTTTCTTGGTAAACTTTTCTATCAACCTGTTAGAAGGGACTCAGAGAACATCTGCTAACTATGCATGATGTGTAGTTACACCACACAGAATGTCACCATGAAGAACAAATGGCATCAGCTGCCACCATGCTGTGGCATTCCATTTTACAAAATGATATGTCGTTATTAAGCGGCAAGGGATATTGATTTCTCAGTATGTCTCCTGTTTGCTCAATTGCTTTGGTTACAACACCACCACCACTATATGTTAAATACACTGAGGAGATACAGGCTTATCCATGGGTCCTCAATAATGTGGGATCTGCTCTTTGCCCTGGCAAACAATCAAATCCCCTGACACTCATCTTGATTTTGTTCTCTCATAACAAACTTTTTCTCCCTGTTTTCTTGTCCAAATATTTAAAATGGGAGAAAGCACCTCATATGGAGCTGGTCATGTGGTACAGGGCACAGTCTTAAAGTCAGAGGAGCAGCGTCAGACCCAGCCTTACTACTGATCAAGCTACCCCAGGGGTCATACCCACCTCCCTGGTCTTCTGTTTCCCCCCTCTGTAAAGGGAAAGGGGGACTATATATATTATATATATTATATATAATATATATATTCTATAACATTATATAATATTATATAATATATATATATAAATATAATTTATATTATATATATATATATATATATATATATATATATATATATATATATAAATAAAGTGTTTCATGTGTGCCAGGGATTGTCCTAACCCTAGGAATACTACAATTAAAAAACAAAAACACGGGAACCTGGGTGGGTCAGTTGGTTAAGTGTCTGACTCTTGATTTCAGCTCAGGTCATGATCTCACAGTTAGTAAGACCCAGCACAGAGACGGCCTGGGATTCTCTTTCTCTTGCACACGCTCTCAAAATAAACAAGCATTTTAAAAACACAAAAAACAAAACCAAAAATGAAAAGAAAAACCAAACACCTGCTTTTCTGGAGCCTAACTTCTAATTGATGGAAATAATTAAAAAATACATATATTATGCCAAATGTTAAGTACTGTGAAGAGAAATTAGGGTAAATGGAACAAAGTGGGGGGTTGCGGGAATAGGATGGGGTGAGGAGAGGGATGCTTATTTTTATGTAGTCAGGAAAGCACTGGCTGATAGTCACATCAGCACAGAATGAAGTGAGAAAGTAAACCATATGGGCATCTATACGAAGAGTATCCTAGATAGAAGGATCCATAAGTACAAAGGCACAGAGGCAGGAGTGCACTTGAAGTGTGCTAGGAATCTGTCTCTGAGTGCTCTGGCTTATAGGAACAGCCCGAGGCTCAGCTACATGTTACTGTATTCCCTGACTTCCCTTCTGCTACTGCCATTGGATCAACACAGACTTGAGTGATGTTCTGGGCAGCATTGGGAGCATTCTGGAAAATGCCTACACTTGAGTATATGGAGAGTTCACAGTTGCCCCCTCTGAAACCTGATGCACCAGCACAGAAATCTTCCAGGAATGCTTAGGAGACTGTAATTTTCCTACAAATAAATCAATTCTTTTTATATATAATGAATACTATGAGAATTTTTTTTCTTCTCAAAAAGGTGAAGTTAAAACTTAGGTTGTTATATTTGAGAGGAAAACCTAAAATCAAAACCTGCTTTAAGAAGGTGGAAATGGTCCTCTGCCTAAAAGTCTGCCATGAAGAGAGCATTTGTAATTACAGCCACACAATCACCTTGAGGATACTTAATAGCTTAATAAGATTTTAATGAGTCTCTTTGAAAATGAGAAACCCCACTATATAAAATGGGCCTATAAAATGTTATGCAGCTGTGCTGTGGCCTCAAACAAATCACAAACAGATCCCACCACAAACGGTACTCTGCAATATTAAATGCCAAGTTTAGCCGGCAAGGATTTTGTCTACACTGGTGTCTAAGCACCCTTAGGAAAGACGTCAAAGGTCTCCAGACAAAACCCCTCAAACATGGACACTGGGTGGTGACTACATGGGGAATCCTGAAAAATCCAGTCTCATATTTCCATCTCTTCTAATTACCTCAACTTACACCGATAACCCTCTGCTCTGAATTCCTACATTTCAAGACCACTGATTCATTTAACATTCGTCTTCAGAACTGACCGGTCAGGGGCACATGGGTGGCTCAATTGGTTAAGTGTCCAACTTTGGCTCAGGTCATTATCTCATGGTTAGTGAGTTTGAGCCCTGTGTCGGGCTCTGTGCTAACAACTCAGAGCCTGGAGCCTACTTCCGATTCTGTGTCTCCCTCTCTCTCTGCTCCTCTGTTCATGCTCTGTCTCAGTCTCTCAAAAATAAACAAACATTAAAAAAAATTTAGAATTAACCAGTCACCGCTATTGAGAAGATCATACAAAGAATAACATCACTTTATCTTTGTGCTTTGGATTTTTATCCTCTACCAGTGCTTGTAACATGATTTTAGGTATCATGAGACATGCAAACCAAGTTTTGTAGGAATTTAGAAACAGGGGGACAAATTATTATGGCAAGTAATCAGAAAAGGCTTCATGGAGGGGGCAGTGTTTTTTTTTTTAATTTTTAAATTTTATTTAAATCCCATTTAGTCAACATATAGCACAATGATCTCAAGAGAAGAATTTAGTGATTCATCACTAACACCCAGTGTTAAATTTAACACCCAGTGCTCATCCCAACAAGTGCCCTCCTTAAGGCCCACCACCTACCTAACCCATCAAAGTTTTTAATGAGCCTTGAGGTGAGCACTCTCCAGAAAAAAGACAGAAGGTATTGGCAAAACTGCACATAAGCTAACATGGAAAGAGGAACAAATTTCAGTGCAAAAGCACTAAAAGCTCAAGGCTAGAAAGTGGTGAGAAGGCAGTGCAGACCCTTGAATTAGAAGTGTTAAGAATTAAGACTTTAAACCGCTGGTAACTGAGTAGCCTTTGAAGGCTTTTGAACAGAAGTTACTCAAAGACTAACATCGTGGCAGTGGGCATATGTTAGTAAAAGGAACCTGGGAAGGAGTTTAAAAACTTAAGAAAATCAGCACTTCAAGTACAGCAGTAGCAACAGGAAGGTTACAGCAAGATTAAAAATGACATTCTGGGGCGCCTGGGTGGCACAGTCGGTTAAGCGTCCGACTTCAGCCAGGTCACGATCTCGCGGTCCGTGAGTTCGAGCCCCACGTCGGGCTCTGTGCTGACGGCTCAGAGCCTGGAGCCTGTTTCAGATTCTGTGTCTCCCTCTCTCTCTGCTCCTCCCCTGTTCATGCTCTGTCTCTCTCTGTCCCAAAAATAAATAAAAACGTTGAAAAAAAAATTAAAAAAAAAATGACGTTCTACCAAAATGTTAAATTCTCTGCTGACCATTTTGTGCCAAATAGTGTGGGGCAGGATTGTTTATTTTTTTCCTTCAACTCACACATCTAGCACAGGATTGGTCACAAACAAGATGCTCCATAAACAACTGCAGATTGGCTAATGTGAATACCTCCTGTCTCCCACTCAGCCTCTCCAATGGGCCACAATAGAGGGCACTCCTAGGATCCACCCCAGGCAGAGAAGGGGACAGATAGAGCCTCAGCCTTGTCCTGTCAATAGTCAACAGCTAGAAAGTTCCCTCCATGACACTCTCAAATACTGGGTAATGCAGCACTTCAATCACCATCATCCAGCTTCCTCCTCTTTGAGGAGGCAGAACAGAATCCTCTGTAGCACACAAGACTTCTATGTGAAATTTCTGATCCACCTGTGGTGCCCCACAAGGGACTATGGTCACACAACGCCGACATGTTCAGATAAGAAGCACAGTCATCTAACATCAGCATTTTTAGACTATCTTAGTTTTTTTTTTTTTTTAAAGAGGACTTCATGATCCTATTCAGAACTGTGAGTGTGGGTTCTCAGAAAACTCCATATAGAAAATGGGGGTTCATTCACAGGACGCACAATTGGAGTAAATACTGTAGTCCCACCTCAGGAATGGCTCTGTGAAGCTGTGTCTATCACTGAGTGAATATCGGTGGAAATGGGGGCATGTGAAGTCTCCATGCTTCTAAAAGCTTCACAATTTCTGCCCCATGAACAGACGCAGATGAAGAAGAATTTCGTGTCTCAAGGGATGAAAACAAAGGCCTGAAAGGCCATGTTTGTGAAGCTGTTTCTACTCTGGGTTGCCATAAAAATAAGTACTAATCGACTAACCACGTTTGCTCCCTCTTTGAGCTTTACAGCTTGGCTGAAGTAGGACTGATGAACCCATTTTGTAGATTCTGCTGAGACGATTCAACAAATAACACTGCCCTAGGGTCTCAGGGAAAACTGCTGTAACAAACTGTGTTACCCTGACAGAAAACTTAAAGACTGATAAAATCCAGTACTAGCAAGTGTATGAAAAATGAGTGGTATAAATGGATATAACTTCTTAGGAGGAAATATTAAAAATTACCTATGATTTTATCATTTGATCCTGAAATCGTGCCTCTAGAAATGTATCCTGCCAACATACGTGCACATGTACACAAAGACGTGTGTGAAAATGCCCACCACTACAGGGTTTGTCACCTTGGAAAAAATGATGCCAAGATCCATGGTTGCATCATGGTTCATCCATATTATGGAATATTACACAGGCATTTTCTACAACAAGATTTTAAGTTTTTAATTCTATATACTTATCTGTAGCTTGAAACTTTTGATAATGAGTATGTATTTATACATTAACTTTATAAACGTTTTAACATGAAAAAGGAACTGGGCTAGAATCCAAAAACTCTGGGTACATATCCAGTGTATATTCCATGTTCTAGAATTTGTAAAGAGCTTTTTAGTTTTCTTCCCAGATTTAGGGAGATATCATTGATAAATAACATTGTGTAAGCTCAAGGTGTGTGTGTGTGTGTGTGTGTGTGTGTGTGTGTGTGTATATATATATATATAACACACACATAACAGGATGATTCGATATGTGGATATATTGTGAAATAATTACATAAAGGTTAAAAGTTAACAGATCCATCACCTCACATGTTGAGCCTGCATGCGTGTGTGTGTGTGTGTGTGTGTGTGTGTGTGTGTGTGTGTGTGTGTTGAGATTTAAGATTGACACTCTTAGCAAATTTCAGGCATGTAATACAGTGTTGTTAGCTATTGTCACCATGCTGTATATTAGGTCCCCAGATCTTACCTCAAAATTCCAAGTTTGTACCCTTTGACCAAGATGTCCAATTTCCCCTACACCCCAGGCCTCTGGTAACCACCCATATGTGGTTTCTAGCAGTTTGACTTCTATAGATTCCACATATAAGTGAGATCATGCAGTATTTGTCTTTCTCTGACTTATGTCACTTGGAATATGTAAAGTGGTTTTTAGATCCACATGTCAAACAACTCAGTTTTCCCAGTATCTGTAGGTCACATAAAGTTCAATGTTAGAGCATCCAGGGCAACTGTGTTATGAACTCAGACACAGGAGTGTGCATGTAACAGTTGCCCCCCCCCCCCCCAGGAGATCTGCACTGAGTGTAGTACTGAGCATGATGTTGCCTACAGAGAACAAAGAAATCGGGTATAAGAGATAACACATGGGGCCAACTTGGATTTCTTCCTGGCCCAGTAGTTACCTTGGTCTCTCCACTCTTCCATCACCTGTTCTGTGAAATCTAATGTGTAACTCATATATTCACTGTCACTCATACACTGAAATATTTGACTTCTTACTGTGTGTCAAGCATGAGATGACAATGATACTATCCTTTGTTTTTCCTTCAGGGAAGACAGAAGAGGGCACAGATGTAGAAGCAGCTCTCAATGAGGGTGAAAACAGAGGCTGCATGGCTCCTTCCGCCCTTTCCATTGCAGCTCCAAATGGACTTCATTCATGTATTGACAGTACTTATCTTTAAGAAGGGAGCAGAGATAGGGGAGAAGCAGATTCTGGACTGTGAAATAAGAACTTGGGCAAACCAGGCAATTTCCAACAATGTGACCCTAGACTAACTGTTTAATTTCTCTAAAACTCAATTTCATTATTAATTATGAGTAAACACATCCTGCCTCCCACACTGAGTTTTTCATGGAAATCCATATAACGTACATGAAAGCACTGCCTAAACTACAAAGTAGTACACCAGAACATGAATTATTTTCACTTTTTTTTTTTTTGCTGTGTTTTATAGGGCTTTGTGGAAAATTTCTCAAGTTGTGCAGTCATCCTTTTTTTCCCATGTTTGTTTATTTTTGGGAGAGAAAGAAACAGCCTGAGCAGGGGAGGGCTAGAGACAGGAGGAGACACAGAATCCAAAGCAGGCTCCAAGCTGTCAGCACAGAGCCTGACCCAGGGCTCGAACTCACAAACTGCGAGATCATGACCTTAGCCCCGAAGTCAGATGCTTAACCAACTGAGCCACCCGGTTACCCCAGGCTGCCTTTTTTTTTTTTATACCATGACACACTTTAAGGATGCCACCTCTGGGTCAAGGGTGCTGAAGCAATCACTCAAGTAACGTGTGCAGAATTATAAGATATAAGATTACTTATTAGAACCTATTTATTACATGTAAGTACACGTGTACATCACTCAAAGTTCACCTTGGTAAATTACCACAATGATGACACAGGAAGATGTTAGCCAAAATGTTAGGCTGAGAATAGACCCTAAAACACAATTATCTGTGATCTCAAATAAGCCACCTGTCATGCCAAAGAACTCAGAGAACCAAAAAGAATGAGGAGTAGGCTACACAGACAGATGTAGAAGGAAAGAACCCTGGTCAAGGTTTGACAACTTGGGAGTAATCATCCAAACTCCCAGTTATTGCTTGACACAGCAGTCAACATTCAGGTCAAGAGATGAAAAGTTTCCAGAAAAGCACTCACAGGAGCCTCCACAAGAGAATTCCTCTCCTTGTGAGCCCCAAAGAGACCGACTGGATCTGCCTATTAGATCACCCAAAAAGTGAAAATGGAGCAGGGCGCCCCTGTCCATCAATCCTACTATCAAAATTACATGCTACCTGCCACCACCTGCTTCCCCCAATGTCTGGTGCCCTGTTCTGGATAAAAGGAACAGAAATAAGCTTCCAAAGTCTCCTTCTGCCTCATGCACTTAGAACCTAGTTACTCTTGGGGGAGAAACTGTCCATATTAAGAAAACTGAAAATAAAGTAAAAATCTTAACTAGTGCTTTGAAATCCCAATCTCAGAGACTTTCAGAACAGAGATGTGACAGGTTTCCTTGGTCTTCCCTTAACAAGGGTGGATTCAGGGATCACAGTAAGCTCCATAGGTGAGGTCACCTTCGTGGTGCCTGCTGCCCCATCAGCATCTCAGAGAGATCTCCTTCCACTATACTTCTGGAGGGGCTGAAGGGATCCTCCCCAAAACACTATGTCCTCTTTCTTCAAAATCTGGATTCAATCCTGATTATTCTTCAGTTTTCCCCCAAAGCCCTGAAATTTACACAAATCAAGGAGAAATCCCTCACCTACCATCTGAATTTAGTTTTGTCCACATTTTTATGGTTTTTTTAAGCAAAGGAATTTGGAAGAAATAATGGGATTCTATTTCCTGATAAGAAGTTTACCACAGCCCAGTTAGTTTTCGAGTTGGGCTTAATAAAGAACAAGTCACTGCCCAGGAATGGACTCCTTTCTAAGAGGAACCCACAGTAAAAGATTTCCACTTATCCTGTGATGCACCAGGTGCTGGTGACAAGATGTTGGGTACTTGGCGAGAACGAGGAGGCATGTGCTTCAGGGCTGAGAGTGAGGTGTTCAGTTGCTGTCACTTTCTTTACTGTGTACGACAACTCTTGGCAGTGGAAGTAACAGCTTAGTCTTGGAAGAAAAGGCATCACTGGAATGAATGTCACCTCTTCAAGGAGAGATACTATTGAGTCTTGCCTGATTTTATTTAACTTTTTTTTTGAGAGAGAGAGCGTGAGCAAGCACATGCATGCAAGTGGGGCAGGGGCAGAGAGGGAGACAGGGGAGTTTTGTCTGATTTTTAGATGTAGGAGATGCCACTGACCTAAAGCTTAAGTGCTCACTAATGATGTGGTCTTCAAAAGGAAGGAAGCAAGATGAAGGAGTGGAACAGTTTCCCTCAGCCTTGCTCTTCAAATGGGGCCTTCTTAGTAGACACCACAGATGAGCAACAGAAATCAGTTATACGATATAAACTTATCTGTGGATTTGACTAAAAAGAATAGATCATCAGGAAAGACATGAAATTATAATGAAAAGCAATTCTAAGTACCACAGACTCAGCAATTAAAATGGACAAATCCTGGCCCCCAGAAGCTTCTGGGTTCCAATATGGACACTCCATATCAGGGGCTCTTCAAGTAGGTCCAGCCACCTAAAATAGCCTATTCCAGAGTCTCAGGGAAGGAGGGCTCCTTGCTCAAAAGTCATCACCTTCTTGCTTCATTTATGCCTGAATCTCCTAGGACAGGAAAGCTAAGCCATTTCTTCCTAGAGATATGGTTAAAATGGCAATTGAACTGAGAACCATAAATAAAAGAGAATAAATACAGATGTAGAGTGGAATCATCCATTGTGGAGAGATAGATTTTCAAGGAAGGAACAGAGAAAGTATGAGGACACTGAAGATATGAATTGATGAGAGAATCTGGCACACATGAAACAAATCCCACCTAATCAAATCATTGGATTCAATTTGCCAAAATTTTATCGAGAATTTTTGTGTCTAAGTTCATGAGAGATGATACTCTCTTTCTCTTCATATGGTTTTATTTTTTTGTGCTGTCTTTGAGTTTATTATCAAGGGAATAACTGGCCTAAAATAAGTGAATGTTCCTTCTATTCTCTAGAAGAGATTTCAGAAAATTCATGTTTATTCTTCATGGAATATTTGATCAAGTATTTGATAAAACTCTCCACTGAAACCATATGGGTCCAGGGGTTTCTTTATGGGTAGGTGTTTAATTAGAAATTCAATTCCCTGAATCATTATAGGGCTATTCAAAATATCCATCCTACATGGTGTCAGTCAGTAGTTTGCGTTTTTTGAAAAAATGGTAGATTTCACCTAAGTTGTCAAACATGTCTGTAGACCTGGCCATAGCAATTTCATACTCTCCTCTTGAGGTCTTCTCGGTCACTATGCCCAGTTTTATTCCTGATACTGGTAATGATACCCGTTGGTTGGGAGGAGTAAATGTGCTTTATCACTGGTCCCCGTGTGGTCTCTGTAAAGAATTAGAAGTGGGGGTGACCTCATTACTGCTGGGGCTTTGTGAAAATTTTGACTGTACTAGGCACCCCCCTAATGCCATCCCAGCAAGATGGGTATTATGAACTGAATAACTGTATTCCCCCAGATTCCTATATTGAAGCTCTAACTCCCATGTGATGGCATTTGGAGATGGGGCCTTTGAAGGTAATTAGGTGAAGGGCAGAGAGACCTGGTCTGTTGAGATTAGTGGCCTGATCTGAAGAGATACCAGACAGCTTGTTCTTTCTCCACCATGGGAGGAGACAACAGTGGCAGCCCTCTGCAAGCCAGGAAGAGTTCTCACTAGAACCTGACTATGCTGACATGCGGATCTCAGACTTCCAGCCTCCAGAACTCTGAGAAATATATGTTTGCTATTTAAGCACCCAGCTTCAGGTATTTTGTCACGGCAGCCCAAGAAACTAGACTATGACAGATCTCTCACTGTCCTCCCAGTCATTGGCTAAAAAGAGCAAGTCTTTTTGGGGGGCTTTTTATGGTCTGTATCCATTGACATTTCTACATTTTCAGCTTCTCCAGAACCCAATCTGAGATAAATGAAAAGAAAAACCAGGGAACTCACCACCTTTTTGTTGGGTCCCAAGTTCCCTAGCAGGTCTAACTTCTCTCCTTATGTTACTTGCATACAGAATATCGAAGATTTTTAATCATAATGGGAGAAATCATGATGGGAGAAATAGAAAACTATGTCTGTTCCATCTACCGTAATGAGAAAGTCTTTTTATGGCTAACCTTTGAAAGAACTAAAGTAACCTAACTTTTTTAACAAAGATGTTGAATCTAAATTCCAGGAAGTAATAATCTCATTGTACTCTGTGTTACACTGGGCCTGAAATGCAAGACTCCATCTTCAGAGTCACATTTTTTGAAATGAACATTAATCATTAATGCACAAGAGGAGTACAAGTACTACCCCAAATAGAATCACATTAGAGAATCTTGTCACATGAGGAACAGTCAAGAGACCTAGATCCAACTGAAGGGTTGATTACTGTACAGGTTTGTTCTTTATGAATCCTGAGGGGGCAAGTAAGATTAACAGGTTTTATCTAGCTAAATGAGCCAATTCAGTCTCAGTTAAAAGGACTTGTTGATGATGATAGTAGTAATAATAATGCATAGCTAACCCTGAGTATTTTACACAGCCAGGGTGCCAAGTGGTTTACATCTAGCATCTCTGTTGGTTCCTACAACACTCCATGATGTGGGGATTGTAGAGTCTCCATCTTTGGATGGGGAAGACCAAAGCTCTTCAAAGTTGAGTCACTTATCCAAGTTCACATAACACGTATGTGGTGGAGTCAGAACTCAAACCCAAGTCTGTCTGGCTCCAGAGCCAGCATTTTCAACCACAATGCTTCTCCTGCTCCCCAGATAGACTTCTCAGCCATCCAGCAGGCTGTATCCAGGCTCTAAAAACTCTGTCACTACAGAAATAAGTCCTTCTTGGTGATGAGCTATGCCTGACATCTTATAGTGAAAGCATCTTTCATTACCATGTTCGTAAGAAAAGGCTTTACTAGCTACATGCTTCTCTTCTTTGCATCTCAGCCATTTAATCATTTGAAATTGAGTCAGTCTGTGCACACATCTGAGATGTGCTGGCCTTTCTTCCCTATGTGTCCCAGATGGTTTATTTGAGAACTGAATTTCTCAAGCTGTGTGTGTCAAGTACAGGGAAGCTCCTCACAACCAGGAAATTAGAGCAAATGACTGATTTTTTTCTTTTTGCTGTTTTCCCTTTTACATCTTTTTGCTACAGTCTCTTTGAAGACTGTATTAATCTACATGCATTTTACACCGAATGTTTTTCATCTTGTCCTGAAGGGAGGATATTCAAAATGGGAAAAGAAGTTTTAATCATGGCAAATTTTGTTCAATTCCTGCTTTGATAGCACTTCTTTTCAATCTAGTTCTTAAGTCCACATAAGTCATGAAAAAGCAAATCTAATACTTCATGCTTAGGGTCTGGCAAGTACTAATGAAAGTAGTATTTATTTTAAGACATAATAACCATGTGTGCGTGCGTGTGTGTGTGTGTGTGTGTGTGTGTGTGTGTACACGTAATGGTTAGGGGGACTAACTTTGGTGTCAGACAATGGAGCTAAATTTGAGTTTTTTCTTTCACTTGTTAATCGCTGGACCTGGGTCTTCTCTACATCTGTCAAAACTGAGGTAACTGTATACACTGTATGTTAGCTAACTTGACAATAAAATATATACATATAAAAAAATCCCAAACAAAAAACAAAAACAAAAAAAAAAAACCAACCACCCAGATAATTGTAAAACATCTCTCACAGGTCTCATGTGTCATTAGCAGGGTGACTTACTGTGGTATTTTTAATATGCCTAGCACAAAATGCCTAACATACAGGAAGCATTCCATTAATACCAATACCCTTTCTTTTCTCAATTGTTATTAATTTGATAAGAAAATATTTCTTTGCCATGCTCTATAACTGGACACACCTGAGCAGCAAATATATACAAAAAGCAAAACAAGTATTTCCAGAGAAAATACTGAGCACTCATCTAATGTGCCCTTGTCTGACTGAAGGCTCTGATTCTCACATTCTCTAGAATGCTGTCCAATGAAACTTTCATTCCAATTCTTTGCAATGCACAAACCACTTGCATTTCCTGAGCACTTGAAATATCACTAGTGCAACTGAGGAGGTGAGTTTTAATTTCTAATTTAAATAGCCACACGTGGTTAGCAGCTATCTAACTGGATGGGACAACTGTAGAGACTGGTCTCACTGAAGACCTGATTGACATTTTTTAAAGTCTCTCAAAGCATTAAAATGCTACTTATTAAGGATTCTCTGAAGATGTGAAAGGTCTTCAAGGAGTTTTAGAAGCTTTGGCAAACAGATGATGCTACAAGCTAGGTCCTCCTGTTTTCTCTTTTTAGCTCCATACTCCAACTTAACACTTTCTCATATTGCTACCCACACACAACATTATTTAAGCAAGTGAAATTAGATTAAACCATACATCAATTATTAATCAAACAACCCAAGTGCTTGAATGTAAGTTTTCCTTAGAAATTCTTACTCCTTGGGGTGCCTGGGTGGCTCAGCTGGTTGGGTGACCAACTTTGATTCAGTTCACGATCTCGTGGTTTGTGAGTTGGAGCCCCCGCGTCAGGCTCTGTGCTGATAGCTTGGAGCCTGGAGCCTGCTTCGGATTCTGTGTCTCCTCCTCTCTCTACCCCTCCCCTGCTCACGCTCTGTGTTTGTCTCTCAATAATAAACATTAAAATAAATAAATAAAAAGAAGTTCTTACTCCCTTTAATGAAAATATAGGAGAAGGAGAAATGTGGGCTGGTGTTTCTAGCATCTACACATGCCTTCTCTCTCCTCAAAAGGCCCTCAGGGCAATGGATCAAGCACAGTCACTCCCCTTGCAGAAGACCACTTGCTGAGGGCAAAGGGCCAGTGAAATCAGACAGGCTTTGGTGGTGGCTATGCTAGTAAGCCAAGATGCAAACATAACCATACCTCACATTTAAAGAGTACTTTGAAACTTTTTAAAAGAAAGATATCTGAAAAGTCTAACATCTTGTTGGATTTTTAAAAATTATTCTATGCATCAGGTTACACAAGTAAGGCACAGAGAAATTTGTGACAGATTGAGAAAATCCTAGACTTCCCAATTCCTAGACTGTATTTTACCCTTGACTCGTTAGCCTAATGCACGCTTGCACTGGACAAGGCACTAACACTCCCTGACTGCTTCTTATAATGACCAATTACAAGGATCATTAAATGACCCGGTTGTATTCAGAAGTTTGACAACTATAGAATAGAGAGTTTTTTCTAGTATATAAGCCAACAGATTGGCAAAGAGTTCTTAAAAGTAACCCTGACTTCCAGAGAAAGGAATCTACCCTGAAACACAAGGTTGGCCGTAACACTTTCTAACACTAAATCCAAGTCAGAGAGATACAGCGACGGGTTACAGAGAAGAATATAATATGCGGAAACACTAATGAGTTGGCAAAGTCCTCCTTGCAAATGCAAGTTAATATGTATTAAGTAACTCCTGTCACGGGAGTTTCATAGAAAGTAATGGGAGGAAACTACCTGGTTGTTTTGGATTGTGCCTAGTCTAGGTTTAGAATCAAATCACTTATGATACAGATGAAAATACCTAAAATGGAGAAACGCCATATTACTTTCATTAAAAAGAGCAGTAACGCTATTTATAGATTGTACCACTTCTCAAGGCCTATGGGTTTTCAGAGGAACATCTCAAAGGATTGACTAAAAGCTGGTACAGAGTCAAGGTCATGCTCTTGAGAAGTTAAAAGGCCTACCTGATGGGAAACAACCTCCTGGTAATGAAATAAGAGAAGGAACACACTGTAGTCTGCAGTCCTGATAAAACAGATGACCCAAACAGTGCCACCCAGAGGAGAACATGGTTTGGATAACACTGTCTGATGAGAAATGTGATTGACCATTACCAATTGCATTTAGAGATCAGGACCACAAACTAATGGACAGCTCAGTGACATAGCCATTGACATACTGCACAGATGAAGTGAGCCAAATCTTGCTGCAAATTCTTTTTCTATCTCCCATCCTATTAAATTGAAATTAATGCTTAAATATGGAAACGACAACCCTGACCCACCATGTATACTGAAACATTCATTGTATTTCAGAAGGGAGGAACAAATGGTAGTTTGTACAGCTCTAGCCCTGCTGCATTAGGTAACGAGTTGGAAATCGTTTTCCTTGGAAACAACAAGAAAGTCAAATCCATGGCATTTTTCTAATCAGCTTCACTGAATTTGCCATACACAATGCATCCGACTGAGTTACCACCCCAGTTGGGAGACCTATTAGGAAGACCCCAGGGAATGATTGGCTGACTTCCTGAAATGATTCCAGCAGGTGGGTCTCTAACCTAACAGAACTCCATCCAGGGCACATGTGGGAAGCCCTAGGACACAACAAGAATTCTCCCAAAAGGCCATCTTTATTTTTATTTTTTACTGTTTTTTTTTTTTTGAGAGAGAGTATGTGCAAGCAGGGAGAGGGGCAGAGTGGGACAGAGAGAATCCCAAGCAGGCGCCACACCATCAGTGCAGAGCCCATGTGTGGCTCTATCCCACAGACGGTGAGATCATGACCTGAGCTGAAATCAAAAGTTGGACGTTTAACCAACTGAGCCACCCAGGCACCCTCCAAAGGGCAATCTTCAAAACACTATATCATGTTTTCACTCATACGTGGAACTTGAGAAACTTAACAGAAGACCATGGGAAAGGGAAGGGGGAAAAATAGTTTCAAACACAGAGGGAGGCAAACCCGTAAGAGACTCTTAAATACAGAGAAAAAACTGAGGGTTGATGGGTGGGGGGCAAGATAAACGGGAAAATGGGTAATGGGCATTGAGAAGGGCACTTCTTGGGATGAGCACTGGGTGTCTTAACTAGGACACTCGGGGAACCTACTCCCAAAACTAACAGCACACTGTATACGATGTAGGTTAGCTAACTTGACAATATATTAAAAAAAAAAAAAGAAAGAAACTAAGGTAAATATCACTTTCTACTTCTATGAAATGTCATTTCACATTTTACCAAATCTAAAATTCAAAGGCCTGTGTTACACTGAGTGCTAAGCTCAACTATTCTTAGGCATTTTCACGTCTTTTGTAGCTGCTGGATTAATAGGCAAACATGTTACTTTTTAAACTGCATTTAAAGGGCATTTAAAGGTACTTAAAAGACAGCCGGTGTTAACTATTCAGGAAAGGAGGGAGGGGAAAAAAGAGGAGGGAGACTAGAATGAGATGGGACATCTATTCTGTCACAGGAAATAGACAGTAGTGGCTAAGAATATTGATGAAAATATTGAAAATCAATTTTAAGTGTTTCCTACATGGAAAATCAAAAGTAGGACATTTCATACATCACTACTGGCCTGATTCTTTCATTCCTTGCCTGTCATTTTGACTTTGTGATTTTTTTTTTCTTGTCAGGCTGTTTTCTTCTTGACTAAAGAAAAAAAGAAGCGGACTTTCCAGCCAGAAATTTCTCTGCAGAAGGAATCTCACAGGTTGTGGTTCCGCCAGCTCTCGCAAGTCAAGTCAGACACAGAATACATGCAGTAAGCACTGTGTCAGAATTACATGAGTGTTGAGTGTGAGAGGGATCAAGCAATTAATGAGGACATGCCCATTCTGTTCACTATCGGGGATCAGTTAAATGTATTTAAAAAAATGAATTTGGGACACCTAGGTGTCTCAGTCCATTAAGTGTCTACTCTTGATTTCAACGCAGGTCATGATCCCAGAGTCATGGAATAGAGCGCCGTGTCGGGTTCCACACTAGGCATGGAGCCTGCTTAGGAGTCATATATGCTCTCTTTCTCTCTCTCTCTGCCCCCCCCTCCCCCACACGTGTATCTGTGCTCTCTCTTTCCCTCTCAAAAAAAAAAGTATATTTTGGTTTTCAGAGCAGTTTTAGGTTTGCAGCAGCACTAAGCAGAAAATACACATTTCCCATATACTCCTTTTTCCCCACACATGCATAGCTGCCCCCATTATGGACACCCCCCCACGCAAGTGGTACATCTGTTACAACTGATGAACCTACACCAACACATCATTAGCATCCAAAGTCCATACTGAAACATTAGGGTTCGTGCTTGGTGTTGCACATTCTATAGGTTTTGACAAGTTTATAATGACTTGCATCCACCATCAGTATCACATCCTGGAGTATTTTCACTGCCCTAAAATGTTTTTATGTTCTGCCTGTTCATCCCTTCTTCCTCTCAACTTCTGGCACCACTTATCTTTTTACTGTCTCCATCATTTTCCCTTTTCCAGCCTGTCATATAGTTAGAATCATTAAGTATGTAGCCTTTTAAAACTGGCTTCCTTCAATTAGTAATACTAGCCTTTTCATGAACTGATAGTTCTTTTTTTTTTTTTTAATGCTGAATAATCCTCCATTGTCCAAGCTATCCATTCACCTTATTAAGGACAATTTTATTGCTTCCAGAGTTTTGGTACTCATGAATAAAACTACTGGGGCGCCTGGGTGGTGCAGTCGGTTAAGCGTCCGACTTCAGCCAGGTCACAATCTTGCGGTCCGTGAGTTCGAGCCCCGCGTCAGGCTCTGGGCTGATGGCTCAGAGCCTGGAGCCTGTTTCCGATTCTGTGTCTCCCTCTCTCTCTGCCCCTCCCCCGTTCATGCTCTGTCTCTCTCTGTCCCAAAAATAAATAAACGTTGAAAAACAAAATTAAAAAAATAAAATAAAATAAAATAAAATAAAAAACTACTATAAACATCTGTGTACACATTTCTGTGTAGTCATAACTATTTTTAATTTCTCTGGGTAAATAACAAGAAAGCAATTGCTGAATAAAATGGTAACAGTATGTTTAGTTTTATAACACAGCCAAAATGTGCCTGTGCCATTGTGCCTTCCCACCAGCAGTGAATGAGAGTTCCTGTTGTTTCACATCTTCACTTGGCTATTCTAACAAGTATGTAGTAGTATCTCCTTTTTAATTTGCATTTCTCTGATGGCATGTGAAGTACAGCATCTTTCTATACTCATGTTTGCTATCAGATCCTCTCTGATCTATTAAGGGTCTATTAAGGTCTTTGGCTCATTTTTTAATCAGTTTTTTTTTTTTTTTTTTTTTTTTTTTTTTTTTTTTTTTTTGGTAACTGAGTTCTAATGGTTCTTTGTATAGTTTAGATAAAGGTCCTTTAACAAATACATCTTTGGCCAATATTTTCTACCAGTGGGCGGCTTTTCTTTATTCTCTTTACAGTGTCTTTGAAACAGTAGAAAGTTTTAATTTTAATGAAGTACAGCTTATCAATTATTTCTTTCATGGATCTGGCCTTTGGTGTTTTATCTAAAAAGTCATTACCATATCCAACGTTGTCTAGATAGGTTATAAACTAGCAGTTTATAGTGCTGTTTTACTTTAGGTATTTGATCTACTTCTTTGTGAAGAGTGTAGAGTCTGTCTACATTTTCTTTTCATGTGGATGCCCAGTTTTCCTAGTACCACTTGTTGAGGAGATGGTCTTTTCTGTTGTATTGC
Organism: Felis catus; assembly: GCF_018350175.1. Taxonomy (NCBI): domain Eukaryota; kingdom Metazoa; phylum Chordata; class Mammalia; order Carnivora; family Felidae; genus Felis; species Felis catus. The sequence continues at coordinate 62,955,616 of NC_058379.1, read as the reverse complement.
CTTTGCTTCTTTGTCAAATTTCCATTGGCCATATTTATGTGAGTCTATTTCCGGGCTCTCTATTCTGCTACACTGATCTACTTGTCTATTTTTTTTTACCAATACCACACTGTCTTGATTGCTGCAGCTTTATAAGGAGTCTTGAAGGCAAGTAGTAACTGTCTTCCCATTTTGCTCTTCTCCAACATTGTCTTTGCTATTAAGTGCTTTTTGCCTCTCCATATAAACTTTATAATTAGTTTGCTAAAATCCACAAAGTGACTTTCTGGGATTGGGATTGCACTGAATCTACAGATCAAGATTATAAAGAATAATAAGCAGATATTATGACTTGCTAAATTATGCAAAATTATGCCCATTTTATAAGATATTATGACTTGCTTTGGCAATAACACATCAATGCAATGTAAGTAGAAGTACCTTTATATTACTTTTGCATATAAACTTGAAGCACCAATGCATAGTTTCTAATTTCCCTTTGCCCACTGCTTTAGCTTTTAGTAAAAGCAAATAAACACTATTTAGTCCTCCAAGATTTAGCTCTTTGAAACCTACATGTTCATTTTTTTAATTTCAAAAATCCTGCTTCTTGCAAATGAAAGCTTTACACCGGACTATGGTTTCCATTGTGGGCTATACAAAAATCAAAGCTGACCAATGATCCCTTATTTCCAGCATATCTGTCATACCCAAGTGTAGTACCTACAGAAGTCTGTCCCTGCTGCCCAAGAGATAAAGGAATTAAAGAAATTCAGGAAGAGGACCCCTGTTTAATATCTGCAAATACCATCCCAATACATGTAATAAAATAGATCTTAGGTACTAAAATAGCACAGGCTTGTAATTCTTCCTACACACAAAAAGTCTAATATTACCTGTTTACAACCGCCCCATCATGGTAATACAGCCATGGCTTTTTGACATTTTTACTCTCAGGGGCCATGTGTATCTCCTACACATCATCATTTCATGTTCTGTGTACTCAAGGCAACAATTCCAGTAAGAATTTTCTCTGTAGTTCTAGTTTTCCTTAATTACAAATAAAATTCATCAATGTCAACAAAATATCTGATAAAGACTGAAATTTTATTTTTTGTTGGAGGGGTGGTTTAGAAGCTGGGTAATGGTCTTAGTTATTCCCATCTAAGATTACAGTCTGTCTCTTATTTTGGAGGATAACTGAAGGCCATGAAGGGATGTGAATGCAGGTACTTATGACTCCTTTCCTGTTCTCGTGGTCAGAGTGCTAGAAAACAGGCAGAATTTTACAAATTTATACAAATGATAATATCTGCTTAGACTTTATACATAGATTAGGATTTAAATTCATCTATACCAAAAGTTCTTATTCTCTCTCAGGACATGCACACAAATGCTCTTGCTCAATATTTGCTAATTGGAAACTGGAAGAAGCCATAAGAAGGTAGAAGTTTTCATCTTCTCTTCTTTCCAGGCTATGGAAAAGGGTTAAAAAGGGCTGATGGGGCTGTTCTCAGGGTAACCTGGAGTGGACTTCTAGCATCCTGATTGTGGGGTAATCTATAAGAAAGAGGTCCTAACTTGGGAAATTGTGAAAGCTGGAAGTGGTCTTACAGTTGGTGGGAAATAATCAATGAAGACATCCTAGCCCTGGAGGAGAAGACGGTATTTTCCTTCCTCTGGGCTTTAGACAACGGAGTTCCAGGTTTTGAGAAGAACCTTATTCAAAAGCTACCTGCTAGATGTGGTTGTTCCCTCCAACAAGTCAAAGATAAGGGACCCACTGGAGATTCTGAGGACATCTGTAACCAACAGACTTTGGGAAGCACCTTAATTTCTAGATTTTAGTTTCTCCGCTTTTCCTTTAAGTTTTTGTCAAGTATTATAAACACTAGAAGCTGTCCTCAGTCATTAACTGTGTGGAATTATAAGCCTGATCCTGGCCTACACCTTAAGTAAAGGGGCATAGAGAAAGTAGTAGCTGTCTAAGGGAAGGTAGTTTCCCAGTAGCAGAAATGACTAAAGAATTGTTCAGCAGTCTGAAGCTAAAGGCTGCCTGTGGGAGGCAACTAAAACCTGGAAGTATCCATGGAACCAAATCCACCTGTCATCTAGAATATTTCTAAAGACATGTAGGGAGAAAAACATAATCAAAGTCTGAGTCTTTGTGGGCTTGAGACATGGAAGACTGTGTCTTAATGATTTGGACGTCAAACCAGGACATGACTTTAGTCACAGGCCAAAGTCTGAGACATCTGAGTTTTACCAATAATATTTTCCCCTATCTTTGGCTAAAAGTCTACCTAAGATACTGAAATACCTTCAGAGTAATTAGAAAATCATGACTGCCCTTGGCTACTCCAGCCCCAACTCAAGCACTTCCTGGACATTCCCACAATCCAATAACTAAAGGGTATACACAGCCGGGGACCTCTAGAGCCAGTTCCATTGCCACAACATGCTAATTAGTAAATTCTTTGGCCATTACCTTTGCCCACCTGTAGCTGAGTCTGACTGTAAGCAAAGAAAATATTTTAAATGTTATTTATTAAGAAGTCACACAGGAGGAAAAATAGAGATCAATCTATAGAAGATAAAGTAAATGCCTTAGGAATACAGAGCCAAGGGGAACTGTATGAAGTTAGAGTGATTAGAGGCTGACGGAGACCAGGTGAAACACAAATCTTCCTAAAGTAGTATGGGCTTCTCTCCTGTGCTAGGCCAGTAGTTTTGCATTACTCTCACTCTAACAATTCAAATTCCCTTGCCACATGATAAACTCCAACTTTCTCTGGGCTATGCAATGCTACAACTCAATCCCCTCGTTTATTTGTCAACAACTCAACACCACGATGATTTTTCTATGCAGTGGTAATTAGAGAAATTATGAGGTCACAGTATGAGGAGAGAGGAAATGGTCCATTCCTTGTCCTAAGTTATGGAGATGCCAAAATTATCAGTGCCAACTCTTTCATTACTCTATTCCCAATGAAGTTTGGAATCAACTATGTATAAATAATGGCTCAATTAATTCATTTAAATGAATTCACTAATTTAAAATGAATTGTGATCAATTGTTAAGAGCAGCTTACATTATCCCAGCATCTTGCATATTATATAGCCAGCTTAGTATGGAATTAACTCACAGTGAAGGCAATAAAAAGCAAAGCCATGAAATACAGAATACATAGGAATAAACTACAGAAATTGCAGTTATACATACTTCTTTAAAGTTCTTAAAATTGTCTTTTTCAGTATCAATATACTTATATATATGTGTGTGTATGTGTGTGTATTACTTCTATCACTTATCAAGAAACTGATGGAGAAGTTATAATAGAAGTACAATAAATTTTCCATTCCCTTCAGCTGACCAAAGCAAAAGATTTGCTTAACTGGGTACCATAGTTGACCCTTTCACTATTTTGCAGCCCAGTAAATAAAAGTTGTTCTCAAAAGTCAGATAATTAGGTATCAGACCATGTGGTATTCAAGCATGTGGGGGGAAAACACTAAGATAGCATCCCATCATCACCCCACCAAAACACACACACACTTTTCTTAAAAGAAAATGTCCTTGGGTGCCAGTTGGTTAGGCATCCGACTTCAGCTCAGGTCATGATCTTGCAGTTCCTAAGTTCAAGCCCACACCGAGTTCTATGTTGACAGCTCAGAGCCTGGAGCCTGCTTCGGATTCTGTGTCTCCCTCTCTCTCTGCCCCTCCCCTACTCTCTACCTCAAAAATAAACATTAAAAAATTTTTTAAAGAAAATGTCCTGTAGAAAATTATATATAAAGCATGTGCAAGGAATAAAGCATAGCCATTAGTGAACACTTGTGCACAAGTTACTATTAAAAATAATTGGATTTAAAAATAAATTCCAGGAAAGCAAATGGTTCTGGTAACAATTTTTCTATCAACTATTATGTTCCTTACAATGTATGACGTTCAGGGGGGTCCCCATTACCCTACCATAAGCTCATAGCCATGAGTCATGCAATGCAGTGTTAAATCAATCATTCCTTCTCTGATGGCATGAAGGAGAGGCTAGCAACAAGAATCTCCCCTTTTCTAGTCAGAAGTGTACTGTATGAAATACTAGACACTGGGAAAGGTTTTAAAAATTGTGCCATAATTTTCAGGCCACTTGAGTACAGTTTGGGACAAACACATCTTTTCTTCCCTCTTTCCCACCACACCTCAATGTCTCCAGTCACTTTTAAGCTTATTTCTAGCATCTGACTATGCTAGGACCTTCTGTTCAAGTTGGGAAACTTCCATTCAATGGATCCTTAGTAGATACCTTGCCTGCCTTTAGAGTTCAAGGGACTTTACTGTGAGATAAAGTTGGCTCATCTTGTGGCTGGTACCTCATTTCTCCAGAAGTCTTTCTCTGAACCCTGGACCAGGGTCCTTCCTAGTCCCCTCTCCTCCCACACAGACACTTCCTAAAACTCAGCACTTCTTCCTCCATCATGGCTTGATACTGATCCCCATGCTGTACCATGAGAGAGGTGTCAGTGCTATGTCTCTGCTGTAACCACAGTCACAAACCAGTGCCTGGGCCACATATGTGTCAGTGTCAAAGGGTTTCCTTCAATATATGTTTTTATGTGTTATGTAAGTTTTCTTACATTAAATATTTTATGTTTGCTATATTTAAAATTATACATTAATTTTATAAATCTAATAGATGTTCTATATTAATTTTAGCTCTCATAGGCAATTTCTAATCAGATTTCCATTCATGAAATAGTCATTTTTCTATATGGAAGATTTTTCTTAAGTAAAATTTAAAACCACAAAATACTTAATTTTTTTTTATTTTAGAGAGAGTGAACAAGCAGGGGAGAGGGGCAGAGGGAGAGAGAAAATCTTAAGCAGGCTCCACACTCAGCATGGAGCCTGACATGGGGCTCAATCTTACAACCCTGGGACCATGACTTGAGCTGAAACCAAGAGTCAAATGCTCAACCAATTGAGCCACCCAGGCACTCCAATACTTGTTTTTCAATAAAAAAAATTTTTTTTTAATTTTTTTTTCAACGTTTATTTATTTTTGGGAGAGAGACAGAGCATGAACGGGGGAGGGGCAGAGAGAGAGGGAGACAGAATCAGAAACAGGCTCCAGGCTCTGAGCCATCAGCCCAGAGCCTGACGCGGGGCTCGAACTCCCAGACCGCGAGATGGTGACCTGGCTGAAGTCAGACGCTTAACTGACTGCACCACCCAGGCGCCCCATCAATAAAAAATTTTTAAAGCTAAGATCATAACTTTTTTAAAATAACTATTTTATTTCCTCTCATTTTATTGTATGCCAAGCAAAAATAAGATGGTTTTAAGAAGAGTCTGAAGCAACTCCAGGTGGTAGAACCCCAATGAGCTAACAGAAAGGCTCCTAAATGCAGCAGGGTCCTAACCTGTGAGGATGTTATTCTAGAAGGAAAACACACCTTCCCGTCTGTACTGCCCTCAGCCCTAGCAGGGGGATTTCTGGTCTCCAAGGTCAAGGGTGAGGAGCCAATCCTTCCACTAAGACTATCACTGGTTTAAAAGCCTTAGTGATGGGTCATTCACATCTGATGTTCATCGGCTTCACTCTAGAAAGGAAGTTTTCGAGAGAAGGGAGAGAGGAGGAGGAAGCGTGCAATATTTCTTGGGGGAAAAAGGGCTTCCATGTGAAGATGACAAATTTCACTGACAAGTTTTGCAAGCTTTTATGAGACCTAGGAGTTTTTCTATGTAGTAAAGCTCTGCCCAAGCTTGAGCACCATCCCTAATGCTTTTATTTTTTTTACCAAATAAGAACTGATAGAAAGCTTTCCAACAGTTGAGAGGTTGCACTGTCCAGGAATAAGCCCCACATGACACTCTAATGAGAAGACAGAGGCTATTTGTTCAGTCAGCCAGAACCAGCGTTTACTTTACTCAGCCCTAATCATGATTAAGAAAGCAAAACTTGCCTTGGAAGCTGTTCTTCTGGATAAAAGAAATGCTGGAGAGGCCAGCATTCATGGTTTCTGTCTGAAGCTCAAGGATAGTTCCTTTTTCCTTCCCACTAAAAACAAAAAAAGAAAAAAAAAAAAACCCAAAACAAAAATAATGGTTATCAACTGTTAATTATATCTTGTAATAGTCATAATCCCAGAGAATTTGATCATTAACATAGTTAATGACCACTTTGTTAGTGTGTTAACTGCTCTCTGCTCCATCCTGGGATACACAATTAGCAAGCCAGTCATTAAATACTAGTAATGACTAATTATTCCAGGATTAAAAGCTTAAATATAAATAAAAATGAGACTGAAACTCTTTAAATTAATGGGTTAATGTGAATTCCTTTTACCATGGTTGTACTGTATATTACATTCTTATGAACAATGTTATTTCTAGAGGGGATATGGCTGTTTCCAAGTGGGACTCAATTTATGGCTGCAGCAGATGTTTAATCTACCACATATTGGCTATTGTTTTACAAGTCCCCACACTTCCCTTTAACGCCATCTCCTTAACTCACATACTCCTCGAGTCTTTAGGGAGTCATTTGGGGGTGTTCAGGTTCATATTCTGGTGGGGGTTTTTTGTTCTTGTTTTTATTTGTGTTGTTTTTTTTTTTTAACTTTGCCCTCACAATCCAATTTTCAAGCTTTATTCCTTCCAGGAGCTTCGTGAGCCCCAGGATGACATATATACAGACATCTCTGCCACATTATCAATGTCATTATTGTCAACCAATATTGACTTCACATAAGCTTGGTCCATGGCTATCTCAATAGGGCAATATATTACCCTTGGATAGAATTTCGTTTTATCAAAGTGATTTTAGATCTAGTCACATAAATGTGAATTCATATGTCTCCTCTGATCCACAAAGCATATCTGAGATGGAAAGAATCAGATTTATATTAGCCCCATTTTTTTAAACAAGAAAGCCAAGGCAAAGAAAGGTCACGTGAACTGCCTGAGGCCACCTAGCAGGTTTATGTCAGAGCAAGAGTTAAGACTAAGTGGTGTAGTGGAAGGAGCCCCAGGCTGGGATCAGGGGACCTGATTCTTTCCCTAGCTCTGTCAAGCTAGAAATATGTGTAAACTTTGAGGGCTTCAGCTTTTAGATTGCAGTTTCCTCACAAGTGAAATGAGGTTTTAAACTTGATAACCTCCCAAGGTTTCCCCCACTACTGCATTCGTAATTTACAGGTCTGTCTGGTATTACACCATAAGGCAGTTTAATTAAAACTGTGATATAACTCAGTTGTGTAAAGGAAATGCATTAAGGTGAACTGAATTAATTGAGGACACATTTATAAGGAAGCAAAGATATGGCTTAGGTCCTAAATGACAGGTGCTGGGGAACAGGACAGTGTTTTTGGTTAAGACAATGTTAAAACATGGCTGTGGAAACAGGACAAATCCACATATAAGCAAGACAACTACATGATGAGAAAAGATCACAACTATATTTTAGTAGTTTAAATTCTGTAAGGCTTCAGAAATGGAGACATCAGTAGGCATTTCTCATATAGCTGGTGGCATTTCTATCTTCCATCATGGTATGAGTGAATCTTTCTGGACATCTCTCACTCTCCCTTCCTTGTGTTACATTCTAAGCTAAGCAATCCAGACTTTTGACCTGTCAACTGGCTTCCAAGACAAATTGGATCATTCATATGAAGACTCTGCTTTTCCAATATTCTGCACACTCCCAAATTATGCCTAGAGACATACATGTACACAGATACACATTTTTTTTCAGAAAAATTAATGACACAAGCATACGACAAAGCCAAAGTTTGACTGAGATAGGAGAGCATCACTTGAATAAAACAGGTTGAGAAAGTTACTGACAAAGCAGAGAAATCCCATGATCTGTAATTTATTCAGTCAATATGGACAAATTTTTCCTAAACTCATCTGATTCCTAAAATGCTTTATGCTTTTCAAAGTTTTCAACTATGTTATCATTGGAAAAGCACAAAACCCTGTGAGGTTGGTAGATTTAGAATCAGGATTCCCAGTTTACACACTTTTCAAGAAAGAGTTGGATGGCGTTCCCAATGAGAGCCACACAAACATGTTCTTCTCATCACTGATAAATAGGGAAGCAAGCTGAAAAAGCTACTTACTTAACTTCTGATATAAAAACATACCTTTGCGTGGGGTGGGGGGGGGGGGGTGCCTGGGTGGTTCAGCCAATTAAGCATCTGACACTTGCTTTCACCTCAGGTCATCATCTCAGAGTTGTGAGATCAAGCCTGAGGTCCGGCTCCACACTGGGCATGGACCCTTGCTCTCCCTCTGCTCCATCACTAACCTGCACACTTTCACACGCTCTTAAAACAAAACAAAACAAAACAAAAAAAGTGCATTTGCAGAAGAATAAAACATACACAAAACAAACTTGTAATGGATGAAAGACCTAAATGTGAGACAGGATACATCAAAACCCTACAGGAGAAAATAGGCAACAGCCTCTTTGACCTCAGCTGCAGCAAATTCTTGCTCCACACATCTCCAAAGGCAAGGGAATTAAAAGCAAAAATGAACTATTGGGACCTCATCAAGATAAAAAGCTTCTGCACTGCAAAGTAAACAATCAACAAAACTAAAAGGCAACCGATCGAATGGGAGAAGATATTTGCAAATGACATACTGGATAAAGGGTTAGTATCCAAAATATGTGAAGAACTTACCAAAACTTAACACGCAAAAACCAAATAATCCAGTGAAGAAATGGGCAGAAGAAATGAATAGACACTTCTCCAAAGAAGACATCCAGATGGCCAACAGATACATGAAACAATGCTCAATTTCACTCATCATCAGGGAAATACAAATCAAAACCACAATAAAATACCACCTCACACCTGTCAGAATGGCTAACATTAACATCTCAGGCAACAGCTGTTGGCGAGCAGCTGGAGAAATGGGAATCCTCTTGCATTGTTGGTGGGACTGCCGACTGGTGCAACTGCTCTGGGAAACAGTGTGGAGGTTCCAGGAGTGCTGATTCACAGGGACACATGTATGCTACATAGAACTACCCTACAACCCAGCAACTGCACTACTAGGAATTTATCCAAAGGATACAGGAGTGCTGACGCATAGGGTAAAATATACTCCAATGTTTATAGCAGTGTTTTTAAAAATAACCAAATTATGGAGACAGCCTAAATGTCCATCAAATGATGAATGGATAAAGAAGATGTGGTTTATATATACAATGGAATACTACTTGGCAATGAGAAAGAATGAAATCCTGCCATTTGTAGCAACCTGGATGGAAGTGGAGGATATTATGCTAAGTGAAGTAAGCCAGAGAAAGACAGATATATGTTTTCATTTCCATGCATATGTGGAACTTGAGAAACTTAACAGAAGACCATCGGGAAGGGAAGGGGAAAAAATAGTTTCGAACGGAGAGGGAGGCAATCCCCTAAGAGACTTAAATACGGAGTACAAACTAAGGGTTGATTGGGGGGGGCAGGGAGAGGGGAAAATGGGAGATGAGCATGAGAAGGGCACTTGTTGGGATGAGCACTGGGTATTGTTTGTAAACGATGAATCATGGCCATCTACCCCCGAAACCAAGAGCACACTGTACATGCTGTATATTAGCTAACTTGACAATAAATTTTTTTTAAAAGTGTGTGTGTGTATATATATACACACATATACACACATGTGTGTATATACATATATATACATACACACATACACACACATGTATACACAACACACGTGTGTACACACATACACACGTGTATACACACACGTGTATACACACATACATACACGTACAAACATGTGTACACACATACATACACATACACACGTGTATACACATATATATACATATATATATATATATATATATATTGTATTGTCCCTTTAGCTGAAACACAAAACGAGTTTTCAGTGAAGTAGTTCTGACCAAACCTAACCAAGGATATGATTATTTTAAACTGTTAAGTTATAAAATGACTAGAATATTGTTGAATCTGAACCTAAAAGGGAATGGAGAATCTGTTTTGTAATAATCCACTTTACTGTTGTGATTTTTAGGATTTTGGTCCTGATAATTAAAGAAGGTAGTTGTGGTCATACATGGCAGGAGGGATAGTTTCTGAAAATCAGGGGATAAAAATGAGAGTAGTGAGAAGGCGAAAAGATGAATGACAAACTGGAAAATATAGTTGCAACTTCTATGGCAGAGAAATGATTAATGTCCCTGAAATATTAATAGCTTCTAAAGCCCAACAACCCTATAGAAAAATCAGCTGGAGAAATGAACAGACAGCCACAGAAACAGAAATTCAAATGGCTTTTAGGCACATAAAAAGATGCTCAACCTTGCTCACATAAAGCAAAATGCAACTTGAAACCACAATGAGACATCATTTCTTACATGTTAGATTACCAAAAGTCCAAAGCTGGCTGCACACTCTAAGTGAGGCTGATGGGAAATAAGCATGCTCATATACTGCTGGTGGGAACAGAAGCACGACTGCGATGTAATTTGGGAAAACGTGCTTTTACCTTTTGACCTAGCAATTTCAATTGCAGGAATCCAACCCAAACTTCACTGATAAAAATGCAAAAAAGACATAGGTAAGATATTAATTTGTCTATTTGTAATAGACAGAGACAAGATGCTAGATACAATGCAAATGTCTACCAATAGAAGACTAGTTGAAAAAAACCATAGAATATCAGCTGCACACTATAGTATTGTGTAGCTATAAAAAAAAAAAAAGATTTATATCCAGGCAATACTTTAAGAAAACAACAGGAGACAAAAAGTATGCTCCAATCTTTTGTAAAAGAGTAGAATACAAATATGTAAATATATGTTATATATAAGTATATATAATATATATGTAATACATGTTATGTATAATCTGCTTAGAATTTTTAAATCCCCAATATTAAAAAGTGGTTACCGAAAAAAAAAAACAAAAAACCCCCACAAAAATGAGGGAATCAGGAGGAAATGACAGAGACAGATGCCAAACTTCTTTCAGTATACTCTGTTGATTTGACTTTGAAGCCATGTAAATATTCTATACATTAATACAACATATTTAAATTTTAAAAAAGCAATCCCTCCAATTTCAAAATAAAATTCAACAAATGTGCCGGAACATATATCCAGTTGGTACCATAACAGGAAAATGTTCCAACGGATTTTAAAACACAGTATTTTTACCATATGGCTCTACAGAGATATATCCTAAAAACAAAATACCAATACAAAATTAAAAAATCTTAAACAGTTCCAGTAATCATATTGTTATGCAGAGACCATTACTGACAGGATGTGGATGAAGCTGGAGATTCTTAAAATTGAAGAGATTGCAGATATAAAATGGATGAAATTCTGTAAAATCCCAATAGCCCTGAATTTTGATTGCTTTATTTTATATTTTAAAAATATTCCCAGTTCAGTCCTCAGAAAAGACCTAGAAATAAAAACAAACCTTCTAGCAGAGTGCCTCTAGCTAGAGGTTTCCAAGGACAGAAGATCTTAAGGAAGATGATAAGTTTAGGTCTGGAGCACGATGGACTCAGAAAATGGTCATAAAAACTGCCATAATGGTATCAAAGATAAACAGGGTCTTGTCCCAAGTACCGGGAACTGACTATAGAGCGGCCAGTAGGAAGACATTCTGATCACTGATAATGGAAATAATGGATTTATTTCCCTTGTGTTTCAGTCAATGAGCTCATAATATTTTTAAAAGTATTTAATTGGAATTCATTAGAAGATGATAGCAGTTTTAATCATTATTATGAAAACTGGTCAATAAAGTCTGACTTTCCTATACAAACTGAACCACCAGGATACCAAATAGAAGTATTTCTTTATAGCAGTACCCTAGCTAATATACTATGAAACCCCGTATGAATTAATGGACCAAGTCAATAAGCATCAATGGCTGCTGGCATCATAAAAAGAGACAGCCAGATAGTAAATTTCTTCTGGTGGAAGAAAACATCACCATCTTGGGTTCATTTGTGGGCGGGGTTACCATGTTAACCAGAAATAAAGAGAAAGAGACGAAGACAAAAATGTTAAGTGATAGTGTTGCAATCAGCGAAATTTTGACTATGTAAAATTCTACAGAACAAATGATGAAATCTCTCTTGCAAATAAAATTCAAGGGAAATAAAGAGATGAAAGGAGAACTTATAATTTAAGAAGGTGCTCATTCAATATAGTTATCAATAACCATGCATTGCCTTATTTGGATGCTAATTCAAATAAATGAGGGAGGTGGGGAGAGATAATCATGAAACTATTAAGAATTTAAATACTGACTGATTAAGAAACTATTTCAGGGGCATCTGGGTGGCTCACTGGGTTAAGCGTCCAACTCTTGATTTTGGCTCAGGTCATGTTCTCACAGTTCCTGGGATCAAGCCCTGTGGGCTCTGTGCTGACAGTGTGGAACCTGCTTGGGTTCTCTCTCTCCCTCTCTCTCTCTCTGCCCTGTCCTGATCGCTTTCTTTCAAAATAAACATTAAAAAAAATAATAATAAACTATTTCAACATATTTTACATATGCCAACAGTAGTATATTTTAAAAGTTATCTTTTAGAGATGCATCATGAAATATTTACAGAATAGATGGGATTTCTGGAAGGGGCAAGTCTGGATACAGAGGACACAAGATTATCCATGAGTTGATATACTTTGAGCAAAATGATACATGCAGGAAGTCTCATCATACTTCTCTACCTGTTTGGGCATATGTTTTAAATAATAAAATGCTTTTCAACATGTGAGATAGGGGACAAAGTAGAAGGAATCCATTTTTATCATTAGTAAAATGTCCCCTTTTTAGTAACTTTTCCCATGTCACTGGTTAACCAATGATTTGTAGTCATGTGGACACAATCCTAGGTCCTTCTAAACAGAACCTTTGCTCAACTAATACCTGAACATCACGTTTTTATATACATCACATAGTCTTCCACTGACAATCAGTACAAATAAACTTCTGTATATCCATGTAGTTCCTTAAGCCTCATACTTAAAACACCCTCGAAGTACAGCTTCAACTGCAGGGGCTTCAACAGCCACAAGTGAACTTTGTTCAGAATCCCCAGTAAAAGGATTTCTAACAAGGAGGCCTTGGTCAAGTTGAACTTAAGAGGGTGCTTGAATTTCTTTTTTTTTTTTTTTTTAACAGTTGACACACAAGGCCTGACATAAACGTGCCTAATCAACACCTGATGAGTAGATAAATGAAAGTTCACATGGTACAGAGATTAAAAGTGTGGACTTTGTATTTTGGATATGGAAGTTGGAACCCGAGCTTCTTTGCTGAGGAATCATAAAACGTATTCTCACAAGGTGGTTCTGAGAACACTATTACATGATAATTTGCATGCAAGATAGTCTGGCATATAGTAAACATTTGGTAAGTAGTTAATGACACAGATACTGAGGTTTCAGAAAATAATCAATGCATCATTATATATATGATCCCCAAAAAGATGGATAGATGAGTGGGTAGATCATGTAGTTGATGCCATGAAGAGAAGCATAGTAAAACTAAACTTGTGTACTGGGTAAGGAACTGGATTTAGAACTTAACTCTGCCATGAATTACAAATTTGACATTGGACCAAGCACTTAACCTTACTGTGCCTGACAAAGTTAAAAACACAATAACAGGATTTATTTAAATGCCATGACTAGTTCAGCAGTTCAGTCTTTTGACATGAAATATTTAGCATAAGGCAGATATAGATCACCAGAGCACAGAAAAGTTGCTGCTATTTATGTCTTTCCTAAGCAGTAAAAGAACACAGTTAGCTGTAGAACTCCTCAGGTCTCCTCACTGTAGTTTCTACTTTTCAGTAGGAGATGTTCCTCTCCTGTGGATCACTAGGCCAGCTGACCTGCATCCCATGCATGCTAGCTTATATTGCAATGAGTCTATGGAGTGCAGATGTGAATTAACTGGCATCTGGAAGGCAAAGTGAGGTGGACCAGATTAATTTCTATAGAAGTCCAGACAAACCCAAGACGTCCCCCAAATGCTGGTCTCCTTAGGCTTATTCTGTACACTATTCTTTACGCTAGCTAATGCTACCCCAAAGTGTTGGTCCAGGTATCCAAAAAGCATACAAGGACAAGAATACCAGCTATTAGTTCATAGGTATCTTACTTACAGCTTTCAGTACCAAAGACCTAAAATTCTCGGGGCGCCTGGGTGGCGCAGTCGGTTAAGCGTCCGACTTCAGCCAGGTCACGATCTTGCGGTCCGTGAGTTCGAGCCCCGCGTCGGGCTCTGGGCTGATGGCTCAGAGCCTGGAGCCTGTTTCCGATTCTGTGTCTCCCTCTCTCTCTGCCCCTTGCCCGTTCATGCTCTGTCTCTCTCTGTCCCAAAAATAAATAAACGTTGAATAAAATTCTCTGCCAGGGAGTAGACCAATAAACAGCTGCTGGTATGAGCTAGGGTTCCTGTAGTTCTTATTCTGTGACATTTCAACATAAAACCTCATATACCCCAGAGAAGACAACATTGGGTGTAAAATGTTGTTTCTGAAGTATAAGCTACCATTTTACACAACATAGACTCTGGTAACTAAGAGCTAGGACCTGATTCAGTAAAGAACAGAGTTCCCAGGACCCAGAATCCATGGTGACCTTTCCAATTGGTCCTTCCACATAAGTTAATTAGGTTGTAAGCAAGCAACTAATCAGACTGTGTCCTCCAGGAAATAGAGTTTTCCTTCTCTAGAATATCCTGGAAAAGAAATAACTAAAACCTTTTGTTAAGTATTCCACATCAAATAAAGAGACGAACTAATATCCAAGCCTCACTTCTGGGTCCAGCCAGAGTACTGCCAGACATCTGTAGAAGAAACACCTTTTTTTTTTCCTCTGGCCCTTATAGATGCCTGGAACCATGAAGCTGCAAAATCACAGGCAGATCAAGAAGCAAATAGGCACAGCGGGCTGACTTCTTCACAGTACAGCACAGAGAACTATGCTCCACTGCCTCTCCCCTCAGTGTCTCTTCTTAGCCTCTAAGTGAGCAACTTCCACACCTTCAGAAAAATTCTAAGAGAATCCCACCTCAGTGACTCCTTGCCAAAGGGTTGAGGAGTGACTTGGGTGACCAGTGAGGAAGCAGGAACCGCACAGAGCTGGCTCAGGATCCCATGGGATCTCTAGCAAGCCAGCACATATGCTGGTTAGGTGTTTGTTCTGCTTCTGCCTCCTATGGGGAATTGCTCATGTCTGCCTTCTAGCAGGAAGTTGGGAGGGCCTTCTCTTACTGTCTCTACTGGCGGCACTCACAGGAAGAAGGCAGGAATGCTGCAAAAGGGCTTTTGCTTTTCATGCCCATACTCACCCTTGAACAAATGTGCATTTTGGGGGTGGAGGAATTATATCAGGACCTCAGTGTGAAGGAAGCTGTTAAAAATATGCACCTTTGACCTCAAGTCTGTATTCTTCAATCTAGCTTTACCAATAATACTCATCTATCTGACACCCATGTCTCATTCTCACTTGGTTCATGAACCTGTGGAGGTAAAGAGAAGGTCTTAATTTCATCTCCTCCATAAAACAAACAGTAGCCAAAAATCTTGGACAGATCTAGCATAGCCCACTTCTTCGGGAAAAACTGTCCTGTCACCTGTCTCACTGCACACACCCCCCCCCCCCCCCCACCGTGAGATTTACTGGAAAAGGCCATAGCTAGTTCCTAATTCCTGTGTCCAAGCAGTGTCTCACTATTTGACACTGTCTGATCTGTGCTCCTGGGCAAGCCATTTGTGCCCTGGTTTTCTTTTGAAAGACGGAAGGTCAGGAGAGATACGAAACAGATACAAAGTCCTTCCCAGATCTAACATTCTCCAAATCCACATACCATATAGACAATAAGGGTAATACACAGTCAGAAAAGGTAATGCACCATAGGCATGGAGGAGCCAGAGCTTAAGCTGGTACTGTTGAAGGGGTATATTTGGACAGGCAGTAAATAGGTGATGGTATTTCAAATAGGTGACATAGCTTGAGCTAAGTAGCCTTAGAGTTGTGTAAGACCTCTAGTTTACAAATCTCAAAATCGGTCAAATTTGTTTTATAGAAAATTGTTAGCAAATTCATGCTCTGACAAGTGTAATGATCCTATAGCTACAACAGTACAGGGTAGGGATTCTCTACCCCCAACTGCTCCACAGGGGACAGAGACAGACAAACAGATGTAGAGCTCATGTTTACAAGGGTTGTAACAAGTGAGATGGATTGAACAGGGCAGAGGATTCAGATAGAGCAACGTGGTCAGATTGATTGCTTCTAGGTCAATCATCAAATGAGGATTTGGAGTGCCTTAGGTTCTATCTAATTCTCTCATTAAGATGACTGGAATAACCAGGCCACTGAACAGTCAATATGGTTATTTCATTCATCTTAATGACCCAATCAGATCAACTCTTGGGACATCTTCAACACCAACCCGAGGGGAAAACTCATACAAACGTAAGGGTAGCTTTAGTTGAGCTCTCACAATTTAATGATGGACTTAGTCACAAAGATCCCAGGAGGGATGCAATATGACCATTTATTGTTTATAAACAAAGATACTAAGGGCCCTATCTTAATGAAGCAAAAGGAGAACACTGATTAATTAAATAGACAAAGGCTGGGATGATCTGAATATAGAGGATCAAAGGACATATTTCCAAGTCACAAAAGAATAAAAAGATAAGCAAGAAGGCAGAGATGATGAGCAAGCT
The DNA here is from genome assembly GCF_018350175.1 of Felis catus. Taxonomy (NCBI): domain Eukaryota; kingdom Metazoa; phylum Chordata; class Mammalia; order Carnivora; family Felidae; genus Felis; species Felis catus. Next base: position 62,938,878 of record NC_058379.1, on the reverse strand, counting down.
GATGAGAGAAGAGGAAGGTCAGATGTATGATGCATTAATGTATCGTCAACAGAGCTCAGACCCTAAAAACATAGGGAAGTTTTAATAAATGTTGGTTTTGACGATATTAAAAGTGGTGATGATTTTAATGATAATAATTTGATCTTTGGCAAGAAGGAACAATAGTAATCAAGAAAGATTAATGCAAAAATTATAAAACAGAGGTCTGGAAAAGCTTCTGTTGGCAAAAATGAGACAGGCACTAGAGGACAACGGACCTAAGAGGCAGGTGATAAGAGAGCAATAGCTGTGAATATATGAAAGAGTAAGCAATTGAGAATAAATTTTTTATGAACTGAATTGTATGCCACCAAAATTCATGTTATTGAAACCCTAACCCCCAATGTAGCTATATTTGAAGCCAAGGCATTTAAGAAAATAGTTAAGGTTAAATGAGGTCATAGGGCAGGGCTCTAATCCCATAGGGCTGGGGTCCATTTATGAAAAGGAAGACAAACCAAAAGCACATACACACAGAGAAAAGGTCATCTGAAAACACAGTGAGATGGTGGCCATCTGCAAGCCAAGGAGAAAGGCCCCAGGAGAAACCAACCAGGCAGGCAACTTGATCTTGGACTTGTAGCCTCCAGAACTACAAGTAAATAGGTTCTGTTGTTTAAGCTCCCCAGTCTTCGGTATTTTGCTATGGCAGCCCAAGCAGACTAAAACAGAGACCAACCCCAAAGCCACTTACCTCAGATCAAGAACAAATTTGTGCAGTTCCTATCATTGAGAGATGAAGTAACCTGCTTGGAAAGAGTCTAAGATAAGGAGAATGCCCTCCCAGATTTAGGCTGTTACAACGAACAAGGTACAATACCCAATCTCTAGTATCACCGTGGCAATCCAGACCTTTGCCAAGAACATTAAAAGATGCAAACCCAGACCACAATATTTGGACACTGGAACACCAAATGCAACTATTTGGATACCTCAGACTTCAAGGCTGATTTTTTTTCTTTAGCTTATCAGCATCAGTCCAGCCTAATAGTTGGAACTATAGCATTAATATATCAGAAAGGCCATATATCAGAAAAAGACAAGACTATAAGGCACAAACAGCCACAAAATTATTTAATTCTAACAAAGTTGTTTTTCTCATTCACCAGGCTTCCAGGTAGCAACTCAAGGGGATAAACTAGAGAGGCCAATGTATTGCATTCCTGTATTAGAAGTATAGGCCTATGTGGTTGAGAAAATGAAGGGTCAAATGCCATCAATTAAAAGCTTAAGCCAGGAAATGGCATAGAACACCGGTGTTCTCAGCCCATTGCCAGAAGTAGTCACTGACACTACCTACATGCAAAAATTGTGGGAAAGCCTCATCCTCCCAAATCAAACAGTGGGTTTAGCACAACCACTTGGAGGGATTGTTGAAAACTCAGATCTCTGGGCCCACCCTTGGACTTTGATTCTGATGCAGAGGACTGGAAATTTGAATTTCTAGTAAGTTCTCAAGTGAGGCTGATGCTGCTAATCCTAGGAACCCCCTTTGCAAACTCCTATTAGATCAATGGTTCTCAAGCCTAGGTGTACATAAGAATCACGTGGGCAGCTAGTAAAAAGACACATGCTGAGGCCCTACCCCTAGACACTGATTTGGGCAAGAGTGATGCCCTGGCATCTAAAAATACCCCTATGCTATCATGTTTTCTAGTTCCTAAGAATGTAATTTAAACATTGTTAGGGGATAGTCTTCCAAGGGCTCATATCACAGATGACCAAGTTCATTATCACATAGAACAGTGGCACCCCTAGGCCTAAAGACCAAATATCCTGGGTCCCAGGTGGTACCGCCTCCTTTAATGGGACAGCACACAGAACAAGCACTATTGTTTTAAGGCCAATTTACTCCCCGCATTTCTCTTACTCCACTTAAAATGCACCTGCCACTCTCCAGGCAGAGCCTGGCCCTCAAAGCAATAGCTGCTGTTGCTGGGAGCAGTGTGTCCATTTCCAAATTCTGTGTAGCTGAGGATGCAGCCCAGAAGAGACTACTTGGGAGCTCTCCTCCCTTCTCCCTACCTATCCCTCAACCTGAGCCACCTGGCTCTGGTTCCCTGACCTAGCCCCACACAGGCTCTGTCTCTGCCCCAGGAGCTGGGGGCCAAAGTGGCCTTCGCTGGAGGAGAAGCCCACTTCTAAAGAAATTTAAAATAAAATTTAAAAGCTGCTGTCAGAGTGCCCTTTTGTTCCACGTCGACTAGATCCAGGATGCCAGAAGGCAGCACAAGAGGAATCTCATTTTGAAAAGCAACTGCAAGAGATAAAACTGACTTACCCAACTATCTGAGATTCAGGTCCTCCTCTACTCCCATTCCCAACACAAACACACAGTGTTCGTTTGCCCATTATGGAATTTTACTGAATTCATCAACTCTAAGTAAAAATAAGTAAAAGGTGATCTACCGTGCCTTTACAGATTTTGAGCTGATTTAACAGCCATCTGATAAACACGCCCTGCATCTCTAATGGCCTCCTGGCCTGACACCTTGATGTAAAACTGAGAAACATCGCCATCTGCTGGCCAGAGGGCCCACATGCGTGGAAATTTCCACTTCTCCATCGCTTTCAAAACAGCAGCATCGGCTGCAGGCAGCACCAGGTCTGGGAATTCTTTGAAATGGTTCAAATACACTGCCCATCACTCAATTCCTTTCACCAAACTGCAAACTACAACATAAAATTTTGGTTGACTTTCTGGTGTGAACAGATGAGTTGGGAAGGGGAGGCTTTTTGCATGGTACTTTTTTTTCTTTTTCCTTTTTTTTTGCCACCTATCTTTTCTTTAAATTCTCAATGTTGGGAATTACACAGGTCTATCTAACAAACATTGACTGAGATTCTTCAATATGCTAAGTATCTATACCAAAAGAATCAAGTGACAGAAACTGAGGAGTGGGAAATGGAGGTTTCACTTGTATAGTGACTAAAAAACTGAGGTTCTGTGCTTTGAATCTCTACATCTCTACAGTGAAACACACATCAACCATATTGGAAGGAGGCTTTCAGCACAACCAGGTGATTTATCCTTTAGATAGCCAAAATAATGCACTCTTGTGGCTTCCTCTGCACTGTATCATTCTTAGACAATAGGAGAGGGACACATTTTGACCTAAGAGAAGGGTGGTTGGGTCCATGATTTAGGTGTGTCTGATTTTTACTTCTCCCCACTTCCTCTCCCAGTCTTCAGGTAACTTCCCAATCAAGCCCAACTCTCCATTCTCCATCTACTCCACCGACCTCACATCTGACAGCCCAAAGCAAGTTGTCTAGCATGGTTGTTCTTGCTCTAATGCTTGTTCTAGGGGAACTTATTTAAAGTGTACACCAAGATTAATAAGGAAAGTAGTAAGGGAGGGAGTACCTGCATAGCATGCAAGGTACAGAAGTGGGAACTGTTTTTGTGATGAGGCTTGGGGGGTGAGTGATGGTTTCCCAGCTCATGATGCTTTTATCCCATGGAGCACCTTTGCATTCAGCCTCACTGGCTGTGGAGTAGCTCCTTTTTTAAAAGGAGGGGTGCACAGGTGGGAACCCAAGGTAATCAATCCTGACTGTGCAGTGCCCTGGGGACAGCTCTGACAACTCTTTCTAGTTCTCTGTTGCCCCTTCTCTCTACTCCCCACATCTTCTCTACCCCAATAGGCCAAAGAGGAACCTCATCTCACATGACTTGGAGCAGGGAATCAAAGGGAATAGGTAGAAGCAATGCCAGGCACCATAGGGATTCCCTGCCTGTGATGGGCTGGCTTAGAGATAGTCTTGCCTGCTTTGTCACTGAGAAATGACTCAACATAAAAACAAGAAGAGCTCACTGGGAACATGGAGGGGAGAGTCCAAGACTGCACATGCTGTCATCTGCAGATGGTTAAGTATTCTACTTTCCCAGAACACTGGTCCCGTGGGAGAAATGACCTTTAAAATTCAAGATAGTTAAAGCAAGAAGAAAACAAAGATGATCACACAGATAAACCCAAGGTCCTCAGAAGGTAATGTGCCCAAGTTCACACAGTATTTAAGTGGCAAGGCTGAGTCTTCAGGCACCGAGGCAAGATTTCTCACTTGCAATCTGCCACTTCGTCACAAAATAGGGCAGTGCCACTTGCCATAAGAAAATTTTGACCCTGTCATCATCTTGAGAAGCCCTAGGTTGTTTTCTTTTATATCACCCTATCCTAATCGACCCTCTAACCCCAGGACCTCCTTTCTCTGAGTATCTCCTTACATCAGAGGATAACAATTAAAGTAATTCATACTGAAGCATTAGAGATTCAGGTCACATATGTATTTTCCAGCATTGAGGGTGGCAATTCTAATAATAAGCACCCAAGAGGAAAGTACAGGGAAATAGGCCATCTTCTATAGCAAGAGTCTGCCCTGTTCAGTGGTAAGTACCTTGGATTCTGAAGGCAAAATGCTGAAGATGGCAATCTGTATGTGACCCTTGAGACCTGAGAAAATAATTTAACCTCTACTAGTGTTGTAGTAAGAATAACACAATACACATATGGTGTTTTGAACAGTGTATGGCCCGTGATAAACAGTCAATATTAGCTTTTGTTTTACTGAGTGACCACTGTCAATTGCGACTAAGAGAAAAGCTACATTTTTCTCATTTATGTACCAATATTCTTTCTTTTCCAGGATTAAGAATTAAAAGGTAAAAAGAAAAAGCCATTTAGATATTGTACCAGGAAGTTCCAAAGGAGACAACATTCAGAGTAGGTATGCTTTACAACTAAACCCAACAGCAGACCCCTCTGCAAAACACTTGCTCCTATTTCCCCTCCCCAAAACATGGTGTTTGTTTTCAGCAATAATTAGAAACATGATTCAAAAACCTGTAAAGGTCTCAAGACATGATCCTTGAATAAGAACCATGGTACCACTACACAGGAAAGGCATTTGAAACCAAGTTACCTGAGGTGAGTGAATATGCAGTGAATTCAAGATAGCTGCAGAGCCTAGAAAGTGCACTCTAGTACTGGAATCGCCCTAAGTCACAAATATCCACTTGACCTCTCTGGGCCTCAGTTTCCTCTTATGTCAACATTACACTCGGATATAGAAACTTAGCAAAGTTGCAGGATATAAAATCACTGTACAGAAACTGGTTGCATTATATACCAATAATGAAGCAGCCGTAAAAGAAATCAAGTAATTGATCCCATTTACAACTGCACCAAAAACCATAAGATACCTAGGAATAAATCTAACCAAAGAGGTAAAAAAAAATCTGTAAGCTGAAAACTATGTAAACCTTATGAAAGAAAACGAAGAAGACACAAAAAAATGGAAAAACATTCCATGTTCATAGATTGGAAGAACAAATATTGTTAAAATGTCAATACTACCCAAAGCAATTTACTCATTCAATGCAATCCCTATCAAAGTAACACCAGCCTTCTTCACAGAGCTAGAAAAAATAGTTCTAAAATTTGTATGGAACCAGAAAAGACCCCAAATAGCTAGATTAACGTTGAAAAAGAAAAGCAAAGCAGGAGGCATCACGATTCCAGACTTCACACTGTATTACAAAGCTGTAATCACCCAAACAGTATGGTACTGGCACAAAAACAGACACATAAATCAATGGAACAGAATAGGGAACCCGGAAATGGACCCACAAATGTATGGTCACCTCATCTTTGACAAAGCAGGAAAGATTCTCTAATGGAAAAAAGTCTCTTTAGCAAATGGAACTGGGAAAACTGGACACCAACATGAAGAATGAAATTAGAACACTTTCTTACACCATACATAAAAATAAATTCAAAATGAATCAAAGACCTAAATGTAAGACAGGAAACCATCAAAATCCTAGAGGAGAAATCAGGCAGCAACTTCTCTGACCTCACCACAGCGATCTCTTAGTAAAAATGTCTCCGGAGGCAAGAGAAATAAAAGCAAAAACGAACTATTGGGATAGTTTTATCGGGATAAAAAACCTTGTGCACAGAGATGGACTAGGGTATATCTTAAGTCTTTGGGGTTTTCTAGTCATATCCTTCCTGGAAGTATCTGTTTTCATATAGGCATATTACAAGGCAAAGATGGTGAAGGGATGAATTATTTGAATTATTAAATGAATTGGATGAATATCGATGGATTATTTGTGGCACATATCCATTTGTCAAGGTTGGGGTTCATCCCAGTTTGCTCCTTTTCCCTAGTATGTGACCCATCTCTATGGCCATTCTCTGTGTATCTTCCAGGTTTCACTAATGCAGCCCTGCCCTTCCTAGAACAACCACCCCGTGAATTTGACCACCAAACCTCACCACATTCCCCACACACCTTGTTTCTATACTAATGTTTTTCCTTCCATAGCTCAGCTTAGTGTATCTCCCTGTTCAGTCCTCCAGTGAAATCCTTGAGATTAAGTGCAGAAGATCCCATTAAGATAAAATCTAACCTGAAATCAGGCAGCGTAAACTTAATTTCCCTGGCAGTTCTTTTTTACTTGAGGTCTATAGCCCCAAAATTCACCACAAAATTTAATCACTACTTTTGATGCGCAGGTGCATACCTGATTTGGTATTTAGCACCATAAGCATGTAACATGTTTTAAATGACAACTGGTCTTTCAATGTAATTCTAAACTACTTGATTTTTCTTTAACGAAACCAATAGGGTGGGTGAGTGGTACTTGAGTGTTTCAACAACTACTCTACTGTGGGTCAAACTAATCTACACGAATCCTTCTGTAGGACAGTTCATTTTGACCAGCTGGCCTGGATTTCTGTGGTTTTGCCAAACTTACCTGGGGGAAGAAAGTTGTGGTCAACCTGTTTGTCCAAACCTATCCGTTCAAATCATCTGCAACAATTTCAACCACTGTAGGTGCCTTCACTCCTCAGAAGTCTGGACACGTACCTTTGTCATTGCTATGAATTTTAATCGAATGCAATGCTGCAAAAGGCTATTTGAGTCCATCTCAAATTCCGTTTTCACTGAACAATGGGGAGTATATGTATGGAAACTGTTTCACATCCTTGTTTTGAAGCATTTTTTTTTCTTACTTTGAAAGGTCAACGTGCATCTTCCCACCTTTTGGTCTTAGGGAGCACAAGCCTTCCGAATTTTTATGAGCTCCAGCTGGAGTTGTGGGAGCCATCCACTGCAACATCAGTGTGATTTGTGTAGCATTAATAGCCCTTTTGTTCCACGAACTTCAATTCCCTTTGAAATAGAAGAGTATTGAACTCACCATTTCATATGGAGAATGGAGGGAAATGTACGCCCGGATGTGAGCTTATGCGCTCTAGTTATTGATACTGACATCAAGATCACACTCCACGCCAGTCCTTGGGCTCCAGGGAGCTCAGGGCATTGATCTGGGGAACATAGGATGTGTTACAGGTCAGACTGAAAAAGCACGACGTTACAACACTGCTCTCAGCAGCAGGGTTCTGTGGGTTGCTGCTATGCTGAGACACCTGCCCATTTACCCAGCAAGAACCAAAATATTGCACATGTACTAAGGTCTCACGTGTGAGTAAGTGTTGTAGCAACAAAAGGGGTTTCAACTTTGAGCCTATCTTACTACAAAAAAAAAAATCACTATCTAAGTCTGGGTCAATATTTTTAAAGGAATTTTGTTTTTTAGTGCTGCCTCTCAAACCAATGATAGCAGAACAGGAGTGAAGTTCATAGGGAAAAAAAAAAATAGTTGCTCCGTTTCAAAGCATGCTCTAGAGAAACCTTACAACAGAACTCTGTCTCAAGTTAGTGCCAAAGGAGAACTGCAAGAAATTAAATTATTTCCAGAAAGCAGAAGTTACAGTAAGGCAAACAATCACCATATACTCAATAAAGGTGAGCTGAGCTATAACTTGTAAGGAAAAAAAAATGATCCTATGTTGACTGATGCCAGGCTCTCCCTAGGAAACTAACCCTCACAATTGTGTTGCAAAATACCACCTGCATTAGCCACTCTTTTGCTCCCCAACTTCCAGATCAATTGCCTAACTCCCATACCAGGCTCTCAAGGGCCTCCTAATGGAGCCTCAATGAATTATCCAGCCCTCTCTTAGGCACCAGGCCACTTACCCCACTACCTCCATCATTAACCCCTTATTTGTCATCCCCCCCACTGAGCATGCTAGCAATTGCTCAGTTAAGCAGCCAAAAGCTACTTTTATTAGGTACTAACTATGCCATGCCCTGTGCTAGGTGCTTTATTAAGAAGTGCAAAGAAATAAGCTACTATTCTTACAAGGAAGGATTTCTAAGAGGAAAATATTCTGGGATAGGGTGATGCTTACCAAATTGCATTTAAATATGACTGGGGGAATTCTCATCAAAACTCAAGTGTCCTTAAGGAAACAAATATGTGTTTAGAGAGTTTATTTTGGGCCAAATTATTAAAGAATCTTGAATAAATTCCATTGATCTTTCAACACTCAACAGAAAACAAACTCTTTCCTACTCACTTCAGAAACCTACTTTTCCCACAAAGAATTCTTTAAAACCCAGCCAAAAGTGCAATCTTTTTCTTTTCTAATCTCTTAAGTATTAAATTGTGGTCTGTACTGTACCTATGGCAGTCGATTTAAATGCTCCCTTGTATTTTTGCCTCACACATTTTCCAGGCAGCTGTTTATCCATTTTATTAAAGCAATATTTCTATACAAGTTATGCATTTTAAGTTGGGGAAGTATCATACCACATAGTGTGAGAATATTCTCACCACCCCAAAAAAGAAACTTCATCAACCTTTTGCAATCACACATTCACTCACCCCTCTGACTCTAGGCAATCACATATTTACTTTTCATCTCATGAAATTCACCTTCTCTGATCCATTTCCTATGAATGGAATCCTATGGTATGTGATCTTCTGTGTCTTCTCTCACTTAGCCTAATGTTCTCGAGGTTCATCCACATTGTGATGAACATCCACAGAGTGTCGGTACTCACTCTTTAATTGAGTAACACTCAATTAAACACTCTTTAATTGAGCAACATTCCCTTGTATGGATACATCATGTTTATTTGTTCATCAGTTAACGGAAATTTGAATTGGTTCCCTTTTTCGGATAATGCTGCCATAAACATTTATGTGCAGATCTCTGTGTAGACATAGGTTTTCATTGCTCCTGGGTAGATACATAGGAGTGGGAATTCTGAATCAGGTAACAAATATGTGCTTAACATTTTAAGAAACTGCCCAGCTGTTTTCCAAAGTGGCTGCACCACTGTCCATTTCCATCAGTCAGGCATGAGAGTTCCTAGGCAGATTTTTATCCTAGTGACAATTTATGAAAAAAAAAAATTGAATACCCTCTCAAAAGTATTTTCACCAAAAGCACTCCAAAAAATACATACTTCATTTTCCACTTTATATAGGATGAGGATGAGGCAAAAACAAAAAAGACAAGAAATAAAAAAAAATATACCTCAATTTCCCACAATGAATTCATCCTAACAAGCCTAGGAAAATACAAGGAAGAAATAAACTATTAAAATGTAAAATTTATATAAAGTAAGTATCCACCCAAGTGTAACAGTTTCTCTGAATATAACTTTCAAGTTGCCAGTATAGTCTCAAGCTACATAGGAAAATTAATTTTATTATAGTCACGCCATATATGATTTCACAGGGTTTTTACTTGTAAAGAAGAGGTCAATCTGAGCTAGTCAAAGAATGGAATTATAGAGTATTTGAAAAGAAGTACGAATCAATTTAAATTCATGTAGACTCACCAAGTATTAAAAAAAAAAAAAAAGCGGACTCTTCATCACAATGGCGTATGCTATCCAGGCTGACCCTGCTCAGCTTTCTGACTTTCTTTGTGCTCAGGGTCAACTTTATCAACCGTGCTCTAGATTCCTTAAAGGTCCCTAGGCTTTTGCTCATTGTTTTTTTTTTTTTTGTTTTTTTTTTTTTTAGTGTGCTATTTCTTGTTTCCTCTTTTCTAAATATTAACATATCTCAGATTTCAAGTCTCCATTCAAAAGCCAACACTTTCCATTCATGCATTGACTTAGTATAAATTCTTCACTTATATCTCATTTAATTGCACAAAGTGGGTGTTATTTTACAGATGACAAAATCAGGGTTTAGGCAATCTGTGGGAGCTGCAAGGTATTGTACAAATAAATGGCAGAGTCAGAATTCAAACCCAAGTTTCTGGACCCCAAAATCCCAGGCTCTTCACCTGGGTGTTGCCCTACCCTCTAGTTTTACCTTATTTCACTGTTATTTAATCATTCCTTGAGTTCTACTGAGCTTTGTTTCCGGTCCTCTGCTACTGGTTGTAATTGCCTACAAGGCAAAGATTCCATTTCACTCATTTCTGTATTCCAGAAGTTTCTAGCGTAGCTTTGAGTAGTCAAGATTCAGTAAAAATGTCCCAAATGGATACAGATATATGATCCATAGGACACCAACTAAACCTCCTGGAAGATCACCTTACTCAAAACATTCCCTTGCATCTAAGTACTTGATATCAAAGGCTCAAAACAAAATTAACATTGAACTAAAGAAAAACAGTTAAGTTTTTTTTTATCATTTATTTATTTTGAGAGAGAGAGAAAGAGAGAGCGAGTGAGTGCATGTGCATGAGAGGGGGAGAGAGAGAGAGAGAGAGAGAGAGAGAGAGAGAGAGAGAGAGGATCCCAAGCAGGCTATGTACTGTCAGCACAGAGCCTATGCAGGGCTCGAATTCATGAACTGTCAGATCATGACCTGACTGAAACCAAGAGTCAGAGGCTTAACCAACTGAACACCTAGGCACCCCTCAAGTTGTAATTTACATTAACACTCTTCTTTCAGAAACAGAAGAGAGGTAAGTTTCAGTTGAGTTCTTCACAAATTACCATTATTTCCAAAGTTAGGAGTTTGACATTTCTGAAATCATAACAGAAATTTATTGCTACTGTGAATACAAGAGAAAACCTGGTTCCCAGCTGGTTTTCAAAATAAGAAAAAACAAAGCCACAGAGTGTCAGTGCAGTGCTCTAGTTCAGGGTTAACTAGCAGCAAACCAGTCCTGTGAGTCTGATCACCAGTGCATTGGATACAAACCATCTGAGGATGTGTGGGGAGCTGGGGCTCTCTCAGGACTGTTTCCAAATCTTCTGCCATTTCTATAACCTTGGGCAAGTCACTTAACTCTCTCTGTTTATAAAATAAGGATAATGCAGCTATTTGAAAAGCACTTTGAGTCGCTGATTAAAGATGCCATTTAAAGTGCCAGGTGCCATTCCACAAATAAATGAAAAAAGTAGCAAGAGGAAAACTGCAGTCAGTCACCAAGTCTTGTTTGTCCCTGGTCTCTCCCGGCACCAGGCAAGCACTTAGTCACATGGAAGAAGGAAGCTAAACAGAAGATGATTAACCTTGGATCAAACCTCCTCAGCACAAGATAATTGAAATATTCCATTGCAATCTCCCTCACATACTTTTTGCTAGAACACATGATTACTTCCAGATCATTATTTTGCCTTTTTAATTGGAGAAATACGATTGAATCATTTTGAGCAGTATATAGCCAACTGGATATTGGACAAGGACCTTGAGATTGTGTCTGAACACAGGGAAAACTGCATAATCCACAGATGAGGACAACTGGGTAGTTAGTATTTTCAACACTGCTAGGATATGTATGAAGAATGATCCACTAATACAGTTTAGTTAGGAGGAGACGATGCATCATACCAAACTCTGGAGAGAATCAATAGGCCGGTTCACTTGTGGACTCTGTTTTGACACTTTAACAACCACTCTCCTGCATGGTTAAAATAAATGTTAGGTAAGTTCACATGTAAATTCAGTAAGCATGACTAATATAGTAAAATCAAGTTTTGACTTTTTCTTTCTACCCTCAGTCAATGCAGTGGGGTAAGCTCAGTAACAGAATGAAAGTTCTCATTTAGGAGGCTAACAATATGTTAAAATAGAGTCAAATATAGATCTAGAGATTTGATCTATAGTCTCATATGATTTATTAATACTTAAGTCTCATTCATGATATTCAATGGACAGAGCCTGGCACAGCATCTGGTAAATGTAGGCACTCGACTAAGATGGCCTGATACATAATAACACAAAAGGAAAAAATGCATTAATTACTGTTGAAACAAGGAATGAGCTACCATTTAAAAAAAAAGTTTCTTTTCATCTGTTGGTGTACAGAGAAATTCAACTCCACAGGTCTGCTTTTTATTACATAAATTTCAAATGGATTCAAATTTACATCTGTGCCCAAACATCACCAAACTGATATCCCAAATACACCCTGAATCACTGACCCACTTTGTGTGTGTGCACCTGGCCTGGAATGGCCACACTTCTCTTTCCCACTGAAATAGTTACTCTCTAGGCTCCTGCTTCAAGCTCATTTTTCCACCATCACTTCTCAGCATTCTCTCTTCTCTGAACCTCTATAAGTCTTATTCCATCACATATACAGCAGTTTTTTCATTCATCATCTTTGTGCATATGAGTGCCTCAGGTACAGTTTTATCAATCTTTGATTCAGGACTTTTTAGAATCCTCTACAACCCAAACAACAATGCCAAACATCTAGAAGAAACTGGAAAATGATGGACTAAAGGAAGGAAGGGGAGAAGTTGGGAAGAGTAAGGAAACAAGGGAAGGAGGAAATAAGGGGGAACCACCAAGCCAACATGATCCTGTATTGTGACCAACTTCACAGACTGAGTAACTTTCCAAATAGGAAATTGTTTCTAGACAGGTAAAACAGAGTTACCTATCATCACCTTCATTACATGATTCTCTAAGAGTCAATCTGTAGAAGTCATGTGTATACATCACATATTTTTCCTTCTAATTATCATGTGGTGTGGTTAACATACTTGAGGCCAGCCTGGTGTGTGCCTGCATGTGTGCTGGGTTTTTTCAGGTAGTGTTTGGAAGGGATGGCATGAACACTTACCTATCCAAGCCGAGTCTCACTAACCAGCAGATGCTACACTTCAGTTGCAGTGAGGAAGATAATGGGCTGCGCATCCTTGTTTTCAGCACAGCAACCATGTTTTCAAAGGCACAAAGTTGAGAAGAGAGCTCCCCTGGATGGCAGATGTTCAGTGTGGCAGGGAAGAAAAAGCCATTTCAATGGTTGGTGGGAGGTAGAAGGAAGGAAGGATGGCACCAATTTTAGAAAAAGCCTTCACTAAAGTCAAGGAATTTCTATTTTTATCCTACAGATAAAGAGACCATAAATAGAATTCTGCACAGGGATGTGATTTAAAGAACTACACTTTGCCTTGAAGAACTATGACCCAGGTTGTGGCGTGATGGAAGACCAGCATCATCAAAGAGAAAGGGCAGGGAGACTGGTGAGGAGGAAACCGTGTTCTGGGAGCGAGCATGAAAACTAAAGACAGGCAGTGTCCGCGGGTCCCAGAGACATTTCTGAGCGTGGCACAAGACAATCTAGAGACTGATTAGCTGTTGACAGTGAGGGACAGGGGCCATGGTTGTTCTTAGGTGTGTACAACACAGGCTCTGGGAAGTGTTCTGGCCGCATCCCCTCCTGGAGGCAGGAAATGGACAGGCCCAATATTGAGAACAGCCTTTATGTATGGTTTTCCAAGGACCGCTAGGATTTCCCTATATCACACGTTTGTATGACAAAGGATAATAGAGGGATCTATTCTGGACACAAAGAAGGAAGACAGGACAGGGAAGAAGAAAGGAGATGTGCCAAAATGACCCCTATGAGGAATGACCTTTGTTCTGTTTGTTGTCTGGGGATATTTTTCTATGTTGTAACTTCCTCTGGTTCCTCCTGAACTTTCAGCAAAATCTGTCACTCCAGATGGTCTTGGGCCAAAGGTGCTCTGGGGACCAAGGCTAATGTTCCCCATTTTTCCTATGGAAGCCAACAGGGCAATAGCCATATGGAGAATGGAAACTTCCCCATTGCAAGCAATGGTCAGCAGCAAGGTGAATGGAACATGAAGAGGCAACTGTAAGTGACTATGAGGACAATAATGAGAATAAAGGAGATGGTTTCAGTTTGAACTGACTCAGGAACCGATGGCAGAAAAATCCTGTCCCTTGTAAAGGTTGGTGACCTTCTCAGGTTAATGAAATAGGCGCTATCCTGATAGTAGACACTGGAGTAGGCTTCAACACACTTAAAGTACTCGATTCATATAGCTGAAATTCTCCTGTATTTATTAAAGAACAATTCTATAAGATGTTATCGAGTAAGGGTTGGAAAACTACAACCACAAGACAAATCAAGCCCACAGTCTGCTTTGTAAATAAAGTTTATTTGGAACACAGCCATACCTATTTGCTTTTGGATTATCTATGACTGCTTTCACACTACAATAACAGAGGCAAGCAATTATGGCAGAGATCATAATCCCCCAGAGAGCCTAAAATAGGATCTGTCTGGCCTTTTACAGACAAAATTTGCTGACCCTTGTTACAGATAAAGGGACAAGAATGCTTAACTAGTACTCAGAAGACCTGGACCCACTTAGCTCTACTACATAATGTGTCCTTGGGAAGTCACTTAACATTTCTAAGTTTAGGCTCTCAAATCAGTAAGGTGAAGCTGTTGGTTAAGAACACCTGCATGACAAGGTTTTGACAAAGCTCATAGATAAGGATATAAGGATACTTAGTCTATACAAATATATATGAATGTTTTGATTTAATCACACCCGAGGGCATTGTTAGAAAGTACGTTGTCCAGTAATTTTTTGGTGACCACAAAGTAGAAATGGTCACTTAAGAGACTGTCATGCATGAGGCGGTTGGGTTACAAGTTTGATTACATATGCATATTTGTAACTTGGAATTCCTTTCTCCCCAGAAATGCAAGTACAAAGCAGCATCCTCTCTTTGCCTCAGCCTCCAGCCACATGGACATACTAGCAGTTGTCTGAACGTGGAGTTCCATGTACCACCTGTGCCTCTGCCCATAACAGGGCTTGGTCTGAACCCCTCCTCCCACCAGCACCTCCCCCACCCCTCTTTAGTCTGAAACACTCGCTGAGACTTAGAAGGTGCCACCCCAGCAGGAAGCCTTCCCTGACTCTCCTGCCCCTTACTATGCCCAGTGTCCATCTCTATACTCCCTCTTTCAAGGATTATAGTTAACTAGCACAGGTTTTTATCAAATATTTATACAAAAAGGACTTTCTTCATGGTGATATGAAAGGCAGATGTAAAGCAAAGGATGCTTGTTGTATTATCTTACAAGACTGTTAAATGTTTTTTCTCTTCTAAGAATTAGCTACTAGTTGCAATTAAAACATGTTTCTCATACTTTTAAATCTTTAAGATATTTTCTTATAAAACTTTTCATTACTTGCTGAAAATTCTCTATGGATCACAGGACTTTGTTGAGGACAAACAACCTGACGCAGGAAGAGCCCAAGAATTTTAGAATGAAAAAGAAAAGCATCTGGTTGCCCAGACTAACACATGCACAGCTAGGGAACAGTCTGTGCCCAGATTTCCTGCCATGTGAACCAGAGAAGCTGAAAAAGTCAGTCTGCAGAGACAGACTAAAGCAGGAGACATAGCAACAAGAGAAAAAATGGGACCCTATCCTTGGCACATTTGTGCCCTTGGGTCTTCCCAGTAAACCTGAAATAAATTCTCCTTTTGGCTTCAATGGAGTTCCTTGTATCCAAGTCACAATCAAGCTATCGTGGCCTCTCTAGCCACAATAACACTCTTCTAGCTACACCCTCCATAGAAACCCCGGGGGATGTGTCTCTACCTGGAGCCTGCGTTCCTCCGCATCCCCCCCATATGGGCCTCTTCTTCGGCCTATCCTCCCAAGGGTGTACCAAGTCGCATGTGTGGACAACTCCAGTCCCAATAAATGGACCCAGGGAAGCTGTGGCAACACTGCAGGTAAAGCTTGAACTGGGTCATTTACCATGTATGGTCTCTCATACATGTGTATAGAACACAGCCATGGGTGGGAAGTGAAAGGGTGTGGCCTCAGACCAGAGGGTGTATTCAAGGATCTAAACTCAAACCAGTCATTCTAATTTATGAAGATATATTAGCCAAGCAGGCAGAATAGAAGGTGTTAGAATTAATTCACTAGCTTTGTGTACAACTGTTAAATATACAGAAACATGGACTATGAGACTCCATTTTTATTTTTGCCTGTATACTATAAACTTCAGGGGCAGGCCTAACACAGTGTGACAAAGAGTAACTTGAATTCAACCACAATGAAGTAGATACCATACTCCTAGCACTACAGTAGGTTCTGTGCAGGGCTTCAAGTTCTACATCATGAAAGATGCTCAATTTCAATGAGCTACTTTCCCAGGAATAATAAAATTCTTATAGGTCATACCAAACCAGTGTCCATTATATAAAGATCCTGGGTAAAACAAAACTAAGAAGATAAGTTAGCATATGGGTGTGTGTCTCTTGACAGAATAAAGGAAACTGGTTTACACGTTTTCAGAACTATTATGGGCACAAACTATGAATCATAGAATCTGATCCTATCAGTTTTGCCTGTTTCATGATGAGAGAAGGAAATTTACCATCACTTTTTAATTGAATTATAGGTAGAACCATCCATAATTCACATTTGATAAAAACTAAATTTACTCAAGGCCTAAAATGTCAACTGAATTTTTTTTTAACATTCTGCCAACAGTAAATAGGGCTTAATGTTCCCATGAAGCTTTCAATCAATTTCTGATAAAGAATGAAATCACAGAAATTTATTAAATAAAACTGAAGACTACTAGGGTGGGAATATCCAACCCTAGGATCCTTTAGCTCAACTCCGTCACCCCCTTTTTACAGAGAATCAAGTTGAGCTCCGCAGAAGTGAAGGAACTGGCCCAAAGTAACAACTTTTCATTGACAATTCTTATTGTATTTTTTTAATGTTTATTTGGGGGGGGGGGAGAGGAGGGCAGCGAGAGAGAGGGGGAGAGAGAATCCCAAGCAGGCTCTGCACAGAGCCCAATGCGAGGCTTGATCCCACAAACCATGGGATTATGACCTGAGCTGAAATCAAGAGTCAGATGCTTAACCAAGTGAGCCACCCAGGCACCCCAATCCTTACTGTATTTTTTATCCATCTTTTAATATCAGAAGTCTATTTTAAAACAGTTGCTTTTTAAATTTAAAGACAAAATGTCATCTAAAAATAATTCATAGGACACTAAAAATATTATAAGCAGCTTGGAAATCAGTTTTCTGCTAAATGGCTTTTCAACAAATATTCCTTCAATGTTATCATTTCTGCAAACACTTAGCATGAAAATTTTCCTAAATTTATCGTGTATGTAAGTACTTGTAACTAGACTTGAAATATCCATCTAAAGTAGTCCTCTTCATCCCTGCCTTGGACCATGCCTCCTACCCGATTTCAGAATGAGTAGTACTATTTTAATGATCATTATCAGGCTTTTTCTGCAATTGTTGTACACACTTAGGAAAATATTTGATGGCCACCACACCCAAAGTAAAAGAGTGCTAAAAATAAAGAGTTTAAATTTAAAAGCAACCTAACAATATACTGTACTGGGTACAAAGCTAAAAAATCCAATCATGAAGGGGCACCTGGGTGGCTCAGTCTGTTAGGCTTCCGACTTCGGCCCAGGTCATGATCCCGCACTTCATGGGTTCAAGCCCCGCATCAGGCTCTGTGCTGACAGCTCAGAGCCTGGAGCCTGCTTCAGATTTTGTGTCTCCCTCTCTCTCTGCCCCTCTATCTCCCTGTCTCCCAAGAAATAAATACTAAAAAAAAAAAGAAAAAAAAATCCAATCATGACATAAAGTATTGGATGAAAACAAACCAGCAATCAGGTTTAGAGGTGGACCATGTAATGTCTGCCCTCCAAGAACTTGCAATAGAAGCTTCTTGAAGAGACACTAGTTTCCAATACAAGAAAGCACATAAGTAATAAAAGCAATTACAAAATAAAAATTAGTGTCATAGGAGTTCAAGTGAAAAAGATGAACATGGGGTACAGTCATCAGAGACAATATTCAAAACAAAAAACAGAACTTCGGTCTTAAAAAAATCAGGCCAACAAATGAAATGTGAAGACATTTTTTTTTTTAAGTTTGAGAGATAGCATGCAAGTGGGGGTGGGGGGAGGGAGGGAGGGAGGGAGGGAGGGAGGGAGGGAGAGAGAGAGAATGAATCCCAAGCAGGCTCTGCACCACCAGCACAGAAGAGCCTGACCTGGGGTTTGAACTCACAAACCATGAGACCAGAACCTAAGCTGAAGTCTGATGCTTAACTGACTGAGCCACCCAGGTGCCCTGTGAAGGCATTTTTAAATTTAACTTGTAGGTCTTATTGCCCCTTAAATCTCAGCTTATCTATAAAAGTGAGACGAGAGTTCTCATCACAGGATTGATAAGGACTAAATTAGGTGCACTACATAGCGTTGTCTCTCACTCTAGTTGGTAGTGAAAGTTAGGTTTGCCTAGCAGTTATCCCCTGGCAAACATCAGAATGGAAAATACCATAAGGTTATCCAATCTGCCCTCCTTGCCTCAAGCATCGGTGCCCTTGAGTGGTACCTGATCTAAGCTGGTTCTATCATGGTAACTCACTCCCTAACCGTGGTAACTGCTCCTCTAGGGTGGACAAATAACCCAATCAAAATCAAATTATTTTTTGAACTATAGCCTAAAGAAAAAGCTCCTGTCCTCTCTGGTAACCAACTATCCAGATTTTGCTGATATTGAGGGATTTGACAGGATGCAGGACTTTGAGCACTAAAACTGGGAAATTTTCAGGCAAACTCAGAACTATTGATCACCAGCTGGAAAAACAGAAACCCCAAACAGCCTGTGGAAAAAGCCAGCCTCCAGTCAAGAAAAAAAAAAGGGGGGGGGGAGCCAATATACAGACAGAACAAAGATAGGAGAGGAAGGAAGTATAGTGGCTTCTCCTCTTTAGACCAAACTGTTTCGAAGCCAGCCACTCTTCTGGTTTACCCAGCTTTAATTATATGACATGGTACTCTCCCTTGTGCCTGAGCAACTGGGTTGGGATTTCTGCCACTGTAACCAAAACAATCTTGGTTGACACAGGCCCATGAAAATGCATCATAAATATTAGCCGTTAAAATTGTGCTAGTTATTATTAGAATGAGGCAGATTTTCCTAGTTTATATTAAGATGAACTGAGAACACAAAAGAAGTAATTTTGCACTCATGGATACAGTCAGAGGCCATCTGGGCTGGTTTGAGTCCCATTGTTCCTTGTGCTTGTCTTTTATCTCCAAAGCCCAAGGAATTTCAAACAGAAACCTGCATAAAGTCCAGACAACTGTCTGTGTGTGTCACTATTCCAGTGGCTCTCTACACTACTGCGCATCACGGCAAGCTTCCCAGTGTTAGCTGCTACTCTGATTTCTGAATGATTTCGGTGTCCGGACAGGTAAATTCTTGCTTGTGAAAAATAAATAGCTTTTCTTTTTATTTTTTTAATTTTTTTTTAACATTTATTTATTTTTGGGACAGAGAGAGACAGAGCATGAACGGGGGAGGGGCAGAAAGAGAGGGAGACACAGAATCGGAAGCAGGCTCCAGGCTCTGAGCCATCAGCCCAGAGCCCGACGCGGGGCTTGAACTCATGGACCGTGAGATCGTGACCTGAGCTGAAGTCGGACGCTCAACCGATTGAGCCACCCAGGCGCCCCGACAAATAGCTTTTCAAAATAACATGAAACTCCCTGCAGGTTCCAAACAGGAAGTTCTCCCTGATTATTCCTTAAATCCCAAACTGTTCAGAGTTGAAAGGTAATATATCACCACCCAAATGAACTTCTCTGATTACTTTCCATTTCAGAATTTACTGAACAGTAATCTTCAGCTACTTCCATGCATTCTCTAACCAGAATGAAAATATTTTCAAAAGAAATATCTGTAACTTGTCAGAATTTATCAATGGATACTCAGTCAACATTTTCCAATCTCTTTTATCATATATAAACGCATACACGCACACGCGCGGGTGTGCGTGTGCATGTAAGTGTGCGTGTATGTGTGTGTATATATGTGTATATGTGTGTGTATATAAGTATATATATGTGTGTGTATATATGTATATATGTGTGTATATGCGTGTGTGTATGCGTGTGTGTATATGTGTGTATGTGTGTGTATGTGTGCGTATGCGTGTGCGCATATGTGTGTGCATGCATATGTGCATGCGTGTGTTCGCGCGCATGTGCACGCGTACATGTGTGTATACATATGGGTTTTTTTTATTCTTTTAACCTTTATTGATTTTTGAGACAGACAGCATCAACGGGGGAGGTTCAGAGAGAAATGGAGACACAGACTCTGAAACAGGCTCCAGGCTCTGAACTGTCAGCACAGAGCCCGACGTGGGACTCGAACTCACGGACTATGAGATCATGACCTGAGCCGAAGTCAGACGTTCAACCAACTGAGCCATCCAGACGCCCCTATATGTATTTTTTTTAATACAGGTCACTTCATTTTATCTCTGGAAGCTAGAGAATGCTAGCTTTACCTTTGGTTCCAGTTTGGGAAAACAATTTACTTAGACCAGAGGGATGCTGCACAGCACAAGTTTCTCTAGAAAACCTTTTTTAAGGTTATTAAGCTTTCACTGGGTGACCTCAGCTCTACGTGCATCTTCATCCTGAGACCGGCCTGAAGGAGCAGGATCCACATGGAACATGCTAGGTGTGTATCAGAAAGAAAAGACCAACAGATCAATCCCACAATGGTTTTGAAGCTTTGCTTAGAAGTAAAATATCATTTCTGTTCACATTTCATCAGCCAAAGTCAGTGATGAGAAAGGCAATGGAGGAGGAAATTATTTGCTCACTGGGGAAGGGGAAGGAGAAAATCTCTCGGGACAATAGGACAACTGAATACAGCTTCTGTTACTCTGATAGGCCCCGCTCTTTTCCTTTATCTCCCTTCTCTCTAGCAAGTTCCAACCTGGGCTCTCTTCCTGCTCTCCTCTTATCCATACTCCCAAACTAGGTCTTCCATCATTGATGCCTATTTCCTATTCTTATTCTTCCATGACCTATGCCTCATGCATCCATTATTAAAGAACAAGAATTTATAAGATGATTTATCAATTTAATAGCTAATAATCATTCAGAAAATAATAGTGTTCTTTACACGGACTTCAAATTATCTCCACAAATAGTTTTAAGCCCTACATAAACAAGGGTATGCTAGAGATTTTACACAAAATCTACTCCCTTAAAAAGCCTATTAAACAGTTGGGCATAAAAGACCTAAAACACAAATGTTAGGTAAATTAAAATATCTAAATAGCATATATACACATATATGTGTGTGTGTACATAGGTATATGTATATATGTATATATTGTTTTCCAAAACTGGAACCAAAGGCATACCTAGCATTCTCCAGAGCCATTTTCAACTTCAGAGGACCCGCTTTCTCACTTTCCATATTCAATACCAATTCCCAATTTCCTCAGGAAGGCATTTCAGAGTGGATTTGCTAAACTTCCCACTTAAGGCAACCTCAAAGTATGACAACATTTAAGGTGAACATTTACTTTAAATACACCAAATCCAAGGCCCCAAGACCCAAGTCTAAATGGTTTATAGAGGTTTTATGTAGAATATAAAGCATTCAAGAAAAATACCACTATAGAGGGGCATGTGGGTGGCTCAGTCGGTTATGCATCCAACTTCAGCTCAGGTCATGATTTCATAGTTTGTGGGTTCAAGCCCAGAGCCTGGAACCAGTTTCTGATTCTGTGTGTGTGTCTCTCTCTGCCCCTCACTCACTTGTGCTCTCTCAAAAATAAATACATGTTAAATTTTTTTAAAAAACAAGGAAAGAAAACTGCCACCACGGGTCACTGGAATTTACACACAGGTAAGTAGTAACAAAACCCAGGTCTTCTTATCCCCATCCAGCTCTCTTGCCCCTTCCACACACCAAGTTCACTATCAGGTCATAAAATTGTCATCCAAGGTACCTACCTGTAATAGTGATTTCCCAAATACCCTCCCTCTTCTCTATCCAACACACTTAGCAGACCCACATTCTTGGTCTTCCACCATAAGTCACCACATTAAATCCACACAGATTGTTTAAAGGCAGCTTGGTAGGTCAACTACTGCAAATCTGCTTTGTGCCTTTGAGCTGCCGCCCAGGGAGGGAGTGGGTTCTCTGAGCTGCTTATTCCATCTCCCTTCTCCCCACAAGTTACAACATGGCCATAAATATCATTCGTATTTGAGTACAGTGGAAAATAGAAATTTTAAATGATTAAAAAAGAATCATTTAAAAAATAATTACTAACATCTTTTTATTTGAGAGGAAGAGAAATATACTGTGAATCAGTAGAAGCCTTGGCCCACAGTCTCTAAGCCTTATTTATCGGGGAGTTATCTCCCTGAGTCCTCTCTCAGAGGAAAGAATAATTATTGCTTAATTATAGAAGTGAATTTTCTCTTCCAGTTCTAAAGATGACTCATAGCCCTTTTTACACAAAGTATCTGCGGGTGGGGGGCAGTTGGGTGAGGGGGAAACTTTAATGCCAAATATCAAAGGTGTTGAAGGCTTCCATCTGGGACAGCAACATGGCACATGACTCCCCTAGGTCTTGTCAGCGAGTTATGTCCAAGTCTATAAGAAGTGAAGTCACAAGATGCGTCTTCAATCAGGAACCATCTTTCTGCTTCTCATGACCACAAGGGCAGAAGAAATCCCTCTAGAGGAAGTCTCTTAAGATAGTTTCAGATGAGCTATCCCATTACTGGGTTTTAACTATCCTCTGAGCAACACAGGGTCCATCCATGTATATCCGATTCTATAGTAAACTTAAGTTGTCCAAGTGGGTGATTCAATTTCTGCTTGTTCTCTGTGAGGCTGGCATTTAGGTCCCTTCTCAATCTCTAACTCCAGTAGGATCCCTCAGCCCCAACTAGCATTTGAGTCTGTCCTCTCTCCCCAGCCTCATCAGGAAGATTTATGGTTCAGCCAGCTCCACTCTAATCCTGAGTCTTTAGATTCATTGGGAAGAAATCATGGTGAGGTCACCTTCATTCATTTCCAGAGAAATGGAACAAAGACCAAAAGAAAACTCAGCAAGACACTACGCTATTTCATGTACTACTTCCTGAACATTTCATTTGCAAGAAATACTGTTGATATATTACATTATATAGAACTTTACCTTATGAACTTTTCTTCTCATTTAAAATG
This sequence comes from Felis catus, assembly GCF_018350175.1. Classification (NCBI taxonomy): domain Eukaryota; kingdom Metazoa; phylum Chordata; class Mammalia; order Carnivora; family Felidae; genus Felis; species Felis catus. Next base: position 62,915,663 of record NC_058379.1, on the reverse strand, counting down.
TAGACTGAGTTGGGACCTTTCCCAACCACCCAGCTATCAGGCTTCTGGAGTGGTGGCAGGGGCAGGGCAGGGCATGTGTGGGGAAAATAAAAGGAAAACCAGTGGCAGGATTCAGACCACATACAAAACTTCTTTTTGATTATGAAGTCTCAGAGTTTCATTTAACATTCCCTTTTGTGATCCATTAAGAAGGCAGATAGGGTTTTTCCTTCTGTGTGTTAAGGCAAAAACACCCACTACATGTTCAAGGGCACAAATGGTGATTTTACAGTGCTGGCAGTGAAGGACTCTCAGACCAGGAGAATAAATTTATCTATCAAACACCGTACCTGATAGTGTGACCTTAGTACATTAGGTAAGTATCACCTCAGGCTACAACGAGTATCATAGCCAAAATACACACACACACACACACACACACACACACACACACACACACACACTGTATGATTACAAAGACAGAAACACTACTAGGAAAGGTAACAGATCATCATTAACATCTTAGTGTAAATTACTTTAAACAGATCTGAAGAAAGAAGAAATTATAGAAAACCGAGCTGATAGAACAGGTTGCCTATGTGTTCATTTTATGAAGGACTGGGCCTGGCTAAAGATATAGGCACTCTCTCCCACCAAAACCACACAACACAGGTCTTTTCCACTACATAGCCCCCATCTTGAGTTAGTCCTCATCTAATCATTAAAATCATTGGAAGCTGGAAAAAGAAAAAAAAGTTTGCTATACCAATCTTGTGGTCTGTGGCAGGTCTAATCTTCACAACATTTTCTGAGGAAGAGAGAACAATACTCTTTCATTTTCTCCCTTGACCTATTTTAGCATATTCTGTCCCACTTAATATTTTCCTTCCTTTGCATTCTCTCTCTTCCATGTTATGCAAACGAGCTGCTGAGCTGGAGAAAATAAACCCCATTTGTCTTACTGCCACCCTCCCTGAAGGGTGGTAGAGAAACCTGAACGCCGTCATTGATCATACCTCCCACTGTGCAGATTGGCCTGCATATAGCACCCATCTCATAGAAATACCTTGTATTCAAAAAACAAAAACAAAAACACAAAACACACAAACACATAAAGGAATGTCAAACTACTCATTCCAGCCCCATCTTCCTAGGACTGCCCATTTCTTTATTCCACCTGGAACAGTTCTACCCAGACCTGTCTCAAAACATTCATGAGACCACTTCACACTTGTCCCCTCCACTACCTGATTAATGCTCACAGAAGACAGGACGGGCTGACATGTTATTTCTCTCAGTGAAGCTGTTTTTAAATATTGGCTGTGAGTCACCCAGCTAGGCAGTGGCAAAAGTGAGTCTAGAATTAGGTTTATGACTCTTAAACAGAATGAGAAAAGAGCACTGATTTTATCTATTTGGAAATGGGCTTCTCATCAATAGTCTGGGCCCTACTTTCTGAGACGTTAGCTGAGTAACAACATCTGAAACAACAGCTGAGTAATGATTAGCCAATCTATGTGAATGTGACAGAGCGAGTCCACTGATTTCCAAGATGGCTACTGAAGAGAACAAGCAGTTCTTTCTTACTTTCCTACTTCCTTTGCTTGTGGTCCAGCAGAATTGGTATTACCTGGGAACTTTTTAGAAGGCACATCAGGCCCACCCAGATGTACCTTACCAAAGCCTGCATTTTAACAAGACCCATGGGAGATTCATATACATCTTATAGCTTGAAAAGCCTTGACCAAGTTGCCCCTGAAAACTCTTTCCTTCTTGTTCCTAACTGCCTCGGTGAAAACGTTATTGGGCAGAGTGTTTCAAGGAACCACTTAGTGAACAGAGATTCATCCCACCATGGGTCCTGTCAGACACACCAGAAGGAGTGGTGTCTGAGCTTTGTCCTTCTGACTAATGAAGGTTACGAACACCTGCATTCAGCATTCCTCTTCCCAGGAGACACGATAGCATTTTAATAGCACAGTGTTTCAATCCAATGGTCTCCCAATGTTTTCTCTCTCTGCACTTATTTGAGTATATATTCACCTTCATGTGACTGAACCAAGAAGGTATTTGCATATTTCAGGGACCTAATCCACTTCATTAAAGTAATGCTCTTCTAAAGATTTAATTTTGAGCCTTCTCTAATATATGCCAAAATCAGTAGTAAACTGATGCACTGACATTCCTAGTAATAAGTTACAAGATGTCACATCTAGTCACAACCCACTGTGGGTCCACCCCTAAAACCTACAACTACCACCTTCATCCCTTTAAGTGTCTATTACAGTAGCTGACAGAGGAGCTATCTGGGAGCCAGGAGTGTTCCTGGCAGCAATCAAGTGACTATAGACAGGACTCAACCAACCTTTTAACTTAGGCCAGTAACTAAAGAGGAAAGACTGTCTTTACCACAGTGTTCTGGTATGGATTCAACTTGACTAACCTAGAGAAAGATTTAACAAGTAGCTGAAAGCAGTAATAGCAGGGCGCATCAGATATCCCAAGCATGTAAATCTATGCAGAGCCTCAAGAGCAGGGGAAGGAGCAGTTAAAATGCTTTTCAAACAGGCTTTTTGGTTGAAATCCAGGGAATATGACCATAGCTGTCTCGTTAAATAAGGTTGTAAGGTAGTTAAAGCTGATCTCTGAGGCCTATTTTCCTTTAACTTACTGTACCCCACTCACCCCACCTCAGGCAGTTTTTCATTCATACCTTTAATCCTCTTTTTTTGTTCTTTAGGTATTATATATCCAACCCCTCTCTCCTGCTGCCTCAGACCAAAACAAAACAAAACAAAAAAACTCCCAGGAAAGAAAGAAATGTCTCATTCACTTATTTAAGTTACTGTCACTAAGGTTCTGACATTTTTAAGTTTAACCTCTAACAACTCTTCAGAACCCCTAAACTCACACCCCAGAGGCCATCCCAGTTAGCTTATGTGTGAAGCCTAGCTTATATGGGAATATGTACTCCCTAAGTTTTCAGCAAAGTCGAACACTTTGTTATAAAAATCACTTTCAAACTACTATTTTTGAATCACCATTTTGGTGAGATTCTTCCTCCTGAATTTTCAGTCAACATCTTGGAATTATCTTTTTATTATAGTAAGAAAGACAAATGAAAGACAGTTACATTATGCTGAGCTCAGAGAGACAAAAATCAAGACCTATCCTATTTACAGAAAAAAAGTCAATGTGAAATTCCTAGCAATTACTTGAGGGGAAGGGCCCTAACACCAATTGTCAACTCTTTCCAGAGACATGAAGAATGTCCCTGTGGACCTCCAGAAAGCTGACTCCTGGTTCACAAGAGGTACCATTGCCTGTGCTGCCCAGTGATCAGCATCTGAATACATATAAGCAGCAGGCATCCAGCCTATTGATTTTATTGCTGAGCATTTATTGACTGTCGAGCAAGTCCTATTTTCTTGTCATATGTGTGTTCTGATAGCAGTTACATGTTTTTTTAAAAAAAATCCCATCTGAATATATATCCTATCTTTCCATCCAGCTCCACTCTTCAGAAACATTACCAACAGATTATGTTAATTTTTTTATTTTGCTTATCAATTTAATAGTAATCTTCCTCTCTATATTATAGGTTGAACTTACCTGTAAATGCCAGTGGCCAGGCACCTTATGATCTTTCACTGTTAAAAAAGGTGTTGTGGGACTGGTTTCTCACACACACCTTGAGAAGTGCTAAGGATTCCCTTTAGCCTAAAGCAACATCATCCTCCCTGATGCCCAGGTTTGGAACCTTCAAGGTATCCTCAATGCTGTTCCCTTTCTCATCCCTGAAATCCCATTTGTAGTCAACCCCTGATCATTTTCTTGCATTATGCCCACCTCTTCTAACTATCACCTCCTTGTTGTAGGCAGAGCTCCCTGGGAAACAGGCCAAGTTGAGATTTCTGTTTGGGAAGTTGATTACGAAGTGATCTCAAGAACATCTCTTGGGGAAAATGGATTGGGCAGGTAACAGTTGAACCCTGATGTACTCATAACAAAGGCTTCAGCCAATCACGGGGTAAGCTGTGGAGCTGGGATGGCCCAATAGAGAAGACATCATTTGAGGAAAGAGGCCTTCTCACCCCAGTCTTGACCAATCATTGAATGCAGAATGACAGAGGAAGCAACTTAACCTTAGGCAAGGCATTGCCCTTCAGCAGGGCTATTTCCAGAAAGGGACCATCTGGGAGCTATCAGGAGCTGTCACTCCCAAGAACTGGGCAAACTCACTGTCTTGGTCTTTAAATCTGAGAGGCCCACTACAGAAACCATTATCATTTGTAAATTTTCCAGTCTTTGTTAGAAAAATGTTCTATGAGCTATAGGATTCTTCAAAAGAAAAAGACCCTAATTTTAATCTTTAAATTACACTGTTTTCCCACCGTTTGGGGGAACTAACATTCTTACTCCACACTGCAGACACTTGTTAACTCATTTCAAATTAAAAAGAAAAAAGCAAATAAAATGTCAAAGTATAATTTTTGCCTTAAGGATCTGTAGCTGAACAGCAGACTTATATATTTTCCAGGAGCATTCTACTGGTCAAATGTCACCAAAACAATTTCCAAGCTAACCTGCCCTCATTAGTTCTCTGAGATCTTGATTACAAATTTATAAGAAACCTGCCCCAGACAGCCAGAGAGCACCTTCAAGACAGCCATGCTGCTGGCCCTCAGCATTTCCCACTGGGAACATTAGAAACCTTGCCCATCAACCAAAATAAACAGCTCCTCTCATGAATAGACCCAATAAAGGTCCTATAAATCATAGCTGTCAAAAATGTCAGTAGCATTGCAGAAGACAGAAATCAATCCAAAATTCATTAGTTTGCCTGACAAGAGCTTAATCTCATTGTTTAATACCAACCATGGCACTTCAGGTAGAAGAGGAAGCTGCAAGAGATCATCTTGGTTTCCTGTCACAGAAACGTTTAATGTTTATGGCTCAATCTGCCCTTCAGACCATTCCCGTTCTGTGGGCAGAAACCCTCGCCCCCTGCTTGGGGTCAAGTTGCCTGTGGTAGGAGGCAGGAATCATTCTAGTATTGTTACCATTTTTCACAGATATTAGTGTTATGGTTGGGTGGTTTGCAGGCACTTCAGGTAAAAAGGACACAGAGGTTACAGTGTAAGTGAAGTGTTTCTGTACGTACATGACTCAAAGTTTAAACACAGTTTTCTCATTATCAAAAATACTCCAGCTGACCCGAGGTCAGCAGGAATACCTCCTTCCCCTTCACATAACCCCTGATATAGCAGCTCTTTTCTAACTATCTCCTTTGAGCCTGCCCTAGCTAATTTTAATCAGATTTCAAATGCATACAAATATTCAGGATTAGTAGTTATTAAGAGGTGGTAAGCAGGTGCAGGAAAAGAAAGGAAGTCTAGAGATAGATGAATTGTGAGATCTCACAAATAGCCTCCTGTGCGCAGGAAAAGGTCAAACTCCTTTTTCAAGTCATAGAGAAACCCTGCAAACTGGTAAACACTCTGGTCAGGTTAAACCTCCCAAATGTCCCCCCAGCCAACCTACACATCCTGACATCCCTTCTCTTACTCAATCCCACTGGAATTACTTGGCTTCTTTACTACCTGTCCAATGCCTTCCTGGACATAAGTTTCTTAGAAAACCTAATTTCTACTCATATTAATGTATTCCACTAGTAATCCTCCATGTGTACCTTATGGCCCCTAATACTGTCTTGTACTGTGACTGTCTTTTCAAAAGAAAAGCATTGATTCCCAAACACCTTGTTAAATACCAAAGGTGTTGAATCTGTTAGGTATTTTGACTAAGGGTGTAAAAATTTCCATTTCCCAGCTGAAGTGTTACTACCATGAGGTGAATATTTCACGCTGCAGTTTCTTTTAAAATTATGTAATATTTTACACACATTTTAGTAATGTAAAATATTTCATACAGAACCATCTACTCCAGTACCCCTAGTACATCAAAAAATCCAGAGAGTAGGAATTGTAACCCCTACCTATGAATGTTCTCCCCCATCGTCTAGTACACAGGGCTTGACAATATGTTTACTATTCACTGTTTTTAAAAATGTTGAAACTCTCAAGTTCTATTAATATCACATGACTAATAATTCTATTAGTGTCACATGACTTTAGGCTAAAAAGACACATAGTGGAAAGTCAGGGTGGCTTATCGTCACAGATTAGGGATGCAAGTTCATTTTGGATTATACTTCTTAATGATATTTGTTTAAAAAAGTTTTCAAAAGGTCCAAGTCCCATACAAAATAGCCAGAACATGAAAAACAGCAGTAAGTTCAAAACTATAAGTTATTATTTTAAATGTTAATACACTAAATTCTACAATCAAAAGACAGTGGCTGAATTGATTAAAAATACTCAAGAAAAAACAAGACCCATCTATATGTTGCCTATGAAAGATTCACTTCAGAAGTAACACACACACAAAGTTAAGATGTAGAAAAAAATATTCCATGCAAACAGAAACCAATAGAAAGCCAGGGTAGCTATATTTACATCAGACAACACAGACTTTAAAACCAAAACTGTAGTAAGAGACAAAGGATGGTATTATATATTGATAAAGGAGTCAATCCAACAAGAGAATTTAACATTTGTATGTACTGATGCAGCCAACATATGCACACCTAAATATATAAAGTATTAACCGAACTAAAAAGAGAACTAGACAGCAACACAGTTAAAGACTTCTTTTTTGAGCAGGCATATATTTATTTTATTTTTTTAATATATGAAGTTTATTGTCAAATTGGTTTCCATACAACACCCAGTGCTCATCCCAAAAGGAGGAGATGCCCTCCTCAATACCCATCACCCACACTCCCCTCCCTCCCACCCCCCATCAACCCTCAGTTTGTTCTCACTTTTTAAGAGTTTCTTAAGCTTTGGCTCTCTCCAACTCTAACCTTTTTTTTTTTCCTTCCCCTCCACCAAGGGTTTCTGTTAAGTTTCTCAGGATCCACATATGAGTGAAAACATATGGTATCTTTCTCTGTATGGCTTATTTCACTTAGCATAACACTCTCCAGTTCCATCCATGTTGCTACAAAGGGCCAGATTTCATTCTTACTCATCGCCACGTAGTACTCCATGGTGTATATAAACCACACTTTCTTTATCCATTCATCAGTTGATGGATATTTAGGCTCTTTCCATAATTTGGCTATTGTTGAGAGTGCTGCTATAAACATTGGGATACAAGTGCCCCTATGCATCAGTACTCCTGTATCCCTTGGATAAATTCCTAGCAGTGCTACTTCTGGGTCATAGTGTAGGTCTATTTTTAATTTTCTGAGGAACCTCCACACTGTCTTCTAGAGTGGCTTCACCAATTTGCATTCCCACCAACAGTGCAAGAGGGTTCTGGTTTCTCCACATCCTCTCCAGCATCTATAGTCTCCTGATTTGTTCATTTTGGCCACTCTGACTGGCGTGAGGTGATATCTGAGTGTGGTTTTGATTTGTATTTCCCTGATGAGGAGCGACGATGAGCATCTTTTCATGTGCCTGTTGGTCATCCGGATGTCTTCTTTAGAGAAGTGTCTATTCATGTTTTCTGCCCATTTCTTCACTGGGTTATTTGTTTTACAGGTGTGGAGTTTGGTGAGCTCTTTATAGATTTTGGATACTAGCCCTTTGTCCAATATGTCATTTGCAAATATCTTTTCCCATTCCATTGGTTGCCTTTTAGTTTTGTTGGTTGTTTCCTTTGCTGTGCAGAAGCTTTTTATCTTCATAAGGTCCCAGTAGTTCATTTTTGCTTTTAATTCCCTTGCTTTTGGAGATGTGTCAAGTAAGAAATTGCTACGGCTGAGGTCAGAGAGGTCTTTTCCTGCTTTCTCCACTAGGGTTTTGAAGGTTTCCTGTCTCACATTCACGTCCTTTATCCATTTTGAGTTTATTTTTGTGAATGGTGTGAGAAAGTGGTCTAGTTTCAATCTTCTACATGTTGCTGTCCAGTTCTCCCAGCACCATTTGTTAAAGAGGCTGTCTTTTTTCCATTGGATGTTCTTTCCTGCTTTGTCAAAGATGAGTTGGCCATACGTTTGTGGGTCTAGTTCTGGGGTTTCTATTCTATTCCATTGGTCTATGTGTCTGTTTTTGTGCCAATACCATGCTGTCTTGATGATGACAGCTTTGTAGTAGAGGCTAAAGTCTGGGATTGTGATGCCTCCTGCTTTGGTCTTCTTCTTCAAAATTACTTGGGCTATCCGGGGTCTTTTGCGGTTCCATATGAATTTTAGGATTGCTTGTTCTAGTTTCGAGAAGAATGCTGGTGCAATTTTGATTGGAATTGCATTGAATGTGTAGATAGCTTTGGGTAGTATTGACATTTTGATAATATTTATTCTTCCAATCCATGAGCATGGAATGTTTTTCCATTTCTTTATATCTTCAATTTCCTTCATAAGCTTTCTATAGTTTTCAGCATACAGATCTTTTACATCTTTGGTTAGATTTATTCCTAGGTATTTTATGCTTCTTGGTGCAATTGTAAATGGGATCAGTTTTCTTGTCTTTCTGTTGCTTCATTATTAGTGTATAAGAATGCAACTGATTTCTGTACGTTGATTTTGTATCCTGCAACTTTGCTAAATTCATGTATCAGTTCTAGCAGACTTCTGGTGGAGTCTATTGGATTTTCCATGTATAATATCATGTCATCTGCAAAAAAGTGAAAACTAAACTTCATCTTTGACAATTTTGATGCCTTTGATTTCCTTTTGTTGTCTGATTGCTGGTGCTAGAACTTCCAAAACTATGTTAAACAACAGCGGTGAGAGTGGACATCCCTGTCGTGTTCCTGATCTCAGGGAAAAAGCTCTCAGTTTTTCCCCATTGAGGATGATGTTAGCTGTAGGCTTTTCATAAATGGCTTTTATGATCTTTAAGTATGTTCCTTCTATCCCGACTTTCTCGAGGGTTTGAAGAAACGTTGCTGAATTTTGTCAAATGCCTTTTCTCCATCAATTGACAGGATCATATGGTTCTTATCTTTTCTTTTATTAACATGATGTATCACGTTGATTGATTTGTGAATGTTGAACCAGCCCTGCATCCCAGGAATGAATCCCACTTCATCATGGTGAATAATTCTTTTTATATGCCGTTGAATTCGATTTGCTAGTATCTTACTGAGAATTTTTGCATCCATATTCATCAGGGATATTGGCCTGTAGTTCTCTTTTTTTACTGGGTCTCTGTCTGGTTTAGGAATCAAAGTAATGCTGGCTTCATAGAATGAGTCTGGAAGTTTTCCTCCCCTTTCTATTTTTTGGAATAGCTTGAGAAGGATAGGTATTATCTCTGCTTTAAACGTCTGGTAGAACTCCCCTGGGAAGCCATCTGGTCCTGGACTCTTACTTGTTGGGAGATTTTTGATGACTGATTCAATTTCTTCGCTGGTTATGGGTCTGTTCAAGCTTTCTATTTCCTCCTGATTGAGTTTTGGAAGTGTGTGGGTGTTTAGGAATTTGTCCATTTCTTCCAGGTTGTCCAATTTGTTGGCATATAATTTTTCATAGTATTCCCTGATAATTACTTGTATCTCTGAGGTATTGGTTGTAATCATTCCATTTTCATTCACAATTTTATCTATTTGGGTCATCTCCCTTTTGAGAAGCCTGGCTAGAGGTTTATCAATTTTGTTTATTTTTTCAAAAAACCAACTCTTGGTTTCGTTGATCTGCTCTACAGTTTTTTTAGATTCTATATGGTTTATTTCTGCTCTGATCTTTGTTATTTCTCTTCTTCTGCTGGGTTTAGGCTACCTTTGCTGTTCTGCTTCTAGTTCCTTTAGGTGTGCTGTTAGATTTTGTATTTGGGATTTTTCTTGTTTCTTGAGATAGGCCTGGATTGCAATGTATTTTCCTCTCAGGACTGCCTTCGCTGCATCCCAAAGCATTTGGATTGTTGTATTTTCATTTGTTTCCATATATTTTTTAATTTCTTCTCTAATTGCCTGGTTGACCCACTCATTCGTTAGTAGGGTGTTCTTTAACCTCCATGCCTTTGGAGGTTTTCCAGACTTTTTTCTGTGGTTGATTTCAAGCTTCATAGCATTGTGGTCTGAAAATATGCATGGTATAATTTCAATTCTTGTAAACTTATGAAGGGCTGTTTTGTGACCAAGTATGTGATCTATCTTGGAGAATGTTCCATGTGCACTTGAGAAGAAAGTATATTCTGTTGCTTTGGGATGCAGAGTTCTAAATATATCTGTCAAGTCCATCTGATCCAATGTGTCATTCAGGGCCCTTGTTTCTTTATTGACCGTGTGTCTAGATGATCTATCCATTTCTGTAAGTAGAGTGTTAAAGTCCCCTGCAATTACCACATTCTTATCAATAAGGTTGCTTATGTTTGTGAGTAATTGTTTTATATATTTGGGGGCTCCTGTATTCGGCGCATAGACATTTATAATTGTTAGCTCTTCCTGATGGATAGACCCTGTGATTATTATATAATGCCCTTCTTCATCTCTTGTTACAGCCTTTAAAGTCTAGTTTGTCTGATATAAGTATGGCTACTCCAGCTTTCTTTTGACTTCCAGTGGCATGATAAATAGTTCTCCATCCCCTCACTCTCAATCTGAAGGTATCCTCAGGTCTAAAATGAGTCTCTTGTAGACAGCAAATAGATGGGTCTTTTTTTTTATCCATTCTGATACCCTATGTCTTTCGGTTGGCGCATTTAGTCCATTTACATTCAGTGTTATTGTAGAAAGATAGGGGTTTAGAGTCATTGTGATGTCCGTAGGTTTCATGCTTGTAGCGATGTCTCTGGTAGTTTGTCTCACAGGATCCCCCTTAGGATCTCTTGTAGGGCTGGTTTAGTGGTGACGAATTCCTTCAGTTTTTGTTTGTTTAGAAGGAGAGATAAAGGTCTTCCCATTCTAAATGACAGACTTGCTGGATAAAGGATTCTCGGCTGCATAGTTTTTCTGTTCATCACATTGAAGATCTCCTGCCATTCCTTTCTGGCCTGCCAAGTTTCAGAAGAGAGATGGGTCATGAGTCTTATAGGTCTCCCTTTATACGTTAGAGCACGTTTATCTCTAGCTGCTTTCAGAATTTTCTCTTTATCCTTGTATTTTGCCAGTTTCACTATGATATGTCGTGCAGAAGATTGATTCAAGTTACGTCTGAAGGGAGTTCTCTGTGCCTCTTGGATTTCAATGCCTTTTTCCTTCCCCAGATCAGGGAAGTTCTCAGCTATTATTTCTTCAAGTACACCTTCAGCACCTTTCCCTCTCTCTTCCTCCTCTGGAATACCAATTATGCATAGATTATTTCTCTTTAGTGCCTCACTTAGTTCTCTAATTTCCCCCCTCATACTCCTGGAATTTCTCTTTTTCTCAGCTTCTTCTTTTTCCATAATTTTATCTTCTAGTTCACCTATTCTCTCCTTTGCCTCTAATCTGAGCCGTGGTTGTCTCCATTTTATTTTGCAGTTCATTGATAGCATTTTTTAGCTCCTCCTGGCTGTTCCTTAGTCCCTTGATCTCTGTAGCAAGAGATTCTCTGCTGCCCTTTATACTGTTTTCAAGCCCACCGATTAATTTTATGACTATTATTCTAAATTCACTTTCTGTTACATTGTTTAAATCGTTTTTGATCAGTTCATTAGCTGTTCATTAGTTATTAGTTATTAGTTAGTCATTAGTTATTTCCTGGACATTTTTCTGAGGGGAATTCTTCTGTTTGGTCATTTTGGATAGTCCCTGGAGTGGTGCGGGACTGCAGGGCACTTCCCATGTGCTGTCTTGAATAACATGCATTGGTGGGTGGGGCTGCAGTCAAACCTGATGTCTGCCCCCAGCCCACTGCTGGGGCCACAGTCAGACTGGTGTGTACCTTCTCTTCCCCTCTCCTAGGGGCAGGATTCACTGTGGGGTGGCATGGCCCATCTGGGCTACTTGCACACTGCCAGGCTTGTGGTGCTGGGGATCTGGCATATTAGCTGGGGTGGATCGGCAGGGTTCACAGGGGCGGGAGGGGCAGGCGCAGCTCACTTTTCCTTCAGAGATCCACTTCGGCAGGGCCGTGCGGCACCGGGAGGGAGTCAGACCCACTGGAGGGATGGATCCGCAGAAGCATAGCGTTGGGTGTTTGTGTGGTGCAAGCAAGTTCCCTAGCAGGAACCGGTTCCCTTTGGGATTTTGGCTGGGGGATGGGCGAGGGAGATGGCACTGGTGAGCGCCTTTGTTCCCCGCCAAGCTGAGCTCTGTTGTCCGGGGCTCAACAACTCTCCCTCCCGTTGTCCTCCAGCCTTCCCGTTCTCTGAGCAGAGCTGTTAGCTTATAACCTTCCAGATGTCAAGTCCCACTTGCTGTCCAAACACAGTCCATCCGGCCTCTCCCCTTTTGCAAGCCAGAATCAGGGGCTCTGCTTGGCCAGCGGGCCACCCCTCCGCCCCTGCTCCCTCCCGCCAGTCCATGTAGCGCGCACTGCCTTGCCACCCTTCCTACCCTCTTCCGTGGGCCTCTCGTCTGCACTTGGCTCCAGAGACTCCATTCTGCTAGTCTTCTGGCGGTTTTCTGGGTTATTTAGGCAGGTGTAGGTGGAATCTAAATGAACAGCAGGATGCGCGGTGAGCCCAGCGCCCTCCTACGCCACCATCTTCCCAGGATTCCCACAGTTAAAGACTTCAGTATCCCACTTGCATTAATGGATAAATCATCCAGACAAGAAAAAAAATGTTAATAGAAAAACATCAGCTTTAAACACATTAGACCACATGGACTTAACAGATATACATAGAACATTCCATTTAAAAGTAACATAATACACATTCTTCTCAAGCACACATGAAACATTTTCCAGGACTGTTCATATGTTAGGCCATTAAACAAGTTTTAATAAATTAAAAACTGAAATCACATCCAACGTATTTTTCAACCAGAATACTAAAGACCATAAAAAACAATTCTACGGCAGTAAATGTGACATTCTAGAAGAAACAGATAAATTCCTAGAAACATACAAGCTACCAAGGCTGAATCAAAGATTTAGCTGAATCAAAGATTCAGGTAAACTGAACAGACTGATTACTAGTAAGGAGATTTAATGACTAATCAAAAAACTTCTAACTAAAGTCCAGTACAAGACAGTTTTATTGAATTCTACCAAACATCCAAATTAGAATTCCAACCATTCTCAAACTCTTTCAAAACACAGAAAATGAACAAAACTTTCAAAGTTATTTCAAAGCCAGAATTACCAGATATCAAAATCTGACAAGGATGCCACATCAAAGAAAAATTACAGGCCACTATCCCTGTACACAGAGAAGTGTACACACAGGGATGATCAACAGACAAAAATCTTCAAAATACTAGCAAACTAAACTGAACAAAACATTAAAAGAATCATGCAACATGATCAAGTGGGATCTAGTCCAGAGATGCAAGCATGGTTCAATATCCACAAATCCATCAGCTTGATACACAACCACAGCAAAATGAGAGTAAAAAATCATGATAATCTCAGTAGGTACAGAAAAAGAATTTAACAAAATTCAAATTTCTAATAAAAATTCTCAACAAAGTGGTTATTAAAAACATATATTTTTATATTTATATATATAAACAATAAAGGCCATATATGACAAGCTCACAACATCAGACTCCATAGTGAAAAGCTGAAAGCCTTTTTCTCCAAAATAATGAAAAAGGCAAGGTCTACTCTTACCACTTTTACTCAACCTACTATTCAAGTACTAGCCAGACAGTCAGGAAAAAAGAAACGACAGGCATCCAAATTCAAAAGGAATCCTGTAACTATTTGCATATGATGTTTTATTTTTTATTTTTATTTTTTTTAATTTATTTATTTTTAAGACAGAGAGACACAGTGTAGGTGAGAGAGGAGCAGAGAGAGAGAGACACACAGAATCCAAAGCAGGCTCCAGGCTCTGAGCTGTCAGCATGAAGCCCAACACAGGGCTCAAACTTGCAAATCAGGAGATCATGACCTGAGCTTAAGTGGGAAGCTTAACCAACTGAGCCACCCAGGCACCCTGCATATGACGTATCTTATATAGAAAATGTTGAAGACTCCACCGAGAGTCTAGAATCAATGAATTTGTCAAGTTGCAGGATACAAAAATCAACTTATGAAAATTTCTTGTGTTTCTACACCCTAAAAAACTATCAGAAATTAACAAACCCACTTACAATTCTATTAAAAGTTTCTTAGGGGGCGCCTGGGTGGCTCAGTCGGTTAAGTGTCTGACTTCGGCTCAGGTCATGATCTCACAGTGTGTGGGTTCGAGCCCCATGTCAGGCTCTGTGCTGACAGCTCAGAGCCTGCTTCAGATTCTGTGTGTGTGTGTGTGTGTGTGTGTGTGTGTGTGTGTGTGTGTGTGTCTCTCTCTCTCTCTCTCTCTCTCTCTCTCTCTGCCCCTCCCCGGCTCAAACTTTGTGTGTCTCTCTCTCAAAAATAAAGAAACATTAAAAAAAAATTTTAATTGCTTAGGTATAAAATAACCAAGGATGTGAAAAACCTGTACACTGAAAATTAATGGAAGAAACTGAAGACCAATAAAAGGCAAGATATTTCACCTAAGGGATATTATTAGAATGTTCAACCCAAAGCAAACTACAGATTCCATGCAATCCTTATCAAAATCCCAATGGGATTTTTCACACAACTAAAACAATCCTAAAATTTGTCTGGAACCAATAAAGACCCTAATAGGCAAAGCAATTTTTGAGAAAGAACAAAACTGGAGCCACCATATCCCCTTGATTTCAAACCAATGACCAAGCTGTATTAATCAAAACAATGTGGTATGCATAGAAACAGACACAAGATCAATGCAAGAGAATAGAATCCAGAAATAAACACACATATATATGGTTAATTTAGGGCAAAGGAGGCAAGAATATACAATGGGAAAAGGACAGTCTATTCAATAAATGTTTGGAAAACCAGGCTAACACATGAAAGAATGAAACTGGAAACCACTAACTTATGCCATACACAATATTAACTCAATATGGATTAAAAGCTTTACTTTAAACTGAAACCTTAACACTCCTGAAAGAAATCCTCAGTATCAGTCTTGGGAATGATTTTTTTTCTCTAACACCAAAAGGCAACATAAGCAAAAATAAATAAGACTACATCAGACTAAAAAGCTGCACAAAGGAAACTATCAACAAAGAAAAGGCAACCTATTGAAGGTTGTATCAAGAACCTGTATCAAGAACTCATATAGCTCTTTAGCAAAAAGCTATCAATAAATGGATGGAGATCTGAATAGATGTTTTTCCAAGAATAAATACAGATGGCCAACAGGTACATGAAAATCACATACTAATCATCAGGGAAAGGCAAATCAAAACTCCAATGAGTGATCTCCTCAGTTATTGAAATGGCTATTATCCAAAAGATAAGAAGTCAGTATTGATGAGGATGTGGAGAAAGGGGAATCCCTCATGCAGTGTTTTAAGGATAAATAATACCAAGGGATGGACTGAAAGGGTTACACAGTAACCTGGGTAAGCAAAGAGTCTTAGGAAAGTCCCACTTCTCAAATTATCAGTCTTGTGGACTTCATCACTAGAAGTATCATTTTGACTAATGGGTCATCTTATTTGAAGAAAAAACATTCCTAAAAGGCTAAATACAATTCACTCATTATGTGAATTCAAGTAACAAATTTTCCAAGTTTTTCTGCTAACAACTAGCAAGGACCACCCATAGTACTATTTTATTGCTGTATTAGAGTTCTATCACTGCTGTAACTGACCGCAATTTAGCAACTTAAAACACCTGTTTGTTATTCAGCAGCTTTACTGCTCTGGGTTTCACAAGGCTGAAATCAAAGGGTCCATACTGGAGGCTCTATGGATGAAACTTCTTCTGAGTTCAGGTTGTAGGCAAAATTCCATGCATTTTTATAGGACTGAAGTCCTGTTTCCTTGCTAGCAGTCAACTAGGAGTTGTACTCAGCTTCTAGAAGCTGCCCCCATTTCTTGACTTGTGGGCCTTTTCCTCGCCCACAAGGTCAGCAACCCTGGGTTGAATCTTTCTCATGGGTTGAGTCTCTCTGATCTCCCCTTCTGATAAACCTCTAGGATTTCCTACACACATGGTCTCTCCTGGGAGACTCTTGCAATTTCATTGAGCTCACCCAAAAAACCCAGGATAATTTCTGTATCTTAAAGTCTGATTCATAATTCTATATCCAAAGTCCCTTCATAGCAGTGCCTACCTTAGGGTTTAATTAACAAAGGATGTCAACACTGGAATTCTCGCTTCCACAATTAAGGAAGCTGGGATTAGAGATCAACTGGTTCTTAGGAAGACCTGGTGATACAGTTGGACAACTTTAGGTAAGGGATCTATGGATATGACAACAGGTCAATTTTAAAAATTTGGTTTTTGAATGTTTTATTTATTTTGAGAGCAAGCGAGCATAAGCAGGGGAGGGGCAGAGACAAGGACAGAGAGAATTTCAAGCAGGCTCTGCACGGTCAGCACAGAGCCCCCCATGGGGCTCAACCTCATGAACTGTGAGATTATGACCTGAGCTGAAACCAAGAGTCAGACACTTAACCAACTGAGCCACTCAGGTGCCATGGACAATAGGTCAATTTTAAAGAGTAATAAACTCCAGTCAAAATAATCCAAATACTCAAGCATGCTTTGTTTGTTTATGTTATACCTCTAAAAATTAAGGTGCCATAGGGGCACCTGGGTGGCTCAGTCAGTTAAGCATCCGACTTTGGCTCAGGTCATAATCTCACCATTTGTGAGTTCGAGCCCCGTGCTGGGCTCTATGCCAACAGCTCGGAGCCTGGGGCCTGCTTCAGATTCTGTGTCTCCCTCTCTCTCTGTCCCTCCTCCACTCACACTGTCTCTCTCTCAAAAGTAAATATTAAAAAAAAATTTAAGTTAAGGTGCCGTAATTATTTATATTCTTTCTACTAAATAATTTTCCTAACATAATGACACTTCCTTTTACAATTCTTTGGTTTTATCAACTCTTTACCAATGTCCTTGGAAACTACATAAATTTTACTGATGATTTTACCCTTCCTTGAAAGAATCCTATTGCCATCGTAAAATCTGAGAATGTGAACTTAGGAGGATCAAGTCATTTAACACAACTTCTCCCATCCATACACCAACTGGTTGTGGAGTCACACCCAGCATTTGACAACCCTGCCAGATGGTTTTCCAGCCTGTGTCTCAACACTTCACTGAAGAGGAACTTCCTACTTCATCAAGCAGCAGTCCCATTGTTGGACAGTTCTAATTAGAAAATTCTTTAGTAATTTCCAACCTTTAGTTTTCAAAGCCACATATGACTGTTACTAACATGATGATCCTTCAAAGGAGAGATGGTGGTGATCAGATCTCTCCTCACCAGTCCTATGTTTGCTAAATATAGGACTAAACAGCTAAATTTTATCTAAATTTTATCTAAACAGCTAAATTTTATCTTCTTCTTAGAGGGCACTTCCCTCCCCACCCCCTCCACCCCATACACACACATTCCTCTCCATAAATAGCTACTAAAATACACCCCCTTCTGTCACACAGTACCTAGAGTTTAAAAAAAGAGAAAGACAACTTCAGATGTCATCTACAATAAAGGTTTACCACAAAATCCTAAATCATCAACTAATAGTACTTACACTCCTTTATACCACACAAATTTTTAATCTTTTACTTCTCTTCTGAATTAACTTTGCCTGTTTTTCTACATATTAGTCACCCATCATCCAAAGGGATTGTAAATATACACAACCTAATTAAAATATGAAAATGATGAAGGCACTTTAAGTGAAGGTCCCCGATTTCCCTTTAAATTCATTATTCCTGAAACTGCAATTTCCAACTGAACAACACAATTTTTTAAGTTGCAAAAAAAGAGGAAAATACAACAGAAATAATCATGCTGCTCATTGGTGAGTCATCTTCGAAATATTTTCCACCATTGGCTGGCTAATTATCTTACTGAATTGGGTTTTTATGCCTGAAGGAGATAGTAATTAAAAGTTGTACAATTTAAATAGATCAGAAGCTTCACAGAAAAATGTACCTTTTCCTTATTATTCTGCTGATGTTCTGTTCATGGGTTTCTTTTTTTTTTTTTTTCTTTCCATTTTGGTCTTTAAGTGAATTAGACATGCACACTTCTTACACTCATTCCAGGAAGACTAATTTAATTTCGTCATGGCAAGATGCAAAAACATGCAGGAACATCATCTTTGCCCATACTCATTCTCATCTCTCCAGATCTGTGCTTGCATTGTCCTATTTTACACAAAAATTCTGACCCCTCTTACCCTGCCACACACAGAGTGCCAGTCCTACTTCCTAACACACATCTTTCCTCCCCACCAGTCGATACTACTTCCCTTGTGGAGAGGTCTCAAGCAATGATTTAGTAAAAGTCATTCTAAGAGGGAAGAATGAGACAGGAGACTAAGGTACCTTGAAGTTTCAGGGGATGAGTTTTACCAGCTGATGGTGGGGGAAACTGTTTGGACTTACTGAGTTTTTGAGGTAAAGAGGCACCGCTTTAGAATCAAAGACTGGAGTTCTAGTCCTATCTCCATTTTGAGCCTAATTTCCTCATGATACATACTATCATAGGCAATATAAAAAGGTCATGTGTATAAAAATCTTGGCACGCTTCCCTGGTACTTAATTCTCAGCATTTTTATTCCTTACCATTATTATCAATCACAAAAGAAATGCTACCTCATGCAGTCTCAGATTAGGTTTCACGCTTTCCTGCATGGTTGTGTCTCTGCTTATGTAAGTCTAGAAAATCTCAGTTGTTTTTAGAAGACATTTTATGTTCTGGTTTTAGGAGGTCTACTTATTTTGAGAAAGAAGGCTGCAGTACAGGAGAAAGAGTTGCAAAAGCCAGTAGAGAACCAATCAATTCAGGCAATTTCCAGATGCCCTTCAAAGCTCAGAGGACAGTGGCCTAGGCTGCACAGGGGTCAGGGATGAAGGACCGCTCTTTCAGTTCCTTCTTTCCAATTTTGGAAAGCTGGGTGCTGTGCACAGTATAGGTGGGTCCCTGGCAATGGAATATAGTAACATGGCTGTGTTAAACTGATAAACAAGGAGGCCATTGGGTTCATGTGGCTCTAATGCCCTGGCAGACTTTGTAAACCAACCAAAATTTCAGTCTGTAAAAGCCTCAAGGTTACAAAGTCGAAATGCTAAGGATGACCGATCAGAGCCAACTAGGCTTCAAGTTATAGCCAATCAATAATTTTCTTACTTTGCTTCCACCTCTTATCTGCAGAAGTCTCTCCCTGAGCTCTTGTTAGGAAAGCCCTCCTAAGTACTTCTGGGTTTGGTACTGCTGAATTGGAATCAATTTTTGCCCAAATAAATTCTTAAAATTAACAGGTCTTACTTTTAATATAATGTAGAGGTGCAAGTCTTTTGAAAAACTGTATTATCAGTGGCGGGGGGGGGGAACAAACCAACTACAGCTTATCTTTCTCCTTCTCTAGCCCTTATTTCCCTGTTTCTTCCTTCACAGGAAGGACTGGTCTCAGAACAGAATTCACATGTTACTGCTTTCTTAAGCCACCTAACATTTAGAAACAACATTTTTCAAATGCAAGGTAAACCAGGTTTTTAAAAATTTTTTTTACGTTTATTCATTTTTGAGAGACATAGAGCCCAAGTGGGAGAGAGGCAGAGAGAGAGAGAGGGAGACACAGAATCTGAAGCAGGCTCCAGGCTCTGAGCCATCAGCACAGAGCCTGACATTGGGCTCGAACTCATGAACCGCAAGATCATGACCTGAGCTGAAGTCGGATGCTTAACCGACTGAGCCACCCAGGCACCCCCAGTTTTTTGGTTTTTTTTTTAAGTTTTTAAGTAATCTACACCAGACATGGGGCTTGAACTCACTACCTCAAGACCAAGAGTCATATGCTCCTCTGAGCCAGCCAGGCATCCCTCAAGGGAAACACAAACACACACACACACACACACACACACACACACACACACACACACACAGTTAGAAAACAGCTCTAATGTCCTAATATTTATACGTAAGTTTTCAGATAAGAGATTCCACTTCTTATTTTACTGCTTCAACACTTATGTTAAAACTAGATGTATGCAAAAAAATTTTATGAGTAACAAGCTTGCTGGGTGGTTTGACTGTTCTGCATTTTATTCAACAGATTCTCTGGTTGTCCTGCTAATGCAGGTATAGCTGTTATGCTAATACTGAAAAAATTAAATAAAATACTTGCCAGGAATAAAAACAGTATTTCCCTTGTTTTTCTTATCCTAAGTTTATCCTTAATAAAATTGCTCTTGAAACATCTATCTCCCCTTGAGTGCCTGAGGCAATGAAGTCTGATGTTCTAGCAGCCCAAGCACTACATATTTTTCAGCTGGCCTTGGCTCTACCCTGTGATCTGACAGGAATGGAGACTCTTCCTACAAGTCACCTGGGAATATTGCCTTATGGAGACAAATGTAACAGAGCCTCTTCCACTTTGCACAATGCAACAGGAGGCTCCCGGGATGCTAAGCAGAGTACATTACAAATTTAGTCTGAACTGTCCCCCATCATCTTCACTTATAATGCAATATCCCTGTGGCTTTACCTTGTAATATATGTTTGAGAGCACAATTCAGCATTTTAAGTGTTTACCAAGTTTAACAATGCTATTAGAAATCTAAATAGAAGCCATGGGAGATAAAAAACAGAGAATCTAAAAGCAGGGGGCAATGGAATAATTCCAAACCAGACCTTAAATGATACATCCGCTTTAAGACAGAAAGCCTTCTCAGGCTCAGACTGTGAAACGGGAAAGGAGTTTTCAGCTTCTCTCTTCTTTTTTTTTTTTTTTTAATTTTTTTTTTCAACGTTTATTTATTTTTGGGACAGAGAGAGACAGAGCATGAACGGGGGAGGGGCAGGGCAGAGAGAGAGGGAGACACAGAATCAGAAACAGGCTCCAGGCTCTGAGCCATCAGCCCAGAGCCCGACGCGGGGCTCGAACTCACGGACCGTGAGATCGTGACCTGGCTGAAGTCGGACGCTTAACCGACTGCGCCACCCAGGCGCCCCTCAGCTTCTCTCTTCCACCCCTGTTCTATCATTTCATGCCATACTCTTACCGTGGAGCACACAATTTTCTTTTGTTGAACAGACTCTACTTTTCCTTGGCACAAATGAAGTGATAACCTACTCACACTGGAATCCAATCCTTCCAGACCATACCCTTGACAGGGTGTTCAATTTTACAAGAGGATAGGAGAGGGCAGTGGATTTAAGCCAGAAATGACCACAATTATATAGTAACCTGGAGAGGGGCTCTGAACTATGTTTTCCATGACTTTCACATCACAGACGCAACTCTATTGTTTCCTGAAATCACACAATCCTCATTCCTATTGTTCATGGTAGGCCACTGGAATTCTCAGAGTTTATTTTCCCAATTTACAGTTTGAACCAAATCCCTAAGTTAGTTGATGCCTAATATTATAAGTTTTTTTGCAGGTCTGAAGTATGTAAGTGGTTTCCTGCATTGAGCAGCCCAAAATGGGGGTCTGGGGGAGGGATTAGAAATGAGTTTTCCTCACTCATCATGGAACATCTCAAAGAATCCTCTTCCCGAACAGGCTTTTCTATTGTGACCAGAGGTGGAAACAGGGTTGAAGATTGGCCAGAACCTCTACTGACCTCTAAGGCATAACCATAAAGCATGCTTTCCTTTTTAATAAAGCCCTAAAATAAACTTTAAAACATTTACTCTTCTTCAAGGTGGTTTCAGGGTCAAAGGCTCTATGAGGCAAGTCAATTTCATCAGATGATTTTACTTTAATTTAAAAGGAGTCACACGTTTTCCCCAAGGCCTGTGAGAAGTTCTCCAATAAAACGTTTAATGTTTAAAGAAAACCAGTGATGGTCTAACTGGTTCCTAAGTAAAGACATTGCTGTATCTACTGAAACTTCCTATAAACCCTCTACTGAAGCCCTCATCAGGAGACATAGGTAACTGACCTAGGACTTTTTTTAAATTTTTATTTATGTCTATTTTTGAGGACAGACAGAAAGAGCGCGAGCAGGGGAGGGACAGAGAGAGACAGGGAGACACAGAATTTGAAGCAGGCTCCAGACTGAGCTGTCAGCACAGAGCCCAACACGGGGCTCAAACTCACTAACCATGAGATCATGACCTGAGCTGAAGTCAGATGCTTAACCAACTGAGCCACCCAGGCACTCATGACCTAGGACTTTCTACCTCAGTCCCCTGTTGTACTTGTTGATTCATTTTGTAAGTGGCTTAACCCAAAAGCAAAACACCTGAGGGAGCAACACTGATGTTCATAAAAACATCCTTATTAATATCATCTAATTAGAAAAATAAGCACAAGGAAAAAAGAATCCTGTTTAATAAAGGGCTGCTATTGATAAAGGTATAATGAGATACTGGTCATCATAAGTGAGCAGAATTAATCAAATCAAGCAATAATTAATCAAGTCAAGTAAATAAAGGATGCTGTCTGATACAAATATTTCTTGTTCCAGTCATGAGGAGCTTGGCAATTCAAAAGAGAACCATTACTTCCACCCAGCAACTCTGTTAGAGGCTCCTTTTGAAATTACACTTAAGAAAAAATTGAAGGAACAGAAGGTCAAAAAACTGTTAAGTGACCTACACATTTCAGGTCAGAAACTGGGGAAAGGTCCAGGTTAATGACTGATTGTGAAGCAAGCAGCAAAGTGATGACTTACTTCTCGGGTTTCATGGTCCAGCATTTAATTCCTTACTTTTAGGACAATAATTTTTTTCAAGACTAAGATGTTCTCAAAGTTTTTTCCTTTTCCAAAATTCCTGTAATGCCCAATCCCCTCTGAAACATTTCATACAGGTGTTTACAGAAACTGCACATTCTCCTCCATTAAAATGCATAATTTTGAATTTTCTATTCCATCTAGGTAATTCTAATGGACCCATCTAAGTACTCTGAAGAATGTAAAAGAAACATAGGACAGAGTCCCCAACTTTAAGCTTATGACTTAGTTGGAAATAAACATCAGCAAATTCACAACAAAGGAAAGTCAATGCTTTCCACAGGCTGCCCAAGGAAATATGTCACCCTTCCAGGTACCCTCCAGCCTTTCTCATCCCTGTTCATCTGGCCTCATTTTCCTCATCTTCAACATCCACAGCTTTCAAAGTGAAGCCAAGTTTGGCAACATGGGTCTTAAGAAAAATTATCCACAGCTTGTTAAGAAAAACAATTAAAAGTCATTATTATATGAGAGTACTAATAGGTCTTCTCCCAAATTATTTGATTCTCAATGATGATGCACGTGTTTTGATGTAAAACATCATTTTTTTCCTGTAAAAAGTTATTTCAACCAAAGGGTCATTTCCTAGGTGGGGGAAAGGCATGTCTCTATTGAAAACCTGTGTAGAGTGGACCCCTTTCTTTTGTGGCCCACTAGATAGTGTATTTTTGGGAGAGCACACAACGACCCTATCTGTAGCCCTAACATTCAAACACATTTTTGTGTTTGAGGCACAGTCTCTAAGTCCTAGTAATCCACAGCTCAGTTCTATGCTTTTCCTAATGATTTTACTGGGTACTCTCTTGATTTCATGTCGCCCTCTTTAACAGCAAATTCCATTAAAGTTTGCACACTTGTCTGAAACCCCAGGGAGTGGCTAAAACCACAGTGGCTAGTCTAGATCCTTCTAGCCCTTCATTCCTGTACCCAGCATCTCATCTTTGTACTTTGATGTTGGTAGGAGCCCCCTAATTTAAGAAAAATTTTCAAAATGACTCCAAATGCAGTATGGTTTGCTAACAGATTCTGTTTCTGTTCTGCACCGGTCAGACCACATGTGAACATAGCGTAACTCCACCTCGTGCTGCGCACCATTGTTGAGACCACTTTTATTCATTTCAGTTATGAAGTATTTATTCATCAACCATATGCCAGGCACTTAACTGGGCTCTGGAAATTTGAGGGTGAGCAGGATTAAGCTGTTTCCATTACTGAGCTTACAGTCCAGTTAGGAAAATGATCATTTTCTTAGTAAGTATACCACAGGATCAGAGAACAGAGTACTTTTTACTGGTGGGTTTGGTCCCTGGAGGACAGTCAACCCAGGCCTTTCCCAACCTCCATGAGCATTCCATGACACCAGGTTTCCTCCTCCTTTCCCTCGGCTATCTTACTGACATATTTCCCACATTACCTCTCACCTGAGTCACTTTACTAAATTACAGAAGGAAAATGTAATGTGCATTCACTTCATACCCTCTTCCCTTGGGATATTCAGGACATACAATTTCCTCCTGTAAAGTAAAAAAATTCCTCTTATATAAAGGCAGAGTTAATGATCCAACATCCAGATCTTAAGACTTCAGCAACCACAGTATGCCAACCACTGTGCCAAGAGACTCATGATCTGTATTTGTATGACACACACTTTGAGTTAAGACACATCTATAGTCGAACAGCTCCATGCTCCCTTCCCAGGGCAATTTGGGATCAAAAGGCTTCTTGAGAAAGCAAGAGAAACGAACAGAATTTGTGGCCCATTAAGAGAATAAAGTTAACAATTTGGGGTCAAACTGCTGACTCAGGTTTTGGTAATATCATGCTCTAACATATTTATACTAATAAATCAGTGAGCTACAAAACTTAACCAGGGATAAAGTCAGGCTGAGCACACACAAAGTGTTTTTCAGATTTAGAGTCATTAAAAGCAGCAATCAAGAAGCAATCCTTGACACTTTCCTCTTACCCCAGATCCTGTCACCAAACCCTCTTAATTTTTCTTCTTGATAGATCTTTCCATCTCCAAGGCTACCGTTCCAGTTCAAGATACCTTCCCCTTACCTCTCACCTGGATCACTCAATCAATTACCAAATTCCAAGGAAAACCTGCTTGGGCCTCTCCTATCTGCTTTCCCAAATCCATGTAAGAAATGGTACCACCTACATAAAATCCTACAAGGCCTTTTCAATGTTGTTAGGCAAGGACCACAATACTTAGCATGGTCTGCAAGGTTTTCTGTCTGGCACCTGCCTGTTTTTTCCCCAACCACATCTCACATTTCCCCACCTGCCAGCCCTATCAAGTTAGGGTTTTTGTTCTTGACCTTAAAGAACCATGTCCCTGCCCTTCCAAGTCCTTGGATTGAGGAGTTACTCTGTATTATTTTCACTCACCATAACCTAATATGGTGTCTAGCATCTATTAGGTGTTTATTAAACGTTTCATCAGGGAATCATGGAATATGCCCAATGAAGTAACAGACCTGATGACTTTACTGCTTTCTATTCTTTTCCTTTCTATAAAATACATTAAAAATTTCTCAATGTCTTTGACAACTAAGACTTTTGTTCTATAGGCACATCATATCTATCTAGGAAGGATGATTTCACAAGTTAACATGATATATACACACGCATTTCATGAAGTGAAAGCGTTTTGAACACAGAATAGTCTTGCTATATTCTAAAACTTGTTTTTACAAGTTGTCAATTCACCTGAGGAGCATAATGAAATATCCACTGACATTAATTGTCAAGTAGTTGAGTTCAATAAAAATCTTTATCCAGTCTACAAAAATACACAAGTAACCAACCTGGTGATTGATGCACCTCTGAATTAAATAATTGAAAGATTTTTTGGTGTCAAGTAGAGAAAGACACCAAGACTTTCCTAAGTAATGGGTCATCCCTAAATTGGGCAACAGCAAATAAGAGTATTTCCAGTTCTATGAATCAAGTCCATTTATTGACCTAAGATGTTGACAGAGTGTCAATAAAGCATGGTGAGAAAGTGTTACACAACTCTGCCTTGGGACACCTCAAAAACTTCAGGCCTTACAAAGTTTTGTTTTTATTAATATGCAAACTGTTTATCATTTTAAATCGTCTTTAAGCCCTCATCCAGTAATTAAATTCTACCATTCCTCTGTTCCTCAAACTAGGATGAATAGCTGTCCAGCCTTCTCTCTTCCTCCAACAGGTCTCTCTTCACTTCTGTTCCAATCACAGCAGCTATTAATCCTTTTCTCCTGCTTGGAGAGCAGGAATCTAAAGACCTTGTTGTTTTAGGAGAAGTTAAAATTAGTGGAAGTGAAATTTGTGAAGACAAAAATTTATGGAACATGTGACAGCCTTTTTCAAATGTCTCAATCCTAAAATGGGAAATGCACTTAAGGATATCCCAGCAACTGCAGAAGCTTCTGCTCATGAAACTGAGACTTTGTTTCTCACTATAATATGTAAAAATCTGTGGGAATAGAGGAAAACACACTAATTTTGTTGACAAGTTACTCAAAGTGTTTAACTAACATGGAAGTAACCTGTTATTTTCATGAAAGAAATAGTTATTTCCTTTTCTTGCCAGCAGCTTGCTTTCTTCAATTTGGGATAAATAACTAACATTATCCAAAAATGGAATACTTCCCCATGTAAATAGAGAACCAAAAGAAATCGTAGCCTGCTCCTATTAGGGGATATGGAGATGGTGGCCATCACAATGGAATAGAAAGAGTTAAAGACTATGTCATCCGATAAAGTGGAATCCCAGCACAGAGGCATTTCATGTCTATGATTTAACCATGTATGTTTGGCAAACAAAAAAAAAAAAAAAGAAAAGAAAAGAAAAAGAATTTAAATAATGGCAATCCACCCAGGTGTTCCTCTCGAACAAATGCCTCAGTGTGCTTGACGTGACAGCCAATTGGATACTCCTCAGTCTGGTCTTCATTCCCTTATGTTCTCATGATTTAGCCTGAGCTTCTCATCACTTGGGTGAAAATCTAGTGAGAAAAGAACGTCTTTTATAGTATAGCCCTAAGTGCAAGCTGACCACTTCATGTAGTACTAGAACAGCCATATGCTTCAATGCTCACGACAGTGTTTTTGTATTTATCAAGAAATGGCCTGCCTCCAATACAGCACCTTCCCATAGCACTACTAAAATAGACTGCTAAAATTCACAAGACTGACCTAGGTTTGTTGTCTACTTTTCCATCCTATCAACTTGTTGGGTAGGTTGCCTTCTCCATGAATGTCCCACAAAAGAAAAAGAAATGCACTTCTTCATTTGGGTTCTATACAGTAGGAGTTTAGGAAAGAGGGATTGAAGTAACAGTAAGCTATTATCCTAGTTGCCTTGGACTTATACCTTTAAGAAAGTTTTTTGTCTCTTTTAGACTTTTCTCTTCTGATTAGTTTAAACCCCTCTTCTGTGCTGGTCTCTCATGGCCATTATGTTCAAGATCCTAACAATGAAGACATTAGAGTGTGTATTATATTCATCTGACTAGTTTATTAATTCTAGGGAACAGCATTTTTCTAGGTTGTTAGACACTATGTTCCATTTAGTATCAATTTTTAAAATGGCCACTTTAATTTTTTCCCCCATAAATGTATTTAGAGTCCATTTGTCAGACTCTATGGAAAAACTTGCCAAGATGGGGTTTGGGACTATGCTGAATCCATGAAGGAGTTTGTAGTACTGCATCTTTCAATACTAGAATCAGTAGTATGGTCTATTCTTTATTAATTTCTCTTAATGGTGTTTTCTAATTTTCTTTGTCTATTCTTTATTAATTTCTCTTAATGGTGTTTTGTAATTTTCAGTATGGGGGAAGGAATTGAATGCCAAGTATGCACTAATTGATACTTTATAAAACTATGAAAAGTATCATTGAGATTTTGTCTTCATCTATTTTTGTCCATTCACAGAAATACAATTTTGATATATTTACTTTGTATCAATTCATACAAAGAAACCTTGTTAAATTCACTTGCGTCTAACAGTTTTAAGATTCTTTTGGATTTCACGCACACATCATGTCTCCTGTTGTATTTTTAACAATGCTTGAAACCTCCAATAAAATTTTCAACAGAAGGGATTCCCAGTGTTAAAAGCTTTTAGTATTTTACCATTAAGTAGACATGTCGCTTGGCAGTATATGCTAGAACTCAACATACACATACCCTGTGATATAGTGATTCCACTCCTAGGGACATATGTTCACTGTCAAATATTTCTAAGGCTTATCATTGCAGCATTTATATTCATTTCAAACTAAAAGCCACACATGGCAACCAACACTAGAATAGAGGCAGATATACTCTTTGTTACAATACAGCAAAGAGAATGAACTCCCTTCAACCATACACGTGAAGATCAGACTTATAAGAGCAAAAGGCGGCAGATACAGGAACGTATACTCCGCATGATTCCATTTAGGTACAAGATGAAAAGGAGGCAGAACTAGTCTCTGCTCTTAGAAGTCACAGGAGTAGCTATCCATGGAGGAGATAATGAATGAGGAGAACAGAAAGAAACTTCTGGGGGGTCTGGTCATGTTTTGTTTCTTGATCTAGGTGCCAGTAACAAGTGTGTCAGCTTGTGGAAATTCATCGAGCTTAACGTTTATGGTGGGGGCATAAATTCCTTACATACCTACTTTAAATTACATAGATAAGGCTCCACTTGTTTCCCTCTAAGATCCAAAATCCATACCGCCTGGGAGGCCCATAGAACCTCCCCTAACCACTTGCTGCTATCCAACCTCCTGCTTTAGGTTCAAGACATATACATGGAGATCCCTGAACGCTGTGCGTACCTTGTCTCACATTATTTCCTCTCGGTAAATTTTTATCAGAGGCAGAATATAGTCATAAAAGCCATGCCGAGGAGAAATTTGCCTAGGTTTGAACACAGGCTCTGCCGCTTCTTGGTTCTGTAACTTGGGGCAATTCATACAACTTTTCCATGCCTCAGTTTCTTCCTCTAGGAAATAAGGATAATAGTAGAGTTGCCTCCTAGATTATGCTCAGAGGCCACCTCTCTGCCTTGTCTGAACTCTTTAAGTTTGGGGCTCCTTCTCTGTGCTTCTCCTCTGTCACCCAAGGGGCTAACTTCCCCACCACAGCTCTAACTGAATTATTGACATGTACTCATTTTCTCAAAGGACCCCAAAGTATCACAGACCAGGTGGCTTCAACAACAAATTTTCCTCATAGTTCTGGAGGATATCCGAAGATCAAGATGTCTGCAGATTGGATTTCATTCTGAGGAAACCGGCCTTTGTCTTCACATGGTCTTTCCTCCTTATATGACTGTGTCCTAATCTCTTCTTCTTAGAAGACCACCAATCAGATTAAGACCCACCCCAAGGACCTCACTTAATTTTAATTATCTTTTCACCCTTTATTCAAACAGTCACATTGTGACATTACCAAGATTCAAGACTTCATAGCAATTTGAGGGTGGGGGGAAGCCCATTCCAAGGTATTTATTCTTCTCTCCCTCCGTCTCAATTATGGTTCCCTAAAATATTTTTCTTAGTATCTATTCCCAGATCTCAACAGAGCAAATGATACTTTGGAGACTCTTAATAGAAGCTATTAAGGAAGTTCACACAAACAAGCTCATGGGACTCAAACTGCTCACTTCTTGAAAAACACCTATCTAAAGAAAGCAGAAGAGTTTCATTCAATTAAGTGAATTCTTAGAGTTGAAAACACAAGTCTATGAATGTAGCATGCTGACCCAGCTAGGACTGACACAGGCAGAGTTCAAAATTCTAGGTCAATTACTCAAAGTAAAGCATGACTTCTCCTTAATAACAGTTAATATTAATTATCCAGTAATTACCACTCCTGTGCCTTTCTGCATATAAGCAAACAGGGATGACCTCCATAATTTCTTATTTTTAGTTGTATTTTGATAGGTAATTCACTCAAAACAATGTGATAAAGTAGAGGTTAATAAATATTCTCACTTCTGTTCCTGTCTATACTCTTCTCAACTCCTTTCACACTCAGCTCGGGGTCTCTTCATGCAAATGAGAGCATATGAAAATATTTTATCTCCTTTTAAAAGGAATGATAGCATACTATACAGATTGTTCTCAATTTTGCTTTTTATACTTGCCAATTTATGTTCTGGCAATATTTCCTGAACAAAAATAGACTTCCTTATTTGGTTCAGCTATACAGTATCTCATTGTATAGATTGTGTTTCATAACATCCCTTGATTAATGGATACTTGGAATGCCTCCTACATAATATTCTAGATGGTGCTAGAAGGGAGAATTTTGTCTACATAGGATTTCAAATACATGCAGGTGTGCTTAGGTCTAGATGTGGCTTTGTGAGGTTAATGACTTAATTTTACTATTTCCTGCTCTCTATAAAACTGTACTTCTTGACACAAATGTATAAGCAAACCTGTTATACAGATGTTCCACATCTTCACCAACAAATATATCAAACTTGAGTTTTGCCAATCTGACAAATGAAAAAAATCATTTCTCTAAGCTATGCAAATATAGCCAAGGCCACACTGTCCTACAGGACATTTGACCTGACAGGTAAATCTCAGCTGAGGTTAAATCATTATAAACTGGAAGTCAAGACAATTGAGAAGTTACTGTTAAGACCAAATGAAGCAAGACTGGAGCAAAGAGAATAAAGGAAAGAGATCATGGACGATGGAGTGAAAAACCTGCAGGAATCCAGTTCTGGAAGCAGCATACATCACCATTACCCACATTCCACATTCCATGGCCCAGATCCAGTCCTATGTCCCATGAAATAGGAAGAGCTAGAAAATGTCCTTAAATGTGCACCCACTTCCCAGAAACAACCCTCTGACATGGAAGGGAAGAAGTAACATTTGGAAGAGGGCTGGCCGTCTCTGCCATTGAGATCCATTACTGTGCTTCTGCTGCCATTATTTAAGTGCTTTACTCAACAATCATATAACACCCTTTTTGTTAAGCTGTGCAATTGTGTGTTTTTAGACATACATATCCTTCCCAGGACAATTTCTTCAAAACTGGACATTCTCTAAACTCCCTGGCCTCAACATCCTTATCTATAAAACTAGGCAACAGAACTGGATCATTTCTAAGAATCTTCTAAGCACCAACTGGATGAATATGGAATTCTAAGTTTAATGGGCCTTGTAGTGATTGAGCTGTTGGCTACCAGCCAACATCACCACCACCACAAAGCTCACAGTTATTTCCTTTTTCTATCCCTCCTGGAACAGTTCTATCCTTCTCTAGGAATATAACCTTATCGTAACAGGATGCTAATGTTAGGGAGGCAAAGACTGCTATATCCCCTAGTCTCTACACTTCCCAGATCAGATTCCCCATTTACTTCTAATTAAATCAGTGAAGCCAAGATCTTACAGATAAAAGGCTTCAGTTAAACCCAAGAAGTATTTACCAAGTTCCATTATAAGAGATCATAAAGGACATCCTATACTAACCTGTATTGGAGATACCAAGACCAACGACATTTAAACCTGGAATAAATTTATGTTCTGATTCAAGAACTCAACATTTAAGATTAAAGAGATATAAAAACAGAGCTCCTGACTCAAAAGAACTTAGATTTTCTTCAAGTGTGTA
This sequence comes from Felis catus, assembly GCF_018350175.1. Taxonomy (NCBI): domain Eukaryota; kingdom Metazoa; phylum Chordata; class Mammalia; order Carnivora; family Felidae; genus Felis; species Felis catus. The sequence continues at coordinate 62,884,227 of NC_058379.1, read as the reverse complement.
AGGCACACCCACATAATAAGGTAACAATAGGAAGTGACAGACGATTTTCTGCTCAAGTGAGTAAACAGGGAGAGCAAACAGTACAAATGGGGGCAGTAAGAGGCCTGACCTAAGTGGCTTTTCTAATATCAAGATGACATCCAAACTCTTTGTAATATTTAGTATGAAGGAAGCTTAAGCCTGAATAAGCAATTCCCAACCATGCAAAGCAAACTTGATCTTTCTTGGGGTTTTGCCCTCTTGAGTAGCTGAGATCAAAGTTCCTTCCATTTCTGCCTATAATCAGTCCCTTGGTCTATGATGGGAAATATATGCCTGTCAATCATGTGTTCTTACTGGGGGAGAGACTAAAACCCATGTAGTCCAAGAGAATCTTTTCAATGATGGATAAAACTCAGAAAGATCAAAGATTATCTTGCCTGGATAGACAGAATTTAGAAAAACTCCATCAACTTCACCTCCATCCTCCTCCTGTTGACACAGTTGATAGTCCAGGGCACGCAACTTATGATTTCCCATTGCCATTTGACTTAGCAAAAGAAAAAAAAAAAAAGAAATCAGTTAAGTGTAAATTGAAATACAAGTTTAACAAACTATATTACCACCATGCATCCGTCCCCACCTTGTTCAGCAGCCACGAGGTAACACCAGTTCTGGTTATGCATGACTTTGTGAACCAGTTTACAAAGAAACTGAGATACGACTTGGTTATATTAGTAGGTCCAACTTCAAATGTTGAAGTGAAGCTAGGACTAGAACCCAAGTCTTTGGTTTTAAGTTTGGTGTTTTTCCTACCCTAACTCACTGTTGGGATGGCCTCTCTTCTACCCTATAGCAGAGAAACTGGTCTTCAACAGAATAGTATATAAAGCAGGTCAATGTTACAACACACAGGTCCACGGTCTCCACATGAAGCCCAATATCTGATCAGTTCATTTTAGATCTAATGGATACTTAGCCTATCTGCTCCATCCCCCTTCATTGTACAGGTGGGAACAGAAAGACTCTAAGACATTAATTACACAAGATTAAATTCAAAAGCATTCCCATCTCCTGGTACAGACTTTACCCTAAGCCATGAACTTGCTGGATATTTTGTCACATTGTTTGCCGCCACCAATTCTTCCCATTATTGCTGGTAATTGTTTAAAACTAACTTCCATTTCTCTTTTGGATACACGTAATTCATTCTTATTGACACCTCCCTCTCTTTTTCTCTTCCAATCATCCGCCCCACCCCCTTCCTGCTTCCTAGCTCAGGGGGATTATAATCCTCAGAGCAAAAGCCAACAGGCTCAGGCTTGCAGGCTATCAGGCTAGAGAGCCCCTAAGCAGAGGGAAAAGGACAACAGCTGCTTCTGCTAAATAGGAAGCACAAATGTTTCAACAACAGAATAGAGACCAGAGTACACAATGAACAGAACCTTACCCACAAGTGGGGTGGCTTCAATGTGAGCATGTTTTAAGGCACCTTGAAATATACCCTCCACTTGGAAGATACTGTTATTACTTCATTGCTATAGTCAATGAGAGACTCATTTCTTTCATTACATTTTTTAACATACCTGCGATGATTGGAGGGATGGGGTTGGGGGCTAGAAGTTATTTATACCTTAGTGGGAGGCAATTTAATTAAATTGCTCTTCCTAACACATATTTGAGTTGAGCCCCAGGAGGGGTTTAATAGCTGTAGCCAGAAATGCAACGAAGTAATTTTGAAAGGTGGGCAGTTCTGGAAAGGGCAGGCTTGCACTAGGGAAATGCAACGTGAAGTCTTGGTAATATGAGAGCTTTGTTACCTACTGGGAGTTAAGATTCAAAGACAAGACATGAGGGAGGGAGCAGATGTCCCAGAAGTGGAAAAAGGGAACTAAAGGCAGAGGGAAGTCACCACAGGTGGATGCCCAGGAAAGTTCCCCCATTTTCCAATCTCACGGTTTGTGCTGTTTTAGAGATCTCCAGAACTTGAAGATTTAAGGCCTCCTGCTTCTTTATTTGCCTCCTGGATAAGGTCCGTCAGGCGCTTTACCCTCCCACAAAATAAACAGAAAGGTTTATGAGGGGGAAGCAAAGCAATATACTGCCAGTGAAAGCAGAGCTGCCAGACGCCTACACTCACAACTCACTCACGGCAGCTGCCAGCTGGGAAGCAACGTTTTTAAATTGTGACTTGGCTCTCTTGGCCTCATGAGATTTTATTAACCCCCTGTAGCAGTGAGCAATGGTTTCCATTTGAGGACAATTCCCTTTGTACTGAAGACGAGTGTGGCTGAACCGTGGTCAGAGGGTCAGGGGTTTAGAAGCCGACCAAAACCATCTCGGTCACTTTGTCAACTGATTAATACCTGATCGTTCTAAAAGGCAAGCTTGATCATATTTCTTACATGCTTAAGCTCTCTGTGGCTTCTACTTGCCTAACTGGTAAAAGCCACACTCCTCAGAGTGGCCCTGCTAGGGCTCAGGCCTCACAGCTGAGCACCCCTTGCCTGAGCAAAGATCACACCCACTCCACCTCCCACAATTTCCCGAACCTCCCCCAAAACAATTAAGCACCCCTGAACCTCCAAAGGCTTTCAACACTCCATATACCTCTACCCAAAATGAATTCCTGCTCCACATCCTTCGGTTTTTAATTCAGATGTAGCATCCTGCATGTAGTGAAATACAGGCAGAGTAAGACCACCTGAGCTCGAATTTTGGTTCACTGGCCGGGCAAGTTACACCTGGTCTCTCACTGCCTCCATTTCATCTTCTGCCACGTGAGAAGGAATACTACTTCCTTCATGGGACTGTTTTGAGGATTAATTAAATTAAGCCACGTGGAGCACTTAAACGGGTGCATGGTGGTTTGTGGAGTTTTAAGTGGTAGGTTCAGGATTTGGGGGTGCCTCTAAGTAGGAAAGAGCCGATAATCCCCTGCCACATCTTCACATCTGTCAAACTACATGGAGTCTGTCATCCATGGATATCTTATTTAAAACCAAAAAGGACACAATTTCAACGGACAATGGTTTCAAGTTTTTAAAACTGAGTCAGTCTGTCTTCCCATGGGTTGTGAATTCCTAGAGAGCAAAGGTTTTTGTTTATGTTTTGTGTCTCTAGCACCTGCCTAGATCAATGTCTGGAATTTATCCCATGCTCAGTGAATGTTTGTAAAGTAGGATATATTTTTTCCAGACGAACATGTGGAATGAAAAAATTCATTAATTGGCACCAAGAATGGAGGATCTCACTCATGACATTACCTCAGATTTGTTCTTTGGCCTTAACTCACAACTTTTCTTGGCCTCATTTTCCCCATTTCTAAGTTAGAAAAAAAAAAAATGGAGGTCGGGAAGATAGGTCAGGGACATCTTGGGAAAGGTCTTCATGTTCAACTCAAGAATTAAACATTTTTTTCTGAAACAAGAATAAAATCCAATGAGGGACCAAACTATTGTATTAATGGTTAAAAATAAGATCCATATTCAAAGTTCCTGGCGTAGTGTCTGGCATACAATAAATCCTCAGTGGTAGCTATGACTGCACATTGTTAACATCTTTCTACGCCTAGATTCTATCCTAAGTACGTAGTATATTTAAAAACACTGGGGCGCCTGGGTGGCGCAGTCGGTTAAGCATCCGACTTCAGCCAGGTCACGATCTCGCGGTCCGTGAGTTCGAGCCCCGCGTCGGGCTCTGGGCTGATGGCTCAGAGCCTGGAGCCTGTTTCTGATTCTGTGTCTCCCTCTCTCTCTGCCCCTCCCCCGTTCATGCTCTGTCTCTCTGTCCCAAAAATAAATAAACGTTGAAAAAAAAAATTTTAAAAAAAGCACTAACATTGCAATGAATCTCTTTGAATGTCAATTTTAGTCTACTTCTATAAAACTATCATTTCTGCAATAGATCCTGAAGGATATAAAGGTTTAAGACTTTTACACGTAATGTCAAACAGGTTCCCAATTCTTATATAATGTTTCCCACCAGGTTCATGTGGATTGTTCCATGTTTCTGCACCTTCATCAGCAGGACCATTTTTTTTTAATTTGAGAGAGAGAGAGAGAGAGAGAGAGAGAGAGAGAGAGAGAGAGAGAGAGAGAGAGAGAGAGAAACTAACTTAAGCAGGCTCCATACTCAGCACAGAGCCTGATGTGGGGCTCAATTCTATGACCCTGGGACCATGACCTGAGCTAAAATCAAGAATTGGACACCTCAACTGATTGAGGCGCCCAGGCACCCCATCAGCAACACCCTTTATTAATACTCACATTTTTGTCAATTTGATGATAAAAATTCTCATTATATATGCTTTTTTAGTTATAAGATTAATTTATCTTCATCTGTAAGTTTTCTTCATGTTCATTATGATTAAAATGCATTTGGTTAGCCAAGAAAGTTATGTGTTAATTCAAGTAGGTAATCAATACCCAGATAATCTGGTTAATCTGGTTAAATATTTCTGAGTGTGTAAAAATGTTTTTGGAAGAGATGAGTATTTTAATTGATGGACTGAATAAAGCAGATGGCTCTGCCTAGTGTTGGTGGTTGTGTCCAATCTGAGCCCTTACACTGGGACTTGGACCATCTGTGCTCCTGGTTCTCAGGTTTTGAAGATGGACTAGAACTACACCATCAATTTTTAAATACTGATAAAGGATTTAGTATTGGAAATATAGAATGAATATATCCAGCTTATCAAACAGTATGGCCTATAGAAGGGATTGGATTTGATCCTATAATTGGCCTTAAAGTGGCAGCTTGTCTTGCTTTTCCTCAAAACTCTGGTCAATGAAACCAACAACAGAGCATCTTCCAATCAGTGATGACATGCTGCAAGCCTAGCCTTGATGATGACATTGCAGGTTGGCGATTATAAAGAAGAATATAACATGAGGACAGCGGTAAGCCATTTTAAGTAATACTGGTATCATTTTAAGCATCAATTCCATCATCTGAATGGAAGGAAACTAATGAGACTAAATTTCACCTGGCATGTTTACTTGTGTTTTAGGACCTGGGGTCAATTTGCTGAGATTGGTTTGGGAACACAGGCACAGTTAACACTTGGAGCTCTGCAAATGTCCTTCCCACCCATATATCTTCAGAGCACAGGATGGACCCAAAGCCTAGGTAGGAAACCCAGAGGCTGTAATAACTCCTGGTATACCCAGGTAATTCCAGATCAGAATGTTCAACTTTACCAAATAAGCAAATCAGTGAGAGGAGAAATCTACAGATGGTAAAAACAAACGAGTTTATTTATCTGCAGAATGTAGGATTATTTCATCCAGTGAATTTCCCCAACAATTAAGTATTAGTTTTAGATCATCCATAAACTGATAGAAAAGCTTTGATATCAAAGGGGAATAGGGGCCCCTGGATGTCTCAGCGAAGCATCGTACTTCAGCTCAGGTCATGAGCTCATGGTTCGGGAGTTCGAGCCCTGTGTCAAGCTCTGGGCTGACAGCTCAGAGCCTGGAGCCTGCTTCAGATTCTGTGTCTCCCTCTCTTTCTCTCTGATCCTCCCTTACTTGTTCTGTCAAAAACTAATAAACATTAAACAATTTTTTAAAGGGTGAATATTCATCCTAGAATTTAACAGTCATTATGAAAGAACCTGACCACTGAAGACGAATTCAGAATTAAGATGTAGTATAGCATAACTCAGCTACCAAAGCCAGTAAAACAAAAGGTTTGAGGTCCAATTTCACTTTATAATTAACTGTGTGACCCTGCACAAGTTACTTCATCTCTCCCAACCTCATTACCCTCCTTAAATATCTAACTACACTCTTATTTAAGGTTTCTTTCCTTTTAGAATCCCAACACTCAATTATTTGAGTTCTGGACTTAATACCAAGTGATCTGTTTTGTTTTTTTATCCCTTAGTGGACTTGTCTATAAAGCATTGGTGGTGACAACTTTCACCTAGGTGTCATAGGAGATCATCGCTGTAGAAATTGCTTAGAAATGCTCTAATTCATTCTCAAGCATAAAGTAATGATGTCATTACCACCATTTTTTTAAATTTCTAGTTTTTCCAAGGACTAGAATTCAAGACTGTCACTTGGTTTTGTCTTTCAAGAAAGAGTCCTAGTTTTGCCTGGATTTCCCCTGAGAGATACAAGGAGAATGGCTGGCTCAGAAGAAAACTCAAAGGCACAGACTATTTCTGTACCTGCACAGTGCAGTAAACAATTTGTAACTACCTAAGCCTTATCAAAGAGCTTTCTCAAATACTGTTCATTCTGTCTTTACAGCACTGAAGACTTTTTACTAACAAGTAGATAAGCAAGCTGAAATACTAAGAAGTTCAACTTTTCTAAACTCATCCAGTTCTTTGGAAGACCTGGGATCAAACCTCAATGTCCTAATATGTGGCCTCCATTGATCAGGAAATTATAGTGCCTGATGTCCACTCTTGTCTTACTTCCGTCAGCTGTGAAGCCTCTTCCTCCTCCCTAGAGGACATAGTCAACCTCCTTTCATGGAGTCCATAATTTTTCTTATGGATTTTTAGTAAAACATGCTCATATATTTATGTATTTGTCATCTTTCTCACCACACTATGAGGTTTCTAACCCCGGTAACCACAGTTCTAGCCATAGCCCCCAACATAGCTGTTAACAAGAGCTGGGGCTCAGCCAATGGTCATAGAATAAATGACCAACAAAAAGGCCATCAAAAGTTAGGAGAGTGAGCAACAAAGAAACAGGGGCAGGGAGGAGAGAAGGCAGTGGGGAGAGAGAGGAGGAGGGAAGAGGCAGGCTGGCTGGTTCTATCTGACCATGTTTCCAAGCCCGAAAGCACACTGTAAATGTTTAGCTATGGAGTTTGCCTACCCACATTCTGTTCACCACCATTAATGAGAACAGTTAAGAGGTGGTGTATTTGCAAACATTTCCACCCAAACACAACAAAAACTGGCAAAAATGAACAGGGTGTCCTAACATTTCTGTTAGTCATTTACCACGACTGTCCAGAGAGCCTTGGATTTTCTAGAGCTAAGATACAGTACTCTTTTCCTGGGGTAGGATAAAGAAGCCCAACAGTTTAACTAGAAGTGGGGAACATGGGACAAAGACAATGTCTATCATCTTTTCACATATGTAAGAAATGCATTGTGTGTGTGTGTGTGTGTGTACACACACACTTAGTAGCTTTTGTGAAAGCAAACTGAAATATACTCATGAGAACTTATGACCTACCTCATTCACCCACTCACTCTTCTCCATCTGTGCTTCATGCATACTACAGTGCTTGTCATATAGCAGGCACTCAATAAGTGACTGAATTCAAGTATGCACAAAAGAAATCAGAGCAGATAAAACCATTAGGTGACTTGAGCAGAGTTTTCTTGCTGTTTAAAAGCCATTATCCTTTATGGGCTAATACTCAAGTAATGCCTCTGTTTCCCCAAAATGATCAATCTCTACTAATAGGTTAATGGTCATCTGAAGATGCATAATGAAGCAGACAATTTTGTGTGCATTCTCATACAATTATAGAAAGTAAACCCTTAATTACAACTCAAGTGTAAGTAGTTGACCAGATTGCATCAATAGGCTTTTTTATTAATTATTACATATTGAAAATCTATGTACCACAGGCTGCGTGGGTGCTACAGATACACGTTTAAGACAGATGTGATCTTTACTTCTACTTTAGTGAAGAAGATGGAGAACAAAAATCCCAGCTCAGAGAAATTGTTGAATTACCTAAATAAATAAATAAATAAATAAAATTACAACAACATTATTTCATTCACCCTACCTGTCCCTTTGGTACCGCAAGCATATTCTACTTCACCATAATTCTTTCCCCTTACGTAAAAAGTAGAACTAAATTCACTTCCCTCTTAATAATAAATGCATCTTATGTTCCTGGGAAGCAAGCAATTACATTGTTTAGACCTTCACACTCCAGAAGCATTTGCCTCACTGTCAAATGCTTTAGAAGTTCTATTTTACCCCATTTCACTTTGGAGAAGATGCTTTGGAGAGGATGTCTCCCTCCCTTGCAAGATGATAGGACACTAAAATTTATTGAATTAAACTACCTTAATACCTAAAAATCACCTATCAACCAACCTATAATATTCTAATCACCAAGAAGCTTTAGACACTAGTCAATTACCAAGTGACATTTACCGTTCAGGACACAGACACCAAGTGATCCTTTCTCCCACAGTAAAAATATGTCTATCTTTTTCAGAAGTGGCATCTTTCCAGAACTAATAAATTGGTTATCTCATTCCCCAGCCCACATCAGATTAGAAATAGCTAAGAGGGAGGTGCAAGAGGAAGCAGCCAGATGTAGACGCAATTACAGCAGAGGAAAATAAGAGCCTCAACAATGTGAACAGGCAAAGAGTGGTCGTTATATGCTAAGCACCTTACTATGTCATCCACCCTCATTCTCTCAACAAGACTGTGAGGCAGCTACTATCATACCATATGCCACAAGTTCTACACAATTGTTCTCTCATCCTTAGAGCAGTTTGGCATTATTGTCCGTGTATTCGCAAATGACAAGACTGATTCAAATGATCTAAATTGCTTGTGGCAGGACTCTAACAAGTAACTCGACCAGTATTTGGAGTTGGCTCCAAGTAAAGTTACCATAGACCCCAGTCTGAGGTAGCTGCATGTTCTTCCCTTGTTCTGCTCAATTAGAAATCATGCCCCATTTCACCCTCTACAGCGTCCTGGTTTGAATGATGTGGCTCCCCACACCGAAGGGGCACATCCTCCTCCATTCAGCATACCTTCTACATACCACAGAGGCTTTGAGTGCTGACCCCTTGACACAAAGTCAAGAACAACATACTGTAAAAAAGAACCTCAATTGGCACAAAAACAGACATTCAGATCAATGCAACAGAATAGAGAACCCAGAAATGGACTCACAAACATATGGCCAACGAATCTTTGACAAAATAGTAAAGAATATCCAATGGAGGGGCTCATGGATAGCTCAGTCGGTTGAGCATCCGACTTCAGCTCGGGTCATGATCTCTCGGTTTGTGGGTGTGAGCTCCGCATCGGGCTCTGTGCTAACAGCTCAGAGCCTGGAACCTGCTTCAGATTCTGTGTGTGTGTGTCTCTCTCCGCTCCTCTCCCACTCACACTGTCTCTCTCAAAAATAAACATTAAACAATTAAAAAAGAATATCCAATGGAATAAAGACCATCTCTTCAGCAAGTGGTGCTGGGAAAAGTGAACAGTGACATGCTGAAGAATGAACCTGGACCACTTTCTTACACCATACACAAAAATAAACTCAAAATGGAAGACTGATCTAAACATAAAAACAGGAAGCCATCAAAATCCTAGAGAAGAAAGCAGGCAACAACCTCTCTGACCTCAGCCACAGCAACTTCTTACTCAACACATCTCCAGAGGCAAGGGAAACAAAAGCAAAACTGAACTATTGGGACCTCATCAAAATAAAAGCTTCTGCACAACAAAAGAAACAATTAGCAAAACCAAAAGGCAACCAGCGGAATGAGAGAAGATATTTGCAAACGACATATCAGATAAAGGGTCAGTATCCACAATCTGTAAAGAATTTAGCAAACTCAACGCCCAAAAAACAAATAATCCAGTGAGAAAATGGGCAAAAGACATAAATAGACACTTCTCCAAAAAGACATCCAGATGGCCAACTGACACATGAAAAAATGCTCAACATCACTCTTCATGAGGGAAATACATATCAAAACCACAATGAGATACAACCTCATACCTATCAGAATGGCCAACATTAACAGCTCAGGCAACAGATGTTGGTGAGGACGAGGAGAAAGGATCTCTTTTGCACTGCTGGTGGGAATGCAAACAGGTGCAACCACTCTGGAAAACAGTATGGAGGTTCCTCAAAAAACTAAAAATAGAACTACCCTACGACCAGGCAATTGCACTATTAGATATTCATTCAAGGGATACAAGTGTGCTGTTTCAAAGGGGCACATGCACCCCAATGTTTATAGCAGCACTATAGATAATAACCCAAGTATGGGAAGAGCCCAAATGTCCATTGGTGGATGAATGGATAAATAAGATGTGATGTGTACAGACACACACACACACACACACACACACACACACACACACACACACACACACAAAATGGAGTATTACTCGGCAGTCAAAAACAATGAAATCTTGCCATTTCCAGCTCTGTGGATGGAACTAGAGGGTATTATGCTAAGCAAAATAGAGCAAGACAAAGATCATATGACTTCAGTCATAGGAGGAATTTCAGCTATCAAAAAGATGAACATTAAGGGAAAGGAAGCAAAAATATAAAAACAGGGAGGGCGACAAACCATAAGAGACTCTTAAATATGGAGAACAAACAGAGGGTTGCTGGAGGGGTTGTGGGAGGGGGAGATGGACTAAATGGGTAAGGGGCATTAAGGAATCTACTCCTGAAATCACTGTTGCACTATACACTAACTTGGACAATTTTTTAATTTACAATTAATTTAAAAAAAGAACCTCAAACACTCAAAATGCCCGGCAATTCCAAGTCATTTAGAAAAAGGCAAAAAATGGATAATTCAGTTTAATTACCCCAGGAGCAAGAATCAAAGCAATACTTCCAAAATGATGCTGTCTTAAGCAAAGATTAAGCTGAATGTAAATAGAAGAACGTGTAACATTGTAAACACTCTAAAAAAGTTTTTTTATGCCAAATTAAGGTTTTAACTTTTGAGCCTAAAGAGAATAAAAATTAGTTATCTAGAACATTGTTTTTTAACCCTTTGTTCGTAATGCTAGAAAGAGGAATTGCTTTTATCACCCCCAACCCCCAAAAACATCTCAAGGAAAGACAGGTTTCCAAGCTCAGTCTCAGGTATGACAGCTTTGGTTCAAACATGCACTACACACTGTAAGACTTTGGGCAGGTTACCTGCCCTCCCTGCCATTATCCTAATCTGTAGGATAGTAACAACCCATCATCACTGCAGCACAGGGACGGCAGTACACAATAATGCAGGCAAACACTCCAAAGGGTGAGTAGTGCTCAGCACACAAGAAATCCTGAACAAGTTTATTTATGGTAATATTAACCTTATTAGTATCAGTTAAGTTAACCCTAGTTCAAATCCTTTCTCCCTTTGGAAAGTAAAGTTATAGGGGCGCCTGGGTGGCTCAGTTGGTTAAGCATCCAACTCCTGATTTTGGCTCAGGTCATGATCTCATGGTTCATGAAATCCAGCCCTGTGTTGGGCTCTATGCTGATAGCATAGGGCCTGCTTGGGATTTTCTCTCCCCCTCTGCCCCTCCCCCTTCTTTCTCTTCCAAAGTAAATAACTTGTAAGTAGAAAAAACAAAATGAAGATCTATCCAAAATGTATTCAATACTCTTTATAAGTGATACTATTGCTACTATTAGAATGATACTATCAATCATGGTATTAGTAAGCTATACCCCCCAAATATACTCAAAATGTAAAGCTAAAGGGGTCCTTAAAATCATGTGGTCCAACTAGATCTTATAGAAAAGGAAAATGGAGCTAAAAAGTCGACTTCCACTTCCCCAAGACATAAAAACAATTAATGGCAAAACTAGATAGGGTGTTGTGTCTACAAAGTCCTAACTATGGAAAGAGCATGAGACTGTGTGATGGACAAAACTCATCTTCCTTAGTGTAGCTGTGTAACCTTAGGCAAGTATACTTCACATTTCTGAAGCTTGTAATCCTCAGTTGATGAGATTAAGAATTATGTTTTTGTCAGAGTATTCTGAGAACTAAAATAAGTAATATACAAGGGGCCTTGGGTCACTGTTGTACCCAAGATGGTGGGCAGATGAAGCAGTACAGCTGCCGGAAGGAAATCTGTCTGCTGAAACACTGCACAGGTCCTTCCACACTGGAATTGTACTTCTAGAAGTGTATCCTACGGGCAAATGCATGTTCAAGGATGTACTGCAGTTCTACCTGTATTAACAATTAAATACCTACCAAGAGGGAAATGCTGCCTAACCCAAGATTTTATAAAAAGTGGCAATGGCAAACCTTTCAAAACATGTTAAGTAAAAAGAGTGTCTTTGAATAATACATTGACTAGAGTTTTGAGCCAATTTTTGTCAAAATAAGTCATAAAATATGTATAATTATGTAGTATTTTTACATACGTTCTTATGAAGCCTCTTATGAGGCAGTGGTGTTGGGAGGGGGGAGGCAAATCAAGATAATTTTCATATTATATACACCTCTCCCTTTTAAAATGCTTACTATAGTAATACATTCATTTACCAGAAAACTTAGAATCTCTGGCATATAATGGATACTGAAGGTCTCTAGGTCCAGAGACCTCTATACCTAGTGTGAAAATCTGGTGTTAGATTGTTCCTATCATTGTCATTTTAACTTCAGACAATGTTAGAAAACAAATATTTCACAGACTACTCTGCCCCATTACAGAGCTTTTCAACAGTGCTTCAGATCTGGCTGTTCATTTATGACCCACACTAAAGGCCTGCATCCCAAAACCTGAGCTAGGAGATGAACAAAGGTTAATAAAAACACATAAAGGAAAGGCGGGGGCTGTCTCCCTCATCTGTTTGCTGTGTCATTTGTCTCTCTGTTAAACTGCAATAAAGACAATAAAAGGAAATCAGCTGTGAAAAATGAAAGAGCCTTCTATTCATAAAACAGTTCAAATGAGAAAAGTCTTTTAATAGGAAAAGGGCCACTACCATGCAAAGCAGTGAGTGGGAGAGTGACACATAAAACCCTTAAGACAATTCATTAACCACAAATTATTGTAGGCAACTCCAATCCTTTTCCCCAAGTCATATTTATGTTCTAACCATCAGAGTTATGGATGCCTTTAAACAAATTCTAGGACTGAGGTCTTTGCTGCAGAGAGTAGGCAATGGCACTCTGTTGGACTACAAGATCTTTCCTACTGATAGGAGTCCTTACAGGAAAGGTGGCCCCATAATAGGCATGGAGACAATGCAGTGTAGATGGTGGGCCAACCAGCTCACAAACAGATCTGACAATGTACTTCACTTAAACCAACTCACCCTCATGAATGATTAGATCAATGATCCTACAAAAGCTTACCACCCTCATCTCTGGACCACCTCACCTAAAATGAAGGTCATAATACATGCCAAACCTAGCTCTCAAAGCTATAATGATGCTTAGATGATAAAATATCAATACTCCAAATTGCTCCCTTTAAATTATCCACCCACCCAGATCCCACAGAGAGCACCCTGTTAAAAGAAGGAGGCCTATTCCCAGCCCTGATTATGGACCTCTCATTTTTCCACCTCTACCCTTCCCCCTTCTTCTCCATTTGTGAATTTACAAGACTGCAAATTAAGTAGTATGCTGAACAGCTCTGTATGTGATGGGAACAAAGACAACTTTATATTTTTATCCTTCTGCCCCCAAGTGCCAGCCCCACATAAAACTTTGGCAGACTCCTTCCTGTTCAAATTGATCCAAGGCAAATCTGTTCTTATCCTCTGTGGGACTACCCTTGAAAGGCCTCCCACTGGTCTTCTTGGAACTGGATGCATTTCAGTCGAAGTACTGACAGATTCAGCCTAATCTTTTCACCCTTCCTTCTCTCCATCCACAAACTACAATTTGCAAGGTAAATGAGAACACCCGGTTCAGAAATAGGACCTTACCATTTGGCAAGGGTTTTTAACTGGCAAAGAAACCTTCAGTCATGTTTGCTTGATTAGACTAATTGAAGCATGAGAGAAGGTTAGTAGATTGGGAAGGATATTTGTCATAAAGCCTCAAAGCCAAGTAAACACAATTGGGTGCTAGAAGACCGCTCTCTACTCTGCCATCAACTGACTTGTAAGAACAAGAGGTTCCCACTTAGGGACATAAGTTCTCTATAGCTACAAATGTAGCTATAGATATGTCCTTCAGGGGCATATTGCCCCTCTCCCCCGCCCCCCCACCCAACATCCATATCCTAGGGCTATTGTTCATGAGCCAGATCAGATTTCAGTAAGCCCTGTTTCTCATTCAGGCTCTCCTTCTGCAGTTTTGCTGTTGACTATCATACATGGACACCAAAAAGACCAAAACTAAAACGTGTTTGATATGCAATGTTGAGCCAAGTCAACCTCCATTCTTCCTAGGATAGCCAAGTAAAGCTTATTTTTATAGATAAAGGATTTGAACCAGTGAGCTGTCAGACAATGTTTCAGGGGGTGGAGGGAGGCAAAAATAAAACAACACTGCCTTAGTAGCATAACTGCTTTATAGATTCAGATAGTGCTTGGTTGGTTAGGACTAAATGCTTGATCTACCATGAGTATCAGTTGCCTATTTGTAAAACAACTAGGTTGAATTTTATCTTATCTAGGATTGCTTCAGAGCTAAAACTCCATCACTATGTGGGATGCAGATGTCATTTTTAAAATTTATGTTGCAGTTTTGTAATTGAAGTGTTTGTTCATCCACAGGAAAATACAGGATCGTCTGCCACCACTGCAGTTTTGTTGGCTCTTTGAAAAATCAAGGATCGGGTATCATAAACTTTAGATTACAGTCAAGAAATCTAAGGGACTCTACAGTTAGAACACACCCATGTCCTTTACCTCCCCTGGGTAATTTCCTTTTCTTTTTTTCCATTTTTCATTTTTGAAGGTGGTAATTGTATTATGACTATCACTAGAATGCAAGCTCCATGAAGCCAAGAAGTATTTTGGTTCTATTTCCTACTATCTCCTTTAGAAAACCACTGAGGTGTAAGTGGTATACTCTAAAACTCAAAAGCATACGGTAATTTCTAGTCAGAGTTGTGACCTGTCACAAGGTCTTCACTTGGGATGATAAATTCTGTGTCTAGATAGCAAAGGTTGTTGCACAACACTGAATGTACTTAATTGTCCTGAATTATACACTTGAAAACAGTTACAATGGTAAGTCTTGTGTTATTTGTATTTTACCACAAAAAATGCACAGAAGCTCACTAAAGCACTTTAAACATTATTTGTGCTTCCATTTTGCAGCTTAAGTATCACTGTTTACAGTTGCAAAGATTTTACATCACCAAGCAATAGTATCAACACCCTTGGACAGTGGTTTTCTCCAGGCAATGGAATCACCTAACTTCTCCACTTTTCATGTTTATGTTTAATAAACATGTGTAACTTTTTGGACTGAAGACCATTATAGCATTTTTTTTAATATTGAGAATGTATGTGGTTACATCTTTTGCACAGAGGATTTCAAAGAACTTTAAGTATGAGGAGAATATTAACCATTTGGGGATAATTGCCATGGGTATTATTTTCTTATGACATTCCACAGCCTGTTTCTATGTTTATGGCTCTTTCATTAAATGTTACATTTCGAGTTCATCCTGCATTTTGTATATAAACTACACCATTGGGTTTCTAAAAATTCCACTTAGAGGTTTATTTCAGAAATACATCCATCCACACACCTATATATACCTCTAATTTTAAACATATTAAGTTAGAATAGCCCTATTTTCTAAGTTTTAATGAATTAATGCACCTAGTCATGGACCATCAATAGCTGTTAAGGGAGAGGCAGCCAGACAACCAATGCCAAAAAATGGAAAAAAATCATTTATCGAGTAACATTGCTTTAAATAAGAAAAAAAAGAAAAAAAAGTCTACCTAAATCTGGTCAAGCTACATTCAATCCTCCATTTACAAAAGATAGACCAGAGGAACATACTAAATATAACAGAGGGGGATGCCATCATCAAAATCCAGACTGAAACTCTGCAGTACAAAGAACCTTGTTCCATCAACAAGGCAAAGTACCAAAATTTCAGACTCAATTCATACAGATTGTTTAGGAATTAGGATACACAGAAGTATTTGATGATAAGTTATTTAAAGGGGGTCCAAAATTGCAGCATAAAAAGATTCTAAACTCAGCTCCTCCCAGATATACAACTATGTGAGGATCATTTTCCTCTGAATAAGATCTGAAACAAGATAAACTGCTCTCCAACAAAGGATAAAAGGACTACATCAAGACAGGTAGAGAGGCAGGAACATAATCTCACCAAAAAAATCCTACCCCTTGAACAGTGGCCCTTATTGGGAGGGATCTCACCAGAGGGACACTTCTCCCAAAGGAATAAAGGGTTGATGCCCCACCTGGAGCATTCCGACCCCTGGGACCTGTATCAGAGAGGGGAGTCCCCAGAACATATGGCTCAGAAAACCAATGGTGTTGAGGTCCAGGGATCCCAAAGTGCAACAGAAAACATTCCTCTCTGGTTGGGCTCATGTGTGGACTCACACACCCGATGTAACAGGGAAGTGGGGAGGGACAGCACAGATAATAACATCAACTTCCTTGACTAGATGTAAGGGAGTCTCATTTGCTGATCTGGGAGCAGGGGACAGCTGAGATGCTCCCTAGAGAAGGAGGTGTTACCAGACACCATCGTTGCAGTCTCCACAGTCTGCTAGCATAGGCAGGGGGAATTCAGACGCATTGCCCCCTGCCTTGCTGTGACAGGCTGGGGCAAGCAGTCCCCACTCTGAAGCAGGCAAGCACCAAGTCATGATACTCCCCCACTCCCAATCCAGGACTGGTGAGGCAGAGTGAATCTGGCATTCTCCCACCAGCAGCCCAAGCCAGTGCTCCTACACAGATAAGGCACTCTCCCACTGCACTGCTGAAGCCCCGAGTGGGTGAGAATAGTCATTTTCCTCTCTGCGTTTAAAAGGACATTAAGAGTATCCCACACCCTGCACTCTCCAGCTGCCTAGCTAAAGCAAATAGGCACACACAGTCCATACAGGGACACCCCTTCACTTTCTGGCCCTGGTGGCCAAGACATCTGGTGTTTCTGAGCTCCATAGGACTTTAACAATCATAAAGATAGTTCTTTGTAAGCCACACACCCCAGGGCACTGCAGGGACAGCAGACTAAAACATAACCCCAGTCTTCCTGTGAAAAGGCCTATTTAATTGGCCTGGAGCTCATACCTGACAGACAGGATTCATGTTTCCCACACATCTAGAGACCAAGGAGGCACTCCCAGGGAATTTAACCAGGAAGACATCATCCTTGTACATACCTTAGCCTCCCCTACAGCTCAAGGACACTTCCTAGAAAGGAGTTTATACCCATGTCTGGAGACCCATTTTTTTTCTTCAACAGTCATCCAGAGAACACTTCCAAATCTCATCTGGAGGCCAGCAGGGACTACTATTGCTGTTCCACAATATTTACATGTTGCAAAACTGCTGCCTGAGGATCTGGTTTATAATCTGCTAAAACTACGTGTTAAAAGAAATTTCTCCCCTTGGAATGACAGGTTGTGGTGGATCCCCAAAAATTGTGTCATATGCATATCAGATAAAGGGTTAGTATCCAAAATCTATAAAGAACTTATTAAACTCAACACCCAAAAAACAAATAATCCAGTGAAGAAATGGGCAAAAGACATGAATAGACACTTCTCCAAAGAAGACATCCAGATGGCTAACAGACACATGAAAAAAATCCAGTATCAGAGAAATCCAAATCAAAACCACAATGAGATACCACCTCACAGTCAGAATGGCTAAAATCAACAACTCAAGCAACAACAGATGTTGGTGAGGATGCAAAGAAAATCTTTTTTGCACTGCTGGTGGGAATGCAAACATGCAGCCACTCTGGAAAACAGTATGGAGGTTTCTCAAAAAAATAAAAATAGAACTACCCTACCACCCAGCAATTTCACTACTAGGTATTTATCCAAGTGATACAGGTATGCTGTTTCAAAAGGGCACATGCACCCCAATGGCTATTGTTGACAGTGGTGCTATAAACAAAGTATGGAAAGAGCTCAGATGTCCATCGAAGGGTGAATGGATAAAGAAGATGTGGTGTGTGTGTGTGTGTGTGTGTGTGCATGTGTGTGTACACACACACAATGGAGTATTACTCGGCAATCAATGAAACCTTGCCATTTGCAACTAAGTGGATGGAACTAGAGGGTATTATGCTAAGTGAAATTAGTTAGAGAAAGAAATATCATATGACCTCAATCATGAGTAATTTCAGATACAAAACAGACGAACATAAGCAAAGGGAAGCAAAAATACAAAAACAGGGAGGGGAACAAACCTAAGAGACTCTTAAATATGGAGAAAAAACTGAGGGTTGCTGGAGGGGTTGTGGGTGGGGGTACGGGCTAAATGGGTAAGGGGCATTAGGGAGGACACTTGTTGGGATAACCACTGGGTGTTATACATATGGGATGAATCGCTGGAATCTACTCCTGAAATCATTGTATCATTATGTGCTAACTAACTTGGATGTAAATTTAAAAATAAATTTTTAAAAAAGTATATGGAAAAGAAAAAAAAATGGGGTCATATGAAGATTAAGTCAGGCACTTTGGACAATCCGTAGGAAGAGTAAGCCAGGTACTTTGGACAAAGGTTCAAGACACAAGCAAAAGCTAGGGCAAAATTGAGTAAGAAGGATCATCACCTAACAAGGCACTCCTTCAAGACAGAGGTAGCTATTTTATCTAATACTGAGAAACACAGTCAAACAAAATGAGTAAACAAATATACCCCCAAGAAAAGAACAAGACAAAATCTTAAAGACATACATGATAGGGACATAACTAATTGACCTGATTATGAATTCAAAGAAATGATCACAAAGAGATGCTCACTGAACTAGGGAGAAGAATGGATGAATATAGTGAGAACTTAAAGCAACAGAAAACATGACTAAGTACTGAGTTAAAGTTAGTACTAAGTCAGAGTTAAAGAATACATTAACTAAAGGGAAAAATATATTAGAGGGGTTCAACAGACTGGATAAAGCAGAAGAATGGCTCAGTGAGCTCCAAGAGAAAGCAATGGAATGCAGAACAAGAAAAAAAATTTTTTTTAAATAAACTTAGGGGGCCTCTTCTACAACATTAGGTAGAATAACATTTGTGTGATAGGGGTCCCAGAAGGAGAAGCAAGGAATAAAGGGGGGAAAAATGTACTTGAAGAAGCAATGATTGAAAAGTTCTAGGGGTGCCTGGGTGGCTCAGTCGGTTGAGTATCCGACTTCGGCTCAGGTCATGATCTTGTGGTTCGTGAGTTCAAGCCCCGTGTTGGGCTCTGTGCTGACAGCTCAGAGCCTGAAGCCTGCTTCAGACCCTGTGTCCCCCTCTCTCTCTGCTCCACCCCTGCTTGTGCTCTCTTTCAAAAATGAATAAACATAAAAAAAATTTTTTAAAAAAGAAAAGTTCTAACTTGGAGGAGGAAACAAACATCCAGGTCCAAAAAGCTCTGAGAGTCCCCAATAAGATAAATGCAAGGACAGCCACATCAAAACCCATTATAATTAAAGTGTCAAAAGTCAAACAATCTTAAAAGCACTAAGAGAAAAATTGTTACATCAAAAAAAATCCCAGAAGGTTATCAGATTTCTCAGCAGAAACTTTGAATATGTCCTGCCACTCCCTTCTGATCTGCAAAGTGCTAAAAGGAAACCTTTTCCAAACAAGAGTTTCCTAGACAAACCAACAACAACAACAAAAAAATTCACTACTAAACCTGCCTTACAAAAAATATTATAGGTATTTCCTTAAGCTGGAAAGAAATAGCACTAATAACATGCAAAGTAAAAATCTCACTGGAAAAGGTGAGATACACATAGTATATAGTAAAGGTAGTTCATATAGTATATAAAAAAAACGTACTAAGGTTAAAGAAAAAAATCTGTAAAACTAAGTACAACTCCAAGAGATAGAGAAAACAAAAGTGTAAAAAGTGACAACAAAGTGCAGCTGAGATGAGCAAAAATTTGTTTCAAATGTGTTCAAAATTAAGTTGCTATCAACTTAAAATGTACTCTAATATAAATAGAATGACACGTGTGAGCCTCGTGATAAACACCGAGCAAAAAACTGACAGAAAACGCACAAAAAAAAAAAAAGAATCTAAATATAACACTAAAGTTATCAAAGCACATGGGCAAAGAGAACAAAACTGAACTACAACAACAACCAGCAAACAATTAGCAAAATGCCAATAATTACATACTTACCAATAATCACTTTAAATGTAAAAGTGATTCTCCAATTCTAAATTCTCCAAGTCTAAATTCTCCAATTAAGACTGTAACTGAATGCATTAACACACACACACACACACACACACACACACACACACACACACACACACACAATCTATATGCTGCCTACAACGGCTTCAAGAACTAAAGAACACATAGGCTGAAAGTGAAGGAACTGAAAAAAGTCTGTGCAAATGGAAACCAAAAGAAAGCTGAGGTAGCTACACTCATCACACAATATGGACTTTAAAACCAAGAATGTAGGGGTGCCTGGGTGGCTCAGTCAGTTAAGTATCCGACTCTTGGTTTCAGCTCAAGTCACTATCTCAGTTTGTGGGATTGAGCCCCAAGTCGGGCTCTGTGCTGACAGCAAAGAGCCTGCTTGGGATTCTCTCTTCCCTGCCCCTCCCCTGCTTACGCATGCACTGTATCTCAAAATAAATAAAGTTAAAAAATAGTTAACACAAAGAATGTAGTAATAGACAGAGGAACACTTATAATGATAAAGGGGTCAATCCAGTGAGAAGATACACAAAATTGACAAAACTTTAGCTAGATTCACTGAGAAAAAAAAAGCTCAGATAAGAAGTGAAAGAAGTTGAAACTGATACCATGGAAATACAAAAGATAATGAAGAAACTACTATGAACAATTATACCCAAAAAAATCAGGCAACCTACACAAAAATTGGTAAGTTTCTAGGGATTTACAGTCTTCCAAGACTGAATGATAAAGAGATTAAGACTGTGAAAAGTGATTTAACTTCCTTGCTAGTCGTCAAGAAACCCAAGTCCAGAACTAGACAGCTTCACTGGCAGATTCTAAAAAACATTCAGAGCAGCATTAATACCTATCTCTTTCATTCTTCCAAAATACTTAGGTGGAAGGAAAGCTTACCAACTCATTTCATGAGGCTCACATTACCCTAGTACCAAAACCAGACACATACAAACCACACCACAACCCTACCCAAAAAAGTTACAGGCCAATATCCCTAATGGACATAGAGACAAAATTCCTCAACAAATTCAATACATTAAACAAATCCTACACCATGATCAAGTGAGATTTATTCGAAGGAAGCAAGAATGGCTCAATATCTACGAATCAACATGATACACCACGTTAACAAAATAAAAATCATATAATAGATGAAGGATTTGACCAAATTCAACAGCCATTTATGATAAAAGAGATGTAAGTGGCTATAGAGAGAATATACCTCAACATAATAAAGACCATATATAACAAACCCACGGCTAACATACGAGATGGTGACATACTGAGAGCTTGCCCTCAAGATCAGGTTCAAGGGAAGAATTCTCACTCTTGCCACTTTCACTCTATAATATTAGAAGTTCTAGCCACAGTCATTAGGCAAGAAATAAAATACCAATTAGGAATAAGTGTAACTGTCACAATTTATAGAGGACATACTATATACAGCAAATGCTAAAGACTCCACCAAAAAAAAAAAATAGATTTAGAAAAGTTGTTGGATACCAAATCAATAGACAAAAATCTGTTGTGTTTCTAGACACTAATATACTATCACAAATGTATCAAGAAAACCCATTTATAATAAGAAGAAGAATACACCTATGAATAAACAACCAAAAAGAGGTAAAAGAATGAAGGCTTTAAGATCTTGGTCAAAGAAATTGAAGACAAATGGAAAAATATTGCATGCCGATGGATCAGAAAGATTAATATTGTTACAAGGTCTATAGTACTCCAAATAGTCTACCAATTCAAGGCAATCCCTATCAAAATTCCAGTATTTTCTTTCACAGAACCAGAACAAATACTTCTTAAGTTTGTATGAAACCCACAGAAGACCCTTAATAGCTAAAATAATCCTGAGGACAAAAAAAAAAAAAAAAAAAAAAAAAAAAAAAAAAGAACAAAGCCAAAGTTTCACATTCTGATTTCAAACTATACTACAAAGCTGTAGTAATCAAAAGTATGGTATTGGCATAAAAACACACACATATGTCAACAGAAAAGAATGGAGAGCCCAGAAATAAACTCACACATAATTAATTCACTTGTAACAAATAAAGCCAAAAATATATAATGGGGAAAGTACAGTCTCTACAATAAATGGTGCTGGAAAAACTGGTTACATGCAAAAGAATGAAACTGGCCCACTACCTAACACCATATACCAAATCAACTCAAAATACATAAAAAACTTGAAGACAAACCTGAAACTACAAAATCTTTATGAGAAAACATTGATGGTAAGCTCTTTGACATCAGTCTTACCTGTCTAATTTTTCATTTGACTCCAAAGGCAAGGGAAACAGACAAAAATATAGTATTGAGACTACATCATACTAAAAGGATCTGCACAACAAAGGAAATCAACACAATGAGAAGGCAACCTATCACAGAAGATCTTTACAGATCATATCCAGGAAAGGGCTAATATCCCAAATCACTAACAACGTCAATTCAACAGCAAAACAAAAACAAAAACAAGTAATCCCATTTTAAAAGTAGGAAAAGGACCTGAAAGAATTTTTCCCCCAAATAAAGACCTCCAGTAGCCAATAGACATATGAAAAGATGCTTAATATCATTCATCAGGGAAATGCAAATCAAGACCACATATTACCTTACACTGCCAGAATGGCTATTATCAGAAAAAAAAAACAAGAAATGTGTTGTCAAGGATATGGAGAAAACGAGAGCCCTTGTGCACTGTTGGTGGGACCATAAACTGGCACAACTACTGTGGAGAACAGTATAAAGGTTCCTCAAAAAATTAAAAATACAACTATCATAGGACCCAGAAATTCTACTATTGGTTACCCATGCAAAAAGAAAAAACTCTAAATCACGAAGATATATGTCCTTATGTTCACTGCAGTATTTACAATAGCAAAAATATGGAAAAAACCTATGTGCCTATCAATGGATGAATGAAGATGTGTGTATATAGCCACAATGGAATGCCACTCAGCCATAAAAAGAATGAAATCTTTTGAAGAACATGGATGGGCCTTAAGGGTATCATGCTAAGTGAAGTCAGATGAAGAAAGAAATACATGTTTTCTTCTATATGTGGAATCTGAAAACCAAACAAAACCCAGACTCATAGATACAGAGAACAGATTGATAGTCACTGGGAAACGGGCGAGGGTACAAATGGGAGAAGGGAACTAATAAGTGCCAACTACCAGCTGTAAGTCATAGGAATGTAATACACAGAATGGGGAATAGAGTCAGTAACATTCTATTAATTTTCTAAGGGGACACATGATAACTAGACTTCCTGGAGGTGACCACTTTGCAATGTACACAAATGTTGAATCGCTATATTGTACACCTGAAACTAATATGTCAGTTATACTTATTTTAACCTGTGACAATACTTTTAAAAAATAAGCACAGCTGTATTATCTTTGGCAGTACTTAAAAATGCTTACAGAATAATCTGATATTTGGTGTTTGCCTCAAAACCAATACTCAATAAAGGGAAGCGGATAGAGGTATTCATTAAGCAATTTCAGTTTAGATCTTCTGAAGGTGGATGGTGAGTGCCTGAGGTTCATTTTTATCATCTCTACTTTAAATCATCTTCTGGATGATTTAAAAGTTAGGCAAAGTTCGAATAATTTTTTTTCCTAATTAAAAAAATGGTGGGGAGGGGCACTTGTAGGTTATTAGTTGTTTTTTTTTTCTTTTGAGTCTGGAGAACAAGATATAATTCACTCTAGTTAAATTCTGTAGCTATGTTCCTCCACTTACCACTGTCACATGTAGAAACCAAAAGAGTCCCTCATGACCTGTCTTCCAGGAATTGCAGAGATGTGACACATCCAGAACGTTCTAAATGGTCTATATCCTGATGCCATGTGGCTCTCATAAAGTAGGAAGAAACTATAAAGTGGCACAAAATAACCAATTTTACAAACTACTTTGGAAAATCTTTAATATTCAGTATTATTAAAGTACATTAGTCCATCTGACATAAAGTTGGAATGTAAACTGCATCAGGTTTGGAGAATTATGGTGTAATAAAAGTGTGCAGCAGAACTGGATGGTGGAATAGCTCTCTCAATCTCATTGAAATGTGTTCTGTTATCAATCATGGATATAAAACAGCACAGTTAAGAATTTGGCAAGGTAGAATACACAAATTTCCCCCCCCCCCAAGATGAGCATATATATCATGACTCATGTAACAAATATACAAATACATAGCAGAAAAAAAAATTTAAAAATCAGCATCAACATATTATAAAACATACACCACAGTTCAAAACACACTATTTGGTATAATTCAGGGACAGGGTACATTTGTACTGTGAGATAAAGCAATTATGTTGGTGTTATTAAGGACCATACTTTTGGCATAGGAGAGAGAATATATAGATGTTAAAAATCAAAGATTACATTTTTTTTTAAATCCCATCACCCTAAATTTGAATTGGCAGTGTCACTGTGCACTTGAAATATTATATACATATAAAAGCAGGAACTACACTGATAGCAGTGAGTGCTCCCAGTAACAAGATGGTCTATAACTTCTAAAAAGATTCTAGAAAAGGAGGCTTACAGTATGGAGAAGTGCATCTTTAGAGGTTAATAATTCCTTTCCCTACCCCCACCAAAAAGGATACAATTGTCTAACAACTATTTTGTTACTCTAAAAAAATTAACCAAATGCAAACAAGTGAAGATTTATGGAAAACTGCTGGCCCTTCAACTCAAGACATTATGTACCCTCCTTGTTTGGGGCTAAAATCCACCACTCACCTTCAGTTTTGTCAATGATAATGCAAGTACTGCCAATGTGGGGATGACCAAGATACCAGTAGCTCTCTCTGCCAGAGAGATTGGGCATAATTCCAGACACAGGAATTTTTATATATATATATATATATATATATATATATATATATATATACACAGAGACAGCATCATCAGTAGGACATAAATGGGAAACAGTTCTACTAGCCTAAGAGTGTGGTCCTGATTGGATCAAGAAGTGAACCAGACAGAAACTCATTAGGAAGGTCCTTGGAAGGAACACCCAAAGAGAGCTAAACTTCCCACACATCCCTGACTGGCGATCCATGCAAATATGGAAGATCTACTCAAGAGAGAGGAGTTGAAAGTACAAGTCAAATCTTTTCAGAATAGTGTGTTCATTTTGAGTAAATACCCAGTAGTAAATTATTGGATCATACAGTTATTAGATTTTAATTTTCTTGAGGTGGAATTTAAGAAAAAAAACCAACAATGAAAACAAAGACAAGCCAAAAACAAACTCTTAAACATTTTTTTTAAATATTTTTCAGGGACAGACTGAGCAGGGAGGGCCGAGAGGAATAGTATCAGAAGCAGGCTCCAGGCTCTGAGCTGTCAGCACAGAGCCCAATACAGGGTTCCAACTCATGAACCCAAGATCATGACCTGAACCAAAGTCAGACACTTAACCCACTGAACAACCCAGGCACCCACAAAAAACAGACTCTTAAATGTAGAAAACACACTAGTGGTTGTCAGAGGGGAGGTGGGTAGGAGGACTGAGGGGGGTAAAGGGGATTAAAGTACACTTATCTTGATGAACACGGAGGAATGTATAGGATTGCTGAATCATTAGAATACACACCTGAAACACTAGGTTATACTTGAATAAAGTAATTACTGATAAACAAAAAGAAAAAAAGACGACTGGGTAACTAGCACAACTCTGAATGTGTTCCCCATCCAACACATCATCAGCAGAGGGAGGAAGATTTACTGGCTTAACATATTTGAGCACAAGCTATTGCTTATCCACTGACTGACCATTAAGCTATGCGGATGCTGGGTGACTCCTAGGAAGCCAGGCTAGATAATAAAAAAAAAGCAGAGACACAAGCAACTACACACTGAAGGGGCAATAAATTGTGAAGTTTAAGTGCAGGTAAGTTACAGAAAATAAGACAAAAAAGAATATAAAATTTCTATAATATATTGTCTCAGCTGTCCAATTTAACAAAATATTACAGGATAGCAAAAAAAACAAACAGGCAATTGTAACCCATACTTGAGAAAAAACCCTCCATAGAATTAATGAGGAGAACTACATGTAGAATTTAGCAGCCCCAAATTTCAATGCAGCCATTATTCTGTCCAAAGAATTAAAGGAAAACCTATTCAAAGCACTGAAGGAAAATTTGATGACAAGACTCAAATAAGAGATCTAAAGAGAAAGTTCAAGACCAAAATGGAAATTCCAATTTAAAAATGTAGTAATGAAAATGAAAAATTTGTCAGATGGCCTCAATAGATTTTGATGGCTAGAGGAAGTAATGTGAGAAATGAAAGATTAAAGAAAAAGTGACACTTATCAGAAAATCACGAAATACCAACACACATGTAATGTGAATTGCAGGAGAAAACGAGCATAAGTGGCAAAAAAAAAAAAAAAAAAAAAAAAAAAGAAACCTGAAAAGATCCAAGTCATTACTCCTATCCTCATAGCAAGGGGGGGGGGGGGGAATCTTTAAAAAAATGAAAAATTCATCAATTTTCACAGACTCAGAACTGTTTTCACAGGGCAACAACCACCCTGAATATGAAGAGACAGTTGAATCTAGAGACTTACAGTAATAGTCTGTTTACTTGAGCAGAAGCCACTGGAGCAATTAACTGGTTGGAATATTTAACTGGTAATTTTGATCAATTTCTGGAACCTAGAGACTAGCTTGAGAGTGAAACTCCTGGGGGATGCATACTTAGAGGAACCTCCACACTTTTTTTTATGATTGGGAATCCCACTGTGCTTTTAGAGTGAGGAACTAACAAAAATCTTGTGTGGCTCTGTCAGAGGAAGGGTAAAAGTAACCATTGTGAAATGTGCCCATATCAGTCTCTATAACAAAGGTATGCTGCACAGTGGGAGAGACTATCCTACCCTATCCCACTTGGGAGAAGGCAATTTCCACTACTCCAGACCTATATGGCCCTTCCAGATCCACTTAAGAGGGAAATAAAATCCCAGCAAGCTCTTTAGTAGGTACTGACAAACTGATTCTCAAGTCTATTTTCTGAAAGGAAAAAGGTCTACAATCACCAACACAGCTTTGCGGAAAGTGGTCAGAATTAGGAGACGTTATTCAATACCAAGGATCACTATAGAGCTGTAATAATCAAGACAGCATGGTAAGGGCAAAAGCATGCTTTCATCATTAGAATAGAGGGCTCAAAAGGAGAACCACACAAATACAATCCATTGATCTTGACAAAAGAACAAAGGCAAACCAATACAAAAAGGAGTGTCTTTTCAACTAATGGATATCCACATGCTAAACAAAGTTTATACAGACCTTTTATCTCACACAAAATTTAAAAAGACCATAGACCTAAATGTAAAACATCAGACTATAAAACTTAAAGACGTAGGAGAGAATACCTAGATTACCTCAATCTGGCAATGAATTTTCACATATACCATCAATAACATGATCCATGAAAGAAAAAAATGGAAATTGGACTTTATTAAAATTAAGAAATTCTCTCGGAGTACCTTGCTGGCTGGCTCAGTTGGTAGAGCATGTGACTCTTGATCTCAGCATTGTGAGCTGGCATCCCACATTGGCCGTAGAGAGGTCTTAAAAATAAGGTTTTTTTTAATTACCTCATAGACCCTTAAAAAACAAATGATACAGTAGGAGAAAATATTCTAAAGACATGCATTTGATGAATTACTTGTATCTAAAACAAACAACTCTTAAAACTCCACAAAAAATAAAAACCAGATACTCACTGAAGAGGATACATAGATGGCAAATATATGGAAAAGACAGACATTAGTCATTAAGGAATTACAAATTAAAACAACGAAATCCTCCTAAGCACAGATTGGACAAAGTCTAAAAATTTGCCAATACCAATTGCATCCAAGAGTGTAGAGTAAAAGGAGCTCCTATTCATTTCCTGGTGAATTTCCTGGTGGCAAAGTGGTATGGCCACATCAGAAGACAATTGGGCAGTTTCTTACTTAACCAAACATAGGCTTAGCATACAATCCAGCAATCTCGTATCTACATATTTACTCAAGTGTTGGGGTAAACATGGCCACACAGAAGCCTGCACATTTATAGTAGTTTTATCCATTATCAAGAATCAGAAGCAACCAAATTTCCCAGAATAAGTAAGTAACGTAACTGTGGTAGGACTATACAATGGAAAATTATTCAGTGATAAGAAATAAGGTATCAAACCATGAAAAGGCATGGATGAATACTAATTGCATACTGGGGAATAAAATAATTTGAAAGTCTTTAAAGACTCTAATTCCAGTTATTTGACATTCTAGAAAAGACTAAAGTAGAAGAACTGTGAAAGTTCTGGGAGAGGAGCAGGAGGGCTGAGTAGGTGAACCACAGAAATCTTACAAGGATAAAATTATTCTGTATGATACAGTAATGGTAGTTACATGGCATCATGCATTTGTCAAAACCCACAGAACTCCACAGCACAAAGAGTATATCTTAATGGATGCACATTTTTTTTTTCAACGTTTATTTATTTTTGCGACAGAGAGAGACAGAGCATGAACGGGGGAGGGGCAGAGAGAGAGGGAGACACAGAATCTGAAACAGGCTCCAGGCTCTGAGCCATCAGCCCAGAGCCTGACGCGGGGCTTGAACTCACGGACCGCGAGATCGTGACCTGGCTGAAGTCGGACGCTTAACCGACTGCGCCACCCAGGCGCCCCAATGTATGCACATTTTTAAAAGTCATTGAGGATGTTAGGAGAATCCTAGTATGGAATATAGAATGTGATTCAACTAACTAACGTGTATGTAACACGTACAATAAAACCTCACTGACTTGGTTTTGGGAACAGCACGCTGATCTAGGTAATTTTGGCAATGAGTCATCTGTAAAACTAATAGCAAAAAAGACTGCACATAAGCACTGCTCTTTAACTGATAAAGGTGTTTCCCATGGGGGTAGGAATTAATTCTAATATATACAGATAAACTGTGTTTGAACAATATTCAGAATAAATGGTAGGAGCCAGGTCTCCCACTATTGCAGTCAGTTTACAAATAAGGGTGTGAAAGAGGCATAGAACGATCCATATGGTAATGGACTGGAGTCCGAGACATCAGCATGAACTCAGGTTCAGCTTAAAATACAGATGATTATATAGGGAATTACTTCTAGTTATATGCATATACATGAGCTAGTAAAAACACATTTCCTTGCTCTGTTAGCTGAGAGGACATACAAGCAATGATACTCCAGTTAAAAAGTACAAACAGCACTCAGATCTTAATTCCTGATTCTTAAATACTCCATTCTTAAACACCATTCTTAACATTGTAAGACAGGGGAAGGAAATATACAAGGTGAGCCTAGAGCACATCGTAGTGCCATAAACTAAGAAAATGTACGCTCAGTCAGTTAAGTGTCTGACCCTTGGTTTCAGCTCAGGTTGAGATCACAGTTTGTGGAATCAAGCCCCACATCAGATTCTGCACTGACAGCTCAGAGACTGGAGTTTGGTCACACCAACACTCATCATTTAGTTTGATAATATGTGCCACTGATGCATGTGAAATGGCATTTTTTTTGGTATTCTTCCCCAAAACACTTAACACCAGTCTAACCACAAGGGGGGGAAAAGGCAAATCCCAAAGTAGAAATATTATAAAAAATATCTGACCAGTACTCCTCAAAATTATGAAGGTCATCAAAACCAAGGGACATTTGAGCAAGTGTCACAGCTTTGAGGGATGTAAGATAACATGATGACTAAAGGTAATGTGATATCCTAGATGAAAACATAGAACAGAAATAAGACATTGGGTAAAAACTAAGCAGTTCTGAAAATCTTATGAACTTTTGTCAATAGTAATGTCTCCTAATCAGTTCAGCAACTTTAACATACCATAATAAAATATTAATAGGGGAAAAAAGGTATTAGATGTACAGATCTTGACTTCCCAGGATGATGGGGTTAAATCCTTAGAAACCCATTTTAAGTTGGAAAAATCTCAAGTCAAAAATTCATCTAATAAACCTAATTTATCTAATAAAGCTATGAACATCATAGCTCAGCCTAGTGTACCTGAAATATGCTCAGAACACTTATGTTACCCTACAGGTGGGCTAAAATAAAACACAAAGCCTACTTTATACTTAAGTGTTAATATCTCATGAAATTTACTGGAAATCTCCTTGGAAGTGAAAAATAGAATGGT
This sequence comes from Felis catus, assembly GCF_018350175.1. Taxonomy (NCBI): domain Eukaryota; kingdom Metazoa; phylum Chordata; class Mammalia; order Carnivora; family Felidae; genus Felis; species Felis catus. The sequence goes on along the minus strand of NC_058379.1, from coordinate 62,853,968 downwards.
CATATGGGTACAGAATGGTTCTAAGTGAATGCGTTCTTTATCACTGTGATTACATGTCTGGGAACTGTGGCTCTCTGCTACTGTCCAGTATTGTAGAGTACCCTAATACATATCGCTAGCCTGGGAAAAGTTCAAAATTCAAAGTACAGTTTCTAATGAATGTGTCACTTCCATACCATCATAAAGTCAAAAAATTTTAAGTCATGAATTATAGGAATTCTCTGTACTAATAGTGCTCTATAAATTTTAAGCTGTTCTAAAAATATATATATTTAAGTATTTAAATGGTTGAAACTTTATAATTTGATTTTAAAAACAACCAAGAAGCTCAATGAAACCCAGATATTATAAAAACACAAATACCTAGACACATCATTGCCCAAGTCCAGAAAACCAAAGACAAAGAAAATCCTGAAAACAGCAAGAGAGGAAAGAATCCCATGCAAAGGAAAACAGTACTATTTAAGGTTGACTTCTGAATCAGAAGCAACAGGGGCCAAAATACAGTGGACATAGTCAAAGTGCTGTCAAACAAGAATCCTAAATCCAGTAAATCTCTTCTTTTAAAAAAAATAAAATGGAAAAAATAACGCCCTTCCAGGTAAAGTCTGAAAAAAGTTGCTGCCACGAAGTCTGCCTTACAAGAAATATTATAAAAGTCCTTCAGGATGAAATAAATTAAGCCTGTAAAATAACCTATACCCATTAGAAAGAAATTAATACATCCAAAAATTGTAAATATATAGGTAAATAAAAGACCACATAGATTTCCTGAAATTCTCATAGTACTTTTTTGAAGATTGTATAAGACAATAAAAACACTGTATTTAGGGGATTTAAAATTTATAGAGACCGCTTATATAGTACCATAATAAGAGAAACAGGAGACTGGAAGACATTAAGCCATTTTAGATCAAAGTTGCCATATTTTACAGTAATTAAGTCCCTATTTATCTGAAGTAGATGATAAAGATGTATAATGTAATCCCTACCAACTACTAAGAACTCCAAAAAGCTATTTAAAAAAATAGCAGATACAGTTACAGAACTGAACTCCCATGAGTCAAAGAAGAAACCCCAAGGACTAAACATCTGAACAATTGTCCATGGAAATATAGAAGCCTGGAATAGAGGCCAAGTGGCAGCACTTAACCATCTCAAGCAAAGTGGTCAAAATCACCGTAGTAGGCAACAAGGATGGAACAGCCTAGTGTTGACCTAGGAACAGGGTGGACAGACATCAACACTGCTGATTAACAAGTCACAATGAAAACAGATAATAAGTGGGTAAGCATAAGGAATAGGTCATTCACCTTATGAAAAATCCTGATACTTGGCCTCTTTCCATAACAAAGTCAATCCTCAGACTCAGGACCCATCAAATCCAAGAGAATCCAGGTCCTGAAGATAAAGTAAACCCACAGAAAGTATTCATACTCATGCTGTCCACAGTCTTCCTGACATGTGACTATGGCTCCTTATTCAGACAACCACACACTGGAGAAAGAATAACCAGATATTTCTAAGCTAGGTGTCCACACAGGCTATGAGGTGATGCTGAGAAGCAGTGACCCCAAGAGTCCTCATGATCTCCTGCTAAAGTTTGAGTGTATGGGGCTCAGGCAGTAAAAAAAAAAAAAAAAAAAAAAATACTGACCCACGTCCAGCTCAGAGTGCCCAATATGCCTAGGGGCACATCTGGTAAGAATTTCTCAATTCCAAATTGCTTAATTAGAAGGGACATGAGTAACAGTCCAGAAACTTCCTATTGGCTCCTAAGCCTAAAAAGCAAGACCTAATATAGTAGGAAAAGTCAAATGGAATTCCCTGAGACTTCTCCTTTCAGTCAAGATAGGAATCAACAATATCGTATCATGGAAATAGAGGAAATCAATGCCACTTTCAAAGACTTAAATACGTGATGGCAGTGCCATCTTTCCCTATTCAATTCCTTGATGTGGCTCCTGCAAGAAGCCCAGCGAATCAGAGAAATGGATAGTGAACCACTGCAAACCTAATCAGGTAGTAGTCCCAAGTACAGCTGCCATAGCAGAAAGGTTATCTTTAGTAGAGCAGATTAACACATCCCTGGTTATATGATAGTTCTATACCTGGAATATTTACCAATACAGTCTTTTGGTATTCACCAGAAAGGAGAATTAGAAGCAGTTTGTTTTCACTTCGGGCAAGCCATATAAATTTGTAGGTCTTGAAAAGCCAACTTAATTATCCTGCTTTCTCGGGAACCCTCTTGCACTGTTGGTGGGAATGCAAACTGGTGCAGCCACTCTGGAAAATAGTGTGGAGATTCCTCAAAAAATTAAAAATAGACATACCCTATGACCCAGCAATAGCACTGCTAGGAATTTACCCAAGGGATACAGGAGTACTGATGCATAGGGCCACTTGTACCCCAATGTTTATAGCAGCACTCTCAACAATAGCCAAATTATGGAAAGAGCCTAAATGTCCATCAACTGATGAATGGATAAAGAAATTGTGGTTTATATACACAATGGAGTACTATGTGCCAATGAAAAAGAATGAAATATGGCCCTTTGTAGCAACATGGATGGAACTGGAGAGTGTGATGCTAAGTGAAATAAGCCATACAGAGAAAGACAGATACCATATGTGTTCACTCTCATGTGGATCCTGAGAAACTTAACAGAAACCCATGGGGGAGGGGAAGAAAAAAAAAAGAGGTTAGAGTGGGAGAGAGCCAAAGCATAAGAGACTCTTAAAAACTGAGAGCAAACTGAGGGTTGATGGGGGGGTGGGAGGGAGGGGAGGGTGGGTGATGGGTATTGAGGAGGGCACCTTTTGGGATGATCACTGGGTGTTGTATGGAAACCAATTTGACAATAAAGTTCATATATTGAAAAAAATTTTTTTAATTAAAAAAATTAAAAAAAATTATCCTTTCTGTTAAAATATAGTTCAACAGGATCTGAACCATCTGGACATTCTGCAGAACATCACACTGTCCATTATATAGATGGGAGGTTTATCAAACCTGATAATAATTGACAATTACAGATGCCTTGGTAAGATAAATGCATTCTATAACATCAAAGATACATCTCTAAGGTTCAGAGACCTGCCTTATTGGTCAAGGTTTTGGGGGTTTGGTGATCCAGAGCATACTAGAATAGCTCCCTCAAAGTAATTATACCTGGCAACTCCTACCATTAAGAAACAGTGATTGGTAAGCCTCCACGTTTTGGAAGACACATATTCCACACTTGGGAATCCTGCTCAATCCCATTCATCAGGTCACAAAGACTGTAAAGTTTTAAGTGAGGCCCAGAGCAATACAAGATGTTTATATACTGGAGTAAAAAACAGGAAACTCTACTAGAGTTCTAATAGTGAATTGAAAGCAAAACTTCAAGGTTTCTGAAGCAACACCATACCAACTTTAGCAGATAACTACAGAGGATTCGAAAAGTGGCTCTGCATGCTACTTGGCACTGGTAGAAACTGAACATTTATCGAGTACCAAGTGACCCTTAGACCACAAATGAACACGATACACTCCATACTATTAGATGCATCAAGCTGGAAGTTTGCATGGGCCAAGAAAAACCCATCATAAAGTGGAAATTGTTTCATAAATCAGGTTTGGGCTAGTCCAGAGGTCCATACATATGGTCTTATGAGACATTCTCTATCAGCAGCTGGAGGAGGAGTAAGACAACCAAGCTTGGTTAACAGGTAAATCAGCTTGGTCTGTGGATACAAGACAGAAACAGACTGCTATCTCATTACAGATCCACTCATACAGGTCTTTGAAAGACAATGGTGAGAAGAAATACTCTCAATGTCAAGGATTCAAATGGAACAACTTGCTACTCACTTTATGTAGAAAATACAGTGGCCCAAAATTAGGATATACTTGTACTTACATGAAGTGGTAAATGATTTGCCTATCTGATCAGAGGCCTTGAAGTTGCAATATTAGAAAACTGAGTGCAAGAATATCCAAGAGGTGAATGTTGGATTTAGGGGAGTGGGCACAAAATGTGAGCATCTTTGGACTGCACATAAATGCCCAACAGAAATTATCAACTGCAGAACAAGTCCAAGCAACCAAGTGGAGAGGTCTTCTCAGGGATCAACCAGCTTCTTTCTTCTAACAAGGGCTCCTCCAATGTGATCAACACTGAATTAGCCCAAGTGACAGACACAGGGCTATGCATGGCTCATAGGGTTCATAATGTCAGTAAGGCTAATGTCCAATATCCGAGCAATAGAGGGCAATGCTGAGAGCTTCCAGTAAAATACCAAATCTGACGAAGACCAGTGTCTCATGGGAAGTTGATTTATTGGACATCTAACTTCTCAGAGTCTTGTTTTATCTTGGCTGGCTCATATTCCAGATAGTTTACCTTCTCTACTCACAAAGCCTCAGACAGCATGACCATCCGCATTGGTTTCCTAGGGCTGCCACAAACTGGAAACTGCAAACAAAAATCTATTCTTTCACAGTACTGGAGGCCAAAAGTCTGAAATCGAGGTGTTGGCAATTTTGGATCTTTCTGGATGTTTGGAAGGAGAATCTATTCCAGGCCTGTCTCCTAGCTTTAAGTGGCTGGAGCAATCCTTGGCATTCCTTAGCTTGCAGACACATCTGTTCAAACTCTGTTTTATGTTACCTTCTTTAGGTATTCTTCCCTTCTCTTTTCCTACACACAGCACTTGTCATTGGATTTAGGGCCTACCCTAATCCAGGACAATGATTTCTGCCTTGTCATTTTGGGTCCCTTATGTCAAAGAGCTACTAGGCACAAAAAAGGAGTCACCTTGCTGGAAGAAGTAATTAACCTGAATCATTATGAAAATGTACAACTGATACTACATGATGGGGCAAGGAAGAAATTTGATACTCTGCTAATCCACTGGGGCATCTTGGTGACTTCATACCCAACTGTCACTATAAATGGGAAGATTCAGAAACCATAGTCTGATAAGGGTATGGTAACCAGAGACTAAGACCCCTCAGTAATGAGGGTCTGGATGGGTCACCCTATTAAGCCAGCCATGAAGATCAGAAGGGATAACCAATTGGGAGCCAAACCTAGAATGGGTAATGGGTGAGGGGCAGAATTACAACTCAATTTGAAGTTCAGGACCAATTAAATTCAACTATTCTCCTTGCTTTTTTAAACAAGATTATCCAGAAAAGGTCACAAACATACTGGCACAGTTGTGTTTGAATGAAGTCATCTGAATGTGAGAAAGGAATTTAAATTGTGCAAGGACTGTACTTCCCTTGAAGCCCTTGGTGCCTGGAGCCAAATCCCCTTCCCTGAGCTTGTATACACAGACCCACCCATTGTTAGTAATGGCTGACAAATGCTCAAAACTGTCCCTTTCTCCAAATTTCCCTTGGCTAAATGCCAACAGGAGCAGTCTCATTCAAGAGGTTAAGCCTTGCCACCAAGGATGCTCAGGGATATGGTAAGTACAAAAGGTTTGTCCCTTTGCTTTACATAGCCTATCTCTACACTATGATTTGTGCTACACAAAGAGCTTAAGACCAAAATATAGCTCATCTTTAGCTATATATAACTAATCTTTAGTTAATTCTCCTGCTAGGCTTTCTTTTCTTGCTGTATCTTGCTTTCCTCAGTATTCTTCTCTTGAGGAGTTATGCACTCAATAACTTACAGGAATCACTAACCCTGACTCTGCTTCTAGAGAACATATGTAAGGTATAAACCAAACATAACATGGTTTCTGAAAGACTGAAAAATTAAGCAGAAATTTTAGTACTCTCACAATGTTAGTAAGGAAAAGAAATGGTATTCAAAGCCCATAAAGTAAAGGGATCCTGATAAATATTTCAGGCTTTTACTTAGGATACCCAAAGAGCTATACACTCAACTTCTAATTAGCTCAATCCTAACTAGCTTCTAACTATATTGATGTGATCTGCCACTATCTTCTCTGTAGGGAGACCAGAATCTCTTCCTTTTTTCATAAACTATGTCTGGCATTCAATGACCAGGCATAGGAAAAAAAAAAAAAAAAGGACCAAGAGTTTAAATAGCAAATAGAAATAGACCCACAAGTGATCCAGATTTTTAAGTTAATAGACATAATTAAAGTATTACAGTCAAGACACTAAATAAGATATAGTATTTCAGACAGTAACTTTTTTACTACAGTGAAAATTCTAGAATTGAAAAACAATTGAAATTAAGATGGGAGTTTAACAAAGTTGAAAAAAAATTGATGAAACGAATAAAAAATGGGAACACATTGGGGTGTCTGGGTGGCTCAAGCTGGGCATCCAACTTCGGCTCAGGTCATGGTCTCAACGGTTTGTGGGTTCAAGCCCATCATGAGGCTCTGTGCTGACAGCCTGCTGCGGATTCTGTATCTCATTCTCTCTCTGCCCTCCCCCACATGTTCTCTGTCTCCCAAAAATAAATTTTAAAAAAAATTAAAAAAAAATGGTAACACAGGGCTAGGAAGCATACAGACTTAAACAAGGAGAAGATAGGATAGGCACAAGATATATGGGCTACAAATTTTTATAGCATTAATATACATCTAATTCAGTAGTTAATGTCAGACAATTCTGCCTTTTAGCCCAGAGGACATGTGGTAGCATCTAAAGATTTTTTTTTTTCCAATCAAAACTTCTAGGAGGTTGCTACTGGCATCTAGTAGGTAGAGACCAAAAGTACTGTTAAGCAATCCTATAATGAATTTGACTCTCACAGATATTAATTATTTGATACAAAAATTTCCATAGAGCTGTTGACAAGCTTGGATATAAACAGTCTAAGGAAGAGAACAGAATCTGGCAGAAGCAATATTTAAAGAGATAATGGCTAATATTTTTCCAAAACAAAATACAACAACACAAGTACTTAAAAAAAAAAAAAAAGCTTAAGTCTCTTGTCAGCTAATTAATCATATGCACTTACTGGATTCTATCCCAAAGAGGCAAAAGAAATGTCATTCAGGGAAGTTTTAACACTGGCTAAACCTTTAATAGTTTTTAAAAAATCATTTTTTAAAGATAGTGTTCCTTTTTTTAATCTATTTTTTAAGTTTTATTTATTTCAAGAGAGCGAGTAAGGGATCAGAAGAAGGGCAGAGAGAGGGACACAAAGAATCCTAAGCAAGCTCTGTGCTAGCAGGGGCTTGAACCCATGAACCACGAGATCGTGACCTGAACAGAAACCGAGAGTTGGATACTTAACCAACTGATCCACCCAGGTGCCCCAAGAAATCATTTTTCAAAAGTTTTATAGTGTATATTTGTTTGTTTTTTGAGAGAGAGAGAGCGAGAGCGAGCGAGCATGAGCAGGGGAGGGGCATAAAGAGAAGGAGACGCAGAATCTGAAGCAGGCTCCAGGCTCTGAGCTATCAGCACAGAGTCCCATGTGGGGCTTGAACTCATGGACCTCAAGATCATGACCTGAGCTGAAGTTGGAAGCTTAACTGACTGAGCCACTAATACTTGCCTACCCTGTCTTAATCCATGATGCTGCTTTGAAATTCAGCAACTGGATATACTTTCAGTTCAGACCACCCACCCGCTTTCAAAATCACTATCAAACTATTCTGACTGCATGTTTCAGTCACACAGACTAGACATACAGTAGTGCAGTCACCACAGACACTAAAATACTAGTACATCTAAGTGGGACACAGTGTCAACCATAGCTCACTGGCTCCCACCTCTTTAAACACTCTGTAAAAACGAGGCTTTCCTATAGCAAGTGCTAAGCACGTATGTTGGTGCAATGCATGTACTGATTGTGACTGGCTAAAATTTTGTTTGAATAATAAAACTTTATACTGGTATGTCCCATTCTTTATAAAATCATTGAAAATACAAACCTATGGTCATCCCTTAGCCTATCCTTTAAATACCCTTCTCATGCAGATTTGCCATACTCACTTCCAGGGACAAAACACAACTGCCCAGCCTCCTCATGACCAGAGTGATCCTTCTTCTATTCTCCAGAAAAATATAGCCAGTTTCTCATTCTTAAGAGATCTATCCTCAGATATTTGTACTTTTAGTGTCCATTCTTCCATATTTAATCTTAGTTTGTAAGCCTCACATACTAGCTAGCATAATGCTGTGCACCCACATTACTTAATATGTACTGAATAGCTGAATAAGTGAACAAATACATGTATGTATGTCCCTTCAAAATAGAAGTGAATTATTCAATAGTAATCGATGTCAAGTCATCGCCCCACAGAGTAAAGGACATGAATTTGTTAAATTGATGTTCTACTTGGATAGAGGCCACTTTCCAAATGAATGTGTCCAAATTCCCATTATGAGTGCCTGGATATGGGGCCGTGCTGTGTTTTCTGCAGAAAGCAACTGTTAAGAGTGCCAAGAAAGAACTCCTGTGAAACCTGGTGGGACCTTCATTTTATCCAGTTTCCAGATTGTAAAGTGATTGCTTTGGGTTTCTACTATTTCCCATTCTCATTACACTCTTTGTCACCAGAATGGATTTATGTGGTGCCATATTCTGCACACATTACAATGTTTGTCAAGATAATGAATAGTCTGAAAATTTGAATTTCCAATACAGTCAGTGAATTATGAAAGTGTGTCTTAAAATATTTCCTCATTCTGCTCACTCACTCAACAGGCTCAGCTCTCCCTCCTCTCAAAAACCTAACTGTTGCCAGGAAGAGGTCTAAGAGGTCAGTGAAGCAAAGATTAGAATATTGAAAAGGTCAGTGTGGCACGGCCACTTCTTTAATTCACACCACATATTAGACATTAAAATTCTAGGTTCTCACTCTTATGACAAATGAGAATAGAAAAATAGCATAAAATTAATCGGTAACACTTTTTAAAGTGACAAACGGTTATTAATTTCTTTGGTATTCATTACAATAACATTAATCATAAAAAACTCTTTGAATGTAAAAGTAGCTATGTGCAGTTCCATAGGAATTTGGTGGTAATTTAGCATTCATTAATGTCCATTTACAATGAAGTGTTACTGTATTAATCCACTTTCCTGTGACAAAACCTGTAATGGGAGAAAGACAAAGTCTGCTCCTTCTGTAGACTTCCCATTTCAATTGTGAAGCCAACTTGTGTCTTTAGTTAAGACTCAAATTTTAAGTGGTCTCTTGGTTATTATGGTTATCCCAAGTCCAACGTTCAAAGAATGTGAAAAATTAAGAGGATCTGGATACCAAGGAGCATAATACTTTTAAATTTATGTCCATGAGTTTCCATATTATCTGCAAGCTACTCTCGCAACTTAATGCCACTAAACAGAAGATTCAATCCTCTTAGAGGTAGATGACTATTCCAGGTGTAAGCCCTAAACTTAATTCTGGCTTGTCGTCTTGTTGCGAATCATTAAAATGGAAAGATAATGTCCATTCTGGAGGCAGAGAAGAATATAGATGGAAAAGTGAAACCCAAAACAAAGACCACCATCTCGTAATTCATTAAAGCTATTCAGATTTCATAACCTTGTTTATTCCACTGAAACCAATTCCATCAAAAACAAAACTACCAGAGTACTAGCCAACTTCTCAGAAACGCCTGTAACATCAGCTTGTTGTTCTTGACAATTTTTCATCAACCAATACCATCAGATACAACACTAGACACTATTTTAAGTAGTTAACATGCATTAACTAAGCCAATCCTCTCAGCATTATCATGATCATCCCTACTTTATACAGATGGGGAGAGGAACACAGTGCACACAGCTAGCAACTGGCTAAGATCTGGCGCCTGCCAGTCAAGCACTTGAGTCTCTCCTCTGAGAAATTACACTTTGCTGCCTCTTGTCTTCCCAAATAGGTGGTCTGCAAGAACATCTGGTATGACAGTAGACTGGTATTCCAGAAACTTTAAAGGAAGCTCAATTTCCTACAAAATCAGGAAGAACAAGAATTTATCCCTCCAAATCAGACCTTTCAGGAAGAAAAAAAAAAAGTATGCTGCAACAGGTACCAGGAGTTACTGATCCCTTCAGCTCTAGGGCAGCCAGATGGAGTCTAGTGTAGCCTAAGCCAACAGGCCAGTAGTAACCATCATCTGCCTCCTCCAGGCTGCATGGAGCATATTAGAGAGGAGCAGGTCTGAAGTACCACACACCCCCAGGCCACTGGCAAGATAAGTGACGCCTGTCAGGGGCTGCTGTGTGCACTGCTGGGCTGAATGCAGATGGGGAGGTGCTGTATTCCCTGACAATAAACTTCAGAGGCCAGCTGCAAAGCACAGCACTGCTGTTGAAATGAAGAGCCAACAAAGCTGTGATAGGTCGTATTCTGGGTAAACAAGGAGCCTTTCTACCTGTGGCCCAAGGTGTGGCCACTCGGGGTGAGGTAGGGGCTCAGGTGGAAGTGCCTGGTGTGTAAGTCTTCAGGCAGCGCCCTGAATCTCTGCCTTCATATACACAGAAACTTCTATCAGTCTGCAGCTGACATGCCCTTTTATTAGCAACCAAGTTATCTAAGAGTGACAGCTCTAACAATCCATGCACGTTCTGCAAATTAGAACTCCATTATTATTTCTAAATACTTACTATCAAGAAGTTCAATTAGATTTTAATCTTTTCACATTATCACAAGAAATGTCAACATTTAGTCCATGAAAGAAAAGAGCTGTTAGATCCTTAAATGTAATTTCAGCAGTTGTAAATTGTAAAATAATTGCAAAAATTGTTTTAAGTTTCTTCTGAAACCATTTGTGGAATAAGATTTCTTGGTTGACAAAGACAATCAACAGTTTGAATATATCACTAAAATCTTGATCAGAAATTGTATGTAGTCCTTGCAAACATTAACTCTGTATTAAAAAGCTGAAGCCATCAGGGTGCCTGGGTGGCTTCAGCTGGTTAAGCATCCGACTTAACCGACTTAACTGAGCTCAGCTCATCATCTCACAGTCCAAGGGTTTGAGCCCCGTGTCGGGCTCTGTGTGGACAGCTTAAAGCCTGGACCCTGCTCTGTCTCTCTCACTCTCCGCCCTCCCCTACTTATACTGTTTTTCTCTCAAAAATAAATAGAACAATTTTTTAAATGTTTATTTTTGACAGAGAGAGAGAGAGAGAGAGAGAGAGAGAGAGAGAGAGAGAGAGAGAGAGAATGAATGAGCATGGGAGGGTCAGAGAGAGAGGGAGAGACAGAATCCGAAGCAGGCTCCAGGGTCTGAGCTGTCAGCATGGACCTGACACAGGGCTCAGACCCACAAACCATGAAATCACAACCTGAGCTGAAGACAGACACTTGAGGTGCCCTCCACCCCCAAAAGTTTTTGAAGCTGAAGCTCAGATTTCTCTAAAAATGAGTTTAAGAAGTATATTTTTGTTGTTGTGTATTAGCAGAAAAGGTAATGACTGTTTTCACCATTTCACAGAGAACTCCCTCAAGTCATGAAAATACCCCAGAATGCTATACAAATATTCTCATGAATAGGTCGCGAAGTACCACTCCAGAAGGTACCTGGAAATGAAGACACAGCAGGAGCAAGCTCATAAAAACCTGAAGCAAAAGCATCCTAGGAACAAAGGAGTTTTAAAGTTCCCCTGACTTTCTAAAGGTTTTAAAATATTTATCATGCCCATGAAGACTTTTTTTCAAGTGATAAATTCTCATCAGATTAAAAAGTAAACTCAGCTGAGAACAGGGAATCAGGTTTTGAACTTGATAGGTCAGGGAGTGCTGCAGGGAGCCTGACAAAAACCTCCCTTTGAAGATCCTTGTTATGTACATGCAAGCACCTGGCACCTTGCTCTGGAGAAGGGACATTTGCTTTCCTTCTGATTCCAACATCTCTGCCCCTCTAGAGTTCATCTGTGAACCTCCAGCATCACCACCTTGGCTACCCCTTTCGTACGCAAGCAAATGAACACAAGTTCTGGGGCTGCCCTTTGTTCTGTGCCCCTGCCGCACAGTCTCACTTCCCCTATGTAGGCAGAGGTGCTTGATGACCTAGTCTTCAGGATTGAGAGCTCCTTGCAGGGAGGTTCTTCTCACACCCCGTGCTCCTGATAATACTTCGCAGAAGGTGCACATGGCATATGGTCTCCCTCTGCCACACATTTGCTGACTTTCATTGTATGAAGTACTTAACTATATTGAAACTCCGTTTCCTCATCTGTAAGATGGGTATGGTTACCTATGTTATAGGATCTTTGTGAAGATTAAGGAGATACAGTTCACTAGTTCTAAGACTGCAAAGCCCTCAATATGTTTTAACTAAGATAAGGACAGCTATTAATACCTTTAACATTCCAGTTCAACCATTATTTGAAGTGCTAATGTCAAAAGTTCTATTCCAACCTAGCTTATCTTCACAAGATAACAGGGATAAATAAAAGTGAGGATTTTCTTATCAAAGCAGCAGGCTCTGTAACCCTGTAGCTTAGGCCTAAAAATCTCAGGTGAGTTTCAGCTTCTGATGCCTTCCACAACATGCGCTGAAAGGAGGAGGTCAAGAGAATCATCCTCCTTTGCCTCCTCTTTTTCCCCTGAAGTGGTTGGACTGGGAACCTTTGAAGCCTGTGACCCATCTTCCAGCCTGCAGTCTCCACTAATCTTCTTACCCAGAGCTTCCCCCAACCCTGATCCAGGAACAGCTTTCTTAATTTTTTTTTTTTTTTTTTTTTTTTTGCTTTTTCTTTTTCTGGGCTTATGAATACTCCATTTTCCTTGTATCAGCTCCTAGGATTAATTTTCTGGTTTCCCTAATTCATGGTTTTCCACTTATTAGCTGCCCCCTTGTCATTGCCCTCATTTCCTGATTTCCTAGCTTGCCCTCAGTTTTGAGGCCTCCAAGTCCTTATTCACTGATCACCAGCCCAGAACATTCCCCTCATGTCCACCATCAAGACGCAGGAACTCCTCACCCCGTCACTGGAACCCCTTAGCCCTTCTCCATTCTTTGTTCCCAATTCCTCTCTCTCCCTCCCCTCCACCAAGAGAGCTGTAGGGAAATCTTTTGTTCTTTCCCACAGATGGGCAGATCAAGCTTAAGCAAACTCAAGACCAGAGGTCAGTTGCCTGTGTGTTCTCCCTCTTGTCCTCACTTTAACTAGCCAGCATGGAAATGCAGAAGGCCTACACTACCGTGTTAAGTGAAAAGGCAAGATATAACTAAACTTACAAACGTTTCTAACTATGTAAAAATCAACTATTTGCCCACATTTTTTTTGTGCCTATCTTAGTTGCCTACACATCATGGGTGCTCCAAAACCGAGTTACAAATTTATTAGTTAACGGATGCATTGATAAAATACTTGAAGCAAATATGCCAAAATGGTTGCCTTTGAGTGATAGGAATAGGAATTGTCTTCTTCCTATTTTTCCATTTTTTTCAAACTTGCTATATTGAACAAGCATGATACATAATTGGGAAAAAAAACAAAGCACCTCTGAAAAATAACCACATACAAAATCATTCTTAGCACCTAAGCAGGTTTCCTTAGAAAATTTACTTTTTGGAAAAATGTGAGTCAAGATGGCGGCGTAGGAGGACGCTGGGCTCACCGCGCGTCCTGCTGATCACTTAGATTCCACCTACACCTGCCTAAATAACCCAGAAAACTGCCAGAGGATTAGCAGAACGGAGTCGCCGGAGCCAAACGCAGACGAGAGGCCCACTGAAGAGGGTAGGAAGGGCGGCGAGGCGGTGTGCGCTCCACGGACTGGTGGGAGGGAGCCGGGGTGGAAGGGGGGCTCGCCGGCCAAGCAGAGCCCCCGAGTCTGGCTTGCAAAAGCGGAGGGGCCGGGCGGACTCTGTTCTGACAGCAAGCACGACTTAGCGTCTGGGAGGACATAAGTTAGCAGCTCTGCTCGGAAAGCGGGAAGGCTGGAGGACAAAGGGAGGGAGAGCTGCTGAGCCCCCTGACAACAGAGCTCAGTTTGGCGGGGAACAAAGGCGCTCGCCAGCGCCATCTCCCCCACCCATCCCCCAGCCAAAATCCCAAAGGGAACCAGTTCCTGCCAGGGGAACTTGCTCGCTCTGCGCAAACACCCAACTCTGGGCTTCTGCGGAGCCAAACCTCCGGCAGCGGATCGGACTCCCTCCCGCTGCCACAGGGCCCCTCCTGAAGTGGATCACCTAAGGAGAAGCGAGCTAAGCCTGCCCCTCCTGCCCCCGTGCACCTTGCCTACCCACCCCAGCTAATATGCCAGATCCCCAGCATCACAAGCCTGGCAGTGTGCAAGTAGCCCAGACAGGCCACGCCACCCCACAGTGAATCCAGCCCCTAGGAGAGGAGAAGAGAAGGCACACACCAGTCTGACTGTGGCCCCAGCAGTGGGCTGGGGGCAGACATCAGGTCGGACTGCAGCCCTGCCCACCAACTCCAGTTATACACCACAGCACAGGGGAAGTGCCCTGCAGGTCCTCACCACGCCAGGGACTATCCAAGATGACCAAGCGGAAGAATTCCCCTCAGAAGAATCTCCAGGAAATAACAACAGCTAATGAGCTGATCAAAAAGGATTTAAATAATATAACAGAAAGTGAATTTAGAATAATAGTCATAAAATTAATCGCTGGGCTTGAAAACAGTATAGAGGACAGCAGAGAATCTCTTGCTACAGAGATCAAGGGACTAAGGAACAGTCCCGAGGAGCTGAAAAGCGCTTTAAATGAAATGCAAAACAAAATGGAAACGACGACAACTTGGATTGAAGAGGCAGAGGAGAGAATAGGTGAACTAGAAGATAAAGTTATGGAAAAAGAGGAAGTTGAGTAAAAGATAAAAAAAATCCAGGAGTATGAGGGGAAAATTAGAGAACTAAGTGATACACTCAAAAGAAATAATATACGCATAATTGGTATCCCAGAGGAGGAAGAGAGAGGGAAAGGTGCTGAAGGGGTACTTGAAGAAATCATAGCTGAGAACTTCCCTGAACTGGGGAAGGAAAAAGGCATTGAAATCCAAGAGGCACAGAGAACTCCCTTCAGACGTAACTTGAATCGATCTTCTGCACGACATCATAGTGAAACTGGCAAAATACAAGGATAAAGAGAAAATTCTGAAAGCAGCAAGGGGTAAACGTGCCCTCACATATAAAGGGAGACCTATAAGACTCGTGACTGATCTCTCTTGAAACTTGGCAGGCCAGAAAGAATTGGCACGAGATTTTCAGGGTGCTAGACAGAAAAAATATGCAGCCTAGAATCCTTTATCCAGCAAGTCTGTCATTTAGAATAGAAGGAGAGATAAAGGTCTTCCCAAACAAACAAAAACTGAAGGAATTTGTCACCACTAAACCAGCCCTACAAGAGATCCTAAGGGGGATCCTGTGAGACAAAGTACCAGAGGCATCACTACAAGCATAAAACATACAGACATCACAATGACTCTAAACCCGTATCTTTCTATAATAACACTGAATGTAAATGGATTAAATGCACCAACCAAAAGACATAGGGTATCAGAATGGATAAAAAAAACAAGACCCATCTATTTGCTGTCTACAAGAGACTCATTTTAGACCTGAGGACACCTTTAGATTGAGAGTGAGGGGATGGAGAACTATTTATCATGAGACTGGAAGCCAAAAGAAAGCTGGAGTAGCCATACTTATATCAGACAAACTAGACTTTAAATTAAAGGCTGTAACAAGAGATGAAGAAGGACATTATATAATAGTTACAGGGTCTATCCATCAGGAAGAGCTAACAATTATAAACGTCTATGCGCCAAATACTGGAGCCCCAAATACATAAAACAATTACTCATAAACATAAGCAACCTTATTGATAAGAATGTGGTAATTGCAGGGGACTTTAACACCCTACTTAAATGGATAGATCATCTAGACACACGGTCAATAAAGAAACAAGGGCCCTGAATGACACATTGGATCAGATGGACTTGACAGATATATTTAGAACTCTGCATCCCAAAGCAACAGAATATACTTTCTTCTCGAGTGCTCATGGAACATTCTCCAAGATAGATCATATACTGGGTCACAAAACAGCCCTTCATAAGTTTACAAGAATTGAAATTATACCATGCATATTTTCAGACCACAATGCTATGAAGCTTGAAATCAACCACAGAAAAAAGTCTGGAAAACCTCCAAAAGCATGGAGGTTAAAGAATACCCTACTAACGAGTGGGTCAACCAGGCAATTAGAGAAGAAATTAAAAAATATATGGAAACAAACGAAAATGAAAATACAACAATCCAAACGCTTTGGGACGCAGCAAAGGCAGTCCTGAGAGGAAAATACATTGCAATCCAGGCCTATCTCAAGAAACAAGAAAAATCCCAAATACAAAATCTAACAGCACACCTAAAGGAACTAGAAGCAGAACAGCAAAGGTAGCCTAAACCCAGCAGAAGAAGAGAAATAATAAAGATCAGAGCAGAAATAAACAATATAGAATCTAAAAAAACTGTAGAGTAGATCAACGAAACCAAGAGTTGGTTTTTTGAAAAAATAAACAAAATGGACAAACCTCTAGCCAGGCTTCTCAAAAAGAAAAGGGAGATGACCCAAATAGATAAAATCATGAATGAAAATGGAATTATTACAACCAATCCCTCAGAGATACAAACAATTATCAGGGAATACTATGAAAAATTATATGCCAACAAATTGGACAACCTGGAAGAAATGGACAAATTCCTGAACACCCACACACTTCCAAAACTCAATCAGGAGGAAATAGAAAGCTTGAACAGACCCATAACCAGCGAAGAAATTGAATCGGTTATCAAAAATCTCCCAACAAATGAGAATCCAGGACCAGATGGCTTCCCAGGAGAGTTCTACCAGACATTTAAAGCAGAGATAATACCGATCCTTCTCAAGCTATTCCAAGAAACAGAAAGGGAAGGAAAACTTCCAGACTCCTTCTATGAAGCCAGTATTACTTTGATTCCTAAACCAGACAGAGACCCAGTAAAAAAAGAGAACTACAGGCCAATATCCCTGATGAATATGGATGCAAAAATTCTCAATAAGATACTAGCAAATCGAATTTAACAGCATATAAAAAGAATTCTTCAGGGGCGCCTGGGTGGCGCAGTCGGTTAAGCGTCCGATTTCAGCCAGGTCACGATCTCGCGGTCCGTGAGTTCGAGCCCCGTGTCGGGCTCTGGGCTGATGGCTCACAGCCTGGAGCCTATTTCCGATTCTGTGTCTCCCTCTCTCTCTGCCCATCCCCTGTTCACGCTCTCTCTCTGTCCCAAAAATAAATAAATGTTGAAAAAAAAAAAAAAAAGAATTCTTCACCATGATCAAGTGGGATTCATTCCTGGGATGCAGGGCTGGTTCAACATTCGCAAATCAATCAACGTGATACATCACATTAACAAAAAAAAAGAAAAGAACCATATGATCCTGTCAATCGATGCAGAAAAGGCCTTTGACAAAATCCAGCACCCTTTCTTAATAAAAACCCTTGAGAAAGTCGGGATAGAAGGAACATACTTAAAGATCATAAAAGTTATTTATGAAAAGCCCACAGTTAACATCATCCTCAACGGGGAAAAACTGAGAGCTTTTTCCCTGAGATCAGGAACACGACAGGGATGCCCACTCTCACTGCTGTTGTTTAACATAGTGCTGGAAGTTCTAGGATCAGCAATCAGACAACAAAAGGAAATCAAAGGCATCAAAATTGGCAAAGATGAAGTCAAGCTTTCGCTTTTTGCAGATGACATGGAAAATCCGATAGACTCCACCAAAAGTCTGCTAGAACTGATACAGGAATTCAGCAAAGTTGCAGGATACAAAATCAATGTACAGAAATCAGTTGCATTCTTATCCACTAACAATGAAGCAACAGAAAGACAAATAAAGAAACTGATCCCATTCACAATTGCACCAAGAAGCATAAAATACCTAGGAATAAATCTAACCAAAGATGTAAAGGATCTGTATGCTGAAAACTATAGAAAGCTTATGAAGGAAATTGAAGAAGATTTAAAGAAATGGAAAGACATTCCCTGCTCATGGATTGGGAAAATAAATATTGTCAAAATGTCAATACTACCCAAAGCTATCTACACATTCAATGCAATCCCAATCAAAATTGCACCAGCATTCTTCTCGAAACTAGAACAAGCAATCCTAAAATTCATATGGAACCACAAAAGGCCCCGAATAGCCAAAGGAATTTTGAAGAAGAAGACCAAAGCAGGAGGCATCACAATCCCAGACTTTAGCCTCTACTACAAAGCTGTCATCATCAAGACAGCATGGCATTGGCACAAAAACAGACACATAGACCAATGGAATAGAATAGAAACTCCAGAACTAGACCCACAAATGTATGACCAACTCATCTTTGACAAAGCAGGAAAGAACATCCAATGGAAAAAAGACAGTCTCTTTAACAAATGGTGCTGGGAGAACTGGACAGCAACATGTAGAAGATTGAAACTAGACCACTTTCTCGCACCATTCACAAAAATAAACTCAAAATGGATAAAGGACCTGAATGTGAGACAGGAAACCATCAAAACCTTAGAGGAGAAAGCAGGAAAAGACCTCTCTGACCTCAGCCGTAGCAATCTCTTACTCGACACATCCCCAAAGGCAAGGGAATTAAAAGCAAAAGTGAATTACTGGGACCTTATGAAGATAAAAAGCTTCTGCACAGCAAAGGAAACAACCAACAAAACTAAAAGGCAACCAACGGAATGGGAAAAGATATTCGCAAATGACATATCGGACAAAGGGCTAGTATCCAAAATCTATAAAGAGCTCACCAAACTCCACACCCGAAAAACAAATAACCCAGTGAAGAAATGGGCAGAAAACATGAATAGTCACTTCTCTAAAGAAGACATCCGGATGGCCAACAGGCACATGAAAAGATGTTCAGCGTCGCTCCTTATCAGGGAAATACAAATCAAAACCACACTCAGATATCACCTCACGCCAGTCAGAGTGGCCAAAATGAACAAATCAGGAGACTATAGATGCTGGAGAGGATGTGGAGAAACGGGAACCCTCTTGCACTGTTGGTGGGAATGCAAATTGGTGCAGCCGCTCTGGAAAGCAGTGTGGAGATTCCTCAGAAAATTAAAAATAGACCTACCCTATGACCCAGCAATAGCACTGCTAGGAATTTATCCAAGGGATACAGGAGTACTGATGCATAGGGGCACTTGTACCCCAATGTTCATAGCAGCACTCTCAACAATAGCCAAATTATGGAAAGAGCCTAAATGTCCATCAACTGATGAATGGATAAAGAAATTGTGGTTTATATACACAATGGAGTACTACGTGGCAATGAGAAAAAATGAAATATGGCCTTTTGTAGCAACGTGGATGGAACTGGAGAGTGTGATGCTAAGTGAAATAAGCCATATAGAGAAAGACAGATACCATATGGTTTCACTCTTATGTGGATCCTGAGAAACTTAACAGGAACCCATGGGGGAGGGGAAGGGAAAAAAAAAAAAAGAGGTTAGAGTGGGAGAGAGCCAAAGCATAAGAGACTGTTAAAAACTGAGAACAAACTGAGGGTTGATGGGGGGTGGGAGGGAGGAGAGGGTGGGTGATGGGTATTGAGGAGGGCACCTTTTGGGATGAGCACTGGGTGTTGTATGGAAACCAATTTGTCAATAAATTTCATATAAAAAAAAAGAAAATTTACTTTTTGAAACCAAACACAGGAGTACATATTGAATTATTACATAAATTTCAAAATCAGGCAAAACTCATCCATGGCACTAGAAAGAAATAGTTACCTTTGTGGGGATGGGGTGTGGACAGTGATGGAGGAGGGGTGCAAGAGACTTACAGGAACTGGGTTTTACATTCATGTGGTGCTCGTTATACACATCTCTTCACTTTGTGGAAACAGATATACATTTTGTGTACCTTTCTGCATTAAACCTTAATGGAAAGTTTACTTCTAAAACTTAGAAATTCTTTTAAGTAAATCCCCTCAGAAGAAAAGAATTTTAAAGTTTTGATAGGTTGCTTCTAACTTCACTCTGTTCATATAAAGGAAAAACAAGTATGAAAATTAAGAAATTGAAAGCTATTACATTGTCAGAAGAGTGCTTATTGCCATATTAAAACTCTAGTTTTCAATCTTTAAAGACAATTATGCAATTATCTAACATACAAATACACTTAGAGTAGGTAATAATGTTTGGTTGTTTTTTTTGTTTTTTTGTTTTTTGTTTTTTTTTTTAGTAATAGGATTTAACAGATATCTGATCCCTCTTTTCCTCCCTCTCCCAAAACCAAAATCCTTTTATATCTGCATGTTAGAGTTAAAAAAGACCAAAAAACACATTCCCACGCGATCACTGGTAGCAAACTGCTCATGGTGGGGTCACCCATATCTTTATCTTATGTATCACTTTATACTTACGATGATTCCAAGTGCCTGATTTCTTTTGAGTCTGGTGGATACACAAGCATGTTATCCAATAAATGACACCCCCACTCTGGAAGCATTATCTAGACAGCCTGATAAGAAGTAAGCTGGTGCTGGAGGCTTCCACCAAGGAGGACAGGCAGGCTGTGTACAAACCCAATGTCCCACAAAGAAAGCAGGTGCCAATAGTTGACATTTAAGGTCAAAGTGCTCAGGGCTGAGCTGTCTGGTCTCCAGCTGCAAAGGCTATTCTGATCGTCTCCTCATTAAAAGAGAAAGCAGCGGAGAGTGAAACCTTCTCTTAGAGCAAAACTCCATGGAAAGTCCAGGTGTGCCAGACTCATGCACTTCTCTCTTCCAAGAAAATGGGGAACCCAGCACACAAGGGCACTGAGGGAGTTAACTGGAGCCCTTTGCACAAGACCCGCAATAGACCTCCCCCCAAAAAAACCAACCATATATAACACATGGAGAATTATCCCCTTTTAGAGAGATACAGTCTAATTATGAGCACCATTGAGAATACAAGCTGTAACCTAAACTTTATCCATCATCGGGATTCAAACCTGTTTGGTAAGTAGTTCATCAAAAAAATTTTTAAGTAGGTAACAGGTCAAACAAAAGGGGAAAAAGCATATGAAAAAAATGCCAAAGACATGGGAAAAAATTTACCATTAATGCAAAATGACAAATGTGATAGCATTTTGCATCAAAGTTAGCAAAATAATTACAAAATAACCCTTAGAATGTTAGGCCATGACTATAGGACCATAAGCTTGGCACATCATGACAACCCCTTCGGAATGCAATATGGATACATGCAGCTTGTCACATAGCAACAGGCCTTTTTTACCTAACAGTTTCTGGAAGTTAATACTAGTTTTATCAACAGTCACTGTGGAATTACCTAAAGTATTTTTAATTACATAAACTATTAAACTCAAAATATAATTTTCAAAAAATAATGGCAATGAACTCTAACTACAACAGAGATGTTTACAGCATATTGTTAACTGAAAACTTCAGATTAAATGTGTAATTCCTACTATTAAAGTCACATAAAATGTGGACATCCAGCAACCAAAACAAACATGCTAAAGTGAAATCAACTATCCTCTTGGAGCTGTGAAATAAGAGATTTATTTCTTTTAAAAACCCATCTATGCACAGTTTATGTATGCCTGTGCAATAAAAATACATTTAACTAGACAATTAGCTCTTGGGCATTACTGCAAATTCTATAAACAATAAAATAAATCTTATTTCATTATACTCAAAAGACAATGAAACCCAAAGGTATTTTGTTTAAATACTTAGAAATTATATGGTGACGGCTAAGTCACCTAACCTTTCTGGGCCTTTTATTTCCTCATTTACCAAATGGATAAGATAATGCCCATAACTCCTATCTGATATATTTTACACACCTCAAAAGAGTTGATACATACAAAAGCACTTGTTACTCATATTGTCTTAGTCCATTAGGCTGCTATAACAAAATATCATAAACCAGGTGATTTATAGACAAAAACATCTATCTCTCACCATTTCAGAGGCTGGGAAGTCCAAGATTAAGGCACCAGCAGATACTCTCTCTTGACCGTAACCTCACAAAGGGGAAAAGGGGCGAGAAAGCACGCTCTCACTGCTTTTATAAGCATGCTAAGCCCATTCAAGATAACAGCCAACACCTGGCTTAGCCAGCATTCAAGTGAAAATTTCTGGTTGACTGCAGGCCCAGTATCAACCAATTATGTGACACTGATATTTTATAGTTTGTGCAATCTTAGTCTATATCAGAAGTGTAATATTTTAATCACAGGTGGCAAATTACCACTGTACTCAGTGATCACCCAAGGATTCTGAGGGCCACACGTCAAAGCCATTTTTGAGAAGATAAGTCGGTAAACAATAAAACCAGAAAAGCAGACACAATAGAAAGGAGTTTGGAAACCATGCAATAGAAGCAGCAGTTGAAGAAATAGGGGATTGTTTGGTAACCAGAAGGAAAAAAAAAAGATGTAATTATAGGGTTTCCATCTTGAAGTAAACTTCTGTTGTTCTTTGGGTGTAAAGAACCACAAGTTAGTGACTGCTATGGCAGCTCACATCAACATCTTCCTAAGAATGAAGGCTAGCTTCTTAGTTGGTAAGCTTATAGTAAAAGGCATTGTTATGATAACAGCATCGCTTACACTGTGAACTATGAAATGGACCAATGTTATACTTCCTGTATGTCCTCGTGTGTGCACATGTTTGTGCTTATGTGTGAATGGTTAGCAGACATCAACCACCAACTTAGAACTTAAATACACCCAAAGAAGGTGTTTTATGAAGTGTAACAGGAAAGAGTAGCAGGCCTATGAATACTTTGTGAAGATGCATGTGACCATCATCTTAAAGACCATGTGAACAAGACCACATATATAAAAGAAAAAAATGAAATGAAATTAGCACATCCCTTAGAGGAAAGAAAACAAACTCTACAACCAATCCAGGAAACTTCTATTTGGGAGATTACCTGTACTTGTACTAAGGCTTCCTCCATATTCCCAGGTGAGCATAATTAGAATGTAAATAATCTATCATTAGAGGTTTTACATAGACACTGAAGTACCTACCAGAGCAGAGAAAATGCCTGCAAAGGGCTAAAAATGGTTTCACATCACCTCAGAGGCTAAAGCTTAGATACACAATAATTCAGTGGAGATTGCTTAGGATTCTCTCTCCCTCACTTTCTGCCCTTCCCCTGCTTACACATGTGCATGCTCTCTCTCTCACTCTCTCTCAAAAATAAACATTTTTTAAAGGTATTTATTAATTAAATGCTATTTTCATTGATTTATATGACAATTTCAAAATGCTTTCCTTTATTTATGCATAATTAATCTCCAATGGAAAAAATAACCTTTAATAACCTATAACTCCCTAACTATATGTCTCTGCCTGGAAGCTTCACCATTAAGTTTTAACAACTGATAACAGCTGAATACCAGGGAAGAATACAGAAGGTTGAATCTGTAATCAACTGTTGAGGAAATCCCTCAGTGAGAGGAATCACAGTAATAGAGTAGAAAAAACAAAAGCTTTGTGTTTGGATCCGGGTCATGTACTAGCTAACTTTTCTGAGCTTCAATTTCCTAGTACAGAAAATAACAAATTACCTGTAATGCAAGATTTGGTTCGTATGGTAATTAAAATGTTATACCAAATAGCCCTCCACAGAGCAGATATTCACTAGGTGAAGATCCCTTTCCTCTAGCCTCTAGACTACAGAGTGCCCAGAGTGTCTGCACAGCCCCATTACTCCAAGGAAGGTGCAGGAAAGAGGAAGAGAACTTATTTCAGACCTGCTAGCTTCCAGTTGAGAACTCCCACTGTTTTCAGTTAAACTGCATCCACCCAAAATTCCTATATTCAAGCCCTAATCCTCCCTCTCTAAGAAGAGACACCAGAGATCTGTCTCTTGCACACACACAGAGGGAAGGCCTTTTGAGGACACAGCTTGAAGGTCACCGGCAAGCTGAGAAAAGAGCGCTCACCAAAAACCACCCCTGAGGGCACCTTGATGTTGGACTTTTGGCTTCCAGAATGTGAGAAAATAAATGTCTGCTGTTTAAGCCACGTGCCTGTGGTATGTTGTTATGGAAACTTCAACAACTAAGACACCCACCTACAAGAGTTCAAGTTTATCCTTACAGTTGGGGATGAGGTGGGCAGGCATCCCCACAGCATTACTGAAAAGTAAGGTGTCCTTCCAAGAGCTTCATATTCTCCTATGAAGCTGGAGCAAGAGATTATTTACATGGTACCATACAAGAATCTGGAATCACAGTCCCTATCAAATATTTCAGAACTGTTTTCTTTTTTCCCCTTCCCTAGTATGAACTTCACTCATCCAAGTAGAGACTGACCTCCTGGCCTCATCAACACCGTGTTCTACCACCAACAGACCTTTTGCCTTGCCCTCACCACACAACAGACAACGTGCATTTTTGCACGGCCTCCTTCCCCACTCTATTTTGGTTATAACCCCACCAAAAACATGACTACTAGACAGAGACAGGCATATTGTCATGTGTTTGTGTTCTCCCTTCAAATACATCATGTCTTAGGCACTAAGCAAGTCTTCAAATCCTGCCACAACAGAAAAATATGTGTGCCATTATTTATATAGCCATAATTGCAAGTTAGCTTTAAGCAGAATTTTTACTTATCATTGAGCACAAAATATTCTGTATTACAGCTAGTAGGCTTGGGACTGCTTTGCAGATTCACACAGAGCCAGATTCTCTACTGAGGAATCATTAAATGCATTACAATCATTAAATGTATTACAAGCAACCCCCCCTGAGGCTGAAAGTAGAGATGCCCCCTCCGAGATCCCTTCCCAAGTTTAATGAGGTGGGGTTTATTGACATCTCTGCTGGCCTTCTCATGGCAGTTGTGAAAAGAGGAAAGCAGTCTGCTGAAGATAACCCTCCTTCTTGACTTGTCTGTCTTCAGAAGTGCCCTGTTTGACAGCATATCACCTTACACTTTGATAACTAACACCAAGTCTTTAGGGGGTTAGTCTCCCAGGAACACATGAATTCTAATAGAAGACTCCAGAGAATGCACAGCTTAAAATCAAAAGGTACAGGTATGCCCAATAAAGACCATGAGTGCAATGGTTTATTGTGAAGGTGATGTGGGTGTGGAGTATGGAGAGTGGGTGATTTGGATGTGGTGTGGGTGCGGAGAGATGGGACAGGAAAGAAAAGGACCAATGAAATTTGTCAAGCAAGTCACTACAGTGGACAGCTGGAGTTTAATTCATTTTTAGAACTGTAAAATCTTTTAGAACATGGGTCTCAGTGTTATCCCAACCCTTGGGGGAAGGATTTGGGATATTTACTATTCATCTGAAGGGGAGTGGTGAATATATGAGCAGTTCTGGCTTGCTCAATGGGTAGCCACAGCAGGCTCCAACAGCCAGAGAGAACGCCCAGGTAGAGTCACAGGTGCTGGCAAGTGGAAATTTGGAAGGCATGCAAGGAAGCATTATTGCCATGAACATGTGGGTAGGGAATTAACAATGTCAGCTGTAGGGACCTACTGCTTACTGATTTATTCATGATAACCTGCCTCTTTTTAAAAATAATTTAAATCTCAAAAATTTACATTAAATGAAGAGATGAAATTGAATGCCATGGTTATTATAAGCCTAACAGCCTCCAATGAATGAGATATTTTAAAGTATGTATGGATTCTTGAAGAGGTTAATATCCTTGAATATTTTAAGGCACTCCATTAGAATCACAGCACAATCTGGTTAGCAGTTTTGAAAGAGAATTTTCTAAACAAATGGCAAACTTCAGTCCAAACATGATTTAAACACAAATTTCCAAAAAATCAAAACTGAATTTGTGGTTTTTAAATTTGTTGGTTGTTTGTTTTTCGTTATGACAGCAACATTTCAAGCAGTTGTTAAACCATGGCTTGAAGAAACCAAGCTGCTTTACATTTATTCAGCTGATAATGCATCTTTTAACCAATGGTCTCTGCCCAGACTATAGCTTTCTGTATCTCCTTGCTGGTTTCTTAGTAGTATATAAAGGCCTTTCCATCTGATCCAATCCACCCTTGGAAGCAAGCAGCCTTTAAGTGTCAACCAAGGCTTCAGAATGCCTGAGGCTAACAGGAAACTTTTCTATGGTCTTACCGAAGACATTTAAAAATAGAATAGTAGTACTCTTTCTCCCTGTAGCTCCCTGGGCTTTCATATCAGACTAAGGAGGAAAAGGAAACTGTTTGAAAACAATGCCATCAATAGCACATTCCATATGGAGAGTTTCTTGAAGCTTCAAGAAGATATTTGTTCTTTGAATTGCTGGATGCCTGCCTTATTAAATTAGTCAAACCCTTTTTTTCTGGATTAAGGAAATATGCATTGTATTATTTGAAAAAATTAATATGACTGAACTTTCCAAATAATTATGTTTTTCCAGTCCAAAAACTCATAGTCAAGGTTCTCATTTTATGATTAAGTCTTACTCGTTGCTTTGTGTACATGGGGAAGTTCACATTTCTGTAAGTAACTTCTGTAAGCAGTGAGTATACAATTACGTTGGCAGTTGAATTACTCCAATGTGCTCTAGTTACAAAGTTTGCTCTTATTTCAAATGCCAAGATTTAAAAAGCAAGATTGGAAAATCCTTGATAAAGTGTTTTAGACTCTTCTACCAACTAAATTGAAACAAGCAAATGGTGACTGAAACAATGAGGGTGTACTGAGCAACTGTTACACCTACTCCTGGCTTTGTGGAGAAGGCAGAAGAGAAGGGAACTGATCCTTTCATGGAATCACTGTGCTAGCTGATTGCCTATACTGTGTAATCTCCCCATCAGTCTTCTGCGGTAATTGTTATTACACCTGTTTCCAAAAGAGAAAACTAAGGTTCTGAAACTCAAAAGAATTTATACAAGTCACTCCTCTGGGAAGTTGCCACTTCCCCAGAACAATGGTACAAACTCACCTCTACATAACTCAGGAGCCCATTTTCTTCATATCACAACACCTGCCTTCCAAACAGAAACCAGAAGATTACTTTGAAGCTGTAAAACAGATTACAAAAATATAATTTGGGGAGTAATTTTTTAATAGTTGCATTAAATGTGAGGCAATATTGACATACGGTAAAATTTAAAGGGTAGAATCTGACCAATTTTAGCATGTTATATACCACCATGAAACCATCATCACAATCAAGAAATAAAAACCCCAAAATCACCATCCCCAAAGTTGCCTCATGATCATTTGGAATTCTTTCCTCCCACCCCTCTCCCCTCCCCCAAGCAATCACTGATCTAATTTCTTTCATTATAAATATTTTGGGTCACATTTTCTAGAACTTCATACAAACAAAATTATACAGCATATACTCTCTTTTGTCACGCTTCTTGCAGGCAGCATAATTAGTTCGAGATTTATTCATGTTATTGTATGTATCAATAGTTTAAGTTTGATGCTAAATAGGGATACTTAACAGGAATATACTATGATTTGTGTATCTCTTGTTTCAGTTTTTGGCTACTGCAAAAGAAAATGAGTGTTTAAGTCTTTGTGTGAATGCATGCTTTCTTTTAAAAAAAAAAACATTTATTTATTTTTGAGAGACAGAAAAAGGCAGAGCATGAGCAGGGGAGGGGCAGAAAGAGAGGGAGACACAGAATCTGAGGCAGCCTCCAGGCTCTGAGCTGTCAGCACAGAGCCTGACGCAGGGCTCAAACTCATGAATCACGATATCATGACCTAGGCCTAAGTCGGACGCTTAACCGACTGAGCCACCCAGATGCCTCTGAATGCATGCTTTCTTTTGTTTCCTTGGGGAAATACTTAAGAGTGGAATGATGGGATCATATAGGAGGTGTATTTTTAACTTTTTAAGAAAACGTCAAACTGTTTTCCTTTTCTTTTTATTTACTCATTTTGAGAGGGAGAAAGAGAAAGAGAGAGTGGGGGAGAGGCAGAGAGAGAGAGAGAAATCCCAAGCAGACTCCACACTGTAAGAACAGAGCCCGACACCGGGATGGATCTCACGAACCGTGAGACCCTCACCTGAGCGGAGATCAAGGCTCGAACGCTTAACCCACTGAGCCACCCAGGTGCCCCCAGAAACCATCAAACTGTTTTCCAGTGTAGTTACACCTTCTTACATCCCCAGCAGCAGTAAGTATACAACAGCTGCCTTTGTTCCACATTCTGCTACCACTTGGTACTGGCAGTCTTTTTCATTTAGCCATTTTAATGCGAGTTTAGTGGTATCTTACAAAGGTTTTAATTTGCATTTCCTTGTTAACTAATGATTTGAACATCTTGTCATGTGCTTATCTGCCATTTGTAGCTTTGTACATTTTCTATAATAAAGTATCTTTAGAATCTCTTGGTCTTTTTTTTTTTTTAACTGGGAGTTTTCCTCTTATTGAATTGTGAGAATACTTTATATGCTCTAGATGCAAGTCCTTTATAGATATATGTTTTGCTGTATTTTTTCCCAGAGTGTGCCTTTCTTTGCCTTTTCATTTTCATACATGAGAAAAGCAATTTTTTTTCAATTTTGATGAAGTCAAACTTTTTTATTTCAATGCTTTTTCTTTTACTGGTTGTGCCTTTTGTGTGGTATTTAAGAATTATTTGCAAAACTCAAAGTCACTAAGATTCTTCCTCTGTTTTAGCTTTAGCTATTACATTTAGAAATATAATCCATTTCAACATAGTTTTTCTATATGTTAGGTAAAATTGAGGATTTTTTTTTTTTTTTGGTTCTAACCATTTGCAAATCCAACTATAGCTCTCCAACCATTCTAGCACTATTTGTTGAAATGATTACCCCTTCTCATGGAATTTCTTTGACAACTTTGTCGGAAATAAATTAAGCATATATGTGTATATCTGCCTCCAAAAAGAAACTCTAAGGTTCCTTTTTGGGTTTTTTTTACCATCCACACACCCTTTAATTTAAAAATTACTTATGTGTATCTGCCTCCAAAAAGGAACTCTAAGGTTCCTTTTTACTTATTTTTACCATCCATATACCTTTCATTTAAAAAATTACTTAAGGTGGGGCACCTGGGTGGCTCAGCTGGTTAAGCATCTGACTTTGGATCAGGTCATGATCTCACAGTTCATGAGTTCAAGCCCTGTGTTGGGGGACAGCCCTGTGTCAGCTGTGTTGACAGCTCAGAGCCTGGAGCCTGCTTTGGATGCTGTTGCTGTGTCTCCCTCTCTCGGTCCCTCCCCCACTCATTCTCTCTCTCTCTCTCTCTCTCTCTCTCTCTCTCTCTCTCTCTCTCTCTCTCAAATAAACATTAAAGAAAAACTTAAAAAAATAAATATTACTTAAGGTACTATAACAGCAAAATAAAAAAAAATCCAAGTAAATAAAATGACAAGAAATACAGAAAACAACAGCAGCTAGATATAAACCAAGAAGTAAAGGAAGAGCTAGACAGAAATGAAGAGAAGTTGCTTGGAAGATTCTCTGTCAACTACAAAATTATCACACAGTGTTGTTTCTCAACAGGGAACAACTTCGCTCCCTGGGACAATTTGGCAATGTCAGGGAATGTTTTTAATTTACACGACTGGTGGGGTACCAGGTTGGCTCAGTCGGTAGAACAACTCTTCTTCTTAGGGTCATGACTTCAAGCCCCATGGTGGGTGCAAAGCTTACTTAAAATATAAATAAAATAACATAAAGTAACATAAATAAAATAGAATAGAATAGAATAGAATAGAATAGAATAGAATAGAATAGAATACAATACAATACAATGCAATACAATACAATAAAATACAATAAAATGTAAAAACAATAAAATAAGTACTGATGATTTTCACAAGTAGAGTAGGGAATGCTACTGGCATCTAGTGAGTAGAGAACAGGAATGCTGCTCAACATCCTACAATACACAGGACAAATGATAACAAAAGCAAGTCGGCCCACAATGTCAAGAGTGCTGAGATTGAGAAACTCTGATGTAGACTATTACACTTTTCTCACCTTGGATCAAGCCACGCCGATTAGTTCTATGTAAATAACATCTAATAGTTATAACAATAGTATCAAGAGTCCCTGAGATTCTTTAAGTGTTAAAAAAAACAGACTGAATGGGGGGTGGGGTGTATGAGTTAACTGGGTGATGGGCATTAAGGAAGGCACTTTTAGGGATGAGCACTGGGTGTCATACATAAGAGATGAATCACTGGGTTCTATTCCTGAAGCCAAGACTACACTGTATGCTACCTAACTTGAATTTTTAAAAAGACCGGAAATATCAGTTTGGGCAACAAATTTTTAAAATGCATTTTTCCTAGACTAATTCATTAAAATGTTATATCCTATCATGACCATTTTGCTCTTAAATCTATAAAGTTCATTACAAATTTCACAAATTTGACAAAAACGGTTCATCAAAAAGCAAGCTCAAGTCCTGTCCTCATGTGCTTGACAGATCAGAAGAAACAGGAAACATACTTATTCATGCTTATCATACCAAGTAGGAAGTGAGAAGGGCCATAGAAAATGTACAGCTAAAAGTATTTGAAGAGATTAGAGAAGGTGCGAGTATATCCCCAATGGGAGCAATCAGGGCAGCCTTCCCACCAAAGAAGGATCTGAGGTAGACCTTGACAGATAGGTAGGACTGGGATACACAGAAATGAGAAACAGTGAATTCCAGAAGGAGTAGAAAGCATGAGCAGATATATGAAGGTGAAAAAGCATAAGATACATTATAAAAATAGATATTTAAGGTGAAGAAAAAATGTGAGGGGTAGCATGTTTTTCATTCCAGAATGTTCTGTGCAGACAAGGATGCTTAAAGGGTTGCCTTATCAGGGAGAAAATTAACCAGTGAAGAACAGAATTCCAAAGCCCAACATCCCAGTACTCTGCCCAACCCACCGTACACATTCAATTGAGCAACTGAAAATTAAAAATTCAAAGAAAAGAAATTGCTTATTTCTTTAAAACAGTTAAACATTTAAGGTAGAAAATATGCAAAACTAGATACTCAGTCAAACCACCAAATACTCCACAAAGTATTCCCTAGATTTTTCCACACCTTGACAACCCTGTTCTCCTCTGAACACTGCCTCCATTATAGCGGCTTACAAAGAAATACCCTGGACCATTAGCCACCTTCCTGTGTGTTTATTCTTGCCTCCTAAATAAATGTCTCTTCCTTGTTTGAATACACGTTTCCTATTTTTAATTGATAAAATTTCTCACAGTACACCCTAAATCATAACAAACATACAGGGAATATTTTTGTCCAGAAATATTTTTGTCTTGTGATCCATCCAGCAGAAGCTGGATACTGTTAGAATTAAGGTTATGTCTCGCAGACTAATCTGTGTGTGGTTTGTTTTGAACCAGCATGCTAGCATCCTTTTTATAGCTCCACATCAGGTTTATGTATAATTCAATCAATACCTTAGGGCACACTATTTGATGATTACAATAAAAAAAGATCCATTTTGTTGTTCTTTGTGAAGGTACTTTCATTATCACATGTCACTCAGTTACAAGAGTTTATGGGACCATTTACACCCAATGGACGCTTTAAACACACAGTTTTTATGACAACTAAACTCCAAGATAAATGAAAACATTTTAGAAAGATATTAGGATCCTTTCCTTGGTCTTTGATTGATATGAATTGGGGCAGTAAAAAGGGTTTTCTTTTGTATAGTCCTGCCTGTTACAAGGCGCTAGAGAAATGGAGCAGAGATGAAGTATTCCAAATAGCTAATGGCCCAGACTTGCTCACTCATTACCAACAGGGCTCCCAAAGCAAAGCTAAGAATAAAAATATGAAAAACAAGAAAATGGTTTTTTTAACAAATGTTCAAGTACTCTGGGTCAGTTAAACAAGTATTTCTTGGACACTTACCAGTAAACCAAGCATATATGTGGTCAATCGGTACCCCTCTTCTCCCAAACAGCAGCTCTATGACCTATAGGTCTGTGACACTATCATTCTCTTGAATCATACACTATTTTCGTTTTGGGAGAGTCACTTGAAATGTAAGCTCCTGTAGTGGAAGAAATCTGAATGTGAACTGCATGTCAGATTGGTACTATTACATCAATGTTAAATTTATTGATTTTGAGAATTACACTATGATTATGTATTTAAAAAAAATGTCCCTGTTCTTGGGAAACATGGGCTGAAGGGATGAAGAGTCATGACTTCTGCAAAATACTTCAAATGATTCAGCAAGATGATAATAATTATTAAAATTGCTGTAAGAATAATACTTTGGATATTTCATCCAAAGGAGAGATAAAGAAAAAGCAAATGTGAATTTGGGTTGAATTTAGGTGAAGGACTTATGGGTGCAATGTAATATTCTTAACACTTTTATGTAGATATGAAAGGGTTTTTTTAAGTTTATTTACTTATTTGGGGAGGGGAGGGAGAGCAGAGAGACAGGGAGAGAGAGAATCCCAAGCAGGCTCGTGCTGTCAGTGCAGAGCCCAACACAGGGCTAGAACCCACAAACCGTAAGATCCTGACCTGAGCCGAAATCAAGAGTCAGATGCTTAACCAACTGAACCACCCAGGCTCCCCAGATATGAAAGTATTTTTTAATAAAAATTTAATTGAGCAGAATCGAGGTTCTGCCTGATCAAAGAAGAACCCATAGAAAATGGTGCCCAGATGCCTAACAGAACAACTGACCCTTCAATGCTCCTTTGAAATTTCTTTTTTAATACCATGTTGTTGCTGTGTTGCATCTCATCAAACGATTATAAACGTTTAGCACACTCCTGAGAATCCCCAAGTCTATCCATGCTGGTCACTCTCATCACATGACTAGAGTCTTCACCTCTAGGTTAAATTAACCTGCTAACAAGATCTATTCTAACTTGCTGTCCCAGAAGCAGCAGCATCTCCACCCACCACCCTTCCCAAAGCCAGCCACATATTCCATCTTCCTACCTCCAGGATCAGGATCTGCTCCATCAGCAATACTCAGTCCTTTTCCCCTTAGCCTCTTCTTGCCCCCCATCTCCTCTTGACCCTTTCCTGCCTCCCTGCGTATATACACATATAATCTCCTTCCATAATTCTTTAATTTTTTTTTAACATTTGTTTATTTTTGAGACAGAGAGAGACAGAGCATGAACGGGGGAGGGGCAGAGAGAGAGGGAGACACAGAATCAGAAGTGTGCTCCAGGCTCCGAGCCATCAGCCCAGAGCCCGACGCGGGGCTTGAGCCCACGGACTGTGAGATCGTGACCTGAGCTGAAGTCAGACACTCAACCGACTGAGCCACCCAGGCGCCCCATTCCTTCCATAATTCTTAAAGCATAAAGGTAACAATGAGATGCTCCCCATCAAGAACCTTGGTGGGGGGAGGGGGGTGGGGGGAGGGCTCATAGAGAAATGAGCTAAACTATGATCACATATAAACCACGTTATAGATCAAAGTGAAAATCTACACAACTACCTTAAAGAGACAGAATGGCTCTAAGGTTCCAAAGCCTTGGCTAAAATGAGATTTGTAATATTAACATAGATATAGAAACAATGTGGTAATTAGAAGGTTAGTTTAGAGTTATAGCAGAAAGGAAAAACAAAGACAAAACTGAAACCATAGAAACCATAATGATGGAAAGCAGACCAGTGAATACCGGGGAGGGGGGTGATGGGAACTCACTGTATAAAGGCACAGGGAACATTTTAGGGTGATGGAACTGTTCTACATCTTGATCATATTGGTAAATACATGGCTATACACATTTGCCAAAACTCATCAAATTGCATCACTTACAAAATTAGTGAATTTTGGGGTGCCTGGGTGGCTCACTCAACTCAGTTGGTTGAGTGTACGACTTCGGCTCAGGTCATGATCTCATGGTTCGTGAGTTTGAGCCCCGCGTCAGGCTCTGTGCTGACAGCTCAGGGCCTGGAGCCTGCTTCGGATTCTGTGTCTCCTTCTCTCTCTGCTCCTCCCCTGCTCATACTCTGTCTCTCTCTCAAAAATAAATAAAGATTAAAAAAACAAGTTAGTGAATTTTACTGCAGGTAAATTATAATTCAACCAAGTTAATATTTTAAAAATGGAGTCATCACATATACTACTGTTCATTAGCAATAACAATATTGGGAGGACATGTATCACAATTGAATCATTACACACCCATGGGATGGCACCCTGTTTACGGGTGCTCCCCCCTTGCTATGCCCCTCCCTGTCTGTGGCAGTTGCTCTGAAACTGCTTTCCTCTGGGAGCTTCTAGTTCTGCACAGGAGCCTTACTACATGGTATCATAATAAAATTTTCCTTTACTCTATTTGAATATATTGAGAATCTCCCTCCTGCACAGAGTGTATTCATGGCATTACAGCTTTTTCAGAGAGCACACTAGACCTTTTATTTGTTATATTATCTCATCCACACTGGGCTTAAAATTACCAACAACAGCACTAAAACTCCTGTCCTTCACATTTTTTCCTCTATTTGTGTGGGGGTTGCGGGGCGGGGGGGGGGGAGAAGACAACAAAAAATGATCTAATTTCATCCAGGATAGATTTTTCTCTTTTGTTAGCCTCAAATAACAAACCTAGGAAATTCTAAATCCTAGAAGCCCGTCTGTCAGCATCTAGCTCCCCAGAGACCAAGAGAATGCTTTCATTTAGCTGAAGGTTGCCATAGGCAGCCACCTGCCCACTTGGGAAAATACATCATTTTTTGCAAGTGTGAAAATGATGGCTAAGGGGAGTCAGAGCCCTGGTTACATGCCCCATTGCAGAGCCCTCAGCCTCAGCTATAGGGACCAAATAGGACAGTGATTCAGAAATTCCATTTCTGCTCTGACATCCTCCCAATCCCTAGGCCGCACTGAAGGAGAACTACCTCTCTCACGAGCTCAGAAAAATCATCAATGGTAGGCTTGGCTCCAAAGGAGTCACCGTCAGCCCCTCACTCACCTTCCCCAGGCTGGACACTTCTGAGAACTATGAGTAAGTGCTGCCATAAAAAGTGGTTCTAGGGGTGCCTGGGTGGCTCAGTGGGTTAAGTGTCCGACCTCAGCTCAGGTCATGATCTCACGTTTTGTGAAGTTTGAGCCCCACATTGGACTCTCTGCTGTCAGTGCAGAGCCCGTTTGGATCCCCTGTCTCTCTCTGTCTCTGCCCCTCCCGCCCCCAAAACAAATTTGTTAAAAAAAAAAAAGGTGGTTCCAGACCAACAGTCTCTTCCTTCTTGCCCCAGCATCCAGCTAAACTGCTCAATCCAACCTGTCTGTTCCTCAGCTTAGTTCACTTCCTGACCCTACGTCCTTGACCCTCGTCTGCCCTCCCCCTTTCTGCCACCTTCTTCCCTCACATCTTAAATTCTGGCAATACCAAGACTGAACAGGCCCCAGCTCCAACATGATTCATCTGCACCTCTGATATTCTCATTGTGTTCGTAACTTTTACCACTGCCTAAGTTTGCAAACAGCACTTTAGCATAACATGTCTGCCAGAAGATGCAGTAAATTCTGAAGGGAAAAATTCCGTATCTCCTTCAAACCCTCCACACAAATTAATGTGCACAGGAGAATGATGAAAAAGGAAACACTCCGCCATTCTGAGATGAAAATACTGGGTGGCCAGCCAGGTACACACCGAACTTAACCCGCTTTCACCAGGCTTTTTGCACCTGCTTCCCAGCATGTACAAAACAGGTGCAAGTGGCCAGGGAGCTCCGAGTCCTTCACAACAAAGAAGGCCAGGGCTGTTAAATCTCAGAGCCTTGAGACTCCTCCACAGCCACCACCTGTTACCTGGCAGGCCCATCCCAGCTCCACTTACAGAGTGGCAGCCTCGGGCTACATTAACATCCCAGCATGACCAGCCGGCTCCTGAGCCCAGCTGGATGCAGAGAGGGACATCGGACCTCTTCCTATTAAAGGGGGTCTGGCTTTACATGGAGACAGAGAAATCTGGCTGAAACGGAGACATTCCAGTGGAGAAGCCCCTCACCACTGCCAGAAGTTTGTCAGTTGGAGGTTGGAAGTTTGTCAGTTATTTACAGTTGTCTGTCCTGTGATGCATTACTACTGGTTTTCACTGACATTTTCCTCTGCAAAACTGTTTTCTCTCCACATCCTCCTCATCCTCCTCACAGGTCAGTCCCATCAAGTCCTGCCTGGATTATTATGCTAATCCTTTTTGGGCTTCCTTCCCAATCTCAACTCCAAAGGCCAGATGTGTACTAAAGCACCCCATTTATCTTTTATATTATTTTCGAGAAACACCGGGGGACCCTTTTGATTTGTATCAACTCCAAATGTCTTGGCCGGTCTTCCAGTGACCACCAACATCCTCCCTCCCCAGCCATTTCCCAGCACTTACCTGCAGCTCCACTTGGACAGACTTTCCCTGCCCCCTCTCTTCTTACCTCTGGAACAGAAATTTGTATGGCATCAGCACAAAGACCTGGTTTCTCTGTGAAGCTTCCTTGCATTTTCTTCAGCTGACACTGTCCTTCCCGCCCTCTCTAGGGCTCCTAATGCATCTGTAATCCACACCACATAGGTTTTCATATTATTATTTGCAAATTATTTCACATGTGTGTTTCTATGTACTTTGAAACTTACCCTGTATCACTCTAGGACCTGGCAAACTGCTGGAAATGAAGGAGAGGCTTTCCTACTGATTTCTAAACTGAAACACTTCAGAGAAAATTGTTGCCAGCTACTTCCTTGTATCTGAAAAAAA
Source organism: Felis catus (assembly GCF_018350175.1). NCBI lineage: Eukaryota > Metazoa > Chordata > Mammalia > Carnivora > Felidae > Felis > Felis catus. Next base: position 62,817,364 of record NC_058379.1, on the reverse strand, counting down.
AATTACACCTAATCCACTCAGAGCGATGCTCAAAATTCAATAATCACCCTGTGAAATATTCCCATTCCCCATGTGATTTGACACTTTTCCCCAGGAGAACATCTCTCATCTCCTACGCTGCTACTCCACGGCTTTGACAAATAGAGTTCACCTAGAATCTCCCTTCAAACCATATTTAAACCTCCACCCTTTCCGCAAAGTCTCCAGGCTGGATCTCACTGAGCCAGTCAGCTTTGCTAATTTGTAACCAATTTTTGATTTACTTAATGCCAGCGTTCAGCTGGAGGACAGATGGAAAAGCCCCAGGTAACTGCTGACCTTCTGATTAGAGGAGCAAGATAACCATACCCGATTTCACATTCTGATATCTACAGAGATTGGATGTAAAAGATCTTTCCCAGGGTTAGAGGGAGGAAGGAAAGCATATGGCCCAAAAATGGCATGTGGTTACAGGATTTATGAATTAACAGAAGGAGGGATTTATTATAACCTTCAAAGCTGATAAGAAATACGCTGGTGCTGGGCTTTTCTGAAAACCTGAACACCATTCTGCAAAGGCTTGGTCTAGCAGGGGACTTCTACCTTACACATAAGTGGAATCTACCACTAACAATAAGGGATTCTGCTCCTAATGAGAGGGACAGGTGGCTACTACCATGGCTGAAGCATTGTGAAAACCTTTGGCTGCTCTGTGGCAAGCAGGGCCAGCTCGAGGCAAAACTGTGCCATCTGAGGCATTTGGTTTGGTTCTTTTCTGCCCTCTGTGTGTGTGTACCTGTCCCAAATCCTCTCTCCATTCCCTTCACGGACATCTCCCATATTAACCATCTCACCCCCTTGTACATTTTTCCTCCCTTTCACACCTATCACAAACTCGTCTCAGCTTGGTCTGAGATTAACACTATGGACGACGGAAAGATGGCTTGACATGTATCCTCCCCAGGAGCATGTGCATTTGAATGGGGACAAGGTGGCATAACCCAGGAAAGTGGTATATTTACAACTGTTATCTCCAAAAGTATTTCAGCTTGAGGGATTGATAAAAATATATTTTTTAATGTTTCTTTGTTTGTTTATTTATTTATTTATTTATTTATTTATTTATTTAAGACAGACAGATAGTGAGTGGCAGAGGGGCAGAGAGAGGAAGAGAGAGAGAATCCCAAGCAGGCTCCACGCTGTCAGCACAGAGACCAATGCAGGGCTTGAACTCACCAACCATGAGGTCATGACCTGAGCTGAAATCAAGAGTTGAACCCTTAACTGACTGAGTCACCCAGGTGCCCCCAGCTTGAGGGATCTCTAAATGCAAATTACATTGCAGACCATCTGGATGTAAGACAACTCTGGAAATAGAATGGGGTGGCCACCCACAAGGCAGTGACCCTGAAGAAGCAGCAGCCAACGTGCACCATGGAGACCTATGGCTGGGCTGCATCAGAGCAGGCTGCAGGTCACACAGACTGGCTGGACTGCAGAGAGCGAGCAAGGAGGATTCTGGGGAAGAACCATTTGGAGACATTTATGTCATGTCTGACTCATAGCATGGAGGGCAGGAAGACCTCTGCCTGTCCCAGGGGAGGCCCTGAGAAAACCACAATAAGGAGCAGCACTGACCATCACATATAAGCTTCAGCCTCAGTGGGGAACCAAGACTCTCTGTATAGTTAGGACAGCCAGAATAGTGACAGAAACATACTTGAACTTTAACCTGGTTTTAAATAATAAATAAGTACTTTCTATTCCTGTACGTCCCTAGGAAATGCAGAATTTCATCTTCAATTGCATTCAGTCTTTCTTTTTGCTAAGAGTCTATTTTTATATTCAGCGTGGACTGGTAATGTTTCTACTTCAGAGACTCTCTAGAAAGACTGCACTGTCACTGGAGGTTCCACAGACGGGAGAATAATGTGGAACAAGTACAGATATGGGACTATGCCAAGGGTATTCGTAGACTGGAAAATACAACAGCCAGTAGAGACTGCATGAGCTGTGTTAGGAAGAGGTAAGTGATGAGCCTGCACGCCAAGAATATTGAATAGAGATTGTTACAATGCCAGCTAAGCATCTTCCCTTATTACTTCATTCAACACACAGAGCAACCTAACAAGGCTGGTGTTTCACTACTCCTCGTTCATGGATATGGAAACTGAGGCTCAGGGATACTAAGCACCTTGTTCAAGATTAAGAGAGCAAGCCAATGTCAGAGTCAGGATTTGAACCCACTCCTGAACACCTCACTCTATCCAGTAGGTTTCTGAACACTGGAGAAATTGGAAGAAATGATTTAGAAACATCCAAGGGGGCGCGCCTGAGTGGCGCAGTCGGTTAAGTGTCTGACTTCAGCCAGGTCACGATCTCGCGGTCCGTGAGTTCGAGCCCCGCGTCAGGCTCTGGGCTGATGGCTCAGAGCCTAGAGCCTGTTTCCGATTCTGTGTCTCCCTCTCTCTCTGACCCTCCCCCGTTCATGCTCTGTCTCTCTCTGTCCCAAAAATAAATAAACGTTGAAAAAAAAAATTTTTTTAATAAAAAAATAAATAAATAAATAAAAAACACCCAAGGGGATGTTAGTTGAATAACAGGAAACCATAAGCCCTGGGCGATACATTAGGAGCCATCTACTTATCTGCTCTTTTAGGGAATGTTTTAGTTTCACAGTACCAACAAAAATGTCTTCAATCCCAAAAGACTGAGAGAAGCGATTTCATACTCTTGAATGGTAATGCTTTCTTATTTTCTGTTGTTCTTAGTCTAACCTAAGTCCTTCTTGGTAGTAGAGAATCCCTACTGCTCAACTGAATAAATGATAAAATTTATTCAATAAATGAATTGATAAAACAAATGACCTTGCTGCCATTTTTACTTACTGTGCCATCTACTCAGCCCCTGAAAACAGGCCATAGACTCACTGCCTTTTCAAAATATGGACCATCTAAGCTTATATATGCTCAACAACCCTCTTGATGTGTTTATTCAAGAACCCTTCTCCTAATTGTTAAATTTGGGTGTATTTCAAGGGACATTTTAATCTATCTCTGAGTCATTTACCTTTGAGCTCTTTGAAATCATTCAGAAGTAGACTGTAAGTAGTATTTGCTTTTTAGGTAGGATGAGAGCCACCACATACCTTAAAACTTGGTTCAGTGGGCCATGATAAAATGAAAGTGTCAGTTTCCAAGCAAATTTTGGAACTTCGAGGTTAAAAGAACAGGTCGTTGGCAGACAAATACATCCTAACTTTATTTTCTGTGCTAAAGTCTATAGTCGCTGCACAACATCTGCATGCAAGAGGCAAAGCAGTGAGTTAATTTTGTTGGTTGCTGATATACCCACGGCACCATCACTTCTGCCCTGTATTCATGTGCCTGGGTCACTATTCATGTTTTTGCCCTGAGGCCAAACTGTGCTCTTTTTTTTTTTTTTTTTTTCCCCCCGCCATGCAGCATATTTCCACATGAACCTCTTAGGAAAAGTCAGCATTTGATAAAGGAAAGCCAAGTCAGAAACAAATCATAATATTAAGTTACAGAGGAGCAAGACTGAATACTGAACAAGAGGTATACCAGCATAACACAATTTAGGGCAGCTCTAAGTAAAATCCAGGTCAGCATCAGGAAGCCATGCAGGGTGTTCCTTGCTGAACACAGAGCTACTATGTAAATCAGAAATCAAATGAGGAGTACGTGTAGGATATTTTATCCCACCTGAAGATCAATTTTCCTAGAGTCACATAAAATGATATTTTTCCCTGTGACATTGGCACTGAGAAATAAAAATTAGTGGTCTCCCAACAGGGATGTGTCCTCCAAGTTTGTTATTGAAATGGTTGAGAAAAAACACAAAAAGCCCTCAGGAGAATAATGCAATGGCTAAGGCTTGATCTCGGGATGTTTTCGATGTAGGACCTACTATAGCCTGAATTCCTGCCTTTTTTTCCCTTTGGGTTTATGGAGAGCCACAAACTTTGTAAATGGCAAGGATGATCTTGTCATCCCAGGTCTGAATCTTCTGTCAGCCACACAATCTCCCCAATATCCACAGTTTGATCTATCAGATCCTGGAAGGCCTGGCCCCTTCTTGCTTCTCATACTCTCCTCCAGCCACTTGCTTTCGTGCAGGCCAAAATTTCCCAAACAGACTAGAATCTTTTTGTATTCTATGGTGCATCCAACTGGGAAATCCTTTTATCTCCTCTATGCAACATAACCTTTTACTAATATCGTCAACTGGACCGACTGGATAGAAGCCATAGTTTAGGGACCTTCATACCTCACACTCCAAGCAAAGGGCCTGGAACCCTCCTGAAAGTTCTAGATATAAGCCGAATAAAAACCTTTATGACCACAGCATTCTCACCCAAGAGGAATCTATTACTTTCAAGGCTTTGAATAATAATAACTTTGCTGCTCATTTTATTAACATTCCTATTATTTGGCTAGGGGTCAGACCAAAATTGTACACATATTCTAGGAATATCACTGTAAGTCTGTAAAGGGGGGAAAATTTACTGTGACCCCAGAGCCAGAGGCTGGATGAGGACTTCTCAGTTGCTGCCTGAGTTTGATGTGAAGGAGAGTTCACAGAACCTCCAGTACTCAGATTCCATAGTTTCATAATTACACTTATTTAAGAAATAAATTATGTTAAAGATCAAGCTCTCATTACCTACTGTGAACGGGAGCTGTATTGAAATGACTCATGGGAAATTTTAACATTTAATCTTGGCAGTGTATCCACAAGTCCACAAATATTCACTGATTGCTTACGATGTGCCTGGTGCAGTGGGGAGCCAAACAACATTTTTTTCCTACACTGGTTGTTCCCCAAATTCCAGGACTTCAATTTCTTAGAGAAATAGGAAACAAACTCTTCTTTAACAACACACAAATTAAGGTAAAGTGACCAAGATGGGAGTCTCCACATTATGAAAAACATCCCATGCAATTTTGAAGTAATTTACAGACTTTGTGCTATAAGACACACCGATCATTGTCCTCGACTAAAAGAGGGAAAATCAATTCTCTTTCCCTGCATCTTGCCTTCCTAAATCCTGTTGAACGCATGTGATAGCAATCCTTTTTGGAGAGATTTTATCATGGTAGAAAAGTATCACCAATACAGTGGCATAAATAACCATTAAAGAAGTGTAAGCTGAGAGCTCACAGGGAAATCTATTCCAACAAGCATCTCCGGAGAGGAATTATCATTCACTTAGAGAGTTAAAATCCTCCCTCACCACTTCATCCTCCACAGGTGGCCTGGTCTTGAGGAACCCTCCACAAAAAAAGGCCAGATGGACTGATTAGGGCTTTCTCCAAATTAATGGTGGATTCTCTGGGCTTTGCACTTCTGATAAGCAAGGGAGGCTGCAACCCAATTCTCTCTTGGAGTAGGAAAATAAAATTGGCTTTCTCAATGATGTGCATCCCCAGGGCCTTTGTGATGAATCAGCTTTCATAGATTCCTTCTTTGACCTTATTAAGGACAGACACAGCAGATAATTTTAATAATGCAGCCTTCAATAGATCAAGAGTATTGCTTCCAAAGACTGCATAGCTGAAAAGACTAATTAACGTTGTTTCTTTGTGGGGAGGGAGCTGGGAAAGTAGCGAGAAGGTGGAGCAATTTAACCAGAGCTTAGACAATAAAATGCTGGCTTTCATTTTCCTTTTTCTTATCTGGCTGCCTCACACTATGAATCGAAAGCAGCACATTTAGCCTGGCGTGTGGAACCATAACCAGCCTACAATCAATGGATTCCTAATGAGAACAGCCAGCTGAGCAGCCACAATAATCACCTTTTGGACAATCGATACAGAAGGAAATGTGAAAACAGTTTGATATCAGGTATTTCTCTAATCACCCCTAATCACCCCTAATCAGAGGGGGTATGGTGTGTATTCCAGAGACCTCTGAGAAGTAGACAATATTGGAATCTTTCAAATAATTGCATAATTAAGATGTATGGACTACTTGGTCTGAGATACATAAAATTGCAGAGGCTGGAAACTACATACAGGCTTGAAGGGAGAAGCCATGTTCTTTCCCTGGTGCTGGATACGACAAACCAAGTGCCCAATCTAACCTTACCAGAAACAAAAATTTTTAAGAAGAAAAAACGCATTTGTTCAAAATACCAACCCATAACTTGCAACTATAGCCATAACCAAAAAATTCCACCCCCTCCTTCCCAATAGCCAGAGAAAGAGGCAGTGATTGACTGAGGTCAGTTTCAGCCAGGCACCCAAATTTCCCATGATGGCTGCAAATCCCTCTCAGAGCCTGGTGTGATGCTCCTCAATTATCCTGCTTCAGCACATTCCTTCTGAAGCAAGAACTCTGGCGTCCCCTCACACTGAGAGCATCAGAAATCAGAGGGCGATCCATGTTTGGTCTGCAGTCTACTCAGTCTTGCGCAGCTGTGTGACCTTCAACAAGTCACCTAACCTCTCTGAGCCTTGATTTCTTCATTGCCAAAATGAGGATGGGACAAGCTATGGCTTCATTTGCACTCAGGCGTTAATTCTCTTCACAATGAGCTGCAACTGAACCCTTAGCGGGTCTGGCTCTGCTGCCCCTCCAGAAGCATGAAGTCAGAGGAGTACTAGTTACATATGGTGAGAAAAATAATTACATAAACAGTGGAAGATCAGAGTGTTTTGGCTATTTCCAAATCCCCCATCTAAATGACAGAAGCCAAATAAATAAGACATTCAGGTAACTTAACGAAGGGTTTCTTTTTTGTCCTCATGTGTTCATACTGTACAAACCAACGCTGGCTCTCATTTCTCTCTCCATTGCTCTTATCCGGCAGTGAAAATAAGCACTCTGGTTGCTACAGAAAGTCACAAACAAGTGAGGACCAAGGGAATCACTGAGACACTTGGAACATACCACTTCTTCCAGCTGCTTCACTTCTGTTTGATGGCTAAGAAACTGGAGACAGACCGTGTATGCTGGAAGAACCAAAAGGTGGTCAGATGATATAAATATTTTCATTCAAAAGTTGTTGTAGAGCAGCACCGCACATGGGGTCAGTTTAAGGAGTGCAAGTTGAAGGGGCAGCAGAATATGTCACCCCAAAATATTCCACTTTAAAAAATTATTATTTTGAGCTGTAGGCACCTAACAGCAAATGCAGGGAGAGGTCTTCTCTGAACTCCCCAGATCTGCCTAAAGACAGATTCTCCAAAAGGGACACAGTTGTCAGAAATCCCCTCCTCAGGAGTTTCATCAACCAGGTAGGATTGAGTCTTATGACAGGAGAGGAGACTGAAGTCCAACACCACATCCAGACAAACTTTGTTGGACATATTTCCTATCTAGTCTTCTAGATAGGAAGAATTGTCCCTAATAATCATTTACTCTCCCTTGAGAGGTTTATACCCTGCCCCCTTTTCCTTAGGATTTATTAGAGGCACCTGAGTGGTTCAGTTGGTTAAGTGTCCAACTTTGACTCAGGTCATGATCTCGTGGTTCATGAGTTCAGGCCCTGCATCAGACTCTGTGCTGACAGCTCAGAGCCTGGAGCCTGCCTCCGATTCTGTGTCTCTCTCTCTCTGCCCCTCCAGCACTCACACTCTCTCTCTCAAAAATAAACAAACATTAAAAAAAAAAAAAAAGACTTGTTAAACCCTAAATTCTAAAGCCACCTCTTAGGATTACTCATTTTTCTTGGGTCTCTCCCATGTATACATGAAGGATATGTATTAATAAACTTCCACTTGTTTTTATCTTATTAATCTGTGTTTTATTCCAGGAGTTTCAGCCAAGAACTCGGGTAAAGAGAAAATTCTTTTTCTCTCATACAAAGCTGTGAGGGGTGGAGTCTGGGCCCATACTTCATAAAAACAGAAAAGTACTGAGTCAGCATAGTTTAATGCCACCAGATCCCATTTTCCATATCCCCTTCCCTAGCATCACCGTATACAGTACCCCCCATCTCTTTACCCGTGGCTTCACTTTCCATGGTTTCAGTTACCCTTGAAGTTCTGGAAGCAGATGATCCTACTTCTGATTTATCCTTAGGTCGGTAGTATCTTAACACTATGTCACAGTGATGCCCAAATTACTCATCTCACTCATATCATCACATAGACATTTTATCACCTCACATCATCACAGGAAGGGTGAGTACAGTACAGTAAGATATTTCCAGAGAGACAGACCACATTCACATAACTTTTATTACAGTATATTCTTATAATTGTTCTTTTATTAGTTATTATTATTAATCTCTTACTATGCATATTTTCTATATTAAACATTATCATAGGCATGTATGTATAGGAAAAAACATAATATATACAGGGCTCAGTACTCTCCATAGTTTCAGGCATCCTGAAGATCTTGGAAAATATTTCCTGTTGATAAGGGGGAGACTGCTATAATCTGTCTGCCAAGTCAGGACACTTTTGAGACTGAAAAGGGACACTATTAATAATTATATCATGTCAATTAAGAGTAAACAAGGACTGAGCCAGGCAAACAGGACTATGTCACCCTACCCATCATGATCCGAAGGCTCTTAGTAACTAAAAATAGACGCATCTCTCCAAAACACTTGAAGAGCCTCAACCAAGAGCTCAAGGACTACAGCTACATTGTACTTTTGAATTCAGTCCTTCCTTCCTTCTCTTTCTTGCTCTCCTTGTCTTCTCTTCTTTCCTCCCTTCTTTCCTTCCTTCCACCAATACGTATTTAGCACTACTATTTGCTAGCACCTGTGCAGAAACTGAGTGTAAGTCAGAGAGGGTCTCTGCATTGATGGAACAAGTGATCTAAGGGAATACAAACATTCATAAAACGTTCACGCAAATAAACGTAAGTTGAATTATTAAAGGGCTACAAGTGGAGGTTCAGGTGCACAGTGCTTAGGACATGCATATGTATCAATTAAGAGCCAGTAAGTATGCTTGGATGCTTCTGCAAGTGGCGAGCCATGACGGCCATCTCAGTGAAGGCACCATCTCTCTGCTGGTTAACGCCACAAAGCTGAATAAATGCTCTCCAAGAAAATTTCACTTTCCAAACTTGTCTTCATTAATCCCAAGAGTGGTATGGAGGTTTAAAATGATGCTTAATTTCAGTTACCTTATCCCCAGCATAAACTGGTGACTTGTAGATAACTGAGGCTTTCCATCCCAGAGGCAAGAAAAGCAATTATTTTTTGTTTTTTGTTTTGTTTTGTTTTTTCATAATATGGCTGGGGAAATAAAAATACTTGGCTTAATCTTAATGTCTTTCCTCCTTGGAAAAGAAGCACCCTATAAATATATGTATGCGGATGTTATTATATTAATATTGCAAATGGGGCTCACATGAGAGAGCTAAGCAGAGCCCGTAAAGAGAGAACAGAGAGTCTGCCAAGATATTATGTTAGGAGGCCTTCTCTTTCACCACCAGGCTTGGCTCATTGCTGTTTGTCAGCTTAACTCTAAACCAAGCCTCAAAGTTCGCCAAGGCTTCTATAATTTGGATTGTGACACTTCAAATCTGAAGAATTCTGACTCAGGCTGAAGTCTCATTTTAAGTTACCTGTGAAGGGACTTTTGCTAAGTAATTAATATTGCAAAGTAAATTCTGAGGACTGGAGTAAGAGATATTTAAATATATCTGTAAATGATTTCCAAACATTTTAGTGGCACTTGTTTACCTACAAACAACCATGGAAATTAAAAAAATTCTTTTATTTCTTCTAAAAACAAGTCTCCTGTGGAACACTTGAAAACTACTTTCTTTCAATTTCTCTTCCAACTTAAGACAGTAAGCCTGAAGTTTAAAAAAAATGTTTACATTTCTGATTTAGCACTGATATTTCTATCTTATTGTAACTGACAAAATATTGGGCATGAGTGATTAACTCAGTGTCCTAATTCACTGTTGCCATGGAAATGTTTAATAATGTCTGCAGAAAATGTCATAGTGCTTATGTTTTCCACAATGAGGGAACTCATTTTTCAACCAAGACTTCAAGAAGGAAGGAGGTCTTTCTGCAGTGGAGTTAACCATCCCACCCTCACTCCTAAGCACCACAGCTCATAGAGAATCTTCTTGCCAAGAAGACCCAAGTCGCAAAATGTTGCAGCATCACAGAGCTGATGGCAGCAGTTCTGAGACCACCAGGGAGGCAAAAACTCCTTCATCAAACTTAACTAATAGAGTTTAAGTATTTAAAGGCTTTATTTTGAATGTTTAAGCTTAGACTATGCCTTAGTAATAGTACTTTTGAATCAAGAGTAAGACACACTAACATTAACTCACAGAATACTATGGTATATCCAGAAGAAATCCAAAGGTGGATCCAAACTATCCCCTTAACCACACCAATTAGGATCATCACCAGTTTCTTATGGCAGATGAACTGGATAACAATTTCAGGACCTTTTGCCTTTAAACAGGTGGTAGATATTACATATGGTCACCCCACACCCCGCAAAAAAAGAAGTATTTGTATTGTCTCCTTGAGTCTTAGCTTAAAAATACAAAAGTCCACTTGGTTTAATTGAACTGGGCAACTCCAAGTAAACATTAGAGGCAAGATCCTGATACCTAGATACCCAGGTAAGAAGACCCTTGACAAATTCTGTTTAAACCTAACTTCTACTTGGATGTCTAACAAGTTGCATTAACCCATATCACATTGGTATTTTATTCAACAGTTTTTACAAAACCATTCTGAGAGAAAAAAACATCACTATTTATATTTTTATAAACCCTTCGTAAGGTGTATTTTTGTGTAAGTTTCATAATGTTCACATTAGAGTGGCAAAGTGTTAGGAATAAATAAAGATAATTGGGATGCGTGTTGAAAAGTATTTAGTGCTGAGGTGTGGTGAAATTTAAAACACTAGGGGACGCCTACTCTATACTAGAAGATCCTTTAAACACAATTATATCTTATTTTGCTTTACATATTCAGAGCCTAGCTAAGTTACTAGAAAATAGCAGTCAATAAATATATGTTGAATAAATGAAGTAACAAATGAACATGGCTATAAACTTGGTATTCCTGGACTCCTTATCAGCCTATTTTCATCAATTAAGCACAAAACTTTAGGACTTGATCATAAAGAACAACTTCAGTGAGACCAACCATCAGTCTCCTTCCAACAGGAGACCCAATCTGACCTCATCAACCTCTCATCAATCATCAGATCCTTTGGACACCATGATGTTAGCTAAGAAATGCTGGTCCTTCTCATTTGCAGGCTTACCACAGCACAGAGAGCCTTGTACCTTGTCATACTGAGTAAGCAGGGCTCAGCTGTTGGAGAAAGTGTTAGCCCCTAAGAAGGAAGGTAGCTGTCTGGTATAAGCTGAGAAAACATTATTCAGTACCAAACATGCCCTTCTTCCCAGCTGGAATAAACCTGGACTTTCCCACTTCGCCTTGTCTCTGACCTTGTTTTGATGTTCCCAAACAACAGAGTTTGGCTTTTGTCTTCCTAACTCCCCCTCTTCTGCTTTTATTCTACCTCCTCCACCTATGATAGACCTCCTAAAAAGGGAGGCTCTGCAAAGGCAAAAAAGAATGAGGACGATATTCATGTACTGATACGGAAAGATCGCCAATAATATTGTACAATAACAAAAAGCAAGACACAGAATGATGTACACAGTCTATGGTGGGGGGAGATACATTAAAAAAAATAAATACTGGAATGATAAATAGGAAACTAATTATTAAATAAGTACATGAAACTGATGATGGGGAAATGAAAGCCAAGACTTTGGTGTATATATTCTGTATTGTTCTGAGCTTTGAATTATGTTGATATAGTAACTTCTCAAAAAAATTAAATAAGGAAAAAAAGCCTCAAATTGAAAACAAATGGAAACAAATGAAACTATATATCAAACTGGTAAAAGTGATAGAATTTAATTCAAAGGACCTGAAAACATAGTATTTTAATTGTAAAGACTTAGTGTGAGATACTCTAAGGAAAAATAACCACATACACAAAAATAAACCTTCCTCAGTAATTATACTGTTATAAAATTGGTATTGGTGTTTTCAAACTCTTTTTAATATAAAAACAAGTAATTATGTTTTAGGAATCAAAACTTTCAGTATAAAAATAATGCAAGTAAAACGAGTAAGAACATTCCAATGTTAAAAGTCAAATTTAAATTATGAATATGAGCTCACGACTTTTTAATTATATATTCAAAGACCCCTGAAAGATTCCAGAAGCAATGCAATCTCAACAGTAGTGCATATCCCTGGTGCCCAGATTATGGCTTCTATTACCGTTCCCCATGGGAAGAAACCAAGGCTCCCAGAAGAAATGGCTGATTCAGTCTGGGAGAGAAAGAGGAGCAAGATGAGCTTGGGACCTTTTGCTGTATCAGAAAGCAAGCAAGCCTGCAAAGATTAACGGGACTATGCCAAACAGATCCAGGGGCCAATGTGGAGAGGCTACAACCTGTCAAAGTTGGACCTCAAAAAGAATAATGAGTTTAGTGGGTTGAAACAGATTGAATCAATGAAAAATCAATGAGTACATCATGATACTATAAAAGAGAAAGTCATAGAAATCACATTTGTCACCATTTGAGGTAAGTACTTGCATAACTCCTCTCTTTGAAAATTGGGAAGTAAAACAGCTGATCATTTATCTTGCATTTCTGGTGGCATCTGGTTTCAGGGCAATAAAAACAGGCCACTTGCTATGGGAAATTTGTTCTTTACATCAGAATATCAGCTAGCAAATGAAGGAGCAGTGGTGGAATTTCTAAAACCTTTTAGAAACTCTAACTAGATTAACTGCTTCAAGGAAGTATTATCAATTGGTGTTAACACCAGTAGGTGAATGGTTTGAGGTAATGTATTCATACATTGCCAAATAATGCCAAACAGATTACTCTCTAGTCTCAAGAGAAAAAAAGTAATTTTACAATGGAGCGTTCAAATTGCCCTTATTTTAACCCAGGGGTCACTGTTAGTATCACTAATGATGGGTCAAAAAATATGTGTCCCCTGGCATACTACAATATTGTACCTCTAAAATCACCTAAAATTAGCCAGAAACGTTTGCATTAAGCTTTCTGGCATAACTTCCAGTATATGGGAAATACATGAGATACAAGAGACGTGTGTGCCAAATGGCACCGAGAGCCAAACAAATCCAGATTATAGTACATTCTGTGGGACAACTGACCTGCATAACAAGTCAGTGGCATAAGACAGAATGGGCGGGGAGTGCTACATGAGATTAACTGATACCAGCATCAAAGGTGTGCCAGTAAATGTTTCACAACCAGTTCAATATGATGGGGAAGCCCCAATTTGTAACTATTTGCCAATTTCCATGCAGTAAACACCCCTATAATGGTGATTTCAAGCTACCTGTGTGATATCAAATAGCTTCCAGAATTCCTTGTACACAGTACAAGCCAGCTGTAGTGTACCACTGCTGATGGGACATAACAGCCTGCCCAGTGTGGTCCTGGACTGATAACAGGAGAAACCAACTACAAGAGTCATGTGAGTGTCCTTTGGGAGAATATTTGGTGAGTTTGCAACTTAATAAAATGGAAAGGTGGACATCATTACTGAAAAAAGGAGCAGGTTGCAGATAAGTATATACAGTATGATCTCATTTTGGTATAAATATGCACAGATGGATAGGTAATAAGGTGCTAACCATGTTGACTTCTGGATGACGAGAATGTGCTGTTGTTTTTTGTTTTCTCTAAAATTCAACAATACACCTCTACTGGTGCTGTAACATTGGGCTGTAACATGATAGGAATATTTTTAAAAAGAGAGGTGATAAATGAGGCAAAATGGACATTGTGGAGCACAGAGGTACCATGACAGATGATGGTGTCTGAGGGTTGATGTGTCTGCTCTCATCCTTCAAGAAGCCTTTTTTTTTGCCAGTGGGTCCTGTTTGGGGTCTCTGGAAACGAAACTGGCTGCACCTGGAGAATTTCACAGATAAAACAGAACTCACAGCTCCTAAACTTTTCCTTTGCGTCCAAGAATTCTCTGTGACCACTGTAGCCCTCTGTGTTTTGAGTTCTCCTTCAGCTTCAGTCTGACAAAGCACTTTTTCATTTGTTTATTTACTTGGTCACTCACTCCTTCACCCACTATTCTGGATCCCCTGCTACTTGGGAGGCTTGACGCAGACCATGGGCATGGATACACGGATGCATGTTCATAGTCCTTGGCAACTTTCCAGGGACTCAGGCTATCCCTCTCCCTCTTCCCCCTTATGGGGCATTTTGAGGGTGAAGCCCATCACGCATGCTTCTCTGTTTCTACTGTAAAGTTTAGCACAGGACTGTTTACATACTAGGTACTCCTAAAATAATTCCTGACTAGCAGATGGGCTGACTCTGTTTTCGTAATTTCCTAAGGCAATAAACATAACAACCAGTACGGGCCATTGGCTGGTTATCTCCAAATGTTTTTGACCCTACACTCCCTCAGTACAAAAATATATGAATAAAAATTGAGCACATACACACATTTCTTTATCTATGAATTATGTACATGTTATATACCACCATACTAACTTACTGTGTCTAAATTTTTCTTATTTTTACACAACAAAGTATTTCCACATATCCTCAAAAACACTGGGCTAAAATAGCCTTCCTGTTGTCCCTTTTTGTCCTCCCTGCCCCTTTTCCGACACCCACAAGGACAAGTAGTGCAAAATTCTCCTAAAAAGGAAAGCGGGATATGGAAATCACTGCCACCCTGGATTAACGGCAATTCTCCCAGCCTCCACCCTCTCCCCTCCCTCTTTCATCTGGAGGAAATGTCACCCGAAGGGTCTGGTTCATGTATTTCCCGCTCACACACACCCACACCTCTTCAATCCAGAATGTAAGCCAAGTAAATATAGCTTTGTTACCCACTGCATAAATAACACCAGCCCCAATGTAGCTTCCGAATGGCTCCAGATGTGCTCTCTACACACTGCCAGAGAGAAAATAACTTTGAGCTAGTGTCATTTCGGCAAAGAGCTAACTCAGTGATTTTCATCTGGATGAAATAAGGAAGAACTATCAGGACTTGTCTATTACCCATGCAGGTGAGATAGGAATAGAAACATCCGCTCTGTCAAATTGAACGGCCCCGTACTTTAGCACTCTTAGACTCTGGTTTAACATCAAGATGTCTCAGGCTTTAAATGAAATGTCAAATATAATTTGGCTCTGGATTCCCAAGATATATGGTTGCCCTTGGAGAAAACTTGATAACTCAGCATTCTTGTGTCAAATGTGTATCTACCTGATAGGGCATTCTATAAAGCTGGTCCCCCACTCTCCCTCCACCACATAAAAACCCTCAGCCAGTCTGATGAGCTAGGCTCCATTCCTTGCTTTAATGGGCATGAGACTCCACAAGGAACGTTTTTATGTCTGTGAGGCAAGGACCACTGTTCAGAGTTCCCTTGGGACTCTAATCTGCACGGAATATGACAGCCCAGTACTAAAATATAGACACTTTCAAAGACTTTGGACACAGCTGGACACACCCACAAAAAATCATACATATTCACTTTCCTCCAAAGTTTTCTTTCTGGGTTCCACATTTCACTGCCCCTAGCTTGGCATTAATTTTCTTAATTTGTGGGAGAATCAGATTCAGTGCCAAAATTCAATGAAAGAACAAAAGTAAAGAAGAATATATACACACACACACACCCATATATAGATATAGATATAGATAGATGATAGATAGATAGATAGATAGATAGCAGGCTGCTTCTTTAAAGGAAAAGAAACTCACAACCTAAACTGAAAGGGCTGAGGGGCTGGTATTTGCTCAGCAGCTGTTGGATAGTGGAGATAGAATAGTGAATGAGATCAAAAGATTCACAATCTGGTCCAAAGAGATTTTTGAAGACTAACATGGTAGATAAAGAAATGTGACAGCTTTAGCCTTGAGAGTACATAAACATTTTAGTGGAATTTGATCTATAATAAAGGGCCTTTCTCTCACTGATACATTGTAGTGTCGGAAATCCTTAACTACAGCCCTTATGCTGAATGTAAATGTCGTCATGAACTGTCTCTGGGAGGGGCAATGAGCCGTCCTATTATGAACATACTTACTGCTCCTTATTAAGCATTTAAAATGAGCCAGGCAGTTTATAAAGTGCATTTATTTATTTTGAGAGAGAGAGAGAGAGAGAGAGAGAGAGAGAGAGAGAGAGAGAGCTAGCATGAACAGGGGGAGGGGCAGAGAAGAGAGGAAAGAGAAAATCCGCTGACAGCGCGGAGCCCAATGCAGGGCTCAAACTCACAAACTACAAGATCATGACCTGAGCCAAAACCAAGAGCCTGAAGCTTAACTGACTGAGCCACCCAGGCACCCCTAAAAATTGAGCTTGGCATTTTAGATCCATTATCTCTAATCCGGAGAATAGCAAAGGATGATGCTATGGTTGGAATTATGTCCCCAGCCTCTAAGAAAGGTGTTGAAGGCCTACTCCCAGTGCCTCAGAATGGGACCTCATTTGGAAACAGGGTCTTTATAGAGGTAATCAAATTAAAGTGAGGTCACAGGGGGTGCTAATCCCATGACCAGTGTCTTTATAGAAAGGGGAAGTTTGGACAAGAGACAGACACCCACAGAGGGAAGATGAAGATGATGTGAAGACACAGAAGAATGTCATGTGAACATGGAAGATTGGAGTGATCTATCTACAAGCAGGGAATCTATCTACAAGCAGGGAATGCGTGAGGCCACCAGAGGCTGAGAGAAAAACATGGAGAAGATCCTTCTCTGGTGTCGTTAGAAGGAGCACAGCCCTACAAATACCTTGATTTCAAACTTCTAGCCTCCAGAGCTGTGAGATAATATATTTCTATTGTTCTAAGCCACCCAGTTGTTAGTATTTTATTATGGAAGCACTAACAAACTAATACAGAAGGTAAGTATTATCACTACTATGTTAGAGAGGTGGAAACTGAGGCAGAATTCAAATCCAGCTCTGACTCAAGCTCATACTCATGCAACCATAGCAGTGTTTCCAAATTGGCTTCCATGGGCCTAGGATTCATAGGTGGCCAGAATTCAAAGCATTCAATCCAAAAACTTCTGAATTTTCTGGCTGTATTGCAACGGTCTTTGAAATGATGAGTATATATGGGCTTATGTTAACGGCCATCTAAAAACCAGACATTACCACATGATTTCTGTGTCTAAGCTTGTGTGAAGGTTGGTAATGGAGCTGGTTACAACTGGTACTACTTTAATTGTCTCAAAATAATGGTGAAAGAGCACAGCATGTTTATTATGTAAATAATGATTACAATGTAAAGTCCAAATCACATCACAGCTGATTATTTGAAAAGAGGTCACCACAAAGTACACTCATGCTGACCTCCAAAGGCCCATGCCTTGGAGTCAGAGCCATGTGCACCTGGACCGACTTTTTTTTTCAAATACCATCATCATACATGAGTAACATTGTTAATATAAATTTTATTGGAAAAAAATATAAATTTTATTGGAGTGTGTATTTGTTTCTGATTAATAATTTTATTATGTTTATTCTTGTGTTAAGAGGCAGAGGCATTAAAAAACATTTACTTACTTTTATGGTTGTACAAGAGGTAAAAGGATTTACTGAGATGTTGTGTTTTGTGGTTTGTATCGCCCACCACTTCCATTCCACACAGTAACCAGGCACTTTGTGTTCTCTCACATCAGGAGTATTTGTGGGGCCGTACTGAATCTGCTTGATGAACACATCACACAGAGCTTTCCATAAAAACTTCACTGACGAAGGAAATATGCTGAGTATACAAGAGGGGGATGGAAGGAGGCAAAGGCCCTTACTAGGGAGAGAGGAAGAAATAGAAAAAATGATGTCAGACTTACCCAACTGTGGAAGGAGAAAAATCTCTGAAGGTCCATCACGTAGTAGAAATCCATGCCCACTCCCCATCAGGACGAGGCACAGGAGATGGGATAAATGGGTGCATAGCACACCTTGGAGAATTGGATCCTAGGGATTTCTGGTCCCCAGACATGGTCTTGAGGGAGCAGAGAAGTGGACTTTAACTTGCCTTGAGAACTTGGACAAGACCACCTCACTGATACATAGCAGGACTAAAGGCTTACGTGCTTTGCCCCTGCCTAAGACTCTCCCAAGACCTTTGCACAACCTTTAGTAGATATGTTAGCTGAGATTCAGAGAACAGTAATAAGATTCAATGTCCTGCAGGCCTGGCAGATTAAGAGCTCAGAGTCTTATTTGGTCTGAATGAAAGTACATAAAGTAATGTAACGCATCCTGTACACTCAAATGTTCTGCATACCTACTGAACTGATGTTATAACTTAAAATTATCTAGGTCATTACTTTGGGTCTGAAATATTTTTTTCTTCTAAAAAGAAGCCTGAATGTTACTAGGTTTAAAATGCCTGGCATTACTCAGAGTTGCCTCCTATGGTATCAACTAACAACTCAGCACGGGTTAGTCTACCTGCCAGCTAGCTGTGTCACCTTGGAAACCGAGGAGCAGAGCCCCGAGGGGTGGGGTGAGTGGATTTATAGACTTAAATACCAATTCCAGATAACAAGAGAAGAAATGTCACAGGTAGTTCATGATTGATTGCCAAACAAGCTGCACAAACAATATCTGCTTAAAAATAAGAGCTCCTTGCATTTTCTCAGGTGGGAGTTTTATAGACTATATCCATACACCTACCTCACTCAGTCTTACTGATGTGGCCAAAATTGGCTGTAGCCATATGGACCTGTTCCACCACCATCAAATAAATACTTTGCCACTAACTTACCAGTGTCTGTCACCCCTCTGGGGAGGAACGGAGAGATTCAAGCACACAAAACAATTGGGTATCTAAGGAAGATGTAAGGAAGTAAAATTTTGAAGGTAACTGCTATTACCTGGGAGACCCAGACAAGGTTTTACTCCCTATCCATAGCCCTGAGTACCACATAGCTAGTCAATCACTAAGTTCTATCTGAAGACCTTTCTCCAACCAGCTCTCCTCTCTATGTCTATCCTGCCTAAAGCAGGCCTTCATTATCCTTCATACACGCAAGGCTAAATCTCTTAACTGATCTCCCTTGCTTCCTTTCCTAGCCCCCTTCTGACTCATAAATGATATGGCAGCACTGCATACCTATGGCTGGTCAGTATCCCTCCCCGCCTCCCCTCCCCTGGGCCAGCTGGCCTCTGCAGTCCTGACTGCCACTCCTCCCTCACAGACCCAACTTGCAGACTTGCTGAGCCTGGAGTTCACCAAACTCTGTCACCAAGTTTGTTCTCATGTGTCTGCCTAGAATTCCCTCCTTGCTGTCCTCCCTGATGAAACCCCCCTGGTCCTTCCAGAGCTCTTCTCCCCGATACTCAGTAACTCAAGGCATTCCTGCCTCTTCCTCCCCTTGGACTTGTTTAATCCCTGGCTCCTGTTAACAGTTATCAGTGTGTCTGGGAAGAGTTTGTATTTAATGGGACATCTACCAATATCTTAGAATCTTGGCTAACACTGTGGACACCAGATAAGTAACTACACATTCTAGCAAGAAGCTGAAGACCACCTGACCATCCAGGCTATACGAAAGAACACTGGAAATGGGAAGTGAAGGAATAGAAGTTCTTGGCCTTTCTCAACCAAGGGGCTGGAGAAAGGACTTGAAGAGCATCATTTATAGGTCCTGGGGTAGTCGTTGGAGGAGGAGGTTAGAGTCCTGCTTCCCAGCAGGATGCCTACTGTGCCACCGAATCATAGGCCTCACGGCAGCCAGGAATCCAAATGCAGTCCAGAGCATTCTTGGGAGAGCTTAAGTTAGGTGACACATGTGGACAGAGAAGCTGGAACCTGCTTCCCACCTGGAGGAGCCTGGCTGCATAGAGTTGGCCAGAGGAGGCCAGGATGGCAGGGAAAGGGCAGCAGGGGAGCAGTGTCAGGCTTAGCCTAGACGTGTACATTTCCTGTGGGCCAAGTGCATGGCACAGAGGGTACACAGCAGAGCGGGAGCAACCTAATGAGATCCTACAGAAGAGGGCTGGATGCCTCTGGATTGACCTCCAGAGACAGGAGCTAGAAAGGGGTTGCCAGGAGTCAGAGAATGTGGCCCCCACATCCGGAAACTGCACTGCAGAAATCCTGACCTTGCAGGTGTGGGGGTGGTACTGGGCAGGAGGGCCTACCTATGTGCCTCATGTAGCATTTGTACACTTGCTACAGGCGAAGGCATGCATGCCTGTCTTACAGACCATTGGTCATGTAAATCATTGTGTCCCCTATCCCTGCAGCATCTAGTGCCTGGCCTCACCTCTCCTACACCACCCCCAAGCCCCGAAGGAACATGAAGCAGAAGGGGGAAACATGCAAACACAAAAAGAAGAAATAGATCACACTGGTTCCCCCTGGAACCCTCTTCTTTCAAGAAGAGAAGCTTGAAATTAGACAAGATCTAGAAGTTTTAAAAAGGACAGAATTAGGCTTCTGAATACCCGAAAGGGACTCTACACTGTCAAAAAAAAGAGTTACAAGGAATTGCACAGCTATGGAATCTACCCAAGATGCCACCAACAGGCAAAGAAGGGAGGTGCCTGAGTGACTCAGTGGGTTAAGCATATAACTTCGGCTCAGGTCATCATCTCATGGTTTATGGGTTTGAGCTCTGTGTCAGGCTTTGCACTAGAGCCTGGAGCCTGGTTTCAATTCTCTGTCTCCCTCTCTCTCTGCCCCTCCCCTGCTTGCTCTCTCTCTCTCTCTCTCTCTCTCAAAAATACATAAACATTTTTTTAAAAATAGGCAAAGAAGGGAAATGAGATAAAGCATGCTACAGGAAATAAGAAGAGAATAAAGCCATTTCCTGTTTATACTCTACAAAGATCAGCCCAGGTAATAAATTCATTTTATTGTTTACATTGTGCACATGCATTTATGTAGGTATATATGCATGTGTGTATATAAATGTATGTGTATAAATGTATGTATGTAGGTATATATGCATGTGTATATATGCATGTACATAAGTGTGTATGCACACATACATCCTCTATGTCCGTAGCTTTATGTAGAAAGAGGCACATTTGTTCACTTTTAGGGCCCCAACCCTGGCAGAGCCCCAGCCCCTGGCACAGCACTTACGGCGAGATGAACACGACAGGCTGCCAGGTGGATACAGACACACTCAGTCTGGCACGCCCACAGTGTCAGGCTGTCCAATGCAGCAACCCTGGGCCACACTTCGCTCTCTCTTCCCGCAACAGGCCCTTTCAATCACTGCCGTGACTCCAGGTGGAATCCCAACAGCGCCTGGAGTCATTACAGAGACCTCTTTCATCCTTCCAACTCTACTTGTCTTCCGGAGGCCCACAGAGGGGGGATGATAAATCCCATGGCCAGGGACATACACACACATGTCACTCACCCCTTTGTCAGAGGGTTTCTACCTGTCAGCTGGGTCCAAATGACAAATGCATTCAATATGAAAATGGAACCTCCCAAGCCCTCTATTACAAAAATGACTTCCCAGGCTTGTGTGAAGTTCCAGCAGTAAATGAAATTTCTGCGGGAGAATCTTAAGAGAAAGAGGGTGGAGAGGCTGCAGCTTTGGGAGTGTGTCCCTGAGTGAAACATTTAGAGGTATTGTTGTAGTCACCTATTGCTGTGCAACAAACTACCCCAAAATAGTAGTTTAAAATAACTATTTGCCTCACATTTCTTTGTGGGTCAAAAATTTAGAAGAGGCAGCAATGGGAAGTTGAAATCTGAACGATGTGGCATCAGCTGGGGCAGCTGAGGAGGGAGGGCTCACATCCAGGACGGGGTTATCTGCCCTCACTACACTGAAGCCTGGGCTGCGTGCCTGGCACTTGATTCTGGCTGATGGCTCGGAGCCCAGATGTCTCTCCATGTGGTTTGGGCTTCTCACAGCAGGTGGCCAGGTTCCAGACAAAGCATCCCTGGAGCAAGGGTACCAAAAGGCACAGGCAGATGCTATAAGGCCTCTTACGACTAATCTTAGGCATCTCAGAACATGGCTTCTGCCACATTCTTTTGGTCAAGCATATCACTAGGAGAGCAGATGGAGAGACTCCATCTCTCAATGACAAGAATAACAAAGGATCCATGGCCGTTTTAATCCACCACAGGGATGTCAAGATGCGGTCCATGAGAAGGGAGGGTGGCTCCCTCTCCAGTTCTTTCTTTCTTCACCTTGTGTTTACTTAAACATGGCACAGAATGGATATGACAACAAGATAAAAGCCAGGTCTTCATAACGCCCAGAGTCAACTCACTGTTCTCACCTTAAGCACGTCATTTAACCTCTCCCTGCATGTCAGAAAAGGGGTGTTTCCCCAGGTTTCAGCAAAGATAGAGGCCACATCTTTGCAGAGCATGCAAGCTAAATCTAGCCTCCCGGTTTTTTTGGTGTAAACACTGCTTTAATATACATATACAAACATATATATTAAAGCATATATTCACTTCACTGACACACTTAAAAACTGGATGATGCCAGGGGCGCCTGGGTGGTTCAGTCGGTTAAGCATCCAACTCTTGGTTTTGACTCAGGTCACAACCTCACGGTTTCCTGGGTTCTAGCCTCCCATCTCCGCACTCTTGGGATTCTCTGTCTCCCTCGCTCCCTGCCCCCCCGAACTTGCCCTGTCTCTGTCTCTCTCAAAATAAATAAATAAACTTTAAAAAATTGGGGCACCTGGGTGGCGCAGTCGGTTAAGCGTCCGACTTCAGCCAGGTCACGATCTCGCGGTCCGTGAGTTCGAGCCCCGCGTCAGGCTCTGGGCTGATGGCTCGGAGCCTGGAGCCTGTTTCCGATTCTGTGTCTCCCTCTCTCTCTGCCCCTCCCCCATTCATGCTCTGTCTCTCTCTGTCCCCCAAAAAATAAATAAACGTTGAAAAAAAAATTTTTTTAAATAAATAAATAAATAAAGTGGAGGATGCCATATAACATTCAGAACTGGCAACACCAGCACCGCAAAAACCACCCAGAATGGAGAGTCGGCTGCCTTCTACAGAAAGGCAGCCACTCTCTGGGCCACTTGGGCATGGCTCAGACCAGGGCCAGGAAGCATCAGGTTTGCTTCTCTACCACGTGGTGCAACGGTTGAGAGCACACAGATGCTGGCTTTGTAAGGCATGTGTTCAAATCCCGGCTCTTCCACGTTTAAGCTGTGTGACCTTAGTGAAGTTCTTTAACTTCTTGCTGCCTAATAGTTTCACTGTCTAATAGAGATAATAATAGTGACCCGCCTCACAGGTTTTGTGAGGATTAAATGAATTTATATGTCTTATATTAAACAATTAATATAACATAATAATTAACATATTAATAATATATGTAGAATAGTGTTTAGCATGTATTATTATTTTCACAGTACTATAATCATGGTAAGAATCAAATGAAAGGATTAATGTAAAATTACTTTGAGAATGTGCAGGCATATGAGATTATCATATTTTTATTATATGCAGCACAGATTTTAAGTTTTCTGTTTTGTTTTTTGTTTTAATTCAAATATAATTAACCTCCAGTGTTATATTAGTTTCAGGTGTATAATATAATGATTCAATAATTCTATACATTTCTCAGTTTTTATGAAGATAAGTGTCTCTAAATTCCCTTTATCTACCTCACCCATGCCCAGACCAGCCTCCCCTCTGGTGACCACCAGTTTGTTCTCCATATTAAGAGTCTGTGTTTTGTTTGTTTGTCGCTTCTTTTCTTTATTGCTCATTTGTCTTGTTTCTTTTCCATGGGAGTAAAATCAGAATGGATAAAATAAAAACACAAGAAATAATAAACGTTGACGAAGATGTGGAGAAAAAGGAACCTTCATGCACTGTTGTGGGAACACAAACTGGTGCAGCCCCTGTGGAAACAGTATGGAGATTCCTCAAAAAATTAAAAATAGATTTACATATGATTCGGTACTTCCACTACTGGGCATTCATTTCATGGTTAGTAGTTCTATTTTTAGAAGGCTCTTCCTTACATTAAGCCTACATGAAAGCTGTCATACCATCTTTTCATATAACCAGATTTACTCACTTCAGTGAACTTCTTTAGGACTTGCTTTCTGTACTTTTCCTCTGGCGTTAACTTCCTTATTCCTTCAAACATATATCATGTGTCAGACACAATGCAGGGGACCAAGAATAACAGTGAATAGCACCCAACCCCCACATAGTAGAAGCTTATAGATCAGTGTACCTGACTATATGTGTTACAGGATGCTACATGCAATAACTATTTTACTCTTTTCTGCATAAAAGTAACACCACCCTTTATTTCTCTCATGGGTTATCATTTATTAAGTGCTTCCACAAACCTTAGAGCAATTGAGTCTCAGAAGGACTCTATGAAATAAACTTTCTTATTCCAATTTTAGAGGAGGAAACTGAGGTTTGTACTGTGCTCTCTCCACACCATCCCTCTGACCCATTTCCATGGCCTGGCATACGGTTGGCCCCAGAGCACAACTGGAAAAAGGATTCATTGAATGAATAAACTGCACCTGAGCCAGTGAGGAGCTGGAGTAGTTCTCTGGCCAACACCGTTTCCAAAGCTGAGCAGCTAATTCAGCCCAAAACCAATGTAGCCTGTTAAAAAACAACCCATCTAGATAGGAAGAGTATGAGCACAAAGGGCTCCAGGAGCAGTGTCTCCAAGAAAACATGGAGATCGTGAAATGTCTGATAGGTTTGACTCTATAAAAGCCTTTAATAAGAAGCCACTGGAGTTAGGGGAAAAATCAGCAATAGACATGTAGAAAAATGACCAAATCTTTAGATGAGGCAATTATTACACCAGAACAAAATACGAACATACATAAGAAATGAAACATAATTTATGTATAACACTGGGCTCAGAGGTAAATGACACTAACATGTACGTAACTGTATTGGGAGAACAGGAGGGACAGAAAGAGAGCAGTTGCAGAATGCTAAGTCTCTGTCTGCACGAACAAAGCCAGAGACAGAAAATAAAAGAGTGGTTGCCAGCAAGTGGGGGGGGGGGGGGGGGGGGGATGGGCACAGAACTTCAGTTTTGCCGAGTTCCGGAGACTGGGTGCACAAAATGTGAATGTACTTGAGGCCACTGAACTGCACACTTAAAAATGGTTAAGATGGTGAACTTCACTTCACTTTTTCACTTCACCGCAATTAAAAAGTTTTCTTAAAATAAACAACAAACAAAAATATCACAGCCTGAAATGTGATGGAGTCATAACCAGGTGATATTCAAATACCTACCAGCTAGCATGGCAAAGGTGTGGGATAATCAACATGGGCATAAACAGTTAAAATGTGAAAAATTCAGCCACTAACTGCATGCTTACTCTACAATATTCAATTCAAAGCTTTGACCTCTTATATCTATATGACTGTTTCATGCTATGAGTACATAGTTTAATTCTGGAGGAATTGAGCATATAGCAGAAGTCAGGAGACCCAGCACATGATATATCAGAAAGATCACTGAACCTAAAATCAGAAGGCCCTAAGTCTAAGCTGTGTCTCCTCCCTGCTTAGCTGAATCACTAGCCCTCAGTTGATCTGTAAACTGTATAAAACAATCTTTACCTAGAGGGCCAGAGACATAATAGGAACTCAAGAAATATTTGTTGAATAGGGGTGCCTAGATGGCTCAGTCATCATTGAGCATCCAACTCTTGATTTTGGCTCAAAATCATGATCCTGGGGTCATGGGATCCCAACTCACGATCCCGGGGTCATGGGATCAAGCCCCAGATCGGACTCTGTGCTAAGCCTGCTTGGGATTCTCCCCCCGCCCCTCTACCCCTCCCCCACTCATACACATGCTCTCTCTCTAAAACAAAAAAATTTTTTAAAGAAAAATATTTGTTGAATACATCAAGAAAGAAATAATTCTTTAAAAAGATCATAGATATGAAAGCATACTGTGGCTGTGTGTGGTGATGGGTGTTGGCGAGATCTGTGGTAATGGTTCTACGATGTATACACAAATGTCAACTCATTCTGAACTAATACAATGTTGTATGCCAATTATGCCTCAATAAAAAGTTTAAAGTAATGAACACCCTCCCAAAAAAGAAAAAAGAAAAAGAAAAAAGAAAAAGAAATATGACCTCTAAGACATTTCCCAGCCTGCTCCAGCTTGTTCAAACCTGACAAGACCTCCTTCGTTTCCAAGTTATTGAACAAAGTGGGACCAACACTCTAGAATTTTCCTCAGTGAGCTCTCCATGTGAGTTATCAACTAAATTCACCCTCTCCAGACATAAAAAATAAAAAGTGCACAAACAACAAGAATATGTGCACTAAATCACGTGTCCCCAAAGCATCAATCAGAAAAATAATACTGCCTAGAAGAGTTAGTTTCAGTGGGCTATAGAACTGGAAGGCTGTGTTGGATGAAGGAGTTTTTAGAGGGAGGTCTTCAAAACTAGGAGGTCAGGGCAGGAGAGACAGGCCTTCTGAAATTCATTCTTTTATCTAAGGAAAGCCCCAAAGACAGATAGTCCTAGGGGTTCCTCTGGCATTCTCACTCTGCAAGCCTCCTCCCAGAATTAGAAACTGGAAAGACTACTGCACTGGTAAATCCAGAGTCTTGGATTTAGTGGCTCTGGCATTAACTGGGTGAATGAGCCCACTGTAGCCTTTTTTTTACCCTTGTGGATCTCAACAGCTGCATTAGTAAAATAAGGAGATGGTTAAGATGGTCTCTCAGGCCCCTTTAGGTTCTTTGAATCAGTAAATCTGTTCCCCTGTAGTATCCAAGAGTTTCATTATTAGTCAAACTTGGTGACAAACTTTGACATCTAGTTAAAGGCAAAGGGAAAAAGACAATCTAACCTTAATCAGTGAGAAATTGGGAAGAGGGAGGGTTTGAAGGATTTAACAGACTGCAAGAGCTTGGGAAGATGCAAAGTATTCAAAAGAGACAAATTATTCATTTCTTCATTCGTTCTTCCAACAGATACCTATTTAGTCCTTCTATGTGAAAATAAGGAAGACAATGCTGAAAAATACCTTTTTATTTGAATGGTGCTTTATAATTTTAAGTGCAATTTTATTTTATAGTTTGATCAGATTACCTTAACAACCCTTTGGGGGCATAAATGGCAGGTTAGTGTTATTCCTCCTTAAGAAGAGAACAAGACGTAGGTTAAGTGAGTTCAATGAATGTCACAGAGATAATCCACCACAAGTCTGAATTAAAATTTAGGTTTTCTTGGGGAGCCTGGGTGGCTCAGTCGGTTAAGCGTCTGACTCTTGGTTTCAGCTCAGGTCATGATCTCACAGTTTGTGGATTCAAGCCCCGCATCAGGCTCTGCCTTGATAGCACAGAATCCACTTGGGATTCTCTCTCTCACTCTACCTCTCCCCCACTTGTGCACACTCTCTCTGTCTCTCAATATAAATAAATAAACTTAAAAAGTAAAATAACTAAAATAAAATTTAGGTTTTCTTACTCCTGCTCTTAGGCTCCTCCTATAAGACACAGACATGACCACCTGCTCCAACAAATTCTACTTTTGCCTTATCAAGCGGATGGCCTTGAGCCTCACCATATTAATGCCCCCCTCCTTCCTTCATTTGGCTACTTGAGGACAACAACAACAACAACAAAACCTGAATATAAAAGCCATATAAGAGTTAACATATTATTCAATAGGAATTGAGAATGTGCATTATCTACCCAAGCAGTAACAGTATCCCTGATATCCCTGGACTATAGATGGACTCCTGGCTCTGACACTTGCTTTATATTAGATTCTCTGGACCTCAGGCCAACACCTTCCAAACAGGTGATAACATTTGCCCAATCCAATGTAGAGCTTAGTTTCTAGTATCAAACCAGGAAGAATATGCAGAAGCCCCTGGAAAACAAGAAGAGAGGCCATAAATATGTGTTGTGGTCACTATGGTTCATAAATGTGTGGTTGGGAGAAGATACGATAGCCACTGCTGGCTTGACTTCAGGCTTGGAGATCAAGCAAATCCAGGGGAGAGGAATTTGCTACACAAAGGAGCAAATTCCATAAGCAGCTCAATGCTTGGAAAATAAGGAACAGTTGGTCTCACAGCTTGGCTAGGCAGGAGAGCTGGCACATATCCTCAGATCATTGTGCTCTGCCTGGTGAATCGAGCTGGCCTCGCCAGGGGCTGGACATTAGCTTCCTTCTGGCTGGAGAGAGGCAAGGGAGGTTGTGACCACCTGTTCTGCTCAGGATGTCACTGTACCTCTTGCACATCTTGCTGCACAGGCAAACACAGTCTAAGCCAGGTCCTAGGCAAAATCACAAAGCAAAGAACCTCTGCCTTCATCCTCCCTCATTTCTCCTTCAATCTCCCTAGTTCCTCACATCATAGTTCCCTCAGCGGTGCCCAGTGGCCCCAGATAGCTCACACCCATGACTCTAGTGGCCCTCAGAGCCAACCTGTGGAGACAGCACCCTGTGCCACAGACACTTTTGCTCTCACCCCCAAGTTCACTGAAATTGCTCCTTCCTTTTCCTGCTCTCAGCAAGTCACCAGCTGGAAATCTAAGCTAATAAGTAGCTCACACCAAAGAGCTTATAAAAGATCACATTTAAAAGTAACTCCTCTCAGAATCACTAGTCTAATAATAAGCTTTTAAATAATTTTCCCAAATGAAAGAATTAATGAATATCAACTGGATTATCTCCAGGAAAATTGGTGGGATCACAGGGCTGACACCTTGAGGCTAAGGCTGGAGAAGTAATGGAAGAATTCTACTTACTCTCCTCTGAAAACCTTGCATTTCATCATTCTGATAAAGTTCCCCCCAAAAAGCACAATCATTAACAGCCAAAAAACAAATGTGAAGCATATATAATAAAACATTAGCTTTTATCAGTTCTAAATAATGAATAGAAAGAGACTGTATTTCTCTTTTTTGAAATTAAAAAAGTTAAATGGACTCTGGAAACATCCAATGGGTAGTCCAATGTTAGTAAGACAAGTGGCTCCATGGTTGATGTCTGCAGAGGGCTCAGACTGACACATGTAACAACTCTGGATGTGCATCTTGGTTAATCTCTTTCTTTTCTTTTCTTTTCTTTTCCTTTCTTTTCTTTTCTTTTCTTTTCTTTCTTTTCTTTCTTTTTCTTTCTTTCTTTCTTTCTTTCTTTCTTTCTTTCTTTCTTTCTTTCTAGAGAGTGCATGAGCAGAGGAGAGGGGCAGAGGGACAGAGAGAGAGAGAGAGAGAGAAAGAATCTTAAGCAAGCTCCACACTCAGCACAGATCACAATGCCTTATGTGTAGCTTGATCCCATGACCCTGAGATCATGACTTAAGCCAAAATCAAGAGCTGGATGCTCAACCAACTGAGCCACCCAGATGACTCTTGATTAATTTCTTTTTAACCAACTCTTCAACGCATGAAGATCTGACATCGTTAGGGGTTTCACTGGACAGTGGGAATATCAGTCTCCTCTAGAATACACCTGAGCACTGGAAACAGGCTGAGTTGCTCAGTACTAGTACTTGGTCTGTATCCTCTCTTAGAGTGACCTATACTGGACAGAGATCCAAAGACGAAGCCTGTAGCAGGCATGTGCTTTCTTTCAAACACCTGACATCTCTTGCCTAGGTGAACCACATCATTCCCATTGCCTGTGGTTCTAGTTTGAATCCATTCAAGTCCTCCAAGAAATAGACATCAGATCTGAATGAGTAAGCAAGAGGTTTCTAGGAGGAAACTCCAGCAAAGGATGAAGGAGAGAGTGGAATACGTAATGAGAACCTTCATTTTAGACCACAATGCAGGTTTGGCATCTATAAAAGGAGAAAGAGAAGGAATAACTGGGTAGAAAGGGTCTCAGATTACTGTGCAGTTTTGAGAATCTCAGCCAGACCAATGGTGGGGGTGGGAGAGTACCCTGAACTCACTAGAGCCCATTAGAGGAATCCCTCATCAGGAAGGAATGACCTGATTTGAGTACCCTCAATGTGCTTGATCACTAGCTGGGAGCAACCCAGTGAACAGGGGTCCTGGTCTGAATGATGTAGTAGATCCAAAGGAGCAGCATCTGGAGGCCGCCATATAGTGTGACTGTCAATCATATAACCCAACACACCAAGAGAGGGACAGATGAGCCAAGCAAGACCACTTAGAGCCCATCTCTGGAGCTGATATACAGATATTAGAAGGAAACAACTCATTTTTCCACTGATGGATCTATAGTAGGTGAATCTGCAGTAGGTGAATCCACTAACTTTCCTTGATAAACATGGGTAGCCAAACTGCATCAGGGAGAAAATAAGACCAAACCACAAATGGAAACAAAGTTCACACTGGGAAGCCCTGAAGCCCAAAGTCATTAAGTATCTTCTTTTCATTTTTTATCATTCCAGTTTGAGTTGTATTTCTACTATAGCTAAAATAGTTATTTGCCTAAAACCATCATGCTTTCACTGTAATTACCATAATATATCAGATCTTGAAAGGCCCTTGAGGTCATCTAGCCCTTACTATACATTATAATAATCTAAGGAGTTTTGTTTTGATACCTAAATTAGACCCCACTCTAGTC
Source organism: Felis catus (assembly GCF_018350175.1). Taxonomy (NCBI): domain Eukaryota; kingdom Metazoa; phylum Chordata; class Mammalia; order Carnivora; family Felidae; genus Felis; species Felis catus. The sequence continues at coordinate 62,786,834 of NC_058379.1, read as the reverse complement.
CAATTTAAATCAGAATCTCTATAGGTAGAGCCCACCTGTCAGTCTTTGTTTGCTGTTGTTTTTAACTCCCCGAGTGATTCTGACGTTTACCCAAGGTTCAGAACTAGTGGTCTTATCAAACCTTCATTTTGCAGATGTGAGAACAGAGGTTCAAACAAAGGAAGTAAGTGGTCCCAAATATACAAGTTCTTGGAGATAGAGCCAGGAGTTCAATGCAAACCACCTCACTTCTAATTAGATTTTTTTTTTAATATGATATGTCATCTTACCTTGGTTCTGTAAGAAGCTTATGTTACTCTGTCTCTCCTAGTTCTTGGAGTTATTTATTCAATTATCAAAACAGAAGGAAGTTACCAGTCTCTGAAACAAGACCCAAGTGCAAAACAAACAGTGCATTACTCCATCAGCACAAGTCACTACTACACAGTGCCATCCTCCCCTTTACAGCTGTCAGCTGCTTAGCACTGCAGAGAAGAGGGATTCTTTTTTTTTTTTCTCAATGTTTTTATTTATTTTTGGGACAGAGAGAGACAGAGCATGAACGGGGGAGGGGCAGAGAGAGAGGGAGACAGAATCGGAAACAGGCTCCAGGCTCCGAGCCATCAGCCCAGAGCCTGATGCGGGGCTCGAACTCACGGACCGCGAGATCGTGACCTGGCTGAAGTCGGACGCTTAACCGACTGCGCCACCCAGGCGTCCCAAGAAGAGGGATTCTTGACTGAGCCATGCCATTACGGAGAGAAGCACCAATCGGGAAAAAACTGTTGGTTTTCAGTGTAGCTGCTCTAATATACAATGGCTATTGGTTTTCTGTAGCCTAATAGAAAAGATGCATCCCCTTTACTCTTGAGAAATAATGATTCCTACAACTCAAAATCCAATTAACATGTAACATTACTCAGGTTTTTGTCTTCTGAAAAGCCACCCTATTTCTGAGTTCTCTTTCTACAGGCATTTCCACATCATCAAACATGTTGTCATTTAAAATGTTAGAAGAAAGCAGACAACAAATTTATTGTGCCACTAAACTACGTAAAATTAATTTTTTTTTAAATATGAGTTAAAGATGACCATGTCTGGGTGATAGGGTTTGGAATCTAAAACAACATCGTAGGGGCCAAAGTAAAGGAGACCATGACCAAAAGTCTAGGCAAGCTGAAGGATGCGATGATGGTCAACAGTCTGAGGACAGGTACCAAGTCCAAGGCAAAGGTGCACGGATATAGTGGGAAGACCCAGGAAGCACTGGGGAGATCAGGAATGTATCAGATCCCTGGAAAAGGGATTCATGTTTTAAGGGGCAATAGTTTCAGTTGCCAATGCAATCACAATTCTGCCAAAAAGTTTTTTTCTTGAATGATGGAGTAGAAGCATTGTAAGTTATGGCTCAGTACAAAGAACTCCTGATTCTGTCACTAACCAGTTTTGTTACTTTAGAGAAGACATTTCACCTTTCTGGGCCACAGTGATATGACTGTAAGATGAAAGAGGTGGACTAGATCAGTCAACAGATACTTTTTAAATACCCTGTTTGGGTGTGAGACAAGGACATTCAGTTCCCTGTTCTCATGGAACTTAGTGGGTAATAGTTTTTAAGCATTTTGGCATGACCCACTGTAAGAAATATACAAATATATTTTAAATCAAACATCATGTATATGTGCATAAAAATAAAAATTCCATGAAAATTCCACTAATCTTTTTATATGAAGTTCACTTTGCTGTTCTGGTCTGTTCTATTCTAATTTTTTTTTTTTAAAGCTGACATTAAATTGATTTCATCCCTGACTAAAGGGTTATGATCAGTGGTTTGAAAAACATCATTCTAGAGGATATTCTCTAAGATTTCTTACAGCCTTTTAAATCAGTGATTCTGGGGGCATCTGGGTGGCTCAGTTGGTTAAGTGTCTGACTGCTGATTTTGACTCATGCGGTGATCTCATGGTTCCGGGGATTGAGCCCCATTTTGGGCTCTGTGCTGATAGCACAGAATCTGCTTGGGATTCTCTCTCTCCCTCTCTCTCTGCCCCTCCCCTGCTCATGCTTTCTCTATCTCTGTCTCAAAATAAACAAACTTAAAAAAATATTTAAATCAATGATTCCATCATTCGTCTCTCATCTCTTTAAGTCCCTCCAAGCAAGTGACCATTTACTTAATTCGTGTTTAAAGTTAGACCCTTTGTAATCATGTGGACAGTCAAAGTGATTTTCCAGATCCAGAAAAGCTCCACATATAAAGTAATTTTGGCCAGAGTGTATAACATTACTTCTAACATACCTTATCTACCAACTTTCATGAGTTTCCTGATAATGAATGGCTTTGAAATGTCCTTTCTTTTTTTCTTTCCAAATTTCATGCTTTCTTTTTTGTTGTTAGAGAAAACCCACACTCCTGCAGCACCTCAACTTCACAGAAAAAAAAGCACATGGCAGAAGGAACATTCAAGGAAAACATATCGACCAGATATTTCCAGGAGAATGCCCTTCTTCCCTTGCCATTTTGCCCTGGTGGAGCTGGGTTATCTAAGAGCCCAGTGCTTGCACCAAACTAAATGCTACTTTTGAAATACAGTTGTGTGACAGGATGACAAAAAAAAACCCTGTACTTTCTGATAAAGAAATCATGCTTTTCTTGTTTTACAAAGGACAAATCGGGCCAAAGATGTTCCTCTGTTTTAGTATTTGGTCGGCTGCTTGTTAGCTTCCCATAGAAGGGAATTTCTGAAAGGTGGAAAATAAAAGGAATTTTTCAAATGTGTGTTATTAAGAATGTGGCATGCTCATGTCCAAGAGGCCCTAACTCTCTCCCTTCCTTAATTGGGCAGTGTGGTCTGATGGAAATACCATGGCATCGGAGACAGAAGATAAGAATTTGAGTCTGGCTTCTCTTATAAGTAGGTTGACATAAATAAGGACTAAAAGCCTTTATTCCCCCACTGAGAAATTTTACGAAATATGTCACGTTAATAAAAGATAAAAAATAGGTAGAGCAAAGACTTTTTGTTAAGAATTGCGTAACAACTATGAAATCTCTAGCACCTAGTAACTCCACAGATGTCGGCTCCCTCTCATTACACGTTGTCAAATAGGTGTCCTGCCAACTAACAGAAGCAGGGGGTCAGTGTGGGCTCAGGGGGATATTGAAGCATCAAACTGAAGACTCGGGGCAATCCATGTGGATGGGCAATCTGGAATCCACGGGGAGCAGACTTTGGCAATCATCTCCCTATGGAAACAGTGAAAGATCATTCAGTTTAAGTCATAAATAATGATTTGAATCCCACATCTTTTGCTTTCTAACTCTGACCTTTGCCAGATTCCATTCCATGTGAATCTTATCCCTTCATGTATTAAAAAAAAAAAAAAAGGTGAATGTTGCCTGCCCTATCTATACAACTCCTTGTTTTATTAAAAGGGACAGTTCTGATAAGAGAACTTTATACAAAGTATAGTGTCTTAGAAATAAAATTAATAAATATTAATTCCCTCAAACAAGTACTAAGGACCTGGGCTGGAGTCTGCAGACACAATCGTGAGCAACCTGGCTGCTTCTCTCCGACTGCTTGCAATGAAGGTAAATGGGAGGAGAGAGTCAGGTGAGGTTTCACAAGTAGTTGATGTATAAGCAGGTTCTTGAAAGATAAAAGTAGCTCACTAGTCACAGAATGCAGCAGGGTTGGGGGAGACATGGCTGGAGGTGAGACATAGGAGAAAAGAAGATTCCCAAAGGAGAAATAACATGAGCAGAAATCTGTAGTTGGTTCAGTTCAATCAAATGTACATGCCTCAAACTGGGGAACCAAGATGAATATGACACAGATTCTGCACCCCTAAATAGATAAGGTCAAGGTACATCCCATGAAAGAGGCATGCCCAGGATGTCACAGGTGAGTCAATCAGTGCATAACAATTTAGCCAGGTACAAGAGAAACCAGGGCAGGAAACCAGTCTGTATGAGCGTGCGAAGACATGTGAAAGCATGTTGCATGCAGGAAGGAAAAATGGCCAATCCGGGGAGAGCAAAGAAGCCAGCCTACCTGTTCTATGTTTGTGGTGATGGAATATAAAGATGGCTAGTGCATGGCTTTCAGTACACAGCTAATGAGTTTATTCTTTATCCTGTGGGTAGTGGGGCACACAACAGTCTTCTGAGCAGACAAATGATAGTATTAGGAAGAATAATTCCAGCAGCAGTGAGCTGGACATATTAAGGTGGAGAACTGGAGGCAGAGAAGACTGGTTGCAAAATAAAGGTTGAACAAATAAAGCAGACCCGAATGGTGATAGCCCAGACTAAAGTAATGGCAGGAGAAATGGAGGATCAGACATATTTTTCTCACCTACCGAATGGTAGAAGTATCAGTTGAAGACATTAACTAACATGGATTTCTTTCACTTTAAAATCTGATACCAGGATATTTTCTGCTGTTTATTCTAGCATATATTTAAAAAATCAACATCAGAACCATTAACACTGCAAGCCCAGCCCTGAACTGGACCAATGAGGAGCCTGAAGCCAGAAAACAGAGAAGACTGCCTTAAATCAGCCAGTCTCAGTGGCTGATAAAGGAGAACAAACAGTTCCATTTTTGTGGCTTCCAATGAACCTCTTGTCACACCAGCATTTCACTCTAGAAACCATCCATCACCTTCCAGAGACAACAGGATACAGAGTGAGGGTGGTACCAGTGGAGAAAGGTTGTTCTTGGCTGTCCTGGTTACTCAAAGTGAGAGGCATGAACCCTCCACCCCTCAGGCACTGCCATCCCAGATCACACGTTTACTACCAAGTGGTCACCAAACCCTGCTGAGAACAGCCCTGATGCTAGAGGCTGGAAATGCAGAGACAAACACATCCCAGGCCTGTCACGTGTCTACAACGAGTCCTTATGAAGCTGAGCAGCACTTGGCTGACTCCAATGGCTAGCAGAATCTGGAATTACCTGCTGCCACTGTTAAGTCTGGAATGCTATTCACAGCATCGGTGCCTACTCTATGTGTTCACTAGGGTTGAAATGCAGATTTGAACCTCAGTTTCCCTTGGATGATACCCCTTCAAGCCTGCCTTATCAATGCCTCTCACTGGGATGTGGGCTATGTCCCTGAAATTCTTAGCTACTGACTGGGATCTGGCTTACAACCCAACAGGCAGCTTGCCATGGGTCTGACTTCTAGCACCCCCTACTGCTCAAAGACACTCACTCCTATTTCACACGTATCCAAATCTCTTAGATTCTACTTGAATTAAATCTCAATTTGCCATGCATTTGTATCCAAAAATTTTCATTACAGATGCTTCCTTTGGGATAAACTTTGTCAATTCTGTTAGTCCTAATACTGCCTGACCCAAGGTACTCCTCTTCAATCTCCCTACTGCAATCCCAGAAATGCCTTGGAGCAAAACCATCTGGGAAGGACAAAAGCAACAAGTATGGAAGGTAGTATTTCCCAGAAAAATCCAGAAAAAAAATGGGGCTTCCCCTCAGCAGGCAAAATGGGGCTTTCCTCGGCAGCAAAGTACCGAGAAGCAGAAGAAAAAAAAGGCAGGCACTCCACAAAGTACTGAACCCCTAAGACAAGCAACACCCAGACACCCAGTTGTTTGGACATTGCTTCATTTTTAATCTGGGCTCAGGTGTCCCAATTAAACTGTTTGGGTTATTTATATGGGAGTGTTAAGCTGCTGCAAGTATTATTCACCTACAGCTACCAGGTTTATTTGTCTTCCAACCTATCACTGTGGTTCTCAGAACAAGATAAAAAGTAAAACAGAAATAAACCACCCAGAACCATCAAAAGGGGGGCTCCTCCCTCCGCTAATGAGCCACCACAGCCAAACAAATGATGCTTTCTGATAATGCACATATATTGCCGTAGCCATGGAAACATACTTAGCAACAAAGAAACCTTGACCTTTTCCCATCTGTTTAGAATCTTCACAATGACACATTAATTTCAACAGATGAAAACAAAAAAAAAGAAGGGCACAAATGTTACATTTTCTCTAATTCCCAGGCAGCATCTAGTCAGTGTGGGTACAACTCACAGATGAGGAAGGGATGATGTTGTTAGTTCCAGCCCAGCACCCCGAGGTGGCACCCAGGTGACATTTTACTGGCATTAAGCAAAATGACTCAAATCTGTTCTGCTGCTTACCAAGAGATTCCTGGAAAGGCTCCAAAATTGGGCCAGAGATGGACAGCTAGGAGAGCAAACACTAGCCAGTGTAAATATTCTCAAGAGACAATAATGGAGAGCTCCAGAAACTAATATTCTGTGAGCACTAAAGCTTTCTTTCCATGCAAACTATTGTTAGCAGCCTAAGGCTGAAGACAATTGAGACAGATTCAGTTCAATTCTATCCAATCCAATAAACATTTAAGGAGACTGTCTCTGTTTTCATTGATGGATAAGAATTGGATAAAGAAAAAGTATACAACACTGGTTCTGTCTCTAAAATAGTACACTTTTTTGTAAACAAAGAGATATTAACTCACTTGAATCAATTACAGAAACTCTGGAAAGGCAAGATGGATGTTGCAGAAATAATAAGGGAAGGTCCCTGCATGAAGTGTCGCCTGAGCTATATCTGAAGATATCAGAACATTTTTCAATAAGTTAACTGTCATATGAGCAAAGAGATGAGTCAAAGATGTATTTAACTCTTTAATAAAGGAAACAGCAGGACGGCAAAGCCAATTTGAGGAGTTGAGAAACTGATACATGTCAGTGCAAAAAAAGAAGATTGCAAACTTAGATTGAAAACCAGTTAATGTCCTACAGGACAATAAAGCCATAGCCCCTGGAGGTATCTATTCTACCTAATAACAACCATTTGCAACACATAAATCTTCCCCAATTTAGCAACCAATTTTAGAGAATCTGAGCCTTAATCTAATAATAAATAATAAACCAAACAAAGTTATCTTCCTCAAAGTGAGATGACCCTAAGGTGAATGTTAAAAAATGCTCTAGGAAGACATTGACAGGGGCACGCAAGATTCTTTCTGCCTTACTTCCAAGTTTTGGATAATCTTGCTCAACAAAGGCAGAATAGAAGCAGAGAGCAACAGTGGAAACAAACCTCTATAAAACTGAAGGAAGAATTGGGATGTCAGGGTCATTACTCAACCCTCTATTCAAGTGCATTGTTAGGAGAAAAACACCACTCTCAGCTATGGACTAAATAAGAGAAAAGAGGATTCGGTTTCAATCTGAGAAATACAGAATTGAGCAAATAATCTTCACAGAATTAGAAAAATGTTGAGAATCCTTTTTTTTTTCCCATTGTCTAAAAATCCTTGTGGGTAGGTTACAAACAGACTAATAATGGGCTAGGAAATGACTTCTGAGAATTACTGACCTCCTAGGAAAAAAAAAAATTGAGAGACACATACAAGAATGATTCTGAATTAAAAATTTTTTTAACATTTATTCATTTTTGAGAGACAGAGAGACAAGAGTGTGAGCAAGGGAAGGGCAGAGAGAGAGGGAGACACAGAATCTGAAGCAGGCTCCAGGCTGTGAGCTGTCAGCACAGAAACCGACATGGGACTCGAATTCACGAACCACGAGATCATGACCTGAGCTGAAGTCAGAGCTCAACTGAGCCACTCAGGCACCCCAAGAACGACTTTGATTTATTTGATGCTGTTTCTCTTAGAGAAATATAAAATACTCAACACTTGCTATTTTTAATTAATAGCTAATACTAATGTATTCAATACAACCAACATGGGCTGAAAATAGATATTACTCTTCAGTTTCACATTTATGTAAGTTGAAAGGGAAGAAAGCAGGAGTAAAGGTAGGAAAAGGAAGAGGAAAGGAAAAGTAGAAAAGAGAACCATCAACAAACTGTCAGACTGGAGAGGAACAGACAAAGATAGAGGCTGGATGGAATAGGGGATGTGGACAGTAGAAACGGGGTGGGGGGAGTAAGGAAAAGTCACAAATAAGGAGGAGCAGATAGAGAAGATATTTCAAGAGGGATGAGGAGGCGGGCTCCTGGGTGGCTCTGTTGGTTAAGCATCCAACTCTTGATTTCGGCTCAGGTCATGATCTCACAGTTCGTGGGATGGAGCCCCATGTTGGGTTCTGCTCGGACACTGCAGGGCTGATGGTACAGGGTCTGCTTGGGATTCTCTCTCTCTTCTCCTCCCCCCCACCTGCCCGACCCCGTTCATGCTCTCTCTCTCAAAATAACTTTTTTTTTTAAAAAAGAGATAAGGTTAAAAAACTAAAGTGAGAACAGAAAGGCAAAGAGCACAGTTCAGTAGAGCTATAAGCAAAGGCAAGTTGAAATTTCCATTCTCTTATTATTTATTCACTTGCTCTCTAATGTCTCTGTTATGCTGTTAGAAGCAGGGATCACTTGGTTGACCATTATTCAAAGTTCTTTAGTTATTCCCTTCCTGAAACCCAGAGGCAGGAAACTGTACTCTAATCTACCCAAGAAAATCACTCTGCCTGAATGAACTTACCCCGAGGTAAGAGATTTCCACTCCCAGTGAAACTGAGCAGCTGAGAAGAGGTGGCCCACGTTCAGCAGGGCTATCACCTGACTGTGTGACCTAAGCAAGTCCCAAGGGCCCTGCCCACCTTCTCATGTGGCAATAGGAACATGGCCCATATATTGCAAGGACGTAATAAAGTTCAAGTGAAATAACAGAAGAGCACACGTTGCTGGAACTTTGGCGGCCTCCAGTCCCCAGGTATGACAGCCGCTGTCCAGATGGAGCAAGCCAGGGACATGTTCTCAGGGGACAGGACACACACGATGACTCCACAGCCACTTCTGGTCTCCTGCTTGTCTGACTAGCCCTTTTTCTGATTCACCCTGGGCTCCAGACACAATCGACCCTGCCTTTAAGTAGTTAATACAAGTTAGAGACCGGCTAGTTGAAAGTTTTCTGCTTTTAATTCCTGTTTAATGACGTATTGTCCAGGGCACTATCACACTGTCTTACTTAACAGCCTTTCCTGGACAATAAACTGCTTGGTACCCACCTCGGCCCACAAACCCTACAATTAAGTGATCGTTTGTCCTCACCAGCCTGACAGAAACAGGAGTCTGAGGCGGGCTGGGAGGAACCCAGATTTATTAAAGTAATAAATAACCTGGAAGCCCCCACCACGCGGCCGCCTCCCCCTTCTATGTACTTCCTTTTTGTGGCTTCTGAGATGGGGAGATGGGGGACTTAATTGCTTGGAAAGAAAGTTGCCTAAAAGCTGCATAGCACTCTCATCCCAGAAACAATAAAATAAAACCGGGAGGCTCTAGGGCTACAGCTTAATAATGGCTCTGCTGCTGGCTGGGCTGGGCTTCTTGGCAAGCGCTCACTCATTCTGTGTTTCTAGAAGAGCAACACACACTCCCGCACATAAATGCACTCAGTGAGGCTGACAGCCATCATGCGGCCAACGGGAGGCCCTTCAAGATGAAGCTTTTATTCACCTTGTCAGTCGCCCCATCCCCTTTATTTCCTTGTTAATGATAAGGTGTTTTTTTGCTTTGTTTTTGTTTGTTTTTGTGGGTTTTTTTTTTTTTCAAAAAATCATTTGGCAAATACTATCTTCGATCCAGGAATTCCTGGACATGACATTGTGCTGAATATTTTTTACACTTAATATCTTTAAATGTCATTTTCTTTCTCAGATATTCTATCTCATTTGATCACAGATTTTTAAATTATTATCACAAAATGTATTTGCACGGCCAGAACTCATCTTTCTAGAATATTCTTGTATCTAAAACTTTATAACATTATTTTATATACAACCATTAAGTAAACAAAGCAGTTTTCTAGAAAGTCAAAATAGATAACATACACACACACGCACACTCACTTTATTTTACACACAACTTTCAAAAATGTATTTGTGTATTTTCAGAGTCCCCAATCTAGAGAGTAATAATCCTTCCTACAGGCTTATTTTTAGGCACAAGTCACTCCTCTTCCTACCTCCTTGTCCAAATTCAGCTTGGGAAATTTACATAACACAAAATTAACCATTTTAAAGTGACAACTCGGTGACATCTAGCACATGTACAACCACTACCTCTATCTGGTCCCAAAACGTTTTCATTACCCCAACTGTGCCAGTAAGATATGTGTATCAACCACAAACATGGCCTGAGCCTCTAGCATGTGAACAACACTGAATCAGGCAAACAGGGAGTCGATTATTAAATCCCATGGCCAATATTAATCTAGTTACAAGAACTCTGAGAAGCAACCTCAGGAATGTTGTTCTTTGGGACATTACCAAGGGAAAATCAAACTTTCGAATCCTTGAACCAAAGGAAACATAAATTGATACTAAGATCATTTAATTATTCAGAATTTGTCTTTGCTGTTTTCTGTTTTCCAAACCATTTGTCCTGATGGCATTACACCTGACCAGGGTAAAATGTTAGTGTGGTGACTGTTGTGGATATTAGGAGAGTTCTCAAACACCAGGGATCTGGAATCAAAGCCAGTTTAATTATCGTTTTTCTCATGTCCTGCCAATATTTTTTAATCTATTTGACAGAGACATCTAATTATATAACCTAATTATATAATTATATATATATATTTATATATATATAATTATAATTATATAATTATAATTCTTTTCTTTGGGGATGTTTTACTTTAATCTTCGGCCCTCTAACACAGTTGATATAAATTATAAGGCATCATGCCTTTCAGTATCTGCCAAGTCTATAGACGCTGCACATGAGAAGGAGGCCCCAAGTGCCTGTAATTGTACCAAAAAGTCTAGAAAAGTCTCACTCCACACCTGTGTTTATGAGGAACCACCCAGTGCAACTGTCTGAGTTAAGGCCACATATTACAGGTGGTTGCAGTGTACTGAGGGGTTAAAACTGGAAGGAAATGTGAAATGTTGCAATGGAGTAGAGGTTTTCCTCTTATTACATAAGCCTTATTCATGATTTATATTTCAGAGATAGGATAGAGATATCCACATCCTGGCTTCTGCCTCATAATATAATGAATTATATGAGTCAGATAGTTCTTTGATTTCTCATAAGTTACTCCAGGATTGGGGCACCTGGGTGGCTCAGTCAGTTAAGCGTCCAACTTTGGCTCAGGTCATGATCTGTTGGTTCGTGGGTTCTGGCCCCATGTCGGGCTCCATGCTGACAGCTCAGAGCCTGGAGCCTGCTTCAGATTCTGTGTCTCCCTCTCTCTCTGCCCCTACCTCCCTCTCCCCACTCTCTCTCTCAAAAAATAAATAAATATTAAAAGTACAATAATTATAAGTTACTCTAGGACTACTGCAAAAGGAGTTCTGATCTGAGCATCAGAAAATAGCTCATTTCCAAGAAAGAACTATAAGTATGAAAACACACACACACATACACACACATACACTTTATGCCCAAATGACCCATGTCTATCATTTTATAAAACACTGAATAAGTCATGTGACTTTTACAAACTTCGCTTTCCCAATCTATGATACATGAAGAGGAATTCCTTCCTTGGCTATTTCACTATATTGTACTTAATACTATCACTTGCACTGATCAGTTCTCTCCACATCCCACTCTTCATTCTCTGCATGTAAAATGAGACATTTTTTTTTATCTCTAAACATATTTCCAATTATAACATTCTCTGCATCAATGAAAGCAAAATTAATCATTCTGAGTGCTAGATACATGGAGGAGGAAGTTAGTTTAGCTTCAGAGAGATGCCAGGACCACTTGAATTTGTCCTTGGAAACAGGTGGGATTTAGTGGAAATGAGAGAAGGAAGTTGATTTATTTCCATTGGCCCTAGAGAAAGCTAAGACCAGACACTGGACAGTTAGTTGTTTTAGCTGCATCTTTTAGCACTGCTGGCATTAAGTATTAATTGTAGGATGGAACTAGGTGTGAAAGAAATAAGTATTTCTTGAAGACTATCATAAAGACCTCTAATTTCATCTGAACCCAGATGAAATTTTCTCATTTCCTCACATTTGTATCCCAAACTTCATTTTTCTTATTTTTCTGTGATTTTTTTTCCCATTTTAAGGCTGCCGATGAGACTTCTGTTTCTGGTCAAGATGAAGTAACAGGAACCAGATTTACCCTCCCCTGAAACAAAATTTTAAAAGGCAATATATAGGGGCACCTGGGTGGCTCAGTTGGCTAAGTGCCCAACTCTTGCTTTTGGCTCAGGTCATGATATCATGGTTCGTGGGGTCAGGCCCCAAGTCGGGCTCTGTGCTGACCGCTCAGAGCCTGTTTGGAATTTTCTCTCTCCCTCTCTCTCTGCCCCTCCCCTGCTCACGCATGCACTCTCCCTCTCAAATACAAATAAATAAATAGGCAATGTATAAACAATTTTCAAGAGATTAGACATCAAGCAATGAAGAAGGGTGATACCCAAAGGGCAGGAAACATGACTTTCTCAGATGACTGAACAAGAGGATGTCCAGACAAAATGCTATTCTGGTCCCACCTAACAAATTTTAAAAATTACACCCAAAAGGATCAAACTATTCTCAGGTAATTTAACGAGTACTAAAAGAATCCAAATGTATTTATAAAAATACACAAATATCCAGAACCCCCCAAAATAAAATTCACCATGTCAGACTGGCATCTAATTATAGAAGCCAGAAAATACAACCCCTAATAAGGAAAAATGAAACCAAACGATTGAACCTAACCTATAACAAGCACAAATGTTATAATTAGCAAACAAAAATATTAAAATAGTTTTTATAACAAGTAGAAAATTCTGACATAATATAAAAAGCAACCATAGGAAGTCTCTGACAGGTAGAAAGAATACAAGGACTTGAGATACACCACAGCAGTGAGTTCCCTGGGTTTTCTTTTTGTCTTCCATATATCCCTGAGATGATGCTGTAGAAGCCTGAAACCCAGAACTCCAAACGGACACAAAGCTCCAAGAAAAGATTATTCTCTCTAGGCAAAATAGTAGGGAAAAGACCTGCCTAACAAAACAGAAAATATTTTTGAGAATACTCACCCTACTCCAGCCAAACACCAATAGAAAACAATGGGAAAATGCACTGTGTTATCTGTGGGGCCAACAAGGTAGTGAATGATCCAGCCCCCACCCACAGAAGATGTCACTGGTACTCCAACCTCCCCATCACAGTGCTGATGGCAGGACCAACTAGGGAGCTGGGCTTACATACCCATGTCTCAGCAAAAAGGAGGTGCAAGTTCATGCTTCATTTTCTCCAAGGAGACATCAGCAGGGCCCAACCAGAAGCTTCACCCATCCTGCATTCCTGTGCAATGAAGCCATATAAGTCAGTGCTTCTCTTTTGTCAGGGTAGTGTCACCAGGGCCAAGAAGGTAATTAAACATTCCCTCCCCAACCTGGACCTATGCACTGTACCTAATCACAAATTGATTGAGAAAAGACAATCAACAGATACTAACACAGAGATGACTCAGATGTTGGAATCATCTGACAAGAATTTTAAAGTAGTTATCATAAAAATTCTTCAATTAGCAATGATAAAGACTCTTAAAACAAATGAAAAATAGAAAATCTCAGCAAAGAAATAGAAGTTATAAAAAATAACCAAAGAAAAAATGTGGAGATGAAAAATACAATCAATAACCAAAATAAAAAACTCTCATAGAACAGGCTCAACAGTAGAATGGAGACAACAGAGAAGAGAATGAGTGATCTTGAAGACATATTAATAGAAATTACCCAATATGAACAAAAGAGAGAAAAGAGATTTAAAAAAATGGGGAAAGCTACAGGGACATCTGGGATAATAACAAAAGATCTAACATTAACATCTGTATCACTGTCTATATAGAAAGAGAGGAAAGAGTTGGAACTGAAAAAAATATTCAGATATAATGGCTGAAAATTTTCCAAGTTTAGTGAAAGGCATAACCTTTCATATATGAAGATAAGTATGTATGTAGATAAGTATATGAAGATAAGTGAACCCTAAACAGAATAAAGCCAAAGAAGTTCACATCTAGATATATCATAATCAAACTTCTTATTAACAAGGACAAAGACAAACTCTTGAAAGAAGTTAGTCTGTTCTACAGGGGACAGAAACTTTTCAAATGACAGCAGATTTGTCACAGAAACCCTGGAAGCCAGAAGGAAGTGGCATAAAAGAGCCACATTTTTCAAATGCTGAAACAAAAGAACTGTCAACACTGAATTCTGTATCTACTGAAAATAATCTTCAGCAATGAAGAGAAAACTGAAGTCATTCTCAGAATAAATAAAACTAAGGAAATTTTTGCCAACAAACTTCCTCTTTTTTTTTTAATGTTTATTTATTTTTGAGAGAGAGAGAGAGACAGAGCACAAGCACGGGAGGGGCAGAGAGAGAGGGAGACACAGAATCTGAAATAGGCTCCAAGCTCTGAGCTGTCAGCACAGAACCTGACACAGAGCTCAAACTCATGAGCTGTGATATCATGACCTGAGCCAAAGTCAGATGCTTAACCGACTGAGTCACCTGGGCACCTCGCCAACAGACTTCTTACAGAATGATTAAAGAGGGGGGCGCGCCTGGCTGGCGCAGTCTGTTGAGCATCCAATTCTTGATTTCGACTCAGGTCATGATCTCAGGGTTCGTGAGATTAAGCTCCGTGTCAGGCGTTGCACTGACAGCACAGATCCTCCTTGGGATTCTCTGTCTCCCTCTCTCTCTTCCCCTCCCCTGCTCACTTTCTCTCTAAATAAACAAATAAACATTTTTAAAAGAAAAATAATGGGTAAAAATAGGTGTAAAGAGAATAGACTCTCCTTTCCATCATGAGTTTTTTATATTTATACATGATGGATGAAGCAAAAATTGTAACATCCTCTGGTGTGATACTCAATGCACATAGAGGAGATACTAAACAACATTTATGTCTTAAGAGTGGGAAGTATAAAGGGACCTAAATGGAGGTAAGGTTTCTACATTTAACTCAAAGTAATAAAATGTTGATACAAGTAGACTGTGATATGTTACATATTTATATATAAAAACTATAAAATGTTATATTTAATAATACCAGAGGAAGTGACGATGGAATTCTAATAAAGTTCAGGTAAGTCACAAGATGATAAAAAAAAAAGGCAAACAGAGAAACAAGAAAGAGAATGAATAAACAGAATAGAAATAATAAAATTTCTAACATTTAAAAAAGGTAACTGTATTCCAGGTGTTCAAAAAAGAAAAGTAAGCAACACTATGGATGATATGAATAAAAGCTCAACAAACATTTAAAGTTTAAAATTACGTTTGAGGAGAAAAAAATACAGTGTGTATGTAGTGGTAGAATAGCCATTGCAGATGAAAGATTAGTGAACTTGAAGACAGAGAAATAAAAACTATCCAAAAGGAAAGAGAGCAAGAAAAAAAATTTTTTTAAGTAACAAGGGCATCAATGAACTGTGGGATAAGCAATCTAATAAATGTATAATTGGAGTCCTTAGGGAGAGGGGCAGAAAAAAATATTTAAAGAAATAATGACCAAAACTTTCCAAAATCTGATGAGAACTACAAACTAATGGATCTCAAGTACAAGAACATAATCCCAAGTACAAGAACATAAAGAAAATTATACCAAGGCACATGATAGTCAATTTTCTCAAAAGCAGTGATGAAAAGAAAAATACTTTCCCTGACCTCAGTGGAATTAAATTAGAAATAAATACCAAAAAGAAATCTAGAAACTCAAAGGCCTCAACTGAATGACTTTACCTTCCATCTTAAGACAGTATTAGGGGCAACTGGGTGGCTCAGTGGGTTGAGCATCAGACTCTTGATTTCCACTCAGGTCATGATTCTCAAGGTTGTGAGATTGAGCCCCATGTCAGGCTCTACACTGGGCATGGAGCCTGCTTGGCACTTTCTCTCTTCCACCCCTGCCCCCTCCCCATTCATGCTTGAACACTCTCTCTCTCAAACAAACAAATGAACAAAAAAATTTAAAGGCATTATAGAAAAAAAGAGTAAATAAAATACAATGTAAGCAGAGGAAGGGAAGTTTTAAAGACTGGAATGTAAATCAATGAAAGTTATGAATTCTGATATTTGAGAAGTGTACTAGATCCCAAACAAAACAAAACAAAGAAATCAATCCACACTAGACATCTCCTAGTGAACAACCACACAATGGAACTGAGAAAGAGAAATTCCAACTGCTACCAGAAAGAGATGACTATTTCTCTAAAAAGGAACTGTACACTAATAACATAGACTTTTAAATTTTTTTTTTCAACGTTTATTTATTTTTGGGACAGAGAGAGACAGAGCATGAATGGGGGAGGGGCAGAGAGAGAGGGAGACACAGAATCGGAAACAGGCTCCAGGCTCTGAGCCATCAGCCCAGAGCCTGACGCGGGGCTCGAACACGGACCGTGAGATCGTGACCTGGCTGAAGTCGGACGCTTAACCGACTGCGCCACCCAGGCGCCCCAACATAGACTTTTATAAGCAATAACAGAGGCCATAAAACCAAAGATTCACATTTCTAGAGTAGTGTGGAAATTAATGTCAGATTAGATTTTGAGAGGGAACAAAATAATCACTCAAGAACAAAATGCAAAATAAAATATTTTCACAAATACAAAAAGCAGAAGGACTAACTCTTTACAAATCCTGAATAAAGTAACTATACAAGAGATATACTTGCACATGAGGAAAACAGAAGAAGTGGAATGCAAAAAGGAAGAAAAAAGATGGCAAACATTGGGAAGCAGAAATGTATATTAAGGATAAAAAAAAAAGGCAAAGATCATGATTAAACTTCAGAGGATGCTTCAGAGGAGAAAAGATACTAATTAATTTTAGCCTTTGGGGGGTAAGTGTATATGTTTAAAATGTAAAAGAAACCATCAGAAGAAAACAAACTATCTGGATAACTTGTAAAGTGATAGAGTAACAAGAGAAATTTGAAATCTTAATCATCCTAACAGAAGCCAGAAACAGAGGAGGGGAAGAAGGAAAAGAGGATAACGCTTTCTACTTTGGGTTGAGGAGTCAGAGAGAGCATCTTTCCAGGAAGGGGTATTTGGTTGAGATCTGAACGACAAGTTACCAGGTCTGCAAAAGCCAGGGAGAGAACAAACCTACTGGCAGAGTTAAGAGCTAGAGTAGAAGCCCTAAGATGGGAGTGAACTTGATTATTTCTGGGACAAGTGCCTAGTACCTGGTAGGAACATGCAGAAAAATCTGTCTAAGAAGGTAGAGACGCATAAAGTGTATTTAGGATCTCTGGTAAATTAAAACCTTTTTTTTTTTTCTTTCTGACTTGGAATCAGTAAGAGTTGGTGGAGGAGCTGGAACTAGGATCTGGTGATGATGCATGGGTTCGGGGTGGTTGCCACCCAAGCAAAGGGAAGAAATGGAAACGAGCTCCAAAGATAAGCTAAGTCTAGTTCTGGAGCACACTCAATGCCAACTGCGATCAGAAAATACCCTGGATACACTGTTGGATCATCCTATGCCTTGGACTCCCCATTTATTCCACAAGCTCTTGTTTGCCCAATCCCCAATTCCCTGGCATGAAGGACAGAAGAAAAGCCTGTTTTTTGGGTTTTTTTCTTCTCTCTAAATGCTAAACACCATCTTCTGGGCTGATTGCTACCACACTTCCTAGGATACTACTCTTGACTACTGCAGAGGTTTTGTTTTATTTTTTTTTTGTTTTTTTTTTTTTAATATATGAAATTTATTGTCAAATTGGTTTCCATACAACACCCAGTGCTCATCCCAAAAGATGCCCTCTTCAATACCCATCACCCACCCTCCCCTCCCTCCCACCCCCCCCCATCAGCCCTCAGTTTGTTCTCATTTTTAAGAGTCTCTTATGCTTTGGCTCTCTCCCACTCTAACCTCTCTTTTTTTTTTTCCTTCCCCTCCCTCATGGGTTCCTGTTAAGTTTCTCAGGATCCACATAGGAGTGAAAACATATGGTATCTGTCTTTCTCTGTATGGCTTATTTCACTTAGCATAACCCTCTCCAGTTCCATCCACGTTGCTACAAAGGGCCAGATTTCATTCTTTCTCACTGCTATGTAGTATTCCATTGTGTATATAAACCACAATTTCTTTATCCATTCATCAGTTGATGGACATTTAGGCTCTTTCCATAATTTGGCTATTGTTGAGAGTGCTACTGCAGAGGTTCTAATTGTCCTTCAGTCTTCTTTCTTCAACGTTACCAACTCAGGTTTTACTTCATTATTTTTTTGTGAGTTTGTGTGCAGTATTCCAAAGTCATTCTTCTATTTATCTTACAGAATTACAAACACTTTAAAACAGATTGAGTAGTACCCATCCCAAGGAAGAATGAATTCTCCACTTCTGACCTCAATATATGTGAAGACTCACAAAAGTCCCCAGTAATAACACCCATGTAGAGGAAGTAAGCTTCTGAAAACTCCCTGCCTATGTAGAATCTGCAGTTATCAAACAGATTTACAGCACATTCAAGCTATGTGCAAATTCAGAAGCAATCCAATTCAACTTCTTTGTATTTATATATGAGAAACTTGATGCTTAGAGAGGAAACTGTCTTTCCTATCTAGAAGCAGAGCCTGCCTGAAAATCCACTGGCTTCTTTTACATACAGAGGCCATAGAAGGAAAAGAAGAAATGAAGCTTTCATGTTAGCCCAAGATCATTTTAAAATAAGTCCAAAACAGCAAGTCCTTTAAAGAGAATTAAATACAAACAAAAGACTGGAGGAAATATTTGCAGAAAGACATATCTGATAAAGGACATATATCCAAAACATACAAAGAATTCTTAAAACTCAACAGTAAGAAAATCCAATTTAAAAAATGGGCAAAGGATCTGTATCAACAATTCACCAAAGAAAACAGATGGCAAATAAATATGAAAGATGCTCAATTGCAGATTAAAACAATGAGATACAGGGTGTCTGGGTGGTTCAGTCAGTGGAGCATCTGACTTCGGCTTAGGTCATGATCTCACGGTTCATGAGTTCGAGCCCCACTTTGGGCTCTGTGCTGACAGCTCATAGCCTGGAGGCTGCTTCAGATTCTGTGTCTCCCTCTCTCTGCCCCTCTCCTGCTCACACTCTGTCTCTCTCTTAAAAATAAACATTAAAAAAAAAAAAAACCTTTAAAACAATGAGATACTACTACACTCCCCTTATAATGGCTAAAATCCAATCCACCGACAAAACTAAATGCCAATAAGGATATGAAACGTCAGGAGCTCTCACTCATGCTGATGGGAGTGCCAAGTGGTACAGCCACTTTGGAAAACAGTCTGGCAATCTCTTACAAGGCTAAACATACATTTATGTCATCCAGCAACCATGCTCCTAGGTATTTACCAAATGATTTGAAAACATGTTCACAGAGAAACTTGCACGCAAGTGATAATAGCTTTATTCATAGTTGCCCACACTGGAAGCAATCAAGATGACACTCAATACTGAATGGGTAAACAAACTGGTACATCCATGCAATGGAATTTTATTCAGTAATAATAATAATAATAGCTACTACCAGCCATGAAAAGACATGAAGGAGCCACACATGCATATTGCCAAGTGAAAGGGGTCGGTCTGAAAAGGCTAAGTACAATGATTCTAATTATATGACATTCTGGAAAAGGCAAAACTATAGTGACAGGAAAAAAAAAGACAATTATATCTATCTATCTATCTATCTATCTATCTATCATCTATCTAAAATCAAGGGTGATCCAGGGTTGTTGCTGGGGGAAGGAGGGATGAATAGGTAGAGCACAAAGTAGTTCTCTGGTGGTAAAATTATTCTGTATGATGCAATAATGGTAGATACATGACACTATACATCATGAAAAACTACAGAACTGTACAACACAAAGAGCGAACCCTAATTAAACTATAGACTTTAGTTAAGAAAACGTGTCAATATTGTTTCCTCAGTTATAACAAATACATCACACTAATGCAAGATGTTAATAATAAGGAAAATTGGCAGGAATAGAGGGATCTGGGAACTCCCTGAATTTTCTGAACAAGTTTCCTGTGAATCTAAACATACTTATAAAAATAAATCTATTAAATAGAAAAAAAAAGGGGGGGGGGGGAGTTCTTTAAAAAAAAAAAAAATTCAACAGGAACCAGGACAGAAATATTTATCATGCAAACGATCAACAAAGAGATTTCAATACAGCAACTAGGACTAAACTCAAGCACATGGCCAATGTTTTCTTATATTTATAAAGTGAATGTCTTTTAAAAGAATATTTAGAATAGAAAGAGTGCACTAATCAAACAAAAGAAGCTGACTTCCGACACTATTAGGGTATTCCTTGGATATCTGTAATTCAAAGAGAATGAAGTTTCAAAATAGTATTTCTCCTTATAACTTATTCTGTGTTATTATTACCAAAATCACATCCTAATGGTATGTATGATTTTCTTTTGGAACTCTTATCTTAATTGCTTATTCTTGTTTCTATCTAGTCCATATTTTGTCTGGGATGTTTATTTTCTTGATACCTATCTCAATTTTAATCATGTAAACAGAAGTTTAAAAAAAATGACCCCAGTCTTCGGAAATTTAAATTTTATAAATTTTTTATAAATTTGCTTTATAAATGCTGACTCCAAAATGGACAGCTATTTCAGGAATACTGTGCTCAGATCTGTGCCTTGTTACTAACCACACAGTTGAGATGAGTGGAGTTAAGGAAGGCCCTAGAACATAAAAGGAGACTTTCTTTTTTTAGTTTTTAAGGAGAAAAGCTCTTTCAGGCTGTATACTGATAAACAAGCTCAGTGAACTGCGGGCAGGGCAGCACTAACCCTCTATCTTAGTGCGCAGCGCCATCTAGTGGAAACACTTTGTTTCTAGTCTCGGTGTTACCAGCAATTAGGTGGCCAGCTTCAGGAAGTGCTTAAACTCTGCATCAGGGGTCTCCTGCATAAAATTGGAAACCACAGTGCCTGCTCTGTAGACCTTCTGAGCTACTGGGGTGATAAGTACAAAGTAATGCAGAGCCTCGGGGTCTTTATCATAAGTTCATAACTTCACTTGAAAGATGAAAGTTAATTTTTGCTCTAATGCTAACAGAAAGCAGAACCCTCAAGGTCTTGTGAGTTTAGGTAAGTGTAGCTGAAAACTATTTGTTTTCTCTCCTAGGACTGTAGCACACATGAACCTAATTAGTGCATCTGAAAATTTATGAAGTGACTGCTTAGAACCCAATAACCTTTATATCGTCTGTGGCCCACACAAGCCAATTATGCAGGGAAATTATGGGCCCAGTTCTGAAGCAATCAGTGGTAAATCTCAGAGGAGGCCCTGAAGGGGACTTGATACTCAGAGAGAAAACAGACAAAATCAGATATGGACTTCTACCCAGCTTGGCCACAAAGTCATACCTGGGATTCTATGGCATTGAGGTGTCCTATCTGAGGCCCTCTAATTGGCTTTTCTTGCCTCTGGGCTTCCTTTGTTGCCTTCCCTCTCATTCATATTCAAGACCATGATCAGAAGCCTTGAACAGATATGCAAAGTATTTCTTAAATGTAGACAATTGAAATATAAATGTTCCTCCCATGCGCTATTAATTATGTTATAGCTTTCCCCAAGCACCCTTTGTATATATAGCAACGTAAATGGTGACCATAAAGGGTGAAGATAATTTTTCCCCAGTTTTTCTGCCCCTGCTTCTCAGTTGCCTATTCCATCTATGCCCACCCCTCCCCTCTCCCCTCCTGTATTTCAAGAAGGAAGAACTGCATCAAAAATTCTTTATGCTTTTCTTTCTTTTTTTTAGTGAAATTGTAAAGAACCAGAAGATCTTTCAGTACAATCCCTGCTACTAATCACCCTTGTGACCCTAGTTAAGCTGCCTTATCACTTATTTCATCTGTGAAATGGAAATAACATTATCAAACTCACGAAAGGCATCGGTGATGCCTGGTACAATATTAAGTGCTCAATAACAAATATTTTTATTATGATTATGATTATGATTATGATTATTAGAGAGGGGGAGGGGCAGAGAGAGAGGGAGAAAGATAGAGAGAAAGAATCCCAATATTACACGCACATCTCAAATTCTCACTACAATTCTTCATTTTCTTTCCGTTTTACAAAATATCAACTAGGCCTTAGAGATGTTGAATACTTTGTAAAGAGCACATGGCTAGCAAGTTACAGAGGTGGATTAAAAACTGAATTCTGTATCATTCCATATTATTCCTTAGGATGAGCTAGAACAGAAGGCCATCCTCAAGGGTATGAGTAAGCTTCCAACCAAAAATCCCTCTCCCTCTTCTATCCTACCACCTAAAACTTCATTATTGGAGAAGACAGGCAGTGCTGTGTCATAGGAGAAAAAGCATTTGTGAGATTCAGTGAATTCTCGTATCTTTGGGCTGAGGCTCACTGTGGGTTTAAATCCTTTACCTGTCGGGGCGCCTGGGTGGCATAGTCGGTTAAGCGTCCGACTTCAGCCAGGTCACGATCTTGCGGTCTGTGAGTTTGAGCCCCACGTCAGGCTTTGGGCTGATGGCTCAGAGCCTGAAGCCTGCTTCCGATTCTGTGTCTCCCTCTCTCTCTGCCCCTCCCCCGTTCATGCTCTCTCTCTCTCTCTCTCTCTCTGTCCCAAAAATAAATAAAAGTTGAAAAAAAAATTTAAAAAAAAATAATAAATCCTTTACCTGTCTAAATATCAGTTTTATCATCTTTGAAATATACATAATAAAGTCTGTCCTTCCTATTGAATAGCGCTTCTATAATTTAGAAAAATCAGAATAAGATATATGCAAAAAACACTCTTACAGTTTTCTTTCATTGTTGAAATCCTTAAAGCATTCTATTTTTTTAATCTTAGATACATTAAGTATTCAAGAATGTCCACTTAAAACTCAATAGAAGGGAGGTGCATTTTAAATGATAACTAGTGAATAGCAGAGCTCAGAGGAAACTTTCAGGATTAAGATACATTACAGATCTGTAGGTGGGTGGTTACAAAAGATAAGGAGGTAAGAGAGGTCCTAATTCACTAATATGCCCTACATCCAGCATTAACCCCAAAAGGTCAAACATCCCAAGTACATGAGGAACCTAGGACCGACAGGGAGCCAGGTCCCCAGAGTTTTTCATCTTCATTTCAAATATTAATTCATCTTCCAAATAGCAACTGGAACACTAAATCAACTAAGAGCATCCATCTGATAGAAGATATGCAAATATCTTTATAAATATACAGTATCATCTATAATGTTGACAGGTCAGATAAAGGCACCAACTTTCCCTTCAAACTTTAAATTCCAAATACAGGATGGAAATGCAGAGATTTTAAACACACACACACACACACACACACACACACACACACACACAACACCCAGTCTATTTTATTTTCATCTCCACAGATGGTTACAAATTGCATATATTATTCATGGACTCCCCAGTCCCGACCCCCCTTCACATACAAACTAGATTCGAGTATTGAAGGAACCTCCAATGCCAAGACTTGAATTTTAAAAACCAATAGATTATCAGAATTGTCAAGAAATGCTCTGGAAATGCAATTAGGGTACATATCATCTCTGGGTGTGTTCAATAACAACTACACAAAAACATCCAAACAAAATAAACCTGGTTGAACCTTTACCAAGCACAGCCTGTCCCTCCAGCCACAGACTATCTGCTGCTCTCCAACCATGGGTTCTGTCAACCATTCCTTTTGTCTCCTTAATAACTAAGTGGGATGTGAAGCCCCAAAAGACAGTGGGAGGGTCCTCCTGGAGAAGGCAGGATGACTGCACAGAGGTGTCCCTAGAAAGGGTCTGACAAGTGGCTGCCTAGATAGTTCTCACTTGGTCCAAGCCAGCCCTGAGCCAGGAGTCCTAGAAGATGATGGATGGTTCCCCACTGACTTCCCTAATGAAGGTGCCTGTGAAGAGAGGTCCCAATTTGCAGTTCCTTTGTTCTTGTGTTTTTGTGAGCACTGACCTCCTACTCCCTCCTCCTTAATTCCCTCCCTTCCTCCTCCCCCTGGCTCTCCATGTCCACATACTTCTATAATGCCAAAAGAAAATCAGAACAAAAAGAAAGAATAATCAGGGTCAAAAGACCAGAGGGCCCATCTCTGATGTGTCCTATGTGGCTGATGAGGCCACAGGCTCCAGAGTATCTGACAAGACATCGATGGAATCAATGTGGCTAAATTAAAACATGCAGAACATCCCGTGTTTTACATGCCACTATCGGGAAAGAGCAGACACAGACAGCAGTATCTGAAAGAACATGTAAAGGCTGAACTGGTCAACAAGGCTGCGAAACTGGCAGACAGGGAGGCCGGCAGGGGCTGAAGAGAGCCCAAGCATGCAGATAAGCAGAAAGAACAATCAAAGCAGGTGGACACTGATCACAGTGCTTATGAGTTCAGCTTGGAGGGAACTTTATCTGACCGTAAAGAATGTGTTAATTTTATAAAATTTGGAAAACCCCTAACAGAGCCCTAAGACATGGTAGGGCATGTTGAATGAATGAATGCACCCAGGTAGGCCAGTAAATATTCAACATGCAGTCCACATTTATTGAGCTTTGACTACCAGGCATTACCTGTATTTGGTATGCATACTTTGCACCTTTCAGTAGCCTAAGAACAGAGGAGACACAGCAACTCAATGCCTAAATGAGCAACTGCTGACAGCAAGATATTGATAGCCATGGGCTAATGAATTGGCATCTTAATTCCTATTGGGCTTCACAGTCCCTCTGAAATCTTAGCCAAATCATTCAGGCACTGTTTGAGGAATAAATTGGGATTTTAACAATTTACCTACTTCACTGAGTAACAAATTAATTATTGTATATATTTAACAAGGCAATATGTCCCATCAACTCATTCTTCCAATCCAGCCAAATGCATAATTTTAATATTTCACTGTCTGGCTATTCAACATTTCCTCTTCATGAAGTCTAGCTCAAAGAAATTCCAATAACACTTTTTAATCAGCTACTTCCTGTCCAGTGGGTAAGCCTCATGTATGTAGGCACCCCCACTCGTGGTCCCATGTCACCAGCTCAAGACTGATCCTCTGGCTTCTTCCACCTCTACCTCCACCCCTCTGCAGCAAGCCCACAGAATGAGAGGGAAGAACTAGACGGTTCATCCACATGGCATTGTAATTATGATAATAGCGGATACTTACATGGCAATTACTATGTGCCAGGATCTGTTGTAAGTGCTTTATACACATTAACTCATTTAACCTTCATACACCCTATGATGTAGGAACTATTATTATCCTCATTTTACATGTCTAGAAGGTCTCTGGAGTGGCTTTGCTTGCCAGAGGGAACTGCAGTCTAAGGAAAAGAGAATAAACTTTTAGTTCAAGGGCATTTACTCAGGATTGAAAGGAAGAAGAGATTCAGAGCCTAGCCATACTTCTCACTCAGCTTCTCCTGTGGTCCAGCCCTGTAACTAAGCATTAAGGAGGAGACTACAAGTAAAACCTCTGTGGGTTCCCTGCACTAAGGACAGAACTCAGTGGACTGGGAGCCAACTCCAGTCTACGAAACTCACAGGACAAGAGATGGCTGGTGCACAGTTTGGGAGGGAAAGCAAAGGAGAGCCACTGCTTTGCTGGGCCAAAATTACATTAGGAGTTTCTCATGGACCAGATGTGGTCCAAGCAGGAGAGAGAGCTGGCCAGGAGCCATGCTAAATCCCACACAAGAAAATTGCCAGGAAGGATGATGGGTTCCAGCAGACAGAGTGTGTGTCTGAGGTAAACTGCCAAAAAATGAAGGGCTGAGAGCAACGCAGCGATCTGGAGGAAGTCGCCGGCAACACACTCCCAGAAGGAGGCCTCTGAGAAGCCCACTGCAGCATGCACCTGAGAAAGGGACAGCTGTCACCTGCAGGACCCAACCATTACAAAGCTGTCTCAGGGCAGCACCATTCAAGGAATGACTTTCCAGGCCCCCCACTCACCTCCTTCTCCATCTCCCTACCTTCAGAGTCAGAAACCTGCATTAGCAAGATGAGACAGCTGATGTGTAGACAGAAGATGGATGATGATCCCTCCAACCGCCCCCTTCGCTGGTTTTAGGGCCCTTGCCTACATCAGACTGCCAGAGGATGACTAGCACGGCCAAGCTAACACAGCTGCAGAACATCTGCATTAGGGACGGAGGGAGGGAAGGATCTAGAGGGGATGGGGGAAGGAAGAGATGGAGGGAGAGAAAGAAATATGCTATACCTCACCACTGCTCACCATTGCAGCCAGCACTCTGCAAAACTCAGTGGGAGGACCAAAACCTTCCCAGAAATCAACTGAGAGAATCAGTGCTTAAGGGTTGGTTTTAGAAAGAGTACAAGTCCCTAAAGCAACAGATAGGATGACAAAAGCATTATGGACTGCAAAGGGAAATAGTCGAAACACATTAACAACTGTTCCATCAGCCACACCTTAAAGGGTGTCCACCCCTTCCACTAAGCACTCTATAATTTTTTATATATCAACTATGCATAGTAAGGTATAGACAGACAGCTATACAGAGTGCAGGTACAGTTATTCCCAACACATCTTCCGGCTGAATTAGAGATTTTCTCCAGGTGTTGCTGTACAGGGAGGGCCACTGTTTGGTCCACACCTAACCAGCAGATGTAAGGTTCTGAGCAAATTTCTTATAAAAATTTAAGTGTCATGATGGGGCTTCCCTGCCCGAGGGTGCTACAGACTAGTTATAACTACAAATAACCAGGTGGGAGGTGGGAGTCATGCACCATGGGGAGAAGGCAGATGAAGCTGTAAGTCCAGAATTTTGTCTTTGAGACGTAACAGGCAGAAGAGAAATGGAGAATGGAACAAGTGCTTTTCCATCCCAGTGAGGACTCCGTAAGGTGATATGAAATACTACAGCTGAAACTCCGGATCTACTAGCAGGAAACCCTGCTACCTGGGCATTAATAACCCCTGAGAGCCAGCAAACAGCAGCAGTTTAATCTGGACAAGTACTCAAGTACTCAAGAGTATGACAATGGGTGTTCCAGCAGGAGCATTCTTGTCAGCGGCATGGAGGTCATTTGTTGCAGAGTGAGGGACCAAAGTCTCTGGGAAGCCAGCCAAGAACCTGATCTGCTGGGCTGCACTGAGTGGGGCCTGACCATAGGTATCCCCTGACAAAAACAACACCTCAGATAACTGTCTGAAGAGGACAAATGGGTGGGACATACACTGTATCCCTAATAATGGTACAAATGCAAGAGCTTGGACTTAAATTTGAGTCATGGAAAATGAAGAGGTAGGAAGCAGTCACAGGAAAAGGTTCTGGGATCCCATCCAATTTTGTTAACTCACTAACTTAACTTTCTCATGACCATGTTACTACAAAGAAATATTGTATCTTCTCATTTAGTAGTCTGATATCATAGATCCTTCACTTAAAACTTAATCTCAAGCGAGACCCGCAAATAAAGGGGAATGCCAGGGCTGTGGCCAGAGGAGGAGCATGGGGGCCAGCGGCAGCATGGTCTGGTTGCCTGGGCAGTGAGCCAGCAGTGTCACCTTGGCCTGTGTGACTGGGTAGCACCTGCACAGCCTCCGTTTGGAGAAGATTCAAGATGACCAAAGAGGAACCTCTTCCCAAAAAAGGTTCGACTGAGTGAAACAGACTTTAAAGTTATGGCATGAGATGAGTTAATTCTAAGATGGAAACAATATGAAGCACACATCCAAGCTCTGGAGGACAAATACATAGATCTTCATTCTAATGATGTAACTGGGTTTAAGGGAGTCTGAAGAAAAACTAAAGCAATAACAAGAGTCTGCCCGCAGGGAAAACATCCTTGTAATGACACTAGCTACCAAGGAGCAGGAGACACAAGAGTGTACTACTCAAATCCAGTACCTCAAGCAAGTCCAGCAGCCTAGCGTTGCCCAACTGAGATCAACGACGGCAGACCCAGCGATCAACTTGTTTCTCCTAAAAATGAAAGGTGAACTGGAACAGACTAAAGACAAACTGGAACAAGCCCAAAATGAACTGAGTGCCTGGAAGTATACACCTGATAGGTAAACAAATCATAGTCCCCAGTCAAGACTTCCCGGACAGTCCCACTGCGAGAAAGCTGTGGTGGGACAGCCACGTACTCGTTGCTACACCAAGACTCAGACTTTTTGAGCCAAAAAAAAGCCACATTCCTATACTATTCAGCTTGTAATTGTTATTGTAAAACTTACCAGATGAACCCTGTGTTTCAGCTTTTTTCTCTTCCCCTCCCCTCGCTTCAGAGGCCTGATGGCATCAGACTATTCCGAAGAAGTGGCCACCTCCGAAAACTTTCCCTTCTACAACACGTAGACACTTGAGAAATGTTTCTGTTTGAAGAAAATAGAGGGAGAAGCAGAAGTCTTAAGTCTGTGGCACACTGTGTATTCAGACCGTTTGGAGGAATGAAAACCTAGAGATTTAAAATCATGAATTGAACATGTAAACTTCCAGTAAAATGTAAAAGTGGAATATGCATCGCTCTTAACCTTGAGTAAAGTGACTTAGAGACACTGTATGTCAGTTTTGCCAATAAGACTGTGGACTTTGTGATTGTTGTTGAACTTCTGGGTCAAAACTCAAATGAGGTGAATTTTGCCTTTAAAGAGTTTCATTCACTAAGAACCAACTTAATAGCTGTGAGAGAATCAAATAATAGATGTCAGTACAAGTAGTTCATATATTTAACCATTTAGTTTGGGGCTCTATATTACCTGACTGAGCCTTAAATCAATGTGGTTTTAATCAGTGGTTTATTCTTTGAATGGTTGTTGGTGCTGTAGATAATCTTATGGAGGACTGTACAAACGTAAAGGTGTGGTATTCAGGTTGAGACTGTTTGAAGCATTATGAACGTTCGTTTCACCACTAGATTGTATAGGATATTGGCTGTGATGAGACTCACTGAGTTATCTTTTTTAGTAGTGAAATTAAATCCCCATTCCATTCAATAGGCACATGTTGAAAGAGCACTGTTGTTGGTGTTCATGGGGGAATGTTTCCTTCATTGCATTCGGGCCTTTTGTATTACACTCTTGACATTAAATGAAATGTGCCTTGAAGTAAAAATAATAATAATAATAATAATCTGTATCTCAGGGGTGCCTGGGTGGGTCAGTCGGTTGAGCGTCCAACTTCAGCTCAGGTCATGATCTCACGGTTTGTGGGTTCAAGCCCCACATAAGGCTCACTGCTGTCAGTGCAGAGCCAGCTTTGGATCCTCTGTCTCCCCCTCTCTCTGCCCCTCCCTCACTCATGCTCTCTCAAAAATACACAAACATTAAAAAAACAACAACAAAAAAACTTCTGAATCTCAAATTTTGTCTTCTCTTCAGGTAAGTACTCCTATGTTATCCCTAACCCAGGAATAGAGAAATGACCCCAAAGAAAACTCTCTATGAAATATTGTCATTGAATAATTCACAGATTTTGGAACAAAGTTCACATAATTACCAGTTATAAAGGATATTCATTTCAAAGGCTGTTCCAATGTTGTAAGCTTTATTTCCTTGTGTTTTTTTTTAAATCTTCCCCAGAGAACTTTATTGCCAAGACTTCAATTCTTCCCATCACTGTTAGCTTGTTCTGATTCAGTCTATAGAAAGTTGTTGCTGCTAATTTGTCTTTTTTGTATATTTGAACATTCTAAGAAGCAAGCTCAAAATATATATCTATGTTTTTTTTTCCTGTATTCAGCAACATTAAGTAGCTTATTTAGATTCACAAACCTATTTCTAACTCCTGCCTTTTGATCCTTTCCATCAGTCACATTCAAAGAGAAATGCTTCTTCTCCAGTAACCCAACTAATTTTTCAAGTCCCTGGAGACATGGAGATTGATATCTGTTGTCCTAATGAATCCCTGGCAGTCCCTCCTCCCTTTTCATTGTTGCTTCTGTTTTCACATTCTTTCATTCTGAATTATTTGTTTCACATTGTCAGTGTGTTTTGAATTTCTCTCAAAGTCAACAGCAAAGGGGCAAAGGCAGGGGCTTCTATCCAAGAGGTAACATCCACCTTAGCTTATAACCTCTCCTTACAAACTTTATTAAGTCATCGTATCTTACCTGTCACATGTATGCTAACCCTTCATCAACACATTCAAGGTCCAAAACAACTACAGATGTTGAAATAGACTTTAAATTTTTTTTTAACGTTTATTTATTTTTGAGACAGAGAGAGACAGAGCATGAACAGGGGAGGGTCAGAGAGAAGGAGACACAGAATCTGAAACAGGCTCCAGGCTCTGAGCTGTTCAGCACAGAGCCTGACGCGGGGCTCGAACTCACGGACCGCAAGATCATGACCTGAGCCGAAGTTGGCCGCTTAATCGACTGAGCCACCCAGGTGCCCCTGAAATAGACTTTATTTTTTTTTTAATTTTTTTTCAACGTTTTTATTTATTTTTGGGACAGAGAGAGACAGAGCATGAACGGGGGAGGGGCAGAGAGAGAGGGAGACACAGAATCGGAAACGGGCTCCAGGCTCTGAGCCATCAGCCCAGAGCCTGACGTGGGGCTCGAACTCACTGACCGCGAGATCGTGACCTGGCTGAAGTCAGACGCTTAACCGACTGCGCCACCCAGGCGCCCCTGAAATAGACTTTAAAAAGCATACATATATATCGTATATATCTGATATTTATAGATACCTTTTTATTTGACTTCTCAGTCATTTTTCTTTCTAAGCCCAAGGCAGTGCCTTTTACTGATATATCCTTATTTGAAATTTCCCTTCAAAACAATATTCACCTTGCTATTTGAAATACTGATGACACAAAGCAGGTACAACAGAAAAAGCTCTCTTCCTCATTGCATTCCCTTTCTCCTAAACTCCTAGTATAAGCTGCCTGCCCCCCAGTCCCAGATTTCTGCTTGTGCCATTTCTACTTTCTGTCCAGATGTCCATTTACCTCCTATGAATCCAGCCCTTCCTTCTTGCCATTGCTGGTCATATTCAAGTTTCTTCTGTTTTTATATTTTTAATTCTTAAGTTTTTCTTATTATTTTCCTAGTGCAAAGATTAGGCATGCATACTCCAAAAATACCAGAAAATACAGACAGGCAAAATAATATAAAGAATATTCATGATACCCACCTGCCCAGAGTCACCTGCTGATAACACACTGGCATATATCCCCTTATAAATCTTTCTATATGCACATGTATTATTTTACTCAAAAATAGGAACGTGCCATCCATTATGTTTTATAACCTACTTTATTTAACAAATCCATCACTGGGTGACAATTATTATACCAAATTTCTTCATTACAGATAGTATTAAGAAAGACTTTTTTTAAAAGCAAAAATAAAGAAGAAAACTACACAAATTCTAAGCAGAAAGAAAATGCTTAAAAAGTTATTAAATTACCCCATAGTGCACCACAGTTACCAATACTATAAAATCCTTGCCAAAAAGGCATTCTTTTTTTTTTTTTGTCCACACCAAATCTTCATTTCAACCAAACTGCTTTCAGCCCAAATCATCTGGAACTTCAGTGTCCCAGGCGGTCCTCACCTTGTCTAAAAGACATCCCCCAGATTTTTCAGTTGATTTTCACTCCCTGCTTCCACAAACCATAGGTCTTGAGGTTGGTATGTTGGCCTTATCATGTTTTGACTTGCTCTCTGGTTTCATTTTTTACGCTGTTCTCAGTTTCCCTCCCCTAAGTTAGGGTGCTTTGCTTATGGAAAGTGCTCAGCAAATGAATGAGTAAATGAAAATAACTAAGGATCATCCACTATTACCCAGTATCCTTGGGATTTACTTTGAAGCTTTTTCCTGACCCAGTTTCAATTCCCCTATTGGGTATAGGTAATTGCATTAGTCAGGAGTCTTACAGATAAAGGTGATAGAAAACCAATTCAAATCGGCTTAAGCAAAAAAAAAAAAAAAAAAAAAGAGTAATTCCTTACTTCATGTAATTGGGAAGATCAGGAAGACACTTTGAGCATAGATAAGGCTAGGATTCAAATGACTGCATTTGCCTCAGCCCCTCATGTCCTCTCATTTGCCCCTTTTCTCTCCTGTCATATTTCCTTTGTACCAGGGGGCTGGGAGCTAGGGTTGGGGTTGGAAGGTTGGGAAGATCCACAGAGAGCTCCAGGCTAACACCATCCCAGCTGGTAACCCCACAGCAAAGGGTTCTTAACTGATTCTCCCAGTGACAGCACATAAAGTCCCATCTGTATATAACATGCATGGGTACTATGACTAGGGCAGGCGCAAGTCACATAGCCACCGCTGTTGCTGTGGATGCTATGAACCATAACCGGGAGGTCCCCTAGAGCTACACAGAATGTTACAAAAATGAAAAGAATTTTTGTATTGTTATTTTGAAGAGGAAAACGTGACTGAAATTTGTGATGGGGTCAAAAACCCCATTTAGCACATTCTTCTCCTGCCACTTGGATTCCTTCTTATCTAAATTCAGAGACTACAATCATCTTGTTTTCTAGCCAAGCAGAATCATATAATTTTAATTCAACCCCCTTCATTTGATAGAAGAGAAAATGGGATCTCACCCATCTTCAGTGAACCAAGTAGCACAGGGAAGGCCATGCAGGTGCCTCCCCACGGGAAGGAGGAGCTCGTTTGCAGACTGGGAATTCAACACATGGTCTCAGCCCCACACACATTCCCCTGTGACTCAAAGGACTCACTTAGTTGATCTTTCTGGGCCTCAGTTTCCAGAGTTTAAACTCTGTGATTTCTAAGCATTTTATGATTTTAGGCACTACAATTATGAGTTACAAAGATTTATTTTTTGCTGTTTCAAACCACTGCCATTTTATAAAATCTTATAAAAGGAACATAGCACTTTTTAGATATTTTCCCTAACAAGAAACCTTCTACCCTGCATTTCATTGAAAATGGTGGAAACCTCAGTTCACATGTAAAGAAGTTGAAGATTCAAAGTTAGAACTAACATGAGCAAAAATGTTTACCCTGGTATTTGCTTTATTCTCAAGATCCAAAGTACTTGTGATTTTTAAAAATGTAAAATCCCACCAATAAGGTGAGAAAAATTCTATATATATAGATCTGTATGGAAATGCTTTCATAACATGATACATTTCAATGGCAACATTCATTTTTAGTTCACCACTAAGCTTTCTCAACTGAGCGGAAACATGCAGAAGTGGAAAATTCCACGCCAGTTCGCTTTAGGAAAACTGTGAGAACAGGGAGGGTTAGACGACTGTCCTTTCTATCATGAGCTCCTACAAGGCATAACGTGAACTTTTGTTTTGAAGTCCAAAAGGAAATTAGGATGTAGGAACAGGAGTACCATGTATGCAACCACATTTATAACCCATTTCCTTTTTAGGAGAATGGGTAGGAATGAGGTTGCAAAATGAGGTCATTAGAGAAGCTAAATAGAGAATGAGTTGGCATTTCATTGCTAAGCTCAATTCTATATGTGCCAAGAAAATGCACTGGCTGGGACCCTGAGCAGAGCTGCTATCTGATTGGCTGAAATACTGAAGAGGGCTGGCTACCCTGGTTGAACACTAAACTACAGGAGGACTGAAGTACAATTAAAAATGTTTGAAAAAGAAGAGGGAATATTTGATCATCTGAGGCAGTTTTCAGACTGTCCCTACATGCCAAGCTGAAAGAACCTGAGTCTCCTTTCCTAAGCAACTCGCATATCCCAAGAGAAGAGTTTGGGAATTTGCTCAATGGCCCTGATTTAGAATCAGGAAAAGTAGCTTCCAACAATAAGTTCCTGACACCAGATTTTAGAAATCCTTCAACCCTGAATACTTCAGTGGCACATACCCTAAAACAAGACCATCAAGGGTTTCCATTCCAAGACATTCCCAGTTCACCATCTTTCAGTGAAATGTCAAAGTCTGGAAGGCAAAGAAATCATATAAGTCAAACCAGACAATGCTAAGAAAATAACTACAAAAGTAATATGTATAATGAATCTGGGCAGGTGTGGTGATGTCAACACTACAAAAGAATTTAACTTACCTTCAGTTCCTAATGGTGAGTCATAATCATTTATTTATGCACAAACCACAAACTTAACCAACACAAGAGAATTATGCACACGATATATAATGAGGCATCACATACTCTAGACTACCATACAGTCTGTCATACCAAGAGCTCTGGGAGGGCCAGTGCTAGAATGTATGGAACAGAACCTGCAGTGCTCACACATTCCTGACACTAAGCATGCAAGGACAAAGAAACTACCAAGTGAATAAGTTGGAAAAACACAGAATTAGAGAGGCACAGAATAATAAAATGTCCCTTCTCATCTATGGATTATGAAAATGGTCCCACAAAGAAAATCTTTAAGATTTTTTAAGTTTGTTTTTTTTTTAAGGTTTTCTAAGTTTTAAATGAAAGTACATAAAGGTCCTTGGGACACACTTAGATTTGACCACCAAAAATATTTCCAATGTGCACATGGGTGACACCAATTTTCTTTAGGCAGATGCTGCAAGTTGCTCTCTATTCAAACCACAATGAGGTGTCACCATAAAGCAGATTTGGAGAGAGCAGCCCATCACCACTATGAGTAGTTAGGGAACCATCCTTCTCACTCTCTTCTATATGCACCAAGATGGCCCATCCAAAGCCCAGGCCTCTCAACTGAATACCCCTTACTTTTTTTCTCAACCCTTTCTTAGCTATACACTCACAGTGTCCCATTCTTCAAAGACTATGTCAACATCAGAAATTCCATTATCTACAAAATCTTGGCTTCAACTGTCACTTGGTGACTGTCACCACCTACCTTTCTACCTCACCTGCTCACCCATGCCCACTACATTTTAAATCTCCTACAGACCTCCAATGCACTGACTCCGCCACTTTCACAATCTTCTCCCTCTTCATTCTTCACATCCCATTCTTTGTGGAGTGTAGATTACATGCCTCATCAAATTCAAGAATTTCCTGAAAAAATCCTGAATTCTCTTACTCTTCTGTGTCTTCTTCACTTTAGTGGGGTCAAACCCAAGCTCTGGACACCCCCAACAATCTAGTTTTTCCACTCTTGCAGCTGAATATTGTTAGAAAAGGAGAAATTACACAACTCTCTTCACTTTATTTCATTATCACAATCTTGAAATGGGCCAAGAACACTGTCAATTATTTACTGGGGTAATCATCCTAGCCAAAGCAATCAAGCAAGAGAAAGAAATTAGAAGAATCTGAAATGGAATGGAAGAAATAAAACTGTCTCTATTTACAGAAAACATGATCTTATATGTAAAAAAAAATCCTAAAGACTCCACCAAAAAGCCATTGGAGCTAACAAGCAAATTCAGTTACGTTGCAGGACACAAACTCAACATGCAGAAATCAATCATGTTTCTACACACTAACAACAAATTATCTGAAAAAGAAATAAAACAATCTAATTTACAATAGCATCAAAAACAACAAAGCAATTAAAAATAAATTTAACTAAAGAGGTAGAAGATCTGTACTGAGAACTATAAGACATTCATAAGAAAAACTGAAGAAGACACAAATAAATACAAAGATACCCTGTGTTTTCAAGTACTGGAAGAATTATTGTTGTTAAACTACCCATGCTGTCCAAAGCCATCTACACATTCCATGTACTTCGTATCAGAAGTCCAACAGCATTTTTCACAGAAATAGGAAACAATCTTAAAATTCATATGGAGCCACCAAAGACCTTGAGTAGCTAAAGCAATCTTAAGAAAGAACAAAGCTAGAGGCATCACACTTCCTGATTTCAAACTATAGTACAAAGCTATGATAATAAAAAAAACTATGGTAGTGGCATAAAAACACGTAAATCAATTGAACAGAATTGGGGGCCCAGAAATAAACCCATGCATATACCCTCAACTAATATTTGACAAGAGAGTCAAGAATACTCATTGGGGAAAAGATAGTCTATTCAATAAATGATGCTGGGAAAATTGGATGTTCACATGCAAAAGAATAAAATTGGACCCCTATCTATACCACTCATAAAAATTAACTAGGAATGGATTAAAGAATTAAACTGAAAATCTGAAGCCATAAAACTCCTCGAAGAAAACACAGGGAAAAAGCTCCTTGACTTTGGTCTTGGCAGTGATTTTTTTTGGATATGGCCAAAAGCGCAAGGAACACAATCAAAAACAAATGTGGGACTACAACAAACTGAAGGCCTTCTGCACAGGAAAAGAAATGATCAAGAAAATAAAGAGGCAACCTACAGAATGGGAGAAAATATTTACAAACCACATATCTGATTAACACAATTAATTAATAATGCTTAATGTTTATTAATGATATTAGACAAATAATACAACTGGCAATTAATCTGATTAAGGGATTAATACAGAAAATATATTAAGAGCTCATACAATAGCAAAAATAATAATAATAATAATAATAATAATAATAATAATCTGATTTGAAAAAGGACAAGAGATCTGAACAGACATTTCTCCAAAGAAGAGATCCAGATAGCCAATGGACACATTAAAAAATGCTCAACATCACTCATCATCAGGGAAATGCAAACCAAAACCACAATGAGATATCACCTCCTATCTTTTACAAAGGCTATTATCTAAAAGAAAAGAGACAGTTCTGGCAAGGATGTGGAGGAAGAAAAATCTTTGTACACAAGGAAATCTTTGTGGTAAGAATGTAAACTGGTGCAGCCGCTATGAAAAACAGCATATAGGTCCCTCAAAAAATTAAAAATAGAACAAAGAATATGATCCAGCAATTCTATTTTTGAGTATATATCCAAACCAAATGAAATCACTCTTTCACAGAGACATCCTCACCCTCAGGTTTACTGCAGCATCATTTACAACAGCCAAGATATGGAACAACTTACATGACCATGGATGGATAACAGTATAAAGAAAATGGAACACACATACACACACACACACACACACACACACACACACACACACACACACACTGGAATATCGTTCAGCCATAAAAAGACGGAAATCTTAACATCTGCAACTACACGGATGGATATGGCAGGGATTATGCTAAGTGAAATAAGTCAGAAAAATACAACTACTGTATGATCTCACTTATATGTGGGATCTAAAAAAAAAAAAAAATGAACTCCTAAATCTAGGGAGTTGCCAGAGGTGAGGGAACCCATGAAGTTAGTCAAAAGATACAAACTTCCAGTTATAAGAAGACTAAGTTCTAGGAATGCAGTGTATAGAATGATGACTATAGTTAAAAATATTGTATATTTGGAAGTTACTAAGAGAGTATGTTACAACTTCTCAACACACACACATACACGTACAAAATTGTAATAATGTGAGATGATGACATTTCTAAATATAATCTCTTCCATCAAACCTCCCACAGTATCCTATCACTCTCAACTAATAACCTTTCCTACCATTTTTACACTGTGGAATTAAAAATTCAAATTAAAACTCCTTCCTATGTATCAACCTTCTTTTAAAAAAATTAACTAGAGTTCCATTCTTTTTTTTTTTTTAATTTTATTTATTCACTTTAAGAGAAAGAGAGAGAACAGGGCAGGGACAGAGACAGAGGGAGACAGAGAACCCCAAGCAGGCTGATGCTGTCACAGTGCAGAGCCTGAAATGAGCTCAATCCCACAAACCATGAGGTCATGACCTGAGCCAAAATCAAGAGTCAGATACTCAGCCAACTGAGCCACCCAGATGCCCCTCTATCAACCTTTTATATCTTTCTCCTGCCCCACCTTTTGCCCCTGACAGTGGAAAAATCACTCTCTTGCCATCTAAAACAAAGTTCTCCACTTGGCTCTGGATGACAAGCCTCGTCACCTTCTTGCGAACTTTACTCTTTTAGTTACAGCCCTCTCTCCATTATCAGCCTTCCTTCTTTCAATTCATAACCACCCTCTTATGGCTCTATTATCTAGTTCTGTGTTTTTAAAAAGAAAAACATCCCTTTGCCCTATATCCTCTTCCATCTGCCCCTTCACCTACCAGCTCTGCCAATTGTCTCCACTTATTGTTTCTAGTGGAGACAGTCCTTCACCTGCCATTCTAGTTTCCAGTCCTTCACCTGCCATTCACTCTACAACCCTCCCCAGCTGGCTCTGTCCCATACAAACTGATGGTCTTATCAACCTGCCTTCAAAGAACTTAGAGTCTAATAGGAAATAAAGATAATGCTGCTTTACCAAATACAGTGGTTGTTTCCTCATACTCAACTTGCTAGCCTCTAGAGATCTGCCTACTCTGAATATTTCATATAAATGGAACCATACAATATGTGGCCTTCATGGCTGGCTTCTTTCACCTAGCATGTTCTCAAGGTTTATCTACATTATAGCATGTATCAAAATTTCATTCTTTTTTACTGATGGATAATGTCCACTGTAGTATATACTACAGTGATTTATCCATTCATCAGTCGACCGGTATTTGGGTTGTTTCTACTTTTTGGCTGTCATCAATAATGCTGTTATGATCACTTGTATACAATTTTTATGTGGATGTATATTTTCATTTATCTCAACATAGCTAGGAGTAGAATTTCTAGGTCATATGGTAACCCTGTGCAACATTTTAAGGAACTGCAAAACTGCATTCCAAAGCTTCCTGAACTATTATACAATCTCAACAGTGTATGAGGGTTCCAATATTTCTACATCCTCATCAACAACTGTTATTGTCTGTCTTTATTATTATAGCTATCCTAGTGGGTATGAAGGGGCACATCCTCAATGACTAATAATGTTGAGCATATTTTCTTTTTTTTTTAATTTTTTAAAATGTTTGTTTATTTTTGAGACAGAGAGAGGGCATGAGCAGGGGAGAGGCAGAGAAAGGAGACACAGAATCTGAAGCAGGATCCAGCCTCTGAGCTATGAGCACAGAGCCCAACATGGGGCTCAAACTCACAAACTGTGAGATCACGACCTGAGCCGAAGTCAGATGCTTAACCAACTGAGCCATCCAGGCGCTCCAATAATGTTGAGCATCTTTTCATGTGCTTATTGGCCATGTGTATATACATACTCTTTGGAGAAATATCTATTCAGATCTTCTCTCATTTTTTAATTATTTGTCTTTTTATTGCCGAATTGTAAGTGTTCTTTATATATTCTAGATACAAGGCCATCATCAAATATATGACTTGCAAATATTTTCTCCCAAGCACAAAAGTTTTTAATTTTGATTTAGTGCAATTTATTTTTTCTTTTGTTGCTTATGGTTTTGGCGTCACAGCTAAAAAGCCATAGTCTAATCCAAGGTCACAAAGATTTCCTATGTTTTTTTTTTCCTAACCATTTTAGGTAGATTTAGCTCTTACATTAAGGCTTATGATCCATTTTGTGTTAGTTTTTGTGTATAATGTGAGGTAAACAGCCACAACATTATCCTTTTGCATAAGGCTATCCAACTGTCACAGCATCATTTGTTGAAAACCAGTCCCTACCACAATTGGATTTTCTTGTAAAAAATAAATTGACCATTGGGGCACTTGGGTGGCTCAGTCAGTTGAGCATCTGACTCCTGATTTCAACTCAGGTCGTGATCTCATGGTTCATGGTTTTGAGCCCCATGTCAGGCTCTGCATTGACAGGACAGAGCCTGCTTGGGAATCTCTCTCTCCCTCTGTCTCTCTCTGACCCTCCCTTGCTCACACTCTCTCTCTCTCAAAATAAATAAGGTAAAAAAAATCAATTGAGCATAAATTAATGATTTATTTATGTATTCTCAAATATATTCCATCAACCTATATGTCTATCCTATGCCAATACCATACTGTCTTGATTACTATAGCTTTGTGGTAAGTTTTGAAACCAGGGAGCTTGAGTCCTTTAAATTTGTTCTTTTTGAAACCTGTTCTGAGCATTTTTGATCACTTTCACTTCATAAATTTTTATCCTTTGAATACCATTTACTAACAGAAAACTTGAGATTATATCCCCCAATCCTTTTCTGCAGCTGTCACAAGCTGTGCTTCAATTGGCTTCCACAGTTGACTATCTCACAGCTTTCTCAAAGTGTCCAAACTGAAAATTCATCCTCATAACTCCCCCCAAAATCCCCTTTCTTCTTCTGTCACTTGTACTTAATCATTGCAAGTGACCCCATTCATCCCATTGTTCATGCAAAAAACCTGGGGCCAGTCTTTATCCTCGTATTCTATCAGTAAGTTCTATCCATTCTTCCTCCAAACCAAACTTCAAACTCATTCACTTGTCCCTGCAGCCATTTTTAAAACCTTAATGCAGGGGTTCCTGGGTGGCTTGGTTGGTTGAGCGTCTGACGTTGGCTCAGGTCATGATCAAACGGTTCATGGGTTTAAGTCCTGCATCAGGCTGTGTGCTAACAGCTCAGAGACTGGAATCCTGTTTCAGATTCTGTGTCTCCCTCTCTCTGCTCCTCCCCTACTCACGCTCTGTTTCTGTCGCTCTCTCAAAACTAAATAAAACATTAAAATAAATAAGTAAATAAAACCTTAATGCAAACCACTATAATTGCCTCCAAAATTACTAATTGGTCTCCCTGATTTTTTCCCAAAAGGTCCATTGTTTACACCAGAAACAAAGTAATAATAACTTCAACAAATCATTTTGGTGCCCTTATTAAAAGTTTTACACGTATAAGGGGTCCCTGAGTGGCTCAGTTGGTTAAGCAGCAGACATGATTTCAACTCAGGTCATGATCTCATGGTTTATGAGATTGAGCCCCACATCTGTCTCCATGCTGACAGTGTGCAGAGCATACTTCTGTTTCTCTTTCTCCCCCTCTCCTGCCCCTCCCACTCTCACTCTTGGTCTCTCTCAAAATAAATAAACTTTAAAAAAAATTTTTTAGGGGCGCCTGGGTGGCTCAGTCGGTTGAGCATCCGACTTCAGCTCAGGCCATGATCTCACAGCTCATGGGTTCAAGCCCCGCGTCAGGCTCTGTGCTGATAGCTCAGAGCCTGGAGCCTGCTTTGGATTCTGTGTCTCCCTCTCTCTCTGCCCCTCCCCGCTTGTGCTCTCTCTCTCTCTCTCTCTGTCAAAAATAAATGAACATTAAAAAAAATTTTTTTTAGGGGCGCCTGGGTGGCTCAGTCGGTTAAGCGTCCGACTTCGGCCCAGGTCATGATCTTGCGGTCCGTGAGTTCGAGCCCCGCGTCGGGCTCTGTGCTGACAGCTCAGAGCCTGGAGCCTGTTTCAGATTCTGTGTCTCCCTCTCTCTCTGACCCTTCCCCGTTCATGCTCTGTCTCCCTCTGTCTCAAAAATAAATAAACGTTAAAAAAATTTAAAAAAAAATTTTTTTAAATAAAAGTTTTACAGTTATAATGAAATCTCCAATCTTTCCCATGGCTTATATAAGACATTGCATGATTCCTCTCCCACCTCATCTTTTAGTGTCTCACTTTGCTCATAGGTTCTAGACACACCAGCTTTCAGGTGCTTGCACAAAGCAGCCTTTTATCCTCGTTTGAGGTCTTTGCACATGCTGTTCCCTCTGACTATAAAGCTCCTCCTGCCACAATGACCCCATACTCTTCCACTGATAGTTCCTTTGATTCATCTTTTATTGGCTTAAGATCACCTCCTCAAAGAATTCTTCTTTGGTGACTATATCTAAATTAAGTCTTTCTCCTGTATCCTTTTTCACTGCACACAGTTGTTTCTTTCAAAATATTTATTCCATTTTATAGTTATTAATTTAATTACTTATGCGCTTGGTTATTGTCCATCTCTCTCACTAAGTTATAAGAGCCATACAAGCAGGAACCAGATGTGTTCTTTTCAAGAGTTTATCTTCAGTACTAAGCACACAGTAAGTACTGGTTAAATCGGTGCTTGTATAAATATCTCTTTTTTAGCCATTTTTGAAAAATTAATAATAGAGTACAGTTTCATAATGCTTAGTACAGGCCAGTCACTGTTACACAACCTTCACACAAAAAATTTATCTAAGTCTCAAAATAATTTTATGAGGTACTTCCATTCTTATCCCTCTTTTTTTTTTCTTTTTTTGAAAAGCCAATTTTGACACAGAGAAGATAAGCAACTTCCTCAATGTCACGCTGATAAGATATGAGCACCCACAATCGGAACCCAGGCACTCTGGCTCTGGCACTGACATTTGCAACTACGGTGCTACACTGATGTACATTAGGAAGGCACAAGTCCTATGGAAAAAGAGGAAGGGGGCTTTTGGTTTGACTTTCGGAGGTTGGCATCTTCTCCCTGGCCCTGACTGTGTGCAGACTTTAGGAGAAAGGATGGAACAATTTGCATGACGATCCCACAGGACTGTGAGGCAGAAAAAAAGCACCTTGCTTCAACTCTGAAATTCTAAGATTAAGGGAGTATAAAGGATGGAAGTAGGTGCCTCCTAAAAGCCTGATGACAGGAAGGATAGCAAGGTCCTCAAAGTAAAATATGCTTGAAGGAATCAGAAGTCTAGGCTGGTGACCTCGGATGGGTGGCTGACACAGTGAGTTCTGTCAGGAGAAGCCGCTGCTCTTAATAGAAATGGTTGAGCCCAGGGGTATGTGAATTTAAGTGTTGCAGGTGAATCAAAATTACAATTAGCTATCAACCTCACACCTGCTGGATGGCTTTTATCAAAAAGACACAAGATAACAAATGTTGGTGAGGATGTGGAGAAAAAGGAACCATGCTAGTGGGAATGTAAATTAGTACAGCCATTATGGAAAACAGTATAACAGTTCCTCAAAACTTAAAAATTGAATACCGTTTGATCCAATAATCCCATTTCTGGGTATATGTCCAAAGGAACTGAAATGAGTGTCTTGAAGGAATATCTACACATCCATGTTCATTGCAGCCAAGATATTGACAAAACATGGAAACACATTATTCACAACAGCCTGGATCGGGAAACCCAAGTGTCCGTCGAGTGATGAATGGATAAAGAAACATGGTGGGTGTGTGTATATATATACATACACACACCTACAATGGAATACTATTCAGCCTCAAAAAGAACAAAATCCTGTCATTTGTAACATCATGGATCAACCTGGAGGGTATTACGCTAAGTGAGATAAGTCAAACAAAGAAGGATAAATATCACTTTTTTTTGTGGAATCTAAAAAAAAAGAATTTATAAAAACAGAGTAGAATGGTGATTACCAGAGGCTTGGTAGGGAGGGATTGGAAAGATGTTGTTTCAAGGTACAAATTTATAACTGGTAGACAAGTAAGTTCTGGAGATCTAATACACAACAGAGTGATAACAGTGAACAATACTGTATTATAAATTTCAAAGTTGCCAAGAGACTAAATCTTAACTGTTCCCAACACAAAAAGAATGATAGAGGCGTGAAAAGGGTGTTAACGTTACTGTAGTAATCACATTGCAATATATAAATGTACCCAACCAGCACACTGTATGCCTTAAACTTACACAGTGTTATATGTCACTTATATTTCAATTAAAAAATATTTTTTAAAATGAGTTATAGATGGAAGCCTCATAACAGGCACTGCTGTGCATGGTATGGGCCTTAACCTTCAAACCACCATCCTCACTGCCACAACATGCGCGCGTGCACACACACACACACACACTCACTCACACACTCACACACTCACAGAGCTCCCTGACATTTTCGGATGTGCACAGGGCTCTTGGATGTTTGTGTTCTTAGAACACCACTGTCTTCTTTCCGTTTTCCAAGTGAGTTCTGTTTCAAATGAAAAGTGTGGCCTCTTAAAGCTCTCAGTGTCCCCACTTTCAGTCACAGATAGAACATAATTATCTTATTCTCTCTTTGAGTCTCACTTAATCCCCTCTCCCCTTGTACTGTGGGCCTCCCAGAGTTCCGTGCTCACCTGGCACCATAAATGCTAATGGAGTAGCAAGGGCAGGGGATGGGGACAGACAGATAAACCTACTATGGGCATCTCCTCCTCCACTCGTGCACATGCTCCACTGTCTCAACAGACTTCAGATAAAAAACACCAACTCAAAGATTAAATTACTAACGCTCTTAACACAGCAACAACAGAGCATTAAACTAAGCTCAGGGCCCTTCTGAATGTGGACTTTTGTGCAACTGCACACGTAGTACCCCCACCAAGCTGGCCCCCGTCATCAGCAGGCCACCACTGGCCTCTAACTCCACGCGATTGGATGGGATAACTTCTGGAAGTGCAGACAGAAAGAACATAGGGTCCCAGCCACAAGCACTGTGGTGGTTCAACATCTAGGGGCTCATCAGAGAAGAACCCACAAAGGTGGTGAAGAAAGAGCAACCAGGGAAGTAAGGACACTATATGAAGAGATATTTGGACTTGATGCTGTTAACTGCATTTTCTGGGCCTTTCTTTCTGTGACACACTAAACAGGATGGCAGTGATGTCTGAGGGGCTCACTGTTGAGTTTCTGGCATAACTACCCGGACTGTGGGTGGGTATGGCAGAAGTGAGTCCATTCAGCTGTAGTGGACTGGCATATAAATGCTCTCATAGGAAAGAAAGTGCAGTAACATTTGAGAGCAGGTTCCAAACAGTTTTTGGATTCAGAGAGATGCTCATAAGGAAATTTGAGTTAGGTGTGTGTGCACATGCACCAGACATTTGAGGGTTAATTCTACTGATTCAGTGGCAGCAAGGTGCATGGGGTGGGGGAGGGGGGGTTCTATAGGGAAAGACAAGCCCAAACCTCTGCTTCGTAGTGGTAATGCCCACAGGTACTGCAGCAGTAACCCTAGAAGAGGGATTAGAACCACTGGAGGTTT
This sequence comes from Felis catus, assembly GCF_018350175.1. Taxonomy (NCBI): domain Eukaryota; kingdom Metazoa; phylum Chordata; class Mammalia; order Carnivora; family Felidae; genus Felis; species Felis catus. The sequence goes on along the minus strand of NC_058379.1, from coordinate 62,742,129 downwards.
CTACCAATACATTTTGGGAAGGGAGACAAATTCCTCTCCCGAGGCAAGAAAGAGTTCCGGTAATCCCAGAACACCAGTTTGGCTTTGTCCTCTCATAACTTAAGAGGCATCAATTTATAGAAAGGGCGCTACACCAGCCACGCATGCTGCAAATAAAAGGATTAAAGGGGTTACCTTTTTGATGGGAGTGCAACACTCAAAAAGAGGTTATTCTCCTCCTCATGGTGAAGGCGGTGGTGCTTTCTTACTCCAAGCAGAAGAAAGGCCCCAAGAGAAGTGCCCAGAAGTTGGGAGGTGTCCGCTTATACCCTGAGCATGGCCTCCTGTTTGATTTCTGCTTTGCACTTGACTTTCCAGTCTCAAGCATTTTCTGAATTGATGACTTCACGTCTCAAATAATGTATAAAGCACGATACTGTCCTTCAAGACCGAAGTCTTGCTAGCAATTTGTTATCTTGGTCGGAGTTGGGCCAACTGCTCAGGAACGTGCGTCCGTGGGCGTCTGCGAGCACCCGCCTGGGGCCTCGGACTTAACCGCGGCTTCGCGGGCTCCTCTCGCTCCCCTGCAGCGGCCTGGGCTGGTCCACACTTACCCCGACAGGCAAGAAAGCTGGAAATGTGCAAGACGTCAGGTTCGGTGACTCTGGAAGGACAGTTGGTAGACGTGGCGTCCGCCAGGGTCTTGGAGGTTCACGGCAGGTCCCACAGCTACAGCGTGGGCGACATTGGAGACGGAGGCGAAGCCCAGGTAGACACGTGGTGGAAGCGGCAGCCTGGGGAGGAGTCGCCCCCGGAACCACCTGGTGCGCAGGAGGCGGAGACCCGGCCAAGGAGCCAACCTACTTCCCCGGCCACCTCTGGCGCCTCCGGCGAGCTAGGAAGCCAGCATTGCCTTGCTTTAGACCTGGAGTTGCTTCGGATCTCTTTTCCTAACCCTGGCTTTACTGATGTACAATTTACGTAATGTAATCCTGTCGCTTTTAGTAAATATGGACTTGTGCAGCCATCACCAAATTCCAGTTTCAGAACATTACTATTACACAAAGCTCCCTCATTTTTTTATAGTCCATTCTCCTTTTTACCTCAGTGCCTGGCAACCTCTGATCTGCTTTCTGCCTCTGAAGATTTACTGTTTCTGGAGGCTTATACTACGTGGCTTTTTGTGCCTGGCTTCTTTCACTAAATGTCATACTTCTGAGGTTCATCCATACTGTTGCAGTGTAAGCAGTTTTTGTTTATTGCCGAATAATATTCCAGTGTGTGAATGCATCATGTTTTGTTTGGACACTCGTCAGTCGATGGACATTTGAGTGGTTCCAATTTTGGGGGTAATTATGAATCACGCTAGGAATATTTATATACAAGTCTTTAGATGGGCAGGTTTTCAATTCTCTTGTAGATATCGAAGAGTGGGATTGCAGTTTTGAAAGTTAAGTTTATGTCAAACTTTTTTTTTTATGCCAAACTCAGATCTCTTTATTAGGTTTAAAAGAGAAGGTTAGATCAAGAATCCAACTTAATTAAAGTTGGTGATGGAAATTCTAATTATTATCTTGTTAATTGAGAATTAACCATTATTTTACTTTTTGAAAAACTGAGCTAGATAGACATTGTATTAAGTATTTGGAATTTGGTATAATTAACTAAACATAATTGTTTCCTTTGATGACTGGTAATCTTGCAAAGGGTCATGATTATGAACAAAACAGTAATTGTTCAGTACTGTGTAAAGAGAATGTGGCTAAAGGTATAGAGGCACTAGGATATACTCTTGAGGTGTTTTTTTTTTTTTTAGTTCACTTTTCACTGAATTCCTGAAACTAACTTGGTTTACTTGCTTTTTTCATATATATATATATATATATATATATATATATATATATATATATATAGGCAATACCTAGTTATACAGCACAAAAGGTAAACTTTGACTCTCACAGATTCATTCTGTGGATGGATAACGGCCCAAGGAAGTCCAGAGGTTTGGGAGACAGGGGTTGTACAAAGCTGATGGAAATGAGGGACCTGGGTGTAAAGAATGATTTAAGGAGGTCTGGGTCTCTTGCAGTGACCAACATAAACAGAGATAAAGGGCATAATAATAAGACTAGTCCTCATGGTCTCAAGGCAATTAGGATGGTGATGATCTACAGCTAAGGACCCCTAAGGTGGAGCTGGTTCATTCGGATATGGATTACTCTATTTTGAGCTTATTTATATCCATATGTCCCTATCTACACTCCAGAGTTCCACAATGGCAATATTGGATGCTAAATTAACTTGTTTTTAGAAAAATCAGGTATTTTATTTGGGGAGTTATTTGCTAAATTCAGACCAGCTAAGAACTAGGACTCCTTGGAGAAATGGTTGACTCCAGAGCTGAGGCAGAGAAAGGAGATGAGCCTGGAATATCTTGTTGTGCCAAAAAGTAAAAAAAAGGGCTCAGAGAATATTGGGACTATGTCAAGGGACACAGGCACGAGCTTGAAAATACCTCAGTTCTGGAGTAATTTTACCATCAAAATAAATGATAATAGGAATGCATTTCCTAATACAATAGGAAGCCATATTAATATAAACAAATAAATTCATAATTAACGGATAAAGGAGAATTCTATCTTACAGTAGAACACTAAAAAGCGTAGAAGAATAATGAAATTAAAAAAAGAAACAATTTGGCTTTTACCATAGTAGTAAATGATTCAGGCAAGAATCATCAATCCATGTTAAAATTGATGGGTAAAAGTGGTAAAGAACAGGATATTTACATGGTTTTAAAGTGTCTCCTCATAAAACTTATGAATTGCTTAATATTTTATAAGTATCAACTACAAATTAATTTCAGAATGAAGAAAGCTGGAAACCATCTTAACCAAGTAATAAGTTACCACCACCAGGAATAGGACAAACTGACATCTTGTACCCTCTGGTGGGTACTTGAGAAGAACAAAGCATTTTAAGTATTCTTACAAGAAAATGCATCAACCTTGAGGAAAATTAGACAAACCCAACGTATCTAACTGCTTTGTACTTTTAAAAATATGTCAAAGTCAAGAAAGACAAGAGGGCTGAAGAGTAATTTCAGGTGGAAGATCGCCTTCTGAAGCAGTTCAGCTTCTCTAAGTGGACACAAATCATGGGACATTCACGACCCTCTGAGGCTACTCATACCATTCCTCTTTAAACTGCTATGTTATTCAGATTCCTATAGTTTTTAGCTAATGTCCCTTTTCTTTTCCAGGATCCCATCCAGGTTGTATGCATTCTTTATGGTGAAGTTCATATCAAATTATTCATTTTGGCAAACCAGTATATTTTCTGTATTTGATATAGATAGTCCATGGTGTTTTGCGATCTATTTTTTTTTTAATCCTAAATCTCAATCTGGTTTATTTATCTATTTTTTAATTGCAATGTTAGGTCTATGTGCAAAGATACAAGGTACATCAGGATTGTAGGTTAACAGTTGCATAGTCAAGATTTATTTTACCTGTATGTTTTCGAATGATTTATGCCAAGGCAAGTATGAATATGTGGTATGATGATACAACTCCATTTCTTAAAAATTTGAAATTTACTTCAATTTACTTTCTCAAGAATTTTTAATTTTGTTTTATTAACTACTGCCTGTACCTTTGGTAATCCTGTTCATTACAATCAGTCAACAAATCAAACAATCAATCAATCAACAAATAAATAAATAAATGGAATTTTGTTTTGGGGGGATCCAAGTCTCATGGACCACATACACATACCTCCTGCACATAGTAGAGGTCAGGACTGTCACCACGGACTCAGTGAGAAATGAAGGCCAGGAGAATTTGATGGTCAAGACTGGTCACTAGAATCTGAGTTATTCAACTTCAAATCCCAACTCTCCTCTCGCTTGCAACCTAACTTTGGGCAATGACTCAACTGTCTTAAAATTCTGGAAAATGGGGACACACATCTGCCTCATTGGACCATTATATACAGAATAATGAGATAAAGCATATGAAGCAATTAGCAGAGTCCTAATATATAACAGTGAGCCCTTATAAATGATGTTGACTGCTATTATTACAACATATACCCAACTGAAACCTCTATAATACAAATGAGCTGGGGAACATCTAAGCCTAGTGTATACAGAATAGCAAAAATCAGGTTGTATCAGTTCTTCATTTAGGAATGTGAGCCACACTTTACTTCTTTCCCCACTTTTGCAGCCCCACTCTTGGTGGCTGCCATCAACATTTTCTTTCCCCAATGCAGAAATCTCACTCTGAGTGCTTATGGTACGTGACCATGGTACCCACATTCTTGAATCAAAGCACTGTGTCCTCACAAACACCTTTCTCAAACTCAAAACAAATACTGACAGAATGTGGAAGGTAATGATAATGAAGAAACATACAGACTACACTGTAAAGAAGGCTCTGAACAACAAAAACAATCGAGTTTGGGGAAGAGAGTAGGAACAAAGAGGTTGCTTGAAGCAACAGAAATTAAGACTGATAAATCACTTTTCTTTCTGATGTAGGCTCACCACCCACAGCTAAAATACTCTCTGCAAAACCATGGCCACTGTCTATCCTCAAAGATGCTATTTCCTCACTCAGTACCCATCTTCCTTCTTAGAAAACTTTATTTCCCTTATGATTCTTACCAAGTTTGCACTGAATACAAGGTTATTCATGATCAACTCTCCATACCACTTGTCAGTGTTGGCCCTTATAGAATTCCTTATTAGTCCAAAAATAATTCATTGAGCCCTGCTATCAACATATTACTACCTATGCAAAGTGCAGCAAAGTTCATAAAGATGAGTAAGATGGGAGTTTTTACCTTAAACTTAGTTCAAACTAGTCAACAAATGAAGGCTCGAGGGTCAAATCTGGCCAAGGCCATTTGTTACATGTTGTCTATGGCTGCTTTTTCCCCCTAACAGCAGAGTTGAGTTGTTCTAACAAAGATTATATGCTTTCCAAAGCTTAACATAGTTACTACCTTGGCCTTTTACACAAAAAGTTTGCCAAACCTCTGAATTGGGAGATGCAAGTATAACAATAATACCCACCTTTACTAAATGCCAATTAAAAGGCCATAAATAAAGAATTTTAAGAGTTCAGAAGGTTGGCCACTTTCAACAGGGCCATTTTGAGAAAAATTTTCAGAGCCAATAGACATAGGACTCAAGGAAAGAGAATGCAGATGGGTTCAACACTTCATAACAACAGAAAGTGATAAAAACATGTGAAGCACAGAAAAAGCAAGAGAAGGATGGAGCTTCCAGCTCACGTGGGCGTCAAGTCTCGAAAGATGATTTGCAGAGGCCCTTTCATCTTTTCTGGTTTTCAGGTCAGCACGTATGTTTTGCACAAACCAAACTCCATGTGCCTCTAAGGACGTCTCCCAATTACGTGCTTGCTATCCAGCTGGTAACCTCATTCTAAAAGGGCAAGCTCACAGATAATGACGATGTGGTGACAAACAGATGTTGTAATTGACTGTACTCTCTGAAACGGTGCCTCAATTTAACCTTCTAATCTTTCTGTCATCTGATATTTAATATTTATTCAAATATTATTTACTCAATGGAAGAATGAGACATTGTTTTTCTTCCAAAACAAAGTCACATGTGACTATGCAATGCATTAATTTGTAGAGATTATTAGTGTGTTACTCTTCTATTTTCAGATGTGCCATTTCCCAAAGTTCCACGAGGCAAAAAGGCTAGATGGATTAGCAGGACTTTTCGTCTTAAAAGACAAACAATTATCAGAAATAATAATCAATAATTATTATTAAATACAAACAATAATCAGGAAAGATATATTATATTAACAAGTCTAAGAGAGCTATTTCAAAAAGCTTTTGAAAAGTAAGTTTACATCAAAAAAGTATTTATTGCAGAAAGACAATTTATGCTTACATGTGTATGTAAAAGTATCTTGGGCTCAATACTAACATCTGTGTCATTGTTACCTTTTGGCCAGTGACTCAGATTGACGTATTTGCATGTCTTGCTTCATGTACTTACACGCTAGGAGAACTGTGAACTAACTATAGTTTTCAAAAAAGATATATATTTAATAATTAGAGAGAAAATGACTGTCTTATTTGAAGTATATGCAATTGCTGAACTTTTGTAAAAGAATGAGTCACAATATGTAAACCTTGAAGTACTGTAGATTAGGCAAAAACAAACATGAGCAGGGGAGAAAGAGGGGGAAGAGAAGGAGGGAGAAGGGAGAGACACAACAAAAAAGCCTTCTTAAGTGAGACAGTCCAAATTCATAACGGCTGTCTTGGTGTGAAGAGATGATTAAAAAAAAAAAAAAAAAAAAAAAGAACATTTCAAACGCAGAGACTAAAATGTTTTACTATTTCAACATAAAATTCTTCCAGAGCTCTCAAAGTATATACATGATCCTGGAATAAATTTTTCACTTCTTAGCTTATTAACAATGTGTACATTTGAAAATAAATATATACAATATTTCAAAACAAACCCTTCAAGACAATATTTAGACAGGGACATCCAAGGAAATTGAATTCAGGCACCATGTAACATTTAGGATATATGGTATCTTGAAGATTAAATGTTCTCTTCCTTGTCACTCTGAAGTCTTCCTTATACAGAGGTTGCTTCTAAAGTAGTTCTCTTACAGAGCCAAACATTTTGAGGTGCCAAACCCAGTTTCATTTTCTCCAGTACTATGAAAATTAAAAACAGATAAACAAGTAGTAATTAACATCAATGTTCACAAAGAAAGACAACAGAGTCTATAGTTAAAAAAAAAAAATGCTTAGTTATGTCATGACATTTTTAGAGACTGTGAAAACCTGTTGCTTATTCCACTTCATTGAGTGCAACCACTTTATTCCAGTACTGAGCTGGAATCAAATCAAAGAAAGTAGTCCTGAAAGAACAAGGAAGCCCGGTCAAGAGTTGTTTGGGGGCCAACATACAAACAGTGTTTGATTTTAAGATACCAAGTAAAAATAAAAGAAAGCAATGCTTTTATCACCTATTTTTGCTACTTTTCTTCACAGTTACCTCAGATACGGCTGATAAAGAGATCTGTGACACTGACCCTCTTCTCATTTTCTCTCTACATTAGCATTCATTGAAACTGAGAGGATGCTTACTTTTGAGAAGTATTAAGCAAAAATAATCTGTAACAGTTAACGGTTGTCATTAACACGTACAGATGCCACCAACCACCACTTTCTCAGCACAAACAACTCTCCCTGTTGGGCGAACATACACTGAGTCATCCATAACTCATGTGCCATCTTATTCAATAAAATAGATGTTGGCCATTATCTCGGAGGAAATAAGAATGCTGTACATGTGAAACAAAATCTTGTTTCCGTGAACTTCACCTCATTATTACTCTGATAAAAAAACATGAGGGGGAAAAAAACTCACTGACAAGTATTTGTGGATGTGGATGTGCGTTCACATATATGTGAAAAAATGTCAAAGATGCTGACTGATTTTGGTCTGATATGATTTAGGGTGGCAATCCTAGCAAGAAAATGGTAAGATTCAGCTTTAATGCTAAGAGGAATGTAATTTCTGATTTAAAAAGCAGTATAGGGGGCACCTGGGTGGCTCAGTCAGTTGAGTGCCTGACTTTGGCTCAGGTCGTGATCTCGTGGTTTGTGAGTTTGAGCCCCGCGTCAGGCTTTGTGCTGACAGCTCAGAGCCTGAAGCCTGCTTCGGATTCTGTGTCTCCCTCTCTCTCTGCCCCTCCCTCTCTTGTGCACTGTCTCTCAAAAATGAATAAATGTAAAAAAAATTTTTTTAAATAAAAAATAAAATAAAAAGAAGCTGTACAGGGGCACCTAGATGGCTCAGTAGTTTAGGCATCCAACTCTTAATCTCAGCTCAGGTCTTGATCTCAGGGTTTTGAGTTTAAGCCCCATGCTGGACTCCATGCTGGGCATGGAGCCTAGTTAGGGAAAAAAAGAAAACAAAACGCTGTTTGAATATTTTCAAGATGGTATCAGAGAAAATCAACTTCTCAAATGGTCCTGGGCACTTATATAAAATCACATACATTTATTTGGTGCCTACCATGTGCCAGGAATGCCTCAGGTTGTGTGAGAGTCCCCAAGTTACTTAAGACAAAAAAAAAAAAAAAAAAAAAAAAACCCTGCAGACAAAATGCTCATAGAGAGAGTCACCACTCATATACACACACAAGCATATCCAAAAGTTGGGCAATGGTTGGGGAACTCATTCCTGGCAAAGAGCAAAGAGGTAGTGCTTGTGAGGGTTTGGGGGGAAATACTACGTATGGGAAATTGTCATGGGGGTAAATCATTAGAGTATAATACAAAAAGGACTCTTTTTAAGGTTGGCAGAAAATGATTAAAGCTGAAAATGCAGGTTAGAGCCAAATTGTGAAGGGTCCTCACAGACCTGTTAGGAAGTCTAAATATCCTGAAAACGATAAAAAAAACCACACAAGTGTATATATGTGTTTGTATGTGTGAGAAAAACACTGCTACTGAACAAACGGTCTATATCTCCTAAGTACTTCAAAGTGTCTCTGTGAGAAAAAAGTTAGTAATACTACATAGCAGAGCCAGTCCCACAATATTCAAAAGCCCTGTACGTTTGATGAATTTATAAAAAACAGTTAAATGTAACCAGAAGGGCGGAAAAACAAGGTCATGACGACTAACCTTCCTAAAAGCAGTTAATGAAGCAAACAGACAAATCTCACCGTGGATGATACTCAAGTGTTTAAAAACTTTCCCCGGAGAAGAAATTAAGAATTTAAATTAAATTAAAGGAAATTAAATTTCTACAGATAAAAAGTAAACTGCAGGGCATTTTAGCTGAAAATTCTGGGGCATTCTGCTGACTGTTGCTATTATAGTAATTAACTGATCTTAAGACTTTAAAACATTTGGAATGCAGCAAGCTCCTCTAGTAGGTTTGTAAATGTCACAGGTTTTGATGGCTGTTCGTGCCGTGGTGCTGACAGCAGTGCAACATGAGAGCACATGTGGGTCAATAAAATTCAAGCAAGACTGGTTTATGACCAACGTGCAAAATAAACGTTGTCCCACATTTACCATATTTACCTGGGAGTAACTACTCCCAATGGCTCCTTTTTATATCATACTCCATTGGCTGTCTGCACAGCTGACTTTTTCTTTCACTGGGCAGATGAAAGATCAAAGAAAAATTAAAGATCATTTCTTTTTTTATTTACAAGTGTATTTTTTAAAACTCGCTAGTCACAAAAAAATCCATTCACCTCCATTAAATTAAAGCTTTAACGTGTATCAAGAAAAACATGATTTAGAAACTACTGTCTATTTCTACAACCACAGGTCTGGGTTTGATTCTGGACTTTTGTCCCCTATTAACCACGAGACCTTGTGTATGTTATTTAACCTCAGCCTCGGTTTTCTCATCGATGAAACAGGCCTGGTGATATACACACTTCACAGGTGTGAGGATTAAACAAGGCAATGCAGAGAAATCTCTTTACATAATTCCTGGTACATCCAAGTGTTCAATAGGCTGTAATTACTACTATTATTGCTGTTTCTTTGTTGTTAATTTTTATTCCTCCCAGGATAATTCAAACAAATTAGGAATAGATCAGATCGGGGACACAAAATGATATAAAATAGTTTTGTATGATATACTGGCATTATGATACTTATTTAAGCCACTGGTCTGGGAATCATCTGACTCTTTAGAAAATTATTTAATTAAAAAAAAAAGTTTGTTTCTTGAGAAAAATTTCTCTTTGGCTAAAGAATTTAATACTCTTTGTTTTGTTCAATAAAATATTTTATACTGTTGTCCTTTATTCCAAATGGTAAAATACGGTCCATATAACATAAACTCAGAAACGATGCTCTCTTCTCCTCTCCGCGGGCATCTTCTGCATCTATGCGCTCTCACGAGAGAGTAGAGGGTAGAGCAGGCACAGTGCAAACATCTACACTGTGGTCAGTGGTAAGGTCAGTACACAAAGGTAAAATAGCAACACAAAAAAACACGATTACTCGAGAAAAGCCCTTCACAAGGAAACACATTGCAGACAGTTATCTCCCCCCAAAAGTCCAAAACAGGAAGCTTTTCCCTTAATACTGACGCAAAACAACTTGTTTCTCTGAGCAGCAGATGGGGCAGATAGATTGCCTGCACTCAGAAGCCGTGTTGTGCAAAACACAAGAATCTTCAATACTGGAATCACACGCAGCACAGTCATGGGAGACACTGGGTCTGAAACATTACCAAAGGAGCTCCTCTCACATTTATTAGAGGACGTATGCTCTTCAGTAAAAACATCAGGTAGAATAACCACATTGTTTTTCTCTTTTCATTTTTCTTTTAATCCCCACAAGTATGTATAGTTGAATTCTCTTCAGTTAAGGCATATAACTTTACCTCAAGTGTTAAGTTCAGGTGCCCCTCTGCTTGGACCTGTGCTTTTCCCCCTTGAGCACCACAGGGGCTAAGTAAGGATTCTTGCCAAATGTATAGCAGTAATGTGTTCTCGGTATCTTGGGCTGGAATTTAGGCAAACTTTCTGAACCCAATCTGTTACTGCTTTACTCTCAGTCTGCAAAAAATGCATCTATAAGTATTAAAATGATTGGAAACCACACCCCACTTTCTAGCCTTCTATCATCAATCGGTAAAGAGAGAGACAGGAGAAAGTAAAAACAGGGAAGAAATGGGTTGTACTGTGAGAGGTCACCATCCAAAGGCCTAGTTTTAGTGCAGTAAGTGCCCCAAACTAAGTGACCTCTACCTTTCTGTGCAGCTAAGACTAGAAAGCCTTTTAAAGACCATTTCAGTGGAGACAAGAGTTCTGATGAAGCAATTTCAAAGACAATGACCTAAATAAAAGTGTTTTTCAGTGGAAAATTTGTATCACTAATAGGTGGGTGTTGCTAGGCAACATATATTGCAGTGTTTAATCTCTACCCTTCCTAGCAAATGGTATGATGGAAGAAAATAAGGCTTTTCAGCATTGCAACATAATAGTTCTATGTGGCAATTTTGTGGTCTTCTTATAGACTATAATTTCTTTTATGCTGAAAAACTATAGTTTTTGTTAACATGTATCAATTAATTTATCTCCATTTTTAGAAAACTGTCCTACAATCCACAGTGATTAATAGGAATGCACTGAAATTAGCCAAACTCATTTAGCAATGTACATCTTTATAATAAATGCTTTGAGTGACCAGAAGAAACAGATGTTGGTCACCCGGATTTGCATGTGCAAATACTTTATTAGTATCACTACCTAAAAAAGATACATAGTCACTATTTAGAAAATATACTGCATTTAGGAGTGTGAGTTTCAAGAAGAAAATAAACTTCAGTTTAGATACAGCTATGCTTCTGTCATTTGATAATTTCAAAAGACTATGTGAAGTTAAAACTTTACTGTCTCTTGTAACCCTCAATGCCTAAAAAAATTCCAATGAAATCAAACATCCTTAGTTTATTCTTATTCTGATATTGTTTCAGTTGCACAAGAGTACAGACACAGGTGACAAATATATTTAAGGAAACCTCAGATAGCATGAGCATTTTCAAGTTCATCTCTTAGGATGTAGAAAAGGGGATATTCTGGTAAAGACCTGAATTTAGTAAGTTAGGAAACGTTTTATGTGGCTCAGCCTTCTCATTTATAAAAGAAGAGAATGTTAAAACTCACTTTTGTGGTTGTTAAGGATTATATAATGTTAAAAAATAGCAAAGCACTATATGAAATACAAAGTTCAAATAAATAAAGTATAGCTATTGTTGTCTCAGACACTGTTATCTGTCATTACAAAGTAGACAGCTGAGAGAGATGGTCTAAAAATTTTTGTCTACATAAATATTCATGTTGCATTAAACCTCTACTTTTACCTGTCTGGGATGATGCTGGTAGTATTAAGTCACTGGAATAATCCAGATATTTGCTCTTATTAATATTCATGCTGCTACAGCCTTAATTTTAGATAATAACACTATTTTGTTATCAAGAATCTATCCTAGCCCAAGAAAGTGTGTAACAACGAAGACCACGTAAGATCAAATAACTATTTATCCAGGATTTCTAAGAAAATAGAAACCTAAAAGACTTAATACTTCTTTCCAAGAAATATAATCATCCATTAGTTCATATGTATAAAATGATCCTTCCCACATCTAAGAATACATCCATCTCTATTACCAATTTATCACCCATATTCATATTTCCCCTGTGAACATTAAAGGTATGTGCATCAACTCTTAGTTCTGACCAACCTTCATAATTTAACCATCAGTGCTGGGGGTTTCATTTACTTTTAGTTTTTGTAGTAGTCAGTATAAGCTTTATATATGGAAAGCAAGTGACCTTTGTACATCTCTGGTTATAGATTAAATTTATATTAGCGTTTACCTCAATACCAATCACTTTACCGATGTGGAAACTGAGGCCCAGAGACATTGGTAAATGAAGGTGCCTCTATTACTACCTCCCCCAGATAATATGTGGTCCCTTTTTTTTTAATCTAGCTTTCTGTCTCCTCTATTTTTAACACAGAATATTAAGAAAAAGAGTCTTTCTATTCTTAGATGGAGTGAGCAATGCAAAAACAGACATCTTATGTAATTGACAACACAATTTCAAAACTATAGTAAAGTATGCCACAAGTTCATTTACAGAACTTGAAGGCTCAAACTTTAACCTGGATTGTATCAGATGAGTGGTAGTTAAGCCTTCAAAGATGTAACACTTAATCCCTCTCCTCCCAAGAGAACACTCTATCTCTTGTTCCTGAGAACAGGGGCTGGCCTTGAGACTTGCTCTAAGAGGCCTGCTGCTTCTGTTCTCGCGTTCCTGTGGAGCAGCCAGTCACCATGCAGTAGAACAGCAGCCCTGGCTAGAGTCCTGAGTGGTGACAGAAGTGGAGAGGCCGTCTGGAAGAGCACCAAAGAGATGTGTGAAACCTTCTGGGCCCTTCAGACAAAGCCAATCATGGGCTGAAAGCAGCTGAATAGTGAACCCACCTGACGTAACAGGAAACAAAAGAACCATGTGGTTGGGCTCTGGCTGAAATCTTGACTAGAGAATCATAAGAAGTTTTTTAAGTTTTTTAAGCTAGGAAGTTCAGGTTTGTTACATAGCTACAGATAATCTGAAATGAGGTGTTAGGCAGCTGCATTAATTTCAAGTGTGGAATTTTAGCTCCATTATATATGGTAAATAAATGTCCAGGAAAATAAGGGAGAAAAATGAGAAACTTCAAGTATACAAGAAAGAAAACCCATGAAGGAGAGAAATTTGTACAGTTGTCAATAAGGACAGAACAAAATAAAATATAAATAACCAACTCTAAAGGAAATGCAAAGACACAGAAGTTAAAAGTTTCTAACCTCAAACACGTTACAACTATTTGAGTATTTAAAAAAGAAAAACAAAAGGTGTACATAGAAAAAGGCAGAGAGAGATGGGCGACTGAGTGGCTCAGTCGGTTAAGTGTCTGACTTTGGCTCAGGTCATGATCTCACAGTTCATGAGTTCAAGCCTGGCATCCAGCTCTGTGCTGACAGCTCAGAGCCTGGAGACTGCTTTGGATTCTGTATCTTCCTCTCTCTGCCCCTCCCCCATTGTGCTCTGTGTCTTTCTCTCTGTCTTAAAAAAAATAAAAATAAAAAGAGGGGCACCTGGGTGGCTCAGTCACGTAAGCATCCAACTTCAGCTCAGGTCATGATCTAATGGTCTGTGAGTTCAAGGCCGGCATCAGGCTCTGTGCTGACAGCTCAGAGCCTGGAGACTGCTTTGGATTCTGTGTCACCCCCTCTCTGTCACTACCCCTCCCCCACTCACACTCTGTCTCTGTCTCTGTCTCTCAAAAATGAATAAACATTAAAAATTTTTTTATAGATAACTTAAAAAATAAAGGGGAAGAAAAAGGGAGAGAAAATAACAGGACTGCGTGGGCTATGCCACAGAAAATTTCATTAACACATAACATAAATAGTGGTGACCAAAATGTTGACAAGAGAACTGGCTTCAAAATACTAGACATGGAAGTCAAAAGATCTGGGTTCAAGTTTTGGTTCTGTCCCTTCTTTGTTAGCCACATGAAGATGGCTAAGTCATTAAACCGTTCTGGACTTCTATCCTATTCTATTGCTTCTATTGCTCTAAAACACTCTGCTGTATTATGTGTGGACTGAGATTCACCATTAGCTAGACAAATCACTTACATACCATCTGAATCACAGTTTATTCTCTTGAGAATTGACTGGCTAGGATTAATAACCTAGGACGCAGAACTTGATTTGGTCCTTATAATAAAATATGACCTGAATTGGTGTTCTGGGAGAAGAAACTTTTTGTTAAACCAGGAAAAGAGTATAAGCTAACATCTACAGGAAGAAACCCCTTTAAGTTCATTGGATATTTTTTAAGTGGATAAGCCATTGTACTAATAGGTGAGTAATAGACATAGCCCTGACTTCAAGAAGTTTGCATTTTAGGAGTTATAAGACAAGAATCCAAATATCTATAATAGAGGGGCGCCTGGGTGGCTCAGTCAGTTAAGCGGCCAACTTCAGCTCAGGTCATGATCTCGTGGTCTGTGAGTTCGAGTCCAGCATCGGGCTCTGTGCTGACAGCTCAGAGCCTGGGGCCTGTTTCAGATTCTGTGTCTCCCTCTCTCTGACCCTCCCCCATTCATGCTCTGTCTCTCTCTGTCTCAAAAATAAATAAACGTTAACAAATATCTATAATAGAAAGCAAATATAAGTGCAACTCAATAAAGTTAAAAGTATTATAAATATCCAGAGGAAGATCAATCAAAGTGGCATTAAGAATACATCTTGGTGGGGGGCGCCTGGGTGGCGCAGTCGGTTAGGCGTCCGACTTCAGCCAGGTCATGATCTCACGGTCCCTGAGTTCGAGCCCCGCGTCGGGCTCTGGGCTGATGGCTCAGAGCCTGGAGCCTGTTTCCGATTCTGTGTCTCCCTCTCTCTCTGCCCCTCCCCCGTTCATGCTCTGTCTCTCTCTGTCCCAAAAATAAATAAACGTTGAAAAAAAAAATTAAAAAAAAAAAAAAGAATACATCTTGGTGGACAGACTGGATTTGGTAAGCATAAGTTTACCAAAGATTCATTATAAGAAAAGATGGATGTTCTGGTGCTGACGAAATGGCAGCTGCAAAGTAATCACAGAGACAGAAGAGATCAAAATATTCAGAGACAGTATTAGGGAAACAACTTGGAAAGTAGCTTGGAATACAATCCTGGAAGGCCTTGAACTTCCAGAGACCGGTCTTCACTGTTAGGCAACGGGGAAACACTGCACATTGACATTAACAAGGGGGGCGAGAGGACAAAATAAAACATTATATTGTGAAAATATATCTGATATTTAGAATAAAAAATGCTAACAGAAAAAAAAAAGGCTAAAACAGAGAGAAGAGTTATAAAGCATTTTAGTTATCCAAGGTATCGTAAAGAGCAAAAAATGGATTAAAATGTTAGGAATCCAAAAATGATAGAAAATGGTAATTAAAGAAATAGTTAAACTGGCAAGGCTTGGTGGTACAATGGCACAGGGTGAGGGAGAAGTCAAGCGGACAGGCTTTGAGCTTGGGTGATTAGTAAAATTACCAACAGAATATGCGAAGTGAGGAAGGGGTGCACAAGGAGAAGAGTGTGAGGGTAGGGGGCAGGGGGAAAGAGGTCTCATTTTTCTGTTTGCTCACCATTTTCATAATCACCCTCATTATGAAATTTATAATGAAACCAGGCTTTAAACCTGAGGTTTAGCATCACAGGCTAGTGTGAAAAGGTCTCCCTCCCTCAGACATTTCTTTGCAAGCTTCTGCTAACAGTAAGGCTACAGACAGACCTTTTCAGTACATGATGCGCACTGCTTCACTCAGCTTCAAAACTCCTTTCCCAGCACTTCACCATTTGTGAAAACCCAACATGTGCTCAAGTCTCACTTGCCAAGGCCACCATTAGACCCATGATCATTCTCAAGGAAGGTTTACAATCAACACTGACGCCAAAGGACAAATACACCAATGCTGATACTCCACAATTTAGCTGACGACTAAGAAAATATCAGTGGGCTGTTTTAGAATTGATAATGTATGCAGCATGTTCACAGTGGCTGGCTGGTGAGATGGCAAAAACGACTTGACAAAGAAAATAAGGAAAAGGCATCATTAGCAGGAGAAAAGTATGGCTCTCTGAGGACTCTGGGGTAGGACACGGGGAGGCAGAGATAAAGTCCACTGCACTGAGAACTTACCTGGGCAAACTTGTGAATCTGTTCTACCACTGCAGCAAAAAGAGCATGGACACTTTCATCAATCAGACTCTGCATGTAATGCACGGCCTCTTCATCAGACAGGTCTAGTCGGAATTTATCCTGAACCTATAAGATCACAGTATGTTAGTCTTGAGTGTGTGGCGGGGGGGGGGACATACTTTGAAGAGACAGAACCAAATGGATACAGACGTTATTACAATATATTATGACTGATTTCTGTGACAAAGAAGTGTTTTATAGCTTACAAGAAGTTCTGAAGTTATTATTCTTTTGAGTGTCAAAGTTTACTGTTTTTGCTATATGCTGTAAATCACCCTATCCTTGTTGGTTGTTACCTAGGAATAAACCTAACTAAAGATGTAAAAGATTTGTATGCTGAAAAGTATAGAAAGCTTATAAAGGAAATTGAAGAAGATACAAAGAAGTGCAACAACATTCCATGCTCATGGATTGGAAGGATAAATATTGTTAAAATGTCAATACTACCCAAAGCAATCTACACATTCAATGCAATCCCAATCAAAATTGCACTGGCATTCTTCTCAACGTCAGAACAACCCTAAAATTTGTATGGAACCAGAAAAGACCCCAAATTGCCAAACTAATATTGAAGAAGAAAACCAACATGGGAGGCATCACAATCCCAGACTTTAGCCTCTACTACAAAGCTGTAATCATCAAGATAGTATGGTATTGGCACAAAAACAGACACATAGACCAATGGAATAGAATAGAGAAACCACAAATATACGGACAACTAATCTTTGACAAAGCAGAAAAGAGTATCCAATGGAAAAAGACAGTCTCTTTATTTTATTTTATTTTTTAATTTTTTTTAATGTTTATTCATTTTTCAGAGACAGAGAGAGACAGAGCATGAGCGGGGAAGGGGCAGAGAGAGAGGGAGACGCAGAATCCGAGGCAGGCTCCAGGCTCTGAGCTGTCAGCACAGAGCCCGATGCGGGGCTTGAACTCATGAACTGTGAGATCATGACCTGAGGCAAAGTCGGGTGCTCAACCGACTGAGCCACCCAGGCGCCCCAAAGACAGTCTCTTTAACAAATGGTGCTGGGAGAACTGGACAGCAACATGCAGGAGAATGAAACTAGACCACTTTCTTACACCATACACAAAAACAAACTCAGAATGGATGAAAGACCTGAATGTGAGACAGAAAACCATCAAAACCCTAGGAAAAAGCAGGCTACAACCTCTTTGACCTCAGCTGCAGGGATTTCTTACTTGTTACATCTCCAAAGGCAAAGGAATTAAAAGCAAAAATGAACTATTGGGACCTCATGAAGATAAAAAGCTTCTGCACTGCAAAAGAAACAATCAACATAACTAAAAGGTAACTGACAGAATGGGAAAAGATATTTGCAAATGACATATCTGATAAAAGGCTAGTGTCCAAAATCTATAAAGAACTTATCAAGCTCAACACCCAAAAAGCAAATAACCCAGACAAAAAATGGGCAGAAGACATGCATAGACACTTTTCCAAAGAAGACATCCAGATGGCCAACAGACACATGAAACGATGCTCAATGTCACTCATAATCAGGGAAATACAAATGAAAGCCACACTTGAAATACCACCTCACACCAGTCAGAGTGGCTAAAATGAACAAATCAGGAGACTGTAGATGCTGGCGAGGATGTGGAGAAATGGGAACCCTCTTGCACTGTCGGTTGGAATGCAAACTGGTGCAGCTGCTCTGAATGCAACCTCAGTGTGGAGGTTCCTCAAAAAATTAAAAACAGAACTACCCTATGACGCAGCAATAGCAATACTAGGAATTTACCCAAGGAATACAGGAGTGCTGATGCATAGGGACACAGGTACCCCAATGTTTATAGCAGTGCTTTCAACAATAGCCAAATTATGGAAAAAGCGTAAATGTCCATCAACTGATGAATAGATAAAGAAGATGTGTTTATATACACAATGGAATACTACTTGGCAATGAGAAAGAATTAAATCCTGCCATTTACAGCAACATGGATGGAACTGGAGAGTATTATGCTAAGTAAAATAAGTCAGTGTATCTTGAGAAACTTAACAGAAGACCATGGGGGAAGGGAAGGGGGGAACCAAGTTACAAACAGAGAGGGAGGAAGGCAAACCACACGGGACTCTTTTTAAATACAGAGAGCAAACTGAGGGTTGATGGGGGGTGGGGAAGAGGAGAAAGTAGGTGATGGGCATTGAGGAGGCCACTTGTTGGGATAAGCACTGGGTGTTGTATAGAAGCCAATTTAACAATAAATTATATTTTTAAAAAAAGAAAAACTAAATAGTAAACATGATTCTTAGGCCCTGCAAATTAAAAATAAAAAAACTGTTCTTTTAACTCAAAAGGGTGCTTTATTTTTTCACATTTTGAAGCTAGAACTACTGTGTAAGATTTAAAATGTGACATATTTATTAATAAATAATCTCCTTCACTTTATCCCTGTTGTTCATTATTAAATGGATATACCAAGGTGAGATGATAATAATAATCTCCCCCACTGTTTCACTGCCTATAGAAGAACAGAAACTATGTTAGTCACCGGCAAAATCAACTGAAGTAGATCTTCCAAAAATGTCTCCCTTCCTATAGCAATTCCTTATACCTCTGCAAAGAACTACTTTAGTTGGTCTGTAATTTCCAGTGGCAAAATTTCTTTGTTTCATATTTATAGTTCCAGTTGATTCCCAATAACAAGAAGTACTAGAAAAATTAGTAGAAACGTATGAGAATGGTTCCTAAAAAATAAAAGTCAATGTTATTGATGACCACTTTGTGTAAAACACTTCACATCAAGATTTTGCCTGACTCTGAGATAGCAGTGAAGTAGAATAGTATTTCCATCTAGAAGATGCAGAAACTGAGGCACAGAGAATTTATGAAGCCAACCCAAAGACCCTTAACTGATGGCAGGGGTCTCACACTTCCAGACAATTTCATGCCACTGCACGAGATTATACTCTACTCCTTTCTCCTCTTATAAGTGGAGATAATGCTTATAAGCATTATACTCTACTCCTTTCTCCTCTAAGTGATCCATATATACTTTGGAAAAAGCAGGCAAGGAGAAAATGATGTTTCCAAGCAGATAAAAAATGGTCGTATTTAGTATTTACTGTTAAGTATAGAATTTAACTACCAGAAAAACGAAGAAGGACACAGTACAACAACCATGGCCGTGGAACGGTGCTCATCTCTTTGCTAGATCGGAGGTATACCGAATGACCCAACAGCTCTGCAGCTTCAGGCTGGGAAGTACAAGAGAAGTGGGCATAAAGAGTGAAGGATGATTCGGCGGAGGGACATCTAAAGGTCTGGGTTTTTTTGTTTTTAATTTTTTTTTTTTTTTTTTTTTTTTACATTTATTTTTGAGAGAGACAGGGCATGAGCAGGGTAGGGGCAGAGAGCGAGGGGGAGACACGGAATCCGAAGAAGGCTCCAGGCTCTGTGTTGTCAGCACAAAGCCCGATTCGGGGCTCAAACTCGTATGACCTGAGCTGAACTATGGCTCGTATGACTCATATGACCTGAGCTGAAGTAGGATGCTCAACTGACTGAGCCACCCAGGTGCCTCTGAAAGTCTATCTTGAATGAACTAGCTCTCCTATTTCTGAATCCCAATTAATGGCATATCTCTTCTTTGAGTTTAATCCTTTATTTTCCTTGACTTAGAAAGATGTCTGACAGGTCTGGAACTATTTTTAAAAGCATCAAAAAACTACAGATCAGAAGAATCAGAACTTCAGCCAATTGATCAAAACTTAAATGCTTGTATATGCGCTTGCAACACAAACAGAATATATATATTTGGCATAAAAAGATGTTATTTACCAAATATGAAAAAATAATCTTTTATAACAATGAAGTTAAGGTTAACTGCATATAAATGGTTGATTTGGTATCACATATACTGACTGGCCTACTTGGTATTGTCCCCTAGGTCCTTAAGATTCTAATCATTTTCTTCAAGCTATATTCTCTTTGCTCTTCAGATTGTATACGTAAGCTCTATTTATATGTGTGCATGCACACAAACATGCACAAACATAGTCTCTAACATTCCAATTAGCACTAAATATTGAGTTTGTCTTCAATGACCTTTTGATGTACACTCTTCTTGCATCCACACTCTCAGGGGTGTAGAGCTATTCCCCACACAACACACATTTCTAGACTAAACTATATTGTCTTTGGGGGCGACTGGGTGGCTCAGCTGGTTAAGCGTCCAGCTTCAGCTCAGGTCATGATCTCATGGTTAATGGGTTCAAGGCCTGTGTGGGGCTCTGTGCTGACAGCTCAGAGCCTGAAGCCTGCTTCAGATTCTGTCTCCCTCTCTCTCTTCCCCTTCTCCATACTCTATACTCTTTCTCTTAAAAAATAAACATTAAGAAAATAAATTTAAACTATTTTGTCTTTCATAAGGAGCACAGAGATATCATTTATACTTAATCTTTACCCTTTGTCTCTGAAAGCTCAAAACACATCATTGCGAAACTAATTTAGCATTCGTTAATAAAGACTTTTGCTTAAAACAATTTAGTGTTTAGCATCTCTGAAATAAGAGTAACTTTCATTAAAATAATACAAGCAGACACTTCCTATTAAAATTTTTTATTTAAATTATTAGAATAAAAAAATTTTCCTTGTAATAATTATTCAATCACAAAAGTGATTACAACAAAGGAACACTTTTCATTCATCAAGGTGAAAGAAAGAGTTTTAATCTAAACAGTATTTCCTTGCTGAGTTCATTTGATTATCTGAACTGCATTAGAATAATAAAAAAAAATCCCTTAATTGAATAAAAACCAGAATTTAAAATAAAGAGTAATTAAAAAGAAAAATGATAAAAACTGAAACCCCCATCCAACTACTGCTAAAAGAGAATCAATGCTATAATTGTTTGTAATAGGACACAAGACTGCTAAAGAAAAATGACACCTACATTACCAAAACTCCCTAAGAGTGGATATTATGGCTTATATGCTTTAATAAACATAACTTGTAGGCACCAAGGAAATTTAATTTTACAGGTCATTCGAAACAGATCTTCAATTTGTAGATTTTCAATTATACATACACATATTCATTATAAATATGTGTATACATACAAATATATATGTATATAATTTTTTTTTGTTTTACAGATTAGTCAAAGATCAATTTAGAGAAAGAACATATCCCTTTATTCTTCAACACAAAACAGTATTATCTTGTTAAATTCCTTTGAATAAACTCATTACCACAATTTAAAAGATTTATTACTCATTTAAAGAAAAACAGGAATGAAAAAGCACTGCTAAGTGGTGATGTTTATCCATTAAACTATTCTATTTCTTTCTTTCTTTTTTTTTTTTCTAAATAGAGACTCACCTGTATCAAAAAGCTAAGAAAATTCAAAACTCCCTGTAGATAGGCAATTGCCTTTTTTCAACACACTCTCCCTGGTAACAAAGTGAGTAATTTGCTAGGAAATAGAGTTGTTTTGTTTTTTTTTTAATTGAAGTACAGTCAACATACAATGTTACATCAGTTTCTGAATACACAGGTCTTTTATCTCAAATATCTTAACTTCCTTTTATTCACTAGGACAATCTAGTCGGACAGAGCTAAGAAATCTTATTTCCATACCACAGGTTCATAAAATACCTCCTTTTAATTTATTCAGAAAGAGCTGACAAACCTAACTGGTGAGGCCCTTCCTGGCCACAAATCCTAAAATTTTCAAAATCAATGCCAACTCAACATTTCATTTTCCCCTCACTTTTATTTTTTCTCTAAACACTAATCACTATTAATATGTTACATATTTTAACTTACTTTATCCTGTTTCTTTTCTGTTTCCCTTATTAGAAGGTAAGCTCATTGAAGGCAAGAAATTTTATTTTATTATCACTATAACTCAAACAATAAGATAGTGCTTGAGACATAGTAAATCTAAATAGCTCAATAAATACTGTAGCCGGGGCGCCTGGGTGGCGCAGTCGGTTAAGCGTCCGACTTCAGCCAGGTCACGATCTCGCGGTCCGTGAGTTCCAGCCCCGCGTCAGGCTCTGGGCGGATGGCTCAGAGCCTGGAGCCTGTTTCCGACTCTGTGTCTCCCTCTCTCTCTGCCCCTCCCCCGTTCATGCTCTGTCTCTCTCTGTCCCAAAAATAAATTAAAAAAAAAAAAAGTTGAAAAAAATTTAAATAAATACTGTTGAGTAAATGAATAAAGTAGAAAAAATATTCATGAGAAGGATAAAGGTAAATGTAGGAGAATAATCACCCTTAGACTAGAGGAAGGCAGGTAGGGTGCAGTTCAACACTAATGACTGTTTTGATCCATTAATAAAAGAGGATTTAAAGCAAATAGGGCAAAATGTTTAAATACAGATGGTGATTACTGGGTGTTTGTTACGTGAGCATCTGTATTCTTTATGATTTAAGTAGTTCATATAAAATTTACTGAAAGAAAAAAACTAGTATGATCTGTTTGCTCATTTTTGAAAATTAGTCTATCCATTATGCTTTAGTTATATTAGCACTACAACACTTTGCTTTTATCAATATGCATTATTTTTATTAGACTACTTGGATAACTTTGTTCTAAATTATTAAAAGGATTAAAGCAACTTCTGTGCAAGCTTCCCACAGCATATAGCAAAGACTGGCACACTAACCTACTACCACCAGATACGTAACTGATGTCTGTGATTGATGACCATGTGTTTAAATCATTGTGATTCCATCTCACATTTTTTGGGCAATTGGGTTTTATAAGAAATGAACAAATCTGATCAGCAAAAATATTATGTATCCCATCTATAAGTATTCAATTCAAAAATTAAAACAAAACTGATATATACTAAATTAAGTTATGGAGACAGGAAAATTTTGTTGCACTTTGTTAGGATTACTCGAATAATTTAACTAATCTCTCCTTCTCTCAGCTTCAAATTGCTACACTCTATTTCCCTAGTTGGCTTCTATTCATGAGGCCAACACAAAAATGTTCCAAGTGGTAAGACTTCGAAGTAATGTTAGCAATTGTTATTTCAACAAGGTATAAAAATCTACACTTTTTCTGTGTAATGTTTATTTTTTTTGAGAGAGAAAGATAGCATGAGCTGGGAAGGGGCAGGGAGGGGGGTGGTGCAGAAGATCCAAAGCAGGCTCTGTGCTGACAGCAGAGAACCCAACATGGAGCTCGAACCCACAAGCTGAGATCATGACCTGAGCCAAAGTCGGACACTTAACCGACTCAGCCACCCAGGCGCCCCAAATATTTACATTTCTTAAAAAATGAAATATATGAAACATAAATTTTAGCCTATTCCAGCATAAGTTTACAACATTATCAGGTAATGTCAAGTGTATGTTGCAAATAATTACCTCACATTCTTAATAAAAGAGCAGAAAGCAAAGAAAGCCTTTTATGAAATACCCTTTTGAGGAGATATTTGGTGAAATACATTTTTTTCAAGGTTCACTTAACTGAAATCAGAAAACAGCTAAGGAGTACCCATCTAAATGCAAACAACTAATACATCCATGATTTTTTTCTTCACAAAATAAATTACCTCTGTGTTAAAAGATAGGGCCGCAAAGACAACTGTTAACAAAAGGTCACTGACCTTATACAGTAAAATCATGACTTTCTAAAAGAGAAATAGAAGATCTACTAAGAATAAGAATGACATAACTTAATTGGCAGAAGAAACTGGAAGACTCTGTTTGACAAACACCATTAGAGAATTTTCATAATTTGACTTCTGAACACAAGTGAAGTTAGGGAAAAGTGAATATATAACCAGAGATAAATGGATTTAAAATACACAGCAAAACAAATCCTGAATATATCAATGCAAAAAACAAAAACAAAAAAAATAATAGTATTTGGAATCTAGTGCACCCATCAATTATAGTCAAGGAAATTTTAAATTTTCATCAACCAATTACATTTCTTGATGACCAGGTTTAGTCCATAAATAAAAAATAAATGACAAAAATAAGCCACGCCAAAAACCAGTGTGATAAGTAGTCTATTTCCTAAGGGGAAAAAGGTGTTTATTGAAACAGTGCTTGTGGATACAATAATAAATGCAGTTTTAATAAGAGGATAATTTACTTAAAAGACTGAACAATATTTACATTAAAACCCCTCATTGTTTGTGACAGACTTATAAAACCAAGTAAAAGGGATTCTCATTTATGTTTGCAATTGTCTGAATATTTGTGTCTCTTCCAAATCCATGTTGAAATACTAATGCCCGATGTGAAGATATTAGGGTAGAGCTTTGGGGAGGCACTTAGGTCATGAACATGGGACCCTTATGAATGGGATTGGTGCTCTTAGAGATCCCACAGAGCTCCCTAACATTTTTTGCCAGATGAAGATATAACAAAAAGTCAACCCAAAGAGGGCTCTCACCTGACCATACAAACACCCTGATCTCGGACTTCCTGATTCCAAAACTATAAGAAATTTGTTTCTCTGTTGTTTATAAGCCGTCTAGTCTCTAGTACTTTCTTACAGCAGCCCAAATAGACTAAGACAATGTTCAATCCAGAGGAATCTGGAGTTGGTTCGGAGTCGGTTATGTCAGAACTTAGAGCTTTTTGGTTCCAATTATTATTTTCAACCACCACAGAGACTCCATCTCAGAGACTGCTACTGTCCTTGAGTAACTGTATACTTCTGCAAGGTAAAAAGTTTTACTACCTTTCTTTCAAGTTCAATAATGATTATCATACTGATATTGAAGGCGATCTTACGTTATCTCTGGATATAAAAAAAAGCACTTTATATACACCACCCCCAACACGCCCGCTGAATCAGAGAATCAGAAGCTAATTCAGATAAAAATCTTCAAATCTGTTGCCCTTCCTCCCATCTCTTGTTAGAATTCATGGTAAAACAGGGGCACCTGGATAGCTCAGTTGGTTAAGCGTCTGACTTCAGCTCAGGTTATGATCTCGCGGTTTGTTGAGTTTGAGCCCCACATCTGGCTCTGTGCTGACAGCTCAGAGCCTGGAGCCTACTTCAGATTCTGTGTCTCCCTCTCTTTCTGCCCCTCCCCCATGTTCTGTGTCTTAAAAATAAAAAATGTTAAAAAACAAAAACAAAAACAAAAAACAAAGAATTCATGGTAAGGCAATCTGAATCACTGTTCACCTATATGACGACTACCCTTTTTTCTTCTCTTTGGAAGCTGAGTTAAAGGGGATGTCTCTACTTTGTTGACATGGAAAAAAACTCTGGTAACCAAGGTATGGATGGGAAGGATATAAAATGGCTTGTCCCAGACAGGATTATAATATTTTGTCTCTGATCCTTAGCGTGTATAGCCTGTGAGTGCCAGGCATCAGATATCGTATCAGGATTATTAAAGGAGAGCTACAACTTTCTAAAAAAAAAGAGCAATGGTTGTAGCAGTAAGCTTTCTCTGTAGATGCAATGACCTAGTCATGTGACTGCGGGTATGAACAGAGCTGGCTGCATGGACCTAAGAGGCTGTTGTGTTCTGGAAGGTAAAAAATAATTATACAATAGCTCTTTTTCTTAATTTATGTTACTTAAGAGTCTAGAGCCAGGGACATCAAAGGGAAATGGGTTATTAAAACCTTAACATCTTTTATATATAAAAAGTAGAAAACATAAAAGTTACCTTTTTCACAGTTTTATCTGGTTCAAGAGCAATATCTGGAATGTTTGCATCCACCATCAAGGAAAACAAGTTCAATATCAGGTTAGAATACCTAGAGAGTGGGAAAGAAAGAAAAAATAGCAGTGTGTTAGAATTTTGCAGCTTCTTCTCCTGTCAAGAATATTCCTAGAGGCACCTGGGTGACTTAGTTGAGTTTCCAAATCTTGATTTTGGCTCAGGTCATTATCTCAGGGTTGTGGGATCGAGCCCTGTGTCAGGCTCTGTACTAAGCATGAAGGGTGCTTAGAATTCTTTCTCTCTTTCTCTCTCTCTCTCTGCTCTTCTCCCCTGCTCGCTCGCTCTCTCTCCCCCTCTCTCAAAAAGAAAATAAAAATAAATGAATAAAAGCTCTCACTGGCCATCTCGTAGGGACTAAGAATGGAGGTAGGGAAACTATTTCACAGATGTCCAGGTAGAAAAGAAACAATATGGATATTGTCTGGATGTACTTTGGAGATGGAGTGGATGACACTTGCTGATGGTTTCAACGAGCAAGGGAGAGGGGGCAGAGGAACTGAATGTTACTAAGGATTCAGCCTAAGCAATGGGAAACTACTATTCACCAAAATAAGAGAGAATGAACAAAGAGCAGGATTTGGGGCTGAGGATCAGTAATATTCTGTTTTAGACACATTGAGAGTTTGAAATGCCTAGCAGACTCTTAGTCAAGACATCAAGTAGGCAGTCAGAGAACTCAGGGGGGATATCAGGGCTGATGGTATTAGTTCAAAACACCAGCATTTGGTTCCTAACTGAAGCCACAGGTCTGGATGAAAATGCTGAAAAGGAGTTTAGGGGGAAAAACGATCCAGAACTTAATTCTAGACAGTTTAATATGTAAAGGTCAGACAGAAGAGGGAAGAAATCAGGAAAGAAGCAGAAGTGGTCAGCAAGGCACAAAGAAAACAGAGGAGCGGGTTATACCAAATCGAAAAAAGGTTTTCAGGAACAAAGGGGTGCTCAGCTGTGTCAAGCGGCAAGAAAGCAAAGTGGCCACTAGATTTGGTATAGGTGACAGTTTATCTCGATAAAATTAGTTTTGATAGGGTACATCTGGAAGTCTTATGCTGAAGGAAGAAAAGGAAGGTTAGTGGAGACAGTGAGAAAGACTTTTTAAAAATTTTTTTTTAATGTTTATTTTTGAGAGAGAGAGACAAGAGTATGAGTGGGAGAGGGGCAGAGAGAGAGAGGGAGACACAGAATCCAAAACAGGCCCCAGGCTCTGAGCTGTCAGCACAGAGCCCAATACGGGACTCGAACCCATGAACCGTGAGATCATGACCTGAGCCAAAGTCAGATGCTTAACCAACTGAGCCACCCAGGCACCAAGATAGACTTTTTTAAAGCAAATGGGCTGTGAAAGAGTAAAGAACTAGGGCAGAAGTACAATGTCTAGGACTATCCCAGACTTCTCCCCACCAGACAGACGCCAGAGGTACTCACCTAGCTGTGACAACCAAAACTATCTCCAGACATTGTGAAATGTGCTTTGGGGAAAAGGGGAGTGTAAAACAGGTCTGGCTGAGAACCGCTACTTAAAACCAATGGTGAGAACACCATGGCTGTTGGAAGTTTCTTCAGTAACGTACAGCTGTTGCACTGTACACATGAGACAGGAAGGAACAGAGTTGTGATTAGAGATGAAGTGTCAGCAGGTGAGGTTATTGGACTGGATAAAAATGTGTAAGAAAGTTTAGAGAGAAGGGCAGTGATTATAGCTTTAGGGCATAAAATTCAGTGGGGAAAAAAGTGAGAATATAAGGCAGATTTAATATGGTGTAATTTTATATGGTGTAATGGTGACTGGACATTATCAGTGAGGTTGAAGTCTTCCAGGAAGGAGTATAATCCGAAAATGAGCTGCAAGGATAGACGATGTTGGTCACAGTGGAAAGCTGGTGATTGAGATTTTGAGGGGTAAATTAATGTTACTCATGAGAGGCAATAGACAAGGCTGGTTCTACATGAAGAGGACAAGACACTCAGAGGTCAGGTCATGGCTGGACCACTTATGTGAATGTGGAAGTCACAGCAGTAGTCTTGAAGTAGACAATACAAGTTTTCAAGGAATACAGCATGACAGACAGACACCTGACTTTTAGCAATGGGGAGGATACCTATTGGTGTGATCTCCCAGTGTGTGTCTATGCTTTTCTTCCTTAAGAAAGCAAGGAAAGAAATCATTTGGAAGTTGCAGCAGGGAGCAAGGGGGGCACCAAGCCCTTCTCTAAGCTCTACAATATGTAGGACATGGAAATAAAGAAGATCCACTTGGGAGGGCTGCAAGGACCATGGCATCAGCAGAGTACAGCCACCTGCTATGTATTATGTCATGAATAAAATATGCTCTTTCTATGAACCCTCAATTACTTTTACTCTCCTTTGTTGACCATACAGTTTTTTCCCATCTTGTCATAAGGGAATCTCAGGAATATATCACAGGGTAAATTCAGAGTAACCCAGGGAGGGGAATACAAGGCTCAACTTCAAAGGGGATATTTCAGAGGTCCTCAAAACTGGCTGCCCACTAGATTCACCTGGGAGCTTTATAAAAATATTAATGCCTGAGCCCAATCCCATACCAAGTAAATCAGATGGGCCCCCAAACTATTTTCCCCCTAAAGTTCCTCCAGGCAATTCTAATGGACAGCCAGGATCCATGTTAAAATGTTTGTTTTTGTGGAAACATATGTGTGTTTCTTTTTAATAAGGCAAATATTAATGTTTTCTGGATTATCTGTTGGTTTTAAGTTAACCACCCATGCTTCTATTATTGTAGCAAAAGGAAACAAAATGTAAATAAGGAATAGTCTATAAGAAGCTTAAACATTCAATTATTTTGTAGAACATCTGTCACAACCTTAACTTTTACACCTGCTGCTATGAACCTGAATTTTCCATTTAAGATAGGGTGAGCGACCCCAAACAGAAAGTATACATTCTGAATAGTCATTCAATATCCTACCCAGAAAATAGATTTAAAGGTTACTAGAAATCTTTAAAACCATTATCAAGAAAAAATATAAGGTCATACAAAGATGGTCTAAATTTTTCAGTGAAAACCTTTAATACTAAAAATAGGAATGCATATAATTAATAGGTATTATTTAGTAAAAGATAATAATATATTTTGTTACATGAAAATCATAACAGCATAAAATGTGTTCTAACATCTATACAGTTGTAAGCATTCACAACTTAGTTCAAAACAGACTGCTCTACTTATGTGGTCAAATGTTAGTAATGGTTTCTTGTTGCAGGAAATGAGCAACAATTAACAAAAACCATGAAACCAAACCCTAATAATAAAAGTGTCAAGTAACCTTAACTCCAAACTGACTCAACTATCAGGTTAATTCTCATGTCATAAAGAAAAATTTTTACTAACAGAACCATATTCCAAAATACAACATTAAAAAATAAATGTTGATCCAAATATTAGGGTCCAGCTGATCTTAACCAAAGTATAGTGACATTTAAAAACAAATAAAAAATAAAAGTTTTCATGACTTAACATAAAATTATTTAGATTACTCTGTGATTTTTCTTAGCAGTGATAAAAGTTAACTTTGGCTCCACATTAATAACCTGCCTCTGTTTTTTCCATTCTACTGAATTGCTACTAATCCATTATCAATGACAGTTTATAAAGCACATTGTTTTCCTTCTGCTTTCAGTAAGACAGAGCACCCCTGACATTTCTCTAGTTATCATTTCATATCATTCTGTCTGCCTCCTTACCGAGAATGCCATGGTTCCATCTAGTTTTTAGGAGGCTTGGACTATTTTAAATTAAAAATCCTAAGATATTAAAGTGGAACTTTCATCTCTCTGAAAGTGTTTCTGCATCACCAGACAAATCACAGAACACCCATCTTCCATTATTGTTTTAGCATTTCTGAAAGCAAAACTGAGTCACTCTGCCACCTAAAGGATAAATAGTGTGACTGTTTGTAAAATGCACATCAGAGTTTGTGACACATGGTACAGACTGAGTTAACAATGAAGGCCTAATGAGTCACTGCCAAGATGAAATCTAATTAATAGTGTACAGCCACTCTCTTTGGACCAACTGCATCAACATCGTCCAGGAACATGGTCTCAACCCAGATAAGAAGCAGAAATTCATTTAATAACCATACACTGGGAGTCTTACGTTCTAACCACATGAGTAACAGGTTATAAAGACAAATAAGACAGAACCCACGTGCACAGGCAGCTCACTGTCTACTGGTTATAATTTCATCTGGAAGAGGTGAAAGAAGGTAGTAGGTCTCCTGGGCTGGGAGTTTTCATTGGACTAAGAATATTCATTTTTGCAAAGTTAAGTTGAAAATGGATTTAGAGTCAAATGATCCCGTCATTTTTGACTAACCATCAGAGCCATGTCCTAAATTTAACCAGCCTGACTTCATTTACTTTTTTCCTGATGATATATGATGTTACAAGTTCTAAGTAAACCAGGATGAAGAAAGCAGAGATGGAATGGCATTGGAGAAGAAGGGATAGAGAAAAATCAACCTTTTTCCTTCAGCAAAATGACTGATGAGGTGTTAAAAGGAGACAAAATCATGTGTAACATTTATTACTCCATCATTTAACAAACTTCTGAATGCTCCTGAAGAGCAACCAAAACCAAGGCTGATAAAGTTGCTAAAGAATAAAAATGAATGGATTAACATCACTGTAAATAAGCTAAATGCTTCATTCTTTGATAAAAAAGTGGGAAGTGAGCTTGGGAGAAGTTAAACAACTCAATATCGTGATTATAATCCTTCCAGACTGGCTTCAGGGAGATGTGAATGGTTATGAAGCTTCTTAATCTTTTCTCTATTCCAGCACTGTCAAAGAACACAGTATATTTTATTAAAATGATTTTAACCCACTGATTTTGAAGCTTCCATATTTGCCTAATCTTGTGTAATGTCAGCCTCTTGTTTGGTGGATTTAGCGATCGAATATTGAGTAGGAAAGCAAGAGAGTCTTCTTCCTTTTGCTATCAGACTGTTTATCAAAACAGACATCAAACGTATATTAAGAAATACTGGGGCGCCTGGGGGGCTCAGTCGGTGGGGTGTCTGGATTCTGCTCAGGTCATCTCACGGTTTGTGACTTCGAGCCCCGGGGCCCTGCAATCGGGTTGTGCGCTGACAGCTCAGAGCCTGGAGCCCGCTTCTGATTCTGTGTCTCATTCTCTCTCTGCCCCTCCCCCACTCGTGCTCTGTCTCTCAAAAATAAATAAATGTAAAACAAAAAAAATTTTTAAATACATTTGTCTGTGTCATTCTGAGAAAGAGTGATGTGAAAGAATGTATACATTGGAACAACTCCTTTTCTTGCTCTATGAAATGAATTTATCAAAATTCTTTATGCCAAGCAAATCAACTTACCTTCGAAGGTGGAGGAAAGCCGTGTAACACTGTTTACGAAACTCTTGGTACTGCTCACTCTGGGTGCCCCCCATTCCTTCTACCATTTCTTTATTCAGCTTCATTGGAGGCGGAAGAGGCTTTGGATCCCGACCCAAAATATATCCGAAGTCTATGTGGAAGAGTTTGCCTGGATGTTGATAAGAAACTCATTTGTTATCTTTAAAAACTGAGAAGGGAATATGTCATATTATTGTATGTGCAGTGTCTCTTCACAACGAATACTAAGTCATGATGAAGTCTATTCAATTGTTGAATCCTCTACAGCCAGGCTCGGGTGTGGCCTTAAGAGCATACTGCAGTTCATTGTAACGCAGTTATTCAAATGAAACTTCAGTTAAAATAATCTCATAGTAATATTAATCTATATTCTACTTCAAGATCTCCAGAATCAAAGACAATCAAAGGCTACGTAACTTAAGGTACTAGCAGAAATTAGTGTCCTGCAGCAAATTTCTCACCCTGAAGTTTACACAAACTCCATTCATACAGCAGAAGACCATTTCTTTTAAATATTTCTGAAACGAATCCTTTAACTTTTCACTATTCCCCTCGCAAAAAAAAAAAAATCCCCCAAAATGCAAATTATATTCTTTGCTTCTTCTAAACCATTTTCAACTAATCCATGTCACTCATTAGCTGCAAACTAGGAACAAACCACAGTATTTATGTCTACCAAGAACTGAATACAGTTGCGGTGCCCACGAAGACAAATTCTCCATGAGTCGCCAAAGCCCACAGACTAGACATGTAAAAATGTGATTGATCATTCACTTTAGAGAAGGATTCACCACCGAATTCATAAGCATTTTGTGACTTACAAGTAGGTGTAAAAGAAGCATACATTTTAACACAAAGAGTAGCCACGTGGATCCTACAACCCAAGCTCCACCAAGGCAGGGATTTATGCCGTTTCGTACATCACTCTACCCATGCCTTAGAATAGTTTCTGGCACACTAGGCACTCACTTTTGAATGAAGGGATGAATTCATTTAAAAAAACAACAACCTAAAATCTTCCTAGTGTAATCTTCCCACTCTTGTTTGTCTTGTGATACATTATATGACCTTTTTTATGTGAAAACCTATCCTCCATCATGCATTTGGGAAGCTTAGGTTCCCCCTACCCCTCAAGGGGAGCAGCCAAAATCTTTCCTTCTTCAAGTACATGTACTGAGTTTGAGCATACTTTTGCCATCCTGCAAAGTATTTTTATACATCAATTCTATCCATTAACATATTAGCTAAGCCCCCTACCTCTTTCTCTGTGCGTTATTACTGTTATCTGCGAATGTTATACTCCATCATTAGGTCACTGTTGGAAATTTAAGGCAATGATGGGCATAGAACTGACTCTGGGTGTGGCAATGAAATCACAGGTGAACAGTGACACACTGGCAGGCCTTCTGAGTCAGTGGTATAACTGCCCCTTAGTACGACTGATACCTTCACGTCTCACTTGATGAGATATGTAACCCGGACAAAGCCACTTAATGTTTTAATCCTCACTTTCTAAACTGCACAATAGGTTAATACTGTTGATTACCTCATAAGACAGAATTAAAAAGAGATAAAGATATGTTATCTTAAAATAGTACCTGATACACAGTAAACAGTCTAAATGTCTCCTGTCATTATTATTATTTCCAACTAAGCTACAGATGACAGGGTCAAGCAAAATAAAAAACCCCATTTAAGTCAAGAATGATTACATCTATAGCCTTGTCTCATTTAAGAAGCTATGTCCCTCAGAGGAAAAAAAAACATTTTAGTCTGAACATAAAACTAAATCAAGCTATATGATATCTAATGACCATGTCTCCTAAAGGCGCATACAAATGTTTATCTTAAATACTTTGAATACCACTTTTTAAAAAAATGTAAAATACTAAACACTGCTCAAAAAGAAATATTAATAAGTACCACTTCAAAGATATTTAAAATATACTGAATTGGTATTTATATGTTCCTTATACCTGAGATCACTACTGCCAGGGATTAGGAAAATTAAATATTAAAGGGATAAGCAATCTTATTTGCAACTCATCTCAGGCATCGTTCTTACAATGAAAAACTAAATAATACATTAAGCGGGAAATCCTATACAACTTTGAAAATGAGAGAGAACTTCGGATTTGCCAAGACCAAGTAATAATAATAATGATAATAATAATAAGTCCAGATTAAAGGCAATAATGATATTAAGCTTATGTAAAATTCAAAGTAGACACTGGCGTTATTTTCACACATTAGTAAAGAAAACTACACTGAAAAGTATCTGGAGTAGACAGCAGACAATGTACTACATTTGGGATATGGAGTTCATATATAAAAAGAAGCAACAGCTTATTTATGATTGCTCACAAAACAAGTATTGGAAGGTTTAAACACTATCATCACCTGCCTATAGAAAAACTACCCATTAACAATGTAACTATTGCACTGAAAACCAGTTTTCCATTTCTCCACATCATCTCCTTGTCTTTGTTTTTCAAGCTTATACCACACTTAAAATGTTCTGTTCAAATTGGAGAAATGATGAAAATCTCATAAGAACTTTCAAAAAAAATGTGTGTATCTAGTATAGTAAATGACAGATGGGGGAGGTGAGAGGAGAAGGAATTATAATTAGATAAAGCAAGGAACCTATATAGAATTGGAAAAGGGTTTGCTCTCTCCAAACTAACAAAGTAACAGTTTAGCGAATTGGTTCCTCAAGCTCACACCCAGGGCTTACTGAGCAAGGATTCGTTAAGTAGTTACTAGTGAGGCTCCTACTTCAAAACACTTCAGCTAAGAGTATAATGAAATTATTTCTTCACTTATCTTTCTCCCCAAAGTTAACTCTTACTGAACCATTAGGAGTCTTATAATTAAGAATTGTGCTTTATTTATTTTTGCATAGTACTGAAACCTAGGATAATGCCCTAGCATGCAGAAGGACTCAGTGTAGCTATTTTGCATTTACTTAACCAATGACACCTCAACTTCACATTTATAGCTTAGGCACCTTTTAATAACATTGCTATTGCAAGAAATTTTTTTCTGGAAATGATAGCTCTTATGGGAAATTGTTTTGTTTAAAATTTTTGTATTTTCACTTCCATTAAGATCTACAACAAAATTAATACAGGCTGAGTCTGGATCACCTAGATGCTACCTTACTACTTAGTACTATCCTGTGATTTCACTTTTTGATTGGGTTGGTATTAAACAACAAGGCTACTTTAACTTTTTCAGGCTAACGCTAAGAGAAGCAGAATTGGTTATATCTTCAAATTACCTAACAGCATGCTGAAATAATGAAGGTTATAAAGTAGTTCAGGTAGAGAAAAGTAGTTTCAGAATATTCACATGAGATATATTTACAGTGCTCTGAACTCAAACTCACACTATACTATTATCTGCACCATATTCACACTGCAAGTGACATTTAGTTACAATATTATTTCATCTGTCACATTAATGTTGTTGGATTGCATTTTGCTAGTTTGTAACATGATTTAATTTATAAAGTTATTTTTATTTTATAGTATAGAAGAGGAAACGCACAAGAAGTTAGTATTAGCTTTACCTTGTACATATTTAAGATTATAAACTCAGCACAATGGGTTTTACTTCTATTTAAAACAGTTCTGTGTATTATTCGTGATTGAAAAACACCATTTCAGAATCCCAAAACGGACTTCAGAGGTCCCTAACTACAATAAAATTAATTTTGGGGGGAAAGCCATAGACCTCACCAAATCCCCAAGGGAAGTTCATGATTCCAAAAAAGATGAGAAAGTACTTTTAGAACAAGGAGTTTGATAATTGTAGTATTTACTGGGAAAGCATCATTTCTTAATGCTTAAGGTCCAAGGAAGCAGGCTATCATTCAATTGTCCATTATTTGGTAAAAAGTCCTGATCAACTTCTCTTAAGGATTCCATTTCCTTAAACTAAATGTGTATTCCCTACAGCTAAGCTAAGCACTTCATTCTGTGCTTTCCTCTCACTCTGGAGCTCCCATTTGTTTTCTACCTTGTTAGACAAATACCAGTCTACCCCTCAAAAGGTAAAGAGATGAAAAACTTACATTATAGGTACAGATAAGCTTTCCTTGGTTTTGTTTAATTATTTAAATAATGTTTTGTTCAGGGCGCCTGGGTGGCTCAGTCGGTTAATTAAGGGTCTGACTTCGGTTTAAGTCATAATCTCATGGTCCATGAGTTTGAGCCCTGCATCAAGTTCTGTGTTGTCAGCTCAGAGCCTGGAGCCTGCTTCAGATTCTGTGTCTCGCTCTCTCTCGGCCCCTCCCCTGCTCACACTCTCTGTCTCTCTCTCCCAAAAATAAGTAAACATTAAAAAAAATTTTTTTAAATGCTGTTTTGTTCTGTTACCAATATAATTTCTAATGATACTTAGCACTTGAGCAGATAACCTATCTGACCCCTCTTTGATTCAAACTGATTTTTAATAAATCATGCTATCCTAGTATCAAACTGTATCAGCCATCACACATGGTTTATTTAATGGGCTCCATCCTTTAATAAGAAACCTAGCCCCACTTTTCTCTGTCTCACCACAGGCCTTACTGGAAGTCCAGTGTGGGCTATGCATCACTGCTTGCAAATGGAGAGTATATTTCTATCTTTCTTGTAAGAAAACTCTCAAAGAATAGGATTACTGCTTAATTATAAGGTATAAAAGATTCAGTATCTAACAATGAAACCATTATTATGCTTTGCAAGTTCAAAGAGTCATGTATTTTGAAAAGAGGCTATTAATGTTTTAAGAAAATTCACCCTTGCAGATACCAAAGGGAGCGGCTCTTTTAAAGTTAATATCTAAAGTGAAACTTACAATGATTTTATAAATGCACTTCATGAAATTTTAAAAAAAATGTTTAATTAAGAAATTCAGGAAGTATGGGCTTATTCAAATCTATTAACAAATTTATTAATCTTAAACAATCAAGAGGTAAAGTGTACATAAAACAAACAATGTTTGTTGATTGCAAATACCTCCTTTTGTCCCTGACTTGCAATACAAAGGGAATAAGATGTGCTAATTAAATTTTCTTGTTATTTGAATAAGTGACACGAACTTATTTCTAAAATTGTGGTTCAAAGTATTTGTAGTTCTTGGATTAAAGACAAAAGATACTGCTGAAATGAACTGTATTTTACAGCAGTTTTTTTTTTATTTCCCTTTTGTCTATACAATAATTACATATGACCAATCTCAAAATTGTACTTACTCCATTTTTTTCACAACTTTGCTTCTATTTGACAATTTTCTTCTGTTCCCTATAATCCAAACTCGATTTTTTTTTAATCCCACACAATTCCCCAATTCAAATATTCTTCCCTGCCACTCTACTCTATAATAAGTTTTCCAGTCTTCAGTTTCTTGGCATACACCTGACATTTTACTATTTTTCCACAGAATGCCTTTTATTTCTTATGTGAATGTTGTATTTTTCTTATGTTTCTTCATGTGAATGTTGAAGTTGCCCTACTATGAAACCTAGAAACAAAGAAGGTAGTGAACAACCATTTACTGATACAATGGAACCTGTATTTTTAGAATTAAAAACGCTCCCTAAACTACACTCCGAATGTTCCCAATGCTTATTAGTTAAGCCCTTATGATATACTTGGTTAGAGCTATTTTCACTTACAGTTAAAAGCACAGTAATGATGAAATATTTTTAGTAATAGTTTTTGAGTAACGAAAACAATAAGACATACATAAGTAAAAATCAGTATAGACATGCCAATTATCTGGTAAATATTTCATATAATTTATTTTTTCACATTCAACTATAAAGATCTTAGGTTTCTGATGATAGGAACAAAATTTAGCTAACTAATGAAAGGGGGGCAAAACATATCTATGTAGTATATCTGATTATATAGTCCATTTCTATTCAAGAAAAACTTTTAAATGATCTTCATTTTCATTTTTCCTACAGTTATTAAGGCCAATAAAGGATCGATTCCCTGCAATATTCTTTTCTTCTACAGAACTGTTTTAATGTCTAAAACAGAACAGAAACCCTTTATAGATTTTTTTAAAAACCTAAAAAACGGCCTTTGATATTAATTCTAAAACTCTTTTGTGTAAAATTTTATGCTCTTAAAAATTACTGAAGACCCCAAATAAGCCTTAGTTGGGCTACTTCTATAGATATTTCCTGCATTTTAAATTAAAACTGAGGGGGCGCCTGGGTGGCGCAGTCGGTTAAGCGTCCGACTTCAGCCAGGTCACGATATCGCAGTCCGGGAGTTCGAGCCCCGCATTGGGCTCTGGGCTGATGGCTCAGAGCCTGGAGCCTGTTTCCGATTCTGTGTCTCCCTCTCTCTCTGCCCCTCCCCCGTTCATGCTCTGTCTCTCTCTGTCCCAAAAATAAATAAACGTTGAAAAAAAAAATTTTTTTAAATAAATAAATAAATAAATAAATTAAAACTGAGACCTCCCAAAAATATTAATCTAAAAATAAGTGAACATTTTAACATTTTTTATGAATAATAACTATTTTCTAATACAAAAAATTAATGAGATGAGTGGCACTCCTTTCATTTTGCAAACCTCTTTAATGTCTGGTTTAATAGGTGACTGCTAGATTCTCATATTTGTTTCTTTCTATTGTGTTATTTTGATTTAAGTAAGAAGAGAATCCAGCCTCTAAATATATACAAACTTTCAGAATTTTAATTACGTTTTCAGATAATTATGGATAGTTTTCTTTGATACTTAAATTCTCAGGCCTACCATCCAGGCTGCATCAGAAACTGAGCCTGGGGCCCAGCAATCTATAGGTTAAGTTGCTCTCCAGGTGATACTGATACAAGACAAAGTCTGAGGACTTCTGATCTACTTTACATTGAATACAACTCTTAACTTCAGTTAGATCACTATGGAAGAGACAGTGGCAAGGTGAATCACTTCAGTGAATAAAAACTCATACTTGATACCAATGGTTACTGTTTCTCTGTGTTGTACAACCCCATTACTTTTAAATTTGACACCTCTTTTGTTCGAGGGGTCACTATAAAAATGTACTAACTTTTTATATCTGGTTTATGGTTGCTAGTTTATGGTTGTACTAACTTTTTAGATCTGGTTTATGGTTGCTAGTTTATGGTGGAACTTGAATGCTTTAAAGTTCATTAAAAATGAACCCCCTCCAGGGGCGCCTGGGTGGCGCAGTCGGTTAAGCGTCCGACTTCAGCCAGGTCACGATCTCGCGGTCCGTGAGTTCGAGCCCCGCGTCAGGCTCTGGGCTGATGGCTCGGAGCCTGGAGCCTGTTTCTGATTCTGTGTCTCCCTCTCTCTCTGCCCCTCCCCCGTTCATGCTCTGTCTCTCTCTGTCCCAAAAATAAATAAACATTGAAAAAAA
The DNA here is from genome assembly GCF_018350175.1 of Felis catus. Lineage (NCBI taxonomy): Eukaryota > Metazoa > Chordata > Mammalia > Carnivora > Felidae > Felis > Felis catus. Next base: position 62,703,309 of record NC_058379.1, on the reverse strand, counting down.
AAATTAAAAAAAAAAATGAACCCCCTCCAAATTATGTATTGCAAAACAAATACAGTGTCTACCCAGCTTTAAGAAATATATCACCTGATAAGAAAACTTACATAAAAAAAAGTAATGTCCTAATCTACAGTTTTACTTCAATGAATCAAGCTTTGTCATATAAAAGGTGATACAAAAGGAAACAGATTGATTTGTCTCCACAATCTGACCTAAATCAATCTAACCAACCTATGTATTACCTGCAAAGGCATTGATTATTTCAGCTTCCAGGTATTTTTGCTGGAATGCGTACTTTTACTGGAATGTGTAGCTCATAGAAACCCAGCACATTCTTCATACTAAGTTACTTTCTCTGTGATGTAATTTTCAGCTCCTTAGGCATAAAGAGTATATATAGCACTTTATCATTTTCTATTACTTCTAATGAGAGGAAACAATGTCCTTCTAAATACAGCACCAGGGCACCTGGGTGGCTCAATTGGTGAAGCGACCTTTATTTCAGCTCAGGTCATGATCTCATGGTTGTGACATTGAGTCTCACATCAGGCTCCACACTTGGGTATGGAGACTGCTTAAGATTTTCTCTCTCTCTCTCCCCATCTGTCCCTCTCCCTCTCTCTAAAAAAGAAACAAACAACAACAACAAACAAACAAGAAAAAAACCCAGCACCTTTTAAGGCACCATTAACAATTTCTTTATGATAGGTTTCATTAAGTATAAGAAGATTGCCAGGGGCGCCTGGGTGGCTCATTTGGTTAGGTGATTGACTTCAGCTCAGGTCATGATCTCATGGTTCGTGAGTTCAAGTCCCACGTTGGGCCTGTGCTCACAGCTCAGAGCCTGGAGCCTGCTTCAGATTCTGTGTCTCCCCTCTCTCTCTACCCCTCCCCTGCTCATACTCTGTGTCTCTCTGTCTCTCAATAATAAATAAATGTTAAAAAAAATTAAAAAAAAAAAAAAGACTGCCAGATTTCTGATACTGAAAAATTCAAGAAACTTTCAAAATATCATATTTTAAATAATGTCTGAAAAGAAAATTATTCACATGATTGTGAGTCCTTGTCATTATCTAAGCAACTAAAGTAATGATTAATAGAGACTAAAAAGTATTTATGGATTAAAAAGGGGTGGTCTTATGTGCCTGATTCTCTTTTGCATACATCAACTGAGAAAAAACAAACTGGTAAATACTACTATGTCTATAGTCTACAGTAAAAATAAGTTTAGGCAGGAAAACAGATTATTCTAGAAACCCTAAAGATGGATAAAAATAACAGGAAAAAACTTCATTCATTTGTTCATTTTAAAAGCATTTACTAGGTGCCTACCAACTGCATAAAACATTTTACACCCCTTTCTCTCAAGTCCCAGGGAATAAACAAGCACATTAAGAAAGTAAATCTATAGATTTCGGTGTGCCTGGGTGGTTCAGTCGGTTAACTGTCCAACTCTTGAATTTGGCTCACGTCATGATCTCATGGTTCATGGGATTGATCCCCGCATCAAGTTCCACACTGTCAGGGCAGAACCGGCTTGGGATTCTCTCTCCCCCCTTCTCTCTGACCCTCCCCCACTCTCTTTATCAAAATAAATATATATATTTTTTTTAATGGCAAGTTGGGGTGCCTGGATGACTCAGTCAAGGTCTGACTTTGGCTCAGGTCATGATCTCATGGTTTGTGGGTTTGAGCCCCGCATGGGATTCTATGCTGAAGGAACCTGGAGCCTGCTTCAGATTCTGTGTCTCCCACTCTCTCTGCCCCTCCTGTGCTCACACACTCTCTCTCTCTCAAAAGTAAATAAACACTAAATATTTTTTTTAATAAAGTAAGTCTATAGATTTAGATTTTACAGTATTTTTAACCTACCAAACTAATTAACTTAAATACAAATAGCTTAGGAAACATCACCATTTGAGTAGTAACTAAGTTCTCCCTATGGAAGATTTTGAACTACTGTGTTTTACCCTAAGAAAAAAATAAAACACTTAAACAAACATATTTACTTTCAAAATATCAAGATTTACCTTAAAACAAAAAGAATAACATTAAATCCACGATAAAATTGACTGTTTCTCTTTCATAAACCTTCCTATACTACTAAAATAAAGAGCCAATCAAAACAGAATTTAAAAGGCAGTAACTGAAAGGAGTTTGTATTTTTAAGAGTGGGAAAAAGAAATTTTTGAAATACATTAATTATATTTTTATCTCTAAAATTATGACTGCAAATTAAAAAGCTACATAAGCCAAAAAAGGAAGGCATTCTTCTTTTTTGGTAGGAAACCAACAAAGAAAACCATAATAGCTAGCCAGTCCTTAAGAAATGTTGACTATATGCTCGATACGTACAAAACCTTGCCCACATTATCTCATTCAACTCTCACACACCACAGGCAGAGAGGTTCTATTCTTATGGGCACATTCAGAAAAGAGACTGAGTCATAGAGAGAGACAACTTACCCAAAGTCACCCAATGGTGGAGGGGCAATTTAAAACTAAAGATGTTTACTTTAGATCCTGACACATTAACTCCTATGTGAGACTGTTCCTCAGAATTAAAAAAGGATGTGCATCAATTTGACATAAAGTTAAAGAATGATGAAGAAAAGTTTCCAATTAGGGAACAATGACTTTCTTACCTTCAGGCTTTGTGACAAAAGGTTCAGAGAGCATTACTCTGAAGTGCTGAGACAGACAAAGAGACACCACCCCTCTCACTGTACAAATGGACAGCTCCAGATTAGAAGAGCCATCCTCAGGAACTACAGGGAACTTTCCATTTACTACAGATATCTAGCTCCTTGTTTTCATTTATGAATGTTTTTCACTTATTTATATACTGATATAAATGTTCATTCTGTTATAAAGTCTGTAAATCATAAAGTTTTTCAGTTATACCAGTCCTGGTTTTTACCCCTCAAATTTTAAAAAAATAAACAATAAAAAAATTTTTCCCCACAGTTGAGATAAACCCAAATCAGGCTTTGAGTCCTGTCACAATCAAATAACCCTGAACAAACTTCTCAAAGCTTCCTCAAAAGATACCAGCTCTGAAAGAAATACACGTTTCCAATCCCATTCTAGAGCTTACATTTTTAATTTCTTGCCCAAATAATGCTACATCACTGCATTGATAAGTGAAATACCATTCACTCCAAATTTGCTTCAGGAAAACAATGTTTTAAGTGACCACAGGGCAATACACTGACAAAGGAATTAACAGACTGTCACATTTATGGTGGACACACAATGCCCTCTGCTGGACAAGCTGAGGATACTTCAACCAAGCTAAAGTATCAACACACCAATAAACCCAGGCAAAAAAATTTCTGGGAAATCTGTAATTGAGTCTCATATTTTGCCTTTTTGCACATTATTGTTGTATACATTTTGAAATTTTTTTCTATGCAGTGAAACATTTTCCTCCACACACTTCTAAAGTTATCAATCTAACCCTCTTGTGTCTCATCTAAGTTTACAGGTGGAACAGTGTGTTGGGGGCAAATCTCCAAGAGATCCCCAATAAAATGAAATCTAAGTATCTTCTTCCTCTCTGCTCCATCTCTCATGCCAAGGAACTGGGCACAGAAGAATCAGTGGAACTCTGATTACAATTCCAAACCACTTTCATCTGAAAGCAAAGTCATGGATACTACACCTGCTCAAGCTGGCAGATAAGAAGACAAAAGGTATTTTATTCTGAAGAATGGGAGCAATGTTACTTATAATAAAAACTGCACCATCAACACTGAGACTGGAGAGTTACATAAGAGAATCTAAAGTTTTAAAGTTTTAATACGTCACAGTCTGTGCCTAAGACATAGTGGATACAAAATACACAATGGAGGAGCTTCATGATACTTGAGGCACTTTTTAACTACAAGTTCTAAGGTGTATTTCCTGCAATGAACCACATTCAAAATTCATGTATATAATTAAATATGTAATACTTGTCTAAATTATACAAAGTCTAATTATATCACATATGTAAAAACCACTTTGAAATATAAACTGTCAGTAAAAAATGACTATAAACACAAAACATTTTAAAATAAATTATTACAAATTTTTAGAGGTTGAGGAATACATCATACTTGCATTTGTCCTGATATAATTGGTATTTCCTTATATAATCTAATTTCATTAAAACTAAACTTGAAAATTAAAGGCATTAATCCTAGCAAGTAAGACTTAAAATGCTAACTGTATGATATCAATAATGAAATAATTAAAGACCAGTTAAGAAAAAATAACCAAAAGAAATGACGTTTCAAAAGAAAGAGAATATGTCTCTCATCTAGCACATTGTAAGTTTTTGATTTTTAAAGTCATATTTAGAGCACCCTCTAGTGGAAAATAGGTGACAAGATGCTTAAAACCTGCTTCTGAAATTTTATATTCTATTTCCATTAAAACAAATTAATTGTGAACTGGACCACAGAAGTGTATTAAATAGACTCTGATTTCCAAATCTTATTTTTAAAAATCCCAACAACACACACACACACACACACACACACACACACACACACACACACAAAGACAGCAGTTCTCAAAGTCCAAAAGAAAAAGGTCTATTATTTATCAATTTCCAAAAGAAGAGACAAGGTATGTGACAAGATACGTGAAAATAACATTATAGATGTAATGGCACTCTATACATTAAATAATTGCATTGTAGTTATAAAATAATTATAAAATAATTTCAATACAAAAACAAACAAAATCACTTTGGTACTTTGATTCTTGTGGTTAAAAGATTCAATTAAAATATCAGAGCATTAAGGAACAACACAGGAAAACTTTTTCCAAATTAAAATTCTCTCCAAATACACCATAAAATTTTCTGAATATCCTCTGCTACACTGGCAAATTTGGCGAGAACCTCCACAACATTCTGTGGTCCTAGTTACTACAGGGACAGCCTGGCCTTGACACAGACATGAATCCCACAAGCAAATTCTGTCACAGATAATTTTTCACACTAATATATGAAATCCTAGATTCTGTGAATTAATAATTATATATTAATAATTAGACTACATTTGATATATTAAATTACATTTGATGTGTTAAATTCTTGGTATCACAATCTGGAGGAATACTAACAAAACAGAAAATGTTCTTACCTGAGAGACCATTTTAAGAGTAATTTAAAATCTATTTTCTGTGGAAGACTGAAGAAACTTGAATTATTTAGCCCAGGGAAGAAAAGACTACACAGAAGAGAAGAATTATTTACTCATTCATTATTTCAACAGTGATCTATCAATCACTTTAGCTAGGTGTTGTTCAAGGTTCTGGAGGAATGGTAGCAAACTGGATGGACAAGGTCCCTGCTCTCATGGAACCTGCATCCTGAATGGGAGAAGATGATGAGAAGATCAACAAGCTCCATGAGGACCTGGATTTGTGTCTGTTCTGTTCATTTTGGTATCCCCAGAACCCAGAACAATACCGGACACATAGCAGTTGCTCAATAAATCTTGGTTTTATCGTACAAAAAATGATAAATTTGGCTTGTGGTAAGTGCTTTAAAGAAAACGAAATAATAATAGACAGTAATGGAGAAGGGTGGTGTGGAAAGTACATTTCAGAAGCCATTTCAGATCAGAGAGTTAGAAAAGGCTATTCTAAGGAGATGCCACTCAAACTTAGACTCAGTAACCGAAGTCAGATCTGCAAAGATCTGAGAGAAGAGCTTTCCAGAGAGAAAAACAAGGGCATTAGTCTGAGGCAGGAGTATTGACATTACACAATCAAATTGGTCAGTGTGGGCAAGCCACAAGCACCACAGTAAAGAGTTCAGATTTTATTCAAATAGTTTGGGCAAAAGATGGTAGTGGCTTCAAATGGAGTCAAAGGAGTGGAAATGAAGAGAGTGGATAACTTCATGATCCACTTTGGAGGTGAAGAGTAGACAAGATTTGCTAATAGGTTTGATATGTGAAATGAGGCCAAGAGTGGAATTAAAAATGACTCTTAAACCTGGGGCTTAAACAACTGGGTGGATGATGTTGCAATTAACTGAGATGGGAAAAAATTAGGTGAGGAGCAGGTATAATTAAGCAGGTAGTGGAGGAAGGGAACAACTTTTACAACTGACCATATAATTTGGGTGTCAAGTAAGTGGTTGGATATTTCAGTCTGAAGCTTAATGAAATGGACTAAAGTACAGTGCTGTAAGTTTGAAAGTTGTTTGCTTCAAGATGGTGTTAAAGCCAAGGGGCTAAATAATTATCACGAAGAGGGGGATGAGAATGATTATTCCATGGAACTCCAAGGGGAAAAGCAAAAAATTAAAGACAGGGGTTAATGTGAGCTCATTCTAACACTAACTAGAGCTGTAAGTAAGGAAGTAAGGAAGTAACACTGTAAGTAAGCAGTAAGTAACACTAACTCAACTGCTTGCATACATTATTATGGGCTTTCCCCCAAAGGTGGCATTTTCAGAAGGAAGAGCGAGAAGACCACCCATAGAATTACTACTGAAGTGATTCTTTGTAAGGAATGGGAGTTTTGGGGGCACCTAGGTGGCTTAGTCAGTTGAGTGTCCAGCTCTTGATTTCAGCTCAGGTCATGACCCCGGGGTCGTGAGATTAAGCCCATGCTGAGCGTGGAATCTGCTTGGGATTCATTCTCTCTCTCTTTCTCTCTCCACACACACACACACACACACACCCCTCTTCCCCTAGCTTGTGCTCTCAAAATAAATAAATAAATAAAAATTAAAAAAAATAAAAAAGAATGGGAGTTTCTTTCAAAGGTACCATATGAAGGGACTTTTAAGACTATATGATTTTTCAGGGGTGCCTGGGTGGGTCAGTCAGGTAAGCATCCAACTTTGGCTCAGGTCATGATCTCAACAGTTCATGGGTTTAAGCCCCGCATCAGGCTCTCTGCTTTCTGCACAGAGCCTGCTTTGCATCCTGTCTCCCTCTCTCTCTGCCCCTCCTCCACTTGTGGACTCTCTCTCCTCCCTCTGTCTCTCTCTGCCCCTCCTGTGCTCATGAGCTCTGTCTCTCCCTCTCTCTCTCTCTTAAAAATAAACATTTAAAAAAAAAGACTATTTGACTTTTCTTCACTTATGCAATGTGCCTACCACATTTTGCAACTTATTTTGTTTTATGCAACTTATTTTGTTTTACTAAGCAGATTCCACAGTAAAAATCACCGGCATATAAAATATATACATCTACTGGTGGCCATGATTTGATACCTGTTTTTGTTAGCAAAAGGTTATCCAGGTGTCTGTCTCCAACTCCAAGTATGTATGTAATCACGCAATATCCAGCTGCAAATAACAGTTAAAAAATTGTGAAAACACATGCAAACCAGGTCAAACATACAAATGAGTATAAAAGCAGTCTGTGTTACTTTCATTTCAATTTAATTACTATTTTTTGATTTATCACCCAAATTCTCAATTGTGTAATTTTCTTTGACTCTATGAAGAGTTTATCAGTTGAAACTCAATATAAATTGCTATTTGCATGAGAAATAACATCTTGTAGAATTTTGTCAAATTATAAAAGTCATTTCTATCAAAAGTTAATTCAGGCTTCAGGAACCTTAATTATAATATGATTCTCCCATTTCTCATTTCAAATTGGACACATGTTACAGATGACAGCAGAAAAAAGAAGTGTCTACAGAAATACACATAATGAAGTCAAGCATCCCACAACCCTATTATCTATAAGATAACAAAAGTAAATGCAGGTTTAAAAGAAAAATCTTTGGAGAAACAATCGTGAAGTGCCAGCAGATAGAAAAACAATTAAATTCACTTGAGTGGTAAAGGCGCTTAAGAAGTTAACAGCACAATATTCTAAAGTATTAAGAAAAATTACATGAGCAGGGCTAGGGGCAGAGTCACTGGCTCTATCTTTATTCTTTTGCCTTTCTCTTCTAAAAAGTCTGGAAACCTGCCATGTGTTGAAAATGCTCAAATAAAATTAAGCAAATATCACCTTTTTGAAGATTATTTTTTCCATTCTATTTCTCTTATTAATGTAACAAGAAACATAACTTACAAACATACACATGGCTATATCAGTATTTACAAAAGCATGTTTATTTCAGTTAATATGTAGGAAAAAGACTGGACCACCTGTTAATGACCAAATTAATTTCACCGGATTAATCATTAATTATTAATTAATTAATCATAGTTACAACTTACTGAAAGCTAGTCCCTTAGGTAGGCACATTACATTCATCGTCTCTAGCCCTTTAATGATGCCAGTTAAGTATTGTAACTATCCTTCTAATGAAAATATCTCAGGCTCCAGAAGTTAACGAGATTGTCCAAGGTCACTAGGCTGGGATTTGAACCTAACTCTCACTCTAAAGTCCTTGGCTCAAGCCACTTCTGCATTGTATAACTCCTGTTCCCCAAAGTGGCTATTTAGACAGATGCAACACTCAAGATATTTAAGTTCAAGTGTATTTGTTTAGAATAACTAACCATAGACTAATTACAGGTGAAATTATACATTTTATATATTTCAAAATGTATCAGAATGAATGAAAGCACACTATTACCCAAAAAAATGCTTCTAATCATATTACTGGTCTACTAACAATTTTCACTAAACTGTAACAAATCAGTTATTCTCAAAATATAACCTGCAGTGTGACAGGAACTACTAGTTTGCCTACACACCATCTAATCTGTTTCTTCCTTAAAACAAAACCAGGATCTGGGAGACAAGACCATGCCTAGGTAAAAGACTGTATTTCCCAGCCTCACCTGCACTTAGGCATGTCCAGGGAACTATAAGCAAATGTAGGTTTGTGATGAGCATGTTTAAAGATGGGGCTGGCTGAGCTGGGAAGTGAGCCTTTTAGGTTTCTTCTTCTGGTTGGCTGGACTGCAAACATGATGACTGCATTTGCAATAGTCATTTGGGACCACTGGGAGAAGGCCAAGAGAATCACAAAGACCTTGGTTGGCCCTAACATCCATAAGCAGCTAAAGCAACTACAATGACTGACATCTGGGCTTCTTACAAAAAAGAAAATGACTTGTGTGTGTACATCACTATAGATTATGTTAACTTCAGCTGAATACAATTGTTGACACATTAAGTGGTCCACTGAGGGACTTGAGGGCCACTTACATAAAGGGTGAGCACATACAGCTTGACGGCCAAAATGGGACCTCCTCTGTTTTTATATTTTATAGAGTTTACGGGAACTCAGCCACGTCCATTCATTTACCTATTTCTTGAGCACGACACTGGTCTGGCTGAATGGCTACAAAAGAGATCATGTGGCCTAAAAATCCTAAAATACTTACTATGAGGAAGGTTGTAGGAAGAAACTAATTTGACTCTTGCTAGGAAACTGCTCTTCAAAATGTGATGCACAGACTGGCAGCATCACTCTCCCCTAGAAGCTTCTTAAAAATGCAAACCCTTAGGGCCCACTTGAGTCCTGCTGCATCAGAATTTCTCGGGGCAGTGCTAGAAAGTGATTGCTATACACACCACAGTTTGTGTACTCCCTTCTACTTTAATGTACTAGAATCCCCTGGGAATCCTGTTAAAATGAAGATTCTAATCAAAACATCAGGGGCAAGGCCTGGGATTCTGTTAATACAAACAAGTTCCCAGATGAAGCCAATGCTGCTGGTCCAGGGATTACAGTGGTAATGCTGGAGTGGTGCTGCTCTAAAACTGCTGCAAAATATGCAATCCACAAACGACTAATGGACCTCCACTCCGACATTAGTGAGTGCCATGCTAAAGGAAATTCATAACGAGAACACATAAGAATTTAGGACACCGAGCTCTCTAATACATGAGTCACTTAGCAATCTGGCTGCCACTCAATACTTGTGAAGGATAGAAAACTCCTGATAATGTGCATCAGAACATTGTTAAAACACTGGCAATTTTCCAAAAGAACATCACTGTGTTATCAATATACTTGAATTGTTGTATGGTGCAGCTTCTCTTTTGGTTCATTATAAATTAGTTTTATCATTATTTACTTTGTTTCATTGTTTAGCTACCTCTACAGAGTAATGATTCACATGTGTAGCAACAGTACATTTGACCTAAAATTTTTACACAACTAGACATGCCATGAATTTTGCCTGTCTCTACTGACAAAGCAAGATGTTTTTATATACTACTTTCTATCATCACGTTTGCTTTTACAGTAATTATTACTGGATTATTTTCCAATGGAAATGGGAAATGTATGGGAAAGAGCCTTTACCCTGCCTCAGTGGGTTAAGGTCATAAATATGTTTAAGGGTCATTTTAATAGATGTTTTTGGTTTTTTCTTTTAAAGTTTATTTGTTTTGAGAGAGAGCGAGCGAGTGCACGAGCAGGGGAGGGGCAGAGAGAGAAGGAGAGAGAATCCCAAGAAGGCTCCATGCTAATAGCATGACACAGGGCTCGATCCCACAAACTATGAGGCCGTGACCTGAGCCAAAATCAAGAGCCAGACACTTAACCAACTGACCCACCCAGGCACCGCTGTTTTGTTTTGTTTTGTTTTTTAAGTCAAGTGAGATAACATATGATCTTCTCTCTTTCATATGTATATAGATGGGGGAGGGGGGTGGTGAAATCAGGGTGTTCCAATAATTCAAAGTATCAATGCTTAAGAGTGAACATGCTGGAAAAGACATGAATTAAGAGTCAGATGATCCCCAGAAATTTTTAAAGCACAGAAAACAGATTCAGAACAATATGAGATGGCAAAGAGTAGATTGTCCAAGAGAATTTTGTCCAAAGGATGCTGTCCGTTAGTGTTTTGAGCCCATATGAAATGCACAATATCTTTAAATTGGTATTATAATACAACTTTGATGTAAAATTCAGAGAAATATTAGAGAACCAAACGATAGTATCTCCCTTTACTTAACAAAAATATATTTGTAAAAATAATTAATGTTCTATTTACTTGCATGAAATATACTTGATACCTTGCATAATCTGGAAAAAAACTGTCACCAAAACTATTATCACTTTCTTCTTACACTCTGCCAAAAATCTAAAACTTTACTTTCTAAAATGAAACTTATACATACATCTATATGATAATGTCCAACAATCAGATTCTAGTACAAAGTAGCAACTTATTGATCACTAAATCCTCTAATGAAAAACTCAAATAATGGCTTTCAATCTCCAATATACCAAACACCCTAAAATACAAATGATTATTTTGTAACACAACAAGATACAAAGGAAAAAGAAGGCTATTCAAAATAAGATGAAGAGAAGGCTTGCCATCAAATCGATTATCAGGAAAGGAATAAAAGTACAATATTGGGGAAAGAAAGGAGCAAGATCCAATTTGAACTGAAGTATCCAAGAGGTGCAATTAATTAATTAACTTATGTCTTTATTTTTGAGAGAGAGAGAGAGAGAGAGAGAGAGAGAGAGAGAGAGAGAGAGCACGCGCGCATGAGCATGCAGGAGAGGGAAAGAGGGAGGAGAGAATCTTAAGCAGGCTCCACACCCAGCACAGAACCTGATCTCAGGACTGTGAGATCATGACCTGAGCTGAAATCAAGAGTCAGACGCTCAACTGACTGAGACACCCAGGTGCCCCAAGAAGTTCAATTTGAAATGGCTATTTTTTTATATGAAAAACCCAGTCATATTTTCATTAGGTCTTGGAAAAAAATAGAACATTACATAAAAGGTACAACAATTACGACATGCAACCATAATATACTGTTCCGGTAATTTTACTAAGAGTGAGCAGGGCTTTCAAAATTTTAGTCAATATTTATAGATAGTATGTGTGTGTATATATTTCAAGCAGAAAAAGTTAGCATTCATTTATTAAATAGATTCATGATGTTAAAAAGTTTTCAGTAATTAGGCATGGTGGACTAAAGAATAGCCACACATTCTTTAACATGCTTTTCACTCAAGGTGGGAACTATAACCCCTCCCTTTGGGTCCGGGCAAGCTCTGTGACTGCTTTGACCAAGAGCTTATGACAGAAATGACAAATGACCAGCTTCCCAGTCCAAGCCATCAGAAACCAACAATTTCTACTTTCTGTTTCTTAGAATACTTCCTCTTGGGACCCAGCTCTGAGAACCCCAAGCCACAGAGAAGCCACGTACAGGTCATTTGACAGACAAGTCTTGCTATAAAAGACAGTATGAACTATGAACTGTCATGTGAGTGATCTTAGATGTCCTGCCTAGTCTTTAGATGATACGTAATTTTTTTCAGAACACAGAAAACAAGAGTTGAAGGTCAAAAAAAATAGGAAAGAAGAGAAAGGGGCAAAGGAAAGAAGAAAAGAAGGAAAGCAGGGAAGGAGAGAAAGAAAAGAGAAATACAGAGTTGGGAGAGCAAGGGGAACTAAAAGAAATAATACATTTTCTCTAGAATGTTTCAATAATTTTTCTTTAGTCTTTAAATACACTGTACATGGTCATTTTTAAGGGAGAGCACAATTACACGTACCACGTTATATTCCTTCAGTAAAAATACGATTAAAACCATAAAGGATTTTAATATACACATACATGTTTTATTTCAGTACTTTTAAAGTTCCCAGCAATATTACATTTTCTTTATACTTCTCAGCCAACTAGATGTACTTATTTATATATCATCTAGTATAAATTTGGGAGTAAATTATGTTGTCTAAAATAATTTGGAATACTACCTCATACGAACATTGTGAAAAATTCTTAAATGTCATGTATAAGAATCAGTTTATAAGCCATTAAATGATATGAAAGTTTAAATACAACTGTTACATGTGTCTAAAGTCCCTTACCTACTTTGCCTTAAGTATAAATAGGAACTTAAAACAGGAACAACTTATATACCATATCCCATCCAGGGCTAACTCTAGTGTCAACTCCTTTACTAACCCTCTTTTAAACAATCTAGCTATTAAAAGCAAAAACAAATAAAACAAACAAACAAAAAACTGCTTAAGAAAATTAAAAAATCCTCTAGAACATAAGCTTCATGAGGATAGGTAGGCATAAATGGTCGAAACGATACAAATTAATCCCTCTGGCATTCTACTACCTACTTATTTCCAGGAAGGAACCATAAAATAAAATATCATGAGAGGCATCCTCCTAACATAGCTCTTGAGATTTATCTAAAGCATAATTATTGCTGAGACTTTTCCCTCAGTCTCTTTAATTGTAGTTACTCAAACACAGGGAAAATCTTGGAGAAAATTAACAGCTTCCAGGAAGAGATAACTTGTAATAATAACACAGTTAACTGATTGCAAAGATACATTCACCAAAGACTAAACAGAATTTATACCTTGTTAATTACTATTATGTCAAAACATTAATTGACTTCTTCTATCAGTATATCTTTTAGTCATCTTCTTATAGAGAATTGAAATGTTATGATCTGAATGTCTTTGTGGCCCCCAAAATTCACATGTTGAAATCGTACAGCCCAATGTAATGGTATTAGGGGTGCTTAAATCATTAGGGTAGACCCCTCATGAATGAGATTAGTGCTCTCTAAAAGGAGAGTCCACACAGCTCCCTAGCCCATTCTGCCAGATGAAGATACAACAAAAAAGTCTTCTCCTCAAAAAGGGCCGTCAACTGACCACGTAGGTACCTTATCTTGGACTTCCAGCCTACAAGCCACCTAGTCTCTGGTATTTTGTTAGAGCAGCCCACATGGAGTAAGATAAAATCCTACAATGTACAAATGTGTATGAATATAGCAACATCAGGATAGCCTATTTCCTTGACTTCACTGCATCAGTGGAAAATAGAGCTTGAAAAACTTACCACAGCTTTTAACATAAGTGTCCATAACTTCAGCACTGATTCCATTTGGTCCATTCTCACTCGGTGCATATTTTCTAAAGAAGTTCTGAAAAGATATAATTCACATGTTTACAAACTCAATACAATCCTTAACAAATCAGACATTTTGCAATTGTAAAACATGACCAAGTACCTGACCTAATGTTTAGTCAATAATTATAAAATGTGGACTTTAAAAAGTATATTCTTTTTTTTTTTCAACGTTTATTTATTTTTGGGACAGAGAGACAGAGCATGAACGGGGGAGGGGCAGAGACAGAGGGAGACACAGAATTGGAAACAGGCTCCAGGCTCCGAGCCATCAGCCCAGAGCCCGACGCGGGGCTCGAACTCCCGGACCAGGAGATCGTGACCTGGCTGGAGTCGGACACTTAACCGACTGCGCCACCCAGGCGCCCCTAAAAAGTATATTCTAAGAATCAGTCTTACTACTGTGCTTGCAGACAGTTAAGATAAAAAAAAGTATACTGCTACTTTTACACCTTAGGGGGTAAACATTAGATGAAATGAATTTACTTTTATTTCTCTATACTCTATCACTTTTTTTTCACCTTTCTTCTGAATGTAAACGATTCAGAGGGGGTTTTTTGTATCATACATTCTCCTTAAAGTGAACATGAGTTATTGAAATTACTTTTTAAGTGTAGCTACTGAAACACTGTTAGCATTAACAAACTTCCAGTTATAAACCAAGTAAGTCAAGGGGATATAAACTACAGCACAGGGAATATAGTCAATAATATTGCTTATAATAACTATGTGTGGTCACAGACGGTAACTAGATTTATAGTGATCATTTCATAATGTATGTAATTGTCAAAATCACTGTGTTGTACACCTGAAAGTAATATAATACTGTATGTCAATGATACATCAATAATAATAAAAAAAAAAAAGCTCAATAAAAATGATTAGAAAGTGCCAATAATTCCCAGGGGAAATTGATGGAAAGATAAATATACGAGAGATGCTAACTGAACAAAAGAATTATAGGGACACAATACATGCACTAGAGTGTCCAAAGAGTCTGGAAACAGTGGGGAAAATAATGTTTTGTTTTGTTTCTGATTACCAACTAGAACTATTCCCTTACATGTAGATGTTAAAGAAAAACAGAATATACTATTTGAAAACACAAGTAACATGCTGTTTAAAAAAAAAAAAAAAAAGTTTACCCTATGTTTCAGCTTTTCTGAACACCCTTGGGCTTGACAAAGGATCTATGCCTAGAATATATAAAGAACTCCTATAAATCAATAAGACCCAAACAACCCAAGAGGAAAATGAACAAAAAATGTAAATAAGGACTCCACAGAAGAAATGCATAGCCTACACATATATTTTTTAATGTTCAACCTGTGATAATTAGGGAAAACTAAAACTACAATACCAAATTTAAAAGTCTGACAATATTAAGATTAGGCAAAGATGTATAGCAATGAGAAACAGAATAACTTCCCAAAAACAACTATTTTAGAAAATACGTTTTAATTGTCTACTGAAGTTGAACATGAGAATAACCTCTGACTCAGCAAAACTATTTACACAGATCAGACATGAAACCAAGAATCAATATACCAACTGCACTGTCCTTACTTTACCAAATCACAACTGCAGACAGCAACATAATAACTAATAACTTTATTAAATAATAATTTCAGTTAGAAACTATGTTAAAGCTCTCATACACTTCACCTCATTTTCAGGTACTAATCCTAGAGGCAGATGCTATTAAATTATTATCCAAATTTCACAGATGCAAAAACTGAGACCTAAAGGGTATGTTAGGAGGTCAACAACTCCGACAAGTTTGTTAGATGGAATCATAGACTCAACATATGGTTGTATCACAAGTGACACTTATTAAAGCAAAAGTATACACAGTAGAATCAGGACAGGGAAAATACACGGGCAAAGTCTGGAGAAATCCATGTGTCAGCCTCCTGGCTCTCTTCTATGAGGGGATATGCTGAGCATACTTACTACTTTACTCCAATGCCAATTTAAAAAAAAAAAAAAAAAAAAAAGGCAATAATCTGGGTGCAATGTTTCTGTCCAGGGAAGCCCATTATAGACTTAGCACTCAAGGTTTTTACTGGAGGCTGGTCATAAAGTCACCCTCTGTCTAGCAACTGTTAAAATTCAAGAAGGAAAGCAAGTTGTTCACTGTAAATCAAATTATTTGTACAGTCTAGGCACACTGAACCACTCTTATCAGAGAACACAGGAATAACACACTGAAAGCCAAGTTCCCAGATACCAGTCAAAGGCTAACTTAGCAAGCAGACCTTTCTAAAGGTAATAGCCTCAGGTCTGCTCTGTTAACTCTTCTGTGCACAAAGGGTTAAGAAGTGACTCAAGGTTACACAGCTGGAAAACTGCATAGCAAAACATCAACCCTAGGCAGTTTAATGTTCTGAGCCCCAGCTATTTGCTTTTCTTTTTTTTCCCATTCCCCCATCCACCCCACCCCTGCTGCTAATGTTCTGTTTGTTCTCTATAGTTAAAAGTCTGTTTTTTGATCTGTCTCCATTTCCTTTGTTCGTTTGTTTTGTTTCTTAAATTCTGCATAGGAGTGAAATCATATGGTATTTGTCTTTCTCTGACTAGCTTATTTCACTTATCATTATACCCTCTAGATCCTGCCATGCTGTTGCAAATGGCAAGATTTTATTCTTTTTTAATTGCTGAGTAATATTCCTATGTGTGTGTGTGCAAGCATGTATCATCGATTTTTTTTTTTTTTTTTTTAGTTTATTTAATTTGACAGACAATGAGCATGAGCATGGGAGAGGCAGAGAGAAATGGAGAGAGAAAATCCCAAGCAGGCTCTGATCTGTCAGCTCAGATCCAACTCAGGGTTCAAATTCACAAACCGTGAGATCATGATCTGAGCCTAAATCAAGAGTAGGATGCTTAACTGACTGAGCCACCCAGGCGCCCTAGTATCTATTCATCTATTGATGGACACTTGGGCTGCTTCCATAGTTTAGCTATTATAAATAATGCTGCAATAAACACAAAGATGCATATATCCCTTCAAATTCGTGTTTTCATATTCTTTGGGTAAATACCCAGCAGTGTCAATTACTGGACCATAGGATAGTTCTATTTTTAATTTTTTGAGGAACCTGCATACCGTCTTCCTCAATGGCTGCACTGGTTTGTATTTTCACCAACAGTGCATGAGGATTCCGTTTTCTCCACATCCTCACCAACAATTGTTGTTTCTTGAGTTTTTGAGTTTAGGCATTCTGACAGAAATGAGGTAGTATCTCACTGTGGTTATGATTTGCATTTCCCTGATGATGAGTGATGTTGGGCATCTTTTCATGTGTCTGTTAGCCATCTGGACGTCCTCTTTGGAGAAATGTCTTATGCCCATTTTTAAATTCAATTATTTGTTGGGTATTGAGTTGTGTAAGTTCTTTATATATTTTGGATACTAACCCTTCATCAGATATGTGATTTGCAAATATTTTCTCCCATTCAGCAGACTGTCTTTTAGTTTTATTGGTCATTTCCTTTGTTTTACAGAGCTTTTTTTATTTTTATGTAGTGCCAACAGTTTATTTTTGCTTTTGTTTCCCTTGCCTTGGACATCATCTACATACAACATCTAGAAGGATGTTGTTACCAGCTGATGTTAGAAAAATTAATGCCTATGCTCTCTTGTAGGATTTTTACGGTTCCAGGTCTCACACTTAGGCCCTTAATCCATTTTCAGATTTAAGAAAGTAGTCCAGTTTCATTCTTTTGCATGTAGCTATCCAGTTTTCCCAACATCATTTGCTGATGATACTTTTTCACATTGCATATTCTTGTCTCCTTTGTCAACGATTAACTGATCATGTAAGTGTGGATTATTTCTGGGCTTTCTATTCTGTTTTACTGATGTGTATGTCTTAATTTTGTTCCAGTACCATATTGTTTTGAT
Source organism: Felis catus (assembly GCF_018350175.1). Lineage (NCBI taxonomy): Eukaryota > Metazoa > Chordata > Mammalia > Carnivora > Felidae > Felis > Felis catus. The sequence continues at coordinate 62,685,561 of NC_058379.1, read as the reverse complement.
TACTACAGCTTTGTAATATAATCTGAAGTCTGGAATTGTGATAACTCCAATTTTGCTTTTCAAGATTGCTTTGACTATTTATGGGGTCTTCTGTGGATCCATACAAATTTTAGGACTGTTTGTTCTAGTTCTATGAAAAATGTTGTTGGTAGTTTTTTAAGGGATTTTCTTCTTTTATTTTAGTTTATTTATTTTGAGAGAAACAGAGACATCATGAGTGGGGAAGGGATAGAGAGAGAAGCACAGGGAGACAGAATCCCAGGAGGTTCTGCACTGTTAGTGCAGAGCCTGACGCAGGGCTCAAACTCACAAAACTGTGAGACCATGACCTAAGCCAAAACCGAAAGTTGGATGACGCTTAACTGACAGAGCCACCCAGGTGCCCCAATGCTGTTGGCATTTTGATAGGGATTACATTAAATATGTAGAATGCTTTGAGTAGTATAGACATTTTTTTTTAATGTTCATTCATTTTTGAGAGAAAGAGAGACAGAGTGCGAGCAGGGGAGGGGCAGAGAGAGGGAGACACAGAATCCCAAGCAGGCTCCAGGCTCTGAGCTGTCAGCACAGAGCCCAACGCGGAGCTTGAACTCACAAACTGCGAGATCATGAACTGAGCTGACATTGGATGCTTAAGCAACTGAGCCACCTAGGCGCCCCGACTAGCATAGACGTTTTAACAATATTTGTTCTTTCAATCCATGAGTATGAAGTGCCTTTCCATTTCTTTGTGTCATCTTCAATTTTGTAGTTTTCAGAATACAGGTGTTTCACCTCTTTAGCTAAGTTTATTCCTATGTATTTTATTATTTTTGGTGCAATTATAAATGGGATTATTTTCCTCTCTTTTTGTTATTTCATTATTAACGTATAGAAATGCAATAGACTTCTATATCTTGATTTTGTAGTCTGCGACTTTACTGAATTCATTCATCAGTTCTAGTAGTCCAGTATCTCTGATGAACATGGATGCAAAATCTTAAAAAAAAAAAAAAAAAAAATTAGCAAACCAAGGGGCGCCTGGATGGCTCAGTTGGTTAAGCATCCAATTTCGGCTCATGAATCCATGATTTCATGGTCTGTGGGTTTGAGCCCTGTGTCAGACTCTGTGCTGACAGCTCAGAGCCTGGAGCCTGCTTCAGATTCTGTGTCTCCTCTCTCTCTGTCTCTCCCCCATTCATGCTCTGTCAATCTCGCTCTCTCTCAAAAATAAACATTAAAAATAATTTTTTTTAATTTAAAAAAATTAGCCAACAGAATCCAAGAATACATTAAAAAAAAAGTCATTCACCACAATCAAGTGGGATTTATTCCTGGCATGCAAGGGTGGTTCAATATTCACAAATCAATCAATGTGGTATGTCATATTAATAAGAGAAAGAATAATTTTTATTCTTAAAATTATCTTTGCATCATTTTTATAGATGCAAAAAGCATCTGACAAAGTACAACATCCATTCATGATAAAAAGAAAAAAACACCCCAACAATGTAGGTTTAGAAAGAACATACGTCAACATAATAAAGTCCTTATATAAAAATCCCACAGTTAACATCATACTCAAGGAGGAAAAACTGAGAACTTTTCTCCTAAAGTCTGGAACAAGACAAGGATGTCCACGCTCACCACTTTTATATAACATAGCACTGGAAGTCCTAGCCACAGCAATTAGACAACAAAAAGAAATAAAAGGCATCCAAATTTGTAAGGCAGAGGTAAAACTTTCACTATTTGCAGATGATGTGTTACATACATAGAAAACCCAAAAGACTCTAGTGAGCATGAATGTTTAACTACTGCAAGTGATTATTCCTTAAACCAAGAAACAGTATAACCACCTGCTTTGCCAAGAAATGAGAATAATGCTTTTCTGCAAATCTAAACTCCATACTGAATTACATGCTAAACTGGGAAAGACAAAAACACATTGTAACAAATATCCCCTGTCAAGTCCGTCCTGTATTAGCTTTCATTTCAGGCATATCAGGTTTTTTTGTGTAAATTACATACATTCTTCTTACACAGGGAAAAAGAGAGTCATATTTAAATTGGGGTGCCTGGGTGGCTCAGTCGGTTAAGCATGCAACTTTGGCTCAGGTCATGATCTGGCAGTTTGTGATTCGGGCCCCACGTCGGGCTCTGTGCTGACAGCTTGGAGCCTGGAACCGGCTTCAGATTCTGTGTCTCCCTCTCCTTCTGCCCCTCCCCAGCTCGTATTCTGTCTCTCTCTCTTTCAAAAATAAATAAAACACGAAAAAAAATTTTTTTAAATAACACAAATTAACCATTAAGATGTGATAAGAATTGATCCATGTCTATAAAGTGTAAAATTTTCAAAGACACACATGGCATAATCCTAGGAACTGCTCACCTATTCCTATATTAAAGGACAGCAACAAGGTTGAAGGGGAAAAGAGGGGTCTTAAAAACAAATGAGCAAAACATGTGTCAGCAAGAGCATGTAGTACTGTTGTGAAGAACCATAAAGTTGGAAATAGCCAAATGTTAATTTGTAGTTAAACACACTGTAGAATTTCCATAGTTTGGAATATAAGATAACTATAAACTAACAAACTTTTAAAATTTATTCCCGCTCCCCTATTATGTGCCAGGCACCGTTTAAGGAACTAAGCATCTGTACATACTAACATGGAAGAATTTGTAACTTTTAGTATTATTCACTTCTGAGAAAAGAAAAACAACTCAAGGAAAGAACAGTGATAAAATGAAACATGCACTTTTAACTCTACACACTTTTTATGAAGATTGAACTTTTTAAAACGATATTATATCCATGAATTGCATAACTCATTTAAAATTGGTTCTGTACCTGAATGCTTCCTTCTGTATCAAGAACTTCAGCAACAGGAACTGACTGGATAAACTGCATGAAGCCTACACAGAAATACATGCACTGCATTAAGCGCAACACTGGTTAAGCAATAAAAATAATAAGGGTTCTACTAAGAATAACCTTCATTTTCAAATGCATACACTGCATACTCAAATGACTTAAAGAGTCTGTAAACAATATATTAAGTTTAGACTGGCATTTGAGTCATAGGAACTAGAAGTAAACTCTTCTTTCAATTAAACTGACTTAATCTGTATGTTTCTCCAGGGCAATTTCTATTACTGTATACACAGACAAAAAGTAATAGCTAAGCTTCTTAAATATGCACAAAAATTTCTTCTTTCTGTACTTTTATAACATATGCCAATTAAAAATATTCCAAATTTAAAATCACTTTAAGAACTCTGAAATTATGTAATATCAATCAACTAAGCCTAAAACTGCATTATGTTCATTGCCTTTTTTATCTACTACTCCATGTTCTGCCATTTCCTGGAAATGACAGAAGTATAAATCCCTTAAACTACCAAAAAGGAGGAGGACATTATGAAAAATCAAAGTTGAATGAAGGAACTACCGTATACTCCTTTAAAGTAAGAAATGTCTCATTCATTCCTGTATCACAAACAGGGAATAGTGTGTATCAGTTCACTTAAGATATTTACTGATTTTCTCCCATGCAATAATAAGTTTGCCAATAAAAAACAGAGCTTTGACCCTGCCTTTATACACTGAAGAAGCCTGCAATTTTTACTGGGATAAATATTGTGAATAAAAAGGTACTGTGAAAGAGAATAGTGTAGGGAGACCTAAATTACCATAGAGATCAGAGGGCATCTGACATTTGAGCCATGCTTTGAAGGACAGTGAAAGTTAATAGGTAAAGCTGTGAGGAAAGGATGCTAAAGATAATGATCATAACATAAATGAAGGCCTTAAGGCTGAAAAGAGCATGGTGCATTCGAGAAAATGGAAGGTGGCCCATGTGGCTAATGCCTGGGAAGCAAGGGGGAGACTGGAAAAAGAGAGGCTTGAGAGACAGGTACAGGAGTGTGTCACAGGATGCTAGAACTTGTAAAACAAGCTAAGGTTTTTGACTTTGTCCAAAGAACAAATGGAAGTGAATAAATCATTTTATGCAGGATAGTCAAAGATCATATGTGCACTTTAAACAACATCATTCCGAAAGCGAGAAGAGGAATTAAACCACCACCAAAAAGATTTGAGGGTGGCCAGCAGAAGGCCAAGAAACCTAAAATGGATACATTTGTTTTTCCCAGGTGTCGAAGGGTGAGAAGCTCTGAGAGTATCAAGACTATGGAATTGACAATAGGCTGTAGGCAAGCATTCCTAGGGAACCGTCTATCAAATTTCCAGAGGTTATTCAATCTCAGAAAGATTTAGATGCTATCATTCTATATTAAAAAAAAAAAAAAAAAAAAACTAGTTCAGAGGCAGCATCATTGCTGAGTGGCTTTTTTTAAGAGCACAATACAGAGTCACTCTGGGTCACAGTAACTCTCAAATGATGATTCTGGACATAGATTAGTATGAAAAAAAACTAGTGTAAATTATAACCAGTTTTGAATGCAAAGAAATACAGTGTAAAGGTATTAATTTGTCTTACAAATATGCTGATTTCAAGAGGGAGCCAGGGAGAAAGAGAAAGAGGCCCAGTCAGCCTTCAGTGCTACAAATGAATTCAATCTCTAGCATTCTTAACTTTCAATTAAAAGAGGAAAAGTATACTTATTAGATACTCAAATAAACAACCATGGTGTAAAATAAACTTACCATGTTTTGTACTAGTGGCTAATACCTTGTAGGGTGTCAACTTCAAATCCAGATTTTCTTTCCGTAGCAGCTTTTGATCAAATGATAAAATATATTAACCAAACAAGTATAAAGATTGTTCTGAAGCAGTCTTGCAGGTAAGTATTATAATAGCTTATTATAAGAGATTACTAAATTAATTGTACTTTGATCATCAAAAATAAATTTATTAAGCACTTGATGGAATGTCAATTTTTTTAAACTTATTCTAAATCACTGTCAATAGTTTCCAATCAACACTGGGGGGTCTTCCAACTCATTTATGCAGCTCTTTCTAGTCACAAAGTATTTTAGAACTCAGAAAAAAAGGAAATGAGGACAAATACGTTCCTTTAAAAGCCAGAGGCAGAGATGCGATTTAAAGAAGAAAAAGATCTAGTTGACTAAGAGGAAGGGAGTTACTAAACTCGACATCAAGAGAACTTAACTGAGAAAAGAGTTTTAATAAAAACGAACAATTGCAGGGGCACCTGCGTGGCTCAGTCAGTTGCACAACCGACTTCGGCTCAGGTCATGATCTCACGGTTTGTGAGCTCAAGCCCCATGTCGGGCTCTGTGCTGACAGCTCAGAGCCTGGAGCCTGCTTTGGATTCTGTGTCTCCCTCCCTCTGCCCCTTCCCCGCTCACACTCTATCTCCCTCTCAAAAATAAATAAACATAAAAAAGAATTAAAAAAAAAAAAGGAACAGTTGCAATTTCATTTTATACTCAACCCAAGAGTCACTCTGCAGTGCATAAAAACAACTAAAGTTGTTTAAGGTCAACTGGAGATTGCTGAGCTTCCTATGATTGCACCTGAATGTTAAAAAAAATTCAGTGTCCATTCACTGCATATATACTAAACCAAAATTAAAAAATGGTCCCTGCCAATATAAAGTTATAGTTACCTTGTCCATGAGTGAAATGATTTGAAGAATAAGTTGATCTTGGCGTAAATCATCCCCATGCTTAAATATAACTGGGTATTTGCCCCCATCTTCTGTCTTAAAAAATAACTGTGCAGGCATAAGAGCACTCTGAAAATAAAAATATTGTTTTCAAATATGGATGTAAATTAATGCACAAAGATCTACCACGCACATAGGAAATGCTGACACATAAGGTAAACAAATAGGTAAGCAGAACCTAAAGAAACAAAATGGGCTGACAACAAGACACAATAGGAATCCTTGAAGAAAACTACGAACTAGCTAATACTCAGAAGATTACACAGCATATAGAGCAAAAGCTCTGGAGTCAGTCACAGATAGGAATCCAGGCTCCACCAGGTACTAGATGTTGGATCTTGCACATATTCTTTACCCTGTTTCCTCACGTGTAAAATGAAGGTAACACTTCCTCTGCACAGCTGCTAAGGTGATTAGAAACCATAGAGGAACAAGAGTCTGGCACCACGCCTGATACAAAGCAGATGTTCTATCTATGTTTGCCATCATCATTTTAGTATTACAGACATAATGAAATAAATGAGATAAAACTACAGCATAAAAGTGCACCAGATAGAGGGGTGCCTGGGTGGCTCAGTTCAGTTAAGCATCCGATTCCTGATTTCGGCTCAGGTCATGATTTCTCGGTTTGTCACACTGAGCCCCGCTGACACCATAAAGCCTGCTTGGAACTCTCTCTCTCTCTCTCTGTCCCTCACTTATGCACACACTCTCCTCTTCTCACAAAATAAACAAACATTAAAAAAAAAAAAAAATGCACCAGATAGAAAGTCATGAGCCATGGTTACTAATAGCAGGCATACGATTAGTCATGCAGCTTTGAGACTCAAACTCCTCTTTTATAAAATGAGGGGAGGTCTCAAATACCTATATATTTTATTCTGGAATAATTATATTTTTGCCCTGAATCTTTCCCTTAACTAGCTGAAATCTCCAATGTAGCTTATAAATGTGCCTAAATCAATGATTAATGGAATTAAACTCACTTTAGAAACCACCTCATGTGGAGTAGTAGCACACTGAGATACCTACTTGGAGATAAAAGGTCAGAAAACTGTTCAGAAAAAGATGCCCTATTAGTTTAGATCACTGAGGGGAAAAAAATCCTTTAATATTGAAATTTGAAAAAATATATGATAGTCTAAAGAAATGTGTCTGACAAAGAAAGCCATTGCAACTTTAATTTACACAGGTGATGAGAAATAACAGAAAGAAGTATCAGACAGAGGGATAAACAGACAAATTTGTGACAGAGCAAATACAAATACATAAAATGTTAACAAAAGTCAAACAGTAGGTATATATAGTTGTTTACTGTATAATTCTTTAAACACTGCTGCATGCTTCAACAGTTCCCCATAAAATGAAAGGGTAAAAGGCATCAAAAATGCTTCAGTGAATATATGTTTAGAACTTACAACCTCTTGTGTATTAAAACTCTGAATTTTAAATTATCTTAAATTTGGAGTATTCTTTTATCACCCCAAGCAAAAATATATTTTATAAATTACCTCAAAGGCTTTTGTGACCCAAAAAATGATTAAGAGTTACTAGGACTGGGGTGCCTGGGTGGCTCAGTCAGTTAAGCATCCCACTGTTGATTTCAGCTCAGGTCATGATCTCGAGGTTGGTAGGATTGAACCCCACATTGGGCTCTGCATTGACAGGGTACCTGCTTGGGATTCTCTCTCTCTCTTTCTCTCTCTCTCTCTCTCTCTCTCTCTCTCTCTCTGTGTGTGTGTGTGTGTGTGTGTCCCTCTCCCACTCCTGCTACTCTCTTTGTCTCAGAGTAAATAAATAAACTTTTTTAAAAATACTATAGTATTTTTACCTGAGAGGCTTAGTCAGTTAAGTTTCTGACTCTTGATTTGGGCTCAGATCATGATCTCAAGGTCCTGAGATGGAGCTCCTCACTGGGCATGGGGCCTACTTAAGATTCTCTCTCTCCCTCTCCCTCTGCCCCTCCCCGACTCCCGCTCTTGTGCATGAGCTCGATCTCTTTAAAAAAAAAAAAAAAAAAAAAGAATTACTATGATAGAGTTATGTAGTAAATACCCTAAAACCATTAACCCTAAACTCCAACCCAGAATTTTCAAGAATGCTCACATACTTTAGGGTTGGAAGAAAAAAAAAAAAAAAAAACTGAGTATCAGGATCAAAAATACATTTCATGGTATTTTATTGGCTACCCATTTTGTGCATGTAAGACATAATTATCTGCATACTTCAGGAGAAAATGGGTCCAGAATCTACCTAACAATAGTGGCAGGTATATTCTTATACTCCACTCTTATAACTCCTGCTTTCAACTCATCCTGTTTCAAAAAATTGGTAAAACTACCTTTTTGATTTACTGCTCTATCAATTAGTCCTCAGGGAATGTGAATATTAGAAGCTGATCTTGTTTGAGAGTTCAAGTCCAAAGGAACACCAGCTGTATACAGGTATACTGGTTGTTAATGTCTGTGTGCAACTCTTTACATTTCAGCTTCCAGTGGGTTGTAAGCACAAGCTGAGAAATATTTGCATTTTATCTCCTGTACCAGTATTTTTCAAATTGCAGGTAATAATCCATTAATGAGATTTAAAACCAATTAAACAAGTTGCAAGTTAAATGTAAAACTTAATGGAACAGAATAATTCTTAAAAGAATAGAAACTATCAGAGTCCATACCATGCAATAAGGTTCAGTGCTGCTTTATAAAACTCAGCCTTTCAGTTGAATGAGATGTGCAGCCATAGGCTGCCTTTAAACACACCCTTGAAAAAATTCCAAACTACTTCTTACTATAATCACACCCCTTTTTATATTCATAAGTCATTGTCCTATGAGCCCTTTCTTTTCTGGATACAAAGTAATATCTGAGTGCAACTTATGCCTTGTACCCCTAGAATCACAAAACTTAAACACCAGGTATCCCTGAGGCCATTCTTTATGATGCCCAACAGATAATGATGCTTCACAGCTAATGCTGCTCACTCCTTGGGACTAAGTGGAAAAAGTGGCTGCTACCAGCTCTTTCTAACTATCCAAGTCGTGGCCAGCCAAAAGAAGCGTGACATGCTATAAAGGACTAATGAGAATTACTAGTTGAAGATACAAGAAAAAATTTAAGTCACAAGAACAGATATCAGATCAAGAAATGTTAAAAAGGTTAACTGAGACTGTTACTACATAGATTTATGAACTGAATGAGTAATATAAGTTTTGCAATTATTTTTTTTTTAAGCTTACATGGAAAAAGTAGGTGTGGTTCTAATTAATAAAAAGTTCAAAAATTAAAGATTAAAAAACCCAGAGTTTAAAAAAAAGTGTATTTTACACATTTCACATAAAAATGCCTACTGATAATACAAGATCTTTAAATCAAGACACACTGAATAAACAAGACAATTTTTTATCTAGCATGTACTAAATCAAACAAAATTATAGATATTGTCTGCAACGTAATCATTGTTGAAGGGAGTGTTTTTGCTTTACAGAATTAGGTTCCAATGATATACATTAGATATCCATCACAATTACCTTAAATAGTGTAGCTGTTTCTGGGATTATTCCTCTAATTTTCACCTGGGGTTCTAAAGGCAATGGGATAAGTTCCACATCTGACAAATTCATCTTTTCATTGTCTCCAAGCAATGCCTGTAGTCTCTCGTTCTAAGAGAACAAATCAGAAAGAATTGAGTTAAAATGTAAAGGTAGTTTATAATATACAGGGTAAAGACATAAAAACTAATTCTACTAACTTTAAAATGTTTGCAAAGCACCATAAAATTATGTGCAATGCATCATAAAGGAGGGGCGCCTGGGTGGCTCAGTCGGTTCAGTGTCCAACACTTGACTTCGGCTCAACTTCTCACAGTTTACAAGATCAAGCACCGGGTTGGGCTCTGCACTGATAGCACAGAGCCTGCTTGGGATATTCTCTCTCTCTCTCCCTTTCTCTCTGCCCCACCCCAATCACACACACATGCACGCGCTTGCTCCCTCCCTCTCTCTCTCAAAATAAATAAACTTTAACATAAATAAACAACTAGGGGTACCTGGGTGGCTCATTTGGTTAAGCATCTGACTTCAGCTCAGGTCATGATCTCACTGTTTGTGGGTTCAAGCACCACATCGGGCTCTGTGCTGACAGCTCAGAGCCTGGAGCCTGCTTCAGATCTGTGTCTCTCTCTCTCTCTCTCTCTGCCCCTCCCCTGCTCATGCTCTAATCTCTCTCAAAAATAAATAAACATAAAACAAACAAACAACTAGAGAACTGCTGCTAAAACCAAAGTCAGGTCATGTCACTCTTCTGTTCAAAACTCCCAACAGATTCTACGCTCAGTTTTTAAGTCATAAGTCCTTGTAATGACTTACGAGGATATATTCCATCTGTGTCCCTATTATCTCTGTCCTCCATCCTCATCCCCTACTGCTCTCCCCTTTGTTCCAAATACACAGGGCTTCTTCCTATTTCACACATATATCTCTCTATCTCTCGTGAGCACGTACGCACGTGCACACACACACACATACACTCTCACCTCAGGGCTTTTGTACTTGGTGTCCCTCTGGCTGCAATGGTCTTCTCTAAATATTCACATGGCTCGCTCCCTCACCTGCTTCAGGTCTTTGTCCAAATGTCACCTTCTTAGTGAGGTCTTCCCGACCACTCTATTGAGAAGTGAAACACTCACTGCCTTACTCCTCAAACCCAGCACTTCCTACTTCCTTTGCTGCTTTATTTTCCTCTGTAGCATACAACAGTATCTAGCACGCTACATATTTCACTTATTTATTCTATTTACTTTCTCCTCCAAAACTCCCTAAGAATAGAGATCTTTATGTTTGCTGCTGTATCCCTAGATTCATGCTGTAGGCATGCCAAATACATTTTTATACAACAAATACATGAATATTATCACCTAAAGAATGATAAAGTGAAAACAGAATACTTAACAATATTCAAAATGAAAGCTTTAAATTTTGGGGGCGCCTGAATGGCTGTTGGTTCAACATCCATCCAACATTGGCTCAGTTCATGATCTCACAGCTCTTGAGTTCAAGCCCCGCATCGGGCTCTGTACTGACAGCTCAGAGCCTGGAGCCTGCTTCAGATTCTGTGTTTCCCTCTCTCTCTGCCCCTCCCCGACTCATACTCTGTGTCTCTCTCTCAAAAATGAATAAACATTAAAAAAACTTTTTTTAAATATTAGGCTGTGTGGTAAAAACAAAAGTTATTTCAGGAAGCTTTAAGCGATGCCTCAAATAGGTAAGGAGTCAGTTATCCTCCAGGATAGCTAAAATTGAAGTGTAGCCAGAGACTCATGTGTGTGCCAAAAAGAAGAGCACACCACACAAAAACAAGCTGGTTGAAATCCATGCCCCACACTGACAGCCACAGGAACAGACATTCCTGCAGGTGGGTATGTGGGATCACATTGCTCCCTCACACAGGCACCTCTGGGGAGAGCGGCTCCAGAAGGAACAGCAGTAGGGATTTAGTTATTTAACTTTGGTTTCTTATTTTTCTCAGCAACAACAAAAAAAGGTCATCTCAATAAAAATGTGTTTCTCTTCCGCCTATTTTCTCCTTCTTAACCTTGTGAATATTATTCCTTACGCACATATCTGTTAGCATTTCTCTTTACAGCTGATCCCCTGCCTTTGAACTCCTGATTCAATTTTTCACCTTTTCCTCTCTCCACCTTCCTCTCACAAGTCTGAAGAACAACAGTAAAGTGTGTTGTGTTCTTTTACAAAGATCACTAAGAAAGATCTGCCTGTGATGGGATTAGGTAAAGAGAAGATTTCAGAGTGAATCCTTCACATCATTTGGGCTAGTGATGAGGAAAAACAACATATGAAGAACAAATACTCATCTATTGTCATCAAGTAGAAGCCTTACTTGATGGAAAGATCCCTGTTCTAGCCATGAGAACAGATGCAAAGCCAGTGAGGTCACGAACAACTAATTCTGCAACCTTGGGCAAGTCACTCTGGACTTTCATTTTCTCAGAGTGCTTCCAGTATCAATGATCTGTACAGGTCCTTTCCACATCAAACAGATTATATTCAAAGATGCTAAGATGCTAAAATGAGACCCAATAAAGCACTGTAGATTAAAAATATGGACATAGAGGGGCACTTGGGTGGCTCAGTCAGTTAAGCGTCCAACTTCAGCTCAGGTCATGATCTCATGGTTCGGGAGTTTGAGCCCCCACATCAGGCCTTCTGCTGTCAGCACAGAGCCCGCTTTGGATCCTCTGTCTCCCCTCTCTCTCTGCCCCTCCCCCACTTGCACTCTCTCTCTCAAAATAAATAAATAAACTTAAAAAATATACATGGACTTAGAATGCCTAGGAACAAACCCCAACTATAATATTTACTAGCTGAGGATGGTAGACAAATTACTTAACCCCTCTACCCCTATTTGTTCTTATAATTGAGATAATAGCATCATCTAACTTACAGAGTTGTTGTGAGGATTAAATCTATCTATCTATACCTATATAGATATAAATTCATAAAACAGGATCCTGTATATAATCAATACTTATAAATCCTCCTATTATTATAATTGCATAAGAATTTCATAAAATAGATCAACCCAAAAAGATAGTACCAGGACTCAGTATTTTTATGATACCAAGACATCATTAGTCAAAAATAAAAAGCAAAGCCCATAGGTTTACCTTTTTCTTACGATTTCCGCTTTCACGCTGCACTGCCTTCATTAGATGCACCAAACGATCTACAAACGTTTGCTGAGCAGCCAGTAAAGAACGCATAACTCTGACAGACTTATCACCCTAAAGGGATTCAAAGGAAAGGAAAATTAGTTCTGTGTAGCATAATGATCAGGGTTTCTTTAATAGCATGGGTGATCTTTATTTATTCTTCTAATAGCTACAAACTTCAATACAAACTGAAATTGAAAAAGATTAATTATCTTGATTCAGAGATAATGAGAAAACTGCTAGCTTATTTAAACACTGCCAACTCTTCCAAAGTTGAAAATTATCTGAGTCTTCAGCGAATACTAATCTATCAAAAACAGCACTTTTTTTCAAATACAACCATGTGATAAGATAGAATTCATTCACCCAAAATGCATTCGCTCATTGACTCAGTAAGTATCTGAAAGCCTATGATGTCTTTAGAAATGCACTGGGCATATGGTAGAAACAATATCACCTTCAAGGAATGAAAACTCTACTGGGAAAAAAAAAAAAAAAGGAAAGCACTCAAATAGCAACATAATGCATGCTTGCTTCGTAAAATGTAAGTTATAAAAATTAAATGCCATAAAGTCTTATGTAGTGAATACCCAGTTCATAAAATATTATAAAATACATTTTCTCATTTAATCTTCTCAATAAACTGATAAGAGTGGCTTATCAGTATAAGAGCAAATGTTATCATCCTCATTTTGAAAGTGAGGAAATTTAAGCTCAGAGAAAATGAAATTTCTTCACAAGATGACAAAAGCTGTGACAGACTGACGTTAGAAGAGACAACCAAGTACTTATCTGCCAATAAGCTAAATGCAGAGAAGTTCTGAGAACTATAGAAATGTTTAGGCTCAAAGAGCTCAATAAGATGTGCTTTAAAATTTTAAGAACATGAAACATGAAACTGCAGATAAAAGATGCTGTGAAGTAATATACTTCTGTAGCAAATCACAGATCAATGATGTGGCAGTTCTCACTGCCCATGCACCCTCTGCTGGCTGCACTGTGCCACAGTGCTTTAAGAATCACAACACCTAAGAGGAGAAAATGGCTTTACATAGATTTTAACAACCGTTAAGGAAGCAAAAATATAAGTTATGTAGTAAGTACCTGCAATATGACCATTTTCAGATTTCTAAAAATGTACCTATCTTGATAAACAAAATAGAAAAGACAAAGGGAAATAAAAAAGCAAAGTTCTGGAATTTGTTACATGTATAGTTTTATTTCATTAAATCAGAAGTCAACGAACTTCCTGTAAAAGATCAAGGAAGAAACACTTTAGGTCTTGTTGGCCATACAGTTTCCATTTCAACTATACAACTGTTATTGCAGTGCAAAAGTGGCCATAAACAATATGAGAACAAATGAACATGATCATGTTCCAATAAAATTTTACATATGAACACCAAAATTTGAATTTTACATAATTTTCAAATGTCACAAGATATTATTCTTTTTGGTTTTTTCTACCATTTAAAAACATCAAAACCACCCTTAGCACATGGGACATACCAAAACAGGCAACAGACCAGATCTGGCCCATGTACGGTGTTTTTGGCAACCCCTACATTAAATGGTTACCTTCAACAATGCTTGGCTGAATCGTCTCATTACATTTAAGTACATCTCATGGGTCTTTGGATCTCTCTGCTGAGTGTCCTGATCTTCACATTCCACTATCACATACCTTAAAAATTCATAAGAGGTGAAATGACACTCAGATTCATTTTGTAAATACATATTCTTTTCCACAAAACTTGATTAATTCACATTTGCAAAAAATAAGTGGAAGAAATGAAACATATTCTTCCATCACTCTTTAAAAGTGGACAATTAGGGGCACCTGGGTGGCTCAGACAGTTAAGCATCTGACTCTTGATTTTGGCTCTCACAGTTTGGGAGTTCAAGTCCCGAATTGGGCTCCATGCTGATAGTGTGGAGCCTGGTTAGGATTCTCTCTCTCTTCTTCTCTCTCTGCCCCTCCCTCACACACATGCAGTCTGTCTGTCTCTCTCTCTCTCTCTCTCTCTCTCTCTCTCTCTCTCAAAATAAATAAACTTTAAAAATTTTAAAAACAATAAAAGTGGAAAAGTAGGGCACATATACAACCATTTATAAAAAAGTAAATTAATAACAATAACGCCTTAATTTGTATAATATCCTAGATGTTCTTTTGATGCCAACATTTTCTCCTAATACTTTATATGGTACATACAGCATTACCATCCTCAGAAATCATCTAAGCTCCCATGTCTACCAAGTAACTCAAACAATATTTTCATAATCTGTGTAATACTTTTGGTATTACATATGGCTCTCTTATTTTGAAAACTACTCTGAAGCTAACTTCTCATTTACATACTTTTTCAAAATAATTTAAAAATGTTTTTTTTCCCATCCAATCTCCCCATTCCTCAAAAATCCATATATAATCATATATAAATTTGTGTATCACAAAATTGTGGTTTTAGAGGGTTAAAGAAATTTTTAATATATTTTTACACCCGAACTGCTTATATAATTGCCAAGTCATATAACCACTGATCTGAATTAGATCTCAGACACCAATGTTTTCTAACTCCTCTCATGGGAACAAGCCATACTAACAAACACATTTTATATCACAACTCAGGACACACAGCCATGTGGGTACACACAGATGCCCAAAAAACGGAAAAAAAGTTTCAAAAATACTCTATAAACAATGTTAATATTTGCTACTCTGTTCTATTTCATTTTTCTTTAACAAATCCTAGACTGTGAGGCTTTAAATTGATTTCAGTGGATCAATTTTTTAATATTTATTTATTTTTGAGAAAGAGAGACAGAGCACGAGCAGGGAAAGGGCAGAGAGAAAAGAAGACACAGAACCTGAAGCAGGCTCCAAGCTCTGAGTTGTCAGTACAGAGCCCAATGCGGGCTTGAACCCATGAAACGTGAGATCATGACCTGAGCCGAAGTCGGACGCTTAACCTACTGAGCCAACCAGGTACCCTGAAAGAGAATCTTAAGCAGGCTCCATCCTCCGTGTGGAGCGGACAGGGTACTTGATCTCACAACCATGAGATCATGACCTGAGCCAAAATCAAGAGTTGGGTACTCAACTGACTGAGCCACCCAGAAGCCCCCTAAATTTTTCTTCTTTAAACTATCTTCATAACGTTCCACCTGTATTAACAAAAACATCAATGGTTCCCTCTTGACTACCGTTTTAAATTTTAATATTTATTTTTGACAAAAAGAGAGAGACAGAGCATGAGCAGGGAAAGGGCAGAGAGAGAATCTGAAGCAGGCTTCAGATTCTCTGAGCTGTCAGCACAGAGCCCAATATGCGGTTCGAACTCACGAACCATGAGATCCTAACCTGAGCCCAAGTCAGACACTTAACCGACTGAGCCACGCAGGTGCCCCTTGACTATTTTAAAACAGTTTCTGTGGCCCCAAGCATCTGGTTCAAACGTCCACTATCCTCAATGTATGCACACACACTGCAGTCAGGTCAGTCCCCTAACCACTCCTAGTATGCACCCACTTGGTGCTCTTGCTCATGTTGTAGGAATTTCCAGAAAGACCTTCCAGTCTCCACCTTTCCATATTCTACTCACCCTTCAAGTACAGGAGACACTTGATCTCTTCTAGGAAGTCTTCACAGACCCTGACGAGTTCACTCTTCTCTGATTTCCTAGAATAGGCCTGGCCTCTCAGACAACTTGTGCTGATGTTACCTAGCTCATCACCGTTTCATGTGTTTAACTCTTAGTTCCCTTCATAGATTACAAAGAAACTGATGCCATATGCCATATCTTAAAATTTTTCAGCAGCCCCGGATACACCCCTAATAGTCCTACACACAGAAAAATTTTAAGGACTGATAAAAGTAAAAGCCTCTCTACCTCCTCTATTAGCCAACCAGTGCAATGGTTTACCATGATAATAGCAGCTGTTCTGAAGTCGTAGAGTTGCACAACCTAGAATTTTCTGTAAAGTGGAATGAAGAACTGAACCATGACCTTACAGCCACCATATCATGTTCCCAACAGAAGTTCTAAGCCAAAAATTCAAGAAGGCGTTCTTTAATCTTGAATCAAGGAAGCCTTCTAGAGCCACAGGATACATATGACTAAATAGTATTTATACTAGTAAAATTAATTAAAATCAAACAAAATTAAAAATGTAGTGTTTCAATCACACATTCTACATTTCAGGTGTTCAGTAGCCGTATGTGCAGCATTATAGATAATTTCCATCACTGCAGAAAGTTTCATTGGACAGCTCTGTTGTAGATGAATAAGCTAGAACAGTTAAGATAAACTCCTATTTCCTATTCACAGTATTCCAAAATGTTTGGTCATTTCAGGACACTACCTAGGAGTGTTAAATAGACAGTGATTCTAAACTATAAAACTGCCAACACACTCCTATTCAAAACCTATCCAAAACTTCCCATCTTTTAAAGTCCCTATCTCCATCACCTTAGTATATTAATTGTCTTTTTCTGTGTGTTTACACAGAAATTCACTTCCAAATGAACAATACAGATAACCAGAACATATAGCCATTGCTTTGTTCAGGTCTCCCTGACCACCAAGTAAACACACAATGGTCACAGCTATTTCCTTTGACTGAGGGTCTACATTGGTGCTCATGATAAAGGTCAAAACTCTTCCAAGCCAACGTTCTTCTACAAAAAGAAAAGTCCATCTAAAATACAGATGACAGTGTCATTTATATCATGACAATTATATATGAAGGACAAATTTAGATCAAGACTAAAAGACGTAGATTTGAATCATTTCTGAATCTTCTGGTCACAGCAGTAAGTAGATTCTACAAAGCAGTCTAAGGTATTCCCTTGAAACCTATCATCTTCAAGTAGAAATGCAGACAAAACTGTCCAGGTACCCATTGTAAGATGACATCAGTGGGCTACCTGCTTCCTGGCAATTTCATTTTGTGAGGTAAATAACCTTTATTACCTTGAAAGGTCTTAACAGTCATAGAAAAACATGTCAAAGCATCCAAAGTTTACTTTCAATTTCGACATACTGGAATAGCTATAAAAATAAAAAAGTGGAACGATTTATAGATCCTGATGCCTAACACTTTACAGATTGGAGACTATAACTCCCCTCTGTGGCTTAAAAGGTTGACACTATTCATTTTAAAAGGATTGTCTGTACAACTATAGGCCCCTAAGGATTCAGCTATAGCAGGAATCCCATTTAAATCACTGGAAAGGCAACAAATGAAAAAGGAAATTCAAAATGTTCAGAAGAAAACAGCACAATCAATTAAAATTGTTATGTTATATAATAAGAGTACGCTTAGAGTGAGAGGCCTTGAAATGTTACATTTGATTAATATTTTTATACTATTTTGTCCATGTTCAAAGGAAGAGAATGATCATTTTAAACCAAGTACTGAAATTATTTTCCATGTTTTCACCCAACAATCACAAAAGCAGTGTCTACCAACGTCAGAAGCCCCCATCAATAGCTTTTTCCTCCCTGTGAGTATTTCTGAATATGTAATATGCAGACTGTAACTACAGGAAAAACAATTACTCCTCTGAGAAGGAACAGACACAGCACATGCTATTGCTTCAATGAATCAGAGATATAGCAGGAAAACACAAATCAAATCTAAGTTTGATGGAATGCTTATAAGACTGGGAGTTGGAGTTGCACTTTGTTTATCGTCTATGGAGAAAAAAAAAAGCACTCTTTCTGAATGGAAGCTACTGCCTTGTTGGAAATTGTTCCTCTAACAGGGTTCCTATTGTTTAGCTGTTTTCAAAATGGTTTGAAAATTTTCCTACTTGAAATAAGAGATCAAAGTTTCTATCACAACTAACTTGAGATTCTACAATGAAATCTGGTCTCCAATTAAATCTGAATACAGAATTTTAAAACACCATTTAATCAGTATATGCACACATAGCTCTTACAATAGTGACTACTCTAGACTATAAATTCTGAGCCAGAGAAAACTCTTTATAGATAGTGCGAGAAAACAAAAATACCTATAAAGGTATTTTTAAGTAAATGACTTAAAAAATTAAAACTTAATTTAAAAATACCTGAGAAGCTTGTAAGTACTTACTCAAAAACTCAGCAACATGCTGAGTGCTACATTTTTTTTTATTTCCTTTTAAATATTTACTTAGATGCTCATGAGGAAATTTTCCATAACACCAGTGAATAGACACACATTTAAGAAATTAGATTGGAACATGGAGAACATTAGGAAGCAAGAGATTACATTACAAAGAAATAGGTATTTGTTAATATGTGAATTTCCAAGTAAACTTTTCAAAATAAAAATGGTGATTAACAACTAGACAAAACATTCTGTGGGTGTTTTTTAAGGACATACTGAAAATTACTGTGAAAGAAATGTAGTTTTATGAATATTATATTACACTGATAAAACAAAAGTAGGAACTATTTTTCTTTCCATTACTAAGATCAATAGGGAAAAAAAAAGTACAGGTTCCAAAGCATGGGGGGGGGAGGGGGGAGACAAATTTAGTTACAATTGTTGATAGCAGTTTTTCTTCATCATAAAAGGAACCATAAAGGTTAAAACTAAACAATTATTTACTGTTTATGTCCATAATGGACAGCTATGTTTGTATAAGAGTCCTCTGATTTAGTTGCCTATTTCTTGGCTACAAGGGCAGTGTCCAAAATAACATTATGTTTGGGGCGCCTGGGTGGCGCAGTCGGTTAAGCGTCCGACTTCGGCCAGGTCACGATCTCGCGGTCCGTGAGTTCGAGCCCCGCATCAGGCTCTGGGCTGACGGCTCGGAGCCTGGAGCCCGTTTCCGATTCTGTGTCTCCCTCTCTCTCTGCCCCTCCCCCGTTCATGCTTTGTCTCTCTCTGTCCCAAAAATAAATTTTAAAAAGTTGAAAAAAAATTTAAAAAAAAAAAATAAATAACATTATGTTTGGAGAATGGGGGAATGAAGTTAAGGCTTGATTTGATCTACAGCACAGTTCTCCAAACTCAGTCTAAAACAAGACAGTATTTTGTTTCATTTCTTCATGGAAAGCAAAATGCCTCATTATACTTCAAAAATAATGAGTTTTCAAAATGGGTATCTATTCATTTCTACTGTTTAAACAAACACAGTCAAGGAGTATTTTAGATCAGAGATAATTTCCATAGTTAAATACTATCCAGTATGTCAATAAGTTTAAACATTTCTGAATGTACAGAAGGCTTCAGGTAAGGCTGGCCCAGCTGGCTTGGACCTTCATTTGCTCTACAAAACTGGATAAGTCTCTCTTGTCTAGTGTTTAAACATTGTGCCTTCTTTCATTTAACCAATATATTACTCACTGGGGCTTAAGCTACTTGTCCTTTACACTTTAATATCCTGTGACAGATAAAGGAAGCCAAGCCTCATATTACTTGTGTCTCAGGAAGTCAGTCAAACTTTCTATGGCCTTAGTTTCTCTTCCTTCAACTCAAAAGGGAACCTTTCTCATGTAAAATACAGATACTTCTACTTGCCCTATTTAACTTCATGGGAACAAGTGAGAAAAGGTCACTGAAAGTATTCTATAAATGGCAAAGTGCTAAGTAAATGATCTAATTCTAACTGAGGTTCTACCCAGTTGAGTTACATCATGCCTCTCTCTGCCTCAGTTTCTTCATTTATGAGAGAGGTAACTTCAAATTCCAACTTCCTGTGTTTGCATGATTCCAATGTTTTGTTAAACAATGTGAAAATACACACTCCTGAAGGACTGTGATGTATCATACTTTACTTAAATAGCATAAAAGGCAAACAGACATCAAACTGCAAAACCATTACCCAGTTTTATCTTAGATCGTGGCAAATCAGTAAAGGGAAGACAAACAGTGGTGCCAACAAGCATTTCCACGAGCACAGTTGTAAAGAAGCACAGCCAGAGAGATGTAAGTACTACACTTAGGCTTTTGATGACTTCTTATACCTTATTTTAAACTGCCTTTATGTTTATAGTATGGAGGAAAAAATAGTCCTCACCAGTAATAAGAAAATAAACAGAAAATTATTTCACATACCAGTATAAATAATTAGCCAGTGTTGAGTTTTTGCAGGCTCTTGATATCAAGAAGGTACAGAGATCTTGCTGAAAGAATTAAAAGAAATGTATATTTATTACCATCTGCTAATAACAAGAAGGAAAGAAGAGAGTCTATGTTTCTCTATCGTTTTGATCTACATATCTCGTCACAGATCAGATTTTCACACATCCATCTATCCCACCATCCCTTCATCTAATATTTATTCTCAATCAGGCAGAATATGAGAGGCTAACGACATCACAGTTCACAGAGTTACTTGTCCTACTAGAGTTTAACACTTCGTGGAGGACAGACATCAAAGAAAGTCAGAGGAATAATTCAGATCACAGGAGGTCAGAAAAGGCAGCAATGGGGATGTGATATTAGGCAAGACCAAAATGACACTATGTACAGGGGCCCTAAACTTGACTGTTAAAGAAATTTTAAAGAGGCCTGGTAGAGCTAAATATGGTGAACATGAAAGTAAAGGAGGCTGAAAAGGCAGGCAAAGCCCAATTGTGCAAGACCTTTAAGGTCATACTACTGAGTATGGATTTTGTCTGCAAAGCAATGGATACCGAACAAAAGGTCTTAGGCAGAAGAATGAGATGATCTGATTTCTATTTTATGAAAATGACTCCAGCTGCTCTGAGAAGTATAGGCCTGAGATCAGTTAGGATGCTTATTACAGTAGTCTGCAAAAGTGAACCTTGAGAATGAAGATGGAGAGGAAAAAACAGATTTTTAAAACATTTGGGAAGTATAATTAATAAGAGTTGCTGACGGAAAGGAAGAAGGAAGGAAAAGAATGGACAGTAACTTCCAAATGTATAGGTTTAACAAATGGGCTGATCTGCTACTTCACAGATGGAAATTCCAACTGAGGAACAGGTTGGAGTGTGGGGAAAGAGTTGTATTTTGAAATATTAACTTTGAAATGCCTGTCGGATATATAAAGGAGATCAAGTAGGTTTCTGGATATATGAATCTAAAACTCAGATGAGAGAAATGTGCAAGACATATAAATTTGAGTTTATCAGTACTGCCTGGGGCAAGAGTATAAATTGAGACCTTGAGGAACATTAAAATGTCAGGCAGCAGAGAAAGTGCTGACAAAGGGAACTGAGAAGGCGCAGCCAGAGAAGTGAGGAGGAAAACATGGGCTGTACAGTATCATCTAAACCATGAGAAGTGTCCTTCAAGAAGGGAGCCATTTACTTTGCTGAATACTACAAAGAGGAACTGAGAAGTATATATAACCACAAAAATTAAAGTCATTTCCCACTTTAGCAAAGTAAGTTTTGATATAAAGATGGGAAGCCAAGGCCAGAATGATGTGGATTAAAGAATGGAAAGAAAGGAAGAAGAGTCACTTTGTACAAACAACTCCTTTTAGAAGCTTGATCATAAAGGTGCTGGTGTCAAGGATATGGTGTCAAGAGTTTTTTTTGTTTTGTTTTGTTTCATTTTTGAATTTTTCAGATAAGAGATACTGACATATTTGAATATTTCTACCAGGAAAAGAAGAGAATGTATCTTTGAAGGGAGTTATATTTCTTCTGTGTAAGAAAACAGAAGGAAAGGATGGAAAAGGATTCTGTAAATCCTGGTGATGGGAAATTGAGACCATTCTTACCTAGCGACTTCTATTTGTTTCCATTAAGTGTGAGGCAGGGCATGAAGAACAGAGTAGAAAAAGTAGGAAGGAGTCACTGCAGAGCAGGGAGAGCGACCCAACCCACTGAGAGAAATGTAAGATGGCCGACAGCATTGAGTGCCCACCTGATGTCTATGATCATGAATTTAGAGTAATGCCAACATGCTAGGCTATGTGCTTTTCTTCAGCAATATTCAGGTATAAAGCAATTAGGTAAGTAGCCTTATCAAGAGCTGAGATTTCACTAGGGGAACTGAAGGTACTAATTAAAAAAAATGACTAAAATGCTGAGCCAAGGGATAAAAGCTGTATTCGGAGGAAAGCAAATATTGAAGGGGGCTGATGAACAAAAAAAGGGGTAGAGATCAACAGACTAGAAGTGTCTATGTGGTAGGGGTATTTCAGAAAGTAAGCTCTAGTAATAAAAGGTTGTTATCATAAAGCAGATATGCCAGATGCTGTCAGAAGTGGCAAGATTTTTATCTAATTTTAGAGCTAAAACCTCAGCACTAGATTTTAAATGGGCAACATTTAAATGTCCAGTAAGGAAATGCCTCAACCAGAAAGCCATAATACTGAATCCATGTATGTAACAGGTAGAATCTAAGCCTAAAGTTTATCTCTGGCTTTCTGAGAAGGACATTATGGTCTTATATAGTTTTATAAATATACTTGAATAGAGAACACATATTTCACTTGACAGTGTGCTATTTTCATTAAAAAATGATTTACAGAGCATAAACAGGGAAGAATTAAATATAAAAATATTTGTGAAACAAATGTACTTTTTGCTAGTACATATATATGTACTATTAATTTTTAAACTCAATTTAGGTGAGCAATTTTTAAAATTTTAAAACAACTAGAAAAAAATGTGCTTTAGGGAAAAAAATGATCTCCTATTAAAGGTCAAAGATATAAAAAGAAACAGTAAATAAGAACACAGATAAATACCTCTAAATACTTATTACTACTGTTTACAACAATAATATTATCTAATTAGGGAATTAAATAAGATAGGACTGAGTCACTGGGTAAAAGTGACATACAAGTAAAGAGGTACACTGTTTTGGAGGAGGATAATACTTCTTATGCCAAATTTAAAAGATGGATGTTAAAATATCTAGCACAGTTAAAGAATTGATAAAGACAATATAACCTCCACGTTAAGGATAGGAGGGGGATCCAGCCAAATAGAGGCAAGGAAAAAATATTTAAGGAGAGAAAAGTACCAACACATAAGATGAGGAAATAAATCCAAATAGAGCTCTAAACACAATAAAAATGGGGTAAAACCTCCAGTTAAAAGATAATAGTGTTAAACAGGATTGAAAAACAAACTCTAGCTATACGCTTTCCAGAGAAAAACTCAAATGAAAGGACTGAAAAGTGTACCAGTGAACACTGATCAAGACGAAGTTCCATTACTATCAAACAAAACAGACTTTAAGGCAAATAATATGATTAAATATAAAGGAGGTCACTAATAAACAGTGAAAAAAGAATCAATTTACTCAAATGCACCTAATAAAACAGTTTCAAAATATTTAAAGCAAACATCAACAGGGGGCAAAAAGGAGAAATTAACAATTCTACCATGATACAGGGGTATTTTTACCCTAATTCTTAAGATATCAAACACAGAAAAACTTCAAGCTGGTTCTAGTGATAAATGTACAATAGTGTACCCAACAATTGGGGAATATATCTTCTTTTCAAGAATCCAGGGAATTTATGGAAAATGACCATATTTGAGCAATTAGATTAACTGAGTTTCTATTTTGTTTCTAACATTTGGCCAGACATGCATAGTGGTTTCCTAAAACTCTAAGAACAGGGAAAGGAATGATGGGAAAAGGCAAGACACTCCTCAAGTGCCAAAGAGAAGACAAGAATGTTAGTATCTGCAGTGATAAGAGAGGGAATTTCAGCTTGGTCAGATAGTAATACCTAGACATCTCTAAACACTTAATCATTTAGAAGTACCTTAAAGGGGATGACTGCATGTACAGCATTATTACTCTGCTGGGAGCAATACAGGAAAGGGGAGGGAAAAAGTACTCAAAATAAGTCCCAGTGCTTTCTGGGAAAGCTTGAATTACATAAACCCTTTAAGAAACTATTCAGCTGAGAAAAGGCAGAATGGCTTAATCACTACGTAATAACAGGTCAAACAGACATGTACAATGGTGTACCCAAAAATTGGGGAATATACCTTCTTTCACAAGAGAAGGAATCAGAAATATGTAAAAACTATGACAGTGTGTACAACTGTATTCTGAATATAACATTCAGAATCCAATCACCTCACACACTCTTCAATGTAAACTATCCTAGTTTAAGCCACCAATAAGTCTTATGTGGATTATTTTAATAGCTTCTCAGTAAAAGTCATTTGGTAACATGGCTTACAAGGCCCTGCATGGCTAATCTCCCGCTCTTTCTTGGACTCATTCTTCTCCCATGCTCCCTTCTGCTCACAATCTGGAGCTAGGCATCCTCTGCTCTTCCTCACACACTTAAGCTCTAGCCTCTATACTGGCTGTTCCCTCTGCCTCACATGCTCCTCTCCCCAGACCATCCACATGGTTGTTCCCTCACCTCTATCACCTTTACAAAAGATGTTACTTTTTTCAGGGAGGCCTTCCCTGACCGCTTTTCAAAATCACAACTGTCTAGCCCCACCCCAACACCCCCTAATCATCCCTCTCTGATTTATTTTTTCCTTAAAAAGTAGATATTATTATCTTTTCTACTATATATAAGTATCACTATCATCAGCCTAAACACCAGAATATAAGCTCCATGAAGACAAAGATTTTGACTCTTTTGTTCTCTCTTGCACCATCCCTCACACCTTGAATAGTTTCTGGTACATAATAAGAGCTTAAAAAATATGTGTGAGGGGTGCCTAGGTGTCTGTCGATTAAGCATCTGACTTTTGGTTTCAGCTCAGGTAATGATCTTAGGGCTCATGAGTTCGAAACCCGCATCAGGATCCACATTGACAGTGCAGACCCTGCTTGGGATTCTTTCTCTCCCAGTCTCTCTCTCTCAAAATAAATAAACTTAAAGGACGCTCGGGTGGCTCAGTTGGTTAGGCATCCAACTTCTTTCGGCTCAGGTCATGATCTCATGGTTCATGAGTTTGAGCCCCACGTCAGGCTCTGTGCTGACAGCTCAAAGCCTGCAGCCTGCTTCAGATTCTGTGTGTGTGTCTCTCTCTGTCCCTCCCCTGCTCACACACTCTCTCTCTCTCTCAAAAGTAAATAAAATTTGGGGCGCCTGGGTGGCGCAGTCGGTTAAGCGTCCGACTTCAGCCAGGTCACGATCTCGCGGTCCGGGAGTTCGAGCCCCGCGTCAGGCTCTGGGCTGATGGCTCGGAGCCTGGAGCCTGTTTCCGATTCTGTGTCTCCCTCTCTCTCTGCCCCTCCCCTGTTCATGCTCTGTCTCTCTCTGTCCCAAAAATAAATAAACGTTGAAAAAAAAATTTTTTTTTTAAAAGTAAATAAAATTTAAAAAATTTTTAATATAAAAAAATTAAATTAATTTAAAAGTTTTAATTTACATTTAAAATCTAAAAAAAATTTAATATAAAAAATGAAAATTTTAAAAATAATAAACTTTTTTTAAAAAAGTGTGTGAAAGGATGAATTATTGAATCAATCTATCAGTACCTTAGCTTTGAAAAGGCAAAACAATTAAACTGGAGCTAAATGGTTCTTTATTTAAAGGGCTCCCCTAAATATTCTATGATCCTATAATGTAAAATTCTTTTTTAAATATTTCCTATTATATCAAAAGGTAGGCAGATATCAAACTCTGGTTAACAGTAATAAAAACAGGAATAATGCACTCATCAACATTAACTCCTAAAATCGGACTAAAAGCAATATGATATATATTAAAAAAAAATTAGCTGAACTTTCTAGTATCAAAGCATGTACTATTTGTTTTCAACATCAGAGATGTGAAAAGTTCTTCTCAAATTAGAAGTCTTGGGGAGAAATTCAACAACATACTACATCAGCTTCTGCAAATGTACTTCCAAAAGTACCTTTCAGAGTAGTGCTAGCCTATTTGGCCTATTTTACCTCAAAAATCAGTCTACTTATTTAGAAGAACTTCACTTAATTTTTCTCTATGAGTTAAAAACAGCTACTTAGTATAAAAGTCCCAGTATCAAAGTCATACATTTCTACAATGTAATCACAAATACCGACAATTACAGTAATATTCATAAATGTTAACAATAAATATTCTGAGTTTCCTTAATAAAATATTTACGCCCAGTTTATTTTCACATTTCTCATTAATCCATTTATATGCCCAAAGCACCAATAAAATGCCTTGAATTGAAGACTATCTGGCACTTTTTGCTGAGAAGAAAGTCATAAACATACATCATAAAACAAGTTATTTAATAAGGTTGTAATATTTTGTTTATTAATCAAAATCAATGTTTTAAAGACCAACATAAAATGTTCATTTGAAATCTTATAAGATTTCTCCTGTAGGAAACTTGAAAAGCTTTGTACTCACCTCTAGATTTTCACCATCTGAACTGTCTTTTGTTTTGGATGCAGGAGGAGGGGAAGACACTGGAGGAAGAGGGCTGGTTATAATTTGGGAGCTGAAAAAGTAATAGGAGATATAACTGATAGGTAAAATACTCTGCCTATAAGAGAAGATATACATTTTTTAGCATAGTTCACCTCAGCTCTGTCTGGTTAAAGCATCACTTCCTAAAGCATGTTGTGTGCAACACTAGAGTCACATAGCCTGGAAAAAGCCTATAGTCAACAAATATGGGCCACAGTCCTCTCGGAAGATTTTTGTGCAAGCTGGCATATTAAAGGTTTTTGATAAGTACTGTAGTTTTTTAAAAAGCCCATTTTAATTTAAACCACCATTTCCCAAACATTTCTGCCCACAAGAGCAGCCCATCTCTTTTTTTATCTTTTTACAAAATATAGAAGTTAGTGAGCAGCAGACCATAATTGGGAAATACTCAATTACAGCTTACATTACATTGTAAAATCTTAACAGGCTTCTAAGAAAATATTCTAGGTGGCAGAAGTAAGGAAGAAGGTAAATAAGCATGACTTGACTCCAATGTACAGTGGAAGACAAAGTCAAGGGTCTGTTCTTTTAAAAACAAAAAATATAAAGCAGACGATAGAAGAAAAAAAAATGATCTTTCCCGTTTTTCTGTTCTTCTTCAAATGAAACACAGAAGATAAAAACAGCAGTATCATAATCATAGTGAAAAATTCAAAAACACAAACTTAAGCCCATAGGATAATTGTAATCATTGGACTAATTCAGGAAATCTGAATTCTAGACCTCATCTGTCATTAACAAATCTCATGACCTTCACAAAATAATTTTCATCACTGAGCCTCAGGTTTCTCACCCAAAGGTTCCTATTTGTCTCAAATTCTTTAAGATTTTATGGAAACTAAAATGGCAAAGTAGAAAGAACGTGGGCTTTAGAGTCAACTCTACCATTTGTAGGATATAAGACTCTGGACAATTAACTTCTTGCTCCGTCCTTCATTTCTAAATTAGAGATATGAATATGTACTTCAGAGGATTATTAAAATGACTTAATGTATGTGGGCCCCCTCACAGTGTCTGCTACAGAGGTAGGAGTTCTTAATTGTCATTGTTGTTAACAGCTTTTAATTCAAGTACTATGGCATTTTTTTTTATTATGACTACTAAAAAGGTGCAAAGCATAAAGGTGTAAAACATAAACTTTACAATAAAATATTTGAGTCCACTACCATGCCCCACCATTTGTTTTATTTTTGCATGAGCACTTTCTGTTACCAAGCACTATCTTAAGTGCTTTATGTGTATTAACTCATTTAATCTTCCAACAACCTGCAAAAATCAGTTACTATTATTATATTCCCATTTTTAAGATGAGAAACTGGGGCCAAGCAGAGATTATGCACCTTACACAAGTTTACACAGCTAGTAAGTGGCAGAGTCAAGATATTCACTCAAGTATTCTGACTCCACAGCTTGCAAAACACTGCTCTGTAATACAGTAATGTGTGTTCTGTGAGTGCATATGTCACATTTATCGGTACAACTTTAAACTTAGTACCAACTAGGGCTTGGTACATCTAAGGAAAAAGGAAAGGAGATGTTTGAAAAGAGGGGAGACTATTAGATTTGAACATAAGTCCTCCCTGCATATCCATACCTATCTATTTCTGCAGAATTGATTCCAGAATTTGACACACTCTCTGACACTGAACCCTGACTATCCTTCTTGGTAGGTTCTAATCCATTCTTTATGTCATCAAAATTTTCATATTTGAGAGCCTGGACCAGCTGTAATAGGTACATCAACAAATCCTGGAAAACAAACAAAAATAGGCTAATATTAGAAAAACAAATGCAACTGATTATAGACATCATTTATTCTTAAATATCAAGCTAACAGTTTAGTTTCATCTACCACTTATCAGCTGTGCTACTTTTGGCAAGTTACTGGGTTATTTAACCTCTTGCTGCCTCACGGGGTCCTCATCTGTAAAATGGACAAAATCATCTATACCTTAGAGATAAGTTGTGAGGATTAAATCAGTTAATAGAAGAAAGTCACAAAACAGTGCCTGGCACAGAGTAAATGGCCAATAAATGCATTTAAAGTGGTATCCAAAAAGCAAGGCAGAAAACAAAAACAAGGATTAAGATGGTTCGTGTAAAACTAAAAAATTTAGAAAGGATCCTTTTTTCAGCAATAGATCAGATAACGGCATTTTATGTCTAAGATTTCATAAGAAACTCTAAATTTTCAAGTTCTCAAAGAATTCCTGTTTCATAAACTTTTCTGGTTAGGATTTTTTTTTTTTTTTTTAATCCTGAGTCCTTTCTTCTTTTTTTTCCTTGAGAGCTCAGGTTTTAGAGAATTTAGGTTGCTACCTAAATGGAAAAATCCTATAAAACAGACATTTTAATTTTAACACTCTTGGTTACAGGAAAAGCTTACTTTCCTGCCAACTAGCAATAATGGCTTAAAAAAACAAATGCCCAAGGTTAAATTTCCCATACTGATATTGACAATCAACACGATAATTAGGACTCAAAAGTGTCAACAAAATCGTTTTTACTTTTCTGAGTTTTCCTTTAATGTAAAAAGACTCTTCCAGTTTAATGTTTAGCATGGATATGAAGCCTATCTTACTCTCCATAAATGTAGTTCTTAGCCCTTCTCAATGACTATTAAGAAAACTCCCAAAGTGTCACTTTTAAAACCAATAATAAACTGAAGAAATCCACACAACTCAAACACTTTTTTAAAGTTTCATTATCTTCGAGTTCTAGTTGCTACTCACCTAGTTAGCCCCTCAAAACTCATAATCAGATAATTGTTGAGACTTGATGAGTACCACCTCAATCTCAGTCTCCTCTTTAGGCCCATAAGCCAAGTGAAATCCCCTGTCAGAACTTCAGTCGGGATCCACGCTTTCCTTCCTTACTTGTAACAGCTATAGAATTTGTAGTTATTTGCTTATTTACTCTTCATCTTCTCCAGTTTACTGCAAACTCCATGAGGACAAAGTCCACTCCCAACAACCTATTTTCCTTTACTTTATACTCTACTGTATTTTTTTTTCCGTACCTTTTTTCTTACATTGACATAGTCAATATTTTTATCATTATCTAAATAGCGACAGGGGAAGAATACACAGGATTTCACGACTATGATTTTGCCACAAAAAAATTAAAGTTTAACTGGCCTATTCATTCATATTCAAATATATCAATGTCAGTGGCCAGAGAAATCAAATGGCTGTATCAGAGCACCTCTACAGTGTTTTGTTCTCTAAAAATCATTTTTTTTAATGTTTATTTATTTATTTTGAGAGAGAGAGACAGAGAGACAGAGTTCGAGCAGGACGGGGCAGAGCAAGAGGGAGAGAAAAAGAATCCCAAGTAGACTGTCAGCACAGAGCCCCATGCAGGGCTCGATCACACAAAGCATAAGATCACAGCCTATGCAAAAATCAAGAGCTTAACGGACTGGGCCACCCAGGTGCCCCAAAACCATTTTTTAACTGGAGTAATAAACATCTGATTTTCTACTATTATTTTGAGACTTATGACATCTAATAGCAATAGGTACGCTTTTTCCAAGGGAAAAAAGGTGAATTTCATAACAAAAAATTGATTAATATATTTAATGACAAATATCCTTCTCAGGAGAATTAAGTAATTGTGTTTCACTGCTAAGCATGCTTCGAAAATGCTGCTGAGTATATCACCTGTTATGTTTTCCCAATTATAGAAGACTTTCCACATGAAATCAAAAGGGGTATATCGTTATTAAATTCCCCACAAAGGAGGAATTCAGAAGAAAACGTTCCTCTTTTTGTCACTCATCACTATCTGATTTGTTGGTTTGGTATTCTATATTCAAACTATACTTTCCTTCATTTGTACAAAGTCTATTTGCTCATTATATAGTCACATCTTGAAAAACATAAAATTCCTCTAAGCATGAAGGACATAGCATTGGAGTAAAACAAAAGAAAAGATCAGGTTTCCATCTGAGGCAATTCAGTAAAATTTCCCAAGAGCTATGGAATATTATCTAGATAGTGATCACCATTTCTCTCAATAACAAGTTAATTCTAATGCTTCAGGGTACACAGGCAAAATTCCGTATCAAAAATCACTAAGTGACTTCCCATTTCTTATTGAATTAAGAGTAATTCTTCATATAGGCATTTACAGTTAGAAGGACACAGGTTCTGATCTCACATCCTGAACAGCTAGCTACATACATCCCACATTCCAGTTAAAGTGAAATACTTGCTATTTTCTTATTACTTTTCACTCCCCTTGCCTTTGCTCATTTTGGTCTCTCCACTTAAAATGTAAACTCATGTCCAACTGTGAACATTTACTCTTCCTTTAATGAGTATCTCTAATGCCACTTCCTCCTCAAACTCTAATGGGGAACCTCTCCTTTTGAACCACACAACAATAAGAAATACAGTTTTTAAAAAATTCCTAAAGGGACACCTGGGTGGCTCAGTTGTTAAGCATCCGACTTCAGTTCAGGTCATCATCTCATGGTTTATGAGTTCAAGCCCCACACTGGGCTCTGTGCTGACAGCTCAGAGCCTGGAGCCTGCTTTGGATTCCGTGTCTCCCTCTCTCTGCCCCTCCCTACTCACGTTCTCAGTTTCTCTCTCTCAAAAATAAACATTAAAGAAAAAAAAATTATAAAAATAAAAATAAAAAATTCCTACATAGAATATTAGCAAATTAAATTCAGAAAGGTATTCAAAGATTAAGATCTCTAAAACCTAAAAAAAACTACCATATTTTGCAATTTAAAGTGTACACAATGTTTCTATCATTATCCTCTACCTAATAACAAAAATTCTAAAATGGTCTGGAAATAGTTCAGTACCTGCATGAATACAGCTATCTCCAGAGACAATCAAATACTAAGCTAGAAGCTTGTGAGGGAATTGAAATAAGACAATCAAAAATTAGGACTGATAATTTTTCTATTTAAATTCTGAACCCACACGAAGGTACTGTCTTGACTGTAGCCCAGAGGCCTTTAGCTAAACGCTATGACTCATATCAAACATTGAGAATTAATGATTTAAGTTAAATTTCCAATTAATTTCACAATAAATATTTCAACATTTCTACATTTCAAATAAATATGTAATAAATTTTACTTGTGATACAGTAAAGACAGTGAGGAAGAAGATAATATGCTGAATCACAATGCTTAGGATTGCTTTTTGACAGGAGAGTAAAAAACACTGTTCCAATAAAATTATACAACAGCTGAGATTTGCCTCCAAATAATCCAGTGAAGGGTAGGAAAAGGGGAAGAGAAAATAAGTGGTGTTACAGATGAAACAAGACTAGCTGTGAGCTGGCAACTGAAGATGGGTAAATTATATGTGAGCATTCACTAGACTATTTACTTTAGTGCTCATATTTTACTATAATTAAAGACATACATCGACCTTAGTGCTATGTTTTGCCACTACAAATTCAAAATGACTTTTTTTAAAAAAAGATCTTCAGTATTAGTTATTCTATGGAAATAACATTGTTATATACATCGAGGCTTAAGAAAAGTTATCCTGTATCCCATAAGCCCTGCAGGCTAGCATAAATTATTAGGTTATGTTTGGAAAAGGCATTCATTCACCATATAAAAATTAGTACGTTAAAAACTTGCTGGATTACTCTATCTTATTAGGAATAACTCCAATTCAAAATCCAGCAATGCTTTGTGTCCACAGAGTGTTCCTCCTTCCCTGGTGGTTTTATATGTATATAAATAGCCAGCATAAAGTTTGCAGGCTTGGCTTTCCAGAGGATTCAAACCACCTTCAGAAAATCTACATATACATGTAATTGTCAGCAGCTGAAAGTTTAAAGGAGAAGTTTGAAGGAGAATAAGATGACCATGCATCTCTATGCTTTAAAGGCCCCAAGGGCTTCTCAAGGCTGCAATTAAATGTGGCTTGTTGTATACTGACTGATAGAGGGGATCTGAATTATTCCCTAGCTGGTACCGCATTAAACCATTTTTCATTAGAATTCCTTTTTCCAGACAGAGCAATACAAGCTCTGCTGCCAGGTAAATGTCCTGGGAGAGATTGTCCTATCATGTAACAGATCAGGAAGTAAATTTTCATTTCACAGAAGAGTCCTTGGAGGAATATTTTAATTTTACTTCTGAAAACACACCTAGTATATCCTCTTCCCTTCTAAAAATCTCTTTCTCTCTCTCCGGTCTACCTATCTCTCTCTCTCCCCCTCTCTCTACCACACACACACACACACACACACACACACACACACACACACACACACACACACACACACTGGACTGCGTGGGGAGGAGTAAATGAGTCTATAATCAGGCTCTAGTTTAAAATGTACCCAAAGAAGAGTAATGAGTAACAATGTACCTCATCATCTGCCTGTCGCAACCGGGCAACAGCATAACGCCTCACAGTTGGATTGGTGTAATGGGAGGATAAAAGCTCCAAGGAGTCCTCTACATCCATTGGCTTCCATTTTCCTAGAAGTTCCAATGCCTGTTTAGCCTCCTGAGGTAAATCCCAATTAACACATTTCAAGAATTTTGTTAAAGCCTAAAATCAGAAAAGATTTTAACATTAGAAACAACAGCCTATTACCTGGGAAAAGGAAAGGTCAAGAGTGAGTAGGCAGAGTTTCCCACTTGGTCCTGATGACAAAGTCACAGAATTGATGACAGACTCCATGTGTAACCACTAAACATAGTTACACATATGTTCCTAGAAAAATACTGCAGGACAGAAAGAAAAAAAAAAAAAAAGCATGTTCCCTGTAACTTTACATTTTTCAGCTTAGTTTTTTCTTTGTTTTTTTCAGGTTTTATTTATTTTTAACAGAGAGAGAGACAGAGCGTGAGTAGGGGAGGGGCAGAGAGAGAGGGAGACACAGAATCCGAAGCAGGCTCCAGGCTCTGAGTTGTCAGCACACAGCCACACACGGGGCTCGAACCCACAAGCCGTGATGAGATCATGACCTGAGCCAAAGTCAGACACTTAACGGACTGAGCCACCCAGTCTGAACCCACATGAAGGTACTGGCTTGTACCTTGTACCTTGTACCAGGCGACCCTACATTTTTCAAGTTAAACCACTATACAGAGCACTACAAATTTTTAAGTTTTCTTTGACTTTTCCTCATTTTCCTTTTTTATTTTAAAATAGCGCAGGCCTTGGGGTGCCTCCTTCAGTGAAGTATTCAAATTCGGCTCAGGTCATTATCTCATGGTTCCTGAGTTCAAGATCCGGATTAGGACTCTGCTGACAGCACGGAGCCTGGAGCCTGTTTCAGATTCTGTGTCTCCCTCTCTCTCTGCCCCTCCCCCTGCCCTCTCTCTCTCTCTCTCAAAAGTAAATAAACATTAAAAAATATTTTTTTAATAACAAAATAGTGCAGGCCTCAAGACATGGAAATAAAGAGGCGTACATATTCTCATGAGATGTTTTACAAACAACCTTCATTTTACAACATCAACATGGGACATAAAATATTGCAGCCAATAAATAAAAAGAGTTCAAAGTCAAGCAAAGGTACAATCTCTACCACGAACCTCACTCTCAAACCTCCCCAGGATCACTGGGTTTCCTAGATACTCACACATGAGGGCTCAAACTAAATTAAATATGTACATCTCTTACACAGAGAAGTAACTATTTTAAAAGACAAACAAAAACTCCACACAAACAAGCATAGAGAAAAACACAGAAGCAGCAACAAATATTCTATGATTCAGCTACCTGTTTGTAGTATCTTTCTGGAACCTCACTTCTTTAGACAAGCAGCATAACTAAAGTTTTTACAAGATTGTCCAGGTAAATAAATGACCTTCAAGCATATCATTCATGGTTGCATACATAATAAGTGCTCTTTTAACAAGGTTGTATATTTGTTCTCCATAAAAAACTATCTCTATTGTCACATCTCCCTACTGGGAACAGTTTCCTGGCTGATCCCATTTTCTTCTTTCTCTTTGTCTATGAATTCATCTCTTGAACAAAGATAACTTTAAAATTTAAAATTCCTGGGGCACCTGGGTGGCTCAGTCGGTTAAGCGTCCAACTTTGGCTCAGGTCATGAATTTGCAGTCTGTGAGTTCGAGCCCCGTGTCGGGCTCTGTGCTGACAGCTCGGAGCCTGAAGCCTGCTTCGGTTCTGTGTGTCCCTCTCTCTCTCTCTCTCTCTCTGTCTCGGAGCCTGAAGCCTGCTTCGGTTCTGTGTGTCCCTCTCTCTCTCTCTCTCTCTCTCTCTCTCTCTCTCTCTCTCTGCCCTTCTCCTGCTCATGCTCTATTTCTCTTTGTCTCTCAAAAATAAACGTTAAAAAAAAAATTTTTTTTTTTAATTTAAAATTCCTGTTCTGCCCAACTAAAATCTTTTCATTAGTAATCTAATCCAGTTCTGAAGAAAATGCCCTTTTGGACAACAAAACACAGTTATTGGTTAGTATGACATAAAATGAACCCTAATGGGGCGCCTGGGGGGCGCAGTCGGTTAAGCGTCCGACTTCAGCCAGGTCACGATCTCGCGGTCCGTGAGTTCGAGCCCCGCGTCGGGCTCTGGGCTGATGGCTCAGAGCCTGGAGCCTGTTTCCGATTCTGTGTCTCCCTCTCTCTCTGCCCCTCGCCCGTTCATGCTCTGTCTCTCTCTGTCCCAAAAATAAATAAACGTTGAAAAAAAAATTAAAAAAAAAAAAAAATGAACCCTAATGCCCATGACCTAACTTATTCTTGATTTAAGTAAATTAAGCAAAAAGGCCCGATGGAGATTATCTAGTCCAGTGCTCAAACTGTATATAATCTCAATGAAGTCAGTGGCTTGCCTGTCACCTCAAAATGGTGAAGAAGCTACACCCAAAACTGGGATCCACTAACTCTGAGCCCATGCATCTTTCACCAGATGGTTCCTCCCTACCATTAAGGCACTGCCATCTCCTGACTGGCTAAATCCATGCCCCGTAGAGCCATTATTCCATCAACACTGATCTCCTAAATCCATTACCAATTCCTGTCCATTATTTCCCAAGCAATATTTCCTGCATTTTTACCCTCAGCTTGATTCTCACTACGTCACACATTTAGAGTTTAGCATAGCCTTCTAGCTAAGAGCCTTAATACCAGTTTCTCTTCTAATCATTTCACAGGAATTCTCAGAAGCTCAAGTTGGAAGTAATGTTAGCATGAACCACCAATTGTCAACAGAAATGTATTTCTAATATCCCTGACAAAAAGAGACTTAATATTTAAGTAATTCCAGTGGCTAATTTCTAAAGTACCTACTTTGAAGCCATTTTTGTTGTTTTTTAACTATAATGAACCAAAAGACAGAAGTGTTTTCATGTAACTTGCTCCCAATGTCCGTTTCATTGCGGAGAATGAGAGTAAATTTAACTCCCCCCCCATACATGGACAACTTTTCCAATAGAAATGATGACTACCATATTGTTATAGTGTGGTTTCCCATTAGATAATAGGATCACTCTAATTTACAAAACAAAACAAAAAACAAACATAACAACAAAACCTTGGCTTCTTTCTCAAAACACTTCAATGATACTTCTCATCACAATCCTCTCTCATTAAGCTAACTCCCATTCTCTTTCTATGCTTCAACCAACTTAACCTAATTAATACATCACTCTCTAATTCCTGTCTACAAGCTTTCCCTATGCTCTTCACCCAAACAGTAGTGTCATCTTCAAGGCCAGCTTGTCAGACTCAACTTTTCCAGTAAGTTCTCAGCAACTTTGAGCTCTTCCTTTAGTACTTACCTCAATTTTATCCCTTTCATTCAAATGATGCTCTTCTTAACTGCCAAACACTTTTGTGGGCACTCTTATCTCTACAACTGGAGTGTGTTCCGAAAGGGCAGCTATCCATTTCTTCAGTACCGACAGCATGCCATTTAGCACAGTGCTCCCTCTCCATGTAAGAACACAGACCACCCTTCTAACTTATTCCATGCATTTTATTTTTCACTTCTAGAATGCATTTCTATGTTGAATGTTGAAGCAAAGCAATACTTCTTAAATAACTACAGCAAAACCTTTTCCATTTCACAGCACATCAGCAGTCTTAATAGAAATGTGCAGATATGTACTTACAAGCAAATCTTGCAGCATGCTGATGTACTCAGCTCAATAACTGAAACAATCTAACCCCCAGATTCTCAGATTTACAGATTTACTAGTAAGATTTATAGCATGCTGCTGCCAAGGAACTTAAGACACTGTACAAAGAATTATACAACTTTCTAATGCTGAATGTTACAAATGTAAGCAAAGAGGTAGTAGAATGAAGAAGGAAAACAAGGAGAAGGGAAATGAGAAAGATAGAAAATTTAAGAATCTGAAGCAATAATAATACTTAATTCCTGGCCCTTTAAAGATGCTGTACTGATGTATGTAAATTTAAGGATTCAAAAGCAATTTTATCTTTAGAGTTTCCACTGATAAATGAGAAGTACAGGCTTTTGAGCCAGAGTGTTTGAGGTCAAATCCTAATTCCCAGCTCCATGACTTTTTGGCTGAGTCACCTCTAGCACATTATTTAACTTTTAAGTGACTTGTCCTATAAAGTTGCAGTAATGATTAAATAAGTTACTGAACGCAAATGTTTAGAACAGTACTTTGGAAATAATATATATTTGATGTTAATTATTTTATCATCTGATATTATTGTTATTCTACTTCTGATGTTGGGTGCAATGTCAAATGACAACATTACCACTTTTATTGCCATGTTTTAAATAGCAGTATTTCCAATTTTTTTTTTTAATGTTTATTTTTGAAAGAGAGATAGAGAGCAAGCAAGGGAGGGAGGGCAGACAGAGAGAGGGAGACACAGAATCGGAAGCAGGCTCCAGGCTCTGAGCTGTCAGCGCAAAGCCTGATGCGGGGCTCAAACTCACAGACCATGAGATCATGACCTAAGCCAGACACTTAACTGACTGAGCCACCCAAGCACCCCTAAATAGCAGTATTTAATTAACCTCCCTTCTGATCTTAGAACCTCTTCACTATTATCTCCTATTCTTAGAATCACATTCACAATCACTTCAGAGCTGAAAAAAACTATGTTCATCATATATATCTCTATTTCTAACTCCTACCAACTAAGTTATGGGAAATTTCTAATTTGTTGCTAAAGGGAAATCTATTCCTCTACTCAGGACACTTCTGACAACAAATGTGTCGTTTTCCACACCAAACAATTGCTTAATTCTCTGAGAACACCAACAAGATGTCCCAAAATCTAGTTCAATTCTGAAACTACCTGGAGTTACTGAAGATTCCACAGGTTAAAGGGTCAGTCTCACAAAACTGCTTCCTGTTTTAGAGCCAATTACAAATTTTGGATCCCCAGGTTGCCCACACTTGTGTGTGACTTGGCTACAAATCAGAAGTTACCAATGACACCTTCCTCAGGCTCAGTAATTTGCTATAATAGCTCACAAAACTCAGAAATACTTTACTTATTACTACTGGTTTATTACAAAGGATACAAAATGAATAACCAGATGAAAAGGTACATTGAACAGGTCTGGAAGGGTCCCAAGCAGAGGTGGTTCTGTCCCTATAGAGGTTTGGATGTGCCACTCTCCTGTCACATGAATGCATTCACCAACCCAGAAGCTCTACAGACCTTGTCGTTATAGGTTTTCATGAAGGTTCCATTACATAGGTTTGATTTATTCTGGCCAGTGTTGATTAATGCAATGCCTAGTCCCTCTCCCAGAAGTCATGGGGTGGGGTTGAAAATTCCAACCCTCTAATCATATTCATCTGGTTGGTTCCTCTAGCAACCAGCTCCATCTTGCAAGAATCACCTCATTAGCATAAACTCAGGTATGGCTGAAAGGGGCTTATTATGAATAACAAAAAGACACCACCCCCATCCCTACCACTCAGGAAATCCCCAGGGCTTTAGAAACTGTGCCAGAAACAAAAACCAAGTATATATTTCTTATTAGATCACAGTATCACAGTTGTGCTTCTAATTTCAAAACTGAAAATATCTGCTCACCCTGCTCCTTCCATTTGCCCTATTTCATTATTTCAGGCACTCAAGCCTAACTCCTGGGAGTTGTCACCAAGTCATCTTACACATTCTCCTCTCCTTCCCCTGCCCTCCAAGATCACTCTCAAAATCATACATGAGTCTCCTAATTAGGTCTCTTCTTTCATTCTCAGATCTGCTCCAACCCACCCTGATTCAACTTCCTTAAAACATCACTTCTTAAGACATACTCTGTTGCTTTAGTAGTTTCCTATCACCAGTGAAATCCAACTCCCAACCTAGAATCCAAGGCTCAAACTGACTCCAACTTGTTTATTTCATAACCATTCACACAAATTTTTCTGTCTCTGAACTTAACATGCTGCCTTACTCATGCTTTTCTTCTCCATGAAAAATGATCATCACATAAAAAATATCATCGAAGCTTATTCAAACTTTAAGACCAATCTTTTGCTCTGTGAAATTTCCTTCATATCATAGCACACTGATCTTGCTATACTCTACATATCTATTAATTACCTAAATGTTTATTAGGAGGATAACCTTTAATCAATTTACATGCTTATGTTTCCCCATTTTGATTCTGTATAAATATCCTTTCCCTAAAAACAGTTTTAATTTATATGAAGACAGAGAAATGGTATCTTGAAGCCTTGAGTCTAAATATTACTAGGCCAAAGTGGTAACTTTGCTTGCTGAAGTGAATTCATTTCTGCCCCTCATCGACTTCTTGACAGCACAAATATGATTATTGTCCTGATGTTACGGTCCCAACAGCTACTTCAGGAAAAGCCTCATATGAACATTCAGTGCATCACTATTACCTCCACTGTGTGACAGTTCCTATGCTTTTTTTCCCCCAAAGATAACAGAAAGGCATTAAGAAAGTTATTTTCAATTAACATTTTTATAAGAAGCCATTTACCGGTTTTGAAAAGTTACAGTATTCACATTTTGGATTTCATTAATAATAAGCCACTTTCCATACTATGTAGAAATAGTTCTACATAGTATGGACCACAAATTTTTAAAATCTTCCTGAATTTCACTGGTTTTGCTAGATAAAGTGATTACTGTGAACTTCGTAGGTGCAACAACACATCCAGAGTAGAAGGTTTTCATCCAAAATACTTAAGACAGGTCATTTAGAAAAAAATAGGTGGAAAGACCAAATTTAATTAAAAAGTAAATAAGAAATGTAAGTTTGTAAGAACTAATTTCCATCAATTTTTGACCACTGTTTTCTCTCCACCAAATCTTTTCAGCTTCAGGGCCCAAAGCCAAATAACCTAAATCAGTTTCAGAGAAACTGACACGGAAAGAACTTCTTTGTGTAAGTAAATTAAGGGACAGGAGTACAAGAGTATTTGTTTTCTACAAAACCCATTTTAAATTATTACAAAGACACAAATGTGGCTGTGTGAATAATTCCTCTGGTCACTTGAAAGCCAATATATATATCTGGTCTACTGAAAAGTGCTTCCCAAACATTAAGAAATATTGTTTGTTCTACTCTAGTGATCATAAGAATCCTATAATGTGTCCTGAGAACTGAAGTTTCATCACCCACATTTCAAAAACTTGAAATCAACTAGTTAAATGAAACTTGTCACATACTTTATATCACTTGAGCATTTTATTTCTTTTGCACATATCTGGAAGTAATTGAATTTCGGTGGGAAGTGACTACTTGTTTAAACAAACAATTTTTCTTGCAAGTGTTTCTATCTAAGGCAGTTCTGCTCTGTAAATCTTTTCTATGCTTCTTGAACCCATACATTCTAACAGGTTTAATTCAATATCTTGCTGTGTGTTTTAGCAAACACTCTTCTACATTCAAGATGCAATTTCTGTGACCAAGGTTTTTCTTCATTTAACAGAGTATCATGTACTAACTCAATCTTTTTATGAAACCCAGAATCACAACCTAAGTTTTTATTGATGAATATTTCCTTTTTTGCAGTCATGAAGAGAATAACACTCAAAGCTATAGAAAATTTAAAATTCTTCTTTCACTCTTGTTAAGGATGTAAAGGAGAGTTAATATAATTCATCTACAAAGAATTTCCCAAGGCATCAATAAAAGATAAAGAAGTAAAGCTGGAAAGTTTAAGATGAGCTGCAATTGAATTTTTACCTTTACTTTAGAAATGAAAAGAAATAAAATTGTTTCAGAAAAACAAGTTAAAGTAGCTAAAGACTGTCTCATGAGATTGTAAAACATATTCATTCATTCTCATATAATTATGTAATAGCTTTCTGACAGATATTAATTTTCCTGATGCTGCTATGTTTTGTGCCCAACACATTTCATAATTCCTGCTGAGGCATGTACGTGATGTTGCAAATATTTTCTCTAAAATCCACTAAGTTCTCTTCTAATTCACAGATGTGAGCACATCAAGATGGTATAAGAGCTTTGTGCTTCTTGCACAGGTTCCTTAATGTCTTTAAGACTCAAGCTTCCTCATATATAGAACACTCATGATCACACCAACATTCTGGGGTTGTTGTGGGATTTAAAAGATCCCTGGCATACTGTGGCTGATTAACAGATACTGGTTATTATTCTTAGATCTTAAGAGTTAGCCCTTGAACCTATGTTCTAAGAATTTACAGACTATTTTAAGAACTAAAAGAGACTTAAAGTTCACATTTAATCAACTCATATTAAATATGAGAAACTAAAATTCAGACAGGTGGAAGTGATTTGCCAGTACTCAAAAAGCTTCTTAGTGGCAACAGTAAGACTCAGAACCAAGTCCCTAGACTGTAATCTAGTGCTGACTACTTTATCCTAATTCTCTCCAGAAACTTAGTAACTCCATGGTTTCATTAAGAAAAGCAAATGTCTAGTTCTGACCTTGCCTCTATTCCGCATGCCAAGATGGATCCCACTCTATGACTCAACTTATACATTTCAAATTACATTTCTCATACTCCCTCTCCAGCCACATCTCCTCCAAAGTTCTATATTCCTTTTAATAACATAAATAGTTTGGTAGTCATCCAAGTTCAAAGAGGTGAGAACCATGAAGATAGAAGTGAAACATTTACTCTGCATCTACTATGTGCCAGGTACTTGGCCAGGTTATTCACCAGTATTACCTCACCTATCAAGGATTGTCATCACCAGAAAAATGAGGAAACCAAGCTTCCAAGGCAATTCTCCTCACCTTACCTAGTAAGAATAAGTAGTGGTACCAAAAGTGAACCCAAGTCTCTCTGATTTAACCATTCAAACTACGCACCTATAAATAATCTATGCATCAACAAACTGGTACATGTATCTTTGTGTATATACCCTTTGTAATATTTAAAAAATGAAGTATCATGTATATTGCTCTATAGCATGTTTTTATTTTGACAATAACATTTTATTTCCATGGCAGTTTTACCTCTCCTGTTCATTTGTAACAAATTTTGCAAATAAATCTGATATACGAAAATATTCAAGATACTCACTTTTTCTTGATTAGTGAGATAATATCTAAACTTCCAAACAAGATCTTGTTCTTCATATGTAAGTTGCTTGGTTGGTGGATAACTCACAATAATCTACAACAAAGAAAAAAAGAACTACGTTGGTTAAATATATTCTTCCTATGTATTTCCATTTCATTTAAAATTTTTCATTTATTTAAATATTTCTATAATAGAATATTACAGAAGTAGAGAAATGTACATGAAGCAGAATAAGGCTTAAATTTGCTGTACTTCTCAGTCCAAAAAAGGATATTATTAGAGTGCAGGGACAGAAAAAAATGATGTAATAAGTCACACTCCATATAGAAATCTGTAACTACAGAGCTCATTTAATTCAACCAAAAATAAACCATATCAAAACAACAAAATCCCCCTTTCTTTCCAAAAGGAAAAAGGAAATAAATAATGAACACTTTCCCTGTCAAGTCAAAGCACACAACAATGCATATCTGCACACCAAGGCTTTCCCTTGGGAAATGTACCTTGGGGCCAGTTTCTATATTCCCAGGCAATGTACCTTGGGGCCAGTTTCTATATGGTGGCCAGACCACTATATCAAGAAAGTATATACTATTTGTCTCTCTGTCTCCAGGATTAATATATTTTCTTAAAGCCCCAAAATTGATTTCAAAAAACATACAGAAAATGCAAAATTGTTGAAATTATGCAGATTTCATTACCCTGGAAAACACATACACCTGAATCACTTTCAAATGAAGTGGTTATCACATCAATTGCAACTAAATTACACATTTCATTATTTTTATATTATTAGTCCATAAATTCTCTTACATTTAGTTGATCTCTTGTGGCAGCGTTAGGTTTGAGATCATGGTCAGAAGGTCCACTTCTTAAACTCCGGGCAAGCTTGTGATGTTTGCTCTCAACTAAATTCTCCTATAAATTATTTATAAAATTAATCAATAATGTAAACTTCATCAAAAGGAAGTTTCAATAGCCAATTAGAAATATAAAAGTAAGTAGTTGCTTACTTAAAACCATTTTAAAATAATTAACATTTTATTCTTGTTACAACTTTCATCCCCTGTGTATGTTTCTTTTAAATATCACCATATTGAGATAGGGAAACTAAATATGCCTTATGCTTCACTAGTGCCATAATATGCACATACCGTTCCAGCTTCTTAAAATATCTCATTATACCCCTCGTTCTTCATATATTCAAGGCTTTCATACCCACTCGGGTATCACCTTTACTCTAAAATCTTCCCTGACAACCCAGACTAAAGCATTCCCTCTTCCTATGAGCTACTAATGACCCTGGGACATCTGCCAGCAGTGACTGATGGAAGGGATGGTGACCATAATGCTTGAACATACATATGTATACTTGGTATGGACTATTTTAACTATAGCCAAAGCCATTAGTTTTGAAAATACTGTCTTTGCTTAAGGGATTTTTTTATTTTATTTTTATTTTGCATGTGTGAATTATCTGTTCATATCTTTTTCCTAATTTCCAATTGGCTTTCTGGTCCTTTATTACTTCAGTTTTTAAGAATCCTCAATACATTAGATACTCATCCCTTTGTCTGTGATGTAGGTCAAAAAGAGTTTCTTCCAGTTTGTCACTTGTCTTTTGACTTTGTTATAGTGTTTTGCCATGATTGTTTTAACGTAGTCACATTTATCAATCGTTTCTTTTACAGTCTCTAGATTTTGAGTCATAACATGATTACAAAGCTTTCCCTACACTGACAGTAAAGTACTAGTAAGGTTTCATTTTAATACTTAAATCCCTGATCTATTTGGAATTTTTCTCTACGTATGATGTGAAGTATGGATCTGACTTAATCTTTTTCGAAATGTATGATGTGAGGTATGGGTCTGATTTTATCTTTCTATAAATGGCTAACCAGTTCCCCACGACTATGTTCCAGTAATGAAATGCCACTAATTATCATATACTAATTTGCATGTGTACTTGGATCTATTTCTGGGCTTTTTCTGCTGTTCTATCAGTCTATCTGTGTCTATCTGTGTATGTACACGTGCTAGTACATGTGCTTATAATTACAGAAGTTTTATAGTGCTTTATTCTCCAATTCAGTAGTATAATAGCTGGGGTTTTTTTGTTGTTGTTGTTGTTAAAATATAGTCCTCTATTTGGTAAATAATCATGACTACAAACTGAACTAAATTTTTGAGCACAGGGGATAAGGAGAGTAGTTTTGGTTTTTTGTTTTAGTTTTGGATTTCTTTCTATCTTTTTAGTGTTTGCCCACTTGCATTTAAAACTTTTTTTAATTGTTTAAAAATTTTTTTTAATATTTATTTATTTTTGAGAGAGAGAGAAAGACAGAGCTCAAGCCGGAGAGAGGCAGAGAGAGAGGGAGACAGAATGTGAAGCAACCTCCAGGCTCTCATCTGTCAGCACAGTGCCTGATGTGGGGCTGGAACTCACCAGTTAGATCATGACCTGAGCCAAAGTCAGATGCTTAAACGACTGAGTCATCCAGGCGCCCCTGTTTTGTTTTGATTACAGTATCC
This sequence comes from Felis catus, assembly GCF_018350175.1. Classification (NCBI taxonomy): domain Eukaryota; kingdom Metazoa; phylum Chordata; class Mammalia; order Carnivora; family Felidae; genus Felis; species Felis catus. The sequence goes on along the minus strand of NC_058379.1, from coordinate 62,640,877 downwards.
ATAATGTTAAAGCTATAATTTTTTTTTTTTAAGCTTTATTTATTTTTGAGAGAGAGTGCAAGCGGGAGAGGGGCAGAGAGAGAAGCTAGACAGGAGATCCAAAGCAGGCTCCATGCTGACAGCAGCAAGCCAGATGTGGAGCTAGAACCCAGGAACCACAAGATTGTGATGCTGGGCCGATTTTGGACACTCAACTTAGCCACCCAGGCACCCTAAAGCTATTAACTCTTGATGAGTATCTTCTTTAGAAAAGAATACACTAAAAATACAAACATCTCATTTACCGGACTTTTTGGGAGGAGTAACAGTGCTAACTAAGGTCCTGGTATAAAAAACTTTTTTTTTTTTCTTACATTTTTTTATTTTTTTACTTTTTTTTTCAACGTTTATTTATTTTTTTGGGGGGGACACAGAGAGACAGAGCATGAACGGGGGAGGGGCAGAGAGAGAGGGAGACACAGAATCGGAAACAGGCTCCAGGCTCTGAACCATCAGCCCAGAGCCTGACGCGGGGCTCGAACTCACGGACCGCGAGATCGTGACCTGGCTGAAGTCGGACGATTTACTATTGAGAGACAGGGGGAGACAGCATGAGCAGGGGAGGGGCAGAGAGGAGGAGACACAGAATCTGAAGCAGGCTCCAGGCTCTGAGCTGTCAGCACAGAGCCCGACACAGGGTGCCCAATGGACTGAGCCACCCAGGTGCCCCCAAAAATCTTTTTTACTGTTGGCCACTTTGAAGGTAAGCATAAAATATGTCCATTCATGTGTTTCAAATATCCAGAATAAAAAATATAATACCATCTTATAATGAAAATTCAGTTTCAATTTTAGACATATTAACTCGAACTTACTATACTATGCACAGGGACTGTGAAGGAATTCAGGATGTTTGTTTCTAAAAGATTTGCAAGTGACCTTTTTTTTCCTAATTTTTATGTGTTTTTCCTGCCATCTCTTCCTTTGGTGTTGGGCCATCGGTTACTACTTCCTGCTTTAATGATGTGTATTTACCTCTATCATCATGTTTTTATCTTCTAATATGCCACTTTTAATCCACTTTGGTCTGATTAGGAAGGTAACTAATCCAATTAGAAAGGTAAAAAAAATAAGAATAAGATGGTTCAGAGTGATGTAAAGGAGTTTTAAGTGTGAATATCATGGTATCCATTATGCTACTAAAAGTATTTTTTGCCTGAAACTTTCTAAATTTAAAGTCATCTAATTAATCCTCTGGTACAAAGTAAGAATTCTTCCTGTTTCCTATCCCTGAAAGTGCTATCATCTCAAACTTCCATATGTAGGTATCTCTCAAAATCATCCAAGTCACCATGATCCAAATAAAAAAGTTCTTGTAGCTACAACAATCTTCCATATTTTCCAACAAAATCAGTCTCCCTATAATTATCTATTGAGCCTACAGTTTCATTCCAGCATAAACAAACTCCCCTTCCACATGACGACAACCTTTCAAATACCTGTTCCCTAAGTTCTCAAGACTACATTCCCTAACTCTTCCAATAATCAAAATGGTTCCCCAATACTATACTCTCCTGACCTTATTTTTAGGTGTTGATACTGTAAAAGTTCACTGAACTTGACTCCAGATAGCTAAAATGCACTTATGAATTACTTTTAGGTGTCTGAATTAGTTACATACTTTTTTAAAAGAAAGTGTATGTGTGGATCCAAGTCATAATCACTGTGGAGAAACACACTTTCATAAGAAATTTGACAATAACTCACCATAGACATCTGAGGATCAGGAACCTTCACTATCTCAAAGCTTGTTAAAATTGGAGATGACTCATCACCATCCTGGGTTACAGTGTAGTAAGTTAAAAAACAGATAAAATTTAACCAAATAGTAAAAAATAATACATGATAATGCACATCCTATATATTTTAATTCTATTTAATGAACATCATTCCTCCTTTTAAAAAAAAAGTATCTTCTTTCAACTGTATTTTAAAATACATATCCATTTTTTACCTGTTGTTGCTGAGGAAATACTTTGGGAAAAATAAAATCTAACAAAAAGTTGTTACAGTTTTTAGATATATTAGATATAGAAATTAGTAGATTGTTTTTGTAAGCTTTTTTAACTGTTTATAATGATAATGGGTCAAAATTAGTATGTCCTCATTTTCCAACTTAAAACAAGAAACCACAAAGTATAATTAAAATATAATAAGTATAAATATGAATAAAATGTACAAGGGATGTGTTGCATTATTTGCAAAAACTACTGAGTAGATGTTGGTAACTTTTCAAACTATCACAATAAAGTTCCATTCAAAGAAGTCAAATTTTAGGTGTGGAGTTAATGTTGCTGAACTTTATACACAGAGACTCAGCAGCATTGCTTCTTAGAGGGACACCTCTTCAGTGCAATGCAAACCTGAATAAAAAGAATCAATCCATCAATTATTAAGAAATAAAGCTGCCTTATTTTGTTGGTATTATCATTTTTGAAGAGTATTGGCTTTTATTTTTATCCAAATCAGGCAAGAGAGGTAATTCAGCATAATAAATGTCACTGTGTACATAGTGGGAAAAGCTAAACTAATTAAGGGCAAAATTCATTTCCTCCTAACTGTACATCTTGGATCAAGTTGTTGTGTCAATTTCCAAATGCTAGTATTTCCTTTGTTAGATAATGTGCACAAAACCAGGAGAGACTGAAATAGGGGAAGTACTGTGACTTGACTTTAGTTCAATAATTGAGTCTTACAGAAAACCACAAATTCCCACAGCCGTTGTTTAACAGGCTGGTTCTCAGTCACAATACCAGAAGACACATTTATCAGCCCAACTGTGACAAGTAATCTTCACTAAGGCTATCTGTCACAAAAGACAGGTGACAAGAAAGTCTATTTCCATTAGATTCAATACACTGGCCCAGCAATCTTTACACTAAGTGGAAATATGACAGGGTAGGTAGACAGGCATTAATTTATGAGCAATTTTCAAGAAGCAGTAGAAAGGGGTCAAGAACCTTTTCAAAAATACTTGAAATTCTTCTAATTTTTGTTCTGTTATTATTTCATCTATTATCAAAGCTGTCTCTCAAAAGATTCTTCACATCTCTTATGTTTGAAAGTACCATTTCCATTATCATGTTTTTGCAATATAAACTCCACATAGGCAGGAAATAATGCTTTAAATTATATGATATATAGTATAAAATGTAAAATGTGAGTTTATTAAAGTGTATTAGTGACAAAATAATTTCACTCATCTGTATTTCCCACTGTTTTTAATGCAGTTTTTCTAATGAATTAATAAACAATGTTAAATAGTCTACCTTCCTAATGTCTTTTTACCAAAGACTATCATTTATAAAATAAAAAGCTGAAACAAGTTAACTTTTCCTAACCTTTTATTAAAGAGAAGGGGTACAAGCCTAAGAGAAAAAGATATATGGTAACTTGAAAAGTATCAAAAAAATGATCATAAATGAACTATATAAACCTTAAAACTCCATTACAAAAAGATCTTTCAAATAATTTATAGTTATAAAAAGATGTATATTTTCAAAAATCACTGAGACAGCTTTAATAAATAACACTAGAGCGTAAATATAATTTAGAAGTGCTGCCTCTAATAAACAAATATACTGCATATAACTATATACTAGAAGAAATATTATTCTATTATGCCATGTATCAAAAAGTCTGTCCTCACCCACGATGATTTAAGCACCTAAGTATTTCCACAATAATACCTGGTTTACGTAGTTCTGAACTATGCATGCAATTATTTCTATAGTGCTTAAATTAAGACCCTTCAACAAGCATTAAAGGCACAGATATTTTTCATCTAGCTACATATCAAACATACACGTATTTTCTTCTGCATAATGAGCAGACCAGAACAAATCCATAAGTGCGTACTTGTTATCACTGTCAGATAACATGGGTTTCTTAATTCTGCATTAATTATATATAAAAAATACATATTTAGAATGGCTTTCATAAGCATACTTATGTAAGGATCACATATACAATTCTAACACATTATATATGCTTACTCAAATAAGAAGTATACCTTTAATTTTCAACACCTTATCACTTAAAAAAATTATTCTTTTTATTTTTCAAATGAATATCAATTGTTAACAAAGCTATTGCTTTAATGTCCTACTTGTCAATTTACAAAACAATTAATCAAAAAGTTTTTAATCTGTTGCATATTTATTGAATTCTGGAACCCAGAACTCCATTACATGAATGATCGGTTTTTGTAATCTTGTTGTAGCTATATGATCTGATTTGTGTATACACAAACAGCTGCGGCTGACAGCTGTCTGCTGCTATCCTGCAACCAAATAATTCATCTCAGCAGGTACAACGGTAATTTTTTTTAATGTTTCCCCTCCCCTCTACTTCAGAGACTATAAACAGTTCCAAGACAAATACCTTTTCATAATAAACAATACCATATTCCTTATCATCACACTTGACACATCGAAACTCAACCATCAGGTACATGAAATTAGAACTTCGTTTTTCACTCTAAAAAAAAAAAAAAGATTTTTATGAAAAATAATGATCTTCAACATTCCTTTAAAGGATCAGTAATACATCATTATTTCCAATTCAGTAATACATGACCTATCAAGTACAACTTAAAATGTAGTAAATTTTTATTGCATTATTATAAACACACTGTTTTATACAGTACTGCTATTTTATTTTATATAGCACCATTGTTTTATAAAGTAGTGTCTACTATTCTCCTATAACTCCCTCCTCAAAGTCAATGACATTTCTGGTTTATTCTAGTGGGATTATATTATATAAAATCTTGGAAGGTATTTTATATACATTTTCATGAAAACTATTTTAGAAATAAAGATGTTTTGTACTTCTAATTTAAGCAAATAACTGTTTATCCTTAAACCATATGTCTAAGTATGTAAATTAAGTAAAGTATATAATTAAAAACAGAAGCTATTTGAGCTTCCCAGATACAACCTTTACAAGTTATTCACAATTCACAAATGGTCTTAAGATAACTGGCAATCATTTATACATTTTTATCAATATACTTTAAATATACTGGGAAATAGTTACTTTTCTCCAACATAAAAAAATATTGCATGTATAAATGTGTCCTCTTAAGGAAAAAGCAAATACTAGGACAATAATAAAGTGAAAATAAAGTCTAAAAGGGTGATAAGTCTTAACCCAGTTTTAAAAATGGTATTAAATCTGTATGTATAAAATCATAAAGGTCTAAAGAAGTCACTTAAATTGTTCAGCTTTATGAAGCATATAATAGTCTAATTATGGTAATGGCAATGCGCTCCTATCTTTTAAAGAAGGGAAGGTGAGTAAGGCTGGACAAAGTAAGCTGTGACACAGCTTCTTCTACACTCAAGGGTATCTAAGTTGAAGAACAGAAAAATGAAAACACTTTAACTATTTTAGGAATGTAACTATTATAAAAATTCAAAAAATAAATTTTTCTTTCAGTTTCAGTATGAAAATGTATTATGAATAAATTTAGAAAAGATGCCCAGTTTATTCATACTGAATGTAAGTATTGTTAAACAAAACACTCATTTTTTTAAATAAACAATAGTAGAATTTAACTTTTATAAGTGTTCATTGTAAATTAAAAATTTCTCTCTTTCAACCTGCTAAAAAAACATTCACAGAATATAAAATAAGTCAGTTATGCCCTGTGGTAATCACAGTAAATTAGGCATATCACAAAAATTGAAATTCCTCTCTCCTAATGTGATTAAAATAATTGTTCTCTCTATTACCCAGACACAGAATGTTAGGCCAAACATGTACTATGTCAGTGCAAATATATAAAAAAGAAAAGAAAATTTTGTTCTAACTTTCGGAGTTTCACGGAAGCCATCTTTTAATTAAACATATTTTGGGCCAGTAAACAAGATTAAAAAACAAACAAATTACTTTGAACCATGTAACTTCACAAAGGGTGCAGAGTGCTGTACGTAGTACATAATACACACTGTATGTTAACTGGGGAGAATTAGTAACAATGACTTAAGATTACTGAAATAAACAGGTAGCACTGGGTTGAAAGAATCCAATACTGAATTGAACATAAATATATGCTGCCAAATGGAGAAAGAGAACACCCAAAAGAGGCATCAAGTTTAACACAGGCTTCACTTGTATAATACTCAGTACACTAAGGATAACTTATACCTACTTCATGGTTTGAGAGAACATTAAAATTAAAGAAAAACAGGTATCTCAAATTTCCCAATTATTACCATAGAACTCACAACTACAGGTTATCCTAAATGCTCTCACATTTCTAAGTTATCTGTCAATAAACAATGCTTCTCAAAAAGTTTGACTTAGAGGGCTGCCTGGTGGCTCAGTCACTTAAGCTGAGGTCACCATCTCATGGTTCCTGGGATCAAGCCGCAAGTCGAACTCCATGCTGGCAGCACAGAGCATGCTTAGGATTCTATCTTACTCTCTCTCTGCCCCTCCCCCATTCATGCACACATGCACATGCTCTCTCATAATAAGATAAAGTTAAAAAAAAACAAAGTTTGAGTTAGTAATATGGAAAAAATATTTTGTAAGAAAACAAAATGCAAAAAACGAGGGATACAACCCACCTCATTTATCATTTCTATTTCTCTAAATGTCAATCTGTCCAGCCAGTCTACTTTCACCATGTGTCCTTGTCGATGAGCTTTGGTGAGCTGCAGAACAAATACAATGAAGAAAATTTTAACATAGATTTCACAGAAAGGAGAATAAAAATGGTAATGATCATCAACATGATAGTGGGAAAAAGTGCAATAAGACATTAAAAAGGAAATAAATGGCATAAGAATTTCAAAGAAAGAAATGAAACTGCCTTTATCTGCACATGACATGATTATCTATGTAGAAAATAAAGAAAGATCAAAAAAACTCCAGGAACTAATAAGCAATTATATAGTAAAGTTGCATGATTCAAGGTTAATATATGAAAGTCAATCCCTTTCCTACATACCAATAATAAGTCAAATCTGAAATTAAAAACCCAGTATCATTTACATCAGCACCCCAAAAATGAGACTGGTATAAATCGAACAAAACGTGATCTACATGAAGAAACTTACAAAAATCTGTGGAACAAAATCCAAGAACTAAATAAATGGAGAGATATTCTGCTCATGGATAGGATGGTTCAATACTGTAAAGATGTCAGTATCTCCCAACTTGATCTATAGAATCAATATAATCCCAGTCAAAATTACAGCAAGACATTTTGTAGATGTCAACTGATTCTAAAGTTTATATGGAGTGGCAAAAGACCAAGAATAGCCAACATAATACTGAAGAAGAACAAAATTGAAGGACTGACACTACCCAACTTGAAGATTAATATAAAGCTACAGTAATCAAGACAGTTTGGTTTTGGCAAAAGAATAGATGAATAAATCATGTAAACAAAACCCAGAACCCAGAACTAGACTCCATAAAGACAGACATATGATCTTTGGCAAAGGAACAGGGACAACATAATGGAGCAAAGACAGTCTTCTCAACAAATGGTGATGGAACAAGTGGACATCTACATGCAAAAAAATGCATCTAGACACAGAACTCACACACAAAAATTAAATTAGAATAGATTATACACCTAAATGTGAAATGCAAAATTATAAAATTCCTAGGAGATAATATAGGAGAAAACTAGATGAACTTGGGTATGGAGGTGATTTTTTTTAAATGCAATACAAAGGCGCAATCCATGAAAGAGATCACTGACAAGCTGGACTTCATTAAAATTAGAAAAACTTCTGCTCTGTGAAAGACACTGTTAAGAAAATGAGAAACTAAGCCACAGATTAGGAGAAAATATTTGCAAAAGACCTGATAAAGGACTGTTATGAAAAATATACAAAGAACTCCTAAAATTCAGCAAGAAAATAAGCAACTTAATTAAGAAAAATGTGCCAAAGAACCTTAACAGACAACTCATCAAAGAAAACACATAGATGGCAAATGATCAATATGTCATCAAGGAAATGCAAGTTAAAACAAGATAACACTTGGGGCACCTAGGTGGCTCAGTCCGTTGAGTGTCTGACTCTTGATTTCAGCTCACGTCATGATCTTAAAGTCATGAAAATGAGCCACCAAACCAGGCTCTGTGCTGGGCCTGGAGCCTGCTTGAGATTGTTGGTTCTCGTTCTCTTTAAAAAAAAAAAAAAAGAAAGAAAGAAAAACAAACAAAAAAAAAAAGATACCACTAAACACCTATTAGAATGGCCAAAATCTGTAAAACCCTACAACACCACATTCAGATAAAGAACAGGAAGAAATAGAACAGGAAGAAAATGCAGAAATGGAACAGGAAGTGTCATTCACTGCTGGAAATTGGTTGCTACACGGGGAATGTAAAATAGTACAGCCACTTTAGAAGACAGTGTGGCAGTTTCTTACAAATTAAACATAATCTGGAGCACTTGGGTGGCTCAGTTAAGGGTTTGGCTCTTGATTTTGGCGCAGGTGATGATCTCATGGTTTATGAGTTCAAGCCCTGCATTGGGCGCTGCACTGATAGCATGAAGCTTGTTTGGGATTCTCTCTTTCCCTCTCTCTCTGCCTCACCCCTGCTCCCTCTCTCTCTCTCTCTCTCTCTCCAAATAAATAAACTTAAAAAAATAAAAAAAAAAAAAACATACTCTTACCATAAAATCCAGGAAATGTATTCCTTGGTATTCACCCAAAGGAGTTAAAAATATGTCCACACAAAAGTCTGCATATGGATGTTTATAGCAGCTTAATTCATAATTGCTAATATTTAGAAGAACTAAAACGTGCTTCATAGATAAATAAATAAACGTGGTACATTCAGACGATGTAAAATTACTCAGTACTAACAAGAAAAGAGCTATCAAGCCATAAAAAGATGTGGAGGAACCTGAAGTGCACATTACTAAATGAGAAAGCCAACCTGAAAAAAACTACACAGCATGCATACTATATGATTCCAACTATATGACATCTGAACAAGGTAAAACTATGGAGACAATAGAAAGATAACTGGTTGCTTCAGGTTGCAAAGGAAGAGGAATCAATAGGTGCAACAGAGAACTTCTAGGGCAGTGAGGCTACTCTGTACAATACTATAATGATGGATAAAGGTCATTATACGTTTGTCCAAGTCCACTGAATATACAACACCAGAAGTGAACCCTGTGGAAAACTATGAACTTTGGGTGTTTATGATGTGTCAATACAGATTCATCAATTAAAACAAATGTACCACTCTGGTAGAGGATGCTGATAATGGGGGAGGCTACACAGATATGGGGGCAGAGGGTATATGGGAACTCTGTATCTTCCTATTAATATCACGATGAACCTAATATTTCTCTACAAAAATAAAATATTTAAAAAGTCTTTTAAAAAAATGGATAGTAATGTCACCTTCACATTTGACACGTTCCTATACATAATAGAAACCGTATACAACTATCAGGATAACAGATGGACTTGGCTAGAGACTAATCATCTACGATTTTTAGAGAAAAACAATTTTCAAACATTTTATTTAAAGGTCCATAATTTGCCAATCTAAACATGTTAAAAAATTGGGGCGCCTGGGTGGCGCAGTCGGTTAAGCGTCCGACTTCAGCCAGGTCACAATCTCGTGGTCCGTGAGTTCGAGCCCCGCGTCGGGCTCTGGGCTGATGGCTCGGAGCCTGGAGCCTGTTTCCAATTCTGTGTCTCCCTCTCTCTCTGCCCCTCCCCCGTTCATGCTGTGTCTTTCTCTGTCCCAAAAATAAATTAAACTGTTGAAAAAATAAATAAATAAATAAATAAATAAATAAATAAATAAATAAATAAATAAATAAAAAGAATTATATTCGCACACACTTTGCAGCATGTTCCAAACTGGTTTTTAAAATTAATGAAAATATAAAGGGTCATATTACATGCTTTACACTTATGAACAAAGTAATGGTAAAAACCAGTAATTAGAGTTTATATTCCTAGACATATATAGCAAGAAGGAAGAGGAAAATAACATTTATTCACATACCAAATTTTTGGCACTTTTTATAACCTAACCACACTATAAAATAAATAGTTCTGACCCCAATTTGCAGATGATTATCAACTACTACAGTAGAGCGGCAGAATGAGGAGTTAAAGCCCAGGTCTATATGATCCTGAAGTCCATGTTCCTTCCACCAGGTTTTGCTACCCACTCTAATATGCACTCTTAGTAAGACATTTAAGTTCAACTAATTTTTGTAACTTATTAAATACTAATTTCATATTTATGTTATTGTGGTTGATTCTCCACTAGTTTCCTTTGAGGAAAGAATTAGCAATAGCAGGCTAAGTTTAGATGTGGGAGAATGTGGTGGGGCTCCTTCTTTCCCTTACTAAATCATCAGACAAATCATAAATTTTCTGGGGTCATTTTCATTAGTTCCAGAATTCATGTCTACTAATACATATTACTTCCTATATGGCATATTCCAAATGCCCCCATTTGAATAGTAAAGGTGACCATTCTCAAATTTACAACGAAGAATGTCAATGGTTAAGATGGTAGTACCATAAACTTGGTAAAGCACGAGGACAAGTTTAATTATCCTAAATTCACATTTTTGCATCTTTATTTGCAATACAGAAAATTTAGACATAAAGAAATGTAAATGTCCATCTTAAACTATTAAGTAAATTATGATACATGTACACTATGGAATACTATGTACCCTGACATGGAAAAATCACTGTTTCCATTGAATGCAAAAGTGACTGCCAAAAGAGAGATACCACTTATACTATGACTGCTTACCAGTTTGTCTCCTGCATCAGACTCTGAAATTGCAAGAAATTCTATGTTCTATAAAACTAATTCTGTTTGAATTAGTTTTATAATTTCTGCAGAATTAGAAAGTTGCTATTTAAAATGTCTACTAGCCATCTGCACTATTTACCTATTACTACGTAACAAAGCACTCAGTTTAAGGCACTGAGTGCCTTAAAACAATATTCAGTTTTTTTATTTCTGATACTTCAAGAAGTCAAGAAGCCATCTTCTTGTGAGACACCTAGATTTTTTTTTTTTTCTATTGGCCTACCAGTGTCTCAACAGTCTACTGTCATATTGGTGGCTGGAGCTAGAATGTTCATGATAGCTTGCTTCACTCACACGTTTAATACATTTGTGGGAAAAAGTGCATTCAACTGGGAAACCAGGATGGGTGGGCCTCTCTCTTTCTGCATCTACTCTCAGTGCTTTTTCCCTCTCCAGGTAGTCTTTCAATATAGTCAGCACAATAGGATACCAGACTTCTCACATATAGCTCACTGTCCCAAAAGTGAAAAACAGAAGCTTATCAAACTGTCTTAAGGTTTAGGCCTGGAAGAGACATAGCATCACTTCAGCAGGACTGTATCAGTTAAAATGAGTCACAGCACTAATGCAGATCCCAATGTGGAACAGAAGGGTAGAAGTATCAGGAGGCATCACTGAGGGTGTTTTTTAGAGACTAGTTAGCACAGCACTTATTGGAAAGCCCACGCGTACCATGTAGTTGATTGCTCAATTGCAAAACAGCAGTGGGAGAGACTCTGCAGAAGGCAGTCAACTCTTACCTAGATTTCAAGCAATAGGCAAAGTCTAGAAATAGTTATCACAATTCCTAAGTCCTGTTTTCCTCTCCAAAATGATCTCCTACAACTTACACACTATACTCCAGTCACCCCTTTTGTTCTTCAAACTTTTATAAAGGCATTTTACTTTGAAGACTCAACATGGATGAAATGATTAAGTATTAGAGGAAAAAAATTTTACTACAAGTTTTATAAAATTTTATAAAATTGTAAAGCACTATGCACAATATAAGCAACTATCATAATTAGACCATAATCTACGTCATTTCATTTCTTATAGGTGCTGATAACAATAGAGACAAACTTGGATGATTTTCACCAGTCCAAAGCTGCTGGTTATCTCCAGTCTGGGAACTTTCACAGTAACTAAAAAACAAAAATGAACTTTAACAGGAGCATCTGGGTGGCACAGTCCATTAAGCATCCAGCTCTTGACTTTGTCTCAGGTCATGATCTCACAGTTCCTAAGTCTGAGCTCCACATCGACCCCGCAATGTGCCCTGCATCAGGCTATGCACTGACAGCACAAAGCCTACTTGGAATTCTCTCTTTCTCTCTCTCTCTCTCTCTCTCTCTCTCTCTCTCTCTCTCTCTCTCACACACACACACACACACACACACACAAAATAAATAAACTTTTAAAAAAATGAACTTAAACTTATATTTCATTTTGGGTCTGAAATGTCAGTGACCTAGATCTTTCAAAGGAGCAAATCTGCATTCTGTTAAATAGCAGGATAAAACCAGTACAGTCTGTTTCAAATTGCTTGTAAAGAAATAATCCTCACTAGGGTGCCCATCCTAGGAAGGAGATAGGTCAACAAATCAATGAAAGTGTCATTTTCACTTTTTAAGGAACACAGGTTTCTACAGAGAAACTTAGAAAACACAGAGAATTCAGAGAGAAACCCACTGTCATAGAAGTAATAGCAAAATTACTAGCTCTAACTTCTCCAAAATTACAGCAATGGATTTTAAAGTCTATTTAAATAAAAAAAAAAAAAATCTGTAAGAAGCAAGTAACAACATGCCCAAGAAACTGCCTGGAGGACTAACCAACCATGTATTATCAGATGTGATGAGAAGGCAGAAACAAGGTCTCAGATTAGTAGGTGTTCAATACAAGTACTAAGAACAGAACTAAAAGTAGGCCAATTTGCTGCCCTGCATATGAACTAAGAACAGTTGGGAAAACAAATGCCAAATCTGACAGTCATCCCTGGGAATACCGACTTTGTGATCACAACTCACCGTTCATCTCTCCTTATCTGTTTTACTAGATATATTTCTATCTGCTCTATTAGACTATAAGCTTCCTGAGTGCTAAAACTATGAGGGTTGATAGAACCTAGCATTTACTCAATGAATATATCTGTTGAAAAGCCTTCTAATGTAAAAGGGTGATAGATGGAAAACAAATGTTTGTATACTTCAGAATTCTGCTTCAGACTTGTGGGGAGTGGATGGGAAACACGGTATCAGAGAAAGGGGTAACACTCAAAAGGAAACTGAAGAGAAGAATGATTCATGCCATTGGGTCACTTTTCCATAGTATTTATTGAAAGGGCGGGCCTACGCCTGCCTACTCCATCTTGTTCTGTGTCCTTCACCTTGACCACGCCTCCTCTCCTTGAGTAACCTCCCACTCACCCGTTCAAACTTCCAGATCAAAACACGTCCCGGCGACCTGCCCTTCCCCAGCCAATTTGCTGAGGCCACAGCCATTACCTCACCAACTGCCCCTAGACCCCAATAAAACCTTTGTGCTTTTGAAACTCTCGCTCTCTCTCCCCGGTATCTCACCACTGCGTTGGTGCAGGTAGGGGATTGAGCTCGAGCTCGAGCAAGCTCGAATAAAGGCTCTTTTGCTTTTGCATGGGACTCGGCTCCCTGGTGGTTTTTGGGGATCATGAATTCTGGGCATAACATTTATATACTCTCAACATAAATATATAGTACTTGATTGCTATTGTAAGTTACAAACTTCCATTAGGTCCTCTGCTCTGGAGGGAAGCACAGAATATTGAACAACAGAAGCAAGTTCCTGCCCTCATAGAACTTAAGGGTAGGAAGGGGTGAGTCAATCATATGGTAAATGTCTATATGTGTATCAACAAATTGACACACTGATGTAAAAGTACTGAACAGGATGCTGTGACACAAAATAATAGGTAGTCTTAAGAAGGCTTCTCAAGCACCTAACATTTAAGCAGGCACTTCAAACATAAAGGAATCAGCCAAACAAAAAGAATGAAACTTCCAGGGCAGAGGAAATGGCTGTTAGCATCAAAATAAGCTTGATATGCTCAGACATTAAAGAAACAGGAGGAAGGTAGTCCTCAGTGAACATTTAATTAAATAAATCAAGCTATCTTTAAGGTGGAGGGTAGAAAGATCTATATATACATAAGACGCTTACTGGGAATCTGCTTTCTTGAGGTTCATCAATATCTAGATTTTTCCTTATAGTAGATACTATACTTAAAGCCTAAAGAGGGAAAGGAAAGAATAAGGACTAAAAAGCAATGTTTATTTCAAGTCCGCCCAGGAATCTGTGAGGAGGAGGAGGAAGAGACTCACTCACAAGGAAAATGGAGAGAAAGGATTTCTGCTTTACAAATATTCCTTGGCCAATTTCTTCCATATTCATACACCTACTTTATCTTTACAAAAGACATCAATCAACATGTATTTATCAAACAATATCAGATACATGGCTTAAGTTCACAAGTGCCATGAAAGGGGATTACTTTTATTTATTAATATGATAGGCAAAGATAGGATAAAATAGGCAGAGAGGGAAAGGTTAGGACCTGAGGTCCCTGGGTGGGGGAAAAACGCACGTTTTAAAACAATGCTGGGAGCTTTGGATCAAGAGCAAAATCCCTCAAACATAAAGTTCCTCCTGAGAATGTGACAGACACCACTTACCCCTCCCCTTTGCCCCCCTCTTCCTCCCCACCTCAGGCTTCTCTATGACAAAAGACCTGACTAAAAATAAGTAGAGCATAAATGACCCACAAGGAACAGTATGGCCACAGACCACCCCTCATACAACAAAAACCCAATTAAAAAGGAATGACTAGGCATTTAGAGTTACCAAGCCAATAAGGATAGAGTCTGAGAAGGAACAAGGGGAAAGAAAAGAGGCCAACAAAAACCTTATAAAACATGAGAAGGAAAGCTGGTAAAAGCAAGTAAGAAGAGCCAGCAAGATGTCTGAGGCCAGATACTCCCCTTGCATGCTTCTGGCTTCTGCAATCTTGCTTGCCTCTTGCATCAGCGAGCAGCCAGGAACCAGAAGGTTGACTATACTAGTCCCACCCAACCTGGAAGCACATATGTATAAAAGATTAGTAAAACCCAAAATGGAGGCTCAGCCCTTGGAAGTGACCCCACTGGCCAGCACAGGTGCGAAATAAACAGTCTTTTCTGATTCCTGAGTGCTTGTAGCTGTTCTCTTCCTGGGCTCCGAGTATTTGGAACAAATACAAAGTCCCTTGCCTATAGTCTCAGGCATTCATTTTCAGATGCCCCCTCTCTGTAAAGAGAGGTTCATACTATTCCTCCTTTCTGATCTCATACTTTAATAAACTTTTGCATGCAGCTAATTTTATTGTGTGTCCATCTCTTCATTCTTCGAAGTGGCGAGACAGTACAACCTGGGTGCTGAGGTAAAAAATCCTGCAACATTAGAGATGACATGATTGCATAAAGAGTTTAGTATGTAGCTGGAAAACAAGATGAACACACCTAAGACAGAATATAACTGATAAAATAAAAGAATTCAAAGATGTACACCAAACTTTAATCCTGATTTTAAGCACCCGCATATACCTTATGACTATGTCTGATAACATGGAAATATAGTATATGAGCAAATCAAATTAGCAATCTAAATATGACTCAGAAAAATCCTCCTTTTTTATTTTCAAGCCAACAGAAAATTTAAAGTGGATAATGGCTTTACAACAGCACAGATTCACAAACATTTTGAATATTCAACCATAGAGGACTGCTGAAATTCATTATGGCATATCCATCCACAGCATGCAAATTCCTGTAGTCTTTAAAAATCATGTTGTATACGTGATGAGGGAGCATGGGGCAAGCTGAGGGCAAGGTGCAGGCTAACAGCACCTTCCCTCCCAGGTGGGACAGTATGATATTTCTTGGACATTCATGACTATCCAAAAATGGGAAAGGAGAAAAAACAAATGGTTAAACTCATAAGAGTCTCCATCAGTTTACCAGAAAAAGGCAATCCCATCCATCATAGCCTAAAGTCCAGGAACTCCCTACTGTCTCAATGTTAATGCTTTGCTAGAGGGAAAAACAACCTTAGCTTGACCACAGTTAGGCCTCCAGTAAGTCTTTAGCATGTCAAAGTCTCTTTGGAAACCCCCTCTCCCCCAACACCATATAAAATGGTCACCACCACCCCCACAAACCCGCCCTCCCCCCGCCACACTTACAGTGTAGCTCTTCCTGCCAATGGATGCTATCCCCATGGTTTAATAAAATCACCTTTTTTCACCAAAGACATCTTCAAGAATTTTCTTGGTCATTGGCTCTGGACCCCACGAACCCCACCATCACCCCAAACTTCATTAGAGGGGTGCCTGAGTAGTCCAATCGGTTAAGTATCCGACTCTTGTTTTCACTCAGATAATGATCTTGTGGTTCTTGAATTCAGGCCCCACATCAGGATTTGCGTGGACAGTGTGGAGCCTGCTTGGGATTCTCTCTCTCCCTCTTTCTCTGCCCCTCCTGCATGCACTCTCTCTCTCTCTCTCTCTCAAAATAAATATATAACTTAAAAAAAATTTTTTTTTTAAATCATGTTGTAGAAGGGCACCTGGGTGGCTAAGTCGATTGAACCTCTGACTCTTAATTGTCAGCACAGGTAACGATCTCACAGTTCGTTGAATTCAAGCCCCATACTGGACTCTGTGCTGACAGTGTGGCGCCTGCTTGGTATTTTCTCTCTCTCCCTCTCTCTCTGCCCCTCCCCTGCTCAGGCTCTCCTTCTCAAAATAAATAAACTTAAAAAAAAAAAAAAAAATCATGTGGTAGAAGTCTCTTAAATGACCTGGAACAATTTTTAAAACACACATTAAGTGCAAGAATGGGACTCAATTAAACACACAGACAATATGATCCCAATTTAATAAAAATCACAGGGGTGCCTGGGTGGCTCAGTTGGTAAGCGTCTGACTTCAGCTCAGGTCATGATCTCACGATTCGTGAGTTCGAGCCCTGCATCAGACTCTGTGCTGACAGCTCAGAGCCTGGAGCCTGCTTCAGATTCTGTGTCTCCCTCTCTCTCTGCCCCTCCCCTGCTCATGCTCTGTATCTCTCTCTCTCTCTCAAAAAATAAATAAACATTAAAAAAAAATTTTTTAAAGACCTAGCAGAATAATTTAATTTGATCACCTAAAATAGAAACCAGGCATTAACATAACTGTTCTCTCTCAAATTATTTCTTCCAAAAGCCTTTCAACTAGGTCCAAGTAAAGAACTGTGTAAATTAAAAACTACTATTTTTCAATATGCAGTTTACTAAAAATCCCTATATAGAGAAATTTATAGGTTTTATGTGTCAAACCTTACTCATGTCAAGAAACTTTACGAGGACTCTTGGAAATAAATGAATTTCCCACCCCCCAAAAAACAGGAGCTATATGATAGATGATGCCTGGGCCAGATACACATATGCTCTCTAGGGGATATAAGGGGGAAAAAATGGTGAAGTTGTGTTTTTTCCCCTGCCATTGGAATATTAAACAAATGAAAAAACCTACTCTGCTCCGTCACTACACAGAAAACTTTCAGATTCACAGAACCTATGTGAAAAGATCAAAATTTCTGTCTTGAAACAGTTATGAGAATATTGACCAATAAAAGTGCTTGCTACTACCAGACACAAGACTATTTTTCTCCTGCATGATTATATAAATGGTGTTTAATTCAACTATCTTGTATCTTCTTCCTCTAAATTCCCTCAACGTAAAGGCCAAAATATAACTCTTTCAACTCTAACAATTCCCTGAGCCTAGATTGGAACTGAGCTAAATTAATAAATATTCATCGAACAGAATACCATTATAGGCCAGATAATGCATTCACATGATGCACCATGGCTCATAAATTTCTATTGTTAAAACGTACAATTCTTCCATAAACATAAGACGATGCGTCCTACCTGTATCAAATCAAATACAAACCATATAGTAATTTATAATTCAAGACCAAATACAGTTGTATATATGAATTCATGTGAACTACTGAGATTACAAAAGCAGCTGTGTATGTGTGTTAGAGACTCAGCACACACACTTATGTATTTTTTCTTAGGAAGCAAAAGTTTCTTCTATCTTCCTGATTAACGAAATCTTAGCTACAAATCTTCAATTTTACTTTGAAATTTTACATGTAAATCTTATTTAGGAAGAGTAGCTTTTGCATCATAAAAGTTTCATTTGGTTAAATTTCTCAGAGATTAATCTACTCTTAAAAGCATGTTACTTCCTATTTTTCTGGCAGAAACCATCGCTGTAAAGACAGACAACAGATTTATAGAACATCGATCAATATTCTTTTAGGGCTCAATCTTACACTGACAAAAACTAATTTAGTCTACTTGCTACCCTTGCTTTCAAGACAAATCTAAAAGCTTTGACAGTCTCAGACAACAGTAAGCAAACCAAAGTGATTGATAAAGAAGATTCTACCATATAGCATTAGATTCTACCATATATACCATCTACCAAATTTAGAAGAGATTCCCAAATCTTCCTTTTATGACAAAAAAGAACAGCAACACAGAATCAAATCATATAAGGTATGTCTAGAAAAGTTACACGTATTATTTATATAAAAACCTGTACTTAAGAGGTATTTTTGATGATGTCAGTGGTGCCACTGAAAATGTTTCATAGCCTTGAGTAATTTCAGCAGCTGTCATCATAATTCTGTTGTTTATTACTGTCATTTACAAAAGATCTAAGGAAGGAAATAAGCCAAAGTGAGATGCTTCTGCCTAACTGAAATTTTATAGCAGGATTCTGTTTTTTCATTTTTAAAGTAAGAAATTTTTCCATTAACACTTCTGACCACTGTTTTCCTTCCCCCAAAATGTAAACATTTAAAAATACGAGTTTTTTGGCTTTGCTGGTTTCTTGTCACTAAAGTACATTATTATAATTTTTTTAATGTTTATTTATTTTTGAAAGAGACAGAGACAGAGATTTCCCTGCCCCTCCCCCACAGAATCTGAAGCAAGCCCCTGGCTCTGAGCTGTCAGCACAGAGCCAGAAGCAGGGCTGGAACTGCGAACCCTGGGATCATGACCTGAGCCAAAGTCAGATGCTTAACCGACTGAGCCACCCAGGTGCCCCTAAAGTACATTATTATAGACAAAATACATAAATGGGGTTCTCATTTTTTTTGAGAGCATGACAATACTTCTACTGTATTCATTACTATGTGGTCAAGTTTCAATTGTTTGTTTTTCATTGTAATGATGATGATAACAATCACAATAATAAGGGCATTTTTATGATTTCTATAAAAACAGAGAGAATGGAGTCCAACTGACCACTTTTTATCAATGAAAAACATCTACAAATGCAGAAATAGCTGGTTATGCAATGAACTGTGAGAGCTATAAATCAGGGGTTCTGACTGCCAGTCTTCCTACCTAGTTATAATGTATCTCATTACTATTTAAATCTTCCATCAGTTTTGATAGTTCTATTAATTTTAAAAGCATAAAATAAAAGGCAATGCCTTCATTTTTCAAACCATCTCCATGGATAATTCCATGTTTCTAATGTCTCTAAAATCTAACCAGAGAATACCATTATGCAAGTACACATTTAAATCATCAATCTGATAATCTGTCCTCAAATCTGTAACAAGAAATGATGTCCAGCCTATCACAAACTCCTTTCTTAAATCATATTTCTAAAACCCCAAACATTTGCCAATCTCAGTTTTCCAAAATAGCTCTTCTGTTCTCTACATTCATCTAACAGTAAGAGCAAATAAGCAAGTAACATTGGGTTTGAGTTCCAATTTCAATAATGTGAAGACTAAGAAAAACTGAAAATCCTCCCACAACAAACAGCTAAAACATATGAAGTAACAGTAAAATAGGTATAACAACTTAGAAAGGTAAGTCTCGTAAGAGATGAGTTTCCAATCTACAATTACAATCCAATGAAAGCTAAAATCAATAATCATAGGGGCACCTGGGTGGCGCAGTCGGTTAAGCGTCCGACTTCAGCCAGGTCACGATCTCGCGGTCCATGAGTTCGAGCCCCGCGTCAGACTCTGGGCTGATGGCTCGGAGCCTGGAGCCTGTTTCCGATTCTGTGTCTCCCTCTCTCTCTGCCCCTCCCCCGTTCATGCTCTGTCTCTCTCTCTGTCCCAAAAATAAGTAAACGTTGAAAAAAAAATTTTTTTTAAATAAATAAATAAATAAATAAATAAATAAATAAATAAATAAATAAAATAAAATCAATAATCATAGCAAACTGGAATACATCTGTCTGAAATTCAGGTAGTATGTTATTGAAAATAAAACAACTATTTCAAAATATAACAATATAAAAACATTAAACATAAATCAAGAAATCACACAAAAAAAGAATAACACATTATTTATCACAAACATACGTATGCCTTAATATTAGGTAGAGTGATTCTTCCCCCTTTACTCCCCTTTTTCAAACTCAAGTGGTTTCATAATCTGGATCCACAAAACGTGCTAAGATCAGTATGACCATGATAGTAAAATTAGAGCTATAAAGTCAAAGAAAGGAAAGTTATAGGCAATTCTTACTTATAAATATAGATGCAAAACTTCAGCATAAAATTAGCAAAATGAATCAAGGAATTTTAAAAAACCGTATCATGATGAAACATGATTTATTCTAAGAATGCAAGAACAGTTTAACACAGAATACTTATTAGTGTAATCCATTACATTATTGAGTGTTATCAAGGGTCCCCAAAATCAGTAGACAAATTCACAGGACTCAGAGGCAGTTGTAATCACAGCTAAGATTTATTATAGCAACACAGTAAGAATATACAGCTAGATGGTTCAGTAAGGGAAACAGAAAAGTCAGAGTCTGGAAAAGTCCATACACAGGCTTCCTATACCTTCATTCCCCTGCCCAAAAAGAAACATACTTGGGTATGCTTCTTTCTCTAGCAAGGAAAATGCAGCCTAAGAAAGCCCACTGAGACTGAGATTAGAAGTTTTTATAGAGGGCTAGTCACACAGGCATTCTCTGCTATCACCTACCAAAGTTCTAGACTCCTAGGAAGAAAGCAGGTGTTCACCATCAATCACAATGTACAGACAGTCTAGGCACAGTTATACATCTATACCAGCTAGGTAATGTTTCAGAAGCCAAGTTCTCAAACATCAGCCAAGGGCCAACATTGCAGGCAGGACCTCATAAAAATAGCAGCCCTCGGGCCTTCTACACTAAATGCTTTGAAAAAAACATTTGGTAAAAGGATCCCAAAAATTTTTTGATAAGTTTCAACACTCATGCATCGCATAAAGCTTTGGTAATGTAAAAGAGGACCTTCTTAACATGATTTTTAAAAAATATATGAGGAAGTGGTAACCAACATCTTATCAAATGGTTAAATGTAAGAAGCATTTTCACTAAAGTCGGGAAGAACACAAGGATGCCTCTACTACTGTTTCTGTTAGGCACTATACCAGAGCTTCGTGTACCAGTCATACAAGAAAAACATAAATGAAAGAAATTAAAACTTTTTAAGATGATTATCACATAGAAAAGTCAAAAGAACTATCAGACAAACTATTAGAAACAATGAGTTCAGAATTGTTGCTGAACATAAGGTCAATAAACAGGAATCAATGTTATTCCAAATTCCTTTTTACCAATCTAAACATACACTCCTTAGAAAATATATACAATAGCAACAAAAACTACCTGAAATTTAGAAATAAATGGAACAGAAAATGTATGGATGTTAATCTTTGAAATCCAACAACTTCACTCCTAGATTTCTATAGTAAAGAAATCACTTGTGGGCAATAAGTGACATTCACTTTAGCCCTATTAATAATACAAAAAGCTGAAATTGTTGGGAGAACAAATAAACTGATTTATTCATCCAATGGAATACTACACAGAAGTTTAAATGAAAGAACTCAAGCTACATATATTGACATGGATAAATTTCAAAAACAGCATTAAGTTTAAAAAAGCAAATTACAAACAAAAAAAACAAGGGAAGTTTTAACAAGTATCTGTGGTTTTTTTCATCCTTTTTTAAAACACTGTGATACAAGGCAAATGTTGAATGTTCAATCTTAACAATGAATACATGGGTGTCCATTACAGTATTATTTTTATTTGAATTGTTTTAAAATAAAAATTAAAAACATAACTGTACACATACGTAATTTTAAAACCCAGGCATTTAACCTGGCAGGGCTGGGAAAACTGAATTAATCTACAGTCTGTGTGTGCCTTCTACTACCTCTTCTCACCACTCTTAGGGTTCAATTACCACTTAACTTACTTGGTTAACTCCCTTAGGCTAAAGAACAGTTTGATGAAGAAGATAAAACTCAACTAATTCAATTAGGTTATCTCACATAGACCTACTTCAAAAGTGCTTTTAGTGCCTTCAAAACAAAACAATATTTATATTTAAAATATACTTAAATATATATTTATTTAAATATATTTTTATTTATATATTTATTAAAATATATTTAAATATTTATTAAATTTATTTTATTAATGTATTAAAATAAAATTTATTTATATATTTATTAAAATATATTTTAAATATAAATATTGTTATCTTTAGGGACTTTTTCTTCAAAACAATTCCTGTCATAAATCCTTCTTATGCCCAGCCCAAATCACCTGAGAATCACTGATTCTCTGGGGCTGTCTTCCTTTTTAGATTCTCAAATCGCCATAATGTCTTGCCCTTCTCCATTCTAGTTGAAATTGTTTTCTTAACCCCACTCTTGATCCAATATCCCATTCCTTGGCTATAACTGCAATCTCAAGGTATGATGAGACATCCTTAGTTTCTTCCAAACTTCCTATTATTCCCCTTTCACCAACTGGTTCCTTCATATTGATAATAACTTAATGCTAGAGAAGCCACACCTTTTTTCCTTAATCTTCTAAAAAATTACCCAGTGATCAAGCAATACTTTGACAAAAGCCTGGGCTGCACAAATGAGACTTCATTACCACTAATAACTTTCTAGGTGTATCTTTTTTTGTGATGACACAAAGAAACTATCAGCACCTTCCTCTCCACAGCTCTGAAATGTTTTCACAATTTTATCAGCATCTGTTTCCTTCTTTTATCTTTAGCAAAGGATTCTCACATGCATCTGCACCCTGAAGTTCCTACCATATTGTTTCTTTGAACAATACTTATCCTCTTCACTATCGTGTTTCCTTTCCTCTTAAGCCTTAGCTGTTTGAGGTCTATGGGTGAAAGAAATCTTAAGAGTGACTGTTACTTACTACCTTTAACTTATGCATTGGTAACAACTGAAGTCACAAGTCTCATTTATAACTCTAGTTCCTTCATGGCACACATTTGCCATAGGTACTGACCACAGGAAGTCACCGTTTACTAAGTTCCTGGGCACCATCTTTTTTTATGCCATACCTGAGTGAGTACCTCCAGATATATACAGTTTCTTACTCCGTCTCTTCCATTTTCAATTCTAATCTTCCTGATAAGAAAAACATATTCTCCATACAAAAAAAAAAATCCTTCACAAGTTTTAAATCTTAAGAAAACAAGATAATTACCTTTGGAAACACATTTACATGAAGAATTTAAAGACCTGATTTTAGGTCCAGATTCAACTTATTAACACGACACCTTAAAGCAAATCACTTAACTTCTCTAAGCTTCCATCTTTTCATTAGTTTAAAAACAATGTCTGGTACATTTTCTAATATGTACAATGTCTAATCATTACACTCATTAGAATCAAATGAAGGCACATAAGATAAAGTAATAACAACAGCTAATATTTATTAATGCTCAGTGATGCCTGGCAATATGCTAAATCCTTAATTATTTTATCTCATTTAGATTTAGTCTTCACAATAACTGAAGAAAGTAGGTGTAAGTATTATTTCTATTGTGCAGATGAGGATTTCATGGCTTAGACAAAGTTAAGTAGTTAATCTAAGATCACAACTAAACAAAAGACAACTGAAATCTGAATGAAAAACAGTCTCCAAAGCCATGATTTTTACCACTTCTCCATTTTAGTTCTCAATCTATGCTAAAGGGCTTTATAGACATTAAACATTTTATACATGCAAGCTGATTATCATTATTAGTTATTATTACTCATAATGGCACTATGAATAATGACAGCATCAACCCAATAACTTTTTTTTTTTTGTCTCCAACATACAGCAGTGTGCCTTCAGTACAGGAGGTGATGGTGATGGAGATAGAGACAGATAATGCTATAATAACTATATAGTGACAGATGGTAACTACACTTATCGTGGTGAGCATTTCACAAAGTATATAAATGCCAAATCACCATGTTGTACACCTGAAACCAATATAATATAACATGTCAACTGAATTTTTTTACAGTTATAGATGTTCCCAAATCTTATTTTGCCAAGGATAGTCATTTTTTAAATGCTACTGTCAAATGAGGGTCATTTTAATACTCAAAAGCACAGAAAGAACACAATCTTAGAATAAAGTCCCTTACATTGAATAAATTTAGTTTTATAAAAACATTTTTAAAAAAGAGGACTTTTCCATATACTTGAAATAAAAATCTCAGTGAGCTCCTCTAATTAAAACCTCTAGACTAGTACCCCTGCAATGTAATGCATTCAATGTAAACTATTTTCTTTCAAGGGCAAATGTTTCAGCAGGTCAAAGAGTACTATAAAATAATCTAAAATAAATAGCCTCAATCCCACTTCACGAAATTATGTCAGCAGAAAATTTGTTACCTTGGTCTCAATTTTAAAAGATTATTTTGTAACCATGATAATTTGTCAACGTTTACTCAAAAGACGCAGTGTAGACAGCATATTCAAGTAATGCTGCAACTAAAAAGTTAATGTCAAGAGAGAAAGTCCTTTTAAGATTTCCCCAAACTGAAATGACTTACAGAACTTTCTAGCTCCTTCAGGCTTAGCTCCTTTATGGCTCACTAAGAAACCAACAATCTCCTGAAGACTAATTTAATTTCCAAGGTACCTTAAAAAATGGTGTCTATGGGGCACCTGGGTGGCTGGGTCGGTTAAGCGTCCGACTTCGGCTCAGGTCATGATCTCACGGTCCGTGAGTTCAAGCCCCACGTCGGGCTCTGTGCTGACAGCTCAGAGCCTGGAGCCTGTTTCGGATTCTTGTCTCCCTCTCTCTGACCCTCCCCCATTCATGCTCTGTCTCTCTCTGTCTCAAAAATAAATAAACGTTTAAAAAAAAAAAAAAGGAAAAAAAAAATGGTGTCCTGGGTAGCAGATACAAGTTACATGGTTACCAGAAAGATAATATGGTTACCAGCCCATTACAAATTAGTAAATTGGCACTCTAGACCAGTGTTATCCAACAGACCATTTGGCAATAATGGAAATATTCCATATCTGCACTGTTCAATAGCTGCTGGCCACATGTGGCAATTGAACACTTAGATATGTGATTATGGTAACAGAGCAACTGAATTTTTAATCTTATTTAATTTTTATTAACTTAAATTGCTAGTTGTGAATTATGGCTATTATTTTAGACAGTACAACTCTAGATTATAACTCTTTAAATTGATTGGCATGAGCCTATTCTCAAGATACTAACTGCTCCTGAATGAACTAAAAATATCCAGATCCTACTGCTATAGACCTGAAGTCTGGACCCTGGACCCAGAATGACTCCATGCAGACAATGTTAGGGTCAGCCTGAAACATCACCTCACTTTACCACAACTTCACTGTCACAATGCTCACCTATACACTCAACTTTCCCCAACCTATCTGTGTCACACAGACCACAAAGCATTTTTCATCTAGTGGGTTACTTTCTCTTTGCCTCCTCTTAATCAAATTGACAGAAACTAAAGCACATTCCAAAGGCATCAAGCAGAGCTGCTAAAATGAAAAGGAGACAGTGGAGAGGCATGCTTTTGCACTAACCTTTCATGTCTAAAGACATGGATTCAAATATAAATCAAACACTGAAGCTTGGTAGTCACATCCAAAACCCCAGGTGGATATGCATCCTAGTCATAAAACTCTTACAATATGACAAGCTGAAAAACGCAGCAGATGGGAACAATGGGCAAATCTGCTCAAGTAAGGCCCACAATCATTAAAAGGCTGGGTCATGGACAATGAAAGTAGAATAAATGTTCCAGAAGTCTGGCCTTTGATTATTTTCACAAATCAATTCAAACAGAAAGATACTATACTTGTAAATATTAAATAGGAAAATGTAGAGCGGGGGTAGAAAAGATAATTAGGAAGAAATGGATGGGAGAGGAGTATATTTTAATGAATTCATTTCTCCCTATTCCCTGCTAAATCTAAGAAATCCAACTTTTAAAAAATAAGAACCAAACTGAAGACTTCCAATTTGTTTCCTTTTCTCACAAGCGTTTCCTCAAAGGAAAACTAGGCATGTTCACAAAATGATGTAAAATCATTAGAGAGGTTAATTCCACTAAACTCCCTCTGAAAGGGTTTGACTTTTAAAAATATTCAACCTAAAAATCAGGCTTTTAAACTTCAGTTGTTCATATTGCAGTTATAATACAAACTTCATAGTTAAGCAAGCAATAAGTGAGAATAAAAATATTTAGTCCAGCTGGAGTTTGAGGTTCTTTGCTTAATAATTATCGAACACCATCTTTTCACAAGTCATTTAAGTAGTTCATCTTCATTTCACAGTCCTCTTGTCCCATTATCCCCAGGCAGCCAAGACTGAAGCACTTCTATAACTGAATAGACTTTCTTACACTGCATTTTGAAAATTGTCTCTGTGCTATTTATTTTGGCTCATGGGTACAATGCATGGTAACTATGCTTTGCTATTATTAAGATTTATGTGCACCTATCTACTCTGAGTCCAACTGCCTTCTCAACAATTAGAAACAATCATGGTAAATTCACCGGCTGGAAAATCAAAGTACAAGAAATAAACCATTCGGTTCTAACCATTTAAGTCTCTTCTACTGGAATACTTATTTATTTTCTTAAAATGGTAGTGTGAGAAATTTGAGTATTATATCTAAAATCTGTTCTTACTGTATACAAATGGAAACACAATCATACACATTCTTTCCCAGTTCTTAAAAATGTACTGTACCAAAGACAACTTCAAAGTGTTTTGTGGAAGAGAATGCCAATCTAAAAGAACAAAGTTTTTAATGTGGAACCAGAAAAATGAGAGGGGCAGGAGAATAAGGGGGAAAGAGAGCTACTGTGGCACAATTTTCAGAACAAAAGAAATATGGAAGTATAATTTTAAGTTCAGGTATAACAAATACCAAAGTATACTGTCTCTGGTATGAGACAAGAGACACAGACTCAGGAAGCCAGCCTGAAAAAGGTGTAACTAAAGAAGGTACGAATCAAACAACAACAACAAAAATAAAATCTAAGAGCACAGCCATATCATTCCTATTAGGCAGGTCGGAATAATACTTTTGGCATACAGATCACAGAAGGAATGACATGAACACAGCTCATTCACAACTGCAAATAGATGATCACATGTTTATTCTCTACTAAAGTGATAACTGTAAAATCCAGTTAGATAAACAATCCTGATCATTTGTTATTTCAGTATTCTTAGAATAACAGAGTATGAATAGCTGCTACACAGGACCTACATAGGAATCATCCATTCTAAACTTCTGATTTTACGGGCTCAAATTTTCTGTGAGTCAGTGGGATGGCCAAGTCTCTGACTCATACCACAGTGCTCTTCCCACTGAAAAGTGCTTCCAAGTGCCCAAGCTTCCAATTTCATCAAACCTAAGACATCATTTTTTAAAACATGTTCTTCCTCCACAGCAGCAGGCTTTGAAAAGGTTTTGAAATCTCAAACAGCATGACGAACTTCTATACAGAAAGAATGAAACACATTAGCCAAAAGTGCCAAGAAAAAGAAAGAGCTTCCTTCAAAGAGGGAACAGT
This sequence comes from Felis catus, assembly GCF_018350175.1. Classification (NCBI taxonomy): domain Eukaryota; kingdom Metazoa; phylum Chordata; class Mammalia; order Carnivora; family Felidae; genus Felis; species Felis catus. Next base: position 62,613,029 of record NC_058379.1, on the reverse strand, counting down.
TCTTTCAACAATGCTACAAACACGATGTATTTTCCATGTAAGAAAAGTAATTACTGGTTTTAATAGTTTTTCTTTCGTCTCTGGGGAACACTGAGGTAACACTAAAGCAAGAAGTCACAGCATAGCAAGTTCTGAAGCTTCCATTCCACTCAGAAATAACAAGTACAATTCTGTTAGGAGCAAAGAACTTTGAAAAGAGCTCATTTACAAATAGCCTCAGAAAGGCTGTAAGATGCTTATTCTCATTAATTTTTACACCCATTTTAAAGATTTAGAAATTAATGGATAAAAATTTATTTGAAAACTGTTATCCACTCTGGGAAATACAGACAACATTAAAATTTTAGTATCTCTTAAAAAAGTAGGACCAAACTTGCCATATTCTTCAATATAAAGAATTTAGACAGTTAATGATTACTATCAATTACCAAACATGTTAAGAAAGCTTCTTCCCAACATCTTATTTTGCTCTGCATATGGTTACTCGTCGTTTCCAGAGTTGCAAATGTGCACTAAGAACCAAAAGAATAAATGTGAACCCATAAAACTCTTTAAGCGGTTATTGTTTCAATCATAAAAAAAGTTGATCACTATCAAGTCACATCTTTTTTTCCTACCATAAAATTCAAAATATAAAAATGAGAAATACTTAACATCGTGCTACCTTACAAATCCAGAAAAGTCCAGTTCAAACAAATTCCTATGCTGCATATACTGCTTTTTGAAAAATGGCATAGTCACCTGTTATAAAAATTATATCTGAATCTTCCAACAAAAATAATTGGAGAAAAAAAAATTAGGAACATATGGACAGAAACATAAATAATTCATTTAAAAGAGAACCAAAATGGATGTATTTCTTGACTCTCCTTGTTACCCCCTCAAATTTGGAATTTCATCCATAATATGCATCACATTGCTGTTCGCAAAAAACAGAAAAAAATTTTAAGAGCTTTACTTCTTCCACACATGCTACCTTCCTCCTGCATTGGAGATTTAACCTTCTGTGACCCACATGCTATAAATGAGCTGATTCTCATAAAATTTCTATAACTGTTCCAGGTTTATAAAAGTCACAAAGTGTAGCATAAAGTCCATCACCAAGATAAACTCTTAAAAAGAAGGCTGACATATGAAAAGCTTGAGAACTTTTCTGTATCCCATGTAAAAATGCAAACAAAACCTCAGAATGAGTGGCTGAATTAGAAATTAAATTCTAATTATGGGGGGAGGGAAGCTGACAACAGTAATTTGCTTAAGTAGCTTATGAGGAAACCATGACATACATCACTTTTCCATAAAAGAGCAATACAAAAATCACAGAATGAACTTGACAATGAAAATTTTATGTTGAAGAACAAAGCAAACCCAATGCAAGTACTTATTCTTGATAATTAATATTTCTTCCATATGTAGGTTAAGACAACAAGCTGTAAAATGCTTGGCATGAAAACTTTCTCCAGACACTAAAGAGTTATCCACACGAACAAGATTGCAAAGGAAATTTACATGTAAGAATTAAAAGAGAGTCTCTTAATAAAAGAATTGTAAAAGGATCTTTAAGCAGTATCTAGCATAGCGCTTTGTGAACATTCATCACATAAGATATATTGTTGTGAGTTAAACACAGAATTGAACCTACCTTTTTTCCTAAATGGAAACACTACATTAAAACAATTTTTTGGCACAAAAACAGACAAATCAATGAAACAGAATAAAGAACCCAGAAAAGGACTGACAGACGTATGGCCAACTCATCTTTGACACAGCAGGAAAGAATAGCCAATGGAATAAAGATATTCTCTTCAGCCAGTGGTGCTGGGAAAACTGGACAGTGACATGCAGAAGAATGAACCTGGACCACTTTCTTACACCATACGCAAAAATAAACTCAAAATGTATGAAAGACCTAAATTAAACAGGAAGCCATCAAAATCCTCGAGGAGAAAGCAGGCAAAAACCTCTTTGATCTTGGCCACAGCAACTTCTTACTCAACACGTCTCCAAAGGCAAGGGAAATAAAAGCAAAAATGAACTATCGGGACCTCATCAAAATAAAAAGCTTCTGTACAGCGAAGGAAACAAATAGCAAAATGGAAAGACAACTGACGGAATGGGAGAAGATATTTGCAAATGAAATATCAGATAAAGGGTTAGTATCCAAAATCTATAAAGAACTTATCAAACTCAACACCCAAAAAACAAATAATCCGGTGAAGAAATACGCAAAAGACATGAATAGACACTTCTCCAAAGAAGACATCCAGATGGCCAACCGACACATGAAAAAATGATCAAATCACTCTCATCATCAGGGAAATACAAATCAAAACCACAATGAGAAACCACCTCACACCTGTCAGAATGGCTAACATTAACAACTGAGGCAAGAGCAGATGTTGGCGAGGATGCAGAGAAAGAGGATCTCTTTTGCACTGCTGGTGGGAATGCAAACTGGTGCAGCCACTCTGGAAAACAGTTTGGAGGTTCCTTAAAAAATTAAAAATAGAACTACCCTACGACCAGGCAATTGCACTACTAGGTACTTATCCAAGGCATACAGGTATGCTGTTTCGAAGGGGCACATGCACCCCCATGTTTATAGCAGCACTATCAACAACAGCCAAAGTATGGAAAGAGCCCAAATGCCCATCGATGGATGAATGGAAAAAGAAGATGTGGTATATATATATACAATGGAGTATTACTCGGCAATCAGAAAGAATGAAATCTTGCCATTTGCAACTGCGTGGATGGAACTACAGGGTATTATGCTAAGCGAATTAGAGAAAGACAAATATCATATGACTTTACTCATATGAGGACTTTAAGACACAGAACAGATGAACACAAGGGAAGGGAAGCATAAATAATATAAAAACAGGGAAGGGGACAAGACATAAGAGATTCTTAAATATGGAGAACAAACAGAGGGTTACTGGAGGGGTTGTGGGAGGTGGGGGATGGGCTAAATGGGTAAGGGGCATTAAGGACTCTACTGAAATCATTGTTGCACTATATGTTAACTAATTTGGATGTAAATTAAAAATAATAATAATAATAAATAAATAAATGAAGCATTTTTTAAATTAAAAGGTAGTAATTCAGTCTGCTTACAAAAAAAAGAGACAGGGGAGGTGTGAGAGCCATTTAGACCAGCTAGTAATACAAGGAATCTTTACCTCCAAGCAAGCAATGTAAGAATCTGTAGCATGTAACACCTGCATCTTTAAGACTATATCACCAAAAAAAAGTGGTTATCTTGAAAATATCACCAAAAGCTCCACAGTTTCAAATCTGACAGAATTCAAACACAAAGGGCTATGTGCTATATAATTCAATTTTTTGAAACGTCCAGAATAGGAAAATCCACAGAAATAAAAAGTAGATCAGTAGTTGCCAGGAACCAAAGAGAAGAGGGAACGGGGATTGACCACTAATAGGTACAGTGCATGGTGACATATTTGATGAAAATGTTCTAAAATTAAATAGTAGTGTGACTACATATTCAACTTTTAGTGAATTTACTAAAAGCAACTCAACTATACATTCTCTAAGGGTGAATTTTATGGTATGTGAATTATTATTTCAATAATATTCTTATTAAAAATTAAAATAGGGGCACCTGGGTCGCTCAGTGAGTTAATCAAGAGTCAGTCAGATTCTTGATTTCAGCTCAGGTCATGGTTCCTGAGCTTGAGCTCCGTGTCAGCTCTGCGCTGACAGTGCAGAACCTACTTGCGATCCTCTTTCCCTCTCTCTCTCCCCCTCCCCTACTTTCCCTCCATCCCTCTCATTCTCTCTCTCTCTCTCAAAATAAATAAACTTAAAAAAATTAAATTTAAATTAAAAAATAATCGGACAAATCATAATGTCATTTGTACTATAGTACACATTCAGAACTTTCCACCTGATCCAAATTTCTTGTTTACCTTGGCAAGGCGGCTCATCTGATCTTCTGAGAGAGTACTGCTTGTTCTGCCAGGAGTTTTTGTGGGTTCTGATCCATCTGCTTCTACATTAGGCCAGACTTTCAAGTCGTGCATCCCTTGGCGAAACATGCTAGGCGAAAAGATAGTGTTCAGGGTAGAAGTAAATTAATGCAGTTCATTATAGGACATTTAGGTTCCTAAAACAGAGAGAATTCCACACAGGAAAATGCATGTCTGTCTTGCCAAGCCTGAAACCTCCAGTGGGTTGTAAAGCAATTAACTAAGCAACTAAAATCCATGTTAACACTGTTTTTTTACATGCCATTCTTTTCCCCTCCACACAGAACTATTACAGAAATCCTACAAGTAGAGTAGAAATAGAACGTTCCGTAATGGACCACACTCACATTTCATCATTTCAGTGGAGATCTGAGAAATAATAGAGACCAAATTCCTATCAAATAAAAGAATGTCACATTTATAATAACTGAAACCAAATTTAAATGAATACATAACTCTCTACTTTCAGTGACAATTCAGCACAGTAGAAGGTGAAGTCAAAATGCTGGGATCTGAATCCCAGCAGTGCCATCAACTATTACCTACATGACCTTGGGTATATTACCCAACCTCTATGTCTCAGTTTTCTCATCTATAAAATAAGATTATAAAGAGTACCTGTATCTCAGAGTTGTTAGAAAAATTAAATAGATCGGTAGAAGTAAGAAGTACTTAGAACCGTGCCTGCAACACAGGAAGTATTCAATAAATGTTAGCTATTATCAGCCTTTCACTAGGTATCATGATTTCTCTATCTTCTTTTGCACAAGAGATAGGTCTAAAACAGAATACAAATGCAGATTCGTATAAGAAAAAAATCCCATGTATATGAATCAAGAGATTTAACATACAGCCAAAATTCAATCTGAGGATGGTGAGATCCTGCTTTATAGTGAAAAACTATATATATGATTATTGATGGCCAAATTTCCTTCAAAAGCTACCAAGAAGATCTAGAGTAAAGGTTGAGCAAAGTCATAAAGGAGATTTAGACAACTGTTTTTTAAATATGCTACTACTAAGTGTCTGAGTGTTTTTTCAGGGAAGGATTAGAGATGTCCTTCTGTTAGTGTGTTCTCTTTTTTCTTAAGTGTTGTTGTTGTTGTTGTTTTTTAAACAAGACCTTTCAAACAATATAAAGTCTATCAAAGAGCATCCTCCCAAAGCTCAAAGAGCAAGCTGATGACTGCAATGGAAAAAAATAAGACTGGAAGTGAGTAGGCAAGTCCAAAGCATTTTGCACACTCTCACATTTAATAATTTTTTTTAAAATAAAGTACATTATGGGGTGCCTGGGTGGCTTCAGTCAGTTAAGCGTCGGACTTTGGCTCAGGTCATGATCTCATGGTTCATGAGTTCAAGCCTCGAGTCAGGCTCTGTGCTGACAGCTCAGAACCTGGAGCCTGCTTCAGATTCTGTGTCTCCCTCTCTCTCTGCCCCTCCCCCACTCATGCTCTGCCTCTCAAAAATTAATAAACGTTAAAAAAAATTTTAATAAAGTACATTACATATATTGATACAGGATTTTTCCATCTTTAAAAACATTATACTTAACTATAAAAGGCTTACATAAAATTTTTAAGCCATTTATTATCATGTTCTGACTAATGGAAAATTTCTTCACAGATTTTTCCCAGATAATAAAGAGGATTTTCACTGATTCTGTAATGTATATAAGCAATGATGCCATGAACAATGAGAATGGAATGATAAACGATAGCTACAAGCTCATGAGCACAGTAAGACTAAGGTATAACCATATTTGTTACAAGGTCTTTAAGGCTGGCAATAAACAGGTGGCACCCAGCAGCCATGCAAAAGCTTACCTTAGAGGCCCCCCAAAAATGCACTGATTAGTTGTAAAGAATAAAAATTCTCAAGATTTATCTACCATATTAAAGATCAAAAAGTTTGGGGCGCCTGGGTGGCGCAGTCGGTTAAGCGTCCGACTTCAGCCAGGTCACGATCTCGCGGTCCATGAGTTCGAGCCCCGCATCGGGCTCGGGGCTGATGGCTCAGAGCCTGGAGCCTGTTTCCGATTCTGTGTCTCCCTCTCTCTCTGCCCCTCCCCCGTTCATGCTCTGGCTCTCTCTGTCCCAAAAATAAATAAATTTTAAAAAAAATTAAATAAATAAAGATCAAAAAGTTATATTACAAAAAAAGCACATATGCCAGCCTTTTATAAAGTTCACTTTCTTTCAAATCAGGTATAGATTCAATATCAAGCAGACCTGCTTAGTCTCTAAGAAACTGGGTACAGTGAAGCAATAATGCCACTTTAAATGAATATCCTTACATGTACCTTGAGAAACAGCAGAAGGCCTGCCTTCCTTCTCTCTACCTCTGTATCCCCCAGTGAATACTGTGACTGGCTGAATGTAACTAAATCAAAAATAAGTACATTTGGCAGGAAGTCAGTTTACTAAATGATTTAGGTGCCTTGGGATGAATCTGGAGAGAAGATTTAAGGATACGGGACGTGGAGGGAAGGGGTGATGCCAAGTGACTCAAATGATCAAGTGAACATATTACTTTCTTTTGACACTAATGGAACCTTTGCAGAGAGTTACACAGCCTCCAGGTGGCAAGCCAAAAGATGCTCAGAGCATCATGTCCACTTGGGAAATTAAGCCAAACAGGCAAGACAAAAGACACAGCATAGCAGGATCTCCTTCGGACTCCAGCGGAGGCCCCAGCAACAGCTGCTGCTGACGTTCCAGCTCCCAGTGCCAAGCCACTATCACAGCCACTGCCCTGACTTTCAAATTCACATGTGGAAAAACATCTGCACGAGAAATCTGCAGCCTGCTTATGGTTCTCTGCCAATTCAATCTAATGATCAATCCGTTTTTTAGCTACTTAGAAATCTCACCAACTAGACTTTCAAAATGAGGACAATTAGTCATTCTGGCTGTATCTTAAGAGATGAGTCTTTCAATTATTAATTATACTATTCTCCAAGAAGCACTGCTTCACACAGACTCAAGTAAACAAAACAGACATTAGCAAATACCAAGAGTTGACAGTCACAAGGTTCCCAATATTATAAGACAACTATCACATGCTTTGAAGACCACTTCTTAAAAACTAAGTCCATACCAGCCCTACTTAGGGGAAAAGGTGAGGAGCAACTGGGGTTATGTAATGGTTCAAGAAACATCTGAAGAAACTACAGTCTAAAGCAGTTTCCTTAAATCACAAAAACCGTGGTGGCACGTGACATGATTTTTAACGGTAGGAAGGAAAAAAAAAAAAACAACTGCAGCAGCTTCCTGCTGAGGCCACCCAAAAGATGGATGCCACTCTCTCTGCCGAAATGTCAGCAGCAGCATGCAGAGAAGCAGCTGTGACCCCGCAGTACCAGCAGAGGTGTGTACCCTGCCACAACACCTGAACATCCTGAGCAGTCACACACAAAGCTGCACACAGTCTAGTACCGTGCCAGGAGACGCCTGGGCTTACATGCAGCACAACCCAGTTCATCTCAAGGAAAGGCCCCAGGACACACAGAGAAAAAGGACTTATTTCAATTTCATAAAGTTTCTTATGCTTCCTTTTTCTGAGGTGAAGGTCAGGATAAACGTCAACCTAGAGGGAACAGGAGTAGATGATCCACCTTTTCTTCATTCCTTCCCCACTGTTCAAAGTATCAGAGAAACCTCTATTGAAATCTGATGTTATCATTTGGCTAACTGACATACAACCACATAGGAGCTATGTGTTTTGTTTTTGTTTTTGTTTTAAAAGTGAGCTAATTCAGATAATCAAGTACAGAGATACTCAGTACAGAGATAAGGCAGGAATTCGGAAAGTAATAAGTCAACCAGTCCTATTTGAGAAACCCTGCTCTAAGTGAGGGAGGTGCACAGAGTCGGTACCAATCTCCAACACGTTTTATTTTCACCTGACACCTCATGTGTTCAGGACATGGACGGGCCGCATGACCTAATGTCCAGTTAAGAGTTATGAAAAAACAGAGGACTCTCCAAGATTCAAAGTCTTAATTTACTTAATATCAGGAAAACTAAATGAAGTTGAACTCCCACCTATTGCTACCACTACCTTCATGGAAATATTTGGTGTTTAATTACTTCTTAAAGTACAACAAATACTACTGACTCATGTTTCAGGCACATTTCCATCATGGTTTGGATGAGAGGTAAAGGAATGCTTCCTTTACTGGGGTTCATACAGAAATACAAATCAAGCGGGCAACAGGATGAAAGAAACTCTGAAAACAACTGCTGGCATAAGTTCTACAAGTCGACTATTATAAAAAGGTTAATGCAGCGTTTCCCAAAATGTTGATCCATAGGCCACAGCATCACTCGGGATCCTGCTTACTAAAAATGCCGAATCTTGGGCCTCATGACACCCTCACTGAATTAGTGAGAACACAGGAAGATGACTGTCTAGTGAGCTTCCCAGATGCTTCTTATTCATAGGTTGATTACTACTGACTTCGTGTACTTTTCAAAAACTTGCCAAAAGTCAAGTAAAACTGGGTCACAAATGTTAATTTGAGAAAGAAAGAGTTTGTTTGGCTTTAGGCAGTTCATTTTACTGCACTTCTGTGGAAATTTCGGTTGTCTCATACTTACTGTCTAGTCCAATTGTCTCCTGAAACTATATCCTAAGGTCATCTAAATGCAGAGGTGTGCTTTTATGACAAAACCTCCAGCTGATTTTCCAAAAGGGAAACCACTTATAAAGAGGTCAAGAGGAAAAACCAAGAGGTGTATCTGTTGTTTCTCAAGAACATTTAACCACTAACTACACAGCAAGAGTAATAAACTGTTGTGCACTTTTTTACTGTGTGGCAAACCCCACCCTAGTAGAGTACAGCAAAAAGGAACAGACACTCTGGAAAAGGAACAATACTGACTTAGTGACATGTCCATTCTAATGTAACATGCTATTTTAACCAAATTATATGTAATGTGTCAGACTATGTCTAAATTTGTTCTTTCATGAATTTCAGTAATAAATATCTCTTTAATAATTACATCAAACAAAAATACCTTCACATTATTAAGCAACCAAAGTATTCTAAATGAAATTACATCTAGATTTTGTTCATGAGTTGAAGGCTTTCTAACACACCCTATCCCTGGATGGCAAAATTCAATATTACAAAGGTGTCAATTTTCTCCTTTAATTAACATATCTAATTCAATACAATTTCCTAACAAAATAACAGTGAGCTTTTTTTATTTGAAGAAATAATAAAAAGTTTATCTAACAAACAGAATATCCAGAGAAATTATAAAAAGGCAAATAAGGAAAATGCTCCCCATCTAATATTAAAACATTTTGTAATAGTATTCAAGACTAACAGAATAGTTCAGAAATAATGTTGAAGCTAATATTTACTGAACACTTATTAAGTTAATTATGTGTCTTCAGTAATTTATCATCATAAACTACTCTATAAGATAAATATTGTTATATCATTTTAGAGATGAGGAAACTGAGGCAGCAGGATATTAAATAACTTGCCCAAGGGTACAAAGATAATAAACAAATGAGCCAGGATTTGAACCCAGATAATCTGGTTCTCCATGCTGCATCCCTAACCACCACCGTATGATATACTACACTGTTTCTCTTAGACTTCAATATGTGATGAACTGAATATATAAGGGTACCATTTCAAAACATTTGGAAACAAAGCCAATTTAATAAATAGTGTTAAGACAAGTAAGTAGCCATTTGTCAGTCTTCTGGTTTTTTTTAAGTTGATTCTCAATACATCACCCCTTTCAGAAAGTGATTTTAGATGAATCAAAGACTTAAATAAGAATAAAAATCATAAGAGGAAATCTCTTTTAAAATTAGAAAAGGACTTTCTAAAACAATTCACAGCCCATAAAAATAAAAGCTGATCAACATGATAATTTAAGGTCCATGAACAGCAAGCAAACAAATAAATATATACTAATTCAAAAAAAGTCGAACAGGAAACACAGTATTTGTAACATGTAACATGCAAATGGCTAATTTCATTAATCTACAAATAACACCTATACATTAGTAAGAAACCTGACAACTCAAAAAGAAAGCAGAATTTTATGGCATGTGAATTATATTTCACTTTTTGAAAAAATAGGTGGACATCAAAAAGCAATCACAGAAACATACACAAACAGTAAACGAACATATTAAAATATGACCATCTTCGTTTAAATTTAATGATGTGCAAGTTAATTCAGGCAATAACATTATCTGACTTTAAAAACACAAATTAATAAGTCTGATAATACCTAGATTAAGTTCTCTACCTATTTTGCACTGAAAAGAAGTAGGGTTTCAGAGATTCCAGTTCGGGGATGAGAAACTGCCCAATTAGCCTGAAATAGTGTGTCAACCAGACAGCAAAGAAGGTACGAATGACTACTGGAGTACTGTCACAGAACCAGGGAGGGGATAAGCTTGAAGGAACTATTACCGACCAAAAATGGGAGTGTTTGAACACTGTGAAATTAATTAAAACATTTCAAAAATGTTTAAGACTAAAAGTTAATGACAAAACTTAAAAACAAAAAGGAAAAAAAAAAACCTCCATCATCAAATAGACAAGTTATCAGAACACCAACTCATTCTTAAAATTGGTAAAGGAGAAAAAAGTGAACATTCATCTGCCTTTCCTATATAAACAGTGTACCGAGATAACTCAATACCTGATGAAAGACCACGTTCTTTAGAGGAAAACCCCAATTAATAAACACAGAAAAGAATAATAGAATATCACCAATTCTCTAAAGATAGTGATCCTTCTGTTCCAGGAGAAAAAAGGAGAAAAAATACCTTTCAGGATTATGCTTTTGTTGTTGTTGTTGTTGTTATTGTTTTACAACAAACTTCTATTATCTGTAAATTTTTAAAAACTGAGCTGACACCTTTTCAATGATACAGTCACAGTGATATAATCACTGTCATTATTAGCAATGCTTTTTAACTCTGCTTATTGCCCTGTCACTACTTTGAGAAAGCAAAAAAAAAAAAAATGCTTTAACAATGCAATTACAGTATACTCCAAAGAGCCTCTTTTTCTAGCAAGATTCGAATTTCTAATGACTATTTTCAAATAGAAATCATATTACCAATCACTAACTGTATAGTAACTGAAGTTGCGTTTCTTAATTAATCTACCTGCATATCCCATAGGAAATTTGTGTCAAATTCAGTCTCAAGAATAAAGGAATCATATATACCAAATATGTTTTTGCTTCATAGGACACAGAGCACCAGAGTGGGTATAAACTATTAAAGCTCTCCCAAAAAGAAAAGCTCTCCCAACATTCCTAAAAGATCAGAAGAAAAGAATGCTTACCCATATTTTCCAAAGAGCGAAACCGTTGTTCCTCCCACAGGCACTGCCTTCCCTGGTCCATACACATCCCATATAGTGAGGGCCACTTGGGCATTCCTGGGCAGGTCTGGGTATTTTACAGGCAGTTTTAGCCATTCATTCCAGCTATAGAAATAAAGTCAACATAAACATAAAGCTAAGGAAATAAAGTGTGTGTGTGTGTGTGTGTGTGTGTGTGTGTGTGTGTGTGTAAACTTCCTTTTAAATTAACAAACCATACTTCTGTATGATTTGTCGAGAGAAAATGTTCCAAAAGATTAGGTTGGTACTACAAAAAATGTGACACTTACCTCGATTCTGATGGAGGCAACTTCAATTTTAAATACAGAACACATGAAAAAAAAAATAATGAAAAGCCAAGCTCATGAAAATTTACACTGGTATGCTTTAATCAAGAAATTCACATATCACTAAGACACAGGAAAGTGATAATGGCTAATAAAAATCTGGTAAAACACAAGCATGTTAGATCCAAACTTGTTTTGAATGTAAGTATGATTATCTATAAGCATTTTCCAGAACACAGTTTTTACATTATAAAGAGAAAAAAAAGAATTATTCAAAATTCTGCTGAGGATAGTATGGTCCCATATTATACAAGAGTACCTAAACAAAGGAGAAAAAAACAACCAAAACCCTAAGGAGGTCAAAGTAGACTATCTACTACCACCCTAACATGAAGAAGTTACCAGACTGCTCTGGACAAATATATGACAATTTTTTACATATTTTTCTGTTCCTCAAGTTATTTCATCAATACTGATAATGCAAAGCTATCAGGTGTCACATTTTTAAAGCATACCTGTATGTATGATTTCACTAAAGAATGTTCATGCTTAATAATTTAGTAATAACACAGCTCTTTTTTTATTTCTATTTATCCCTGCAAATTTTCTTCTGCATTCAAACTTCATACTGAATCTATTTGACAATTTCAACTCCCTTAAACAACAGATGGCTTTTAAAATCCCAAAAGAAAATTATGCAAACAATACACAAACTAATACCCAGAAGACACACAGAACTGTTTCTCTCTGTTTACTCAAAATTATTCTGTTTGCTCAAAATTATTATCAAAGGGGCATATCCCAGTCTAGGTCAAATACATCTGCATCAGTAAGAAATCGAACAGAATTTTCAAAAACTTAAAGGATAAATCATTTATGCCCACCATATAAATTCAAGGACCTACAGGAAAATTAGACATGACTACCAATTTAAAGGAGAATCAAAAGTTATTAAATCCTTTTCTTCTATGAAGAACTTAAAAAAATAAATCATCTCTCAAAAAAGCCTTTCTCAAAAAAGCCATTCTTCACTAGATAAACTTCAGGAACTAAATGAATTTATTTAATTACCGTACACAAGGTGGGTCTGACTGAAAGGGTAAATACTAAGCAGTATCATCTTGTGCCAAGGAAAAAAAAAAACACAAAAATTAACTAATACAGGCTAAAGACAGAAAAATCAACAACAATATCCAAAATGAACTATGGAAATTCTCACTTCTATATTCTGTCCTTTGACTAAAGAACAATATCTATGACCACACAATCATCTGCCTCAAACTTGTCATCTAAAAACACACCCCCACACCTTTTTAAAATCAAATTAACTATACTGTAACCTGTTTTATATACTGGACTGCTGCAGAAGAGTTCTTTTGAAGAAAATCAATCTGCAGATATATGATTTCAAAACTCTAGATTTTCCAGAAATTATGGAAAGATCTGATCAGATATCAAGAAGATATAAATTCTGAACCCCATTTTGTTCTCTCCCTCTCAGCACATCAGGCCTTCCACACGCCCCAACCCTCACTGAGCTAGAGACTAAATCTAGTTGGCAACTTTCAAAACATTTCAATATTCTGAAGCCTGATTCTGCATGGCTGGATTCTCACCACCCCACATATGACTGTACTAACCTTCTTGTCTGACCAGTGCACTCCTAAATCCTACTTTTGTCATTTCTTAATTATATTAGATTATCAGTCTGTTTCTCTCTCTAAAGTCATGTTACATCCTTTATGGGACAGGAGAGAATATAAATTAAAAAAAAAAAAAAGATTTAAACCACTTGCCTACAGAATAATACTTACATATAAAACATGGAAATCTGCAATATTCCACACAAATGACAACTCTATTTAAATGTAACTAAAGTACAAGATTCCCCACTATGGACAGGATAGAATAGGAGAAGATAGAATAGACTTGGGTAAATTTTGGATGAATCCTTACTATTTGAACTCTCACAAGTCACTATCAGAATCTCAAAAATCAGATTCAGATCATTAGGAATCTCAACTATCCAAAAATACGGTCTAAACTAAGGAAATGCAAAATTTTACATTGTAAGAGATCCTTTTACAGTATAATTTATTTTTCCTAAGTTTACACTATTTCTTTTTTAAGTGTATAAAAGGTGACTGTGAAAAGTTTGCCCTCAAGCATTTTAGGAGGGCAATTTTTGGTTTGATAAACTGTAAAAAATTCACCTCTTAAATACCAAAAAGCAGGGTGTACAAAATCTACAAATGTCTTCCCCCTGAGCCAAAAGAATATATTTAAAAGAAACAAATAAACCAAACAAAAAGCCTATCCTCATATTAACCCAACAGGAGGTATTTTCTCACCCTATCTCCTACACAGATGTGTTGAACCTTTCAATTAAAAGAAGCCCCTTTAATTATTCTGCAGTACTTACTTGTGTAGTAATCACTCACTTGTGTAGTCACAATTTTAAAAATATAAAAAAAATTCAAACTTCAGGACAGTGAATATGGCAGTCTATATCTTTCAACAATACATAACACATAAGAAATGAAGAAAGGAGTTGGCAAATGGGAAAAGACTTGAATCTCCCTGTAACTAGGAATATGCTTTTTCTCTAATTTTCTTTATTGCCAAGGCATGAAGCAAAACCACTATACAATTTCCCTCACCAAGAAAAGTGGAACTCACCATAAATGTTGATGGTCTAAACCTAATTTGTAGTTTTAAAGTCTTTTTTGAAGTTATAAGCCACCTCAAAAAATCTAATAAAAGCTTTGAGCTCTGTCCTTGTAAAAATGCACAAGATACAAAATTCTACATACAATTGCAGGTTTTTGCACATTTCCTGATTCCAGTTTAAAAACCTGATATAATTAAGGAATCCTGGTCCATTGCTTTAGATGTAATTATGTATTATAATTATGTACTGCAGTTTTGTTTAACAAAAGAAATACACAAAGGGAGGCCTGGGTGGCTCAGTCAGTTAAGCATCAGACTCTTGATTTCAGTTCAGGTCATGATCTCAGTGAGATCGAGCCCTGAGTCGGGGTCCACGTTAGGCGTGGAGCCTGCTCAAGATTCTTCATCTCCCTCTGTCCTTCCCCCTGCATGTACATATTCTCTCTCTCAAAAAAAAAAAAAAAAAAAAAAAAAAAAAAACACAGAAATGATAAAATATTTAGAATATGCTTTAAAATAACTGGATATAGATGAAACACGATTGGCTTTGATTTAGTAATTATCAAAGCCAGGTGATAGAGTCTTGGAAGTTCATTGTATTATTCTCTCTACATTTGCAGGTTTGAAATTTTCCAAAATAACAAGTATATACATATATATATACTTGAGTGTGTTTGTGTGTGTTTATAGCTATCCACAAAAGGACTACTAAAGAAATTACACTATTAAAATAGTTGGTTTCAACGAAGCCAGATCACTAGAGCTCAGATTTCTGCTCTGAAAAAACCCTTCTCAACCTACTAGACCACACTTGGTAAACACAGGGCTGTACCCTCAACCTGGTAGTCCATTTGGTCACACCCTTTTTTCATTAACACTGTGGGCATAAGCTTTTTCCTTAAGAGGCACATAACCTGTGAATCCTGCAGAGAGCCTACCAGGGTGCTGAATAACCCTCATGGGTAGAGCAACAAAACTGCACCACATAATCTATCAAATAAGAGGAGACAAGAGTTTGATTTCAGGACCCACAACAGTGTTCTGGAAAAACAGGAACTTCATGTTCACTAGATTTACCTTCCAACCCAACAATGGTCTGCTAATGTACCATGCTCAATAAACCATGAACTTTTTTTTAAGTTAGCTTCATATTTAAAATAATAATAAAAATCCGATCCGAACAGATGACAACAGATCTCTCTCTCTGAAAATCTGAGCTACAAACATCAGGTTGGACAACATTTCAGACAATCCAGGAGTGTTCACGTGTTCAGGGAGTAGAGTGGTAGAAAACTTAAAGATGTTACACATGTATTTTTGGTTTGGCTCACTTTGTGAATCAGTCAAGTACTTATAAAAATACACCAATATATTGAATACAAACACAAATTCACTTCTACCTAAATTGTGCTTACAATATTACTATATATAATATTTTATTCCATCTGAGGAGGCTACTGCTTTAAACTATTAGATCAATGCTTACAGGTATTAGGTACAAAAATTTTTTTTTAATTTCCTCTTTAATCCCTACCAAATCATTCTTGCCACATTTATAAAGAAATAGAAGAATAGTCTGGAACCCACCATATGCAAGACAACAACTTACTTCCATCTTGTACTAAATGCTTTGTAGGATGTTCTCACTGGCAAGGCCAGAGGCTTCCCTTCTGCAAAAACTTGACAAGTAACATAAAGATCTGAGCATGTCTCCTGGTACAGCCCTGAAAACTTCAACATTGGGTCTTCTAGAACGGCTTTATAACTCTTTTGTTCTCTCTTCCCTTCCAAACTTCCTCTGAAAGTATAAGAATAATAACGTTTATAGACATTTTTAAACATATACACAACATACACCAAAAATAGTTTATGTTTGTATCACGGTAATCTTACCTCAACATTTTCCTGTATATAAAATTAAAGCCACTTTTACATCTTATAAAGGTCTCTTAAAATCCCAACATACCTAAAATCATTCTAATCTTCATCAACATATTTCTCTATTTTACGCTTTTACTTAATTTTATATTCTGTCATCATCTCTTGATCTACCTTCTAGACATCACCAGCTTTCCAGGCCTTAGTTTCACTTAATTTCAAGCTGAGAACTTGTTCATGTATTCATTCAACAAACATTCACTGTGCTGGGCACAGATGTCCAAAAATGAAAGATGAGATAAATAATAAATAAAGTCTTTGCTTCCAATTACTTGTAACTGTATATTCTTTTATTACTCTTTTAATTTTTGTTACTATGTATTATTATTTATATATGTTTATATATATTATTATATATATTATCATTACATATATAATGTAACTCATAATATTATCTGATCACATTAAATTAAAAAACACAGTTAGAAATCATAAAAGAGGGGCGCCTGGGTGGCTCAGTCAGTTAAGCGTCCGACTTCAGCTCAGGTCATGACCTCACGGTCTGTGAGTTAGAGCCTCAAGTCAGGTTCTATGCCAACGATTCAGAGTCTGGAGACTGATTCGGATTTTGTGTCTCCCTCTCTCTCCGCCCCTTCCCTGCTTGCATTCTCTCTCAAAATATAAAATAAATCTATTTTATGTTAAAATAAAATAAAAACGGGGCGCCTCGGTGGCTCAGACGGTTGAGCATCCAACTTCAACTCAGGTCATGATCTCGCGGTTCATGAGTTCGAGCCCCACGTCGGGCTCTGTGTTGACAGCGTGGAGCCTAGAGCCTGCCTCAGATTCTGTATCTCCCTCTATCCGTCCCTCCGCCGCTCATGCTCTGTCTCTCGCATTGTCTCAAAAATAAATAAACGTTAAAAAAAATTTTTTTAATAAAAACAAACAAAAAAATTTTTTTTTAAAAGAAGTCATAAAAGATACGTACAGACATTAAAAAAGAGGTGGGAACATTGCTTGGACAAGATTATGTCAAATATTGTGCCTGGCATTTTATAAACTTTATTACTTTTCACTCTTTTCTCATTTTATAAATAATGAAGCAGAGACTCAGAGATCAAGCTTATTGTTCACGAAGTAACAGAGCTGAGAATAGAAACAAGGGCAGAAGAGGCCAAAGCCAGCCAATGTCCTTCCTACTGCAGAAAGATAACTCAAAGAGTCTCTCGAACACCTAACCTTGCTTGGGAGCAAGAGCTTAGCATCCCAGACAGATGTCTGAAATGAGCCTGAACAATATATGGAGATGAGAACCAAAAGGTAAGGAGTCATCCCAGAAGAACAGATAACCATATATAGAGGCAAAGAGGCAAGATGGTAGGTTTAGGGAACTACAAGTTGTTTGGTATAGCTAAAGCATAAAGCTCATGTGGCAAAGAAGCTAGAGATGAAATGAAAAGTAGGTATAAAATGAAGCTAGGCAGATACCATATTCAGCACAGTGCCTGACACAAAGTGAACGTTCAAAAATCTGTTAAATGAATGATCTGAAGCGACAGTAATGCAATCAGATTTATACTTTTGGCAGCAGTATAAGAACATAATGGAGAGGAGAGACTAAAGTGTGGATCAAGGATATGAAGCTGGTAGATTCAAGACAATTTGTGAATGATTAAACACAGAAGGTAAGAGAGGGGTGTGTGCAGAACTCCAAAGTTTTCTGTCTTAACCAACCCGCTGAATGATGCCAACAATCATGAAAATAAGAGAGACAACATGGGAAGATTAGAGTTAGAGGGGTAGGCTAATGATGTGCCAGTTTCAGACAGCTGCTTTTAAAGTGCTTTGGCACATCCAAAGTGACTATGTCTCTCAGGCAGTTTGATTTCCAATTACAGCGCTAAGAAAAGAGACATCAAAGTGTAACTTGTTATTAAAACTGTAGCAATTAACCTAAAGAACAAACTGAACTGGAGAAACAAACTGAAGGGGAGAACAAGCTGAATTAAAGAATTCACTATTCTCTGATTATATGATTCTAAGTTGCTACTTCCTGTGCCCCAATAAACAACAATGGCAGTCACAGAAGCTGAAAGACAGCACTGAATTTTGTCAAACTTCTAATTTATGCTTTATTGTTGCCTCAAAATACCAAGTGTGTAACTGTTAACAGGTCAGGGGTTTTTTTGTGTTTGTTTTTGTTTTGTTTTGTTTCACTTTTCTTCTTTCCTTCTAATATTCAAAAGTTTCAAAAAATTCATTCATATGTCCAAGAAATACTGAGAGGCAGGAGACTGAAGGAAAGCCCTTTACCAAATAATAACAATGCAGTCCTGTATAAACAACTAGTGCCACATGCTGTAGAAATTTCCTGAAATGGGTGTGTAAATGATTTTACAAAAGTATAGTTTGGTTGTTGAATTATTATTTTTACTACCACCACAAGATGGATAGTAAAAGATCCGTCAGAGTCTGAAATAAGTAACTTCTGAAAATAAAAGGAAACAGTCCTTCAAAGGTGCATCTGACAGCTGAGAAAACGTACTCACTGCCTGTATGCAGCCCTTTGCCAGAGGCACATTAGACGAATACTGACTAAACATATTATGAATGATGATATGATTCATAACTTATGATAGCTTTCACATATGAAAATACTTCTATAAGACTGCCCTAAAATGGACATAATTTCCAACTCAGTCCCACCAGTTCCCAGTCTCCGTTCCAGTAATCTCATCTCCAGCTGTCATGCCCTTGGCCTTTACTTCAACTGTGATGCCCCAAGATTTTCCTGCAAGGCTCTTTTCTCATATCTTCTGGTCCCTTTGCAACTGCCACCGTCACCTCCGAATGACTCCCAACTTCCCTGGCTAAATAATGCCACACGGTCCAAAGATTCAATCCAAGCCTCTATCACCTCCTGTGCTTCTAGTACTGTATCCATGTGCTCATCTTATTCTCAACTACCAGGTCGTTGCCTGTGTCTACCTCTCCATAATTTCTTTAGTCTCCCTTCCACTTGCCAGCCCCGTTCTAAAGACCTTCCAACTATTACCAGCCAGAGGACGACTTAACTGAGACTTGATTCCTTCATCTGTAAAATGTAAAAACCCTCAAAAGGTTGCTGTCAACAGCAAGATGCTTCAAACAAAGTAAAACATCGTGGGACTTTAGAGCAGCCTCCTACCGCTACCCTCTCCCAGAGACCTAGTCTTCAATCTTTCTTTGACATCGCCCCTCTCCACGCTCCCGTTCTCCTCCGCTTCCCTGGCTGCAGCCCTCCCTGCCGCCCCAGGCAGGCCTTTAGGCTAATAACCATCTTCTCCCCCCCAACCCACAGGCCCCTGCCTCAGCGTCCCCAAGCCCCAGCAATCCCAGTCACTGTCCCGATTCCCTTACATCTTAAGCTGCACGTTGATGTCCAGGTCGCAACTGTAGATGTAGTGAAACTTCTCCGCTTCTCCCATGGCACCCGCGGCAAAGGCAGCACCAACCTCTAGAAACAAGGCGCTGGAAAGACACCGGGACCGAGCAAGCTAAGCCCCACAACACAGGCGCTTCCGGTTCCGCCTCTCACGCCCGCTGCTACCAATCCCTGTCCGGAGCGCGACCCGACGCAGCGGAACTCCCCGCCCAACTTTTCCTTCTGCGCAAGTGCAAAAGTAGCTCACCATATTGCTTAAGGGTAAGTGGGACTCCGGAAACAACCTATCTGGTTACATTCCAGGCTTCCTGTGTTTTTCCTGTTTGAAGAACTTTTTTTTTCCCCCGTAAGAAAAGAAGCTGGCTTTTGCGCTTGAGCTCCATCTAAAATCAAAACAAAATTCGATTCAAAAAGAACGGTAACAGTCTTCGCTCGCTGTAGGCTAAACAAGGAGCAATTACAGGAATTAGAATTTTGGCAAGTTCAATTTCCAGCGGCGTTTACAAAAATTGTGAATTTAATCGCTAATTTCCTATCTCAAACAAAGATTTTCTCTTTGTGCTATATTTCCTCTGTGTGCTCTCCTTTGTGGAGAAAGGACCAAACAAAGAACAAAGAAACT
Source organism: Felis catus (assembly GCF_018350175.1). NCBI lineage: Eukaryota > Metazoa > Chordata > Mammalia > Carnivora > Felidae > Felis > Felis catus. The sequence continues at coordinate 62,592,781 of NC_058379.1, read as the reverse complement.
TGGGTTCCAGTTTGGCACTACCGATATTTATGTTACTTTGGGCAAATCACTTGGTACTTGCTTGCAAAGTTAATTTTCACACTCAATTTGGATTTCAAGACAACCCTAGTTAGAACGTGGAAACATCCAGTAACAATCTAGCACTAAGTTTCCTGAACCCTATGAACTCCTACAATGCATATTTTTTTTTATAATATTTAGTATTACTTAAACTTGTAATTTTTATTTTCAACTAGATTCAAAATTCCTGGAAGACAAGAATAGTGTGCATTTACTTCAGTATCTGCCCCCACTAATGCTCAATACACTGTCGAGTTTAGTAATTCCTATTTATTATCATCGGCTATAATAAATAAAAGTTTCCATTTTGTATATGTTTATTTTTAGGTGCCACATTACAATAGGAACATGGGTAGACTTTGTATAAATTACAGTAATTAGGGGAAAAATAGGTTTCACGGAAGAGTTAGAAGGAGTGTAGCTGTTAAGCTAAAAGAGCAAAACATGGCTTATGCACTATGTTTTGGTCAAAGTAAGTTCTCAAAAACATTTGTGAAAGCAAGGCTAAGGAAAAAAAAAACATGATAGTTATCCTCCTGTAACTTAAAGTTCCCAAAAAGGAGAAGAGAATTGAGTTGTTCTTAAGTGTAACTACTACCAATAGTTGGAACTTACAGGAAATGTAATATCAGGAAACAATAAAAATTAAACTGTCTAATCCTCAGAGCTGTCTAACAGTAAAACAAATACACGTGCCCTATGGGATAATTCCAGCAACGGTTGTGAAGTTTGATGTGAAACAGACTTACCAAAATTGAATAAAATAGTTATAATTTATGAAGGATAAATTCTATGATCCCAGTACTCACTTAAATTACTTTTATTATAATGTTACTTAATGTATAAACCTAAGTAAAACACCATAAACCTACATATATATGTGCAATTTATAATTCTTATAAATTATTTTTAAAATTTATAAATTAAATATAAAAAGCTTCAAATTAACAACCTTAATATAATATATAGTCTTTTTGCTGAAACTCTATTGTCTACAACATGCATTGCCTACTCTTACAGGACTGGTTCTTTGAAATTCAGCATGTCTGTATTGCTGTATTTCACATAGCAATATTTTTTTCTTGCCTCCTTTTTTATTCACATTACTATGAAATTTTCAGGAGTATAAGTACCATAATGGCATTTGGCCTTTAGTTGGCCCCAAAAGAGTTTTTTTTAGCCTTAAGTCTATCTCTGTCCATTTCTCCTTAGCTCATGACAATTAAAGTGATACTAATTGACCCGAATGCAGCTACAAACACAACACAGATAAAGGCATAAAAATGAAGTGTCAGCACTTAGTTCTAAGATATTCATTCATAGAATCCAGGATAGACATATATTAACCTTTTAAAGATAATCATCAAGAAAAAATAACATTAAAAATTTATTATGGGAAATATTAGAAGATTGGACAGTAATTGGTAGAGACACTACTACAGCAGCAGCAGCAGCAACAACAACAACAACAACAACGCTAGTGTGCCAGTTAAGGAGGATTTTGGTAAGTCATAGAAGGATGGTAAAAGTCACAGAAACCAAAACTGGCAATGCCTTTCCAGACCAATTTTCAGTCAGGAAGATGTTGGTTAGTAGATCTGAGTACCACAGTCCTGTTGGCAAGGCCATGGTCATATAGGAAAGGGAAGCCTTTGGCATTATACTCTGAAAGGAGAAGAGTGATATTTTTTTACATATGATCTTCCACAACTCATAAATATAACACATACTTATAATTATGGGACACAATTTGTATTTCAAGAATCCACAGTTCTGTGTATCACTGTCTACTGCCTGTCTGTAGGGAAATGTTTTTTATGCATAATCTTTGTGTGGTAGGCTGCTTCATGGCTACTTGGTCCTGCATTTAATTCACCTCAGCAGTTGCAGTTTGGATTTTGTGTTTCTTTTGCCATCTTTTTCAATCTCATGTTTATTATTCAAATAACTGATTTTAATAATAATGGTTCATTCCTTCAAGTTGCCCAGGATTCAGGCAGTGGTAATCAGGTTTGTTTTTGTCAGTTCCTGTCACTCAATTTCTTCTCTTTTGCTTATAATAAAATTTGGATTTATAGTTTGAAACAGGCAACCATCTATTATTAAGCTTCTGCAAGAAAGAAATAATCATGATACCATGAGATTAAAATGATCTCATGGTTCCTTTTTCTCCAGTTAAAAAAAAAAAAAAAAGCCTTTACATTTACTTTTGCATCCACACGACTCCTGAAACAGAATGCTACAGGCACCAGTGACAGTCACAACAAAGTTTATTGCAATGAGAGGCAAGGCCAACTGATCAGGACCGACACTCTTGACCTGAGTGCAGTCTCGAACAACCAGGGTACAGAGTTTTTATAGCCAACCACATCATCTTATCATCACCTGGGAACAGAACAAAGAAATAGTTCCCAGATGGGTGTGGAAACAGTTCAGACATGCCCTTGCCCCAATCCAATCAAACACTAATCCAGTTGATTTTCCTTGAACTTTTGTTCCCTTGATTGATAGGACAAGGCTGTTATGTGTTAATCTACAGTGTTAAAACAAAGCTGTTATTTCTTAAGGCTACAAGTTAGCCCTAGACTACAATTTAACCCTTACATTTACCCCAGGTGTTTTGGAACCTAATTAAATGATAGAATAGTGTTAGGAAACTTGAAAACTCCTACTTCATAAGCCAAGACTCTTGGCCTGTTATCAAGTTACTTACAGTGGGGGAAAATATGGACTTGAGAAAGTCTGCTAGTGATCCTGAGCAGGAACCCACAAGGCCTGAGCTGTTCTATTTAAGAATGTAATTTCTTTCAGCTACAGAAGGGAAAAAAGTCAAAAGCATGAGGCATTCTGGGAAATAATACACATATCTCTTGCATGTGTGTGACTTTGTAATATTTCTATTATGTACTAGAAGAAGTTCCTCTCTCTGTGTCACAATTGAGGAAAAAAAAAAAAAACAACTTGTAGTTAGATGACATCCTGTCAAGAATCTCAGCTATGAAAGAGGGATAGAGTCCTCTCTCCCCTAGGAAGTATGATTAGGTCATGGTGAAGAAACATTGTTGTGGTGGGAGCTCTGTGTCTCTTCAAATCTCACTCAATATGGGAGTGGTCTCTAGAATGCAACCTTGGAGAGAAGAGCTAAAAAACAGTGTGAGAAACATCTGATTGTTATATTCTTTTAAGTCAAGATTTTAAAAGATTTTTTAAAAATCTAAGCCCCACTGACTCTGGGATTTTACAAAATTATACTAGACCCTGGAAGAGTCTCCACCCCCTCCACCACCCCTGCCAAAGGAACTTCCATTAGATCTTGGCACTGCAAGCCTAAGCTCACTCCCTCAGAGAGAGGTGTCCTCTGACCTCACCCTCCTCCCCAACACTGATGAACTCATCCCACTCAAAAATCTATCCATCTTTGCACTCTTCTTTCACAGTACTTTCAAGAGTTTCTGTCATAATAATTTGGTTAATGGTTATCTCCACACTAAATTACAAGCTCTGTAAGGGAAAAGTTGTGTATATCTTATCCAGGACTGCATCCTACTTTAGTTCCTGACACAGGGCAGATGTGTCTAAGCAAAGTAGGGAAGAAACAAGCACTGGTAAAACTTCTCTATGTCAGATAACATGTTAGGCAATTTCATGTGTATTATTTTATTTAACTATTTCAACAATAAGTTACTGTTATGTTATTTTACAAAAAAGTAACTATAAGATAGATTAAGTGATTTGTGTATAATTATTCACTAATACATTGTAAAGCTAAGTGTATCTGGCTTCAAAAGGCATGATATTTTTACCAAACAGCAAGGAAATATTGCAAAATAATTCCTGAACTTACTTTTTGCAACAGAAAACAAATCATTCATGGCAGTATCTTTAGCATCCTCGATGTTAGTTATTTAGCACTGCCCTTGATCCCTCTTCCTCTCTATAGATTGTATTCTCAGGTAAACATCTTGACTTATTACAGATTAACTCCATGGAGAGAGGAGATCTTGGTCTGCTTAGCGTCTTTGCAGGTCACCCATTTATGTAATAAATATTTACTAAATGCTTAAAATGCGCCATGAACTATGCCAAGCATTATATTGAATATTGGCCCCTCCAATCTCATCAGGGAGAAATTGGTATTCCCCATCTGCATGTGACGCCACCCCTGACATCCCTCACTGTGTGTTCCCTATGTCATCGTGCAAACTGTCCTGTAAGATCATAGGCCACAAAGATCTTTATTTCATTTCTTCTATGGATATTATGGATGACAAATGACTTTAGATTTTCCTAAGAACTCACAAATGGCCCCGATTAGCCAAAATAATTTTGAAGAAGAAGACCAAAGCAGGAGGCGTCACAATCCCAGACTTTAGCCTCTACTACAAAGCTGTAATCATCAAGACAGCATCATATTGGCACAAAAACAGACACATAGACCAATGAAATAGAATATAAACCCCAGAACTAGACCCACAAAAGTATGGCCAACTAATCTTTGACAAAGCAGGAGAGAATATCCAATGGAAAAAAGACAGTCTCTTTAACAAATGGTGCTGGGAGAACTGGACAGCAACATGCAGAAGGTTGAAACTAGACCACTTTCTCACACCATTCACAAAAATAAACTCAAAATGGATAAAGGACCTGAATGTGAGACAGGAAACCATCAAAACCCTAGAGGAGAAAGCAGGAAAAGACCCCTCTGACCTCAGCTGTAGCAATTTCTTACTTGACACATCCCCAAAGTCAAGGGAATTAAAAGCAAAAATGAACTATTGGGACCTCATCAAGATAAAAAGCTTCTGCACTGCAAAGGAAACAATCAACAAAACTAAAAGGCAACCAACGGAATGGGAAAAGACATTTGCAAATGACATATCAGACAAAGGGCTAGTATCCAAAATCTATAAAGAGCTCACCAAACTCCATACCCGAAAAACAAATAATCCAGTGAAGAAATGGGCAGAAAACATGAATAGACACTTCTCTAAAGAAGACATCCGGATGGCCAACAGGCACATGAAAAGATGCTCAATGTCGCTCCTCATCAGGGAAATACAAATCAAAACCACACTCAGATATCACCTCACACCAGAGTGGCCAAAATGAACAAATCAGGAGACTATAGATGCTGGAGAGGATGTGGAGAAACGGGAACCCTCTTGCACTGTTGGTGGGAATGCAAACTGGTGCAGCCGCTCTGGAAAACAGTGTGGAGGTTCCTCAAAAAATTAAAAATAGACCTACCCTATGACCCAGCAATAGCACTGCTAGGAATTTACCCGAGGGATACAGGAGTGCTGATGCATAGGGGCACTTGTACCCCAATGTTTATAGCAGCACTCTCTACAATAGTCAAATTATGGAAAGAGCCTAAATGTCCATCAACTGATGAATGGATAAAGAAATTGTGGTTTATATACACAATGGAGTACTACGTGGCAATGAGAAAGAATGAAATCTGGCCCTTTGTAGCAACGTGGATGGAACTGGAGAGTGTCATGCTAAGTGAAATAAGCCTACAGAGAAAGACAGATACCATATGTTTTCACTCTTATGTGGATCCTGAGAAACTTAACAGAAACCCATGGGGGAGGGGAAGAAAAAAAAAAGAGAGAGAAAGAGAGGTTAGAGTGGGAGAGAGCCAAAGCAGCCAAAGCATAAGAGACTTTTAAAAACTGAGAACAGAGTGAGGGCTGATGGGGGGTGGGAGGGAGGAGAGGATGGGTGATGGGTATTGAAGAGGGCATCTTTTGGGATGAGCACTGGGTGTTGTATGAAAATCAATTTGACAATAAATTTCATATATTTAAAAAAAAAAAAAAAGAACTCACTGTTGTTAGGAAGCCCATGGCAATGAGTGCATTCTCAGCCCACATTATGTTTGATCTGCAATTCTCGTCTGTGTTCATTCTTTACTTGTGCTTCTACAAGCTCCACAGGACAGAGATGCTGCTGTTATTTTTGGCACTTCTTATTGCCTCGCCTCTGTGCATTTGTGTTTGTGCATGAATATTTAATCACAGAGAGGTTGCTGACCCGACACTCAGGCTTGCTTCTCTGCAACAGAAGGAAGAGGAGCAATCAAGGTCTGAGTCCATAGACAATAATTAGTGACACAAGTAATTCCTCGTGATCTCTCGAGTCATTTTAAGTCACTTTGCCACCTACCCAGATGCTGTAAATGCACAGGGAAAGAGTAACAGAGACTCTAAAAAAAGGAAAGACCCTCACTGTGTTGTAGGAATTTATCTTTTAATAAGAAACAAAACAAAACCCTTATGTAAATACTAAAAGAAACCCTGGAATGAAAAAATAAAGGGGGTAAGAAGAATTGTTCACTTGAGAGTCTGCTTGGATCTGAGCCATGCATTAGTGTAAGAGCTTCAGAAGTTAATACTCTTTCCAGAATGAGAGGGATCCTTGTCAGGCTGGAGCGGGGATTTGATAAAGGAACAGACTTAAGGCTCAAAGGAGAGAATATGAGAAACAAAACAATGGGACATCCATCTTATCAGAGAAACCAAGTCTAACTAAAGTGCAGGGGCAAAACTGTTTCTTTTTCTGTCTCAAAAACTGTAGGAGGAGGTCATAGAGAGGACGTGACCACTGGTTGACCCAGGAGCTGGCTCCAGGCAGTCATAGGCTCCTCACCCCTCCCCTGTCCTGTATTGTACATTCTGCCCACCATTCCCATAGTGGGAACCATTTTAAAGGATGCAGCTTTAAGAGAGTGATGTGGTGTTGAGACTCTCTGGACAGTACATGTGACTGAGCTCCACTAAAGGCCTCAGTATAAACTGTCAAAATTCTAACGAGCAAGTGCAGGAATCTACTAGTCTTGAGGCACCTGATACAAACCTGTTGGTAATTCCCTTGCTTTTACAAATTTTTTTTTCAACGTTTATTTATTTTTGGGACAGAGAGAGACAGAGCATGAACGGGGGAGGGGCAGAGAGAGAGAGGGAGACACAGAATCGGAAACAGGCTCCAGGCTCTGAGCCATCAGCCCAGAGCCCAATGCGGGGCTCGAACTCCCGGACTGCGATATCGTGACCTGGCTGAAGCCGGATGCTTAACCGACTGCGCCACCCAGGCGCCCCTCCCTTGCTTTTAAAACCACAACTTCCCAATCTGGAGGGGCCAGCCTCCTTCTTCACATTTCTCCTGGTTTTCTGTTTTGGGGGAGAGGGAAGCGGTTTCAAATTTTCCCCTGGGAACTCCCCAGTTTGGGAACCAACAAAGACAAAACAACACAAAAGTGCTCTTCAATCCTGGGGCTCTTCACAACAGTTGAGAGGAAACAGAGGTTTTCCAGACTTCATAGACTATTTAGAATTGGAGCTAAGTTTTAGCTGTTTTATGAAATTATTTTCTATTTGCCTCTCAATGCTTGCTTGAAGACATCAGTTTTGAATAAAATTTTTTCTATTATTCTGTATTCAGATTTTACCTTTATCTTCACCCAGCAGTAGGGGTGTACTGATTCTTGTTATTCATAGCAGTTATGTTCTGTAATGTCACAGAGCACTGAATTAGTGAATATTGAAATATTGCTCTTAGGGGAAATAAAAGGTTATGTTCCTGCAGGCCTCTGATCATAACATTTCATCCAACAATGAACATATAACCTTGTGTGATTTATGTTTCTGTTTAAAGACACCTTATTTAACATATACCCTGTTGATTTGTTAATATTGAACTCATGGCCAAAGCACTATAACTCATGCATGAATGAAACTCACCTATCACGTGTATTTTCTCTATGAGGCACCCTACATTCTTGTGTTAGAAACACCAGAGGGCACTTCAGCACTGCACTTGGAGGCCATTTTAAACAGTGAAATCACCATTGCAAAAAACAAAAAACAAACAAACCACAGCATGGCACTAAGAGACTGCAAAAAGACCACTTGTTTACATTATGAAAAGTGAAAACAAGAAGTCAGAGCATTGCCTTGTTTTATCTCAGCTGGGAACGTGTACATCGAGTGACTCAGACTTTTCACTGCCCTGTGCATGTCAATGGCTGCAAATATTGATTTTTGGGTTATAGAAAAATCTTAGTGAGCAAGCAAATTCGTAAATATGGAATCCGTGAATAATGAGAATAGACTGTATTTGTTCCCCAAAGAGAATGAAGAGCCTCTCTAGACTAGTGTGCATATGATTTTCCAGGGACTTGTACTAAGATGAGGATTCTGGGGGCACCTGGGTAGCTCAGTCGGTTGAGTGTCCGACTTTGGCTCAGTTCATGATATCATGGTTTGTGAGTTCAAAACCTGTGTCAGGCTCTGTGCTGACAGCTCGGAGCCTGGAGCCTGCTTCAGATTCTGTGTCTCCCTCTCTCTCTGCCCCTCCCCCACTCATGCTCTGTCTCTCTCTGTCTCAGAAATAAACATAAAAAAAATTTTTTTTAAATAAAATGAGGATTCTGATTCAGTGAATGTGGGCCATGGGACCTGAGAGTCTTTATTTCTTTTAGTTTTGATGAGGGAGCATAAGGCAAGCTAACACCCCTCCCCCCCCAGCAACCCCACCCTCACTCCAGGTGGGATATGTGTAATGTTCCTCAGGCACTCCTGGCTGCCAAAGAACAAAGAAAAGGGAAAAGCAAATGTTTAACTGATAAGAGATCACAGTCATGCAAGATATGAGTCTCCATCACTTAAACAAATATCTTAGTAAGTTACAAGAAAAAGGCAATCTTATCAATAGCCTAATCTTCAGGAGCTCCCTACTGTCTTAATGATAATGCTTTGCTAAACGGAAAAATAATCTTAGCTTGACAACAGCTGGGCCTCCAGTAATCTGTGAGTCTTCTTTAGCATATGGAAATCCCTTTAAGAAACTTCCTCTTGACTCTATCTCCCCCAGTTTCACAGTATATAACCAGTCACTCTCCACAACTCCCTTGCAGCTCTTTCTGCCCATGGGTCCTGCCTGTCCCCATGCTTTAATAAAATTACCTCTTTGCACCAAAGACGTCTCAAGAATTGTTTCTTGGCCATCAGCTCTGAACCCCTATCACTCTAAGATCCCATCAGTTTAGGTTTGTTTTTGTTTTTGTTTTTGTTTTGAGAGAAGAGTGCAAGTAGGGGAAGGACAGACAGAGATTGGAAGAGAGAATTTCAAGCAGGCTCTGCACCACTTGGACAGAGCCTGATGCAAGGCTCAAACTCACAAACCAGGAGACCATGGCCAGAGCCAAAGTCAGACACTTAACCAACTGAGCCACCCAAGTGCCCTGGAGAGCCTTCATTTATAATGAGTGAAGTTAAGACTGTCTTGAGTAGTGCTAATCTGCACTATCCACTCCTTTTCATTTAGAAACACAGAAATTGATTCCTGTAGGGATTAAAGCAAATTGCTGGTCATATTGATAATTACAGGGTTGGAACTGGAGGAGAGTATGCCAGAAGACTTCACAGGGGAGATGGATCTCTGTGAGCTAACAGGCAGCAAATTAAGTTTATGGCTAGTGCTTCCTAGGAAGCTATGATCTACATTGGCTGCTCTCTGCTTCTCCCTTTATCCATTCCTTCCCCAAATCTTTTTGCATTTTTTGAAGAACAACTCTAGCCTATGGAGGATCTTCTCTGATACTTCTTAAGAAGAACAAAAGTTTTCTAACAGGATTTCCAATAATCCCAGATAAGGATCCTATCCATTTTTTCCCCACCTGATACATTATATATCAGTTGTTCCTCCCCTGCTCAAACCCTTTAATGATTCATCACATCTAATGGGATGAAGATCAAGTCTACTAGGGCCTGCTTTATCTTCCAGATTCTTACTTCATTCTCCTTTTGGTATGTTGCTTCCTACAGCTTCTCAAGTTGGAGTCTCTCTTAGTCTCTACCCAACTGCAGTCTTCTGCACAACTTATATTTGCTCACATATCTTTGCTTATACTGTATTTTCTCCCTAAAGAGTTTCCTTCTTTCCTCATTGTCCCACTTACTTCAAGAACTAACTTCATTACATTTAGCTTCCTTGATCTTCAGAAACAATTTTTCCAAACTCCTAGACATCTTTGAAATTCCTAGTAATTGGTATGCATAAGTATGTACAAATTGTTATCTTGTGTCAGTATCCTGGAGCCAAAATTAATTTATCTTTGTATTTTCTACAGTACAATAGCATGAAAATTTATTATTACACCTGTTATTCATTCATTCTTTCAACAAATACCTATTAAATATTTTCTATGGGCCCGGCATAGCAATTAGAGAGAACATAGACATAGATAATATAGCCTCTGCCCTCTCTGAGTTACAGTGTCATCGGGAAGGCATAAAACTAAATAAGTATAATCATCCTCAGTATTCATGGATTTGTATTTACAAATTTACCTACTGTCATTGAAATTTAAGTTCATACTTACAGTACTTTTGTGGTCATTCACATACATGTGCAGTACAGCAAAAAAACTGAGTTGTCCAATGCATACATTCCCAGTTGAGATAGAACAAGGCAATGCTCTGCATTCATGTTTCAGTTCTATATTGTAAACTACTGTCCCTTTTGCAGTTTATTTAGTGCCATGTTGTTTCGCATGTTTGTCCTATTTATCAGTGACTTCACTGTTTAAAATGGCCCTTATGTGTCATGTTGAAGTGCAGTCTAGTGTTCCTAAATATAAGGTTGTGATATAACTTACAAAGAAAATACATGTGTTAGGTAAGCTTTATTCAGGCATGAGTTATAGTGCTGTTGGCCATGAATTCAATGTTAATGAATCGATAATATGTATTAAATAAGATGTCTTCAAACAGGAACACACATAAAATAAGATTATGTATTGATTGATGAAAATGTTGTGACCATAGATGCACAGGAACTAACCCTGCACTCCCCCTGGGACCAATATCCACTATTGGATATTCAGTATCCACTAATTCAGTGTTCATGGCTACCTGATAGAACACAGCTACTGTAAATAACCAGAAATGACTGTAATTAGTTATGATAGGTATGAAAAATGATATAATGTTCCATGGGAGCACATCAGAATGGTTCTTTACATTTTGGGGGTGTAGGTGAGACAAGAAATTGTTTTCAGAGGAAGAAGGGATGAAGCAGAAATCTGAAGGATGTGTAGGAGCTGGCCTGGTGACAGAGGAGAAGCATAGATGAAAAGGAGGGAAGGAAAGTGTTGGAGGCAGAGGAAACAGTGTGGGTTTTCTCAGGGGAGGACAACTTGAAAGAAACACAGAACTCAGTAGGAAGGGAGTAGGCTAGTTTGCTGGAGCAGCCATAACAAAGTACCATAACCTGGGTGACAAAAATCACAAATTTATTGTCTCATAGTTCTGGGGGCTAGAAGTCCAAGATCAAGGTGTCAGCAAGTTGCTATTTTCTGGGGGCTATGAGGGAGAATCTGGTTCATGTTCCTTTTCTATCTTCTAGTGGTTTTCTGACAACATGTTGTGTTCTTTGGTTTATAGAAGCATCTTTGCCTTCATCTTCACATGGCCTTCTTTCTATATGCATGTAGGTGTCCAAATTTCCCCTTTTTATAGGAACACCAGTCATAATCAATTAAGGCCCACCCTGCCGTGGTATGATCTCATCTTAACCAATTACTTCTGCAGTGACCCTATTTCCAAATAAGGTCACATTCTTTAACAGAAGAATTTTGAGGGGACACAATTCAACCGGTAACAGAGAGGAAAGGCAATGAGAGAGGGTGAGAGGTAGGAAGAACCAGAGCCTAGAAAAAAACGCTAAAAAGTTTGGACTTATCATAAAGGGAATGCAGAAAAAAATTATACTTCAGTGAAGAACCAGGCATTTTCCGATGACACCCTTATAGATTATATGAATCTAGTTGAAACACTAGAATGTCTTTGAGCTATTTTATCACCTTGTAAACCGTAGGCAACCAATAGTTATGCAAAATAATGCCTACTGACAAATTCAAACTGCCTTTGGCCATTTTTGGAAAAAACCCATTTTGCCTTGATTAGCATATTCATGTCAATATTCCTGATCTAAAACTACCATGAATAGTATTTGAATCTCCTTTGAACTGGTTATGGTATCTGCCTGGTTCCCTCATTGATTAATGAGTAGAACAAAATGGTTATTAACATGTGTCCGTTTTTACATCTTTATGACAGTCATCATTTTACCTTTCTCTGAAAATTACCTTTTATAGGAAAGTGAATCCCTCAATGGATAATACATCAATAAATGAACTACCACAGGAATAAGGTTGCCTCTCAGAAGGCAAGACAGTTTAGTTTTAGTTAGTGGCCAGTTTGAGAATGGCAGTGGTAAACTGTATTTGAGCCCTGTATTCCTAGAAAGCAGGGATGATTAAAACAAACAACAAAACAAACAACCCTATTCTTTGTGATCAAGGAAACTGGCTTACTACAAAGAACCGCCCTTCTCCCTAGGACTTAGATAAAATTCACTAATGAACCTCTTTTTTATTTATAACAAGACCAGACACAGACCCTTCAAATTTCCATTCTTTGTCTCCTAAATGATTAACTGAATTGTCTTTTGTCCAAAATTTAGCCACATACACAGAGAAATATTTCCTATTTAATTGACTGGCTGAGAATCCCTCTGATTATAAAAACAATCCCTACTGTAAAATCACCCCACCTATAACTTGTCTCCTTCTCCCAATGAAAGGCTAAGATGAAACCATCCTGCTGAGAAACTCTGAGCTTCCCATCTGGGGTGTTCTTCCTATGGTAATAGCCTGAATAAAAGTAATCTCTTTCCTTGTTTGGTTTTTGTCTTTGACAGGAACCAATCTCAGATTCCAGGTACCTCCAAACAACCCTGAAATTGGAATGAAATCTAGAATTTAATAGACAACTTGTAGGTTCAGTGAAATTATTATTTCCTCTTCAACCCAAGTTCCAATGTCAAGTCTATTTGCCTTCCCTTTCCCATTCCATAGCTGGAGTCTCATCCTGCAGTTTTGGCATCTATTGTGTGAACATATTGCTGTTGAGACCCTCTGTGAGAGGGTCTCTCTCTCTCTCTACACAATAACCCCTTGATTAAAATTTAAAAAAAAATTCTTATTGGATTAAATTATTTATAATTAAGCCAAAACTATTAAAATTTTTATGAAAAAAGAGAAAGAAAAATTCTGAAGATAAAATTATATAACATGCTATTTTGTCTTTACTGACACGTGATGCATGAAGTTATTTGGTACCATGTGAACATTTGATGACGTGCATTTTGGTTCTCACGTTCCCAGCTGACTTAAGGATCACTGAAAGCGTTTTTCAGTGCAAAGCACAAAAGCATTCCCCTATCTATAGAAGTCACCCTTATAAAACACAAGTTTTCCTTAAAACTTCTGCCATGACTTAGAATCTTTCTGGGGTTTGTCGTTTCTTCTTGTTGTTATTAGCCTCTTCACAAAAGATCTCAGCTAAAAAGGAAAAAGACTTCACCTTTTAAAATTTCATTTGAACCAGATGATTTGCAGACTTATGAATGAGGTGACTAATATTATGGAATAGCACAATGTATTTACAGGTCAGTATTATGGTACAGAAAATGTAAGCTTTATTTATTTAATACCTGTATGGAAAACCTAGAAGGTATAAGGTACATTGTATTCCCTGTTGGTACTTTTTTAGTTTGCGTGTTTTTTGTTTTTTGTTTTTTGCTATTATTTTACATGTTTGCTTTTTCACCCCACACTGACCAATGTGGAATATGACCTTTATATTCTTATACGCATGAAAGGCCCCAGAAAGTGCCAGTCAGATATTGGCTCTCAAAAAAAAAAAAAAAAAAAAAAAATTGTTGATGCTAAATTGATTATCTTTGGAGTAATTGCTTCTAGATGAGTGATGATGAGCATTTGCAAATCTCTGTTTTTATTACTATATTAAAATTTTAAATATTGAGGGGTGCCTGGGAGGCTCAGTCAATTAAGTATCCACCTCTCAGTTTCAGCTCAGGTCATGATCTCATGGTTTCATGAGTTCGAGCCCCACACTTGTCTCTGCACTGACAGTGAGGAGCCTGCTTGGAATTCTCTCTCTCTCTCTCTCTCTCTCTCTCTCTCTCTCTCTTTCTCCCCCCTCTGCCCCTCCCCCACTCATGCTGTCTCTGTCTCTCTCAAAATAAATAAATAAACTTAAAAAAATTTAAATATCGAGACAAATAGTAGACTAAATAACCTCAGGGCATTCTGGAAGTAACTTAGATAAAACTTTCTTTAAAAGTGAATCAGTATTTCAGTTTTGCTGAAGTCTCCAGAGAAGAGTAGTGATTAAAAAAAAAAAAAAAAAAAAAAAAAAAAAAAAGCAAGCATCTCCACTCCTGTTTTGCTTTATGTAAGAGGGAGTGGTTTGGCTCCCCCATTCTGCAAGGTCAGTAGGTTGCTAAGTGAGTAAATGGAGATGCAGAGAAAAGGGGGAGCAAGCAAAACATCAACACACAGTGCTGATCTCTGCCTTGCCTGATTTTATGGGGAAGGAGACTGGCCGTGCCCCTGACATGATTTGAATCCTACAATGAATTCATAAACTCTCTTTGGTCTTTTTCCTTCCCTCCCAACACCCCCCCCCCCCCCCCATCAATCAGAGATTATACCTCCACAGAAGCAGTCTCCATCATTATGAAGCTGGGATGTTTTCCTGATGTAAATCTGTATTTTAACAAAGGGAGGGAGAGAGAAAAGGAAGGAGAGAGAGATGCCTGGGGCAGGGTCATTCTCTGACCCCAGGCAATTGCCCTTCCCAACACAGCAGTTCCAGGATCCAGCCCAGGCTAAAGCAAACACATCTGTCCCATCAGCTGCTACCTTGCCTCCTGCCTTTTGAAGAAGAGGCTTTCTCCTGTGCCTGCCTAATGAGTGCTGCCTGCCACTCTCAGGCTGGCTTTTACAGCTTGAAGAGCCCTCTGCACACACATTGAGCCCTTCTCTCTACTTTGCACTTCAAGAACTTAGCAAGCTTCAGGGGAAATACGGATTCAGAATTTTTTTCTCCCTCCATTGTGATGAGCATTTGCTTTCCCTACAGGATGCACTGAAGCACCTTGAAAACTCAGTGTGGCTCTCAGAACACTGGCACTCTGAGGCTGAAGGCACGCGGTCTGCAGAGCGAGGACTGGAGCACAGGGAGATTCTTCACAGCACTGGGCTATGAACATACCCACCTGGCATCCCTCCCTTGGCTCACCCAGCCCTGCTACGCACAGGAGAGTGGCTGAGGCTACAGTGAGGGAGAAATAATTGCTGACAGACCCATAATGGTTGCACTGTCCTCAGCCTCTATTGCTACCCTTCCCTCTGCCTTCCCCAGCTCTTCTCATCAAGTCTGCCAAGGCCCTCTGCTTGCAGATTCAATCCCTCCCCAGTGTTTGAAATAATCTGGACTGAGTGGCAAATATGTATAATAGCCAAGGGTTTGGGTCCTTAGCCCTGTACCTGTCCTTGGTCTTCATCCTGGTACCCACTAATATACACACATACTTTCTCCAGTCCACTGGAGAGGCTAATCTAGAAGTATAGCCTCTTGCATTAACACCTCAGTATATACTTGGGCCAATTCCGGATATTTGAGTCTGAATAGAGGGGAAAGATTTCAGGTCCTCGGTAAATAAGGACAGAACCCTGGTCTTGGTGGATTTTCAGGGGAGTAGAGGTGACAGACCTTGACAGCAGGAGCTTGGTAAGAGTTTAAAGCAGGGCCATGTTATGACTTTTCTGGGCCCTGGGCATATTAGCCCCTTTCTTCATAAAAAAAAAAAAAATACTAAAAAGTATATTTTACAACTGCTTTAATAAAAGATGAATACAATTCAGGTTGGATTATATTCATTTTTTTCTTCTAATTTTAGAATAAATTGAAATATTTTCCTAGTTGCCTAAAAGCAACACAGGGACTGTGTCTACTATCTATCAGTATGCCCTATGGATAAATTAACCTTAGTGTGAAGGAGAATGAAGGAGAAATGCCTGGAAGCAGCAGCAGGGATCATGTGAGTATCTAACCTATCTCCTGGCCCCAAAGGAGGTGGTGCAGAAGAGGAAAAAAGAAACAACAGCCTCCATTTGAGAGGGGGCATGGTGCCCCCATAAGACAGACACACTTTGCATAGGCATGGAGGTGAAGGTATTTTTCAGAAATGGAGGTGAGGTTACCCTCTGGTTGCAAAAGATTGTTCCAGAAGGTCCAGGGAAAGGATTCAGAAAGAAGACATGGAAATAAGTCAGATTAGGGATGGCAGGCCAAACAGGAGTGAGAATTCAGGTAATGATGGATGGCCTGGGCTTCTAGTCATTAGGGACAACACAGGCAAGGCTTAATGTGCTCACAGTGGTCCTGAGTTGTTCAGAAGTAGGTGGAGAGATGGTCCATGATAGCTCTACTCTGGAGAGTCAGCTCACTGGAATGCTAACTTTAACCTCAGAGGGATAGTTCCCTCTGTTGTGGTCATCTGTGAAATGACTGTTAGGGTACACATTGCATTCAAAGCACTTTTTATGCTTTATCTCATTTAATCCTCACAACAACCCATTTTATAGAGGAGAGAACAGAGAAATAGAGAGGTAGATTCTTGCACAGGGACACTCCTCAATAATGACTCCCCATGCCATGTGTATGTATGCATGTCTTTGTGTGTGTGTGTGTGTGTGTGTGTGTATGCTTTATATATACACTTGCATGTGCATAAGCATATGTGTGTATATATACATACAGAGGTATATATGTAATTATATGTGTATATGTATGATGTATAGATAGATAGATAGATAGATAGATAGATAGATAGATAGATAGATGCAGAAGTGTGGATGCATACACATATATATACTGATGTATATCAGATGTTCCTGCTGTAGTTTTAAGTGTAACTTGACAAGTGAGGCCCCCTAAGTCATAGTTTATGGTCCATTAATGTATAGGGTAATGCTTTTATTCTTTAGGCTGTATGTCTTTCATGTATCTGTGCCTCCCCTGATGTGATTGCCCTAGATTCCAGCTTCCTAGAAGGCAGGAACCATTTCTAAAGCAATCTCAGTATATAGAAGTGCTAAATAGTGTTTTGATGATAGTGAAAAGATAGATTTTTCAGTTTCCTTACATTAAAATATTGGCTGTCTATAGTCACAGTTAGATATCACAATGGGGAGAGAGAAAGAGCTTCCCATATTCATTTAACGAATGTGTGAGGCATTCCTGCTTGTCAGAAGCCTAACTCCTAGGGCTAAACTTGCCCTCATTAGCTGGTAACCCTGGATGCTTTCCTTAATTCCTTTAAACTTGTTTACTATCCACGTAAATACTTAGCATAATTCCTTAAAGTCAGTACTTGCTCAATAAATAACCATGACTGTTATATGCCTACTACATGCCAGGTACTTTGCAAGGTTTTAGGGATTTAAGGGTACTCTCAAGGAGTTCATAATCAAGTGGTGAGATATTATCTTTAAAAAAATTTTTTTTAAACATTTATTTATTTTTTGAGAGACAGAGACAGAGCATTAGCAGGGGAGGGGCAGAGAGAGAGGGAGTCACAGATTCCAAAGCCGGCTCCAGGCTCCGAGCTGTCAGCACAGAGCCCGACGCAGGGCTCGAACTCATGAACCGTGAGATCATGACCTGAGCTGAAGTCGGACGCACTTTGGACGCTTAACCGACTGAGCCACCCAGGTGCCCCAAGTGGTGAGAATTTAAAACTAAAAGACTACCCCTCGCTGGACACACACACACACACACACACACACTCAAAATTGTGCATGCCATAACAGAAATAGGCATAATGGACTTTAAAAGTAGAGTGGAAGTAACCAAATACCAAAAGGAACCAGAGGACTCATGAGGAGATGGTAGCATTTGGTTTAATTTGTGTGTTGGGTTGGGAGCAGGCAGTCATAGTTATTCTGAGGACATCTGCTTTTTTAGCTTGAGCTGCTTGAGATTCCCTGCTCAGTCCCATGCCCACTGGGAAGACATAGTGGAGTAAACCTGGTGTCTGCCATTTATATTCTTCTCTGGATGAGCAAAGCAGCATGGAGGAGGAAGCAACACCCCAGAAGCCTGAAGCTCCTACTCTGTCCTTGCTTCTTTCTGTGCTCTCCTCCCCACCCCTCCCTTATAGTAACACTCATCCTGGGAGTATATGACAGGCTCTTTGGTCATGAGGTACCCAGGTGAACGCCAAGAAGTTTCCTCTCTGTGGCTCCTTTCTTCCTCTTTCTTTCTTTCTTCTTTTTTCAGTAGCTTTATTTTTGCTTAAATGAGCAGCAAGAACCCCAAACTTACTGTTTCTCAGAATCAACAGTAAAGAGCCCTGCACTGCTGATAATGTTTGGAGTTTTTCTCTCTCCGGGATTATAGGCCTTTTCACAATGCTGATGCACGGTTTTTAGCTATGTTAGTTCTGTAATGTTAGTTCTGAATGTTTTCATAATATTCCCCTGGTAGTTAGAAGCAGGGAAAGATTTATTTTAAAGGGGAAAAAAAAGAGATCATTATTTCAGCCCCAGAGTCATGAGTTAAGAAAGGAAACTTGGAATGTATAAATGCAACACTCCCGGCTCAAACTCCAAACCACCTCGGGTTTTGCCCAGCTCCATTTATTTATCATGTCAATTACAGAAGAGATCTGTTGCCACAAAGAGGCAGACTGTGTCTATTTTCTAAAGGAAGAAAAAGCAATTTAAGGCAATTTAATCTTTAAACTCTTTTATATGAATATTTTTTTTTCTGCTGTTGAGCATTTTAGGAAAGGAAGAACTTTACCTATAAGCCAGTTTCCTTTCACCCTCAAATCATCTGAACTCAATTTGTTTCTCTTCTTTTGAGATTTTCCTTATCCCCTTTTCTACTGAAGGTTAATTATATGCTTTACAAGAAACAGATTTCACTTCTTTCAAAAAACATATGATTCTTAGATGCCAAAGGTCTTTAAAAGTTCCACTAATTTACATGCCACTTATGGTTATTCTCAAACCGTGTGTTCAACAATGTTTTTCCTACACAACATTCAAGAAAAATTAATATGATATATTTTTTTCATGATACCATAAAGAAGCACTAAGAAGTCCATGTGTTCAGGTATATTTTAAATACATGTTTATCATTCAGAGTAAAATGCAATCTTCACACTTCAGTGGGAAAATCCCTGTCACGTAGGAACCACTCATCACTAACTCAGTGTAATTAAGGAGACCATTGAAAATACAAACTCTATTAAAGTATCTAATAACAAAAGATATAAATATGTACTAGAAACAGAGTTCTCACTCTCCATATACATATACATGTGCCATGTTCATTTTTAAAAATTGAAGTATAGTTGACACACAATGTTACATTAGTTTCAAGTGCACAACATAGTGACTCAACAGCTCGATACATTATGCTATGCTCACAAGTATAGCTACCATCTGTCACTATACAACACTATTACAATACCATAGACTATGTTCTCTATGCTGTAACTTTCATCCCTGTGACTTGCTCATTCCGTAACTGGAAACCTGTACCTCCCACTCTTCTTCACCCATTTTGCCCAACACCCCACTCCCTACCTCTCTGGCAACCACCAGATTATTCTCTGTATTTAAGGGTCTGTTTCTGCTTTGTTTGTTTTGTTTTGTTTTGTTTTGTTTTGTTTTGTTTTGTTTTTAGATGCCACATAAAGTGAAATCATACAGTATCTGTCTTTTCTCTGTCTGACTTATTTCACCTAGCAGAATACCCTCTAGGTCCATCCATGTTGTCACAAGGGGCAAGATATCATTCTTTTTTATGGCTGAGTAATATTTCATAATATACATACTATATCTTCCTTATCCATTAATCTATTGGTGGACACTTAGATTGCTTCTACATCTTGACTATTGTAAATAATGCTTCAATGAACATAGGGGTGCATATATCTTTTTGAATAAGTCTTTTCATATTCTTTGGATAAAAACCCAGTAGTAGAATTACTGGATCATATTGTATTTCTATTTTTAATGTTTTGAGGAACCTCCATACTATTTTCCACAGTGGCTGTACCACTTTGCATTACCACCAACAGTGAACAAGTGTTCCTTTGTCTTTGTTCCTTGCCACTTGTTATAACACTTGTTATTTCTTATCTTTTTGATACTAGCCATTCTGACTGGTGTAAGGTGATATATTATTGTGGCTTTGATTTGAATTTCCCTGATTATTAGTGATGTTGAGCATCATTTTATTTATCTGTTGTCCATCTGTGTATCTTCTTTGGGAAATGTCTATTCAGGTCTTCTGCCCATTTTTTAAAATTGGATTTTTTTTTTTTTTTTGGTGTTGAGTACTATGTACATTCTTTTAAGTTTATTTATTTATTTTGAGAGAGAGAGAGAATACACAAGCAGGGGAAGGGCAGAAAGAGAGAGAGGGAGAGAGAATCCTAAGCAGGCCCCACACTGTCAGCATGGAGCCCGAGGCAGGGCTCAAACCCAAAACCATAAGATCATGACCTGAGCTGAAATTAGGACTCAGATGCTTAACTGACTGAGGATCCCATGTATGTACATTTTATAGCATATTGCAAAACTAGGATCTTAACTATAACTCTACGTTTACTGAACAGAACAAAATACTATTATTAACTTTATGGGATGGATTTGCCCTTCAAAATAAAGATTGGGGGCGCCTGGGTGGCTCAGTCGGTTGGGCGTCCGACTTTGGCTCAGGTCATGATGTCACAGTCGGTGAGTTTGAGCCCTGCGTCGGGCTCTGACAGCTCAGAGCCTGGAGCCTGTTTCAGATTCTGTGTCTCCCTCTCTCTCTGACCATCCCCCATTCATGCTCTGTCTCTCTCTGTCTCAAAAATGAATAAACATTTAAAAAAAAATAAAAAAAAAAGATTGAAGGCAATAAATCTGCCCTAAGGAAACCATCACAATTATATAAAGATAAACCCTCATTTAAAATATTATACTTTGCAGAACAACTTATAGTAGCATAAAATAAACAATTTAAAATTCAACTAAAGGGAATTATCTAAATAAATTCAAATTTATTCCTAAGATGGTAAACTCTGTTGCCATTAAAACAACCTTTCCCAATAGTTTTAGTTTCATAAGACAATGGCCAAGACGGTGTTAGAGGAAAGAAGCGGGGGGGGGGGGGGGGGGTGTATTTTAAACTATATGTACCATGTGAATCCAATGAATGCATCTAAATAGACACACAAACAAAAAGACTGAAAAGAAATATTTCAAAATATTAAAACTTAGTAAGATTAAAGATATATTTAGTTTCTTCCTTAAAATTTTCCATACTTTGATGTTTTCCATAATAAGCATACATTACTTTGCTAATAAAAATAAAGAGCTTTTTAAAAGTTTAAAATCAGATTTGGAAACAAGCTCACCATTAGATTAAAAATGAAGTATGTATTCTTTAAAATCTTGAAATACAGGGGCGCCTGGGTGGCTCAGTTGTAAGCCTCCAACTTCGGCTCAGCTTGTGATCTCGGGGTTCATGGGTTTGAGCCCCACGTGGGGCTCTTGTGTTGACAGCTCAGAGTCTGGAGCCTGCTTTGGATACTGTGCCGCTCTTTGCCCCTCCCCCACTCTCCCTCTGTCTCTCTCTCTCTCTTTGAAAAATAAACATTAAAAAAATTTAATCTTGAAATACACATATCACAATTAAATAGAGTGTTTTTATGCTAATTTATCTAATTATTTTAGTAAATTGTCTTTTTTTGTGGTAGAGTAAAAATAAAGGGTGGTTATATTAAATCACATGAAACTAGATGACAGTGGGATGGACCTTTCTCAAATCACATGGCAATGACCAGAATTTCAGAATATATTCATTCATTCATTCATTCATTCATTCATTCATTCCTCCAAAGTATTTTTGCCTAGGAAGATTTCTGGTTGGGCTGGCTCCTGCTTGAGACTCTGGGGCGTGTCTCAATTATTTGAAAAAAAGTATCATACCCCAAACTTTTGGTATGACCAAATTAGAGGTCACCTAAAAAACCCTGGACATAAGATAACAAATAAGCATAAGAAGAGTCTGCAAGGTGGAAAGAAATGGATGGACTGCTTAGGGACCTCAAGGCTTGAGCAGCCATAGGGCAGTGGGTCTCCTGCGTTTCCTTATTACCTCTCATATATCCCCAGATTGGATCCAGCTGGCAGGAGCTTCCAACCTGGAACCACCAATGGGCACAAACTCCAAGAAAGGCCTGTTTCTTCAAGCAAAAGAATATGGAAAGGGGTGGCCCAGCAGACAAACTAGCACATGCTCCCACTGTGGTTTCAGCAGGACTGGATGGGAAACTGATATTCTATCCCTTCCTTCCCCAGGGGAGCACACTCCCCTGACTGGGGGCAGCGGCAGCAGGGCCCTGTATGGATCTGAGCCTCCACCCTCACTCAGCAGACAGCAACAAGACTTAAAGACATGGTGCAAGGTAAGCAGGTATGGGGGACTTGGGGCGTTAGGGTGGTTCAGTGCCAGTGTATTTCAGTCCCCCCCAGCCCAACCCATGCAGGTGAGGTTTAGTGAGGTGCTAAACCAAAACGCCCACCTGGCTGCAATGAAACTGAATGAGGCAGTGCAAAGCAGGGCTACTCTGAACTCCAGTCCCCCTTCTCTCCATATCTCACTCTCTCTCCCTTCTCAAAAGCATAACCAGGTGTGGAGTCAGTCTCTACCCCCACCTGGAGCCTAACAAGGCAGAATGAGTTACTAGGAGGCAGGGCTAGTTAGCACTTGACTTTCTCTCCTCTTCTGCTATCAGTGGAAAGCCCAGCTTAGAGCTGAGTTTTCACTCCCACTAGAGGCAATGCTGGGTGCTAGTGTTGTCTCACTTTCCTGGGAAGGTGTCAGCTAGGCCAAAGTGGGAGATGAACTTCTGCTCCATACATCTGCAAAGAGGCAATAGGAATCAGGCTCCACTTTTGCAGGACAGTGTGGGAAGTAGAGCCTAGGGAAGCAGAACATACCTAACTGGCCCTCTCATTACACTTGAATAGGTGTACTACCTGCTAAAAAAAAAAAAAAAAAAAAAGGAGATTAAGTGGTATCCAGAGTGTCCTAGGAAAATATCCAAAATATCCAGGATACATTCAAAAATCCTTGTCATACTAGGAAAATCACAACCTGAATGAGAAAAGACAATGCATGCTAACCCCAAGATGAATGATATATTGCAATTATCTGACAAAGATGTTAAAGCAGCCATCACTGAATATTTCAGCAAACAGTTATAAGTTCTCTTAAATCTTGGTGAAAAAATAGAAGTTATTTTTTAAAAATACCTACTAGAGATGAAGAGAACTGGAAAATATTTGTTTGATGGGCTCACTAGTAGAGCAGAAATGACAGAGAAGATCATCAGTGAACTTGAAGAAAGATCAATAGACTTTACCTTATCTGAACAATAAAGACAAAACAGAAAAATAAAATGAACAGAGTGTCAGGGACCTGAGCTAATATTTGTGTCATTAAAGTCCCCCAAATAGGGGAGAGAATGGAACTCAAAAGTTATTCAAAGAAATAATAGCAGAAATATTTCCAAATGTGGTGAAAGACATAAGCCTGTAGATTAAAGAGCTGTGTCAATATCAAATATAATAAATCCAGAGAATCACACCCCCCTAATAATAGATATTAGCTAAGAAGTGCAAAAACATCTGGGCTATAGAGAAAGGGCACATCATATTGCTTAATGATTCCTACTATTCCTTTTGTAAAAAATGAAAAAAACCAAAACACTCCCTAGGGTAGGCAGAATTCCACTTGGAACTTTATTAAGGCCTCAAAGTACTCATTTGCATATTCTCAAATTTTTGCTTTTCTTACTCCCGCCATTTATTTCTTGTGGATTTTTTTTTAAATTTTTTTTTTTCAACGTTTATTTATTTTTGGGACAGAAAGAGACAGAGCATGAACGGGGGAGGGGCAGAGAGAGAGGGAGACACAGAATCGGAAACAGGCTCCAGGCTCTGAGCCATCAGCCCAGAGCCCAATGCGGGGCTCGAACTCACGGACCGCAAGATCGTGACCTGGCTGAAGTCGGACGCTTAATCGACTGAGCCACCCAGGCGCCCCGTCTTGTGGATTTTTTTAATAAGGAAATATTTTGTATTTTCTTTGCCCAAAATATTTACTGAACATCTACTATATTGTGTCTACACACAAGCATGAAAGGGAAGAAGGCAAATTACCTTAAGTTTTCAGAGGTTGATGTGGGACACTAACATTGATATGACCATGTGATAAGAGAAATCAGTAGAAGTGTGCCAATTGGAGTCATGCCTACACTAATGTAGATTTGGTTCTTATGGAAGAACATGTATTTGCTTGAAAACGTGAATGCTAAACCTATTAAGTGGTGACAGCAAAGACTGCTTAGATCATGTGCGCCTTTCTATTTGCTGGTAGGTAGTAACAGACACTACCAGGAACAGGAAACTTAGGTCAATAAATAATTAAGACTTGGCTTTATGAAAAGATCAACTTCCCACAAGGTGGCTTTGTGCAGAGCTGTGAGTATTCAGTATCCCAGAACAGCTGTACCCAAGTTTAGACTCTGGTGTCTACGCTCAGACTATGTCTCCATACTCCACAGTGCAAAGCACCACAGGAAGGGAGTAGCAGCAGAAGGCAAGATCCTTCTCTTGGAGCCCAGCCTCATGGTGGGAACAGTGCTACTCAGCCAGTTACATTGATCCACAGGACGGCATGAGAGCTGGGAAGACATACATGTGCCAATCCTCTGCCTTTGTGTCCAGCCTGAACAAAATGACGCTTTCTGGTATTGCTCAAGATGCTATTTGTTAAATAGGTTTAAAAATCAATACATGTATGAGAAAACAAAGCCTCAGGTTTTCTAAATTCTTTGTTCAAGGACTCCAATCCAAGAGAGGCAGAATTATGATTTCAGGGCAGGTCTTCTAACAATCAAGCCCTTTCTACCTCATCAAACTATCATTTCTTATAGGATTGAATCAAAAGAGGATATAAATTCTGAATGAAAAAATATATGAGAAAATATATTATTCATAGCTTGAAAAGTTAAACAGAAAACTCTTCTGACTTAAATGTTTAAAGATGTGGGAGATTCCCATTATTGACCAGATAGAAGGCATCAATGTTTCATTTACTAATGTTATGAGGTCTATGTGTATTTATCTTTAAAATTTGAGGAACTGACTTGATTGGCTCCTTTAAAAAATTTTTTTTTTCATGTTACATATACCTCTAACTGAGTAAGAAATAGATAACCCACACATTATTGAAGTCCTGTAATTTCAAACAAGAAGCAATCCTTATTGTTGATATGATTTAATTGAATTTTTCTGCATATTTACTTGTGTTTTAATGACAATTAATTTTATTAGGATACATGTTTACCTGCATGTTTCTTGATCTATTCTGTCTCTGACCATGTTGATCTTGATCTAATCTGTTCAATATTACCAAGGTAATTTTCCTAAAGCAGATTTTATCATATAATTTACATTTTTGTTATTGCATAATGTATCATATGTTAATTCATCTACATTCTGTAACAGGCAACTGCTGGGGGCAAAGCCAGCCTACAAGGCCATGACCCTTCTGGAGGATCTTGATTCACAAAGTGAGATCCCAGTATCCCTATATGTATGGTGCAATCCTCCCTCCTGGCTATAGCTGATTGGGTGAGTGGGGGACATATGACTTGTATAGTACCCAAAGGTCATCTTTCCTGGGATGTGATATTACTATCTATAAATGACCAGTCTGTGTCTGAAACTATAACATGTAAATAGAAGTTGAGAATGCCAGTCTGCAGAGTGAGTGAAAAAAGAAGAGAATGAAAAAGACATGTCAAAAGAAGTAGAGATGAGATGGTCAGAGAAAGTACTTCTGTTAGCTTTCCCAGGTCTGCTTCTCAGCCTTTTCAGAGCCTTGGAAGCGTTCATACATTTGGGTTCCTTTAGTCTCCTCCATATCATTTTAGTTATTTCCCCTGTTTGACTTAGGCTGGCTGAAATCAGTTTGTTTCTTG
This sequence comes from Felis catus, assembly GCF_018350175.1. NCBI lineage: Eukaryota > Metazoa > Chordata > Mammalia > Carnivora > Felidae > Felis > Felis catus. The sequence goes on along the minus strand of NC_058379.1, from coordinate 62,566,723 downwards.
CAGTGAAGTATTTTATGTAATGCATGGGGTTCAAAGAGTGTGAGACCTGGTCCTATACTATATAGCTAGTCATATTGCCCAATATTTTCTAATGCTTTCTATATACTTGTCATTCACCTTTTTTTTTTTTTTTTTTTATTTTTTTTAATATGAAATTTATTGACAAATTAGTTTCCATACAACACCCAGTGCTCATCCCAAAAGGTGCCCTCCTCAATACCCATCACCCACCCTCTCCTCCCTCCCACCCCCCATCAACCCTCAGTTTGTTCTCAGTTTTTAAGAGTCTCTTATACTTTGGCTTCTCCCACTCTAACCTGTTTTTTTTTTTTTTTTTCCTTCCCCTCCCCCATGGGTTCCTGTTAAATTCTCAGGGTCCACATAAGAGTGAAACCATATGGTATCTGTCTTTCTCTGTATGGCTTATTTCACTTAGCATCACACTCTCCAGTTCCATCCACGTTGCTACAAAAGGCCATATTTCATTTTTTCTCATTGCCACGTAATATTCCATTGTGTATATAAACCACAATTTCTTTATCCATTCATCAGTTGATGGACATTTAGGCTCTTTCCATAATTTGGCTATTGTTGAGAGTGCTGCTATGAACATTGGGGTACAAGTGGCCCTATGCATCAGTACTCCTGTATCCCTTGGATAAATTCCTAGCAGTGCTATTGCTGGGTCATAGGGTAGGTCTATTTTTAATTTTCTGAGGAACCTCCACACTGCTTTCCAGAGCGGCTGCACCAATTTGCATTCCCACCAACAGTGCAAGAGGGTTCCCGTTTCTCCACATCCTCTCCAGCATCTAGAGTCTCCTGATTTGTTCATTTTGGCCACTCTGACTGGCGTGAGGTGATACCTGAGTGTGGTTTTGATTTGTATTTCCCTGATAAGGAGCGACGCTGAACATCTTTTCATGTGCCTGTTGGCCATCCGGATGTCTTCTTTAGAGAAGTGTCTATTCATGTTTTCTGCCCATTTCTTCACTGGGTTATTTGTTTTTCGGGTGTGGAGTTTGGTGAGCTCTTTATAGATTTTGGATACTAGCCCTTTGTCCGATATGTCATTTGCGAATATCTTTTCCCATTCCGTTGGTTGCCTTTTAGTTTTGTTGGTTGTTTCCTTTGCTGTGCAGAAGCTTTTTATCTTCATAAGGTCCCAGTAATTCACTTTTGCTTTTAATTCCCTTGCCTTTGGGGATGTGTCGAGTAAGAGATTGCTACGGCTGAGGTCAGAGAGGTCTTTTCCTGCTTTCTCCTCTAAGGTTTTGATGGTTTCCTGTCTCACATTTAGGTCCTTTATCCATTTTGAGTTTATTTTTGTGAATGGTGTGAGAAAGTGGTCTAGTTTCAACCTTCTGCATGTTGCTGTCCAGTTCTCCCAGCACCATTTGTTAAAGAGGCTGTCTTTTTTCCATTGGATGTTCTTTCCTGCTTTGTCAAAGATGAGTTGGCCATACGTTTGTGGGTCTAGTTCTGGGGTTTCTATTCTATTCCATTGGTCTATGTGTCTGTTTCTGTGCCAATACCATGCTGTCTTGATGATGACAGCTTTGTAGTAGAGGCTAAAGTCTGGGATTGTGATGCCTCCTGCTTTGGTCTTCTTCTTCAAAATTCCTTTGGCTATTCGGGGCCTTTTGTGGTTCCATATGAATTTTAGGATTGCTTGTTCTAGTTTCAAGAAGAATGCTGGTGCAATTTTGATTGGGATTGCATTGAATGTGTAGATAGCTTTGGGTAGTATTGACATTTTGACAATATTTATTTTTCCAATCCATGAGCAGGGAATGTCTTTCCATTTCTTTAAATCTTCTTCAATTTCCTTCATAAGCTTTCTATAGTTTTCAGCATACAGATCCTTTACATCTTTGGTTAGATTTATTCCTAGGTATTTTATGCTTCTTGGTGCAATTGTGAATGGGATCAGTTTCTTTATTTGTCTTTCTGTTGCTTCATTGTTAGTGTATAAGAATGCAACTGATTTCTGTACATTGATTTTGTATCCTGCAACTTTGCTGAATTCCTGTATCAGTTCTAGTAGACTTTTGGTGGAGTCTATCGGATTTTCCATGTATAATATCATGTCATCTGCAAAAAGCGAAAGCTTGACTTCGTCTTTGCCAATTTTGATGCCTTTGATTTCCTTTTGTTGTCTGATTGCTGATGCTAGAACTTCCAGCACTATGTTAAACAGCAGCGGTGAGAGTGGGCATCCTTGTCGTGTTCCTGATCTCAGGGAAAAAGCTCTCAGTTTTTCCCCGTTGAGGATGATGTTAGCTGTGGGCTTTTCATAGATGGCTTTTATGATCTTTAAGTATGTTCCTTCTATCCCGACTTTCTCAAGGGTTTTTATTAAGAAAGGGTGCTGGATTTTGTCAAAGGCCTTTTCTGCATCGATTGACAGGATCATATGGTTCTTCTCTTTTTTTTTGTTAATGTGATGTATCACGTTGATTGATTTGCGAATGTTGAACCAGCCCTGCATCCCAGGAATGAATCCCACTTGATCATGGTGAATAATTCTTTTTATATGCCGTTGAATTCGATTTGCTAGTATCTTATTGAGAATTTTTGCATCCATATTCATCAGGGATATTGGCCTGTAGTTCTCTTTTTTTACTGGGTCTCTGTCAGGTTTAGGAATCAAAGTAATACTGGCTTCATAGAATGAGTCTGGAAGTTTTCCTTCCCTTTCTATTTCTTGGAATAGCTTGAGAAGGATAGGTATTATCTCTGCTTTAAACGTCTGGTAGAACTCCCCTGGGAAGCCATCTGGTCCTGGACTCTTATTTGTTGGGAGATTTTTGATAACCGATTCAATTTCTTCACTGGTTATGGGTCTGTTCAAGCTTTCTATTTCCTCCTGATTGAGTTTTGGAAGAGTGTGGGTGTTCAGGAATTTGTCCATTTCTTCCAGGTTGTCCAGTTTGTTGGCATATAATTTTTCATAGTATTCCCTGATAATTGTTTGTATCTCTGAGGGATTGGTTGTAATAATTCCATTTTCATTCATGATTTTATCTATTTGGGTCATCTCCCTTTTCTTTTTGAGAAGCCTGGCTAGAGGTTTGTCCATTTTGTTTATTTTTTCAAAAAACCAACTCTTGGTTTCGTTGATCTGCTCTACAGTTTTTTTAGATTCTATATTGTTTATTTCTGCTCTGATCTTTATTATTTCTCTTCTTCTGCTGGGTTTAGGCTGCCTTTGCTGTTCTGCTTCTAGTTCCTTTAGGTGTGCTGTTAGATTTTGTATTTGGGATTTTTCTTGTTTCTTGAGATAGGCCTGGATTGCAATGTATTTTCCTCTCAGGACTGCCTTCGCTGCGTCCCAAAGCGTTTGGATTGTTGTATTTTCATTTTCGTTTGTTTCCATATATTTTTTAATTTCTTCTCTAATTGCCTGGTTGACCCACTCATTCGTTAGTAGGGTGTTCTTTAACCTCCATGCCTTTGGAGGTTTTCCAGACTTTTTCCTGTGGTTGATTTCAAGCTTCATAGCATTGTGGTCTGAAAGTATGCATGGTATAATTTCAATTCTTGTAAACTTATGAAGGGCTGTTTTGTGACCCAGTATGTGATCTATCTTGGAGAATGTTCCATGTGCACTCGAGAAGAAAGTATATTCTGTTGCTTTGGGATGCAGCGTTCTAAATATATCTGTCAAGTCCATCTGATCCAATGTCTCATTCAGGGCCCTTGTTTCTTTATTGATCGTGTGTCTAGATGATCTGTCCATTTCTGTAAGTGGGGTGTTAAAGTCCCCTGCAATTACCACATTCTTATCAATAAGATTGCTTATGTTTATGAGTAATTGTTTTATATATTTGGGGGCTCCGGTATTCGGCGCATAGACATTTATAATTGTTAGCTCTTCCTGATGGATAGACCCTGTAACTATTATATAATGTCCTTCTTCATCTCTTGTTACAGCCTTTAATTTAAAGTCTAGTTTGTCTGATATAAGTATGGCTACTCCAGCTTTCTTTTGGCTTCCAGTCGCATGATAAATAGTTCTCCATCCCCTCACTCTCAATCTAAAGGTGTCCTCAGGTCTAAAATGAGTCTCTTGTAGACAGCAAATAGATGGGTCTTGTTTTTTTATCCATTCTGATACCCTATGTCTTTTGGTTGGTGCATTTAATCCATTTACATTCAGTGTTATTATAGAAAGATACGGGTTGAGAGTCATTGTGATGTCTGTATGATTTATGCTTGTAGTGATGTCTCTGGGACTTTGTCTCACAGGGTCCCCCTTAGGATCTCTTGTAGGGCTGGTTTAGTGGTGACAAATTCCTTCAGTTTTTGTTTGTTTGGGAAAACCTTTATCTCTCCTTCTATTCTAAATGACAGACTTGCTGGGTAAAGGATTCTCGGCTGCATATTTTTTCTGTCTAGCACCCTGAAAATCTCGTGCCAATTCTTTCTGGCCTGCCAAGTTTCAAAAGAGAGATCAGTCACGAGTCTTATAGGTCTCCCTTTATATGTGAGGGCACGTTTACCCCTTGCTGCTTTCAGAATTTTCTCTTTATCCTTGTATTTTGCCAGTTTCACTATGATATGTCGTGCAGAAGATCGATTCAAGTTACGTCTGAAGGGAGTTCTCTGTGCCTCTTGGATTTCAATGCCTTTTTCCTTCCCCAGTTCAGGGAAGTTCTCAGCTATTATTTCTTCAAGTACCCCTTCAGCACCTTTCCCTCTCTCTTCCTCCTCTGGGATACCAATTATGCGTATATTATTTCTTTTTAGTGTATCACTTAGTTCTCTAATTTTCCCCTCATACTCCTGGATTTTTTTATCTCTCTTTTTCTCAGCTTCCTCTTTTTCCATAACTTTATCCTCTAGTTCACCTATTCTCTCCTCTGCCTCTTCAAGCCGAGCTGTGGTGGTTTCCATTTTGTTATGCATTTCGTTTAAAGCGTTTTTCAGCTCCTCGTGACTGTTCCTTAGTCCCTTGATCTCTGTAGCAAGAGATTCTCTGCTGTCCTGTATACTGTTTTCAAGCCCAGCGATTAATTTTATGACTATTATTCTAAATTCACTTTCTGTTAAATTATTTAAATCCTTTTTGATCAGTTCATTAGCTGTTGTTATTTCCTGGAGATTCTTCTGAGGGGAATTCTTCCACTTGGTCATTTTGGATAGTCCCTGGCGTGGTGAGGACCTGCAGGGCACTTCCCCTGTGTTGTGGTGTATAACTGGAGTTGGTGGGCGGGGCCGCAGTCAGACCTGATGTCTGCCCCCAGCCCACCGCTGGGGCCACAGTCAGACTGGTGTGTGCCTTCTCTTCCCCTCTCCTAGGGGCGGGATTCACTGTGGGGTGGTGTGGCCCGTCTGGGCTACTTGCACACTGCCAGGCTTGTGATGCTGGGGATCTGGCGTATTAGCTGGGGTGGGTAGGCAAGGTGCACGGGGGTAGGAGGGGCAGGCTTAGATCGCTTCTCCTTAGGTGATCCTCTTCAGGAGGGGCCCTGTGGCAGCAGGAGGGAGTCAGATCCGCTGCCGGAGGTTTGGCTCCGCAGAAGCACAGAGTTGGGTGTTTGCGCGGAGCGAGCAAGTTCCCTGGCAGGAACTGGTTCTCTTTGGGATTTTGGCTGGGGGATGGGCGGGGGAGATGGCGCTGGCGAGCGCCTTTGTTCCCCACCAAGCTGAGCTCTGTCGTCAGGGGGCTCAGCAGCTCTCCCTCCCTTTGTCCTCCAGCCTTCCCGCTTTCCGAGCAGAGCTGCTAACTTATGTCCTCCTAGACGCTAAGTCGCGCTTGCTGTCGGAACACAGTCCGTCAGGCCCCTCCGCTTTTGCCAGCCAGACTCGGGGGCTCTGCTTGGCCGGCGAGCCGCCCCTCCGCCCCGGCTCCCTCCCGCCAGTCCGTGGAGCGCGCACCGCCTCGCCGCCCTTCCTACCCTCTTCCGTGGGCCTCTCGTCTGCGTTTGGCTCCGGCGACTCCGTTCTGCTAATCCTCTGGCGGTTTTCTGGGTTATTTAGGCAGGTGTAGGTGGAATCTAAGTGATCAGCAGGACGCGCGGTGAGCCCAGCGTCCTCCTAAGCCGCCATCTTGCCGCTTCCTCTGTCATTCACCTTTTTTACTCACATGGACCTCACATCTCTCCTATTACTCAAGTTTCATTTCCTACCTAGCCTAGAATGCTTTTCTTTCTTTCCAAATAACAACCATTCTTGACAAATCTCAAGCTGAACACCCTTTTCAAACAGATTTGTTCCATCATAGCCTATATTAGGATTGGTAGGTTATGTTGTGGTGATGAATATTAGACTTGAAATATCAGTCATTTAACAAATCTTTATTTCTTGTTCATGCTACATTTCTAATAAAGGTCATCAAGGAATTCCCTTCCATACAATAACTTAGAGACCAATCCCTGAAACAAATAGCTGTACCATCTGGAGCACACAGTACCTTAATTACTGAAATTAGATTTGTTCCTTCCAAATAATTTATGGAATATAATATCCCATTTATTTAGAAATAAGACTTCAGATATACTCAACCCTGTGGCATATCTGTGGACCAACAAATAAGTGAACAGGGACCCTGAGATTCCAAAATATCTCTTGTAATATTCTAGTGTTCAACAATCTGATTATTTTCTACTCATGCAGATGCAAAGGCTATTAAAGTTTTGTTTGTAATTATGTAACACTGAAGTGTTAGGAAGACAAAAGAAGGAAAACAGGTGGCAGCCAGTTTGGGAGAAATTTTTCTCCGCAGATATTTTTTCCTTCCTCTAGGAAAAAAATAGAAGCCAAGACAATGTCAATACTCAGGGTTCAAAGATGAAAACTGGTACACGAATAAAAAATAATCCTGTTTGGTCAACATCATGCAGCCAGAGGAATGTGTTAATTTATTTAAGTTGTATCTTCAAGTAAGATTAAGAAGCTAATACTATAACTATCTCCTATTCTTGTGCTTATGTCTTAGAAGGAACTAAGTCAACGTAAGAACGCTGTTCTTGCCTCCTCTCTGCTCCTTCTTCTAAAATTCCCCCACATTCTCCTCCCTTACCATCTTTAGGGAAAGGACATTAGTGAGAAGGGAAAGGTGATGGGAGAAGGGATCCTGGTGACAAAATGGAGCTGCTGGGAGTAATGCTACATCTAGTTCATGAGGATGAAGTTCTGGTACCCATCCGAACTCCATTGGCTCTCCTTGAAACTGAAAACATGAGGCTCCATCCATTCTTTAACAGAGAGTACCTTAGCCATCAGTGCTTAAAGGAAGAATGCCTGGACATAAGAGCCTTCAAATCTATCAGTCAAGCTGGGATACAATTGAGTTATGGGAGTGCGGGACAACTGTCCTTAATTTTCATTTTCTCTTTATGAAAAAGGTCCCTTTTTTCCCTCTAAAAATGACTGATGTTAAAGACTTTGTTTAGTTGAAATATGAGGGAAGACTTGGGCAAAATGAAATAATCCCTTTGCAAACATGAAAAGTCTTCATGGAAACATTCTGGAATGACAACCGAAGTGACTTGACAGTCTGAGAGGACAGGATACTCAAAACCAATGCAGGGCCAGACAGTGCATTGTAGTGTATTACCGGGAATGGACATTCATAATGCTGACCCCACTTCATGAAGAAAAGATGGGTGTAGTCACTATTCTTTGCCTCAGAAGTGAGGGAAACAAAGCATTTTTGAGGTGCTTCTATCAAATATGATTAAGGAGAGCACAATATGGGGCTTGGCTGTAGATACACTTCAGATATTTTGTAGTATTTATGTATATGGAACAATTTTTCCTTAATGGTGACAGGTAAATACAGTATCACTGAATTTTGATTTCCACAAAGGTTTTCCTCAAACCTGATGAGAAAGAGAATATATTTTGTACTTAGAAATAAAACCCAAGAGAGAAACAGGAGAAAAATCAATATTTGGTAACAGGAGTCTTAGGTTCATTATTGAATAAAACTGGAAGAAATCTCATAAAATTCTCTGAATCAACCTCATGTCTACAGATTAAAAAAAATGTCTAAAAGCATCAGGATAGTTTATAACATATTATCTTCTGGGACCCCCCCCCCACAACAATGCCCACATATTTTCTGAGAGCTTTCTAAAGAATTCTAATAATTTTAGTAATTGTGATAAGATATTCTTTGCAAACCTAACCCCAAATTTTCCCCCTTAAACTTTTTAATAATAGCATTATTGAGATATAAATCACATAATACTTATCCTTTTAAAGTGTACAGTTCAGTGGGTTTTAGTACATTCTGAATCGTGCATCCATCACCACAAATTTTAACACATTTTTATCATCTCTAAAAGAAACCCTGTACACATTAGCCGTCACTCCCCATTTCCCCTTTTCTTATCCTTTGGCAAAAAAACTAATCCTCTTTCTGTTTCTACAAGGTTGCCTATTCTGGGCATTTCATATAAATGGAATCATACAATATGTGACCTTTCAAGTTTGACTTCTTTCACTCAACATAGTGTTTTCAAGGTTTATCCATGTTGTAGCATGTATTATTACTTTAATCCTTTTTAAGGCCAAATAATATTGCACTGTGTGGCTATACTACATTTGTTTATCTATTCATTAGTTGATAGACATTTAGATTATTTCTACTCTTTGGGCTATTATGGATAATACTGCTATGAAAATTTGTGCACAAGTTTTTGTATGGATATATTCTTTCAATTCTTTTGGGTATATATCTAAGAGTAGAATTGCTATGTAATATAGTAATTCTACCTTTAATGCTTTGGGGAACTTCTAAACTGTTTCCCAAAACGGTTGCAATAATTTACATCCCCACTAGAAATGAATGAGGGTCCCAGTTTCTCCACATTCTTGCCAAGACTTGATATCATCTCTCTTTTTGATGATAGACATCAGAGTGGGTATGAAAGGCTATCTCACTATAGTTTTATTTGAATTTCTCTAGTGGTGTTGAACATCTTTTCACCTGTATATTGCTCCTTTGTATATAATTGGTATATTTGTGTATGGAGAAGTATCTATTCAAATCCTTTGCTTACTTAAAAAATTGGATATGTCTTTTGTAGTTGTAAGACTTCTTTATATATTCTTGACATGATTCGATTCTCTTATCATAATATAAATTGAAGATATTTTCTCCCGTTCCATGCATTGTCTTTTCACCTTCTTGATGGTATCCTTCAAAACACAAAAGTTATTAATTTTGATGAAATCCAATTTATTTTTCTTTCATCTCTTGTGCTTTTGCTGTCATATCTAAGAGAACATTGCCTGATCCAAAGTCACAAAGCTTCCTGTGTCTTTTCCTGAGAATTTTATAGTTTTTAGTTCTGCCATTTAGGTCTATGAAACATTTTGAGTTAATTTTTGTGTACAGTCGAATGGTTCACTTCATTCTTTTGCAAGTGAATATCTAATTGTCTTAGTACTGTTTGTTGAAAAGACTGTTTTTGTCTGCTTTGAATGGTGCTGGCATCTTGTTGAAAACCAACTGACCATGAATGTAAGGGTTTACTTTTGGACTCTCAGTTCTATTCCATTCATCTATATGTTTAGCCTTATGCCAGTACCACAATGTTTTGATTTCTATAGTTTTATAGTATTTTCCCTTAAATGTATTTATTTGTTTTAATGTTTATTTATTTATTTTGAGAGAGACAAAGACAGCATGAGTAGGGGAAGGGCAGAGAGACAGGGAGAGAGAGAATCCTAAGCAGACTCTACACTGTCGTTGCAGAGTCCATTGTGGGGCTCTAACTCATGAACTGTAAGACCATGACCTAAGCCGAAATCAAGAGTTGGATGCTTAACCGAGTGAGCCACCCAGATGCACCTTCCCTTAAATTTAAACCAATTTCCTTTGCTTATGCCAGAGAGAACAACTTGACTGTCCCACCCTGTCATTATAAGTCCTTCTTTTCAGTTATGAAATGTCTTCGCTGGAAGAGAACTTAGCAACTAGCTGGCCCAGTCTCTTCATTTTATAGATGATGACTCTAAGCCCTAAAGGTTTGTCTATAGGATGCAGTTATATGGGCCTTCCTGCATACATAGTACCAAGTTTAAGAAATCTCATCTATTTGTCTATTTGCTCCAGACTTCTTAAAAAAGAAATCAAACATCACACACTCTGTACTCCTGCCCAATTCTATTCTTCCCACTTCCGTCCCTGGACTAATTACCACCCTGAATCTAATGTGTATCATTTCATGTTTCTGTACTTTTCTAGGACAAAGACAAGGTAGTATATTTTTTAATTATTCAGCAATATTGTTTTCTCATTTGAGCATTTTTTAAAAGATTGTATTTTTAAGTAATCTCTACACCCAACGTGGTGCTCGAACTTACAACCCTGAGGTCGAGAGTCACATGCTCCACTGACTGAGCCAGGCAGGCGCCCCTCATTTACCATTGTTTTGTAACATGTATCCAGGTTGATAGACGCAACTTTAATTCAGTCATCTTAAATGGTCTATCATATTCCATCTAACAAATATCTTATATATCCATTGTCCTGTTGAGAGACATTTATGTTTTCTCCTTTTTTTCCCCCTATTGTAAGCAATGCTTGTGTATCTGGCTTCATGTTCAGATATGAGAATGTCTCCAGTGGAGAAATACCACTGGAGAGCAGCAAAGGGCCTGCAGCTTTTTAACTAGATATTGCAAATTGCTTTCCAAAGTGCTTCTTATAGCTCCTGTTTCTCACATCCTCACTCATATTTGATATTGTCACACTTTTTAATTTTTGCCAGTCTGATGTGTGCATAAGAGTATCTCATTATTTAATTTGCATTTCCCTGATCCCTAGTAAAACTGAACTTTTTTTTTGTATGTTTATTGGCCATTCGTTTTTTTCCCCTTGCATTACATGCTTAAAAAATACATTTCAGAATACTGTTTTTCCCCCTCCAGTATGAAATTGCTGCTTTGTATTTAGCCTGTAGTTAAAAATGACTCCCCAAAGCCTAGTCTGTTGCTACCTCGAGTGCCGTCTTCTGCTGCTGCTGTTGCAGCCACCAACACCGCATTACTGCTATTCACGGAGTGGCTACTCTGAGCCTAGAATATTTATTATTCTAATTCTCGCATGAAGCTTGCAGACACACATGGTAATTTCCATTTTGAAGATAAGAAAACTGAGGTTTAGAGAGGCTAAGTGATGTATGTAAAGTTATATAGCTAAGAAGAGATGGGGTTTTATTCACATTCGAATTCATCTTCAAGAAAAGTCCCTTTTCTTTCCTAAAGATTTTTCTTCCATCTAATTCTTTCTTTTTATCTTCTCTCTAAATATGTCTCCTTGTCCCACTGATTTCTGTACTGTTTAAAGGCAATTTTCTCAATTTCTCAGGAACACTTCAAATTTTCTTTCTGTCTTCCAACACTTACTTGGTGATACATTGAAATTTCTTATCTACAGTGTTAATTTTTGAAATGAATTAGTCATTGTTTTCAACAAATAGACTGAGAAGAATGGATGCTAAAGATGTATCATTTGGACCGGTATTGGGAATTTCCAGGTGAAGAGTGAGTCATTTCTAACTCCATGGAACATGTATGTTTTTATCTGTGTGATCTATGCTTCATCACGGGCGGAAACTGAACTAGTCTAAAATGCTATGTTCTTCTGGAGAACATGTTGATGCTTGCATATTTTACACACAAAATAACTGCTACTTGATTGGTGACTTGTTCTGATATCTCAGGTGCAGATGGCAATCTGGCCTGATCTGCCTTTATTCATTCATTCTATTCAACAAGCACGCATCTAGCTCCAATTATGTGGCAGGTACTATGCTTGGCTGTGGGGATAATAATCCTCTATCTAATGCTTATTGAGTGTCTCCTATGTGAAAAGCACTGGGATAGGTTCTTTATATGCTGCTCATCTCATTTAGTTTTCCCCAGACCCTTACAGGGTTATTGACCCAGTTTTACAAATGAGAAAACTGAGGCTTAAGAAATTAAGCAACATGCCCAATGCCATCAAACTTATAAATGGTAAACACTCGATCAATCACACATATTACTTGGTTGACTTATACATTAGGCAATTGCCAGTCAGGCCAAGTCCTTATGTTTGATGACTTATGTCAGAGTCTGGAGAGAAAGGAATGAGAAAAGTACTGGCAGGGAGGGAAAAGGCAAATGCTAAGGTATAACGTGAAGCATCTGAGTGTGGGTTCCAGGTAAGTACCTAACCTCATGAGGACGCTGGGACATGACAGTCAGGCAAGTAAAAGGCAAGCATCAATAGCTTAAGATTTTGCATGTTACGAGAGCAGTTGTTACCTTTAGTTGTTGGAGGTGGGTGAAGTGGAGAAAAAAGGCCTGTCTCTTGAAATCGAAATGAGTAACATATGTATCTCTCCTTAGTTATTTATTTTTGCGATTAATTAATCAGAGACTTTATTTATAACTGATTTTCACAAAGAGCAGCAGAGTGGTCAATAAACAATTATTTTCAGGCTTACTTGTTGGAAGCCATACCCTGACCTACATTGCTTTGCAGTGGGTTCTGAATGTGGCACAAATGGATTTAATCATTATTAGCATCACTATTTTTATTAAAGGTGAAATATGACAAAGAAGATTCATGCTTGTCAACAAGTCTACTTAGCACTTCATGGTTTTCTTTTTCAAATGTGCTTTTGCAAATATTAAACAGACAAATGATTTTACTGTGATGTGAATAGAAGCCACACAGCTGTAACTCCACGGACTCTGTGAATATGTTCCCTGCAATGTCAATTAATTTTGCTTCCTGAAGCATATTCTTTCATGTATAGTTTCATCCATGCTGTGTGTTCTGCCTGGAATGATTAGAGGCCTGCTAAAGTGGATAAAAATAACAAATTAAAAACAGAAAAAACAACAAAACATAATAGCTTTTCAGGAGCGAGGCCAGAACTCAGAGTCTGTTTTCTTTCCATTTTCTATGTTTTAATTTATAGTGTAAATTAATCGCCTTTCTCCCACCCCTTGATAAGAATGGTCTTTTGCACTCTATTAACCCCAGGTTCTAGAGAGAGGCAATTTCCTAACAGGTGAATTAACACTAGATAACATTACCTCAAATGCCAAGTCATTTAATGTGTAATTGAAAAAAAAAATTTTAGGAGGAAGGAAAGCAGTGTCTTAACTTAAAACACACACACACACACACACACACACACACACACACACACACAACATTATAAAGAGTCTTTACAAACTAACTATAGACTCCCTACCTCCCGCGAGTGATTTGCCTATTAACAAAGCACAAGAACAACTCCCACTACCAGTACACGAAGAAATACCCCCAATTTCCAATTACTTTCGCCGCTGACAGTTCAGTGGACTGTTAAGACGCATTCGGCACCATTGTGCGGATGTGGTGAAGCCAGGCGCCTCTTTTTGATTATGCAGTAATTAGACTGTTCCACTAATGGAAGGAGGGAAAAAAGTTTCCAGAGAAAATGACATCTAGTGAAGCTCGCTTTGAAAAAAATCACCAGCACAAAAGAATAAAGAGTAACCTTTTTGTCACGAACACTGTGAAAGGCTTTACGCGTTAACTAAGCTGCATTAAAAATGAAAAGTTGGAATCTCAAATTAGCTCAGGCATAATTGTATGTTTGCTTGCAAATAATAAAGCAAATAGGTGATTCAGACAAGCTCATTAGTCAATAATAAGGCCTTTCAGAGATGTACACAAGAGACTTTCTGGACGCAGACAAGCATCTCTAAGAATTCCGGATTCTGTGTCTCTGCTCCCTGAATTCATTGAAGATCCCTTGACAGTGTTCCAAGAGTGGGAGCTTGCCCTTTTGTCCTTGAACTGGCTTCACCTGAGAGCTCAGCGCTTCCTGTAGGTTATTAATGTATTAGTCACCCTATAAAAGTTCCCTTGATTTATTTTTCTCGTGGAGAATTTAATTCCTTCTCCTCTTAAAATTAAAAACTCAATTCAGTACTGCTCTTTCAGTCTGGCCCCAACACCCACAGCCTTCTTTTCCCCTTTTCTCCTTTTCTTCCCACTTTTTTTTCTCACTCAACTTTGTATTTTTAGTATTTTGTGTGAATGTGACATTTTCCTTTTTACCTATAGAATTTCCCCATTCTCTCTCCCCAGTGTGAATTGAAAACAGCAATTCTTTATTCAGTGCGCTGCAAATGACTGGCAATCTCTTGCAGGTACGAATATAACCAAATGTCTCCCTTTTTGGTCTTATAAATTCTTAGAAGCTTGGATGCCCTTTGCAGTTTCTTCTCTGTCTCTCTCTTTCTCTGTCTCTCTCCCTGTTAACAGACATAGTAAAAAGGGTTTGGAGATGGAAAATGTTGAAATTATCAGTTAAATGCATTGCTCTGATGAAAGAGAATTTTTATTTATATGGGTTTTCATGTATTATTGGTTTATACCTGATTCAATGTCTGCATAATGGTTCTCTGGTTCTGTTTCTCTTTTATATGGCAATTAACAAACATTATATTTTTAGTAGATTGCCATGGTGACCATATTTTTTAAACAAAAATCCGGGATTCGGAATCTGACAAAAGATTTTTGTGCCAATTCCGCCATTGAGAAACACATTGTTAGATTTAGATTGTGAGATGGTGACAGACTTGAATGCTAGGATCTTTCCTTGTTTATGGGATGACAGGACATTTAAAATGAGGATCCACAAAGGTTTTCAGCATGGGGCTTGATATGGTCAAAATAGAAGGGCTTTATGGGCACTGGGTGGCTCATTTGGTTAAGTGGCCGACTCTTGGTTTCGGCTCAGGTGATGATCTCACGGTGGTGGTGAATTCGAGCCCCAAATGGCACTCTGTGCTAAGAGCCTGGAGCCTGCTTCAGATCCTCTGTCTCCCTCTCCTTGCCCCTCCCCTGCTCATGCTTTCACTCTCTCTCTCTCTCTCTCTCTCTCTCTCAAAAACAAATGTTAAAAATTTTGTAAAAAAAATAGAAGGGTGTTATGTACAATTTTTAAATACTAGATATATCATCATTTTCTCCTCTCTCAGGAGAGCATATTTGAAAGAAAATGTGTGAAAGTGAAACTGTTCATGGTAGAGCCTCAAAGATCCTCTGTTTTGTTAAAAATCACATTTTAAAGTATTTTCCCTATTAATACCTCATTACTTATATCACACACGAAGATTGATTTTAAAGTACTCCACGGCTGTTATGAACAAATGAGTGTGTCATGACACCTTGGTTGAGAACTGGTGATTTAAGATATGGTTCCCTGTGTCAAGGAACATAATGTAGTTTGAAATTATTTGTGATTCTCTACCTATTATTGCCAATGGAGAAAGGGGAAAAAAATAAAGGGAAGAAATGACAATTTAAAAGGGCCCATTTCAAATATGAGATTTTTCATTTGGCAGTCTTGACTACCTCTCCCATCAACATTATTACTGTCATTAACATCATTAGTGTGATCACTGCCATCATCAGACCCTGCAAATCTGGGAATAACTAAAAAGGACTCCAGGTGTCTCTGCCCTTGAGGGCCTTTGTTGTTGCCCAGCATTAAAAAAAATACCCTAAAAATTAAAACAAAAACAAAAACAAAAACAAAATGCCCAACAACCAAAAAAACTCTTTCAATAAATACTTGGAAAGTGTATTTTTTTAATTAAATTACCCTTAAAATAAATGTTCTCAGACTTCTCTAGTATGTATTTAATACCACATACTTCATTCACTATTAAGGCATATAATATATAAACTGAAGTTGGAAAAGCAAGGTTTCAACAGTAACAACAACAACAAAATAAAGCTGCTCCTTTTTATGAAATACTGGTGTGAGTTATATTTTTACAAGAAGAAGAACGTTTTAATTGAAACATGCTTTTACATGCACTGGACTGCTCATTTTTAAATTAACCTTGCAGCAAGTTATCTGTTAAATAGGACACATTTTTTTTTTTTTTTTTGGGCAATAGAAATAATTGCTTCCCCTTTTTTTAATACCTGTTTCAGAATTTTTTAATCCATATTTTCTTATATTGGATTTTCTTAAAGTTTGACATCCATTCAATGTGCAATCTTTTTGTTTCATTGTATAAACAGAGTATACATCAGAAAATATATACCTGGGGAGGTATTATGATTTTAATTCCCAAAATTGTTGAGGGATCTTGTAACACTTGTGACCCAGAATGTAATTATATATTTATGAATTTATTTACGACCCCAGATGAGGAAGGTTGATTTTTTTTTTATCTTCCTTAGCCTATACCACGCCATCACTGTAACTTCATGCAAGGCCTTTCCATCACTGTCTCCTATTCCTGTAATTATGCCCTTCTTCCACAGCCACTTTATTCTGTTTAATATATACTTTTTTGTTTACATTGATTTTTGTAAGATGCATGTTTTATTTGTCCGTGAGTATGTTTAGTGTCTACAAATGGCATTGGTATAACATTGTGTTCTTTCACTGTTCCACTAAGCAGTATCTATTAAAGACCCATTCATTTTGCTGTGAACGTGGATTGGATTTAAAAGTTAGGAAGGAGCAGATTCCTTAGTGCCCCTGAAATCACGGTTGCACTATATGCTAACTAATTTGGATGTAAATTAAAAAAAAAAAAAAAAGTTGGGAAGGAGCTGGCAAGGAAGCAGCCTTCACTCTGCTATAGAGTAAGAGAAATCTTAGGACTGGAATATTGAAGCAGGTGTGGATTAGAAACCCAGACTGAGGGGCGCCTGGGGGGCGCAGTCGGTTAAGCGTCCGACTTCAGCCAGGTCACGATCTCGCGGTCCGTGAGTTCGAGCCCCGCGTCGGGCTCTGGGCTGATGGCTCGGAGCCTGGAGCCTGTTTCCGATTCTGTGTCTCCCTCTCTCTCTGCCCCTCCCCCGTTCATGCTCTGTCTCTCTCTGTCCCAAAAATAAATAAACGTTGAAAAAAAAAAATTAAAAAAAAAAAAAAGAAACCCAGACTGATACATAAAACATACAAAAGCATTATTACAGGATATTATTAAGTACCCAAATATGAAGTACATGGTAATTGGTAAAATTTCAGAGGGGGAAATCTGAAGTAAAGGATGGAGAAGTATAAGAAATCTACAAATGGAAAGATTCAAGATTTGAAAATGCATCGGGAAAAGAGATTTAGGTGATGCAAGTAGGGTGAGGGGAGAGGAGTCACAAAAGAGCAATGGAAGCAGAGGCATGAACTTGGAGGCTGCAGGATATAGGGGAGTGAGAAATAATTTACACGATGCATTATAGATTCTTAGCAAGATTGGAAAGGTGGTTTTTCTACGGGCTTGCTCTGTCTTCTTTGTGAATATCTACTTCTTTTAACTGATTGCCTTCTGTCTCTGCTATTACAGACACCTTCCCTTATGTGGTTGGGGCAGACAGTGGCAATAGCCCTGGCCTACATCCTCCATACAAATAGTAATCCTTGGTGAGGATATTCTCTCACCAAGAGTCTGTTTATATCTAAATTCATGGATAGACTATTCCTAGTTCTTGGGTATGTATTCCTTGAATCCATTGCTGAAGGCATGGGAATGGAATACCACAATTGATCAGGCCTCTACCACATGCCCAGGTCTTAGATATGAAGCAAGCAGCCCCTATGATGGAATATCTCACAGGAGACATGCAGATGCAGGAGGGTCACAGTGCCTCCAAGAAAAGAAGGAGTCAGGCAGACACAGCAACAGATACAAAGTTTCCCATTTGTTCCTGGCAACAGTTCCAAGAGGCAGGTAGGACAGGAATTCCCATTCTCATTAATAGATGAGGACACAATGCCTGACCCAAAGTCACATAATTTGTAAGTGGTTGAGCAAGAGCTTGATTAAAATCCACTGAAGATTTTAGAGCAGGGAAGTGAAATGATTAAAGTGATACTTATGAAAGGTTAACAATATAGAGAAAAGCCCTAACAGTTATGTTTTATTTTTGAACAAAATTTCCATCAACTCTTTAAGTTTGTTTTTTTCCTATAACCTATAACCTGTGAATCATACAACAGTTCTTTAAGAATAAAATACAGAAAATCAATGCCAAAAGCTTTTCATTATTTAGAAAAATGTATCTAGGTCTTAAGCGCATGAACACGCACACACTCACACACACTCTCTCTTTCACACAGAAACAGTCCTGTTATGTTTATTGTGAATTTATGGTAACCAGGAACCTCTCACCTGTGTTACCCATATTATATCACTTAACCCTCACACAACGGCCTTATGATGGAGGCTCTACCTTCATCTACATTTTATAGAGTCACAGACAGGTTAAATAATGTGCCCACGTTCAAGGCACCTGGGTGGCTCAGTCAGTTGAGTGTCTGACTCTTGGCTTAGATCATGATCTCATAGTTCGTGGGACTTAGTCCCGTGTTGGGCTCTGTACTGACAGCCTGATTGGGATTCTTTCTCTCCCTCCCTCTTTCTGCCCTATTGTTCTGCCCTTTCTCCCCTATTGTTCTCTCTCGCTCTTTCTGCCCCTCCCCTATTGTTCTCTCTCTCTGTCTCTCTCTCTCTCAATAAACAGATGAACTTAAAAAAATAATTTGCCCAAGTTTGTGTAGATAGCAGATGGTAAAGCCAAATTCATATACAACCTGATTGCCAAAACAGATGTTTTTATCCACTAACCCATACAGCTACATAATGTGTGCATCTGCAAGAAAAAAATGTGTATATATTTTACTATATAGGTATATTTTACATAATTTGTGATTGCTAATGACAATCTGTAATTAATATAAACCACATGCTTATTCATTTAGAACTCAAAAAATTCCTTGATTTAGTTTCCCCCTGTTCATTAGTATAAATGGACATGTAAGTCTGGACCAGTATAAGTTTAATTGCCATTAGATGACCAATTCCAATTCCTCGTATATACATAAAGCCCAAATTAGTCATGAGAGAAAATGTCAGAAGTCAAATAGTCTGATATTCACAAGTACATTGCCCTATATGCCATTCTGTGACTTTATCTGTTATGCAAACACTTCTACCAGGACTGAAATCTTACTAAATGTATTTTTCATGTTTCATCCTGAATATAATTATTCTTGAGTTATAATATAAAAGACCAGCACTTAGCAGCTGGAAAATAACATTTTGATGGTAGCTGAGACTTGGGAAAAAAAGTCTACCATGGATCCTGTCAATATTCAGCTGACAGAGGCTACTCCTGTGTGTTTCAGGGAAAGATTTTCAATCTGTCTGCAACTTGCTGCCAAAACTTTTGGATGAATAGAGAGGAATACAGTCAATCACCCAGATGTTCCACCTGCAGGAGGCCATGCACCCAGCTATTTAGAAACAATCAGGTGCCTGGAACATGGAGACAACACATCTGGAGGGTGTGTGTGTATGTGTGTGTGCATGCGTAGTTATATGAACTTTTTGAGGAGATATATTGATGTCATGTAGAAACAATTATTAACCCCTCTTGTACCCAACTTTGAGATAGAGTATGTAAGCTATAGTTTGGAGGAATGTTTAAGGATAGTCCATATTATATGTTGGTCTTATTAATGAGATGTGGATAATTCTATCTCAACCTATGTCTGTATGCTGATTATCTCATGTCCAACCCTATTTGGAAACTGCATATTGAATACTTCATCTGACTAATGGTTAGTTAAACAATATAATCACTTCTAGTTTTTCTTTACTTCCCCCATCTTGATCTAACTTCCAATGCTTTATCAAGGTCATCTAGTCCTAAATGAATTCAAAACCGATAAATATAAGAAAACACGCCAACCTCCTTACTAACTCAGGAAATGTGAATTTAAATAATAAGATACACTGTAGGGATTTTAAACAGGGGGAAGATATTTTCAGAATTCTTTTTAAAGGTTTAGCTCAAGATGTAAATCATACAGATCTGAGATTTTGAAAAACACAAACAAAATGTAGTAATTTAGAGCCTAGAAATATCACAATATTCTGGAATAGTGAAATACTGAAAGCTGGTATTGTAGCACTAATCTCAGATGCACTGGGGTATCAGAGTCCCAGTCTTAGATGGACAGAGATAATTAATGGGCAGGTTGTGAAGACAGAAACACAGGATCAGGGAACAAGAAAGGTGTACTATTACCAAAGTGGGACATAAAGAGAGGAGGGTGGAGTATCAACTGGGCTTGGGGTCTAGGCTAAAACATACTCCACACTGCAGAGGCTGGTGATACGGCTTGTGATGAAGAGTCTACTGGGAGCCAAGGGGCCCAGAGGTAGGCCCATATTCTGCAGCTGATGTACTTAGGCCCTTGGACAAATCTCTATACAAAATGACTGAGGTCCAGATATCAGCAGTCTCTCTCCCTCACTCAGAATGAATTTGTAATGGCCTTGGAGACAGAATTCCACTTACAAAAATGGTGTCATTATTTAGGAAAATGCCTTGTTAAGATTCAGAGAGAAAGGTGAGATCATCACTGGGTCTGCAGGAACCCAACACAAAAATGAAATAACTACATGGATCAGAATTAGAAAGAAAAGGAAATTGAGACAGGAGAGAGAATAGATATAAAAGGCGGAAGAAGGAGAAGAGCCAGTGAGAAGACACAGGGCTGAGGCATCACAGATGAAATAGCCAGTTGGAAAAAATCCCTGATGTGGATTAAAGAAAATTGAGAGAGCAAGGCTAACATTCATTTTCAAGTTGTCTGCAATTCTATAATGTGAGTTTGCCTTTCCCCTAAATCATGGATAACATCTGATGGGATTTTTAGTGGGAATTGAGGAAGGGTTTTGGTTTAGACCTGGGTAGAACACAGTGTGTGCCTGACAAGGTGAGTAGTAAGGCCTCCAAGTAGGAGGTCATTGTTAGGACATATCCCATCCACCCCCATATTCCCAAGAATTTGGGGAAAATCTGGTAATAACTTTGGATTTGCACAGGACATTAAATGGAATTTGAGCCAATTGAATATGTTCAAGATAAAGATTCTAAAGAGCAAGGAGCCATAGGCTGACATCTAGTCTACTTTGTAGGTCTGGAGCCCTATTCTTTTCTTGTTGAAATAATAAATGATTTTTCTCCTTTAAGAAATAGATTTAATGCAACAGCTGAGCACTGTGATAAATTGTCTGAAACTAGTGTGGACCATCTGGCTGTCAGGAATAGTCTTAAATAAAATGAACCCAAAGTAAGAAATCTAAGGAGACAGTAGGTTCCATCTTAAGAGAATGTGCAAGGTTTGGAAAACATGCTTTTGTTTTCAGAGGCTTTTTCATAGCAATGTGGAACACTGGCTAGTCATAGGTGACAATGACACCATGACTAGTTCTAGATAGTTGAAGCAGAAATAGGATTATAAAAGGACTCACAGATCTCAGAATACTAGAGACTCTCCAGACAACTAATTACTCTGTCCCTATAAATTTGTACTGAGAAACTCAGTGTTTATTTGACATTAATGAAAACAGTAATGTTAGAACCACTGTCCCTTGATGATTTCTTTTTCTTATAGGCCTGAATTTAAAAGTGTCCATTAATTTATTTATTCATCCATTCTCGAGCATTTATTGAGTATTCACTTTGTGTCAGAAACTGTGACACAGCACTGAGAATACCCAGATCAATAAAGTGTGGTCCCTATTCTTGAGAACACACAGTCTAATGAAAGCATAGCAGGTAAACAATTTTAACGGAATTACAAGTCATGAAGCCTGGACAGGGTTTCAGTGGGAGTACAGTGGAGAGAGGCACTGACTGGCTGGGGAAGATGGAAGGGACTTCAAAGAGTTTACACAATAAAGCACAATATGACCAGAATCAGGGACTTCAGGTATCTCATAGGAAATAAAATACGTTTCTTGGGTGAAATGAATCATGGGCAAATTTTATTTAGCCTCCTTTTATTAGTGGCCATTATACTTTTCCTCATTACCCTAACCACAGAAAAACAATCAATTTGGATGAAGACACATATCTCAAAATCATATCTACCATCAGTATGTTGCAATTGTATTAGTTAATGTAAACTAAGCTGTTGTAATAGACTCCAAATTCACTGGCTTAAGGAACATTTTATTTTTTGCTCATGTAATTCCAGGGCAGGTATTCTAAGGTTAGAAGGCAGCTCTTCTCTGCACAGAGATCCAAGGAACCAGGTTCCTTCTGTTTCTGGCTCTGTCATACCCCAAAATCTTTTTGTCAGCAGTGTAGTTAAGTATGGTCAACAATTAAGGCGAGCCATCCACGTTCAG
The DNA here is from genome assembly GCF_018350175.1 of Felis catus. Lineage (NCBI taxonomy): Eukaryota > Metazoa > Chordata > Mammalia > Carnivora > Felidae > Felis > Felis catus. The sequence goes on along the minus strand of NC_058379.1, from coordinate 62,544,547 downwards.
ATTCAAGAGTAGAAAGAGGGAAAGAGAATGCAGTAGGCATGCTGCTGCCTTAAAGCCCCTCTGTTTACTCACATTGGGTTGGCTAGAAATCCATCTCAGAGATGCATCTAACTATAAAGAGGGCTGGGAAATGCAATCCAGTCATGTTACCAGGAAGGGGAGACTAGCTTTTGGTGGCCTAAAGTATTCTCTGTCACATATATAAAATTAAAGTCGATAAAAATTTAAAATCTAGATCATTCTAAATTGGTATAAACACTTAAGATACAGTTTTTCAGTATGGTAGGTAAATTCCTTCATTTAGGCTAAAAAAATTGCACAAGTACAGAATAGGAAAGGCAAATTAGCAATGTTCATATAGGAAAAATTTGGAGATGTTTCTTGAAGACTGATTCAATATAAGGCTGCTGTTTGATGTGGTTCCTTAAAAACAAGCAAACACAGTTACAAACAAAAAAAGAGAATATAGTTGTAGGCTGCATCAAAACAAGTGCACAGAAAAGAAATGAATTCTGATCCAGAAAGATTTAATTCAGTATCTTTCAATAGCATTGCGGTGCTATTTTTAAGAGACACAAATAGTGAACATAAAGTCTAGGATGATAAGGTAACATCGATCCAGAAACTATGTTATTTGAGGATGAGTAGTGAAAAATCAGGTTTTGTCCTAGAGAAGAAATAGCATGATGAGGGAAGGGTGTGTGTGTGTGTGTGTGTGTGTGTGTGTGTGTGTGTATGTGTGTGTGGTGTAAGGAAGGGTATGTATTAAAGTGGTCTTTTGCTTTTTATTATTTTTTAAAATGTTTTGTTTTTATTTTTGAGAGAGAGCGGGAGAGACCACAGTGGGGGTTGGGAGACAGAGGATCCAAGTGGGCTCTGTGCTGACAGCAGAGAGCCCAATGTGGGGCTCAGACTCATGAACCACCTGAGCCAAAGTCAGTAGCTCAACCAACTGAGCCGCCCGGGAGCCCCTTCAGTGGTCTTTTAAACGCAGCAAATTTAAATATTTTGAAGGTTTGATGTTTGAAGTTTAGCCATATGTCAGAGAAAGTAGATTCATTCTCTTCTGCATCATGAAACCAAGGAAGGAACATTTTGGCTTAATATGATAAAGATCTGAATAATAATTGAAGCTATCTAAAAATGGTGGAATGGGCTGCTTAGAGAACTGTTGAGACTCATGTCAATGGAAGTGCTTGATCAGAAGCTGAATGACCTTGTGTCAAGCCTGCTGTAGAGAAAGTGTTCTCTTAGAGTGTACGACATGATGTCTAAAATATTTTCTAGTTCCATGATTCCCTAAATTTAGCATTATTACTACAACTTTTCTGGATGATTCAAGCCAAAATAAAATTCGTGTTAAAACACATGACTGAAGGCTACCACTGTTAACTTGGCCAAGAAGCACAGACAATGTGGCCAACATCATAGACACTCTCTTTCCCATTTGAAAAGCACTTTTGAAATTGTTGAACTAGCAGCTTTTTTCATGAGACACCATTTTGCTTGAAATCGAACACTGACAGACAAATTATGGTTATTCAGACTTGAGAATTTGGCAGACATTTTTTGAAAATGAACAATGTGAATTTGTCACTTCAAGAAAAACAATGAACAATATTTATTACCAATGAAAACATTTGAACTTTTCACCAAAAATTGGCAGTGTGGATCTCTTGTATTTGCCACATGATCATGACAGCTATCCAATACTTAAGGAATTTTCTGATGAAGTCAGTGGTGATATTATTAACAATTGTGGGGGTTTTATATAATGAAATTAGCATATAATGTTATTGTATAATGAAATATGTCAACATTCGGATGATCTTTATAATTCAATGAGCCAGTAATTTCCAAATGATAAAAAAATAATGTTAAAAAATCGTGCATGGATAAAAGACCTACTTAAGGTACACAATCAGCCAATAGATGTTTATGTAAAAGAGTACACATATCATTGATATGGTTTGGATTTCACATTGTAACTAACTTTAAATAAATTACCACTTGCCGAGTTTTGGTGTAGTATTAAAGAACACTAACCACAATAATTTAAAATTGCTACTAGGGGCGCCTGGGTGGCCCAGCTGGTTAAGCATCCGACTTCAGACCAGGCCATGATCATGTGGTTCATGAGCTGGAGTCCTGCAACAGGCTTTCTGCTGTCAGCACAGAGCCCGCTTTTGATCCTCTGTCTCCCTCCATCTCTGCCTCTACCCCTCACCTCTCTCTCTCAAAAATAAATAAACATTAAAAAAATTTTTTAACTGCTACTAAAATATTTCTCCCTTTTTCAACTATATATCTGTTTGACACCAAATTTTCTTCCTGAACTGTAACCAAGATCACAGATTGCAATATTGAATGCAGAAGCCAATATAAGAATATAGCTGTCTTCTATTAGGGCAGACATTAAAAACATTTGCAAAAATGGAAAACAATGCCACTCAGCTCCTTGAATTATTTTGCTTTGGAATATGTGGTTATTTTTATATGAATATATTACTTATGTAAACCTGTGGGTTTATTATTGTTATTATAAGTGAATTAAGTGTTTTTAAAATATTTTAATTTATAAAAGAATAAATATTAATTTTTTTCATTTGTACTATCTCATCTAATACTTTCAATAACCATGGACCTACATATTATTATCATATTTTACTTTTAGTGAAAGGAAGAAAATAGAGGGCCAGAGAGGTTGTGGGACATACTCAATGTCATAGAATAAATTATGTATTCCAACTTAGATTCTTTAGCCCTAGATAGGCTTTATGATTTCTTTTAAGAAAAACCCAAATCAACCCAGAGAAGGAAGAGAGGACAATGGCTAAAGAGATACCTGGGATAACTGCATTAAGCAGAAAATTTGAGAAAATCATTATACTGAACTTGCAACACCCAAGAAGTGTAATCAGAAAACTTGATTTATTTCTCCACCACCCATTCAAACACATGCTGCATGACTAGTATTTGCCTTATCTTTTGGGTGAAAATTAAGGCATGGTCCATGTTTCTTGGTAAATCCGAGGCTATAAAAGTGATTCACACACAGGAAGAATTAGTGTGTCCAGTGTAACAATAAAAAGGTACAACTTCTCTGGAAATTATAGCTTCTCTACCTCCTTAACTCACTATCAGGTCTTGTGAAGAAGGAAAGAGCTATGGATTTTTTCCCTCACTTAGTACTACTGCCCTTTGTCTATCTTTCTTTTTTTTTTTTAATTTTTTTTCAACGTTTATTTATTTTTGGGACAGAGAGAGACAGAGCATGAACGGGGGAGGGGCAGAGAGAGAGGGAGACACAGAATCGGAAACAGGCTCCAGGCTCTGAGCCATCAGCCCAGAGCCCGACGCGGGTCTCGAACTCACGGACCGTGAGATCGTGACCTGGCTGAAGTCGGACGCTTAACCGACTGCGCCACCCAGGCGCCCCAATCTATCTTTCTTAATATGAGTTATCAGGTGCATTGAGGGTTGGGTAGGGGACAAAGGAGAGTCAGTGGTGGCAGGAAAGTTTTTACTTTGGTGGTTATGACTGCGATCTGGGTTTCCTAAACCAAAGGCTGAACCCTATCTCCTCCCTCCTCCCAATCTGAGCATCTCTGATCAGCAGGTCCCTCAAAATGGGTAATTGTGCTTCTTTTCTAACTGGTCGTTTAACTTCCAGGCATCCCATGGTACACATTCTGCTTCCTTTTGCTTGAGTCCTCATGGCCTCTAGACAGGGATCCAAGACAACCTTGTCTCATATCTCTAAAACTCTTGGTTCACATCTATTCCACAGGAAGTGTTGCACTTGTCACCCATCATTGGTGGGAGTGCAGTGATTTCACAAACTGCAGTGCTTTATCCAGCTGCCCTTACTTTATATTTATCCAGGTTGAGTCAGATGGCAGTTCACAGCATCCTTCAGATTTTAGGAGACATATTTCAAGCCCTTTAAGAAGTCTCACTGAATTACCTCTTTGTAGACTTTGTTTAAGGCAGGCACAAGATAAAGGGCATACACCTTTATCTTGGTGTGTGTGTAGGACGGAGTGTTAGTTATATTCAAAGCACAGCACCCCATCTGATCTCCATTCTTGATGAGAGTGAGGAGTTAGTAACTGCAAACCCGGTTTCACACAGTCCCTTTAAAGTTCTATAGAGGGGCCCTCATGTCACTGTGAAGTATAGATCTATGGGGGCCTTGAGGTAGGTTGAATGCTAAAATGGCCACTTTTCAGGGGCGCCTGGGTGGCGCAGTCGGTTAAGCGTCCGACTTCAGCCAGGTCACGATCTCACGGTCCGTGAGTTCGAGCCCCGCGTCAGGCTCTGGGCTGATGGCTCTGGAGCCTGTTTCCAATTCTGTGTCTCCCTCTCTCTCTGCCCCTCCCCCGTTCATGCTCTGTCTCTCTCTGTCCCAAAAATAAATAAACGTTGAAAAAAAATTTAAAAAAAAAAAAAAAAAAAAAAAAAAAAAAATAAAATGGCCACTTTTCTTCACTTCTGTATCTATATCCTGTGCAAAGTGACTTTGTGGTTCATCCTATCAAGAGGTGGGGTCTGTTTCTTTATAATTTGAACTGGTCTTGTGATGTTTTTTTGGCCAACTGATTATAGTGGAAATAACAGTGTTAGTTCCAAGCCCAGGCCTCAAGAAGTTATGAGTGGTTCTGCTCTCTCTGGATACCTTGTTCTGCCATTTGAGCAAACCCAGGTTAGCCTACTGAAGTATGGGAGAGCACAGGGAGAACAGTCAACTTGTCATAGCTATGACCATCTTACAACCTACAGCCAACCTACAGCCAACTAGTAACTAACTAAACAGGAAACTGTTTTCCTATACTCTTCTCACAATATTTCTGACATCAAATGTATAGGTTTCCTTCCCCCCCCCCCCCCACCGCAACCAATAAGTTCTCCAAATCTCTGAATACCAAATGGGTGTCCTACAATATAACTATGACATTGAGTACCTAGAATTAGTGCAGACCCCATAGGTTAGTGGTTTAGTACCACAAGACTGCTCTCCACTTCAGACATCAGTTGCAAGTCCCAGGTTGTCATCTGTACTTCTGACCAACTGGCTGTAAACTGGTAGTTCTCACAATCCTCTTCTAAGTTTTGATAATTTATTTTAAGGGCTCTGATAATGCAGGGAAACACTAATATTTACTGGTTTATTATAAAGGACACAGATAAACAGTCACATGAAGAGATACATAGGGCGAGGTCTGGAAGGATCCTGATCGCAGAAGTTTCTGTCCCTATGGAGCTGAGGTGTGCCATTTTCCCAGCACATGGATGTTTACACCAACCCAGCTCTCCAAACCTGGTAGTTCAGGGATTTTTATGGAGGCTTCATCATGCAGGCATGATTGATTATCAATTCAATCTCCAGGCTGAAAGTGACAAGCATCTAATCATGGTTTGGTCTTTCTGGTGACCAGCCCACATCCTGATCCTGAAGCTATCTAGGAGCCCACCAAGTGTTGTCTCCTGAAAATAAAAGACTCTCCTATCTCCCCAGAAACTCCAAAGGGTTTAGGAGTTTTATGTCAAGAACCAAGGCCAAAGACCAAATATTAGAACAAAAGATGCTTCTTTCACTCACTTATTCCAAGAGTTTTAGGAGCTCTGTGTCAGGAACCAAGAAAAATAACCAAATGAATATTTCTTATTATGTCACACCATTATACATGTAAAAGAGCTGGACCAAGAAGAGTAGAGCTACCCACATGGCCCACCACTGAGCACAGATGCATGAGTAAGCCTAATTGAGGCTGCAACTACCTGGCTAACTCATAGACTTGAGAACAATAATTAATGTTCTAGTTTACAGCCACTACAGTTTGAAGTTTTTGTTATGCAGCAATAACTAATTAATACCGATCTCAATGGGAAATAAGACTAAAAAATAGTTCCATATATAACTTAAATATATAACTTGAAGGATGAATAGGGTTGAGTAAGTAGGGAGAAGAGGGGAAGAATATCACAGACTAGGGAGAAGGGACAAAAGTAAGAAAATGACGAGAGGCTAAAATATATATTTATTCAGGAGTCAATGGATAGGTTAAAATAAAGATCAAACTTCATACCAGGACACAGAACAGAAAGAGGCTAGAAGAGAGAGTTTGAGTGAGACTTTAGAGATTTTGATTTTGGTGTGGGAGCTTCTGTTGTTATCCTAAATGCAATGGGGAACTGAAGGTGATGACTTTCATTGGCTCTATTCTCATTTTTGCTTTTCTCTTTCCTTCTAGCCACCATTCAATCCTAAAGTGTTTGTTAAAGTAGAGTACAGTGTCAATACCTCGATTTTATTCCACAGAGTAGTGACTGGTGATAAAGGAGACATTCTCAATGTGTTTCCTTGTGAATAAACCCAGCCTACATTTTATGGCTCAAAGCACATTTTGACAGAAAATGAGCCAAGATGCTTCTATCACAACCAAAGAGAAACAGATGGAAGAAATAATTTCTTTAGGAAAGAAGGCAAATACAGAAAACTCATCCTGTTTAAGTAAAAAAGAAAAAAAAACACGTTTGTATATTCATGAAAGGCTTTTAAGTCTTTCCTTCTTTTCTAAAGAGCCACGTAAATTTACTTATGGCCACTAGATGGCACTTGTGTACAGCAGTTGAAATTGATTCCAGTCAAAACAAGAGAACCTGTGGTGTGGCCAGAATAGAATTTGAGGTTTTGCTCTTTCGCGCAGCCGGCTTCCTCTCCCCGCCAGTCGCCTTCAGGCGCCCTCCCCGCCCCCCCCCCCCCCCCCCCCCGCCCCCAACCCTGAGTCCAGAGGGGTGTAGAAAAGAGGGCCTAAATCTCTTCTGCGCTTTTTTGACTTATAAAGAAAAATGAACATGGCAGAAGTGTTCCTGATTAGATTGGGAGAAAAAGGATGATGCATTCTTGCCGGATGAATCAGGAGAGATGATGTTCTGTCATTCTTTAGATATAGACCTGAAATACTAACTTTAAATTTATGGTTGCTGGTAGGAGCCACAGTTCTCTGTTTACCCAGTCAGTGCATTTGGGTGAAGCATGAATAGTGTGTCTTCCAATTGGTTACTTTATCACACTGACGATTTTAGAAGATATAATAACTCTTACCCTTTTGGGTGAAAAACATGGATCTCACAAGTCTTCTTATCAGATCACCATAGTTTGATTCATCTTTATGAGAGCTGGCTGCCTGGTTGTTCATTGCTGCCTCCAACTCATCTGGACATTTTCAGATGATGTGGAGGATGATAACAACTGTGAACATCATCCACAACTGTTTCGAGACCAGTGCAGGACATGTCTTCAAAAAAAAAAGAAAGAAAAAAGAAAAAAGGCAAGCAAGCAGGCAGGCAAGCAGGACTCCCAATAATGCAAGACATCCCAGTGAAGGACTAGGGGAATTGACAATCTTGCCTAATCTGTGCCCGTCATTTCTCTGGGCCTGGAGCTATTACCAACATTTAGAACCACCTAGCAAACATGACTCCTTTTCTGGAAGGTAAGATGCTGGCGATCTGCCAGGTACAGCTCTGCCGGGCCTGTTAGCTTGTCACCACTGTGCTGATGCTGATCTCTTCTGGGTCTCGTCTAATCTGGCCTTTCAGTAGCCTCAGCTTTCTACTGTTTAGCCTAAGCTGCTGTCAGTGCATGTTTTGAAACATCACCAGATCTGATATGAAAGAGACGTCTGTCCTAAAGAAGATTAGGGTAGGGTCAGGGTGTCCCAATAAGGCAAAAAGAAAGCAGCAGATTGAGTCATATGAGTAAAGGGAAATCAGAAACAGAAATGTATGTGCTGGGGAAGTGCAACACCAGAGACAGGAGCGCTCTTTAATGTCTGTAGTCCTATGCTTTTGACCTCCAGGATAGCGTCTCTTGGTCCTCGTTTTCGTTACTTGTATCATTTACACTTTTTTCCAAATGTCTTCATCAAATCCTCTCGCGAAAAGGATTAATAAACTAATTCCAACTGAAGATTGACATTTTAACAGGAGACAAGAATGTAATAAAGCAATGGAATCAGATTCTAATGGTAGAAATGCAAGTTTTGGCAAGCAATGTCAGAGATGCCTCCCTCTTGTTTGTGAAGCCACCATTAAGGCTTATTCCTTTTGTGTTTTTGACAAAACTATCCCTGACCACATACATTAATGTGTGACCAGGAGCCTAGTTAGCTTCTGGTTTTGACAGCACAAAATATGCTTAATTTGATTAGGAAATAAATAGGGGCTAAATTATTGGTGAAGTACCAGAGTTGTAATTTGGGGAGGGACACATATAAGAACATGAAAAAGCAAATGCAAAGAAAATTATGCATAAGAAGCTCACAAATCATGTGGAGATAGAGAGACAGCAAAGGGCATTGGAGCCTGCCTAAGTTGAGGGAATATGAAAGGTGCCAAAGCTCTATGAAGGAAAGAGAGCTCATGGAGGGTTAAGGCAGGAAGTCATGGGTCCAAAAGGTATTCAGGTTCCAGAGCTGACAAAGTCTGAGTAAGACAGAGCCCCAGTGATGGCAGGCACTGTCAGGCATGACGAACTGGCCTGAGAGCAGAGGCTGGTTTCTTGTTTTGGTGGTGCCCTCAACCTGTAAGCATTAATCATTGCTAGAAGAAAGTTTGAGGATTTGGGTGATGCCTGCTACTGTTGTCAGGGGCACACAAAGAGATGACCAGAAGATTCTTAAGTTGAGAGAAGTGGATTTTTTTCATACAAAGGGAATGTTTATATGCAGGGCCAATGGGTTCTTGTGCTGGACACTTTTTTAAAATCTGCTCAGCATACCGTTCCTCTTTCTTCTACTATAAATATGCCTTTTCCTTTGTGCAACTGACCACAAAACTGATTCTTTTGAATCTACCAAACACAGTTATCTCAAACTTCAGGTTACAGGTTAAGCATGTTATCAGGCCTCATTAATCATAGTATCTGGTACATAACTGGCTTGTGATCCAAAACCAGCTAATCAAACTTCTTCCCTGGGATTTTATGTATGAAAAAAAAAATGTAATCTCTGTCTCTTGAATAGCAAAGCTGGGATGATGCAACGGGAACTTTTGATGGCCTTACTTCCTTCTTTTCCTCAATACATGGAGTAAGACTGTCTGAAGTCACAGAAAATGAAGCTGATGTGTAGAGAGAAGCAGAGGTGTGAGTTGAGCAAAGGGAAAGATGGTAAAATACCTGTATTTTAGATCCTCCCAGTTAAATGACCCAATGCAGTCCCTTTTTAGCTTAAACTATTTGAGTTGGGTGTCTGTCCTGGCTACCATGAGAATCTTGATAAATATATTACCCCAACCAGTCCAAGTAAGTATTCTAATATGACATGTATATTGCTACTGGGAATTTCATTAATTAAATTATTTTGTATCTCTAACTCAGCTTACCATCTGATTCTAAGAGAGACAATAAGCAATATCTTTAGAAGAAAATTTAACTATAATTCAAATTTTGGTCATCTTGACTCATGACCATTTTAGGACCCAAAGCACAAATATTTAGCTATCCCCGCAAGAGGTATTATTTAGGACAGAACAAATAATATTTGCAATAATTTACCACATTTTCATAGGTGAATTTTGAATGAATGTGTATTTCATCAACTCCTGGGCTTAAAAAAAACACTGTGGTGATTGGCAGTGTGCTGAGCTGGCCAACATTTTTCTCTTATGTTTTCTTCTAACAAGGGCCAAAAGTAAAATGCAAGAAAGATTTGTTGAGGTTATGAGGTAGTTTAAGCCTAATAGCAACAAGGTTAGAAGAAGGAAAAGCACACATCAGCAGGAACTAGAATATAACTTATTGCTTTTTGATACCCTAGACTATTCTCCTTACCCCCTACCCCTCCAGAGTAGAAATGCAGGGACCTCAGTCCAACTCCCTTATTTTGTAGAAGAGAAGACCTGGGAGATTAATGGAATCACCTACCCAATGTCACAAAGCAAGTTAATGAAGAATCAGGATTCCCCATTCTCTTGATATATTAAACTGCACATAAATACTTGCTTAAATAGAATTTATTTTGTTATTATTTATGGTGATTATTTCCCCCAATTAATGAGCTCCAGAGAATAAAGAAAGGAGTTAGGTGATCTCTAAACAAACATAAAAACAAAAAAAGGTGCATTCATAACCTATCTTTTTTCCGAAGTACCATCATACCATCTCTTTTTCCCCCCCTTTACCCTGGACATGCCTTAGTTTTTGGAGTCTTTGCTACTACTTTCGTTGTTCGCATGCCTTGGGATAGCCTTCCTATCCCTCAGTCTGGTTCAGCACACAAGTGGTGAGCACCTTCTTTGTGCCAGACACTAACACTGGTGCTGTCTGATAGAAACAGAATGCAAGCCACATACTTAAAATTTTCTAGTAGCCACCTTAAAAAGACGAGTCAGTAGAAATTAGTTTTAATAATATATCCTATTTAACCCAATATATCCAAGATACTATCATTTCAACATGTAATTGATATGGAAAATTGTTAATGGGATATTTTAAATTCTTTTATTGTATTAAGTCACTTGAATATGGTACACATTTTATACTTTGGCACATTTCAGTTTGGACTAGCCACATCTCAAGTGCTTAACTGCCACATGTATCCATTGGCTATATCATATAGTGTAGATGAAGAGTCTTAGACAGAGGAAGAGTCATAGTACAGCTAAGTCTTATCAGTTTCTCAAGATCAAGATCAAGCTTCATTTTCCCACTGCAATTGTTCCTTTCTTTTGCGGGTCAAATGAATTTATTACTCTTAACTAGTATGTCTGTAATTGTGAAACTTCCCTTTTGCCATGAGTAGCAACAAAGAGCCAGGCGTCATGCTAGATCTTAGGAAGATCTCTCATTATTCCTTGCATCCCTGGAACACTTAGCCTGTATCTCTTAGGGCACTAATATACTGTTATACCTCAGCTTATGTGTTTTCTTCACTAATGTACTTTACTAGAGTGGAAGCAATCTGCCTGGGGGTGCTATCTCTTACTTATCTCTTTCTATTCTATCCTGAGGTAGACCATGAATACAAACATGTTGAATTGTAGGGGCTCCTGACTGGCTCAGTCAGAAAAGCATGACACTCTTGATCTTGATATCATCAGTTTGAGCCTCACATTGGGTGTAGAGATTGCTAAAATAAAAACAAAAACAAGGATATTGAATTGTATAGATGGGTTGGAATCAAATCCTGTGTATTATATCTTCCCATTTGGAGTGTGAACATCTTGAGGGAAGAGTCCCTATCTTATTTTTCTCTGTGTGTACTCAGAAACTCGTAAGAAAAATATTTGCGCAAAGGATATACTTTCCAAATATTTACTGATTGTTTTTGATTTCCACCTAAGGTAAAGGCAGGTGTGTTCCTATCCTGAAGCATGGTGTAGGTGAAAGCCCGCTTTTCACTAAATGTTTGCCATGTTTGCCAAATAGGCTTGGTTACCTACCACCCCTACGCCTCTGGGTAAGATGATTCATTTTCTGGAAAACTTTTTTTTAAGCCAGAATTTATTTCTATTTAAAATGTTTTTGTCTGGGTATAATATAAGATAATGCTGAGGTGATGTCTGTTCGTTCCTTTGTTGCTGAGTTTTTTAAATTTTCTCTCTTATAAAATCAGATTTGTATGGAATACAGATTTAGTGAAAAGAACATGAGCTTTAAATTCAGAAGGACCTGGATTCTAATGTTGGCTTTTTCTGCCTTCTACTCATGTAGTTTTGTTGTTATTTCATTTTTAAACCTTCATTTTCACATCTGTAAAATGGGGTTCATGATATTTATGTTAGTTGTTGAAATGATGACATGAATTCATGGGTTCAAAATGTCTTACCAATATCTGACATATGACCATAAGTTCACAATTGATGCTGTATTTTTTCCTTATTTGTTGCCAGAAGAATCACAAGTAGTGAATGATTAGCTGGGGTTACAAAGTAGGTTTAAGCTCTGATGGTATATTATTTCTCTTTCTTGTGACTTCCCATGTGGCTTCAGGCAATAGTGCACCTACAAGATAAATGACCATTAATCTGGGGGTGAATCTTTTGGAGCAAGTGTCAGGGCTCCATCCAGGACTTTGCCCAGCTACTTATTGAAGACCTGGGTAAGGATAGTGAGAGAAGACTGATAAAATTTGTAAGTAGCACAAAGCTAGGTTGAATATCTAATATGTCAGAGGTCAGAATCAAGGCTCAAAGAGGTCTTTAGATGCTGGTGTAATGGCCTAAATCCAATAAGACAAAGTTTACAGGGAATAATGTGAGGTCTTGCACTTCAGTCTGAAAACTCAATTGGGGGAGATGTAACTTAACAATAGATCTGTGAAAAAAACCTCAGGGGTGTCTTAGCTGACTATAAACTTGATATGAATCCATAGTAACAGGATTTTTCAAAAAGAGAAGTCAGTCTTAGGTTGCATTTCTGGATGTTTAGCATTCTGGATGAGAGTAGCGATCACTCTGGTTCTCCATTTTTGCTGGACAATACCCAGAGTTTTACATTCTTTCTTGGGTGCCAAAATTGAAGAAGGACAGAGATAAATGAGGGCACACCCTCTTAAGGCAAATACATTTGGAACCATTTGTTCACTCACATACTCATCCAGTACATCTTTACCGAGTGCCTACTGTGTTGTTGGCACTTCCCTTGGCTCTTGGGATACATGAGCAAACAAGGCAGACAAGTAATTTCTAAGGGAACTCAGGAAATTTAATCTGTAGAAGGGAAAGCTTAGCAAATATGTGCCATCTATTTTCCAATATTTGATGGGCATAGCATCCTTCTGGATGATCACAGAGCTAGTACTAATGTATGTGTGTTAAAATAGAGTCGTGTCTGGGCCATGACTTTTCACCAGTTAAAAGCATCTGCTGATGGAATGGGTAGCTTTGCAACTGAGGTATATGGCTTTAAGTTGATTGATCTCTTTCTTACAAACCATAAGAAGGAATCAAATGTAGTAAAATCCTGTGACAATGAGCCCCATGCTAATAGGAATTCTAATATAATGTAACTGACAATTGGCCCCTTTGTCCATTCTCTTTGAGAGACTGGCTAAATTTTTTTAATCTTCTTATGGGTGAAGGGAATGGAGAACTAACTGAGTTGTGAACAGGGGAGGGAGTTTAAGTAGGGAAATAGCAGGCAAGCCCATCTAGAAGCCTATATTCTCCTAATCCAATCTCCCCTGACCAGGCCTACAGAACAGGTGCCATTTTGTTAAACATTTCCTGGAATTGCTAAAGGAATCTTAGAAGTTCCAGCCAGCCCCACAGCCCTGAATGGTCTGCATCAATATTAATCTAGAATAGGTAACCACCATCAGGTGGCATCAAACCATAACTGGGATCTGGATAGATCCAGATTATACCACCAAATGAAATGCCACACTTGTCATTTCATTAACTTCCTAATAATCAACCTGGACATTTTATGTGATAAACAATTATAATTCTCAAATTATGGAGGGATTTTACAGTATCAAAAGCACCACTAGACCATCCAGCCCTCTATTTATCTAACTGCCCTAATTCTGTAGTGACCCACTCATCATTTGGGGCCCAGTATGAAAGTTATGTTGTAATGTCTAGTCTGATTCCTCCAGTCAGAAATAATTTTTCTTCATTTGTATTTCTTTTGAATTCTTTCGTGTTTACCCTCAAACAGTTATTAAATTGCATTACAATTCTCCAGCCCCAATACATTCATCAGTAAATATTTGCCAAGCACCTGCTCTCGCCTAAGCACAAGGAGAAGAAATTGCTCCTGATTTTAAAGGGCTTTCAGGACTTTGGGGCAGATCAGATCAGAATAGATGGGCCCTCAGACAGCATTGCTGGGCCAGACTCCATGGTATGGCATTGAGATTGTGCATTGTTCAGAGATGGGAGAGGTTTGTGGGAACAGAGGAGACAGAAAGGTGCCCAAGTAGGCCAGGCAAGACACATCATAGCTCAGATTACGCCTGCGTCTTCCATGACATTATTCTGATTTCTCCCAAGTTCACAGACTAAAGTGATGTTAGATGAGAATATATGTATTTCAACATTTCAGGCCATGGGATCAGGTTTTCAGGGCAATGCTACAAAGTTATCATAGGTTATATCTTAGCAACTATAGTTCCATTAAAAAACAAAACTCACCTGCAGTCTACAAGTATTATTATCTTGATAGTTAAAGTGCCGGAAAATCATTGTCAACATAGCTGCCTTTAAACACAGAAATTGGAAACAGGATCATTTCCCCAAACATTCTGCTCCTTAAAAAAAATAATAATCAAAGCTTTGGCTTTATCTTTTTATATTAATGTATTAATTGTGCACCTCTAAGCCATTTTCTCTCTCTGAGTCTCAGAGTTATCATTTGTAAAAATATTATCCTACCGTTCAGGGCCCATTGAGGAGCATCAAATGGGATGCTTAATATAAAATTACAGAATACATGCTCTTATATGGGTATCAGATACCCATAGAAACGGAGACGGTTGTTGCCTCAGTTCCCCATTTTCTCAGTGCTTATTTCCTTGCTTTCTGCCTGCCATTGACTTTGCTTGATGAAGTTTAATTGCTGTTTTTCACGATCAATTGCTGTTGGCAAATCTCTCCAAATACCTCATTTTTTTTCCATCAATAACTAAGGGATTAAAATTATTTCATTGAGTGCAGAGCAGTGTATTGGTCTTTGGGAGGGTTTTAGATGATCTTACAGAAGACTCGGTCCTTGCCCTCTAGAAGTCAATAGTCTTAAGGATGTATTAACCAAGACACAAAATTTTCTATAAATACATATATTAAGCTCTGTGTTCCATCCACCTAAAATTTATTCTAGCAAGGCATAAAAGAAGAGGTTGTGGAAGCCTCCGGCTCTTCTTGGAGTTAAGGGGTTAGGAACATTTTCCAAATACTCTGATTCTTTTCAAGAACACCTTTAGATCTATTATCTATGAATTCATATCAACCGCTTTTGAGCTATTTTTAAATTTCTAGCTGGTGTTACAACTTGTGAGATACCAATGACAATTGTGAAAATGTATTAAGTATTTATTATGTTTAACTATGCTATGTGCTTCACAGGCATTGTCTTATTTTATCCTTATAGCAACCTTGAGAGGGATGATACTCTGATAACCCCCATTTCACAGACAATCACACTGAGATTTTTGGGAGGTTATTTGCCTTAGAACACACTTAGAGTAAGTGAAAGATCTGGAATTCTAATTCACGTATTCTGATTGCAGAATTTGTCTGCATGACAGGTTTACTAGCTTGCCTTAATAACAACTTTATTCATCTTAAAATTGCTTCTTTCAATTTTTAAATGTCTCTTCACTCTGCCTTACCCAATTCTGATATTCTGCAATGTTATAAACCCTCTGTCTTTCACCATTCCAAACCTTTCATGAAAAAGGATTTGTAGTGTAATGGGTGTAATGGAAGAACATTGGGTTAAGGATTAGAAGGCTCTATAATTTTGGCTCCACCAGCATTTATCTGGATAAATATGAGAAATTCACAACTTCTCTGACTTTACATCCACCTCTGAGAAATAGAGATGAATGATGTCTTCTGTGGGGCTGTGAAAAGCAATAACCTAACATATATGAAACTATATGGTAAACTGTAATAGATAAAACTAAGGTAAAATATAATTAAAACCATAATTTATTTCAGCTCTATCTTGTCAGTTTTTGTACTTCTTTTGGATCTTTGTAGTTTGACATTATAGGGGAACTCTCCATTTAGTTAAATATCTTCAATGTCTTTTCTGGATCTTTCAGAACAACACGAAGAACTTCAGAAGCACATGTACCAAGGGAAATATTTCCCTCTTATTTTTTTTTCATTTCCTGTCTTAAAAATATGCTTATTTTTGACTCCCTCAGAAGTTTCTGAGATGGGCAGAGTAAGTGCTAAGACACAGAAGGATTATATTTACATAACAGTGAAAAATGGGAGTCATTTGGGTTGCCTTATAAATGGCTGTTGAGTGTTTCACATGCAATGCTGGAAGCAAGAATCAAGAATCAACTGGTTCTTTGTAAATGCAGGGTAGTGATGACCCAATAAAAACCATTTCTTCCTTTTCATGTACATAGCCTGATACAAATTTACTGTTGGTTAGGTGACATTGTTCTCTTGGACAAGTCTGTGAGATGTCAAGGAATGTTCAATAAAGCCTTGAGGGGTGGGATTTTATTCAGGACTGTCATGGTAGCATGTCCTGACTCCTCATAGTAGAGGCTATCAACAAATCCAGTATACATAAGACTCAGCAGCCTGACTCAAGTGTCAACCAGAAGCCACTTCATGAATTTAGTTCAGGGTGAGCATAGAAATGGCGATTTGGTGTCAAATACTCTGTAAAAGGCTTTCCAAATTGAGATTAGAATTTGCCTGTAGATTACTAGAATGGATTTGGTAGAAAAACTTGACTTGTAATGGGATCTCTCATATGTGTATGTATGTATGTGTGTGTGTGTGTATATATATATATATATTTTTTTTTTTTTCAATGGAATTTTTCCAGGTTGCTGACACAGGCATACTAGTAGGGGGACAGAACTCCTCTTAAGAGATTTTTCCATGAGTCATAATTCTTGATATTGGGTAGGAAGTATTTCAATAGATTTTGACTAAGTTTCATTAATATACTATTTCTTGATCTATAACAAGTAGGCATTCCATGTTATGCTATTACATTATCCCTTTCTTAATATATTTTAAAGTATTTGCTTCCTGTATGTTAGATGTTGTGTTTAGGCGCTGGGGAATTGAAGATGAATACTACTTTCTTTATGATGTTGGCCAAAGCTTTATTTTTTATTTGTATTTTTTTTAGTGTCCTGAGTTGGGTGGTGGAAGGCAGGGTTTTAGAATCAGGTACAGGGTTTTAGAATCAGGTATGGTATGGCCTTAAGAAAGTCATTTGATTTACCTGTCACTACTCTGCTTCCCTCTTCCCTTGCCTCTAATAATCTGGACTACTTGCTGGTGGCAAAGATGTCCCATTTCTATGCCTTTGCTCATACTGTTTTTCTCCCTTCTACATACACAAATCCTCCCAAACTAAGCTCCATGCCACTTGATTTCCTGATTTTCCTGTAGGAAGAAATTTCTTACTTCTCCCTGAATTTCCACAACAAAGTACTTGAAAGTCTCCTAGGGCACTTACATGTTTGTTTATGCAATTGGATTAGTTTATTTACCTGTAAACCTATCTTCCAGATGGTCATATTCAGCTGAGGGGTCTGATGTGGAGGGGTGGGCCTTGAGATATGTTAATGAATTAATATTCCTCAGGATAATATTATATTAACCTGTTTATTTTTTATCCCTGTTCTACCTCCTCACATTTCTAGGCACTTGTCTAGTTTTAAATTTTAAGATAGGACAGACAGACAAATAATAGGACAGACAAATAATAATGAAAGCAGTCAACAGTTTCTGAGCACTTAGCATGTATAGTCAGGCACTACCTAAGTGCTTTTCTTTTATCTCACTTAATCCTCAAGACAATTTTGTGAAGTAGGTGCTATTATTGTTTTCATTTTATATTTGACATAACTTATTCAAGTAATAAGGATCCAAGTCTCCTTTTGCTTCTGCCACTTTTGACACATTGATTTTGAGGAAAAACACAAACTTCTTACCGTCCCCTCCTCCCCAATTTCTTATCCTTATAATTACATAGCACATGTGACCTGTCTCCCTAGTTGGTTCGCTGGTCAATAGTTCTTGCTTCAAGTGCTTTGTGAAATGTCTTGATCTTTTGTCTTTGTATGCATTTTATAATCCTAAATTCAGTGATTGGTATCATTGTTGCTTTCTCTGGTTGGTGAGTCAATCAATCATTAAGTAGTTATTGGATTAGTACATACCTTTTGACCTTGGTCTCTGCTGAAGATATCTCAGGTTGTGTTTTGATTTTTGTTTGTTGGAGGGAAGAAGTTACTGTTAATTTCCAAGTGGTCATAGGGAGTTGTGTTAGAATTCTACAGAGAAATAGAATCAGTAGAATGTGTGTGTGCGTGTGTGTGTGTGTGTGTGCGTGCGCGTGTGTGTGTGTATGAAGAGACTTAACATAAAGAATTGGCTCATGCAATTATGGAATTATGGAGGTTGGCAACTCCCAAGATCTGCAAGGTGGGCCAACAAGTTGGAGACCCAGGAGAGACAGTGTTCCAGTTCAAGTCTGAAGGCCATCTGCTATAGAACCAGGAAGAGCCAATGTTGCAGATGAAGTTCATAGGCAGTCTGCTGGAGAATTTTCTTACTCAAGGGAGGCTGGTCTTTTTGTTCTATTCAGGCATTCAACTGATGGATGAAGCCCATTCACATCATGGATGGCAATCTGCTTTACTTGAAGTCCACTGATGTAAAAGTTAATCTCATCCAAAAACACCCTCACAGAAATAGCCAGAATAATGTTTGACAAAATGTCTGGGCACCCTGTGGCTCAGCCAAGTTGACACATTTAAATGACCATCACAGGAGTGTTCTAAATAGTTTGAACTAAATTTTGTACAATGTTGGGGGCTCCCAGCAGAAAGAAATGAGGGAGACTGGTCTAGTAGTTGTACGGGGCATGTTGACTATGATAGCTGCATTGGTTCTCATCTTTCTGGGAGGAGCCAGGTGTTAAAGGAAGAGCTCAATCCAAGCTGATGTCAGTACACAAACAAGATCATTTAATACCAGCTGAAAAATGACATTACTTCTTTGTGTACTTATTTATTATCTGCATCCCCTACTGTGTGTATTAAATTTTGTTTGTATGAATATTACAGTATCATCAGTGACTGATACACCATAGTGTTCAATAATTTTTTATTGCTGTTGAAAAAGGGGGGTTGTGGAGGAAAGAGTGGCAAGAGATTGCAGTTCCTGGCTCAGGGCTGTAGTTCAAAGAGGACTGTCCAAGACAGGAAAAGGGATACTAGACACAGGGGGCAGTCCTGGGAGAAAGGACTAGGCAGAGTGGGTAAGAGACATTCAGGACCCCAGCTGACTGCTTGTGAGTTTATAGCAAGGCTTCATTCTTACTGTAGGCAAGAGTACAAGCAAGAAACCAGGCTTGAAGACCAATCAGATGGATAAAGAATTGGTTGTATACAGTGCGTGTTAACCAAGGGAAGCTACAATGTGATATGCTAGGCATTGCTAGTTCCTTAACAACAGAACCCCAGATCTAGAGCAGCAGTCTATGTCCTGACTTATTAATTTGACATGTTTGCCTATTGGGCACTTTACAACTTCTAAAATCCTAGAATCAGATTGGACACCTCCACCCTCATTTCCTGTTTGCTATTGACTTCCATGCAGTATTCCTTTTCTTATCCCAGCAATCACTGAAAACAGCACCGCAAAGATATGATATCATTGAAATAAATGTAGTGTGATTTAATGTTGAAATTGCAGTGTCTAATGTGGAGTATTGCTGCTTCCCTAAAAATTAAAAATGTACCAGGACATTCTCATGAATTTCTAATTGAGTACATTTTGAGAATTGTGAAAAGAAGGGTTTTGAGCAGGGTATTCACATGCCGGATCTGTTTTGAAGAAATCACTGGCCTATAGATTGGTAAGAATCAAAAAAGTGGAATTAGGGGAGATGAGTTTAGAAGCTCTTGGAGAAGAGAAGGTAAAATGATGGAGGCTTAGTCTAGCATAGGGTTACTAGACACTAAACTTGGAACTAGAATAAGGGCAGGGAAAATAAAGTATTTGGATCCAGGATTATTTATTGGGTATATAAAGTTTTTGAAAATATATTATGTTCTAATGAATTCTGCTTGACCCAGGTATAGAGACATATTCCTTAGATGTCTCATGTTTTAGACAAATAATTTGCTAATCTTTTGTATAGAAGAATGTCTGTGACTCTTGGTTTCCCCAGACCCCTTCAATGGGATGGGTCAGGATTCATGGGTTACGTAGAGAGGCCTCTGGGTAATGTCCAGCCCCATGGTGGCTACATGTGTGACACTCAATGCTAGAGGAATGGACTGCATTTTCCTCTTGCCTTTCTTGCCAGCATCACTAGGAAGGCAGTTAAGGTTATAGAACACGCCAGAGAGTTTCAAGGCTTCAGGGCCTTTCATCCTGACTACCTGGACTCATTTTTCTGAACCTCAAATCTGTGTTGGTATTTTCCTCTATTTCCTTGCTGGGCTGGAGTTCTTGCCAAAATATTTCAGCTTCAGTAACAGGGCTGCAGATCATTCTCAGTGTGACAGTTTTTTCAGCCAGCAATGGTCAATGAGGGTTCTAATTCCAGCTCTTTTGATCCTTAGAAGTTGGTTTTGATCTTCAGGGTTATTGCTCTGTCTCTCAAGGCATGTAGGAAGGAAGGGATGGATCCTCATTGGGAACCTCTCCTCATGTACTGGGGTAGCTAAGAGAGATGTTATCTTAAGAATTCTGACCATGACTGGGCCCCAGGAAGAGCCATGTCTATAACAGCTTCCCTTGGGCCACATGGCTACCTTCCTGGGCATTCATGCCTGTGGTTGGGGACCTTTATATCCTTGCTTTTTGTGTAAATGTCTAAGTCCTGTGGTCCAGCAACCTAATTATAAGATCCCAAGTCCTCTTCGTGACTTTCTCCAGAGGGTCTGAGGGCCAATCTCAGTGTCTCACAAGCCCCATAGGAGGATAGGTACTACACTGCTCTACCAAGACCCTTCCTAAAAGTGTTAGGAAAGTACAAATTTACTTCACCTCTCCTAGAAGACAGGTTTCCTAAGCCCTGTGCCATATATACATCCTGGTGCTTTTTTATCTTTCTTTATTCATACTTAGGGACTTTTTTCTTTGGATATTTCAGGCTAGAAGTTGGAACGTCACAGATACAGCTATTTTCCAAATAGAATGAAACTTAGAGGAACTGTTAGTACCTATCCCCAAATACTGAATTGCCCTTAATGAGAAAAGCTTCTTAATTTATCTTAAATCCATAGTGCTAACATGAGCTGGACCTGTACCCTGATTTATGGGGTTATATTTATATGAGTAAGTTGTACAACAGACATGTACACATGCATATGACAACTTCCCTGCAACTGTGTGTCTATGTGCAACCTTTTAACTGTGATACCTTTTCTTTCTTTCATTCAACATCAGAGTAGGGATGGCAATCTCATTGTGTGGTGTGGCCTGGTAAAAGTCTGCTTGTGGTCAAACACAGCTCTTTGAGGGATCCCTGGCTCTGAAGCATAAGGCATCTGAAATGGTATTTGCAAGATGGAAGCAACCAACAGATCAGCATTTGTGAGGTGCAGGAAAGATGACTTCAAGCGGCAAAGCTGGGCCTTGACAGACGGATTTAGCACCATTAGCAGTGGCTTGTTGAAAAACAAAAATGACTTCAAAACTCTTCCCTCTGAACCAGAATGTTACATTCATCTCTTCGTTAAAACATCCGTTATTTGCTGACTTGTTTTCTGTCGTCCCCCCCACCCCCCAGCCTCTCACTCTTTTGTGTCGGAGCTAATGTTCCCAGCGTCTACACTGCGTAGGCCCTGATTATTTGTGAGACAGAGTGAGTTAATGCAGATTTGCAAGCTGTTCCCATTTGTTAAATGTCAGAAAAACACATGCAAGTCACTGGCTTTAGCACTTAGCTGCCAGCTGGCTCTTCTGGAGGCAGGGGACAAATGACAGTCTATCACACAGCATGCTTTCAAAGAAAGAGGGGACCTATTCCAGAACCGCAGCATCGGAGCGGCTTTTAACAACATAAGCAAAATAAGAAGCCAACATCAGTTTTTTCCTCCCTTATTTTTCCCCCTGTTGTTGAATGAATGGCAGCACAACATTTGGGAGCTTTTTAAAGCCTTGGGAATATCGATTCCACTGCCCACCATCTGAGAGAGTGATGGGATAATGGGAGCTTGCCAGAAGTGCTGCATGCTCTCTGGTGAGTGACGGCAGAGATACCCTTCGTGCCTTGAGGGAGAGGGTGCGCCCCTCCTCACTCTGTCCTTCAGGTGGTTGTAGCTCCCACCTTCCCACTGCCAACCTCTTTGCAGGTATCAGGATTAAAGTTGAATTTCTGCCTCACATCATGCTACAGTCCTTGTCTGGTCCTATACTCTGTCACTTGGAGGCCCCCACCCCACTCCCTTAAGAAGGTATAAGTTATAGGATGGGAATAATGCAGAAATTTTTCTTTAATTCATTCACTCATCTATCCAACAGTTATTTACTGAGTAGCTACTATATGTCAGGTATTGTGGGGATGAAAAGAAGTTGGAGGCATGGATAGTTCTTGTATGCAAGGATCCAATAGGGTTGTTGGTGATAAAAAAAAAAACAAAAAAAACAAAAAAAACAAAAAAAACAAAAAAACATTCCAGAAAGTACAAATAGTTGCAAGTGATCACAGAGGAGGAGAAGTCATAATTCTCTGGTATGAAAGGAAGAATTCATGAAATGAGCAAGTAATGAATGGACTGGGCTGGGAAAGACATGAAATATTTCAGCAGCCAGAAAGGAACAAAGAGCACCTGAGCTGGGGATGAGGTTGGAGGGAGGAATGTGCATGAGGAGGTGGGAATAAGTGTTGGCTGTGAACACATCAGACTGTCCTGGGCAGAAAGTTAGTGGGGGGTATGGTGAAAGAAAATGAAAAACCAAATTGAAATCAGGCTAAGGAATATGGGCTTTCAATGGGAGGTTTTGAATCTGACGGTGCCATTTTACAGTGGTATTTCAGATGATTTTTACCCACTCATCCATGTGAGATCAAATTCAGTGCTCTGATAAACTTCATGGATTAATGCACAAAACCAAACCAGGTTTTCTCCATGGTAATCCCAAACAGGGCATGTTACAGAGAACAATTCCACGGTTTGGTTAGAACACCTTTTTGGGGGCATCAAACAATGTTCTTGGTAGAAACCTGATTTCACACTAAAGCCACCATCACCCTTATTCTAGCAGGACTGCTTGTCTTCTGATAGTTTGCCAGGATTTTGTTAATTCTTTGTTGCTATTCCCAGATCATTACTCTTATTAAACTATCATGGAAAACAATCCCTCCCTTTTCAGGTTCATGCAACTGGGTGGCTACCCTTTACCACCTCTTTTCATTTAGGACTTTGATTCCTATCTTACCTTATTTGCTCTTCTCTCTAAAGCTCCAGGTAACTTTAATATCTATGTAGACAGCCTGGCAAGAAGTGGCAAAAACTTGCCATATGTTTCTACTTTTACCCTTTCAGGGCAGTTATTACTTATTGTCTATGGCACCCTTTTCTGTTAAGCCTTGGTGAACCCCTAGAATCCTTGTCAACACTGAACTTCATGAGACAAACATATTTGACCTTTTTGCTTCAGCCTTAATACTTAAAACAATATTTATCCTTCTACCTCACACTCATACTTCCAAGATCATACCTTGAGTTTTTATTTCTTTTAAGCAGCTAAAATCTTAAGCTGGCTCAATGGTCTCTGACCCCTTTTCCATCCTTCCTAATCTGATAGACCTCCAATTCCCTCCTTTTTTTAAAAAAAAAAATTATTTTCAGGCTGCTACCTGGCATGAATTTGCCTCCTTCCCTGGTCAGCCTATGTCTATGGTGATGGTTGGCATCTCTACAAAGGTAAGCCCTAGTTCTGGCATTCCCAAAGCTCGAATGTCCTGAAGGGTCACTTTCATCATGTCCCCAAAGTCCCCCAGCTTCAAATCTGCCCCTGTCATAGCAGAGATCTTGCTATATATATTTTATTTTTGACAAAAAGAGAGAGAAAGCTGGGGAGGGGCAGAGAGAGGGGGACAGAGGATCTGAAGCAGGCTCTGCAATGAGAACGGATAGCTCAATGCAGGGCTCAAACTCACAATGAGATCATGACCTGAGCCGAAATCAGATGCTTAACTGACTGAGCCACCCAGGTGCCCCTTGCCTTTTACTTTCTGAGGAATGTATACTTTTACCTAGGCTCCTCACCTTTCCTGAGGAACAGCTGAATCCCACCAGAGCTTCTCATGATCCATCCCATACTTCTCCACTAACACATTGTCATTTTCTGCTCCTCTTGCCATTTTCAACCTTTCTCTCTCTATTGGTTCTTTTTCTTTATCCTATAAATATGCTCGAGCCTCTTCTATCTTAAAAAAAATCCTCAAAATAGTCTCTCTGTATTCCACACTCCCCTCTAGAAATCATTTCCTCTCTCCTTTGGATGAGAGTCAAGCTTCTTGACCTCACATTCAGGCTTCACCTCACTGCCTTCTTTCTGATTTCCATCCCTGCACTTCTTTTCAGCATTTCTGGCAGAGAGCATGAAGGAACATCTGAGACTCAGTCCGTAAAGACCTTTCTGGCCCTTCTTACGTGACCTCTCAGAAATGTTTAACCTTATTGAATATGCCTGAGGACAAATGACCAGATTTCATCAATTTCCTTATAATGCTGATGATTATGGGCTTGGGTTGTTATGGTAATAGGAATGACTTGCAAAAGCTGCTTCAGTGTAAAGATAGGCTTAGTTCATATAACTTTTTGAAAAGCCTACTCTTTGGGCTGTACTTGAGATGTGATATTACTTACTCCCTAGATGTTTGTGTACATCACATAGTAGGTGCTCTGTAAATATAGGCTCAATAAATTAATGAGGTCAGCAGAGAATCTAAATAGTGGATAAACTCTTCAGACTTGTTCTGCTTTCATGATCTTAACTCTAGTGGTTTCCAGAGGCTCTAAACACTGTGGGCTGGTGGGTGTGGAGTCTGGCATGACTAGAAAAGAACGTGTAACCCAGACTGGTGGTTCCTCTCACTGAAACTGAGTCTTGGAGGACAAGTAGAAGTAAGTCAGGCAAAAGGGGTTATGAGGGCATTCCACAGAGGACAAATATGACGTGTAGAAGGCATGGCTTATGCTACATTGCTGTTTCCTGATTCCCTTCTTATTTTATCCTTCTCAACCTTCTCAGGTTCTTTTTCTTCTATCTGTTCTTTAAATGTTCTTTAAATGTAATAAAAATAGTAACATTGATGGAATACTTATTCTATAATTTGCATGCTTTATATCATTTAATCATCAAACCATTAATCTGTTGAGCAATTATTGACCATCCAGTACATATCTGACATTGCTTTTTGTTCTACAATACAAAAATGGAAAGACACATGCTAGACCATTCAGTAAGCTCACTGTCTAGAACTCAGGCACATATACACATGTGCTATATGATGTAGCTAATTTGATGCTTTAGAGCATAGTAGGTACTCAATATTTGTTAACTAAATTATTAATATAATTCAATTATTTAGATATTATAAGACTGGCTTCCATTTTTCATCCCAATCCCTGCCCCCACTAAAGATTCATTTCTCTCTGGTTATTAGATATGTATAAAAATGAACTCTAAATGAATAGATGAAAATTGAAATTTGTGGAAGGAGGTTTTTCCTCACCTCTTTTTCTTAGTCAGACATAGCTGAACCTTTACATTCTCCAGCCAGCACTCCAATGGTGGTGCAAATGATTCTACCTTTTCTAACAATTGCTGTTCAACATACAGAAAATATACCACCACCTTGAGTAATCTCATTCTAATGAAAGACACTGGTTATGTAATAGCTCTTATAGAACTAAGAAAGGGTATAGTTTGACCAGAAGTCATTGGGAAAGAGGAGATCAGAATAAGACAGTATAAATGGTCTTGGTAATCTCAGATTACAGAAACACTATCTCTATCTCTACTTCTCTACTTCTACTTACACCTAGATCTACATCTAAATACTATATATATCTAACTACATATTCCTATTAATGTGGCTTACAAAATTTGTCTTTATAAATTACTCTAAATGCCTCATCTCAACTCCCAAAGAATCAGGATGGCTTGATAATTCTTTTGACATATGACATATGTTTTCTAGGCTGTATATAAATACAAAAGAATTTTTCAGATGTAGCTGGAAAAAAACAGTATAAGCTTTTCTTTTCTGTATTATGCATGCAACAGCACTAATAGGCAAAGACCAAGTTATGGTATGGAATAGAAGAAATAGACAAACAGAAGCTCAGAATGGTATGAGAGAGAAGAAAGAGTATCTAATTGAATTATTTTCCAGAGATAAGAGACCAGGAGAGGAGAAAAATTGCAATCTATACATGCAGTCGATTCTATTGGTCTTTCCAAAAGGATTTTGTCATCATGACAAATGCAGGGCAGATGGCCCTGGATGCTCAAGTCTGTAGGTGAGTAGGAGTGCATGCACAATGCTGGTTACCACTGGGCCACTTTCTCTGTGCTTGTACCTGGGCTAATCTCCAGGGGAATAGTGTCCGTAGAGAAGCTACTTTATGAGGGAAGCTAATTTGTGATGGTTTTTTAACAATGATGACAATGATATTTGGCCAGCATTTTATTCTTTACAAAGCTTATTTTAAAACATAGTCTTTTTTTAGATTACAAATTATATTCCACATTTATTAAGCATATTCCTATTTTTGTATGTTACCTCCTACTTCTTATTCTCTAAATTAAATGGCTTCCATTTCACCCCAAACTGTTCTATTCTGACCCTTGAAACTGGCTTATACTTTTCAGTATTTTTACATATCATCTTAGGTGCAATGCCTCTTTTCTCCTTTCTATCTTCCCCAATTCATACAAGTGTGGCTCAAGCCCCCTCTTCTCTGGAAAGTCTTCCCTTGACCTTTAAGCCTCAGCTCCCATAATTCGTTATCTGTATATTTCACTTGGCAGGTGTCTGTATATATTAGTTAGATCTCTTTCAGTTATAAGTGATAGAAACCCAAACTCAAACTATCTTAACTAAAGAAGGAGATCTTTTGTGGGAGGTCACAGAACAGACAAATTAAAAATGTGGATGCAGCTTTAGGAACAGCTGAATTTAGAGGTTCAATGACATTGCCAGGACCCTTGAAGTCTCTCTACTTCTCTCATCCTGGCTTCTTTCTCACACAGGCTCTCCCCATGTATTGGGTAAATTGCCATTGGCAGCCCCTGACCCTCATTCTCCAAGTTTATGGAGTTTAGGACTTCCTGGTGATAGAGGGGGATTTTCTTAGGGAGACCTCTAGCATAAAATTCTTGGAAAGAACCCTAATTTGCAAACTCAGATCACAGATCATTTCTGCATCAATGGCTGTGGCTGCTGGTAGAGTTATTGTGGGGTCAGTTCTATCTGAACCACAGTGAGAATATTCCTTATTGGAACAAAAAAATGGAGGAACAAAGGCAAAAACAAAGGACATCCCAGCATCTAGTAGGATTATGTTATCATGTATTTAATGGTTTTCCTTCTACCCGAGAATGTAAAGCATTAAGGCTTGGGCTGTGTCTCAAAGTCCTTTGTTTCCCTAACCATTCTTTACCCATACGTGGTGTTCAAAAACATATTGAAATGATTTTGAAGCTATCATGTAATATGTCTGCAGCTGGTTATTTTAATTGGTTATAATGTTTTTAAAGAGACCAAACTATGGAGTATTATCCACACAAAGGCTACTATCCTGTACATTTTTCCTGGGCTATGGAATACTTCCTAAGACCTCAGAAAGCTGTCTTACAAATACAGCCATTAGATTGGGGTGGGGGTGGGGTGCAGATGAGAGCCTGGAAATGGATCACTGCAAATCTAATCCCTTTGTTGGAAAAGCAATTCCGTGTGCACATTCTGATGGTGTATTATCTTCACAAGAGAAAAACATGATTAATAGTAGAACATAATATATGACGCTAGGGTGGCTGGAAAAAAAAAGCCAATTTTCTGTTCAGCACTTGGACCCCCTTGGAAGTAAGTTGTATTGTAAATTCAAAAGAGTCTTGTATAAATCTGGTAAAATTTCTATTGGAATAGATGACCTATTTAGTCTATTACATCTCTAGTTTCTACAATTCTGAGATTCCTTGGGGCGTGTGCAGAATGGAGCAATCGAAGAACGGCAAATTTCACAGTATGGTCCACCATCTGTATAGGAACAGCAAGAAAACTGATGGGATTTCTCTCCCTGGCAGATATTTATTTCTCAAGTGCCTTTAAAACAGGAGGTCTGCAAAATTCTTCACGAGCGGTTAAAACATGAAGATTGATTTACAAATGTATATTTACTAGGAAGAAATATTTCACAATGTGCCTGAAATTTCCATTAAAAAATCTAACCAAATATTTCTAGCTTCTCCCCAGACTCCTTAGCTCCCACAATTTTAATAAATCAAGGAACATTTGTAAGTGCTAAATGTTAAATGGTTATTCACAGTTAATTTTTAATCAACTAACAACAGTTATGT
The DNA here is from genome assembly GCF_018350175.1 of Felis catus. Lineage (NCBI taxonomy): Eukaryota > Metazoa > Chordata > Mammalia > Carnivora > Felidae > Felis > Felis catus. The sequence goes on along the minus strand of NC_058379.1, from coordinate 62,516,275 downwards.
GTTAATTGAATGCCATTAACAAACCATAACTTGATGCATTAGCTCTTTTGTTATGCAAAGAAACTTTTCCCTACAGCTTTTATATATTGTCTGACTTTCTTCTAAATAGAACATCAATATATACAGACTGTGAATTTAATAAGTGTGTTTGTTGACAGCTAGGTGTGTGTAAGTGTATGTGTGTCTCTGTACCCATTTAAAACAAATCAGAATGTGCTGAAGTACTGAAAATGAAAGAGAAATCTAAATTTAGTCCCATGAAAGGAATTAGATAAGTAGCAGCCAAAGTAGAAGTCAATTTGACATTTTGGAATTTTAATCTTAACTCATTGTTTTTACTTTGAATATCTGAGTAAGTTGCTTAACATTTCTTTGACTTCTAATTTTGTTTCTGCTTCTATTTTTCAAGTTTTTATTTATTTATTTTGAGATAGAGGCGGGGGGGAAGGGGAAGAGGAACAGAGAGAGAGAGAGAGAGAGAGAGAGAGAGAGAGAATCCCAAGCAGGCTCCACACTCAGCCCAGAGCCTGATGTGGGGCTCTATCTCACCACTACGAGATTATGACCTGAGCCAATATCAAGAGTCAGATGCTTAACCTACTGAGCCACCCTAGCACCTCTTTTTTTGCTTCTATTTTTAAGAACTACTTTTGAAAACATAGATTGGTTATTTTTTAAAGTTTACTTATTTATTTTGAGAGAGAGAGAGAGAGAGAGAGAGCATGAGAAGGGGAGGGGCAGAAAGAGAGGGAGTGAGAGAGAGAGAGAGAGAGAGAGAGAGAAACCCAAGCAGGCTCCATGCTGTCAGTGACGAACCAGATTCTGGGCTCCATCTCGTGAACCATTAGATCATGACCTGAACCAAAATCAAGAGTTGGATGCTTAACCAACTGAGCCACCCAGATGCCCCTGGTTGGCCAGACTTCTAAACCATAGGTGTTGTGTTTGTTCTGTTAAGGTTCTGTCAATTTTGTTTCTATTCACATGCTGTCTCTTTAAGGAAAGGAACACATACCTTAAGTTCCCTTCTGCATTTCTTAGCAGAATTTAACACAGAGTAGGTATACAATTAATGCTTGCTGAAAAGTTATTAAATTTATGTGAGCCTGTGCTTTTCTTGGGGACCATCCCAAATTAACTGTAGTTCAAATCATTAAATAAGGCAGCTCATTTTGAGTTGCCTTCTTTATTTTTTTTCTCCTCAGTAATTCAGCTACTTGTTCTCCTCAAGTTCTAATCTGACTCTATTAGGACTCACTTTTATGCTACCTTTATATTTGCTTTCCCTAGGCAGCACCCATGACTTCAGACTACTCTTTTCAAGCATGGACTGTATGTCCCATCTCTTCAGGGTCCTGCTATGCCAATGCAGTAATGACTGCTATTGGATTCATGTGAAGCCTTCCTAGAAGTAGTAACATTATACTGGTGTTTTCTGAAGACAAAATGCTTTATATTTTAGTGGTTTTGGAACAATTTTCTAATGGCGAGAACTTTTGACACCATGATAGGCAAATGATAGAGAGGTTTCAAGGCACAAAAGTACTTTTTTAGTTCTCATATATTACACATCACAGGCATTTGCCAAAGTATGAATGCAGCACTACCATCATTCCTGCCTTTTAAAGAAAAATAGGAGGATGTAGAAGAAGAGATTCCGTGTAGCCAGGTTTACCATAGGAAATGTGGCTTTTATATCCAATTGGAATCCTCTATGGAGAAAGACTGCTTCTTTTACTAGGTTGGCTGGAACATGGGGAGGAGAGTCTTTCTCAGGAGGCAGTAAGAGGGAGTAAGAGGAGATAAGCTTGAGAGACTGGGGTCTGGCTGTATGACTCTGGATCACTGTTTTGCCCACCTTCTCACAGTTGTAAAGTACACTGTCTTTTTAAGGCTTTTAAGAGTCCCTGTCATTAACATTTTACCTAATCCTTCTAAGGAAATCTTCCCTCAACTTGGTCCCAGGAGGGGTAGGGTAGGATTGCTGACCTTTAAGACCTCTTTCAACAATAAACTTATATGTATTTGAAGACGGTTATTAATTGCCTTTCTACTTTCCCTGCCTTTATCATTTGGGGATTAATTGTACAGATTAAAAAAATTTTCTTCGTTTCTTTCTTAAAAATATTTATGAAAATATTTCTAACTGGGTACTTTTCAAGCTATTAATTACTAAACTAAAGATGAAATATTTAGGCCTCTCAAACTTGACAATGTCTCTTTAAATTGCTTTTTCCTCCTGTACAGCTAGATCCACATCTGTAAATGTCTGAGTTGTATTGCCAGCCAATCTTGCCTACAGCTACTTGATTCTGGGAGAGCCTTCCATAAAACTGATTATAGCATTTCCCTGCCACACAGTGAAAAAACAATGTAGTGTGATATGATAAAGCAAGGATTGAATACGGGGAATATGAAAGTGTCTGTCATCAGATTGGAAGGGGCAACAAGAGTGGCTTTCTTCTTTCTCTGGGGTGAGGTGGGGAGGAGGTTTGCATAGATATTCATTGAGATAAACTCCCTGGTCTTTCCTGAGAAATCACTCTGTTATCAGAGCTTTGCCCCCTCTCAGCTATCAGTGGATATTGTCAGCTTCCTAGAAGTGTGTGTGTGTGTGTGTGTTATGATAGGGAAGACAAAAAATGAAAGAGGATTAGTGTTTGCTAAGTATTAATTTACTGATTATTTCTGTATATGGTAATTGAGAGCCTAGAGTTTTGGTAAGTGTCTGGCATCTAGTAGGTACGCGATTATTTATTGAATGAATAAAAACAGGTTTTTAATTCAATGAGACAAAATTGAAAACAAAAGGAGTGTTTCATTTTGGGGTGAAATGACAATGCAGTGTCTGGGATTGAGTTTCTGTGAATGGAAGGAAAAAGGGACCTGGTCATTTTCCTCAGGGAGATTACAATCCAATTAAATAAAGGGGTTTGTATAAGGTTTAGTAACAGTTTGAGAAAATAATTTAAATGACAATAAAAAAGCTGTTTTAAGACAATGAATTGTACATGTTGACTGGGTGGATGTGGCAGGTGGGAATTCAGAGTAGTGGGCTGTTCCTGGAAGGGCAGGGTGGGTGGATGCAGGACTATACACCCAAAGGGGGATATATTTACATAAAAATGTTTATTGATTTTGTAGCTACTAGAGGCCAAGCACTCTGTTAGGTGCTGGGCACACAATAATTAAATTTAGGTCATGGAAAAACTCAGAATTTGGTGATTCTGAAACTTTCACAGACTTAAAATTCATTTGGGATACCTGTGACAATGCAGGCTTCCGGAACCCATCCAAAGAGAAGCATATTCAGGAAGTCCAGAGTGCAACTTTGAAAGTTGCATTTTGATGATCCTTTAACATGACTGTGTATAGATTATCTGGGAACTGTGCTTTGGAAACATGGATATAGGACAGTCAGTACTCAAGGCATGGTCCCCAGACCAGTAGCAACACCTGAGGATTTGTTAGAAATGCAGAGTCTCAGGATTCACCTTAGACCTACTGAAATCAGAATCTACAAGGTGGGCCCAGCAATTTGTGATGTGATGCTTACTGAAGTATGTGAACTAGATCTAGGGGCTGTACTAGGATTGGGGATGAATTCTGCCTCCTTCATTTAAGTCCTCTGGGCACATCAGTGAATAATGTTTATCCCTTGAATACATGTTTGTATTATTCAATTCAATCCAAAAGCACAGTGTGGTGTCAAAAATCCAACAAGTCTGCATGAGATTAAAATATAAAAAAAACTGGCCTAGATTAAAAAAATAAGCTTAACTGAAAAGAACTTCATAATACCAGGTATGTGTTCATCTGTTGGTAAGTAGCAGATCAGATGTTGATTAAAGCACAGGAGAGCTCAGTCAGCAAGGACATTTTCCCCTCAACTGCCTTCCACGTTTGTACTTTTCCTCATGTTGGTATGATTTTCCCCTCACCCCTACCATCAGAGGGAAAGTATGATGGGGGTGAGCACAGGACTTGAGAGAGAATGCCTGAAGTCCATTGCCTTTACTAGCTCTGTCACCCTTTACAACTAACATAATTTTTCTCCTCCCCAGTTTTCTCTTTAATGTATAAATAATGTGTGCCTTATCTATCTCACAGGGTGATTGTAAAGATGATAGTAGGAATTGCTAACATTTACTGAGGGCTTACTCTGTGCCAGACACTGTGCTAAGTACTTTACATGAATTATCTCTTTTAATCTTCCCAAGAACCCGATTATCATTGTTGTACAAATGAGGAAATTGAGGTTTGGCAAGATTAAGCAAATTGCCTGAGGTCGCACAGCTGGAAAGTGGTAGAGCCGGGATTTAAATTTAGACTGTGGCTCAGAGCTCAAGCATATAACAGCCCAACTGGACTATAAAGTTCCAAATGAGATAATATATATAAATTGTAAAGTACAGTTCACACTGAGGAAAAAGAAAGTGTCCATGCACTTTACTCTATTTTTTTCATAACGTCATCCAAAATATTATGCACATAACAGGATCTCAATAAAAAAACAGTTGATAGATCATAATTTTGTGTTCTTTAACTTTTTTTTCCTAACCAGAAGGTCTTATCTGATTGCTTTCAATGTTATGTAACAGGCTATAATTAGGAATGAAACAGAAAATCTTAGAACAGTAACATAGGCATGGAGAATGTTCTTTGAAGTTTCAGCCCAGCTCTTGGGTTTTATCTTCAATACATGTCTGGGGCAGATTGGGACATATGTGGTATGGTTCTACCTCCTTATAATAATTAGAGCTTTGTGGGTTAATCATTAGCATCTAGACTTTTATACTTGTTGAATAATTGTCAGTAAATCTGTTAAGCAACACTGAAAGTTTCCATATACCCAGACCTATGCTAAGCCCCATGGGATATGAAAGAAGTTTATGTCTTGGAACTAGGAACTACCCTAGGACTTTATAATCTATTGGGCAGATGAGGTAGAGGATAAGGCATGTAAAATGGAGCTATAATGAATAATGTAGTTTATAATGGTATCTTATAGTGAGAGAATAAAGAGCTAGGGAAACAGTTACCAGAGGCACTGAAAACAATTCTAAGAAAGAGTCTACTTAATAGGAGCTTGATAAATGCTTGCTGAATGAATAAACAGATGGACATCTAAGAATTAGATCTGAACTCTAGTTATGGTTCTTATTGTTATTGGTATTATTTAGAAGTTACTTTGAGGCCTTAGTTTTCTCATTTGCAAAATAGTAAAATGATACCAATCCTAGCTAGCATCTTTTACAAAGTATACGATGATAACTAAATAATATGCAGCAATACTTTGTAACTGGAGAATGAAATACAATTCTCAATTCTTGTTTACAATTTTCAATGTTTATATAAACATTGAAAAATATTTTAGATCACTGTTTTAAAATGTGCTACATGTGAAATAATGATAAACAAAAAAATATAAAAATGAAATGAGGTAGAGCTCTGTGATAAATTCAAGCCAATGAGCTTCTTGGTTGAGGATGGGCATAAAGTAGCAGCAATGGTTCCTTGCATAGAACCTCACTTCTGTTGCCTTGCTGCCTGATTCAGGGAACCAAGGCTCAGACATGTATCTGTATCAAAACCTAGGAACCATTTTGATATAATCTCAGCATCAGGAGTCCATTATCTTTTGTCCAAAAACTGTTCTTAAAAAGTCACCTTCCAATGCAAAGTAGACAAACAATAATCATCTGTCTGATTTCAACTCCTTGTTTTAACTTTAGGAATTTAAAAAAGATAGAAGGTAACATTGATTTCTCTTTTTTATTTATAAATAATTATATAAGTGGTTTATGAATTTTAATTCTTCTTTTCAAAGAGAAAAATGAGAATGGTAAGATAAAGCTTCTTTGTCCACCATTTTCAATTCTGGTCCTTTGTCCCCCTTACCATTTGGAATCAGTATTGTGAGTGTGATGTGTGTATCTTCAGTTCATTTTAAAAAGAACTTGTTGGTCTGTCTTTAACATCCACATAAATAGCAAACAGTACATATTGTTCTATAATTTTTGTTTCACTCACTGATTTGTTTTTGATTTCTAGTTAGTGGAAATAAAAATAGTTAGCTTATTTTCCTTAACTAGATAATGACCTATTAAAAGTTCACTTTAAAACCATGTCTGATTTCTGTCCCCCACCCTCACCAGCCCAGCCTCCAAACAGGCTCATTGCATTTAAGAAAACACATTTAGCCGAGCTCCAGGACATACTGCATCCCATTTCCAATAGGACAGGCAGAGCCTGACCAAAAAGGTGAAGAACTACTAAGGATGATTCTTAATCAATATCATGAAACAGAATTCAAACAATGGCCTGCTTCTGAGAGCCACTGTTCAGCTGACCTGAAAATAATCTCTCTGCCACTCCATGCCTGTGTTCTGTTCTCTGCCCCATCATCCCCTCCCCAGAGACTTTGTGTGCTGAATCCAAATGAGTTGAGTTTGAGCTCTAACTGCCCTCTCAAGAGTATTATTATTTTTCCCCCTTTAAACTTAAGGGTGCTAATTAATGTTGGAAAAGTTACATGCCAAGTTTGCTTTGCCTGTGGTTTCCTTAGATTAAAGGCTACTGGCAACTCCAGCTCTGTCAGAAGGGCCAGTGCTGTATTCTTATCCCCTGAAGGAGGCTTCAGCTCTGCTGACTCAAGAAGACTTCAGCTTTTGATTTGGAGTTATTGGATATTGACCCATCACTCACAGCAGAGTTATGGGCCTGCTGCCCTGGATCCAGGGAACTGGGCTCTGGCTTTGCCTACAGCATCCTCCACCCCTCCCTTTTCAGTTTCTGTTGAACCTAAGCCTGCAAATGTCAATTTCATTTTGTAAAGGCCAGGCAGTTGTCAGTTCTTCCAGGGGATTCAGGGAGAAGGAGCTCAGGATGATGCCCTCAGCAACATTTTACAGTGTTTTACAGCAGCTACGAACTACTGCCTCTCTCTTTCTCCTTCCTTCCCTGCCGTAGCCTCACCCAACCCACCACCATATTCCCTCACCTTGGAGACCATTAGTGAACCAGCTTTTCATTTGGCCTGACTGCAGATATAACCAGTTTCAAACTACTCTAATGTGTGGCAAATCTGTTGTGATACAATTTCAACACAAAGCAGGTTTTAATACAAAGAAAACTAAGTTGTTTAGAGACACCTTGTTCCTTGTAAGAGACCACTTTTGATTAAAAAAAAAAAAAAAAAGTCCTAGTTGACCAGACATTGACCAGACAATGAGATTCACCAAGAACGGTAATTCTGATAATCTCAAATAAAAGAAAATCCTTTTAAATTAAACTTTAGCTTCACAACCAATCCACAGCTATTTCTCTTCAATTCTAACTGTGGTAAGATTCCAGCTCAAGATGAGATCCCTACGTGTCTAATGCTTATCAAACAACTAGATTTGAGAATATTCTACCATGAATTTTGTGACAGCTAAGTGGTCTCTTAGTAGAAAATTGATGTTAGGGGATGAAGAAACCAGGCATTAAAATTTTAACCCATTGGCAAAGCCTTGTGTTTTGAATGATGCTGAGGGTCACAAATAAAAGACAGAAAATGGGGTTCCACCTAAATCTCTGTAACACAGATGGTACAAATCCCCACTAACAGACTTTGACACAGAATGAAACAGAAGTCAGGAAGCCTTATTTCTCTTTCTAGTCCCATTATTTCTTTTTTTTTTTTTAATTTTAAAAATGTTTGTTTATTTTTGAGAGAGAGAGAGTATGAGTGCAAGTGGGGGAGGGGCAGAGAGACAGGGAGACACAGAATCCGAAGCAGGCTCCAGGCTCTGAGCTGTCAGCACAGAGCCCGACACAAGGCTCAAGCTCAGGAGCTGTGAGATCGTGACCCAAGCCAAAGTCAGATGCTTAACCGACTGAGCCACCCAGACGCCCCTATCCCCTTATTTCTATCACCCCCTGGGTATCTTGGCTCTTTAATCCATGTACTAGTAAAGGTACTTGGTAGGAAGTGCAGGCAATAGAAGGACAGCTGTAGAGACAATGATCTCTGAACTGTGGCACAGCCTTGTGGAAGGTACTTCTTAGACTTGTCCAAAAGGTACAACAAGGTGAGAACTATAGCAGCAGTGATGGAACCTTCCAGGCAAAGTTGCCTCAGTGCCTAATGGATGTGGTGAGACTCTGCAGAAGGGCTATGTCTTCTAGTGCGGATAGGGAGGCATAGCAGAAGTAGCAGCATTGCCCAGTATATGCAGATACCAGAGTGAACCAAGTATCAAACCTTATGTGCAATTGTCTACTATGGCATGCAAAGCATGGGAAATGGCCATACCATTGGCATGGCCTAATAGTGTTGTTTAGGCTATGGGTAGCTCAGTGGAAGACATCACCTAATGGGGCTGGAACAAGAGTGTAGGCCAATGCTGATGACCACCCTCCCATGTGAAGTGGATGCTTTTGGAGCATCCAGCTCACAGTATCCTGCTATTCCCCAAATTTTGGTCAACAGTGAGCAGCACATGAACTAGGCCAGACTAGTTAGTCTTCGTTATCTGTGAATTTGCAGTTGGGCTCCAATTGGTTTATTCTTTCCTGATAGCTAGATCTGTGTATTTCACTCTCCAAGGCTGTCAGTTTTCAGGTGGACTGAGGAAGCAAAGGGGCCCACTACAGAAAAACGAAGCAATGAGAAAGAGACATGGATGGAGAGAAGCTGAGCATAATTCAAGCCTTGGATTCTGTGAGGCAATCCTGTGTTCTAGTGTATCCTTCTAATTTTTATTTCATAAGGTAGATTGAGTTGGCTTTTGTTATTTGCAAACAGAAGAGTCTTAAATCCTGGAAGATTTGAGGTCAAGTAGGGAGTAGAAAGGTGTCCTGTGAAAGGAGATGAAAGCTCCCAGGACATCAGTGAGGCAGGGGCCAAGAACCAAGAACAAGGCAGAATCCCCCAGAACTTTATCTAACTAAGTATCTAGATACTTTAGATACTCCTAAAATATCTAGGAGACTGGGAATTTATGCCCAAGGAAGGCTAGCAGAAGGTTGAGTGTGCAACTAGAAGTGCTTGGTTACTACCTTTCTCAAGTCCAGATGGTTCTGGGAACTAGGGGCAGGAGTGGCAGAGTGTATGGAAAGGAAGGGTGGAGAAGGTCAAGAGGCCAGCATTGAAGTGAGGAGGAAGGCCAAGACTGACTGGCAAACCATGAATAGTTGAAATCTGACAGTTAGTGAGTGTCTGTGTTTCGCATGTTTACATGCAAGGCTTTCACCTACCTACCTACAATACAGTAAAATTTCCAAGTCCTTATTCATCTTATGTATAGACCAAGCCACCAGGAATCTTTTTTCCCAGCTCTGAAAGCAAACCTATTCTCAAGACACAAGATTATGCCAGCCTTCCCACCATCAGAGCATTGTGGCCTGTATCTATATGTGATTAAAACACATCGTTGTATTTTTAGATGGGTCTAATTAATTGTGGATAATATTTTAAAATGTATAATTTCACGAATTTAAAGATAATAAGAGTAAGCATCAGCATAATAATACCTTATTTCTTGGCAACACTTCTTTTTACATGGTAGAAATTTCTGTTTTAATGAATATTTCATTTAATCCTTATAATAATCTTGCAGGGAAGGCAGCATAGAGGTTTTTCTCTTCCTCATTTTGGAGATGAACTCACAGAGAATTTGAATGACTTGCCACAAGTTACTTAGCAAGTTAGTGTTAGAGGCAGACTAGATTGTAATCCCCTGAGTGAAGGGAGACATGATCCAACTTCTGTCCTCTATGGAGCACACATCTACATGTGACTTTACTTGGTTTCTGCAATAGTGCTGTAAGGCAAGATTTATTATTCCTTTTTGTAGGTGAGGAAACTGTCAATGAGAAAAACAATTTATGATTACTCAACTATTTAGGGTGAAAAGATGAGTTAAATCTATGGGGCACTTGGGTGGTTCAGTCAGTTGAACATCCAACTCTTGGTTTCTGCTCAGGTCATGATCTCATGGTTTAGGAGTTTGAGTCCCACACTGGGCTCCATGCTACTAGAGTGGATCCTACTTAGGATTCTCTCTCTCCCTCTCTTTTTGCCCCTCCTCTGCCCCCTCTCTAGCTCTCAAAATAAATAAACTTAAAAAAAAAGATAAGTTAAATCTATGTTGATCTTTCTAGCTTGAAAGCTGCCCTCTTTTCCCTGTCCCAGAATTTCTCTGTCCTCTTAGTTTTCAGCTGTCCCCAATGTGGAGTGAGGAAACATTCATGTATTATAGCTCTAACACTGTAGAGGATTCCCTTGAAGGGTCTCAGATGCTGGTGAAGCAGAACTGGAAATCAGTGGAGCAGAGCTGTCTATAAAAAATACCAATAGATCTTAAGTTTGTAGGGGAAGCTGGCAGGAGCAGGGATGTAAAGCATGGTTTGTGAACAAATTTAGGAGCTGAGGGGATGTGGGGGCACCCCTGAGATGGTGACCTCAGACCATGCCTGGATGGGGACAGAAGGGTTGTTAGCACTAAGCACTTACCCAGTTGCACAATTCAGAGCCTGGAAAAGTTCCCTACTGATCTAGGATCGGCTTAAGCCCCGAAGCATGAAATGTGAATACCTTTTGCTCAGCATCCATTAAATAAATGTTATTCTTCTTCCTGGCAGAAAACACAAATTTCTCTGTTCAGAGCCACGGTGTAGCAGAAGGAACAGAATTTACAATATCCCTCTTTACGATAATGGCTCTCACCTTCCAAGGAAATGAGCTTGGAGGAAAGGAGCACCATTGAGTGCCCAGTGACAAGCTGGCTGGGCTTGCTGCTGCTGCTAATTATCTGGCAGGGAGGAAAGGCTGTGTCCCTGGAATACGGAGAAGGGTCTGTGAACTTTGGAGAATGGGCAAGGTACTTTGGTGTCTGTGTCATGCGAACTGGAGAATGGCCCCCACAGGGTCGTGTCTGACCTTTACCTCTGTTTCACTACTGAGCAGACATTTTTGCCAATTATGATCCCAAACACACTGAAAAGTACCCTTGGCCACTGACAGTTTGCAAGGGAGAAGCAATGCCTCTAGAATAATACCATGCCCAGGACAAAGAGGAAGGGTAAACAAAGCATTACTTTGTGTTGCAAATAGATGGCTTTGTTAAATACTGGAGAAATCCCCTTGGTGTCCACCTTATATGGCTCTGATAAAAATGCATTTGCAATATGCTCAGTGTCAAGAAATCACATCTTACTGGGCCAGGGAGGTTAAGAGCATCTCCCCATCTACAGAATAAAACTCATTAAAAGAGTCTTTCCAGCAGGAGAAGGCCCAGTTTGCTGCCTTCTCTATACCCTCCGCTTTTTTCTTTTCAACTAATGTATTGCAGAAATAGATACATGATCAAAATAGTATAATCCACATTTGTATTAAAAATAATAAGCTTGATAACAATGGGAAAAATAATGGTAAACAGCATCAGAAAACACAGCAGATTCAGAAGTTAACTTAACAGAACATACTTGACCGGCAGGTAACACATTAAAATGCTATTTCGGCAGACAGAATTGATAGCAGACTAGCTGAAAGAAAATCCGCTCGGAAAAGTCGACAAATACAATCCTAATCCCCTTTTTTTTTCCTGCCACATGCTGCAGATGAGTGAAACCCAGGGGGGGAATTCTTATTACGGCAAATAGGTGTGAGTCCAGAGGAAAAATTAAGTCAAGTTGACAATTTACAAATTTCCTTTCAAGCATGAAGGGGAACTGAAAACGACGGTATTTATTTTTTTAAATCCCAAGCCCAGTGTTTGGTACCTGTTAATATGGCTGCTGAGAATAGGGGCATAGGAATCTCTCATAAATAAAGCCAAAATGAAATAACCTTTGTTAGACAAGTGATATTAGAAAATCTAATGTTGGGAAGAGACATTTTTCTGCTGCCTGGTGGGTATTGACATACTGGCTGCTTGGGTTTAGTTAAGGCACCACTTATGGGAATCAGAGGGGCAAAGCACAGAGTCTCTGGATAGGACTGTCAGAGTCATGCAACAGCCTCAAGAACATTTGTCTTCAGATGGGGATGTTCCTAAGGATCTGGGTATGGTTTCTGATATTCACATGGGCTTCTGTTGATCCTGCATAGCAGATATCTTTGCTTATGCAAAGGAAAGTCACCTTCAACTGTTAGTGAATTTTCTGAGTCAATAGAATGTTACAGATGTGATAGAGTCTGAGTCCCAAAATGGGCCAGCTACAAAATGGAGATAGGAAAAAGTAGAAGAGAAAGGTACATATTCTTAGCTTGTTTCTGAGAAATAAGGGTGAACATGAACTCAAAGTGAAATGAATTTGAATCACACAGGCTGTGACATGGGTCAATGAAAAAGTCTGGAAGCTGAAGTTCTAGTCCCATTCTTTGATATTTCTAGTCTCTCTCTCTAAAATATTAACTTTATTTGTGATGTAGACAATTTCTTTGAATAGGATGAACATATTCTTGTATGTGATGGTTTCTGCCTAATGTAACTATTAAGGATCCCCCTTTTACTCTCATTTTGGATGAAAATTATATGATCACTCTACTTATAAGCTGTTTGGGGCTTGGTTACCATATTTGAAAATAAAGATATTCTAGAAAATTCTACCCTCACACATACACAGGCATTGCTTGTGTTCCACTGTTTATGTATGCTCTTAATCAGTACAGTTGACCAGTGTCGACAAATAAGCTGCCGTGGATTAGGATAATGGCCCAATGAAGGATATTTACCTTTTAATAGGGGACCTTTTGAAAATAAAGTTCTTATAACTCAAAATACTGAATCTTTAAAAAAAAATTTTTAACGTTTATTTTTGAGAGACAGAGACAGAGCATGAAAGGGGGAGGGGCAGAGAGAGAGGGAGACAGAATTCGAAGCAGGCTCCAGGCTTTGAGCTGTCAGCACAGAGCCCGACGTGGGGCTCAAACTCGTGAACCATGAGATCATGACCTGAGCTGAAGTCAGACGCTTAACCAACTGAGCTACCAAGGCACCCCAAAATACTGAATCTTTAATGGTGAAATTACAGGCAAACTCAGCTCATCATATTAGCTCTTTTGTCTTCTTTGAGAATCACAAAACACTGAGCTGCTGATTGGTGGATGGTTTAGGAGATCCAAAAACCAGTCCTGGGCAGGCTGTATCTAAATACCCTGGTTATGGGGCGCCTGGGTGGCGCAGTCGGTTAAGCGTCCGACTTCAGCCAGGTCACGATCTCGCGGTCCGTGAGTTCGAGCCCCGCGTCGGACTCTGGGCTGATGGCTCAGAGCCTGGAGCCTGTTTCTGATTCTGTGTCTCCCTCTCTCTCTGCCCCTCCCCCGTTCATGCTCTGTCTCTCTCTGTCCCAAAAATAAATAAACGTTGAAAAAAAAATTAAAAAAAAATACCCTGGTTGTAAAACCAGGTTATAAAAACATGTTCGTGGGCCCTAACCTTTTAGCAAAGCCCCCAGTTTGGATTTTTAAAAGCTCCCTAGGTATTTCAGGTGCACAGCTGACTTTGGGGACATAATTCTATCTTCATTTTATGGATTGAGGGACTGACACCCAGAAGGCAGAGCAACAACAATGGCTATTTGTTTGGTTTCTTTTGTTTATCAAGTGCATCAGTGAATAGTATTTCACTTAATCCTTATGGGGTTTGAAATATTAGCCCCATTTTATAAGGAACAAAATAAAAGCATGTGCTCAAAGTCACACAGCTAGTTAGTGGCAGACAGAATTGGTGCTCATATTTCCTGATTCCTATTCTGGATTTATTTCTATTATCCCATAGCAACTCAGGTAGTTTGGGAAAAGCTTGCCTCTCCTTGACTAAAGTGCTCAGTTTACTTTCTTTCTTTTCTTGTTTTCCAGAGAGATGCACAATTAGGAGGTTGTTATTTTCTTCCTGGTCTTTTTTCCTTTATTTTTTTTTTCTGTTTTGTTTTTGGATGAATATTTAATTCTGCTCTCCCCTCTCTCTGTGTGTATAGTGGGCTTCCTGGCAGAGATGGCAGGAGATGTTTTCATGTGCAATCAAGGGCGTAGATGCATTGGCTGCCAGCCTCAGGCAGGGACACAGACTTGTCTCCCACCAGCAGAGCGATGATGCGTTTCCCCAAAATGTTCCAAGAATGGCCTGGAATGTGACTAGACAAGGTCCATGCGGCCCCATGAATGGCTTCACACTGCACCAGCTAGAAAACAAACACAACAGTAATTCTTGGATTAGCATGAAAACACTTCCAAAGGGGGCTAAAAGACAGCCTTTTGTCCCTTTCATAAAAGGGAAGAGATGAGGTGTGACAAATGGTCTGTTGGATGGCTTTCTGTGCCAGGCAGAGGTCATCTTGGAAGGGCACCACAGACACAATCGGTTTAATAGAGAAGAAACGGACGCACAGATAAAGGACAAAGAACATTTCAGAGGAGACAAGGTGGCGTCTACAGAAGACAGTTTAAATTAAAATAGGAAAAGGAGATAGCATGGCTCACATTTTTTTTTTAACCCACTGTCTTTTGACACGTGCACTGAGACAGCACATATAGCGCCAGCAACATGGGAGCTTGTCATCAGGAGATGTAGGTATTCCAACCTTAGTCTAGGTGGCTAAGATACTCTGAAGTTCTGGACTTCAGTTTTCGCATCTGTATAGTAAGGCTAATATTATGTACATTGCCTGGTCGCTGTAAGGATGACAGAAGATTGGCGGTAGGAAGTCAGGAGGATGTGGCTTGCTGACGAGATGGATGCTGGGACACGGATGACTTAGGCTGGGAACCTTGTTTTGCAGGGACTATGTCATACGGGTCGGGTCCAGTCAATCATTTTGTCTGAATGGCTCTCAGATATTTCAAAGGTTTTTTTGGTGTGTCTTTGGAACCAGAATTTCACATGTTGATTCTTAAGTAAAATCCCAACACATTAAAACAGATGCGTGGAGCTGCCCCGTTTGAAGCACTGGTGGGTTGGTAGAGTCCTCTCCACACCCAGTCTCCTTCTCTCTCTTCCTGTGACAATGCCTGAAACAGCTCTTCCATTTCCCTGCTCTAGGAATTGGCTGCTGCAGGCCTCTGCTGCCTTTCTGGATCTTTCCAGCATGAATTGGGAAGTAATTCAAAGCCTCTCACTAAATCTTCTGAAACTTCAGTGGAGTGGCCAAATTTCCTCATCACTGATGATTGTAAAAACAAATGGAAAAAGCAGATTCAGGTAAATGAATAGCTAGATGGCAGAGTTAACTGCCTCTGATTGACTTAGCACTGCTTCTCAGAACACAGGATTTAAAAAGCGCCTCCAGATTCACAGACACAAGATCATTGTCATTGTCCAAAATGCTTATTTATTTATTTTTAGTAGAAAGAGGAGTAAGAATCTGAGTGTAAATATCATAGCTAAGGAATCGCTTTGAATGTCAGGGGACCTAAATGGCTGTGTAAACAATGAATCCCAATCTGAAGTCAATAGTGCCATGTAGAAACTAAATGCAGTTTTCAGCCTTTCATTTTCATAGCCTGGTCTGTCACATGTTGCCCTTCTGTTATTTTACACTGATGTGTGCATGTGCATGCATGTGTTTGCATGCTCACACATGCACATATACACCCACTGCAGTAGCAAGCCCTCTATCAGGATCAGGGGCACCAAGCCAGAGTTTCATGAAATTTGAATGAACCTGTCAGAAGTTCTCACAACAACGTCACATCACTTCAAAAGCATCTTCTCTTCTCTGTGTCTGTCTTTAGGATTTATCTATGTCTTTATGGAGATTAGATAAACCTTCAAAGCTTTGAATACAGAGAAGGAGAATTATATATTTGGAGCCATTGCAAGAAAAATAAAGGGCCCCTAGTCTTTCCATCATATTAAATAAATGTCTTAATCCTATGTCATGAGCCCTGGTTCTACCATTCTTTTACTGTGTATGTAATACTGGGTAATCATTTTGAACCTGTGGCTCAGTTTTCTCATCTATAAAATGGGGACAAACTATGCCTTGTGAGGATAAATGAGACAATATATATTAGGATTTTTTTTAAAAAATTTTAATTGAAGTGTAGTTGGCCTACAATATTAGTGTCAGGTGTACAACATAGTGATTCAGTGTTTATGTACATTGGGAAGGGATCAACACGGTAAATTTGCTGCCATGTGCCACTATACAAAGTTATTAAAATAGCACTTACTGTATTCCCAATGCTGTACATTACATCCCCATGTTTTATTTTAAAACTTGAAGTTTGTACCTTTTAATCTCTTTCCCCTATTTCACCCATTCCCTCATTCCCCTCCCTTTTCTTGCAACCATCAGATTGTTCTCCGTATCTATAAGTCTATTTGTTTTGTTTTGTTTGTTCATTTGTTTTGTTTTTTAGATTCCACATATAAGTGAAGTCATATGGTATTTGTCTTTCTCCGTTATGCTAGGTTTTGAAAAGTATAAAACTGCTATTCAAGTATGATCTTTAAGTTAAAAATATAAAATATTGTTATTACTTGGGTAATATTTTTTTAAGTAAAGATATGAAGGGAGACCTGTTCTTCCTTCTGATAATAACTTGAGCAGCATAAACTCATAACTAGTAATAAACGGAGTCATTGATTTTCAGCACATGTGGGATTTCATTTAAGATTAGGGTGTTTACCCCAAGTGGTTTGGAATGTAAGCACAATGTTCTGTTGTGGTTTGGCAGAGTTCTCTGAGACCTCTCTCGTTATTTCCCAGTTGGATCCAGGGGACTTTGAATTAGTCAGCTGGAGTTATGTCCTGCAGCGGTGCCCTGTGATGTCTGGTGGGAAGTCTTGGGCCTCTCTAGTCATGAGCTCTCCCAAGCCTCTTGGGCGATAAAATGATAGTCACTTCTTAGTGTCAGCTTCAAACAAACAAACAAAAAGGTGTATATTTGGGATTCCTAGTTCCAATCTTACCTTCAGTGTGCCTCTCTTCTCGATGATCCTATTTCTTTTCACTGGGAGGAGAGCAATCTGATAAATTTATTTACGGTGCAGGGTTTGTAGCTAAATGTGAATCTAAAAGGAGGATGCATAGAGCTGACAGTAAGTCCAAATCCACCCAAACCACATGGTTGAGAATAGGAGACACAGTGATGTCTCAAAGGGAATCAGGGTGGTACTAGGAGGCAGAGTGGTTGCTGGGCAGCTTCATAAAACCAAACACCATCTCTGATTTGTTTCATTATGAGAACTTGAGAACTCCCATTTTCTTTTCTTTTTTTGGCTTTGGGGTTTCTGGTGCCAGTGTAAGCTGGGTTTTCTGTCACTGCTCCTGAAAAGGAGAATGACTGTCATAGAGCATTCCACTGAGCCGGGAGGCAGGGGCTCTGGTTCTCACTGGTCACTGATGAGCCAAATGACCTTGAGCAGTGTTATTTCACCTCCCTGGCTCTGGCTTTCCCTTTTTGTAAAATGAGTTTGGAAATAGAGATGTTTCAAGGTGCCTTCTGCTCTAAATACTGTAATTACTTTATTTTCTATCTACTGTGTTCTGTAGATGGTGTGCAGCTTAATTGTGATATGTAGGTTACTACCTACAATAATGGGGACAGGAGAAGTGTTGCCATGGAAGTTGACCACTCTGTGAGTGTCCTTCATCTGTTTTCTTTCACCCCAAACACAGGAGGGCAGGAGTGATATATTCTGTGTGCTGCACAGATGAATATATAGCATCTGATTCTTGATTGTTTTAAGTGATGTTCAGGTCAGGAGCACTAAGGGGAGCACAGGATATAACTGGGAGAGGAACGTTATTGCTCTGGGATCTATCTTCAGTCTTTTTAATTGTGTGAAATGAGAAAACAACTCTACTCTGGAAATGTAAATGGAGGCAGTTGACTCCTTTCCTTCTTAAATGGCTTAGGTGGCAGCCTCAAGCAGAGGATGGAAGGGTTGACCTCTGGGAGTCCTGTCTTAGTCCTTCCATTCTCCAAAATGCTGGCCCTGAAGGAAAAGTGTCACACATCCTCTCACATGTCCTGTCTCACACTGAGTAATGTTGCCCCTCTGCCCCCAGCGGAGCGTTTTAATGATAACGGCTGTCTTCAGGGACAGATTGTGACTTGTCTTTTAAAGGAAGATGAAATCTATTAAGACAGTGAGGACAGAAAGGAAAAGCGATGTCCCTGAGAGGAGAGCTCTAAAGGAGAGCACAGTTGGTTCCTTTCTTGCCCCCTCCCTCCATCTCTTTCTCTCTTTGTTAGAGTGTACCCTTCAACTGCTCTGTTTTGTGTCTGGATTATTGTGGTTGTTGGTGTATAAAATTGCTGCTGGTGTGTATAATTTATAAGCTCTAAAAAATGATAAATAGTCTCAAGTAAGAAGAGTGATTTGTGTTAAAGTCCTCAGGGTACTTTTGTAAAGGAATTTAATTTCTTGGGGGAAATTGTCTATAACTTCATGTGGAATGTTAGTTAACTGGTTCATAGCTGGGATTTATTTTCTGTCATCCTTTTTCTTTTTTTTCCTTCTCATTATTGGTTTGGA
Organism: Felis catus; assembly: GCF_018350175.1. NCBI lineage: Eukaryota > Metazoa > Chordata > Mammalia > Carnivora > Felidae > Felis > Felis catus. Next base: position 62,497,799 of record NC_058379.1, on the reverse strand, counting down.
TAGGTTTACCTGGGCAAATGAGATTATATAGCAAAATCTTGATGCACTGGGAAGCTTAGGGAAATAGAGAGGCTAGTTCATTTATTTTCTTACTTTTTTTTTTTTTTTCAAACCTATTGTTAAATCCTTCTGAGTTTTTTGTGTTGTGGTCAAGTGCTTCTCAGCCAGGGGCGATTTGCCAACCAGAGGGTATTTGGAACTATCTGGAGACATTTTTGGGTTTCACAACTAGTGGCATCAAGTAGGTAGAGACCATGGATGCTGCTATACATCCTCTAATGCACAGAACAGCCACTCAACCCAGCCCCAACAAAGAATTATTAGGCCCAAAATGCTAACAGTGTCAAGGTAGAGGAATTCTGATGTTGTCAGTAGGCTCTAGGGAACAGAATTCAGTATTCTGTCACCAAGGAATTTCTACAGAATCCCACTGTTTTTTTTTTTTTTTCTTGACTGGGATTCTCATCACCAAGGATGGAGATAGGTAACAAGATGCTGGACCTGGGCCAAATGTAATGAGTCCCACAGTATATAGAGTCCAGGGCTTTTTCTTTTTTTAAAGAAACATATGACTACATAAAGTATACTATTATTGTTCTGCATTTCCTTAATATTTAAGTTCAATTGCTTGATTGCAATGAAAAAAATAATGGCCAATCGATGTAACTAGTGAAATGGATTTCAGTTACTTGAAGTATTACCATGATAGACTTCTTGCAAATACTTGTCAACAAAAAAATGGTCAAGCATTGAGACCTGTGACCTTAACCTTGCAGTGCATGTGTACAAATATGGTGATTCATATCAAAGTTGGGCAAGGGGTGTTTGATAATGGGGTAGGACCTCAGGTGGAAAGATCACAAGGCCAAACACCTTTGGTAATTGGCCCAGCGTTAAGCCTAGTGGTTCTTGTTGAGATTAATGGATTGACTTAAAAAGCTATGTACCACTTATATGTTAGTATCAACTATGCAAATATGAATAGTCTTAAATTCCTTAGGCTGATATTCAAGACTCTTTACCATCTGATCTCCGCTTACTTTTTTTTTGTTTTTAAGTAGGCTTCATGTCCAATGTGGAGTCTAACGTGGAGCTTGAACTCATGATCCTGAGATCAAGACCTTGTGATCAAGACCTGATCTGAGATCAAGAGTTGGACACTTAACCAACAGAGCCACCCAGGTGCCCCTGATCTCCACTTACTTCTTACTAACGTTCCTACTTAAGTCTCCTGCACTAGTCATATTTTTGTACCCAATGCCTCATAAACTCAACTTGAATATCCATAGATGATCATATACCCACACTGTTGCTTATACCAATTCCTTCTCCTAATGGTCATTAACATTTCAGCTATCTTTTAAGAGTGAGATAAAATTCTATCTCCTTTGTGAACCAACACGCCAGAAATACTATTCCCTCCTTCCATGAAAAAATAACATTTATTGTTGGTGATTGGTGCAAGTTTTGTTTTGTTTTTCCTTTTTCTGTACTAAAAAAAAAAGTGTGCAGCGAGTTAGGGAACCCCCAGTTCCAAACTCACACTGACAAAACTTGTGTAACCCAGAACAAATCACTTAACCTCTATGACACTCGAGTTTTGTTTTTGTTTATTTATAAAATAGAATAATATTTATTCTACTTTTCCTGCAAGGTAGTTTTGGATAAAATGAGATAAGGAACACAAAAAGCCCTTTGAAAAATAAAAAGAACTACATGAATGTAACACATATTATTGTCATCAGTATACAAAACCACAATGAAACCCACAAAGTGCTAATGCTGTATACATTCTGCAAAGCACTTAGCTATAGTCTGCACTTAATAAATGAGAACTCACACAAGTGAATTGTTCCACAGTTAAGACAGACTGGCAGGAATAGCAGTTAGAGACAAGAGGCTGGTTAAGAGGTTACTACCTGTATTGATAGAAAAGCTATTAAAAGCAGACTGTGATTTTTAACATCTCCAGGACCATGATAGAAATGAATAAAATTTTGTGCGCTTTATCATTTGTGACCCAGAAAAGAGAACCCTGAAGGCATGAAAAGTCTTAAAATAAATTATTTGTGTGCAAAAGGAGGCAACATATTCCACTGATTTGACAATTTCAGTTTCTCCATTAAGGGTACAAATGGGAGATGAGGTCACTTAAGCAAAATGCTCCCTGATTTGTTAAAGCCTTTCCTGCCTGCAAATTAATAAGCCTGAATCAGTTTTGTGGCTTACAGCTGGCTCAGTGTCTAAACTTTCCCTCTTGATTGGTGGGGGAGGGTAAAATTTGCCTGGATGGGTCTGGGAGTGTGGTCTGGGAAGTGGCCAGAGCTGGTCTTCAACACTCATCATGGAGCCAAGGGAAGAATTTCAGAGACAGTGGAAGGTCCACGGTGGCAAGTATAGAGACAGGAGTAGGGGAAAAAGAATTGATGATGGCTAGTGGGTAGTGAGCTATCTAGAGGTCTGGCAATTTAACTAGTAGACATTCCCTGAGGCCAAGTAGGGAGTACTTCTATAAATCGCCTATATCTCACCCTTTCCCAATAGTTGGGAGAGAGCTCTTAAGGATTTCCAGTTGTAAGGACACCAAATGAATAACAGATTAATCTACTGCCTTAGAACCAAATGTGGTTATGTTTTTGCTCAGTAAGTACAGTATGAAAGAGTAGGACAGTGAATGTGAAGAGTTTAGACTGTAAGCTAGAATGTTTGTGTTCAGTTCCTATCTCTGTCATGGATTAGCTAGTTGATGTGACCTTGAGCAAGTTATTCAGCTTCTCCAAACCTCAGTTTTCTCACCTGTAAAACAGAAATAATAATTCCTACTTCACAGGGTCATTGTAAAGCCTAAATGAAATAATGAATTCAGTGCACACCGCACAATGCTTGGCAAAAAAGAGAGTCTTCAGGAATTGTTAACCATAATTATTGGATGGTCAGCAAATAGAAGCAGGCAGACTCCTCTTGTATTTCTTGCCTCCCCAGCTATGTCTAGCTATTGAAAGAAATGCTTAGAATTGAAGCATTGTAAGGGTTTTTTTTTTTTCTTCTTCTGGTTTTATTGAGATAAAATTGATGTGTAACATTATGTAAGTTTAAGGTATACAATGTAATGACTTGATACATGCATATATTGTGAAATAGCTACCAAAATGTTAGTTAACATATCCTTTACCTTGCATAATTACCATTTTGTTGCTATAGTGGGAACATTAAAGCTCTACTCTTATAACAACTTTCAAGTGTATAATATAGTATTGTTAACTATAGTCATCATGATATAAAGGATTTTTAAGAACTAGTGCTTGCTACTCAAAGTATGGTCCATAGACCAGCAACACTGCTTGGGAGTTTACTAGAAATGCAGAAATTTAGCATCACCAGGATTTCAGACCTACTGAAATCAGAAGCTGCATTTTAACAAGGGCCCCTGGTGATTTCTGTAATTGATTGAAGCTTATAAAGCACCACCCTAATGACATAAACAGGATTTTTTGGAAGAAAGAGGGGAGGGGAGGGGAGAGGAAAGGAGGAAGGAAGAAAGGGAGAGAAAGAAAGAAAGAAAGAAAGAAAGAAAGAAAGAAAGAAAGAAAGAAAGAAAAGGAAAAGAAAAGAATGGGGGAAAGGAAGGAAGGAGGAAAGGAAGGAAGGGAGGAAGGAAGGACAGGAAGAAAGAAGAAGGAAAGAAAGAAGGAAAGAAAAGAAAGAGAAGCCACATACTGTTGAGCATTTTGAGGTTGCTGATTGGTCCTAATATATCAGGATAAAATACCAGAGTAAAAGGCTAGCATAAGGATGAGATGTAGCACAAGCACAGTCATGACTATAGTGTATTTATCATAAGATTTAAGGTTTATATAATACATTGATACCTAAAGAGGATATGGTATGCTAGAAAACATTTTTTTGGAGTCCACTTTCTTTAATATACAAAAAATACAGAACAAAAAGTTAAATATTTTCACATCTGGTTACACCACTGTCTAGTTTTTTATATTAACTTTACTATTCAAACAGTGGATAGTAGCTGGCATTTTAGGGATTGGGAAAAAGATGAAACAAAACAAAAACCCAAAACACTTCTTCTACCATGTTTATTCTATACTGTGTACAGCTGTGCTCACAGAGCAACTTTCTCCATCATTCAGAAATTCAGTTGTATATAAAATTGAACCTGCCCCAAAGCCAAGGGAGACTAGAAATGATGGGTCTTTATCCCAGGGCATCATCATACAGTTCAAACAATGGTGCAGCTACCAGCTGCAGTTTTAGGGACCGCATATAAGGTTTCTTCTTGAAGCTGAACCAAAAACAAATTCTTATGCTCCTTAGGTTGTGTAATATGTGCAGAAAGGTCTGGATATTGATGAGATTCAAAATTTGGTTTCTTCCAGTTACCAATGCAGTCATCAATGACCTACAGGGCTTGGTATCTCGGCCATTAAGCATTTTAGTCTTTCAACCTCTTCTCCTGGGTTAAGTTTAACACTTCATTTGGTAATTTGAAGAAAGTTGTTCCTAGCTGTAGCAGTAATGCATGGGCCAGCCAATACTCATGCATAATCAGAACCCCTTCTACGACCCTCCTCTTTCTAAGTTTATCAAATTCCTTGCCCATGCAATGAAACCTAGCTACAACAAAGCTATCGTTCTCATAGAGGTACTCTTTTATACCAAAAGTATAATTAGTAAGAGGGTCCAGGTGGATGGGGCACCCCAGGGGGAGGGGCTTGGTTGGCTAGATGTACTTGTTGCCAAACTGGTTGACACCCACCCCTTTTTGCCCGCTCCTCTCCTTTTGTAGCCAGCAGTCTGCAGTTAGGTATCACCATGAGCATGCTGGTAATCTCAAGCTGGTGGTGAGCTGAAAGGGAGAGGCCCAGAAACTTTCCCTGTGCTGGCAGTGGTATTCTGCATTCTGCTCAGCAGTGCCACCACCATTAACCCTAGAGCATCAATAATCTTTGATTATAGTAGATGCTCATTAAATATTTATTGATTTATTGATGGACCTTTGCCTGACCCAGTAACAGTGTCAAAATATTGAATTAAATAGTTACTAAGTTGGAATGAGCAATACATTTTTTTTTTCTGCTGATCTGAAAATATTTTTTTTCTGATAATCTTTCCTTTTTTTTTTTCAGAGACACAGTGAAATCTCTATACTGTGGTATATGTATTTACTCCCTTTGGCATTTAATGACATTTGTTTGTATTAAAGAATATTATGTGGTGTGTATGGCAAATTCTTAGAAGGTGGAAAAATTACGTTTTTGGTAGTTCCTTTAACATCTACATAATACAATTGAGTTCAAATATTTGTAAAAATGAATGAATATACATCTAAAAGAAAATAATTTTACATTGGAGTGGCTTATGATAGGAACTCCTATTTATAGAAATAAAGATTTCAGTTTATTGAAATCTTTACTAGATGAGTGAATTAGGTTTACTAGCACAGTGTTAGGTACTGTGCTAAGTGTATTACCTATGAGGTCTCGTAATTCTCGTAATGACATTATGAAGTAGCTGCCTTCCTTCTTACTTTACAGATGGTAATACTGGAGCTCAGACAAGTCAGATGACTTTCTCAGGGTCACACCATTAGACATGTCAGAAGTGAGTTCAAAGACATCTGACAACTATGCTATTCCTCTTGTCACATAAGAAGCAAGTGGGATTCTAAGTTTGCATTCTTTATATTTCCTATGTTGAGAATTCATAGGAAAGACACTACTAGCATTAGACCCTAGCTGAAAAGATCAAAGAAAACTAGAACTCTCCTGGGAGATCCTTTGAAGAAATTTTATTTTCTTCAGTTTTTTTAAAATTTGGGTGACATATGACCAGTCCCTATGGGCTTTGGGTATCTTTACAAAACCTTTGAAGCCAACACACAGCTTACCAAATGACATTGTGTTAACATTATAACGAAGTGGTCATATTTTACATTAGCAAGGGAGATCAGGTCAAAGCTTAGGCTTTGAACTCTACTTTTTCTAAAATCCTTTCCTGACTCTCTGCCTGCTTTTATTTCTACTTTCTCTCTAGCACGTTCTGGTATTAATTACGTATTTGACACAGACATATGGTAGCCTCATGTGACTAGTTACATGGAGAACCCAGATGTCAGCTTTGGTCTCCTTTCTTAAAATCTAGGTTGGCCTGTATTCCTGTTCCCTGCCTTTCTCAAGATTTTCAGCCTTTTGAAGGCAGGTTCTATCATCAAGATCAGTATCTGGCTCCAGCTTCTTGCCTTCTCTGAATTCCAGATTTACCATCTTTTGTGTTTTCTCTTTGTTTGTTTCCACTGTGGCCTCTATCTAAGCATGGGTCTTATTCCATTTTTCTCATTTACACAAAAATACCAGTTTTTTGTTTGCTTTTGTTTTTTGCATTTTGCAGACTTTACTGAAAGTTTGAGGAGAGAAATGGAGTCTATATCCTGGCAAAGCAAAATCTTATAATCAAATATTACAGTGTCTCTCATTAAAAGTCCTTCTCTCACTTCTGTAAATTGCTGGATGATTCTTTTTTTCCTTCTCCTTCATTCTCTACCCCCATCCCAACAAAATCCAGTATCTTCCCTCATTTTCTTATGCAAAAAAATTCAGCTCTTGTCTGTTCCTGTTTCTAAATTCAGGTCTTGGCCCTTCTTTGCAAAGCTAGACACTCTCTGTAGAACTTCTTAATTATCAAATTCTTTTGGAAGAATCAAGGACTTATACTTTCAGTTACTTATTTTTTAGTTACTTATTAATACAAATATAAATTTTCACTCCCCATCTACAGGCAAATTTCCTTAAGCATAAAGACAGAATCCTGCATCTTTGCTACTCCTATAGGAAATTTAGAAGTTGGTTCATTCATACTTGTCTGGCTGAATAGATAAATAAGAAAGAAAAATAGGTATAGACATGAAGTGGGGAAGGAAATAGAGAAACAAGATGGTCTCTTCACTTAACCTGTTGCTTGGGTAAGCCCAGAAATACCGTACAGTTGGAGGCCCTATCCATTGGTCCTTTGTGTTTGGGTGAGGGTTGATAGACAGTAGCTAAATTCCTTTTCTGCCTCAAAATACTTCTTGCTGTCTACTTTCTTATTGGATTCCTACCTTTCCAGGTTAGTTTCTGTCATCTTTCCTGCTAACTGCATTGCCCTTTAGATACGCATTTCTCTTCTTTTTTAAAATAATAAAAAATAATAACAATTATTATAATTGGGTTCCAAGCAATTTTTAGAACAACTGTTGCTTTTCATAGGTTTGTTTTGGTTTGGTTTGGTTATGAGCAGGACAAAGGGCATTTATGTTCTAGCTGAAAGGGTAGGATAGATATTGGTCACTCTTTTGAAGACTCTAGACAGAAAAATGTTTATTAAAAGCAAAATATGACCTAGAAGTTATGTGAGATTTTTGCTCTCTTTTTAACTTTTTAACACGCAAAATTATGCACGCTTTTTCTCTTTTCTGATCACTAGAGAAGACTTGTCTTTTGTTCTCTCATGAAATAATCTCAAAGCTTCCTTTACTCATGAACTTTGCTTTCAGACAACAAATGTATTCAGATTTGCAACTTTGGATAGTCCTCAGTATGTGAAAAGTGTACATGGTCTTCTGTGCTATTTCGTTTATTGTGACATTGCAGGTCCTATCTGGGTGTACTGTTCACAAAGAGAAATATTGGGATCATGGGAAGTTGTTTCACAGGTCAGCCAAGCCATAGCATAGTAGTGCTTATGAACTACTCTACTGATGCCTTATTATGAGCTACTGACATAGAATAAAAGGAGAGATTCTTTTAATAAAGATGAAATGCATGGTTCATTGAAGGAAGCAGAAATGTCACCTGCTACTTCAAAATTGAACCATTTGTTTGAACATTTGTGTTGCTTTATTTGCTGCTTATCAAAAGATTTAGATAGGTCTTGCAAAGTCCTTATTGAATTTGGGAGTGTAACCATAGAAAAATAAAGTAAAAACAAACAAGAGTACAGTAAAATTTAAGAGGCAAATTCATATACAGAAGTCTTTGTGATTTCACAAGGAATGATCAAGCAGGCCACGTAGTTGGTGGGGGAACCAAGTAAACCTGGACTAAGAGACAAAGAAGAGCTGATTGCACAGAACCCCAAGTTGCAAAGCTGATATTTAAGCTTTACAATCTTTAGGTACTATTCTCTGGTTTCCTCCAAGTGGTTTGTTAATGCCTAATCAGGAAGCTTTGGACTTAAGTATTTCTTGTATGCATTCAAGAGGCTATTGGTAAAATAATTGCACTTTCCCCCCTATTTTTCCTAGAAACAAAAGAAATGGACTTATATTCATATGAGTGAATTAGGTTTACTAGATGCTAAACTTCTTAAGATAAGGATTTGGGCTTTATTTATTTTTTAAAATTCCCCTCACACTTAGCCCAGTGATGGGCACCAGATAGATAATAATATATATTTTGTGTTTGTTTTCATTTGTTGTTGTTAAACATAAAGAGAACTGACTGACAGTTTGATTAACACGAACGGAGAGCTACCGAAAAGTAGGCAGATTCTCATTAGTCTGAGATTGTTTAGGTAGGTGCTATATGAAGTCTGTGGAAACAGCCAACTGTTCCATTCAAACTCTTTTCGCATCTAAAGAATCTGCTAGTCAATCTAAATACTTATGATAAACTGTGTAATAGGAGGAAACAATCATAAAATGACCCTTTTCCAATTGCTTCAGAGACAAGCAAATTAACACTTTGTCACAGACCCATTTATTTTAATTGTTCTCTCCTAGGTAATATCAAAAAGTCAACATGGGTAGAGGAAACAGAAAAACAAAACAAAACAAAACAATTTGTTCCTCATTAAATGTTAGAAAAGTCCAAGATAAACCTATTTAAAATTGATCTGATAAGCCCTGAGAACTGTGATGCACTGATGTGTTTTCCTCCGCTAATGGTCTTCAGCTAATATTTATCCATTGCTTTGAGTAACCATTAATCTCTTGTGTTGAGAAACTCCACAAATGCAATTTCTAGGACATTTAACCTTTCCACGTTTGCTGTCTCTTGAGTTTGGGTGACTCGGTTGTGGTGTATACTCAATTTCACTTAGTTTTCTTGGGTCCCAATTGCCAAGATAATAGCACCAACTCCATTTAAAATTAGTCTTCCTTCTTCCACAACACAGTGATATGTTCCCGAGGTATAATGAAGTTAAATTCATTTTGCCTTCCCATACTTACATTCTTATCCATTACTACCTTCTCTTCCCTGCAATGCATTCCCTGCTATTTTTCTCTTCTATAATTTGACATCAGGAATGGCCACACAGGAAACAGCTGAGCAGTGTAAATGCCTTTCTAATGATCTCAAAGCTTCACCACAAGCTTAATAATATTAATGTCCTTGGTTCAATCTTCAGTGGTTTTATTTTTATTCTTTTTTTTTTTGTAGTTTGTTGCTGCTGAAAAATTCTCATAAGTTTAAATATGCAGTGAACTTAAGTTCACTTTTTAACCTAAGGATGTCAGATCCACCTTTTCTCTCCTCCCTCTTCTCTTTTCTGTTTCTAGTTACCCCAGTCTGGGCCTGACAAGTAAAGCTTTTGAAAAAATGACCACGGTTCTGAACAAAGCCTGTTGTTGCAGGTAATTGTTGAAATATCAAGGGTATTGCGTCCTCCATTACTTAAGCTCTCATTTGTGGTTTTCATGGTTTTGAGGAATGTTTATGGCTGACAGTCCTTTCTTTACAGCTCTATCCTTCAAGCTCCGGCTGATACTGCTGAGAATGACCGCTTGAGTGACTGATAAAATGTCAAGATGCCATTATTTCCAAGAGAGTGTTTGGGAGCAATAAGATCTGTTTCAATTTATCTCATACACCTGAATTTAAGTCTTCAGATTTAACTTCATTGGCTGCTACAACCAAATTGTCTCCGGGTTTTTGAGAGAGGAGCCATCATGGAATGCAAAGAGGGTTATAATGATGGTCACGCCATGACATTTGTGTTGTATTTCACTGTGCACATTGGTGCAATATTTTGGACTTAATTAATACTCTCCAGGAACCTCAGTTTATGGATGGCAATAACCATATTTTAGACCATGTGAAATACTGCAACAAAAATTCAATTCATAAGGCAGATGGCAAAGCCTAGTTTGAAGAACAACAAAACAGGAAGATTTACAGTGAGTTTCAGAACTCTTCAACTGGAATCCAGCCACTGCCAAAGCTCTGTTATTTCACTGGAGGGTAACAATCTGTGAGGGTCATTAGTGTCCTCATAAAAACTGAGATTAAAAAGTAGTCAAATGAAATGAATAAATAGTTGAGGCTTTTTCTGTGAAACAGAAGTGGAGTTGTTTAAAAAGCAAGGTTTCCAAATGTTTAGAAAAATCATTCTGTAGTCATTTGTTTTCAACCTGGAATGTACTAAAGTAGTAATTTTTAATGGAATGACAAGGATCTTGTTACATTCTCAAGCGTGCAGTATACAAGAAAACATTTCATAAGCAGGTGTATTTTCTCCCTGTCTCTTTCAGAGCTAAGAACTCACTGTGGAAACAGTTATGATGGAGAAGAAGGGCTAATGAACAGAATGCTAGTAACACCACTGCCCAGTTACCTTGGTGTTTTTGACTTTGGCACTGCCGCAAGCGCCATATAAAATAAAGAATGGTTCATATAGGTTTTAATCAGATGAAGCAAAAAGTTCATAAATAGTTTAGATGCGCTTTAAGGTTTCTGAGACTAGCTAGGGAAGGCTACTGAGGTGGAGATTCGACAACCCACAGACCCAGGAAGCAACCTGCCTCTGCCCAAGTGCTAAAGAAAATGGTACATTGAAATGAATTTTTAAAAATTAAAGTGAGAGCCATGCAACATCATAGGATTTTAATTATTTCAGAATAGACTTCCATCAGTGTTTGCGTGCATGCGTGTGTGTGTGCCCATGCATGTATGGAACTTGTAGCAGTTATTCACATTAATATTTCTTCTATTCTAAAAATCACAACTCTGTTTATACTATAAACCTTATTGAGTGGGGAGGGAAGAGTGGGATAGAGCAATGATTTACATTTCCATTTTCTAAGACCAGAGATTTTGGAAGGATCTGAAAAGTAGAGACATTAAGTATATGTAAGATAGCTAGAAATTTCTTACAACCATGATTTGTATCACGTCAACTCTAGTGTGGACCATCCTACCTCTAACCATTGCCCCTGGCCAATTGGCCAAGACAATACAAGTACCTTATGGAGAGTTAGAAATTCAGATGTTACTCTTATAAATGTACTCTAGACCAGAGCTCCCCCTTGGTGTGTACCTTTGCAACCTGAAGTACTGTGAATGGGTTATAGATGTGCTGAGATAATGATCCCGTAGCCTTCTTGGTGGCCAAGCAGGCCTGAGGTGCCCCCAGATGGTTGCCTTTAGCTATGATTGGCCTTTACAGATAATCCTATTGTTGCATAAAAATGTGTCCACTTTCTCTGTTGTCATCATATGTACATAGTTGCGAAGAACTGCTCCAGACCTCAATTTCCTATGAAATGAGGGAGATTGGACAAATTGATTCTCATGGTCCATTCCATCGCTGTAATTCTGTGAGCATATATCAGCCTGTGTTAAAATACCCAGCACACCCTGTTCCTTTAGCCATAGTTCCTTCAGCCACAGAGGCCCATAAAAATTGAATTAAAAAACATGGAAAAATGTAGTAGAGTATATTTCATGTACTGGAAATCTACTACCTGATTTTTATTGGACTCTGTGCACAAGAGGCAATCCTTGTTTTCGTGGTAGCAAAGGAGCCCATGGAACTATAACATGATCTATTATTTAAAAATATTGTTATGTTAAAAGACCTATGACATACCTCTGTGATCTATCCAGTCTTCTGCCTCTTCTATCTTATTTGTTGGTTTTGGCCATCCCCAGTGGTTAGCTAGATGAGCTCCCACCCTATGCAGAGAAGAACTTGCAAGGGGAAAAATAATTATTGGCTCATTTCGTTAGTCACCATGAGTGAGTATGTGAGGAAAAGGAGGAAGACAATGGAACTGGCTGACTCCTACATGTTCTATAACAGTCCCTTTATAAGAAATCAAAATTAATTATTTGCTGAAAATGATGCAATGATTTTCTTCTAGATTCCGGGTACTGGAGAAAATCATCTTTGTCTTCATTTTACTTTTAGTTACATTTCAGAATTCTACATGAGGTTTGCAATCATCTTCTGACATCTTCAAGATCCTGTGTATTCCCTTGGAGAGACATCGTTCTTTACAGATCTCATAGACAAAGACCAAGTAAAATAACACCATTTCACTCTACAAAACTTCATGTTAGCACACAATTACTTCTGAAGTCTGCCTTGACTGATTAGAATAAAGTTGGTAATTCAATCCTTTATATATAGCTCCAATATGTTTTACTCTGTGTTCCTTAATATATCTTTTTCTAAGGTAAAGGACATAATGCTTATGAAACAGCTTAGACAAAAGACTTTATTATCATTTAGTTAACTAGACTATAAGTACAAGAAAATACTATATTAACTTATTCAATATTTTTTCCTCATTTTGCCATCATGCCTATTTCCTTTAAATGCTATTTTATAATTATTTAATGTGTCTTTGTTTATAAATATAGTAAGGGCAAGGGCAAGCTCAAGACTCCTACAAACTGCCTGGTCAAGTATTTATAACTATGTTCTGTTTCCTTACCATATGCAATGAAAAGGAGAAGCAAGTGTGTTCACTGCCCATCTAACCCATAATGGTACATTTGAGAAAACAAGGTCAACATTTATAAAACAACCTTAGAAAAATATGAGAAATAATTGATAAAGTTCTAAAGTACCCTAAACGTTTGGTATCACGGAAGCTTGAGAAGACATGATTACTTGCAAATAGCTGTGAGTTTGGGGGATCAGGGGAGACCTCTCTGAAGTTGGTGCTAAGCTGGTCTTTAGCAGAGGAATAGGATTCATATTTACAGAAGGGGAAAGCGTGCATGAGTAAATACTTTTCTTAAAAATACCATTACATGGGATGCCTGGGTGGCTCAGTCAGTGGAGCACCTGACTCTTGATTTTGGCTCAGGTCATGATCCCAGGGTCATGGGATCAAGCATGGAGTCATACTCCGTGCTGAGCAGGGAGCCTGCTTAAGATTTTCTCCCCAGACCCTCTACCTCTGCCCCTCTCCCCTGCTAATGCTCTCTCTCTCTCTCTCAAATAAAAAAAAAAATACCATGACACATTGTTGCTACCCAAATTTCCGCTCTTTATATCAGAACAATGTCTTTACAAATTGCTACACATTCATAACTTTTTTTGAAAAGAATATTAATAATAGTAGTATGGTATACATGAATATACTACGCCACCAGAATGTGAATTAAGCATCAGTTAAAGTCAGCAAATACTTTCAAGCACTCACTATATATAAGGGTCAGCACTACATGTTATGAAAAATATAAAGATATAAATATAAAAATGGAGTACTTGATCACTTTATTAAAGAGAAAATAATCTAGGAGGTTGGAAATATCATTTTAATATAATGGAGAAAGTGAGGAATCAGTTAACTTGAATTTAATGTCAACATTTCCCGATTTGTTGTTAGAACATAGGGGAAACCTCTTACCCTTCCGAGGTTTTAGTTTTCCTTCTCACAAGTGCAGGAGTTGGATTAGACTAATTCTCTTTCCCATGATCATGGCCACTGCCCTTGGGCAATTTCTTGCCATCTCTAGGATGTACTATTACCACAGATTCTTAATTGAACTGTTTCCAGACTTGCTCTCCTCTTGTCTTACCCTCCATATATATGCCAAGAAAATAAATTATAGCTCTGATCTGACCCTGGCATTCACCTTGCCACTCTTAAGGCTCTCTTTAGGGTCTTTGTGGGGGCAAAATCCCAGTTCTTTACCATGGTACAGGAGGCTGTCTGTAATCTGTCTCTAATATATGCCCTTTTTCTTCAGTCTTCTAGCCACTCTAAAATTTCTGGTTTGCATCTAGGTAATACCGAAGTACTGGTAGCTTCCCAGAAGTACCATATTGCCTCTCACGACTGGGAAGTTTGTTTGTGTGTGTGGTCCTTTTTATAGGGAACATCCTTCCTTTTTTCTTCAAGCTGAGCTCATGTATTTTCTAACTCCTTGCCTTCCTGCCATCCGTTCTCAGTGTTTCTATGAAGCTCCACAATCACCGAGCCTCCATTTTGTCTATATCTGTCACCCCTTCAGTCATTAATTTCTTTTAAGTTGGGCACTGCATTCACTTTTTCTTGGAACATAGGAGGCACTCAATAAATACTCTGGAATGAATGAATCCATGAATGAAGAGTGTGTATTCTATACCCTATGATAGTGGAAACTCATAGAATACAGATATGGAAAAATTATTATAAGCCTAGAATGGAAAGAGAAGTTAGTGTTAGGTAGAGGGAGTGAATTAGCCAACTTTTGATGAGTGGGATTTTTATTTATTTTTTATTATTTTATTTTATTTTATTTTTATTAAAAACATTTTTTTTAACATTTATTCATTTTTGAGAGACAGAGTATGAGTGGGAGAAGAGGCAGGAAGCAAGGGAGACACATAATCTGAAGCAGGCTCCAGGCTCTGAGCTGTCAGGACAGAGCCTGACATAGCACTTGAACCAGGAACTGTGAGATCATGACCTGAGCCGAAGTTAGATGCTGAACCGACTGAGTCACCCAGGCACCCCATGAGTGAAATTTTTAAAAGGCAAAAATAAGGAGGAATAAAATCCCAAGCAGTTGGTGGTGTGCTTGGGTGGCTCAGTTGGTTGAGCATCCAACTCTTGATTTTGGCTCAGGTCATCATCCCAGGGGCGTTGTATTGAGCCTCACATCGGTCCCATGCTCAGCGTGGAGCTTGCTTGGGTCTGTCTGTCTGTCTGTCTGTCTCTCTCTCTCTCTCACCCTGTCTCTGCCTCTCCTTCTTCCCTGCTCTTGCTCTCTCTCTCTCTTAAAAAAAATTAAAAAATTCTTAAAAAAGAATTTCAAGCATTTGGAACAGATATGAGAGAAAGGATGTTTAGGGAGTTTGACTTATTCTGAAGCATTCCCAAACTTAGTGGTTTAAAAAACAACTTCTTGTTTTCTATCGTGGTTCTGTGGGGTAACCAGGCTCTCCTAAGGAGTTTTTGTTAGGGTATCTAAAGCAGTTGTCTTCAGAGAATAGCTGGGATCAGATCATCTGAAGGCTCAACTGAACTGGAAGTCCAAACGGCTGGCATTTGTGTCTCAGTACCCTCCAAGAGCCTATCTATCAGAGTAGCATAGACTTCTTACAGAAGCTGCAAGAGGCAGGAGTTGGAACTTGACGGCTCAGTTAAGGATTATGACAAGAAGAATCACGACATCACTTTGACCTATTCCATCAATCAAAACTTTCAAAGGGTTCATCCAGATTCAAGGGGGGTGGAGAATAGACTCCACCTTTCAGGGGCAAGAAGAATACATTCTGCAGAAAAACACATGAGATAGGAGACATTGCTGCAGCCCTCTTGGAAAATACACTCTACCACAGGCTTTTTTTCCCTGAGAATAGTAAGGGGTGTGTGTAGGTTACAGAGAGGGGAATATGGGCTCTTACACAGTAAGGAAAGTTAGCTTGAGTCCAGAGAGCGTTGAGTGCACAATCTCATTAAAGTTTTAATAAAAGGTGTGCCATTCTATCAGTAGGTAGTTCATGGGGTTTTTCATTCTGCTGGAGTAGATGCTCTCTTTCAACCCTCTGGAAACTTTTTGTTTTAATATGGCTTTGTTCTACATTGACCTATTTTGCTGAAATTGTATACCTTATGATAGGGTATCAAGATGTCTCTTTATTTCTTATTTTTAACACAGTCATTCATCTTGAGACAAAATGGAAGCTGAGCAAACTTATCAAAGAGGAATATCTTCTGTATATTTGATAGATTTTGGTGAAATTTAGTACACATGTAGGGGTTGTAGAAATAACAGATTGCATTGGGGGATGGCTACAGTTCACTGAACTGCTAGGGTAGCTGCCTTTGAATACTTTCCAAAAAATCGCTTGCAGTAATTGATGCCCTGGGAGAAGCTAATGTATTGGCAGAGGGAATAGAAATTTAAGAAAACTACGTAGTGATTTGGTCGATGACATAGCCAGACTATATAAATTTAGACACAACTGCCATTTGAGTGAAAATAGGTTTTTGGGTTTTTTCTCCCCCCCCCTCCCCCGCCAAAGTTTCTAAATAATTATATCTCTACTTCAGGGTGCTTAGATAGGTACAGCTTCTGGGTCCAAGAAATCTTAGGAAGATTTTCAAAAAGCCAGAGCACTCTAAGTAACAGCCCATCTGTCCCCTAATTTTAGAGTATTTTTTAAAAAGAAAGATCTCTTTAATTTTTATTGTCCACCTCTAAAATATAATGCAAATGACTCAGCAGGCTACCCTGGTAGATGATAAACAAATGTTACTTGCTAATTTCCTGTTCTATTGCCTAACTTATCTACACAAGTAATGGCAGTACCACAGAAAATGCTATCACTGTGTTGAACTTTAGTGTCATGTCAATGAGCACACTGAGAGGTTTTCTAGGAAATAGTCTTATGAAAACCATTAATGCTTTCATAATGTGAATGTGTTTTTTAAAAAAGATGTTCGCTGCATGACAGGGTTTTTCTGTAAGGACTCTGTTCTTAGTACCAGAAGAATCAATTTCTTCTGTGAACCTGGCTTGGGTTTTATCTTCTAAACATTAAGTGATGTAACTGCTAGCTTCCCTGCCTTTTTTTTTATTGTAGTTCTCTTGGAAGCTTGGAGACAAATTTGTGTTCCATTTCCAGTATGTGCTCTGTATTATACTATGTACACTTTTGAATTCTACTTTAAATCCTTTAGGGACAACCAGGTACAAAACAAATAATCAATCACATAGTGAATTTATCTCAAGTTGATTGATCCAGGATTCATTTGCTGTAACAGTTGATTAACCCTACATATGGACATCAACCTCACAGAGTTCTGGGAAATTAAGAAGTTGCAATCCCCTTCTTTGATTCATGCAAGTTAATTCATCTTTCAAGTGAAGTAAAATAGAAATGTTTGGCTAGACTTCACCCTAAATAATGTGTGGTGATGGTGATGGTTTAGGAAACAGCCAATAGTTTAAAAAATTGTTTGGGGATGTACTTAGAGTTTCTGGCTTCTCCACATGGGGACTTTACTTCCAAATTGACTTTAGTTGGCAAATATTATAGAAAGCTTAATTATAACAGGGGCTCTGAATTACTTTTCTGTTCATTGACAGAATGTCTACACCAGCCCTACATTTTTTATGGATTGTCTCACATATCTCTCCTGTTGAGGCTGTCAGAGATATCTGTGAGATGTGAGGCCAAGAACGGTGTCCTCGGCTAAATATGTGCAAAGGGAAGGGGGTGAGTTTTGATGGCACGTATATTTATTTTTTGCTCCATTGGCTGATATAAATGAGGAAAAAGTCTAGATTAAAGAGAATAGGCCCTCTTAATAAAATACTGAAACTTGGATACCGAAACATAGTACTCTTTCCAGAGTGTTCACGTCTTTATTTGTAAAATGTATAAAGTATTCCCGTTGTTTAGCCTATGGTTTTATGCACATTGTAAAAGCAACAAATAACAATTTATGATGGAAATAAACCACGTTTGTGGTTCACTACCACCCAAACTGTGATGACACTGACTCTCAATCTCTTTGACTTTGGATTCAGAACACAGTGACAAATGCTACCCAGCTGTCTGTCAGAAATAAATTTCTGGATTAAATCAACAGAGCTTCAACTCAATCCAGACAAAATTGTGGCAATGTTGACAGTATAAGGGCATGACTCTGAGGAACTCATCTGAAATGAATCCTATCAGAGACTCATGCAGTAACATTTCAGAGAACCAAGAAAGTGCAAGTGAGTTTGGGCTCGTTTTCTGGATAAGCAAGTGAAGACACTCCCTCCCCACTTCAAACCTGTGTTCCATAATAGGGACCATGTATTGTTCTTTGTGGCAATCCTTTGTGTGCAGGACATGAGTAGAACTTTGAATCAATTAATTACTCAAACAATGACTAAGCTGTAAGTGCCTATCAGTGCATAATAATTATCTCAGTGACAGATGCAAATATGCAGAAGACACTATTCTTCCCTTTGACGAGCTTAACATCTACTTAGGAAGATGGTCTATGGGCATAAAATAGAAGCAAATTAAAATGGTTTGGGCAGGAAGTTTCACAGAAGTTTAAAAACAGGAGAGGAAAAACCTGATAAGGTAAATTTATGCCTCACAGAAGAGAAAGTGGATTTTTCACACCCTTGCCCTCTCTCCTTTGGTTCACTGGTGGTGAGTGACTATTTACCTCTGAACTTCTTGTGAAATAAGCAATAAATAGTACCCTTAAAATCTGAGTCACTTTTAGTTGGGTATTCTGTTATTTGCAGATGAAAGTGTCCTGCCATGAAAACCAGCTATTCTGGATTTAAACTCATGAAAGTTCTGATGTATTCTGGCTTGTGTAAAATCATCTAAAACATTCCCTTGGGATGTTGCCATTTTTCAAATACTTTGTGCTTTGACCCAGTTAGAGCATATATTTACTAATTCATAAAATACACTTTTATTGAATTATCTTCCATGAGATAGGCCCCATGCTGGGCACTAGAAATTTAAAGATTAATGAGATGTCCTTCCATTTACAGAGCTCACAAGCTACTGGGTGGCTGGGTGGAGAGGTGAGGGGGGTGGTGAGAAGAGACACAGAAACAACTAATTTTAATGAATTGCCCTAAGTTCTGATATAATTATAAGGTGCTTTGTGGGATTAAAGAGAGAGAAGTGGAATGGAAGGAAAATAGTGGGAACGACTTCCTAAGAGAAAGTTTCTCCAGGATATTTTAGGAAGTCTTTTTAATGATGGGAGTTGTAGACACCATGGCAGGATGGAGCCATCATTTGACAGCCATCCTTTTCTCTGAGACCAGAGAAATTATGAGCTATGAGCTACAAGGATCTGATCCCATCTCTGCCATTCAATTACTCTGTAACTGTGGTAGTCACTCCTGTTCTTGAGCTCTTCTTCCCTCCCTTCTAAAGAGAAGGTCATTAAGCCATCATTTGGGTACAGGTGTGAGGCTAGCCTGAAGAAAAGGAGTGATGACTAAAAGGGTGTTCCTAGTGACAGAAAGAGGGCAACTGGGTGTGGAGTATGAGCAGTAGGCTCAGGAAAATTGCAAGGAGAAGAAATAAGCCAACTAAAACAATAATGAGAAAGGCCAACAGAGTTTGCCATGTGCCAAGCCTAAACTCTTTACTTCTATTAACAAATTTTGTCTTCACAATAATCTTTTATGATACACTGTTCATACCCTCGTATGAATGAGACCCAGGGATATTAAATATCTTACCCCAAATCACACATTAATTATTATAACCTAAGCAAATGGGCTGCATTGTAACCTAAGTGCTTGTAACACTTTTCTGCATTATGAGCTCTGGTTGATTTATACCATGAAGGAAATGAGACTGTGAATGAAACAAAAGATAAATTCCAATTGCAAAATTAAGGATGGCAGAGGGAAAAAGACACTGTTGTGATGCTCTTGAGCATCTAGCCTCATTTATAATCTCTAAGCAATCTGAAGATCAAGGTAAAGTAACTACACAGAACTGAAACATGTTTAGGCTAATGAAAATAATTTGACTATGAGAATAAAGTAATGAATCATTTCAGATTTCATTCTACTATACCTTCTAAGGGTAGGGGTGGAATGAAGGAAATAGTCTAGGTGAAGAAAGATGGTAAACTGAATTAATGTATTTGCAGTGGATAGATGATCTTATCTTTTATGGAGATAAATTATGAATATGGAAGAGGTGCATATTTGGGGAAGTGGAATAATGAGTTCATTTTTTGACATGTTGAATTTGAAGTGCCTCTAGGATGTTCAAATGGAAGTGTTCACTATATGATTCTGGAGCTCAGGAGAAGGATATGGCTGGACTGTGAAAATCATCAGCACACAGGAACTTCTGGAGTCATAGGAATAGATGAATTCTCCCAGGAAGACAAAGTAAAATGAGAAGGGAAATGAAAACACAACCCAAATATTTAAAGTGCAGTAAAAGAATGTAAGTCATTGAAGAAATGGCTAGAGAGGTAAAACGAAAAAACAAAGAATGGGGTTTTCAAAGAAGCCAAGGAGAGTGGGCACAAGGGTTTCAGTAGAATGGAAACAATGTTCGCCACTGCAGAGAGGCCAAGTACTGTATCTACTGACCTTTGGAAGAATAGATTTACTGGAGTAGTGGGGTAAGGAGGGGCTGGAAGGGGAGAGGAAGTGAAGACAATGGTTGTGGGCAACACTTTAAAGTACTGACTGGCGAAGTAAGAGAGAGGGAGATGTCTGGATGGAACAGACTTTAGGCAATTTAATGTTGACTAGAAGGAGCCAGTAGCAAGGGAACTTTTAAAGACAGAGAACACAGGGGGAGTATTCTGAATAATGAGAAAACAGTTGTGAAATAAACAACATCGACAAGTAAAAAAACAAGTTATTTTTATATATGCCTCTGTATCCAGACACCAACAGGGACTTCTGTCTAGAACTGCTTTCCTGGGTACCCCCGAAGGACTTGTAGGAATGGTGTATCAGTATGCTTAGGAAACATAGTTTCTCTCTCTGAAGAAGATCAGAGAGCCAATATGCTCCCCAATATATTTATGGTCTTCACTGTGGGAGTGAAGGGGGTTGGGAGAAACCTTCTACAAACATGAGCACAGGTAAGAAATAAACCAATATGAGCAAAGGTGGTTTATTAGCAATTATGACTAAAACAATAAGCACTATCAGATTTTTTTATATATATATGAAATTTATTGACAAATTGGTTTCCATACAACACCCAGTGCTCATCCCAAAAGGTGCCCTCCTCAATACCCATCACCCACCCTCTCCTCCCTCCCACCCCCCATCAACCCTCAGTTTGTTCTCAGTTTTTAACAGTCTCTTATGCTTTGGCTCTCTCCCACTCTAACCTCTTTTTTTTTTTCCTTCCCCTCCCCCATGGGTTCCTGTTAAGTTTCTCAGGATCCACATAAGAGTGAAACCATATGGTATCTGTCTTTCTCTGTATGGCTTATTTCACTTAGCATCACACTCTCCAGTTCCATCCACGTTGCTACAAAAGGCCATATTTCATTTTTTCTCATTGCCACGTAGTACTCCATTGTGTATATAAACCACAATTTCTTTATCCATTCATCAGTTGATGGACATTTAGGCTCTTTCCATACTTTGGCTATTGTTGAGAGTGCTGCTATGAACATTGGGGTACAAGTGGCCCTATGCATCAGTACTCCTGTATCCCTTGGATAAATTCCTAGCAGTGCTATTGCTGGGTCATAGGGTAGGTCTATTTTTAATTTTCTGAGGAACCTCCACACTGCTTTCCAGAGCGGCTGCACCAATTTGCATTCCCACCAACAGTGCAAGAGGGTTCCCGTTTCTCCACATCCTCTCCAGCATCTATAGTCTCCTGATTTGTTCATTTTGGCCACTCTGACTGGCGTGAGGTGATACCTGAGTGTGGTTTTGATTTGTATTTCCCTGATAAGGAGCGACGCTGAACATCTTTTCATGTGCCTGTTGGCCATCCGGATGTCTTCTTTAGAGAAGTGTCTATTCATGTTTTCTGCCCATTTCTTCACTGGGTTATTTGTTTTTCGGGTGTGGAGTTTGGTGAGCTCTTTATAGATTTTGGATACTAGCCCTTTGTCCGATATGTCATTTGCAAATATCTTTTCCCATTCCGTTGGTTGCCTTTTAGTTTTGTTGGTTGTTTCCTTTGCTGTGCAGAACCTTTTTATCTTCATAAGGTCCCAGTAATTCACTTTTGCTTTTAATTCTCTTGCCTTTGGGGATGTGTCGAGTAAGAGATTGCTACGGCTGAGGTCAGAGAGGTCTTTTCCTGCTTTCTCCTCTAGGGTTTTGATGGTTTCCTGTCTCACATTTAGGTCCTTTATCCATTTGGAGTTTATTTTTGTGAATGGTGTGAGAAAGTGGTCTAGTTTCAACCTTCTGCATGTTGCTGTCCAGTTCTCCCAGCACCATTTGTTAAAGAGACTGCCTTTTTTCCATTGGATGTTCTTTCCTGCTTTGTCAAAGATGAGTTGGCCATACGTTTGTGGGTCTAGTTCTGGGGTTTCTATTCTGTTCCATTGGTCTATGTGTCTGTTTTTGTGCCAATGCCATGCTGTCTTGATGATGACAGCTTTGTAGTAGAGGCTAACGTCTGGGATTGTGATGCCTCCTGCTTTGGTCTTCTTCTTCAAAATTCCTTTGGCTATTCGGGGCCTTTTGTGGTTCCATACGAATTTTAGGATTGCTTGTTCTAGTTTCGAGAAGAATGCTGGTGCAATTTTGATTGGGATTGCATTGAATGTGTAGATAGCTTTGGGTAGTATTGACATTTTGACAATATTTATTTTTCCAATCCATGAGCAGGGAATGTCTTTCCATTTCTTTAAATCTTCTTCAATTTCCTTCATAAGCTTTCTATAGTTTTCAGCATACAGATCCTTTACATCTTTGGTTAGATTTATTCCTAGGTATTTTATGCTTCTTGGTGCAATTGTGAATGGGATCAGTTTCTTTATTTGTCTTTCTGTTGCTTCATTGTTAGTGGATAAGAATGCAACTGATTTCTGTACATTGATTTTGTATCCTGCAACTTTGCTGAATTCCTGTATCAGTTCTAGCAGACTTTTGGTGGAGTCTATCGGATTTTCCATGTATAATATCATGTCATCTGCAAAAAGCGAAAGCTTGACTTCATCTTTGCCAATTTTGATGCCTTTGATTTCCTTTTGTTGTCTGATTGCTGATGCTAGAACTTCCAGCACTATGTTAAACAGCAGCGGTGAGAGTGGGCATCCTTGTCGTGTTCCTGATCTCAGGGAAAAAGCTCTCAGTTTTTCCCCGTTGAGGATGATGTTAGCTGTGGGCTTTTCATAAATGGCTTTTATGATCTTTAAGTATGTTCCTTCTATCCCGACTTTCTCAAGGGTTTTTATTAAGAAAGGGTGCTGGATTTTGTCAAAGGCCTTTTCTGCATCGATTGACAGGATCATATGGTTCTTCTCTTTTTTTTTGTTAATGTGATGTATCACGTTGATTGATTTGCGAATGTTGAACCAGCCCTGCATCCCAGGAATGAATCCCACTTGATCATGGTGAATAATTCTTTTTATATGCCGTTGAATTCGATTTGCTAGTATCTTATTGAGAATTTTTGCATCCATATTCATCAGGGATATTGGCCTGTAGTTCTCTTTTTTTACTGGGTCTCTGTCTGGTTTAGGAATCAAAGTAATACTGGCTTCATAGAAGGAGTCTGGAAGTTTTCCTTCCCTTTCTATTTCTTGGAATAGCTTGAGAAGGATAGGTATTATCTCTGCTTTAAACGTCTGGTAGAACTCCCCTGGGAAGCCATCTGGTCCTGGACTCTTATTTGTTGGGAGATTTTTGATAACCGATTCAATTTCTTTGCTGGTTATGGGTCTGTTCAAGCTTTCTATTTCCTCCTGATTGAGTTTTGGAAGAGTGTGGGTGTTCAGGAATTTGTCCATTTCTTCCAGGTTGTCCAATTTGTTGGCATATAATTTTTCATAGTATTCCCTGATAATTGTTTGTATCTCTGAGGGATTGGTTGTAATAATTCCATTTTCATTCATGATTTTATCTATTTGGGTCATCTCCCTTTTCTTTTTGAGAAGCCTGGCTAGAGGTTTGTCAGTTTTGTTTATTTTTTTCAAAAACCAACTCTTGGTTTCGTTGATCTGCTCTACAGTTTTTTTAGATTCTCTATTTAAGCACTATCAGATTTAATGAGTCTGGTCAGGCAAACCTTGGGTCTGTGAAGTAAATTGTAGTTTTTTTGGCAACAAGAAAATAGCCCAGTGGGCTGTGTATGTAAAGATGGCTTGGGGGGGAAAACAAACAAAAAGAAGAAAAACAACAACAACCCAGCCCACTGGCCCTGGGATGGAACACTAATTCCTGAGTGGCTATAGTATCTATTTTTAAGAGAAGAATGCTAACTACTCCTTTTCTCTCATTTGTTCATTCAAGCCAACATTTAATTTGGCCCCTGTCTATATGCCAAGCACTGTATTGGGTTCTGAAGGACTCAAAAATCAATAAAGCCCCATTCTTATTTTCATGGGGTCACAGTTTCCTGGGAAAGTTAGACATAAAGATAGTCCTTGTGGAATGTGGTAATTGCTATCTGTAAAAAAAAAAAAAAAGTATGTAGAAGGAACCATGGGTGCCTAATCCTTCCTCGGCTAAAGGAAAACTTGAGATGAGAGTCAAAAGATCTCCCCTTGTTTTGAAACTACAGAAATAAATGAGTCTATTTCAGCCATCCCTTTTCATAAAGGCATTTTTTCCATACTTAAAATACTTACATATCTTTTATCTCGATGAGAAACTCCTTACCCCATTTATACTTGCTAAGCATATTGGCATCAATGTATTTAAAGTTTATTTATTTATTCTAACAGAGAAAGAGAGAGCAGGGGAAGGGGCAGAGAGAGAGGGAGAGAGAATCCCAAGCAGGCTCTGCACTGTCAGCACAGAGCCTGATGTGGGGCCTGAACCCATAAACTGTGAGATCATGACCTGAGCTGAAACGAAGAGTAAGAAACTTAACCAACTGAGCCACCCAGGTGCCCCGGCATGAATGTATTTATAAAAGGATCACAGAATTCCATTGCTGGATGAGACTTGAGCAATCATTCTAACCACCATACTGTCAATTGAAGAGTCCACCATTATTCAAGCTGTTATCCATATAAATCACTCATTACCACTCTAAAATGGTTATTCTCACTTATTGTGTAGTGTTTTTTACTTATACATATATGTATTTGTATAGTTACTGAAGTAAAAATACAATATTTTTCGACTACTATTTAGCATTAAATTAGATTTTTTTCCATCTTATTACAGTTTATGTACTTTTGATTTGAATGGCTGCATGATAGCTTGTTGTCTCAATCTACCTTAAGATACTAGATAATTTCTGTAATTTTGGGCATGCACAACCACTCCACTTTATAAAGAAACTGAGGCCAGTTAAGGTAACTTCCTGCTTTGGGTCTCTGCCAATACTTTCTTTATGCCATGTTGTCACTTTTATATGGAAGATGAGAGTTTTAGCTGATTCAAAATTATTGGCAAAAAGTCCTATGAGCTTGGTTTCCTTAATGCTGGTGTATCATTTGGTATTTGTAAAATATCAAATCATAATGAAAAGCAGGTGCCTGCTGAAAATTGAGGAGACTGGTCAACAGACAAGGGAATATGGGTCACTATTTCCTCTGATCTGACAGGAGCTGCTTTTGCCATGTTGGACAGATTCCGAAGAGATCCTGTATTCTCATCCATGCATGTTAATGGACTACATGAGCTTGCTTCTTGCCTCAGGTATTTAAAGCAGTAGCAGGTTTCTAAAGAGCGGGGATAAATGTGGGTAAGACTAACATAGGTGGAAATTAGTAGAATAGGTCACCCATTGGAAGTTGTTTTAGGAGGGCATGTCTTGGAGAAAGAGAACACTACCATGGGGGAAAGGAGGGTCTTGGAAACTTAGATATGGAGCTATTTAAGGGAGGTAGGAGAGGCCCATCAGACCTCTCAAATACTAGAGTGTTGGTCCCGGAAGAGATATTAGAGACCATTTTAATCCATCAAATACCTAATTAGATAATGGGTTGAACTAAAACTCAAATATCATAATGTCAAATTGAACGCGTTGTCCATCAGAGGATGAATAATACCGGTGACAAATTTTTTCCTCCTTCAATTATTGAGCATTTTCACATACAATTTCAACTTCCTTTTTAAAAACTCTAGTCACTTTAAAATACATGTTTTAAAGTATAGTCCAGTTAAATAGACTAGCAGTATCTTCATTCAGTAACACCTGTCTACACCCTACTTCTAAAAATGCTGATCTAATTGGGTCAGGGTTGAAGGAACATAACAGATAAAAGTTAGAAGCAGGAGGAAAAGGACTGGTAAATGTGTTCCCCTTCTAGCATCCCAAAGGATGTGTGCAAGTAAAATGACAGAATCCTAGAATTTTAGTTTTATAATTACTGTCAGAAAGCATGTTATTTACCATTTTTATTTTATAGATTGAAAAACTGAATCTTAGCTTGTTCAGGTTTTTTAAGAGCTTATTAATGGCAACATAAGTTCATGCTTTCTTTTTGACTTTAATCTAGTGCTTTCTGTCAACTAATGAAATAATTATTGTTACTATTGTTGCCATGAAGTAGGATGAATATCACTGTGTACAAAAGAAGTAGGAAACATGTTACTATCCTTAAAGACTTTTACCAATTTGGATTGCATAGACAGAAATACAGTATAGACTCAAGAACTTGATCCTGCATTCATTGGTGAATCTGAGAGAAGCTCATAGAAGGTTGACTTGGAAGAAGTGGACCTTGAGGAGGTGGGACCTGATCTAGTCCCTAAAGGATTCAATTTGAACTGGCAGGTGGTAGTTGAGGGAGAGTGTGCATTTCAGGCGATATTAGCATGCCACAGGAAGACCCAGTGACTGCAAAGACATTCATTGCATTCTTTATAATAGTTTTAATATTCTCATTTTAATCCATGTGAATAACTTTGGGCAAGTTACTTAGTCACTCTTGTCCTCTTTTTCTTTAGCAGCAAGGAGGGAATAACAAAGCAGGGCTGCATTACAGGGAAACCAGGAGGCATCGTGAATACGAAGCATTATAAAGAGTTTTATTCACATAAAGGGGAAGGAGAATATGCTCCACAAAATTCTACAGCCAGAATTTCAAAGCATCATTGTTGCCTAATGACGGTTTTAGCTTTGCCCTCAGTGAATATATAGTTGGAGTTTTGCAACTGAAAAATATCTTTGTTATGTTTTGCCGGGATCAAAGCACACATAAAGCCTGATCAAATGGAAAAAAAGGCACAAGATACAGGCGAGCGCCTCAGCATGACAAAGAGCGGCCCTCAGGTTTTTGCTAATGCCCTACCCGGTTCAAATGTTCTGAAACCTTTGTAAGCAGAGACTGAAAATCCAACAAAATTACCATATATGTATCTTATCCAAAACAGTTGCTCATGCCTTACTGGAGATCAGAGTTACCTCAGATAGAAAGACCTGAGCCATTCCCTCCAACAGGGTGTGAGTCCAGGCTGCCAGGGAAGAAATATTTGTTTGAAAAAAAGTGAAACTGGAAAAACTGAGAAGATTTTAAGAGAGGGTGAAGATGAAGAAATCAGTTAAAGTAAGAATGAGTCAGTGTAAGGAAATCCAGATTTTTCAATCTTAGGTATACAATGGACTCCTTAAGAAAAGGACGCTTTGTAAACAGAAAGAAGTATCTTATGAGTAATTTATCAATTGTTTGCCTATAAATGAGAGTTGTAATGAGAACCAAAGAAAGTTTTCTTAAAATGAGTGAGCTTGGTGTTTTAACACTGGATAGAGGGACAGCCTGTTCTCCTAGGCTGCAGTTTCTAAGGGCACCCATACACACTGAAGTTACCTTTTGTCATGATTCGAGACAGAAGTGAAAGCAGAAGCTGTTACCATTCATTCTGTACATTCCTACCAAACCTGGAGAATCATATTGTGATGCATACTTCTAGCATTATTGGCATCTTATCTTCTTCTTTAAAGAACTAATTAATGTCTGGTTCTTAATTTTGACTTTCTGAACTTTCTCTTTTTTTTTTTTTTTTTTCAACAATTCACTTAAGATCTTCTAGGGTCATCATATATTTTTTTCCTGCTTAAAGGACAATTCTTTGGGGTCTTGAAGTCCTTTTGCTACACATATGGGCTATATACAATAGGACAGATGGAAAAGTAGGAAATTCAGTTCAGAAAGGATAAGTGGTACTTGAGCTCAAAACAAAAAAATGAAACAAAACCCACCTAATTTGATTGTCTATTTTTTTTCTCACTGGAATGACTATTTTTGTAACAGGATTCAACTGTATTGTAAACTTCTAAGGCAAATTTTTTTATGCCTTCATTTTATTTCTTATCCCCACCTCAATATTTAGGATAAAGTCTTATCCTTAGAAAATGCTCAATAAATATAAATTAATTGAATGATTATTTGCTTATCAAATTGATGGGTTAGTCAATATGCCATTGACATTGCTTGACTTCTGAGAACATTTGGGGGTTTTCAATGGAGACACAGGGAGGCCTTCAGCGGCCATGCCATATTTATCTTCATCTCCCTTATACGTGTTAACCTCACGCTCTGCTCAGTGATTCCTGTAGGTAGACGCTCCATTTCTGTTTATTGAATAAAAAATAGTTTCTATTGTAGAGCAATAGCTCCTCAATTAAGTTTTGTTATGAGAACTTGTACCACCAGATTAAATTTAAAAACAACACCAAATTGTTGCTATATGACCTGGCCTTTCAGAACTGAGAATCTAATATAATAATAAAAGGTTATTTCCTTCAGGGTGTATTATCTCTCTAGCCAGATGCTCATTGTTACATGCATGACAAGCTCCTTAGAGCTAAAACGTTCTCCCTTATGTGGATGGAGGAAAAAAATGAAAACCACTTACCTGGTCAACATTATTTCATAGGGTGCTGAGGAATAAATCAGGCTTGGCATGACCTTCATTGAAATTTCAGATTTATTTACAGAGGTTTGTGCTGATCGCTTTATCTACTGGAGGCTTGGTTTCCCCTTGGTGACTCATAAGTAATGTGGTCCACGCAAACCCGTGTAAATAGAGCTAATATTTCAAGGGAGGTCATGCTATATACTCTTCCCCTGAGAATAGATGATGGCTGACTGCTGGGCTGATGCAAAATTTATCTTCGTGAAGGAGGAGAGGGAGTGTGTGGTCTAGAGGGCAGTATCCAGGGTTTGTGAACCCAAAGAGGGGCTGAGATACACTGGGTCCAAGTGTTTGTGTTGTGTGTTTCTACTTATGGGCAAAGATTAACAAAGGAAAACAAAATAACTCACTCAAGTCAAGGCTTCAGTAGTCTACAAAGTCATCATTGATTTTTCTCACTTTATTTATATTCATCTTTTGCCTCTGAACCACTAAATCCAGTGGTCTCCAAAGAAGAGTTTGGACTCATCAGTGAATAGATCTGTAGCCTGGTTGCCTCTATCATTTCCATTTCTTTTCCTTTATTCTACTTTCAGTCTCTTACCATGTCTCTTTTTCCCTGCCTTCTAATGTTTTCCGCTGGGATTTGTTGCACATAGTAGCTTCTATACCCTAATTCTACATAGACCTCTACAATCAACAGCCTCCTAATTTACCATCCAGAGACTTCTCCATACATATGGAGAGATACCCACCCAGCTACTTGCAAGTATGAGGTGAATGCAAGGCTTTTGGAAAATGAAGACAAGCTTCTTTCCATAAAATGTGTAAAATACAAAATCCTGTGCTCTAGGATTTCTTACATCTGCTTTATAACATATGATTGTATTAAACCTTCTAAATGTTATTAAGATGTCTAGTAGTAAGTCAGATAATTGTATAAGAGATAATCAAGAAATACACATTAAGGGTACTCTATGACCTTAGTGTGAGATAAGGATCTTATCCTCATGTAGATTACAATGAATGTGTTTGGGTAAACAAGACTAACACTCTGGGGCAGGGGGATACTGAAAAAACACAAGTCTGTATAGAATTTTCTGTGTGGTGTGGGCTTAAGTGACATTCTATATACATATGTGGTCATGCCACTCTTCTTAAAATCATCCTGAGGGATAAAATCCACACCCCTTTACAGTTCTTGGATCTATAAGAGCTTTGCAACCTGGCCCCAGTTCATCCAACCATGTCTCCATGCCAAGAAACTG
The DNA here is from genome assembly GCF_018350175.1 of Felis catus. Classification (NCBI taxonomy): domain Eukaryota; kingdom Metazoa; phylum Chordata; class Mammalia; order Carnivora; family Felidae; genus Felis; species Felis catus. Next base: position 62,467,849 of record NC_058379.1, on the reverse strand, counting down.
TGTTCCAGCTTCACTAAACACATCTAAACTACTATTATATTTATTCAGGGATGAAAAAGCTGACGATAAATAACTTGTATAAGATCATAAGGCATATTAGTTATAGTCACTTGACATGTAAGGTCCTTTCCAAATGTATTACCTTATTACCTTTATCTTCTTTCAGCTTGGGATGTCTTCCACTACTGTGTCTGACTGGCAAATATCAGTGTCTCAAATCGTCCCAGAGCTGAATGAGTTATTTCTTGTTCTGAGCTCATATAGCACTTGCTTCTACTTCGCTGCATTTTAAGTCACCTCTTTAACACTCTCCCCCACAAGACCATGAGCTTTTTGAGGGCAAATGCTGTGTTTTATTCACTGTGGATTCCCCAGTGCCTAGCACCAGAATGTTTTATGGGTGTTTTAAAGGTGAGTAAATTCTCAGAAAGTGGCAGCATGATCTGCTAAATGAGTAGAGAATTCAGCCACCTCATGAGATCTAAGAGCTACTAAATAGAACCTTCACATTAAAATATCCCCCCTCATCCTGCCTCTGTCACAAGAGAATCCACACATACCTCTTGGGGCTGAGGTTGCTATGGTCCTGATCCCGTGACCTGGGGCAAATTACTTACCCTTATATTTATTGTAGTATCTTGTATTGTCTTTATCTGCATCATTTTCAGCAATAGCAGCAACAAGGCACATGTCTATAGGGTCTTATGCCAGGTATTGTGGGTACAGACAGTCATAAAACCTGTCTTTGCCTTGAAGAATCTAATATAATAGTAGAAAATAGAAACAAATGTTATATAATAGCACAGAACTTTCCATGTAATACACCCATCTCAGAACATTTTAAAAATGAGGAGTGCTATGGATAAAAGGTGCTATATCCACTTTTTGGAGATTTTTCATGTGCAGTAACAGGATAGAAGCTTTTTGAAGTTTTGTGATAAAAATATCTATTTAATATTTTTAATATCTTTGTACTATCTCTTTTTTATTGAGATATAATTACATATAGCAACATATACACTTTTTAGATACAGAGTTTAAGTTTTGACCAGTGGATACTCTCCTGCAACCGAAACCCTAACGATCTAGAATATTTCTGTTATGCCCAGAATTCGTGATCCCCAAAGACCACCAGGGAGCTGAGTCCGATGCAAAAGCAAAGAGCCTTTATTCAAGCTAGCTCGAGCTCAATCCCCTACCTGCACCGACGCAGCGGAGAGATACCGGAGAGAGCGAGTTTCAAAAGCACAAAGGTTTTATAGGGATCATGGTCTTAGCCGATTGGCTGGGGAAGGATCGTGGACTCAGCCGACTGGCTGCCAAAGTGTGGTCCCAGATCAGCAATTATCAGCGTCACCTGGAACTTGTTAAAAATGCAAATGTTGGGCCTGGTGGTCACAGACCTACTGAATCAGAAACTCTGGGGGTGGGGCTCAGCAATCTGTGTTTGAACAAGTCTTCCAAGAGATTCTGATGCACCTGAAGTTGAAGAACCACTGTGTCTGAGGATCTCTAACATGTTTGGCCTCAGTGTATACAGAACGTTTCTCACTGGTCACCTATGAACCATTGGCTGTCAGCCTTGCTGTGCTATATAAATACCTAGCACCAAACACCATCCCCAGAGACTCTGAATAATTGGTTTGGGGAGGGGTAAAATGCTCCCAGGTCATTCTAAGCCTGGACAGGGTTGAGGGTTCCTGCCTCTGGCCCCTACCTGAGAGAAGCCCTCCCTCTTCTACTCACACTTTCCACGCCTCTCACACCCCCCTTCCTCCCACCTCAGACTTCGGAAGAATGCATCAATCGGTAGTCTGCTTTCGTAGAAAACGTAAGTTACTCAAGGGGAGGAGGCGTGTTCTGAGGTTTGAGCAGGAACTTCTTTCTGTGGCCACGTTGGGGACATAGTCACTAGTCAGCCGGCCTAGGTCTGCTCTTTCAATTTGTATCGCTCTAGAAAGCTTTCTCATGATTCTTGCCACTCAATCCTCTTCCTCCTAACCTGCCCTGCCCCCAGGAAACCACTATTCTGATTTCTACCCTCATGCACAGAGTGGTTTTGCTTGTTCTTCACACTCACTAGGCAACCCTTATTAAATGTAATATTTATTAATATTATACATTTATTATATTGTGAAACATGCTTTGAAAATGCTAGGTCATCCCTTTTTAGTTTTAATGGATTTTCATATCCATTATCTGATTTAATTCAAAATAATAAGCATGCTGTAGGTGTCGAATGAATGAGTGATTCAAAAGGTGGTTGCTATAGGAATTGAGATGAAAACATGTCACTTAGGGTTTAAGTTGGGACAGCTTCCCAGTGGTTATTAGCCAAACTTCACCTGGACCTTCCCGATGGTAGGATGTAGACAGGTGGAGAAAAATGGCAAAGGAGTTCCAGGACTTAGGAACAGGGTGGCAAAGACTTAAAGGAAGGCCACATATGTTTTAGATTAGAAGAGCAGCAGCAGAATAAAGCCCTGGGAATAATGCTGCAGTTCACACATCCTAGATTCTGCTCTGGAGCCCTGAGGGCACTGCACTCTGTGACCTGGAGAGGGAGGGACTGCTGCTGGATCTGGGTAAGGTTGGCTCCCTGCATTGGTTTTCTGAGAAGTGTTTCCTCAGCAGGGCTGAGGTTACCATAACCTTCTTGTAAGGACTCATGTTGGATTTGAGTTCTGTTTTTCTCTTGTACTCAGGGACAACGTATAGCTATTGTTGGAAGAGGTTGTGAGACGACGTGACAGCGGATTGAGACGAGAGGTGGACCCCTGCAAGCGGGGCGCTCCCTACCCTTTCACCCCTCCACGACCTCAGCACGTACTTACGTTCTGCCCCACCGGCCCTCAGCGAAGCAGTCCTCCAGCGCGCAGCTGCGAGTGAGTGAGCACGTGGTGCGCAGACCCTCTGGACGCATGCGCACCGGCACCCAGTTCCTCCCTGGTGTGAGAGCCTCAGACCCTGCAGGGGGAAGGTGCGCTGTTCTGAGGCCCCTGGACAGGCAAGCCTCCTGGGTGAGTTCCCCGCTGCGAAACATGCCACCTGCTCCGGGTGGGAGGGGCTGGCCTCTCGACTCCCTCCGTGCCTGCCGTGCACTACGCCAGTTTCCAACTGCACCCTGGAACTCCAGAGATGTGAAACACCAGCTACCAACAAAACTTTCCTGGTGTTCATTGCTCTTTTAGTAAATTTTATGGGGAGCGGGGGAGGGAAGCTGCTCACAGCTTTGTGCCTAAATTTTATCGTAGGGGAGATGTTTGCAAAGATTGCTCGTGTCTTGGAAGTGTGAGGAGTCCGGATTTTCCTAGGGCAGTTTCTTTAAGGTTTTTTTTTTTTTTTTGAATTTATTTTTGACAGAGACAGAGTGTGAACGCAAGCTGGGGAGGGCAGAGAGAGAGAGGGAGATACAGAATCCGAAGCAGGCTCCAGGCTCCAAGCTGTCAGCACAGAGCCTGACGTGGGGCTCGAAATTAGGAACTGTGAGATCATGACCTGGGTCGAAGTCAGATGCTTAACGGACTGAGTCACCCGGCAGTTTCTTTAAAGACCACTGTCTTCTCTAGCCACAGGGCTGTCCTCCCAGGGGTGTGCTTATCTCCCTTCTCTGGGCTGTCCCTTACTCAGACCTCCTTGGGCCTTCAGAGGAAGGAGGTGTTAGGGAGAAAGGACTGTGGACTGAGAAAATGTATTCTCTACTGGTAGCTTTCTTGGTTCATACCACCTACTTCCCAGAGAATTCCTCTCCAATAGGTGAGTGGGTTTTTTTGTAAGTAATTCATACAGTGGGATCACATCGTTTATGCTGAATCACCGACTCTCACAATTTTGTACAGTGCCTTATATTTGTTTTCCATAATTAAAAATAGTAATAAGAAAAGAGAAATACATACAGACAATACAATGTGGTCAACATTGCATGGAAGAGGTGCTGCCTTAAATAGCAGCAAAGAGGAAAATGGATACATTGTAAGGTTAATTCTTTTTTTTTTTAATATATGAAATTTATTGTCAAATTGGTTTCCATACAACACCCAGTGCTCATCCCAAAAGGTGCCCTCCTCAATACCCATCACCCACCGTCCCCTCCCTCCCACCCCCCATCAACCCTCAGTTCTCAGTTTTTAACAGTCTCTTATGCTTTGGCTCTCTCCCACTCTAACCTGTTTTTTTTTTTTTTTTCCTTCCCCTCCCCCATGGGTTTCTGTTAGGTTTCTCAGGATCCACATAAGAGTGAAAACATATGGTATCTTTCTCTGTATGGCTTATTTCACTTAGCATCACACTCTCCAGTTCCATCCATGTTGCTACAAAGGGCCATATTTCATTCTTTCTCATTGCCATGTAGTACTCCATTGTGTACATAAACCACATTTTTTTTTATCCATTCATCAGTGGATGGACATTTAGGCTCTTTCCATAATTTGGCTATTGTTGAGAGTGCTGCTATAAACATTGGGGTACAAGTGCTGTAGGGTTAATTCTTGATAGAGTAAATATTAGTTGTATTTTTGGCAACTTTCTGCTTTCTACACCCTGTCCATCTGAGCCTTTGTGCCCTTCTATTACTTTCCAAAGTTGTCTGCACCACATTGGTCCTATCCTGTGGTAAGAGCAACAGAGAGAAGACTGTGAGAAGATAGGATGGGTGGTCCTTTCAGATGAAGTTCATGCCCCTCCTTTATCTATTATAGACATGAAAAATAAACATAAAATGATAAAATATTAGAGACTTTCCATATCATGTATCCTTCTACCCTCATTTCACAGACAAGGGAATAGGCGTTAAAAAAAAGGAAGTGCCTTGTTAAGTTCTCAGTGAGTTATCTGTAGGACCAGAGTTAGCACTCGGCTTCCTGGCTCCTTCTTTATAGGCCTTTACCCTGCACCCTGGTGACTTATGAAACAGAGAGGCAGTGGCTGTGTGCATCGTCTTCTAGTAGGGGAACATACTGTTCCCTCCCTCTGGAACTCCATCTCTCCAGCCTCTACCTAGCTGCCTCCTCCTCCTTTCCTGTCTAAAGTAAAATATGACTTCTTCATAGAAAGTGTTCCTTTTAGTTCCAGGCTGCCTTCCACACTCTTCAGAAGAGGGCTGGCTTTCTTGCTACATGTTATACATCGAATTACCTGTTAACTCTTCTCCCTGCCCTACTGTGAGCTGAACATGGACATAGTGCCTGACACATAGTTTATGTTCAGTGGATATTTGTTGCTTGAATGAATGAATGTGGATTGAGCCCTTAGGTAGGCCTGTAGGTTTCAGACACTTTCACAGAAACACATTGTGTATAGCAGATAGGCATATGATTGTTAGTTTTTTTTTTTTTAATTTGGTTTTTCTTGTTGTTCAGACAACTCTGATTAACTGAAGCAAACATGAAATTTAATGGAAGGATACAGCTAACACACAGAGAAGGCTGAGGACCAGGCTTGGAAGAAGACAGGAACTGAGCCAGCTCTGGAGGAGCAGAAACGGTAATGACTGAAACAGTCTCTTAGCAGGGAGAGCTGGGTCAGGGACCGTGGCTATAATCAGTGAATTCCTGCTATTTAAAATCTCTACTGTCTCTGAGCAAGTTTCATGTGTCAGAGAAGGAGCGCACAATTAGCATAAGGTTGAGTCTGCTTTTTGGCCCATTGGGGAAAGAGTAGATTTCTCAAAGAAGATCCTGTTAGGAAAGAGGAATGAATGCTGAGTGGCTGAGAAGGAAAAGCAAAATAAGACACATGTCCACTCCATATATACATAGATGGACTGTTTCAAGTCTTTCTGTGCTTTCACAGCCTGGGCGAGGTGTCCCCCAGCACACTGGACACCTCTCACATGGGGGTGCAATTCTGCCAAGATCTCTTCCCCATGAGTGTGTGAGCCCCTGAGGCCTGGCATATAGTTGGTATATGATAAACATGTGCTGAATGAATGAAAGGATGAATTTTAAATAGGTGAGATGGTGATCATCAGAGAGAGGTCTCAGAGAGGATGCCAGAGACAGAGATAGTAATGAAGATATAGGCAGTAATAAACATCTGACTTCAGGTATATATTTAGTTCTTAATTATATCTCATAACAACCTTCTAAAATAGGAAGGACAGTTATATTCCTTGTGTTACTGATAAAGAAATTAGAGTAAATGAATTTACTCAGAGTCACAAAGCTAATTACTTACAAAGCTGGGATCAGCATACAGGTTGCCTGTCTCCTACTCCAGTGCTTGATATAATGGGTTGAATAATTATTTTTAATGTTTTTATTCAAATGTTTGGTGATGGGTGATACGTCAGATGAATAGGGGGTTTTGTAATGGAACAAAAGAAGCTTGAAGACATTTGAAAATAATGAGCAGTCTTGGAAATGAAACTATTGAGAAGTACCATGTTGATGTGTGTATAGGGTATGAGAGCAGAGAGGGTATTGTTTGTGTGTGTGCAAAGTGGAAGATATAGGGTAGAGATTATCATGGAAAAAGGACTCTGGGATAGGGAGTAAAGAAATAAGAATGTTGTGAAGTCTTTAAAAGTTCCATGTCATTGCTCCTATTCCTGAATATTTAGGTTTTTTTTTTATTGTTGTTGCCATTGCTGTTGAATTATTATATCATAAGGAATTATTGAAATAAATGCCTTTGGTTTTGTATTACACAATGTATACCCCAGCAACAACAGCAACAACAGAAGATGAGAAACAATTATTGAAAAGAGAAACTTGTGTTCTTGGAGAAACAGTTTATGAAAAGAGTAGACTCATTAAACACACATTCAAGATATTTTAGATTGAGTAGTCCTGTGGTACACAAGTATTGCTGTGGGATGAAAAGCCCTTTAGAGAATACTTATGAATACCCTAAATATGGACACCGGACTTTTGAAGGGGGGGCCAGGGAAGTTTCTTATATACCCGCAGCACAGTTCAGGATCCTACAACTCTCCTGATTGGGGAAAAGTGGATCTTTGCTGTACTAGCTCATGTGGGTGGGTTACTTCACCAACTTTTGTTGTTAGATGCTGTTGTGGAGGCATAATGTTATGTAAACCCTGCCATCTCCCAGCTTTGGTAGGAGAAACAGGAAGCATTTCAGTTCAAAAGTTTATTTTCCAGTCAACTCATTCTCAACTCCTTGTTTTAGGTTAGACTTGTCATCTTCAAGAATTATTTACAAATCTAGATTCTTAGGTTATCTGTGAGGATTAATCTAAGATGGAGAAGCTTTTTCTAATCTCCATTAGTGACTCCAACATGCATATCCATGTTGGTGTATTGACTTCCGTATGTGAGAGAGGAAGGGAAATTACTGGAAAGAAACAAGAACAATGACTATGGTTAGCCCTAATTCTCTAGGATCTTAGGACAATAGTATAGAGGTTTTTAAAAAAATTAAAAATACAGCTACCAAAAAAAAAATAGAGTTACCATTTGATCCTGCAACCCCACTTCTGGGTATATATCCAGTGGAAATAAAGACAGTATCTTGAAGAGACATCTGCACTTCCATGTTCACTGCAACATTATTCACAATGGCCATGATATACAAACAACCTAAGTGTCTGTTGAGGGATGAATGGATAAAGAAAATGTGAAACACACACAGACACACATATACACACACACTGAAATATTATTCAGCCTTAAAAAAAGAAGGAAATCCTGCTATTTATGAAAACATTGATAAATCTTGAGAATGTTATGCTCAGCAAACTAAGCCAGACACAGAAAGACAGTTATTGCATAGTCTCACTTATATGTAGAATCTAAAAAAGTCATACTCATAAAAACAGAGAGTAGAATGGGCTGGGATATTGGGAGATAATAGGTCAAAGTGTACAAAGGTTAAGTTATGTTAGATGAATAAGTTCTGGAGATCTAATGTACAGTGTGATGACTATAGCTACTAATTCTGCATTATATATTTGAAATTTGCTAAGACAGTTGATAGATGTTCTCACCATGCACACACAAAAATCATAACTATATGAGGTGGTGGATATTTTAATTAGTTTAATTGTGACACTTCACAATGTTTGCATATATCAAAATGTCACATCTATGTAAGTGTATATAATTTTTATTTGTCAAGTATACCTGAATAAAGCTAGAAAGAAAAAAAAAGATTGGAGCAAACTAATTCTCAGTTAAATATTCCTGCAAGTGAAAAGGTCAAGGGAAAGGCAAGAAAGAAAGAAAACCAGGGGCATATGGGGACCTCAGCATGAGGTGGACATGACCTGTAGGCAGTAGCCCTGGATGGAAAAGGGGCCCCAAAGAAATCTTCTGCTAGAACAAAGAAAATGATCATACTCAGTCTCATTGGATCCTTGAGAAACTCACCTTCCCTTTAAGGAAGGGGAGATGGGAGAAGTAGGAGGGGGAGAAGAGAAAATGTTAGAATTCATTGTTGGCAGCATTTTTGATAATGAGAAAGATGATTCTATTCAGAGATTCAACTTCAAAAAATAAAATAAAATGGTGTTCTGTCTTTTGGCAGTAGGGAAGTTTAGTAACTAGTATAAAGAAGGAAAAATCAACACTTAAACGTGATGTTTTACCTTCTCACCTCAGTTCTTTTAGACCTAGTTTTTCTGAGACAGAAGAGGAAAGTCCCATTTCCCCTAAAATTCTTGCAGACTGTAAATGTAACAGGAAAGGATTCCTGAGATGTATATTTCTCTATACATATATATACATACATATATAGATGCTTTCTATAGAGAGCAAAAATTAGCATTCAGCCTCCTTGTTACAAGTCCCATTTTGATCTTTTTTTAATTGCCAGTGAAAAAGTAATGAAGAGCAATTCTAATTTAGCCACAAAAATCCTACAAATGATAAAAAAAAAAGGTTGAGCTGACAGGTGTGCTGAAAATGGTCATGTCGTTCCTCTCACTTTGAGTCTAACTACAGCTAATAATGGTCTAGAGTCATCCTTTGAACTGTTCATGGTATCTTTCATCTGGAGAGTTCAAAGCCCTTTACAAACAATAAATAATTAGATCTCACAAAAGTCCTCAAAGTAGGAACATGGGAATTACCCTGTACCCATTTTACAGTTGAATAATGGATCACCCTAGGCCCAGAGTTGGCCATGGAACCACAGTCTTCTCTGAGTCCTCTCCCCTTGATTTCTTTCTTATGCTGGGGGCCTCTCAGCCCCCTGGGAAAAACTGCCTCCACATTCTCATCTTTACCCTGTGCCAAGCCCACTGATTTAAACACCTTTCCATTCCATCTTCCACTTCTTATTGTCCCTCTCTTTTGCTTGCTTCTTGAATAATCATTGTCTCCGTGCTTTGTGAGAATTTTTATGTCTCTGGTGTACCTTGAACTTAATGAATTAGAATAGGACTTCTACTCCTTCCCTGAAAACAGTTAATGAATAAATGTTTCCTGGTTACCTCCTATGTCTGCTTAACGGTGGCCCAAGGACTGCAGGTGTTACAGCATAAAACACAGATCGTCCTTGTGGAAACTGCAGGCAGGTGAAGGAACAGGACTGAGACCCAGGGTACAGCAAGGAGCCAGGCCATGCATCAAAGGCTTCATCGTGTGTTATCAAGTCCTAGGGATCCAGGAATTCAGAAGGAAGGGCTGGGGGTCAGATAGGCTTCTTGGAAGATCTTGGGTTTAGTGACAGTTTTGAAGACTAGGTAAGTAGATTTAGGAGAGGCTTTCCACGCCCAGGGCCAAAAGGTACCCTGAGATGCCAGGGAGATGGGTTGTTAGGAGATGATAACAGAAAAATTAAAGTTTTTCTGTAGCATGCGGCCTAGGCCCCTGAGCATTTGAGCTACTCAAGAAAATGGGGTGTTTAACTGAACATGTAGTAGTGGGTACAGAGCTCAGCACAGCCCTCTGTTCACAGTGATTGGAAACTTAATCTAGTAACCTGCAAAGAGGAGATTTGCTTCCTGTCACGCAAACTAAAGGTAACATTCTTTTAATGCAATTGTTTATTCTCATTTTGTTTTAACTTCACTCCAATGCTTGGGATCTTGAAGCTTGCTTCATGTATGTCAAAAGGGAGGGCTCTGCTATATATCAGTATCTCTAAATATAAGGCAGTCTAAGCCAGGGTTCATATATAAATGAGTATCCAAGCAAGAGAATTTTTTTTTCAGGGGTCTTTGTTCAGTGCTGGCTTTAGGAGGAGATAAAATATGAGCTGAACTTGGGTTTGAATCAAAAGAGAGCAGGGCTTGGGAGGAATTCATTCCTGGGAGGAATGAAATGAGGATGTGCAATGTGGCAATAGGAGGTGATTATCTGTAGGAATATGTAGCGCTTTGCGGTTTTCAGAAGCTTTTTTTTTTCTATCTACGGTATTTCACTTGATCCTATGACATCTTTGGAAAGTTAGGCATCACAGGTTTTATAACCCCATTCTATAGATGAGGAACGTGAGAATGGAGAGTTTAGGTTTTCCTTAAAGATGATATAGCTGTCTAGCAGCAGTGTAGGTCTAGAATCTGACTTTTTCTCTCTTATTCTGGGGCTCTTCCTCTGCTAGTGAGCTGTGGAGCAGTGTGGGGCAGTGAAAAGTTCCTGTACCAGTCAGGTGTCAGATGATGTTTCTCTTCCTGACTCTAGGAAGAGGGAAGCAGCCGAAGAATCCAGGAGGCAAAGTTGGTCCAGGCTCTGTGGACTGGGACCTCTGCCTGAGCTGGTATTTTAACAATGTTTCCCTGTTAGACAGCAAACTTAGTGCAGGGCCACGCACACAGTAGGTGTTCCATAAACATTTGTTGATGCTGTAGACTCAGTACAACTGGCTCACAGCAGGCCCACCGTACCTAATCGCCCCAGAAAGGAGTGGGAAGAGATTGAAAATAAAAATCTCATCAATAATAGAATCTGTTGTTTTCCCTCCTCTGCCCAGGGAGACTTTGGTTCCTCAGTTGCATTTCCAGTATTTTAAGATGGGAATAATTTTCACAGTGGCAGGTTCAGCTGGTGAGATGCTGTTTTAATACGAAGGAAAATGCTAGAATAGAATTTAAGAATATTAAGAAGGGATTTGGTTTCTGACAGAAATATTAGCTGTAAAGGCCGGTATGAAGATTTTAGAGAAATTTAATTAAAATTTAATCTTCTTTCTAATTAAAGTTTCCTTTAATTAAACTTAAAATTAAATTTACTTTAATTGGAGGAATTTAAAGGGTATTACCTTTTGAGTGTCAATCATTTTGAAAGAAAAAATTTATGCTGCTTTGTCTAGTTTAAAATGAGGATTGGTGTCAAATTTCTAGAAAAGTAATAAAAATATTGTATTTAAATACAAATCAGCTCTCCTTGGTATTTGGTTCCCCATTTGCCTGGTTCAAAAACATTGTCTTGAGTTGTGGTTTTCCTTTATGTTGGACATCTCTGGAGAAGGTCAGGTTTAGACCATCAAGGGCTACTGTATGACAGTTCTACATTTATTTCTCCATTACTCAGGCTCCCAAGGGAGCTGCCTTCCCTTCTGGCTATATTGGTCTAAGTCTCCCTCATGCTTTTTAAGGAGAACCTACTCAATCCATAAGTCTGGGGAAATGCTTGCCTCCTGTCTTTCTCTGGGGCTCCAAGCCCCTTTCGTGCTCATTCCTTCCCCCAAACCTTTTTTGTGTGATATATTAGAATCTTTTCAAGCCCAAATGCCCTCCCTTCAAAAACTGAGGTTGAAAGTGAGTTAATTTCTTCTTCTAGGTTGGCTCCCACTTATTAATTCACCATTTACAACAGTAGCATCTTAATCATTTGATAAATCCTTCATGGTAGCCAATGCAGCCATAACTTCAGTAGGCCCTGATCTCCTTTCTAGATTGGTGAGAGCAATAGCCTCTAATGGCCCTGTTCCCCATTCTCTTCCCCATCTATCCTGCATGCTATTCCCAAATCATTGGTCTAAAAATATCTCTCTTTGTCTCCTGAAAACTCCAAACTTCTAACCCTGGCATTCAACAACTCTAACAGTTTGGCTTCAGTTTACCTCTTACACATTCATCTCCCTTGACTTTGTACTTAGTCTTCTCCCACCATGCTAGTTACTCATCTAAACATACCTCAAGCTTTTTTCCATACTGTTGTTCCGGCCTAAGATGTTTCCTGTTTAAGATCCTGATGAAATTTTAAATCATTCACAAAGCAACCCCTTATCAATCTGGCCTGGCATGATGACTCATTGTTGTGTACCCTTGTGATGTATATTGTGCATACTAATGTTTGTATCCTTTATTCATATGTATTCTATGTTTGACAATTTCTGAAGCTTGAAATGTGTTATCTTCCCATTTGATCACTTGAGCCATATGTGCAGTATGTCACAGAAATACTAGTATTCATATTTCATATCTGACCAATATGAAGCTCCAAAAGGTTTTGGCTTCCTTAGGATCTTACAGCCTATGAGTAACAGAGTGAAGATTAGAACTCAGGTTCTCTCTATCCATACAGTTTCCAACAAAACTCTGGATTTTGGCTTCAAATCTTCAAATAGTTTAAATACTTAAGAAGAGAGGACAAAAAGCCTTTTAAGGATTCAGATTTGAGAGCTGTTGGGACTTGCTGAGCTAGTTATATAGTTAATCTTTTGCTATTATATTCAAAGTAAGTACGACACAAATAAAGATCTTCAAAGGAGAATAAATGACTGACTTGCAATCACTAATGGAGAGATATACTCTCAAGAGCATTTGTTTCCTTCCTTCCTTCCTTCCTTCCTTCCTTCCTTCCTTCCTTCCTTCCTTCCTTCCTCCCTCCCGCCCTCCCTCTGTCCCCTTTCTTCCCTCTGTCCCCTTTCCTCCCTCCTCCCTTTCTTCCTTCTTTTGGAAAAGAACAAAAGTAACTGCAGTAAAAGAATGCTGCAGGAAAGGTAAGTGATTAAAGTGGTAGACAAAATGGACCAGGCTTTAAGGACAGTTCTTGTGTAGTTGCTGGGCACCTCAGAAACTACTCACTTGCTTTTGTCTGGAACAAGGAATGGTCTCTGTCAAGGGCAGCCATGGACAGGCTGAATAAACAGGAGGCTAACCACTGTACTTCATGGAATAAGGCACTAATCCAACCAAATAGTTTCTCTTGGAGGAATGAATGCTATAAGCACACAGGGCTGGTGGCTTGCCTGAGGTCATGGTGAGGCCTGGGGTAGATGAACTGCTTTCCTCGGAAGTTGGAAGCCCCAGGACTCAGAATGGCTTTACTGCTCCTGGGGCAGTTGCCTTGCCGTCCTGCTTCCCTTTGTGACCTTACAAAAATGATCATTACAGAAGACATCTGAATATGTCTTATATCTTAAAAACTTAGGATCCTGATTATTTCACTTTATGTCTCAAAATCTTTAAGAATTTTGGATCCAGTACCTTTCAAATGTGATTGATCAGCCTGTTTTTAAGACTGCCTTTCATATACATATTCTTCTAAACATTCCTCTCTTACTTCTGTAAATGAGGAGCCAGTAAGTTTTTTTCTGTAAAAGGCAAGTTAGTAAATAATTTAGGCTTTTTAGGCCCCATAGTCTATACTGTAACCATTCAATTCTGTAAGTGGCTACTTACAGATAACTTTGCACAATAGAGACAGTACAAAATGAGTAAGTATGACTGTGTTCCACTAAAACTTTATTAATGGACACTGAAATTTTATTCAAAGTTTATATATTTCATGTCATTTTCACTTATTCTGAAATGTTATTTGAAATTTTTTTTTTTCATTCACTTACAAATGTAAAAACCATTCTTCAGCCACTGGCTGTACAAAAACATGTGGTAGATCAGATTTGGCCTCCAGGGCCTAACTTTACGGGCCCCACTGTCTCCATAGATATTGTGCTCTTTTCTCACTCGGTCATTTTTATCCCTGGGGATACCTCCTGTTTTCTCACTTCCACATCTTAGTTGATGTTGGTTTCTCAAACTGAAAAATCTTATCCTCAGCCTGGGTTTGTTGAAATTCTGCCTATGTTCAAAATCTAGCTCAAATATAGAATTCAGATTATATTCCAGATTTCCTATTCTTGAGGCATACTAGGAATAGGAAGTGGTTAAGACTTTGAAATCACACTACCTGGATCTGAATCCTGGTCTCACTGCTTACTAACTCCATCATCTTGGGCAGCCTAATATTATTAAACCTCATCTGAAAAATGGAGATAATAACAGTACTCAATTCACAGTTCAGAGGGCTATTGTAAGGATAAAATATTATAAGCAAGTAAAGAGCTTAGCACAGTACCTGACCAGGATGAAGTAATTTGTTCATGTTAGCAGTTGTCAGCTCTTGTGTCCTGGGTCCTGTGCTTAATGGTATACTGCCCTTCTGCAGTTTATAGAAGAAACAGTTTTGCAGTGAGAACAAACTCAATGCAATATTCTCTGTTTTAGCAAGTGTCTTCATTCCTATGTCTAATTTCTTTCACTTGGTTTAGAAATAACTTAAAAGAACAAATGTGTTTTTCCCTCCCTTCTCTATGTTCACCTCCACAAAGGAAATGTTGTAATTTTCTCCTTTCTATGTTTCTTTTTTTTTTAAATTTTAGGTTTGTTATATGTGGTGATAGAATTAATGTAGTTTGTTCTTTTAACAAAAATTTATGCTCTCAGAGTCTTATCCGACCACCACATCTTGGTTTGGGCACTAGAACCATCAATTTATATCAACCCAGTTCCAGGAATAATGTTGGTTTATTAATTCTTTCTGTGGAGTATAGAAGCAGGGCCAGGAAACCGCAGAAAGAATTTATTTCCTTTCACTTGCCTTTTGATAAAGTGTAAAGAACATCAGGTAATTAGGAGTAGGAGGGTAAGACTTTTTTTTTAATTTAAATTTACTTTAAACCATGTCAGATACAAGTTGGAAACCAGTTTAAACTTTTTGAATTCAAGTGTAGTTTTTCATAATCAAGGATCTTTGCTTTCTATGGTTACTTCATCTATCATTTCACTCATTCAGGGCATTTAATGAACACTTAGAGTTCACCTTAGCTAGGTTGTCTAGGGGAAAGAAGATAAATGAGGGATAGTCATAATTAACTCTAGTAGCTTCAGGCCGTGAGAGTACAGAACCATACAAACAATGAACTATAACATCAGTCAGAGTGAAATGCCCTGGGTTAGGCACACAGCCACTGTGTGTAGGAAGGAGTAGCTAATAGTGGTAGTCCAAGGGGAAGAAGCTCAAGGGAAGTTGGATGTGTCTGAAGATTCGTGAAAGGGCTCCCCCAGCTAATGGAACAGCATACTGTGAAGATGTATGGCAATTTCAGGAACAACAACAACAACAACAACGACAGTAGCTTGTTTGAAAAGAGCAAATAATCTGCAGAGGGATATGAGAGAGGAGACTGAGAAATCCACACCCACCACTGAAAAGCCTATCATATCCTTCTTGGAAGAAGGCAAGGACACCCAACTGAAGATGATAATTATCTTTTTAATTCAGAAAATTTACAGAAAACGTTATTTATAGAACCAGATATTGACATACGAACATTCCTGATTGTTCAATGGTAATCTATAGGAATTGTGATCACCAAAAGGAATTTCTAAGAATGAAGCATACACCTTTTAAAAAGCATTGTCAAGTTCTCCCTCTCTGCTTCAAGCAAAAGAATCATAGAAGCTTACAATAGTGGGTTGCCTGGCTAGTTCAAGTTGATAGCATGCAACTCTTAATCTTAGGGTCTTGAGTTCAAGCCCCATTTTGGGTATAGAGATTAATTTTTAAAAACTTGGAATAGAAAGCAACCATAGATTTCCTCTGATCCAATATATCTAGACATTTTAAAAAAAAATTAATGTTTACTTATTTTTGAGAGAGAGAGAGAGAGAGTGCGTGTGCAAGCGAGCAAGTGGGGGAGGGGCAGAGAGAGAGGGAGACATAGGATCCAAAGCAGGCTCCAGGCTCTGAGCTGTCAGCACAGAACCCAACGTGGGACTCGAACCCATGAACTGTAAAACCATGACCTAAGCCAAAGTCGATGCTCAACCAACTGAGCCACCTAGGCGCCCCTAAATTGTTAACAATACAAAAGGGAGTATATGTCATACAAAAGATGGTACAAAACAAGATCTGTTTAACTTCATTGTCTGATGAATTAAAATAAAGCAAAGACCCAGCAGAGACCTATGATTATAAAATAAATGAAGACTATCATAGAAATGTATTTTTAGAAGCTGGCAGCAAGCCAGATTTTACCCCTCACAAGTTTCAGGGACTCTTCATCTTGGACATTCTTTATAAGCACTATATTATTATAAGTGGAAAATGCAATGTCTTAAATAAAACTGTATTTAAAATTGGCACCAAAAAATGTACAAAAAATGAATAGCAGATTTCCCCCTGCTCAAAGTCTGAGAATGACAGATGTCCAAATGGGGAAATCTGCTATTACCACGTGCTGACCAGATTGGGCGCTGACCAAATTGAGCCCTTTGAATAGAATGTTACTTCGAGTTTATTTCCGGCACTTTGGGGGTTCATCTTCAGTGACCCTGCTGCTGCAGTTCTTACCATTTCCCACAGAAGCCATCCTGCTGTCTCATTGACTCTTGGTTAGGAGCTCTTCCCTTGCAGTAGAGCATATATTTACCTTCCTTCAATCTCATGTCGTTGTTCTAACTAACACCCTCTTGGGTGAAATAGAACTATTTTTCACCTCTTTTGGGACTTGTGATCTTTCAATATTTGCCCACAGTTCCCTCTCCAGCATTACCACCCCATCTAGATAACTTAGCTCTAATATTAGTATAAATGTTCCCAATTTAAATGCTAAATCAGTAGGTTATTTTTAAAGACTGTGTGCTGGGAGAAGTGAGGAGGGAACAAGAAAAGGCTGTCGATTTAGAGGAGTGGATTGCAAGCCTGCAGAGGTGAACGACTGTGTGTGTCTTGGTGAACTACCTGCCATGTTCCTTGGCTGGTGAAGAGGGGAGAAGTGGCAGTAGTCAACAAGAGACCAATTAAAGTCTGACCTCTTCATCGGCACGGGTCCCGGCTGTGGGTGTCTGGGCCAGGGGGTGGCCTCTAACTACCTCTTAACCTATGCAACTGGTTTAGAAGCTTCTCTTCTGAGATTAGATGGAGGTGGGGGTAGAGGGGCATGCTGGAAAGACACTGTGGCTTGAGAATGGTTTTCAATAACCTGGTCCCCTTTGGAAGCAGACGGTGAAGCTGAGTAAAACCTTCAGGGAGAAAAGCAAGCAGAAGGTACTAGGAGGAAGAAGTGCAAGGGAGCAAAGTAGGCATTGCCAATTTGTTTTAGAGAACACGAGGGAAGAATTTTCAAGGACAAAGGGTGAGAAGCAAAAGGGGAAAGAAATACACACCCTGAAAACACACCACACCACATCACACACACACACACACACACACACACACACACACACACACACACACACACGGGGTTCTCTGGTATTCTGTGCAGCAGGATTGACAGGTTCTTGTCTGCAGGCTCCCTTTGTCATCCAAAATCTATCAAACCGGCAGTTGAGAGAAGGCACTTTTCTGGGATGACAGTGTTAATGATTAAGGACTTTCTTGTTGAGTTTAGCTCTCCTGACAAACTGGTGTTATCATAATTAAATTCACACACCTCCCTCCTACCCTTCAAATTACCATTACATGAGGGTATTTATTTATTTATTTATTTCTGTTTGTTTCAGTTGCTCTTGGCACTTCTCCCCTTGAACTCCTTCCTCTGAGAAAAATTTCTGCGGGATTCAGGATTTTATTTTATTTTTCCCTGAGAAACTACCTTGTTTTCTTAGTCTGGCTGAATAGAAGTTGGATCGTTGAATATTTCCAACACTATCGTGCCAGAGATTTCTTAGGTTGGCCTGGGCACTAGTGTCAAAGGTGAACATTGTGTGAGACCACTACCAAACTTTCTGGAATAATATGCCTTGACTCTAAGAGCTTCAACCTCATCATTAATTAGTTCTGTGTTTTGACCCTATTGAATAGGCATGTTATAGCATAAATTAGTAAGAATGATTGATGTTATAACTTTAAAACAAGGATCTTACCTTCTATCTATTCCACTCTTCAGATTTATTTGCAAATACTTTCCAGCATGTTCCTTTTGATATAATGAGGATAGTTTCTGTGAAGTCGAAACCTTTTAGGCTTCTAGTTGTGCTCATTGATTTTCTCTGCTTTCACTAAGTTTATCCCACTTCTACTCCCTCTCAAGTTCCAAATCAAGGTCTACCTCTTCTAAGAAGCTTTCTATGACTCTGCCTATTTTTGACAAGTCATTCTAGATGACCTTCTCTATGTATGTATATATGTACCTATGTATGTATGTATCACCTGTCTCTTTACCAATTAAATAGACTGTTTTTTTAGAGCACTTTTAGGTTCATAGCAAAATTGAGTGGAAGGTACAGAGACTTCCCACACACCCTTGCCTTCACACATGTACCCCATTTATTTTTCATTCATTCAGAACATTCTTAAATTTTTATAGTTTTGGTGTGTGTTCAATTTTTTTAAAGTTTTATTTATGTACTTTGGGAGAGAGAGAGCGAGGGAGTGCATGCTGGGGTGGGGCAGAGAGAGAGGGAGAGAGAGAGAATCCCAAGCAGACTCCACACTGCCAGCACAGAGCCCCATGTAGGGCTGAAACCCACAAACTGTGAGATTATGACTGAGCCTAAATTCAGAGTCAGACGCTTAACTGACTGAGCCACGCAGGCGTCCTGTGTGTGTTTAATTTTTATCTTTTCATTAGGGAGGGCAGGAGTGTTGTCTTCTCTCAGAGTGTCCCGGGGGATGCTAGTGCTCAAAAATGTCATGTTGGTTGATAATGCCATAATTTTTACTTAGTCGTGAAAAAGGTAAAAATTGGTGGTACATTTCTTCTCTTGTCTTTCTTTTTAATGGTTGTATTGTTGTTTTTATAATATGTTAGAAATAATAAGCACATGGCTAAACATTCATAATGTACAATATCTCTATCCAGATTTAGTCTTGGGGATACACCAACCTGGCTAATCATTTGAAATAAAAGGCTGTTTGTAACAACTGCACTTAGTACACAAGAAACTGTGTAGTTGGTTTTCTTCAGATCCACCCATCCTTTCCCATCTTCTGGAAAAGGAACTTCAACCGATCTTCCACTCATGTTAGAGGGATGCCTTTGTATACCAATGATTATGCCAAATGAAATGAAAAGTTTTAGAAAGTCTCCTTGATCTCTGCTTCCTCACCTGAACAGATCGCTTTAATCTATTTATGCCCAGAGTGGAGGAAAACTCACTCATCTGGGAACCTTATGACTAAGGGTATTGAAAGGAAACTTCAATAATATGATGCCCTCACAAGGGTAGGATCAGAAGTGAACTAATTTTGAATCTTATGCTCCTAATGGGGTAAAAAAAAAGAAATTCTCTATCCAGACAGCACTGTTTTTTTCCGAGCAGGAGTTCGTGAAGTAAGTCCTTAAAATCACATCTGTTCACCTTATGTGACGGGAAGGAGAGGCGACTTCTGAAACAGGGTGATTGAAATGGAAATACATTCAAATAAATGGACTCTGGAGCTCCACTTTGTTCTAAATAACCTCTACTGTAAGTGATCAGCTTATTTGAAAGTATGATGGGTGGGCTATCGGGGCAAGGCTGTATCTGATTTTTTTTTTTTTAATCATTAGTCTATCTTCCTTTTTATTCAACCTTTTGGAATAAGGTCTTACACTCAGGGCACAATACAGGGTGGGGGAGCTGAGCCTTCAAAGGACACTCTGCACGTGTTTCTAATGGGTTTTCAAGTGCATTCTTCTCCCCTTGGACTATGTCTCTTTCAGAACCCCTAGATTTGAAATTTGCTGTATTATCGCTAGGTGGTCAGAAACCAAGGATATGCCATAAGTAGTCCTCTGT
Source organism: Felis catus (assembly GCF_018350175.1). Classification (NCBI taxonomy): domain Eukaryota; kingdom Metazoa; phylum Chordata; class Mammalia; order Carnivora; family Felidae; genus Felis; species Felis catus. Next base: position 62,447,994 of record NC_058379.1, on the reverse strand, counting down.
ATATGAGGAGAAGAAATTAGATTTTATTTTTTGATCAAGAAAGCCATGTGCTCAATATCCTGCAGCAGTAACAATTGCACCTTGCCATAGCACAACTGGCTTCCATGGTTAAAGGTGTCTGAGTTGCATGGGAATGGAGGGTCAGTTACAATGATTTGTACATATTTGCATATGATTAGCTCAGGTTTTTTCTTTATAACCTCTGACTTCACCTTAAAGTAGCCTCAAGTTTTATGTAGCTTGGTCTCTACATTGTCCCTGTTAACTGAGTTGCCTCTTCTATATTTTTGCTCACTTGAGTGAGTGCCCTTTTTTCCATTCTTTGAAGAAGAAAGATGAAGAAAAATTTCCCCTTTATTTAAAACATGGTATCTTTCAGGCATTTATATTTGGGGCTTTACATTCTGCATCTTATTTTATCCTTTTAGCAACCCTAAAAAAAAATAAAATATTACCCTCAGTTTATAGTCAGGAAATTTGAGGCTTAGAAAGGATTGAATTGTCCAAAATTACACAACTTATAAGTGGTGATATCAGGATGCCAATTCTCAGTCAAGGTTCAGCCTTGTCTTCCTTTCTCCCCTAAATCTGATATATATTTTATTTATTCATGGACTCAGCTAGATTTTCAGTTCCTGGACAAAGCTGTTTATCTATTCTTCCTCCTTTCATGCTTTCTTCCCTTCCTTCTCCCTCTTCCCTTTAAATAATAGGCTGGTGGCACAAAATTCAAACAGTCTAGAAATCTAGAGAGCAAGTTTCGTGTCTCTTTATCTTCTTGTTCCATTCTTTCTCCCATCTCTTGAGGTAACGTTTGCAACATACTGTGTGTCTTTCTGGATAGTTGTCTGTATTCTTAGGCATATACAAAAACACATGCATACGTATGTATATATATAGTAACACATATATACTTCTATATTCACACCTACATTTATAGTTTGGATTGATATTTTTCCATAAGTGGGATTATACTACATATATTGTCATGAGACTTGGTATCTTTCATATAAAGTATCTGTTCTAGTTATTTGGTTCCATAATAAATTATCCCAGAACTTAGTGGCATAAAATGATCATTTATTATGTTCATGGATTCTATGGGTCAGAAATGTAGAGAGAACATGGTATGGGAGGTATGTCTCCACTTACCAATGTCTGGGGCTTAGAGGACTTGAGAGATGGAAGCTGGAATCATCTGAAGGTTTATTCAGTCATGTGTCTGAAGGTTGATGTGGCTATTGGTTGGAGGTCTTAGTTCCCCTCCATGTGAGCGTCTCTGTCTCATCTCTCTGTGTGGGATAGTTTAGGCTCCCCCCCCAGAATGGTGTTGGCTTCTGCCAGAGTAAGTGTACCCCAAAACAGAGAGAGCCAGGAGGATGCTGTATCTTCTTTTATGACCTTGCGTGGGAGGTCACACAGCGTCACTTCCACTCAGCACTGTGCTCATAATTCCACCCAAATTCAAAGAGAGGGAACATAGTCCCATTTCTAGGTAGGAAGAAAGTCAACGTTACATTGTGAGAAAAGCTTGTGGGGATGGGAGATTTTCTTGTCTCCATGTAGGAAAACAACAAAACAAACCATCTGCTACAGTAGCTTAGATGTATTTCCAAATCAGTCTGGAGTCTTGTATAGTGTCCTGTGTTAAACATGTACTAAAATTTATTTGACCTTCTGCTTCTTAGTGGACATTCAGATGGCCTCCTTTTTTTTCTTAATATGAAAAATGCAGGAAAAAATATCTTTGCTAATGTAATTTTGGGCATCTGTGTGTTTTTGTAGATTTGTATCCTAGAAATAGAAATTTGGGGCTAAAAAGTATACATATCAGATAGTGCAAAATTGCCCTCCTTAAAAAGCTGTTCTAAACTTTGCCCCACAGGGTATAGATAGATGGCCTGTATCATTACATCCTTATGAGGACAAATAGTTTTGATTTTTGTATATATGCAGTGCAAAACAGATTCTAGTGGTTGTTTTTAATTTGCATTTGCCTGCTAACTAGAGAGATTGAGTATTTTCCTCTGAGTTTGTGCTTCTTTTGTTTTTTTTTAAATTTTTTAAGTGCTTTTTTAAATTTATTTTTGAGAGACAGAGAGAGACAGAGAGAGAGAGAGACAGAGAGAGACAGAGAGTGAGTGGGGGAGGGGCAGACAGAGAGGAACCCGGAATCTGAAATAGGTGTGCTTATTGTCTCTTAATATAATTTGGCCATTTTTTTATTATAGATTGAAATAATTGTTATATATTACATATATTAATCTTTTCTTGGTTATATGTGTTGTAGTTGACTCTAACTCTGTTACTTGTCTTCTAAATTAGTTTGTATATCTTTGTCTTAAGAGAGTTTATAAGTTGTATGATGTAGTCATATGCAGTCACATGAGTTGTGATGTTCTCCTCTGTGCCTTCTCAGTTATTCTTACAAAGGAAAATCTTTCCTACCCCAATATTCTTCTGTACATTCTTCCAATATTATTTATGGCTTAGTTTATATATGTGTGTATACACACACACACACACATACATATATACACATATACACACATATGTATATTTTTAAATGTTCATTTATTTTGAGAGAGAGAGCATGAGTGTGGTAGAGGGGCAGAGAGAGGGAGAGAGAATCCCAAGCAGGCTCCGTGCTCAGCTCAGAGCCTGATGTGGAGCTCAATCCCATGACTATGAGATCATGATCTGAGCCAAAATCAAGAGTCAAATGCTTAACCAACTGAGCCACCCAGGCATTTTTATATTTGTTCTTTAATCCATTTGCATCATATATAAGTGGGAAAATGTGCAAAAGACCTAAAGTTTGTACCTATTGGTGCATGTTTTCTCTCAAGTCTTAAATGTTTAAAAGCTTCATACCTTGGCCAGCTAAGTTCATGCCATTTAAATACCTATTTTTATTTTCTTCTCAGAAATTGAATTTAGTGGTTAGAATGGGAAATGCTTTTGTTGATGTTTTTAAAGGTTAGGGATATTGACATTTTTATTTAGAACATGCAGATCTTTATTTTTTATTTTGTAAAAGTTTTTGTTTAAATTCCAGTTAGTTAACATACAGTGTGATTTTAGATTCAAGTGTTCACTGTAGTGATTCAGCACATCCATACATCATCCAGTGCTCATCATGACAAGAGCACTCCTTAATCTGCATCATCTATTCCTTCCTTCCTTTCTTTTTTTTTTAATTTCTATAATTTATTTATTTTTTATAATTTACATCCAAGTTAGCACATGGTGCAACAATGATTTCAGGAGTAGATTCCTTAAGCCCCTTACCCATTTAGCTTATCCCCCCTCTCACAACCCCTCCAGCAACCCCGTTTGTTCTCTATATTTAAGATTCCCTCATGTTTTGTTCCCCTCCTTATTTTTATATTATTTTTGCTTCCCTTCCTTTATGTTCATCTGTTTTGTATCTTAAAAGTCCTCATATGAGTGAAGTCATATGATATTTGTCTTTCTCTGACTAAATTTCGCTTAGCATAATGCCCTCTGGTTCCATCCACATGGTTGGAAATGGCAAGATTTCATTCTTTCTGATTGCCGAGTAATACTCCATTGTATATATACACCACATCTTTATCCATTCATCAACCGATGGGCATTTGGGCTCTTTCCATACTTTGGCTATTGTTGGTAGTGCTGCTATAAACATTGGGGTGCACGTGCCCCTTTGAAACAGCACCCTGTATCCCTTGGATAAATACCTAGTAGTGCAATTGCTGAGTCATAGGGTAGTTCTATTTTTAATTTTTTGAGGAACTTCCATACTGATTTCCAGAGTGGCTGCACCAGTTTTCATTCCCACAAGCAGTGCAAAAGAGATCCTCTTTCTCCGCATCCTCGCCAACATCTGTTGTTGCCTGAATTGTTGGTGTTAGCCATTCTGACAGGTGTGAGGTGGTTTCTCATTGTGGTTTTGATTTGTATTTCCTGGATGATGAGTGATGTTGAGCATTTTTGCATCATCTATTTAACCCATCCCCCCACCCTCGTGCCTTTGGTAACCATCAGTTGGTAGAACATGCAGATGTTTATAAGAAGCTGGCTGGAAGAGGACATGGTGTTCAAGTAAAGAAGGTACTTACTAGCACAACAGTAAGACCTCCACCCATCAACCATATGCTTTAGGTCTGGGTTATCTTTTACCTAGTTTGTGTGAGAAATAGGGTGTCCTTATTTCTATTCTGTAGTCCACATTTCACTGTTCTGAATTATCCTTTCAGTTTTTTTGTTGAATCAATGGGCCCTTGAGAGAATCACACACACACAAAAATCTCTGATCAGGGGTAAAAGCTATTTATAGTAGGACCTTTAAAATTGTTTTCAGTCAGAGAAACAAGAACTCTATTTTGTTGAATGTCAATGTCCTTTTAACAAATATTTTCTGAACAATGTTGTCCTTGCATCCTAGGAAAGATGGCTCCACCTTCATAAGCCATACTCATTCCATAGTGAAGCTCAGACTGCTTCTCCTGAGGGAGGGAAGAAGGCTAAGCTATGGATCTTTTAGTAGATACTTAGTACCTGCCTGATGTTTCACATATACTTCCACTACCTTTATAAAGTTGCCATTAATATTCTCATTTTCAGTTCTAGCAACCAAGACTCAGAAGGTTAAGTAATGTGACCTAAGTCATGTAGCTAGAAAACACCAGAGGTAAAACTCTGAGTCAGATCTGACTCCAAAGCTCATTGTGTTATATATTGCCTGTCCTACTCAAGGACTTGGAAATTGTTATCTCATATTTATAAAAATAAAAACAATATGTAATACGTACTGAACATTTAAGCTTTTTACATTACAATAACTCATTTAATTTTTACAAGGTAACCAAGTGAGAATGTTATTTTCTCCATCTGCAGATGCAAAATCAGAAATTAAGTAGCTAGCCTAAATTTTTCTAGCTAAAAAGTAGTAGAGTGGGGTTCCAAGATAATATTGTCCAAAATTAAAAATGTATTTAATAGAGTGGATTTACTCATGAATTATAGCTCTGTAAACTGTTATTACAGGGATGTTGATCTTGAGGCTATATTGTTACGCTGTGTAACTGTTACACTTACTGCTCCTCCAAATGCCCCACAGTGCTGCTCTTGGAGGCAGAGTTCTGGCCTGGATGGATCCAGTATGTCAACGTGTGCATTATTCAGGTCTGAAGTTAATCATCAACTTGAACAGAGGAGTCCGGTTAACTCACCCACAAATCTGCTTCATCTTGAGCAGCAGGATTCTCACCCCTTCTGAAGCATCTAATTAATCTGCCTGGTCTTCTCACTGTGGCCAGATGAACACAGCCTTGGCAGAACAGAGAACCACCTCCGGCCTCTTGGAATGTAGGGAAAGAGACAGGGCACCCTGGAAAGGACTTGTTTGGAGGTCAGCAGAATTATTGGCAAGCAATTTCTCTAACAGAGGGAGGGAATTTGGAATTCAAAAGTTTCTGCATTCTAAGAGCGCACACATTTCAAGGAGGTAATGTCCAGTCAGGGCTGATGGTTCAGATACCCCATTTATAGCCTCAGCATGGGAAGGGGCCTGAGGCAACACTACTGCTGTCAACTCAACTTGTGAAAGAATCTGTAGAGGAGCAGTTATAGGATGTTGCTTTTGGGGAAATATCTCCAACTGCAGACATCTGGTTGCAGAATGAGTGCCCACATAAGAAGAGCAGCGAGTCGAGGCAGTGACAGGAGCCATTGTTCTGTGGCCTTAGCGCCACATACTTAGAATCATAGCCTTTCAAAACCAGTGGCTATAGTTCAGAATTCTCTGCCTGGGGAGGAAGAGAAGTTCTGAAAAATCAGAAGTTCAAAAAAATGAATAGGCTGTACAAGTTTGCATAGGAATTAAGTGATAAAACTAGACAGGGGACCCAGCAGATGCTCAATAAGTACGTGATGAACTAGCAGTTTTAATAAATGCATCCTGTAGGATCAACTCTGTCCTCCATCATTCTTTCATTGTTTTAAAAAAATTTGAACCCTACTAATTATAACATAACAAGTATTGGTATTTAAAATCATGGCCCTGTGCTATAACAAGGCTGTGAAGTATTATCTGATTTGTTAAAGATTAAATTATATCCAGCAAAATCTCCGGGTCAAAATGTATTATTTTTCTGAAGATTTGTAATCCCTATAGAGAGCACAAAATAATTCAGTTAGTCAAAGTCTGATGAACTGAAACAGTCCATTCTAAGCAAATTGTGCAAACAATGAAGTTTGTTAAATCCTAAAGCTGCATGTGGGATCCTCTGCTGGATGGCATGTGAACAAGATGGAACAAATATGGACACCTTGTACCATATTCTTTCTTACACAAAGACCTTTAGGTATAATCATAATTAAAAAATTATAATACATATGCCTTAATTGGTTGTGGTATAAATTTGGTTCTAACAAGGGCCCAAAATAAAATTGGTTCAAAGAATATAGAAGTATGTTTCTCTTGTGCATGAAGGTCCAGGCTGGTCTGGAAGTTTTAAATGTCAGTAAAACTATAAGGTGCCTAGAAAGGTTGAGAAAAGTCCATGTGGTTGAGAAATATTATTGGGAAAGGTTATTTGTCCCTACAAGATGTCTCCTTCATCCACATTTCAAGCCAGATGTCAATATTTTCTTTACTTCCACAGGAAGGGACTTTACCCTTTTCTTGAGGACATATCCCAAAAGTTGCCAATGTCAGTTGCATTAATGTTCCATAATGAGAACTTTGCCATATGGTTAGGAAAGATAGTCCTAACTAGATGGTCAGTTGCCCTGTTGATAATTCAACTGTCATGTAAGAAGGAGAAAACATAATGAGAGATGATTGGTAGTCTTCCCTATGGGAATATTAAATAAGAGTTATGGGTATTTCTTTCTTTGTGTCACTGATAGCTTCTGAGTATAGGCCATATAGCTGTATGTTAGCGTAATAGAGGTATCTGTGCAACTGATCCTTGTTCTGGTTCCATGGTATTGAATTCAAAATGTACTTGGAATAGACTATACTATCATAGAGGCTGAGATAAATACATGAAAAACTGTGCTTGAGTGTCTGTGTTATCCTGCATAGTCATGTTGTGTAGGCATGACCCATGATTGCATGATTGTATCTAACCCAGATGATGTGGTTTCTGGGAAGTGTCCACGCTCTTTATCCATCTGCTCCTACTGAGAGCCTAATGGGACTCTCACTCACTCAAGTGTCACTACTCATGGTTGTGTACTTTATTAGTTGAGGGTCTGAAACCTAATACTTCTGTGTGTGGCTAAGTTCTCTTCTCCGGTTTTTAAACATGGTTACTTTCTCTTGTGTCCTTTGGTTGAGTGTATTACTCAGGGTTCTCCAGAGAAACAGAAACCAGTGAGGTATCTGTATATCTACATAGACATATAGAAAAACAGTAGATGTATAAATAGATGTATAGAAAGAAATGAGAAAAATCGTGATCTGCCATCTGTAAGCTGGAGGTTCAGGAAAGTGGGTGGTGTAGGTCTAGTCCAAACCTGAAGATCCGAGAACCTGGGGAGCCAGTGGTGTAAGTCCTGGTCTGAGTCTAGAGGCCCTAAGAACCATGCGTTAAGATGTCCAAAGGCATGAAAAGATGGACAAGCCAGCTCAGGCAGAGAACACATTTGCCTTTTCTCTTTTTGTTTTATCTAAGCGTTCAAAGGATTGAATGATGCCCACTTGCATTTGTGAGGGTATCTTCTTTACTCATCCTACCCATCTAAGTGCTAATGTCTCCTGGAAACACCCTCACAAACACACCCAGAAATAATGTTTTGCCAGCTAGCTGGGCATCCCTTAGTTCAGTCAAGTTGATACATTAAAGATAACGATCACATTAAGTAAATCTGGTCTGACCCAAGTGGTGTCTGTTAAATGTCAGTCTCCTTTGTCAAGATTTTTTATGCTCATTCGCACAGGTTTTTGTTCTTAGGAAAGAGTTGGTGGGAGGGAGCTCACAGTGTGACTTTTAAGGACAGCCCTGAGTTTCGATGATCCTAGGGTTATCTCTTAGTTTCTCTGTGGAGCAGACTTCTGCATAAACTCCAAGAACAGGAGCAAGTCTGCTGACTCAGTCTGTACCCTCAGCATTTAATACAGAATCTGCCATAAAGTAGAAGCACAAGAAATATTTGTTTATTGAATTTGTGGTACTCAAATATAAGAACATTTAGAGAGGCTACCCTGGAACAGTATTAATGCTATTTTAATACAACTTTTTGTTTCTGAACAAGAATTTGCTTCAAAGACCCTAACATCCCCTTAACACGGATGTTGAATTTATCACTTTTTGGTCTAAACTTTTCCAGAAGCTTTTTATGGGGTAAGAATTTTTAGTGTTTATTGTTTAAAACCAATTTAAATTAACCTAGTGCTGTTTTTACCCCAGTGTTTAGATAGTGATGATATTTGAACTCTGTGTGAATAAATCAGAATAATACCAACTGTTATATTCTAATCAATGAATTTTCATTGAGAAAGACTTTTCAGAGTGAATTCAAGCCAGTTTAATGCCTTGGTCAGTTTTCTACAAAGTATAGTTAAGCCTTTTACTTATTTCTTATTTTTCTAATTCTATTTTATTAAAATTATTTACTTCAGGAACAATTCTCCATGCATAAAATTTATAATAATGATTTGATTCATCAATCATGTATAAAAAAAATCTTGCATTAATGCTTCTGCCAGTCTGAATTTTCTTGTATGGCAGTTATTTTTACCATGTCCAATTTTCCTGGATCAGATTCTCCAGATCAACATTTGGGAAAGAAAATTAGATTCTTCTGTCAATTTTTACTCAATAGCACATTCTTCCATAATGCAGTTATGGCCATTGTCAGTTTTATTTTGCAATGATTGTTTCTAGTAAGGGTAATTTTTCTTGGTCAGTTTATTAACACGGTGAGATTTTTTCAGTTGATTTTCCTTTTAATTTTGTTGTGTGCAGTGTTAACCTTTTATAATTTTAACTTCAGTTTTTTTTTTTTTTTTTTTTTTTTTAGTATTTAGTTTTGGAACAAAACTCCATAGTAGATGAAAGGCTTTATGTGGTCAAGTCAAATGATGGGGTTAAAATGGCAGCATTCTACCTCATCTAGGATAAGTACCTACAGTTCTGGTGGAGAGATAGAGGCAGTCTTTCTTATATAAGTCTCATGGCAATTACTGTTTTGTGAATTTATATTTAGCTATCCCTGAAGACAAAACTGGGACCAGTAGAACCAAGGAGGTATTTTATTTCAATATATATAAGAAAAAAAAATGTCAACTAAAATGGAGCAACTTGAAACAGAGCTGTGAGCTTCTTCCTAGTACTTAAAAATATGGGTAAAAATCTGTCAGAGATGCCACTGGGTTTTCTATATGTCCCTTAAAAGTCCATATCAAATAATATTATATCAATTTATTTTGCATATGGTTTAAGGGCAGATTTGGGTTTTCTCTCCTTTCAGCCTCCATCTTTCTAAATTATAGACAACTAATTTGTTTAATCTATTTTATTTTTAGGTCTTCCTCTTCTGCTCCACTTTGTCTGGCCCCAACCTAAACTCTTAGGTCCTGTCCCTGGGTTTCTGAGAATGTCACACCTCTACTTCTACTTCTGTGTCTCCTTCTACCCCGCCCTTCCCCTGGCTTTTCTGTCCTCAGCCTTCAGAATTCTGCTCACTTCCCAGTAGCTCTGAGAAGCCTGCTCACCCTGGCCTTCTGAAGGCAGGCAAGGTACTCCTTCAGTGTCACTCAGATGTTTAGTAACAAGTGGAATTGGATCATCTGGATGATTGATTGGTTTTCAGAAGTTTTATCATGAATATCGATGACATCCAAACAGACAAGTATACCATACTTTGTCAAAATTACACAAAGAAATTTTGTGTAGCTTAAATGAAGCCTGGTATTATGCGATCCTTCCCTAAGGGCTCCCATGCTTGTTGAGGAATCAAAATACATCTTTGTAAATGTTTAGAAAAATTCCAGGACACTAATTATCCAAGTATTCCATAGGTGTTCTAAACAAAACTTGCTAAGGAGGTTTAGGAAAAAAGGATTCATGTGGGAGAGTGTTATAAAACAAGGTTTAATGGAAAAAGGTAAAATTATTAATTATTTAGGCAGCTTTGATATGTGGTAAATACAGTTGTATTTACGACAAAATAAATTGTTGTTTAGGAAATCCTGCCAGTGTTTAGGTTTAAAACTTATCTGTGAGTTGTAACAGAATGAGCTTAAGTTTTCAGCTGGCCTTTAGCATGTGTGACAATCACAGACACCAAAATCCTCTTAGAAAGTCTAGATTGTAAAGAAAGAAATGGAAAAAGTATGGCTAGAACTCTGGTCCAGAGAGTGGACCAGAGAGTGGTGGTTGAATCCTAAATTTCCTGGGAGAGCTCAGAGAACAGTAGTGAAGAGAAATCCCAGGGAGCATTAGATTCATTCCTTCATTCCTATCCCAAATATTCAGAGTATCTGTGATTTGTCAGGTGCTGTCCTAATTATTGGGATGGAAGAAATGGACTAGACAGGTGCAGTTGGGATTTTTTCATGATTCTAAGTGGAAGAAGCATCCACATTTCCCCTTGTTCCCATCACCTATTTATAATACTCATTTTGCCTCCAGCTCTACCTTGCATGCAAAATGTTATTTTGTCATGAAAGAGCAAGTGAAGTGGCCTAGGGGAAGGGTAATGGGCCTAATAACCTCTGAACGTCCCATCTAGCTTGAGCAATCCATGATGCTCTCTAGCTCTTCATGAGTCATAAATCTGGAGAGTTGATCATCTTTCCCTGATCTCCATGTTACACTGGAGCTGCGGCTGTTCCCCTGCGAGGCTCGCAATTGACAGTCATTTAATAATGCTCCTTCGCTCTGAACCTAGGATTGCTCACTTTAAAAAAATGGATCTGAAAACCCATATGGGGGATTATTCTCACTTTATATGTATATATTTTCCCTCGAAGGTGGTAACATATGGAGGAATAATTACAGCAAGATTTTCTTCTGTCATTACCGTCTCTAACATTTTTTTCCCCACATGGAATATTCATTTTTAAAATCCTTGGCCAAAATTCAATGTTGTCCTTTTAAATGACTAAACCTTTGTTGAGTTCTCACGCAGTGTATAATATAGGCTTAGCTAATCAGCCTCACCCAGCTCATATATCATGGCAAAGTGTTTCTCAGAGCAGCTCAATCTGGTGGCAATGATGATGAAACTATTGAATTTAACAGGCCCATTTCAGATGTGCCCTTTCAAACAGCAGCTGTGATGTCTGTGACACTAATCTTCCCCCTCCACTCTTTCCCCTTCCTCCTGCATCTCTTTTTTCTTTTCTTTCTTCATTCTCCTCTTCCTTCTTCCTACTTTCTCCTATTTCTCTTCTTCTCTTTCTCCCTCTTTGCCACACACACAACAGGCAGGTGTTGATCCTTGCTGATAGTTGTCTTTAACTCGTAAAGTGTGGCGAATTATGTGAATTCCCTGCTTCTACTAATAGTCTGAATTTAAGTCAACTCTCCCTAAGAGAGTTAGTTCTCTTCCCACAGGAATGTTGGGACTAAAGGGCAAGAGTTTCCCACCCTCCCTCCTGATTTAACTCTAGTTCAATTTCTACCATATTGCAGAATTTTCCCTTACTGCTACAAATGGATTGGCCTTCTCAAATTCTGTAGCCCTGAATGTGCTGCTTGCTTATCTGGTCCTTGCCATGCTCTGTATTGTGTGATTCATCAGCTTCCTCATGGATAAAGTTTAATCTACCTAGGGAATGAATGGGAAGATACCTAATGGTTTTGAACTTCTTGTAAGCCAGGCACTGTCAGAAATGGTCACTTACATAAATTACCTCTTTTAATCCTAACAACAACCCAATAAAGTGGGTGTCATTATCCCCCTTCTAAATTGAGAAGAGTAAAGTTCAGTGGGATTTGAAACATTTGGATATTGCAATTTGGATTTGAACAAGGCTTTATTGACTTCCAAGGAAACACTCTTGTTTCTAAACAAGTTTCCAGCCACGTTACCTGAGGACATAGACCTTTTCTTTTGAATTACTTATATCTAGCATTGCATCCTTATTTAGGAAGTATCCAGACATTGTTGTAACTACCTCTGCATTCTCCAGTGTCCCAGTGGTCTCAAAACAGATGCTTTCCCCCCAAAAATATTGGATAATTAACCCATTGATTGATTTTTTTGCATAACCTTTGAATATTCCCAGATATCATAAATTTTTAAGATACATGTAATGACTAACTATAAAGTCAACATATCCTACCTATTATTTATCACAAAAATATTGTTTATCATCACGCCTCTTTCTGGGTTTCGGGTAATCTTAAATAGGTACCTTGTATTTGCTTTCTCCATTTCTATGTTTTTAACTTTGATCTTGTGTTTTATAAATCTGATTTCAGTCCTTATCACTATTAGGGATGGGTGGTGGTGGTTTGTGTCTCGTTATATGTCTAAATTATCTCCCCCCCTGGAATTATTGTGTTATAGGAGATAGATATGCACAACTAAACCATAGTAAAAATGCAAGACAGAATATTTTGCTGATATCTGTGATACTTTTTCCTGATTTCCAGTGCAGTGCTCTAAGGAAAGCTGAACATGACTTGGACCAGGGAAGTCTTTTCTTCTTCCATCTTCTCCTCTGAATCTCAGATAGTCAAGCATTGCCAAGGTGGTTTTGAATGCAGAATGTTTCTCAATCTGTTCCTTCCTTGTTCTGGTTGTAGCAGATGCAGTGAAGGAAGTTAGAGAAGAGTGGAAGGGCTGTTTCTGGGAAGCAGGCCCTAAATACTTCTGCTTAGCATATTAACCATGTAGAGAGTCAGATAGGCAGACAAGATACAGGATGGCTGAGTAAGTCCAAAGAAACAGATCCTGCCCTGGCGGTTTAGCACATGGGACAGGAAATAGGAGCTCTGTCCCCATACTTGGGCATTGATGTGTAATAAACAGTGGCCTTGATTACTAGTAAGAAAAAAAAAAGGCTTTATATTTCACACTCTTAGTAATCAGATTGAGAGCTTCTCTTCCCCATTAGAAATTAGTGAGGATGATAGGAAGAAGCCTGGGTGAAAATTTTCTTTCCAGTAAGCACGTATTCCTAAAGTTTTCTGTGTGCTCACTGGAGATTCTTCAAAAATTGGGCATTTGAGAGGACAGACACCTTTTTTTCTGTTAACTTCTAGAGCAAACTGCATTCCTCTCTCTCTCTCTCTCTCTCTCTCTCTCTCTCTATATATATATATATATATATATATATATATATATATATATGTTCTCTCTCTCTCTCTCTCTCTCTATATATATATATATATATATATATTTCTGCTGTTTGAGTAGGGGAATGGAGAGAGCAACAGTTATGCACTGATCCTTCAGGTGTGGCAGCACAGTGAGATGTAAACATGGGGATTTTCCTGTTCAGCAATGGCCGGGTCATCCCAGGCTGCTGTCCTTTACAAAGCCCAGAAGGCTAATCAGTTTGTATGTGTCATTGTAATACCATAGTGTAGGTGGGCATTATTCTTCAACAGTGGGTTAAACAGTGACTGGAGAAATTAGCCAGATAGAAGTCAAGGAGAGATGGCTATGTAGATTTGGAGGTGTGATGTCAAGAATTTGAGGCTGGTCTGAGATCCAGGACAACTTTTCCTTGATTTATCTTGTATCCAGGCCTGGGCATATGCCATTTGCCTTATGTTCTCTGTCCCTTCTGCTGGCTGTCTTCAACTTAATAGTCTACATTCCTCTCTTGATTCTTCCCTGAGCATCTCTTTTTCTACTGTTTCCTGCCTTCTCAAGGCTGGGCTAGGGAACTCCCGTTGTGTCCTTCTGAGGTCCTGTTCTTAGCTCTAGCCTGTAACTACTTATTTAATTGCATCCTCCCTCCCCCACCAACCTCTCTTGGCTGTGAGCCCGCTAGGGCAGCTCCTGGAATGGGGATTAAGGTTCACAGAGTACCTTCAACTTGCCAGACATTGTACCAGACGTGTCCTATCCATTATCTTAATAAATCTCTATACCCTGCCCTGTGAGGTGGATTTTATTATCTTTATTTTATGGATGGGTAAATGGTGGCTTAGAGATATTAAGTAGCTTGCCCAAGGCCATTTATTAAGTGGTAGAGCTGGGATTTGAAACCAGTTTTCTCTGACACTCCAGCCCTTGCTTTTCTCCTGGTGTTGCCCTTCACATCCTGTGGTAGAGTTCATGGGCTCTACTGATTCGTACATTCACTGCTGGCTCAATTAATGTTGCTGTCTTTATTTCACTTTTCTGACCTCCTATCAGGGGCACCTGCAGCCACGGCTGAACCTGTTGACTTCTCCCTTTCCCGTTTCTGCTTCTAGGTTTCTCTTGCTGACTAGAAGATTTGCAACTCGAGTGACAGAGAGTGACTGATATCATCCCCACTCATTTCACTGTCAAGGGTTGGGCCTGTCAGCAGTTGGTGAATAATTTGCCGGCGATGGGCACTGATCATAAATCGTTCCCCATTAGCTGTCACGGTCAAACTCACCTCCCCAAGTTGTGGAGTTCCAGATGGACCATGTCCTGCACTTAGGCTTAAAAAAATCTTTCACTACTTGGTCATTGGATTTTTCACTCGAGCTGGAGGCTCTCTGATTTCCTAGTGATTTGCATTTCTGTATTCTAAGAGGAAAATGTGCATCAGTCATGATGGAGCACATATTCCTTTCTATGCTTATCATGAATTGACACTCATCAGATTAGAAAAGCAATTAACAGCTTTCTTCTCTCCTGATATCTAGTCAGAAAAGAGACTGGTTTTGCTTGTTTATTTTCTGTGTTATTCTTTGCTTCTTCCTCATCACTACTCTTTTACCGAATCTGTTGTAACAATAATTTATGCTTCTTGAGTGTTTCACAGGTATCAGGCTCTGGTCTAAGAGCCTCGTGCAAATCAGCTCATGTAATCCTTGCTATAGCCTTGTGTGGTAGGGGCTATTCAAGGCAGCTGAATACAGCCTCTCTGGACATGCACTGCACCAGCCCAGGGCACCATTCACGTATGTGCAATGTGAACAGTATCCCTGGATCTGTGTGGTGGCTGTACTGCTGGCACTATTATCACCTCCATCTTAAAGATGAGGAAACAGAGAAGTAGAGAAGTTCAGTAATGCGCAGCCTCCCACTGCTATACGTAGTGCATGTTGGGCTTCAGACTCCGGCAGCCTGGCTCCAAAGTCCACCTGCTTCTCTCAATTTGCTGCTTCTTTTAGTCTCTGGGTCACAGTTGAACCTCGGAAAAAAAGGTTTTGTTTGGTGACATATTCTGGGTACTCGAGAGTAATAAAACTTTTTTGCTTCAACGCCATTCTTGAAGATCTTTCTAACATGACCCAGTTGACTTCCTGCTCTAGTGAGTTAAGTCCTCAGTAAATGTATTTTTATTTGTGTAAGTGAGGGTCCTGCAGGTGCATGGGTTCATCCTGAAACTCTACTTACAGTTCAGAGGAATTTCCATGTAGATGGAGAAATGTATAGGATACTAGAAGAGTCTTTCCCTAAAACTGCACCTAATTGAGACATCTGACTTTAAAAGTTAATTCCTCATCTCTGTGTACAAACTTCTTTGGGCTCACTAAATAATAGGTTTCCTTATTTTGACTGTCAGGCTAGTTTATAGCTGACCACTGAGTTGATTTGGCAGAACCTTTACTCCAAATCGCCTTTCAATATCTATAAGTGTATATATACTCTGATGATGGAATAGAAACTTTTTTTTAACCATTGCTTGATTATAGCACTGCAGGGTACCTTATTTCAACCCAAATTAGAAATCACTTTACCGCTTGTATCCTTTCTTAAAATGAAATTTCTGCTTTTGGTATCTTTATTCACAGGGATCTCACCACCTCTAAAGATTGCAGTGGTCCATTAAAAGAGCATTTGCTTAGATTAACTTCTGGCTCACCTAGTTCATACTACTCTTAGGGAAAAGGCTAGGCCATCTGCTCAGAGGGCCCACAAATCACAAACGTATGGAAAATTGATAAATAGCTTTAAACGTTCTTGTGTGCCTCTGTCAGTTAGGGTCTGATGCAGCATGACCCATGACTCTAAACATCTACTGTCACAACTAACACCATTCAGGCCCCAGGGAAAGTCTTTTCCTCATCTCTTTCTCTAAGTCCTCAAAACACAAATATCTGTGTCTGAGTGTCATGGAGGCTTGTGGATTGAATGAACACTGTGGAAGCCAGGGGCAAGCAGTGCTTTGGAGTATGGGAAGGATTTGAGCAGACAAAGTATATAGTGAAGATCAAAGACAAATTAATTAGCATGTCAAGTCTTCTCTCAGAAGGCATGGAGGCAATCAATTTCTGCAGTAGGGGTCCATTTCTTATTGCTCGTCAGGTTCCACATCATGATTCTGGAGGTACTCATAAAGTGCCATGGCTGCTCAGAAAATTTTGCCATATTAAATAATTTGCTATTTTCAAATTTGTATATAGTTTTAGCTATACGTAACAGACATGGAGAGTAATACTGATTCTTAACCTTGACAATTAGATGAGCATTGAAAGCTAGTACAGTGAATGTTTTTATTTTTAAAAAAGTGTTTACTATATGGGCACATGGGTGGCTCAGTCAGTTAAGTGTTTGACTTTGGCTTAGGACATGGACTCCTGGTTTGTGAGTTCGAGCCCCGTGTTGGGCTCTGTGCTGACAGTGCAGAGCTGGAGCCTGCTTCCAGTTCTGTGTCTCTCCCTCTCTCTTTTCCTCCCCTGCTCACACTCTATCTCCCTCTCAAAAATAAATATAAAATTAAAAAAAAGTGTTTACTGTATCTTACTATATTGTGAAATTATTAAATTCATTCAATTTATAAAGATAATAGTTTCAAAAATTTTATTCATTGATTGTAATTGATATTTTACCTTTTAATTTTTAATACTTCAGGAGAAAACTTTAAAAAATATATATGAAAATATTTTTAATTTTTACTTTTTATGTTATATTAGTTTTTTCAAAATACATTAAAATGTATATACTTTGAATATAATTACATTTAAAATACAGATCATTATGTTCAGTAAAATCCAAATTATGTGAAAATACTGATAACAGCATAATGAGTAATTTATTAAAATTAAGTCAAGAAAATACAGTTGGTGGAATAAATATATGACTTATGAATTATTAACATATTTTTAAAATATCACAGGCACATCCATAGAACATTCAGACCTATGGTAGTAATTATTAATAATAAATTCAGTCATCTTTTATATTTTGCCAAATTTTAGTCATAAAAAACATATATGTTTTTGATACTGTGGTTTGAAGGTACATTTTCTAAGGGAGAGAGTTAAATCCAGAGCTTTAACTATTTTTGTTTGATTTATAACTTTTAAATATTTAGGTATAAGATATGTGGGCCTTCAGTTGCGCTCTTGCCCTGGGTCCTGCAAATGTGATACCTTAGGACCATAGATTAATCTCTGGAGGGCTCAGTCTGCTTATTTATAATCTGGAGACCGTGATCTTTGGTGGCTGTGGTGATAACTGATATGCATATCATATCACTTTGTAAATCCCAAGGCACCATTCCCATGTTTAAATTATTGTTGTCTAGTATCACTGTCTTAAAACACTTTTTAAAATGTTGAATGAAAATCTATTCCCACATAATATAGAATAACAGAATCTTCAAGTTGAAAGAACCTTACAGATAATATAGACCACTTCTCTTCCTTCCCTCTGCACTTTCGGAGACGGCCCATTTTATTCTTTGATAGCTCAGTTTTTAGAGAGTTGAAATGTACCCCTCTTTCCATCTTTGTAATCTGCCCTTATCAGAGGCATCATTAGTGCTATACCTTTTTCTTGAATGTTACTTCTCTCCTGCCTTGAAAATTGAAATAATTTTCAAAGACATAATAAATTGCAGTTTAAAGACACTTCTAGGGGCGCCTGGGTGGCGCAGTCGGTTAAGCGTCCAACTTCAGCCAGGTCACGATCTTGTGGTCCGTGGGTTCGAGCCCCGTGTCAGGCTCTGGGCTGATGGCTCAGAGCCTGGAGCCTGTTTCCAATTCTGTGTCTCCCTCTCTCTCTGCCCCTCCCCCGTTCATGCTCTGTCTCTCTCTGTCCCAAAAATAAATGAACGTTGAAAAAAAAAAATTAAAAACAAAAAAGACACTTCTACCTCTTATGAGTCTTATTCCCTTTAAAAACCACTATCAGGGCCCCATATCTCTATTTTCCTTGACGTTAAAATTTCCCCCCAAATATACATATCCACGTGCTTCTCTCTTCAATGTCACCAATTCCAGGTTGACACGATTGTTTCTCTCCTGCCTTATTTCTAAGCTATTAGTTTATTTTTCTCACTGGTCAGAGTTAAACCCAGAATAACAACTTTCCTCTTTGCTCTTTCTCCTTCAGTGCAACCATGTTCATCAGCAAGACAAGCTGAAGGTGTATCAGATCCTGTACCTTTAACATAATTGTATCACTTCTTTTGTTGATGAAGATTGTGCATATATAAGCAGCCTATGTTAGGTACTGAAATGCTGCATTAATTTTCATTTCGTATAACTGTGAAATCATCCGTATTCCAATCTAGCAGATGTCCTGAGCTATGAGAATTGAATGTAGTAGGAGTAATGGTGGGAGCCCTATGATAAGTTAGAATTCTAAATATTTGTTTTAATAAAATTCCTGCCCAAACCTTGAAACACTGTTTACCCCTCCCCACTACAGAACATTGTGTCCAAACATTTACATTAAATAAGGAAAAGTACAATTGTATTGTAGAGCTGACAGTGTGTGTATATAACATTAACTGCGTGGGGTACCATGGCAGTAGTTTAGAGTGAAGTTACGGAGGTTCACATTCTCCTCCTGCTGCCTTCCTTCCACATTATCAAGTGATAGATCATTTGAAGTCAAAGGTAAACCCTGTTGAGTTTCTATATTCAACTTAGGTTGTACCAGAATTAATTATACCTTCTACTTTGCAAAGGATTGTCACCAATAAATTCTAATAAAGAGGAGTAGAAAGATTTTATTCATACTATTCCAAAAAAAATTAGAACATAGTAGTGTTATTTAGTAATGCAGATGTTATATTATTGTGTTGCTTATATGAAAATGGATATGACATGGAGAAGTATATCAAATGAGTAGGAGAGAGATTTGAGCTGGGCTACTGTTTTGATTATGCATATTTATTCATAATACAAAAGTCGCTCTATGGAACCTCTTCTCCTAAGATATTTTTGGAAGCCATATTCTATTTTTTAAATATTTAGATATGTCAGTACTATCCTGTACTATATTTATGAATACGTTATTTAAATTGTACCTTAATTGGTTTAGTCTCCAGAATTGTAAGACATGATGCTAATATCTGGTGTTGTCCAAGTGAGCAGGGGAGATAATGGTGTGGTGCTATTGGTTGGTTGCTGGGGAATGAGCCTGCTGTACATGGTCTGAAAACAGTAATTGCAATGTGACTCTGATTTCTTGTTTTGAGCATAATGTTGTTTTACCAGTAGATCACCTCATTTTCTATTATGATTGCTCTGTCAGGACCATAGCCCCATGAACATATTTTATTTTATGTACTTGATAGCAGTATGCCAAAAGAAGATCTATGTTAACCAACTGATTAAAGAATTAAAACTACTAGATGACCTCTATGCACACATGTGCACACACACACACACACATGCCATTCTTCACTCTCTTTTCTCGTGTGTGTGTGTGTGTGTGTGTGTGTGTGTGTGTGTGTGTGTTTCTTGCTTGGAACATTAATCACATTGTGGTCAAAATGATTTAAGGAGTACTTTGAATTATCAGTATCATGACTCAGTATTATGACTGTTTCTTCAGTGGAATAGTCACACTCAAATATTTCACATCTTTCAAAAAGAAAGATAAAGAGTAATAAATTATTATGGATGGAGAAGTTAGTATCTTCTAAGTTAGTATCCTATGTGGGGCAGATTAGAAGGATCAGGAAAAAGAAAGGGACACCTGTAGTAACTTTACAAATAATTTTCAACTTGGCACAATAATTACATCCATCTTCAAAACTGGTACAGGTCCTACACCCTTCCACAAGGCCTTACAACCTTATACTCAAAACTCATTCCCACTTCACATTACTCCTCATCTCATCAAGCACAGAAGATAACACATTAATTTCAAGTTTTTCTAGTTATATCTCACTTGATTCTAACATGCTAATTCTTCCAAGCCTGCACCATCTAGTCCTCCAATGTAGTCTGTGCTGATTTTTCTGTGTCCATAATACCCAACGACTATCACATTTCATACAGTGGCAGCTCTCCCTCCCATGTGTCTGTTTTATGATTGGTTATACCTAGCAACAAGGACAACTTAAAGCATTTTATTTTTGTGCCAAAAGTACACATTTGTTTTTATTTCCACTCCCCACTGTCTTTAAGCTAAGCAGATAAGAAGAGGGATGAACCTAGCTGAAAGACACACTCCGCAATTTCAACCCTCTGATGGTACCTATAACCAGTCAAAAACAATGCAAAGGGATTAAGGGCCTTTCCTGCCATCTCCAGATTCTCTTAAGATTGTAGTTCTTCTTCCTGTGGGCAGGGGTAAGGTAGCATTTCTCCTTGTGGGTCCCCAGGATTGAAGTTTCAAGCCCATGATTACCACTTTGCCAAGATGCCCTGAAGAGGAGGTGCAGCATCTTCCTTTTCATGAAGTTTTTGAGGGTGTATCTGTGATTTTTACAAGTTACTCAGATGAGCCCAGGTGGTTCACTTCTTTGACAATTGAACCATTCTAATTAAAAATTCAAGGTCACCCTTGCATCATTAGAAAGATCTGATAGAAAATTTGAAATTTCTACAATTAAATCCTCAATTAATTTAGTGGGATGGTAGCCACCATCCAAAGGGATCTCATTATATAGTTAATAAAAGCCAAGAGCATGGAAAAAAGCCAAGGCCAAAGAGATTTTCCAGGATTTATTCCGGCTATACTTTTGCTACTTCAGGTCCCAAATCCCATCTTCTCCCTGGCACCCACACTGACCATTCCAACTTGCCCACTTTAGGCTTTAAAAGCATGTCTTACATACTACATGTATTCCTAGTTACTTAAATGATTTCTGATGTATCTTTGCCTTTTTCTCTCACTTAGGATGTAAGCAACTTGAATGAAAGAGATTATTATGATTCTTTGTATTCTACAAAGTCACCTAAACTATGATTTAGCAAATTCTGAACCACAGTTCCTAAGGGAAAGTGATTAGAAGTGTTAAGTGATTTGCTTGAGGCCACCATTAATAAATGCCAGAGTTGTGATTCGAACCCTATCCATTGGCCCCAGAACTGGAGCATCTTTCATCACACTGCGTTGCCTCCTACTGTCTCCGTTCCCTGGTCGTTTCTGTTTGAGAGCTGGGACAAGATGGCAGAACATTGTTTTATTTGATCTCCGCTGGGAAATGCAGGTCGGAGTCTTGAATTTTTCACCACTTTGGGCATGTCCTTGCATGTCTGCAAATTACCCAAAAGCCAGTGAGTATTGATTTGGGGATTACAAATCAATTTTAGCAGTAGGTGAATTTGCAAATGCAGAATCCATGAGTAATGAAGATTGATTGTGTATGTCATATTTTTTTGGATGCCCCAAACACTGAATATAGCCATTTGCTGGTAGTGATTGCTCAATAAAGGTTTGTTCAGTGATGGGTTGGGTGAGTCAGCAGCTCCAGAATCAAAGAACTAGGTTTATTTCTCATCCTTTTGTAGTATACCTCCCAGTGTGTTGAAAGACATATAGTGAAGGAGCTGAGAGAATGGACTTGGGAGACATAAGGGCTGGATTTGAGGCCTAACTCTATGATAACTGTTAACCCCTGTGACATTAGGCATCAGTTCCCTCATTTGTAAAATGGGAGATAATAATAGTATTGGTCTTAAGGAGTTGTTATAAGAATAAAATGAGTTAATATTTGAAAAGAACTTAGAAAGTGCCTGGTACAAAGTGTTATATAAGTAATTGGTAAAACAAAAAGCAGAGACAAAAACAAAAACAAACCCCAATACCATGTTCTCAATACCTG
The DNA here is from genome assembly GCF_018350175.1 of Felis catus. Classification (NCBI taxonomy): domain Eukaryota; kingdom Metazoa; phylum Chordata; class Mammalia; order Carnivora; family Felidae; genus Felis; species Felis catus. The sequence goes on along the minus strand of NC_058379.1, from coordinate 62,425,883 downwards.
GCATTACTATAAACTATTTTTACCGTATTGCTAAAAATCTGTGTGAGTTTTCATTTCTCTATCCTTATTGTAGATAACAACATATAAGAGCCTTCTTCATAAGAAGACTGGGAGAGTACAGTGAAATCTATATTGCAAAGTATAAACTTAAAGAAATGCAAAATAGTACTGTGAAACTCTGGCAGTCTCTAAAACCGGGCTGTGGTCTCTGGGGACTGTCCTGGCAGTACTCTGAAACTTGTCCTTTGTGGCGTACCCAGTCCATGGACAGGTAGCAATTTTGTTGTGACTTTCTCACACTTAATGTCTTTAAATGAGCTGACAGAGCTCCCTGCTGCACTGCCAGAAATAACTGCTTAGGGTGGAACTGTATACATTTCTTCCCTTTTCCACCAATCAACAGGTTGTAACTTAAGATAGAAATGAGGCCCCTGAGTTCATGCTGGAAATGGGGGGAAAAAAGTAGGAAATGATAGGTTGTCAACTTCACTGAAAAGGTGCAAGGCATCAGAACTGAAAATAAAGACTTTATTGCCTTGCAAAGAAGGCTTGGTAGCATTCAGATATTACCTACATCTGCTTTAATGATTCCATTTAAGCTGTCATTTTCTGCATTTACCTTGCAGCATTCAAAAGCAACTATACTTACATGTTCACAGCCAGTGCATTGCCAGCATTACAAAAGTGGGAAGATGGGGTGGAGGGGGGTAGAAAATGGTATATGATGTATTTCAAAGAACAGTTTCCTTGCAGAAAATTAGCAGTAATTTTGAGGCTACTCTTAAAGTGAAATAAAGTTTCTTTGGTTATAAAAAATGCTGACACTGAACGGAAGAGAAAGTGGTAGGGGGACTAAATTCACGCTCCTGTCCTTTCTCCCTCTACCCTTTTGCTATTTGCTAGACACCTGGTCAAGCACTTCAATGGGAAGGGCAAGGAATCTGGGGACAAGGTCACCTTGGTTTTATTCCCACCATGATCAGTCCTGATTGATAAAGGGACCAAATAATAGTGGTTTTCCTTGAGATTCACTTGGCTGCTTCTGGAATGGGGGTGAGAAGGTCCCAAGATTTTCTCAGTGCTCCTCAGAAGCCCCACAGTGATTGACAATCTAGAAATGCAAATCATGGGGCACCTGGGTGGCTCAGTTGGTTAAGCTTCCAACTTCAGCTCAGGTCATGATCTCACGGTTTGTGAGTTCAAGCCCCGCATCAAGCTCTCTGCTGTCAGCGTGGAACCCGCTTCAGATCCTCTGTCTCCTTGTCTCTCTGCCCCTCCCTGCTCATGCTCTTTCCCTCTCTCAAAGATAAATAAACATTAAAAAAAAAAAAAGAAATGCAAATCACCTTGAATATAGCACTTTTGTTATGGCTGGTCAAATATTCTCAATCAGATGCTATAATTTCTTCTCTAAATAGGCTTCATTTTTCAAGTTCCCCCTTAAATCTTACCACCACTGCTTCTGATGCCATTAACCCCCAGAAGTCTCTTCCTCCTCCTGGTTCCTATGGTTTTGGTTAACTTGACTCTGGGTCTCTACTTTGCGTGCTGAACTAGGGCATTTGTTTACTTGTTTCTGTATCTACATTCATTTTCTTAGGTCTGCAGGTAAAATTTAATTTTGTGAATTCAGAGTTACACTTTTTGGGGCCACTCATGACTCCTGCATGGCACATTTTAAAGAGGAGGTATTTCACACAGTAATAGTCTGTTTGCTGATTTTTACTAAAGGTGAATTCCAAATCCACACAGTTTATATGACTATGTCTGTTTACTTTTTGGACTCCTTCTCTTGTCTGTTTTGCCTGTTAGGGGATTCTACCCACATTAAGTTTCCAAGTGGTTTCAAATTCATTATGTTAGTGCTCCAAATAAACTTGAGCTAACAATTCAGATCAAGCAAACTTGGGTTCATAGAAAGAACACTGAGGACTAAGCTGACCTGGCCCATCTGCCCATTGTTGTCCACTGTAAGCCTCTTCAGGACCAGGTAATAGTGAAACCAACTGTATGGTCTTCCTTAGTATTGAGAACAGAGAGTGCTCAGGATTATAAAGTGGAACTTCATAAATTTCTTTTTAATAAATGAATGTACTAATGAATTAATAAACAAATTCAGCATTCTTGCCCAATTTGTTTAGTCCCCTTTAGATCTTCTGTGATCATGGGAATAATGCATAGTGTCCTTTTATTTTGGCACATAATTCAGCAGATTAATGCTCAGTTGTTATGATAAATCATTTTTAATCTTTTTTTGAGGGAATGAAGACTTTAAAAGGGGAGAAAATTAGGGATTCTGAAATAGATGATAGGGTCAGAAGCAGAAGCAGAGAGAGAAAATGTTTATTAATGTTACTGCAAGCAGTATTTTATTTCATGGGAGGTGAGAGAACCCTAAGAAACATGAGCTAGAGTTTAGTTATGAATTTTAATTATTTTTCTTTCTTGACAGAAGGGAAGATATCTTGTCTTAATTTACTTTTTCATTCAAATGCTAAGCACAATGTCTAGAATATGGTAGGTGTTGAGTAGTTATGAAAGGTAGGCCAGGTGGATGGAAGTTGACAGCCTAATGGAGAACATTTTATCTGTGTTTCTGCCTCTCTTTCCAGATACACTTCCACATGGGAGTTAGAAAGAGAAAGGAGTAAATTTTTTACTGCTGCCATTTTTATTCCATATCTCTGCCAGGTCCTGGCTCTAATTCCTTGTGTTTGCAATTCATAAAAGGACTGCATACCTCACTCCACACCACTTTCTCACTTCTCATGAACTCATCTGTCTTGTGGAGAGAATTTGAAGAAATAATTGCCCTGGAAGTGCTAATAATTGAATGAAAATTATTTAGTTTTTCACAAATATTTGGCTTTATCAGAAAACAAGTTCTGATACCAAGTATTTCAAGCCTAATAGAATTTAAGATAAGATTCACCAAAGGTATTAATAAATAATTTAAAAAATACACATTCATGTATTTTTTTCTGAGGTCCAAATAAGTTTAAAAAGCGTGGCTTGAACACAGTTAAACAGTTTGGACTTCGCAGTTTTATGTCTTTAATATACAAGAGACCATGTGAATCTCCACATTTCTCAAAGTTATTTTCCCCATGGAACTTTGTTTTTTTAATAGAGTGTTTTGAGATGTTAGCATTCTATGCAGAATTCTTTGGAAAAATTTGTAATAAGTCACCTCCCAGAGCTCATTCACAGAGTGAGGGCTATAAGCCTCAATCTGAAAACAAGCTGAAATGGAATAATTTTCTGATTCATTTTTTTCCATTTTGGAATTCACACAGCATTATTCATCTCAAGCTGCAAGAATGTTGAGCAGTACTTTCCCTTCACCAAAACAAGAAAGAATATATTACAGGTGTGTGCAAGAAATTTTGCAGTAAAACCACCTGCCCTGCATAATGACTAGTTTAGTTATTGATAAGGTTAGAGACAATAACTCTCTGAAATCTATTCTGTGACATTTCTCATAAGCGGTATCTTCAAGTTTTTCAGCTGCTTCAAAACCATTAATTAGTGAAGAAGTGTATTCTGAATGCGATAATTTCCTAATAAAACCCACGGGTATCAGACTGAATGGATGCAAGCTGATCAAAATGTAATGTTATGTTTCCAATAATCATGGCGGGTTATTTGCTTAGTATTGAAATTTAGACTTTAATTTTCTGACATGACCAAAAGGAAATTGCAGACAAATATGGCAGAAACTCAGGAGGCTGTGCTTGCCACAGGTGTTTAATCATCAGGGATGCTCTTGGGGGAAAATAGTATTGATGGCTGGCAGGCCAGTGTCTACAGATGGGGAAAAGCTAGTAGGGGGTGGGAGGAGAGGCAGGTTAGAAGAGTATCACAATCTGGACAAGCTCCAAAGAAAATCTCATCTCTCATTTCACACCTTTGCTATTTGCTGTCAGTCTCTCTGCAGAAAGTGTTATTACCTTGCAGTGCTTGGCAGGGGTCGACGGGCAACCCCAACACTTCCCCTTGGCTTCACTGCCTCCTGGATGGACTTCTTCATTAAAGCGCACACCACACTTCTCCTGGTTTAATGGGCATAAATATAGCTACTCAAAAAGGGGAAGCACTTTCCTATCCATGAAGATATTACATCCAAGAGACGAAAGGAAAACCTGCTAATTGAGAATCGCACTTTGGTTTAATTACACAGATGCTAAAATAATGTAACTGAAGCGCCTTAAAAATATAATTATCCACTATGCAATGCTTGAGAGCATGTTTTATGTTTTTGCTTTTAATGCATATGATCAAGAAAGAGCCAACAAAAGAATCGTTCCTGGGTAATTTGGGAAACTGGGACATGTTTGGGTTTGAAAGATGTTTCAGAAAGTATCTTGCTTTTGGAAGGAATCATCAAAGGTATTTTGTGAGTAACTACGCATAAAAGTCTTCTTCTTTACCTGGATGTTCTTCAAAGGCACCTGGGATTAAAATAAATAATAGATTTTAGGGTAGGCTTGAAATTGTATACAATTATCTTCTCCAGTATAGTAAAGAGTAAGGACTGCTATACATTTAGAAAGACATACTGTGTTTGTGGTGTAATTTGAAGAAGATCTAGAAAGCGCTTCTGACTGGCTGATATTCTTTTCACCTTTCATTCCCCAACCTTAAGCCCCATCCTGTTGAAGTTATTATTAATACAGTGGTTAGTTACTATATATTTTTTCAAAATATTTGCATAGAATGCTAATATCTCAAAACACTGGTAAACATAAACCCGATTATGTATTGTTTTCTATTGGCTAGTTTGTGTTTTTATGTATGGTACTTCGTGTTTTGATGTTTATTTTCCTTGTAGATGTCTATTTCTATTGGTAGTGTTTGCCATGGGTTATAGTAAACACTGCCTGATTGATGCTAACATTGTGCATTTATGATTAACATGGTGGGCAATGTGGACTATTGGTATCCTTCTAAGACAGAAATGTGTAGTAAGTTAGCGATAGAGTGTACTTCCATATAGCAATCTAGAAATGGTACTAAAATCGTTTAGTAGACCTAATTCAAGCCTTCAGGAGGTCAGAAACTTGTAGACACTGGCAAGAGATGGGTGTAGCCCTGAGAGGGGGAGGAAGGAAGCAGGAGATGGACTACATGGAGCTTCTAAGGCCAGTTTGAGGAGGGGAACTGTGAGTGACATGGTGCATCTATAAGCCATCTTGGTTAACCTCTTGATAAATAGGCTGCAGAGGTGGGAATGTGACAGACAGGGAATGGAGCCTGGGCTACGTTTAAGCTGAGGGAGGTGTTGATTTTTCCCTCCACCCATGAAGCCAGAGAGCTATGAAGGAGCGCAGGGGTTGAAAGCTCAGGCTCTGGAGTCTGAATGCCTGGACCCTAATCCTGTCTCCATCTGTCACTAGCTGCAGAGCCTTGGAGAAGTGACCCATCTGTTTAATTCTGAGTTTTTTTCCTTTGTAAAATAAAGTTAAAGTACCCACTGAGTTGAGGTGATGTGCTAATTAAATGAAATAAACCAAATGACACACTTAAAAGAGCACCTCGGCTATTGTGAACAACTCAAAAAATTAGCTGGCATCAGTTCTCCAGAGCTGCTTTGCCAAACCATATATACATTTCAAACACCATATGTGTGAACACTCAGAAGGTGGTCTGTAGCTCTCAGAACCTTGGAGAAGAAAGAAAAATTCCTCAAAGTTTGAGGAATCTTGGATTTTAATCCAGTGTCAAGCCAGGCTGTCTGCTCCATTCTTGCTCTACTAGAAGAAGCAGAGCATCACAGCTAAGAAATGGAACTAGAGCTGTACCGGACATCTCGCAGGTTGGATAGTCACAGATGTGTTTACATTTACATCTAGATGCTACATGGCTCATTACTTCAGGGTGAGAGGCCACTGCATACATGTGCATCTGCTAATGAATCTGGACCTGTCCCAGCAGACTGCCTAGGCAGTACATTTTTTTGGATGATGTGTTTTTGAGTGGAGTAAGGAAAGAAGAAAGAGAGGTATTTTATTAATCGCCAAACATCTTGAATAGTCAGTGTTTCTAGTCAACATTCCCTAATTTTTGTATTGATAGAATTGTAATAATGGCCAACATTTATAGAATGCTTTATATGTATTACATTTAATGTAAAAAAAACCCCACCAGAAATGTTAATGGCATCTTTTTAAAGGTGTATTTGTAAGCTCATGTTAATAATGCTATTCATTATTTTGACACTGTTTGATATAGGAGTTTCTTGACAAAGTTTTCTTACAAAGGTTTGTTTGTGCCCTTCAGGTCTTTCATCACATGAGAACTCACTGTAAAGAGGGAGGTATAATAGTGTAAAGAAATTTGGGGGTTAAATGGACCCAGGTTGAATCTTAGATCCCCTACTTATTAGCTGTGTGGCCTTGCACAAGTTAGGCTGTCTGAGTCTCAGTTTCTCATTTATGGTATGGAAATATTAATATCTACCTTTGGGTCTTTGTAAGAGTTAGAACTAATACATGTAAAAGACTTACAATATGGCAGGCACTAAAGGAAAAAAATTAGCCATTTGGTAGGTTTAATTTTGATCCTTTAGTATAGTAGCCCTTACACCAGACACTAAGAATACCTACTAAGTCCTACCCATATGGTCCCTGCATCCCAACAGGTACTTTCTAGCAGCAGACACAGAATTGTAAACAAGTAAGGGAACCAAGTTTATCTGTGTTGATTCTGACTTCACAATCTATCTCAGACCTGTTTGCTTCTCTCTTCCTCCACTGTCCCATCCAAGGCCAGGTCACCCTCACCTCACATCTCAGCTTCTCTCATAGTCTCCCAGCTGGTCTCCAACTTAATACTTCAGTTCTTTCCAGTATGTTCCCCACCAGTGGTCAGATTGTCCCTTTTAAATTTAAATCAGACTTTGTCATATTCTTGCTGAAGACCTGTCTTCAGGTGCCTGTTAATCTTGGAGATCCAGATTCTGTTGCTGTGCTGATTGTTACTTTTTTTTCATCTGTAAAATAAGTAAATAGGTGCAAGTAATCTCCAAGGATGTTTGCTTCCTAGATTTTAGAATTCCATTCTGAATTTTTCCAGTATTAGTTAACCTGCCAGAACTAAAAGTACCAGATTCTTATTAGTGTGATTAATTCTAGCTTCTGTAACTACCACCTTCATTCCTTAGAGGCTTAACTAGTGGTGTGGTAGCAAAATTTAATAACTAATTATTCAAACACAAGGGAGGAAAAAAAGCCCTTGATTTGTAGCATTTGCTATTTTCATGGGGTAAATGCTCCCACCATGGCTGATGTTAAGATTTAAGTTAACAATGTTATGTCATTCTTTATGTATGGAGTTGGAAAGAGATGCTATTGGCTCTTCTGAGCTGGTATGAGCTGTCTCCAACACTCTGTTGGGTTTAAGTCAGTATTCTCACTTTTGAGTCAATTCAGTGTGATCAGTGGGATGCACTGTGAGGCTGTGCTGCTCACAATCTTTTGAGGGTCCCTGTTGATGGAGGCTCCTCTGTGTCCACTATGTTGCTCCTTAAGTGATGTAGGGTGTTGACTAGTGGCTGTAGGGCAAAGGTTAAGAGAGAGAGGGTCATGGCACCTTTGGCTACCAAACCTAGAAGTGGCAACAATACTTCTCTCATTTTCTTTTGACTAGATTCAGTCACATAACCACACAACTGTAGGGGAGACTGGGAAATGTAGTCTTGCTGTGTGCCTAGAAGTAAATATGTAGCATTGTCAGTGACAGAACGTGGCTTCTGGTAACCAGCCTGCTCACATGTCTCATTTCTTTCCTACACTAAAATATAGCTTTGTCTTAAGAGGTAGGTGTGATCTGTCCAAGATGAATGCAGTGCCAGCCTACTGTATCTTCCACAATGAAGTACCACAAACTGGGTTGCCTTAAATAAGAGATATTTTTCTTATAGTTCTGGAGGTCAGAAGTCCAAAATCAAGTTGTTGGTAGGACTGTGCTCCCTCTGAAGGTTTTAGGGAAGAATACTTTCTTGCCTTTTCCAGCTGCTGGTGGTTGATAATCCTTAACATCACCTAGCTTATAGATGCATCGCTTGAACCTCTGCCTCCATCTGTACATGTCTTCTCCTCTGTGTCTGCATCTCTATATCTGTGTCCAAATACCTCTCTCTTATAAGGGCACCAGTAATTGGATTAGTGCCTACCCTACTCTAATGGACCTTACTTTAATTTGATTACACCTACAAAGGCTGTATTTTGGGAAAGTTTACATTTACAGGGATTGGCAGTTAGGACTTGAACGTATAGTTTTAAGGGACACAATTCAACCTGTAACATTGACCTTCCCCCCAGAAGAGTTGGCCTCTTGCAAACCTTTGTCCACCTAATGCAATCAATCTTGGTAAATTCCAAGACCTGGAACCTAGAACTATAATCACCCCAAAGGAGGGAGTAGAATTTCTTTAACTGTAAAAGTCAGGCCAGCAGAAAAGTGCTGAGGACAAGTTTCTGCCGTGTCATTCTACAATTGTTTACTGTCCTCTGACCATGTTGGGGGAAGATCTTATGTTTTCCAGTGTCTGGTTTATCATTCTGCCAAATATCTGTGCTCTGTCTTACAATGAAGGGCCTACAGGGGTCCTGCACACCTACTACTGACTGTCTCTGGGAGCTTTTGCCAATCAGTACTGTTTGAGGGTGCAGCTGTGGGAGCTGCTTGGGCATGTGTCCTGTTTGCATGACCCATCATCTTAAAAGAAGCAACTCAAAATCCTGTTCAGTTACTGCAGCCAGAACTGACTGCCCACTTATGCCATTGAGCATTGATATGGCTCTTTTTTGGCTGTGCAAGAGAAGAAACAAATATCCATGTACTTCCCACATTAAATCAATATACAGTGGTTGGGTAAGGACAGGGTTATGGTAATTAAAACTCCCATTTGGAAAAAGAAGAGATAGAAAACATATAGATATCATTGGTCTGTAGTAAATTGAAATGTAGGTCAAGTGTTGTGAAGTTTTCTGCCTTGGCAGTGGGGAAATTCCTGAGGAGACTAATTCATCCTCTGGGAGTATTTCCTTTTATCTCCTTGGCTACTGTACCAGTCCATGGAGAAAGGGCTTCTTTCTGTTCACTGTCCTCCCTTCAACATTTGGGGTCGTCAGAGTTCTTCAGAGAAGCAATAGGATGTAACAGAGATTTATTATCAGGGATGGGCTGAGGGATGCAGTTATGAAGCTGAGAAGTCCGATGATCTGATGCTGTCTTCAACCTGGAAGCCCAGAAAAGCTGTGGTGTATTTCAGTCAGGATCTATACGCCTGAGAACCAGGAGTGTTGATGACATAAAGTCCATTTTGAGGGGTGATATGTCCCCAGCCCACGCAATAAGGCAGAAAACAGAGGACAGATTCCTCCTGGTTCAGCCTTTGTGTTCTATTTAGGCCCTCAACAGATTGGATGATGCTAACCCATCCTGGGGAGGGAGATCAACTTTACTGAGTCCTCCAATTCAAATGCTAATCTCTTCCAGAAACACCCTCACGGACACACCCAGAAATCCTGTGTAACCATATCTGGTCATCTCTTGATTCAAACTGACAGATAAAATTAACTATTACTGTAGGCATTGGGATGTGTGCCCTTCTTGGGGCTGTGCCGTTTTCAGAAGGCTGAGGTCACAAGGATTTTTTTTTTTTTTTTTAAATCCTGAGTGGTCAAGGGTTGCATTTGTTGGTTTATGGTTTCTCCAGAAACATACTTCCCTTGAAAACTAAGAGGGTGCTGATCTGTTTGCTTAAAGTCAGTCTCACATGCTAGTAACTGAGGCACCCAAGTTTCTTTCCCTGGAAAGTGTCCAAATCTGCATTATTTATTTGCTTCCTCTCAGTCATGTTTTCTTCTTTCAGCTTAATGGCAGCTACCTTGAGGCTATTGGGTTATCTTTAATTTGATTTTTTTTCCCAGAAAGCGGGCTCCTAGTGGGGCTCTGTTGCTCAAAGCCTTATTTGATCTTTTTTTCCTACTCCTTGGAGCCCACGAAACAGTCAATATTTGTAATCCAAGGTCCCATATTACTGGACTCTCTCTATTCCCTTTTATTTTTTTACAAGCTGATCAATTTTCTCTTGAACTTATCACTTTATTATAATTTCTAACCAAATTCAGCAATAATTGTAAACATATACTAACACCCTACTCTCCTTCCAACTACTTTACCTAGAGCAACAGGCTCAGTAGGTAGGACGTCTTCCTGTCAGGTTATTGCCTGTATTGCCTTTGCATAATGTGAATCACCATCTTTCCAGCCTCTGATATCTTCCCTGTTATTTGCCACCTGACTTCTAAGTCAGTGCCATGCATTTTTGGTCTTTGTTATAATAGATCTCCATTTCAAATTATCCATTTCCATACCAGGGTAACTAATACTACCTGTTGTGAGAGAAAAAACAAAGCAACAACTCTTCAGTTCTCAGTGGATTAACACATTAAACATTTATAATTTACTCTGATTGGCAGGGGAAGGTGGGGTATGGGGCTCTGCTCCATGTGGTTAGTGAGGAACTCAAGATCCTTCCATCTTTAGTCACTGCCATCTTCAGCATGTAGCATCCAACCTCACCACTGAAGCTTACTCAGTTTGTAAGTCACCAATCAGTTTTCCTTACATTCTTCTGGCTCCACTGAGACACAGAAAGTTGGGAAATGCAGTTTTGCTATGTATCCAGAAAAAGGAAATGCACTGGTGAACATCTACAATGGTGTCTGCCAGCGATCTGGTTGTTTATTTCATTTTTTAAAAACTAGTTTTTCCCTAGGTCATTTCTGAAGAAGGCAGCATTAGAAAATGAGGAGAGTGAGAAGTATTGACTGGATAAAAGCCTAAATCGGAATGACCCCCAGTTCAATACAGCTAGCATTTATTGGGTGTTTACTATGTTCCTAACTCATCTGGGTAGCTTTGATTTCACTGAGCCACTTCTAGTACAATATCTCTAAATGTCAGCTAGAAACTAAACATGCATGGCACCTCATGATTGTGCCACTTGGTGTTCTGTTGGTTTCTGGGTGTAGAAATAAATCTTACAAGGTGTTAGGATAATTTTGTTTTAATCACAAGAGAAGTTTCTCCATAGGTTCTTTATTCTCCATTTGGCCCTTAACCTAAAATGTGAAAGAAAAGACAAATATTATTTATAAAGTAAATCCCTTTTAGGTTTAGTTGTATCTGTTTCTTGCCCTGCAACATAGCCACATAATGTCCAGGTATTGGGGCATTATGATAACCAGATACTCACTGGTTGAAGCTGTGCTGAATAATGCATTAGCACAGCGTTATGCTATACCCTCCCCATTCTCATTGAGTGAAGTGCTTTGTTTTTAAAAACCTCCTCTGGGAGGCTTCACAAACAACTGCGGTTTAGCTCATAGATTCCAAAGATGATAGACAGAGGCCTTTTCCTGCAGGTATAGATGGCTTACCTTCTGATGGTGGAAATCTGATTATTGCACCCTCCCTGCAAATGACCCTGTCCAAAATCAAACAGAAATCTGGGATATTCAAAACCAAGTGAGAAAAGACTGAGAGTCTAGCAAAATTCAAATTAATGCTGACCTCCACTAGCAGAATACATAAAACGGCATACTTATTAAGAGGTGCAATTGAGCCATTTGGGGTTGAGAACTTTGTGTTGCTGAATTTGAAAGAAAGAAAGAAAGAAAAAAAAAAAGCAAACCGAGGCAGCTGCCCTAGTTTCTAGTTGGACACGAGAGTATTTACTCAGCACAGAACCAGTCAGAGCTAATGGTTCTGAGTGCCTCTAATGGGCCTTGGGGTTGGGCAGAGCCAATTTTGGCAAAAGCAGAGAGGTATGCCCATTTGAGAGTGGGCATATCTCCTCAGATGGGACTTACACTACCTTCTCTCTTCCCCCACCCCCTCTCCTCCGGAGATTTCAGATCCTCCCTGCCGAGTGTGTGTGCTCGCTTCCAAAGCTCAAGAGTTTGGATCAATACCTCAAAGTTTGGAAGTTTATGAAATCTTCCAAATTGGAATGAAAACATCTCCCCGGGTATTCTGCAGTGCTAGTAATTGGAAATGAAACATCTGAGTGAAGGCAAAGCATTCCCCAGACCTTCATCTTATTTCCACTCAGATGTAATCCAAAATTAACACTTGCTCCAGACACCCAGCCTATTAGCACCCGGAACGATTCCTCAGCTTCAACAAGAAGGGCAGAGGCTGGGGGCCTGAGTGAGTGGTGAGGGGCTCCCCCACTTGGAATTCCACCCTGGTAACCCAACAAGAGACACGCATTACCATTTAATTATAACGATGGAGCAGATGTGATAACAAGGTTGTCTTCTCTGGCTCTGCTCCTGATGTCACCACAAGGGTTTCCAGTTGTTGCTCTTTCTCATTTTGCGCTTCCTCATTAATCTCAGCTTCTCCAGCTGCCTCCTGCTCTCCTCCCTGACATGTCTGGTCGGCCTTTGTGCCAGGCGATCACAGCCTTTCAGAGAAGTGGCTGCATGGGGCTGGGTCTTTGCTTAGTTTGCTTCCAGCCATCTGTGCCTTCCTGCAGGCCACCTCATGCTCCTCTCGAAGCCCTGTGACTTCATCTTCACCAAATTATTGCATTTAAGAAAAGATATTTCACACCCAAATGATTCCTTTGTGGTGTCCATAAAAGGCCATTTTCTTTGTATTCTGTGACTGTTATTTGGAATTTTCTCCTCATTACGTTCCTGACTGCCTCAAAGCTCCCTCCTCACTCTTTTGTCTGTTTTCCTAAATCCCAACTTGAATATAGTTATAATCATTTAATTTTCCTCAAAGTTTGGGCTTACCAGACCCCAAATCAGGAACAAATGAATGGATTCATTAGTCTGACATAGCCTAGGATTCTGTATCTCTTCCTTTGAGAGTGAAATCTGAGGGTGAGGTGGATTTTGGTCATGTTTTATATAAATCTTTCACAAAATTAATTGTGTTTGAGAGTTTGCACACAACTGGGCATATGTATATTTTCCAGTTTGGAGTTTTCTAGCCCTTGTGGGACAGGCAGGTGGTGAGCTCCTGTAGCAGGTATGACATAATAGGATATATATAAGCTCTTTCTTGAGAGAAAACATATCTTTTTCTTTCCAGCACTTGACATATGATAACCAGTTCTACAGTGAATAATAATAAACTTCTACATTTTTTTTTGATCAGTTAGTATACTCCCGGTACTGGGCTAAGCTTTTTATATAGAGAATCTCATGACAGCTCTCTAAAGCAGGGGCTGTTACACCATCCCCATCTTACAGATGTGAAAACTGAGGCACTGAAGAGTTAAGACTTGCCAAAATTATATAAAAGGTTTCATTGGAGTCTGGTTGGCAACCCAAGCAAGGTTATTTCAAGGCCTGATATCTTATCATTACACATTTTTTTTTTCTGAAAAAGCAAAATAACTGTCTGTGAAGCTTATAGTGTAAACATGGAAGTGGTGCTCAAGCACAGTAGCTGAGAATTCTGCATGTTATGTAGGTGGTCATAAGGATCCAGAGACCCAAATGGATATATTTGCCAGTCTCTTAGAGGAGAATATATGGAGGGGAGAGAGTACTGCAGGTGGGGTGACACCTGATGTAAGCACAAGGAAGGGCATTTGATCACAGAAGATAGAAATGGGATTGCCATATCTGTGCCTAGCTGCAGCTCTGAGCAGGGAGTCAGGCTCCTGGACCTTCCTGAAGACATGTTGAAGCAATGGAGAGGGCCACAGATCTGAGGACTAGATTATTATTTAGAGGCTTTATTATTGCTGCCCGTTGCATAGACCAGTAGCCTGACTTGTGCTGTATGTACAGTTATAATGAAGTCAGAATGCATTGACATCTCTCATCCACAGCTGGCAAACCAAGGAGAGGAGCTGGAAGTCCTTGGCATTCACAGGTGAGCTTTGCTTCCTCATCCTCTGCTTGCTCTTTAAGCTGTGGAGTTGCAGTTTTACCCAGCAGGCACACAGGGCTGCAACATTGCTGATCTGATTCTAGCTGTCTTCTTGATTGATCCTAACTGGGTCAATACAGAATGCTCATATCAGAGGTCATTCCTGAAAACTGCAGGTATAGGTCAAATAAAAGAGCCATTATGACACAAAAATGGGAGAATTTACAGATTTTTAGAAATAATTACATCATCACTGAGCTGAAAAATATGAAGAATTTCAAAAAGTGAAATATATTTAGAGATACATAAACGCTTAGATAGTTAATTCCAGTCCCTAGAGAATGTTATCCAAAGATGCAGTCAATTTGCTGATTATAAAATCATGGTCAGGTGTAATGTTGTTCTTGAGTTTGGGCCCCAGGTACCTAAGTATGTATCCGTGATTACATATCCAGGGAGGTGTATGGTTCCAGGACTATCCATGGAGAGATGTGGGGGAGAGCCAGAAACAAAACCACTTAACCCATTTCAAGTTTATTGTTGCTCCGGTGGTGTGGCTCTTGGTAATTTACGAGACTGTCTGTGGGGTTCAGGAGCTCTTGAGACCTCCCGTCTAATAAAATAGCCATGTCGTTTTTCCTGAGTGAAGGGACCGACATATATCAAGAAGTGCAATTTGTTTGATATCCTTTTGTACAGGAAAAGGAAAGGTTGTGGCATTTGTAGGTTAGTAAAAAGAGGGAAGAAGTTAAGGTATATAGGTATGTTGAGAAAGACTTTGCAGTTGAAAGTACATAAAGGTCCTTTTGTATTTAACATCTTGGGGGCATACTAAAGTTTCACGTTGGAGCTGTCAGTTTTAAAGTCTTAAATGTAGCCCATTGCATATTCCTTCAGATTTTACAGATACCAGAACAGCTCTTTCTTTCAAATAATTGGTTAAGCCACCCCTTACCTGAAGAAGCAAGCCACTCTGCTTTTCCTATTTGCAATAAAAACTAAAATCCTGATGATGAAAGAAGACATTCTGACAAGTCTTTGTTTCCAGTGAGTTGTCCTTCTATAATGGAATTCCTCAAAGAGGGATTTTGTAATTATATCTGTATATAGCTGTATATATATTTGGGTCATTTGACTCAAAGACTGTGTCACTGAATGAACAATCTGTCTCACCACACGGCTATCCCAGGAAGTAAAGACCCAGTAAATCTCTTATTTAATTTATAAAATTATGATTTTTGCTGACAAAAAAAATAAGCCTGTGTTACATAAATTAATGACACAAATATTGGATTATCTATGACCCTAGGCCACAGGTAGGCCTGGAAAATTTGATACAGGCCATAAAACTAGAAGTATGTCTTTATGCTCATGGAGTATGTGTGTGTGCATGTGTGCACATGCGTGTATATGTGAGTACATGAATGAGATAGTGAGATCATAAGGCTGAGGACTCGGGATGGTACTGGTGGCATTGGGGCCTGGGGCCGTCAGTTGGCATAGAGGATTCTAATTAGGAAAGCTGAGATTTTCTGACTAAAAACTAGGAGTTTTTATGGGCAGGACATGAATGTGCAAATGAATATATTGAACCATAGGCTTTTGTAACAGCGTATTGATGACAGTGGTGTCATGCATTCAGCACACACCTTTTCATGGCAGGGTATAGTATAGCTTCTTTCTGCCAAAGGTATTTTTTTGTCTGGCTAGAGCTTCTCTCAAAAGTGCTGAGAGTTCAGCTAATGCACAATTCAGAGTAGAGAGATCTGGTTTTAAACCTTGGATCTTTTCTGGTAGAAATCATTTAGTTCGTTCCTTCCTGGGGTCTCTGCTAATAGCATTGTTGAGTCACTGGGGAGTGGTTATGGGAGGGGCCCAATTGCATTCCTCTTGGGGGTCCCTAAGAATGGGTACTACTGGCATTGGGCAGAGTACTAACCAGTAACTTACATGAAGCTCAGGCAATTTTGCAATAATTCTTCCAACTGTCTGACTCAATAGCAGCCTTTGGAAGGGTATTTTTTATCTATGACAGTTGCAGCTTTCAATCCTAGATTGGATTTCTCCCTGTCCTCCCAGAAGATGTTTTAGTGATGTACCAGCTTTAGCATATGATTGGTAAGGCCTTGAAATAAATCCCCAGCTAAAAGAGAGGCATGGTAGGGTAGGGTGGAAAAGGGCGTTCAAATTCACTAGTAAATCTAATATCCTGCTAACACCATTTTTAAGAAAGGAGGGACTTGTTCATTTCTGTATCCTTTCTAAGTTTCTTAACTCTCTTCTCTTGTTATTCTCATTGTTCTGTAGAATGAATTAATCAGATCAGCTGTCACTATTCTGAAATTTGTGATGTCTTATTACTGCCAAAGAATTGATTTTTACATCTGACGTGGTGCATGGGACCACTCAGTGACATGGTCTTCATGGGGTCTGAGTGTCCTCTGTCCTCAGTGGTACTAACTTGCTGTGGCCTTGGACAAATACCTTTATGCCAGGGCCTTCGTTCACTTTATCCTGAAAACAAAACGAAGCAAAACTGGTTTTGTTCCTAAGCCACCTACCAGGTAGAAAGGAGATCGAGAAATCAAACTTGGAGAATAATGAATGGATGAGAAGACACAGAGCAAGAAAATTACACTCAAGGCAATGATCAGTGATTGGAACGTCACAAAGAAAAGCGAAAGGAGAGGCAGAATAGGAAGCGCTGGGGAGATGGAGAAGTAAACAGAAGATACATTGAGACAAAGGAGGAAGAGAACAAATTGGCATAAAGAAGGATGGGCGCAAGAATTGCCGAAAGGAACGAAGAGCTAAAGTTTCTTCAGAAGGAGCTTTTGAAACCTGGGGCCACTGGATCTCTCTGGGGCACAAATTGGCAGTGTGGCCAATGTGCCATACACAGACAGCGCCACTTCTAGTGCCTGGATTCTGCAGGGTGATATGCGAGTGAATGTTTTCAGGCCAATTCTGCCTTTTAAAGGTGTCTTCTCATGGCCTCCTGGAATGTCTGATATTCTGAACAGGTATTAGATAAGGGCAGGCACAGTGTCTCCTGAAGAGTCCACAAAAATCCACAGTATTTATCTGAGAATCCACATAATTTTCCCATTAACATTCTGGTGCGGCTCCAGTAATAAGTCTGGCACAGTGAGGGTGGAGATCCATTGGGCGATGTGCTCTGCCTTTGCAGAGTTATAGTCAGGGGAAAGCAAACCTAGACATAGGGCAAAGGTGGTAGAGGTGTGTGTGTGTGTGTGCACATGCATAAGTGCATTTTTAATTAGGTGGCTTAAAAACTAAAGAGACAGTTATGGACTTGAGAAATCAGAGCCATCTTCAGAGAGGACATGGGACATGACAAGAATATGGACAATTGGAATAAATGGCAAGCCATGAGGTAAAGTGTTCCTGCTGGTAAGAAAGATGAGGACACCTTCAAAGGCATGGAAAGTCATGGCACATACAGGTGACAATTAAGAAACTCTGCTTATATTGGAATACAGTAAACAGGTTCTGATGGGGAAAGGACTTAAATATCAGGATAAAATGTGGTATCCTAAGCACACAGGATAAAAGCAGCCTATGATTTGATAGTAGGTTAATAGCTATAGAGCCTGTGTTTTCTCTCTTAATACAGTTTGTTTTTGCATTTGACAGTTTTTAATTCACTTTTAGCTATAGAAAAAAAGTCAGTTTTTCAGATGGATAGATAACAATTATATAGATCTTGAGATCTGTAGGTGATGGCTACTGAGACTCCAAATTGTTGTGAATTTCTTAGATTTAGTGAATTATATTGTATCACTGTAGGCTGTATTCAGATGCAAATAATACAAACCTGATTACAGATTCTTATTATGCAAACAGGGTTGTATTTTTCTCACATAACAAAGAATCTAGAGGTGTAAGCAGTTACCGGGTTGAGTCTGTGGTTTAGTGATGTCAGGGCTGGATTCTCTGTGAGTCTCCTGGCTTTTCCCTTACTGTCTTGAGATGGCTCTAGCCATCGCTTGCACAACCAAGACAGGAAGAAAAGAGAAAATAGAAGGCCTAAATTGGGTCGTACAGACTCTCTTAGTCAAAGAGAAAGCTGAGAAAGGTATTTCTTGGCTTTGCAGGCAATTGTTTCTCTTACAAATACCTACCATGTTCATCCGGGTATTTATCTAGTGACTAAAAGATTTATTTTGTCTTTTAAATATGACAACACCTGCACAAACAAAGCCTATGGTGGCTTTCAGTGTCCAGATATTAATATTATGTAGCAATCAACTGGATTTTTCAACTTTCATTTAAGATTTATCATTTCAAGTAGCTTTATAAATATTATTTACATCTCTCCCTATTTTTTGGTAAACAATTGCAGTGCCAAATATAAGGTTCCTTCCAAGATGCTAACCAGTTTTACAGCATACTGTCTTTACACCAGTTCTCTGCTTTAAGTCATGATCATGATCATGACCATCCTTCTAGTTGTTAACATTTATTGTGTCTCTGAATGTGAGGTCTTTCTATTTGTAAGTCTCATTTTTGTGATACTTCAAAGTAGTTGTTGTTATTCCTACTATATTTATAAATAAGAAAACTGGAGGCACTTGGGTGGCTCAGTTGATTAAGCCTCTGACTCTTGATTTCAGCTCGGGTCATGATCTCACAGTTTGTGACATTGAGCCCCACATTGTTAGTGCAGAGCCTGCTTAGGATTCTCTCTCCCTTGTGCATATGTGCTCTCTCTCTCAAAATAAATAAATAAACATATAATCAAAAAATAAGAAAACTGGAGCTCAGGTAAAAGTAAAGTGAGTTGCTCAAGGGCATATGGCTAGAAGGTGGCAGAATGAATTGAAAGTTAATTCTTTCCATTCCAAAACCTGGATTTTTTAGGGCGTTTATTTGCCTTCAGAAGATTGTACTGACTTCCTGTGCCATTTGAGGGAATTGCAGTTATCTATTTCCCAGATCCCATCTGGGTTAAAACTATAGTTCTGAATTCAGGGATAATTTTTCTTACTTTAACTCAACTTTGGGTACTGATTATTTGGAGTCAGAATATAAAGCACCAACTCCAAGGATTGCAAACATTTCAGCTATTATAGAGAAGTCTTTTTTATTTTATTTTTTTTAATATGAAATTTATTGCCAAATTGGTTTCCATACAACACCCAGTGCTCATCCCAACAGGTGCCCTCCTCAGTACCCATCACCCACCCTCCCACCCCCCATCAACCCTCAGTTTGTTCTCAGTTTTTAAGAGTCTCTTATGTTTTGGCTCCCTCTCTCTCTAACCTTTTTTTTTTTTCCTTCCCCTCCCCCATGGTCTTCTGAGAAGTCTTGCTTCAATTACTAGGAAGAAGATAATGATTAGGTTTTTAATAACTTTAATCTTTCCCTGTCCTCTTTCTAGCTGCTTCATTTTGAATATACAGTTTTTGTTCTTCGTGAGAGTCTCCATCAAGAGCTTTTGATTTGGGTCTTACTTGAAAAGGACTGGTCAAATGTATTGCTGTCAGTGAAGTTCCATACTGTGTCTGGAACCATTGTGGTGTCAACACTTGTTAGAATTACCTCGGAAGCCTGAAAAAATATGCAAGCCTGCACCAATGTTTAAAATCTGATTTAAATGGTGTGGAGTGGAGTCCAGGGATCAGTATTTATTATTTTTTATTTTGTTTTGTTTTGTTTTCAGCTCCCCAGGTGATTCTAATGCTCAGCTTGAGTAGAAAATCACTGGCCTAGATGATTAATAGAGGTACTAATGGAGGAGAGGGAAGAGAAAGCCCCAGAGTGAGTGGTCCTCAAACCTTTTGGTCTATGGACCATTTTATCGGGGTGTTGAAAGAAATGGGTCTCTTTAGAATTAGTAGAGATAATTGCCTGGCTTTTGATGAGACACCAATGAGTGAAAGCATAAGTAAATGACTAACGAGAGAGAAGTTATATGTAGAGAGTAACTTCACTGTATGTTTCTGGGATGCTTTTATATATTTTTTAAGTATGATCATCCAAATTTACCAGTCAAAAAACTAAGATCTTTTGGGATAAATACATTAAAGAGACTAGTTTTAGCATGTAGCAAAACTTGAGTTAGAATTTTGATTTGCTAACACTTAATCCAGATTCTTTCTTACTTATCCTTCAGATCCTGGAGAAATACCCCAGTGGTGAAATCACCCTTTATGAACACCCCTGGGAGAGCTCATGGAATGCACAGATTTGTATTCTAGGGGGAAGAATAATGATCTGATTTGGTCCCCAAATTTCATTTTGCAGAAGCTCTGTTCTGAACAATTTTCTTACAGCAGCAAGAGAAGCCTGTTGTGTACTTAGACACAACACTGTGTCAGTGTACATGTTTGCCATGGCTATTTTCAATTCCCTGAGCTTAATGTATTTCCTTTCTGTTTAGTGGCAGATGCCCCTTTGTTTCCCAAAGCCCATTTCTTATACTCCCCCCCCCCCCCGCCCATTTTTGAGTTTGATCCATCTCAAATCTATACATTATTTCACAGATATCAGTGACTTTTTTCCAGGTTAAATTATTTAATGGTATTGTTTCATTGAAAGCTTCAGATTAGCTGCTGACACTTATTGGCAGAAAGAAACACGTTTTTCCTTTGGGATAAAACATATTTTGTATTAGAGAAAAGAGCAACTGAATTGAGTTTCTGTCTTTTAAATCTTAGCTGTGGCAAATGAAGACATCTGGTGCTTTAAATGACAATTTACCTTTGTATCAAAATTAAGCATTAGTCACCCAACCTATATTTTATTTCTCCCTCCTTCCCTCTTGCCATTTCCGCCCTTCTGCTTTCTCTCCTCTTTTTCCTTCATTCTCCTATCCCTTCCCCTCTCTCTCACCCTAGATCCCAACTGCTACCCTCCTGACTCCCTCCCTCTTCCCCTCCACTTCTCCACCCCCTGCCTCTCTCACCTCATTCACTTTCTCTTCTCTCTCTGCCCTTGCTTCCCCAGCTTTTGCCTTTTCTAACCTACTCTGTTTTGGTTAGCTTAACTTCTCATCTTCCGAGCCTTTATTCCTTTGGGATTGGAGGTTTTAATTCCAAATGCCACTCATCTCGTGGAGTGAATAAATCAGGCATCTGAAAGGAAAGAGGAAAAAAATGAGGTTTGATTTCATTTCTCTTTCTTTTTCTGCCAAGCACTTTCCTTGGGAATTTTATAGAAACAAATGGAAAGAACATAAGCTTTCCCTGTTTTACTGTCCAGGTGAGTAAATGGAGGTAAGGAGGTCAGCAGCTATCTGGGTGCTTCTGCCTCCCTAGGATAGAAGCGTGTAACTGCAATTAGGCATCTGTTTTCCTGTCCTTTCAAGACATCTGCTCTATCTGCCTGGAATGCCAGGTACTGCCCTGGTATAACACTGGTTTATATATTTGCTGAAAATAACTCCGTAGCTACAGTCTGACCATTTATCATCACAGTAACCTCTCTATGCAGCATATACCCATTTTCCGGATCAGGTCAGTGGTCTAAGCATTGGTAGGATGAATCCTAAGCTGTTAGAGAGGAGAGCAGTGCTATATATTGGAGAGTCTGGGACCTAGGGTAAACATTAGCAATTTGGAATAGCATCCTTTTGAATGCCAAGTCCAAATGGGGCCAGATGAGTTGAGGGAGAACAAAACTGAAGGTGTTTGGAACATTCTGCTCAAGGAAGGGGGGAGCAGGAGTAGACAGGAGAGGTCAGGAGGAATTTTCCCATATTAATGTCACAATGCTGGAGGCTCCTAGAGCCTGAATTACACATTCAGAGGGCAGGTTGGCAAAGGCCAGCCAGGCAAGACCACCTCCTATGTGTGTGCCTTGAATGAAGATGCCTGGTAGGGGGCTAAATGATGATGAGCCCCAGCCACTCTGAGCTCACTGACATGCGTTGTAGTTCTAGAGGGAGAAAGGCCTTTGTCTTAGCAGAAAGGTCATTTAGGCTTACCTTATCAGGCACTGCATCTTGAACTCAGGTAACCTACTTGACAATTAGGGTTTCCTAATAAATGAGAGTGGGGCCCCAGACTAGAAATTGGGACCCTTGATTCTTAGAGTGGTTTCATGTGTTTCTTCCACCTGCTGCTGTCCACTGGATAGCACTGTGTATTATTACTGCAAAAAGGATGAAATGCAAAAAAACTAAGTGGTAAGCTTTTCTTTTCAAAATCGTTTGAGAAGACAACCTCAGAAATTTATTTTAGAGAAGAATGTAGAAATCTTGTGGAGAGCAGGTATTTTCCTGTGCCTGATTGAACCAGCCACTTTTCAGCCATACCATGCTAAAGACAGCACTCGACTGCTACGTTGCAGCCTCTTAGTCCTAACGGTACTTCCACCTCCGCTTCACTGGGATTCTTCAGAACTTGCTTAGCTATGGGTGTAGTAATTGGAATCAATTATTCATTCCCAGTAAATGAGCCGAGTAACTGGGAGCACATGGGGTAGAAGTGGGGGGTCATTGCCTGAGCACTGACAGGCAAGAAAATGGCGTGAAAGGCTTCTTGAATATAAGGAAAAACAAAAGTATTTCAGGAAATGATGAGTGGTCCTTGTTTTGGATCCCTTATCCATCTAAACTGAAAACAAAGAAGAAAGATTGGGGTGATGGAAAGAAGGGGAGCTGGCAAAAAACAAGCCAAGATCATTCTTTGTAGTATCTGTGTAGCACAATGAATTGAGGCCAAGTTAAAATAGTCATTATAAACTTTGAGTTGAATTCTGGAATTGGGAGATCCTTAACCTACTAGTTGGGTCTACTTTGAGATATCAGCTTTCTCATCTGTAATATAATGTGTAATGTGTGTGGAACTACAGGGGTGCAAAAGGAATAATACCTATCTGGCTTCCTTGGAATCATCATGAGACTTAATAGAGAAAATACATTCAAAAGCACATTGGAAAATACAGTAAGCTGCTGCACAAATAAAAGGCATTTTTATAATTTTATAAATTCCCTTTTTATTCCTGGACATTTTTCTAAGTCTTTCATCCTATGCCCTCTCTCCTTTCCATATCTTCTCCCTTTATCTAAGGACTACAGTTACCTGTTTTGAGGAGTCAGTGTTTGGCAGATAGATGGCAGAGCTCTTGCATATGGCATGCTCATCACGAGAAGAAAATGAGAGGACAACTTGGACCACCTTCTTCAAAATGGGGGACCATGGAGGAACTACATTCATTTATTAATATATAAACTTATTCATTTGTCACATATTTGCAATGGGTCCACTGTATCATAGGCACTTCACCAGACACTTAGGATGTGGCAGTGAATAATGCATAATCATCCTCTTGAGAATGTCACAATCTAGTACTTCCTTGGAGGTCTTCCTGGAAAAATACAGTCATATGTTTTCTAAGAAAAGTCCAGAAATTTGCTAGACTATATAGACACCTTCTAAGTAGCGTATGTATGTTGTTTTGAAGGAATAGACTTTTCCTTACCAAATGCAAGTATGACTGCTTATGTTAGGAGTGAGTTTTGTATTTATTACCTCTTTCTTTTACAGGAAGCATAACAGTGATAATTCATTCATCCAAGGAATGAACCCGTGATTTTTCTTATTCTCTTGTGTTGGGCCAAACTAGAGAGACAAAACTGTTGTCAGAAAGCTAGCCAGGTTAGGAGCAACCTAATTACATGGGCAAGGCAAGGACACAAGGATGGATTAGGTATAAAGTCAGCAAGGAAGTGATATGGGTAAATGGAGTGAAGAAGGAAAAACCTTACAGTAGCAGGTGAGGTAAGGAGTTTAGGAAATGGAGGAAAGGAACATGTGGCCGGATATGGATGAATCTGCCATGGCTGGAGGGACTCATAAAAGTTACTAAGCATGTCATTCACTAAATCCTTCCTGAGCCAAATCACACCATTCAGAAGAACTCAGAATGAGTCTAATATCTATACCAAAACGGAAATATTTTTAGTTGTTTCATCTGAATTTATACCAAGATTTTTATCTTTTATATGAGTAAATTAATCAATAGCAGGTTAAATCAAGAAATATTTACTGGGAACTTCTCTGTTTAAGAGCCTTGGGTTTCAAAGATAATAAGAGTTTGGATTTTTCTAAGTTGAATCAAAGTTTTGGGGCAGATATTGCCTTTGGGGAATTTACAGAATGATAGCAAATATGACATACACAAGAATGACTGCAGAACTTAAGCCCTGAGAAAGTGATGTCTAATAATCTGTGGGGGTTCAAATAAAACAATGATCACTGCAGTTGAGAATCTCAGGGAGAATTAGGGAAGGGAACATGAGGAAGTAACATTTGACCAGGAAAGTTATGAGATGATGAGAAAATGAATGTTTTGTATGAAAGAAACAAATTGAACCAAGAAATTGAAGGAAACGTGACATATAAATAGGAGACAGTGAGCTCTGTGAGGGCAATAGGGGGAAATTACAGTCGGAAAGGTCATTTGGGGCTCCGTTATAAGATACAGAATGACTTAAAGGCTAAAAGTCTTACACTTTATTCTACAGCCAACAAGAAGCCTGTCACAATTTTTGTGTGTACAATAATGTTATAATCAGAACTGCATGTCAGAAATATTAATTCAGTTATCAATCAACAGTTATTTATTGGGTATCTACTCATTGCAAGGTACTATACCAAGTGTTGATGAGAATGCAGAAGAAATATATCACACAATTCTTGATCCAAAGGTCTTGCATTCTGAGCAAGGCAATAAATGTCATATTCAAAAAAAGATTACTAATTACTAATTATTGAGTTATTTTACAATCATATTGGATAAATAGTGATACCTGTAACACTATTCTGATTTCCACTGAGTATAATCTGGAATCTTCTGTGTTGAAATTGTTACAAGGTTGTCTCATTGTTCTCAGTTTGTAATCAGTTGGTTCTAAACTACTGCTTGTCGAAGGAAAATTACATAGCAAATGAGAGTGCTACAAACCCACTACCCTGAGCAGATGTGTAAAAAAAATCTTACTAAGCTCCCTTATCCCCCCAAATGTGAAGTGTGTTTAGCTGAATGGAGATTCTTCGTTTGTCTCAATGATTAATTGTATCTTGTACTGTCCTGGAACCTGATATTTAATTATCCTAAAATGCTTTATGAATATAGATGATGTGTCTCCAGGATCATGTGAGTGGGCCGGGATGTTTGTTGAGTGATCTTTTCTCTAGTCAGTGTAAATTTTGCCAGAGACAGGCCATGACTTCTTCATTGTCTGACTTTGACCCATCGCTACATGTGGAAAGAAGGACATACCGCCATAGGGTGCCATTTATCTCAGGCCACAGCTGGAATTTGGATTTTTGCAACAGTCTCAGCTATTAATTCTGACTTCTTTCCTTTTCAGTTAGGCACACACCACACACACCACACACACACACACACACACACACACACACACACACACGGATGCACACATCATTGACAATACAAACAGCATAAAATGAGTTTTGTTTTTGTTTTTGATTTGTATTTTGCTTGTTTTATTTATTTCTTTATTTGGTGGTTGGGCACAAGAAAATTACTTTCCCTTGACAGGTAGACATCTTGGAGAAGATCTTCTTTGTTAATATCGCCTTCATCACCCCCATCGTCATGACAGCATTATCAACCTCATCCTCAAAACTTTACTAAGTACTGCCCATGAGTTGGGTTCTGTTTTGGGCTATTTTATTCACTATAAAAGAGAGGCATTTAGAATCCTTTATGGAGGAGAGATGCCACCATTATATCCATATCAATGAACTGTTCTGTCAGGCAGTAGAATCAGATTGTGCTCTTGCCCAGGTAACTTTGTAAGATGACTAGCTGGGCTATGGAGCTTAGCCTGAGGCCACAGGATATAACACGTGTAAAGTTAGGACCTATACTTTTATATGGGTTAGATCTCATTCGCTCTGTACAGAATCCACAGGGCTAATTGCCTACAGGCAAATATGGAACTGAGAGTTAATGTATTAGGTGCTGATGAAGGTACGGATGTCTTCTCAAAATAGCTGCTTCTTTCAAAACCTTTTTTTTTTTAAATATTTTTTTCTCCTTATGGGAAGTCCTTCCTTGTCTTTTCCAGCCATACACTAAACCAGACTAAAAATTGGCATAGACACAGGCCCACATCTGGAGGATATTAGTCTGCCCAAAGGAATTCAGCCTGTGAACTGGTAAGAATCTAAATAAAATGTTTGAAAATTAGGTTCATTCCGTTGCTCTCATGTTTCTACAGGTATTTACATTTTCTGGGTTAGCAGCCACATCACTCAGTATTGTTGAGTGTGGAAAGGGTTTGTGAAAACGTTGTGGGCTGACAGATGTTTTGAACCTCTCTGTCTCCCCAGCTGCACCAGATCTAACAGCCTGAAAGTGATTTCCCTTTATGATATTTCATACCACATTGCAAATCTAAATTGAGGCCTGTTTCCTAAATACATTTAAATATTAGCTGAATATAAAAAATGTGAATACAGCCAACAATCCATGAATACGCAAATGTATTTCAAAACATTCTTCACCCTGAGAATCAGAAAATGGCATATCTGGGACAAGTGAAGATAGATACAAAAGACCAAAATGGAAACATGCCTATCTGTGTATCTAACAGTTACTATTGTGTCTATCACCATAGTGCCTGGGCCTTTTGTTGAGAAACATTTCTCCTCCTTAATGATGATAAACTCAGGAATATGCAGGAACAAGAGAGCTAATTTATAAATAACGTGAATCTCATCCATAATGGCCAGTATCGGGAGGCCATTATGTAGATGCATCCAGATCATTAAGTGGCAAGGTTGGCAACATTACAAATTCTTTATCCATGTGCAGAGGCTGGGAGAGTGGGAGAGAGGGAGAGAGGAAGAGAGGTGAAAGGCAGGTGTTCTCTTTTGGTGTGGAAATCCAAAATATAATGGGAACTTCTCAACTTCAGATTTTAGCATTGTTTACACCTGTAATGCTTTGCTGCCCTTCATAACCAAGGTCTTAGTTTATAGACCTGCTGATCACGTGTATGCTTTCTTTGTGAAATTTCTAGGAATGAAAGGTCTGGATGGATTCCATAAAAAGCACATTGCTGTGCCATGGCTTTGTTTTTATTGTTGGTTACATGAAATTTCCCATTTACATAGTTACTAATGATGTAACAGAATCCACGATGATATGCTTTATAAGAAATATGTAGATATCCATCATTACTGATAACTAGGCCAAGATTGAGTACAATTTCATAGTATTCTCTTCAACTTTTTCCTAGAAAATCTGTCTCCTATTTTTTTCCTGAGGCTAATCTCCGTGTACTCTGCAAAGAATAAGGATTTTTTTTTTAATCACCTTCTGGTATAGTGCAGGTCTCATAAACAAATGTTTGTTGATGAAGTAATTTTTAATGAGCATGAACTACTGTTTCTTCTTACTTTTTAATAATTATCCAAAGATCAAAAACAATTATTTAAAAAAAATTTTTTTTTGAGAGAGAGTAGAGGGACAGAGAGAATCTTAAGCAGTCTCCATGCCTAGCACAGCCCCTATGTGGGGCTCAATCTCATGACCATGAGGTCATGACCTAAGCCAAAATCAACCAACCAACTGAGCTACCCTGGTGCCCCCCAAAACAATTATTGAATGAATCCCATAACTTGAACTATTTTTTATTTTATATTTCTATATCATTTTTACTTCTGTATTACACTAGAAGTTAGTAACTTCCAGTTAATAGGGGTTCACTTTAAGAGAATGTATGATGTTTGTGTTTTTTCTCTTTAAAGGATGAATGAAGTTTTCTTTTTTAACATACTGAAAATATCTTAAAGACACTTCAATTTGTCTGGCATTGTCTAATGAGATCTGTAATTCTACAGGGTGGATGAGAGCAGGTGTATTTGTATTTTGAGAAACCCAAAAGGAAAAGTATCACCCTCCAATGCGCAGCTCCTGAGGCTCTATGCTAACTTCTAGAAATATAGTGGTGAACAAATGACCAATTCTGGACCTTACTGTGCACAAAGTCTGGGGAAGGTACTATACCAGCTGATGTAAAGAGGATAAAATATTTTTGTCAACAGATCTTGATCTCAGGGAAGTTACATTTAGAGAGGGAGATTAGACTTATATATGTAAACAGGTAATTAACCATATAATGTAATGTGCGACGTGGTAGTGGAGATATCAAGCACTACCAATACTCAGACAAAGGTATTTCACAATGAGACTGCAAGGAAGGCTCCCTGAGAGAGAAAGTGACCGACTGGGATTTAGGGGGAGATTTTGATTGGTGGTGAGAGGTTCCTAGTGGCTGGCAAATAGGGAACAATGTGGTATAGTGTGTGGGGGCAAGTTTGAGGAAGGCGTATTCAGAGGGCAATGTTCAGATTAATATGATTAGGATAGGATGTATATGGGAGGGCAATATGAGAACGCTTTGACTGGGTTTGGTGAAGTTCGAGTAGCCTGTTAAGGAATTTAAGCAATATAGACCATAGGAGTCCACTTAAAGTTTTTTGAGTAAAGTAAAATTAAATGCTTCATAATTTTACATAATACATACATACATAATACATAATTATGTATATGAAGAATCTTGTGAGGCCATCAGCTTCTAGCTCATGTTTTCATATAACAAAGTGTTATATCAACCTGGACAGGAAGTACTTCTGGAACATTCTAATTCCCTAATCCAGTAGATTACTGTGTTCTTTCAATTAAGATGTTGACTCTTTTTGCGATCAAACTCAGATAAACCAGATTTTCACAAATCAGGACCTAGTCTTGTTAATCTCAGACACATTTATGGGATATCTATGATTACCTCAGATACTGTACAGGCTGGCATTTGTCAGAAGTTGATATACTGGTCACCCTGCTGAATTTCAGCACTTTTATAATTGTGATATATAAAGATGAAATGAAGTGATAATATTCCACTCCCTCATATGAAGATCCTTCTTACCCATCTGCTCTGATGTCTCTGTAACAATATTATGAAGTTATATATGACATGCTGATCCAGTGAGGATCAGGGCGGTTCACAGTGCAGGGATTTTAGTATCATGTTCTGCATTCCCTCTTACTTCCAGATACTGTGCAAGTTAAAGCTAGGTAAGCATTATTTCTTTTTTTAAGTACATTACGGATGGGTAGTGGGCAGCCAACGGGATAAATTAATTGTCTGCTTAATGCAGCTGAGTGCATTATCTCACCAGAAGTGGAAATCTTTAGCTCCCAGGTAGCAGCACAATGGGAAAAACCAACCATTTACTTCTAAGGGATTCAAAATACCCCGAAGTTAGGCAGTCAGGGAGGCCCTTGGATAAAAGTGAGATGTATGCCCTTGTTAAGATAGGGCATGGGCCATATTTTGCACTGTTCAGTACTTTCTTCTTTTTATTCTGATGGCTATACTCTGGCCATTTTCTGCCCCCAAAAGAGGACTGGGCTCACTGCTCTCAAACATGCTCTGTTTCCCCAGGGCAGCTCTCCGTGATCTGTAGAACTAGTAGTCTGTTTTCCTGCAGGATGTGCTCACCTGGAATACCTGCTCTTTTGTTCTTGCTCTGTTTATCTTCTACCCATTCTTGAAGGGCTGCCCTCTCCAGGACACTTTCTGTGTCTATAACTAACTCCCATTGGTTTCACCTCTCAAACACCCACAGTGGCTAAAGTCCATGCTGCACTATCTGCAATTGCATTTCATATGCTTGTTCTCATTTCTGGTTGCTCAACAGGATCACCCATGCAAGGATTTCTTTTTTCTTTCTTTTTTTAATTTGGAGTCATTGGCTTTCAGCTTGGCTCTGCATCAGGATTATCTATGGAACTTTGCAAAAGCAAAACGGCTGCACCCAGAGATTGGGACTTTGGATGGCCTGATCTCTGCATTTGTGTCCTGCAGGCAATTCAGAGACATAAAGTTCAGAAATTTCAGTTGGATGCGTTTTGCATTGCCTGTTTTTGTTTGA
The DNA here is from genome assembly GCF_018350175.1 of Felis catus. Classification (NCBI taxonomy): domain Eukaryota; kingdom Metazoa; phylum Chordata; class Mammalia; order Carnivora; family Felidae; genus Felis; species Felis catus. The sequence goes on along the minus strand of NC_058379.1, from coordinate 62,396,031 downwards.
GTTAATCTTTTCTTTGTAACTAAATTATTAGGCGCTAAAGTTTCTTTGGAGTATTTTATCTTCCAGCATTTGCATTGCCAATAGTATAGTATATTCCTTTGGTTAATTTACTTTGCTAGGATGTTGGGAGAAGACATGGTTCTGATTCCAGACCTGTTTCTCCAGGGCAGTTATTAAACAATTCTGGTCACGATGTACATGCAAAGACCCCCTGCCTCAGGGAGCCTTCACAGGACAAATACATTTCAAGAGAACACTGTTTGTTTTTCCAGGAACAGCAACCTGAAGGCATTTTTAGATATTTCTGTTTTAGAGTCCAGAATTTATATGAATGACAGTGGCCCAGATGAAAATAAAAATTTGGGATTAATCTGTTGTTCCAATATACATTTACCCTGGCTGTTATGGAATTTACTTGAGAAAAGAGGTTATGGAATTTACTTGAGAAAATAGTAGAGCTCTAGAATCTCATCAAAATCTGCAAATAGACCAAAACAAAGCAAAACAAAGTCAGTATACCCCATTCCTCAATTGCCTGTGCCCCTGTGCATCCTGGAAAGAGTTGAAATCAGGTGGGGGAACATTCCATCTCCCTCCCACTTTGGTCTTCCCTTTCTATTACTGTGGGGATTTTTTTCACAGTAGGATAGCTGTTCTGTAGACTATCTAGACTATCTGGAAACTTGCGGATATCGGGTTGGTGATAAAGATGCAGCCACCTCTCGGGTAAGGGCAGGTGACCATCCTTATAGCCTCTTCAGTAGCTAGGGTGGTCAGATTGGACATGGCTATGCCACTTCCTTCCTGTTCTAAAGGAGAAGCCCATGTTTGCCTGTAACAGGTCATTCTGCCATAGAAAGCTGAACCAGATATGTTTACAAAGCTGTCTTCTGATGATGGTGCCCCCGCCCCAGACCCTACCCCCTCTGCTGGCCCCCAAAAGCCCCATCCACCATCCCTATTTCAGCTTGGCTGTTGTAAGAATTTTGCTAAATGGGGCTCAGAGTAGTGAGAAAGGTAAAGCAGCTGTATCTGGAAGGTATTGCCCTTGCCTTGCTTTTAGGTCAGAGAGTCTGCTCATCTGGCTAAGCTACTTTTAGGCCTCCTTTCTTCTCCCCCCTACGGCACTGAGGGGAGGCCTATTTTCACATATGCGCTCAGACATGCAGAAGCAAATGCCAAAATGAATTAACTGGAATAGCTCTATTAATTTATGCCTCGACAGTAATGACCTTAAGACACAGAAGAATTATATATTAATTTGTTTCTAGTGTATAGCACTGCTAAGTTAACACATTTAGGAGAATACACTTCCCTGTCTCCAGCTGTGAGGGTAAATGAGGCCGCCTGTGGCTGCAGGAGGAGTTCTGGCAGAGTCCCACTAGATGGCAGGGTGGCCTCAGGGATGGGCTGGGCTGCCGGTGGCTGCAGAACACTTTGTTTGCAGTCATTATTTGACACACTCAAAAATTGACAATTTTTCTCGTGTTGTTCATTTGGAAATTATATTTAAACTTATTTATTTACATGGGCACATACATAACGTGTATATTTACAAACAAATATGCCTACACTGTCCGAGATAAGGGTGTTTAAGAAACAATGCGTCCCTGCACCAGCCTGGCTGACTTCTGTGAAATTTCCTTGCTCTGCAGACGCCCCGCTGTGCTCCACACCAGCGCACACACCACATCTCGCCTTATTGATGTTGGGAAGGGGAGAGATGTCTTTGAAAGTCAAAGGGCATAATCCCTTCCAGGAGGGAAACTGTTTTTAACACATGGTTTGGTCAGTTAGGGGTGGCTCAGAAAAAATGCAAGAACAGTCAGCATCATACATCCAACCTCCCCCACCCCCCAAGAAGATTAAAAGTAGAACCAGATTAGAGATTTGAATTTTATTCAAATCCCTTCTTCCCTTTCCTCTCCCAGGTTCTCTAATCTCTCCTACTCTTTTACCTTCCTGTCTCTCTTTGTTCTTATTTCTATCAAATCTCCCTCGTCTTTTTCCTTTCCTTCTCAGTCTGAATTTCCACATCTCCCCTTTCTGCATCCTTCATTCTCTCAGAATTTGATGCTGCCAAGCTGCCTCTGATCCTGCATCCCTTTATGCAGCCTTTCCCTGTTAATGAATTGTTAAAATTTCATAGGGAGCAGTGACTGTGCTCTTCCCTGCTTCTGGACACCACAGCTGGCAAGCTGCTTTCCTTCTGAGCAGGAAAGTCACAGCTATGAGCCGGCTACTTCTTGTTTGCAAACAGTTTTGCCGGTTTACATAGTTTAGTATGCAAGAGGGTCTTTCATTTTTTTTCCCCCCTCATCCAAGTTTAGGTAGGATTAGTATTTCAGTTAATGAAGGCTTCTGGAAAAGGGAGCCTCTATCCACAGTACAGAAAACAGACCCCAGCGGTCTTAAAATGCCTGGCTTTTGCAGGTTCTTGCAGTGGAAAGATTTCAGGAAACTCATGTAAAAGTAGAGGACCACGTTACTGCATTTTCAGAGTGGGATTCTTGGAAATACCTTTGCCTCAATTGTCTAGCAGGCAATCTTGTATTAAAAGTTGCAACTTTGGGGCACCTGGTGGCTCAGTCCGTTAAGGGTCCATTTGGCTTGGGTCAGGATCTCATGGGTTCAAGAGTTTGAGCCTTGCATTGGGCTCTGTGCTGACAGTGTGCAGCCTGCTAGAGATTTTCTCTCTCACCCAATCTCTCTCTGGCCCTCCCAAACCGTGCACATGTGCATGCACGTGTGCGTGCTCTCTCTCTCTTTCTCAAATAAACTTAAAAATTGTAACTTTTAGGGTGCCTGGGTGGCTCAGTCAGTTGATTTCTGCCGAGGTCATGATCTCGAGGTTCATGGGTTTGAGCCCTGCATTTGGCTCTGCACTGACAGTGTAGAGCCTGCTTGCAATTCTCTCTCTCCCTCTCTCTCTGCCCTTTCCTTGCTTGCGTGCCCTCTCTCTCTCTCTCTCCCTCTCTCTCTCTCAAAAATTGTAACTTTTAATATAGTTCTTTCTAGATAAAACTAAAGTCATTTTCTTGATTGTTCTCCAACCAGTTACACACATGAGCTTCTGTCCATTGTGTGTGCCTTCTTCCTTTTTGATTGTAGGATAATTGCTTTACGGATAATATGTGTGGGTAAAGAAAAATAGAACAGAAAGTGATCAACAAATTGCAGTCTAGATTAAAAAGGGATTTTTCCCTTAAAATATACATATAGGGTATGTAGGCAGTTATAGGTGATTCTGTGGTAACAGGTACAAATACAGTTATGACCCACTTTGATATTTACATAACAGTGTGTACCCTCCTGGCAAATTGTGTTATTGTCACACCTCTGATCCACCATTAATTATACATTTTACCAATGTGATCCACAGAATATGTAGCTATTATCAGCCTGATAATATCCCTCACTTTATTGCCTTGCAAAGTTATTGTTCATGGTAATTATCTCAGGCATTCAGAATTCTGAAGTTCTTTTAAAAATTTCCAGAAAAAGTTATGTTTAATTGGAATTTCTGTGTTAAATATATTATGTTATATCCTTAGTAATAGGGAAGCTATGTGTTGTGTGCACAATACTTTGCAGTCATAAAGAAATACTGACTAAATAGAACATCCCATCCCTTCAAGGTGTTGGGTAACTTAGTATTTAAGTATTTGTATCCTTTTATTTTTTTCTCTTTCACTTCGTCTCTCCCCTTTTTGTCTTTACATCTTTCCTATACATCACTGTGGTCATTAATGAGAAATTCATGTCAGCAGTTTGTAGAATAAAAAAAAAAAGGAAAGCAACTGAATTTCCTTCTTCATCTTAGCATTTTCCTCAGACTAGAGATGCTGACCATCTCAAAACTAGTAGATAGGTGCTGACATTTTATAAATTTGTGCCCTTACCATAAACCTCGACCAAGTCCTCTAGATTATTTCAGGAAAATCTTTCTTCTCTGCCAATATTGGACACGTTTAGAGATCTAGGAAAAAAAATAAATTGTTCTTCTTGTCTACTGTGGCATGCTTCCTGTTGTTAGGTGAATAATCAAGCAGTTTATTTTAATCAGGAGCTCTTTGCAGAGGGGGGTGCTGGAGAGGGTTAATTGCTAGGGTAAAACAACTACAGGAGTTCAGCGTACTGGGGTGCTAATTGAGTAACAGGTGAACATAAATAGTGTGGAGAAGCAGGAAATTAGAATATAGGAGGAAATAGGTAGATGTTAAGCTCCACAACACTTACAAATGTACTTAAGTCATTGGTGCTACAAACTGAGTAGTAAGCTGTTTTTAGAAATTTCAGGTGGCAGGCCAAGACTGGGATTGGCATGGGAGAGAAAGGGGCTTGGCTTCCTGTTGAGTAAGTGACCTCAGCTGGATCCAGCAGTTGGGTTTTAGGCTTTCAGCATCATTGACATGTGTTGCAGGTAAAGACAACTGTGGGTGAAGCCTGGCTTCTTCCTAGTCATGGCATGGCCAGGAGGCTTGAGGATAGCCCTGTCTTCCTGTAGCTACTCAATGCTTATGTGTCCTTTGATAACATTTACCAGTATTCACCTCACAAATAAGAGTTAGATTTAAATCATCAACATTTACAGAAAAAAAATGTGATGATTTGTTTCTACGTTTAGGTATATTGAATTGAGATCCTATCCCTTCTTTTCCCTAGAGCAGGTTAGAAAGAGAAGAAAGGCTAGACAGGCTAGTCTTCAATCTTGGCTGTAAGTAAGAATCACCTAGGGAGTGTTTAAAACCCTGTTCCCAGGCTGCAACCTAGACCCGTTAAATCAGAATCTCAGAGGATAGGACTAATACATTAGTAAACTTTAGAAAACCCCAGGTGATTCTGATGAGCCAAGGTTGAAGACTGTGGAGCAGAGACAAAAGCAGAGTTTGGTTAAGAGCAACTCTCCTGTAACTGGGATAATGTAATTGTTTTGCACTTAATGCCATGCATTTGGATGTCTATGGGGGATAAAGGGAGATTGTGTGCAGAGGGCAGAGGCTGCAGAGTCATTAAAGGTGGTACAGTTCTTGTGCTACAGGCCTGGGGTAAGAGTTGTATGTTAGACTGCAATTAAGAAGTGGGATGGGAGAGTACTGTAGAAATGGGAGAGGGGACTCTGTTTCTCTTGGTCCAGAGTGAGATGGGTGAAGATATCTCAGAATGTTCTGGATATCAAACCACTGAACATGTCAAAATTCTAATCTGAACACTGGGTGATATCTCCTCACTATTCCTACTCACTGGGGAATGCCACCCTCTCTAATAAACTTAAGCTTTAGGCCAATCTGGAGTAGGTGTGTTTGGACTTTAGCAAATCCACTAATCTCTCAGTATCTTTCACTTCTCCTTTAGTGGTTAGTTATTAGTTTCCTGTGGCTGCTGTCACAAATTAGCACAAACTTGGTGGCTAAAACAACAACAGATTTTTTTTATTTTCACAATTTTGGAAGCCAGGCATACATACATACATCCTCTTCCCTCCTTGGAGAAAGTCATTGAGAGGGCTTGACTGTAGGTTGACCCAAGAGCTGGCCCGGGACAGTAGGAGGCTCCTTACCCTCTCCCCTGTCCTGGAGTGTACCTTCTGCCTGCTGTTCCCATAGCCAAAGCCACTTTAAGGATTCCAACCTTAAGAGAGCAGTGTGTTACTGAGATCACCTGGATAATACATGTGACTGAGCCAGGTTAGGGCCTTTCTGTAAACTCTTAAGACTCTGGTGGGGAGATCCACTTCTCTTGCTGCTGCCTAAGACAAGCCTCCTAGGTAAGTTCCCCAGCTTATTAAAACTGTTACCTACCAATCTGGAGTTGTCTGACTCTTTCTTCAGTCTCTCATTACACTGTGTGTATGGGGGCCAGTTTCAGATTTTACCCTTGAAGCTCCCAAGTGTGCAAACCAACAATATGCTTAAGTATCCCTAAACTTATGTATATCCTTGTAGAATGCATACTGTTGTTTTGTATGCATATGTAATTCCATTTTTCAAAAACATTGTGACATGAGACTGATAATGTTTTTTTTTTTAATTTTATTTATTTATTTTGAGAGAGACAGAGACAGTGAGAGTGGGGAAGGGGCAGAAAGAGAGGGAGAGAGAGAGAATCTCAAGGAGGCTCTGTGCTATGAGCACAGAGTCCGATGCGGGGCTTGGTCTCACAAACCATGAGCCGAAACCAAGAGGTGGATGCTTAACCAGTGGAGCCACAAGGTACTCCCTGATAATGTTTCTTAATTTTGAAATTCAACATCATATTTTTAGGATCCATCCATTTTGCTCTATGTACTTCGGTTGTAACCTTTGCTTCTAAAGACTGTAATATGCCACAGGATTCATTGACCACATTTTACTTTTCCCTTCCTCTAGTTATGGATGCCTAACTTGTCTCTACCTCTCTGCTAAATGAATATCCTTGTACATGTTGTAGAGCTTGCTCTGAATGATAGAGTACATAATTACTCAGCTGGACCACATGTTGCCAGATTGTTCTCAGAAATACCTATTCCAGTCTCTCTTCCCACTAGCCGTGGAAGAGAGTAATTCTTTTTCTATATTTCCAGCAACATTTGACATTATCTAGTCTTCTAATTTTTGTTATTCAGATAGGTGTAAGGATATCATTTTAATTTCTATTTCTCTGATTATTACTGAGCTTGAATACCTTTCCATGTACTTGAGAGTCAGTTTCTGCTTCTATGAGTTATCTGTTACATCTTTTGACCATTTTTATTTTGGTTTCCTGTCATTTTCTTGTTGATTTGCAGAGATATCTTTTATATTATAGAGCTATGTCCAATACAGTAGCAACTAGCCACTTATGAATATTTGAATTTAAATTAATTGAAAATTAAATAAACTTAAAATTCAGTGCCTTGGTCACACTAGCTACATTTCAAATGCTAAATAGCCACATTTTTTAAAATATGAAATTTATTGTCAAATTGGTTTCCATACAACACCCAGTGCTCATCCCAACAGGTGCCCCTCCATGCCCATCACCCACTTTCCCCTCCCTCCTACCCCCCATCAACCTTCAGTTTATTCTCAGTTTTTTTCCCATACCGTCTGCTTTTTCTTCTTCTTTTGTTTTTTTAATATGAAATTTATTGTCAAATTGGTTTCCATACAACACCCAGTGCTCATCCCAATAAGTGCCCTCCTCAATGCCCATTGCCCACTATTCTCAGTTTTTAAGTCTCTTATGGTTTGCTTTCCTCCCTCTCTAACTTTTTTTTCCCCCTTCCCCTCCCCCATGGTCTTCTGTTAAGTTTCTCAGGATCCACGTAAGAGTGGAAACATATGGTATCTGTCTTTCTCTGTATGACGTATTTCACTTAGTATAACACTCTCCAGTTCCATCCACGTTGCTACAAGAGGCTATATTTCATTCTTTCTCATTGCCAAGAGGTATGCCATTGTGTATATGAGCCACAACTTTTTTATCCATTGATCAGTTGATGGACATTTAGGCTCTTTCCATAATTTGGCTATTGTTGAAAGTGCTGCTATAAACATTGGGGTACAAGTGCCCCTATGCATCAGCACTCCTATATCCCTTGGGTAAATTCCTAGCAGTGCTATTTCTGGGTCATAGGGTAGATCTATTTTTAATTTTTTGAGAAACCTCCACACTGTTTTCCAGAGTAATAACCACATGTTTCTACCATATGGCTCCCGTATTGGATTATGCAGAGAATACTTCAATTATTACAGAAAGTTGTTTAGGACAGAGCTGTTCTAGTTTTTTGTCGGTCTTATTATTATTATTTTTTTAAATGTTTATTTTTGAGAGAGAGAGAGAGAGAGAGAGAGAGAGAGAGAGAGAGTGAGTGAGTGTGGGGGAGGGGCAAAGAGAGGGGACACAGAATCTGAAGCAGGCTCCAGGCTCCAAGCTGTCAGCACAGAGCCTGACACGGGGCTTGAACCCAAGAACTATGAGATCATGACCTGAGCCCAAGTTGGACATTTAACAGACTGAGCCACACAGGTGCCCGTCTTGTTGTTTTTAGATATGGCTAATATTTTCTTTAAATCTGTCATCAACATTTTCTGTGATATGGCAGATTAAAGATGTCTGCACATTATTTCATGTTCCTCCTAAAAAGACATATAATCAATGGCCCCTCCCCTTAAATCTGGGACTCTTTTGACCAATAAAATAGTGTAGAAGTGACATTGTGCCAGTTTCTGGGTGAAAGACTTGATAAAACGTAAGGTTCTAATTTCTTCTCATGGAGCACTCTCTCAGCTTCCTCTCTTTGTGAGAAGTCCGATCACTCTGAAATGGCCAAGCTAGAGAAACACAAACTAGAGTGGTGCTCTGTTCTATAGTCTCAGCTGAGCCCAGCCTATCAGTCATCTCTGCCTAGGCACCAGCCATTTTTGTGATGCTCTCTTGGCTGTGTACTGTGTTGAATGCTACCAAATGCATTCAGTCAACAGTATGTGGAATAGGAGAGTAATCCAGTTGAGACTTTCCTGAATTCCAGACCTATGGGATCATTAGGTACAAAAACATGTTTTTTTTTTTTTTTTAAATTTTAGGGTAGTTTGTTATGTGCAGTGGATAACCAGTTAGTTTTTTTAAAACAAAAACTTTGATGTAAGTGATGCAGTTTGGTATGTAGACTATTGCATAGCAGCTCTGAATGATAGAGCCTTAGCAACAATCGCTCTGCTCTTGGATGTGTGCAGCTTTATTAGGTTGAAGGTACTGATTTTCATTGTCTCAGTCTCAAAGTTGAGATACTAATGAATCACAACACAAATATTGTAGTGAGGAAGAGATGAGACAGCAGATGTTAAGAAAACTCTTCTCACGGTACCTGACTTCGGAAGGAGATGCTCTAATTGTTGGAATGTGCAAGGTACAGAAATGGCACAGGGGATAGATGAATGACTGCTTAGTCAAGTGAGGTGGAGAGTGGCTGTCAGGCTAAGGTCCTCAGAATTAAAAGGTTCATGGTATATTAAAGGTACTACAGGAATTTATCAGACTAACTTAAGGAGGAAAAGACATTTGAGATAGAGCAGTTACGGTGTGTCAAAGCAAGCTCAGTCATTTATTTATTTATTTAAAATCTGTTGATACATGTGTATAATATATATATGCATTTATTTAATGTTATCTGCATATATTTTATATATATCTATGTCTGTGTATTTACATATGTATATATAATCTTTATTGTCTTCAATAAAAACATAGGACTAATTTTAGTATAGTCAAATTTACAATCTTTTTCTTTGTGGCTTTGCTTTTGGCATCTTGTTTAAGAACTTCTTTCCTACCTAGAAGTAACACAGGTAATTTCTTGTATAATCTTCTAAGATTTATAGTTTTGCCACTTATATATACATATTTAACACATCTGGGATTCATTTTTTATGTATACTGTAAGGTAGGGATTTGATTTCACTTGGATACTAATATTCCTAGAAAAGGCATTAAATAGTTATCCTTTCCCATTGATTTATAATGTCCACTGTATCATAAATCAAGTTTCCAAATAGGCATGGGTCTATTTTTTTTCAACTATGCTATATATTTGATACTATAACAATGTTTTAATTACCATAGAGACCATGTCTTGATATTTAGAAGGGAAAATTTCTTTCCACTTTTGTATTAATTTTTTTAATATTAAAACTTTATTTTTTTAGAGCAGTTAACAACAAAAGTGAGGGAAAGATACACAGATTTTTCGTATATACCTGTCCCTACAATGCATGCTGTAACCTTTCCCCTATCGACATCCCCACCAGAGTGGTACATTTGTTAAAACTGGTGAACCTAGATGTAACTGTATTTTTATTTTCACATTTCAAAGTTTATTTAATGATGTAGGAGAATACCATATTGTTAAATGAACAAAAATAGACACACAGCATCTTGTTTCCAAATCTGCTAGAGATTGTAGGTATTTGTATTATTAAAAGAATGGAAGTAAACATCTCAAAATGTTAACCATGAATATTTCTAAATGATGGACTCATAGGCCATTTTCTCAGTTATCTTCATAATTTTTTGTTTTGAAAACTTTTTAATACTATAATTGCTTTTATAATCTGAAAATCCAACACATCTCAATAGAGAGAACATTCATTTTGAAAATATTTACGTGCAAAGAATCCCCAAGTAAGTGCCTTGCAGGTCTTCTTTTTCTTTTCATTCTTTCCTCTCACATCTGTCTCTTAGAGCTGCCCTATTGGGCACCTACAATCTGATATTTTCAATAATCCTATCATGAGAGACATGTTATGTTGCTGCAGAAAATAGTGTCCTGTCTAGTGAGTAGTTCTTCAGCTGGTCAAATCAGGTTTGCGTTCATACTCAGTTATATGCAAACTGATGTTACAGAACTCTCTCACTGCTTTGTCAGTCTTCAATCCACTGCTCACTTAGTGAACTTTCTCTGCTTCCAGGGTTCATCACCTATGCTCAGAGACCACCTCACTTGAGTTTGATGTATTGAGACTATTTAAAAAAATGTTCCTATATAATTCTTTTTTCTTCTTTGTATAGTCTCTGCTGGTGTTGACTTGTGTATCCCTATAGGAATTGATATGTTTTTTTTACAGTCTGACTCTGAGTGTGTCTCCACTCTTGCCCCTTGTTGTGTGCAGAAATGTCTGTACTTGTGGGATCCAGAGGTCACCACATGAGTGTTGGTGGCAATAGTGGTCAGTCTCTCCTTGAATCCCGATTAGTTGGTCCTGAGGCCCATTCTTAAAGAGACATTGCATTGATCACGTAATCTCTACTATCAAAGCAACTCTAATCTTGGCTCAGGGGTGGAGATGATAGGACCTTCAGTGGATGCCTGATTCAGTGCTTGGAGACAGCTTCTGAAGGTTGTGACTTTTCAATTAGGTTTGCATTTTGTCATCATGTTCATCTTCAACACTGAAATTCTGAATTCTGAAAAGATCACTGAAAATCAGTGTGCTTTGCAAAGATACTGGTCCAGATGTCTGTAATTTTAATTCTTTTGCTGTCCTTTGGCCTATTGCCTGCCTATACTGCACTTTTCACATTTGCAGGCAAAACAAATCTATAGACACACAGCTTGTTGTGATATCAGTGATCCTCTGCTCACTATTTTATTTTTTGTTTTTGCTTTACAATTCATGAAAAGTCAGATTTTATCAACAGAGTATTGCATTTGAGGCTCTGAAAAACATGACCCCCTCCTCCAGTGTCACTTCCTACTATAACTCTTAGATCAGTAATTTACCAGGCTCATCACCATTTCATAACAGGATTATGTACTTTTCAGTCTTATTCCCCTGTTATTTTCTTAGTCCAAAATATCCTTCATCAAGATTCAAAATCTGGGAAGACTTTCTCGTGCCTCACCATGTTCAAGGAAATTCTTCTTTTTCAACAGATCTCACTTTCTGCTGCACTATTGTGCATTTTAGGAAACATGAAAGAAAGAAAAAAAAGGAACTTTTAGAAAAGCTTATTTTAAAAACAACCTTCTCTCTCTCTTTTTTTTTTTTTTTTTACCTTTGTGTATATTGACGAGCCCATCAAGTTCTGTATGGCAGGAAATGAATCAAACTACAAATATTGATCAAGAAACATGTTTGTTGCTGATCAGAGATAACATTCCTTGTAAAAATGTGCATTTTGGTCAATATTTATTCCTTACTAAAATTACACAATTATGTTTTCTTCTCTTAAACTCAATTTGTCCAATTTGCTATAATGCAATTTCCTGTACCGATGTATAATTTATTTATATGATTAGCGTATCCTCTGTGGGAACTTAAACTGATATAACTTCCTTTGAACAACATATCTGGGGCAGTTATGATGTGTTATCATCAGCTAAGGGAAATATCTTGCTCATGAGTCACAAAAACAAATGTGAGCAAACAATTGCTTATAGTGATCAATTTTCATAGTGTAGTTCTAGCAAGAGCAGAGGTGGACACAATTGATTCTAGTCATATAACTAAATTGTCCCAATCTTAAACGTAGTTAAATCTAATCTTTGGTAATAAGATAATAGTAGTTAACAAAAGATTCTTAACTATTACTACCTAAGACACATTATAATCATTAACTGATTCACATAACGTGTTGCCATTTATGCAGGTAAAACTGCTAAATGAATAATCTGGTAACAGCATAGACCGTGTTTTCTCAATGAGCATTTATAAGGTGTCTGGGGCATTTATAAGGTGTACAATACTGTGCTTGCTTCTGAGAGAAATGTAAATGAGTTAAGATACATCCCCGCAAGCTAATGGAGAACAGAAATTTATGCTAATGAACATACAGAGCCTAAAATACCGTTTGATATGTGATGTGCTTCCGTTTCTTCTCTTGAAAATGGTCAGTGCATATTAGCTATTACTGTTATTAACTTCACATGGAATAGAAATGAAAAGAAGTTCTAAGTCATTCTGGAGCTAAGAAATAAGGGAAATTTTTATGAAAGCAGTTGAACTTGAGATGGTCTTGAAAAATGGTATATGTATTCGTGGAGAGGTAGTGAAAGGGTGTGGCTGCTATGTTGGCTGTTGTCTGAACGAGTTCAGGTTGCTAGAAATGAAAGTGGCCTTTGAATGTTAGGCATACTGATGGGAGATCAGGCTTGTTTACTGGAAGAAATTAGAAATACTACTGGAAATACAGATTGGTCCAGTTGGTAGACTGTTTTGTTACAGGATAATAAAATGTTGGATTAGAGCCAGAAGAAATTATTTTTAATGATTTTCTGTGATTAGACCATGTCATACAGTTTTTCTGTGCCTCAATTTCTTCATCTGTAACATGCATTAATATTGTGAGATAATTTTAATTTTTTCTTAAGTATGATAAAATTTGGTTTTGGATGACTCCTAAATATATAGCAATTTATACAGGGAACACAGTACTGCTAAGTGCTTTATATATACCTGTACTTCATACATGCACTTTATAAATATACTAAACACTCCATTTTACAAATATGTTATTATTATAATCATCACTATTATCATTATTGTTAATAACACTTGTAAATTGAGGAAGTGATTTTTTCTGTAGGTGATAGAGCAAATAGATTTGTTTTACAATAGGTAAATGTCATAAGGAAAGTAACATTGAAGAAATATTGACCCTGAAATTCATTAGCATGTGACACTGAGAAAATATTTATAACATTGAGACAAAATAATTCCTGTACTCACTACATTAAAAGCTTGTATTTTCTCAAAAAAAAGATGGGAAATTCACAAAGAAGTTCAAGTGACTGATAAACTTAGGAATTTATGAACTTATAAAAACTTGTTTAACTTAATTATGTTCAATTAAGTTAACATATTCATTTATGAATAGGATTTTTAATCCTATTGATTAGGATTAAATGAATAGGATTTTTTAATCATCACCGGGGGGTGGGGTGGGATGTAGTTTTGATGAGGAATATAGAGAAATGTTACTTTAATACGTTGTGGTAAAAGTAAAAATTGGTATATCATCTGTGGAAGAACAATTTGGTAATATTTAAGAACTCCTAGATTTTTTTTTACTCTTTGATCCCAAACTACAATCTTAAAGGATTTATTTTAAGGAATTAATTACAAATGCATATGTGAGGATTACCTTCATGGATGATTATTACTGTATTATTTATAGGAAAAAACAGGAAACAACTTATATTTTCAATATAAGGAATTATTTAACTAGATAATGATGAATCTACATAAAGAAATACATTGTTGGTATTTAAATTGTGTAACAATGGTATGTAATAACACAGAAATATATACACAGTATACCAAAGCAATTTCAAATCTAACTCTTTTATCTGTGTATACAATATAAATTTGTATATGTATGTGTATATAAATACACACATGAATGGGATTATATTTAATAGGGATTATCTGTGAATGGCGGGCTTATACTTTTATTAACGTCTTTGATCTATCTTTTTGAGATTTTCTCTACTGAACTTTTGTTCTATTTTAATAAAAAAATAAGATGAACTAGGTGGCCTGGTTAACTTCACAGGCTGAAGCTCCCTGAGGAGGGAGAACCAGATCTCTATGGTAAATCTTTTCATTCTAGTTGTTAGGATGCACATGAAACTCTTGTGACTTTTGACCTAGGGTGAACTCAGAGGTTTATCATATATTGACCTGTATTTGATTTTCTGTCCTAATGGGAACTTCATCTGAATTTGAACAGTCAGTTATTTAACTACCTGACCATGCCAATTCAAAGACAAAGTGATATCAGTAAGGTTTATTTTGTGACAATTCCCGCTATACTTTAAACGATAGCATAAAACCTTAAAAGCACTAGGAGGTATTATTCTCATCTTTAAAAAATGTTGTAATAGAAATTAATTCAATGACAAGAATTACCTGGTTAATAAGTACTTTTTGTATTTATTTGTTCACTTAAAGGGCCAGTTCACACTACTTCTTGGCCAGTTTGATCAACTGTCCAAAGAATTAAAAGTTAACACAATTCTGTTGTTCCAAACAATTGACCCTGTACTGAAATTGTTAAATGATTATGCAAAAACACAAGTACAGTTTATAAAAGCCTTTTTTTCACTTGTGTTATGTTGCCTAGGATAATAAAGGGATTTGCAGGTCAGCTTCTCTGGTTCAGCCGTTGCCATTCCATAATCTCGCAGGAAGTGTTAAAGACAGTGGTGTGAGTAAATGTTTAACAAATGATTGTCTGGGGTGGGGAAAGGGTGGGAGTTCTGATTTGTGCATTTGCCTCTTCCCATGGTGTAAATATTCTCAGTATAGTTGATTTTGAAATCCCAATGTGTCACTGAATTCAGTTGGGAAAAGATGTGTACAACTATCTCGAGTCAGTATGAGTCAGCTACATCACATGCTGAAAGAGCACCTCCAACTACTGCATGTTCTGCTTATGTCTTTTGTCCTACAGATCACAGTGTTCATTATGATGTCTTTTTCCACTTAATGGATTGTGAAGTTATTAAGGGGGCAATGTCTTGTTTATTTTTGTTTCCCCAGTGTCTCACACAATGCTGGGCACACAGTAATGTTCATTGAAAAAACAAACAAACAAACAAACAAACAAACAAAAAACAGACTTAAATTGAAATTGTAACAGTTTGTAGAATACATGGGGAAGACTGTATGGGAAAAGTATGGACTAAAGAATTTAATCTATATTTAAAATATTTGTGCATGGGAAATTTGTATATAACTACTCAGTCATCAGCCTTATTTAAAAGCATGCAGCAGGTGCCAAATTCTTGTTTGATGAGAGTTAAAAATAATTAATATTATTATGTGGGAGAATTTGTTGTAGAAACATAAACAAAATGGTATATGTATAAAAACACAGTATTAGTAAAAGAGAAATACTTCTGTGGCTAAAGCTAAATGCCTGGGAAAAAAAGCAATTCAGTTTCCCAATATTAATTATTGGGCCATATCCTGCTATTGATCTGTGCATGTAAAAATCAATGCCAAGATAAGGACCTTCATAATTGACAGGAGTAATTTTGAGGTATGTACTCATTGACATTCAAAGAGCCAGGAAACAATGAAGACATTATGGATGAGAAAACTTTGGGATTTATCTGAAGTTTTAATTACTACTTTTCAAACTTTTAAAGGAAGTGGAGGAGGGAGAGGGTAAGAGAAGCATGTTATTTTATTCTCTGTTCCTTCTAGGTTTGCAAAAGAAAAAAAGAAAAATATTTAACATTTATAGTATCTTACCTTACATTCATTGAACCTTTTTTAGTTTTGCAAAATTCTTTCACATTCACATTAAAATTTTTTTTTAATATTTATTTTTGAGGGAGAGACAGAGCATGAGTGGGGGAGGGGCAAAGAGAGAGGGAGATACAGAATCTGAAGCAGGCTCCAGGCTCTGAACTGTCAGCACAGAGCCCAATGTGGGGCTCGAACTCATGAACCGCACGAGATCATGACCTGAGCTGAAGTCAGATGCTTAGCTGAGTGAGCCACCCATGCACCTCTCACATTCACATTTGATTCTCATTTCAGCCAGTGAATAGAGGCCATTTACGTGTTTTTCTCAATTTCTGACAGATGGGGAATGAGACTATTACTATGGACTCTGACTCTTACTGCTGTCTACTTTTAATTAGAATATATTTCCTCCCTGATGAGTATGTGTGAGTATATGGAGTTTTGCTTGGAAAGACAAGACACGTGGAAAAATGAATCAAAGGATCTTAATAAACATATTTCCTGCTGAGGAAAAAGAGTCCTGTTTTTTTTCCTGCTTGTTCCACTTGTGTCCTGCCGTCTGGCTCATGACAGACTTGGCAATCTAATGGGAAGTTTGTGGTAAGAGAACAGCACAGTTAATAAGAATTGACTGGCTTAGGACTGTGTTGCATATTTTTTTATTATTTAAAATATATAAATATAAACTATATATTTTATTGTTTTTGTCCACTTGGGTTAGTTATTTCTTCAATTAGGTATGATGTCCCTTAAGACTTCTTTTTGCAGCTTGGGACTCATCTTTATGTTACCCCATATCAAAACATCCAAACATTATTTTGCTTTTTTAAATTTCAGAGATAAAGTACACAAATCTTTCCACTTCATTTTTCCCTCTTTTCATCAAGCTCTAGTTTTAAATACTTCCATTTTCTTATTATACAAAGGAAATAACATGAAATACTCTTCCTTTATTCATTTAACTTTAAGACAGAATACAAATTTTTAAAAAACCCAACATATTACCATCTGTTTCATCATAGTCCTATATATTTTTTTCCTGAAAAAAGCATTGGGAGCTGTGCTGGTATGGAGTGGTTAAGAATAAGTTAGACTCTAAGAGAAATATGAGTGGATCCTGTAGGTGTGTCTTGGGCAAGGATTACTTTGCTGCAAGAACAGAAGCTCATTGACTCTGGCTCAAGTAGAAAGGAATTTTATTGAAAGAACATAAGTTACTATCACAGTTAAAAAGGTCATAAAGCCAAGTCCTGCTCAGATACCCATGAAAGGACTGGGCATGAAAGGAATGGGCAAGTTGTGAACAGAGGCTTCTCCCCCAACCACTGCTGAAGGCACATGGTCTCTGGCTTCTGTGACTCTTGCATGCTTGAGCCATTTTTTTCTTTTTCTCAGTTGGCTTATACTGCTAACTCATGGCCTGCCGCTCATCTTAACTTTTCTCTATGCCTATTCATCTTAACTTTTCTCTGTTCTTGACCTCCATCTGCCTTGCTGGTTACTCTAGCTCTGACGACACAGTATACTAATTTGAGAGCTAATGGTCTTCCAATTGGCTATTGTCTACATTCTGACAAGATGTAGTCTCATTGCCTAGTGTGGAGTGGATATTCAGTTGTGAGCTCCCTTTCCAGGCTCTGAGGGTATGGTGAATTCCATTAGAAGCGAGTGTGGTATGAAAGGAGTAATTTGGAAATGTTAGCGCACCAGGGTTAAAAGGATGAAAGCCAAGGATTAGAACCCCTTGAAATTGTAATCTTCTTGAGTATACTGAAATGAAAGACCTAAGTAGAGAAATAGTATCAATTAAGAGTAAAGATAGTATGGAAATTAATATTACTGTATTTTACCGCTTAGGTAATGAGAATACATTGATGGATTTTGAATTGGGAGTATTGTTTGCAGGAAATAAATTTTATGGGATAAATTATATTCTGAAAATTGTAGAGATTAGGAAACAGGAGGAGATCACTACTACATCAAAGATGTATATATAGTATAGCTGTTATATGAAATGCTTCCTGTATATTGCCTTTTTTGCCTTCCCATGTTAGAGCATATCTCCCTCTCCTTTACTCTCCTTCATCAGAAAGAAAGAAATATAGTTCTTCTATATGATTATAAATTGTTTGACTCATTTGAAAGAATAGCACATATCATGATGAACACTGAGTAATGTATAGAAATGTTGGATCACTATATTGTGCACCTGAAACTAATATAACACTCTATGTTAACTACACTGGAATTAAAATAAAACTTAAGAAAAAAGAATAGCACATATCACATTATTTTTCACTGTATTTATCTATATATTTAACTGTGTCCCTTTCCCTCCAAAAGATGGTGAAATTCTTGAGAGTATTGTATTTCTGCCATTTTTGTGTCTTTCTCATCTTTGCATTTAGTACAGTGCCTGACACATATGAGCCCCTCAATAAATGACAGTTCTCTTTTCTGTACAGGGAATGTTTAACTTCCATTAAGAAGAATGGTTTTCAAAGTGGAAAAAGAAAACCACCTTGTGATTAGGAGGAGATGAGATAGGAACATAGCAAGAGGTGAACCATCTTCTAAGAAAACCTACAAGCGTGATCACAAAATCTCACAGTGTGGCTCTTTAGGTGCCTGGAGAGAATGTGAGAGGTGATAAAGAATGTTAGTAGGGAGAGATTGTCCTGAGGTTGAGTACAAGAAATATATAAATCTTTAGAACTGTAGACATCTAGCTTAGTTCAGCCCTGAGCTATCTTGTGGAGGGGAGATTGTTACTTATGTGGCTCCAGATGACAAAACTGGCACTTAGAATGAAGTTAAAGGAGGTTGATTTCAATATTCAGTAAGTTAGAACTTTCAAGAGGTAGAAGAACCCCAAATGAGATTCACTTTCAAAATAACTTTTATTGGGGTACCACAGTGGTTTGTGGGATTGAGCCCTGTTTCGGGCTCTGTGCTGAGAGCACAGAACCTGCTTGGGATTCTCTATCTCGCCTCTTCCCCACTCATGCTCATGCTTGTTCTCTCTCTCTCTCTCTCAAAAAAAAAAAAAAAAAACTTAAAACAAAACAACTTTTATTAACAGAAAATGTTCAAACAGAGGCTAATTATCTGAGAGAAATGACATAGAGATTCTTTTAATGGGTTGAAGGTTGTACTAAACTCTGAGGAACTTTCCAGACCTAACATTTCATGGTGCTATATTTGTTAAGTTGAATTGAAGCCTATGTTCCTTTAAAATGTAATCCACAGCCATGGTGATGTCTATATTCCTTTGGGGGAAATTCACTAATCAGGTGGAATAGCTACTTCTTTGATGCATTTATATGATTTTTTTTTCTCACAAAAGTCAAGAGACATAAAAAATAACATTTTAAATCATCTTGTACTTAGAGAAAAATATTTCGGAGAAGGAGGAAATGACAGGCTTGTTAAGAGTAAGGAAGGCTCCCAAGAAGATTAGCAAGTATGAATCATGCGTCTAGATCAGAAGGGTTAGTTCAATAAGGCAAGCTTTAAAAAGGTCCATTGGTCCGATCCCCAAGAGACAGGTTATGAAATGACTGATGCCAATCAAATCTCAGTTGAAGGCTCCGTGTATGTGAGTGTGAGTGAGTGTGCCTGTGTATTTCAGCGGTTGAAATGTCAAATCAAAACCAATGTCAGTCATCATGGTGTCAGTTTGGTAGAGATGGAGTTGACGTGTAGCTGGAGATTGGGGGAACTGAAAGGTCTCTTTAAATGTTGAGAATTCACTTTAGAGTGTTGGCAAGAAAGAGAGGATTTAAGGCATAGTACATAATTCTAGGCATATATATGGCTGGAAAAGTTCCTACATTAATGATGGAAGAATAACCATTTACCATAATAGCAAACACTTTCCCACAGACAAACTCCAACAGAGGCTTCTTATTTCTAACTCATTTAATCCCGGCGTTATTGTCCCACCCTTTCATTGTGTCGCACACAACTCTTTACTAGTGACTCTAGCCAGCCCTTTATCTACAAAGATCCTAAGACTGATGGTTTATAGTGTCCTGATATGTGATTTCTTTGGTTTTTGAAATGTTCTTACACCTCCCTTCTGGTTATTCATTAAAGTTTAGAATTTAAAAAAAACCTGAAAATATGCCATATGTTTTTAAATCATGGTATAAAAAGTAAAAGTATCACAGCAGGTCCTATGATAGTATATCACTCATTCCTAGCTATCTAGCACTGTAATTTCTCCTCAGAGCTGTCCTTAGCCGTTGTTGTCCACAACTTTTCCTGTTCACTGACTTGCTACTGAAGGACAATGCAGCACCTTCAAGAGGAAAGGAAAACAGCATTACACTTTTTCTTCAGCATTTCTGTTGTGACATCAATAAGATAGTACCTGACTCTGAGTTTACCACATTTCTCAAGATTCTGCTGTATTTCCCTCTAAGGTGTTACTTTTGCGAAACACCACTTCAAATTTAAGCTCAATCATAACAACATATTTTAAAGTTAACGGCAAGGCTGTTGAATTTAAAATATGTGGAACAAGGTCAAAGCTTTAAGCATCCACCCTGTCTTCATCTTATTGACTAGACTTTACCTGTTTCATTGGGATTTGATGGAGTGTGAGGTCCTCAAAGGCAGGAGCTGTGACTTAGTTGGCTCTTTGGAATAGTACTTTACATAGTGGCCAGCATGTAAAAGGTACTTACTTATTCATCTGTCTTATAAGTAATTTTGAGCCGTAATTATGGTACAAGCATTATGGCAGGCTTGAGGGAATAGCAGTAAAGAACAGGACAGCCTAATTCCTGGTATCTAAGGCAGGCAACATAGCCTAGTGGTTAAAAACAATATGAATTTGAATACTGTACCAGTTCTGCCTCTTAGAAAATGTTATGACCTGGAGGAATCTACTTGTGCTTAAGTTTTATTTATTTTTGAATCAGAAGTAAGAGGAATATCATTGGTGGGAAGACCTTAAGGATTCACTGAATTGAGGCAAAGTGCTTTGACCACTGCCTGACATAATGCATGTTAATTATTTTTATGATCGTAGGGTTTATATTCTAGCTGAAGGATGGATAATTTAAAAATAGTAACAGGAAAGTGTGGCAAGGTTTATGAGAAAGGAAATCCATAGTATTTATGGAGAATCCCACCAACTCTGACCTAGTCAAAAGGGCAAGGGAAGTATCTGGAAGAAGCCAAGTTTTCTCTGAGACCTACTCAGTTAATGCTGGCTGATCTTTCCATTCCTTGTGAGACTATTACTGAGTTTGTGAGTTATTCAGGTTTCCCCATTTTCTTCTATAATTCTTCTTCAAGGTCAGAAGCTGGCAGCAGTGGTGGCCATTTTGGCCTTTTGTGCCCTTCTGAAGTTTCTGCTTAGCAGAGGAAATGCACAGTCTCCTGCACGTGTATATTATTTAGTTGTTGTATGCTTTTCTTGGTGGATTTTAATTGATAGAGTGGTTATAACTAAGTATGAGAGGTCCTGCGTTATATTCCACATGTCATGAGGGAACTGCTGGAAATGAGGTATGGATAGAATAAATGTCCCAGAAGCAAAATTATGAAATAGGTGACATTTATCTTCCCTGCTCAATACTTCTCTCTTACTAGCACATCAGTATAACCAAAGACCCATTATCATCATATTTCTCTAGGGTTTTTTTCTGAGGACAGTAAACTAATAGACTGACCGAAAGTATGATGTTTATAGGGTAAGTGTATAATTTATTATTTAATATGACTTTTAATATGAAGGAGGTTGCTAATTATTATTTCAGGACAGTAGTCATAACCCAAGACTGTCTTGGTCAAATGAGGATGTATAGTCATCTGAAGTGTTAAAGATTTAATATATTAACCTTTTGGAGATACTTTATTGCACACCTAATAAATGCTACCTCTTCCTGTAGGAACTTAAAATTTTTTTAATGTTTATTTACTTTTGAGAGAGAGAAAGAGAGAGAATGAGAAGAGGAAGGGCAGAGAGAGAGGGAGACACAGAATCTGAAGCAGGCTCTAGGCTCTGAGCTGTCAGCACAGAGCTGGATGTGGGGCTCGAACTCACGGACTGAGAGATCATGACCTGAGCCAAAGTCAGAAGCTCAACCGACTGAGCCACCCAGGCACCCAAGGCACTTTTTACTTACAAATAAAAAGATCAAGTGAGAAGGTAAAGAATAACTCATATTAATGCGACTCTAATGATAGAACTTTAGACACTTCAGGCCATGGTGAGGAATGTATTTATTGGTATATCACATTTCCAGTACCTGTTGAATTGTATACTTCATAAAAGAATCTAAACTTGGCCTATGTATATATCCTTTAAGGAACATTGGGGTATGTGTGTGTCCATGGGAATACACAGTCAGAAGAATTGGAAAGTCATTTCAGTTCATACACACCAAGACAAAGCACAATTAGGACTAAGATCAAACCTAAACTACATCCAGTGGTAAATAATTTATAACATACTTCCTTTTCTCATCTCACTTGCTTAACCCAAACTGAGACCCATTTTGTGTTCCACTGCTCCTTTGAGAAATAATCACTCACCACCTCAGCCCTTTTCCCAATTTCTGTCTTTCTGACAATGTCCGCTGTTTCAAAATACCTCATTATCTCCACTCTCCCACAGAGCCTGCAATGTGATGGCATTTGCCTTGCCTGAGGAATGAAGAGACAGTTTTTCCTCTCTCAACAATCCTATACATTGAGATCTGACCAGAGCATTCTCAAGCTGATTCCAAATGCATTCCCTGGAAAGGGGAGAGCAGACTTGCTCATCTCCATTGTCATCAAATGGGAGAATGTTCTGCCAGGTCTCCTGACAGATTTCTTAGTCAAAGAGAAAAGGTCTGTAGTGCTTAGAAAACAAAGCTATTTCAGGTTGCTTGGCTGTGAGCTGATAAACAGGGCCTGGGGTGAGAAATGCAAAACATGTGTACACACACACACACACACACACACACTCACTCACACATACATACATATACACAAGGGCCTCCGGTCAGTTAAAGACAAAACTGACATACTTAGTAGTCAAGCCACATTGCTTTCTTTCTGACCTGTTGGCTACATATTCAGTTGATAGCTTCCTGCTACCTATCACAAAACAATAAAAATCTTTTAAGAAGACAGTCCAAATTGCTCTAATACCTTCTTTAAAGAGAACAAAAATGCAGAAAGTTAGCCTGTAGGGACTTCATTTTTCATAGATATGCAATTTATGGTGTTTAAATATAAGCTTTTGATTTTAGGTTGAAACGATCTTGTCAAAAAGGTACATGAAAGACATTTATGCCAGGCTCTTTTTTACTTAGGGTTATAGCTGATCCTTCTCACGTCTTTTATCCCCAGAACACTTGACTGGCACCTGACTTCACTATTTTGTTGTAGTAACTGATTCAGGGAAGGCTGTTTCTGCTTTTCCTTTTTTTTTCCCTTCCTTCTTTCTGTCTTTTTTAGTTATGAAGAGAGATAGATTTGGGTCGGAACTAGGGTGTGGTGAGTGAGGGGCATTTGCCTTCAGGCACATTTAAGAGGGTACCAAAGAACCCAATAATAGAGATAAGTAATATTTTAATGTAATGTTAAAAAAATGAAAGTCACTGCAAAAATCCATGATGGGGAAAGTATCAAAATTTTTAAGTAAGGCAGGATTAGTATTACTGATTTTTAGTTTTACCTCAGGCTCCACTTAAGGCTGTGCATGGCACTGGATGGACTGTAATGGCAGCAAGCTGGAGAACGGAGTGGTATTTCTGAGGCAAGTGCACATCTATTTCTCCATCCCTTCCAGGAGCACATTGGCTGAGGACACCATGGATCAGAGTCAACTCAATCACAAGCATTCATAGAGCAACAATTCTCCTCAGCCCATAGATACTATAATCACATAAAACAGCCCTGAAGGCACAGTTCTCCAATTAAGTCTAAAGAGAGAGATGGGGCAAAGGCAAACCAATTAGATGGGGGATTACACATCTGAGTAGATTTGCTCAGTAGAAAAGAGGGAAGGGAGGAAGGAATGGGAAGTTGGAGTAGGAAGGGTTCAGGCTGTTGTGGAAGATTTCATGGTAAGACACTCAGAGGAACTGGATTGTGTGCACTGTATCATTGGCAATGGTTCTATAGGTCTCTGGAGAAAGGTGCTGACATAGGAATTGCAATACAGAAAACCTTGGATATGTTACTTAGCCTGTCTGTGATTCAGTATTTTTATCTGAAAAATGGGACTTGAAGTATTTGCTAATCACAAAGAAATGATGAAATATTCACTTGGTAAACCATTATTATTTTTATCTTCATGGTTCCTGTTGAGACATAGGTATTGATTCATAACTGGGCTCTGTGAGTTTCCTTCCTAAATAATCTCCCTCATATTTTGTTGTATTTATTTATTTATTTATTTATTTATTTATTTATTTATTTATTTATTTGTTTATTTAAGGGGGGGAGAGAGAAGGAGAGAGAGAGTGGGGGGGGAGGGCAGAGAGAGAGGGAGTAGAGAGAGAATCCCAAGCAGAAGCAGGCTATGCACTCTCAGCACGGGAACTGTGAGATCATGCCCTGAGCTGAAATCAAGAGTTGGATACTTATTTGACTGAGTCACCCAGGTGGCCCCTGTTGTTGTTTTTGTGGTAAAATATACATAATAATAAATTTACCATTTTAACAATTTATAAATGTATAATCCCACAGTATAAGTACACTCACATTGTTCTGTAACCATCACCACCAGCCATCCCCAGAAATTTTTCATCTTTCCAAACTGAAATCTTTATTCATTAAACACTAACTCCCCATTTCCTTCTCTGCCTATCTCCTCAAAACCACCATTCTATTTTCTGTCTTCCATGGATTTGACCACTCTAGGCATCTCAAATAAGTGGAATCATAGTATTTTGTGCACATGTGTGAGTGTGTATGTGTGTGTGTGTTTGACCTATTTCACCTTTTATAATGTCTTGGAGCTCATCCATGTTGTAGCATGTTTGAGATTTCCTTCTTTTTAAAACTGAATAATACTCCATGATATGCATATATCACGTTTTGTTTATCTATTCATCTGCTGATGGACACTGGGTTGCTTCCATCTTTTGGCTGTTGTGAGTAATGCTGTGATGAACTTGAATGTACAAAAGTCGTTTTGAATCTGTGCTCTCAGTTCTTTTGGGCATATACCCAGTCATAGAATTGCTGGATTATACAGTAATTCTCTGCTTGAGGAACTGCCATACTGTTTTCCACAAAGGCTGCACCATTTTATGTTCTCCCCAAAAGTACACGAGGGTTTCTTTTTTCCACATCCTCATGAACACGTCTTATTTCTTGTCTTTTTGATTCTACGCATTTTCACAGGTATAAGGTGATATCTCATTGTGGTTTTGATTTGCATTTCCCTGATATTTAATGATGTTGAACATCTTTTCTTGTATCTGTTGACCATGAAATCCTTTGCTCATTTTTAAGTTGGGTTATTTTGTTGTTGTTGTTGTTGTTGTTACTGAGTTTTAGGAGTTCTTTATATATTCTGGATATTAATGCCTTATTAGGTATTTGATTTGCATATATTTTCTCCCATCCTTTCAGTTGCCTTGTCACTCTGTTGATAATGTCCTTTGCACAAAGTTTTAAAACTTTGTTGACATCCAATTTATCTATTTTTTTCTTTGCTGCTTGTGCTTTGGTGTCCTATCTGAGAAATCATTGCAAAATCCAATGTCATGAAGATTTTCCCCTATGTTTTTTTCTGTAAGAGTTTTATAGTTTTATCTCTTACCTTTATGTCTTTAATCCATTTTGAGCTAATTTTGTAAGGGAAGGGTTCAGTTTCAGTCTTTTGCGTACAGATATCCAATTTTCCCAGCACCATTGTTGAAAAGACTGTCCTTTTTCCATTGAAATGTCTTGGCAACCTTATTGAAAATTATCTGACCGTATATTCATGGGTTTAATTCTGGGCTTTCTGTTTTTTCTAATTGGTCTGTGTGTTTGTCTTTATGGCAGTACCACACTGTTTTGATTACTGTGGCTTTGTTGTAAGTTTTGAAATCAGGATGTGAGAGAACTCTAACTTTGTTCTTTTTCATGATTTTTTTGGATCTTCAGTGTTCCTTGGGATTCCATATTCTTCCTCATTTAAAAAAAAACCTTCCAGTTCCCTATTTCCCTATGACCACTAAACCAACATTTTGAAAGAAGTTTTCTCCTCACTCATCTCCCATTTTACCCCTTCTCAACTCATTGCCACCTGTCTTTCACCCCTACTACTCACTACAGCTAATCTTGTCAAAGGTACAAACTTCCAGTTATGAGATAAACAATTATTAAGGGTGTGGTATACAACATGATGACCACAGCAAACACTGCTGTATGTTATAGGATTTATTCTCTGAATTTTCCTATATGAGTTCTCATTACAAGGAAAACATTTTTTTCTTTTTTCTTTTCTTTTCTTTTCTTTTCTTTTCTTTTCTTTTCTTTTCTTTTCTTTTCTTTTCTTTTCTTTTCTCCTTCTCTTTCTTTCTCTTTCTTTTCTTTTCTCTTTTCTTTTTCTTTCCTTTCCTTTCCTTTCCTTTCCTTTCCTTTCCTTTCCTTTCCTTTCCTTTCCTTTCCTTTTCTTTTTTCTTCTTCCTGTATCTATACCAGAAAATGCATGTTAGCTGAACCTATTGTGATGGTCATTTCACAACGTGTAAATCAAACCATCATGCTACACATGTTAAACTTACACAGTGATGTAAGTTAATTATTTTTCAATAAAACTGGAGAAAAGATATTTCTGTTTCTAAATTTAGGAGACACTCACCTTGCCTACCTTATCAGCGGCATTTGAGAGCTTGAGACTTGTTAAGTCTTTTAGTATTCTTTCTTTGGCTCCTTGGAAACTGCAAGTAGCACTTTCTGATTTCTTCCTATATCTTTAGCTGCTCCTTCCCAGCCTCCTTCTTGGACTCCTCTAACGACATTCTGGAATCCTCTCTGTTCTACTTAGTAGTTGCTTCTAAGTGATCTAATGCATTTTCCTGACCCCAATGATTTCATGAACTTTATTACCAGATTTGGCATCTTGTAATTTAAAAATGTATGAAAAATGAAGCAGAAGCATAAAATTATAAAAGCTCATAAATATATAAAAAATAAATAGGCATAACTTGGGGCAAAAGAGAATTATGTTAGGCCTAAGCAAATATTTTCTTATTTAAAATTTTTTTTTTATTTTAATTTAACTTAATTTTTTTGAATCACTTTAGCCAAAGTCTGTGGAATTACCTAGCATTAATTTTAAATGCATTAATTAAACTATGATATCAAACATTTTTTTTTTTTTGCTCCTGATTAATTTGGCAATGATTCTAACATATGAGATAGGGGGCTACGAGAGGAGTTCCAAACTATACATGATTGTGCAGGCAAGTTACTCAGCCTTAGCCTGGAGCCATTTTATATTGATTGCGAAGATGATTTCTTCTTTTTGTTTGTTTGTTTTTAACAGTTTCATTTTGCAGCTGAAGAAGCTGAGGCACACATGAATAACTAGCAGAGCTGGGATCTGTAGTCTGATTCGAGAAGATGATTTCTTAACAGAACATTGTTAAATGTCAATAATAGAGAATATTTACATGGTGAAGCCTTATCTGTTATTAGTGCTAATCCTGGCATATCTGGGTTTTCAGGGAAATTTTATAAGGAGAGAGAGCAAGCACTTCCTGGGGATGGGGCAGAGGGGAAGATAAATGACTGGGCAGACATGGCACTAATGGCTCTGAGCAGTTCTCTTGAAGAGAAAGAAATGGTTACTATAGAAGGTTGTGTGGAATAAGAAGCTTAGAGATGGGATAAGGGGACATTGAAAGGGTCAGGTGCAATGACATAGAATGTCTTTTGACCCAGGCTGCCTTGACCAATGTCACAGGGCCTAGGCCACAGGGACTTTAACTAATTATCAAGTCAAATAAAAAGATTTAGCATCGGAATGTCTGGTGAGGCTGAGCAAATTTAGAGAGCCCTGCTTGGTGGCTTGGTCACTGGAAGAATTCATAGGGGTATTCATCACAGCTTGCTCTTTATATCCTGCTTACCCTACATGAAAGCTAGAGGTTTAGAGTTCTGTAGAAAAACCAAGGTAATGTCAACATTTATATGTGGATTCCTCCACTCATACAGATAGCAGCTGAATCAGGCATAGTCAGGACACATACTTTGAACCAAAGTGAGGAATTTGGGGGGTACCATGTTATTTATTTTCTGTATAGTTTCAAGTTATCCTGTTGTAGCAGGACTTCTCAACACATTTAAATGCCAAATTATGTGACCCAAACCATGTAGATCACAAACTCTGGCAAGAAAAGAAACATGATTGTCTTCACATCTAGATGACCAGGTCAGCACCTTCCTTTCTCTTTGGTCACTTTCCAACCCCACCACCTAGGCCATTAGGCTGGCTTTGCCCATACTGATCTGCCATTGCTGTGTTTTACATGGACCTGGCTGCTTTGATTTTTTTTTTTTCTAATTCCTTGGGATAAAAAAATCTACCATTCTTTTGTTCTCCTGGGTAACAAAAGCTCTGAAAATGTATTATGTGCCAAGGCATTCGAGGAATAATACTTTATAGATTAGTATACCCATAGAAATTGTTTGTCTTTGGTCAGGGCCATTTAAGTTTTTGTCCTATAGCAGTTAATTTATGATGCAAGTGTTAACACTTGTGACATGTAAGCTTGTGGGGGGAGATACTGCCTAGGGTGGGTGATGAGCTGGGTTTCTCCTTATCAGAAAGTAAGTTTTCTAGCATGGAGGAATGGTTAGAGCAATCAGTCGGCCAAGGATCCAGCTAAACTGACTTTGTTTTCTTTTCTGAGGGATAAATTGGGGAAGCGTTGGAGAATAGGGGGTTGGGATTGCTTAGGATGTTTGAACTGATTCCCTCTTGATAGTTAAGAAATCAGTCTGGCATAGCCGTTTGCCGTGGTATTTTTCACACTTTATCTAGCATCCCGTGTCTCTGTTGCCTGAGAACTGTATTTATATTTACACTGTGAAGCGTGAATATGCTGCTCTCCTTTGGGGAAAAGGATTCATCAAATAATCCTTTTGCTTGAGTATTATTAAGTGGACCATGGCACTTCCTTTGCTTGTTTTTTCTTGGAGCCCTTGGGACATGTGAGGTGGCCTTGTCCAGTTCAGTGGGTTTCAGCAGGGTGAGCCAGATTTAAAGAAACATAAATTCAGTTGAGAGAGTAGGTAACATGGCATAGCTGAATTATGGGCTTTAATAGGCAAACCAAATAGTTAAATGCAAGATGCTTGCTGCATGCTAAAACTTAAGGAATGCATATTCAATGCAATGCATTATTAAATACAACATTGAGCATATGGGTACCCACAATTAATGTATATAAATAGCTGATAAAATTGCTCAGTATTAGAAAGCTAGCGGCAAAAATGACCTCATATGTCAAGCAGACAAGTAGGCAGCTACCATTTTCTTTGTATACCTTACAGATGATAAATTAGTTTTATGGTCTGCATGGGGCCCTTATCACACTACAGCACCAAGTGCATGATAAAGAAAAAAAATGCCTTGGCTCAAAAATCGAACTGGAATTTGGAGTCCCAGCGGAGCTCATTTTTTAAATGTAAAGAATTTTAGCCCGCTTCCTTTGGGGAAGATTTATTGTGGCCAAGAGAAATGTAGATCTTGGTTATGTGTTTTGATTAAAACTTGATTTTTGTTTTTATTGACACTGGGTAGAATGTGAATCCGTCATAACTGGCTGCCTATTGATTGAGAGCAGTTTGGTCCAATGGGCACAGGACAGGAAAAAGAAGGGGGAGTCCTGACTTTTATTTCCAGCTCTACTACTAACAGGCAAAGCTGACCTTGGATAAAACTTTGTAACTCTTTACTAGCCCTGCTTGCTCTGTTTAATTTCCCTTAACTCTGGTGAATAAACACTCTCTGTTTTATCTTAAGTTCATAGGATATAGAAGATCAGTTACCCAATATAGATGAAACAAGGAGAGACTATATCCTAGCATTAGATGGGGGCAAGCACTACCTAAATAAATGACATTATTGTACTGTGTGCATGTGTGTGTGTGTGCATGTGTGTGCGTGTGTGTGTGTATGTTGTGTGAGGAGCCACTGATGTTTAAAAATCTTGAATAGAAAGAAACCCAGAAAGATAGCAGGCTTTGTCACAGGGTTTGTGTGCGGTTTCTCAGCCTTTGTAACACTGTGCCCTCCCTTTTTCTAAATGTTTATTTATTTTTGAGAGAGAGAGAGAGTGTGAGCAGGGAGGGGCAGAGAGAGAAGGAGACAGAATCCGAAGCAGGCTCCAGGCTCTGAGCTGTCAGCACAGAGCCCCATGTAGGGCTTGAATTCATGAACCACGAGATCATGACCTGAGCTGAAGTTGGATGCTTAATAGACTGAGCCACCTAGGTGCCCCCACACTGTGCCTCTTTTTGACAGACAAAAAAATATCATGTGTTCTTTCCTACAATCTGAAATTCAAAATAAATTAAGTATTGTGACTGAATTCAATTACCGTAATGGGACAGAGGCCTGCTCTGTTTTGAAGTGGCAGCAGAAACCCCATCCTCGCTGAACTCTGCTTCCCTGCAATCACTGCTTTGCCAGCCAAGGGTCTCCTTAGCATCGTTTTCGTATCAACCCCATCAGTGAGCTGTTGTTTCCTATCAGGCAAGCAGCATCTTGTATCTATGATAGGATGCACTCCTGTGTCTCTGGGGTGTGGCTGAAATTTCAGAGGTGGTTAGTTCCTTGTTTAGAACTAGCATTATTCAGGGAACTGGTGTGAGAAAGGTTCAGTTGGAGAGACACTGAGGGGTAGCTTGAAGGACAGAGTAAGTCTTTCCCTTTTTTCTCCTTTTTCCGCTCTTGTGCTCCCCTCTCCCCAAAGTGTCCTGGGAAAATGGTCTTTTCTTTTAAATTATTTTGGAAAATTCCCTTAATTTCTGAATATCACTGGGAGCAGTGCTCTCTGTTTTCAGTTTCCACGTGGTAACCAGAAATGAAGTGTCTGGACCACCCTTGAGGAGGTAGGCGGGTCCTTGCTATGATGCCCTAAGGGCAAGTCAGGCAAAACCTTTCTGGCCCCTTTCTGTTGAGGTGACTTTTCTATGATTTCAGCAAAGCTCTGGCATAAATATGATTTGCTTCACAGTTGTTTTTTTGTTTGTTTTGGTCCCTTTGTAGAGTCATAAGAATGGTATGTAGGGGAGCTGGTTATGTCCCTAAATTCTGAGCAAAGCGAATGTTTCTTCTTGGTCCTCGTTAGTGCCAGGATTTCATATATGTCCCTGACTTTTCATTCATCGATGCATGTATTCATTCTGTATATATTTTTTAGTAATCGCTGTGCCAGGAGCCAGGGATACAAAAGCCTTCACGACCCCGCCTATCTCCTTCACAACCCAGGATCCCCTTTCTCATCAGCACTGCCACTTTCCTGGCTCATGCTGTCTTCCAGCTCTCCTGAACATCACCCAGCCTTTGAGTGTGTTTCACAGTCTCCTGCAGCTGAGTCTCTGTATATGGTGTTTTTCCACCCAAACCATCTTGTCCCTCTTCTCCTCTCCTCTACTCATTCTTTAGGTGTCTAGTTAATGGTCACCTTCTCCAGGAAGCCTTTCCTAGATCACTGAGACTAGGTTGGTTGCTCTTCCCTCATAAGTAATCCTTGTTAAGTTTTACCACTACAGCTGTCCAGTTTCATTTCATCCCCACTGGATTATATGTTCCTTGAAAGAGGAGACCATTCTCACCATTATATCGTCAGCATCTACACAGACCGTGACACATAGACAACACCTAAAACATACTTTTGAGTAAATGAATGCAGCCACAATGGTCTGTGTCTCACAAACTGCAGAAAGCATGTGAGGCTGCAGTATTAACCTCCCAGAGGGAGAATTTACCTCTTTATGGCTGTTGAGGTTTAGGAGTGCCTAGGTATGTTGTTTGTAATGACAAACACAAGACTCCACAAGGACTCCATAAGACTCCACAAGGACTAAGGATCAGGGAGAGGCTTTTAATTTAGTAAATATTTAAAATAGCTATTATTTGTAGCCTCTGCATAGAACTGATCCCACTGTATATTTATGTTATGTGTAATTACATGCCAATATCATTTGTTAGAAATAATGTTTGGTGCAGGCTTATTAGATGATGTACATATACACTATTGAATCCCCTGGAATGATAAAAAGAAAAGGCTATTTGGTCATTCTTTCTAGAACTATTAGATTTTGGAAATGCTAGATGACACTGTACAGGAGCTCTTGTGTAGATTGTTTACATAACTGCTCATGTAGCCCCACATGGCAGTTGTCATTCTCCTTGGCTGGCAGTAAACTTATCGTCACTTAGAGGAAACTAATCTGGATAGGTAATGACAGGGATAAATAAAGTCATTTTGTAGATGTGCAACTGTGGTCGTTAAAAATAAAGCAGACCCTTCTCAGGGGGCTGCTAACCTTGCCAGCTAGTTGACATTGTTCAGATCAGAGGACACTCAGCCTGTGTCTGAACAGAGAGGAAAAGCAGCAGGATTTCCAAACAAATGTTTTCTCACTGGCTGTCTCCCACCCCTCCCCAACCGTCCCGTTTCACATTTTACTTGAGTTTATTAGCAGCAGTAGAGCTGATTTGCAAAGGAAATAAAATGGTGCCAGAAGTGGGGTCCAGCCTCCTGGTTTTTAGAAGCAAAGTGTGGGACATTCAACAGACATGTACATTGAAATAACCTAATAACATTTCTGCCCTTTCTCTCAGCTTATCTCTTGGCTCTGTCCCCTCCCCTTTTAGTGAATATTTGGGCCCTAGAGACACTTCCAGATGTACAAAATGCTTTGTCCTTGTTTGTTGGTAAAGTCACTCCAGAAAGTGGCACTGGCAGGAGGGTCAAGGATTGGTTTCTTTTCACAGAGATTCTAAATGAGCACATAGACACACATGCAAAAAGTAGGATTTATGCCTCTGAATATGGCTTGTAAGGAGGGAGTAAACCTCCTGAATTTAGCAATCAAATTTGTTAAGGCTTCTCTAAAGCCTAAACTTCCAATTAACAAGCAAATCATCATCAGACAGCCAGTGAATGGCAAATTCATTCCATTCAACATCTTTTCAAAAGTGGATTTTGTGCACTTATCTCCATGAAAACCCAGCAGGAAGATTTTCCCTGGGAGTGCTCCTACATCTGCCTGTTTTTAATGACGGTAATGGCAAGCAATATTCTACAATTACTTTGGCGATCTCATTTCAAGCATGCAAATCATATTATTGAAGAGCCCAGCAAAAGCCATTTGTTCCTTGGAATCACCAGATAAGTTCTGTAGGGTGAGCAAATGCTGCTTGGAGAAGGCCAGGCCCTTCTGTCACGTAACCTCAGCTGCACAGTGGTAGAATTTGCCTGCCAAGGTCACAAAAGACAACCTAAATACAGACATCAAAGGGGAAATGAAACAAGATTTCATTCCTAAAGTGAAGGAGTCCTTCTTTTCACTCCATTTGTGAAAGATTAGCTTGTAACTCCTTTACTTAATTAAAAATAACATCATTAAAAGAAAAAACACTGGCTGTTGGTAAAGTTCATGAAGTCAAAGCCAAGGCCCTGCTCAAGAGTGAGGACTGTTTTATGTACAGCATGGTCCTGATGCCTTTTCCATTTTTTTTCCCTACCTTCTAGCTTACTCATCTGAGCTGTAATATAGTCAGTCTTTTATACATGTATTTAGAGGCAACATAAATGGGATAAGGAAACAATCACAATATAGTAGCATTTAGAAGTGATAAAATTCATATAACAAATAACATATGCAGAGTTCACTGGGGAAGAGGGGGAAAGAGAAACCAACAGAGTGACTCCTCTTAACTAGTTCACAATTATAAATTGGGAGAGAATGCCCTTTAGGCTGGGATGATCAGGGATGATGTGCAGAGGTGGGAATTGAGTCTTAATGGAGAGATAAAATTTCAATAAGTGATGAGGACTATGAAAGTAATATTCTAGACCAGAGAAATTGCGATGCATGCCAAAGAGGGGAGAAACCAACTTATCTTTAAAAAGTGATGTAGAGACTAGAAGGGAGTAATTGCAGATACCACTGCAATAGGAAAATAGAGGCCTAGGTGCAAGGCCACTGTTAGTGCCCCCAGACTGTTAAGGAACCTTTTGTAATAGATAGGTTTTTTTTTTTTTTTAATGTTTATTTTTTGAGACAGAGAGAGACAGAACATGAACAGGGGAGGGGCAGAGAGAGAGGGAGACACAGAATCCAAAGCAGGCTCCAGGCTCCAAGCTGTCAGCACAGAGCCCAATGCAGGGCTCAAACTCATGGACTGTGAGATCATGACCTGAGCCTAAGTTGGATGCTTAACCAACTGAGCCACCTAGGCGCCCCAATAGGTAGGTGTTTCTTATCCAGTTTTGTCCACTTTGGACACCAGGATCTTGGTTCCAGTCATGAGGAAGGATCCTATTATTTCAGATAGCTCCTTTTAACACCTCTTGGAAGGTTCTTTAACTTGAGACCTCTAAGAACACACACAGGTTAGGCTGAGACCAACAGAACATACACTATGATATGTCAGCTTTCTTAGTGCACTATTTATTTCAGCTAGGCAGAGAAGGATATAATGAACTATACCTTGAATGTAACGTGGTTGTGATATTCATTTCTAGTTACCTCACCTGGAAGGAGTTAGCGAGAAGCTTTAGCCTGTTACCATTATGACATTTTTTTCTGTTTAGATCCAGTGTGAATTTTTCAGTATTCGAATTCTGCTAATCCTTTTCTGCGACATTGTCCCATGGTAGTTTATGCTGGGTGTACTTTTCTTATATTGGGGCTTTTGTCCCATAGGCAGGCAATATCAATTGCAGCATAGGAAAAAAAACGCTCAAACTTTTCTTCAGGCATAGCAAGGCTCAAGAGGCTTTGGTTCCAAAGAGAAGGAGGTTTGGTTCCTTTGAGATGTGTTGGACGAATGTTTGATATTAGAATGTGTCCTCTTTTGTTTGTGAGGTTCTGTGGTTCATTGTTGAGTCCTCTGTCCTGCATGCCTTGGATTCTTTAGGCAAAAATCTATTTAATCTGTTCATGGGTGGAAATGAGGGGGGGTGTTCATATTTGCCTTTTTGTAAAAAGAGTAATTCACAGATCAGAGTGAGTTGATAATGGATTTCAAATGTGGATAGCACTGTGCATCCTATGAAACTCTACTAGAAACTCCCTTGGAGTAAGACGCTCAGAACCATGTGTGTTTAATTCTTTGAATCCCTCTTCTTTGAGCAAAAAATTAAGTATTTGTTGACTTGAATGGTATTTTCATCTAAGGAGTTGGGAACTTTTCTAGAAGACAATGGAGGGATTACTTGTACTTTTTAAGTATTTGTCTATAAGCACTGGACAACTCGTAATAATAACAACACACATAGCTAACACTTAAATAGCACTTACTAGACCCTACTATACCATCTCATTTAAATCCTTACAACAACCTTGTGAAATAGATATCAATATCCCCATTTTAGATGAGGAAAGCAAAATACAGCGAGGTTCAGTTCTTTCCAAATGTCACATACAGAAACAAATTCAGAATCTCTAGCTCTAGAGTTAATGCCATATATATATATATATATATATATATATATATATATATGTGTGTGTGTGTGTGTATATATATATATATATATACACACATACATACATATGTGTGTGTGTATATATATATATATATATATATATATAGTTATAGGAGGTGATTGAAACAATGATAGGAAGTGATAATGGTTCACATATTTGCTTTTTCCTTAAGAAACTACATGTTATAACCTAATAACCCAGTAATTGTTGTAGAGGCTTTGCTTTTAGGAGATAGGGCTGTTGGTGTTACTCTATGGCACTGTGTCAGCATATCAACCTTGCTGACAGCTTGGCCACCACGACTGTCCCCAGACACATTAGAATTGCTTACAGCATCTGTCTTCTTGGTCTTTGAGCACCTGAGTTACATTCTGAGTGGTCATAAAAGAGTCATAGAGAGAGTCCTTTAGTCATCACCCATAACTGAGCTGCCACATTTTAAGATGTAGGGAGTCAGGGGAAATGTTGATTCTGTTCTCCTGAAAGCAAGTTCAAACAACCCACTTTCCTACCTTGCTCTCCTATCCCTTTATTCTATGAGTTTTAATTGAAATTCTTCAAAGTCTCTGAGGGTTAGGAATGAAAGATTTTGGCCGTAGGAAGAAGGTAACTATGGAGGTATAAGAGTAAATATTCTTGTCTTACTTTTCCCTTCTTTTCAAGACTTAGAACAAAAGGAGTCCTTTCCATTAGAAATTACATCCTAGTTGAGAAGATAAGAGAATCTGAAATGCTTAAGAACTCTGCCTGTGCTCTAGAAGTCACTTATTTTTGTCTTGAACAGCAATCAGTAAATATGAGTCAAAATCAAAAAGAGAGTACAACAGGTTGATGACCATAGACACACCGTCTATTAGCATAGGCCAGTCAAGCCATAGAACAAAATGAAGCACAGTTGGGTAGACAAGTGACCAAGCAGTAGGCACTAACCCAACAAATAGAATGGTCAACATTAAATTCTTACAAAAGGGTTTCAAGATAGTGGCTTAAAGCTTCTCAGTGGCTGCTTTGGGAAATGATCAAGTTGGAAGAACATCATCCTTTCCTTCTCTAATGCTGAACTTTTGACTGCTTGGCATTAATTTTATTTTGACACAGTATGCATGTTTTAATTGTCCTTTCTTCTTTGCTCTGATGCTACTTTTGTTTGGCAGGAGTGGCCAGAGGATGACCTGGCTTTTTAGTCTTCTGTTAGGCTGGGGAATGATAGTCTGTTATCTGAAGCTATGGAGATACAGAATTCAGGGGAAGGTGCAGAGGGGAAAGCCAAGAAGGAACCAGTGTTACTAAACTAGAAAGGAGAGTTTCAATAAGTTGCCAAACTGAGGAGCTAGAAGTAGATATTGAGAGCCAGAGTATAGGGTAAAGGAGGCAAGCAAGTCTGAAAGCAGACTTGGGTGATGGCCAGGAAATGGATTTCTGTCTATAGCTAGCTGGCCTTTGCCTGACTGCTGTGTGAGGAAGGGGAGGAGATGTGCTGGTAATTTTAAAGAGCTGGGGAAGGGAGAAATATTTCTCTCAAACTGATCCCCATTACTTACATTTCCATATCTTGTATTATTCATTTGACTTTTATTATTTATTATATTGTTTATAATTAGTTGTTTTTTATATGTTCATCTCTTGATTCCCTACTCTTTAGTAAGCTCTTAGAGGGCAGGAATCTTCTTTGTATTCCACATACTTCTGAAGATTGTCTTCAACATCTCAAGAATTCAGTGAATACTTGTGATGAATTGATCAAGACAGGTCATTAGGACTTGCTGCTATGGGCTATCCCTTGCTGCTTTGAACAGATGGTGGTAGTTTTGTCCACTTCATATGGACATAGTATGAGAACAGGAACTGTTCCAAACATGCCTAGGAGACGAGCCAGTGGAACTTGGACTCTACATTATGGTCACCTCAGATCACAGTGGTCCATTCACAAAAGGGAACTACACGTATTACTTCTATAGCACTGAAAAGGCAGACTACTAAAAGGTCCTTTTAGTCTGTTATCGTTCCAATTTGATGATATATCTTTAAACGTAAACCCATCTAATTAACAGTGTTTTTGTGGCTACCCAAAATCTATACCTCATTTTTCTAACCAAATCGGAATCATGAAGTAGATAATTTCAGCCCAAAAGTCCATTATTTAGGGTAATTTTTTCAATTTATTTATTATTATGCTATTAACTAGATAATTGCCTTATCTCCATGGAGTTTTTTGAAATCTTTACTAAATATATCAGCCCATACTGATCTCTTTCTGATCTGATCTTAGGTAATTCATATTACTTAAGTCCCTCATTTTGGTATTTTATTATATGTAATTGCATCTGCAGTACATTTTTAACTTGTATGCTATAGTAGATGGCAGGTGCTACATTATGTATCTATTATATATCCCCAGAATCACTTAGATCAAATCAGAGATCACATACTGTAAGTGTTCAATGCATAGTTTTTGAATGAAAATAAATAGTAAACAGTGAGTCCTTACATGTGTTTGAAGCCTATGCTGAATTAGTTGAGTCTTCTTATTTGATTGCAAGCTCCTCCAGGGCTCTCCATGTATTCAGGATATAATTTTCCTTAATTCCAAAGCAGTATCATTCAAGCATTATTTGTTTAATACATATTCATGGCCTATAATGACCATGGTTTGAAATGAGGGAGTATGTAAAGACAGCACATTGAGTATAATAAATAAATAATAAAACAGCAACCTCCAAGTAGGGTGTCTTGGGCTCATTGCCCTTTAACATTAAGTTAAAAAATGGAGGATGCAGAGCTCAGGAAATGGTAATGGACTGAGGGGACCTCTTGGCAGTAGGTTGCCAATTCACATGTATCAAGTCTTTATTTTCTGATGATTGCCTCATGGTATAAAAAGAGTTTATGTCCAACTCCTAGCTAGGGTGTGTGTATGTGTGGGGTCAGGGTGGGATATGTCATGGCCATCTTTTTAAAGCCGACTTCCTAAATATCACCACTAAATTTGTTGCCATTTCTCTGAACCCAGTTAGGATTTCTATGAAACTATTACTATATAATACAAGTATGGATGTTATGCATTTCCACCTATTGACATGTTCTCCAATTATGTATGTGGAAGCCCTGAGGGAAGAATTATTGTGTTCTCTAGGATGAAGTTTGTGCTCATTACATGTCAATACCTTACTGATTGCCTCAGCCAAAATGACTGTTTCAGTAGAAATCTATGTGGTCCATGAGAGTCTGCATAGAGACTAAAGTGTTAATAAAATTAGAACTCTTCTCTCCTTTAATTTCTACTTCATTCCCTCACTCAGTTGTAGACTTCTTGACTAGCTTGCTCTGCCTCCCTAAAGTGTTTTGAGGCAGATATTAGAGGCAACTGCTTATTCTTAAAATCCAAACTTTTCTACATCTCCTAGAGGTGGTTCAGCAAGTTCAGTAAGTTAGTACCAGATCATCGGGGGCCTAGCTTCTCCTAGATGTGACCATTGTTATCTTTCCACTTATCTAGGGTGAAGATCTTCAGCTCCCCAAACTGTCAACCTGATACTTTTTAGCAACATTGATGAAAGCCACCAAACAACAATGATAAGCCCCTAAAATAGATTCACAGGGTTTGTGGTGGCTAAGAGCTGGGTTTGCTAAAAATAAAGCTGCTTCTGCTCCCTCCATCATCTTTTTTCTGCTAGACTATAATTAAAGTCCACATCTGAAATTCTTATTGAATGGCAAAGTCCCATGAGTGATTGGCATCTGGCTTCCAAAAATATTCCGCAAAGAACAGTGTTCTCAGTGGCACATCTGACAGGCTTGGCTCACTTTCAGTGCTCTTGGCTTCCCGATGAGTGGCAAACCAATGGATGAACAGGAAGATTGCTTCAGCCCAATATCAGTCAATCAGTTGGTTCTTCCATCAATGACTTAAAGCAATTTTCTGTGCCTACCCTTACTTACCCCACACTGGCACATGAGAGAAGACTGATAGGAGAAAAATCAGCTTCACTAATTGGAACACTTTTTGCCTTACCAGTGCTGGGAAAGAGGGACCCAGCTTACTAGAGAAAATGTGGTTCCCTGGCGAGATGGAGAATTGCACTTGCCTGCTGGTCCAAATAGCATTAGTTTTTTTTTGCATAGAAATTCCACCCAATTAAAGACTTTTTTTATTTGAACCTGAGATTTGTGGTCTCCCTGGAAGGGAGAGATTAGCTTTAGGGAGGAGAGTAAAAGCCTTTCCCATCACCTTGTTTTTTCACGCTTGTGTTATTTGCATGAAAACTAGACAATGTGTGATTGCACATGGGTTACTCCTCGTAGCATCCTAAATAAGAATATGTTGGACAATGAGAGTCAATTTTTCCTCTGAGCAGTCAAATAAACCTAATCATATGAATATACAATGAGATAAAACACCAATCTTGCACCGAAAGGTTTTATGATTTTAAGTAGACTTGTGCTAAACTCTTATCATAATTGTAATTAGAAAGAGCAGGCCAGTTTCCTGCTGCTTGAGCTCACTTTGACATGTGAACAGTATGAGGTTAGATGCCTGAGCTGAATTCTTGATTTGCACTGGTTTAGAGTTGCTGTTTGCTATGTTGCATGTACAGAGGTCGCATAAAGTAATGTTAACTCTGCTGAAAACAAATATATTATCTTCCTATATTCTCTAGAGACAGCCAGTATTTCTATCTGTAGTGTGCAAAATTGTTAGTATACATTATGTTAAATAATGGAATGGCCTAACAAAGGAGAGCTAGATATATAAGAATTATAACCTTAGGACAGAGACAAGATCCGAATGTTTTGTGATGCATGTGATCCATCTGCTGGGATGGACAGCTGATAACATGAATTTTTGAAATTAATCAAACCTATTTCCCAGGTCTTTATCACTGTGTTTCAAAGGGAGAGAAACAAAACAACAATAAGAAAACAAAACAAAGGTGAAATAAAGCAACAATCCTGATGGGTAAAGAGTTACAGAGATGACTTCAGGAGTAAGCAGAAAGAGTAAAATGTCAGAGATGTTTTCTGCAGAAGGAATTGATAAGCTAATATGTATCGACAATTTATGCTTCAGTCACATTTTTTGGTAAGGTGTAAACTACTTGAAATTTTGAAACTTTTAAGCTATTTGAAACTTGTTACAGATGTAACATCTATAGATGTGTAATACTTGACACAGGTGCCAAAGGCATATAGACTTGCTTATTATTGCAAAGCCCATTTATCTACACTTAGATCAGAAAGATGAATGTTGGAGCTGGAAAGGCATCTCACATATGTTGTAGTAGTGACCAAAGAAGGTTAAGAGATGGGCATAAAGTCCCAAAGCTAATTATGGAAGATTGAGACTAGAATTTTCGTCCTTTGAATATGTACAGTTCAAGCGTACTTTCTGAAGTAGACAATCCTTAGAAGTGTGGCATTGAATAGAATATGAAAAAGAGATGCCTCACCCACTTTGCATTAGTACCATAAGGTACCACCATAGGTGCAGTGGGGCAGAGATGTGTTGAAGCTGGATTGTTTTTATTAGAGTCTAAGCTCACTAGAATCGACGAATACATTTTCAGGAATTTTGTCAATTTATTGGAAGCTTAAAATCAGCCATGGTGGGAAATGCTGGAATCTACCATCCTGGAGGTAAAACAGTTATCAGAGTGTTGTTGACTAGAAGTATATTTAGGAAAGGAGGAATTTTAAGAAATAAAGACCAATGCCTGGAATGAAAGTTCCATGTGTGCTGGTGTGTAAGTATACCAAACTAATGCTATATGCCAACAGCTTTTTTAAAATGAAAGAAACACTCAGTGAATTCCATTTCTTTAGCATATGCTCATAAAAATAGAGATGAATAAAGCAATGTTAGTACTACAGAGGTGAACTCATTCTGGAGATGAAGAGAGATGATTTCAGTTCTTCATGTTAAAGGACAAACATGTCAGTCTTTATTAAAGCAGATTAGGAAGGAATTCTGAGAAAAATTTCCCAAAGTGGAAAGTTCATCCCTGGACAGCTCTTGGTTTTTTTGTCAATGGGAATGATATTTACAGAATGAATGTATTTTAGAGCTGTCTGGAGAGATAAGATCTTAAGATATTCTAAAACAGAGAAAATCATCACCTGTTTTAAAGATGGTGGGATATTCATTGGTGAGCTGGAGCTGGCATGTAATGACTCAAGAGGCTGAATGTGCACACACATCTTTTAATGTGCAAATTTGTACTCTGTGACATCACTTTGGAAGCTCAAAGTCAGCCATGATGAGACTATTTACACCATGGAAACTGACAAACAGAACAGATAAGGGTTCCCCCCCCCCCCCACTTTTCCTACAACAACGTTAAAACATTTACCAGAGCATCATCATATATTATAATACCCTAAATACACTAAAGCCATAGACAGTAGTCAAAATTTTATTCAGAAGGCTTTTTCTTTCAATATTATTTTTTTTAAATAACTTTAGCTAAATATTTAATTGCGAACTAGAAACATGACAGCAATTGGCCTGTGAGTGAGAACCTTATAGGAGAATGAGGGAATTCTCTCACCTATAGATATAAATGTTAAAATAGTTAAGACCAAAGTGGAAAATTGGACTGAGATTTAGTCACCCTTCATTTAACATATTTTAAGGCCTACAAGCTATCTACAAATATTATAGGTGCTTCAGGGAATACAAACTATGTACAAGTTTGACCTTAGTGAGCTTAGACTCTATGCAGACAAAACCCAAACAAATAAAAACGTGGAGAAGAGTGACCAACTCTTAAAGGGACACAAAGTAGGTATAGTAGGGATTGAGATGGAAAAAGAGCTGAGAATTGGGTAGAATTATCAGACTGGTGTACACAGTGAAAGACTGAAGTAGAATCTTAAAGGAAGAGCAGTCTTTGAATAATGCTTGGGGCATGGGGAGACAATTACAGACCTAATCAGGGGGCCATGTGAGCAAAGAGTCTGCAGGAGTGAGTGCTGCATGTGTACGGTCTGTTAACAGACTTTTCTGGCAAGAGTGGAGGGGGTAACTGGGAAATATTGCAGACAGAATAGGATACAGAAAAAGGTCAGAAGGATGGGAGAAGGAGACGGAGAGAGGAGAGAAAGTAGGTACAAAGTAAAGCAAAAGAAGAGAAGCAGAAAGGATCAGTTAGTCAAAACAGGGCATTATGTGAAATAGTCCTTATGTGTATCACATAGGTTAATTATTAATACATTTCTGACGGCAAACACCGCTCTCATTTCACAGAAGGAGTAAACCAAGGCTGAACCAGATAAACTCTAAAAATTGCAGAGTTACCAAGAGTAGAACCTGGTATATAGTTCAGCTCCTCTGACTCTAGGACATGGGCTCTTGCCACAAGACCACATACTCTGGCATCTGGATTCTTGAAAACTCCAGCAGTTACCCTACAATATTGCTTTAGTTAAGTACCATTCTGAAAAGGAAAAACATCACATTCAGGAACACAGGAGGTTGAACTAGCTGTACCCCTGGCAAATAAACATTTAACAAATGGCTTGATTGAGTATGGAAACAGCCTTCCATGTCTGGGTGAAGGTTAAAGTTGACAAAGGAGCATCACTTCATATCTAACTGAAAAGACACCCAGGGTGAATGGCTATATGTTACAAAGGGAAAGAGGTTATAGTCATTGAAATGGAAGGAGACAGAAGATTCAACTAAAAGGAAATACTGAATCCTGAGCATTTATTATGAACTGCACCTCTAAATCTTTCCCAAATGGCAGAATTACTGCAAGTTAGCTCACCGGGGAACCAAGGATACTTTTGACAGATCTACACAATCCCCTGGTAAAGATAAATGGGGTGTAATTTAAGTAGTCCCAAACTTTTCTGCAAGCTTCAAGATCACTGCACATTGTTGGATCTATTCATAATGGCCTGGACTGTATCCCAAAAATACCAGTGGGAGAGACACAAGCGGACTGGCTAGGCTAGAAAAGGAAAATGAAGCCATTTGGACTTGGCTGAGGCTATAGATGGTCTGACAGTTTGCAATTTATAATTTTTTTTTTTTTTAGCCCTTTAACATTCTTTATCTGCCTTTATTTGCTCAACAGCCCTTTTGCTGAAGTTCACGCTTAGCTTACCACATTCGGTGAAGCACACAGCAGTGGACAGGGGAATTTAATCTAGAAATCAGCCTGACTTGTCTTCACAATGTATTTTAGCTTCCAATACTGTGCTATGAGGATGCATAAGCAAGAGCCCTGTCTGGGTCAGGTGGCCTGAGAGCCCCGCCAGCATCCCTAACAATGCCTTTTAGGCAATGCTGTCAAGCAGACTCCCGTCTCCTTAACTGACAGCGATGAGCATTTTAATAAAATGAGGTTCTGGTTGTTTTGAAGCATGAAGCCTAGTAGAAAGGAGAATCTGATCAGCTTTCGCCATGCCTTTCATAATTGTGAATCCTTCCATCTGACTGCCAGTGATTCGGCTTCCCAGACATTCAGAATAGATCATCCTCACTTCGAGCTGTCTCAGACGCATTGCTTGGGATTCTTTCAACCTGCCCTGTAGCTTTCAGGTGGTAAGATGGCAGGCGTCCAGTCCCTCTGAAGAAAAAAGCTTCATTGTTCATTGTGCCACTGTATCTTCCAACCCTTTTTGTTATATCCCTGGAACCTATTTGCTTTTTAACTGCTGCCACATACTGGGAAAACATCTTTATCGAGTGGTCCTCAATGCTGTGGCTTGAGTCCCTTTCATCAGGGGGCCTGCAAGTCCCAAGCTGAGATGAAAAGTCGGAATGTTTCTGTCTACCTGGTTATCTTTGTGTCACACCAATTTGAATGTCATTGGTCTTTGTGCTGCTTTGTTGCTAAAATTTTGTTGGAATCATCACCATCTTCCCAGAAGGCATAATTCAATACCACTGGCATATATTCTCAAATTAGAATTCCCCCTGGTTCTAAATTCATGTGTCACATTAATAGTATTCTATGAGAGAGTATTTTCCAATATAACAAGGAAATTTTGGGTCAAACATACCACAAGAAGGGATTCTTGTTCATGTTGCCGGAAAACCCCGACAATCTCTCTCCTGTATTGCCTTCTTTTTTTTCCCCCTTCAATGTATGAAAGAGCTTGATTTCTCCTGACTCTAGCTGAATCTAGATTCTAACCATACTGTCACTCAATATATATC
Source organism: Felis catus (assembly GCF_018350175.1). NCBI lineage: Eukaryota > Metazoa > Chordata > Mammalia > Carnivora > Felidae > Felis > Felis catus. Next base: position 62,351,469 of record NC_058379.1, on the reverse strand, counting down.
TTCAGCATACATTTTCAAAGTATGCCTGATTCTGGTAATATCGAAAAGATATCAGTCATTCTTACCTTAGATGAGTTTATTTAATTACATTCTTTCCCTCCTGGCATACAGAAGGGACCAGATACACCAAGGAGTACAATTAATTATGTGGGACAGGGAAAAAGGGAAATTAGGAGGAAAGCAAAAAGTGACTTTTGAGCAAGTAACTCTGAGGAAGACAAACCTGGTTAAACAAAGGGCTCTTCTCTACAAAAAAGGACTATGAGTATAATGAATCCTTGGAAAAGTATGGTGATGTGTTCACTAGATGGTGGAAGAGCTATGTGGAGGCACGAGTTACCCCAAACTTGTTTTTTAAATGATCGGGTTGGAAGAGGACTATGGACATTCAGGATACCTTAATTTAATTGATCCAACAAATTTATTTCACCCTGTTCTTTCTCCCTTGTGTACTAGTCCCAGGAAAACATTACCAACTTGACACACACACACACACACACACACACACACACACACACCCACTCGGCCACTTTGTTCAGGATTAAACCTGCTCTTCTTTCAAATTCTGTTTTCCGTGTTCCTTAGCTACCCACCCATAGACAGGACACAGGCCTCATTCTTACCAAATGTCTCTTATTTTGCAGATATAACCTATCAACATGTTTGGTACAGACTGAGGGCAGTGAGAGTACAAGCTGAGCTGGGAGTAATTCTGATTCAATTGCAACTCCTGGGGGACACCTCATGGAAAAGACTCCTCCTGTGTCATTTTATCTGCAAATAGCAACTATCTCAGTATTCCTTTTCTGAACTTAAGCAGTTCAGGGGTTGACACCATACTTTATGCTTTTAATTCTTAGAACAGTGCCCTGCAGAGTAGTGATAAAAACTAATATTTATTGGCTGATTGCTATATGTCAGACTTAGGGCTGAATGTGTTTTGAGAACTATCTCATTTAAGTCTCACTGTAGCCCTATGACATATGTACTGTTATTATCCCCATGTGACAGATGTGAACACAGACCTGGAACAGTTAAGTGACCTGCCATAAGTCTTAATTCCTCATGAATGAACACCAGAATTAAATTCATATTTGTCTGATAATGAGTAACTCCTGGGTTTACAAAGAAAATAATTCTAGCAATTCCTGAGACTGAGACTTTGGGGAAACCAGAAACCCATGAAGTTATACATTTATAAGTCTATAAATGTATAGTCCCTGAAGCCTTCCTTCTAGAATCTAGCCCTACCCTAGCTATTCAGTGTATCTCCCCATTTCCAAGTAGAGGTACTCTGAGCCCATCCAGCTAATCTTGCATCCAGCTATCTTGTTTAATGGTTTATTATTCTCCCCTATGCATTCCCAGTCCTTTATACTCCTCAGGATCATACTGCAGAACCCCATAACAGTTTAGGTTGAAGATCTGGTTATTTTGGGTTGTAGTGTCTGTGCCAGACCTTACTATCTGCCTAATTCTATTTGCCTCTTCTAACCTACTTTCCTGATCTAAAAATGAAAGTAATGATAGTGTCTGTCTCACAGGCATTGTGAGGATTAAATGAGATAAAGCACTTAGAAGAAAGTCTGGTATGTATAAAGTGCTCAGTAAATAATAATAATAATAATAATAATAATAATAATAATAATAATTAGATATTATCCTTATTGTTATAGTATTTATGTCAGATCATCTTCATCACTTTCTTGAACTTTCTCAAAGCCACTACTATAGTAGCAATTACATTTTACATGTGTACTATTTTACTTAATCAACTAGTGACATATACCTGCTTGATGACAAGGAGTTGTCATATACAAAATTTCTGAGGCTACAAAATTCCTGCCCTCACCAAAGCTCTAACCAGAATATGTCTGGCCAGTAGCACTCTGGCCCCCAGCTAGGTGTGTATTCTGTTGAAGTCCTGAGTCATCTGCAGGTAGGCAGAGAACATATATGACAATCACCAGATGTCAAAGGGAAAATCATCCTTGCCTTAAGCTTAAATTTCACTCTTATGATGATTAGTGTTTGTATCTTGCTTGCTTGGTTTCCTGGATTCAAAATATTCAAAATATATATTTACTTTGACCACGCGCTTGGTTATTCCTTTATGCCTTTGAAGATGTGAATTTTGGCCTTCAGACTTTAAGTTGCTTATGATAACATATCACAGTGGCCTTCAGACTTTAAGTTGCTTATGATAACATATCACAGATGCCAAGCGGTACATTTGCCCTTGACCCTATTCACTTTGAAAAGCTGCAGTGGCAAGTAGTGGGAGAAGGCTCTGCACCCTCTGTTAAGTACTTTTTGTCATTTTTTAAAATATAAATTAAATTTTTTTTGGTATGTTTATTTATTTTTGAGAGAGAGAGAGACAGAGCATGAGTGGGGGAGGGGCAGAGAGAGACGGAGACACAGAATCCAAAGCAGGCTCCAGGCTCTGAGCTGTCAGCACAGAGCCCGACACGGGGCTCAAACTCACAAGCCGTGAGATCATGACCTGAGCCGAAGTCGGACGCTCAACCGACTGAGCCACCCAGGCGCCCTAATCATGTTTTTTTTTTTTTTTTTTTTTTTTTTTTTAACAGCATGTGTCTGCTTTCAAGAAATTTCTAGTTAGATTATGTAAAAACATGTCTTTGTGCAGTAAATTTAATCTCTTCCTAGCTTCTTGCTTCTGACAACTTGAAATAAATACTTTGACTAAACACCTTGCCCTGAGTGTCTGTTAAACTAAGTTATCTCACCCGAAAAGGAGGAAAGGGAGCCAGAAATTGCATTCATTGAGCAACTCCCTCCTTCTGTTCTCTGGGATTTACCTTCTCAAACTCCAGAAATAGGAGAATTTTCATGGAAATTTATAGGTGGTGTTTACAGGGATGGTAATGAGGATATATAATTCATCTGACACTTAAATAAATATTGAAAACTATTAGCACCATTATAGGAATATATAATGATGTATTAGATATCTGTTATACCCCAAGTTTGATCTGCTGTAAGTGAAAATGTGCCCTCTGCTAATGGAAATGTTAAAAAGACTTGAAGACTAGCTTTCTGTATTCCAGTATAGTAGAGAGAATAGAAGCATCATGAAACTGTATTTTAAAAAGTAACTGACAAGTGAAACAAGAGATAAGATAAATCTGAGACAATGTAGGGAATTCAAAGTAAAGAAATTACTTTGAGTGGAAGAGAACAAAGATAATGATATTTAAACACACATACACAAAATGTAATTGCCAAAGTCTCTATTGAGACTTGGCAGGGCAAGATTTATGAATGGAAGGGCATAATTTGTTCTTCAGATAGTTTAATAGGTAGAGAAGAGAAAAAGTTTTACAGCTTCAAAATATCTATAACTGAAAAATCAATGAAAACGGGGTAGTGGATGTGGTGGGAAGCATTTGAACTCAGATAAGAGGAATTAGACACACAAGCAGTGATGTAGCAGGCGTATGCTTCAGAATTCATGCAGAGGGAAGATGTGGACACTGCTTTTCAAATACAGATCACAGAATGTCTATATTAGGGATGGGATACTTCTATGTATGGAACAACTAATTTTGCTAAAAGTAAAAGCTACATACTTAAAAAACCTTCTGCCCATTTGATTTTCATCATATTCTAGACTATTTTTGATTTTTTAAAAAGTGATAGGAACCTTGGGACAAGTGATCGAAGCATACTGGAATTCAGAATAAAGAGTAAGAAAAGACAATACTGAATTAGAGGTGCTCACTGTGGTAAGGCAAGAAGCTAAAGACATACCAGGATTGCTTGGATGTCATTGTAAAACACGCATGTGTTCCTCACCCATAACTGATGATGTATCTGAATCGCTGGGGTGTCAAAGAGTGGGGAAAGGACCCTGAGGATGGGGTCAATCACTCATAGAGAATCCACAGTGCCAGATCTTCCTCTGTCACTGACTGGGGCCACTGCAAGTGCTTGCCCAAGGCAACTCTGTTTTAAATTTTTTTTTAACGTTTATTTATTTTTGAGACAGAGCATGAACAGGGGAGGGGCAGAGAGAGAGGGGGACACAGAATCGAAACAGGCTCCAGGCTCTGAGCAGTCAGCACAGAGCCCGATGTGGGGCTGGAACTCACAGACCGCGAGATCATGACCTGAGCCGAAGTCAGACGCTTAACCGACTGTGCCGCCCAGGCGCCCCAGGGCAACTCTGTTTTAGATTCCCTGTGTGACAAACCTCTGACTCTTAAAAAAAAAAAAAAAAAAAAAAAAAAAGCAACAATGTCAGCTAGAGACTTGATAGATTCTTATTGGTAGTAAAAGTTGGGACAGTTCACTTTTGGGACTCTAGATACCCCTAGGCTTTTTGTTTGACCCATTCCAGAGGAGAAGGGACCTCAAGGCTGAAATACTGGTTTCCTTGCCTTGGAGGTGTGTCGAGTCTCTGGCCAACCCTCTCTGTTTGACCATAGTGGTAACCTGACTTTGTGGAACTGTTTATGCCAGTTACAGGAGAGATGTGACCCTCTGTGGAAAAGGAGCTCATTTGGGCAGAGGGTTGACTCACTAGGCTTTGAACATGTGGCCTTTGAGTTGCTTGTGGAACAGTTAGTCAGATATGGCATTGGATAATATTGCCAAGGAAGAGAATCAAAGGCAAGGATAAGTAGAGGAAGAAGAACTATAGTTGTTGTGGGTGGTGGAGTATCAAGATGTGGAGGAAGCAGAGACCGAGAAAAAAAAAGATCAGGTAAGAAAGAAGGAGATCTGTAAGGTAGAGAAGAAGTCTCTTCACACTATGGGTTAAACACCATTAGATTGGTATTGAGGCAGTTGTGTGGCTAAAGAGGGGATGGGAGAGTCTGAAAAATAAATTCAGATTATATATTCAGAGCATGAATAGTCATTTAGAGAAAATTTGACTATGCTGTTTTGTTTTTTTTTTAACGTTTATTTATTTTTGGGACAGAGAGAGACAGAGCATGAATGGGGGAGGGGCAGAGAGAGAGGGAGACACAGAATCGGAAACAGGCTCCAGGCTCCGAGCCATCAGCCCAGAGCCTGACGCGGGGCTTGAACTCACGGACCGTGAGATCGTGACCTGGCTGAAGTCGGACGCTTAACCGACTGCACCACCCAGGCGCCCCATTGACTATGCTGGTTTTAAAATCAGATGAAATCTTTGATGAAGTCAAAGATTAAAAGAACAGAAGAAAGCAGTACATGACTAAGAGGAAATGCAACAGAGAACCTTGAAACTATAAAAAAATATTTCAAGAAATCTCAGTCCCAGCTAAACTGGGGCTCACAGAAATAATATTAAAAACATAGTACTGAGGATTTTTAGTGCTATATACAAATCAAGAGTAAGGAAAGAGCTAGTGTGTAATGTTGGGGACAAGAACACAAAGGTAGCAGATAGCAAAAAGAAGACAACTTTGGCTCTGCTTCTACTTTACTTTTACACATTTGCACCAACATAGTGATTCTTCATCCTTTCGGCTGAAGGCTTCATTGTAGTGAAATGAGTCACTGTCATTGCTTTGTTGTAATCAACACCTCATCATTGTATGATTCTGTATGTACAGATGTTTTTACTAGTAGAAATGTTTGGATGTATCATTAAATCTATAGGTATTCAGTATCTTTGGGGTACGTTTTTTCAGATCCTTACAGATAAAGGTCAGTAAATTGATAACAGCTCAAGGTCACCAACACTGCAATAACTTGAGTATTGCTTTGACCTTCATGAATATGTATCATACTCATTTTATGCTTAATTTTTCTTTTTCTTTTTTTACATTTAAGAACTAAAACCCAGGGAAAAAAAAACCAAATTCCTTATTTTAGTCTGAATGTGATCTGAAGTTAGTTAACCTTGGAAAGAAGGTAGAAATGAAGACAAACTTTCCTTCTGGCCTCCTGATGCTACTGTGTGAATTGATGGATCCCTCAAGGATGAATGCGACACCATGACAAGTGTGGAGGGAAAAGTTATGCTGAAGCTGACATTCACAGGGTGTATTAATTATAAATATCCATCTCCCTAGTGATCATGTACTTTTTTTTTCCCCAGGAAGCAAACCGACCAAGAATTTTACTTTTGATGGAAAGGAAGAATGTTTGGAGTTCTTGTTAAGTTTCAATACCTTTAAGTGAAATTCATCTTCACATTAACTTTAGAGACCTGTAAATCTCAGACTTAAGTATAAAAGTTGTTGGGGGCAGGTCAGGAATGCACATTTTCCTTTTCTCATGGCATTGCAGAAAACTTGGACTGACCCTTAAATCCAATTACTATGAATGGGAAAAAGTTGGACTTTATTTCTGAGGCTGAAGGGCACAGAATTTCTTTGGCTATGATCAAGATTTTCCTTTCTGTTAAGTTGCTAGAGAAGTGTTCCTTTGTTTAAATCTTGGGTGCTGAATGTATTTATGATTGTGATGCCAAAAAGAGAAAGGAAAGTTGACTGGGAGTGGTCATTAGTATCTCTGTAAGGCAAAGCTTCAGAAAAAAAAAAAAAAAAAGGTGGGCTTGTGATCACCAACCAAAGAAGGGGAACACCTCCTGCATATCTAGAAACCATGGTCAGCTACTTTCTAAAGAAAAACAAATATATGTGGGAAAATCACTCCATTTGACTGTCATGTTTTGGCCCAAGATGTAAAAAGAAAATAGTGTTGACAGTATGTTCACAAGGAAGTGCTATGGCGACAAACTACATATATATTTATTCAGTCTTATACTATTTGCTGATATGCAGACACAGCATTAGACAGCCTGTCTGGCTAATTCAGGTCAAACTTGATGCATTTTCTCAGCAGGTTCTTTTGCGTGCGTTAAGTTCAGCCAACATTTCACCTGCACGCACATATTTTGGTTCTCCTGATTTCCATATCCACTGAGGGCTCTGAAATTATGTCATTTTCCTAAGTTGATCCTTTATTCCCCAAGTGGACTTTTGTTGCTACTTCTGTTGCTGTTATTGTTTTCCTCCAGGTAGCCTCACAAGAGCAAAAGGGCAGATTTTTCTTAATTTGGGCATGAACTTTTTTTCTTATCTGAAGCTTCTTTATAACCCTTTTCCATTTTCAATGAAAGCAATTATCTTAGTGAACAAGCATATGCAAAAATGTTTGAGAGGTAGGCCAAGAAGATATTTCTGTCTTTTTAAACCAGCCACTTTTTATGTGTTTTCTGTTTCTTGGGATGAACATAATCAAACCATGTGGAGTTTTCTAAAACGATAAATCATCATTTTAAGTCGCATAGTCCCTATTCTCTAACATTTTATCCAGTTGCCCATCATTTACTCATAGCACTTAATTTTCTTCCTTTACACTATAAATTTGATTATGTTCAGAAGCTCAGGAGCTATTTTCTTTTAGTCAAATGTTTTCCTACTGGAAAATGTCACCATGTAGATAAGTCACAATAAGATCAACTCATGAATATTCACAGGGCATATTTTGAGTACTGTATCACTCATTTAATGCTCTTTTACTGGCTAGATCACCCATATTCTTGATTACTTTCCCCCATTAAATCCTTAATTGCTATTTAGACCAGGCAATTTTTCATAGGAATTCTTGTCCATTCTAGTGTCCTGGTATTGCCAGTTGATATTACATGTGACATATAATTCCCTCTCACTCTTGAAATTTATGTATGACTCATTTCTTGCTTTGCTTTTCAAGTCAGGATGTTTTAATTTAAAAAAAAAAAATCATTGGCCATAATTTTCCAAAAGAGAAAACTTCTGTTTTCTGTTGCCCTTGGAAAACAGATCCTCATATAGAAGCTCTCTAACATTCCCCCTTCACAAAAAGAACTAATTAGTATAATCACTCAAAATTCCTCATTTCTCAATTCAAAACAAATTATTTTGCACTTGGATTTTTGTTATACTTGGGGCTAGACATATACATGCACCATTTTGAGCTGCTTTTACTCTTTAGGAAGTCCTAGAAGCTAGTACACTTCTTTCTCATTGAAATATGTCCCTAACTGCGCCTGGGTGGCTCAGTCGGTTAAGCATCCGACTTCAGCTCAGGTCACGATCTCGCGGTCCGTGAGTTCGAGCCCCACGTCAGGTTCTGGGCTGATGGCTCAGAGCCTGGAGCCTGCTTCAGATTCTGTGTCTCCCTCTCTCTCTGCCCCTCCTCCATTCATGCTCTGTCTCTCTGTGTCTCAAAAATAAATAAAAAACGTTAAAAAAAATTATAAAAAAAGAAATATATCCCTAACCAACTACCCTCTCAAACTTTTGCTCTGTGGTTTCCTGCTAAGTAGTTAGTGAAGATGTAAAATTTCTTTTTCACGTGTCTGAATAAATACAATATCATGCAAATCTGTTTTTGTTTAGGTTTTGGCTGATGTTTTGGAGGAGTATGCAACCTTGAGGAATCTTGGCTGTGTCAATACAGGTAATACTCAATAGAGTTGAACTTGACTATAAACTGCCTGATTCATGGGACATTTAATTTTTCATATTAAGTTTGAGGTATAGAATTTTCAGTATTTGGTCTGTTTTGATCCACGAAAATATGGTTAAAGTTTATATTTTGACCTGCCTTGGAGTATTTGAATTAGTGTATACACATGATTTTGTTTACTTGACTATTTTAGAATTATTACATATTCCATTCCCTCTGTATCTGGTTTTAATTCTTTTCATTTTAAGTTCTGGGGGACAGTCTCTCCTACATTGTTTAGCAGTCTGGATCATTCTGGTCCAGTGGGCCAGTCATGCCTAGATACTCAATGATGTAATTAGGGGGAATGTCTGTTGCAGTATACTGAGCTAACTGCCTTATTACATATTAACAATGAAAATATCCCAAGAGAGATAATTAATTACAAAATTATATACTTCATTTTCACTTTTATGGGAATAGGGGTACATGAGGTTATTGGACAATAGCAGTTTTGGAGTCAAACAGACCTGGGATTTGGCCCTGGTTCTACCAGTTCTTTGATATATATGTCTTTGAGCTAGACTCAGTCTCTTCATGCCTCAGTTTTCTCATCTGTCAAACATGGATAATAATACTGATAGATTAGGGCTAACCTGTTCAAGCCTGATCAATTACCAAGTGGTTGGCTGCCTTCACAGCTTCATGGGAACCAATTATGGACAAGTGCCATATGGCAAGGCTTAGATCCCAACATCCCCATCCCCATATCCATCATGCCATGTGAGGGGCTGGTGTTTCTCAACCAAGAGTGCTGGCATGTTTGATCCTGCCACTAAGTTGACACATTATGTCACTGCAATTACAAGACTTGGACCCCCAACCACACTAGAGGAGGGGGACTTGTTCTCTGTCGAATCATAAGCACTAAGTTTCCAGAAAAGGACTGAAGCTAGAATTCTGCCATGTCTTATTTCGGTTTGTATCCTGGCTGTCAATGATGGCAGCAGAGAGGCATGCCTAATCATGTAGTTTGTAGAAAACAGTCCAAAGGTTGGGTCCCTCTTCCAGCCCTGTTAAGTTTCTTCAGGCTTTCTAGAATGCAGTGTGGAAAAACAAATATACATACCTGCTTCTGCTCATGTCTCTATGATTTTTCCCCAAAGAAAGATGCTCCAGCAGTTTAGAACAAAATCTTAATTATCCAAAGTCACGTTCTTTAGTGCTTAAATTAATCAGATAATTGCTCAATTATCCACTTTGTTTTGTCTGTGTAGATATCCTGGCTCAAGTCCATTAACCAACTAATGTACACCAAAGATGAGAAAATTAGGAGATTGTGCCTATGTTGATATTTCTGTCTTCCACCCAGTGGTTTGTCTGTATCATTGATGTCTGCTGTCCTCATTAGCAGTTATCAAATCAAAGTAATGTTCATTGCAACCAGAAGATAAGTTAAGTAGGTATTTACTCTTTGGTTGTCAGCTTGAAGAAGCATTGTTTCTATATTGGAGGAAGAAAGGTAAATGTCCCCTTTAATACTAGAAGAAAGATATTGCAGATAAGAAAATCTCAACTTTTGGTGAGAATTTAAGGATTTGAGCCTTGCTACAAGTACTCAGAATGAAATGTATCTTAGGGTTTTGTTTCTGGTGAGCCCCATGTTGTTCTCTCTTGGCCAGAATTAATGATGTCTTTTTCTCACTGGGATCACCTGTACCTAATTCCTGAGATAGTCTGGACCCCCAGATATCAGTGACTTTAGCTAACTCATTTGTGGCACCTATTTCCTAGTGTTCTGATATGCTAGGTAACCTATAAGATGATGAGCTCTTTTTTTTTTTTTTTTTTAACATGGCAATCATTTTCATTTCTGGGACTGTAACTCTGTTTTCAACTCTAGCTTGTCTAGGTTTGCCTGCCCTGTTACATAGGGGAATCTTGTGTACAGCATAGCATAATAAAATGATCATGGGCTTTGGAGTCAGAATCCAGAATTACAAGTTATATTATCTTGGGCAAGTTATTTAACTTCCTTGATCATTATGTTCCTTATTTGTAAAATATGATACCCATCTCACATTCTTTGAGAGTTAAATGGGTTGAAAGACAAAATGGAGCAAGTACAGAGCTTAGCATCTTTGGGCATTCTGTTACTGGCATGGTCTTGCAACAATGGATTTATTAATTTGGAACCATATCTCCGTAGTTTCTAAATTACTTGGATTCTTGCCATAATGTCTACTGTTTTACCCCCTTCAGCTCTTGCCTCTTTGGCTATTGAATACTTCATTTCTGGTTTAGTGTCTACAACATATTTGGATACTGAACAAAGAGATAGTGTGGATGGGGGGTAGATGGACAAATGGAAGGATTCCTGACCAAATCCAATCTATAGTTTACTTTCCCTATAGAACGCAGCCCTTTAGACTTCTGACTCTGACTATTCTCAGAAAGACCAGAATTTCCAATTAATTATTTCCCCCATGTCCCTGTGCTACTTCGTTGCCTGAACTGTTCCTGGTATTCCACTGTCCCGAGACAGTGTAGACTATGACATACCATGGGAATTTTCTGAAGGTTAAGACAGTCCTCTATTTTTAACTTTTTTAACTGCAAAAGACCAGCAACGTAGACATTGCATGATTATATATATATTTTTTAAGTTTTTAATGTTTATTTATTTCTGGGAGGGAGAGAGAGAGTGTGAACAGGGGAAGGACAGAGAGAGAGGGAGACACAGAATTCGAAGCAGGCTCCAGGCTCCGAGCTGTGAGTACAGAGCTGGACATGGGGCTCGAACCCATGAACGCTGAAATCATGACTTGGGCCGAAGTCGGAGGCTCAACTGCCTGAGCCACCCAGGCACCACTACAATGCATGATTATCTTGGTTAGAGAAATTGTTTTTTAAGAAAATGACCATTGTTAAGACACCTAGTCCTTTTGACTAGCTAGTGTCCCCTAAGACAAACCTAAAAAGCAGGCCACAGGAGCAACTTTAAAATATGAGCAAATGAACTTGTTAAACTATACTATGACAGCACACAAAACAGCACACTATTCCCCTTAGAATATCTAAACGTTATAAGAAGCGAAGAGGATGTAAACATAGGATATTCTGAAATTTTAATGTCTTGAACCATGTCATAATGTTATTCTTATTTGCTATTTTGCAGTCAAGAACAGAGGGATTTTATTATTCCATGTCCTTTATGTAAAAAGAACAGTTGTGTTTAGGTGTTATTATTGTCACTCTTGGTTATAACAATTGTGGCAGATATCTTAAGAGATAGGCTATGTCAGAGAGCTTTACCTTGGGTGAGACTTTTTTTTTTTCCAGTTGCCTACAAATGGGAGGATAGTGATAAATTGCCTGAAAGGGGTTTCACTTCTGGTTGTACCCATGAAGTAGTAAACTTAGAAACCAGCATAACTAATATGTGATTACTTTTTATTGAGATATAATTTATATACCACATAATTCACCCATTTTAAGTATATATTTTTTAATACATTTAAAAAATTTTAATACATTTGTAGTTTGTACAGAACACTCTCTAATTATAGAACATTTTCATCACCCTAACAAGAAATCACGTAATCTATTTTCTATCTGTATGGATTTGCCTATTATGAACATTTCATATAAATGGAATCACACATTCTATGTACTTTTATACTGACTCTTTTTATAACTTAGCATAATGCTTTCAAGGTTCATCCATGTTGTAGCATGTATCGGTACTTATTTCATTTTTATTGAAAAATATTCCATTATATGGATATACAACATTTTGTTTATCCATTCATCAATTGATAGACACTTGAGTTGTTTCCACATTTTGGTTATTATGGATAGTGCATTTGTATACATTTTTGTACGTAAACATATTTTTAAATTTATTGGGTATATACCTCAGAGTGGAATTCCTGGGTTATGTACTAACTCTGTGTTTACCTTTTAAAGTAACTGCCAAACTATTTTCCAAGGTGGCTGCACTTACATTCCCTCCAGCAGTGAAGGAGTGCTCCAACTTCTCTACATCCTCACTAACACTAGTTACTGTCTATCTTTTTCATTAGAGCCATTCTAGTGAAGAGGTATTTTATTGTGCTGTTGGTTTTACTTCCCTAATGACTAATGACATTTAACATCTTCTCATGTGCTTATTTGCCATTTGTATATCTGTTTTGGAAAAATATCTTTTCAAATGTGCTGACACATTTAAAACAATTTTTTAAATGTTTTTTTTTTTTTTTTTTTTTTTCTGAGAGAGACAGAGACAGAGAGAGTGTGAACGGGGGAAGGGCAGAGAGAGAGAGGGAGACACAGAATCCAAAGCATGCTCCAGGCTCTGAACTGTCAGCACAAAGCCCAACATGGGCTCGAACTCAGGAAGCTCAAGGTCATGATCTGAGCTGGAACCAAGAGTCGGATGCTTAACCGACTACTCCACTCAGGCACCCTGACACATTTTTAATTGGGTTATTTGTCTGTCTTTTTTTTATTGTTTTAAGAATTTTAAATATCCTTTATATATTCTGGATATTAGACCATTATCAGATATATAATGAACAAATATTTTCTCTGATTCTTTGGGTTGTCTTTTCACTTTCCTGATGGTGTCCCTTGAAACATAAAAGTTTTTTTTGTTTTTTATTTTTATGAGGTACAATTTATCTCTATATTTTTTTGTTGCCTGTGATTTTGATGTCATTTGAAGGAAACCATTGCCTAGTCCACGGTCACAAATATTTACTTCTATGTTTTATTTTAGGGGTTTTATAGTTTTAGCTTTTACATTTATTTTTATGATTTAATTGTGAGTTAATTTTGTATAAGATGTGAGGTGGGAGTCCAAGTTCATTTTGTTGTTGTTGAAAACACTGTTCTTTCCCCCATTGAATCATCTTGGTCCCCTGGTTGAAAGTAATTGACCATAAATGTAAAAGTTTGTTTCAGAACTCTGATTCTTTTCCACTGATATACTGACACATTGATGTGTCTACCTTTGTGCCAGTACAAACCTATCATAATTACCTTAGCTTTGTAGTAAGTTTTAAAATATTGAAATGTAAATCCTCCAACTTTATTTTTCTCTATCAAAACTGTTTGTGGCATTCTGGGTTCCTGAATTTCCATGTGATTTTCAAGGTCAGCCTGTTAATTTCTACAAAGAAGTTAGCTGAAACTGTGATGAGGATGACATTGAATCTGTAGCTCAGTTTGGGGAGTATTTTCATTTTAACAATATTAGGATTTTTAATCCATGAACACGGGATGTCTTTCCATGTATTTAAGACTAATTTTTTCCAACAATGGTTTTATAGTTTTTAGCATTTAAGAGTCTTGCACTACTTTTGTTACATTTATCATTGACTATTTTATTCTTTAGATGCTACTTTAAGTGGGAGTGTTTTCTCAATTTGCTTTTAGTATTATTCATTGCTATTGTATTGTAATGCACAATTGATTTCTGTATATTGATCTTGTATCTTGCAACCTTGATGAGCTTTTTTATTGATCTGAGAGCTTTTTTTTTGGTGAATTCCTGAAGATTTCATATATGCAAAATCATGTCATCTGCAAATAGAGATTGGTTTTACTTCTTTCTTTACAATCAGGATGCCTTTTATTTCTTTTTCTTGTCTAATTTTTATGGCTGGTAGTTCCAGAATGTTGAACAGAATGGTAATAGTGGACACCTCTATCTTAAGGGATAAGCTGTCAGTGTTTCACAATTAAGTGTAATGTTGGTTGTGTTTTTCATAGACACGCTTTATCAGATTGAGGAAATTTCCTTCCATTCTGATTTTGTAGAGTGCTTTTATCATGAAGAGGTGTTGGATTTTATCAAATCCCTTTTTTGAATCTACTGAGATTATATATGTTTTTTTGTCTTATATTCTATTAATATGTGTTAGTATGGTAGTATTAATTTTCATATGGTGAACTAATTTTACATTGTTGGGATAAATCCCATTTGGTGATGGTATATCAGCCTTTTTGAAAAAAAATTTTTTTTCAATGTATATTTATTTTTGAGACAGAGAGAGACAGAGCATGAACAGGGGAGGGGCAGAGAGAGAGGGAGACACAGAATCAGAAGCAGGCTCCAGGCTCCGAGCCATCAGCCCAGAGCCTGACGTGGAGCTGGAACTCACGGACCGTGAGATCGTGACCTGAGCTGAAGTTGGACGCTTAACCAACTGAGCCACCCAGGCGCCCCTATCAGCCTTTTTGTATGTTGCTGGATTTGGTTTGCTAGTATGTTGTTGAGAAGTTTTGTGTCTGTGTTTATAATGGATATTGGTTTATAGTTTTCTTGTGATATCTTTGTTTGGTTTAGCTATCAGTAATATTGGCCTTCATAGAATATTGGCTTCATAGAATTGGTATGTTTTCCCTCATTTTCTATCTTTGCAAGAGTTTGTGAAATATTTGCTGTTTGGTGATGTTTGGTAGAATTCATGTGTGAAAACATCTGGTCTTGGGCTTTTCTTTATGGGGAGTTTTTTGATTACTGATTCAATCTCTTTATTTGTTATAAGTCTATTCAGATTTTTTGTTTCTTCTTTAATCAGTTTCAATAGTTTCTAAGAATTTGTCCATTTTATCTAGGTTGGCTAATTTGTTGGTATAAAATTTCACATCACATGCCTTTATCATTTTTTATAGTAATATAATCCTTTTAATAGGCTGATAGTAATGTCTTCTCTTTTATTCCTGATTCTGGTAATTTTAGTCTTTTTATTGGTCAGTCAATTCTGTTGATTTAAAAAAATTAATGTTTATTTTATTTATTTTGAGAGAGAGCTCAAGCGGGGGGGGGGGGTGCAGAGGCAGAGGAGAAAGAGAATCCTAAGCAGCCTCCACACTGTCAGTGCAGAACCCAATGTGGGATTCATCCCACAAACCATGAGATCATGACCTGAGCTAAAATCAAGAGTCAGATGCTCAAACAACTGAGCCACACAGGAGCCCCATAATTTTGTTGATTTTTTTATTATTAAGGTTTATCCTGAGTAGGAGATACAGGGACTTTGTTAAATATCCCTTCTGACTGTTAGAATCTAAGATGTTCACACATTGCCTTATAAAAGCAAATCATTAATTATCTTTGGCTAATTATTTTCCTACAATATCATATAACTCATTTTGAAAGTATTCTCTGTGAAATAAGATGAAAAATTTACGTTTTGTGATGAGCACCGGGTAATATATAGAAGTGTTGAATCACTATATTATACACTTGACACTAATATTATTCTGTATGTTAACTAAGTGGAATTCAAATAAAAACTTTTAAAAAGAGATGAAAAATTTCTAAAATTGTACTTTCAGTTTATGTCCCTTCTTGAGTTGCAAAGATCAGGAAGTTCTATAAAGAGGACTTCCTTAAATTTTCCCTTCTGCTTTTTTAAGCTATAAAATATGTCCATTTCAAAAAATCTCACCATATGAACTCTTCTTGATTATCTGTGTTGTTACCATGTGGGATTTGCCCATCCAGTGTGGAGTTGACCTATTATTCATCGTTTGTAGTGTTAAAGGCTTTGATTGTCTTCCCCTTCTACCTTTGTTTCTGGTTTGAAGATTCCTTTTCTCCCAGTCTCTTCTCCTACAGAAAGTTCTTAATCAGTTCACTTGATTATTTGGAACTTTTCCGTTGTTATTCTATCTCCCTTGAGGTGAAGTGCTTAGAGTTGCACACTGTATTTCAGATGTGAAGTCACCATGATTTTGCAACAATAGAGGATAATCTTCCTTGTATTGTGGAAAGGAGATTTCAGGCTATGTGAAAATGGTAATTCTGTGAAGTGAGAGGCTACAGGATGGTGGATTTGAAATCTTTGGCAAAGCAGGAAGAAAGGGCTTCCTGTGTTATCGCAAGGACGGATGCCTCAACTGAAGACAACAGAACACATCTTCCTCTGAATGGTTCTGTGATAAAAGTACATATTTTTGGTGAGAAGTTTCTACCACCTACCAAAGTCTCCTGCTGTCTGAGATCAGAATCCGAGTTGAAATCTGCATGCTCCATCATTCATCTTAGCATTCTTGTTTGCACGACTTCTGCTGCTCAGTGGCCAAATGGAAGATTAATCACAGAATTAGCATTTTCAAATCACCAACAATCTCCTTTGCAGATGTGCAGTTATATTACTGGAGTCTGTTGTTTTGCCCTACATTTATTGTTAATAATTAATGTACATTTCTGGGTGAAATTATGTGCTATCACCATCTGGTTAATTTAATAGAAATAGTCAAATCTAAAGCACTTTATTAAATATGTTGGAAATAATCATCATCATTACTATAATGTAGCAAGCATCATGTTTTTTCAATAAAAATGCCAGAAAATAGAACAATTCACCGTATGTCAACTTAGTTACTGTTACTACAAACTCATTTTTTGAAAAACTCTCCCTGTATTATGTAGTCAGTGTGGGAATTAACAGAACACAAAGTTCATAGATTAAATGGTAGGCTATAAGCAGTCTATTAAATTTTCAGTAAAGAGCTTGGATAATAAAAGTACTGTATCACATAGGTAAAGAGAAATTATGTTCCACCTCCTCCTATTCGTCTTCATATTGAATATCAAATGAAAATTCTGGAGAGTAACAAGAATATAATTATTTAGCATTTTTCTTCTTGGAACTGTCTGAGGAAAACAAATGGTGTGAGCTAAGTGTTCCTTTTTGAATTTGTAAAGTGCCAATATAATGAAGAAAACATACTTAGCCATTATACAGTGTGTCCTTCTTGATAAGTTTTGCTCTGAAGATTGAAACATAGATCACCACTCGGTTTTTAATATCGTCTTGTTAATGTTCTACTTATGCAATAATAGAATGCTCAGTCTTCATGTCAAAGAGGTGAGCTTCCAGGGATTTCCCACCGCATAGTCAATATCACCCTTGTCTTGAAGAGTAGGATTCCTCCAAATTGCTCTTTTTCTATAATTTGAATATGTTAAAACAGCCTTCTTTTCCCTTCCCATTTGCTCTCCACTAAGACCAGCCAAGCACAACTTTGTGAGCTTGCATGATCTCTCATTTCCCTTTGTGATATTTTTCTTCTCACTTATTTCCCAGGTGAATGTCTTATCCTAAGTGGTCCCCAGTTGATCTTCTTTGAGCTTTGAGTGGATAGTGACTTACAGTGGGATTCTATTCTGTAAGGTTATTCATTGCATCATACCCAAAAGAATTCCTTAACTGGTCTATAATCATAAATGAACCACGCATTAGTTACATTATCTCATGTTTGTGATGAGAAATGAACACATGGCAGTCTCTGTCCTTGAGAAGAGTGAAATAGAGATGATTTTTATTAATAATTTTAGCTCTCATGTATTGAGCTTTAAGTATGTACTAGAGATAGTATTTTAAGCACTTTCTATGGATTATGTCTTTGAATCCTTGTAACAATTCTGGCCAGAAGGTACAATTGTTAATCTCATGTTACAGACTAGGGGGATAAAGCCTAGAGGGATTAATTTACTTGACCAAAGTCATGTAGCAAGTAAGTGGTGGAGCTAGGGTCTGAACATGGGCAGATTGACTTCAGCATATGGTTCCTACCCTTGTTTGTATATTAGAATCACCTGGACAGCTTTGAAAAATTACCTATGACCATATTCTTTCCTGATAAACTAATTAATCTGGGGTGGGCCTAGAGGATCAGTGTTTTGTAAAATTTATTTAGAGATTGTACAACATGGCCAGGGGTGAGAATTCAGGCTTTAGAGGCTACAATCAAAGAAGAGATTAACTCAGATTTAGATTCAACCAACAGCAGGTATGTCTATAATGTACAAGGTGCAGTACTATGAGCTTCACATGAATGACCTCTTATATTTCTCACTGCAGTCTTGTGAATGGAAATAGACATAATTATCTCAATGATAATGAGAAATTCTCAATGTAGAGAGATTAGGCTGCCTAAGATTTTCCAGTTAATAAGCATTATACCCTGGGTAAGAACAGAGTTCCTTTAACTTTCAAATCCAGGTCTTTTAAAAGAATACCATAGTGCATATAAATTAAAAAATATTTATTGTGTAGCTAGTATGAGAAGGGCAATATGCTAATCACTATGATGGAGATACATGAAATTTTAATAAATACCGTAAGAGAGAACATCATTGGTTATTAGTATTAGCACTACTAATTGTATTCTACTGGCCAGAGTGTTGAGAGATTCAGAAGAGTAATTGATGATGATTCCATCAATCACCTGTGCTTGGTCTTTGGCTGCCTCAGAGAAAAGGAAAAATTTTTATAAAGAGAGCCAGACTTTTTTTTTTTTTTTCTGAATGATCTCTTGTCTCAGTGACTTTATTTAAAAAAAAATTTAAATATATGAAATTTATTGTCAAATTGGTTTCCATACAACACCCAGTGCTCATCCCAAAAGATGCCCTCTTCAATACCCATCACCCACCCTCCTCTCCCTCCCACCCCCCATCAGCCCTCAGTTTGTTCTCATTTAAGAGAGCCAGAGTTTAGAACTAGCTCACTAAAATAAAAAAAAAAAAAATACAGGGGGCGCCTGGGTGGCGCAGTCGGTTAAGCGTCCGACTTCAGCCAGGTCACGATCTCGCGGTCCGTGAGTTCGAGCCCCGCATCAGGCTCTGGGCCGATGGCTCGGAGCCTGGAGCCGGTTTCCGATTCTGTGTCTCCCTCTCTCTCTGCCCCTCCCCCATTCATGCTCTGTCTCTCTCTGTCCCAAAAATAAATAAACGTTGAAAAAAAAATTAAAAAAAAATACAGGTATTTAAAAGATAAAAACAGTGGCATCTGAATGGCTCAGTTGGTTGGGCATCAAGTTGGGCTCAGGTCATGATCTTGTGGTTTGTGGGTTTGAGCCCTGCGTCATGCTCTGTGCTGACAGCTCAGAGTGTGGAACCTGGTTCAGATTCTGTGTCTCCGTCTCTCTCTGCCCCTACCTTGCTCATGCTCTGTTTCTGTCTCTCAGAAGTGAATAAACATTTAAAAAATTAAATAAAAATAAAAAATAAAAACAATATGCAGAATTAACCAAGTTCACCACTTTTACCTTGGAACGATGGATTGGCAATCGTTTCACATAATTATATTCACAAAGATCATGACTTGTGTTTAGATATCAGTGTAGGAAAAGCAGGGACTTTGTTTGTTTTGCTAAGAGTCATGTTTGTAGAAAATGTTAAAAATTTTTTTTGGGTGACCATAACTAGATGGCTTAAAAAAGTTTTTTTTTTAAATGGCTTTATGAATGAGATAGGTTTTTTTTTTTTTTTTTTTTTTTTGCTTGGGATTTTAATATTTAGAGATGAAATTTAAACCTCAATGTCATTCAACTTAAAGGTTCTTCTTGGTCTGGAGAACTTGTCCAGTGTTCCTCAAATTATACCACAGGTATCTTTTTTTATATGTCACTGATGTCTTGACTAATAATTTGAGCCCCAATTTTTGTGGCCCTTTGTAGCATTTACAGTAAAAAGCCATGTTCTTTTTAGACTCAAATTAAGACTCATTTAATACAGTTACCATTCATTCAGTTATTCATGTCATTCAAACTTGACATTTTTTATTGCACACCTACTATGTGCCAGACACTATTTTAGGTATTGAGGATTAGCAGTGAACAAAATAAATTTCCTGCTTATATATAACTTACCTTCTGGTGGAGTTGATGGGGAAAGACAGATAAAAAATAAGTAAATCTGTAGTAAATCAGATGATGACAATTGCAATGGAGATAAATGTAGCAGAAAAATGAGCATAGGAAGAAGCCTGGGAGGGCAATAGTATTTTGGGTAGATCAGTGAAGAAATGAAGAAAGAAGTGGCAAATCATTTATATATGTGGGAGAAGAGTCTTCTTGACCAAGGAAATGCAAGAGAAAAAGGTTTCAAGACAAAGTGACTTCACGCTTTTGGAAAATAACAGAAAAACCAGTATGGCTAGAACGCAGTGAAAAATAGGGAGAGGTCAGGAGATATGTCCAGTGAAGTAGTGAAATCTTGATTGTGTAGAACCTAGTAGGCCCTGGGAAGACATGCCTCCTATTCCAGTATAGATTGGAAGTGAAAGAATTTGAGTAAAGTTGTGATCAGATTTAAGTTTTTAAATAAATTACTCACATTTTGTAAGTAAAAATAGGGAGATCAATTAGAAAGCTATTGCAGCGTTCTTGCTGAGAAATGATAGTGGCGTGTACTAAAGTGTCACTGAAGGTAGAAAGATGGTTACACTCTTTTGATTCTGAACATGGAGCCAGTGGGATTTGTTTTGGGGTTAGAGGTAAGATATGAGTTAAATAGAGAAATCAAGATGTTAGACCTGAACCCATGGGAAAATGGAACTACCATGTACAGAGATGGAGAACGCAATAGGAGGAACAGATTTTGGGTAAAATCAAGAGTATTAATTTGTGCAGGTTAGGTAACGTCTGATGCCTGTCAGACATCCAGTTGGTGATGTTGAAAAGGTAGTTATTTATAAAATAATATGTTTTAATGGATAGGTCTAGCACTTAGATAATATTTAAAGCCACAGCTTGGGTGCATATGTGTACATAAAGGAAATATCTATAACTTACCCCTGGAGCAGCCCAGTGTTTAGAGTTTGGTGGAATGAGGAGAAAATGGAAACAGAATCTGAGAAGCAGGAGCCAGCTAGGAGATTAAATGAGAACAGTCACCCAAAGGCCGAAAGAAGGAGAGACTTCAAGGAAGGGGGAGTAATTAGTTATGTCATATACTGCTACCGGGAGAGGCCACATGAAAAGTTAAATTTTAATCATTGGATTTAGCAACTAAAGGTCATCATTGACTTTAACTAGAGTTGTTTTGGTGGATTTATCAAAGGTTTCCAAAGTTGAATTCTTATTTGTAAAGATAAAACATTACTTTCTTAGTGAAGAAGAGATCTTATGAAACTTTCATTCCTCGAATTCTACTGATAGATCTTCTGACACCTTGATTCTTTATGAGGGATTTAAGTTTTTGTGTTTAGTAAGAAAAATGAACTAATTTTCTTGACTGGAAAACTTCTAAATGGGAAAAGTCAGATACAACATGATGAAGAGATAAGATGCGCTCAAGCTGTTGTTTGGTTTGTGTTACTCCAAATGGCCAGTTGAACTGCAAAGTTACCCACAATAAGCATCAAGAGAGGCATCACGCAGATAAAAATTGAAGGCCTGAGAGACAGGGTTTTAAGTCTAAAAAATTGAAGTTAATCAAATTTTTCCTAACAGGTAAGTGGAAGAGAAACCATGTAAAAGATCATTATTACAGAGCTCTCTGGGAGTTTGCTCACACACCTGATTAATTCTGGATACTTTGTGATAATGGAGAGAGTTGCCGAAGTTAGCCAAACATAATGTGTAGGTGAAACTTTGTGTGATAAAGCAACTGGAACATCCATCAAAAAAAGGCTGTAGTGGTAGGTTGGGATTCATCTTGGTTTGGAGGTAAGTCTGTGTGACTCCACATTCTGTGCTCCTAACCTGATAGATCTTACCTTTCTTGATGTGCAGGGGATAAATGTCAAATAATTTATCTTAAACCATCTGAGCTAAGTGAGCAGACCTCTGAATAAATTTTGATTTTCCTTTAATTTAACACGTGTTTCCACTCCATCTTCTCCTCCCACACCCAAGGATGACCCTCCATTTCGCTGCTCCAAAAATGCAGCCATTACCGTTCATTTGATAGAAGTTTCTCTTATTCCAGAATTTTTGTGTTACAAAGAATCATTTAACTTTTCTTGACCTTAGTTTCAGCTTTTTAAGATAGAAGTTTGGGTTAGCTGATCCGTATGGTCCCTTCAGGTGCTGAAAAATTATTCATTTTATGGGTATATGTTAATAAACATGAAATCATGCTATTAGATATGAAGAGTGACTTGAAGTGCCTTTTTTCCCCCATAAGGGCAAGAATAGCTCTGTGATGGTGCTCAGTCATATTAGAAAAGGAGGAGAAAAGGTTACACAGTATCTCATAATCCTGAGATGTAGTGTGTAATTATCCATTTGCAAAAGGCTTTCTTTATGTTCTGTTTCACTGGGAAAGTTAGAGCAAAGTGAAAATAAAGTTCTGCAATTATGAAATCTGCTCACTTGGCTCTTTCTGCTCTTCAAAGTAAATTCTGTGTTAATAGAGAAAAGTTAGTTAGTGTAACAGACCCCTAATTTGTTACCATTGTAATTATTTTTTTTCAGACCCATTAACATTTGTGAATGAATTTAATGCTCAGTAAAATGACGATGTCAGCTGTGGTCTGATCCAGGCACAGCACCAGCCTGCTGGGATAAGAACCTTTTAAATTGTTTCTAATATACCTAATTTTCACTTAAAGAGTGTCCTTCTTTAAACCTTTGGAGACTTGCTTACCTGAGATTAAATGCTCTGTATATCACCTGAGTAATCATTCATTTAAAATTTATTAAGTACTATGTGCATTTGTTGTTCCAAGCACTAGGGATGAAGCAGGGCACACATCAGACTTGACTTTACAGTCCTATGAAAAAGACAGACATTAAAAAAATTACTACATAGTGTGGTGCATATTATGATAGAGCAGTAAGATGATATGGAAACAGAGTCTGAGGAAAGAAGATGCTATGGAGACAGGGTCTGTCCTCGGTCTAGGGTCAGGGAAATTCTGGAGTAATGAGATTGAAACTGAAATCTGAAGATGAATTGAAACTAACTTTGTGAAGTGTGTGTATGTCTTTATTGTTTTTGTGTGTGTGGCTGTGTGACTTTGTGTGAGAGGGTAAACAGGGATTCAAATAGGGAAACAGCATGGGCAAAGGGAATAAAATATGACAATATCAAGGATTCTAGCAGAGCCTATTATTAATGGGAAGTTAAGATGGGAGAGCATAAGAGGGAAAGAAATTGGTGGGAAATAAGGGGAGGTAGGTCAGGGGGAAATAGGGAGAAACTTTGTAACACTTTAAGCAGTTTTGTACTTAATTCATAAGAGCAGTGGTAAGAGGAAGTATACAATCAGATGTGAATTAAAAATGATCATTTAAGGTTCTAATGTGCATCTTGGATTGGAGGTGAGAAGCTAGGAAGCAGGAAGACCAGGGTTCAAGAGATAATGACATCTTAGACTAGGATATTGGCAGTGAGTGTTGAGAAAAATGGACCAGATTTAGAGCTATTTCAGAGACGAAACTACCAGGAATTGGTTGATATAAGAAGTGGAGAAGAAGGAGTCAAGGCTGACCCCCAGGTTTCTGGCTTTGAGTAACTGTATCGATGGAGTGGGGTAGGGTGGTTTGTCCCCTTATTAGGATGGACAGCTGATGTGTGTCGCTCAGATGAGGAACTCAGAAGGAGGATTGGGGGTGGAAGATACAGGAAGGGAGGAGGCAGTGATGAATTCCGTTTTGGACTTTCAAAACTGGGGAGAGCTGAAGACATCTAGGTGGAGATGTGAATAGGCAGCTGGATGTAGTCTGGAATGCAGGAGCTAAATCTGGATGAGACTTGACAGTCATTAGTATGTAGATACTCTCAATCTACAAAGCAGTGTGATTGCCCCTCTACTATGGTACTCACCTCATTTGAAATACAGTATCTGTGAATATTACCATCCTTCTATTCTAGAGAGGGTTCCTTCTACTCTAGAGAGGGTTCCTTAAGGGCAGAAACTGTATTGCCCCCTGCCTTTTTTTTTTTTTTTTTTTTTTTTTTTGGTATTCCCACAGTATACAGTGCTTTACAGAAGATCTTACTTGATGACTGTTTGCTAGCTACAGTTGTTTTGTGTGATCATCTAACTTCTGTTACGGGCCAAGCTGGCTGTGGGCCACTGAGCCTTGCATCTGTGTTCTTTCTGCACTGAAAAAACTCTGCTGTCTCCTTTGCTGTTTAAACCCTGATTTCTTTTTAGCCCAGTTCTTCATAGTTTAAAAAAGACATCACAGTACAAAAGGAAACTAAATTGGAGGTGAGGAGATGTGTAGAACAGTGTTAGTTGTGCTTCGTCTAAGTTGGGTAATCTTGAGCATATCATGTTACATCCTATCCTGCTTACCCATCTGATAAAGAAACAATATCTAAGATCCCTTCTAAGTAAGTTTTCCCTATTTTGACCTCATTTATCTTTGGTTTATTCCCTTATGTCTTGAACAATGCACATTGGTACTTATATTCTTAAATGTGTAGTTATTTATATATGATTTTTTTCTTCTGCTCAAATACATTCAAAGCTCATAAAGAGTTTATTTTCTGGTATTCCACTAGCCTTCATCTTAGTGCAGTGGCAATACAAGATGCTTAATAAATACAGCTCAATTTGCTGAATGCAAATTGGATAGGAACAAGAACATCAGAAAAATGCATATGATAACTCTGTACATTTTGTTACATTTGCCTTTACCTCGTACACCCCCAACTCAGCAAGATTTTATGGAACAGGACTTAAAGTATGCTGTTTTTCCCATACATGCTTAAGGTCAAGTCAGATGATAATCACTCTGAGATGCTATATGAGGATTTTTTTTAAACCAGTGGAGAACTTCAATCAGTAATCTCATATAATCTTACAAAATATTTAAAAAATTATGTGATAGTGGATCTGGTTGAAATAGTGATGGAACCTGGCACCCTCTATGTAATATCTCCTTTGTTCAACCCCTTTCTGGACATTTGGGCAGATCTCCTGGAATTCTGGAGAGATTAGGTGGTCTTTTACTTTTCAACTGTTGGCTCTGTAAATCTAACTATCAGTCAATGCTGTGACTCCTCTCTGTTTCTCTTGTATCCAGGCTTATGCTAAATGCTGTGGGGACTTTTAGAGATGAAGAAAATGTAATCCCTGTCATTGTTTGGAAAGATAATCTTCCTCTTATGCACGAAGCAAGTGAAGGCCCCCATATGATGGCACTGCCTATTTTTCTGTCTGTGGAGGAGTTGAAGCAGGTGATCCTTAGTCTCCTCCAGGTTTCACATTCTATGATTCTAAGTGTTAATGATGTGACCATGTGTGTTAAGTGCTTTGAGCCCAGGAATAATGCACTATATAAATTCAAGGACCATTACGTTCATAATCACAGTTGCTAAGCACGGACAAATTCCCTATTTGCATGATATCTTCAAGAAATCCCAAGGGAAATGCTATTTGAGACCTAAAAACAAAATTACCTTTTTTCTTAAGAAAGAACGAAAGAGAAAGAAAGAAAGAAAGAAAGAAAGAAAGAAAGAAAGAAAGAAAGAAAAAGGAAGAAAGAAAGAAATGTAAGCCCCCTCTTCTCCCCGGGCTATTCTTCAACATGTTGTTGCAGGCAAATCATTCATTTGTCATTTAGGAAAATATCCCAAATGGTATTCTCCCCTGATTCAAATAAAACTTCCAGTGTCGGGCTGTGTTAGTTGCCAGAAGTGTCTGGGTTAATTGCACACCTGCATTTTATTTCAAGTAAATTGCATGCCCCCCCACCCCCATTTGTGCCCCTCACAAAGCAGGAGCCCACCTGTCTGGAGGCTCTTTGGGCAATGAAGGACTGCAGGAAAAAATTAGTCATCCTCTCTTCTTCCCTGTGACTTCTTTGACCTTGAGACTTCTAATGGCATCTCAGACAAAATGAACATAATCTAATGGACAGCGGGGAAGAGGGAACGGCTGGGTACATCTGTCGTATTACTGGGCTGTCTGAACAGTCAATGAAGCAGGGCCAAACCATAAGAGGCCTGTTCAGTTTAGCTCCAGGGTCTGCAGAGAAGGAGCACAATCATTTATCTTTATTTACTGAACTCTGCTTTCTGTTTAAGAAAAAAAAAATTGACAGGTTGACAAAAACCCGCGTTGGAGCTGCCCGCTGCCCAGAGATAAATGCTATTTGTGCTCTGGAGAGTCAAGGACAGCTCACAATGCCCTTTAGCTGGTTTCAGTAGGTGCCTATTATATGGAAACAGAAATGCCAAAGTACCTGGATCCTCTTTCCCCACCAGCACCTTCACATCTTTCCATAGAAGAGTCTGGTAGATGAATGCACAAGAAAAAAGTCTTGCAAAGAATGGGAGGCATGAATCCCCAAAGAAGCAATCCAAATTGGAAATTTGGGAAAGAGAACCAGGCGACAAAGATGACTGGGAAATGTTGAATATCCCATAGGTTTATTTATGATGAGATGGTGAGAAGTTTACCCAGAGCATCCATAACACATATAGTACAATTTTTATCAATAAAAGAGAGACACATAGGTATATTCCAGCTGCAGAGAAAACTTTTACTCTGAGCTGTAGAGCAAGAGTTTAGAAATAGCATTTTAAAGTCCTGTCCACCTGTGTCTATTCCTTGCTGAATGATGTCAGTCATATCACCGACTCTTTTAATGTCACATCTGTGGCTTACGGTACTTTTGTTAGAATAGCCATCGCCAAAGTGATATTCCTGTTTGTCAGGGAGTATATAAGACTGTTCACTGGGAGTGGGGAAAGTATGAGAGCTCATTTATTTTTTTTTCCTTCTTTTTTTCTCTGTCTCATCTTTTAAATTTTATATTGAAGATGTTTTATAGTGAACATAATGCATTTGTACAATAGCATATAGATACGATTTATAAATATAAAAGAGGTAAGTGCTTTAAAACTTTTTACAGATGGGGAGCACAACTGAACAAATCTGAGACCATCTTGTAGCTTTAGGAATGTATTCCCATTGAGGCTAATCCCCTAGGCAAATTGCCCAGATACAAGATGCCCTACTGTTTATGGAGATACTTTCCCAGAAATTCTGGAAAACAATTACCCCTTTATCCCCTATAGTCTTGAAATAAATAATGCTTCACATTGCAGCTGGCATACCATCACTCTTTTCTCTCTGCCAACATTCATGTGTATGCTATATTACCAGTAGTTAATGTTGAGATAGTTTCTGCCTTGTGACCTATTCCATGCCATTTACATGAGATCCACACAGTCTCTTATGGGACAGGAATTGGGGTTGAGGGCCATGTGGCAAGACTTTGAGGCTGTGGTTTCCTGTATTTGGACATATCTTAGGTGAGCATCAGAGACCCTATATGCCTCAGTGACCCTGCTTTGGGGCACTGAGAAGGACAACCCAAGAGCACACCCATCTGTTGCTTTTGACTAACTTTGCTAGTCCACATTTTAAGGATTTGCTTTAGCTGCATCCAAAAGAAGCTAGTGTGAGGTTCAGGTGTGTTCCTGTGAAAAGTTCTAATGTTAGGGAATGAAATGGAGGTATGAACAGAGGTAGAGCCAGCATTCTGGAGTCCATGCTGGTACCAGATAACTCATTGCTGGGGGAGCTGCAGTATTGATCAGAGGCAAGGTACATTGAAGGCTGGGATGGGTGGAGGCAGGGTGAGGGTGGACTCTAGCAAGAAGTAGGAGAAGTGGAACAGAAGAACTAGAAGAGAAGCCAGAAAAAACTCTTGTGACAAAAGCCATGATCTCATTATATAGGTGTTAATGAACCAGACATTGGGATATGGGTAGAACGAGAAGAAGGCACTCAGAGGGTGTGAGTGGAAGGAGCTTAAATGATAGTGACCTGGAGTGAGCTAGGTTGGGTTTACTATGACTGATCCTTGAATTCTCAGCAGTGGGACTTGGAGAAGGAGGCTGTTAAATTCTGCTGAGACCAATCTGGCAGCTGTGGAGGCCAGTTGGGTGGGGGAAGGCTGTGTTTCTGAAAGTCACTTTAATAGTTTGTGAACCGTGGTGTCTGCTGGCTTGTAACATGTCACTGTGTCAGGTTTTGTCATGTTTGGGGAACTCACCTTGACTGATGCAGTAGGATAGGGCCACCAGAACCAGATACTGAAAAGCAGAGTCACTGAAGAAGCAGCTTTATGAACACAGTCCTGAGTGCTGTGGATGTCACAGATCCAGCAAGCCTGACTTCCCTTGCTCTGAGCTGTTTGCTAGAATTGTTTACTAATATTTTCTACCCCTTTAAGGGAATAAATCACTGCTAGGATATTTTTATTGCATTAAGTAAGAAAATAATAAATATGTTATAAAGAGTGTAGCTTATATATTTCATCCATTTACTTAATGATTTGCATAAATAAAAATAATTTGGGGATTATGATGAGTATTTTCTGAAAATGTCTCAACTAATTATTGTTTTCTATTCACTTTGTTATAATTGAATAATTTGACTCATAGCTGTTAAGAATAATTATTTTGAGATATTAAACATAATCACCATTTTCTTCCTTGATGTTTATTTCTTATGTAGTTATTGTGTACTAGTATCTGTTAATGGCTGTGTATTTTTTATTCATTTAAATCAGTTTATGATATGAGGTTTTGTTTCTATTTAATTTAAGAAGCACTGAACAGCTCTATGCATAGCATTCTGCTTGGTGTTGGAATGGAAGATGTAGGCATTGTGGGCTCTCAAACAGGGTGCCCTTAGGACATGCTTTGCTATCAAAACGAATTGCAGCATCTCAGGATTTAACACAGGCACAGGTTTTTTACCTTTCATTTGAGTCGAGTGTAGGTCCTGGAAGTTTTCCTTGGAGACAAATCTTCCAGCATTTGTTAGGGTTTAGGATTTCTCCATCTCAAGATTTTGCCATCTTCCACATAAGGCTTCTAAGGTCCCTGTGGAGGGAGAGAGAGCTACAGGATTGCATAGGGTAGATTTCATGTGCAGACCTAGGGGTGGCTTTATTGCTTCTGCGGCCATCCTGTTAGACTAGAAACAAATCAGCTTTCCAAAACACACTATTAACTTTAAGTTTTCCAACCTCTTCCTCTAGTGCCATAAGCTTATTCGGCATGTGATCTGCCTTCCCAGCTATATAGTAGACAACAGTTCTACTAAGAACTTTAGTACTGTATTCAGTGCATACCTGCACGGCAGTCTTTTCAGCCTCTTACATCAGCTTTATGGTGTCTCATTGCTTGGTTCCTATGTCAGTGGCACACATTATAGGCGTGTGTTACCGCAGCACCCCACTGCAAGATACCCATTTCTGTACTGTTATAAGCGTAGCTGTGCTGTGATTCAGTAACAAATAAACCCTAGAATTAGACTGAAGGGAAGAATGAGAGTTAAAACTAGAAATGTCTGCAGGATCCAGATCACAAGGAAGAGAATTAGAGGTGAAGTAGGGATTGTAATCTGGCAGTGGCACTCAAGAATGCAATATGGAGAAATAGAGGCAAAGTAACCGTGTAGACAATTGCCATAACCTGAGAAAGAATATCAAGGGTCTAAACCAGAGTTGTGTGGATGAAACAGAAAAAAAAAGGAAGCATTTAAGAGATATCCTGAAGGAAGAACATCTGGCTTTGTAGAAAAGTAGTCAATCAAAGTCAAAGGCACAGGTCCTGGTTCTAATTACTCAATTTACTAGCTGTTTAATTTTCTTTATTCTTTGTTGCCTCACTCTAAGACTGAAATGATCAAATTTGGCCTATACATTTCTAAAGTGTAGTTTGAGAACCAAATTATAATAAATAAATGAAAATGTTTTGTAGACAGTAAAATCATAGTAAGTCATTAAGTAAAAAAGAAGTAATTGAAGTTTGCTCCAAAGCTTTGTGTCTGGGTAACCAGGAGAATGTTGTCATTCCTAACAGAAATGGTAGGAGGGAGGGATAGGTGGGGCATGGTGATCCATTGGCTTTGGTCACAATAAGTTGTGGAGTTTTCATCCAGATCTTCAGATAGATGTATCCAGCCAGGACTGTATCTTAGTTGGGTTCCCTAGAAGGTAGCCCTAAGATGATGAACAGTGTGCAAGTGATTTGTAAGGAAGAATCTAGTGAGCGAAGGGGGTGAAGCAAATTTAGGAAAAGGGAAGAAGCCAAGGGAGGCTGAGATTTCAGGCAAAGACCTAGGGAGTGTAACTCAGTCTGACCCAGGACAGCTCTGCGATGTGAGTTGTGCTTCAGGGTTCATCTCGCCTAAGGCAAGGGAGCAAGGCTGTCATACTCCCGTGGCCGTTGTGGTCAGTTGTTGCCCAAAGGCCTGGCAGTACAAACTTCCAGGTGCCTTGTGTGCTTTACCTGAGCTGGTAAATGGGCTCTAGGAGCAAAGGGTAGAAATCCAGCTAAAGAAGATTTGCAGGTGTAGATAGTTAGAACCAAAAAAATGAAAGATAGAGACAGCAAAAGGGATCCACTGGGATCTGAAAGCCTCAAAAGGGTAATTTTAAATTTTTGGAGAAAGGGTGAAATAAGAAATCTGTTTTGTTAGCTTCTGATAAGCAATTAAAATCAAGGTGTCTACATGTTAATGGGGTTTCAGGTATCTCTGAGCTTTTTATTATTCTCACTTTTAGCAAAGATTTTTAATTTGTAGGCCCTAAATTACTTCCTACCCGTGTCTTCCCACCCCCCCATCCCCCCCCCACCTTATCCTTGGGTATCTGCAATGTAAGAATTGTGACTTAGACAAAGTTGTTCTCAGTGCTCTACCAAATGTTTGGAAAGACCCTCTACCATCTACCTACCATTATAGGTTATCCCACTGGCCCAGAGTCTCTTTAACATCCCAAGAACTCTGTCTTCTCTACCAGCAGTATTCTAACCAAATTCCCAGGAAGTTATGTATGCCTAATAGAGATTAAGCTCTTTTTATCCTCTTATTCTTTTCCTCCCATCCCCTGACCCTTTAGGGATATTATCATTTAATAACAAACTTATTTCTGATGGTGAAATTTAGGTAACACCAAATGACTATTGAGCAGATTGTTAAAATTCTTATGTTTTTATGGTTCACAACTTTTCATAGAATATCAAGATTGTAAGAGATTTAGTTAATCTCATCCCACACCCTCTTTGGGATTTTTGATACATTTGATACCTAATGAACACTTTTTTTTGAAAGTTTATTTATTTATTTTGAGAGAGAGAGAGAAAGAGCACACAAGCATGTGGTGGAGGGGCAGAGAGAGAGGGAGAGAGAGAATCCCAAGCAGGCTCACCACTGTCAGTGCAGAGTCCAATGTGGGGCTTGAACTCACAAACTGTGAGATCATGACCCGAGTCGAAACCAAGAGCCGGATACTTAACCAACTGAGCCACCCAGGCACCCCTGAACAGGTTATTTTTAAGGAGCATTTTGTTAACCTTAGCCATACCTTAGTACCAGAGAGTACTAGGTGAAGAGTCTAGTGATTTTTGAGAATAAATATGAAGATTCTAAAAAAGAAGATATGGGGCTTCAGCATGAAGAAGTGAGCCTCACTTTTCAGGGAACTCTAGTTTTCTCATTGATGCACAGACTTAGATGTGTCTTGAAGGTGAATCTTCTTCCACAGGCTGTTCTCTGAGCTCTCCAATGAGGTTAAAAACTTTTTTCCCCCCTCTCTGGGAAGTGGGGATTTATTTATGTGGCAGAATTTTTACTTAGTAATTAATTTGGACCCCAACAGCGTGGAGATGGTGAGAGAGGGACCCTATTAAGAATTGATATTAAGTTAATAGCAGGTGACAGTGACTTCATCAAAACCTCTGTGCAAAACATCAAGTAGATGGAAATCTCAGTTCTGGTACATTACTCAGCTGAGTATCATCAGACCTGCTTACAAGGGTCATAAAGATTATTTGTACATTAAAGAAGGGCTTGTCCATCAAGCTCAGTATGAAAGAGAAGCAGGAAAATCAGCATCTCATCAGACACAGAATATATTGGTACAGTTCCACTAATGAAACACTTAATACTTTGCAAAATTTTCACTATTTTTCATTATTTCTTTAGATACACACACACATACATTCTTGCCATAAGAATGAGAGAGAGGGAGCTAGAACAGATGTCATTGTCACTTCCATATCTGACCTATCCACGAAAACCGCCACAGAGAGATGGGGGTAGGAGGAACAGCAGGGAATATAGCTATTGTGATTTAGACAAAACTTGCTAGCTTAAATAGATGGCAGGGGTCACCTGATGAAATGGAAGCTCCGTAAGGCTAGGACAAATAGGAAGAAAAATAACAGCCTCTTTGGAATATTAACCCCTCTCGTTCATCATTGCATAAGGTCACTGCTTATAGATCAGGGATCAAGAAACAAAGCAATAACAGAAAATGTTTGAATACAATTGAGACTCAATGACAACATTTCCCACCATGCAAAGTTAAAGTATAAAAGGGTGATTCAATTATGTGTTCAGGATATACGGGAATTTGGGAGGTCACAGGATGCCCATTTCACTTTGAAAGCTTTGAACACTTAGCTGGGAAGCTGAATTGTTTTCTCTTCACTAAGGATTGAGCCTTCCATTTAGCAACACTTCTTATCTTCTGAATAGGAAGCTCAGAAGTTTTGTGCAAGTGGTTTCAACAGGAATGTGTTTGTTTCTTACCTCTGTCCCTTGGTACCTTCTATAAGCCAAAAGGACATTTCTGATTAATACTGTAATTAGCTAGTTATTAAAAACAGTAATCATCTAGAAATTATTTGGTGCCATAAACATCCCATACAGAGAAAATATTCGAACATTTAAAGTTGAACATTACAATTGGCTTTGTATGCAAGAAGCCAAAAGGGACATAAAGAATTTTTAAGTTCCCAAGAAAGCACTCACATTAAGAACAAGTTGTCTTTTTGATCAGGTTGGAAGTTAGTGCCACACATCCAATAGATTCCCCTTGTGGCCAGTAGCAATGAACCAATTTCTATTAATGAAGAGCTCATGTTTATGGCTAATATAGAAGAAAATGTACTGAAGGGGGGAGCTTAGTCATTCATTGGAGATAGCTTAATTCTGGTAATTTCCAATTTCCAAGCTTGTTTTAATTTGTTATCAAAGTAATCACTCATTCCGGCTACAGTCAGAAATAGCTTTTTGTCACCAGTAGCCTGACAGATTATTCAGATGGAACCCCATTTTTTAAAGCTCACCTGCTCAGCATCTGTGATATGCTCGTAAGTTCCAAGAGGTGTGGCTTTCAGCATCAGAGCCAGGCTGAAAAGAACTGAGGCCACTTTAGTACAGTTTTCTGAGCCAGGGAGTATGTTTCATGGCTCCAAATCCTGATTAAAACTCACACACAAAGAGAAGAATATGATGGGGAGCAGAGATTGGAGGCTGGAATAGTCACTAGACTTCGTCTTGTCTGCCAACCTAATCCTACAAACGTCCTTGTTCACTCTGCCGCAGGGAAAGTTTATCTGGATTTCGCTACAAACATGAGACTATTCTCACGGGATTGCCCTTGGCTTTTCTAGTACTGGTCCACATTTCCTTTGATCCACAGTATTCATTTATCCACAGTGTCCAGGAGAGTGGTCAGCTAAGTGTGTTTGGCCAGCTGCATAGAAGGACAGCAAATGATGCTATGCAAAGACTACACACTATTTAGAAATTGTACTCTGAGGTTTATACTAGATTACGTGATTTATAAAGATGATGCCACCACCAGAAACTTGGATGCTACTTTGCCTTGTTTCATCAGGGGTAAAATGATGCAATAACGGTTCCTTACTCAGTGTCCCACTTGCTTCTAAACCTGTGGTGGCAGAGGCCACACAGGAAGCCTGTAGACTTGTATTTCCATGTTCCGTGGAGGAGCTGGAAAGGCCTCAGGGCCACTTCCACAGGAGACAAAACTGCAGTCGTGCTTGATTGACTTCGCTTATGTTTACACAGCTTTGTAAGGTTACAGCGAGAATTAGAATGCTGATTCGTAGCCAGCATTTTCTTTCTGTGTGAAGAAATACAACAGTTGAGACAGGGATGGGGGGAAAGAGGAGCCAAGGGAGAGGTTATCAAGGATGTGGTGGGAATCAGAGCAGAGGAAAGAACTAAGCAGAGGACATACTTGTCTCAGAGACCTTCCTTCCCAAGTTTGTCGTCTCTTTTGATCTCATGGAAGCTGCATTTTTTTTTAAAAGTGGAGTAAGGGAGGAGGATGGTTAGAGTAGATAAAGCTGATTGTCACTAAAACCGCAACTTCAGGACATGCTTTCTGAATATATACAGACACACAAACAACCCAAACCCCAGTTCCCTCATTGTCACTGAGTAGCTTCCAGGGATGATAATGAAGAATTGTCTCCTCTTTATTGCTTTGGCTGATGCTTGAGTCTGTGGCGCCAAGAATCTGGATCTCCCAGAGCCAGGCAGTGGAAAAACAATACATTAGCATTAAATAATGGGATCTCTGGTACCCGGACTGCAATGGAGGAAGGGTTAACCGAGCTGGGGCTTTGTACAGCGGGAGCCTCCATCTATAATCTCTTGTTTTTCTAGGCTGGGAGGAGGAGAAAGGAGCCTTGGGGGAGGAAAACACAGAGTGCCCTAATCTTATGATAAAAATAATATGATTCCTATACCTGCTATCTCTCCCCACCAGGTTTCTGCTCCCTCCACAGAACACTAGTAATGCCCATAAATGTCGGTTAAAATAAAAATTTCTGTTCCATTAAACATATGAAAAATATGTTGCATTGAATACAGTTGGTTTGGGAAATCTGTTTTTATCCCTCCTAGCCAATCGTCCATACTAACTGCAGCTGCCACAAGTGGCAGCACATTGGGCGGGGGCTGAGACCCGAATCAGAGTTAGGCTGCCCATACTCTGGATGTCCAGTGTGAGCCATGTGTATCTGCACATCAGGCTGATGCTGTTCACGTTCTAGGGTACACAGTGTGGCCAACCTGCTCTGGGAATTCAGGTGGGTTTGTGTTCTCGAGGGAAATGTGGTCTGCTTTTGTTTGCATTCTGAGGGGCTTGAACCACAGTGGTGCACCCTAAGCCAGGGTGGGCTCTCTCAGCACATAGCCTGAGACTTTAGGGTCAGTCTGTGCTGGCTTGTGATCCATGTGGCAACAGACCTGGCTATGCTAACTCACTTGGGTGTAGTGGCTGATGTGGGAACATGTGTTTACCAACCACTTGTATGACATAATTTCTTGTCTGTCTACCATATGCAGTGCCCTGTCCTGGAGACACTGCTCAGTTACTAAGCATCTTCCAAGGGTCAGAAGCTTGCCATGTGACCTCCTTGATGGGGTTGTTATTATCTTTCCCTCCATTTAAAAAAATGTTTATTTATTTATTTTGAGAGACAGAGAGGGAGAGGGAACACATATGAGTGGGGGAGGGGCAGAGAGAGAGGGAGGTGGAGGATTTGGAAGTGGGCTCTGTGCTGACAGCAGAGAGCCTGATGCAGGGCTTGAACTCATGAACCACAAGATCATGACCTGAGCCAAAGTTGGATGCTTAACCAACTGAGCCACCTATGTGCCCCACCTCCATTTTTATGGTAAGGAAACTGAGTCAGAAAAGATACTTGGTTATGGTCAGGTCCTTTAATAAATGAAGCCTTTCCAGACAAATTCCTCACCTCCTTCCCACCTTAGATACAACCCTTCAACCATGGCAGTTCCATTAACATATTCTGTATATGAGGTACTTTCTTTTCATGCAACTTCTTTTCATACGCATCCTTTTCCCTTTCTTTAACTGCAGTTCACTCTTCAAGATTACTTTGCCGATGACAAATACAGAGCAAGTAAGGAAACTTACTTTATTTAGGTATTGCAATAGGGAGAACCCTGGAAATCTGAAGATCAGGGTGTCTCATCAGGATGGCTTTGCCTTAGATTTTTATAGAAAGGACAGGACAAATGACAGGTAGGGTGATTTTACCTTTGGGATTGGTTTTGAAATCACAAGTCTCAGCTGAACAGGAACTGCATGTAGTTAATTTTAGGAGGACAATTCTTTTTCTTTTTTTTTAAGTTTATTTATTTTTGAGAGAGAGAGAGAGAGAGAGAGAGAGAGAGAGAGAGAGAGAGAGAGAGAGAATATCAGGGAGGGGCAGAGAGAGAGGGAGAGAGAGAGAATCCTAAGCAGGCTCTGTACTGTCAGCAAAGAGCCTGACTTGGGTCTCGAACTCATGAACCATGAGGTCATGACCTGAGCTGAAACCAAGAGTTGGATGCTCAAACAGCTCAGCCACCTAGGTGGTGCCCCAGGAGGACAATTTCTAATCTGTTACTAATTCATGAGTCTAAGAGTGGGGAGTTGGAGGGTCTGTGCCTGGCTTTTTAGAAGTTCAGGCAAAAGAGGCAAGGACTGTGTTGGGCTTTGTCACAGGTAAACAGAGGAGGCATCTGTGACTCTTCTTGGAAGTTGTGAGAAAGAACAGACCAGCATTCTTCTGTAAGTCATAGTGGAAGTGTGATTCTTATGGAAAGCCACTCCCCAGAACACAGAAGGGTGTGTGTGGCGGGGCGATTTCTTAACCATGCTGTTTTCATGGCTCAGGTAAAGGTCAACATTGGGAGTTATCTCCCAGTTCCCCCAGTCTGGATTAGGGGCTTCTTCTCTTTGCTCCCAGAGTACCCTAGATCCGAGTCTATCATCACACTCATTACACTGCATTTACTTAGGTGTTGACTTGGCTGATTTCCAGTTAGCCATCAGTTTGGAGACAATGAGTGTCTCCTTGCTTTTGTATCCATAGCCAGCTAGGTGCCTGGCCTGCTGGAGGCTCTCATTTGTTGTGAGTGTAGAATGGGTAGATACCAACTGGTAGGGGGGATTTTAAGGTAAAGAGAAAGTCTGAACAAAGACACAGTGAATGAAGCTGGCTGGTGCAGAGAGGAAGGTGAAGGGTAAGGCTGGGAGCAAGAGCCCCCCTTGTGCCCACAGCAGCTATGAGGGCCTCTCCCGTCCATTCCTAAGTTGGGGCAGAGGATGCCCTTCAACACACTTTGTCATTTTTCCTGGAGCTTGGTCTTAAGTGATCCTGGGCTGTCACTTTCACCCTTTCCCCTGTGGCTGATTTTTCTCCAGTTCTGATGACACTGCTGTCAGAAAGTTTTTCCTGGCAGTTCAGCAAAGGGAAACGGAGGGTATTGTATTCCATCAGTAGCACATGAATCCCTTCTCTTCACACTGCTTGCGCCCTACAAATATTTATAGATATCATTATGCCTCCCTTAGCTATCATTTATCCAAGCGGTAACAGCACCAGTCTTTCCATCTTGCCTCATAAATCAACCCCTCCAGCCCCTGTAATCATCTCCCTGCTCCTCTCTGAACTCTCCAGAGTCTGTCGACATCTTAATAAGGTACCCCAAACCAAAGGCTGCTCTCTACCACGGTACTAAAGCAATTACCTGCCTATTAGGGGAATGGCATATGCTAAAAAGACACTTTGGCCTTGTGGATGCCATTGTGGAGTTCAAGCTCATTTCTCACATGTGGCCACTTCTCCCTCCAGAATGTTTTCTGTGTGAATGCTGCCACTGTGCCCCTTCTCTCTCTGCCACTTGCTGCCCAACAAAGATCAGAAATGGGGTTTGCTCTTTCCCAGTCTCCTACTGGACTCTCCTTTCTAAATTTCACCTTTCTTTGGGCTTTCATAGTGGCCTACAGTGGGGTCCTGATGTCTTCATTGTGGAGTTCTATTTCAAACTCCAGGCTATTCCCACTCCCTGGTGCCCTATCAAAGCATGTCAACTGGGCCTTAAGTTTGGGAGACCTGTGTTCAAACCCCAGGTCTAACATGCTGGCCCAGCGGAATGACTTTGGGGAAGTTATTCAACTTCTCTGAACCTCAATTATCTTATCTATAGAATAGGGATAAGGATTATATCCAACTCATGAACTTTTATGAGAATTAATGGAAAAACATATATTAATAATACTCAATTGAAGTTGCTATTATTATCCTCTTCCTCCAGTGGCCTTCTTCTTTTCTTTTGGCTTATTATCTTGGATGGGGATTTAGACCAGTGATTTATAAATCAAAGGGGAAGAAGCATATTTTCCTCAATTACCTAGACATTTTAGGGGAAAAGTGGCTTTAAATGAGACTTTTATTCATTATTCCTTTCTTTGAGATACGGAGGTGCTCTATAGTGATGTAGAATTGCAAAAAAGAAACCCTGGTTGGCTTTATTATTTACTCATTTTCATCATTCTTGCTAAAAATAACCAAGAAGGAGAAAAGAAACCCACAGAATATGTGTGCTTACTGAGGAATTAAGTGACATTCCTTCTGAAGCAGCCATGATACTATCTACAAAAACTAAATAAGGCATAGAATAATTTGACAGTATTAGAGAACATTGAAATAAATGAACTGATGAAGATTATGTGAGAGGTACCTCTACAGGTATATCTGAGTCTAATTAGGAAACAGAGCCTCCACCAGGTTATTCAATTGTAGGAATTTATTTTGGGCAACTAGTTAAAAAGGTCTTAAAAAGATAGGAAAACCAGTTATTAGCAACAGTAGGAAGATGCTACTGACTGGAGGGAGCAAAGGAATGGTGGTATTACTAGAGCCCTAGGGCCAGGCTGCCTTGAAGGGATTGAAACTATTTTGGTCACTACAACCAAGGAGGAGGGGCAGCACTGTTCAAGATGCCCCCCCTCCCCCCCAGGGAGTGAGGAAGGATGCCTATTCTCCTATTTTCCTCCTCTTCATTTTCCACCACTTGCTGAGCTTAGCCAGATTAGCCAATTATTTGGCAAGAAAAAAAAATGTGAATCAGCCCTTGTGATACAAAGCAGAGAAGGGGAAGGGCAGGGAATGGATCTGAGAGCAAGCAGGTGAATTGATTGCACAGCAAGAATCATTAACACAATTTCTATAAATGGCAGTCGATAAGATGCCCTAGTCTAGGGGGCTAGACTAATGGCTAAAGGTATCTCTCCATCTCCATCTCCATCTCTGTCTCTATCTCCACGTCCAGTTTTATGTCTCTGTCTACCTCAATCTCACAGATTAAAGGAAATGTGCTCTCCTGTTAAAGAAAAACAAATCCTTCCTATTAGTTAGGGTCTAGTCAGGAGACAGAAACTGTATCAATTGTTTTGAATGGGATAAAATTTCCCCCCAGTTTTTTTTTATTGAGATATAACTGACATATAGCATTATTTAAATTTAAGGTGTATCACATGATTATTTTTATATATATATATATATATATATATATATATATAATCTTTTTAACTATATATATATACACATATATATGTGTGTATATATATATATACACACACACATATATATGTGTATATATATATATACATACACACATATATATGTGTGTGTGTGTATATATATATATATATATATATATATATACAGTGCAAAATGATTACATAATAAATGCAGTTGATGTCTGTCACCTCTCATGGTTACATTTTTTTCCCTTGTGGGGAGAACTTTTAAACTCTACTTTCTTAGTAAGTTTCAAATATATAATATTGTGCTGTTAGAAGGTAAATTAAATATTAATAACTGATTACTAGGTAAAAGGTGGTTATCTGCTAAAAGGGATAAGTGGGAGCTGTAGAAGGTAACAAAGGTAGCAACTAGGGAAAGCAACATTACCCTTAAGGTTGAAAAATCAAAGTGAATAAGAAGGAACTTGGGATCTTGGAGGAAGACCCTTGATGCCAAGATTCAGCCCACTACCTATCTGACATAGAAGCAAATGTCCATGGCAGTGTCCCAGCTGGAATATCACAAAGTAGGACCAAAAAAAAGGAAGGCATGGTTCAAGTTAAGAAGCAATAAATTAATAACTGGCACGCCTGCCAAATGTTCATTGACCAAGTTTGTCTTTCCACTTTGCTTTTTAAACAATTATACCAGGGGTAAATTTCAAGACAAACTCAAATCCGTATATTTGATTAAGGCTGGAACTATAGGCAGCCATGAGTGTGGCTTTAGATAGTCTATATGTGTCTTAAAAGCTTCCACCAGGTGTGATTCATTACACTGAAAGGCTGCTAAATATGGAGTCTATCTTGATTGAATCAACAAGAGGAAATTCCCCTGTCTGTGGGAAGAATGCTATAGTAAAAACCTAGGAAATTGCTTCTCTTTCCTCCTTGCTTATCTAAGTCAGATCCTTGCTTCAAGGTTCACTTGAAGTCCCATCCCCCTGACCAGCTGACATCATCTCTTCCTCAACACAAATCTTTTTTATGGTGTTTTTATTTAACATCATACATTTGAAAAAGCCTAGTTGTGTGTTTGTGGTGTGTGTGTGTGTGTGTGTGTGTGTGTGTGTGTGTGTGTATTTAGTAAACCTTGTCTCACCAATCGGATTGTCAATTCCTTGATTTCTTTGACAGGAAGCACCTTGTCTAGTAATAGTCAAGCTCACTGAGACAGGCAGTCTGTACCTTGTGAATTTACTGAATCTAAGGGAGGTTTATGCAGTGGGTATGATACTTTTTGCATGTGAGAAAGCATGCACATGAACAACGGTAGGATTGTGCGTATATGTGTTGGCTATGATGGTGACATGAGTCTCTTTCCTAAACAACAGAAGCAGACTGCATGATGGACAACATAGACCCTAAACATTGGGCTGAAGATCAGCAAACAGGAAGCAGACAGGGGGGTCCAGGGAAGAAAGCAAACATGAGATAAATATTCTTGTCTCTTCTTCCATCTCAAAATCCTTGTCCAGTGCCTTTGCATATTGATGAATTCAGGGGTGCATACAACACCCCAGTTAATAAGCAGTAATCTCCATTCAGGAAATTGTTTTATTATCCGTAGAATTCTGAGAAAATGCTGGTCCTCTTGGTACTGTTTGTCCTTGCTGAGTGAGTGTGAGAGATGGAAGATCTATCAGGGCATCTCTTCACCATCTTTTCAGAGCTGCATTGTTCCGAGCACAATATGGTCTCTTCCCCTGCCTTTTGTCCATTCCTTTTTTTTTTTTTTTTTTTTTTTTTGAGAGAGAGCGGAAGTTCCCTGTGCTTAGACAGATTGTCCCTGACTAATAAATCTCATCATCAGGACCTGCTTCTTTGTACTCACCCAGAATTTTAGTCTTTATTTACCTGGGACTGGTTATACCAAAATGTACTTTCTCCAGCATTATTCATTATCTTTCCTATTTTGGTTTTTGCTGAAGAATATTCTCCGGAAAGGTGGATGGCAGTGATTGCCTTGGGTGCTGTGTTCCAGCACCACTATAGCTTAGGGACATTGTGTGTTCAAAAATGAAAGGGAAAAAAAAAAGAAAAGAACCCAGTTCATATACTCCTACTTTTTCCCTGTCTCTCCAATCCCATTGTAAAATGTATTGAAATGCCTGTTTCCTCATTTCTTCCTCCCTTCTTATCTCCCCACATATTTTCAGAATACCTTTTATGTGACATTTATCCAAGAAACAAAGGCAACCAAAATTCAGTCATAAGCCTGGAGGGAACAAGATATTTAAATATTCAGTATTTATTGAATATCTATTATTTTCCAGTAGCTTTATACATGTTTACTCAATTTTCACAACAATTGGGCCAAAATGGAATTGGGCCATTCTGCAGATGAAACTTGGAAAGTGAAATGATTGGCCTATGATGACATAGGCTGCGAAAGGCTGAGCCATACTCAAATGCAGGTCTTCCCAAAGCCTGTGTTTTCCACTCTTCTGTATTCAGAGCCAATGCAGGGATAAGCACATGGTCATTGCACAGGAAGATAAATGCTGTAGGCAGCAGCACCCTGGGAGAACATTGAGGAAGCAGATGAGCTGTGGGTTCCCCTGAGGCCTTTTTCCTTAATGGGTCTTCTCAATGGTCTTTATAACTCAACCTTCCTTCAGGGAAAAGATTGAGAAGAAGGTTGTCCAAAGGCAGCAAAGTAGCTGGTTACAACCAGGTGCAGGGCTATCATTTAAAGGGAAGCTATAGATCCTTTCCCTGTATTTCCAGGTCCAGATGGAACCAAAGAATGCCTGTCAGAGGAAAATTGGTATTGACTTAGAATCAGGAAGTGCATTTGATAATTTGATCTGCTTGAAATGGAATTGAGGAGCATCCAGCTCTCCCTGCCAGCAGAGCCCAGACCTCTATGTCCCTTCCAGCCCTATGACTCTGTGATAAATAATTTTGGATTCTCCCTCAGGCTCCACAATTCAGCTCTCAACGGGTAGCAGTCACTCCTTTTAGTGATCATTTATTTCTTGTAGCTTATGGTTAGAGCCAAGAGACCGGAAACTCTATGAGCCCCAATTCCTAGATAGATTTTGTGTAGCCTCGTTTAAGAAAATCAATGCACTAGCATGTGTTCTCAGGAAAGCAAACACACAAGGAAAGCACCACTGACCTAGCATTTGTTAAATATGTGAGTAGTGTGTTCCTGATTGTGTGTGCATCAAGGTGGATAAAGGAATTATGCAGGGTAAGAAATTCTACACACTGAGAAATGGCTAACATCTGAGGCTGCATCCAAACAATACCATTAAAGAAAAGTGAAAATAGTTTCTCAAAGAATCCCAAGCATCTTGAAATGTGGTACTTAATTAAAAAGCATCAGTATTTTACACTGTTGTGTCAACTTGAATTTAGATTTTAATTAATTAAAAAACACTGAATTATTATAGCCAATCTAGAACTTAATTCCAAAAGGTTTGGCCACCGAAAGAACAAAATCCTGAAGGAAAATTCTAGAGTTACATTTTTTCTTATCACTGCTGAGGCAAAAATTTTTTTACTAATACTATTGGCTTTTGGTCATTTCTGACGGGAATAAATTTAGCCAACTTTGGTTTAAAAGACTAAAAAAATGTGGTCATTTATTCCTTAAATTAACCCACCACTCTTCCTAGATTCCTTTCAACTCCATTTTCTAGGGAGTAGTCAAGGATTTATTCAAAATCATGCAATGCCTAAAATAATCATTATTCCCTCTATTATAGGTGGTATTATATCCGGGGCCTTCTCACTTACAGGCATGTCTGTCAAAGGGACCATTTTTCAGGCTCACAGTTCCCAAGACTCTGTCACTTTCTTACTTACAGAGGCCCAAAATGGAAACTATTTTTCTTTTCATTATGAGCTGTCACTTTTTCATCTTGGCACTGCAATGATAGACTTTCATTCATCTTCTATATTACCTTTCCTGAAACCTCTGACACAGACTGACACAATGCAAAATGCAGGAGATCTTGGAGCATACGTTGGCAATTTTGAGGGAAGGCAGCCGCTTGTCTCGCTCCGTTATTTTAAATATATATTGAAAATGCCGAGATTCCCGATGTGGTAGACTGGAAATGCTAATGTGCCATGCTCTGTTTCTACCCGTCCTTATAATGTCTGTTCCCTGGCCCCAAATCAAAGTGAAGAGTTGGCAGAGGGCACAATTGTTGCCAAGGCTTTACCAGAGTGGAGGGCAAGAGGAAAAAGTTTGCTTTAAATCCATGCGGACATGAGGCAGAAGAGGGGAATGAGGGTTATATTTTCTCAATTCCTTCTGAGATTACCGAGGAGACCATTGATTCTAAGTTGTGTGTTGGACGACGCCAATGACAAAATAAGTCCTTAGGTGAGTCTACTCCTCTCACAGCCGCAGACCGTGAATAGAAAGTCAGTGACATCTCACTATCCAACATCAGTGTCCAGGCACACTTCTGTGTTTCTGTTCTCAGTGGAGTGGCTCCAGAAGCATTTCGCATGGCATGGGACACCCAAGGCACAGAAGGATGAAAAGAATAAGAGAAAGCCAGGTCCAGTTTATATCATCTGCTTTCAGACCGTACTGAATTTTGATTCTACATTTTATTCAGAAATATGAATATCCAGGATATCCACAAATCCTTGTCATACCTGGATTCTGGACGGTGCCAGAGGAGAAACATCTTACATTCTTGACGTTCACGTTTTTAAGGGGACATCGGGTTAACTCTTAGTGAATTTATGAAAAAGACAAAGTTTGTTACATTGTTCCATTTTTAATTGAATCTAGAAATTTAGTGGGTTCAAATGTTTATTACTGAGTACATTTCTGTAGCAAAACAAGCAGTATAGGGACATCCATCAGGAATGAGTGCCAACATAGCCATCATCTGTGAAATGGGTCTCATACCTGCTCTTTAATTCTGTGCTCTGTTTGACCAAGCCCCAGTTATGTAAAACCTTATCAAGTGGCCTCTCATCTAGGAGTCTCACTTGACTTTCTCAGACAGATGTTTTGTCTTCCCTGTAAATCATAAACTATTTATAATTAGAGGTTGGGTCTTATTTAATGTTATATCCCCAGCGCTTTTCACACTTCTTGCTTAACAAATATCTGCTGATTGAATAAATGAATGGTAGAAAATCCTGACCAGATTCATT
The DNA here is from genome assembly GCF_018350175.1 of Felis catus. Classification (NCBI taxonomy): domain Eukaryota; kingdom Metazoa; phylum Chordata; class Mammalia; order Carnivora; family Felidae; genus Felis; species Felis catus. The sequence continues at coordinate 62,307,006 of NC_058379.1, read as the reverse complement.
GCCCGTTTATTTTCTTTTTAATTTTTTTTAACTTTTTATTTATTTCTTTTGAGAGAGAGAGAGTGAGTGAGAGGGCACACATGCATGGAACAGAGAGAGGGGGAGACAATCCCAAGCAGGTTCCGTGCTGTTAGCAATAGCCTGACATGGGGCTCGATCTCAGGAATGGTGAGATCATGACCTGAGCTAAAATCAAGAGTGGAATGCTAAACCGATTGAGCCACCCAGGATTTTCTCATTTATTTTCAATTCTGACCTTGGCTGTGAGCCATTAGAGGTGTTTTCTTTTCACCAGGTGAGTGCTTTAAAACTGCATGTTGGAATGCTTTTAGGTTGGGCATGAGCTTTTAAATTCTCCACTACACTCTTCATGCATTTATTATTATTATCTGACTCAGTTGAGCTTGAAGTTTTGGATTCTTTCATCCCATTATTGACTGGCATTACAATACCCTACCTTCACAGTGTTTTTTTTTAATCTCTTCTTGTTACTTTTACTTTCGTTACCTTTGTTCTGAACCTCACAAAAACCAGGGACATTGTCCCACTCATGTGAAATCATAAATATTGTTGGCTTCCCCTCAGGGGCAGGCTTAGTTGCCACTCAGCCATACCTAGAGAACCGAGCCCAATCTGTGTCTGAATGGGAAATCATTGTCTGTGTGTGCTTCTAAACCCAGCTCTGAGTGTTAAATATTGGAGCATTATGGAAGCTGGAGGATGTGAAGATAAGAGGATAAATAAAAGGGAGGTGAAAAATTGAGGAAAGGGAAAAATTCCAAGTTTTACCTGGAAAACTAAAGAAAGTCAACTGAAAATTGATTTTAAAAGATAAGAGAATAAAGTGGCTGAATACCAAAATAGTACATAGAAATGAATGATTTTTATATATTTGTTCAAAAATATACACACATATAAACATGAAATTAGAATATATAGTGGAAAGATATATAATAGTATTTTTTATTTTTTATTTTTTATTTTATTTTATTTTTTGAGGGGGAGGCAGGGGCAGAGGAAGAGAATCTTAAGCAGACTCCACACCCAGTGTGGAGTCCAACATGGGGCTCAATCTCATGACCATGAGATAATGACCTGAGCTGAAATCGAGAGGCAGATGCTTAACCAACTGAGCTGCCAGTTGCCTCTATAATAGTAATTTTAAGCAATTTTTGAGGTATATTTGACATACAATAAGTTGCATATATAAAAATGTATAATTTGGTAAGTTTGACACATATATATATATATATATATACATATATATATACATACATATATATATATATATATATATATACACATGCATAAAACCATCACCACAATCAAGATAGTGAACATAACCATCACCTTCAAATGTTTTATCATGAAAACATTGATATAGTCAATGAAATATAACAAAATGGAATACTACATAAAAACATAAGGTATTCGTTAGGTAAAAGAGAACTGGAAAATTTAATTTAATTTTAAATTAAATATAAATATAAAATTTAATAAATGTATATGATAGATGAAAAGGTTTGTTATTTAATATATAAAGAGTTTCTACAGATCAATAAAAAAGACAAATAACCTGATAGAAAACATGGGAAAAGAGATTAATATACAGTTCATAAGGAAAGAAATAGCTTTTTAACAAATATGCTCAACTCCACTGAAATAAGGGAAGTACAAAGTAAAGTTATAATCTTACCACTTTCCATCTAATAAATGAAAAAACTTATAAAGATATATAACCCTGAATATTAATTATTGTGAGGAAAAAGCACTCTCTTTCCACTTTGGTTGGAATTAGGGCCTTTATGGAAGACATTTTGGGAATATTATTCAATTAAAAAAATCACACTCCACTTAAGCCAGAACAGGATTTCTAGGTTTTTCTTCTACAGATAGACTAGCATGTGTGCTAAATGATATATATGCTAGGATTTTTTTTTTTTTCAGCATTGTCCTAAGAGCAGGAGTTTAAAACTCAAATGCCCTAACATATGGGACAAGTTCCTCAGTAGGAACCCTCTACTGTCCTAATGTTAATGCTTTACTAGAGGGAAAAACAACCTTAGCTTGACAAAAGTTAGGCCTCCAGTATCCTGTGAATCTTCTTTAGCATCTGAAAATCTCATTGGAAACTTCCCTGGGCTTTACCTTCCCCAACTCCCAACTATATAACCAGCCTCTCCTCATGGTCCCAGGGCAGCTCTTTCTGCCCATGGCCTATCCCCGTGCTGTAATAAAATCACCTTTTTGCACTAAAGATGTCTTCAAGAATTGTTTCTTGGTCATCAGCTTCAGACCCCATGAATTCCCCCATCACCCAAAACCTCATCAATTATATACACTGAATTGTCTGTTGGTCTCTTCCTTGCTAACACCTTCATTTAAATAAAATCTGTTCTTAATTATTGTGACTTCAGTTTTCTCAGTCCAACCTTATTTATGGCATATGACCCCATTCCAGCTTCCCTTGTCTAATCCTCCAGCCAGGACACCTGAACTTAAGTTATAGTAACAGTGCATTTCAGTGTCATCCTGAACTAGACTACTGGCTCTCAGTCTTAAGCAGCACAGTCACCATGAGGGCTTGTAAACTGCAGATTGCTGGTCTTATCCCCAGAGTTTCTGATTCAATATTAGTATCTTGTTGAGGGGCATGTGAGCTTGTTAACAGGTTTCAAGTGATGCTGATGCTATTGGTTTTGAGGATCACAGTCTGGTAATCACTGGCCTTGAGCATTAAGCAGTGATATAGAATCCACCCCACACCGAGCCTAAGTTTAAATTTGTGTTTATGTGCATAACCAACTTTGCGTCTTCAACCTACTATAAGCTTCTTCAGGACTAATCGCTTTATCCATATGGTAAAAATCTGACATTTGGTGAAAATTCATGTCATTTAGTGCAGCCCTTTTTTCAAGGGAAATGAATAAATTCTCTTTGGGGCAATGTCTAAAGAGCCCAACGTCAGCATGGCATTAAATTGCCCAGGTTCAACTCTTCGCTTAATGTTAGCGATGTACATTTGTGACATTTTTCTCTCTTTTACAATTGAAAGAGACATTTGCAATTATCTAAGAAGCAGCCCACATAAGGTGGATATTTGGCAGCTCCGGTTTTTCTGGACATCAAAGGGTTCATTAACATAGATGTGAATAGGGAAGACCTGTGCCTTTATATAACTAAACTGAAAGCCTTTTTCTCCTCCACTGTCCTGTTTTTTCCTTATAACAATCCAGCTCAGGACTTGCCTGCAGCAGAGTCAAGGGTATAGGTACAGATTTTTGGCTTCCCACAGTTCAACAAGAATAGTTTAAGGACCAGAGGGATGGAAACTCTCCATGAGATTCTTTCCTTCTTTGTTGTCCCATCCTTCTATTAATAACAGGTTCATTTTCAGTCTCACTTGCTCCATGCTGGTCTGGAGGAATGGGAGTGAGCCAAACCGAAACCAAATGGGAGGTTGTAACATGGAGAAATGGTGGTAGGAGTGTTCGAGTTGCAAGCTGGAGTGTTAGTCATGGATGTGTGCTGCTTAGATCTCACTGTAGGACAGTTCTCATCATTTAGGTGCAAGGAATACAGTCATTGGATGTCATTCAGCTGAAGGTGAGGCAGAGCCTTCAGGACCTGCCTCAGCTTTTGCATGAAGGCCACACTTTTCCTAGGGCCTAGCTATATATTTTTATTTTTTTTAATTAAAAAAATTTTTTTTAGTTTATTTATCCATTTTGAGAGATAGAGTGAGCAGGGCAGGGGAAGAGAGAGAGGGAGAGAGAGAATCCCAAGCAGGCTCCACACCACCAGTGTAGAACCCAGTGTGGGCTTGAACCCATGAACTGTGAAATCGTGACCTAAGCCAAAACCAAGAGTCAGATGCTTAACCGACTGAGCCACCCAGGCACCCCGGGTCTAGCTATTTCTGTCCAGTGAAAGACTCCTCTAATGGGCCATCTTTGCTCTGAGTTCTCCCCATTGGGTTAGCTGAGAATTTGTTAGGCTTGAATCATGATCTGAGGCTGTCCCTGCCTAGACCTGCTTCCTGTACTATTTTTCTTTATTGGAGTCAATTCTGCACAACTAAGGCTTCCCCTGCCTAATTCTGTTTCCTTCACTCTTTTGTCTTTTACTGATTTAGTTCCCAATCAATCATTTGAACCCCTAATTCCATCTAAGTTGCTGCTTCCCGGAAGACCAAGTTTGACACATCTAGACATTAGGAACATAGATTGTTCAAAGGAAGGAGATGTGATTTCCCAATGATAGCTGTGAAATGGGGGAAAAGTGTTACATAAATAAAAGGGACATTTCAAACTGCAAATGACAGCAATATTGACCATATCAGTTTCTTCTTCAAAGACTGCCAGTGGCTCACCATTGCCCACAGCATAGGTACAAGTCCCATTAAGTTCCTTTGTTATCTCTTTCCATTTTTCTTTCCAAAATTTCTCTTCTACTCTACTATATACAAACCAACTGCTCTACCGACGTGACTATATAGATACAGGCAGAATTTTAAAAGAGTTTTTTTTTTTTAATGTTTGTTTATTTTTGAGATAGAGACACAGAGTGCGAGAAGGGGAGGGGCAGAGAGAGGGAGACACAGAGTCCAAAGCAAGCTCCAGGCTCTGAGCTGTCAGCACAGAGCCCAATGCGGGGCTCAAACTCATGAACCACGAGATCATGGCCTGAGCTGAAGTCAGACGCTTAACCAACTGAGCCACCCAGGAGCCCCTGTACAGACAGAATTTTAAAGCTGGGAGAGACACAATTCATATTGTGTCCTTCCTCGTTTTATAGATGGGGAAATAAAGCTGGCCAAACTTTCTACCCCCTCAACACACATGTGTGTGCAAACACACACATACTGTCAGTGTATTTTTGAGAGTCTAAGCTAGTGCTGTCCAGTGGAAACTTTTATGATGATGGATGTATTCTATATCTTCTCAGTCCAGTATGGTCACCATTAACGATAAGTGGCTATTGAGTATTTGAAATGTGGCTAGGAAATTAGCCACATGTGGCTAGTGGCTATGATGCTGGATAGTACAGGTCTAAGATTTTACTTAGCCTCTTTCACCTATGTTACTTATTCCCTTTTGTCTTTCTAAATTTATCCCATTAAAAATCGCCCTCTCTTTTTTTTAAGTGTATTTATTTATTTTGAGACAGAGAGAGACAGAGAGAGAGAGAGAGAGAGAGAGAGAGAGAGAGAGAGCAGGGGAGGGGCAGGGAGAGAGAGGGAGAGAGGGGGAATCCCAAGCAGGCTTGACACTGTCAATGCAGAGTCTGATGTGGGGCTTGAACTCACCAACTGTGATATCATGACCTGAGCCAAAGTCAAGAGTTGGACACTTAACTGACTGAGCCACCCAGGTGCCCCTAAAAACTGTTCTTCTTGAGTCTGAGTTATTTTCCCTTGATGAGGTCTTCTTTTGACCATTTTAGCTCACTTGGAAAATTGACATCCTCTGTACTATTGTCTTTGTTAGTATTGTTTATCATTCAGCTCATGTTTAGTGAGTGCATACTGTGTTCAAAGCCGTATACAAGATGATTTAAAAAAGATCTCCTTATTGAGGAGGTCACCTGTTGGGATGAGCACTGAGTGTTGTATGGAAACCAATTTGACAATAAATTTCATATTAAAAAAAAAATCTCTTGTATTGTCACTTAACTTTTTAATCTATGGTATAACTTAATTATAACTCATGAATTATTATTGAATTTTGCTTTGATTTGTAATGTCTCATGGGTATTCCCCTTCTTTCCAACACAAGATTTTAAATTCCATGAAGATGGAAATTTTGTCTAATAATTCTCTGACTTGCACAAAAGTAGGCACCTAATAACTATGTTAGTTGATCTGATAAATAGATACCAGTAACTGATTATAAAGAAATATAGGTTATTGTTTCTTGAAGAACCAAGGCTCTAAGTTAAAATACTAACCTTTTTTGCCATCTTATTAACCAGTTAGTGAGGAGTGAGTTAACTAGGATAGAAGAAAGACACACAATATTGACCAACTTGTGGACTTCAAGTTAAAATTTTACAGTGGATGGTCCAGAAGTCTAATTTACTAAGTTCTATTCCACAGGATCTTGGAAATATTGCAACATCAGTTTCTTTGAAGTAGATTATCACAGTTCTGTAGTACTATAGAAGAGAATTTTGTTTGACTTCTTATTTGCAATGTCTACCTATTTCAGAATTATTAAGACAATATGATTTTCCTATTGACTGTGTAGCGTGCCAGTTATGGTATCCCTCCCCAGTGAAGAGCAATGGTTTCTTTCCATTCCGTAAAATGTCTGGGATATGTCTAGATTCCACAAAATTGTAGAGATCTAGTTAACTTAGTTCCTATGCCTTGCATTCATTCATATTTCTGTCTTCAAGTCTAAGCTCAATTATTACAGTCTGATGAGTTTTAAGTGCTCAGCTGTATTTTTAAATTTAACACATGATTTGGCAGTTTGCACAGGGATTGACAGATGCTTTAAATATATCAATAGAAATCCATTATTTTTTAAAAAAGGAATGGATTAATTTGCCCGTGGTAAAAATGTCCCTTCTGCAGTATCGAAGGCCACTGTGAGATTGGGGATAAGTGGCAATATAATTTATCTGTTCACTGACAGGAGCTAAATAGTCAGGATGTTTCAAGCAAAATAGGCTTGTATCTGCTTTCCTCATTTTCTGGCCCAATCAGAAAAGAATTAATTCTTAGAGAAGTCACTGTTTGGTAGGAAGCTTTTTCCCATCTCTTCTTCCTTTAGGGCCTGCCTATTCAAGTCTTACTTTCCCAGGAGCCTTTACCTGTTTATTCACGTCATGCAAACTTTTTTTTTTTTCTCTGAATTCCTGTATATATATAGTCCTTTCCTTATGATCCGGTATTGCCTTTAATTTCCTTTTTCTCCTGTCTTTATTTCTCCTCTCCTCCCTCCTTCCCTTCCTTCTCCTTCCTTCTTTCCTCTCTCCCTTCCTCCCTTCCCCCTTCCTTCTTTCCTCCCTTATCTACTTCCCTTCCTCCCTCCTTCCTTCCCATCATGTGTCTGAACTCACAGTTTAGATGTCATGCTCCCAAAGCAACAGGAAAGGTGTTTGTTGTCTGCCTAACATGGGGTGAGTAGAGAAGAGGTATTTAAACCTCTTGGATTGATTTACTGAATTGAATTTTTCTTAGGAACCTCTCATATCTCTTGGGCATTCTGTGCCACACCTTGCCCATGCATTTGCATAACTTTAAGTAAAAACTTCCATTCCTACAGTGCGTGTGCTCCTATATATACCTGAATCACAGGTAAGCAGCTGAAGGCAATTGCTTCTAGGTGTTTATCGGATGAAATCACTGTCAGTAAGCCAGTGACAGATCAGGGCTAATTTCTCAAAAGAAGTAATTAACTCTGAGGGATTGTGGTGATGTAACTTAGGAGAACAAATCTTTCTCTTCACTCACTCCTGTAATAGTGTTTGTCCATGCATAAACACACACACTAACACAAATCCACATTTTTTCAGGGCCTCTTTGTTTATAACTGTATTCATTATTCAGGGTCATTGACTAAAAGAACATATATGCAAAGATTCACTGACAGAAACCAGATCATCTGTGCTTTAAAACAATAAAAGCAAACATAAGTGAATTTTATTTTATTTATTGTTTTAAAATTTATTTATTTATTTTGAGAGAGAGAGTGCATGCAAGCGTGGAATGAGCAGAGAGAGAGGGAGAGAGAACCCCAAGCAGACTCTGTGCTGACAGCACAGAGTCAGGCAAAATCAAGAGTTGGACATTTAACAGACTGAGCCACACAGGCTACCCCAAAATAAATAAATTTTAAAAAACAATATAGCTTACATATAGCCCCTCTTTGGGATGGATCTTGAGAACCCAGTATTCTGTTACAATGGATTTTGATCATATATGGAGATTTTTCATAGGTTAGCACACTTAATATCTTCTCTCCAAAATGTGCAGTTTGGAGGAAATGCCGGGACTAGAATAAGACCACATCTAGTGTCCATGCAGTGACCTACAAAATAGCTTCAGAACCTGGTGCTTTAATAACATTTAATAGAAACAACTAAAGATTAATTTATAGTAAGATAATAATTTATGTAAAGTTTTTCATTGATAAAAATCAATGAAAATTTTCCTTGGAAAACTCTTACTGATACCTGCTCTGTACACTGTACTGGCAGGTGAGGGCCTGGGTGGCAAATATTTTATCTTTATGAATGAACCACCAAAATGAATGAATGAATGAATGAATGAATGAATGGAGCCATAACTTAATTCATTGCATATTTCCATTACAATATAAGTAACAAAGTGTTTCTATGTTTGCATTACTGATGAGAGACTTTCTATACCTTCAAGGATTCAGAAATTGATCTGTGACTGAGGTGCCTGGGTGGCACAGTTGGTTAAGTGTCTGACTTGATTTCAGCTCAGGTCATGATCTCATGGTTCCTGAGTTTGAGGCCCCTGTGGGGTCCTTTGCTGACAGTGAGGAGCCTACTTGGGATTCTCTGTCTCCATCTCTCTGTGTCCCTCCCCTGCTGCATGCACAGGCATGCTTTCCCTCTAAAAATAAATAAATAAGGAAATAAAAAATAAAGTGGTCTGTGACCATGATCCCCAAACATTAACAAGCATTAGAATCACCTGGGAGGATCCTTGAAACACACCCTGGTCACACCTCTGGAATCAAAGATTCTGTAAGTCTGGGATGGGGCCTGAGAATTTGCATTTCTAATAAGGTCCCAGATGATGCTAATGCTTCTGGTTCAAGGACTTCACTTTGAGACCATTATTTATCTGTGATTATCTATCTTATATGATGGACATTATGTAGCATTCATTAAATATTCATTGGTCACAAACTATTTCCAAAGTAAATGAAGTACAACCTGTTTGCTGTTCTCAGTAGTCTCATATGCTAATTGAGAAGACACATTTAAAAAAAATGTGACATTAAAAAAAATCAGAAGTTAAATTGCATGGTGCATATCCTCCTAATATAAGTAAAAGCACAGAGTTCTCAGAAGCCTGGAATCAGAGTGGAGATAGGCCAGGAACTCATTGGGCTTTGCATAATGGACAGGACACATTGCCTGAGGAATGGGAGACATAGCAAGTATTACCACTCAGAAACAGAGGGCCAAGGGACAAAGCAAACTCTTTGAATACAAACTCTCTATAGAGGATAAGAGAAAATTTCTGCTTTAACTTCAAGAAAATCTAGAACAGAAAAAGCAGTGACAGGAAAATTTAGTAGACTTTCTGAAAGTGGATAGCTATTTTGCCCTTGATAAATAGTGTTTATCTGGCTTGAAAGCAAAGTTTCACTCTCCAAAGATAACATTTTTTAATCAAAATGTGTTTAGGATAACTAAAATTGTCTAATGGTTAACCAAAGTCATTGCACCTTGGAGAATGCACCTTTAGCAAATGGATACCAACTGGGTGTTCTTGTCACTCCCCTTCAACACCTCTGGGCCTTTGCATGCATCGCTACATGGATCAGAGCAAACACCTGCTGGCTCTAGCTTGTTCTTCTTGCCTTCAGTTAGGCAGTGAAAATATGTGAGCATTGAGGTCAGCAGCACTGGAAACAGAATGGGCAGTCTGTTGTTTAATTCAACTGTAATAGGCAAGCAACATTCCACAGAAAATATGCATAAACATTGAAAGCTTCTGGATGCTATTTATTTATTTATTTATATTATTGAAATAAGGTTGACATACAATGTTATATTAGTTTTAGGTGTCCAACCCACTGACAGTTGTGTATGGGTGGTTATTTATTTCCAGAATACCAGAGATAAAACAGATCTTAGAGATGAGCTAGGATAATAACTTTCTTTTGAAAATTAGGAAAATAGGGTTCTCAGGAAATGAACTACTTGTCAGAGATGCTACAACTCATTAGTGGTTTGAGTTCAGTTCATATCTATCCCAGTGGTATTCTCACTGTTGCCTTGATTTTTGAATCCAGCCTTAATGCAAACTTTTTTTTTCATCCATGTATGAACCTAATTTACTTACAATTAAAAAAAAAATATATATATACGTATACATATATATGATGGTTTTTGTAGGGTTGAACATTTAATTGTTCTGTTTATATAATCATGCTTAGCTGTAATCTTTTCAAACATATTTTTGAAGGGTCGAACTGAGAAAGGCCCTGTTGGTATGTTGCTTTGGAGGGGGGCTCAAATCACAAATTCATGTGGAAAGCCCCCATGGTTATTAACCGGCATGTTGAAGGGAAAAGAATTCTGGGTTGCTGAGGCTCCTTGCATGTTTATGGCTCTAGCTACAGCGGAACGGGTCCTTGTAAATGTCACAGGAGATAATAATTGCAATGGAAAAGAAAGAAAATGTTTGGAGCTTATGAGAAAAGACCAAACTGCTCCCAATCACAGGACTGGAGAGGTCAAGAAAACATCCCTAGGGCAAGAGAGATGAAACTTCCCCATAGTCAAGAAATTAATGCTGACACCTAGTCAGCTAAGTAAAGTGCAGAGCGGAAAGAGCCAGCCTGGCTGTATTTTGGCTTATGGATAGAGCTGTGTGTGTAGAGTCCAAAGAGAAACAAGTGTAAAGATCATCTTGTCACTGTAAATAAAAATCACTCTGTTGCCCAAGGGACCAAGAGCTCAGTTATAGTCTGGTCAGTTCCAGCCTGGCCATCACTGTGCCATTATTGATAATAATACGGGAAGAAGGTGGTCTTCACTGTGGAGTGGAAGGAGGTAGCATCGGCACTAATGTCCAGTTACGTTAATGAACATGAAATTTGGTTTTGTGTGGGCATTTCTTCCCATGCTGTAAATTAGATTTTAGAGGGTAATTAAATAAAAGATAATAATCTTTTCTTCAACACTATTTTTCCTTGAGTATCGTTGTATGAATATGTGTGACAGAAACATAAGTATTCTCATTTCATATGCATGAAATGGTGTTAAATACAAGGCCCCAATACTGGAAAGACAGAAGGTCATTGCCTTTTGGGGAGGTTACATTTTCAAACCAAATAATTAAAATTTGTTTACTTGAATTGGGCTGTTTTCAAAGAGCCATTGTGAAGTTCTGCCAAGCTGGAGTCTAAAGTGGGGGAAGCTCTACCAAAGTGTATGCCTGGATCAATGCTATCAAAGTCTGCTCTTGAATGAGTATTTCCCTCACTAGGTAAGCAACTCTGTCCAAGGTGAGAGTTCTTTCAAAGACTACTGTGATATCTCTGAGGTGTAGTGACCATGCTGGGCTGGGAGTGGAGGCAAGAAAAAAAAAAAACAAACGTAAACAAAACTGGTAGACGGAATAGCGGCCCTAAAAGACGTCCATATATCTATATATATCTATTTCTTTAATAAAAATTTATTTGTTAGGAGACACTAGAGAAAACTAGTTAATCCCTGGATGTGTAGATATATTGCATTATAATGTAATTATATTATATTATATTATATTATATTATATTATATTATATTATATTATATTACAAAATGGATTTTGCACTTTGTAGATGTGGTCAAGTTAAGGATTTTTGAGATGAGGACACACTGAAATCACATGGATTCTTGTAAGGGATACAGTGAAACAGGAAAGTCAGAGATGTGATGACAGAAGCAGAAGTTGGATTCATGTGATTACTGTGTTTGAAGATGCAAGAGAATTACCAGCCAAGGAACGTAGGCCAGCTCTAGAAGATGGGAAAGGCAAGTAATGGATTCTTTCCCAGAGCCTCTAGAAGAAACACTGGAGGCTCTGCCTCCATTGTGATTTCAGCCCAGTTAGACTTCTGACCTGAACTGTAAAATAATAAATTTGTGATGTTTAAGCCACTATATTTGTATATTTAGGACTACATATAGGAATGTATATAGGAAACTGATTCACGCTTATGGAAGGAAAATGTATCTAGACTGTGGCATCACTTTGCCAACATATTGTGTAGTTTCATCAGGATTAATTCTAAAACTTTATGTTAATACCTCCCTTAAACCTCTGGTTTATCTCTAATGGACCCCAAAACAAGAAGAGTAGAGGAACGGTTGACGCACTGATTGTTTTGACTCTGTTAAAAGTTAACAAAAGTTCGTCCCACTGATAAAGCTGGGACAGATGGCTGGCTGTGTCTGGAAGTATATGGAGTCCTAATAACCTGGCTCTCTGGTCTCAGGAATGTGAGCGAGACAATTTTTCAGCAATCACTGACCTGAAATACATTTTGACCACTTTTTAGACACATGCACATATGCACAGACATACAAGCACACATAGATTCATCCAGTACTTTTAATGTTTACAAAACCCTTTCATCTACCTCACCTTCTTTGAACTCCACCACCACCCTATCACGTAGATGCTATTGTTGTAGAGCAGTAATGGGATTAGAGCATCGGAATGCCTTGAGCCTGGACTCTTAGCTACAAGAGCTGGAGGGGAATTTGATTTGGTGTCAAAGTTCATGCTCTCTTCCCTTTACCACACTGCTTCAGGGTCTTCTAATTCCGAACACAGTGGACCTGAATGGTTCATAATAAATACTAGGTATGTACTTCCAGACACGACTGGAGTGGTGCCTGTTTTCAGAAACCCTAAGGCCATGCCTTTCTAGAAAGATTTAAGAGATTTATCTTATTTGGAAAGAACAAAAAGAAATCTCAAAAGCAAAGATGACTTTTGGAACTTACAATTTTCAAACTAAGACATCTTTATAATTATAAAGAACAGATGCTTGTTTTCCCTTTCCTTGGCTTGTGTAGACCAACCTCAAATAACTGTATAGCCCAGTCCTCTCCCTTCCCCCTTTGTCAACCAACTGCAGAATAGTTTTATTATCCCACTGTGAGAAACATTCTGATTCAACTGTGGAAGAGGAGGCAATTTCACATATCCCTAGGACCCTTAAGTGTTCTGTGCCTATCTTCCTTTCCACACAGGCCATTTGAAGATTCTTTCATGCCTTTCTCTTGGCCACACAGTGCCTAGCCTGGGAGGCCACATACTGTAGCCATGTCATAATGGATGGTCAGCGTTTGATGGCTACTGTTTGGCAGCACGTGGGAGCTAGTTTTGAACATATTGTAGGATTCAGTGACAAAACAAAACAAAACAGAGACATCACATTCTCCTGATGACATCAAGAATCTGACCCAAACCAACAATTCCTGTGTTCTGACATTGAGAATGTGACAGCTAAGGCTATGACTTAGTCCAGTAGGTTGGGTCTAATTTTATCTGTCATCTAATTATGAGATGGAAGAGTATAATGTTTTGTTCTTCAGGGTATGAAGGTCTTCATTGGTTTATTTAGTAGATATTAGTTTGTTGAGAAGTAATAGGGAAAACTAGTTAAGACTTTGGCTGATGTCCTTGTTCTGTTATCAAAAACGGTGTGACTTTGGTTATGTTTGTTATCCCCCCTAGAAAATAAGGAATTTATTTTGCCCGGGAAGCACATCTACTTTGGTTAAAATTTTAACTTAAACACAACATCTCAGTTATTTCATCTATGGAATAGAGATTATATTCCAAAACCTCATCAGGTTTCTGTGAGAATTAAATGAGCTTCTATGTGTGAAGTCTTTAAAACAGGATCAGTCACATAATATAAGCTCAATAAATGTAAGCTATAAACATTATTTTTCATCGGACATCCACTAAGTGCATGGATTTCTGCTGCGTATTCAGAGGTAGAGAAATAACTTCAGGAAGAAACTCACATCTCAGTGCATGTCATCTCCACACTCAGGTTCTTTGCACATTTATTCTAAACCCTTGTAGCCCAGGCTTCATCTCCCAGGACTCTCTTGTAAACTTATACTCTACTCAAATTAGACAAATCCACATGCTTGATAATGCACCTCACTTTCTTGTTTTTACAGCTCTGTACATGCAGTTTGCTTTAATGGAAATGTCTTCCCCAGCTGCCCCTGTTGAAATCTGAGCAGACTGTCTGGCCCATTTCAAAAAATACTTCATCCATAAAGCATTCCTTGATGTGTCTTCTGTATAGTCTGTACCCTCAGAGTTAGTCTTCCCTCCTTTTAGACTCTCTAGGTGCTTTTTACTTGCCTTCTTGTCATATATATCACTCTCTACTTGGAAGTAAGGTTTTTGAATTTTTGGTTATCTCTGCCCCTGGGTTATGACACTTAGGGGAGAGTCTATGACTAATTTTTCTTTGTAGCTCCCATAGTGTTGAATTCATGGCCTGGTACATCATCAGTTCCCCAAAATACTTAATGAATAAGTAAGTATTTGTTGAAATGATTGATGGGGAAAATATTTGTATTGCTGACCTCCCTCTCTATATATGAGCAAATGTGTGTACTAACACTAAATCATGATACGGGTTTTTTGTGTACGGTTTATACAAATCCCACAAATGTATACACATACATCCCAATCGACAGAATATATTTGAACAACGGTTACATACTGCCTGCATAACTATATTTTCATATTAGAAATAATGTGTTGCTAGTATGTTCAGCTCTGACCACCCTCTGGGTGGTTTATAGCCATTCAGATTGTCACGGTTGTGACAGCTAGAAGAAAGAAGATTTCTGCCAATACAGATACCTCTCTGTGACTGCACCCTAGGTTATATGGATCTGTACCTCTTTCTCCAGAGAGTGGGAATGAGGAAAAATAATCCAACTCTGAAAATCTGAAGTGTAAGCTGGGGAAAAGAAGAGAATAAATCCATCCTCCATATAAGTCAACAAGTAAATTAAGAGAGAAGACTAGATGGACAGGGGCCAGTGAAGTTGGTAGTTTGTACTGGTCCCCAGCCTATGTCAGTTGCCTGAGTTATTTTGTTTTGTTTATTCTCCAACAGTCATCAGGTGCCAGCTTCTCCTCGTCCCTGAAAATAATTTTAGAAGATGAAATCTGTCCCCAAGCCCTGTTTCTGACACAGTTACCATAGAGCAATCAGCAAATACTGCAGCTTTTTGCAGCGACTTGGAATATTACTCATGTCACTGTAATGTCTCCACTTAGCCAGGATAGCAATTCATTTTAATACTTTTGTCTGAAAAGAAAAATGATTTCGATTTTTCTGATCACACATGGGCCCAACTACGTATCAGTTTATTTTTAAGTTCAATATTTGTATTCCTGATTTAAGTGCAAACATAAAATCAAAGAGAGAAAAAACATTCAAGCAAAAGAGCAAGTTGCATATAGAGGTAGAATCAAAAAGTTTATAGTGTAAACAACCTATTTTTAGAATTTGAGCTGATGTTCAGGTATTATAATGAGTTATTGAATGTTAATAGTTATAATATTGATTTCTTTATGAATACCCCCTGCATTCTTTCTTTTTTGTTGTTGTTGGTGGTGGTGATGGGTTGCCCCCACCTCCTCTTTGGGACAGGGTAGAGGTTTACAAATATGACGTAAAAGAAATCTGGAGGAAGGCAAGTTCAGAGCTGGAATAGTGGGGTCAGTGAAGTTGACAGAGCCATAGTCCTTCCAGGTCACAACTCTGTTCTCCAGAGAGACCAAGAAGGACTCTATAAATTCTCATTATCCAATTAGTTGGTCCTGGTGTTTGCAGATAATTATTTCACTCCTTCCCCATTACTTTGTCAAACTGACCCTTTGATCATTATGAAATGTTCCTCTTTATTGCTGGTGGCACTGCCATCTGGAAGTGTACGTAGACTACTACTAATATAACAGTACTTTCTCTTTTATGCTTATTGTCTTCACGGTTTATTTTTGTTTCATCCTTGTATTTTCAACCTTTCTGTTCTTTTTATTTTAATTGCATCATTTCTAGACAGTGTATGGAGGTCATGCTTTGTTTCTCCAGTCTGGCAATCTGTACCTATTAAATTGAATGTTTAAATTCTAAGACTTCATAACATATTTTATTAAATACTGAGTAAATAAAAAGGGAAACTTAAAAAAAACATGTCTACACTACAAAGAATAGCTATAAGAAATATATAGGTTGGCCACCACTCAGTTCAAAAATTAAAATATCACACATCAGTTGCCCTTCCTTTTTATTGGGTTGTCTTATATCTCATTATTTAATTTGAGAGGTTTTTTTTCTAAATTCTAGTTTCAGATCTTTTATCAGATATGTGATTTGCAGATATTATCTTCGTTTGTGGCATGTCTTTTCATTTTCTTAAAGGTGTCTTTCAAAAAGGGGAGAAGTTTTGAATTTTAATGAAGCCAAATTAATCCATTGCTTTTTTCAAAAAGATGTTTTTAAAAATGTTTATTTATTTTTGAGAAAGAGTGCATGAAAGTAGGGGAGGGACAGAGACAGAGAAGGAGACAGAGGATCCAAAGCAGGCTTTGTACTGACAGCAGCAAGCCTGATGTGGGGCTTGAACTCAGAAACTGCGAGACCATGACCTGAGCTCAACTAACTCAGCCACCCAGGTGCCCCTACTTTTTCTTTTTTTCTTTTTTTGAATGAGTAGTGCATTTCGTGTTGTAAGCAAAGAAATCTGTTTCAACTGAGGTCACAAAGATTTTTCTCCTAAGAGTTCTTGTAGAAGTTGTATAGTTATAATACATAATTTATCACTCTATTTATTTAAAGTTTATTTATTTTTTGAGAGACACAGAGACAGTGTGAGTGGGAGAGGGACAGAGAGAGAGAGAGAGGGAAAGAGAGAATCCTTAGCAGGCTCCACATTATCAGCATGGAGCCTGATATAGGGCTTGAACTCACAAAGCCGTAAGATCATGACCTGAGCTGAAACCAAGAGTTGGTTGCTTAACCGACTGAGCCACCCAGGTGCCCTCATTTTATATTTAGGTTTATGATGTATTTTTGGTTAATTTTTGAATGTGGTGTAAGGTTCTTTTCTTGGGGGTGTAGGAAGGTCACATGAATATCCAGTTGTTTCAGTACCATTTGTTGAGACGATACCACTGAATTGCCTCCAAGACTTTGTAAAAAAATTAGTTAACCATAAATGTGAGGCTGGAACCCACTATGCTGTGATTATTGCTATGGATTGACTATTTTCTGTTGGTCCAATCTGTTTTTGTTCTTTGGTTTTTTCTTTTCCTGCCTTCTCTTAAGGCAGATAGAATATAATTTTAGTATTTCTCTTTTTTAAATTATCAGCTTTTTAGCTCTATCTCTGTATTAAAAATTATTGATGGGGTTTATGTTTCTTTAACTTGTCACAATCTACTTAGAATTAATATTGTACTGCTTCAAGTAAAGTGTAGGAACCTTACATCAATATTATTTCTTTCCTTTTTTTTTTTTCTTTAAGTAAGCTTTGTGCCCAACATGGGGCTTGAACTCATGACCCTGAGATCAAGAGTCCATGCTTCACTTACCAAGCCAGCCAGGTGCCTCTGTATTATTTCACTTATTCTCTCTGCATTCCCTGCTCTGTGCTGTTACTGTCAAATATTAATACATCTACATGTATCGTAAACCTCACAATCAAACACTACTACTTTTACTGTAAGTGGTCAGTTGTCTCAAAAAAAATTGAGGGGAAAAATGGCACTATTTTATATTTACCCACATATTTATCATTCCCACTGCCTTTCTATAAATCTGTGTTTCCATCTGTTGTCATTTGCCTCAGGATGAATAATTCTTTGGCATTGTTTGTTGCATAAGTGTGCTGACAACAGTTCTTTCATCTTTTATAAATCTGAAGATGTCTTAAATTTATTATTTTTAATAGATATTCCCCACAAATATATAATTCTGGATTGACTCTTATGTTTTTAAAGCACTTTAAAGATGTCATTTCATTGTCTTCTGGGTTTCTTTGTTCTTGATAATAAGTTAGCTGTCATTTTGTTTTGCTGCTCTCCTGTATGAATGCGCCTTTTTTCATTGGCTGCTTTTATGATTATTTTCTGTTTCCAGAAATTTGACTCTGATGTGCCTAGGTGTGGTTCTTTTTACATTTTTCCTGCTTGGGATTCACATAGATTCTGAGATCTGTAAGTTGGTATTTTTCATGAATTTTGACATTATTCTTCAAATATTTCTCTGCCCCATTTTCTGTTTTTTCTTTTTTAGTGATTTCAGCTACATAAAAGTTAGATCTCTTGATTTTGACTTACAGATTTCAAAGACTATTCATTTATTTCAAAATATTTTTGTCTCTGATTTTTAGGTTTAATCATTTCTATTGATCTATCTTCAAGTTTTCTGACTCTTTCTTCTACTGTCTCCAATACACAATACACAATAACTCACTCAGTGATGTTATCATTTTACAGTTTTTATTTACCAGTTCCAGAATCACCGTCTGTTTTATTTTTTATTCCTTGAAGATTCATTCACTCAAGATGACCATCTCTTAATTCTTTGAACATGTAAACCTTTATTTTTGTATAATTGACAAATAAAATTGTAAAATATTTAAAGGGTGCATATGATTTTACATACACACACACACACACACACACACACACACATTGTGACAGGATTCCCTCCCTCATTTAATTAACATATCCATCACCTCACACATTTACCTTTTTTTTTTTTTTTTTTCTTTCTTTTTTTTTGGGTGGAAACATTTAGGTACTGCTTTTTCTTTTATACATTACTTGAAAACAATGGACTCATATATTTTGATCAGATTTATAATAGTTTATGGTAGGTGGGCATACTCTCATGTTTAAGGTAAATTTTGTCAAAAGCTACAAAGATGGCTGCAATAAATCATATTTAAGGATTTGTGTGGGAAGGGAGGAAAATAAGGGAGAACAGTTTATTCTAGGAATGTCCTTGCATAGAATTAAGACTGTTGTTTGAGGGTGTCTGCTGACATAAAAATGTTACAAATACTTCATTGATTACTGATGTCTGTATGGCTGTAAAATTCTGAAAGGAGGAAGGAGCAGAAAAATTAGGGGTGTGGGGAGGTGTACAATTATGGCTTTTAGTGATGAGAGAATAATGGGTGTGCAGAAAGAAACCAAGACTCAGAAAACCTTACCTGTAGTCTCTCCTGATCTAATAACTCTGGGAGGGCAAATAACTTTTCTAAGTCTTGTTTCTAATTCTTGCCCAACTCACAGATGGTTATAGTAATACTTATATACATGTCATTAAAGATTGTAGGAGATTCAAATGAGGTAGGGAAGGTAGAATATAGTATCATTCTGAAGCTGTACAAAAATTAATTCTTATTATGTGTAGTATCTGAAAAAGTCACACACTTATTGTTTTTTCCATTGATTTCAGATAATGATCACTACTATATGGAAGACTGGAAATAGTTTGTCTAGAGGAACCCTAGGGAAGTATTAGAGTCCTTTATAAATGGAAGACTATTTAGGATTATTTGTTTGAATCTTCTTCTGGACCACTGTTGACTTTTTTGGAAGAGTTTATTTTTGGAGATAAAAAAAGTATATTTTGAAATGTCTTTCAAATATAGGTATATATAGAAATCAGCCTACTATTCCATGTGTAGGAAACATTTTGGAAAATCAGATTTTGCCTGTACCATATACAGCAAAAAGTGAGAAACAACGTTCATTCAGTCATCTACCTGATACTACTGATTTGATAATTCATTTTTATGAGACTCCCTGTTTGAGGTAGATTGAGTAGATGCTTTATCTCAAATATGTTCAGACAAGAGGAAAAAGGAAGGAACTAGTCCCTTGGTTTGTAAAGTTGACTGGCTCACTTGGGTCTAGGGTTTAGGTGACAACAGGCTGGATGTCTGTCCCTTCATCTTTTCATCAAGACATGTGACTTGTTGAGTCTTCCTATAAGGTTTATGTACTTCATTTATCCTTGATTCTACTAACTTTGAGGCAAAAGAAGAGTTATTCCTTATGTTTAAGAAAATATACAGAATCAGTTGCCACTAAATCCTTAGGAAAAAGAGAAGAAAAATTAATATTTGATTTAAAAAGAAAAGAGAGTTGTCTTACCTGCAGCACATGACCAATGAGCTCTGGTAGAAAAATACCTTGCCTACAGTCCATGCTCAAAAATATTTAATGATTGAGATAGTCCAATTTGCCTATAGAAACATGTTAGAATAAGTATTGTTTTCTTTCTCCTGATAGATAATATGTGGCAGAAATTAAGTAACCAGTGTCTAAATAGTAGAATACATGCATGATACGAAAGTTGTCACGTTATCACAAATGGTGAAAATATATTTTCCTATATATAGCAGTATGGTTAAGATCAGATAAGCCAAAGTGAAATTGGGTTGTGTAAGGGCAAATTATGCTTGATCCCACACTTTCACTCCTTCCTGCAGCCATCTGTTTTATGAGTTGGATTGCTTGAGGGCTTGTATTTGGGGATCAAGGAGGAGGCTGGAGTGGGAAGCATACTCCTCTCTATTTCCAGGGGACACTAGGAAACTATGTGTGAGACTTGGAGCACCCACTGTGCTGCCTGGGTGCCTAGATGAGGACAAGCAAGCTGAGTTGGAGAGCTTTTGAGAGGTGGCATAGCCAGGTTTGGCGGAAACGGGATTGGCAAGGCAGTGTGGCAGGGACACAGTGCTCTCTCAGAAGACATCATTGGTTTTGGTGGTAGAGAGATGCTGCCCCAAATGTCCCAGTCAGTGGTCTCTTCAAGGAGCTGAGAGGACAAATGTGCATTTATTCTTGAACAAGCATGAGTTGAGACTCACCCTAAGGCTTCACAGAAATAACTGGGAGAGGATCAAAGACCTTGGGGTGTAGGCCAGGGGAATGAAGAATGAGAATCTGCAGCTCTTCAGGTGTGGCTGCAGGCCAGGAAATCTTTATTATTAATATTAATGTGACCTCATTTTACCCACAGACTGCTGAGACTAGGAAATTCAGGTTACACATAGCATATTTATTTTCAAAGCATTTTCGTCTCTTAATATACTCTTATGTGAGCCTTGTGATCAGGGATATCCCTTGGGTGTGTGGATCCAAGGCCAAATCACACTGTTAGTCCTTTATCCCCATCACTCTCAAGAGATCTCAGGTTATGGTGGATATCAAGAAAATCCTTGAAGAGAATAAAAGTTACAACAGACACTTTGCTTGGATGGTGCTGGTAATGGAGGAGAAGGTTCATAGTAGGTAGTAAGAAGGAGCTCAACCTGAGCATCTGTTGTATGGACTCCTGGGTTCCATCATGTTAGGTGTATGGAGCAACCCTGGGAGAGTTCCCCAGGAAGTTCATTTTTATGTGGCTATTTCTACCGCTCGAATGTTACTCTATGTTACCCTACATGTAAGATACACACTTGTGTGCAGAAAGTGTCTCCCTTCAGGCTTGTAAACCCTTGTCATGGAAGATCAATGATGGAAATCTTTATATTGTATATAAAAACAAAATCAAATTTATATACTCTAATCATTTGTCAAATAAAAATATAAATACATTTGTTTTCAAGTAAAAATATAAATACATTTCCAGCGTACAGTGAAAAAAATGTTATGGGCTGAATTTTGTCTCCTCCCAAATTCATATATTGAAGTCCCAACTCCTGGTACCTCAGACTATAACCATATTTGGACATAAGCTCTAAAAGGGTGATTAAATTAAAATGAGGTAGTGGGGCACCTGGGTGGCTCAGTTGGTTTAGCTTCCCCCCTCCTGGTTTTGGCTCAGGTCATGATCTCACGGTTTGTGGATTCGAGCCCCGCATCAGGGTTCTGTGCTGACAATGTGGAGCCTGCTTGGGATTCTCTGTCCCCCACTTTCTCTACCCCTCCCCCACTTGCTCTCTCTCTCTCTCTGTCTCTCAAGATAAACATAAAAAAATTATTAAAATGAGGCCCTTAGGGTGGGGCTCTACTCCAGTATGGCTGGTGTCCTTACCATGAGAGGAAGGGACACCAGAAGGTGTGCGTGCAGCAGAGGCACAACCATGTAATGAGGCAGAAAGAGGGCAGTCATGTGCAAGACAAAGAAGGAGACCTCAGAGGACACCATCCCTACTAGCTGTATGCCAGACACCTAGAAAAGTTCCTGACACACAGTAAGCACTCAAAAACCCTTCGCTTAGTGAGTAAATAAAAGACTGAATGAGGCACATGCTAGGAAGTCTTTCAAATTTTTTTAATGTTTGTTTATTTTTGAGAAAGAGAGAGAGACAGACTGTGAGCGGGGAAGAGGCAGAGAGAGAAGGAGACACAGAATCTGAAGCATATCTAGGTTCTAAGCTGTCAGCACAGAGCCCGACGCAGGTCTCAGACCCACGAACTGTGAGGTCATGACCTGAGCCAAAGTTAGATGCTTAACCAACTGAGTCACCCAGGTGTCCCAGGAAGTCTTTCATTCCAAGGACATAATAGTCCCAGGTCAAGGGGCCAGTGTTGAGTACTTATGTCTCTTACTTTCTTCTGGCCTAAACTCCCCAATTCAAAACCCCCTATGATCTGAATTTTCACTTACTCTGTGTTAGTTAGTTAGAACTTATTTGATGTTCTCCTTTCTAAGTCCTTCATATCATCAGTGGTTTGCTTATAGGTTATTCCCAACACAGAATGACCACCACATCATTGCCCACATCATTCTCCAGCTTCTCTACACATGCTCATGCCTTTCCTTTGTGGTCGACCTAATGTTCCACCAGCTGTATCTTACTGTATCTTGGTGTCTTTTCTGACTGTCCTATTCCTGCTCTGGAATTCTGTGGCATTTACTATCTGTATTATTCATCTAAGAAACATCATCTGCTACCTATGTTGATATTTATGTTATATCATTCTGTCTCTTCATATGCATAATACCTAACATAATAAGCATGCAGTAAATGTTAGATTCTGAAGCAGTCATAATTGTGATGGTGGTGGTGGTGGTGGTGGTGACAAACAAGAAAGGTCTCCTGACACTGTACTGAGCTACTGTGAACAGAGTAGGACCACTCCCTTCCACCATGTCAGCTGCAACAAGAGGCTGGGCTGGGTTTTGTTTGTTTGTTTTTGTTTGTTTATTTTTTTTGAGAGAGAGCACTCATGTGAGCCGGGGAGGGGCAGAGGCACAGATGATCTGAAGCGGGCTCTGTGCTGACCACAGAGAGCCCAGTGTGGGGCTCAAACTCACAAACCGTGAGATCATGATTTGAGCCTATGTCGGAGGCTTAACTGACTGAACCACCCAGGTGCCCCCGGGCTGAAGTTTTTAATAGCAGCAACTGTGGTCATACTGCCATCAAATGTTAGTATTACTGTCCATACCCGTCCCGCAAGCTGACACAGCATCATTAACCATTTCCATACATTCGAAAGGAGTCAAAAAAACATTTCTCTATTGAAAGGCTCCTGAAAGTACTAAGTCAGGGACTTAGGGGTAAATGGACCTCTGTCTGGCACTAGACCAACAGTGAATATACAAAGCAGGACTTGCAGGCTATTAGGATGATAATTGCTTATAGAATTGCTAGAGCATAGCATCTTTTCAGACAAGTCTACCTGAGAAATTCAGCTCCAGTACACCCGAGGAGTGACTGAAATAAATTAGGAGATGGAAAAGATTCAGAACTCCATCAAGCTTAGACGAGTCAGAGGAAGTGAATCAGATAAATACATTAACACACACACACAGTGACGGATGAGGCAGATGACATTTTATGCTCCTTTAAACTGACTGATGAAGATCAGACAAATTAGAAATAGCTGTGGACAAGTTCAAGAATGTCTTTCTAGTATATACTGAAAAGGAATCTTTTTCTTCCCAGTTTTATTGAGAAATAATTGACATGCATCACTGTATAAGTTTAAGGCATACAGCATGATGGTTTGATTTACATATATTGTGAAATGACTATCACAGTATGTTCAGCTAACATCCATCTTCTCATATAGATACAATAAAAAGAAAAAAAGAAGAAAAGAATAAAGGAAAAAAAATCTCTCCTTGTGGTGAGAACTCTTAGGATTTACTCTCTTAACAACTTTTGTATATATTATACCACAGTATTAGCTGTAGTCATCATGTTGTACACTATATCCCTAATGTTTATTTATTTTATAACTGGAAGTTTGTATCTTTTGACCACTTTCCTCCAATCTCTCCTCCCCCCACTCCCTGTCTCTAGTTACTATAAGTGTGATCTCTTCTATGAGTTTGTTTGTTTTATAGATTTTACATATAAGTGAGATCATACTTATCTTACGTATTTATCTTTCTGTTTCTGCCTTATTTCATTTAGCATAATTCTTCAAGGTCCATCCAGGTTGTCATAAATGATAGAATTTCCTTGTTCTTATGGCTGAATAATATTTCAATGTGTGTGTGTGTACACACACACACACACACACACACACACATATACCATACACCATAACTTCTTTATCCGTTCATTTATTGAAAACACTTAGACTGTTTTCATGTTTTTGTGATTGTAAATAATGCTACTGTGAATATGGGAATGCAGATATCTTTTTGAGTTAGTATTTTCATCACCTTTAGATATATTCCTGAAAGTGAAATTGCTGGATCGTGTGATAGTTCATATCATTTGTAATTTTTTGAGGTTCCTTCATACTGTTTTTATAGTGGCTGTACCAGTTTACATGCCACCAATAGTGCACATAGGTTTCTATTTTTCCATCTCTTTGTCAGCATTTGTTATCTCTTGTCTTTTTGATGATGGCCATTTTAACAGGTATGAGCTGATATCTCATTGTGGTTTTAATTTGCATTTCCCTAATGACTAGTGAGGTGTTGAACATTATTTAATGTACCCATTGGTCTTCTATATATCTTTGTAGGAGAAATGTCTGTTCGAATTCTTTACCCATTTCTTAATTAGGTTATTTGTTTTTTGTTTGTTTGTTTCTTTGTTATTGATTTTATGATGTCTTTATATATTTTGGATATTAACCCATAATCAGATATATAGTTTGAAATATTTTGAAAAGAAATCATAAGGAGCAGAAATGTGAAATAGCCCTGGAAAATGGAAAGTAGGGTAATGGAAAGAATATTCCAAGAGTCCTATCTCTTTGCTCAACTTCTATAAACTTTGAGAAGTCAATTTTAAATTTAATGTCTTGAAATATAAATTTTATTTTTAAAGGATATCAGAGCAACAAAAAAAGTAATGTTAGAAACTAAGACCATTTTTATGTAACTTGAACTTTAAAGATACCAGGACCTTATGGATAGTTTCCTATTCTTAGTCTAATCCTGGAATATGAAGCTACTAATTTAAACCGTAATTCAGATCATGGATACCATCACATAGTTACTGACTTTTACCATCTCTGTATTTAATCTGTGTTTTTAGGGTAGCTAAAGATTATTAGATGTCAATATTTGCAGAAAAACAAAATTATATATTACTCAGATTTAATTATATTTAGGTCATAGAGGTCTTCTGATTCTAAGTTAAGTTTTTACAAGACTTTCTTTTTCTTCTATGTAGTCATAGCTGAGTGTATATGTTTCCAATATATGTTTGTTCTATCTTAACCTGGAAGTTTCCAAAGTGGAGAAATGAAATGTGTTAGCCAACAAGGGAAGAAGCAGACTTGAAATATATGGCTGACGGAAGTATACATTTTGAAAGTGTATTAATTTTGGGAAACTAATGACTAAGTTAACCTCAAAGTGGAGAATAAAAATGCAAACATCAAAGGTTGTTGACATTTTCTTCTTCCTAAGTTGTTATGCTCTGATGGTTAAGCCCTTCACATTGCTTAGTCATAATGAACTTGACCCTTATGGATGGTCAGATGAAATCCAGTCATTAGCTGATGAACATGCAGTTGCTACATGTCTAAACAATTTTGTGGGAAAGTGAACTTTAGCATCAGAGTTGGACAAAAGTGGATCACAAATCATATTGAGTTGTTGAGTGCCTTATTTATATGAAAATATGAGTAGTCAGTGCATGAAATAAACAGGAACAATCACGTTTCTGCTTTCCAACCTTACCATTGCCATTTTCCAACACAAGCCCTCTGTTTAGTTAGAATGAAATCCTAAACTCATCTCCCCCAGCCATACCTTCCCTCAAAAAGGCTACCAGGGGATGCTTCAGATCATGTGATGGTGGCATTCTTTGATTCTGCATTGTTCAAATTCTTTTCTACTTTTTCCATTTGCATACATTGTTTATTTCATTCATTGGTACATTTATTTCAATTAGCACTTCATGTAAGCCATTTTATAATGTGGTAATAAATGAGGGTTGCATCTCAGCTTGACTGTCAGATTTTTGAGGGCACACACCATGCCTTTTATTTTGGATTCTGGGATTTCTGTACTAAACTTAGCACATTGATATACAGAAGAAATACTTATTTAATGATATTTCATCTGATTATTTTTGTGGCTTTTGAAAGCTGTGATCTGAAAAAACATTTGAGTTTTGTATTCGAAAACTTTTTACTAAGGGTTTACTTTGTGAATTATAGATCCATTTGATACAGAAACTTCAACTTTATACAAAAAACAGGGTTTCAATATTTCTTAATGCAAAAGCGCATGGCATTATGTTTCACTTTTGTTTAGTAAGAAACCATAAATCAGAAAAATACAACACACCGCACTATCACTAGTTATCTGAAACAACCTTAGAGCATTCCAGAATTAAGGGAGAGTTCAACATGCAAAGATGTGACAGGTAGGGTGGTAAGTGTAGAAGGTGCTGTAGGGTGCTTAGAAGTGTTGGAGGAGCAGTGTATTGCATACAGTTTGGTGTCAATGCCACACAAAGGTAGTTGGTATCAGGGAACCTTGAGTTTTGAAACTAGAGCAGAAGGCCTGGATGCCCTTTTGGGCAGCAGATCTGTGATAACCTGCAGTGGAGGTCAGGCCCAGATTCATATTATATTAAGATTACCATTGTCTATGGAGATTTGGGGTTCATTTTCGTAATTGAGGTGTATGGCCATGTCACTATTAGTCATGAATTCACATAGGTACAAAGTCCATCCATGTAGACTGTTAGGACTCATGACTAGTATTATATATCTTGGAAAGAACTATTATTTTTAAAAATGTGGTTTATTCTCAAATCATCCAAAAAGGTTGACTACTGAAGATTATTTTGATGTTTTCTCCATCACAGTTGGGAGAAAAGGAAAAGATCTTTCTAGGTGGGAAAACTGCTAAAATGAATAAGAAACTAGTATCCCAAGTGCATTTAATGCTTAATTTTAAAAGTGGAGAGAAGGGGCGCCTGGGTGGCGCAGTCGGTTAAGCGTCTGACTTCAGCCAGGTCACGATCTCGCGGTCCGGGAGTTCGAGCCCCGCGTCAGGCTCTGGGCTGATGGCTCAGAGCCTGGAGCTTGTTTCTGATTCTGTGTCTCCCTCTCTCTCTGCCCCTCCCCCGTTCATGCTCTGTCTCTCTCTGTCCCAAAAATAAATAAACGTTGAAAAAAAAATTTAAAAAATAAATAAATAAATAAATAAAAATGGAGAGATAATGAATTATACAACATGGAAAGGAATAAAAAAATCCCCTGCATTTAATACCCACTAGTAAATAAGTAAATAAAACAGATGGATACAGATGGATAGATAGATAGATAGATAGATAGATAGATCCCCATTGCTTTTCTAATTGAGAGCTAATTTTGATATCCATAAATCCCTCTCATTCCTCTTTAGGGCAGGAAGAGTGTGAAGAAAATTTAAGATATTGACCAACAAAGGAAGATGTGACAGCTGGCTTGGAAATAAATCAATTAAGGTTTCAGAATTATTTAGCCAATGGCACCTGCCCTAAACCACCTCAGTCCTTTGGACATCAAAGTAGAAGATTGGGAGAAATAGTTGTAGTAACTTGCTTGGAGGAATTTTCTTTCATTGGTTGTTCAGAAAATACATGGTGTCACTATGTAAATTTAATGATTATAAAGTATTTGAAAAAACGGGAAAGTACAGGAGAGATTTGAGACCCAGTAAACCTGATTCATTGACCCATGAATCGGAATCTGGACTTGGGAAAATCTGCAGCGTATAAATGTAACTTTGTTCAAATGCCATATTGAAAATTTGGAGATTCATCAACTGGGGAGGTCATTAGATACTCCCTTTATTGGACTGTTCTCTTTTCAGCATGTACTAGATGACCAGTTTTACAGAATAGAGATGTTTGGTCATATTGTTGAAATACAGGCCTGGGGACAGGAGCTATAGCTTACCTACTGACCACCAGGATTGGTAATTGCTTCCAGAGGGGTCTGTTCTTCTCCAGTGAGTTGAAAGGCAACAATGCCATTACTCATCAACTACTTGTGTTCAAAGGTGAGAGGAAACCAAGCTCTCCAGACCAGTGTTCAATGTTTTCATGACAAATGAACCCCCTTATATGGAAGTGATTTGGTGGGTAGGATACAAGGTGTAAATCAAAGCTGCCCCCAACCTAGACTCCTTAGTGATAAAAGCCTAAAGGGCCATTTCGACATCATAGCACTGCTTGCCAGATATCGTATAGCATTGCATAATGTCTCAGCCTGGACGCTACCAAATGCCAGCTGATAACGCTATGTATGAGAGGTGATGGCTGAACAATCCAAGACAGGGATCAGGAAACTTCAGGTTTCAAACATCCAGTTTCCTAAATTGCTTATCTGGTGTCAATACATCAAAGATAAAGCTACTTGTGATGCATTCATTTATTCATTCATCCCCTTCTTCATTTAGGCCAGTGGCTTTGCTTCACTGGAATTCACACTGCTGAATTTAAGAAGCCATAATTTTAAGTCAACAGAATAATAGAAATAAAAGAATTGACTGTCAATGTCTGTTATTCCAGTCACCCTTCTTTTCTTTATTTACTCACATTTTGATCTTTGGGTTAATTTTTCTTTCTCTCGTTCTCTCTTTCTTTCTTTCTTTCTTTCTTTCTTTCTTTCTTTCTTTCTTTCTTTCTTTCTTTCTTTCGAGTTTATTTATTTATTTTGAGAGAGAGAGTGAGAGAGAGCAAGTGCTCAAACAAGCAGGGTAGGGGCAGAGAGAGGAAGAGAGAGAATCCCAAGCAGGCTCTATTCTTTCAACACAGTGCCCAACATGGGGCTCAAACTCAGAGAACTGTGAGATCATGACCTGAGCCAAAATCTAGAGTTGGTTGCTTAACGAGCTGAACCGCCCAGGTGCCCTGTTCTTTGAGATCACGTTTATTTAAGATGTAGAGACTTATTGTTGAGTGGGAATGTTTTTTAATTGGTGATAGGTTACACAACTTCACTGCTTTATTTGTCTCACCATTCTTTTTCTTATTTCACAAGCAGCTGGTTTTCTGGTAGCATGTAGAAACATCTAAGGGGTAGTGGCAGTCAAAGAGGAAAGATTGTTACCTGCACCACTGAAACAGGAACATAATTTTTGAGTGTTCTGAGTGTCATAATACAAAATGGTATATTTCAGCTGACACTTTAAGTTGTATTTTTTTTTCTCAATAAATTTTCAGAATCTGTTGGAAGCAACTAAGGTCACCTCATTGCAAGCAGTGCCAGTCCACACATGTTCCAATGTTGGCCAGAACATTTGTTTTAAGAGGGTGCATACCCCTCTTAATATCTTCCTGTTTCTTCTGAGAAAATCAGAGGTGACACAGATACACATCCTGTTTTCAGCTGCCTCCCTGAGATGGGTGCAGCCCAGTTAATTAGACAATTAAGTGCTACTTCCTCTCTCTGTCTCTCTCCTCCCCATTTCTCTCTTCCTCTCTGCCTCTTCTGTGGTTGGTGTATGGTATCTATATAAATTTTCATAGAAATGACAAGTGCCATAAATAACTGCTTCTCTGTGGAAACGGGTGTCTGGATACTTTTCTGTCCTATCCATACAACTTCATAAAGCTATCTGAGGGAGGCTTTCAAATCCCTCCTGTTTTATTGCATGCTGCATCCATCTTACATCGATAAGTGATGACAAATAGGATAAAAAATCTCCCAAATGTTTCAACAGAAAAATCAAACAATTATTTGTCTTGGCTTCACTGTTTTTGATATCCGGAATGTGACATGAACCTTGCTTGTCGACTTTTCATTTCAGATTTGTTTTTGTTAACTCTTAACACCATTGTTTTATTTCTGTCTTACTCTATTTGGCCATACACTTTCTGCTTGAATTCAAACCGTTTGTCAAATGTGATAATGGGGCAGAAAGACGCAGCATGAGAAGTTAGCCTTCTTGTCTTTCAACATTTTCCCCTGGATGTAACTTTCCTAATATTAATGCAACTGTACATTTCACTCACAAATTCCCAAGCCCTTCAGAAAGGGCAAGTGTATCTTCATCATGAGCACATCATCTTATTCTGTGGTTCCAGTAATCTTCTTTTTATGCGCTCAGGCTCATTCTGAAGATGCAGAACTGGAAAAAAAGAAGCTTGGCCACCTTATTTTTTATTTTTTATTTTTTTTAAATTTTTTTTCAACGTTTATTTATTTTTGGGACAGAGAGAGACAGAGCATGAACGGGGGAGGGGCAGAGAGAGAGGGAGACACAGAATCGGAAACAGTCTCCAGGCTCTGAGCCATCAGCCCAGAGCCTGACGCGGGGCTCGAACTCACGGACCGTGAGATCGTGACCTGGCTGAAGTCGGACGCTTAACCAACTGCGCCACCCAGGCGCCCCAGCCACCTTATTTTTTAGAGGAGACTTACTCATATTCCATTTATGACCTTTACTGCTAAACCTAGAGAGTCCCAGAATGAGCCTGGACCTTGTTTCAGATGCCTCTCAGGTATGAGGCTATGTCGCTTTGCATCTCTCAAACTGTATCCCTTTTGGCATTGTTACTTCCAGCATCTCTCTCCCTGGCATTGTCACCAACCACCTTCATCCTTTCTTTTTTTTTCCGATTTTTTTTTTAAAGTCAAAATTTCTTTAAAGAGTGTGGATTATCCAGAAGTTCAAGGACAAAGCCAGGGTGTCCAAGGTTTCAGGCCCTTCCTGTGTCTGTGGCAGACACCCTCTTTGGCCTTGTGCAGGTCATTCCAGTTCTCTCCACTTCTGCTTTCCCATCTGTTAAAAAGTGGATAATAATATTTGCCTCGCTGGGGTGTATTTATGCTTAATTACTGTAATTGCTTGTAAACAATTTGCTATCCTGGGATAAAACATATGACTGAAGAACAAAAATTAGAGGAGACCATTTAATATCTCTTTATATATTTTAAAAATTTATTACGTGATTGCCTTTTCCCCAGCAGTTTATTTCAACAGTGTGCATAACAGCCTCTCAAGGCAAAGGATAATGTGATAACATGAAGAAACACCTTGTTCTGGAAGTCAGGTTTCTTTGTTAGTTCCAAGCCCTAAATTGCTGTGTGATATTCAAGTTTCTCTTGGATCTAGACACTCATTTCATAAGGGATAGTTACACCTGCGCAATTTATCTTACCAAAGATGTGAAGAGTATTGCATGCAAAAGCTGAAGCACCTATAGAAGCACTTTCACCCAGCCATTTAATAGCAAGATGAAGCCTAGGACTAATGCATTAAGGAGAAAACAGAATGTTGGGTATATGTCATATATTTTATACAGGTGTGTATATGTGTGTGTGTGTGTGTGTATAAAATATATCTATATCTATATCTATATCTATATCTATATCTATATCTATATATCTATATATGTATATATAAATTTCCCTAAGAGCACAGTGCCCAACACATGTAAGCCCCAGTAAAAATTACCTGTTATTATTGTTTCCAGGTCACTCAGAAGATTCCATATATGTCATGGGATCCAATGATACTGTAAGTTGTAGGGTTCGGTTGCCTTGAATCTGCCTCCACTACTCATGTAGCACTACCTCTACGTGGAAAGAGCAACACATACAGTGTTGTTAACAGATGCTGAGAGTCCCATATGGACCTTTGATATCTCACCTATTTACCTTGAATTTTTCAGGAAACTCCACTATTAGAGGTTTACTCCTTTCTGTCTTCTCACAAAGGGAAATTAATCCTTAAAAAGTCCATTGAAGTCACTATTGACTTTCAGATTCTTAATTCCAAGAAGCAGGAATGGTCTGTAATGAGTGAAGATCTCTACAGAAAGTTCTGGGGAAGGATGAGAGAATGAAGATCCCAAAGGAGAGATGGAAATGGAGTGGGATTGGGAGGGATATTGTAATGTAAAAAGAATAGAGTATGGTAAAGTAGGTAAGAGAGATCTGCAGGGAAAAGTCAATTCTAAACTGAAACCTATGATAGTAGGTAAGTAGGTAGGTAGGTAGGTAGGTAGGTAGGTAGAAAGAAAGATAGATGCAAGCATCTTTCATTGTATACTTTTCTTGCTAGAGTCGATAGGGTTTAATTCAGTTTGTCAATCAGTTTGATATAAGATGTCTGAGAGTATGGCAGTTGGTGGCTTGGGAAACAAATTGCTTTATGCTCATTAAAGCCCATTTATATATAGGAATCCTTAACTCAGGGATTGTATATAGATAGAGACCCCACAATGGAAAGTGCATACATATTCCAGATCCTAAAAGTTCTCTTTCTAAGCTCTCAGAGTGGGGAATTAGACAATATTGGGCCCAGGAATCCTCTAGAACTATTCC
This sequence comes from Felis catus, assembly GCF_018350175.1. Lineage (NCBI taxonomy): Eukaryota > Metazoa > Chordata > Mammalia > Carnivora > Felidae > Felis > Felis catus. The sequence goes on along the minus strand of NC_058379.1, from coordinate 62,274,533 downwards.
AGTAAAGCCACCTACATCCAGTTTTAGGTTTATAATTGAAGTAATGCACTGATGTAAGGCTTTTGGCTTCTAGAGATGGCTTCCTTACTGAGTGAGTTTGTGCTGGCTGAAAGAGCTCTGTCCCTGTGTCTTGCAGGAAATTCATGTACCAATAGAGGAATGTAGCATACATATGGATATGTAGAGTTTGTGCTTGCAGGTGTTCAGAGTGCCCTATTGCCTCTATTTGACTTATGGACATGGGTTAGCATGAAGACAGTGTGAGTACAGCCCAGATAAAGCCAATAGGGATAAGATGAGCAAATATGAGTGGAGTTCATCTCCTATGCCTATTATGTGTTTTATTGTATGACTTGAGAGCTCCTGGATAGGCTCAGACAAAACCAAGTTATCGATTCTTCCGTGCCCCTTCATGATTTTGCATGCTCTTTTCTGAGACCATTATCTAAAACACTGTCTGCAATTAATCTTCAAGGCAGCATGTAATCAGCCAAAGGCTACAAGACTAGGGTTTCAAACAGTACCAAATGCTGATATTTGGGACCTGTGATAGGGGAGACTTGGTAGAGAGTTCCCTAAGTGGTCAAGCTTCCTTGGGCAGAGTAGATTATTATGCATGATGAGTTGGGACATGAAAACATGAGGACGTAGGATATGAGTGAATATATTTCTTTATAATGTATCTGTCCGTGGAGGCGGGGGAAGGAGGAGGGGGACTGGAAGGTGAAAGCGTCCAGATGCTGGCGCGCAGTAAAGCATTCCTGGCTGTTAGTTCCAGTAGGTCATTACTGCATTAATTTGGTGTTTAATTAAATGCCTGTGCAACAGACCATTTATTTGTTATCTAATATTAGCTTTGGTTCTTATCAATTAAATGCTAGCTGAGGGCTTGATTCACTTACATTTTATGTCCCCTTATACTCTTTTCAGAAACAACAGCCAAACCCAACAAGGCCTCACTGTGCCCGAAAAGATTTATACACCCAGATTTCAGTGTGGGGAATACAATATGCTGTTGTTATTAGGTGAGAGTAAGGGAAATAAAAAGAAGATGTCATTTCATTTCAAGGAAGCAATTACCTAAATACATGGGCTGTGGTCTCCCTTTCCTCTCCCCCTGCCCTCTGAACAGCTGGAGGTGTTAAGGGCAAGGGGGAGGCTGGAAGGGGCGTATATTACCCAGCCTGTGTTGACATGTTCCTCCCCCACCCCCGTTTTACCTTCCCCTGTGCTGATGGCAAAGGCTGCTGGCTTTCCCCTCGTGAAATTTCTCCTTCCCTTGTGTATACCTGAGCTTTTAAGTGAGACTTGTAGCACTGTTATGAAATGCATGAATGCTAAGGGTTTGTGTACTTACCGTCAAGTCAGTCAAGGTTCACTTCAACTGAAATATCATTTCAGGCAAAAGGAGAGCAGAAAGGCTGGGAAAGGTGAGAGAGAGGATTTCCATGGCACAGTGGAAATGCTGGGAATATGACCTAAGCCAGTGTTTGCTGCATATCACTGTTGACATTCTTCCTATGCTTACTGCCACATACCACCTACGTATCACTTACTTAAATTTTTCTTGAAACCTATCTATTCTTTTTAAGTTAGAAGCTAATTTTTATTTTATTTTATTTTATTTTTTTAACTTTTTTTTTATTTTTGAGACAGAGAGAGACAGAGCATGAATGGGGGAGGGTCAGAGAGAGGGAGACACAGAATCTGAAACAGTCTCCAGGCTCTGAGCTGTCAGCACAGAGCCAAACGCGGGGCTCAAACTCATGGACCCCAAGATCATGACCTGAGCTGAAGTCGGCTGCTTAACCGACTGAGCCACCCAGGTGCCCCTAGAAGCTAATTTTTAAAAGAAAACTTAATTTCACTATCTCAAATACATGACTGGCATTACTTTTCATGAGTAGGAAATAGGTCTGAAAATAAATATAACTACACATATTATTAATTTATGGGAATATACTATTACCTGTGAAAGACTGAGCCTTCAAGCTTCAAATCATGTCCTTTGCTGAAAAGGAGAAAAGCAGGTATTAGAGAAGTGTTAAAGATGTACAATTCCAGACTGAGAATTTATCCTTGGTGTCATCATAGGGATGAAAAGAGAATTGGAAAGGGAATAACTGTCTCACTATGTGATTCAATTTTATTTGCCAAACTTGTGTACCACCTAAAATTATCTGTGGCTTTTTTCAGTTGGGGAAACACTGCTCTAAGTCACCAGAGTTCTGTTGTAAACTTATCAGAAGTTCTAGGAAAAGCTCAGGAATGATTTGGGATGTAGTAACTGCAGGGATCAATAGGACACTTTGGAAACCAATGGTTTCCCCTGTTTCAGGGAGCATGTCAGGCACGGTGATATTGTAGGGCGGAGCTTCCAAGGGCTCCATTCCTTCCTGTGGAAGACTCAGCTGCAGCCCCTCTGTGCTTTGTTTTCCTTCTCCCTGACTGCTTGCCCCATCAGAGGTATAGCACCACACACATCACCTCTCCTTTACGGCCACCCCTTAGCTTTCAGTGCCTTGCATGATGTTCCATTTAAAACTCATTCCTTTTAGGGCCCTTCCTGTGAATAGTTATCCAGTATCTTTAGTATCGGTAGCGTATCAAACCACAATTAGTTGTAAGTTGTATCATTTACACCTGGATGAGAGCATGTGTGATAGCAACCAGTGTATTCTGAAGAAGGGGAATGCTTCAAGCATATAGAAGTGTGGAAGGTGCAGGCACGGTGGGTCATGCCTGCTCCCAGTGAAGGCCATGCAGGAATCCATGCCACTCTTACCCGTCTTCCCCTGCAGGGTAAGCCTTCTAACGCTCTCTGTGCATAGATCCCTAATGGGTCTTTCATCAGGTTTTTTTCTCTCTCATGGCCTAACCCAATTCTATGGCACATTGTTCTTAAGGTACAAATGAAATGTGAGTTTTCTTCCAGTCATTCTGGTGATGGCCTCCAGTTTCCGTATCACATGACAAAGCTTGACTTCAAGGGGCTGGGAGGATTAGAAGTAGGACCTGAGATCAGGTCCCTGGGTCTCATTTAGGCTAAATAAGTGCTAATTAGAACAACTCTTCTGTAGGTTTGGGGAGAAAACTAGGTACCAAATGAATATGGCAACAGTTTATAATTCAAGCATGACATTCACTTTGGAGAGATTTAAAACAAATTAAAAGCTTTCCCAAATGGTAGGAGAAACACAACTTTGGTGCAGGACAGGCAGATGACATGTAAAATTTAGGACAGATTGGCAGGCAGCATCAGGAGAGCATTTCTCAGTTACCAGATCCCTGGTCCTTGAACTGGAGGTTCATATGGCCACTCCTGGGAATGAGAGGGATTGTCCAGAAGCTGCAGTCCTAAAGGGTTTAGAGGAATGGGTAAATGATCAAGGCCAGGGTCCAGTGATCAGATTGAAGTATAAGATTTGATAGCAAAAATCAAACAAGGTTAGAATTGTCACTAGATACTGGAACAGGATTGTCTATCGGGAGGGGCAGTGATGGGGGAGTGAAGAGAATGTCAACTTGAGACTAGACATGTCCCGCACCAACCCCTTCCACTCCTGTTAACATGGATTTGTCATTATGGTCTTAGGAGGTAGTGAGAACCTTTATTTAAGGGAACTATGACCAAAAGAGAGGTATATTGTAAAAGAGGAGAGGGAGGGATAACAGCATGTAGAAGCGGATGGTAGGTTAGGGTCCAAACTTGAGGAGTATACTCTAAGAAAGGGCAGCAGGAAAGAACAGGCTGAGCGAGTCCACTGCCAGCAACTTGCCCTCCTTCCCCACAATACATGGATCAGATGATTCCCAATTGATGTGTTTTGTCTCCCTTTCTCTTATTATCAAACACTTTCTCCTTCTGTTCTTGTCCTTTCTCCATTTGGAGAGTCGTATTATAGCTAAATCATAGCCATTCACTGTTCTTTTTTGCTGCTTCACATTAAAACATTTACCTTTCTTTGTATACCTTTGCCATGAGTACCCAGCACTGACTCACTGACTTTGTTATCTATCTTTTAAGTGAAATGTTTTTAATGTTTATTTATTTTTGAGAGAGAGAGAGAGAGAGAGAGAGAGAGAGAGAGAGCGAGCTAGCAGGGAGGAGTGGAAAGAGAGGGAGACACAGAATCTGAAGCAGTCTCCAGGCTCCTAGCTGTCAGCACAGTGACCAACATGGGCTTGAACTCATAAACCATGAGATCATGACCTGAGCCAAAGTCAGATGTTTGCCATGTAAGTGCCACATAGGTGCCCCTTTATTACCTATCCTTAGTGGCACCCCACAGCCTGGCCATTTCTAACTTCAGGGACTATGGAAAGCACGATCTCTACACAAGTTAAAATGGGCATAATTGTACCAGCTCTTTCATCTAACAGGCTGCTCTAAAGATCCAGTGAGGGGCACCTGGGTGACTCAGTTGGTTAAGCTTCTAACTCTTGACTTTGGCTCAGGTCATGATTTCACAGTTCATGCACTCAAGCCCTGCTTTGGGCTCTGTGCTGATAGCAGAGCCTACTTAGGATTCTCCCTCTCTCTCTTCCTCTCCCCTGCTCACACTCTCTCTATCTCTCTCAAAATAAATTAAAAACAAAACAAAGCAAAACAAAAGTAAAGATCCAGTGAAATACAGGTGGGAAAGATCCATAAAATTGACAGTGCTTTATAATTCCTGGAATGTTCCTCCCTTAGACTCCTTTAGTTCATTGTCAGGTGCCTTTATTTTGCTCTGCATATGTAGGCCTAACTGTGGACTTGGTTTGCTCTGGCCCAGAGGAGGTGTCCTGGCTGCTCTGGAAGGAAGCTCTTTCCTCCTGGAACTGTTGACAGGGCCTCAGCTGCAGTGGTGGTAGCAGGTGGCGCTCTGATAATGTCGGCTCCAGTTGAGGTACAGGAAAACAGAGCAGCTGAAGAACGAAATCTGAGAGATAACAGGAAATGAAAAATGAGGCAAAGTTATATCTTCTGTTCCCTCATAAAGGATCCTGTGACAAATGGAATCACAGGCATCACACAAACTGCCTTGCTGAGCTACCGAAGGCCCAAGCTATCTTGACGGCAAATATCCGTCCTCCGGTTATCTGTGGGAAAATAATAAGCAAATTGTGTATGAGAAAGAGGGAGAAAGAGGGGAGACGGAAGAAGGAAAGAGAGGGGGAGATTTGCAGTTAATCACCAAATATAGCTACTATCTACAGAATGAAAAAATGGCCACCAACACCTCTACGGTGAAATTTAAATATTTAAATAAGGTCTGCAGTAATGCTGAAGTAGTGCTACTAACACATGGCAGCATTTGCTAAGTTGGTTTTTCTGGGTGAAATACAAATCACAAGAGTGTGAATTCAACCATAAGTGGCCATAAAAACACACTTTTGTTTTCTGATGTCCGTTGTCAAGGCATTCTTAATGAAAGAGGCCAACGTTTAGCCTTTTGAGTAATAATGTGAACATATACTTCATTCACACATTTTATAGTTAGCACTAGGTTTGAAAGTCATCTTTTCCATCCACATAATGCAAATATAAATGCATAAATGTGCATCCAACAAAAAATAATCTCTTTGGCTTTCAATTTATTTGAAAGTAAATCGTGATGCAATTGTGTGCCTGACAGATGCTAGATGTTTAATAAATATTTGTTAAATAAATTAGTGGACATACTCTTGGAAGGGCATGGTACCAAAGTAAATTCAGTTTGCCCCTTGCTATATTTGTATCCAGAAAAATCAAGTCAAAATGAATATTTAGAATTTTGAAAGAGAAACAATTTATAGAATGTGATCATGTACAGTCAGGGCTATTCTTGAGGGAGGTGGAGGGGGAAATGGAGGAATCCATTTGCCCCTTTGCCCGGAGTGGGGGTTGGTTATTATATTTTTTCAAGCACCATTTAGTAAACTGCTTACCCAGCTGAATGCGAACCTGAATCACCATAGAGGAATTTGGGTTATGGAATACTTCCAAAACAGCCTATGTGATGCATTGATTTGCTCTACCACATAGGGGAACATATCTGGGTCTCTGCAGGGATAACTTCACCTGAGCTCTGTGAAGCAATGGAAAATGTAGCTATCCCAATTTATCGTGGTTCATTACCGACTCTCCGTAATTGTCTGAATTGCAGGCCTATAAGCAGCAAAACCATTGGAGGGGCTGGAAAAATAGACTGTAACAATTTGGCGTATAGAATCTTTAGGTTGAATCAAATTCTGACAGTTTTGGGAAAATTTAACAGATTTGAAGAATCTTCCCTTCAGTCTAGTTAGTTCCTAATTTGTCTGTAACTGTTAAAAAAAATGGCCACAAGCCAAATGGTAGCCTCATTTTAAATTTTTAATTTTTAAGTGTGCTTCTTTGCTTTTGAAAGTAGACCTGCAATATATTTTAAATATGCTAGTTTAGTACCTTGCATTAGACAAGATTATACCTTCATCTTATTTTTCAAGGAAAGAAAAAGTGGAAAGATTTTTCAGGAAGAAAAGGTATTAGGACAATGTGTCCAGTAGCTTACGTGGATTAGTGTAACTTTCTTATAGGCAGATGCTTGAAAAGCTTTTTGAGGCTGTGTCCACTTACATAAGCAAATAGAATAATATATATTTAATTCAATGATTCAGGTAGTATCCTCTTTACCTAATAGCACAAAATTTGTCATTACAGTTTTTGGAAGCTCTACCCCTTTCTTACATGTGAGTATTTGTTTAAGAGGCCCTGAGGCCTTCTCAAAGTTATTTTCGAGAAGAAACTGAACAAGCCTTCAGTGTCCTCAAAGAAATAAAGTACTGTAGGTATGTGAAGGATGGGAGTCTTTTCAGATTCTGCTTAGTATCCAAGTCTTTGCTTATTGAAGAGTAAGCTAGAACTTTTAGGTTGTATTGATTTTAGAACAATAGACTGGACATTATTTGCAGAAATCGCTGTATGATTTTGGCTTGGATTTTTCTCTTGGACACTGTCCACAAAGAGTGCTCTTCAGACGCTTGTATTAGAATCACCTGGGTATTGTTACAATGCAGGGATCTGATTCTAAACAGGTAACTATGGAGTTTGGATCTTTGAATGGAAGGTTCACCAACCAAGACTTTAAATAAGCTCCCTAGGTGACACTTAAATATACTGGAGCTTGAGAGCTCCTTCTCCAGTAGCTTCAAAAAATCAATCTGGGTCTTGGTAGGGTCTACAATTATTTCGGACAATGTGCACAGTTTAAGAAAAGTATTACCATGCGGCGCCTGGGTGGCGCAGTCGGTTAAGTGTCCGACTTCAGCCAGGTCACGATCTCGCGGTCCGGGAGTTCGAGCCCCGCGTCAGGCTCTGGGCTGATGGCTCAGAGCCTGGAGCCTGTTTCCGATTCTGTGTCTCCCTCTCTCTCTGCCCCTCCCCCGTTCATCCGTTCATGCTCTCTCTCTCTCTGTCCCGAAAATAAATAAAAACGTTGAAAAAAAAATTAAAAAAAAAAAGTATTACCTTATTGAGAGTCAATCTTTTGACTCTTTCGAATAGTGACCCCCCCCCCAAAAAAAAAGATGTCCATGTCGTCATCCCTGGAACATATGAATAATATCTCATATGGCCAAGAATGTAATGAAGTTAAGGATCTTGAGATGACAGTGTTACCTACATTATCCAGGTGGTTCCTAAATGCCATCACACATGTCCTTAGAGAGAAAGGCACAAGGAAATAACACAGACACACAGAAAAGAAAGTGATGTAAAGACAGAGTAGAGAGAGACGTGGCCATAATAAGGTAAATACCAGAAGCTGGAAGAGGAAAGAAAAGGCTTCCAATGAAAGTCACCTCTGCCAAAACTTTGATTTCAGACTCTGGAACTTGGCCTCCAGGATGCTGAGAATAAATTTCTGTTATTTTTAAGCCATCTAGTTTGTGGTACTTGGTTATGTCAGCCACGTGAAACCAATACACAACTCCTGCTACTTAAACTAAAAACAGACTTTCTCAGAACTCAGATTTCAATCAAAAGCATCATTAAGCACCTATCATGTACCAGGAATGTAGCAGGACAAGGGTATGAAGGCAAGTCTGTGGCCTCTTGAAGACACAAATTGGTTTCCTTGGATCCTGTTAGTTATCCCTACTCAGACACAGCCCTCACAAGGTGGAAGATCTGGCCTTTGTATCTAGCATGGGCCCTGACACAGTTTTAGCTGTGTGAATAAAGGAAGTCAAATTAATACTTAGTTTCACATATTTTAAACTATAATAAGTAAGAGGAGGAAACACAAATTAATATACTACAGTAGTCAAAGGTTTGGTTCTAGGTTTAGACTATTTTTGAATTCTAGAGCCTCTGCTTATAAATTATATTGTCCTTGAGTAAGTTACTTCACATCTCTATGCCTTAATATGCTTATATAATGCATTACTATAGGCCTGTTAAAAGTATTAAGATTATTCATTTAAAATATTTATTTGGGTATTTGTGGCACGGTACACACTATGCTAATATTTTTATGTGGTAGTGGGGGAAGGCTTCAAAGGAGGTTATGGTTACAGCTTGATGGATGAAAAGAGGCAGCCTTATAAAAGGCTACATCTAGTTGAGGGCATGGCAGATGTGGAGAGCTTACATGGGGAAGAGTTTAATATGCTGGAAAAATTGAAGAAGGGCTCAAAGGACAAAGCTCTTTAAGAAAGTGGACAGTAGCATGAAATGGAGCTGGAGCAGTAATAAGGGTGGTGTGGGCCATGGAAGGGTGTTTGCAGTGGGGAATTATTAAACGTTTTGAGTTGATGAGTATGACATGATTTTAGCTAATATATATATATATATATTTTTTATATATATATATATATTTTATATATATATATATATAAAATATATATATTATATATATATATATATATATATATATATATATATATATATATATATATTAGATCAAGAAAAGAGGACAAGAAAGGAATGGGAGAGATCTGTAATGAGGTTCTTGCAGTAGCTGAAGGAGAAGTGATGGTATCTAGGATTAGGTTGTTGGTTGTAGGAATGGGACAGTTTCAGGTAGTTGGGGTATAGTGTGATGGTAGAAGGGATAGGACTTGCTGGTGGATCAGATATAGATTCAGAAGAAGGGAGCAAAGAAGAATGGTACTCTCTGGTTTCTGGCTTCGGAAAATGTGGGGATGGTGATGCCATTTACTGAAATGGGGAGCCTGAGCAAAAAACAGGTTTTAAGATAAAACCAAGAATTCTGTTGTGGACATGTTAAGGAGGCAGCTGGGTATATGAGTGTGAAGCTCAGGGAAGTCCATACTGAGAATATGAAGTTGAGGAAGTATCAAAATATAAATGTCAGTTAAAACTATTGGAATAAAGTAAGAGACTCTAGGAAAAAAGGGAAGAGAGGGTGAAACCCGAAAGGACCTCCAACATTCATCTCTCAGGAAGAGGACTATGAGCCTATAAAAAATACTGAGACAGAGAAGCCAAGGAGCAGGGAAGAAAATAAGGAGGGGATGGTGTCCTGGAGGTGAAGAGAAGAAGGAACACAGGAGGAAGGATCTGGGTTTGTTGCTATTGAAATATAGAGCGATTTCAATGGAATGATGGGAGGGCAACCAGACTGGAGCAGGTTGTTCTATGAAAAGGATGAGGAAGTACAGAGAGTATGTCAGACAATTCTGTTAACAGATTGGCTATGAAGGAAAGCGAAGAAATTGTACTATAGCTGGTGGACAACTATAAGGTAATGGGAAGCTGTTTTTAATTTATTTAATTTATTTTTTTTATTTTAAGATGTAAGAGGCATCATGTTTATGTGCTAATGTGAACAATTTGGTGAAAAGAATGAGTTCAATGATGTAGGAGAGAAAAGGGACAGCTGAGAATGGAAAGCTCTTGAGAAGGTGAGGGGATTTGTGGTGCAGAGCACATATGGATAGTTGCCTTGACAGAGAGACAGAAGGAAAAGTGGGAAGAAGGATATTTACAGTCAGTTAAGGGATTTGGACAGGCACATGTAGAAGAAACTCCATACTGGTGGCTCCTGATTTGCTCAATAAAGGAGAGGGTAAGATTATCTGCTGAAAGTGGTGAGGAGACATGAAAGAAGTACAAAGTGGTCTTTGATGAGAATGAAAACATGAGCATTGGGGAGAAATGCAGAGATATTGTCAGGTCAGGCTGGAAGTCTGTTTGAAGTTGGTTGCAGTGAATTTATTTGTAAGTGACTTGTTATCCAAGTTATGTGATCTATGAGCATAAATAAGACCATTAGGTTCTTCCAGGATTGGAGTTGGGAGGAAAATGTGAAAGAGGAAAAAGAAGTAATAGAGTTGAAGATGTTTGCAAGGAGTTAAGCATGATAAGGAACCATGAAATTAATGAAAGTTAGGAGGCAGATATAGGAAATAGATATAGGAGAACGGTATAGATAGAGATAGGAGGAGAGGATGGAAAGAAAGCAAGCCAAGAGATTAGACAACTAAATAAAAACAGATTCGTTGTTTTTGACGGACACTGTAGCAAGTGAGCTAGTTGGGCAAGATATTACAGCTGGAAGAGGATGGGATGTTCCAATAAGTGATTTAGAAGATTGCTGCCATTTTTGTTAATGACAAAGTCCAGGGACAGACCATGAAAGTGTGTGGTTGAGAAGTAAAGAGAAAGGAAACTGGAAATGAGGGGTCAAGGATATGACAACAGGAATTGGATGGGTCTTCCCAAAGGGTATTACAGCTTTAGTAATATTGGGATTGAGAGGAAGACCATTGTCCGGGTATTAAAGTCATTCATGAATGAGGGGCAATGGCCAGGAGAGTGTAGGAGCAGTAATGGGGGGGGGGGCAAAAGGGCTGTGTGGCTGGATGTGATAACCCATTATAAGAAGAGGAACATTAGTTACCTACAGTGGAATTCATTTCTCACACCTCTCCCCTCCTGACTGTGAGGTATGGGTTATATAGGAATAAATACCCTTCTTCTGTGAAGGTTAAGGGTATAGAGTCCTTGGTTCCTAGAGGCACTGGAAGTGATCTTGGTAAGGTAGTCTTGTAATGTACACATAGGTTGGGAAAAAGGCAAAGTGGATCATGGGCTTCAGGTTCTCTTTGGTCTAGTCAGTTGGAAAAGTAGTGGACGCTGCCCTGGAAGTGAGGGTGACATTAGTTTTTCAGTTTTTGTTAATTGACTTCTAAGTAAATGTTATAAATTTATATTTATAAAATAAAATCACACCACTTTTACTTTTTGGGGTTCAATAGAAGACTGAGAACAAAAGTTCCCCTGCTAAAACAAACAAAAAAAATTGAAGCCATTGGATTAAGTTATTGTTATAGTCATCTTAGGGGACAGAAAGAACTGTCATTGCTATAGCCATCTTAGGGGACAGAAAGAACGGATATATATACTGCACTTATACTTAAAATGCAAACTCAAGGTGAAATTCAGTTGCAATGGGTCCCCATGAGAAGTCTGATTTATTTTCTTGTTTCTGGAATTTGTTTTTTTTTTTAATTCAAATTTAAATCTTTATAGCAGGTGAGAAGAACTTTCTATATGAGAAGAATAAACGTTACTTGAGAGTTAGCCTTCTGACACGAGATTAAACAGTATGGCATTAGCATCCTTTTACCATGATAACTTGGAGTGTGCCTAAACAGTTTGAAATTCTTAAACAAAAGCTTATACCCATGGTGGAGGTAATGTTTTCCCTATAGTCATGTTGACTTTTGTAGTAAGGGCATACCAGAAACTGCCTAGCACAGAGGCTAAGAGGACTGGTTCTGCCACTCACAAGCACAGTGACTTTAGCAAACTCTTTTTAGGTTTTTGAGCCTTAAACTTTTCATCTGCAAGATGTAGATTGTAATAATAGCTATCTCATCATGTTCCTTAGTGCATTGAATGAAATAATCTGTAGAAATGATTTCGCCCAGTTCATGGTACATGAGTGCTCAATCAACGTTGTTTAGGATTATTACCATGTGTATAGCTTAGCGGCTACTGAGCACTTATTTGTGTCTGAATTTGAATCCTGGTTCAGCCTCTAAATATCTGACAGGTCTAGGGGAAGTACTTGTACTCTCTAAGCCTCAGTACCTGTATCATAAGGTTGTTGTCATTCTAAAGTGACAGTCCATAGAGCAATAAGAATAGTCTTGCAGAAAGTCTGGTCAGGCACAGAAAATCATTTTTTATGGCTACCTTCCTCCACCATCATACAAATGGTTGTTATCACACAGGTGCATCTCTGATCAGTGAGGGGATATTGGAGGTGTGTAGGAGTAGAGACAGTTAGGGTTGTGTGCAATCTTAATGTTCTTTGTTTCTGCCCCTACATTTATTAGAGTAGGATTTCACAGATTGCTCCAGAAATATCCTGGCCAGAGCCCTTCTCCCACCACCACTTCCTGACCTTTCCTTTAATTATCTGGTTCCCAAATCATGAGGTCCACATCCAAGTATAGAGCTTGAATCTGTAGACATTTTTCAGAAAAAGATCTGATTATCCTGCCCCCATCTTTCTCTTCATTCATTCAGAGTCAACCCATACCTTAAGGTTGAATGGAGTTAGTCACATCAGAGAGGAAAGGGGGTGGGTTCTGGGCAGAGGGAACATTCTGAATAAAGTAAAGAGATGAGAATGGGCACATTTCATTTGAAAAATGAAAGGGATTTCAGAAGGTTGAGTTTCACATGGGAAGTGTATGACAAAGGTTTAATACTAGTCTGAGGAGGCTGGCTAGGGACAAATTTTATAGGACCTTGTAAACCTTACAGAGATTTTTGTACTTTATTCTAAGGTTGACAGGAGACCCCTCCAATTTCTTCCATAAACATCATAGGGAAATGTGAGAATTAATTGTCTTAGGTGTTGCTTGATACTCTTGTTTTTTAAGAAAGGAGGCTCAAGGGGTGCCTGGGTGGCGCAGTCGGTTAAGCCTCCAACTTCAGCCAGGTCACGATCTCGCGGTCCGGGAGTTCGAGCCCCGCGTCAGGCTCTGGGCTGATGGCTCAGAGCCTGGAGCCTGTTTCCGATTCTGTGTCTCCCTCTCTCTCTGCCCCTCCCCCGTTCATGCTCTGTCTCTTTCTGTCCCAAAAATAAAAATAAACGTTGCAAAAAAAATTTTTTTTAAAAAAAAGAAAGGAGGCTCAAAAAACTGAAATAGAATTTTGACTTATTTACAAAACTATCCTTCTCTGCTTTCCTCTATCTTCCCCCTTTTCTCTATTTCCCCCTCTCCATCCTCTTTTCTTCTTTCTTCCATCTTCCGTTCCACTTCCTTTCCCTTCCGCCTGATTCCTTCTCTCTCTCTCTCTCTCTCTCTCTCTCTCTCTCTCTCTCTCTCTGTCTCATTTCTTTCTTTCTCCTGCATCTCATCAACCCTTCTTTGGTTTCATTATTTTTCATTGCCAGCCCCTAAGTAAGCAACCTCTCCTGCTTCCATGGGGAATGTGAGCGGCTGCTCTCTGCCTTCCCTGGGGCCTCAGTGTCCATCCCTCCTTCCCTGCTGACTGAAGTCTGTGTTTTATCGGCCCTGCTATTCTTGGCAAAGAGGCCAATAAAATGGAGATAACAAGTCCCAAATCCCAGTCTGCAGGGAAGCTTTGCCTTGTCAATGAGAGATTAAAAAATAATGGCTGGGGCCTCGGCAATGCTGGCTGCAGCCAACTTTAAAAAGTCCAGATCAGACCATCTGGGCTTTTCTTCTTTATTTTTAAGGCTTTTTTTTTTTTTTTTGACTCTAATCCTCCATAAGGCCTTGAATTTCCCTCATTAAGTTTTATGGTTTGGAAATGAAAAGGAAAAAGTAGGTACATGGTTCTTGACTCCTGAATTTAATCATCGAAGAGTCCCCTTTGAGGTCATCAGATTAACAATTAGATTGCACTTTGTCAAAAGCAAATAGAGTGGTTATGTCCTAGAGTTCAAAACCTGTGAGAGCTTCCTGTTTCCCAATTCCCTTCCAGGGGCTAGACAGAGGATTCTTCACCCGCTGGCCACTTTTCCCACTGTGAATTTAAATGTCTCCAGAGCACCAGGTCTCAGAATTAGCATTTTCTATGTAACTGCTTACTCTCTGGATGGGTGAATGCCATTTCCTTTTAAAAGTGCCAGAGTCCCTCACTATTATGCAAGTGCTTAGAGGAGGGCAAAGCCCAGAACACATTTCCCCCCAGCATTTCTACTTCTTTCCTGAATTCTGAAAGTTATAGGCTCTGAAAAGAGATGGTTGTATTCTTTAATGACTATAAATGAATCCTGCTGACATGACATCAGGAGGAAATAAGGATGGGTGAAAGGAATATATTTTCTCATTTGGGGATGGGGATTTTAAAGTCTATTTCTTCACATTGATCAAAAATCCTGATACACAATACCTTATCCCATTTCATGTCCCATGTCCCTCTCTTCTGGAATTCAGCATTCTTTTTAAATTTTTTTTTTCAACGTTTTTTATTTATTTTTGGGACAGAGAGAGACAGAGCATGAACGGGGGAGGGGCAGAGAGAGAGGGAGACACAGAATCGGAAACAGGCTCCAGGCTCCGAGCCATCAGCCCAGAGCCTGACGCGGGGCTCGAACTCCCGGACCGCGAGATCGTGACCTGGCTGAAGTCAGACGCTCAACCGACTGCGCCACCCAGGTGCCCCTGGAATTCAGCATTCTAACACACCATGCCCTCTCTTTCCTTGCAAGCACACAGACACATATATCTACAGAAGCCAGGTGAAAAACAGGAATGAGGAAGGAAGGTGGAGTTAGGCAGTATAAGGGAGAAGTGGGGACTGTGGACAATAGGATATTCCAGGCTTGGCTGGTAAGTTGCCACCGCCTGTCAGCTCCACCATAACCAGGCAAGATGGTAGACCCCACCGTGAATCCAGAGCTTCCAGTGTTTTCAAGAGAGGTTCAAAATCTTGATTAGTATATGAAGTCTCCCAGTGTTTAAATTGTGGCTCATTTTTAATTTTTTAACACCATGAAGTCCAAGCCAAACAAAACATACTTGTAGGTGAGATCTATGGACTGCCATTTTGTGACCTTTGATCTAGAGCAAATTTTATTTATAACCATTTTATCACAAAATTGTCTATATTGTTATTCAAATATCTCAAATTTTCTCTCTCATTTCTAAGTTCCTTTAACACTGGAAATATGTTTTCCTTAAACTATCTGGACCGTCTTTTGTAGGGTTGAACCTAGGATTGATTCTGTTAAAAACAAAGCAAAACGGGCACCTGGGTGGCTCAATGTTGGACTCTTGATTTCCCCTCAGGTCATGGTCATGAGATTGGATCCGCTTCAGCCCTGCTTCAAGCCCTGCATTGTTGGGCTCTGCACTCGGCATGGAGCCTGCTTAGGCTTCTGTGTCTCTCCCTCTCCCCCTGCCCCTCCCCAACTAGCACACGGTCTCTCTCTCTCTCTCTCTCTCTCTCTCTCTCTCTCTCTCTCAAAAAGATAAAAATTGGAAAACAAAAATAGAAACCACAGTGAGTCGCAGAATTAAATGCTTGGAATACACTATTAAGTGATCTTTGTGTGGTATATTGGAGGACAGAAAGATGGTGGGAATATGTCATTCTCTTCCTCTGTGGGCTTTGGAAATCCTACTCCCTCATTATTATAAAGCCAACTGTTGCCTTCTTAAAGAGACATTCGTCTGAGTATAACTTTGATTTCTTATCTTGTGGCTCTTCATGGTACTATGGTACATCTTACACTGTTGTTCCATATGGCAGTACTTCCACAGAGCAGTAGCCATTGTAATCTTCTAGAAACCTGTGTCACTGAAGGCTCATCTTGTCAGGCGTGAGATGGAGCACAGGAAGCTATGTCTTGAAAAAAAAACTCTCCAGGTAGTTTTTTTTTTAATTAATTAATTAATTATTTTTACATTTATTTTTGAGAAACAGAGTGAGACACAGTATGAGTGGGGGAGGGACAGAGAGAGAAGGAGACACAGGATCCGAAGCAGGCTCCAGGCTCTGAGCTGTCAGCACAGACCCTGATGTGGGGCTCGAACCCATGAACCATGAGATCATGACCTGAGCCAAAGTCAGACGCTCAACCAACTGAGCCACCCAGGTGCACCCCCCTTTGTAAAAAAAAATTTTTTTTTTTTTACATTCCAGGTAGTTTTGATGCACCTCTGATGAGGTGAAAGACAACTTCCATAGCGTCCACACCATAGTTTCATGCCCTCTTGTGGAGAAGCATTGTGGGTTTTGGGCTTATGATAATCAGAAATTAGCTACTTAAAGGATGTGGTCTCCTTAGTTCTCCCAAAGCAATAGCATACAAGATGAAATTCCTAGTGTGGCTTTATCTTCCTCCATTTCCTGCTTCCACTCCCAACTTTTAAACCCTATTATATACATTTATATGCAATAGCACAGAACCCAGTAATTCAAATGACAAACAAGAAAAGACAACGTGGACTACTTGTATGTATTTGTATGTGTGTACTTTGAATTTTTTTTTTTTTTTTGGTGGGAGGGTGTTCAGTTACTTAAAAGAGTCCTCTGAGTAATAGCAAATATATGTATTTTAAATCATTCAGTAGGAAGTTAGAATTCCCTATTCTCCCCACCTGTTTGAGACCAATTTATAGTTTCCAGCCTGGCCCAGCCCTGTTCTACTGCCTATTCCAGGTAACATTAATTTCTGTCTCTTGATTTTCTATAGTTCATGTAGGTTTTATCCCTCATCCTGCTTTGTATCATTAGCTATGCCAACTACTTTGCAAATCATCTGGGGCACATTGGATGTCTTATAAATCACTGGGCTGTCTCTCTTTCTCTGTCCCTCTGTGCTTAACAAAGTCTTCTGTGCTCTGCAGATACTCATTTGGTGGATGTTTCCATGTGATTTTTGTCTTCCCTTGGAAACATGTAGAGATAGCCCATGGTTTCTCACAGATGCTCATTAAGTACTGTGAATAGATACCATCAGGCTGTTGGGAAGTGGAGATGGGTGGAATTTTTCGTGTCCTTTATTCAGAGGTGTGGGGTCAATGATACCACCATCACATGCAGTACTGCTGTTGGAACTGAGATCTCCCAACTTTCCCTTCCATGCTCTTTACCTATAGCTGGAGGTAAAAACACTGGCTGTAGTGTCAGATGACTCCAACGTCTTCCTACCTTGAACATGTTACATATCTGCTCTGTGCCTCAGTTCCCTCTTCTGTAAAACATGGGCTGAAAATATTTTTCTAGAATTTCAGGGAAGGTCAAATGAGTAGATGCATAGTAAGTATGTGGCACAGGGCCTGGCATTTAGTAAGCATCTAGTTAGTACAGTTATTATAATTTTACCAGACTGTGCGTTAGCCAAACCTTCAGCCCCTGAAGTTTCCCCCTTCCTTTATCATTATCTCTCCTCCATCCTGTGTTCCATTTCAATGCAGTGCATTGCCTTCCCTGGCAATTGCAAAGCCTGAAATGATATGTTCTGCATGGTACAACTGATTACCCCAGAGAGAGAGGGAGCCAGATTTCAGGCATCAGGAGGACTTACCACCAAAGTTAGATGCCCTGAGATAAGTGGCTGATAATCAGAGGGAAAGCTTCAGGCAGGAAATGCCCTTGTTAAAACATGGTATAGTCAGTTAAGCATCTGACTCAGTCTCTGCTCAGGTCATGATCCATGTTCAGAGATTGAGCCCCGAATTGGGCTCTGTGCTGACCTGCTTGGGATTCTCTCTCTCCCTTTTTGCCCCTTCCCTGTTCATGCTCTCCCTCTCTCTCAACATAAACTTAAAACAAAACAAAACAAAACCCATCAGATCAAGGGGATGGAAACACAATATCCAAGAAAGACACTGGTCAAGTTGGGAAGTCAGGTCAAACTGAAGGGAAGTGTGTACCAGGTTGTGTCATAGGTCAGGATTGCAGATGGAAGAGCTGTGTGGACCCAGCAGCTTTCATCTAATGCCCGGGGAGTCTCAGAGGGATCAGATTCATAGTTTGTGGTCTGGTTCCACCCAACCTGGTTAGCTGGCCACAGAGAAACCTGCTTATGTTGTAGAGACTTGTTCAGTGACTGCTAACTGGTCATATAATGGGCTCAAAAGTTAAACATTTACATTGCATGAAAATACAGTTTGGACTCTGTCTCATGATATAAAAGGCTCTGCAAGGTAGGCCTTGCTCATCTCATGTCATGCTCTTTTTTATAGACTGCCCTCTGGTAGGGTGAATCACCACTCAGTTATGGAGCACACCAGCCCCATTGCTACCTCACAGCCTTGACATGTGTTTCTCTCTGCTGGAACTCACCTCTCTCTATGACATCTTTGGTCTTTAATAAGCCTCTAAAGTAAGTTAAACCCCTTACCTGCTTTTGCCAGGTCACTGCTTTCAACATTTTCCTTTTTTCAATTAAGCAGATTGTACCCCAATTTATATATTTCTCCCTTCCTTCCTTCCTTCCTTCCTTCCTTCCTTCCTTCCTTCCTTCCTTCCTTCCTTCCCTCCCTCCCTCCCTCCCTCCCTCCCTCCCTCCCTTTCTTTTCCTGTTACCACATTGGAATAGAAGCTCTATGACCACAAGTGTAGGATTTATATATTTCTCCCTTCCTTCCTTCCTTCCTTCCTTCCTTCCTTCCTTCCTTCCTTCCTTCCTTCCTTCCTTCCTTCCTTCCTTCTTTCCCTCCCTCCCTCCCTCCCTCCTTCCCTTTCTTTTCCTGTTACCACATTGGAATAGAAGCTCTATGACCACAAGTATAGGATCTGTCTTATTCACCATTTTATCCCCAGGGTCCAGCCTGGCAATTGGTGCTCAATTTTTAATGAAAGAATAAATGAATGAATAATTTGCTTTTCTTTTATTAACACCCGGGAAATATAAGCACTGTATCAGTTGGGAAGGTACAGAGGAACCATTCTGCTCTCAAATTATAACTGCTTTTGTTTATGCTGCTTGCTAGCCTGTCTATGATGCACAAGGACAGTTAGCTGAGAATACCACTTTGTTTAAGGGAACATATCCAAGCAAGGCAGAATACAAAGGGTCTTTCTTTAAAAAAAAAAAAAAAGTCAGTCTAAGAATAAAATAATTATTTTGGAGGAAATGGCAGCAAATTATCTAGATTTTCAACTTAAACTCCCCAGTTCCCTGAAGATCTTTTTCCCTTTGCTAATGGATTAACTCTAATGGCCCACCATAATGCGATAGCAGCAAGCTTGTTGGGTGGTAAATATCCAACCTTCGTTTCTAAAAACACCGGGGGAAGGAAATCATGCTCTGAAATGGAGCCAGCAGTTACACTTGCCAGGCTAAGAGTTACAAGGGCCGTCAGGCCTCCTGCTTTAGGGCACAAGTTGGTCACCAGCTGGGCTCAGAAGAGATTGCTCCAAACCCCCTGCCCTGACATTGCACAATTAAGTGCATTTCAGTAAGGACTTTTGCCTTTTTTTCATACCATTCCACACTGGCTACTCTCAGAGGCGAGATCCTGGGCTGGATGGACCATTGGTCTGGCTCCACTGGGGCAATTCCCGTGCTTTGATGGTCTTAAACAACCTTGCTGAGAGATAAATGGGATTCTAAGAGGATTTTGAGATAAATTCCCACAGCTATGAAGATAAAAAACATTTGACTCCAGTTTTGATGTAGGCAGCAGCCTCAAATATTTAAAGTCATTTGCTTCATTTATTTTCTCAACTGTCTCCACACGTGCTAAAGGACACAATTGCTCTGCCTAGAGTCATTTCTCTACTTAGTCCTCAGAGATTCTTCACTAGGGCTTCTGCAAGCTGATGCATCTGTAGAAGTGACCATAGGTGAATTTCCTTCTTTTGGATGCTTATTGTATCCTTGACTCTGTTCTCTCTTCCAAATTGTACTGTGTATTTAAGCTCAGATTATCTCTATCAACACATGATTTTCAGTATGTGTTGTTTAATATGAAAACTATGATGGAAAACCAGCTTTTTACTAAGTGATTTTTGTTAGGCATTTGAGGCCTAGATGATACCACATTTTTAAGACAAATCATAAAAGGTAATCACTTCTGGTTAAGCTTGCTTTGAGATCCTTGGTTAATTAATTCAACCCCCAAATGGGTTATCTATTAGGTGCTGATGTTGTTGGTGACTGCTGTCACAGAGATGAGGTGACACTATAGTGTCAGAAGGGAGTCATTCACTCCTAGGTCTAAACCCAAGAGAAATGAAGACATATATTCATGCGCAAATGTTCATATCTGCATTATGTAGAATAGCACTCCCCCATAAAAGGAAATGACCACTTGTCCACCCACTGATAAATGGATAAACAAAATGTGATATATCCATGCAATGGCATACTATTTGGCAAGGAAAGGAAATTACGTACTGATACATGCTACAACATGATGAAACTTGAAAACATTATGCTAAGTGAAAAAAGTCAGATGCAAAAAGCACATATTGTATGATTATATTTATATGGAATGTCCAGAGTAGTCAAATCTACAATCTGTGATAGGGACAAAAATAAGGTTAGTGGTTGTCTGGGGTTGCTGGAAGGAGGAATGGGGAACGACTGCTAATGGGCTTCTTTTGGAGGAGGGGTGGTATGAAATCAGATTGTGGTGATGCTTGTACAACTTTGTGAATATACTAAAAACCACTGAATTGTACACTTCAAAAGGGTGAATTTTATGGCATGTGAATTATATCTCAATAAAAATGTTATAAACAATAAGATACTCAGTAAGCAAGGAAATAGATAACAGAAACATTAGGTAGTATAATGAGCTCCATTTAACCAGATGGAAAATGACCTTAAAGGGGGGTGCAGTTTTAGATTAGGGGGTCAGGGAAGGCCTCTCTAAATGAAGAAAAGGGTCCTGTTTTGTGAAAGTTCTGGGGGAGGTCCATTACAGAAAGAAGGAACATGTGTAGTATGTTTGAAGCCTGCAAGACGGCTATTGTGGCAGGAGCAGATGAATAGGGGGAGAGAATAATTCAAAATCAGTTCAGAGATCTTGGCAGAGACTACTCCTGGTAGAGCCTTGCAGTATATGGCATGTAGTGTTTATTTTATTTTGATGGGAAACCACTGGTGAGTTTTAAGCAATGGTGGGATATGATCTTATTTATGTTTTTAAGGAGACAGCCATTTCTGTGATGTAGAGCATGCTTACAAAAGCAGAGTCTAGGTAGCCGTCTTTGCAGTATTCTGCATCATGAGTGAGGTAGCTTAGACCATGCTGGGAGCAGGGAAAACAGATGTGGTCAGCTCTAGAAATGTCCAGAGGTGGAGCTGTCAGGACTGAAATAGATTCATGATTCAGAAAGCTTTTATTAGTTGTAACAGAAAGCTAAACACATATTCACAAAGACATGTACAAGATTTCATAGCAGCACTATTACTGATGGCCCCAAATGAGAAACTCCCCAGATGTTCAGCAACAGTACCATGGCTAAATACATTATAGGGTATTCACATAGTGGAATATTATACCAGAAGTGTTAAGGGAAAGAAGTGTTACCAGACTTCATTCAGTATTATCCCCTGTATACAAAGCTTGAAAAGGCTCAAATAATGTACAGCGTTAGAAGTCCAGAACAGTGGTTACTCTTGCCAGGGTTGGTGACAGGATAGGGCACAAAGGGGAGCTTCTAGGGCTATTGGTAATGTTCTATCATTTTTGGGGTGTGCTAATTACCTGGGTTCTGTTTTTGAAAGTTTATCAAGCTGTACACTTGATTTTTCACTTTTGTGTACGTATATTGTACATCAATAAAAAGTTAAATAATGGGCCTAAATTGTCAAGTGAATATTTAATAAATTTAAATAAAAGCACAAATTTTCATGTGAATATTTATTAAAGATTTATGGACAGTTCTGATTCTAGACTCACAAAGTGCTTGAAGTTTAGCTGTTTTGAATCTATAGCATGTGGAAAGTATTTGAGAGTTCTGGTTAACTAAATGATTGGTATGATAATATAACATGATTACCAATAATAAGTGTGTACAGTTTTGGCTCCATTAACAATGGAATGTTATGCCTTGTGGCATTGTTTGTACATCTCCGTAGCCATCATGATCATCTTCTTGGTACATAGATTCCTAGGTGTAGGGACTTTTTTGTCCCTACATTTTTATTTTATAAAGGATTCTTGATTTGGGAGTGGAGCTTTAAATGGTTTAAAACCTTTATTTGTTAATCCATTTATTCATTCATTTATTTCCTTCTTTCTTTATTTAATAAATGATTAATAATAAATGAGTCTAGAATATGCAAACACTGTGTTGGTGCTATGGACACAAAGATGATTAAGACATTGCCCTATATCTTTTTTTTAAATATTTTTTTAATGTTTTATTTATTTTTGAGACAGAGAGAGACAGAGCATGAGCAGGGGAGAGGCAGAGAGAGAGGGAGACACAGAATCCGAAGTAGTCTCCAGGCTCTGAGCTGTCAGCAGAGCCTGACACGGGGCTCAAACTCACGAACTGTGAGATTGTGACCTGAGCCGAAGTTGGATGCTCTACCAACTGAGCCAACCAGGTGCCCCTGTCCTAAATCTTAAGGCAGTTCTATATTAATAGGGGTGAGACAGGTTAAGTGGATGACGATAGCATACAGTGGTGAAAAGCAATGAAGTTTGGTGTTCACAAAGTAATGGTATTCAATGATTAGGGCCCTATATCCTCTCTAATTCTAGTATTTTATATTTGACATATTCCTGTTTGGGGAGTTGGGCCAATGATTATTCCTCCCATTTTATAGATGGGAGACTTTTAGACAAAAAGTAAAGAATTTATCCAAGGTCACCAAACACAGGTGATAGTTGTTCTCAAGGCTTTTGTCTTGTAGTCCTTGCTCTTCTCTGGAGACCAGGAAGCCTACCCAGTAACCCTGAGTACATCGTTATTTCCTTGGAAACAAGTACACAAAAACTCCCTATTGATTGTTTTATCAGTTTCTAGCAGATAAGAATTGGTGCTGACAGTAATTCAAAGTATTAGCTCTTTGTGAGCCAATTTATTGTGCTTGTGACAAGGCAGTGCTTAGGGGACCTAGAGATTCACTGGGTTTTATTGTAAACCCTTGGAGTCAATGCAGTATGCTGTTCTTTAGTGGAGGCAGATTAGGGCTGTAAGCATTATAAACTACTGCACTCACTCTAAGCATGGTTTGGGATTCCAATTCCACTCATCAGTAAGCAAAGCAGAAGACAGATTATGAGTAAGGTTGACAATAGTTCTGGGTTTTAAGTCTGTTTGGGCCTGGGGGACTATATCTTAAGAATAGTACTTCTTTTCTTACTAGAGTCTTAGTGACCTTTTAATTTTTATCTTTAAGCAAAATATTTCTCAGACTCTTCCTTAGTTGAAAAAAAAATCTCTGATCAAAGTTAAAGTATGAAACAGAATCATACCAGTGGTACTCTGGTAAAGTGCAGGTGAGGTAGGAGATCAGAGGTCTCATAGGAGATTAGAGATCATATACTTTGTGCCATTAGCCACCTTTCAAATTAGCATCTCATTAAATCCTTTATGTATATCATCTCATTTAATCCATTTCTGGCTTTAGCTGTGAGGGCACAAGTGGGTGCCTCACCCAGACTGGGTTTAGGGCACACTCACTGCTCTTAACTCCATTGCCTTCTGTGTCTCCCTTTGAGGCAGAGGGGAAGGTCAGGGCATCATTCCACAGGCCTCTCTCTGACTGAGCTCATCTTGTCACTGAGCACATTTTGTCATGGCCACTGTAAGTTGTACTGGACTCTGATGGGGAATCTCCCTCCAGAACCTCAAACATAGGGCAGTGCTGACTTCAGCATCATTCTTCTGGAACCATGCAACTCACTTTTTCCCTCGGGAGGACCCCAGGGACTCTGAGTTGAGCACATAGTCTGCCCAGTGACTCTTCCTCTTCCTTTTTCAGGGAGCTGTCCTTTCTATGCCACTTTTCATAAGGCTCTATCTCTAGACTCCTGGCCCTGCTCTGTTGAATGAAAGCCAAAACAACTTAGGAATTCCTGTCAGAACGAATTTCCTAACTTAGGCCTTTCCACTGTATCTGAGGGAGCCGCCTTTATCCCCCATCACCCTGTGCTCCACAGACAACACCTCACTTTCCTGCTGCCTCAATAACTTGGACAGTGATTCTGAAACTTTAGACTAAAACATGACTTTGAGGTCTGTTATATGTGCTGACATCAGGGTGTCTCTGTAGAGTTTAGCTTGGTAGGTCTGAGTTGGGGCCCTCCACATCACACAACCAGGTGATTCTTGTGTATGATTTTAGGGTTATGTTTCCAGAAACACTGTTAGGCCTTGGAGAGCCACTGCTATTACATCTGTGAGAAGATCTCCCTGTTTTTTGGGAATTTTTATTGACTAATGTTCTTGACCTAAAAAATACAGATAGGGGTGCCTCTGTGGCTCATTGGTTAAGTGTCCAACTCCTGATTTCGGCTCAGGTCAAAATCTCAGGGTCGTGGGATCGAGCCCCGCATTGGGCTTTGTGCTGAGTATGGAACCTGCTTCAGATTCTCTCTCTCTCTGTCTCTCTCTCCCTCTCTCCCTCTGCCCCTCTCCCACTTGTGCTCTCTCTCTCTCTCTCTCTCTCTAAAATAAAATAAATAAAATATTTTTAAAAATACAAATAAACACTTTATTTAAGGAGAAAGAACAAACTCTGTAAGTGAATGTACACAACACTACTAGGCTTTCCATTTCAGATTTAGTGCTTAGATTAGGGAGTCAAGATGACTTGATAAAATTAAGTAATTTTCAGTGTCCTCTCTTCACTTTGGTGCTATGAAGATTAATTTCATATTGTGGAGCAATCTCCAGCCACTTCATTGAGAATGTACACAATAACATTTGATGTTTGTGGCTTACCTGTCCAAAGAGAGAGGCATCATCAGCATCACTGTACAAATCAGAACACAGAACAGGTTATAACTCTGCTTACCTGGAGGAGGTTTCTTCCTTATCAGAGCCTAAACTTAGCTCCTTTGACCACTTCATCCAAGTAGGATGTAGGCCGCATCCAGCACCTCACCTGGCAACTTGTTTAAATATGTTGACTTGAATTTTTAAGTAAGAAATATGAATCCAATTCAGCTTTCTTTTCTTCAACCAAATAAGCATGCTGGATAGTTCAAGCTTACTCTATGAAGTATGATAATCATCATTATTAAGAAGAAAATGACATTTCTTAATTTTGTTGACATGCCTTTGCTTCATCAAAATACAGTAATAATGACTTTGGAGTAAAAATCTAAAAGCTGAGCGTGTTGGGGTCTCATTCGAATCCTCATTGTCATGTTCAAGGAAGCTCCCAGAAGAAGTGCTTGGTTAGAGTGACTCGCTCTGCTAATAACAGAGGGGGCTCAAAATTGCAATCTTAGATTGGAATTTACCCTGTGCTCACACTGTATGTTCTATTGCCAGAAGTTGGAAAGGCTAAAATTACCATAAGCTTAATGGGAACCATTTAATCCATTTCATTTCTTGCAGATAGAATATCTTGAAACCATCTAAGAGATCCACAGGAAATTTCCATTGCAAAGCAGAGAGAGTCCTCTAGGTAAGGAACCAGTGTTTGTTAAAGTTTGGGTGCAGGGCCAGGTGTATCTTATCATTCTGTTCCTTTGCCAAATCACCCGCATTTCAATAAATATCAAAGTAGTGTTGTAAGTGCATTTGATGAGGAGTTAGGCCTAGAAGTAGTCTATTCCCTGCCACTTAGGAAGTATGACCTTGAGAAAAAAGCATCTACACTTTAACTCTTGTTTAGAGCATCAGCATTTAAGAGCATTAAGTTTTGATTCAATAGAACTAGATTGAAGCCAATTTCTGCCACTCACTGCCTGTGTGATCTTGAGAAAGTAGCTCAAATATTTAAAGCTGCAGTTCCCTCGTCCATCTGAGCATCCTTGTAGTGCTGTTGAAATAATTGAAATAGCTAATATGTAAAATGTGCCCTGAAGAGTGCATGACATAGAGGAATTTTCAGCAGAGGTTGCTAGTAAAAGCTATTTCAGACATTATTTCCTGCTTTGTAAATGTGGAATAATAAATCCCCCTTGCTTAGTTTCTTTTTTTTGGTCTATATAAATAAGCAGTTATGTAAATAGATGGGTTTTAGAAACTGTAAAGTGCTGCATCATTTCAGTTTTTTTTCTTCTTAGTATTAGTATTGAGGCTGCTAGGCAGAAGTAGCTTTGTTACAGATGCTGTGGGGCACCCAAAAAGAGATGTGTATTAACTGTTCAGTGACACTGGGGCCCAAGGCAAGAATATATTGAATGCCCAGGAAACAATGGCAAAGGAACATATGACATGAGAGTGACATACATGTGAATGCCGCCACTGCTGAAGGAATTTACAGTGGTCCAAGGGGTGATAAGAATGAAGTCCCTGGGATGGAGAAAAGGGATGAGGGGAGCGCTCAAGACAAACAGGGGCCATGGCAAATTACTTGCACTTTCTATAGAGACTGCTGGTACAGATGCCCCTGGCCTATCCTGAGGTCCTACCAGCAAAATTGTGGCAACCTTATAGGATGGTTTTCCTTCTTTCTAACTTTCAGTTACTGTGCTCATTCCCTTCTATTCAGAGTTTATCTCTTTTTGCTTGCCCAGCCCCCCTGAATCCTCTTAATTCAAGGTTTAGAGGAAGTTACTGATATCTTAGCAGGGATTAGTTCAGTGTTTCTGGAAGCATTTGCAATTTAAGAGTTTCTCTCTAGGTAAAAAAATTTCAAGAACTGAATTGATTATGTTAACATTTTAGGAGACAATGACAACCAGCCTGGAATACTTTACTAATGATGTTTAAGCCATAGGTATCCAGTGAGGAATGTGCTATTTATGCCAAGGCTCAGCTTTCCTTGAAGTGAAGGGAAAATGAAAACAGGAAGCTTTAGCACTAGGTAGGACTTTGCTTTGGGGCCTTTTCTTATTACTGATCAATAAATAAGGTCAAAGTTACTTGGTTTAAAAAAAAAAAAAAGCTCTCATGTAAATTCCAGTAAGCCTTTAGCCATGTGACTCACTGCATTCTCCCTCATTCAGAATTCATTTTCTTCCATACCTATATTTGATTTCAATTAAAAAAAAAAGACAGCTTGCTTAATCTTTCCCACAAACTGATATGGTGTATACCTGAGTGAACGGGACAATTTTCCTTATAAATTATGTATAAAGTCCTCAACTGCCGCCTCTCTCTTAGAGACTCAAAAGAAAATTCAATTTCTCTTAGCTTATTTTTTCATGGTTCTTGGGATATTCATTTCAGATTTTCCACTCATTTTTATAAATGTCTTATTTATTCAAGCTCTTCATAGAGGAAAGTAATGCTGTGCATTGCTGATTTTATTACTCTGGACAGGTTACAATATCTTCTTCGAAGTTAGCACACTAATTGATTTTAAAGTTTCTGTAAATATTGAGAGATCTTGCCACACGCTTATGAGGGGGATGTGTGGCATAGTGGGAGGTGCTCTGTCCCATTGAGCAGTGGGACATTCTGACTCTAATCTGTCCTCCATCCATTCCTTACCCTGGAAATGTCTCTGGGCTTTAAATATCTTCATCTACAAAAGGGCAATGCCTTAACTGCCCTAAGACAACACAAAAAAGGCCACTAGAACAAAAGAACTCAATGTCTGTTTCACTCCTATAACATAGGCTTTATTCTAGAAAATTCTTCTGTGGTTCCTCTGGAAGTCTTTTGGGTGTCTTTCATGATTGTGCTCATAGCTTCTATTCACATAGACATAGCTTTAGTGAGAATCTTCAGCCACAAAAGTCAGAGATGAGAAAGGTAGCAAACTGATAATTGTTTGCCATGGTGACAAAATGTCCTTCAGCCATGGTTTCAGGTCATAGGATACTCTAAGGCCAGCCTGGAGGAGGGTCTCCAGGGTGGTGGGAAGAACTGTGTAATGAATATGAGGAGCCATAGGCCAGTATTTCCTGGTCTGTATTTAACTTAGTTTGTGGCCATAGCTGACTTTGCCTTCGTTTCCCTCATTTGAAGTATCTTTTTGTTTTATATTTTCTTCTATGACCAAGCTCCTTTAAAAAATGCACATAGGAATCCAGTTTTAATTTAATTTTTTACTTTTTAAAATCAGGGCCTTTTCTTGCCTTTCTTTGCAGTGTATATTTTTTTCCTTTCTTTCCTTTGTTTTTTAAATTTATGAAGTAGATTTTTATATGCTGCTATTGTTTAGTTCCCTAGTTCCTCTGAAAAGCATTTCCTGACCCAAACATTTGTCTTGGCTGACCTCTATTACTTGCTTTAGTACTTTTATACTCTTAACTGCACAGCTGCATAGACACAATCCCACTGGAAATGCTGTGCTCCATTCCTATATGCTTTCCTGGTCTAGAGGTTCCAGAAAACCTGGCTGATCATTTCACCAAGCTAGCCTGGCTATGGACCCCCTTGCCTCCCCTCTACATTCCTGAAAAAATAAATAGGTATAAAGTAGTAGACAAGCTATGGCCATGGAAGTTTTGAGTAATAGGCCCTTTCCTATTTTAATTATTTAAGTCTAATAAGAAATAAGATGTATCTCTTCATAGAGAATCTAGTAACCTTGGGACCACAAAAACTTGTCACATTAATACACTGATTTGCAAACATATCAAGTCAAGAAAGTAAAAGAGAGAAGTCTCAGGAGTGTGATACTAGAGATGAGACTTAAGAACCAATAAGAGAAATATATAAGAGAAAAGATGGAGAAAAAGTTCTAAACCAATCTAAACAAATTTGAAATGAATTTATTTTTTCTTTGAAGTGTCAAAGAAGTTTGAATACCTGTTCAGTATGACATTAATAGCTTTGCTTCATTTCATGATTGCTTTTGCCTCTTCATGCTAAACAACTCATAATTGTCTTAATTTATTGGCTATAGGGCCTTTGTACACTGTGTAAAGTAGAAGAAGACGTAGGGCTAACCTTTCTCCATAGCCAGCATGCTGTGGGGGAGACAGAGAGAGAGAGAGAGAGAGAGAGAGAGAGACAGACAGACAGACAGACAGACTGTGGTGCTGTGCACATGACCCATATTCCCTGGGACACAGCCCCCACATGGGAAATAAGAGGAAGTTGAATGGGCAGGGAGCCATTCTCTGTAGTCCTTTGAGCTCTCCTGTTCTCTTATTCTTTTAACAACTTGTGTTCACTGTTCAGAGAAATTCTACAATTGTATTCCTTAGATTCAGAAATACTTTTCTACTCTGAGTCGGCAAATATAAACATAGTCATAAAGAGGAAACAGGTTATTCTCTTTCCTGTGAATCAAGGGTGAGAAGAAACAATTTGAGGTCCAGTATGGGGACAGTTAGTTAAGTCGTATTTAGGGAAGATTTTTCTGGCAGGATTCCATGGTGTAAAATACGGTTTTAAAAACAGAGCTGGAGAACAACGAGAATATATATGGTTCATCCGCCTGGGATATTTGAGATACATACAGATCTACTGAAGGTAGAAGGGTGGAGGAGATAGGCATCCAGGTGAAGAGCTAACCACTCACAAGCCCAAGTCCAAGCAGAAGCAAAAGCAAAAACAAAAGTCAACTTCTGAAATACGTCATGTTTTGAGGATGGGGCCGTGCCTTCCATTTTAGAGGTTCTACAACTTTTCTTTCAGGTGTTGACATGCATATAGTAAGTATTTTTAAAATAATTTGTTGAATTTTAATTTATTACTGGAAACAACCAATGATGAATTATATCACATTAAACGTAAATGAATCCAGTGAGACATGTCATTGGTATTTGAGTCTATGAATAGATCCCCCTTTCACATCAGACAGGGCCTTCTTCTGTCGGGCCCTTGTTGGAAGGCTCTAGCTTTAACACTCTCAGGCCATTTCCTCAAGTTTCAGCTCCTGTAGCATCTCTGATGAATGCATTTTGACTAGGGCAGGAGGCTCAGCAGCGTAATGGCTCTAACATTTCTCTGCTGCCTTTTAAGTCATAGCTCGGTGGTCTTGCCCTTTCCTATTTCATGGATTTGCTTTCTCCATTTGTTCTTAGTTGATTAGGAAATTGCTGAACACAGAACTTCTGCCTGTCCATAAATATCACCCAAGTTACACAGCATGGGGAGAGAGCTGCTATTTGTTTGGTTCACCGACTTTGGGACTTTTTGCAAATTAAAGGATTTGAAAGGATCTAATATGGCCATATCATCAGATAAATCTTTGGGGTCATGTTCTCCCCTTGGGGTTTTCATTTAAGTTAGTGTAATAGAAGGTATACTCGGGCATCCAAGGACAGGAATTAGTCCACCGTGAGTAACCAGATGCCACTGTGTGGGGGATGAGCCTCATTTTTGAGTGGGCAGCTTTGCTTTGTATTTCAGGATTTCAAATTGTTATGCTCTACTGTGCAACATGGTTTCACTTCCTAGAGGAGTTTAGAAAAGGAATTGCTGTTTTTATTGGCACTCTGTCACGTGTTTTCCTTACTGAAAGATAGTGGGCTTTTGAGATGTAGCTGGATTTCGCGGTGATATTTGGAATGGATGAAATTTAGTAAGTTTAATGAAAAATTTGTTGCATGCTGTCTGTGTAGTCTCAGGTCTGTATTAGGTTTTTTGAAGCTGGGAAAAGCTTCGTTTTGAAAGGAAGTTAAAATTTAGTTAGAGACAAAATCATACATACAGGAAACCACAAAGAAGGCAGAAGTATCCACAGAAGTGCTTATCTATGTGGTCACAGATGGAAGGGATCACAGAAACCCAAGAAGCTCCATGATTAGGCTGGGGAAGTGGCCCCTAAGGAATTAGTCATATTTTACACATTTCCAGCTGATTGATGGACCATATATTATAGGAAAATAACATTATCCAAAACTCTGCAAGCTGTTTCTAATTGCAGCCTTGCAACAAGAACCGTTTGAAGTTCCTCAGAAGTTTTATCTCATTTACAAAGCCTTTGTCTTGAAAAATCCAAACAACTTAGCTCTCTCCCCTTCCTAAGAATATCTTAATATTTGTTTTCATGCATTTAGGTTTTTGTTTCAGTAAGATAATCTGTGTAAAGCATCTTAGAAGAGTGTTTGGCATACCAATTTTTTGTAGCCTTCACTGTTATAATTTACTAATTTCTACATGTACATTATTGATTGTGGTATTATTTTTGTGTTGATCGAGACCTGTTTATTTTGTTTCTATTTGAAGGAACAGTACTTTACTCGTTATAAGAAAGTATACACACAAAAAAGACAAAAAGTGCACCCCCCCACTCCCTCTGTCATGAAGGAGCTTCACAGAAAAGGAAAAATTAAGGATGTGAAACATTTGAAAGATGAGTATTTAACTGTCTCACAGTGCACAGTGCTCTTGGAAATAGAGTGCACAGTGTTCTTGGAAACGACAGAAAAGAGCAAAAGCTATTAGATTAGAGAATGAAAGATTTAGGACTTGAGCTGGACTTAGGACTTAAGCTGGACTCTTAAATGTTGGCAGACTTTAGAGAGGCAGAAAGGATGTGGCATGTGACTCCAGGTTTTAGAAGAGCAGCTGGATTTGCCAAGAATATTTGTTAAGCATTCAGAAGGCACATTTGTAGGCATCACGAAAAGAAAAACAACGGGGGGGGGGAGCAAGAAAAGGAACTGACATTTACTATTTCATTTTAATTCTCACAATTAAGAGTTGGGGTGGAAGTATTCCTATTTTACAGAAGAGATAACTGGGGCTCACAAAAAATAATGGCAGAGTTGGTTTCAAGCCTGAATTCTTATAACTTTGAAATCTGGTCTATTTTGTCCCTCCATGCTGCCTTCCACACCCTGAGAATAAAAATAAAATGTGCTCTCAGATTCTGAGAACCCCACATTCATTCGACAGTGGGAAAAAAGATGCAGACCTGGAAAATTACCACACAAGGCAGCCCATTGTGGTCAGAATAGGAAGTTAGACAGATTCATGTGCTCAGGGTCATCAAAAAAGGTGGGAATTGGGTTGGGCAGTAGGGAGATGGAGCTTAGATGACTTAGGGCTGAACTAGATTTTGACAGATTTTATATCAGCCTGAAATGGTGGCCAACACAGGAATTTATGAACTTTAGTAATCTGAGTGTCCTGTACAAAACAGCAGGTCTTGTCTGCTGCTCCTGGCCTTGCAGGTATGTTTCTTATTTAGAACCCAAACAAATAAGTTCGGGTTGTGTGGGACAAGGTGGTGTACTTAGAAAAAAATACACATGCCCAGAAAACAGAAGCTCGAGAGCCTGTTTATCAGCCCTAATCAGGTCTGGGAGAGGGAGGGGATTGCTGTAATGGAAATAAGTAGAATAGGCAGTTTTATGCCCTAAGTATTTATATCATCTATTAAAGATATTGCTATAGTCCCTTTTCAGTGATTTGCTGGGCAGTTAAATCCAGACTTCAGTTCAGTTTAACACCCTGAAGTGGTTGTTTTACATAATTTATGTCACCAGGATTCTTTTTGAACTACAATCTGACCTTCACAGCGTGAGGAAGAAGCTGCAATCTGAGGCCCACCTTGGTCCAGCAGGACCCCTATAGGAAGATCATCAGGCTTGGTTTCTTCATATCAGACATTATCCCTAAGCCTAGGGGCTGTGGGGCTGTAAAGGTAGATTTATTTTTGAGTATTGAACTTGGTTGTGTGTTAATCCGTTAGCATCCATCACCAGAGAGCTTTCTGTGTGTATATGTCTTGTCTTTACAATGAGGCTATGAACTTCACAAAGGTGGGCACCACATCTTATGTCAGATCAACTAGGTTAGTTTTTGTGCTCATCAGGTCCTCCTCAAGGTTTGCTTGGCTCATCCATGTAAACAGAGGAGGTGTGAGAAGTGCTAGGAAGAGGAAATGTTACAATATCCATGCTCATATTTTCCTTTATAATGAATCTATTTTCCAGTCACTATATACCGCATTCTCTTTTTCTCCCCCAAAATGCTTACCATACTCCTCTCTCACTATATAACTTTGTTACTGGGTTTGAGCTACTAAAACTCATAGATGGAGTGGCTTATAAATAATAAGAATTTATTTCTCCCAGTTCTGGAGGCTGGGAAGTCCAAAATCCAGGTGCCAGAAAATTTGGTGTCTGGTAAAGTTCTGTTTCCTGGTTCCTAGATGGCCATCTTCTTGCTGTGTCCTCACCTGGCAGAAGAGCAAAGGAGGTTTCTAGTGTCTTTCATAAGGGTGCTAATTCTGTTCATAAGGGCTCCACTCTCATGACCTAATCACGCCCCCCAAAGTCCCACACTGAAATACCATCACATTGGGGATGAGATTTCAACATTTTGGGGAAATGCAAACATCAAGTCTAGGGCATAAATTTATTCATATATTATTTATACATTTCCCTAGCTTTCCACTTCTTCTTTCTGCCTATTCAAATTTCTTTCAGTTGATTGAGCTGCATGGATATGTGTGTTTGCATCTTCCCAGTACCCCTTTTTCCATGAGTTAACTACCTCTTCCCTATCCCATAGGTTATGAGGAGACTGTCAGTCATGTTGCCTCACTCACTCCGAGCCTCAGGAATGGGTGGTTGGGCAGGCTTTGCTGCCCCAGTCCTCTGTCTACAGTACTCTGTCCACAAGGTGAGCTCACAGACAGGCAGAACCAGTAGGCATCCCACTGAGAGTCAAGATAGGTGCGCACTGGAGAGGAAAGGTGTCTGTGCCTCTGGGGTCACAAATGGAAAGGACTATATGTGCTCAGAGCTCAGAGTGGCCTTCTTTCTGCCATAGAAAAAGAGCTTCCAGGGGCACATGGGTGGCTCAGTTGGTTAGGCGTCCGACTTCAGCTCAGGTCATGATCTCATGGTTGGTGAGTTTGAGCCCCACGCCAGGCTCTGTGCTGATAACTTGGAGCCTGGAGCCTGCTCTGGATTTTGTGTCTCCCTCTCTCTCTACCCCTTCTCTGTTCTCTCTCTCTCTGTCTCTCAAAAATAAATAATAAACATTAAAAAAAAAAAACGATAAAGAGCTGCCAGAGAAAGGAAAGAAACTTGGAGGAATGAGTGCTGAGATGGTGGAGATGGAGAGTATGAGAGTGTGACAAAAAATGAGGACATTATTTGACCATCTGGATCCAGATATGCATGAAACCAGCACTGTTCCTGGAGTTTTGGTCAACCAATACCTGTTTTCAGTTGGATTTCTGTCATCTGGGACTAAAAGATTCCTTACCATTTCCTTATCAGAAGGACAGTGTTAAATTGCATCTACCTCCTCCTGATGGGCTGCCTTCTCTGGTGGACTGCCCAGCTTATAAGGTTCCCTTCCTTTGCCTTGCTATTTTAATGTGGTTCTTTCTGTTTGTACTGAATCTGTTTGATGTTTTCTATAAAATCCTATTGTTCTGGGATGGTGTTTCCTCGACTGCTTCTCTTCAGCCTGGTGCCTGGGATGGAGCAGGATGGTACAATAGGTGTTCAATAAAGAGATGGGTTTTTCCTAAAAATGAGGCCTAGGAAGAGTTACTACTACTTCTAGAGAGTGAGGCTTTGCCCGCTCTAGAAAGTTTCTATGACCCGACAACATTAAAACCCAAAATGTGGGATTGATGTGTCTTTTCTTTTTCGTTTACATCACCAACACACAGTCAACAGGGAGGGGGGTATTGCAATGTTTTGAGAGCATTTGAAGACCCCAGAAATACAGTCAAAATGATTCGTGTAATTTACAAGAATTTTTTTCAGTATCATCTAGATTCGTTTTTATGTAATACAGATTTGCTTTTTGGCACATTTTATTCACTGGAGCTCACCATCACCACTCACTCCTCCATGCCGTAATATGTTTCAGTGATTTGTCTGAAGATTTACTGTTTCAGAGTGCCATTGAATATTTATGTGAATTAGCAGTAATTGCTAGAAATTTATTAAGTCGTATATTGATTAATGCAAGAATAAAGAAGTAAGACAGTAAGACAGTATTCATCGTAGTGAAGAAAGTGGGCTCTAAGTGAAAGAAACTAGACACAAAAGGCCACTTTTTATGAAAAGGCCATTTTTATGAAATTTCCAGAATTGGCAATTCCACAGAGACAGAATGATGATTGGTGTTTGCTAGGGCCTGTAGGTGGGGAGTGGTAGCTAATGGGTATGAGGTATTTGAGGGGTGATGAAATATTTTAAGATTGATTGTGGTGATATTTGCACAACTCTATGAATATACTAAAAACCACTGAATTATACATGTTACATAGACAAAGTGTATGGTATGTGTTAGTTTGCTAGGGTACTGTAACAAAGTAACACAGACTGGTTGGCTTAAATAAAAGAAATTTATTTTCTTACAGTACTGGAAGTTACAAGTGCAAGATCACAGGTTTCGACAGGATTGGTTCTTCCTAAGGACCATGAGGAGAGGATCTGTTCTAGGCCTTTCTCCTTGGCTTGTCAATAGACATCTTCTTTCTGTGTTTTTCTGGATACTCTTTCCTCTGTACCCACCTGTGTCCAAATTCCCTCTTTATATAAGGACATAGGTCATACAGGATTAGGGCCCACTCTGATAACTGTATTTTAACTTAATCACCTCTGTAAAGGTCCTGTAGTTAAATATGATTATGTTGTGAAGTACTAGGAGTTAGAGCTTCAACATATGAGTTTTGGAGGAGAACAGAATCCCATAAGAGCATATGAATTATATCTCAGTAAAGCTCAGAATGAATGAATGAAGGAAGGAAGGAAGGAAGGAAGGAAGGAAGGAAGGAAGGAAGGAAGAAAGGAAGGAAACAAGCTATGGAGTAAGGCTTCTTGGGTTTCAAATCCTGATTCTTTTAATGACTAGTGATTTTGAGCATGCTACCAAGATTCTCTAAGCTTTGTTTTCTATATTTGTAAAATGATAATAATAACCCTTAAATCATAGGGTTATTAGGAAGATTAAATAAGTTAATACATAAAAATGCTTGGAGTATTGCTCAGCACATAGGGAGTGGAGCATTCAGTGTAAGTTAGATGCAATTACTGTAGGTAAGGGTGAAGATAAATTGAGATTATTTTCTGGAGGAAACATGAAAAGGGAAATCATGACTAGGACATGGATATGCTTCCCTCCTGATGGTCATAAATTGCTTCTTATGGAGGCCATTTTTTTCTTCTTGTTCTTGTTGTTGTTGTTGTTGTTGTTGTTCTTCTTCTTCTTCTTCTCCTTCTCTTTCCCCTCCTCCTCTTCCTCCTCCTCCTCCTCCTCCCCCTCACTCCCCTCCTCCTCCTCCTTCTAAGTTTATTTTTTTTTGAGAGAGACAGAGACAGCATGAGTGGGAGTGGGGCAGGGAGAGAGAGGGAGAGAGAGAATCCCAAGCAGGCTTCAAGCTGCCAGTGCAGAGCCCAATGCGGGGCTCAAACCAACGAAGCTGCAAGATCATAACCTGAGCCGAAACCAAGAGTTGGATGCTTAACCGACTGAGCCACCCAGACGCCCCAGGGAGGCCATTTCTCTAAACACATTTACAAAGGTTTGAAGGCAGTATCTTCTAAGGCCAATCTAGGGGTGGTATGCTTTGGGGACTATCCATTCATTTATTTATTGTGTACCTATAGACTAAAGACTGAATTAGTGACATTTTACATGCTTCACATTTATGAGGAGAGATATCGTGCTATTAGTTTTGCTTATTACTGTCTTCTCAGAATGTGCTTTCTTAAGATTTCAATGAAATGCTGAAATTGTGTGCTGTCTTCTTTTGTTATGGAGAATATGCACAGGAGGGACAGTTTGTAGTTTTCTGCTAGGATATGTTTCTCAATCAACATTTAGAAGTTCTTTTCTGATTCACGATCAACTGTTGTGTTTTCACATTGAGGCCCCCCTCCTTCTTTCCCAAAGAAGAGCTATAAGGATTAACAGGCATCTTTGAAATATAAAAAAGCCTCAAGGCAGCCCATTTGAGTGTATATTGATCACTTCCTTTCTCTGACCCCCAAGGTTACATAGTCCTCCCTTTCTTTGTTCCAGAACCCATGACATCTTGGTTCCTCTTACAGATGCTCTAGGCCCTCCTCACCTCTTAAAAACCACCTGAATGCAGCTTAAAGGCTGAAATTTATTTCTCCTCATTTTCATATATCTTTCCCAAAAGCTTACTGCAGAAATCTGCCCTTTCTTCCTTCCCTCTTTTTTTTAATTTACCTATTTTTATGTTCTAAACACACTGTTATTTCCTTTTTAAAATTATTCTCAAGGCAGTTTTCACACACTAAAAACAATTTTTAAGCTTATTTATTAATTTTGAGAGAAAGAGAGAGAGAGAGAGAGAGAGAGAGAGAGTTAGAGAAAGAGAGTTAGTGAGCGTGCTCAAGCAGGTGAAGGGCAGAGAGAAGGAGAGAGAGAGAGAATCCCAAGCAGGCTCCGTACTGTTGGTGCAGAGCCTGACGTGGGTCTTAAACTCACACACTGTGACCATGACCTGAGCCGAAATTAAGAGTCAGATGCTTAACCAACTGAGCTACTCAGGTGCCCCAAGCAAAAATTTTAAAGTTATGAAGATATATGTGGTGTGATTCCATGTACCCTAAGATTTCGTTTAGAGGGAACGTCTGTTTGATATTTAAACTGCTTTGTGTTACTCCAAACCCATTTTAATTGTGTTATATTTTCATTTATTAGTAAATATTAATGGAGAGTCTGGTGCTTTGCTAGATATTAGTAGAGGGTGTAAAACACTGTCCCAATCCTTAGGGAGCATACAATCGAGTAAGGAAAATAAGAGAAATACGTGTAATACATAATATAAAGCAGATGTGAGAGGTGCCATAAATGAGATATATACACATTTCTTTGGAACAAAAGGGAAAACCTTACCTTGTACACAAGAATAAAAGCATATTATGGACTGATCCATCCAATTGTACTCCTCTAAAAATCACTCCTACATTTCCTCTAATTTCCTATTATCTGGAGCATCATCATGGAAGTAATAGGGATGTTAAACTAAACTGTAGGTCTAATGAGAATAGAGATGAAATTATTCTTTGGAGTGAAATAAATAAACTAAAATAAACCTGTCTCCTGTAAGAGAATGCCCCAGCAGGTAGCTTACTAATGAAAACAATGATTTCCAAGGGGTTGTGCATTTCAAAAGTTTTGGCAAAGTGCTGGTTTCTCAGAGGCTTTTCATCCGAAGAAGCAAATAGTATGATTAGATGACTTCAGCCTTGCCTTCACCATCTGAAATTGAAGGAAGTGATGAGGACAGTTTCCCACTTCCTTCCATACCCCTTCCCAAAAGTGGAAACTTGGTTGGTTCAGAGTGTGGCACAAGCTTGACATAACTAATTGGGGCAAATAATCAGCACAAGGCATGGGAAATTAACCACCAAAGTCTCATTAGCATTAATGGGAATTGCACAGCTAATTCCCTTCCCATTGTGCACAATATTTACTTCATAATGTTTATCCTGACATTCCACAACTTCCAGCAGGAAGCAATGATTTACAGGCATGGGGCTGAAAATTCTGTTGAGACCCTTGTCAGATTCTTCCCACCCTTACTCCTAAACTCTGAGGATGACCTCTGGGTGTCCTCATTGGCTTGCAGCACCCTATCTATATACTTCTTGCCCTCCTACCCCTTCCTTTCCTACCCCACAGGTCGACACTACAGAAATACCTATAGAGTTTGTCTTGATATTTTTTTCCAGAAATCAAAGAATTCCAAATTTAAGATATGAGCAGTCTAGAA
The DNA here is from genome assembly GCF_018350175.1 of Felis catus. Lineage (NCBI taxonomy): Eukaryota > Metazoa > Chordata > Mammalia > Carnivora > Felidae > Felis > Felis catus. The sequence goes on along the minus strand of NC_058379.1, from coordinate 62,235,906 downwards.
GGATTGGCTTGGCTAGAATATATGAAAAGCCACCTGCTGGTATCCTTTCTGTCCTTTGCTTTCTGTTTTTCATATACCATTCCACTGTGGTCAGAATCTCTTACAGCTACAGCCTTTCTAGATAACATCAGATTATCTGTATATATTATTGCAATGGTGTTTAGGGGATTCACGGAATCATATTATCCAGATCTTTCATGTCTTTAAGTTTCTTTCCCCCAAAGTGGAAAGATTTTAGATTTCTTTAATTCCATTTACCCCCTCCTATCTGAGAGTCTCTTGTGTACGTGCAGGTTTGGACCATGCCGTATAGTTTACGCTAACACTGTGATCTATGGTGAACTTTTGGTGTGCCTGGGATTTGGTGCCATACTGAATTAGTTTGACCTCTGGGGGAGCCAGCTAGAGACTGAGCAGCTAAGGTTAGTCATGCAGGCATGGAATGCCTACCTAAATAAAAACCCTGGACACATAGACTAAAGAAGCCAAAAAATAAAAGGAGTACCTCCAGTATTATTCTAGTTATATGAATTTCAAAGTACAAATGAAACCAAATTGTAGTATTCAGGTGAAAACAACAATTACAAAAATGTAATTACATTTAAATCAGGATAGTGATTACTGGAGGCACAGGATGGAAGGATTGACCTAGGTGGTCATTACATATTCGTTTAATAATAAGCCATTGATTATTGATCAAACTTGTGTACTTATTTGTAGGTTTATTTTACAATAAAGATTAAAATGTGTACAGTGAAATACATGGGTACATACACCTCTCCCTTTCTCGTTATTTTCTGATGACAGTTTTATGAAATAGTTCTTATCACCATGTTAATTTCTCAAACAAGGTATACACCATTAGAGAAAACTGTCACCGTCTTTCTTCATGTTTTTCTGTAAGTCCTTATGTGTGACAATGGTGGTAGAGATAATTTAACAGGTAAAAATGATCATCTTTTTAAAATTACAGTTAAATCAGTGGATGGAAATAAAATATAAATAATTTTGATTCAGTTCTGGCAAAGCTAGTAACATATCAAGTTTGGAGTCTCCCCTGCCTGGTAGGGGTGTTTGCCAGAAGTATTTGACACTTCACTCTGCCTTGACTGAAGGAATCCTGCCTCTGTGATGATATGCTACTTACCCCGATTCCTCTTAAAGATTAGTAGAGAGAAATTTGCTGGTGAGAGCTCTGCCAGAAGCATTTATTCTGAAATTGTAATATGAGTAACTATGTCAACACACTGGAAACTTGGACTGGAAAAGGCTCTTCTTATTAAAAACTCAGACTTCCAAACCTTGCTTGGGGGTTATCTAATGAAAAGTGTGGCCTTTCACCTGTCGGACCTTTGCTGGAATCTCCAGAGGGGTTTACTGAGAGAACACACCACGGGCAATTCTGCCTTATTTAGTAGAGCATCAGAATAATAACAGTAATAATATTTATGCCCCGGTCTCGTAAATTGTCTTTTCTAAAACACACCACAGGCATTCTAAATTCACTATCTCATCACTCCTCCTTTGGGCCCTTCAAGGCAAAATGGCTTGTTTACCTCATATTTACATAAAAGTAATGAGCAAGTGTGTCCCATCAGCCTGTGTAACAGTTTTAACCTTCACTTGCTGGCCTGTGTCACATAGTCTTTTCAGATAACTGGTAGCTCATCTCTGAACAGTCCTTCAACACAAAAGTGTTATTAAATGCCTTTTCAAAACAAAACAAAGCAAAAAGGTAAAAATGCTGCTACCCTAGGTTTTGCAAATGAAAGTGTATCAAGCAAATTAGTTACCTACACATGAATGAAAACCTTTTTTTTTTTTTTGTTCAAATACTTTCCAAATAGTCTAGGACTATGTGCTTCCCCTACCCAGTTCCTAGTGGTGACAATAATTAGGTTTCTGACCTTAGGTTGAGGATCTTTCAGGGACAGGCACTTAAGCTTCATTTAACCCAATTTGATTTCATCAGGACAGTGCCGAACATTAGATTTTATGCCCACAACCTGTAGATAGCAATGGAGAAGGATCAGAAGATGAGTTCACTGTATAAAAATCCTGCTTTTCATTGTCTTTCTCTATCAGACTGAGTTGGAAAAATCTAGTCTCAGTATTTGAGGCAATCTAAGACTCAATCGCATCCCTGTCCTCCCTTCAAAGACCCTTCTTCAGCTTCTTGCTCTCACGTGGCGCCTGCCTCCTTTGTCCGCATGAGGATACACGCTGCTTTATGAGCCACTAAAAGGATCAAAGTGACCCTGGGCTCACAGAAGATTTATATCATTCATGCACACATTTAATAAAAGCTGGAATTTCATAGTTCTTGACTATTCTAGATTAACTATTGCATTCAGATATGTTTGGTCTTAATGGAATAAAAAGAAGAAAATGCTGATGTTAACCCTTACATAGACTAGTTTCTACTAGTTGGTCTAAATTCAGATGATTTGTTATTTTCCATGACCTATATGAAGGATTATTGTTCATTCTTCACCATCTCACATTTTTTAAATATATATTGTACTGATTTCTTTATTTAAAGTGTGTGATGTTTAACATTTAAAAATTAGAACTCTTGTTTATGGTGTATTAGAATCCAAGATTTGGAAACACGTATCTTAAAACTAGAGGAAGAAACTTGTTCAACTTTAAACAAATGCTTGTGTTGTACTTATTTCATCGGAGACTGTGTTATCAGTATTAGCTTTGACCTCACTATGAAAGTGATACATGATCACAGAGATGTGATTAGTTATCTAGGGACAAGGCTGTCCTCACACCTACCTTCCTGGGATTTTTCTAGTAACATCTGAACTGAAAACATCTCAGATGACCAGAGTATCACAGAGCCCAAACATGATTTTAGAAAGGGGAGAACCAGTCTCTTTTCAGTCAGTTTATTAAACTCAACAGTGGTCTACTTACTAATTACTAATTCTTCCTGCACTCAGAAGTGAATCTACGTGCAGCCCTCAGGTGCCAAGCTCATTGGGCCAAATTCCTTCTCTAAATCTCTTTTCTGTTGTTTCCTGTGTCTTCTGAGTGAGTGAATATGCAGATCTGGGGCAGAACTTGGCCTCTATCAGCAGCTCTTGTAAAGGGATCAGATCAGCCTGCCTGTGAGGCTCTCTAATTGGAGGTTTATGGTAATGCAATTGTTCCCCACTGGCAAGGCAACTCTCAGCACTCCAAGCATTCAGGAAGAGAGAAAGCCAGGTTGATGGACAGGCAGTCCCAGTCCAACCTTGCCTATGTTGGAATGACCCCACGTCGTCCCATCTGGCGACCCCAGAGCTCCAAATTGGTGTCTGTTGCCGTGAGCACTGCTGTTAAGATGCTGCCAACTCATAGACATTGTTATCTTCTTGGAGTTTTGGACTCAAGACCTCTCTTCAGATAACAAGGGTGGAAAGAAAGGAAAAGGTGGGTCCTCCTTAGCAGGACCCCTGCTAAGGATATAGCCTTTCTTTGAAATTACATGGAGTGTAAGTATGGGAGGAATTACTCAGACTTAAGGAGAAAGTGAGAACTGGAAATGTCCAGGCATGTGGAAGGATTGATTCATGTCAGGGTATTTATCTCACTTTTGCCACTAGGCATCTATCAACCAGTTTACTGAGGGGCTTAACTTAGTGGAATTTCAAACATGAAATAGCTTTTATTGCTCCAAATACTATTTTCAGCATTTGCTGTCTCAATGCCCTTCCAGCTGGGTAGCAGATCCCAAAACTTCATGATCACTTTAAATGGATTAAAATTAATTTAGTCCAGTTTAAATCCCATCTGCTTGCCTTTCCCCACCTTCTCACTGCATATACTTGAACTATCTCTGAGAGACTTCTGGTGAGATGGAAAACATGCTCTCTAGTTTCTGTACTTGCCCAACTCTGAGTCTGTCTTTCTTCTGAGATCTTCTTCTGAATTTGGCCACATAATCAGAGGTGTGGAAACAGCAGTGGTCTCTAGTATGTTCTGTGTCTATAAGAGTTTGTTGTCCTCTCCAGGCTTGTATGTAAGCCATATGCACCATCTGTAAACCATAGACACCATATACCATCTGTGTATATGGTTTACACTGAGAAGAGTCCAGTTTCACCCTCTGCCTTCATATCATTGAGTGACCCTATCACAGAATATTGGCTCACTTTCCCTTTCATCTGACAGTGGTCCAAGACCCCAACACCACTCTTGCTGGATCATATCTTCCCCTAACCCCTGGCTCTCTTGGTGGCCCCACTGCTCCCATAGCATTTATTAAACTTTTTCCCCCTTTAGTTTCAGTCCCATAACACACTGAGGAATTCTTTTGAATATTCCACAGGCAAATGGAAATTGGAATGGGGTACCCTCTACCTCCATTTCCTTCTTCCTGTCTTCAGTCTTCTCTAGAGCAAAAAGAAGAGTCACAGACACATGTTCACATATGCCCTCAGACTCCAGGGCTAATACGTGAGGCTCTTCCAAAAACTTATTCTCAGGACACCTGGGTGACTCAGTCGGTTGAGCGCTCGACTCTGCTCAGGTCATGATCTCAGTTTGTGAGTTCTAGCCCCACGTCGGGCTCTGTGCTGACGGCTTGGAGACTGGAGCCTGCTTCGGATTATGTGTCTCCCTCTCTCTGCCCCTCACCTGCTCACACTCTGTCGGTCTCTCTCAAAAATAAATAAACATTTAAAAAAAAAAAAAAAACCTTATTCTCCAGGTAGACCCCATCCACTCTGCCTTTTAGCTATGCCATAATGGTCCTAAAGAGTCTCATCAAGTTGGGACCAAAGGTGCATACTTCCTTTCTTGGTTGTACCCCATTCTCTCTGGACTCCCTAGAATTGGCTTTTTTGAGAGGAACCATCCTTCCAGGTTTAAATTGAAACATATATTTTATCAAATAAATGTGGTAACTGTCTTCAGAAGAGTGTTTCTAAAAGGGTAGTCCAGGGTGCAGTCTGTGTTGGAATTCCTTAATGGCCTTGAAAAATGCAGATTCCTGGACCATTTTCCAGATTTATCAAATCAGAACGTCTACACCATAGAAGTTACAGCATTAGGGTACCAATACATGTTTTCCTTGACAGCATGAGACATTGATTCTTATCCCTCACAATGCATTAGAATCATCCATAGGACACTTAAAGCACACTTACCTGACATCAGGGAAGATACCAAAGCAAATAGTGATTTTTGTCTTTTTCAAACCTTACTTATAATTTTTTTATTACTTATTCTCTCCTATATTTCAGTGATTTTTGACTGTGGCTTATCTCTCTTAAACTTCAATCTTAGAATTCTTATAAGGCTTTCTCTTATTCATTTGACCATAAATTGTGAAACTTAATGAGAAATTAAGTGACATGTATTGAGTGTGTTTCACTGTCTATGTAATTATCAACTAAGAATGAAAATTTAATTTAATTTTCCCCTTTTGCTTTACAAGATGAGCAGGAAGCACTTTGAATTCTTGATTTCTGGGGCTTCCTTCCCCCAGGTTGCAGTTACCAATGTCTTGAACTAGAGGGCAACAACCTCCTATTATTTCTGTTCTGGTTATCTATCCTAATGATTGAATTAATACTGTTCCTTAGTGGGTGTTGGGGTAGTATGTTATGGTATTTTTGACATTTAATGGAAGAATGCTAAATATTTGGAAATGGACAGGACAATCTTGCAAAATAAAAAAAAATTGTCCTATGTCCTATCTAACTTTCAGATGTTCCATTGATTCAAACAAAACAGAACAAAAAGCTAAAAGCCTACCTAGTGTCTAGAACCACCACAATTTTAACTATAAAAGCTAAGTGTTTTTTTTTTTATGTGCATAGAAATTTTTATTATTAGGTTTTCCTAGTGAACCTTGTTTTCTTAATCTTACAAACTCTTCTTTAATTGGAATGTTTATATCATTTATATTTAATGTAATTACGTATATATTGGGATTTAAGTCTACAAACTTATTTTTTGCTTTCTATATTCTTGGCGTGTTTTTTCGTGCTTTCTTTTTTTTAACCTCTTGTAAAAATGAGTAAGAGTTTATGTATTACCTTATTAAATTCTAGTATAAATTAGTATTCTTTCATTCCTGAGACAATGCAGGGACCTTAGAATATTTTACCCCAAATACACTTCTCTCACAAGGAACAACAAATGTTGGCGAGGATGTGGAGAAAAAGGAACCCTCATGCAGTATTGGTGGGAATGCAACTGGTGCAACCTTTGTGGAAAACAAAGGTTTTCCTCCTCAAACCTTTATGGAGGCTCCTCAAAACATTAAAAACAGAACTACCCTACAATCCAGTAATTGCACTACTGAGTATTTACCCAAAGAATACAAAAGCACTAATTTGAAAAGATATATACACCCTTATGTTTATTGGAACATTACTTATAATAGCCAGATTATGGAAGCAGCCGAATGTCCAGTGATAGACAAATGGATAAAGAAGTTGTGCTGTGTGTGTATGTGTATGTGTATGTGTATACAGAGAGGAGGTCGGTGGGGGGGGTGGTGTGCATGAAATAGGTACAGGGGATTAAGAGTACATTTATCATGAGCACTGAGTAATATGTAGAATTACTGAATCACTATATTGTACACCTGAAACTAATTTAACACTGTATGTTAACTATACTGGAATTAAATTTAAAAACTTAATAACTTTTAAAAAAAGAACAAATACACTCCTTTTATTTTTTCCATTATTGTCATATAATTTCAAATTTCCCAAAGTATAGTATTTTATACCTGTATCTATATCATCTATATTTTATCTCTTTCTCTCTCTGTCAACTTACCCATATATTTACCCTGTCCAATGTTCTTAATTTCTTCTAAGGTGAATCATTTTCCTTCTGCTTTCCATATTTCATTTACAGTGAGTATGCAAGTGACAAATTGTATCAATTATTGATTCTTTGAAAATGTATTTACTTGGCCTTTACTTTTGAGGCATTAATTTTTCTTCACTGGATATAGAATTCTAGATTGTCAGATATTTTCTTTCACTACCTTGAAGATATCAGTCATCTCATTGGCTTTTGGCTATTGTTTCATTTCATTTTTTTTCTCTTTCCCTTCTTTCTCTCCTGTCTCCTTTCCTCCCTCCCTCCCTTCCTTCCTTCCTTCCTTCCTTCCTTCCTTCCTTCCTTCCTTCCTTCCTTCCTTCCTTCCTTCCTCCTTCTTTCTCTCTCTTTCTTCCTCCCTTCCTTACTCTCTTTCTGAGAGGTCAGTTGTTGTTCCTTTGAAGGTAATAGGTCCTTTTCGTTTATATGCTTTTCAGATTTTTCTTTTTCTTTTTGTTTTTTAGCAGTGTACTATGATTTCTATAAGTGTTATTTTTATTAGTGTTGTTTTATCCTCTTTGAGGTTTGTAATAACTCATGAACTTTGACTATAAACTTGATGCTTGTAGTAATTCTCTTAGTTTCAGTTTTGGAAAATTCTCAGCTATTATCTCTTCAAATACTGCTTCTGTCCATTTTATCTTCTGTTCTTTCTTGGATTTCAGTTGCAAGCATGTAGCCCTATCACTGTATCTTGTATGCTATGTTTTTTATTTTCCATTTCTTTAAGATTATTTATTTATTTTGAGGAGGGGGGACATATGAGTAGGGAGGGGCAGAGAGAGAGGGAGAGAGAGAATCCTAAGCAGGCTTCATGCTTTAAGCATGGAGCCGACATGGGGCTTGATTTTATGAACTGTGAGATCATGATCTGAGCAGAAATCAAGAGTCAGATGCTTAACTGACTGACCCACCCAGGTGCCCCTGTATTTTCCAGTTTTAAATCTCTCTTGACTTGGGGCGCCTGGGTGGCTCTGTCGGTTGAACGTCCGACTTCAGCTCAGGTAATGATCTCATGATCCGTGAGTTCGAGCCCCGCGTTGGGCTCTGTGCTGACAGCTTGGAGCCTGGAGCCTGCTTCAGATTCTGTGTCTCTCTCTCTCTCTGACCCTCCCCCATTCATGCTTTCTCTCTGTCTCAAAAATAAATAAACATTAAAAAAATTAAAAAAAAAAATCTCTCTTGACTTGAGTCAGGATTTTTTTTTTTTTTTTTGAGTTATCTTTCAGTTCTCTACATCTCTATTCAGCCAGTGTAATCTTTGGTTAAACCCATTTTTTGAGTTATTAATTTCAGAGTGTTATATATTTTCTCCTTTTTACTTTAAGTATTTTGATTTAATTTCATTTCACAGTTTTATTTTTTGCCAACATTATCAATTTTGTCTTTTAATTCCTGGAATATAACAATAATAAATAATTTAAGGTCCTTTTTGGATGACTCTCTTGATTCCCTATGAATCTGTTCCTATTTTCTTTTTCTCTTGTCTTTCTCTTGGTGGCCATGTCTTATCTTCTGTATACCAGGTCATTTTTTGTTGAATGACAAAAATTATATATGAAAAAGGGTAGATTAAGGTGAGGCTCTGGTTTATGTTATTTGGGGAGGTAGTGGTGGTGGAGGTGGCTGTGGTGACAGGCAGCTAGAATACTCTGTGCTAGATATCCTAGATTGACTTTTATCAGTCAAAGCTTATGCTAATTGAAATCTGAATTTCAGTCTCTGATAAGGTTAAGCTATTTCTGATTCATTTATATTCCTATGGTGCTCTCCTTTGACATCCCAACAGCAAGTTTATGGTGTTTGTACAGGGCTCCTGATCTTTGAGAAGATTATCACTCCAATTTCTGCCACTTAGTTATATGAGTTTATTGAAAGCTCTGCTTGGTTTCTCAGCTTCTCAGCCTCTTCTTTCTAAATTGGCAATTAACTTAAGGAGGAAAGTGGCCCCAGATGCTGGAGTCATTCCCTGAACTTCCTTCCTCTCTTGGATCTTGGCTCATAATTTGACACTGACACAGTAACTCTCTATGCCATCTAACTGATAGTTTTCAATTTTTCCTAGTTATTTTCAGCAGTAGAGTTTTTTCTAAAACAAATCTAGGCTGCCATTACCAGAAGCAGACTAAAACCAAAATGTTCTTAATGATTTTTAATATATCCTGAATTTTCCACAAACATAATCTGCACATTCTGAGGGAACAGTCCCAAGACTACCCTCCTGTCTCCACTTCAGACAGCAGCCACAAGTTCAGGTTTTCAGGACCACCCTCATTTCAGACTGGTTGGCTCTAAATTCTGGGGTCCCCACAGACTCCTTAGGTTTAATAATTTAATGGAACAACTCACAGAACTCCATAAAGTGGTATACATATGATTATAATTTTGTTGTAGCAAAAGGATACACATTAGAACCAGCCATAAAAGGAAATGCATACATAGGGTAAAGTCTGGGAGGGTTTCAGATGCAAAGCTTCTATGCTTTTAACATGTATTACCCTCTTGGCATTGATGTGTGACAATATGCACAAAATATTGCTGAGCCTGGAAAGCTCATTTGAATTTCAGTATCCAGAGTTTTTTATTGGGGTTTTATCATGTAGTCCATGATTTGTTGAATCATTGACTATGTAATTGAACTCAGTCTTCACCCACTGTCCTTTGCCCAGAGGTCTAGCTGATATCCTGTAGTTCAATTCTCTAATCATATGGTTAGTCTTTCTGGGTTGGCCTTTCCCTATCCTAGATCATCATATTAACATAAACTATCAGGAATGTCCTTGGGGCCCCACCATGAATAACAAAAGTACTCTAATCATTTAGGAAATTCCAAGGGTTTAGAGGTAGAACTGGAAACAAAAAGACCAGCTCTCTGAAGGCTGAGAAACAATTTTTTTATTACACAGAGGAATATTGGGGAAATTGAGGGAGGATTTCACTGTGTTTTCTACAGAATGTTACCATAACTATACTACTGACTAAAATTATGCTTGAAGCATATCAGTCTACGTTTGTGGTTATCAAGTCATAATGGTTCTTTGTGGTGATATGATCATTGGACTCTTCCCTTGTATTGTTTGGTGAAATCATATTAGAGCATTGACATATGGAAGCATTATTTTATCATAAGGTATTTTTCCCTTTTTTAAAAGTATGTTTCCTTTTATTTTTTCCTATATAAATTTATATTTATCATATAAATAAGGCATGACATATTTCTTTTTTTAATTAATGAATAAGTAGGCTATGAATTTTAATCAGGATAATTAATTACCAAGTATTTATTATAAAATAGTTGCTCCCAGCTGCAATAGCCCCTAAACAAGAAAGTCAGCCTGTCGTTTTGAAGCTTTGAAGCCAGGCATTGACTTCTCCTCTCTAGTTATGAGAGTCCTAGATGACATCTTCTTTCAGTATAAGATTGTTTCATCTCCATTCAAAATGTGTTGTTTAGTGTAGCCACCTTCATTAATTCTCTTAGCTAGATCTTCTTTTTAACTTGCTGTAGCTTCTACATCAGCACTTGCTGCTTTACCTTGTACTTTCTGTTAGGAGATGGCTTTTTTTCTAATTTTTTTTTAAAGAATTTTTTCTAATGTTTTATTTATTTTTGAGACAGAGAGAGACAAAGCACGAATGGGGGAGGGTCAAAGAGAGAGGGAGACACAGGATCTGAAGCAGGCTCCAGGCTCTGAGCTGTCAGCACAGAGCTCGACGCGGGGCTCGAACTCACGGACTGTGAGATCATGACCTGAGCCGAAGTCGGACGCTCAACCGACTGAGCCACCCAGGTGCCCCTCTAATTTTTTTTTAAATCTTGTGTACTAACCTCTGCTAACTTTACACTCTTCTTCTGCAGCTTCTTCACCTCTCTCAGCCTTCATAGAATTGAAGAGAAGGCCTTACTCTGGATTGGGTTTTGGTTTAAGGGAATGTTGTGGCTGGTTTGATCTTCCCTCCAGAACACTGAAACTTTCTTCCTATCAGTAATAAGGTTGTTTCACTTTCCTATCACCTGTGTGGTCACTGGAGTAGCACTTTTAATTTTCTTCAAGAACTTTTCTTTTGCATTCACAACTTGGTTAACTGTTGGGCACAGGACACCTAGCTTTTGGCCTATCTCAGCTTTTGACATGCCTTCCTCACTAAGCTTCATCAATTTCTAGCTTTTGACTTAAAGGGAGAAACATGTGACTCTTCCTTCATCTGAACACTTAGAGGTCATTGTAAGGTTATTAATTGGTCTAATTTCAATAATGTCATGTCTCAGAGAATAGGGAGGCCTGAAGGGGGAGAGAGAGATGAGGGGACTGTCAGTCAGTGGAGCAGTTCAAACATACACATATCAATTAAGTTTGCTGTCTTAACATGAGCATGGTTCGTGGTGTCCCCTACAATTATGGTAGTAACATTTAGATCACTGATCACAGGCCACCATTACAAATAACGAAAACTTTTGAAATAATGTGAGGATTACAAAAATGTGACACAGAGACACGAAGTGAGTACATACTGTTGGGAAAATGGCACCCACAGACTTGCCAGTTGCAGGGTTGCCACAAACCTTCCGTCTGTAAAAACAAACAAACAAGCAAAATTCCCACAATATCCACAAAGCACAATGAGGCAAAGCACAATAAAACAAGATATGCCTATATTACTTAAAAAGAAAAAGATGGGGAGCTGATGATCTGGGATTGATTTCGTTTTTTTTTTTTTTTAATTTTTTTTTCAACGTTTTTTATTTATTTTTGGGACAGAGAGAGACAGAGCATGAACGGGGGAGGGGCAGAGTGAGAGGGAGACACAGAATCGGAAACAGGCTCCAGGCTCCGAGCCATCAGCCCGGAGCCCGACGCGGGGCTCGAACTCACGGACCGCGAGATCGTGACCTGGCTGAAGTCGGACGCTTAACCGACTGCGCCACCCAGGCGCCCCTGGGATTGATTTCTTAACTATAATCTAGGAGAAGTGGAGATACTTATATTTGGGGTAAATGAGAAAAAAGGGAGGGAGGGAAATGTAGGCAATGTGGACAGAAACTATCCCTGATGCCAGGAGACAAAACGAATCTGAAGAGAAAGCTTATACATTTATGAGGTTTTCTAGATGTCACACCTAGGCAAGCAATGCTGTATAAAATATTAAGCAGCTCTAATGCTGACTGAGAAAATTTATGGAGTCCGAAGTACCTGTCTTAAATCACATCCGCTCCTTACCTCTGTTTCTCACTCTTTAACCAAGTTGCTCTGAGGGCTTACGTTGTGCCTCTTTATTTCTTTGGATTTTGTGCAAAGACTAAACTTTCAAGAAAAGAGGAACCCCAAGGGTAGAGTATTAAACATAGAGAAGGTTATTTCCATAAGAAGCTGGGACGCTGTTGGCTGGAGCTGTTTATTTTGGATGCTGAGCTTGTTATCATATGCAACAAATGGTACTTTGTTTCTTCATTCCCTCCCATTCTATTCTTTCATTTATTCTTTTGGCAATTATTTATCCCGCAACTTCTGATTTACATGTCATGTACTGGAAACCGTAAGGGATGAAAAGTTGTATGAAATCTAGTCTCCATCCTTCACAATCTTGCACTGAATTAGGGGGAAAAATAAATCTTGCAGCAAATCTTGCAAATAAATTTTGTTTATATAAATAGCTAATATATCAAGTTATGCAATAGGTGCTTATTTAATTGAATTAAAGAATCATTAGTGAGAAGAGAGAATTATGTCTTATTCATGACTTCTTTTATTCATTTATCTGCTAATTTCAGGAAAAAGTAAATTTATTGAGCAACTATTATGTAATCAACGTTTGCTTAGGCAGTGAGGTCTGGTGATTTCCAGCAATTTTTATTCTAGTGGAAAACACTGTAGATAATGAACAACATAATTTCAGATATTATATTCTGAAGGATATATAGGTTCTGAAGGAATGAGATTTGAGAGTGATTAGGAGGGGAATCATTTTACTTGAGACAGTCAAGGAATGCTTCTCCAAGGAGATAACATTTGAATTGAAACTTGAGCCAAGTGAAATAGCCAGCATGCATGTTCTTTAGGGAGAACATTCCAGCAAGAAGGGAGAGCACCCATAAAGAAGCTTCTCAGGCAGCAATAAACTTGGTAGGTGAAGGAGTGAGGGAGAAGGAGAGTGGTGGTATGTTAGGCTGGTTCACTGCACAGGGAGGCAGAGCCTGATCATGTAGGGTCTTGTAGACCAGAGGAAGGAGTTTGGGTTTGATTCTAAATGCAGTGGGAAGTTGGTAAAGGAATTTAAGAAGAAGAATGCAGGACTGGACTTACATTTTAAAATGGTCATTCTGCCAGCAGTGTGGACAGTGATTTGTAAGAAACAAAGAAAAGAATCAGATTAGTAGTTAGTGAGAGATATTGGTTGTTTGGACAGAAACGGCTCTTGTGGAGTGGGAAGATTCCATGCATACTCTAGAGTAAGGGAGAGCTTGCAGGATTTGGTGCAGTTGTACAGCTGAAGGATAGAGAGGAGGAAGGAGGCAACACAACAATGACCCTGCTGGCTTGAACAACTCGGTGGTTGGAGGGGCTGTTTAATGAGTCAGGAAAAACTGAAGGAGTTTATTTGCAGAGAGGATACATTTTGAGATGTATGTGAGATATTCAATAAGAACTGCTAGGTAGGGAGCTTGGTGTATGTGCTTGAAATTTGTCAAAAAAGTCTGATTTGAGATTTCAAAAACTTCTATGGCATAAGTGTATTGATAGTATTTAAAATCATGACAGCCAAGCCCTCTTTAGGAAGAAAGAATAAAAAAAAAAAAAAAGCTCAGAGAGAATGCATGGAGGAGACTATCTCCTGCATGTAAAGGAACCAAGAAGTTGCGGTGAGCTAGGAGAAAAACTAGGAAGGAAGCTTCACGGAAACTAAGACGAAAAGAGTATTATCCTATTGTATCCCTACCCATTGGGTTTAGTACTTTGAATCCTCTATAGACCCTTAGCTCCTTTATTCCTTTTGCTAAATGTCGGTAGATCAAAATAGCAACGTTTCATGGTGAACATTTGGTAAGCATCTTTCCAATATTCCAGGCAGAAATATGGGGCACCTGGGGCATGGCAGCCATAGAAGAGAGTGTAAGTGACCTGACAGGGAGATTTGCCTGTCTGGTCTTGGGGAGTACCTATGGGCCCTAGGATCCATATATTAATGATTATTAAACTGCTCTCCGTTATACTGCACTTCTAGAACTATTCTCCACTTTCTCTCTGCCCCAGGGGACTGAGCTGCGTGGACTTCATCAGTGGGCTTGCTTGCTCATGGCTTCTGGTTTGGTTCAGACAACGTGGAACTATAGTAGGAGATGAGACAGTGGGTTTGGGAATTCTATTCACCCAGTCCCCTCTGTGGTATCATGTGAGTCTTATTTCACTTCTGTAGTAGAATTCACAGGTCCATTCAAGGAAGCTGTCTGTACATTTCTCTCCTTCCAGTCCTGTCAGCTGCTCCCGCCCTCATCACTTCCAGCCTTAGAACAGCAACAGGGCTATTGCTAGCACTGGTGTTCCATTGGTTTCTCTATATCTTGTCTTTACTTTTGAAAATTGTTTTTCTGTGAGATTTTCATCAGTTTACCCTGATAAACATGTGCCATCTATTTCTTATTTGACACCAAATGATACAGAAATTGTGATCCAGTTGGAGTAATAATCAAATATTAACCAAGCTTGTGTCATAGATTCCAAGTGACATAGGAATTCAGAGAAGAGAAAGGTAGGTAAGAGTGACAAAGACTGGGAGGTCAGGAAAAGAAGGCGTATGTAGAAGATGAGACGAAACTGGACCCTGCAGAATCGTTGGTGAAGGGCGGGTATTAAACATCTATGGGCAAAGTGATCCAAATTTTAGGCAAGAAGAGAAAGGTGGATGTAAGTGCGCTGTTTTTAAGAAGTGGAGTTTTAGATCCACTCAAGGTAAAATTTGTAACCTGGCCTTGACTCATCCTTGTCAGACTGTACACTCTGTGTCCAAGTGTAGTAAAATAAAACATATATTTAGCCTTTGTTCCTGGTCCTGGCACAGAGTTCCTAAGAGCCTAAGAATGTTCTAAAATACAAACTGTCTTCTTTGTTATTCATAAAGAGTCCTTTTCACCATGCCAGAGTTTCTGCTATAGGTGACTCAGGGTGGGGCCCGAGTAATCATATGCAAAGCATTTTCCTGAATTCTGTCACTAGCCAATTGTAGAATCTGAGGAGGGAGTCATGGGAACCCTTGAGTTTGTAGTCAGCTGGTCTGAAGTATGGGCACCTGGGACCCCACTTGTGGCTGGCATTTGACGTGGGAGTAGTTTTACACGATGAGCATTTTAAGTTGTGGAATCTGCTGCAGACTCTAGCTAGATAGTGTCAGAATTGAACTGAATTGTTGGACACCCAGTTGGTGTCAGAGAATTGGTTGTTGGTATTGGGAAAAAAAAAATCAAGACAAGCCAATCACAATTTCTTTCACTTTACATCAAAGTACTCTGGATTCAAAACAGCCACCGGGTTGTGAGGTTTGCTCCTACCTCTTCCCATCAGCTCTCAATAGCAAATCCATTTTCAGAGTCAGCAACATGGCTCAACCTGCAGTGCTCCATTCAGGCCAGTTATGGTGTGACTGTCCCCTGGACACCCCACAAGGAAGGGACATAACTGCCTTATGGGCTTAGTCACTCCACAGTGCAGGAATCTACTCATTGACAGGAAGCTTAATGAGGATAAACACAGCCAGTGTTTTCTTTCTCCTTTCTTTCTGTCTTTCTTTGTAAACTGGAAGAACTTTAGCTAATGCTCCATAAAAACTGGCTTAATATACAGTTATTACAAAGCTTCAGATTTTTGACAGATTAAGTGCTATTAAATCACCTTACTGTGAAGGCACTAAAAGGTCACAAGATGAATTAGTTCAGGCCATCTTCTCTCAGTCTTCAGCAACCAGCTCCATTCAGACCTGCCTTCCCCCACCAAGAAAAAGAAAGAAGAATAAAAGAAAAAGGAACTGGAAATTATGACCCTCTAAATGTCTTCAGGATGGGAGGCTATGAAGAATGGCACTGCCTTGTCATGGGAGGCAGATGGGTTTTTATCAGCTTGGAGGGCAATTTTCTACTTTATTTTTTTCCCCCTTTGGTTGACTGTGATCCATAATGTTGCATTTTGCCCTTTAGGAAGAATTTTCCAGTTGACAGACTTGAGAGCCATATCCTATCCCAGTGCTTGGGAAGGAAGGAGAAGGGCCTTCAGCCAGACTCAGTATTTTTAATAATACAGTAACAACTGTTTCTTTAGAATTTCTTTCCTTTCTCTGGTTGTGCTAGGAGAACTAAACCTTACATTTATTTAGCAGATTGCTGCTCTCATAAATGCAGTTTTGAAGGTTCTGATAAAAAATAAGGCAATGCATCCTATACATTCAAGATTACCGTTAAGGAGGAAGCGTATGGAATACTGTTACTGAAGCGTGGCAGGACCAATCCAGGATTACTAACAGCCGTAGTAGTTGTTGTAATTTGAAAAGAGTAGCAGTGTTTATTTTTCTGCTTTTTTACTCGCCTGAATAACCCATTTACAGAAAACCTTAGACACGAAAGAATAAAAGTCAGTTTGAGAAAATAGGAACATTATTTCCTACAATGGCAAATTTGGTAGTAATTTTTTTTTTTCTGCACAGGTAAAAATGACACACAATTCTAGGTTGGATCTTTGTGCTTAACTACCCCAGCCCCGTCTCTCAGTAGTCGATATCTTGTGTGGCTCTGGGCAGGAGCTCTGTTAACACCTAGGGTCTTGGTCTAATAGCTTAGCTACAGCTGCATTAAACCAGTCCTGGGGGCCCCTAAGCATACTTGGATCATATGTATATACTATTTCATATTGATCTGCTTCTCTTCCAGTTAACTTTTCATCCAGATCTTACTAGGGAAATCATAGACTCGCTCTTGACCTCATTTGAGCATACATACACATAGACTCAAACTCACCCAAACATAAACATTAGTTCTTGCTTCCTGTGTCTCCTTGTTCTCTCTTTAATCTTAAAGCTTCAGAAAACTTGCTAACTGAGAAGAGTTTTGACAAAACTTGGAGTGGGGTGGGTGGCATAGTAACATTATATGGCCTTAGGTATAGATTTTTGGTAAGTTTAAACTACATTAAAGAGAAAGTACAGCGTCCTGGATGATAGGTTATTTTGAAACAAAAGGAAATGAAACAAACATTTTACTCACTCTCCTCATCCTGTGTTAGCTGTCTCCTCATTTGTGTCTTAGGTGCTCTCATTTAATGAAATGTAGAGAAATCCCACGATTATCCACAGTCATTTGGTATCAGTTTCTGAACCCACGTTTCTCTGACTCTAAAGGCCACACTTTGCACAGCACTACTCACTCTCAGCCTCTTTAGACTTTATTCACTTACTAAATTAGCATTTTTACTTTCCTGTAATGTGGCAGAGATTATGACAGCTGATCCCATTGAATCCTCATAAGCAACAATAACCATATGAGTTGGGCTGCAGACTGCCTCCCATGGTGGTTGCACTACCCACATTTTACAGATGAAAGAGCCATGATCCTAAGAGGGTCACAATTGGGAAGCAGTGGATATAGGCCCAGGTTCACGTCTTCCAACTCTTTTTTTTTTTTTTAATTTTTTAATGTTTATTTATTTTAGAGAGAGAGAGTGAGAGCACATGATTTCTTTGTTATTCTGGATATTGTATCAATGAAATAACAGATGAGATTATCTGAGAGTTTCTCCTCAAAGAAAGTCCCAGTGAACAACTATCCCTGATGGTAGCTGTGGCTATAAGCAGTATCACTTTTCTTCAGAGTGCTGGTTTACATGGTTTATTAAGAGAAGTTCAAGAGGTGTAATTGTAATTAACTCTTTCACTTACTTTGAAAATGATTTAATGGGATCTAATATACTTAACAGTTCTGAGCAAAGCTTCAGGTATTTGAGAGCCATCAGAAAACTGGAGAGAAGATTAAGCAAGAATACAGATGGCTGAAAAAGTATATGCACCATTATGGCTCAGTATGAAGCTCAACTTCATTGCTGTCAGTAGGCAGATGTTTTTAAACCCGTTTTTTGACCTTGGATATAATCTGAGAAGTAGCATCTCTAGAACACTCACATTCCTCAGGACTCACCGCTGTTGCTGGGGCTGAGGGAGGCTCGGTACTTGGATTTTGTCTGCTTGGTGCTGATGCTTCTGCCCAGGTTCCACTCTTGGTGGGAGTATGTATCACCATACTCCTTATTACCATCCCACCAAGGCTCTCACTCAGGAAAAGATAGATGAGGGCTCTGTTGGGCTCCGTACCCTGGATAACACACTCTACCAGAATGCAGGTGGCCTGCTCTACCCATGCAAGCCTTTCTTCTTCTAGTTCTTCTATTCTATCAGAAATGCCCTATCCCAGCTCTTCTCTTGCTAATTCCAGTCGATCCTCTAACTCAACCCATATGCTCATTCCAGGAGCCTCACCTATGTGCTCTGTTTCCTGCTTCCTTCCTTCCCAGCTGAACTTCTTTGTGTACACATGTCAGTCTTTTGACCCCATCTCTAATACTTGGTCCCTGTTTATTGAACGGGTGAATAGATCATTTCAGTTATTTATAGGTAGCATTTGCAGTATGGGAGGTTGTAATACATTTGAGTTCTGGCTGGTTAGCTTTGTAACTCTTGAGAACTCATGCTATCCCCCATGCGAAGAATGAGCTTTCAACTGAGAAGACACTTTTTTACATTCCCACATTCACAGCCTTCCTTACACTTCCTTTATATCCTTTCCCTCAAATATTAGTCCAAATCTAAATTCTTCTACAAACTTTATTCAGTCTGTTCTTCCTTCAGAATCTTACATCCTTATATTCAGGGTTACTTGGTGGGCATTTACATATAATATTGTGTTTATGATGATTAGTTTAAGTGTTCTGACTTTTCATTTGTGGTGTAAATAACTGTGTGGTAATTGGTTCTAAACCATAAACTTACTGTAGTTTTCTGATGATCACAGGCACACACAATAAATGCTTATTCTTGCTGTTCAATTCTACTTTTATCTTTGATATCCACTTGGTACTCCTTCTATTTTAGTTTTCTTCAGGAGATGATAATACCTATCCATTTCTATATATGCCCTCTTTCTTGGGTTGAGGGTTAGTCTATGCATCTCCCTCCCATTGTGCACAGTTTGGTGTCCTGCCCACAGTAGATGCTCAAAAAATACTTGCTAATGAACTTATCTTCATGGATTTTTGTTTTGAGCATGAAACAACATAATGCTATGAAAGCGATTTTCAACAAAAAAAGTGAAATGTAAATGTAAGGGATTAATGCTGTGATTCAATGAACCCAGTCCCAGGCAGGCATGTGATTTGATGGTGATGATTTAAATCCCGTAGGTCAATATGCAACAAATCCTTCTCAGATTCACTTCCTTTTAAAAGGCACAATATTATACAGGTTTATAATCTCACGTTTCCTAGTTTAAAAAAAAGTACATTTCTAGCTGAATGTGTGTCACGCTCTGGGGCCCTACACATCTAAATATTTAACAGGATTGCTTTATATGCCCTTATGCCGATGTTGCCGATATGTGATTTGGCTTTTGCCCAGTGGGTCCCTGGGCTTTTCATCATCCGGTGCATATATTGGCTGCAGAGTGCCTGGGCAGCAAGAATAGTGGGGTTGCTGAGGCATCGAATGCAATCAGAATGTTATTTAGAAAAGCTGGCTTGGCAGCCAAGCCTTGCACACATCTTTTATTACACTGTATCTTTGTGACATATTATTTCTGCTTCACAAGGTCACCTGACCCTGAATGGGACCTGTGGTCCATTGATAACACGGCTGGATGACGGCCGTGGCATGAGTTAGGACTGGACACAGACAAGGATGCATCTCTAAAAGTCCCAGCCTGCCTTGGCTGAGTTCTCACATTTCTCTAGTACTCCTTAGCTCTTTCCTTTCCTGGTTATTGGTGTGGGAGGAGAGTTAGAATGGGCAGACAGTGGTTTAATCAAGACCTTCTTTTCAGAATAGGAGAGGTGGGGGTGAGGTAGAAATTGTAAGGAGAAGGTAAAATTCATCACTTCCTACATATGAATTTCAGTCCTAAGATGAGAATCCATGTCCCAGCATCTGGAACAAGACTTCTTTCCCTGGGTCTTTCTCTTTGTCTTCATATGTCTGGTTCTTACCACTGGCCAGCTCTCTGCCACAAGCTCAGAATTCTACTAAGAAACATTTATGTATCCTTAGGTTTGATCTCCATCTAAGCAGAGAATGATTTGATCTTTGACTAGTTTGCCAACTGCTATTTATTCAGTATCTATTGTGTACCAGGCACCGTTTCAGTTGCTAAGGAGGCAACATTAAATAAGACAGAGGTGGCCCTTTCCCTCATGGAATTTATGTTCTAGTGGGGACAGACAGACATCTGCAAGTGAGTAAATAAATAATAAACTTTCAGTAATGATACATACTATGATGGAAACATAATAAGGTGGATTGATTTAATTTATATTGAGGGTGGTGGAGGAGGACCTCTCTGAGAAAGTGACATTAAACTGAGATCTGAGTGACAAGGTACCAGCAGTGCAAAGGTCCTGGGAAAGATTGACTTAGAAAAGGCTGTGAGACATGGGTAAGACTTTTTTTGAGAACAGGCTGAAGTCCATGTTTGTGGAATGCAGTGGCCATGGGGGGGTCGAGTCAAAGGAGTGGCACCATCAGACCCCACACTTGTGGGTTACTAAGGAGTAAGGGTTTTATTTCATATAAATGGAAAGTTGCTGAAGGATTTTATACAGGGAGATGGCATGTTTTGACTTATAAAAAAGTCACTCATTTATTTGTGTTTCTTAATGGCACACATATATTTATCTATACACAATATAGTTTTACTTTTTAACTTTTATGAGTGGAATTGCATTCTATGAATTTTTTAGTGTCTTGCTACTTTTGTTTAAAGTTATGTTTGTGAGAAGAAAGAGGGAGAGGTTATTCTATGTGTCAGGGTAATAGTTATCTTTACTGGGAAAGGAAAGGGTCACATGGGAGCCTTTGAGGTGCTAGAAAATACCCATTTCTTAACCCATGTAGTTATTATACTAGCGTTTGTTTTATATATAAGTGTTAAATGGTATGAGTAAGTGTATAAATATTTCTGAATGTATTTTGAAAAGAACTATCATTAACACCACATTTAGTAAGATTTCCATCAAAGTCTAAGTATAAAGTTAGAGACAGGGGTGCCTGGGTGGCTCAGTGGGTTAAGCATCCGACTTCAGCTCAGGTCATGATCTCGTGGTCCATGAGTTTGAGCCCCGCATCAGGCTCTGTGCTGACAGCTTAGAGCCTGGAGCCTGCCTCAGATTCTGTGTCTCCCTGCTCCTCCCTCTCTCATGCTCTGTCTCTCTCTGTCTCTCCAAAATAAATAAACATTAAAAAAAAGTTAGAGACAATTTCCTGGGAAAGATTAATTATCTTTCCTCTCACAATGGACTTCTCAGAGTGGGAAAGAAGGAACGTAGAGGAAAGATGGTGTCTTCCTGGGTAGCAGATGTGCACAGAATGCGGGTGTGGTGTAGGAGAAAGGGGTGCAATGCTGGGAAGTTAGGAGAATGTTTATAGCCTTAGCTCACTCACCAGCTTGTCCTGTGCCTCGAGCAAGTCACATCTCCCCTCTGAACTTAGTGTCAGCATATATGAATGGAGAGATAATCTGTTACATTGCTTGGCACATGGTAGCTAATTTATACATATTTGTCTATTGGGATACTTTGATTGTAATAGACCCTAACACTCAACTCCTCAGGACATCTCCAGCCTTCAGATTCTTTTACTCTGCAGCCTAGGCTGGAGAACCGTACTCTCATAGCATTTTGCGTTTCCACTCCAAGGTTAGAAGTGATCACAGTGTGACCTGACAGTCAATTGTGTACACATGGGCAGAATCCTACGATCTAGCACAGCCATGAGATCATGCTCAACAAATGATTTTTAACTCGAGGCCTCTCTTGTTTCAAAGGTATGGATTCTATAAGGTGAGTTCAGCTGAGATAAGGGTCAATATTACTGATGTATTTTTATTCTAATACATAGATTCAACATGATTTAGAGTCAGACAGAACTGAGTTCAGATCCTGGCTCCAGTTGGTAGCTGAGCAATTCGGATCAATTCACTTCTCAGTTTATATTTTCTGTATTTCCTCAGGTAAAAAACTGGAACACCAGCACTCTTCTTGTAATGTTGTGGCAGTCATTGTGTTCAGTTCAGTGCACAACGCCCAGTGAGCCCTGAGTCCACATGAGCCTCCTCCCTGATCTGTTCCACAGGTCTCCTGAAATCAAACCAGGAGTTTTAAGTTGAACAGGCCAAACATCTCCACTGGCAGGTCATTTTCATCATCAGCATCTTGGTGATAAATCAAAATGTCATTTGCACTTTGGTATGGGATACACAGAGAGGGTCAGTGCATAAGAAGAATATGATATACCTTTCCTTTCAGAAAGAAATGTGTTGTTTCACTAGGTGACAATATTATGCTCCTTTTGTAGCACTGAGCTGAAGTGCAGCAGTATTTTTTTTTTCAAAAATATATTTTCATGACCAAGTGGGTGCATTCTGTCAGGCAGGGCAGCTGCTGACAGGTAGGCAAGGAAAAGAGAGGAATTATGCAGACATTTGGCAGTGTAAATGTTAGAACAACTCAACTGTATGTGTGTTCAGGAGAGTTCAGTAGCTTGGGTGAATGCAACTCCAAGAAATAAAATGACAGCTTCCCTTAACCATTATGCTAATGGACAGGATGGGAGGGGCATCTCTGTGAGAGCAGGCACTTGGGAGACAAGACTTCTGGGCTCACATCCCACTCCCAACAACATCTCCCACTGTGATCCTGGGCAAGTTGCTGAACTCCACTGTATTTTAGTTCTATTTCTCCAACTACAAACCCAAGCTAATAATAGTTACCTCCGCTGCAGGGGTGGTACAAAGATTAATGAATTAATGAGCAGAGCGTGCTGTGGAAAGAAGGTAGGCTGTAGAAATGTGATCATTTCCACAAATCTCTGATTTGCACAGGGTTTGTCACAGCAGCTTTTCTGAATGTTATGCTCATTCCCCTCTTCTTCATTGATAATGAACTCGTACATCCCATTTCTGCTCCTGTGAGATATGGATGCTCTTGTCCAGGAAGTGATGAGCTCTTCCATGGCCCCCACGCCTGGGTGCAGTGTGAAAATGATAAGAAGAGAGAGCCTGAGTCACAGAATGACGGAAATTGGAGAAAGATATAAGAGATGAAGGAGACTTGGCTTTAAAACAAATAAATAGCTTAACCACCTTCACAATTTTGCAGTTTTATCTGAGAGAACAATAAGCAGTGATGAGTGGGAATATTTTTACAAAATGAGCATCACAATGCAGAGAACATGAAATAAATTAAGTCTCATTTTCAGATTTATTCCTGATGTATAATACCAAGAAGCAGAATGTTGTTATATGCACTAGGGTGTGGGGCAGATAGTTCCCCTACTTCAGTGCTTTGCATGGCTTTCTGCCCCTAGCAAGGTTAGAGTTAAGAAAAAAGAAAGAAAAAAAAGGAAGGCAACTAATATCAGCTGTAGAGAAAATCGTCAGACATTCCAGTCTTAGGCCTGGGAAAACAACCCTGAGTCAAGCAACTAACAAACAAAAGTCCTGTTTTCAGACCAGGGTATGAAAAAATTCTAGCTGTTGGGAAATGAAAAATAAGTATTCCATTACACATATAATTCCATTCATTGATCTTCATCTTGGAAAGTAAAGTTTTGAACATTTTAAAGACTTTTTAAAGACAAAGAGACTGAGGTTCATAGTCTTCATAATGATCTTACTTTTCATAATGAAGAGTTAAATTGGTGAGCTGGAGTTTGAACCCACGTCTCAATCATGCCAATACCTGTTTTTCACTTGCCTTTAACCAACTGTCTGCAGAGAATAGGGCTGGTAGCTTCAGATGAAAGGACTTACCTTACAGATGTTATATGTATCTGTTGTAAATGCATCCAAGCATCTGGACGTTTATCTAACCATCCTCCAAGTATTTGACAGGCACCATCAATGCACTCTGATCACTGCTAATTTACAGAGTTGAGCCATCATAAAGAATACACCCCTTTCCTGAGTCTAGCAGGCAGGACCCAGATTGCAAAGGCAAAGGGTCACCAAGAGCATCCCACCCTGGAAGAACTGGGCTCTTATCCTAGAGTAGTGGCTGCTTGAACTTTGCTGGGTGCAGTGTCTCTGGGACCTGAGACTTTGATCCCTGCCAGAAGAGAATCCCTGTTCAACCCAGCTCCATCTGGAGTAGAGATGCTAAGATAATATTGAAGGAAAGGTATAAAATATATATACTCTAGTGAGTCTCTGTTACCATTTCCTTATCAAAAACATGAGCAATAAAAGAAATTGCAGTCTGGCAGATAAAAGAGAAAGCTAAAGGAATTTAGTTTACTCATACTCTAGCTAGAAAACCATTCTGGTCACATTCACACTAATCCATTGATCCCCCACTATTAAGCGGATTGAACACACTAGCCCTGCTGCTATTTGCAAATGGGCCTATGAATAGGAAACCCCAAAAGGTAACATAAAGGTAATGTGATTTTTATGCCCATGTCCCAGTTTTTTCATAGACAAACTTTGTATGGCTTACTGACACTCTTTCCTGTGTCATTTACGATCATCACTGTGGTATTTGAGCATTGTAGAATAAGGGGAATGAAATCTTTCACCTTCATGTATTTAGGCCTAAATAAAGATCAGGAGATCCAAACAGCCCTTATTGCCTAAAATGATGAATGCAGACAACTTAATAAAATTCCTTCTACATAAACCTTACATTAGATACCAGTTTACAACACTCTTTTCTGTCTTGAACTCTTAGCACTTTCTGACTGTTCTACTTACCTGACACAGGACCACGACCACTCTTTATGATTTGTATCTTTCTTTGGTGCCCTCTTAGCTCCAGCTGCTGTTAACAAAACACAGTAAAATGGGTGCCTTAAAAACAACAGAAGTTTGTGTCTCCTAGTTCTAGAGGCTAGAAGTCTGAGATAAGGGTGCCAACATGGCCAGGTTTTGGTGAGCGCCCTTTTCTGGAAGGCATACTGCCAATTTCTTTTATCCTCACATGGCAGAAAGAGAATTAGCTCTCTTTCTGGCCTCTTCTCTTATGGGTGCTAATCCTATACATGAGGGCTTCATCCTCATGACCTAATCACTTCTCAAAGGCCCACTCCAAATAGTATCATTCTGGGGATTAGATTTAAACAAATGAATTTGGCTGGGGGTGGGTGGTGCACAAACATTCAGACTGTAACAGTTGCTATTTAAAGTTTGAATCTTTATTCAATTTTAGCACTGTAATACAATTTATTTATTAATACCTTAGATCCTAAAGCAAACTATATAGACTTTATGTCAAAGACTGCATCTTATGTATCTTTGTTCCCCTTCACTCCCCTGTATACTGTGTGCCTTGAATATTGAAGATGCTTCAAACATTTAGTTATTAACTCACAGAGCTAATTAATCTGCCTGATGCCGAGGCCTGGCATCATGTGAAATTCTGATACCAATATAGTTTGTCTTTGGTGTTCTTTCATCTTGCTGTCAAGTGTCAATATTTATTTACATAATTCTTCCAACATAATCCTTGTTGCCAAGGTGCTATGACCAGGTTGGAACTGTGGGCTGTTATGAAAGCAATCCTGATCACCATCTCAGCATGTTTCTTATCAAAAGTTATGCATGATCTACTCATTCATCTATTTATCCATTAATCTATTCTTTTGTTTATAGAAAGTTTAGTAGCTAATACTATATGCTGGGCAGGTGCTAACTAGCTGGTCTAGCCTGATACTGGGGATTCAGTGGTTGTAAAAAAAGAGGACAATTGCTACCCTAGTGGAGCTTATGTTCCGGTAGCAGAGGTTGACACTAATTATGGAAAATATCCACAAATAAGACCATTTCAGATAGAATGAGCAAAATAAGACACTGGAGAGGTCACAAAAAATCTAAGTAGATGACACTTAAGATGAGACATGGATGACAAAATGTGTGCCATGCAAAGATCTGGAGGGAAATCATCACCTAAATCTCAGAATTTTGGGGGAAAAAGGCAGGTGTAGTCAAAAGTATAATTGAGGAAGGGGTGTTTCATTGGAGATGAGTTTGTCTAAGCCGTCAGGAAGCAGAGCATGTGAACCTTGCAGGAGGTGGCCAGGAGTCTTTATAATATGGGCCAGAGAGGGCCAATAGAAAGGGTTAAGCAAAGGGATGAGGTGATTAGATTTATAGCTTTAAAAGATGTTTCTGCCTGTTGTTTCCATAAGGTCATTTTTCCTAAACTGCATTATAAGAAGTGATAGGTAAATAGAAAATTCACTTTACAGAAATGTTATTTAAGGCCAAATTCGTTAACCTATTTTTTTTTTTTTTTTTTTTTACAAAAAGTCAGAAAATACTATCAAAGAAAACATTTAGCAAGCTCACAATAGCCTATGTTACAACTCTGTGCATCTGGAATACGTGTCTATATTCTGTGCATGTCTATAACTTTTTAAGTTTGCTGTTTGACTTTGAGCACATCACAAACTCTCTGGGCCTTAAAAATGAGGAAGTTTGAGTGAAATGGTTTCTAAGCTCTCTTTCAGCTCTAATATTTTATGACCATGAAATTAGTGCATTAGAAACTGATTAAAATCTAAGAAGCTATAAAATAATCTTTCTCTTCAATCTTGTCAGTGAAATGAATCAGAGATATTACCACTATTCATGATGATCAACATGTGTGCAGCATTTTATAGTCTGCTAAAGATACACCCATTGTGCCCTTTGGAATCACTGAGAAGTAGGTATTATTATTATTTCTATTTGTCAAGTGAAAAAAATTGATGTTCAGAAGAATTTTTTTTTATTGTGAAGAAGATAAACAGCTAGCTAGTGGAAGAACCAAGGACAGAATCAGAAATTTACTGTTTAGACAAACCAAGAAAATTGTGCTTTATGTTTCCAGGGTATATTTTGATAGCTATATAGGCTCATCTAATTCTGCTTCCTTAGCACACAATCATATCTGGTTTCTTTCTTTGCTTACTTACTAACAGCCATACAGAGGGACCTTAAGGTTAGAAATTCTGACCTTTCTTACAGTTCAGAATATATGAAATCATGAAATAAGGATCACTTTGTTAAACCCACACTATTGGTCAAAGTCTAATATACATGCTATCTGTAGTTACTGCTAACAAAAGTCATTGATGAAATTACTTCAATAATTTGCCATATTTTTTATTGTTTTCTCTGTAGAGGGATAACTGTCAAGGAAAGAGATGCATATGTATTTTTTTTTGAAGTTTTCTTTTGCTTGAGGGGCCCTCCTGGCCCTATCCTGCTCTTGTACACACACACACACACACACACACACACACACACACACACACACACCTCCACCAGAACAATTTCAGACTTTGTAAGTCCACGTGATGACAGAGGCCTGCCACTCTCTTCTCTGTGACAGAGTCACTGCCAGTTGATATTGAAGTTTTTTACATATTTTCCTTATCACCCCTCCTTCTTCCAAATATGCTTTTTAAATTTGACTGCATTTTTTAGCTGCTTTTTGAGTGTTGTGTGCTAATTACTCCAGAAATTCAAAAGTTT
This sequence comes from Felis catus, assembly GCF_018350175.1. Classification (NCBI taxonomy): domain Eukaryota; kingdom Metazoa; phylum Chordata; class Mammalia; order Carnivora; family Felidae; genus Felis; species Felis catus. The sequence goes on along the minus strand of NC_058379.1, from coordinate 62,208,326 downwards.
TTATCATATAGATCATATATATTATTATGTATGATGGATCCAAACTCAGAAATTAAGCTTAAAAGGATATAAAATTATCCAAGGATTGAGTCCAAATTATATTAGAATCTCCCAGAAGAGTTTGGCAGTAGAAATATTTCAAAGATAAACCTGTTGAAATGGCTTACTTTTGACAGGTCTTTCTGGAAGTTCAGCAGTTTCTTCCCTGCCCCCTCTCCCTCTTCTTCCTTCATGTCAGACTGGGCCATGTTTGAAATTCCTGAGCCCACCATGTGCCTGCTGTCTTTATATATACACTCATCTCTCCTGAGGAAAGATTTCAACTTCATGGCAAAACTGAAGAAAGCATGTCAGAATGCTGTCGGAGAGAGAACCTTCTTTTCTACAACTGTTTTTGGATGCCAGCCAGAATTTCCCTTTCTGGCTTTTACTCTTGACACTATCTCCCCACAGAGTAGAAGGGATATTTTAGCAACTGGCAGGTTTTAACAGTGCCCCTCAATGCCAGCATGGGCAGTCCAGAATTCAGAGCACTGACTCTGTCTTCATGTCGATATTAAATAAGCATGCCGTTTAAAGACAACGCTGGGCAACTTTTCTTTTGAGGCTATCTGGGGAGATTTTTTTTATTTTATTTTATAAAGGGTTTTATATAAGACATCAAATAGTTATGAGGAACGTGGCTGTGCTTTTTATAACACAAGAAAGGTTAAGAGCAGAAATTTTTATAGACACTGTAAGAACTTTCAAGGGACTAAAAGGCTCAGTGGACTCTGTAGACAGATTTCACCTTCAGGAAGAGGATTCAAGTTCACCTGAGGAATCAACAAGTTAGTTACAAGAATTGGGATCTCTGGCTAAGTCCCAGTTGTTGATGGGGCTTCTCCCTCTGAAATCTGCTTTGCAATTAATTGAAAGAGGATAGTTTCATGTGAAAAGATTTTGTAACAGCATGGCATACAGGATGTTGGTGTCTGGGAATGGTCAAGTGGTATGATTTAGACTCTGAATTTGCTGGAAAGAGAAGTGTTATTTTATTTTGGTGTTCCTCAGTGCCCCCCAACAAAAGGTAACTGCTGTGTGTGCGCGCAGATAGATGTTTCTTTGGAGAAGAATTTTTCTCCAGATCATTTTTTACCCTCCTTCAGGTTGGAGACTCTCTGTGTTGCACTGTGAGCCACATGTAGTGGATAAATACTAGATAGGTGAAATTCTCTGAGGCAGGCAGAAGAGCTAGGTGTAAAAACAACCACCTCTAAGAGAAAGAATGGATTGGGAGTAAAGATGGAGTAGAAGTGAAAAACAGAGAAGGAAAGTAAACTAAGAAGTGTCACATGAGAATAAAGATTGAGATCATTAAAATCAAATTGTATACAGTTACTGGAATGTCTGTTTCAACAAGGACACATTTTCAGAAATTGAGAGTTATATGCTAATAATATATCTTAAATTCAGCCTTTTGTTCAGAACTCAATTATAAGGAATGTTTAGCCTGAGACTTTGGCCAAATAAGTGGCCTGTGATTTGGGCCAGGATACAAGCAAAGAATTAATTGTACTAAACTAAACTGAAATTATTGCTTATTCTATCCTATAAGATCTATTTAGTGAGAGCCACCACTGCCTCTGAACTACAAGTCCAGGAGGCTGATAAAATTTCTCTTTTACTACCCTTCACAAAGACATTCAGACTGGAAGTCAGATGACTTGGGTTGCTTTCTGTGAGGAGGAGAGCTCATGGAGAAGAGAAATTTCCTGCACAAGAATGAAAGAGCCTCAGCACCCGGGTTGTTCCACAGCTTTGTCTGTGCCAGTGGTATTTTCCGATCCCAAGTATTTACCTTCTCTGCTTTTTAAAAGCTCTTCAAGGACTTAGACAAATTTTATTTTTATCATGGTCATACCCCACTAATTCCAACTCATTGATTTCTCCCTCCTCAGGTTCTTTATATTTGTATCTATGGGTAATCTATTCTTGGATTATGTACTGTAGTAACTTTTTTCATTTGAACCAGAAATACAGAGTACAGTATGACTTGATATTGTACTTTGGCTCCAGAAATAGAGATCTCATTAGTTTTGTTCATGGGCACATCACTCTTTTGCCCCATATTAAACATGTTATCTACTCATATTTAGGATTTTTAAAATTAGTTATAACTTAATGATAAAAATGACATGTGATTATCTTAAAACCCTTGAAAAATACAAAAATAAACATAGGAAAAATAAAAATAATTTACAACTCTATTTTCCAGAGAAAACTATGTTAAAAAAATTAATAATTTCAAGCTTTTTTTCTATAATGTGTTTGTATTTCTATGTGTGTGTATGTATGTATGTGTATATGTATATATATGTATGTACATATATATAATAAATATATATCATAGAGCCATACATATGCATATATTCTTAATAATATCTAACCTATATATCTCATTATTAAAATATAAACATATTTTGGTAGAAATAATTTTATCTGTATAAATGAATTTGTATCTCATTTTTATTCAGAATTACATCAAATATTTGTAGACTAAATTTTCCTATTTATTATAAATCAAAAACATATCATTAAATATTATTCTAAAAGAATGTTTACTTTTTATTTTTATTTTATTAATTTTTATTTAATATAACTAATTTTCTTCTCATTAGCACATATGATCCTCCTACTTTTTGTCTTTTGCTGGTACATATTATACCATAATAAATAATCCTATAGATGAATTTCACATGAATGGTGTCTTTTGAATTGTTTCGTTTTATTATGACTGGTTAAGTTTGAATATTATAATTCAGTTTTCAGTTTATTTGAATTCTGCCAGGCTATTGTCCATTCGTGCCTTTCATCTACTTTTCTATCATAATTTTTTGAAGTGTCTGTACATGTGTTTAACTCATTATTCTTATTTTTACTATCAATTTGTAAAAACGCATGTATATTAAGTATTTTCTTTTTTGTCATGTGTTTTTAATTTGGTTTATGATGTTTGTTGAATTTCAGAACTGTTCTATTTTTGACACAAACAACCTGATTGTTTCTCATGCCACCAAATGGCTTTCTTCCATAAGTTCTATGCTTACAAAAATACTCTGATATTTTCTTCTAGCTTTCTATTGTCTTGTTAAAGAGAAAAACTTAACATTTTGATTTAACTATACTTTTTCTAATTCACCTTCTTATTAGTAGTTATAAATTAAAATAATCCATTCTTTTACCAGTGATTTGCTATGCTTTTTAAATTTTCCTTCAGTTATGGCTATTATTGTTTTTGTGAATTTTTCTGGGGGAAATCTTTCTTAGCCAAAATGTTTGTCAACTGAAGGTATGACTCTAGTTATTGGTCTCACTCTGTCAACTTGAGCAGTGGCCACATCTTTCAGAGTCTGCAGGTAGGCTTCTGGTGCATGTTCCCACTCTTGCTTCATTACTCTGGAGGGCAAATTGTCACCCAAAGCTCTTTGACCTTTCCCACTGCTTGACTCATAGTCTGAAGTAGTTGCTACTTATCTTTGAAAGTTCTCCCTGGTCTTTTCTGGCCCCCTCCACTCCTCAGTAGGCTGATTAGTCTGGATCCTTTATTTATGAACTGAGAAGACCAGTAAGGAGAATAGCTATTTTTCTGATGTCTTGACACACATCCATTCTAGCTCTTTTTTTGTGGGGTATGGTACAGAGTTGTGCTATCTAGCATTTAGCTTCATGTGGCTATTGAGAACTTGAAATGTGGCTAGTCTGAATTGAGATGAGCTTTAGGTATAAAATACACACTGGATTTATCAAAAAAATATAAAATACCTCATTAATACATTTTTCTATAGATTATATCCTGAAGTGATAACATTTTGTATATGTGGAGTACTATAGACTGAATGTTTGTGACCACCCCTTCAAAGTCATATGTTGAAACCTAATCCCCAATGTGAACACTTTCAGAAATGGGTTTTGGGAAGGTAATTAGGTCATGAAAGTGAGACTTTCCTAAATGAGGTTAGTACCCATATCAAAGAGACCCAAGAGGTGCCTGGGTGGCTCAGTCAGTTAAGCATTCGACTCCTGATTTTAGCTCAGGTCATGATCTCATGGTTCGGGAGTTCGAGCCCCATGTTGAGCTCTGTGCTGACAGTGTGGGGCCTCCTTGGGATTCTCTCTCTCTCCCTCTCTCTCTTTCTGCTCCTTCTCTGCTTGCCTGCACACATGTACACTCTTTCTATCTCTAAATAAATAAATAAACATTAAAAAAAATAAAGAGACCAAGCAGAGCTTCTTCATCCCTTCTGCTTTGTGAGAACACAGAAAAAAAGATAGCCATCTGTGAACCAGGAAATAGACCCTCATCAGGCACTGAGTCTGTCAGTGGCTTGATCTAGGCCTTCCCAGCCTCCAGAACTGTGATAAATACATTTCTGTGATTTAAAAGCCACCCAGTCTATGATATTTTGTTATAACAGTCTACATTGACTAAAATAATGAATAAAACCTTATTTTTAAATTTACCTTTACTTGTCTCTTTTTGCTTTTTTAATGTGACTACTATGAAAATTTTAAGTTACATGTGACTCACATTTGTGGATTGCATTATATTTTCACTGAACAGTATCAGGTATTTCACTGTTTTCATTTTTAGCAACATGGCTGTGTTCTTGCAATTAAGAGAAAATCTTTCCAGGCAGCCTGGGTGGCTTAGTTGGTTAAGTGTCCAACTCTTGATGTGAGATCGAGCCCTGCATCAGTCTCCACTCTGAGCATGGAGTCTGTTTAAGATTCTCTCTTTCCCTTTCCCTCTGCCCCCTCCCCTGTGCTCTCTCTCTTTCTCTCTCTTAAAAAAAGAAAAAAGAAAAAGAAAATCTTCCCATTTCTGGAAATAGATTGCCTACTTTTTGGTGGTATGAGTGTATGTCTTGAATCTTTATAAATTGATGCTTACAGGAGACTTTATTTCCATTGTATATGTGTTTCATAATGCTGGTTTCTGTTACATTTGTTTATTTATTGACTTATTTTAATGTTGTTTTTTTTTTTTATTTTTGAGAGAGAGAGAGAAAGAGAGAGAGAGTACAAGCAGGGGAGGGACAGAGAGAGAGGGAGACAGAATCTGAAGCAGGCTCCAGGCTCTGCACTGTCAGCATAGAGCCTGATGCGGGGCTCAAACTCTTGAACAGTGAGATCATAATCTGAACTGAAGTCAGACAGACACTTAACTGACTGAGCCACCTAGGCGCCCTCTTGCATTGGTTTCAAAAAGTGTCTTTGTGATCCTGCTTCTTTGTGCCCCTAACCAGGTGCTTAGAATTGTTTGTGTGTGTGTGTGTGTGTGTGTGTGTGTGTGCGCGCGCGCGCACGCACACATGTGTGTGCACATTCTTTCAGCATAATTTGGCAGTGGAGAAAGGGGTGGGTGTCTTTTAATTCTTTTCAATCAGATGCCAGGTAATTGTGTAAAAATATAGATTCTTGGACATGAAGTTTACTCAAAGTATGTATTCTCTCTTTCTGTATTACGAAGAAGTGGACATAACCTGGTCTTTGAAGCCAGAGAGTCCTGATATCAAATATGACACTATAAGCTTTGTGGTCATTGCACACGTTACTTACTTTCTATTAGTCTCAGTTAACCTGTCTGTAATAGGGGTGATCATAACTTTATTGAAGGATTCTGTTACTCTCATTGTACCTGGCCTACACCTCTTTCCTATCTTCCTTCTCTAATTTCATGCACTTTGACCCACTTGGTAAGAGATGAGTTCTCAGCAAACGTATAATTTGGTATGTGATACTGAGGTTTGGGGTAGGAGTTCAATGACTTTGCTGAGGAGGAGTTGTGCCCTCGTGGCGCTTCGACCAGGCCCTAATTCCAAATGCAACTCTCAGAATTGTGTGTATTTTCATGCAATAAATTATAGAAAATAACGATTCAGCATGCCAAGCTTGGCATCAGGAGTGCCTACAGCCCAAGGGTGATGTCAATCCCTTTAGGAGATATGAGGAATGAATTTGCCTTAAAGCTTCCTTCTTGAAAGAGGCCAAGAAATTTCAAAGCTTTTAATTTTCGCCAAATAGAGCAAAGACGCCATGAGTCTCTTACATACCCTCATAAAAAAATGGAACTTCAGCAAGACATTTGATTAATTATCATAAATGTGAGACCAATAACTGCTTTAAACAGGAGCGGCAGTCTCTCTGCCAAAGGTGCAATGTGTGTGGAAAGATTGCAGGGCAGCATGTGGCCATTTTGGAATGAGGAAATAAGGAATGACGAGTGAATGGTAAGATGTTCCGACTGGGCGGGTAACACTCCAGAAGGTCTACTGTTCATGCCTATCTGAAGCCCAGCACTTTCAGTTCTGCCAAGTTTTTCTGGGAGTCTCTGAATTGACCATTTGGGGCTATTTATTAATGTCCATCAAGTTTTAGAGTGTCAGCACAATGAAAAGAGTGTGAGGTACAAAGGAGACTTTATCTTGGATAAAGAAAAAAAAGGAATCTTGTTGATTTTTGAGCTCGAAAAATCTTCCTACTGATTAATACTTTAAAGGAGGATAAAGCTTCTCATATTGAATGGTAGTAGTGCACCAGCAGGTATTGCTGCTTTCTGGTCTTGGTATATTTATGTTCTTTCTTTAGTTACCATTGTTTATTATCTTCTCTCTGTTTTAGCCCCAGGCTGTCAGGATTAAATCCTATAGCAGATGCAAAGTCTAAGGTATTTACATAGGAAGATAACTAATCTAGGTAGCCCAAGGGATGTATATACACAAGAATTTCACAGTGTGGAAGCAATAGCAGTGTTAGGAAAAAGGGGGAGCTTTTTCAGGTTTGGGCTTGAATAGGCAACAGAATAGTCCAATATAACTTTGCATTAGGTGAATTATAAAGTTTCATATATGTAATACATTCAAGGGTTTGTGGTATTTACTTATTTACATTTGCGTATGTATCCTCTTCACCAGGTCCAGTCTTTCAAATAAAGTGGTTTATGCACTTGCCAATTGAGTATGATTTGAGGGCCACTGGTGGTGGGCTTCTTTTTCAAATGATATTTTCCACCAGTCTGGCACCGAGATCAAAAATTGTGCTTCTTTCAGAGAAGCAGCCTGCCACAGTTGAAGTAACATGAGCTTTATTTAGAGCCAGTTGGACCTGGCTGTGAATTGTGTCTGTGTCAGTAGCTAGTTGTGTGACTGTCAGCCTCAGTCACCTCTTCTATGAAATGGGCAAAATAACTAACCTGGCATGGTTTGAGTTTAAACAGTTCATTGATACATGAAACAGTTCATAGGTAGCATGCCTACCGTATGGTGGTAGCTCAAAAAATGGTAGTTAATAGTTCTGTTCGCACTGAAGCAAACCCGCTAATTATCTTTCTAACCAACTATAAAACCAACTACAATATAATAACCAACTGACCAATATATAACTGATATAATAACCAAGTTACCAGCTGTAACATTCGTAGTCAATAGCCCGTGGTTAACATTTAAACACGGTTTCCTACATTTTCATCCTTTCTTGCTAGCTAGCCTATAAAAGCAGAATTTTCCAGCTTTTCCTTCTATTGTTTCCCTCACAACCTAATGCACAAATCAGAATAAACACTAGGTACACATTAAATATTTTACAGGACTATTTTTGCTTGGACCTGAAGCTCTTGCTGGTCTCTGAAATTATTGTTCATGCCACTGGCAGGATGGACCGCAGCAAAGGTCTGGTTCTTCATTACCTATATTTCCACAGCTCGCCTGTCTTTGGGTAGGAAGGAGTGCTGGCTTATAATTGTCCTTTTAAGCTCATTTTGTGGCTTTGAATTTGCCCTGAACCTCTCTCTTCTCTCACTTCTTTGTAATGTAAAGTCTTTTGTATGCTTGCTAATTTGCGGTGCTCATTATGTAAGTCACCAGTTTTACTTTGTCAGTACATTTCTGCAATTTACCTAGGTACACGGTTCACCTCCTGTACACCATCAGCTGTTTCTCCCTCATCTCAGGTCTGTGTTTTTGCGTGACGATTGGCTGGTGTCTAGAAAATAGAATGCCAGCTTTTATAATATCTCTTGAAAGCAGCCCTCCCAATATGCCTCTTATCTTTTCAAATATGTAATTTAATAATATGTTTCTTCTTTTTTTATCTCTCTCACTGAAATGATACCTTTAGAACATAATTAATACCTTGCATTTGTATGGTGCTTTGAGCTCTTCAAAGAACTAGTTCGTCTATTATCACACTGTGTTTTATTTTTTTTTTATAACATCCCAGTGAGTAGGTGGAATGGTCTATTGTTATTCTTATTCAGAGATGCAAAAGTGGAAGTAAAGAAAGGTGAAATGATTTCCCTAAGGCTATGTAGATGATTAGTGGCAGGCCTGGGACAGAAATTCTACTTTTCTGCCTGCCAGTGTCACCCTCTTTTCTTTATCTGCCTCTTGCACCCCATAACACAGTGCCCCCCCCTCAGCACTGAGATTTCATGCTGAGGCCCAGTGGTGTGGCCACGGCCACCCCAGAGTCCACTGCCTGGCCGCTTTCCTGTTGAGTTATTTCTCCATTTATCATCCTATTGTGGCACTTACGGTGGCTCTAGACTCACATGTGGGAAGAAGACCTTTTAAACCTGCCATAAATCAGATACATTTTACCTTGCTGTTGTCTGTGGTCTTTGAAAAATCTATTTTTTAGTTAAGACATTTTTCTTAGGCAAGTAAAAGTCTTCTCGCTTTAATGAAAACATTAAGCTCTATTCAGTGTCATCTGATTTTTCCTATGTGATGAGGTCCATCTGCACAGTGAGTGTCTCTGCCCAACTACTGATAAGGTGCATTGACTTCCATTCCCCTCACCCCCTCCCTTAATTCTGGCCCCCACCCTGTTTCCTCTTAAAGTGTTATGTTTCTAGAAATTTATGGAATCAGTCTGCATCAGCAATAAAACACTGCATAGATTCATCAAAGCTCCCTCTGTATTTTTCTTCATCTATCTCTGTCCCATTTACCTGGAAGGAAAACAAGAGTCAACACACCGATTATGCCACCTCAATGGGAGAAAAATAACCGTATTTCTCAAGAGAAGGTCAATCTGGCAGTAAGACAAATGCCCGGGATTTTGAGCGGGTGTAGCTCCATCAGATACTCATGTCTGTCCTTGGGCAGCTCACACCTCACTCCTTAATGGTACTCAGTTTGGGCATTTGTGATATTTAAGTTCTCCAGTAACTGTAGCAGTTGTATCTAGGTTATGAATAGCAGCCTAGGGTGTGGGCAAATGATTTTAGAGGATGCAGAGTTAATTAAGTGTGGAGACAATGGTCCAGGTAACTCAGGCCCAAATGTTGCTTTATTCTGAGATGTTCATACAACCAAAGTGGAAAGTACTCTCTTAATTCTTTGGTTACTTGCCTTAATTTATCATTAAGAAAATAACAGCTCTGTGGTCTTTCTTTGATGGCAATAAGGACATTCAAATTCTTCTGTTTGTTGAATGGTAGAACAAGGGTTATGTGTTTGAACACCCCTCGTATGACCAATTTTGTGCTAAGCAAGGTGAGTAGTATAGTAAATCTATTTCTACCTTGAAGGGTTACAAGCAAGTTTTGAGACAAGAGAAATGAGCAGTGTGAACAAAAGTGTCTAAACCAGGGCTAGTTGGTTCAGGGTCCAAGTACAGGCAGGTTGTAGAGAATGGAGATTGTGCATGACTGGAGAGACGAGACTGCTTCATAGTGGAAGTATTGTAATGTCGTCTGTGATGGATAGTAACATTTGGACAGACAGAGGGCAAGGTGGGGGGAGGCATTTTTGGCCAGATGAATGGCACGATCAAAGACATGGAAGCTGGAAGCACCGTGACATTGCAGGAGACCAGGGGGGAAAATGGCTTGTGTAGGGAAGTAGTCAGCTCCTGTGAGACCTTAAAAACCTCTAGAAATGAAGCCTCTGAGGACCTTTTCAAAGATCTTTCCTTTAACTCCCAGCGGATGACAACCAATTTTCAGAGAGCCCTATTTGAGTGCCGAAGTTGGAAAATGACATTCAGCTGACATTTAACAATTTGCACACATTTTCCAAGGGCTTTTTTTTTTTATGTGTGAAACCAAACTGAGAGAAGACAAAACTAAGATTGTGTGACAACACCTGATATGAGATTAAATCAGAACATTGATTCATCTATAACATTCTCCCCTTTAAGGTGTTGTGGGTTAAGATGGTCCATGGAACCTAAGAGTCCTACCAGAGAAATTACTAGGTATATTAAAAGAAAAAAAAAAGTTTTAAAATGTTTGGTGTTAGGTGATTATTTAAATGGTATGCATTTACATACAATACTAGGGCCTAAGAACCAAAAAGGAATTAGGCATCACTCTTCTTAGGACCCCAATTATAAAACTAAGAAAGCTCCCACCCATGATGGTAATGTGCTCCCCCAGGATCACAGGTTAAGATGTGTTGGCATTCTGACTTACTATTCAGTGGTGTTTCCACTGTGTGTGTGTGTGTGTGTGTGTGTGTGTGTGTGTGTACATGCACGTGGTGCATGCATGTGTGCATGCATGCATGCTTCCATGTAGACACAAAATAACTCAAAGTAAAACACATCAAAATAACTCAAAAGAGCAGAACTTTCAAACCTCACATTTATCATGTGCTTGTAAAGGCCCACAGGGAATAGCTGCTGAGGAAGTTTGATGAAATGTTTCAAACAGTAAAGAGATAAACAATTTAAGTACTTTCAGAATGAAAAGATTTCTTCTTGACTTTTAATTACATTATATTGATGTTCCTTTGGAGACATCATTTGTTGACTGTGATTATTTCTCTTCTACTCTGTTTTATTTTCTTCTTCCTTTATTTAACCTGAAAAAAATCATTATATGCCTCCAAATCCATAATAAATGCTGATTTGACCATGCTAAGATAGCAGATAGTAACTTCCAGGCAGTTCTGATCTAGTTTACTGGTAATTGTTAAATAGTGTTTCTCCAATGTCGGTAAACTGGCTTGGAGAAAACATCGAGATTACATTTCTCCTATGTGTTAATTTATTTCACCTTAATGACAATTATTTTATTTAACATAATTATTTTTTTATCAGTTTCAGAGACTGCAGAATGTAGTTAAGGTAAGTTAATGTAAGTTAGGGAAGGTAAGGCCAGGCAATTCAAGGGAATAAACATTGTGTAGTCTCATACTTGTTGCAAGACACTTACTAGATGCTTCTGAGTGAAGATTCAGGTAAATAAGACACATTCTGTTTCCTGGAGGAATTTCCTGCCTGGTGGGAAAGAGAGACGTGACCCTGAGTAGCTTTACTAACAATCTCAAGTCTCCTTTGAGATGAAGAAACATATACTGCAAATCTGTAACCTGGAACATAGTGTCGTGGTACCCACAAAGAGGAGAATGTGATATGAGGGGACATTGGTTGCAGCTTCAAAAGAAGGATGTTCTTTAAGGCAGAATTTTAACAGTTGAAGATGTGGCAGAGGGGCATTCCAAGTGGAAATGTCTGAGCAATGTTGTTGTAGTGTGCAGGTCCAGTTCTGGAAATGGCAATAAATTCAGTGAACTGCAAACACACAGCTTGTATTGGGTAGTTAGGCTGAGAGAGTAGGGAGTTGGAGCCATGGAGGGTCTTATATGAAAGTGTACTGATTATGTATCTTAAATTGCAGAGGGAGGGAAAAGCCCAGAAGGATGAGGGGCTGAGACAGTGGCTTAGAGTCTTGAAACACTGGCATTGGGGTCAGACCAGCTCAGACACTCTCTGAAGGGCAAGTAGCAATTTCCTTCTCATTGCGCTCCCTGTGCCTAGACTCTTGCATGACCTCTTCCAAGACAGGACTCTTGCTTCTGGGCCAGGTGTGTTTTTTTGGATCCTTGTGTCCTAGATTGAGCCTCGTTATTTAGTTCTCTCACTTACTCACTGTTTCACTCTGCTTCACTCCATGTCACACCAAGAAAGACAGAATTTTCTAAAGCTTTATTATTTGTCCAAAGACTATAGAATACATTATCTTCTTTCTTCCTTCCCTTCCTTAATCTCTCCTTCTCTTCTTTGCTGCCTTCAGTCTTTACTGAATCATGTCAATTTGTAAAACACTATAGAGTTCCCTTGAGAATTAGGGAATAAAAGCTTGGATTTAGAACACTTCAGTTCTAGTTTCAGGTCTGTCAGTAATTTACCATATAAACCTGGCTATTTCTCTTGACTTTTCTGGGATAACTTTCCATACCTATAAAATAAAGTATTTGATCCAGATGAATTTAGGGCCCTTCTAATGATAACAATCTTTGTGACTTTATATAAGTATAGTTTTTATACCTGTGCACCCTAAAATCACTTATTGCTAGTGGCAATACTCATTGTCTTGAGACGTCTCTACACCTCCATTGATTTAATTTCTTTTTATACTATTTCATGAATTGTTTATATATTGGCCTAGCAAAGTCTCTTCTTGTTGGGTGACAGGAAAAATCCTTTTGAGGGTACTAATAGACAAACCAATGGCAGGTAAATGTGAATATAGGGAGGCATTACTTAGAACTAGGAGGAATCAAAAGGTGAACAGATTTCCAGAGCTCTGAAGGCCAAAACTAGCTGCAACACAGAGATGGAGGAGGGGAGCAAGCATGGGGCTATAAATAGGTAAATGTGGGTAGCTGAGCAGAGGGGGTACAAGGTGAAACAGTTTGATATAACTGCTGTGCATTGGTCTATGAGCAGGACACGTCTTTTATTGTTTTTGATTTATTGAGTACTTATGAGAGTTGACGTTTCTTAAAAAGACAGATTTTGTTTGTTCAAGCTGTAGCCAAACTGATAGTACCCTGAAATAAAAGCAAAGCATGGTAAAATAATTTTTTTTTTTTTGGTCACACTGTAGGCTATTTTTTTTTAACCTAACTGATTTCCCCTCACCCTCCTACATGCTGTAAAAGAAAGTTCAGTTGAGGTATTGCAAGTTTCCTTTTATTTTTCTTTCCTAACTGACATGGCTAGAAAGCTTTAGGTTATAATCCGTAACACTTAGCCCTTGTTTTGTATGCATGTTTGTGACACAATTTGAAAAAAAGTGCCACTTAAGACTGGGATGGGCGACTGCGTTTTTCCAATCGACCTTCATGGGTTCTGAGTTTAGAGCTAAACTCGAGCCTGTCTGTGTTCCAGTCCAATTATGCCAGTGAAACGTGATTTCATTGTTCAAAAGGAAATGGCTTCTTTTTTTTTAAAGGCCCTTAGACATCAAATAATTTCTTTAAAAAATAAATTGCAAATGAGTCAGACCAATGCAGAATTAACTCCCTGAAATATACTTGAGTTCCACAATTAAAGAGGAAAAGTTCCTCAACAAATTATGCAAAGAACTCAAGAATTATCAGTCAATAGCATTTATTGACTTCTTACTGTAGGCTGAGCCGTCATAGCATTATTGGGGGAGACAAGAGGAATAGAAGACTGCAGCATTTGATTGACCATCTAATGACCTTCATGATTAGACAAAAATAACTTCAGGTTATCACTCCACTCACCCAAAGATTCTGTCTCTTGAGAATTCTATCTGCATAGCTCTGAATAGGGAAAAGGAAGTTCTGACATGGGTAGCCCAATTCTAGATGTAAGGCATATTCTTGAATCAGAATGTTCTGATTCATCTCTATAATAATCATTGGCAGGATGGGGAAACAAGAAGACTGGCTTTTCCAAGAGTGGCAGGTATCTAAAGCTCAGTAAGCCGGTGAGTGTAAAACTGGGAACCGAATTTAATCTCCTGTCCAGTGGAGCACAAGGTGCTGGATATAAAACAAAATACCAAAATATCCTAAGGTGATGGCAGAGCACAACCTGGTCAAAACATTCCAGCTTGAAAAGGTTATTTCTATGCAAGGTACCTTAGTCCAATCAGGCTGTGATAACAAAATACCATAAAGGAGTGTCTTACACGAGCAGAAATTTATTTTTCACAGTTTGGAGATTAGCAAATCCAAGATCATGTTGCCAGCAGATTCAGTGTCTGGTGAGGGCTTGCTTCCTGGTTCATAGACAGTTCTCTTTGCTGTGTCCTCTCAAGGTGGAAGGGTTGAGGGATCTCTCTGGGGCCTTTTTTTTATAAGGGCACTTATTCCATTCATGAGAGTTCCACACTTGTGACCTAATCACCTTCGAAAGGCCACACCTGCAATACCATCATATTAGGGATTCGATTTCAACATATAAATTTGGGGGGAACATATTAAGTCTATAGCAGAAGGGCAAGGAAAAGGAATGAAACAGAACATCCATTAAGGATCACCTTTCTCTTACCCTTCATCTTCCAGACTAACCTGAGCTAAGGCTTATGAATGATGCTGGACTTCTAGCTCTTCATTTGAGCTACATATAAAATAATGGAAAGGCAGAATACAGCAGAAGTTAAATATAGAACAGAAGTATATCCTTGAGCCAATTTACTTAACTGACCTCTAAAAAGAAGGGAATAATGTTATTTGTCTCACAGGATAGTTGGTATTATTGAATGGGTTAAATCTTGAGAAATGTCCTGAAAAGTGCCTGGCACACAATAAGCACTCAATAATACTGTTAGGAATTATTATTACTGTTGTGTCCACTGGTTAGTGTAGTTTGAGAGAAGTTGCAATTATATATTGGATGAAGGAACTCCACTGAATGATTTCAGAGGTAAGAAGTGAATTTTCCCAGCAACACTCAAAGTTTCATCTCCTCCATATTGTCAGTACTTTAGATCATTAAAGTGGGGACAAGATCCATCAAGTCTTGATTGCAGGAAGAATTCAAAATGCAAAGTGTTTGTCATTATTGTGTATTTTAAACCATGGATGTCTTTGTCCTCAGTGTAAGATTTTGATAAAGGAATAGCAGAAGACATTAGGAGAAAGGAGGATTTGGAATGAGGGCTACATATTGGAGAAAGTTTCATGGAAATGGAGAAGCAGTTACCACTGCCAAGGCTAAAGGCAGTAAAACAAACTTTGTTGACCTTGCAATTTTGCCATTGGTACGCAGAACCCAGATATGACTATTAATAACACTTACAGTAACACATAAAAAGGAAGGCTTTTATGGAATTGAAGGCTGAAAGTGTTGAAAAATAAATTGTTTCCCTCCTTTTTGTCCTTCCTTAAGTCTTCAGTTTCTAAATGTGTTTGGTAATTTTTCTTTTTATGCTGTTGTTGCTTTACATTTTGCCAGTGGTTTGTGCATGTGCTGAATATTTATAGAGAAACTCAATACACTATAGATCTTGTAAGTGCCTCGAGGGCAGGACCTGGGTTAATAAAGTCATAAAATTATTCATAACCATTCTGGGTGAGAGCCATATAGTATTACAAAACTATATGAATGTTAATAAAAGACATAGAAAAAGACCTAAATCACAGATCACTGAAGCCAAAATGGTGGCCATAGGAGGTTTTAGTGTTCAAATCAACCTGAAATCTTGTTTCACAAGATGAGATGGTTTTATGTACTAGTCAGGCTAGGTTATTCTGTGGTAGCAAAAATCCCAGTGGTGTAAAACAGCAAGGTTAACTTTTTACTCACATTAAATATCCGTTGGGGGTCAGCTGAAAATCCTGTTTCACACCATCTTTATTCTGGGACACAGGGTACTGGCAGCCCCCATTTGGAGTATTGCCAGTTGCCAGAATAGAACAAAAGAAATTGTCATGAATCGTGCACTAGTTCTTAAAGCTTCCACCTAGAAGTGACATATCATTTCTACTCATGTTTCCTGATACAAATCCTATAGTCATGTTTAATTTAATATGGGGCAGAAAAATACAATTCTGTTATTGGTGCTTAAATGATGGAACTTGAAAATATTTGCAGAATATCACTAGTGGCTATGACAACTGAAGTCATAAATAAATATTTTATTGTTAGATTATCCATATTTATGCAGGATAAGTAAACACACATTGGTCAGATGTTAACAGCTTCATAAAGAACATTAACATAAAATGAAGAACATTAACATTTATCTACTGAATATCTACCACATGCCAGAGGAAAAATGTCCCAGCCTTGGAAGGTAAGCAAGACTTTTATATAATGAACTCTCCTAGCATATTGTCAGTTGGGCATGCTTTCACTAAAGTGGCTGAAACCAGTAAAGCTTGATTTTCTTCACATAATAAGAAGTCTGGAGATTAGCATTTGTTGGCATTAGTTTGGCGGTCAGTCATGCCATCAAGGACTCATGCACTTACAGTGTTCTTGTTCTGCCGTTCTTGGCATGTTAACCATTTGTTCTCCCACTTGGTGTTTCTGGGTCACAAGATAGCCATTGAAGATCAAGGCATCCTTTTTCTGCTAAAAGCTGGAGGAAGAGAGAAGCTGCTAGTATCAGCTGCAGTTGAGTGCTGTGAGGAACATCGCTTGCATGCATCTTTCCTAGGTTCTAGTGATTTGCCAATCTTTAGAGTTCCTAGGCTCTAGGAGCATCGTCTTATCTCTGCCTTCTTGTTCACATGGTGTTCTCCCGGTATGCATGTCTGTCTCCAAATTTTACCTTTTTTAAAGACACCAGTTGTATAGGATTAGGGTCTACCCTAATGGCCTCATTTTATTTTGATTACCTCTGTAAAGACCTTCTTTCCAAATACAGTTATGTTCTGAGGTACTGGGGGCTAGAACTTCAATCTGTGAATTTGAAGGAACACATTTCAACCCCTAACCAGAGGGAACAGCATAAGCAAAGTCTCTGAGGTGAAAAAAATAAAACCAAATCAAACCAAGCACCTACTTTATATAAAATTATCATCTACTTTATATTATAATACATGGGGTGAATAAGAAAGGCAGGTATAACTACCAAAGGGTCTTGAAAACTGAGTAGATTAGTGAGTGTACCTAGTGAGTGCAGTAAGCAGTAGAAACCTGCACAGGGGAAAAGACTGGGAGAAGAAGGAGGAAAATTAGAGGGATTAGGCATGTGGGAGGTGTTTAGGTAGATGTGCAGTGATGAGAGCCTAGAGCAGTGTTAATAGAAAGGAAATTAAGGAGCATCAATTGGCATGAGAGGCATTTACAAAGCACAAAAGCTAGGATTTAGTGATAGGTTGCATACACTGGAAAAATGGAGAAAGATAAAAAACGACATTGAGAAAACATACCTGACTTTAACCATGTTTAACCATGGGAATTTAGGAAAGATGTGGGAGGGGAGAGATTTTCACTGTAAATTTCATATCATCTTTATTATTGCTTTAAAAAAGTTAAACAAACAAAAGTTAAACAATGTGTCCAGATATTTTTTATGTTCAGGAAACTTGAGGATTTTTTGTACACTGTTTTTGTTTTGTATTACACAAATTGAATTGAGATAATGCTGAGACATCTGAGTAGAGATACCTGATTAGAGATAAAAGACGAGGTCACAAAAGAATCATTCACAAAGAAGTGACTGATAAAGTAAAAAGAAATAAGAGCAGGATGATGGTAATTATTTAGATGCTTGAAAAATAATAGTAATTATTGAATGCTCATCAGGTGCCAGAAACTTTATATATATTGTCTCATCTAATCCTCACAATTACTCTATAAAATAGGTATATTATTTCTGCTTTACAGGTGAGAAACCTGAAGCTTTGAGACATTAAGCAATTTGCCAGGGATCATATAGTACGTAAGGGTTGGGGGAGCCAGCCTTCAAACCCATCCCTGTCAGACTTAAAAGTTTATGTGCTTCCACTCCACTCTGCTTGAGCATAATTACTTCATCTGTGGATAATGAATTCCTTTCACGGGGCAGTGTATTAGGAATCGCATAAGAAATAAAATTTAGCTGTTTTCTACAGGTGGGTGGAAATTACATTCCCTCCTCTTTATGTGACACAGGCCAGATGAGGGGCATGCAGAATATGAGATGTCTGACAGGGGGAAATTATCACCCATTAAGCTACAAAAGTTCTGCTCAAACCAAAGATGAAATTGCTCTTGAATAGCAAGAGGGACTTCTCTGGCAGACATAGTAAAGTCACTGGGCACAACCTCGAAATTCCCCACGCTGGATCTGTAGATTCAGCACTTCCTTTTGAGGAAAAATCTTGCATAACACTATGCCAAAGCTATTTTGAGTAAGAATTAGCACTTTGAAAGTGGCATGTAAATTTCTCATAGCAATAAAAATACCATTGCTCTATAAAGAGAAATGGAGAGCTAGGCTAAATTTGCTACTTTTTTGGAATGGATATAGTAGGAAGAAACTGAAGGATTATTCTGTTTTGGAGTCTCTATAGAATGAATGAAGTAGAAATTTGACATCATTTCAACAAATGGATCAGTGTTGACAGCAAAATTGGGAAAGAAAAGGGAGCTTAAATGCTCTATAATCATAAATTTGAGATTTGCCTAAAAATCCTTAAACAGTAATTATTTTGAATAAAAATGCTAGTCCATTCTTGACTACATTAATCAAATCACCTGATGTTTCTTTGTGATTTACATTCATATCCACTGTGGGTTGAAAGAAGATAGCCAGCCTATGTTTAACATTTGCAGGGCTGGTGAAAGAACATGAAAGGAGGCCTTCATACCACATATCCAAATATTCAAAAATTAAATAAACAAATGAAGCAATGTGGTAAATATGCTAAAGACCAGAAACATCAGATTTGAATGTAGAATTCCGAGACTTCTTGGATTTATGCAGAATGTGATGCCACAGGGAGACTTAGCTCTGGCTCCAGTCCCTGACTATTTGCTTTTGACCTACGTTCCTTTTTGCCCATCTCCAGATCTGTTCTGTACTATAGGGAGCCTTGTGCTTATATGTGTGGATACCTCATCTGTATATCCAAACTCTGTCATCAGCCCTGGACCATCCTGGGCCAGAAAGGAGGTGGGATTACGGCTGGCCCCAGGAGGAGAGGCCTGAGGGAGAGGCATTTAAGACCTTGGGCTTAGGGCCGATTGGACCAAAAAAATCCTGGATCCTGGTTACTCTTAGGTGATGTTAGAAGGGAATTTACTAAGGTGAGAGTTAGAAACTAGATACCTACTTTTTCTGACTCTAATGGCCGTTGGTTGATTGCCTTTAATCCCTTATGGAAAAGAACCTAATCAGAATGGTTGGTTTCCCTAGACCATTGGTGGAACAAAGTAGAAGAAAATATTATAGAAATTCACTTGAACATTCATAGAAAACAATACTCTTCAAATGTTATAGGAAAGTGGGATTTGTTTTCCGGCCGTTACGATATAAAATTATCTCAGTTCTCAACCTCGAGTGTAAGGGCGCAGTGGAAATGTGTCTTTTCTCTAGTTGGACCTTTTACAAGGAAAGAAGATGGTACAGCTGCAGTGCTGTGTTTGTCAAACTATATTTTATTTCTTTTCATCATGGTTTTATAAAAATTCAATAATGTGAACCAAATAATTCATTTATGCCCACATCTTCTGATTTGCCTGCCATACTTTACTCTGAAGTGAAAAACATGTCTCCAGCTTGCTTTAGCAAACACATACTGCTGGTCCCAGGGAAGTTCTTGGAAGAGCCGCGTTTGTTGAGTCAAATCTTCTTGATTTCATCATTGTTCTGCCATTGATTTACTACATGACTTTTGGAAGATCATTCGCTTTCTGGTATCTGTCTCTTCGTTTAAAAATGGGACCGTATATCTTAATTTTTCTAAGTGAGTAGAATTCTGGGTAGGTGTTAAACAAGGAGACGCTGGGGCTGAATATGTGCTACAAGAGCTCACGGGAGAGGAATTGACCCAGGTGAAGCTGAAAGGTGGTAGACTCATAGACAGTAAATTTTTATGTTACTGGGTATTTGGCATATTTACGGTACTGGTCTCTTTTATTTTCTTGATAGGTATGGGCAGAGGTAAAAGATCCTTAATAACAAGTTGAACTGTGTGGCATGAGGGAAGGAAGTCACCAGAAATCTGCTGCATGAAACTGAGTGGAAGGAAGGATAGATGCTAAGAGTCCTGGGAAAATAATTTTAAGTGCCCAAGATGAGAAATCCTGTAGAGATTGAATTAATGACTCAAATGTATTTTAGTGATCATGGTGACAAATAATTTACTATTCTTTTCATCACATTTAACATTTCTGAGCCAAACAGAAGCCACTACAGATGAACATAAAACACGTATGTTGGAAATGTTAACATTTGGTGGAGGGAAGGTGTTGAAAAGTTTAATCTGAAAAGTTTCAGAGTTGTCTTTAGGATGATCGACAACGTAGTTCCTGACTGTAACAACTGAGAAAGAATACTCAGTGCTTCCAAAAATAACATGAAATTGCTTTTGAAGGTCCTGTGATTTTGTTCAGTGTTGATTTGGGTCCTGTTGAATGTAGGCCAGATGGGACAAACTGATAAAAACTGAACAGCAGATGTTGGTAGATATCCTGGCAGCTGTTTGATATCCAGCCACATGAATTATCAAAATAGAAGCCTTATCTGTAGGGATTCTGACAAAAATGGAAGTATTTTGGAACAGTGTTACAACAGTAGATTCTGCCATGAAGAAGGGTTGAAGTTAAAGTTCCTTAGGGCGGAACATAGATTTATTTGGAAGGAAATTACGAAAAAAAAAAAAAAAAAAGAATCTTACAGCTCCAATAGGATACTGAATATAACATCTGTAAGAATTGAATCTAATTTGGCTGAAGAGATATTTATACTTTCTTTTCCTAGAGTAATTTCTGGGATCTCCTATAATTTGGAGAGCTCTCTATGCAAATATTCTTGGTAATTTCTACCTCTAAAAAATTCTTAGCAACACAGTTATGATGATTAAATTAATATTTGAAAAAATGAATTTGGCATTTGCCACTATTTTTGTTTTTTTTTTCTTTAGAGATGTATATATTATTCACATATTTGGAAAGGCAAACCTCCAATCTTGTCCAAACCACTCAATAGCTTCTCCCAAATCTGTTCCCTACTTTCTAAGATCCTCCTATGCTATGCTAACTAGATGTATTTGTATTCCCCAAGCCTATCGTTGTCATTGAACCCCTGAGCCATTGCTTATATCATCTCTCCTGTCAGGAATACTTTCATATCAATTATCCCTCATTCATATGCCACTGTCATTCAGACATATGAAAGGTATTTTTCCACAGAACATATTTGATCACTTTGGGCCAGGAGATCGTTGCTTGAATTAGACTCCTATAGGAGTGCTAGTGTGCTGGAGTCAATTGAACTGGCTTGCCAGAACCTATTTTGTGCATGTCTCCCCAACCCAGTGTTTAGTGACTTCATGTAGGTAGCTTGAAATGAGCCAGTAAGGGAATATTTACTCCATGGAATTTGGCAAATTTGGTGTTTATTATATAAGACTTTGCATTGTCAGCTAGTTGTGAATCTCTGCATGCTTTACTCCCTGCATAATTATTGGGTTATTTGAGGGCAGGATTCTATCCTTAGACTTTTTGTATTTCTCAGCACACTTCATATAGTTTTCTAGAGTAGTGAATATGTGCTTAATAAATACTAACTGATCAAAATACTCTCAAACTTTAAAAAGGAATGGGGATTTTTTTTCTATCAGTAGAATTAGATTAAACTTGCCTTTATGTCTTCAAGAAACATGTTTTGATTTCTTAACCAAGCAACATGATCACCAATTAGCTTTTAAAATATGTATAAATAGACAAGCCAAACAATTAAACTACAAACCAGGTAAACTGTATCTACTCAAATAATAGCATTATGACAAGTCCCAAATAATAGAGTAGACACAGATAATAGAATTGGACAATAAAAAAGTTACTCCTAATTATCACTGCTAGGGAGAGGTTAATCAAAAGTATTAGGCTGGAAGAGATGCTTGAAATTAACTCCTTGATTGTCTTGAGACTGTAGATGCTCAGAATAGAGATGTGCAAAACTGAGACTAATTCTTTTACTTCTACTGAGTTTTTTCTTTCAATAATTCTACTTTAACCCTTGTGTGATCCATTACTTTGTTACTTTATAAATGCAAGGGGAATAATTTCTTTGGTCTACCAAACTCAGTGAAACCTCTTATTTTCCATTGAATTTTAGTAATACTCTCTTAATGATGTCATTAGCTGACAAAACCAAAAGCATGTTTTTCCTAAATGAATAGAAAATTATGCCAGTATAATTTAGAGTCAAGCATATCAGGTAAGAATTACGAGTCTTGAGTTCTAGCCTCTGCCACTGATAGGTATGACCACATGCTCACACACATAGGTCAATTCTGTTTATTTTCGAGGGCAATTATGATGACTGATCACATCATATCAGTTGTAAAATTACTTCAAAAAGTAAAAATACACAGTTAATATTAGAGGAAAGTTTCTCTGACTTCATAAGAGAAAGCAAGGATCTAATAATATTTATATTTTATTTTTTATTTGAATGTTTTTAAAACAGTTAAATAATAAACCCAATACAATTGTTTTATTAAGAGTATGCCATGTGGCCATTTCATATACTAGAAAAGAAATGTGGTTACTCATTTAATATGCTTGACCTCTAGCTGGGGAGACAAAATCACTGATGCAAAACCAAGGAAAATATGATTAAATGATAAGTTGTACAATACAGATTAAAAGAACTTTAGAAGTTTAAAGAAAGAGAAGGTGGAGATAGCAGTGGGGGTGGGAGTACATCTCTGTAGATTAGGAGGAATGTGACTAGAACTTTAAAGGTAGTGTACATTTTTGACATGTGAGTGATGACCAATGCAAAAGAAGAAACAAAAATTTTAACTTTCTCTGATGAATCCTTTATCAAGGGACTTACATTTAAAATAAAACTTTTTTTTTTAATTTACACCTGCTTTGGTGAAGGCACTATGGTCTTCAAATAATCCTAAATGAACATCTAAAGCCATTTGTGACTTATACCTTTCTCAATGTCTAGTCTTCAAGCTGTGTCAGAGTGAAATAAATAAATGGTAGAAGAAGTAGTCTTTGCCTTTAGTTAATTTCTTGGCTAAAATGATGCCATCAAAAACTTGGTAAAACAACCTGGCTCATCCTGAAATTTCAGAGGCCGCCAAAGCAAACCAAGATAGACAAAACAAAGGGCACATCAACATAATGTACATATTGTGGGGATTCTTGAAGGTCAGAGCATGATCTTTACTTCTTAGTGACATATAATGCCAATATTTGTCAGATCTTACTGAAGACTAAAGCTCAGGCAAAGAAAAAAATGCATTGCATGACATTTGTTTTCTGTCCTATAACATTAAATATCCTATTGTTATAAACAACCAGCTTTGATGATTAAATGGTTGGGGTTATTGGGTTTTTTTCCCCCTATGAAACACTATTCTGACACATTTATAATTCATTACAAGCATCAGCCCAAAGTTCTAAATTATAATGAATCTTCTTTCAGATTCCACCATAAAAAATTAAACATGTATATTATAGATTTTTTAAAAAATATTGTATGGCACATAATCTGAAAGTAGGTCGTATTCCCTTTGTTTGGGAAGATGTTTTCTGTAGATTTTCCAAGTGTAATTCTGAGTTGTACTGGACAGTTTTTCCTGGTAAGAATGGAGTGGGCCATGATTATTTGTGAGAGTATGGTGCTAGACCTGGGGCCAGCAGGGGCAATCTAGTAGTCAAATATCCATATTCTGGAACCAGATTAAGACGGGTTTATTTCTAGCTGGTTGTCTATCTTAAAAAAAAATCCAAACTTGTGGACGAAATTGGATCATGAATCTATAGGCAGTGAACCAATTCTGGAACCAGATTAAGACTTGGGTTTATTTCTAGCTGGTTGTCTATATTAAAAAAAAAATCCAAACTGTGGACAAAATTGGATCATGAATCTATAGGCAGTGAACCAATTCTGGAACCAGATTAAGACTTGGGTTTATTTCTAGCTGGTTGTCTATATTAAAAAAAAAAAAGAAAGAAATTCAAACTTGTGGATGAAATTGGATCATGAATCTATAGGCAGTGAACTAATTCAGTCAGGAAGTTTTGTGGTTTTAGGTGTCCATCCATTTGTTAACAAAATCTTGACTATAAATTAGGAATGCTGCAGATAAATTAATACATGTTGGGAGGGACTGACAAAATATGACCATAGACAGTAAACAGTATATGGTCAGTAACGATGAGAGCATCCAGGCTCAGAATAGTGAATGAAAATTGTCTTCCTAATGCTCTCTTCCATGTAGCTTCTAGGCCTCTGTGTCTCCAGCTGAACACCAAGAACTAAATATCACTTGTAGACTACTGCCAGGAGCAGGGTTAGTGCTGAGAGTATAATCTACTTTCTCAGCAGAGCAAACTGTATTCACATAGCACCCACTGTGCTGATAATCTGGTGAAAGGGAGGGCCTGAAGGGCATCGAACACAAAAGTGAAATATTTTAAATCACTCCCTGAACATAAAAGCATATTGCTCTCTGCATTTGAATAAAAATAAGAGATTAGCCTAAGTATTTTAAAACTGCAAGGATACCAACTCTTAGTATAAAATAGACAATCCAGTAAGATATTTTGTGTTTATCCTTTGACTTTTCATATTTCCCTCTCCACCACTGCTTATTCCTGAGACTCACCATATACCTCAGTTTGGGGAGGAGGGGGGAGAATCCCTTAATCAGCTGGACTTTATTTTGGTGTAAGTTTATATGGTCAGGTTCTTTTCCTAGAGCCTGAATTGCAATCAGCTGCCATCAGTTGCCAGTAATAAAATTGTTTATATGTGAACAAATGCACACTCTGTCATAATACTTCAGCTCCATATTCTTGGTAAGTTGGTTAGATGTATGGATGTTTATATCTCCTTCAATTTTTTTTTTTAATGCTTAGGATCTGCCTTATGACCACCATCCTGGCCCATGTGGTCTCTCAAGGGTAGCTAAACCTCTTGTAAAGGAGAGGCAGTTTCCAATATGTCTCAAAACAACCAAGGCCTAGGAAGGAAGAGAAAGGAAAGTCAAGGCAAATTAAAAAGAGTCTTCAAGGAGAAAATGAATCACAAAGAAAAGAATGTTTTACTTCTTAACTTGTCCTACCAAGAGTCCCATCAACTAGATTGGCCTAATTTTAGGACCTTGAAGAGTATCAGAGTTCTTTCCACCAGGAAGTATAGCTGATATAAGTGACCATGGCACTTCCTAGAGGGAAGACTCTGTGGTTTACAAGTTTTCAACCTGGAAAACAGTTGAAAAATTTTCAAGTACATATCACAGTCTTTATCATAATTTAATAACTGATTTAAAACAATTTATGTAAGGAACTTAGACTCTACTTCCTCAGCACAATTCTCCTTCCCTCCTGAGTGCAGGCTGCTGGGGTGTCACTTCCAAATTCTTATGCATGAGTAGTCTCACCATATTCAGTAATATATTCCTCTTATGAGAAAGTAATCAAGTACAATATAACTGATGACTTTCCTGATTCAGTAATCAGTAATTTGTGATCAATTTTACCTGATGGTGACAGCCTGGTGTATAAGTTAGTGCTAATGTATATTACTGCATTTCATTTCTGTAGAGCCTGTCAGCCGAGTAGAGGAGGGGGACTGGGATAAAGAACTCCTCCCCCTCCATCCATAAGTGGCACACCACTGGCCTCCTGGTGTTATTAAAGGAAAATTGGAAAAGTTTCCAGAAGATTAAGCAGAAAGCTTACAACTTGCACAAGACTCTCAATTTTCCAGTGGCTCTGACAGAAGGATAAATCTTCAGCTGTTTTAACTAAAATGTAAGCAAACCCAATGTCTAACTACAGTAAACAAAATTTATTATGATTCGGACGTGGCAGTGGTGTTTACATCTAGGTTGACAAAATTGCCAATGTGTGAGACCCTTAGTTAAGAAAAATGTAGCAGGCTGTTTCTTATCCATCAGGCAAAGGAAAGGGGAATTTTTTTGAGAGCTGTGGACATACAAAGTGACTTTGAACTGTACACTGTGATTACATGTGCCTGTGAAACCTGGTCCAGTTTTAAAACTAAGTGAAGTAAATGCCTGACTATATGGTGTGAATTTCATCCATCTCTGCTCTAAAATAAATTCTCATGGTATATAACTAATGTATTGTTTCTCTTATTGGTTCTGAAATTATTATCTTGGTGGGGTTTACTAAGCAGGATAGTTACACGTATCCTTCTGTCACCAGATGAAAGACCTTGAGGTGATTAGTCAAAGGATATGTTGAGGAGGGAAGTTAAAACACCACTACCACCCAGAATTCCAGGTTGTCTGGACCATGCTGCTGTGTAGTGTGAGGCTTTGAAAACCCAAGAAGTTTAGCATGGAGAGGGGCAGAGGTTGATTAGGAAGGCCTTCTGTTTACTTACATTTTGACTGATCTTTCCATGACTGTTTGATTGAATTTAAAAGCATGTTGGGTGCACCAAAGTAGCAGAATTTAAGCATGGGGTTTGATAACATTCATTATGCATTGCTCTTGCACCACGGCAGCATAGGTCTTCTGGCCATGTAGCCATTTCTGTTGTAGGGCTGCGCCTACTTGAGCAAGGGTTGACTGGAGGATCTGACAGTTCTTCTGTACAGCTCAGAGATGATTTTGTGGAGAATATAAAGCCTACCTTCTCTCCTGTAAAAACCTTAGCTTTCTGCTGATGATACATGAAATCTTTTCAACAGCAAAGTTTAAATTTATAATTAGAAGAAAAAATTAAAATTTCACTTGAGAACTGTACCACAGTAATTTCAAATAATATTGAAGTCTCTTTTTCTAATATCCAAAACTTTGCCGAGAAGCATTGGAGGGCAGATCTTTAGGAGTTTGGAAAGAGAAAGAAAATATAGAGAAGTGGGGTGGAAGAAAGAAAATGGAGAATAGATATTTCATTTTTCTCACCAGACCATGGACTGAGACTATTGGCAAATGGTGTATAAGTTCCTCAGATTTATCTTTCTTTGGGTTGGGATCCAGATACCCAGGAGCAAAATGTTTGTTTCCAGATGGAACTCTACCCAGGCCTGGATCCAAACTTTCAGCCCCCAAAAAACATTTCCTGTCTTAGGTTGGAAAGAGATAATGTTTATAGACAACCAAAAGAAATCCTACCATATACATTTAAAGGTATATTGTTACACCAAAGGAAATATAAGAACGTGTTCAACTTGTACCACACAAGTACAAATTCCCAAGCATGTTTCATAGTTCTAAGAATTCAGTCACAGATTAGGTCTGGTGTTTTCCATTCACTTGAGAACTTCCTGTTACTTTAATGTTTGCATTACTATAATTTAAGTTGTGTACATCCTGTATTACCATAACCATATATATACCAGTGTTGAGAATGTACACATACTTGTCCTAAAGTCTAATAACAGCTCGATCAGGAGCATAATTTTACTAGAATTTATTTAGCTGTTGTAAGTCTCAGTGAAGTCTCCTATTTTTAATTTGGAATAAATTTCTTTCATCCTATTCTAGATTTGTTTTCTTAAAAAAGTATCTTACTCCATGTGTTTTTGCATTATTTCTCTCATTTTCAGTAAGTCATGAACTCTAACAAATGAATTATCTAAATAACCATTGTGTGCTGCGTGTGATTTGTTGTGGTCTTTTGTATAAACTCATATTTAATGTTTTTCTTTCTTTTCTTTTCTTTTCTTTTCTTTTCTTTTCTTTTCTTTTCTTTTCTTTTCTTTTCTTTTTCTCTTTTTTCTTCTCTTTTCTTTTCCTCCTCTCTCTCTCTTTTTGAGCATACCAGTCTATCTGAGTTGCTCTTTCTGTCTAGGATTGCAATTCACATCATTTATCATTTACTTACTTTCATAGGCTACAGACTCATTGTTCTGATTGCTACAATTACTTTTCAATATTTTATGTAGTAGTTATTCCAGGGTTGCAATTTCATTTTATTATGGAAATAAAATTTGCCCATTCAAATACCTTTAAAAAATTAATGATTTTAGCTTGTTCCCTTTGACTCCTGTCTTTTTTTCCTCTCTCAATATCAAGGTTTATTGTTTTACCTCCATATTCACCATTTATGAAGCTTACTTACTGACATTTTAGTTAAATTTTATGAAATCTTAGATTTCATGTTCTAAAATGAAGCAGTTTTACCATATTGACCTGTTTGCAGTTATTCACACTGTTTACCTCTTCTAACGATTTACCTGGAATATGTTACCTATCTGGAGTCTTTGGCTTAAGTGTACAAGATTTAAAATTAACAACACTTTAAATACATGTACCAAATTCCCTCAACTTAAGGTAGCATGAATCATAAAACACACATTGATTTGATAACTTTTTGAGTAAACACATAAACACACACACATAACAGTTTGTGTATAAACAGTCATATACCAAATATATTAATATTTACATAGAAAATATTTTTATCTACATAATTTCATTATCCCAATCAAGCTCTAAGCATTCTTCACATTTAGATTCTAAATATTTTCTGAAGCACCTTTAGCCAATAGCAATTATATATCAATATGACATGTTGATTTTCAAAACCAAACTTAAAATCTTAACTTTATTATTATATTTTAAGACCTATCAAATGATTTAATCCACATTTACTATATACCATATTAAAATTCTTACTTTCAGTTTTCTCTAATTATAATAATATTGCTTGAAGTTAAATAGCTGCTCTTAAATATCAACCGAGTTTATGATTGATAGAGAGTTGGTGCCTCAGGGATAGTTCTTTAAACTATTTTGTCAGTCATACTAACCTTCCCCAAGTCTGAAAAATCTCAATGTGAGCCATGTGATTTGGCAATTTCCATTGCCTAGAGTTGAAGAGTCATGTGATATGCAATAGTTTTTCATTTTTAGTATTACATCATTATACAGTTCAATAAAATGTATTATAAACAACTTCATGTAACACAGCTATTATACAGCTAATGCAAGGAACTCACCGTATTTTCAACGTTAAAACAAAGCTTGCACAACGTTTTTATATGTTCTGTATGTTGTAAAAAAAATATGTTGGTGCGGGGCATCTGGGGGACTTAGTTGGTTAAACATCCCACTTCAGCTTGGGTCATAATCTTATGGTTGGTAGGTTCCAGCCCCTATTGGGCTCTGTGCTGACAGCTCAGAGCCTGGAGCCTGCTTTGGATTCTGTGCCTCCCTCTCTCTGCCCCTCCCCTGCTCATAGTCTCTCTCTCTCTCTCTCTCTCTCTCTCTGTCTCAAAAATAAACATTAAAAATATAAATACATAAATAAATAAATAAATAAATGAATGAATGAATGAATGAATGAATGAATAAGAAATGTGTAGCTGCTATGATTATGTAATTAGATAGGCCAGGCTAAAACTCTGAGATAGTTATCTAACTAACCCGAGTTCTAACTTATTTTTTTAGAAGTATAATAGTGAGAGTCAGGCCCATTCTACCAGGTATAAATGAAAACATGTAATGTATTCTGAGCATGGTGCATGATATAAAGTAAGTGCTCACTAAATGATAAATTTGAAAGAATAATAATAATGATGCCAAAAATAATAATTAACACTTATAAATACCAGAGATTTGTTTATCTTTTCAAGGCATATTAGCTTCCAATGTAATGGTGTATCTCTACAATAGCTTTTTAAGTTATTCAAGGGAAGAACTGACATCTTCCACTGACTAAGCAGAAACGGTCACTAACAAAATTACTGACTTACCCATAGCCTCAGGGTTGGGACTAGATCCCATCTCTCTGGCTGAGCTTTACACTGCCCTGTTGTCTCTCTGGTTAGGAAGTGATATGTGAAAGGAGAGCCCTCAGGACCCTAATGACATTCATAAAAACCAAATAATGTTCCCTGTGTTCTTACCAGAGGGGAAACATGGGCTGTTTAGAAATATTTTATGCAATTTGAGCTGGAACCCTCAAGGAGAGACTGAAACTCATGGCAATTTTTGGTACTTTTAATGTTGATGGGGCAGGTAAAATTGGTATGCATAATGGAGTTTATCATATCTGGCCAGGAGCTGGAGAAACTGAAGGAGGATCCAGGAGAATGTGGAACAATTGAGGGCCCATCTGCTACCCACATGAAGACGGGAGGTAGAAAATGACACAGGTATGAGTTACAAAGTGGTTGCTCCTCTACTTTCATGCTGAAAATATGGTGGGGAGTGGTTGTTGAGGGGGTGTCTTTAGGCCCACCTTAACTGGAAACATACAGTGAAAAAGGTTATGGTAGTTCAGCCCAGCCAAGCTGACACATTACAAAGCTACCGTGGGTGGTTATAGAAAAAGATGGATATTTGGGGTGCCTGGGTGGCTGAGTTAGTTAAGTGTCTAACTCTTGATTTCAGCTCATGTCATGGTTTCGTGGTTCATGAGATTGAGCTCCGTGTGAGCCTTTACACTGACAGTGGAGAGCCTGCTTGGGATTCTCTTTCTCTCCACCCCTCCCTCACAGGCATGCGCTCTCTCTCTCTCTCTCTCTCTCTCTCTCTCTCTCTCTCTCTCTTAAAATAAATAAACTTTAAAACAAACAGGAAAATATGGATATTCATAAAATGACCAGATATAAGCATGGCTAAAAATGCAATGGCAAGGCAGGAAAATTATGTACCCAGACAAGAGAATGTTGCATGTGCTGAACTTAGTTCTTCTCTGATTCATTCTGTTATTAATTCAACAATGCTTTCTTAGGCATCTACTCCATGTAAGGCACTTTACTATGTGGAAGTTATAAATATATAATTAATTAGGCCATAATTAATTCATTCAACAAATATTTGAATGATGTCTATATTCTGACATTGTGTGGTGTGGGGAACAGTGGGACAAGGTACAGTTTTTGTCCTTTAACATACATTATATCATATGGTGTTCACATGAGCTATATGAAACTATTATCTTTATTTTCCAGGTTAGAATACTGAAGCCTTGGAATGATTCAGTAACTTGCCTTAAACCATCCAGCTGGTAAGTGGTAGTTGTCCGAACTTGAACCCAGTTCTGTCCAAGACCAAAGCTATTGCTCTCCATATTTATGTGATACTGCCTCCTTATTGTCATTTATGAACATTTCTGCCTTATTCTCTAAACTCTAAACTCCTTTGAGGCTAATGCATATGTCACATTTATCGTTTTCTACTCTTTCCCTAGTGCCTATTCCCATAGTACAATATGTATATATCAAATCAGCTTCTTCTGTAGTACAACCGTGAGCCATTAATCCATTGGGAACTTTATTCCACAACATTTTTTCAAGTATTTCCTGAGCCCCTCCTATATGCCAGGCCCTATTATAGGTTCTGGTAGACATTATTTATATAAGGAAGAACTCTTATCAAAAAAGGTGAAGAAATACTGGAGTGAACAAAGTTACAAGTTTTTTTTTTAGATTTCTTTTTAACCACATGATTTCTTACAGACTTTAATATGTTAGTAAACATTTGAGATTCTTTAAAAGGGACACAGTACAAGATTTTTTCAACTTCTCTGATCAAAATTCACTTTCCGTTCTTTGAATACACTCTGAATTGCCAACACCACTCTAAAGGTATAATTTCCAGAATTTTTCACAGCAACTACATCTAAAGTACCTGGCAGAGAGTGTGGTGGGACTTCTGAAAATGGAATAGATGCCTAAATGATTCACTTTGATTCACATCCCCGACCCTGGTCCTCATGCCTGACTCTGGGAAGAGTTTTTGTTCATAAAATTATACCTCCCCTTCCAGGTTCCAACACTCTAATAATACCTCAGATACTTAGTCTTTTCATCAGTTGTCAAATAATCTCTTTACTGATAAAGATAGAGGTAACACTTCCCACAAAATGAAATGTTTGTTAAGATCCAAACTAATGTACCTGTATATTTTTTTTAATTTTAGTGTTTATTTATTTTTGAGAGAGAGAGAGACAGAGTATGAGTGGGGGTGGGGGAGCAGGGCAGACAGACACACACACACACACACACACACACACACAGAATCCAAAGCAGGCTCCAGGCCCTGAGCTGCCAGCACAGAGCCTGACACGGGGCTCAAACCCACGGACTGTGAGATCATGACCTGAGCTGAAGTCGGACGCTTAATCAACCGAGCCACCCAGGTGCCCTATACCTGTATTTTTTTTAAAGTTTATTTACTTATTTTGAGAGAAAGAGTGAGAGAGTGGAGGAAGGGCAGAGAGAGGGGGTGAGAGAGGATCCTAAGCAGCCTCTGCGTTGTCAGCACAGAGCCCATCATGGAGCTTAATCTCATAAACTGTGAGATCATGACCTGAGCCAAAACCAAGAGTCAGATGCTTAACTGACTGAGCCACCCTGGTGCCCCAAGATAATATACATTTAATCAGCTTACTGTACTTTAATAAATGTTGTTGCAATCTGTAGGTGAATTCCACTTTAGTATCACATAGGTAGCTACTTACATGCAAGGCAAGTCTTGCAGTACAATCCATTGGACATTGAACATGAGACAGCAGGATATAGATGGTCCAGCATGATCCCTGTACAGCTAAAAATGTTGAGAGAATGTTTTCAACTGTTGATGAACTAGAAACATCATCACCCATAAGGAGCATCAGAGCTCATGATTAAGAGAAGTGTTTGGAGCCATACCAATAAAACCCTAACCTCTTACTAGGTGTGTGACTTTGGCAAGATTTATGACCTCTCTAAACCAAATTAAGTAAAATAATATTTATGAAGTATATATGTGCAAAAATGGCCCTTTTTCCAAGACCAAATTATGGTGATAACCAAGGCAAAAGTAAAGTAAGAGATTCAGTTTGAGCCTCTAGAAGCACATTTTTCTTTCATGTGTACTTCATACAAATTGAGCAAGACAGCAGCATATTTTTTCTCAATAGACATTGAGATGGAATCCTCATTGTCTCATTGATTTGCTCCCTTAATCCTCCTGTATGATATATGTGACATACATAATGTAATTATCCCCATTTGGCAGGTAAAGAGGCAGAGGCTGAGGGACTAGTTTATGATGACACAACTAGTAAGTAGGAGAACCACAACCGAAAACCAAGTTTTTTTCCCTCCACCAAGGGGACATGCTTTGTATTTTCCTCCCATTCTCTCCTCATTAACTAACTTTAGTGACTCACTTCTCTTTCTTTATCTGTTTTGTTGTTGTTGTTGTTGTTGTTGTTGTTAGAGAACAAGAGTCCATGGGATGATTTCTATAGTGTCCCTTTCAGCTCTAATTCTCTTTGAAGAGAAGTGTAATTCCCTTTGGTCACAGCATCTCCTGTGAGGCTGAAAAATATATTTATATCATCTTTCCATTCACTCTCCCCATTATTATTATTATTATTATTATTATTATTATTATTAATATATGCCTAGACCTCCTGGGTCCAGTATCACTGTCTTCCTGTCAACTTTTCAAGTAAAGTAATGCCTTTCATTACATTTTGGATGCCACACCAGTTTAATCCCATTGATAGAGGGCTATGCAATCAAGCTGACAGTTGGATGATGATTTGAATCGTCCCTGACTCATTACTTTGTGAAGGATTTGGCATGCCAATCAATGGGGAATGATGTGCCGTGCCTTGAAGAATGACAGTAATCCATTTTCCACCAATTGACGTGATGAGTCCTTGACAGAATCACAAGTTATGGGGCCAAAGCCAAACATGATTTGGCACATGCCTCCCAGCACTGCCATTTTGCAGCCCCTTAGGGTATTTATCAAAGCAGTAGCCTTCTTGTCTTCTGCTGTTTTCAGCCACACGTTCTCAGGAGGCGGTCCGACTTTAATAGGCTTTTGCAGGTGAGTAATGGGGCAACTTACTTGACTTCCCTTGGAGAACTTACCCAAAGTGTGTCTGTAAAGAAATAAATTGGACCTCCTAATTACTCCCACCCATGCTGACACACCTAAAATTATACATCTGAGTGAGAGCTGTCTTTCAAAGTAGTCATTTTGGGAGTAGATACATATATTCTAATGAGGCTGTCAGCATTCACAATGCATTTGGAATTTCTCTTTTGAACTAGCATTCAAGTCCCAGTACTTCCAAACAATTCATTTTTGAGATCAGAATTGCATCTCCAGCTTGATCATCTTCCATGTTAATCTAATTTGCCTTTTGCCTATTTCCCAAGACAAATCATTCATTAGGGTATCCATAAGAAGTACTTTTGGCTCCAAATTAAAATCCAAAATGAGTTTAAGAATTATTTTCAGTAAAATCTGACCATTGTCCATGTTCCTAAGGTCGTTCATCTGAAAGCTTTGATATGACAGATTTTAATATATAAATTCCTATATATTTTTAAAATATTAGTTATTCATTTCTGATATAGGATATTAAGCACCATCAAATTACGTAAATGATTTGTGAACTACACTCTTCTTCCATCTTATTGCCTTGTTTGCACAATACTTCTGGAACTTATTACCCTATCATGAATGATCAAATCCATAAGTATTTCCCCCATATTTTCTTTTAAAAAAATTGACAGCGGGTTCTATACAGTACTGATAAAAGATGTGAATGTTGCCTTTTGGGGATGTATTGACTTGCCCAATGGATAAAGACTCCCCATAAAAGAAAGCTGGGATTCACTATAAAAAAAATAACAGAGTCCCTGACCAAGTAGCTTAAAGAGGAGCTTAAAGAGAAGCTCACTATTTCTCAAACTTTGTTCATGTATACTGGGCTTTCAATTAGTATTTTGGTGACCTACTTTTACATGTGAACAAATGGTCAGAGACCACTTGACATTTGAAGAAAATGAATTTTATTAGCTAAAATTGTATTTAGCGTATGTGTATACGCCTATCATCTGTAGTATTTTTTTTCATGTGATGTCTTTGTCAGGTTTTGATATGCAGAGCAATACTTCCAAACTCACTTCTCTCATTCCTTATATTTGTAATATTTTATTTTCTGTCACTTTTTCCCCTGAATATTCTGGCCATAAGTTAAATGATTTTATTGATCTCAAAAAAGTTTGGTTTCATTTATTTATTTCTTATTTTTCTACTCTGTTGCTTTTCACTCTGATCTTTATTATGTTCTTTCTTTTCCATAATCATCCGTTTAATTTGCTGTTTCTGCTTTCTTAAAGTGAAAACTGATATCATTGAGATGAGACCTTTCTTCTTTTCTCATATAGGTATTTAGTGCTATAAATTTCCTCCTAAGTACTGCTTTAGTGGCATCCCACTAATTCTAATGCTTTTTCATTTTCATTCAATTTAAAATACTTTCTAATTTCCCTTTTAATTTCTTCTTTGATGCATGGGCTATTTAGAGGTATGTTATTTAGTTTTCAGATATTTCAAAAGATTTTCCAGACCTCTTTCTGTTATTGAATCCTAATTTAATTCCATTTTAGCCATCCCAGAGTATTTTGTATCTTGGTGAATGCCCCATGTACACTTGTTTAAAAAAAATGCCCATATTTTTGTTGTTCAGTACAGCAATATATAAATGTTAGTTGATCAACTGGATTGATTATGTGGTTTATGTCTTCTTTATTCTATTTATTTCCTGACCACTTGTTCTACCATTATAACAGAAAGGTTTTGAAAGTTTTGATTTTATGCATGGCTTTTTAGATTTCTCCTTGCAGTTGTATCAGTTTTTGCTTCATGTATTTTGAAGCTGTCTTCTTGGGTACATAAACACTTAGGATTGCTATGTTTTTCTGATGACTTGATCCCTTTATAGTAAAATGGCCATCTGTAGCTCGGGTAACATTCTTTTTTTATGAAATCTACTTTGCCTGATATTAAGATAGACACTCTCGTTTTCATTTGATTAGTGTTAGCATGGTATATCTTTTACCATTTTGTTTACTTTTAACCTATTTTCCATCTTTTATTTGGAATGAACTTCATATAAGCAGCATGTAGATAGATGCCTCTTCCACTTTTTATCTGATCTTATAATCCCTGACTTTAGGTTTTACATTTACATGTAATGTGATTGTTGATCTCTAACCTTGCTTTTTGTTTTAAATTTTTCTCCTCTGTTTTTTGTCCTCTCTTTCCTCTATCTACTTTTTCACTCATTAATTGATTATTTTATTATGGTCTTATTTATTTCTTTTGTTGGCTTATTATCTACTCTTTCTTATTTTGGTAGTTGCAGTAGAGTTTACACAGTTTTAATTTATCACAGTGTATCTTCAAATGATATTGTACTAATTTGCATATAGTATAAGAATGTGACAGTAGTATACTTGCTTTTCTCTTGGTTTTTTTTTGTGTTCTATGGTCATGCATTTTAATTTGTTATAAACCTCTCTGTTTTAATGCCATGGTTGTGCCTTTTACTTTATAATTCTTTTTAAGTAGGAAATTATCTTATAATTACATTTTTTTAAAAAAGAAAAAACTCTTGCATATTTACCCACATAATTATTTCTAGTGTTACTCATTTCTATGTGTAGATTCATATTTCTGCCTGATATAATTTTCCTTCTACTCTAGGAGGTCCTTTAACTTTTCTTGTAATAAAGTTCTGTTGGTGATAAATTCAGCTTTTATGTACTTCAAAAGTCTTCCTTTAGCCTTTGTTTTTGAAAGATACTTTTGCTGGGTATAATTCTTCACGGAAATAGTGAAGAAATTGCATCTGTGAAATAAGGGTAGGATGTTAAAAAGAGACAATAAAGCCAGTTACTGGAAATTAATACAAGACCAGAAACTTTCACACATTATAGAGAGGTTGGAAGATTAACTTGAGGACATTTCCCAGAAAGATCTAAATGCCAGGAGAATACAACCTAACAAAAAAATAAGAAAATTGGAGTGTCAATCGAAGGGATTTGTAATTTTACTAATTGGAATTGCAGAAAGAGAGAAAAGAAGAAATTGAAGAGGAGAAATTATCAAAGATCTTGTTTCTCTTTAGATTGAATGGGTCCACTGAGTACTCATTGCAGTATATGAAAAAGCGCCCATACATGCAGAAGATCCAGAAGCCTCCAGATACAGGAAAAAAAGACTTTTCATATAAAGGGTCACAAATCAGAATGGTGCTAGACAAACATTCACTCTGGAAGCTAAAAGACAAGAGAATAATGCCTTTAAAATGTTGTACCTAGCCAAATTGTCAGCCTGGGGTGAGCATAGATTAAAGCAGGAGTCAGCGGTTTGTTTTTGTTTTTGGTAAAGGACCAGGTAATAAATATTTTAGGCTTACAGCCCAAACAATCTTAGTTGCAATTACCCAACTCTGTAATTTTAACAGGACAGTAGACAATAAGTAAACAAATGGATGTGGCTGTTTTCCAGTAAAAGTTATTTACATGTATGATAGAGTTTTAAGAGTTTTAGCCCACATGTCATAGACCCCTGGGAATAAAAACATGTTCACATAAGCAACATCATGGGGAAGAAATCTTGTTTTTTCTTTGTTCTTTTTCCAAAAATGTATTATACAAACATACACACCAAAATTAGAGTTGATACCAATAGAGAAGAAGAGATATTGGAAATAGAGGATCCAGTATAGGAGAGAAACAGAATTCCAAAGAGATATTGCAACAGCCTGGAGAACAGTCACTTCAGACTAGAGCAGGAAGATGGAAAGCCCTAGGAGGGTTGTATACAAATAAGAAATGAAACTAATAAAATACCTGATATGTTTAAACATATTGAGAGAAGATTTCAATTTCTGTTGAAGAGTTCAGGGTGAATTAGTAATAAGTACATAGAATACTAAGCAACTGAAAATAACCAGGTAAATATTAACTCCTGTGAAGTTCTACAAGAAAGGAAATCTAATCATATACTAAGTGGGTTCAACTGTGAGTAATATTTATATAGTCATAATTATATAAACACTGAACAATACTTCAACTAAAAATTGTGACACACAATGGGGAGACAGAGAAAAGAAGTGTGTGTCTATTTCTGAGTCTGTGGGGAAATGATGAAGAGAACCAGATTCTCATCTTCCATAGTAGGTATTCAACAGATAGTAGTAACATCTGAAAGGAAAAAATAGAATTAGAAAGTTATTTAGCTAGATAGAGGGGCAAGCTCAGGAAAATATAAAAGAATTCAAAGTAATTATTTCTAGAAGTGGGAATTTAGAGTGCAAGTAGGTGAGGCTAAGTACTGTGATTTTTCTTATGGATTTTGAGAAACTGTTGCCTATTAACTTTTATAAATA
This sequence comes from Felis catus, assembly GCF_018350175.1. Lineage (NCBI taxonomy): Eukaryota > Metazoa > Chordata > Mammalia > Carnivora > Felidae > Felis > Felis catus. Next base: position 62,170,276 of record NC_058379.1, on the reverse strand, counting down.
TGTATTCCTATACAAATAAAAAGTAAAATAAGTGGCTAAACTTCCATGGAAGAAAAGAACATGAAACTATGGAATGGATAATTGCCTTTAAGAGAATGAATATATTAATTTGTAAATTATTATTCTTAAAAATGAAAACCATAATATTGATAATACTAACATTTTTGAGTATGTACTAAGAGATTCTGGTAAGTATCTTATAGGTACCATACTTTAAAAGAAAAATTGTTGATAAGTAAACAGAATTTTAGAGACGGTAAATAAAGAAGAGTTTTGGAGAGGACACATGACCACAAAAAGTGGAAGCAAGGTTCAAACAAGGCCTCTCTAGTCCCATAATGGGTACCTCAGCCTATGAGCTAATGGCCTTTTTTTTAGTGGCATTCAATTTTAGTTATTCATTAAAATTTTTCCATCGTCTTAAAACCAGTTTCTCTGTCCCTTCTCTATGATAATAGTTCTATAAAATAATTCCACCAACTTGATCACATTTCTCTCATTCCTGATTTAATTTGTGCCACTTTCTTGCAACTTTTCCCTGGAATTTGGCTTGAATATCTTGTTTTCACTTGGAGTTTTTGAAAAGTTTGCTAGAAATAAATGCAAGCTATGGCTAAGCAAAGGCATTCAATTTTCCTTTTTCAATTATAGGAAGAGCATGAAGACTTATGAGGACTAAGGGAGATGTGTTTCTTGGGGTTGAGTATGGGGAGGGCCATGAACAGGACAAGAGAGAAATCAGTATGAAGAAAGGCACAGAGAGGGGAGAAGGAGACAAAAATAGCAGACACACACATGCACACACACAGACACAGGAAAAGGAAAAGGAGAGGTAGAGTTTCAGAAACAAAGGGATGATAGGGGGACCAAGTAGTTGTAGCAATTTAATGACTGATGGATTTCAGATAATTTACTGAAAACAGGTCTAAGTATAGGTACTGTTGTCTTAGCAATGTTACTACATGATGAAATAAGGAAAATAATTCTGTGGGTTTATTTTTTTTCCTGATTTGGAGTTGACTATACAACTTTGTCTTTGCCTAATGGTGGACACAGGACTACACACTGTGCTGAGTGCACATCTTGAAATGTTCTGCAAAGAAAATATAGGCTTGCCCTCCCTTGTGTCATTTAAATATTATAAAATTCTCATGAATAAGAGAAATTGGGAATGACAGAAGAATCTACTAAAATCTTTGCATAGCCAGTTAACCAGACAAAGATCTGTCACTTGTCAAATTTTAGAGATTTATTAGTTCTTTTTTTCACATCTCTCCCCCTCCTCCCTAAGGTCTGAATGTAAAGGCTCATCTGGCACTAGAATCTTCAAGGACAGGAGCTACATACTTCCATCCCTTTATTAAAAAATCCTGGTGTTATATTTTTAACTGAATTTCATATACTAGGGATGGGACAGTCAGACCCTTTTATTGCTTTGCTGATCTCTTGCATTATATCCTCTCTGCAAAAAGGCTCCTGTGGCTTAAACCCCTCTTCTTTCAACTCTTTAGATCCAGCATCAGAGACAACTCAAGATGCCTGATTTTAGTATATGTGCTGCCGAAGCGAGCACTCAAGATGCCTGATTTTATATAAAAGATAATAAATGGGTACAAATAATTGCAAGATTATAAACCAATCAGGGTTTTAAGGTATATTGGGCATAGGTATATTACCAAGGTTTCATATAATCAGCATGTGGATGGAATCATGAAATATTTAGCCTATTGAGGATTCAAATATTATGTTTTTGTTGCCACTAAGGTTTCAGAAGGTAACCAATAATTTTGTAAAAATAGTAGCTGCAGGCTACATAAATGTGCCTAGTGTCATCATATACTTACACATAATCTGTCCAAGTCTCCACTTTTGATTCTGTAAACCCACTTTAATCACATCATTCATTTGCTTAAACTTCCTTTGTTTCTGGAAGTTAGGTAAACCTTCCAAGTTTCCATCATCTCATCTACCTTCTAGTCATTTCCTTCTTCTTTCCATTAACCTTCCCCTTTCAGGTAAACTAGCATGCTTGCCACTCATCTTCCAGATCTAAGAATTTAAAACAGTATCAAAAACAACCACCAAAAAAATGGACACAAATCCCCTTTATAAAGCTTCTTTACATTTGTGTGTGTTTAAGCTACCATGGCTTTCCATATGGTTGCATGCCCTGACCACAGCTTGGTCCACGGTATCACCTGACTCATAACTAAATCCTCTGTAAGTTGGATATAAGGAAGTGTCATGATCTGTGAAGTGGCTTATAGCAGGGTTATAAGGACCCATGTTTAGATTCTGAAAGAGTAAGAAGGAGTCTTAAGGATTTCTACCTCCCATGGTGGAGCCGAAGGCCTCTCCTTCCTGACATTAGCACTCTGTCCCACAGCACTGAGTATATCCCACAATAAATCTTCCCCTTTTTTTTTTACCTCCTACATCAGTTATTTTCTGGTCCACTTATTTGATACTAATCATGTATCAGCTTTGGACAAGTTTTCCACTATATTTGTTAAATCTTTATTCTTATTTGTATTTCTTATGGGTTTAATTTCAATTTCTCAACTGTATTTTAAACACCTTGAGGGTCTAGGCTCTGTTGATTAGATGGCATTTTGTGAAGCATCTGTTTTGATTTCATCTACCTTTTGATGAGGCTAAAAGCAAACATTGAATTACTGGGAGGAGAGGTTTATGTTAGAAGGTGGCCAGGGATTGGAATGCAGGCTTGCCAATTTCTGAGATGATATGAGGTTCAAGAATGGTATGAGGGATGGTGGCAGGGTTTAGGAATGGAATGGGATTCAGATACGAGACAAGGGTTATGAGTACATATCAATTGCATGGTTAATTATGTAACTGGGATATTTTACTTTCATTATTTGGCTATTTAGGTGGAATGCATAAAGATGGTGCCAGTCACAATGTCCAGCTTTGGAACATGCCCTCAACCTTTTGAACTCCCCCAAATAACAACTAGTTTCTCTAAAACCATGTATCACATAGAATATTAACTGACTAACTCTAGGGCCTTCTAGAAGAGGCAATTCTTCTATCATACTCTTAGTTAAGGATTCATTACCTTGAAATACATTTGTATTCGACTTGAATGGTGTAATTGCTCAGCTGTAGTTAATGCACTTCAGAATCATTCATATACTGTTCTTAAACTATAAAGTTGGGTGCAAAGGTTACAGTAAATGTGGGAATAATTAAGAAAACCCTAATGGAAAAATATCCCTAAGTCATTAACACATCTGAGAATGGGGCAACTATGTGTACATAATGAGAACATTGTGCCTGTCCACTGCACATGCAGGTCGGTAGGTGCATCCCTGGCTCCCTCTTGTTCTCTTAAGGAACTGTTTCATTTGTTTCTGAGCATTTATGTATGAGTCCATTTTAATTCTCTCCACCTTCTGGGAGAAATGCCCCCTGCGAGGTCAGTCCAAATAAAAATTGTCTTACTGGAGGATGGAGGCATAGCTTTGTTGCATTTGGTGTTAGTGGAGTCTAGCATATGGAGAATTTGTCTTTAGGAGATATAATATTGCTCAGGTTATAGCTGCTATTGCTTGTAGAAACTGACTGAATTAGAGATCTTTTGAGATTCAGCATGTAGGGGACTTTTAGTGGATTTTAAAAATCATTAGTTTTACTAGTGCCCTGTAGATTTATGGCCTCTTTGTGTACATTGGGAAAACATGCCTTCCTTCTATGAGCTCATGGCTGAGAGAGTGGGTTAAGTCTTTCTGAGAATAAAAACGTGCACCTTCCTTCTGATGGTTGCCTCCTTAACTCAAGTTATACAGCTTGGTGAGCCACTCACAACCACTCACCCTCTTGGCTACACCCTTGTGTGACACACAAACTCTACAACCATATATGGAGGCCCTGTCTGGTCAGTGCAACATTATAGTCATTAATCACAGAACACTGGTAATTTGTCATTGTATAAAACATAGGCAACTTAATTTATATAAATATTTGTATGTTGTACAGCCAATTAAATATGTTTTTATTTTTGTTTTTGTTGTTGTTAATGCATACTCCCAATCTTCTAGAAATACTTGTACCAAGGTTATAATTACTGGCTCCAGCAGGTAGGAGAGAATATTTTAGAACCAAGCTGCCTTCAGTGATTCAATGGGGAAATATCAGAGCCAACCTAAAAGGAAGTAAAAAAAAAATATGGATTTTTTTAAAAATAATTTTTTAAATGTTTATTTATTTTTGAGAGAGAGACACACACAGAACAAGCGGGGGAGGGGCAGAGAGAGAGGGAGACACAGAATCCAAAGCAGGCTTCAGGCTCCTAGCTGTCAGGACAGAGCCTGATGTGGGGCTTGGACCCACAAACTGTGAGATCATAACCTGAGCCAAAGTTGGATGCTTAACCGACTGAGCCACCTAAGCACCTCAAAATAAGCAACTTTAAAGAAAAATGGGTTTATACCGATCCTTAAGTAGTATTAGAAATTGGAGGCATAGTTGTAAAACACGTCTGCTTAATACCTACTGTGCATTCTGTACTTTGAAAGAAATCAATTCCTCTAAGAGCAAACACAACTCTTTTGGTGTACTTCATCATGTAAGTTCAACCAGTGGTTTCCCCATATTCTAGCAACCACTTATCATTTATCAGCGAGTGCTAAAGGAACTTTTGAGTGACTACTTAGTATTGAGCAGTAGGACTATTCAAAAGTAGTAGAAAATGGGTCCCTTTCCCTGATGAATTTATATCTTTTTGGATCCATGACAAAACAGTATAAGTCTTATTGTAATTAAGAATGATATAGTGTATCTTATTCTTGATCTAATTGATAGAAATTGGGGGCATCAAACTCATTTATTAGACATCCAAATATGCTTTTTTAATTGTTTAATTTGTGTTTCCTATTGCTAGGTGCTGAAGATAGAGAGCTGCCTTGTCCCATGATTTTCTTTCTGGAATAGAACAGCAGCAAAAGACCAGATCATCTGGCCCATGCTTCCTCAGTTCTGACAATAGTGATTGTCTCAGATACCAGTGCAGGTGAGGAGTGGCTAACAAAAGTGAGAGTAAGAAGGGAAGTTATTTCTTCAGGGCGTGTGTGTGTGTGTGTGTGTGTGTGTGTGTGTGTGTGTGTGTACACAAGGTGCATATAGTAAGAATATTAGACTTTTAGAGCTGGAAGGTGCCTTAGTAAACTTTCCTATCTTATACTGTCATTTTAGAGATAAGGGCACAAAGACTTGGAATGGCTAAGTGATTTGGCCAAGGTCACACATTTTAGGCATCAACTCATGGAAACTACAGTTACTTTTGGTAAAGCACAACTCAGCAGTGTTCCACATGGCTGGAACTCTGCACCAAACTTTTCTTTTTCCTTTTCCAGTATCATCATAATCTGCCACTCTTTACTGTGGTGCCTGAGGAAGAAGCGAGGGAGTCTTAAAAACCATCCAGCTCTCCAGATTCAATTGGCAGGTTAATCGAAAACAATTTTTTTATAGCACAATAAAGGACCTGGGAACAGTGGAACATTAATATTTGTTTCCCAAAGAGTGGACCCTGAGAGAATAAAGCTGAATGCAGTTGAATTATGGTACCCATAGTGTGGGGGATGCATTTTGCATTGCTTCATTTTACACTGCCATTAATCAGGCAGCAGAGAGCAAAGGCTGCCTCACCAACTGCTGCCAGAGCACCCCGAGAGAGATGTCACCCCCAGTCCTGGGGAAGGGCAGTCAGCTTTCCTAAGTATCTTATGTGATTACAATATAGTTTTCATGATGCATTCTTAATAAAACAAAAGGTGGCCCTCTGACAAAAAATATCATCTGGTTTTTATAATGTAAAATACAGCAATTTTATCAGCATTAACACTGATTGGCTGCCATTAGCCCCTTGCCTTCTAATAAAATTTATGATACCTTTCAGGAGCCCAATTTGATAGAAAGTGAAGTGATTGCACCCTGCTTAGATATCTCTCTGGCATCTATTCCAACAATAATGCGGTAATTTTATGCATGAAATAGCACAATTGGCATAAATAGTTATAATACTGAGTGCTGTCTAAGGAAACTGGCTGGTGGAAAATTAGAAAGCGCTTCACACTTTTGAAACAGGTAATTAGGATTTTTCTTCGTGCTCATACAAGGCAGACTGGAGTTTCATTTTATATTTCATGTTTCATTAAAATATAGGTGTGAAAAATAAATGTTGAATTTAAAACTGCATATATTATGAAATTAAAGGTATAGTACATGGTAGAGGGTGCAAAGTGTGCAATGAGACTTTGGGATGTTCTATTTAGTTGCAGGGGTAGTATGCTTTTAAAACATTTTGGACAGGTAGTATAGCCTTGTTTCAAGTATGTTACTTTGGAAAGGATTGATTTAGAAATACGTTGCATTCAATCTCCAAATCTTTAGCCCAAGAAACAGTGTGCTGCCTTGATTTAAACTCTAACTGAGGATGATCTCCTTCATTTAATTGGCAGGTGAGGGTAGACTTTGGGTCACGTAGGATTGGCTGAACGGCTTTGAACTTTGCATTGGGCTCAACAGTTCTCTGTCTATTCCACATTTCCATCCTGACCTTGGCTGCTCATTCAGACCTGAGCCAACCCCCAGTGGAACCTTTCTGATTCTCTTGAACTGTGCTGTGATTTTGGAAGGCGGGCAAAGGGCTGTAATGGCACCATTGTATTAACCTCCACTTATGACCCAGCCAAGGGCAGGCTTTTAAGTTTTCCCAGCTGTGTCATTAAATTTGTTGCTCTGGCCCCACTGACATGACACCATCACAATCCCAGCCACAGACTAATGACTGCATTTGTGAGGGCAGCATGTTATAGAAGAGAGTACACAGGGCTAAGAGTTGAGAAAACTGGGCTTCTTTCTTGTTTTCCCATAACTACTCATGTGGAATTAGGAAGGACATTGAACTTTTATATGCCTCAGTTTCCTCATCTGTGAAATGGGAATTGTACCCTCATCATGTTTCTTAGAAGCTTGTTGTGAGAATACAGATTGCAAAACTTGTTGAAAAGGAGCTAAAGCCAAATACAACATTCCACATATATGCCATGTCTTGCTATATTCTAATGAAAAAGCGCATGCAAAATGAAAATGGTATTGCTCTTGTATAATACAAAGTATTTTTTCTTAGAGTGTTTGGAGATATGAAAGGAAGCTGTGTCTGTGATTTAGAAGGATATTAAAAAATGCTCTTATAATTTAAGATGCATAAGAAACATACCATAGAAAGAGCAACAGCATTTATTGTACCTAAGTAAAATTGCAAGGTTCCTGGCGGTTACTCTAGTTTTCAATAGAAAATCATAAAATAAGGAATAAATTCAGCATTGCTAATAATCTCACTGTAAATTCTGTTCATTACTCCTATCATATCTTCTAGTGATTGCAATGTAAAGTTGTGGCCTGCTAATGTAATAATATATTCACATTCTCAAGCAATTCTAAAAAAAAAATATCTAGTCCACCAGAACAGTGATCATGCAAAAGAAATTGGGAACAAATGCTATTTTCATTAACCTTTACCAGTGACACTAAGTTCTAGACAGAGTCACTTCATGTTGTAGTTATTGTGCATACATAATTAAGAAAACTTAAGTTTTAATTTTTAAGACAAAGATTTTTAAAGATCTTTTACAGAACCACTGGAACTTAACATGTTCCTCTTTACTTTATCCTCCATTCTGCCAATAGTATTATCTTTCTGATTCTCAAAGCTGATTATATTCTTTTTTCCAGGTTGTGGAGGGAATTTTTGCTCCCCAGGAGAGAATGTCATGGGAGAAACATGTCAGCCTTCTTTTTTTTTTTTTTTAGAGTGTGTGCTCCTGGGGGAGGGACAGAGGAGAGAGAGAGAGAGAGAGAGAGAGAGAGAGAGAGAGAGAGAGAGAGAGAATGAATCTTAAGCAGATTCAATTCCACACCAGGCTTGATCCCAGACTCTGGGATCATGACCTGAGTCCAAACTGAGAGTTGGACACTCAACCTACTGAGCCACTCAGGTGCCCCCACCCTTTTTTCTCCACATCCTCTCACTTATTCCTCCCTGAAGGAGGAAGGGGGGATGGTTCAATAATTGAGACTGAGAAAAGAGCCTGTGTCTCTGCTTTTCTTCTTCCCAGTTTTAGATCTGTGTGACTGAAGAATGGGCATAGTCTTAGCAGCTTCTCTTTTTCTGTAGTGAGAAACTTAGAATGGAATTATTACATTTTGGTTCTCTACAGTGTCTATAACATTGAGAACTCGGCACATAGTTAGTGCTTAATCAATGTTTGTTAAACAAATAAATGACTAAACACACCAAGATGTATGGCAGTGATCCTGGGTAAGTGTATCAAACTTGAAGACACAAATCTCCCTGGGGTGGTTTGTCTTGAGATCTGGACTAGGAGGGAAAGTATGAGGAGGCCTGATTATAGTCATCCATCTGAGCCACATTTTCAGGTTCAGTTTAGTCACATATAGAGACTTGCTCATCAGCTTGACTTGTGTCTTTTTTTTTTTTCAATTTCATTCAAAACTGGAAGAGAGGGCTGTAATATACTTTATTTCCACACACCAACTTTCATTCTCTACTTGAAACTAATTCCAACTTGTCTAATACATAATGTTCAAATATGTTAGAATAACTAATGAGAACTTTCATAAGTTCACATAATTATTCTATAGGAAGAACATTGGAGCTAGAGTGAATAACAGAGACTCAACCCAGGATAACCTAATAAGGAATACAGACAGATTAGGGTTGTTATGTATTTCAGCAAAACACACATAGTAAAAAAATTGTTGATCAAAAATATTTATATGATACAGGAAAATATTGACATATGCTAATAATATATGCTATTCTTATATCTTTTAATAGACTGCACCCTTTATCAAATCTAGACATCATTATATCTGACATATTTCTCAGTTTAGGATGACTGAGTTTAAGCTCAGACACGTGGGAGCCTTTCGACATATTTGTATCCCTAATGTGAACTTTGGCTCCAGTCATGAAAAAATATACTGTTATAATTCCATTAAAATGGTGCAAACTGTGCTTTTTGAAGGAACAGACTCATGTCATTGGGAATTGCTCTTTAGATATCTCAAATCCAGGAAGGAAGTTGCTGAAAACTCTCTAAGGTAAAAAGTTAAGGAACATAAGAATTTACAAAAAGGAGCCTGTTTTATTTCATCTAGATGTAGTTATCACAGTGATTCGCTTTGGAATTAGCAGTGTGTCTTAGGGTTTGAAAGAAGAGAAATTGATCAGTAGAGAACGGCCACAGAAAAGAATCAAATTCTTGGTTACATAAGTTTTAAAACTAGCGACGTATGGATTTTGCTTTGAGCCACTTTTGCCAAAAACAGAATTCTCCAAATGTAAGACTGAAGAGCTAAAAAGAAACAGGTTTTAGTCTGAAAAAATTCATTTATTCATTAGTTGATTTATTTAACAAATTCTTATTGGAAGGAACAGTGGGGTCATAAGAAGAATAGAGGCTGTGATATGAGACAGACTTACTTAGGTTTGGGCTTTTGCTTTGTTAATGTTTCATTTGACAAACCATTTACCCTTTTCAGGACTCAGTTTCCGTATTTTGCAAGCCAAGGGTAATGATATTTTTATGAAGATTTTTTCATGTTTTTGTGAATACTAAATAATATATAAAGAATCAACTGCAGCATACACAGAAAATGATTCCTTTTTATCTCCTTTCCTCACTCAGCTCTTCCCCATCTCTATTCTAAGTGTTGTGGAAGAAAAGATGACCCAGATATTTCATTGCTCTCAAGAGCTGGCGGTTTTGTGGGGGAACAACGTAATATAAAAGCAAAACCGCTCACCAATGTGCTGTGTGCTATGTACAGGATCCTGTATGAAAGTTGAGCTCTTTCCGGAGCTTCCAAAGAAGCCTTCATAGAAGAGGTGTTGCAAAAGCAAGGGAATCTGAGAGAGAGAGGGGCAGGGGAGGAATGCTGAGGCCAAGAAACGATAGGTGGGTTAATGAACTAGAACATAAGGTGTTCATGGAAGAGTGGTAGGAGGTCTAGCTGACCAGATAGACTGGAGCCAAGTGGTGTGACCTAGACTGGAGCCTCTGTGGGTGATGGGGATTCACACAAGCCTTTAAGCAAAGGTTAGCCAGATCAGTCTCATTTCAGAAAGATCACTCTTGTGACTATGTTCAAAGTAGAATAAAACCTGATTAGTAATCAGTTAAATTAGTACAAGCTATTTCCTTAACAAAATAAGTGCAGCTAAGGAAAGACAGATTCCAAAAGCATTTAAAAGGTATAAGAGAGAGCTGTATGAAATTGGTGAAGTTATGAGGAGGCACACCAAATACACTCTTTGCCAAAGCAAAAACATAAGTTTTGAGGACTGGATCTAGCTAGTAGAAGCCATTGACATTGCATTTCAGTGCTTTACCTCCCAAGAATTACCAACAACACAAGAGAGATAGACATACTTCTATGATGGATGCTTCTAGTGCTAAAGGTGAAGCTTTGGCATTCTTCGTAGCTTCATAGATGACCTCTGTGTGAAATGCAATCAGACAAATACTAGTAAGTTAAAAAAGGGGTGTGGAGATAAGAGTTTTATGAATGTTTTCAGGCAATATATGGTAACCACAGATCCAAACATTTCTTTGTTAGAGAAAATAGAGTTTGCACATGATTTGCTTTCTTCTTCTAATGTAGTTAAATCTATACTGGTGTCTGGTTAATTTTTTTTTTGACTCAGTTATGTCTTGTTGATAATATCCAGAGTGTGCTGCTTGACACAAATACATTTACATCCATAGTTGAGATCCCTTTCCCTGCATGAGTTGATCTCCCTTCCCCCACCTTGCTTCTCCCTTCCTTGATCCTTCACCCTGGATGATTGGCCCTCCCCTCCTCTCTGCTGCACTGTCTGGAAATTGATTGAAAGATGCACTCAGTATACCAAGAAGACTCTGAAATATTAGCTATCCGGAGCACTCTTCTTTTCACCCTCAGAACAACTTCTGGTTGTTATTTTCTATAATCTTCAATGTTAAACTCATGACTTTTTTTAAAATATCAGAATTCAACATCCTGGAAGTACTAATGAGATATGCAAATACTGTTATTTAATGTTGCACTTCACTTAATCTTCTCTCCTTATCAAAATAATTTTTGTAGCATTGCCATCTTTAGTGGCTGATGCCTTTTATGGTCTCCAGGTGCATAAGCTTTGCCCCAGAACCAAGTAAATGGAATGCTATTTCAGATAATATTAGAGTGTTTCTAACTCTGGGATCAGAAGTAATCGGAAGGAGCCCTTAATGCTTTTAGAAGCACTGTCCTCCTTTAAAGTTCTGAACATAATGTGAAGAACTGAGATAGGAAAGTAGATGTGGTTTCTGCCCTCAAGAGTCTTTACCATTTAAATGGGATGAAAGAGCCATGTATTTGTGAAGCACCTATGTCACAATATACAATGTCTGATAAGCTGCCAGACTATGTGGATATATGCTAAGTAAAATTATATAGAGTAAAAATAAATTTCAAAAAATCATATAACACAGAAATGTTACACTAAAAGTTGCAAAACAAAACTGTTCAGAGATGATTCATTCATTCATTCATTGTGAAAAAAATTTGCTACCAGGTGACAGATACTGTTTTATGCACTGGGATAAAGTGGTGAATAAAGTAGGGCTTTTAAGGGCTTTTAAGCCCCTGACCTAATGGTGTTTATAGACTAGATGGAATACATTGAACAAATAAGTATGTAATATTTTGGGGGAAAGAAGCAAATCAAGAATGATACTTAGGTTTGGAATTAACTGAATTATGAGATCATTTATGAAGATGAGGTATAACCAAATTTAAAGAGTATGAGGTCATGAAAAGAGGCCTCAAGAGTTCTGAATTCAGCAGAGGTTAGCCAGATCAGTCTCATTTCAGAAAGATCACTTGATATTGAGTTTGATGCTTATTAATCAACCAATTCTAGGCCTGAAAGGAAAATCCTGGGCTGGAGATATAAATGTGTTAGTGGACAGATGATTCTCAAAGCCATAGACAGATGGATGTTCTAAAGGAGAGAGTGATTGTTGAGAAGAAAAGAGAGAGACGTCTAATCCCAGGTTTAGAAGATGAGGACAAAACAACCAAGATGACTGAGAAAGCAACCAGTGAGGTAAGTGGAAAACCAGGAAGGTGATGTGTTCCTGAAGTGAATAAAGTGTTTTAAGGATGAGAGAGTGATTAACTGTGTCAAATCTGCTCCAGAGTAGAAGAAGATTAGAATTGAGAGATGACTAATGATTCACTAACATGGAAGTTTTTGATGACTTGACATGAAGAGTGTCATTGAGTGACTGGATGAAAGTTTGGTTGGAATGGCTTCAAGATTGAATTATATTTAAGGAAATGGAAAGAATGAATATAAAGAACTTTATACATGAGTTTTACTGCAAAGGGGAAGAGAGATGTGAATGTAGGGCCAAGGAAGTTGAAAAAACGAGGGATATAACAACCAGTATATAGAGATAAGAAAATTATAGTAGAGATGTTGGTTCGGTAAAGAGGGAGAAGTAAAATTGCAGGAGAAAATCCCTTTGAATATTTTGGAGAAGATAGGATCCAGCACACAAGGGGAATATTTGGCCTTCAAGGTAGGCAAAGAAAATTTCATTCAGAAGCAGAGGAAAAGCATTGTAAAATGAGAGTACATGTATGCTGGTTGACTTTAATGATGGGAGATATGGATATTGTTCTCTTATTTCTTTTTTTCTTTTTAACTAAAATGAAAGATGAAGCCATCAACATGGTGAGGAACATGAGTGTTAAAAGTTAAGAAGAAAGGAAAAATGGTGAACGTCTTCTAGAAGAAATCTATAGAGTGTAGGAACTAGGGAAATATAGAAAGACTACAGTGACTTTCTGACAACTTTCAGGAGATGGATGGTTAGCAACTTAAAGTGAAACTAATCAGAATTACCATGTTCTGTTGTGCTGTTTCCCCAGCCTACATTGCATAGTTTCAGTGCACAAGTGGGATAGGTGAAGAAATTAAGTTTCACCAAGAAGAGAGAAGGCAGAAAAGATGAAGGTGTATGTAAGGGAATAAGTGATTGACCCTGGCATCTAAGCTGGGGAAGGAAGGAAGAGAAGACACAAGATGGGTCTTGGAAAATGAAAAAGTGACAGGCTACACATTGGAAAATAGTGTTGATGAATTGTTGGCTTGGAGGGAGTGGCATAAAAGTATTGGGGATTCATGAAGTAAGCATATAGTTGAAATGTTGGAGGGGATGAAGTGACTGATAGGGCAGATTCTAGGGTGAGATAAAAGAGCAGGAGGTTTCACTGAGTTGAGAAATTCATATGGTCAGTATAATCATATTATTGGGTATAATCGTATAATGGGTATTATTTGAAAGGCAGATGTGAATAAACGTGAACAAACTGATTAAGCCAAAGTATTCATTTGAAGGGGAATTAAGAATGGAGGCAATTAAATGTGACCTTGATACCTGAGTAGTAACACTGGTATAAAAATCATCATTCAGTTCCCAATCTCTTATTAAAACATAAAAACATCTGACATCAGAAAGAAATACAAGTTCCTTGAAATATATTCTAAAGAATTGCTCTGTTTTCTCCTGTGATTTCCCAGTCTAATATAATTTGTAAAACACAGAAAGCATCTCGTTTGCTATATGTTATTGTAAGTAAATCCATGTTGGTTTCTAGTGATGTTGTCTTATTTTTGAAGTCCTATGACCACTGCAAAATCATAAATAAAAATAATTATGTGGCATTTCGAAAGATGCAGGTAAGCACTTCCTGAATTTAAAAGAAAACTATGTACAAATCAGCAGTGATTTAAAATGCTTTAGGAATTAGCAAGAAAGATGTCACATTGTATACCTAAGTATTTCCTTAAAATATATATTAATGTTGAGATTTAGCTATATTATTGGACAGTTCTTACTTAAGAAAGTATTTCATACAAAACCAGATATTTTTCTTTCTTTTATATATTCCCATTTTAAAACCTTGTCTTTATGCCATAAGACCCCAATCATACACTTTTCTCTCTTTTACTTGCTGGTGTGGCAGTGGAAGAACTCTAGAGTGTCAAACTTGTGCTCATGAAGTATAAGCTGAGGACAAGTAAAGTCAACCAGATCTGGAATGTCTATTTGCCAGAGGCTCCTGACGACTTTTTACCTCAGACCAGTCATGAGTACCTTGCCATACAAATAACATATGCTTGAGATAAAACAATATTCATTAAGTTAAAAAAATTAGCTGATTCAATTAATAAATCAAACTACTCCAATAAGGTATTTTTATATATAATTTTCTACTTACTTAAATTAATTTTAGTTGTTTGGGAAACCATAATGAGCCTGAAAGAGCTAGTTTGGCCGCCGGGGTAAATACTTAATTAGGCTGTCCTGCCAGGTGCCTTCTGAGCAGTCTTACTCTAGTAAATTGCATTGAGACAGGCTCCACTGATCTCAAAGGTGATGGAGGCCCAAGTGATGACAGTTGATTATCTTGGTCTACATTCTGAAAACTTCTTGAGTTTGCACAATTAGACTAGCCTACTCATGAAATTAGACCCCCCAGGAGCTTCTCTTCTTAAATGAAGGGGCATCTTATTTCAAGGGATGGAGATGTTCCTGAAACCAGATCCTTAGCCATCTGTTCAGTTCCTGGTTATAAACAGAATTTTAAGGCAATTTTTAATTGCACTGAACATATACACTTCAACTTATCTATCAAAAAGCTAGCTTTTTGTTTGTTTACTCAGAAGTGCTTAAGAAAATGGGAGGGAGAGGTAATTTTTTTAAACACATTCAATGTACCAGCCACTCATTGGTAGTTTTCATACATTATCTCATTTAAGAATCTCTTCATATTTAATTTGCCCAGGAAATAAATAGAAATAATGGTTCTAATCTGCTTCTCCATTCACTGCAGAACTTACAGTTTTGATAGCAAATAAGACAAAAATTGACTAGAGAATAGAAGCAGGTTGCTGACCATCTGAGTGGTACTTGTTGACTTATTTCTTCATATAGAATTATCAGTCCTGGGCTAGGAGATAACCCCAGCACTTCCAGGAGAAGTCACATCAATTTGTTAGCAAAAGTAATAAAGCCAGAGCAAAGCTGATGATATGGCATTATTTAGCTTCATAGAAAATTTCAGTGTATTGTGGTTGGGACAGCGTGGCCAAAGCAGCTATTTGAGGTCATCTCCCCCCTTGGTATCCACAGATAAGTTTCTAATGAACTTGAGACAATAAAAGATCCCTGTTGTTCACCCTGGTTGCTCTCGTTCAGATAGTAGGATAATGTTTACCTCCCATTGCAAGTGTGTAGAAAATGTTGGAGGTTATTTTTTCCCTCCATGGGATGAGACATCTCAAACCAATTTGAAATATTTATTAATAAGATAATAGTTTATATCATTTTAAGTTCATTGTTTCAGTATTTTTCCATTCATTTAAAATAAAAATCTTATTTCAAGTTCTCTTAATAATGCTGCTAAGAATATATCATTTTTTGAGCAGAAGACAGTATTAAATTTTTAACAGTCTTTTTAGGGTTATAATTTTGGATATGGGTAAGTTATTTAATTTCTTGTGAGTTTGTTCACCTTAAAAAATAATAATAATGCTCAGGCCATATTAATCTGGGCAAATTTCAAGTTAAGTAAGGTTCTAGGAAGTTCCTTGCCTTTGATGGTTTTGCATACAGGTTGGGGAGAAAACAATAACAAACAAAACAATTAGAAAACCGAAGAGGAAAATTATAATCTAGTGCCAATTTGTGTCATACTGAGGATAATTAGGCTGGGAGAATACAGGTGGGAGGGATTAATGTCAATTGAGTAACCAGCTATGGTTTCACAGAGGGTGTGAAATTAAAGTGGGCTTTGCCAGATGGAGCTAGTATAGATTGACGTGGAGAACATAAGAGGACTATAAATTTAGAGGTAACAGTATAAGCAGAGATGCAGGGTTGGGAAGGAGCATGGTAATGTTAATAATGACATTCACACTGCCATTAAGCAATATGGCTGAGACAACACTGAGACCAGAATACTCCGTTGATCATAGTTCTAAATGTTCCCTGTGTACTTTATAAGATACTTAAAAAACTAACAAGGAGATGGTGTCCAAAACAGTGGTAAGACTGGAGTCCAATAATCCTGGGCTTATGTTTCAGCTCTCCCACTTACTAGCTGAGTTATCTTGGCCAAAGCATTTAAATATCTCTGTATCAGTTTACTTATTTCTAGAATGGCAATAGTAATGTGCCGTTCTCATAGGGATTTTGTGGAGAGTGAAAAATGAATGTGAGGAATAGTGCTTGCTATGAAGGGAATCCATGAGTGGTTGCTAGTATTATGATTGCCATTGCTGTTATAATTTTTAGTAGTAGCTAAAATTTACAGTAAGATTAGATTGATTTTAAGTGGCATGGGATATGGTTACATGGATACAATCTCAAAAACAAGGTCGAAAACTTATATCTAAGGTGCCATATACCCCTATTTACCTGAGGTCATCTCCATTTACACCTGTGGTCCTGACATAAATATCAAAAGTGCTTTTTTCCACTCTCAGATATGTCCTGGTCTGGCCAATAAATTATACAGTCATATCTCCTGTAACCAGTGCACAGCAATAAAAAGCAGTGTAGCTCTTTGAACAGAGGGAATGAGGGGATGGAAGCAGTGTTTTAGGAAGATTTCTGTGGTCATGGCATCCAAGAGGCTTGGAAAGGGTGCAAGGCAGGCAAAAAAAGCAAGGTAGGTGCTATTAGTGGTAGCACCTTAGACTCAGATAACAAGGATAGTGACAGGAGGGTTCAAGATATGTCCTAGGAGCAAAAGCAGGGCCCAGGAGGAAAAGGACACTTCTTCCTTTTTAAACTGACTTCTGACCCCTGATGTCTGATCCCTGACCCCTCACATTTGTCACCTAGCTCACAAACCCTTCCCTGGAAAACTCCAGCATATGATCACAATTTTTTGAAGGAAACCTTATGATCAGGGAGGCAACTCTAGTCAATCCTGATAAGGAAGGGTCGTAGCTTCCAGTCAAGGCAAGTGGCCTAAACAACTCAGAACTACATAAGAACTCTTCTGCATTGATTCACCAGTTTTCATGGATATATGGTAATTGTCTCCTGTCCAAACTGCTCTGAACAGTTACACTGAATGACCTAGTGTTGTATTCCCAACTTGGGTTTGTCCTATTTGATATTTCAGACCATGCCACTGTCAGAGTAGACTTCTCTAGTGGATGTGGGGCAGTTTAATTGAGACTAAAAAAATCCACTTATTATATAAAAGAACAAAGGTAGAAGGATGAGGGATTCTGGTGGCCTGAGAGCTCTTTCTTAGCTGAGAACAGTGTTGAATGATAGTAGGGAAGTAAATATGGACTGGACAGAGCTGAATTCTCTGCACAATTTAGGTGAAGGCAATGAGGACTGGCTCCAGTAGTATGGAGACCAGAGGCCAGAGCCTGGGCACTCTGTTGGGAAGGACAGACAGAAGAAGACCTGGAGAGGGACTTTAGAGAATATAAATCTATGTTCTGGGTGTCTGTGTGGTTATGTGCTATGAGGTGTGCACTGTAAACCCTTTCTCCATCTCCCAAAGATAATCACTAGAACATAAAACATTCTGCATTGCTGTCTAATGTTTTCAGAGCCTGGGCAATTTTTCTGGACACTGGGGGGAGGAGCTGGGTCTTGTGGCTAAGTTAGGATGGTGAGCACATAGGGTGAGTCTGTTCAGATCAGGTGACAGTCTTGAAGCTACCAGACTGAGATGAAATCTGAACGAGAAGAAAATTGGAAGCAAAAAATGATGGTTTGGGGATCTTTTGTTCTCAGACTTTTGACCAATCGAGTCTGAAGGAGAACCATAACATCCGAATAAGGTCTTTCTTCTGTGGGGGTGTTTTCTAGAAAGCCCCAAACTAATTAAGTTTATAAACTTTTAAGTGCTGAAGAGGAGCTCTTAATTTAAAGAAAATCTAACGTGAACCCTCTGGTAAAGCATGGAATCCTTTTGTAATGCAAATAACCCCTCCCCTGTGCTATTATATTATCTTGTAAGTTTCTGAGTTGGGAAAATGCTGGGCCCACCTGTACTCCATTCATAGCATACTGAGAAAGCAGAGCATAATAGATGGTGAGCCCTAGGAATATTTCAACCCTAGCAGCATGGTTCACTGTTGTCTATGACATGTTATTAAATTATTGATACCCAGCCAGGCTTTGGGACACAGGCTTTGTTGTTCTGAGCTAACAAAGCCACCTGAGAGAAAGCCATAATGAGAGAGCAGGGACTTAACTATGATGGGGTAAGGCTTCTGGGCCTCCCGTAACAGGAATCCTGCCTGAAACAGGAGAGGGCTACAAATTATTTGGACTGACCACTCTTGCAAAAAGGAAGAGAAAATAGGTGCATTAATGAAATTCTTACAACAGATGGCAAACTGTCCTTGGATCCTCTGGTGGGGGAAAAGGGGAAAAAAAACTTTCAAAGAATATTTTATATGAGTATATCACACAGAATCCACTTACTCCGAGGACTCACAGAAAGCTATCTAAGAGACATTCAGTTAAATTATTTAACAGAAGATGACAGAAAAGAATTAGAGAAAGAAATTTTCCCATCTCAAGTTAAAACAACAATCCACTCTCTATCCACGGGTAAATCTCTGGGTCCAGATGGTTGCCCAACAGAATTTTAGCAAACATTTGGAGAGATAATAAGGCCTGTAACAGTAGATAATTACTCACTTATATATGGCTCAGTGCCCCCTCATCTACATTAGTTTCTATAGCAGGTTTTTTGCCAAAAGAAAGGAAGCAGACCCCTGCTCTATTTTTCCATTTGTAATTTTCTCTTGCATCACTCTGTGCAGATGCCAGGAACCATCCTTTTTATTTCACTGTCCTTATGAAGACCTTTGAGCACAATGGGAGGTGAGGAGACATTAAATATTACTGAAATGGGATATGAAAACAGCCACTAGGAATTCCTCCAGGAAAATAGGTAAAGGTCCAGTTTAGTTGTCAAGAAACATCATCCAATTAATGTATGTTTAGGGGAAGGGACTCCATTTACCCTTCTTCTTAGCACTTCCACCACTCATTTTCCCAAGAGGAGCAGTAAACATTGGCATCTCAGGAGCATGTAGTATTGAATGTCCACCCCAGAGCATGCAGAGCAAAGGTCACGGACATTTTCGACAGCAACTAGTTCATAGCCATTTTGCCAGGGGCTTAATGGAGGCGGATGAGTTTAGCTACAATCTGTGCTCTAAGGCTGAGAAGCAAGGGTGAGGCTCCAAACTGCAGGCTTCGCTGACCAGACGGGCTATAAATGTCTCTACAAATTATAGATGCTTCTGGGAGACCATAATCCTTAGCTCTTATAGATGTTTTTTCCTCTCTACAAAGCATTTTACATGAGCAAACTAATTAGTCCTTTCACCAACCCAGTGGTTTCAGAAAAAGTGATTTTCCCATTTTATAGATAGAGAAACTGAGTGCCAAGTGTCTTCTTGCCTTTTAGCTGTCAACACTTTGAAGATGAGACAAATTTGAAACATGAGTCATTTCAACTTCAGTTGATCTGCCAGTTTTCTGTTAACTAGATTGTGACATCTGTGTCCAGAAAGCATACTAATGTTTAGTGATTAATGTCCTGGTAATCGTTATCATTTATTGAGTGCCTATTAATATGTACTATGCTGTACATATGTTAGATTGCTCAGTCTTCATCATCCTGTAGAACATTGAGCCTTACTCTTGCATGTGTTTTAGAAAGCACCTGAGGAGACCTTAAGAAATCTGATGTCTGCTTCCCAGATCAATAAAATCAGAATCTTTGAGAGCAGACTTCAGTATTGTTTAAAGCTCCCCAGGTGATTTCAATATGCAACTGAAGTTGAGAACATTTTGGATAAGAAAGCTAGAAGAGGTATAGAGAAACAGAGTTAACAATATGATGGTGGTTTCTTTTGTTTTCAGTGAAAAATATTTGAGTTATAGGATGAGTAGAAGGGGCTAGTAGAGAAGAAACATAATGGAAACAGAAGAGAATGGGTCATTAATGGGGCAATTCCCAGAGGAAATCAGAGAATGAGGATTAGCCATTTTCACCTTTATGTCTCTTATGTACTTGTAGATTTGTACTGTAGTATCTATTACCTTAAATTTTTTGTTTACATGGCTGGCTTCTTTCCAGGCTATACATTGTTTGAGGCATGGTTCTGTGTCTAGAACCTTGAGTAATGTCTGAGATACAACAGTCTCTCAGATGCTGCATAAACAAAAGAATGCATTTGGGTAATTTAAAAATCTTCC
Source organism: Felis catus (assembly GCF_018350175.1). Classification (NCBI taxonomy): domain Eukaryota; kingdom Metazoa; phylum Chordata; class Mammalia; order Carnivora; family Felidae; genus Felis; species Felis catus. The sequence goes on along the minus strand of NC_058379.1, from coordinate 62,149,877 downwards.
CTTCATGGAAGAGACTCTCCCAACTCTCACACAGTACTTGAAACACCATTAATCACCCTTTTAGAGTAAAGCTCTGATAACCTGAGTTAACAATTGGTTGCAAGGACATTACAATGACCCATGCTACCTTCAGCCATTTGTGCCTCTGCATAAATTGTTTGGACTGATTAGCCTATCCGTCACCAATAGGAACCAAAGAGAATATGAATCTAAACAGGCTGTCACCATTTGGTGTGTTTAAACACAATAAAGAGTACATCCCAAAGCACTGGAGTGTGTTTCAGCCCTCTGGGAGGCAACAGGATAGCCAAGCCAAATGTGTGTGTATGTATTGGGGTGGTCGTCAGAGAATTCAACTGCACTCAAACCCTTGGTGTCTCAAAGGCCGTCTTGGAGCCAGATTTAGAAGCCACACATCATGCTATCACTTAGCATTGTTTGTGCTCCTCAGTTTTCTGCACATGTGCTCCTCAGGAAACTGATGACTAGAAGACATCACTTTTCATTCACATGGACTGATTCATCCCAGAGGGAACATTATTTGGTGATTTGTGAAAAATTCTGTGAATTCAGAAAAGCGCCCCCATACAGTGCTCCAGTTCACACTGTAGCCAGCAGGGGCCTTCATCATGGCATCCCTCAAAGCTCAGTCCTGCTACCTGTAGGATACAGGATAAGGCTATCTTGCTCTGGCCCTCCACTGGAAATTGCACCATCTTGCCCATATATTCTGTAGTGCCTTGCGTTGACCCTAATCCAAACTCATTTTTTTTTCTCTTTGGAATGTCTGTTTTATGATGAGTACACTTCATATTCTTTCAACTCCTTACCTTAATCATAAAACATTTTCACTTCTGAAATCACTATTTAAAAATGACTGCTCTTGGGGCGCCTGGGTGGTTCAGTCGGTTGAGTGTCCGACTTCAGCCCAGGTCATGATCTCGCGGTTCGTGAGTTCGAGCCCTGAGTCCGGCTCTGTGCTGACAGCTCAGAGCCTGGAGCCTGCTTCAGATTCTGTGTCCCCCTCTCTCTCCGCCCCACCCCTGCTTGTGCTCTGTCTCTTTCTTTCAAAAATGAATAAACATTTAAAAAAATGACTGCTCTTTAGGGGTGCCTGGATGGCTCAGTCGGTGGGGCATCCAACTTTGGTTCAGGTCATGATCTCGTGGTTCATGAGTTCGAGCCTCGCATCTGGCTCTGTGCTGGCAGCTCAGAGCCTAGAGCCTGCTTCAGATTTTGTATCTCCCTCCCTCTCTGCCCCTCCCCCATTCTCATTCTCTCTCTCTCTCTCTCTCTCTCTCTTTCAAAAACAAACATTTAAACATTAAAAAAAAAATTACTGCTCTATAGCCTTAAGTTCCTATCTATCCAGCTTGCTCTAATGTGAAGGTTCAGACTTCTATTATTTGACCCCTATTTAATTTATTTTGCTATCCATAAGCTTTTAACCTGCTTTCATCCTTCTTTTATCCAGCTTTGATTGTTTGACCTGCCATTACAATTAAACATTGTACAAATGGTAAATTATGTTTCTCTTCTGTCCTTTATTGCTCTCATCTGGGACAACGTCAACTCTTGGATAAAACTATTTCCAGGAAATACCATGTTTTGTTGGGGAAAAATCACATAACAGAATAATGTAATTCCATTGTGAATTAATGATTGTCAGTCTCAACTGAATCTCAGTAATATTACTATCCAAAAATTCTATTATGTTTATCTGGTCAGTTTTCTATCCAACTTTTACAATGTCTATTTCAAACCTATTTTATTTTCATTAATCTTCTGGGTCTCCCCTTCTGCCCCTGCCCATTCTCAGCAGATGATTGTATTTCTCATGTAACAAGGAAAAATGAAACCGTAAGATGGGAGCTTCTTTACCTTTTCATCTCCACATCTATCTATGCTCATTCTTTTCTCTCTATAACTTGTTAAAAAAAGGAAGTATCCATCTTCTTATATGTCAATTCTTTCCTGCATATTTAGGAACATTATATTCTTGGCCATACATTCCCTCTGTTGAAACCTCTACCAGTTCCTTTTATAGGATCATTCCAATTAGCCGTTAAGGTTTGGTCTCTCATAAATAAAAATTTACTTTTGGCTTTAGTTTCAGCCTCCACTACTAACTACCCTATACCTTGCCTTAAAACTATTTCTGTTCTTACCTTAAACTAAAATGTTAAAGGGATTTTAATGTTTCGATATCTGTATTTTCCATGGACTCTTGAAGAGCTCATTTTGATCAAGCTTGCATCAAAATCTCTACTACTTCACTAAATGCCCTGGTCACCAAAGTCCACCATGTCCCCAAATAAATTTAACATTCTTTGTTTCCTTTTTTTTTTTCTCAACTTCTCAGTAAAATCAAACATTTCTTACTTCCTACCTTAGAAATTATCCTTTAGTGACATCAACACCATACTTTTTACTGTGTACTGTCACTTCTCTGGAAAATTCCTTCTGAGTTTTTTGCCTTAAGTATTGTCATTCTTTAGTGTTTGGTCTTAAGTACTCTCTCTTTTATTAACCTTATGATCTACTCTTTCCCCAGGCAATCAGATTTAATTGTAGAGCCTTTTCATATGTTCATGCATGACTGAAATTTGAATCCCTACCCTAGGTTTTTTCTCTGTACTTTACCCATATGTTCAACTGACTAAGTGACATTTCCAAAAGTATATTTCATAGATGCCTCACCATCTTGTATAAAATTGAATCTATGATGTCCTATTGCTAATATGCTCATCTTCTGTGATTTTATTTTCCTGTACAGACTATTTTTGTTACTGCATTGACTGGAAACTCCAATAAAATGAGTAGAAGCAGTGGTAATGGACATTCCTAACCTATCCCTGACTTTAATTGGAATGCTCCTAAAATACCACCATTAAATATGATGATAGTAATCCATAGCTGATGCTACTAGTTCCTTATGCAATATTCATGAATTAGTAAGATTACCATCTTACTAATAGGTAATCTCTTTTAAAAAGAGCAGCAATATGTCTAGAACAAAAACAATTTTTTTTGATTTTCAAACTTTATTGCAGTTAAAAATACAGTCCTGAATAATGACATGTAAATTGAGTGTTTCCAGGAAAAGTTTTAGCAGTCTTGGCATAGGCACTGTCCCCTCCCCCTTTTTCTTCCTTCTTCCTGCTAAGAATGCAGATCTGATGCCCATAAGACTTACAGCCTTTTTGCCATCAAAGAATATGTGGCAGAAATCTAGAAATCTCTGGAGACCCTGATGTCATTCTTATATTACCATACTGTCCTTCCTATACTGCTACTTCTCAGACTTCTTATAGTTGCAACAAATGAAAAGTTTATTTAAACCATTTCCGATAGAATTTTGGTTAATCTCAGCTAAAAACAAACCTAATTTATATGTACTTGTGGTATACAGAGTAATAGCATCCCAAAGATGTCCACATACTAATCCCCATAGTCTGTGAATATGTTACACACATGGCATGGGGAAATTAAATTGCAAATGGAATTAGTATTACTAACTTTAAACTGATTTTAAAAGAGGCAGATAATCTAGATTAATCACATGAGCCTAATGTAACTATGAGGATCCTTAAAGTTGAAGAGGAAGATAGAAGAGAGAAAGTCAAAGTGATGGAATGTGAGATGTGAGAAGGACTCCAGCCATTGCTAGTTTTTAAAGTCACTAATTGGCCATAAACCAAGGAATGTGGGCAGCTTCTAGAACTTGGAAAAGGTAGGGAAGTAGTTCCTCTCCTAGAACCTCCAGAAGGAATGTAGTCCTGCTGACATCTTGATTTTAACCCAGTAAAACCTGTGTCAAGTTTCTAACCTACTAAACTATAAGATAATAAAGATGTATGGTTTAAAGCCATTAAATTTGTCAAAATTTGTTACAGCAGCACTAGAAAACGAATATAGTACTCTTATTTTTTTTTAATTTTTTTAAAAAGCTTATTTATTTATTTTGAGAGAGAGAGGGAGGCAGAAAGGGAGAGGGAGAAAGAGAATCCCAAGCAGGCTCAGTGCTGTCAGCACAGTGCCTGACTTGGGACTTGAACCCACGAACTGTGAGATCATGACCTGGGCTGAGATCAAGAGTTAGACACTTAACCAACTGAGCCAGGCACCCCTAATATGCTACTTTTTATGAACTTGAGGAAGGTTCCTGCTATTTTTGTTGGCTAAAAGTTTTATCATGAATGAATCTAAAATTTAACCAACTGTTGTTCTGGCTATACTGAAGAATAAGTATGATGAAAATATCTTATTTTTCATTTCCTCTTTTAAGTGTTAATATGCTGGATTACTTTAGGATTACTTTAATAAATGTTTCGATTTAAATGGTGACTACATATCTTGATAAGCACTGAGTAATGTATAGAATTGTTGAATCATTATGCTGTACACCTGAAATTCATATAACACTGTATGTTAATTATACTTCAGTTAAAAAAATAAATCTGTCAACAAAACTAGAAGCCTAGAGAAAGCGAGAAGATATTTGCAAATGACATATCTGATAAAGGGCTAGTGTCTAAAATCTATAAAGAACCTATCAAGCTCAACACCCAAAAAGCAAATAACCCAGTTAAAAAATGGGCAGAAGACATGAATAGACACTTTTCCAAAGAAGACATCTAGATGGCTAACAGATACATGAAAGGATGCCCAACATCACTCATCATCAGGGAAATACAAATCAAAACCACTGAGATACTACCTTGCACTTGTCAGAATGGCTAAAATTAACAACACAAGAAACAACAGGTATTGGTGAAAATGTGGAGAACAATGCACTTATTGGTGGGAATGCAAACTGGTACAGCCACTCTGGAGAACAGTACAGAGATTCCTTAAGAAATTAAAAATAGATCTACCCTATGATCCAGCAATTACACTATTAGGTATTTAACTAAAGGATACAAAAATACAGATTCAGAGGGGTACATGGAACCCAATGTTTATAGCAGCGTTACCAACAATAGCTAAACCATGGAGAGAGCCCAAATGTTCATCAGCTAATGAATGGATAAAGATGTGGGGTGTGTGTGTGTGTGTGATGGAATATTACCAGCCACCAAAAAAGAATGAAATCTTACTATTTGCAATGATGGGATAGAGCTAGAATGTATTATGCTAAGTGAAATAACCAGTGAAAGACAAACACTGTATGATTTCACTCATGTGGAATGTAAGAAACAAAATAGATGAATATATAGGAAGGGGGAGAAAAAGAGAAGAGAGGGAAGCAAACCACAAAAGACTTAATGATAGAAAACAAACTATGGGTTTATTGGGGGAGGTGGCTGGGAGATGGACTAAATGCGTGATGGGTACTAAGGAGGGCACTTGTAATGAGCACTGGGTTTTTTATGTAAGTGGTGAATCACTGAATTCTACTCCTGAAACCAATGCTGCATTGTATTTTAACTAAAATTTAAATAAATAAAAAAATAAAATAAAGTTTTAATTTTAAGCCTTTGGATTAGTTTTCTACATTCTCAATTTTAGGCCACTGTAGAGACACTTATTAAACCTGTTTGTAATTTCTGTTTTCTTATTAAGCTAATACTCATGAAGAAAAATAAGTTTGGTTGTTAAGAATGTATTTGATGGTAATTCTTTTTTTTTTCTTTCCAAGTTTTTATTTAAATTCTAGTTAGTTAATATGCATACACTTTTTGGTAATTCTAGGGCTAGAGGTTGTTATAACCTATGGTCCATTCCAGGGAGTGAGTTCAAATACCAAGAATTGTGAATGTTTTGTTCTAGTCTCCTTTGGCAAATAGAGATTTTCCCATTTCCACCCTATGAAAGGATAAAATAGTCTTAACTACTTATATTAAATATAAATATTTAATTTGATAAAAAAACAAGGAGCAGTAAAGTGTATAGAAAATAAAAAAGTAGATTCTGACCTTGAGGAAGAAAAATCTGCATAGAATAATTTGAAAATCTTTTAAATGCTGCCTTTCTATGCCCTTATCTCTTATGTCTTTGGACCTAAACCTTCTCAATTAGATTCCAGATTAGGGAGTTTCTATAATCACTTGGTCTCCTTGGAACGTTTCAAACTAAGGCAGTTCACAAAGTCATAACTCCACGTGGACCATTTCCTGAGATGTTGCTTAGGAGTACTGGGCATCTAGAGCTAAGTGATGCCTTTGATTCTGTACCTAGACCACTATTTTTCTTGTTGCTTCTGTACCTTACACACCATGTTTTCATTGGACTTATCATCATAAGAAAGTGCTCCTTACCTGTAACAACTCCTTTACCTTGTGGAAAAATCTGCCTGGGGCTCCAGGAAGACAAACTCTATGTACATCATTTTTAAAACTTTTTAAGTGAGCTATATAACTACAATATCATCATGATGTATACCCTGGATGCAGTCTACATGAATAGTAATTTGTTGAATATAATGTTGCATATAGGGGGAAATTACTTTGGTGCCAAAGTTGACAGTTTAGCTTTTCAGATTTTTTGTTCTAAATAAACAAAAATATGTATTTTGTATTTATTTAAAAATAATAGAAGTATGGCCTTCATCTACTATACTTTTTTCATTAAACTAATATTTCTTTGCTCTAGAGTCCATAAAAACTAATACATGAAGATGATACTGAAATTGGTTTGCTAACACTCCATTTAGGAATTTGTCAATATATTCATCAATAAAAAAAAAAAAAAAAAAAAAGGGGGCGCCTGGGTGGCGCAGTCGGTTAAGCGTCCGACTTCAGCCAGGTCACGATCTCGCGGTCCGTGAGTTCGAGCCCCGCGTCGGGCTCTGGGCTGATGGCTCGGAGCCTGGAGCCTGTTTCCGATTCTGTGTCTCCCTCTCTCTCTCTGCCCCTCCCCCGTTCATGCTCTGTCTCTCTCTGTCCCAAAAATAAACGTTGAAAAAAAATATATATATATTCATCAATATAGTTGGTCTATACTTATCTTTTCTTATATTCACCACTCTGGTTTTAGTATTAAGATTAAATTAGTCTTGAAAAATGACTTAGTCACACTTAAACTTAGTCACATATTTTAGTCTTGGAGAAATTCTGAAGATCAGATTTTTTTTATAAGGAATTTGGCAAAATTTGGCTATATATTTATTTGGAACTTGTTTCCTTTTAACAGAGTTTTATTGGAAGTTACATTTTTCTTTCTTTTTCTTTCTTTTTTTAATCCTCATCACCTATTTAACCCAACCCTCCACCCCTCTTCCCTCTGGTAACCATCTATTTGTTCTCTGTAATCAAGATCTGTTTCTTGTTATCTCTCTCTCTCTCTCTCTCTCTCTCTCTCTCTCTCTCTCTCTCTCTTTCTTATTTTATTCCCTTTCCTTATTTGTTTGTTTTGTTTCTTAAATTCCACATGAGTGAAATCAAATGGTATTTGTTTTTCTCTGATTGACTTATTTCACTTAGCATAATACTCTCTAACTCCAGCCACTCATTGCAAATAACAAGATTTCATTCTTATGTCTGAATAATATTTCATTGTGTATATATACCACATCTTCTTTATTTGTTCATCAATCTGTGGACACTTGGGCCACTTCCATATCTTGGCTATTATAAATAATGCTGCTATAAACATAGGGGTGAATATATCCCTTTCAATTAGTATTTTTGTATTCCTTGGGTATATATCCAGTAATGCAATTGCTGGATCATAAGGTAGTTAAATTTTTAACTTTTTGAGGAACCTCCATGCTGTTTTCCACACTGGCTGAACCAGTTTGCATTCCCATCAGCAGTGCATGAGTGTACCTTTTCTTTACATCCTCACTAAAACTTGTTGTTTCTTGTGTTTTTTATTTTAGCCATTCTGATATATGTGAGGTGATATCCCATTACAGTTTTGATTTGCATTTCCCTGATGATAAGCGATGATGAGCATCTTTTCATGTGTCTGTTGGCCATCTGTATGTCTTGGAAAAATGTCTGTTCTTGTCCTCTGCCCATTTTTAATTGGATTATTTATTATTTGGGTGTTGAGTTTTATAAGTGTTTTATGTATTTTGGATACTAACCCTTTATTGAATTTGTCATTATCTTCTCCCATTCTGTAGGTTGCCTTTTAGTTTTGTTGATTGTATCCTTTACAGTACAAAAGATATTTATTTTGATGTAGATACTAACTCTTTATTGGATATGTCACTTGCAAATATCTTCTCCCATTTTGTAGGGTTCCTTTTAGGTTTGTTGATTCTTTCCTTCACTGTGCAGAAACTTTTTATTTTGATGTAGTCCCGATAGTTTATTTTTGCTTTTGTTTCCCTTGTCTCAAGAGACATATCTGGAAAAACGTTGCTATATCTGATGTCAAAGAAGTTACTGCCTGTGTTTTATTCTAGTATTTTTATGATTTCAGGTTTCACATTGAGATTTTCAATTCACTTTGAATTTATTTTTGTGTATGGTGAAAGAAAGTGGTCCAGTTTCATTCCTCTGCATGTTGCTGTCCCATTTTCCCGACACCATTTGTTAAAGAAGTTTTTTTTCCCATTGTATATTTGTTCCTCCTTTGTCTAAGATGAATTCACCATATAACTGCGGGATTTTCTTTTCTGTTCCATTGATCTATGTGTCTGTTTTTTGTGTCAGTACCATACTATTTTGATTATTACAGCTTTCTAATATAACTTGAAGTCCAGAATTATGATGCCTCCAGCTTTGCTTTTCTCTGTGAAAATTGGTTTGGCTATTTGGAGTCTTTTGTGGTTCCATACAAATGCTAGGATCATTTGCTCTATTTATGTGAAAAATGCTGTTGGTATTCTGACAGAGATTGCTTTAAATGTGAATTTACATTTTTAAATGGTTATTGAGTTTTTGTTTAGATATTATTTTAAAAAATTATTTTTATCTTAATTATGTATTAATATAATTTTTTCATATTACTCTATTGATTTTTACAATCTTTATGTCCACTTTTTTCCCATTTTTAATCCCAATGTTACAAACATATTCCTTTTCTCTCTTTCTCTTCTCTCTTTTTTACATTCTTCTTTCGTTTTTCTCATGTCCTGCTTGATATTTGGCTACAAATTGCTTTTCAATTTCATTATTTTTTCTGTTATTTTCTTTAATTTGCTCCTTTTATTATTTTCTTGCTATTCTTTTTCTTTGCCTAAATTATCACCTCAAATGCTAAACATACCATGAGTCCTATGTTAGTTGTCACTGCCAAATTTGGTTACAGCATATCTTCATTATCATTCAGTTCTAAATATTTTATAATTTCCATTGCAGGAATTTTCTCTTTCACACATGTTATTTTGGAATGCATTTTTGTTTTTATTTTGTTTTATTTTTTTCTTATTGGAATACACTTTATTTTTTATTTTTTATTTTTTAATATGAAATTTATTGACAAATTGGTTTCCATACAACACCCAGTGCTCATCCCAAAAGGTGCCCTCCTCAATACCCATCACCCACCCTCTCCTCCCTCCCACCCCCCATCAACCCTCAGTTTGTTCTCAGTTTTTAACAGTCTCTTATGCTTTGGCTCTCTCCCACTCTAACCTCTTTTTTTTTTTTTTTCCTTCCCCTCCCCCATGGGTTCCTGTTAAGTTTCTCAGGATCCACATAAGAGTGAAACCATATGGTATCTGTCTTTCTCTGTATGGCTTATTTCACTTAGCATCACACTCTCCAGTTCCATCCACGTTGCTACAAAAGGCCATATTTCATTTTTTCTCATTGCCACGTAGAATTCCATTGTGTATATAAACCACAATTTCTTTATCCATTCATCAGTTGATGGACATTTAGGCTCTTTCCATAATTTGGCTATTGTGGAGAGTGCTGCTATGAACATTGGGGTACAAGTGGCCCTATGCATCAGTACTCCTGTATCCCTTGGATAAATTCCTAGCAGTGCTACTGCTGGGTCATAGGGTAGGTCTATTTTTAATTTTCTGAGGAACCTCCACACTGCTTTCCAGAGCGGCTGCACCAATTTGCATGGAATGCATTTTTAAATACACACACACCCACACAAATGCAGATGCACCTGGAGTTGATTTATTGTATATGGAGTAAGTTGGAAAATCCAAAAGCATTTTATCCCAATGTAGTCACCTTTTAAAAATGCCATTTAATAAGTAACGCCATGTATGTCTACTGGTATGCCAGGCCAACCTTTGTCCTATATAAAATGAGTTTATTTGGGGGCTAGTTTGTCTCTGCTTATGCCAGAAGCTTATGGATTTAATTCCTTTGGTTTGCAATAAGAATTGATGTTGGGTAGGACTAGTCTCCTCTCCTCACTTCTCTTCTTAAGACTCTTGACTATTTTCACCTCCTTTTCCCCCATATATATGTTTCATAAATATTTTTGAATGTTTATCAAACATTCAAAGAAATAATTCACAACTTTACAATATTCATCCTTTTTTGAACACAGTATCTTTTCATTATTTAATGACTCCAAACAGATAAAATATTATAGTTTTCTTGGTACAGGTTTTGCTTATCTTTTGTTAGATTTATTCCTACTTGATATTATTTTATGATATTGTCTTCTTTTCAGTTGTATTTTCTGGTGTATGTAAATGTAATTGACTCTTGTTTTGTTACCTTATTACCCAGTCTTCTTGTTCAACTCTGCCGTGATTCTGAAATTGATTCATAGTTTCTTTAAATTCTTTTATATGAAGTCTCATATCATTTACAATAATAAGATTTTTATTTTTACTTCCAAAACTTCAAGCTTTTTTCTTCAAATGCACAATCTAAGATCCCTAATACAAGGTCAAGGAGTTAAATTGATGAAGGTGGGTGTTTCATCTCATTTCCTTATTCTAACATTTCCTGTTTACAATAATGCTTACTGTATACACATGCACACACACACACACACTTTTTCATATTAGGGAATTTTCTTCTTTTCCTAGTTCTCTGGAAACTTTTAATGTGAATTTATATTTAACTTTATTTAATGTCTTATGGAATCTATTGAAGCAATTATATGGATATTATCTTTAATATATAAATGTGCATTTCTGGAATAAACTCAAATTGGTCATAATATACTATGTTTTCTATGTGATAGTGGATTCAATTGGCTAATATTTTGTTTAGGATTTTTGCATCTGGATTCATGACTTAAAAGGTTTTGCTGTTTTCCTTGTTATAAAAGTTTAGTCTCATTTTCTGTTTCTCTGTACTGTAATGAATTTTTCAATTTTTTCCCAACTCTGTAGGTATTATTGTGATTATGACTTATTTTGAGTTTGTACTAATGCAATATTTATTTTTAAGATTTAATTTTTAAGTCAACTCTACACCCAGTGTAGGGCTTGAACCCACAACCTCAATATCCAGAGCCACATACTCCACCAACCGAGCCAGCCAGCCAGGCATCCCACTACTGCAGTATTTTATATTAATGGAAATATTTTGATCAAACAAGATTTTTTAGTTATTTTCATTTTAGATTCATGTTACATGTTCTATCCACATGCATTTGTTTTATTTCTGTCCATTTTTTTTCATAATCTCTTCTTTTAAAATAATGAAAGATGTGTCATCAGTTATATCCTTAAACATCTGAAACATCATCATCTTAAATTTTGTAATTGACTCTCTTGGAACTTTAATTTTATATGGAGAAATAACCCTTGTAGTAGATCTGTTTATTTGTTTACTTACTTTACTTACTTAGATTTTTTTTAAATGTACTTTAACTTTGAGTTATAGGTGTATTTTTTGTGGAGGCTTTTTTTTTTTTCTTCTCTACTCTTCTTTTTGCTCCTCTGGTGGTTTTGCTACAACTCCAACTAGCCTTGCAGACCAGGTTCCATCATAAATGCAGGATGGATTCCTGTGCCAGTATTAAAGGCCCTGCAAATCCAGCCACAGAGCCAGAGAATATCTTGGCTCAGTTCCTGGTATAGAGCTTTTCTGCACATTGTTTGAAAGCCGTAATTCAAGTTTAATTTTTATTTATTTTTAAATTAATATACAGCAAATTTCACTGTTTTTAGTATGCAATTCATGATTTTGACAAATGCATGGAATCTTCCTGCTGCCTTTTTAAAAAATAAAGTTTATTTTATAACAGTCTTATATTCACAGAAAAATTGAACAGAAGGGGCAAAATTTCCCACATACCCTCTGCCTCCAGACATACATAGCCTCCCCCGTTATCAGCATCTCTCACCAGAGTCGTATTTGTTACAGTCAATGAACCTACACTGACACATCATTATCACCCGGAGTCCATAGTTTACATTAGGGTCCACTTTTAGTGTTGTACATTCTGTGGGTTCTAGACAAATTTATAATGACATTTATCTAGCATTATGGTATCGGAGTCGTTTTATTACTCTAGAAATCCTCTGGCCTCAATCTGTTCATTTGTCCCTCCCCTCAGCCCCTGGAACCACTGATCTTTTTACTATTTTATTTTGCATTTTCCAGAATGTCAAATAGTTAGAATCACAGTATGTAGCCTTTCAGATTATCTTCTTTCACTTCATAATACGCATTTCAGTTTTTCATGCGTTTTCATGGCTTGATAACTTATTTTCTTCTAGCACTGAATAATATTCCATTGTCTAAATGTACCAAAATTTATTTATCCATTTATCTACTAGATGACATTTTAGTTGCTTCCAAGTTGTTTTTTTTTTTTTTTAATTTTTAAATTTATTTGGGAGAGAGACAGAGACAGAGTATGAATGGGGAAGGGGCATAGAGAGAGGGAGACACAGAATCCGAAGCAGACTCCAGGCTCCGACTGTCAGCACAGAGCCCTATGCAGGGCTGGAACTCACGAACCATGAGATCATGACCTGAGCTGGAAGTCGGATGCTTAACTGACTGAGCCACCCAGGTGCCACAGTTGCTTCCAAGTTTTGACAATTATGAATAAAGTTGCTATAAACATGTGTGTTCAAGTTTTTGTGTGAACTGAAGTTTTCACCTTCTTTGGGTAAATACCATGTGCTATTGCTGGATCATATGGTAAGAGTATGTTTAGTGTTATAAGAAGCTGCCAAACCGTCATCTATACTGTCTATGACACTTTGCCTTCGCATCAGCAATGTATGAGAGTGCTGTTGCCTCACATCCTTGTCAACATTTGGTGCTATCAGTGTTCTGGATTTTGTCTGTTCTAATAGGTATGTAGTCGTTGTATGTCAGTGTTGTATGAGTTTGTATTTCTCTGATGACATATGATGTGGAGCATCTTTTCATGCGCTTATTTGCCATCTGTATATGTTCTTTGAGGAAGTGTCTGTTAAGGTCTTGGCCCCCTCTTTAATTGAGTTGTTTGTTTTCTTATTGTTGAATTTAAGACTCTTTTTGTATTTTTGGTATAATAGTCCTTTCTCAGATTCGTCTTTTGCGAATATTTTCTCCCAATCTGTGACTTGTCTTTTCATTCTCTTGACAGTTTCTCTTGCAGAGCAGAATGTTTCAGTTTAATGAAACTTACCAATTCTGTTACAGATGGTACCCTTGGTGTTGTATCTAAACAGTCATCACCAAATCCAAGGTCATCTAGGTTTTCTATGTCATCTTCTGGAATTTTGTAGTTTTGTGTTTAGTATTTAGATCTGTGGTCCATTTTGAGTTAAGTTTTGTAAAGAGTGTAAGGACACTCTTTGATGTAATTTTTGGCCAATGGATGCCAATTTTCTCCAGCACCATTTGTTTAAAACTGTTTTTTCTCCATTTTATTGCTTTTGCTCCTTTGTGAAAGATCAGTTGATTATATTTATATGGGCATATTTCTGGACTCTCTTCTGTTCTATTGATCTATTTGTTTCTTGTTTTACCAATGCTTGCTGTCTTTTTATGTCCAATCCTCCACCCACTCATGTGGGACCATTCATCCCTGTAGTTTTGCCTTTTACAGAATGCCATATAAATGAAACCATAAAGGATGCAGTCTTTTGAATCTAAATTCTTTCTTCACTTAGCTTCATACATTTTGATACGATAGATGTTATAGCATGTATCCATATTTTCTTTATTGCTGAATAGTATTCCATTGTATGAATGGGCCAGTTTATTTACTCATTTCTTAGTTGAGGGCCATTTGGATTGTTTCCACTTTGGGGCGATTACCTATAAAGCTTCTATAAACATTTGCTATAAATGAGTATGCAGGTTTTCATTTCACTAGATATAAAGCAGGTATAATAGTCAACAATTTTTGTTTGTGTTGTTTTGTTTGCTGTTTTTTTTTCATAGCTTATTTATACTGATAGTTGGGTTCCCTCCTGTGCTTTCAAACAGAGAGCCTAAATCAGTTACCTTTCTGAAAAAAAGGGTAGTTTGTCTTCTTTGCCCCAGAAAAGCAGAATTTCTAGCCACCACTATCTTTATTTGGGATGGGAAGACTTATCACTTTAACCTCTCTCTTCATTTGGTGTTTCTATTCCATTTTTGGTCCATGAAAATATTTATTTTTTCCTAAGTTACATGTTTTTTTGTTTTCTCATTATATGTTTTGTCTATAATTACTATGTGGCAAAGCAGAGGGGGTGATCAGAATACAAACTCACAGAGCCATCTGGAACCAGAAGCACCTGGAATTCCCAGAAGGTCCTGCCTGTGCTCATGGCACCATCACCCATCCAGCTGAGTGAATCAGAGAACTGAGAGTTATTTTTGATTATTTCCTTTGCCCTCAGCTTCTATATGCAGTCGAGCACAAAATTTCATTGGTTATTACCTTGTAATTGCTTCTCGAATCATTATACTCTTTTTCATCTGCAGCCTCCATTTTGGTCTAAGCTCTGGTCATCTCTCACTAAGCTTCTCTTTCCACCTAACCTCTCTTCACAATGAAGCCTGAAATATCTTCTATAGCTACATATATAATCAAATCATTCTCTCGCTTTAAATATTCTATGGCTTCCACTAACCTTAGTTTATAAAGAGATAAAGCCTGGGGCTCAGCCTGTTGCCTACTGCTTTAACCTCTTGATGAGCTCCTTCCTCTATAAGTTCTATTCATACCCATCTCCTTTAGTCAGTGCTCTGTAGAGGGCATGCTCATCTCACTTCAAGGTGTTCACAAGTGTTAGTCTTCTGCTTGAATGCTTTTTCTTCCCTCTCTTTTCAAACTCCCTTTCATATGTAATTTCTACTAGAACTTAGTAAGAAGACTTCAAGGAAGTCTTCCCTGACTTCCCTAACTTCTTCAGGTCCTGATTACACACTCCTATTATACTTTGTATTTACAATAATTCTTTACTCTGATGTCTATCTTGTTTCTTTTATGTATGACTAGTGTTATGTTCTGACAACACTAAGTTTTCACTGAATACCTTGTGTAAATGAATAAGTAGCTACAAAAATATGTTTCAGAGGAGTCATTTAAATGGTACCATTTGAAGTATGAAGTACGTCCGTATCTTTGGGTACCTCACCTGCTGATGTCTGAAAGTGTATCAATCTTCATTACTTTTGATTAGCCATTGCCCTGTCTAGACTCCCCACTTTAAAAGGCAATTCCTTCTTGGGATACCTGCGTGGCTTAGTCAGTTGAGCGTCCAACTTTGGCTCCATCATGATCTCGTGGTTCATGGGTTCGAGCCCTGTGTCGGGCTCTGTGCTGACAGCTCAGAACCTGGAGCCTGCTTTAGATTCTGTGTCTCCCTCTGTCTCTGCCCCTTCCCTGCTCGTGCTTTGTCTCTATCTCTCAAAAATAAATAAACATTAAAAAAAGTCAATTCCTTCTTGTAATACTAATGCATGATGTCCTTAACTCCTTAGTGTACTGAGGTTACCAGATTTCTTTCATTCCTGAGGGACAGACTGTCGGATGACATAGATAACATTAAGGGAATTTTCCAAGTTAAGTTCCTACACAACTGGTTTGGTCAGGTAAAAGTGAAAGGATATGGCCTAGCTCTTTCCCAGAGTATATACATAATAAATACATGAGGTAGTTTTTATTGTGGTGGCTTCATTCACACCTTAATAGTGTACGGTCTAGTTGAATTGATTGACAATGGTGTCTAGGCTTCAACAATGAGGTTGCTGATTCAGAGTGAGTTAATCTCATCGATGTAAATACTTTTAAAGAGCCTAGAATATTTTCTTTGACACACTCTTGCAGTTGAGTCAGATATTTGGCATCTATAACCCCAACAACTTGGCTCATAACTTGATAGAGAAATCCATCTAGCTAGCTGGAGGCCTTCTGAATAATAAGTGAGACTTTTTCACAGCATGTAAATTGCAGAACAAATACCACACCATCGGTTTATAATGACTTTTTAATTTTTATTTATTTTTACAGTAGGCAGATATTGGGACAAGGGACTTCTGAAAGTGTTTATAACACTTTAAAGGAGAAGATTTTCCTTTCTTTCTGGGAGTCCTGGAATCTTGTGACAAGGAAGAATGGTGGGTGGATTTTATTAATAGCTAACATTAATTGAGTATATAGAATATGTGCTAGGTGCTAAAATAGCTCTTTATATTGTATTATTGTATTTAATCTCCAATCTGTTAGCTAGTTGTTGTTGCTATCTCTAATTCTTTTTTGAGGAAAATAATGATTTATTTCACTGGGTCTATTTCAAAGAATGGAAAAATTATACTTGTCTTTATTTGTGAAAGAAAATAAGTCAGTATAATTACTCTTGAAGGAAATAAATTTTACTAAGGGTAAAATCTAGAAGTAGTTGTATGGAATATTCTTCATTATATCAATGATTTAATAAGTATCCTGTTACTCTAGATCTCAGGGCAAAATTTAAATGGTTGTAGAAACTTAGTTTCTTGAGGTGAATGAGGTTAGGTTTTTGGGGCAGTAGAGTTCTAACATCGTCGGGGCAGCCAACTTGTCATTTAGACCATACCTCACTGCAGTTTTTACTTTCATGTTCTTCATACTATCATGGAAAGGAATGGGATATCTATAGTGTTTCATGTTCTGAGCAAGACTTTCAAGTCATAAGCTCCAAGTACTTTGGTAACTTCTTGAGATGCCTGTATTTAATGCAGAAAATTTTGAAGAGAAGTTCCCATTGGATTATGTAACAATGCAGATCAATGGTACTCCTTTTTAGACTCTTGGGTAAAATCCAAACTGAGTAAAGTTGGTTTTGCCATGGATAATATCCATCATATAAATGTTGCACAACATTGTACTTGTAATTCAATTTCAAATGACCATGGAAATAATTTTTGGTATACAAATGAAGTCTTATGTAATACCATGGGAAGGTGTAAGAATATTTTTGTAAGACCTCTTATGTACCCAAAATAGAAGGCTGGGGCTAATACAGAAATTTTTTGATTCATTGAGCCACCTCTGGAAAGTTAGAAAATGCTATGAGCCAGAACAGATATGATGTGGGCTTTCCCAAGGCCCTATTACTTCTCCTTTATAGATGAAGAAACTGTATCCCAGGAAGGTTAAATGACTTGTCCAAAGTCAACTTGCCAAGTCAGGTTTGAAGCTCCCCAGAGTGATCTTCTACCTAGATGCAGACCAAAGTTCCAAGGAACTTGATATACAGCCAGTCTCAGATGATTATAATGTGGCTGGCTGCCAGAATTATGCTTGCTGTGAGAGAAATTACTGTAGGGAAAGAACATAGTAAACACAGCTACAGATATGGGTCATGTGCATGCACTGAGAAAAAAGGAATCAAAGTGGCATAAGAACTTGGGGTTAAACATTTGCTCTTCTGAATTTGACTACCTGCTCAAGAGCATGGGTGAGGGAGTCAGGGTTCTGGGGTTGGGGTTCTGGGGTTGGGTTCAATGTGGAGGAAATTAAAACCTATCTTTGCTCATTAGGAAAAAATGCCTAAAGGACTAGAAAAGAAATTTATATTTTTAAGAATGGAAGAAGATATACTTAATCAGAATTTAACCCATGAACTAAACTCATGTCTCTGTGGCATGAGCTCAGGGATCATAGTAGGTCAGTGTGAATCCCTCACTGTTTCCAGTGCTATGTGCCTGAAAACTTGCTTTTCAAGCTTTATTCCTTTAGTTTTATGCTCTAATCCTTGTCAAAATGCAAATTCTTTTTCAGAAACTTTTCATATAAAACAAATGATTTGACTTTTTTTTAATGCCAGCACATCTGAAAAATATGCCACATTCCAATCAGCAACTGTGGGTTCACTATGGCAGTGATTGTCAAATGTTCCCACAACTTCTGAGTACAGAGGGTATTTGAATTTTAGGAGAAGTTGATGGGAAGACAATAGGAAATCACACTGTCAAGAATTCACTAAATGTGAATTTATGCAAGGGAAAGACTCCTCTGGAGGAGGGCATTGCAAGGGCAATGGTGGGCACCTGGAGCAGAAGGGAAAGGAGAAGGTAGAAAGCTTAGCAACAAGCTGTTCTGGCTTGACAGTTTACCAATGATGGGTCTTCCAGATACAGTGAGGGAACACTTCACAGGTTTACCTACTAGCATCTCTTGTCATCGAATGCACACCAAGTCCAACTGACATATCACTCACAGGTGCTAAGTATTGCTGTTACTAGATAGGCTGGTAGGTGAGAAAGAGGATGGACTTCGGAGGAAAAGTTAGACTCTCATATCTTCATCATCATGGGTTGGCTGAACAATCTGAGGTATATTTATGAGCCTCTTTGAGAACCTTTCCACTATAGCATGTTGCCTATGGATAACAACATTTATGTTGTGACAATTAAGGGAGTTTGGCTCTGCAGGATGCTTAGCAAAGTACCTGCAGGGAGTTATGCACTAGAGTTTATACCCATCAGTTCCCTTCCTGGCTTCATGATTGCTTCAACTCTCCTTACATCTCTCCTGTGCTGCACCCTGGTTTTCTAAAGGCATCCCATTGAGGACTGCACATCTGAGACCATGCTTTACACATTGGCTGAGCTTTCTGTCATCATACTTTCTTCCCTCAAGGAAGGTCCTGGGTAAGTACATTCACACCAACATACTGATAATTAAAGACCTAGTTAATATTATTTTCTGAAACATAGCTGAATTTTAATGAAAGGGAACAAATTAAGAGTTTCAGTTTTAATAATGAGAGAGAGAGAGAGAATGAGGCATCAATATCTGATTGATTGATGTTGAGCCTCGGTGTTTAACTCTCCAATTTTGACCTCCATAATTTTAGACCAGAAGGATGGCTTCAGCTTGGGTTGTAGAACACTTAGGGAAAGATTTTAGATGCAGAAGAGCTGAGGGTTAAGTATAAGGTGCTTGACAGTCGTACATTTAGAAGTCAGGAGATGGGCAAGAAGTTTGAAAAAGAGTAGCCATCAAGGCTGAGGGCACACCAGGATATTGATCCAACAGGGTCATGCCATATCCGTGTTTCTACCCGCTCAACTGGAAACTGAGCTTGGGGCTCACTAACAGAAGGGAGAGATATTGAAACTTGTTCTGTCCTCATTATAGTCAAATATATCTTTGGTTCATTTCTTTACAGTGAGTCACCTGCTCAATCTGTCCTTAGTCTTTCAGCTAGGACTTGGGATGTTTTAATTTACTTAGCTTAAGCTGGAGTCAGAAACATTGCTATATACTACTTTTGAATTTATTTTCATGTTCCATTATAACCTCATCATCCCCCTTCACAGTCTAATGGTTAAAGCTTGGGGTTTGGAGTCAGACAGGTAAGGTGTTTAATCCTGTTTTCACTACTGACTAGCTGTTTATTATTTTACCCAAAGGTGAGATTACCACTTCTCCAAATTCCCAGAAATGCATTCTTATCCTTCTCTCTTCTCCAAGACATCGGCAGTATTGCCCAGAGTTTGGTCTCTCATACAGTACTGCTGAAAGTATCTGAGGCAAACATGTGAGGTGGAGAGAAACTGGGGTCCCAGGAGGTCAGAGATTTCATAGCATAGATTAACTGATGGCATTTTTCTGTGCTTCTAATGTCATCATGAAAAAAGAAACTTTAATCCTCTGGAAGGGGAACTAATATTACAAAAGAAACAAAGCAATCCATAGGTTGTAATTATGCTTTCTATAAAGAAGGTCCAGCCCAAAAAGCCATAGTATATTTTAATGGATGTGTCAAAGCTACTCAAGACATTAACATGAAATATCAAGAGCAAGCCATGTAAACCACTAAAAACAGTTAGCAATGGAGAAGAACTTCAGGGAAAGTGGAAGAACTTCAGGGAAAGTGGAAGCTGCCCCAAACACTTCACGCTCTATTGTGTGGAGGAGGGGAATGAAGAAGAGCATAGTTGTTACCAGTTGGTAGACAGTGGGTGAACTTTGACTCAATGGAAAAAATAGTTTTCTTTTATCCTGAGTCACTCAGTAATGGAACAGGCTACTTTTCAAGGTAAAATTGTAGAATTTTCTTGCCAGAGGAGTCTTTGAAATCACGTTAGCCCCTCTTTTCAGCTGACTTGTGAGATGACCAAGGCCATGTTCAGTTTAATGACTTTCACAGAGTCACACAGGAGGCATATAGAGTTGGAAAACATGGCTTGAGTCTGTACACCACTGTTCTTTCACTATGAAAGCTTGTTTTCCTTGTTCTGCTTCCAGTAGTCCTGAGAGAAACTCAGAGCTTCAAGAGATGAGATCTGAGCCTACTTCCTTTCATCAAAGATTTGGCTAGGAAAGCTCAAAGATGCAGGGAGAGCAGGGTGATGCTTTTACATCACAATAATATGACCTTTCTTGGTTCATCTGTAATAAAAGCAAAAAAATATGTAAGTAGGAATAATACTAATTTCTCATATATCACTTCTCAAGTAACTCCTCCACAGTAGCGAGAATAAAGTTTATCTTCTTGTCAGAAACTGGGTGAAGAATAGCTTTGACATTTATCAGAGAGAGAGCAGGCTGAGAAAATTATCGGATGCAAAAATAGATGTAGGCCTGGCAAACTTCTGTGCCATGCCCTGGGAAGAGGGAAGGAGCCCAAGGAGAGGGTGGTAAAGAAGGCAGAGAGCTGCAGTGTGGAGATGAGAGGGTGGGGGTTGGGCATGGAGGAAGTGAACATTGAGGCCACATCTATTAGCCTGGGTGCCTCCATTGGTTCCTCCAGAGACAAGCAGTAAAGTTGCTGTCTTTTTTAATGTTATAGGGAAAAAAAGTAACTAGAGCAAGAGCATAATTCCATCACTTGCTCTAGCTTGTCACTTTGGACCTGACACAAATAGTTGAACATACAAGTTCTGAAACCTTCCTTGGAGCAAACTCCACTAGTGTTTGTGAAAAAAAATATGGGGACAGTGCCTTCTGCTTGGTTAACAATGGCCATCAGATTCGGTGTGGATAGCAAGATGGCAAGGCCATGTGCCAGAGGTCAGAGCCAGAGAGATATAGTAGGGTCAGGTTACTTCTATACTTCTGCTACCCTTCCATCCCAAAGGATTGATTGAAAGCATCCAGCAGAGACAGAACAGTGGCCATCTCATGAGTAGCAGTTGAGAAAGTCTCTAAATTTAGGAGCTTAATTTTCCTATTTATGAAATGAGTAACATCACCATGGTATTGTTATATTTTAGTATTTCCTAAAATATTTATTGATTTTGACAGAGAGCATGTAAGCGAGAGGGAAGAGAGAGAGGGAAAGAGAGAGAAAATCCCAACTAGGCTCCATATTGTCAGCTCAGAGCCTGATGCGGGGCTCAATCTCATAAAGCATGAGTTCATGACCTGAGCTGAAATCAAGAGTCGGAATCTTAACTCACTGATCCACCCAGGTGCCCCTATTACATTTTAGATTACATTAGATAATGTGCAGTATTGCAATGATAAGTTAGGTCCATCTGGGTGGAGTTGTCCACATTGGAAGCAGCCAAAAGGTGGGCAGTTGTCTCCCAGGCATTGGAGGGGAGGGATTCTTGCATTGGATGGGACATGGCAATTGTGTGTGACTATGTTCTGAAAACAGAAATGTCACACATTTAAAACATCTTTTTTAAAGATGTCAGAATGAGGAAGGCAAGTTGCTATATAAAAACAAGAACATAGGGTTTGGAATTTGAGGGTCTATCTTTTCATTGTGGTTTTCTCATTGTTTTTTGGGTGATCTTAGACATATTTTCCTAAATCTCAAATGATGGTAACACTTTCATCTAACTGAGGAATAAATAAGCTGGTGGGCCTGAATGTGTTTTTGCTAAATACAAAGTGATACACTACTGTTATTTAAAGCAAGGAAGGAAATTTAGAAAGCATCTGATAACTTACAGTGTTATTATTATTAAAAAATTTATTCACAGGATGTGCAAAGATGGATGAATGAAGAGTAGCTCATCAATTATCTTAACCTAGACAGACTCAGCCAGGGCTGGGCAGAATATTAGATTTCTATCTTCACTATATAGGTAACAGGTTAGGGAGAGAATTTTATTTTACTACTCTCCTTCCTATAATGTAAGGCTCTGAAGTTAATACTTGTTCCAACAACTGTGACTCAAGAAGTTTGCTATGCTAGGGTCTAGGAGAAGAGATTAAGATATACTTTGGCTAGGATATCAAAATGGGGAGGAAAGCTATGTTATGGTGAGGTGCCATTTCAGACAGTTAAGAATGCATGACAACCCAGTGATCCCTTGCTCTTAATTCAGTGCACGGCTCTCTGTGGCATTGGCTGGATCAGCTGCTCTTAGCCATGAACCAGAGCATCTTGGAGAGGATCAGTTACGTGCCTACTGGGTCCGTAGCATGGAAAACATGTCTACAAACTTAATAGAGAGCTTCTGCTTCTCGGGTTTGAGAGATTTCTATCACTGGTATTGTCAATGAGTAGAGCTGTTTGGGGCCATGATATTTCCTTGTCTGGGAAAAAGAAAAGAAGCTTAAAAAGCAAGAACAACAAAAAAAAACACACCAAAAATCACCCTTGCTGAGTAGGTTCCAGGTCCAGTTGTGGGCTGTTGCAGGTGTGTTAGTTGACTGGAGCTGGGCCGATTTCCTCCTGTGGTGGGGGAGCCCTCCTGCAGGGCCAGGCAGCACACCACAGCTCCACTGCTCAGAAACAGGAGGTTAATTAGCTCAGTGCTTAATGAGAGCGTCTGGAGGAACTGTTGAGAAAATACTAAAAAATAAATGAGATGGAGGAACGATGGAGAAAAGGCAGAGGGCTGTGATGTGCTCTGAAATGGCTGGTAGGAGACATAATACAACTGAGACAAATTGCCAATGACTGTGCAGCGAAGGCCTGGCCTCAATGCCACTGAAGGGGCACTCTTAGTGAACAGGCAGCACAGTGATGGAGGAACTTGTGAAGGATGGCAGCTGTGGATGGTGATGTGAGTGTGTGTGTGTGTGTGTGTGTGTGTGTGTTGAGAGGTTACTGTGGAAAGGGGAGAAGCTTTGTTTTCATTTTAAGGACTTGAGAATTATTAAGACTTCTAAGGCAAAGGAACAATTATGTTGTGTCCCTATAATCATTTTTATTGACTTCCTGTGAAGCTGAAAATAAATATTTGTGGCATAAATGAATGAATAGAAGAGGAAATATGTTTCCTTAAGTCTGTGCCATGGTTTTATGGTGGTAATTTTCCAATCATGCCCAGAAAAGTCCAAAGATTCCATGGAGATACATCGGGAAACTCCATGAAATTATTGACCAAATTGTGTGGATGAGTGTATGACTCTTTGAAGAAGTGCTTCAAAGCTCAGCAGGGTTTGATGTAGAACCAAAGGTCTAATTGAGTCAAACTTCAGTATGGCTATTACAGCCCAAGGTCATAGGGAGAGCTAGAACCTGAGTTAAAGATTAAGTCAGGAGCTCCTGAGTTAAACTCCCAGTGCTCTTTCCAATCCAACATGCTTGAGGCTACATAAATATCAGAAGAATGCACCAATTATACATTAGATAGTCATAAAAAGTTGTCAGTGTCTTAGAAATTTGGGAATACTTGAGAGGGCAAAGTGAGAATATAGGCAAACTTTGAAGAAAACAAGTCTCTTGAAATGAGGATTTAGACAAAACTGAAGGAATGTGGACACAAAACAATAAATATGTACATACATAGCAATGATACAAAGAGATCTTAACACTGTAAAACCCAGCTGTCTTCTTTCAGGCCACTGTTCTTTAAGGTAAACAATATTATTCCAGTTTTACAGATGAGGAAACTGAGACTCAGAGAGATGAAGTAACTTGATTGAAGTGACATTGCTAGGAAATGGTAGAGTGTGGATTCAAATTCAGGCCTCCTAAGTGCCAATGTCCTCAATCTCACTAAGGGGAATGAATGAGCATGAACTAGAGGTAATTAATATAAAGTTCCAAAACAAATGGGCAAAATAATTAGAAAATTTAATAATTATGTGCATACTAACAGATAACCATGTTGACAAATGAGAACTTGTCCGTCTCTACACATAGCCTGGACCCTGAGCATGGAAAGCACCTTCTACACTAACATGACAGTGCAGTTCTTCTGTCTTTGTTAGCATGTCTATGCTATCTCTAAGTCTTTATTAGCATGACCTAATTCTTTCAAAAGTCTCCTGCCCAGGTAAATGTTTTCATCATTCTTCACAAGAACTTCCTGATGGACTCTACTCTTCAATGGAAAACACAAACAATTTATGCCCTAAAATTCTTTGAATCCTTTGCCTCAGAGTACTTCCTTTGCTGTTTCCATCAATCTCAGACATTGTTTCATAATTCTTACTCAATCCTAATCAATCCCCTGCTTTGAAAGACCTGCCTGAAGTCAATAAATGTTGACCTTGCCTCCCCCCATAAAGACTTTGCCAAAGCAATGTGATGTTTCCAATAAAAAGCAATCAATTAATTTTTGCCTTATCAAGAGCTTGTGTTTGTAATATTTGAGGTTCCAGCTTTTGACACAAAGTGAGCTTTGAAAAGTATTCAAATACCAAGATCAGTGAGGGACCCACACTTAGAGAACCACCAAACAGAGCACACAAAAGACCCACCACTCTGCCATGAAAGTTAAGTTCAAAACTAAGGCCAAATGTTCTGTCCTGTTTACTAACCCTTCCCCAAATATAACAGTTTTCAGTCAAAGTTGAGGCCAGTGCTGTTGGGGAGGGAGAAAGAGATTGTGTCATTTGGAGGAACCAGAGGCAAGAGGCAGGAGGATGTCACAAAAGGACCCCTTTGTTCCAGAGCTGGAAAGGTAAGAGAGTCTAACAGTATTGTAGGGTTATCATGCTGCTCACCTGAGGCTTAGACCACCAGACTGATATATTGAGACAGAAGGATGCAAGAGTATTTTCTGAGCAAAAGGCAAAGAGCACAGTAAGATACCTTTCCACCCAATCATTTCATTAAAATTCTATATCAAATTGATCATGGAAGTCAAATTCCATGTCAAAAGGCATTGCTACTAATTGCTATTGATCTATCATTGGAGGCAGAGGTAGAAAACAGTAAATAATCTAGGAATGTAAGGGCATATGCTTGACTTCTATGTGAAGGGTCAGGCTGTTTTGGGGAGATAGCCAATATACCACTGTGTCCCTGTCATTTAGTGCTCAGGCGTCTCGATACAAGTGACATCACAAAACCTACCTGATGAGATTGCAACTGAACTTTGGAGTTACAGGTGAAGTTGCCAAAATGCTTTCCCATATTAACTAGTTGGATTTGTATTATTTTAAGTAACTGAGCCTTATTCTAGCACATAGCAGTATTCCTAAATCCCAATGAAATGATCTGATCATTCAAATTAGGTGGGGCTCTGCAAGTAGCTGAGTATAGTGTGAGATAAATGTCAGTGGGCCTCTTTAATTGAACAGATACTTAAAAGGAGTACCAATGGGCAAAGAACCACTATAGCCACTACAAGGGGTCAAAATGTGAGTGGGAAATCAGAAAGTGGGGTAAACATCTCTCTCTCAAAAAACGTCGGGCTCCTGGAGGGCTCAGTCAGTTAAGTGTCTCTTGATTTCAGCTCAGGTCATGATCTCATGGTTGTGAGATTTAGTCCTGCATTGGCTCCACACTGGGCATGGAGTCTGCTTGAGATTCTCTCTTTCCCTCTCTCCTACTCATGTGTGCTCTCTCTCTCTCTCTCGTTCTCTCTAAAAAAAAAAAAAAAGAGAAAAGAAAAGAAAAAGAAAGTGGGGTAAACATACAGGCAAGCCCATTTTGTACAGGAGAAAGTAGGTGAGGGAGTAGGAGGCAAGCTGTTCTGTATTAAGACTTTTTCTGAATCTGGAACTTCTGTACATTCTACAGAAAGAAAACAAAGAGTTCTCTTGCCCATAAATTCTTGTATGTGCACTCAAACCAGTAGTAGTCTCTGTTCCTCCATGCGAGTTACACCTCTGTTTGCTTTCCAGATTCTTGAAATTTGCAAGTGTTTCTTTTAAACTGGTGACACTACTCCCATTATATTTGCTGTTAGTTTTTACATTTTGTATTTTTTTTACTGCCTTAAAAAACAGTTTAGAGAGATGTTGAGAAGAGAGGAGCAAAAGGAGATGAGTATTAGTAGTGATGCATCACCTTCAACCAGAAGACCTTGCTTACAAGAACAAATATTTTTAATTTTAATGTTCTATTTATCAATGTTTTATCTTATGTCTCATGCTTCTGGCAGTAACTTAAGGAGCTTTTAATATGGCATCATGTTTAAAGCCTTTGCCTGAATGTCCACAGGATATGCTAAGTGGTATATAAGTAATATGAAGTTCTATGAGAGTTCAGGGCAGGGAGAGATCACTTAGAAGTAGGTAGTTTTGCAGTGTTGCTTAACAGTTTTCCAGTAAGCTGCTGCTGACTCCTGAATTTTCTAAGTATTGAGATATATTGTTAATGTTTCAGGATTTGGCTTGAGCACATAAAGTTCAAGAAATGTATCTATCTGTGGCCAGTGAGCCCTAAACAAAATCATTAGTGATATAAAGAGCCAGAAATGTTTCTCAGCTCTCAGACTCCCCCAGAAACCCCCTTCCCTTGTCAGTCATGTATTGTTTTATTCCACAGAAGTTTATTTAAAGTCTTAATGGGCCCTTTGGATTTTATACATTTCCTTCTTTGATATATGAGGAACAAATTATCTATTTAGTGTACTTATTGTTGTTATCCTCTTTCCCACACTGAGATCTTTGATTATTTTAAACTCACTTTCGAGGGACTGATGGGCTTGTCTGATTAAAAAAATAGATACTTTATCAGTAAATGCCTTATCATAGCACCATGAGTACCTGGAAGTCTTAGTGTTTAATTGTCAGGATTCAGCACCTCGTAGGTACTCAATAAATGTTTGAAAAAAGAAAGAATGTGGTTGAACTCACACAAATCAGAAAAGAGTTGGACAAAGAGCAGTACACATGTAAACACTAAAGCCAAGGGTATCCCAGATAATCTGAGGTTGAAAATAATGGTTTTCTTTCGGATGCTAGAGAGAAAAAAGATCTAAAGTTTCTCTAGATGTAAAATGAAGGGCATTTTTTTGCTCTTAGCTGTTAAACAATGGCATGGCTTTATTATAAAGGCTACTTTGTTTAGGTGTGGCAAAGAAAAAGAAACCCCCAGCGCCATTGCCTCAGTGCCCATCATTAATCACTTGGATGACACCAGCATGACAAAGCTTCCACTGAGGTGCCTGCCATGTATCCCTGGTCCTTGCCTCAAGGTGGTGATGGTTTGCACTCACACTGGGGGAAACACAGAGCCCCAGCCCTTTCCTTCACCCCAGCCTCCAGCAGTGCTCATAACTAGCATATGCTCTGGCTGAATGACCTGGCTTCATTCACAGCTAAATCAGTACTAAAGCAGTCTGGATGATAGATAGCAGCTTATCAATAATTGAAAAGAAAGGCTCAGAGATGTCCCATTATCTGAATAATTAATGCTCCACTTGGGCTTTGTAATTCCTTAATAAAACTGACTGATTGATTTGCTTAATTAATTCCTCCTTTGACAGGCTTATTGCTTTCTTTGGAGACAGGGATGGGCAAAAAGAAAAAAAAAAAAAGATAATTCAAGCCAAGAGAAAAGATTTAAAATCTTCATAAACTTTAACCCCCTCAGAGTATTATGAAAACAAGTTCTCCAGCAAACCTTCTACCCCAGTCTCTGATTTGCTGTAAAAGACCCCACATCCCTGTAAACAAGACACCACTTGTCACCTGGGTGTATTTGGCTTTGCAACTGATGAAACATTATGCTAAATGGTAAGGGCCCAACCACATCTGTAGTGATAAACTCAGCTCAACCTTAAACACTTTTGAATAAATCGATCTGAATGAATGTTTAAAGCCGACTTCCATTTAAAGCAATGAGCTCTGGGCAAGGCAGTGGCAGCTACCTCGATGCTGAGTGAGCTGATGGCTGTGCCTGCATGAAGCATCCCTCTGGCTTTATGTGCACCTGCTCTGACTGCAGAACAGCACCTGTCACTAAAATTTGGTCTAATCCCAACTCTGCTGCTGTCCCTCCTATGATAACTGGAGTTGACCAGAGAAGGCTCAAATCACCGCGCAAAATTAAATGAACAAATGGAAAGAAACAGGTCATATGAGGTGAGGTTGGAGGGTCGGAGATTGTGAAAAAGAAAACTGAGCAAAATAAGTGAATGTAAACTAGTACATGGCAGAGGGTAGAGAATGAAGGCCATTTCCCCTAATTCTGAAACTCATACAATTTGTGGTTAGAAAATTGAATAATCATTCTTAGAAAAAGTTGTGAAAGAATAAAAAATATACAAGAAAAATTATTCTTGGAAGAACAAAGCAAGCCTTACTATCAGACATTCCAATGATTTTTGTCAAGTTAAGTAACAAATATACACAGCAGAAGTTTTAGTGCTGGAATCTGTTTCAGTCATCTGTAGTTTCATGACATTAATTCCTGTGGTTTTCTCAAGAACTTTGTCTTAGCTTGGGCTGCTATAATAAAATAGACTGAGCTGCTTAAACAATAGACATTTATTTTTCACAGTTCTGGAGGCTTGGAAGTCCAAAATTAAGTTGCTAGTCTATTTAGTTCCTGGTGAAGGTCCCATTCCTGGTTTGCAGAAGACTGGATGCCTTCTTGCTGTATCCTCATATGCCAGCAGGAAGGATGACAGAGGAGGGGAGGGAAGGAGGGAGAGAGAGAAAGAGCGTGTGAGAGAGCACTTTGGTTTCTTTCTATGTGGCTGTAAACCCATTATGAGGACTTCATGATCTCATGTAAATCCAATAATCATCTACCAAAGGTCCTACTTCCTAATACCATCATGATTTGGGGGTTAGGGCTTCAACATTTAATTTTTTTTAATGAAATTTATTGACAAATTGGTTTCCATACAACACCCAGTGCTCATCCCAAAAGGTGCCCTCCTCAATACCCATCACCCACCCTCTCCTCCCTCCCACCCCCCATCAACCCTCAGTTTGTTCTCAGTTTTTAACAGTCTCTTATGCTTTGGCTCTCTCCCACTCTAACCTCTTTTTTTTTTTTTTCCCTTCCCCTCCCCCATGGGTTCCTGTTAAGTTTCTCAGGATCCACATAAGATTGAAACCATATGGTATCTGTCTTTCTCTGTATGGCTTATTTCACTTAGCATCACACTCTCCAGTTCCATCCACGTTGCTACAAAAGGCCATATTTCATTTTTTCTCATTGCCATGTAGTATTCCATTGTGTGTATAAACCACAATTTCTTTATCCATTCATCATTTGATGGACATTTCGGCTCTTTCCATATTTTGGCTATTGTTGAGAGTGCTGCTATGAACATTGTGGTACAAGTGGCCCTATGCATCAGTACTCCTGTATCCCTTGGATAAATTCCTAGCAGTGCTATTGCTGGGTCATAGGGTAGGTCTATTTTTAATTTTCTGAGGAGCCTCCACACTGCTTTCCAGAGCGGCTGCACCAACTTGCATTCCCACCAACAGTGCAAGAGGGTTCCCGTTTCTCCACATCCTCTCCAGCATCTATAGTCTCCTGATTTGTTCATTTTGGCCACTCTGACTGGCGTGAGGTGATACCTGAGTGTGGTTTTGATTTGCATTTCCCTGATAAGGAGCGACGCTGAACATCTTTTCATGTGCCTGTTGGCCATCCGGATGTCTTCTTTAGAGAAGTGTCTATTCATGTTTTCTGCCCATTTCTTCACTGGGTTATTTGTTTTTCGGGTGTGGAGTTTGGTGAGCTCTTTATAGATTTTGGATACTAGCCCTTTGTCCGATATGTCATTTGCGAATATCTTTTCCCATTCCGTTGGTTGCCTTTTAGTTTTGTTGGTTGTTTCCTTTGCTGTGCAGAAGCTTTTTATCTTCATAAGGTCCCAGTAATTCACTTTTGCTTTTAATTCCCTTGCCTTTGGGGATGTGTCGAGTAAGAGATTGCTACGGCTGAGGTCAGAGAGGTCTTTTCCTGCTTTCTCCTCTAAGGTTTTGATGGTTTCCTGTCTCACATTTAGGTCCTTTATCCATTTTGAGTTTATTTTTGTGAATGGTGTGAGAAAATGGTCTAGTTTCAACCTTCTGCATGTTGCTGTCCAGTTCTCCCAGCACCATTTGTTAAAGAGACTGTCTTTTTTCCATTGGATGTTCTTTCCTGCTTTGTCAAAGATGAGTTGGCCATACGTTTGTGGGTCTAGTTCTGGGGTTTCTATTCTATTCCATTGGTCTATGTGTCTGTTTTTGTGCCAATACCATGCTGTCTTGATGATGACAGCTTTGTAGTAGAGGCTAAAGTCTGGGATTGTGATGCCTCCTGTTTTGGTCTTCTTCTTCAAAATTCCTTTGGCTATTCGGGGCCTTTTGTGGTTCCATATGAATTTTAGGATTGCTTGTTCTAGTTTCGAGAAGAATGCTGGTGAAATTTTGATTGGGATTGCATTGAATCAACATTTAAATTTTGAAGTGATGCAAACATTCAGTTGGTAGCAAACTTAGTTAAGGAGTGTTGGTGGTGAAGGTAGGTTGGGGTATCCTGTATGGGAACCTATTTCTGACCTGAGGCCTGAGACAAAGGAGGGTTTTCTGAACAAGGACTCAGGGTAATGCCAGTGTGTGTGGAGTAGTGATAAATCTCTTTCCATCAAATTTTCATGAAAAGAGTAGATGCATAAATAAATGAAATATATTTCATGGTAAGGCACAGTGTGAGGTATCAGTGGAGGAGGGCGAAATGATCAGGCTGATCCTAAGATGACTTGAAACTCACACCTCCCAGTCTTGACCTTTGTCACAGTGAAAGCTACACATTTACCTTGATTTTTTCAGCTTACATAACTCCATCTTTCATATACGGGGATACATACATCTTCCAGCAATGAACAAATGAGTGATTGAGAATACCATTCTGAGCACGGTTCTGAGAGTTGTGTCACATACCATCTTAGTAAATATTCATAGCAGTCCTGGAAGATAAGCATTATTAGTTGCATTTTCCATTCAGAAATCTTAGATCAAGAGCGATCAATTGCAGAGTAGTAAAATGCAAAATGGAAACTAGGCTTGGTTCATCTTTTTTTTTTAACCCCATTTATTTATTTTAGTCACATTGGTTTGCATCAAGTCTTTAACCCTTTACTCAAGTTCTCTATGTTCTTCTATTCCCTTCTCTTCCATGAAGATTCCTTGATTTCACCAGTCTCCTTCAATCTTTTTTCTGGAATTGCTTTTGCCCCTGTTATCAAATATCTCCAGTTTAGCCCTAATTTCTTTTTTGTTCATATGTTTTATTTTTATCTGTCCATATAGTATATAAACATCTTTGCTACTATAATATCTCTGCAGATAACACAATATTTAGTGTACTAAATGTTGGTTACATAGATATCTCCACATTCTGTAGGTGATGAAATGATTAATAGTAGGTCTTTTATTTTTGCAAGTTAAATTTAAAATGTATTATACATGGGACTTAGAGTTAAGATGGCAGAAAAACATGGAGACCCTGAGCTCATCTCATCCCAGAGATCAGCAACAAACCATTTTGAACACCTAGGAAATTGACCTGAGGATTAACACAACAATCTACATAACTTGAACCACAGAACTCAGCAGGAATGCAGTGTGGAGAGGTGAACTGGGGGAGAGAAAAGCCACAGAGGGTAGGGAGCTGGTTTTGCAGAGACAGGACAGAGAAAGGGAAAGGGGAGAGTGCAGTGTACCAGGATTGTTCAAGAAAAGCACTACCCTGAAAGTAGCTGAAGAGGAAGAGAGAGCGAGAGAGAAAACACTCACAGGGGACTAAACGAGAAATCTATTTCCCAAAACCACTGAGTAGAAGAAAGGAGAGGGTTTCAACACCACTGGGACTCTACAAACAGTGGAACACAGAGTCTGAACTTTCAGAGCTCAGTGCCTGGTGGTGCTCCAGTGAGGAAGCAGGGCAAATCCCCAGCTATAGACAGTGGGACCTGAGAGATCTGTGTGCCACAAGGGGAAAAGTGGTTCCCCTGCTTGGAGTGCATTTGGTAGAGGCCATATGGCCTCCCAATAGGCAAAGGTTCCAGTGGACCCCAGAGAGCAGCCACATTTGCTGGTATTGGGACAAAGATGCCACAGTGTAGTGAAACCTGGAGCCAACTATGTGTTGTGGTTTGCCATAATCTCTGAACCTCTGCTGTTGTGTGATTGCACAAATGTTTTCTGGGGCAAGCTGACACCCAGCGATTGCTCAGAGAGACCCTCCCTGAGAGAGTTGATGTGGGTTCAAGCCACAGGGGTCTCTGAAGTGTAGGGTTTTGAAACAATCCCATCTGAGATAAAACTCTGAAGGGAGGTGCCACCTGGCAGGTGGACAGCTTGGGTATGGACAGGGTAGAGGCAGAGAGTGCACAGAGGCCTGAGACAAGGGAGGGGTGCCTGATTGATCATGGGCTGGTGAGAGTGCAAAGTTCTTGTGCCAAAGACAGGGAACTGGGTGAAGCCATTTCCACCTGTCCCATGCAAGCGCATGTGTGCCACATTTATCCACCCCAATAAGCTAGGCAATGCCACCTAGTGCAGAATGGAGCCATTACACCAAGCCCCTCCCACCTGCACCCTCCAAGCACATCCTCTAGAAGACCAGCACAAGTCACTCCATCTGCTTAGTGTATAGAAAGCTAGTTTGTAGTTTCAGTTCTAGGGGAAACCGGATGTAGCTTCATCTTGGTTTTATTCTGTTTGCTAGTTCATTTATTTGTTCGTTTTCTTTGCTTCTGTTTTTGCTTAAATTGTTTTCTTTTTTTCATTTCATTTCATTTCTTTGTTTTTCTTTACTTCCTCATTCTTGGATACAGAAAGAAAAAAATTTATCTTTATTTTTTATTTATTTTTATTTTTTTCTTCTCTTTCATTTTCTTTATTTCATTTTATTCTGTTTTATTATGTATGTTTTTTTAATTCTTAAATTTTTTCTTACCTTTTTTCCTTTCCTTTCCCTTTTTTTTCTTTATTCTCAAGCTTCTTTCAACAAGCAGACAGAAACACACTTAGCATCTAGTAGCTTCCTTTAATTTTTTGTTTTGTTTTTAATTTTTTAATTTTTATTTTTTACTTTATTAATTTTTTCTTCCTCCAAAATGACAAAATTAAGGAATTCACTCCAAAAGAAATAAGAGGAAGAAATGATAGCCAGGGGCTTAATCAACACAGATATAAGCAAGATATCTGAACTAGAAATTAGTTCATGATAATAAGAATACTAGCTGGGATTGAAAAAAAAGTGTTGAATCCTTTTCTGCAGATAAAAGAAATAAAATCTAGTTAGGGAGAAATTAAAAATGCTTTGGAGATGCAAATGGAGATGCATTCTTGAACGGATTCCACAATGGCAAGGATGGATGAAGCAGAACAGTGAATCAGTGATTTGAAAGATAAAATTATGGACAATAAAGAAGCAGGGGAAAAAAGAGGGAAACTAAGGCAAAAGAGCACGGTACAAGACTTAGAGAACTCAGTGACTTATTAAAAGGGAATAACATCTGAATCATAGGAATCCCAGAAGATGAAGAGAGAGAGAAAGGGGCAGAAGTTTTATGTGAACAAATTATAACAGGAAAATTTCCTAATCTGGGGAAGCACAAAGAAATCAAAATCCAAGAAGTACAGAGAACACCCATTAGATTCAACAAAAAACAACTATCACCAACTATCATAGTCAAATTCACAAAATACACAGACAAGGAAAGAATTATGAAAGCATTAAGGGTGGAAAAAAAGGAAAAAAGATCAGGTTCGCAGCAGACCTATCCACAAAAACTTGGCAGGCCAGAAAGGAGTGGCAGGATATATTCAGTGTGCTGAGTTGGATAAAATATGTAGCCAAGAATTCTTTATGCAGCAAGGCTGTCATTCAGAATAGAAGGAGAGATAAAGAGTTTCCCAGTCAAACAAAAACTAAAGGAGTTCTTGACCACTAAAGCAGCCCTGTGATAAATTTTAAGGAGACCCTTTGAGTGGAGAAAAGACAAAACAAAACAAAAAAGACCAAAAGCACAAAGACTAAAATGGACCAGAGAACATCACCAGAAATACCAAACTCAACAGGCAACACAATGGCACCAAATTCATATCTTTTAATACTCCAAATGTCAATGGACTAGACACTCCAGTCAAAAGACATAGGGTATCAGAATATATAAAAAACAAGACCCATCTACATGCTGCTTACAAGAACCTCATTTTAGACCTAAAAACATCTGCAGATTGAAAGTAAAGGGATGGAAAACCATCTATCATACTAATGGTCGTCAAAAGAAAGCTGCTGTAGCCACACGTATATCAGACAAACTAGACTGTATCAAGAGATGAAGAAGGGCATTGTATCATAATTAAGGGGTCTATCCACCAAGATGACCAAACGATTGTAAATATTTATGCCCCCAACATGAAAACCCAAATATATAAATCCAACATATATATAAATAAAACAAAACAAACTATATATATATATATATATATATATATATATATATATATATATATATATCAAGCATAAAGAAACTCACTGATACTAATACTGTAACAGTAGGGGACTTCAGCACCCCACTTACAGCAATGGACAGATCATCTAAGCAGAAATTCAACAAGGAAACAATGGCTCTGAATGACACACTGGGCCAGATGTACTTAACAGATATATTTATAATATTTCATCCTAAAGCAGAAGAATACACATTCTTCTTGAGTACACATGGAACATTCTCCAGAATAAATCACATACTGGATGACAAATCAACTCTCAACAAGTACAAAAAGATCAAAGTCATACCTTGCATATTTTCAGACCACAACACTATGAAACTCAAATAAGAAAAAATTTGGAAAGATGAAGAATACTTGGGAGATTGAAGATCATCCTACTAAAGAATGAATGGGTTAACCAAGAAATTAAAAAGACAATTAAAAAGTACATAGAAGTCAATGAAAATGAAAACATGACAGCCAAAAACCCCTGGGATGCAGCAAAGATGGTCATAAGAGGGAAGTATATAGCAATCCAGGCCTTCCTAAAGAAGAAAGAAAGGTCTCAAATACACAACCTAACCTTACCCCTAAAACAGCTGGAAACACACCAGCAAATAAAGGCCAAAATCAACAGAAGGAGTAGAAATCAATGATATGAAAAAAACAAAAACAAAGAAACAAAAAAACAACCCAGAAGAAACCAGGACTGGCTCTTTGAAAAAATTAACAAAATTGATAAATCCCTAGACAGATTGATCAAAAAGAAAAAGGAAAGAACCCAAATAAAATCATGAATGAAAGGAGATCACAACCAACACCACAGAAATACAAACAATAAGAGAATATTATGAGCAATTATATGCCAAAAACTTGGGCAATCTGGGTGAAATGGACAATTCCTAGAAACATATAAACTACCAAAACTAAAACAGGAAGAAACTGAAAATTTGAACGGACCCATAGCCAGTAAAGAAATTGAATCAGTAATCAAACATCTCCCAACAAACAAGAGTCCAGGGAAGGATGGCTTTCCAGGGAAATTCTACCAAACATTTAAAGATGAACTAACACCAATTCTTTTGAAGCTGTTGCAAAAAAGTAGAAATTCAAGGAAAACTTCCAACTTCATTCTACAAAGCCAACATTCCAAAGCCAGACAAAGACCTCACTAAAAAGGAGAACTACAGACCAATTTTCCTGATAAACATGGATGCAACAATTCTCAACAAGACACTAGCAACCCATCTCCAACAATACATTCAAAGAATTATTCACCATAATCAAGTGGAATTTATTCCTTGGATGCAGGGCTGATTCAATATTCACAAATCAATCAATGTGATACAATACATTAATAAAGAATGGATAAGAACCACATGGTCCTCTCAACATGCTGAAAAAGCATTTGACAAAATACAACATCCTTTGTTTGTAACAACCCTCAAGAAAGTAGAGACAGAGATCATACTTCAAGATTATAAAGGCTATATATGAAAGACCCTCTACTAATATCCTCAATGGGGAAAAACTGAGAACTTTCCCCCTAACATCAGGAACATGACAAGGATGTCCACTCACACCACTGTTATTCAGTATAGTGTTAGAAGTCCTAGCCTCAGAAATCAGACAACAAAATAAATAAAAGGCATCTAAATTGTCAAGGAGGAAGTCAAACTTTCACTTTTCTCAGACAACATGATACTCTGTAGAAAACCCAAAGACTCAACCAAAAAACTGTTAGAAATGATACATGAATTCAACAAAGTCGCAGGATATAAAATCAATGTACAGAAATTGATTGCATTCCTATACACCAATAATGAAACAGCAGAAAGAGAAATCAAAGAATCAATCCCATTTACAATTGCACCAAGACCTGTAAGATACCTAGGAATAAACCTAGCCAAAGAGGTAAAAAATCTATACACTAAACTATAGAAAGCTTATGAAAGAAATTGAAGAAGACACAAGAAAATGGAAAAACATTCCATGCTTATGAATTCAAAGAACAAATATTGTTAAAATGTCGATACTATCCAAAGCAACCAACATATTCAACACAATCCCTATCAAAACAACACCACCATTTTTCACAGAGATAGGACAAACCATTCTAAAACTTGTGTGGAACCAGAAAAGACCCCAAATAGCCAAAGCAATCCTGAAAAAGAAAAGCAAAGCTGGAGGCATCACAATTCCAGACTTCAAGCTGTATTACAGAGCTGTAATCATTAAGACAGTATGGTACTGGCACAAAAACAGACACAATAGAGAACCAAGAATAGAGAACCCATAAGTGGACCCACAAATATATAGCAAACTAATCTTTGACAAAACAGGAAAGAATATCCAATGGAAAAAAAGACAGTCTCTTCAGCAAATGGTGTTGGAAAAACAGTGACATGCTGAAGAATGAACCTGGCCCACTTTCTTACATCATACACAAAAATAAAATCAAACTGGATAAAAGACCTAAACATCAGACAGGAAGCCAAGCCATCAAAATCCTAGAGGAGAAAATAGGCAACAAGCTCTTTTACCTTAGCCACAGAAACTTCTTACTCAACATGTCTCCAGAGACAAGGGAAACAAAAGCAAAATTGAACTATGGGACCTCATTGAGATAAAAAAACAAACAAACAAACAAACAAAAAACATATGCACAATGAAGGAAACAACCAGAAAAACTGAAAGGCAACTGACATGATTGGATAAGACATTTGCAAATAATATATTAGTTGAAGTGTTAGAATCCAAAATCTATGAAGAACTTGTCAAGTTCAACACCCAAATAAACAAATAATCCAGTGAATAAACAGGCAAAAGACATAAATAGACAATTTCCAAAGAAGACATCTGGATGGCTAACAGACACATAAAAAAATGCTCAACATCACTCATCATCAGAGAAATATAAATCAAAACCACGAGATACCACCTCACCTGTCAGAATGGCTAACATTAACAACCCAGGCAACAACAGATGTTGGTTAGGATGTGGAGAAAGAGGACTTTGCACTACTAGTGGGAATGCAAACTGGTGCAGCCACTCTAGGAAACAGTATGGAGGTTCCTCAGAAAACTAAAAATAGAACTACCCTACAACCCAGCAATTGCACTACTAGGTATTTATCCAAAGGATACAGGAGTGCTGATTCAAAGGGGCACGTGCACCCCAATGTTTATAGCAGTGCTATTGACAATAGCCAAAGTATGGAAAGAGCCCATAAAGAAGATGTGGTTGTGTGTGTGTGTGTGTATATATAAAATATTCCATATATATGTATATGTGTGTGTGTATGTACACATACATACACATAATGAAATATTATTCAGCGATCAAAAATAATGATATCTTGCCATTTGCAACAATGTGGATGGAACTAGAGCATATTATGCTAAGTGAAATCAGTCAGAGAAAGACAAATATATTTCACTCATGTGGAATTTAAGATACAAATCAGATGAACAAAAGGGAAGGGAAGCAAAAATAACATAAAAATAGAGAGGGAGACAAACCACAAGAGACTGTTAAATAGGAAGAACAATCTAAGGGTTTCTGGCAGGGTGTTGGGTGGGAGCGGAAGGGCTAAAGGGGTGAGTGGCATTAAGGAGGACACTTGTTGGGATGAACACTGAGTGTTATATGTAAGTGATGAATCAAATTCACTTCTGAAATTATTACACTATATGTTAACTAACTTGGATTTAAATGATTTATAAATAAGTTAAATAAATAAATAAATAAGTAAATAAATAAATAAATAAAATGTTTTACACTTTTCACAATACAGCTGAGTGTGTTTTTATTGGATGTTCACTAAATGATTGGTTCTGTGTGAGATATTACAAGAACTATAAGATCTTTTGGAAGGACAAGTTTCCAAATTTCCATATATACTTTTGTATACTATTCTATAGTTTCTTATTGTGTATCTTTCCATTGTGTCCTCTTATTCATTCTTATGACTATCTAAAAGAACATTGAATTTCCTTACAATAGCATTCTGTTCTCAGCTAGATTGTTTGTTTAAGATTGGCTACATTCTCAGCTCTAGAAATGGGTATGATAGAAGCCAGTCATCATGCCCCATTTCGTAAGCACACTAATCTGCTTAAAGATGGACTTTCTTCTTTTACTAGAATTTCTGGGTCACAGACTCTTCTTCTTTCCTGAATTTTTCTTACTTTTGGTGATTTTATTGCTAACAGTGCCCTGGACAGAGCTACAGTAAAGAGGAGAAACAAGATACAACTCCTTAGCTGTACGACTGCAATTTCCCACTACATGATCTCCCTGTTTTCTCTTTGTTCCTATGCTAGTTCACTTTTCCTTCCTAAAGCCTAAAACAATCAACTCTCCCTGTACTTAAATTCATTTGGTGGTCCCATTGCCTACAGTATAATATCTAGTCTCTTCAGTGTAAGTTATCATTTCCTGTGACTTAATTCCCACAATGCCACAACTAGTCTTTCCCAACAAGGACAGAATGCTATTAGCACTGACATTTTGGACAACATTATTCTTGTTTCTGTGGGACTGTTATAGGTTATTGAACATCCCTTGGTGCCTAGTATTTATTGGTACCAGTGTGGCCCAGCACCGTGAAATCAGAACCACTGCACACATTTCCAAATTCCTCTTCGTGTTTGATATAGACCCCAGAGTGAGTAACCCTGAAACTTTGCTATTCTTGTCCAAATATGCTGAGCATCCATAGATTCTCAACTTTGTAGCTCACAGTGCAATGTTGAATACACACCATTAAATCAATTTTTGTTTGAATGAATTGAATTAATACAGCAAAAATTGACTCAAAGGTATTTTTTAACTACTCTCTTTATTTGAATTGGGCTGGACATAACTAGGGATATATATATATACATATATATATATATGTATATATATATATCCCATATGTGTATATATATATATATATATACACGTGTATATACATATACACGTGTATATATATATACATATATATACATATATACATATATACATATATATACACATATATATACATATATGCATATATGTATATATATGTGTATATATATGTGTATATATATCCCTAATTTCAAATTACTTAAGTAACTGTTCTTAGGGGGAAAAAATCACCCATATGCAAAGTGAGTTAGTTGTACAGGAAATGATAACATCAGACAAAAATTTAAAAGAACCCACAATTTAGTGTAGGATTTAATGTCTAATGAATTAAAAAAAAAGATGAGTTTCTGAAAAACTGTTTGTAGGTGACTATAAAAAGTCTTGAAACCTGTTGTCTTCAGATGTGTTTCCACGAAATAGAACTATAAGTCAGTCTTCCAAAGCTTTAAAACTAGCCATACACTTCTTAGTAATAACATTCTATCATGCATGCTTTTCTAGAATATACCAGTTCATTGCAAACATAGGCAGGGAGCTCTTTCCTTGGTGACATTCTGAAGATATCATGTAGGACTCTTGACTGGGGGCAGTGGCTACATTCTCCACTTAGCCATTCACTCTGAAAAAAAAAATAAGTTAACTGAAATCCAATGTTTATTTATTCATGTATTCAAAAGTATTTAGTGACCTTCTATTATATGTTAGGCAATCTTGTAGGAATCAAATATGTTGGATGGAGGGAGTAAAAAACTTAGATGTGCTAGTGAGAGGTCAAGAAAAAGGGAGAGAGAGAGAATAATGTCATGCAGGTATGATCCTGAAGATAAACTTCCCAGGCAGAGGAAATTTTAGATGCACTGAAATGGGAAAGTGGCAAGTTTTAGGAAGAATGTGGGGACTAGTGTGCTTAGTAATAGAGAAAAGAGGAGAGCAGAGGAGTTAAAGGTAAAGAATAACAGGAGGCTAATTCATATGGGAACTTGTAAATCATAGTACCAAGAGTAAGGCATAATAAAGGTTTACTCTAAGTGAGGAGTAGCCATTGGAAAGTTTTGCATGCCTCCTGCACCACCTATGGACAGCCAGCTTCTCTTTCCCAGCTGCTCTGGACCATCCCTTGAGCCGATGAGAATACTCAGTGGTAACATTATTTGACCTTTGAAGATTGGACCTAGCAACAAATATGTAGAGGGCTTGGAATCTATTTTCAATTATATAATTCCAAACAAAGCTACTTAATATTTTCTTCTGAAAAGATGCCCAGTTTAGAAAATTTCAACTTTATAGCAGTTTTTGTTGTAAATATAAATGGAAGGTATTAGGGGTTGAAATAGCTAAGGTAGTATCTAATTTATTCTGGATTCAATAAAATTCTACTCCAGAGAAAAGAGGAAAGAGGAAGGAAAAGACGATACTATAGCTTATATCTAAAGAAAGTCAGTGTTTGAAGTGCAGTGTCCTGGGGTTTCTAGAACACAGGCTTTAGAGTCAACAGACCACTCCACAGTCTGGATTGCTCACTCACAATGCAGAATGATTTGGTTCAGAGTTAACCACTCTGAATGCCACTGTCTTCATCAATGAATGCTCTGTGATGATGTCCACCTTACAAGGTTGCTAGGAGGAAAAAAGAAAAAAGATATAAATCACATAAATGACATCTGACACAAAATGTATCTCTTTTTTAAAAAAAATTAAATATTTATTTTTGAGAGAGAAAGAGACAGGGTGTGAGCAGTGTGAGGGGCAGAGAAAGAGGGAGACACAGAATCTCAAGCAGGCTCCAGGCTCTGAGCTATCAGCACAGAGCCCGATGCGGGGCTTCAACCCACGAACCGTGAGATCATGACCTGAGCTGAAGTCAGATGCTTAACCAATTGAGCCACCCAGGCGCCCCCAAAATGTACCTCTTGATAAATGATGGATATTAATATTGTAGCAAATACCTAAATATTAGGTATTTTGTGTATGAGGAAAATATGAATGCCCACCAAAAGCAAAATGTCAAAATGTGGAGTAGATTAGAAAGACCAAGTCTTTCTAAAAGAAGCAGATTCTTTCCTAAGCTTGCAACCATTGCCTGTGACCTGAAAGAATATATAACCTGCAAGGAATTGGGTTAGCCATGGAGAAAAAGTGTTGAAAACTAAGAACCACATGGAGATATGTTGGCAGTGTGCTTTGAGACCTGCTCAGAGGGGAGAAATTTCAGATAAAGGGCTGCAGGTGTTCTGTTCCCTTTGGCAAGGTCATCCTATGGAGATGGATGCAAAGGAGATACCTAATAGATTTATTTCATGTGTTCTGGTTCTGTTCGACAAGACCATTCCAATCTCAGACTAATATTAATTCCATTAACTACTTTTTTTCTGAATCGAATACTTACAAATTCTTATTATTATCTTGTTTCCCACATAGACCTTCTCCCAAAAAGAAAATAATTGGCCATGTAGACTTTGCATATTTCATTTCCTATGAGTGGAATTTATTCTCCCAGTAGAAAAGTGTTGTTTACAGTAAGTGAGTAAACTGACATCCTGAATTTATTCCTCAGTCTCACAAGTTTGGTTAGGGTGAGTATGTTTTAGATAGATACAGTCACAATGTGCTGATAGAGGCATGTTACTGAGGCTGCAGGGATAAAGGCCACCATCTGAGCCATTGCGAGAAAGTTTACCGAGAAAATACATGCCACTCTGTGAGACACTGCCATCACCTTCCTAGAGGTCATATACACACATTCTCAATATTGTTTAGGACTATAGTGTTTAAATTATTATAAATAATTTTTACATACATTTGTGTTGAGTCTCTACCATGTATCTAGAATTCTGTTGGTCAATGAGAATAGCAGATGTCCTAGATAGGGTATCTGTCTCCCAAGACTTTGAAGTCTACTAGACTACTTGTCAGCAAATACATTCAGGATACAGATGGTTATTGTACAAAACTATACATTCAAAACTTAAAAAAAAACAGTTTTGAGGCACAAAATTGTATGTCCTGTTCTCTGGAAGGCTCAGATTCCCATGAGCCGTTCAAGTGCAAATAGTCCACTAATAAATCCAATACCAATTTTCCTTTTCTTGTTACTCAACGTTTACACATACCATATGTCTTAAATGTGTGGAACAATTATGCTTCAAATGTCTTAAAATTTCTGAATCAATCTTGATTTCAGACAATCAGATCCCTTATTCCAACAAACTATTAAAGTGCCCTAGAAATTATTGCTACATTTCAACATTCAAACTGTGTCCAATTTTTTGGCAGAACTAAAATGTATTTTTTTCAGACCATGATTTAATTCTGGTGCCTTAAAAAAAAAAAAGAAAAAAAAGTCATCTTACTCATACTACCTACCACATTGCCAGCTACCTAATAGATGCCCAAATTGACAGTGACTGGTTTGATTTTCAATATAGCATGATACTTTAAGATAAAGTCTCATTGTAGAGGCGGAAGAGTATTGGACTGTTATTGGTGTGTAACAGAATGGCCCATTCATTCCATGTTTCGTAAGAGAGGCTGCCTTGTTGTCTTCTGGGCATCATCACTGCCAAATTCTAACCTTTAATCTGTACCACCAGGAAAAAGCCAGGAGCTACACTTCCCAGAACCCCCTTTTCTGTATAGCTCCAGATACAGAGGGTGGAAGAGAACACAGGCCTTGAGAAGTTATAGAAGCCAAAGCAAGTGGCTTCTTAGATCCTGTAGGAGCTTCCACACTGATGAAGTAGACTAAGACAGTGGCAGGACCTTCCTATAAACTTGGAAATTGAAGCAATTTCTCTGCCAGCCACCCACTTCACACTTCAGGCTGAAGTCATCAATGACTGTTTTGCCAACCTTGTGACCCTAGCCATCCTGACTTTCTACTCTCCCTGCTCTTCTTACATATGTGTAAGCCCTGATTTCTTTATTAATTTTTTGTATCCCTCTAATTCTTAGCAAGCCTCTGATTCCATGGCCAAAACCTGACTAACTTACAGTGAGTTACCCATATGGAAGACTCAGATGCCTTTTCAGTTATTCAAATGAAGACAGCTTGGAGATTCACTTCTACCCTGATAGGTGTGCACCAACCATGCAACTTTCTCTGATGAAGTCTCCCTTTAGAAACCTTAGGAGAAGTTAATACACAAACCTTGAAGAGAACGTTCATTAAAGATTGAGACTAAGAAAACTGAAAGCAAGCCCAGGCTGGTTGGCTGTGAAATACCTGTTCCATGGATAACTTATAATGCTCCAAATACTATTTTTTCCCCAGCACTTCTGAAAGAACTAAATTGCTTAGGGCAGAACTTTTTACAGAATTAAAAATTAACTTAGATGTCAAAATAAAACCCTAGAATTTAATTTATCATAAAAGCTATATTCTCGAATAGAATCTAATGGACCAAAACAGATAAAGCAATTAAATGAGAAATGCTGTGAATTAATCTTATTTAAAGAGGCAGTCGAGATGGAATTCATATTTTTAAAGATACAATAACCACGGAAAAAAAGAGCCTTCCCAGCTCAGCTAGAGGTGCCATAATTTAAAATAATAAAGTATTATAAGTACCTAATTTATTCATTTTCTGCAGGTGCTATTTGTTAATTTTGACATTCCCCTCAGTTTTGATTGTTGGTGACTTTCCTCTCTTTGGGGACATTTTACTCTTTTTTCCCCTGTTGCTTGCTGAATTTTAGAGGTAATTGAATATGTACTATGTAAAGTGGAAGAGTATTGAAGCCCTGAAAAAAGTTCATGCTTAAGCCCAGCGTTTCTAGAATGTTCTATCAAATAACGTCTCTGCGCCTTAGTTTCTCCTGTCAAGTGGTGAGAACTTCATGCAATAATATATAGTGATGAAAGCAATCTTCAGAAGACTCTGTAGCCTCCTAATTATTACTATTACTGTTATTAATAGAGTTACTATGTTTTATTATTTTCTTTTTTATAAGTATTATGTATAATTAAAGTATAAAACTCTATGTGATATATGTGTACATTGTGAAATGATCACTACACTCAATTAACACGTCCATCACCTCACACAGTTACCTTTTTTTTTCCTTCTGGTGAGAGCACTTAAAATCTACCCTCTTGGTAAATTTCGAGTATACAGTATTATTAACTGCGGTTCTAGAGATCTAATGTACAGCACAGTGACTGTTCTGAGGTTTGCTGTTAGATTTCCTTTATTATTTATTTTTTGGCTATGTGAGCTGGTGGTTAGCACTATGGGCTCAGAAGCAGACTGCCCAGGTTCTCATCTTGATTTTAGCACTTCCT
Source organism: Felis catus (assembly GCF_018350175.1). Taxonomy (NCBI): domain Eukaryota; kingdom Metazoa; phylum Chordata; class Mammalia; order Carnivora; family Felidae; genus Felis; species Felis catus. The sequence goes on along the minus strand of NC_058379.1, from coordinate 62,104,905 downwards.
ATCTCTGCAATCCTGTACAAATATATTTTCCTTGTGACTTGGTTTTTCCATCTGTAAAATGGAGATAATAATACTACCTGCCTTATAGAGACTTTTGCACTGATTTTTAAAAAGCTTAGAATATTAGCTGGTACATAGTAAACATCCAATGAAAGTTGGCTATTATGTTATTATTACTTTTTATAAATTTTCTTTGACTTAGTTCTAAATATATGTATAATTTGAAAAGATTATTTATAACTTATAATTTCCTTCAAGTTAATCAAGTTCTATTTATACATTAAAAAGCAAACTAACAAAAACTCAAAGCATTAACTTAGCAGATCTAACCTTTAATATCCCCCATTGTAAAATATAATAAACCCTAATGTTTATGAAACCTCACAGTAAATAGTCTGATTTAAAACAATTCAAATAGTGAAACAAAGTATATTGCTTCTCTCCATTGACATAGTGGGAACACAATGTACCCTCCTTTACCTACTTCACCTCACAGGAAAGTCATGGTTAATAAGGACACAACCTCTACCTGTTGTTAGTTCTTCTTCCTCTCCCCCCACTTTTTTTTGTTCTATAGTCTCTCTCCCTCTAGAATATTTTGCATGTTGTCACTAGATTTGTCTTCCTAAAATATCCCTTCCACCATGGGACGTCCAATGTTCATATAGAGAGTCTAGTGTTACTTTGTTCAGTATCGTTCAGTTCTTCCTATTATCTCAGCATTCTACTCACCTCCAGTCACATCTACCACAGGCTCCACTATTTTGTGTATCTTCCTGCTTCTTGGATGGACATTAAGCCTTTCTCAACACTTATTCAGTCCTACCCACTTTTCAAGATGGTGCCCAAGTACTGTCAAAACCTTTCTTTGTTTCTTTAGTGAACTGCATAAGCAATTATAAAGGGCAGACCTCTGGCTCACATAATTATATCTCCCCCAACTATGTTTTGAGAGCCTGTGGGGGAGATTCAAAATCATATACCTAATAATACAAATTACTTATTTATTACTGTATTGTTGTTTGATTTGTTAGGGCTGATTTTTGTGTTTTAATTGAACTCTTTTCCTTTTCTCTTTCTCCACGTCTCGTCTCACATTATGTATCTGTGGCTGATGATAATGCAGTTTTCTGTCACAACAAAACTTTTTATTTATTGAAATGAGCTCTTACGTGTTTTTACTATCAACATATATTTTCTTAATAGTTACTCCTTGGAGTCATATTAAGTTAATGGAATTTCAGAATTAACATTATGGATAAATAGCATATAGCTAAAGTCAAATTTGTTTATATAACAAGTTTGGCTCTCTAATCATTTTGCGTCTGCCAGAAAATTTAGAATAGTATTTAACAATGGACAGTGAAATAAGTACATTGATTATGGTAAGAAAGCATTGACTCCATCTCCATCCCCCCAGAAATTGCTCGAACTCTGGAAAATTCTCTGAAGGATAAAGAACTATAAGCCAATCAGTCGTTGAAGAGATGTCTCTGAGGTAACTAAGCCCAAGGCATAATTACTCTAGCTCCTGGTCATAATGAGAAAATACTGGAACTGCCTAGAATGATGAATGCTACCTGAGAATGAATGATGGATGTTTACCTGAGAAATGAAGGAAAAGGGAACATAAAGCTGTTGGTCAGATTGTCAGGCAGTGGTATCTGAGTAGACTTGTGTGCGTTGCCCAACTCTGGATTAATTAGATAATTATAGAAAAGGAGGCTTGTTGCAATGAAAATAATTACTTAAAAAATAATCTCACAAGCTGGCTATAAATAGTGAGGTAAGAGTAAAATGAGGAAGTATAGTTAAACCTATGAAAACTTGATCAAATTAAGTAGAAACATTTATGAGGTAGCAACAGTACAGAAGGTGTCTCGTTTCATTTGCAACATACTCAGATTCCTAATTATGATAGAATTCTGTTGGGTTTGCATGTGTATGGGATGGCCACTCCGTTAAAACCAGATATCTAGAGGGGCACCTGGGTGGCTCAGTTGGTTAAGCGTCCGACTTTGCCTCAGGTCATGATCTCACGGTCCGTGAGTTCAAGCCCCGTGTCAGGCTCTGTGCTGACAGCTCAGAGCCTGGAGCCTGCTTCGGATTCTGTGTTTCCCTCTCTCTCTGACCCTCCCCATTCATGCTTTGTCTCTCTCTGTCTCAAAAATAAATAAACATTTAAAAAAATTAAAAAAAACCCAGATATCTAGAGTATACGGTCAGGGTGTAGTTTTTTGAGGCAGCAGTGTGGAGGAGTGGGGCAAGGCTGCGATTGAGATATCCTAGGGAGTAGCATAATGGAGGGGGATGGGCAGATTGGAGGTCTGAGTTTTTCATACATGGGGACCTAAAAGACACAAATATAGATGGTGTCTCCTATAAAATAATTCAGAACAAATGAAACAAAAAATAAATAATTATATGAAAATTAGGCTTACAGTATCCATATAACAAAAAACCCCTCTTATTTTTATTTTACTGTATTTTTAAAATTTGTTTAATGTTTATTTATTTTTGAGAGAGACAGACAGAGCGCAAGCAGGGGAGGGGCAAAGAGAGAGAGAGGGAGACACAGAATCTGAAGCAGGCTCCAGGCTCTGAGCTGTCAGTACAGAGACTGTCATGGGGCTCGAACTCATGAAGTAGGAGATCATGACCTGAGCCTGAGTCTATCTCTTAACTGACTGAGCCACCCAGGCGCCCCAAAACACTGCTTTTTTAAAATTAAATATCTCCATTTTTGACTGTGGTAAAATATACATAACATAAAGTTAACTGTTTTAACCATTTTAAGTGTATAATTCAGTTGCATTTAGTCTCTTCATAATGTTGTGCAATCATCACCACCATCCAATTCCAGAACATCTTCATTATCCCAAACAGAAACTCTAAGCCCGTTAAATAAGAAGTCCCTCTTCCTGCCTTCCTCCAGTCCCTAGTAATCTTTATTTTACTTTTTATCTCTATGGATTTGCCTATTCCAGGTGCCTCATATAAGTGAAATCATGACCTATTTTTTTCTTTTGTGCCTGGCATATTTCACTTACCATGTTTTTAATATTTTTTAATATGGTAATTCTGTGTGTAACTTGTAGAGGAATTGTCAAACTTTTTCACATGGTACCAGTACTCTAACCAACAATGCACAAGGGTTCCAATTTCTCCTCCATATCCTGGCCGAAACTTGGCTATTTTCCATTTTTCTTTACTAATATGACACCCATGATAATGGGTGTGAAGTGATAAAATGACATAATTCCTACACAGTAATATGGAAAGAGGTGTAAAGATACATTCTTCAGTGAAAAACACCAAGTTCCAAAGCAGATATAGAGCCAAAATGATCACATGATCTCTAAAGCTTTCCATAATTTGGCCTATCTCCATCCTCAGATTATCCACAGATACACATTTCTCATTAGGGAAGAGAATACAACCCATCTTTCAAAGATTTATGTCTTTACTCTGACTTATATTCTCTGTGCTCTAGCTCAGCCATGAAAAAGTTTTTTTCATTCTGCCACATAGAAGTTTATGAACCACTTTTATTGATGTCCTTTGCTCTCTGCAATGATGATTCTTAAAGAGGGGAATGTTCCTTTGAGTGGGAATAGCAGATGGACACAGTGGAGGTGTAGAGGAAGAATGAGAGGGTACAGAGGCTATGCATGATTTCAGAAGTACCCAGGTGATGCTGGCATCCTGTCTGCACTTGAGTAGTTAATGCTGGAGTCATCATTTCCTGTAGTCAATTCAGTAATCAGGTAATCTCTGTGCTGTTTATTAATAAATGCTTATGATGTGTTTCTTTTTCGTAGGTACTTTAATAGAAGTGTATTATCTGTGCATTGGTAGAACTCACAGTCCGTGAAAGCAAAGAAAGTTGAACAGCACAATATGACAACATATAATTAGGTGTTGGAATAATATAGTACAGACTGTAAGTGCTATAGGAATTATGATGAAGGAATATGAATAAGGATGTGAGGAATGCTTCAAAACAGATAAGAATTGAGTAGGACCTTGAAAGCTAGGAAAGATTTATTTATGTAGAGAAGGAAAAGGTTAACCTTCTGGTGGTAATGAAAACCATGAACACAGACAAAGAAATGGTGGTATATGAAAGGGGTGCTTTTAGGACTTAGAAGATGAATTTGACAGAACTGACATAGATCTAGTAGGAAGCTGTGAGAAATATATAACAGGAAATCACTTTATGAAGTTCCTTTATTATTTAAAATGCTATAGCAGTAAGTAGGACATTTTAACTGGTAGGACATAGGGGCATGTTACATTCCCCATTTGCCTAAAATAACACTATTCAAAAAGGCAGACACCTTTCCACTTTCTTTCTTGTAGGTTTAGTCAATGAAATAAATTGCCATTGGAAATAAAGATTATCTGATGAGAATAATGGAGGTAGTATTTATCCCACCTTAATTTTTTTTTTTTTTTGAGGTGGGAGCTGTCCATTCTAGGAGTATGATAGTCTAGGTCTGAACATAAATCTTTCTCTTGCTCCCACTGAGTCACTTAAGAAAGTTTTGAATGTACACTGCCCCTAAGCGGTAAATGAAATCTTATTCCAGGACCCAAAGCTAATTGAAAATGTATATAATAATGCACTGCCTTTTCTCTTTATGAAAGAACAACCACGTTAGACACAGATTTAGAGAAACATCACTTTTCTAAAACTTCAGAAATATATTTTATGCACTCAGGAAGGGAAAGGAGAGATCCATTCTTGGGGGCTGGTGGGGAGGATGGTGATCATAAAACTATAAGATATGGCTGCCTCACTTTCTCCCTAAAGTCATTTTATTTGACAATAATATTAGCATTTGAGGAGTGCTATTTAGAAAACACAGTTACAGAAAAACTGGTTTCTGGGAGAAGAAAAGGCCCAATGAAGACTTTCCCACAAACGGATGTGCCCTTTTACCCATACACCTCGGGTTGGTGGAAGGGGAATTGACAATGAGAATACACATCAATCAGCCGTTCACCTTCAAACTTGAGACGAAAATTTGACAGCAGTCAGTACCAAGCCATAGAAATAATATTCAAGATATGTTAGAGAAAACTTTCAAACTTTATTTATTTATTACACCCCACATGTTGACATTAGATTCCCAGGCTCCTCCCTACCCTCATTCATGTCTAAATATACTGCATTGCATATATATTTGTGCGACATTATATTAACATTAAAATAAATTATAACATTAAATTATATTAAAATAAAACATTAAACATTAAAATAAATTACATTTTAAATTTTTTTTTTCAACGTTTATTTATTTTTGGGACAGAGAGAGACAGAGAATGAACGGGGGAGGGGCAGAGAGAGAGGGAGACACAGAATCGGAAACAGGCTCCAGGCTCCGAGCCATCAGCCCAGAGCCCGACGCGGGGCTCGAACTCCCGGACCGCGAGATTGTGACCTGGCTGAAGTCGGACGCTCAACCGACTGCGCCACCCAGGTGCCCCAAAATAAATTATATTTTAAAGAGCAATCGATCATACCACGCTGCTCCTGAAATTCTTCCTACTTAAACATACATGGTGTAAAACATTTTTTTTCAGATTCCTGTCTTTTTAAATCATTTTTAATTTAATTTTAATTAACTTTTTAAAAAAATTTTGTTTTAATGTTGAGTCATAGAAATCCTTTCCATATTTTAGATGCTATTCTTTTATTCTTTTATTCTTTTATTATTAGTATATCTTCCCATTCAGTAGGTTGCTTTTTAATTTTGTTAATGATTTCTTCTGCTGTGCAAAAGTTTCTTATTTTGGTGTAGTCCCAAAACTTTATTTTTGCTTTTGTTTTCTTGCCTGTGGAACCTATCTAGAAAAATGTTGCTAAGACTGTCAAAGAGATTACTGCCCATGTTTTCTACTATGACATTTATGGTTTCAGGTCTCACATTTAGGTCTTTATTCTATTTTAAGTTTATTTATGTTTATAATATAAGAAAGTGGTGCAGTTTCATTCTTTTGCATGTAGTTGTCCAATTTTCCCAGTACCATTTGCTGAAGAGACTGTCTCTTCCCCATTCCAGATTCTTGCCTTCTTTGTTACAGATTAATTGATTATGTAAGTGTGGGTTTATTTCTGAGTTCTCTATTCTGTTCTATTGATCTGGAACCATACTGTTTTGATCATTATAGCTTTGTGAGTAAATCTTGAAATTTGGGACTATGATACCTCCATCTTTGTTCTTCTTTTTTTATTTTTATTTTTATTATTTTTTTTTTTGTTCTTCTTTTTAAAGACTGCTTTGGGGGCGCCTGGGTGGCGCAGTCGGTTAAGCGTCCGACTTCAGCCAGGTCACGATCTTGCAGTCTGTGAGTTCGAGCCCCGCGTCAGGCTCTGGGCTGATGGCTCAGAGCCTGGAGCCTGTTTCCGATTCTGTGTCTCCCTCTCTCTCTGCCCCTCCCCCGTTCATGCTCTGTCTCTCTCTGTCCCAAAAATAAATAAACGTTGAAAAAGACTGCTTTGGCTATTTAGGGTCTTTTGTGGTTCCATACAAAGTTTAGGATTATTTGTTTTAGTTCTGTGAAAAATACTATTGGTATTTTGATAGGGATTGCTTTGAATCTGCAGATCGCTTTGGGTAGTATGGACATTTTAGCCATATTAATTTTTCCAGTTTATGAGCATGGTTTATATTCCCATTTTTTGGTGTCATTGTCAATTTCTTTCATCAGTGTTTTATCGTTTTCAGAGGGCAGGTCTTTCATCTCCTTGGTTAAGTTTATTCCTAGGTATTTTATTCTTTTTGGTGCCATTGTAAATGGAATTGTTTTCTCAATTTCTCCTGCCACTTTGTGATTAGTGTATGGGAATGCAACAAATTTCTTTGTTAATTTTGTATCCTACAATTTTACTGAATTCACTTATTACTTTTAATAGTTTTTTCAGCGGTGTCCTAAGGGTTTTCTGTGTATAATATCATCTCATCTGCAAATAGTGATACTTTTACTTCTTCCTTACCAAGTTGGATGTCTTTTCCTTCCTTTCCTTTCCTTTCCTTTCCTTTCCTTTCCTTTCCTTTCCTTTCCTTTCCTTTCCTTTCCTTTCCTTTCCTTTCCTTTCCTTTCCTTTCCTTTCCTTTCCTCTCCTCTCCTCTCCTCTCCTCTCCTCTCCTCTCCTCTCCTCTCCTCTCCTCTCCTCTCCTCTCCTCTCCTCTCCTCTCCTCTCCTCTTTTCTTTCTTTTCTTTTTTCTTGTCTGATTGAATTAGGCTAGGACTTGCAATACTATGTTGAATAAAAGTGGCTAGAGCAGACATCCTTATCTTGTTCCTGATTTCAAAGGAAAAGCTTTCAGTTTTTCACCATTGAGCATGATGTTAGCTGTGAATTTGCCACGTATAAATGAGGTATTCACTTTAAAACCACTTTGTTGAGAGTAAAACAATTTTAAACAAAGTAAAACAATAACAACAATAACATGTATTGTGGGAATGTTTCCAGATCAGTGAATCAGTAGATCTTGTTGTTTTAACAGCTGCCTTTTATTTCATTGTGTAGTTTGTGCCATGGCAAGTTTGTCCCCATCTTTTGCTATCACCAGTGCTGCAACAGATATTCTTTTGCTTATTTGTATAAACTTTTCTATCAGATAAGTGTTAGGAAAAGGGACTATGGGTAAAGATATACATTTACATATGCTCATGTGTACTGCCAGTTGACCCCCAAATAGATTTTATGAATCTACAATCTAAGAATATAAAACAGTGATTATTTTCCTATACTCTTGTCAAAACAGGTAGTTATTAAATAAAATTTGCCAATCTAACTTAATTTAATTTAACTTTTTTAGCTTTATTTTTTTTTTTTACTGGTCTTTGTTTAATACTCAAGACTGCTCTGCCCATTTCTAGTCAAGTCCTTGGCCTGAAATGTGCTTTCCCAAGTTTTAAGGTTGATTTGTAGATATTTCTCCTTAAAAAGTTTTTAGCATAGCCCTATTAAAATTCCTCACCACCCCTACCCTGATGAGCACTCTCTACCCTTTTAATATCCTTTATTTTCTTAGAAATGCCTGAAATCATGTTATTTGTCAGTTTGTCCTTTCCCATTAGAATATATGCTCCTGGAATAGGGCCTAGACTTAACTTTATGGTTTTCAAATACATAATTATCTTCCTCAATATCATTTATTGAATAATCCATCATTTCTCCTCCTATTTGAAATGCTAACTTTTTCATCAACTGAATTTTCCTCAATTCCTGAGGCTGTTTCTTAATTTACTTCTTTTTCCCACTGGTCAGATAGGTATTCTGCTACAGAACCATATTTTTCAGCTTATTGCACTTTTTAATATCTTTTGACATCTGACAGGGAAAGTCTTCCTTCATAATTTTTCTTATACAAAATATTTTTGGCAAACCTCCTTCCTGTGTCTATATTTAAAAATACATTTTGATAAAATTATTAACAAATTGATAATAGAGAAAAACACAGGACGAAGTACTCATATGTTTTCTAAAGTATAAAAAAAAAGAAGTATACTTTAGAATTAAATTTTCACTTTCCAAGTTTTGGTAAGGAATAAAGATGTGGGTGGCAAAATAGAATTTATTGTGCAAAGGATAGGAAATCAAGAACATCTCAAGGATTTGTATTAAGTACAAAACATAAAAGATATAGACTAAATCATTTAGCTAATACAGTTATAAGTTATCTGATTTATTGGATAATTACTTTAATATTAGATACAAAGTAAAATAAGACAAAGAAAGAAAGCTTTGACAAGATACATACCTCAACAAGGAGATTCAGAATGTATATATAGAAAAGCATACAGGGAAGAGAGGAAGGAAGAAAAGAAGGAAGGGAGGAAGGAAAGACAGAAAGAGAGGGAGGAAAGAAGAAAGAAGGAGGATGAGAGGAAAAAGAGAAGAAGTGATCCTTATGAAAATGCAGGGTCATAGAAATTTGGGAGAATTATCTTGTGTGACAAATGTCATCCTTATAAAATAAAACGTAAAATTTATCATGGAATTATCTTTCTACTATAAAATAAGTAAAATTATAAAACATACCCCCTCAGGCTTTATGAGACTAAGGAGACAAAATTATAAACATAGTTAATAGGTATTTACCAAACTTACTATTTGTGGTTAGAATATAAAAAGCAAGAAATTGTCTGATCCCCCAAAGAGACAACACACAATAAATAACAAATGTTTAAACAGAAAACATGCAGCTACATGAAAATTTATGAAATATTTTCTCTAAACAACACTTCAAATTTTACAGTCGTAAGATTTTGAGGAAAAAGACAATGATAAAGCTAAAAATCAAAATATTAATAATTAAGAAGGCAGAAAAAGAATGGAATTAAAGTGTTTGTTTAGGTTCTTTGAAAAACAAATAACAAAGAGAAACGCTTACTAACATAAGCAAAAAAAAGAACATATATATTCAAATTAGTAAAAGAAATAAAACAGATGCACGTATAGGTGAAATGGAAATAATATTAAGAGAAAATCATATATAATTATACTTGAATATATGGAGATTAATAATATGGACATTAATACTTTTCAGAAAATCTGATTATATAAAACTCAGGAAGAAATAGAAAATCTTAGTAGTTAAAATTTATTAAAAATATTTTTAAAATATTAAATATATATTCTAAAAATATTACTTACCTACCTAACTAAATGTTTCAATAAGTGAATTACTTCTTTCATTGAAAAAATAGCTTCTGTGTGTTATTAAAAGGCGAAACTCTCATAATTTTAGGATGATAATATAACATTGACCTTAAATGAATACTAAAAAGAAAACTATAAATGAAATTCACTTAGAAATTATGAAATTCACATATAGACACCAATTGTAAATAACCCAAGTTTAATATTAGGCAAAAAATGTTTAGTGAAATAAAATATTTCCTAAATATGATACATAATATTTCTTTCAAACCAAGGCCAAAATATACAGAATGATGGCTGCTCCCACCTCCATTAAAAAAAAAAAAAACTTTCTTTGAAATAAGAATATAATAAAAATGGAACAATGAACATAAGATAAATAATGGAAAATTGATAACATTAATATTGGTAGATGATGTGATTGTCCATTTAGAAAATAATTTCAAAACTATTAAAAATAGCAACATAACAAAAATATGTACTACCATATTATATTATTAGAAAATATAAGGAGAGGGGTGCTTGGATGGCTCAGTTGGTTAAGTGTTCGACTCTTGGTTTCAGCTCAGCTCATGATCTCACAGTTCAGTTCCATTCATGAGTTTGAGCCCCGCATCAGGCTCTTGGGGCTCTGCCCTGCCAGTTGAAGAGCCTGAGGGCCTGCTTCGGATTTTCTCTCTCCCTCTCCCTCTCCCTCTCTCTGTCTCTCCCCCAATCGTTCATGCACTCTCTTTCTCAAAATAAATAAATTTTTAAAAAAGGAAAGGAAATATAAGGAGAAAATAAAATTTGTAAGAATTGCTTAAAATATAAAATATAAAATACTTAGAAAGAAATGTGAATGAAGAATTTTTATCTAAGTTTTACATGAAAAACTACCAAAATTACTGAGGGGCATAGTAAACTGAGAAAATTATTCCTGCTGGTTGGTAAGAATCAATTCAGTATTATTTATATGGGAACTCTCTATAAATTAAGTTAAATATTTGATGTAATTCTCTCCCGAATCTCAGTGGACATTGAAGAGAATGAACTTTAACAAAATAGTTTAAAAATGTATCTCAAAAAAAATTCTGACAATGCCCAAAATATTTTTGAAGAAGAATAATGACCTAAGACCATAAGGTAGTAAAATCATATAAAGGTGGGACAATTAAAACAACATGATATAAATATGAGGATAGAATTATTACTCAAGCCACCAAATCTCTTCCCTAGAACGCTCCACTTTCATCCTCTTCTCCTGCAGTCTTGACCACCTTCCAGCATCTGGGAGCATTAGTAGAAGATGAGTACACATTATGTAATCCTTTCATTTCAAGATATTTAATCACTTCTTGTGCACTTGGATTCTGATCTAAACTTCTCTCCATGCCTCGAAGACTAAGCCATCCTGTTTGCTCAGTGCCCTGCCCTCAACTGCCTTTCTATCAAGTGCTGGGTTGTTCCTTTGCCTTCCTGGGATCTTTGGTGCCCTTCGGTTAGCTAGAGTGCTACTCCCTAACTAATTCATTTCTGCTCATCACTAAGACTTAAACCTAAACATCAGCCCCTTGAAGAATATCTCGCTCCTTGCTCTACCTGAAGTAGACATCTTTGTTACTTTCTTCCATGCTGTTTTATTTACTTTTTATCACGTTCTGTATTTGTTTTCTTTGTTTACCTGTAGGTCTATCTATTCACTAGGAGTTCAGCTCCATGAGATCTAGGTGTTTAGAAGGAACTAGCAAGATCTTTTAAAGGCACGGCAGGCTTTACTCTTGATTACTTCTACTGGAGAAGCTTCTGGATATAGGTGAACATCTGCTGGAGGGACATCCACACCACATAGACAGTATGCCAGAGATGATCCAGTACCCTCTTTGCTCCAGGGGGTCATCACTACCGCTCTTTGGGCAGCAGGAGAGATGCGGGTCAGTCAGTATGCATTCTTTCTGGGAAGTTCTGTTTGTTCCCCAGCTCCCTCTTTCCACCATTTTCTGACCATTTTGATTCAGGAAAATCCTTTCTTCTGACAGTTTTGAATTTCACTTGATCCCTGTGTTGCTGGAAAACAGCGTAGGTTAAGAAATTCCCCCACCCTTTTGGATTCTGGAAACAACTGAATGCAAAGAAGCAGTCTTCCTTATGACACGGATAATATGACTCCCAGATGCACCACCCCCTTGTTTACCTATGACAGACACAGCCTCTCCAAATTCCCATTTCTTTATCTCATAAATGACTAGCTGAGATGTTTTGTACCCCCTGATCAGTTGGAATAAAATGCTAGCTAGTCAAACTACAGTTAAAAGTCTTTCTTCCCCCTAGATCCCTGTTTCCTTCCCCCTAGATCCTGATCTTTAGCCTACCCTCTGCCTGAGCCAGAATACAGCCCAGACTTAACTTCTCCTCCTTAGATGGGATTAGGGGCAAAATGTTCTCTGGTCTCCTGTCTCATCACACCACATCCTTCATCCCACCGCCCCCCCCCCCCCCGACCTCCCTTCATTTCGCCTTGTTTACTTCTCCCTTTCAATGAAAAACTCTTTTGGTCTCACCTGAGAGACAAGAGATGAGAGACACCTGCAGATCCTATGGTGAGAGAATTCTCTCTACTGCAGTAGCCTTCCCTCGTAGCTGTGAGAGACTCTTTCCCTGCCTTGTGGTAACATTTTCAAAGAGAGTCTCTGTACCAAGTCTGGATTTGTTTTCTATTTGACACTCCCCTCTTCCTCCTTCATGGGCATTTGCTTCCTTTGGCCTTCTCCTTAAACCCTTTTCTTTTCTAGTTTTATTCTTTCATCATAGATTTTACCGTTCCTTAGAACCCAGATCCCAAATCATTAATGATTCATATAGCAAAGGAAGGGTGGTATTCACTTCTATTCCTGCAATGTGAAAGAAAATCTGTTGAGTCCATCTTTCTGGAATAGCAATAAGAGATAATAAAAGGAGTGTTTCTTTATTTTTGTTTTTACTAAAATACAAGTCCATATATTTACCCAAGCTTGCCTGTATCAAACGCTTTCAAAACAGACATTCCCTTTAATCCAATAATACAGGTTATAGAAGTTATAAGGAAATAGTATAATAAACCAAAATTTGTTTAAAACGTGCATATATTTATAATTTTATTTCCAACACCAAAAACAATGAGAAAAACTAACAAGACTAAGATCTAACAACAACCAAAAACCCAGTACATTCATAGACTAAACCAGTCTTTAATAATTTATTTGCAAAGAATGTTTTATGGCATAAGAAAATATCTGTGATATACCAATAATATACAAATAGATTAAGCTACAAACACTAAAATTTTAGTTTTATAAAAAATTATTATGTATGTATGACTTGGATTCTTATATTTAGTATCTATCCATATTTTTCACATTAAGAAAAACAGACATGCCTTTTTCTACATTTTAAAATGTTTTTTGGTTTGCTTTTGCTAAACTGCTGGTAAACATGCAAAAGTTAGCTGTTTTTCCCCTACATCATCCACCCACAAAACATACCTATCTATCACCCACATACAGTCTCTTGCCTTATCTCATCTAGGAAAAGTCATTTTCTCTCCTTGCCTCTACTCCTTGCCTCTGCCTCCAAGTAGCTCCTACTGGCTGTGAGTGCAGTTGAGAAACAATGATAATGGACAATAAGAAACCATTACAGATTCTTGAAATTATATGTGGAAGGTTTTAGGTTGGTAGTCACATGAATGGAAGAGGTAGTGGCATAAAAGACCTTACTGGTCACATTTGGCTTTGTACAAATTTTAACCGATTTGGTCAGTCCTAGAGTTGTTAAATCCTTTTCTTCACTGAACAGCAGCTGAGCCTCTGATAGCTTTACTTTTCAGAAGGATCTACCTAAACACTTCTACCTTATTCTCATACTAGTTTCAGGGTAGCTACAATCTTTTCTTATCTACTAGAAACATAATACTAAATTTGATGTATTATAAAGGTGGTATTGCAATACTAAAAAAAAAAAAGGCACAAGATACCTTGTGTCCTTTCCTTCTGAGGTTTGAATCTACTAAGGAGGCTGGCAATCTAGTAGGGAGGCTGGCACATTAATAGTAAGATAATATTAAGACAATACAATATTAAATGTCAGATGTTCTGTGGCAGTGCTGTCCAATAGAAATATGATATAAGCCACACATATAATTTTAAATTTTCTAATAGTGACATTGAAAAAGTAAAAAGAGGGGCACCTGGGTGCTCAGTCGGTTTGATTTTGGCTCAGGTAATGATCTCACAGTTTGTGAGATTGAGCCCCACATCTGTGCAGTAAGCACAGAGCCTGCTTGGGATTCTCACTCTTCCTTGCTCTCTGCCCATCCCCCACTTGCATTCTCTCTCTGCCTCTCTCTTTCTCTCTTAAAATAAATAAATAAACTTAAAAAAACAAAGTAAAAAGAAACAAGTGAGATTAATTCTAATATATTTTATTTAACCCAGTATTTTCAAAAAATTGTCCAAAATATTACAATTTTGATATGCCATCTATATAAAAATGATTAATAAAGATATGTTACATCTTTTTTTGTGTAAGCTCTATGCCCAGTTTGGCGCTTGAACTTATGACCCCTAGATCAAGAGTCACACACTACCAACTGAGGCAGCCAGGGACCCTATTTTACATTTTTAATACCAAATTTTAAGTGTGTATTTTGCACTAGCAGCACACATTGATTTGGCACTTGATTAGCCGTAATGCAAATGCTCAATAGCAACATGTGACTAATGTATTAGAGCAAGTCTATAGTATGGTTACAACTAAACCATAATAAATAAAAGCAGTGGAAAGGGTTATTTTGAAGTTGGGATGCTGGAAAATTATCTTGGGGCACGTGGTACTTTGGCAGTGCCTTCAAGAGTGGGGTAAGGTAGTAGGGAAGACATAGAAGGCAGAGCAAGGACAAAATAGGAAGGAGATAGAAATGCAGTCTGCCCACTGTGGCTTAAATGGGCAGTTTGTAGGGTCAAGAGAGAAAGAGCAAAACCTGGACTAGATTGTACAACTTGAATAATAAACTGGTGATTTGTGATAGTATCCATATGCAGTGTTAGTTTGAGTGTTTTCAAATTAGACCTTTAAGTGTGGTGTGTAGCCTGGACAGAAAGTGACACAAATTGGCAGCAGGAAAGCCAATGAGTGACATCCTCAGCACTGCCAGCTCATGGACTTGAGGGTCCCTTAATAGGCATTCAGAGTGAGAATGGAGGCAGCAGGTGTGGGGACATCATAGACACTGATTTGGCAGAATGTGTTTTATGACAAGATAGAATTGATGGAAGAGTCCCAGATGCTCCTGGGTCAAGCAGAAGGTGAGTCTGTTCCCAAGACTACAAACACAAGCAGAGAAATAGGGTGAAGAAGGAGCTGAGAATTCTGCTTTTAAATATACTGAGTTTAAGGTATATATCCAAAGATACCTAAGGTTTTATTTAGTAAAGCTGCAAAGGACACTAAAAAAATTTTCTAGTCCAAACTTACTTGAGATGAGGAAACTTAGACCAACATGTCAGTTTGGTGGTTTGCAAAAGGAATTGAATTCTTAGTAGAAGGTCCTGTGTCCAAGTTCATGTCCATCATAATCAGAGGTGATAACACATGATCTGGCTCATTATAAAAGTACATATCTAGATTGTCACACAATCAGGCCTTAGTATGAAAATCAGATCATAACATATCAGGTCTTCAAAATACTGTTGTTTATTTTGGAGAGCAGGTCACAGCTAATGAACTAACGTGTAAAACCTCTCTTCTTCCCTCCCTTCCTTCCTTCCTTCCTTCCTTCCTTCCTTCCTTCCTTCCTTCCTTCCTTCCTTCCTTCCTTCCTTCCTTCCTTCCTTCCCCCCTTTGTTCTCTTTCTTAAAGCATTGGCCTCTTTTCTAGCTTCTTCCAGCTCTTCCTCCTTGTCTAAAGCACAAACTTTTCTCTCTGAAGCAAAAAGTCCCTAGCAGACTCACTCTTTTTAGAGTTTCCACCAGCTGCCTATGACCTAGTTAACCACTGATTTCCAACTGAGGCAAGTTTAGTGAAAGTCCCGCAGGCCCTCTCAGAGGGAAGCTCGCATTCAGTTTGTGGTGTCTGAAGAGCTGTGAGCAGGTGCCCAGGGTCTTGGCGTCTGCCTCAGCATGGGTAATTTATGAGTCCCCAGCAAGTCAGCGAGAGGAGGAGAGATCCCGGATAGGGGACCCTGCTAATTGGCCCTTTCAGTTCCTGGCAGGCACTACTGGTGGGAAACTCCCTGGGCTCAGACTTCTTATGCCCTTTTCAAAAGGTAGAGAGACAGCTTAGGTCGACAAATTAAAAAAGCAAACAAGTGGGAAAAGCCCCCAATTCTAGGGAGAGGCTGTCGGTGGCTTCACCCAGCTGCATGGCCATCTCCTGATTACGGAGGAGCCGTGAGCCTGATACAGGCTTTTGCTTTGTGCAAGCTGAAAGAAAGAACACATTTCCTGCTATAGACAGAGGAGTCAGGCCAATTGATTTAAACTCACATGTATCTGATTTACGAATTCAGCAGCTACGTGGAGCTCAGGTGCAGCATGGCGAAGCCCAGAGAGGGTAGTCACCACGCCTCAGTTCAACTCTGGTCTGCAGTTTGGGGGTCCATACAAGGAGCCAGAGCTGAAGATACTCTGGAAAAGTCGCCACAGGGAACTTTATGATGAGGTGCAAAAGCTTAAAGAGGACTGATAACACATTGTTTTTCTGCCCCTATCTACTTCTAGGATCTAGCAGTATGATAATGGGAATGGCCTTTATCCTGGTTACACTGTTAATTGCCATTTTCTTGCCCACTTTCTACCAATACCCCAGTATCTACCTATGTTGTTTATTTGGCCCAGCTTATCAGTACAAAAGTGATGTTAACTGGGGCAGGGGATGTGTGAGTGGATGTCCTTGTGAAATGATTCATGCACTTTGTTTTTGTAAATAGCCTTTTGCTCAAAGAACCATTGGAGGACCAGTTAGTTTTGGTAGAAACCAAGGACTTACAGGACTAGCATTCTCTCCTGGAGTTTGAAATAGAGAATTAAAAAAAACAACAACAACAAAACCCCCCAAAAACCACAAGCTCAGTTATAACAGCAAGTGAAAATACTTTAATTTCCTTCAAAGATTTTCAAACCCACATTGGCTAGTGAGAATAAGAAAAAAGATTGGATATTTGCATTGATTGGGGTTATAAGACATATTCAGAATAAAAATTGAGTTGGATCAGAAGCTAAATACCTTTATAGAAGGGACTAGTTATTTTCTTTTTGATGGCATTATTGACAAGAAATGCTGGATGCAGTGTGGGTGATGAGCTAAGAGCTATTAGATTTGAAAATAATCTCTTAACTTTGTCTGACATTATGCTTATCATGTATCATTTAAAACCATTTTTTTTTTTGTATTTCTCATCTTATGTGTTCTTCACAACAAAACTGAAAATAGGGGCACCTGGGTAGCTTAGTTGGTTAAGCATCCAAATTCAGCTCAGGTCATGATCTTACAGTTTGTGAGTTCCAGCCCCTCATCAGGCTCTGTGCTGACAGCTCAGAGCCTAGAGGCTGCTTCATATTCTGTGTCTCCCTCTTCCTCTGCCCCTCCCCCACTTATGCTCACTCTCTCTCTTTCTCTCTCTCAAAAATAAACATTAAGAAGCCTGAAAATAATATGAATAACTATAACTATTAATAACTCTATAAATATAATTAATTACTGTAATTCCTAATATTTATTGAGTATCTACAGTGTACCAAGCATAATGCTAACAAATTAATACTTACTTTTTAACAGTAAAAGCCCTAAGACTAATAGGTATTAATTCAATTTAAATTTGGCCTGCTTTTGGGGAGAAGGTTTATAAATGTGTGTGAAAAACTTGGGTTCTCAACTCAAGCTTTGACTAATTTAACCATCTGTGAGCTAGCTACTTAATATTTTTGGGCCTCAGTTTCCTCCTCATAGACAATGACTCATTCCCATGACCCATCCGAATATATAAGAAGCTTTCACATGTGCTATTCCATTTTCTCACCCCAGCTGTGTGAAGTAAGTGTCCATTTTACAGATGAAGAAACTGAGGCCTAGAGAGACTAAGAAAGTTGCTCAAGGTCACAGAGCCAGTAAATCTACATGCCTGGATTTGAATTCCAGGTTTCTGATGCCAGATGCTATGACATTTCTCCTTCATCTTGCCCTCTTAAGAGGTATTTCAAAGGTAAACACATTAGGATTTCACCTGCATGATGTTTGGTAACCTGAATAATAATCTGCATTTTGTCAGGAACATAAATAGTGAGGAAATTTGCTTTTGAGAGCATGGCTTTGGAGTGCTCCAATGGATTGAAAACCCTAGCTCCTGTGTTTCTGGCTGAGGCCAATCTCTTAAGCCCTCAGCCTCTGTGTCAGCTTCTACATGTGGTAGTTATAGCAAGATCTCCTGCCCGGTATCATGGGGAGGATTAAATCTGAGGCCTTAAACAGGCACATGAAAAGATGCTCAATGTCGTGTCCTCATCAGGGAAATACAAATCAAAACCACACTCAGATATCACCTCACGCCAGTCAGAGTGGCCAAAATGAACAAATCAGGAGACTATAGATGCTGGAGAGGATGTGGAGAAACCAGAACCCTCTTGCACTGTTGGTGGGAATGCAAATTGGTGCAGCCACTCTGGAAAACAGTGTGGAGGTTCCTCAAAAAATTAAAAATAGACCTACCCTATGACCCAGCAGTAGCACTGCTAGGAATTTACCCAAGGGATACAAGAGTACTGATGCATAGGGGCACTTGTACCCCAATGTTTATAGCAGCACTCTCAACAATAGCCAAATTATGGAAAGAGCCTAAATGTCCATCAACTGATGAATGGATAAAGGAATTGTGGTTTGTATACACAATGGAGTACTACGTGGCAATGAGAAAGAATGAAATCTGGCCCTTTGTAGCAACATGGCTGGAACTGGAGAGTGTTATGCTAAGTGAAATAAGCCATACAGAGAAAGACAGATACCATATGTTGTCACTCTTATGTGGATCCTGAGAAACTTAACAGAAACCCATGGGGGAGGGGAAGGAAAAAAAAAAGAGGTTAGAGTGGGAGAGAGCCAAAGCATAAGAGACTGTTAAAAACTGAGAACAAACTGAGGGTTGATGGGGGGTGGGAGGGAGGGGAGGGTGGGTGATGGGTATTGAGAAGGGCACCTTTCGGGATGAACACTGGGTGTTATATGGAAACCAATTTGACAATAAATTTCATATACTGAAAAAAAATCTGAGGCCTTAGCTCAGTTTCTAGCATTATTAGAGCACTGGATCAACGTTAGTTATTACTGTCATGATAACACAGAAGGGCCCTAAATGCCTAGCCACATGGAGTCTGCCTGCTTTGGAGATATGACCCAATACTCACTTCAGGAAGGGAAAAAGAGTCAGAGGAGCTACAAGGGCTAGAGTTCCATAGGAAAGAAAGTCCATTCTTTTCCTCTGGATCCTACTTGGTTTTCTACTTCTTCCCTAACTGAACACCTTTGCTTTGGAACACTTACTCCATGACCCAGCTAAGGGGAGGGGCTACTAGCAGAAGATGGAGTTTTTGGTCATGTTAAATTAAGTTATGCCATTGTAGTGTCAAAAAGAAGTAAAAGAAAAAAAAATTTCCTCCAATCACATCATTTCATGCCATTAGAGAAACTGCCAACGTTTCCATAAGGTAGCTCTGGGCTTATGTACTGTCCACATATTGATTTTTTTTTCTCCTAAATTATTGACTAGGTGTCTCCAGCACATTGTAAAGTGTCTACAGAGGTGCAGTGACACAGTGGGGGTCATTCTTTAAATCTTCTTAAGCACTGGACACATTTTCCTGTCTTTGTGTATCTAGAGCTGTAATTTTAATAAAAGTAAGAAGGTAGAAGAGGGAAAAAAAAAAAAAAGGCCAGACACAGCCCAAGATCAAGATTCTCTTTCTCTTGCAATCTCCTTTGGAATTTCTCAAAGTCCAAAATGCAATTAATCACTCCTGTGAGGAAATTTGGAAACGATCAATACATTTCATCATTGCTTTAATTATCCTTAAAACTGTTTGAGGGCCAAAGTTGCCTGCTTCGGGAAAATAAATAAATAAACAGAGTCTTCATTAACACTCCACTCACTCTTCCTTTCACCCAAAGTAGGGCAATGGACAAAAGCACAATATACATAAGGAATTATTTTTCTTCTTTTCCCCTCTTCCTCCTCCTCCTTTCTCCCTTTCCCTTTCTTCTTCAATTCCCTTTCCTTCCTTCCTTTTCCTCTCCCTCTTTCCCTCTCTCCTTCCCTTCCTTGTGAGGAAATTAGAAGATAGTTTTCTTTTTTAAATTATTTTAGAGAAAGAGAGAGAGCACATACATGAGTGGGGGAGAGGGACAGAGGGGGAAAGAGAGAGAGGATACCAAGCCGGATCCACTGCTCAGTGTGGAGCCTGATGCAGGGCTTAATCCCATGTCACTTGGATCATGATCTGAGCCAAAATCAAGAATCAGACACTCAACCGATTAAGCCACCAGTTGCCCCCAAAGGTAGTTTTCTTAAGGGCTTTAACCAGCAGGTGACACGGCACTGAGCACATAGACTAATTCTTGAATTTAGTGAGAGGGGAGGATGGTGGAGGTGATTAGGCAGTGGGATTAAGTTCCAGAATTTGCTAAATGCATTCTTCAGTGTATTCATGGGAAGGAGGGGTACCAAGACAAAGGCACCAGGTAGACCACAATGAGCAGATGATGCAGCAATGTGCATGGAAATTTTAAAGTTTAGACCCTCTACTTGGGAGCCAAGTTTTTTGTTTTCTCATTTTATAATAAACTAAAATAACACAGATACAGCTGCCCACATACACATAAAATACATGACTTAGTTAACTTGCTATAAGACAGTACTCCTGACTCACCACCCAGGTCAAGGAATAGAACTTTGCCATCTATCCCAAGCAGATTTTCAGTGGGCTGAGTCCCAAGTCAGCCTCTTCCTCCCTCCAAAAATGATCACTTTCATACTTAGTAATTATTTCTATGCATTCATTTATGGTTTTATTACCCAAATGTGTATCTCCAGATTAGCTTAATTAGTCTTGCCTATTTTTTTTAACTCAGTATGTCTTTATTGGTCTACAAATTCTGCCTTCATCCCTTTCTTGCCTTTATGAGTTAGCTGTTGAAAATCTGGCTTGTTTGACCTGTACAGTTTCCTACAGTCTCTGTGCTGCTGAGTGCACACTCATGGTGCAGTTCAGCATGTTCTTCTGTCCTTAGGACTCCATACTAATTGGCAGCTGAATCCAGAGAATGGATCAGACTTAGGCTTGAGTCCCTTGAGTCAAGCTCCTTTGTATGTATCTACTAACAAATAAAGTAAACACATCTAAACTGCTATATATGGCTTTGCTTTACAGTTTTATTTAACTTTGATTTGGAGATAGTGATGTTTTATGTGTTGCCTTCAACTCATTTCCTACTAAAAACAATTTTTAAAAAGCACTAATTTACTCCTTTATTCATTTCACAGATATTTATTAAGTTCCTGTTAGATACCAGTGATACCCCCAAACATACCACAAACAACATGTTCTCATGTATTTTATTTTCAGTTGACGAGAGACAACATATAAACAAATAAATTCATAACTAAAATGTTGGGTGATGATAAGCAGTTCAAAGAAAACAAAAAAACAAAGCAGGGCAGGGTCAGGGAGATTGAGATGGGTGTTGGAAGAGAGCTATTATTTCATATAAGATGGTCAGAGAAGACTTTTCTAATTAGGTGACATTTGAGTAGAGACCTGCTTCCAGTGAGGAAGTGAGCCAGGCTAATATTTGTGGGAAGAACATTCCAAGAGCAAAGCCCTGAGGGAGACTGTTCTTGAAGGCTTGAGGAATGGCATAGGGGGCCATGGTAACCCCATGAATATTCATGGTAATGCTGTGAAAATGGGAGTGACTAGAAAGAGATGAGATCAGAACATGAAATATTTATCATCTGTTCATTCAGCAGAGCTTCATTTAGAGCTTCTGCATATCTGGATCCTAATTCCGTGCACAGTTCTAGAGAAAGGTATGGAAAAACATGTTATTAGGACTCAAGAAGAACATGTTCAGCAATCAGGAGTTTGAAGATAAATACTGATTGAGTCACTATTACATATTTCTCACTTACATGCAAATAACTACGGTTTAAGGCAGCATGCAATAGGTGTCACAGCATTAAAAGTCTTTTAGAATACACCAGAAAGTATTTTTCTGATTGTGGCAGTAAAAAAGCTTCCAAAAGGAGATAGCGGTTGAGTTGGGCCTTGAGAAGAAGTAGGATTTTTGAAGTCAGAGGTAGGAGGGGAGACTGTAAGTGGAGGAAATGCCATGAGTAAAAGTTCAAAAGCAGGAAGACAAGAGCATATTCTGAGCATGGCCAGGGGGTCCATTCGACAGGACTTGTCAAAGGAGTCATGGACTGAAAAGACAGGTTGAGGTTCAACTGTGGATGGGCTTGAATGCTATGCTAAAGAGGTATATGCTTTAGAAAGGGGAAACCTAAGAAAAAGATTTGATATAGCAAATACTTTGGTTAAAATGGATTAGGCAGGATTGGAGAAAAAAGAGGCAGTGTTTAAAAGAGGAATTCACAGAACAATACCCAGCCTAATGTATCAATCCAGAGCTGAGGGGCTAAGGACCTAATAAGGATAGAGCAAATTTAATTTAAAGGGCACACTGAAGACACACTGAGTTTCAACTAGGACTTCAGTAGTGAAGAATAGGAGAGGTGGGCATGTGCTGTAACTAAGATTTACACAACTAAGAGTTAAGTATCTGGGACTATCCATCATGATGCAGATATAGGCATATATATTTACATATGCGATGTATAGATGTATATATTGGAAATATTTGCCAATTCCCTGCTTTTTCTTTCATTTTGCTTGCTTTCTTCCCCTTTCGAATTTAGGTGCTTTCCTTTGTCCCTAGATTCCTGAAGCTTCTTACTAGCACAATTTAATCTTATTCTGACCTTCTAGATAAGTCCTTGTAGGGTCTGGATTTTTCTGATGTTACCACAAAACACATTTCAGAACTTAATTGTCCTTAGTGTCTTTTTTTACAGCTCTGTTTTCCAAAGTGACAATTATTTATAATGAACTATATAGTGGTAATAAGTTTAATAAACAGCATTTTCTTAATATATATATATATATATATATATATATATATATATATATATATTCCTGCTGACAACACTGCTTAGATTCACTAGAAGTTTCAGGAACTAGTGAAGATAAATACAAGACATAAGGACATTCTGGGACTTTTCACTCTTTCTGAATCACTCAACATAGGTAACCATCCATGATACAATAATCCTGCAGGGAAACACAATAACTTGGTTAAGAAAGCAGCCCTGGAACCACATTGCTTAGACTGTAATTCTACTTATGTCTTTAGCAACTGTGATATTGGGCACATATCCTGAGTCTCAGTTTCCTCATTCTGTAAAGTAGAATAATTATTTTAATTACATTTTTCTGTAGTAAGGATTAAACAGTGTTAATATATGAAAACACTCAGAGCTGAGATGGGTAAAGCAAGCATTCAACAAATATTAGCTGTTTTCTTATATAAGTAATCCATTCATTGAATTTTATTCATCATTAAACACCTGACCTTGGGTCCTTGGGTGGCTCAGTTGGTTAAGGGTCTGGTCGTAATCTCACAGTTCATGAGTTTTAGCCCTGCATCCGGCTCTCTGCTGTCAGTGCCCAGCCCACTCCAGATTCTCTCTCTCTCTCTCTCTCTCTCTCTCTCTCTCTCTCTCTGCCCCTCCCCCACTCTCTCTCTCTCTTTCAAAATTGAACATAAAAAACAAAAACAAACAAACAAAAGAAAACAAAAAACCCCACCTAGCCTTCTTCCTAACAGTAGCAAATTAAGATGCCTATGAAAAGCAACTTTCTAGGTATGGCCCTGTGTATCCTAAAACCCATAATTCACTATGGTAGGTGTACAAAATTAACTTCAATCTTGATCTTTGATTAAATCACCAATACTGCTACCAAGTTCTGATTCTGTCATTAACAAAGTGTACAACTGGGGACCAGACATTTCACCCCCTTGGACTTTAGGTTTCCCATCAATAAAATGAAGGAGTTCTATGGAAGCCCTTTAAGTTTCCTTTCAGTTTGGCCTCTGTGTTTTTTTTTTATTATTGTTTTAATCTTTAGACAAAGTATAGAGGATATAGGAAAAAAAATTTAGCAAAATGACTTGCTTGTCAAATTCCTTCAGTGAAAATATAAACACACACACACACACACACACACACACACACACACACACACACAAGCATGCCATGGACAGTGTTCTCTTTGTTTAACACATCTGTGTTGCAGGAAGTTGAAGTCGTTTCCTGTTCTTATTGTGTCAGGTGGGACTGATTATATAAATTTTGGTACATAGACTTTCTGATCTGTTTGGCTTTTCTCTTTAAGTAAATGCAGGTTGACATGAGAGAAGATTACATTTGCCATATTTCTTCTTGTATATATTCCTGGTCTGGAAGAACAACTGTAGGGTAAGAAAAACGAAGAATACATTTCTGTCCCTCAGAAACAATGCTAACAGAGCCATGAGGTAAGACATGCATAGGTATCCATGAGACCTAAAACCAGTAATAGATAAAACCAAACTGAGAACTTACCCCAAAACTATCTAAATAACTGCAGGAGGGAACAAATACCACCTCTTAGGTCTCTGTTAGCACTAAGACTTATGTGCTGCAAGTAATTAAGACCTCCTGGCATTCATACCCATTTTAGACATTCTTTCGGACCCAGTACTTGGCAAATCCTATCTCTACCTAACAGTAGGATGAGTTACATCAGTGAGAGGCCTCTTCCTTTGGAGCTATTTTTAAAGAATCTTAAAACTGAAAGCATGATAGAGTCATTGACCTGCAGAAGGAGTGATTGCCCTACTTTATGAACTTTACCAACCTCTTCAGCCCTTACATGTGAGTGTCCTATGTCCTTGCTGGTCTTTCAAACTCTACTTCTGACTCCTGGTATCCTGAAGCATCTCATTCCATAAAATCCAAAGCTACTTTTGAGAGGATTCTTCTTTATCCTTGGCTGAATTATATTTCCATGTCGCTGTCATTGATCTTAATTTCATACACCAGAATTCCACCGGAGAAAGTCAAATTTCTCTTCCATATGATAGGATTCATATATTTGAGGCAGACTAGAGTTCTTGACTTTTCTTGGCCTTAACTTGAAGAATTCCCAGCAGGCAGAGTGAAACAAAGTCTCTGCCATGTGGAGGCAGGCTAGGAGTTCGAGAGGAGAGCAGCTTCAGAGCGGGCTGGATACAAAGATGAATAAAGCATATCATGCAAAATGGACAATTTAATTCATGAAAATATTTGTTTATTTGCTTTTTGTTACTGCATATCCTTTATATATGTTAATTAAATAGTTTAGCCTGGTCTCAGTTTTGGTACAGAGTACTGAAAAAAAAGTGACCTGTCATTTTTGGGGGATGGAGCATTATAGAGGGAAGCGCTAACACTGGAAGACAACATGATTTTGCCATAATTCATTTGGCAGCTGGTGAGGAGAGGGAGTGCCAGTGGGCAGATTGCAGGAAGTACAGATCATGTGTACATGGTGCTTCATCCTGTGAAGCAGGAAGTTCTGCTTCTACCTGGTGCTTCTTCATCACTATATGGTGCTTCTTCCTGTCCCAGCATCTTAGCTTATGACCTTTTTTTTTCTGTATACTTAGTATTTTTTTAAAAGGAGTCTGGTGGTACTAGTCAAAGCTAAAGTCTCCATCTGCCTAATGAATTAGCTAATTTAAAAGCTTCTGGGTACCAACTCGGGCAAAATTATCAAGTATGATGTTCAAGATGTGCCTATACAGCACACACACACACACACACACACACACACACACACACCCCGTACACACACAATGGAGAAATGGGAGTATTCTTTCTTTACATCCTTCAGGATACAAGCTACCTGTTAGAAGGTTTCACATATACTTAGCCTTTTTATAAATTCACATACATTGTCTTTCCCCTTTAAGTGAAAATCTCCCTCATTTTCTTGCCAAGTTATATGCCCATAAGCAGGGATAGCCCAGTAATCTTAAGCAGACATGTTTGAGGAGAGCTTGACAAGATGAATGCTGAATTGTATTTCTATTTATTTCCTTTTGAAGGGTCCAGAGCCAGTCGAAGGTGCTTCTTATACTTTGGATTCATGAATCTGTCCCCAATTTTTCTCTGTCATTGATTGCATTACATTCTTCACTTCCCAATTAAGGATTGATTCATAATAATAAAGTCATATTTGCAAGTATAGGTAAATTGAAATAATTTTTATGTGTGTATATATATACATGCACATATATATAAATTCAAGTATATGAATAATTGAAATGTGAATTGATATAAATTATTTATTTTTCTCTTAGCATCTCTTTGAAAGTATAGGAATAGAGATTAAAAGAGAGAATGGGATGCTTTCTGGAAGAAATGCTACAATGCCACAGTGATGGTATCTGGGTGGCTGATGGTAGGCACTAGGAATGTGGGCAGGAGGGCATCTCAGCTGTGCTCAGGTGAAGGCCTGGGCTGTGGTCCATGCAGAGCCCTTCATAATCCAAGGGAAGAGGTGGAATGAGACCCTTGCCATACCTCCTTGTGTACTGCCTTCCACCAGCCAGAGAGCACAAAGGATCCAGGGCTCCTGCAGGTGATTGAAAAGAAGAGCTGATTTTTAAGCATTTTACTTTAAAACGTACATTTCCTTCTGTTTACATCTGCATATATCTTCCCACTGATGTGGCAGCTTAAATGCTTTATTTACTTTTTAAAGCTCTACAATTGGCTTTTAAGTTGTGGTTACAGCTCCTGTCCTTTTCCAGATGCGATCCAATTGTACACAAACACATAAACAATTAAAATGGCGAGATGAGGTGGGGAAAAGGGCAATAAAAATGGTCAGAGTCAATTAAACCAGTGAAATAAAAAAAAATTAAACCGTGGAATGGTGTACACAATAACCCATATTTTATTATTTTCCCCTTACAACATTGTAAAAAATACATAAGCCCTTGATGTATGTACGTTTCCTTGAGAAAGGTGCTCTATGGCTCAGAGGCGGATTGGCGGCATGTGATGTGGGCAGCTGTAAGGTAACAACATGTTTTCCCATAAAAAGCAGAGGAAATAGGCACATAAATTCCATATAAACTGTCAGTGTGTCAGCTATGCTAACACTAGGGAAGCTGGTGCCCTGGAGCTACGCTAACTTATGCACCTTCATTTTTCAAACACACACTTCTTGAATTCACAAAGTGAAGCTGCAGTCGGGCTGCTTTCTTTCCTCGTCGTCTTCTTCTTCTCCTCCCATCTTGCAATCGCTCCCTCCCCCACTCCTTCAGATATCTCTTGCTTTATGAAAGGAATGGCAAAGGACAAGAATAAAAGAGAGGAGAGAGTGTCAAGAAGTGATCTTTACATATAGTTGCCATCTTGGGCAGTATAGCACTTTCTGGGTCCTTTTTGTTAACAGCCAAACCTCTTTGAATTAAATCTAAAGAGCATCTTGGTGCACAGTCTGTGGTTGAAAAGGTCAGGAGCACAGAGGGGACTCAGAATAATTCTCCCTCCTCCTCCCCTTTCCCTGCTCTCTCCTTCTCCCCCCTCTTCCTCCTCCTCCTCCTCCTCCTCATCCTTCTCCTTCTTCTCCTCTTCCTCTTTCTTCTTCTGCTTGTTCCCCTTCCTCTTCTTCGTTGTTTTGCCATTTATTGGTCCTTTGGAA
The DNA here is from genome assembly GCF_018350175.1 of Felis catus. Classification (NCBI taxonomy): domain Eukaryota; kingdom Metazoa; phylum Chordata; class Mammalia; order Carnivora; family Felidae; genus Felis; species Felis catus. The sequence continues at coordinate 62,077,371 of NC_058379.1, read as the reverse complement.
GTGACTTCTAGGATATAAATAAATTTATTTGAGAATAGCACCCAGGAGATAAACACACTTTTCTCTTGCTGGTAACTCTGTGTATACAATTATTGAAAGTTAGCACCAACAATCTGAATTCAGGGTCATTTGTCAAAGTGAAGCAGAATCAGAGATTCTGCCTCTTTCCTGGGATGGTCCAGGTTTGCTGATGTGTGTATGTGTTGGGGGGGGGGGGGTAGTGGATTACGGTTTCACATTTTTTTACTCCTACTTTCAGATTTCTCTATTTGAAATATTTTGGTAGTTATTGTTTGAAACTGTAACACAGACTAATTACCCGAACTCAAAATTTTCCTTGTATTATGACAGTTGACTGTGTGTTTAATTCAACCATGTAGCGTCTCATTGTCCAAGACTCTGATGTTACATGTGAACAGGTTTCCTGAGCAGCCTGGGCTTACATTTGTCAGCTCATAGGGGCTCAACATCTTTATCCTACAGCATTATAAGGCTATTGTGATTACTAAGTGATATACTAAGTGTGAATAATATATAAGGAAAGATTTCATTTTGTCTTCAGATATGAGGAGTTGTTGAGTCTTCGACAAATTCTGATTCAGGATTTTGAAGTCGTGTTTAGACTCACTTGAATCAAAATATACTTACCCTTTTCTACTTAAATAAGGAGTTCCAGGGTCCAAAAATTTAAAATGTGTCCAACAGTCTGTCTTATCCAGGAATTTGACAAGGTTAATATGACGGAAAGCAGAAAACAAATAAAAAAGGCTATGAGTACAAATCACTTCAAAGGAATAAATAAAATAAAATAAATAGGATGATCCACAGTCATTATTTTTGCACATTAGCAATGCATTGGCTTTCAACTGTGTCTTTTACACTGATATCTAAACATCCATGGTCATATTCTGTGTATCAACTCAGCTCAGATCCATTCCTGTTATGGTTTGGCCATTAATAAAACCCTATAATTCTTTTTTTTCCCTTTATACTACTTGTCAGAATCAATCTCAGATAGCAGTGGACTTCTAAGAAACACATATCCAAGACTGCCAACAAAAATCATTTAGATGTGATAAGACCTAATCACTTATTAATTAATCGCTCTGCATGACAAGATCATGATTAACATTTGCTTCATTATCATGCATACTGAGAAACTGAGACACAAAGATGATATTGGACTTTTCATGGGTATCTAGAAGAAGTAACTGCATCAGGACTTTAATTTCAAACTATGGATAATTCTATCTATAGCTCATCTTGGTATTAATCTCTAAGGTCTTTCACACATTTGTTTGTTCATAATCCTAAAACAGATTAAGCTAAGAGGGAGGTATGGTGTTTACCATAATAATTCAGGATTAAAATGATAATAACCTTTAGAGTTAAAGAAAAATAAAGCTGGGAGAGGATCAATAGTGAATCCCAGTGATTTGCCTCTCTTTCTCTGTATTTCTCAGGTCTCCATTTCAATCTACTTGTGTACTGGAAAGCCAACTTCTTACTTCAGAGTCAGCTTTGCATGTGGGGCCTCTCATGTTCCCAGCAGGCATATCTTGCACTGCTGTCGAACCAAAATGGTTTAAGTTTAATTATCTAGATACATTGCTCTCTGCAGTAACCTCAGTATTGTTCTCACTGTAATCTACCACATTATTAATGCCAGATTTTTCCTATTAGCTTTTAAACTGTTCTTTTACACTGAGTAGTTTGCCACCAAATTGTTACCAATAAAAATCCCCAAATGCCTAAAGGTTATTTTAAACACAGTGTGAGCAATGCTGGTTTCATTTCACCATTTATTTTGTTGAGTCATTATCGGTATGCATTGTGTGAACTTATTGTATGCATTTTTTATGCTGCTGGAATGGCAGTATATTTTTAACGATCCCATTTTAATACGACTGTCCTAAAAAAAAATCATTAAACCCAGGGTTTAACAAGGACTGTGCAAACTCCACCTATCCTCTCTCCTTGTGTCAAATATTGTGGAGTGATAACTTTGGGAACCTAATATATTTGGAAATCTTGGCTTCCATTTCTTTTAGAGCTATAATGCATACTAAAGGATGCTATAAAAGAACATTTTCCTTGCAGTAAGTGTTCTCTGCATCATATTCTCTAGTAGTCAGATAACCAAAGAGCTCAGGCGTAGAATAACCTTCTTTATAAATGTCAAAAAAATTTAGGCACATGGTACACACTTTAAGAAAACTTCTAAGTCATTGAAAATCTGATTCAAAACCTATCATAAAAACTAAAGTCATATTCTTACTAATATCATTTCTTATGGGTATTCACTCTAGCCTATGGCCGTGCCACTTCTAGCTAAAATCTCATCAGATTTTATAAACTAAACAAAATTAACTTGGTCAATATGAATGAGGATTTTTAATGGAAAAAGAAAAACAAAACAATTAGAACTGGGATAAGAAAATGTGTGGATGAATGTTTGTCACTTAGATAAGTATGTTGTGTTATACATGAACTCACTTTCCCAGAAGGTAAAAATGTGCTATAAGAGGACTTGATACTTTTGTAGGTTTGACTGAAGCTCTCCTAGTTCCTGGAATTATCTATCAATATTTTTTTCAGGGGTCCTGGGAAATATATTGGTTTGATATGATGTAATAAGGTTCTAATTCTAAGGAACATTTTAGAGTTTTTATTATTATCTTGGGGGCAAGTGTGTGCAGTAGGAAGGAAAGAACAGAGTAGTCCAGCCAACAGGCATGTCACTCATCCATTTATTCACCCACTCAGCCTTCCAACATGGATTCAAATTAATTAAATATTTATTGAGCACTTACTATGTGCCATGCTCCATAAGTAGCTTTCAAGTTATACCATCCAGTTAACAAGAAAGATGGACTCTATCCACAGGAAACATAGTTTTGCAAAGTGAATTTTTCCACTTGATAGGTAATATAATCAGGCATAAACATGTCAAGGTTACAAGAGTTCTTTCCAGTCATGACACGATCACACTCCAGAGCTAGAGGTTTGAAAGCTAGAATCTCTTAGGATTTGGTTCTCAAATTTTGATACATTATAAAAAAAAACTGCAGCCCCATCCAGGGCTACCAATCAGAATAGGAAGGTTAAGGGATGGGCAGTAGAGAGGGAGGCAGCAGTTTTCCCTGATGGTTCTGATGAACTCTGTGAGAAGCGCTGCCCTATTTGGAGGGGCTAGTGAGAGCGAGACAGACATATTTATCCTAGCTAAATAGCCTCGTTAGGAGAAGAAGAGAAAATTGAGAGAGTAATAAAGTGGGATCAGGACAGGGGTGAAGGTGCTACTTTAATCAGGATATGGTACTGGGGGCAGAAGGAGTAGCGAAGGGGATATACAGGAGAAAAGACTATCACTGTAAGTTCCTCCAAAAAAATCCAGATGCCATGTCTATTTGTAGAAGAGTTATTAAACCTCACCTTATGGCTGAACTTGCTGACCAATTCCTCTTTTCTGACAATGGCCTGGGAACTGAGGTAGTTTAGATCTACCTAAGTTTGCTCCCAGTTGATACAGTTCATGTGAAAACAAACGCTGGAAGGATGAGGCTTCAGCAGAGCACTCATCATTTCTGCATCTTTATCATTTCAGAGATGGCTCTCAAGTTTGTTTAAAGAGTTTGACCTATGGCAGCAATAAGAGAGTTATTTAGAGGGGGACTATAGTAGTGTCAGTGGTGGCTTGACAGTCACAGACCTGGTTTGAGTTCTTGCTCTAACACTATGTAACCATGTGACTTTGATGAAATTTACTCAATCACACTAAGTCCCTCATTGTTAAAAAAAAAAAAAAGGGGGGTGGGGGTAATTTGCCTTTTATATGGTTACTGAGATCCTTAAAAGAATTTTCCTAAGGTACTTGGAACAAAATAAATGGTAACTATCATTAAGCCTGTCTCCCTTCTATTCACAATAAAATGTATCCTTTAGGCCAGTGTTATGCAAGAATTAGCCCAATAAATTACTGGTGAATTGAATGATTATGCTAATTTCTTTGCTTTTACGTACTTTTACCAGCATATACAAATATAGTCACACTTCTTGTTGGTTGACAGGTAATAGAGACATGTAATTCAGCCACCTTGAAAGTGGCTGTATTTTGATGATAGCTGGAAAGAGTGTTCTCTGGCAGAGTAGGTACCATCACTTTGTAAATCATCAAAAAATGGAGCAGGATAAAATGTTTGATGGGATTTTCATGGCATTATCATATAGATTACAACATAAAGAAGAGTTTGAATGTATCTGAAGAAGTGTTTCAGGATTTACATAATGAATTAAAATAAAAAGGCAGACTTAGATCTGAATCCTTTAACCAATATTCATCCATAGCAGAGTCAATGGTCTTCACTGAATTCCATCTGCATGGAAGGGATCTGATGTCTCTTGTTAATGGTGCTAATGGTGGAAAAATATCTACAATCTAGAAATAACACAATGTTCTTAACCTTTAGAAGGACAGATAAATTGAAGGAATTCAGTTACTGAACTATCTCTAAACAATATAAAATCTCATATATATCAGGTAAACTGTATAGGTAGGTTGTTGGCCAAATTGTGGAATTAAAAAAAAAATTGAGTCATTACAGTACTAAACACTTTCTTGTAAAAATGCTTCCTTTCCCAAATGCTCATAGAATGGTCTTTCTGAATTCCCACTGTATATCTCCCCAATAAGATCTTTCTATCCCAACTACATCTTTCCTTATTCTTCAACCTTCTTAAATTTTATCTAACTTAAAGGATAAATCTAACTATATAGGCTTTATAGCAACTAAAAATTAAAGTTGCTGATGCACATGGATGTCATTCTACAGGGAGAGCATTTACATTTGAATGTGTGTCTCAATGCAGAGGTGAAGCTCTGATTGCAGGGAACTAACTTTTGCAGATCACTTAGGATTATGCGTATTTCTCTAATGCCCCCCATAATATACAGCCACCTTCTTACCCAATATGTAGAGCTAGCCCTAGGTCTGAGATAGGACCTCAGTTGGATAACCTGCTTATTTGTTTGTTTCTTTGTGTATGTGTAGATGTATGTATGTATTATACTGAAGAGGTGACCAGGAGTGGTGTCCTCATTGGTGAGATGTTTTCTTTGGTAAAGTGATTGCTCCACCAGAGAACGGGGATAACCTTCTTGCCCAGATAGAGGACAACTGGTTGAAACAGGCACATGTAACAGATACAACTGAGATTCAGGAAGGGATGGTTTTCATCAAAATGGTTACATTGAACCTGGAGGGGAAACCAGAAACAAAATTCAGCACTTGTCAGAGTTGATTTATGGCTATCAAATAGGTGCAGATATCAGTAGGAGGGTCTTACAACAAATGAAAAAATACAGGCCTTGAAAAAATGTGAAGGTAGGGATAGAAGAGAACAATAAGAAGCCCCCTAGGGGCACCTGGGTGGCTCAGTTGATTACGCAGACTTGGGCTCAGGTCATGAACTCACAGATTGTGAGTTCAAGCCCTGATGACAGTGCAGAGCCTGCTTGGGATTCTCTCTCCCTCTCTCTCTCTCTGCCCCTCCCCGACTTGTGTTTTTTCTCTTTCTCTTTCTCTCAAAATAAATAAATAAAACTTAAAAAAAAAAAAAGAAGTCATCCAGAAGTGGCCATGTAGTTAGCTTTATTGAATACATTTGCTCTTGATTTAGGGTGTAGTTGCCAGGTTATGGGGTTAGAACTAGGTCATCTCTTTCATTTCCATGATTTATTTCTTTTGTGATCTGATGGTTATAGTCAGTTCCTAAATGAAAATGTAACATTTTCTTCACTTGGAGCTCACCAAGCCGATTTATAATTTGTCAGATTTGGTTTTGTGCAATTGTAATACATTGGTTAAAAAAATACTCTAAGCACCCAATTCACAAATAAATATGCACAGCTTATACATTTAACATGTTGACATTCCTAACAGGTGTGCAGAAACTTGACTTTAAACTTGTGAGATAGCTTGTTATGGGAATTGAATTACTTATTATCCAAGGCATTACTTGCTATATACTTACGTATTTCCTTATGTTTTTACTAGTGAACTTCTATTGCTCTTTTATTATTAATAAAACTTTCAAATGATTAAGTCTAATCTCTGGAGCAAGATTTTAAGTATTTTGAGGGAGAGGCATTATTGTAAACTTCTTGGTGTCTATGAAGCACCAAATTGGTTCTTTTTATAGCATGTGTTCCATATATATTTGCTGTGAATAGTATGTGCTCAATAGACATTTGTTGCAAATAGACAGTACTTAACATGTAATTGCTCAATGAGTGTCCAGAAATTATAGGAACTTAGGTTCAAATCCTGCCTCTGGCATTAAAATTGAACAATGACATCGAGTTCATGAATAGAACTGATTGTGACTTCTATTTAATTTTAATTAGTTCAGGAAATGGATTCATACCTGAATTCCATTTATTCTTTTATAGAAGAATTATTGAACAATACCTATTATATTCGGGCTCTATGTAGGAGCCTATATACCAAAAATGAAAGTTAAAGTGAAATGCTTAGATTCATTGTGATATCAGTAGCATTCATACCCTACCCCTTCTTAAATGGCTGTCTGTAGCTTTCAGAATACATTTCATCTCTGGTATTTGAGAATCTGCTTACTTACTCCCCAACATATATGTTCAATCAAGCCACCACAGAGTCCTTAGCATTCTTTAAACACTCATGTTTACTTTCATTGCCATATAATTGATCACATAGAAGAAACATGGTACACTGTTATAGGGCTCACTTTAAAGCAAGATGGATCAGTTCCAAGGTGTGTCACATATTTTGTAACCTAGGTTGATGAATATTGACTTTCAGGGTTGTGATGAAGATCAGAGATAAGATACAATATGTCCAGCATAGAATCTAGACAAAACTTAACCTGATAAATACAAATCTATTTATGAGGACAACTGGTAAGAAATAAGGTCATATCCAGATAATTTAGGTAGGTGACTACCTAAGCTAAAGAAAGAACTACACACACAGCCTCCCCTTACTTTATTTTCTCATACAGATTTCTTCCCTGAACAGCTCAAATCCCAAATTTTCTGGACCCAGTGACTTACACTGTGCATGTTTATATTATTGATTTACATTGCTTTAACTACTAAAGTTAAACAAGAGTTCAAAAATACTAATAGATTCAGCATAATTTTTTTTATTTGACTGTTTACAAGAAAGATGATCCAAAAGACACACTTTGGCTGTTCCAAGAACCTAATTCATGAAGTTTTTATTAAAATGAAGGAGGTCGTCAAATTGTATAAATCAGGGGGAGGAAAGATAATAGGGTGAAAAAGAAAAGGCTCTTTTGAAGACCTTGATCATTTTAATTCCATTTATCCAGCATCTACTATTTGTCAGATTTTTCTTCATTTCCTGCTGCTTAGTTTCAGACCTTTGGTTTCTTTAATAAAGTAGGAAGATTGTGGTCTGATCAATTGTAGCAAAGCCGAGTGGAGTCCTAAGGTAATTTTCAGGTAAGTTGAAGCAAGAAATAAAAAGCAAAACTCTCTAAACTGAAGTATATAACTCTCTAAATAAAGCATTTTTAGGGTCTAAAGTCTCTAGGTGATGCCCTCAATTCCCAACTAGACTGTATATAGAGACCTGTCCTGAGCACAGAAATTCTAAAGGAGAAAATGAGACTGTGTGTAACTCCTGACCTTGACCTCATCCCCTTCCCTTTTAAAGATGGGGATGAAGCTCCTCAAATAGACTCTGGCCCAGATGAGAAAGAACAATCAATGTCTCAGCTACAAGAGGTTTCTCTGGGGTTAATCTTGCTAGTTATTGAAAGCCACCAGGACAATTGCTATTCACTCTTTTCTTAAGGGAAAGAGGACTCCATATCTTACTGTTGTCTTGGAAAAATCCGTAGTCAGTCACAGTACCATTTTACTGCCATCTAACTTCAGGGAGGCAGTGAGGTACAAAGACAAGTGAACAAGCAAACAAACAAACAAAATGTAAGGCAATCAAGGTCTCCCAGTTGGAACGTTTTGTGGCAAAATAATGATAGGTCACATCACCCAGGGCTCTTGCTTGACGTATTATCTCTCTATTCATTTCTCTCTCCTTTTTAAAGTCACTTTTCTGAGTTTTAATAAATAAACTGAAAACCTGAAATTTCATGTATTGCTTTAATTATTCATCTGCAATCCAGATTTTTATATAGATAGGTTCCAATTAATAGCCAGGACAGAACTGCAGATGTCTGTGTATGTGCATGGTATATTTTATTGTTTTTTAAAACTTTTTTTAATTTTATAGTTTCCTGTATTTGGTGTGTGCAGTAGATGTTATAAAGGGAAAAAGAAAGAACCCAGGCAGACACATGTCCATGATCAGAGACATTTAAAATAAGCATAATTCCAACCCCATCTTTTAAGAGTGGAGAGGATTGTCCTCATCAGCCAGGGCATTTGGCTGTGAAGTCAAAGACGGGAATATTTAATTACTATCAGCAAATAGAAACCCAGTGAAGAGTATTTGTGTCAGTTAGATGCCAATGAAACTAAGCCTTTCTGAGATGGAGAGGATCGATTTAATTTTTTTCCCCTTCTCCAGATTTTTGCTATGACAGAATGACATACTCTTCATTCAGCCACTCAAGCAAAAGAGTGACTGACGATCCAATGAAGGTCAAATAGTTTTCTAGCCAGCTGACACCGTTTCAGACAGCCTTAACCCTTGAACGGCAGCAAAATGGCTGGACCAAAAGGTTGTCTCTGAAAACCATATGGACTACCTTTCCAGAGACAACCTCCCCTTACTTCCTCTGTCCTCAAAATACACACTTACAGAGAACTTTCCAGTAGATGGTTTTACTTTCTCAAAAGGTTCCGCCCTTCCTTTGTGTGCAGTTGAAACATCCTTTGACTTTCATTCTACTTTGCTGGCGTTTTCCTGGTCTCACACCATTGTTGGGCTCTGGCTTTATTTCTCATCAATGTCAGTGCGCCCCAGGGAATTAGTTTTTCTCTTTCCCTGAATGAACAAATGCTTCCCCTAAATGAAATCTGGAAATATATGGCCTTTCTAACAAAGTCATAAGGGAGGACTCTCCAGGAGGTGGGAACATTTACATAAAACAAAATCTCAAAGGGACTAGTGAGTCCTTCAGTTCAGAGCTCTATTAGCAGGCCAGAAGAGATTCTTGCCTCTGACCTCTGATTCTTTTGAGTCACATTTGTCAAAATAGCTTCATGTTCTTGAGAGCTACACTGAAGTCAGGGGGGATTTTGCCAAATATCATCGAGTGTGCAAAAATGTGACAAAGGCAGGTGAGTATAGAGGACCTTTGTATTATGGGGTATTATTCTAGACATTATTAGCTGAAGTTAGTGGGTTCTTGAAGTTTTATTTTTATTGTCTTGGAAAGTCAGTGCCTGCCACAGCTGGCCTGCCTCAGCACAAATCCCACTCGGCTATTTGTCCCCTAGGACCCTCTCCAGTCTCTAATTCCTCCATCAGTCACTTGGGAGTTAGGTCTTCTATTTTTACCTTCCCATTTCCTGGTTTTTCCACTTAAAAAATGTGAAGAATTAGTGGCTTCTTTTAAAATTTCTATCAGAGTAAAGTACAGCAATGTGTAATAGTGTGTTTTCTATTCAGCTAAAGCACAGACATTAACTCATTCAAGCCTTTGCTCTTTTTTTTTTAACAGATTAGAACACATATTGTAATTGATAAATGAGGAGCAAGAAACCCTGAGTGGTTGTGTTATTTGTACAGCTTCAACTTATAAGTCACTGATAAACCATAAATGTAGGTAGAGCTTCCTAACTCCTTGGATAAGATTTATTCTACCATGTGTTGGTGGTGCCTCTTTGTTTTCAAGTCTAGTTAACTATTATTGGATTCAAGAAGTCACTCTTCATGTGAGTTGCTATTAGCTCTAGTTATACCCACACTAAGATGAGGAATATGGGGCCCCTACTGAAGGAGAAAGAGATTCATGGAAAATAATGACAGGTGTGCTGGACAAAAGCTACCAATGGCAAAACTTCTGTAATTAGTAAAGAATAATTTTACCACTTAAAAAAATAATGCAGCAGTTAGTAAATGAGATTACCAAATAACCCCAATTTTCCTTACCTAAAATTTCTCTTCTTAATTTTACTAAGTTGGAATTGAATATCAATATTACAGTATACCCCTGAAGTAAAAGAAAAGTTGAGGTTGAAAGGAGTTAATTGTGCCCTTTGATTTGGGTTCTGGTGAATGTGCTACACGTGTCAGTACATGTGGAGTGTCGTGTTACTCTGATCACAGCCACAGAGTCTGGGTCAGTGGTTTTATGTTTTTTCCGGGGACCTGGCATAGAAGGGTACAAATACAGATGTGGGATTTAGTTCCACTGGTGCCATTTCCTAACAATGTAACTATAAGTAAACTACTTGCTCAACCTCAGCTTGTTTTCACATTTGTAAAATAAGGAAAAGAAATCCTGTATTTTAATGGGAGTATTAGGTAAAATAGTTTACATATAAGACTTAGCGTTTAATAAATACCTAGTGGCATAATAGTATTATTTGATTTTCTCTGTGCATCCTCCCAGTTTCCACAAAGACAAAGCAGGTAAAGCACCTAAGGTATATGAACACCATTAGTGTGAGCAAAGTTCTAGACTTGCCTTTGGATATAGTGCTCCAGACTTGAATACTCTGCCCATTGATTCAAATGATGGACCACTCTATTTATTAATTTTGCACCCCATCATATCATGATACAAAATAGCTGAGTGAAGTTCAGTACATTTCCAAGTAATGTGTTGAGTTGGGGGGAAATATGCTGTATTTTAATCCAGGTGAAATCAGTCTAAAATAATTTTTACTTAAAAAAATAAAATCACTAAAAAATGGGGCATTGTTTTCTGAAGTGCTACAATGTATGGGATACAAGCAAGGGCTAAGAATACAGAGATGGACTGATGCTATTTTTAGATGATATAAAATACCTGAGACCTGTTTATATGAGAGCATTTTGAATTGTATCGCTGCCCCAAATCCCTGCGGCATAATACCTATTGTATTGTCTTGCTTTGTTTCTGTTCAAATATTCCTTTCCCTTTGGAAATTTCCCTGCCCCACCCATCACATGATGGAACTACCCTATGAGTATAAATATTGTATTAATTCCATGTTACATCTTCCACATTGCTTGTGTATAGTTTATCGTGTGAATGGTACCCCATATAATCATATAAGTGGTCACCCAGCTACAATATGATCCTACCCTTGACCACAGTTGATTGATCCAGGAATTTACACGTGATGTAAGAATTAAAGATACCAAGAGAGAAGACCCATTCTCTCCAGCTGCTAAAACCCATTAATCTGACATAGTTCCTCCCTTTTTGAGGTTTGGATATTCAATACCTGCTTGGATACTCTAAGAAATCCTTTTATGTTTCTGGTAGTTTCTCTATTGCCACATAAGTAGCAAGACTTAGTGATTCTACTCAAGTGAAGCAATGAAGAACCTTGACTAATAAAAGCACTCTAACCTCAATGAACATTCTCACACATACCAGACATGTGGACCAGATGCAATGCCTACTCATGTTTCAGGAACCAGATCACTGTGATAGAAGATATAGGTTCTGGGTTCAAATTTCCTGTACCTGAATCCTAATTTCACCATTAGCTGTAATAGCCTTATGAAACATATGTAATTTTAGCAACTTAGTTTCTTCATTTATATAATAGAAATAAAGGTAGTACCTCCTATGGTTGTTGAAAGATTAAAGGATTTGAACATAGCCTAATTTTCTCTTTATAGAGTTAGTTATTATTACCTTGTGAAGTCATCTGAAATTTCTTTCATAAATTCCCCAAACCACCATTTGATATGATTACTTTGTTTCTATTGTGCTTTCTTTCCTGAATATTCCTCAATTAGATCTCTTAATACATTGTTTTACAATTATTTACTTACCTATCCAGCTCCCTTTCCCTTTGTGATCTATTTGAGGGAGAAGGTCCATGTCTAATTCAATTTTTACCCACATGCCCTGCTAGAACAATGTCAAATGATTGTACTCAATAGATACATTTGGAAAAGTAATAATTAGCAAAATTACTGAAAAACTACTATATAAAATCACATTCTGCTGTTTGTAATTATGAGTTTTTCTCTCTCATTGATCCAAACATTTCTCCATTCTTCTGTTTATTCATGCACTTATTTGGTAATATTTGGGTAGACAACTACAATGTGGTATCTTCAGTGAAAACATAAAATAACAGTCTCTCTCCTCTAAAGCAGTTTGTGATCCAGGAGGGAATAAAACAGGTATCCAAATTGCTGTAATATAAAGTAGAAGGTGATGGGTTTTATAATAGAGGCACTGGGAAATTGCCGTAAGATCTAAAAGATGTAGAGATTATTTCAGGCTGCAAAGCTGGAAAAAGACTTCAAGGAGGAAGTGCATCTGAGGCTGTTCTCAGAGAAATGAATATGCTATCAGTAGACTGAGAGAATATTGCCCTGAATGGGGAAGGTCTACAGGTTAATGAATTTCTGCTAAGTATGACTGTTACTGACATTTCCTGTCTGTCAAATGGACTTTGAGGGATGCAATCACAGTCTGTGGGTTGGGTTTGATAAAAGTAGAAGTCAGGCCCAGAGATCTGTGTTTGCTTAGGCTTCAACTTTCCCAATGAGCCATTTTAATACTACCTAAATCTCTCTGCAGATTGAATTGAACAAATTGATCTGTTTTAGTTTCACTCAGAACAGAAATCAATATTGCAAAAATAATTTTGATATTCATCATGAACAAAAATGATGCTACTGGAATTCTCTTTGAGTTGTTTCCTCCATATTGTCCGTAGTTCTTTGCAGGAAAAAAAAATCCCAATCTGGGATTCTTACCTGGAAATAATAATCATCCAACACAGATTTATTGAGTACTTACTATATACCAGACATATGCTCTCCATTGGATTTTTTTGGGGTCAGGAATATTCGATTGAGATATGATTTGTGTACTATGAAATGCACAGATTTAAAGAGTGCAGTTTCATAAGTTTTGACAAATGTGTGCACCTGTTTATTCCATACCTCTATCAAGATATAGGACATCTCTATCACCCCAGAAAGTTGTGCTTCCCTGTAAATGTCCATCCCACCTCAGATACAACTACTCATATGATTCTTTTAGCCAAGATTCATTTTGCCTGTTGTAACATTTCTTGGAAATGGAATCATACTGTACTCTTTTATATCTTACTCTTTCACTCAGTATACTTTTTTTGAGATTCATCTGTGTTGCTTCATGCATCAATAGTTCCTTTTTATTGTTACATATTATTCCCTTGTGTGAACAAAACATAATATATTTTAATCTGTTTTTCTACTAATGGGCATTTGGATTGTTTTTAGTGTTTAGCTATTATGACTAAAGTTTCTATACACATTCTTGTACAAGTTTTTTTGTAGCCATATTATTTATTTTGAGTAAATAACCCAAGAGTATAGTTGTTGGATCATGGAATATATGCATATTAACTTTATGAGAAATTGCCAGGCCTGTTTCCAAAGTGTTTGAACCATTTACACTTCCACTAGCAATGTTTGAGAGATCTGCTTGCTCAACTTTCTTACCAACCAACATCTGGTGTTGTCAGTATTTTTAATATTAGCCATTTTGGTGGATGTATTGTAGTCTCATTGGGATTTCACTATACATTTTCCTGATAAGAAATAATACTGAGTGCTTTTATCATGCTTTTTATAAATGTGTATATCCTCGGGGCGCCTGGGTGGTTCAGTCGGTTAAGCGGCGGACTTTGGCTCAGGTCATGATCTCGTGGTCCGTGAGTTTGAGCCCCGCGTCGGGCTCTGTGCTGACAGCTCGGAGCCTGGAGCCTGTTTCAGATTCTGTGTCTCCCTCTCTCTGACCCTCCCCTGTTTAGCTCTGTCTCTCCCTGTCTCAAAAATAAATAAAACATTAAAAATTTTTTTTAAATAAATAAATAAATGTGTATATCCTCATTTGTAAAGTGCCTGTTAAGGTTTTTTATACATTTTCAAATTTGGTTTGTCTTTTTTTTTTTTTTTTTTTTTTTTAAGAGAGAGAGAGAGAGTACATGAGCAGGGAAGAGGGACAGAGGGAGAGAGGAAGAGAATGCCAGGCAGGCTCTGCACTCAGCATGGAGCCTGATGTGGGGCTGGATCTCACAATCGTGAGATCATGACCTGAGCCAAAACCAAGAGTCTGAGGCTTAACTGATTGAGCCCCAATCAGTTTAGCTCAACTGATTGAGCTTCCTGGGTTATGTATCTTTTTTTTTTAATGTTTATTTATTTTTGAGAGAGAGAGACAGAGCATGAGTAGGGGAGAGGCAGAGAGAGAAGGAGACACAGAATCCAAAGCAGGCTCCAGGTTCCAAGCTGTCAGCACAGAGCCTGATGCAGGGCTCAAACTCATGAACAACAATATCATGACCTGAGCAAAAGTCAGGTGCTCAACCAACTGAGCCACCCAGGCGCCCCATTGTTTGTCTCTTTATATTGACTTTTCTAAGTGGTTTATTCTGGACAAATCCTTTATCACATGTATGTATTACAATTTTTATTATGTTGCTTACCTTTTCATTTTCTTAACTATGTTTCTTAATGAGAAGTTTTTAATTTTGATAAAGTAAAATGTGTCAGTTTTTAATTATGCTTGGAATGTCCTAAGAAATAATTGCCTACCCTATGACTGTCTATATTTTAACTAGAGTTTTATAGATTTAGCTTTAGGTTTAGGGCTATAATCCATCTAGCATTTAATTTTTGTATGGTGGAGGTAGAGACTGAGGTTCTCTCTCCCTCGTTCTCTCTCTGTCTCTCTCTCTCTTCTAAACAACTAAGTAGTTGTTCCCAAGTATTTCTGGAATGTTTCTTTTTCTCCATTCAATTGCTTTGAATTTTGAAATCAATTGAATAAATACTAGTGGGTCTATCTCTGAAACCACCATTCTCTGCCATTAATCTATTTGTGTTTCTTTATGCAGTACTGCATTGCCTGAATCAATGTAGATTTATATTAAGTCTAAATACCAGCTAGCATAAAAGCTTCAGATTTTTCTTACATGGGATTACTTTGGTCAATTATCTCTTTTGCATTTCCATCTAAATTTTAGATATAGTTTATCAATTTCTATAAAATTCCTGCTGCAATTTTTGTTTGAGATTACACTGAATCCATAGAATAATTTCTGGAGAACAATATTGTGACTTCTAGTCTATGAACATTTATTTAGATCTTCTTTAATTTCTGTCAACAAAGTTTTGTAGTTTTCAGTGTGCAGGTATTGTACATATTTTGTTAAAGTTATCAGTTTGTATTTCATTGGTTTTGGTTCTATGATAAATAGTATTCTTCATTTAATTTGTAATTCCAATTTTTAAAATACTCAGAATACACTTGAATTTTATATATTAATCTTGTGTCCTATAACTGCTAAATTTACTTATTAGTTCTAGTAGTGTTTTTATAGATTACTTAGAGTTTTCTACATGCATTATCAATTGTCTATGAATAAAACACTATTACATCTTTCCTTTAAATCTATAAACCTTTCATTATGTTCCATCTTACTCAATATGCTTAAACCTCTAGTACAGTGTTGAATAGAAATGGCAAGAAGTGAACTCTTTTCTTTATTCTTGATCTTAAAGTATTGATCTGAAAGTATTCAGTCTTTCATCATTATATATGAAAATAGCTTCAGGTTTTGCATGGATGCCCTTTATCAGGATGAAGAAGTCCCCTTTTATATAGTCTACTGATTATTTATTTTTTAAATCATAAATAGATGTTGAATTTTTTTTCCAATGTTTCTCTGCATCTATTGAGATGACCTATACTTTTTCTCTTATTGTTGTTAATATGTGTAAAACATCGGTATATTTTTGAATGTTAATCAAATCTTGCATTTCTAGAGTCAACTTCACTTGGCCATTATGAATTACTCTTTATATGTTGCTGAATATAATTGGTAAAATATTGTTAGTAATTTTTATAAAGATTCATGAGGATTGTTGCTCTGTAATTTTGTTTGCTTGTAGTGATCTTCTCTGGATTTAGTATCAGGGTTATGTTGGCCACATAAAATAAATTAAGAAGTATTTCTGTATTTCCTTTTTCCTCTATAGTTTCTGAAGCTCGAATAGTTTCTATTACCCTGTCTTCAAAGTCACGGATCTTTTCATTTGTATTTCCTGTTAACTTTTATGGATGTGTGTGTGTGTGTGTAATATATATATATATATATATATATATATATATATATATATATATATATTTGTTCCTCCATATATTTTGCCTCAAACTTAATTGTAATAGCTCTTTTTAAAGCCCTAGTCTGCTAGTTCCATCATTCCATGGTCTGTTTCTCCTGGCTTTTATTATTATTGTTTCTTCTTCTGGTTATAGGTCTCTTGCTTCTTCACATTTCCAGTAAATTTTGGTAGTGTGTCAGGTGTTATGATTTCTACATTGTTGAGTATCCATATTTTGTTATTTTTCTTAAAGGGGTGTTAAGTTTTATTCAGGCAGGAAGTTAGTTTGTGCATAGGTCAGCTTGCTTCCTTAAAGGCTTTGTTTTAAAAAATAAATAAATTAATTAATTAAATAAAGGCTTTGTTTTTAATCTTGAATAGGCTGAGTCTAGATAAACATTTACTGTAGAATGAGATAAGCTCTGTACCTATGATTTGGTCTTTCTGGGGTCTCTACTGCATGCTTGATCTGTGCAGTACTTTCTCTTTATTTTGGCTGTCAGGACTCAAAATCTCTTAGTCCTATATGAGGCCCATGAATTGTTTCGGTCAGCTTTCCCATAGTTATTCTTTATATACTAGTGCTTTTGCTTGGCTTTGTGGAGCTTCGTCCTGAGTAAACTCTGATTAGCATTTATTCAAAGACTCAAAGGGAACCTACACAGGTTTATGGAGTTCTTTTCTCTCTGGAATTAGACCTTGCAAATTTTAGCCACCTTCATAGCCCCAAATTCTTATCTTTGTCCTCTGTCTTATGATGTAAGATCATTATGCTCTGTTTGAGCTCTCCATACATGCTGTGGTCTAGAAAATGTGTCCAGGCAGAAATCATGCACAGTTATGGAACCCTTTCATTGTTGGCCTTCTTTGGGACTGTAGTCATGTACTACATCTTGTCCTTTATCTGCAAACAGTATGTTTCATATATTTTGCCCAATTTTATAATTGGACAGACTAGTGTAATACCAATTATTCCATTACAGTTATAAGCAAAACTCAGCATTAAAATGTTTTGTCAAACTAGTGATATGGTCTAGAACTTGAGAATTATGATAAATAATGTAGCCAAACATAAATAATCCGTTGAACTCAAAAGTGAACTTGTAGTTTGATGAAAAATATGGTAACTGGAATCATTGTCACAAAAGGACTGTGTGCTGTTGGATTTTTTTTTGTTTTGTTTTGTTTTGTTTTTTAAATCTACCATGGAATACCAACTAAAATTCTCGAAGACAACAAAAAATATGTGTGTCTCATATGTGGTTTTTAGATAGCTCTTCACTCAAAATTTGAAAGGTAGCCAGGTCTATTGTATAGTTTGCCATATCAACATCTAACATTATTATAATTTTATCATAGCATATCAAATTAATTATACTTTCCAAAGGGGGAGCAGAAATAAACCAGAAGTTGTTTAGAAAAATAAAAATTGAACACTCTGGTATTGGGAATATTTATTTCAGAGAAAAACAGTGGTTTTGTGTTCATGAGTTTGTAATTCACTATGCTGCATTCCAAGATTTTGGAATACCTCAGAAATTCCTCTTCTTATTACTATTCCTCTGCATGTACAAAGGGTTAAGTAGTGATATTTCTAGTGACATTTTGTTGCATACTGGCTTCTAAGGCAGAAATATTATTCCTCAAAACAGGACTATTATATTTAAATCTTAGGATTCTGCATATAATGCAGATTTTTCAGAGTGTCATGATTTTCAGGAATGTTGTACAAAATAGAGTAACGAATACAAAACTTTGGGTCAAATAGATCTGGATCTAGTCTTGGCCTGTGAATTACAAGTTTTGTGATTTTGGGAAATTTATTTTACCTGGCTCAGACTTAGTTTCTGTATCTATAAAACTGGGGTCATGAGAATACCTATCCTTCAGGATTGTTTTGAGCAATAAATGACATCATTTTTATGTAAAACACTGAGTAGAGTGCTAGATACTTGGTAAAGACTAAACAGATGCCTACCTGTATTTATAATGCATTAATACAAATAATATACAATGAGATAGCAAGTGATTAAATTTAGAAATTTTACACATGTACACAGACATGCACATATGCATTTATTCAAGAGCCAATTATGTTGTTAAGCAATACCAACTGGGTTGGTTGATTTTACGCGTCAACTTGACTGAGTCACTGGGTCAAATATTCTGGGTGTGTCTGTGAAGGTATTTCTTGAGGAAGTTAACATGCGAATAGGCAGACTGAGTAAAGCTTATTGCCCTCCCAAATGTGGGTGGATCTCCTCCAGTCACTTGAAGATCTGAGTAGAACAAAAAGGCTGAGAAATAAGAAACTCGTCTTTTCTAAGTTGATTGAGCTGGGACATCAGTAATTTCCTGCCTTTCCACTAGAAATGAACAACCTACTCTTCTTGGGTCTAGAGCCTACTGGCTTTCAAATGGAACCACATCATTGGCTCTCCTGGGTCTCCATCTTGCTGACTGCAGATCTTGGGACTTCGTAGCCTCCTAATTACATGAGCCAAATCCTTATAATAAATCTCTCTGTCTCTGTCTCTTTGTCTGTCTCTCTCTTATATATGTGTATATCCTATTGGATCTATTTCTGGAGAATCTCATTACACCAAGCCTTTGTAATTTTGGCCTTTCAGCCTGGTTCTCATAGATCAGAGGGAAGGAGGGATTTTCTGCATTTCCAGGTACCAAACCCTCACAGTATCCACACCTACATCCTGACGTTTGCTATAGTTCTTCCCTTATTGCTGTTACTCTGGAAATAGAAAGGGGTAATGACATATTTATTTACATGTACTGAGCAGTCACAGACTAAATAGCCTGGGGTGGGGGGTGGGGATTAAAAATGCACCAAGAAACAATTGTTTTTCTTGTTCCAGAAACCCACAAGATGAATTTATAATGTGAACCATAGGGGTCCAGCCCATCTCTGACTTGAAATGCATTTGCCTTGAATACTTACTCAGCCCTTTCTGATATCAAACTGTCTTAGTCACTTTTGAAAACAAAGCAGAGATCATTTTAAAGGCATTAAGGTGAAAGGCCAGGTACAGTTATTCCTCAGACACATTTAAACTGCCCCATCGACAGGCAGTTAGCACTTTACCAGAATGGCACAAGTTACCAGAGAAACAGTGCAGCACTGAATCTGATGCTGACAAATAGAACTTGAAAGCAAGTATGAAATGCCACGATAATAAATGACAACTTCTTTCTTTAAAAGAAATTTTTGAGATACACTATTCTGATGAAGGAAAAGATAAATGTATGTTGTCTGATATATTTCTTATATCAGCTAATGGCCTGGATTCTGTATCTGAGCCCCAAACCTGGAAATTAGGTATGCTGTGCTGTGACTTAGCTTTCATCTCTTAGAGTTTGGATCATGTATTTCCTCCTTATTTTAAAGCAACAAATAGTCATTGAGTTCCATCTATTTACAAAACATTGTTCCAAACATGTTAAGGATGTAAATGTGATCAAGATATAATTCCCTGTCTCAAAGCAGCTTACAATTTACTAGAACGTTTTAACAAGCATTTATTGATCACCCTGATGTGCTAGGTTGTGTTCTAGGTAGAGGGAATACATAGATATATATGACATATTCTTTGCTCTTGATAAATATACACCTACAGAGGGACGGACACACAAAATAAATAATTGCTGTAAAATAGAGGTATCTACAAGGAGTCTAGAATGAGAAGTGAATAATTTGGCCTGGAAGAGGTGATAGGCTTGGTTGCAAATAAAATATTAAGATTAGAGAGTGGGGAGATGTGTATTCATGAATCCAGCACCTTTCCAGAATTTATATTTTAAAAAAAGGAAAGCATACAGTAAGCAGGAAAAAAAAAAGCCATGTTGCTTAAATCCAATCCTGGCAAGGAGAATATTGGCAATCCTCCATGGGCTTGGAATGCCCCGTCTAATTCCAGATCTGGAAGAGGTTCTATAAGCTTTTTCAGGGTGGATAGGCTTTTATATACAATTTACCTCTTACAAATTATTCTTGCTTATAGATGTTTAGTCTTAAGATTCTAAAGCATACTCAGAATTTGAAGTCAGAGGCTATAACTGACACGTCTTCTGCAGTAAGCACAAATGTTTTATACAAAACAAATAGGAAATATACCAGTAGCCTGATAAAGATGGTTTTTACTCCATGACACAAATATTCAAAGCCCACCTTCCTCAGCAGTGATGAAAAGACCCCGTGGAGTGATAAGGAGCCTTCCCTTACCATCTTTGCTATGCAAAAGCCTCTGAGCCTTATTCATCGTGATTCAAGGGTTTCTGCACTCAGTCCATTGTGATCATGTGTGGGACCAATGGAAACATAAGGGCCCTACTTAAATAATTCACTGTTCAGGAGCTAAGGAAAGAACATTTTCTTAGAACATAAAGGAAGCGTAGAATGCCTTCTAAATGGAGAATATATAAATGATGACTTTTTCAGTACCCATTATTCTTTAGCCAAATTAAAAAATAATAAAATGTGGATATATGATAATAGGGAGAGATAGGGTTATATTGGATACATTTCTGGCCTAAGTGATAGTTAAGAGTCACAAGAGTTCTTGGAGCTTTGTTTGCTTCCAGTAAAATAGGGTATATGAGAAATTATACACCAAAAAAGAAGATTTCTATTTCCTGGTTCCAGCTTATGTAAGATTTATAGATACTTAAAATAAATGTAAAAAGCATGTAAATATAGCTGGGAGGTAGAAGACAGAGATAATATAAAGATCCTACTTATTTCTGCAATAGGGACTGCCTAAATTTTAAATCGTAAAGATTTAGAAGCAGAAGTGCCTGCTTTTCTGCAGGTCGGATTTATTCAATGACTGGCTCCTTAAACTATCAAAAAAGATGCCATGGAGAAGTATTTGGGTGTGCAAAAACTGAAACACTCATTTTCCTGGAACATGCAGTGCAGAAAAATCTGTGTTTTTAAAATTAAACACTTCAATATACAAAACACTATTCTAATTGTCACAAGGAGATTCGAATAGGCATGGGATATGCCCTCAACAAACTTATAACCCAGCCAAATTGAAAATATGAGACATAGGGAGTTAAGTCAACCTCATCCCCTATAAAATATATACCTCAGTGAGTGTTTATATAATCAGAACTACAGATTTATAAGAGGGAATGGATGCTTTAATGAATGGGTTTATCAGGGATGCCCTAGTGGCTTCTTGGGGATGAGGCATTGAATGTCCACCATAACCAGAACGGACCATCCCTACATGGAATTATTGGGAGGGGATTTTAGGAGCAGTTCTGCAAAGACCTTGGTATTAGGGCTGAGAAATATGAACAATGCAATGAACTTAAAAGCTTTTGTTATTAATTGATAACAGAATTATTGATTGAAGGAGGCACTTTTGGTTTTGGGATCTAGGTAAACTATGAAAGGGGATTTTCAGAGAAGAGATAGCAAGTAGGGTAAGGAGAACTAGCCCAAATTTGAAGCTATGAAGGTCAGAATTAAAAGTTCCAAGGCAAAGTGCATGTAATCGCTTGGGTCCTGGAGTTAATCTGAGGCATCAGAATGTCCTTTCCACTCTATTTGGGACACTTTCCTTTTTTTTTCTTATAGTCTCATAGATTTGATTATAAAAAAATCTAAATTCATTGAGGGCACATTCTTTGGGGTCTACATTTTTTCCTGATCCTTTTGTAATAAAAGACCCAAACCAATTTCCCCAGACAAAATGTGCTTGGCTTTCCAACTCTGCTGACTGAGTTATGGATTGTGTATTCCCAGGATACTTCCTTAACTCAACCCTGCACATCTAAAATTGGGATTTAGTAGACAGTGGAATTTAAGAAGTTTCTCTGTGTTCATTCCCCCATTCCTAGTTAGCTGAGGTCACGCTTCCTGGGAGTGAGGCTGTACCTGTCTGAAAAGAATCCAAGACCATTTAGCATTAGGTAAGATCCTTACCAAGTGCACACATGGTATTTAATTCTTATCTAAAACAGAATGGGCTGAACAGAAATCCAAAATTTCTCTTAGTCTGTCATTCATGAAGCTGTTGCTATGGTTTATAAACAAGAGATAGGAAAATGGCATCACTGAGGAAGTCTGGAACAGGAATCTGGGACCGTGGGTCAGTCTCAGCCTTACAGAAGCCGGTAATCCAGGGAGGAACGCACCAAGAAGGAATGATTCCATGACCTGCTGCATCTTCCTCTGGTCCAGAAAGGAAGCTTTCCCCTTGTCCTGTCCTCCTTCCCTCTTCTCTTTCCGTCTTTTCTCTCTTCTGCTTTCCTACCTCCTGTGTTAATCTCCTTTTCTCTCCCCATTCTTTCCTTTTTTCCTTTGTGTCTCTCTTTCTGAGAAGGAAAATGATGTTATGTTTTAGTTTCACTGAACAAAAGGTTGAGGATGGAGTGCGTATTTCTAGTTATTGCTGGTTTTTATGTCCTTTAGCGAAAAAGAGACCTTTCCCTTTAGAAGCCCAAAGGTGGAGCTGTTGCAAAAGGAGAAAGCCAGACAGGCCAGCCGCGCCCGGCGGGCCACCAGCTCACACAACGCAAACACTTACATGCCGCGTCTGCACGGAGGAGCCTGGATCCTGGAGGCTTTGCTTCCAAAACATAAACATTTCCTTTTTTTTTTTTCTTCTCAAAGAGAAATAAAAACCCTGATTACGGCAGATGCATTACTGCCAAACTGTGCAAAATAGAACAAGTATTAAGTGTCTGCTTAACCCCCTTTAATTGTTAATTCCATGCACTTTAGTAGATTCCAGTATTATCAAAATAACTGCAGGGAGAAAGGATTCAAATTCATTTGTGTTCATTAACACCACCATTTATCAGTGTAATGTCCTATAGATAATGATTGGAGGGTCATTCTATTTTCTCCATTTCTACACTTCTGTGTAGTGTGCTGAAATGCTATCGGATGGTTACATTTCTGTGGGAAAGACCTAGAAAAATGCTCTTTTCGGTAGCTGAAAAGAGGTTTTCCGCTTCTGCATTTGGTCACCTCTCAAAATGTTTTCCACAGAAGCAACATGTTTTTTCTTTCAGTATCCTAACATGATATGTTACTTTCATCCTCCTGAGAAGCAGCAGCAAAATTTGAAAACCCATTTTATGGAGAGAAACACACAGAGCTTGCTGCATTGTTCTAGTTCCTCCCAGAAATGGGATGAATTGTCACCATCCATCTCCACAGACTCTGAGTCGCGGCTTTGTCTAATAGTTTTGACTGTTCTGCTTGAAAAACAGAAAGCTCCCCCTCCCACCTTGAATCACTTACCTCTTCCTTTGTCTCTATCCCTAGAGCAAAGGACTCCAGTTTGATGTCTTGAAAGCTATTGAAACAAACAATTTAGCTAATTTCAAAATGTCCTCATTTACTCTCAGAATATGATTTCACCCTCGTCACGTTAATGTTTACTTTCAACTCTGAGTTGCTGTAAAAAGCAAGGACAAAGTAACCTGAGATGTTTTATGCCACTGAGGCAAAAAGGTATTGATCCTTTTTGCCTCTGGAAAAAAAAAAGGTTTCTAATAATTTCCAGATATATTGTAGATTACATTGCTATCTTTAATTAAAACATGACACAGGACAAAAACCAATTATTTACTTTTTTAAACCATAGGGCCACCTTTGTCCTAATGGATTCTGATGTCCCATTTGCAAATGGCAAGTTTGTTCTTAGTACCAATGTGTGTGTGTGTGTGTGTGTGTGTGTGTGTGTGTGCATGTGTGTGCGCGCGCGTGGGTGCTATTGCACTTCTGCTGTCGTGCTTGAATGCAAGCATGCTTGTGAATTTATTCTTGGCTTTGCTACTGGTGACATTTAAATGTAGGTTTATGTCAGGTAGTTAAAAATATATAAAAGGCTGAGTTATACCAACACTGCCTATCATGCATGCCCCCAAGATGACTGAGGGGGGAGTTTCCAAAGTGGTTTTATTTATGCAGTTTCGGTGCCCTATGAAACAGAACTTAAGAGGCAGGGGCTAAAGCAAAGTGGAGTAAAAAGAAATGCCTTGAAAGGGAACTGATTTCAGATACAGAAATAAAGCAACCTCATCCTATTACAAGAATACTTGAACTGGCTCAGTCCCTTCCTTATTTCTTATTCTCTCCCAGCTGTTTCAAAAGGCACATCTCATCGCACGTCTCTGGGGCTTTTCCTCTGATCCAGACCTGGCCTGTGTTCTGTTCTTTCCTTTCAGACACTGCTGGTCTCCAAGACATCTCCTCGGCAGCTTTTGCCATCTGGAGCTGTCTGCTTTCAACTCTGCCGTGCAGACTCAGGCTCCTTGAAACTGTCATCTCGAAACATATTTATTACTTGCTCACGCCCGGGCTTCTTGGTGCCACGTTCCTTCTGCTCTTTGATTATGCAGGGCAGAGGCAGCGTTATTTTACCATCTGAATTAGTGCTAAGGGGTGCTGTTAGTGTGAAGAGCAAGGCCTCCGAAGGAGAGGTAGGCATGGCATGAGGCCGCCTCCCGACAGCCCAGGCTGCTGTTGCTAGGTGGTACCTCGGGCAGCTCCGAGGCTGGCAAGCAGGACCATCTTCTTCTTACTGTGCTGCTACTATCTATGCTGTGACATGCAACTGATGTGAAATGAATCTAATGTGGCTGTTCTTCTCTCTCACTAAGCTGATACTATACCCAGATACCTCAGGTGGCAATACTTTTTAGGTCATTGCCCTTATTGACTACATCCTGTGGAAGAGGCAGACTCACTCACAAAATTGAGGGGAAGTTGTTTTAGAGGCCAGAAAACATGGATGTTTTGAAAAGCCCTTTCCCAACAAAATGGCAGACCTACTACAGATGAAGTTGATGTAATCTTCCATGAACAGAGAAGTCCATTTGCATATTTATATTTGCCAAAGTATCCTTGGGGTCCCTGCCTTATGACCTAAGTACAGTTAATCCCGTGGTAGCAAATGGTACCCTCTGTACTTCTAGTAATAAAATCACATTTCAGAGACCCATGATAAATACAATAAGCCACAAATTGAGTGCATCCTGTAATGGTAAGAGTCATATCTCACACACATTAGAGAATGATCTAAATAGATCTTACTTTTTTTTTAACTTTAAACTTCACTTGGCTCAATATCTTCATTTATACCATGGGTTCTTTGATTATGGTTGCACCTTAATTGGTAACATTAAATGAATGAGGGGGAAAGTGACTGCCAAATGTGTCCCAATGCAATTTTTGACAGATGCTCTGATGGGAGCTGCTGTAATAATGGATAAAGAGGGAGAAAGCTCCAAAAGGATTTTAGAGTTCAGCTTTGGTTCAATAGGTATCATTAGTCACATGTGAGAAATATTAACATTTTCCATTAATTCCAAAGAACTTCCCGAGCTTATGTGGATTTTCATGGCGAGTATTGTGGTGGAAATGTAACAGAAGCCTGAGGAGGGGAAGGAAACTGGAGTCTTTGAGGGTCTACTAAGTGTAAGGATGATGATATATCTTACATTTATAAGGCTACTGAATCTCGTAACATCTTATCAGCAACAACACAGGGCAGGTATTATTATCTCAGTTTTACACATGAAGAAACTGAGACTCAGAGGACTAACGTCAAGGTGGCCTCCATATTAAAAACACTTACCCCTAGGGTATTAGTCTATTATGTAAGCAACTTTGCTGGTCTATCCTTTCAGAGATCCTGGCATCCTATATTTAAGATCCCAAGAGAGAAAATGATGAAAATAGGGACAGTGAAGGACAATGAGACAAAGATCCATTGGGGAAACTCCGTCAGTTCTCAGGTTGCAGGGTTAGAGGAAAGCACACAACCTGCTGAATCTGTCAACTTGCTTACATTTCCCTACCAAGGACCAGGTTGAGGACCAGGGCTGTCTGGAGGAGCCTTCTCCCAGACCACTCTCCAGGGGCCATTTCTAAGTGGAATAAAACTGTTTTGCCCAATTGCTGCCTAATCTTCCCTTAGAAAAGAAAGTATTTGTATTGGATGGGGAAATAAAAGGGCAAGTTACTAACACCCTCCTGGACATGAAGGATAGAATCAGGTTTCAAATGTTATTAAATTTTCACTGAAGACCTAGAGGAAGTGAAGGGCCTAATGTGGAGTTATTATTATTTTTTAATCTCTGTTCTCATTCTTTATGCTCTTAAGAAAGAGATGGGTCAATGCCCTCAAAAGTAAAGGAAATAGAAAGAAAGTGCAATGAAACACTCAAACAAATAAATAAAACATAGGGGAAATATAAATGGTGCTTTGTGAGCAATGGGAAACCCAAATGACCCTTGTTGTCTTGAGATTTATAAGTCTGCATATCACAGATGCCCTGTTGCTTTATTCATACTGTTCAGGGAGAAGGCAGCCCCTAACCATCAGCACCCATCATTAAATCATTACAGAAGCACTCTTGTTAAAGAGACAAGTCTTTAAAAAAGCCATACACACACACACATAACACACACACACACACACACACACACACACACATAACACACACACACACACACACACACACACACACACACACACAGAGTGCAGATTTATTTTTCCAGAACTCACAGTGTTTAGATACTTTTTATATTGCCTGGGCAACACATAGACCCTTCAAACCTGCTATTTTAGAAAAAGAAGTACACTCAAAATCTTTGTTTCTTTTTCTGATATGATTATTGCCTGGAGACCTGGATCAAGGGCAGGTTTAAAATGGGTTAGAGAGAGATAGATGGACTGAAGTCAGATGAATTTATTTTACACCAGTGCTACATAAAAATGTTAAAGTGGTCACTACATACATGTCTACTGATTAGGCCAGTTCTTTTTTTTTTTTAATTTTTAATTTACACACAAGTTAGTATATAGTGCAACAATGATTTCAGGAGTAAATTCCTTAATGCCCCTTACCCATTTAGCCCATCCCCTCTCCCACACCCCTCCAGTAACCCTCTGTTTGTTCTCTATATTTAAGAGTCTTTTATGTTTTGTCCCCATCCCTGTTTTTATATTATTTTTGCTTCCTTTCCCTTATGTTTTTCTGTTTCATATCTTAAAGTCCTCATATGAGTGAAGTGATATATTTGTCTCTGACTAATTTCACTTAGCATAATACACTGTAGTTCCATCCACAAAGTTGCAAATGGAAAGATGTCATTCTTTTTGATTGCTCCATTGTATGTGTGTGTGTGTGTGTTCGTGTGTGTGTGTGTGTGTGTGTGTACACACACACCTCCTTCTTTATCCATTCATCCATCGATGGGCATTTGGGCTCTTTCCATACTTTAGCTATTGTTGATAGTGCTGCTATAAACATTGGGGTGCATGTGCCCCTTCAAAACAGCATACCTGTATCCCTTGGATAAATATGATTAGGCCAGTTCTAAGAAGACCATTGCATATGTGCCTCTTGACTACACCAATTTTAAGAAGAATTCTGATCAGGAATACTCCCATCTTCCTTGAGTCCTGACATCATTTCTGGAATTTCTTTCTGCTAATTAGATTACATATAGTTCAAAGTTTCTCAGAAAGGCTGTTGTATTCAGTAGCAATTTCCACTTTCTATCATGTGTCCTAAATCAGAACCAGGATAAGTGGTAAAAGTAGAATCTGCCTTCAGAGAACTACAGTTGTGATTTCAGATACTTGCTTCACTCTAAAAAACAGTGTCTTCTTGTGTCTTATATTTGTAAAGCAAAGACTGTACTCATGTCAGTAAACATTATGGTGACAGATAAAAATCCTCAGTTCTTGGCCCTTTTTAAATGAACATTCCTCAGCCATTAAGGTCAACCATCTTTGTAAATGGGTATGTGGAAATTAGCATGGTTTACAGCAAATTTTGCACATTTGTCCAACGGTACCTCAAACTTCACTTCCTGGGGGAACTTTCTGACCAAATGGTGACTTCTGCACCTCCACCTTGAATTCTTACAGCATCATTATGTCTCTACTGTCTACTTTGCTATCTTGCTGGACTTTGGTATAGGCTCAGATGTCAATTTAACTGGACATGATTTTGAGATCTCAGCTAAATGTTAAACTTCTCAGTGATTGAGACTTCATCTTAAATCTTCCTTTGGGAAATACCTGCTCCAATAAATCTCTAGCACAGTATTTCACAATTTCATTTACTTGTTTATTCATTTGCTTGTTTATCACACCATCTTAGAATACCTATTCGCATTGCTTATTGAAAGTGGAGTTACCACACCCATATAAATGAGATATTTAAAATAATATAATGTCTATAAAATAATACATGTACAGAATGAATCCAGGTGTTCCACAATCAGTGTAGACAGAGGAGAAATTTGATAAACCAACTTAATCTGTGGTGTGTGATGGTGGATATCAGCAGAGTCCTCCAAACACTGTTGGAAATTCCACATGAAATTTATAACTGGGTGAGACAGTCTTGTTTGCAACTTTATGCCACGGTCTGAGATTTGCAGAAAGCCCAAGACAGTTACATTGTTTACCAGGTGCATCTTTTTTATTCGCTGGTCATTCCACTGTTTTTATTGGATTTCAGAAGCAAATAAATAAAACAAAAAAGCCAAAGTTTTCGACTATTATTATTTTTTTTCCTCTTTTGGATGTCCTAGAAGACAGCCAGCTGAAGTAAAAATTGGAAGTACATTTTAGGTGGCCAAAAAGAAGAAATGGGTGGAAAGAGTTATACTATGAAATTTCGTAGCATTTCACCCAATTTAGAGCTACCTGGGGTGAGGGTGGAAGGATGGTTAGGAGGTGGAATATCAGACTGAGGTGTTAACACTTTTCTGATGAAAGATAAGACTGTTGCTGAGAAGGGGGCCTCTGTGCCAGGTGGCCATGCCCTACAACCTGGAGAGATGCCATTTATATTGGAGTCCATGTGGACAGTGCTTCCTGGGGATGGGCAATGGAGCTGTAGAGGACACAGCCTGAAAAGCTACCCTGCTTCATTGCGTGGGTCTGATCTTAGGGTTGGTATCCAGGTGTTTCTATGACGACTATTTTGAGGTCCTATGTGTGAAGGTTTCTATCCAGGGTAGTGATGTTATTGATGCCTAAAATTTAGAGTGAATATCTCTAGAAAAATCCATTCACCTATCATTGCTTCAGGAAGTTATGTTTCTTCTTTGAAAAATGTTACCGTTCATGTGCATATTCTTTGCTTTTCTATCCCTTGGGTGCCACATACTTGATGTGAGGCTTTTTTTCCCCCTTCCTTTTTGGCAATTAGAGTGCAAAGGTGCCCATGAGGACAGAGTTTGGCAGAATTTTCCTATTGAACACAGGGGTGCCTACTGCTGGCAGACAGAACCACAACTTATTTTGAAAACATTCATTTGGGCTAAAAATGATAAATCTGTATTTATCTTTTTAAAATGTTCTCAAGGGAAAGAAAAAGAGAAAGAAATCTTGGATTTGGAAAGAATGGAGACCAGGGAAAAGAAGGAGGCAAAATCTGCTTTTCCCAATAATTTGTCTTCTTGGATACTTCCCAGTGGGCATCGGGTACATTTCCAGTCTATTTTTTGAATGGTAAAATGAATATTTCATTTAACCAACTGTATTCCAGAATATATAACTATCGAAAGCCTCCCTATGAAGAGCCAGAACAGGCTCTTTACCTCATCATATATATGACAGAAGAAAGTGTTTTCCAAGTAAGAATTACTAGGTGCCATCCCTGGACATTGTAGCAGCTGGCACTTTTGATAGTTCTGCAGTGTTTTCCAACAATTCTTTCTGGTTTAGTTAGTCATGGTTTCCAAGATGCTACTGTACACATTACCTAGGACCATTATTTTCCCATTGTTTAAATACTTTGTAGGCAAGAAATAATTAAATATTTTAAAAGATAAATTGGAACAAATGGGAGAATTGTGGGTGTTTATGATAAGAGTACCAAAAGCTCAATTTTCCTCCAAATGGATAATCCAGCATTGAGAATTAGTCCAATTAAAATACAATCATATCATAATAACACATTAATAAATATATAAATAAATACTTCTGTCTGTATTACCTAAACAAAAGACTGGTTATATTTTTTCTTAATTTTTTCTTTTTTTCTTAGTTAAAAGCCAGTTATTATTTTGTTTTCTTTACAATACTTATCCATCTTTAGTGTGCATATGAATCGACAGGAGATTTCATTAAAAATGCATATTCTGAGTTTTGAAGCCTGGGTTGTGTCTTATGTTTCTGCATTTCTAATACCCTCCTAAGAGGTGCCAGTGTCATTTGTCCACAGATCACATTTGTAGCAAGGCTCCCTATTCCACTTCCTAGAATATTGTTTGGCAAGTAATAGACACTCAATAAACATTTGCCAATAGGTGAATGAATGAATGGATTAAAAAAAAAAAAACCTCAGACATACTGTTACTTTCATATTCCTTTTTATATTTTCTCCTAGATGGGTTAATTTCTGAGTTTAATTAACACACAAAACATTGGTATTTATACTAGACCAGCGAGCGCTAAAATGTATAGCTTTTCAAGTGAGAAATAATACCTTCTTGCTCAGGGAAAATAAATTATAGCATGTAATGCCATCACATTATTCAACAGATTAGGAAAGGAGAGTCAGGAAAGTAAACTTCAAATAGCCATATGATGTAGTTAAAAATAAAAGTTGGGTGAAGAGGTTGGTTATGTCGGACACCCCTGGGCTAAACCTTACTTACTCATCTTGTCTGCCGTGTGGCCTTGGGAAGTCATTTTACTAAGCCCCAAGATCCTCCTCCAAAAAATTGGGTAGGATCTCTCCTATATAAAATTATGAGGAGAGAGACTGAAATAAACTATATAAATGTTAGGTTTCTTTTTATCTTCCCTCACCCTTGCCCAAAGTAACATCATAAGGAAATACAGCAAGATGGTAATTCCAAATCAATTTGTTGCCAACCCTCTGCTCACAGAAAGAAAAAAAAAATCAGATTTGTGTAGACATGCTCCTTCAGTTTTAGAGATCAGATGGAGGCAAATGTTAAATAATCTTAGAAATATTTATTCCTCCCGCATTAATTATCTTTACTAGCTTTAGCGGAAATGGCCACTAGTGTTATGAAGCCTGAGAGTCTGAAAAAGTTCTCCATCCTCTCTACTTCAGCAAGCTTTTTCCAAGATGAAAATAGAACATTGGCCCTAAAATGTCAGCTCTCTCCTTACATTTTCTTCTTCTTTTAAAAATTTCTACCAACTTTCCTCAATAACACATTCTTGGTTTTGTTGTCCTGATGGCAAGAAATTCTCATGTGCAAATGCAGTGATTTAAATATATTTCCCTTTCCCTTTTTAGATGGAAATAGAAGATACTAAGCAACCTCTTCCTTGAGGAGAGGGGAAAAAAAGAAGCAAGCAATATTTAATGTGCTATTTACTTTATATTTTCTCATGTAATCCTCTCAACAGTCTTGAGCTGAGTGTTATTTAATTCATCTTATAGATCATGGAATTGAGCTTTACTAAATTAAATATCTTTCCCAAGATTGTAGCTAGTAAATGGAAGTGAGGATTTGATTCAAGATTTCCTTCATTTGAAAAATACATAAGGATGAAGCATGGCCAGTTTGGTGCTCTATATTTTAGATATGATGGTACAGGGTGAAGAAGGCACCTGTTCTCATGGATCTTATAGACCTGAGAAGTAGATGTCCAAGCAACTATTTTGGCTCAGCATGTAAGTGTTCTTGCCTCCTTGCCCCGAACTGTGCAGTGGGAGCTCCTGACCAGGGGACCAAGGCTATCTGAATCCCAAAGCCCCACGTCCCCCCCTCCCCCGCACAGTGTGTCAACTCTGAATGTTGATAATAAAAAGAATATCATTATAATACACCATAATACATGAATTCAGTCCCTTCCACCCTATAGGTTAGGCTTACATTAAAAGTGGTACAGGAGCACCTGGGTGGCTCAGTTGGTTAAGCATCCAACTCTTGATGTCAGCTCAAGTCATGATCCAGGGTTGTGATATCAAGCCCTGCTTTGGGCTACACATTGAGTGTGGAGCCTGCTTAAGATTCTCTCTCCCTCCCTCTTCCTCTCTTCCCTGCTCTCCCTGTCTTGCTCTCTCTCTCTTTCTTTCTTCCTCTGCTGCTTTCTCCTGCTCTCCTTCTCTTTCTCTCTACCCATTTTGTCCATCTTCCCTGCTCTCTCTCTAAAATAAAGATAAAAAATAATTAAAAAATAAAAGTAATACAAGTACTTTTATTTTTCAGTCAGCTCTCTGTTTCTAGGGCCTTATTTTTTTTTAGCTTTTTCCCTGAAGTAATGAATGGAATTTTCAATAAAGTCATAGACTTATTTAAGAAAAAAAAGGCAGGGGCGCCTGGGTGGCGCAGTCGGTTAAGCGTCCGACTTCAGCCAGGTCACGATCTCGCGGTCCGTGAGTTCGAGCCCTGCGTCGGGCTCTGGGCTGATGGCTCAGAGCCTGGAGCCTGTTTCTGATTCTGTGTCTCCCTCTCTCTCTGCCCCTCCCCCATTCATGTTCTGTCTCTCTCTGTCCCAAAAATAAATAAACGTTGAAAAAAAATTTTTAATAAAAAAAAAAAAAAGAAAAAAAGGCAGAGGTGTGGTGAGAAAAATCATAAACCAGGAGTCACACATTACATTTTTTTTTCCTTTGGTAGACAGTGAGTATGAATATCAGGTCTTGATTATGGTATCTCTCTCCAGTATGACACTCAAGATATGGTTCCCCTGAGAGCCCAAGGAGAAAGCATTATTTTGTTCTTATTTTTACATGAAGGCCCAACTTGATCTATCGGTGTTGTAGTCCACAGAACTTTCTCCTGAATTTCAAATAACTTACAATCTGTGCCATTTAATTGTTGAGTCTTTGTGTCTGTCATCTATGATATTTCTCTCACTGTTTCAGGCCTGATAGATTTATCCTCTCAATAACTTTACAAATCAAATGTTGTGATGACTTCTTCCTCCTCCTCTACTTTTCCTCCTCTGTCTCCTCTGTGGAAATCAATGAAGTCCAAACACAAATGAGAAAGGCAAAGGCTATTAATTTTGAGCATTCTGTAGCAAGGGAGTTAACTGCTTTACTTGCATTTGGTCAGAGACTCAAAGGAAGGCATAGGACTCAGAAAACGTTATGGTGGATAAAAGGGATGGCTTCAGGTAAGTGCAGATTGGAGACTGTTGGCATCAGGAAGCTGTGGTTGGGCTAACTAGAAGCAGGACATTTGTATCGTTGGTTACCAGTGCATATTTAACTTTTTTCTGGTTTGTTTTAAGCTGGAAACAGGGACAAAAGTTAGGGAAGCTGTCAGAAATAAATTCTGGTCATTTGGGGCCAATTATCACAGAAATTATTGTTAAGATTCCTGGATTATCAAGAGAGATAGCAATCTGGATTCCTGTAAGTCTGGTTTATAGAAGGCTGGCTTCTTTATTGCATATGTGGAGGTTGGTTTCCTGTGCAGGTTGTTGCATGTGTAGGTCAAGGTTCTGTTTTTATATATGGTCTGGCCATTATTCATTGATATATTCAGTCTCTTCTGTCCTTCTCCTCCTTTTCATCTTCTTTTTCCTACTTTGGTACTCTCCATATCAAAGTCAGTACAATATGATTGATTATATATTTTCTTTTTTTAAAAAACTTTCATATTACAAAATTTTTGCATATCTATTGAAAAAATGTCAACCAATATAGTGTATAAAGGATGAGAGAAAGGTCACCCTTTCCTTATCATGGTAGAATAACCATTGGTTAGCAGTATGGTGCTCATTTTGTAAATTATTTTCAGACACATATGTGCTATTCATTTAAAAACTGAAATTATAGCACATTATATTTTAAACCTTGCCTATTACCACTTATCAAAATATCATAGACCTTCTTCTAAGTCATAACCCACAAATCTATTTTATTATGTATTCAGTCATAGACTCTACACTCACTAGAATATAAACTCCATGAAGGCCAAGTTAGTAGCTCTATTTTTTTTTAATTTTTTTAACATTTATTTATTTTTGAGACAGAGAGAGACAGAGCATGAACGGGGGAGGGGCAGAGAGAGAGGGAGACACAGAATCGGAAGCAGGCTCCAGGCTCTGAGCCATCAGACCAGAGCCTGACGCGGGGCTCGAACTCACGGACCGCGAGATCGTGACCTGAGCTGAAGTCAGACGCTTAACCGACTGAGCCACCCAGGCGCCCCAGTAGCTCTATTGTTAATGGCTGTTTTCTCCGTCTTGAACAGTATCTGGCACATTGTAGGTACTCAGTGATGTTTGTTAAATTAATGAATTTAGGTTGCATTTTTATTTTATTTTATTGCATTTTCATTTTTTAATGTTTATTTTTTTTATTTTTGAGAGAGAGAGAGAGAGAGAGAGAGAGAGAGAGAGAGAGAGAGAGATAGCATGAGCAGGGGAGGGGCAGAGAGTAAGGGAGACACAGAATCCAAAGCAGGCTCCAGGCTCTAAGCTGTCAGCACAGAGCCTGACACGGGGCTCGAACTCACGAACCATGAGATCATGACCTGAGCCAAAGTTGGATGCTCAACTGACTGAGCCACCCAGGTGCCCCTGCATTTTAATTTTTTTAATTAATATTTCAAGTAAAGAAATCATGAATAGTTTTGAACTTACGTGTTTGCACACTTGTATTTCTGCCAAGCAGAGACTGCTAGGAATAGAATTATGGCAGAATGCATAAACATTTTAAATCTTGATATAGGTATCAAACTTTCCTCTAAAATAAGTTAGTTTGGGGGCACCTGAGTGGCTCAGGCAATTAAGTATCCTACTCTTGATTTCACCTCAGGTCATGGTCTCACAGTTTGTGTTATAGCCCTACATTGACCCCTGCTTGGGATTTTTTTCTCTCTCTCCCTCTCTTTCTGCCCCTTCTCTGCTCACACTCTTTTTTTTTTCTCTCTCTCTCTCAAAATAAGTAAATAAACATCAAAGTAAATAGATATTATTGGTTGCTTACCCAAAATCTGTTGCCTCCCCTAGTCTCACCAACCACCTCTTTTGAAAATAAACCAAATCTTATTTGGGGTGTCTACCCTCTTCTTGCAGTCTTATCTTTTAGAGAGCTCTTACCCCCACCTCTGCCAAATTTAGGGACCTGGTTATAAACCAATCAGCACATTCTGTTTTCCTGGCCACCCTCATTAAGCATCTATTTTAAGCAATGCAAACAGATTCAATTTCAGAACTTTTACTAGGGATACTAGAGGGGAAAAAGTTCTCTTTATCTCCTTGAGTATGGTGTGGTTCTGCAGATGTGAAGCCTGGAACTGTGGGAACAAATCTGTCCTTATTGCGAATCCAGTCATAAGATAAGATTGGCACCATAAAAGCAATTGGGAAGGTAGAACTGAGCCAGGTCTGAATAAGTCCAACCCTGAAGCCTCACCCACTGCAGGACTTGCACTCACGTTAAGGTAATTGAATTATGTTTCCTGACATACATCTCTATAGTTCTTCTCTTAATTATTTTATTCTGATGTTTTTCCAAATCATCTTGGACCCAAGGATGCTCAGGAAGAAAATGTCTTCTAAACAACTCACCTCCCCAAATACTTCTAAAAGAATCTGCTCACCTGAAGAGTTTCTCCTTGTGCCTTACATCTCTTTGTGTTCCACCATGTTCGGTTTTTCTTTAAAATGCTTATCAGTTGCTCAGGTGTGGGAGATAACTGTGCCAAATCCCATTTTAATTTCATTTTCCTTGGTCTCCTGTGGAGGAGAAGCATCCCCCTTTCTTGCTGTTGGCATCTACACACTATCAGCTTGGTCACAGTCTGGCTCAAGACCCAATTTTGAGCCTAAGCCAAGGGGAAAACCTCCTTTGTGTTCAAGTCCTTCACATGCCGTTGCTAATATAGTTGTGCCTGAAAATGGCTTAGCTTCTGAGGCATCATGGAGCCAGCCAGTTCTCTTACTAGATTTGTCCAATCAATATAAAGAGAAGAATTATTAAGATCCAGGCAATAGGGAGACACTTAAGATGCAGAGGGAATGGGAAAAAATCTGTTAGAAAATGGCATCTGTTTCTTGATATGGGTGTGGTACATGCTGGCCACTGCTCAGGGAAGACGAGCACATCTGATAACCACCAATGAGAGCACAGCACATACACAGACATTGGTGGATGAAACTTGGCCTGGGAAGCAGAATATGAGGGCCTAGATGTGTGTACATACTCTAGCACCAATAGCAGTGCTTTGTAAGTGGCCGCTCTGCAGAGCTCTCCCTGGTAGGGGACTGATCTTGGTGTGCCTGCCACTCTTCTCTTCCTCTTCCTGCCATCTTTCCCCATCCAAGATGTATTCAGACACAATCTAGGGCAACATGACACCCAAGAAATATTTTGGCTTGACCTGAGAACATTCTGTGGTGCAGAAGTGGTAATACCAAGCATCTCCACTTATTTAAAAACCAGATACATTTGTTTCTTAAATCTATGAATTTCTTAAATATTTCTTAAATCTATTAATTCCTCTCAGTATATATATTTTTTACACCTTAGTAGTGCATCTAGACTCCAAAATAGCCTCAATAATTCTCATCTCCTGGTCACACTTGTGGAGTACCCTCCCACATTGTTTGAGGGTAGATGGGAATAAGGACTATTGATGACTGACCTTTGGTTTTTCTAGAGGTGGGAAGCCATAAGAGCAGATTTATGACCAACAAAGTAGGTCCAGAGCCACTGAAAATGGAATGATGGAGAGAAGGGGGAATCTTTTTACTGAGGCCAAGTGGAAAGAAACGTTCTATCCCCTTGTGAAATTTAGATCATGCAGCAGAGTCCTGGAAAGCTGAGAGATGGACACAAAATTAATTACATCCCAGGGTTTTATGTTTTAGCTTAATAAAAGGAATAAAGTGTGAAAGAGAAGGAAGAATGGCTCTTGTGATTGAGGTTGCTTGTTGTTGTTGTTGTTGTTGTTTTTTACTTTGTATATGCATGCAATCTATTCACATAATGGTGGTAAATACATGGTAGAGCCTTTATGTAGATCTAACTTCTTCAAATAGTCTTGAAGAAGGAAGGGATGCTTTTTCGTTATTTCATGACATTTTCAGTAGAGCAGAAAAAGGTGATATATGCCATATAACAAGATTCCATGGCTCAAATTATCTGTAGGAATTTATGAACATGTTCAGAGATGGATCTTCCTCATATTATAAATGAAAGATCATCTCTTGTACTATAGCAATAATACTTTAACCAGATATTGATTCTAATGTTTGTCAGTCACTGAAGTGTGCCTTTTGGTGTACCTCTGAATCTATTTGAGGCTCCGAATTTATATAAGTGAAATGGGACTCTTTAAAGAAATGCTCTGAAAGTTCTTGACTAGTTCTAACGTTATGAGGTTCTATCTCCATTATGCCATGGATATTTCAGTCATAGAGTCTCTATATGTAATTATAACAAGAGAAATACCCACCTCCACCCTTGACCATTAGATCCTTAGCACATTGGGTCTAATAAGTGAAAACAGCCTGGTGCAAGAAAGGTTCCAGGGTGATCAAAAGGGGCAGAAAATACAATGTTTTTCCCTTAAGTCAATAGCATAAGTTTGTGTCAAGAGTTCCTGTGTTACTAAGGACAGTCTGAAATTTTAAGTGACTTGCACTTAAAAGATACATGTCTGTTTTATCCAAGTAAGTGAAATGGATCCAAAGATGAAAGTCCCATTTTTTAGTACTGCCACAAATCCAAATTAAGGAGAGGTGTCTGCAAAAGCCTTTGATTATAGATCATAAAATCTCCAGCTTATATCAGACACTGTAAAATTGCTCAGTGACAAATGAAATGCCTATGCACTAAATATATCTTTTAAGCACCTTGCAGTTCAGGTACGTTTATCGCTGAGATACAATAGTACTTCTGCAGGTCACAGGTACAAGGTCAGAAATGCTGGTTCTGCTGGTTTGGAATGTAACACTTAATGGCCCATTATTTGAGGACATAGAGCAGAGGCTTCAAGCAAATACACAGACTATATTTCATGTGGAAACTTCAGAAGCCAATAGACCAGCCATATTTAGAAATAATGATAGACCAGACCCAGCATGCTCATGTATGGCTCAAAAAATACAGGGACCCACCGGGATTCAGCTTTGTAACAATAGCTTGCATCTGTGTAGTGTTTTGTAGTGTTTCAAAGAACTCTCACATACAGTGTCTCATTTGATCTTCACAGCAACATTGTGAGGTTGGCAAGGCAGGAATTATTATCCTCATTTTATAGAATAGGAAACTAGACTCAGGAAGGTTAAGTGACTTGGCCAAGGTCACCCAGTTGACATGCAACAGAATCACACAGGATTTGAATATACACCTTCTGACTTTAAGTCCAATATTCATTCCATTACAACAAGCAAACAAAAGCTGATAATATCTATTCAACTACATTGTTGGTCATTTCTGGCTCTAAAAGTCTACATTATGGAGTTGGGTATGAAAATGTAGTAGACGTTTGACAAACTCGTTTTTCTCCTCTCTTGGCCACTTCCAAATGTCTAGAGATGAAACAGGTATATTTTGACAATGACAGTAGCAAAATATCTGAGTTAGGTGGACAATGTGAGACATTTCCATAAAAGCACATTGGGATAAATGAAAAGGAGAGAAAGCCAAGAACACCTGGATACTGAAATATAAGAATGACAGCAAGTGAAAAAAGACAGTGAGTTGATAGTAAATGGATACTGAAATACTGAAAACCTACTTCTTGATATTATATTGTCATCCAGTGAACCCCTGCCTCACCCTCCTCCAGTCCTTTCTCCAGCTATTTCTCATTTACTGATGCTTTTGTGTACCTTCTTGCCATTTTTGACTGTTGAGGAACACAAAGATATATTTCTCTCTTCAGGTGAATGAGTTAAGTTTTTCCTTTCTTCCTTTCCCCTTGAAGTGCCTGGTTCTGTCTCTTACTCCTACAAAGTCCTCCTTTGCATCCTTCCATGCAGATGAGCCAATCCTCTCTAAATGTGATAAACAAAACATAATTCTAGGCCATATGCTGGTATCCAAAGAAGAAATGGCAAAATTTAAACCCACTATGGCTGATCGTTCCTTATTCCCACTCTGATAGCATGTACCATCATTAGATCGCACATATTTTTCCCCCACTGAACTCAGTCAGGGTATCAGATTCCTTCATTACCCAGTTGCCAGTTATTAATTGGAAGAGGCAAGACAGATGGGATCTATTCCAAATATCTTTTGAGTGTGTAGGTGGGGGATTTCCCATAAACCCTTTTTCCACACAAATAAAACCACATATTTGACCTAGAAGGCAGCAGCTGTTGAAGACTTTACTTTTCTTAGGCTTATTGTAGTCCTTCTCTAATTTGTACTGCATACTCAGAAGCACTGAGAGAATTCCTTGCGACCCATGACTAAGCAACACTTGAGAGCTCCAATCTTACATGTAAAATGACTCAAATGAGCATTTTGTTTTTAACATTTCTCTCTGTCCTGTGGTTGTAACTCATGTGACCAAGATCAAAATGCTATGCAGCGCAGCAAGAGGGATAACTAAGTGTATCAATTCGTGACTTGAGGCTTAATATCTCCCACTTTCTCTGAATTTTTCAGAAATTGAGAGAGCAATTGTTCATGCAATTTTTGTTGTTGAAAACTAAAGAGAGGTCATAGATGAGTGTTTGGTAATTTCTTGCCTTCTCTGTATAGTGAAAGGCATGCAGATTCTCCTCTGACTTTGTACAGTCAACCTATGGCTTCCATTCTTCTTCTCACCAAGGAAGCTCAGAGATTCCAATAGTAAGGATGTTTGGTTGAGATACCCAGTAAAGGACTCCTAATTTCACCTTGCATCTAGTATGGCTGTAAGTAAACACATTTTCAGAGGGTAATGGGAGTAGAATTAGGCCTCTTTACAGAAAGGAGAGATGTTGATTCCCCTGCTGGGAGTGCTTGCATTATCTCCAAAGGGACTCTGCTACTGAGAGGCTTGTTCCTCTGAGGTGCTCCGTATTAACACACAAGCGGGCGTGCAGGGAGGCAGGGGACAGAAATACGGAAGGCAACACATTTCATTTGAAAAGTGAATAAATTCAACTTGGAAAAGAACCTTGGAAGAACTCTGCATTCTGTTTTTGATGGCGAGTTTCGGGGAGCAGTGGGAAGATAGAGAGGTGCTGGAATTGTAAGGCTGTGCACGGAAACCTTGGTTTCCATGTAGGCTGTGAACGAGCAAGAGAGGGCAGTGTTGGCACATGTAAAGCAAGTCATGGAGGTTTACGGGCTCAACTACGAAAGACATTTTTTTTGTTGTTGTTTAAAATTTATGAATTCTTATTGTTGTTTGTCTCACCCCCCAAACTATACATCCCCTCACACACACATTTCTCTTGGAAGTCTTGCCTGACCCTCGTCAAATAAGAACCCCAAAGTAACATCTAGTTGGAACATGAGCAAAGATTTAACTGTGATGACTGGAGTGGAGAATGGAAAACAAAGTAAACCTGGGAAGGGAAAGAATAACATGATAAATTACTTGTAACTAAATGGAATCATTTCAATCAAAACCATTTTTTTTAAATGAATGAACTTGCTTCTTTGCTTGATTCTAGCTTTAGCAAGAAGATCAAAGAGATTTATGACCTGTGTCTCTTCGAGCCTGATGCCAGAAATGAACATGTTCTCATTAATAGTCATTTTCTCGTCAAAAGTAGGCTTTTATGCAGACAATGTGCATTGCTTTCATAGCTTGCTCATTGGAAAAAAATTTTTTTATTAGAAATTGGATGGCTCATCTTGGGGATGATGTGTTGTATGTGTGCTTGTGTGTGTTGGGGGCATTTAATTGCTTTTATGTTTTAAATGGTCCAAACTTATGTGGCCCATATATATTTCAACTTTGAGAATCCTGCCCATTTCGGTGAAGTAGGACACTCAACTGACATAGTGAGAGGTCCAGCAGACAAAGGTCAGTCTCCAGTCTTTGGAATATTTTAAGTCTGAGAGCATGAGGAGATGAGATTTCTCTGCAAGTTCAATTTTTGCACATTTTAGGATGGCCAGCTTCATGCTGTGACTCTACAGTGTGACTTCTGTGGAGACTTAAGCAATTACCTGCTGAATTGAGCAACAAAATTCAAAAAACTGAATAACAGAAAAATAAAATAAATAAATATGAATCCTTCTTCTCCATTCAGGAACAGGATGTTTTGTTCCTCTTCACTGAATGGTTTCTATCTGCTTGTTTGTTGACTACACCGGCCCCAGCCTGTGTTGGAGTATATATTTAGATACACAAAGAAATTATCAAGTAGGAATGACTGAAAAGTTCAATTAAACAACCAGTTTGAACCTTTGTCACAAAGTTAACCAACAGGCCCGTTCTGGGGAACATTATATAACCATGTGTAAAGTAACGACATATGCTTAGGGAAATTTTTCAGTTTGACTTTAAAACTAAGATGAAACCAAGGCAGAACATCACCTATGGGCCTCAAGTCACTGGGCTGGCTTATGCCCCCACCCCTACACCAGACGTGGCTTGTGCCCATGGAAATTTCTTAGCCTTACATTGCTGTACAGAACATTCTTCCAAATTGACTGCTTTTTTTCTCAAAACATTACATGTTTTGGCTTTCATGACACTACACATCCCTAATTTTCTTTCCACTCCTCTGGCCTCTTTTCCTCAGCTTCTTTCAATTCCTGCTTATTTCCCCAGCATCTAAATATTAAAATTCCTTCAGTATTAGTCCTAGGTGCTTCTGTTCTACACTTTCTCCTAAGGGGATCTCATCCATTGCCATCCTATTAAATGGCGTTGATGGGGTTCAGGACATACTATCCCAAAATATGGCTCCTTAGCTTACTGATTTTTTTAAGCTAAAGGAATTTGAGACACAGTAGGTGCAAGAAGACTCTCTGACCTTCATCATTTTCCCTGAAGCAGGTCACAAGACCCTTATGTGAGAGGTGCCCTCTCTATACCTGGAGTAAGTGAGCATCTTTATATCAGAAGATGGAGGGATGCAAAGAGGGATCTGAACAAACAGGCCGTACTAACTTCCCTCCAGTTTACTACCCTTTTGTCTTACCACATTTTCCCCACAACTTTACACTCTTCATCAAGCCTAGTATAACAGCACTCAGATTTAACTGTTTCTTTGGGTCTTCATTTCCTTATGGAGTTTTTTGTATTATAAAACTAATATTAAATAAATGTGCATGCTTTTCTCTTGTTAATTTATCTTTTGTCAGTCCAATTTACAAGGGCTCCAGCTGGAGAACCTAGGAGGGTAGAAAGAAAAATAACTTTTCCTCCTTTGTAGCATCTCTACATTGATGACTCCCACATTTCAATCCACCCTGACCTTTCTTTGAGCTCCTGACTTGGATAGCAGCCCTTTACCGGAGGTCACCACTTGGATGGGTCACAGAATTTCAATGTTGAGAAGACTAAGTGGCTTTCTAAACTTTCTTTTTTTCCAATACAATTTCCCCCCAAACCTAATCTAGAAAGGCTTTCACCGTTTATCCATCTGCTCAGTTTGACACACTTCTCTC
Source organism: Felis catus (assembly GCF_018350175.1). Lineage (NCBI taxonomy): Eukaryota > Metazoa > Chordata > Mammalia > Carnivora > Felidae > Felis > Felis catus. Next base: position 62,034,544 of record NC_058379.1, on the reverse strand, counting down.
TCTCTCTCTCTCTCTCTCTCTCTCTCTCATTCATTCGTAGCTGTGTTCATCTGCATGTTCTGGAGTGTGCACGCACATGTGTATTTTAAATGCATATATTTCTCCCCATCTCCACTATTCTAACCCAATTCCAAGCCACCACTATCCTCTCTCACCCAGACTGTTACACATTTCCTAACAATTCCTACATTAACATCCTTAGGCTCTTCATTGCATTCATTGTGTAACAGAGTAATCTTTTAAAATAGTTGCATGATCATTTTGCATCCCTAAATTCTTTGCATCTTTAAAATTCTTCGGCATCTCCCCTTTGACGTTGAATTATATTTTACCTATATACCTTGGCCTACTAGACCCTTGCCTTCCACTCCAACTTCGTATCTTACTCTCTGCCCCTCCTTCACTCTGCTACAGCCCTTTGGACTTCCTTTGGGCTCACTTGCTAAACTATTTTCTAACTCAGGATTTCTGCACATACTGTTCCCTTTGCTTTTCCTAGGAATGGCTTTTTGTCAGCCTTCATGTGTAAGTTTAATGCCCACTCTTCACAGAGTCTCCCTCTGACCACCAAACATGACTCGCTTCCTCTCTCTGCTTCTCTATATCACTGTGCCCTGTTTTGCTCCCACAACACAATGTAAGAGAACAGAGAAGATGGTTGTTTTATTCAGCAAGTATTCGCCCTGTGTTAACAGCACCTGCTACATATTAGTCCTTCAATAAATATGTATTGAAGGAAGTAATTTTAAAAAGAAAGAAGGAATGGATACACCTTTCATAATTAGTGAAATGGCTACTTTGGAAGGCAGTCTTAGAAAAAGTAAATTTTCTTTTCTTTTTTTAAAAAATTTTTAGTGTTTACTTATTTTTGAGAGACAGAGAGAGACAGAATATGAACAGAGGAGGGGCAGAAAGAGAGGGAGACGCAGAAACCGAGGCAGGCTCCTCTGTCAGCACAGAGCCCAGTGCGGGGCTCAAACCCATGAACCATGAGATCATGACCTGAGCCGAAGTCTGATGCTTAACCGACTGAGCCACCCAGGTGCCTCCGGAAAAAGTAAATTTTCTTAATAAGCTAGAAAGGCTTCTCTCCCGGCCACACACGTAGGTTTATTTATAGGATCAAGTGGCTTTGTGGTTTGTAGGCACTTTAATATAGAAACTATTCTCTCTTTGTCAGGTTATGATATGGAGAAAGCAGAGGTCACTTGACAATACTATCTGTCTCTAAGATCATATCCCTTTTCCTCTAATGAGCTTGAAAATTCCTGCTTGGAAACATTTAATGTGCCAGTACAAATATTATATTTAGTTACTTCTGAAATGATGCTATTAACTCAAAACCACCTGTCCAATGTGACAGGAACGATCATTTAAAACAGAATTTATTTGCCTGGACACACATTTTGGGGGTTCTTCCCTTAAGACCAAGACTGTGCCTGCACATGCAGTGTATGGCTCCTAGCAGATGGGGTCTTGCTCATTCAGGTAGCCAAAACATTTTTAAGTGCTCCATGCATCTAACTGGATAGTGAGGAATTATAAGAGCTGGATGAATCTAAAGTAAATAAATAAATAGCAAACAATAGAGCATAAAACCTTGACTTGGTCCAAACAGTGAAAATTTCAGAATGAGTTAGAAAATTTCAAAAGGAAAATGAGGCATGAAGGTGTTCTACTTTGTGGTCTGCCTGATACCACTGTAGTCATCTGTGTCCCCATCGTTCTCTGGATCTCAAGGTAGTATTTTTGGCAACCTGTAAAACTTGTCCTTCTTATGTTGCTCTAGTGGGCAAGATGGGTTACGTTAGGAGTAGCATACTAAGTGACATTTAACCAGAAAATGAACGTAAGTAAGGGAGTACAGAATGAAAAAGATTACGATGCTGAAGCCCCTAATCAAGCCAATTAAATTTTCTTCAAACATTTTTCAACATTATACACACACATGACATAGTTTACATTGAGTGAACTTTGTCACAGTTTTTAAAATACCATTTTTTTTTTTTGCATCAAAACAATATGGGACCTGAAATACACAGAAACAAAGACATCTTTCATTCTGAAGAAATTACACCAATCCGTGAATATTAGCACATGCAATTACTGAACACATTGAAAGCTGAAGTGTTAAAATGTGATTTAGTGATGAGTTTTCGGAATCTGGCCCAGGCCTTACTCTCCAGAAGGAGGTGGGTAGCAATGTATAGTGTCAAAGATATGGAAGGGCCAGAAAGCGAGGAGCTAGTATGCATACTACTCATACGGAAGGCTTCAGATCCATAAGTAAAAGTGAGTTTGAAAACAAGTATCTGCCTGTCTTCTTCCATGTTGAATGCACAAGCCATACATTTGCCTTCCAGGGTCAACTGGAACCCTTAGCACTTGCCCGCTATTTTTTTCCCCACACCTTTACAAATACTGTGCTCTTCTGCCACTTTCTGCAGACGGGCGCTCCTCTAGCCTGTCACTCACACTTTTCCTACCATCTTGAACTTCCCTTCCCTCTTCTCATTGTTTATCCACATCAAACCAACCTCCATAAGCCCAGAGGGTAGCTCTTATCTTTAATCCAACCTTTTCTGGCCATTTTGTTTAAGGGGTAAAATCTTTCTCTTTCGAATTCCTATAAATGTACAGTGCAGTTCACATTTGACCACATGCTGCCTTTTGATGGTCTTCTGTTATGTTGAACTCATATTTGCATTTTGAGCAATTATTTTTGTTCACTTTTTATAGATTTAAGTTAGGATAAAACTGGATATTAAGTCTTGATGCCAAGGCCCATGACTGATATATTTACTTTGTAATTTTCACAGAAGTCAGAACAGTGTTTTGAAAACATCCATTTACAACTGCTAGCTTCCTTTTTCAGAGCCTCCTGGATCGGCTAAATTTCCTGCACAGAAACACTGTAGGGAAGGTTTTCCTTCGAACTCTACACACTCTTTTGCATCAGGTAGAGACACATCTGATTTTTTTTTTAATTTTGATTTGTAAAGTTACTTTAGTATCCCTCCATCTCCCCTCAAAGTCTAGCGGTGTAGATTTCACTCCAGGGTGAAAACCAGCTGTGATGGTACAAGGAAGGGCGAGGACTCTGGAGGTGAGAATGTCCTGACTCCTTGGCCTGCCACAGAGATCTTGGAGCAGTGCTCGACTTCTTTTTTTTTTTCCTGTTTGTTTACTTTTTACCTTCCCTTGTTATCTTTATTTGCTTGTGTCACCAAGTGTGGATTCTAATCGGCAGGAGCAGATTTTGGTTTTGCTCCTCTGATGTGCTGCATGCTCTAGATACAGCAGTGCATCCAATCTGCACAACTCCCATTCAGGTGTGCCTTATTGTCTCACTTAATAGATGAGACCATGGGGCTTGGAGAGGGTGTTACGTAGGATGTCAAAAGTAACACTGCAGGATTGGTGGTGTTTTGTTTTATTTTAAAAGAGTATGACATTTGTTACACATTGAACACAAAAACAAACCCCTCTAAATAGGGACCAAGAGCCTTCCTTTTATCCCTCTTCTGGTGCTCCCAGGCCTTCCCACTCTGATGCCAGTAAAAACACCATTTCCGCTGTCCTGCAGTTATAGGAATGTATGCATAAAAAGAACAAAAGGTGGCAGTTGGTGAGGCTTTATGAAACAGAAGAACTCTGTGGGATGAGGGGGGCTATCATAATTTTGAAAGGAGGTACCCTGGCCCTAATTCCTATTTTTTTTTCCTTCCGATTTTCAAGCCCTCCTGCCACTGTTAGGCTCCTGTGTTTAGGATTTGTGTGAGCAGTCGAATTTGACAGGTGTTGATCATCTGGGTTACAGAAAGGGAGTGTGTGAACAGGTTTGCTATAATGACAAGAAATTACGGGAGCAGCAACATTCAGTGTGATGCAGCACAAAATCCTCTCCATGAGGGCTGAAACTGCATCAAACCAAAGCAGTGCCGGGCTGTGTGCAGCGGTCACCAGCTACCTTTAGTGATAACGTTGCTAGGATATGAAACTCCAAACGCACTGTTAGTGTGAAAGTGGGATTTCGTATTTGGGTGTGGGGGGGGGGGGAAGGAGGAAAAAAGAAAAAGGAAAAAAAAAAAAGAAGAAGAAAGAAAGAAAAGAAAAAGTCAGGAAAACAGTCAGTCCCTGGTGCTTTTCCTGGGCATTAGAGGCACAGGGATGACATCACCAGCAGCCTATCAGAGCTCTCCAGCTTTGTTCAGGTTCCGAAGCCATGTCATCATCGCCGATGTAGCCCAGAAATGAAAATAGAACCATCTCTAAATATACAACAATGAGAGTCAAGCATTGCTCTAAAAGGATGAGAGAACCAAGAAAAACTCCTTAAATCATAGCATCTTCCTTTAATAAAGTATACATAAATCTAGAATTTGGCTCCTGGAGCCACTAACCTTGGTATTCAATTTAGTCTGCCTGAGACTTTACAAACTGGCAGTCAAAACTAATTAATGCAAAACTGAGACCACCACCGAGTCCTTCCAGTTTGCCCCCAGATATGGGAGAGAGGCAGGCCGACTCGTCCCTAAAAGGCGGCTGTAGAACAGGACCATGGCTGCAGTGTCAAGGGGACAGTCTGCCTGGTTTGGGGCTGACCTGGAAATATAGGGGCTCCCCAGCAAGGTGGGTAAGTGGCTGTCATTGTCAATACGTTTCACTTAGCTAAGAGCACAGTTTACAGTTGTTGAAGTTTGATTGATCTGTTGATAAACACTAATGTTTTCCAGTTGACAATTTCTCCGTGTTAATTTCTTTAACGCTGGCAGACCTGCCTGGCAGGGCCCTATAAATAGTATCAGTGTCATCATCCTTTTTAAGTTATTAATGAGCCATCGTGTTTCAAGGGGCTGGGATTTGGGGACAGGTTGTGCTTGACTGCAGTTTCTGACATTGATACGTTAGCATTTGGAACTTGGTTGAGATGAGAACATGTTTCTTAAAAAAATTACAGCACTGGCCAAATGCATCCATAATAAAAGAGAGTTGTTTATAATTAGTGACTAATTAAACTTTGGAGAGAGGAATAAACTGCCAAGCCCCTACACGCAGCATGTCCTTGATACTGGGGCATTAGTATTGTCCCCACCTCAACTGCAGCTGCCCTCTGCTTTCTTTGCTACCTCTCTCCACACATACCCTGTTATCACTGAGATAAATGAATGCCTGACTCTGGAAATCAGCTTCAGCCCAGACTGTTCTGTCTGCCAACTGGTGACAGGGGACCAGAGCAGACTTCTCCAATTAGTAGAGTTCCCCATCAGGCAGCTGGACGCACTGTGTTTATGTTTTCGGACAGCACACTGCAGCAGCTGGGCCTCTAGCTGAGGTCTCCTGCATTGATAAATAGGAGTCTAAAAGTAAGACAGACAAACGGACAAGGTAGCATGATCTCTTTTGATGACATTCTCTCAATCCAACTCATCTTACTCCTTAGAGGTAGTTCAAATGAGCACCAAAGGCATATATACAGTAATGATGGTGGAGATGGCCTGCATTATGGTGGCAGGACTGCTGGTTAGGTGCATTGGTTCTAAAGGGCACAAGTATGAATGGACAGCTGACCAAGCAAGGTTTCTCATCACAACAACTCAGGAATTTCTCCAGTCTTGAGTTCTTACATTGCACAGAGGTGACCCTTTGCTGGACCAGGATTTTCTATTTAAATGCTTGTCCCCAAATCTTTCATAAGTATCCTATTTCCTTGACTTTGAACACCTAATTTCTAATTACATCTATGTTTTCTTTAGAGTTGATTTTGTATTTTTGACTCATAAGTAAATATATTCCTATTCTAGTTTCAAAAGTTCCTATATACATTTCCAAAATAATTTATTAAACCTGTTTCCATCCAACATATTGCATTTAGAAGATCCTGCTCAGTTATCCTAACTTAGGGAAATGCAGGGGCTGATGGTCTGGTGTCTCAATTACAATATATGAGACCTGACAGCCTAGGAACATCGAAATACAGAGAAGAATGTATACATTTAGTGTCCACTAAGGAGATTTAGCTCAGCTGAACAAAGTAAAAACAAGCTCTTAGTTTCTCTGCTGTGGCTGCCTATTTTTCATTTCTTAGCAAGGGAACTCTGCAACAAATAACAGGAAAAAAGGCAAAACTGATAAGACTTTTTTTTTTTTTTTACAATAATCTAATTAAGCTACCTACCATCCAAAGAATATTATGGAAAATTTAAGTTGGAAACTTTATGTAAACCAACAACTTCCAACACATAATTGTTAGCCAGAAACTGGCACCAAAATTAACAAATGTCTGAGTTCAACGATATTAATATTTAGAAGCACTGAAAGGTATTTTTGAAAACAAAAGTTACTAATCTGTTCACTGTTGTAATGAGAAATGGCTTTATAATACTGAGATTTGCTTCCTTAGGTTGGAAGATAATTTGAGGTATTTAAGGAATAAATTCAAATTAATGAAAATTAGCAGATCCAAACAGCATATTGCAGGAGGCTTGATTAAAGTTGAGATGTGATTATAAAACAATAGCAGCTAGAAGGAAGAGAAGAAGTGAAGGAGAAGCAGTTGTGTTCATTTTTTCTTGGGTGGATTCTGAAACGGCTGTCAAGGTAACTCAACAATTAGAATTGCCAGAAGACCTGAGTGATGACAGCCTTACTGGGACAGCTATGTCCTCACCAGGAAACTAATGTGAAGAAGACATACACTTCACTAAGCTTGTTTGAAGGAAAACCAGAAATAGTCTCAGCAGCCACTGTCCATTCCTTAAGCATCACTACCAGAAAATTGTCCAGAGCAATCATTGGCAGCTAAGAGGCTATGGGGATGGCATAAGAAATTGTGGAAAAATACGGAGTCAAGTGGTTATATTTGCTTGGTCCAGAAAACTAACAATATGATTGCATGTATGAACTCCATAAAGATTCCCAAAAGGGTAGGGAAAAATTGCCATAATTCAGAATAACAGAGAATAATGTGGATGTTACAAGAAGCATGTGGACTGCAGATCCGAGCCCGGGTGACTTGCAGAAGTAAAATTTCTTGACTTTCTTGTTGTTCATCTTCAAAGTGAGAGATGTAATGAATGATCTATATTAACATCGATGGCTTCAGTATTGTATTCTTTTGTGTTTAACTATCTAAGATTTACATATATATCTGTGTTATATATATAATATATATCTAATATATATATGTTAGATATATAATTTGTATATAATCATCTAAATTATACCATATATACATAACATGCACAAATACATAAATATATATGGAAATATACAGATAAGTATATAAATATGCATATATTTATATATTTGTGCATGTGAATATGTATGAAAAAATGCATTGCCAATCTGGTAGAAAATGTTTTCTCTAAAATCAAAGTAGAGTTAACCAGTTATAAGCAATCTCTTTATAGCTGTAGTTTTAATATATCTTATGACCATTCCCAAAGGAAGTCTATCTTTCTACATTTCAGAATTCATTTCTCTGCCCCAAAATTCTTTCCAGATTTGATTAAAGTGTCTTTTCTCAGACGTAGAACAATTTAAAACAAGGGAAAATCTGTTTTAGGGAGCTTTATCCCATTAACTCAGGCTTCATGATTCAAGGTAACCCTATAGGTGAAACAGGTCTTGGCCAGGTGGGTTTTTTTGAGAGGGGAGGAGGTTTACTTTCAGTAGTAGTCTCTCTTAGCCTTGAGCTGAAGAAGACCTCCTTATGCTCAACAGAACCACAGATGGTGTTATAGGGAAGCCGGAAGCAGTCACCAGCAACTTTAAATCAGCAGTAATCACATTCCTGGTACCATTGAAAGAAACCTCAATAGGTTTCTTTCCTCAGTAGTTCTGATTTAAGACAAAAAGGGGCATGTTACAAAGAAATAAATGTCATTAGGGGTTTAACTCCTGTTTTGTTAAATGTACTCTCTGGCTGTAGGCTTTGGTCATTATTTATTCAGACTATTATCTACACCAGATTTTTGGAAAGGAATGTCATACATGCCAGAGATAACAAACATACATGTGTTGATGCTCACACTGCCTGCTGTCAAAATCTCCCCTTCTTAGTGAGTGCAGTAAGCATTCCGTTTGCTGCATTGGCCTCTGACACAGGCTTCCCTGTCCATGAAAACAGGTATATTCTCCTGTCCACCTCCGCCTCTGCTCACAGATGCCTCCTCACCTGCAAAGACACTGCATGGTCACCTGTTTCCCCTTGCCTAAAATACTGCTTACACATGAAGATTTCCCTTCACATATTAGCCATTCTGTCTTGTTACCCACTTTTAATTTTTTTAATGTATATTTATTTATTTTGAGAGAGAAAGTGTGTGTGCAAGAGTGGGGGAGGGGCAGAGAGAGAGAGAGAGAGAGAGAGAGAAAGAGAGAGAGAGAGAGAGAGAGAGAGAGAGAGAGAATCCCAAACAGGCTTCCCGCTGTCAGCACAGAGCCCAAGGCTGGGCTCAAACTCATGAACTGTGAGATCATGATCTGAGCTGAAATCAAGAGTCAGATGCTTAACCAAAATCAAGAGTCAGATGCTTAACCTACTAAGACACCCAGGTACCCCTATTACCCACTTTTAAGTTGACAGTGACAAAAGGTGGCTGTGATAACCAGAATGAACCAATGAGTACACCATCATCAAAGAATGATGCAGTTATGGTCATCCAGGTGCCCTGACTGAAGCAGAAATAAGGACTAGCAAAGTGCTTAGAATAGTTGCTCAATAAAGATTAGGGGTGTGTGTGTGTGTGTGTGTGTGTGTGTGTGTGTGTTCTGCATATGTGGATGTATACAGTTGTAAAATGGGTCAATACTTTCTAATGAAGAACTGAAAGAGGAGAAGAGGATTTATGCTTAATACTTCATTGTGCAGAGACTCAATCTCATTTAATCCAAATTTTACAGTATTTGCTATTTAATTCCAATCTGAATTAATCTCTATTATCATCATTATAAATAAATATTTGTTAAATACCCAGATAAATGTTGTTTTGGAAACTGTAAATGTTGACAAGACATATGCAAGTCTGAGTTGTATTCTACTGTGTAGCAAAGCGAATGTCTCTAGAATTTTTACCTAAATCTAGAAAAAAATTCATGGTGAGTTCAGTTATAGAATGATTGGCTAATTCCTATCACTTGTTTTACCTATTAAGCCCTCCACGCAGACTTTAGAGGTGTTCTAATGAATACCCTGCCAGGATTTCAGTGTAATGTGATTTGTATTAGAACCATTTAAGGACAACCCTGCAAAGGAAGGTTGCTGCTATTTGTTCTTATTATGTGTACAGAAGGACAAAAAGACAATTTGTTGTCTGGTAAATTTTCTATGATTCTGGTACATTGGCTCACATGGATGCCAGTTGGGAAACTCCCCAACAGCGTCGACATTGTGTATTATGGGAAATGGATGGCTAGTAGATACTGTTGTGTGTATTGCCTCTTCCATCGGTGAGTGGCATATATTTGGAGAGACACTGCCAATGCCTCAGTATAAACACAGTATAAACACTTAAAACCTTCCACTCCAAACTATAAACTGCATGCTCCCTCAAGCTAAAGCCTTCCTGGAATACTCTACGCTTTATTGATTTCCCTCTTCTCTGAGCTCCCAAAGCTCTTAAAGTCTGTATCACCCCATTAAGAATGCTTTCATATACCATCTTGTACTATTAACCAATTGTTTCATGTGCATTGGCCTTGTTCAATTTGATTGTTAGTACCCCTTCTTCCTCTTTTTAGCATCCATCACTAAGAAAATCCTTGGAATGTAATTCACACAAACAACTCATTGAATTACTGGCTAATTGATTAAAATACCCGAATTTACAAGTTACGTCTTGAATTTGGGTTACGCTTCTGGTTTTGGCTGGGTTTCAACAGGAGGATGATATAATGAAGGGTCAAGAATAAGAAATTAAAATAATACCTCAAATGTCATCCAGCTGCCAGGTAGTCTATTCCCAGGGAATACTATATTGTTATTAAAAAAATGGCTTGTCTTCCTAGGGAAAATGTTGAGAACATGAACATAATTACAGAAATAATCTAAAACTCAAAAGATGGCCATTGAATAAAATTAAGGGGATTTCAACCCAAGTTACTAGGTTCAGTATTTGCCTCCATGCAAAAAACCCTGTAAGCGTTAAACTCTTCGGTTACATAAATGTTTGTGTTTCTACATTAGAAGCATAATGTTATATACGAGGTATTATGCAAGCACAGAGAGTCAAGGGTGGGAAGAATCAACCAAATGAGAAAAATCAAAGAAATATTTGAAAAAAGGGGTGCTTATAGGAGGAATATAGCTGAAGTTAAGGGGACCATGCTGAAGCATACAGGGGCTAGCAGTTATTGGATGCTGATATAATTTCAGACTTGAAGAATCAGGAAGAGGAAATAGTGTTAAGGGAACACAATGAGAGCTGAAACCATGCAGAATGAGCTGCTCAGAAGGGACTGCAGTCATGGACAGAGGCAGCCACTGCTGGAGATGTGATGTGAAGCAGAAGGAAGAGGGTAAGACACCTGTTCCTCCCACTTTTTGATTTCCTCTTTGTGCCTCCCATAACTTAATTGGAAACTGGTTCTAGTCCCATTTAATTGGTCAGAGTAAGTCACATGACCAAGAATGATACAAATAGGACAGAAAACCATAATCCTCACTCAGGGCAGGACAGATAATATTGTGAATGATAATACAATCTACCAAACTCACTGAAGTCTAGAGTTACTGGAATAGTAAACAAGTTCTTGAGTCACCTGGCTACTTGGGGTAATGATACTATGTATTGGTTTTCTGTTCAAGGTCAGGTGCACAGTCTATAGGACAGCATCTTGACTTTAGAGGGTCCTATTTCCCTAAAGGTTTTCCTGACCTTCCTGAATATGTGAGTTGCTAAGAAGTGGGTTGCTTATCTCATGCTACTGCAATGTCATGTCCCTATTTTACCTTCCAGATTATTTCCTATACTTCTTTCCTTTGTTTTTTGGCCCAAGAGACTGACTTTTATGGCTTGTTTTGCCTTTCTCCCTTCTGATTGGATTTAGTCAATGGGAAGTACTTAGCAGAAAATCAGAGGGCAAAAGCAGAGAGAGAACTGGGGCTATTTTTTTGAAGATTTATTTCCCTCTTTGACATTTGGCAGTAGTTGTGTTCTCCCCAAAGAGATAGAAAGCCCTTTCAGTGCAATGACTGTGCTATTAGCACCTTGTACTGTTGTACGATGTATCAGCATCGTCTTCATAACTGTCTGCATCCTGATGACAGTGTTTCTAGTCAGTCCAGATTCATGAAGTTTATAGACCACTGCTGAAAAATTGCTTGTAGACCTTACATACCTATGGAGGGTGGAAGAGTATTTTTATGTTTTTGATGAAGTATCATTTTTACATATTTATAATCTGTATGGTATTGTTTTTGTACTCTAAGCTGTCTTTTGTGTCCTAAGCTGTATATTTGAGTTTTTATTCCATACATGATGGAATTCCCAGGTATCGAACTTTACCTTCATTTGTCTTTGAAAAACCACATACCTGTTCACACTACCCAATAAATAAATCTCAGTCTGCCTTTCACTGATCATGACACTATTTAATTACTCCTATTTTATTACTCAGCAAAATCTCTGCACATGATTCAGGGCATCTTATTCTTAGGTGGATTCATCATATTTCCTTTTTTTTTTTTTTTTTTTTTTTTTTGGTATATCTAACCTTCACTTTTGGTGTATTACCTAAGTGAAAGAATAAGTGTTCTCTTTCCTTATTTCTCTTGTATAATGTCTTATAATTGAGTGATATTTCTTATGAGGTATGTTTCCCTTAGAATCTCCTTAAAAAGCAGTCAGCATCTTAGTGTTTTTATAGGAAACCTATGAATCATTTTAGAGCTTGGAAAGATGAAACCTTTTGCCATTACTAGTTGCCACCAGAATTAAGTTAATTTTCAACTGAAACAAAGATTCCTTGATGGAATCGGGTTAGCCTAGTTGGTTGGAAAGGGAGTAGTTTGGAACAGGTATTTGAGGAGGGAAAAGCAAAGTCATACAGGTGCAGTAGGAGTAGGAGATGCTGCTCATCACACTACTTTGGTGAGATGGTTCTAATTAGAAATATCTGATGTCCAGGTAGTGTTATTTATCCACAGAAGAGAGCCCTGCATATTGCTAAAGACACTCTTGTCAAATCATCCTTATGAGAGAAGAGGGCAGATTTGATGCCGCATTTCTGACAGCTGTTGCTGCTTCTGCTGCTTCTGCTTCTTCTTCCTTCTTCTTTAGTAGGTACCCGAACTTCTGATCCTGAGATTAAGAGTCACATGCTCTACCGACTGTTGCAGGCAGGCGCCCCTGAGAGCTTCTTTTATAAGCAAGTCTGCAGCCTCTAAACATGCATTTTTTCCCCTCCAAGAATGTCTCCTGCTCTTCTCTCCCAGAATGCTTCCCTTCTGCCTCTCCACTTTTAACAATTCTCACCATGGTTCAAGATCTAACCATATAGTACCATCCCAGTGAGCTTCTCCATTTCACCCCTTTTCTGATTAATCTCTCCTCTGAAGTATAAGACTCATTGCTGATAGAGCTCGCTGGCTAATTAATCATATGCTACTTACATTGCTCATACTCTTTCCTTGTATTATTATTTAACTTTTCATGCGTACATATTATCTTCCTACCTAAGAAAGGTGTTGAAAGAGTAATTTTACAAGGCCAATTCCATTTAGTGCACTGAAGACTGTACAAGCTTGTGCTGGTAATACACTATTTGGTTGAGCAAGTGTGGCAGCCTCACCTGTAAATAGAATTGCTTGTAGCTCTTTGTGATTTGGGGTATAGTTAATGAAGATAGCCTTGTAATTTGATTTTTAGATGTGGATAATCCTTCTGATAATTCACTCTCCATTTTATCATATTGATGGGAAGAAAGAGAAAATTTTTTTCTAACGAAGAGTATCAAAACTATGGGTGGACATTGAGTGATGCTATGAAAAGGAGGATATCAAGACAGGACCCAAAATTTTGAAGAATGCTGGAATCAATTAAGGCGGTATGAACTAGGTTCCTGGGCAATGCTCAACAGGGCTCTCTAGGGCTTTCTAGAGCTACCATATTTCTTTAAATAGGTTTATTTACCAGGCTTTCAATGAAGAACCATTCAGGGCATAAAACCAGTTACAGGCTGGGAAAAAACTAAGGTTTCTGATCTAAAGATGTCAATCAGTTGACATCCTAAATTAGAAAGGCTAGAGCACATAGGAAATACAGAGTGAGAAATACAGAGTGAGAAAATACCCTGCAGTGCAGAGAGGTATGAAGCAGTTTGGGACAAGTCCCATGAATATGATTTTTGTTTGGCAGGTCAGCCTTAATGGGAGAGTCACTACAGACAAAACATGCAAATTAACCAAGATCTTTGAGTTGTTTAATTATCATCAAAATATTTTTTCCTGCAATAGGACACATGTATGAGTCTATTGGTAAATTATTTAGAAAAAGTACAATAATGTGCTTTAATATTTATAATGATTATTTGCCCTGTAATAAGGTATGTTCCTTAAGCACACGTTATAAATGTGTTTTGCTTCAGTCGCTAATGGTTGCTGTAAGTCTCCACCCTCACACCATGGCCACACACTGGGCACTACATAAAAGGCGAACTCCAGTTCTTCCTTGCTGTTCACAGCCTTAGTTCTGAACCATTGGTCTTGACCCATTTTTTTGTGCCACGTCCCAGTCTGCCTTTGATCATCTCAGCCTCAGCCCCCATTGCCTGTTCTCTCCTTTCTAGCATCACCTTGCCTTACCCTTTATCCTTGATGTGTTGCGCTAGCATTCCCAGTTCTCCCCCCAGTGACGCTAACTCCACTGCCATGGGTAAATGCTCTTCCTCTTATGACCAGGTCCCAGAAACCCCTAGATCGGTGCTGTTCCCTTCAGTTTCCTGTAACTTCTACTCCCTCCCTCCAGGTAGCACACCCTGTCCATTCATCTTCAAAATGGGCATCAGGAATATTATCAAATATCAAATATTATCAAATATCAAAGCTCTCCATTTCCCTGTCATGAAGGGAATGCCCTATTCCTACCTGTATCCCCATAGCACGTATCAAAAATTTGAACACATGTTGAGAACCTGAGAGATTTCATCATTTATTCATACATGAAAGAAACCTATAGAACACAGGGGCAGATAGAGTTGTCAAAATGGAAGGTGGGTGAAAAAGCAAACTTCCAATTTTGCAGTTTCACATCAGCATAGGCATTTTGTTAATTGTTTGCAAACTGGCTTTTAGACGTGGGAATAAATCAGTGATAGTAGACAATGGGGAGGAGAAGCAACAGCAGGTTACCCCAGGGCCAGCATGGCCCAAGGTTGTCATGGACCATAGTCCTGCTCTGACCATTACCCTCTTCTCCTCATCTAAATGGTAGAGCCACATTCAGTATTATGGCCTCTGCTCAACATTTCCCTCACCAAACCGACCTTGGTACTGAGCTTATACAGATTTTCTCTAAACTCCCAGCACTGGCTTGTTATTCTAAATAGTTTATTCAGCAGTTGGTTTGGATGAGAAACTATCAATTACTATACGATTTTGTTACTTTCTCATCTCAGATAGGATTACAACTCTTATAGAATCCTTCATAGTCAACCTTTTCAACATTGTTTCATATTTAGGCAATAAGAGGAAGAGGGAAAGTCATGGTACTTTTTTAAATGGGAGTTTGGGCGGGAGATAATTAAAGATGCAGGTAGACTGAAACATGAATACTCTATTGTCAAGAGCAGCACTGAAGTTTGCCACTTAGAGTGATTTGAGAGATACTTAGGTAAGTGGTGTGATCTTAGTCCACAAACTCAACAGTATGGAAATAGTGCATTTTCCCCCTAAAATTCAACTTAGTAAGAATTCCAAGCCACCATTTTGTCATAATGATAGGAAAGTTAACCTTACTCATTCACGATTCTTTTTGCCCTAGGAGCCCATTACATGTTGCACATTACAAAGATGACTTCTGGTCTTTGGTCAACTGCCCATTCAAATTCTTACCTAAGTCCTACAGCCACATTAAATTGTGAAAGGATCTTAAGAAATAAGTAACAGAGGAACAAGGATATGCCTCAAATGTATTGAGGTTGTTTGGGCAATATATTCAAATATATTATAGACATCTGCATATGACTTTTTTTGTGCTCCTACCTGCCTATTCCAAATGGTGTAAAAAATTTAGAAAGAGAGTTGCAGTCAGAAATAAAGCTATTGGCAGTTTCTGAGTCTTGTGATTTGGTTTTCTTTGTTAGTTTAACAGGGTAAAATATTCATTAATCAAGAAGCTTCAGCCAATGAGGGTATGATCATAAATCAACTTAATAAATGTGTTTATATGTACTTCAGGAATTTGCTGAAATTTAATTTAGGGCATCAGTATCACTGAAAGTTTTGTTTTGTTTTGTTTTGTTTTGTTTTGTTTTGTTTTGTTTTGTTGGTTAAACAACAGAAGTGTATTGTCTCCCAGTGCTAGAGGCTTGAAGTCCAAGATCAAGACCTCAGCAGGGTTTGTTTCTTAAGAAGGTTGTAAGGAAGGATCTGTTCCATGCCTCTCCTGTACTTTCTGGTGGTTACTGGCAATTGTTGGCATTCCTTGGCTTATAGAAGCATCACCCTGACCCCTGCCATCTTCACATTGCGTTTTCTCTGTGTGCATCTTGTCTGTCTCTGTGTCCTCATTGGAACTAATTTTGACTCTTTTGAAAAGTACACACCTTAGCCACTAATTTATATAGTTTCTTTTCTCTAAGATATAACTCTCTGAGAAGATTCTGCTATCTGTCTGCAGATTTTGCAATTCCTTCAACATCCCAGAACTGAGCCATAGTCAATGTTTGGTAAATACTTCAGAAATAGACTGGAGACAAAAATGAGTTTCAGTCAATTTGATTATTTTGTTCCAACTCATATTCAACTTGTATATTTACCCTGATTCAAACAGATCCAATGAGAAGACACGGAAACCCGAAAGTATTATCTCACCATAAACATTTTTTTTATCTTCTTAAGTGTAAACCTGTCCATATTTAAAATGACTCCCCATCACTTGATGTGGAAAGATACTTTTTTAAGGGGAAAATGGCTGCAAATACCACAAGCCATAATATTAAGGTGCCCAGATGAGTGCTGGAGCCCTGGCCAGGCAATAGAAGGGGAGAGGTAAATAGGGCCAGCGGAAGTACATAGGAATAGTGTTTGAAGTTTAGCTGACTGTAATGCTCATAGGTTAAAGCAAGTACTCATCCTCCTAGAGATTGTCCTTTTCTTTTCTTTTTCTTTTTTTTCTTTTTCTTTTTTAATTTATTTTGAGAGGGAGAGAGAGCACAAGCAGGGGAGGGGCAGAGAAAGAGAGAGAGAGAGAGAGAGAGAGAGAGAGAGAGAGAGAGAGAGAGAGAGCGAATCCCAGGCAGGCTCTGCTCCAGGCTCCACACTATCAACATGGAGACTGATGCAGGGCTCGAACACACGAACTGTGAGATTGTGACCTGTGCTGAAATCAGAAGCCAGATGCGTAACCGACTGAGCCACCCAGGTGCCCCTAAAACTTACCATTCGTAATCCCATGTTTTGATAAAGTTGAGTTTGAATTGTGGTTCTACGTCACACTGTAGAGCCCCTGGAGAACTTGGGATGCTTGGACTAGAGGGTCTAGAGAGTTGTTAACCTATTGATCCCATAGGGAATTATGTGCATTTGACCATGGGACCCAGAACAGCACACTCTGCTGGCATGTTCTGCATTCTTGCTAGTGGCAGTGTGAAAGTCACCTAGTCTCTCATGAGACCTGAAATTCTCAGACCTGGAAGCAACTGAGGTCTTAAGAACTAGAGGTAAAATGAGGACTAGGTGTGAAGAAGGGCAAGCAAACCTCCCATATAAGTTTAACAGGACACATTTTGCAAACTTTACTTTGTCTCTACTTCCATGTTTTATAGTCTAAGGCTGTGTTCCACATTCACTGATCCTCAAAGGAGCAGTTCAGGTGTTTAAAAGCCTTGTGAAAGAGCCTTCCTGAGAACTGGGATTTGCCACTCTAAGAGGAAAGAGAGATAGAACTTTATTAGCATAATGCATCCACTCCCTCCCCCACCCTAGACCCTCAGAAAGTCAGTGTTAACCTAGAGGGAGGCCAAGTAAAGGATGAACATCAGAAGTGTGAGAAAAAAGCAATTTTGGAGTGCATTAGCCCAGGCAGATAGGAGAAGAATGAAAGCTGTAGTCCAGGGGAAAATCAGAAATGAGGTTTCCTTTTCCAAAAACAAGAAGAGAAGACAATTACTGTGGACCTGGTTGGCAGGCTTGCTTTGAGATACTAATTCACGCTGAGCTTTCCTCTTCACCCTGAAGGGTTGGTGGAGAAACAGGATTGTTGCTGGAGGGAAAATCAGAGCCCTGTTTCCTTAATGCCCCCCCAGGGCCACTCCCTGTGGAACTCCTTAATTCTGGATTTGCTTTAGGCATTCCACCCCACCAGTACACAGCCCGGGGCACAGCTCTGCTGATAAGCTTTGGGCAGTGGACTGGAGTGGGAGGAAGACTCCCCATAGGAAGGATGGGGACCAGCAAATAAGAACATTTTAGCCTAGACAACTATAGAAATCTGTTTTAAGAGACCTAGACAGGCATTCCCCGATATAACAGCTTAAATTACTAAGAAATAAGGCTAGAATTTGGAACAAAATTGGAATCATTTTTTTCCAATGTATTTTGCTGCCTATTGACCACTGCCCAACACCAGCATGTACAATGGTTGGCCATGGCAGTATCCTCCTAGGCTCAGTATGAAGATTTCTAATGTCCTAGGAAGTCATAGACTCCTTGGAGAGGAGGTTTAAAGCTGTGAGAAGAGCAACAGATAAGGGACAGAATCAAATCACACAAAATTTTGCACCCAGTTTTTAATGTGTTAATAAGATCTTTGAAACCTATTCTTTAATACCCTAGAGATTTTTGGATGTGAGGTGAAGACCTTGCTCTAGACATGTATATGCTCACTGCTTCTGTGCAAATGTTTAAAATAGACTCAGCAATCAACACATAGTGATTATGGAGCAGAATAGTCTAATGGTTAAGGGTGTGGAGACAGTCTTCAAAGCAATTGCTTCACAAGCATTGATGATCACACTTTATTGCACAGTAGTAAGTGTATAGCATCCTTATGCCTATCTCCTCCCATCTCTATGAGACCTATAAGACAGGAGAAAGACTATTCCAAATAAATTGGGCCCAAAGAAATTACAGGGTAAGGTGAGGTAGACAATACCAATGGACAAATTAGCTGATATAGTAAGACAGTAAGTGATAGTACTGAATGTTGTACAATAAAGATGTGCAGAGAAAGGACACCTCAACCATGTGGGGAAGACTGATACTTCAACAGTGCCCTAGGTGGCGAGTAGGATTTTATGAGATGAGAAGACATTAAAAGAAGGATGAGGAGGAGAAGAAAAGACGAAAAGATGTGAAAACATGCTAAGATGAGAATGAGGCAGCCTGCAGAATAATCCTAACTAAATTAATAGGATAATGGTAAATAAACATGACAAGGTAGAGATATCCCTGCGAGATTCTTACTGTTTTGATGAACTGCTTATAAAGAACCCTGCTTATAAAGAACTATCCAGAGAATCTTCAACTATACCCAAAGGAATGGGAGAGCGATTTCAGGTTTCCAAAAAGGACCAACCTATAGTTTAATCCACTATAGAACTGATTGCCACTGATTGATGACATCTAGGGAGATGTGGCCAAGGGAAATAAAAAATAAGTGTTTACCAATGAGGAGTAAAACCAAGTCCCATTTAATTCAGGAGCCATAGATACTTGGAAAATTCAAACAAGAGTATTCGACATATTTCTTGCACTTAAAATGATTAATCAGTAATGATATTAATAAGTCAAGTTGTCACTCTAAAAGCCCCCATGGAGAACTCCCACTGGAATGGAAGCTACATCCTGTAGCCTCACAATTGGGATGAAAATTGGACTCAATAATAGCAGAGGAAAGGAGAAATTAAATGTTATAAGCCTGATAGAAATGACAGGGCATAGGCAATGAGAGTTGAAGAGCAAAAGGAAATTTAATAAGGGTAATGTAATAAGCTCTTCTGTCTGGCAGACACTGAAGGAGATGACTCCCCCACCCAAAGGAGAAGGGATGACAGGGATGTCTAGAGAGACTGATTATTCAAGGGAAGCTCAGAATATGTCCTGAAAGAGCTAGCTACAATGGCAAAAAATGCCAGGGCTGGGATACTGATGATACTCCCTGAGACAACTCTCCAGCATCCACTCCATCTTCACGGTAGCTCAGCCTCTTGTTACATATTTTTATTATCAACTCTGATGGGCAGCCTGGCCCTTACCCTTGTCCCATCCATGTCATTGCTCAAAAAAAGAACTGTCTTAGCTACTCACAAATGTCTATCACTACATGCTTTGGGACCAACCATTTTTATTCAACACTTTTGCTTTACAGTAACTCCAGGAAGTGGTTAAATCAGGAATTATTATCAACATTATGCAGATGTGAAAATTGAAGTACAGTATGGTAAGTGGGTTTTCCAAGGTTAATTGTGAAGCTGGAATCCGAGGCTCCTGGTTCAGAGTTCGGCTAGCACACCTTTTTGTTTTCTCTAAGAGTAGCAAGAGGAGCAGTAAGTATTCTCTCCCCTCATGTTTTCAGTACAGGTCAGAGAGCAGGGCTCTGTACTGCTAGCTATGTAGAATAAAGTGCTGTCATAGTAAAATCTGATTCTGGCATAAAGCTTTACAGAGAGACATTTTGCATAACAAAGTCATTCTTGTATCCCAGGAGGAATGGTGTACTGTAATAGCATTTTGTTGATCTGGTGACAACAAATAATCTACAATTAATAACACTATATAATAAATGTTTTCTTTCTTGGCTGTTGATAAAACATGCGGTCTCTAAAATAAAATACTTGTTGGTTTATTGCTTAATTATTGTTTAATTATCACTATTTTAAAAAAAGCAGTTGATGGAAGAGTGTATTTTGTTAGACCTCTAGGCGAGAAGGCACACTCCATTTCTGTACCAGCCCAGCTCTTCTGAGTTTGGTTTCTGTTCTGAAGCATTACTGGTCAGTCCTCCTAATCTTTTCCAGCTTTCATCTATCACCATTCTGCTGCCAATCTAGCAGAGAAACAAAATGCTATGCAAACGATAGTTGTGAGAAACAAATAATCTTGGAAGAAGAAAGAAAATATGGAGTTAACTATATCAGAAAACATCTTCTCATTTCTGAAGTCACTATAAATTTCTGAGTGCCCTATAAATATTTGATGGGTTTTTTGTTTTGTTTTGTTTTTTAGCTCCAGCTCATGCCAAGGGTAAATATGGTTACAGAAAGAATCATTACAAGATGAAATAATTTGAATTTTTTGCAATATTGCTATAATGAAGTATGATTAGTATCTCTTTTCATGGCATCTACTCGTATTAGGAATTAGAAAACAGGCAGTTAATCCTATCGTTCTGCCATACCTAGAATCTTTTTGAACAACGCTTATTAACTTTCCTTTTTTAATCACATTTCTACAAAGTGCTCCACCCCTTTGATCTTTGTCTTATATAAATATATATACATCTGCATGTGTACCTATACATACATATATGTGTATGTGCTGGTTTATTTTGTAATCTGTTTAGATTGAAATATTGTCAAAAAAGAATCAGTTGAAGGAGGGCCAGATTATAAAATGCAGTCACCTTTCATTCAGTGGGAAGGTTCTAAACTGGTTTTGATTGGGTTTCAAAAGCAGGATTGTTACTGCCTCCACGTGGAAATAGCAATCCAGGACTAAAACTTAGAATAGTCATAATACTCAAGGCTACACACTCACCCAGAATACTTAACCTGTGCCAAACCATGAGCTAAATTACTCTCCTATATTACCTTATTTAACTCTTCTTAACATTAGTATATGGCAGGTGCTGTTATTTCACTGTGCAGATTTAAAGAAAATACAAGCTAAGAGAGTTAGTTGCATTACACAGTGAATGCAAGTAGAGCTTAGTGAAAGTGGGAGTCAAACCCAGATTTCTTCTCCTCCGGGCTCTGTTTTTAACATGGAAAAACTTAGTAAAGATAGGTTAAGAACAATCAAACTAGTGCATGATGGAGGGGCATTTAGGAGGTATAGAATGCTCTTTTTCTGAATCAAAACAAGGTAGTACAGAAATTTTAGACCAGCATTTCTCAATCCTTTTTGGTTATTAGCCTACCCCTCCATGGAGCCTTTTAGAAAATGTCTTCCTAATTGCTCTCCCCATGAAATGTTCATTTGATAAAATACTGTTTTCTGTGTATGTGCTATATGTATATTTGCACTTTACACATAGAGTAAAAAAAAAAATTTTCATCCCTAGGAACCAATTTACATTTCTGTTGAGAATGCAAGTTCTAGAGTTATCTAAGTAGTGATAGAAAACAGTCTTAATATTCAAATACATAGATCCCAGAGTAGTAACAAAAATCTTTAGTCTTCATATTTCTATTCTTCTTTTAACTATAAAGATTTTTCTGGTATTTATAAAGAGTGAATACAATTTAATCCAATATGGAGGATTTTGCTTAATTAATTTTTAAACGTATTTAATTGACTGTTACTTTGCCTCATTTCAGCATGTTAAGAGATAAATAAAATACTAGTTAGAACTAAATTGACCTAAGTGGGTGCTGCTGTTAGACAGTTATCAGAAATGAAGACACAGTCTTTATTAGCAAATTTTTATATATTAGGAAAGATGAAAAAAAGTAAAAATAAAAGCTTTAAGTATAAAACAATCACCATTAGCTAAACAAAGTTTATATGCATGAATAGATTACACACATACATTCAATCTTGTCATTACAAAAGCATAAACTCTTTAATACTGGTTTGCCTGAAATTTATATTTTTTCTTTTCATGTATGTATAGCTGTTATTTTGCTGGTTTGGGGCCCTAGAAATTCCCATTATTTCTTTATTTCTCTCATCCTAGTTTTAACTTATGCCTTCATTGCATTGTCTTCTCTTCTCTAAAACTCTTAAAATTCTAAGAAAGCATCATCATTTCTGTCCTCAGAATCTGAAGTATTATATATATATTTAAGTCCTCTGGGTACAACTTCAGGATTTATTTTATTCCTTACTCTCTTGAACCTCTGATAACTGTGTCACTCTAAAGTTGCTCTTCGTTTATACGCAGTGAGAACCTCCTGCCATGTCACAATGGGATCCTAGATCTCGGAGTTGCAAATATGCAAGTCAGGCATGGCCCCTGAATATAGGGAATGATGGCAGAGTGGGGGAATGCCAAGGGATGACACTTCGACATGAGTTTGAGATGACTCATGGCTTTTGCTGCTGTGTCCCTTCTTATTGTTATGAGTTTAAAAAATCCATTTAACCTCTGTCTACTTTGGTTTCCTCTTATAATAGATAGCACTACTTCTGCTGCTGCTGCTACTACTATACTACTCCTACTACTATTGCTGCTGCTGCTATTATTAATAACAGTATTTGTTATTATTAAATAATAATAATAATAATAATAATAATAATAATAATAATAATAGCAGCTAATATTTATGAGCCATTTGCCGCATGCCAGATGCTATACTCATTTAATCAGCACAGGGATTCCTGAAATATGTACTATGATCATCTTCATTTTGTAGATGAAGTCAAAGCAAAGAAAATGTCATCCTCCTGAAAGGGATGACAGAGCTAGAAAATAACAGGAGAAGACCTGAACACAGTCTTAAGTCAAGAGCCCATACTTGTAACTGAAACACCATGTATGCTGGATTGGATGTCTCCCAAAGTTCCTCCAAACCCAACTACTTTCTGGTTCTGTGATTTTCCATTATTCTATCCAGGTCAGGTTCAGCACTACAGAACACCTTCTTTAATTTAATGATGGTGAAAGCTAAGGCTTTCCTTCAGTGAATACATGGAATATGAGGGCATTGGGATATGGCCACAGGACCACAGGGGAATCACACACTGGCTACTTTTTAAAAATGCCCTCTTTAATTCCTTCTCCTTTCCTAGGCATATTTGTCATGTTATTAACCCAACAATGACTGGCCATTAATCATCACCAAAGATTGGGAGAGGGAAAAGTGGGGTGGAAGGATGAAAAAGAGAAAGAGACAGAGAAATCACTACCAAGATAGCAGAAATTCACAGAGAGACAAAGAACTATTGTAGGGAGAAAAACCGGTTAAAAAGAATGCAAAGATAAGGAAATAGGCTCTACATTTCCATGAATAAAATTTAGAAGAAATTTTATTTTGGGCAGATAATAAGTCTTGATGGAATTGCTTACTTATAAGAATGTAAGTTCCTCATCATATCTAACTCATGACTGAAAAGTTAATGATTTGAATAACTCCAGTTGACTTCCAAAATGTTATATAAATGGACTTGCTGCCTTTTTCTGAATTAACTAAATCTAGTACTTGATTTGCTATCATGAAGACCTCGTGGTCTCTGCCTTCTTAGAACTTCTGATTTAAAATGTATCTCATTGGTATAAGAAAATCATTGATAGGCACAAAGCAACTTTTCTGCCTCAATAAAAGAAGTTAAACATTACTCAATCTAATTAAGTAGATTTATTGAGTGGTCACCTTATTCTGTGCTCTATGCAGAATGAAATATCAAGACTCTTTTGGGGTATACTGTAAAACATTCTTTGCCTTTGAAGAGAAATCCTGCGCTCTTTCTGGCAAAGTTTGCTCTTTGTATATGGCAAGTCCTCCAAAGGTGTGAGCTGTGTCTTTTGTACTAACCTGGGACAAAGCCAGAACATAACACATTTGGGTTTGTGTAAACTTCTTGGCTCGTGCTTCTTCGTTGAGGAGTGAGAGCCTCAGCTGGAATGAGCTACTCTAATTCCCAGCCCTTCAAACTAACCACCAGACGATAACCACTCACAACAGATATTGACTTTCCATGCATAAGGATTCATTTTATGTGCAAAACATTTCATAGCGTTCCAGTCACAGCTCACTGGTTGTTATTCCAGAAAGCATCTGTCTGAACCACTAATCGGGGTTTCTTAAACAAACTGCATTAGGCATCTCTTACTTGGTTTTGCAAATTTCTTAGAGAAAAGATAACAGATTTGAAATGGTTGTGTATCATTATCAACATTATGATCAAGTATGCAAGATATAGTAAGACCTATTTTCTTCTGAGATTAATAGAGATTTCATGGAGGAATAAAAAAATTCTCAAAATGTGTTCTTTTGAATACCCAGAAAAGTAATTTTAGTTAAATAACTCTGGGAAATGGTATATACAGTTTATCGCTCCTAGAAATTTACAGACATGCCAGCCTATAGGGCACACACAGACACCCACACAGAGTACAAACACAAAGAATTAGTGTTCCATAGAACTCTGGGACATGAGGGCATCATGAGAACAAATGGTATTAGTAGTTAAGAGATTAGCTCCTCCTTTAAAACCAGCTCTGTGACTTTAGGCTCCAATCTGCCAAATTCAGGTAAAAGTATTTACCATGTCAGATAAGCTACAGATTTTGCAGAAAGAGCAATTTTTAAATAGCCATGAGTGCACATTGGCATTTAAAGAGCAATGTATACATGTGACATACTTCTATATCTCCAGATCTTGGCTTTGGCACAATTCTAAATATATAACTGAAGTTCTTTCCATTGTTTGTAACTCTCACCTTCATCACAAAACATTTACTGAAACAGCAGGGTACAACTGGTTAGGTTTTATAGACTGTTTAAGTTAGCAGGATCTGCATGTACATTCAGGTAAAACATTATACAAGTTTTACCCCCCTAGGTAGTAGTGATTGTGTAGAATCCTCAAATACTAGGTAATATGACTGGATTACTCTAAGATTTGAATTGAGTTATCTCTATGTAAATTTGTAAAATTTCTGTGGTTAATTTATGGTTTTATGATGCCCAGACCTTCAGAGAGCCCAATTTAGAAGCCTCATTTTTTTTTTTTTTTTTCAGGTAAGAAAACAGTATCTAGGGATTTCTGGGTGGCTCAGTTGGTTGAGTGTCCGAGTCTTGATTTTGGCTCAGGTCATGATTCCATGAGATTGAGGTTGTGGGATCGAGCCCCACTTCGGGCTCTGTGCTGAGCATGGAGCCTGCTTAGGATTCTTTCTCTGTCCCTCTCTCTGTCCTTTTCCTCTTTTCATACTCTCTCTCTAAAAATAAAGAAAAGAAAGCAATGTCTAGAAAAGTAACATTTTTGGGTGTACCTCCCTTGTTGTCTTCTTTTAAAGCAGGGCCTATTTGAGACCTTCTTGGTCCTGACCACTCTTTCTTTTTGGGGGGTATCTCACCACTCACCATATCAAACATCTGTCTCAAACATCACATTTATATGTTGAGATGCAGCTGATTAATGGAAATTATGCTGTGTTTTATAGATATAATGGAATATTTATAATTTTGATTATAATTTTTTTTGTTTAGATTTTGGGTCTATATTTAATGTTTTAGGTCTCAAGCATCATTATTGTAGGCCCTTGGCAACCTCAGAGGTAACTAAAGAACCTAAGGGATAAACTACATTCTGTGCATGTAGTTTGTTTCAGGTACACTGTGTATTTTCCTAAATACAGAATATATCCCACCCAAGTGTGCTATCTCTCTCTGCTCTTCTCTTCCACTGTCAGCCAGTGTGGCTCGCAAAATCCACCTGTTTCTAGGACCAAACTCAAGTCCCGTTCATAAAGATGTTCTTAATGGATTTCCTCCATCTCTGTACTTCACATTTGAGGATTTAATCCAGGATCATACTTTGCCATAATTGTTTTCTAGCTGGAACTCTTTGTCTCTGCATTAGACTGTGAATTTTCTATGAGGAAGAACTGTGCTTCATTTCCTCCTTTTTTTTTTTCCCCTGCAGAGATGGACATGTGCTCTAGTGTACAGTGACTATAACTTGAGGGCACTGCTTTTGATTAAAAAATCTCTTCTAGTATGTTCTGGAGGTGCAGTCAGTGCAGCGTATGTCCAGAGAATATGTGAGGTCATGCCTGGCACTATTGCCTGGAGTGCCCCCTTCCTCCACACACAACCCTGGGGATGAGCAGTCACAAATGCTATGTGGCTCTATGTCTCATGTAGTTTTCCAGTTTACTCTCCCCTAATCTAGGGGATGTAGAAACCAGGATACTAGATGTTTACTCATTGCTACACAGTTGAGTAAAAGGGGATTATATTAAACCTGAACAATACACTTGCTTTTCTTCTGCCTGGCATCACAACAGCTTATTTCATAAACATACTCTCCTCTCCCCAGCTTCTGGTGGCCCAAGGTTGGCCTTGGAGAGGTCTTGCTACTGGCACGCTTCAGAGCATGCACCTGCCAATGGCCTCTCTCTCCTGGTACAGCCTTTTAGGCACCTGTAGTATTTTAGGAGGGCTGGCGGCAACCCTAAGCCTGAATAGCACAGCCTCTGTTACTTCCCAGAGGGTTCCAGTTTGACCCTAGCCAAACTACCAGAAAGCAAAGGCTTAGGTTTATTTTGAAGCTGGCAGTCTCTGTGGGTTTAGCAATGTGCCATCTCTGGGATACCCCCAGGGATTGGAATTAAGTTGGATACTTTCAGATAATGATTCCTGACTTCAGCCCATTTGCATCTCCCCACACCATACCTTCTTCTACCACATAAACACACAGACTGCACACAGGCATCTGCACCCATACATATCACATATTCATGTTCTACACACACCACAAACATGCATACATGTCACACACACCACAGAAGCCAACACACAAGCAGCACATGAATTCACCACATACAATGCATATTCAATCAAACACACACACACACACACACACACACACACACACACACACACGAGTTTCTGCTTCTGTACCGTATCTAGAGTACCAGGGATGTTGCTGTGAGAATCAGTAATGTGCAGGGGTTTAATTTTAATGATAAATATACAAAACAGCCCTGAGTGCCATGTATTTGCCTTGCATATCACTTTTGATCTTTTATTTTTTTTTAATTTTTTATTTATTTTTGAGAGAGACAGAGGCAGAGTGAGAGCAGGGGAGGGACAGAGAGAGAGAGACACAGAACCCAAAGCAGGCTCCAGGCTCCAAGCTGTCATCCCGGAGCCTGAAGTGGGGCTTGAACTCACGAAATGTGAGATCATGACCTAAGCTGAAGTTGGAAGCTTAACCAACTGAGCCACCCAGGCACCCCTCACTTTTGATCTTTTAAAGTCAAGTGTACTATATCATGTAAAACTTGAAAACTACTCTGTAAGGGAGCATCCCCAATTTATATACAAGAACAGAAAATTCAGACACAGTTAGTGATTTGTCCCAGTTCTAAAGGGGATGAACTAGATGTCCAGATTGTCAAATGAAGTCTCCTGTGTCTACTTTAGTGTTATTTCCAGAACTTGTCATTTTGCTGTTAGCAATAGAGCGAAGTTGGCAAATAGAGAGCCTTGGTGCCCCAGTCAGTCTTGATGTTGCCGTCCTTCCTTCCACAGGACCTCTTTCTCAGGTGACCCTGGCTCTCAAGAACCCTTACTGTGAAAGCAAGGGAAGGATTGGAAAAACCCATCCTGTGGAAGGGTAAAGAAATGGTGAAATGTAGTCTACTTCCACTCCCAAGAGCACCAACCACATGGGCTCTCTTGTAGTTTCCTTAAAATGCTGAAAAGCTGTAAGCTTTCATTGATGCTATTTCTTCATCTAGGTCATTTTTTCCCAGTTTTCACCTATGTGTTTACTACGTGGCTTTTGGGGCTTGGCTCAAATTGCTATTCCTCAAATGGACTTTCCTTCACCCCACAATCCAAGTTAGATGTCTTAGTTACTCCTCACATAGCACTCTAGGAATTTTTTTTCTTAATTCCAAAGACACTTCAGCATTCTGTGTTTATTTTCTTGTTTTCTGAATATCTGGTTGCACTGGTATGTATGCCCCAGGAAGATAGGGACAGTGCCTACCTTGTAGGCTTCAGCTTCTAGCAGAATGCCAGGTGAATGGTAGTATTTCAAGGAAGATTTTTGAATAAAATTTGTGGGTCAATAAGAGTTAATGTCCTTCTTCCCCAGCTCAAGCTCCTTTCTCTGTTTCCCACTAACATGTACTTGTGAGACACTGCTTTCAGGAAGGTATTCTTTCATGGGTTTCAGGGAATTCAATGATGAGTCTTGCCTGGGACTTCATGTAAGAGATATAAATCACTTAGGGGACAAACATGGCTGTAAATGACAATTGAAACTCTAGATGGCAACTGTGTCAGGAATTTTAGAAGGGGAAAGATCATACATGTGGTGTGGCTCAGGAGACACTGTGAAGAAGATAGCAATTCATGTGGGTCTTGTGGTGGACACATGCTGCTGAATTGTTGGTCTCCTCTACCACACCCACTTTTCCTTGGAGGAACTATTTCTCTACAGGTTTAGCCATGTGATTCTAGTGGAATTTCCAATCCCAAGGCCCTTGCATTCCTGTTTACTCTGTGACCCATATTTGCTCCATGACCCATATCCAACCCATTACTTTTATCCTACTCAGCAGGTCAAGCTGGGCTTATTAGTGTCCTCTTTTAGAAAATTTTTAAAAGTTAAAACTGGAAGATCAGAGGCCTTATCTTGAAGGTCAAGGGGTTGAAAGGAAGTAAAGCCTGAGCTGTTTGCAGTCCTGGACCCTGCTGCCTAAGGAGTGCTTTCTTACAATAAGAGATAATTAAACTGGGTAGAGATAAGTCAGGCAGAGAGATTTGTGAGGGGGTAAACTAGAGAGAGTGGGAAAATGAACATTGAGGCAGGACATGATGACACCATCTGAATTGGTGGACCCAGTGACCCAGAGACTACTTCAAACTCTGTCCTTCTAGTTACATAAATCAGTAAATGTCCTTAGTTGTGTGTTTGCCTTCATTGAAGCTAGGTTCAGTAATATTTCTATTTACAGCTGAGTAATAAAGCTGTTGAAGTATTTATCAATTGGATAATTAGATGATACTCTTATAGGCAGCATAAAGAAAAGCAAAGACACTGAAGTAAAAAAAAAAGACAAAATATATACATGGAATTTACTCAGGAAATAGAATTAAGATCAAGATCACGGTATACAAGGGGTAGTTCTACTTCTCTGATCATCTAATTGTAATGATTATCTTCCATGTCTGTGTCTTCCATTTGTGTCTCAAAGCAGCAGAACAATGCCTTGAGCACGTGAGGAACTTAATATATGACTACTGAGCAGATGGATTCTGGAAATAAGTAAAGTAATAATGAGATAAAAGTTGGTTTGTAGACTATTTCAGATTCTGGTTTCTGAGAAATGGGATGGAAAGAATAACAACACAAAAGTACAAAGGAATTAGAATAAAACCAGTATGAATTTATATACTGTCCCCTTAATTCACTAGTTTTATAAACTTGGACAGTTTCATTTGCCTCTCCTGTAAAGTGAGCACAACAAAATCCAGACTCAAAAGTTTGAGAGTAGTTTGGCTTATATGAGCTAATCTATATAAAATGCTTCCAGAAATATCTGGCTCATAATAAGTAGTCAAGAAAAGTCCATTGAAGTTCTAGAATTCTTTTTTTTTTAATTTTTTAATGTTTATTTATTTTTGAGACAAAGAGAGACAGAGTGCGAGTGGGGAAGGGGCAGAGAGAGAGGGAGACACAGAATCCAAAGCAGGCTCCAGGCTCTGAGCTGTCAGCACAGATCCTGATGTGGGGCTTGAACTCACAAACCAAGATAATGACCTGAACTGAAGTGGGACACTTGACCGACTGAGACACCCAGGAACCCCTAAAGTGAATGCAACTATATATCTTATATTCCTAACAGAATGTAAGATATTCTCTATTCATTTGGCAATACAGGAATCATCCTTACAAGATTTTTGTTAGATGGCCAGCACGCTTCTGTTTAAATATATTCAGTAGTAAAAAGATTCCTGCTTCCTGTTCCATATTTGGACCTTTTGAGGTGCCTTGTCCTATGTTCACCTGTGACTTTTGGCCCTGTAACTTTTACCCATTGTTTCTACTTCAGCTATGGAGTCATACATCAATTATGACAACTGTTGTAGGAGTTTAAGCTGAAGAGCAGGATTAGGCACAGGTTTTAGTACAATCAGTCCTTTTCTTGGACATTGTTGAAGAGATGAGAGAATGAATATTTTTGAGAATAGTTCTAGGGTTATCATTATCTAAATTCAAACAGTTAAAAATATGTGTAAATGTTTTAATTTAGATGCAAAGTTGTAGGTTTTTGAAATCAGTTCATGTCACAAATCAAAAGGAAAAGAAGTCAAATACTTTCATTTAGTTCCATTAGCCATCTCCAAATTAGTATGACTTTTTCAAAGTTTTATTTCATAATTTAGATATATAGATGAAGCAAATTTTCTGAAAATAAAATTCAGAGTCTTTCAATGACCTATAAAGTCCTACATGAACTGTCCCCTTGCTTCCCTCTCTGACCTTCTCTCATGGTATTCCTTCCTTGCTCACCCCATTCCAGCCCTCCTAGTCTCTTATTGCTTCTCTTTTCTCAGATCTCAGATTTTCAATTAGGCCTCTACTGACAACCCTTATATTTAATATGCAACCTACTGCCCATTCTCTTTCCTTCTGCTCATTCTCCTCCCATTTGTTTTCCATTAAATGGTCCAAGTCTCCATGCTTTGCAGATCTTTTAGTATGTTTATTATTAACAGTCTTATTATTATTTTATTATCAACAGAGGAATTTCAGCTCAAGGGTGGAGTTCTTTATATTTTTTTGTTCACTGCTGTATCCCAAGAATCTAGAATAGTGCCTGCTTATAGAAGGCTCTTAATGAGTGCTTGTGGAGTGAGTGAATGAATGAATGTGTCCACAGGTGAATGAAAGGAGGGGAAAAATAGACAATTAACACTCTACCCCAGGAACAACTCCCTCCCCTATGCTGAGGAAAGAACTCTGCCATGCTGAGAGGCCACAGAGAGATGAAAAGGAGAGAACAGCATGGGATACTGCAGAAACTGTACCAAGGAGGCTTGAACAGTGAAAGAATCAAGCTCAGACTTACTGGGCAGGAGAGGAGAAATGGACAGCAGGTAGGAATGACTAGTTTTTCCCATGAGAGTGTCAATACATGCTTCCATTCCCGATATGCTGCCTCTGAAAAAAAGCATTTAGACCAGATCTTTGGGTTGGTACCATTAGAGATCTCCCAGGAAAATGACCAGATGACATTTGTTAGAAACACGAAGGATTCCAAATTTGCATGACTCTTCCACTTGCTTGTCCAAAATTCTTCACTACTATATAGGATTCATTTTTGTCTAGGTCTTGTATTCTACTCATGTCTCTCTAACAAGAGTTTACTCTGGAAGTTCTGAAGACTAGATTTTTATGTTCTTTTTTATCCACTAGAGCTCCCAACATGTTGAGCATATTGAAGCTGCTTCAAGGATAGCTCTGGCCGATTAACAATAATAGATATTTTGTAAAAACATGATTGATTTATTATATTTATTTTGTAGTGTGCCACAGAGTGTTTATACAGAAGATAACCTAATATAGGGATACTTTGCGGAAGTCAGTATTTCCAGGGCACCAGTGTGTGTGGGGGAACCCCGCAAAACAACAAAAAACCAATGACCAATTCATAAAGGGAACAGGACTCTGTATCTTACCCTCCAATGTATGAAGAAGTCATATGGAACGTGGTGAGGGTGCCCAGACTAGAGACCAACCAGCCTTCAAATCTCTGACATCAGCCGATCTTTAATGGACAGTGAGGCCAAGCCTCTCAGCTGTTTCATTTGTATTTAGTATTTCTATGTTCCTTAAACTAAAAAATAAATAAATAACTGAGTCCTTTCAGAGTTCTGCACCTTATGTTTGGTACTCAGTGCAACTCAGGAGACCAACTTTAGCAATCAAATTAATTAATCTGTTCTTGGCTAAAAACTATTTTTGGAGAATATCTACCTCTCTTTGCAGTTTTGCCCTCACCCGACTTCCAAGCTTCAAACCATCTACTGAAGAAAAAAAAATGCTGGATTCCTTAAAAAGAACATAAATGCAATAGGTGAATATATCACTTATCATTTCTCATGCCTAATTATCCAGAAATCTATAGTAGTGTCATGCGTATTTGCCTCAGAAGCTATTTGCTCTTTCAGAGTTCCCAATTCAAAAGCTGACTGTGCATTAACACACCCTTGTTCTCTGCTGCTCCTTTTCTCGTGTTGTATTTCTTCTTCTTTTTACATTTCAATTTCTCTTTTATGTATTATGCCTTTTACCACTTGGTCCTCATTTTTTCCCCAAAATATATGTGTGTGTGGGTGGGTGGGTGGTGTGTGCATGTGTGCACGTGTGCATGTCTGGACCCTGCAGTAACTGAGCAATTTAAGTTTAATAGAATTTCAAACTTGCCTTTGGAGATAGGAGCAGTTTTCCTGGGCAAAGAGGAAGAAATATAGCCTTAATGAAGCAGAGAGATAGTGCCGGCAAAAAAATAAGATGCCTCAATTTATAAAGTTTCATATATATATATGTATATGTGTATATATATATATGTATATATATATATATACATATATATACATACATATATATATATATATATATATGCAAAGTCTGTCCCCAAATTGTTTTCCTGAATGCCATATAACACCACCATTGACAAAACAAAAGCAAAAATAGCAAAATTTCCCCCAAAAAAACAAAGTAATTGGGATATTTCTCAGGTTGGAGTTTCATTTTACTTATATGAAGCATCAATATGGATCTTCAACAGAGAAAAATGGACTGATGTTAATCCACTTTTACAATCCTTTTTATAGGGTTTCAAACAATTTAACAGCTGTTTAAAGAAACCAATGTTTTGATGAAATAACAAAGGCGAGATTATTGTGGAGAGGAGAAATATTAGGATTCATAAGAAATTATACAGGCCTTCATAAAAGATGAGCTGCCGTGTTAACAAATATTATAATAGATGTTTTGACCCCAACACATAGCAGACATTTAGTGAGTATTTGTTGAATAAATGGAGGAAGGGAAAAGGGAAGGAAGCAAGGGAGGGAGGGAGGAATGAAGGAAGGAAGAAAGGAAGGAAGGGAGGCAGGGGAGGGGGAAGGAAAAAAGGCTCTTGTTTTTAGTTGCTGTGAGCTGTTTCAATTATGTGAAGTGAAGCACCGTATTGCTTCTGGGAAAAAAAAAATCTTCAACAGTAATTTGTCAGTAAGCGAATCCCGAAATTCTAGCCCCCTATAATCCTCCAGAGCTCTTCTTTATTATACCCCAAATACTTCAGCATCTGCCCATTAGTTGTAAAATTGGGCCCTCAGGATGGAGACTAAGCAGGAGCTGAAGGTGAGGTGCATTATGTAACAGAAGGATCTGGACTGAAATCTATATGCATGTTTCTTTCCTGTTGGAGGATGCTATGGTCTTATGGACAAGGAACAGTACACTGGAAAAACATTGACTTTGCATGTCACTGAGTTTGAATACAAAATCTGTTAGTGATGTGTTTGTACATTCTTGGCCTCAAATTTCCATAGGGTATATGACAACAACTTTCCTGCCCTCTCCGCCTACATATTACTCAATGTTCCCCAATGAATAAGTCACTTACCTGTCTGGTGGACAATCAGTCACCTCAGAGAGTTCTCCTACTCTCACATCCACTTGCTCTCAGAGGGTATGCTCTGGTCTGTTGTTAGGCATGAGGTAGACCGGAAGGATTATGGTTGTTTACCCCTGACAGAGACTGGTGGGGCAGACCAATGTCTTCTTAGTAGGCTCCATTATGACTGCACATCCAAACCATATTCTACAATCTGACTTCTATGGGCTCCACTGTAATTTACTACTAAGTCTTTCGGTAAATCACTTATTTCTTCTGGAAAAAAAAAGGAAAAGGTATGTTCAACTATAAAAAAGATTCTTGTGAGGAAAAAAAATACGGCAATGGTTATAAAATGCCTAATTCAGTGCCTAACACATCATACATCCTTTGTAAGTGGCAGCTAAACCTTCTTTGTAGTTCCTACCATGACTCTTTTGTAGCCAGTATTCAATAAATATGTGTTAATTCACTACTGTCAAGTATGGTACCCAAGATTAAATCAGGTAGAAAAGCAAGATTTTTAAAAGTATCCTTCTAATCTTAATTACTTTTTTATATAACTTACTCCCCACTAACCCCACAAACCTGAAGCAATATAGGAAAAGCAAAGTGTTAATTTAGGCAGTTTTTGGTGACGTTGATTAATGCAGAAAGATATTACTCACTAATTACAGACAGAACCCCCTCATTTGAACTCAATAACAGTTTTAATTAAAATTCTTAGTCTCCCAAATCATGGCTCCCTTAACCTGGTTTAATTATTTCGTGGGTCTTGCCTATGACCTTGCATTAATTTGCATGGTGCTAAACATGTTTCTCTATTTGTCTGGCTTTGTGCTATTATGAGAGAATTTCACATTTTAGCTAAAATCAACATTAACCAAAGATGCCAGCTGATTAATTGTGCTTAGAGATGTGTCATACATGCGCTTAAAATGCAAATAAATGGTGGCCTTTAATGGTGAATATTTAATAATAATATGGAAGATTTTAGCTTGTTTACAATTTTTATTAAATGTGAATTTGTTAACTGTGTACCACTTATATAGTAAAATATCTGAAGGCAGTCTTCTTTTAAATATTTTGCAATCTGTGTTATTTCATGATGGTGTACAAATCAAATATAGGGTCTATATCAAAATTCAAAATGAGCATACCTCATTTTAAAATTTAAAATGAGGGGCGCCTGGGTGGCGCAGTCGGTTAAGCGTCCGACTTCAGCCAGGTCGCGATCTCGCGGTCCGTGAGTTCGAGCCCCGCGTCGGGCTCTGGGCTGATGGCTCAGAGCCTGGAGCCTGTTTCTGATTCTGTGTCTCCCTCTCTCTCTGCCCCTCCCCTGTTCACGCTCTGTCTCTCTCTGTCCCAAAAATAAATAAATGTTGAAAAAAAAATTAAAAAAAAAAAAAAATAAAATAAAATTTAAAATGAGTTGCAAACATATAAGCTACTCTACTTAGGAATTTGCCCTGTGGACACATAAATATATGTACAAGAAAATTTCATACAGAATTATCTGTAATAAAGAAAACCTGAAAATTACCTGAATCTCTGTCAGTATGCATCTCTACAACAAGACATACATATAAGTACATTCATGAAACCATGTTCACAGTATCGTGTATGGGTTGCAGAGCTGAGAAAAGAGATGATGCCTACTCTAAGGATGTAATCTATTTACCCAGTATGCAGAACTAAGAGAAAGTGAGGTAGGAAGGTGAGGCAGACAAGGAGCCTGCACACACTGCCTTAGTGCAGTTTACCACTGGCTGTGGGTTCCCTTCAAGGAAAGCCAATGCCAAAAATTCTCCCCCCAGGCAGGGTCCTGAAGCTGGATGATCAAAAAGCCAAATTCTTGCTTTGCCACTGGTTTTTATACCCTAGTTTCTGTACCATTTCAGAAGAACATAGACTGATACTCTATACCTTCTGTGTAGGGTATAATTTTTCTTTAATTTTTTCTAAGTCTTTTTACACTGTCTTTTAATAATCTTCCTTAGACTTCCAGATCAATATTTCTCAGAACTATCAGTGGGAAGAATGAGAAATACTGACCTTTGGGAAAATTTTAATTATGGAATATTTTCCCATTTCTGCTTTTTAGCCACTTTATCAATTCTCTATGATTCTTTTCTCCAGAATTACTACTTTTTATTTTTTATTTATTTATTTTCCTATGATGTAATTCATTTGTTCTTGGAACTTTGAAATTATTTAAAGCAGTCATCCAGAACTCCCTTCCACAGTTTCTGAGGTTTTGATTTCCTCTTCATTAAGTCTATCCTATCTTTTTAAGTGTGAAGATCCTTTTCCTGTGGTCAATAATGGATGCAAAATAGAGGTTGATTGGGTCTGCTTTCTCTGTGTGAAATCTCACAGTGCCAGCTCATCCAGAGGCTTGAAAAACTCATAATCATGTGTTAAAAATATATAGGTTTGACTCACAATCTTGTGATTTTATTTTTCTGGCATTGGATTCGGGAATCCCTAATATCAGTAAACTACAATGTATGTACAAACTTGTGACTTGGAACCAGAGTAAGAATCAGAAAAACACAGATCATATAGGACACTATTGAAAACCTTTATAGAATAGGTGTGATGTCAAGGTAGCTCAGGATAATTCACTGAGTCGTAGCCAACAGAGTGTAACTGTGATCCTTTCCATGCTACAAACAAATCACATCATCTAGCAAGCCCGGGATTCTTCATCCATAAAATTCTAAAATTGATCTAAATCAATGTAGTAGACACTATAGTTTGCCTGACTCAACATTATTCCCAATTTTCTTCTCCTTTGTTTGTATTTACTAGAGAGGGTTTAATATTTGCTTTCCTGGATTCCTCTTAATTCAGTAGTGGCCCCATCATACGGTGTTTTCCAATGGGACCTAAGTGAAACTACTAAAGAGGTTTTTTGGGAAACTTTAGCTTTTCTGAGAAAATGGAACAAAAACTCTATTGCTTTGTCTTTCCTCTCTTCTTTCCTGCCTTGAATGAAGACTCCATGTCTGGTTTGAGGTAGCCTTTTTTGTGATAGCTTCTGATTCAAAGTATATGAGGCAAAAAGTCATTAGCATAGGGCTGGGGAGAGGGAAGATCACAGTACCTGGATCTCTAAAAGGGTTAATGTCAGTAGCCAACCGCTTCCAGTCTCCTTGGGTAAAAATAACTAAGTAAATATATAAATAAATACTTTTAGAATTGAGTTTTTGTCAGCTGGCTATTCTGTTGCTTGTAGCCAATTGTGTTCCTCAATCATCATTTTACAAATTGTACTACTCCTAAGAGTCACAAGGTGATTGTTCAAAAGAAAGTTTTCTAGGTCTATCCTTCATAAATTCCATTACAGTAGATTTGGGATTAGAGCCGATATCTGTGATTATTATTATTTTAGTAGTAGTAGTAATAGCATTGTTAATATATTATTGACGTATAACATTATATTAGTGTTGGAGGAGGTCATCAAGAGGATGTGACCACTGGTTGATCCGTGAGCTGGACCCCAACAATCAGAGGCTCCCTACTCCCTTCCCTGCCCTTGGAGTGTACATTCCACTGCTTTACCCAATCCCAGAAGTTGCTCCAAGGACATATCCTTATGATAGTGATGTGGCGTTGAGACCATCTGTATGGTATATGTGAATGAACCCAGTCAAGGCCTGTATATAAACTTTGAGATTTGGTGGGCAGGTACAGAAGTCTACTCATATTGTAGCAACACAAGATAAGCTTTATATGTAAGTTCCCTTGCTTACTAAAACTGCCACCTACCAATGTGGAGTGGCCTGTCTCTTTCTTCAGTCCCTTCTTCATCTCCAAATTCTGGGGCCACTTTCAGATTATGAAGAGCAACTCCCAAGGATGTTTTGAACTAACCATTAGTTTCAGGTATACACTGGCCCTCCATCATCCACGTTTTCACTTTCTGTGGTTTTAGTTACTCATGGCCAACCATGGTCCAGAAGCAGATGATCCTCCTTCTGCTGCATTGTTAGAAGGTCAGGAGTATGTCACAACACCAATGTCATTCACCTTACTTCATTTTACTGAATTTTAGGCATTTTATGTCATAGCATCACAAGAAGAAGGTGAGTGCTGTACAATGAGATATTCTGAGAGACAGAAAGAGAGACCACATTCATGTAACTTTATTACAGTATATTGTTATAATTGTATTATTAATTATTGTTGTAAATTTCTTACTGTGCCTAATTTGTAAATTAAACATTATCATAGATATGTATATATAGAAAAAACATATTACATATAGGGTTTGATACTCTCTGAACTCTTTGCCGGTCATAGGCAACCACTGGGGATCTTGGAATGTGTCCCCCACAGATAAAGGGGGACTACTGGGCAACATGATGATTTGATACTTGTATATATTGAAAAATGATCACCATAATAAGTCTAGTTAACATCCATAACCACATATAGTTGTATTTTTTCTTATAATGAGAACTTTTAAGGTCTACTCTCTAGCAGCTTTCAAGTATACCACAGAGTATTATTAACCATAGTCATCATGCTATACATTATCTCCATGACATTCATTTTATAAGTAGAAGTTTTAACCCCTTGTCGACCCCTTCATGTATTTCACTCAACCCCCCCTCTGACAACTACCAATGTGTTTTCTGTATCTATAGCATCTGTGTTTTTAACAAGCATTCTAGGTAATCCCTAGGTCAGTGTTCCCCAAATTTACATGAAAGAATACATTTGGTAAACAAAACATTGTCATTTAACTACAAACTTGGCTCTATTCTTCACTTGGTGTTGTCAGAGCAGCCCTAAGGTAAGCCACTAAAAATACAGAGCTGAGAATTTTTCACAGGTGCCTCTCATTACCTTCCCTCCTTTGATGCCAGGTCCCTGCCACTTTGACTCACTCTCTTCCACCACCATTCATCACCTTTCCCATTTTTTTCCTGTGGTCTTTCCTCTTGCCTGATGGAATTCTCACTTTCTCTGGAATATTCACCTCCCATGTGTCACTTTCTCACATTACAACTCCCCTTCAATCCTTCTGTTCCTCTTTATTCTATGATTGACTCTCCCTAAGAAGCCATTTGCGATCCCCTATTATGAAGAATTCCCTATAAAAATAAATTATATTGTGCTGTGTTTGGGAGATAAACTTGATGGGGTAAACAGCTGTACACAGCAGCTCTGTGCAAACAAGTTTAAAGCAAAATCCAACCAGCTGCTCAGCATGAACCCTCTGAGAGCTGAGATCAGCTGTTGTACTACCCAACAGTTGCCCTACAGAAAGCCAGGCTTGCTGGGAGAGAAATGAAAGAACAGTATCGCCAGGTGATCGAAGCAGGGGTAGCAAGTGAAATGTTCATTATCCAAAAAACGATGCTACAGTGATAATTTTTCTTTACTCACATTGGCATATTTCATCAGAGCAAATCCAAATGATTTTATGAACTGTTTTGTTTAAAGAAGGACATTAATATCAGCATTGTTGAGCCACTTTGATGCATACCTATACTAACTTGAAATTTTTTTGTAATGTTTATTTATTTTTGAGAGAGAGAGAGAGAGAGAGAGAGAGAGAGCAGGGGAGGGGCAGAGAGAGAGGAAGACACAGAATCTGGAGCAGGCTCCAGGCTCCATGCTGTCAGCACAGAGCCTGATGCAGGGCTCGAACTCACAAACTATGAGATCATGACCTGAGCCGAAGTTGGAGGCTTAACCAACTGAGCCACCCAGGTGCCCCTACTCACTTTTAGAATAAAATACCAAAGGTTACTTGTCGAAATTAAAATCACCTCCCCCTTGGGAGGTCAAAGGCATGCAACTTTCTAATAAAACATCTTCATATTCAACTTGGAGATGCCTGAGATTTCATTTTCTTTCTGTAAAGTTTGCTTTTTCTTTAAAAAAAAATGAGAATCTATGTTTGATAGAAAAAAAAATTAAAAATATCAAGGATAAGTTTGGGCCTTAATGGTTTTCTAGACTAACCACTTCTCAGAGTTCTCACACCCTCTCCACCCACCTCAAATGACCCTTAGGAAAAGAGAACCCCTGCCTCCAAAGGCAACCGATCTAATACTATATCTTGACAAGTTTCTTTATGTGGAACTAAAATCAGCCTCTTTTTATCTTATCAGACTTCTTGTGGTCACATAGAGTAAGTGAACCTTTGTCAGCTCTTTGAAGTGAACTAGTCTTCATACAATACACCCAGTCTTCCTTACTCCCAGCTAAACTTTGCTAATTCCTTTCATTGAATATCCTAAGTCATGAATTCATTTCCTTCCAGCATCCATCATTTGAACAAGTTCTAGCTTATCTGTCTTAAACTTAGGGCTCAGAAGTATGTAATATATATAAATTGAAGTTTGATTAGCGAAGAATAAAATGAGATTATTATTATCTCTAATACTGTATGGATGTTACTCTAAACCTTTCCTGATTTATGATTTTGGAGATGTTTTATTGTTGATTTATAGTTAGCATTTTAACAATTCTTAGTAAGTAATTTTCATATTAAATATTACTCCACCACATCTCTAACTATTCCTAGATTTGTGTAGCTAGATGTTGGCTCCAACATTAGATGTTAGGCATTAATATTACGCATTAGATCATTAGGCATTAACATTAGACCTTTTAAATTTTACTTCATTATATTCAGCTCATATATTATAGTTTCATTGGATCCTGATTATGCCATCCAACATACTTTCTGCTTTTCCATCCTTAAGCCATCAAAAAATTGCAGAATCATTGTTTTCTATCCATATCTCCATTAAATTTTCAGCCCTTTATTAAGTCCTCAGAAAGATGCAACTCAGAAATCACTTTATCTCTTTTTGTCCCACCACATATACACCACACAAAGACTCTTCAAGTTGCTTTGTAAAGATATAATTAAAAAAAAAGATATACTTCCACTGTTTCTCTCTGGCTTTCATTGACAAAAGGATAGCTACATGTAGAACACATGTTTGAGGAAAGATCACAGTGACAGCATTGTTTGTTATGTTGTGCAAGGTCTCCACATAAAGTTTGTTATTTTCAAATGATTCTCTGAGTTGAGGACAAGGAAAAGGTGAGGAAAAGGAAATATTTTTCTTTAATTATAAAATGAGAGTTATATACCCCATGGAATTTCATCCTTCGCCTCATTGCTAGTAGGCTCAGAATAAAAGTCTATGGTAATTACCTATAGTTTTTATTTGCATAAACATTTTGATAGTATTTTTTCTTTTATATTGCCATTTATTCTTTTTCTTTTTCTT
Source organism: Felis catus (assembly GCF_018350175.1). Classification (NCBI taxonomy): domain Eukaryota; kingdom Metazoa; phylum Chordata; class Mammalia; order Carnivora; family Felidae; genus Felis; species Felis catus. Next base: position 61,993,581 of record NC_058379.1, on the reverse strand, counting down.
TTTCTTCTTCTTTTTTTACTAGTTGTTAGGTTTTATACTTTATAAAGATACAAACAAAATGAATTAGTTGGCACATTGGTATAGTTGTTAAATGAAAGAGGATTAAAGACAGAATTCACCTCTCTGTATCTATAATCATTTTGGTAGATTAATTTTAATCCATTAGTATTCTTTAGCTATCACTAGTCAGCTGATGACTTATCCATGTATATTTAGCACAATGTAATCTATTTCACCTAACTGGTTCTTAGTGCAATTTTGATCTCAGGACATTGTACATTAATGGTTAACCCTACCTTGTTGTTGCTGTTGTTGTTGTTGTTTAATCAAAGAACTTATCAATATCTGATGTTTTTTTCTTTGTCCCTCACTAAATTCTACATTTCATGACACCAGAAGCTTGTCTCCATTATTTACCTTTATGTTCTCTAAACAGCCTCTGGAAGGTAGTTGGTGCTCAGTAAATATATGCTGAATGAATTAATAAATCTGAGTTTTGACTTCACCAAAAAAAACTTCAAGTGATACCTTATATAAAATATATAGCATTTACATATTGCCTGTTTTTTTCTATACAGCAAAAAAAGAAGCAAGAATTTCCAATTATCCAGTTATGGTGATGAATGTATAGAGTCAAATAAAACAGCTCAGTTAAAAATGATGTTGATGCTTTCAGCACCAGTATGTAGTCTGGTTAATATATTTGAATAACATTTTACAGCTTTCAAAATCCTTTCCCATATATCAACTCATTCGAATCTAACATTAACATGGTAAAATAGCCAGAGTGATATTATGCTCTTGATTTTTCAGATGAAAAACAAACAAAAACAAATGATTGTAGCAGTTAAATTATTTGTCAAGAGTATCCTGTTATCTAGACCTCCCTTTTGTATATCTGCACAGTGGTGCCAGGAAAATCCAGAAATTTCCATCATAAATATGATCATGGTGTTAAACTAGTTATGTGACTAGGTGAATCAAGACTATTCACTGAACTTCAATGGTATTATTTATAAAATTGGAACTAAAGAGCCATCCTCATCATTTTTGGTAAGATTATGAGCTTATTTGTCAAAAAAAACTAGTATGAAATCTCTTAGGAAAAAATCCTGTAGAATCATAATTTCAAAGGAAGAAGAAACCTCACAGGTCAATATTGAGACACCTGATTTTTCATAAGAGGGAACTGGGGCCCAGAATTTTTAATATTTTTTCAATGTTTATTATTTATTTTTGAGAGAGAGAGAGAGAGAGAGAGAGAGAGAGAACGAAGCACGAGCAGGGGAAGGGCAGAGAGAGAGAGAGAGAGAGAGACAGACAGACAGACAAAATCCAAAGCAGGCTCCAGGCTCTGAGCTGTCAGCATAGAGCCTGATGCAGGGCTTGAATCCACAAACTGTGAGATCATGACATGAGCTGAAGTCAGATGCTTAACCTACTGAGCCATCCAGGCGCCCCTAAGACCTAGAGTTTTTAAATGAATTGCCAAGGGATACTGATTTACTACAGAGAGGAGATAACCACCAAATCCAGTAAAGTCTTGGGAATGGGCTCTTCCCATCTCATCATCTTAGTCTTTATTCAAACACATGTCTAACATCACATCAGTACATAGTCACATTCCTTTTACTTCAAGAACAGATATTAGTTATTGTTTTGAGTAATAATATTTTCATATAATAAAATAAATAACATTATACGATAACAGTGGATTCCTGATTGATCATCACACTATTTGTAGTCCTAGTTCATATTTGCCATATAGAATATTCCCCAAATTAATAACTTCTGATCATTTCTGTATAGTAATATTATACTACTAAGAGGGAAAAGGGACAAAAAGTCAGTTTGAAATGTCAGATATTGAGGGACCTATATAGCTACTAGCTGGGTTAAAGCTAAAACTCATATAAGCAATTGGTTGGTTCAACAAGTTAGTTGTAACTTCTACCAAGTTCCTAGACAAGAAGCCATTTATTGTCTCAATGTTCAGCCCAACAGCCCAACTCCAAAAAATATAAATTCCAGATGTTCATTTCCCATCAATTTTCTCTTCTTCCAACCATTTGGGCTTAATTGCTTTTATGGGTTTGCTAAACCACAAAGCAGCAATCATTCATTTCTACTTATTAGGGGATTTATTATTTATTACTCTCAAGAACAATGATAATTCCTATAACAGATTTGTGCCAGCAGAGATGGGGTGAGCTTGTGGTGGCTTCAGGCTGTTATTTACTCTACTTTTACTATCCTTTTCTTACCATTTGCTGAGAGCTACCAATAGTTTCAGTATGTGGTCCTTAGATATGTAGCAAAGGAAGGACATTGAGAAGCTGCTGATTCAACGAAGTGGTGGTCCCCCCAAACCACAGCAGTTAAGTCAACTGTATGTTTTCTACAAAACTGGAAGCGTCTCACTCACAGTGAACCTTGATCACTTATTCAGTGGCCAGTACAAATGTGTAATGTAGGTGATTATCCACCAGGCGGAGAGCAAAGAGATGTGGGCATCGGTGCCGTCAGTCTTCATTGTAGGAGGTATTACATATGAGAGTGTCATCAGAAGGCTTGGGATGAAATAGTTAAGATGAGCAAAGAACAAAGGATTTGGGGCAGAATAAAACTCTGTTCTCTACTCATGAGTTATTTCCTCAGCATCTTTTTCAATGATTTGTCTAATTACAGGGACAGAATAGATGTGCCATTTAGGCATTTAGAAGGGTAAAGTCCAAGGTGTTGTGTATGTGTCAATGTGTTTAAAGAAGTCCATGTGAAAAATTCATATCTAATGCCTTTCATGGGGCCCCAAAGCCTCTAGGAGTGAACATCTGTAACTTTGCTCAGGCAGGATATGGATGGACTTGAGAGATAAGAGAAGTTCACTGGAAGCCAGGTTGTCCTTGAAAGGGAGTCTTGGTGAACCAGACATAGCAATGGCTCTTGGGTAAGAGAAGGGCCATGGTTCCAAATGGAACTTAGAAGATACATCTGAACCCTCTTTGATGTAGATGCCAGTCACCCAAATATTTTGAGAAAGAAAAAACTGGGAGGTAAAACTGACAAAGTGACTCAATAAAAGTGAAGCTTGTGAGAGAACAACATGTGAGAAAGGCTAAGTGTTTTCTCTTCAGAGAGAAAGGTGAATGCCAGATATCCAAAAATATGTGGCAGTGACACTTTAGGGGATGGTATTGGAGAGAGAATTGATGACCCCAAAGATTGTGGATGCTAAGAAGAGGTCAGCATCACTATATTAGCAACCTAGGAGTAGCATGTGATATGGGAAGACATGTTCTGACCAGGAGGCAAAAATGAATGATTACCACCAAGTGAGTAGGCAAGAATGATGGTAGCAGAGATGCCAGATATGTGAGGTCATGTGGGAGGATCAGACCTGGTCTCACCATCTGTTCAGAGAATCAGTGTTTTATGCACTGCTAGAGTTACCTCAAAGCAATGGCAGCCCAGAAAGGAACATTAGCAGATGGAACAGGGGTAGCCGTGAGGTCTTCTGCCCTGCCCTTCTTTCCCTATCCGCTATTTTTGGGCTCCAAGAAGGTGTTAAGAAAGAGGAAAATATTGAGCTCTAGCATTTGCTGGCTGGGAATGTTGATCCAGTTATCAAGAGGTCAGTTATTAAGGTGGATTTATCTATGATCCATAGGCACACTCTTTTCTGGAGACGCAAATTTACTTTCCCAGAGTAAGCTTGGCAGTACTGTTTGCTTGATATAGGTTATTTCATGAGTCTTTCCTTGCATCTTATTTCAGGAAACAAAAATAGCAGATTATGATGCAATTTTAAATTTCAAGAAAACTTAGTCATATAATGTCATCTGCTCTTCTTACTAATGTGTCAAAACACTTTCTAAGAATGACCATCTTCAAGTGGAGGCCCACATGATTTCTGGAAAGTGAATACATTGAAGGACTTTGACATCGAGTCATGTATAATGTTGGGAAAAGCTGGCAGTTTACTCCTTTGGGAAAGGTGCCTGGAGGGAAACACATGCATTTGCTTCCTTCCTCTCTTGTGTGGAATATTCAGAAATCAAAAATTAAAATAGCTCAGGGACTTTTTCATACTGCCTTTGTCAGATGGATAAAGACAGGTACTTTCTGTGTGACTAGGCTTTAATTAGTGGACAGTGAGGCAGGGGTACCCGAGAGAGGAGCACTGCTTAGTTATGTTTACATTGCAGCTGGAGGGAACCAATAGCTCAGGGCCATCACAGGGACAGTCAGAATAAAGGTAGGACCTATGAGGCATTTGTTCTCTCCTCTGTAAATATTACTCTAAGGGTGACCGGTGGGAATATGCTCAAATTTGACAAACACAAGTAAAGCCAAATATTAAGGAATCTTAGACAAATGAGGTACTATTTTTGCTTCTTACAATTATGAGTGTACACACTTCCCACCTGTCTAGAGCACTTATTGACATAATATATCTAATGCCATGTTGTATGAATGCTGTCACATTTATCTTGTAATATGTACAATTGTACAGATAACTGCTTAGGAGCCAGAATCCTGTCCAACATTCTCTCTCTCTCTCTCTCTCTCTCTCTCTCTCCCTCTCCCTCTCTCTCTCTCTCTCTCACACATGCACGCGCGCGCACACACACACACACATACACACACACGACAAACTGAAATCTTTCAGGAAGGGGATGTCTTCTAGTTCCTTGGATGCTTCGATATGCTTATTTATTTATTTGACAGATAATTGTGAATGCCTGTTATATACCAAACACTGTAACTAAGCCCTTGGTATACAAAAGAAATGGATTCCAGACCTCAGAGAACTTGAAGTTTATAGAGATAGTCGACAAGTAAATGAGCAAAAGATGGATATGTACTTTAATGAGGAAACTGGGATGCAATGAGAGCACTTGGCAGTGGCACTGAACTTGGTTTTAGATACTCAAAAAAGACTGAGGGGGATAATATAGGGAATTGAGGTAGGAGTAGAGGTTCTTCAAGTGAAGATTTGGGAGAGGGATATTTTAGAAAAAAGCAACATTATGTGTAGATGGTGCTGCAATAAGGGAGAACATAGTCTATGATAGGATCTTAGTGGCGGGAATGTAGACAGTAGGTGGAAAAAGGAGGAGGGAAGGATGAGATTGGAGAGAAAAGTTAGGGGACTGGAAATCCAGGCTATAAAAGTCTCATAGAATTTAAGGAGCCTAAACTTTATCTTAGAGGCATTGTACCATCTGATGCCACCATTTTTTTTACAATTCATGAAACCTTGAAGGAGTTACCTAACCATCTTGTCTACATTTCCTCATCTTTAAAACTGATCAAAGAATTTAAATGGCATGTTTTCACATGACTATGTTGGGATTTGCTCTCAGGGCCTCTGGCATCAAATGTACCAAAGCTTTGTGTATCATAATACAGCTCTTTGTACTTATGAGTAAATTGAATTATATATGATTTTTTCCCCTCAATATCCCAAATATATAAAATGTGGGTCCACCTATATTTTTACTTTTGTTCAAAGAATGATGATTAGAATATTTAGTTTAGAGAGGAAAGGCTTAAGGGAATTATAACTTTTTCAAATATGTGAAATCCTGTCATTTTAAGATATAATGAGATTTTACTGCCCCAGAGGGCACAAGTAGGATATATAGATCAAATTTATAAGTAAGTAGATTTCGGCTCAACTGAAGTTTTGAATAATTTGTGATATTCTCAAGTGCAATAGGCTACTTCAGAGATAATGAACTTCCCATCACGGGAAGTACTCAAATAGAGGCTAGATTAACATCTGGCAAATATGTAATAGGGATATGGGAATTTGGAAAAGATGATCCTTATGATAGGCAGACTGTGGAGTTATTTCTCTATTCCTCAGAGAATTTGCTTTTACTCACATACCAGCTGAGTGGTCAGAAAGCCACATAACTTCATTCATTGTCTGTGTCCACCACCCAAAGATTTTAGATCACAGATGATTAAATAAAAGTATCCCAAACTACCAATCATATCCTACCTTAAAAAAGTAAAACTGAGAGAATATAATCACATGATGGTCCTTGCTTGAACAGAACGTCCCTATGATGTTAGAACCAGACAGTAAAATGGCTCCAAATGGTACCAAAGCTAGCGGAGGTTATAGGAGGTCAGAGAAACCATACATAAATAGAAAAAATGTGGACTTCATAGGTAAGCAGGGAATGGCATAACCATATAACAGAATTCCAAGCAGCCCCATGAGAGACTGAGGAGAAGCTTTAGTTCCTGATACCTTGGAGTTTTATCATATTCAATACATTTCTAAGATTTTGTTTAGTATAGAAGAAAGCTTGATTTAGAAGCTTCTGCAGACTAAATTGGAAACTCTGAAGAGGAAAAGGTCATTATATAATGTTTGCTCTTTTTGCATCTTAGATTCTCCTTAAGTCTGAAAAAATAAATGAGTAGGAAGGAAAGAAAAAGAGAGAAAGGAAAAGACACATGAACATGATCCTTTGAGTTGGGAAGGGATAGAGACTACTCTACTTTCAGGAAGTATTTGGACCACAGGAACGTCCTTCACAGTTGGATGGTAGAATCTCCAAGAAGATCTGTCCCTCTTGAGTTGGCCTAACTCCTGCTGTCATCCTCTCCTCTGGGTCTGGTTTCGCCATAGGGCATTAACAGCCAAACAATAGTAATTTCATCTCAGTGTTCATAAGACCTCTCTTCCTGCCTTGTTAGCATTTTGGTCTCTAATGTTGACCATTGGTTCTTGTTTATTTCTATAGATAGTGCCCTCTGATATACAAAGAACATATTACAATAAAATAATAACAACAAAAGTTGTTTAAGCAAAATATTTTCATGGTCTGGGGTGGAGAGGAACTGGTCAGCAGTGATCAAAGTAAAGGATATTTTTCTTGCTAAAATACTCCTATACTTGATTTTTCTAATTTCATGCATATGTGATCCAGATATATTTCACTTCTCATTTTTTTTAAATGTCCATGAGCTTCACTCCTATGTACTTTAAAAAACACTTTAAAAATGGGTTGGCTTATGAGAGGCTTGTTCCTTACAACAAAAATTTCCCTAATTGAACAATCTCAACATTCATAAATTTCAACCTCAGAAAATTTTATTATTAGAGAAGTGATTGGATGAGTAAGAATGCTTGAATAACAACAATAATAGTACCTTACATTCAAATGGTATTTTAAACTTTTAAAAGTGAATTTTTAAAAACCACTGTCTCATTATTGACAAAGAATTAGTACCTACCTTTATAAATAAAAGTCCTATAATTTTGGACTATAGGCAATCAAAGAGGATAAAAGGTATAGATGGTCAAACCCATTATTTAGAATTGGGGAAGCTTAAATATCAAACTGTGTCCATATACACACTATATAAAGTGCTAATGTTAAAGCAGTGGAAAATTATAACACAATATAGATGTCATTAGCCCATATTACATTAGCCCACATGACACTTTAAATAAGTCACCATAAGTAGATGTTGTTTTAGTGATCTGAGATACTAGAGAAGACTGGATTATTTGGTTTGGGGCATATTCTAGAGGCAATGAGTGTGTAAATAACCAGATTCACTTCTAGAACCATCTAACATACTGCCCTTGCCTGACTTCTGAGCCACTGTCCCTGGTGCTGCCAAGTTGAATTCTTTCCTGTGACTCTCCTCGTACAATGTTTATCGCCTGCCATCATTGGTGGATATTGTAGGATTTGAGGGTTTCTGCATGAATTATTTTTAATAATATTTGTGGCAAAGTCCACAAAGTGTGCAAAGTGGGAACAGTGGATGCATAGGTAGGAAGACCTATGAGGGGTACCACCATTACCACTCATTTTGTTGTGCTCAAATGATATCTGTCTTACATTCAAAATATAAATTCCATCTATGTTCAATAGTTTAAAACTAAATGGCTTAAAACTGATCTTCAAATATGGTAAGAACTGTCTGTAAGAAATATTTTACCTCTCCTGTGAACTGGAGAATGACCACATTGCAACGTGAGGTGCTCTAGTCTAGTATAATCTATTATTTATACATACATACATACATACATACATACATACATACATACATCATACATACTTTCTTTTGTACCTTCTTCACCAATCCTGCTGGATTGCTCAATACTTCCTTTTAGGTTGCAATCAAAGTTTTTTAATGGGCTGTCAATGTGTCCCAGCCTGTTTAGTTTTTTTGTGCTACTTTAAAATCTCTGAAAAGAGAATAAGAGCAAGTTAGAGTAGACAGATGGTTGGAGAGGACTGTAACCTTCCAGAAGGAGAAAAGCTTGAGAGACAGATATATAAACTGAGGTATAATGACAAAGGTATTTCCCAGCATCATGAAAAATCTAAAAGCAAGTCAATAGAAAGACTGTGGAGAGAAACACAAGTGTGAAATCAGTCAAGAAGAAGGAACATTGGTTTTTACATGCATATTATTCATTTAATAGATCTTAGCATCTTTGATGGGTTGGCTATTAAGAGAGTTTATTGATTATGCCTCTTTTGTATCCCTGTGTTTGAGTGTTAATCTGATATATTTCCAGTGTCTTTGATTTCAAGATTTCATTGGGTTACCAAAAGGCTGCTCACAATGAGAAAAGCAAACACGGTATAAAATACAATACCCGTATTGCAGGTAAATGCATTTTGCTTTCCTGCAGTGTTCTCTAACTTACACCACAAGGAATGATTTGAGAACATCATATTTATAACTTATTTGACTATTTTAAAAACTCTATTTCAACTTGTTCCTCGAAGGCAATGCAATCCTAGAATTATTTAGATTTTCCTTTACATTTCTTCTCCAATTTAGATGACTGCTAATTAGGTCTTTTTCTCTTCAGTGCCCCAGAACCTAGCTGCCTAAATTGTATATGGAAATATACATGAATACATAAAAGCTAAGGATTTCTGTTAAATATTCATAGATTTTTATATGAGAAATCCAGTTTTGATATTGGGGTAAGTATTTCAGTTTGTGAAATTTATTTTTGTAACAGTTAAGTCATTTTTTTATTGTTGTTACAGGTGACTCGAAGTTCACATAAGGGAAAGTGTTGTCTAAATGCCAGGTGGAGGGATAGGAATAGGAGCTTAGTCCTTATTTGGTGTAAATATGTATACTTGTACTACCTGGCTAGTTTCACTGATCAAGTTGAACTATTATTCCAGGGATGATATGTCAGTAGAAGGGTGGATCACAAGCACCATTTTTTCCCAAAGAGATCTACACAAATAAAGGAAACAAAATGTTCTTCCCAGTTTTCCCTTCTAGTCAAATTTTTCTGGTTTTGGGGAGAGGCAACCCACTTAATTCAAACTCCCTATAAATGTTCTCATATTTTAATACTCATATTACCTTGATGTGATGTAGAAAACAAAAGCAAAAGAAATATAGGGGAAAAAATTAAATTTCCTTTGTAGCCCATTGACAAGAACTTGAGACAGGCAGAGTGACCTTCCTCAAGGAGTTTAGCTGCCTTGATGTTAATACTTTGCTAGAGACAAAAAGGCAACCTTAGCTTGACATTAGCCTGACCTCCAGGATCCTATAAAATCCCTTTAGAAACTTCCTTTATCTCTACCCACCTAAGCTATATGTTAGCAATCATCCTCTAAGCATATGTCCCACTGATTACATCTAAAGGGTCTCATGACTAAGGTTTTACTAGAGAATAGTAAATGACATTTTCCTATCAACAGCTAGCCCCTCAAGGTCCTAGAAACCTTGCTTCTAAATTCCTTAGATACTTACGCTATCCCTAACCCCCTCCCAACTTGAAAGTATGTAATCAGTCACTCCTCACAACCCCTGTGCAGCTCTTTATGTCCATGGGTACATGCTTTAATAAGCACCCTTTTTGCACTGAAGATGTCTCAAGAATTCTTTCTTGACCGTTCTCTCCTAAGCCCCAGCATTTCCCATCAGATGTACATTACAGTGCTCTCTCTCACTAAGCTGCAGTTCACTCTCATTTTCTCCTTGTGGTTTCTATTCAGTAGAATTGGAAGTAGCTGGTCTGTAGATTCTATAAAACCACCTTGTGTATTCTTGAAGATCATTAGAGAACCATTACATTAAACTAACATAAGTTGAACATTGTTGAGAGAAATACAGATAGCAATTTTTTGTGTCAAAATAAAGAGCACTATTCAAACTACGTATATATTTGGAAAGGAATTAAGAATTAGTAGTATGTGAAGAGTATGGGACCATATAGAAAATAAATCATTTTGCTTTGTACAGTCCTATTTTTCCTAACAAAAATCTCATAGTCATATATTAGATGTGTTAATAATAAGTTTCCTTACTTGTTATTCACCCATTTGTTTTAGCAGATTTTCACTCAAATAGATTGAATTATCTGGAGAAATCAAGCCACTTATTAAATACTATACATAGGTTGCAAAATTCTTATGCCCTTTGCCCTCTATTTAAGTTTCTTTGTGTCATTTTCTTGTAAAAGATGTTCACATTGTACATGAAATGATCTCTAGCTCTTAATATCATGAGAGACAGCAAAATTAAGGTTTAAGAACTTGGCCATGGAGCCAGAGTGCCTGGATTCAAATCCCAGCTCCATCACTTACCAGCTATGTGATCTTGGGCAACTTACTTAACCTTTGTGAGCTTTAGTTCTATTTGCAAAATTGTAATGAAAATAGTATTTACTTTTTCTATCAGATGAGTTCATGTTCATAAAGTGCTCAGAACAGGACCTGGTATATTGTTAAATGTTGACTATAACAATTACTTCTATGTTAAAAAAAATAAAAGGCCATTGCTGAATGGCAAGTATAAGTATGACCTCTAACAATAAATTGCAGGGGAGGAACAAAATAATTTTCACTCTAACCTTCTAAGTTCTCTGCTGGGAACTCTGTAACAAAAGATAGATTAACAAGAGAAGAACAAACAAAAGTTTATTAAAATGTATGCCTCAAGTATACATGGAAGATACCCAGGGAAAATGAGTAACTCCCAGAGGTGTTTCAGAATCCATGCTTAAATACATTCTTCAGCTAAAGGCAAAAGAGAAAAGAGTGTGGAGTAGGCCAGTAATGGGGATGTGATCAGGAAAAGTACTGTAAACAAAAATAAGTTTTGTTATGCAGATGTAGGTCAGTGCCTTCTCCGTTGAGAAGTTTCTAGAGATTTTGTCATCTTTTTCTTTCGGATGGAGAAGACACCCTTACAAATGGGGATTTCCATTATACCTATTCATTTTTTACAAAAGCATAATTTCTTCTGTTTCCAGAGCTTCTTCTGTGTCTGATGTTTCTCAGACTAATTAGCTCAAAAATAATCTTTACACCAAAGAGGCATATTTCGGGATGGCATATTCTGCCACCCCACTAAATGATCGAATCAAAGAAATTGTATATAATCCAAAAACCTACTGTTTAGTTTAAACAGGGCTGGAACTATCCCCTGGGGGTCAGAATGTATAACATATTACACACATGTGACTATATTTCTAGATCTACAAACTGAGCCCAGGGCAAATTGTTATTTTCCTTACCCCACTCTACCTGAACTGATTTAGGTTTTTATTTATTTGTTTGTTTGTTTGTTTTTGCCATATTGGGCTTATTTTGCCCAATTTTCTATCCAAGGACAGTTTTGACCGAATTCTTAGAGTGGTATGTTAGAGTCATGTAGACTGGAAATTGATATTGACAAGCTGCCCAAATGATTACTGTAAATCCAAAAGAGCAACTAATTTTCAATTTCTCAAACCTCCAAATACTAGGTGTCTGAGGCTTATCACATAAGAAAAGAAGTATTAAAGAGGAAAAACCTTGATTAGTTAGCAGACAAAAAGAGAATTCCTTGGAGGCCTAAACATAAATTAATTTGATGAAATCTCCCCTTTGGTTAAACTCGTTGGGATTACCTAAAAAGGGCAAACTATACAAGACCTAAATATGGCATATAAATGATGGCCACAGGAAGTAGGGGTGAATGTTCTCCATATTTTACACAAACTGCACTAAACAATATGACCCATATGTTCTCAGACATGAGAGGCCCTTTTCTATAGTATGAACTTGGTGGATATACTAGAAAGATACCATCAAATTTTCATGGTAGAAATAATCTTTCCCCTTCTTTTATATAGGAAGAAATTGAGGCCTTTTAAAAGAATGCTATGGCTAATTTGGGAGAATCTAGGTCTCTACAATCCAGCTCAATTTTCAGCAACCCTTCCTGTTAGGTAAGCAAATTATATGCACTTTCTTCCTTGTTTGAGTTTTGCAAGTGGGCACTCCTTAACTCTTTGTCAGCTCTATTAAGCTGGGCTAACTTCCTAGGGCTAAACATACAACCATTTTTCATTTCTTGGCAATCTGTTCTATTAAATTTGCATATTCAAATATGCAGCATTTATGTCTGATCTCTAAAAGAAAACTCACTAAATTCCTAGTAGGATTATTCTCTCTCTTTCTCTTTGGCAAGGGACAAAGATTTGAATAACAACTGAGAGAGAAAGCAGAAGTTAGGCATGCTTTCATAAATGAAATTAGCAAGTTTCTACAATTTAAAGGTTCTATTTGTAATTCTAAAAACCTTTTCCCTTCCTCCTTGCTTAGCTTCAGGCATGAATAAAAGTGTTGGGGAGGGGGAAATGTTTGCTTTTCTTCCTCTTAATGGGTAAGAGATAACTAAATGCTGAATTTACAAAATACTTTGCTGGTTCTGGATTTTATGCATAAGCACAAGATGAATATCATGGCTTGGATCTTAACTGAGTAATATCTGGAAAGTCACTTTGCTGTATATATGAAAAATCTACATTGTTTAACTTGACAATCTTCTCAAATGATATCCACAAGTATTTAGCATTAAAAAGCTCAGTTTAGAATTTGAATTGCTAATGCTGAGTTTCCAATTCAAGGTTCTACAATCCAAAACAGGCTTGAAAAGGAAAAAACAAAAAAGAACAAGCATAATTGAAGGGAAACAGTAACATTGGCTCCCACTTGGATAAGTTGCTTGCAGGCAACCTAAGGGGTCCTCACTCTGTGTGACTTCCAATTGCCTTACATTCTACCATGCTCCAGGGAGGAACATCCTAAAGAAAATATTGATGTTATTGTTATCCAAGCTGAAAGAGAAACACACACACACACACACACACACACACACACGCATTAAACCAAGCAAAATCATAACATGTATTTTAAGAGGGAAGAAACCAGCCAGCTTTTCACAAAAATTCATTGTTCTCATCAAATTTGGTCTTTTCTTTTTCTCTTTCTTCTTTCTTCACCCTGTGTTGGGGATGAAACCTCTGGACTTGGGTAGAGTTATGTGCAAAAAAAGCAAAGTTTGAAAATGCTTCTTTGTGTCCTACTTCCCCCCCAACCTTCTAAATTGATTGTTCCGTGGATATATTTCATTCTTAGATATTTGTGTGGAAAAGAGGATCTAGTTTTAATTGTATTTTTTTATGTCTCTAAGGATAATAAGATCACTTTAAGGTGGTTAGTTACCATCACCAAGTTTCTTACTGAAAATAACTCAAGAAATTCTGTAGTTATTGCAATGGAAGCCAAAAATGTTCATCATTGATTAGTCAGTCTCTGGAAAAAATTCTTCCTAAATTCAAAGCCAATTGAAAAATGATGGATAGTAGATTTATACAACAGAGAAAAGGCTGCATAGGAAACTTACTTTCTATTCCTTTATCTGTGCTAAAGGGTAATTAAAAAAACATAAATCATAACTCTCATTGAAATATAAAATTAATGTGTGTCGAAGATTTTATTCAAGGGGTACCTGGGTAGCTCAGTTGGCTGAGTGTTGACTCTTGATTTTGGCTCAGGTCATGATCCCAGCATTAGGAGATCAAGCCCTACATCAGTCTCTATACTCAGCATGGAGCCTGCCTGAGATTCTCTCTCTACTCTCTTTCTCTCTCTGTCTCTCTGTCTCTCTCTCTCCCTCCCTCCGTCCCTCTGCCTCTCTCAGCTGCTTGCATGCTCTTTCTAAAAGAAAAAACAAATTTAAAGATTTTATTCAGTTAATTAATTAATGAGGATACCGGTAAAGTGTTAAAACTAGTTAAAAAGAACATCTGAGGGGCACTCAGTCAGTTGGGCATCTGACTCGATTTCAGCTCAGGTCATGATCTCACGATTCATGGGACTGAGCCTCACCTTGGGCTCTGGCTGACAGCTTGGAGCCTACTTGGGATTTTCTCTCTCCCTCTCTCTCTGCCCCTCCCCCGTGCTCTCTCTCTCAATAAATAAACATTTAAAAAAAAGAACATCTGAATAACAACCGTATGTTTAGGCAATTTGGAATGCTCAAAGAATTTCCTAATAAATGTTAAGACTGCTTAACCTATTCTGTAAGTGACAAAGATTCTCTCTTTGAGAGACTAATCAGGTGCCTCAGAGTCCTCGTCTCAACTAGATTTCAACATCGGGCTCCTATGTCTATCCTTGTTGAGCATGTGTCTCCAATTTTAGCAAAAACAATCTTTCTGAATCAGTTTAGAGAGCATATCCCACCCTTGCTACCTGGTTACCCTTAATTCTGGGTCAAGTTTGTTATCCCCCATCTCTGACATCTGATCACCCCTGGTCTGCCTTCAACATGAATCCTTACAAGTGGTTTTAGCCAGAATCCCCTCCACCCCAACCTCTGATGTTTCCTCTTAGTATTTTCCATCTCCTGACTTCCCACCCCAACTCTGCTTCCTGTCCAATCTTCTCTTGTCCATGTTGTAGTAGGAATTGAGCCCATTTCTATACTGAGTTCTTTATTCCACTATTGGAATAATTCTTTAATTTTTTTAATGCTTTATCTATTTTTGAGAGAAAGAGAGACAAACACACAGAGTGAGCAGAGGAGGGGAAAAGAAAGAGGGAGACAGAATCCGAAGCAGGTGCCAGACTCTGAGCTGTTAGCTCAGAGCCCTACACGGTGCTCAAACTCATGTGAGATTATGACTTAAGCCAAAGACCGATGATAAATCGACTGAGCCACCCAGGCACCCCTATTGCAATAATTCTTGAATAAAATCTGTTATTACTGCTTTAACTATTGTCCAGCTTTGGTTTTCTCTAACAGAAACGAGGAGCGCCTGGGTGGCTCAGTCAGGTAAGCGTCCGACTTGGGCTGAGGTCATGATCTTTAGGTTCGTGGGTTTGAGCCCCATGTTGGGCTCTGTGCTGACAACTCAGAGCCTGGAGCCTGCTTCGGATCCTGTGTCTCCCTCTCTCTTTGTCTCTCCCTGACTCACACTCTTTCTCTCTCTCTCAAAAATACATAAACATTAACAGAAGTGAAAATCAACTGCATCTCCATTGAACAAAATAATTTGCATATTTTAAGACAAAATTCATGTTCATTGCCCTTAGTTTTGTACAGTTTGCAGAATTATAAGATTAGTCACAGGTGATGAAAGCAGTAGAGCCTATAGATTCGGATAACCCCTAGTCTGCTAGACTATGCTCAGCATTCAATTAAAGGATATCCAGTAATTATGCCCATTTCAAAATCTTTCCCATTTTTTCCTTACATCAGATACTGGGCTACCTACCATGGTGGAAGCTTAGTAGTCATCTTCCCTCTTCATTATAATTCAGTAGCTATTTCTTTCAAAGGCTACACTTGTTTCATTCACCCCCTTGGTCACTGTTTCTAAATCCCTCTGAGAGACTATCACGAAAACAAGGTTGAGTGAAATGAATTATGCACTTTGTATGAAGGCAGAAGCACATTTTGATAATCTTTTAAGGTATACTTAAAGAATACTATCAGGATTCTTATATATATTTTTGAAATGTTGTGTCCAGAGAACATTGCATCTGTTTTTTAGAAAAAACAGAAAATCTCAATTATTGAAGGAAAATAATTACTATCTATAGTAGGCAGAATAATGTCTATCAAAGATGTGCATGCCCTAACCTGAAGAATCTGTGGATATGTTACTTACATGAAAATTAAGGTCACAGGTGTGTAGATCTGGATTTGGCCCACAGGAGGCAGGCAGTTTGTTGACCCTTGTATTAGGGTCATTGCAATATGCAGTATTAACTTCACTGGGGAGGAAGAAGTTATCTAGTATGTTGCCCCCTATGTTCTAACCTCAAAGTTAATATGATAAATGCAAAAAAAATGTTTATGGGGTGAATTAGGCATCTTTACAATTTATTTACAATTTATTTTCTTTGACTTTCATGAGCTTATAATTTAGTTCAGATGAGAACACTGGAAGGTCAAATAGGTGATGTGTACAACAAGTGTCATAAATATTCAAGACGGGGAAGTCAGTTGAAGTAAATGAATGAGGAGAAGACAGAATGGGAACCATAACACTTAACTGGGCCATGAAGGATAGATAGCATCTGAACTGGAAGATATTCTAGAAAGAATCTGGCTATATCTGGGTTCTAGATATTCTAGAAAGAATCTGGCTATATATATAGGGTCCTGCAGAAAGTAAATGGACAAAATTGTATGTTTTTGTTGTTATTATTATCATAAATAAAATGATTATAGTGGAAGAGTGGAATCCAGTGGAATTAGAGTGAGTGTATCACAGGGTTGATGCTATTCCTATAGAACAAGAAAACATGAATCTGAGTCCCACTTCTTATTCCCAATCTGCTGTTTATATGTGGTCATGGCTCAATTTGGGTACTAAGTTTCTACAATTTATAACATCTTCTTTAGCAATAAGATCCTAAGAAGAAATCAGCATAGCTTTCTCTCATTTAGCATTCAAACCTCATTATTTGAGGTTTCTTGAATTTATTCTCAGAATGCCATCAAAATATATGACCATAAAAATCACATTCTTTCAATTCACCTACTCATATTTTATGCTTTGTATTATCACCCATTCATTCCCTTAGGTTTTTATTGATTGAGTTTTTGCTCACCCTGCTTACTTTTTCCAGCAGAAAAAACAGCTTATTGCCTAAGTGAAAAAGCATAGACTAGAGACACGGGGAAATGATGCCATAAGTAACAGATGGACTTTTTTCCTCTGGTTAACTACTCTTAATTCCTAGTGCTTTTTTAGGGCTTGAAAAAAGTATATCTTTTCTCTAGTGTCAAGTATTCAGAACCAATACATTAGTCACTATATTCAGAAGCATGCCTCTGTATCTGAGAGAAGGGCAGTCGGGAGAATGACATTGTTCAGTAACTGTTGTACCCTTCAAGTTTCATCCTAGACATAAAGATAGGAAAACTGAATACTTTGTTCAAAGTTCTGCATCTGTCCCAATATATAATTTGTCTCAATACATATGCTTACCATCTCTCCTCCCTTTTCTTCTTTCTCCTTTATACCACTGCTATGATTACTGCCACCACAGTCATCATTAACAGTTATTCGTTCCCAAAGGGTATTAGGAACCAAGGGATAAAAGATGCCATAAGGCTTGGTCTTTTCCTTCCTGTCAGAACTATACACCATAGTGGGAGAGAGATCTTATGTAAAGAAAAAAAAAAAGATCTGGGGCGCCTGGGTGGCGCAGTCGGTTAAGCGTCCGACTTCAGCCAGGTCACGATCTCGCGGTCCGTGAGTTCGAGCCCCGCGTCGGGCTCTGGGCTGATGGCTCAGAGCCTGGAGCCTGTTTCCGATTCTGTGTCTCCCTCTCTCTCTGCCCCTCCCCCGTTCATGCTCTGTCTCTCTCTGTCCCAAAAATAAATAAAAAACGTTGAAAAAAAAATTAAATAAAAAAAAAAAGAAAAAAAAGATCTAGTGTGAAAATAAGGTGGCTAAGTCAAATAAGTTGTAAAATAAATACATCGGCCATTTGCCAGTGGCTCACTGAACGTTGTAGGTAATGCGATGATTTTAGGCTCTCTTTCTCTACATTCCATGCTATTCCTTGGCTTTGAACTTAATTTTCTTATATACTATCTGTCTGATTCTCCTCTAAGAAGACCTTCCTTACTTCCATGTAAAGAACTTCCTATGTAAAGAAAACCTCCCATGTACTCATAAAGGATAATGAGTAGACCTCCAGCAAAATACTTACTATTCCTTAATGCTTAGTTGTCTTCTCAAATAAATAATAATCTTATTGAAGACAGAAACAGCTATGTATGTATCATTCTATCCCTTGGTACAGTGCCTCAGACCAGAAGCTACTCAATAAAGATCTATTGAATAGGTGGATGACTTTGGATAAAGGGGAGCTTTCTTTATACAGTATGTCATTTTTATTCAGTTTCAATTCTTTATCATTTAAAGAAAGATTAACAATGAATATTTAGCAAAACACTTATACATAGAGAAGGGGAGGGTTACACCTTCTGGACAGGCAGAAATGAATACATATTGGTGAAAATAGTGTAGGGTAATGATTAAGAGCTTTGTTTCTGAAATCATCTTGACTTGGGTTTGTATTTCAGCTGACAATGTGTAGTCCTTTTAAAAATTACTCAAATCTCTAAACCTCTATTTCATAATCTGTACACTGAGAATAATGATATCAACCTCACAGATATTTGTGAAGATTAAATTTAAAAATGCTTTTAAAGTGCTTAGCAAAGTATAGACTGAAAAGGAATCATAGGCTTGATAAATAAATAAAAACTTGTTCTAAGTCACATAGTATGTCATTGTCATGATTGCATCCACTTTTGGCTGACTGCATATTCCTATCCCTTACATTATCCCTGCAGCTGACAACTTAAAAAGGGCCTCTTAAGATTACTTTAAGAATTACACTGATTTTTTATCATTTCTAAATAATCTAGACCACAAAACCAAGGAGCTCCATTTATAATGCAGATTTCTAGAATGCACAGACCAGAGCTGGTGTTCCAAGTGGCACTGGGACAACATCATCCCCTTTACGGTGATTAGGAAACAAAGCATGAATA
The DNA here is from genome assembly GCF_018350175.1 of Felis catus. NCBI lineage: Eukaryota > Metazoa > Chordata > Mammalia > Carnivora > Felidae > Felis > Felis catus. The sequence goes on along the minus strand of NC_058379.1, from coordinate 61,974,705 downwards.
TCTTATATTTAAGTTTCTGCCAGTTTCAAAGAGCAAAGCCAAATGATGAGAGACTTGGCCAGTGTCTGGCCTAAATCAGAAGGATGAAGAGAAAGAAGCCAAAATGCACTGTGATCATGCCGATTGGTTCTTTCAATGCAGGGAGGGGCACGGTGATGGGTGCCAGGGCACAGGAGACATTGTTCATTCCCTACATGTGAAAAAAAATGAGAGAGTTAAGCCTCCAAACACCTGTGCTCTCCCAGCTTGAAGTCAAAGCTGGTGCTGGATGAAAATTCAATTGTGCTCTAGGTCTAAGGAAAAGGTGGACTCAGCGAGCCAAGATTTTAATTCCCCACATGCAGTAAACTGGTGTGCCTTCCTTCACTTTTGAAAAGAGTGTTAAAATATGGGACAAGCATTTCCAAAATGCATTGCCCACCCTCAAAAATATTTAAAATATAAAATGACTACCCCTAGAAGTCAGGAAGCAGAGAATTTGGAGTGAAATGACTCCTAAATTTGTGTAAAGGGGGCAGGCAACAAGCTCAGCATGATTTTCTGGGAAGCACTTTGCTCTCAGCAAAACCAAACAGCAACACTCTATTTTGTGTTGGCATAAGGATCAACTGTAGAACATGGGCCCTCTTCATTGTACACAGAACAAGGGCTATGTTAATGTGTGTTTCAGAGACAAGTACCATAGAAGTGCAGGTCAGGGAAAGATGAATAAGGGTTCTGAGCAGCGTTCATGAACCAAGACCCTGAGGGATGGATAAGGGTCTTGTGCAGCGAACAAGAACTTCATACACACAGGAAAACTTGAGAGAAGGCACAGAGAAAGTAACAAATATAATATTCATATCCAGGACTGGCTAAAAGTTGGAGAAAGCTATTGGAATACTTAAGGTATTCTGACTGGTGTCCCTGGATACCATCTAAGTCTCATAGTGACCAAAGATTCCGTTTGGAAATCACAATTTTTATCCTCCTAGTTTATGCTTTGAGATTGACTTTCTTAATGGATTCTTTGACCCTCATTTTTCTCTTTCTTGAGTCAATAGGGTGCAGTGAGAAATGGAGTATGGAACCTGAGACTGCCACTTGTGTGCTGATTTCTCTGAACTTCACTTTTTTCATCTATAAAATTAAAATAAGTATAAGACTAATACATAAAAATATGTGTCTACTAGATCCAACACTGTGATTTAAAACTAAAAGGAACTTTAGCAGGTTAATATTCTTTATATGTAAGTTTCCTCATTTATAATTTGGAAATGATAAGATTATGCAGTTTACCTCTTAGTTATGATGATTAAATGAGATGGTACTGGGGCACCTGGGTGGCTTAGTTGGTTAAGCATCCAACTCTTGATTTCAGCTCTGTTCATGATCTCATGATTTGTAAGTTCAAGCCCCAGGTTGGGCTCTGCACTGACAGTGCCAAACCTGTTTGGGATTTTCTCTGTCCTTCTCTCTGCCCCATCCCCACTCTCTCTCTCTCTTGCTTTCTCAAAATGAATAAACAAATGTAAAAAAATACATAAATGATATGGTACAAATAAAAGAGCTCTGAAGAACATAACACATTATATATTTATTTATCCACTCAACTCACTGTGGAATTACATATACCTCCATGTTTTCCATTGCTTTGTTTCTTCCTTAAAAGATTGACTATCTTCATTACCCATCTCTTTTATCCACATGTTAAATCTCAGCTCAGTGTGTACCCCTTCGTTGAAGCCTTCCTGAATAGCTCAGAGCTCAGTGGTATCTTTCAGATTGATACTTGCTTCCAATTATTGTACCTATCAGTCATCTTTTGTTGAGTGTTATTTATAATGCCTTGCCTCCTCTGTTTTTTGTTGGTTTTTGTCTTTTTAAAAAAGATATTCTTTCTTTCCTCACACTCACCTGGGTATGGAGTTAACTGAATCCTTGCCCCCTAGTGACCAACAGGTCTGGGTAGTTGCCCAGGGAATTCCTGAACCTAAAAGGAGATTCTTCGTGAGGCCCAAGAGGAGAACATTAATCATTTGGAGATAGTCTTTCTTCTGGTAACAAGTCTTTCAGTCATGCCTCCCAGCTCCTCCTTTACTTGGCTAGACCAATCCATAGTGACTTGAGATGGATCATATAGAGATATATATTATTTTAGATGGATTATATAGGGATTTAGATTATTAATTTTTTTATTATTTAGTTTTTGAGAGAGAGAGAGCATAAGCAGGGGAGGGACAGAGAGAGAGACACAGAATCCAAAGCAGTCTCCAGGCTCTGAGCTGTCATCACAGAGCCCGACATGAGGCTCAAACCCACTAGCCATGAGATCATGACCTGCATTGAAGTTGGATGTTTAACCAACTGAGCCACCCAGGCACCCCAGGATTTAGATTATTTTAAAATACCTATATCTTTTATGTTTTTACACTGACAGTGCAGAGCCTGACACGGGGCTTGATCTCATGAATCATGAGATCATGACTTGAACTGAAATCAAGAGTCAGACACTTAACTAACTGAGCCACCCAAGCTCCCTTTAACCCTGTCCTTTCTAATGATACTTCGATGTTGGTGAATTTTTTACCTATTTTGATATTATTTCTTTTTTCTAGTAACAAACTACATGTTCATATATGCTAGCTACTGATAAAAAGAATGATTTACATTATACCCAGACCAGACAGTGCATGAGAGGAAATGGTCATTTTCACTTGCACAGTTGCATTCAGATGGAGAAATCAAACTAGATTTGCATAAACACTTTCCTTTGAGAAGCCCAATTTAGGGAAAAAGACTCTTGTGTTGCCCAGCAATCAGGTACCTGACTTTTGATCCTTTCTCAAACTACCGTCTAAGGGACATGAAAAAATTTTTGGAGACTTTGCAGCAGTGGTAGAGTTTGAGTTTCTGACAAGTCCAGCTTATTCACTTATTGAGCATCGCCCTGACTACAGCTGACATAAATTGTATCCCATTTGTATTGGATTCATTTATCTTAAGTGAATAAATTCCTTCTTTCTTTTTTTGAGACCAAAAGGTTAGTCTACACTGTTTGGAGAGTTAATCACATAGGAGTTCTGTCCTAGATTCATCACCTGGTCGAGAAGTGTGTTGTCCTCTGGGATTGTGTCCATTAAGAGAGAATTTAAGCACCCAATTTAGTACCCAAGTTACTCCTCAGCAATTGTACCTACAATGTATGCTCAAGGTAGACTGTCCAAAAGTCCCAGTTTCCTGAGGAAGTTTGTTTCCACCTGTTCTCTGGAAGTAATTATTAACAGTGCTTCTATTCACTATCAGAAATGTCCTGGTTTAGGAAATAAACTATGTGGTCATTCCTATTCTAGGTGCCCATCTGGAGAGCAAAGATTGAGAAGGAAATTCTGTGCATGCCCAGCCTGAAGTCTCTTTATGTGGGTTTCTAAAGGTGTGTCCACATGTAATTAGCCTTAAAAAAATCTAAACTTCACTCATTTTTCGGGGGGGGGGATGATGAAATTTGATATCAATGGCTAAATGTAACTCCCCCTGTTCAGAACATGTAATAAGACTTAGAAATGTATACAATTTATATTCAAATGCTTCTGTAAATAGAGGGGGAGAGAGAGAGAGAGACCAAGAGAGTGCATGCAAATGTTGCAAGATGCTAACAATTAGTGGGTTCAGGTATTGAGTATAGACATAATCACTATATTGACCTTTTAATTTTTCTGTTGAATTGGAAGTCTTCAGAATAAAAAGGAGGTGAAGGTAGGCAAATTGGTCTGGGGACTCGAATGGCCCAGTAGGTACCAGGGCTTCCTTAATTGGTTGATAAATGAGACAGTTTACCTCTGGATCACATACAGGGATATGTGTATAACACTTGTGTGTATTGATAGTGGGGACTGCATTTCCTACCTCATATCGACCCCTCACAATTCTGATTGCAGAGTTGTTGATATGCATTCTGAAATGACAATAAAATTGATTTCTGATGAACAGTGTTTTTGTCAAATTCAACAATACGTGTGTGACCAGTTCTGTTAACATAGCAATATTTGATTCTTTTTTTTTATTTTCCCAAATTCTAACTCCCAATTTCCCTGATTTCTACAATCATTTCTTTCTTACCAAACACTACAATATAAAGCTACCACAACTAAACTGTAGTAGTAGGGTTTTTTTTCTCCTCATACTGTGTCATAAGCTGTTATCCTTCTCTTGGAAGAAGTAAATAAATGTGTTTTATTCAACCCAAAGAACTTAAATTAGTATGGAAGAGAGTTGAATGGGAGGAATTGAGGGGCTGGGTTTGAATATAAATTGAAATTTACCAACACTCTAAAAGGCATAATGTTGGCAGTCTTCCAAAATATTTGTTCATAGCAGGTTTGATATTAATGGATATATAAATTTATGTACACTTTACAGTTAGCATTTTATGAAGTGTTCCTTGAAGTAATTATCAGTTCAGCACCATACCCTAGCTAATAATATTTAACAACAATAATGCTTTGTGCTTGTGCCAAAGATCACAATGAGTAATCAAGCAATTTAGTATCCTACCACATCCTGGCTGCCTGGAAATACCTCCATGACCTGAGTATACAAATGGAGAAATGAAGATCCAAAGATGTAATGAAGGACATCCTCAAAAATCATTAAAATCCCAAGGATAAACTACCAGTTTCTGATGACAGGTGTCTCTCCCTCTCAGCAAGTATAGAGTAAGATAAATTAGAAGCAGTCACTCATTATGCTAATTACAGTAATATATTTTATATCCAAATATTCTGATACATTAGAAATGGATATTGCTTTGGGATGGCCGGGTGGCTCCGTCAGTTAAGTGTCTGACTTCAGCTCAGGTCATCATCTCACGATTCGTGGGTTCGAGCCCCACGTCGGGCTCTGTGCTGACAGCTCAGAGCCTGGAGCCTGCTTCAGATTCTGTGTCTCCCTCTCTCTCTGCCCCTCCCCAGCGCGTGCTTTGTCTTTTTCTCTCTTTCGAAAATAAATAAACCTTATTTAAAAAAAAAAAAAGAAATGGATATTGTTTTACATTTCATATTTTAATCCATCTTTGAAGTAAAACCAGGTTTACTTCTGTACAGTGCAGTAGTTTATGGTAGCTCTGGGTCACAGCAATACAACTCCCGTAGCTGGAGAACCTCCCTAAATTTAGGGTTTTCCAGTTAACTGAACTTATTCCAATGACTTTTAAGAGAGATCAAAGAAAGGACAGAAAGACTTCAGTAATATGTACTACATAAAAACTAAATATACCTATTATGTTTCTCTTTCTCCATTTCTATCTCTATTTCTGTTAGATATGCAGGGTGTTTTTTCGTTTTTTTTGCTTTGGTCTTTATTTTTTCTAGCTTTGAAGAACAAATTTGTGTGTGATGATTATGTGAATGAAATACTCACCTCTCTCTCTCTCTCTCTAGTGTGTGTGTGTGTGTTACAGATTTATGGTGGTATAATTGCCATAAAATAAAGGGTACATATTTAAAGTATACAATTTGATAATTTTTAATATATGCATACACCTGTGAAATCAAGATAGCAAACATATTCATCACCTCCCCGTCTCCTTGTGACCTTTGGTAATCCCTTTCTCCTGCCCCTCCTTAATCCTCCACCCCCAGACAACAACTCATCTACTTTCTATCCCTATGGTTTCCATTTTCTAGAAATTTATATAAACAGAATTGTGTAGGATGTACTTTTCATTGTTTTGGGGTTTCTTTCACTTAACCTCACTATTTTGAGGTTCACCATGTCTTTAGATATGTCAATACTTCATTTATTTTATTTCTGAATAGTATTTTAGTATATAGATATACCACCTTTTGGTTATTCACCTGTTAATGGACATTTGGGATGATTTAGTTTGGGGCTATTACAAATAAGGCTATTAAGAACCTAAAATCTTTCTAAAAACATATGTTTTTATTTCTCTGCAGTAAATACTTAGAAGTGGTGTAGCTGAGTTATATGGTAGCCGTATGTTTAATATTTTAAGAAATTACAAAGGGTATACAAAGGGGTTATAGCATGTTATAAACCCACCAGCAATTTCTAAGAGTTCTAGTTGATTCAGATCTTTGCAGCACTTGATGTGGTCAGTCTTTGAATTAGATCTTCTAACATGTGAAATAGTATCTAATTTTGATTTCAATTTCTATTTTCTTAATGAATAATGATGTTAAGTATAGGTTATGTGTTTATTTCTGTATCTTCTTTGATAAATGTTAAAATGTATTACTGCATTTTTCAGAGGATTGTCTGTTTTCTTATTATACATATATTTTATATGGAGCAAGGTATAGATAAAAGTTCACATTTTTAGGGGTGCTTGGGTGGCTCAGCTGGTTAAGTGTCCAACTCTTGGTTTCGGCTCAGATCATGATCTCACAGTTTGTGGGTTTGAGCTCCTTGTTGGGCTCCATGCTGACAGCAAGGGGCCTGCTTGGGATTCTCTCTCTCTCTCTCTCTCTCTCTCTCTCTCTCTCTCTCTCTCTTTCTCTCTCCCCCTCCCAGCTCATGTGTGTTCTTTTCTTGAGCACTCTCTCTCTCTCTCTCTCTCAGAATAAATAAACTTAAAAAAAGTTTGTATTTTATGTATGGATATCCAGTTGATCCAGCAGCTTTTTTTAAAAACACTATCATGTCTCCACTGAATTGACTGTTTTTTTTCCCCACTGATTTATTTTTTCCATCTTTCTAATAATTCACTGTCTTAAATTCTTAAAGTCAGGTAAGTCCTCCAATTTTGTTCTTTTGTTTCATTTCAAAGTAATTTTGATTATTCTAGGAACCTTATATTTACATATGAATTTTAAAATCAAGTTGTAATTTAAAAAATAAAGCCTGGAACGCCTGGTTGTCTCAGTCGGTTGAACATCCCATTCTTGATTTTGGCTCAGGTCATGATCCCGGCCGGGATTGTGGGATCCAGCCCTGTGTGAGGCTCTGCACTGAGTGTGGAGCCTGCTTCAGATTCTCTTTCTCTTTCTCTCTCTCTCTCTCTCTCTCTCTCTCTCTCTCTCTCTCTCTCTCTCTTTCTCTCTCTCCGCCTCTGCCTCTCTCCCATGCTCGTGCGCTCTCTCTCTAAATTAAAATTAAAAGAAATATATTTAAAATAAAGCATGCCAGGATTTTCATTGGGATTGCACTGAGTATATGGATCAGTTTAGTAAGAATTAACATATTAACAATAACAATTGAATTTTTCAATCCATGAATTTGATATATATCTCCATTTATTTGGATCTCTGTTAATTTATTTCAACAGTATATTATAGGTGTTAGTTTGTAAGTCTTTCACATATCTCAGGTTTTCTCCTAGATTTTTATATTTTTATGCTATTGTAAATAGTTTTTAAAATTTTTAATTTCCAGTTGTTCATTGCTATCATATAAAAATAAAGTTGTTTTTGGTTACTGTTCTTTTATCCCACAATAATGACAAATTAATTTGTTAATGATAATGGTATTTTTGTCTTGATTCTGTAGGATTTCTATAGAGACAATGATGTCAATAGCAAATAAAGGCAATGTTATTTCTTCCTTTTAAATATAGATGTCTTTTATTTCTTTTTGTTAGTTTTATTACTCTTGCTAGAAACTTGAGGATAATTATAAATAGAAGTAGTGAGAACAGGTATCCTGGTCTTAATCTTTTTTTTTTTTTATGAAATTTATTGTCAGATTGGTTTCCATACAACACCCAGTGCTCATCCCAACAGGTGCCCTCCTCAATGCCCATCACTCACCCACCCCTCCCTCGCACCCCCCAACAATACTCAGTTTATTCTCAGTTTTTAAGAGTTTCTTATGGTTTGTCTCCCTCCCTCTCTAACTATTTTTTTTTCCTTCTCCTCCCCCATGGTCTTCTGTTAAGTTTCTCAGGATCCACATAAGAGTGAAAACATATGGTATCTATCTTTCTCTATATGACTTATTTCACTTAGCATAACACTCTCCAGTTCCATCCACCTTACTACAAAAGGCCATATTTCATTCTTTCTCACTGCCAAGTAGTATTCCATTGTGTATATAAACCACAATTTCTTTATCCATTCATTGGTTGATGGACATTTAGGCTCTTGATCTCAAGTGGAGAATTGTCCTCTACCAATAATGTTAACTGTAGGTTTTTTTTTTTTTTTTTTTTAAAGTCTGCTTAATCAGGTTAGGGAGTTCCATTCTTTCCCTACTTGTTTGAAAGTTTTTATCATAAATAGGTGTTTGATTGTGTTAGCTGGTGTGTGTATGTCTATTAAGATGATCATATGGATTTTGCCCTTTATTCTACTAACATAGTATACTACATTAATCGATTTTTGGATGTTAAACTATTGTGCATTCCAAGATATATCTGACTAAGTCATGGTGCATAGTTCTTTTCATATATTGAAGGATTTCATTTGCTTATCTTTTGCTGAAGAGTATTTGACATCTAAGTTGGCATATTACTTTATTTTCTTTTAATATCTTTGGGTTACATTTCAGGGTAATGCTAGCTTCATAGAATGATCTGGGAAGCATTATTTTTCCCTCTAATTTCTGGAAATTTGTTAATATCTACTGGTAAAGCCATATGAGCTTGAGCTTTTTCTGGTAGGGAAATTTTAATTACTATTAAATTAAAAAATTGTTATTATAATTATCTTAAAAATGTCTAATTCATTTGAGCCAATTTTGGTAATTTTGTAGTTTGTTTTCTATTTTTCTAACTTCAAAAATATTCTTCTGTTTCTCTTTGATTATCTTCCTTTATGTTAAATAAATAATTGTTTAGTAGACTGTTCTAGTTCTATTGCCTTTTTAAAATTTTTACATTTTCTTAATGACTGCTTTAGGAAGTACAAATAAATTTATATTTTGTCTACATTATCTAGATTGTTGCCATAAAGTTGTTCATAATAATCTTTAAATGTGTTTAATTTTGAATGTTTTGGTAGCGATGTTCTTGCTTTCTTTTCTAATTTGGGAATTTTATTCTCTCTTATTTTCATGTTTAATATAGACTAATGTTTATCAACTTTGTTGATTTTGTTAAAAATATTAAGTTATTGGGTTTTGTTTATTTCTTCTTTTGATTTTACTGTCTTTCATTCTAATCTATAAATTCCTTATATCCTCTTCAGTTTGCTTTGATTTTAATTTGATTTTCATTTTTCAGTTTCTCAAGGTGGAAATTTAAGTTGTTGCTTTGAGACTTTTCTTCTTTTCTGATGTGGGAACGTAAACCTATAAATTTCCTCTAAGCACTGCTATAGGTGCATCTTGTAAATTTAGACATGTTGTGTTTTGTTTTCAATCTAATTAGTTTTACAATTTATTCTTTGACCTATTGGTTATTTAAGAGGGTGTTGATTAATTTCCATGTATTTCTGAGTTTCTTAATATTCTTTCTGTTACTGATTTCCAATCTGGTTTAATTGTAGTTGGAGAATACACTTTGTATGATTTTAGTCCTTTATTGAAGTTTTTTAATGGCATAAAATATAGTCTATCCTGGAGACTTGAGAATATGTGTATTCTGTTGTTGTTAGGTATACTGTTCTATAAATACCTGTTAAGTCTTGATTTTATAGTGTTCTTTATCCTTGTTTATCTTCTGTCTAGTTGTTCAATTCATTTTTGGGAGTGGATTATTTAAGTTTAAAACTTATTTTTGAATTATCTAATCCCACTTTCTTTTTTTATGCTCTTTTTAAAAAAATTTACATCCAACTTAGTTAGCATATAGTGCAAACATGATTTCAGAACTGGATTTCAGTGATTCATCCCCTATATATAACAACCAGTGCTCATCCTAACAAGTGTCTTCCTTAATGCCCCTTACCCATTTAACCCATCCCCCCTCCTACAACCCCTCCAGCAACCATCAGTTTGTTCATTATATCTAAGAGTCTCTTATGCTTTGTCCCCCTCCATGTTTTTATATTATTTTTCCTTCCCTTCCTTTATGTTTATATATTTTGTATCTTAAATTCCTCATATGAGTGGAGTTATATGTTATTTGTCTTTCTCTGACTGACTAATTTCACTTAGCATAACACCCTCTGGTTCCATCCACATAGTTGCAAATGGCAAGATTTCATTCCGTTGTATATATACACTGCATCTTCTTTATCCATTCATCTGTCAATGGACATTGGGCTCTTTCCATACTTTGACTATTGTTGATAGTGCTGCTATAAACATTGGGGTGCATGTGCCCCTTTGAAATAGCCCACCTGTATCCCTTGGATAAATACCTAGTAGTGCAATTGCTGGGTCAAAGGGTAGTTCTATTTTTAATTTTTTGAAGAACCTCCATACTGTTTTCCAGAGTGGCTGCACCAGTTTGCATTCCCACCTGCAGTGCAAAAGAGATCCTCTTTTTCCACATCCTCACTAATATCTGTTGTTGCCTGAGTTGTTAATATTAACCATTCTGACTGGTGTGAGGTGGTATCTCATTGTGGTTTTAAGTTGTATTTTGCTGATGATGAGTGATGTTGCCCATCTTTTTATGTGTCAGTTACCCATCTGGATGTCTTCTTTGGAGAAGTGTCTATTCATGTCTTTTGCCCATTTCTTCACTGGATTATTTTTTTTGGATGTTGAGTTTGGTAAGTTCTTTACAGATTTTGGATACTAATCATTTATCTGATATGTCATTTGTGAATATTTTCTCCCGTTCTGTCGGTTGCCATTTAGTTTTGCTGATTGTTTCCTTTGCTGTGCAGAAGATTTTTATTTTATGAGGTCCCAATAATTCATTTTTGTTTTTCTTTCCCTTGCCCCCAGAGACGTGTTGAGTAAGAAATGGCTGCGGCCGAGGTCAAAGAGGTTGTTGTTTGCTTTCTCCTCTAGAATTTTGATGGCTTCCTGTCTTCCATTTAGGTCTTTCATCCATTTTGGGTTTATTTTTGTGTATGGTGTAAGAAAGTGGTCCAGGTTCATTTTTCTGCATGTTGCTGTCCAGTTTTCCCACCACCATGTGCTGAAGAGACTGTCTTTATCCCATTGGATATTCTTTCCTGCTTCGTCAAAGATTAGTTGGTCATATGTTTGTGGGTCTATTTCTAGATTCTCTATTCTGTTCCATTGATCTGAGTGTCTGTTTTTGTACCAGTACCATACTGTCTTGATGATCACAGCTTTGTAATACATCTTGAAGTCTGGGACTGTGATGCCTCTAGGATTGCTTTGGCTATTTGGGGTCTTTTCTGGTTCCATACAAATTTTAGGATTGTTTGTTCTATCTCTGTGAAGAATGCTGGTGTTATTTTGATAGGGATTGCATTGAATATGTAGATTGCTTTGGGTAGTATTGACATTTTAACAATATTTGTTCTTCTAGTCCAGGAGCATGGAATATTTTTCCATATTTTTGTGTCTTCTTTGACTTCTTCCATAAGCTTTCTATACTTTTCAGTGTATAGATTTCTTACCTCTTTGGTTAGGTTTATTCCTAGGTATTTTACAGTTTTTGGTGCAATTGTAAATGGGATCAATTCCTTGATTTCTCTTTCTGTTGCTTCATTGTTGGGGTATAGGAATGCACCCGATTTCTGTGTATTGATTTTATATTCTGCAACTTTGCTGAATTCATAGATCAGTTCTAGCAGTTTTTTGGTGGAATCTTTTTGGTTTTTAATATAGAGTATCGTGTCATCTGTGAATAGTGAAAGTTTGGCTTCCTCCTTGCTGATTTCAATGACTTTTATTCCTTTGTGTTGTGTGACTGCTGATGCTAAGACTTCCAACACTATGTTGAATATCAGTGGTGAGAGTGGACATCTCTGTTGTATTCCTGACCTTAGGGGGAAAGCGCTCAGTGTCTCCCCATTGAGGATGATATTAGTGGTGGGTCTTTCATGTATGGCTTTTATGATCCTGAGGTATGATTCTTCTATCCCTACATTCTTGAGGGTTTTTATCAAGAAAAGATACTGTATTTTGCCAAATGCTTTCTCTGCATCTATTGAGAGGACCATGTGGTTCATGTCCTTTCTTTTATTGATGTGATGTATCACATTGATTGTTTTGAGTATATTGAACCAGCCCTGCATCCCAGGTATACATCCCACTTGGTCATGGTGAATAATTCTTTTAATGTATTGTTGGATCTGATTGACTAGTATCTTGCTCAGGATTTTTGCATCCATGTTCATCAGGGAAATTGGTTTATAGTTCTTTTTAGTGGGGTCTCTGTCTGGTTTTGGAATCAAGATAATGCTGGCTTCTAGAATGGGTTTGGGAGTTTTCCTTCCATTTCTCTTTTTTGTAACAACTTCAAAAGAATAGGTGTTAACTCTTTAAATGTTTGGTAGAATTCCCCTGGAAAGCCATCTGGCCCTGGACTCATGTTTTTAGGAGATTTTAGTTAATAATTCGATTTCTTTACTGGTTATTGGTCTGTTCAACTTTTCTATTCTTTCTTCTTTCAGTTTTGGTACTTACATATTTCTAGGAATTTGCCCATTTCTTCCAAATTGCCCATTTTATTGGCATATAATTGCTCATAATCTCTTATTATTGTTTGTATTTCTGCTGTGTTGATTGTGATCTCTCCCCTTCATTCTTGATTTTATTTATTTGGGTTGTTTCCTTTTTCTTTTTGATCAAACTGGCTCAGGTTTATCAATTTTGTTAATTCTTTCAAAGAACCAGTCCTGGTTTCATTGATCTGTTCTACTGTTTTTTTGGTTTCAATAGCATTAATTTCTGCTCTAATCTTTATTATTTCCTGTACTCTGCTGGTTTTGGGTTTATTTGCTGTTCTTTTTCCACATCTTTAAGGTGTAAGGTTAGGTTGTGTATCTGAGACCTTTCTTTCTTCTTTAGGAAGGCCTGGATTGCTGTATACTTCCCTCTTATGACCGTCTTTGCTGCATCCCAGAGGTTTTGGGCTGTGGTGTTATCATTTTCATTGGCTTACATGTACTTTTTATTTTCCTCTTTAACTTTTTGGTTAGCTCATTCATTCTTTAGGAGGATGTTCTTAAGTCTCCAAGTATTTGTTATCTCTCCAAATTTTTTTTCTCGTGGTTGATTTTGAGTTTCTTAGCATTGTGGTCTGAAAATATGCAAGGTATAATCTTGATCTTTTTGTACTTGTTGAGGGCTGATTTATGTCCCAGGATGTGGTCTATTCTGGAGAACGTCCCATGTGCACTGGAAAAGAATGTATATTCTGCTGCTTTAGGATAAAATGTTCTGAATATATCTGTTAAGTCCGTCTGGTCCAGTGTGTCATTCAAAGCCATTGTTTCCTTGTTGATTTTTTGATTGGATGAACTGTCCATTGCTGGGAGTGGGGTATTGAAGTCTCAGAGTGAGTACTGAAAGATATGAATTTATTGATATTATGTTGCCTGTAGAGCTGGAGTTTCTGGTGGTGTTCTCTGGTTCTTTCTCATCTTTGTTGCTTTTGGTCTCTTTGTTTTGTTTTGTTTTTCATCTTTTCTCCCCTCAGAGAGTCTCCCTTAAAATTTCCTGCAGGGATGGTTTAGTGGACATGAACTCCTTTAGTTTTTGTTTGTCTGGGAAACCTTTTATCTCTTCTTCTATTTTGAATGACAGTCTTCCTGGATAAAGAATTCCTGGCTGCATATTTTTCCAATTCAGCACAGTGAATATTTCCTGTCACTCCTTTCTGGAATACCTCGTTTCTATGGATAGGTCTCCTGCAAACCTGATCTGTCTTCCCTTGTAGGTTAAGGACTATTTTTTCCTTGCTGCTTTCATGATTCTTTCCTTGCCTGAGTATTTTGTGAATTTGACTATGATATGCCTTGTTAATGGTCAGTTTTTGTTGAATCTAATGGGAGTCCTCTGTGCTTCCCGGATTTTGATGTCTGTGTCTTCCCCCAGGTTAGGAAAGTTTTGCACTGTGATTTCCCCACATAACAATTCTACCCCTTTTTCTCTCTTCATCTTCTGGGACCCCTATGATTCTGATGTTATTCCTTTTTAATGAGTCACTGAGTTCTCTAATTCTTATATCATGTTATTTTGCCTTAGTCTCCCTCTTTTTTTCTGCTTCATTATTTTCCATGTTTGTCCTCTATATCGCTGACTTGCTGCTCTGCTTCATCCATCCTTGCTGCTGTGACATACATTTGAGATTGCAGCTCAATTATAGCATTTTTAATTTCATCCTGACTAGCTTTTATGTCTTGTATCTCCACAGAAAGGGATTCTAATCTATTTTCAACCCCAGCTAGTGTTCTTATTATCGTGATTCTAAATTCTGGTTCAGACATCTTGCTTGTATAAGTGTTAAGTCCCTGGCTGTCATTTTTTCCCGTTCTTTCTATTGGGGTAAATTCCTTCGTTTCATCATTTTGAAGGAAGAAAAGGAATTAATAAAGTAAAAAAAAAAATTAAAAAATTTAAAACAACACAAACAAATCAAATAAATGATGCTAGATCCTAGGTGTGTTTTGGTTTGGTTTTTGAAAGAAGCTTGATAGAAAAGGGGAAGAAAAGAAAAGAAAAGAAAAAAAGGGAAAAAAGGAAAATGTTTGAAAATTTGAAAAAATGAATACAATAAAATATAACAAAATGAGTTGATGAAAGTAAAATAGAATTTAAAAAATTTACAAAAAACTTAAAAATATAGTAGAAAACATTAAAGAAAAATATTTTTATATGAAAACATAAGATAAAAATAATTTTTTTCTTTCTGTATTCAAGAATAAGAAAAGAAAAAGGAAAAAAATAAATATATGGACTAGCAAACAGAATGAAATACGATTGAAATTACATCCAGGTTCCCCTAGAAGTCAAAATATGAAGCACTTTATAATCTGTAAACTAAGCAGGTGTAGAGACTTGTGGTGTTCCTCAGGAGCGCAGTTGGCGTGTTTGGGTGCAGTTTAGTGTAATGTCTCCATTCTCCACTAGATGGCGCTGCTTAGCTTACTGGGGTGGATTGTTGTGGCACTTGTAGGTGTGTATGTGTATGCACTGGAGGTGTGAAAATGGCATCACCCAGCTACCCAGTATCTAGTTTCATAACTCTGTGTTCTTCCTGACTGGCAATCAGGCACCCCTCCTTTGTCTCTGGCTTCTGTCCACTCCCTGCTTCTACACTGTCTGTAACCAAGCTGCCAGCCGCCACCTCCCTCCTGAGTTTTATCTCAGATGAGCCTGTGTTTCCCAACCCCTCACTTCTGAGGGAATCCAGCCTTGACCTGCTCAGACCCTCTGGGGGAGGGTTTCCCTGAGCAGTGGCTGGGTGCTGGCCTACCCCCAGGAACATTTGCATGAATACTGCTGCCAATGTCCTGCATACTGCAGCTGGGTGCCAGTCTGCCCCAGAAAAAGTGTCTGCGATTGTATAACCAGTGTTTCAGGGACTATGGCAAATCACAGCACACATCTGGTACCAGGCTTCACCCCCAATGTCCTTGTTCCAATACCAGTGAATGTGGCTGATCTCCAGGGTCTGCTGGGACCCTTGCCTGTGGGGAGGTTGCATAGCCTCTACCCAATGTCCTCCCAGTAGGGAAACCACCTCTCCCTATGTGGCCAGAGGACTCTTCAGACCTTGCACTCTGCTCCTGGGGATTTGCCCTTCTCACCAGAGCACCACCAGGTATCGACCTGCAGAGTTTCAGACTCTGTGGTCTCCCTGTTTATAGAGTCTTAATGGAATTTAAACCCTCTCCTTTCTCCTTTTTTTGTTCAGTCCCCTGTAACTGTTTCTGCTCTTCCCTTTTCTCTCCAGCTGTTTTTGGGGAGGGAGTGCTATTCCCATACTCTCCCTGTCTCTGTCCCCTTCCAAAAGCAAAAATAGCTCCCTTTCCTCCATGACTTCTTTCTCCCTCAGTTCACCTCTCCATGCTGCATACCTGCTGAGTTCTGTGGTTCAAATTGTGCAAATTGTGTTAATCCTCAAATCAGTTTTCTAGGTGTGCAAGATGGTTTGGTGTTGATCTGGCTGCATTTCGGGGACGAGATGCAAGAAAACTTCCATCTTCTTCTGCCATCTTGGCCCCCTCACTAATTCCACTTTCAATTCTACAAAATTTTGCTTCATGTGTTTTGAGGCACTAGGGTTAAGTGTATAAATATTTATAACTGTTATATCTTACTGATGAATTGATACTTTTTTATTATGAAATACATATTTTCTTTTCTAGAAATATTTCTTGTATTCAAGTCTATTTGTGTAGTATTGATATGGCTATAGGTGCCATAGAGTTACTGATTTCATGTTTTACCTTTTTTATATGTTTTTACTTTTTATTTATTTGTGATTTTTAATGTAAGATGTGTCTCTTATAGACAGCATATAGTTAGGTCTGTTTTTGTTCAATCTGACAATCTGCCTTTTGTTTATTGGATTTAGTACATTTAAATTTCATGTAACTATTGTTGTAGTTGGATTTATACCTGCCATCTTACTTTTTAAGTTTCATTTTTATCATTTTTTCTAATGTTCAACTGTTTTTCTTTTACTACTATCTTTTGTGTTAAATAAATATTTTTTATACTTTACCATTTACTCTCTCTCGATTGTATTATTATTTCAAATTATTGTCCTAGTGGTTGCTTTAACGATTACAATATGTATCTCAACTGATCATAATCTACTTTAGAATAATACAAATGTGATTCCAGTAAAATAAAGTATCTTTGCTTCATTATAGATCCTTTTCTTCCCCTTTGTGTTAGTATTGTCATATATCTATATGTCATAGATATTGATGTATAGATATAGCTATATCTAATTCTAACAATATGGTGTTATGTTTTTATACAAAAATATATTTTTAAAAAACAAGAGTGTTTTATTTTGATAGACTTTTGATTAAAATATATATGTATAGATTTTTATATTTATACATGTGTTTATTTTTTCTGGCTGTCTGCACTTCTTCCCCAGATGAGAGATACTGTCTAGTGTTACTTTCTTTCAGGCTAAAGGGTTTCCTTTAGTGTTTCTTACAAGCAGGCCTATTAGCAATGAATTCTCTGAGTCTTCATTTATCTGAGAATGTATTTATTTCACCTTCTTTTTGAATAGTTTTGCTAAATATAGAATCTTAGTTGACATTTTATTTAAACATTTTTAATTTGTCATTGTAGTACCTCCTGGCCTCCATTATTTCTGGCATAAATTCATCCGTTAATTATATTGTATAATTGTACATGATGTGTTGTCGTTTTTACTTGTGCTTTCAAAATTTTCTCTTTGTCCTCGATTTCAACAGTGTAACTATGATGTGTCTAATTCTCTTTGAGTTATCTTACTTGGGGTTCACTTAGGTTTTTAGATGTGTAGAAACCTCCTCTGTAAGTGATAGCAAAACTTGTTTTTTTTCTTTGCCAATCTCTCCCTGGCTGAATTGCCATTCATTCTAGTTGAATTGAGAGAACTAAGGGATTGAGGAGTTTTATAAGCATCCCTTGTCAAAGATGTCACAAACTTGGGGGCTCCTGGGTGGCTCAGCTGGTTGAGCGTCCGACTTTGGCTCAGGTCATGATCTCACAGCTCATGAGTTTGAGCCCCGTGTCCAGCTCTGTACTGACAGCTCAGAGCCTGGAGCCTGATTCAGATTCTGTGTCTCCCTCTCCCTATGCCCCTAACCCACTATCATTCTGTCTCTGTCTCTCTCAAAAATAAATTTAAAAAAACATAAAAAAATTAAAGATGTCACAAACTTGTACTGTTTCTGCATCATAGCCTAGAGACTCTATTCAGGCAATAAGTTGGGAAAGTCATTCGGCACATTTTGTTTGTTTTTATTCACTCAAGGATCTATGTCCTTCATTGCCTGATGTTCTGTATCTTCATAATCATTGATTCCTACATTACATGAAGTTTTTTTAGTTGTTTCAGGCAGGAAGATGAATCTGGTGTCTGTTACTCAATCTCAGCTGGAACAGTTTTACTTTTTTTTTGCTGTTTGCGTTTTTGAATTAATCATTATTTTATAAAGTAGCTTTAGGTTTATAGCAAAATTAAGTGTACCGTAAAGACAATTCCCATGTATCTGTAGTTCCCACCTATGCACAATCTCCCTGAGTATCAACGTCCTGTAACACAGCAATACATTTCTTACATTGATGATAAATCTACATTGTCACACCATTACCCCAGAGTCTACAGTTTACATCAGGGTTTATCCCTGGTGTTGTACTTTCTATTCATTTTGATAAGTGTTTGATGACATGTATCTGCCATTATAGTATCATATGGAGTTGTTTCACTTCCCTAAAGTCTTCTGTGCTCTGCCTATTTATCCCTCCATTCTCCCTAACCCAAGCAACTACTGTTTTGCTCTTTCCATAGTTTTGCCCTTTCTAGAATGACATAGAGTTGGAATCATACAGTATGTAGCCTTTTCACATTGGTTTCTTTCACTTAGTAATATGCATTTACATTTCCTTCATGTCTTTTATGCCTTGAGAAGCTCATTTCTTTTTGGTGCTAAATAATATTCCATTGTTTGGATGTACCAGAGTTAATGTAGTCCCCTAACTAAAGATACCTTGGTTGATTTGAAGTTTTTGTAGTTATTATAAATCTGCTACAAACATCAATGTGCAGGTGTTTTGTGGACTTAAGTTTTTAACTTCTTTGGTTAAATACTAAGGAGTGCAATTGCTGGATCCTATGGTAAAAGCATGTTTAATTTTGTAAGAAAATACCAAACTGTTTTCCAAAGAGGATATATCATTTTGAATTTCCACCAGAGTTCCTGTTGTTTCACATCCTCACCAGCATTTAGTGTTGTCAGTATTTTGGATTTTAGCCATTATAGAGGCATATAATGGTATCTCATTGCTATTTTAATTTGTAATTTTGTAATGACATATTATGTTGAACATTTTTTCATATGTTTGGTTGCCTTCTGTAAATCTTCTTTGATGAGATGTTTGTTCATGGCTTTTGGCCATTTTTTAATCAGGTTTGTTGGGAAAAAGTATGGAATTTTTGTTATTCTCAGGAGCTATATGCGCTACCCTTTTTCATTAACATTCATCACCCATTCCAACAGGAATTATTCTCTTCTGGGATGAAATAATTTACTGATCTGTTTTAGTGCATACTGGACCAAAGATGCAATACTGTGAAATTGAGGCAAATGAATCTATAATTAATTAACAAATTTTTTATGATCTTAAGACTAATTTCCAATTCTGAAGGGATTAATCTGTGTATTCACTCAACAATAAATTATTAAGAACCTGATATATATGATGTTTTGTGATAGATGCTTTGGATTATCTTTCTAACCACACACACCCAAATACAGTATCTGTCACTAAGTACATAAAAAATTAAATCTGATTATTTCATTAAAAATTAAAAATGACATCGTGGTTGGGGATGAGTATGTAAAATTATACTTTTTATAAAATAATAGCGTGTATCATTGGCATTATGGGAATATACATATTTGACCTGTTTATTGTTTATTTTGCTACTTCTTAAGAATTTTTATAACACTTATGTGTTAAGATAAATATAAATCTGGCATTATGTAACACTTTTATTTTAAGTACAGGTCAGTCAGAATTAATTCTGGCAAGCTTTAATAAGAGAATATTTTAAAATCAATTTGATTAGATGGTTTTCTAACATACACTGACTGAATGTCTTCCATTCTTAAGTCACCATTTGAAACTTATATCTGCAGTTTGATTTCCTCATTCCAAGTTTTTGCTGGGCATATCCACTTTTCCACATTCATCCCATTTAAAAGCAAGTATGTTGCCTTAGCCTGAAACCCTCTGTGCCTCTAGTTTGTTATTTTTAATGGCCCTGGCATAACTCAATCACTCAGTATTAAACCTCAGATTCATTATGGACATATACTTACTTTCCATGTCCCAACTCAGAGATTCTAAGGTTATTTCTCTTTATTACTTGAGTGTCAGTTTTAAGTGATAGAAACTGTGAAGGGGGAAATGTAGGATTCTGGGGAGGAATCTTACAGTCTCCATATATTGGCACATTCCCAACTAAATGTTCTTGAGGAAACAAAGATTACTGTAGGCTCTACAACAGCACTGTCCAATAGAAATATAATGTGAGTTATAAATATAAGCTACATGTATAATTTTAAATTTTCTAGTAGCCATATTAAGAAGCAAATAAAAAAATAATTATATATCTATATATTTATTTAACCAAATATATAGAAAATATTATTTCTATATGTAGTCAGTATATAATTATGAGATGCTTTAAATTATTTTCTTCAAAATAAGTCTTTGAAATATGGCAAATTTTTTTTTTTATTTTTTTTCAACGTTTATTTATTTTTCGGACAGAGAGAGACAGAGCATGAACGGGGGAGGGGCAGAGAGAGAGGGAGACACAGAATCGGAAACAGGCTCCAGGCTCTGAGCCATCAGCCCAGAGCCCGATGCAGGGCTCGAACTCACGGACCGCGAGATCGTGACCTGGCTGAAGTCGGATGCTTAACCGACTGCACCACCCAGGCGCCCCAGAAATATGGCAAATTTTTTATTTATACTTATAGCATATCTTAGTTTTCACTAGTCGCATTTCTCTTTTTTTCCCTCCCAGGACAAAGGACTATTTTATTTCCAATATTATTGCTTATTATGATGTAGATCTCTCATTTCCCTTCCCCCATTTTGCCCATCCCTCACTTCCCTAGCCTCTGGCAACCATCAGTTTGTTCTTGGTATTTATAGGTCTGGGTCCGCTTTTTGTTTGTTTGGTTATTCATTTGTTCTGTTTTTTAGATTCCATGTGAGTAAAACCATATGGTATTTTTTCTCAGTCTGACCTATTTCGCTCAACATAATTCCCACTGGGTCCATCCACGTTGTTATAAATGGCAAGATCTCATTCTTTTTTGTGGCTACATAATATTCCATTATGCATGCATACACACACACACACACACACACACACACCCCACATCTTCTTTATACATTCATCTATCAGTGGACATTTAGTTTGCTTCCATATCTTGGCTATTGTAAATAATGGTGCAATAAACATAGGTGTGCATATATCTTTTCAAATACTATTTTCATTTTTCTGGGTAAATATGCCAGTAGTGGAATTATTGGATCCTATGGTATTTCTACTTTTAATTTTTGGAGGAAACTCCATTATGTTTTCTACAAAGGCTGTACCAATTTACATTCCCACCAACAATGCATTAGGGTTCTTTTTTCTCCACATCCTCACCCAATACTTTTATTTCTTCTTTTTGATACGGTTCCCTCTGACAGGTGTTAAGGTGATATCTCATTGTGGTTTTGATTTGCATTTCCCTTATCATAAGTGATGTTGAATATCTTTTCATGGGTCTGTTGGCCATCTGTATGTCTTCTCTGGAAAAATTCAGATTCAGGTCTACTGCCTGTTTTTTAATTTGACTTTTTTTGGTGTTGACTTTTATAAGTTTGTTACATGTTTTGGATTTTAACCTCTCATCAGATGTATCATTTGCAAATATCCTCTCCTACTCATAGGTTGCCTTTCTATTTTGTTGATGGTTTCCTTTGCAGTGTAAAAGCTTTTTATTTTGTTGTAGTCCCAATTGTTCGTTTGCTTTTGTTTCCTTGCCTTAGGAGACATATCTAGAAAAATGTTGCTATGTTCAATGTCAGAAATTGCTGCCTTTGTCCACTAGTCCCATTTCAAGTGTCAAACGTGGTTACATCTGACTAGTGGCTACCATATAGAATAGGCACATTCCTGGAGAGTGTCTTACCATCCTGAAAACAGTAGTCTAAACATGCAGGTTTTTGAGAGTAGGGTCTGGAAACCGAGCATTAGAAAATGTGAAGATAATGTGTCATTCTGGAGTTACACTTAGATTCAGTGCCAGAGGAGGTGGAATCAGTCCATGTCCATGGAGCAAGTAAGACCTGAGTTATCAAACCAAAGTGTAAAATCTCTATTTATTTCCTTTAGAGACACCTCCCAATTCTTTCAGAATATTGCATCATGCTTTTCACTCTGTTGTTTGGAATCCTTTGACTATCTTTGCGTGTGTGTGTGTGTGTGTGTGTGTGCACATGCACGTGTACATGTGAGAGAGCAAGTGAGTGAGCAAGAACACAAGAGTCAGCATGTGTGTAGGCAAATGTATGTCAGTATTTTTAAGGAAAAAATATGATCATAGATTACCTAAATTCTCTAGTTTGATTTTGTCACTTGGCCATACATTTTATACATCTTTTCATATTACTACATGGAAATCTGTAATATTTTTAATGGTAGCATTAAATGATGTATCTTTTCTGCCATTTGCTTAAACAATATCCTGTCAGTAGGTATTTAACTTATTTTGAGGTTCCCACAACTAAATGAATTGTGGCTATATACATTCTTGTGTACATTTGTGAATACTTCATGCAGAATAGATCCTTAAAATGTAAGTTGTTGAATCAACGACTAGGGTACCTAAGTTTTTGTTACACACTGACAAATTGCCTTCCAAAAATAGTTAAATAAGTTTATAGCTCACCCACATGGCAGAATGTGTCCTTTCTCTATACTCAACTTGTTCCATAGGTTATAAGCCTCCAAATCATTTTGCCAATAGTGGGCAAAATAGTATTATGTTGTGATTTAATTTTAATTTTTAGATTTTTTGTACTGTTTCTTAGAATGAACAAGTCTTTATATTTTATTGGAAATTCATGCTCCTTTACAAAAATGTTGCAGTTTTATATTTGATTGCTTTTTAGTTTTTTTCAAAAGTATTTCATGGATGTTAATACCTTAACTTAAAACTGTTACAAACGTTTTATCCTGGATTGTCATTTGTCTTTTTTTATTGCTTATATTTTACAGTGAGATGTTTAAAATTTCACACATTCATTTACATCAATCCTTTTTTTTCTCATAGCCTCAGGATTTTGAAACTTAATTGGAAAGGTCCTTCCCACCCTGAGATTCAAAATAAATGTTTTCTAATATTTTGTCTAACACAAAATATTTAATAGATTTTCATATTTTGATTTTTATTCTATTGACTACTGTTTTTAAATATGATGTAGGAGCTTAACTTTTTTTCTAATGTACACTCAATTTTCTGACACCATTTATTAATGTTATTCTTTTAATTATCTATGATATAATCTTAGACATGCAATATTTTGATTCCTCTGTGAATTTTATATATTTCCTAGATGCTACTTTTTTCCATGGTCTCCACAGCTCACACTTAAATTGTGCTTTGCTCATCGAAAATAATAAATATTTTCTCACAGACGGAATAACTGGGCTGATTAAATTCTGAATATTAATAATAGTAATGCCTCACATTTACATAGCCCTTTGTCATACACAAAGCATTTACATATACATATTTAATTCTCATAACACCCTGTGAGTTAAATGGGGCAGGTATTATATTCTCCACTTTACAAATGAGGAAACCAAGGCTGAGGAAATGAAGTGATTTGTTCAAGGTCACATTGCCACTGTGGGATGAGTAATGATCCAGAAACAATTCCTATCCAATGCTTTCATTCCCTTTCCCAGTCAAACTTGCTCAGAGATTATTCACATTTAGTCATTTGGTTTTTTCAATAACCATTAATTGAAGACTGGAGCAGAGACTCTTAGTTCCCTACCCAGCATTCATCTTTCCCCTCATTTCTAAAAGAATGTTCATTATGTTCAGGTATCTACTTTTTTCAGGACACAGCTCAGAGGAAGAGTGGATCCTGATAGGATTATCCATCATGATAATCCCATTACTCTTCCAGGTAACTGGTTTGGAACCGGTATATAATTATTTGGGGTCAATGAGTTGTATGGGAAAGTGTGCTTGGGTTAAGGCGTTTCTGAGTCCTTTTCTTTACTCCCAAGAAAGAGACACAAGATATGACAGTTCCTCATCTCTCTCTCCAGTGCAGATCACTAGTGAGTGCAACAGCTGGAGCTGCTAGGTCCAACCTGCTGCTGGGCTAGAGAGGAAGGCACCGCAGAACAGAGCAGAGCAAGAGAACAGTGAGAGAGGTGCTGGATCCTTTTCCACCTCCGAAATCCCTGTGATGCAAAATCAATGTCCTAATAGTAATGTCAGTCTTGACCAGGGCTTTCTGTGAATTGTAGATGAAAGCATCCTAACCAATACAAAGACTCAATGAGCATGCAGAACAGAGACACCCGTGATAAAGAGATCACCAATACAGTATGTTTTTGAAGAGCCTACTTTTCATATTGAGCTGCTGAACACCCTCTTTACAGTTTCTACTGCTACCACCCGAATTGAGGCCTCTGGAACATGAGGACATGCCAGGCTCTTTGTATCTTTAATGAGGGTCTGTACATTATTCAAATTAAAACCACTACCTTGTAATATGTATTTTCTTGAAGAAATTTATATTTAACAAAAATCAAAGTCTTTTTTCTTTAAGGATGGAAATATACTATCTGCTAGTAGTCAGAAGAGATATTTCCATCCTTGAGACCCACTGTGTTATAAAAGATGGAAGTGTCAGAGAGGCTCAAATGGAAATCATTGCTCCCACTTACCAGCTATGTGATCCTGGGCCAGCTCTACATTGTCTCTTGACCTCGATTTTCTTGACTTAAAAACAAACACAGTAACAGCAGCATGCAAGATTTGCCATGGGATTGGATAAGATATATCTTATCTGTGATATATATATATATATATATATATATATATATATATATATATATATATATCAGTGTCTGACAGATCCTGACCCCCGAACAACACCTAGAAAATGGAATTTCTCTTTATTTCCACCTTTTCTTAAAATTTTACCTGGTAGGCTAGTGGTCTGCTGGGCAGTTGGCCTCCACTTTCTCCATGATTGTCACCAGAGAACGCTTTTTTGAGGTCCCTCAGAGAATGGATCAATGCCTGTAGTTACAAATATTTCCTGGAGTGGAAACTTGAAACAGACACCCAGACCCTGGAGACCACATATTTTCGGAGTGCACCGCTTGGTTGCCTATTGCCCCACTAATTGCTTGGTCCTGCTCCAAGGATTGGAAGGTTCTTTGCTCAATCAATGCTCTTTCCCAGGTAAGGCATGCCTGGTGTTCTCACTGCTGTTGCACATCACCTGCCTAATGTCCTCTTGCCCCTTAGAACTGCCTCCTATTATTACCCTCCTGCTTACCCTTTCCCCTGATAATTGTCGGCAGATGCCCTCCATCTGCCCTCTCCCCCTGGCTAATTGCCTTCTGTTTTTCCCTCCCCATTGGTCACATGCCTGGTCTGCCCTCCTGTCACCCTTCTTACCTGCTAACCTCTGCTTGATTTGCTGCCTAGACGCAGGTAGCATGGGCCTTTCTGCCCTTCAGACTGCCTGCTGCCCGCTGATTTCCTGTGCTGCTCACCCCACCTGCTGCGCGCCTGGGGTCACCTTCCTGCTGCCTGCTCCACCTGTCCCAGGGCTGTTTGATTTCGCCCCCTGAAAAGCACAGATGGGATCTCTCCAGCTTCCCTGTGATTGTCTAATGGGGAAGTGGGATGCAAATGACTGTGTAGAATAAATGGAGAGGAAGAAAAAAGACAAAACGAAACTAAAAACCACAAATACCCAGATAGTTATTAAGAATCCAGAGTAATTTTGCTAAATAAAAGTTATGCCTCTTTCAGAATCCAGGATATTTATACTAGATGGAAAGAAGGGAGACATACTTGTGAGCTGGTTAAAATAGATTCTCCCCTGCGTGGGAAGCAGCCATATATGTAGGAGGTAAGGGCCCCGAGGGTAAAGGTTCCTCTTCCATGTCTAACAGTGAAAGTAAGGATCAAGCTTTGGTGCTACACAGGTCTGTTCATGGCAAGTGATTGCATTTCACTGCATGGCATAATTTAAATGAACACCAGGGGCCCTTAATGCTGCTGCTGAATATTTGCAACCTGTATCTGGCATTTAGCCTTCCATATCTATTTTAGATGCTCTATTGGCTCCATTAGCAGGAATCTCTTTTTTGGGTGGCACTTTCCTTTGATTTTCTCTAATTGTTTGTTTAAACTGGCACAAAACACTCACAAATTGGGCGCAGTTGCAAGTTAATAGAATCTTTTATTGAGAACTTTAGTCCCAAAGATAGTGTTCCATTTAGAGCAGAGAAATTGCTCTTAAGCCAAAAATTCAGTGTGTCATCCAGGTTACAGAGATATTTTATTTTTGAGTGGGAACGTGTCACAGCAATCAGATGTCAGGCCCTCACACTTGGCTAAGAACACAAGGAGCCTGTGAGAAGGAGTAGGCATGAGCATTGACCTTGGACATGGTACCTAAGATTTGTTTTTACTCTTCCTCTCCAAGCCAAATGACTAGTCCTTGGTTATAGCCTTCTCAAGCAGGGGCTGTTTGATGATGCATATATCAACATCTCCAGGAGTTACACTATCAGTTACTCTCTGTTTGTCCAAAAACTTCTACTCTGAAATAAAATATCTTCGTTACCTTTAACCGAAAATCTTGTTACCCTTCTCCTGGAACTGACAGCCAGACCAACCAGATGATTATCACATTATTTAGTTCTTAAAGTGATTTCTTTTATAAAAACCAATTATTTCCTTGGTAGTAATGTTAATAATGATGACTGGCCTCATGCTGCCTCCTCTTGGCCTCAGTTAATTCATTGTAAATCGCAGCAAAGGATGGAGGAAACCTGACATTCTATTGAGATTCTACTGAGCTTGAAGATACTGGAACATTTTTGTATCCGAAAACTCATGAGACTTAAAATTTCTAGTTATCTCTGAAGCATGCCCATGACCCCCATTGACAATGATTAATTATCAACACCTGCATTTGACAGATTTTCTAGTTTTCATAGTCCTAGACCATGAAAAAAGAAGGCTGTAGTAGACCCGGATATTTTCTCTGGAAGGTGGATATGTATAAAAAGCAATCTCCAAGAATACAAGGAGAGACATATAAAATGCCAATATGTATCATGGAAAGTCTGACATGAAGGAAACTTCGGTGATACCTAATCCTATTTCTTTAAGGTGTGGATATGGTAACCAAGGTCTCAAGAATACAAGTGACTTGCCCGGTGTTAGTGTTGGAATAGGACTAGAGCCTGCGCTCTTTACTTTTGGTCCTTATTCTTATTATAGTTTTTATATAATATTTTGAGATCACCTCACCTTTTACTCGACCCTTGGAATTTGTGCTGATAAGAGTAATGATTATTGCAATAAATCAAAAAGTCTTGCTGATTTGGCAGATGTGAAAAGAAAAAAAAACATTTTGGAGTTTTACTCCTTGGCTTAATTGAATAAATGTGAGATCAGGTCACAGTCCATATCATGTGAGAAATATGAGTGCTGATGTCTTCAAATTGACACAAGAATCATTTACCATCTATCTGCCATCTCACAGTAATTAAGCACATTGCCTCCATTGCTCAGCACTATTTTAATTTTCCACCACAGGTACTTTTAATTGTCTCCATCTTTAAACCAAAAGAGAAAGAATAAGGGAGGCAACAGCTTGTTCCAGTGAGTGACTGTTCACTGAGAGAGGTGTGTGTATATAGGGGAGGACTTAAATGTCACAGTTTTCAATTCAATTTAGATTTAAATAATTTTAAAGATGTCATTAGAGTTTCCTGGTCCCATCGACCACAGAAAAACTTGCTATGACCACGTATTCCTGGAACAGTGTTATGAAGAAAATGGTGCTGACTACAGGTTCATCAAAACATCATCATAAAGAAATAAACAGCCCAGCAATTAAAGCTAAATTTATTAGATTAACTGCGGTAAGGAAAAACACTAACTTAGTAGTGTCTCAAATCAGAAAAAAGATAGGGATAAGAAATTAGAGGGCCTTGACAGAGTGATTCTGAAGGTGGCCTTCAAGGTGAAATGGCTAGAATTGGGCAAAGATTATGACATCATAGTTTTAGATTGGTGGGCCAGCAAGGTAAAGGTCTGCCAGGGAGCCTGGATAGGAAACTGTTGTAGTTAATTTGACGTTTTATTTTTGAGGACTAAGTACAGTTGCCTCTCATTATTCACAGTTCCTGGATTTGTACATATGCTGACTAGCTAGAGCTTCTATGCCCCAAATCAATTCTTCCTGTGCTCTCACGGTCATTTGTGGACATGCGCAGATGTGGACAACAGCAGCTGAGGTTGAACAAGGCGATAATGTCCCTTCTTGTTTCTGCTCTCATATTATAAACACGTGCCTTGTGTGTGTGTGTGTGGGGGGGCTATTTAGTGCCACCATTTTCATATTTTTGTGCTTTTCATTGGTGATTTGGCTCTTTGAAATGGCCCCCGAGCATGATGCTGAAGTACTGCCTCGTGTTCCCAAGTATGACAAGGCTGTGATGTGCCTAATGGAGAAAATACATGGGTTAGAGAACCTTTGCTAGGACATGAGATATAGTGCTGTTGGCTGTGAGCTCAATGTTAATGAATCAACTATGTAGATACTATGGTGTGTGTGTGTGTGTGTGTGTGTGTGTGTGTGTGTGTGTACATTGAATACAATCTCCAAACAGAAACATACATAAAATAAGGTTATATACTGCTCAGTCTCTACAAATGTAGTGAATAAATAGAGGCTGGCAGGAACCTAACTCTGTATTTTCCCTTGGAACAATTCAGTATTCACTAATTCTGTATTTTAGAGACATTTTAGAACACAACTGCATAAATAATGAGAATCAACTTAATTTTTGCTTTTTTTATTAGTGTTTTGTCCCAGTATTATTTAATACAGGGACAGTAAATTATGTTTTTAATTTTCAATAACTTTTTAAACATACTATGAGATAGTAATTCCATTAGTGTTTTAGTATTTGTTCAGGGCAGGGGTGGCATGGACTGTTTGGTCATTCCCTGCAGTGAGCAGCCATATTTGGGCTTCTTGGAAGATGGTTTCAATGGAATGGGGCTCGGAATGTGTGTACCACCGTCCCTCAGGTGTGGGGCTTTGTGATTAATAGGTCGATGTGCTCTGCTACCTGGGCACCTGCTTCAACAGCACTTGCAGGCACACCACTGTCCTTTCCAAGATGACCAAACCAGCTGCCAGGTGACTACTAACAACAGATTCACGTTTTGAAAAATAAACCTTCACCATTATTTTGAAATTCTTGTCATGGCAGAAGTTCAACTGCATTTGAAATTCATTCATAATTTCATGCAAATACTCAACACCACACTTGTCAATGGGAAAAATAACTATTTTACAATATATAAATAAAATCTAAATGCTTGAAAAACTTTTCTGTAGTTGTAAAAAATATGATTTAACATTTTTATCACTAACTTTATAGTTTCTCATCAGGGGTGACTGTGAATAATTTGAAGAGATCATCATTAAAAAGCAATTACATGTAACAATTACAATTATATAACCTAATATAAAAAGTTACATCCACAGAAGCATACTCAAGCTTCTCATTAAAAATGTGAAAACATTTTTATGAAAGTTTTATAAAAATTCAATATTAATACCTTCCTGATACTTTGTATTTAAATCTTTTATTTTAGTGGGTATATTATTTCTCCCCTGAGGACCTCCCTGCCCCTACCAAGACTATTCTTTTGTCACGTGTGTTGCCTGCTGAAGATTCTTAGCTGAGTCCTTCCTTAAAAATGATCCTTCTCCAAAGGGGGCTCCTTTGGCCAAGGTTATTTCCTCTTCCCAGAGAGAGTTTGCATCAAATAGCTAGTTGATGTGAGGGCACAAAGGCCTAGCCTTCTTGCCACAATTTGGAAAAACTCTGAGAAGCTGTTCCAGCTCCAAAGCTCTTTATAGGTGGGATTGACACAGGCTTCTGCTGGACCACATCACAGTTTAATGCATCACGCTTCATCTTCCACCTATTTGTGCCTTCCTAACTTCCTTGCAGGTATTTATCCCCAAAACATGCCCCACTAACCTTCTGCATGCAAATCTCCCCCTCAAAGTTGGTTTCCCAGTGAAACCAACATATGACTCTTACCATAATTAAATACTGCCAAGGAAAATTAGTGGACGCATTTTTACTAACCTCCATGTAGCCCCAATTTACCCAAGCTTGCCACAATGTACTTTCCAGGTTTTATCATTTTGTATAGGTGCTATTTCATACAAAAATGAAGGAAGCATTGCTCTTAGGAAAGGTAAAGCAAAGATATCTTATCTATTCTTATAACATTTAATACTATCTAAATGCTGGTGACTTAGGAATGTATATGAACGTATATCTAGCCCAATTTTATTTTATGATACTAGCCTAAATTTGCATATAGAATTGCTTTTTTGGCATCTCCCTGTGCATTTGTTATATGGTTCCTGAATTTAACATGTTTAACTGGAACTCTTAATTGTTTCTCAGGACTTGATACCCCACCAGCTTACCCAGCCCATCAGTCTTTTTCAAAAGAGGTAAAGGCACCAGCACCACTCACCTCATACCCAGAAACCTAGACATGCTCTCTAATCCCACCCTTTCTCTTACGTTCTTCCTCATTAATCCATCAGCAAGCCCTGTCCATAGAAGAATAAAAACTTTCTATTTTTTTTCACTAGGTCCATAGCTCTAGCTATAGGACTATTAAAGCAGCTTCCTCAGTGGTCTTCATTTTTCTACTCATAACTTTCTAACTTTCTTCCATATGGCGAAGATAGTGATTTTTAAATGTTAATTAGATCAGGAAGTTCTTATGCTTAATATCTTGAGACAACGTTGTCTTGCTTTAGGTCAGACCTTTCACAGTGACCTGTAAGGTCCTGTCCAGTGCCTGCCTGCCTCTCCCACTCATCTTCTAATACTCCACTGCCTCTCTTCCTCTGTTCCACTACTCTTTTCTTGGTCCCATGAACAAGCCAAGCACCTTTCTTGCTCCTAAAGCCTTTGCACATGTTTTTCTTCCTGCTTGATGAGCTTCTACCTAATGCCCAGCAATTCACATTTAGTATATGATTCATGTTTTATGATCCTTGAGACTTCATTCAACATATTGGTCTTTATGTGGTTTTTCTCAATCATCATCTCTATAAGTATTACTTATTATTTTTTCTCTATTTCAGTGCATTTTATTGTTTCTTTCATACACTTCATCACAATTTGAAATGATCTCTTGTTCATTTTTTTATTGTCTCTCTGTTCTATTACAATGCTAGCTCCATGAGGGAGGAGTTCTGATCCACTACTGCCATATCCCTAGTGCTCAGCACAAGCCTTGGCCCAGAGTTAGCATTCAGTAAGTATATTTGGGGTTAATAAATGATTAATGAAGTGAATAATGTAACTCATGCCTGTATGTGATACTTATTCTCTAGATACTGACATAACTTGTAGACTAATTGGGGAAAGACATTTCAAATCTAGGAAATGATATTTCTCATACAAAGTCACACTAATTTGATACCTTCTTTCAGCAAGAGGCACAGAACCTTTAGAGAAAAATGTTTCAAAATATAGAATTTAATGACACTTCTGAGCAATCAACTGAGCATGATGTTTTCTCATCATTTAAACCTTGGTTGGGATTTGAATTTTAGAGAAGAAATTTAGTACATAGCAGACATTAACCACGCAAGAAAAATATAATAAGGTATTAAGTGAAAATGGACTGATGAAGTGTAGCTATAATTTCAAGTCAACTGTGTTTTTTGACCATGATCAGAAAATCAACTATTTAAGTATGATCATTAGTTGATCAACATTATAAATCCCTACTACCTGCAAGTCGCTGAGTAAGTTACATTAAGTACAAAGGGTCCCACTCTCTGGGAACTCAAACCTAAGTAGATGAGATAGTCAGTCACCCTAAGATCTCATTAAGGAAATTTAGAAAATTCTGCATCTGATCCTCAGAATGTGTTCAACCTAATTTTAAGCCAGGATTAAACTTTGCCACATGCCAGGCACCACTTCCAAGAGGTCTTATCTTCACCCAGACCTGATTTGGATGATGAGATTCTGGACTATTTGCTGATGCTGTAATGGGATGAGACTCTTGAAGACTTTGGGGGAGTGTCAATGTATTTGGAGCAACATGGATCATTGGGGGTCAGAAGGGAAACTGTGGCAGACAAACTCTAGGATGACTCCTCATGATTCCCACCTCCTAGTGTTCAAGCTCTTGTGTAGTGATCCCTTCCTTTTAGTGTGAGTAGGACCTGTGATTTTCTTCTAACAAATAGAATGTAGCAAAATTTATAGGATGTTCATGACTACATGTGTGTGATTACATGGTTATGTTTCTTTATTTTTTAAAAAAAATTTTTTTAACGTTTATTTATTTTTGAGACAGAGACAGAGCATGAACGGGGGAGGGTCGGAGAGAGGGAGACAGAATCTGAAACAGGCTCCAGGCTCTTTGCTGTCAGCACAGAGCCCGACGCGGGGCTAGAACTCACGGACCATGAGATCATGACCTGAGCCGAAGTCGGCCGCTTAACCGCCTGAGCCACCCAGGCGCCCCTGTTTCTTTAAATTATAGCACTCACCTTGCTGTAGTCTTTCTCTCTTGCTGGCTTGATGTTGGTGGCCCACAATACAAGAAACTGAGGGCACCATGTAGGAGGTTGAGGGTAGCCTCTGGTTGACAGCAAGAAACTGAAGACTGCAGTCCTACAATAAGAAACTGAATTCATCCAACAATCATGTGAATGGGGAAGCATATCCTTCCACAGGTGAAACTTAGATAAAACCACAGACCTAGCTAATACCTGGATTACATCTTTGTGATAATCTAAAACAAAGAAATCAGGTAAACTATGTCAAGACTCCCAAAATGATGAGGTAATAAATGTGTGTTGTTTCAAACCACTTAGTTTTTGGTTTTGAAGTAATAGACTAACACAGAATTGCTCTGCATTCTCCCTCAATCTTCCTTTATTTTCTCTGACTCCTTGGCTACGTATATTTGTGTTCAGCTTTATGAGTAAGAGCCCTGATTTCTACAGGATACTCTCATCACCAAGGTCACAGTCTATAAGAGTAGACACAAGTTTCAGTCCATCCTCATGAGTTTCAGCTAATCTTCATCAGATTCAAGGCTGCTCATAATCTTTCATTATTAACTATCTGCTGTTTGGACTTTGGGCTTCAACTTTAGACATGAGGATAGCCTTGTAAAGACTGTAACAATCCCCTATCCCATAATGTGTAAGCTAATTCCCTGTAATCAATCAATCAGTCAATATCTACATATATATCTCTTTGTCTGTATATCCATCCATCCATCCATCCATCCATCCATCCATCTATCTTTCTGGTTCTGCTTCTCTGGTTAACCCCCAACTAACAGAATATATGCTGAGAACTGTGTTATGTGTTGGGGAATCCAAAAATTGATGAAACATGTTTCCTTGCCTTGACAAATAGGTCAGTGGAAAAGAGGAGTATAAAAATAGAAAAAAATCTAACACAATATGGTAAGCCAAAATGAACTTCAGTTCAATGTCTTATGTAGTTAAAATGGAGAAATAACCACAGTGCCCTGTTGACTGAGAGAATGATGCTTCTAATTCCTATTGAGAAACAGGGAAATATTGACAGAGGATAAAACATTTAATTAGTGGGGACTTACCAGGAGAAGAATGGAGATAGTGTTAAGAAGAGAGCAGTGGAGTAGAAAGGCAATGTTAAGATTCTGGTCAGAGCATAGAGACAGCATCAGAAAGGAAGTTTTGTGATCAATGGTAATTTCCATGAACTTCATTTATAGGGTGCTGGAGTTGTTAGGGAAGTCTTTTAGTGATGGAGTATATCCCAAAGCAGGACCTTTTATCCTATGTCAAGGAGTTGTAATATTTTCCAGTTGATAGCAAGAAACTATTAAATGTGCTTTGGAAAGTAAGTCTAAAAGCTATATGGAAAAGCAATTGGAGTGAATAGAAGTCTGATGGTAGAGAAACAACCCAGTGTGTTATAGTAGTCCTGGGAGAGAAAGATTATAGCTTTAACCAAGAAAGAAACATTAGGCTGTAGGGAGGTTTCTTAGACTCTTAGGATTTAATATCTAGAGTAGTGGCTCTGGGAAAGATAGCAAATTTTGATAGTTATTGCTTTTAAGTTTATTTGTTTATTTTGAGAGAGACAGAAAGAGTGTGGGTGGGGGAGGAGCACACACACACACACACACACACACACACAGAGAGAGAGAGAGAGAGAGAGAGAGAGAGAGAGAGAGAGAGAATCCCAAGCAGGCTCCACACTCAAGCCTGATATGGGGCTCGATCTCTCAACTGTGAGATCAAGACCTGAGCCGAAATCAAGAGTCACATGCTCAACCGACTAAGCCACCCGGGCATATGAGAATTTTGACAGTTATTTATAAACGTTTATATTATGAAATGCTATAGATATCATTTAATTTATAAACTAATAAGCACCTCTTTAACCTTCAGGGCAGAGAGTTTGAGAGGTCAAGGTGTTCTCTCTTTCTTTCTCTTCATACCACATTGGCATATTTGCAGGATAAAAGGAAAGAAGAACTGTAGGAAAGCCTGTTGACAAAGCAAGGGTTGGCATGTTGGAATTATTAGAAAGCATGGTAATGAATGATGAAATTCTAGGTACAGATTGAGGAATGTCTTTTCCTTTGACATGGAAGACTGCTTTTGACAAATCTGTCTATCTATCTATCTATCTATCTATCTATCTATCTATCCATCCATCTATCTATCCATATATCTATTTATGTATTTATTTGGGGGGAAGGGTGGAGGAGGGGCAGAGAAAGAGGGAGGGAGAGAATCAGAAGCAGATTCCATGCTCAGAGTGGAGTCCCATGCAGGCCTCAATCTCATGACCATAAGATAATGACCTGAGCTGATATGAAGAGTCAGATGCTCAACCAACTGAACCACCCAGATGCTCTCCTTTTGACAAATTTAGATGTAAAAAATTTGATATGTTATTGGGAAGTAAAAGCATTCATATATTGTTTATTGGAATTTAAAATAATGCAGCCTCTTTAGAAAATATTTTTGGATATCTTCAAAAAAGTTAAACATAGAGTTTGCTTATGACCCAGGAATCACTTCTAAGTATATATCCAAGGGAATAAAAACATATGTCCACAAAATACCTTTGCAAATTTTCTGTAGCCACATTATTTATGATAGCCAAGAAAGGAAAACAACCCAAGTATCCACCAGCTGTTGAAATGATTTTTTAAAATGTGGTATGTGCATATAATTAAATAATCTTCAGCCATGAAAAGGAATGAAGTACTGATTCATGGATAAACAATATGGATGAAAACATTATGCAAAATGAAAGAAGCTAGACTCAAAAGACCACGTGTTACATGATTCCATTTATATAAAATGCCCAGAATAGGCAAATTCACAGAGACAGAAAGGGTATTAATAGTTGCAGGGATGGGGCAATTGGAGAATGCGTTATAATGGGCACAGGTATTTTTGGTGGGGGATGGTGAAAATGTTTTCAAGTTAGATAGTGGTGAAGGTTGCACAACTCTGTATAGATTAGAAATCACTGAATCACATATGTTAGAAGGGTGACTCTTGATAATGTGAATTGTTTTTCAATAAAGCTGTTATATATTTGTTAAAAGAGCAGATTTGTTGAGGGGTCACCCATTTGACGGACTCTGTTTTCTCTAAAAATGTATGCTGAATGTGCAATGGTAAAAATTCCAAGAATTTTAGGGATTCTCGTCAACATAGCTGCATTAAAGGAAAAAAAGTAATATTTCCTCCTTTTGGTAAATCTCTGTAAGTGAGCATTGAATTGTACAGAAGCTGCCTTTTCTAGTGTCCAGACTGTTTGGAATGTTGATGCTCCTTGTGATACACACACACACACACACACACACACACACACACACACAATGTTTATGAGAATGAGAGAACCTGATTCGCGTAGACTTCAAGGTAATCTCTTATTTTTAATTTGGTCATGTTTCTCACGTCTATAAGCTAGAATTATCTGGATTTCAAATACTTCACGTGTCTTTAGGGTGATCTACACCTAGCAATCTTATACTAACACATGTTTGAGATTAATATGACCCAGGAAGCACAGTGGTATTAAAATAGCAAACAAAGGTTCATTAGCCTCTGGGAATAAGTTTCATTCTATTTTGTATGTGTTAGCCCTATCTATTTCATCCATAAACTGGAATTCAGAAGAGTTCTGTAATTGAGTAATGAGTGTCTGGCTCTTCTGATTTTGACATTGGAAAATATAAAACAACCAGCCAACAAACAAGTGAATCAGGAATATTTAGATGCAAATCCAAATTTCTTACCAGGGCTCTCAGATGTGATCTTAAATGTCTAATAAGATCACTTTAGTTCACACTGTTCTTTAGATTCATTGTTAGGATGAATTCATTTTAGAAAGGTTAAGTTATGTGGAAGGGTAAAAACTCACTGTCCTAACTAAGAGTGAAGGAGAAATAAAGTAAACCAACGTTTTCTAAACACCAAGTGAGAACTTAAACAATTTATCTTCTAAGGATACTCTATTCAATATTCTACCCTTGTGCTATTTTAATATGGCCATTAAAGTAAGTGTGCCCCTTGTTTAGTCACCCAGAGAACAACCTTCACATGGCATCCTCTGGGTACAGAGCAGAGTCATAATGAATCTCTTCCTCCCCATTAATGTCTTTTGCCAAATGTATAAAACATTTTATTTCTCATTAATGTCGTTCATTAAATTAAAAAAACTGAATGCATATATTTTTATTAAAACCAGTGGGATCCTAAATTCACTTAAAAAGTTTTGCTGAGATGTATGCTGCACATTTTTATCAGTATACCCTAATCATAGCAATGCAGAAATAGTTTCATTGGGCAACATCAAAACAAATTGTGCAAAGGGGAGAAAAAAACGGAGTGTGAGCTCTGAGGAGCCCAAATTCCCCCTTCTACATCTTCCAGTAAGCAGAGGTCTGGTGCAAAAATACTGCTGGAAGAAAATTTTTGAATCACTCCTTCACCAAGTTGAGTACACCGGGCTGCCTCGTTCCGTGTATGTCCACACAGGCAGGTACCCTGATTCATCCTTAATTTGTCAGAGCTCACTCCCTGGTTTCAGTTTGGGCCCAATCATCTGTTCCCTGTCCCCTTGCATTTTCCTGAAGTGGAGAGATAGGGAGCCTAACAACTACATCAATAGGTCAGATTTTTGCTAGCCCCAGATCTTGGCCTCCTCTGTCTGCTTCTCTCGTATTAGAATTATTACAGTTATAATTATGTATATAATGTTTACATTCTCAACTATAGAGTAACCTTCAAGAATACAGGACCAAGTCTGGTTTGTTCAGCGTAGCATTTGGCACATTGAGATTCTCAATACATATATTGTTGACTGACTGACATGGACTGGGAGAGCTAACTGTTTAATTTATTGTACACCTGTGTGGTCTCCTCAAATTCCTGACTGGTTGGCACTGCCATCAGCCCTGGATGGTCTCGTCCTACCTTGTTGAAGAGTGGGGAATACTATCCAGTAACGGGATCTGACTTCCAAACCCTAAAGAAGGGTGGTGACAATCACGTGGGAGAAAAATCCCAACTCCTACTAGACAAAAGATTTATTAGACCTTTTTCTCCCCAGAGCTTTCTTTGCATTTTCTATACTTCTCATTATGATGTTGTATCTCAACTGACTTGGAATTTTTCCTAATTGCTGCTATATCAGAGCCCAACTGAGAATTCATGGAGAGACAGAAAAGGTGAATTTGACATTTCTAGTGATGTATCTGTAAGTTCTGGTGGTAACCATGCCCCAATTCCAATTTTGCTTAAATGAACAAAGTTCTTGTAAGGAATCAATGTTTTCTGGGAACTTAGCTTCATTTTTCAGTCTCCTGTAGACAGGTCTTATCAATCCCAGCTTGATATGCACCCAAAATAGGACAATGGGCCAATTTTTAGACTTATTTTCTGTCTTTAAAGGGTTTTTGGATTTAACAGCATTATAACTTTTCGAACAGTTTTCTTCATCACTTTAAAAAAATTTTATCCTTAGAATTGAAAATCCTGCTGCATTTCAGACCTTCTTATAGCTGCATTGATTAGTCTTCTAGGAAGCACAGCTGTGGCAATAATCCCGTCTCTGCATCTTTGCAAGCAGGAGGGAAGGCAGGAGATAAGAGTTGCCACAGGGAGTCTATATTTAATCTACAACTGGCTTATCCAAGTGTCTTATTGCTCCCTGAGGGTCTCACCACATGCACTATTGTGAGAAAAAAATGATAGAGAAGGAAGGGAAGAAAAGTTCACCCAAGATTGGTCTTCAACTAATTAATTCATTTCAGAATTGGCACAGGAGAAGTTTTTGCTTTGCTAGTGAGGCAGACTCTGAGAAAACGAGACCTTCTCTGTACCAGCACAGCTTACCTTTCTGGCTTTGCCCTGTGGCTGCTATTGGGGGATAGCTGAGCTTTTTCTTGGCAACAATCATTAAGGCTGCTGGGAGGCATCTGTAAATGGTAACTTCAGTAGCTCCATCAAGGAAACCCCGCCGATCTACACTGCAGATTTTTATGGGTATTCACACAGTGGAATAAAGTGGGTATTTGAGACAATTATAAAATCA
This sequence comes from Felis catus, assembly GCF_018350175.1. NCBI lineage: Eukaryota > Metazoa > Chordata > Mammalia > Carnivora > Felidae > Felis > Felis catus. Next base: position 61,936,229 of record NC_058379.1, on the reverse strand, counting down.
ATTACAAAATAAGTAAATACATAAATAATTAAAACAAAACAAAGTAAATAAACATTCAGCCTCAAAGGGGGAAATAGAGGAAAGCTACTCTTCTTTAAACACAATTTTTATGGTCATTCAATATCTTACAAGGCTACCATGATTAACCTATTTGACATTAAATATAAAACATGTCTGACTTTGCAAGCCCTCTATCATCTGGCCCCTAAATCTTTACAGATGTCAAAATGAAACCTCAGTCCAATGTCACTGTCATGAAATCACACAACATTTGTACCTGCTTAAGAATCTGCATGCTCTTACCTCCTCCTAGAATGGCCTTCTTCCTGTTGTGTGTCTATCTTAACTTTTTAAAAATGAACTCAAATACACTTCTTCCCTAATCTTACATTGATCTATAGCCCCTACCCTCTCTGAACAACTTTAGCATGTATTATTGTTATTATATCACAGAAGAGAACCCAGTAAATATCAGCAAAACTGAGCCTCTGCCTTTTCTCTGTGTATAAGAATGAGGTCCTGTTTTTCAGTATACAAGGAGAAAGTATCTCTAGCACTCTGAAAACCTAATTAAAAACATCAATATGTTTGGCCAATGCTATTTATTTGGCCAATCTAATGGTATTTAAAGAAGCTGTTGTATAATTTAGACCCAGATATTTGCCTACCAAATTCAGTATGAGTATGTTTTGTTAGTTTTCAGGAGCAAATAAGTTAATAGACAGAATTTTCAAGTTTCGATTTTTCTTCCGTAAATATTAGTTATATATTTGATATCTATCATAACTAGTCTTACTAGCAAAAACAAACAAAAAATAAACAAAAAAACAAGCAAACATTGAAAATAGTTAGCTGATCACACTTAAATTGATACAATTTAATGAATAAGTGTAATATGATAAGTTTCTGATTGATGGTTCATAAGATAGGATAGTAATCACCAAAAGGAATACGATGAACTTTGCCAGATGATCAAATCTGAAAATGAATGCCCATAATTTTTATCAGACTTATATAACTTAGATGTTCCCATTTGCTAAGCATTATTTAGAAATAAAGACCAGAATAGTTTGTGAATGTGCTTATATGTAGATAAAATTTGAGCCAATATCAGTTTCTTTTCCCCAACTACTATACTACCAAAATTCTTCAATATCACAGTCACCGTCATTAACCAAAACAAAAATTTATTTGACCACATACTGTGTCTATCATACAGAACACCTAGTCTTGCTCTAAGACGGATGCCCTCAAACTTCTTTTTTACTTTTCTTTTGGTATGACTCACTGAATCATGTTTCCTAGTCTTTTTCAGGTGCCTCATCTGTGGTTTTTTGTTTGTTTTGTTTGGAAATAATATAAAGGCAATAATCACCAAAGTGTCTCTCCTAATTTTCCCTAAGATCTAGTATTTTTAAAATAAAGAAAATGTAGAACTAAGTAAAAAGAAAGAGTATGCTTGCATAAAGGTGTTGGGTGTTTCTATGATCCTCCCACATACATAACTGTGCTCACATATTTGGCCCCTTCCTTACCGAACTTTGGTTTCCATCAGCTTCTGTTCATTTGGTTATACATCTCTGGATGTGGATTTTTGTTTTTGTTGCTTTCTTCTCTTTTACCCAAATAGTACATACTGGAATTTCTTCCTTCTCTCCCTAAGCCCTCCTCCCTTTTCAACATACACTCTCTTATTAGGTTATCAAAGATATTCTCATGGCTTATATTATCCCTTATTATGTTATGATACTCACCTTCACACATCTAGCATCAGATCCAAAGCCCAACTGTGTATTCAACATTTAAATGTTTCTTTTCATTTGGCACCACTTCCTACAATAAGTATTTTCTGATCATGGCACTAAAGTAGGATCTACCTGTTATTCATTCACAAATATTCCCTACTTTTCCTTTGTAGCAATCAACATACTCAGGATTATTTAATTAATTAAAAACGGAGTAAAATAGTTCTCTAATGTATAGTTATTCATAGCTTTCTCATCCCCTTTCACACACCAAAGCAAATTCCATTTTTGCTTGCTCATCACCTTCTAAACTTGTATTCTGCTGATTGTAGAATTTGGTGAAGTGGAGAATTGGAGAAGTAGGTGAAGCAAACTTGATTTATATTGCAGAGAACAGACTTACTCTAGGGAAAGGAAAGGAAATTTATTGCCACTGAGAGTGAGGGAGGCATATTTCAAGGCAGGCTGTTGGGTTGGAGATAGTTTTGGGGGGAGTTTGCAATGGGAAGAAAGAGATTTTAGAGTGTCTGCCATATATGGGGGTTAATGAGAATGAGACAAAGTGGCTTAGCTTTCTCTGAGTCCTAATTTATTTATTTGTTTAATGTCTTTCTTTTCTACAAAACTGTAAGATTACATGAATGGAGAATCCTCTTCAATGCTATATTACTGCCAGTACCTTTCAAGTCTTAAATTATTGGAGGTGCTTGATCAACATTTTTTTATTGATAGTTAGCTATCTTTATGCACATTACTAAGTTACTTAATGAGCTATAGCCATAGAATCATTATATACTGTGAAGACACAGATAAATTAGGGAAACAATTTTGACTCCTTGAAGTGAGGTTATACATATATAACCTAACTAGATTTATGTTAAGGTTTAGATTGAGTGACATTATTTTCAGAACTGTAAGAACTAAGTCAATTTGTGCAGGGATCATCAAAGAAGTCTTCTCAGAAAGGATAAAAGATAAATTTAGAAGACCAAAAGAAGTGGAATAAAAGAAAAAAACTTTTAAAACATTCTTTAGAGAGAAGGCATTTTATATATTATTTCACCAGTTTACATTTCTTTGAGTTCAACATTTTCACAATGTTTTTTGAACCAAAGTGCAAATAGAATTATTGTCTTAAGTCATGCACTACAGGAATTATAGTAGTCCTACCTTCTCCATGGGGGGATATGTTCTAAGACCCCTTGTGGATGCCTGAAACCATGGTAATGAACCCTAAATATTTTATGCTTTTTCCTGTTCATACACACCTAATAACTAATAATAAAGTAGAACAATTATAACAATGATCTAATAAAAGTTGTATGAATATGATATCTTAAAATTTCTTATTGTACTGCACTCACCCTTCTTTTTATAATGATGTGAGATGATAAAATGCCTATGTGATGAGATAAAGTGAGGAGAATAACGTGAGGATTGTGACATAGTGTTAGGCTACTGTTGAACTTCTGACATCTTAGTCAGAAGGAAGATCATCTGCTTTCAGACTGAGATTGACCATGGGTAACTGAAACCATGAAAAATGAAACCACACGGTATGACAGATCTGCATTTAATTTGATTTTGTTCAAATTAAATAATCTCTTTAGGCCTCATCTTCCTTTTGTGGAAAAAAGTTTATTTGTAAAGAGCAAGATAGTAAACAGGCTGTTTATTTTTTAGTAAATGGTATACTTTCCAGACCACATGGTCTCCATTGCAACTACTCATCTCTGCCATTTTAGCATGAAAGCAGTTATAGAAAACAGGTAAACAACTGGGTGTGGCTGTGTTCCAATAAAACTTCACTTGTAAAGGCAAAAAGTAATGAGAAATGGTTTCAAATATGTACAGTCTACTGTAGTCTCACCCTAATAAATCTTTAACAAAAGGCCTCTAAAAGAACAAACTTATCTGTAACTTAACTGTCTGCCAAAACAAATATCAATAGCGTTTAAAAGAATAGGATAAAATTAAGATGTTCAAAACATAATACTTGCAGTGCCCAATTATCCAATGAAAAATTCATGGATATGCAAAGAAACACAAAAAGTGACCCATAGCCAGAAGAAAAATCAGTCGGTAGAAGCACATCCAAAATTACAGACATTATGGAATCAGCAGGAAATAACTGTAAAACAGCTATTATCAAAATGCTGAATGGTTTAAAGAAAAACAGGACCATAATGGGAGAGAAATGAAAGACATGAGTTTGGAGTTGCTATATTAATATCAAATAACATGGGCATCAAGACAAAGGGTATTAGCACAGACAAAGGAATTTTCATAATGATGAGTCAATTCAACAGGATGACATGACAATCATAATCATCAAGGCCTGTATATTCAATAACAAATTTTTAATATACATGAAACCAAAACTGAGAATTTAAAAGGTATAGGCAAATCCACAGGCATCATTAGGGATTTAAAATGTTCAGCCCTTGATATAATGAGTGGAAAAAAAAATCAGGGAAGACTGAGATGATTTCAGCAATGCTATTAAACAAAGTTACTTAAATGATATTTGTAGAACAAATCCAAAGAAATACAGAATGCATATTCTTTCAAGTGCTCGAAGAACATTTACCAAGAGAGACTACAGACTAGGTCCCCAAACCTGTCTTAATAGACTTAAATAAAATCATACAATGTTGGCTTCCTGACTAAAAGAATTAAGTAGAAGTCAATAACAATATGATATTGGGGAAAATGTCCAATTATTTCAAAACTAACCAATAATAATTAATACTCAGGTAAAAATGAAATCACAAATGAAATTGGGAAATTTTGAACTGAGTGATACATTTGTAAGATGAGCTAAAGCAGTGCTTAGAGATGTATTTACAGTTTAAAATTTCTGTATTGTAAAAGGAAAAAAATTAAAGTCAATGATGTTACCTTTCACTTTAAGAAGGTAGAAAGAGAAGAATAGAATAAATTCAAGCTAAAAGAAAATAAACATAAGAAAAGAAACAACACAATAGGAAGCTGACAAACAAGAGAGAAAATTAACAAAGTCAAAGTTGGTTCTTCCAAAATGATCCACAAAATTCATAAAATCCTAGCTAAACTGATTAAGAGAGAAAATACAAATTACAAATATTAATAACAAAAGAGGCTATCACAACAGAGCCTAAAAACATTAAGAGAACCATAAGGGAATATTACAAACAATTTCATGCCGACAAATTTATCACTTAGAATAAATATTTTTCCCTCAAATTATTTTCTGTTAAACTAATTCTCCTTTCATGTATGTTTACTCTGCAGTTAAATTCATTAGGGAGGTTTTAATTTTCATTACATATTTTTATTTCCTAAGTTCCATTTTCCTTTTAAATCTGAATCATTTTTCAATAGTTTTCTGTTCTCTATAGATATTTAACCTCATATTTTATGTAAATAGAGTAAACAGCTGTTTAAGATCTGGGTTTTTGATAATTCTAAATCTAAATTTCTTTCTGACTATTGTTTCTGTTGGTACTCTCATTTGTGGTATCGATTCCTTGACAGTGATAAGCTCATTTATCTTTAAAAAATTATGTTGATTATTTGAAGCCTAGGATGAAGATACATTCTTGAGAAGCACTTGTGTCTGTTTTTGACCCTCAGCACATTAAACTAAATCCATGGTTTGAGTTTATTTGCACCACCCAGGAGATCTGAATTTGTGTTCCAATTTCAGCACTGCAAAATGTAATTATGAACTCTTATGGATATGATGTCTCTTTTGATCTTCTCATATACAAAACACTCTGTTTTATAGTCCCCTGAGTATATGTGCTGAGTGGGGAGTGGGAAACACTTCTGGTTCAACCTTCAATTGAGAGTAAAGTCCATTGGTATCTAACTTTTTCAAGGTAGTATAATGCAATTAGACTCCCTACTTTGGGTGGGCCTTAAGCTTTGTCTTCTGTTCCTCATGTCACTCATAAAATGCATGGGCATGATTGGGTTCAGATCTCAGCTGTGCTAAGATTTGGCAGATTAACCTTTCTGTGCCTCAGATGCCTCAACTTTAAGATTGAGAAAACAGTGTATCTATTGGATCTGTTGTTATATTAGATGGGATAACACATAAAACCTATGGAAAATTCTGGACATATAAATAAGTATTCAATTAATGGTAGATGAATACAGTGTTTCACCCAAAGTGATTAATGGTCTAGTTGGAGAGCTACAAGATGTATATAAATAATTCTAATAAATCTAATGTGATATGCTCCATAAGTGATACAATGAAGCTGTTATAAGAGTTTAAAAGAGGGAAAGGATATTTCATCAAAAATACCACAAAGTTATGAAAAAAAAATTCATCAATATAGGAAAATAGTTGAATAGTGATTTTTTTCCTGTATTAAAATACCTCAGAGACAAAAACAGATTAATCACCTGTCTTTTACCCAGTTCTATTCAGCAGTATGCATAGATTTACAGGCAAACAGGCTGTCATTCACATCTATACTCCAAACAGTTGCTTTGGACATCTGTGGCCTACAGTTTGTTTATTTTGTAGTCTTTGTATCTATGGAAAAAATATATATAAATAAGAGTTTTGGTGTCTTTCCTCAAATGTGGAGAAAATTTGGACTTTTAAGTTTTCAGTAAAGTCACGGACAAGTACATTTCAATGTGTGGAAGAACGCAAATTTTGTCTTATTTTATCATGATTATTATGATTACTTTCGGTCACAGCCTTGCAATTACCAAGGGCTAGTTCTAATGCAGTTCTGACCACAGTGCCCTGGATGCCCTCCTCCGGCATCTGCCTTTAATCACAGACAATATGGTTTGTGTTTAGAACCGAATGACTGTCATCATCTAGCACTAATGTTCTCTGTCACAGGGACTTAACAACCCATTTGGGGAACACTCTCAGAGACTTTCAAATTCAATATTCTCTCCAAACTCCTGGCTTTTCATTAACCATGCCATGTGGGTTTCCAAGGCGTGATGCCCAATGGTATTATTTTCCCAAAGAGGTCACAGGAGAGAAGGTTTGTTTTATTTTTTTCTTTTTTTCAAGTGTATATTTCAGCACATCTAAACATGCAAACTCACCATAGTCCCTACGTAGAAGTCTGTGTTCCTAGATAGGCTACATTCAGGACTCAATCAGATTTTACAATAGAAAGTGCTCATACTTTTGGATTGCATAATATGCAATTACCCAGCACATGATTGAACTGAATTACAAACTGTTGTTGATTTTCTGCATGGAGCTTACTTGGCTCTTTGATACATATTTTCTCATTAGCTTTCCCCTGATTTATTTATGATATTGTTATGCATATAAAGGGCAGATTGCTGAAGTTCACATTGCAGTGACCAAATTAGCAGTTGAAAAATTCACGGTGATGATGTGCAAATGATTCTGAGTGTTCTGAAGGTGTGTTCTGGTCTCCTGTGATGCTGTCAGTTCCATCTTTACAACACCTCCCACATCTCTCCTCTCTTTACCTTTCCCATGACCACCATCTCAGAACCTAGTCATCTCTTGCCTGGAAAATAGCAATATTTTTCTAATCATTTCCACGCATACAGGCTAATCCCCTTGAAGTTCATGCTTCTTAGTGCTGCCAGATCGATCATCCCAAATCACTATCCTGGTTGTGTTGCTCCATATCCGAGAATAAAGATAAGGAAAAGAAGATACAAGAGCAAAGGAGGTAGATGAAGAAGGAGGGAAATAAAGAGAAAGGTGAGAGAGGAGGAAAGTTTCTGTAAGGAGGAAAGAGGGATGCAAATAGGAAGTGAGCAGGGTAAGGAAAAAAAGGCTGAGAGGAAGAGAACTGCTCTTATGAGAGTGGAAAGGCAGCGAAGTTCTGTATAGCTGATTTCTGTCTGGTATCACCCTCCTTTAATAGGACTCGTTTTATGCAATTGGAATATAGGCCGATGATGGTTTCTGAGTTACACACTTCAGTGGAACATTTCTATTTAATCTGCCTAACTGGGTACTTTTCCACCTGTGTATCTTTCTCGTCTAAATGAAAGGCTATTGTCACTGCATCCAAGCACAGGACATTATAATTAGGCCAATTTCAAATATTTATGGGAAAAAGAAAGGCATCCTTCTCTCGCCCCCTCTCAGCAGGGGCCATTATTGATTGGATGGTGATGAATTAGTGAGATGTGCCAGCAGAATTGGTGGGGGGTGCAGAGGACACGCGTTGTTAGTGCTGATTATGCCACATGCATTTAAAATCCAAGGCGAACAATGAGAAAAGAAAGTTATTTAGCAGCTTTAATTTGCCCACAGTCTAAGAAATTGTCTGAGTTGAGATATGGGAAAAAATCAAGAAGAGTTCATCATGCGTTGGGGTGAAAATGATGTTTCATTCTTTCTTTTTTATGATTCTAAAGGCCAGCTTACAAAGAAGAGCCATATAAGCAGCTTTAAAAATTCCTAATTGTAAGATAAAGATTTAGTGTCTCACAAAATCAAATTGGAAAAGTAGAAATCTTAATAACCACTTCTTTAAAAAAAAAAAGGAAGAAAATGAGGAACCAAAAATTGTATAGGAATTCAGTAATAGTGCTGGTTATGAAACATATAAAACAATTAAATGTCTGAAAGGAGATCAGCAAACTGTTAGTTTCTTTTTGAAGGGAAAGTGGTGGGTGAACAAGTTCAATCATGTGGCTTTACCTGTTGTTCCATAAAATCATATTTCAGTAATAAAACTCAAACCAGGAATAAGAATATAGAATATATGTAGAATAAGGAATAAGAATATAGAAAAAACATACTTCTCTAATTAATGCCACCATTTTCATCTCCATTCTAGTCATACAAATTGAAGTGATTGCATTGAAATGTTTACTTTTCATCAATATATCTCTATTAGCTCAGAGACAAGAATGTAGCAAATACTCAGTTATTACTATTGGGACGCATAAATGATTTAATTATATTTGTGAGATGCATTGTTTCCTCACCGTCTCAGGGCCAGATGAAGGATGGGATCAAGCATTTCTGTTATTTATGAGAGTGATTTAGCTTAAAATCCTTATTGAAATCTGTTTTTATATCCAAAATATATTTGGAAGTAAAAGAAGAGGGAATGTATGATGTTTTTGGTGGGAGGATGTATGATTCTTAATACAGATTTTTTAAGGGAACAGACTTCAGTATTAGTGATGGACAGCAGTAAATCTTAATATATAAATGAACTATTGATTGTAATTTCATATTAAAATGTCAGCCCTTCTATAGGTGAGTAAATAAATGGTGATACATCTATACAATGGAATATTAAGCAGTGATTACAAGAAATGAACTATCAAGCCATGGAAAGACATGGAGGAAACTGAAATTCATATTGCTAAGTGAAAGAAACCAGTGTGAAGACTATATACTGTATAATTCTAACTATAAGATATTCTAAAAACAGCACAACCATGAAGATAGGAAAAAGATGAGTGGTCACCAGGGTTTGAGGAGGGGACTTGTGCCGGTACTCCCTGTGACCAGTAGGTGCCAAAACACATCTTCTCCCCTGGATGGGCACTACATTACTAACCCAGAGTCAGTTGAGTTTGTACTAAATCCTAACTGTACCAGTTGTACTCAGTAATTGCAAGTCTTAGAAAAACACTGTCCAAGGAATTGTGGGAGAGGCATTATAAGAAAACAATCTAGTCACCTTATAAGTTTTCTCTTTGTTGTAAAGGAATTAGCACTGGTAATTAATTGTCAATAATGAATAATGAGTGTGGTATATATAAAAAGAAAATGATAGAACTCTGGTCAGAAAACTCACAGTCCGAGAAAATGCTTTGGATCTACGTTGAAAAATTAGCAAATGAATACCAGCGTACATACTTAAAGTTAAAATGTACAAAGACTATAAATATCTTTTCCACGATTCCCAGCTTATCTCAGATTTTCTATTATTTGACCAAATATAGGTCGCAAATATGTTGAATAAGAAAACTTCTAGTATATATTGATATCTTAATGTTTATTTTAGAGAACAAAGCCAAGCAGAATACAAATAATGTATGTGTGGGGGGGGGGCAGGGAGGTAGGTGGCTGGTATTTGGGCAGGATACATTGATCAATTTTCTACCTTTTATTCCTGGGGGAAATGAAAACATACAGATTATGTTTCTTAACCAAAGATATTACCACTTGCTCAGTGATAGGTACTGAAAGTGAAGGCAGCAATTAACAGGAACTGGCATCTATAAGTGGCTTTCAACCTGTGGTCATCAAAATTCTTGGGTATCTTAGGAGCTTTCTTGGGGACAACAATGGGAGGCAGAAGGAACAGAGAACATGTGCAGGATGCTGAGCCCTGACATCTACTATAACAAGACAGCTCCATTTACTTCTTTTATATTTTAGTTGTAAGCACATGATTTCTGTTCAAATCAACGTTTTCCTGTCTAGAAAAATAATTAGAAAACTGTTGGTCTAGAGATTATGCTTTGAAAATTCAAGCTAATATATTAATGGCATATGTCACAAAATCAAATGTAGGAACAACCATGTAGAAAAATGAAAAGAACAGTGAGAGATAATGATAATAAAATGGGGATAAAGGTGAAAAATGTTAAATGGATTTTGCAAATGTAAACTGAAGAAAAAATATTGCCAAAAAACAGGTCTTTTAACAAATGAGAACAGTCACTGAAAAGCAATCATCTCAAAATTGTTGAGATACGAGACTCACTTAAATCAATTTAATAATAACATAAAAGAAAGTTAAATTTCTTCCATTGGAAGGATCTTTTAAATTTTTTTTAATGTTTATTTTTGAGAGACAGAGACAGAGCGTGAGCAGGGGAGGGGCAGAGAGAAAGGGAGACACATAATCTGAAGCAGGCTCCAGGCTCTGAGCTGTCAGCACAGAGCCCATTGCGGGCCTCGAACTCACAAACCGTGAGATCATGACCTGAGCTGAAGTCGGACGCTTAACCGACTGAGCCACCCAGGTGCGCCTGGAAGGATCTTTTAAAATATATTGGATTATATACTTGTGTAAATTTATACTCATGTAATTCCATATCCTCTCATTTTTATATAAACAATGAAATATGGGTGTAATTTTATATTTACATAAATTTATATAAACAATGAAATTAATCATTTAAAATTTATAGATTTTTTTAGTTTAAGGAAGATCAAAGGATATCCTTCAGAATAAAGAAAAACGTGTGTTTGAAGTGTATTGAAAGTGACTGTAGTACAAGAGGCAATTATTATAATACACAAGAAATGTAAGATATACGTCAACTTTTAGATTCAAAGACATGTAATCAAGGTTAGGGTGAAGCAATATTGTACACATTCCACGTTGTCTTTTGGATCAAGTTCAAACTCTTTAGCCTTACATTTGGTTTTCTACTGACTGATCTAACATTTATTCTTTGCTCTTACTATTAAATACTTACTATATACGGGGCAATGTATGAAATGATCTGCATTCCATACATTGATATCTTGATACAAATGACATCTTGAAGCTTTCATTTATGTTATTCATTTTAGTTAGGATGTGTGCCACTTTCTCCTTTGTGAACTCAAATTCTATTAAATCTTTAACACTTGTCTCAGGTCTTGTTCCATGGAACTCAGAAAACTCAGGCCCAAGGAAGGGTTCCTCGTTTTCTAAATTTCTAAAACAATTAAAACATTACTGTTAAAATATATGCTTGATTATATTATTTTATGGTCTCTAGAAATTCCACTTACATGTCTCATCTCCACCTGAGTTTTAAGTATTTGTTGAATGTTTAATGGATAAATATTTGTTGTTTGATGACTAAATTATAATTCTTTGAGATTAGGGCTTTTGTCTATTCTTCTCTATTTTTTCTTTCCCCAAAACTACTTGGCAGTCACATGGTGTCAAATAAATGCGTGTTGATTTTTAATTAAATTATTAGTGGAATTAAATGGCTTTTTAACCTTAGAAAAATTACACTTTCAAAACCATTTTCACATCTTTAATTTTTAACGGTATTATGATAGGAAGCCTTTAATTTGATGCATGGAGAAGAGCAGTCTAAGTCCACCCAACATGCCTGTGTCAAGTAGTATCTGACCAGTACCTACAGATCCTGATTTCCAGTTGCCCAATTTTAAGATTATGATGGGAAAATCACTAAGGTTTAAACTCTGGAAAACATGTCAGCTTTCTCAAAAAATATGGCAAATATTTGCTTTAAATTTTTCCTTTTTAATCTTTATGCTCACCCCCACTACCACCCAAGTTAACATTCACTGGGAGAAAAATTAGTGTAAGAATATATAGAGAGTAAGTAAAGAAGTCCAGACATTACAAAGGTTCCTGATTTTCCACCACTAACCATCTCTTCTGAAGCTTGGTGCTTGCTTAACGGCACACATTTCTTTAGATTTTAATATAGTTCTTTCTGTATATTTTTACTTCATCTATTTGGGTTGTAGCCTTCTTCATGACAGGGATGGAATCATGTTCACTCCTGTGCTGCTCACCACCTCTTGCACAGTCTTTTGCAGGGCAGGATGTATGCTAAAAACAAATACATGTCTGCTAAAAACAAACAAACAAACAAACAAACAAAACACATTATACATATATATGCAAACATTAGGCTCTGTGCTAGGTGATTGAAATACAAGATGAAAAAGAAAGGCAAAGTTCTTCCCAAATAGAACTCATATTTCAAATGGATGTAAAAGACACAACATAAATAAATACACAAATTGGTAAACTCACTTCTATCTGTGGTAAATTCTATGAAAAAGACAAGTGACGTTTTTGAAGGAGAGATTGACCATAATGGGCCAGGTTAGATCTGGCAGTTGAAGTCCACTCTGAGAAAGGAATGGCGATATAAAACATACATTGCCATGATGATCCCACTCAGTGAAGAACATGGGGCTGAGCTTGCTTGATGTATAGTGTAGGTACAGGCACTGAGGATGCAGAACTGAAGAAGGACCCAGTTACCGGGTGTGAGAAAGGATATAAGAGTTGGCATAAGATGAGGCTGAAGAACTAAACAGAGGCCAGATTATGTAGGGCCTTGTGGTCTTGGAAAGTGAGTAGCTTTTATTGTAGAGGTCAAGGAAAGCTTTGAGAGGTGTTAGAGGAATAACCTCCTTGAGTGTCTGTTATTTTAAAGATTACTCTGGATGCTGTGGGAAGTACCAATAGAGGGAAGAATGGGGTGGCTGTCTGGCGGCCTTCCACTTTGGTCCCTGATGATGTCACTGGCTGCTGATCCCTTCTACCTAACGCTTCTCTATTTTGTCTTCATGCCAACGTTGCTTTTCTCTCTTCATTCATTATCCCTTAAAAATTCTACCTAGTGTCATGGTTTCAACACTCACTGATAGTATAATGATTTCTAAATCTAAATCTCTTAGACAAATATCCTCCTGTCTTCTGTCATATGCATCTGCTTTCCACCTGAGCATATTCACTTGAATATCTATGGATAGCTAAAATTCACGTGTCCAGAACAGCAGTAATTCTCTCATGTTCCTTAATCTGGCTCTTTCTTTGTATTTTCTATCCCAATTTCTGGAAACTGAAATAGGAATTTTCAGTCCAAACGCAAACATGAAATTCATTTGGACTTCACTTTCCCATCATATCTAATAAATCATGAATTTGAATGTTTCCCCTAATTCTTATTGAGTCCCTTTTCTTTTCTTCAATCCTACCATAGCAGTCCTGGCTCAGGCACTCACTGTCTCTGTTTGGTCTGAATAGTATTCATGCTTTATTTGTGTTCTTTTGCATTTTTACTTGACCTTCTCAATCTTATCCATAGCAAGTGTTCTAAGCTTTCAATACTCAACCTTGAAAATAAATCTCAAGCAGAAGGAATCCACAAACAGTCTGAGATGTTTTCAAAGGCAATAGAGGGGTATCTAGAGACAACAGATCACCAGAGGATCTCCTGAACGTCTCTGGTGAGCTGCCTTCTTCTTCCTTATGTTACTACCTTCATGTAGGGTTGCATCTTCTCTCTCCCTCTAGGCTTGCCAAAATCACCCAGTATATATACTAATCCATTCATTCTATTTCCAATCCATTCTCATGGTAGTCTTTTTAATACATAACTTTGATTACATCAACACTTAGTTTAAATTCGTATTTTATGGCCTCTTTTTTTTTTTTTCTTTATATGGGTTTAGGTCCTAACATGTTAACTTGTCTCCAGGACAAGCTTCATCTAATAATCCTAGCCTTGGATTCTGACTCTCCTGTCTTCCATTGTTCTCCTCACTTAAACCACACCAGAGGTCCAATATTATCTGAATCCTCATGCTGATTCATTCCTTTCTAAACAGGCATAAATGCTCTCATGCTATCATTCTCAAACTCATAATTATATTTCAAGAACAAGTCAAATGTAACTTCTACTGTGGAGCTCTTTCCCTCAACACAGGATGTACCGACCGCCATAGAATCATAAAGAACAACCAATACTGGATACCATTGTTCACCCTTCATTGCTTTATAGAATTACAATTAGACCATAGGCTGTTTAAAGCCAAGGACCATGCTGTTTCTTATACTTATATGCACTTTTGTAGTGCATAGCAGTGTTTTAGCATTTTAAAAGTGTGTGACACATGTTTGTGGAATGAATGAATAAATGAATAGAAGAATTAATGAATAAAGATGACTGTAATCACAGGATTAGGAATAAATATAACATGATTTGTTTAAAAGGAATAGAGCAAATAATGAGGATAGTAAAAATGAGATTCATTACGTGAGAAAATCCCTATCAGTGGTGAAAATCAAGACAAGATAAAAGCAAATAGGCCAGAAAAAATGTCATGCTTTCACCGAGTGAGAAAAAAAAAAGTGGTGGGGTAGAAATATCAAGCTGATCACATAGAAAGGTTATAATATGTGACATAGAATCAGAAATTACAAATACGTTGAAAAAGGCAAAATATGAGACTAGAGGAAAGGAATGTGAAGAAATATGCCACGTTATAGACATGAAGCAATTTTAAAGAATCATGAAGGGGAGACATAGAAAAATGTCACAAGGACTACCTTGAGCCAGAGTTTTAAATTTTTTTGAAACTTGAGTGTGGGCTAAGGGAAGACACTTCAGGACACCTGAATTACAGGAGTTTAACATAAGCCAATTTTGATTAGGATTTTTCGGGGAGTAATTTTTTTTCTGTCTTTGCTAAGATGCAAACCCATATCTAGCCTTGTTTGGCACTCTTGTTTCCAGGAAAAGCCTGCACAGAATTAAAGTTGGTTCAACATTTCCAAAATTACTTCTGTTTAAAAAAAATCACAATTTATGGAAAAGTTTTAGTTACAGTACAAGAAAAGAAGGTTTTTATTTTCCTACACATTTTGATATTAAATTAACAACTTGATACCCCTTCAAGTATATTTTGGTGTGCAGAAACTGTAGATGAGCTCATCCTCCGGTACAGTATTTAAAATGAGACATTAGCATTGATGCATTTTTGCTATCTAATACTCAGACCTACTTGAACTTTGCCAATTGCCCCAGTAATGTTTTCCCTGGTGAAAACGATCCATTCAGAATCATGAGGGCAGTAGTTCTCATATCTCTTTAGTCTGTATTAGTCTCTATAGGTTCTTTGGTATTTTGTTTGAATTTTAGGATCTTGATGCTTTTGAGATTATTTTGATGCTATTTTGTAAAATTGGCCTCCCCGGAGGTTTTCATGATGTTTCCCTGCGATTGGATTCCAGTTCTGCTTTCTTAGGAAAATCACAGTAGTGTTGCCAACTTCTCATTCTCATCCTATTGAATTCTGCATCCTTTTTCTTTTTTAAAAGTTTATTTACTTATTTTTAGAGACAGAGAGTGAGTGTGAGTGGGGGAGGGACAGAGGGAGAGGGAGAGAGAGAATCCCAAGCAGGCTCAGAGTCACTGTCAGCTCAGAGTCCAATGTATGATCTCACAAACCATGAGATCGTGACCTGAGCCAAGATCAAGAGTCAGACGCTTAACCGACTGAGTTATGTGCCCTCAAATGGTGCTTCTTTTTTATTTGTCCAATCGCTGATGATATTCTTCATGATCACTTAATTAAGGTGATGCCATCCAGGCTTCTTCAAGTTACCTTTTTTCCCTTTTGCAATTCATCACTATTTGGTGAGGTGCGACTTTGTAGTATAGTCTGTTCTTCGTAAAATTTCCACATTTATTTTTTATTTATATCTGTATGCTCTCATGGTTTATTATTTTATTAATGATATCATCAGCATCAGCATTACCTGAGAACTTGTTAGATGCAAACAAATTCCTAGGCCCAATTCCTGATTTACCTAATTCAAAACTCTGGTGGTGGGACCCAGCATTCTGTGTTTTAACTGTCCCTCTAGGTGGTTGTGATGCATGCAAAGACTTAAGAACCACTGGAATGCTGGATCTCAATCCAGTACACTGAAATCCAGGATATTAAAAAATCACATGTAGGAACCTTTAAAAACTGCCAATTATTTAGTCTCACCCCTAAAGATTGGATGTAAATTGTCATAGGATGGGGACCTCATCATCAATATTTTTGTTTCCTAAAATGATTCTAATGTTCAGCCATGTTTTAAAACCACTGGAGAATTTTATCTGAGACAGTGGTTCTCAAACTTGGCTCCACATTTTAATCATCTAGGGAGCTTTAAAAAATGCAAATGCCTGGGTTTCACCTATAGAGATTCTAATTTAATTAATCTGGAATGCGGCACAAGCATCATAATTTAAAAATATTATAATCACCTGGGGAAATTGCAAACCTGCTGATGCCCACTGCAGACCACTCCCTGTACTAATTAACTCATAACTCCAGTAGTAGGATCCAGCATTAGTAATTTTAAAAATTCCTCAGTGGATTACAATGCACATTAAGTTTGAGAACCAATGGTCTAGGTCCTTCTACAACTTAAAGTGCACTACTCCAAAACAAGGCTACTCTTTTGTAATAATGATAATAAGAATAGTAACTATCCCTTACTGAAGTTGGAATGTGTGCTAGCATGGTGCTAAGAACTTTTAATTTAAATAGAATTATTACAAGAACTCCCCGCAGTTTGTGGTATTTTCACACTATACAGATGAGAAAATTGAGACACTGGGCAAAGAATTACCGTGGCCCAATTCACATGATCAATAAGTAGAAAAGCAAACATTCAAACTTAGCCTCTGTGACTCAAGAACTTTTGCTCTATGCCATTACACTCCATTGCTTCTCACTCCTTATGGGTGAATCTTGCCCTTTGTGGGCTCATTTATTTCATCTAACAAACATGGCTTGATTATAACAGGTATTGTACTAATACTCAGGCATGAGGAAATTAAAAAAAAAAAAAGCAACAACAATAACATGCATGGAACTTTCAGAAGTCCAAGGAGCTTCTCTTTAAATGGGAGGAGTCCTGGGTTGGGTGGCATATTTAAAGTCTAATAACACATGGTGAGTCAGTAAGGAAGAATGGGGTAAATAGCTCATGATTTGGAGTCAGGCAGAAATTGGCTGATTCCTGCCTTTGCCAACAATATCTCTCTGATTTCTTTACCTATAGAATAGGAAAACAATAACCATCAGCCAGGATTTGACGTGTGAGATTTAAACGTTGAAAAATAGCTAGTGCATCACATCTAGCATGTATAAGATGCTTATCAAATTAAATTAGCATGGCTCCAAGTCTTCTTTTATGAAACTGCTTTCTCCCAGATGTAAGGTAGATCAGGAGCAGGAGCAACAGACATTTGGATAAACTGAAGCATCATTTTCAGATCAGCAGCATTGGTATCACCTAAGAGATTGTTATAAATGCAGACTCTTGAGTTCCACCCCAGATTTTACAGTTCGACAAGAACCCCAGGTGATTTGTATTTGCAATAAAGTTTAAGCAGGTGTCCTAGCAAATCCGTGATAGAAGGAAACACATATTGGTTAAATTTTGATGGGAAATGCATGGAGATTGGTGGTTGGGGATGGGGTGGAGTTGGGGAAGGAGTTTAGAAAGATTTCAGAAAGGAAAAGTGAAGCCTCAATTATACACAGTTATTTCAAAAGCCTGCCCTAAGCTACCATCTTCTTTTTCACAGAATCTGGCTACAGGTTTTAATTTCTTTTCTAATTCTTTTAATTTCTTTCAAGTTAATGATATATTCCAGCCCAGTTCTACCTGTGATTATCTAGTGACTCATGTTGACTGGTTACTGAGGGTTTTTCTTTAAACTTTTGAAGTTAAGTTGATATTTGTTTTCAGGCTAGGACTTTGTTCTTTTCTCCCAAGATGAAGTGTTTGAGGAGGAAATGAAGTAGTTAGGTATTTGTATCTCCCTAAGGTAGGGATACTTTAGCGGTAACAGAGTGTATGTTGTTAAAGAAATTGGATACCATTCTGGAGCCATGTCCCTGTGATAGAAAAAGAAAATGTCATCCGGTTTCATGATGACGACTATCATAAACAAGGGAAATGGAATGGCAAGGACAATTAACCCACACTCTTCTTAATGGTAAGTGGTTCTTCTTGGTTAAGGTTGTTTTATGTGTGTAGGCTATCTTGTACATATTCAAGGTGCAATCTATGGCAAGCCTAATTATGCAAATCCTAGCATTGTGTTTGCAATTACTTGAAATTTTGATCGTTCCTGTTGCAATTACATCAATTACATTGTGTATGCTTTTTTTTTTTTCAAATGGCATTAAAGGTTGCTCTTTGTAGAACATTTGTGGGGGGTGGGGAAGGTTATGGGGAAAAGAAAATGTCATCAGAGAAGAACTGCAAAATAACACCATGAAAAGGATAGCATATTGTAAGAGGCGCTGATATGGTAGATGGTCCTTATTCAATGAAGAGTGAATCTAGGCCTAACGACCAGATGGCAGAGCTGAACACAGAAATTCCATATGTGTGATGGCAGCGAGGGACGGCCATTGACATACTTGCTTTTCCAGCCAAATGCCTCGGCAGATGCAGAGTTTTACACTTTAACATTGCAATATGGCACTAAAACCCAGGAGAAGAGTTAGATGCAAGATTGAAAGCTGATTTAAAGTGGCAGAGTTTAAATCAGATCCTATCCTATCAGGGTAAAAGCTATGAACAGAAAGTAAGAGGAGATTAGCCCTCTCTCTCTCTAGGACTGTACTTTGGATCTGCTGGACTCGTCAGGTTTTCTAAAGAAGAGCTAAACCTGGTCATATTAGTTATAGGCTTCTTTGTGTCCCCAAGCTTTTCTTTAAAAAAAAAAAGTAAAATAAAATAAAAATCAAGTTTCAGAAATGGATTATTAAAGGAAAGCAGCATTAATGTGCTCTGCCTGGAGTCTGAAAGCTCATAATGTGAGTTATTCTCCACTTTGAATAAACTGCGAGATGCACTTGAAAATTAGATTTTCACTTAATTGCATTTTTCTGTGTGAGGCGCTAGAGGCAGCCATCTTTGTGAAAAAGGGATCGTGTCTGTGCCGTACTGCTCAGAAAGCCCTAAGAAAAATTTGCTCAAAAAAATTAAGAACACCCAAAGTCTTTTACAGTTTTAATACATATTTCTTGGAATATTGACAAACATCAAAGTTCTTTGAAATTATTAAGCTATGGGCTAGAAAGTCATTTTCAGCCTTTTTCCTTGGGTCTCAGTCATCTTCCTTAGACTGCCGAAGGCGGCAACAACAAATTCATTTTCCCAAACATCTCCTGAGTAGATCAGGGAAAGAAACTCTTTTACACTTTTATGTTAACTTTGTCCATGCTCTTGGTGTGATGTGTTTGTTGTTCAAGGTTCACTGAAGGCACTAGTGTGAATCAGTTTTGGTCCTGTCTCAACTTGTCTTTGCAATGAGACCTAATAGCCTGTTGAGAGTAGGAAATGTCTTCTGTGACCACTACAGGTTTTAAATTTCTTTTAAACTAATCTCCTTCCCTTTTAAACTAATCTCCCTCTATTTTCTTATATGAATCTTAAGGTTCAGGTGCACAAAACTTCTTCACTGGAGCTACATGGTATTTCAAATCTATGCCTTTCTCTTCATGCTATTCCAATGAATATTACCCACAGTCTTCTCTGTTGTATTATTTTCTAGTGGTTTGCTTTTGAACATGAATAAATGGTATCATGGTTCCTTGGAGGACAGGAATCAAGACTTTAGTTATTATTTTCTCACAGTGCCAGGAGCACTGATATTTAATTAGTATTTATGGAATTGAATTAATACTCATAAGACTAACTGGATTCATATGGTGCACTGAAAAAACCTGGGGAAGAGAGGGGAAATGACAAGAAATAAAGTTGAATTAGTGTGGCTCATATGGTAAGGGGCAGTGAGGTAGTTTGAAGGTACAGATATCTACTGTTATGCAGTAGGTTTGATGCCTACTAGGTAGCAATGTGATGGCCGTTACATTGTGCCCAGTTCAAACTATGCCTCCTGCAAAAGCCATCTCTGATGACATCTCTGATAACAATGAAATATTATTTCTGCCTTTTATAAACTCCCAAAGTAAATGACTTAAGATAATAAGCAACAGTACTAAATGTGCTCATAGTTACAATAATAAATAATTAACATTTATGAGCAGGTACTACATGCCAGATACTGCATTAATTATGCATTATCTCATTTAATCTTCCCAAGAATAGTGTAGGTTTAAGGGATATATATATATATATATATATATATATATATATATATAATCCCCTACCTACATACTATTTATATTATATTTATTATTTATATAATATATATTTAATAAATATATATTTACCTACATAATAAAACCTACATAATATTTATATTATATATTAGGGTAATAGGGGGATTAAAGCTTGTTCAATTTATTTAATTCTAAAGCCCTAATCTTTACTTTTATGGTATTAGATTATAGAAAAATTATGATCATTGAACACTTTTAACCAAACTGTGTTAGAATCTTTTTAAGTTAATATTTATAGCCTGTCTTAGTCTATTTAGGCTAAAGTTCAAGGCCTTTCAAGTCACATGTACACAATCAAATGCTTTTCTTCGTTAGATCCAGAACATGGCTTTAGCACATTCCAGTGTGCATTTGTTTTCATAAGCTGCTTTCCCTACTTGATATTTTCTTACCCCTTCACATACATTTGATTTTTACCTATTCCTTAAGATTCAACTCAATTTTCATATTCACATAGAAACTTCTGCTGACCTCTAAAGCACAGAATGATCAGTTTATCTGAAGTAGTTTTATTTTTTTAATATTTATTTCTTTTTGAGAGAGAGCACAAGTGAAGGAGGGGCAGAGAGAGGAGACAGAATCTTAAGCAAGCTCCACACTGTCAGTATGTAGAGACCTATGCAGGACTTGAACTCGTGAACCCTGAGGTCATGACCTGAGCTGAAACCAAGAGTCGATGCTTAACTGACTGAACCAATCAGGCACCCCTCTCTGAGGTAGCTTTAAATCTGACCACCTCCCTTAACTTCCCCAGTAAGGGGAAGTTATACCTCATGAATAATTCCCTGGTCCATGTTGCCATCATTTCTCACCAGACTACTACAAACACCCCTGAAATGAGCACACTGTTTCTGCACTGTCTCTTCTCACTCTCATCTGTTATCTATTTTTGTACTAAAATGATGTTTTCCAACTGTGTCACTGACTGTCCACCCATATTCTGGTGGCTTTCCACTGCCTTTAAGATAAAGACCTGTATCATTAACCTAGACTATATCCTCTGGCTCCTGAGTAAGTTTCCAGGTTCAGCTGCCTTAGGCAGAACTCCCCACTCTTTGTGATCTTTCAAACTGGCCTTCTTTCTTGATTCATCCCTGCTCTCCTCTCTGTCTCATCCTGAGATTCTACACTGGTCATTTCTTCTCCCTGGTGTTACTCCCTCTTTGCCAGGGGAACTCTTGAGCATCTTTCAAATCTGGAACACTTTGAGTATGAAAAAGAAGAGCCAGTGATCTCAAAGCCATACGCTAACTTTGCGCCAAATACTAAAGCTATTGGTAACACTGACATTTTTTTTCTAGCTTGATTTAGATTAGTCATCACTTTTAGTAAGTGACTAGTATTTTCAAAGAAGGACTGCAAGAATCTTTCTAATTTCTTAGAGGGATATGTAAATAGGAGGGCTCATAACATTAGAGTGCATTGTTTGACTCCTTATTCTACCTTCATAGCAACATGGTGTAGCATGTTCTTACCATGTGACCTTGACATTCCTTCCAATCAGTGATGGGGCCTGTGGCCTGTTTCATTGACCTTGGGCAGAGTTCTGTGACCTCTTTGACCTGTAAAGTATGGTAGAAGTAAAAGTGTGTGATGCTCTATGACATTAAATCAATCAAACACCTGTATTTATTAGCTTCAAAATGTGGCCTTACCTTGTGAATAAATGTCACATGCTTTTTCCTCGCTCTTTTGAGACTCTCACTCTTGGAATCCAGTTGTCATTTTTGTAAACAGGCCCAGAGTAAAGTTATACAGGGAGACCACATGTAGGAGTTTGAGCTTTTAGCTCCACTGCGATCCCTGCTAATAGCTGCATCAACCACCAGATACTGGAATAAAGGTACTGCCAAATGAATTCAGCCTCCAGTCATTGAGTCCTCTCATCAACATACTGCAGCATAGATAAGTTGGCCCCACTGAGTCCTGCCTAAATTCTTTACAGAATTTGGAGTATAAGAAAATGGTGGCTTTTCATCATTTTGGGAGCAAGGGATTGATTTGTCACTTAGTGACAAACTGGAACAACACCTCACTTTAATGGTGATCTCTCAATTGTCCTTTTTCAATTGAATCAAAACTGTAAGACTTCTAAGGAGCACACCATGGGCCCAAAGTCTCGTGATAGTGATTTCAGTAAGAAAGTTAATTCCAGATAATTCCGTTTTTCAATATATGCTTCTTTAATATATTTATTTCCCTTGTCTGTCAGGTCTTTTCTTTTTTTTTTTTAATGTATGTTTTTTTTTATTTTTATTTTATTTATTTATTTATTTTTTATTTATTTTTGGGACAGAGAGAGACAGAGCATGAACGGGGGAGGGGCAGAGAGAGAGGAAGACACAGAATTGGAAACAGGCTCCAGGCTCTGAGCCATCAGCCCAGAGCCTGATGCGGGGCTCGAACTCACGGACCGCGAGATCGTGACCTGGCTGAAGTCGGACGCTTAACCGACTGCGCCACCCAGGCGCCCCTGTCAGGTCTTTTCTACATGGCTGCTATGGTAATACAAACCTAGAGCCAAATTCTACTTTGGAAGTCCTAGCAGGCCAGGAAAAAGAAGCATGGATTTGATATCCTAAATCAGCTTTGACTTTAAGGAGGAAGGCTGATTATCCTTGGGATGATTTTCTTTTCCTTGCTTTTCATTTGTCATAAAAATGGTTTATCTTTAAACTCAGCTTTTTCTTAGTTGGCTAACTAAAGTTTACTTTGTTTGGGGTTTAGAACAGAATTACCAGCCACTATTGTCTTAATTTGGGCTGCTGTAACAAAGTCTCATGGGCTGGATGGCTTGTAGACACCCGATCTATTTCTTATAGTTCTGCAGGCTGGAAGTGTAAGATTTGAGTGCCAGTCTGGTCATGTTCTGGTGAGAACTGTCTTCTGGGTTGCAAGGCTACTGTCTTGTCATTTTATCTTCACACAGTGCAAAGAGGGCAAGAGAGACTTCTGTGGTCTTCCTTAAAAGGAAGCCCTAATCCCATTCATTAGGGCTCCAGTTTTGGGATCTAATTACTTCCTAAAGGCCTGCCTCCTCATACCATCACATTCAGGGTTAGAATTTCAACATATGAATTTGGGAATGGGATCCACAAACATTCAATCAGTCTGTAACAAATATGCAGTCTAGGATTGGCATGTTTATTTATCTGGAGTATCTTCCCTTATATAAATAAACCCCTCTGAAATCTGCAGCTGAGATAGACAGATGGACTTCTGGTCAAGGGTTCACAGAATATGTTTTCTGACTTTCATCTTCTTGAAGATGTGTTTAAGATTATCCTGTTCTTTTTTCTTTGCTTTTGCACATAGCTACCATCCTGGTTTAAGTTTTATTTATGTTTTCTATCTAGGATACTGGAAAACAAAGAAAAAAAAATAAGTTTTAATTCCTACCTACTTCATTCCATTTTGCCATATAATGGAATTCAAGATCCTATAAAAAAAGTGATTAAAAGCATAGGAGTAAAAAAATAAAAAAATAAATAAATAAAAATAAAAAGCATAGGAGTAAGAATACTTGAGGCACAATTCTGGTTTTCCCCCTTAAAAGGTAGATAATTTTGATCAAATTTCTTTACCACACTGAGCCTAAGCTTTGTCATCTGTAATCTGGAGTGAAAAATAGTGCCAACCACCTAGGGTTGTTGGGGAGAGTAGATAAGCTCATGCATGCACATCAGAATAGTCCCCAACCCACGGTAGGAGACGACTAGCTATGTAGTCAAATTTAGGATATGTGGAGGTCAAGAGATAAGAATACAAGAGGATCATATGTAAAAGAGTAATAATTATGTCAATGTATATGAAACACGTGTTCTAATCCAGGAACTGTGCTAGGAATACAAGAATGAATATATAGTTTCCGTACTTATTAAGGTTCAGAAGTTTCAATCCTAAGAGAGAGACTCTACAGGAGAAACGTAGGAGAAATTTTCAGGGAAAGGGGATTGTATATTTGAACACTTTGATTTGAGATTTCATTGATTCATGTATATAAAATTGTGAAGAATTGAAAATTCCCTTTCATTGATTGTCTGCTAGAGTTCCCTGGCTTCTTTTCACTGCAGCTGAAGAATTTATTTGACTGTTATATAGGAATTGCATTAATCAAAACAATTTGTGTTGTTCTGTGCTTGATTCTTATCTTGCTTTGCAAAACTACATTACAAATGCCTGGAGGCAGGATTACGCTTTCTTCCAGGCATCTGCCATACCACTTTAAATTTTGTAAATACTTGTGTCAAGAAAAGTCATTTAAATCTTAGATACCTTGTACTTTCAAGGTCATCTTGGGGCCATCGTTTAACATGGTCACATAAGGATTATTTAATTCTTTAGGAAAATGCACCTGTCTTTGACTTTGTTTTAACCATTTAATTAAAACCCAAATGTTTTAAGTTATATATTTCCTTGTAGGTTTTGTCTGCTAGAAAAGAGAACTTTAAAGATTATTTTTTGTAGGACATTACCAACTTTATATTAACATAATTTATTTCTTTTCTTTTTAAACTTTCTTCTGTAAAATTAAAAAAAAAATAATGTGTATTTATTTTCCAGGACAGAGAGAGAGAGAGAGAGAGAGAGAGACAGACAGACAGACAGAGACAGAGTGTGAGTGAGGGAGGGGCAAGGAGAGAGGGGGACACAGAATCTGAAGCAGGCTCCAGTCTCCAAGCTGTCAGCACAGAGCCCTACCTGGGGCTCAAACCCACAAACTGTGAGATTATGACCTGGACTAAAGTCAGATGCTTAACCCAATGAGCCACCTAGGTGCCCCAGTAATTTTATTTCTAATATTCATTTTAAAAACTACCTGTAATAGCCAACCCAAATGCTCTCGGGACCAGTTTTATTAGTTTAGTAGTTTCTTCATGAGTGATTTAAGAAATCTTTGGCATATTAATTTCATATTTGGAGTGGAGTCATATTTTTAATTTTAGGAAAAAAATATGTTCTGACTCTTGTTAGCTATAGGGGAACCAAGAGTTAAAAAGTATTATATATTATTGATTATGGCCATATGCTTAGACTATAAATTTCCCTTTAGGTACATTTTTAGCTATATCTCACAATTTTTGAGTTGTATAATTTTCACCATCATTTGGATATACATATGTTCTAATTTTTATTTGATTTCTTCAACAAAACTATGGATTAATAAGAAGTAAATATCTTAATTTCCAAACATGAAATGATTCTGTAGTTATTTTTTATTATTGATTTCTAGCTAAGCCACATTGTGGTCACAGAATGAAGTCTACATGATCCTCAATCATTTTAATTTTAATGGAACTGGCTTTACAGACCAGCATATGTTGTCTAGAATAATTCCATGTGTACATAAGAATGTATAGTCTACAGCTATAGATCATGAATATAAATTCTTACTATATTTTAAACTCAGTAATTCTTATTGTTGTTTTATTAGGTCAATATTTAGTATAATTTGCCAGTTTCCCTCTTCTTGCTTTCCCAGCCATCCACTTGGAATGATTTTTCTTCTGAAAAACAAAAAAAAACACAACAAAAAAACTCTTCTATTTCTTTAAGTTGAATTCTGATGATAATTTTTTTTCGGCTTTTTTTTTTCTTACCCTTGTATTTTAATGTCCTTCACTCTAGAAGGATAAACTTTGCTAGATTTAGAATTTTAGTTTGGACATTATTTTTCTTTATTGCTTTAAAGGTATTTCATTTTCTTTTGGCTTCTCTTGTTTCTGTGTTGCAGTCAGACGCCAGCTTCATTGATGCTGTTTGGGAAGGCTTTTTTAATCTGATTTAAAAATTTTCTATTTGTTTTTATTTTTTAACAATTAAAATCTGATGAGCTTTGATGCCTATTTATATCTTGGTTAGCTTTTTAGGACTTCTTGTGTGTGTGGTTTGTTGTCTTTCATCAGTTTTGGAAGTCATTAGCCATTATATGCTATCTTTATATTACTTTCATATATTGTTATATTATTTTTGCCCCATGTGCTCTCCTCCTCTTCTAGGACTACAAGTACAAATGAGCAAGTCTTCTTGCTACCTTCTCTACCCGTTTTGTACTGTATTTTAAATCTATTTTTTCTCTATTCTTTATTTTAGATATTACCTTCTAATTCACTAATTATCTTTTCAGTTGTGTCCAATCTTGTATAGTCATTCCCTGTTTCTGTTTTCAGTTATTGCATTTTTTAGTTATAGGATTGTAATGTTTTTGTTAAATTTCCAGTTCTCTGAAAAAGTTCTCCATCTTCGTCAGTTCAGGGACAAATATTGTAAAGGCCATGAGTAATAATTCTAATATAGAGAGCATTTGAAATGTATTATTATAGTTTTTTTTTTTCTGAATAAAAAGTTCACATTTTATTTTTAAATCTCCAGATGAGCCTTGCTCCTATTAATTGTATGCTGGAGATTGCATTAGGAAAAGCATTTACAGTTATATTTGATACCTAAAATGGTGCTTTTCTCTAAAGATGATTTATCTTTGTTCCTCCTGGGCACCAGTGGGTACCATCTGGGGCCATCTTTGTCTAATTGAGAAGATGAGGTGTATGAACCTGAGCTGTAGTCTTTGAAAGGATAATTCTATTTTTGGGTTCACACTTACTTTTTTGATGTTGCTGTTTTGTGAGATCCTAATCCAAAAGAGGGGTCATTACATTCTCCTTGGAATGCCCTGGATATCGATGTTTATATCCTCGGCTCCTCAGGGCTGTCGTAATTGTTCCTTTACTGCCCAGGTTGCATCTCTGGAATCTATACTCCCCTAAGTGAAAAAACATACACAAGCATTCCTTGTATGCTTCTGTTTTTCTCTGGTACCAAGTTGAGAATTTCTCACAATTTTGTTGGCTATCTGTGCTTTTTGCTTTTTACATGCACATATGTACGCTCACCCCACATAAACACATCATATACATTTAAATTTTGTATTTCTAGTTGTAGTCAACTGGAATATTGGTTTGAATGACCTAGTTTACTATTGCTAGAAAGGAAAATGTCCTTTTCCCACTTTCCCAAGTTTCTCTTATCTAATAAATTGTACTCTCTAAAAATCAGACTTAACCTAAAGTCTATAAGCATCCAAAGTAAATATCATGAAGTGTGCATTTCTTTTATTCATAGTAGTTTAACCTCAGACCATGATGCGATTCAAAGATTATTTACTCTAAGATTATACACATATATAACAAACTTGCAATCTGGGTTTTTAGTCTATGAAACATTAAAACAACCAATTCAGTAGTGGAATGAGAAGTAGAGTGACTTTGCTAGAGGTAAACATACTAACTGAAGCTTGAAGTAATGGTTGTCTAGGAAGAGTAAGAATTCAAAATAATAGTCAAAATTTGGAACAATATAGCAACGAAAGGAAAAATAGTCCCTCCTATCTCGATACTATCTAAGAGCATTAATTTACAATAATAACTATATAGTGTTTACATCCCTGCAGAAGAAATATTGAACATTGCTTGGTGAGCTCTACCTTAGAAAGGTAGTGAGGTTTATGAAGAATTTAGTGTAAATTTCATTATTAATTTCTAAGGTCAGATTGGCAAATTTCGATTGTATTCACCTCTGTGAGCAACTCATTTTATGATTGCCATTGATAAAAAGAATTTTTTATTCTTCCCCATTTACCTTCTTACATTGCCAATAGTAATGAATCCTTTAAATCCATGCTTCTTTATTGGTTATAATAAAATACTTTATTTTCTATTCACGGTGTTGCTACATTTTTAATCTTTAACTATTCTTTAGATTGGAATACATTTTTCAAGGCCATTTTTCATTTTATACTGGCTAGCACTGAACTGTTTTCAGTACAGGGAGAGGAAACATAATATTGCTGATATAGCAAATCTCTTTTTCTGCTGAGTCTTTTATCCATTTTGGCCAGTGGTACATATTGGAGTCTTTAAATTATTACTTTTCTGTTCATATAACCATGATGTATAACAAATTGACATCAAGCTGAATGTATGTACTTACTTACTGAATTTATTTATTTATTTTGATCACTAAACTAAACCAATCAGTGCCTTATCTGACCTCAACTAAATTCCTGGGGAACTGGATGTATTTCTAAACAGATGAGGATTTGGCCAGGAAACACTCTTTGGTCTGCTCTACCAAGCAAATTATATACATTTATAAATGGAAATGTGAAAGAAAAAAGAAAGGCAAGAATGATATTTGCAAGTCCAGCAGATTTTGCTAGCACAGACCACTAGTCATCCATGCTTCAGGAAGTTGGCCTTAGCAATGGTGTGTCACTTTTTCTTCCTATTAAGAAAGGCCATTTTATATTTGGGATTGTATGAAAACTGTTGCACAAATACTGGGAATAATAGGGTAAAATATTACTCTAATACTTTGAAAAAGACCCTTGAGATTTTTATTTGCCTTTTCCATTTTCTTGAGTTCAGAAACATGATTATTTTGAGAAACTTAAGCAAATCTACAACCCCAGTCAGAAAGGTATGCATTCTTTTTAAAGTTAACTAAATATATCTAATCCCCACTTCCAACCCCTAAACACCACATCATCTTAAGACACACCTGCAGTTTAGGTTGGAAAGGTTGACAATTTCAAAATATCTACTATGAAGAATGACTGGGGATTGCTTCTGGTATTTTCCGCCCAGGCATCAAAGATGCTAGTTACCTGCAATGTGTATAACAGTCACTCATAAGAAAGGAAAAAAAAAAATCAAACAAACTCCCAAAATTTTAGGGGTGGAACAAGATCTTTGAAAGAAGAAAAAAAGGAAGAAATTCAAGAATTCCAGAATGTAGGATCTATGGGGGGGAAAAGTGTAGGCATTGAAATATTTCCAATACTCAGGAGAACAAAAGGCATGGGTCAGAACACTGAGCCAAAAGGGCACTGAGGACAAAACATTTACCTCAGACAGGTTTTGCTTCCTGGAATGGAGGGGAGGGGGTTAAAAGTTTAGGTTTCAAAAGTTTTTTTCTGCCAAAAACAATTAAAATTAGAGATTGTGTGAGATCTAAGTAGAATTACTGCTTATTGACAATGGCTGTGAAAGTAAATTCTAATTCTGGAGAGACTTGGGGAAGTTTCTGCCTGCAGATAATTAGTTTTCTCTTAGTGCCACTAACTAATTATTTTATCCCAAAGGAAGGATATCCTTATCCTAAGGCATTGAGTCTGGTCCCTGGAATTCTTGGCACCAGAATTCTATGAAATTCAAGGGCTTAAAAACATCATCTGGGGAGTATCTCTTCCAGCAATAGCAAACTAGATATTTTGGCCTACGATTCCTGCTGAGAACAACTAAAAATGTTAAACAAAATATTAAGAGTAAATCGGTAGGAAAACGTTAAGGACCATCCAAGTTAGTGACAATTTTGGGAGTCAGTATCTTGGAGAAAAATAAAACCCATGAAGGTGAGCCTGGCTTTTGGCATTGCCTTTTCTTTCCAGTCATTTTCTTATTTCTAAAACTATAGCTGAGTGGCTGAGGAAGCTAAACAATATTTTCTGCAGGCTCATGGGGACAAAAATTAGAGTCCAAGGACTCCTAAATAGTTATTTTGGAAATAATCTATCATACTTCCTGATAATTATTTACTTATTTTTCTTCCAGTTGGATTAAAAATATGTGAAATTACTGAATTCCAGATAGTTTCCTCTTATTTAATCCTCTATTAAAAAACTATTCTCATATGAATTCTTAGGGGTACAACCTTTTTCAGTCTGAACAACCCTATTCTGGATGATTTTACTTTGATTATTATTTAATTTTTTCACTTACTTTTCACTACAAGTTATAATAGGTAATATCTGGTGCAGTGCCCTCCCAATCTTCCTAAATTTGTTTGTTAATTTTTACTAAATGTTAAACTAATGGAGGCCTGTAATATTGTGTCATTTCTTAGTGGGCCTGGTAACTTGTACAAGACTAAGTGTATGGCATTCGGATTGGATCTGGGCCAGCAGCAGCACGCAGGTGGCAAAAAAATTCACCCAAGGCAGAAAAAAAGAGATAAAAGTTTACTGAATACACTGCAAGGGAGCAGTGGGCAGGACAGCAAAGCAGAGGCTGTCTGCCAAGAGACAGAGGTGAGAAGCTATAGTTATAGGGTGGACTGAGGGATATGGGGACATAGGAATTTTCCCGTTTTTGCTAATCCTAGGAACTATGCCCAGTTGCAATTGGTCAATTAGAGCCTATGGCTCTTTCGAGGTGCATCGCTTAATGAGCCTGTTTGCATTCAGCTCTATAGTCACTGTGGGCCCTTTTGCCTTGCTCAGATTTCCTTTGCTCAAGCCTGTTGCCCAAAAGCAGCCTCTACAATGAGTACAATATCAACAAACATTTCCTTAATTTTTAATTAGGTGACCCTTTGGTTCTCTTCTATACCACTTATTGTCTCTCCAGTTTGTTTCAGAATGAGATCCCATAGTTTCTTAAATTTCTTACTCAGCACATATTTATTGAATTCCTGCTATATTCCAGGTGCTGTGCAATTTATCTGGGTATAGAAAACATAAAAGAGAAATACCTGAAGGAGTTCGTAGCCTATTGAAGATATAAAACCTATCTATATTACCTAGGAATAGAATTTTGAATTCCCTTGAGACAAATAATTATAAAAAATACCCATTAAAATGTGGTAGAAATCAATGACGGTGGTTTTCCTAGGGACAGAACATAATACTTAGAAAATGGAAAAGATAATTGGTAAAAACATGTGTCTATACCAGATCCCAAATAGAATAAATCATCAAATCATTAAAATCATAGTATTTTGAAGAAGTGATTCTTTAAAGTGTTAAATGATTAAAAAATTGTGGAACTTTGAAATAATCTATGTTTTCTTCTCCAAATTGACAGTAAACATTTAATAAGAAACATTTTGTAGGCAGCAAAATGTTAGGTTTGGAACACAATCCCCCAAAATAATATGACTTAATTTCCATGAGTTCATTGTTCATAGAAAGAAATGCAGATAATCATTTGAAAATGGTTCATGGTGTACCCAGCCTTTTGTGATCTTTTGCCTGTTTTCACCTTTCACTTTCACTTTAGAAAAGTTGTCACATTAATGCTTGAGAAATTCCTTGAATAGGGTGATCTCTCTCATGTCCCATGGTTTTGCCTCTGCTCCTTTTTTTTTTTTTTTTTTTTTTGTATGGAACCTCTTCTCATATTCAAGCAGCTCCCAATCCCTTTCTCAGCTCACTTCTTCACACATCATTCAAAACTCAGACAGGACTTTCAGGAATTTTCCCTGTATCCACCCATAGTGGGCACATATATAATAGTTTCCTATGTTTGGATCATGGAGTGGGAATGAGAGTGGTAACAGCTAAGCATAGAATGATAGAAAGAGGGTTAGATATTGGATAGCCTTGTAAGTCATTTTAACAACTTTGAACTCAATCTTGTGAATACTAGGACACTCGATGGCTTTAAGCAAGTCAGGAACATTCCAGCCAATTGTACTCCACTCTCCTTTCACATTGCCATGATCAAGTTCATATTTTCCTAAAATGCCAGTGAGACTTTTTTGAGGGTTGGAATCTAAGGCCTGTTTAAATTAAGCTCATTGACATATTCTTACTGCTAATTTCTCATCTGAGTTTTAATCTCTCATTTCTCTCTGTTTATGGGCAATTTCCACTTCAATATTCTTTTGCCATCAAAATAGGCCTGTGTTATATAAACTCATTAATAGTGTCCTTGTATGACCCTATTTCAGTGCTCTATTCCTACTATTCCAGGATGGAATTTGTTGTTGTTATTGTGGAAGCATAGAAAAATCGTAAACTGAAAAGCACGGAACGTACCTAAAATTGTTGTTCTGCTGTGCAGGCAAACTGGTGAGACTTTCTGAACCTCACTATTACCATCTACATAATGAAGAATTGAAATAGAAGAATCATACCATGGCTACTTCGAGTGCTAAATTGCTGATTCTGTAATTACTATTCCTTCATCACCCTCATTCAATCCTCTCAGTTTTTTCAGTTCAATTTCTGTCTAATGAAGTCTCTTTTTCATTCTCATCACTACTCTTCCCTGCCTACAACTCCCAACTCCCCATGATCCCACACCCTATTAAAATTGAAGCTGTTTTAGGCCATTTTGGGGGGCATTACATGAGCTTCCATTGTATTTCCTGTTTATTTCCAGCCTTGGTCTATTTCAGACCATCTTGTGTACCTTATTCTTGTCAAGAAAATTCTCTTGCTTATAGAATGAAATTAAAATATATAAACTGGATTCAAAACCTTCTAAGGTACATTGTTCCCCTCCATGTTTTCCATAACACTTCTTACACAAATCTCTGTTCCAACCCCAAAGAAAGCCAGTTGCTCTTACTTTTTATGAAAATGTTCTCAATTTCTTCTCATTGCAAATGGAAGTCATTTCCATTGCTTAAGATCAGATAATTCCTAACTGTCCAGGGAAGTCCTCACTGATGAGGAAATCCATCCAGGAAAACTATTGCAATCTCTTGGACTCTTATGGTTGTGAGTCTGTGTTCCCCTGGCCTCATATTATTAACCTATAGGGAATAACTGATATGCAGTATCACCTCTGGACACATAATGCTAATGGTGGGTTTTGAGGGTTGACACATGACAAAACAAATAGTCAAGATTTAATGTCACAGTAGGTCCTAACTATGTATTGCATTATAGATTACAAAGCTGTAGATTTTATTTATAACAATACAATTACCTGATGGGAAGATGCTATTACTCTTTTGTTAGATGAAGAGACTGAGCTTCAAAAAAGTTACAAATTGTTGGTTTGTTCAAGGATTCACAACTAGCAAAGGAGAGTCGATGATTGAACCCACATCTCCTGACCTATAAGTTCAGAGCTTTCATAGTAACTAGTCCATATGCATCAAAGAGCTTGCCATTTTGTATGGAAACATTTTTTTAGGACAACGCTAATGCCTTAAGACAGTCATTGTTCAGACACTATCATAGTGTCAGCAAACATTTTTATTTGCTCTCCGATAGAATTTTTGTCTCGGTGACACTTCTTTCTAGAGTCTAATACCTTTCCTTAAATACTCAGAGTTGTAAAGCTGAATCCGGGATACTACTTGTCTTAAACCTCTCATTACCTTCTCCCTTCCAGGCTCATTTCACCCTTGGATTTCTTTTCTGGGGAAGCTGATATTAGCTAGTTATATTAGAAAATGGACTGAACCCCAATCACACAAAGTGCTAAACACTGATCGGGCTTACTGTGTTTTATATTTCAGGAAAGTTTTCAGTTTAACTAGAAACAGTCCTATAACCTGAAGGGAACAGTTTCTAATGGGATGATAGCAGATAATTTGGTAAAGAGACAGGGGAGATGTTTTTGAGTGAGATTCCTTTAAACCACATTCATAGTGATTTCCTATTTGGCCTCAATCTAAAGTTAGACATGGTTTCAATGTTAATTTTTTTCTTTTTTGTTTTCAAACAGTTGTCTCCATATTGTGCACAAAGATAAAGTATTTGGAATTTTAGAGGCTCGAAGCAAAAGACGGGTTGGTTATATTCTTAGATGATTTAGGACATTCTTGCATAATTTCATTTCAGCAGCAGCTGTCAATATGTCTCCACTAACCTGACATGTGCAAAGGGAAAGTATACCTTTCTCCCTGAACAATTTTATCTATTATTAGAACATGACTCTTTCACTTTCTTTATCTTCTTCTCTTATGATACATAGCCATTTGGGGATGGTTGCATGTGTATTTGCAGATGAATAAGGTATAGGCAGAATGTGTCCACACTTTAAGTAAAGCTTATCAATTATTTACACCCTATTACAAATGAGTTTATTGGAACTTTTATTTCAGCAAGTGTTGAGGAAGAAGTTCGAAGCATCAGAAGAGACAGAAAGAAGTGGTCTGATGGAATATAATAAAGAGTTTAGGAAGGAAGGGAAAATGGGAGATGCTGGAAGAGAATCTTTGCTTTAGCCTTGAGCTGGCAAAATTTCACCACTGATAATACAAAATGGTGCCATGAAATCAAGAGGGTGACCTACACAAATCTTCTTGTCAAATGGTATGTTTTTCCTGTTCAATACATCATCTCTGGTTCTTTATTTTCTCTCAAATAAATTCTCTTGAAGAAAACACACGTTAAAGAAAATAAAATGTTCAGGCTACAAAATGACATCTGAATTACTTGCACATTCAATCATTCTTACAAGTAAAACAAAATTGATCAATAATGTTTGCTGTAGTGTGCCCCATTAAGCAGCTTTTCTTTCTGCTATATCTCCATAAAGCTTTCTATTCCCAGAAGGACAAGGATTGAAAGAATAACAACAAATATATATCAAGGAGAAGGAGAGTATATGGTGTGTTAGATATGTTTATGCTAATCCTAATTTATCCCCTCCAAAGTGAATAAAATGAAATTCTGAGAGCATCCTCTTCTCCTTTATAACCTTACTCGCCGTTCTGGAAGTTATCATTTCTGAGATGGCATTTGGAGAAGACCACTGTTATTAACTCAGTATACCAGATACTGCATTTCTCTTGCTTTCTATGGTTTTTTATATTAATTTTGACCAGTCATTTTGATGTTTTTTTAATCTATATAATTTAGGGTTTTGTCTTCCCTTTCCCTTTCTTCTAATCCCCTTTACTGTCATTTCATCTATGGTTCTGCAGATAAATTAAGAAATAAATCTAAACTTGTAGGTGATCCAAAAATAATTTTATTTTTTCATCCTTTCCCCTTTTCCTTTCTCTTTGATATTCTGCTCATGCACAATGCATATTCTTTAATACAATTGGGCTTTTTTAATGTTTATTTTTTATTTATTTTTGAGAAATAGAGCAGGGGAGAGGCAGAGAGAGGGAGAGAATCCTAAGCAGGCTCTATGCTGTCAGTGCAGAGCCTGACATGGGGCTTGAACTCAAGAACCGTGGGATTGTGACCTGAGCTAAAATCAAGAGTTGGATGCTTAACTGATTGCTATTCTTTAATACAATTATGAACAGAAGATAATAGCAAGGGATGATCTTTCAATTGATTTATGAATGAGAAGAGAGAATAACACTATTATACATTTATTCTCATTTCATTACTTTTCTGTTCTTTCTTTTTTTTTCATTCCCTTTTGCTCTCTCTCCTTTGTGACTATGAGCTTCGAAAGGTCACTAATTCCAGACCAGGTGTACAGTGTGTGCTCAAGACCTTGTTGAATCAGGGAATTAACTATATACTATCACACCACATTTGTAGCTTTGCCACTGGTTTCTAACACTTATGAACCTTTTCTTATCCTTTATGAATTTTACAAGCTCTATGATAACATTATATTCAACACGATTCATATTTATTGGGCATGTACAATGTGCCAAAGAGGCCTTAGCAATGACCAAAACAATTGATAATCTTTGCTATCTTGATAATTTCATTCCAGTGAGAAAAGAGAGAAAAAATAAACACCATTAATAAGTAAAATATATAGTATGTAACTTAGATAAATTCAGAGGAGAAAGGCAGAGAAAATGAAAGGAATTATCAAAGAAGGTTGCAAGTTAAGGTAGTTGGTAAAGTCTTCCTAAGAAGGCGCCATTTACAAAGAGGCTTGAAAAAGGTGAGGAAGTAAGCTGTGCTGGTTATGGAGGATCCAACATAAATGATGGCCAATGGCATCAGTCTGCCTGGCATATATGAGAAAAACCAAAGGGGTTGATATGGCTGGAGTGAAGTAAGCAAAAAGTTTAGTCAGTGAGCCAATCAGGTCCTTATGGTGTCCTCACTGACAAAGCCTGTTTTAGTCTGCTTGGGCTGCTATAACAAAATACCATAGATTGGGTGGCTTAAACAGCAGAGATTTGTTTTCTCACAATTTTGGAGGTTGGCAAGTCTAAAACAAGGTGATGGCTGTTTGGGATCCTGTTGAGAACACTCTTCCTGGTTTGCAAACAGAGGCCTTCTCTCTGTGTTTCCTAACATGGCAAAGAGGGAGAGTTCTCTGGTATTTCTTCTTAAAAGGTCACCAATCTTATTGGATCAGGGCCTCACCTTTATGACTTCATTTAACTTTTATTATCTCCTTAAAGGCCCTATCTTTAAATACAGTCACATTGGGGGTAAAAGCTTCAACATAAGAATTTGGATGGGACACAATTGAGCCCAGAGCAAAGTGCAAAGAAGGAACAAGGCCATTCTGAAACTCTGGAGCAATATTCCCCTGGACTTCTCTGTGCACTTGAGCAAATAGCTTCTGAATGGCTTTTGCAACCCCAAAGACCAGGCATCTGGAGGGCAATTTGTGTCTGACCTCAGTGATTGTCAGAAGCTAGTCCTATATGTGCTTATTCACTAATGAATCTGCTACTCTTTGTAATGTATTAAAATAACTGTAGTGCCCTATTGAGCATGTGCTCATGTGTTGTATTTCTTTTAAGTATGCCTTGATTGTTCCTGCTGCAGTATGCCATCCTTAACAAGATCTTTTATGTTTTTCCCTAATAACCTTAGTGTCCTAACCAGGATTGAGTTTATAGTGACAAGTCAATAAATTCCTTTAGTACAGAGATAGTTTATTTTTTCTTTCTTCATTAGGAAAGTTTTCCATTGCCAGAAGATAGTGAAAGATTCATACAAAATGCAATTAGAGCTCTAAATTTGTCTTTAATTTCATATATGCATATTCACATGTGTATTTGTGTATACATATAACACAACGACAGCTATGACAGAAGCAAACGTTTATATATAAGATAATTTTGCTGCCCAAGATATTAAGGTTATTGTTCCAAAATTGTGTTTTCCAAGGATAAGTTTGGATAAATAAAAACGCTCCATGAATATTCAGCTGTGCTTTTGGATTGGGATTTCTACTGTTCTGACTAAATTCCAAAAGTATTTCTACATTTGAGGTTCTATTACATCTTGAAAGGCTAGCTCATGGTAGAGAAGAGAGTTTTATTTGCTGATTTATTTTAAGGCAGGCATTTGAGCTAATTCAAAGAGATCAGCTGCAGTAGTAGTTGTGTTAAGACATGTTTTATGTCTGAGCATTTCATTTTACTTTTGAAATATGGGATAATCATTCTTATTTAGTTTTCTAACAATGAAGCAGATATGACATGAGCCCATAAATATGTCTTATAATTTATAAAAAACATACTATTTGTTAGATTCCCAAAATATAACAATATTGGAGTTACCAAATTATTTCCCAGTAGAAAATTGTAATAAATGATAGCTCATTGACATAAGCCAAATTTCTTAAGATCATTTGACTTGAAAATGCAAACTAGATTTTGGTTCTACCTCCAGTAAAATCCAATTGGGTGACTTTAGGCACATTATTTTTCTGTTTCCTTAAGATGGTTCATCTGGAAAGAAAATGGAAAATGGTATTTATGGGATGATGTTCTTGGGAAGATTCACTGTATAAAAATAACATTTAATAAACTGAACAACACTGTCATCTAAAATAGGAACTCACCTTTAATATTTTTGAAAAAATGTTCACCTTACTGTTGGGAAGGAAGATAATTCAAATCTATGATTTAAATCAGGTTCTAACAATGGAAGGCTGTACATAGTAAACTGTAAAGGTTCCAGTTGTTCTTTTTCTCTTACAAAATTGACCACTGGTAGAGAAAGTCATTGCACACTAAAAAATTCAATATAAATGTTGATTTTTTAAAAATTTCTGAACTTCTCTTGGGCAGTAGGAATGGGATTGGACAGACATCTGGAATCACCCATTATCTTGGCTATGAGTTGGCATCTCCCAGGATGGTCCATATTAACATATCCCTGGATGGCAGAAGTTGTCATATGCCTTCATAGCATAACTTGCGTATTTTGGAAGGCATTTCTGAGAACAGATTTTTTCGACAATGAACATGCCAAAGGCTTGACATGAAAAGTACTTATGCCTAATGTCTGTCATTCTCTCTCTGCCAGTTCATCTTTCCTGGGCTGGCCTTCTGCCACACTGGCACCTGAAATGCAGCAAACAATGTCATTGGATGCGGAAGGTGCAACCGTAAGTTGTGGTTATCTTCCAAGCAATTACCATATGGTGTGCAATTCAGCTCTTCATCTCCTTGCTCGATGCGAGAATAATAACAATGACAATAATGCCACTTAATAATGTATTTTATCTTTATGGTCTATTACAGTGCCCTATTTCTGTGTCTTTAAATATATTGATACAGGGGGCACTTAGGCAGCCATTAAATTTTAGTCACCTCTCCAGAGTGGGAGGCCATTGTTAATAAAACAATTCAAAAGCAGACTTGATCAAGAAACAAGGAAGATTAGCATATTGAAATAGGATTAAGGAGAAATTTAAGAAAAATAAATTACCAAGTAAAACATGCCTTTTTACAAAGCAGGCCCTATGCCCAAGCTTCTTCTTTCTTTCTTTTTAAAATTTTTTTCACTATTATTCCTGAGAAATATTTTATGAAGTATCTATAGAACAAAATAGAGAAAGAAATACCTTCTACAGGTAAGATGCCCTTGTAATAAATATGTATTAGGCTCTCTACCAGATCTCAGATTCAAGGTGCACCACTGTCAATTTTATGAAACCAGATCACAGCTTTCACAAAATTAAAAACTAGATCACTGTACCCAGCTCATAGGAGATGAGATCAATTCTGAGATGCCATTCAAAGTTTATTCAGCCAATAAACATTTACTGAACACCAGTGTGTTAAAGATTTAATGGTTACCCAGGTGTTAGTCTCTGCAGTCAGGGATTTTGCATCATCATGAGGGAGACTAAAAATTAAGGATTATGATTCATTGCAAGAAGAGCTGTGGTAGAGCATATAGCAAGTGTGGGCATCTATGAAGTCTTCCTGAGAAGATGATCATTGTGCTGCATTTTATTAGGAAAATTAGAATTAATTACATAAAAGAGGAGAATGGATTTTTACACACAGAAAACAACATGCAAATAGTTATGGAGGATTGATCTCCATTACATATTCAGGAACTAAAGAAAAATGGATGAAATAAAATCTGTGATTTGTTTTTGAATATTCATCTCTTGATTTTAAGAGAGCCCTATCAAATAGAAGACACAGGCATCCGTTTTCCTATTTTATAGAAGAGGACATGGTAGTTCAAGAGGTTAAGTCACATTCCCAATTTAAACTATAATGGAGAGGAAGATCTGGTTCCAGAAGACTGGTCTTAAAATTTCTCATTTAGTGGTCTGTATATGCACCACCCTGCACAAATTCATATTTCATGAGGAAGATGCACCGTGATAGAAAAATGCAGGATGATTAGTTCATAAAATGGGAACAGACTTTTGAGAAATTTCCAGAGAAGAATACGTACCCACTCTCCCTACCTCAATCTGCTAAGAATTTCTTTCTTGCCCCTGTAGCCACTGTTTATTTATATGTTCCTATTTACTGCATAAAAATTAATTTCAGGGGTGCCTGGGTGGCTTGGTCGGTTAAGTGTCCGACTTCGGCTCAGGTCATGATCTCATGGTCCATGAGTTCGAGCCCCGCTTCGGGCTCTGTGCTGACAGCTCAGAGCCTGGAGCCTGTTTCAGATTCTGTGTCTCCCTCTCTCTCTGCTCCTCCCTTGTTCATGCTCTGTCTCTCTCTGTCTCAAAAATAAATAAACGTTAAAAAAAAATAAAAATAAAATAAATTAATTAATTTCAGTGAAGCCCTTTTTATGTGTAAGCACTGATAAGTAACATTGTAGCTTTCTCTATCGAATGATCCAAATTATGCATTCAATACAGTTTCACGGAGTATTATTGAACAACGTCTATCTACAAAATAATTTGGAGTTACTAGGAAACTGTATGGAAAGGAACAAATCTGAGCATATTTCCTATAGTAACTGATAATCTAACAGTAAGGAATGAAGACCAGCAAGGAGCTCTAAGTAAGATGACATAGGTACAAAGAATGTAAATATACCCTGGGAATTTGAGGAAAGATGATTCTAAATTTATTATGAAGATACCTGGATGATTTCTTGGAGGAGGTAGAGCTTATGCTGGCATCTAAGGGATAGCCATGACTTTAATAGATGTTATGAGATCAGAATGGCTGCAGAGAGACGGCACCAAGTGAGGAGGAACAAGGGATCAAGAAAACCTCGGACACATGACATAAATAGAGTAAGTGGGACTGTGTGGTGAAAGATGTAGCTAAAAAGATTAGACAGTGCAGAGATGTTTATATTCCAAATAATTATTAAGATTGAAATCTAGTTGTAGTAGCATTTACTTTTTTCTTTCAGAATGTATGTGTATGTGTGTGTGTGTGTGTGTGTGTGTGTGTAGGTAGGTATGTAATATATATATATATATATATATATATATACACACACACACACACACACACATATATGTTATATATAAATACACATGAAACATAGAGCTTTAATCTAAATTCCATCATGTATAGATGAATAAACTGATGTCAGAATAATTAAGCAGCTCATACAGGTAGCTAGAAACAAAAATAAGCTATAAACCAACTGTAAATTAATCCAGCTTCTAAGATGGCATTGTGCACAGGAAAAGTCCTTACAGTAGCACAGAAGCTCTTCTCAAAGTCATCTGAATTTACATTTCTGGCCTCATCTCAATGCACTCGACCCTCTCCTCACATTGAGCTCTGTGTTACTAAGCCCTCCAGTCCTCTTTTCAAACCCTTCAAGCACATGCCTATCCTTCCTCCTCATATCTGTCCAGTTTTGTAAAGGAAAAGAGCTGTGATGTAAAGAAAGCTCTAACCCTAACTGCACAGGACGAGATGGGGATGGGGTGGGCAAACCTTGAACTGCATGCTATCTGGATACTACCGTGACATTTATTTATTTATGTAGTTCTAATTTATAACCTGCTTACTTCCAGAAAGGATTTGAGTCAGCTAGCTAAAAGTTAAAATACTTGCAAAAATCCTATTTTGAAGTGCTTTGATGTGAAAATTATACTGCACAAGTTGGCACACCGAGAGTTTCTCGTCTGATTTCTGCCTCCATGTCTGATCCATTTCAGCAGTGCAATTGCTTGATGATTTTTTTTTAAAGCAAATTTAACTGAACAACTCACACTTTCAGAAATGCTTTGATTTTACTTTGGTTTATGCTCAGGGCAAAGATTTTGGCTCTGGTTTTCCCATCCACAATCGTGAATTCACTTTAAATAAAATGCAAGAGGAAATCAATGTCCAGTGTCTTGGCTGAAAATTAAATGAAAACAAACATTCAGGATGCAGTAAGCATCCAGGTTTCTGTAACTAAACTCGATCAAAGGACCAAATGTGAGGAACCTCGGGGAGTCCATTTTTCTCCCTTTGTAAAGGCCCAAGGGCTAGTAATTAGGAAGCTGAGCTACTCTTCCTCTTGAATTCTGGCCTGAACATTTTGTGCATGAGGTGAGAGAGCTTGTTTTCCTAAAAGCATTTCTCTGCCTTTTGGTTGTTTGGTGATGTCTTAAAGTTCTCTCCTTACGAAACTTCTGTCTCTCCTTCATCTTGAGTTTGAGTTAAGGTTGTTAAAGGGCCCTCCTCATATAAGATATTGTTCTAAGGAGGGGACTTATAATAGTGTATAATGAGGAAAATTAAAACCTGAATTAATTTCTGTACTAAACTCTATAACACTTTAGTCATTCAATGTAAAATGTACTTTTTGTGGAGCCTTAGGAGAGAAGCATGGTTTCAGGTGCATCTAAAAGCTGCAATAATAAGTAATCTGTGGCTCTTGTCTTTAAAAAGAAAAGCATCCCTGAGAAGGAGAGTTTTAGACTGATTCCCTTATAGTAACACACCCAAAAGGAAAAGAAAAATAATCATGGTTGAAAAATTAAAGGGCAATTTTGGATTTTTGAGCTTGTTGAAGAGGTGCAGACTCAGTAAAATATCTGAGAAAAAGCGATGAATGACCTGGAGAACAGAGGCCAGGAGACTGAAAGGAGTGCTCTGAAAGAATCACTTGAATCTGAACCTGAGTTAAAATGATAAATCCTGCTAATAAGGCTTTGGTTCTCTTATTTCAGATTTTTTTGCACTATGAAATAATTTCCTGAGTTCCTGCCTAGTCTGCTTGCTGCATTCTGTTCTTATCTGGGACCAGCATTAGGTTTTAATTCATTTCCAAACATCCAGGCCAAACGACCAAAGTATGTCTTTGCTGAATGGAATTTATGCTTCTAAATCTTCATTCAATCCATACTTCGTTCCATACAGGCCTGTGTTTTCACAGCTTTTCCTCTTATATCTTCTAAGGAGAATTCTGGAAGAGAAAATGTAAAATGCTGAGGAAAGCTATGTTAGTTCAGATTAGAAAGAGTAGGAAGGAGGAAAAGCCAACTTGGCCTAAAGTTGGAAAAAGAGAAATCAGAGATCGGGAGGGAGTAAATTGTGAGAAAGTATAAGAAGAGAGGTAGAAAGGGTCTTCAGGGCATTTGTCTTGTATCAATGAATTTAACTGCCTCCTTGGTATGCCACAAAGATTTCCATTGTGTTCCAGTATCTTTTGGAAGTCATATTTGGTGTTTTATTACTGCATCATCATGCAGGTCTGGTAGCATTGAGCAGAAGAGATATAGTCCCTGACTTTATGAAATTTGAAGCACAAATGATGATGAGCACCCACATAACTATAATGATAAAGTGTTATTAAAGTTCTTAGCACTTTATAGTCATTATCTCATTTAATATGTTATGTATGTTAATTCTCATTATTGTCTAGATCTGTATTGTCGTTAAGGCTCTGTCAGTCTGCTGGAAATGTTTACAGAAGGGAGTTAGGGAGAGTGAGTCCTCTATCACCAGCATTACCTTGCTCTGTATCTTATCTACCATCCCTGGAGAGTCAATGATTTTAAAATTTGAAGACCTGCCATTTTGATTTCAACTCTTGAATTCTTATCTTTACTCCTGGGCTTAAAACACCCAGTCTAGTGGATAATATTAATTATCACATAGGTTTGTCCATAATTATTAAGTAAATTATCCATTGCTTTGAAAACAAGTAGTGTGGACTATACAAACCCTATATTTGACTGTCCAATTAGCTGCAGCCTAATTCTCGACAATCATGGTCTCAACCAAATGGCACGTGCTC
Source organism: Felis catus (assembly GCF_018350175.1). Lineage (NCBI taxonomy): Eukaryota > Metazoa > Chordata > Mammalia > Carnivora > Felidae > Felis > Felis catus. The sequence goes on along the minus strand of NC_058379.1, from coordinate 61,892,719 downwards.
TGTAACATGTGCCTTGATAATAACAACAGTGACCAGAGCACTTACAATGTGTCAAGCTCGAGTATGAGCATTTTAAATACATTAACTAAGTTCCACCAGTAACCCTATGAGTAGGTCATAGGTTTATTACCATCACTTTACAGATGGAATAAATGAGACAAAAGGCCTAAGTAATTTACATGCGGTTGCATAGCTAATAAGAGAGCCAGAATTCAAACCCAGGTTTTGTGTATTTGGAGAAAATTCATGATTAAATTAATTTACCAATGTATCAGTTGACATTGGGATTATTCTCATTCCTGTTCTAAGAGCATGGGCATTCTGTTGGATTGACAGTGTGCTAATGTATTTGATGGAGAATCTTTAGATGGCTAGTCCCCTTCTTCCAAACAGCCATTTCTCTCTTCTTCATAATAAAAAAAATTAACATTTATTTATTTTTGAGAGAGAGAAAGAGAGAGAGTCAGAGAGATGGAAACAGAGGATCGAAAGAGGCTCCGTGCTGTGAGTGCAGAGCCCAATGTGGGGCTTGAACCTATGAGATCATGACCTGCGCTGAAATCAAGAGTCAGCTGCTTTATTGACAGCCACCCTGGTGCCCACCCCCCCCCCCCTTCCTATTTTAATAATGGCCTTTGGAGACATTTATATTAGGTTCAGAGTTGGTAAGAGCACCTTACTGCAATTTCTTCATTTGAATCCTCTTCACCAACAAGCTAATAAGGTGGATACCCTTTTTGTCAGAGATTGGGCCTAAATATTAGAAAGTTTATATGATTCTCTTGGTCACAGCATAGATTCTGGGGCTATAGTCCAGAATTGACCACATTTTTTTTTTTTTATTCTTGAGCTCTGCTATTGTCTGAATGTTTATCCCAGCCCCCATTCATATGTTGAAATTCTAACCCCCAAGGTCATAGAATTTGGAGGTGGGGACTTGGGGAGATGAGTTGGTAATGGCAGAGTCTCATGAAAGGAATTAGTGCCTTTATAAAGGAAGGAGCTCTGTCACCCCTTCCGTCATGTGAAGCGGAGCAGGGCAGGGTGGGGGAAGCTATCTAGGAAGTGAGCTGTTACCAGATGCCCAATCTATTGATCAAATCTTGATCTTGGACTTTCTAGCCTCGAGATCTCTACCTAGTCTATGGTATTTTGTTAGAGTAGCCCAAACAGACTCAGTCAGGTTCTTTCTGCCATAGCATACTATATCAAGAACTTAAAATCTGGGAAATATTTTAATTAAAAACCCAGCAGAAAGCAAAATAATACTTAAATGGGAGGCAAATGTTGTAGGGAAAATTTAACTGTTTTACTTAGCTCAGCCCCAAATATTTAGCCATAAAATGAGGATAGGTCTCAAATATGACCATGAGTTTATTTGTTTGTTTGTTTGTTTGTTTGTTTTTCTGGAAAGGAAGTTTGATGGAATAATAAATTGATATATGAATTATTATTTCTATTGATTCATTGATTCAAATTGTAATGATGTGGTAGAAATTAGTTGATAGGACTGAGAAAAGAGAATTTTACTAAGAATATCACCAGCAAAATCTTTAATACTGGCTATCAAAATATAAGTAGAAGACAACTTCCATGAATGTTTGATAAGCAAGCAACACAAAATTTTTGTGTATACCTTTTCAGCTGACAAGACAAATTAGCATTTATTATACAATGCATCTTCATCTATAACAGTACCTCTTACAAAACCCAGAAGAGTTTCAGTTAAAAATATCTTGATCCTTGGGGTGCCTGAGTGGCTCAGTTGATTAACTGTCAGACTTAAACCCAGGTCATGATACTGCAGTCTGAGTTCGAGCCCCATGTTGAGCTCTGTGTTGACAGCTCAGAGCCTGGAGCCTGCTTCAGATTCTGTATCTCCCTCTCTCTGTCTGTCTATCCTCCATTCATGCTCTCTCTCTCTCTCTCTCAAAAATAAATAAACATTAAAAAAATAAAAACATCTTGATCCTAAAGAAAATAATATGAAACTTTTCCAATCCTTCATTATTTATTTTCTCAAATATTTTTATCTGTCTAGTAATTTTGAGAAACAGAGATCTTGATAAATTCTACCTCATCTGCCAGCTCCCACCTCCCCACCTCCCCCACCTCTGTATTTTAGTTCTAGAAATAAAGAAATAGAACTGGTCCATTTACTGTCAAAACTGAGAAATTTAGCAGAACTTGAGATATAAAAAATATGTTACATTTCATGCTCAGACTTAACCAAAACAAACATAGGATTGAATTAATTCTCCATTTTGTTCTGAGGGTGTATGTGTATATATGCATGACTACAGAAATAATGATGTAATTAGATTTGTGGTTTAGCATTTTCAAAGGCTTTTATTTGATAGATACACATAAATATATACAAAAGATATTTTGCATAAATAAGGGTAAAAAAATCACAGTAATGGAGTCAAGCAAATCTAAGCAATTATGAGAAGATTAAATGATTTACTTGTAAGGAATTGGTATTATATGATCAGGGATCATAACTCTCATATGAATTATTAATGATTGATTTATTTTAAAGCCAGAATGATGTTTTTGCCTGTTTAGGAATAAGAGAGGAATATACATAGATTGAAAATAATTATTTTAGAATGTTTAATAGTTTGAAAAAGAAAAGATTTCAGTTATGGACCACAGAGATTGACTTTTGCAAGTGAAGGACAGAATGGTTCAGAGATAGGGTGAAATTAACAAAATTTTATTTAAAAAAAAGCAAAGTGTAGTAAGTTACATTTGCATAGTAGAAGCCACTGAATAATTTTACTTAAAGAAAAATAAGACATCTTATCAATGATACTCAAAGATACTAAGTAACTCATGCATCTCTACTTCATCTCACATTGAATGGGCCTGGCTTCAAAGGCAATATTACATTGGTTAAATGAAGCTTGTTATAGAAAAATAATAGTGGTCAAAACTGCTATTTGGGGTTTCAACAATAAAGTAGCAGGCAAATTATTCCATAGGCTGATTTTCTCTATTCTATCTCATGCTGAATAAAAGCTGTACCCACAAGCTGTCCTTTGTGGCTATGTGGAAATTGTATTTGAATTTCATCATGAGTACTTGCTCTTCAACTACTCACATGCATAATTCTGGTTAGATTGGAGAATTTAGTGCAGGACTGGTGTGTGTGTGTCTTGTGTGTATGTGTGTACACACTCCCTGAAAGGAGTCGTGTCCATGGCACTAATTTAAGGGTTGGATGGAGGGGTGTAACATGGTAGGAAAAGGGGGGAAAAAAGGAAAGGGAAATGAGGCTGTATAGCCTGGAGTATGGATAGAATCAAAACCTACCTACCAGGTCACCTTTGAAATTACAAGCAGCCCTGCGGGAAGAGAGGAGGAGGAACTCAAACTGGTGGCAAGGGCAATAGTGGGAAATGGTGTCACTACCAAGGGCACCTTCACCAGGTCCCCTTCCCCCTGCTAAACTGCTGCAGCAGCCAGTGACATCACCAACTCTGGCATAACAAAGGATTTCTAGATTAGCCATTTGATTGCATTGATCAGCAAATTCAATACAACACTGGCTTATCTGACTTTGAATACCTACCTGCCTTAATCAACCAATGTTTTAGCTTGAGTGACTGGCCATGCTCATTAAAACTGCTGAACCAGCAGTGATTGTGCATTTTTTCCAATGATTTGAAAGAGGCTGTGGATAACTCAGTATGACAAGTTTGTATCACACCTGGGTCTTGTTGAAGAGATGAGAGTATTTTTACATGACATAATTCATAAGAATATGTTAAAGTTGGCTTTTATAGTGAGTGAGATGAAGAAATGCCCAGGTTTCTGGTCAATCATATTAGATCAGTTTGTGTTGCTGGGGACATAGTCTGCCTGGCTGGAGAAACAAAATTATAGGATAAACTGTCTAAATTGAAAGAAAAATTAATCTGAGCTATCATTTACAAATAATGATCAAAATTAGAACCTCTTTTTTTGTTCAAACGTGGGAGTAGTATTGGTTTTGAGGGCTTGCATGAGACCCCATGCTCAGAAGAGCCTCACACTGCATTGAATGTTCTACTCTTGCTATTTTGAAATTCTTAATTTTCCAACAAGGGACTCCACATTTTAATTATGCAGTGGGTTCCATAACTTTCATAGCCGCTTTTGCTGGGAAGCTGGAGGATCTTGATATTGAAACCATGCTCTATTTCAAATTACAGTCTCTAAAATGATGGAGTTGGCTTCAAAATCTATATGAAAATCTATGCCACTCCATCCTGGCCTCTACCTATCTGTACTTATAAAGGTAAACATATGATCTTCTATACTTAAAAAGGTAAATTTTAGGGTCTTCTGATCCATATTTGAGGAAAAACAAAACAGGAATTATGAATATAAAACTATATTAAAATAGTTCCTTTACATTTTATAGTAACAGTTCTTTGTTTGGCAGAATACCGGAGATAAAAGTTATACAACCTGGGCAGTTCACATTCACTTTCCCTGTACTAAGTAGGGAAAGTGGTTATTGCGTTTTCCAGGAGATTGAATTGTTACAATTACATTGCATGTTATAATAATATTTAAATAGCTTCTAATGTTTGGCAGGCATCTATCTGTTTTTTTTTTCTCAAGAGTTTGTGAATGTTCTGCCTTAGAACACTAGGTAGCAAGATATGGAGTACTGGGCAGTCTTTAGGAAAGGTGTTTCTTTGACCTATACATACCAGACATCATTCCTTTAAATTAACAAATGGAATGACAGTCTTTATTTTCATGTTAAGAAAACAACTGGGCAGCTTTCCTGCTAAAGCCAAACTTCCAATGGTTTCCTAATCTGCTTGTAATAAAATCCAAACTCCCCAGTTCTGTTAAGTGATCCCTGTCTACTTCTTGGTCCTGGTACTTTTGCATTTGATTTCCTACCTCATGGAAACTCATACAGTTTCCAAATTATGCTATACATTGTTTCCTAGTTCACAAAAGATTCAAAGATTTTCAAGGCTGTTTTCTTTTTCCACCACATATCTGCCCTCCAAATGTGGCGTACAGATGCTTTCTCTTCAAGTCTAACATGAATGCATTCATTCAACTAATATTAATTAAGCCCTTCATTTCCTAGAACTGTTAGACACACTGATTTTATAGTGAGGAAACAGTGAAGTCCCTGTTTCATGGAGCTTATATTCTAGTGATTAAGAGATTAATATAATAAAAGAATTAATATAATAATGTCTGGCAGTGATTAGTGGTATGACAGAATCTAAATCAATCAAAATAGAAGGTGATATTTTAGATTGATGACTGAGATGGATTTTCTGAGATGGTAAAACTTAAGTCTGAATGTAGAAAATGTGTCCATTAAAATAACAGAGAAAGGAGCATTCCTGGATTAGGACACAAGAGAAGAGATCTAGAGATAAAACTACAAGAACTCCTATGTGGTCAGAGGGGCGTGAACACAGGTAAGAAGGGCTAGGGAAGGTAACTAGAGATCAGACCATGTAGGAATTGGTAGGCTACAAAAGGACTTTAATTTTTAGTCTGTTGTTTTTTCAATGTTTATTTATTTATTTTGAAAGAGAGAAAGTGTGAGCAGGGAGGGGCAAAGAGAAAGGGAGAGAGAGAGAATCCTAAGTAGGCTCCATGCCCAGCGCCGAGCAGGGCTCGATCCCACAATAGCGAGATCATGACCTGAGCTGATATCAAGAGTCAGACACTTAACTGACTGAGCCACCCAGGCCCCCCTAAATTATAGTCTTAAGTGAGATGGGAAACCACTGATGGGATGAGAGTGGAGTCATTACATGATCTTTTTAGGTTTCAGATGATGCCTCTAGCTTCCCTAAGGAGAATATACAGTAGAGAAAAGAGTGGTAGCAGAGAGACCAGGTAGAAATTAGTTCCTTGCAATAATCTAGAGCAGAGATTCACATGGCTTGGATAAGATGAGGGTAGTTAGTTTTGTAAGAGAATTCACTGATGTGAAGTGTAAGAGAGACAAGCGTTATGGATGGCCCCAAGCTTTTTGCTTGATAAACGGGTGAATGATTGTAACATTTACTGAGGACGAGATGAAAGATGGGGAAGATTTGTGGGTGGTGGAGAGAGGTATTATACAGTTCAGTTGAGAACATGGGAAGTTTTGTACGTTGTTGCAGAGACTTGCTAGATGCTTACCAAGACCATCCTTTCTTTCTTGGAATACAGGAATACTATATTATTCAGCCTCCTTAGTATCTAGATTGAGACCATACAATGTGAGAAAAAGTCATGTAAACCACTTCTGAGTTATCTATGTTTGCTCTTTCTTTGTTTCTGTTCTGAAACCCTGGAAGTGAAAGACTGAATATGAAAGAGACAAAGTATGGAAGGGGGTCCTTTGTGGAGGAGAACTACTCAGGAGGGCCACTCGAATCTATGCAATATTGTATTAGAATTGTTAACAAGACAGAAACCACACAGTAATATGAACAAGAAATATTTATTAAAAAGACTTGTTAACTTAGAAATAAAGAATTATTAACTTAGAGAACCAGAGAAACAAGTGTGGCTAGAAAGAATTAAGAGAATGATAGAGAATATAGGAATAGCAAGAATAACTTCTATCCCTTGGGCTGAGATAGAACACCCAAAGAACAGCCTTCTTCCTAGGACTAAGATACAGAAGATTATGACTTTAGTTCACTGAATGTTAGAGGAGTAGCTATGGTGCTGCCGTGGCAGAATGTGATGGAAATCCACAATCTGGACCTTCCCAGAAATATGGCCTTTAGGGTGCCAGGAAAGGCTGTTTGTAGCAATGTATCTCACTGAAGGCACTTTGCTATTAAAACCACCCAAGGGAGTTGCTGGAGAAACTTCAGGCTTCTGGTTGTTGCTTATCGCTATTCACATTGGTAGCTATAGGCTGGAGAAGCTCCCTACACTTCAGGACATGAGTACGGGAAATGCCATGGGCACTGCAAAAACCTGCTAAGAAGAACTCATTGGAATTTCGGAATTACTTCCTCCTGTAACATCTCACCGGTGTCTTTAACTGAAAAAACTTAGCATCATACCCACTAGCAAAGGAAAAATAAAGGGCCTTGTTCTATTTTCATATATCAACAAATTAATGTTCAACTTGGAACTGAGAGAGAATAAAGTAATAATAGAATATTTTTCCATTGTCTTCTGACTTGCTAGGTTCAGAAACCTAGGTTCAGAAGTTGGCTCTAAATTTTTCCTTGTCTCTCTGAATGTAATGTTATTTTTTTTTCCCTTTGGCTGTTTTGAAGATATTCCCTTTGTCTTTTGTTTTCAGCAGTAAGGTATGCCTAGGAAGTTTTTCTGGAAGCTAGGGTGGTATTTATCTTATCCTTATTAGTGTTTTTTGGGCTTCCAAATTTATGAATTTTGGAAAATTCTCAGACATTATATCTTCAAATCTTTTCTTCTGAGAATAGTCACCCGTATATTAGAGTGTTTGATATTGTCCCACAATTTGGATAATCTTTTTCCCTTTTTAAAAAAAAAACATTTTGCATTCTTTTTTTCTCTTTACATTTCAGTGTGGATAATTTCTATTGCTCTATCTTCAAGTTCTTTGATTCTTTCCTAGTGTATGGAGTCTCCAGATGATTCCTTAGAAGATATTCTTTATCTGTAGTACTGTGTTTTTCAGTTCTAGCACTTTCTTTTCTTTCTCATAATTTCTATCTCTTCTACTGAAATCACCCCTCTAATTTGCATGCTGTCCATCATTTCCATTAGAGCTTTGAACACATTAGTCATATTTACTTTAAATATCTTGTCAGGGTGTTCCATACATCTTTGTTATACCTGAGTTTAGTTCTGATAATTGTTTTGTCTTTTCTGAGCATGTTTTCCTTGCCTTTTCTTTTTTTTTTTTTTTTTAATTTTTTTTTTCAACGTTTATTTATTTTTGGGACAGAGAGAGACAGAGCATGAACGGGGGAGGGGCAGAGAGAGAGGGAGACACAGAATCGGAAACAGGCTCCAGGCTCTGAGCCATCAGCCCAGAGCCTGACGCGGGGCTCGAACTCATGGACCGTGAGATCGTGACCTGGCTGAAGTCGGACGCTTAACCGACTGCGCCACCCAGGCACCCCTTTCCTTGCCTTTTCTATGCCTTGTGATTTTTTTGCTGGAAGTTAGACATAAAACAGTAGAGATGGAGGTTAATGGCCTTTATGCATTAAAATGCACACAAATGAAAATGTGCGCAAATTCTGCCAGTCTTTTGTTTTATTTATTTACTTAGGTTTTTAACTTTTATTTGTTTTTGAGACAGAGAGAGACAGAGTGTGAGAGAGGAAGGTGCAGAGAGAGAGGGAGACACAGAATCTGAATCAGGCTCCAGGCTGTCAGCTGTCAGTGGGGTTCAAACTCACCAATCATGAGATCATGATCTGAGCTGAATGAAGTTAGACACTTGACTGACTGAGCCACCCACTTGCTCCAGTTCTGCTAGTCTTTTAATGCAGGCTTTGAGTTAGTCTAGATACGATTTGGGCTGGGTTTGAATTTGTTGTTGCTATAGGTCACCATTTTGTACCACCACTGGCTTCAATTTGAGTAGGTGTTGATTTATCAAAATAGTGTCTATTTAGTGTTGAAATTAGTGTTTCCTACTGTGCTGTGCTTCCAAGTGGCTCCCTTTGTTCTTTCCTTTTCCTCTCCTGTTTCTCTTCTAGCAGTATTCTGTTGGCTTTGAAGGTTGGTAGTTTGGTGGCAGAGGATCTGAGAGTGTGTTTTTCATATTATTCTGCTTAGCCTCTGACAAGGAAGCATTGTGTCTCTGGATCTTGGGGAATGGTCTTCTCAGTTCTGCCTTTCCCTCAGCTGTGGTTGTGAGTCTATCTCACAACCCTGCCCCTCTCTTTTTTCCCTCCTGTTCTTTTTTCCAGCAACAATGACTTTTTTGAGTTTTTACAACAGCAGCACTTGTTATCTTTTCCCTCACAATTTGAGGGTTTGTTCCATACTGGAGATGGAGAAGGATCTAGGCAGAATTTCTTATCCCTCCAGAGTGACTGCTCTTCCCCTTGTTTAGCTTCACCACAGTGGATAATTTTTTAGTATTTTCAAACTTACTTTCTGCTGGTATCTGTGGGGAAAGAGCCTGTTAGAGGGTGTGGACCTCCCAATTGCTGCTGCTTTCAGGGTTACATACTGTCCCGTTAACTCATACTTGGCTTGACCAAAATTACTAACTCTTCTAGCTTAACTCTTTACACGACTGTTGCTTCTGTCTGGCATGAGAACCTGCTTGTAACACTTCTGTCTCATAGGCATCAACCCTTTTTAGATTTTAGAACGGTTGTTTGCTTTCCAACTTAAGCTCTCCAGAAGGTTCAGAAAATGCACGGATTTGAAGTTAGTTTGGCTCTTTTTTGTTGCAAGGGTTAAAGTGACTCTTCTTCCATTTCTGTGCCCTGGGCTGGAAGCCCAAAATTCCATATGGCAAGTTTTTAAATAAGCAATATATACCTAACATGAATAGCATAGATCTCTAAATATAGGTGAAAATTCAATTTGCTAAATAATACATATAGTATGATAGAGACTATATCATTTTAAAAACACACAGAGCAATATAAGATAGAGTGTATGTATACATGCATATATTAGAAGTGTAAAACAGACTGGAAGAATCCATAGCAAATTTATGATAGTGATTACTCCTGAGGAGAATGTAATAAAAGGAATTTCAACTTTATCTGCAATATTCTATTTCTTTTATTTAAGAAAAATCACTTTAAAATGTCCAACTACCACATGAAATGAAGTATCCCCAAGGCCAAAAGCATCATCTATTCCTTATGATGTGCCACTATGAGCTTAATTAGCAGCTCAGCTATGGCAGCCATTCTGCAGGCAGACGATAGACAGTTGTCTTTAATACTCCATAGTGTTGAAGCTATTCCAACTTTCTACAGCATAGACCATATGAAAATTTCATATTTTTTTTTATTTTATATATCACTTCGAGCTCAGCAGTACCCAAATGAATCTCATACTTTTTCAGATTCCAGAAAGGGCAGTAAGAGAACATTTTTTTTCTTAAGTGCATACCATAATTATACATAGCATTATGTTAAATTACTGAAAGAGTAATCTTATTTAATTTTCACACCAATCTTATGAAATAGATATAATTATTCCCATTTTCTTGGCAAGGTGAGTGAGACCCAGAGAAGTTAAGTAACTTGTTGAAGCTGAAGATGTGAGAAAAGATAGAACGTGGAGTTTATAAGATCCACGGGAGCCTGAAAACCTAATTAATCCTGAGGCAAGGGAGGCATCTTTAAACGATTAGAAAGAAAAGGAAGCATTTTCAAGGAGTTAGAGTGGTTACAAAGAGCGTAACCAATGCTCAAAGGTATATCAGTCCGAGTCTAATGTACTAAGGCAGAATATAAACATAAAAATCTCAGTAATGTGGTTGACACTGGGATATACTACCCAGAAAAATCTTCAGTAAGGTCTTTTTTTGATCCTGCTGCTGGGCAAGCCTCAGGGATTGACTCTGCTGCAGGGACCCCTTAAAACATAATTATAAATATTGAAAATTTACAGATGTCAAGAAACTGAATTCTTAATTCCTTTTTCTGAAGAGGCTAGTAAGCCCAGTCATTTTTCTCTCCTTTTTGGAATGCTGAGGATATATGTTTAATGAGGTGAAAATGACTATGATGATGATGGTGGTGGTGGTGGTGGTGATAAACATCAGAATCAGTTGGAAGGCTTGTTAAAATACAGATTGTTGGGCCCCCCCCACAAAGCTGGTCTGAAGACCTCACTTGAGAACTACTTTTTTTAGGATATCTTAATTCTCTCACTTGTCTCATATACAATATGTGACATATTACTTCCTTACATAGTGTGATATTGTGACTTACAATGAGAAATATACATTCGGTCTTTGTCTCTTTGTCTGACACTTAGCTCCTAAAACCCTTGGATTTTCTAAGTGGTAAGAGCAACAGAGGTAATGTTTTTTATGTTAATGAAGTGACTTTTAAGCCACTTAAGGATGTGGCTGGTTGCCAAGAGAACAAATCATATGATTGGAGGCTTGAAACTTTTAGTCCTACTCCCTGACCTCCCGGGAGGGGAGAAGGGCTAGGGATTGGACTACTTGCCAATGGCCAAAGAATTAATCAGTCATGCCTGTGTAATGAAGCCTCCAAAAAAATCTAAAAGGATGGGGTTTGGAGAGTTCTCAGGTTGGTGAGCATGTAGATTTTTTTGGGGAGGTTGAGACACTCGGAAACGTCAAGAAAGCTCCATGCTCTTTTCTTATATTTTGCCCTGTGCATCTCTTCCATCTGGCTACTCCTGACTTATATCCTTTTATAATAAACCAGTAAGCTAGTTAAGTTAAATGTTGCTCTGAGTTCTGTGAGCTGGTTCTAGCAAATTAATCAAACTTAAGGCAGGGGTTTCTGGAATCTCCAATCCATAGCTAAATGGTCAAAAGCACAGGTGATAACCTGAACTTTCAACTGCCTTCTGGGAGGAGGAACTCTTGTAGGACTGAACCCTCAACTTGTGGGATCTGGAGCTTTCTCCAAGTAAATAGTATAGCAATTCAGTTGAATTGTGGGGCACACAGCTAATATAGAATTATTGATATGAGGGGAACCCTCCTACCCTACACAGTTGAATTGGGTCCAGAATAATCTTTTTAAGACAGAGCGCCAATGCCAATCAATGTATTAACACATTCCTGATGTTTTTTCTGAGAGGTAAGTAGAAGTTTTTTCCCATGACTGCTTAAATGTCTTGTGCATTCTCTGGAATGTATATTCCCCACTTTAAAGACCATATAATATAGATTTGCTGATGCTAGGTCTCCAGAGAGTGCTCCACAGGAAAACTCCTACGTTTTCTACAGCCACTTTTTCCCTCGTGGCATCCTGTATTTTCTCTTTGTAACCACTTTCCCTAAAAATGCTTCCTTCTTTTTCTGATCATTTGAGGATGCTTCCCTTTCCTCAAGATCTTAGCTTTCCATGCTCTTGTGGGTGGGTTAAGTTTTGGCTCCTGCTGAGTCAGCACAAATGCCAGGGAGGCCCTCCATGCTAGGTTACTGTTAAATGTCAGATACATTTCAAAGAAATCAGATTAATTTCCTGCTGAAACTCATATATTGCCTTCATAAAAAATTGTCGTTCCTACTCTTAAGTTTGACTTTACCTAAAACAAAAATTAAATTTTTCACCTCCTTCTGGGTTTCATTGCAGACCCACTTCCATTAATGTGATGAGAAAAAAGGACCATGTCCAATAGATACTCACTGCTAAAAGTCTACATTCTTGTTGTGGAAAAAAAGGTTCTGCATATTAAGCCCTTACATAGCCATAGGTGACAAAATCAGTAGTATGTTGTAAGAAAAGTATTAATCAGTAACTAGTAAACATATCACCATTTTAGTTCATAACAAGTTTCAGAAATCAGAAGAGGGCTGCATATGGGCAAGCAAAGCCCTAAGAGGATCTTCAAAATATGGAATTGTAGCACTGGTGGTATTCTCAGGATCTCCTCAAAGGGAAGATACAAAACGTTTTCTCATAATTATTTTGAATTACTCTTTTTCAGCAGTATTTAGTTAAAGATATCAGGGAGTGGGGGGGGGGTGCCTCAGTGGCTCAGTCGGTTGAGCGTCCGACTTCAGCTCAGGGCATGATCTCACGGCTGGTGAGTTCGAGTCCCTTGTCGGGCTCTGTGCTGACAGCTCAGAGCCGGGAGCCTGCTTCCAATTTTGTGTATGTCTCTCTTTCTGCCCCTACCCTTCTCACACTCTGTCTCTCTAGCTGTCAAAAATAAACAAACATTAGAAATATAAAAAATTAAATAAGATATTAGGGAATGGTGGATGATTAAGAAAGAATAAACAACTTTTATTGGAACCTTAAAAATAATAATTTTCTTTAATCATTGCATTTTTATTTAGGAATATTGAAATGTTAAAACTATATTATGGAAGAAACCAAACTTAAAATTCAACAAAATTGTCTCTGCTTTTATCTAAATAAGTTAGATAAATTTTGTCATTGATTTATACTGAAGATTCACCTTTGAAGTAGTAGAAAGGGCAGTGAATAGTTGTAGCTATAATAAATTAAATTCATGTATTTTAAAGTACTGTTAACTTTTTTTTTTACCTTTAACATTTTTATTTTTATTATTTTTTTTAAATTTTTTTTTTCAACGTTTATTTATTTTTGGGACAGAGAGAGACAGAGCATGAACGGGGGAGGGGCAGAGAGAGAGGGAGACACAGAACCGGAAGCAGGCTCCAGGCTGTGAGCCATCAGCCCAGAGCTTGACGCGGGGCTCGAACTCACGGACCGTGAGATCGTGACCTGGCTGAAGTCGGACGCTTAACCGACTGTGCCACCCAGGCGCCCCACATTTAACATTTTTAAAACAACTCTTAAATTGTGGAAACAACTCTACTTTTTTGTGTGGTATAAGCCAGATACCAAATGCTTTTGGAATTGAGTGAATGGACCAATCCAACCAAGGAAAGCCAAAAACCCCTGAGTTTCTGAAACTTTTATTATACAACAGAAAAAGTGAAGGGGACCATTTATCAATGATGACTTTGCCTCCTTTTCTCCTGTTATTCTTGCTTATCCAGGAGTCTGTGTGTCACAATAGAATTTTATATACTTGTTGTGAATTAAAATGGTGATATGTGTAGTACTTACTGATTAATACTTTCCTTACAACATACTTCTGATTTTGTCACCTATGGCTGTGTAAATCAATAGATTTTTTTATGCTATTTTAAATATCATGTTTCAGAACTTAATCTTTATTACTAATGCCCTCAAAAATAATAATAATGAATAAAAAGAAAAAAACAGGAAAAGAAAATGAAAAGCCCTGCCCAAATCCATTTCCTCTCTTTGTAGAGCTCCTGGTGGGACATCTGTATTCAGGTCACCCATGGTCCCTCTCAACTCTCTACTTTGCAGAAGTACCTGCTATGCCCCTGTGCAGAAGGGCAGCACATTAAATACTGAAATGGGAGATGCTTCATATCTCAAATGAGTATCATGTCATCATTACTAGGAAACATAGGCAATAAAAATCAAATATGGATGATCTCACCTCTTTCCCATGAGCCCACCTTACCCTCTGACTGAATTGATTCACTTCTGTGTCCCGTCTACTACGGTTCTTGCCTCGCATAGGCCAGTGCTGAGAGTGAAAAGTCTCTTTGCTTGGCCCTGCTGTTAGTTGTGAGCTCCTATCTATAGTCAAGACCATTAGCATGTCTTAACGGTTTTACTTTTCTGAAGAGCTAAGAATAAAATGTAATTAGAGAATCATTTTACTGTGATCCTAAAACCCATATTGTACTGTATGGAGGAAATATGCAATTAACTGAAAGATGAAGAAAAAAGAGCCACAGAGAAAACTTATTGTTTCTTAAATGTGGGAAACTGACAACAAAAAACACAATGTGTTCATCCATTTCTTAAAAAAAAAAACCGTCTTGGAACTTTTTTTTAAAGTTTATTTATTTTTGAGAGAGAGAGAGACAGCATGAGTGGGGGAGGGAAAGGATAGAGGAATAGACAGAATCCCAAGCAGGCTCTGCACTACCTGACCTGAGGCTTGAACCACAAATCATGAGATCATGACCTGAGCCCAAATCAAAATCGGATGCTTAACCAACTGAGTCACTCAGGCACCCTTTAGCCACTTCACTTAATTCCAGATGAACTAGGAACAGCCTGTAGGACCAGACAGTAAGAAAGTACTAAAAATAAGTAAAGGATAGGGTATGTCAAAGAGACCCAGGAGCCAACCTGAAAGAGCTCCCAATGGCTGAAGCTCAGTTTAAAACAACAACCACAAAGAACAACTTTGTATATGACCTGAAGTATAAAATAAATATGCATGAGGCCATGTTGATATAATTAAATGATTGAATAAATAAGTGGAAGAGACAAATTTCCTTACAAAATAATTCCAAGTGATATATGTAAATGCTGCCTACCAGCTGGTAGAGCTTAATCCTCCCCCACCCCCTACTCTTGAGTATAGGATGGACTTAGTATTTTCCTTCCATAGAATAGATATGAAAAGGAATGAGGCAGAACAGAGGGAGTTAACTTTACAGTGGAGAAACCTGGCAACAGAACCTTAACAAAGTAATCCAGGTTAACATCACCAATGACAGCATGTGGCTATTGTATATCCTTGATATGATGGGATGAGAAAGACTTTTCAACTTTGTACAGTATTCTTTCCCCAAAACCATAATCCAAGTCTACTCATAAGAAAATAAATCAGACAAACCCAAATTAAGGAAAATCCTACAAAATACCTGATTGGTATTCCTCAAAACCTTCAAGATCATGAAAAACAAGCAATGACTGAAAAGCTATCACCAACCAGAGGAAAGCAAGGAGACATTACAACTAAATGAAATGTAGCATTCTGGATTGGAACCTGAGATGGGATAGAAAAAGTACATTAATTGACAAACCGCTGATATTTGACTAAAGGTTGGGACTAGATAGTAGTTATGCAATATTGGTCCTTGATTTTGACAAGTATGCCATAATAATTAAGATCTTAAAATTAGAGGAATATTTAGGAACTCTCTGTACTATCTTTGCAACTTTTCTGTAAACTTAAAATTATTCCAAGTAAAAATTTTATTTAAAGAAAAACAAAACAGAAGTAAAACTCTTAAGCCATGGTCTTATGATTTTGTCCATTTTTTTAAATGTATGTTTTATATTAAATATATATATATAAATCTATCTATCTATATATATATATATTTAAATGTTTTATTTTATTTTTGAGAAAGATAAAGAGCATGAGCAGGGGAGGGGCAGAGAGAGAGGGAAACAGAAGATCCAAAGCAGGTTCTGCACTAACAGCTCAGAGTCCTACAGAGGGCTCAAACTTACAAACCTTGAGTTCATGACCTGAGCCAAAGTCAGAGGCTTGACTGACTGAGCCACTCAAGTGCCCCTAAATGTATGTTACATTTTAATTAACATTTACTTAGAAAATTCAGTATGTATTTATGATTTAAAAAGCAACTTTTGCAAAGAAGAATAGAAATGAATGCTTTAATTTGGCAAGAGTTCTACATCATGAACTTACAGCAAAATATAGAAAGACAAAATATTAGATTCTCTCTCTTAAGATTAGAAACAATATATAGATGATGCTATCACCACTGTTTAACATAATATTGGAGGTAGAAGCCTCTGTTATAATGATAACAATTATCATTAATAAAACAGTAAACAAAGCCAGAAAACAGTATACAAACAAATATTCCTCATAAAAGCAGTATGAACTGTCCATTACTTACATTTTACCCTAATTAAAAATATATAATTTCTATGGAGAGAAATTTAATATTCCAATAAAAGGCATGAAAGATAATCAGAATTAGTTCCATACTTTTGGATGAAATAATTTAACTTTTTAAGATGCTGGTTCTAATAAATTATCTGTATATTAAAAGCAATCTCAATCACATTTTCAACTGAAATTTTTTAGGAGCTTAATAAAAGCTGGCAACAGAACCTTAATCAATATAAAAGAATAAAGTCAACTTTGAAAAAGTATAAATTGGGATAGAGAGATTGCCTCTCAGAAATTATGACATACTACAATGACATAGCAATACAAATTAATGTTGCATTAGTACAAAAATGTAGAAATAGTCTGAGAACAGAATGGAGAGTTTAGAGACAGAACACTTATGCATGGGGATGTTGGCAACTTAATACATAATAAAATTGCGGAAAATAAATGATGTTTTTATGCCTCACTATATGGAGATAAATTTAGATATCTAATGAAGACCATTTACAAATGGACTCCAGATGGATTAAAGACTTATACACAAAAGGTAAAACTTTTAAATTACTAGGAGCAAATATACAAAAACATCTTTGTGATCCTATTGTGGGGAAAGACATTATAAATTCCCAAACCATGAACTACAGTTTTTTAGGAGAGAATGTGTGCAAGCAGAGGAGGGGCAGAGAGAGAGAGAGAGGGAGAGAGAGAGAATCTCAAGCAGACTCCATGCCCAGCATGGAGCCCGACGTGGGGCTCAGTCTCAGATCCTGAGATCATGACCTGAGCCAAAATCAAGCATCAGATGCTTAACCAACTGAGTCACCCAGGTGCCCCAATATATATATATATATATATATATATATATATATATATATATATATATATATATATATATTTAATTGGGGTTTATTCAATGGAAAATATTGTGGACAAGTTCACAAATTGATAACAAATGTGAAAAGACATTTTCTGCTCATAAAAATACCAGGGGACTAATATCTAAAATATAAAGGATTTCCTGCAAATAAACAAGAAAAATACAATATCCACAAAAGAAAAATGGACAAAGGACACAATGCTCAGTATGGGAAGAGAAAACCTAAAATATATTAGCATATGAGGAAATGTTCAAACTCGTTAGTAACCAGAGAAGCACAATCAAAATGGCCAAAGGATATAACTTTGCACCTATCAATATAGCACCTGTGCACTGTATTTGTATACATACTAAGGTTTTGTTTTGGGGTTTATTTTTGATTTTTATTTATTTTTTTAGTGGTTCCAGGTTTAATTAAGTTATGGTACCACCTTTAAGAGAAGGTCCCATGGCAGGCAGCCTGGGCCCCAAGAAGAGCATTTGCTTTTTGCAGTAAAATAGAGGGACATAGTAAACCAGAAACTACTTACGACCCTCCTGCCTTGCTGTCTTTCACCGTCTGAAAGAAATCCAGAAGGTGGCTCATCTGAGTAGGCCTTCATTTAGGGATAGATTACCCCTACCCTCTGGATCTGGGACCCCTGGGAGCCTTTCTACCCTGTTGCTTTTCTGAAGTCAATTCCTAAAGAGGGAGAGGAGTCTAGCAGATATAGTCCCAACCAGTGACAGACAGGATGCTGGGACCTCAGAGTCCCCAGTTAAAAAAAAAAAAAACCCACTCACATCCATTTTGGAACAAGTGAAGCCAGGATAAGGTGGTATTAGAGTGGAAGTGTACATAGGAGCAATTGTTCCAGATAGCATTCTGGCAGAAAACCATCAATTAATTAGCTGCACACTCTATTAGGTAGGAGTTTACCTCCTAAATAAATATTCTAAAGGAATTTTCACACATTTCAAATGGGGAGGGTGCAAGTGGATGCTAACTAACCACAATATTAGTGTACTTGATAGTGGAGTTGGAGGGCATCCATGGCCTGGGGAGTGACCAGGTAAAAAGCAATGGAGGTTCATGCAGTTAGATACATTAGGCTAGATAGTCACACAGCGACATGGACGTCTAGTGATATAAGTATCAGATTGAGAGTGTATTATATAGCAGAATATGTAATATTTACTTGTGCTCATATATCAACAATAAACATTTTGCAAGAAAACTTCCCAACAAAAATGTATACTTTAACTATTAGGGTGATTGTCCATGGGGAAAGGAGTAGAAGGAGGCAATGGTAATAACAGGGAAAAGTAAATTTAAGAATACATGTCTCAAGGTGGAAAAGTTCAGGAAAAAGAGCAGCTTCCTCTGAGAGAACAGTGATGATGGTAGTCAATGATTCTACATTTTATTGCAATAAATAACAATGTTTGTGTTATTTCGGCTCCTATGAAACTGTGTGATGGTGAAGTATATATCATGCTATGGGTTTGCTTACTTCATTCTTAAATCCTTGAAAACCCCTGACTCATCTAGGAGGCATGATGCAACCCTCATTAAGCAGTTTAAGAAGGAAAAGAACTTTTAATTAGGTAGTTTGGACAAAAATTCTGACTCATAATGGATTATGTAAGCTTTCTGCTCTGCAATAATTTCTACTACTAAGTGAATCCATTGAGATTAGCTCTCTCAGATAGCCTAATAAATAAATGCACATATCAGAGAAGCATTCTTCCTTTTATCCATTCCTCTAATTCATTTACCCAAAAGTGACAACTCTGCAGTTTTGCAAAAGCTTGGCAAGTCCTTATTTATCTCCCTTTGATACTGTTTTATGAACATAACAGGTATTTCTTCATCTATTTGTAAAAGTCTAAGATTCCTAATTAGATTTGCTTTTTTGGTTAGAAACTCCAGAATTATCCTTTATATAACATTTGTTACATTTTTTTAATGAAAGAGATACATGCCTGTTAGAGTATTTGGTATATACATGTAAGAGGCATAGACCGGAATGTCATAAATGAAAGTGGGCAAAATTTTTTCTTTGTTTTTCAGTAATTAATCTTCTCTTTCAGTGCACAACATATTCTATTCCATTTCAGGGTATTCCTTCTGTCCCAGAAATACTTTTTTTTTTCTTTTCTGCAAAATTCAAATATCCCAATCATTGGCAAGTTTAAAGCTTAGTCACTTTGCTTTAAATACTCTGTCTTTTGGACTGTATCTGCACACATACCCCAAGCCCCACTCCAGATCTTAAATGTTTTCTCTTCGCTCTACTTTCTGTGGTGGTGTCAGGCTGCTGTCTCCTTCATGTTCTCCAGATGCAAGTATTCCATCCCATATCTTTGTTGTCCCAACTACCCATACACCAAGCCTTTCAGGGTTTTTTTCTTTTTTTTTTCCACCTCACACATAAGTGTGTTAAACCTTGTAATTTTACAATATCACTTAATATGTAGTAGTAAAAATTTCTTCTTTCCACACTATCCTTACCCGTTTATCCTCTCACGTGAATTTTGTTATCAACTTCCAAAATAACCCTTCTTAATATTTATTGAAGTTGTATTGTGCTTATAAATTCATTTGGGAGAGAGGACATCTTTGCAACATTGTATTTTGAATTTAGTTAGGATATATTTATATCCCTCAGTCAAGTTCAGTAGTTTTTGTTTGTTTGTTTTTAGATAACCAGATAACCTCTGATTGATTTCTTTTCAAGTTTTTTCTTAGTTATGTTTTTTGTGTGCACTTTCAAATGTGATTTTATTATATTTTTGTATGGATTATTTCTAATTCATATAGACACAATTATTTTCTTATGTATTTTTATATTTGTCTACCTTAATATGCTTTCTCCATAGGTTATTTTAGGTTTTTTGAGATCATTGTATCATCTAAAATATAAGTTTTTCCTATTATATGCCAATATTTTTCTTGTCATATATGTTACAGTTCGCAAATTCTTTAAAAATAATGCTCGTAGATATTTTGATCATTACTGTAATGTAATTGTCTCCAGAGATTTACAATAATATGTAACATTGAAAGTTAAGTCTAAGTAGTGATTCTTACTCACATAGCTGAATTACTAGGGATGTCTGATTTTAATTTCCCCAAAACCTTGGGAGTCCCTGGGGACGTGGTGGGTAGTGTTTATGGGAAATAAATGTAGGAAATAGGAATATATGCATAAGTCTGCTTGCTTGTTATGTTTTTAAGAGTGGAGCCGTGATCAGAATGTGTGTTTCTTTCACTTCAGAACTTTTAGCAAGCAGCCAAAGTAGATAGTTGGATTGGTGACTCTATACAGGTTGCTAGGTAAACAGTGGTGCTTATTAATCTATACAAACTAATCATTGGGCATAGAGAGATAAAATACAGATATTTACTAAAAACTAACTATGGGCCAGACATTACAGTAGATAACATAACTGTCACCAAATATTTGGAAGGTAAGTGTTGACATGTATTTTCTTTATTAATTCCTTCCCTTATATGCACACACACTCCTGAGAATTAGATACTCTTCTCTTTTCACAAAAAAACCTAACCAACCAGACAGAGTAACGTATACATTTACTTAGCTATTAATGCTAGAATTTGGGTTCAAAGTTTTCATTTTTATTTACAGTGATTTTCACTGTAAGGTAAGGATCCTGGCACTGCACCACAGTTGACTTATGATAACTAGAATATATACAGTGCTATGGTAATATCTAAGAGAAAGGAAAGAATTTCAGCTGAGGAAATTTAAGAAGGCTTTCTGTATACGATTTAGGATGCTAAAAATGATTTCAGCAGTGGATATTGGTGGATCAAAACTAAGGACATACTTCTTTTTTAATCATGATAACTTTAGAATTTCATTAGCATACATTTAGATCAAGAGAATAAGGTTGTGTTTGAGAAGTCCTTATAGCATTTGTAAAATCTGATAAATAAACTCAGCCTGATAGATTTCTGTAAACTTCCCTTCCCTTATAAATTTCTAAAACACTTAAACTGATTTGTTTCAAAAGCTGTTATACTAAGTAGTGAACCTGCTATAATTGTATGGTAAATTCAAGGCATTAACTGCTGTGTATCTGAGTCCAAAGATTCAGAAAAATGTGTGTGTGTGTGTGTGTGTGTGTGTGTGTGTGTGTGTGTGTGTTCTCATTTACCATTAGTTTCTAATTGAATATCCAGTATCCATTTTAGGTCTAAAAAGAATCCTGTAAGCAGTCCCTAATGCCATATGTTATGCATATAATTCTTGTTCCTTTCCTGATGTATGTATTGTGTGTGTGTGTGTGTGTGTGTGTGTGTGTGTGTGTGAGAGAGAGAGAGAGAGAGAGAGAGAGAGAGAGAGAGAGAGAAGAGAATAGACATAGGTGAAAGAATTTAGGCTGCATGACTGGTGGCACATTTAAATTATCTTATTTAATTCTGGATAATAAAATTCAAGAGTAATATTGATAAACATTGGTGCATGGAGAGGATTCCCTTAGTTATTGGATGAAAATAAAACCTTGCCATATGAGCAGTTTAACAAAGTTCGCATTTTATACTTCAAGAACATGAGAATCAGGGAGACAACATAGCTGTCTCAAGCATCCGAAAAACCAACAATGTAGCGGAAGAAAAACACGGATTCTGTGTGGCCCAGCAAGGCACGTGAAAACCGAAGGATAGAAATTACAGTGGAGAAAGAGAGGAATGCTGGGAACACCCTCGGCGGAAGAATGCGGGGAACGCTCGTCCGAGAGAGGCATTCTGGGAACACAGAGAAACAAGACCGGAGCGTGCTGCCAGGGAGGAATCCTGGGAATATGATTTAAAAGAGGGGGACGCCCGGAACCTACGTCCGAGGAAGAGGCGGATGCCTCAACGCTGCATCAGAGAGGGAAACCAAAAACCTTCTTTCAGAGACAGACGTGGGGTGGGGGTAGGGTGGATTCCGGAACACTCCCACAGGGATGCCGGGAACCTCCGTCAGAGAGAGGGGGATTCTGGGAACAGCCTCAGAGGAACAGATGCCAGCCACACCCATCAGCGCGTTCTGGGAGCAGGTCGTCAGAAATGCTGGGAACACCTCTCTGGGAGAGGCATGCTGGGATCACGTCGTCCGAGTGAAGAAGGCCGGAAATGTGAGGTAGGAGAACAGGACCCCAGAAAGACCTCTCAGAGAGGGATGTTGGGAACATACATCAGAGAGGAGTGGGGGGAAAAAGTTACCATGAGAAAGAATTTAAAGCTATAACCATCAGATTTGGGGGGGGGGGGGCAGGGAAGATCCGTTGACCTTATCAGGTACTGAGTTTCTTGTTATTAGAGGTACTCGAACAGAACCATGACAATAGCCTGTTGGGAGGAATTCAGTCCTTAGGTGGAAGATGGAATTCCATAATCCATGATGTCCTCTCACATTGCATCTATGATTGTAAAAAAATAAAAATCTGTTCATGATCAATTTCCTCCTTTCCAAGATGACAATTTCTATCATGCTCAGCACTGACTCAAACCTTGAGGCTTTTGCAACCAGAACCAACACCTTTTTCAAAATTCAGAGATTTTCTTCCCACTTTTATCCCCTTAGCTAACATAACTTCCTGTTTAGAAGAAGGCAGTGGGGAAGGGGGGGAGCCCAAAGGTATCATACACATCAAAGAGCTCTTGAAATATAACATTTTGATGAGTTAAGAAGTAAAGCAGTAAGAAATAAGTATAGATTAAATGTCTCTTAAAAAAATGGGTGTTAAAAATTGATGGAACAGCACCTGGCAAACCACACTGGAGATTTTGCCAAGCCCCCAATATTTGAAATATTCTTTGTTACACTTGACAAAGTCAACCCCGCTGAGTGTCTCAAAAGTTATTGCCACTACAGGTTGGCAAAGCAATCCATAAATACACGGTCCAAGTTTTCAAACAGTTTCTTCAGTTCAGAAACAAAATACAGTCCAAATCCTCAGTGAATGAGAATTTCATGGGCCTCTTCCAATTGGGAGAAATAAATTTGGAAAAACACAGCTATTAAAAATAGCATCAGTGATGTAATTATTGTTCTTCTGATGAATGAAAACCAGTTTTCATGGTATGTTGTTGTGTACTTGGTGGTGGTGTTTTACTGCAAGGGATTGTATTATTTTGTATATGTGGTTCTTTCTGAAATCACAGCATTACCATTATGGACACTATCTTCTTCCTTCCATCCTTGACCATCTTGTCTCCTCTCTCCTTTCTTGCACCTTCTGTGCTCTCCTTGCCCTATCAACTGACCCCTCTCCTATATGCCAGAGTGTCTCATCCAGGAGATGCACCTATTTTTCCCTTTTATTCTTTTCCTTTTTTGTTGCCTGAATCACAGAAGGATGACAGTAGGATATTCAGCAGCCATACTGTATTGTGAAGTGAACTTAAGGATGGAAGCCAAGCACTGAGAACGGTGATTGGTGACTATGGAGCCACCGTACCAGTCCTAGACTGACCCTTTCAAACTCCTTTTATTTGGGAAAGATACATAAATATTTCTTCATTTAATCTACTGTTGATTTTTCAGTTATATGTAGCCATATTTTATCCTGTGCATCTAACTGGTGTATCCGTGGGATCAGAGAATGAACTATAGACAATCCCTGCTTGTTTCTCAACCTCAGCCCACTAACTTATACTCTGGAAATCATTCATTGATTCTAGGAAACAAGTAACATTCTCATTTATCTGTTCTCTCTTATCACCTCTGTGACATTTACAGAAGTATTGTGATTATTAGATTATTTGTCTCACTCTTTCATTTACTATATAGGACTGGTGTGCCCAAAGAACAAAGTGACAGAGGGCCTGGAATGCAGGAGAAAATCAATATATGCTGAATTAAGTTATTAATACAAAAGTCTAAGAAAGTAGGCAACCCAGTAGTCTGTAATAGGAAAACATGGTAGCCAATAATGTGGCTTACTCACAGTGCTGACAAGACAGCGCCCGGGATGAGAACAAAAGGTGAGGAGGGAGAACCAGGAAATCAAGGGGCTACCAAGGCATCTCTTAGACAAGTAGAAAGAAACCGAGGCATTGTGGCGCACATGTGCATAGACACCTGCTTACAGGACCAAGACGGCAGCACACTCACGGCAGTCTGTGCAGAATGTTATACAGAATTGGTGCAGCCTTAGTTGGTGATTCTTTAATTCCTTCAAGGGTAAGAATGTTGGGATGTGACTGGCACAAAAGGGGGGCATTGAAAATAAAAATACCGAAATATTTTCTTAGCATTCTTAGCTCTAATCTCACTCTGCTTGCAGCAATGATAAAGTGGTAACAGAACATTCCTTTCTAGTCCATTGCCTAAGTTATCAGGGCCAGAATTCTTCTGTATGGTTCTATAAATATTAGGGTACTTCAGAATTTCCCCCTAATTCCTTTTCACCCTCCTTCTATAGACATGCTGTATACAATCCCATATATCCCATGACATCAGTTACCATCCAGATCACGTTAAATGAATGCTACAAATATGCCTCCATTCCCACTTCTCTCTAGACGCATGCCAAACCTCTAATCAATAAACACATTTTTTCCACTATGAAGGAATTTTCCCTCAAAGTCTGTTTTCAACTCAGGACTCTAGAAAAATGCTACCATATTCCAGAGTAGACACAGAAGATAAAACCCTTTGCCATTCCTGTGCCTTATATAGAATGCCACCAAACAGGCATCTTCACTAGATCCCTTTCCTGAGCTTCACACACATAGATAGAACTGCTTGTGTGCTCCAAGTGAATGTCTGAAACGGAATTCAGTCTTTCCCCTCTCACCCAACCTTCTCCTCATATGTTTCCTCTCTTGCCACTGCAAAGGCTATCACCATCCTTTCAGTTATGTCCTAGCAGAAATCTCAGAATTAACTTTGGCTTATCTGTTCCCCTCAACCCCACCTATTATCAGCTATAGAATCTTGTCATTTCTACCTTTTACATATGTAGTCTTTTCCCTACTCTTGTGTTACTACCCTCATTCAGGGCTCCATGATTGCTTATCTAAATCAATAAAGTGGACTTGAATTTTTGTTTTTTTCCAATGCATTCTCCATATTGAAGCCAGAGTAGTATTTCTAAAATACTTTTCTCTGCTTTTTATTCTGTAAAATTTTCCCACTGACCTTAAGATAAATTCCAACTCCATAGTAATGTTTATGAGTATCTTTATGATCTTCTCTCTCTGCACTTCCTCCAACCTTCCCATCCTCACCCAACGCTATGATCCAGAGCCTTCTAATATTTTGTGTGTGCTTTTCCTTCTCCTGGCTAACTCTTCTTTGATGCATAATTTGTATGTCATAGAACACTTGAAATCTACATGCTCTTCATTAATTTATTTAACAAACACATTTTGACGTATATCATATGCCCAGGTATTGTGCTGGTAAGCAAGAATAAGAAAAATACTATTCTTGTATGCACACAACTATTAATCTGCTTAAGAGGCCTATAGTAACCAATAATTGTACAAATACCTACTTATAATAACTAAATATATACACTCCCTTACATAGAGAAAGGGAATAAGTGGATCTTGACTCTGTGTGTGTGAGCGTGTGTGAAACCCCTAAAAAGACCCGTGATCTTTGTGTACAGAGCTCAGGGGAAGGGATGGAACATCCCTTGTTTTGTTTTGTTTTGTTTGTTTATTTATTTATTTATTTATTTATTTATTTATTTATTTATTTATTTTTTCCTAAGGAACTGAGGGCTTTGGTGGGGAAGGAATGGGACTAAATATCATTTTCCTCTCTTTGAGAATTAAAATTCAAGAAACTTGTCAGAGTTCACTGGGTGAAACTGCCTAATGTTCACTGGAAGGGAAAGACCTTAAAGGGGAACTCAACAGTGAGGGAACAGAATCTAGGCTGTTCACCTGGACTCAGAATTCATGAGGCTGTACTAATTCTGAAATAACATATACAGGAAGCTTGAAGCCTTGTGTGCCCAGCCCTTTTGTCATCAAGCCTGGGTTTTGGGCAACATGAGTGTAATCTTGTAGCTCATTTATGGGCTAAATGAAACCTGAGTCATAGGAACTTAACCACAGCCCTCTGTGTGTGACCCATGTTTAAAAACGATACCAGCTGGCACAACCAAATTCATACTGTAAGTGTACTACTAGGTAGGACATGCCAGTTGACTCTCCTTTTAAGCCTGGCCTTTGGAATTCCTCCTTGGACTGAGTAACCCTGGGGTGCCTGGGTGATTCAGAAATAAGAGGTCTCAAGAAAACGGCAGTTCCACAAAGAAAAGCATGTGAAAAAATAATTGTGATATTATGGTTTTTGTATTTCAAATTCGTGAAGTATATTATGTCAATTACTGTATGAATTATGAAATTTCTTATATAAAGAAAGTTACAAAGAACCACAGGCTAGTATATTTTTTCCTTCAGGAACTGGGAGACCAGAGATGTGCTTGAGCAGGGCATTGTTGTGATTAGACATGCATATAAGATGTGGAATAGATCCTGTGCATAGGATGAATTTGCAAGGGACGAGACATCTGGGAATACCCAGCATTGAAATAAATAGGGGATGGTTATTTCTCTAGTCTCCAGGTAAGATGGTTTGCAATAGTCTACTACCCTATTAAAAAAAATCACGTGCTCTCTCTGAAGAACATCTAATGTATAATGTAGTCATACAGAAAAAGAAAATAAAGCAAACAAATGAACAAACAGAAACAGAATAGAACCAAAGTAAACTTTGTATGACTCACACAAATAAGAGAATCCCTCTACTTCCCTCTGCTCTCACTCAGTTTCAAATAGAAGAGCTGTGAGGAAGCTTGTCCACACTTAACAGCAGCTATCAATGAATATAAACTTAAAGACTGATCGAATTCAACAAAACCTCCACGGTCATATATTTCAAGTCTCTCATTTGCAAAATGAGAGACTCAAATGAGAGATTCACATTCTGGGAGGAAAAGTGGCAGATCTCGAACCAGAACCCCAATCTTTTGATTTTGATTTATTGAGAATCCATTGATTTTGAAGGGGCAGGGTGTCCGAGAGTGAACCTTTACAGACCATGAAAGGAGAAAGTGCTGATCTTTTGCTTTTACAGGGGCCAGGCTCTATAGACTGTAATTGGGCAGATCTGGAACTGCTCTCAATTTCTCTGCTGCTACTGAAAGGGTAGCAGGGCTCCTCTGTTGACACTGATGATCAGGATCCTAGCAGAGGGCAGCAAGAGGTGCTTCTCTGCCCTCTCCTGAGACAAAGCATAACATGACTTCCTGGGCACAGAGAAAAAAAATCCAGCTCATTTAAAAAAAAAAGAAAGTTTTCTCTGACATTTTGCTCCCCGCCTTGCACGTTTCCCCTCTTGTCTTCATTTCTCAGTCTGACCCTCTCATCTCACCTTTGCCCGGAGGGTCAACATAACTCCATGGTTGACACTGATTTTTCTAACAGCAGCAATTTTAACCCAGTAAAAGTATCCCCAAAGCACAAAAGGTATCAAATTAAAGTGCCTCTCCAACAACTTGATACTGTGACTAATTCGCAAAGGCATAAAGCCAGGGAGGAACGTGTTGTTTTGTTCTTGGCTTTTGCAACCATGTATATGTTCATCTGCCCTTGTCTCACCTTTTAGTTTTTACGAATAATCCCTTTTAAAATGTGGTGTTTCTGAATTAAATATTCACATCAATATATCATTCCATAGTAATATTTTCATATTTTGCTCCTATAATTATCTTTCTAGATTATGGCATAGAAGTTCAAATGCATTCAAAGATCTACCTGTCTGTTATAATTTATTTGTTATTCCTTAAATTTATCATGGAAAGTTCCAAACACAATAAGAAGTACAAAGAATATTAAAATTAATAACCATGAGCACTTCACCTATGTTCAATTTTTATCTCTTATCCAATACTATTTTATCTATACTACTTTCCCTCATCCCATATTCTTTTAAAGCAAGTCCCACATATTATTTATGCTTTTATCTGCAAATATTTCAGTAAGCATATCTAAAAGGTATGGAAAATAAATAAAATCAGACATCTATGCTACCTAAAAATAAAAAAAAATAAAAAAATAAAAATAAAAATAAAAATAAAAATAAATCAGACATCTATGCTACTTAAAACAATTAGTAAGTACTTCCTATCATGTATGTCAATTATCTTAATAAATATTTAAAATTTTATTTAATGTGGATTCAAGACAGGAATATTCACTGTGATAGTTGATGTGTCTTCAGTTCTCTTCTAACCTGTAGATTGCTCCTACATTTTTTTTCATTGAAAATTATTTAAAAAACTGAATCTTTGGGCTGCAGATTGTCCCACAGTCTGAATTTTAATGATTATTTTTCCCATAGCAGTGTTTCATATTTTATTTATCTTCTTCATTTTCTAAAAATTAAGGTTTCATCAAGAGATTTAATTAGATTTAAGTTTGATCTTTTTGAAAATAGTATTTGTTTAGGTAGTATAACATACTTATACCAGGAAGTATGTAATACCTGGTTGTCTTTATTTTTAGTACTGTATTTTCTTCTCTAATATTGACTTTTCCGCAATCTAGATTATTTAACTTGTATCAATTAACATTAAAAACTCTTATGATGAACCTTAACTACTGTTTTTACACAACAGATTATATTGTTAAAACTGTCCTCTTATGCAACTACCAAAGGGGTGTAAATGATGGAGAATAGAGAAGTAGAACTGATAAGGGAGGCAATGGATTAAGTATCTTGAAGAAATTAATTGATATTTCAAATCCTAACTCTCAAGAAATAAATATGAAACTATAAAGGGTAATTCCGGGTTGGCCCACTGTATAGACCATGCCCATTGATCTAATCATAGTTCCAGCTCCTGCTTCAATTGCATCCCAAAGAGAAAATGGCTCTGTGTTGATGTCAAAGATAGAAGTACCCAATAATGTATATTTTTGAATACCTGGGTGGCTTAGTTGGTTAAGCATCCAACTTCTGCTCAGGTCATGATCTCGTGGTTCATGAGTTTGACGCCCCATTTGGTCTCTGTGCTGACAGCTCAGAGCCTGGAACAGGCTTCACATTCTGTCTCCCTCTCTCTCTACCCCTCCCCCACTCATGCTCTGTCTGTATTTCTCTCTTAAAAATAAAAATAAGCATTAAAAATTTTAAAAATTCATTTGCATCTCCATCTTGAGTCTAAACACCATAGATATTCCTTAGCTCTGAGGCATAAAAGTTGTTGAGTAGCATCTGGGTGGCGCAATCTGTTAAGCATCTGACTCTTGATTTCGGCTTCAGTCAGGGTCTCATGGTTCCTGAGATCGAACCCCACATCAGGGATTGACATTCTCACTCTCCCTCTATCTCTCTCAAAATAAATAAATATTTAAAAAAATAGTTGATCACTAAATCATAAATAGGAATTACATATAAATCGCTGCTGTTAAGTTTTTTTTTTTTTCTGCTGCTCACTTAAGTAAATTTACAGAACTTTTTTATATCTGATATATAAAAGTAAATCAGACAAAAAGCAGAGGTAGAAAAATAAATTACATCTACTGCAAACACTGTGTAGTTGTGTGCCTGAACCATTCATTTCACTTCCCTGGCCCACTACCTTTGTATAAAAACTATAATAATTCTTTTCCTACATAGTTTGAGAATGAGACAATGAAACATATTTTAATGAAAATTGCATGAAATTTCTAGGTGGCATCATTAATATGACAAATAATTCATAGACTACTGAATGCTGTAACAAGAATACATTTTAATAGCAGATTATTTTAACAGTGAAGAAATTAAAGTTTAAATTAAATTAGATGTCCAAGGTCTTATTGCTAGTTTCTGAAATGTAAATTTTGCCCTCTTCTATTTATAACTTATAAATATTGAGTTGCAACTATGTCCCCACAATCTAGAACATCTAATGAAACTTATCTGCAAACATTATAAAATTCTAAAGAACTATAATAGAATATATACAGACACAGCTATCTCTTAAAATGACTCTCATGACTATTACCAAGGCTGAAAAAAGACAAGAGAAATAGTGACAGCTAGCAATGAGTATGTCTCTCTTCATCCATTATAATCCCTTAGTGAGGAAAAAAGATGGGAACCGATCCGGTGATACATATTTTCCCATCAACAAAATAGTATATGTAACTATATTGTTATCCTTGATTTGTGGGTTTAATTTAGCTCTTTAACAACTGGAATATTCCTTGTATTTTTGCTGATTTGTTTTTGGCTTTTCTTTTTTGTCCAGCTTCTTGGATTCACATTTATGGCTTAAAATATCCCATTCGAATATTAGTAAAGGTATCATTTATTGGCTACCTATGTGTCTGCCAAAATACAAATTAAGTGAATGTTGGCTCTACACGAAATATCTAAATGGTCAGCTGTTTTCAATATTGCAAGGTAGTTACCCAGTCACCCCCACTTCCTTCATAAAATACAGCTCTCAATGGGTAAGTGAAGTCTTGCATTAGTATATTACAATCATTTCTTAATGGGATATAAATCTTTTGGTTTTGAAATACCATTTTAAAGTTGTCATTAAAACATGATAGATTACCAGTTCTTAAGACATTTAATGACTCAGTGTGAAATTGACCCAGTTGCCAGGTTGATAAGGGAGCAACCTATTTATATCTCCTTAATGAACATTAAATGTCTTTCTGGAGTGATGAAGTAGGGGATAGTAATACAAGAGGTCTGAAGATGGCAAAGGAAACGGGGCATTCTTGTAAGGGTCACCCCCTCCTCTGGGCTCCCACGGCTTTGTGTGCCACAAGTAGGACCTAGTACCTTGATCATCTATTCCAGGAAAGGTAATTTATACCAGAGAATAGGTAAAATATCTCTAATTTCAAGTAGGTTACACCAGCCTACCATTACCATAATATGAAACCTAGGTAATATTTTTAAATATTTTCCCCTTATTCCTATATACAATGAAACATTAAGTTCTGTCCATACTACTTCCATGATATTCCTTATATATTTTTTCTTTCAATTCTCACTGCCACCTGCCACAAAGCAGTTATTTAGCTCTGCTCTGTACCTTTACTGCAATCTTCTTTTTAACTAGTCTAATTCCTATCTCTCCCATCCCATCCATTTTAAATAAAACAGCCTGATATATCTAATGCCTGATATTGACATTGGTCGCATCAATCCTTGCATAAAAACTTTATATTAATTCCTCACTGTCTAAAGAGGAAAATCCAAATTCTTGACAATGCATTTGAAGTGATTATACTTTTCTAGCCTCATTTCTCTCCATCTTCTTACATACTCTAAGATCTAGATCAGTGTATAAAACTGTTTGCAGTTATTGTTCAAACATGCTTGAGGAATATGCAATTTCCATCTGTAGTGGTGGCTAACCAAGATGGTGATTCACTAACAGAGAGGGATGGGCAAAGAGGATCAGATCCGTTTCTCAAGAGGTGTATCCCTTCTTCATATCTTACAGGTTCTGCTTTCCTCTTCTATACTTCTCCCTTTCTTCAAATTTTCTCTATCCCTGCAATATACAATGATCTTCCCTCCATTTCTTTCCATCCAAATGTGGGACTCACCTTCAATGTTCCATTAAAATAAATATAAAATACAAATTGCTTAAAATTTAATTTTTAAACTGTGTTATAAATCATATTCCTGAAAATTTTAATAGAGAACACTGGTTGTTCACCAAAATCTGCTCCCTATTTTGGGGCCTCATCTAGGAGGCATTTTCCAGCATTTAGGCCTAGCCTCATGACTAAGTATCTTTAAGGAAGGTAAACAGATAATGCTATATGCCATTTACAAATCTATAAAAGCTTTTAGGTGTGTTCCTCTTTAAATACTCTTTCTGTGTTCTTTCTTGTCTGCTAGGAAAATGACAATGGCAGAGCCACCAGATAGAAGGAGTTAGGGGATCAGTATTAGTATCAGGAAGGTTTCTCCAGAGAAACAGAATAAGTAGGACATGAATATATATAATCATATATATGTGTATATATCATATATATGTGTTGACATATATATGGAAATGAAAAATATATAAAGATATTTATTTCGAGGGATTGACTCATGTGATTGTGGGGCTTGACAAGTCTGAAAGTAGTAGGGTAGGTCTGGAGGCTATAAACTTAGGCAGGATCTGATGCTATAGTCTTGAGGCCGAATTCCTTTCCCATTGGGGAAACCTAATTTGTCCTTAAGGCCTTTGCACTTTTAAATGAAATGTACTTACATTATGGAATATAATCTCCTTTATTTAAAGTCAACTGATTGTGGATGTTAATCACATCTACAAAGTACCTTCACAACAGCGCTTAGAATAATGTTTGATTGAATAACTGGGTACTATAGCCTAAGCTGGCATAAAACTATCACCAGGTTCCTACCCCTGTGTAGAAATAAGCTCCCTTGATAATCTGAGCACACACATAGAAACGTTATGTGAGCAAGAACTAAAAGTTTATTGTTAACACCACTGAAATTTTGAGATTTGTTACCTTGGCTAAGCCTACCCCAAATAATATACAAAACATTGCTAAATATAGATCTTTCCAGGACTATGTCCAAGAATAGAAAAAACAAACTTGTAATTAAACATTAAATATTGATATGCTAGTATATTTTACTCTGAGCTTAAAGTTGTTTATTTAGCAAATTAAACACTTGTTAAAATGTGGGTGATACTTTAATTTGGCCAAGATGGACACATTTTTCAAGATGGCACTATTTAAAGGTGAATATCTACCAACCTTCATTCTGG
This sequence comes from Felis catus, assembly GCF_018350175.1. Lineage (NCBI taxonomy): Eukaryota > Metazoa > Chordata > Mammalia > Carnivora > Felidae > Felis > Felis catus. The sequence goes on along the minus strand of NC_058379.1, from coordinate 61,859,736 downwards.
ATTGTTACCTCTTTGAAATTAGTGGTGTGAATTTTACTGAGGTTTAAAAAATGTTGTGATTTTGGATTAAATGTTTCCAGAAGGGAGATTGCTATTAGCTTGGCTCTAAGCTCTTGCTGTAGTTCTCAAGCAGTTAAAGGGGCAAAGATGTTTTAATCATGTGGTTTTAGGATGTAAACCTCAAAATTGTTTGGACAATTGCTGGCCTGATTTGGTTGATACTCAGCCAAAATCCATGAGCCCATATTCACTGGTATTAACTGTATTTACTATTATCAGAATGAAACTCAAATCATTCAGTGTGTAGCCCTAATAATAATCCTATATGACTAGGGGCTGCTTCTTCAACATTATTTCCACCTAATTTATAATCAAGATGTTCAATTAATAATTTCAGCACTTTATGCAGTGTTAAGTCAGCTGAAAAATATGTGATTTTTCCACTTTTCATTTTTCACAATGCTGAGGAATGCATAATAACCTGACAAAGTGGGGATGCCAGGAAAGCAACAATTATTAACAGACTAATGGGAAAAGGAAAGGATTTTAAAAAGAAAAACTGAAAAGTTGATTGAGTTGTGTAAAAATGCAAAGGCACAAAACTATTGCAAAAATAAAGCAGCTATATCTACTATACTTTTTCTTTAGTTATTAACGATTCCTTCAAAAAAGAAAATTGATCCAGAAATAGGAAAGACAGTCACTCCTTTGAGTGCTTTCTCCACAGCTGCTGCCAGAGGGAGGTCTACTGAAATCCATACAGTTGTTTTGATTTTGTCCATGTTTATTTGGACTATTGTTGTTTGTTTCTCCATCCCCCTTTTGAGTGCTATCTTCTCTTTTTTTTATATATAAACTTATTGTCAAATTGGTTTCCATACAACACCCAGTGCTCATCCCAACAGGTGCCCTCCTCACTGCCCATCATCCACCCTCCCCTCCCTCCAACCCTCCATCAACCCTCAGTTTATTCTCAGCTTTTAAGAGTCTCTTATGGTTTGGCTCTCTCCCTCTCTAACTTTTTTTTTTCCCTTCCCCTCCCTGATGGTCTTCTGTTAAGTTTCTCAGGATCCACATAAGAGTGAAAACATATGGTATCTGTCTTTCTCTGTATGACTTATTTCACTTAGCATAACACTTTCCAGTTCCATCCACATTGCTGCAAAAGGCCATATTTCATTCTTTCTCACTGCCAAGTAGTATTCCATTGTGTATATAAACCACAATTTCTTTATCCATTCATCAATTGATGGACATTTAGGCTCTTTCTATAATTTGGCTATTGTTGAAAGTGCTGCTATAAACATTAGGGTACAAGTGCCCCTATGCATCAGCACTCCTGTATCCCTTGGATAAATTCCTAGCAGTGCTATTGCTGGGTCATAGGGTAGATCTATTTTAAATTTTTTTGAGGAACCTCCACACTGTTTTCCAGAGCGGCTGCACCAGTTTGCATTCCCACCAACAGTGCAAGAGGGTTCCCATTTCTCCACATCCTCGCCAGCATCTATAGTCTCCTGATTTGTTCATTTTAGCCTGAGTGCTATTTTCTATATTATTAAGTTAACCAATTAACAAGTATTAATCCAGGAATTATTCATTATTAATTTGAATAATATTTGTGTAAAATATTTCTGTCAGTGCTAAAGTGATAAAAAGAGAAGATATAACAAATAATTTAATAATGGTCACCATTTCACTATGGTAAGTGCTTTATATGTACTCACTTCATTGAATTCTCACAATCCTATGAGGTAAATGCAAACAAAACTGTATAAAGTTAAGATTTAGAAAAAGTTACATTTTGGGGTATCTGGGTGACTCAGTGGGTTAAACAGCCAAACTTGATTTCAGCTTAGGTCATCATCTCACTGTTTATGAGATCGAGCTCCACGTTGGGCTCTGTGTTGACAGATTTCTGGATTGCTCTCTCTCCCTCTCTCTCTCTGCTCCTCCTCTGCTTCTGTGCACACTTCATGTTCTCTCTCTGTCCCTCAAAATAAATAAACATTAAAAAAAGTTACACGTCAGCTGTGTTTTAAACATGAGTGTATGGGAGAACCACCTTTTAAATGGATAATAATTATTCTTAAAAGCAGTGATTAGTTTAGTTTGACTGAAGGGTGTGGTCAGTGTACAGAGTTTTAAGAGATAAACATGGAAGAGAACTTGAGGGCTGTGTACTACATATACTACTACAATAAGCCTATACAAATAAATACTTGGCTCAAAAAAATATGCAAACCTCACAGTTAGATCTTTCAACAACTGAATCATTTAAGTTAAAGTGATACACAGCCGCCATGTTGGCATTTAAGGGAGAGTAAATAAGACTTATTCTAACATTTACCATTTATATTATATTGGGAATACATTTCCATTTTCCTAGTATAATTAATGAGTGTCCTTGCAAGAATAAAACACACAGGCATCCCCCTTAAGGGAATCATTCTTGTCCAGGCAGGCCTAGATGAAGCACCATCTGTGAGTGAGCGTCTGGAGTTGGGAGTGAGGGCTGGAGGGGCAGGTAGAGAGGAAACTCGAGGGCACCAGGCACTTGAGAGAGGGGTGGTAATAATGAAATAAAGGTCATTGGAAAAAGTAGACATGGCATAAAAAATTTACCTGGTCACAGTATATTCAGGGTCTGTTCTGTTTTCTTGTAGACATCAAGGTTGTGTCGGAAGAAGGAGACCACTTTAAAAAGAGGACTAAATTAGGAACAGTATTCTAACTTCACATCTCTATAGCCTTGTCTGGGAGATTCAGAAATTATTTCACTATCCTGATCTAGGCTTAGAGCAGTGTTAGATAAACTGCTTCTGAGGCATAGCCACTACTTGAACAAAACATGAACAAGCAGGTGAGAGAAGGGCACATGATCACCAGAGATAAAAACTTGCTTGCTTTCAATTTTTTTATTTTTCTTTTGAAAGGGAGAATTTTTAGAAATGCTTGAGTTCAGGAAAGTGACATATGCAAATGAGCAGAAGAAACTTTTGGAGAACGTTATCCCAACTCTCCATTTATTTTTATATTGAAGATAATTTTATATTTATTTATAAATGTGGAAACTGAGGTCCACACAAGCTTAGTGACTTGCAAGAAGTGGCAGCAAATTAGTAACCATGTTTTCAAACAAATATCCCACTAGGCTACACTGCCTCTAAAATCAATCCAAAGAAAGAATTTTGCTTTTTTCCTAAAGATACAAGGACAACATGAAGATTTTATGTTAAAGCTATAAAAGTTTCTGTTGATGCTACATCGACTTTGTACATGATTGGCTCTTACTGATGAGGCAGGAAATTCATGATGGAAATTAATTCCGTTGATATCTAAGAAGCCAGACACTCCTTGCAAAGTAAAACAAGAGATACCATTGATTCTGTTGAATATTTTCCAATGCCTAATGTAGTGAGAAGTCTAAATCTTGAGAAGGTAATGCTATAGATTTTTTTGTTAAATAGAAAAAAATTAATTTTTTTTAATACACAACTCCTGAAGTGAAATTACTTTTTATGTAAACTCAGCCAAGCTGTTTGGAATTAGTTATTGCAAGATGGCCTCAATCGTTTTCAAGTCAGTTGAGAGTGAACTGTTGTTCCCCTATTAATAATTTCGAGGGGTGCCTGGTTGGCTCAGTCGGTTGAGTGTCCAACTTCAGCTCAAGTCATGATCTCACAGTTTGGGAGTTCGAGCCCTGCCTCGGGCTCTGTGCTCACAGGTCAGAGCCTGGAGCCTGGTTCAGATTCTGTGTCTGCCTCTTTCTCTGCACCTCCCCCGCCCATGCTCTGTCTCTCAAAAATAAATGAACATTAAAAAAATTAAAGAAAATAATTTCTAGTCTGTTAACAGTGTTCAGGAAGACTTGGGACACCTATAACATGATTTGAGGGGTGCCAAATTTTTTTTTACTCTTTCCAAATCCCTTTCCCCTCCATTGTCATCAATGCTTGAGATTGAATCTTTGTACATTTACACTTTGGATCTCAAAGTGTTTCCTCTTCCAGAGTTCGTTTTTGAAATGCAAATACCCACAATGAGCTAATACTTTGAGCTCTTATCAGCTGAAAAGCCTCTGGAATGACTTTAGAGTGAGCCAGAAGCACATAGCCTCCTAAAGATTAAAAAAAAAAAAAGGGAAGGGCACCAAAGGTAGGAAAGGAATGTACTGAAAACTGGGAACTGGGGCCATAACAAATGAACCTCCCAGGAAGCATAATTTTGCCTGAGGCTCATTCTGACCTCAGGAGGGACAATATGGGTTGACAGGGACATTAGTGTTAGAATTTTTCCACGAATGTCCTTCGTGGTATTAAATATCACAAGTACTTTAAATAAATTTCTTCCTCTACAAAAAATATTTAATAATTGCTTACATGATATGCACCTTGACGCATTGAAGGATTATTTAAAATCTTTTGTATTTGGGATAATGACTTCCAAAGCAGTTACCATCCTGTGTTACTCAAATGCAAACACTTTGTCACTATGGGAGTATTAAGTATTAAATATGTAAAAATCATAGGAAGATAGTGATATAACCAAATTTAAGAACCCCAATCTCAGTCTCTAATGATTCCTAGGGCAAATGGGTAGATGCTGTGAATATTTTTTTTAAGTTTATTTATTTATTTTGAGAGAGAGAGGGAGAGCACAAGCAAGGGAGGGGTGACAGAGGGAGAGAGAGAGAATCCCAAGCAGGCTCCACATTGTCAGTGCAGAGTCTGACACCAAGCTTGAACCCACCAACTGTGAGATCATACATGACCTGAGTCGAAAACAAGAGTTGAATGTTGAACCAATTGAGCCACGCAGGCACACTATCCCTGATTTCAATGTGTGTGTGTGTGTGTGTGTGTGTGTGTGTGTGTGTGTGTATATGTAATTTATTTATTTATTATTAATTAACTTTATTTATTTTGAGAGTGCACTCATGCAGTGGCAGAGAGGAGGGTTAGAGAGAATCCCAAGCAGACTGTGTGCTGTCAGCATGGAGCCTGATGCCATCTCAGATCATGACCTGAGCTGAAACAAAGAGTTGGACACTTAACTGACTGAGCCACCCAGGGACCCCTAGATGCCTCAGATTTTAATTGAAATGCTGTATATTTTTTAGTCTTTACTAAGCCAACATATGTGGCTTTTAAAGATTCCACAGAGGTGGGTAATAGATGTATGCCAAGGCAAGCAGAATGATTGAAGCCTCTCATATCCTGCTATATGCCTTGTAGCATCCTGATGTCTGGCTTTTGCCCCACCCCTCAACTGATGGTGGTTTCACAAAGATCTTTGGTGACTTCTTAGTAGGCATGACAGTCAGGCTTAGGGCCTGATTTTGTTCCTGTTTCTTTGTCTTTGGCATGTATACTTCCAACCATCTTCCATTTCTATAAATTTTCTTCTTAGTTCTAATGGCAGGGAAGTATTCTGATATATTTACATCTCTGTTCTTTATCTGCTTTTCCCTATTTTGTTATCTACATATAGATTTGTTCATAATATTTGGATTCTGGGTTTTCCATTCTTATGAGAAATTGTAAAACCTTTAATCCTAAAATTTAAATTAGGAAGGTATTATTTTGTCAATCACCTGAGGTCAAGGAGAAAAATAAATGACTTTTTGCAAGTAATAGAAGAGTAATTTTCAATTGGCAACATGCCATTCAACCTCACAATTACAAACACATTTATAGTGACAAGTAATCCCTAAACTCTCTCTTTTTCTGGGATTTCTTTTCTAGCCACATCTATGAAGCTTCCACCTTGGATGTACTAACAATTTCAAAATTAGGATACCATAAATTTATTTTTCCCCCAATCTCTCTTCAAGAGTCATGATTGCAGTTAATAAAATCATAATTCTTTTCGGGGACCTGGGTGGCTCAGTCAGTTAAGTGTCCGACTTCGGCTCAGGTCATGATCTCACAGTTCGTCAGTTCGAGCCCTACATCAGGCTCTGTGCTGACAGCTCAGAGCCTGGAATCTGCTTTGGATTCTGTGTCTCCCTCTTTCTCTGTCCCTTCCATGCTTATGCTCTGTCTCTCTCTCTCTCAAAAATAAATAAACATTAAAATCATAATTCTTTTCATAAATTTCTTTTCATAATTCTCCATCAGACTCAAACCATTGGAATGTCCTTTTCTTTCTTTGTTTCCCACATTCATTCACTGAATCTTTTCAGTACTTGATTTGTAAGGTTTCTAATATCCATGTTTTCCTCATTACCAGACTACTAGTTCTAGCCCTTAAATATTTGTGTGTAGAGCAATTTTGTGCAAATATTTACTGGACACTTAAAACCTAGATGTGGGAAATTCATTGCTGTGTAGACAGAGATCTTACCCTCTAAGGAGTTGATAGTCTAATAAACTCTGGTTTGATTCCTTTCTGTTTACCCTGTCTCTAATATATTTTGCCTATTACTTCCTTTTTATTTAATTAGTACACCATTTGAAACATGTTTCCTTCATGTTTTGACCACCTTTACTATTAACCTATTTTAGAGAGGTTGACAATTATTTGCGTTTTGAAGACTACAGTTGTGTCCCAGTGTCTCCCTCTAATATTATCACCTGTTTTATTTTTCATAAAATCTACTGTCATTAGACTTTTCCATTACTCTGTCTCTCAAACATGCCACATGTAATTTATCCCCACGGTTCTTGATGACTAGCTTGTCATCATTGATGTGAGCCTAAAATTCTTGCCTCTTCCATGGAGCCTTCCCTTTGTACCCTACACAACCTTAATAGCCTTCCCAGTGATTTTTTTTTCCCATCTTCCATCCCCATCCAACATTGAGCCTTCCGTTCATTTTTTTTTTCTTTCAAACAAGTCACTGTTTCAAAATCTGTACATTTTAATTATTTGTCTTGTTTATGGAGTACCTCCATATTAGGAGGTGAGTTTGAAGAGGTCAGGGACTTTTGCCCATTTTGCTCACTATTAATCATCAGTGCCTGAAATAGATTGTGTCATATATTAGGCACTCAACAAATCCTTTTAGAATGAATGAATGGATTAATTATAGTAATTCAACCTTTCAGATCTTTGATTTTCTAGTATGGAAAATGATTATTTGTTATATATGTTTTATATATGTGTTTTTGTGTGTGTGTGTGCACATGCATGTATACGTATATACATGATTTTTTAATATACATAATGTAAGTAAATCTTTACTTTGGATTTAATTATGTATCATTAAATTAAATGGACTCTTGGCAAAAATCCAAAATCTAGTATCTTATATATAGAATCTAGGGGAGAAGGGGTTAGAGATAAAATTTGTTTTAAATTAGAGCATTTCCTCAGATTAGGGATTCTTAATCTTTTTTGTTGTTCCTGTTCCACTATTGACCCACTAAGATTTTTTAGATTTTCTTTTCCTATTTGCTTTCCTCCCTCATAAAATTTTAAGACCACAGATATACTATTTATGTACTGTTGTCTGTTAAGGGCAATAATTATTGTAGTATCTAAGATTTTTTTTTTCTCATTTTCTCCTCAAAACAATTTTCACTTCTTGGGGGCATTATTGTTTCCGTTGAGAATGTATGACTCAGATAATAAAAGAAATATGTTTTAAAATGAAAGCAAGCATATGTCAACTCCTGTGGTTAATAATGTCCTTATGCTGGGGCACCTAGGTGGTTCAATCAGTTAAGTGTCCGACTTCGGCTCAGGTCATGATCTCGTGGTTCATGAGTTCAAGCCCTGCGTCAGGCTTTTGTGCTGATAGTTGAGAGCCTGGAGCCTGCTCCGTATTCTGTGTCTCCCTCTCTCTCTGCCCCTCCCTGGCTTGCGCTCTGTCTCTGTCTCTCTCTCTCTCTCTCTCAAAAAAAAAAAAAAAATTAAAAACCGTGGTGTTTATGCTATAGACTAACAGTTCTTGTACTTGAGTATGCCACTTAAAGGGTTTGTTAAAACACTATTTTCAGGGCCCCTCTCCCAGAGCTCCTGATTCACTAAGTCTTCACTGGGCCTGAGAACTTGTATTTCTCACAGGTTTCCAAGTGATGCTGATTGCTGCTTAGTGGATCACATTTTGAGAAGCACTGCTGCCAGAAAAAAAAAGTTACTAAATATTACGTTTGAAATATTCTGCTGTTATAATAACTAAAATTTCAAGGTTTAAATAGATTATTAAAAGTCATGGCAAAATCTTTTCCTTCAAGACATTGAAACATTATGCTAGTGAATACACAATGGATATGGGAGATACGAGGATAGAGTGGAGTTTGTTGTCTCTCAGCCCAGTGACTTCATACGTAAAAGATTCTCGTGGTAAAATTTCAGGCCAAGGGGACCTTCCTAGAGACTTTCCACTTAATTCAAGGGTATCAACCTCTTTTGTACATGTAATAGTTACTCTTATTTCCTCTTACCTCCCTAAATAAACTAGGTATTATCTCTCAAAGAAGATTTAGGGGAGTTTGTGTGAATAATGCAAAATTTCATGGTTTCTTCTAAGTGGTATAAACCCTAGGAATGCCAACAGATGACTGTAGATCCAAAATTATTTCGTCTGACTTGGTGGAACGACAAAGGGTCTAGAGAAAGATATGAATTCTAAGGTAAGAGTTTAGATAAACATATAAAGTGAGTCAATATTATATCCAGTTGAATTCTTTCAGTAGTAAATGACATAAAGTCTAAATTCAATTTGCTTAGTCTGGATGAATTTAATCTATCAGTTGTAGGGTGAGTACATGATATATATATAGTTCTTTTTTTAAGGATAGTACCCAGAAGAGAGGTGGATTATAGAAGTTAAAATGGAAATATTTTCAAAGTCCAAACATATCTCCAAAGAATACAAAAAAATCAGTTCCTTTTTGATACTTAACAAGTGCTGTACAACTCAGTCTATCTCAAACTGTGCTTTTGTGTCTAAAAAAGCCAGGCTGCAAATTAGCACTGACTTGCCTTTATTACGCCCAGGGGTATTTAGCCCAGACTAAAATGCATGGTCTTTTACTTGCATGAACACCTTTAAGATGCAAGACAAAGTGAAATTTTAAAAATAGAGCTTCAAAGCCTAAATAACAAAGAAAACAGAAAGCCCATTTGATTTGGCCACTTCTCTATCTTAAGGATCATGCTATTGATCCATTGCACATAGATTAACTCCTATGCACTACCACTCATTGTCTGAGATAATCTTGTATTTGCCTGCACAGCATTCCACCTGGTTTCTTGGATAACAATACCCAGGAAATGAGGGAGGCTGTGGCAAAGCCCTGGATAAAGAGAGACTGCTCTTTGTTTCTCAGACCTCACTGTCTTCTCAGCTTTTCCTCCCTCTGCCTTTCATTTCTGTGTTTGCCAAAGAAAAGAATTAATAGAGTGGAAGTTTTAGATCTGAGGCAGGTTTCATTGGCATGGATGCTTTTTCCCGACCTATTCTCAGCTAAGTGGCAGGTCACTGGGAGACTGTCTATATGCTAAGTTGCTCTTTTGCTGAAGGCTTTTCTGAGAGGGGAATTATTATTTGCCAACTGCTGAAAAGCAGACATTTTATGTGTCCTTACTTTAGAAACCCTTCAAAGCTGTTTATCCCCATGTTGGGATTGAACAACAATTTAAAATGACCAGAAAAATAAGTCACACTCTGAATGTATACAGCAAGTATTCTTCATCTTCTGCTCCTATATTCAGCTTATTTCCAGCCTCCCTCTTCTCTATGCCTGTAGAATGGGCATCACTTCACAGTGTGCTTAGGAGGAGAATGTATTACTATTTTAATCTGTGTCATTAATCTTTAACATATTATTATAGCCATACAGTTCTACCTGAAATGTAGTTAAGAATTCTCATCAGTTACCCCCAAGTCTCTTCCTTAGTACTCTGTGGACTACATTTTTGCAAGTCTTAAGTGAATAGTTAGGTGAGCAAATAAACACAATTATGTCCATACTCTAAATGCAATTTAAACACCTACAGAAGCTGGAAATGAGATTTCTCATGCTCAATTACACAAGGCAGAATTTCACATTTTTCAATAATCTAATGCAAAATTTCAGTGCTTGTCATTGTACAACAATAAATGGCTCCAGATTCCTCTGTCCCCCATACCTTCCGAGTCTCATACCTCATTCTCCTATCAGATTAGTTCACTTAAGATTTAAACTATGTCTTCTTCCTCATCTATTTGAAAGAAAACATGTTTTTTCATTTTACTCAAGACTCAAGCTTGTACAAATTCTTGGATGGAAAGGAATATTTTCATTCATGTTTTTGTTTGATCTATTTATATGTATTTTTCTTCAGTATAAATCTATATTCATGGATAAATATTATTTATATATACATAGATTAATGCATTCATGTCAATCGATATTTATACTTATAGGTGATGTGTATCCTTAAGTATTATTTATACACACACAGGTGTATATAGAAACACATGGTATATTCCTATGTGTGCACACTTATTCTTGTGAAATAATTAGAATATGGTGCTAAATCGCTTTTATTTCTTAGTGGGATATTTTAAACTAAGATATAGTCAGGTAAATGGCAGGGTTAAATTTGTAGTTTCAATTTGAGATTTTTAGATGTCTTCAAATTTATGAACTAATCAGCCAGAGATGTCTGTTAGGATCAGAAATTAACATCATTGTTATCTAGAGAGTATAATGAATTAAACTCACATGGGAACATTTTGAAACTCAAATGAGGCCCTGAAGTATGTGCTGATCCTCTATCCTCTTCATCGCCACCTCCCCTCAGGCCTTCTTCCACCTCCTTCTAAACCACTGACAATACCTTCTAAGTAGTCTGCTTCTTGGCCACATCTTGAAATTTCAGTTTTTTCTATGAAGAATACAGTAAAGGGGCATCTGGGTGGCTCAGTTGGTTGAATGTCTGACTTCGACTCAGATCATGATCTCGTGGTTTGTGAATTCGAGCCCCATGTTGGGCTCTGTGCTGACAGCTTGGAGCCTGGAGCCTACTTCTGGTTCTGTCTCTCTCTCTCAACAATGAATAAATGTTAAAAAAAAAATGAAAAAAAAAAAAGAGTACAGTAAAACCTGGGTTTGCGAGTAACTTGTGATGCAAGTATTCTACAAGATGAGCAAACATTTCTGATAAATTTTAACTTGATAAACGAGCTATACAAGTAGTGTATATGAGTAGTACATGATGCTGAGTGTCACATGATCACAACCGAGCCAATGGTTCTTGAAATTTGTTTTGATATACAAATGCTTTGGATTACAAGGATGTTTCCAAAACAAATTATGCCCGCAAACCAAGGTTTCACTGTACCCTAGTTATTTTCAATATGCTTAAATTTTATCATGTCACAACTCTATGTAAAAACGCTTTTCTTATGTCCCGGTGTTTGTGGGTAAAGTGAAAACACCTTAATATGTCACATGATGACTTTTTCAAACTGAGTCCACATTTCCCTGGACAGTTGACTTGGTTTACTGTGTACATTCCCTCTTCAGACCGTACTAAAAATTTTAGTTTTCACAGAGAATGCCAGACTTTCATATCTCCCTGACTGGTCACCTCTGTTTAATGGTAGAATTCTGCCACTTTGTATCCTTTCCTAGCTTAGATGACTTTGTGAACTTCCTGATTTCATTTAATACGTTTTTTATAGCAAGCTTTAGATTCATTCATCCAGCCCATATGCATTGAACTCTAGCCTAGAGTTAGAGTAATAGAAAAGATAAAGTCCATGCCCTCAAGATGTTTACATTCTAATGAGAAAAGACATATCATGGTCAAGCAAAAATATAGGAGATACATTCAAATAGTGATAAGTAATAAGGAGGGTGTAGAGCAACCAGGATGGGGGGGAGGGTAGCTACCTTTGATCTACTAGACAGAAAGAGACTTGAGAGATAATGCATTTAAAGTAATATCAGAGTAAGAAGGAGGCAAACCTGCACAATGCCAGGGGAAGAACATTTTGGGTGGGGATGAAGAGGAAGCAAATAAAATGGTCCCAAAATGATCAAGTCAGATATGAGGACATTTTCCAGGTCACATAGGACTTTATAAGCTATGTAATATCTATGAATGAATTTTTTTTTATTTTATTCTAATTGAAATAGTAAGCCACTGGATGGTTTAAACTGTGTATGTTGGGGAGGGGCTCCATATATTCAGTTACATGCTTTCAAAAGATTATTCTGGCTTTTGTGTAATACCAGTGAAGAATTGACTGTGGAGAGGAGCAGAGAAACTGGGTAGAAAGCCCTTTCAGTAGTCCAGATGGCAGATGATAGTAGTTTGGATGAGAGTTATAGTAATGTACATGGTAAGAACTGAATAGACTCTAGATACATTCTACAAGTAGGTTGATAAGAGTTGGTAATGGTGGAGGAGTGGTGAGAGAAAGCATCTAATAATGAGTCTTAGCAGCAGGGTGGATGGCAGTAGCACATATCGAGTTAATAAAGACTGACAGGAAATTAAAAAAGCAGCCTTGGCAGTAAAATTGAGAGTTCTGAATTAGACATATCAATTTTGGAGGTGCTCATATATATCCAAAAGGAGGTGCCATGTATTCATTGGACATATTAGTTTAATTATCAAACAATTGAGTTGGAAATTATTTTTGAGGACTCAACATTATGGAAACTGCATTTAAATTTATGGAGTTAGATGACCTCATTTTAGCATAGACTATGAATAGACAAAAAGGCCAAAGCCTAAGCCTAGGACACTGTAGGATTGAGCTGTTAAGCAAAAGAGGAGGAAAAAATTTAGGTTGAGAAGAAAAGAGAGAAAGAATAAAGGCGTAAGAGAAACAAACAAAACAGAGTGCAGTGTCTAAAATACTTATGGGGAAAAACTGTATTCTAGGAAGGAGGGAGTGGTCAGCTGTGTTAAATGTTGGAACACGTTCATTGTGTTGAGAACAGAAGACTACAACTTGGATGTGTACAAGGTGATTTGTGACCTTGCAAAGAACTACTTAGAGAGTAGTGGAAACATAAGTCAGATAATAGTGAATAGAGAAAGAATGAGAGGTGAGACAATGGAGACTGTGAGTAAAGAAAACATTTTATTTGTTTCACTCTTAAAGGAGGCAGAGACTGAGGTAAAGGATGGGAAGAAAATGAGGTCAAAGGAGGATTTTTAAAATGTTACATTTAGGCATGTTTTAATAATTACGAAAAAAATCCTGTTTTAAGGGAGAACTGATAATATAAGAGAAATGGGTGAGGGGAAAATTGCAGAGTCACTGTTAGGCCTTGCGTACCAGGAAGGTGATGGGGATTCAGGTCCCATTTGGAGGGGTTGACTTTAGATAGAGGCAGCAACATCTGTTTCATAATAATGAAGGAGAAGACAAAGTAATCTGGGCAGAGATGTATGTGAAATGATGGAACACTTTACATAGATACATAGATAAGTCCATTTTTTTGTCTATTTTCTTAATGAAAAATGAGAGGATGTCATGAGCTGTGAGAGATGGACTGGATAGAGGGATTTGGATATTTGAGAGGAAAATAGAACATATAGTAGTTTTCTACAATGAGAAAGAAATTAGGAAGGTGTAGTAAGATTATCTTGACGTGTTGATAAATTCAAGTAAAATTAGTCAATAGAGTTATATGATCTATAATCATATTTGGCTTTTAAGTATATGTATAGAATAAGCAGTTTGTTAGATTTAACAAGACTTTTCAAGTAGGGTTTATAAACCCTAAGTAGGGCAGAGGACAGAAGTGTGAAAGGTATTTACAAGTGTGTGTTTATACTGCTTGACCACAAAACCTACATAGATTAAGAATGGAGATAAAGATGTCATTGGGATGGCAGGGAGTAGAAAAGTTGCAGTCAACTGGCTGAATGTGAAGGTCTAGTGTAAATGATCTGGAATAGCTAGGTGGTGTTCAGAAAGTAAGATACTAAGATTTGATATTTCACTTCTATGGGTGATGGTAAGGTCAAGATTATAATAATGGGAGTGAATGAATCACATGATATGAATGGAAAGCTCATTGGAAATGACGAGGCCAAGGAACTGAGAAGCTAGGATTTGGGATACCTAAGTAGATTTGGGGCATTTTGAGGTAAAAGGTGAACCAGTGAGTAGGCAGCTTGAAATCAAGTTTTTGGAGGGACATACTTATTGATTCTGGCATGTTTATTTTACATTTATATTCTCTCTTTCTTTCTTTCTTTCGTTCTTTCATTCTTTTGTTCTTTCGTTCTTTCGTTCTTTCTTTCTACATTACTAAGTAGTAACTTCTTAATGATGTGAGCACCTCCCTCGTCAAAGTTGTCTTAAAAAATCAAGGACAACACTTAGTTTATGTAAAACAAAACAAATAAAGAACAAATAAAAACCCTTGATATTTGGTAATAACCAAAGAATGAATGATTGAATGATAATACATAACATTTTAGAAATGAAGGAAGACGGGACGTACATTTCAATGTATTTATCTTGTAGATAAAATAATTGAGACCTGTAAAATAAATTACGTAGGATCACATGGCTTATTAGTGCATTAAATAAGACTAGATCCAGATACTAAAACCAATGTGTTTTCCAGAAGAAAACCCTTAAATATATGCTCTGCACTTAGATTTCAACATTATCAAAAGTGGGTAAAGTGGCACGAATAGAGTTTGAATCAAAGTCTCAGTATCATTGACGAGATAGAGCTCATGTGCAAACTAACTAAGAGCCAAACATAACTTTGTCCCAACATTTTGGGCATCCACAATTCTGCTGTATTTCCTCCAAAGCAAAATTTGCAAAACTATAGTATAGCTCTGTGATTGCTCTAAGTAAACTACAGGCTAGGGAAGCTAAGAATTGAATCAAAGTGTTACTTTCACAATGGGACATGAAAATCTCTGGCCAGATGTAATTGCTGGTAGAAGAGAGAACGAAATTGGATACATCAATACAACATGAGAACAATTTTGAGGGCCATGATAAAATAACCTATGATGTCAGGACCTAGGCGGTTTCACCATGGAAAGATCACATCAGCAGAGAGAGATATGGATGAATTCTTAAATTCTTATTTTTCCCTACCCCATGATGTTGGTTGCCTTTATGATTGCATTGGTCAGTACCCAAGCACATCCTAGCATCATATCAAGTTTCAAACTCCAAGTTCACAATTCTATTTCCAATGGTTCCAGCAAGGTCTTAACTATTGCTTCAATTGGAAAGATTTCTTAATTAACTTCACTTCTTTCCCTGCATTCTTCAGCTTAAGAGTTCTCAAGTGTCTTCTATGCTCTAGAATTTATTTATTTTTTTAATGTTTTTTTTTTTTAATTTTATTTTTGAGAGACAAAGTATGAGTGAGGGAGGGGCAAAGAGAGAGGGAGACACAAAATCTGAAGCAGGTTCCAGGCTCTGAGCTTTCAGCACAGAGCCTGACATGGGGCTCGAACTCACAAGCCATGAGATCATGACCAGAGCCAAGCTGGACATTTAACTGACTGAGCCATACAGGCACCCCTAATATTTATTTTTTTAATGTTTATTTATTTTGAGAGGGAGAGAGTAACCGGGTGAGGAGCAGAGAAAGAAGGAGGGAGAGAATCCCAAGCAGGCTCCACACTATCAGCACAGAGCCTGACACAGAGCTCTATTTCAGGAACCGTGAGAACATGACCTGAGCTGAATCAAGAGTTGGATGTTTAACCAACTGAGCCACCCAGGTGCACCTATACTCTAGTAGAATTTAAAGAGCTGGTCAGTTATCATTAATAAGCATTGTTTAGTTTTGTTTTGTTTTTACTATGAGTTTTCTTGCTTAGTAATGATTCAAGTGGTTTCTGTTATCAGAAAAATAAAAATATAAATATAATGACGAGAGATTAAGAGACAGAGTAGGTGAAATGACCTTTGTTTTTCATTTTCCTTTATTTTCCCTAAGGAGTGAATTCTATCTAAGTGTTCCTAATGAGTGTATGAATGTGCACTGTTTACATTTGTGTATGTATGCATGCATGTATGTTATGGAAGAGAAAGACAATGGCATATTAATTTTATGGTAGCCATGGCACTAGACTCAGGATGGTGAAACAAAGCAATTTAAGCAAAATTGTAAGGTCAAGAAATGTTATTTATGAAAAAAAAATAATCTGTTAAATAGAAGATATGTATGGCTGTTGGAATCAGACATTTAGGGGATAAATTCTGGATGTTCCATTTATTACTGTCTTCATTTTCCTTCCCTATAAAAAACAAACATGTTACCTTATAGATGTGTCTGGCATAGTAAGTGCTAAATAAATGTTGGTTCCTTTCTTGTATTTCCTGGACCTGAGAGATGCCCTATTATGAAATCAAATGGTCAAATAAAAAAATGCCATTTATATATCTATCTATGAATCATGACACTGAAAGTACATAAAGTATACATTATATTAAATCTATCCCTAAAATACTTAAAATTGAACTAAAAGGGAAGATATTCATAGAAATAATTATAATTGAACAAATAATAAATGCTTGGAAACCTAATCAGCTTTTCAAATAGTGCATTAGAAATGGTAAGATTACTCTGCATATTAATGCATATAAGATTGATGAAAATAGAGGTTAAAATTGTACTTACAAATTTTAGATACTGTTGGGGGTGGAGGATCATAGTAACTATTTACTTTAACCCTCTGATTTTAAAATGAGAAAATAGAGATTCGGACATATGATGTGATTTGTCCAAATCATGGCAATAGTAAGTATTGGAGCAGTTAAGTGAAGCAAGAACAGAAGCAGGATCTCTATGGAAGTAACATCACCAAATTATATTCAGTGGAAGAAATATATGTTCTAAGTCCATTTAATTCATTCTTAATTGCTTTAGTATACAAATATACCCCTTTGACCTACATAAAATTACTTTCAAACTTAGTCCATCTGATTATGATATGAACATTGAAACCATTGAAACATACAGAGGGTAATATATTTTGGGTGTTGTATGAGGGAGAATGATTCATTTTTATAGCTACCTAATGAGATATATTAACTGTTGTCACTCCCACTTTTGCTGGGATATTCTGTAAATACAAAGGTTCAAAGACACTATTAGTAGTTTCAAGAGGAACTTCCAAATTGATGATTACTTTAGACTAAGGGGGCACAGAGGTTGACATCAAAGTCTGGTGTTATGTGGCTTTGGTTAATCAAATCTTTTTAGAAAAGTAATGAAAAATAGAAATATTAGATTTATGGAATAGAAGTCCTAGTTATTAAGATGTATTAGAAGCTAACTTCTATATTTTTATGGTTAGCAAAAGCTAATCCTATGTGTTACTAATGAAGTAACAAGATAAGAATGGGCTTTCTTTAGTAAGCAGTTTTAGTCACTAGTAGGTAGCTATCATGTGGAATACAGAGAGATCTGAGAAGAAACTCATTTTTCCCCATTGACTCCTGTATTTGCAAGATCTTCCTCTTTCTGGCCTCTAGGCCAGATCCCTGTTTTCTGACAAAATGTAGTCCAATGAAACACATACAGGGAAAAGAAAAAGCATTCCTACTCAAAATGGCACAGGATAAACATATGTAACTCATACCATATGAAGTGAAGTTGTCAGAAAATATTAACAGTTTCCAAAAGGACCAGGATAGTTAAAATGACTTCAGTGAAATCTAGGAAAGCTATATTACTTGTCTTTAAAAGCATGCTAGGCAGCTCCCCATTACACAATACATATTTTTAATTCCATCTTTGTTGATGATCAAATATGATGCACTATGATAATCCTATGTTATCTAAGCATGTATTTTAGGGCTTTTTTCAAGCATACTAGCATAATATGTTAGTATGGAATAAGCTTTGCCTCTCACCTAATATAACACCTCTTTCTTTCTGAAGCCCTCCTATGATACTTCAGTACATTTTTTTTAACTTAAATATATGGTGTCTTATTATTACTTGTTATTGAATCTCTATCACTTTAACTGGATTTCAGCTTTTTAATGACAGATAATGTTTTATTTTCCTTCATATTTTGTGTCCTACATAGTAACTAAGTCAGACCTTGGAGATATGGTAGTGGCCTGGGGAGATCCTGTTTTTCTAAATTGAATAACATAGTCTTACTTATACCTTTTTAATCCAAAAGACAACGTTAACTGATGTTTTAGATAATGGAAGACCATTAACAACATAATACACGTTGAGACTTAAGTGTATTAGAAAACAAAAAGAATGGTGCTACCTTTTTATTTTCTGGATGGCTTGACTTATGCAAGGGAGTTGAGCGAAATTTGGCAGAGCTCTCCTTCCCTAAATTGATGTCTTCTTACTTGTATGATTCTTAATACTCTGAATAAATTATATCTAAGAGGTAATTACTGTTGTAATTCATAATCTATCCAAATAGCTATAAAAACCATTGTCAGTTGGGGCGCCTGGGTGACGCAGTCGATTAAGCGACCGACTTCAGCCAGGTCACGATCTCGCAGTCCGTGAGTTCGAGCCCCGTGTCGGGCTCTGGGCTGATGGCTCAGAGCCTGGAGCCTGTTTCCGATTCTGTGTCTCCCTCTCTCTCTGCCCTTCCCCCGTTCATGCTCTGTCTCTCTCTGTCCCAAAAATAAATAAACATTGAAAAAAAAATTAAAAAAAAAAAACCATTGTCAGTTACCATCTATTTCCTTATCAAATAACTGTAAGTTACATCAGAAAAGGGATGGCTCTACAATATAGTTCTATGTCTATTCCAGGTAGCTCACAACAAAATTGTCACTGAATCTTTCTAATTACACCCAAAAAATGTGCAGAACACTTTTATGGAATAGAACCCTTAAATTCATCCAGTCTTAAAACTAGAAAATATTTTGGAGTAATTAATTTTACAGAAGAGGAGAGGGTAGTCCAGAATTGGAAAATGACTTGACCAAGGGCACAGAGTCCATTCTTCAAAATCTCCATGATTGTATTATAATTGTGTAGATTCATTTGGGTGGCCCTACAATAGTGGTTTTCAAGCAGGGGTGATTTGGTCTGTCATTTGGCAATGGAGACAGTTTTGATTTTCACAATTTGTGGGGAGGTCTCTACTGGCAAGTAGTTTCATAGAAGCCAAGGATATTCATAAACATTCTATAATGCACAGAACAGGCCCCTACAATTAAGAAATATAAGGCCCAGAATATCAACAGTGTTGAAGATAAAAACCCTATAATTGATAGAAAAGAAAAAAACAAAACAAAATCTTGTGTGATTTATGTGATCCCTCTCAAACTAACTTCTGTGCTTTCCTATTCCGTATATGGCTATCAACTCCCATTGTCCTACAATTCATTCTCACACACATTAAAATGGGAGTAGTGGTAAGGATGGATGGGATTTACTGCTGGGAAAAACGAGGTTGAACTTCATGGCCGTATCCAAATTCTATTATTTAAAGGAGGTTTAAAGAACCCCAAAATCTTCTCCATAATTCTTTTTTCTTAGAAACCAGGCACTTATAAGTAAACTCAGTTGTGGAAACATTTTGGAAATACTAAGGAATTTTGCTGTTAACATAAGGCACCAATAAATAATAAAATCTAGGACTTAAGTGGGAACATCAAAATGCTTGCCTCAGGCTCCATTCTGACCTATTCCATTTTTTTAAGCCCCTATATATTCAGTCTTCATAGCATCTCAGTGTAGTTAATTGTTGAGGATACCATTTGTCACTAAGTAACAATTCTAGACTCAATAAAACTTATGTCTGATGGTTCATAAAACCAAATCACAGGTCCCTTAAGACAGACATTGGGGTCCAAATTAAATATAAACAAGTTTTTTTTTCCTATAAGATATTGGTATTACTGGGTTCTTTAGGCGTATTTACATTTAATATAGGAAGTGAAGATTCAAGATGAGGATCCAGATTCTCTGGTTTAATCAGCAATGTGAGGTTGATTCTTATCACTTCCAAATTTCATTCTTTATCTTTTCATCTTTTCTCCCTATTCTTTTTCGATGGGTTAATGTTGTCAATTCTCTCCTTATAACCCATCCTGCTCTTAGGAAAGGATCTTTCTTAATATTAATGTAGTCTGATATGTTATTTTTCCTGAGGATATATGTGTTTTGATTGATGAATATGAAGCAGATAAGGAAAGTTTTTTGAAGGACAGTTGGTAGTCTATCTTACCTACTATAGATTTAGTCAAGCTAGCCTGGGGTAGAAGTTAGTTTGGGGAGAATAATGGAGGAGAGGATTTAATAGATATTGTAAGACTAGATTCTGGATTCTAGAAGAAATTAAGCTTTGAAGGTAATTGGGAAGGTCATGACTAAGTCAGCATGTTGTGAAGTTGGATAAAGTGTGACATGACAAGTAGAATTGGGTAAGGAAGAAATCATAAACAGAATAATCATGTATTAAGATACTTTCTGCCTCTGTTCCCTTACTATATTCTGATTTCTGTCCAAAAGCCCTTTCTCTCCCTTTCTTCCATTTCCAACTTTTTTTTTCCTTAAATCTCCTGTATTTCTAGACTTGTAATGTGAAGTAGATACTCATTGAGACTTGTTTGACTGACTGGTTATGTCTTCTTGTTTCACCTCCATTTCAACATTAGGCTACCTAGCAACAGAAGAACAGCTGCATTTACATAAGGTGATCCTGGACTATTCTGAGACACTGTAATTGGATTACCTCTCCAAATTATTGCTGTCATCAGTAAACATGAAACAGGTAGACCAGAATCCAAATTCACATGACTGTCCTGGAAGTCAACAGTCAGGGCTAATACAAGGAGGAAGCAGAGGAAATGGAAATGAAGAGAGATCTGACATTGAACTTCAGTTTTACTCATATCACCCATCAGATAAAGTCCCACACAGCCTGATTTACTTAATGCCTCGATTTTTTTTTCACTCAATATCCAACCACCCTGAATAAAATTTACTTTTTTAAATATGACATTCCACATTTAATCCTTCCTTCTCTAACTTTAGATATAGTAGCAGATTTGGTATTTTAGAGACTGTTATTAGATTAAAAATATTTAATAAAGAAGAGGTACTTTAACAAGAAAAATAAGTAAATAATTAAAAATAAGAGGGGATAAGGTGGATATTGTAAACATAAAGCTATTTATTCTAAGAGTGTACATTTATATTAATTGAATGGTAAAATTAAGTAATAAAGTATTGCAAACATGTGGAAGGAAAATTCAGATAGTTTTTACTTCATGCTTTCAGTTCTTTATAGTACATTACATCAGTTAATGGCAATTTGTATAATTTGTATAATGACATAAATTGCCACAAATCCTTACTCAATGAAGTGCTATCAAAGTCATAAATCAGGAGTCAGAGAATGAGCATTGGGAAGCACAGTCTATCACCCTTAGGGTAAAAGAGGAACAGGCCACGGTGGCAATCATTTAGTGAGTTACTGTGCAAGGTTGAAAAGGAAAATGAATGGAATGGCATGAGGAAAGTATTACTGAACCAGCCCTTGATGAGCTAATCCCCCACATCAAATAGAATAATGCTTTATGGCTACATATTGTTTTGCTCAACTTCTAAAATTACTTTCTCTGGCTTATGATTACTTCTCTACAGGGGTCTAAGGAGAATGTCGAGAATAAATCTCAAATCCTTTCAGAGATTTACCAACACAGAATATTTATTTTAAATGAATATATATTCAATATATATATGCAATCATATGTATATTATTATATAATAATATAAATCACTTATGTATTATATATATTCAAGAGCTGTCAAAAGTTTGAGATTTTATCCAACCTGACACAACTTCATGGATGCTAGCAGAAGACATGAGACTCCCAGGTCAGAGACAAAAACTTTGTTACTTAGAGCAATAGCAGTAGCCAGATTATCAGCATTTTCTTACACCAGTTCTCTAAGCCTCAGTTCTCACAGAATACCACAGAAAACCAGATGACACAAAGAGATCCAGATGAGTTACACAACAGGAGAAGAGCCTTGGGTATAGAGAATCCAGATCTTTTAGAATGGGCAATAAACATGTCTACCCTTTGTTCCAGAGAGAGACTATTTTTATCATCCAAGACTGCAAACAAACCTGTCCTTGGCTCTGGAAGGAGAAAAAATCTCTTTCTTCCAAGGCTCTTGGCTATAAACCTCCTTGAAAAGATAATTAAACATAAAGGCAATTCAAATGTCTCTGCTTTCAAGACATGAAGAAGCATGAAAAACTCATGGAAAATTGTCTTCTGACACTTTTTAAGTTGAGAAATACTCTGAAAAATCTCATGACTTTGACTCCCCTTGGGATATGCTTCTATGTTCTCTTTTTCCAGGAGAGACACTTCTTGCCTCCCACTGTCCCATTCTTGGAACTAATGAACTTGAGCTACCTAGACAGTGGAAAATGAAACAAAACATTAACTTTGGTCTTTTAGCGTTGGCAGAGGGTCTAAAGTAATAATCCTTGGCATTTATCCCTTTACCTTTTATTATCTAAGCACTTTGTGAAATTATCTAGTTAGTTAATCTTCCTAACACCTTTGTGAGTGAGGTTAAATGATGCAGTTTCTAAAATAGGTATATACAAATTATGACTTGATAGGTCTAGTGATATAAGTTTGGACTATAATTGTTCTTGGTATTTGATGGGATTACAGCCATTTTATGGGCCAGTGGTTGTAGTTTCTTCTACACGTCATCTGTTTTTATGATCCAGCATCTGAAAGAACAATCCAAAGTGGCTCAGTGAAACCACTGTCCCTTCTAAGGAAGCCAGTCTTGTAACACATAATCTTTTAAATATTTTTGTTTTGTTTTCTCCTATTGTCGCTGACCTCCATTATAACTCAATTTCTAATTTTAAAAGTAATTATCGGAACAAAAATTATAAAGCCTTATCATTAGATAAGAACTTAAAGTGTCATGTGAATAAGTTTCCTCAATGAGTAAATTCTTCAGAACTGATGATTATCTTTTGAAATAGAGTATAGATTAAATCATTTTTGGTCAATAGGATAATAATATAATTTATATATTTTTTAACGTTCTGTTAATGTGACCTAATATTCACCAGATGTTACAAGATTATTAGTGCAAAAAGGGTCTCATATTTCAAATTTCACAGGATTATGGGATTTTTTTCTGTTTTATTTTTCACTATGAATCCCTAATACCTAAATGAAGAGTACACATTGCATGAACTATAAAAAATATTTGTTAAATAATGATAGCATAACTTTTTAACTCTCTACAAAGTCACTCTGCCATGCCAGCCATATGTAAAAAAAAAAGTCTATCATTATGAATGGGATTTTTTGCTCAAGCACTAATGCTGTCTCTTGTACTCTCTACCTTACTCAGCAGTTGCTCCCAGGAATTCACATAGACCTTCCAAATCTCTTATGTTACCAGACATATGCTGGGTTCTAGACAGGACAAAGAAGAAGAATTTTTTTCCCCACTCAGTGATATATCCTGCCACTCATGGGCTCCAGCAAAAATGTTTGGATCCATGTCACATAAATTTTTGCGATTTCAGTTTCTTTAGTTCCAGTCTAAAACTTTGCTCCCCAAAGCCTCATACCCCGTTCATGCAGCCAAAATAAGGACAGGATTTTTAGCGTTCCTTCTCTATCATCCCTTCATTCTTTCTCTCTTTTCTCTCCCTGTTTCCATACAAAATTACCTCTGTGCAGGCTGTTTTACCCACGTGCAGATTTACTCATGCTTCAGGGACCCTTGTTCCTCATATTCAGACATATCTGAATTTTAATTTACCTTAGCTGCAACACCATCTTAAATTAACAGATGTATAATAATTTACATTTCAAAGGAATGCTTTCTCTTTTGAAATAGTTACCTTGTGGAAAGCAAAACATTTACTTCAGCTCTACATTGGTCACAATCTTACTACAGATGACACAATTTAGTTTCCTGATGGTGAACCTAAATTTTCATAAGACCTGCCTATGATTAGGCCAGGTAAAGAAAGTTGTTGATCAAGACATACAAGACACTCTTTTATCCTTTCTTTTAATAAGACATCTTATAACTTCTTTTACAAAAAAAAATCATGCTGTTATGAACCCATGTTTTCTAGTTGTTTCTGTAATGATTAATCTACACAAAATTCATTTTTTTTCCCTTCATGTCAATGATCACATTATCTGCTTTAGGTAGAGTTTTAAAACTTTATATACATTTATTCATATTTGCAGTCTCTTTCACTCTTCCAATTCTAGGTAACTGGTAATAATATGATCAGCCTCATCACTTAAACATAGGTGACTATGACAAAAAGGCATGTGGCCAAAGAAATAAAAGTTCATACTGTTTTTGACGTAAGTGTCAAGATGATCCAAGGGTTGCCCTTGCGACAGATAATTAGGGAAAACTGTCAAGCCTGCAGCTTAATCCTGTGTACATCTGCTCAAAGTCAGCTCTGAAAACTGTGGGATCTAGGAAGACAATCTTTTGTAATTAGCCAAGGCCACTATAATCCATAAAAACATCTGATCAAATTGATTTCCAGTCCATCAAGTGGTATCTGTCAACAGCAAACTTACCGATCATCCTGGAGCTGTGACTACCTCATGTAAACCTCTAAGGTCATTTAAAGGTTCCTTTGCCTTGTAAATATAAAATCATTTTCACTTTTTGACAGACTGTCTTTTCATGTGGGGCAGTAGAGAAGAGGGAGGTAGGAAAAAGATGGACTGTCAGAAGCATTCACAAACCATTAATATCAGGGAGGCAGAAATCCACAAAATGTCCACTGTAAGATCAGTGTTCTGCTAATGTGTAGCCAAAAATATGTGTAGTTTATGAAGAGAGAAAATTATATCACTTCTGTTTCTGTGAGATCTTGACTTTGTTCTTAATGGTGTGCATTGCCAAATACTGTAACATGCCTATCTTGCTACTTGGATATGCTATTTCCATCTCTCTGCTATCACTTTGTTCAAGTTCTAGTCTCCAGAGGGTTTCTAATACAATTACTAAAACAATCTTCTTTCAACTCAATTAATTCAATTTTAAGAATGGATCGTGTCATGTCACTTTTTGCCTCTCTCTTACTTTAAAGTTTTTTTTTTTTTTTATGTTGAGAGAGACAGAGAAAGTATGAGTTTTTTTGGGGGGGAGGGGCAGAGAGAGAGGGAGAGAGTATCCCAAGCAGACTTCACACTGTGAGCACAGCACCTGATATGGGGCTTGAACTCATAAAACTGTGAGATCATGACCTGAGCTGAAACCAAGAGTCAGATGATCAACCAACTGAGCCACCTAGGCACCCCCTGCATTCTCTATTCTAATCCTTTCCCCTGGTTGGTGTTCTGTGCACTCTGTTTATGTTCTAAGCTTCAGTGATTTTTCCCTAACCTTTCTTTCTCCATGACAATACATAGGGCCTCTCTTAGGTAAAATTAACTTCATTCATTTCAAAAGTCCAATCTGAAATTAGTTTAAGATCTCCCTCGCCTCCTCTGGATCTTAATTTGACATACTCTTACCTTTAATTAATTATATGACTTAATGAAATAGTCCTAACAGTTAGCTTCACTTTGTTTTCTTTCACCCAGATTCTCTGACAGCTCTTCAGGATTTGCCATTATTCTTTCTTGCAACTCTCTCCCCTCTTATCCTCTGTACTAATGCACTTTTCTGCCATCTTTTTCACTTTCTTTTTTTCTGAGATCCCTTTGTAAGACCATCCCCTAAGTGAAGGATACTCCCGCAAGAATTCCAGTCCTTAATTTTCTATTCTTATTTCTGCATTATCCCCATGGCTCCCCCTGCCTCCTCTAAGTTGATGACTCTCATTTTTTTTTTCAACGTTTATTTATTTTTGGGACACAGAGAGACAGAGCATGAACGGGGGAGGGGCAGAGAGAGAGGGAGACACAGAATCGGAAACAGGCTCCAGGCTCCGAGCCATCAGCCCAGAGCCTGACGCGGGGCTTGAACTCACGGACCGCGAGATCGTGACCTGGCTGAAGTCGGACGCTTAACCGACTGCGCCACCCAGGCGCCCCAAATTTTTTTTTTTCAACGTTGATTTATTTTTGGGACACAGAGAGACAGAGCATGAACGGGGGAGGGGCAGAGAGAGAGGGAGACACAGAATCGGAAACAGGCTCCAGGCTCCGAGCCATCAGCCCAGAGCCTGACGTGGGGCTCGAACTCACGGACCGCGAGATCGTGACCTGGCTGAAGTCGGACGCTTAACTGACTGCGCCACCCAGGCGCCCCAAATTTTTTTTTTCAACGTTTATTTATTTTTGGGACACAGAGAGACAGAGCATGAACGGGGGAGGGGCAGAGAGAGAGGGAGACACAGAATGAGAAACAGGCTTGATGACTCTCATTTTTGTGTCTCCAGCAGCTTGAACTTTTGTCCCACATGTTCAATTGCCTAAAGGCATCTTTGCTTAAAAAACCTCATATTCGTGCAAATCTCAACATATTTGAAACTGAATTAATCTTCTCCCTACAATTGGATTCTTTTTCAAATTACTTCGTTCCAGTAAGGCACTTGTCCTGACTGGTTTCCTTCCCTTGCTCTGTTTTCAATTTGTCACCAAGTTGTTTCATTTCTTCCTGCAGACTTTGCCATATGATTATTATTGCCCCTCTTCCTTTACTGTTACCACCCTACTGAAGACTTTATCACCCTCATCCCCAAATTAAGAGCACTTGTTGATTTCTTTAAGATACAACTCATATGCCACAAAATTCATCATTTTGAAGTATAAATCTTAATGGTTTTCAATATATTCACAGAGTTGTGCAATCATCATCATTATCTGGTTCTAGAACATTTTTGCCACCCTCAAAAGAAACCCTGTGATAATTAGTAGTCACTCATCATTCTGTTCCTCCTCCCCCATCTCTCAGCCCCTCACTATTCTTCTGTCTTTATGGATTTGCTTATTCTTGACATTTTATATAAATGGAATAATGCAATGTGCAGCCTCTGTTACCAGCTTCTTACACTTAGCGTAATGTTTTCAATGTTTGTTCATGTAGCATGTATCAGTATTTCATTTCTTTTTATTGCAGACTACTGTTTCTGTGTGTGTGTGTGTGTGTGTGTGTGTGTGTGTGTGTGTGTGTCTGTAATTGTTGTTTATCCATTTATCAGTTGATGGACATTTGGGTTGTTGGCTATTATCCTAAGAAAATATAATATTTACTATAACAGATAAAAATACATGCAGATGTATAAAGGTGTCAAAGTGGAAATGGAGAAAATTTGGCATATATATCTCGAAGTCAAATCAACTAGATATGTTGATGGATTGGATGAGAGGGATGAGAGAAAAAGTAATCACAAATGAATTCATAAATTTATGAATTCAGTGGCCTCCTTCCTTAGGGGAGAAAATTATTTAATGACATAGAGAAAATTGTGCCTGCAGAATGGTACCTTGAGTCTGAATGTCTGTAGTTTAGATAGAGGACACTTGTTCTATAAGTTTTCTTTGGGAGAGCTCATCTATACTTATGGGTTTATATCCAGAAGTTTCAGATGTGATATATCTGCTGAATATTTTTTTGTAAATGTCCATATACAAAGCTAATGCCAAACTTATAATAATGCCTTCTACAGACACTCTTTAGCGAGGTAGTTTTTTATCTTAGTTGTATATATCACCGTCCACCCCTATTACACATACTAACAATTTAAGACTTATGCTTGGCTGTGACCTCTATCCTATATCTGCTCAGGTCCCTAATAATACTTCTGCTCTTGGCACAAGCAGTTATCAAATCCTGCCAATTTTTCCTCTTAAGTACTTTCTATGATCCATTTCACTCTTCCTCTTGCCCTCATTCCTATTATTTCTTACATGTACTCAGTCTATGTCATACTCTTCTCTGTCTCGATTTTCACCCTTCAACTTATCATTAGAACAACTGCCAGAAATATCCAGATAAAATGCAACTCTGACTTGTCCTGACACTTAGAAATTTTTAGGCATTCCCCATAACAAAAACCTAGCCTGGGTTAGTGCCCCCTATTTTCTCAAATAAATTATATAACACTACAGACATGTGGTACATTGTAGGTGCCATATATATTGTAACTATATGTTTATATATTGTCTTATTTTATTTTATCCTAAGATAAAATTAGAATTTGGGGCTATTGCCTAGAATTTTGACTTACAATGTCTCAATTAATGTTATGCAAATGAATAAATTGTATAGATTATGTTAGACTAGTGTCGGGCAGTTTATATTTTTAAAAATATTATTCCTACTCCAGTGTTTTGCACACTAGTTATAATTAAAACACAACTAGTCTTACCAAAAATTAAAATACTGTTTGGAGAGCTGGAGAAAGGTACTTTGGGTAAAGATTGAGTATCGAAACTTAGTACCTTAAATCTAAACCTGATGATACCTATTGGATCCTTGTACAACTGGGTTAATTAAAATATAGGTACTTATAAAAATATTGCATAATTTAGTGCATAAAGTGAAAATGTTTGCATGTTTTCTTACTTTCATATAGGTTATAAAAAAGCAAGGAAAAAAGATTTGACAGAGAATTATCTACAGTAATAAATATGAATATAGGTATATAGTCACATATTCATATATATTCATATGTATATATACATATGTATGTATATATATATACACAAAAATGTGAATATTATTAGGAGAAAAACATCATGTTCAGAGCTCCAAATCACATGTTAATGAAGCAAATAATCTTTCCAAAGACAAATTCACCCTAAGTCATTCAGAAATGTGTTTAGAACATATAGTTAATGTATTCTTTAATTGCTTTTGGGCTGAAGTTAAACTCTTCTAGCCTCTAGGCTGATGGTCTCAATAATGTCTGATTTTGAATTTGGGAAGCCTTTAGGTAACAACTGGGTTTCCCACACAAAGTTTTGTAAAATACAACAAAACCCCCAAAAACTCAGTGCTTAAAATTTAGATGTGTGTGTGTGTGTGTGTGTGTGTGTGTGTGTGTGTGTGTGTGTTTCAATTCTGAGACTTTGTAATCTTATTCATTTGTATTAGTGAACATTAAGATTTTGGTTGTGCTTCACAATCCAGGATGGGGCAATTATAAAGGTTGTAACATCCAACAAATTCTCTTTTACTTTCCAAATTAGTGTGAAATATATTAGGTCAGTATATTGATATACTCATCACTCCACCTGTACTACTCAATCAAGACTGTTAATTCATATTAACACCGTTAAGAGCTGGTCAAATCTTGCCTCTTTCAGGAAGCCTTCTTTAGTTTATTTGATCACACTTTTAATTAACATATTCCTTTCTGTCCTTTATGGACTTGAATCACAGTTTATATCTTATTTGTTTGAGTTTTTACTATGACTACTTCTCTGTTATTTCTTCCAGACCATAAATGTGGAATTTCCAATGTAGTAGTAGATCTCCATCTTTGAGATCATATGTAGCAAGGCTTGACAAGTCTCAGGACACTTAGTTTGTCATCTTTTTTTTTTTTCCTCTGCTTAAGGACAGTTGGTACTACAAGCGATTGCTTCACAACTAGCAGGCATAATCTGGAAGTGCACAGATTTAACTGAGTAAAAGTCATCCACAGAAATATGGCTCAATTCCCTGGCCTCTGAGCAATGATTCAAAGGCATGATCCTCAGTTTCTCAGGGAGTCCCTAAAAGTATTGAGCCTCAGTTAATTTTCTAATTAATATTTTTTTAAATTTTTTTCTGCCTTTGCTCTTTTTCTCTACTTTCTTATTGTGGCTCCTAAAATTACCTCCAAAATAAATTACCTTCTCCTGCTTTCTGGTCATAAAGTCAACTTTGAGGAAAGCCAATTTAAGGAAGTTGGAAAACAGTAGGTGTTCAATATCCTTGTTGAGTAAATCAGCAAAGTACTATAAGTGACTCAGAAATCATATAAATGTCAAAGATATATGTGAGAACAATGGAAGTACTGCAGTTGCATTATGATGTAGGTAACATTTTTCTTTGGAGTTTTCCCACTTCCTTGTGCTGTCTTCTGCTCTTTCCATTTAGAACCTTTATTTGTTTGGTTTTTTTTCAGAGGTCTGGTGGTATGCTTTTTCCATCTTCCTGGACTCTCAGTGTTGTTTTTTACACAACTACTCTCTTGAGGCAACTTCCAGAGTTCCTGTTCTCTCCTTTATAATTTCCTTCCCTCAAAGATTTCTTACAGTACAACTTATTTTCTCTAGGATTGGCTTTGTGTAAACACATCCATGTCCAAATCCAAGGCATAGTGTATTATCTCCTCAGAGTAGTTTGTCTTTTAATAGAGATCTTTGAGAGATTCATTGCTATAGCCTAACCATTAATATACAAACATAAATTCTAATTGGAGAAATTCCAGGCACTGTAGTAGGTTAATAGAGGAAATATTTTTTAGGAAGTAGGAGATATTTTATATTACATAAAATATGTAGGGGTTTATTCTGCCTATTTATTGGGCTAGATTTGGCTTCAGAAAACATTGTCTATTTTAAAATTTCTTTAGACTGAAACAAATTTTCCCCACACTATAACTTAATTCTCCTCTGTTTCCTCAGCTGCTTCTCAGTTTAAGTCTGAAGTAAGACTGGGTGAGGTACAGAATGCTAGAAAGCAACAAGTGAGAGTTTCAACATATAGGGTGTTTTCTTCCACATTTGAAGATACAGTGATATATCTCCCTACCCAATAGCTGTTCAACCCAAGTACGATAACTCTTACATTTTTATTGTAGAAGATTTTTAGATACTGCACTTTCACCATTATTATATTTTGCAAATTTAGTTTTTCTATAAACTTCATAATGGTTTTAATGTAAGGATACTTTTTTTTTAATTTTATTTTTTTAAATTTACATCTAAATTAGCATATAGTACCACAGTGATTTCAGTAGATTCCATAGTGCCCCTTACCCATTTAGCCCATCCCCCCTCCCACACCCCCTCCAGTAACCCTCTATTTGTTCTCCATATTTATGAGTTTCTTATGCTTTTTCCCCCTCCCTGTTTTTTTGTTTTTTAATTATTTTTGCTTCCCTTTCCTTATGTTCATCTGTTCTGTGTCTTAATGTCCTCATATGAGTGAAGTCATATGATATTTATCTTTCTCTGACTAATTTCACTTAGCATAATACCCTCTAGTTCCATCCATATAGTTGCAAATGGCAAGATTTCATTCTTTTTGATTGCCGACACATCTTCTTTATCCATTCATCAGTTGATGGACATTTGGGCTCTTTCCGTACTTTGGCTATTGTTGATAGTGCTGCTATAAACATTGGGGTGCATGTGTCCCTTCGAATCAGCACACCTGTATCTCTTGGATAAATACCTAGTAGTGCAGTTGCTGGGCCATAGAGTAGTTCTATTTTTAGTTTTTGAGGAACCTCTATACTGTTTTCCAGAGTGGCTGCACCAGCTTGCATTCCCACCAACAATGCAAAAGAGATCCTCTTTCTCCGCATCCTCGCCAACATCTGTTGTTGCCTGAGTTGTTAATGTTAGCCATTCTGACAGTTTTAAGGTGGTGTCTCATTGTGGTTTTGATTTGTATTTCCCTGATGAGTGATGTTGAGCATTTTTTCATGTGTTGGTTGGCCATCTGGATGTCTTCTTTGAGAAGTGTCTATTCATGTCTTTTTCCCATTTCTTCACTGGATTATTTGTTTTTTGGGTGTTGAGTTTGGTCAGTTCTTTATAGATTTTGGTTACTAAAGTCTTTATCTGATATGTCGTTAGCAAATATCTTCTCCCATTCTGTCGGTTGCCTTTTAGTTTTGCTGATTGTTTCCTTCGCTATGCAGAAGCTTTTTATTTTGATGAGGTCCCAGTAGTTCATTTTTTCTATGATTTTCTCACATAACCCTTCTATCCCTGTTTCTCTCTCTTCCTCTTCTGGGACCCCTATGATTCTGATGTTGTTCCTTTTTAATGAGTCACTGATTTCTCTAATTCTTAAATTGTGCTCTTTTGCCTTAATCTCCCTCTTTTTTTCTGCTTCATTATTCTCCATACGTTTGTCCTCTGTATCACTAATTCTCTGTTCTGCCTCATCCTTCCTTGCCGTCGCAGCATCCATTTGTGATTGCAGCTCAGTTATAGCACTTTTTAATTTTATCCTGACTAGTTTTTACTTCTTTTATCTCTGCAGAAAGGGATTCTAATCTATTTTCGACTTCAGCTAGTATTGTTATTATCGTGATCTGATTTCTGGTTGAGACATCTTGCTTGTATCTATGTTGGCTAAGTCCCTGGCTGTTGTTTCCTCCTGTTGTTTCTTTTGGGGTGAATTCCTTAGTTTCATCGTTTTCAGGGGAGAAAAGGAATTAATGAGGTAGAAAAAAAATTAAAATTAAAAAAATTAAAATTAAAAAAGATGAAAATTAAAAAATTTAAAACACACACACACATACAAAATTGAATAAATGATGCTATATCCTAGGTGTGTTTTGGTCTGGTTGTTGAATATGGCTTGATAGATTAGAGAAAAAAGGGGAAAGAAGAAAAAAAAAGGAAATCATTTGAAAATTTGAAAGAAAATGAATACACTGAAGTAGGCTAAAATGAAATGATGGAAGTACACTAGAATTTGAAAAAATTTACACAACAGTAAAAAATATAGTACAAAAAAGTTAAAAACATTTAAAAATTTTTTTAATGTTTATTTATTTTTGAGACAGAGGGAGACAGAACACGAGTGAGGGAGGTGCAGAGAGAGAGGGAGACAAAGAATCTGACACAGGCTCCAGGCTCTGAGCTGTCAGCACAGAGCCTGATGCAGGGCTTGAACCCATGACCATGAGATCATGACCTGAGCTGAAGTTGGACTCTTACCCGACTGAGCCACCCAGGTGCCCCTAAAGAAAATATTTTTAATAAAAATTAAAAATAAAGATGATTTATTTTCTCTTTCTGTATTCAAGAAAAAGAAAAGAAATGAAGAAGAGTAAAAACAAAAAAAGAAATCATTTGAAAATTTGAAAAAATGAATACACTGAAGTAGACTAAAAATGATGGAAGTAAAATAGAATTTGAAAAGTTTACACAAAAGTAAAAAATACAGAAAAAAATTAAAGAAAAATATTATTAATAAAAATTGAAAATAAAAATGAATTTTTTCTTTCTGTATTTAAAAAAAAGGAAAATGAAAAAAAAAAAAGAAAATTGAATAGATGGACCTACTAACAGACTGAAATACGACTGAAATTACTTTGTTTTCCCCTAGAAGTCAGACTATGAAGCACTTTATAGTACATAAACTAAGCAGGTGGTGAGACTTGTGTTCTTGAAGAGTGAAGTTTGCCCAGTGGGGCGGGGCTTAGTGTAACGGCTCTGTTCTCTACTAGATGGTGCTGCTAGCTTACTGGGGTGGATTGTTGTGGTGTCCTCAAGTGCATATGTACATGTGCGGGAGCAGTGAAAATGGCATCACTCAGCTACCCAACTCTAGTATCGGAATTCTCTTCTCCCCGATCAGCAATTGTGCACCCATCCTTTGTCTTCAGCTTTCATCCACTCCCCTCTTTTACACCCTCCCTGACCAAGCCCCAGGTAGTACCTTTTATCTCAGATAGGGCTGTGTTCCCCAGCCCCTTCTAAGAGACTGTGGCTTTGACTGGTTCCGCCCCTCTGCAGGAGGGTCTCACCGAGCAATGGCCGAATGTTTGCCACACCCAAGAAAGTCACAGGACCATGTTGATGCTGAAGCTCAGAGACTGTGGCCAGGTGCCAGCTCACCCCAGAAAAAGTTCGTGAGATAGTGTAGCAGCAGCATTTCAGGGATAATGGAAAATCACAACACACATTTGGAACCAGGCTTCACCCTTAACAACCTTGTTCCAGCACCAGCGAATGTGGCTGTTCTCTGGGATCTGCTGGGCCCAGGTTTCCTGACAGCCTCTCCCAAATGTCCTTCCAGCAGTGGAACCTTCCAGCAGCTTCTTCCCCTGTGGCCCAAGAACCTTCTGGACCCCACCCTGCTCCTGGGGATTCACTCTTCCCACCAGAGCACCGCCAGGTATCAAGCTGCAGAGTTGCAGACTTTGTGCTCTCCTTGTTTACAGTCTTAATGGAATTTAAACCCTCTCCTTTCTCCTTTCTCCCTTTTTAGTTCAGTCCCTGTGGCTGTTTCTAATTTTCCACCTTCTCTCCAGCTGCTTTTGGGGAGGGGTGCTTTTCCTGTGTTCTGTCCACCATCTCTGTCCTCTTTCAGCATTCAAAAGCACCTCCCTGCCCTCCATGGCTTCTCTCTCCCCAAGTTCAGCTCTCTGTGCTGCTGTGTACCGGCTGAGTTCTTTGGTTCCGGTTGTGCAGATTGTTGTGTTAATCCTCAGATGAGTTTTCTAGGTGTGCAGGATGGTTGAGTGTTGGTCTGGCTGTATTTCATGGATTCAAGACACACAAAAACTTCCATGCTGTGCTGCCATCTTGGCTCCCTCAATGTAAGGATACTTTGATAAGCATTTGAACTTTAGATTAAAAGTGACTTCATAGCCATTTTATCTTTTAAATCATTAGATTTCCCCCCATGTTATTAGCAAGCAAGATATTCCTTCTTCTACATCATGTTTATAATACAAATACCTATAATTAATGTAGTAGTTATCCCTGCATATAAATTCAGGGTATTTTGCTTCTGAAATATCTCATTGGTGAGATGGTTCTGTGGGTGAGAATAGTACACAGGTCTTTGGCCTAATTTCAGCACTTACCACATCTTATCACACCTAACAT
This sequence comes from Felis catus, assembly GCF_018350175.1. Classification (NCBI taxonomy): domain Eukaryota; kingdom Metazoa; phylum Chordata; class Mammalia; order Carnivora; family Felidae; genus Felis; species Felis catus. Next base: position 61,825,079 of record NC_058379.1, on the reverse strand, counting down.
TCTCAATGAAATCATTAATCAGTATACTGTTCTTGTCAACATCTGTACTAGAGCTTTTCAAATATGATGACTCATACCTTCCTACTATTTGGCGTTGATCATAAATCACAACTTTAAGGTATAATCAATTAAGCCATTAGGAAGATAACTAGTTGGACACCTATTCAACTCAAAATGGCCTATTTTATCTATAAAGGTATTTCTTTACGGCATAATTTTAATACCCTCTTTTAGAAGATAATCTAATTTAATGTGCTTATGCCTTTATGGTTGGGATATTTTACCCTTATTATTATTGTTTTCCCAAAGATTTAATATTATTTCTGATTTTTTCTTTATTAAAAATTATTTAAAAAGTTTTTTTAATGTTTATTTATATTTGAGAGAGAGAGAGAGAGAGAGAGAGAGAGAGAGAGAGAGAGAGACCATGAGTGGGGGAGGGGCAGAGAGAAGGAGACATAGAATCTGAAGCAGGCTCCTGGCTCTGAGCTGTCAGCACAGAATTTGATGCAAGGCTCAGATTCACAAACAGCGAGATCATGACTTGAGCCAAAGTCAGATGCTTAACTGACTGAGTCACTCTAGCACCCCTGATTTTTCTTTCTTTAAAGGTTTATCTATTTATTTTGAGAGAGATAGCATAGGTATGAGCTCGTGCATGTGAGCTGCGGAGGGGCAGAGGGAAATAAGAGAGAGAATCCAGGATCCGCGCTCTCAGCACAGAGCAGGGCTCAGTCCCATGAACTGTGAGATCATGACCAGAGCAGAAATGAGGAGTCAGACGCTCTACTAACTGAGCTACCCATGCATCTATTTATGATTTTCTTAAAGCTCACAAGCTTTGAGAACTCTTTAGAAACTTTACACAGGGTCCTGGGATCAACTATTCTGACTTGGGCAATTTGAGCACATTAAGAGAGCTGGAAAAGTGAAGGGGGTTAACATCTCTGAATGGGGCTGTGTCAAACACCATGATAAGATCTTTGTACCATGTTGTTTAAGTTTTTTAATGCCTAGGACATTATTATGTTTCCCAGAGGAAAAAGCTGCAGATTCGAATATTAATGATCTGCATGAGGTAGCAATAGTAGTAAGGATTTTTACTTACTACCCAGGCCTATGCTTTAAACATTGAAGCAGTTAGCCTTTCAACTCTAGAATTCACTTTATTTTCCCCAATGTCTCTGACTCCCCCACCCCCCTGCTTTGTATTCATCTGAGGTCACAAATTACATAAGGAGTTTTACTTTTTATTATTTATTAACAAAACATCTTTGGCCTCAAGGATTGAACTAATCACTATTTTGTAGAAGTTGTACCATATTACCTGCTCACTGCACAGGTCCTCTAGTTCCTCTACATCCTAGCTAACACTTTTAATTTAAGCCATTGCAATATGGGTATTGTGGTTTCTCATTGTGGATATAATTTGGATTTACCTAATGATTAATGATGTTGACTCTTTTTTATGTGGATATCTGCCTTCCATGTACCTTCTCTGATAGAGGGAAAGTAATCACTAAATATTTTGCACTTTAAAAAAATTGCATTGTTTTCTCATTAGGCTTTGAGAATTCTTTATTTACTTTGGATACAAGTCTATGGTCAGATACATGATTTACAAAATTTTTTCTATGTCTGTTGCATAACTTTTTGTTCTTATAGCCATACCTTTTGGAGAGAAGTTCCATATCCTGAAAAGTCTCTCAATGCCGTAGGCTGAGGCAGTCACAGTGCTCACTTCACTCATATGTTTCCTGTTTCTTTAAAAAAAATTTTTTTTAATGTTTATTCATTTTTGAGAGACAGAGGGAGACAGAGCATGAGTGAGGGAGGAGCAGAGAGACAGGGAGACACAGAATCCAAAGCAGGCTCCAGGCTCTGAGCTGTCAGCACAGAGGCCGACGTGGGGCTTGATCTTACTGACTGTGGTATCATGACCTGAGCTAAAGTTGGACACTCAACCAACTGATCCAGCCAGGTGCCCCAGTGTCTTAATCATCACTTTTGTTTGTTGCTTGATACTCAGTGTCTCGTATATTTTGTTTGCTTCTTTGATTGTTTCATTTGAGAGGGTAAATCCAGTCCTTATTTCTTCTTCATGGATGGAAGCTAAAATCCACTGATCCACATGAATGTTTTTAGAGACTCTTTTCTTTTCAAGAGGATTTGTAAGTATTTTATCAGAATTTAATCTCTGTAAGACACTTACTCCCTTATAATATATCATTTCTTTTAGTCCTTTCCCCCACCATTGGAAACTCACCTCCAGCCTAAAGCAAAACAATGTCACCTTATGATCCAAGTGAGATTTTTTTTCTTCTCCCCAGATGCTACAGCCCACTAACTTTAGAGGACATCTATACACCAGGAGGCTTGTGCCTTATACCCAGGTTCACACAGCATCTTAAGCTTCTTTTTTGCCCATCCTCTTTGAAACATTTTTTCCCTTCGGGGGAAAAGATATTTTCCTCTATCTACCCATATCTAAGTTTCTGAATATTTCAGGCTTTTTTTTTCATCAGACTTCTGCTTTTTCTATATAATGTCTTCCTTGGTTTATTTTATCTAGATCTATCTATATGAAGGTACTCTAAAATTATTTCTCTTTTTTTGATCTTTCCCTGAGAATCAGTCATCTATCCAATGCTGACTTAACCTCTCCATTTGACTGTCTACATCTCAACTTAACCTTGATACTTCATTCTTTTTTTTTTTTAACATTTATTTATTTTTTAGAGACAAAGAGAGACAGAGAATGAGCAAGGGAGGGGCAGAGAGAGAGGGAGACACAGAATCGGAAGCAGGCTCCAGGCTCCAAGGCATCAGCACAGAGCCTGACGCGGGGCTTGAACTCACGGACCGTGAGATCATGACCTGAGCTGAAGTCGGACGCTTAACTGACTGAGCCACCCAGGTGCCCCAGGTACTTCATTCTTAGCACTTATTTTTTCCTCTCAGCCTCTGCCCAGTCAATTAGAAAACCTCATGGGCTCTACTCTAAAATAGTTCAAGAATTGGGCCACCTCCCTCCTTCTCACAAAGTCTAACTGTAGCCTGTGCCACCATCAGTTCTCACCATGGGTTACTAGAACTAGCCCCTTACTGATCTTCCTTTTATTATTCTTGCCCATCCTGTACTTCTACAAAAGTCTTTCCACTTCAACTTTGCCTCTGTATTAATTCAACCTCATAATAACCAACTGTTCTTTTAAAACCTACATTGTATTACACTGTTGCCCTGATGGCAATGCTTTGATGGCTTCTTGTTACACTTAACAGTAAAAGCCAAAAAGCCTTTACCTGGTTCACAACACCATGCCTATTTCACCTTTCCCTTCTTTACTACCTCACTTTGGTAAGCTATCACCTTACAAGACATTTTCTGTCTTGTGAATGGGCCAAGCTTTTCTTTTCTAAGTATCTTGGTGCTGTTTTCTGTGTTAACCTCCATGTGCTCACAAGTCTTCTTCCAACCTGTTATCTAAGTCTCTGCTCGTGTGTCACTTCCTTAAAGAGAATTGCTCAGACTGCTCAGATTTCCTTCTGTAAAATAACCTCATCATACCACAAACCCACCTTTCCACTGTCATCTTTGGTTTTCTTTCTAGCATGATCTAAAATTATCTCATCATAATTATTTGTCCTTGCTGACTTTTTTCCCAAAGAAAAATGGAGGAAAAACTTTATTATTCTTTTTTTCCCTTACTTACCTGGTGCTTAAAACAGTGCTTGGATAAATACACATTTTTGAAAAAAAAATGGAGGTAATGTTTTCTTAGTGACTTGAATTTATTTACTAAATCCCAAGCCATGCCATGTTCATTATTAGGCTTCTGTATTTATTAAATTTTGATGTCATGGTCACTTGCTCCTGGTATTTCTGTTATTTTCTCTTCCTTCCTTATGTGGTAGATTTGTTGCAAAGATAACCCCAGTTCTTCCATGTATCTGGACTTGATCTTTCCTATGTGCCTTTGTAGTTCCTTCCATCATGATTTGATCTTTCTCCATGCTTTCTATTTGAGTTGAACTTGTGTGGTTTTGGTCACTAGACAGCAGCTGAAGTGATAATCTTCCAGTTTTGAGTAAGGGACTAAAAGGTCTTATGTGCTTTTGTCCTTTCTGCCTCATACCCCTTTCTTGCCATTTGAACAAGACTGAGGTAGCCTGCTGGAAGATGAAAAAGACCCAAGAGGAGAGTCTGATTTTTGGGGTGTGCTGTCCTGGACCACCATTGAGCTAGCTGGGTGCGAGACATATAGGAGTGTTCAGCCAAAATTATGAGAAGTACTTACCTGATGCGCAGTTGATAACAAAGGAATGAACACACCATAACAGAAACAATCACTCATTCCACACATAGATTTGTTAACACTAATTGCTCATTTTTTTACGTACATGAGTTTGGGGGCCATGTGTTACATGGTAATAACTAACTGATACATTCTCGTTTCTGCTTTCTCTTTAAGAATCAAATAGCAATTCTTATATAAACAATTTAATGGATTTCTGTAAAGATTATGCTTTCTTAATATACAGTATTTGAAAATTATACTTGTTATATATGTTAGGATCTCAAGTTCATTTTTTTGTTCTCATGTTCTGTATATTTTCCTCTTAAGTTCCATGGTAGCAGGAACTAGATCTCTTGTTTACCCCAGCAACACATAGTTCAGTGCTTATGACATGATGAATGTTTAGATATATCCTTATAGAAGCAATAAAAAAATGAATAAGTATGTGTTCTTAGTCTTCTCCTAAGTTATTTTTCTAAATAATAATTCATATTTCAGTGGCAATATGATGCTTTCTATTGTATCTAGTTTGGCATTTTTTTCTTCTTCTGAATTTATTTATTTAAAAATGTTTATTAGCTCTAGTTTTCACTAATGAACAAGACAGCCAAGGTTGCAGCCCTCATGAAACTTGGAATGGGTTGTAGAAGATTTTAAATATATGCAATGAGAATTATTGTAAGTAATGCACATTTAGTTTTCTTTAATAATCTTTTATTTCATATGGTAAGTTATTACATGTATTAATTTAAACAGATCCTCTACTGGCCTCTGAACATAATGGTTGATAGTGCTTCTTAGATTACCTTCTTCCTTTGTCCATTTCAGTTTCATATTCCAGTGTATTTCTTTCTGTTCATTTGTTCACAAATCTATTCTTTAAAGCATAGCATACTGCTCAGTGTTGTCAAGTTATACAGTTGGATGGACTTCTCTTTACCTTCAATAATACTCTTCCTTTTATTATATACATTTATATTTTCTATCTTAAGCCACCTTAAGTGGCAGGTGAGAATTCTGGAAAGGAGAAACTGGAGTAACTTCAGGCGATAGTGATCACAGAAATGTGTATGGTGGGAGACGGCTGAGAGTTACATGTGATGATGTCTAGAGGCTTCCTCTAGCATCTGGGCTACAATAGTAGTTCCATTTCTTCCCACCAGAGAAAGCCCCTTGAGACCTCTAACAAACCCTGGGGCTCAGGATCTATGCAGAAAGGGACATAATTGTTGCTGGTGCTCAGGAGAATCCTCCTATAAATAAAGGGTCTTGAAGAAGGTGAATAAGCAAGTATAACTTGAAGGAGAAGAAAGTAAGTGGTGACTGAAATCCTTTTTCACCTTGACATTCAGAGTTACAAATTTTCCTTAAACTCAGTTTGACTCAGTTGTTGGCCATTTCAAGGTGACTTCTCCTGTAGCAGTTTATCTGGTTTTAATCTCAGAGAAGCAAAAAGAGCCCAAATCCTTTTCTTATTGTCTCAAAATCCTACTGATACATTGGCATGTATCAAAAATGGATCAAAACTTCCTTGATTTAAGAATTGGAAAGAAATATCATGATCTAAAGCTTTCCTATACACTTAGAAATCTGTGTGCTTTATTAAAAAATTAAGGAGCTGATATTAAAATTGGCCTTTTTCTTATAAAGTGACTTCTGCTTGAGTCCATATGCATGGACTGTACTATTACCTCAATAATATTTTTATTCATACATACATTTATAGTTGTTGCTTTAACCTGCAACTAAAAGCTCCAGAAAATTAAGAAGTTGTTAATTAAGAAGAAATTTGGAGAATTCTCTTATCCAGAACATTTATGGGAAAAAGTACAATGTTTGTTATTTTTATAACACCTTTTCCTTATTTTCGTCTCAGTTTCCCATCTAATGTGATATTTTTATCTTCCTTCCTCTCTCCCTTCCTTTCCCTCTCCATCTTTCCTCTCACCCTCCCTCCTTCTCTCCTTCTTTTCTCCCTTACTTTCCTTCCTTCTTTTTTTACTTTCTCTCTTTTCTTTTCTTTCTTCTTTCTTCATATGGATCAGACTCTGCTAAATATCATCAGAATGTACTGATAAGACCAAGCTGTTGCCTGTATCTTTTTGTAGTTGACAATTTAGCAAGAAATACATTACTCAGGACTAGTGATTCCTGTAAAATAATACTGCACATAAATCTACCATTTATGATTATGGCTAGTGATATTGAAGAGATCACACACAGGTGAAACAACATCCAGTTCATTGTAAAGAGGAGGCTTTGCAGAAATAATACTAAGTGTACCATTTTTGTGTTTTAAAGTTTTAAATGATTTCATATGCATTTTGTTTCATTAATCTAGCATCACTCTGAGTCAACAGGATGTTTTTATGGATTTGCATTGTCATCTTAGCTAAGCTAAGTCTACTTTTTCTACACGTTCCTTCCCTGTGTAGTTATGGATTAATGTAGGACATAAGAGTCAGTTTGCATTAGAGTTGAAAAGTGGGAGTGAAGCACTGGACATATTCTTTTAATAATCATAAGGTTGGTACAGGAATTCTAGTACTGTTTCAGCTCATAAATGTCACTTATCTGTTGGCTGACCTTACTGGCATGAGGTAGCAGCCAGGTCCATAGCTCCTTCAACTACTGTCAGATCCTGTGTCACCTCTTCTGACTCATAGATCTTCATAAAAAAGGTACCAGCTTCACCTGCAGGTAACCTGTATCATCAAAGCTGGGGGCATGAGGGTGGTGGCAAAATATCCACACAGGTTCTATTATATCCTGTGGATCCCAGTTTGTCCTTGCTTTCCCCCATTTTATATCTTTCCTTCCCAACTGCTGGCATCAGTTCTCAGAACCAAAGGCACAGATAACAGCCCTGCATAAACTGTGTAACCAGTTCCTAAATGGTACAAAGTTAAATTCCTATAATAAATCCCTTATTCTATATCACTTATAGTAGTTCAGCTTCTCTGACAGATACTTAGCTGAAAGAGAGATATCACTAGGCTACATTTGTAGATGAAGAACTGGAATCTCAGAAAAAATTACATAGTTCGTAAGTGACAGACATGGATCCAATCCGGGTCAATATAAATCCATGTACTATAATAACTTGATGAATTAAGAGATTATGGTGGAGGGGAATGGACTGGGAAACTTTCTGAAGGTGCTGGAGTTATTAGTTATATTATCAAAACTGGAATGAGAGGTCATATACATAAAGAAGAATTAGATCATGAATATAATTCATACTTTTGAGCTTTCATGTTTAATATCTCTGGTGAATTCTCTTTTCTTCTCTAGGATTGCTGCTACCATTTTTACTTTCCTCTAATCATATTCTAGTCTCTATCAGGATTTGAACTTGAGTTTCTACTTTAAATAGCAATTCTTCCTTGCAATATCTTCTCAGAAACAGCTCTATTCCTCTATATTTACTTATTGTTGTGATCCATGATATACATATTACTTATTGCTGAAAGATGTGTGTGTGTGTGTGTGTGTGTGTGTGTGTGTGTGTGTACACACACATATCATTCTCATTTTAATTTTAGATTATCAATTTGGACATGGCATTCAGGTTAGGAAGTTTCATTAGATAAGAAGAACAAAGAAATAACGCAATTCCTATTGCATGCTGGTAGACAGTTTTCAATGGAACATTTAATCCTCATTTCTAGTAGAACACATAGAGACAAAAGCAATTTCTTCAAAAACAGGAGAAAGAGATAGTAGATCTACTTTTTGGAAGACAGCGCTTTGACTTTTCAATGCATTTCCAGTTCAATTTATTCCCAAATCATTGGTCTTGGATAATAAATGATTCTAAATACATTTTACAGTTTGACGTAAAACTTAGAAATACTGGTTCAATTTATCATTTTATTCTAGTTATTTAATTAAATATTATAAATATTAAAAAGTACTGAACAATGACCAATGTTTACCACAGGGGGAAAAACAAATGTATGTATCTATCAGAGTTTGGTACCATAGTTTTATAATGAGTAATCTCTTACCTTAAATATAGTACAGAAATGAATGGAATAAAATTTAAGATTAAGACAAATAATTCTTCTAAATAGGCCTGTATGCCTTTCTGAAAGCAAATTTAATAATTAGTAAATGATTAGCCTGAGAAAGACAGCTAGATGCAAAATCTACACTACTTAGCAATCATTTTTGAAATCATGTTCTGTGTCAGGAATTGTCGTAGGTCCTGGTCCTGGTCCAATGAAAGTCACACCTGGTCCCTGTTCTTTACCCCTGGATAGCAAAGGGCTACCTAAACACTTGAGTTGTTCAATGTGTACAGGCTATGATTGGTAGAGATGTGCTCAGATAAAGTGAAGAGCTTGAGGAGCCTAGTCCATAACTCTCAAATGGACCAGAGAAGGTAAATAGGGATAAGTCCAGGCCTTGAAACATAGAGGTTAGTCTATGCTTCAAGTCAAGTGGGATTACAAGATGAGAAAAGTCAATCTATGAAGAAAAAGAAAGAGAACTCAATTTCTCTGAATTTAATGCCTTATGTACTATGGTGGAATATGAATTCTAATAGTGGGAGATGGTTCCTGAACTAAAATCCTGGCAAGATGTTCTGGGTGATTATTAACTCACATTCCTAGTTCTTCTCCCTCCCATCCCTTAGTATCAAAGTGCCACAAAACAGTGCTAATTGAGATCCAAGTTGCATGAATCAGACCAGAGAACTGAAACCTTTATCCCAAAGGACTCTACCATTTTGGTGGTATGGGTTATAAGGAAGCATATTGAACAGTAAAGCTATCTGGTGCACATTGCTAATTGGAAAACAAAAAGGGTTTAAATTCCCTGTTAGTGGCAGTAAAGCCAATGCGCAGTAACTCATTTGGAATTCATTTTTTATCAGTGAGGATTTAGGCAGGAGATACAGCACACATCACTTTAAGTGAGAGTACTCATACTCACCTTCCCTCACCCCAACAAATACACTCACAATAATGAACCAGAATTTATGTGAATCATGTGAATTTAATGGAAGAAATGACAGTAAAATAGCATTTAGTTTTGCCAGTAGAAACTCTGGCTAGAAACGGATTTCTTTGGAAAAAACAAAACAAAACACGGGGCACCTGGGTGGCTCAGTTGGTTAAGCAACTGACTTCCGCTCAGGTTATGATCTCACAGTTTGTGAGTTTGAGCCCTGTGTCAGGCTCTGTGTTGAAAGTTCAGGGCCTGGAGTCTGCTTTGGATTCTGGGTCTGTCTCTCTCTGCCCTTCCCCCTGCTCGTGCCATCTCCCCCTCTCCCCTCTCCAAAATAAACATTACAAAAAAATTTTTTTTGAATGTATAAAGTCCTTCAGTCTCCTAGCTTTGGCAACTATAAACCAGTAAGGGGGAGGGAAAGAAGGGGAGAAAGAGAGAGAGAGACAGAGAGAGAGAGAGAGAGAGAGAGAGAGAGAGAGAGAGAGAGATTTTTTTTCCTTTTCCTTTTGCTGTTTGACCTTGTAGAGTTGCAGAAGTTAAATGGAGCACAGGTTGGGAACATCCATTGTTCTCATCCCAGCTGCTCTGAACTCATAGAGCACATTGTCAGTGAAATGGAAAAGAAATTAGCAGCTCATTTTGTGCAACGTGAACTTTCTCTCTCTGTCTCACTCATGCTTGATGGGCACACTCTCTTTGATAAATCAGTCCTTACGCCTTATTGCCATGCAAGAACTGGAAGTAAGAAATGTCAACAGCACTCCCCTGCTTTCATTAGAACTAACCAAGGTTTTCATCTGCCAAGGTAGTAGTTAACTTTTATTCAGATGCCGCCTGTTTTGAGGGAATCAAGTTGAGAGGGCAATTAGGAAGATAAGGGAGGACAGATTGCTCAAATGCCCCAAACTATGAGGCATTGAAATAGTTACAGGCTCTCTGTGAAAGCTGTGGCTGTGGTAAAGGGCTGATTCTGCATTCTGTTGTGAGGAGATTGTACCTCACTGCACACCTCTGGCCTCCTTGCACATAGAGTTCAATTAGCAGTTAAGGAAGAGTTCAAATAGATTTTAAAATTTAGTCATTTTTGAGACCTTCATAGAAAAATTTAACTTGGTCATGTTTTTAGCTAGCCAGAAAAGAAAAGAAAAGAAAAGAAAAGAAAAGAAAAGAAAAGAAAAGAAAAGAAAAGAAAAGAAAAAAGAAAGTCAGCAGGAGCTAGCTGAATGTGCAGATGTGGCATCATTGGAGCATCTAGAGATGAGAGCAGGCTCAGTATCTGCTGAATAGCCAGCGGTTCCAGGACAGTAAAGGCTGTTTTAAGGTCATAGGAATCACTTTCAAAATGCAGTGCATTGGCAATAGCAAATATTCAGGAAAAATTGGTGCTCAACAAAGACTGAAGGTCAGCATATCTAGGAAATTTTTTTAAGTGAATATGTTTCTTTGTAAATTTGCATTCCATGAATAATGCCTTGGAAAAGGTGACCTTCTCTAGCAATCTTGTATAGGCCCACTATTCTTAGCCACTGCATTCTGGGTCTTCAAGTACTTATCCTTTAAATGTCAGAAAAGTTGATCTTTCTGCAGCTATGCCAAAATCTGTTTGGGCCCACTGGCAAGAGAGAATATTTGGGAAAGAAATAAATGGCCCATGGATTTGGATGACTCCAGACCCATGAGATTTGGGATATCTTGTTTCACTTCTTTATTGTATATGAATTGGGCAGACCTGACCAGAACCTTGTTCTTCATCAGCAACATCATAGCAATCATTTGTATCAGTTAGATTTTAGATTTGTGTGTGGGGCACTTGGGTGTCTCAGTAAATTGAGCATCTGTCTCAATTTTGGCTCAGGTCATGATCCCAGGGTCATGGTATCATGTTCTACATTGGGTTCCATACTGGGCATGGAGCCTGCTTGAAATTCTCTCTCTCTCTCTTTTTCTGTCTCTGTCTCTTTCTCTTCTTCTGCCCCTCTCCCCCACTCATACTCTCCCTCTTTCTCTCTAAAATTAAAAAATATAATAATAATAAAGAGAAATTATATTTGGGTGCATGTAATAGAGACCTGAATAGTAAATCTAGAGCTAGGTCTTAACACTAAGCCACTATGGATCCAAGTTCCATTTGTCTTTATGCCTCATATTCCTTGGCATCCATATTTTTCCATTTGTAGACTCACAATAAAATAATGGTTCTTGGCATATTGCATATTGATTAATCAAATCACAGTTTCTAGCATATCATTATTCATTAAAAAATATGAGTAAGTCTTAAACCAAACAACAAATTTCCTTGCTAAGAACTTACAGTCTTATAGAATGTTAGTGGAGATACTCACCATAATAAATAAATATTGGAAAAACCACCTGTACCTAAAGATATAAAGTATCAGCAACAAGGCTTGTATTGAATAATAGTTAATATTCTAATGCCTAGAATAGTTCTTGGCATAAAATGATAAATAAATATTTATTAAAAGTAATTAGGGGCGCCTGGGTGGCTCAGTTGGTTGGGCGTCTGACTTCAGCTCAGGTCACAATCTCGTGGTCCGTGGGTTCGAGCCCCGCGTCGGGCTATGGGCTGATGGCTCAGAGCCTGGAGCCTGCTTCCGATTCTGTGACTCCCTCTCTCTCTGCCCCTCCCCCATTCATGCTCTGTCTCTCTCTGTCTCAAAAATAAATAAACGTTAAAAAAATTTTTTTAAAAAGTAATTATATCATTTTATTTATTTATTTATTTATTTATTTATTTATTTATTTATTTATTTATTCTTTATAGAATGTCTACTAAATGCCAGGAGCAATGGTAAGCCCTTAATGAGATAAAGATTCAAAGATTTCTATGACAAAGAGGGATATCCATAATGATGAAAATATTAATCCATTAAGAAGCTATAACAATTACAACTGAACATCATTAACAATAGAGTCTCAAAATATATGAAAGAAAACTGACAGGAATGAGATGATAAATAGTTCATTAAATAGTAATAGTTGGAGAATTAAATACATTATTTTTAATAATTGGTACAACAAAAACAGATAAAATTAACAAGGACATAAAAGACTTGAACAACATTATCAATCAGTTAGGCCTTTATGACATATATGGAATACTTCACCCAAGAAGAGAAAAATACACATTTTCAAGTTCACATGGAATATCCTCCAGGATAGACCATATCTTAGACTATTTAACAAGTCTCAACAAAGAATGAATTCATGCGAAGTATATCCTGCTGTAATGGAATCAAATTAAAAATCAATAACAGAAATTGAGAACTACCATAACCTTTGGAAAAATAAACAGTGTACTTCTACATAACTAATGGGTGAAATAGATCACAAGAGAAATTAGAAGATATTTTGAAATTAGTGTATATGAAATAAAATCATAATATAAGAGATGCAGTTAAATCAGTTCTTAGAAGAAATTTAGAACTCTCCCCACAGAGAAAGTTCATACCCAAAGTCTTAATAAATTCTACCAAATATGATAGAAGAAATAATATCAATCCTGTGCATACTCTTCCAGTAAATGGAGAAGAATGGAAAATTACTCAACACATTTTAAAAGGTCAGTGTTATCCTCAATACAACTATATAAACACTTCAAAAGTAAAGAACAGATAAATATCCTTAATGAATATAGACACAAAATGCTTCAACAAAATATTAGCAAATCTATAAAATAGATTATATACCATGACCAAATGTGATTTATATACCAAGAATGCAAGGTTGGCTTAATATTTGAAAATCAGTGTGATGTGATACATCATATTAATAAGCAAAACTCAAGAAGGACTTTATCACCTCAATAAATGCAGAAAATTCATTTGAAAAAAAAATCCCAAAATCCATACATAAATAAAATTCTCAAAAACTAGAAATATAAAGGAACATTCTCAACTGATGAAAGACATCTGTGAAAAACCAAGAGCTAAGTTTATACATAGTGGGAAAAATGAATGCTTAACTATAAAATCAGGAACAATGCAAGAATGTCCATATTTACCACTTATTTTTAATATTTTACTGGCTGTTTTTGCCATAGCTGGAAAATAAATAAATAAATAGATTCACAGGAAGTTGCAAAAATATTACAGGAGGTAACTGTTACTCAATGGTAACATCTTATACATCTATAGTGCAATATAAAACCAGGAAATTGATATTAGCATAACTTCAACTTATTCAGATTTCCTGGGTTGTACATGAACTTGTGTTTGTGTGTTTATTTCTATGAAGTTTTATAGATACAGATACAGATTTGTTTAACCATTTCCACTATTAAGACACAAAACTGCTCCCTAACCACAAAAATCTCCCTTGTGCTGTCCTTTTGTAGTCAAGTATACCCTGCTGTCCCAACATCTTTAACCACTGGTCACCACTATTTTACTCTCCATTTCTGTAATTTTGTCATTTGGATAACTTATATAAGTGGAATCATACAGTTTATGACTTTTTGAGATGGACCTTTTTTTTTCTTTTCATTCAGCACAATTCCCCTAAGACATATTCAATTTGTCAGGTGTATCAGTAGTCTGTTCCTTTTATTGCTGAATTATGTTTCATGATATGGATGCAGCACAGTTTGTTTAATCATTCGTCCATTGAATGACATTTGGGTACTTTCTAGTGTTTGGCTATAATAGATGAAGTGACTATGAACATCCATGTACAAACTTTTGTGTACATGTATATAAGCATAAACATGTGTTCAGGGTGAAGGTACCAAACTACTATCCAAAGGAATTGTATTCCTCCCCAGAACTTATATTCATTCCCACAGGCAATGTATGATAAATCCTGTGTTTGACATTCTCACCAGCATTTATTTTTTTTTAATCTGATGCTACAATACATATGATTGACATCTCTTTATGATTTTAAATTGCATTTCCCTAATGGCTAATGATGCTGACCATATTTTAATGTACTTGTTTGCCATATGTATATCTTCTTTGATAAAACAACTTTACATGTCTTATACCTATTTTCTAATTGGATTTTTGTTGTTATTGTTGTTTCTTTATTTTTACTGTTGAGTTTGGAGGGTCCTTTATATAGTCTAGATATGAGGCATTTGTCAGTTATAATGTTTGCAAATATTAACCCCAATCTTCAGCTTGACTTTTTATCTTCTTAACCAGAGCTTTTGCAGATCAAACATTTCTAATTTGATGAAGTCCAATTGAGCATATTTTTATGGCTTTTTATTTTTATGTAATGTTTAAGAATTCTACCTGTGCCTAGATCACCAAAATGTTTTCCTATGTTTTCTTCTAAAAGTTTATAGTTCTACATTTACATGTAAATCTGTTATATTTGGTATAAAATTGTTATATTTGGTATAAGGTGTGTTGTTAGGTTGGATTCAGTTTTATTTTTATATTTTTGCTTGTGGATATCTGATTATCTCAGCTCCATTTTTTTTGAAAAGAGTATACTTCCTTTGTTGAATTGCTTTTTCATCTTTGTCAAACATAAGTTGGTGTTTTTGTGTGGATCTACTGTTATGGATTTTATCTCTTGTTTTATTGATCTTAGTGATTATCTCACCACTAATAGCACCCTATCTTGAACAGTGTAGCTATATTGTAAGTCTTAAAAATCTGGTAAAGTGAGGGGCGCCTGGGTGGGTCAGTTGGTTAAGCGTCCGACTTTGGCTCAGGTCATGATCTCATGGTTTGTGAGTTCCAGCCCCATGTCGGGCTCTGTGCTGACAGCTCAGAGCCTGGAGCCTGGTTCAGATTCTTGTCTCCCTCTCTCTCTGCCCCTCCCTTGCTCATGTTCTGTCTCTCTCTGTCTTAAAAATAAATAAAATATTAAAAACCAAATCTGGTAGAGGGATTCCTTTTTTTAATTTTTTTTTTTACCAAATTGTTTCACCTCTTCTAATTCCTTTGCATTTCCATACAAATTTCAGAATAAGCTTATTTACATGAAAACTCTTGCTGGAATTTTGACAGGAATTATAATTAATTAATAAATTAAATTACAGAATTGTCATAAATCATGTTTCCAATCACAGTACATCTCCATTTATTTGATTTCTTTCATCAGAGTTTTGTAGTTTTAAGCATACAAGTCCTGATCATGTTGTGTTAAATCTATAAGTGTTTTATATCGAGTAATTGAAAATTGAATTTTGTTTTATTTGGGTTTCCACATGTTCATTGATAGTTTATAGAAACACAGTTGATTTTTCTATGTTAATATTATACCCTATGACCTTGCTCAAGTCATTTATCAGCTCTAGAATTGCTGTTTTAATATTTTGAGATATTCTACAGAGACCATCATGTCAGCTGCACATAGGGACAGCTTTATTTCTTCCTTTACAATCTACATGTTTTATTTCCTTTTCTTGCCTTATTGCACTGGCTAAGACTTCTGATTTTTTTTTATCCTATTAATAAAGTGGATTGGCTGATTTTTGAACATTGAATCAGTCTTGCATCCCTGAAATAAACCCAACTTGGTTGTGATATATCATTACATTAAATTTAATCATTTGTTGAAAAGTTTGCATCTGTGTTCATGGGGGATATGGAACTATAGTTGTCTTTTTTTTTTCTTTACTTTTCTTTCATTTTGGTATCAGAGTAATATACCTTATATAATTAAGTTTGATACCCTCCTCCCCTTTCTCTTTTCTGGAATAGATTATGTATAATTATTGGTAATTCTTCTTCAAAACTGTGGTAGATGTGGTGTTGGGTGGCTCAGTTGGTTAAGTGTACAACTCTTGATTTCAGCTCAAGTCATGATCTCACAGGTCATGGAATGGAGCCCCACAATGGGCTCTGCACTTACAGCATGGAGCCTGCTTAGGATTCTTGCTCTCTGCCCCTCCTCCACTCGTGCTCTCTCTCTTTCTCAAAATAAATAAATAAACTTAAAAAAAATGTGGTATAATTCTCCAGTGAAAAAATCTGGGCTTTGAGATTTTCCTTTTAAGAATTTATTGGTTGTAATTTGACTTCTTTAATGATTATAGTATAATTCAAATTACTTGTTTTCTATTAGATTAATTGTGGTAGTTGATGCTTTTCATGTAACTGCTATTTCATTTAAGTTGTCAAATTTAAGTGTATAATCTTGTTTATAGTATTCCTTTATTGTCCTTTTTATGTCTTTGTAATCTACAGTGATGACCACTACTTAATTCCCGAAATTGGTAATTTGTGTTAGGCTCTCTTTTTTGTCAGTCTTGATAGAGGTTTGTCAATTTTATTGATCTTTTCAAAGAACCAGCTTCTTGTTTTATTTATTTTCACTATTATTTATCTGTTTTCAATTTAATTAATTTATACTTTTTATTATTTCTTTCATTGGGCTTGCTTTGGGTTCATTTGCTTTTTTCAAAAAAATACTAATGTGGGAGCTTATATTATTGATTTGAGACATCTCCTCTTTTATAAACTTCACACTGTATTATAAATTTTTTTCCTCAGTAATGTTTTAGCTGCATTCTACAAGTTTTGATTCTTCATGTTGTATTTTCATTTTTATTTAGCTCATTGCATTTTTAATTTTTTAATTTAATTCTTAAAAAAAATTGCTTACAACTTTCTGTTTGACCCACAGGTGTTTTAGAAGTATGTTATTTAATTTTCAAGTATTTGGAGATTTTCTTCTTAATTGTCTGTTATTGATTTATAGTTTGATTTCATTGTGGTAACGGGACCCACTCTCATGATTTCAATTATTTTAAATATGCTGAGATTTGTTTCCTGACCCAGAATATGGAAAGTAATATTTATTTAGCAAAATTATAAACTATAAATTATTGATACATGTAATATGAACCATAGTCATCAATTGAAGCAAGGAAACAAATGAACGATGTAAAGAATAATGTAAGGAATGTAAGGAAAACAGTTTGTTTTGACATTGAATCATAAAAAATAGTTTGTCAGCTTCTTGATCTTGCTATAAATATCATAAATAATTTGGATAGTGTTTTCTGTATCACAAGTATGAGTGCAGAAAGAAGGCTTAATTGCTGGAAGTTTTCAGTGGCTGTATCAGTTTTTCTTTTTCAACATCTGCTTTTCTTTAAATTTTTTTAATGTTTATTTATTTTTGATACAGAGACAGAGCATGAACTGGGGAGGGTCAGAGAGAGAGGGAGACACAGAATCTGAAGCAGGCTCCAGGCTCTGAGCTGTCGGCACAGAGCCTGACGTGGGGCTCGAACCCACAAACCGTGAGATCATGACCTGAGCGGAAGTCAGAGGCTCAACCAACTGAGCCACCCAGGTGCCCCATTAAAAAAAAAATTTAAATGTTTTTTTATTTTTGAGACAGAGACAGAGCATGAACGGGGGAGGGTCAGAGAGAGAGCGAGGCACAGAATCTGAAGCAGGCTCCAGGCTCTAAGCTGTCAGCACAGAGCCTGATGCAACATCTGCTTTTCTTTAATAGCAGCCCAGTTTTCTTGTTGAGACAGTATCTAGTCTTTGGTTTGCTTTACATGGGGTCCAGTGAAAGAACAGTTTAGTGCCTAAGTTATAGACATCTTGCTAAAGACTGAATTCTGAGCAAATTCATGGAGAGATTGGGAAATAACTGGAAGCAAATCATGTCTGAAGTATCCTTAGTTGATGCTTTCTTACCAGTCTATTCCAGTTGTTCAGCATTGTCTGATAGTCTCTTTGTGGTCTCACTTCTTGTTTAATGTCCTTTCAGAATTTTCTGGTCCTTGACAATTTTAAAAATGGACACTCAACTCCCCACTTGTTTTGTAAAACTAGACTCCTACACCAATAACCTTCCACCAAAGCCTCAAGTTTAGAAAGAAATAGTTAATAGCTATTACAACCAAGCTTGACTGTGATGATAAAAGGAATTTTCTTATTTATACTGTTGAGATAGTGCATTCCTGTGTTTAAAAGTTCAGGTTTTGTCACATACTACCTGTGAAACCTTGAGGAAGTTACTTAGACTTCTCATTTTTCAATTGGGACTATTAATGTTACTTACCTCAGTGAGCAATTATGAGGATGAAAAGAGTTGATACTGGTAAAGAGCTTGGAATAGTGTCTAACCTTTATTAAACATTCAAAAAATATCAGAAATGTATTTCTGTCAGTTACTTATGAAAAGCCTCACAAAAGATGCAAGTTTCATGAGATTTTTGAATATTGGAGGGAGTCAAAAGCATTCCAATTATTATCTTGTAATAAGTTTTGAGTACAAAAGGATAAAAAGGCAAGTCACCAAAAAAGTGAGAGTCCATAGAAACACATTTAAGAAACAAAGATAAATTTGAAGGTAATCAACAAGCCTGTTCACATCATAGGAAGACAGTGCAGTAAAAATAGAAAACAAACTTGTAGTGCCAAGGAAATACTGAGGAATATCCATAAAAATTCCAACACATCTGCCTTGTGAAGGAAATTGAAGAAGATACAAAGAAATGGAAAAACATTCCATGCTCATGTTTTGGAAGAATAAGTATTGTTAAAATGTCAATACTACACATTCAATGCAATCCCAATCAAATTTGCACCAGCATTCTTCTCGAAGCTAGAACAAGCAATCCTAAAATTTGTATGGAACCACAAAAGACCCTGAATAGCCAAAGTAATATTGAAGAAAACCAAAGTGGGAGGCATCACAATCCCAGACTTCAGCTTCTACTACAAAGCTGTAGTAATCAAGACAGTATGGTATTGGCAAAAAAACAGACATATAGACCAATGGAATAGAATAGAGACTCCAGAATTGGACCCACCAATGTATGGCCAACTAATCTTTGACAAAGCAGGAAAGAATATCCAAATGGAAAAAAGACAGTCTCTTTAACAAATGGTGCTGGGAGAACTGGACAGCAACATGCAGAAGATGAAACTAGACCACTTTTTTACACCATTCACAAAAATAAACTCAAAACGGATGAAGGACCTGAATGTGAGACAGGAAACCGTCAAAACTGTAGAGGAGAAAGCAGGAAAAAACCTCTCTGACCTCAGCTGCAGCAATTTCTTACTTGACAGATCTCCAAAGGCAAGGGAATTAAAAGCAAAATGAACTATTGGGACCTCATCAAGATAAAAAGCTCCTGCACTGCAAATGAAACAATCAACAAAACTAAAAGGCAACCTGACAGAACAGGAAAAGATATTTGTAAATGACATATCAGATAAAGGGCTAGTATCCAAAATCTATAAAGAACTCACCAAACTCCACACCCGAAAAACAAATAATCCAGTGAAGAAATGGGCAGAAGACATGAATAGACACTTTTCCAAAGAAGATATCCAGGTGTTCAACAGGCACATGAAGAGATGCTCAATGTCACTCCTCATCAGGGAAATAGAAATCAAAACTACAATGAGATATCACCTTACGCCGGTCAGAGTGGCTAAAAGGAACAAATCAGGAGACTATAGATGCTGGCGAGGATGTGGAGAAACGGGAACCCTCTTGCATTTTTGATGGGAATGCAAACTGGTGCGGCCACTTTGGAAAACAGTGCGGAGGTTCCTCAAAAAATTAAAAATAGATCTACCCTATGACCCAGCAATAGCACTGCTAGAAATTTACCCAAGGGATACAGAAGTGCTGATGTGTAGGGGCACTTGTACCCCAATGTTTATAGCAGCACTTTCAACAATAGCCAAATTATGGAAAGAGCCTAAATGTCCATCAACTGACGAATGGATAAAGAAGATGTGGTTTATATATACAAAGGAATACTACTTGGCAATGAGAAAGAATGAAATCTGGCCATTTGTAGCAATGTGGATGGAACTGGAGAGTATTCTGCTAAGTGAAATAAATCAGGCAGAGAAAGATACCATATGTTTTCACTCTTATGTGGATCCTGAGAAATTTAACAGAAGACCGGGGGGGAGGGGAGGGGGGAAAAAGTTACAGAGAGGGAAGGAGGCAAACCATAAGAGACTCTTAAATACTAAGAACAAACTGAGGGAAGCGGCAAGATGGCGGCGTAGGAGGACGCTGGGCTCACCACGCGTCCTGCTGATCACTTAGATTCCACCTACACCTGCCTAAATAACCCAGAAAACCGCCAGAGGATTAGCAGAACGGAGTCGCCGGAGCCAAACGCAGACGAGAGGCCCACGGAAGAGGGTAGGAAGGGCGGCGAGGCGGTGCGCACTCCACGGACTGGCGGGAGGGAGCCGGGGCGGAGGGGCGGCTCGCCGGCCAAGCAGAGCCCCCGAGTCTGGCTGGCAAAAGCGGAGGGGCCTGACGGACTGTGTTCCGACAGCAAGCGCGACTTAGCGTCTGGGAGGACATAAGTTAACAGCTCTGCTCGGAAAGCGGGAAGGCTGGAGGACAAAGGGAGGGAGAGCTGCTGAGCCCTCTGACGACACAGCTCAGTTTGGTGGGGAACAAAGGCGCTCGCCAGCGCCATCTCCCCCGCCCATCCCCCAGCCAAAATCCCAAAGAGAACCGATTCCTGCCAGGGAACTTGCTCGCTCCGCGCAAACACCCAACTCTGTGCTTCTGCGGAGCCAAACCTCCGGCAGCGGATCTGATTCCCTCCCGCTGCCACAGGGCCCCTCCTGAAGAGGATCACCTAAGGAGAAGTGATCTAAGCCTGCCCCTCCTGCCCCCGTGCACCTTGCCTACCCACCCCAGCTAATACGCCAGATCCCCAGCATCACAAGCCTGGCAGTGTGCAAGTAGCCCAGACGGGCCACACCACCCCACAGTGAATCCCGCCCCTAGGAGAGGGGAAGAGAAGGCACACACCAGTCTGACTGTGGCCCCAGCGGTGGGCTGGGGGCAGACATCAGGTCTGACTGCGGCCCCGCCCACCAACTCCAGTTATACACCACAGCACAGGGGAAGTGCCCTGCAGGTCCTCACCACGCCAGGGACTATCCAAAATGACCAAGCGGAAGAATTCCCCTCAGAAGAATCTCCAGGAAATAACAACAGCTAATGAGCTGATCAAAAAGGATTTAAATAATATAACAGAAAGTGAATTTAGAATAATAGTCATAAAATTAATCGCTGGGCTTGAAAACAGTATACAGGACAGCAGAGAATCTCTTGCTACAGAGATCAAGGGACTAAGGAACAGTCATGAGGAGCTGAAAAACGCTTTGAACGAAATGCATAACAAAATGGAAACCACCACAGCTCGGCTTGAAGAAGCAGAGGAGAGAATAGGTGAACTAGAAGATAAAGTTATGGAAAAAGAGGAAGCTGAGAAAAAGAGAGATAAAAAAATCCAGGAGTATGAGGGGAAAATTAGAGAGCTAAGTGATACACTAAAAAGAAATAATATACGCATAATTGGTATCCCAGAGGAGGAAGAGAGAGGGAAAGGTGCTGAAGGGGTACTTGAAGAAATAATAGCTGAGAACTTCCCTGAACTGGGGAAGGAAAAAGGCATTGAAATCCAAGAGGCACAGAGAACTCCCTTCAGACGTAACTTGAATCGATCTTCTGCACGACATATCATAGTGAAACTGGCAAAATACAAGGATAAAGAGAAAATTCTGAAAGCAGCAAGGGGTAAACGTGCCCTCACATATAAAGGGAGACCTATAAGACTCGTGACTGATCTCTCTTTTGAAACTTGGCAGGCCAGAAAGAATTGGCAGGAGATTTTCAGGGTGCTAGACAGAAAAAATATGCAGCCGAGAATCCTTTACCCAGCAAGTCTGTCATTTAGAATAGAAGGAGAGATAAAGGTTTTCCCAAACAAACAAAAACTGAAGGAATTTGTCACCACTAAACCAGCCCTACAAGAGATCCTAAGGGGGACCCTGTGAGACAAAGTCCCAGAGACATCACTACAAGCATAAAACATACAGACATCACAATGACTCTAAACCCGTATCTTTCTATAATAACACTGAATGTAAATGGATTAAATGCGCCAACCAAAAGACATAGGGTATCAGAATGGATAAAAAAACAAGACCCATCTATTTGCTGTCTACAAGAGACTCATTTTAGACCTGAGGACACCTTTAGATTGAGAGTGAGGGGATGGAGAACTAGTTATCATGCGACTGGAAGCCAAAAGAAAGCTGGAGTAGCCATACTTATATCAGACAAACTAGACTTTAAATTAAAGGCTGTAACAAGAGATGAAGAAGGACATTATATAATAGTTACAGGGTCTATCCATCAGGAAGAGCTAACAATTATAAATGTCTATGCGCCGAATACCGGAGCCCCCAAATATATAAAACAATTACTCATAAACATAAGCAACCTTATTGATAAGAATGTGGTAATTGCAGGGGACTTTAACACCCCACTTACAGAAATGGACAGATCATCTAGACACACGGTCAATAAAGAAACAAGGGCCCTGAATGAGACATTGGACCAGATGGACTTGACAGATATATTTAGAGCTCTGCATCCCAAAGCAACAGAATATACTTTCTTTTCGAGTGCACATGGAACATTCTCCAAGATAGATCATATACTGGGTCACAAAACAGCCCTTCATAAGTTTACAAGAATTGAAATTATACCATGCATACTTTCAGACCACAATGCTATGAAGCTTGAAATCAACCACAGGAAAAAGTCTGGAAATCCTCCAAAGGCATGGAGGTTAAAGAACACCCTACTAACGAATGAGTGGGTCAACCAGGCAATTAGAGAAGAAATTAAAAAATATATGGAAACAAACGAAAATGAAAATACAACCATCCAAACGCTTTGGGACACAGCGAAGGCAGTCCTGAGAGGAAAATACATTGCAATCCAGGCCTATCTCAAGAAACAAGAAAAATCCCAAATACAAAATCTAACAGCACACCTAAAGGAACTAGAAGCAGAACAGCAAAGGCAGCCTAAACCCAGCAGAAGAAGAGAAATAATAAAGATCAGAACAGAAATAAACAATATAGAATCTAAAAAAACTGTAGAGCAGATCAACGAAACCAAGAGTTGGTTTTTTGAAAAAATAAACAAAATTGACAAACCTCTAGCCAGGCTTCTCAAAAAGAAAAGGGAAATGACCCAAATAGATAAAATCATGAATGAAAATGGAATTATTACAACCAATCCTTCAGAGATACAAACAATTATCAGGGAATACTATGAAAAATTATATGCCAACAAATTGGACAACCTGGAAGAAATGGACAAATTCCTGAACACCCACACTCTTCCAAAACTCAACCAGGAGGAAATAGAAAGCTTGAACAGACCCATAACCAGCGAAGAAATTGAATCGGTTATCAAAAATCTCCCAACAAATAAGAGTCCAGGACCAGATGGCTTCCCAGGGGAGTTCTACCAGACGTTTAAAGCAGAGATAATACCTATCCTTCTCAAGCTATTCCAAGAAATAGAAAGGGAAGGAAAACTTCCAGACTCATTCTATGAAGCCAGTATTACTTTGATTCCTAAACCAGACAGAGACCCAGTAAAAAAAGAGAACTACAGGCCAATATCCCTGATGAATATGGATGCAAAAATTCTCAATAAGATACTAGCAAATCGAATTCAACGGCATATAAAAAGAATTATTCACCATGATCAAGTGGGATTCATTTCTGGGATGCAGGGCTGGTTCAACATTCACAAATCAATCAACGTGATACATCACATTAACAAAAAAAAAGAGAAGAACCATATGATCCTGTCAATCGATGCAGAAAAGGCCTTTGACAAAATCCAGCACCCTTTCTTAATAAAAACCCTTGAGAAAGTCGGGATAGAAGGAACATACTTAAAGATCATAAAAGCCATTTATGAAAAGCCCACAGCTAACATCATCCTCAACGGGGAAAAACTGAAAGCTTTTTCCCTGAGATCAGGAACACGACAAGGATGCCCACTCTCACCGCTGCTGTTTAACATAGTGCTGGAAGTTCTAGCATCAGCAATCAGACAACAAAAGGAAATCAAAGGCATTAAAATTGGCAAAGATGAAGTCAAGCTTTCGCTTTTTGCAGATGACATGATATTATACATGGAAAATCCGATAGACTCCACCAAAAGTCTACTAGAACTGATACATGAATTCAGCAAAGTTGCAGGATACAAGATCAATGTACAGAAATCAGTTGCATTCTTATGCACTAACAATGAAGCAACAGAAAGACAAATAAAGAAACTGATCCCATTCACAATTGCACCAAGAAGCATAAAATACCTAGGAATAAATCTAACCAAAGATGTAAAGGATCTGTATGCTGAAAACTATAGAAAGCTTATGAAGGAAATTGAAGAAGATTTAAAGAAATGGAAAGACATTCCCTGCTCATGGATTGGAAAAATAAATATTGTCAAAATGTCAATACTACCCAAAGCTATCTACACATTCAATGCAATCCCAATCAAAATTGCACCAGCATTCTTCTCGAAACTAGAACAAGCAATCCTAAAATTCGTATGGAACCACAAAAGGCCCCGAATAGCCAAAGGAATTTTGAAGAAGAAGACCAAAGCAGGAGGCATCACAATCCCAGACTTTAACCTCTACTACAAAGCTGTCATCATCAAGACAGCGTGGTATTGGCACAAAAACAGACACATAGACCAATGGAATAGAATAGAAACCCCAGAACTAGACCCACAAACGTATGGCCAACTCATCTTTGACAAAGCAGGAAAGAACATCCAATGGAAAAAAGACAGCCTCTTTAACAAATGGTGCTGGGAGAACTGGACAGCAACATGCAGAAGGTTGAAACTAGACCACTTTCTCACACCATTCACAAAAATAAACTCAAAATGGATAAAGGACCTAAATGTGAGACAGGAAACCATCAAAACCTTAGAGGAGAAAGCAGGAAAAGACCTCTCTGACCTCAGCCGTAGCAATCTCTTACTCGACACATCCCCAAAGGCAAGGGAATTAAAAGCAAAAGTGAATTACTGGGACCTTATGAAGATAAAAAGCTTCTCCACAGCAAAGGAAACAACCAACAAAACTAAAAGGCAACCAACGGAATGGGAAAAGATATTCGCAAATGACATATCGGACAAAGGGCTAGTATCCAAAATCTATAAAGAGCTCACCAAACTCCACACCCGAAAAACAAATAACCCAGTGAAGAAATGGGCAGAAAACATGAATAGACACTTCTCTAAAGAAGACATCCGGATGGCCAACAGGCACATGAAAAGATGTTCAGCGTCGCTCCTTATCAGGGAAATACAAATCAAAACCACACTCAGGTATCACCTCACGCCAGTCAGAGTGGCCAAAATGAACAAATCAGGAGACTCTAGATGCTGGAGAGGATGTGGAGAAACGGGAACCCTCTTGCACTGTTGGTGGGAATGCAAATTGGTGCAGCCGCTCTGGAAAGCAGTGTGGAGGCTCCTCAGAAAATTAAAAATAGACCTACCCTATGACCCAGCAATAGCACTGCTAGGAATTTATCCAAGGGATACAGGAGTACTGATGCATAGGGCCACTTGTACCCCAATGTTCATAGCAGCACTCTCAACAATAGCCAAAGTATGGAAAGAGCCTAAATGTCCATCAACTGATGAATGGATAAAGAAATTGTGGTTTATATACACAATGGAGTACTACGTGGCAATGAGAAAAAATGAAATATGGCCTTTTGTAGCAACGTGGATGGAACTGGAGAGTGTGATGCTAAGTGAAATAAGCCATACAGAGAAAGACAGATACCATATGGTTTCACTCTTATGTGGACCCTGAGAAATTAACAGGAACCCATGGGGTAGGGGAAGGAAAAAAAAAACAGGTTAGAGTGGGAGAGAGCCAAAGCATAAGAGACTCTTAAAAACTGAGAACAAACTGAGGGTTGATGGGGGGTGGGAAGGAGGAGAGGGTGGGTAATGGGTATTGAGGAGGGCACCTTTTGGGATGAGCACTGGGTGTTGTATGGAAACCAATTTGTCAATAAATTTCATAAAAAAAAAAGAAGAACAAACAGGGTTGATGGAGGGTGGAGGAGAGGGGAAAGTGGGTGATGGGCATTGAGGAGGGCATCTGTTGTGATGAACACTGGGTGTTGTATAGAAACCATTTGGACAATAAACTATATATATATGTATATAAACTATATATATACTATATATATAAATACTATATATATACTATATATAAATACTAAATATATATAAACTATATATATATAAACTATATATATATAAACTATATATATATAAACTATATATATATATATATATATATATATATATATATATATATAAAGAAGTATTTCATAAATATTTATCGATAAGTTTTAAAAAATTGAGTTTAGGTCTGACTGTTCCAGACCTTTCCCAACATCTCTACCTTCTTCTTGACTTTAATGTAGTACAATTAACCTGGCAATTAATTATAATTTGGAGGAAATTTTTGATTCTCTTTATCCTCTCTTTGCACCTTTATTTACCTCTGAGTTATCTGTCCAATTCATTCTCTTTAATCTCATTACTACTTCTGTAATGTGGCCCTCATTCTCACCTTGACTTCATAATAGCTGCTTAACATGCCTTCCCACTTGAAACTTGATGCCCCTTCCCCAATAACTTATCTTTATTTCTTTCTTTTCCAATATATTCTGCAGTCTGTCACTAGACTCATGTGTCTCAAAGTCTACAATTGCCACCTTCTCACCTAAGCCTTTTCAGATTTCTGTCTCCTACAAAACAACTGTTATCTTCTGTATCCTCTTTAGCATTTAAGTAAGTTCTGTCACAGACTGAAAAATATTCCAGTTTCCTACATTTTGGCCACATTTTGAGTACCTATAAAGAATATATTTTGGGGCACCTGAGTGGTTCAGTCAGTTAAGTGACTGACTTTGGCTCAGGTCATGATCTCATGGTTTGTGAGTTTGAGCCCCATATCAGGCTCTGCATTGACAGCTCAGAGCCTGGAGCTTACTTTGGATTCTGTGTCTCCCTCTGTTTGTGTCCCTCCCCTCCTCACACTCTGTCTGTCTCTCTCTCTCTCAGAAATAAATAAAAACATAAATTAAAAAAAACAGTATATTTTATTCCTATTTACATTCCCCATATCCTAGCAGTATATATTTCACATGGTAGTATTGTTCAAATCTACCTTAAACTGAAATAAATTGCTATCTAATTGTTATTTGTAGATCTTATCTTCTTACTTTTCTTCTTTTAGGTAGGAGATCAGACCATATTTACTCATTTCTTCCACAGCACCTAATAAACTACTATGCATAAAGACTCATTAAAGTGTTAAATCAAATTGAGTTTAATTGGAAATCTAAGGAACTGGGAGAAGAGACAGCCAAGTTTGTTTTATTTGATTTTTGCTACTTATTTATTATAAAGCTTTGGACACTTTACCTAAATACACAGTACTTCATTTTCCTTATCCCTTAAATGTCAATAATGATACTTTCTTTCCTGCCTGGGTACATGTGGAAATAATTAATGTATTTTGTAAGGGTTTCCAGAATGCTGGAGAATGCTATTAATCATCATCAGTAGCAGCAGGAGAAAAGACTTGCTAAGTACTGATATGTGTGTGATTCTCTGCAGAGCAAGATAAGTAGGCAAGTTCCTTGTCCTCTGGGAGCTGACAATCAAAAATGCAAAACACATCCGGATGTAACATACTAAAAGAAAAATATACTCAAGGGCACCCAAAGACAAATGTCAAAACCAGACTGTGAACTTCCTAAAGCCAGGTGTACATATACAATGAATTAAACAAATTAATAAACTGATCATGTCTTGAGAAAATAATTTAATTACTGGCATATATTAGATAGTCTTGTTACCAACTCACATAGACATGTTAGCAACACAGGCCAAATGAAGATAGAATCCAGGTAGGTAAAGACAGTTTACATTCATAAAGAATCCTGAGTTGACCAGGCTGCTGGCCTAGAACCAGAATGAATGTATGTGTGTATGTTTGTACACATGTATATATGTGTATGTGCACAGAGGAGTGCTCACTGGGAGGGGCATGATGTAGAGGGCAAGGATTTGGAGCAAAGTCAGGAAGAAGCAGGTTGTCATTATATAAATGTGGCCTATTGATGATTTTTATTAAGCTCACCAACTTGTTTAACTAAAGAAAAATGCCATGATGGTGGTAAAACTTAACAGAAGAAGTTCTTTGACAATAGAGGCATGGCATAAATAATTTGGATTTGAATAAGACTGTAGAGTTGGGATAATAGGTAATAGATTCTGACTTCCTATTAGCTAAATAGGATGTCTGTCATTGTAGTTTAGTGCCTTGGATTGATCTTAAAACTTTTGGAGAGTAAAGAACAGACAAGAAACTGAGTGTTTCACTGAAATTATCACATAATTAATTGATTGCATAGATAGAAAACAATTATGAAAAATCTGACTGAGTAGTTTGGTAGAACATTCAGTTTCTGACCAGGCATGATGGTCATGTATCGACATATAACTACTGCACTAGTTCCTATTAATCCTGGGTTTAAGATGGTCCATAATGGTGTTAGTCCCAGAAAAATTGAATAGGACTACTTAGCCCCTGGCTGCAATGGGCAGCTCAGGTCCAAAGTGACTGCTTTTTGAGTCTGTATTCCAGGGGGCTAGCAGGACCCCAGGCACTTCACAACTGAATCACTTTGACCCAAAGTCATTTGTTCAATCATGGTTGACAAAAGGTAACAGAGAGTTTCTACTGTTTGGAAAACAAATGGATCTCTTGGCTGTTTTCATAAAGATCGACGGGGACTTAAAATAGCCTGAGGTTAATATTATAAATCTTTCTAAAAGAGATTTTCAGAACATATTCTTTATCCCAGCATTGGATCAATCTCACAAAATGACATATTTTCAAACTACAGTAAAGCAAAACAACTTATTCTTGAAAAAGTTGAAAATATTAAGAAAGCTTTTCTTTTTCTGTTGTTTTGTTTTGTTTTGTTTTGTTTATCCTTTTATTCTCGAACATCAACCAAAGAAAGAACTTGGACAAAAATGTGTGATGAATGAGGATTGACCTTTTCAATAGCTTTGTGCCTATTCATCTAATCTTTATTGGTGTCCAGAGAGTTCCTTGGATGCACACAGTGGGTATGACCCTATGGTAGGCTGGCATGATGTGTGGGCTTTTAATACTGTATGGGATAGGAAAAAAAAACAAAAACAGAAACAGAATGTGATTAAGGAATCCAGTCTGTAACCCATGTAACTATAAAGACCTGCTACAAAATTAAAATCCAGTGGGAATTTTGACTAGTAAATATTTTTGGTCCTGTCCTATACATGCCAATTAAATAAAAGGAGAGTTAATAATAAAAATTAACTTTGATCTTTGGATGAAAGGAATTTTGAGCAGATAAGAGGGAGTCTAAATTAAAACTGAAATAGTGAGCATAGGGACAAGACTTCAGGGAAAGAATAAACACTGTAGACAAAATGGAGCAGACTATATCATATTTATACCACTTCTTGATAGGTCTTATAATTTTATTTTATAAAGTACTAAAAATTTTGCCCCCTTTTTCCCTCTTGTATTTTTTATTAAAACTTGTTGACATCTTCTCTTATACTGCAAAGTTTTTGGAAGCAGACTGACCTGACTTGCAGTTGTAGCAGCATCACTTACTGGTATAACCAAAATAAATGAATGTTTAGATGGTTCTCTGAATAATAGGAAGCCAGGTTTATAGCCCTGACTTTGCTCTTTGCTTTACTTACTACATGACTTCCAGTTTCAGTTTGTTTATTATTCGTGTGTGTGTGTGTGTGTGTGTGTGTGTGTGTGTGTGTGTGTATGTGTCTAGAGATATGTAAGAATTGTTTCTATCCCATCTTAACTGTAACTTGGGGTTGAAACCAAGGTTCAATCTCATTACCTTTGAAGTTGGAGGATACCATAATAGCTACAATGATTGGTTGTTTAAGAATATTTTATCTTTTAGGGGCGCCTGGGTGGCTCAGTTGGTTAAGCAGCCGACTTCGGCTCAGGTCGTGATCTTGCGGTCCATGAGTTTGAGCCCCGCCTCGGGCTCTGTGCTGACAGCTCAGAGCCTGGAGCCTGTTTCAGATTCTGTGTCTCCTTCTCTCTGACCCTCCCCTGTTCATGCTCTGTCTCTCCCTGTCTCAAAAATAAATAAAACATTTTAAAAAATTAAAAAAAAAAAAAGAATGTTTTGTCTTTTAAGCCAGACTGACTGGCTGGGGAACTACATTATGAAAGAAGTCTGGAGGGTGTCTCCACCAGCCAGTATAGTCTGGCCATGAGGATATTTTTAGGAAGATAATCCCTCATTCTTTTTGTTTTTAAAAAGAAAGGCCAAGAAAGCTCTCTATGAAACTTATAGACTGAAGTAAAGCTACTTATAGTGATTGTGACAAAAATAATAACACATTGAAGAGATCTACTAAGATGGTATTTATACAGAAAATATACACTTTAGAAAAACTTTTTAAATTGGAATCATATTTAGTGGCATATTGAATTTCTGATACACATATGTATGTATGTATGTGTGTGTATACAAAAATAACATATGCATGTGTAACTGTATCTGAAAAAACACAAACTGACCAGTGCAAACACCCTCCTCCTCCTCCTCCTCCTCCTCCTCCTCCTCCTTCTCCTTCTCCTCTTCCTCCTCCTCCTCCCTCCTGAGGGAGAGAGCATGAGCAGGTGAGAGGGGCATAGGGAGAGAGAGAGAGAGTCTCAAATAGGCTGCATGCTGAGCATGGGCTCGATTTCATGACCGAGTCAAAATCAAGACTCAGTCACTTAGCCAACTAAGCTGCCCAGGCACCTGCAAACATTCTTATTAAATAAACAATAAAGAATGACCAAAGTTGGAAAGTCAGTCTACCTTTATAGCATAAGGACATGAATAGGAAACTGTTGTATCTCAATGAAAATGTAATTCAAGGAAAAAATTATTTTAATGTTTTTAGTTTCAATGTACAGAGCCACTAAGAGTGTGAAAGGGTCCCTTAGACCTGTAATACATTATCACCCTTTATGGTGGAAACTACATAAGAATATTATCCAATTTGAAGATTAAAGAATGATTTTCCTTTCCAAATACCTATGAGGGTTGGTCTTTCTTTTCTTGCTATTACCTGCTACATTTTTATAGTGTCTATTATACAATTAACTGAATGGGTTTTTCACTGAAATGTTATTGACTCTAACAAACCCTCAGGGGAAGTTGCTCTGCCCCTCCTCCAATACTTATGGATCAAAACTGTCTTTAGGTCATGGTTTCTAATTCTGTCTCTCTTACTAGCCTTTCTGAGTCTCACTTTTATCATCTGTGAAATGAGGTAATTCAGTATAATTCCTAATCTCTAAAGAGAAAAATAGAGGAAAAAGAAGGAGAAAGAGGACACAGAATATTTGGACACCTTTGCTTCATGGTCTGTTAGAGAGAGACACCATTTGTCATCCACAGATCATGCACTGCAGAAAATGCAGTGGTAAGGTAGCAAGTGCAACTCATAGCTCTGAGGCCGAATGTCTGCTCATTGTTATGTAATTTTTCTTTGGTGCCAGGTGGGTGCACTGTTTGCCAGGAATTCATACTTCAGAAATACAACAGTGCACACCCAGACAAAGAGCTTGGTTGGGATGTCTTTGTTCAGGGAACAATTAAAATGTGTTTGTACTGAGTGATAAAAACCTTCCCCAAATGTGAGGCACTGCGGCAAAGCACAATATGTGGTTGTACTTTACAGGTAACAATGTAAATGCTATTCCTCTTCACTTGCCAATTATTATGGAACTAAGGTAGTGAAATTTTAAGAAAAAAAAGGAAAAGTATTAAAAGAATAGTCTAAGTTTTCATCAAATGCCCAAATGTTTAATGTATTGCAATTTTTAACTACACGTAGAATTAGAAAATTATGGAATTTTGTGACATAAAAGGAAGGACATAGGATTGATACTTTGAGAAATGTTATTGATCCTAGAAGTCTCTTGGGCAATCACTCTCTTTTGATAGAATAGGGACTCTATTTCTTAGTCCATTTCAAAGTGGCTTTCACAAAACCAAGGTCTCTGAACCAAGATGGTTCTTTGACCACATGTATTGTTTTCCTTGGCACCTCCACTCCTGAGACAGAGATACTAAGCCCCAGACCCCTAAAGCTAGTGAGAATAGAACTGCATTTCTTACAGATGAATCATTCTGCTAACAATAAGGTAGGTTTTCTTCACCAAAGACTTTAGTCACCACATTAAGTATTGGCTTACACCAATGTTTAAAGCTGTTGTAATGTTTTATACAGCTTTTTTGCCTATTGTAGCTTCAGAACAAAAGAAATTTGGAAGAACTTTGTTGGGCCCACAAGGCAAACCCTTCCAGCATGATTTTGTTTGTCAGAAGGTTGTACCATTTTGTGGCTTAAACTTCATTCAATACTTGAAAAAGTATCTCAGCCACAGCCACATTTTGTTTTCTTCGGAGAAAATTTTGTAAAATCATTTGTGATAGGAGCCACTGTGTGTTCACTCAAGCCAGATCATCTCTCATCCAGAAAGAGAAAATCAATTTTAATTCTTCAAAGAAGAGCAGCAAGTGGTATTTGTTACTTATATTTAAGGAAAGGTCATTAAGCACTTTTTTCCCTCTCTGTACCTAGAGGCTTAAGAGGGAATTTAGAGAAAATAATATGTATGGGTTAGATTATATGTAAGGCCAGATACCATAAAAATATCTTTGACATTCTGAGAATAATCCTAAACTAAGGGTTGAAAATAAAAGGAGAGTCTGTCTGAAGATCTATTGTTATTTTAGTGGCAAATTCAGTAGGTCTTACCACTTAACTTAGATCTGGCTTGTGGCTTATATTTTTATGTGGCAAAGTTTAGCTTTCACACAGAGGAAAATTTTGTTCACAGACAAGTTGTCTTGGAATGTCACATTTAGCAATGAACACTCATGTATGTTAGACAATCGCATTCAGTTATAGAAAATAGTAGGAAGTAGGCACTTGAGTGAATGATTACACAATGCATATTTTGAGGAATGTGGGGTCACAGATGTCTTCTTTCATGTAGAAGACAGTCTATATTATTTTTCAGCTTTAGTTGACCTTCCATTTTTGATGTTACCTTTTCTTGGAGATGCTACTTATTTTTTCATCCAGTAAACATATAATAATAAAATACAGAAAATATGAATACATGTACTTATAGGGCTAGGGGGAATTAAAAATACTGACTAGACTAGAGTTTATGCTTCCATTCAGGGGCCAGACATTCCCTAAACATATCCCAGGATCAGGATGCAAGCTTCAGATAAAATGTGTTATGTTGGTGTCAAGAAGTAAAAGGACTGAAAATCAGGCAGTATAGCATAGAGAACATATCCATGGGTAACAGAGAGCAAGGTGAGTGCATCAATATTTAGAGAGATATTGATATTGAGTACCCATAGTATATTTGGCATGGATTAAGATATAATTAGGATATAATATAATTAGGATAGTTAAAAATAGATAAATATTTAGATGTAAGATTGATAGACTAACAGACAGTATAACACATAATTCAGTGTGAGACAGACCTAAAAAGTGAGTCTAAGTTTAGGGACTTCCTACTTTTGTTGTCTAGGGCCAGTATTTTTTACTTTTACAAACCTCTCATCTCTAATGTGGGGATAATAATATTAATCTTCTGAGGATTAATGAGAAAAAAAATATATATATATACATACATACATACATACATACCTAGTGTTTAGGAAAGACCCAACAGATAAGATATGATCAGCAAAATATTGTTTTTTCTTATTAATTTCACTTTTTCATTACTAATAGTTTTAATACCCATCATTCATAAATAGGAGAAAATGGCAGTTTCCAGCACTAGAATTTAAAGCATGTTTATGAACAAAAATTATATCCTAGACAAATACAGACAACTAGTATTAGATGAAGGACCAAAACGTCCTCTGAACTTAATAGTCCATTAACAATTTCTCTAAGTATATATTCTGCATCTCTTAGGTACACCATTGTCACCTACATGTTCA
This sequence comes from Felis catus, assembly GCF_018350175.1. Classification (NCBI taxonomy): domain Eukaryota; kingdom Metazoa; phylum Chordata; class Mammalia; order Carnivora; family Felidae; genus Felis; species Felis catus. Next base: position 61,790,890 of record NC_058379.1, on the reverse strand, counting down.
CAGGGTTTCTGAAGAACTGCCCCAGTGTAGCTGGGGATATAAAAACTAAACACATTAAGCCTGTGAGACTCTTCACCTGGAGGCCAAAAACCTCCCAAAAAATTCATGTGTAGATTTCAGTGGGCTATAAATTTGATGGGAAAATAGTGTATATGTCTCTTCATTACCCTGTACCTAAATTTTATCACTTCCTTCAATTACAAACGTAGGCTACCAACCACAGTATTATTAATGGTTCCTGAGGCTGTCAACACCACAGATATATTCACATTACATTACTGTTGTCACATATACCTTGAAATATATAATATCATTAAAAATTATTGTAGTTATTGGGCCGGTTGCTAAATTGCATTATATATACAACAGTCATACATAGTACTGCATCACAAATTTAGCTTTTATAATATGTTGTAGATGTATTTTAATATAATTGGTTTCTTGTATAAACTTATGTTTTAATTTATCACTTAGAATCATTGTTCTAAGAAGGAATTGGAACCTTCACCAAACTGCTAATGAGGTTTATGGAACACACACAAAAAAGGGGAGGGTTTAAGAATTTCAGAAATAAAGAGATACGTTGGAGGAGAAAGAAACATGATTATTGTGTAATGATTAAATTATATTATGCAAATAACTTAGTATGTCAGGTAGCTCCAGAAGGAAAACAGACTTCCTGACTGTTAAAAAAAAAAAAATGGTCACCTATGAGTGTTAAGACAACCTAAAAGCAGTGGAAAAGACTAAACAATAAGTGGTAATATGCTCTGTAAAAGGGATCTCCACCGTGGATTGGTGATGTATCCCGTAAAAGGATATTTTAAGTTTGCTTCTAAATTTGTCACTATAAATTTGTTAAAAAGAGTGCATATTCTGGTATATTTTAAATAATATTTTTAAATAAAACTTAAATCATTCTTATAATATTTCCAATGAAATATAATTAGAGAAGTGATTTTAATATTCACTAGGGTTTATTTAGCTTGGTATACAAATGAGTTTTGTTGTATTTATAGTCAAAAACTTTACATCCATCCTTTATCTTCTTAAAATCATATTTCTGTCCCTCTAACCTCACAGAATTGTGTCTGTGTTTTGGAAATCACACAAATGGCATTGTTTGATATTTTATTACCCAAGTTACCATATTTCTTTGAAATGAAATATGTACATAATTTGAAGTTTTAAAGTATTTCTTTACCCAAAGAGCTCTAATTGTTAAAATTATTACAATTATTATAAACACTTCATCAAAGCATAAGTATAATAAAATTTTTGACAAATAGCCATTTTTTATAAAAAGGAATGCATTATTTGAAACATTTAATGAGATGGTTGGAGTCACGCGATAGATAATTTGAAATGATGATCACAGTCCTCCCTTCCATTCTGCAGTGGAAGATTCCATTCTTCCCTTCCATCCAATCTTCCCTTCCCTTCCATCTTCTGCAGTGTGACTTTGTATCTCCTCCCATTAAGAGGTAGAATCTAATTCCACCCCCTTGGATAATGGGCTGGTTCTGTGACCTGCTTTGACTATGACATGAAGCTGAAGTGTATGCAACATCCAGGACTAAATCTTGAAAGGATTTGAATCTTGAAAGTCCTTGAAAGGACTTCATTGCGTTTTCAAATACTCTTATCAATAAGTCAGAAAGCCCCACTTAGACTAGTAAGCCCAGCCCTGCCAGCATCCAAGCTGAGCGTCTCCCTAGCCAACTCATCAGCTGAATATATCCACAGGAATGAGCCCTAGCATGATGGATAGAAACAGAATGCATAGAATCATGGGAAATAATTATTGTTTTAAACCACTAGGTTTGGGTATAACGTGTTACATGGCATTAGGTAGCTACAACAAAACACAGAGTGGTGTGGCAATTATAGTACCTGATTTTAAAAATTACCTATTCAGAGTGGCTAAAATGAACAAATCAGGAGACTATAGATGCTGGCGAGGATGTGGAGAAACGGGAACCCTCTTGCACTGTTGGTGGGAATGCAAACTGGTGCAGCCACTTTGGAAAACAGTGTGGAGGTTCCTCAAAAAGTAAAAATAGAACTACCCTATGACCCAGCAATAGCACTGCTAAGAACTTACCCAAGGGATACAGGAGTGCTGATGCGTAGGGGCACTTGTACCCCAATGTTTATAGCAGCACTTTCAACAATAGCCAAATTATGGAAAGAGCCTAAATGTCCATCAACTGATGAATGATAAAGAAATTGTGGTTTGTATACACAATGGAATACTACTTGGCAGTGAGAAAGAATGAAATATGGCCTTTTGTAGCAACGTGGATGGAACTGGAGAGCGTTATGCTAAGTGAAATAAGTCATACAGAGAAAGGCAGATACCATATGTTTTCACTCTTATGTGGATCCTGAGAAACTTAACAGAAGACCATCGGAGGGGGGAAGGAAAAAAAAAAGGTTAGAGGGGAAGAGAGCCAAACCGTAAGAGACTCTTAAAAACTGAGAATAAACTGAGGATTGTTGGGAGGTGGGAAGGAGAGAAGGGTGGGTGATGGGCATTGAGGAGGGCACCTGTTGGGATGAACACTGGGTGTTGTATGGAAACCAATTTGACAATAAATTTCATATTAAAAATAAATAAAAATAAAAATAAAAATAAAAATAAAAATAAAAATAACCTATTGGCCCTAGTTTGGTGCTCTGATAGCTTTTTCCTTAGGTCAATGAATCAGATGATGACTGAAATGGAAGTAGGAAAGAAGAAACTATACCACAAGTAGTTGAGGCTCCGGACATTACAACTGGGGATCTGGAAATTGATTCTCTTAAAATCTATTCATGACTTTGTATCTCTTAAATTCTTTATGCATCTGTCACCTGAGGACCACTGTTCCAGCCTGAAGGGCACGATAAAACATGCTGTAGAACAGTGATAAGGCATTCCTGAAGCAGGAGTAACAGAAAAGCAGCAGCATCTGAACTGTTTGATCATTTGAGGGGATGTCCTAAACTAGTCTTGAGAGAAGTCAGAAGTAGGAACTCTATTTTGGCAAAATATAATTAGAAACAGAGGGGTAGAAGCACCAGCATATTTGATTTTACTCACAGATTTACTCCATCTTGGCTAGCTGATGTTGGTAGCACCATGAATACAATGGCTGTTCTTCTCAGGGTAATGTTGCAGGCACCATGGGGTCTTCAGTTGCAGGTAAATTATACAAAACATTGCCACTTCTTGATAAACCATTTGATCATAAGTTATATATTACTTTAATATCCCAAAAAAGTCTGTACTCTGGCATTATCACCATTTCATAAGTGAGAAGAATCAGAAAGGTCAAAATAACTTATTTAAGAAAGCATGGTCAGTGACTAAGGTGGCCTTTAATTCCAATTTTATATGACACCAATGTCATGCTCTAGCCACTTTGAGTGGAACATTGGATTCATTCACTTCTGGGTTCTTACCAGGTTGAAAACCGCTTTTTATGCCAAGGTGGATGATGTGCCAGTATCATGAGCATATGGTGTTGTGCGAGGTCAGTTAAGGACAAGTTACTATACGCTGGCTGTGTTGGAGAAGGTTTATGGAGGATGTATGGCATGAAGTACATTGTCTAAAATGCATAAAAGTGGCAAAATGTAAGGGCATATGGACAATTCAGACAAAGTAATGGGGTAAAAGGCATAAAGCAGAAATTAGCCTTGCTTCTAGAAGATTCATTGAGAAAAGTGGCCTGACTAGAAAAGGAATGCATAAAGGAAAGAATGAGGTTGAACATGACATACTAACACAGATTATAGAAGGTCTTGAAAGCCAGGCACTTCTAATAATGTAAATTGAGGGTAAATTTTTACAACTGAAACGTTAATGATATTTGTCCAACAGACCCTGAGAAAAAGATTTTTGCCCAAAGACCTCAAGGAACATTTCATTCCAAAATTTTATTTCCACATTGATTCTAAGGCTAGTACACAATATGTAACAACATCAGTTTCCAGTATTTTACACACACACGTACAAATATACACACATATACATATATAAACATATATATGACATATGTACGATTTCTGTTCTTGAAGCAGTGGGTTTGCTCCTGTACCTTTAAGCAGCTGAACAAGTGATATCAGCCATGGGAATTTAAGGTAAAATAAAAATAGAATGCAGTCCAAAAGAAATCATGGATTGAAGAGAAAGAAGCTAAGAGTGTAGGAGGGCTCAGACAAACGCCACGGCATGGAGAAGAAAGAACTGCAACAAAAAGCAAGAAAGAACCAACAGGTAGCAGCACTGAGAGCAGCTAAGGAGAACTCAGAGAAAGGCCAAAATGATTACTAATCCAAAGCAAAGAGATATATTAATGTTTTTTTTTCTTTTTTTAAATCTCTTTTTAAGTCTGAATCTTCCAATATTAATATGGGGAGAAACAGCACACCGGTCTCACTTTTGTGGATAAAGCTTTAGATCTTAAATGATGAAGATATTTTCCTTTGTTGTTTTGTTTTGAAAGCTATAAAAATTCCTATTTTAAAGTACTTATTGCTTTGTCTTTGCAAAGGGAAGAATAGGTTCCCTTTGCACTGCTTTTCTGAAAAACAGAGGATCAAAGAGCAGAAGTAACCTCAAAAGGTTATTCTTTCTCCTGAAGAAGCAACAAGGAAGACCCTAAAAATTTGTCTTTCTTTACACTCAATCCTTTCCACTGTATGTAATAGCAGCCATTAATTGAACAACTGGTTTGTACCAGGCACCTTGCATATCATTTAGTTTCTCACCATTACCCAGCAATGGGCATAATATTCCTGTTTAACTTTAGAAAATTAATAGGACAAAATAAATAGCTTAAGTCTGTAGCAGAACCAGGATTGAATCCAATGGTACCAGTTTATCAGTTATCACATCAACTGCACACAGGGTGACCCAGCCATATTCATGGTCCCTTAAGCATGTGCCCTCATGTTCTGCCATTCCTGTCCTCCCAGCTCCACTTTTCTCTCTGGCAGGGATAAGAGATCTATGGTATGAAATGTAAATAGTGTGGTTACCTCTATGCATGTTACCTGTGTTTTAATACTGTGAATTAGAACATTCTCTGTTGGTTGGACTTTTAAGTTTTAACCTTAAAATTTCTTAACCATCCCCATATTGAAAACTCCTCAGAGATGGGCTTTCTATATACTCCCTTGGTTACCTTATGACTTTTTAATTACGGTTTAGACCAAGGCTAACAAAGTTGTTTTACACCATATCCATTTGGCCTTACAGAGTTGTTCTTGCAGGTAGAAGCCTGGCCTTGAAGTTCTGTTGTTAGACTATCCATCTAGCTGACAGCATCTTCAAGCTGGTTCAGGTCCTGGGTCTGCTTCCTTCTCTATCAGAGTTCCTTTCTACTTTCAGAGTTGACCTAGAAATGGGGCAGGGGGGAGTGTTCTTATAAGTATTTGACCCCTGCCATCACACTATAAGTACATAGCACTTCTTACATTCTGCCTTGTTTGAAAGTTAGCAGTCGTTTGTTAATTGATGAGTTGTTTGCATGCCTGGCAACGCTATCAGCCTTCTTAAGATATCTGAACCCTGCCTGAGTCATTTAGGTAATGGCTATCTGAGTGTAATCTTTCAGTCCTATAGTATGAACTATGGAAATTCCAATGATTTTATAAACTCCCAGGAGATTAGTTCTATAGTCTTTTTTCATTCTCTTCTCTGTTTTTGATTATCTATTCTCAGTTAAGTTACCATTTGTCTTGGCACTGTATTCTCTCTGCTTCTACCCTTTTCTAAGATTAACCAAAGCCATCACTGATACAAGATATTAGTTATATTCATCCAAATACTTCTGAAATTTTACACTCAGAGAAAGGAGCTATATTCCTGAATAATACAGTATATAGCAGAACATTATATTAACCAAATCCTGTTTCTAAAGCCTCAACCCCTGCCACCACCCCAGATCTCTTCCTTTATCATCTTCTCTTGGGATCCTCCATTTTTGCCATCTTGCACCCATTCCAAATCCTTCCTTTCTTCTTCTCAATTTCAACTGTTCCTTCTTAATCTTCTTTCTCAGGCATAATCACTTCTCTCTCAGGCATCTTGTTTAAGGATATGTGAAAATTTAAAAAGCAACAATAATAAATAAAGAAAGAAAGAAATCCATATTTAATAAAAATTGATAAAATAATTGAGAATAATTTTCATGCCCTTTGTTTCACTTTTCTGCTTTCCTTAGTCTTTGGGCTGGCTTCCTACAAATAAGAATTCATCAGGTGGTTTAGAATGATGCTCCATATCAAAAATATGTTCTTTCAAATAAATACAATTATATTGAGAAATATTGTATATGTATATATTAAATAAATGTACATATTTAAATAAATGTACATACATAAATAATAAATGTGCATACATTAAATAAATGTACATATACATATTATATATGTATAAAATAAATTAAATGTTAAATATGTGTATATATATATTTAGAAATAGTATATGTATATTAATTAGATAATTTCAATTTCTAAAGTGAATTAAGTTTTAATTAAAGGAATATTTAAGCTATTAATAAAAGGAAATGTGCAAATAAAAAAACACCAGAAATATGTATCATTTTGTACATCTATCCATATCATTTAAAAGTACATTTTGCTTAAACACTTACCAAAATTGTTTTTATAACTTAAAAATAAGAATGTTTTTCAAATTAACTGGTAAAATGGTTTGTTCTCATAATTTAATTTATATTTTTTGATTACCAGTGAATATTTCTTCAAGAATATTGAAAATTTATATTCCTTCTTTTGTGTCTTTTCTGTTAATTATTTTAAGTGGACATTAAAAATTTTTAATTTATTATTAATAGTTTTCTATGTTTAAGAATATTAATTCACTGGCAGCCATGCATATTTATGCATTGCTTTTATGTTAGTTTCCTCTATGTGGGCATACAGTTAAAGTTTTTCAATATTTTTTCCTTATAAACATAGTGGTAATAATATTTACTGAGTGCTTTTTATTAGCCGGACACTTTGCTAAGTGCTTTACATTCATCATCTCCTTCAGTTTTTTTTTTTTTTAACAACTCAATGATGAGGGTCCTACTATTATCCCCAATTTACAAGAGAGGTAAATATGGCTCAGAAGGGTTAAGCAGCCTGCCTAAAGTTACATAGTTTGTCAGTAATAGAGACAGAATTAGAATGGTGTGATATCTGAAAGTATATTTGTAAGTACTATACAATATTCACTTCACAGTATCTATTTTTGTGTCATTGCTTAAATAAGGTGTTCTTCATCCTGAGATGGTATACATAGCTATATAAATTTCCTTTTAGCTTTCTTTGCCTTGTATTTTAATTTGGATATTTAATATATTTTATTTAATGTTGGTGTAAGTTGTGAAGTGTATATCTAACGTTCCTCAATAAATTATTTTGGACAAGGGAACCAACTCTTTAGAAGAAAAAAATATGTATCATTTATACATTGAAAAAAATGAGAATTGAGCAGAGACTTAATGTGTTAAAATGGAAGTAATGTATGGTAGGATATTTCGTGATCAGAGCTTGGTATAAGCTGATATACATGATAAAGATGATAGTATAGGATATGAAACCAACTTTAGTGATTTTCAGGGATGCACATTAATGTTGGATAGTTAAATCAGAGCCTTGTCTTAAATGCAGCCTTTCCTGTAGCACTCTGATTAACCCAAACACACTACTTGGAATCCATGGAATAACAGTTATTTCATGTTTATACCCAGAGCCCCAGAATGAAGTTTGAGATAAACATAAAATGCTTCTGTTATCTCCTTTCTCAATTACTCTGGGAAGACCATGTTCCTATTTGACTAGTTTCCGGCAGAAAATATCCTAAAGAGTGACTTCCCAAGAGAAACAAGTTCTTTGGTAACATGAAACAGAAGAAAAAGCTGTAGATTGAACAAAAATATTGTCTTAATATAATCTATTCATAGGGATGAAAAATATAATTTTTATATACAACCATGGTTAATCTTTAACACTGATGTTTTTTTCCTTGAGAACCCTCCCAGCACAGTAAAATAAGTAACAAGCTTCCCCATTTTTCTCTTCTTTCTCTCCTTTTCTAGACAAATAAATGAAGGTAATTTTGTGACTAGAATCCTGAAAAGTTTGGTTGCTTGTTTGAGTCCTGAGCATACCATTCCCTCAGAACCTAAAATATACCTCACTAATTCTAGGGGAATTCTTGGCTTTGGTTACTTTTTTTTTCTTTAATTTTTTTTAATGTGTATTTATTTTTGAGAGAGAGAAACAGAGCATGAGAGGGGGAGGGGCAGAGAGTGAGAGAGACATAGAACCTGAAGCAGGCTCCAGGCTCTGAGCTGTCAGCACAGAGCCTGAGACCGGGCTCAAACTTAAGAGCCATGAGATCATGACCTGTGCCAAAGTCGGACACTTAACCGACTGAACCCCCCAGGCACCCATGGTTACATTTTTAAATACGGCTCTGCAAAGTCACAGTTGGCCCTCCCAGATGCAGTGGCAGATTTCAAATTCTTGGCAACCATAAGAAACATAAGTCTGCACTAATGCATGGCTGTATGGACTAAGAAAAGGGATCTATGTTAAATAACAAGAAAAAATGACTCACTGAGACAATTTTTGTTGGGCTGGCTAAAAGGAGGACATGGTTCTATTAGTAACCATTTCTTGTGAGGAATTTTTTATTTTACCTAATTATTTCTATTGTAGGTAGATTTTACTTGTTTCAATTGGCTCTGGATAGAAAGGCAATGAAATCATCAAAATAATTGTGTACAACTTAGTTATTATGACTTATGGTTTCATATAGCCTGTGCTATCATCTTAGGTTGTCCATGAGCTATTGTCGCAATCATTAATGAGAACATGTTTTATAATGACATTTATCTCTCCTAGCCATTTAGAAGCATTGCAGCATGTGATAGGACATTAGAAAGAGGAAGTCTTTTTCGTGAGAGAAAGGGAATTAAATGAAAGAAAAAGAAAAATGAAGAAAATATACTACTTTACTAGTATAGTAAATTACTATATACTATATAGTAAATTACTAGTATAGTAAATTCATGATTCTCACTCATTAAAAAATTTTGGCTAAAAATTTTAAGTGGAAGTTAACATGACAATAGAGCAGAGCCCTAAAATGTTAGTAATCTCTATTTGGACCAACTTTAGGTTTCTTTGGGAAGGGGCAGCAAGAGCCAGAGTGTGGGTCTTCACATATTTATCAAGGTAATTGGCCATAGGGAAATGACATAACTCTGAAATGTTAATTCCCTGAGTTCTATGTAGCTACATTGCCAGTTTCTTTAGAAAAATATGTTATTTGCATGCCACTTTGGCTTTAGTGACAAGATTTATTTTTCTAGGATCAAAATTCTTCTAAGAAGAAAAATCTAGGAGTTACTTTATGCATAGAACTGAAGACATGGGATCATAATGAGAAATGAAATTGAATGTTGAGATGGATGGATGGATAGATAGATAGATGAATAGGAAAATGCCTGGGTTTGGAAGATATCATAATATCTTACACTGTTTTTTTTAATCTCAACCTACATTTATGGGCAGTTATTTTCTGGATTCACAAAATTCTATTGGAAGATAAAATTTTATCTTTAGACTTTAGGATTTAACTACTGATAAAATGAAGAGAACCAATATTCTAATATTATTTATAGATCTGTGTTAACATAAGTACAATTACAAAATTAGAACCGTTTTTAATTGTATTAGAGTGGTGTGGAATATTACCATTTACACATGATTTAGAGTCAAACAGATCGGGTTCAGAGTCTGTCTCTTTCACTTATTTACTATGTGAACTTGGACATGTTAACTTTATCCCCCTGATGCTGTTGTATTCAACTATAAAAGATAAAATACCTTGTAGAAATCAAAAGTAAGTGAAATAACAAATATAAAACACTGAATGCAATGCCCGCCTGAGAGCAACTACATAATTATTTTATTAGTAATAACTTATTTTAAAAAACACATAGTAGGAGACCATACAATCTATATTTGGTGCATGCTGCAGAATAAACAACCATGAGACACTCATTCCCTTATGAAACTCAGCTCAGATTAATTGTTGATGTATTTATTTTTAGCCTCCTTTGACTGAAGTTCAGTTTAGTGGGTTTTGAATAGAAGGATTAAATGGGACAGGACTGGAAGTTAAGTTTCATGATGGAATTCCCAAAAATCACTGCTAAAATGATAGTTGTGCTAATTCCACTGGATTATATGATTTAATTAAATTCAGGCATTGTGATACTTCATTTTATATTGTGTCTTTTTTCCCTCTGATTACTTCATATACTCTACCCCCATCTGTGCCCCCCAGCTCTGTCTAATATATCTTGAACTGTGGAACACAGTTGATCATATAGTATCTGGTCAGTATAAATTGACTAATTGATGACACCCATCTTTCTATCTTGCCTTAGGGAAGAGCTCCTCACTATCTTGTACCCAGGGGAGTACATCCTGTAACACAGGATGTGGAATGACATCTGTTTGCTCAGCTACAGTAATCTTCAAGAACATACATACCCTTCAACAAGTATCCCAGTGCTGTTACCTGGTAATGGAAAAAGGGCCTCCAGATCTCAGGTCTTCTGTTCTGAATTAAAAAAAAAAACACAAATATTTTCCTCCCGTCCTAAAACAATAACAAAAGCTCACATTAACAATAACAGAGAAGCTCAGATCTGATCATGAATCTCTTTTAGTATACAGATAGGCTTATAAACCCTAGAAGGTTCTTCCTCTGTAACCCAAGTTAGATTTATTAGAAATGCCAGACTCTGATTTGGCCTTCAGTAAATACGTTTGGTTGAGTGGACTGTGCTTAATCCCCAGGTTTTTAGAACTGGAATGGAGGAGTCTTATCTTTAACTTTTACCTACTTCTTTGTTCTCTTATAAAAGTTTTTTCCCCATTTAATTTAATTTGCTGGGTGAAGGGGAGATAATTTTTAGGAAGAGGGCTAATGTACGTCACCCATGTAGATAATCAAAGGTAAGAGAAATATAAATGTATTTGACTGCCCCATGGTTTTTATCAAAACATTTTTCCCCTAGAGATTTTTTTGGAGTGTCTAGAACCATACTGTAACAAAATAAACTTAGTCTACTGTAACTACCAGAAACATAATTATGAAACTAAAACTGACAGAGTTCTAGAATAAAGAAGAAAATTGCGTGATTATTTTCTATCTTAAAGATCTTTCACATGTGAGTAAAGAAAAATTATAACTCCCATTGGTTATGTCAGAATAAAATGGTGTTTACTGACAGGTTTGAATCTTAGATGGAAGCAAACAACCATAGAGGATATTCTGATAATGTATGGAAAAGTTCTTTTGTAGAGCTGATGAAGTGACTGGTTTTCTTCTGAAGTTCAGAAGATGACTTGCAGGGGACGTTGACAGTTAAGGAGTCTAAGACTTTGAGTAGATAATGAAAAATTGCTTGCTTACACCATAAGAGTAGCAATGAGGTGTGTGTGTGTGTGTGTGTGTGTGTGTGTGTGTGTGTGTGTGTGTGTGTGGAGGTAGAAAAGGACTGGGATGACTAAGGAACACATCTTAACCATTGAACAAAATTAATACAATTTTTATCACCCTCAATTTCTAACGGATTGCAAGAAATGACTGGATGAAAAGTCACTGCATCTCTCTAGAACAGAGAAAAGCAATACTAGGCCCTGGTGAATTATTAGATATGGTTGAGTAGAACCGATTTCATATAGCCCTGAATATATACTCTGTCACAGGATTTCTAGCAGATTCTATGAATGTAATGCATAAAGTGAGCCAAGAAGACTGGTCCAGAATAAGAGAAAGTATGGGGTGGAGAATAATTAGGCCCATTTGATAATTAATCTAGATCAAACATGTTAAATAAAATTAATTCCGAATTAAATAAACAAACCTGGAGGACACAGTTTTGCTGACAAAATTCTGTAAGTTATATTAGAATCTGTCCATGTCAACTGCACTTACTGAGAAAGTTCCAGCCAGGTCAATATGTGGCTCTTACCTTCACCTACAGATTGTGGGTTCAATATATATATTTTTTGAGTAGGTAAAAATGACTTATCCTTAAATTCTTTTTACTGTTGCAAACTCCAGTCAGATTCCTGATCACCCCTCATCGATATGCCTTGGCTTGACCTCTGGGACTTTAGTGTATCTTTATCAATAAGAATAGATTCTCATCCCATTATTTACTTTGAATCTTGAAACCTATGTGGATGGTTATTGTTTAATTAATTTATTCAAATCCAAGTTAGTTAACATACTCTATAGTATTGGTTTCAGGAGTAGAACCCAGTGATTCTTCACTTACATATAACATCCAGTGCTCATCCCAACAAGTGCCCTTCTTAATGCCCATAGCCCACTTAGCCCATCCCCATCTCCATTACCTACCTCCCCTCCGGCAACCCTGTTTGTTCTGTGTATTTAAGAGTCTTTCATGATTTGCCTCCCTCTCTGTTTTTATCTTATTTTTCCTTCCTTTCCCCTGTGTTCATCTGTTTTGTTTCTTAAATTTCACATATGAGTAAGATCATATGATATTTGTCTTTCTCTGATTGACTTATTTTGCTTAGCATAATGCATTCTAATTCCATCCACATTGGTGCAAATGGCAAAACTTCATTCTTCATTCTTTTTGACTCCCAAGTTATATTCCATTGTGTATGTGTGTATGTGTGTGTATATATATATATATATATATATATATATATTTTTTTTTTTTTTTTTCCCCTTTGTCCATTTCCTTTATCCATTCATCAGTCAATGGACATTTGGTCTCTTTCCATAATTTGGCTGTTGTTGATAGTGCTTCTGTAAACATTGGGGTACATGTACCCCTTAGAATCAGCATTTATGTATCCTTTGGATAAATACCTAGTAGTGCAATTGCTAGGTCATAGCATAGTTCTTTTTTTAATTTTTTGAGGAGCCTTTGAACTGTTCTCCAGAGTGGCTGGACTAGTTTACATTCCCACCAACAGTGCAAAAGTGTTCCCCTTTCTCCACATCCTCTCCAGCATCTGTTGTTTCCTGGGTAGTTCATTTTAGCCATTCTGACAGGTATGAGGTGGTATCTAATTGCGGTTTTGATTTGTATTTCCCTGATGATGAGTGATGTTGAGCATTTTTTCATGTGTCTGTTAGCTATCTAGATGTCTTCTTTTGGAAAAGTGTTTATTCATGTCTTCTGCCCATTTCTACACTGGGTTATTTGTTTTTTTGGGTGTTGAGTTTGTGAAATTCTTTATAGATTTTGGATACTAACCCTTTATACAATATATTGTTGTTGTTGTTTTGAAGCCTGTCTGTTTCTAACTATTGCCTGCCTGCCTACTGCCTCTGACTTTGTCCTTAAATAAAATTCTAAAAATTCCTTGGGTGTAGTTCATTCTCATGGTTGGCCCATTTATTTTGTTTTCATCTTTACCTAGAAATCTTCAACTGGAGATCACAGATATGCCACTTTTACAAAGTGGAATACATAAATAATTTTAGGGTAGTTGATATATAATAGACAGTCCTGTTGTGCTGCTAACTTTTATCCAAAACACAGCATTATTATTCTCCATCTAATCTTTTGCTTATACTTCCCAGCTGTTGAAAAATTCTCTTTTAACTTCCATTTTCTAAGTTCCTTATCTTCTTTTTTTTAATCTCTTTTCCACCTATCTCTGTCCCCTCTTTACTTTGTTCTCTTCTCCCCACCTTAGAGATTTACTATTCCATGCCCCCTACTACTTCACTGTGCCTTGATTGCAGATGTACCATCTGGACCTACAGCTATATCTAGTGAACAAGAGGTAGCAGTCATGGGGCTGAAGCCAACCCACAAAAAATATGGGCACTGACAGAATCTGAATTCTTGATGGCATAGTTAGACCTACCATTGGTTCTTATCATTGGAGAATATAAAAATCTGAATTCTTGGTGGCATAGAAGACCTACCATTGGCTCTTGTTATGGGAGAATAACAAGAATCCTATTTATTTTAACCAATCATGTGTTTTCCCTCTATTTCAGCCAAATTTATTTCTGATAAAAGTCAATAAATATTGTTGAATGGATGCATAGATGATGAATATAGGCTTGCCTATTGCTAGCTTCAGTTCCCAGTAATATTTCTTCTATAAACAATGTATTTTATTTTATACCATTCTATATACAATTATTACTGGGTCTTCTATGCATATGTGCTATCTCATCAAAATGAATTATAGACTCTTCAGAGGCAGAGGATGTTAGTTACTCTTCTTTTTATCTCCACTATCAGTACATAGTAAGAGCTTAATGATTATGATAATAATGATGGTGATGAGGCTGATAAAGATAATACCAATAAAACACCTGCAGTGAAAAGAATTTAATTCTACTGTCAACTGCTCACTTACATCAAGCCATGATTGGCTATATTCTGTTTTCAAGTAAAGCCATTATGAAAAACATTGGAGTTTGTTGGAACTATAACAATAGCAGTTGACCTTAAATTTGCCACTGCTTTAGTCTCATGTTGAAGATATCTTTGAATAAGGTTTCTGATGGATACCAGCTTTGGTATGGCCATCAAACCCACAAATGTACCCATACAAGCTTACAGACAGCCCAGTGATTCTCAGGGAGAACAATAGTTAGTCTGAGCTAAATTTATTACTGGCACAGTCTGTTCTATTAATTAAAGGGTTTTTACTCTCAGTTTTGCCAGCAAAAATATGGTACTTCCCTCCCTCCGCCCCCCAGTCTATTTAAGGTCATTCTGCTCTGGGTAGAATAAAAATGATTAACAATGGATCTAGAAATACAGGAAAGTGAGAGGACTTCCTCACTGAAATGTGCCAGGGAAGCCAGGATATTTTTACAGTTAGTGTCTATTGAAAAATATCGTATGCTTTCCCCATCACTTTCTATTAGTCTACCACCTATTATGTCACAGCTCCTTCACTGGCAAATAGTTCTTAACTAGGTTAAAGAGTTAACATAGTTTTAAATGGACATTTTTAAGTCTGGGGCTCCTCATGAAACCTACTTTACAAATATCAGTTCACTAAAAGTAAAACCTTCTAAAGTCATTTAGTGTAAAAGGTCATGGATTGTTTATACCCCCTTTTACCTTTATTGTTAGGTGTTTCTTTAAAGTATACATTAGGTCTTATGTACTCTGGATCATAGTCTTCATAGCTTGTGTCCTTGACCAGATAATTTTGCCCCAAGTGACTGTTAAACTCCAGATATAAAGTTATTTAAGGACAGTAGGTTGTTGGGTTGGTCAGAAAAGACTCAGGATGAGGTTTTGAAAGTTTGTCAGTTTGGAGCAAGCTTTTATCTCTCTAATCAACTCAAACTGGTACCTTCAGCATGAAACAGAGGTTTTTCGTTATATTCTGCTTTACCACATTCACGTAGTACAAACACAAAGCACAGTTTTTCTCCAGCTACCAGAAGACCTCAGCTACTTTCTTTTCTATCCCATTCCATCTCTATTTTTTGATGACTTTGAAGTGTTATGCCTTTTCCAGTTCCTGAAAATAAATAATTTCTGAGCCATGGTAACCTGAAGTTATATTTTGAATTTTTAAGAGACTGAAAGACATATGAATGAATCTAAAATATTTTAAAGCAAAGCATATGTGCATTGATAGTAATAATGCCTTACTTTTCAGTTTTTAATAAGACAAACAAAAGCAAAACAATACCAAAGGTTTTTTGTTTTGTTTTTTTTAATCCTCAGAACAACTCTGGGTAATAGGTAAGGTAGAAAAGGAAAGCTATTTGGAGACTTTAGATGAGGAAACAGATATTCATAGAAGCACTTGTCCAAAGCCTTGCAAATACTAAATTGTGGAGTTAGAACATCACCTTGGTTCTTCTGATACTGAAATATCCGTCTGTCCCATACCATGCTGCCATTCAACCTCAACAAAATACTAGTGTTGGCTCCCAAACCCCTTGCAAATATCAACTAATTTTAAGTACTCCAGGATTTCTAAAAGTCCAAAATAGTCCCTTTTTAGTCCTTCACAAACAGAAGGGGACTGATAGTCTACAACACTCCCCAAACCCTAGTGAGACACTTACATTAGGATAGTATGAATATGTAAAATTGTGCACCATAGAATTCAATTCATCACTAAGCTTCTTATGTTGGATCATAAGTTTCTACTAATTATAAGTCCACATGTCTGCATTATAATATAACTCACATTTTACCATTTAACAATAAGAATGTTCTGTGAAATTTTGAGAGAAGGTACAAAAACCCCCCAAACCAAACCAAAGCAAACCAAAGCATAACCGAGATCTAAAGGAATTCACTTGTTTTAACAAACTGCCTTGTAAAATGTTTGCAGTGGTAGTTTTGGCATGACAAATCCAAACTGATTCACTCCTTATCTGTTTAATACTGTATTATCAAGTTTTAATATAATCAAACAACAAAGCAGCTACTGTAATTTCCAATATTCACTTTTTTTTTATTTGCTTATATTTGGCAGGGGACAGGTGATATAAGGGAAAAGTAAAATGGTAGAATTGTGTTTATTGTTTGACATATTCTGTTTGCCATTTGTCAGCCATATTTTTAGAAAAAAAATGATCTTTTTCTTTAAGATTAAAAAAAATGTGTATTCGATTTTGACAGAGAGAGGGGGACAGAGAGTGAACGGGACAGGGGCAGAGAGAGAGGGAGACAAAATCCAAAGCAGGCTCCAGACTCTGAGCTGTAGCAGAGCCCGATGCAGGGCTTGAACCCACAAACTGTGAGATCATGACCTGAGCTGAAGTTGGATGCTTTACCAACTGAGCAACCCAGGTTCCCTTCAAGATGTTTAAAAATTTGGTATTTCTATGGTATAGTATTTTCAACTACTCTTACCCCTCTTTGTTGTTGTTGCTATTGTTTTTATTTCTTTTAATTATAATTAAATACATAATGTTACATCAGCTTCAGGTGTACAACATAGTGATTCAGTATCTCTATATGTTATGTTGCGATCACAAGTATAACTGCCATCTGTCAAAATACAGTGCTATTACAATATCATTGACTACGTTCCCTATGCTGTGCCTTGTATTCTGATGACTTCTTATTCATTCCATAACTGGAAGCTTGAATCTCCCATTCTCCTTCACCCATTTTGCCCATCTTCCTTCCCTTCCTTCCCTCTGGCAACCGTTGGTTTGTTCCCTATATTTATAGATCTGATTTTGCTTTTAGTTTGTTTATTCATTTGTTTTTTAGATTCCACCTGTTTTTGTTTTTGTTTGTTTGTTTTGTTTTTTTTTTTAATTTGGACGGTTTAAACTGATTAAATGCTGGAAGACTTTCCATATTCTGGACTTAATTTTTTCCCTTAGTGTAAAATGTGAATAAATACACCCTTGTGAGAGAGATGCGTATGATTCTGCTTTCTCTGTGATGTGTTTTGAAGTTACCTTGTCTTCTTCAAGTGTTAGTAAGTGCCTTTAAGGTTTTCTTTTTCTTCCCTCTAGTATAGGTCTATTTGGCTTTAACCAACTAACCAACGAATAAAAACACCACCACCTCAGAGTTTTGTGAGTTCATTGATCACCACACTTATTTTTTTAAAGTCTTGCTCAAAATGTTAAAAAGTAATTCCCTTAATCTTTTTTTTCATGCTAGATTATTTGAGCATGAAATATAAAAGAAAGAGAAAAATACCCTCCACATCTTTAACTTTTATTTTTCTATCCATAAAAGCAAGAATGGAAGTGAAGGAGCAAAATCATGTACGTCTATTGTGCAGATTAGGTGAATAGGATAATACTATGAAAAATACTTAGAAATGCTAATGATGAGTATGGACAGCACCACCATGAACAGTGGTTAAGGGAAAGTCTAAATAAAATGTTTCATTCAGATATCTATTGTCAGTTGGGAAGTTCTTCCCTACTCTATTTCCTGGTATTGGTATAAAATGAAAGTTTACAGAAAAGTGAGCAGGACCATGGAGGAAGGAAACAGAAGAAGAGAATGAGAAATGCGTCCATAGGTCTTTGTGTCTCCACTTTTCAACCATTACTAGGTCCAAATTATATGGTGGAGTCATTGGACTAAGCTTTTGGAGTCCAAACGCTGAAGGAATTGTCATGGTATGGATGCAGAGCTCTATTCTTTCAGTAACTAGGACAGCATCCAAAGGAAAGGTAATGTCCCACTCATTAGTTTTACTAATATGCAATAGGAAAAGGAGGCAAGAAAGAGGCAACAGGCTTCAAAGAGTGGGAAAATGACAGATGGTGAAGAGGAGGAAGAAGGAAGACTTCACAGATCTAATTAAGAAGCAGAATTGTTATCCACCTAACATATTACAAATATGTATAACACTTCAAATATTTTTGGACTAGATTCCTTTAGGGGTTAAAATTCTTGGCTTTATGGGAAACTTGGCTACTTGTACTTGCATTGAAAATGGATTTATCTCTGTTATTATCTTTATTTGAACTCACTCATTCTTTCTCTTTCACTGTGCTCCCCATTTTGCCAAGAAAATTCACTTTCAATTACACATATATCATAACACTTAAACATTAGTTTCACTTGCCTCTGGTTAATAACTCACCTTATATTCAAACATCCATCAACATAAAATCAGCATAACAACTTTTATGAATCCCTTTATCATCAGCACATTCTAAATGCTTATACAATTCACTCTCTGGATTCATATAGGAACTTGCTTAATAGCCCTTAAAGTTACTATAAACCTTGGTTGCTTTCAATCATAGGAATATTATTCATGTTTTCAGAGTGAGCTCAGTTTTGGTAATTGTTAAAGTTTAAAACCACTGGGATATAGATGTAATAATCTCTATAATAAAAAAATCTTTTTTTTTAAAACTGGTTTAAGGAACCTCTAGAATTTTCAGCTGCCTTCTAGCTACTAAGAATTCTTTAGACTAATGTTGATACAGGTTTGAACCTGGAGACAAATGTTTATAATGAGAGTTTTCAATAGGGAAAACTTCTGAATGCCCCAGTTTCTGGTTTGGCAGGACAGTGGAGCAGATGGTTCTGTTTTGACTTGAGGTTAACTCACAGCCCCTATGGAACCTCACCTCAGTTGCCTCATGGTGGAGATCATGTTCAGGTGAATGGCATTACGAAGTGCTGAACTGGTTTCCAAGCAGCCAATAAGCACCAAACAGACGCTAGGTGTGAACAAAGAGCTATTTCTGGAAGAATTAAAGGGGCATGGAAAGAGAAGATTGAAAGATAGCCAATGACATATTTCCTACTTAATTTATACCCAGGGCCATCCTTGAATGATACTAGCTGTTTGTTTTTTTTTTTTTTTTCTGCAATTCAGCAGTGATGCATATGGAAATGGTGAAAGCTATTTAAAAATAATTACATTCATTGAAAATGGCAATAAATATGACAACAATAGCCAGAAAATGAATTTTAGATGTCATAATTTTTCTGCCTGCCACTAGCATTTTCACTCTATCTAGATAGTCAAGAGTAAGAAATAATTTAACCAAGTCTGATCCCTGTAATCAAATTGTAACATTTTGTATTAAGCTCAGTTCCTCTCTTCAGGATGACATACAGAAATTATATGGGAAAGAATGAAACACCATATAAGAAGATCACATTTTCCCTTTGTTCTTTCAACATTAACTTGTAAAATGACCACTGTATGTTCACTGTGTTTGTACTCTTGGGTTAATTACTTTAGGAAGGTTAGAAGTGGATGTCAAGGCCTTTATCCTTAAGGCCTTTTTGTTTAGCAAAATAGCACATAAAATAGATATTATCATAATCAATGAAATATGTTTACCTCATTCACACAAAACTAGTGTGATGACCTTGGGCTAGTCACAATTCAAGTCTGATTTCAAGTTTTTTGTTTTTAAGTTTTCTTCCATATCTAAATTTGATGATTATATGCTTTTATATCCTAATAACACTTTGTGCAAACTCTTGTGCTAGTTTTTAGAGATACAAAGGAGATGCTTAGGATACTGGCCTTTAATTAGGTAGACAAGATATATGTTTTCCTTTCTTTGTTGTTTTTATTTTCCAGTTATCTTTCTTTCTTTCTTTTTTCCTTTCTTTCTTTTTTTTCTCCAGGAAGGGTTGTGTGTGTGTGTGTAATAAAATTTCTTACTATAGGATGAGTAGGCTTCTGCTGTTTAGAGATTATATTTTAAATGAGTTTAGTGACTGCACAAAGGTTGACATTCTCTGAGACTCATGGTAAATGAAACTGACCCTTGCAAAGAAGGTGGATTTTGCCTAGAGTTTAATTTTCCTAAAGGTCTTCTAGAAATGAAGAATGCTCACTCCTAATGTGACTCCTAATGTACAAGATTTGAAGTAGAGCTAGCCAGTGAGCAGAGTGACCTTCCCCAAAGCCCAGTAGAAGGAATAGACAGTGAAACTCTTTGATGTAAATTGCCCTGAAAATGGAGAAGTTAATCTTAGAGCTAGGTTTAAGATAAAGATATAGGAGGCTCAAGAGAAGAGCTGGCTCCAGTTAAGGAAGTTACTAAGACTGGAAGTTATCTCTGAACCAATCCCTTTGACAAACAAGGCCCTCCAAAATATGTATTAAAGCACGATGAGTGAGAGTGATAGATTATTTTCTGATCATTTTGTAACAGTACAGAATATAGGTACACATGGGCATGAACTACACAGGGAGTCCAACCATTGTACATTGTTAATGGAACTTTGTCCTGAAGGAATGGGGTCCTTTTTCCTTAAGGAATCCCATTGCCTATGCAGGGATATGAAGCAGTCAGGGAGATAGTGCTGCAAGACCAAGTTCTAAAGGATCATTCTTTATATGACAGCAAGAAGCAATGTTAGAGGTAGCCTTATTAGACTCATTTCTTTCAGCAGGCCCAGGCTGGATTATGGAGAGGCAGGGTGCCTTACTCTCAAAAAAGGGAGTAAATTCCTGCTAGGAACTCTTGAGGGAAATA
Organism: Felis catus; assembly: GCF_018350175.1. NCBI lineage: Eukaryota > Metazoa > Chordata > Mammalia > Carnivora > Felidae > Felis > Felis catus. The sequence continues at coordinate 61,769,886 of NC_058379.1, read as the reverse complement.
AAATATTAATTAGATATATTAAAATGCTCTGACTATATTTGTGCTCCATGTTGTAAAGCAGGTCATAGCTGTTACAAAATTGGATAACCAGATATATAAAAAAAATAGAACAAATTAGCTGCCTTGAATTGTTGTTTAAGAACTTAATGAGATATGGATGTTTGAGTTCTGAAACTGGCCAGGGAAAGATAAGCTTTGTGGGGGTAGAAGGAACAAGGCACCCTAATGAGATTAGAGTTTCAAAATGAGCTGGTCTTTGAAAGCCAGCCTGGAAGACTTCAGAAAAGCAGAGAAGATGTGGAAGAATACACCAGTCAGGAAAATGGCATAAAGAAAGGTAAAGAGAAAAGAATGTATATAACCTATGTTTAGGAATAAGCGGACAAGATAGTAAAATTTAAAGTGCAAGGAAATTATTTATGTGTAATTGCTGAAGGCATAGAATATAAAGGAATTTAAGACAAAAATGGACCCCATCTAGCTGCATCTCATCAAAATGGGTATTTTATTCTAAACTACTATATATAGTGCATGACACTAATACACACAATGTATGATTTACTATCAGCGGGCCTTATATAAATGGAAATGTGCTAAATCAGTATTCATATCACTGGACCAAGCCCAAGTTCTGCCCTTTAAATGATCATTGCTGATTTCAATAATTCAGAATCCAACAAACCCTATTCAGAGTATTGCTTCACATTCTACAGGGTATCGCTTACCTTGTGTTCTCTGTGTGTTGTCCCTGAACTGAGCGCTGAACTGAGCATTTGTGTCAGGCGGTGGAGACCTTTACTGCAATAGCACTTTCATTCCCTGTGTGCATATGAATGTGTGGGATGCCAAAGAAAGAGGTCTAGCATTTCTTGGGTAAAACATTTTTTCTGGGACTTTGTATAGATCTCATTCTGTGTAATCTTCACAAAATCTTATTGGGTAGATATTATATCCCTCATTGAACACATGAAAAAAACTGAGGTTTACATAATCTCTTGGCCACTGTCACAGTTTTGTGCATTGTGAAACTGGGTTTTGCACCTTGATCTCTCTTAATCTTGATATATCAAGATATTTGTGTGTGTGCTTTCTCAGGAGGTGGGTTGCAGTTATTGTATGCATAATACTATTTTATGGTCTGAATAAGATTCCAAATAGTATGAAACAGAACTTGTTCTCAAAGAGCTTACCTAAAGGAAACAAGTATAAACAGTTGTGAAGTTTAACTTACAGTATCAGAAATTGAAAAGAAAAAGAAAAAAGCAATGCACGACTTATTAAGGAATGAACCTTACTAACATTAACTTTTGCAAGGTTGTGTATTCAAGGAGAGAGGCCTGATAGCATCATTCATCCATTTATTCATTTATCTAGTGTCTCATTCTTGGCTGTTATATTGTTGTGCCATGCTTGTCATATCAAGATAAGCAAGGCATTATTTAAAGAATTCTTTTGTTGTTATGTTTCTTGTAACACAAAACTTCAGTCTTCCCTAAATCTTTTGTATGAGGATATTCCATGAAGGCTAGATGTCTCATAGTAGAAGTGACACAGCAAAGCCCTTATTTTCCTGGGTCTTCATTTTATTATTTTATTATTTTTGTTGCTTTTTTTGGTACACAGAATGTTCACATGGAGTTCAGATGTAGCTAGTGCAAAGTTTGTTTTTTTAAATTTTTTAAAACATTTATTCATTTTTGAGAGACAGAGAGAGAGAGAGAGAGAGCGAGAGCGTGAGCGAGTGGGGGGAGGGGCAGAGAGTGAGAGAGACACAGAATCTGAAGCAGGCTCCAGGCTCTGAGCTGGCAATACACAGCCTGATGTGGGGCTCAAACTCATGAACTGTGAGAACATGACCTAGCTGAAGTCAGATGCTTAACCGACTAAGCCACCCAGGTGCCCCACAAGTTTGTTTTTAAATGATACAGCAATCTGCGCAGATAATAATGTACATGTATTGGACACTGGATTCTTGTTCCTTGTCTCTACCACTAAATTGTAAGCTTTTTGAGGGAAGAGATTGCGCCATATTCATTTTTTTAATCCCCCTCACCTTTTTTAGCAGTTACTAATAAATATTGGTTTAATGAATGAGTTACTGTTATGTGATTGACTGGGCTTTTTTTTTGGTCCTAAGTATTATACTGGTAGGGTGTCATATACTGTGCTAAGAAGCACAGAGATAAGGATAATAATTGGCTGGGCTTTTATGACATGTCTCTTATTATCCAAGACTTTGGATCAGATATGTTTTGTGAATTTCTGAAATAGGAAGTCTGTGCCACTAAATATATAATGCAGCTATGTATTATTTTGCAATGTTCTCTGATTGTTTCATGTGTATGCATTTGTCTCCTAATTAAAAAGCAGGTTTTATAGGGACTTGAGTCTAAGTAATGAACTTTCCTATATCCACTACCCCACAGAGATGTGTACATACGGTGTCTGTGTGTGTGTATGCATATACACACACACGCGTGCGCACGCACATACATACATATATATATCCATGTATACATATACTTGAATATATTTATGTTTATATATATATATATATACACACCCATGTATACATATATTTGCATATATTTTACACAGCTTGAACACACACTTGATGGATTTTAACTCAATCATCTGATTATACTTTAGCTCACAATTAATGCTTTGTATAAATTAAAATAGAAGAGAGAAAACAAACGAACAATGCATTTATTTCAGTGTGACCTCCATGGAAAACACTTTACCTCAAACTGTTTGGAATCTGGTTTTCATAAACTTGCCTGCAAGACTTAGAGTTCTTTGATTCCCAAGGCCCACCAATGTAATGGAGAAAATAAGCCATTTGGTACGTGCGACTGCTGGCATAAATGTGAATTAGAGCTTTGTGATATGAGTAACAGTGTGTCTTTTTTCATTTATCCCAGTCATTGTGTGCTAAAATTGCCTTATCTGGTGATACACTCGTCCAATTGCTCTTGAAGTACACATCTTCCTAAATATTCCCTGGCTTGAAACAAAGAAATATTGTCATGATCAGATCTAATTCTCCACTTGCATTCAATGTAAACTTTACTAACTTCAAGGAGAATTTTGCTGAATAAATGGTACAGTAATTATTCATTTCTGGGCCATAGGCATTATTTCACCAAGACAGTATTTTTCCAGACTGATGGACAGTATTTTTATAGTTGTTCATGGAAAAATGAAATCACTTACTACAGTTTGATTTTTATGTTGCTGTGGTTCGATAGAGGTTGGTGTCAGCCACCTTGCTTTTAGAATTGAGCTCATCTGAAACATTTCACAAAGGCTGGTGTTCTCACAAAGACAAGAAAGAAATATAAATATGGGGTCTGATTATAGGACAATCAAGACTCTAAAATATACAGTCACACCATGAATGCTGAAATCTGTTTTTATAAAACTGAGCTTACTAAACACATCTCTAATTTGACTTTGGGAGGCCATATTTTGTAATGCTATTGCCTTAAAAATTCCCTTATCTTTCCATGCACTGCTTGTCTCTCCTATAAAATTAGTCATTCCTGGAAAATGAAGGCTTATTAAAGTAAAGCACTGGTGTAGATAATAATTCTGGAAAAGGAAAGGGTCACAGGAAAATATTCTGCAGAGTCAGCAGGGGCCTAATGTCATGGTGTCCAGGAACAGGGCTGGTTAGGAAAGGCTGATATGACTTTGGTATGGTATCTAGCTTTTGGGGTAAAAATCCTAAATTGCTTTAGTGCAAGTCTCTATGCCACACAGCATCACTAATGAGTATATCAACAAGTGTTATCTTTTTTATCTATATTAATATACTGACTCTTCACTTTGAAAAGACTGTGGGGTTTGGAATCAGTTTTAGTAACAGTGTGTCCAGGTACAAATCATTTTATCTCATTGCATACTTTTAAAAGTTTGTGAGCATTAAATAAAATATTTATATAGAAATCTTTCAGTGTCTAGTTTATGATAAATGTTCAATAAATACTTTATCTTTTTTTTTTAACCTGAAGCTCCTTAGATGGCTAAGAGTGTGTAGTAGAGTATTAAAATTACAGGTTCTGGAGGAGATTAGGCTCAATCTAGCTTCTATCACTTATTAACTCTAAGACTTCAGGCTTCACATCTTTGTGCCTCAGTTTTTCATCTATAAAATGGGGACCATTAAACTTCCTGTCTTATGAGATTATTATGGAAAGCCCATGAGGTAATAGGTGTTAAATGCTGATAGCTGTGGCTGGCACAGAGTATATGCCATAAAAGCACTTGCTATTTAAGAGAATGATTAGATGCCCTGGCATTCTGGTGCTCAGAATTTGTGGTTGATGAAAACAGGAGAGCTGCCATGGTGAGTAATGAAAAAGAACTTTAGGAACGGAGTAGAGATGTGATCCTGAACCAGGAAGGGCAAAGTATGTTAGTCATCTCTTTTTGCAAACAAGTTGAAAATTCAGATATTAAAAGGCAGACAAGTGGCCTTAATAAAAGGTTGATAGGAATACAAAAGGAAAGACTCAGATTTTTTTCTGGTTATTATAGAGAATTTATGTGTTGAAAATAGGATCTAGTTTCAATAAAAACTTGCACTGAGTAACTCTCCCTAGGAATACTGGGCTGCATCCAGCCTAAAAGTATGGGTGAAGACATCAGACCTCAAAAAGAAACAGGTTTATTCCTCACAATAAGCTTCAAGCAAAATATGCTCAGGATATGCTTTTGGTTATGTGAAGTATTGGATCAAGGGCAAAGTAGGATTTTTAGAGCCCAGACTCGTATATGCCATGGTGAATAAAGAAATACAAGAAGAAATCTTACTTTTCGGGCTCCTGGGTGGCTCATTCAGTTAAGCATCTGACTTGGGCTCCGGTCATGATCTTTCAGTTCATGGGTTTGAGCCCTGCATTGGGCTCTGTGCTGACAGCTCAGAGCCTGCAGTCTGCTTTGGATTCTGTGTCTCCCTCTCTCTCTGCCCCTGCCCTGCTTGCACTCTGTCTCTCTCCCTCACAAATAAATAAACATTAATATACATAATATATATTATACATAATATATATATTATATATAATATATATTTTTTACTTTGTAATTTGAGACCACACATCAGATGAAGCTGAAGTTGTCTCAGGATTAAACAACAACAACAGTAGCAGCAACAAGAAAAAGCAGTAGAACAGAAGGCCTGGAACCAGTTATAGAACTGTCCCACTTGCCTTATGTAGTATTATGTTAAAAGGAACGTAAAATGGCTATTCTTTACAAATGCTAGACAAGGTAATGTGGGAGATGTAAAGCATTTAATAATATGCAAGGTCTAGGAAGAATGAAAAGAGATGTGATATGTGAAGCCATCAGGATTCAGATCAAAGTTAGGTTACTTAATCTCTCTGCCCCATCTTCTACCATAAGAAACTGAGGCCTTCTCTTCCTCTGCCACCTTCCCTACTGACTGTACCGAGGACCTCTTCGGAATACATTTTGTGGTAACTGTCTCATCACTGATCATATGGCATTCTCTCCATGATCTGTGATGTTTGCATTTCTACAAGAAACTCTTGGGCACAAGAGTCCCTTAAAACACAAAGGAATTGTCCTTCCAGTGGTGGACTTCAAAAAAGGGAGTTACTATTTGGGAGAAAGCTGGTCCTTCCAAGTGCATTCACTCTGCCTTCTCATAAAGACCAGTCCCAACCTGGGCCATAGGCTCTCTCCTCTCCTTGCATGAGAGAAGAACACGTAGGTCACTTCAGCCTGGAACATTAAAACAAATACTGATAGTTCAAGGTTAATAGATGCATAAAACAAAAGTAATTCCGTGTCAAAGCTGAGATGACAGGCGATTTGACTTGAGGCAGCCTTACAATCACTCTTTTACATGTGCTCCGTGCTGAGACCAGGCGAAGGCGTTATGTTTCTGACATTTACTTGTCAGGAAGGTATGACAATAGAGATTGTTTCTATCTCTGCTGCTCCCAGATGTTAACCTTCCAGCTTTAGTTTGTAATTGGGGTTCTGTGGAGCTTTAACATTTTTCTATTGATTCAATAGAAGCAATAACATTTCCAATCATAAGACAGCATTATAGAAATATCAGGCAATTCACATATCAGAATGTTTGATAGCTGGGCTCACCGCATTAATTTCTGTCACCTTTGCCAGGAACCCTTTATCCTCTTTTTAATACTGAAGGACACCTGGGAGTAGTTGCTGCCACTTTTATTGTTCAATAAAGTAGACAAAAGTTTCAATTAACAACCAAGGGGCCTCTAGGAAATTGTGAATGAGAATATATTTTACTCATTTTACTATATTTCTTTTTTCTAATGTGCCATCTGTGACTTCAAGGCTGTACTTCACTCAGAAGGCACACACGCGCGCACACACACACACACACACACACACACTCACTCACTGTTCTAATCCAGTTTACTTTATATTCAACAAAGAAAGCCAAGATGGGACCAGTTGAGGATATGGAGAGAAATTGGAAGTTAGTCAAAAGGCTCAGGCCAGTGTGAACAGAGGAATGAAGATCTCCATAACTGAGGAGTGGTGAGGCAGGAGATTCTTCCACTGCAAGCTTGATCCTGAGACTGAAGTACCAAAGAATCCTCTTCTACTGTCTAACAAGCACCTCTTCAAAAAGAAAAAAAACAAATCTTGTGCCGTTTATTCACTTAGGTTCTGATTCTTTACTGAAGATTTACATTGTGAATTTATAAAAAATTATTAGCTGTATTTTGAAAATAACTAATGAACAGGAAGAAAATTAAGATCTAAAAAGTGAAATTAAACATATGACAATATTATAACTTTTCAAGATGCCCTGTTTTGTTTCACTTCAACATAACCTTTGCACTTCTTCATGAATAATCTATTTGTATATTTCTACAGAGGCCATGCACATTTTTTATCCTACAGCCTTCCTTGTTATAGTCCTTTTAATTTTAACTAATTTAAACGAGCACTGTCACTTGCTTCTTCTGTCCATCTGTCTACCCATTCCTGTACTTCATGGACAAGTTTCAGGTCACCTCTTTGATAAAACACTTCTTGACTCCCCTCAGAGTGATCCTTAATTTGTAGAAGACAAAGACCTGTCAGAGAACTTGACCATTTTTTTTCTCATAAAATTATGCATTGTTTATGTTTTAAGATATCTAAACTTTACTGTTGACCTTAAGGACTATTAGACAAAAGTACTCTTTGGTGTTATTTATACATAGGTTCAGTACATGACTTGTTACTTTAGCTTGTTAATATCTTTGCTGTTTCTCACAGCTCAATGCTATATAAATTTTTGATGCCAATGTCTTCTTTATTAATTATCTAATTTATTAATGTATCTAATGCATTAACAAAACTTTAAATAAAATTGAACACATTTACCCTATTAGTCTAATTTTAGAAACTTCTAATCAATGTACCTCAATAAATTAATCAGCCTTATTTTGATATGGTTTTTCCAATAATAATTGATAACAAAAAAAATTTCCTTGCATTTAATTTCTGTTTTTACATTTTGTTCTTAAATTTAGTGACAGAAAAAATGTCAGTCGTGGAAATCTAGACCTGTTACATCTACTGCCAAAAAAACTATGCTATTGAAACATGACTTGTGCTTAGTAAATGCTCAGAGGGACCTGTTTTTGTGGCTGTCCTTTCTTAGGCACTTACAAGCCAGCTCTTTAATAATTGTCTAGTATTATGTCTGGAAGTTAGATTATTTTTACTGGTCTATATAATTTATAATAACTTCTTTGATGATACTCCTTTTAAAAATGGTAATGACATTTTTTGATCTTCTGTTTTTGTATGAGTGAATAAAGCCCTAAGAGAAAGTAAAATAATAATGTCATTGCACTTGAAGAATAGGGATTTGATACTGTCATCAACAGAGATAAACTCTGACTGTACAGAGACACTGGAATTGTAGCAAAGAAATGGAACAAAGTTTCTATGTCAAATTTACTTTAACTCATTTTGCACTAATCACTGGGTTCTTTGTTGTTTTTTTTAATTCACTTTATTTTTTTAAGCTTTGTTTTTTAAGTTTATTTTTGAGAGAGTGCATGAGTGGGAGAGGGGCAGAGAGAAAGGGAGACCCAGAATCCGAAGCAAGATCCAGGTTCTGAGCTGTCAGCATGGAGCCCAACGTGGGCCTCAAACACATGAACTGTGAGATCATGACCTGAGCCGAAGTTGGACACTTAACCCACTGAGCTACCCAGGTGCTCCATTGCTGAGTTCTTTTTAACTGTTTCACCTTGCTTCTCTAAGTGTGGTCAATAGTCCAGTGCCATTGGCATCACTTAGAAGCTTGTTACAAATACAGTTTTGAGTCCCACCCAAGAAATCCTTATTCAGAGTTTGGATTTTATCACAATTCCTCAGGAGATTTGTATCTACATTGAAGTTTAAGAGGCAGTGGTATAGATGGTCTGTCTTCAAATGTGTTCCATTCCCTTTGCTCTGACTATCCATGTGGCCAGTCATCTACCTGATCCACATCTTATCTGACAACAAAAATGTCTGCATTATATGACTTGTTTTGTATATTGCCCAGACATTGCTTTACAAGAACAAGTCATTGTACTGGATATACTCCTTATCTCATAATTACGAAAAGCTCTTTTAACTTCTGGTACCTCTTAGAAGTCAAACACCTGGTTATTCTTTTGAATCACTTGATCACTTTTAGAGGTAGTTCTTTCTCCAAAGGCTAGTTGCACTTTTTTAGCCATTTTGAAATTCAGGTCTGTCTGTTTAGTCTTTAGATTAAAACACATGTATATTACTCTATATGGTCAATGTTTGGGGGTTATGCTAAAGCTAGATTGATCACAGAATTCTAAGTTATCAGTGGCCAAAGTATCTTAACAGGAAACTAATTATTAATATTTTACACAAAGTTATGTGTTCAGTAAACGTTTATAGAAAATATTAGAAAGCCGAGAGGGATTTGGGAGTGTAGCAATATAGATAAGCTACCACATTTTGGATGGAAAGACTGTGTGGTCTTACTCAATTCAAAAGTAATTATATAGACAAGGACCCTTTTTCTTTATGGTCCATTCATTTGACCTCTCCCACCTCCATAAAGAAGAGAACTCCTCCATCTCGGAGGCTCTGTCATGCAGGAGACAGACATTTCTCTCAGTCACAGTGTAGAAGCCAGACACCAGCTTTTTGAAACCAAACAAATATGCAATTTGTCAGTCTGCAGATAGAGTGTTTCTGCCTTCAGATTCAAAATGGTTTTCATTTATTCATGTAAAAAAGAAGCATTTCAGTTATAGTTGTAATATTTACTTATCTGGTTTCCTCATGATGGATAACAAATGTATCCAGAACTTCCATGCATCAAAAAGATGCCACTTCATAAAATGGCAATACAATTCCATATTACAATAAAAACAGATACAATTCAAAATGCCTCCAATAGTTCCAAAAGCAATTATGGCATTTCAGAAGTAAACATTACTTACAAATTCATAACCACCCATCAAAATTATTTCACCAGGGTAAGTTAAGGAAGCATCTGCTACAATTTATGCATTTTGAGTCTTTCTTATTTTTCATATCCAACTATGAAAAAACTGCTTCCAGCAAGTACTGCAGTCCAGAGTGAAGTCAAACAGTTTGCCATTTACCTAGGAACATATATTCCTTTTTAAGTTGCAGCTCAATCCTTTTACCATAATAAAGGTATAAAATTCACATTTTCAACCAGAAGAACAAGATCTGACCAGTACCATCTGCAGAGAAATAGTGCCCAAGATTAGCAGTCTTATTTCTTTGCCTCAAAGAATAGCAGAATAGGTTCCTTTTAAAGGCTAAAAAAAGTCATTCTTCATATCCTGTCTAGAATAATGCTGAATTATTTCTCAACTACAAGTAGTGTTTCATAAATCATAAAAAGAATAAATCTTATTAAATCAGTTGTAGATTACAAAAACCTAAAGGCAAGGTCCATTCTCCAAAGGACAGTGCTGTCCTCACTGATTTTTTATCTTTTTACTTATTTAAGAGGAGACAACTTCTTTGAGACCTGCCTAACTGAAATAAGAGCTTTTCCCCCCCATTTTTATAAGGAGTCAAGTGGCAAATAAGCATAGTAGACCAGTTCATCTACCAAATGACTAAATATTATCAATTTTAGCATTTATACAGACATGTATAATGGAGAGTGTGTATATAATGTATACCATGTGCAAATAGATCACTTTTACATTAAATTTTTAAAAAATTAATTGCCATATCTATTGCATTCATTCAGAAGAATGAATTTGATATCCTCTAAGCATGCTGGAAAATAGAAAAAATTGATCTTTACAATTAACATAAAATAATATACCAGAATCTATTCTTGAATAGTTAAAATATTCTACACATCTAGCCCTTAATCTGATGGAGTATTATATTCACAAAAGTCTAGTTTTATGTTTTAGGGAAAATAAACCCACTTTTGCATGTCACAGAACAAAATAAGAATGCAAAAGTTATGGTTCTCTTAGCAGTGTGAACTTTGCACATTACAAATAACACATTCAACAAGGTAGATATTTTATAGTCGGCCTAGTGATGAAAAATTCAATATGCATATATTTATGTATTGAGTAGATTTATAGCCAACACGCCCACTGCCACTTGGCCTCAGTTCACTTTCACGTCCTTGAAAAGAACACATTTCACACATTTAAAAAAAAACATTTAGAAGATTTAAAAGCATTTGCCAGTGTCACAAAGCAACAGCAAATGGTATACGCATCTCTAATAAGTTAGTCTAGAAATATGGAATATGAAATGTGCAATGAGGTGTTTTGTATTCTGAAGTGAAAGGCTTTCTAACTTTATTGACTCACATTGAGGATGAGGACTGGGTTCACAAATTTAGTGACATGTGGATTTCATTCTACTCCAACCTGGCACAAATGTGATGCCATTTCACCAGCAGTTGAGAAGTTAAGCTTTAGTGAGGTGTTCCTTCACAATGGGAAATGGGTTGCAAGCAGTTTAAGAATTATTTTTCACTGTACATAGTATGCTTTTATTCAACATTTTGAGATGGTGACGTAAGAAATGACATAGCAGAGATCATTATTTAAGGTGTTTTCAATGCATATATAATTAGTGCTAGCACATGAAAAAATGTAGTAGTGGGCAAAGTGTTAACTTTGCCCCCCATTGCCCATCTTCTCAGCACTTTAGTCCCATACGACAAGGTACATCCCTCATTAATGCATTCAACAAACACTTATTAACACCTTCTATGTTTTAATCACTGAATTAGACTTTGGGGATAGAATTATAAATGGTCTAGCCACAGTTTGACCCTTAAGGTGTACAGCAAAGTGAAGACTAGACACAACTAAATGGACACTTGGAATGTGGGGTTTCATGAATGCTATGGCAAGAAAGGTACAAGGTCTTATGATGGTGGATGGAAGGGGCACCTGACATAGACTTGGACAGTGAGAAAACAATTTCTTGAGGAAATAACACTGAAGTTGAGAGATGGAGGTTGATCACAAATCATTTAGATAAAAGGAGAGAAAAAGTATGTTCCTTGAAGTATAGCTGGCATATGCAAGACCTAGAAGATTCATAGAGAATGTAATCCAACTGAGAAAATGGAAGACAGTCCATAGTGTTAGAATTCAGCATACAAAGGGAAAATATATTAAGAGACCATGAAAGAGGTTTAGAGAAGGGCCATATCAAGAAAAAAAAATATGGAACTCAGAATTTATCCTGAAAATATTGACGATGTCACTAAAATAGGGTATATAATAGTGGCATGACATGATCCCATGTGTTTTAAATGGCTCTATCACATTGCAGTTTGGGAATTAGATTTGTGGAAGACAAGACAAAAGACAATGGAGAGATAATTTTAGCAACCTGGGAAAAGATAATGGAGGCCTGGAAAGGATAAAAAAAAAAAAAGAAGAAATGAAGGGAGGTAGGAAGGGGATACTATATCACATCAGTGTTTGTTAAGGTTAGGGTTGAGGGAGTATTTGACTATTAATAAGTAACTAAGTGTGTTTCTTTTTTGTGATATAAAGGTATCACTTTACTATCTTGATAGTAGTGGTGATTACACAAATCTATCATGTGATAAAATTTCATAGAGCTATACATCCCACCCAAAAAGTGTATGTATGTAAATCCTGATGAACTCCAAATAAGATCTGTAGTTTAGTTAATAGTATTGTACCAATAACAAATTTTCTGGTTTCAGTAATGTACTGTGGTTATGTGGGATGTTGTCATTGGGGAAAGCTGGGTAAAGGATACATGGGAACTCTGTACTACTTTTGCAACTTCTTGTGAGTCTAAAATTATTTCAAAACAAAAAGTGATTTAAAAAATTTAAAAGAGGGGAAGAGAACAATTTTGAGGGGAAAAAAGGAGAGAGAGTTTGTTATACACTAGCGCAAGTAGTCTCTCCCCAGTCTTTCTCGGGTAGGACTATTCACAATTGCCAAAGGAGGTGAAGTCTCCTTCCATGTTGCTCTGATTTAGGATAGTTGATAATGGGAGCCAGAGGATGGTACCCTGAAAGAGAGACAGGCTATAACTCTGATACTTTGTCCCATTCAATGACCTTGACCCTGATCCATTCTCATCCATGTACCTGCTTTTTTGCATCTGAGTTGGTTAGGGGGAGGGAAAAGAGGAACAGTCTGGGGCTTTCTCCAGTGACCTGATTAATGTAAAGGGACATTCTAACTTTTTCTATCAGAAAACCTCATAGAGATGTTTTTTAAGTGTTTCTAATGTATTAAAAGATGAAACAAACCATGGGGAGCCTGGGTGACTCAGTTGGTTAAACATCTGACTTTGGCTCAGGTCATGAACTCAGAGTTCATGAGTTCAAGCCTCTCATCATCAGGCTTTGTGCTGACAGGTTGGAGCCTGCTTTGGATTCTGTGTCTCCCTCTCCCTCTGCCCCTCCGCCACTCACACTGTCTCTCAGAAATAAATAAACATTAAAAAAATTATCAAAAAAATAAAAGACTAAGCAAACCAAAAGCAATGATGACATGAAAATGAAGAACTGTTATTTTCTTGATGGAAACTGTGTCTACTCAAACTGATTAGAATTTACACACAGATTTTTAAATAAAAAGTATTTAATTACAATAAATTTCAAACAACTAATTATTTTTTCTAAATTTGAGATTTTTTTATCTTTAAGATATCTTCCATGGAGAAACCAATAAAGAACTGGAAGTCTGACTTTCTTCCTCTCCTACTCTTTAGATTTACTAATGTTATCTCTCTGGGGCAGAAGCAGAATCATGAGTCTGATGCCATGGAGCTACCTTCTGGGGCCATTCTGAGGACTCACTGAGAGCTGGTCTGTGGGTAGTATCACATTAGAGCAAGTTCATTTTGATACTTTGAAAACACTCTCTTCTTATTTTTGCTTTTCCATTTTTCTGTTCTTCTGTAGGTCCAGTCTCATGAACTCCGCAGTGAATTCCTTTCCATGGTGAGTAAGTTTACACATATTTTCCAGCTTGTGGTAGAAATGCTAGCTTTCATAACTCTGAGTTCTAATTTGTAGGAAGTAATGTTCTAATGGGTTGCCCTTGTAATAATATAAATGCTAATCATTTTCTAAACCACTGAATTCCTCTCTTTAGCAAAGAGTTCTATAGTGAGATTCCAAGGAATAATAGAAATGCTAATTATTTTGATTAGCACAAAGGGGAGAGTCTATTAAAAGTTCCTGAAGATACTTGCTTCTTTAATTTTATATGTTTTATGGCTTCTTTTAAGACTGACCTCAAGCTATATGCCAGTATTTTATTTTTTATGTAAATGGTTTCACTCAAAATGTCCTCCCAAGTTCTTATTTTTAAATGGTCTCTATGTGAGAAACTGAATCAATATCTATTGTGTATTTCAAGTCTCCATAATTGTGTTGAATAGATGGAACAGTCAAGTGGAGAAATTGATGAATATTACTTTGGGAGAAAGTGCTGGTATTATTTGAAAATTTGTTTGGTGTGTATGTGTGATATGTGATTGTTTAAAATGCTTCAGATGAAAGTTTCACTGAGGTCAGTCTCTTTTCAAGGTATTTAGGATTTTTTTAAAGGAAAATCTGTGGGTTAGGAGTATATCTATACAGAGATAAATGTTCTGGGTCTAAACAAATCCAAAATAACATGTTATTTCAGTATTTTCAATAAAAAATGAGCTGTTCAATGAAAATATAATTTAACTAGTACTGGGAAGGGGGGCTGGGGAGGTGGGATAATTAATGGTTAATAAAACAGACTCTGGAATCAGATAGCTTGGATTGACCCCTAGCTTCACTATTTTCTAACACTGTGATTCTGAACAGGCTTTTCTTTTTTTAACTCTCTAACTTAGAGTTTCAGTTACCTTATCTGTTGTCAAGATCAAATGGGATAATTCATGCCAAAAAAGAAAAAAAAAAGAAAGAAAAAAGAAGCACAACATCTGGTACATAGGAAGTGATTGGCATTTGTATTACTATGACTAGTTACACTATTATTAGTGTTGGCATTTGATATTACTATTACTGTTTTTGTTATCTCCACTGCAACTGCTTTAATATAAGCAAAGTACTCCCAAGAGAGGAGTACTTTGTCTACATTTTTATTTCTAATTTTCAAGCACTTCTTTTGGTTTTACCAACTTCCATACAATTCATGAAATAAAAATTACCAAGTGCCTACCAGATGTCAGGCTTCATAATAGGAAACACATTTACAAAGACACAGGAGAGGGAGAATGGCCATTTAGACAAACCACACATTTTGAGAAGTGTTGTAATGAAAGTATCTGTAGGGATAAAGAAATGAGAGAGGGATGGCTCTGTTGAGGGTGACAAAGAAGGATTCTGAGGGAAAATGGTCTCTAAATTGACCCTTAAAAAATGATGAAAACACTTTAAGATGACAAGGATGAAGTAGGAATCCAGACAGGGGTGAATAGTATGTGCAAAGGCCTGGAGGTTTAATAAAGCTGGCTTTGTTGAAAGAGTTTGTTATCATGGTTACTTGTTGTTGGAGAAAACATGCAAGATTAGAAAGCAGTAGCATGTGCAATTGGAGAATGAATAAAGGGCCAGTTTATGGAAGGAATCAGAGGTCTTGATGAAAGGCTTAACTCTAGTCAGTAAAAATACAAAGCAGTTGAAAAGTTACAAGTGGGCCAGTTACAAGTGGGCCAGTGATGACTGTGGATGGCCCTATATGTGTGTATTGGGAAGTTAGTACTTAAAGTGGAGGAAGAAAAAATTCTGAGGCTATGACAAAAACACTGGGGAAGAAAAAGAACAATAGGATAGTGAAAGATTCAAGAAAAAATAGAGGACAATATAAACAGGCCATGATGACTGACTTGGCTTGAGGGTACAGGATCTTAAAAAATGGGGTGGGCACAGCATTCTAGCTGTCAGTCACAATCAGGAGAACAGAAGGAGGGTAATTTTAACTCCGTGTCTGGTGTGAAGGTGCATATATGCAGGATCTGAGGGGCTGAGCCCTCCATTTCTTTATGCCTGGTAGTGTTTTGGCTACAGACTATGAGGTGTAGAGAAGAGGTCTGGACCAGAGATTTAGCCCTCAGATATATTAGAAGTAGATGGAACTTCACTGGGAAAGAATGAATAGAAAAAGAAAAAGGAATGACGTTTGAATGTTAGTATCACTGAAGCCAATAAGGTACAGAAACTGAGGCAGTCATGAAAGAGGGTCAAAAAAAGAAAAAAAAAAAAGGAGTTTCTAGGTAAAGGGAGTTGTCAGTGGAGTCCAATTCCATAAGAAGGTCAGATGAGATTAGGTGTAAAAAATGTCCACTGGAACTGGCAATTACTGTGATCTTGATGAAGACAGTTTTAACATAAGGACAGTGAACAAAATCAAGATTGCCACATGTAGTAAATGAATGAAGGGGACTAAGAATGTTAGTAACTCCTGGGCGTGAAGTTGCAATTCAGTGTCAGAAATGGCACTAATAGAGCTAACTTCAACTGAAGCCACATGTCTGATATAGCAACTGCTCTGCTGAACCTCTCAACTCGCTTGTCTTAATGGTGACCATAACAGTAAATTGCCAACAAGAGCATAGCTTTGTTGTGTCATATATTATTAAGGAGGGCAAATGAAAAGAGATAAGTGTTCTGATTTCCACTATCAAATATTTGAGTCTCTGGTTATTTGACTATCAGCTGTCAACATGAACATGGTTGGTCTGGAAACATTTGTGTCTACAGCCACAATCCCAGTTGGAATGTTCACATCTGAACCAAGTTTGTCTTTCCAACTTTCTAAACTGTTCTTTTGGCCTAGAAGGGTAAAGTACATTATCTCCTGCTATTTCATTTTTATTAAAACTGTTTGAACTTGGAAATGAGGCCTGATGGTCCCATTTTCAGAAGGCTGAAGGTCACTGGGTGTTTCTGTTCAAAAAGAGAAAACAATGTGTAACCCCTCTGGCACCATAATCGAAAGAAATAGTGTGGTGATTACAGCCCTGCACTGAGCTGGCGGCTGCTACAAATATTGGAACTGAGTTTGATAGGATCCTGTATTACCTTATAACAGAGTATCATTCCTTACAGTTCCAAGGTCAATGTCTCTTTCTCAAATAACATTTCGGACCTATAATTGTTCATCTACATGCCAGCAATTATGGGGGAATTGATCAGCCAGTAATTAATGCCATGCTATTACACTTTTTAATTTGTAGATTATGCAGCTGCAAGCGTTCTCACATTTTTAATTTGTATATTATACAGCCACAAATGTTTACAATGCCCTTTTTAATCTCCTTACACTACCACTGCCATTATTCACTATAGATTAATGATACCCTGGATGCTGGGGTTTATTTCATTTACCACTCTTACCAGGAGAGCAGTTAACATTACTGTGCTCTATTACTTAATGTCTTACTGCAGCTGCTGGTGAGCATTGGTTACCCTTTAAAATATTACCAGCCAGTTATTTTTTCCTTATTTTTTTAGCTCTCCTGTCACCAACAATATGACTCTGTGGTAATATTATACTTTATTTCCAAATTTATTTCAACTGGTTCTATCAGAGATATTTAAAGAATTCATCCTAAGTGATACAAATGACCTGAACCCCTCCTTACCCATCCTTGTCTATCTGAGAACCTATTTGGGATTATGTGACCAATATAAATTTTTTTGTGTTCATCCAACTCCCATTTTTTCTTCATACTTACAAGCCAATTAACTTATAAAGAAAATTTCAAGTAGTACCCAACTCCTTTTCAATTAGGCAGAAATAGATATTCTGAATACTGACGGAGGATAAGTCAAAAGTTTAAATTGATGCTGTTGGCTATGGCTGGGGTTATTGCGGAACATATATCTCCTTTGGTTTTCCTCAAGGTGATCCAGAGTTTCAGGGGGAGGCCTGGGCTATATCAGTTTCCTTGATAAGATATAGTGACAACTTTAACACTGGCACTACTCTAAGCCATCAGGATGCACAGCATCCACATCACAGCAGAATTCTATAAAACAGATCATGTGCACAATATAGTATTAGTGAGCAGGACACACAGAAGTAAATGATATTGCCTCTATCCTCAAAGCATTTATATTATTCTTAGTAGTAGATATAAGATAAATATATAAAAAAATAAGCTGTACATAACTAAATTACAGGAATGAAATGATTATGTGAGAGCACAATGAACAGGGTGTCCCAGTGCATGTGATAAATGGACAAAAGAGCATTATAACCAGTTAGAGGAATGGCTTTTCAGAGGGAGAAGAGAGTGAACCCTGGAGGGATGACTTGAGCTGAACTCTGATGAAGGAGGCAACTTGAACAGGCTCAGAGGGGAGAAGCACTTTCCCTGAAGAGAATACAAAATGAACAGACACTTCAGTGATCAATGTTTGTTATACATTCATGGGGCAGTAAAGAGATGAATATGGCTCAAAGAACGTTCTTGGTGAAGAATAGTAAGACTTGAAGTTGGACGTTTTGCGTATAGCAATGGATCTAGAACACCAACATAAGGACTTGTGATTTCCTTCTGGGCAGAGAGAGTTTCTGTGGGGCATTTTTGATTGGCATTTGTTTGTTTTGTTTTTCTTTTTTTGTTGTTAGTTTTGTTGTTATGGGAGTGCCATTATTGAAGCAATATTTTAGGGAAAAGAAAATGGAAGAGGCTGATGAATTAATTAGTTGTGAGATGATAAAAGTGTGAACTCTGTTATATACCCAGCAGTTCCTAGACCCCTGGAATGTTTCTCATGTCTCCTGCCTCACACTCTATGCCTCCCTCTTCTGTTCTCTGCTCCAACTCTACAAATTCTGTCTACTTTGAAATGCTCAGAACTTGAACCTAATCACTTTAATCCTTAAGATATTTACTGATTTTATGTTTTAACACAATATTATACATGTAGATGTCTTATTACCTAAAGCATTGTAATCATAATAATAATTATGGGTCAGATACTGAACTAAACATTTTATATGCATTATTTTATTTTATTTCATTCCTATAATCACCTGAGAGGTAGGTTCTTTAATTTCTACTAGGAAATTAACTAAGGCTTACTAATTATGACATAGTTACATAATGGCAGAGTCATAATTTAACCTCCAGTCTACCAGTTATATTCCTTTTTTTTGCATTTGTTCTTTCATTTTTTTCATTCATTCACTAATATGTATTAAGTACTCCTTAATACCAGACATGATCTTGTGCTAATACCTTAGTGAACAATAATAGATGAGATCCCTGTTTCTTGGTGATATGGCTCAGCAGAAAGTAAGTACAGCCTGTATTTTGAACAAGTTCTACTCTCATAAAATGTAATTGGAAAGCATATTGACTGTATTTCTCTGTGTCCCTTTAAATATAGTCTCCTACCCTTGAACAAAATGTAAGTAAATTTCCATGATTTTGGGTGATTTCCACATAATAAAAGGCCCCCATGTAGATAATTTTTATTTATTTTTTTCCAAGCTTTATTGAGGAATAATTGACAAATGTAATTGTATGTATTTAAAGTGTACAACATGGTGATTTCATATGCATATACATTGTGGAATGATTACCAAGATAAAGATGATTAGAACATCCATCATCTTACATAATTAACTCTTTTTATGTGTGTGTGGTGAGAATGTGGTCTACTCACAGCAAATTTCACATATAAAATACTGTATTATAGCCATCATGCTGTACATCAGAGCCTTAGAACTTATTCATCTTATAACTGAAACTGTATACCCTTTGGCCTATATCTCCCATTTCCCCTCCCCACAGCTGCTGGGAACCACATTCTATTCTCTGGTTCTATGAAATGAGCTTTGCTATTATATGTTTTTAAAATTTTCATAGAAGTGATGCCGTGCTGTATTTGCCTCTTTCTATCTGGCTTATTTAACTTATCAAAATTCCCTCAATTTCATCCATGTTCTTGCAAAGGGCAGGATTTCCTTCTTTTTTTATTGCTGAATAACATTCTTCTGTGTGTGTGTGGGGAGGGTGTATCTCACATTTTTTAATCCATTTAACCACGGGAGGACATTTAGGATATTTCTGTACCTTGGATATTGTGAATAATGCTGCAATAGGCATGAGAGTACAAATATATTTTTGAGACACTAATATTGTTTCCTTCAGATATATATATCCAGGAGTCAGACAAGGACACTACAAGAAAATGAAATTACAGGCCAATATCCCCAATGAACACAGATACTAGCAAACTAAATTCAAGAGTTCATTATCCTCGACAAAATACTAGCAAACTTAATTCAAGAGCACATTACAAGAGTCACACACTATGATCAAATGGGATTTGTCCCTGAGTGGCAAGGCTGGTTCAATATGCACAAATCAATAGGTGTGATATACCACATTAATAGAATGAAAGATAAAAATTATATGATCATCTCAATAGATGCAGAAGAGGCACTGGAAAAAATCAACATCTTTTCCTGATAAAAACTCTCAACAAATATCATATAGGAGGAATTTACTTCAACATATAACGATCATTTATGACAAACCCACAGCTAACATCAGACTCAGTGGTGCAAAGTTACAAGGCTTTTCTCTAAGTTCAGGACAAGACAAAGAGGCCACTGTTGCCGCTTTTATGCAACATAGTACTGATGTCCTAGCTAGAACAATTAGACAAGAAAAAAAAAAGGCATGCAAATCAGAAAGGAAGAGGTAAAGTGATACCTTTTTGAAGATGACATGATTATATACATGTGTGTATACACATATATATTTTAAAAACCTAATAGATAATTAGTAAGTCCAAATATAGTAAAAATCAAAGCTTTACATTTTATTCAGTATTATGGTCATTCGTCTTTACTAATCCAGAAGGCTATAGGCCAAGTCCTTCACGATGGAAGAGGCGAGGCATCTGCACTGCAGCTGGTGTCTGTATGACCTTGGCTAGTGGATAGCTTATTCTTCGCCCAGTTTGTTAACTTTGACCTATGCTGATCCTTCCAGGGTCAGAGCTAGGAAAGGTGGAGCAGAATGGTGAGTGGAGTCCTTATCTGACGAATAATGTGACATAGTTTCACTCTATCTTGACCAGTCAGGTTCGTAAAATTCACTCTTGTTCAAGTGAACTCTTGGGAGGCCTGTTTTTTCCTTTATGTGGTTGATAAATTCTCTTGCATCTGGTTGTTGAAAGCATCTTCTTTAGCCTGTGACCTTTTGCTCCTTTCTGCTAAGTTCTTTTGACTTTTCTCATAGAACTTTTGGGTGGGACTTAAGGGAACATCATGTGGCCTAAAGGAAGTGCTCATCATGCATCCTTTTCCTCATCGAAGTTTAGGAATACAAATTGCCCAAGGCAGCCAACCACCTTTCCTTTCTTTCACTTCACTGTCAGAATAGATAACCAGCCTATCTCTCACACTTGAGATTCTGTCAGACATAAATCCAACGTCCCACACACTGCAAGGGGCACATGGTAACTCTCAAAGAAGATTCTGTGGGGTACCCTGCTGTTATTTCAGAGGCTAAGAAAAACATGACTGTCCTTATCTAATAAAAGGAGTGAGACCCAGAACGTATCAGCCACTTCCACACTCAAACTT
Source organism: Felis catus (assembly GCF_018350175.1). NCBI lineage: Eukaryota > Metazoa > Chordata > Mammalia > Carnivora > Felidae > Felis > Felis catus. The sequence goes on along the minus strand of NC_058379.1, from coordinate 61,748,770 downwards.
TATATTACACAGTCCTTTTCTAGGCCTCTCAAACTTATCTTATTCATTGGAGCTGGATAATCTCACAGGGTACAAACTAATTTTGTCTAAACTCCTTTTACAAGTGCTGTATATAGCCTTGCACCCCACTTTACAATATGTTGTTTATTGTCTTAGGACCTCGGTTCCAGTCTAATATCATGATTGATACATAAACATAGAAACAAGTTCAAGTAGTAATAAGCACCGTTAAGAAAACAAGAACTGTGCTCACTTTGGCAGTACATATACTAAATTTGGAACAATACAAAGAAGATAAGCATGGCTCCTAAACAAGTATGCCATACAAATTCCTGAAGTGTTCCATATTTTAGGGTGAAAAAAAGAGAGAGAGGCAAACCAAGAAACAGACTTAACTATAGAAAACAAACTGATGGTTAGCAGAGGGTTGTATGATGAGGGGGATGGGGATTAAGGCGGGCACTTGCTGTGATGAGCACCATGTGTTGTATGTACGTGTTGAATCACTGTATTGCACACCTGAAACTAATATTACACTGTATGTTAACTGATAGGAATTTAAGTAAAAACTTAAAAAAAGAAGAAAATAAAAGGAGAACCTAATGTAGAAGAAAGGAATAAGGAGGACAGCATTAGATGGTGTAGTCAGGGGAACATTTCAAAGGCATAGTATTTAGTAGGAACTTGATTGACAAGGAGAAAGCCATGCAAAGATCAGGGGTAGGTACATTCCAAATAGAGGATTAAAGATCCTGACAACAACATTGAATTCAATGGTTCAAAAAGTAGAAAGAAATCCTGTAGGGTTGGATCAAACCTAAGGGAAACAGGGCTTTGGGACAATGAACCCTCATGCATCAGAATCACGTGGAAGGTTTGTTATTACACCAATTCCTGGGTCCCATCCCAGAGATTTTGACCTGCTCCCAAGTGACATTGTTCCTGCTGAGTGGCAGTTTTATAGGATATGAGGTCAGGGGGAAAAGCATGGGGCCAGAGAATGGAGTTTGGATTTTAATTTAAATTATTGGAGGGGCCTGGGTGGCTCAGTTGGTTGAGCGTCCAACTCTTGACTTTGGCTCAGGACATGATCTCACAGTTTCGTGAGTTGGAGTCCTGAGTTGGACTCTGTGCTGTCAGTGCAGAGCCTGCTTGGGATTCTCCCTTTCTCCTTGCCCCCTCACACTCTCTCTGTCTCTCTCCAAATAAACAAGTAAACTTTATTTATTTATTTATTTTTTAAAATTTTTTTTGCAACGTTTATTTATTTTTGGGACAGAGAGAGACAGAGCATGAACGGGGGAGGAGCAGAGAGAGAGGGAGACACAGAATCGGAAACAGGCTCCAGGCTCTGAGCCATCAGCCCAGAGCCTGACGCGGGGCTCGAACCCACAGACCGTGAGATCGTGACCTGGCTGAAGTCGGACGCTTAGCCAACTGCGCCACCCAGGCGCCCCAACAAGTAAACTTTAAAACAAACAAACAAACAAACAAATAATTGGAAAGTTGAAGGCAGTGGGGGACCATGATCTAACTTGAAAATTTTAAGATAACTGGGTGTTTTGGGACAAATATACTGTAGGGGAGGGAAGGCAGGTATGGGAGAAAGTGGGACGTTCAGAAGGCTATTTCTTTTGTCCTGGCAAAGAATGTTAGTGGTTTGAATGAGCACAGTAGTGGTAGAGTTGTAGAGAAGTAATAGAAATAAAAATATATTCTGGAGAACAGGATGAAAGAAATTGATTATGGGTTAGTATGAGTAGAGGATGGGAAGGAGAAATCCCCTCTAAAACTTAGACCCATGACCACATCTGTTTCCTTAGGAATAATCATTACACTTAACACTTTTTTTCTTTTTACTTCCCCATAGTACCTGGCAGGTGATTTAGAACAGAGTAGATAGACAGTAAGTAAGAGGATTGAATCAAAGAGGACTCAAGTAATTTGTATATTAATAATTCATTATTTATAGTATTTTCAGTATTTTCAAATTAAATAAAATAAAATAAATTTAGAATTAATACAGAAAACTTGGTGACATAAATCCAAGTGGAATTTGAGAACAGATTAATAGTTAATGCTGGTAATTTAGGTAAAATAAATACAACAACATTTGGGAATGGATTAATTCCAGGAAATGCTATAGGTTCATTTCCTCTGTCTCCAAGGAAACTAACTCTGGTAGCAGTTTTATTGCCAATGGAGGGGAAAACTAGGCTTAGGATGAACGGGAAGCATTTGTCCCAGAAGTAATAGCACAATGGGCTCACCCTTTGCATCCTTCCTTTTTCCAAACATATTTGTTTTTATACTTCAGGTTAAAGTGAACATCAAGATCAGTGTTCAAACTTAATCAAAGAATAGAAAAAAAAATTATATTGTGTATGGAATATCTATAAGATTTTATTTATGATGAAAGGCATGGCAGTAGATGTAGGAATCTGAAGAGACGGATTATAGGTAGAACATACACAGTTTCTAGGATCAGGTGGTAGATACATTCATCTCTCTATTTCTTCTATTTTGTGCTTGCCAGCTTCATGAGCTCTGGTGAAGTATGGCGTCCAGCATAGTCCCTCTCAGTGTGCTCAGCAATGTAGAGTTCCCAGTAAAATATTCTACCTTTTTTTTTAAAGTTTTGGTGTTTATTATTTTTGAGAGAGAGAGAGAGAGAGAGAGAGAGAGAGAGAGAGAGAGAGAGAATGAGCAGGAGACAGGCATAGGGAGGGAGACATAGAATCTGAAGTAGGCTCCAGGCTCTGTGCTATCAGCACAAAGCCCAATGTGGGACTTGAACTCACGAACTGTGAGATCATGACCAACTGAGCCACCCAGGCATCCCAAAATATTCTACCATTGATCTATTGAAGGAGAAAGATCATATTAACATTAACTGCTAGGAAATATTCTGGAACCTATTTTTTTTAATTTATTTTTTTAATTTTTTTTTTAATTTACATCCAAATTAGCATATAGTGCAACAGTGATTTCAGGAGTAGATTCCTTAGTGCCCCTTACCCATTTAGCCCACCTCCCCTCTCACAACCCTTCCAGTAACCCTCAGTTTTGGAACCTATTTTTAAATTTTTTCTTACAAAATGCTAGATAACTACTTTATCCAAGAGTGGTTGAAGAAATAACAATTCTTTAAGGACATGTCTAAAATGGTAGCAAAGTTCCATCCCATTGTCAAAATGTCCTTCTTTTAAAGACTTAAACTTCGAAGTCAAAAATACAAGATTTATATAGAATATATCATTAATTTAAGCATACTAAACCTGAAATTTTATTCTTGAACACCAAAAAGCTCAAAATTATGATTGTGAGGAAAAAGAAATTGCCCTAATCACCCAGATGTTTATCTTAAAAACTCTATCCCATTAAAAACCATAGAAAAATGGTTTATATATACTTTTTATTGATCTATAATTTTCCCGTCAAAGGAACAATCAATAATGCTTATTTTGTCAATTGAATCTTGACCCAGGAACTATTGAGAACAAAGAAGAGACACTGTAAAATTAAAGGACTAAGTAATATCAATCTAATGTAGTCACTTACATATGTGTCTTCAGTGCCTTAGAAATCCCCAAAAGTCCCAAATCAACATGGAAAAACAGGTAAGAACTCAGAGTTAATATAAACTATTGTGTGCTATACAGAAGGGTTTGTGTGGTCTGAAAGACATTTCAAGTAAGATGGTAGAAGACCAGCAACTGATTTTGAAATTTAGGTCTTACAAAGATAAAGAAGCATAGGATATTCAGACTTAGCCCTGCATCCCAGAGACTAGAATAAGAGGAGCTGGAGCACAGGGCTAAAGGGCCCTGATGTACCCTGACACTCTCTGGTCTCCCTAAGTAAAACAAAGTAGGCATGTATTTCAATCTAGAGTGTTCTTGGTGTCTTCTGGTGCCCAGCCATGAGCTGGAAAAAGAAAATGTTTTTTGTCTTATCATATTCTTAGAAATAAACCAAAAACAAAGGGGAAGGGATGGATTTTCTGTCAATGGGAAGCCTTATCAAGGGGCTTCAAATATTTGAGGAAGCATTTGTCAGGGTTTCTCCAAGACATGCCAAGGGAGAGAAACACTGATGAACATTCTTAGTAATTTTTCAGCTTGATAAAGTTTCTTCTTGAAGAAACACGTCCAAGAATGCTGCAAGGCACTGGAGAGTAAATCTTCATGCATTCATGGTAAAAATCTAAAAAATAAAAATGTAAAAATATAGAAGGAAGGAAAGGAGGAAGGAAGGAAGGAAGGAAAATGTTTGCTTTTTCATGATATAAAACACATTGGATTTTGGGGTACCTGTGTGGCTCAGTTAAGCATCTGACTTTTGATTTCAGCTCATGATCTCATGGTTGTGAGATGTAGCCATGCTAGGTGTGGAGCCTGCTTGAGATTCTCTCTCCCCCTCCTACTCTTCCCCTACTCTCTCTCTCTCTAAAATCAAATCAAATCAAATCAAATCAAATCAAATATATTGGATTCATAAGATTGTCTTTTGTTCTGAAATGATTATTTTTATGTTTCAGTGTTAAAATACCATTTATTTTATGAAAAAGGAACTACAATGCCAATAAGTTGAGAAGAGCCTTGAATTATAAAGTACTGTCAATTTTTTTCAAAATATTTTTGCATATAGCCATAAAAAATGGTACTTCATGAGATAATGAAAGGATAATTTTTCCTCTTTTCTCTAAAGAGAAATACAAGGAAGCTTTCATGAAGAATGTAAGTGTATTTGTTTATTTGATTGATTGTTTTTTAAGCTAGATCCTAAAGAATAGGAGGCAGATAACTAGAAGTGAAGGAGAACATTCCCGACAACAGTAACCTAATGAGTGAAGGTACAAAAGGGTTTTGCATGTTTGGGAGAAAATCAATATTCCAGGTTGTTCTTCTTATTTTTAAAAATGTTCATTTATTTATTTTGAGAGAGAGCATGCTCGTAGGCATGTGTGTGTGTGTGTGTGTGTGTGCGCGCATGCGCGCGCGCACACACACACACACACACACACACACACACACACGTGAGTGGGGGAGGGGCAAAGAGATAGGGGAAAGAGAGAATCCTAAGCAGGCTCCACATGTCAACACAGAGCCTGATGAGGGGCTCAATCTCATGACCTTAAGACCATGACCTGAGCCGAAATCAAGAGATGGACACTTAACTAAACCACCCAGGCACCTCTATTCCAGCTTGTTTCTAACAGAATTTGTGGAGGAAAGAAATGGGAAATAAAATAGAACAGTTAGATAACATCAAATTATGTATCACCTTGAATGTCAGGACAAGGATTCTGAACTTTATTTCATTAAAAGTATAAATAATTTATGGCAGTTCTAAAATGCAATCCTATAAAGGCAAAACTAGCAGGGGAGTAGAAAGCGAACTTCATACCTCCTTCTTTTCTTTCCTTTCTTTACACAAAGGTATCTAATGTCACACAAATAAGATGACACTGTGGCTCAGCCAGGTGAGTTCTGAAACTTGCTCAAAAAGGCAGTTCTGTCTCTTTAAACTTAAGGCATGAACCGAGTTGATTTCTAGAGGATTCTCAACAACAAAGTGCCAAGTAGGATGAACAAAAAAGGTTCTTAAGGACTGCTGTGCTGGCTCTGAAAATAAGGTCATCTGATGAGGAATCTCAGTCAATTTCAAAGCTACCCCATTATGTAATTAAGTCATATAAATTGTACCCCAAAATTGCATTCAACTCAGGACATCTCCTTATTAACACCACCTTCATCTACTTTCACCCTCCTACTGTCTGTCATCTCTATCAAATTGATCCAGGATTTATGACTCTAAATTTTGCTGGCTCTTTCTTGTGATATCAAAAGGAAATTAGCCTTGGTGATGCCAGATTTGGAGAACCTCATTCAATCCAGCTTTGGAATCAAAACAGGTCACCATTTTGTCACTAAAATCATTTATGGACAAATGTTTTTACCCACTTATCTTTCAGCTTCTCAGGTTTAAATATGTGAAGTTTTCAATTATGATTCATACCAGGAGTGGGATTTTTGGAACATCCCTAGGCCCCTTAAATTGGTTTCCTTCTCACCCTCTCCCATCACCTCCTTTCCTATTGAGATTAAGGAATGTATAAAATACAACCTGTTACTGCCAGGAGGGATTACTACTATATATTATCACTCACAGCTCATTAACCTCGAAGCCCTGCTAACTAAGAAAATCCTCTCTAATGAGGTTTCCCTTGACTGCACTAAAGAACAAAAGGTCTAAAAGTTTTCCCTATTACCAGTCTTCCTCAAATTATTGCACTGTAATTAAAATGTAACTTTGAGGCCAAAGAAGAAAAAAAAAGGTTTAAATTTGGTTTAAACTCAAAAAGACCTTGGAAAGCACTTCTGCTTTGTCCTTTGGTAACAACTAAACCATAGGAAACCATTCAGATTGGAGAAGATGATTATTCTCAATATACCTGGATTGTACCTATTCACCTAAGGCAGGTGGGCATAGATCCATGTAATTTAGATGGAAATACTCTTTGGAATGTAGAAGATAAAAGGGAATTTGTCACCTCAGTGTTCTAAAAAGTCTCCTTTTGGTAAAATAATCTCCTAGGTAATAGTACAAGTCTACTTTTCTTGGCTGAGAAGGACCTAGAAACCAGAATTGGGATTAGTACATTGATGGGTCCTAATGTATTTTTTATTAAGAGCCCTAGACTCAGGGTTATTTGTATGGTTGTATCACCAGAATCTTAAGGAGTAAAGATGTAGATAAAACAAACAGAAGGAGCTGTGTTCCCAGGAGAAATTTATAATCTGGTGAAGTAGCTAGAATTAAGTATCCTCACCTCTGAGCTTTGAGTTTTTAAATGCCCAAAATGCAAATAATAATTACCTCTTTTAGCTTCCTTGGAAACCTGATTTATGTGTGTAGCATATCCTCAGAGGAACAGTCTAAAGAGTTAGGGACTCTTAGTCTGGAAAATGAAGGCTGAGAGGAGAATACAACTTCTGCTTCTAAAATGGTGAAAGGATTGGCTTGAGGGAATACAACCTTGACCACTGAATCCTAGAAGACTAATTAATAAGCCGAGGCTCTCTTGAAACTCAATTTAAATTTAGAACATTAAAGATAAGTCTTACTTCACAAAGGAAGAGTAAACACATGGTACTCATTAAGCAAAAAATCATTGCAATTTGAGAAGAGAGAAAACTTCCCAACTTGGATCATACTTTTATAATAAGGTTCTAAAGGGTACTAAAATATTTAGGACACATCCCTGATCTTGACATTCAGGTGAAGAAGAAAAACCTATAGACCATGATAGTGCAGCAAGAAAATTCTGGGTTATAGATAACACTGGATATATTCATGGTATTGTTATTCATGTCTTCCTTGGATCTGCAGAAATGGTCAGTTGAGAGATAATGCTAAAGTAATACAAGAGGAGATGTTTTCAGTGGGTGTCCATGAGGAGAAAAGGTAAAAAGTCAAATGGGTGGTAGACCTACTAAACAGTAATAACACGACTGTCTCCATACACACAGGCCCTTTAATTAAAACATTCCACAGTACAAATAGGTAATGAAAATTGAAACACATACTTCCCCACTGTCAAAGAGCTTACAGTTTGTTGCATTTTGTGAAAAACCAGTGGTTTGTGAACCCCAAAACATCCATTGTAGTATTAGTGTCATCACTAATTTATATTAGTATGAGAAACTAATTTGTCCACACTGGTATAAAATGTCTTCCTGCTATATTGGATATAAGAGTATGCATCTTCCCATATCACCAGATAGTTTTCCAAAATAAATATAATAAACATCATGGAAGTGCTTTGAAAAGTAAAGACACCCTGCAAACACTATACAAATGCAAAGTCTGTTTGTTAGTAACAGTATTATCATAATTCAAAAATTTCCCTTTGTTTTACTTATGCAGGTATTGCATTAGAAGACAAAACAAAACCACAACTACTACAAGCAAAAAGACTTTTTTGTGCCATTCCTATACTTTTGAAACTTTGAACAGATGCTTATGGCAGCTTTGGTCTTAGAATTCTAGGAACCATGGAATCATTAGCCAGAATACCTGAAGACTACTCAAGGGTTTTGAGGAGAGTAGAACTCTCTAGTTAGAATAAATAGAATAAATTGTTAGCCATAATATATTCAGAGTTGCCATTTGCCATTGAAGCCTAGGTATATGGTGTGAGTATTAAGGATTAGATAGAGTTCACCAAGCCCAAGACTATCAGAGATATCTTGAATAAATCATGGTTCCTGCCCTATAGCTGCTTTTAATTTACTACAGAAACAACCAAACCAATAATAATAATAATAATAATAATAACAATATAAATGAAATTCAATATAAGGAAGTGTACAATTGAGTACTAGTCTTTGTAGGACAAATTTTAAAGGTTTAGAAAAAGCAGAAATTATGAGCTTTAATCATTTGTGATAGGGAGTAGCAGAGAGAGCTAGATAACTTTCGAATATTAATATTTCCCACTCCATATTTTTCTTTCCCTAATGAGTTGTGGCAGGAGGCAGATGCTCAGCTGAAGATATTTCAAAGCCTCCTTGCATCCAAGGGTAGCCATGTGGCTAGGAGTGGAATGGAGATATGCCTTCTTACCTATCTCTCACATCAACCACTTACTCGCATTTAGTACAGGACTTACAAGTCATAGGGGAACGTGGAACCAAGAGGTTCAAGAATCGTGGGTCTCTGAATTACGGCCCAGAAGAGAGCTGCTTGCAGACAAGGAACTCCTACATCAGTCCCCTTAACTTAGAGATTAATCTTTTATTTGTTAAGTTAGCACATGTGAGGATTTGTTTGTATAGTAGCTAGATTCCCCTAACTAATACATTGATCATTAATAACAAAATAAATTGGAAATAATTGTTCATCAGATAGAATTTCCAAAAGAAATTATTCCAAAGAGTTGATTTGCACAGAGCAACAAAATATGAGACAATCTACAGAAATTGATCATTTGAAAGAAATGTTTCTTCCATAAAATGAAGGAAAAGCTTCAGGGATTATCATAATTCAGATAATAATTAAGAACCTGAGGTCCAATCCAGAATTTAATTATTTTAACAATTTTTTGAGTAGGGTATAAACTAGAAAATTCTCAGCATAGTGGTTTCTGTTTTAAGCACTGGTGAAACCACCCTCCCAAGCTTGACTCCAGTGTCCTCCTGAAAGCTCTCTGAGTACTGGAGATAAGTATAAAATAATTGCTGAATGAATAGTTTAAGACATGATCCAGTGTAGAAAACACAGATGTTATAGGTCCCGCCCTTAAAGAATATAAGAAAAGACAAAGAAGTAAAGCACAAAATCTGAAATAAACATATAATTTGGGGTTGGGGGGTGGTGATTAGGTGGTTGTTGTTTAAAACCAGTTTTTCCAGGACAAAGAGTAAGGAATAATACTGAAAAGGAATAGTAATGGTGGGTTTGAGCCCTTTAATGTAAGACAAAGAATCACATCATGTCTGCTCATATCTCACACAGCCAGCTCCGCACTAATACTGACCCCTCATTATTTAGTACTTAAGGAGTCCTTGAGGGTTCTAGAGAGCTTTCTCATTTCTTGACCATAATTAGCCCCGGGAATAATGTCAGGATTAATAAATAAACTATTGATTAAAAAACAAATTGGGTGTACGTATATGCATAGGTATATGTGTGTGTGTGTGTGTGTGTGCATGCACACACACACACACACATACCTATGCATATACGCTGCATTTAATATTTCTTTCAGTTTTAATACTTTTTTCTGGCATTTTTCATAAATACCTAAATTGAGGTTATGCTTTTTGTTGATTTAAGTGTGTAAAAAAATACACACACATGTACATACACATTATTAACTGAGCATATTTAGTCTCCAGAAAGCTAGTATAACTTGGCATCACATGTTGAGTTTCTTACTAGTTGGGACAAATTGCTGTTATTTTTCTCTGTGTTAAATATTTGCTCAGTGGCACCAAAAGGTGTGAAAGCAAATGCTGGGGAAAACTTCCTTGGCACTCCTCTGATTTTACAGTCACCCAGGGAGAGGGCAGATATTTCAGCCTTTATCTGCAACAATGCTGTGTTAGTCTCAGGAGAACAAATCATTTGTGGGAATCTCAAATTCACCCAGTCTAGTATGCTGTATATAGTTTGATTCTTTTAGCTCCCTGGAAAGTAGAAAGCTGGATGCTTACACTTAGGGGGAATGCAATATTCTCAAATAAAATAATGATGATATTGTTTTAACTATACACATGCGCACACACAAAATTATAGTCCATTTTCTTTTTGTATATTTTTCCATTAACGGGCAGGAGAAACCATAAACATTTGTGAAAGAGGCAATTGCTCATATGATGTGAGTACCTTAAAATATAATTTCACCTTCAACTTCACTCTAGTAGACATATGGTTGATCCTTTTCTATGTACCTTAACCCTTTATTAGTGTCAGTGTCTTCTGAAAATGGCAATAATATAGACATCTGTCCCCCTTATCAATCTACCTCACAGCAATTGTTGTAACTTTGAAATGAGATATAACAGGTATAAACTCTTCTCAATTTTACTCATAGAATCAAGATATGTTATGTATGACTGATAATGCTCTTGCTCAGGCAGAGAATATGGACTGCAAAAAATCAAGATTTAAAAGTTTTAGTTACACATTTAATGGAAATTGTGCCATATAAATGTATGTGAATGAAATAAAATTATTTAATGAATAAAGTATCTCGAAACTGAATGACTTAAAACAAGACACACATATCATTTCTGTTACTGTGGGCCAAGAGTGCCGAAAGAGATTAGCTGAATCCTCTGCTTCAGGGTCTCTCACAGTATTATAGTCAAGGGCTGGGTTCTTGCCTGAAGAAGGACCCCCTTCTAAGCTCACTAACCTGGGTTTTAGGAAGATTAAATTCTTTGCAGAGTATTGGATTGAGGGCCTCATTTCATTCCTTGCAATTGGCTAGAGCCTAACCTCAGTTCCTTGCCCTGTGTGCCCCTACAATATGACAGCTTGTTTCATCAAAACCAGCAAGAGAGCAAGTCTGCCAGCAAAATGAAAGTCACATTCTTATACAAATGAATCACAGAAGGGACATATCACTTTTACCATGTTCTATTCATTAGAAGCAAGACACCATATCTAGCCCATACTCAAGGGGGGAGAATTGCATCGGACATGAATATCTAGAGTAAGGGATTATTTGAAGCCATGCCAGAAGCTGTCTGCTACAAATATTATAATTATATAACATAATCAAAATCTTAATAACATATTTTTCTTTTCAAAATTCATTTGCTGCTGAAATTAAGCAAATGCAATGGTATATTTACTTTCTAACAAATGTAAATTTGGAACTATAGATTTTTTTTCCTACATTCAAATTCTGAACTCATATATTCTATACATAAAATTAAATCAGCAAATCATTATAATGCATCACTGGCAAAAAACCATAGTGCTAGATGCTGCAGGGAAGACTAGATTCATAAAACAGTGTCCCCACCCTCAATCAGGTTTAATTGAGAAATGAATTTTTATACATTTCTTAAAGTTAAATAACACTATATGATGTTTATAATTCCTGAGGCTCTATGAGGTCAGTGGAACAAAAAAGTAACAGATATTAAATGCTGTGATTTCAGGGGGATATACTAGGATGGAATGAAAATCCTTGGAAAGGGGGGATTATAAAGCTAGATTATTAAGACTATGTAGTATTTTAAAACAAGAAAACCCAAGAAAATATCCCAGATAGAATATGAGATATAAGCAAAAGCAGCCAGGCTAAAAATGTGCACAGTGGCCTGGAGAAACAGTTAAAGGGCCATATGACTGTATCAGAAAGTATATACAATAGGGTAGTAGAGTGTAAGAGAAAGCACAAGTTTAAGTTGTGGAATATCTTAAAAAAACTTTTTTTGACATTTGTTACTTATTTTTGAGAGTCAGAGACAGAGCACGAGTAGGGGAGGGGCAGAAAGAGCAAGAGACACAGAATTTGAAGCAGGCTCCAGGTTCTGAGCTGTCAACACAGAGCCTGACATGGGGCTGGAACTGACAAACTGTGAAATCATGACCTGAGCCAAAACCAAGAGTCAGACACTTAACCGACTGAACCACCCAGGCACCCCATGCTGTGGAATATCTTCAAAGTAAAACTATGGAATTTGCTCTCAATTCTTCTAACATTATGGAATTAGTAAAGGCTTTTGAGATACTAGATGACAAGATAAATTTTAGGTAGTTTGAACAGATAGGATGAACTGTTATTTGCATCAGAATAATGGTCTACTTGTAAGTAGAGGAATAGCATGGTGTTAAGATACCTTTGGTGTCAGGCTGACTTGAGATCAGGAAGTGGCTCTGCCATTTAGTGCTTGTATGATCCTGGAAAGATATGTAATCTTTATAAGTTTACTTTTTTCATCTATAAAGTAGAAGACAATAGTAGTATCTACCTTGTTAAATTGTATATTAAACAAAAAGATAGATTTTACAATCTTAGTACAATATGTGAACTAAGTTGTTACTTATTGTCTCCTCTTATCACCACCACCATTTTTTTAATGTTTATTTATTTATTTTGAGAGAAGAAGAGAGAGGGAGCAGGTAGGGGCAGAGAGAGGGAGAGACAGAATCCCAACCAAGCTCTGTACTGTCAGTGCAGAGCCTGATTCAGGGCTTGATCTCATGAACCACGAGATCATGACCTGAGCCAAAATCAAGAGTCATACACTTAACTGACAGAGCCACCCAGGCACCCCATCACCACCATGATTCTTAACATCATTTTAAAGATTTAGGCAGAATTAAACATTAAAGAGTTAGACAACTAAGGAGTTACACATTAGGCAGGCGAAAGTCAGTTTTTTATATGTGAGAACTCAGCCATTAATAACCTAAGTAGAAACTAAAAGATGATACTCACATGCAATTTTTCGTTTTCTTTTTAAGTGGAAAGAATGTATACTCAATTTTACATGGTTTAAGTTCTAGTTCTGCTACTTATCAGCTGTGTGACCCTAGTAGGATCATCTCACCTATCTCAGTTCTTTCTAAGGCAATACTCAGTTATCTTCCAGCTCACCGAAGAGGGACCATCATACTGAACAGTGTTATTTGTAGAAACTAAGAGTGTACTATTTTAATTTCAGAGAAATCAGAATCTTTCTCAAAATCAATGGAAGCATAGATCCCTTGACACATTCAGATGATGTGATATAAATAAATGCTCATTGTTTGTGGTTTGAGATGGTGGCCATATCTTTGTTTATTAGACATAGTGTTTTCTTATATGTTTTTACTTTCTTTTTCTTTCTCCTTTTATTTTTCTAGTAATGTGGTTTAACCAGAAGCTCAGAGTATCTTACAGTAGGCACATAATGTTACTTTTTTTCGACAATTTCTTTCTTGTCCAAATGTGTTTTGATATGTACCTTTAGGAATAGGAGCTAAGAACAGGTAGTTTTATCAGTAAAGCAGAGAGAGGAATAAAAAAGAAAGAGGGTGAGAACCAGCAAGATGATTGCTTTTGACCAAAAACAAAGTTACTATCTCATGGATGCTCTGTGTGAGTGGATTTTGGCTTTTGGTGTGTTTTTGTAAATTAGTGTAGTTGGCCCAGTTTCAAATTTTGAAGATGCAGTGCTAGCCAGAAATAGAAAAAAGAAGAATAATTCAAGGTCAGAAGCATCCTTGAAAATATAGCTGCCCCTTCAGCACCTCCCCCAGTCTATCTGTCACAGAAGTAAGAGTCAGACTCTGAAAGCTCCACAGAATGTAGAATCACTGTTAGTATAATCTGATGAGAAGGGAGGTTCTCAAATAGCATCTCTGTTATAGTTAATTTGAGAAAAATGTTAGAGAAAAGGCCATAAGTGTCTTTGCTTCACCATTTTTTTGCCAGAAGTTTCAAATATAGTGTTTATTTTTTTTAATGTTCATTTATTTTTGTGAGAGAGAAAGAAACAAAGCATGGGCAGGGAACAGGCAGAGAGAGAGGGAGACATAAAATCCGAAGCAGCCTCCAGGCTCTGAACTGTCAGCACAGAGTCCAGCACAGGACTTGAACTCACAAACTGTGAGATCATGATGACCTGAGCCGAAGTCGAACGCTTAATGGACTGAGCCATCAAGGTGCCCCCAGATACAGTGTTTAATTTCTGGATCACTGTATTTAGGGTCTACTAAATAATAAGTATAATTTTCAATACAGTAATTATGAGAAATATTTCTTTTTAAGTTTATTGTTCCAATGGAAAATTGTTTTCCAGATGAGTTAGTCTTCCTACAGGCCCATGTTCTTTAACACAACTGAAAAACATTTCCTTTATCCTGCCAGTGTTTGTCAGCCATCTGGAATGTGAGAGAATCCTATGACTTATCAGAAGAAAGTAAGTTGTCAAGACGACTAGGAAAAAAAACACAGAGTGTTTATTAAGTACCTCAGCAGGAATATGTGGCATATCTCAACAAAACTTATTAATTAGAATTTTGCAGTTCCATATAGGGGATTTATATAGGGAGAATCTGTGCTCTTGATATGTAAATTTCAAGTCCATTTGTCTTGACTGTAGTTTTCTCCTCAACTTCCTTGATTACGCTTCTGAACTGACTCTGTGGACATCCCCAATCTCTCCTTGTGCTTAAACTTGTCTTCTTACTTGCATTTCTATTTACTATAAAATTTTAATTTAAGATCATTTTTATTGAGTTTCTGATCTGTGCCTGGGACCTGTTCTAAACAATTGCCCCTTTGATGTACCACTTGGTTCTGGTTTTTCAAATCTTTAGCTGTTCCCAATAGTTTGAGAGCCATTATGTTGGATATAATAGAAAGGGGAAAATGTGAATGATTCCAGGCAGAAGAAATAATAGGAACCAGTGAACAGATGGTGGGGTAAGTTGATGGAACTGAGAGATAATCTACCTAGTTTAAGATAAATAAGATAGAAATATGATGAGTTAATTTTTATTACCCCTCATTATTTCTACATTGTAATAATTCATGGTAGTGATTTGATTTATCTTAGAATAATTTGGCTTACTTTTTTGAATTTGTTTGGAGGCTGGAAGTACAACATCACAACGTTCTTTCATAAGTGGTTAATATGTGAACTCATTGTACTATTTCTTCTGTACTTAACAAATATCACCTTAATACCTGGATCCCTGGCAGTGCTACTTTTCAAGATTGCTTTGCAGTGTGTCCCTTCAAAATTGTTTGGTATGATATCGGTTGAAAATTCCAAATTGACTTTGGTGGCTATTTGCTGTCTGGGCATCTCATGGACATCTTTCCAACAAGAAAATTATTTAGGAAATTAGGATTAGAACCTCAGTCCTACAGGAAATAATAAGAGAATTCTAATGGTCAAGGATTGATGAATTAGAAACAATTTGAGGAGGCAGCACACCCATGGAAATGGATATAGTCACTTTTGAAATAAGAGATCGCATCCTGTTTATGTCATTGGATAAAAGCATGCTACCCAAAACAAGGGAGTTTTAAAGCTTCCTAGAGCAATGCCTTGAAATCAGCAGATAAAAGGTTTTTTGTGTGTTAGTTTTGTTTTGTTTTTAGAAGTAAATATTATTGTTTTCCACCAACATCAAAGTTTCTGGGAAATTTATTGCAAAACTATTGACAGTGTCTCCTCTCGCTGAATTTGTAATCCTCATTGATCCCTTTCAATATACAGATTCAAAAGGAAACTTTACAGCAGTCTCCATTATATTCCAAATGAATTTTTCACCTTTTCTGTCTGATTGGCAAATATATAGATACCAAAATCACTGTCAGCAGAGGCTCTCCCACTAAGTTCA
The DNA here is from genome assembly GCF_018350175.1 of Felis catus. Classification (NCBI taxonomy): domain Eukaryota; kingdom Metazoa; phylum Chordata; class Mammalia; order Carnivora; family Felidae; genus Felis; species Felis catus. The sequence continues at coordinate 61,732,906 of NC_058379.1, read as the reverse complement.
AGGATTAGTTCTATGTCTGAGAGTATCCCCAAGTCCAGTGAAGAATTCATCAAGACCTTCCATTGTCTAAGGTAGACAATGCAAATTAGTTTAGGAACATTTTCAGTTCTGAAAGAATCACTTGAACATGTAATATAAGGCTTACTGGGACACCTGGGTGGCTCAGTCAATTAAGCGTCTGACTTTTGATTTCAGCTTGGGTCATGAACTCACGGCTCATGGGATTGAGCCTTTCATTGGGCTCTGCACTTACAGTGCAGCCTGTTGGGATTCTCTCTCCCTCTCTTCCTTCCCCTCCCCTACTCCCCTACACACACACACACACACACACACACACACACTCTCTCTCTCTCTCTCTCTCTCTCTCTCTCTTTCTCTCAAAATAAATAAATAAATAAGCATAAAATCAAAAGCAACAACAACAAAAAATAAGGGTTAGCAAACTTTTCTGTAAAGGGTCAAATAGTAAATATGCAAATTAAAGTGTTGTGGACCATATGGCTTAGTCCCAACTACCCAGCTCTAGGCAGTAACACAAAGGCAGTCATGGACCATAGGTGAAACAACTGAGCATGGCCTTGTTAAAAAAGACAAAACAAAAACCAAAAATCTTTACTTCTGGGCTCTGAAATTTGAATTTCATATAATTCTCAACTGTTGTGAAATATTATTCTTCTTTTCATATTTTTTAACCATCTGAAAATGTAAAAAAATATTCTTATCTTGTGAGCTGTGTCAAATAGCAGGTTTGGCTTGTGGGCCATAGTTTTCTAAACTCTCATGTGTTATAATGCAGTATATTAAAATTTTTTGCTATAGCAAAAATGTTAGCTGTAAAAATAAAAGGTTATTTAGGTACATTATATAATAAAAGAGAAGTATTACTATGCAGAAAAGTAACTTTCGTAGGTAGAAATGAAGGTAAGATTTAGAGGCCTGACACTAGCAAGGGCCCAAAGTAGTTACCTCAACCAGTCTCCTATCTCCTGACAAATAGTTATTTGGGGAATACATTATTTTCTTCTGAAGATCATTGTCTTGGCAGCTCACCTGGGAGAGAAGAAAGTATTCTTTAGGTCCCAGAAGAAGGATGTCTTATGTGGCTTAGTGTGAATAAGCACCTCTCTTGGCCCTGGTCTTACTTAAAAAAATAAGATAAACCCTTTGATCTCCAGCAGGGTTATGAGTGGTCCAAACTAATGTCATTCCCTTCAGTTGGATATTTTATAAAATGCATTTCTTTGTTTCTTAAAAAATCTATATTTTATGAGTAAGTACTCAGCAAGGTAATGTTCTTTTGACTTTTTATATATTTTTTCACTTGCAATCTATATTATTTATTTGGCAAACTATATCTGATACTGCCATGTTATAATGAAGGTAACACAAATGCACATGCCTAACACAGGTTGAGCATTAAGCAAATGCTCAACACATGTCTCTTAATTTCTATCCTGCCAACAACATATCACCAATATCCAATAATGTGTCCTTTGTATACCTTAATGAATTTCTGATGTTGATGACAATGATAAAACCATTCCTTATTTTGTGTGCGTGTGTGTGTGTGTGTGTGTGTGTGTGAGAGAGAGAGAGAGAGAGAGAGAGAGAGAGAGAGAGAGAGAGAGAGAGAGAGAAGGGAAAGAGATAACATAAAATAGTCTGGTGAAACAGTGACTTTTCCTTTTGATTCCCATTACTGTCCAATTGAGAACAATCCTTAAAAGGAATTTGACATTTTTTAGGGTTAGTTTAGCTTTTTTCCCCTTTCTCTAGTCCCAATCTCACCGCCTGAATATAATAATCATAAAACAGTTTATTTTGGTCCTTGACAACATTATACTGGATTACAATGAAGTAACTCATAGAGGACTTGAAAAAAATATAACAAAGTGGGCTTTCCATATCTATAGAAAAGTTTTTTTGAGTTGAGGTTTACTTCACAGGTTTTCTATCAGTGTTTCTGCATTTCTGTACTGCTCTTTGCTTTTATTCTACAAATAGGACAGAGTTCAGAGGAGGTCATAGTCTTATTTTCTTCCGAAGCGTTTGCCTAGTCCAAATATATTTCCGGAATAGGGTTTGTCAAGAATCCCACACAATTTGTAGATTTGATAAACTAAGGTTCAAGACAAAAAAAGGAACTAATAACATCTGAAAATAAAGCTTTGGTCAGGCAAACCTTTCTTTAAAAAGGAAAAAAAATATGATTCTCTGCTGTACATTTTTTTTCTTGGCCATATAGTTATCATGCTCAAATATAAGAGAGAAACAGAGTAAAAGTTAATGCAGCCTTATTAGGAGATACTAGGAATGAAAAGAAATATGCCTTTTTTAGTATACTATAAATGCAAATGTTGTGAAATCTGTAAGAGTTGGAGGAAATTGAAAATTTTATCCTGCCATCTTTTAGGGAATAAATATGGGTAAATTAAGAAAACCAATTAAGATATAAAAACAGCAGGCTTGATGGTTTCAAGGCAAGAGATAGCAGATCAAAAGTTTCAGGAAGAGACAGAAAGATCTCTTAGCTTGCAGCAAAGAATAGCATATGAAGTTTGTCAGCCTTGGCAGAAACTAATAGGAGGTGAAAGCGTAAAAAATGAAATGATCAGAGAAAATGAATATGGACCTTCAGAATAGGAAGATTGGGGAAGTTTTCCTATACTTAATGGAAGTCATGAAGAGAAAGATACAACAAAAGGTGTGTTAAAGATAATTTTTTGGCAAATGTCCAAAAATCAAATAAAATAGAAATTTCCAAGTGTTACCACCTAAGAGTGGTAACAAATAACAAAAAAAAAGTCATTTTTTTAAGCAAAACACTTAAGTGATCATATTATATTCTGAATCTTCTCCATTAAAAATACATGCAAATGTATGACCCAGACTGCCACCTTAATTTGGAGGCTTACGGCTTATTATACAAACTAGACCAATCCTATTTGAAAAATCTTTGTTAGAAATTACATTGGTATTTGCACATTCTCTGTGGTAGACTAAAGATAGCCATGGATTCTTTCATACTGTCCTCACTGAGAAATGGGAGTGTCTGTGTCCCCTGCCTTTGAATCTGGGCAGTTTCCATAACTGCTTCACTAAGAGAGTATAGAAAGAGTGATACTGTGCCAGTTGCTGGGTCTAGTCCTTAAGTAACTTCTTAATTTTTCTCAGAACACTCTATCTTAGAGTTCTAAGTCCCCAAGTAAGAAGTTCAACTACCCTGATGAAGAGAATACTTAAGCTTGCCTGGAGACTCATGTTTAAGAGAGGGAGAGAGGCTCAGATTAGCCCATTCTTTCAACCATCCTTACTCTGGTGCTAACCATGTGAGTGAAGCCTTTAGGTACCCACCAGATCATCTGGCTGTCAGCTCAGTGTCAGCTGAGCCATGTACAATTTCCTGAGCCACAGAATGATAAGAGAAAGTAAAATCACTGTTGTTTGAAGTCAAGCTTTGAGAATGTTTCTTACAAGCAATAGGCAACTGGAACAGAACTGGTTCTGATACAGTGGGTACCACTGTAACAAATACCTAAAACATGTGAAGGGCACCTTGGTGGCTCACTTGGTTAAGTGTCTGACTTCAGCTCAGGTCATGATCTCACAATTTTTGGACTTGAGTCCTGCGTCAGGCTCTGTGCTGACAGCTGAGTCTGGAGCCTGCTTCGGTCTCTATGTATCCTTCTTTCTCTGCTCCTCCCCTGCTTATGCTCTGTCTCTCTCACTCTTAAAAATAAACATTTAAAAAAAGCACCAAATACCTAAAACCTTTGCAATGGAAGCTAGAGATAAGAAGTTCCCCTTTATGAAGTGGGCACATGTTTGTCAACACTACTGCCTGTGACATCTTTGGACATATAGAGGAGACCTAATAAACTCATAGATTTCACCCGATAGATTTTCAGAACAGAACATAGGAATTGATGACTGACTTTTTCTAGCTGCCTAGGATAAACTATGAGGCGAGAATTGAAGGAACTGTAGAGCTATTGAGCACAATTTAGAGGAAATATAAAGGAACTATGAGTTTAAGGGCTTAGTATAGAAATGTTTCCTATTTCTGATCTCTACCAAAAAATTGATTCTCAAAGTCAGAAATGACTCTAGAGCAAACATCAAATCCAGTGTGCTACTAGATTAGGATGGCCTGATGATAAAAGTTTACATGACAGGACTATATGACGTGGGTTTGTTTTGTTTTGTTTTGTTTTGTTTTGTTTTGTTTTGTTTTCTTCCCAACCTCAGAAACATTTAAAGGAATGCTTAATACAGCTTCTAATATTTTTAAGTTTGTGTCTTGTACTTAAGTAATAAAGTTTCTAAGAATATTAAAAGTGTCCCAACAGCCTCAATGGGGCCCAAATAGAGAAGAGTCTATGTTGGAGATTTGCATTGGTAGATTTTATCTAATGGAGTGAATTATAGTATGATCCCCAGAAACTGCCAATTTTTAAAGTAATTAGCTGACATGGGCTGAAAAGTACTGAGATAGTACAGAATGAAAGGCGGCCCCAAATTTGCTACGTCCAAAAAAGCTTAAGAAACTACTTAGCTGCAAAGATGGTGTGTTTTTGACAGAATGAAAGGAGGCCCCTAATTTGCTACATCCCCAAAAGCTTAAACTACTTAGCTGCAAAGATGGGGTGTTTTTGATAGAAAGTAAAGGATGGTTCATAGTATAGACCCAAGAGCCATCGTGAATCATTTCCAGGGAAAAAGACTGAGCACTAATCAATGAACTGACAGCATGTACCTAGTTAGGTTTCAGAAATACTATGAACCAATGCCTTTAATGTACATCCTTAATTCTTCCTTTACTCAATGAGAGGGTCTACTGTAGTTATTCTACGTCTCATTACATGTTATATATGCAGGGTTAGATAACTTTCCTTGTAGAATATCGCACCTATGTTGCAAGGAAGCTCTAATAACCCCATCAAGAAGCTTATTTGTAGAAGAATGAAGACCTCCAGCCTAGCTCTCAACTGATAGCCAATACCAGCTTTCCAGACATGTGCACGAGCCATTTGAAAATATATACTCAATTAAACTGCCCAGCTGATGTCGTGTAAAGCACAGATGAGCCATCCTGACTGAAACTGTCCAAATTGAAAATTCATAAATAAAACAAAGTATTGGCATCTTATTAAGTCATTGAGTAACAATAAGTAACCGGTGCAGTTTTATAAGGTAGATGACAGAATGAATCTATTGTCTCTAGAATTATAAGCAGACAGGGCAAGAAAAGTCACAAAAATGGACAGATCTCCTCATAAACAATACAAACATGCAATTTAGTAAATAAAGCAAATAAGTGAGGCATTGATATCAATGCAGAGTGTATGATAGTTGCCCATGAATATAAGATACAACAGATATAAGATGATTCAGAAGTTTCATAGTGTTGATTATAGATAAAATGTATTACTACGCAAAGTTGAAACTACTACATTAAGTTTTCATATTTTCTTGAAGAGCTGAGTATCTATAAACAATAGATTCTATCAGTATTGGATGCAGCTGTGTAGAGAAGCCTCTGAATTGAAAATGCACATTTCTTACCAAAATAAAGAGGAAAAAAAAAGAATTTCCAAGAAGGAAAGATATTATAAGAAATCCTGGTGTCAAAAGCCTTTGGTTGTAGGTAGAGGAGATCACTCTTGTCTTGAAGAATACTGTTTCCTTAGACGATAAGAAATGATCTAGGAGTAGAGATTATATAAAACCAAGCTGGAAGCTTTTGAAATTCATGAGAAATGACAGTGGATTGGGTCTTTGGATAATTTAAAATGTACTGTACCTGGGAGTTTAAAGAATAGACTTACTTTTTACACAATATAGTTTCTGCCATTATTTTCTTTAGGAGTATGTCATTTGAAGGATTCAGAAAATATAAGAAAACAAAAGAAATACAAATTTAGCTATATTTATTTTAAAATACTGAATATTTTAAACAAAAAGCTTCTCATGAATAATTACAACTGTTGCATTTCAGGGAAGAATGCATGGCTGTTGATATCTCATTGTTTCAGGGAGCAGAAATGCCCTCACACTAAGAGCCTTAGTATTGTCTCTGGCACTAAGGTTCATTCTGCTGGGCAACTGGATTTAGTTTTATTGCATAATCTGAAGTATATTTGAAGGAAGTATTGAGGCACATACTTTAGAGAAGAAATGCACTTAAATACAATCAAGTCCAAGGCAGAAACGTAAATGATATACGGTGGCGATAGTCACTTTGAATTCACTGGGCTCTTTTAAAAATAACTGGCCATTCAAATAGCTCCTCACTACAATCCTTACCATGTACATTTTTTAGTTTAAAAATAGATGAAATGAAAAGGCACTCAGTTAATTTGCAACATAAGATTCAATTACTAAAAATAAAATGAATTAGGTTACCACTTATGAAACTACTCAAGATCTTGACTTAAATAAAGTAAACTAGAAGAATCTAGGTGCTCATGTTTTTATTATAGATTTTAAAAATGTCATCACCAACACTTTAGAGGTAAGATAATAATAGTGCATAAGTTTGAAGGAAAGTTCTTTATCTCCTATCCATTGTCATACTCGAATGCTCCATCCAGTCAGATTAACTGTGTACTGTATCTCAAATATCCCTACATTCCTTCCCCAATAGCTGTGTTACACCTAACATTCCCTCTTCATTGCTCTCTGTACCCTTGTACCTTGTACAAAACATAGCAAGTATCACTCAGACTGAGAAGCCTGTTCTGGCCACTTGTCCTCGTGGATTTTTTTTCTCTTCCAAAAACCTAAAACACTATTATCCATACTATGCTTGTGTAATAATTATTTATTGCCATGTATGTTTATTTGATGGTTTGAGTATGCATCATCCTTCCAAGGACATACAATCAACAAATATTTCTGAGATGACTAACTGCCTAAGTAGAAATGTACTATAATTAATCAGAAATTATTTATTAAAAATATACTATATGAAATTATTAGGTAGAACTTGTTTTCTTGCCAGAATTTCCACCTATATCAATAAATAGGTGGTTTCTCAGTTGTATACATTTTCTTCACAGCCTGAGGGATACTAGGTATAGTCCTTTTCTCTGAAGATCATCAGTTTGAAAGGTACAAATATTAATTCATTGGTATTTTAATTTCCCTTTCTTTGATTACTGAGTAGATAAACATCAGTCTTCTCCATTCTACTCTACAGAGAGAATAGGCATTACATCTTATGACTGCAATGGAGAGAAAACACACCACCTTCCTTTTCTGGTTTTTCCCCATACTCTAGGTCAAGAAAGATGCTTCCTTAATACTCACTACTTTTATGACTACCAGTTTCCCATGTTTCTCTAAAAGCTCATCAACTTTCACTGTACTCTGGGTCCTCTGGGTGCTCTTAATTTGAAGTGTATATTGTGGATGTTTTTACCAGCTTTTGGAAAATAGGATTGCCTCAAAGTTAAAGGCAAATGAATGTGCAAAATTTCACATAGAAGAATAATTAAGTCAGTACTAGATAGCTTAAGAACAGCCTCCAACGTAAGGTCAGGCAGCAAAATCAATATGCTAGAAAGAGAAGTAAACACCTATAAACAAGTTATAGTTTGAAAGTCTAGAAAGAAGCTTTAGAATTTGAATTTAGCACTGGTGGATTTTGATTCTAGGTTCCCTTTTGTGTTAAATAGTGGCCATATTAGTACTTGCCCAAGTTTTCTTATAGGGTTTATTGCAAGGATCCAATGAGAAAACATACGGGAACATAAAGCTTAAGAATTCCAAAATTTAAAAATATATTAAACATGATAAGTGCTTAAGTATTGAATGATTAAGGCAAAATCATGAAAGTGTAAGTTGGAAGGAAAAGTGATATAAAATCTTTCCTCTAACTTTTTATCTTCTCTAGATTAAGAAGCAGACCACACGAGTTAAAAAAAAAAGTTGGCTGCTTTAACTGCTACATTTATTCTTGGTTGTTCTAATGAAACACTATCTTTCATGTCTCTTAATGGAAGATGGCTAAATTCAATGAGATATTTGATACTTTTCTATAAAAGTTGTATCCATTACAATTTTTGTGTTCTACACAAAGGTTGTTAGTTTCATTTCAGAAATATAAAAAAAAAGACGATGTGATTTGTTGTGTACTTGGCAAAGCTGGCTTGTGAATCATCTCTAGGTGCTGTTGTATTGGAAGTGAGCTGTGAGGGCTTCCATGGAGTAAAATTACCTCAAGTAAAGTCTATTGCCATTTAGTCTTTAGGGATCAGGAGAAGGTGTGCCATTCCTCTGCTCCAGACTCTACTCTAGAGTCTGAACTAACAATATATTTGCCATTTAGTCCTGACCCAAGATGCTATTTGCATAAAGCAAATCTTCAGTTGCTCTTGAGGAGGGAAATGTAATCTAGTGTTGTTCTCTGTTGCATCTAATGTGATGGTGTTTAGCTGTCTTTAAGAGGAGTACATAGTGAGAGAGATGGAATTGCTCAGCTTGGAAAAGGAAAGGAACTCAAAAGACAGATCAAGGAAGTACTGGCTACTTACTAGATGCATGTTACACCATTCATATCTGTCCTGAAAATAAAGGAAAAACAATCATAATGGGACTTTCTTAAAGAGTTAGTATCTTTAAGAATTTAGGGTACTGGCATCTATTCCATGTTCCCTAAGGAAAATATGGTACAAAGAACCACAAAAATGATCATGCCTGCCAAAGAAGGCACTGGAGAGAATACATCCAGGCTAGAGTCAACCTTATTAATTGGCTTTTGAATATGTTTCATTATAAAATGTTTCTTCGAGTTTCAAAAGAAAATTGAGTAGAAGGAAGTCAAATAGGATTGAGGGGAAAAATTCCAGTACTTAAAGTAGAAAGAGGCCTTAATAAAGGTGAAAAATGCTACCAAAAACCAAGATCAATTCTAAATTCTGTAGTAGAAATATTTCAAGTCTGTGTAGGAAACTGTCTTCTTCATCTGGGAGGCAGGTTCAATTGTGTTAGGGAGTTATTGGGTAGAAAATAGAATGAAACATATAAGAGAACAGCTTGGAGATGAGGCTCATCACTGTTGAGGTACAGGAGGGCAGTTCCTCTCTGAGAAGGCTGCCCTTCTCTCTAGGTTCTCTCCTGAGGCTCTCAGAATGAAAACTGCTGAGCTGTCAAACAGAATTCGGTCCTTTTTGGACTACTCAGTGCCAATACTAGGCTTAGTTTTCCTTTTTTTGCCCTGGAAACAGATTATTCATTAAGCAGATTGCTTTAATTAGGACTGGTAGAGATATATAGTGAACCAGGCAGCAAAATCAGCCAGAGTCTTTATTCATTAGGGGACTCAGCGGAACATCTGGCTCCAGGTATTTTAGCAAAATTTAGTCTGGTTTAGTTTATGTTTGAATGAAATTCAGACACAACTATCCTCAAATTTTTTGGAACTTGTTACCTATAATACTGAATTATTTATTATTCTCACTAGTTTTCAGTTATTTTTCAGCATTTTCTGGCAAAAACCTGATTTTATTTGTTTCAGAGATAGCAAGTTAAGAAAGAATTTAGATAAGTTCCCAATTTTACATTGAGTTGTAAGAGAAATTAGTTTATATTGAGTATGAGGCAGTGGTGTGCTAGAGCTAATAACTCTTACCAGCTGGTGAGAAATGATTGTGCCCAAGTCTTCCAACTCTCCAGCATGATGTCATGTTGGTAGCTTGAAGTCAGCCACAGTGGGAGTGTTTAAACTGAGGAAATCATGAAATGCTACCAATCAGTGTTTTTCCCCAAGAGACAGAGAGCCCGTTATTAAATGTTTACTAGGACACAACTGAAGATAGGTAATACCAGCTAGAAGGGAACAGAAAAATCAATCACTAAAACCTGAAGTAAAATTGAGGTTGCTGATGGAAAGACAGCTGAGGCCACTAAATAACCTGAAATAACGTATAATGTAGGAGACTGTTCTTTAAACATCAATAAATACATAAGTATATAAATTCAAGCAAAAAAGTGGGTGATAACATAATTATAAGGAAAAGAAGCAGTGGTTATCTTATCCTCATATAACAGTTTGCAAAACATAGGCAATGGTATCATCTTAATCGGTATAACAGTAGAACTTATTATATTGAGAATCATTACCTTCAATATTTTATAGGTGAGAAAATGAAGACTTATTGAGGTCAAATGTTGTCCAAGTTCTGATAGCTGGTATATGACAAAAACAAGATAGTGATTTTTGGTTGGTTTTTGTGCTATAACTCAAATGTTTTCCTAGAAGTTGGCTGTTATTATTCAATACTATTCTTGGCTCATTTTATTTTCTTAGATATGTGTGAGATGAGCCACAGCCCCAAGCTCATTCCTCTTCTACTGCACATGCTCAGCTTCATTGAGGTTCCGCACTGGTTGTCCACCAGATGTTCAATGTTATCTCCCTACTGAAGGTTGTGACAAAACCCCAGAGAGTAAAACGACGGCAATCTGTCAACCAGTCATCATTATATATTTTTTTTCATTTCCATTATTCTCCACCTTATGTCACTGTTTTTAGTGTGTGAATTGCTCATTGTTTACTTCTGCTTATTTCTTTGATCACTATTTTTAATTTTAATGACACTCAATTGCTGAGAATACTCTTTGGAGAAAAGCTCTACTTTTCTTCAGTAAAGAGAAAGACAACAAAGACATATCCATTACTCTTAAGAAATCCAGAGGTGCAGGATGTTTTGCCATCAACAGCAGGAAGTGTGATGGATGCCCTGATTTACATTTCAGTCCCATCAGATTGTTGCTGAAAATTATGATGGAGTGGTTATTTACCCACTAAAACTCACAATTTAATTGAAGAAGGTTGAATTTGAATCACCCTGCAAGCAACCAGAATTTTAGTTAAGTATTTAGAATTGTGAGATGTTGAAGTATGACTTCATTTTTTTAATTTTCTTCTACTTGCCTCTTCTTTCTAAATCTAATTCAGTAAATCAAAAACTTTATTAACCAAAATTAAATAGCAGTAAATATGTTAAGTGCAGGATGTTGCAAACATGAACATATCAACAAAGATCCTCTCCTAAGCGAGTTCATGGTTATGTTCCAATTACAAATAAAACTATTTATAATAAAATGTGATAATAAATACATTAGATATAGGTACTAAATGACTATGGGATTACAGAGGAGAGGGAGTGATTAATTTTCAGCAGGAACTTAGAAAGTCTTCACAGAACTAATGATATTTTATCTGGACTTTGAATTATGAAAGCAATTTTTCTATATACATGAATTAAGAAGGGTGTTCTGCGTACTAAGTAAAACATGGCTAAAAGTCACAGAGGAAATGAATGTTGGTCTGATAAAATAGTATGCACTGGATGTGGTACAATGCTAGGAGATAAGGATTAAAAATTTAGCAAAAGATAAATTGTGAAGAACTTTGAATGTCGGGCTAACTTTTCAGAAAGTTATCTAATAGGTGTTGCTGGTCCCACTGGAAGTTCTTAATCATTCTTCTTGTTTATGTATGAGCCCACAAAAGATTGGACTTTAATCTCATTCTGAGTCATACTCTGAATATTAAGTAAAAACAGAACATATCCTGGTTGAGTAGCCCTTGAATAAAAATTGTCTATTCAAATAATTTATACCACAAATATTTCTCAGTACTTCCTTTGTACCTCAGACTTCTTCTAGGCATTGAAGTACGGTGGGGAATAAAACAGACGTTTGTGACATGACAGTATTATTTTTTGCAACATTTAGAAAACTTCATTCTGAGTATTCATCTAACTGTACAGAATAATTTTGGGTTAAATATTCAGGATTTATAAAGAGTTTGAGGATTAAAAATATGATCTTTATGACTGCCTGTTCCATTCTACTTGGTATTCGTGGAGTGAACTTCCTGTTGCTGAGTCCACAAGCAGTATGACAATTTACACAATCCATTGGTCAGTAAAAGTTTGACCATCACCAAAGTATTAGCACATATAATGGACCATTTATAGCATTATTTTTAGAAACCAAGCTCTGTACTTGTTAGTAATTTAGTTGATACAAGTCTGTAAGTTAGGTAGTACTGTCACCTCTACTTTGTTTATCAGAAACCCAGTGTAAATCACTGGGTAAATCACTTACATCAAATCACTTAATGTAAGTGACTAAGTCAATTGGCTTATTTGTTGATAGTTTCTGCAGGTAAATTCAAACTCAAATTTGTCTAGCCCCTGGATCAAATACCAACATTTCTTGTATAAATTTATTCGTACCTGTTTATTTGTATATTGCATAGGGAGCTAAAGAAGTCATCAAGTGCGATAGGTATAGGTCTTTCCATTTGTATCTACCCAAGTACTAGTAATAAAAAAAATATTAAATCTACATTAAATACCTACTAATCCACCTAAAAAACCTAGAGATTAAATGGAATCTAAGTGATGCTGTATTTTATTGTTTCTTTAGGAAATGATAGATAACTTCTGCCAAACCAATGAAGTATGTTACATAAAACCAAATCTCTGTCTTCTTTTTAATAAGAAAGGTGTATCTTAAAAGATTCATAAAATTTTATCCATTTGTTGAAACCTAAGTAATTTCTGTCTGATTAGCATTAAAAAAATTAAACTCACTCTCCAATTAAGTGAGAATTTTTCTAATAAATGTTTCTCTTAAAAGCAAAGATATTGATTTTATTACATTGAAAATAACATATACCTAATTGAATGATAAGGGATGCATCTTCTTAGAAAATATGAAAAATACATGCAAATCCAACACTACTGTTTTGATTCTAGAAAGCAGAGTTTTACATAAACATGTTTTCTTTTTCAATTAAAAAATAAGACTTACCACTGTTTATATACAGTCAGAATATACGGATAGATAGATGGAAAGATATTGAGAAGATGAAATTCTATCAATTAAAATATCTGGATATAGTTATAAGATTCTATTATCAACAAATATTTTCCAACAATTATCATCTTATATTATAAATATTGGAATTTTCACAGGGCTTTAGCTGAAATCTTATTCACAATTGTCTTGTCTGTCTCAGTTCTTCAAGGCTCTGTAAACATTAGAGCAATTTTGCTATTGCTAGCTAGTATAGGAACTTGAAAATGGCATTTTGAATGTAGATGTAAATTGAGTCTGCCAAGGAAATTCTTCTTACCCATTCACTGCAGACAAGGTTTTTCTTGTGTGGGCATTGCAGCATTAAAAATGGGAAGTGTAAATTTAGACTTTCTGCATTATGATTTGCGATCATTATAAATAAGGACACTAGAAACCCTGGAAATCAAAATAAAAATATCCCCACTGGGCCCATCACACCAGTTCTCTTTGTTGGCTTTTTCTTGAATTTCTCATTATTTGCTCATCTGAGATTATATATGATAGATGTTCCCATCCAGCAGCTGACCTCTTAAGAGGTGATAAAATAAACTGCCAAAAGACAAGCTAAATATATAGATTTTTTTTTTAAGGTACCAGGTTTCTCTCTTTAAAAGGTATTAAAATATGAACAGTACAAAAAATCAATGGATTCCCACCCATGGAGATGGAGACCTGACATTGGATCTTGATTAGCTGCTAATAGGTCTTCAGTGAAAGTTGCTTCCTTTTATCCCCAGAGATATCCTTAACCATGAAATCAGGTTACTTTAATTCCATTTTATGACCATCTTAGGAAAGGACACAGTGTGTTAGTCTCATTGCTGGACTCTTCAGATTCATTCGCATGCATTAACCTTCATGGTATTTGTTGAGTTATTTGACTCTTTGTATATCATGAATAATTTCATTAAACATTAAGAATTTACTCACACTGTATCTTTGTGTATTTTTAAATATTTACAATTTGTAATTCCGAATAAATATGTAATAGGTGGGGCAGTGTTTCTAGATTTTAATATTGCTTAAACCTGTCATGTACTATAACCTTTTGGGGCTTATATAATATTCAGCTCCTTAATTCAGCGTCAGAGCTGTTATCATATGTTGATGGGAAAATAACAGCCATGTTGGGGCTCTCCAGTCACTAATAATTCCTATTTTGATTTGATTAGCATATAAATGTTCCTAGATTTATGCGGTGTCAGGGGAAAATGTATTAAAAATACTCTCAGGGTTCTCTCCTGCTCTCATTTTAATCAGGCAAGAGAGAAAGAATCTTGTCATGCATGAAGTCTAACTTGCCTTTCTTTAAATCCTTGACTTAAAGAAGTTTCCAGAAAAAAAAAATTGGTAAAAGATGACATCAAAGGAGACTTTATTTCATCGGTTATAATCAGGAATCATTAATGAAATAGACCTTTTCTTCAGTTTGCCTTTCCCAGGATCCATAATGTAGTGGAAGAGTAAGTAGATAAAGATTCCACTCACAGAGACATTTCAAATAAACTCTAGCCAGATCACCCAACAACTGGCAAAGCATCTCCTCAGAGTAATCCTAAATAATAAGAGCCCAGTCAACAAAAGTTACAGAATAGGCTTCTGTACATTTCTCTTTCTCTAATACACTGAGAAGATCAAATACATCTATTTTATCTTTGTTGCCATATTATGAGTGCTCCTAAAGTATGTGACCAAAAAGAATTTTGTGATGTCAGAAAAAATGTGACTGCAGTCATAAACACACAATCTCTTAAAAATCTTTGCATTAATTGTATTAGAAGAAAGTGAAAATGGAAAGGAAGGGGCAATGCTAAAAAGAACCATAGATGAGAATCAAAGCTCTATGGGATTAAAACTATCAGGCAGAGGTAAAGCATCTCTGTCTGATAAATGCTAGTATTAGCTCTCAGCACTGAGCCTTCCATAAAAGTAATTTTCAAAAGAAGAATTTAACCAAAACACATGAATTGTGAATAATCAACTATGAATTAATGTTTATCTAGAAGTAAATTGATCATCTTTCAATAAATACACTGGATCAAAAAAAATCCAATTTATATGAAAAATACAAGGCAAAAACAATCAAGAATAAAAGCTAAAGTATAGATATATATGCTTTAGATAGTGATTTTAAAGTTATATTTAGAAAACAAGATGAATGAGATGATTACATCATTCTTATACAATTAAATGTATTTATTATTATTTTTTTAAATGTTTATTTTTGGGAGAGAGAAAGAGAGAGAGACAGAACACAAGCAAGGGAGGGACAGAGACAGAGGGAGACACAGAATCTGAAGCAGGCTCCAGGCTCTGAGTTGTCATACGGAGCCTGACATGGGGCTTGAACCCACAAACCATGCGATCCTGACCTGAGCCGAAGTCGGATGCTTAACTGACTGAGCCACCCAGGCACCTTGAATTAAATTTATTTTTTTCTTTTTAATCAGCTTTATATTTTATGTGTCTTTTTATTGCTGATCATTTTTTTGAATGTTCATGTTCTGAACATCTAAGATCAAATTTTGAGTAGCCAGGAATTTTTATCTCAAACTGTCTCATTTTGAGCTTAATGTTTCTCAGCAATATTCAGTGCACATTCAAGACAGTATTCGGACACATATCTGCACATATCAGATAGATAGGTGCTACCTTCTTAAGAAATTATCTTGTTGCTTTGCTTCTTACTATGTAGAGCACATGTCCTTTAAAAGTCTTGACTTTTTACTGGTAGAACTTCATTATCCTCGTAGGCTACTCCCAATTTATCCTTCTTGCCAGTGTCATTTAAAAATGGGGTCTTCCAGGGGCACCTGGGTGGCTCAGTCGGTTAAGCGTCCTACTTCAGCTCAGGTCCTGATTTCGCTATTGGTGGGTTCAAGCCCCTAGTCAGTCTCTGTGCTGACAGCTCAGAGCCTGGAGCCTGCTTTGGGTTCTGAAAACTACCAATAATTTCATCAAGATAGCAGTAGCCTTATTGACAGAGACCTCCAAGTGATATGTGATAATATGAGAAAAACACCTATAGCCGTATAACACTTTAAAACCTCAAGGTCAGTGGGGCGCCTGGGTGGCTCAGTTGGTTAAGCATCTGACTTTGGCTCAGGTCATGATCTCATGGTTTGTGGGTTTGAGCCCCACATTAGGCTCTGTGTTGACAGCTTAGAGCCTGGAGTCTGCTTTAGATTCTGTGTCTCCTTCTCTCTCTGCCCCTTCTCCACTTGTGCTCTGTCTCTCTCTCTCTCTCTCTCTCTCTCTCAAAAATAAATAAGTGTAAAAATAAATAAATAAATAAATAAATAAATAAAACCTCAAGGTCAAAGAAAAGAATAAAAATAGATCAGAGTAAATATATATAAATATATATAATAGATATTATATAAAAATATACAATATATACAATGTAGATATAAAATATAGATACAGTATATATATCTATATCTATATTGAGATATAGATATATAGATATAGATATAGATAGATATAGATATAGATATATAGTTGAAATGTAAACAAAAAAACTTTCAATTCCTCTAAGTTATTTGATCAAGTGTAAGGATAAAATAAAGTTACTTAAAGAAAGACAAAAATTGACAAATTTTCCCTGTCTCCAGCTCTCTAAGAACTACTAATGTCAGATTCCAGAAAGGTAAAACTATAAGGGAAAAAAGATTCTACAGAAGGCAATGGCTAATAATTGATATAACTTACTTTTAATAAAATAGCAATTTTGTGGTTAATTTTTCCATAAATATCGGAAACTAAAATTCCACATGAAATTAACATGAGATTAGAATGGGAGAAAAGGGCAGGGTAGAGATATACTTGGACTCCTGCCTTGTACAATAAAAGATAAAGTTAATGAAACATTTAAATGGCACTTTAGGAAGAAAAATAATGTTACGTGTTTGTAACATTGTATACGTAAAATTTTGTTTCCAGTAATGATAGGGTAAGTAATTTGGACCAGTATTTCAACTAAGGACTATAAAACCTTGACAAAGATTTTTTTTATTTACATTTAAAGGCACAGGGATACTGTCAAAATAGTGAAAAATTACAGGGCCAAGATCTAGGAGACAAAGAAAATCTAGCCAGGAGAAACAAGTGTTTGAAGCTACTACTTCTCAAGGTATTGATCAAACATAGGAAACTGGAAGGCTGGGGAACCAAATGGAAGCTTGATGAGTTAAAGGAGCTGGAGTCAAACACTAGAGTTCAGGGCCTCACATTGTGGAGTGATGGGGCTGTGGGTCTATGTGGTGAAAGTGAACACAGAACAGAGACAATCTCTTTTAGGAAATGGAATTCAGATTAGAAAAATATCTCTGATTTAATTCAGGTTAACCAGCATTGGTAGATAACTGCAAGATTAAAAAAGTGAAATGTAAATGTTCTTTAGATGTCTAGAGGAAATATATTATTATCTCACTCCTGAAATTATCTCATTTTTTCCTATAAATAATGTCTGGCTGTCAGAAATAATCAAATGTTTGAGAAAATGAAACAATGTTATTGAAACTCAGAAGAAAGAACAGACAATAGAGAGAAATTCAGTCGCTTAAATAATGGAATTATTAGATATGACTTTAATTATGCTTACTGTATGCAAGAAATAAAAGCATAGTCTGTTTCAGAGAAATTAAGACTACATAAAGGATCAAAATGGATATCCTAGAATTGAAACAAAACACAAGTAAATAAAATTATAAACTAGGGGTGCCTGGGTGGTTCAGTTGGTTGAGTGTCCAACTGTTGGTTTCGGCTCTGGTCATGGGATCAAGCCCTGCATCAGGCTTGAAGCTGAGCAAGGAGTCTGCTTTAGGTTCTCTCTCTCCCTCTCTCTCTCTCTTTCACTCTTTGCCCCTCTCCCCACTCAAGCTCTCTTTATATATAAAAAATAAAAAAATAAAAAATAAATAAAAGTAGGAACTAAGTGATAGGATAAACGAGAAATAAGATGCAACAGAAGAGAGAATCAGTGAAGTAGAATATAGTGGAATTATAGAGGATGTACACATATCCAAAATAAAGCACAGAAATGAAATAAATAAATAAACACATTGTAATAGCACATAATATATACAATGTAAAGGTATAATATATACTCAATTTCAATATAAGAATAAAAAGAGAGAGCAGAAGCAATATTTGAAGATAAAATGAGTATTTTCAAAAGTGAAAACAACTTTAAACAATGAATTAAATAAGAGGAATAAATAAACACACATAATAAAATTGCCAGAATCCAAAAGCAAAAGAAAATATTAAACATAAATGGAGAGTCAATCATCAATATAACAGCAGTAAGGTTTACAGCTGACTTTGCAAAAGAAACAATGAGAAAAAGAGTTATTAGAATGATAAAATATTAAAAGTGAGAAACATATTAGCATCAAAGATACAATAGCAACATTTAAGCTGTTGTGAAAATTAAATGTTTATTCTAGGAAAAGAGAGAAAGATCTAAAATCAGTAGCCTGTATTTCCACCTTAAGACACTATGGGAAGTAAGACAAGATAAACAAAGGAAGCAGAAAGAAGGGGAGCACACAAAAGGAAACAGAAACCAATAAAATAGAAAGGAGAAAATCAATAACAATCTGTGACACCCCAAAACTTGTTTTCTGTAAGATCATCAAAATTAAGAAATCTGTTGCCACGTTGATCAAGAAAAAATCAGAGAAGAGATGGATTACCACTATCAGGAAAGGAAGAGGGAACATCATTACTGATCACACAAACATTAAAGGATAATGAGATAATATTCCTACACCATTATGAACATAAATTTAACAACTAAGATCAAAGGAGCTACTTTTTAGAAAGACAAACATATCATAACTAACCTGATATGTTCTCTATTAAAGAAATTGAATTTATAGCTAAAAATATTCAAAAATAAGTTAAAATATCCAGATGGATTCAGTGATTAGTTCTTTCAAATATTTGAGGGGGAAATAGTACCATTTCTAAACAATCTCTTCCAGAAAATTGGAGAGAGAACCTCTCTCTACTTAGGTTAAAGATGAATGAGTACCCAAAATTTGGTACATCCATATAATAGAATACTATTCATCAATAAAAGAGAACAAATTATTGATTCACACAAAAAAGATGAATCATAAATGTACTTTTCTAAGTGAATGAAGCCAGACTCAAAAAACTATACACTATGTGATTCAATCTATATGATATTCTGAAAATGGCAAAAGTTTAGGAATGGATGAGAGACCAGGGTTGTCAGGTTGGAATACCAAGGGATTGACTATAAAGGAGTCATAAAGGGGATTTGCGGTGATAGAATAGCTTTGTTTCATACTGTGGTAATGGCTACATGACTGTGCACTTGTCAAAACTCTTAGAATTATGTATAACAAACAGTGAAATTTACTGTATTCAAATAAAAAAAAAGTCACCAGATTGTCAGGGATTCTTTGACTAGAGTTTAGACTATGACAAATGACTCTAACTGAATTGTAAATATATGACATGGGTGGGGGGTGGAATGGCTGAGCTAAATCAGTTTGGTAAACAGTGTTTTGACTGGATACTGTAATACTAAATGAAAAAATAACCATACATATACACTCACTCCAGTTGGTAAATTTGCTTTTCACAGAGGCATAGGTTAGTAATTATGATATTGTTTTACCTATTTACTAGAGTTAAACAAACAATTTGTTGACAGCAGGAGACAGTTTTCTCACTGTCAGGATACACTTTATAAATAAGCAGGGACACAAGACAACAATGAATCCTGCATTCCTGGATTAGTGTGTGTGTGTGTGTGTGTGTGTGTGTGTGTGTGTGTGTGTGTGTGTCTATAGGTAAGAATACAAATATCCTATCTTTGCCCACTGAAAGAGACCAGAAGCAGTGATACCCAAGTAGCAAAAGTACATACAGGGCTCAGATCTTGGTTTAAAAATGCCATTCTCCAGACAAAGGAGCCAAAATGTTTAATTATAGAGCTTAGGCAGAGAAAATATCAGATAATTCAGCATCTAGTAATTCCAAAAGTTAAGTAAGTGCAAATAAAAAAGGAAAAGTTATATCACAAGGACGTGGGATTCAGTCTGAAAGAACTCCCAATGGCTAAAGCAACAATAATTGGAACAATATAAGTACAGAAAGCATTGGATTATAACTGAAATATACATGCATATATATTTATATAAATTGATGATTGAATAATAATTGAATAATTAGGTCAAAATTAGATAATAATAATTATTTGACAATCTTCCTTCCAGAATAATTTCAATAAATAAATGTAGAAGGAATGAGAGAAATAGAAAATATCATTAGAACATCACAGTAATAATTACTTCAGACAAGATCCACTGACAAAAGCTAAAATTAGTAAGTGAAACTTGAAGGGGAGATAGGAAATTTGCATACCCTTAAAGTAATTTTCCATAATATGTATTAATAACTGAGGTTGTTTACCTATGCACACAAATTATTTGATACTCCTCCCTCCAGGAGGTGGAGCTTAAATTTTCCCTCTTACGATGAGCTGGACTTTGTGTCTAACTTGCAAACAGTAGAGTATGGAAAGAAAAATTACCAACTTTACAATGGAGCAATCTGGCAGGCACCACCACAGCCAAGTGATCAAGATTAACTTCACCAGGAATAAGCCATTTTGATATGTATTTCCACATATGATGCAGTGAGAAGGTTTCTTCACCTCTCGGATTTATTTCACAAAAATCTACAGCCCTAGTCTAATCAAGAGAAAATATCAGACAAAACCAAATGAAAGCGATTCTACAAAATAACATGACCAGTAAGTACTCTTCAAAAGTGTTCAAGTTCATTACAAGCAAGGAAATACAAAGAAACTTACTGATTCAAGGAGATTGAAGAGATATGACAAATGCTATGTTGTATTATAAACTGGATCCTGCAACAAAAAAAGGATATTAGTGGGAAAAGTGATGAAATATACATAAAGCTGCTATTTCCTGATATACATTCTCCTCTTGACCCTCAATAATGTAATCTTCAATTTTTATTCACTTACATTGTTAACCAGGTGAAGATTACATTTCCCAATCTCTTTGCAGCTTTATCTGACCATGTGACTATGTGTAGTTTCAATGAGATTTGAGAAGTAGTGTATGCAATTTCAAGGAGCTTCCTCAAAGTGAGCAGGCACATCCTTCCACTTCCTCCCACAATCTGTCACCTGGAACAGGACCCTTCCAGGACCATGAGTTGGAGCCAAATCAAAGGAATGGCTGAGTAGAGAAATGGAGAGTTCCTGATTTCCTTCTACCACATGGAACTCATAGTCCCCAGACTGCTTTCTTTTTAAAAGAAATCTCTCTTCTTTAAGCCATTATTTTTTAGGTATTTTTTCTTGATTCCAAAAGTAACCCTAAATAATATGTTACTTTATAATTGTTTCATGTGTTCTTTTTAGTTTTCCTCCTTAACAATACTGTAAGCTCAGGTGACTCTTCTACTTCCTGAGAGGGAAACAACTCAATAGCCAATCCATAGTAATAATTAATAAAAACTCATTATAAAAACTCATTAGATTGATTGACTAAGCATCATTCTACTCCCAAAATACCTGAGGACAAGACTCCAAACCATGTCAGAGTTGCAAAATAACCCTATAGGCAAGTTTGTAAATCATGTAAGGTTTACATTTATCTGTGAAATTTCACTGCACTGCCCTTTAGTGCAAGTATGAGTCGCCCTGCTTCTGAAGGTATTTCAAATCCTGAGCATAGCAAATATTTAACTTTATAATGAGTTCACTATTAAGAACTGAAATGGCTATTTGTGTCTCTGTTCATATATTGATACCGTGGCATTTATTGATTTGTATGCTCTGCTTATCACTATGACATTAATCCTTATTAACAGTAATGCAGCTTACCATAAGTCTAATTAAGATTCCCCAGGATAAAAATGAGATTGGGACAATTCTTATTTTTGCCTAAACCAGCTTGTCCATTCTGATTTGTCGGACATTCCCTATTCATCTATTGGAACTGTTGCTTTTCATTAACTACACAAAGTAATATGTCGTTTTGAGAGAATGGTGCCTGAGAAAATCAGATGGTGTTTTAAAAATTCATTTATGAGAATAGAGAAAAATGAGCATATGAAGAGAATCAAATAGTATTATTAATGTTATTAATAACAATAACTACCTTTGAGAATTTTTCTCCATATCTGGGAATTATATTAGCTCTAAATGTAACTGCTTGGTTACTAAATGGAAACAAGTGTAACTTTTACCATCTGGATTGGTGGGGTTGGGGGAGACTTTACTGCAATGTGTATCTCTTAGTTACAAGTTGTGATTTTCTTTACATGATGTGATTTTTTTATAAGATGATGGAAATAGATATAGACTTGGGCTTGCAATTTACATTTGATCAATTCATCAGATGTGGGTTCCTTCTCATTAACCAGTAGTGATAGAGTCTTTTTTATTACTGTTTGTTTATTTTGAAAGAAAGAGAGAGAGCTTGAGTGAGGGAGGAACAGAGAGAGAGGGGGAGAGAGAGACAGAGAGAGAAAGGCTCCCAGCTGCCAGTGCACAGCCCAACGTGGGGCTTTATCTCATGAATTGTGAGATCATTACCTGAGTTGATCAAGAGTCAGACACTCAACCCACTGAGCCACCCAGGAGACCCCAGTAGTGATGGAGTCTTGAAATAATTTATTTTCCCCTGAATTTAAGCTTCTGAATATATAATCTATGGTACAAGATATAACATCACACAGCAAGAGTACTTGTGGAGAAGAATATCAAGTCTCTTCTTTGCCTCTCAGGGATATTCCATTTAAATCAGTTCTACTCATGTAAGATTTGTACAGAGAATTCCGAAGAGAAAAGTTGAACTATCCCCAAACTAAATTATGCCTTCTGAACATTAGGACACCACCATCATTGTATTTGATCAACAATAATGATAAAATTCTCATGCATAAAGGTGCTAAACAGTGCTGAATTTTCAAGCAAGATTTTTATCTCAAGACAAATTGCATTTATGAAGCAATATGCAGATACTTCTGAAAATATCTGGAATAACTACCCAAATTTCTTTTAATTAATTTACTTTTTTTTTTTTTACACTCCAAGTGAGTTCCCCATCTATTTCTAAAATTATTCTACAGTGACACCCGGGTGACTCAGTCAGGTAAGCATCTAACTCTTCGTTTTGGCTCAGGTCATAATCTCACAGTTCATGGGTTTGAGCCCTACGTTGGGCTTTGTCTGCATTGACACAAACAGCAGATCCTCTGTCTCCCTCCCCAGCTCTGCTTCTCTTGAGCTTGCATGCTCTTTCTCTCTCAAAAATAAATAAACATTAACAAATTTTAAATTATTCTTCTGACTTTTTAATTGTCAATACATAAACAAAGTATCAAATTCAAACAATGAAAAAAGTTGTACAGCATAAAAAAGATTAAGTCTTTCATCATTTTCCTATGTCATCTAGTTCTACTAGGAGTTAACCATGGTTACCACTTTCCATGTGTATGATCATAGGCAATTTGTCCATATAATGTGGTATATTTATATATAGGTTATATTTGTATATAAATACTTACATGTATACAAATGCTAACAGCTAGATATACTATCAGGAACTTTGATTTATTATATTGAGGGGTATATATAATTATAAGGGCATCTGCTTCATTCAGTAAATACATAGAATTCCATTATGTAAATTTAATATTTATGTGATTTTAATCTTTTGCTATGATCAACAATGTGCAAAGGACATCCTTATATAAATTATTTTATTCTTACATAAATTTTGTTTTATTAATTATATTTTATAACAAGATATCTGTAGAATACTTTAATAGAATTATATTTGCTAGGTCAAACAGCATGCATGCTTTTCTTCTTTAAAATTTGATTGAATGTTGTCACATTGCACTGTATAAAAAATGTACCAGTTTATACTCTTATAAACCAACAGTTTATAAGAATACTGATTGTCTGGTAATCTCACCAACACTGAGTATTAAGCATTTTATTGTTTTCAGTTGGGTAAGTTATGAATAGTATATCATTGTTTTTTTCTTTTTCTTTTTATTAGTTTTTTTTTTTTTTTAATTCTCAAGTTAGTTAACATACAGTACAGTCTTGGCTTCAGGAGTCAGTGATACATCTCTTACACATGACACCCAGCACTCATCCTGCAGAGTGCCCCCCCCCCAATGCCCATCACCTATGTAACCCATTCCTCCATCAATCCTCAGTTTGTTCTCTGTACTTAAGAGTCTCTTATGGTTTTCCTGCCTCTCTGTTTTTATCTTATTTTTCCTTCCAGAGTGTATAATGTCAAGCGAAATTAGTGAGAGAAAGACCAATATCATATGATTTCACTCATGTGGTATCTGAGAAACTTAAGAGATGAACATAGGAAGGGAACCATATCATTGTTTTAATGCGCATTTGAACTGTTTCATTTGCTCATTTTTTCCTGGTTTGTTGGACTTTTACCTACTGACTTTTAAGAAATCACTTCAGTGTTCACTTTGGCAGCACATGTACTAAAGAAAAATCACTTTACATATTAAAAGTTCTTTATCTGTTAAGAAAATTAATCCTTTTTTGCAATGAATTGCAAGTATTTTTATAATTTGTTTTACTTTTTACTTTATATATGGCTTATTCACAAAATTTAGATTTTTGTGTAACTGAATTTCATCAATATTTTATGGCTTCTGGAGAAACAGTACTTTATGTTTGATTGTTTATTTTTACACTTAAATTTTTAATCATTTGGGCTTTATTTTGGTATGAATATGAAATAGAAATCAAGTTTATTATATTTTCAGGTGACTAGTCAATGGTCTCTGAGCCATATATTGAATAATCTATTTTTCTAGTAATTTGAAATACCATCTTTAGCATACACCAAATACTAACATAAAAGCTAGTACTTGAGAACATTTACTATGGGATCTCTCTCTCTCTCTCTCTCTCTCTCTCTCTCTCTCTCTCTGTCTTCTGCTCCCCCTCTCAAAAATACATAAAACTTTTAAAAAAGAACATTTCCATATAATAGCTCATTTCTTTCTCAAAATCATCCCATCCTAAATTTCTATGTATGTTGTAATATGCTGTAGGTGGTTTGTACTGGTTCCCAAGAGGAAATT
Source organism: Felis catus (assembly GCF_018350175.1). NCBI lineage: Eukaryota > Metazoa > Chordata > Mammalia > Carnivora > Felidae > Felis > Felis catus. The sequence goes on along the minus strand of NC_058379.1, from coordinate 61,707,874 downwards.
GTTAAATTTCTAAGATTTATAAAGCCAACTCTTCAGGTCATTGTTAAAAATTGTATCAGCATAAAATTTAACAAGCAATAAAACAAACATAAGTAAAAACAAAAGTAATAAATATTAAAAACTAATCTTTCTAAATATTTTACTATTATTAATGCTCTTGAAGTTATTTACCTATAGAAGAGTATGATAGAAATACTGTGTAATGATGTGCTACTACACATCTCTTCCAGTTCTGTGTTTGGTAACATCATATTTACAGCTTGGAATTAGCCATGGTGGGAATTTTTACATTACATAAATTGGCAAATGCTAAAAATTAAGATATTTTTCTCCTCGGTGAACCTATTGTTAAACATTACCAGCACACATTTGTAATTATTTATATAGGAATCATTATGTTCTTATAACTGTATGCTATGTATATGTATGTTTATATATATGTATGTAAGTGTATGTATATATGTATATGTGTGTATGATTTTATATTTCCAAGTATCTCATTTCTTTCTTTGTCTGACTATTCTACTAATACCAACCAGTTTTAATTACAAGACGTTTCACTATTATATGAGAGAGTCACAAATCATTATTCTCTACTTTCATATTTTACCTGGCCATTAATGCTTTAAAATTTTCTGCATTATTTTTTCTTTTACTTTCATCTGGTTTTCCTGATAATTACTGTGCTATTTTTTTAAATTGGGATTAAGTTAAATTTATAGATTACTTAGCCATGTTCAGGAAGCTCTGAGTATACTTACCAGGAACACAGTATCTGTTTACATTCATTGATATCTTTTTTTTGCTTTCCTCTGAAGCTGTTCTGAGTCCTTGCTTTTCTTCACTCTTTTTAAATCATGTTGGTGTTATTTGTTCCTTAAAGATTTGGTTAAATTCTTCTTTTGAAACTTGAGTGTATTTTGTTTGTTTGTTTTGTTTTGTTTTGTTTTCAAGCATAGGGGTTGGTTAATGGAGATAGTAAATCACTTGGCTATTTTCTCCTTTACTTCCATGGCGATTGATCTGTTTAGATTCTACTTTTTGGGTTCAGCTTTAATAATTTTATATTTGTCCTGAAAATAATCCATTTTATTCACATTCTCACACAGATTTGAGCAGAGTAGTCTATTGAGCAGCCAATCAGTACCCTGCCTGTATCCTCAGCCCTTCTCTAGTCATCATTTTCATCTCTTTGCATGAAGCTTTGTCTAAGCTGTGGGAGGCAGCCTAGAAATGCCTAGGAATTAATTAGTAGCAGCTGGGAGCATCATTCAAACGATGATTGACAGAAGTCAGTGTGTATATGTTCCGGTTCCCTCACCCATGTGTGAGGTAAATCTGAAGCTTGTGCTTTAAACTATTTCCCAGATTAAGCTTTAGTTACCACCCCGTGGTGATAGCTGTCTTGATGACAGTTCTTTATAGACTGTTTTCTCTTTGCTTTTTCTCTATGCCATGAGCCTCCCCAATAAACTACTTGCACCAGAAATCCTTGCCTGAGAATCTGCTTCTGTGCGAACTCAAACTAACACATGGATTAATTTTCTTATCTTTGTATCTATATCTCTGATTATTTCCTTAAATTTATGTTTATTTTGTTAATGCATCAGCTTTCTTTTTTTTTAACGTTTATTTATTTTTGAGACAGAGAGAGGCAGAGCATGAATGGGGGAGGGTCAGAGAGAGAGGGAGACACAGAATCAGAAACAGGCTCCAGGCTCTGGGCCATCATCAGCCCAGAGCCCGACGCGGGGCTCGAACTCACGGACCGTGAGATCGTGACCTGAGCTGAAGTCGGACGCTTAACCGACTGAGCCACCCAGGCGCCCCAATGCATCAGCTTTCTATCTCTCTGATCTTTATTATTTTATTGAAACATTTATCTTAATGTTCTCCATGGAGGGAACTCCCTCCCTCAGAAAGCACTGAAAACATGTGGGACTTCTTGATTGTCATAATAACTAAGGGGAGTGATACTTACTTAAAGTCTGTAATGCTAAATGTTCTTCATTTGGCATCACACACCTTCCTAAAACAAATGAACGACTGCCCAAAACATCAATAGCAACCATGTTGAGAGATCTGTATTATTAGATCTTCCAAAGAACCGAAGTGCTATTGATTTTCTGTTTTCTAATTCATTAACTTTGGTGTTAATATATGATTATTTATTTTTTCTGTTTACATGATTTTTTTTCTATTTGTAACATATAATTAGATTCGTAAGACTTTATATAATAAATGCTTAACTCACTTTTTATTTTTATTTGTGTATAGTTGACACAAATGTTACATTAGTTTCAGGTGTACAGCATAGTGATTCAACAAGTTTACATGCTATGCTGTACTAGGCTCACCACAAGTATAGCTACCATCTGTCACCATACAATGCTATTACAGTATCATTGACTGTATTCTTTATGCTGTGCCTTTTCCTCCCATGATTTACTCATTTCATAACTAGAAGCCTGTGTCTCCTACTTCCCTTCACCCATTTTGCCTATTCTCCCACCCCCTTCTCCTTTGTCAGCCATGAGTTTGTTCTTTGTATTTATAGATCTGATTCTGTTTTTTTTTTTTCATTTGTTTTTTCATATGATTCATCATATGAGTGAAATTATATGGTATTTGTCAATCCCAGTCTGACTTATTTCAACTTAACATAATACCCTTTAGGTCCATCCACGTTGTCACACATGGCACAATCTCATCTTTTTCTATGACTGTGTAATATTCCTCTGGGTGTGTTTGTGTGTGGGTGTATGTGTGTGTGGCTGTGTGTGTGTATCCATTCATATATGGATGGACACAGATAGCTTCCATATCTTGGCTATTATAAATAATGCTGCAATAAACATATGGATGCATATATCTTTTTGAATTAATGTTTTTATTTTTCTTTGGTAAATATCCAGTAGTAAAATTATTAGATTATATGTTATTTGTATGTTTAATATTTTGAGGAATTTCCATACTGCTTTCCACAATGGCTATACCAATTGACATTCCCACCAACACTGTACAAGTGTTTCTTTCCCCCACTCCCCCACACCTTCACCAGCATTTGTTACTTCTTTTCTTTTTGAGTCTAGCTGTTCTGACAGGTGTAAGATGATACCTCATTGTGATTTCGGTTTGCATTTCCTTGATAATTAGTGATGTTGAGCATCTTTTTATGTGTCTATTTGCCATTATGTATGTCTTTGGAAAATGTTATTCAGGTCCTCTACCCATTTTGTAATCAAAAAGAATTTTTTTTGGTGTTGAGTTGTATACGTTTATTATATATTTTGGATATAAACCCCTTATAGGATGTATCATTTGCAATATCTTCTATTAAGTAGGTTGATTTTTTTTGTTTTGTTTTGTTTTGTTTTGTTGGTGGTTTCCCTTAATGTGCAAAAGCTTTTTATTTTTTTTTTAATTTTTTTTTCAACGTTTATTTATTTTTGGAACAGAGAGAGACAGAGCATGAACGGGGGAGGGGCAGAGAGAGAGAGGGAGACACAGAATCGGAAACAGGCTCCAGGCTCTGAGCCATCAGCCCAGAGCCCGACGCGGGGCTCGAACTCACGGACCGCGAGATCGTGACCTGGCTGAAGTCGGACGCTCAACCGACTGCGCCACCCAGGCGCCCCCAAAAGCTTTTTATTTTGATGTAGTCTATTTTTTTTGTTTATTTTTGCTTTTGTTTCCTGTGCCTTAGGAGGCATATCTAGAAAAATATTGCTATGTTCCATGTCAGAGAAATTACTGCCTGTGTTCCCTTATAGAATTGTTATAGTTTCAGGTCTCACATTTAGGTCTTTAATCTATTATGAGTTTATTTTTGTGTATGGTGTCAGAAAGTATTCAGTTTCATTCTTTTACATGTAGCATTCTCAGCAGCATTTACTGAAGAGACTGTCTTTTCTCCATTGCATATTCTTTTAACATATTTTTTAAATATATTTTTAAAAATTTTAACTTATTTTTGAGAGAGAGCGAGCACAAGTGAAGGAGGGACACAGAGAGACGGAGACAGAATCTGAAGCAGGCTCCAGGCTCTGAGCTGTCACACAGAGTCAGGTGCAGAGCTCAACCCACGAACCACAAGATCATGACCTGAGCCGAAGTCGGATACTTAACTGACTGAGCCACCCAGGCACCCCATGCTTGGTATTTTTATAGGGATTGCATTGAATCTGCATTTGGTAGTATGGACATTTAAACAATATTAATTCTTTCAATCCATGAGCATGGAATATCTGTTCATTTGTTTGTGTCATGTTCAGTTTCTTTCATCAGTGTCTTATAGTTTTCAGAGTGCAGGTCTTTCACCTCTTTGGTTAAATTTATACCTATATATTATTCTTTTTGGAGCAATTATAAATTGGATTGCTTTCTTAATTTTTCTGTCTGCTATTTTTTTGTTAGTGTATATAAATACTACTGGTTTCTGGGTATTGATTTTGTATCCTGCAACTTTACTGAATTCATTTATTACTTAATAATAAATTTATTATTAATTCATTTATTACTTAATTCATTTCATTTTTTTAGTGGAATCCTTAGGATTGTCTATGTATAGTATCATGTCATCTGCAAATAGTGACATATTTTAACTTGTTCTTTACCAATATGGAGGCCTCTTAATTCTTTTTCTTGCCTGATTACTGTAACTAGGACTTCTAATACTATGTTAAATAAAAGTGGCAAGAGTGGACATCTTTGTCTTGTTTTGGGTATTAGTGGAAAGCTCTTCCTTTTTCACCGCTGAGTGTGATGTTAGCTGTGGAGTTTTCATATGGCCTTTATTATGTTGGGGTATGTTCCCTCTAAACCCACTTTGTTAAGAGTTTTTTTTTTCTTATTGTAAATAGATATGGAATTTTGTCAAATATTTTCCTGCATCTATTGAGATGATGGAGAATTTTTATCCTTCATTTTTTTTATCCTTCTTTGATGTAGTATCACACTGATTGATTTGCAAATCTTGAACCATTCTTGCATCCCAGGAATGAATCTCACTTGATTGCAGTGAATGATCATTTTATTGTATTGAATGCAGTTTGCTAATATTTCGCTGTAGAGTTTTGTATTTATTTTCATCAGTGATATTGACCGTTAGTTTTCTTTTTTTATGGTGTCTTTGTCTGATTTTAGTTATCAGGGTAGTGCTGGCCTCATAGAATGAATTTGGAAGCTTTCCTTCCTCTTCTATGTTTTGGAATAGTTTCAGGAGAATTGGCATTAATTCTTCTTTAAATGTTTGGTAGACACTTGTGAATCCATCTGGTCCTCAACTTTATTTTTTGGTAGTTCTTCTATTACCAATTCTATTTCATTACTAGTAATTGGTCTGTTCAGCTTTTATAATTATTCTGCATTCAGTTTAGGAAGATTGTGTATTTTTAGGAATTTACACATTTCTTCTGGGTTGTCCAGTTTGTTGGAATATAGTTTTTCATGGTATTCTCTTACAATCCTTTGTATTTCTCTGGTGTCAGTTGTTGCTTTTCTCTCATTGTTGATTTTATTTTTTAGATCCTTTCTCTTTTTTTCTTGATGAATCTCGTTAAAAGTTTATAAATTCTGTTGGCCTTTTCAAATAACCAGCTCTTGTTCTTAGTGACTTTTTTTTTTTTTTTTTAGTCTTTATGTCATTTATTTCTACTCTGATCTTTATTATTTCCTTTCTCCCACTCATCTTTGGTTTTGTTTGTTCTTCTTTTAGTTCATTTAGGTGTAAACTTAGATTTTTTACTCAAACATTTTCTTGAGGTAGGACTGTGTCACTATATATTTCCTTTTTAAGCTGTTTTTACTGTGTCCCCCATATTTTAGACCATTGTGTTTGCATTTTCATTTGTCTCCATCTATTTTATTTTATTTTTTTACTTTATTTGATTGCTTCATTGGCCCATTTGTTGTTTAGTTTCATGTTGTTTAGCTTCCACATATTTATGTTTTTCCAGTTTATTTCTTGTGATTTACGTCTAGTTCATAGCATTGTGGTTAGAAAAGATGCACAGTATAATTCAATCTTATTAAATTAATAAGACTTGTTTTGTGGCCTAAAATGTGTCTATTCTGGAGAATGTTTCCTGTGCATTTGAAAAGAATGTGTATTCTGTTGTATTTGGATGAAATGTTAGGTCCATCTAGTTTAATGTGTCATTCAAAGACATGGTTTCCTTATTGATTTTCTACCTGGATGATCTATCCATGATTGCGAGGAGGTTAACACCCCACTTTAAATCAATTTTTCTTAAAATATTTACGACCATATGTATTTGTTAGCTGTATCCTATAGGTTCTATTTAATATGTTTATTTTTTCTTCTTTTCTAGTGCTTATGAAATTCATTTTTCATTTCTTGATTATCCCCAAGAATTTTTAGATATCTTTTTAACACATTTTGATATGGTATAGATTTTTTGTTCTTATTTTTGTTGCTGTTATTGTTGTTTGTTATTAACTTCTAGCTTTATTGAGCTCTGATCATAGCATAAACTCTGTATCATTTCTGTTTTTTTAAACTTCCAAAGTTTTCTTTGTGGTTTAATATGGGTCAGTTTCACTATTATGTCAATACTTGTATTTTCTGATTTTAAAGAAATGTTAGTCAAGATAATTAATTATATCTACCATATTAATATGTTATTTTGATGATATATATTATTGTTTCAATATTGTTTTACACCTTATCTGTTGAGAATAGAGAGGGGTGAATGAAAGCTATCTAATATGTTTTTGCCTATCTATATATTGCTTTATGAGTTTTGATACTGTTATTTCTTATATAGATAATCATAACTGATAAATTTTATTCGTGTACTATATTCTTTGATATTATAAAGCATACTCCATCTTTTTTTGTAACATTTTCTTTTTACTTGAATTCTATTTTTATGATAAGATCATTTTGTTCACTACTTTCATTTTCATTTGTGAGTAGGCTTTTGCCTTTTGTCTTTTAACATTTTGCCCCGCTTTTGTCTTTTAACATTTGCAAAGTCCTGAGGTTTGAAGAATCTCTTGAATTCACAACTTATAAGAATTATGCTCTTTGATCAATTCTGAAATTGTTTTTCTTATGGTAAAGCTTAGAACATTTATATTTATTGATATAGCATGGATATGTAATCTCAATTTTTTGTATTTTTTCATTCTACTTTTATCAGTTATTTGATGTACAAATGTGCTGTATCTTTTTAGTATGTTGTTTATTTCCTTTATATTGTTGAGTATGTTTGTGCTTATTCTGATAAATTTTAATGTTTGAATTTTGATCTTCTATTCCTACTTTCTGCTCCATTACCCAATTTTATTTGATTATAGTATTTTGTGGTTTTCTTTATATCTTACAATGTATCTATTTATAATTTTCATATCAGTTTTGGCAATCACATTTCATACACAGGTATCCCCCACTTTTTGAAAATTTGCATTACACTGCTTCACATATGAAAGATCTATATGTTTTCACTAATCAAATAAATCCTAAACAGATTTCTGCTTTTATTAAGCAAGGAAAAAAAAGTGCTCAATATTCATTTTGCAGCAAGCTGTTATAGAGGCAGTTTACATCCTAAACAGAAAGAGTGGCCACACCCAACACCCAAGAACTATACTCAGCATCTCAGCCTCAGGCTGCCAAAGCTTTGAATTTTGTCTGTGAGCATCTGTGTTTTATCTTGATTGATTTGATGCATCCATAGACAAGATGTGTCCTAAGATATAAGACAAGACTCAGAGGGGTTATTTTTTGGGTCTGGGACTACTCAAGACTTTTTCCATGTAATTTTTTTTTTTTTTTTTTTTTTTTTTTAAGAGAGAGGGAGACACATTCCCAAGCAGGCTCTGCGCTGTCAGCACAGAGGCCGGCACAGGGCTAGAACTCACAAACCATGAGATCATGACCTGAGCTGACTGAGATCAAGAGTTGGACACTTAACCCACTGAACCACCCAGGCACCCCATTTTCCATATAATTTAATGGTAATTGTTTCTTTGCTTTATGCCATTTGGGCTTACAAAAGATTTCATATGAATACTATCAGATAGGGAAACTTGTACTATCCTTCTGTTTTTTAATCTTCTCTTCTTATTATTCATTTTTAATTTCTACACTATTGGTAATAAAATTATACATTATGTTGTGCAGCCATCATGTCCACTTTTGTGCTGGTCTTAGTTTCACATTAATTAGAGTTCAAAACTCAGGACCATTCCTTTTGCCACTGTTTCCATTATTACTTGGCTGATTCATTTTGATTCTCTGGTATTTTCTTCAGGAAGTATTTGTTCCAACTATATTGGATCTTTAAATATGCTTATGTTATGCCTTTGTAGTTAAATTATTCTTTGGTTATGTGTAAACTTTGGGTTATTACTGTTTTTCTTGAAGAATTTCTAGACTTTACTCCATTATTTTTTTTATTTTTTATTTTTTTTAATATGAAATTTATTGTCAAATTTGTTTTCATACAACACCCAGTGCTCATCCCAACAGGTGCCCTCCTCAATGCCCATCACCCACCCTTCCCTCCCTCCCACTCCCCATCAACCCTCAGTTTATTCTCACTTTTTAAGAGTCTCTTATGGTTTGGCTCTCTCCCTCTCTTTTTTTTTCCTTCCCCTCCCCCACTGTCTTCTGTTAAGTTTCTCAGGATCCACATAAGAGTGAAAACGTATGGTATCTGTCTTTCTCTGTGACTTATTTCACTTAGCATAACACTCTCCAGTTCCATCCACGTTGCTGCCAAAGGCCGTATTTCATTCTTTCTCATTGCCAAGTACTATCCCATTGTGTATATAAACTACAATTTCTTTATCCATTCATCAGTTAGTTGATGGACTTTTAGGTTTTTTCCATAATTTGGCTATTGTTGAAAGTGCTGCTGTAAACATTGGGGTACAAGTGCCCCTATGCCTCAGCTCTCCTGTATCCCTTGGATAAATTCCTAGCAGTGCTGTTGCTGGGTCATAGGGTAGATAGATCTATTTTCAATTTTTTGAGGAACCTCTGCACTGTTTTCCAGAGTGGCTGCACCAGTTTGTATTCCCACCAACAGTGCAAGAGGGTTCCCGTTTCTCCACATCCTCGCCAGCATCTATAGTCTCCTGATTTGTTCATTTTAGCCACTCTGACTGGCGTGAGGTGTTGATCTGGAATTTCTTCAAGGTCCATGTGTTTGATTGTCAAGTTTCTTTATATTCCCTTAATTTCAACCAGTATCCCAATAGTTTTTGTCTTTCATAACATTGCTATTTGTTTAAAAATTGTGACTAATTGTTAGTAAAATGTCCTATATTTTTAATTTGTTTGAAATGATTGTGTCTTCATTCTGACATTTAGGTTAAACGTTTTAAAAACAATGTCCTCATAGATGTTATGTACTTCCTTTTAAATCACATTAGAGGTCTGTACTGTCAGGTTTTTTCCTGCTACTGATGATCCTTAAATTGATTATTTTTTAAAAGTGGCATCTGTCAGAGATCCCCAGAGTAATAATACCATTGTTCTTTGTAATTTAAAAGGAATCTGTGGAGTTATATTTTGAGACTGTGTTAAAATGCTCTTCCCAAATAACCAATGGTTTTTAGTGTCTATTAATATGTCAGGCCTCAAACAATTAATTTTATGGGTGGAGGGAGGGTAAATGTTGCACAGTGGTTTTTCTAATTTTGTAATTTGTTTTACATTTGTTATCTGTCAATCTTTTGAAAATCAGAGCTCTCCTCCTTCATTTTTCTTATTTGTAATCTCTTTTTCTCTTTGATAGCATTTGGATTCAAATGTGTTTTAGAGTGCATTGTGAACATTACCATCATTATTATTTTTAATGCATCAACTTGTCACAGATGCAGAAAGTGTTTACCTCCTTTGCGAATTCTCCATTAGTTTCTGAGCACTTGCTTACTTTCTGACACATTTCCAGACTTTACATAGAAGCAGACATTTCTCCACAAAGCCCTAGTTTCTTCTAGTAAAGACTAGTCTTGAAAAATGAGTAGTTGGCTGCTCAGTTTGTGTATGGTAGACTTTTTCCAGAATAAAGACAGGCATTTTTAAAATCATCAGTTCATATTGATATCTCCAGTGTAAATCTTTAAGTACATATTTTATCTCAGTTTTTCATTTGTCTTTTGACTTCACTCACATTGTTTATGTCCATACAAACTATTTTTACTGATTTGAAATTAAATTCAGGATTTTTAAAATTCTATCTGGAATTTTAGTTAGAAGGCTTTTCTCACACCCTGGTTATAAACGATTCACTTTTTTGTTTGTTTGTCTTTGTTTTGTTTCATTTTTTGTTTTGTTTTGTTTTTGGGGGGTCTGGTATTTATAACTTTTATTCTTTAAGTTTTAATTTAAATTCAAGTTGGTTAACATACAGTGTAATATTAGTTTCAGGTGTACAATATAGTGATTCAACACTTTCATACAATACCTGGTTCTCATCACAACAGGTGCATTTTTTAATCCCAATCACCTGTTTAACCCATACTCCCACCCACCTCCCCTCTGGTAACCATCAATTTGTTTTCTATAGTTAAAAGTCTGTTTCTTGGTTGGTCTGTCTGTCTGTCTCTCTTTTTTTTTTTCCTTTTGCTTCTTTCTTTCTTAAATTCCACATATGAGTGAAATCATATGGTATTTGTCTATCTCTGACTGCCTTATTTCACTTAACATAATATTCTCTAGCCCCATCCATATCATTGCAAATGGCAACATTTCGTTCTTTTTTATGGCTGAGTAATATGTGTATATGTGTGTGTGTGTGTGTGTGTGTGTGTGTGTGTGTGTGTGTGAATTACTGAATTACTGAAGAAAATGTGGAATATATATGTATCAGTTGATGGACACTTGGGCTATTTCCATATCTTGGCTGTTGTATATAATGCTGCTATAAACATAAGGGGCATGTATCCCTTTAAATTAGTATTTTTGTATTCTTTGGGTATAACTCTTATTTTTAACATTAGTTGTACATCCATGTGGAGTATATTCTTGTGTGTAGTGTGCAGTAATAATCTTATTTTATTATTTTAATGGCTCTTTAATTATTCTAGTAGTACTACTTAATAAGGCTATGTTTCTTCCAGTTATTTGAAACCACATGTTTACTGTATACCAAATATTTATGTGTATTTGTATCTACCTGTGGATTCTTATTTCCGTTTATTGACCTATCCATGTGCCAGGAACACACTGGTTTAATTATAGAAAATTTTTAGTATTTTAATATATAACAAGACTAGTCCTTATTCACTCTTATTCTTTTTCAGAGTTTTCCTAGGTATTCTTTCAGGTTCATATTTTAATATAATCTTTAGAATCAATTTATCTAACTTAAAAAGGGTTTGATATTTTTGTTAAATTTGTATTAAGTTTAGATATTAGCTTGGGCACAATCAAAATTTATTCAAGAAAAAGAATATGTCTTCTATTCAAGTCTGTATTTCCATCTTTCAGTAATGTTTCAAAGTTTTTTTTCAGATAGGTTTTACTTTTTTAGTTGTTTTAATATTCCCTAAGTTTTTATTTACTGTTGTCAGTATAAATGGAATCTTCTCTTCCATCGTATTTTTAGTTCATTATTATTCTTACATATGAGGGTTATTTATTTTTGTGGGTTAATTTTATATCTTTCTATCATACATAATTCACTTATTATTTAACTACTTTATCATTTATTTTCTTAGATTTTCTAGATATCCTATTATATTATTATCTCTACACAGAGTTAGTTCTACCGAATGGTGTGCTGACAAAACTTTATCACTTGACTATCAGGAAAATTAAACAAACCCTGAATCTTGATTTGTAGGTTTTGTCAAATTCATTATGTAAATTCAACTACAGTTGATTTCCTGCTACCGTGCCTTTAAAAACAGGCTCAGACAATTCCTGAAAATTCAACCATTGAATCACTCTCGACAACCAGTATGACCAGGTATGGATGTACTCTGGCACACCAATTGGTTATATTTCTTCCTTTTCATGTCACTAACTTGTCATTGTTTTATTTTACCTATATCTTTGATTAATCCATCTAACAAAAAGGTATTAGGAAGATTTTACTGACCACCAAGATAATTTATTGGACGCTTATTTTCTTCTCTTTAGTGCTGTGTGTACTCACTATAACTATCATAGTTATCATAGCTGTTATTACCCAGACTATTATCTTTCTTCCCTCACTAAGATATAATCTCATTATAGGGAGCAGTCATCTCTTTGCCCACTTGTATATCTGACATATGACATAGTACTTTGCACATTCTAGGTACTCAGTAACTTTTAAATGAATGAATGTTATATATGAAAAGTATTTTATACACTACAACAGAGAATATAAATCAATATTATTATTACTATCTGCAAGTTAAATATGAGGATAATATGATATTTGACCCCTCCTCCCAAATATAAGAGCCCTTCTCTTGACCCATGCAACTAAAGATAAGAAAAATGAGGTTCTTGTTAAATAATGTGAAGTACTAGGATCTAATCTCAGCTTTACTACTCATTTATTATTTAATACTTAATATCTTAACCCTCATCTGTAAAACAGGAATATTATATCTTACTTTACAATGTTATCATGAAGATTAAAAATATATGTGAGTGAGTATATCTGTATATGCATGTAGTTGGTATATTTTTCTCTTTAGATTACTTGAAATATATTTATATAAGTATCCATCAAATTGTAGCTGCTATTCTTGTTTTTACTGTATAAAAATTAATTTAGAAGAATAAATAAGTTCTCTTCATACATGGGTGATGATTTTATATTCTATGAATATTTGTGGCTTGGGGCACTATTCATAAAACAGAAATATATGACTCCAGACATGTATTCTGCCAGATGAGACAGGTTTTATCCTTAAGATTATAAGGGGAGGGAAATTTTGTGAAAAGCTGAATTGTCCATATTATTTATTGATAAACATGCTACTCTCTCATATGCACCAACTGATCTAGATATTGGGTTTATTTTTATAAATGAACTTGATAAATAATTGAACATGAAACTTCCCCTGCTATTCTGTCCTTGGACTCCTGGGGCATTAAGAATTCATGTCTCTCTTGACCTGCAAGCTTCTACTCCTATTCCGGCAGCCCTGTGTGACGTCTAAGAAGACTTGTCGCTCAAGCTGAATTGTATAGTGTTTTTCTGATGTGTGGAATGTTGACCCATGGGAAGCCTCTGGACTCATTTTCATTAGTGATATAAACACATTTGGAGAGTAGGATAGGAGGTGGGCAGCCGATTATTTGCCTCTCAGCATGGCAAAACCACCCTTATTGTCACTGTCCGCTGGCTAAGAAGAAGTCACCCTCCTAAGTCTAATTGTTGCTTGTTCTGCATATTCATGCTGCTATCAGGTCCTTGGCAATTGTAAGTAAGGGCCAGATCTCCACTGATTAATCAGGCAAGACAGAGCCCCGTGAACAGGGGTGGGGCTTTTTTTTCGTTTGTTTATTTTAAGTCTTCATTTGCACTTGTCTTGAGTTGTGTGCGGAGTAAGAATGTGAGCTAGCTTTTAATAACATTGAGTAGACCTCTTGTTGAGTAAGTTATGAGCTTCTTTGTTACTTAATTATTTAGTATCTATGAGCCAGATATTAACATATCAGAAATTGAAACCTGTTCTTTCCTTGTTCATGTTCAGGAATCATCATCCCTTTTCTTAGAGGCAGGCTTTAAGGCTCAGCTTGACTATGGCACACTAATATTTGCATTGCATGGTTATAACGTACTATAGTTTGAACAAAAGTCATGATGTTAGGTATATTGTAGTCTTTGGTTAGAAAGGTATAGTTGTGGAAGAGTGAGATCAGTCAGGATGATATTCCATAATGGAAAATGTTACCCTGGAGTTATAAAGGTCAGAAACACAAAGCAGCATCACTTCCAGATAGAATGGTGTGGATAGTTTCACACTATTTGCAAAGGAGAAAAGCAAAACTTTTATCTCTCACATTCCAGAAAAGTACTCAGTTTTCTATCTGTAGTTTCTGTTGTTCATCCCTGTCTTTTATCCATAAAGAATTTTTCCAGTAAATACATTTTTTAAAAAGCCAAAATAACACAATGGAACAAAATTGTTTAAAGTCTATTGGAACACCAATCATATTAATTACCAAATTTTTCCTAATTAGAATGGTTTCTAATTCTGGTTTTACCAGTAAAAATCTGTAAAATATTGTGTCTACTAACATTTATGTGCTACACTGCTTCTGAGGGAATCCTTTGGGGAAAAAAAAGGAAATTTTGAGCAGCATTTCATGATTAAAATCTTAATATTTCTGAGATAAACATTCTTATGTTAAGGAAAAACTGATCACCATGTTGTACTGAGTTGATAAAGACAGGCCCTCTCTGACTGAAAATACAGGAAATGAGTCACAGGCAACAAATACAATCTCTACCAAGAAACAGAGTTGATGACATAGAGTCTGTACAGCAAGATGGAGTTTTGGAACTCAAGAACACAAAGTAATAAAATGATCTGAAAGGTACTATAAAATAACTATGAATGAGATGATACAAATTTACAGCTCAGCTCTAAAGGAGGAAAAATAGGAAGATGCTAAAATTGAAGAGAGCAGAAATCAAGACCAAAGCATTAAGGAGAAGGTGACACCTCTAACATTCACAGTAAACTCCAGGGCTTGGAAGTTACAGATTAGGATTCTAACACTCTCCAACAAGGGGCAGGAAATAGGAGCTTGAACCAGAGCAGAGTGATTCATTAGAACTGATTTTTGTGTGTGAATCCCAGGGCACCAAATTATCCCCATCATTTTGGGAAGATACTTTGTAGACACTGCACTAGGCTATTGAGATCCTCCTATGAATCAAAGATTTATTTCCCTAACTACAGAAGATAGTCATCGCTAAGACCCCTTTGGGGATTGCCTCTGGTGAAGAGAGACACTTCTCTTAAACTCATGCCCCTTTCCTGGGCTCGCCCATGTCCAATGGCTGGGCACAGTGGCATAGAGGCCTGGCTTCTCAACTGAATGCAGGGCAAATGTATGGAGTCCTCCCACCTCCAGAACTCCTACAGGAGCAACCAAGTCTCCTGAAGGGAATTTATAGCTTGACTCCTCCCTCTGCCCAATCCTGCTTTCTTCTCTTACCTTCAAGTGGTGCTGATTCTAGAACTTTTTTTTTTTTAATTTTTTTTACATTTATTTATTTCTGAGCGACAGAGAGTGACAGAGCACGAGCAGAGGAGGGGCAGAGAGAGAGGGGGCAACACAGAATCTGAAGCAGGCTCCAGCTCCGAGCTGTCAGCACAGAGCCTGTTGCGGGGCTTGAACCCAAGAGAACCATGAAATCATGACCTGAGCTGAAGTCGGATGCTTAACCGACTGAGCCACCCAGGCGCCCCTAGAACTTCTTAATAAACATTTTCTCAGGGAATGTCACCTACAGAATACTTCTAGTACAGAGCTCTACACAAGGAGATTTACAAAGATACAAACAGGTTTGCACTTTATTTTTTATTAGGAATTGAATGTTAAAGAGACAGAGTGGGGAAAAAAAAGGATAAGGAATTGAAACCCCAGGACATTGCACTGGATTGTTTTGATTTGAGTTTATGTTTCCTGTACAATGTGTAAATCAAAGCCAGTAAATTCATCTTTTTTTAAAAAAAAAAGTTTATTTATTTATTTATTTTGAGGGGGGTTGGCAAAGAGAGAGAGGAGAGACAGAATCCCAAGCTGTCAGGGTAGAGCCCGATGTGAGGCTAAAACCCACAAATCGTGAGATCATGACCTGAGCTGAATCAAGAGTCCGATGCTTACCCAGCTAAGCCACCCGGGCACCCTGCCAGTAAATTCATCTTAAAATTGTTCTTTGATGAATAAAACCCTTGGATCCAAGTTGATACAGCTAAGAAACTTCTGCATCAAGAAACTTTCTTATGCTATGGCATATGGGACTTTTAAAGAATAAACAACATCACTCAAAAAAAGGCACAAAATTGAAAATTCAGTATCACATGAAAAAATAAAGAAAACACCAACAATGTTGAATTTCAACTGACTCATCTTTCCAGAAATGAGCAATTGTCAAGGAATATTGCCACTTTTTTTGTGTTCTAAGAAATAGGTAACTACAAAGGACTGTCCTGCTCTTACATATTCAGGGACAAGACCTATTATTCCTCTACTCAAGAAAAGGTTCTCTTTCTTTGGGAAGTTTCTCACTAATGAGTATTCTCTCTATTGTAATAGCCTGAATAAAAAAGATCCCCTTCATTGTCTGTTGCAGTTTGTCTTGATTTGGTGCCAGGATTCAGGTAGGCTTGGCCCTTGGCTTTGTATCACTACTCAGTCCAGGTAATGAGGCATCTTGGAGTCCCTTTGCTTTGTTTCTGACTGGTGATCTGGGGCTCAACTGTGAACCCTGCTTTTTATCCTGTGTTCCTGACTTTTCTTCGTCTGCTTCATGACAAAGAATTGATTTGATTCCTTTTGATTGCTTGATTTCTGGCACCAGCATCTTTTGTCTTCATTATCTGATCATTTGGCCATATTTGCAAATAGATTGATAGTTTATAAAGATGTTATATCTGTTGGGAGAGAGAGAATCTAGTATGTTAGTCTTTTTCTCTTTGTCTATTTGTTTATTTTGAGCTCAAATAAATTAAGAATTTTATGCCCACTAGGAAATGTGTGTCTGGGTGGATAAATTTATATTTGTGGGTTTATACTTGACCCCTGGCTAAATTTTAGAATTGAAGTTATGGACTTTCTCTCTGTACCTTTGTATGTTTATAGTTTATAACTCAAAAAGTTCTTTACCTCTCATTGTGTGAGTATATAATATTTGACTACATCTCTAAAAGTATTCCCCAAATCAGTTATACAATCGTTTAAAGGAGGAGTTCTATTCTAATTAGTATAGAAATAATAATTATTTTTAATTGAATATTCCTAAACTTTCCAGAAAATGAAGATATGAAACTTCCAGTATTTTCAATGTGAAAAATAAAAGTTACTCGTTATAACTCAGAAATGTTTAAGAATTCAAGTTTATATAACTTAGGTGAATCTTTGGCAAATGAGACTAGTTTGATATAAACATAATAAATAACAGCAGCTGTATCTTCTATGATTTATCAGGGTAAAGTGTAATTACAAGATTTATTTTTTAATTTGGTTTATCATCTCTAAACTTATATGGGTTTACTGATTGAATAAACTAGTGTTACTTTCATTAAATGTTTAAGAATTTAAAAAATGTAAATTTGTGAAACCAAATAGAATTATTATTCTGATGTATTTTATTGCAATTTAAAATTTTTTATGTCTATTTATATTTGTGGGGGAGGGCAGAGGAAGATGGAGACTGAAGAGAATATGGAGAATCTGAAGCAGGCTCCAGGCTCTGAGCTGTCAGCACAGAGCCTGACACAGGGCTCGATCACAGGAACTGTGAGATCATGACCTGAGCTGAAGTCAGATGCTTAAGCAACTGAGCCACCTAGGCACACCATGACATATTTTATTTCAAAACAGTTATGTTTTATAATATGTCAGCTTGAAGATAATTTTGAAGATCTTTTGGTAACTGAAAAACTTGAACTAATACTAAGTTGAATTAGTAAATCAATATTCAGTTTTTACCTATAAGTATTATAGAATACTGAAACATTAATTGCTAATTATAATTTTAAGTTTATATATTTTTGCTTCATTTTTATTTGTGAAGAGTGACTACATATACTTAGGTCTCATTATGCATATGCTCATGTTGTCACTTTGAAAAGTTGTATTACAAGGGATGTATATAGACACAGAAAGTTATATGGTTTGTGAAGAGACAGTTTTATGTATTATGGCCAAAGCTATCATGGTTTGATGAGTTTATTTATGAGACTTTCAAAAAGAGCATTAGTATCAAAAATTATACTAATGTAAAACTAAATTTGGTTTTCTCTATGTTAGAATGAATACATAATTTTGGACTATTGGTCTTCCTTAAAAGAAACTATTAAAGATAAATTTTACCTTCTGTGTCATGTACCTAGATTACAGAGATTCTGTGTCTTACCAGGATAACTTTCTATGCTTTATATTTATTTTATTAAATCCTTTTTTATTTAAGTAAATGACAGTTTCTCACTTAGGAGGGAATATGGTTCTTTAAAAATTGTATTACCTTTTTTAGGGGTGCCTGGGTGGCTCAGTCAGTTAAGCGTTCAACTTCAGTTTAGATCATTACCTCCCGGTTTGTGAGTTTGAGCCCCTGTGTTGGGCTCTGTGCTGACAGCTCTGAGCCTGAAGCCTGCTTCAGATTCTGTGTGTGTCTCTCTCTCTGCCCCTCCCCCACCTTGTGCTTTGTCTGTCTGTCTGTCTCTCTCTTTCTCTCAAAAATAAATAAACATTAAAAAAATAAAATAGTAAAATAAAAATCATATTACCTTTTTAAAAAATATTTTATTGTCAGTTTGGTTAAATTGACAGTAAAGTATTAGTGCATAGCAACCCTTGACCCTATAATTAATGAAGTGTTCAAATCTCCTGACAACTTTTGATATTTTGCCTTCCCCAGGTAAAATCCTAAATGATATCTTTTGCATTAAAAACTGCCCTTTAGCTATCCTAGAGGGTTCCTGGAAAATCACAAAAATTTGTGTTTTTATATCTTGTAAAAAGAGAAATTCTAGAAATAATTAGGTTTATTTGACATGTTACTATTGATGAATCGCATAGGAGGAGTTGTCAAATCAGAAGACATGCTTAGCTTTCCCAACATTAAGTTTATATAGGTAAAATGATATTCATAGAAATAGTTCATAAATTGTAGATTGTATGGGAAGTTCCTAGGGATTTGTCAGTGACCGTAATGGTAATGATACATTTCTGTGTTATCAGTAGTGGTGCTGTTTTGTCTGATATTAGACAACAACAGTATAAGTTATCAGTCATAATTTATATTGATTTTTAAAATGCTTTTAGTCACATCTTCATTTCTTTAATACGAATAGCATTTTGTTGGTCATTCATTTGCAATTGAGGATTCATATCAGCTCCCTATTTTTATTTTATTATTATACATATGTTTAGGACCTACTATACTACTGCAGACTCTTACTTGATATTCTAGATATATTCTTACTGTATGCATCATATATATATATGGTATATTATGTCCTTAGATTATTTTATGTTACATTTAAATGTCATTTTCTCTGTAAAAATTGTTTATCCTTTTTAAAAATTAAAATATAATATTCACTCTTTTGTGAAAATAAGGTTAACTATATTTATAGACATTTTATCTACTTTGGAGGGTATTGATTTTACTTTCTTGCTTTGCATGCCACAGAAACAACCCATTTCCCTTGTCTGTTGTATTATGCTTATAATGAAAAGAATAAAAAAACCAGCAAAATTGAGAATTATAAGACAAATTTGGTAATAGTTAAATATTTACCTAAATGCAACAGAAAGAGAAATTAGTGAAACATTGAGAGAATGGTGTAGGCTCCACCATCAGTCCCCCATTATATCTCCTTTACAAACACTATTCATTTATGTGGATGATTTTTTTAATTGCATTTTCCTGTGGCTGTTTGCCTGAGGGAATTCCTGGATCTTACAGTGTACCTAGATCACACACAGAAAATGCTTCAAGTGTCAAGGAACTAATGTCCTTATGAGTAGCTTCAATAAGTATTATGTGGGGGTTGGTAGATAAATGCCCCATGTTTTGAGTCATGTTCCACGATACCTCCTTAGTGGTATCTCATGATTTCGGTATTGGCTTCCCTCCTGTGATAGTCAGTGATGGTTGCCATAACAAAGTAACAGAGACTAGGTGGTTTAAACCACAGAAATTTATTTTCTCACGGTGTTGGTGGGGTTGGTTTCTTCTGAGGCCTTTCTCCTTGGCTTGTAGGTAGCTGTCTTCCATTTTTTTTGCATGATCTTCCCTTTGTGTATGTCTGTTATGTGCTAAATTGCATCCCCCAAAATTCATAGGTTGAAGTTCTAACCCCCAGTACCTCAGAATGTGACTGTACTTGAGAGATAGGGCCTTTAAAAAGATGATTTAGTTAAAATGTGATCATTAGAGTGGGCCCTAAGGTAACTTGACTGGTGTCTTTATAAAAAAGGAAATTTAGAGACAAGACACCAGGTATCCATGCACATAGAAGTAAACCTATGTGGGGACACAGTGAGGAGACCATCTGCAAGCCAAAAAGAGAGCGTTCTGGATAGACCAAAGCTGCCAGCACCTTGGTCTTGAACTTCTAGCCTCCAAAATTGTGAGAAAATAATTTTGTGTTGTTTAAACCACCCAGTCCGTGGGATTTTGTTATGGCAGCCCTAGTACAACAGTAATAGGAATAGGAATAGGAATACATTGTCACTGTTCTAATTTCTTCTTCTAAGGACATCTGTCCCTGTTACATTACAGCCCATCCATCTTATTTTACCTTAATTACCTCTTCAAAGGCTGTAACTCTAGATACATTCACATTCTGAGTTACTGGGTTTGGGACTTCAACATATACATTTTTTTTTTTTTTTGTGGTTGGGGTGACACAACTCAGTCCATAACACTTTTGTTTCTAATCTCATGTTCTCCTCACTCTAATTCACGTTTCCCTGGAATCATTCTCTAATAAACCAGTTGCAATTTATTTACACTTTGTCTCTGACTCTACTTTTGAGAAGTCTCAAGTTAGGTAGTTGGAAGACCTGGAGAAGAAAAGGAGAAAGTTGAATACATGTTCTAAAACACTCATAGAAGAGGGAGCTGGAGAGAATGAAGGAGAGGTGTTTGAAGTTATGGTGATTTACAACCTTAAGAAATTAAAGAACAACATGGGTTTTCAGGTTAACTATTACACTAAGTTCTTAGTAGGATAAATAAAAACAATTCCTGGGGCACCTGGGTGGCTCAGTCAGTTAAGCATCTTACTCTTCATTTTGGCTCAGGTCATGATCTCACAGTTAGTGAGTTCAAGGCCCATATTGGACTGTGCACTGACAATGTGGAACCTGCTTGGGATTCCCTTTCTCCCTCGCTCTCTGTGTGCCTGCTCTGCCTGTGTGAGTGCTCATGTGTGCTCTTTCTATCTCTCTAAACAAATAAATAAACATTTAAAAAATAATAAATATTTAAAAAATAATAAAAACAATTCCTGTGTAAATACATTTTATTAGTTAGGGTAGATTGAATTGCTCTGTAAATAAATCCTAAAATATAATGGCTCAAACTAGTTGAAACTTATTTCTCCCTCACAAAATCATCCAGGACAAGTGCTCAGGTTTTTGAGTGGCTCTCTGCTACATGGCAATTTATAGACTTTTAATCCTGTCATTTTGTAGCTTTACCTTTGTTTAGACTTACCACTATCCATTGCTAGGCAATGGAATGAGAAACTTCTTGAAGACATACCTACTTTCTTTCTTTTCTCCTCCTCCTCCTCTTAATTTTTTAAATCACCAGAGTCTAGTTAACATCTGTTATACATAGTTACAACTTTTTTTCTTGTGATGAGGACTTTTAAGATCTAATCGCTTAGCAACTTCCAAATATGCAATACAGTATCATTAACTATAGTCACCTAGCGGTACATTACCTTACCTGCTTTCTTAAAAGCTGTTCTGTTGTAGAGAAATTTGTCCCTTGGGCACATTTAAATGGAAGGAAGGTTGGGAAATATGAGCTATCCATGTGGCTGGCTATAGTATTATTGCTATAAAAGCAGGAAATAATAGATTTAGGTGGATACCAATGTTTTTTGTTTTTTGTTTTTGTTCTTGGTTTTGGTTTTGGTTTTTTGCTTCATGCACCATAGTGGCATAAAATTGCAGAGTAAAAATTTCAAAGGCAAAAACCAAACCAAAACAAACAAGAAACAAACAAAAAAAGAAATCCTGAGAATCTGTCCTGTATCAGAGACAGAAGGAGATAATTTACCAAGGGACAGCAATTAAAATATAAGATACATTGTGTTAGAATCAATTTTTAAATTGTGAATGATTCTCTCACTTCTGATTTCTGTGCCTAAATAATCATACTCAAAAGTGAAGGTGAACTAAAGCAGTTATAGTAATGAAGACATTACTGTATCAAATATATACTATCACATGCCAAAAAAAAAAAAAAACCCACAAGTACTAATAAGGGCAAATTTGAGAGTGATTAATCAAATTGTATATGAAATAGTTGAAAATAGAAAATACCTTTCCCCATATTAAGAATTTGTTTCCTGCTATACTGACAGATATATGTTGTATTACGTGAAAGTATTTGGACTGTATCAAATAGTTTTCTGTATCTCATGAAGCAATCTTATAGTAATTTGCCTTAAACCTTTTCATGTTTTGGATTATATCAATATATTTTCTCATGTTAAATCATTTTCCATTCAATTTAGTTCCTCTGATGTCTTTTAAATATATAGTAAACCTAGAAATCCAAAAATAGAAAGTATTTGTTGGTAGTTTTGGTATATGTGAACATATTTATAAATAATTCCTATTCTTATTGTTCCACAAGAAAAACCTGAATTTATTAAAACTGGAAATAATAAAAATAGCAATCATAAAGAAATAGTAATTATTAGCAAATTTTAAATACCTTTCTTTTTTTTTTAACGTTTATTTATTTTTTTGAGACAGAGAGAGACAGAGCATGAACGGGGGAGGGTCAGAGAGAAGGAGACACAGAATCTGAAACAGGCTCCAGGCTCTGAGCTGTCAGCACAGAGCCCGACGCGAGGCTCGAACCCACGGACAGTGAGATTGTGACCTGAGCCGAAGTCGGCCGCTTAACCGACTGCGCCACCCAGGCGCCCCTTAAATACCTTTCTTATAAAACTATTTAAAATATCTAGGGGCACCTGGGTGGCGCAGTCGGTTAAGCGGCCGACTTCAGCCAGGTCACGATCTCGCGGCCCGTGAGTTCGAGCCCCGCGTCGGGCTCTGGGCTGATGGCTCAGAGCCTGGAGCCTGTTTCTGACTCTGTGTCTCCCTCTCTCTCTGCCCCTCCCCCGTTCATGCTCTGTCTCTCTCTGTCCCAAAAATAAATAAACGTTGAAAAAAAAATTAAAATATCTATTAAACCCTCTGGAGACAAAAGGAAATAAAAACTAAATGTCAGAATTTCTAGAAAATAATGAAAATAATTCAGTCACATTAAAATTTATGAGATATTGCTAAAGTAATGCTTAGCAGAAAATTTTTAGCATTAAATTTCTGTATGAATGTGTAAAAAAATAATTATACAACTCAACAATCTGTAAAAGAACAAAATAGTGAAGAGAAAGGAATCAGAGGGAATATATTAATAAAGACAAAAGTGATATTATGACTAGAAATACAGAGCTTAAGTTGAATAACTTCATAAAAAGGTGACATTTAAAAATCAACCAAATACAGAAATCTAGTTTAAATAATGACAAAAGAAGAGGATATACAAATTAAAAAGAGAAACTTCGAATAAACTACGAAAAGAGAACTCTTTGTAAAAAAAAAAAATGTCACTAATGCTTTTGTACAATTCTACCTATACCTTTGAAAATCTAAATGAAATAGATTGCTTTCTAGGAAAATATAATTGTCAAAAACAAACCTCAGTGGAGATAATCTAAATTGACAAAAAAAAATTTGAGGAACAATGCTATAAAAGACATCTCTCACAAATAAATTCCACAAGCAGTTTCTATAAATATTAGATAATCCGGAGAGGAGAAACAGAATTAAAACTTCCAAATTTTTATATAAATTAATTATACCTCGAATATAAAAGCATGATTGAGAATGAATACAAAACTGATGACGAATCTAAAATATTAATATTGTTATAAAATATTTTAAAAATTCTGCTGCAACTACTCAACTCTGACCTTGTAGCAGGAGACTGACCATAGATATATAAATGGATGGGTGTAGCTATTGGAAACACAACTTTATTTATAAAAATAGCAGTCATGCAGGATTGGCCTGAAGGCTGCAGTTTGCTGATTTCTGTACTAAGTAGAAAAAGCCAGATTCAAAAGACCCCTTGCTATATGATTTCATATATGAGATGCCCAGAAAAGGCACATCTGGGAATGGGGATTGACTATGAAAGACATTTTAAGGGATTCTTTGGGGTGATGAAAATGTTCTAATCTTGGATTTTGGTAATGGTTATATAACTGCAGATTTGCTGAAAATCTTTGAGTTGTAAAGTCAAAATTGATCAATTTTATGATGTACAAATTATATAAGAAAGTATTAGCATTTGTTAAATATGTGTAGTAGATCTATGACTGAAATATCATTTGTGTACTTTTCCATATTCTTAAAAGATTTCATAATTAAAATGTGAAACAGTAATTATGTTAGGTTCCAAACCCACAGACTAAGCAGAATTAAAATAAGACACAGAGAAGTTATTTTGCTCATTCGGAATACAGAGTTAAGACTCAGATTCAGGCCTTCCTGTGTTCATTTCTTTCACACTGGATTTTATTGCTTTATTAATATTGAGAGAGAAAAAATCAAGGTGACAGAGAGTATTCAGTTCTTTTTTCTCCATTTCTTTTCCTAATTTCTCCATGTTGATCCATTCTATTAAAAACTAGCTCACAGAAACAATAGTAAGCTAGAAGTTTAGAGGGATAAATTTAGACACTAGATATATAATGCTGTATTTTGCTGGCATTTTTTGTAAATATTCTTTGTTAATCTAGTAAAGCTTTGGAAAGACATCACTATAAATTGAAAAAAAACAGTCTGAATTTTTTTTTAAAATCATCTTCCTTCAAATACTTAGTGACAGGTTAAGTATTAATCCAATGAATCAGCTTCACAGAGGTTAATAGCCTTTATTAAGCAAATGTGCCATCTATAAATATATAAAAAATATTTTTGCAAGATTTGTCAGCATGTTATGACATGGTAATGTTTTTTTGTATGTTATTCTTTCATCTTTTTGATACCTACATAACCTCCCACCCCCTGGGAAAAAAAGCACTTTAATTCATCCCTGTTTATGTTTTAAAAGTTTTAGAAGTATTTAAATGTTAGAATATGCCAGAATATTCAAACAAAATTTTGATGGAAAGTTCAGTACCCATGATAGTTATTATTATTCATATTGATTGCATTCCATTTATATGTTTGCCTTTGACATTTCTTTAAATTGGGAGAAGTCATTAGTGTGATTTCTTTCTGTGTTGATTTATATAGCTTGTTTCCTTGCTTGGTTCTAGGATACTGACTTCATTTCTCATGAAAGATACTACAGACCATTAAGTTTAGCAGTCTGTATAGTCCAAAAGTTTTGTGCCCAAATAATTATTTTTATTTTGTAAGAAATTTGTTTGCCAAAAATTCTTGGATTAGTCTTTTAAAAGGAGAGAGGAAGGTTTAGCAAAAACATGAATCCATTCTGCAGATCTCAGCAATTGTTTCTCCCACTGCGTAAACTCAGAGCTATGCACAGGGAATGCGATTTGGGCATATTTGGAACAATTTCCCATTCTGTACTTTTCATCCCTCTCTATTAGAAAGTAAAAATATAAAATGAAATGAAACAAAACAAAAACAATAAAATCAAATAACTGCAAATCATGAGAATGTGTGCAGGTGGTCAAGAGGAAGTATTTAAAATTTTATAGAAGATACCCAAGCTTATTTAGTGCCAAGCTGAGTTAATTGGGATAAAATGCTGTTACTCATGCTATTCTATTAGGCTGGATTTGAAGTTATTACTGCAGGAGATTAGGTCAGAGTGTACTATAAAGCCAGCCAAATTTCATCTAACTTGTTTATTTTTACTTCTCTCTTTAAACTGTGTATGTACATGTATATAAAATAGCTGACTGCATATGAGATTTACATTGGTTTTAAATTACTCTTATTTGCTAAGAGTGTTTAGTAGCCTGGATAACCGAAATTTTGTGATTTAGCCCTCTGTCCTAGCAATACTTCATTAAAGATAGAGGACATTCTTTTGAATCCCCTATACAAAATGGGGACAGTGACTTTGGTCCCTTTTTACATGGTAAATAACTTTTTAAAATAGTGGGTCAGCTTAACTCACAATGGCTTTTAAAGAAAAGCAAAAACAACAAATAAACTTTTGTTTTCTACTGAGTTTTAAGTTATCATTTAATTATCTGTGGGAAAGGGGAAAATGGTGAATTCAGAGCATCCTATGAAGCTGTTTCCTGAATGAATTTGAAAAGGGTATTCAGTGTAAATTTACAAAACCCCCTCAGGCTAGAGAATGTTTTACCCCTTTAGATAATGTTTAAATCAAGAGAAGGGGCTCTGGTAAAAAGAGTGGGGAAGGTGGTAGATAATGATGCTATCCACATAAATGCCAACAATTTTGTGTCTCATGATATATGCCTCATTAATTGTTTTGCACCAAAAAAATGTACTGCCAAATTTCATTAGCTATATATTTTTTTCAACAGTCTTCAATCTGGTATCACCCAACTTTTTACAGAGTGTTTTGTTTTACTATATTATAGGCATTATTTGAAGCCTTTAAAGTGTATTAATTCATTTAATTCTCCCAAGACTCTAGAAGGCATATACTATTTTATTCTTATTTTATAGATGGGGAAATTAAGGCATACAGAAGGTGAGTGACTTACCCAAGTTCATCCCAATCTTAAAAGAGAGATATAGGATAAACATGGTTTTTTTTTTTAAGTCTAATAGTTTTTTTTTTTTTTTTTTGAGAGAGAGAGAGAGAGAGAGAGAGAGAGCGAGAGAGCGCAGGGGGAAGGAGAGAGAATCCCAAGCAAGTTTCACTGTTCAGTGTGCAGCCTGATGTGGGGCTCCATTCCACAAACCGCAAACTCATGACCTGAGCTGAAATCAAAAGCTGGATGCTTAACTGACTGAGCCACCCAGGTGTCCACATTTAAGTCTACCTTTAAAAGAAGTTGAAACTTTGTTATAATAAGGAATATTTGAAAGCAATACATTATAACCTCTGAAGGCAACATCCACAGAGGCATTCCAATGATCTTTGGAACAAAGTAGGGTACTGAGAAGTGTATATCCTCTCAGGTTCACTTTTTTTTTTCTTCCTAAGACTAACACTGCTGTGGTTGCATAAGGCCTCATTTGCTTTTCAAAAACAAAAGCAGAATTGCCTTTGTCTTTGCTCTGATGCTTGTACAAGTGATTCTTTTTCTGGTAAAGTATTCACCAGACTGCCTCTTCATCCTCCAGTCCTCACACACATACAGATACACACAAACACATACACGTTCACCTCCGGTCCATCTCTGTGTCAAAGTATGGGAGTGACTGTGTCAGGTTCTCTTACAAACTCATTTGCTCTGGAAGCCTTCTATAAAGAATCCCACCTGACTCCAACCATCAGATCCTAACCTTGCAATTTGTCACTTAAGTTTTATAAAGCTCATGAGGACATTGACAGGGACTTTCTCTAACATAGGCCTGAAGGCTGTGCTGCCCCTGCTACCCATGTCAGTGGGTCAGATGGTCAGCATGTCCAAGTCCAGATTCTTTGACCTCTTGCTAATCAGAAAGGAAGCCTGGATAATGAGAGCAGATTAATGCAGATCTGGAGATAAGCTTGCATGAGCAGTGAGCTTCCCACAATGGTCAAAAAAACAAAAAAACAATAAGACTCTTCCATGGGTGTTGGGGTCAGTACTTACTGTTGATCTCAGTAGCCCTCAGCTTCCAGCTCTAACCCATCATATTATATAAATGCCATTATTCATTATAAAATTGCCCAGCCCTTCTACAGCACAGCTCTGCAGCATTTGACTCTGTGACCTACTCTTAAAGTGACTCTTAGGGGTTGACTCCATGCTGTGTGCAGAGAACATTTTTTTTCTCTTTATTTGTTAAACTTATTTTAGTCATTAACCTCTTACTGTAACCCTTTGATCTCCCCCTTCCTCTGGTTTCATCATCTGAGTGAGAAATAATTGACCTGTTGTCTGGAACCATCCTAATAGGAAACCCCACAGTGAACCCTTCTTGGATGCAATTTCCCTAGTTAGGCATAAACTCTCCTGACCACAACTTTGCCTTTATGTACTTTTCACTGGGGGCCAACTCAAGTACCCTAAGCTGTCCAACTCCCTGGCAAGTCATTCTGCAGTTTCCTATAGGGAGGGAAATGATCACACATCTAGGGGTCTGGGTCATATTCTCTGCTCTTAGCTGAGTTCTGTGACCAAAAAGAAGATATTTTTAAAGAGGAAGTTAAACAAAGTCTCTTTTGTTAACCAAATTCCCTAGCTGAGATGGAGGCATCCAAGGAAGGCGGTGTACAGGAGCCAGAGTAAGTGGAGCACAGCCATGTCCATCTGCATATGAATTAATGGCAGGATGCCAGGCCACGGGGGTCAATCACTGGTGCCAGTTCTTCCCCACTGAGTCCGAAAGTTATAAGGAAGTCCTTTGAAAGTATCCATACAGGGTATTTAGCAAAAGCACAAGAGCCTTCTCACACTTTGGATTGATCACCACGCCACATTCTACTGATGGGAAGGGTGGGAAGAATATTCCCTTGGCACTAATGAGTGGTTTAAATATCTGTGGGATAAATATTTTTATCCCACTTACATTTTTTTTTCAACGTTTATTTATTTTTGGGACAGAGAGAGACAGAGCATGAACGGGGGAGGGGCAGAGAGAGAGGGAGACACAGAATCGGAAACAGGCTCCAGGCTCTGAGCCATCAGCCCAGAGCCTGACGCGGGGCTTGAACTCACGGACCGCGAGATCGTGACCTGGCTGAAGTCGGACGCTTAACCGACTGCGCCACCCAGGCGCCCCATCCCACTTACATTTGAATCTTTCCAGAAATTTTGAATCTTTCTAGGCTTTAGTTATGTCATTTGTCAAATTTAGGACCAGTGATTCTTAAAGTCTGGAGCCTAGAAAACAACATCAGCATCACCTGGAAACTTGTTAGAAATACTCATTCTTTGGTCCTGCCCACACATATTAAAGCAGAAACTTTAAAGATGCTTATTTCCTGCCACATTTTGAATCTCTTTTCCTACTAAAATATCACTAGGTCCCATCACCTTATGTCGGCTCACTGTGTCTACATATCACCACAGCTACTTTCAAAATAGCTGCCTGATTATCTGTGGTTCATAAAGCCTTTAAATATAGCTTGAGCCAAATCAAAACCTTCAGATTCCCAGCATTTTCAAAGGAATCATGGTATGATAATAAAGGCTGAGATGGGTATGTGTGGGTGTGTGAGTGGGTAGTATGCCAGTGTGTCTATGATAATGGTATAGTTGAAAACTTTATTACACATAATATATAGATTATATAATTGTCTACTATGTTTTCTTATGAGCTCAGCCCTTAACTGATTTGGGTTTTAAAAAATTAGTTTTTCATCTCTACATATTCTTGAGTTAGCCTTGATAACTACCAGGTATTAGGCTCTGAGGCTTACAGAGATACTCCTCTCTTTCTCTGGGGTTCTATAAACCATCTGGCATCATTGAACTAGAAAGCCAGGATCTCACAACTACTTTTAAGGGCACTTTGGGGTAGATGATGCAGTTGAGCTACTTGTAAGCCATGAAATGATCCCATCCTTCTTGACTTGGGACAGGTTTTATGAGCCTATTCCCATTTAGATTGTTGGTTGATAATGCCATTAAAGAACATGGGAAATTGGGGATTGAAGAAGTCTGGAAAACAACTTGCATATTTTTTACAATTTTCATAACCTAGTGATTGTTAATTCTGGCTTAGTAAGAAGGACTGACTAGCCATTTAACACTTAACGTTTTGAATGTACAATACTTTTGCCACACACACAAAACAAAACAATAACAACACAAAAGTTATTTAAAAAGAACTTAGTACTTCTCACACATTATTTATGATTGTTTCTCACTTTTTATCTCCTCTTACATATTATATATTTCTCTTGAAGGTCCCTGAATTTCTAGGTTACCCACTTCCTTCTGATAAATTCCACACCCTAGATTCTCCTTTTTCCCCCCTCCCTGCTTGCTTTCTATCAGAAGGATTATTTTTCTCCATTCTTTAGTGCCAGTTTTGTTAAACTCTAATAAAGTAATTTTCCTAATTTTATTAATTTCTTCATTTACGTGGTACATATTGAACTCCACTTTGGGTAGTGTATTTTTCTCAGTGATGGGAATACTCAGAGAATTGGGGCATTGTAAGAGTAACTGTGAGGACAAGTCTACTTTACACAAAGTGGTCAGGAAAGGCCTTTTCTCTGGAATGATATTTGAGATGAGGAGACCTGACTGTTGAGAAGGATTCAGCCAAGTGGACATCTTGGGGCGAGAACTCCAGGGAGAGAAAATAGCAAGGTCAAAGCTGCTGAGGCAGGAACAAGTTTCTCTTATAAAAGAATAGCCATAAAGCCTGTGAGGTGCTAGAGAATAGTAAGTAGGTAGAGATAAGGGAGTAAAAGAGTTAAGGTTCAGGCTGCAGGTCAAGGTAAGTAATTTGGATGTTATTCTAAGTACTTGGGAGAACTGCAGAGGCTTTTCAGCTGGTGGCATGATTTGATTTAAAGGATCACTCTGTTTACTGGTGGAGGAAGATGGCAAAGGGGTAATTGAGGGAAAATGTGAGACCAGTTAGGAGCGTAATGCAAAAATACAGGGAAGACACAGTGTTGGCTTGGCTAGTTTGATGGCAGTGGAAATGGAAGGGGCCAGATTCAACACATATTTTGGTGACAGGTTTTCTAGGCCCTGCTGATGGGTTAGATGCACTACAACAAAACAAGTGAGTTATATCCCAGTGGAATTAGCCATTTAAAGGAAGGCTCTTTAAACCTGGATTGCTTTAACTCAGATGAATGGATTGCTAATGCTGCAACTCTATTTAGAGGGGCATATGAGGGCAGGTGTCTTTTATAATCCCTCAAATAACACTCATAGGTGAATCAAGTGCACTATTTAATGCTCAGTAACTCACTTAACTAAATTCAGCCTTTCCTCATCTGCATGACAAAGGCTAATTATGCTTGCTAAATGACTGCAATTTACTGAGAAATAAATAACAAAACAAAGGCCAAGTTACAAAAAGAAAGAAGGAAGGAAGGAAGGAAGGAGGGAGGGAGGGAGGGAGGGAGGAAGGAAGGAAGGAAGGAAGGAAGGAAGGAAGGAAGGAAGGAAGGAAGGAAGGAAGGAAGGAAGGAAGGAAGGAAGGAAGGAAAAAAGAAAGAAGAAAATAAAAGAACACCAGGTTGACACATCCTGATTTAGGCCTTTAAGGTTTCAATTTCCTTGATCACCATGGTCTGCCCACCGCCTGTAGTCTGGAGGCAGCTTGCCCATGAAAGAAGCAAGCCCTGTTAACTTCGGTTGACCTTCCTATCACTTTGGAAACAACCACAGTAACAGCAGTTGCAGTAGCAGCAGCCATAAAATCCCCTGGCCTGACTCTCCCTCCCTTTTATTTTCCTCCCCTCCAATGGCAGTGAACACAAAGGACAAATCTGTCATTAACTATTTGCAAATGATCAGTTACCCACTGCAGCTGTTTGCTCACCAGATAGCCATGCCAAGCACAGCTGCTCAGATGTGCCAGCCCAGTTTGGCTGGGCCACTCACCACCACCCCCAACTGTCCCCCAAACTGCCTCAAGGAACAATGGGGCAGGCTGAACCCTAAACTGGCAGAATGAACTGTGGTTTTCCACTCTCAGAGAATCCCAATGTTTCCACTTCCCTGGGCCTTCATGGACCACTTAGTGAAACTGGCTGAGAGGTGCTTGACTCTCACCTCCCATGGATGCTGCTGGTCTGAAGACTGAGAAGTGATAAAGTGGTAACTCTTTACTGACCACTTCTTAAGAATGGTAGTCTAACTGCTGCCTGGGTCCTTTTTTTTTTTTAAGAAGCAGCTTTGTGCTTTCACTTATTAATTTTCACCAGCTTCTAAAGGTCAACGACCTGGCAAGCGGAGATGCACAAATAACAGGTGCAGAGACTCTGCCGCCTGCCTCCATGGGACATCGCTCTGTCACTTTTATTTACTGAATCAATCCACCAGTGTCCAGCAGGAGAACAACAGCTAAATGGCCATTAATTGTGGGCTGATGCGCAGATGAAACAAATCTCCAAAGGGACTGTAAACCTTTGTTCCTTCACCTCCTCCTGCTCTTGCTATGGGATTAGCAGTAAATCATTCAGCAGCCTCATCTCCTTATTATAAATTTACCATTAGGGGCATCCCAGGTGAGCTAGTGCTAACCTCTCTCTATCTTCTTCCCCATCCTTAGCTCCCTCCCTCCTTCCTCCTCCTTCCTGCCCCCTTTTTCTTTCTTTGTCTTAATCTTTTTCATTTCTCCTTTTTCAGTCTTTCTGTCTCTATTTTTCTTTTTCTCACACACATATGCTCATCCGCAAACATAATGGCCTTTATTAAAGTTATTTCATTGCCCCAGGGAGCACCATTTTCTGCTCATGCCAACATCCATCTTTGCCCTCTTCCCACATGTGTATAGGTAGGCACAGAGTATGAATACAGCTGGGATTCCTATATAATAATAATAATAATAATAATAATAATAATAATAAGGCAGAAAAAGTTCTCTTCAAAAGGAGTTTTTCCTTTTCTCCTTGCTTCTGTCATTATTTCTTAGCAAAGCTCTTTAACTCCTCAGAGTCCAAAAGGAGCTTAATTAAAGTGTAAAAGAGAATCTGAAAGTAGGCAATAGACAAAGAATGAATACAATGGATTTGAGCTCTGTTTAAGAGTCTGGGGAATGCACTGCAAGATTTTTTATTATCTCTAGGTCATGCGTAGCACTGATGTGGCCTCTGGTGGTCAACCGTTGGTGCAGTTTGATTTGAGAGGCATTAGGGAGGCATCCTCAAACTCCAAAATGAATCCCTAAACTGGTCTCCATAATCACAAATCCATAGTTTATTTTAGTCCATTTTACATCTTTGTATTAAGCATGGTCTTTTTAATGTGTTCTTTGAAAATGTTTGTTTTATGTTAATCAGTCATCTACACTTTAACATGAATATTTCTTTCTACAGTCATCGTGGGATTTAGAGAGCAGCAAAGTGCTTATGGAATGGATGGGAGTGGAGTGGTGTAGGGCCCAGAAAAGACCTGTCCTCAACAGAATAATAGTGTAGAAAAGCAGGGAGGGCAAGGAGGGCAAAAGGGTAAAGTTTCCATACTTGATACTAGGGCTAAGTAAGAACTCTGGGAGTAAATTCCAAGAAAGTCAGTCTTCAGACTTGGAGTAGGGGATATAAATCACACTTGCTTAGTGATTGCTGCTACTAATAAAGTCCAGTTATTGATGGACAGAAGTGCTTACCTGGTGAGTTATTCATGACACACATTTTTGTGAATGAATAGCATAGTACCTTGCCTGGGACACAGGAGAAAGCAAAACTAAATTACATGAATACATACTGAGGGCTGAAGATAATCACAGATGGATTCTCTGGTTATCCAAAATTCCAAAGTAACTGAAGAATAACCAGATTTTTAAAATTTACATTGAAACTATATATTTTATTGTTTCTCTCATAATATTTTAAAAATTTGGAGTAGGAGCAGCTTAGTTTTGAGGATATTGTCTCCAAATCTAGACATCCCAGATTCATATCGCACATTTTCTATATATTCATTGTAGGACCCTGGATATTTTGACCTTTCATTAATTAATCAAGATATACTAAGAATATAAGGTTTCTAGAGCTAAAAGAGTGAATAGAAGTTGACAGTGGCTTTGCCTCCATGACACTAATAGCCTAAATGTAAAATCCTGATTCTATGAAGTACTGAGAGGTATGAGAAGTCATGAGACAGTATAATTTGTCTTTGACCTAGTAGAAAGGAGCGAATGGTTAGCATTGTTTCTCATCTCTGAGCTCTGGGCTGTGGGGAATAAATGCGTTACAGATGTGACCAGAAATTTCATCCCTTTGCCTTCAGGGTGACCAGATAGGACTCAGGCTGAGTGAAGACCTAGAGAAAATTAGTCCTACTATGAGCAATCTCCTTATTTTGCTTAATGTTTTTTAATGTTTGTTTGTTCTTATCATTTTCTAGTTATACTATGGTGTGAAAGTGTTTGGAAACAATAGAGATCTAAGTAGTGACTAAGTATTGACTATATGAGGTGAGGCACTGAGGGTAGGTTCTAAGCAGAGCATGTTGCTGGTCTGGGAGTCAAGTGATTAGGGCTTCTCCAAGGACAATGGAAAGCCAGCATGACAGGAATGCAAAGTAAAGGGTAGCAAGGAGTGGAAGGAAGGTGCAAGAGGTGGAGGCTTAGAGATGCAATGTCTTGTGGAGGCCAAAATGGAGAAATGGCCTCAGTGCCAAGGTAAGCATTTCCTACAAGGGCATCTGGTAAAGACTCACTGAACTTTCCATAGCCTCATAACCACTGGACATTGTGGGACATTATCTGAGTTCCAGTGCCAGCTAAGCTAGAAGTAACTTTGTGCACTTTGGTCAATTTGATAATATCTCTGTTCCTCAGTTTTCACATCTCAAAAATCCAAAATTTTAAATCCCTTTCTGGTAAAACTAGGTCTACAATTCTTATTATCAAGGTTACTGATAGGGATTCTAAAGGTGCAGAAGATTTGTCTGATAGATAATCCCTGAATATATCACAAAATTTGCTTTTTAATTTTTTTTCATTTTTGTTTTCTACATACAATAAATGATTGTGTCACTTGACTTAATAAAACCAACAGTAAAGTAGAATCTTTCTGTAGCCATAAAATGTAATTATTGATGAGAATACACAAATGTCTGATTTTCAGTAGAGACTTTATCCCTAGATAAGCAAATCCTTACAATTTATCAAACTTCTTAAAATACAGAAATAAAGGGAGAAATTCCATATGGAGCATCCCTTTTAAAGTGTTTAAAAAAAAACAAAACAAAAACTCAATGAAAGCAATCACAGAATTATAATCAGATGAAGAAGCTGGGGCCACTCAAGGTCCTAGAAGGAGCATTCCAGCCTGGGTTTCATGAATACCAGCCAGCTGCTTGAGCTTTGTATGTGTGAAGTAGAGCTGGGTTCTGATCAGTGATGATTTATGTCTGATCCCCAGTTGGATGTGTATGAGTTGAAGATATTTCCAATGTTCAGAATTACAGGAAACTCTTGGCTAGATAAAACGATTGGGAATTTAAAAATATTGTTTAATGTTTATTATTGAGAGAGTGAGAGAGAGACAGAGTGGGAGCAGGGAAGGGGCAGAGAGAGAAGGAGGTACAGAATCTGAAGCAGGCTCCAGGCTCTGAGCTGTCAGCCCAGAGCCTGACGTGGGGCTGAAACTCATGAACCGTGAGATCATGACCTGAGCTGAAGTTGGATGCTTAACAGACAATGCCACCCAGGCACTCCACCATTAGGAATTTTTAAAAATCAGATATGGGGAAGAAAGAACACATTGTAAAACTTTCTGTAAATTACGTGGTCATTCTGCAATGAAGACGTCTCAATTACTATGTAGCTTTTGTCAAAGGCCCCCTTAATACTTTTGGTGGTAGTGCAATTTTATTTTCATGTTACAGAAAGAACAAAAAATCATGCTAGTGATTCTATTAGAAAAGAAAATGTGTTTGTTTCCCTCTTACTCCATGCTGGAAATAGCTATTGTTAACTGGAAAACCTACCTACATCATTAACTTGTTTAATACTTTATTTGTCAAACAAATTTGAGTGCTTCTCATGTGCCATGTGTTGATGCTGACAAGGTAGAAAGAGTTTCTCCCTCATGAAGTTTACAATCTGTCTGAGTACTTGGCTTGGAAACTAGTACATGTCAGAGCACATAAAAGGGAATCCTACCTGCTCTCAGAAGCCAGGAAAAAACTCTAGGAAACAATATTTGACAGTAGATCTTAGTAAAAGTCCATGAACGATGCCTGAGAACTTAGAAAAAGTTTCAACTTCCTCGCAATTGTAGGAAGCCAATATCCATCTTGAACTTTCTTCTTCATTTCAAGAACATCATCCAATACGCAAGCTTTACCAAGCTTTGACAGTGAGAACTTTACTTGCAGCACTTTTTAAAAATCTCCTGGGTATCTCCACACATATTTCAGCCTCAGCACCATTAAGAGATTGGACATGAATATTCTTTAAACCTTTGATCATTTCAAGAGGGTAGAACAGGATAGGAGGAGTCTTTCATGCTGGAAATTCTTATGTCATTGTCCAATGTAATACATAACACACCTGTCATCTTCACAAGAAAAAGCTTGGTTGCCTTTTAAAAATTCAGCCCTAAGGGTCTATCCTGTGATATGTGACCTAGAAGACAGATAACTAGGAGGATTCTTTGAGTGAAGGAATCCTAGGTTTTATTGCTTTCGGATGTAACCACCTCCAGAGCTGTGGAAGAAGTTGCTATTTAATTAGAGAGATTAAACCAAGAATGTACTTTTCTCCTAAGAAAAGAAAAAGACAAGGGGCTCAGGGGACTTCTGGGTGTCTATACCTTGCCCAGAAGGCAGGATTTGCCTCTTTAAAATGACTTATCCATCTCTCTGGATCTGGGCTTTCTATATTCACCTTGTTTTATTCATACTTATGAATAACTGTCCAGTGTCCAGGAAACAGTGGGTACATTTACTTATCTGTCCTCAATGATGTGGTTCTGCTTGTAACAGAAGGCCTTGAGATGGCTTAGATGGATTAACAGAACAACCATGACAGAAGTACCTATTTATATAAACCAGGGTAGGAAAAAAAAGACTATATTTGTGGGATTTGGGGAGTTTACAGAAGGATTTATATTTGAGAGATATATTTTCCCTTGATACCTGTTTTTTTTTTTTCATCATTGGAGAAAGAAGCAGTGTACAGATTTAAGATACATAGGGGGCCATTGGCGAGTATGAGACATAAAAGGTTTACTTAGGAGTAGCCATGTCAGGGGGTTTGCAATGTACTCAGAAGACCATAGAGGCCCCTTCACGGTTTTGAACAAGAGATTGCTGTATTCCAGCTTTTGTTTTCATAAAATAACAATGACAGCATTTGAGGCAAAATCCAATACAATGTATCTGAGCATACTTCCATATTGTTAGTATATAAATGAGATCCTTATGCTGATTGGAATTTCAGTGTAGCCCAGATGGCCTGGAGAGAACTCAAATGACAGCAAATATAGCTATAATGGCCACCATCTTGCTACATTAGACAGATTTAACCCCTGTTCACTGTGACCGCTGCAGCTCCAAATCATGTGCAAACAATTCTACACTGCATTTCAACTAAAAATCTAATTTGAACGTTATTCAAGCCCTCTCACCAGGTAACCTTGTCTTACTCCTTTAACCTCAGTTATGGTCCATGCCCTTACTGTATCGATGGTCCAGTTCTAATGAAATTTTTGCTGTCTTTTTAATTCACATCTACTTTCAAACTCCCATGCCTTTTCAAACAGTGTTCCTTTTGCTCAGAATTCCTTTTTTTCCCCTTCTATTATCAAACTCCAACTTATCTTTAGGATTCAGTTCAAACACTGCTTCCATTTTAAAGAATACCTCTGGCTCTTAATTAGGCTTACTACTGCTTCCACAAAACCATGTTTGTGCCTAATGTTAGCATTTCATTCACTTAACAAATATTTTTTGAGCAACCATCACATGTCAGGTACACTATTACCACCACTTGAGATACCTGGTGAGCGTATAATACTCCAGTGAATTTTTTTCATGTATTGCTTCCTGACTAGACTATGGATATCTTGATGATGGACCCTATTCAAATCATCTCTATGTCCCAAGGACATAGCATGTTACTGTTATTTAAAGTTCCCAGTAGTTACCTGATTTACAAATTGATTGAATAAGTACAGTAAAGCCTTGGATTGTGAGCAATTTCTGTGAGTGTTCCACAGGATGAACAAGCATTTAGAATAAATTTTAACTTGATAAACAAGCAAAGTCTTGCAGTACAAGTAGTATGTGATGCCAAATGTCATATGATCGCAAGTGAGCCAATGGTTCTTCTCTCTCTCTCTCTCTCTCTCTCTCTCTCTCTCTCTCTGTCTGCAGGATTATAGGTGATCATCTCCCGTGCTCAGATGCTCAGTGTCAGGCCTCGGTGTTTGGTAGAAATCAGTGATTTTTCAGAATGTTGGAAGGTGCCCACAAGTGACACTAGTTTATGTTTTGTCACTTCAAAGCACCTATGGGCAGTCCTTTGCTTTTCCATACAAAAGTAAGCTTAGGAATGCTTTGCTTCATTGTAGGTCAGCTGCCTGCAGATATAGACTCTTTCCCCTGCTACCTTATTGCCAGTTACATTAAACAGAGTATATGACAGGAGTTTATTAATGCTGTACTGTAGTCAACATCCATGCAAGCATATACAATGGTCCCCATGCAGAAAAAGGTTGAAAAGAAAGGCAGTAAGAGTAAGGAGATGATTATGGTGGAAGAAGGAAATCATCAAGGGGCGCCTGGGTGGCTTAGTCGGTTAAGCATCCGACTTTGGCTTAAGTTATGATCTAGCTGTTCCCAGGTTTGAGCCCCACATCAAGCCCTGTGCTGACAGCTCTGAGCCTGGAGCCTGTTTCAGATTCTGTCTACCTCTCTCTCTGCTCCTCCCCTGCTTGCTCTCTCTCTCTCTCTCTCTCTCTCTCTCTCAAAAATAAATAAATATTTAAAAATATTAAAAAAAAGAAGAAAATCATAGAGAAGTACCAACAAGGTATGTGAGTGGCCAAAATTGCAAGATTTTATAAGAAGTCTGTGTCAACCATTTGCACAATATTAAAGAAGAAGGAGGAAATAAGGGGGCTAGGTGCAGCAAAAGGGGTCACAAGAATATCAAATCAATGGCCACATGTTCTAGAAGATGTAGTAGGTTGCTTCTGGTTTGGATAAATGAGAAGCAAATAGCAGCTGATACTGTGACCGAGAACTTTATCTGTGAGCTGCCTTGTACACCGACCTCTTAAGTAAACTGCCAGGTATGTCAACAGAAAGTGAAGAAGGCTTCAAGGCAAGCAGGGGATGGTTTGATAACTTTAAGAGGAGAAGTGTCAACCATAGTGTGGTGAGGCACGGAAAGGCTGCGGGTTCAGATGCTAAGGCAGCTGAAGTGTTCACTACCAAGTTCCAGAAGCTCATGGTTTCTGAGTGTTACCTGCCAGAGCAAGTTTTTAACTGTGATGAGATAGGGCTTTTTGGAAAAAGATGCCAAAGAGGACCCACATTACAGAAGAAGAGAATGCAATACCCAGGCACAAGCCCTTGAAAGATTGTCTCACCCTCTTTTTTCATGCTAATGCAAGCAGGGATTTCAAAGTCAAGTCCCTGCTCCTGTATCATTCTGAGAATCCATGAGCCTTCAGGTGTAGAAATGCAAGGTGTAGAACAGCCAGTTAAATGTTGTGTGGAGATCCAACAGCAAGGCTTGGGTCACTCGTATCTTGTTCATTGAGTGGATCAACAAGGTCTTTCGTCCTGCAGTGATGAAATACCTTTTAGAAAAGAATCTGCCACTCAAAGCCTTGCTGGTTATGGATAATGCTCCTGTTCATCCTCCAGGTGTTGAGGCTGACTTACTGGAGAAGTTCAAGTTCATTAAGGTCAAGTTCCTTCCTCCCAACACCACTCCAATCCTCCAGCCCATGGATCACCAGGTCATTTCGAACTTTAAAAAGCTTTGCATCAAAGCACTATTTCATTGATGCTTCGAGGTGACTGAAGGAGAAACCTTATCCTCTGAGAATTTTGGAAAAATCATTTCTACATTGTGACCTGCCTCAGGATCATCAATAAAGCCTGGGATGGGGTCACCAAGACAACCCTCAATTCTGCTTGGAGAAAACTACAGCCTGATTGCATTCTTGGACATGCAGGAACATGGCCGGGAGCTAACCATCGATGAACTGATGGATCTGCATTGAGAGCAACAGCAAGAGGTTATGGAGGAGATCTGGGCTTCAGAAGAGGAGGAGAAAAAGGCAGAGGAATCCCTCACTTCAAATGAGATTAGAGAGGTGTGTAAAATGTAGGAGACAGTGCAACATTTTGTAGAAAGCACCACCTGAATAAGACTGTAGCAGTGCAAGCAATGAATCTGTTTAACAACAACACAATGTCACATTTCCACAAAATCCTCAAAAAGAGGCAAAAGCAAGTGTCATTGGATGGGTTCTTTGTTGAAGTTGCATGAAAAGAAAAATATTCCATGGAACCAATAGAGAGCAGTGATTCCGTTAGTGATAGTGAAAGTCATCCTACACAATAAGCCACCTCTCTCTTATCTTCTTCACACCAGCCATGAAGGCTTTCAAAGGCAAGTGCAGGTTAATTTGTTTATTTTTCTTTATATTTCATATTTTCTTTATTATTTTTTGTTATATTCCAGTATTATAATCATTTTATATGAGCATTTTTGGGTTGTGGAATGAATCATCTGGGTTTGTGTTATTTCTTATGGGGAAATTCGCTTTGTATTACAAGTGCTTTGGATTACAAGCATGTTTCCACAACGGATTATGCTCACAAACCAAGGTTCTAGTGTGTATTTTTAGGGACTCCTGATTCTTAACACATTAATATCATCTGCATCTCTTGGTATCAAACTACTGTCCTCGTATTTACTTTATGTTTGTAAAATCATTTGTTCATTAAACAAGTTTTGAGTTCATAATCTAGATATTTCCATTTGTCTCTTATTTCTTCATAAAACCTTGCTTGTTCCTTGTTTTCTAGGCCATTTTCTTAAGAGTAAGGAAATTAAGTAGAAATAAGAGGTGAAAGAACTTTTGAAGGTTACATATTTCCATTGTACTGGCTACAAGGAGTGGTGAATCATATCATAGGACATTCATATCTCAGGTTGGACTAGCTGGGGTTTATATTTGGGGGATTTCATTTTGAAGAGATTTTGCAGGTTACTTAACTCCACATTATACCAGAGACTTCTATTCATCCCTAATAAGGCTTTCATGCTCTATTTGAATGCTTCCAATGAGGGAGATGTCTTAAGATACTTTAAGGCATTTTAATGTTTTTAAAGTTGTTTTTGTTGTTGTTATTGATTATAACTTCCTGGTGCTGGAAGTCATTAGAATAAGTAATAATTAATATGTAACAAGATGCAGAATCTTATAGGAAAATCTCATCTCTCACATTAGAGATTATTGAGATAAATTTCAAAGTCAGTGTGTCAGTGTCCAAGCTGAGCACCTACCTTATTTTTGCTTCCATGTGACCCAAATTAAGGGCAAAGGCTAACAGTCCTTAAAGCAATCAGGGAATCCCTTTGCAAGTTTCTGCTCTGTTGAACCACTGGAGGCTCTAGCTCACCCTCCTAGTAATTAACTTGCCTATTTTATCTTGGTCATTGACAGATTTTACTTTCCTAGTTTGTGTGAGTTCATCAACACTTACAGAATGCCTGCTGTGACAGAACTGTGTTCTAGGCTCAATGGAAATAGTAGCCAACAATGGCCATGGAGGTCACAGCTGTTTTTTTTTTTTTTTTTTTTTTTCCCCAGGGGCTTGCATTAAAGAGAAAGAAAGGAAGAATATAGAATACAACATTCAATTCTCATTTTTAATCTTCTTTCAGTCTTTGTGTGGCATCCTACTGAGGTCAACAACGTATTGTATCTTGAAATCTGTGGGCCTTAAGTTATAGATAATTTATTTAAATATTCTTTAAGATACAATCATACTGTTATTTCCCATATACATGCATATATGAATGTTCTAACCCTAGAGAAAAAGCCAATCATCTGACTATGTTGACCTCAGACCCTGAATTTGTCACTTAGCAGGGATCATATCTGGCTATATCAGAATCCTTAAGCCAGTGGCCATAGATCCATATTATACTCCAGTTGGTTTTGTGCTTTAGCCCTCCCCACAATTATAAGCAAATTAATGTGAATGCTAAAATTTTGAGAGTGAGGATGTTTATGGCTTTCATCAGAAAGTAAAAGCTTAAAGTAATAATTGCTGCACAGAGCTATGACAATGGAAGGGGAATATGAACAGCACCTTCTCTATTTCCAATAACTGCTTACTCAAGAAAGTCATTTTCTCCTTATTGTGGCTTTATCTTTTTGTTCTGTACCTAAAATGCAGAACAGCAAAATAAAACAAAATGAGTACATATCATAACAACAACAGGAACAACAACAAACTTTTAGTAGACTTATCTATTGAGGTATCTATTGAGAATGTTGGGGGGAAAACAGAATTGTTAAAACAGTATTTATAAAACATAAACCAATATTCACATTTTTTAAATGTAAATAAATATTCAGGTGAAGTTAAGTTCAGGATCACTTATATTCATTATTGATCAGATGGTGTCCTATCATTATTAATCAGATGAATATAAACATAGATCTTTAAATGAAACAAACGTAGAAAAGAAAAATAATATGAAGTTGTTGTTAAAGACAGTGACCAAATAGGTCAACTATCAAAGCTTTCTTGATAGATTATTTTTCCATGTTTCATTATTTCTGGGGCCTGTCAGTTGCTCTGGGGAGAGAAACAGTGTGTTGTTATGAGTTTTCCCGAGGAGGGGGAAAAAAAAGGCAGTTAAAAGGCTTTTGAGTTCAACAAATGTGTCCTGAGAGCCAAATGGAACAGGGGTGAAATCCTAGCTAAAACCCATGGGGAATAATTTGTTGTTAGCAGCATCTGGAAAGGAAGTGTGGCAGCGGCTGCAGAGTTTTGTTTAGAGAACAAATGGAAGAAAAGGGGCTTTAAAAAGGTAGATTTGATGACAGGAGGGGGGAGGGAGAAAGTGATGGAGGCCTCAAATGAGTTTGGGGATTTCGGAAGGAGATTTAATAGACTGAATAGCAGGTTACCAC
Source organism: Felis catus (assembly GCF_018350175.1). NCBI lineage: Eukaryota > Metazoa > Chordata > Mammalia > Carnivora > Felidae > Felis > Felis catus. The sequence goes on along the minus strand of NC_058379.1, from coordinate 61,665,029 downwards.
TAAAGACGTGAAAACCTGAGCAAGAGATATCAGTAAGAACACACTGTGTTAGTGCACAGGCTTCGAACCTAAAAGCAAACTCAAATTAAATAGTTTATTATTCCTCTGGCTGCTCCTACCACTAGTAATGTGTTTTCCCTCAAGAACGGAGTATTTTGAAAATCTATATTAATCATGGAGACCAGTGTTTGTACTTCTCCGTGGGCAGCCTATTATCAAAGCCACCTCAATACTCCCTGCTTCTCTGGAGCAAACCGGAGACTGTGGCCAATGCGCTGGACCCTGCAGCAGGGGGGGCTGTGGACCTCCACCCTGCAGGGTCGCCTGGGCTCATGCTGGGATAAAGCCCACTATTCTCTCCTACACTGCACATTCAGTTGGCAGAGCACCCTGCCCTGGACTCTTCATTGTAGGAACAATATTTCAGTTACAGGAATAGGGGAACATAAAAACAACAAATACTGCAGCAGAGAATGTTCTATTCCAAATGGTCTGTGGCCGCCATCCTACTCTAGCCTTTTCTTCCCAAATCCCTCCACTTCTCTTCCACAAACTTTTAGAGTCTGGACAAGTGGAGAAGGCAAGAATCTGTGGCTATAGTGTGCTTCCACTGTCCCTAGGACCACATCTCAGGGGTGTAGTCAAGGCCAAGGCTTTCCCAGGCTGCTTGGGCCCTGATGCATGGCTTCTTAGTCCAGTTCTATAAGAAGAATAATTTTTTCCCAGTCTGAAAGGCTCTCACTTACTTCCCAACCTGTGGGGTAAGTAGTGGTAAAGAGTGAGGGAAATTAGAATAGAGTCAAAGTTAACTGTTGGGTTCTTATACCCCCCCCCCCCCCATTTAATCTCTCCCTGAGTCTGGAGCATTTGAGCAGCCCTCTACTTCAGGTCCATCTAATACTTACTGATAAGGGACTCTCTAGAATGCTTTACCCTAGGAACTAGGCTGGTGCTTGCCCTCCTGTGAATATTTGAATATTGCAGAAGATTCAGCCCCAGATCATTTATTGGGAGAATAGTGTTCACTACCTGCATGGATTCTGGAGTCTAAGGACCTGGCTTTGAATGTGGATCCCCCACTTGCTGGCTGTGGGGGAAACTCAAGGCAAATCACTAAACCTCCCAGTACCTGAGTTCTTCTATCTGTAAAATGGGTTGTTGTGGAGGATAAATGAGCTAATATATGTACAGTGTTAAGAATAGAGTCAGAGTCATAAATCTCACTATGTGTGTTAAATATTACTGTTATTTATCACAGCATTGTTGTTATTATATTGCTGATGTTGTACAAAGTGTTTACATATGCTGCTTATTTTATCTGAACAATGTTGTGTGGCATGTATTTCAATTATCATCCATTTTATATATTAGTAAGAGAGAGAGCCAGTATTTGAACTTGGGTCTGTTCCCATATACTGTACTTCCCTCACTATGCAAGTATTTCAAAGTATTCAAATGTTAAATTATAATATTAAAATTTCTATTATGATGGCAGATGACAGAAGAGATTTTAGATATCTAATAAGATTGTAGATAACTAATAATATCTTTTAATTTTTATTTATTTCTTTTAATTATTTACTTTGGTACCAAATGTTATATAAAGCTATCAGTATTTCATTTTACTGTAAAAAAAAATCCTGTAGGGGCACCTGGGTGGCTCAGTCGGTTAAACATCTGACTTCGGTTCATGTCATGATCTTAACGGCTCATGAGTTCGAGCCCCACATTGAACTCTGTACTGACAGGCTCAGCCTGGAGCCTGCTTCAGATTTTGTGTCTCCCTCCTTGCCCCTCCTCCACTTGCACTCTCTCTCTCTCTCTCTCTCTCTCTCTCTCAAAAATAAAATAAACATAAAAAATTTTTTTAATCCTATAAGACATCTTTGATTATTAGTGTCTAAGATTTAATGAGGTGGTTTTTTTAACTTACATATAGTTACGTAGCCAAGTAAGTGATAAATGTAGAATTTACGGCCCTACTCAGAGCCCACATTCTCACCGAAGTGTGTCTGCTGAAGAAAATGACAACTTCTGCATGTTCAAAAGACAATGATCAAACAGGATGAAATATTTTAAAAAAATTAATGTTTATTCATTTTAGAGAGAGAGAGATGCACAGAGCACCAACAGGGGAGTGGCAGAGACAGAGGGAGACACAGAATCTGAAGCAGGCTCCAGGCTCTGAGCTGTCAGCACAGAGCCCGACGCGGGGCTCAAACCCAAAAACCACCATTAGATCATGACCTGAGCTAAAGTCGGATGCTAAACTGGCTGAACCACCCAGGCGCCCCAAACAGGATGAAATACTAAATGGTAGTTGAGATTGCTTATAACTAAAGAAACCAGAAGTTCTTGGGCAATGGCATTCAATAAAACCATTTGAAGGAATTTTAGTGCTGAATAAAAATGTAGCATTAGAGGTTCAGATCCATGCTTTTTTCCTAATCTTCTGGAGCACCATTGTTATCATTATAGTCATAGTCATCTTAACAATAACCTAATGAGCATTGCTTCTTTATATTTTTAAAAAGCTTCATGTATAATATCTAATTTCTCCTTCATTACATATCTTTGAAATTAGCATTATTCCCATTTGAGACTTCAGAAAACTGAGAAACAAAGTGCAAAGGACTTGTCAAAGCTAATGAAGATATGACCCAAATCTCTTGATATGTCACTCTAGCCTCTTAACATTTATGCTGGTCCACTTCTAAGAAATATACCAGAAAAAAAATAAGAGAAGAAAATGGACATTTTTCTACCTTACTCTTCCACTGGTAACTCCCAGTTAGTGGCTTAGATTAACAGTGTATGTATATGGGTGCAACAGACAAACCATGTGGCAGAAAAATAAAGTAATACAAATCTCTTTTAATTATTCACATTTTTAATTTTTATGCTTTCATTTAGCAAATATAGTTTGGGCAGTTGCTCTGTACTAGCCTGAATTTGGTTGCAGAAATGAATAAATGTGATGGTCAAGGCCTCTGACCTCAAGGATTTGAAAGTCCATTAGTAAAATAAATACAAGTACAATAGATACAGTGACATAATATCACAATAGAGGTGTCAAGCAAGACTATGAAACCACTAGGGATGAACAGTGGAATCTAGGGAGCCTTTAGAGAGGAGAGTATTAGATCTAGGAATGGGCAATTTCTTATAATTCTTCAGGCAGAAAGGGAGGTAAGGAAATGTAGGTGTCATTAATAGCATGTGCAAAAAAGACCCAGGTGCATGACCATTACCCAGATCATCTCTCCTGATCAGAAAGAGTTTGGTGATATTAGTATTTGGAATTATATGACCACAGCCAATCCTATCTGGTTACTCTAAATTTAATAAAATGACTTGAGAATAGTACGGTCCTGCATGTCAAGGTAATATCCAGTTCTGTATTCCTGACTTGCCAATAGGGCTGTGTGGCCTTAAGGTAGTCACATTATATCTTAAACCCTCTGTTTCCTCATCTGCAAAACAAGAGAGTTGGTTTACGTTCTGTAAATTCTTTTAACATCAGGATAAAATCCTCCAAATGATGAGGGAAGCATGTGTTCCCCCACCAGATTCTGTGGATGACTTATATGATCATTGGACCTAGGTGTTTTTATGATTATGATAAATTGAACAAATACTGACTGCTCAGTGGCCTTCAAAATTCAGCTTATCATCTGTGTGGTAGGCTGCCCTTCTAATAGTGGTGGAAGAAACCACCTACCCACTGACCCACTCTGCCTTAGATATTTCAAACCCAGAATTTTGTGAAATTTTAATAAGCCAATAATTTTTCCAGAATAGAGAGAAAAAATACACACACATATACATGTATACACATGTACATATATACACACATATATATGTTTATATATATATATCATATATAGAGACATATAAAGACAATTTATTGAGTTACACATCTTGATGTCCTATGGAGGAATGAGTTACTCTAGGGTAAAGAGGATCATGGCACAAAACTAACTTATGATTTGCAAAGTCCCTAAGGTAAGAGAGCCTACCATGCCAAGTAAAGAAGGGAAAGAGCCTCTGATGGTCAGGACAAATGAGAAACCAAGAAAAAGTGTATTAGAAGAATTGATAGTTGGAAATCAAGATACATTGACATCTTCCCAAAAGGAGACCACATCTAAAACAATAGATGTTTGGGGGGTAATTAGCTGAGTAAGTTAATGGTAATGCAGTGTCATTTTCCAGGTTCTATTTGCTTTTGTCCTAACCACGAGTGAAAAATAAATGGGGAAGCTTGTTCATTTATTTGGCAATTAGTTATTGAAGATTTAATCTACACTGGTCATGTCTTTTCCCATTACCACATGCTTGCACTTGACGTTATCAAGAAATAACAACAGAACCTCTAGATAAATGCTGGGGATATTAGTTACTTTAAGATGATACTAAATTGCAGAAGGCCAAGAAGAGAAAAGAAGTTTACCTCGAACTGAATAACCTGACATCTCACTCCTATTCTTTTCTCTTCCCCTCCATACCATTGCCACCACTACTGTTATCACTATCTTGCCAAGAACACTGGGAAAGATACATCCACAGAGAGAACAAGTATAACCAAACAAATATGCATTGCTCTCTGGGGATTTGGCCTCCACGTGTATTCAAGAGAACACCCTCTTTTTGGTTAAGCTAGGTATATCTAAATTTCAAAACCTAGCTCTAAATAAGGTTAAAAGTCTATACGTAATAATTCCAACCAAAACCGAGATCTGCATTTGAATTATACAACTGCAACTGGTGTGAGGTACATGCAGTCCATGCTTTTGGGAGAAAAAAAATCCAGAAAAAAAAAGAAAAAAGACAAAGGACATTTACTACTGTGTTATTTACATTAGACTAGCCAAAGCTACCTAGAAGGTTTTTTAGAAGAAGAAGTACCCAGCTACTATTTCCCAATGAGTAGATATGGCAGACTTTCAGAGAGGGTGGCTCTTGAACAGGACCTTGAAGAATGAATAAGAATTGAGAAGTAGAGAGAAGAGGATAGAAAAATCTAAGGAGGTAGAACACCAAGAGAAAGGCACAGAATGGCCACAAACCTGGACCTAAAAAAGAGTTTAGTTTGGCTAGAGCAAAGGATATGTGGAGAGCAAGGTAAACACAAAGATAATAGAAGCCCATAGGATTTTTGAGCCAGAGGGAACAACACAGTTAAAGTTCCCTGTTGAGGAAGATTAATATGGGACAAAAACATAAGATGAACACAACTGGACAGTGATTGGATGGACGTAGGTTTACCAGTCAGGAAACCACTAAAAGGGCACAAGTGAAAAAGAGATAATGAATGTTACTCAGGCAGTTAGAATGGAAAACAAAATGAATGGGAGATGTTTTAGGACGGTTGAACATATTGAATTGGAAACAAAGTCCATGTTGTAGATAAGGAGAAAGAAAACATCAAAGTTATACAAAGATGAGAGTTTAAATCTAAGATCCTGGAAGGGGTATTGGGGCATTATATAGAAAGGGAATGTGCAAGCAAGAAAGAGTTTGCAGTTAAAATTATATATTCACTCTTAAAAGTATTGAATTGAAAAAGTCTGCAAAGTATCCTAGATAAAGAGTTCTTATGGAATATTAGAAATGTGGAAATGTAGTTCAAGAGATAACTTACAGTTGTAGCATTTCTCAAGGAGGTGATTTCAAATTTATAAGAATGGGTTATATTTTTCGTATAGTCAGTGCAGAAGGACAAAAAATCCAACAGGAACAGATCTTTAGGAAATGTGTATATTAAAGCATAGGAAGAAACAGAGAAAGAAAGGGGGGATAGGAACAAGAAATAAATTTATCAGAGAAAGAAATTAAAAAAATATATAAACTGATAGGTGTTTAATGGCACAGGAAAATTGAAAACGATGGCAAATTGGAGAAAAGAGAAAAATGGATTTTATACCTAAGGGTATTGTAAGCTTCAAACAACAACAACAACAACAACAACAACAGCAACAACAGTGTGTCTTGAATAGTGGGGGAGAAGGGAGCCAGACTGTAAGAGATTAAGAAATCTGTGGTCAGTAATCAGCGTAATGCATGATTTGATCAGTCCTGTGTCTGCAGAGGGGCTAACAGTCTGGATGTGAGGAATCTCCCAGCATCAGTAATCTGTGTTTCTTCATTTTGTACAATTGATTTGAATTGAGTTCAGGTCCATACTCTTCTAAAGTGATGAAAAATAGCATTATAGAACTGATTCCTAAAATACTTCAAAAACTTATCAAAAATGGTATGGATTATAGAATAAAATATACCATAGGCTGTATCTGTAGGTTACCAACATAGAGGTCAATTACCCCTATTAGTCAAAACTCTGGGTTCTAAGTGTATAAAACAATGAATTTAGTAAGTATTATTGAGATAAAACAAGTTGACTTATTTAACACTGTTTCTGTTTTAAAGAAAAATATTGCTCTTTTTCTTGCATACCTTATTGATTATTTCAACAGCTGGATTCAAACAAATTCCAGCATCAGTAGGACACTGATTGCAGAGCAAGGGTGATGAGGACACTGATGGTGATGGTGATAATTGCTACAATTTTAGGGGCACCTACCATGTTTCAGGTGGTTGATGACATTATTTATGCATGTTATTCTCATTTCCTACTTGGGGAGGAAGAAGGAGGCTATGCTTTTTCCAGAAAGCTTGTATTTGGTGGGACCATCTCCCTCTGAGCTCATTAGTCTTCAGCAAGCATGACATAGTAATACTATTTAGCACTTCCCATCTTCAAAGTACTTGGCAAATATTAGCTAATTAGTTCTTCAAACACTCATGAGAGTTTTCTAAGTATGTGTTATTGTGCTTATTACTTTGTCACAAATGGAGGCCGGCCATCTACATGGCTTTTCCAAGGAAGTAGAAGGTGTCATTGGTACACCCAAGAATCTAACTTAGAAATATTTATTCTGACACTTCCTTCTGACCCCAGGACTATGTGTCTCACTTTCTATGGAAAACATTGACTAATATGATGTAACTAGTCCTGTGAATTAAAAAAATATATATATCTGAAATATAAAAAAGTTTTAATTTATTTCATAGCCATTTAGAAGGCTCCCCTCTCTCTCTGTCCTCTGCATCTAACAAAGTGGAAATTATGTTATTTGATGTCTTTAGTTTCTAACTTTTGCTGATGGTTTAGGCATTACTAGGTTTTCCTACAGAAAAATAATCACATCTGAGACCATGAAGGCTCTCTTCTTACTTTCGTCTCCTTACTGACTAGGTCTTCTCTTCAGCACTCTACTTCAGTTTTGATTCAGTGAAGGATTTGATGAAGGAAAAGTTTATACTGAAGGATACTGTGTCTCCCAATCAGGCTTACTAAGCCTGATTCACTTTTGACTGTAAGAGAACATATATATGTTTTATATAACTTTCAAGCTGCTTCTTTCACATATCTGATCAAAATTAACTTTCTTCATACTTTTTTTCTAAATTTTCTTTGAAATTTACATTCCCATTGTAATTTCGTAAGCTTCATTCCCAATTTATTTTTGTATCTCTCAGTTTGCTATCAACTTAAAATAGAATTGCTTATATTCTTAACATGTTAGCTCTTCTCAATTTTACTCTATCCATGTTGCTGGCTTTCTCCAAGTTGCTTGGGCCCAAGCCTTGAATTTACTACCTCCTGTATGTTTCTGTAAACACCCACAAAAGGAAAAACAATATCAAATATTCTCATTATACCATTGGGTATGTACTATGGCTACCCACCCAATACAAACCTATCATAATGGGTTCCTAGTTTGCATTCACAGTGTTTTACCATAGTTAAGTGATCAAATCTTATATGTAGCCTAACTGGAATAATATTGTGTTATTCTACCAGATATCAGTAGAGGTAAATCAGAATAGTATAGGAACTGACTGACTTCCTTTGAAAGCTAAGAAAACCTTCATGGATTATATCAACTGGCATCTGAAAGCTCCTCAGCTTCCAACATCAATTCCATGTTGGGAGTTCTAGCCTTTAACATTCTGGGGGTATAATCCAGCCACACAGAATTCTGACAGCTAGGTATAAAATAAAAATTAAAAACGAGAACAACAAGCAACAGCAAACAAAACATAAACCAGACCATCTACCACTACCACCATCACCAACACAATTATGGAGTCAGAAACACGGAAGCTTCTGTTCCAGAAAATTCCTTAGGGTATATTAGCAGGACCCAGCTCCCGAGAAAGAGAATTCTTCAGAGTTAGGGAGCGATCACAGGGAAGCATCCAGTTCTTGTATATATGAGTGAGTATCTGTTTCCACCCTATTTATTATTTTCAGTGTTTTTACTTGCTGGCTGCCCTTGTTTTCTATATATATATATATATATATTTTTTTTTTTTTCATTTGTTTAGGGCTTGTGTTCTTTGTTTAAACTACTTCAACTATTGTTTTGTATATTTTTCCCTAAAGAATCTGATTTCATTGTGAGGCCTTGGTTGACCAGTCTGCCTAATGTAACTGAATCCTAGTTGATTAAAGACCCCTTTGAGATTGAGGATTAGTATTTGTAACATCCAGTTCACATCTCTGCAGAAATAGAGAAAGTGTCCAAGATTGGGCAATCTGTGTGCTCGCAGTAGAACATTATTTCTCTTTTCTTTTATTTCTGTATTTCTTTTCTTTTGTCAGCTTCTTTTTTATTGACATTTTGTGGAGAAACAATACCAAGCAGAAAGCGGCAGTTATCTGGGCAATCTGATTATATTGGTTGCTTTCTTGTTAATCAGGTGGTTGTGTGTGTTTTCATAAGCCTTCAGTCTATTGCCTGCTCTCTTATATAGTTCTTTTCTACTTTATTAGTCTGGTGTCAGCCATTGGAGTATATGTTCTTCAAGGAATGAAAAGCTAGTGCAGAATTTAACATAACATTCACGCTAAATGGACCCAGACAACATTATGGATTAGCAATAAATTCTTATGAAATGAATATGTGATATTGTAGAGAAATATATTATGTAAGCCTCAATTTTCGTCTTCTCCTATCTCTAGGAATCATAATAAAGATAATTTATAGAACAAGTTCTTGTGTTTAGGGAATGTTTTGGAAAAAGAGAATGCATATATAAACTAGAATATACTAATTAAACCTAGAAAATATATCAATTGTGTACAGTGGAATATATATCTAATCAGTTAATAATTTAAAGTTTAGGAAAGGTCAGTGTGAGTGTTTTAAAGAAAAAAGATATGAGAGGATGAAAATAAAACATATGATCTGGGAAATTTAAATAAAAATCTATTCTTTCTTACTGCTACCTGATTATTTCATTTCTCATAATATCCTGTATTAACTCATATTGATCCGTTCAATATTTTTACAGATATCCTATTGTATTGCTGTTGTATGTAGATATGTGTGTTTCTAAATAGGTTGTAAATTATATTCATTCCTTTAGTACTAACCTAGAAGCAAAAAAGGCTGCTGTTATTGTAGGTTATTATTCCTGCCCAAGAGATGACAGGAGAGGCAGAAACTATTTGGAGCTCCGTCTGAATTGCAGTTTTAAGCACATCTGATGTAGTACATGTCTGGAGGTGGCATTTCTAACCTTTTTATCAACTGGGTTCCATGGATCAGAATAAATGATAACAATAGCTCACCGCCTTCTGCTGGACAGATTTGCTACTTGAAAAACGATCTGGGCCCTATTAAGAGAAGCCACACCACCCTAATGGGGAGCAGATCACAGGCCAGGTCTCTCCGCAGCTGTATCTCTCTGTGTGAGAGGACATGACCTTGCCTGTCTTTTTCCCTGGAATCAGTTGAATGATAGACTTCTTTTCTTTCTCCGAATTGTTATAGCAAGAGGAGAGGAAGGATTGCAGATTTTTTTTCCTTTTTCTTCAGAAAAGAGACATGGCCCATTTTAACATCCCCATTATCTATGTGTCTGTCCACCAAAGCTCTATTTGAAAAGGCCCTATGGTTTCACAATGATGACAAGCCCTTTCTAATGCCACTCTCACTGTCCACAGTGTACCTGGGGCTCCATTTTCATACTTGGAATGGCAATACATTTAGTAACTGCCCCCGAACTTTCTTTACACTGACCCACCCCTCAGATTTTGCTCTGGTCTTCCCTTTCATGAATCATATCCTGTTCCTCCTTTTATGCCCACATATTGCAGTTCTCCTTCCAGACATAATTCAAATTCTGCATTCTCTCTCAAGCAATCCTTACCCATTCTGACTCACAACACTATCTCTTTCTTTCTTATTATTCTCAAGACCCAATAGAGATACTGAAACTTATTATACTATGTTCATTTATTTATGGTGTATGAATGCTAGAACATGATCTTGTTATATTTTGATTTTTTTTCATGTTTCTTCTATACCCTTTTTCATCTCCTCCATAATTACCCAATTTTTTCATTTCATCTATAATCAAAAAAATGCACACATCCGTTAAATTTTTAGGGTGTTATTTGGGTTTTTTTAGAAAACATATCTATAAATGGTATTGTGCAATATTTCTTATATTATTTCTTACCTATTGATCTACATTAAATCAGGAATATAAAATAGTTAAAGATAGATGGGTGTGTAGGGATGGGTAGATAAATAGATCAATATCAAGAGACAGCATAAGAGAGAAGAGAGATAAATAGATGGATGGATAGCAGACAGTCACAGACTCATTACAAAGCTCCAGTGAAACCAAGGTGGAAACAAAAAGCAATCAGAACCAAACTGTCATTAACTATCTAGTCCCCATTGTAAATTTCAAACAAACAAGCAAATGGAGAATCCTCAGCCAGGAAAGGCCAAGTGTTTCCAAGAAGGTTACATGATTCAAAAAAGAATGAATGAATTATGCTTTTGGTTTAACTTTTAGAGACAAGAACCATCAGACCATCTCAGGGAGAATTCTTACCTATGTTTCCAAAGAAGCTGGTGTGTGTTTCTGCCCTTGCTCCAGGTGTGAATGTAGAATTTTCACATCTGACTCTTCTCCATCCCAGGCTGAAAGAAATGTGCAATTCTGAGAGGTTCAGAAGTAAGACTGCTCCAAATATGTAAATTATTTTCAAATAGAGTGAGGAGAGGTTTACTCTTTTATGTGCCCTAAGTACTTCTGCCTTTGTGGGCCTCTTCCTCCACTTTATAAAAAAAAACAAAAACAAAAATAAAAACAGTCAACCAACAATATACATTATATTTATTGACTCTGTTGGTGTAATATTAATATACTAATCTAGGATGGATTCATTTATTATTTAGTACTGTTATAATTACTTTTCTTCTGATTTAAAATAAATAGCAATTATACATTTTCCTGGCTCCTAAAAGTGTATTCTACCTTAGGCACTGTGCCTACTATATCCAGTGGATAAACCAGCCCTGAGTGAGGGGAGGGAGAGTATTAGCTATCACTCCAACAACGTCAACAATTCACAGTATCATTTTATAGTTTGTAAAATATTTAGTCATTATCTATTTGGTAGTTCTAAAACTCTATGTAGTTGGTATTAATGGCATCAGTTTTAGAAATACTGACATTGAAATTCTGCCTGTTGTAGTGCTGTCACAACTAGAAATCAGCAGCTTGATGGTACAAAAACTCATACCAGTCTTAGTTCTTAAAGGGCCAGCGCATTCTTTTTCCCCTGTCGAAGGATCAATGTTAGATGAAGAGTTGCTTCTGTTTTATGCTTGGCCATCTCATCCTGTTATATTATGGAAAAATCAATTCTCCTTTTTGATGTGAAACAAAGGCTTTTTCTCCTGTCTCATATATGCTTGATCAGACGTACAAAATGCATATTTATTGAATATATGAAGATAAACAAAAAGAGTACTCTTAATGAGCCTAAGCTTTCATTTTTAACAACTGGCAACCACCTCTCCCCCTCCAAAAAAATGGGAGCAAAAATTGTAACTTTCCTTAAGGGAATTTTTTTTTTAATTGGATACACCTCAAAGCTTCAAATAGTATTAGTATTGGCCTATTAATGTTAAAATACTTGTATTTTATGAATACAAAAAATATTTATAAAATATCTGAACTCTGTGAGCTTTGTTGCTAAGAGAAATATTGGTAACACAAGTTTGAACATTTTTAAGAGGGTGTAAAAGTGAAGCTCTCCCTTCTGTCTGAGGGTAGTTCCCTTATTTTTGCAGAGGGAACTACATGTTGTAGAGTCTCTGGCCTTCTGTAATGCACAACACCATTCATCTGTCAAGCTCTTTCATTTGAAAATAATGAGTAGCCAAGAGTTTGAAAAACTAAATCTATTAAGAATATTTATGCAGGAAAACTATCACTAAACACCTCCATTCACTCATGTAATGAGATTGGCATCACGATAAAATTCTTGTCTTGTAAGATAATGGTCTTATGGCTTTTTCTGGCTCTTAAACCAAAGATAATTGGGTTAATCTCTGCGGGAAGTCCATCTGTTTCCAGTAAACCATTTTAATTGTGGATGACTTTATTTCAGAAATGTGGAAAAGGTCTTGCCACCCGCTTCCTGATCTTGGGAAATACAAGAATGGATATCAAAATTCAAAATGTGGATGTATAAAATAGAACTGCCACAGTGGATTTGCCAGCCCGCAAATAGTGTGATACTGGCAATATCTTATATTTGTTGAGTGCATTTCATTACGGATTTAAAAATTAAGTTTTGGCATGAGTACTTGTGCAGCTTTACTGAGATAAGGACAGAGAAATGTATCCATGTTGCAGAGGTAACATGGTATTATACACAGGCAAAGTTTTAAAATTAAGAGTATACGTTGTGTTTGCAAACCTTCTATATATGGTGCCTTGCATACAGCATTTGGTCATATATTACAGTATATTGTGGCATGTTCTAATTGTTTCGTATGTGAGAATCCAATTTGTCCAACTCTATTTTATAAGCTCACTGAAGTTAGAGACTAGGTATATGCCTTTTTCCAATCCCACGGTTGCTAGGCACATATTAAATGCTTAATACATTTTTAAATATTTATTTCTGAACAATGGATTAATTCATAATTGAGTTAGATAAGCGATAATTCTTTTTTAAAATGCAATGGAATTACATGGTGAGTTAGAAAACATTCTCAAAACACATTTGCCTTATTTTATGTATTCTTTTCATATATGCCAAAACATTGTTGAATGGAAAGAGATATATAGATAAATGTTTTTTTCCCCCTCCAGACTTAGATCTAAGCTAGTGGATTTAAATCTCAACTCTGCTAATTACTAGTGGCAATAACATGACAACATTGTCATGACGACTAAAAGAGTTCCTTGTAAGAAGTAAATAATATGTGTGTGTTATGCTTTGCTGTAGCCATTGTTAACACTTTACGATTATGGCTGTTGAGAGCGCTGTGCCTTGTAAACAAACTTTTGGTTGTGGACAAGTTGCTGGGAATGCCCTTTCTTCTTTTCATAGCTTTTGCCTATGAGATTAAGAAGCAGACTCTGCCCCCAATAAAACAGTTCTGTATCTCACTTTTTAGAGTTAGAAGAAAATTTTTGTTCTATATTCCTTCTTTTACATTTTGAAAAGTAAGATCCAGTAAAAGTGACCTGCTTGCTGTCATACCAACAAGAGCTAGATCTTCCACAGAGAGAAAAGGGAGCACATGATAAAATTTTTGGTCTCACTCATTTAGTATATATTTCATGACTTTCTACCATATGACAGACACTACACTGTAAGCAATATCAGAGATGTTTCTGCCATTCTTTGACACTTGCAACCTAGGGGACAAACCAGTCAGTACCCATTGGTACTGGTACTGGTAACACACCAGTGAAAATACAATTACAGCTGTGACCAGGACTACAAAGGGAAATGACATGGTGCTCGAAGAGCACCCATCTAGATACTCAGGAAAGACTTCTTTGAGGTAGTACTAATGGAACTGGGATTTGTGCTGGCTGTCATAGAGCCAGTGGTGTTCAAAGCAGAGCTGTTTGAAATGTTAAAGAAACAGGGAGAATTATGTGGGAAGCTTCTTTGATGGAAAGGAGCAAGGCATATTTGACAGACCAGAAGCAATCCATAGAGTGTTTAGTATAGAGATGGAGGGTGACTGCAGAGATACATAGAGCTCAGTCCATCCAGGGTTGGAGGCTAGAGCAAGGCTATGATCTTTATCCTAAAAGTTTTGTAAGACCTCTGAGGTTTTTGTTATCGTGGTCATTGTTAATGAATAAATTAATTAATAAACTTACATTGTTATAAAGTATATAATATTTCCATTTTAATTACTTTTAAGTGTATATTCCAGTAGCATTAAGTGCATTCACAATGTTGTGCAATCAACACTATCCATTTCCAGAACTTTGTTCATCATGCCAAATAGAAACTCTGTATCCATTAAATAGTAACTCTCCATTCTCTCTTTCCCTCATCCCTGATAGCCTCCATTCTACTTCTGTCTTTATGAAATTTCCTACCTTAAATTCCTCATATAAGAAGATGATACAATGTTTGTCCTTTTATGTCTGATTTATTTCACTCCATGTATTCAAGGTTCATTCATGTTTTCCATCAAGTGTTTTAAACAGAGAGGGAATAGACTCATTTTTGTTTCTGAATTTTCCTCAAGAGATAAGATGGAGAGAATATAGGAGACAGATAAAGGCAGACCTTCTGGTGTTATGGTTCTGGTAGGGTGTTATGATTCTCGTAATGAGAGATGATGTAGTCTAGATGAAGGTAGAGCAGTGGAGGGAGAGAAAAACCAGTAAGATTGAGGAGACATTTAGGAAGGAACTATTGCCTTCAATGAGCTTATTATTTAGTTGGGGGGGCATGAAATAAATATAAAGCATAATAATGCTAGTTTAGTATAACTATAGGGCTATGTACCAATGCACAAAAACAGATACTGATTTGATAGAATTGTGACTGACGATTGGCTAAGCAAAAAATAGTTCAGGTGGACAACCGGGCATAAAGTATATGGCAGAAAACAAGGCAGCATGATCCAATGTTAAATCCTGGGATTCAGAGAAGCCTCATAATAACTATAGAAGTTGTGATAAGGTAAAAATGAGTGAAAGATGGAGTAGGCAGGGAAAGCTTCATGAAGGAGGCAGGACTGAGCTGATCTCATTTGACAGGTAGGATTTGGTTATATGAAGGAAAAAGAAGAACTTACCCAGGAAAGACAAAGTCAGTACTAAGAAAATGCCAAATTAGTCCAACGCCATAATAAATCTTAAGAAATGGATGAGAATTTTTTTCAAAGAAAGAAAGGCAGTATTTTCACACATGTTAGTAAATAGTAAATAATGCAAAAGCAGAATATCAATCTAGCAAAAGATAATCCTTCTTTTGACTTCTTCCCACTATGTCCTAAAATGTTTGAGTTAGATACTCATTCATCTTGAAATGACTGCATGGGGATCAGCAGAACTCTTTTCATTTAGAGCAGCATCCCCACCTCAATATGAAGATAAGTTCCTATTTCCTAAGTTTAATAATGTATTTGAAATTCTAGAACAAATAGCCAGAAAAGAAGTGTTTTCTGTAACATGCTGGAAAACTCAAATCTGACTGTCGAGGAGCTGAATATACTTTACACTGCCAGGAAAATTGCATTAAGTATCTGGAGCAACTAATATCAGTAGGTGAAGGAGATAAGTAATGAGGCAGAAAAAGAACAAGAAGAAGACTGGATGTACAAAGCAATCTGTGGTGAGGCAAGATACTGATTTGAAATTACAGTTGATTACACTGGTAGGGGGCAAAGAAAGCAGTATTTTCTCAGATGTGAACAAGTGACATTTCAAAGCACTTTTTGTGTGTTTGAACTCAGACCTCTCATTGGGCCCACTGTGGGGAGAGAGAGAGGAGACGTCATTGCGTGAGGTCGGTTCCCTTTGTTTAGAAAAATGCGTTTCCTAAATAGATTCTCCATTTGGGGGTTGAATGATATCAGATATAAATTATCATACAGCCATAACATTTTCCTTTAGCTTTAACTAGAAGTTTCCCCAGAACTTCATTTGGCTTCACTTTTATATAGTCTTTGCCAATTAATCAGTTAGAAATTATTTCCTCAGTATATGTTAGTGTAAGCAAAACAGTGGATCAGGCAAATCACTAGGACCAAGTCCAGAAAACTGAACACAGAATACAGTATTATAAGCCAAATAAATGGTAAGAAAACAAGTGTTATGGGACTTAAAAAGTCACTGTGGACAAATGGGTTCAGGGGTGTTATGGAGCAGGTGAACCATGACTAGAGCCTCGAAGGGTTAATAACACTCCTATCAGGCACAAGGGAAAGAATGTGCTTCAGGGGGCAAGCATGTGAACAAGGAAAGTGAACCTCAGTGTTTCCAGTGGACAGTAGGAGTGAGGGTGTATTGGAACCACACAGTTCTTTCAGGAAAGTCTTGGTTGGAAGAACAGAATGAATCTCCATAAAAGGAGGATCAACTCTTAGGCTACAAAGAGAGTGTGACTTTAGCATACATACTTAAACAGGCCCTCAGTGATTTTTGAGAAAGCTGGAGATATATTAAAAGGCAGTATTTTAATAAGTTTGGCTAATGGAAAAGATGTAGGTTGGAAGAGAAGTCGAAGTAAAAGGGACAAGGTTAGAGATATTACTACTCATTTAGGAGCAGAGGAGTGATGACCTCATTTATGGTAGGCCAAGAAAAGTTAGAGGAAGGAGCAGAGACAGGCCAGCCTTCCTTCCCCTGGTGGACTCAGATAAGATGGGCTCAGTAGCCTGTGGGACACCTGCTAAAGAGCTTAGAATTTCTACGTAAAAGCCTGAAAGGACTAGGATAGGTTAAAAAAACCAACAAACAAGCAAACCAAAAATGCCCCCTGCCTGAGCAGAACTTCTGGCACTACATAATTTAATGGTCCTCCTGGATTTGTGCAAAGAAGAAGGCCTGGAGACAAAGGTAATAGAAAGTTGGAAGGCCAGGGGTGAAGTTAACAGGCCTAGGATCATTCAGTGGTGGCAGAAGACAGAGTTGTGTTTAGATCAAGGACAACAGTCACAGTAGTTCCCCAGGGTTTAATTTGTGATAGTTAAGACTGGTTTCTCGAGGCTACTTTCTCAAGGGGCCCCTGACACCTCACCAGCCCCTTTCCATGAAGTTGTCTTTCATTATTTAAGCACCTACCCAATTAAGTGTGTTAATTCCACAGAGACAGATGTTGCTGGGTTTTAGGCAACAAAATTCTTTCCAGAAAGATAGTGCTGGCTGTCAGTAGGCATGGACATTTAGGGAAACTATTCTCAACCTTCACTGCCTTTGCCTTTTAGAAACACCTTAGGTGCTTTTAAGAAGATGATAGGAGGGTGCTCCATGAGCTGATTAATTTGGAATCTTTGGGGTGGATAGTAGCATTATTATGATTTTTTTTAAATTGCCCAGGTGATTAGAGGGAATTATAAAGAGTCTAGATTGATGTTTGTTTCAGCATGAATTACTCACATCAGACTCACCTTGGGCAGATTCTTTGTGGTCTCCTGCGATGGTGTCAGTTGTCTGCATTTCTATAAAGCACTGCAATTGTGAGAGCTAGTAGCTTAGATGGATGCCCTTAAACACCCCCAAATGATAGATTCTAAACAAGGTCTGGGGAGACGGGGGGCGGGGGCTTAAAATGAGATGTGTCTCTGAGTATTTACTTCAGAATTCTGAAACAGCAAAGACAGCTTTAAAATCCTTCTCTGAAAATGTATAATGATATCACTGGGTCCTGGAGTTACATCCTGAGTAGAGGCTGGTCACTTTAACTGCAGAAGAGCTTTCTCTAAATCTGCCACATCTTTTAAATAAATGATGAATGGAATCCTTACAGTCCTGAATATATTAGTAAATTTAATCCTAAAAGTTGTACCTGACAGCATTGTCACCTGTAGACATTTACTGGACATCTCCATGTAGGCCCTGACAGTTCATGTGTATGAAACACAACCATGTGCTAAGGGATATTGGAGTCACATTAGGCAGGACAGTGAAATGCAGAAAATGTAAAACTGAAATTTTTCTAGCTTTGTATTTCAGCATTTCAGATTTGGAAACTAAGAGCAAAGATTTGGTTTATTCAGTTACTCTTTTCCATTTTATATCAGTCACATTTTCCATATCACTTCATCTAATAACCTCTGCAAATGTTGCAGGATTTTTTACCACAACACCCAGGATCTGTTGTCTCACCATTTTGAAGAATCAAGAGGTGGACACAAAATGAACAGCAGGCAAAAGTTTATTAGAGTATAAGATTAGAAAGGAAGAATAGTAAGAAAACTCTCTTTACTGAGAGGGGACATTCAATAGTTAATGCCCAAGGACTATGGGCAAAGGTCCTTGTTTTATAAGCTTCTGGTCAGCCCTCCCCCTTCCCTTCCTCTTTGTTCCTTCCCAAGTTCTACCCTTATTGGCTGGATAACTCTAGGTGCTAGGTTGTCCATTCCTGATTGGCTCATATGAGGGGTGGTCTATGGCCATACTTAGGTCTTTTATCAAATTCCTGAGGGGAAACCTGAGGGGGAGTAGCTGGGATCTGTTACATTCTTAAGAGAAACCTCACTCCTTAGGGGCTTTGCTATGGTCAGATACTCTCAGCATTGTTACAAAATAGGTGTTTTTCCTCACCCAGGGACCTCAGGCCCTAATCTTTCCCTGTCCGCCTACTGAATCATATCTTCTCCTATCATGCAAATATAACCTTGCCATAAGTAGGACAACATAACACATGACCTATCTGAATAATCATAGTTGTTTTTTTTTTTAATGTTTACTTATTTTTGAGAGAGAGAGTGTGAGCAAGGGAGAGGCAGAGAGAGAGAGAGAGAGAGAGAGAGAGAGAGAGAGAGAGAGAGATACAGAATCCAAAGCAGGTTCCAGGCTCTGAGCTGTCAGCACAGAGCTGGACACGGGGCTCGAACTCATGAATGGCAAGATCATGACCTGAGCCGAAGTCAGATGCTTAACCAACTGAGGCACCCAGGTGCCCCTGAATAATCATAGTTTTAAAAATGTATAGTTTTCATTCTAAATAAAGAGACTATCATCTAGTGATTATGGCTGGTAGTTAGCAGTCTCTGGGTATTCCTGCCTTTATTGTAGTCAAAACATTGACCCAAGAAGAGTTCTGTAATTCACTCCTTGCATTACTTTGAAATGTGTTGGCTTTATCATATTTAACATCATATATGTAATTTTCTTGCCAAGAAATCAAGGTTTTTATTCTTTCTTTCTGTTTTTTATCCACTGTTTACATTCCAGGAATAAAAACACACTGCTTTAGTGTTTTCTGTTGCCATTTTCTTTGCATATACTTTTTGGCACTGTTCAATCACCTTTGTCCTCCACAGAATTAATAAACAGTCTCCTACACTCATGAAGCCACTTAACAATCAAAAATTTTATATTTACTGCTCACTGAAATCTAAGTCATTATCATTATCATTAACCAACTGCTCCTCCAAAGCATGAACCAGTCCAGTGCATACATTGAGCAGGGAAAATAGTTTCTAGCCATGGGCAGTAGATGGTGGCCAAAAGAGTTCAGTGTAAAGGAGGACAAGACAGTTGGATACCAGACTAAGCCAAGAGAGAGTTGGTATCTACCTTTTGATTTGTGCCCCCAAAGAGGTGATATAAATCTAAGGATAATGTTTATCCAGAACTTGGTTTACCTGATTACTGGAAAACACTGCAATCATTTCAAGTTGATTTATATAATCTGGGATGATTGTACAGCCCTGTCAGCAAATTTACCAATCAGGTAAACTTCCTATCATGGGAATTAATGGGATGTAACTCCCTTTGCTTATTTATTTATTTATATTATTTATAAATAAATAAATAATAAATAAATTTATTTATAATAATAAATAAATAATAAATAAATTTATTTATAATAATAAATAAATAATAAATAAATTTATTTATATTAAGTTATTAAGTGACCCAGATCAAAAAGACATGTGTGTTTTGTTGTTTGTTATTTTTTGTTTCTGTGTTTGATTTAGTATTACTTCAGTCACTAATATTAATCTCTTTCACATAGATAACTGACAGGAAGACATTTACATAAGTATTAGGCAAGACAAAAATGTCCTACAAACTTTCCCATTCTTCTCCTCCATTCCCTCTACTCTCCTTCTCCATCTCCCTCTCTTTCTCGCCCTCTTCTGTGTGTGCCCCTCTCTCTCTCTTCCTCTCCCTCTCCTCATCTTCCCTCCCTTTAATTCCATAGCTTCCTGAAGAAGAAAAACACACACACCCTTTTTTTTTTACAGGAAGGAACTTACCTCTAATATAAATCTTTGTATAGGGCTTTGTTTTTGTTTTTGCAGAAGACATCCTCATCCAGTTCAACAAGGGCCTATGGAGACTCATGCTAAGCACTTAGCCAAGTGATGAGAGTACTCACATCAACAGGAACTGAATGCCATAGAAAAAATAAGTAGCTTTATGACTTACCTTTAACATAAAACTTACATATCCGACACCTCATGCACATCTGTTACCATACTTTTCATATTGGCATTGGTTCTGAGAAAATAGTGCTGTGTAATGGAAAGATTATTGCTTATGAATCAAAGACTGGAAAATTACCAATTTGGTTTAGGGCAAGTCATGATTTCTGTGGTTCTCAGCAGCCATGTATGTCAAGTTCAGCTGACTTGTCTATCTCATGGGGTTGTGAGTGAAGACCCCAAAACAAAAAGTAATAGAGACACTTCAAATTATTTTCAAAATAGATAAGTTATAAATAAGTAAACACACAAATGTATTTTTAAATAATAAAAGGTATAAGGGATGACTATTAATAAAGATACATTTTTGCAGTGAACAGATGAACAATCTCAATCTGCCTCTGGCAGTGCTGACTGAAAGAGATACCAAGTGTAAGCTTATGTGGAAGGTGTCCTATGAGGTGGGTGAGGGGCATCAAGAAGTGTTGACCATGTGCCTGGTCCAAGGCACAAGCAATGCAATTAGTATCACAATGAGAAGCCCACATTTTGAATATTTGCCCTAGTTTTTCTTTTCTTTTCCATTATATAATCCCTTTCAAAGAGAATACCAAAAGGCTATTTTGATGATCTGGTTAGCAGTTGGGTAACCTGAGGAATGGGCTGAATAGCTGGCTAATACCCCCTCATCACAACCCAGGTTCCAGCTTGCTAAAGAGAAATGAAAAGGACGCAAGTCACGCAGCTGGGCACTAAACGTGTAAGTATTGAACTCTCTCTGTATGCATAGTCTTCGGACTGGATGCAAGGGAAGGTATCGTAACCACTCTACATAGGGAGGATAAATTCAACCCATATATATTCCAGATATCTTCAGACACACACTACAAGAGTATGAAAATGTTTATAACTTACAAAATGAGGCTCCCTGAGTAGAGAAGAACAGACTGCCCAAGCTGGTATGAAATAGCTTGAGTGGGCAAGGAAGTAACGCTGGCTTGGGGTTTGTATGAGGATGAAGTGGTGGGGTCCAAGTGATAGGTCCTGGGTATGAACAGGACTTTAATAATTTGAGTTTTTCTGCTGGCACAAAAGGAGGGATCACCTGGCTTTTCTTAGCAGTGTGTTCTGATGTGGGGTAGAATAAGGACAAAGTAAGAGTGAGGTTTAAAAGCTGCCAGGAATCAAAGATAAATAAATTCAGTCAAACTTTATTACAGAAGTTTAAATCATGACCAAAAAGCTTTAAAATGTAATTGTTACTGTTAGCCACAGTCAAAAATTTTAAATAACAAAGGTAAAAAGTGCAGTTAATAGGGGGGCCTAGGTGGCTCAGTCAGTTAGGTTAGGTGTCGGGCTTCGGGTCATGTCATGATCTTATGGTTTGTGGGTTCGAGCCTCGCGTGGGGTTCTGTGCTGACAGCTCAGAGCCTGGAGCCTGCTTCAGATTCTGTGTTGCCCTCTCTCTCTTCCCCTCCCCCACTCATGCTCTCTCACTCTCTCTCTCTCTCTCTCTCTCTCTCTCAAAAAAAAAAACATTTAAAAAATGTTTAATAATAAAAAAGTGCAGTTACCATTAACTGGTCATAACTTGATTAATTATCAAAATACGTTTCGGATAATAGGCAATATAGGGACTTTAAAGATGGCCAAGGTATGAACTAGAGCAGTCAGGATATGTTCTAGAAAGTAAGCAAATTAGACTGGGTTTGAAACACAGTTAGAATTTGAGTTGGCTAAGAGGATAGGGGAAGATTGTTAAAGTAAAAACCTTCTCTGTCTCTACTGGAACATCCATTTTGTACCATGTTTTTTTTTTTTTTTTTTTTTTTTTTTTTTATCTAAGTGTATGCACAGAAAAATAATCATCTTTGGACAAAATTTATGACAGAATATATGGCCTACTATGCATGGAATGCTCAGACAGAGACAAAGAAAAATATTTTTTAACTTTTGAATTCAGTCATTATTATTTATATGATTGCTTCCCTTTCTTCTTCATTTATTTTCCCTTTGCACGTTTGTTTGGTGATTCTTGCAGATAGGTGGGAAGGTGGGTAGGCATAGATGTCCAAACCATAAAGCAGCTTTCCCTGGGGTCAAAGCAAATCACTGCATAAATCAACATACATGAGAATTTCACAGTCTCTGAGCCTCAGGAGGATTTTTGAAAACTGACATGCTGTAGCTTTTCAAGTCGCCTTTGTATAATTTGCAGGGTATTCTCAGCATTACTCCCTCACTACTTCCTACAGAAATGTTAGAAAACTTCAGACAGCAGCTTTTGCCTTTGAAACTTTTGGATATTTTTCCACCCACAGCTTTGTTTTTTGAACCTCGACTGGCACAAGCAGCCTTATAAACTGGATTGCCAGAGCCCAGGGATAGTGCACCCCCAGTCGGACAAATATGAAGGAGATTCTGCTGAAGAAATCTCCTGGTAGGCTCCCCCTACCCTAAAATGAGGATTTGGAAAGACTCAAAAGTCTTCTCTCTTCTCTCAAAAACTGGGCCCACAGGGCCTTGAACAATTTGTAAAACACAACAAAAGGAATCAAGATAAAAAAAATCTATATACCCTCCGGCAGGGTTTTATGCATTCATACACAATTTCAGTGGGCATTCTAGAACTCCATGGAGGGAGTTGAGCTGTGAGGAGATGCTTTCCTTGTTGTTTTGTTTTGTTTTTGAGAGAGAAGCAGTTTCATTATTTAGGTGTTAAGTTGAAAAATAAAAGTGTATTTTAAAAAATCCTAGTTTAGTTTTATTTTACATTAGATCATCAGTGGGACAGTGAGGCAAAAGTGGTAATGGTATTCAGAGAGCTAATGGGATTCAATGAGGTAATTAGCTTAGTACTCTATTGATGGGAAAGTGCTTCATTTCCCAAGTGAGAGTTTTCTACTCAGACATCAACAGCACATCCACTTTCTTCCCCTTACCTGGAAGATTGGCTCCAAGCCTATTAAAGGTCATTCAACACATATTATTGGCACTTACTATTTGCTATTGTATTTTCTAAGAATATAAATTGAATTTTAAAAAGAATTTTTGTTTGTTTGTTTGTTTTTGTCTTCAGGAAGCTCCCAATCTGGTGTGGAAAATGGATATAGGAGCAAATAATTGTAAATAGTTTGATGAATACAATAAGAAATCTGGGTTGGTGTGCATGTGGGAAAATGAAAGGGAGTCTACTAAGAAAGAAAATTTACAAAAACAATATGTCATGCACATAGGCCAGGCGGAGAGATTATTGCTGAAGAACTCACAAGCAATGAATGCTATTGCTCCATATGCTTTTTTGTCATGGGCCAAATACACATACGCACACACAACTTTAAAGGAATGGACAAATAATTATGAAAGTAATCATGTTAGAAAATAATATATTTCTACAGCATTTTTACTATTTTAAATTCTCTCTCAAAAACCTAATGTGACATTGTAGTTATTGATATTTTTGATTCATAAGGAAATAAGTTAATTGGACACAATCACAACTTAAGAATAGAGCATTCTGATTTCTAGTTTTGTAACTTTTAGTAAATATTGTTTGTAACAACTTTTGCTTCAGTGGGGAAAAGATTTTGTTAGAGTAGACACAATATAATGGCCAAGATAAAAAGCAAGGGTCTGCTTAAAGAGGTGTAAGTTTGGGTAATTTGATTAATTGGGGAGTTTAGAACAAACAATGGCCTAATCTTGGCATCCTAGTGACAAGAACATCAAATAGTTTCTGATCACATGACAAAATATACAAAGCATAATTAAACAATGAAATAATAGAACATAAAATAATAATATGCTGTAAATAAAACAAATTACAGAATCATAAGTCTAAGGCATACTTAAGGAGATCCAGTAGAGATGGAGAGACTTAAAATGAATCAGAAATGGGGAAGATTTTATTTTTTTTATTTTTATTTAAAATTTTTTTAATGTTTATTTATTTTTGAGAGACACAGAGACAGAATGCGAGTGGATTAGAAGCAGAGAGGGATCCGAAGCAGAATCCAAAGCAGGCTCCAGGCTCTGAGCCGCCAGCACAGAGCCCAACGTGGGGGTTGAACTCACAAGCTGTGAGATCATGACCTGAGCCGAAGTCAGACGCTTAACTGACTGAGCCACCCAGACGCCCCAGAAATGGGGAAAATTTTAAAGGAAGAAGAAATGAGCAAAAGGATTAATTGTATGAAGTAGGAATACTATTTTTTTTTTTTTTTCAGAAGTAGCAGGAATGGAAAGGAGCAATATATGCTGAGATTTCTAAGTGGACAAGATAGAGATAAAGGAAGCTCGTTTTTGGTGGTATAAATAGCCTTAGCAAGTTTAGAAGTTCAGACATGTTTTAAAAGTAAATGTGTAAAAGATGAGGTTTAAACCTGAGAAGATTGGAGAAGGTTTGGAATATGTAATATGAGGAATGGGACAAAAAGAGATGAATAAAATGATTGAGGAGTGGATGAAGATCTAACTCAGATTAGATAGCAAGGATGAATAATGGAACCGGTTAGTGTACTGAATATCTACAATTATACCAAACCAGGGGCAGAATATATGAGAACAGGAGATAAATGTCCTGGTTTGGAACATCGTTTCAGACGAATGTGGAAAATATTGGGTGGTGGTGAAAAGGATGATAGTGAAATGAGTGGATTTCTGAGACAGCAAATCTCAGCTTTAACATGAAATAAATTAAGTAGTTATGATGGGGATAAAATTAAGAGATTTTTTTTCGGGGCGCTTGGGTGGCGCAGTCGGTTAAGCGTCCGACTTCAGCCAGGTCACGATCTCGCGGTCCGTGAGTTCGAGCCCCGCGTCGGGCTCTGTGCTGACAGCTCAGAGCCTGGAGCCTGTTTCCGATTCTGTGTCTCCCTCTCTCTCTGCCCCTCCCCCGTTCATGCTGTGTCTCACTCTGTCCCAAAAATAAATAAACGTTGAAAAAAAAAAAAATTAAAAAAAAAGAGATTTTTTTTCAAGAGTAAAGACACTAGAAGTTTAGGGGCACCTGGGTGGCTCAGTCAGTTCAGCATCAGATTCTTGATTTTGGCTCAGGTCATGATCTCACAGTTTTGTAAGTTCAAGCCCCGTCTCAGATTCTGTGCTAACAGTGCAGAGCCTGCTTGGGATTCTCTCTTCCTCCCTCTCTCTGCCCCTCCTGCACTCTTACTCTCTCTCAAAATAAACAAAGTAAAAAAAAATGAATTTAAAAAAGACAATAGAAATTTAGGGATGGAAGTAATGAATGTATATTATAATAATATCAATATTTACAAAAAAGACAGTAAATAATATAGCCTACACAAAATATCAGCAAAAAATAGAGGGAAAAGTACTTATAAATGTGAGAAAAATTAATAGAATCATAATCATAGTGAAAAGTTTAATTTGTAATAACAGTTTAAAAGACCAAAGAGACTACATAAGTATAGAAACATAGAATTTTAATTGCATATGCACTCATTTGTTAGATGTTACCACTTGGTAGTCAACAAATAAATAGAAATGCATTATTTTGACCATATGAAAGGTTTAAAATCATGTACGTGGTCAAATTGGGAATTTCAATACATTCTTGAAAGTGGAGAACTGACAGTCTAAATTCTCTGATTATGATGTTGTCCAGATAGAAATGAACAAGATAGTAATCACCAAATGACTTTAACCACTTCTTTCTTCAAAAAACCTGGCGATTTTAAATCAAAACAAGGAAATGTATAAACTTTTAATAAAAAAATTAGAAAATCAAGATATGTAGCATTCAACATAAGCTGTTATAATAGAATAACAGTATTAACCAAAATAAAAGAATATTAATGACAATATTGAAAATTAATTGATCAATAAAATAAAAAGTATATTTGGTTAATAAAATTATTTTGTCAAAAATAAGCAGATATCTGAATATGTAGTGTGTATGTGTATCTACCTATCTAAACCACAAATTTATTTGAATTGCAAAATATTACATGTGAATTTATATTAATAAATTTGAAATGTAGGTTATTTTTCTATAAAAAATAGAAATCAACTGCCTCAAGAAGAGGTAAAAATCCTAAATGGATTTTTAAGAATATAAAAAGTTTTATTAAATAATTGGCATTTTAATGATATCTAACCCAGAAAGATTTAGAAGCAGTTCTAATTTTCTAACATATTTTATAAAACATTCAAATTATTCCAGGGCACAGAAAAAATTACAAAGATCTCATCATTTCAGATAGCTTAAAGTTAATTAATATATGTTTATATAAATATTAATATATAATCTAATATATTATCACATAATTATGCATCTTATTATTACATATATAATTATATAATTATATAACATACATAATATATATAATGTTTTTCATATACACTTAATACCTTAGAAATATTGTGGATTTAGATCCGGCCACAATAAAAGCAAATATTACAGTAAAGTGAGTCAAATGAATTTTTGGTTTGCCAGTCCATAGAAAAGTTATGTTTGTACTGTATTGTAGTCTATTAAGTTTGCAATAACATTATGTCTAAAAGAATGTACATACCTTAACTTTAAAAATACTTCATTGCTGGGGCTCCTGGGTTGCTCAGTCGGTTAAGTATCTCACTCTTGATTTCAGCTCAGATCATGACCTGGTAATCATGGCCATGTTGGGCTCTGTGCTGACAGCACGGGGAATGCTTGGGATTCTCTCTTTCCCTCTCTCTCAGCCCCTCCCCTGCTCATTCTCCCTCTCTCTCTCTCTCCAAAAATAAATAAAAAAAATACTTTATTGCTAGAAAATGCTAACCATCATCAGAGCTTTCACCACGTTGTAATCCTTTTGCTGGTGAAGGGTTTTGCCTCAATGTTGATGGCTGCTGACTGATCAGGTGATTGCTAAAGGTTGGGTGGTTGTAGTAATTTCTTAAAATAAGGCAACGATGAAGTTTCCTGCATCAATTCACTCTTTCTTTCACAAATGATTTCTCTGTAGCATTTGATGCTGTTTGATAACCACAGTACAACTTCCTTCGGAATTGGAGTCAGTCCTCTCAAACTCTGCTGCTGCTTTATCAACTGAGTTTATGTAATATTCTAAATCCTTTGTACTCATTTCAACAATCTTTAAGGCATCTTCGTCAGGAATAGTTTCCATCTCAAGAAATCACTTTCATTGTTCATCCATAAGAAGCAATTCCTTATCCATTCGAATTTTTCCATGAGGTTGCAGCAATTCAGTCACATCCTCAGGCTCTACTTCTAATTCTAGCTCTCTTGCTATTCCCACTCTACCTGCAGTTACTTCCTCCACTGAAGTCTTGAACCCCTCAAAGTTATTTATGGGGACTGGAATCAACTTCTTCCAAACTCCTATTCATGTTTATAGTTTTACCTCTTCCTATGAATCATGAATATCTTTAATGCCATCTAGAAAGGTTTTTAATTTACTTTATTTTTCCTAGGTCCATCAGAGGAATCACTGTCTATGTCAGCTGTAACCTTATGAAATATATTTCTTAAATAGTAAGACTTGAAAGTCAAAATTACCCTTTGATCCATGGGCTGAAGAATGGATGTTGCGTTAGCAGGCATGAAAACATTAGTTTTGTTGTACATCTCCATCAGGGCTCTTGTGTGACCAGATGCATTGTAAAGAAAAGTAGGACTTTGAAGGGAATCTTTTTTTCTGAGCAGTAGGTCTCAATAGTGGGCTTAAAACATTCCCATTATAACATGGTTTCATGTTATAAACAGATGTGTTGTCATCCAGGCTTTGTTGTTCCATTTGTAGATTGTAGAATGAGTATATATATTTTTTAATGTTTATTTATTTTTGCGAGAGAGAGAGAGAGAGAGAGAGAGAGAGAGAGAGAGAAAGCAAGGGAGGGGCAGAGAGAGAGGGAGACACAGAATCCGAAGCAGGCTCCAGGCTCTGAGCTGTCAGCACAGAGCCTAATGAAGGGCTCAAACCCATGAATGAGTATATTTAGAATAATTCTTAAGGGCCCAAGGTTTTTTAAAATGATAAATGAACATTGGCTTCAACTTAAATCTCACCACTGCATTAGCCCGTAACAAAAGAGTCATCCTGTCCTTTGAAGTTTGGAAGCCAGGCATTGACTTCTACTGTTTTCACCTTTGAAAATCCTAGATGGCATCTTCTTCCAGTATAAAGCTGTTTAATTTACATTAAAAATCTATTGCTTAGTATAGCCACTTTCATCAATTATCATTTTTCTAAACTTTTTGAGTATGGTTGAAAACAATGGTACATTATTTCATTAATTACTTTAACTAGATCTTTTATTTAACTTGCTGTAACTTCTACATCAGCACTTCTTGCTTCACCCTACACCTTTTTGTTATGGAGGTTTCTTTTCTTAAACCTAAGGAACCAACATTTGCTAGCTTCAAACTTTTCTTCTGCATCTTCTTCACCTCTCTTAGCCTTCATAGAATTGGAGAGAGTTATGGTCTTGCTTTGGATTAGGCTTTGGCTTAAGGGAATGTTGTGGTTGGTCTGATCTTCTGTCCAAACCACTAAAACTTTCTCCATGTAAACAATAAGGATATTTTACACTCTTATCAACTGTGTGCTCAGTGAAATAATGCTTTATTTTTTTCTTAACTTAAATCCAAGTTAGTTGACATATAGTGTGATAATGATTTCAGGATTAGAATTTAGTGATTCATCACTTACATATAACACCCAGTGCTCATTCCAACAAGTGCCTTTCTTAATGCCCATTACTCAGTAGCCCCTCCCCTCACCTAACACCCTTCTAGCAACCCTCAGTTTTTTCTCTGTATTGAAGAGTCTCTTACAGTTTGCTTCCCTCTCTGTATCTTATTTTTCCTTCCCTTCCCCTGTGTTCATCTGTTTCTTAAATTCCACATATGAGTGAAATCATATGATGTTTATCTTTCTCTGACTGACTTATTTCGCTTAGCTTAATATACTCTATTTCCATCCACGTTGTTGCAAATGGCAAGATTTCATGCTTTTTGAATGCCACATGAGAGTAATATTCATATATGTAACAGTCATACACACACACACACACACACACACACACACACGCACGCACACACATCTTCTTTATCCACTTAGCAGTTGATGGACATTTGGGTTCTTTCCATAATTTGGCTATTGTTGATAGTGGGTGCATGTGCCCCTTCAAATCATCATTTTTGTATCCTTTGGATAGATGCCTAGTAGTGTGATCACTGGGTTGTAGGGTAGTTCTATTTTTAACTTTTTGAGGAACCTCCATACTGTTTTCCAGAGTGGCTGTACCAATTTGCATCCTCACCAGTAGTACAAAAGTGTTCCCCTTTCTCCACATCCTCGCCAACGTTTATTTTTTCCTGAACTGTTAATTTTAGCCCTTCTGACAGGTGTGAGGTGGTATCACATTGTGATTTTGATTTGTATTTCCCTGATGATGAGTGAGGTTGAGCATTTTTTTCATGTGTCTGTTAGCCATCTGGGTGTCTTCTTTGGAAAAATGTCTATTTATGTCTTTTGCACATTTCTTCATTGGGTTATTTGTTTTTTGGGTGTTGAGTTTGATAAGTTCTTTATAGATTTTGGATACTAACCCTTTATCTGATATGTCATTTGCAATTATCTTCTCCCATTCTGTCGGTTGCCTTTTAGTTTTGCTGATTGCTTCCTTCAATGTGCAAAAGCGTTTTATTTTAATGAGGTCCCAGTAGTTCATTTTTTCTTGTTTCCCTTGCCTCCAGAGACATGCCAAGTAAGAAGCTGCTGTGGCCGAGGTCAGAGGTTGTTGCCTGTTTTCTCCTCTAGGACTTTGATTATTTTCTGTCTTACATTTAGGTTTTTCATCCATATTGAGTTTATTTTTATGTATGGTGTCAGAAACTGGTCCAGGTTCATTCTTCTGCATGTAGGTGTCCAGTTTTCCCAATACCATTTGATGAAGAGACTGTCTTTTTTCCAGTGGGTAGTCTTCCCTGCTTTGTCAAAGATTAGTTGACCATACATTTATGGGTCCATTTCTGGGTTCTCTATTCTGTTCCATTGATATTATGTGTCTGTTTTTTGTGACAGTAGCATACTGTCTTGATCACAGCTTTGTAATACAGCTTGAAGTTCTAATTGCTATGCCTCCAGCTTTAGTTTTCTTTTTCAATATTAATTTGGCTATTTGGGGTATTTTGTGGTTCCATACAAATTTTAGAATTGTTCGTTCTAGTTATGTGAAGAATGCTGGTGTTATTTTGATAGAGATTGCATCGAATATGTAGATTGCTTGGTAGTATTGACATTTTAACAATATTTGTTCTTCCAATCCATGAGCATGGAAGGTTTTTCCATTTCTTTGTGTCTTCTTCAATTTCTTTCATAAGCTTTCTATAGTTTTCAGCATACAGATCTTTTACCTCTTTGATTAGGTTTATTCCTAGGTATTCTATGGTTTTCAGTGACTTGTGAATGGTATCGATTCCTTGCTTTCTCTTCCTACCACTTCATTATTGGTGTATACAAATACAAACATTTCTGTATGTTGGTTTTATATCCTGCAACTTTGCTGGATTCATGGATCAGTTCTAGCAAGGATTTTTTGGTGGAATCTTTTGAGTATTCCATGTAAAATAGCATGTCATCTGTGAAGAGTGAAAGTTTGGAGTATCACTTTTAATTTCCTTCAAGAACTTTCCCTTTGCATTCACAACTTGAATAACTAGTACAAGAGGCCTAGCTTTCAGCCTATCTTGGCTTTGACATGCCTTCTTCACCGAGTTTAATTATTTCTAACTTTGGATTTAAAGTGAGAGATATGCAACTCTTCCTTTCACTTGAAATCTTAGAGGCCATTGTGGAGTTATTAATTGACCTAATTTCAATATTTTTGTGTCTTAGTGAATAGGGAGGCCTGAGGAGAGGATGAGATGGAAAACAGTCTGCCATTGGAACAGTGAGAACAAACTGAATTGTCAGTTAAGTCCTCGGTCTTATATGTGTGTGGTTTGTGGTGCTTCCAAATAATTACAATAGTAACATCAAGTTCCTTGATCAAAGATCATTATAACAAATGTAGTAATAATAGAAAAGTTTTCAATGTTGTGAGAATTAACAAAATGTGACACAGGGACACAAAGTGAGCAAATACTGTTGGAAATGGCACCAAAAGACTTGCTGGATGCAGGGTTGCCACGAACCTCAGACTATTAAAAAACAGTATCTGTGAATCACAATAAAGCAAAACACAATAAAACAAGGTATGCCTATATATATGAATACAAACACACACATCACAGAAATTTAACTGTACACCATTCTCATATATGAGAAGGAAAATATCCAAATAATAAGTAATAACTTTGGGTTTATATATCACATTATGTATCATTTTATATATATTAATATAATTTTTCAAATAACCATGAGTTTAGAGGTATAGCCATTATCATCCTCATTTTATAAGTGAGGAACTAATTCAGACACTTAGAGTGATCTTTCCCATCACTTTCAGTAGGTAAAGTTTGGAACTGGAGCCTCAATAATGTGGTTTAGAATCTGCTTTTGTTTCCAGGATGCTCAGTCCTATGATGGGCAGGGGGTGAAGGCTGCAGGCTTTATTCTTCCACAGTTGTCATGATTGGCTTAGCTGGAAATTTTCCTCCTACTGATGATATCAGTCATAATGTTGCCCAACAGATATCAGCACATTTACACTGATACAGGCTAGTATGTTTCTGATCCTAGCTGATCTGAGGAAGTATCAAAAGCAAAGTGTATAGTACAAGTTTCAAGGAGACCTATGTCAGAGTAAGAGGGAAGAAAGTTGGCTAGTGGTCATTTTACCACTGTGGTCCCATGGTATCCAGAGATTTCATAAATGGGGGAGGGTGTGGAAACAGACTGTGGGTACAGTGTGTTACTCCTTAGATGAGAATATAGTGGGGTGGCCCAATAAAATTTTGGATCAGGAATTAGAAACTTTCATTGGTGGGGCACGTGGGTGGCTCAG
Organism: Felis catus; assembly: GCF_018350175.1. NCBI lineage: Eukaryota > Metazoa > Chordata > Mammalia > Carnivora > Felidae > Felis > Felis catus. Next base: position 61,632,591 of record NC_058379.1, on the reverse strand, counting down.
TCAGCTAAGCATCTGACTCTTGATTTTGGCTCAGGTCATGATCTTACAGTTTGTAAGTTCGAGCCCTTCACTGGACTCTGTGCTGACAGCGGAGAACCTGCATGGGACTCTCTCTCCCTCTCTCTCTGCTTCTTCCCCTGCTTGCACTTTCTCTCAAAATAAATAAATAAATGATCATTTAAAAAAGAGAAACTTTTATTGGTTCATTCAAAGTATATTTATTAAACAGCCAGTATACCTTTAATTTTTTGCTGTTAATTCATGAACTATACATGTTTCTTGCCCTTGTGGAGTTGAAAACTGATAAAGGGAAATAGACTGTAAGCAAACAATTAAAAAAATACCTAATAAATTTTTGTTCTATTATTGGCTACTGTGCTGAAGGTCGGCTAATACTTGGACACTTTAAGTCATGAGATTCCTGGGAGGTCCTTCAAATTTTTCAACCTTGTATTTTCTTCTACAGAATGAAAGTAATAAATTTAGCTGTGTGATCTTATTATGGTCCTGATAAGATAATATGTATGAAAGCATATTTAGAGCAAGTAGCACCTCTGTTGATGAAAGTGATTATTATTAGTGGTATTATTTTGCAGATAATCAAGATAAATGAACCTGAAGTTTATAAATCATTATTTCAAGGTCTTGTGGTGATATTTTTTTTAAATTTTTTGTTGTTTAGGGAATAAACTAATTACTATTAACTTTGTAATATCACTATGAAATCATTAAAAGATAATTATGAGGATAAAGTAACCTTAGTTGAGCAAGCTGTATATATATATATATATATATATATATATATATATATATATATAACAAATATTAAAAGAAATATATGTTTTTATTTTGGTTCACTAGCAATTTTTGTAATTACTATTTTTATTTCTTTTGCTTTAAATTTTGGCCATTCAACAGGTAATTAATTGTTCCATGAAGAGAAGATGTGATTAGGGGCTAGAGGATGAGGGTAGAATTCAGACTAATTGCCATCTAATGTGTCCATGTAGTTCTAAAAGAATTGAAAACAGTTTTAAGAAACCCTTATTCATGTCATCTAGCACTAATTGGTAGTAAAACAATCCACATATGGAAATGAAATTAGAAACCCAGGGGAAAAAAATCAAAGCTAAAATGAAAGCAAATTGCATAGCAAACATTACTTACATTATGATATCAAATAAAGGAAAACAGTACAAGAAATGAAGCCACATGAGCAAAAAGAAATTTGATTTCTATTTGCATGTCTAAACTCCTTTTACTTAGATATGAATCTGAAGGCCTAACATTTGACCCTGCTGAATTTGCTCAGTTCCCCTTCCCCATTAGTTTAATTGAATATATCTTAAAAGCAAACATACTTTTTTTGCAAATAGTTTGATGAAAATAATTGTCTCATTATATAATTCTTTGAATATCTTAATTGCATCCTCAGATGAGAAAATGGATGTTATAATGAGGCCAAAAGGCAGAACAAGGAAAATGTAGTGTTTGTTGTTATACGGGATATTTAAGATAGATGTTGGGGCAAATTTTAAGCTATGACATTCTAGAATTTGAAGAAACTAAAACTGTACCCTTAGAAACTGACTCATTTTTGTCTCTACACAGTGTAATAAATCTTGCCTGGTGGCAAAGTGGGCTGTGCACTTCTTTTACCTCACCACCTGAGGATAAGGGCATGTTTCTAAAACTTTTGAGATAATAACATCTCACATGTACATACTATTTTGTGGAACAGAACTCCCCTTCATGCATTTTTTTTAAATGTTTTAAATCTTAAAACTGTGACATGCACAAATTTCCATAAACAAAACCAGAAAATATCAGACACTACACTAACATTATTGCTTTCCCTACACTTGAAGTTTTGTCCATAAACTGATTTACTCTTTCAGCTATTTTTTCCCTGATTCTTTTATAATCCTCACTGTTTTCCAGAAAATGTTTTTTATTAATCCCAGTTAATTAAAGACATTTTTTGTTAATATTTCCAAATTCTATTTTAAAGTAAATATATTTTTACTCTTTTGCAAAGGAAAATATGCAGATTATTAAAACCTTAGAAACATGGAAAGAATGTAATGGAGAAAAAAAAAATCCTACCTCTCCCATCCACAGCTTACCACAGGGGAAGAATTACTTTTCAAAGCCTTTTTTTCTTTTAAGTTTATTGTGTGTGGGGGGCGGGGGAAGGGAAGACTAGAGAAGCAGAGAGAGAGAGAATCCCAAGCAGGATCTGCACTGTGAGGGCAGAGACCAATGTGAGGCTCAAACTCATGAACCACAAGATCATGACCTGAGCCAAAATCTGACACTTTGTTAACCAAGCCACCAGGCGCCCCAAGAGAATTACATTTTAAAGTACTGGTGCATTTACTCTTGGAATTTTTCTGTGCATGTTTGAACACTGCTATAAGTAATGTTGGGCATATGAAGTACTTAAAAAAATAATGTCTATTTATCTTATGGAAGTTTTCCAATTTTTTAGATTTACGAGTACAGCATGAAAAAAAAAGGCTGAAAGAAGCTGTTAAACATTTTTCTTGCCCACCAAAAGTTTACTTCTATACTGAAGAATATAAGCCCAGGTCTAATGGGACATTTGAAAATTGTGTCCAAATTGTATAAGGGGCACCCTATGTTTCTTTACAACATGACTTTCTATGTATTTGAGTCCATAATATTTATTCCTCTAAAGTCTTGGTTGCAAAACTATGTACTGTGCTGCCTAGATTGCTGCAGTTAGCTCACAGGGACACTTCAGTTATTTTAAATTTTTGAGGGAAATATAACAACATCTATTAAACCCTATCAGGTTAAGGTAGTTCACAGCTTCAGGTCAAGGTAGTTCACAGCTTCAACATTAGATCACATACATATCTTTATAAAACTGAATTTTTCAGGAGATGCTGTGATAAAAAGTAAACATTGCATTATAATTATGATTACACTGTATATAAGAGTGGTTATATATCAAATCTAATTCCAGTGTTTGAAAAGTTGCACAGTATCCAACAGGTGAAAATATCCCATTAATAAATAATGGTGGTTATTTAATAGTGAAATGAAAATATCATTATTATTTTTTAAAATTTCTTCATATTATTTTTTCAGACATGTTTTAAAACACAAATACTTAAGTTATTTTAATCTAACCTCTTAATAAACAGAGCTATTAGGTATTTATTTTGATAGGGGTGTTGTAAGAAATTACTGAGATAATAGTGTGTCATTTCTGGGAAAGGTTGGGAATTTCTGGCTTAAAGCTTATATTCTAGGAATGCTTTTCAAAAAGAGTTTTTAACGTTTACTTATTTTTGAGACAGAGAGAGAGAGAGAGAGAGAGAGAGAGAGCATGAGTGGGGGAGCAACAGGGAGAGAGGGAGGCACAGAATCTGAAGCAAGCTCCAGGCTCTGAGCTATCAGCACAGAGCCTAATGTGGGGCTAGAACTCACTAGCTATGAAATCATGACCTGAACTGAAGTTGGATGTTTAACTCACTGAGCCACCCAGGTTCCCCTACTCTTCAAAATTATTAATGAATGATAATTATTTAAATATTTACACATTTAATATTTATTTTTAATCCCTTTACTTATGCAAGATAATTCAGCTGGGTATAAAATTTTTGAATTGTAAACTTTCCCTCTCATAGCACTCTAAATTAATTTTCTCTATTTTAAAACACTGAGTCAAGGGGTACATTCATAAGTCAAAAGAATATTTAATTAAAAATTTGTTTAATGTTAGTGAAACAAATGTTGAACAAATTAGAATAAAAAATTATTGAGAGGATAGAGACTATAAACTATCTCGATTAATTTCAAAATTAATAAAGATTTCTTTACAAGAGCAGGATTTATAAACCTTTAATCTGTGAATCCTCTTAAATAGTGTATAATTTTGTATGATATACATTTTTTTCTTCAAAGGAGCCACAGTGTTCATTAGTTTTCATTAGATCCATCATTAATTCTGCTTTCTACTACCAATTTTATTCCCCCCCCCCAAGTTGTATAGTTTTACAGCTGCTAAATCAACAGGTATACATTTTATTTTATTTTTAAACTCATTATATTTTGAATAAGCTCTATTTTATTTTTTCATTTCATTTATTACAAACATGTAACTGCACATTGATTTTCTTCCTGACAGTAAATGTGGAGGAAGAAACATCACAAGATAGTTTTTCTGTTAATTTAAACATTATTATTCTTCTTGTGTTGAAAGGTAAGCAGCAGTCCTGGACAATGAACGATTTTGACACAACTATTCAGTAGATATGACCATAAACAAGAAGCTTGAAGTAAAATCACAGGGAGAAGGAATCCTGTAGGCATAGGTTGTTATAGAAAAACAATTTGCTCTTCTCCGCCTTGATCTTTAAAACCAGTTTACATCCTGAGTAAGTTCTGGACACTTTGTGGTTCTGGCATTGCCTATGCTGCTGAAACTCAGCATGCTGGATTCATTGATATTCATTTAAATTACTCATTTGGGCTCCCAAGGGCCTGTACTTCAGTTTCATTTTGACTTTCAAGCATCAGTGAACCAAAAATAAAAAGCAAAGAACAGCCAAAACCATAGCATCTCATTTCATTTTGAGATTGAATTTGGGAATTTGCAACAGAAATCATCTTGACACAGAAGAATGCCCAGTATTGTCAGGAATTCCTGTAAAAGCCAAGAACCTTTTCAGGAATTGAGCCTGATGATTTGGTTGATAACATAGTAAAGAAACCAGGTAAATATCAGGTGATTATCACCTGGTTTGGGGTTTTGCTGCAAACATTTTGCAGAGCTCTAACTGTGATGTGCATTAGTCACGCTACTGGAGCAGAAAATCAATAAAATGAGGTTCCAAAAATAAAATATTCTTTTGGAATGTTGCTCTGAACTAATTAGCGATGAGTCATTTAAAAGGACTTACCTGTCATTAGGTGGCAGGGTTTGGAGGGAGGTATTTACCAAAACCAGTTTCCTGACAAAACACTTTTTGAGATTGAGGGGAAAAAAAAAGATTAAAAACTTTGATTCACAAAGTGACTTTTATTTTGACAATAAATAACACAGAAGTCACATTGCGAAATGAGAAACTTAATCATTTTTCTGTCATGTTGTTTGTCAAAATATAGAGAGGAAAAAATGATAACTCATAAATGAAAGGTAACTTTATTTCTTTTTGCTATTTGAAAGTTATAAGAAATAAAAAAAGCTTCATCTGTTGATGATTTGGGATCACATACAGACAGGATGAAAACAGATCATAGTTGCTTCTGCTTGAATTTTGTTTGAAGTTAAACTTTTTAATATGCTAAGCTCTCCAAGTAGATAAAAATCATTTTTTAATCAAACAATTCTTGTATACTGCATTTTAAAAGTAAAATTTAGCATTATAAATATATAATCTTTACATAGAGTAAGATTTCTCCCCCCACTATGTAAATTATATTATATATAAATATAAAATGAATGTTAATATATTATATAATAAGTATAAAATATTTATATATAAATATAAAAGTATGTTAAATAAATTATATTAAATTTATATACAGTTAATGGATTTAACATTAAACATGGCTTTAAATAATTTTTAGATCAGTTAGGCTCGCTTCACCTGCTTTTTTCCATGTCAGGAAATTGTCTTTCAAATGTAGAATTTCTATAAGTCTTAGAACTAATTTAAAGGGTTCCAACATATTCACTTCTAAACATTACCACTGGTAAAAGGCACAATGGTCCTGATACACAAAAATTCAGATTATTTTATTTAAACGGACTTGAAGTTGAAATGTACTTTTTAATTGTATTCAAATAATATTTGTGCTTCTAATATTTTGAGAATGTACAGCTTCTCAAAGTGAAAATGACAACAACCAGCAAGCAAACCAAGAAATGGCAATTACTCAAGAGAGTATATATCTACCTATTGTCTCCTTCTAATCACGGTTGTTCTATCCCTCTTTATTCCCCTCCAGGTCACCTTTCAAACTGATGAAAATATAAACAGCTTAACATGAATCCCCCTGTCCACCTACTCTTCTGCCATTTCCTCTCTCATTTTCCCCTATTCCATTGATGAGACGTTCCTATATTTCTCCAGAGAGAGGCTTCTGTTCTGATTCTTTATTCCAGACACTTGGAGCCTGAACTTGTTGACCATAACACCACCACATTTCCATCATCAGACTCAGTATCATGCATCCATACCCTACATGTGTGTATGCACTTCTGCTGAATCATGTCTGCATTCAGAATCACTCATCCCCTGACTCAGATGAAGAGAGGCAAAGGAAGGAATGAAGCAAATCCAGGAAAGTCATCCATAGAAAGGCCTGGGCAGAGGGAAATTTAGAGGACATTGAAAGAGGAAAGTTGCATTTAAGGAGAAAAGTTGGGGGTAGGTGGGCAATGAAGCACAGTATGATGGGGTTGGGGGTAGACAGTAGAGAAAACCATAAAATCTAAAGATATTTAAAAAAAATTTAATGTTTATTCATTTTTGAGTGACAGAGAGTAAGCAGGGAGGGGCAGAGAGACACGGAGACACAACATCTGAAGCAGGCTCCAGGCTCTGAGCTGCCAGCACAGAGCCCAATGTGGGGCTTGAACTCATGAACCGTGAGATCATGACCTGAGCTGAAGTCAGACACTTAACGACTGAGTCACCCAGACACCCCGATTCTAAAGATATTTTGATAAAACAGCTGTGGCTTCAAACTTAGAAATCATCAGGGGCACTTATCAGGCCTGAATATCAGAGCAAGCATTTTTATTATCTTCTTCAGAATATCTAATTCAGAAAATAAGTAGGACAATAGACCATATTAAAGTCACTTGCTTGTTAGTTTACAATTAAAAAAAAAAAGTGCTATTAAAAGACTTATGGGCCAACAGGAGAATGGTCAACTTTGGTTCCATATATTTTTAAAAATACTTCTTACATACCAAAACCCCACAATAAAAAGCACCACCAACCTGTTTGGGTGCAGTTAGTGGAATCAGTTTTGCAAATCAGCTTCTATCAGCTTCTATTTCTCTCTATGAAAGAGAATTTTTAGAAATTTATTTTTAAAAAGTAATTGTAAAAGAACTCCAGACATGAGAACTGACAAATTAAGAAATTATCCAATTTAATTTAACAAAATGTAGCAAAGAATCATAGAGTATGGGAAGGAAAGCAGAAAATAATGTTGTTATAAGCAAAGGGGAGACTGAATATATGAAGCATAAATTGTATCAGATGAAGGGTCCCAAAATGAACTGATGAAAAAGAGAAACTACATGAAATGTATTTGATTTTTAATTCATCATTTGATATAGGATTTTATAAAAGTTTGCTTGCAAATTAGTTTAAAGCTATTCGGGATTTAAAAAAAAAATCACTTCAACCAAGAATAGACTGAGAAAGAAAAGAGGGACTAATGCCAAATGGTAATATATGCATTTGGGAAAGGTGTGAATGTTAAATCCTGCCTTATTTAATATTTTCATGAATTAGAAATACATGAGATTGTGGATCATATTAAATTGAGGTGATTCTAATACCACAGAGACTATATAAATCTTCTGTGCTTGCAAATCTAAGCTTTTCTTTCAGCTTTCCTTCTTGGTATCTCTGATTTCATTCTAACTGGCAATGCTTTGAATAGAGGACAGTCAATGCTATGTGGAAGAAGGAACTCAGGAAACTATGGCCAGCACACATGAACTCCTTTGGGGACTCATTTCCTTATTAGTTGATAATCTAATCAATCTCTTAGGTTATCAGTATCAGTATTTTCTTGTATAAGATGGAATGAGCAATATCTTTCTTATAAAGATATTTTGTTTTAATGGTAAAATAAAAGGAATACCCAGGCTTATTTTTTAAATTGTATCCAAAAAATAGTGAGTAGTGGTATTCAACAAATATTACCTTCTCTCTCCCCCACCCCTTTTTAAAGTATGTGGCCCAACATGATCATTTTTCAGGTAGGGAAACCACAGCTCAGAGAAATGAAGACAACTCTTTGAATAAGTGTGCATAGTTGGTTACAGAGGCAAGTATATAGGACAGACAATACCCTAATTGACAGGTCAGCAGTCTTTTCACCTTACCATTCAATCTTCTGATTTTGTTTCTTGACTCTTTCCCTAAACTTTAATCCTCCCAAAAGCTCATGATGGTAAAAACAGTGTGCTGTTTTTCAACTTAGTCACTTTTAAGATCCACAGGCAGAAGGCTTTACACTCTAGATTTTTACTTCACCTGCCCATAAGGTTTATCTATCTGAATGTCCTAACTTAGGTCAAAATCACTGTTAGAAAATCTATAAAATATTTTTCCTCCAAAGTCTTGATCGTTTCCCAAAAGCTTCCATCATTGTGAATATTAACTTTATTTTGCATTGCCTGGAAGCAAATCCTTAGAGTTATTTGTGAAATCCTCTCCTTCTTTTTCAACTCATTTTTATGAAAAATTCCAGTCTATTGTTTTAATATATTTTTCCATTCATTACATTTCCATAACCACCACTGAATTCTAATCTCATCACATATTCACTTGTGTAGTAGAAATATTTTGATGCATTTTAATGGGTATGGTTTTCAATGTTGATAATTTCTTTTCATATACAGTTTTCTCTCCTAATACCTCCATCTTTTAAAACAAATGTTATTATCCATGACTGTGAGAAAGACAGGCCACCACAGAACATCACACAAATAAATGACCAAGAAAGTTAATTTCTGTCTGTTGAGCTTTAAAACCCAAATTTCAAAGACAAATAATAAATTTTAAAGAATATTTGCAAAGCAAGTTTATTTTATTTTGTTTTCTGCCCCTGAGGAAATACACTTACTTTGCTGGAATAGATCAGAAGGCATGATTCAAATGTAAGAGAAATAGGGTTCTGTTTTCAGCATGCTGGTGTCAGCTTTTAACAGACCACAGATGACAACTATAAACTAAATAACATACAAAAAGAATTACCTGAAAGCCCTGAAAAATGAGCAAAAACAGACTAATTTTGGTGATAATCTAAAGTTAGCAGAAGAGGACAGCACAGAATGAGTTTTTCATTGCCACAACTTTAGTGTTGAGGGCAGACCTCAGACGTGGAGTAATATGGCCCAGGGTGGCTAAAATTCTCAGAGAAAACCTGCTGTCTTTATGGTCTGAAGAAACAAGACAGGTTCAGGGCCAGGGTTAACATAGCTACCAGAATATTAGGGTTGGGGACTATCTTGAAGGAAGTAAACAGAAAAGCAGAGCTCCAAAGTGTATGCAAAAAGACTTTTCAAATATCTGACTAATCCCTATATCATGAATGAGCTACGAAAATTCAAAGAAACTTTTAGGTAATAGAATTTAACTAATATTTGAGTTGCCCACTCTAGGTGAGGCAGATATTGCTATTTTAGTTAACAAAGTTAATTGATTGAAAAAAACTTGTTTAAATAGTGTCTGTTTTTGAACGATTAGAGCAGAATACAGAGTCTCTACAACTAAGTAGTCATAATATCCATAATATAATCTAAAATTACTCAAAATATAAGGAATAGGAAAATATAACTCCTTCTCAAGGTTGTAAAGAATTAACAGGGGGCAGTTGTGAGATGATGATAGGATTATCAGACAAGGAAGCAGCTATGATAAAAATGCTAAGTAAGATAAAGGAAAATACATTTGTAATAAATGAAATGTAGAAAAAATATGTCAAACAGATACAAATATTTTTTAAAAGAAAAAAATATGAAATTAAATGATCACCTAGATAGGCTCAATAATAACAGTGGAGATGGGAAAGAGTCAGTGATTCTGAAGCTAAAAAAAATTATCACATTTGAATAAAATCATTGAAGAAAAGCTGAAAGCAAATGAAGAAGACCCTCAGAGTCCTGTGAGACAATATAAAAATACCTCACATAATTTAAGCTGTAGTTGCAGAAACAAAGGAAAGGGAAATAGGGCAGAAAAAGTATTTGAAGAAATAATTTCTGAAAAAATGTACAGTCTTGGTAGATGTACATTTATAGATTTAAAAAGATCAGTGAAAGGTAGACCAGATAAATAAGAATAAAGCCATGTTTAGGTACAACATAGTCAAATGGTTGTATACCTATGATAAACATAAAATACTGAAATAACCTGGGAAGAAAATGACATATTACATACAAGGAACAAGAATTAAAATGACTATATAGTTTCTCATAAGAAACTAGAAACTAGGGGGACCAGGAAGACAGTTTAACATTAATTTTAGGGGTGCCTAGGTGGCTCAGTCAGTTAAGTGTCTGACTTCGGCTCAAGTCATGATCTCACGGTTTGTGAGTTAGAGCCCCGCATCAGGCTCTGTGCTGACAGCTCTGAGCCTGGAGCCTGCTTCGGATCCTGTGTCTCCCTCTTTCTCTGCCCCTCCCTAGCTCACATTCTCTCTCTCTCTCTCTCTCTCTCTCTCTCTCTCTCTCTCTCTCTCTGTCAAAAATAAATAAACTTAAAAAATGAAATAAAATAAATAACCTTAATTTTAAAGTTCTGAAAGAAAAATAAAAACCTGTTACCCATGAATTCTATATTCAGAGATGTAGATTAGAAACAAACTGAAGATTTTTCAGGTAAAATAAAACAGACAATTTCGTAATGGCAGACTGACCCAGAAGAAGTGCTAAAAAACAAAACAAAACAAAATTCCTTAGGGTAAAAAGGAAATGATGTTGAGTGAAACTTGGATCTTCAGGACAAAATAAGAAACATTTTCTATATATAATAAATGAATATATAAACATTCATATATATGAATATGCAAATGAAGTAATATTAATTTCTATAAAATGCAAATGACTAAAGAAAAAATACTGTCTAATCCTGTTTATGGTGATATATATAAATAATGCATGTGACAAAAAATAGCATACACAATGCTAAATGGGTATTAAATCAATCTATATGGATAAAAGTTTCTGTTTTAATTAAGTAAAGTAGTAAAATACTAACTCTTAGTTTGCAAAATGTTGAGGATGTATATTTTATCACTAGAATAACCACTAAAAATATAATGGAAACAGGAGAACTGAAAAGGCAAACCTAAAAAGTTGCAATAAGATGGAATTCTTTTTTTTCTCTTTTTTTTAATGTGAAATTTATTGTCAAATTGGTTTCCATACAACACCCAGTGCTCATCCCAACAAGTGCCCTCTTCAATACTCATCACCCACCCTCCCCTCCCTCCCACCCCCCATCAACCCTCAGTTTGTTCTCAGTTTTTAAGAGCCTCTTATGGTTTGGCTCCCTCCTTCTCTGTTTTTTATTTTTTCTAAAAAGCTATTCAAACAATCTAAAAAGGCAGGAATGAACAAAGCCAACAAACAGAAAACAAACAAAAAAAACATAGACTTCAATCCAATCATAGTAATAATTACAGTACATGTTGTGGACTAAACAGTCCAATTAAAAGGCAGGATTTCTCAATATGGAGGAAAAAAGTCAACACCTAGCTGTAAAGGTTCAATTAGGAGAGATGAAATGGGGTTGGTGAGGGAGTGATTGTTGCATAGAGAATGGGTAAGGCCTGTCACAAAGAAAGACCGAATACTCTGGCATTGCTCAGGTGGGTAAATTCACTGAAGATCACTCTACCCATTGGTTAGCTTTTAACTCATTATATTTCTCTTGTATTTTGAAATCTAATATAAAGAAATGCAGCCCTGTGTGAGTAGTCAGTTGAGATAAATGTCTACAAATACAGAATAGTACAGTAATTAAGAATTGAACTCTGAAATTTGACATTTTAACCTTCCCCAATTTTGCTTTTCTATACAAAATTAGAAAATAGCAATATATTTTAGAAAGCTGTTATAAAAGTATAAGTAAATAAAACCTTTCTAAATACTTTCAAAAGTGCCAGTAAATAAAAACTTTCAATAAATATTTATTATCATCATCATCATCACTATCATTGTCATCACATTCATCAGTACCATCAACAGTATCCTTTGGGACCATGATCAATGTCACAGGAAGTTTCTGTCTACTTTGAAAGTTGCAAGTTCAGTGTTCATTAGCATGAGTTTTTCTTCTTGGTCTCTGTAAGAATATCCTCTTCTTTTTCAAGAAAACCCCATTTTGTTGAACAAATTTGAATGGACTTTGTTTTCTTGAGATCATATGATGCCTATATAAAAATCCCATTTGCTGTTCAATATGTATCCCTAAGTAAAATTAGCACATAGTTTACTTTTATTTTCTGCACATGTTATAGTCATTCTCTTGTAATCCTGTGCTGACTCCCTCCTTCTAATGAACTACTGCTTCCTCACTTTCTGTCAGTTCAGATTCTACCTTGTGCTTGCTTCAAAGGCTACATGAAATAAGTTTGTTAATCTCCATATAACATGATGTTCTATGATAAATCAACCCATTTTCTGAAATAGTTTGCAACTAAGTACACCTACACCATAATCTAGTCATTGCACATGTTCTTCCTTTTAGTGTTTTTTTGTTTGTTTGTTTGTTTGTTTAGCTGTTGTCCCTTTGTCACGCCTTATACCTCAATAATAATGAAAGTCCTCTGAAGGTCATAATTACATCTTTGAATTATCTCTCATCATTTACGCTGCATGAAATAGGTCCTGGAAAATACAGTTTGTAGTTACCCAAAAATTATTAACAAGTTACGTAGACACTGTCTCTTACTTCTGAAAGGTCTCAATACAATATAAGATGCATTAATCAACTGGATGGAGCAGAAACAGAGGGGGAAAAAACACAGTCAGGGATGTACAAACTTCAAAGGGAATGACTATCCTGTTATCTATTCCCTTGCCTTTGTAAAGATAATTACTTAAATATCTCCAAAAGATGATTAAAATCAGTACCTTTCCCATAGGTATCTGTACCTATTCTTCTTGCTTATATTTTTGTTTTTTTAATGGATAAAAATGTAAGATATTTGTTGGAAAGGAATCTTTGGGATTTATTTGCTTGTTTATTTATTAATTTGAAGCATAAATTTAAAAGATCACTTTAGTTGGACTCAAAAGTCCAGGATTTAACATAATCCTACTTGGCCACTGAATTATTATGTAAACTTAAACAATTCAATTAACTGGACAGGGCCTCAGTTTCTACATCTGGGAAGAAACAGAAATTTTAAAATCCAGCTGGACACATACTGTGCATTTGTAATATATGCTCTGGAAAATGAAGTTAGATTCTGAGATAAGTTCCTTTCCAGTTATATACAGATACCTAACACTTTCTTATCATTTGGTAAAGGAAGCATGATACTTCTACTATCAAATATTTTAAATAACTTTAGTGTCTTAATTAAGAAACTTATTCTCTGTATCTAAGAGAGCCCAAATTCAGTTCATTTGCAAAAAATATAAATAACAAATGTTTGCACTTACATGACACAATCTGAGAAGTGTACGTTATTTTGTAAGCTAATTAAGGAAGACAACAAATGACACTTATTTAAAACAGGAAATGAAAAATAAGAAATTGATTCCAGAATTGACAAATTACATTTTTTCACTCCACCATTAAAAGCCATTGACTTTTAAAATGCTGCCTTTCTATACCATGATTATCCTACCATCAGCGAAATCCAGGGACTCCTCTTTCAGGAGTTTCACAGAGAAGGCTGAGGTCATCCATGTCTTGCCATTGTGGACTGAGATTTTAGAAATAACATATCTTTGTGACGGCTGATATATATAAGGTCTATAGACGAGTTTTCAAGTATATAAGAAGGTTAAATGATCCACACAAAATTTTCAAACTCCATGAAATTAGCCTTCTGGCACAACACTTTAATCAAGGCAAAATAAGCCATAGGCACTGTAGAATTTATATATGTATGATGCTATTACATAGATGTAGATATGTATCTACGTGAGTATACATAACTGTCCTGTCTATGCATATTAGAGATGGCTTTTTGAAGAGAAACACTATCCTAATAGATCACCAAATGCAGAGCATTACTCTGCTTCCAATACACATCAATTCATTGAAAAAGGAGAGTTGGCATATACAAAAAAGGTAATGTATCAATTTTACTCAAGAGCAAGATTTTAATTAAATTATTCTATGTCTACCCAACATATCTCAAATAATCAAACATATGTAACATTCACCAAAATAGGTAAGACATTCAATATACTTTAATATCCTTGCAAATTAGAGACTGATGGTTATTACACACCAGGGCTTCATTTTGTTATTGTTTATTTGTTTGTTTTTATTTTCTTCCCCTACTGTTATAGTTAAGTGTTGGGTATTCAGTGGCTTACCTAATGGCCATTCATAATGCTGTAATTTGTCATTGATTCAAACGTTCTAGAATTAATTTTTCTTGAGTGTGCCAGTGAAAAATGTTAAGTATTTCCTTAACTATTTTTTCTCTTAAAGAACACTTCTAAACATCAACAGATGCTTTCAGCTATATCTTGTTAACTTCACCACCATCTTTTTACCTCTACTTCTAACACCCCTTGTTTAAGATATCAATAGTATTCTTTGGAATTCGATAATATTTTGTTCTTCTTTGTTGTAATCAGTCTCCTCCTTCACATTTTTTCTCATGCCTCAGTCAGAGCTATCCTTTAAAAAATATATTAGGTATGCCATTTCCCTGTTGATAACCTCTAATGGCTTCCCATCACCATAGAATAAAATCCAAAATCCTCCCTGCAGGCACCATGATCTAGTTAGTTCATGGCTAGTGTTTTCTACTACTGTCTCCTTTTTTCATTCCTATCCTATAAGGACAATGTCCTTATCTATCCAAGTATAAGCATATTCCTAATTTTGGGCCTTTGCATTCTTTGTTGTCTATTTCTCTCTCCTATTCTTACTATATTTTATTCAGGTCTTTGTTCATCTATTACCTTATCAGGAAGGCCTTATGTCACATCATATTAACAGTTTCTCCATTTCTCACCATCTGTTTTACTTGCTTTTTTTTTCCTTCATAACAATGTTCACACCCTGAAATAATATTTGATTTTTCATTTGGTCATTTATTTTATTGCCAGTAAGCTCTATAAGGTCAGGGAATGTTCTGTTTTATTTATCCCTGTATACTCAGCTCCTAATCAGTAGGTATGTGATACCTACAAATAGGTAATATCTATACCTATATAGTTAACGAACCGACTGAGCCACCCAGGACCCCTTATTTACTTTTATATGAGCTTTCTCAAACTCTTATCAATCTTGAATACATTACAGTAATAATTTTATCCATTTCTCGAATATGTTTTATTTTAATTAAAGGGAAGAGGAGCACCTGGGTGGCTCAGTTGGTTGAGTGTCCAAATTTGGCTCAGGTTATGATCTCACAATTCGTGGGTTTGAGCCCCATGTCAGGCTGTGTGCAGACAGCTCAGAGCCTGGAGCCTGGTTTGGATTCTGTGTCTCCCTGTCTCTCTGCCCCTCCCCCACTTATGCTTTGTCTCTCTCTCTCTCTCTCTCAAAAATAAATAAACATTAGAAAATTTAAGGGAAGAAAAATGTTCTATGTTTTGGGGTTTTTTTTGTAGTCCTTTATTGAAGATTTTTACATGTGCTTGAGTTTTGCAATTAATCATATACATGTTTTTTATGTTCCTAGGATTTAACCTCTATGTCAGAGAATTTTCATTTTTGCATACTCTTTTTTCACATTCAATCTGATGAAGATGATGTGGTATTTCTCTTTATTAGAAAGTTCTCCTGAAAAAAAAAAAAAGTTCTCCTGAACAACTATCTTCACTGTAAAAACAACTATCTTCATGTAAAATATAATGTCCCTCTGCCTAATCTGGGTATGAGCCCTTTCATTTATAAATATGATGACATTTATTTATTTATTTATTTATTTTAATATGAAATTTATTGACAAATTGGTTTCCATACAACACCCAGTGCTCATCCCAAAAGGTGCCCTCCTCAATACCCATCACCCACCCTCTCCTCCCTCCCACCCCCCATCAACCCTCAGTTTGTTCTCAGTTTTTAAGAGTCCCTTATGCTTTGGCTCTCTCCCACTCTAACCTGTTTTTTTTTTCCTTCCCCTCCCCCATGGGTTCCTGTTAATTTCTCAGGGTCCACATAAGAGTGAAACCATATGGTATCTGTCTTTCTCTGTATGACTTATTTCACTTAGCATCACACTCTCCAGTTCCATCCACGTTGCTACAAAAGGCCATATTTCATTTTTTCTCATTGCCACGTAGTACTCCATTGTGTATATAAACCACAATTTCTTTATCCATTCATCAGTTGATGGACATTTAGGCTCTTTCCATAATTTGGCTATTGTTGAGAGTGCTGCTATGAACATTGGGGTACAAGTGGCCCTATGCATCAGTACTCCTGTATCCCTTGGATAAATTCCTAGCAGTGCTATTGCTGGGTCATAGGGTAGGTCTATTTTTAATTTTCTGAGGAACCTCCACACTGCTTTCCAGAGTGGCTGCACCAATTTGCATTCCCACCAACAGTGCAAGAGGGTTCCCGTTTCTCCACATCCTCTCCAGCATCTATAGTCTCCTGATTTGTTCATTTTGGCCACTCTGACTGGCGTGAGGTGATACCTGAGTGTGGTTTTGATTTGTATTTCCCTGATAAGGAGCGACGCTGAACATCTTTTCATGTGCCTGTTGGCCATCCGGATGTCTTCTTTAGAGAAGTGTCTATTCATGTTTTCTGCCCATTTCTTCACTGGGTTATTTGTTTTTCGGGTGTGGAGCTGGTGAGCTCTTTATAGATTTTGGATACTAGCCCTTTGTCCGATATGTCATTTGCGAATATCTTTTCCCATTCCGTTGGTTGCCTTTTAGTTTTGTTGGTTGTTTCCTTTGCTGTGCAGAAGCTTTTTATCTTCATAAGGTCCCAGTAATTCACTTTTGCTTTTAATTCCCTTGCCTTTGGGGATGTGTCGAGTAAGAGATTGCTACGGCTGAGGTCAGAAAGGTCTTTTCCTGCTTTCTCCTCTAAGGTTTTGATGGTTTCCTGTCTCACATTTAGGTCCTTTATCCATTTTGAGTTTATTTTTGTGAATGGTGTGAGAAAGTGGTCTAGTTTCAACCTTCTGCATGTTGCTGTCCAGTTCTCCCAGCACCATTTGTTAAAGAGGCTGTCTTTTTTCCATTGGATGTTCTTTCCTGCTTTGTCAAAGATGAGTTGGCCATACGTTTGTGGGTCTAGTTCTGGGGTTTCTATTCTATTCCATTGGTCTATGTGTCTGTTTTTGTGCCAATACCATGCTGTCTTGATGATGACAGCTTTGTAGTAGAGGCTAACGTCTGGGATTGTGATGCCTCCTGCTTTGGTCTTCTTCTTCAAAATTCCTTTGGCTATTCGGGGCCTTTTGTGGTTCCATACGAATTTTAGGATTGCTTGTTCTAGTTTCGAGAAGAATGCTGGTGCAATTTTGATTGGGATTGCATTGAATGTGTAGATAGCTTTGGGTAGTATTGACATTTTGACAATATTTATTTTTCCAATCCATGAGCAGGGAATGTCTTTCCATTTCTTTAAATCTTCTTCAATTTCCTTCATAAGCTTTCTATAGTTTTCAGCATACAGATCCTTTACATCTTTGGTTAGATTTATTCCTAGGTATTTTATGCTTCTTGGTGCAATTGTGAATGGGATCAGTTTCTTTATTTGTCTTTCTGTTGCTTCATTGTTAGTGTATAAGAATGCAACTGATTTCTGTACATTGATTTTGTATCCTGCAACTTTGCTGAATTCCTGTATCAGTTCTAGCAGACTTTTGGTGGAGTCTATCGGATTTTCCATGTATAATATCATGTCATCTGCAAAAAGCGAAAGCTTGACTTCATCTTTGCCAATTTTGATGCCTTTTATTTCCTTTTGTTGTCTGATTGCTGATGCTAGAACTTCCAGCACTATGTTAAACAGCAGCGGTGAGAGTGGGCATCCTTGTCGTGTTCCTGATCTCAGGGAAAAAGCTCTCAGTTTTTCCCCGTTGAGGATGATGTTAGCTGTGGGCTTTTCATAAATGGCTTTTATGATCTTTAAGTATGTTCCTTCTATCCCGACTTTCTCAAGGGCTTTTATTAAGAAAGGGTGCTGGATTTTGTCAAAGGCCTTTTCTGCATCGATTGACAGGATCATATGGTTCTTCTCTTTTTTTTTGTTAATGTGATGTATCACGTTGATTGATTTGTGAATGTTGAACCAGCCCTGCATCCCAGGAATGAATCCCACTTGATCATGGTGAATAATTCTTTTTATATGCCGTTGAATTCGATTTGCTAGTATCTTATTGAGAATTTTTGCATCCATATTCATCAGGGATATTGGCCTGTAGTTCTCTTTTTTTACTGGGTCTCTGTCTGGTTTAGGAATCAAAGTAATACTGGCTTCATAGAATGAGTCTGGAAGTTTTCCTTCCCTTTCTATTTCTTGGAATAGCTTGAGAAGGATAGGTATTATCTCTGCTTTAAACGTCTGGTAGAACTCCCCTGGGAAGCCATCTGGTCCTGGACTCTTATTTGTTGGGAGATTTTTGATAACCGATTCAATTTCTTCGCTGGTTATGGGTCTGTTCAAGCTTTCTATTTCCTCCTGGTTGAGTTTTGGAAGAGTGTGGGTGTTCAGGAATTGGTCCATTTCTTCCAGGTTGTCCAATTTGTTGGCATATAATTTTTCATAGTATTCCCTGATAATTGTTTGTATCTCTGAGGGATTGGTTGTAATAATTCCATTTTCATTCATGATTTTATCTATTTGGGTCATTTCCCTTTTCTTTTTGAGAAGCCTGGCTAGAGGTTTGTCAATTTTGTTTATTTTTTCAAAAAACCAACTCTTGGTTTCGTTGATCTGCTCTACAGTTTTTTTAGATTCTATATTGTTTATTTCTGCTCTGATCTTTATTATTTCTCTTCTTCTGCTGGGTTTAGGCTGCCTTTGCTGTTCTGCTTCTAGTTCCTTTAGGTGTGCTGTTAGATTTTGTATTTGGGATTTTTCTTGTTTCTTGAGATAGGCCTGGATTGCAATGTATTTTCCTCTCAGGACTGCCTTCGCTGCGTCCCAAAGCGTTTGGATTGTTATATTTTCATTTTCGTTTGTTTCCATATATTTTTTAATTTCTTCTCTAATTGCCTGATTGACCCACTCATTCGTTAGTAGGGTGTTCTTTAACCTCCATGCCTTTGGAGGTTTTCCAGACTTTTTTCTGTGGTTGATTTCAAGCTTCATAGCATTGTGGTCTGAAAGTATGCATGGTATAATTTCAATTCTTGTAAACTTATGAAGGGCTGTTTTGTGACCCAGTATATGATCTATCTTGGAGAATGTTCCATGTGCACTCGAGAAGAAAGTATATTCTGTTGCTTTGGGATGCAGAGTTCTAAATATATCTGTCAAGTCCATCTGATCCAATGTGTCATTCAGGGCCCTTGTTTCTTTATTGACCGTGTGTCTAGATGATCTGTCCATTTCTGTAAGTGGGGTGTTAAAGTCCCCTGCAATTACCACATTCTTATCAATAAGGTTGCTTATGTTTATGAGTAATTGTTTTATATATTTGGGGGCTCCGGTATTCGGCGCATAGACATTTATAATTGTTAGCTCTTCCTGATGGATAGACCCTGTAACTATTATATAATGTCCTTCTTCATCTCTTGTTACAGCCTTTAATTTAAAGTCTAGTTTGTCTGATATAAGTATGGCTACTCCAGCTTTCTTTTGGCTTCCAGTCGCATGATAACTAGTTCTCCATCCCCTCACTCTCAATCTAAAGGTGTCCTCAGGTCTAAAATGAGTCTCTTGTAGACAGCAAATAGATGGGTCTTGTTTTTTTATCCATTCTGATACCCTATGTCTTTTGGTTGGCGCATTTAATCCATTTACATTCAGTGTTATTATAGAAAGATATGGGTTTAGAGTCATTGTGATGTCTGTATGTTTTATGCTTGCAGTGATGTCTCTGGGACTTTGTCTCACAGGGTCTCCCTTAGGATCTCTTGTAGGGCTGGTTTAGTGGTGACAAATTCCTTCAGTTTTTGTTTGTTTGGGAAGACCTTTATCTCTCCTTCTATTCTAAATGACAGACTTGCTGGATAAAGGATTCTCGGCTGCATATTTTTTCTGTCTAGCACCCTGAAAATCTCGTGCCAATTCTTTCTGGCCTGCCAAGTTTCAAAAGAGAGATCAGTCACGAGTCTTATAGGTCTCCCTTTATATGTGAGGGCATGTTTACCCCTTGCTGCTTTCAGAATTTTCTCTTTATCCTTGTATTTTGCCAGTTTCACTATGATATGTCGTGCAGAAGATCGATTCAAGTTACGTCTGAAGGGAGTTCTCTGTGCCTCTTGGATTTCAATGCCTTTTTCCTTCCCCAGTTCAGGGAAGTTCTCAGCTATTATTTCTTCAAGTACCCCTTCAGCACCTTTCCCTCTCTCTTCCTCCTCTGGGATACCAATTATGCGTATATTATTTCTTTTTAGTGTATCACTTAGTTCTCTAATTTTCCCCTCATACTCCTGGATTTTTTTATCTCTCTTTTTCTCAGCTTCCTCTTTTTCCATAACTTTATCTTCTAGTTCACCTATTCTCTCCTCTGCCTCTTCAAGCCGAGCTGTGGTGGTTTCCATTTTGTTATGCATTTCGTTTAAAGCGTTTTTCAGCTCCTCGTGACTGTTCCTTAGTCCCTTGATCTCTGTAGCAAGAGATTCTCTGCTGTCCTGTATACTGTTTTCAAGCCCAGCGATTAATTTTTATGACTATTATTCTAAATTCACTTTCTGTTATATTATTTAAATCCTTTTTGATCAGCTCATTAGCTGTTGTTATTTCCTGGAGATTCTTCTGAGGGGAATTCTTCCGCTTGGTCATTTTGGATAGTCCCTGGCGTGGTGAGGACCTGCAGGGCACTTCCCCTGTGCTGTGGTGTATAACTGGAGTTGGTGGGCGGGGCCGCAGTCAGACCTGATGTCTGCCCCCAGCCCACCGCTGGGGCCACAGTCAGACTGGTGTGTGCCTTCTCTTCCCCTCTCCTAGGGGCGGGATTCACTGTGGAGTGGTGTGGCCCGTCTGGGCTACTTGCACACTGCCAGGCTTGTGATGCTGGGGATCTGGCGTATTAGCTGGGGTGGGTAGGCAAGGTGCACGGGGGCAGGAGGGGCAGGCTTAGATCGCTTCTCCTTAGGTGATCCTCTTCAGGAGGGGCCCTGTGGCAGCGGGAGGGAGTCAGATCTGCTGCCGGAGGTTTGGCTCCGCAGAAGCACAGAGTTGGGTGTTTGCGCGGAGCGAGCAAGTTCCCTGGCAGGAACTGGTTCTCTTTGGGATTTTGGCTGGGGGATGGGCGGGGGAGATGGCGCTGGCGAGCGCCTTTGTTCCCCACCAAACTGAGCTCTGTCGTCAGGGGGCTCAGCAGCTCTCCCTCCCTTTGTCCTCCAGCCTTTCCGCTTTCCGAGCAGAGCTGTTAACTTATGACCTCCCAGACGCTAAGTCGCGCTTGTTGTGGGAACACAGTCCGTCAGGCCCCTCCGCTTTTGCCAGCCAGACTCGGGGGCTCTGCTTGGCTGGCGAGCCGCCCCTCCGCCCCGGCTCCCTCCCGCCAGTCCGTGGAGCGCGCACCGCCTCGCCGCCCTTCCTACCCTCTTCCGTGGGCCTCTCGTCTGCGTTTGGCTCCGGGACTCCGTTCTGCTAATCCTCTGGCGGTTTTCTGGGTTATTTAGGCAGGTGTAGGTGGAATCTAAGTGATCAGCAGGACGCACGGTGAGCCCAGCGTCCTCCTAAGCCGCCATCTTGCCCTCCACCCTTTATTTTCAATATGATGACATTTAAATCACTCTTTCCTTATCAACATTCCATGATATTTTCTTGTATCAGCAATTATTTAAATTAAAAATGGCATTTAGTTAATTGTGCCTGGTGCAGCTGCTCTTAACTTCTTAAAACAAAATAAAACAAAAACTGTAGAATCCAGTTAGGGGAAAAAATGTAAAAGTTTGTGGTAGACAGGTGGATAAGGAATATGTGACAGACACACACACACATACACACACACACAGGAATATTAAGCAGCCATTTAAAAGGATGAGTTGTACCATTTGAAATAACATGGATGGACCTAGAGGGTATTTTGCTAAGTGAAATAAGTCACTTATTACAAATTCTGTATGTTTTAACTCATATGTGTAATCTAAAAAAATACAAATATCATATGTTTTAATTCACATGTGTAATCAAAAAAAAATGATGAAACAAATGAAAAGCAGAATCAGTCCTATATATACAGAGAACAAACTTGTAGTTGCCAGAGGGGAAGAGGGTGGTGGGATGGACAAAATTGGTGAAGAGGAGTGGTAGATAAAGGTTTCCAGGTATGAAATGAACAAATCATGGGAATAAAAGACACAACATAGAGGTTATAGTCAATGATAATATAATAGCATTGTATGGTGACAGATGGTATCTATACTTGTGGTAAGCATAGCATAATGTAATAGAGAGAAGTCAAAATACTGTGTTGTACACCTGAAACTAATGTGACATTTTATGTCAACTATACTCAAATTATTTTTTTAATGTAAAGGTTTGCATTACAGATAAACACATAGAGTAGGAAATTGCTAAAGATTGAAAAACTGGATTAAGAATAATAGTTAGGGGCTACCTATGATATGTTTCTTAAATAAAGTATCTATGTCTGCCAGTAAGAAGATACAAAGTAAATTAATATTTCACAAACTCATTGTCCCTAGTCCAGAAAGGCAAGGTTTGTGCCAAACAGAAAAATTGGCAGGTGTTATTTCTGGTACTTGCTTTTCTGAGTGCCCATTGTGCTCCTCCCCTGCTGTCACCTTTTACTCTCCATTCAGAGGAAATAAGTTGAAAACCATCACAGGTAGCAGTGTGGGAAAAGAGGATAAAATATATCATCCCAGGAAATATGTAGTCCCATAAATAGATTGTTAAAGGAAATGGAGGGATATGAAAAGCCTGTTAATACTGCATGTAGGATATACCATTTTTTGCATAATTTATTGATTCAGATTGCAACAAAACATGGAAGTTAGATTAGAATATGATCCTCTGTCATTTCAGTACAACCACAGTAGATGAGTATTTGTTAGTATTTGAGAGTCTAGTAAGCAATCGTACACATCAAGAATTGTGCCAGGCAGGAATTTAAAAAGACACCAAACTAGAATCAAATTATCAATAATTCATCAGAGGCTGTGGAGGGAACCTTTACTTCTGCTTTTCCTGTCAGAAATGAGACAATGACCCCATGCTTCTATGAGAGCAGTGTCAGAGATTTTCAACTAAAACCAGTCTTTAGACATTATACAAAAATGTCCAGATTTCAACCAAAAAACCATTACTCATCATACAAAGAAAAAGGGAAATCTCAAACTGATGGGGAATTAAAAAAAAAAAACAATTAATAGATTCCAACAAAAAGATAACAAAGATTTTAGCATATCAGAAAAAGATCTTAAAGTGGTCATGATAAAAATACTTAAACAAGCAATTATGAGCATGCTTGAAAAAAAATTAAAAAAAAATAAAAGCCTCAGCAAAGAAATAGAAGATGTATATAAAAAAATGGGAATTTTAAACTGAAAATATAATAGTTTAAATAAAAAACTCAGTGTATGATCTCAACAGGATAATGGAGGCAACAGAAAGGAAAGAAAGAATGAAAGAAGTAGAAATTAAAACAACAGAAATTACCCAGTCTAAATAAGAGAAATAAAATACACTGAATAAAAATATAGATTGAGTCTCATGGACATGTGGGATTATTAAAAAATATATAATATTCATGTTATCAGAGTTTCATAAAATGAGAAGAGAGTAAGGCTGGAAACTGCATTGAAAAAATAAGGGCTGAAGCTTCCCATATTTGGCAAAAGATATAAATCTATAAGTTTCTAAATTTTCTTCAAATTTTGTTCTAAGAATTATTCAAGTTACTCACAGGAAGACAGGAAAAATAAAACAGAAAAAAAAACAGAGGGGGGAAAATAACAGAAAATAAAACAAAACAAAATGGTAAAATTAAGTCCCAAAATACAAATAATTATATTAAAGGCAAATGGTCTAAATGCACCAATTAAAAGACAGAGATTGGCAGAGTGGATTAATAAGCAAGACTTGATTATATGTGAGTTAGAGGAAACTCACTTCAAATATAAGAATATATGCAGATTGAGAGTAAAAGAATGAGAAAAGATTTGTTATGCAAACATTAATCAAAAAAAGTAAGAGTGGCTTTATTATCATCTAATAAGGTAGATAAATTTACCAGAGAAAGAGGGAAACATTATAGAATGATAATAGTGTCAGTCTACAAAGAAGATATAGCAATCCTAAATGCGTATGTTACCAGAGAACTGATTCTGAACTTGGGTTTGGCTGCTTGCTGTTGGAAAATAAGTACTTGAAAGATAAGGAAAAGTTGCTTTATTCAGGAAGATGGCAACCTGGGTAGATGATAGACTAATGTCCCAAAGACCATCCTCCCAGCCCAGGCAAAGCCAGAGTGTTTAACAGAGGAAAGAGTGGGAAATTATGGGGGCTAGAAGAAGCTGGTACTGAGGCCATTAATCCTATGTCCACATGACCCTGAAAAGACTTACTGGCATCAGTGACAGCTGTTTTCAAAAGGTTCAGGATTTATCTTCTGGGAGAGTTTGGTGCTTGACTCTTTAAAGCTAGTGGTCTGCAAAATCTCAAGGAAAGGAAGTTCTGCTACAAACCAAGTGGCTGAGGTCAGCAAGCAAGGAGTTTGGAGGAATTTAACCCTTAAGACTGGTTGGAATGCTGTTACATATACACCACAAAGAGGAAATAGCAATTCTGAATGTGTACACACCAATCAACATAGCTGCAATATATGTAAAACTAAAACTGATAGAATTAAAAGGAAAAATAGAAGAGTTCGTAATTATATACACATACACATATATGTAATATTACATTTATATCAGAATATATATGTGCATATATATATATATATATATATATAATATCAACATCTCAACAATTCAACAACAGCTCTAGAAGATCAGCAAAAATATAGGACAAAACAATATCAATTCATATTAGTATATTGGCACTTGTAGACCATCCCAACAAATTCAGAATACAAATTATTTTGAGGTGCCCACATAACATAGATCATAATAGACTGTATCATAGACCACAAAGTAAAGCTCAACAAATTTTAAAAGTCAATTTTGAATATATTTAAAGAAAAAAAATGAGTAAATGGATAAGTTCATCATGTTTTTAAGTGGAACAGTTAAATTGTATAAAGAGCAGAATTCTTCCCAGTTATTTAAAAGTGAATGGAAATTTTCACCAAAGTCAAATATATTGTGCTTTTTAAGAACATGAATGTAGAACTCCACATTTCATCTGGAAAATAAGTATGGTAGTCATTCATAGTATTTAAAAAAAAAAAACATGAAAGGAGTTAGATTCTAAATCTGACATTGCAACTTATTTCTGGTAATTTTGGAGACATTAAACATTTCTGGATTTATTCAATATAATTTATGTAATTGAATTGTCATGTATATTTTATAGTGCAATTGTGATGGTTAAAATGTAAAGAAAGTATTTAGCACAATGTCTGGCATATAGTTTTTTTTTTTTTTAATTTTTTTTCAACGTTTTTTATTTATTTTTGGGACAGAGAGAGACAGAGCATGAACGGGGGAGGGGCAGAGAGAGAGGGAGACACAGAATCGGAAACAGGCTCCAGGCTCCGAGCCATCAGCCCAGAGCCCAACGCGGGGCTCGAACTCACGGACCGCGAGATCGTGACCTGGCTGAAGTCGGACGCTTAACTGACTGTGCCACCCAGGCGCCCCTGGCATATAGTTTATGCTCAATAAATGGTACAGTTTGTTTAAGATTTTTTTTCCAAGCTGGATAACAGCAACTGGATTTTCAAAGGTTATTTTTTACAATAAATTCTTGCCCCTAGGATGAATACTGAAATTTATATTTATCTCAGACACACTCCTAATTTTGGGAAATTCATGTTATGGGCTTAATTCATGACTGTACCATCTAATTCTGCCTTCTACATATATTAATAAGACCTTTATTCTTATATAAATACTTCAAAATATAGTTTTTATGCTGAAATTATAACATACATATGAAATAACATATTAAACAAATGGGGGAAGCGTAGATATAGCTAGTTATGGGCAGCATGAGCTGGAACTTAGGGGTCTCTATTCTTAGTCTGATGTTTTCTGAAAATTTTTACTGTTCCTCAAATGAAAGTAAGAGATATATATATAGATAGATAGATAGATAGATAGATAGATAGATATAGATATATATCATACATATATATATCATACATATATATATGTATGATATATATATAATATATATGTATGTTATATATATGTTATATATATATACACACACACATATATATATATACACGCACACACATATATATATACATATATACACACACATATATATTAAAAATAATGAAAATAAAAACATAATATTATTTCTCATTTTCTTCAAAGAAAAATGTATATATGTAGGTTTATCTCCTTCTAGGCCTATTCATTCATTCTTGGAGTAGTGGACTCCTTCCACTCCTGCCTGGTTGCTAATGTAGAAATGGGTATAAGCAGGGGCACCTGGGTAGCTCAGTCATTTCAGCATCTGACTCTTGATTTCCTCTTGGGTCATCATCTCAGGGTTGTGGGATCGAGCCCCACATAGGGCTCCACTCTAGGTGTGGAGCCTGCTTGGGATTCTCTCTCTCCTCTTCCCGTCCCTGGCTCTCGCTATCTCTATCAAAAGAAAAAGAAATTGGTACAAAGATTTAGGTGATAGTTCTGAACGCAACACTTCTATTTGTTCATTAAGGAGACATCAATTCATGTACAAGTAATTGCCACCTCTGTCACAGTTAGAAAGAAAGTTATTTGTATTTCCTGTAAAATCAAACATCTCATTTAAGAGAGTGTGTCTTAAAATACATAAAAGATTCTAAGGAAAACTTCTAAAAGTCTTAAGAACTGATAAGATACTACCAACAGAAAAGATTAACTACAGAGATGCCAAATGGTATAGTTCAGTAACAGGAGTAAGAAAATGAAGAAAAAGAGGACAAGAGAATTCCTCCACCCCCACCCCATCACCATCACCAAATCCTTATTTTCTGATGAAATGAATTAAAATATTAAAAACATATCTGGCTATATTCAATACAATAATCAGGATTTGTGAAGCATAGGGACTGTTGGTGGTTACAGAAAAGCTGTTTTATAATGTGCCTTGTAATGGGCTTTAATTTTGTTCTTTTTACTTTCTTTTTGTTATTTCTCTATGATCCTGCCACACAGTAGGATACGTTTGACTGAGGGTGCCCAGAGAAGACTCAGCTCAGTTGCTGCATCCTTGGGTTTGTGAGTCTTGCTGTGGCTTCTTTCTGTGACACATTTAATATTTCTGTCCCTTTCCTCATCTTCCTTAACATGGACCCAATTAGGGATTTTTTTTTACTTAATACGAAAGGATTGGGTGTATTCTGTAGCCTGGATTCTGTCCAAATGCTGGTGGAATTTCTGTAGCATGTCTAACCAGTACAAAAAATAGAACTTTTTTCCTCACATAGGTGCTAGGAGAATTAGTTAATGTTTATGAAACACCTCAGATCCTTGGATGAAAGGGCCCTGAAGAATTCTCTCACTTGAATGTGATATTATTGTATCATATAATCCTGTGGTGAAACAGGTAGACCAAAATAGTCCTTTCATTGGTACCAAAACCAGCTTTAACTCTGTGAGGGAAGTGTAGTCTGATCAGTGTCTGGAAAAAGGCATTTACTAGGTAGGTATTTTCAGGGAAAAATTGACTGCATGCAAAAGTTGGATTGTACGATTTTCTTTCACAGGAGAATTTCCCATTTCTGTGTGCTTCCTTTCATTGGTGGATACTGTTTCTTCTCTAAATGTAAATACCAAGGACATACTCTTTTTTATTTTTCTTTCAAAATTTGATAGCAGAAAATTTTAATCATTCACATATTAGTATAAAAACTGGTAAAGTTTAAACTGACACTCTCAGATACTACACTCTTAGTAGTAATTCATACCATAAAACTCCATACCACAAAGGAAATATGCAGGTGAATGGGGAAATTCTCAAATAAGGAAGATTTTGGTTGGTTAAGGTAGTCTTGCTGCCCTCTCTAAATTCGGAATACATCATCTCCCATTACAGAAAACCAGGTAAGACAGATTTAGTGGCAGAAAAAGATAATTGGAACTTATATTTTTTCTGTCTACTAAAACAAGTTTTGACTAATTTAAGCCGGTCTTTATTTCAAATTGTAATAGATATAGATTGGGCTACTATATTTACTCATAGGAATTTGTAAAGGTAAACATAATAGACATAAATTTGTCAATAATAATAAAAATCAAACTAGGATTTATAAGCTAATTTTATCTCAGGAATGGTTCTAAGCTCTTCATCAATACTTTCTTGTTTAATTCTCATACTTACCTGAGAGGTAGGTGCTATTATTTTTATCGCTTTACAGATGAAGAAATTAAGGCACAGAAAATGGAGTGACTTGCTAGAGATGAGAGACTGGAATAATGGAAGTTAGATTTAAATTCAGGCCATTGATTTCAGAGTCCCTAGAAGTGCCTATAAGATGCTTACTGTGAAGCATCATGAAGGTCCATTTGATAACTAAGCTCTGAATATGAAGAATCATATGCACTTTGTAAAGAGGTGATTCTTGAGGAGCACATAGTTAAACAAAATATGGAAAAAGGAAATGTATTATTTTGCTCCCTATAGTCAATAGTATACATCTCTGCATTTGAAAAATAGTGGTCCCACGAAGTAGGAGCGTGGCTTCCTGCCAAATGAGAACTTTAGGTCTAACAGCAGGACAGACTGTGAGCCTGCAGACAAAAGAGGACTGTTCATGCTTGTTCTGTATTTGGGCCTGTTCCATCTTAGCCAGACACAATTGTGTCCTTGGACACAAATAGAGATTTGAAGAACTCGCAGTTGGCATTTTGTTATTGAGTGTCTAGAGAAGTTTGGTTATCTCTCCACAAGGAATCCTAGGGCTGGACTTGTGACCTTGTCACAAAGACTAAGCCTTGTGCTTCCACTGAAAGAAAATAAACAGATGTGTCTCCCCTGGTTAAATGGGGTGTAAAACAGCACTTAGGCTTGTCACTGTTCTTCCCAGTGTTCATCAGAATCTCACCACTAAATAGTGTGCTCCCAACATAAGCAGCTGCTGTCAAGGTAGGAGGTGACAGGCTCTTGGATGGCAAGACGTGTTTTTAGACGTGGAGTAGTCAAGGCACTGACATGAGTAACCTGTGGGGGAATTTAGCCATGGCAATTTTATTTTCGGGGTAATGAGTCAAAGGGAAGGGCCCACCTATGTCAGCTGGCATCCAAGAAGGAGAGACTCACAGACAGATTATACAAAAAATAAATATGTGCTTAAAGGATCTGGGAAATTTGCTTGTCTTCCTCATATACCTAATCATAGCTTGTTTGAGAATCACTGGGTACATAGATAGCAAGACCACCAATGTGATTATCAGCAGAATGGGATATTTGACCTCATATAGTCTCACCCTTTTGGCTGTATTCCCATATGTTTCAGAATAGATTGGGGAAGGTTAAACACTAACCCTGCTTTGGACAGAAGCCTCTCTGTGCCTATATACCTTAAAGGCATTATCAGACTCAGAGAAGAGAGATAATGCTTTCATTTCAGTCTCGTGAGTTTTGGGTTATGTGGGCCAACACAAAATAAAGTCCAAAATATATCAGTGACAGCAAATTCTTTTCAAAATTCTTTGGTTTCCATTCTTTGAATTAAATATTCTGAACATTTCTAGTGATTGAATTTGCCAGAAAATTTGGATTTCTGTTGCAGTATGTGCTGCATAGTGATAGGAGTAAAATGCTAACTAATGATAGCATTTGTCTAGTAGTTAAAATGTCAAAGTTGAAATTTTAGATTTTCTGTAGATATCCCACCCATGTTTAAAGTTTTGCCAATAACAGAGCAGTCCTTCAAAATCTCTGTTCCCGGGCATGGTAGAAGTATAGAAGAGAAAAGATATATAATATGGCACTGAAATGCAGGAATTTAGAGTGTAGCTATGGAGAAGTTACTCAATTACATGAAAAAATAAGAAAGAAAGGAAAAGAAAAGGAAACAATATAAATAATACTGATTTTAGGCCATAGAGCTTAGCAGTTCAGAATTTGGACCCTAAAGCAGTATTAACCACATAATAATAAAGACTTTCCACTTACTAGTCATATGTCCTTGTATAAATTACTTTGAGCCCTGGGTTTTTCATCTCAACTATAGAGTGAAGAAAACAGCATCAAAATCATGGGGTTATTGTGAATATTAAATGGAACAATGTAGGAAAGTGTTTAACCAAGCACCTGGTACATAGAACATATTCAAATGTATTAGATGTTATTGGCATTAATAGTATTATTATTTGTTAACACAAAATGTGTTATAGATATTGTGGTGCCATAATACTAAGGACAAAAACATGCTTGTAAATCCTACTTATTTTATCTATATTGTTTAAAAAAAATTAATGTTTATTTTTCAGAGGGTGAGACAGAAACAGAAACAGAGCACGAGTAGGGGAGGGGCAGAGACAGAGCAGGCTCCAGGCTCTGAGTTGTCAGCCCAGAGCCCGAGATGGGACTCGAACTCACAAACTGTGAGATCATGACCTGAGCTAAAGTACGATGCTTAATTGACTGACTGAGCCATCTTAATCTCATCAGATTGAGATGATAATAACAAATAATCTTGATAATTCTTTCTACCTCAATCTGTGTATCTAATTCAAAGTTTATAAATTCCTGTTCATATGTATTTATATTTTAGACACTGATTCTAAAATAGATACATATAGACATACCACACACCAGGTGGTGAAATGTGGAAATTCCCCCTTGTTAGGGCTTATGTCTAACATCTACTTTTTCTACAATGAACATATGTTAACATGTATTGTTTCTACTATGGGAAAACAAAACAAAATACTCTTGAAATGTTTTCCTCCTCCTCCAAATTATTACTAATGCCTTTGATCATGGTTTTTTGTTTCTTTGTTTGTTTATCATTTTTCAGCCACATTATTGGAGTAGCTCCTTTGATGACTCTCTTCCATGTAGTGATTTCCTTGAGAACTTCTAGTGGCAACTCTGTAACTGTATAATTCTGGAGAACATAGGCCTTGAACTACTCTCTATATGTAGGCTATGAACTACTCTCTTTGTATAACCTTTTGCATAACTCTAGCACAGGATATTGTATCTGTTTCTGTTTCTATGTTTGTCTCTTCTCTCCCACTGAAATAAATGAAAGAGTGGAAAGAATTTTCTCATCAAATTACAATATTTTCCCCAAAGACTATAGATATTAGGGCATATGTAAATGCAAGGCTTTATGTGTAAATTTAATTTCTTTTTTGAAGCACACATTTTTTTTTAAGTTGAAAATCCCCACCCAATAGAAGCTTGGTGGTAATAATTTACTTTTTCTATGTTTAAATTCATTTGAAAATGAAATGAAATGAAATAATTCAAAAGAAATATATCCTTTTAATGTTGAAGAAGGAAATAACCAAGATTTAACTACTTTTTCCTTATATAAACTGCCTGTTGTACTGCAGAATGTCAGCGCCTGGCATGCCTTCCTGCCAAAATGCAGAACAGATGTAGGAGGGCACCTTGGGAACCATACATTATAAAGTGTGGCTGAAGAACTATTTTCACACCTCTCCCAGCCCTGTCTTCACCTGTTTATGCAGGAAACAGACCTGTGGATTTTAGTTCCTCTGGTTCCATGCCAGTGGATTCCCAGCGGCTCCAGACAACTGCTTTCTCATTTGAAGTTCTGTTCTTTTTCTCCCAGTTTTTGGCTGACAGTTGCTCAGTTTTGGCTGCTGGCAGGATGTCAGAGGCCGCTTTGCTACAGGTTGCTTCAGTTTAAGAAGTTGGAAAAAAAACAGATTTCTAGGAATGAGAACCAGAAATAAGGATGGCATTATTTTAAAGAAGGAGACTTCTACATAGGCACATTTGGGAAGACAAGCAGACTTTAGGTTTTCCTTCATTCTCACATTTTACCATGAGCCTATCAATTAACAAAACCATACCCATCAATTAACAAAACCATACCGTGTAACAACATCTAAACAATGCCCTGTAACTAATGATTTTTCTGTTATGCATTCAGCCAAGTAATCAGATGCCCCAACAACCTCAGTCAAATGTGTTAAGTTATATTAGTTGTGTTGAAGTCTAATAATTAAAAAAGAATTAGCCATAAACCTATGTGAGTCAGAAAACTCACACTTTGATGCTTTTGGATTAGAATGAATGGAGGCCAATAATCAGATGTAAAAAAAAAATGTAGGTAGGGGTACCTGGGTGGCTCAGTCAGTTAAGCATCTGACTCTTGATTTTGGCTTAGGTCATGATCTTACTTACAGTCATTGGATTGAGCCCAGATTCAGTCCTTGTACTCACAGTGTAGAGCCTGCTTGGGATTCTCTTTTTCCCTCTCTCTGCCTCTCCCCTGCTCATTCTCTCTCAAAATAAATAAATATACATTTTTTTAAATGTAGGCTAAAATTCAATATTTCTATTCCCCATATCTTCCTTGGCATCAGGAACATTGCAGCTGCTTTCCCTGGGGTGTGGCAATTAGTGCCATAAGGGCTATGCTTAATCTCACTTTTGTAATTTTATTCCAGAGAGGCCCGCACAGGTAATTTGAATCCAGTTGGAAAAATGTCCACATTCACTTTACAGATTCTTTGGATGAAAGGGATCTGAATGATGAAACGTGTGTGTTTCTTTCTCTTTCCATCCCAGTGGAGTTAGAGTATCTCTGAGGAAACAAACAAGCAAACAAACAAACAAACAAAATGCTACTCGATTTTTATAAAGAAGGCACTGGGTGTGACTCCGCACTATGTGTCAATCTACCCTCTATGCACATGTTGAAGTCTTAAGGGACATATTATGAAGGGGTTTGGAAGAGAGGACAAGATGTCTCACGAAAGACTTATTTTTTTTATTTTGAAAGAGAGAGAAAGAGTGGAGACATGCACATGTGTTCATGTGAGTAGGGGAGACAGAGAGAGAGGGAGAAAGAGAATCCCAAGCAGGCTCCATGCTGTTAGCATGGAACCTGATGTAGGATTAGATCTAACGAATTGTGAGATCATGACCTGAGATAAAATTAAGAGTCCGAGGCTTAACTGACTGAGCCCAGGTGCCTCTTGATTTTTTTTTTTAATGTTCATGTACAGAGACTGAGTTGATGAAGTGTCAAAAATTTACAAGGACAAGATTAGAGATCTTCTAGGATTGAAGGTTAATATTATAAGCCATCCTGATAATGTTCCTTGGTCCTCCCTGTATCGCATGGATATCTGACTTAGGGAAAGTGGTTTGGGAAGTTAATCTGATATTGGCACTTCTGACACTGGGAACTATTGCCCCAACTTTAGGTTTAAAACTTTCCTATATTTCCTAAACATTGGAGGCAATTTCTCAGCATAATAAAATATTTACTATTATGTGGCCATGGATATGTCTTAGAATGTGGGTGTGTTAGGATCTAGCTGTCCTTCAAATGTGAGTGTTTTTAGAACATGTTGAGTGTCTGGGGGTAGAGTGTTACACTAGTCTCTGAAAGAATACTAGTCTAGACCAAAGATTAACAAACTTTTTTTTTTTCTGTAAGGAGAGAATAAATATATTTTACATCAGTCATGGATAGGCTTACTAGTGTTTATTTAAATTCTGTAATCCTAAAAGGCAGTGTCATTATAAGTTCTCCTCTGTTAAGTTGTTCCCTTTCCTGGTAAGTATCCCTCACTAGGAGAGGAGGGTACATTTTTGCTGAGAAGAGTAGGAGGAAAAGTTCTAGAAGAGGGGTATGGAAAATCAAAGACTTCTGAAATTTTAGGTGATGATTAAATAGACTTGAAAGTACCTTAATATGAAAAGTTTGTGTAATTGTTAAATTCTCTATTTTACCCATTCCAGATTGGGGCCTGTGAGCCTCAGAATTTGATGATTGTGTTGTTTAAGAAAAACATGTATGACAATTCTTGGAAATACATTGGCTTTCTGTTTTCATTATGGGCAAATATGGAGCTCTTTTTAGGCTAAAAATCTAACTTATAACTCCAAGCAAATATTGTGTCCGGGTACATTTATTTTTGATAAAAATGAATGTCAATTTAATTGCAAATGAGGCACTCTCCTTAGACTCATGGCAAATTGCAATCCTGGCCCTCAGTGCTGAAAGTTTGGGTTTTCGTGCTGGATTTTCCTGACCTGGTTTAGAAAATAATGTTCTGAGTTTCACCCAGCAATATTTAAAAAGGCATCCTGTGCAGATGGTTTTATGGAGATGTGAATGAAAATGAGTTGAAGACGTCTCAAAGCAGCTGTAGTCTCTCATTCAGAGCAACCAAAGACATCAGAGACGCTGCATGAAAACAGAGGACTTGGCCATCTTCCTTATCAGGGAGCTAAGTTTCCTATCAATGAAAAGAGCTTCTTTCTTTTAACGTGATCAAGATGGGTCCCTTAGGGTCAAAGATGAAGTACGTTAGCGGAGAGATTAAAACCTACCTTCTGCCCATCTATATTTAACCTGACCTGAAAGATTAAGAAGATTTTAGACTCTAGTGAGCTGACTCATTCTTATTCTTTCTCTCTCTCTCTCTCTCTCTCTCTCTCTCTCTCTCTCTCTCTCTCTCCATGAACACTGAATTTATCATTTAAATGTTAAAAAGGGAAACCAGATGCTATAGTTATTAACTTTTGGAATCAACTATAATCTTCCTATTAAATTCTTCCATCCAGGTACGGGCAATTATTTGCTTGATCTAAAGGTGCAGAAAATGCAGGCACACAGGGTTTCAGAAAGTCCACTTTAATAAGACAGGTGGGTAACTAATAATGTGGAAAATTACCTGCAGATTGAGGATATTGGGAATGACTAATGGCCAAAACTAAGCGAGTAAATTAGTTGCAAAATGATACCATTTGCAATAGTTGTGTGAACGGGGGATGAGAAGGCACAGTGGCATGTGGCAGTGAGCAGAACTAAGCAGAGTTTGAATGTAGCCCAGACGCAGAAAAGCATGCCATCAACTTACGCCTTCCCCAAACCCCCACCCCTGCCCTGTGCCTGCCTCAGGCCTTCATTTATTTATTTATTTTTGCTCATCTGTGCTGTGAATGTAAGGTCTAATAGCGCTGGCTCTGGAGTCTAGTTAGCTTTGTGAAGTCTAACACAAGGCCATCACCAAGGTCAAAACCATCAGTTACAAACTTGAATTTGTCTTACAAATCCAGTAGACTTCAGACACTCAAATATGGTCAATATTTGTAGGAAAAAAATGGAGTGGGCTTTGAAAAAGTTTTTTAAAAATTAAGTTTGTTACTAGCTGGCAATGTGTTGGTATTATCCTCCTAGACAAGGTAGTTGAGCCAATATAACATGAAAAACTTGTTCAAAGACATTTTGGAATGACAAGAAGTCTAAACACAAGCAGTCTCTTAAAGTTGATATAGTTGTTTTATGTGTTGGTGTTTCTCTTTTCCTTGAAGAATTATTAATAAATTGATAGTGTCTCTTAAATTCTGTGATGCCTTAAGGTAGATAAGACACTTATCTATTGATATCAGATCCATTTTAAAATAGACTTGCAAAGCTATCTATATTTCCTTCTCCCAGAACCTCTTTAGATATCATCTCATACTAGCAGTTCAAAGCTGGTAACTACTAACATCTCAGTTCATTGCCTAAAGTTGTCTCAATGACAAGATGACAATTGAGGCAACGTTAATCAATAAAATTGTACTATTACTATTTTTTCTATAAACTGTATGAATATAAGAAGTTCTCAGATCTACTGTTCTTGCTACTGAAGTGGTAATAATTTGGAAAAGAGGCTAATTGACTACCTAATCCGTCTTTCTACTAAACATGTAGTGAAAAGTTACCTTGTCCTGTCCCATGATAGTAGGGGAGGGTACTGTGTTTAAGTGTTTAAGAGAATTATAAAGCAAGATATCTGTCCTAATACTCATAAAACTAAGATGCTTAATTGTGTAAACAATGTGTCTTTAAGTACTATGTAGTGTAATATATTCCCCTAAGTCACATGATAGGAGATTTAATCTCTTTTTCCATAGCTAGGGTAAAAATATGAAACACATAATTACCTTCCTTATGCCATAACTATCAAAAAATGTTTTAGTTATTTATGTGTACAAGAAAGTAATCAACCTTACATTCAAGGCGCAGAATGCACATACATGTATTTTGACTGTTTAACTAAACGGTTTAAAACTTCCTTGTGTTGACTTTACTCGAAGACACTGTCTTCCCTCCAAGTCAATTGATCTGTGTCTATCCAATAAAAGAGTCACATAATTCCCTGAGTGTTTTGATGACCAAATCATTCATGGACTTCTGAAAAGTGGCATGAAAGACCTAACATCACAACTCTAAGAACCAGGGATTAATCTCCTTTTCACTTTTTCTTCCACCATATTTTGGGATGCTGGTGGGCAAAGAAGAAGAGCTATTTTTATGCAAAAATGTACTCTTTCATATTTTTAGGATTGTAACAAAAGTCATAGTCCTCGAGGACCGGAGCCTGAGAGGACAAAAACTGCTAATGCTTCTGTAAGTTGGGCATGGACGTCTCAGTTTGGTAGGGCATTTTAAGTGTCACAGTGAGCATTATGGGAAGCAAAACTGCAACTTCATTAGCAGTTACCATATCGAATGTAATGCCATTAATGTACTTCTAGTCCACCTATTTGTTGTGAAGTCAAATCTTTTCCCTGTGTAGGGTATATACAATGGTGATGCATAATAAATAGATGAGACAGATGCAAGAATGATAACTCACATTTGGAAATGCTTCTGATTTGTTAGAGGACTTTGACATTTATTATCTAACTTATCCCATTTTTCACTTTCAGTGTTCCAATATTCAAAGCAGTCCCTTCCCTTGCCTTTTTCCTTGTTTTAGTTAGTCATGCTTAAACCCTGGCAGCCATGTTGATTAGTTCTCAAGTTCTATTTTTTCTGCCTATACAATGTTTCTTATACCTGGAATTATGTTTCTATTTTTACAGCTATTATTCCTTTTATTACTATAAAATTTTCCTGAGTCTTCTCTCATTATTATTCACTCATTTAACAACAACAACAAAAATATCTTAAGAGGATAGAACTTATTTTCAGCAGGGTGATTGTCCTACTCCAAAATAGTACACCTTCATTGTCTATAAAGTTCGTATTACTAGTCAATCTCTGAAAGTAGGTGGAATCAACCTTTCAGGAATTATACCTCCATCATTTTCTACCTAAATCATCTGATTCAGGGTTGAAACTGAATTTTAAGGTATATGTACTCTTTTCTATGTTTCTTTACTCCTTTTTCTCTGTCTCCAATACCTGTGTTATTGGACTTATTTATAATTTCCAAAGAAGTAGTGAGTGACACTAAAAATGGTCTCTTTCTCTACCTGACATTGGCAGGTGTAAACATGTACGTGAATCATTCCTCAGATTCCCAATAAGGGTCCAGAGGTGAGTTAAACTCACTGCCACTCTGGTAATTTTGATTGGTATTGTAAGCCAAATGGAACTAAAAGAAATATAATCAGTTGCAATGGCATATACTCTGCAAGTGGGGTATAGAGCAGCACTCTGCCACTTTCTTAGTCTTTTACCTTCATATCTTAACACAGAGGACACAATGTTTTTCCACGATAAGCCAATGGATAATATTATAACAAGCAATCAATTTTAGCTAGGTAAAGAAAAGTTTTGTTTGTTTTGAGGAATATGAGATTTCAAGATGAATGGGGTTTACTGGTTCTACTACAGGGAACCTGACATGATGAGATAGGGACCCTGAGAAGATTAAATAAAAAGAGAGAGTAGCCTACCTAAGGAAGGATGAAGGCCCAGAGCACTTATGGGAAGCAAATGCTAAGTGAAAATGGAGGAGGAGGCTGATGGGAATAGTAGATTTTTTTTTTCTCAACATAATCTCCACTTTAAGAGATCTGTCTAGTAATTATGTCTTAAATGGTATTTCCAGGTCTTGACTCTGTGGGCTTGTTGTGGCTACTTTATATACACAAGATAAACTCCTGAATGAAATTTGCCTCACTCTCAAGACTGATGATACCACACATGCACAAATACACACATATCCCAAGAAAGTATGAAAAGGTTTATTTCCCACATAATGAGGCTTTCTGGGGAGAACAAAGTGGCTCTCAACAAGATATGAAAATTGAGAGATCAAAAAAATTTGGTTTTAGGTTTTGGTGTTGTTTAGGAAAAGTGAGCTGGGATGAGGGTTTATGAGAATGTGCAGAAGATTGCATGATTTTAACTTCCAACCTGTGCCAAAGAAGGGAGTGCCTAGACTTCTACATCAGCTTGCCCAAATGTGGTACATAAGGGGAAAGGGAAGAGTGAAGCGTAATAACTGTCAGCAGGAAAACATCAGAAAAGGGAGCCAGACTCTTTATTACAGAAACATAGCTGTCTGGCAGTGGAATATCAAAGGTGGGAGGCTGGTGGTGCAAGTGGTCCACCCCAAAGGGGAGAAACATTTTATCATGGATATTGTTTCAGATTGCTGGTGGATGCTGGTGATAAAAAGCACATCGATTTTTAATTATGCTTTTATTATTTAAAAAAAATTTTTTTGGAAAGAGAGTACTCCCTTACTGTCTGCACAGTGTACACTCCCATAGCATTCTCTCCCCACTACCTCAGTATCCCAGTTGTAGCTAGAGGAATACAAAATCTCTGTGTCTTTTATTCTACAAAAACAGTTTCCCATTATTTCTAAGGTTGAGACACTCAGAATTGATCCCCGAGGTGGTTTGAGTTTTCAGAGGGTGTTGGCAGAGCATTGGGGTAGATTTCCAAAATAGATGTTACAGACTCTGCAAAAGCATCCATCTTCCATTCATTCTGAGGTAATATCCCTCATTTGCAAAGCCTGACAGAAATTTGTTCTTATCTTATAGAAACTGTCATACCTTTTATTATATTATAGTTATTTTTGTGACTTTAATTTTTTGGTAAACTTTTGGGATAATTTTACATTTCTAGAAGAGTGCAAAAGCAGTACACAGAGTTCCTATATAACCCTTACCTCATTTCCCTAATGTCAAACGTTGACAGTACTATGGTATTTTATCAAAACTAGGAAACCATTATTGGTGTATTAAACTTCAGACTTTATTTTATTTTACCAGTTTTTTTTTTTCACTTTTGCCTTTTAGAAAATATTCTCTTGCGGCATCCAAACCAGAATACCACATTGCATTTATTCATCATTTCTCCTTAGTCTCCTCGGGTCTGTGACAGTTTCTCAATCTTTCCTTGTTTTCTGTGACCTTGACAATTTGAGGAGAACTCGTCAGATATTTTATAGAATGTCTTTCAATTTCAGTTTGTCTGATACAGTTCTCATGGTTAGGCTCAAGTTACGGAGTTTTGGGAGGAATATGATAGACGTGAAGTGCCTTTTTCATCATGTCATATCAGAGGATGCTAGTTTTTGTTTGTTATAATATCTCTTATGCTAGACTATACAAAAGCTCTTCAAGGTAAGAAGGAAGAATGTCTTTTTCATTTTTTTATTATTCTGTACTGGTTAATAAAATGTTTTCTAGATAGCAGGTACTGAATATGTATTTACTGAATTAATTAAAAATGAATAAATTCTTATAGTATTCACTATTTGGAGGGAAGAGAAGGGAATATAATATTTTAATTAGAGTCAAGAAAAGGGAGGCCCATGTCATAAAGTTGGTAATTAATCCAGTTAGGACAAGAAAACAGATTTTTATGACTTTCATTTTTGTGCCAAAACTAATGAATCAGACTGCTTTCTATTAATATTTGGTATGCCTAGATTCTCAAATCCCAGAGTTTTCTCTTAGAAATAAATTGATCTGGGGCGCCTGGGCAGCTCAGTTGGTTAAGGATCTGACTCTTGATTTTGGCTGAGGTCATGATCCCATAGTTTGGAGTTCAGGCCCTGGGTCAGGCTCTGTGCTGACAGCACGGAGCCTGCTTGGGATTCTCTGTCTCCCTCTCTGTGTCCCTCCCTTGCTTGCTCTCTGTCTCAAAATAAATAAATAAACTTTTTTTTTTTTTTAAGAAGAAAGGAATTGATTCATTTTCTGTTCAGGGAAATCTCAAAAATGCAGGGAAGCTAAGCTAATCTTCAGGACAATTTGAAAAGTTAGGAAACTATTATGTTAGCTAATGTGGTATACTGCTCAGATACACTCAGTTAAAATCAGCTTCATGATATAACATTAAGTGAGGGTTTCAAGATTTCTACTTGTCCAGGAGGAGTAGATATTTGTGACCCTTGAATCTTTTTACTTTTTCTGACTTTACATTATAGTTAGCTGCTTCCTCTGCTTACACATTGTTTGCCCAGAGTCAGGATTGAGACACATCTGGTCTCCTAAGGGATTCAGAATTTGGGGGTCCAGTATTTACTTTTCTAGTCCTTAGCATACCAGTGTTCCCTGACAACAAGACATTTATATGTGGTTATTCTTTGAACCCATCTGGTAGGAACCAGAAAACTAAAATAAAATCTCATTCAAGAAGCAGACACATGGATAAGAAACGCTGCCGTGAACATGCATTTCTTGAAACACTTGCTGTAATTCCCTCAAGTCCTATAACCTTTCCTGACATCAGTGAAAATTATTAGTTTTGTTCTCTGCTGTCATGTATCATGGTTACCTCTAATTGAAATGGAGGTGTTCCGAATAGCACAATAAGTTAAGAATCTTGCCAAGTGCCTCATTTGGATAATTTATAGTAGGATTCCAGGCTGATGAGTTCAGAGCCCATGAGTCCCCAGAGTCCTTAATCTTTGATCATATTTTGTGGTGGGACAATGCTTGATGAGAGTGGAGTTTGAAGATAACTGCTCCCTGCAAATGTATTTATCAAATACCAATGTTCCCAGCAAAGTGATTTGAGATGGGGATTACCTATCACTGGAAATGAACCACAAGGAGTATCTTAATTTGAGGAAAGTACAGGCTTGATACTTTTTAATAAATTCCTGATATTGAATGCAACGTACCACAGCTCTCAAGTTTAAATGACTTTTTTCATCAGAGACGTGTAGAAAGTGGAAAAAGAGCTAAGAAAGAAATGAAGGAATTAACATCTTTGGAAAAGATTCTGCTGAGAAGTGGCAATGATAAAGGTAAAAAAAAAATGTCATTCTGGATCATGTTGGGGCACATTTCTAGTCCACTGCCAACGTGCTTCTCCAGGAGTCTTCAAAATGTGGCATACCAAGCCTAGGAAATTTGTAACATGATCCATTAGGGCATAAAAATAAATTATTAAAACTTACTAGATAGATCTAAATAATATTTAGATTAATATTTAATAAATATTAATATTTATCGACATAGATAAATCTAAATCTATCAATACTTATCTATTTACACAAATCTTAGTGTAAAATATTATACACATTATAAAACAGATCCCCCAAAACTGGAGTGAGAAAAAAATGAACTAGTAAGTTTTAATAATTTATTTTTAAGCCTTAATGGATTGTGTTACAAATTTCCTAAATCTATCTATCTATCTATCTATCTATCTATCTATCTATCTATCTATCTATCGGGAGTGCATGCAGCAGTTTTTAAAAACTGAGATACATATGTGATGAGGAAATTTTGATGAACACTGGCAGACTAAACCAGTATGATTTGTGAGCATGTGAGACTGTTCTTGATAATGGGAATACCTTTGTAAATATTCATGTTTTCTGTCATTTATCTATGGTTACTTACCATACATGGATATACCTGAAAGTTTTTTAAATCTGTGTTTTGATCATATATGAATCATATATGACTTCTTGGACTGAGTTTTACATGCTTATTAGACCCTGAAATGTAGTACTTCCATCATCTACTATATTTTTATTTCAAGATTTAGTGCTTCTTCCCATTCTAGTAGTCTGGTTTGATTGAAATTTCCAGGCTTTTTTTCTTCTGTTACTTTTTTAATTTGATGAATGATGAGCATAAACCCTTTTTAAGATAATTAGTTCTCATATTATCAGTGATTCTCCATTTGATATTTGACACTTAACCTTGTTTGAACTTCCTAGAGGTATATTAACCAGAATGTTTTACTGTATTAGATATATAGATATATATAAAGCATTGGTTTAACAATGTATATCACTATTAGTGTTTAGATAGTATGACATTTATTTATTCATTCATTTAACATATTTATTGAATGTCCAGTAGATGCTATAAATGTGCTAAGACATGATTATTGACTTCATACAAGATATAGGTTGATAAGGGAGAAATATGCCTTTCCTTTCATCAACTGTGATAAAAGCTATGAAGCAGAGACACAAAGTGGAAAGCCTGATTGAGTTTAGAGGTCAAGAAAGGTTTCTAATGGAAATTCTTACACCCGAATGATGAAGATGATGATGCTCAAATGATGATAAACAATGGTACTGAATGTGATGATAATGTATATTTTTATTGAGTGCTTATGAGTATCAAGCACTCTTCTGAGCACTTTCTGTGAATTCATCCATTTAATTCTCATAATAAGCCTAAAAACTAGTTAGTATTATTATTCTGATATTTTGAGTGAGGAGATTAAAAAACAAAATGTAATAATTTGTAGTTGTACAGCTATCAAATGGTGAAACTGAAATTTGTATATTGTCTACCTGATTCACACCAACTTTTTAATGACCATAATGGCTGTACTGCCAAATAGAAATAAAGGATGGTAGAAATAAAGCTGAGGAAAGATGTTGCAAACACTGGGAACAACATGTAAAAAGAGTTGAATCATGCAGAAGGTAGCATGTATTATTAAAACATAGAAGAAGAATACAGCAGCTGAAATATGGAGAAAATTTAAGTGAGACGAGAGGGATGTGAGGAGTAAACTGAATTGACTGTAATATATATGAAGATTTTGATTTATATTATGGAGATAATGAAAAACCATTTAAGGATTTTAAGTTTATGTGGTATATGAGTATGTTTGTGTGGGGGGGGAGGGAGTATATATTATTTGTGCATGTGAAGGGAGCTGGTGCTTTTATGATTATTCTGAGCTCTATATTGGGAATGGGTGGCCAGGGGCCAAAAGTGGAGGTGAAATAGTGTCAACCAGGAGGTTGCAGTAGTCCTAGAAATACACTTTGGTGAGTTGGAATAGGGTTGTGATGGTGGAGATAAAGAGAAGAGAATCTGTTCAGCAATGTTTTTCAGGACTCAGAATAAACTGGATCAGTGATATAGTAGATGTGAGGAAATAGGAAAATGAAGATGTAGAAGAAAACCTTACAGTTTTTCTTTGTGTAACTGCATAGACCATATTTCCATTACCAAGTTCAAAAGCACTGGAAGAATAATAAGCCTAAGGCAATAGTGAGTGACAAAAGGACACTAAACTGAGCCTTACATAATGTGTAATACCAACTCCTGGTGTTACAGTAGAGAAGAATCCTGGTAAGACAGTAGAGAAGAATCCTGTAAGAGGAGTTAGGGTGCAGTCATTAGGAAGACTGCAAAAAAATCAAAGTGTACTCAATAGAGGTTAAAGAAAAAAAATTTTTTTTTTCAACGTTTATTTATTTTTGGGACGGAGAGAGACAGAGCATGAACGGGGGAGGGGCAGAGAGAGAGGGAGACACAGAATCGGAAACAGGCTCCAGGCTCTGAGCCATCAGCCCAGAGCCCGACGCGGGGCTCGAACTCACGGACCGCGAGATCGTGACCTGGCTGAAGTCGGATGCTTAACCGACAGCGCCACCCAGGCGCCCCATGGTTAAAGAAAAATTTAAGAAGGGAGAGGTACATAGTCAATTGATTGAATGTTACTCAGAAGTCAAAAAAAAGATGACAAATAGACTTGATATGGTGTCATAGACATCCACATACAACTTTCAGTCTTACTGAATGTGTTGAGAGTTCTAAATTTGATTCAAGCACTAATAGGTATGCAATTTATATTCTGAAGTTTTAGTTTATTTGCTTTTAAAATAAAAAAAAAACTAAGAAGAAAAGATAATTAAAATATGTGATCTCTGGAGTTCTTCCTAGTGTGAAAGTTCTGTGATAACAATTAAACTCATTAACATACAGAAAAAGAAAGTATGGATATCAAAAGAATATTGGTACTCACTGAAATGATTTCTGTGAAACAGCACCTACTCTAGTAGTAACCATTCTTTAATAATAACCTGATTACATCTAAGCCCAGAAGATAAAAGTGGTTGAGTGCTCCATTTGGAAAACTATGAAATGAATAAACTGCAGATATTTGCAGACAGCCTTCCTTTCAATGATTAAGAAGAAAACAGCCCTGGAAAAGGAAAGCCCATCTATTCTCATTGGAATCAC
The DNA here is from genome assembly GCF_018350175.1 of Felis catus. Taxonomy (NCBI): domain Eukaryota; kingdom Metazoa; phylum Chordata; class Mammalia; order Carnivora; family Felidae; genus Felis; species Felis catus. The sequence goes on along the minus strand of NC_058379.1, from coordinate 61,588,036 downwards.
CTGGAAAATTACACATATAAGTAGATCCTCTAGTAGTAACACAGCTATTTGGGGAATTTTGTGGAAATAACAATTATGAGAGTGGGAGAGGAGGACAAAAAAAAGAATGATACTCTAGATTGTGGTAAATACTAGTTTGTTACCAAAGTAATCACCAATCTCAGACATATGTACATAAGTCTAGTGTGAAAATCTGCAGAACTAGCAGCTTTAAAGAAAGCTATCAAAGAGATACATTAATTTTGTTTACAAGCATTAGAAGATAAAGGACAATATAATAAGAGACCCATGCAATGTACAGTATTAAGCCACATTAAACCATGGTAAACCTCACTTTCCTGACCTGTACAAAAAGGATATTTATAGACATGCAATGGAATTATAAATACATATTAAACATTCATTTATACAGATTGTTTCAATACCTATTTTATGCACGTTTTCTGCTGGTCACTAGGACCTTCCCTCTAAAACTTGCATCTCAGTTGAGAAAATAGTCAAGTAAATAAACTTGGTCAACACAGAGTTAAGGTAGTCTTATACAGGGGAATTTATTTGGAGGAAACAGAAGAATCTTCCCAGAAGAGGTGATATGTAAGCTATATCTTAAAGATGAATAGTCAAGAAATGGTTTGTGTTGGGGGGATAGAAAGTAATCCAAGTTTTGAACAAAACCCAAAGGCCTAGAAGGGAGGAAAAGCATATTGCATATATGGTAATTCATGTAGGACAGTTCGGATGGAGAATTGAGTGAGGTTGTAGGGTTAAGAACAAAGAGAAAATTGGGGAGAGAAAATTCTCATAAGGCTAGCGTGCCCTACTAATAAATAGTAGGTTTTGGCAGAGGTTGTCTTAGTCAAGTTTGAGTTGTCACTTTATGGAGTTTGTTATAAAGTCATTTTATGGAACGTAAAGTGAAGGGGATCATATGACAATCCAGGTGAATGATGATGGAGATCTGAATTAAAGGTTTGATTGTAGAGATGGAGAAAGTTAGATATATGGTAGAATTCTAAACAGGCATGAGAAACAAGATTGTGTGATTGGCAGGGAATGGGGATAAAGATGTCATCAGGATTTTTCTGGGACACCTAAATGGATAAAGGCCATTCACTGGGATAGTGTCTTGGTCTCCTTGGGGTGCTATAACAAAGTACCATAGACTAGGAGCTTATAAACAACAGAAATTTATTTCTCACAATTCTAGAGGCTGGACATTTGAGATCGGTGTGCTATAGTATGGTCAAGTTCTGGTGAGGGCCCTGTGACGATTGTAGACTGCCAACTTCTCATTATATTCTCACATGATGGACAGCAGAGACTGCAGAGGCTGTCTTGCGACTCTTACAATAATCCTATTAGGAGGGCTTCACCCTTGTGATCCTATCTAATTCTAATCACCTCTCAAAGGCACCACATTCTAATATTATCACCTTGGGAGATAGGGTTTCAATAAATGAATTTTGAGAGGACGTAACATTCAATATGTAACATATCGGGAAGAAAGGAGGAGAATATAGTGCTTTCTAGTACACCCAAGTAGAGTTTGAAGTTTCATGGAATATTCATGAGGGTAGATTTAGCTGGAAGTTGGATATTTATGTGATTGGATTTCAGAGAAGATATTTAGGTAGTAATAAAGGTAATATTTGACTCAGTGGGAGTAGAATTGAGGTTATCTAGGAAAAACATTTAGAGTGAGAGGAGGAGAGGAAAAACTCTGAAGGATGTAACATACAAACAAAAAGCAGATTAATAGAGAAAATGGAGGAAACCGAGAAGTAGAAGCCAGAGAGATAGAAGGAAAAAAAAAAAGTTTGGAGACATAGGTGCCAAAGGGAGAAAAACCCTTCAAGAAAAAGAGAGGTGTCAATAGTGTCAAATGCATGAAAGAATAAAATACAAATAAATATACTGGATATACTAAATATGAAACCATTGAAAGATTTTGTGAAAGCAATTTTTGTGGAGTCATTCAGTTAAATGCCATATTGCTTTGCTCTGAGCTCTGAGTGGGATATTAGGCAAAAACTAAGGACAGCTGTGTTGAGAAACTTGTCTGTGTTAGGTTATTTTGTCTCATTTCAATGCTGATATTAGGAACCTATAGATAAGAAGCTAAAAATAACAAAGCATGGAGGATTGAAGAAGGATTATCTGAAGAGTTAACTTCTTCTGGAGGAAGTTTCTCTTCTCTCTGCAGAAAAGCAATACATATTTGGATATGTTACACCTAATAACTGACTAGCTTAAATATTAAGCAGTAGTACTAAATGCTTGGTTTGGTTTAGAAAGTGACCATTTCTTTGAAATGCCTCAAAAACTCAGTTCCATAGGAGACACAACTTGAGGAACCATTGAGGAAGAAAGTGTAAAGGCCAAAAGGAAGGCCTTTACACACACTCACGCACACACACACACACACACACACACACACACACAGAGCAGATTAAATATTACTCATATAAGCAAATGTACAGTAGACCCATAATCTTATCCATTTATGAACAGAGGTATAAGCATATGAACAGGTTGATCAAATTTCCAAAGACAGTACACAGCTGCTCCTAACTTCAAGACAACCCCTCTACTCAGTGTAAAAAATCCATTAATGCAGCTGTCAACTTATACACATAGACAAAGAATTCTGACAAACGTGGACTTTTCACTTGTAGTTTATGGGGTTGTTGTCCTGTAGACTCAGATGAAAAGATTCATTTTATAAAACCAAGACTTCTTCCCAACCCCCAATGTATAAATCCCCACATTTTAATTTTTCTCATCTTGAGACTCTCATAAAGGACCAATTTACCAGTTTCCCAAGTAAGGGTAGTGAAGCCATAGGGAAAGAGAATGTCTTTTGTTTCTTGGCATAAGTACCCTTTTGAATTCACAACAGTATGTGAGCACGCTTACAGCATTTTCAATATAACATTAGAGTGTGAAAAAGAAAAGGCAGCGATCACCCTGAGAGAAATGCTATTGAGAATAACTGGAAAAAAGTCATCTTCTTCATGGTAAGATTCACAAAGTAATTCCATGGCAGAAAAGTCAAGGTAAATATTTACTCCAACTTTCTGAGAACCTGCAGGAGGCTAAAACCTTCAGTGTTTCTATTTTAATATTTATTTCATGCTTTCGTAAATTAGTTTCATGACCATCATTTCCCAAAGGGTCACTATTTGAGGAAATTGCTGCATGGGGACCATTCTCTGATGCTGATATGGAATAATTTTTTTTTTTCAGTAAGGAAAAAAATATCCCATCAGCCCTTTGGCATAGAAGGAATCCAGCATTTCTGTATACATCCTGGTTGGGCCACCCATATCCCATGGGAAAAATACATACTAGTTAACTATTTTGTTTGTGAAGGAATTAGAAGGTAACCCTTGAGAGGAAAATTTCAGAATTCATGACAGTGGCTAAACCACCAAATGAGTAAACTTGAATATTGCAAATTATTGTGATTTTTCAGGGTGAAATGACCCAAAACTCCTGTGCATATTTGACTTCTCCTTCATGCATGGATAAAAGAAACTCTGTGATTTAAAAAAAATGTTTTTGCTTTCTATCTCATCTGCCACCATGTTCAGCCCCATGAACTTTATCTTAATCTGGTATAATAGGAGCTGGACATAAGTATTTAGTCATTGTTCATTTTCAGTTTATTCAAGGGTCCAAACTTATCAATCATTTATCAAACTAGAATTCAAACAACGAGCTTATTTTGCATTAAATCAGGTATCTCTGTGGTGTATATGTGGGGGTGAGTGTATGTAGAAGACACTTTTCACCTTAACTAAAATTCTTAAATCAATTGCAGTTAGATGTTAGCCATATTTTGGAAAGAAATAAATAGAACAGGAAAGGGGAGTAAAGATGTTATAGCTTCTTCTTTGCTAGGAATCAGAGGAGATAGTGGAGAAACGGATCCACAGAGAGAGCTATAGGAAGTTACAAAATGATTTAAGAATAAATTTTGATACATTGTTTATCTGGATTATAGTTGGTTACATCATAGTTTTAAGGAGAAAGTTTAAGATTATAGGTTAGATAAGATTCACGATTTGAATTGTGCCTTCACCTCTTAATTTAGTGTAATCTTGAGCAAGTTACTTTATCTCAAAGAACCATAGTTTCTTTATCAATAAAATTGAAATGATAATATCTACCTTATTGAGTTGCCAAGAAGGTCAAATAAAATAAAGCCCGTGAAAATCCTTTTTAAATTATAAGAAGTTATACAAATATTAGGAATATTATGCATTGAAAATTTTCCAAATGGATAAAATAGTAAGGATTCTTCCCACATTTTCTTTATAAAAGAAATATACAAATGGCTCAGTTGCCCAGCTACCTTACTGGCAGAAAGTCTAGTGTCTCCCTATTGACTATCAGTAACACTCAAGGGGGACACACAGTCCTCAGAGGAGGCTGTGTTTGGTTTTCACTTTATAATTGGTAGAGAGCTAGAGTCTAATCAGTCTACCACTGCCACAATTTATTGCTGTCACATGACATTGCTGTTAAAAATGGATCATATACAGTTCACCAGCTTATGCTGGGTCACTGCAGATACTCCAATCAGGCTGCCATGGCTTTGCAGAGAGGACAGTCCTACTCATGCGAAACTCAGCCAAGCGTTCTGCATTGGTGGCAGCTCTTAGAAAGTTCTAATATTTTGTTTACATTGTTTATATTTCCATTTCTGTATCTGCCAGGGCACAAACAGGCTCTTGTAACTCCATTTGTTTCAGGACCACTAACAACCACGTCAGGAACCCATTAATAGTCATCCTTTGTCTGCCAATCAATCCATGCTCTCAAGAAGAGCAAGATATCCTTCTAAAGTTCTTGTGCTGTGTATGTACTTCCTTGTCATTCTGTGGGAGGCTAAATGAATTTGAATTTGGAGCAATTAACTTTTCTATGAATGTCTTCTAAAATCATTCCAATAAATTCCATACCTACCTTTCAGGGAAAGCCACTTTCATCCATCTCCAGAAGATTTTCTGCCACCTCCTTCATTCAAGAAGAGAAAACAAGGACAAAACGAAATTCTTAAATTTAATTTTACCCCTCTAGTAGGCTACATAGTCAACAGAGTTTGCTATAGATCAATAATTTTGAAGACTCCATATATTAATTGAGCAATGCAAGATGCTATAACAAAAAACCCCTAGAATTTAAGCAGCTTAACACCATAGATGCTTCTCTCTTCCTCGGGTAACTGTCCAAACTGGCTCCAGCATCCAGTGGGCCTGCGTTTTCTGCCAGTAAATTAGGGCAGAGAAGGAATATTGGCTATTTAACTTGCTTCAGAAGTTACATCACCTGGGTTCATATTTTATTGATAAAAACCAGTCAACCCCTCCTTCGATCTATGAGGTAGGAGTAAGAAGACTGGGGAATGTAGTCCTTGGCTAGATCATTGCTAACTGATAACAACACAATAAAATACAAGGGAAGAAGGACAGCAAAGTATTTCTGCCACATTATATCTATGCTACCACCCTCTAAGCTCTTTAAATTCTGTTCCAGTATAAAGCCAGCACTCACCCTTGCAACTCCTGTGTTCTCCTGTGTTGATGTCCCAAGAGTCAAACCCCTGATTCCAAATTTGGCTGATAGAAAATAACTACTAGTCTTGTGGCTTGAAGGGTACCCAGCCTCATGTAAGATTTTAAGAGAACATGGCATTTGAATCTTGAATTATAGGCTGCATAACTGATGAAAGAAGGTGTAATTAAAAGGCTGAAAGAGAGAAATTGAACAACGCTGATGTCCACCAACAATCTAGTTGTTTCAATTTTCTGAGAAACAGTGAAAGGTATCACAACTATTTTCAGTGAATTTATTTAAGCTAGCATGTATTTCTTGGAATAACTAATTAGTTTAGAGTTTCAGAGTTTTTAGACTTTAGATAATCATTGTATTCACTATAAATATAGCTGTGCACCTAAATTTCAGAATCCACTATCATGTTTTCCCTTAACTCACTTTGTAATAGAAAGGCAGGCAGTGTATAGACTCTAACAGAATTCAATGAAGGAGTGAAGATAATAAACAGAGGACATTTTTGCCTTCTGATGCTTACATTGCAATTTTCATTTTGTTTAATAGCTGAGATACAACTCTTCTAAACTCACCTGATACCATTTGACCTTTTTTCCTGTATGCATTCCTCAGTCTTTCCAGGCTTCTGGGTGCTGTGCTACCTATTTCCTCTGTTGGGCTTTCTCACCCCTTACCTCTTGGCATCGCCGACTCATCTCATCCTTCTGGTCTCAACTTTGCTCTCCCTGATCCTACAATCTAAAGTCACATGCTCCCAACCCCACCATTTCTCTAGAATTTTCCATCAGTGACATTCTATTTGTTTCCTCTTTGCATTTATATAAACATAAGAAATTATTACACAATCATAAATATCTGGCTAAATATTTACGTATTCAGTTGTTCCAGAAATGAAGCTTTCTGCTTTGTTTTTCTAAAACCGAACTGAATTTCATGTTAAGAAAGTCCTAGGTCACATTTCATGAGGTGACAGACGCTTGATCTCAGTACGTTAAGGACACCCCAGCCTCTCGCTCTGTCACCAGATTCTGAGTTGTCACTAAATTTTAGGGGTTCACCTAATGCCCGTTAATAGGTGGCAAGGTGTGGTATGTGTGTGGTGGGGAGGTAATCCTGTGATGTGTTCTTTTCTGTGAGACTAAATGAACTTTGAGCTTCAGGACCCCATCCATTGTCTTGTATCCAGTTTTGTATTCTTTCTACTAAAAGAGAATCCCCCAGTTGTGTAAGCTTTAAGTTCCCCAAAACCTAAATCTGCTCCTGATAATACCTTTAGAAAGCCCATAGAACTAAATGCTGTATTTTCATTAGTTAATCCTTCCATGCAAGTATCATTTTCACTTGGGGAGCCTCAGATTAAGAGGAAGAGGGACAAATTGCTTGCTCTGATATCTCTGTCATTGGAGGGGTGTTTGACACTGCTACCACATTTATGCCCCCAAAAAGAAGCCTATGTAGCCACAGTGGCCATGTTTAAAATTAAAAGACTGATAGATTCTCACACAAAGGTGTAATACAGTATTATTTTGTTAATTCCAATAGAAGGAACTAGAAAAGGGAATAAGGAATAAAGCAAGTTTATTGGGGACCAAATATATGCCAAGCACTTTACATTTTCTTTTTATGTCTTATGGACAGATGAATGATGAATGCATAACAGATATGATTCACATCTCTTTACAGAATAGAAAACCTCAGGAGGAGTGAATTTCCTTCCCAAGGTCACTTATCTAGTAAGTGGCCAAATAGATGCACTTACTTCCTTATGGCTCCCAGTTCTTTAGAGGTACAATAAATACCCTGTGGAATATAGGGTATTTGTCTCTGTTAGTATGATGTGCTTAAGACCAGCATTACTGTGTAATATGAACATTATATGTATGCTTTTAAAAATAAAATAATGATATTCCTTAAATGTAAATGAGTTGTGTATTCTACACATATTTTTAAGATACCCTATGTATTTTGATCACAGCAAACCAAAGAAACAGACAAATGAAAGAGAAACACAAATAAGTAGGTGTATGCACACAGACCACCTTGTGTATGAGACATGGGGAAGCAACCACGTATACAGCTGTGAGACCGTGGCCATCAGAGAAGCATTCCAAAGATGATAGACGAAATCAAACTGGATTGGAGATCGTGGACAGGGATGGCAGGAGTGGGAATCTCATGGCTAGAGAAGAAAAAGCTGATTTGGAAAGAGGGATAGAGGGAGCAATATAAAAAAAAAACAAACTCACAATGGAAGGAATGAAAATAAAATAAAACAAAGCTCTTCCATTATTTTCAGTCCCATAAGGAGCATGCCAAACAACAACTTGCTGTCAGAATGAAACTCTGAGTGTTCCCATCAGAACTAAGTTACATTAAACAGGAGCAGCTCTCGTGGTATTATCTGCTGTCATTTCTTGGTAAATCCGTGTCATTAGCATTGATTTCTCAAGGAGAGATTAAAAGAGGTTTAGTTAGGAGAGTAAGGCAGGAGTGGATATTATCCAAGCCAATGCAGCTCTGGGTCTCAAAGATGACATTTTCCTCTCTGCTTCATTAACTTGCAGAGCTTGTTGAGCTTTGGCTGTTTCTAATTAATTCTTTTACTGGCTTTTTGAATGTGTATCATCGCTGGCAAACCATATAAAATGAAGAAATCTCTCTAAGGTTTTACCCTTTTAATTATTATTTTTATTGCTTAAATGAAGCTCCAGAATTGCAAATGTTGACATTTTGGTTTATTCTAGTCATTAGAGTTTTAAAAGGGGGGAAAAAAGAAAAAAAAAGAAAGAAAGAAAGAGGAGGAGGAAAAGGGTAAGGTGGAGAGGTGGTGTTAAGCCAAGGAAATGAGAGGAGGTTGGGTCTCAATTGTGGAGATAAACACCAGGAAGGGAAAAACAAACAGGTTTGTCGAAAGTGACCTCCATGATGGTTTTGCCCTTTCTCAAAAGAACAGGAAATGAAATATCATTAGAGGTAATTCCTAGTGGTTTCTCACACCAGCCAATACTCAGATTACACAGTGCTTGGTACTGCTCATGCCCTTTGCTTTTATTTAAGCAAGTAGTTCCTAGCAAGTGTGGTACACAGTGTGTGTGTGTGTGTGTGTGTGTGTGTGTGTGTGTGTGTGTGTGTGTGTTTGTCTCCTTTGGGATATTAGAAATAAGAATAACTTGGGGAAAAATAAATTTCAATCAGAACAATTTGGTTAACAAGGGAATTTGTTTTGGTGATTCAGAGAGCAATCCCTTAGAACAGCCAGCTCTGGCAGGCCTAATAAGTCAGTTTCAGCCAAAATTAATTGAATACCTATGTAAAAAATACTATGTTGACCATGTGTATATATGCTGGAGGATGTTTATAGGTAGAGTATTATAAAGAAAATGCTGGAGAAATCTACGTCTTAGTATTTTACATGGAGTTATAAGACACATTTAAATAAAAACATAACACATGCTATTACCAATAGTTTCCTTTCCATACATTGAAAGGAAGTTTGATTTACAAGTCCATTTTTGAAGTTGGGAGGCATTTTTCCTGTAGAATTGTGTTTTAGATAGGGTGTTTTAGTTCCCAAGCCACTCACAGAAGCCTATTTAAGTCATAATGTAGCTGAACTACAGTAATGTCCTAATAACGCTATGGAAACTAAATACAAAGCGAAGCAATGTTTCTGTGGGGTAATGCATTCAGAATTTAAATTTGCATCTCCAGGAATGGGTCTCTGCCTGCTGTTGTGGGTAGGAAGTTATCTTAACTCCAAGTCCTTAGGGCCACTTTCATTTCTACTCAGAGCTTCAGCAGGGTAGGGCCTGTAGACGTGTAGAAGTAGGTACTGAGGCACAATAGGGAAATATCAGAGCATGATGGTGATGAATTTTGAGAAATTGAGGGTTCTGGTCTGTATGAATGCTTGGGGACATGGTTTGGCCTGGCCAGTCCCCGGTTACAAAGTTGTTTTTCATTTATGTACGCTAAGAAAAGGATGGGATTCTCATCTTGCTATATCCCAGGATTGGCCTCACAACTTTTCTCTCCTTTTAGCACATCCCTGAAAGGACTGCATAGTTCTTTTAAGAATTCTTAAGATTTGTTTGCTTTTTTTTTTTAATGCTTATTTGAAGGCAAGGAAGATACAGAAGAAAAGGCTTTTTCTTTTTCTACTTCCATACCCATCTCCTTTTCCCTCAGTGTATTTTCTCATGTTGTAGCTTAAACCCTAGAGAAAAAGCCAAAATATATGCAGAATAATTTACATTTCAAAGAACTAACTGAACACTTATGCCATCTCTATCCAGGCAATGAGAGCATTGAGAGGATAGAACACTAATATAAAAAATAATAATAATAAGTCATATTTACTGATTACCACATGGTGTTTTAGATAATTTGCATGTATTAACTCATTGGGTATTCAAAAACATTCTAAATAGTAAGTACAATTATTAACTCTTATGTACAGATGAGAAAATGGAGACACTACCCAAGATCACAGAGCTTCATGGGTGATGAGGTGATGATGGTTTCTTCAAAGGGAATGAATGAGGCCCCAGAATGCTGCTAAGACCAGTGTTTACACCAGGATACTACAAAGCCACTGGGCTAAGAAAGGCCTGGGTTAGGGGGTGTTATTTACCTGTAGCCTCCTTTTGGTCCTAATCATCCACAGAAGTTAGTTCAGCCCCTACAATTCTGAATTGACTCTAGAATCTAGCAAGGTAAAACAGAGGGATACATTTCAGAGTACCACCTCCAGTATATAAGAAAATATATTTTCTTATTTTTCTTTAACTCACCTTCATTTCTAAATATTCTCCATTCCACTAGGTTTTGGAAAATTTAGTTTCGTTGCTCTTAAAATTTCCCTAGTGCAATATAGGATTCTAGGATCTTATGTGTAGATTGAAGGTTTGAATAGATGCCGACACCCCATCATCTATCTATGTAGATTAACTCAGAGACATCCATTATTCCTGGGTATATGATCTCTTAGGTTTTCAGGTTCTATGTTACCTCCAATTCATACTTGGGATTTAGGAATTTTTAATAAGTTGGAGAATTCTGTGCCTGGAGCCCACATACTCTCTTGCCTTTTTAATTGTGTGTGTTGGGCGGGGGCGGGGGGGGGGCGTCTTGCTATTAACTAGCAGTGCTGCCTGGATTTAAAGACCAGAGCCTCATTGCTCTGGGACCTCCAGATTTTCTTCCCCCAGTTCCAAACGAGCTTGGAAAAACTTTCTATTATGGGGAAAGATTCTCTTTTCACATTCCTTCTTGTGCTCCTTTTAGACCATACCCTTACATCACTTATCTTGGAAAACATTCTACCTTCTCTGAAGGATTTAATCTTTTAAGAAAAAAAAAACAGAAACAGGTATAGGCTACCTCAGCTCTTCACCTGGAGCAGGACAATAATAGAATCAGAGAACTAGTTGAATGAAGGGAAAGAAAAGGAAGCAATGTGGAAGACAAATAAAACATGTTTTCTTGATATTTCAAAATGTTTTCCAATCATAGCAAGAATAAGGAGGGATCCCTAGGAAAGGTAAAAAGGCAGGGAAAAGAAAGTTGTAAGGGAAGCCAATCACTGGCAACAACCAGTGGGTAATGGGGATTTCTGCAATCCTAATTTCTATCTGGGAGCATTGGCCATCCCTAGCCATTAGATAAAGGATGACTGGAATGGAAAAAAACTGGATGATGGAATTATGGAGGAAGGACATGGGGCTTTCTCTGAGTTTTGAAAGATGAGTAAGACTGGGAAAAGCAGGAACATGAAAGAAGACACATGAGATAGAAGACTACCTAGTTAAATATAAACACTTACAACTATAAGCATGTGGAGTCAAGTATAGCCCACAATGAAAGAAACAGAATCAGACTAGCACTGGGCAAGCACGAATTTCAGGCTCATGTAGCTGTTCTTTCTCTGCCACACACTGGCCATGAGACCTTCCACATGGAGGTTAAGTTTCTCCTAGAGAATAAGGGAGTTGATTGCTATCAGTTTGCTTCCTGTGCTTATGCAGTTCTGTATATGATACTGAAAAATTTGACCCCCCCCACCCAGATGTTGAGCATGGAAGTTATCAGTTTGTTTGGGAATTATGAAATGAGCATACTGTGTGCTCCCTTCTCTTAAGGAATTTAGTCACCATTAAATGTAAACATTGAAGGAAGCAAAATACTCTTTTCTTTGCTTCTCTGGCCTGATTTCCCTTCTTTTATTCCTTGAATAAGTCATGCAACTTATTTTTTTGACTGCACCTCTCTCTTTGTTCCTCTTTCTCATCTCTGTAAAATGAGTCCCAGTGAGACCCTGGCCATGAGTACAAGTGTGTAGATGACCCAGTGAAGAGCTGGTATAGCTCGTGTGGCTGTACTAATGAACCAATTCTATAAGTACAGAGGCATTGGATTAGAGCAGTTATGGTGTCTCTACACAGCCAAAATTAATTTTCTAGAGTTCCAGAGTGGCCCAGTTCTAGGATATTTACTTGCACTTTCCTCAGACACTGTGCTCCTCTGTTTAGCTCTCAATAAAATCCAAGAGTTCTAGGCTTCAAACTGTATCTGGCTTTTTCTTTGAAATTTCATATAGCTTTCTTCAAGAATCTACATCTTTAAAAAGAGTACCACCTTTCTGTTCTGTAATTTGTTTTTCAAAAAATAAACAAACAAAAGGATTGTGTGGAGTTCGGCAAGAGGGGAGGATTTTTTAGCATTGGTCAAAATTATTTCTTTCCAAAATATCTTGAGCTTCAGTGTAATTATTTTCCATTAGTGTATTTTTATTTTAATATATTTATCTCTTTACCTCCAATGGGGAGCAGAGAAGAATTAGAAAGGAGGATGAGTCTGTTTGCACTTGGATTTGTCCTTACATAACCATCAGGTGTTCTGGCAAACGACGATACCGAGTTTGAAGGAATGCTGGAAAGCAGTCATCCGGAAGAAAATAAATTGGAGATTAAAAATGTCTGGTTTTTTGCCATAGTGGTTTTTTGAGTCAAATGCCTTTGACTTTCATGAAGATCATAATGAGTAAATACAGAAATGATTCAGTGTTTATGAGTGTTTGAGTTCTGGAGGAGGGAAGCAGAGAGGTGACAGAGGGGTGGCATTTGCCAGTGAATAAAACTTCTTCCAGGCAGGTGGCTAAATCTTGACAAACTGCCAAAGCACTTAACAGCAGCCACTGTTGCTCAAGGCACTCTTCCATGCTTTAATTTTTTCCAGACTGAAATACCTTGAGCAAAAGAAGCTGCCAGCAACTGCCATCAAGGGAGGGTTGTAGAAATGACAGAAAGAGAGGTTGACTGTCTGAGCCAGGTGAGGCAATAGGTGGGCCTTCTGATGATGGAGAAATGGTGAGAACAAGGTGAATGGGGGTAGCTGCAGGAATGTGAGTGTCTCAGGAAACCGGGAAATCTGCTCTTTAATCTTCATAGAGGACATAGCAAAATCCTAGTAATTGTGGAAACAGGGATCATGCCTGTTAACTCACTGGTGTGACTCCACTGTCAGGCATAGAGTTATAAATATTGAATATTAATTAAAAAGATGGAATAGAATCCAATTGGAGACAGACTGGACTGGGAGGGCACAAGTAAGCTGAATTAAATTGGGTGATAAGTTGTGCAGGTAGTTCCCATTTGTCTTGAATACTGGAGCACAGGCCTGGCTTCTAGTTCCACCTTTGCTGTATCTGACCATGTGATTTTGAAAGTCCAGGTAGCTTCTCCAGAGCTTAATATCTTCCTCTGCTAAACAACAACAACAAAATAACAACAAAGAATGATCGAATCGTTCAATGATTAATCATAACTTCCAGGCCTGATACTGTATTATTATTACTTTTTTTCTCAGAGAGACTTTCAAAATGGCAGATGCCCAGGGAGAGAAGGCAGACGGAGTGTGTTAAAATGTGATTAAAAATAATACATAAATGCAATAATTGAAATTGGAAATTCAAGCATCAATGAGGTCACTTGTCCATAGGGGGAAGTGAGCTATTATAAAACATATCCCTGACTCTTCATTAACATTAACATGATTGAGAATTTATTTTTAAACCCAAGCAGTATATGATTTTGCCTGTAAATCTGCCTTGACGAAATGAGAGCCTCAAGCAGGAACAGGGTTGAGAGAGCATAATAGCTTTGGGTGAGTTTAGTAGGTCTTACAGCTTATGTGTTTGTTTGTTTCATATCTGCAAGATCACTTGTCAGAAATAAAATTCCCCTAAGTCTCTCTCTCCATTTCCTACTTTATCTGCCCACTCAGGAGGCTTGTGTGCATCAGGCACATATCCTCATAGACAGACTAAGTAAAATTTTAGTATACAGCTTGGAACAGAGATTTATTCAAAATCAAATAGTTTCTTATTTGGTGAGAGTAATTATGAAAGGAACACCAAACATATGGCCACCACAGTGGTGTGACTGTCGGTTTTCTAGGAAAGGGTCCCCCCTAGAATATACTTTGTTGACCTTCTCAAAGGAACTACTTTACCACGGGGCAAACATTTTCTTCCCAATATCACATTCCATATTCATGCAATATCACATAGCTCATACTCATGCTACAGTGTAAATAAAAGATAGCCAAATATTATCTGAGGTCAATTTGAAGAGGAGTGGTAAAGGAGTAGGTAATACCATAAATGTTTATATGCTTGAAGCTGAAGCATCATCACCATAATTTTGTCACAAGTTGGTTCTAACTAAAAGGTCAAGTACGAATTAGTCATAATGTACTTTTTATTTTATTTTATTTTTTATTTTATTTTATCGTATTGTATTTCATTGTATTGTATTTTATTGTATTTTAGTTTAGTTTAATTTAGTTTTTACTTTCCTTTTTACTTTACTGTTTTATGTTATCTGGAAGGGTTTACATAGAACGCTAACAAGAAATAAAGATTGGTAGTATGATAGAATAGAAAAAGCACTGCTGGGGTGCCTGGGTGGCTCAGTTGGTTGAGTGTCTGACATCAGCTCAGGCCATGATCTCATGATTTCATGGTTCCTGAGTTAGAGGCCTGCATCTAGCTTGCTGCTGTCAGTGCCTGCTTTGATCCTATGTCCCCCTCTCTCCCCATCCCTCCCCCACTTGTGCTCTCTCTCAAAAATAAATAAACATTAAAAAAGAAGAAAAAGAAAAAGAAATAGGAAAAGGAGAAGAAGAAAAAGCACTCTTCCTGGAATTAGGAGATTTAAATTCTAAACTTCTGGCCTTGCACAAGTCAATATCTCTGGGCTTCTGTTTTGGTTTCCTTTGTTTGTTTTAATGTGTAAAACAAGGGGAGATATGACAGTGATCTCTGTGGACCTTTTCAATCCTAAATTTTTCAACTACCTATAATTAAGAATTAAATTGTTTGGTACAATATTTTAGATTGAAGAGGGACATCATCCCATATGCACAGGATACATAAACACAATGGGACATTTAATTCGAGAATGTAGAAGATGAGGTTACATAGGTAAGGTTGGGTCAATCTTTGAAGAACGCTAAGTCTTGGAGTGGGAATTCTGACTTGGTGCATTTCATTTCATCCTCGACAAATTAGCATACAATGGACTCTGTTGAAGATGAATCTGAAAGAATGGAGAAAGCATTCTTTTACCAATCTGTCTCTCATACTACTCCCTGACAGCATTCTATGATTATTTCAGCCTCACAGATAAAAACTTGTAGACCAAAGATTGGGAGGATCTTTTCCCCATACCTCAAAGAAGTTAAATGGTACAGTCACAACTTGAACCCAAATCTCACAAACAGACTTTTAAAGCTAAAATAATATCATAATAAGTCATTCAGTTTAAGACTCCAGGTACATTGCTACTTTTTTTTCTAAGTTTTATTTATTTATTTTGAGAAGGACAGAGACAGCGCAAGCAGGGGAGGGGCAGAGAGAGAGAGAGAGAGAGAGAGAATCCCAAGCAGACTATGTGTTGCTTGATGTGAGGCTCAAACCCATGAACTGTGAGATCATGACCTGAACTGAAACCAGTAGTCGGATGCTCAACCAACTGAGCCACCCAGGCATGCCTAATAAGTACAGTACTACTTTGACAAAACATATGATTCACAAATCTTTTGTTTAAAAATAAAAGCAGATTTAGCAGAGATATTTTGCAACTATATAACTAAAATTTCTATTTTAAAAATGCCTATTTTTGTTTGCCTCCATCATATGGAGATATGAATAAATACTTCTAAGAATGTTCATGTCAATATAGTCATGTTTGATGCCTATATCCCTTTGAAGCTTATAACACTCTTATACTCATTTAAACAAGTGTTTATTATATTATTTCCAAGTTATTTCGGTGCTCTATTAAAGAGAATATAAGACAGTGCTTACCTTCAAGAAATTTGCAGTTTACATCATCAGGGAAATACAAATCAAAGCCACACTGAGATACCACCTCACACTGGTCAGAGTGGCTAAAATGAACAAATCAGGAGACTATGGATGCTGGAGAGGATGTGGAGAAATGGGAACCCTCTTGTACTGTTGGTGGGAATGCAAACTGGTGCAGCCGCTCTAGAAAACAGTGTGGAGGTTCCTCAAAAAATTAAAAATAGAACTACCCAATGACCCAGCAATAGCACGGCTAGGAATTTACCCAAGGGATACAGGAATGCTGATGCATAGGGGCACTTGTACCCCAATGTTTATAGCAGCACTTCAACAATAGTCAAATTATGGAAAGAGCCTAAATGTCCATCAATTGATGAATGGATAAAGAAATTATGGTTTATATACACAATGGAATTATACATGGCATTGAGAAAGAATGAAATATGGCCTTTTGTAGCAACGTGGGTGGAACCGGAGACTGTTTTGCTAAGTGAAATAAGTCATAGAGAGAAAGACAGATACCATATGTTTCACTCTTATGTGGATCCTGAGAAACTTAACTGAAGACCATGGTGGAGGGGAAGAAAAAAAAAGGTTAGAGAGGGAGAGAGCCAAAGCATAAGAGACTCTTAAAAACAGAGAGCAAACTGAGGGTTGATGGGGGGTAGGGGAGAGGGGAAAGTGGGTGATGGGCATTGAGGAGGGTACTTGTTGGGATGAGCACTGGGTGTTGTATGGAAGCCCATTTAACAATAAATTATGTTTAAAAAAAAGAAATTTGCAGTTTAGTTTGGGAACTACTCTTGATAAAAAATGATAAATAACAAAATACAAAAATTAATTGTAACAGCTTAAAAATGATCAAATGTCATGTCCCCTGGAATCTGGGTAGCATCTGTTTGACCAAAAGGATTTAGTGGAAGTGACACTGCCAGTTTGGGGGCATGGATTTTAAGAGACTGGAAGGTTACATTTCTTATCTCTTTAAATACTTGAATTTGAAACCTAACCAACATTCTGTGAGGAAGCCTAACTAGTCCCACTGATAGGCTTATGTAGAAAGGAACTAAGGCTCCCAACAGAAAGGTTCAACTGACAGTAACCACCGGTTTGCCAACCATGAGAGTAAGCCATCTTGTAATTGGATTTTCTAGCCTCAGTCAGGGTGTTTGAATTGACACTGGCGGAGCACAGACAAGCCACTAGCAAAACTCTGCCCAAATTACAGCTCTGTGAGCAAAAAATGATTGTTTAAAATGTAAATGCATTAAGTTGGGAGATGTTTGTTAGGTAACAATAGATATATACAACACCAGGTTTTGTTTGTTTTGTTGCAATTTTTTCTAAACATTTTTCTCTCCATAAGTTTTTTGGGACTTTTCTCAGAACTTACCTATTCAGAGGTATCTTCCCTGTCAACTCTACCTAAACACTTTACTACCCAAGTATTTCCCATAACCTTGCTTTATTTTTTGTTATAGCATATATTTCTAACTCAATTATTACATAAATCTATTATCAATTTTTCTCTGCATCACTAACGTATAAGATTCATGAGGAGAGCGATTTTCTTTTTGTTTAGTGCTATATCCCTACTTCCTAGTGCACTATCCCTTAGTGCTTGACATTATAGCCAATGCTTAATAACTGTGAATAAATGCATGATAAGTGAAATGCAAAGTGCCAGGGTGGCTCAGAGATAGTGGAGGTCACAGTGACTTCTCAAATTAAATAACCAAGAGGAATTTGTTTACCAGATGAACTGGGGAGTATAAGAAGGATTTGGAGAGTAGAACTGGGGAGGAAGAAGAAAAAGAAGAACTTTTAGTTGAGAGAAATAGAAAAAAAATAATAGTTCAAAAAAGAGTGCATGGTTTAGTCAAGGAAAGTCAGACTATTTGGAATGGAAAAATAATGTGTAGTCATGTCAAATAATATTTTTATTTTATACTGAGAACCACCCGCTTCTTTAGATGAGTGACTTATCCTGGTGTGGCAGTTATCTTCCAAGATGGTCTACCTTCTGGTATTTGTGGTTTTTGTTGTCCCTTATCCCAGTAAAGGGGCCTGACTTGTATAACTAACAGGATTTTGCAGAAATGGTAATATGTGACTTCTGAGAGTCTGAGATCATAATGATATTATGGCTTTTCCCCTGCTCTCTTGGATCACTCACTCCTGGGGAATTCAGCTGCCATGCTGTGCATCTCCTCTATGGAGAAGGCCATTAGGTGAGCAACTGAGGCTTTCTTGATTACAGCCATATTAGTAAGTCATCTTGGAAGCAAATTCTCCAACTCTATTTAAGCTTTTAGATGACAACAATCCCAGACAATACCTTGTCCACAACGTTGTAAGAAGATCCAGAATCAAAACCAACCAGCTAAACTGCTCCCAAATTCCTAACCTGCAAATTGTGAGATAACAAACACTTATTGTTGTTTCAGGCTGAGTTTCCATCATTTGACACACTGGCCATTGTAATCTATATTATAACCCTTCTGATTTAATTGCAATTGCCAAAATAGATAATATGTTTGTATGTTTTCTTCTGTACATGTTCTTCTCTGGGTGGAATATATGCCAATTACTGTTTTTTTTTTTTAATCTCTTATTCATTCTTCAAGATTTGGTTCAGCTGACATCTCATCTTAAACGCTCTCCCTAAAGCCCTAGCTTTCATTAGGCTCCCTCCTCTGGGTTCTTTTAACACTGTTTTCAATTATATCTTTTATCTGTTTGTGCTGACATTGTATTGTATTCACCTGAGTACTCATCTGTCTTCTCTACTGGACTCTAAGCAACTTGTAGCAACTGGTTGGCATGCAATATCTGCCAGTTAAATATTTAATGAATGAAATTGTAAAGATGCTTTGGGGTCCCATTGCCAAAGACCTTCAATGTCAGATTAGAGTTCCTAATGTATTCTTGTCTTCACCAGTTAATGAATAATATTTGATAGCATTAATCAATGAAAGAATATAGAGCTAGAATAATAACAGAATAATACATAATAAACCAAGGGTCAGAGGTAGTGTTCTCTGATGATCCATAAAAGGACAACAGCAACTATCTCTTAAAAAGGTTTTACATGCAAGTTAAGGAAAAGACTTGAGCTCTAAGATCTGTTGCAGTCCTATGATACCACTAAGCATTCTATCTAAAGGGCAATTGTTACATTGCAGAGACTTAATTTCTAAACTGAGCATTTCCTGACCCGATTTTCTGGGAGTTGATGAGTCACACATGCATAGATTTAGAGGCTTTACTGGTGTGGGTCATTTGTAATGCACAGTGCTTGCAGCTTAAATTAGCATGGCTTTTACAGATCCCTTAATATGCATAATCTGACCCAATATTGAGATGGTCTTTAGAAAGATAGAGAGTTAAGGGGAAAAATATATATGAAGTGATTTTAGAAGATTTCCCAAGTGCTAGCAGACTAATTTGAAGGTCCTTAACTGAATTCTGATCAGAACCTCTCCAAATCTCTCTGTCACACCTGGATTTGGCCATCTGGCTACCCTATTTTATTTCCCAACCATGATTCAACAAAGGGAATATCAGATTTGGGCTCAAAATGATTTTACCTTTAAAAAAAAAGATGAGAGCAGTGAGATAAAGCCTTCAGAAAAAAAGGGAGCATGCTTGATTTGTGTCTAGTTTGATTGACACTTCCTATCAGAGTATTAGTGAAAATGTCAAATACATCATTTTATGTGTGTGAAGAAATGATGCTTTTATTCCAAATAGCTACTTGGTATTCATATATAATATATTGATAATGAAAAATAATATTTAATTAGAACTCATTATGAGCTAGATAATATAGAGAGAGATATTAAGCAATAGACATGGTTATTACCCTTAAGACGCTAAAATATGATTTGAAAGACAAGATACATGAGAAATAAGAATCCAGAGCAGTGCCTGATAATTGGATATAGGAGTGCCATTGTGATATTAAACTTGAATACATTTTGAGAGAGGAGAACTGAGGCTACTTCATGCCAACCACTGACACATTTTATTTCATCTCACAATCACAATAATGTTTTAAGGTTCTTATTATTTTAAGGTATTATCCCTACTTTCAGATGAGTAAAGTGAAGTCACGTATTTGAAGAAAGCTCAAATTAGAAGTGGTTCTTATTCCAGAGATATTTCCCTTTACAATTTGTCATGCTGTCTCTCGTTTACTTTTTTAATGACAATATAAGTGATACAGAAAATAAACACTCGGCAATTTCAGAAAATCAATTTATAAACAAATTAGAATTTGGTGGACTTACCAGATGTAAGGAATTAACCTAGCCTTGAAATATTGGTAGGTTTGGAGAGGTAAAAATGCACTATAACAGAGGAAACATATGATTGAAAATGAAAAGGAGAAAGAAATGCACATGGCAGAAAAAAGGTCAATGAGAACCCCCACATCCCATCAAGGATCAAGTGAATGAATTGTCTAGCATAGTAGTAAGGTAAATTTAAATAGTTAGAAAGGGAGGTTGCTGCCCATGAATAATCCTGATACCAGGCCAAGAAGTTACGACCTTCAAAATGTATACATTTTCTCTCTTTTTTTTTGTATTTTGTCTCGTTTTTGATAAGATGACTTCTGAATGGGAATCTTGAAGGGATGGACTTAAAATTTTGATCCCCAAGACATATGACAAACAATTTTATTCCCCATTTTAGACAAAGTAAAATGAAAGCTGCTAGTCATACTTTTCCAACTGTTGGCATGGGGAGAAGACAGTGAGGAAGAAGAGAAATATGTTGAAGGAAATTCTGCATGAAAATAAAATATTTAGCTGAAGCAGAGACAGTTCTTAAATGAATGGGAAGCCCTAAGTGCCCTAAGCATAAGTTACTCATACAGGAGTGGGTGTAGCCCCAAGCCTGGAGGCAGTGCTAGAATCCACTGCATGTCCCATAGCATGCCCTCAGTGACCATACTGGAGACACAGACAGATCTTTTTTATGTGGCTTCTACCAAGAAGGAATATGAAGGCACCTAAATATAACTGATTCCAACAAGGGGGTTTTCAGGCTCCCTCCTGACTTGTGTAACAAAAATGGACTTTCAATTGGAGGGAGATGTGGGTCCCTGCCTGGCTTGTAACAACTCTGTAAAATAAGTCAATCTGTCTTCTTCAGTGCTCTCTTATCACTTCCATTTCCATACTATTTCCCACTCCTAGAGCTCAGTGATCCTACCCTGCTCTTCTCTTGTGCTTAGACAAGGAATGGCCTAGTGAAGAACTCAGATTCAGGAACTGGAGCCCTTTTTTCTCTGCAAACTGTCTAGGTTTCCTTGTTCAAAGTTAGACATCTTTCAACCTGCACCTGTTTTTAATCTGAAAATTAAAAGGTTGATATACAGGAACTCTAAAGACTCTTTCAAATATACTTTTATGGCTTAGGATGTTATTAGAGTTTATGTTGAAGATAAAGACCTCAAGGTGAAGTTGACCCATTGCTGTGTTGTTGAGCTATCAGTTTTATATTTAATTCATTTTATTTATCTTCCTTCTCTTCCTCGGCCACCACACACTGAGTCACAAGCTCACATCCATCTGTCCCACTTCTTCATATTCTCTTCATGCCTTTGGGCTGGAAGAGACCCAAGAGTCATCCAGCATCCAGGAGAAAGGTGATCAGATGATCTGGATGACTCAAAGAACCCAATGGGGCTTTCCTCCTAAAAGGGGCTAAAAAGTCAAATAATCCAGGTACTTAGCACTTTGTTCAAAGTAAGAAGCATTAAATAAGAAGCAAATCCTCATCAAAGAAGGCAGCAAGGAGGAAAATGTGGGGTTCTAAATCAATGCAGGTGTCAGCCAAGGATCAGACAGAAAAGACACAGGAGAGGGTTAAGACAGCAGCTGGTCTGGGATCCACAACAACAGGACTTTTTCCTAGAAGGTAAAGTTGTGACTAGAGAATTATTTCTCACAGTGAGTGGATTATTTACCTCCTGTGATCACACTTGGGCCCACTTTTAAGAACATCTGTCTTGTAGTGTATAAGCAGAAGAATTTGGGTAGGTCTGGTCTTCTGGAGCAGGTGTCCCAACTCCAGCATTGCTGGAATCTCTGAGACTCTCCTGAAGCCACCTCTTTGTGGTAAGTGAAGACCCAGAGGCCAGAGAGAATAGGTAATGTGCAGGCCTCACTTTCATTTTCTCACACTTTGCCTTATTGTCTCAATTTTTCCTTTTTCCTCCAAGCCAGTATCATGAAATCACTGAACCCAGGTTTGGATGGTGAGGTCAAGATTAGGTTAGACCAGAAATAATCATCCTGATTATTCACCTTTCTCACATCACCTTTCTCACACCAAGCTACCTTACTCTGCAAATGTCTGACCGATGTCTATGTAGGCAGACAAGCCTGGGACCTAGAGCTCCAGGTTTTTTGTTGATATTTTATTTAAAGGATATAATGCTTAAGTCAGTAATAGGAATACCAGCCTAGAACTAAGAAAAATTTCTTCTTTCTCAGTAAGTATCAGTTTGAATACCCTCTTTGAAAATTAGGTCTTTAGTGGTTCTATGAAAAATGGACACAGAGTGCAGATGTTGGTTTAACATTTCTGACCTAGGACCACTCTTCATATCAGACAACGTGGCTTCAAGAATGGGAGAATCTCTTCAACATTCTGGAAAGCTCTAAATTATGCTAAAGTTAAAAGTTGATTAAAAGATTAGAGTTAGAAGTTGTCTGAACCAGGCCCTGAAGATTGACTAACAGTTGCCTAGGCCCTGTGCTCTTTGCACAGTGGCCTGCTTTATGATCTGTGTCAGGGTCTGAAACTTGATGGGAACTACTTTTCTGCAACTAGTACAGGAGTTCCCTCGTGGAAATATTGCCTTTTATTCCTTTCTCTCTCACTTTTAGTATAGCAACTTTACTGTGGAAGAACCTGGTAAGACACCATCTTAATCTATGACCAAATTAAAAATCATGAATAATGAGACAAATGAAAATAATGTGCCAACTGATAGATTGCAATTAGAAGAATGCAATGTATTTTCTGTGGTATCCCTGACAAAGAATTTTTTTTAATACATAAGCTGTATATTTTCATGAAGAAAAATTGGGAAAACCCAATTGAAGGACTTTATTCAAAATAACTGGTCTATAATCTTCAAAAATATCAAGGTGATATAAGTCAAGGAAAAGTCAAAGAACTTTTTCCAGATTTAAGAAAACTAAAGATACATTACAACTAAACTAACACATGATCCTGGATCAGAACCTTTTGTTGAAAAGGGCTTTAATGGGATAATGCACAACACTTGAATAGCCATCTCTGGATTCTATAACAGCAATATATCAATATTAGTTTCCTGATTTGGACAGTTCTATAGTGGTTATTTAGGAGCGTATCTCTGTAGGAAATGCAACTGAAATAGTTCAGGGTGACGGGAGAGCACATCAACAGCTTAGCTTCCAGCGGTTCAGGAAAATTAAATATTTGTGCTACTTTTGCAACTTTTCTATAAGTTTCAAATTATTTCAAAATTAAATATCTCAAAAAAAGAAAAGAAAGGATCAAATATCCATAGGCTTATAGGAACCAAGTGTTCTAATTCCTTAAAGGTTACTCAAGGAAAACTACTTCTTTATTCACATCCTTGTGACACCAAATGTATTGGTTTTCCACACCAAGAAATTGCCCAGTCTTCTTTGGACATCAACTGCATGTCCTATGATTTAATTCAATTCTGACCCTAACTACCCAGAGCTGGCACAGACCGTACAGGTTCAGAGCTCAGTACCACAGACTGCTACCCTTCAGATACTAATTGCAAGTAGTGGGTCCCGAGGACACCTACAACTTCTGTCCAACTCCACCAAAAATTGGGGCTTCTCATATCCCACCCCTCAGTTTCTTTCTTTCTTTTTTTTTAATATTTTAATGTTTATTTATTTTTGAGAGAGAGAGAAAGAGAGAGAGAAAGAGCGTGAGCGAGGGAGGGGCAGAGAGAGAGGGAGACACAGAATCCGAAGCAGTCTCCAGGCTCTGAGTTGTCAGCGCAGAGCCCCATGTGGGGCTTGAACCATGAACAGGAAGATCATGACCTGAGCTGAAGTTGGACGCTTAACCAACTGAGCCACCCAGGCGCCCCTCACCCCTCAGTTTCAATAATTTACTGTAAAAACTCAGAGAACTCATGGAAACACTTTACATACTGTTACCAGGTTTGTTATAAAGGATATTATAAATGATACAAATAAATAGCCAGATAGAAGAAGTATATAAGGGCAAGAGTCCTAAGCACAGGGGTTTCTACCCTTAGGGAATTTGAGGGGCCTTGTACTCTGGGCACATGGATATCATTCACCAACTGCAAGCTCCCCAAACCCCTTCATGTAGGGTTTTAATGGAGATTCAGTTACATAAGCACAAATGAGTAAATTCTATTACAATTTTCTAATGACATAGCTGGTTCCTCTGGCAATCAGCCCCCAACCTAAAGCTATCCAAGGGGCCCACCAAAAATCACCACATTAGGGTAAACTCAGGTATGATTAAAAAGGGTTTGTTATGAATAACAAAAGCTGCTTCTTTCACCCCATCACTTCAAAATTTTAGAAGTTCTGTGCCAGAAACCAGGGGCAAAAACCAAGTATATATTTCCTATTATATCACAATATCACAAGTACCCAATGCTTAGAAAGAGAGTAAACCGTGTAGGGTTATGATAGGAGAAGATAGGATTCAGTAGGCAGAGAGGGAAAGATTAGGACCTGAGGTCCCTGGGTGGGGGAAAAACACCTATTTTGTAACAGTGCTGGGAGTGCCTGACCACAGCAAACCCCCTCAAGCATAAGGTTCCTCTTAAGTATGTAACAGACCCACCTACTCCCCCTCAGTTTTCCCTCAGGAATTTGATAAAAGACAGAAGTATGGCCTTAGAGCACCCCAGGGTAGAACCTGAGAAGGAACCAGGAGGAAGGGAAGGGGGAGAGTTGGCCAGAAGCTTATAAAACAAGGACCCTTTCCTATAGTCCTCGGTCATGGGTATTCACTTTCGAAAGTCCCCTCTGTAAACAGAGCTTTCCTACTATTCTTCCTTTCTAATCTTATATCCTAATAAACTTTTGCCTACTACTCATTTTGTGTTCACCTTTTCATTATTCCAAGCAGTGAGACAACAAATCCCAGGTATTGTGGTAAAAAACCCTGCAACAGGATTAATGTACATTTCTTTTAGGAAACATATTTGAATACTAAACATAGAATACCGTAGTCCAAAGATTACTGAATTGGAACAGCTGGACTTCACTTTCATATCCTCCATGGGCAGGGAGGCACATGAGACAGTTTCCCTCTGACACTTAGGTTCCTTATCTGCAGGTAGGGAGCACTATCAAGTTTTGACAAGAAGGTTCAGATTAATCCATAGTTCTGAGATGCTTAAAATGGCTCCCTGGGTGCAATGAAGCATCATTATCTTTGGGACAACTTTTACATAGATAAAAGTAAATATGCTTTCATTTTCTTTCTAATATGACTGCATTTATTTCTCACTTTTATATTTTGTGTGTAGACACAGATTCACTCTTAGTAAGTTCTGTTCCCAGAAATGAATTGTTCAAGTCCACTGACATTTGGTACATGGGGTTTAATGGTAAGGTTTTTTCCCATCTCTCATCTGAAACAGTGACATAGAAACCAACAAATACTTAGACTATTCATGTAAATAATATGTTTTTATGACCTTTGGATCATAGAAGAATCGTGAATTAGAGGAATAGGAAAGGGAAGGAAGTTTATTGTATTAATTACACCAAACTTGGCTGAAACCTTTCCTGTCTGTGCTCTTAATCGGACCGGTAAGATTAGTGGTCTGAGAAAAGTGCCCTCCCCAGACAACCCCTCATTTACTTTCTGTCACTATAGATTAGTTTTCATTTTCTAGAGTTTTATAAAAATGAAAGAATACAGTATGTGTTCTTTTTTTGCTTGGCTTCTTTCATTCAGTGTAATTATTTTGAGATGCATCTGAGTTGTGTATATGAAGAGTTATTTTTATTGCTGATTAGTATTACATGTATATACCAAATTTTGTTTATTCATTCACCTCTTGAAAGACATTAAGTTTCCAGTTTGGGGTTATTATAAATAAAGCTTCTATGAGCATTCATGTACAAATATTTTTATGAACATGTGCTTTTTTTTGTTAAATATTTAGGAACAGAATGGCTAGATCAATATAATAGATATATACTTAACTTTTTAAGAATCTGTCAAAGTATTTGTCAAAGTGGATGTACCATGTTACATTCTTACCATTAGTGTAGTCCTGAATTATATTTTCTAGGTTGGGATTTCAGATCCTCAAAGGTTAATAGTACACAGCATATGCAAATGTCAATCATCAGCCTTCCAAAGACAGTATAAAGCTTCAATGCAGAGACTGCATGATGGCTGTATTGAAAGGTTTTTTTCTATTTTTCCAGAATACAAGATTTTTATCTTCCCAAATTCTGACTTCAGAAGAAAGGAAATGGTATTTTCTAACTTGTATATAGCACTTCATATTTTATAAAAATTTTCACATATTTATCTAATTAAATACATTATTATATATTATTTATCATTCTCTTTGAGGCAGTGGATGGTCTTTTCATTTTTTTAGCAGCATATTTTAGAAAACACAAATTTAATTTTTTTATATGGTGTGAGATGTAATTATCATTATTATTTTATATATAGATATTCAGTATTCAACACCACTTATTAATCTTGGTGTTTTGAATAAGAAAAACAGAAGTCCCAATTTCACCAAATAAAGATTGTCAAGTTCCATTACCATTATTTTTTAAATGTAGTATATTATATCATATATATGCACTATATAAACTTGATTTGCCATTTTTGGTATTATGCTAAAGTCAATAATTGTCAACTTGATCCACACACACACAAATGTTACTTCCAGAGATAAGAATTAGAATTCTAAAATACTATATGTACATATTTCAATAAAGTCATTAATACACCATTATGCACAGAGATATGTCCACATTAGTGCCTTTAGACTGTTGGAATTTTGTGGTTTTGATACATGAAGTCTGAATGTCCGTTTTCAGAATGGTCAAGGTAATTCACTCTTAGAGTTATGGGGAAAATTAAATATGATGATATATAATATATATTGAGCTGGATTTATATGTGTAATTATTTTATAAAATACAAAGTGAGTATATATGTAATGAACTCTCAAAATTCAATTAGAAAGAAAACAAAACAATTTAAAACACAGACAAAAGATATAAACCAGTATTTCATCAGATAACATATATGAATGGCAAATAAGCACAGGAAAAGATGCTTGACATCATTAGTCCTTAGGAGAATGCAAATGAAAACCATAATGGGATACTACTACATACCTATTGGAAGGGCTAAAATTTTAAAAGCTGACTATACCAAGTTTGGAGATGATGTGGAGAAACTGGACGTCTCATATAAAAATAAGCATTACCTAACCGTGATATATAACTACATCTCTTAACTGTGATGAATAAAATTTGTTATCATTTGTGGACTTGGGAAGTCAGAAACAACATAGGTGCTCATCAATAAGTGAATGAATCCATAAAATGGGTTATGTACGAATAGAATCAGTAAATTGGAACAGGAATTGTTAATCCAAGGTAAAGAAGATAGAATTTGAGGAGCCAATTAATTTAGGTGGGGAAAAAAAATACATCCTTATCTTTACAAATCTCTGACATTTAGCATTTTATTTAATTAAGAATGACGTCAACAAACCACAGTTCTATTAGCAGTACCTTGACTTTATTACTAACACAAGTCACATATATTCAGAAAGTAAACTTGTTTCATACATTTCAAAACAATTCATATGCTAATCACCAACGTGGAATCATGGTTATTATTAAACTGGCAACTAGATTGTATTATTTAATGTGTGAATAAATAACCACATATATTGCTGTGCTACACATGTGTTGTTTTAGTAATTTGGTAACTGTATTTCAGTTTAATTGATTCATTTTATAACCCAGTGTATTTGACTATGTTTGCCACAAATATGAAAGACATAGGATTTCATAAAAGATTATTCTGAGAGTCTAGACTGCCAAAGGGGTCTATAGGACAGAAACGTTTATGAACTCCCAAAATAGAGTTATATACAAGATCAAGGATATATATATAAAAGCATAGACTGAGTATTAGAAACACAAATTACAGTGAGATCTGACATATAATATCATTTTATACATTGAAAAGTCAATATACACCATATTTCAAAAAATATACACAGATATACCCTATACAGACTAGGGAGGAAAGTGAAGAGTAAGTACGTATTTTTGTATTGGAAAAAAATTGGTAGACAGATCAGGCATAATAGATCAAAGTAATAAAATAAAGACCTTGTAAAAACCAGTGATGATAAGTGTCTGCGTATGAGGACCAAAAATGAAAAATAAAATTATTAGAAAGTTGTTTCCAGACCCATAACCTCCAATAAGTCAACCAACCTCCAAGAGAATCCTTCAGAGACAGTCTTTTATATCTGAATTCATAACTGTCACACTCTGTTTAGGTAGAATAATAAGTATTGTTCTTCTCTCTCTCTCCTCCTCCTCCTCCTCTTCTACTTCCTCCTCCTCTCCTTCTCCTCCTCCTCCTCCTCCTCCTTCTTTTCTTCTCTCTCTCTCTCTCTCTCTCTCTCTCTCTCTCTCTCTCTTTCTCTCTCTCCTTTAACAGGAAGAGTTCTAAAGCATGTATTCTAGAGTTTCCTGTTTCTGCTCTCATCAACAAAGCCAAGAATTGTTTTTCTTCACCACTTGTGACTTCATCAACCTTACAAGCTTACAACAACCCCTTTTCTAAAACATGTGGGGCTTGTCTGACCAGTGCAATTGGCCTTTTAATTGCTCCTTAAACAAACAGAAAAAAATGTTGGTCCATGAGTATGCCTATACATTGAACCAAAGTGCAAGTGTACACTATTTCTATTCAGAGAACACATTCTATATTCCACTTGAATTCCCCACAGTCCTTCATTTTAATCCAGACCTCATAATACATTGCCACAAAATACTTGTTAGTTGAATGTACATTAGTATTATTTGGCAGCAGATAAATCATAATTTTCTTCATATAAATGCTGTTTAATTTATATCTTTGGCATGGAAAAGCCATATAAGCTCTTCCATACCTGTTAAGATTTCTTTTAGTGTGTTTGAATGCATATACTATCTTTTCATTATTTACCATAAATATACCCTTTCTTCATATGAATTTCATGAGCTTGGCCAATATCAGGGTCTCTTGAGCCATCTTCTTGGTATACTAGCTTGATATACTACTTTTTCCTTGGCCAGGCTGGTTACTCTGCTTCTGAGTGTTTGCCTACATGATGAGTAAGGGAATCTATTAAGAAAATATTTCATCTTCACCCACATAAAATTTACTACATTTAATTCATTAGAAGGCTGGGTTTTTACTATTGGTTCCCTTAAATAGCTTCATTGGCTGATGTCAATAAATATGTGTTCAATGAATTATATCAGCAATAAAGGAAAAAAATAAGGTGAAAAATTTATATTTATGTTTTGATCTCCTATAGCAGTCATCTACCTACAGCCCTGAGATGTGATGCCAGATGCTGAAGTTGTTATTTAAGAATGTAACCCTGTGGTTATGATTTTCTTCTTTACTCTTGTCTGTTATTTCCAATTTCCCATTATGGGAATTTACCATAAGATTTTCTATTAGTTTTTTCTAATAGTTTTCTATTTAGTTTTTTGTTTGTTTTTTTGTTTTTTTTTTTTAGGTTTACTTCTTTTTTCAGGTGGTATCTCTGCTGAGAGCCTAGCAATTTTTGATGAAATATGGTGATTTTTTAAAAATCTTATTCAGGAGCTGATGAAAGCAAAATAGTATTATCATCTCTGCAATTTATTCTCATTTTTTAGAAAAAATATTTTAACTTGCTACTTTAAATCATATGTAATGTTTTTTTAATATATATTAATTCCAGTTTGAAAAGATGCAAATCTTCAGTATATTCTTCCGTCACCTATTTCTTTACCTAATTTTCAAACTGATGCTGAGATATCTATGTGCCTAACTTTCATAATATTTCATTCTCAAAATGTTTCCCTATGTAGTTATTGAAACTAAAAAAGAGATAATTTTACTAATTTTCATTATATATTGAATTCTAGACTAGATCTTCCCAATACCTGTTGCAATCAAAGCTGTATGAGTTGTATAAAGAAAAAAAATTGTGGAAGTAACCTACTAAAGATATTAAAGAATGTGGGTAAGGACAAACAATCTGGGTAAGGACAAACAACGTATACAATCTATTTGAATTTTTAAAAAAATTCAGGGCTCCTGGATGGCTCAGTGGGTTGAGACTCTGACTCTTGATTTTGCCTCAGGTCATGATCCCAGGGTCATGGGATAGAGCTCTATATTGGGTTCCACACTCAGGGTGGAGCCTACTTAAGATTCTCTCTCTCCCCCTCTGCCCTTCCCTTGCTCTCTCTCTCTCTCAAATAAAAGAATTGGGGGGGGGCACCTGGGTGGCTCAGACGGTTAAGTGTCTGACTCTTGATTTCAAACTCTCATAGTTTGTGAGATCAAGCCCTACATTGAACTCTGTGCTGACAACATGGAGCCTCCTTGGGATTTTCTCTTCTCCCTTTCTCTCTCTGCCCCTCCCCTCTTGTGTTCTCTCTCTCAAAATAAGTTAACTTAAAAAATTGTAACAGTTATTCAAATCAACTTATTCAAAAAGGAAGAGAAAAAAAGGGAATAGGAAACAAAAGTGTATATTCGAATAGAGCTAGGAGATAATTAAATTAAGGAAACAGACGGGGCGCCTGGGTGGCGCAGTCGGCTAAGCGTCCGACTTCAGCCAGGTCACGATCTCGCGGTCCGTGAGTTCGAGCCCCGCGTCAGGCTCTGGGCTGATGGCTCAGAGCCTGGAGCCTGTTTCCGATTCTGTGTCTCCCTCTCTCTCTGCCCATCCCCCGTTCATGCTCTGTCTCTCTGTCCCAAAAATAAATAAAAACGTTGAAAAAAAAATTAAGGAAACAGACAAAAAGCTGGAAGTAGGATGGGCAAGAAGAGTGTCAAGAGACCAGTTTCATCAGGTCAATCCATTGCTTTCTATTCTTATTTAAACTATCACTTTCCAGATTGGAAAGGTGAGTTTCTAATTAGTTTCTTTTTCATCAGTCAAGGCTCAATCTCTCTAAACAATCTTTGGGTAATGATCATATCCCCACTTTGATCAACTTCAGGGAAATTGCAGAGCCAAATATTAAACAGGTGGTTATGAAATTGTGCTCAACCACCTGTTATCTGACCTCTGGCTGACCCTGGTAACAAAGACCAGTGTACTTCAATTAGTGCAAGTGATACCAAATGTAATCAACCCCTAATTAATAGTGGGCATTTTTCTCTCAATCTTGCAATCTGATGTTCTCATCCTAATCTTTGGTATATTTTATACCTCAGTGAAAAATTATGAAGAACCTGTAACTTGGCCCTGAAAAATGTATGTATAATGACTACAAGGGGAAGGACTATAACCTTCCCCCACTTTATTTCCACATTTATTTAATTTGCTTATATTTATTTGCCTTAGGGCTAAAACAATTACCTGTGTAGATCTGTTAAAGCATTTTCTTTATGTTAAAAAAAAATCTCAAACTTTGGTGTCCATCAGAAATTTCTGAGGGATCGTTTAAAAAAGAATTCCAGGAACACCTGGGTGGCTCAGGCAGTTAAGCATCTGACTCTTATTTCAGCTCACAGTTTGTGAGTTCAAGCCCTGCATTGGGGCAGACCCTGCTTGGTGTTCTCTGTCTCCCTCTCTCTCTGCCCTTCCCCTTCTCTCTCTCTCCCTCTCCCTCTCTCCCTCTCTCTCTCTCTCTCACTCTCTCGCTCTCTCACTCTCTGTGTCTCTCTCAAAATAAATAAACTTAAAAAAAAAGAGAAAATTCCAGATCCCAGGTCCCACCTCAGAACTATGAAATGAGAATCTTCAAGGCTGGATCCTAGATGTTTATTGTTTTAATAAATTGGCAAGGTGATTCAGATGTAGACCTCAAGGATGTAGGCTGGCTATTGGAACTTTAACAAGTCCGTCAGGTGATTCAGATGTAGACCCACACCTGAACCATACAAATGAACTTATATTTAGAGGACACCTAGAACCAACCTTGAATAAAGCATCATAACTTTGACCTTATTATCCATTTCTGTGGTGTAGTAACAGGACTCTTTTCTAACATAGGAATCCCATAAAAAGTCGGTGAAAACTGTTCTGGATATATAAGCAAAGAGACAAGAATTACTTTTCGCTTACTGTCTATGCTGGTCTCAAATTGGTCCTATTCTTTCATTCATTCTTTTAAAAAATACGAAGTGTCTATCATTTACACACACACACACACACACACACACACACACACACACACACATATACATATACATATCTTGTTCCCAGCTTCTGTCCCAACATATGTAGGGAATATGATAAATGCCACTTCTACATTATGGAGTCAAAGTGTTATAGTAGTTAAGGGTGCAAGTTCTGGAGTCTGACATCCTGCATCTGAAATCTGTCTCTGCTATATAACAACTTACTGCTTTTTCATCTGGAAATAGTGAATATTGATACATAGGTACTAAGATTGGCATAAAGACTAAATCCTTGGCTCATAAGTATTGTTCTATATGACTGTTTACTGATAAACAGATACAATTATTCTCTCACATAACTGTTTTTACTGTTTATTCCATTATATTTTTGATATTTAACTTTGCTTAGTGTTTTACATTTTACTATCCTAAGTGTGCCATATAAGTAAAAATTTGTATTTTTTCAAAAGAAATGTTTCCTCTTTAAGGATAGGTAATAGTTTTTAATATCTTTGTCTTAAAATGCTTAAAGCTCTATGTCTTATTAAATATCTATTAAGAGCCAAATGCTTAAAGCTATATGTCTAATTAAATATCTATTAAGCTGAATTACATTATAAATCAAATAAATCATAATATAGAATATTTATATATCTGTGTTTATGTCTGTATGTATTACCTATTGCATACTAGAAATTGTCTCACAATTGAGCAGCTTTAAATAACATGTGCACTTATGATCTGGCCATTTCTGTGGGTTAGTAATCTTGACACAGATAAGCCAGGTCCTCTGCTTTAAGATCAATCACAAGGTTGCAATTAAGGTCTTGTATAGGGCTGCAGACCCATCTGAAGGCCAGTTTTGAAAGGACTCACTTCTAAACTCATTCATATACTTGCTGGCAGGATTCA
The DNA here is from genome assembly GCF_018350175.1 of Felis catus. NCBI lineage: Eukaryota > Metazoa > Chordata > Mammalia > Carnivora > Felidae > Felis > Felis catus. The sequence goes on along the minus strand of NC_058379.1, from coordinate 61,554,741 downwards.
GTTCGTCATAGACTATTGGATTGAGGGCTTCAGTTCCTGGCTGGTGATGGTCCAGAGGCTGCCTTCAGCTGCTCACTAGGTGTGATTCACCAGCTTTATCAGAATAAGAAAGTGAGGAAAAACCAGGGAGAGAGTACTAGCAAGATGGAAGTTACAAACTCTTATATTACAAAGTCATAGCCATACTCTTATTTATTCTAAGTGGCTAGATGCAGCCAATTTGCAAATTGGGGGGTTGATTATACAAGAATATGAATGCCAGGAATTGTTGACCACTGGGAGCCATGCCAGAAGTTGCCTATCACTATACATATTGGTGTAGCATTTGTAAAATAAGTGGCCAGAGAGTGCTTAATAGAACCATTCTTGTAAAGCATTCTCAAACTCTAACCTGCATTCTGGAAAACTCCCTAGAGTTTCTGATTCAGCAGGTCTGATGTGGGACTTTATAACAAGCCCTCAGCTGATCATGTTGCTGCTGGTTTGGGATCAAACTTTGAGAAATCCTATTTTAGAGGATATAACATGATTTACTGCACAAGGATAACCAAAACTCACTTCTTACCATAAGTTCATTTGTTAGCCAATCTGGCAGTCCTCCTTTTCCCTGCTGGGATAACTACTATATCTGTTGTCATGTGTGGCCATTTCTGAAAAAGACATTAAGAAGGTTTCTTCTGCTGGGAGCCTTTTTTCTTTACTAGCTCCTTTATAGATTGGTAGACAAATAGGGATCCAGGGATTTTGTAGGGTGCTAAAAAATTGTGGACAACCTTGTCTAGAGTTCTCAGAAAAATTGACACTTTGGATGAACATTGAAAAGCAGAAGGATTTTGAGAGACAGAGAAGGAGAGTCATTGAGTGGCCTAATAAAACCATTCTTTTCTTGTCCATTGCAGCACATTCTTCATTTCCACATAAAGAAAGAAACCTAAAAGACCAATTAACACCCTGGAAAGCACTTTGGAATTGCTTTCTAAACTTGGTGTAATGAAAACAAATGGACATTTTGATTAAATAGATATCATTAGGATGACATGTTATGATCTCAGCCCCTGGTTTAATGATCTAATTAAGACCAAGAAAAATTCATTATGGACTCTCATTCAAATAATTCATTTTACAGAGCAAAAAAAAAAAAAAAACACCACTATCTATTTTTTTAGGATAGGAAGACTGTCCTCAATGATTGAAGAAAATAAATTCAAGCCTGGGAACTTTATAACTATCTTTATTTCAAAGACAGAAAAGAAGAAGAAGGGGAAGAGGAAGAGAAAAAGGAAGAGGAAAAAGAAAATATCAATGGAAAGCACAAATTAGTGGGAAGAAAAGAGCCTAGGCCTTCAATGCATTTTTGCCCTCAACCATTCCTTGCTATATTTACCTCAGCTTGTCCATTGCAATAGGAGAAATAATTGGGTGATGAAGTGGATGGACTAAGATAAATACAACCATATATGTTTTTGGAGGTGTGTTATCATATCAAGGGGGTTAAGACAAAGCAGAAAGTGAGAAAGCAGGTGAAAGAGTATAAGAATTGCACATGGGAGATCAGGAGAAGCAGCAATAAGAAACAGAGGTAATAGCATGGGAACTGGACAGTTAACTTTATGTATCAATTTGACTACCCTAGGGAGTCTCCAGATAGCTGGTAAAACATTATTTCTTGATGTGTTTGTGAGGGTGTTTGAGGATGAGATTAGCATTTGAATCAGTTGACTGAATTAAAGAGTAAATATACCAGGATGCCTGCGTGGCTTAGTTAGTTAAGCATCCGACTCTTGATTTTGGCTTAAGTCATGATCTCATGATTCATGAGTTAAAGCCCTGCTTTAGGCTCCATGCTGTCAGCATGGAGCCCACTTGGCATTCTCTCTTTCCCTCTCTCTCTCTGCCCCTCCCCTGCTTGTGCTCACATGCTCGCTCTCTCAAAAATAAATAAACTTAAAAAAAAAAGAATAAGTTTTCCATTTCCAATGTGGATGTGTATTATCCAATCCATTGAGGGCCCAAATAGAACAAAATGGTGGAAAGCAATCTCAATCTCTCTCTTCTTGACCTGAGACATTCGTCATTTTCTGCTCTCAGACATTGGATCTCCTGGTTCTCAGGCCTTTGGACTCCAGTACTTATGTTCTTAGGTTTTTAGTCTTGGTTAGGCTAGGAGATAACATCAGCTCCTTGGTTCTTAGGTCTTTGGACTTAGACTGAATTATACTACTAGCTTTCCTGGTTCTAAAGCTTGCAGAAGGCATATCATGGCACTTTTCAAGCTCCAGAATTGAATGAGCCACTTCCTATAATAGATCTCTTTATCTATCCATCCATCCATCCATCCATCTATCCATCCATCTATTGGTTTTGTGCCTCTGGAGAACTCTGACTACAAATATCTAGAGAAAAGGGAAAGGGAATGCACTAAAATGAAAGCATGAGGCATCTATGAGGTTCTTACAGAATTAAACACGTAGTTTTCTTGGAGATAGTGTTTCCCCACGAAAAGTTGAATATCAGTGAAGCCTATAATCAAAGAATTCTGAATTCACAAAGTTATTGCATGTCTCTTGGCTGAAGGTTACATTTAAATATATGAGAAAGAGAGAGAGGGAAAGAGAGAAACTTTTAGATCATTGAGTAGTATTCATCGGGAAGACTTTAAGATCAATTCACCTAAAAACTTAAAAACAAAAGTTTAACAACATTGCCTGTGGCTTTGCCAATGGCAGTCTATCTACTGTATTATATCAGGGGACACAGAAGGGGGGGTTACATCTAACTGTTGTCAGTCTTCTTTCTTGTCACTTTGAACATAATACTTAGAGCCAACCCATTTGACCCTTCCTTTTTTACTTAGGCTTAGCTGTGTGAACTGTTAGGACCTCAATCATATAAACAGGGAAGGGGTCCTGTTGAAGGGGTCCTGTTCAAGGAGGTTGAATTGGACAGAATGATGAATAGGGAAATTAATCTAGTTATAGATGTGGCCCCTTAATTGTAGCCAACTAATATACAAAATCTGTGATTTTTTTCTTGATTAGATAAAGTGTTAATGTCTGAGAGGACTGAATACAGATAGTGTAGTCCAAATGGTTAGTAATACTTAAACCAATCTTGATACTGTATTCTGAGTATAAATAATGACTTTGTTCAGGGACTGGGTATGATCAAATTTGATGAGATTCTTATGAAAATTAAGCAGAATGACAAAACCTCTACTCTTAGAAGAGAAGTATACACAGAAAACAAGGACAAAAGCTGAATAAAAATAATTGGGCCATAGTGACAGGAAAGTTGAAGGTTGTGACTTACATACTCACAGGTGCCAAGGTTTTACCACTGGCATGGTGGGCTAGATCTAGAGGCTACTGTTTAGAGCTTGCTGATATCTGTTTTGCCCAGTTCCTACTAGCTGGGATGGTGGAAACATTCATCAGTATAACTAACAGGATGAGTAAGGCAAAGTTTGACAGGACTTACCGCCACTTTTTTGAGGTCATTGCCTCTGTTTCTTTCTGCTCATGGAGCTACCTGACTCCTTTCTGCCTGACTACTAGCATAGACAGTTCCGTGTGTTGTAACATTACTTCTTCCCAGTCATAAGTATATAATCTTGTTACGACTTCCTTAACAGCCAGAATGGAGAAGAATCTTCTGTCTTTCTTAAAGAGTGTATTTGAAAGCAATATTCCCACAAAGCTTTGTGGCAGAGTAGATAAACCACAACTTCTGGAGTCAGGCAAAAACTGAGTTAAAATACTTAAATGCTGTTGGGTCTTGTATGTAACCTGAGGTTTGGTTATTTATCTCTAAACCAATATAGCATTGTCTAACTTGTGGAGTTACTGAGATGATTAAATAAGAAACAAACAAAAAAAATCAAATGCCTGGTATACTAGCTAATACTCAACAATTATGAATTTTCTCCACTGCATCACATCTCATCTTTATCTTTCTCTTATTTAGGGATTCATGACATTCACCTTCTTCCTGTTTATGTACTCATTTTTGTGGCTCCCTTAGCATCTTACCTTCAAGCACAATACATGTAATTGGACTTATTATACTCTAGGCTGGCAAAGTGGGTGCCTATTTGTGACTCATGGGGAAAAAATTCCATTTAACTGGGGTGTCATCACCAACCCAGATTATTGAATACCTAAAATAAGTTAATCAGTTGTTGGACACAAATGGGATTTAAAAGTCAGAAATCTGAGAAGTTAAGACAGCTTTGACAATTTGTATATACCTTGAAATTTTGTTTATAACTTTTCAGGAGTAATATAAACTTTAATCCATGTCATTTCCATCTTATTGTAGAGTTAATACAAACTGGTACTTTCTAAACCTGTGATCTCATTAACTGATGTAAATATAATCTGTCTGTCCTTTCTCTTGTCAAAAGTGTTTTGTCTTTGTTATTCTGTTTGTTTGTTCTTCATATGTTTTATTTTATTTTGTGTTGTTTGGGTTTGCCTTACAATTGTTAAAATGAAAATTGATTAAAATATCTTAAAGATGAGAATATTAATGAATAATGTTTAACATTTCTTATAGTCAAGTAATATAATCTTTGCATTTAAGAGGCTATAGTGCTGTTTGAAATGATTTTACTGACTGTGAACTATCTTTATATAAGGTCTGAGAGGAAGCAATTTTTAAACATTTTGAGACTATGTAAAAACATGGATTATGCCTAAGTGGTATTCACAGAGTTGAGCTAGTCCACTTCAACCAAAGTATATAAATGAGGTGCCCAGACCTTTCTTTGATAGGAAAGATAGTTTACTTGCAGAGATAAGCCTGTTCAGTTCAGTTCTCATAGGAACATTGATAAGAAAAAGTGAAAGCATCTGAGGTCTTAATAGATGGAAATTTGGAAAGGATCATATTGTGAGATAATTTTAAGACATATGGCCATTTAATGAGGAAGGCATTTGGACTCTATACACCAAAGAAATTAGTTTTTCATAGTGATAGGTCCTCCAACATGAAGCTTTGGGGCAGAAATGCCATCAGGTTAGATAAATAAGTCAGCTCACAAATCTGGGCTTGAGCCTTCTCAGAATAGTGTCCTGTTCTTTTTTCTAATGAAAGAGGAATGAAGTACCTCTGAAGTTCAGCGTTCACTCAGGTAATCCTGAGAACTCTTCTAGATGAGGTCAACATAAGACTCTTCAGCAGGAATGAGGCTCTAAAATGGTAAGGGTGTAAGATAGCCTATATGAAAGTTAGTTTAAGTCCACAGGGATCATTTCAGATTCCCCCTTTTCTAGAATTTTTAGGAGAAAACCACATCAAAAATTATTGATTTATTGGCATAAAAGCTTAGGTCTGACTATGTCAAATATACTCAGAACATAATATTTATGATATCCCCCCTCACAATGTATAGTTATATGTTAATAAGGAGGGAAATTACTATATATTGCTTCATAGATTGGGTTGGATGGTATGGCAAAGAATAAAGACTGACTTATTCCCATAAAATATTTGAGTAATTGCTGGTTAGCAAATATACAATTTTTCTAAGGCACCATGTATCCAACAAAAATGTGATGCATGGTACGTGTGAAATTCTAAATTTTCTAGCAGTAACATCAAAAATATCCAAAGAAACAAGTAAAATAATTTTACAGTTAAACAATCTCTGTTGAGATGATAGTAAGTTTACATTCTGTTTTAAGAAATAATACTGCATTGAGGGGCACCTGTGTAATTAAGCATCTGACTCTTAATATCAGCTTAAGTCATGATCTCATGGTTGTGAGATCAAGCCCCACATTAGGCTCCATGCAATGCATGGAGCCTGCTTAAAATTCTCTCTCTCCTTCTCCCTCTGCCCCTCTCCTGCTCGTGCATGCTTGTGAGTGTGTGTGCATGAGCTCTCCCTCTCTCAAAAAAACAAAAAACAAAACAAAACAAAAAACAATATTGCATTGAGATCTCTCTACCCTTTACCCATTTTCCCCACAGATAAGATCTTATAAACCTTGAGTACAATATCACAAATGGGATATTAACATTGATACAATTCATCACTCTTATTATTAATTTCCCAGTTTTACTTTTATTCATATGTGTGTGTGTGTGTGTGTGTGTGTGTGTGAGAGAGAGAGAGAGAGAGAGAGAGAGAGAGAGAGAGAGAGAGAATTTAGATTTTTGCAGAATCAACCTACAACAATTAGATCACCAACAGGATCCCTCCTACTGCCTTTTTATAACCATAACCATCTCCCCCTAACTCCTGTGTCCCACATTCCTAACCACTTGTAACCAGTAATCTATTTTCCATTTCTATAATTTTGCTTGGTAAAATTAGTTTTAATGACATTTTATTTATTGTAATATATCTAAACTATTACCATGTCAATGTATAATCAATATAAAAATATAAATGAGATATTCTATATTCTTCATGTAATAGTAAGTCTTTGAAATCTCAGGTGTATTTTATACTTACAGAACATATCAATTTGCACTAGTGACATTTTGATTGTTCAGTAGCCACATGTGTCTCGTGCCTACTGTATTAGCTCAGGCCTCAGGGATAAATGTTTGCCCTTGAGTTGTCCATGTCATTCAATGTAGAGGTTTTAGATTCAGGGAAATATAAAAAGCTCAGTGTATTTGACACTTAGAAACAACCTGAGTATTTGGCATTGGAGGAATGGTGAAGTAAAATATTGTACAGCATCTTTGGGAGATATAATGGACATTAAAACTGTTTGCAAAGAAGACAAAGTAAACTGATGGAGGATGACCAACAATCCCATTTTTCCTGAGACTGAGAGGTTTCTTGAGATGTGAGAACTTCATTGCCAATAATCAGATGGGAGCCCCAAGTTGATAGGGAAAATTCTTAATATAGTAGAAGTTTTACATGTATATAAATAACATATATTGTGCATATATGTATATATGCATAGATATGTAAACTTTATATATGTATAATATATATTATAAAGAGAATGACAACACTATTCATTAAAAAGCATTTTCCAAAAAAAAAAAAAACAGTAGATAATAATTTCTAAAAATTCCAGCTGAGGTATATTAATAAAATTGAACTTTGCAGAGCAAGCATAGAACAGAAGGGAATTTGGGGGGGGGGTCTCATTTTTTCATTATAAAATTACAAATGGAAGTAGATGATCTCTAATATGCCTTTTAGTTCTAAAATTATAAAATAAATAAACTCAAAATTACTGTGGAGAACTCTAGAAGTGATTTAAATATTTACAAAAATGTTCACAGAAGATGTGGGAAGTAAATATGACTTTGAAAGATGGGAGAATTTTGTCTACGTGAATAGAAGACAAGAAATAATCTCAAGCAAAGGAGTGGTAGTTAACAAGTCACAGTAACAAAAACAATAAGGTCCTTATAGGGAACACTTCAGGCAAGGAAAATTATTTTTAAAAAAACTTTATTGATCACCCTTAAAGCATTCCTCACTGTATTAGTAACTGAGTAAGTGAGCACTTTTCATTTGCCAAAAACATTATAAACAGAAGTTATCAGTTGAAGAGAAATGATCACTTATATTAAAACATGCTAGTGTTCTACATTGCATATTATTTAAAACCTTTATCTGATATAAACTCTAGGTAGTAAATTGCATTCAATGCTGTGGGGGATGTGTAGAGGGGAAACTTGCCTTTTGTTGTGTCCATTTTAAAAGGCTAATTCTTCTAGTATATCATTGTGCAATTAGAACCCATGTTTGCCTCTAAAGAGGGCCTTGATACTGATAACAATCACAACAAAAGATTCACTGATATGTGGCCACTCTTTTACTGATTCTATGAATTGATGGTGCTCAGTTACGTCTCTGGAAAGGCAAACAATAAAATAAAATAAAATAAAATAAAATAAAATAAAATAAAATAAAATAAAATAAAAATAAATTCACAGAGAGACTTGATCATATAGATAGGCTCTGAACTCTGAAATCATTTAGGGGGGATCATTTACGGGATTCCAGTGGAGGACAAGGAACAGAGTGATTGAGCAATGTCCCAGATCTGGAATGAGTTGGAAATGTGAGATAATGAAAAGACTGGCTTCTCTACATAGTTGGAAATGTAGTGTAGGACCAATTTGAGGAATGTCACAACAATCTGAATAGTTTGGGATTTATCTTTTAGGTAAGAAGAAAGACTTATATATGAAGTGACATGTACAAAGTAGCATTTACCCTGAAGCTAGTATAATGTACTGCTTATTTCTCAAAGCAGAAACATTCTTCTCTTCATTATCCATTAAACTTTACAGGAAAAGTTATGCTTCTAAAATAAGCTCCTTTGGCCATCATTTTATCCTTGGATGAGAACTTTGTACTCAATAAATTCCTCAGTTTGGGAATAAAATGGCTCTATTGACAAGAAGTTTCCACTTCATTTATTTTGCTTACAATATTTTGACCAAGTTGAGCACTTAAAAGCATCGAGGTATATTTTCAAATATAATATTAAACAGTGTATTCTTGACCTTGCAAAGTATAATTAGTAACAGGCAACACAGACCCAAGTCATAATCATTTACATAAAAAGTTAATTCAGACACATCTGAAAATTCAATTTAAATATCTCTATTGAAGCCCAGATCACCAGTTGCTATTTGAGGCAACAGGTCAGGCTTAGAATTCAGATACCAATAACAAAAAGAACAGAACTGAAATCATACTGTATCTCTACATATTCAATATCTAAATGAAAACTTAAGTAAAAAATCCACTTGTGTGGATGGTCCATCTTTCAACAACACAAATTCAAAAAGTGAAAATTAAAGAGGAACGTGGATTCTCTTATAAAATAAAAGAAAATTCTAATTAAATTCAGAGTAGACAAAATAAAAATACATGGCTATTGCTAGATGGAACAACAATGAGAGAGATGTCTCTAATATTCCATTTCGAAGAGAATTTCCTTCCAGTATTCTAGAATATCATGGTTCAATGCCTGTATAACCACATATACTCATTCAAGAATTTTGTTAACTCATGTATTCAAATATGAATTAAACACTATGTCTCAGGCATTGCACAAGGTGTGAGGATACAAGGATAAAATACCATTTATCTGAACTTTGACTAGGGTGTAAATTCTGAATAATTAAATCCTATGGTCAGAAATGTCTAGATTTTTAAAGTTTATTTATTTATTTTGAGAGAGAGAGAGAGAGCATGCACACGTGAATGGGGGAGGGGCAGAGAGAGAGAGAGAGAGAGAGAGAGAGAGAAAGAGAGAGAGAGAAAGAATCCCAAGCAGGTTCCACACTGTCAGCCCAGAGCCCGACATGGGGCTCTAACTCATGAACCATGAGATCATGACGTGAGCCAAGATCAAGAGTTGGGCACTTAACCAACTGACCTACTAAGACACCAAAAAGTGTCCAGATTTTTAGTGAAAAGACATAGATGAGTGAATTGGACATACATACAATAATGACAACTCTGTCCTTAATCTGCAGAAACAAGCAATAGAAATTTTATTATTTGCTTGTCCAGCTACTTACTGACCTAGCTTGAGAAGTAGCTTACAACGAAACCTTTGGGATGCCTACCCAAGATTCACATTATTTCTTTGCAAACTACCCATTTCAACCCATAAAACAGACTCCTGTTGCAATGTGGACAATTTGTCCTTTCTTGGCCATATCTGATTAGACTGGACAAGGACACCTGACATAGAAAAAGCTAATCCATTAGATAGGCTGAGTCAGTCAAATTCTCTCTTCTAGGAATTTCTATTGAGCCCAAGAAATAGCTCAGTTAGCTATGGCAAGAAACTTATGAGAATAGTAGAGTTGAGAATTGAATAGTCATGCTTGGGTCATGGTAAAGTGTAAGAGCAAATACTCTATAGGAACAAAGAATACAAACAAAAGTGACTGAGAAGGCATGTTTCTACAAAGCCATATTTCTGGTAGTCAAAATGGCCTCTGGCCTTTAAGTCATTGTTAGTTCAAACATATAAAGAAAGGGTAGTTAAGTCTGCAGTCAAGAGAGAAAGAAAATCTGGTGCTGGATACTGTGTGCATAGTGTTATTACCTGTGACCATTAAATGTTATTAATGAACTTAAGCAGGCTGTGGAAATAATGCTTCTCTAGCTATTTTGTTTTTGTTTTTTTGTTTTTTTGTTTTTGTTTTATTTTTTTTTTAATGAAGAATTTTCCACAATATCTCTAGGATTGAATCTCTTGGTTCACGGTGTCATTCCTGTGAATGGTGACAAAGCCATCCTCACCAAACAAAAATATTTCAAGTAGGTACATGTGTATCAAATATATTTTGTACTGCCACAGTAGAACAAGGAGAGAACAAAAATTTACTCATAAGCAAGCATGAACTCTACATTGGAATACTTCTAGAGTGAAAAAAATTAGGTCTTGGCTTTCTATAGAAGAAAGTTACTCTTAAGGAACTTTGGGGTTCCAAAATCCAGGTGTGTTGAGTTTCCTTCACATGGAGCTATATGGTACCATCTGTTCCAGGACCAAAGAATTTCATCTCAAGCTATTTATTTTCCACTTAAGGATGAATGAGGGAGTGGTTTAAAAGTTTTCTGGGTAATGTGATGACAGACTAGGCAGTGATTCCAGTTCTTTCTCTGCCTGGGCATAAGAGGTTGATTTTGATGAGCTTGCCAAAGGACGTAGGCACTTCTCCTCCTCCAAACATCTGTGGGTGATCCATTCCCCCCACCCCAAAATGACAGTATATGTCTTCCTGCTAGCTGGCTGGAGAGCTAGTGTGCCAGACTCTCACAGCTGTGGGGGCACAGCTGACAATCCATCTTCAAAATGCACCACATGCCAGTTGTTTGGATCAAGGTAGCTTGGAAAAGTCACTTCTTAGGAAGAAAACTTTATCTGTGAGAAGATTTTCTCATAAGGAGTACATTTCTGCTTTTCCCTCAACTTCTGGACATATGAGGACATCAGAGTATAAAATAATTACCTTGTCTTTGGGGGTTCTTCCTATCAGCTTTAATTTTTTTTGTCCTTGTTTTTTTTCAATATATGAAGTTTATTGTCAAATTGGTTTCCATACAACACCCAGTGCTCATCCCAAAAGGTGCCCTCCTCAATACCCATCACCCACCCTCCCCTCCCTCCCACCCCCCATCAACCCTCAGTTTGTTCTCAGTTTTTAAGAGTCTCTTATGCTTTGGCTGTCTTCCACTCTAACCTCTTTTTTTTTTTTTCCTTCCCCTCTCCCATGGGTTTCTGTTAAGTTTCTCAGGATCCACATAAGAATGAAAACATATGGTATTTGTCTTTCTCTGTATGACTTATTTCACTTAGCATCACACTCTCCAGTTCCATCCACGTTGCTACAAAGGGCCATATTTCATTCTTTCTCATTGCCACGTAGTACTCCATTGTGTATATAAACCACAGTTTCTTTATCCATTCATCAGTTGCCTATCAGCTTTTAACAGCATAACTGAATCACCTGGCTGAGAACTTTGCTTAGCATTCCCTACCTTTAATAAAAGCTTCTTAATTTTCCAGTGCATGTTGACAGCTAGATACTTTGAAAGTTACAGCTATCCTCCATAAAAATTTCCCCCACTTTTGCTTACCATTAATAAATAGATACTTACTTCTGGCAATGAATAGATGCTAGGTATTCATTTAATCTATTAGTTGCCATTTCAAATTCTATGATATATTTTGAGGGAAATTCCATATATTAATATGTTTTAAATATTAATGTAAATATGATATAAATCCATTTAGCAAAATGTGTCCTAAGGCATCCAATCAGGTAACAGGGTATATATATATATATATATATATATATATATATATAATATATATAATACATATATATATATAATACATATATATATAATATATATAATACATATATATATATATATATATAATACGTATAGTCAAATACTGTGTATATGCATACAGGCATACAGGCATATACTGTGTATATGCATACAGGCATATATATATATATATATAATATATATAATACATATATATATATATAATATATATAATACATATATAATATGTATTATATATAATATATATAATACATATATATATATAATATATATAATACATATATATATATATATATATAATACGTATAGTCAAATACTGTGTATATGCATACAGGCATATAAAGACACATGTGTACTCTGTAACTATGTACAAAAATACTATCTTATTAAGTAACATGACTCTAGTTCTAAGTATATGACTAATCTGAAGGTTTTACATAGATTTCTATGACAATATCTCTATACCCCCTTTTTAGCATTCCTAAATGGATGCAGAGGGGCAAAGAGCAGAACTCTGATGTGATTTTCATGCCTTTAAGTATGGCTGACTTCATAAGATTGACAAATTGTCATTTCCTTCAATTAACCACTCCTTTGAGGGAATTGATGGATTACACCCAATGAAGGCCAATTACTTCTCCACCCAACAAATGATCCTCCTTAGAGGGCTTTTTGATTTACCTTGTGAATATGGTTTCCCTGGTTCACATCTCATACTATCTATAAATAGGTCACTGATGTCTAGTGCACATTTATTAATAGAATAAAAAATGTAATACGCTTGTAATAAAATAAGCATTTTATATTCTGATGTAACTTTTTTTAATTTGAAAAATTAATAATTTGTAAATTAGCATTGTTCCTGGCACACAGTAAGAGTTCAGCAAACGTTTGTTTTTGTTTTATTAATATTATGAGGCACCGCATTAGCCATATCAAAAAGGTCAAATCTAAATGTTTTGCTTTCTCTATATTCAGGAAAATGCTGAGAAGAGGGACTGAGCAAGAGCTGAGTATGCTCCATAGAGCTACCCATCAAATGGCATGTAGGGACCTAAAAGCTTCATATTGGAGTATAAATGAGGAAAAAGGCCAGATTTTGGAAGACAAATAGGCAAATGAGTTGTTGCTTTTCAGTAGATCTGTCTAGAAATTATTAGTTCAAGAGATAGAATGCTAAAAAAGAGGCCATTCATAGTAGCTGATTTAAAAAAGTTGCAGTTATTGTTTTCACCTAAACAGTAGCATTGCTTCAGTGGCCGAATCTTTAAAAAATAAATGCCATGTTTTAATATATAAAATCTATTTGTTGCTAATGAAAGAATTTTATTTATGTTTTGGAGTTTTGAATGAAATATCATTTGAAGATGGCATAGTTTAAAATATTTGAAAAACACTAGTGTAAAGACTAATGTATTTACCACACAATACAATTACTGTACTAAAAATGTGTGTGCACAGGGTGTGACATTAAAGCAAGGCATAAGTACACTTCTTTGTGTAATTTAAATAAAAAGAGAACATCTACCTCTGTGTTTACACAGGTCAAGATAATAAAATATGAATTTAGAGAGATTATTATCTAAACAAATAATATACATATAAAATATGTGGTATATGAATATTTTGACATTAAAGATCAATTGGAAGTGGGGCTACTTAGGTAGGTAGGACTTTTGAGATTGGTTCTAGTTGATTTGCTAAGGGCAACAAATTTTTGTGTTGGTGGATTCATAATTACATCTCAAAACAATTCCCACATATTATTTCTTCTGTTCCTCAAAACCCCACAATATGTAGAATATTTATAATTAAATTAATTTTGGATGAGTAAGTACAGCTATAGAAAATATACATTGCTTACCAGAGTTTACACAGCGATTTTCTTTCTAAAGACATGTAGAAAAGACCTCAGGAGCTGCAATGGGGCAGCTATTTCCCCAGGGACATCTTCCCTTCAGAAGTGAAGAGTTCTGCTTTGCCCAACCTGCATTGGCAATGCCTACTTAATGTACTCTTTTTCCCTCTCTAGTCACTTTTCCAGATAGCATCTGTCAAAAGCAGCCTTGGACAAAGCTCAGAAGGAAACATGTGTATGCAAATCTTTTTCTTTGGAGAAGAGAGCAAGGGAGGGGATATGTATGGCTTGGGTATCTCTGTTCTCCGAATGATAACTCTATCTTGATTTTGAGCTCTCCTTGGAACAATGAAGGATATGATCTAAAAGAAAGCTTTTCCCTCTTAGGCTGACCTACAAAAAGAGTCACTGCAGCAAACTCCCAGTGAAAGGAAAGTGTCCTTTTCCTTTTGACTGATAAGGAATTCACAATATTTTCAGAATAAGCGGTGGTTCTTTATTGTCTTCGTTAAGCGTATGATAAACGCGTGTAGGGCTTTAAGAAGACGAATAAACAGAAGAGACAGGGCCACAGGGACTTGCTTAGGAGAGAAATGGGCTGCCATTTGAGGAAGGGGGAAAATAGTTACAAAGGACCTTCTCTTCAGAAAATGATCCTTCTTTAGTATGTTGATAAACTTGACTATAAGAAAAGCTGCTTTCCTTCTCTAGCAGTTTATTTCCTGTAATCATCTTTGATGGAACAGCTGATCCACATAGTTACCTCAGGTATTATCTAAGTGGAGATTGAATTACTTTTATACTACCAACAAATGTAAAAAAAATAAAAGAAAAAATACAAAACCTTTATTTGCAACATCATTTTATTTCCTTATGCCTGTTTGGAATAGTAACTACTTATTTTAATCCTGTTTAAACTGGCTTTCCATAAATATACTAAATATAAGACTTAAACACTTAGAAAGAATTGGAAGATGCCATTGAGCAAAGCTGCACTCATTATCTAACCAAAAGAAAAGAACTTTGGAGGAAAAAAAAAAACACAAATGGCAAGACTTTGAAGAATCTAGTTGTTATCTTTTCCACTCTGGTGATTTTAGACTCCCCCACCAAATTGAAACACCATTTTCTGAACAATAATGTAATACATTTTTGACATCACAAAAGAATGCTTTTAAGGCATAAAAAATGCATTTCCCTTATGTAATCAAAAACAAAACCCTATAAATTATAATGCAATGAACAGTCCAATTCCTCTATTGAATGTATTTAAACGATATGTGCTGATTAAGCTCTTAGTCATTTGTGTTAACTGTCTAGTGAAAGCTTTTTGAATCTGGTTTAACCCATATGAAATGCCCTAGTGATAGGTCTCAAATAAAAAGAGAGGAGGAAATTAATCCTAGGCTTTGTCCCCTTATATATTTTAATAAATGCTGCTGCATGGTTTTAATACATTTATGTTTTACACAGAATGCCAAATGGTTTCTTTTGAATGAAAAAGCCAAAAACAAATTACACTTTAAAATGTAAGGCAATTCAACAATATAAGCAATATTTTCCCAAAGATGTGTTTTCTGTTTCTTAATAACTCTTCATAGTAACTTCAGCTTTACATAGAAGTAGGCTTTGCCAAAAGTTTTCACGATATTGTTTTCCCCCCTTTTCCCTTTCTGCATTCCTGAGATCATCTTAAGACTGTCTTGTGCATTCTTACATTAATAGGTTCTACTTCTTTAACATAGTGATTTGTAAGTTGATAGGTACATTTGCTAGATTTTCCTGTGAAATCTCTTTACACAGAGAGAAACCCAAAATAAAATAAAGAGAAGACCCCACAATATTATTAGCAGGGATGCACTTAACAGAATACCAGAACACTGCAGTAGTCCATGAGGTGACTATTTCTGGGGCATCTTTAAATTAAGATGAAATAAAGAGAGCTGGCAACCAAAAATAATTAAAATAAAATAAAGAGGACTGCCCATAGATGGTGCATCCAGATTCTAGTTGCCAACACTCTGGCTTAAGTAACAGGAACAGAGGGAGAGCTATAATGTAGATTCAATTCCCATACATAAAAAATGTAATTGTTTATGGGAAACAAAAATACAGCCAGCTCAGTTGATTATAGTTTAATAAGTCTTCTGAAATAGAAAATTAAGCAGGAGGCACCTTTCAATGATTGATGTCTGCTTCCCGGTAAACTGGTAAAGTGGAAATGAAACGTACAATAAAAGCAGATATGTAGAAGGAAAAGCAGATGGGGACAATTAAGACCACACTCATGGGCTCTGTGACTTGGGACAGATCATTTAACACCTTGGGTCTCATTCTTGTGTTGTTTTGTAATATTATCTAACCATGAAGATTTCTTCAAACACTAATCCCACCCTTTCCTGGGAAGCCAAATGAAAACTGAAACCCTTCCTGGAGCTAAGCCTCAATCCCACTATAGGAGTAGGGATTTGGGGTGATAATCATAGTTCAAACGACATGGAATGATGGTCTTCTCCAAATCAAAAGCCATGCCATAACCTTTCTTTCTCAATGCTAGAAATATTTTGCCCATCTGCAGTTTTTCAGTCTAGGGAATGTGCTGTAAGTCTATCTATTTTAACAATTTAGATGACTTTGAAGCAGGTAAAATCATGTCATTTCCCTTGCTTATTCATTCTTCTGTTCTAGTAACTTGTCCTCTACCTTGTTTCTTTCACCAATTCCCCAATTTTTCCTGGTTTTGATACCTGAATTTACAAGTTAAATGTGGTATGTATTTAAGAGAAATCCTGTTTTAGGAGATACTAAAACAGGTCTGTTTTCAGTAGTAGTATAAAAGAGCTACTGTTCTTTTAAAAAAGGACTAATAGAACTAAAATACAGCATTTTTTAAAACAAAGATTAGAAGTAGAAGAAAGTAATCAATTGGTGACATTTTGCATATGCTAATGTGCCCTATGCTCCTTCCCCTTTAAATTAATGACTTGCTGATATGCTAATACACAACTAGTCTTATCGACTATCATTCATTGAACATGTATGTCTCTGTTAGGAACATGAGCTCTGAAGCCAGACCACTTGGGTTGGAGTCCTCACTGTGCCACTTAATGCCTTCAATTATTTATCTTTCATTGTGTCTTAGGTCCTATTCACAGTATAGAGGGGGATAAAAATAATAATACAGAACTTATAAGTTGTTGGGAATATTTAATACTGTGATACTTGTAATATATTTAGCACTATGCCTGATGCCAAAGCAATATGAATTACCTTTATTCATAGCTATAATATTAATGTTATATAATCAACATAATTATTGTTATTAAATATATTGTATACTTGGTATTAATAATTATATTATTATTGATTTTTTGTCATTAGCTACTATTATCAATAACTGTTACTGTCTTTCAGATTTTTTTTACATTATATGAATTTGCCATGTATTATTTATTTTACTTATATTATTTTAACTAATCTTCCCTTGAACCCTCCGAGTTAAATACTAGACATGAGATAATTGAAGTATAAAGAAATTAAGTAAAGTGTACAAGGTTAAAGAGTAAATGGTAAATCTCAGATCTGTTCATAAATTCTCCTCTGTCTTGTCTTCCTTTGAGTTCTCTCTGGTTAGCCTGCCCCTCATAATAATCCACACTTGCCTCTCCATCTAGAATTGTGGACCACATTAGTGAACCTATCTAATTTCCAGAGCTATGTCCTTTAATATCTGGCTTACCCAATTTTGCTGGCTCTCAGTCTAAAGGCATAGGAAAAGTAATGTTAAGGTGTCATTTCTCAGCCCTCTAGAAGGACTTAGGTAGCTGTTTTTTAACTCTTTCAGAAACTCATGCCTGTAAGGGGCCACTATTTATAAATAAATTCTTAAATTCTAGTGTACTTTCAGAAGATATTGCTACACACACACACACACACACACACACACACACACACTCAAGTTATTTTTAGCCTATGTATTAGGCTGTAAGGGTAGAAATTTGGGGGTGAATATTTGCTCCTTATAGATAATCTATTCCATTCCTGAAAATATTCCATATTCTTGAATATATCTTAAACATGAGATTATATAAAGTAACCACCATAATCCTGATAAATAGAAAACTTTCAAAATAGTTTATTTCAACTCTTCTTGTTCAATACCTAAATAAAAATGAGCAGCCATAATTTCTCTGCTCTTTCAAATTCTATGATATTTATTTATTTATTTATTTATTTATTTATTTATTTATTTATTTATTTTTCATTTTTAGTTAGGTGACAACCACTGATGTAGCCACCTCTTTCCTTGTTCCTGGCTTGGAAAATATGGGAATCCCTAGCATTTCTTGAGGCATGATCACTTCTCCCTGTGTTGTAACCAGTATGTGGTTGCAAATACACATTTCCCTCATTCACACATTATGTTGCCACTGAATGCTGCAGCCCTTTAATCAGTATTTATAGAGACTACACATCTTCGATTTTTTTCACTTCAGTGCAACCCCCTTTCCTTGTTCTTTTGTTTGTTTTAGTGGTGATAAAATAAACATAAAATTTACCATTTTACACATTTTAAAATATTCATATTGTAGTATAACATCACCGCTCTTCATATCTAGCACTTTTTCATCTTTCAAAACTGAAATTCCATAATAATTAAACAATTCCCCATTTTGTCCTCCTTCCATCATCAGGAAACCACCATTCTACTTTCTGTCTCTATGAATTTGACTACTCCAGTTACCATAGAATCACACAGAATTTATC
The DNA here is from genome assembly GCF_018350175.1 of Felis catus. Taxonomy (NCBI): domain Eukaryota; kingdom Metazoa; phylum Chordata; class Mammalia; order Carnivora; family Felidae; genus Felis; species Felis catus. The sequence goes on along the minus strand of NC_058379.1, from coordinate 61,536,307 downwards.
CTTTTGTGATTGGCTTATTTCACTTAGCATAATGTCTTCATTATTCATGTTGTTCATTATTCTTCATTTTATTCTTACTGTTTAATATATCTACCTCAGGTTGAATAGCATATCATTTTATTTATATAACACATTTTGTTTGTCCATGTGTCAGTTGATAGACATTTGGGTTATTTCTATTTTTTGGCTATTCTTTATGTTTTAAGCATTCATCCATGGACATTGTGTTAATCATATAAATTCAAAGTTATGGACCCTTTCAAAAAGATCATTTTCTGGACAGACTTACTCTCCTTTATATATATATATATTATATATATATATACTATATACATATAAATATATATATTATATATATATTTATATGTAAATATATATATTATATATATAAATATATATATTTATTTATATATATATATTATATATAATATATATATTATATATATATATTTATATGTATATAATATATATATATGTATATGTATATAATGTTCTCCTTTATATATATATAATATATATATATAATGTTTTATATATATATAATGTTTTATATATATACATATATATATATATGTTTTTTTTCCTTATGGACAGTTCCTCATCATAATGTTCCTCTTCTATCAGTCTAAAAGTAATCATTAATAATAAAAACAATAAACAATATGAAGTTCAGTGCCAGTTGAATTGCCAAGCCGTTTTGAGGAACTCTCTCATTGAATTTTTTTAAAAATCCTATGAGGTGGATACTTATACTCATGGATACCAATAATGAGGAAACAGAAGGGCAGAAAAGTTAGATCTTCAAGGTCATAGAGCTAGTGATTATGAGTGTGAAACAATGAAATTATTTAAGCTCCTTTTTGGATCAATATAACATGATAAAATGTCATGCCCAGAGGTTTACTCATACATGAAAATAGATAGGAATGCCAGTCATTTGAAGGAAGTGGCAGGAAGCTCTTCGGTATGAAAAACAATGGAGAGGGCTTTATGCCCACCCATTCCACAAACAATGTCTCTGACCTCAATAAGTCACTTGAACTTTCTGAGCTTCTCTCTTTTATGAAAAGATATCATGTTGAGCCATGTCATTTTCAAAGTTCACTTCAGATCTAAAATTGAACATTTTCCCAGCTATTTCCTGCTTTTCCTGCTCATGTTAACTATGTTTTAATTGCTTATCCAACATTCGTAGGATCTAGCAAGAAGACTTCACGAAAAGTTATAAAGATGGAATTTGATATTTGGTCCATGATTTTTAATGGCACATCCAATCTTGAACAATTTAATAGTCCAACAATATGACTATATTTAATCAATTGCAACATTAAAAAATATGTCCAATTTTAGCTAATATATTAGCTAAAAATATAAACAATTACAATAATTTATACCAACATGTGAGGTATATTCTCTTTTTTCTATTTACAAAATAAGTGACCCTCAGAAGTGTCCTAGGTTCCCCTGTAATTCAGCTTTAAGCATCCATCTGCTTCAATCTAGTAATCCTCTTCTATGAAATTCTATCAGGAAGAAAAATCCACCCTTCTGACAAGGGTTCCTACCTTATTCAGTGTGAATAAAACACAAATGAGAAAATAAGGAAGTTAGAATTATACATGAATGTCAGTTCAGCACTGATTAAAACCATGGTCTCATCCGAAATTTTCTGGTATGAATCATTTTGACTAAAGAATAGACCATCCACCAAAGCTATTTGTTTGCTTGCCTCTTATTTCATGTGCAGTTTACAACAAGAATCAGAGGGGGAAAATGAAATAAATATCAATGACAATAAAATCAACAATTTGCCAGACAGTTCAAGGGGAAAAGCAACTGTAAATAGATTGAAAAGTGCCAGCAAAGAATTTCAATGTGCTGGTCCCTCCCTCTCTCTCTCTGATTTCAAGAATGTTCCCTCCAACTTTCTACCACTAAAGCAAAAATAATCCCTTAGGGACTTATGAACACTAATGAAGAAGATAATTTCTATTTTCAGAAGGGAATTTGATTTTTCAGATAGATAGGCAGACAGACGTAAAATAATGGGGGAAAAATAGTCTATTGAGTTAAAGTTTCATCTTCTGACTTTCTCAATGTGACTCACCTTGGAAAAGTCAAAGTTTCCTCAGCAACAAATGAAATGCTATTTCCTCAACACCCTTCAGAGTTTGCCTTAAGTGTTAAGGTACATATTAGGTACATGAAGGATTTGGAGCACCTAAACTTGTTAGTTTCCATTGTTAGCTTTAGAAATTGTATAAATCTCATTTAATAGCCCTCAAACAATGGTAAAAATAATAAGGAAATGCTGTATTGAGATAACAGAGACATTTTGGATTAAGAGAAGATAAACAGTATGCTACCTGCAGTCTCTCATCTGGAAGATTTTCTACTTCCATGAAAATGTATTTAGAAGAAAGTGTCTCATTGATCTGTCCAGCCTCCAGTCTAAACATTCAGGTAAAGAGCAGAGACCACCTACTAAATTTTCTCCCATTTAGTAGGTTGCCTTTTCATTTTGTTAATAGTTCTATTTGCTATTTAGAAGCTTTTTAGTTTGATGTAGTCCCACTTGTTATTTTTTTCTTTGCTTTTGGTCTCAAATCCCAAAAAAATCATTGCCAGGACTGATGTCAAGAAGCTTACTGCCTATGTTTTCTTTTAGGAGTTTTATGGTTTCAGGTATTATGTTTAAGTGTTTAATTCATTTTGATTTTTGAGTATGGCGTAAGATAGTGGTCCAGTTTCAGTTCTTTGCATGTGGCTATCCAGTTTTTCTAGTGCCATTTATTGAAGAGCTCATATTTTCCCCATTGCATATTATTGGCTTTTTTGTCATAAATTATTTGACTATATATGATGAGTTTATTTCTTGGATGTCTGTTGTGTTCTGTTGATCTGTGTTGTCTATTTTTGTGTCAGTACTACATTATTTTAATTAGTGCAGCTTTCTAATATGGTTTGAAGTCAAGAAACATGATTCCTCCAACATTGTTCTTTCTCAAGATTGTTTTGGTTATTTGGGTCTTTTATGGTTCCATACAAACTTTAGGATTATTTGTTCTATTTCTGTGAAAAATTCCATTGGAGTTTTGACAGTGATTGCATTAAATCTGCATATTTCTTTGGATAGCATGGACTTTTTAACAGTATTAATTTTTCCAGCCCATGAGTACAATATATTTCCATTTTTTCATGTTTTCTCTCATCAATGTATTAAAGTTTCTTGTGTATATGTATTCACTACCTTGGTTAAATATATTTTCAGGTATTTTATACTTTTTGATGCAATTGTAAATGATATTCATTCTTAATTTCTCTTTCTGATATTCATTAGTATATAGAAACACAACTGATTTTTGTATATGGATTTTCTCTCCTGCAAATTTACTGAATGTATTAGCTCTAACATTTTTTAGGTGGAGTCTTTAGGATTTTCTAGTTACATATATATATATATATATATATATATATATATATATATATATATCTATCTCATCTGCAAATAGAGACATTTTTAATTCTCTTCCAGTTTGGATTCCCTTTGTTTTTCTTGACTAATTCCTCTGGCTAGGACTTCCAATACTATGTTGAGTGAAGGGGATAAGAATGGGCCTCCTTGCCTTACTGTTTTCTTTTTTTTAATGTTTATTTATTTTTGAGAGAGAGAGGGAGAGAGACAAAGAGAGAGACAGCGGGGGAGGGGAAGACAGAGGGAGAGACAGAATCCGAAGCAGGCTTCAGGCTCTGAGCTGTCAGCACAGAGCCTGACACAGGGCTCATACCCAGAAACTGTGAGATCATGACCTGAGCCAAAGTCGGAGGCTTAACTGACTGACACACAGGTGCCCATATTTTTATCCTTAATTCTATAATTGTGGTGCATCATTGGTTGATTTACACATGTTGAACCATCCTTGCATGGTACATGATTTTATAATGTATTGTTGAATTTGGTTTGCTAATATTTTGTTAAGGAGTTTGCATCTGTGTTCAAATCCATTTCTTGTAGGTAGTCCAATATGCTGGCATATAAATGTACATAATAGTCCCTTATCCTTTGTATTTCTGTGGCATCAGTTATAACATGTCTTTTATTTCTGATTTTGAGTTTTATCTCATTTTTTTCTTTGTGAGTCAAATAATTTTTTATTTTGTTTATCTTTTCAAAACACCAGCTCTTAGTTTCACCTATTGTCTTTTTAGTCTCTATAGTTCATTTTTTTTCCCCATTCTAGTATTTATTTCCTTCTTTTTACTAATTTTAGGCTTTATTTGCCCTTCTTTCTAGTTCTTTCAGGTGTGAAATTAAGTTTTTTGGGATCTTTTTTGTTTCTTGATGTAGGCATTTAACACTATGAACTTCCTTCTTAAAACTGGTTTTGTTGGATCCCATAAGTTTTGGTATGTTGTATTTCTATTTTTTATTTGTTTCATGTTTTTTAAATTTCTTTTGATTTCTTTTTTGACCCATTGGTTGTTCAGTAGCATGTTGTTTAATCTCCACATATTTGTGAATTTTCCACTTTTCTTTTTATAATTGATTTCTAGTTTCATACCACTGTGGTTAGGAAAAAAATGCTTGATATGATTTCAGTCTTCTTCTATTTATTAAGACTTATTTTGTGGTCCGACATATGGCATGTCCTGGATATTGTTCCATGTGCTCTTGAGAGGAATTTGTATTCTGTTCTTTTTGGATGGAATGTTCTATAATTGTCTTTTAAGTCTTTCTGGTCTAGCATGTTATTTAAGACTAATGTTTCCTTGTGAATTTTCTGCTTGAATGATTTATCTGTTGATGAAAGTGGGTATTAAAATCCTCCAGTATTATTGTATTGCTTTCTATTCCTCCCTTTAGGTCTGTAATATTGGCTGTATATATTTAGGTACTCCTATATTGTTGCATAAATATTTGCAAATATTATATCCTCTTGTTGGTTTGACCTCTTTATCATTATGTGATGCCTTCCTTATCTATTATTATTTGAAAGTCTATTTTGTCTGATATAAATGTGGCTATACTGGCTTTCTTTTGGTTTACATTTGTATGGAATATCTATTTCCATCCCTTCACTTTATATATGTATATATGTATATGTGTATACACATATATACATATATGTATATACATATATGTATACTTATATCTAAAGTGAGTCACTTGGAGGCATCATTTAAATGAATCTTCTTTCTTTCTTTCTCTTTCCCTCTTTCTCTCTCTCTCTCTCTCTCTCTCTCTCTCTCTCTCTCTCCCAACCTATTTGGCCACTCAATATCCTTTGATTAGAGAATTTAGTCTGTTTATATCAAAGCAATTATTGATAAGTATGGACTTATTGCCATTCTGTTAGTTGTTTTCTGGATATTTTGCAATCCTTTGTTCCTTTATTCTCTTACTCTCTTCTTTTTATGATTAGATGATTTTCTGTAGTGGTATACTTAGATTCCTTTCTCTTTATCTTTTGGGTATCAACTATAGATTTTTGCTTTGTCATTACCATGAGGCTTACATGAAACTACTTATATTTATAACAGTCTATATTAAATTGATTACTTAATTTTGAATGCATTCTAAAGTTCTACATTATTTTATACCCCCTCATGTTTTATGCTTTTGATGTCACAATTTATATTTTATCCTATGTATCCATTAACAAATTATTTTATTTATAGTTATTTTTACTGCTTTTGCCTTTCAATTTTTATGCTAAATCTATAATTAACCACCACCTTTAAAATATTAGATAATTCCAAATTTTATTATATATTTACCTTTACCAGATATATATAATTTCATATGTTTTTGTTACTAATTAGGGCCTTTTGTTTCAGCCTAAAGAAATCTCTTAACATTTTTTTTTTAAGGCTGGTTGAGTGGTGATTAACTCCTTAAGGTCTTGCTTGTGTGGATAACTCTTTATTTTTCCAATTCTGAATGATAACTTTGCTAGGTAGAGTATTCTTTGTTGACAATTTCTTTTCCTTTCGACATTTTGTGTGTATTGTGCCACTTTCTTCTGACCTACAAAATTTCCACTGAAAAGTATGCTGATATCCTTCTGGGGCTTCCCTTTTTTATATAGCAAGTTGTTTTATTCTTGCTACTTTTAAGATTTTCTCATCTTTAAATTTTTACAATTGTATTATAGTGTGTCTGGTGGGAATTTCTTAGGGTCCATGTTTTGTGGAACTCTCTGTTTCCTGGATCGAATATTTATTTCCTTTCGCAGATTTGAGAAGTTTTCAGCTGTTATTTCTTCAAATAAGTTTGGTGCCACTCTCTTTTTACCTTATGGGATTCCTATCATGAGAATATTGACCCACTTGATGTTCTACAAGTACCTTAAACTGTCTTATTTTTATTCTTTTTTTTTTCCTTTTGCTTCTTTGACTGGATGAATTCCACTCCTCTGTTTTCTACTTGTTGATCTTTTATTCTGCTTTATCTAGTCTGTTGTTGAACTTTTCTATTAGGTTTTCAGTTCAGTTATATTTTTCAACTCTATGATTTCTATTTGGTACTTTCTTGCATTTTCTATCCCCGTTGAAATTCTAACTTTGTTCATGTATTGTTCTCCTGAGCTTGGTAAGTAACTTTATAACCATTATTTTGAACTGTAGTGAGCAAATGACTTATCTCCATTTCATTAATATCTTTTTATTTTTGTTCAGGCTTTATCTTGTTCTTTCATTTGGAAAATTATTCCCCTGCTTCTTTATTTTCCTTGGTACTCTTTATTAGTTTCTGTGCATTAGATAAAACAGCCACCTCTCCTAGTCTTGAAGTAGTGGCTTCATATAAGAGATGAAACTTATTGTTTAATCCTGCCTTAGTTTTTGGTTGTCTCACAAACCTGTGTGATTTTCCAAGAAACCTACTTGTTCTTAGTAGCCTCCAATAGTAGAGGATGTGCCAAGACTTGTCAGTGCTCCAAAGGGGATTATTTCCTTCAGCACCTAGATTCAGGCTGATTGGAAAGCACGCTGCCAGGTAACAACTTAAAGTATGCAGATATAAAAAAAATAATGAAGTATACAAATATACCTCTTCCCGGGGAAGACTGGAAGATGGGTGTTTCTGTCTGCTCCCACTGCACTGAGTCCTGGGGTGATTGACAGTTAAGAATTATTTCTTTGTTTGCTATCATCCTGCTGAATCTGTGAACACAAATCCACTGGCCACCAGACCAAGGCTATCAAGGGGCATCCTCTAGGTGACAGCCATTAAAACCAGGGCACTAGAAGTACACACAGGTTTCTTTCTCAGAGACACCCAGGTGGGGTAGAGAGAGAGCATGAAGGTGGCTCCCACAATCCCCTGCAGGCTTCTCCTCTTGAGAAGATGGCAGTCAGACCCTAAATGTGTTTTTAATTAGAAACCTGTGCCTGAAGTCACAGCTATGAAAATAAACTAATAGATTTCTTTTATGGAAAGACTAAGTATTTCTGTCTGCTGCCTCTGTACTGTGCTCTGGCAGGTGGAGAGTAGCTAGTTAAGAACTATTTTTGTCATTTTTACATACCTGTGAACCTATAAACATAGCCCTGCTGGTTATGAGAACCAGGAGATCAAGCGGTGTCCCCTGAGAGGCAGCTGCAAAAACCAGGGCCCCAGATGTATGCACGCATTTCATTCTGGGAGATACTGGCAACCTGGCATCCTGTAGAGGGAGAGTGCAAAGATGGCATAGACCGATCTCTGCAATCTCTGTAGGATGTTTCATTTGTACCTTAGGTGTGTGTAAAATTAAATCCCTGCCCCTCAGCCTAAAGCCTTTAGCATAATCAAATTGTCCTTTTTCACGGAAAGACTGAGTTAGGTTTCAGCTGCCTCTGTTCTGGTCCTGGGGGTAGTCACAGTGAGGCCACATGAACACTTTAAGAATTGTTTCTAAGTTTACTGAAGCCTGGTGAGTCTCCTGGATGCAAGTTTTTTTGTTTTTCAAAGCTGGATGTTTTGGAGGCCCATCTCTCAGATGTAGGTCTTAAAAGATGGAGTGTCAGATGTAAGTTTCAAACCCTTTGCTCCTCAGGGGGAATCTGGGATTTGTGTTTCCTTGTACTTGTGGGTCACCCTGCGGGGTTTGGGGTTTATGGTAGGATTGTGTCTCAGCCTTTCTTACTCATTTCAATGTGAGGTTTGCTTTTTTTGTTGTTGTTGTTTGTTTTCTCATTTGCCCAATGTGGAAGAATTGCTCAACTAGTTTTTGGGTTTCTTTCAGAGAGAATTCTTCCATATATAGCTGTAGATTTATGAGAGAAGGTGCATTTAGGATCCTCCTATGTCCATCTTAACATGATTTATGAACTAAATGTCTCCCAACATATGTTATAAATATTTTAAACAAAAATAAACACCTTTAATTATATTATTGTAACACTCGCATAACATTATATGAATATACCATAATGTATTTAAGCAGTTTCTAATTTGGATACAGTTCATTCCCAAGTTTATGAGACTATAATGCACACATTTATAAATATCTTTGCACACATTTTTTCATCAATCTCTACAATATCCTAAGAATAAGTTTCTAAAAATATGATTATGGGTCAAAAGGAATACCCATTTTCAACTTAATTATTTCCTCTCCTAAAAAGATGTACCACTTTAGCTTCTTACCACCAATGCATGAAAGTTGTCTTTTCTTTGGACTTGATATTTAATCATTACTAAAAAAATATTTGACTGTTAGGGGATAAATTGCATCTAATTTTAATGTAGCTTTTCAGATATTTTAGCTTTGGAACTTGTACTACTTTTTTAACCCACTTTTAATGTTCCAAAGATATGCAAATACGTATTAAAAAGTAATTTTTATAGTAATATTTTTCAAATTTACATGACTTTAGGAGGAACTGTAAATTTGGAACTTGTGCCTACTTGCTTCAGCATATAAGTATCTAAATCTCATACCTTTGAATATAAAGATAAAATAACAAATTGCTTCAATTTATTCTTGTGTGAGAACTGAAAACTTTGCCCCTCAAATCATTCCTCTCTTACCCTCGCAAAAAATATTATATAACTTATTGTATATTGGTACAAAGAAAATACTTAACTTACAATTAGGAAAAAAAATGTTTTGTTTTTTGTTTTGTTTTTGAATGTCAGCTATCTGGAAAACAACAATAATAGGTAAATAATGATTAATAGTGACTTCCTAAAAAAATTCAGATATCTTCGTTGACAACATTGACAGAATACCTTTGTAATCTTTCTAGAGATTTGAGATATCTGTATTTCACTTTGAAGATGGAAGTAGCCTCATTTTCTTAAAGAGACTATTAAGATGTCCCTTCTCACTTTCTCACTAGCACCAGGGAACCCATGTTCCCTGCCAATGATATGTCCAATAGTAAGATCCTGATCTGTAAGTACATTAGCAAATCAGCATTTAGTTTTGACTTTTTTAAATTTTTTTTTAATATATGAAATTTGTTGTCAAATTGGTTTCCATACAACACCCAGTGCTCATCCCAAAAGATGCCCTCTTCAATACCCATCAACCACCCTCCCCACCCTCCCACCCCCCATCAACCCTCAGTTTGTTCTCAGTTTTTAAGAGTCTCCTATGCTTTGGCTCTCTCCCACTCTAACCACTTTTTTTTTCCTTCCCCTCCCCCATGGGTTTCTGTTAAGTTTCTCAGGATCCACATAAGAGTGAAAACATATGGTATCTGTCTTTCTCTGTATGGCTTATTTCACTTAGCATGACACTCTCCAGTTCCATCCACGTTGCTACAAAGGGCCATATTTCATTCTTTCTCATTGCCACGTAGTACTCCATTGTGTATATAAACCACAATTTCTTTATCCATTCAACAGTTGATGGACATTTAGGCTTTTTCCGCAATTTGGCTATTGTTGTGAGGGCTGCTATAAACATTGGGGTATGAGACGGGAACCCTCTTGCACTGTTGGTGGGAATGCAAACTGGTGCAGCTACTCTGGAAAACAGTGTGGAGTTTCCTCAAAAAATTAAAAATAGACCTACCCTATTACCCAGCAGTAGCACTGCTAGGAGTTTTGACTTTAAAATAACATGGAGATGGTTGAAGCTCATACTAGTAAACATTGAAGTCCTATGTCATGCTAGTCAATCCTAGCATCCTTCACTGCTTGCCTAATTGGATCTTTCTTATCCTTTAAATCTCAGCTCATTTTTTGCCTCTAGAGGACTTTCCCTTTTACCCAATCTAAAGTGAGTTCCTTATTACTAGGCCTCACAGCACTCTTTCATTTTCCCTCTTAGTGCTTCTCAACACTCACTAGTTTGAGTATACTGGTTGTTTTCTCTCTAATTAGACTATAACTCCAAGAGGATAGACCCACACCACAGCTCTTATTTTATGTCAGTACCTGAACCTGTTTATTGGAAGGGAATGAATGTGGATATAATGACTATAGGGAAAATGTACAGACTAGAAGGATCAATTCACCATGGAATAACAAATCTAAGAACAGACACTGCTGACTCTTAAAGATGAGAGATTTTTTTTTACAGATTAAATAATATTTGTCTTAGCACAGTGGAGCACAATGCTAAAATTATATTCAGAAAATGTGAATAGATTAAAAGTGAGTTTGATGAGTTAATGGAGTAAAATACAGGAAAATAAGATGCTTTGATGATCTGTGTAAATTTGAGATTGCATCGTGAAGAACATCCGTTCTCCTTCTGATCTAACTTTGAAGATGAGAACTGGGCTACGGGCTGGGGGGATAACTTTATAACTGATGTGAATGTAAGAATCACTGTGCTAAATCAAAGAGGAAAAGAAATCATAATTGAAAAAAAATTCAATTAACGCAGCATAAAGTAACTCTTCATGAATTTTTAAAAAGGTCTAAGACTCAACTTTGGTACTATTTCACCAAATTAGGATTGTAGAATAAAGCTAAAGAAGGGTTTACTTACCTGTCATGATCTAATTTTAGTAAATAAAGATAACACAATTCTGGATCTAAATTATTTGCACTATTAGGGTCTCGTATGGACAAAGAAAATGGACATATTATAATAAAGTGAATATGTTGTTGGTTTTATCATGTGTGAAGATGAATAATACATACTTCTAGATGGAAATTCCCCATTTCCCTTATTAACACCTTAAAGTTTGCTTTGCTTGCCGAATGCCATCAGAAAGGTAAAGGATGAGGTTCTTTTAGTAGACAATGTATATTTGCAGTTATGCATTGTTTTGTCTTACCTAACATACAGTTCACTTTCTAGCACTTTGAATATGTCTTTAAGCACTTTGTGTCATCCCACTGATTTCTGATCTCCATGGTTTCTGATAAATAAATAGTTGGTAATTTTCTTCAGAATGTATTTCACTTTTCTCTTGATTCTTTCAAAATTCTTTATATTTGATTTTTGACTCTTTGTCTTTTAACACTTTGATTATGATGTGACTAGGTATGGAGCTTGTGATGGTTAATTTTATGCATTACCTTGATTGGGCCATAGGGTGCCCAAACATTTGGTCAAACATTATTCTGGGTATGTCTGTGAAGGTGTTTTTGGTTGAGATGAACTTTTCACCTGGTAGATGGAGTAAAGCATGTTTCCCTCCCAAATATGAGTGACCCTCATCCAATCAGTTGAGGGGCCTAATAGAACAAAAAAGATTGAGTGAGGGGGGAATTTCTGCCTGACTGATGGAGCTGGGGCATCAGTCTTCTCCTGCAGTTGGACTGGGCCTACACCATTGACTTTCTTGGGTTTTCAGCTTGCTGACTATAGGTATTAGACTTCTCAGCTTCCATAATCACATGAGCCAATTACTTATATACATACATAAATTAGATAGATAGATAGATAGATAGATATAGAGAATAGAGAATATTCATATATATATTCATATTCATATATATTCATATTCATATATATTCATATGAATATATATTCATATGAATATATATATTCATGTTCATATATATATATATATGAATATTTGTCCCCCAAATTTATACCTGAAGTTTATATTCAAATCCTAACCCTTAAGGTGGTAAAAAGGTGATAGTATTTATTAGGAGGTAAGACTTTTGAGAGTCTAGGGCCCTCTCAGGTCTTCTCTGAGCACATACACAGCTCTGGGCATGCACATGTATGTGCATAGCCTTCTGAATGCCCAAAAATATTTCGGACCTTTTCAAAGTGAATCAGTTGCCTCTAATTGTTTTTGACAGTTGCATAGGGAAAAAGATTTTCACAGTGGGAGAGCTCCATTTTAGGTTAGTAAAGACAAAGTTGCAAGTTTTGTCTTTCAGGGAACCACCAGCCAGGTCAAAGAATGGTAATTTCTGAAAATGAGGCTTTGAAAGAACTTTAATGCCAATTCTACTCCCTGCTGGTTACTGCTGTTTTTCACCATGATTACAGGTTATTGATTCTCAAAGTTACAGTGATCTGGATAAGGGGAAAGGGAATAGCGGAAGGCATGTTGAAATGATACAATGCTTGCTGTTCTTGATAAGAATCAGTGGGTGTCTGAATTCTGTTCCTGAGATTGTTGTGAGACTGGTCGATTTCTAGAGTTCTGAAAAACGTTAATTCTGATATTTTTGTCAGTTTTCTCATTTTTGTGGAGAAAAGAATTTTTGGAGGTCCTAATTGGCCATTTCCACTGACCATACCCTGTTCCTTTAAAAAAAAAAATTAATGTTTATGTATTCTTTGAGAGAGAGAGAGAGAGAAAGAGCATGAGTGGGGGAGGGGCAGAGAGAGGGAGACACAGAATCTGAAGCAGGCTCCAGGCTCAGAGCTGTCAGCACAGAGCCCGATGTGGGGCTTGAACTCACAACCCTTGAGATCATGACTTGAGCCTAAGTGGGATGCTTAACCAACTGAGCCACCCAGGCACCCCACCCTGTTGCTTTTTTAAACAAATAAGGAGCTCCTGGGTGGCTCAGTCTGTTGAGCATCCAACTCTTCTCAGTCCCCCTCTCTCTCTGCCCCTCCCCTGCTCATGCTGTCTTTCTCAAAAATAAAATAAACATTAAAAAAAAATAAACACCCACCTCAACTTTAATATCAAGGAACAGCTATTAAGCGTGTAAAAATTAGCATTGTAAAAACAATTTTGTTTTCAAAATTTATAGTATAAGTAAAAAACAAAAACAAAACAAAGCACCACAATACTTTCCACAATATATTTTCACATTTTATTAACGTTTATTTATTTTTGAAGGAGAGAAAGAGTGCGAGCGGGGGAGGGATAGAGTGAGAGGGAGACATAGAATTTGAAGCAGGCTCCAGGTTCTGAGCTGTCAGCACAGAGCCCAAGGCTGGGGCTCAAACTCACAAGCTGTGAGATCATGACACTTAATGGACTGAACCATCCAGGTACCCCTATTTTCACATTTTTAAAGCATTGTGGTCCTAACGGGTTACATTGCCTCAGTTCCTGGTTGGCTATATTGGTGGTAACCATTGTATAGAAATACTCACACATTGATAGTCTCATAGACCTTTTCAGGACCAAAGAGATATCCCCCTAAGTAAGGGTGGGGGGAGTACGGTAAACAAATCACCTGCTTAGAAAACCATAGCATAGAATAAGCAACATGTTTCAACTAACGAAGGAGCAAAGCTTACAAAAAACAGCTGAAGATGAGTGATGAATAATGGAAAGAAGAAATCAGGCTGCATTCACAAGCAGGACCTCCTACTATTACGGAAGTAGAAATTAACCAGACCTTAAAAAGAAACCCTACAAACACATAGGATTATAGGAGGTTTATTGTTTTCCCTTTTTATTAAATAAAGAAAATGCAATAACTATGTTCATTAATGGAAGCTTTATAGCTCTACTTTGGTTAGGGGGTGCTCCTTTCTTTCTTTCTTTTCTTTCTCTCTTTCTTTGTTTATTGGTCAAAAAATATGAACTCAAGAAAAGCCAATTTCATGTACTGTTAATTTAATTCTCAACAATAAAACCTTACTTCTGATGAAAAATGAAATTACCTTTTCTATACCCTTTTTATCTGTCAATTAAATGCTGCTTTCTTCCACCCCAAAATAAACCCTGCATCATTTGGAATATATAGTCATCTCTTGACAGAATTAAAACTAGATAGGAAGTAATTCACTGCAGTAAGTTTTGTAAATCCTGTCACTTATAGTTGTTGACACATGACCTTAGGAGCCATCATATCAAGGTTCACACATCCAATGAGATGATAATTTTTAAGGGTATGTGTGGTGTTACTTCTTATTTAATAGGGTATGTAGAAGGATGATGTTTTCTTTGAGATTATGTATAGTAAAAACACCTATAGTATTTCACCCAGCTTTAGGCAAATTTAAGTGTATAGTATTTTCACCCAGCTTTGGGTGAATTTATGTCACTTATGCCCTATCTTCTTTAGCATTCTTGGCATAAAAGAATCATAAAGCCGAGTTTGTGAATAGGTTAATTTGTCTGGGATATATAAAAGATAATACTATATAGGGAATGTTTCTCTCCCATTGATGTAAATGCTGGCCAAGTGATTTCAAAGTACTTTACACAAGGATATACGTCAGCTCTGTTCACATTAAATAAACACTCATATAATAATTATCTTTGAACTTCTAATGGTCCAGACTTCTTGTTTTCCCTATAGGCTGTATACATAGGGACATAGAACCAGTGTTCAAAATGCAGGCTAGGCTTTAGAAACTGATTTTTATACATTAAAAGTTTTATTTAAAATCATAAATTTATATATACATACACATAGGTCTGTGTGTATAAATTTAAATGTAGGTCCTTGAGAAGAATAATTCAACAGATAACCCTCTCTAGCCTAGTTTGTGAAAAAAGAGAAAGAGAAATGTCAGACGTAATGTAATTTGAAATGTAAAAGGATACAAAATTGAATTTATTAAATAGAATACATACAATTCTATGGCGATAACTTTGAAAACTTTTGAAATGTCAACACTTTCTAGTAACATAAAAATTAGCAAAATTAACCTCAGTAAAATAAGTAACTTACATAGAGCAGTTTACCTTAGTAGAGACTGGAATCTTGATTTAAGGTCAACTATTAAAACAGCCAAAGATCGGGTGGTCTCCCTGTGAATTCTATGAAGCCTTAATGAGTATACAATTCTAACAATACCTAAAATATTCTAGGTGTTATAAAATGATGGGTATCTTGCCAAGTCATTTTGTTAAGGCAGTACAATTCTAATCTAAAAATATAATAGGGGCGCCTGGGTGGCGCAGTCTGTTAAGCGTCCGACTTCAGCCAGGTCACGATCTCGCGGTCCGGGAGTTCGAGCCCCGCGTCGGGCTCTGGGCTGATGGCTCAGAGCCTGGAGCCTGTTTCCGATTCTGTGTCTCCCTCTCTCTCTGCCCCTCCCCCGTTCATGCTCTCTCTCTGTCCCAAAAATAAATAAACGTTGAAAAAATATTTAAAAAAAAATAAAAATATAATAAAAATAAAACTCCAAATCAAATAAAAGCCTATAGAATAATTTTAAGTATAGAGGGAATTATTCTTCAGAATTATTAATATAATGCATTAGTATATAAAAATACTGTATTTCAATGATATTTATTCCAGGAACACAAGGATGACTCAGTATTAGGAAATCAATCACTGTGTGCAATACATAAGTAAATAAAAAATGTAATTTATATGCTAACTAATTTGTATGTAAATTTTTAAAAATAAAAAATAAAATTAAAAAAGAAATTAAAATATAAAAAATGTAATTAATTAGTTAATGCTGAAAACTTATTCCATGATACCCATCAGTCATTCCTCATTAAAACATCATTAACAACAACAAAAACTATAAGCAAAGAGGAACAGAAGAAAAGCATGCTGGTTTATATAAAGAGATCTTAATTATATGATTTAAATGTTATTTTTTAAATGGAGGACCAATGCCATTTTCATTAAATCAGAAATTAAAAGGAGAGGACCTCCATTAAATATGATATTTAATCATCATGGTTTCAGTAGTTCTAAAATAATTATTTATTCATTCAACAAACGCTAAATGAATACTTAATATACCAGGCACTGAAGATACAACAGTGAACAAGGGACACACCTTAGTTCTCACAGAATTATTTCTCCCGGTGGGAGAAACAGAAAATAAATACAGACAGAAGATACAAGGTGATGATAGTGCTATGGAGAAAACTAGGACAGCAAATGCAACCTTGCAATGTTTCTTAAAACTAACATACAGATATCCTTCAACCTAGATTTTCATTCCTGGAAATTTATTTCCTGAAAATAAAAAGTTCCATTAATGACAATATTTTGCCACTATTTAGATTTATAAAAGAAAAAAAAATTGAGTAAATTGTGGCAAATCCTTACCAAGGAGTAATATTCAGTCACCTAAATGAAAGAATTAGATTTCAACCTGTTGACTTGAGAGAAAATTTTACATTTTGTTATCCAGAAAATAAATAAAGATGCAAGTAGGAGATTCCATTTTGATAGAATAAACAATAACAAAGAAAACATCTGTATATGTGTGCATGTGAATTTATCTGCATACATAAGTACACAAATAAAAATGGTGTGGAGAACATATAACAGTAAATGATGGTTACCTGGCAAATGAAGATAATATCTGTGAGGGTAAGCAAAGATATAAAGCCAACTAATCTATATAATAATGGTATATATAATATCTCATTTATGAGGTTGATGAGGTTGTATGAAACAGATATTATGAAGATGTTTATGGTAATCTCTAGAGTGACAGGAGTTGGGGTGGTTTTTACTCACATTTTACTATTATTTTAACAATGATCATCATCATTATTAATATCAAACCACCACTGCTAATTGGTAGAAATGGTGCAATTCTGATTTTGGTGCAGTGTTTCCCAGAGTATAACTTGTTACTTAAACACTAAGAAGTCCTTGCTATAAACAGTGAGTAAAAGAAAAAGTCTATGCCACCAAAGAGAATTCTCCAAGCCATATGAAAAATAGTGAGTTTCTTGAACACAATGAAATTCAAGTTTGGAACCTCAAATAGAGACATGAGTGTATTTTATCCACACTCGATATCCTACCTTTCCTCTGTCCCATATTAAGACCAAATTAACCAGAATAGCATTTTAAGATAAAAAATCAACTTGCCTTTGCAACCCTTTAAGGCATTCCAAGCATGAATTTCAGTTACAGGATTTGTTACTCCAGAAATGGCTAAAGTAAATCATGCTGTTTAAGATGAAAAATGTAGCATTCACACCACCATTGCTCTCCCTGCTTTGCCCTCAGTTTCAGATTTTTTTTCCTCATCAAAATGCAAAATACAGTTTGAAAAATTAAGCTAGGCCCTGCCTGTTTATCATGAAGTTTACTTGTATTGTCAGCCCTCAGATGCATTAGGCAGTTGGCCTAGTCTGAGCAGACCCCTCAGTCGATGTAGATTACCCAGCACGTTGGGAGTGGACAGAATGTACCAAACTCTCCCTGCAACGGAAGCTCTGTGAATACCCACAGCAGTTTTCTACTTCTAATTAAAATGTAGATGGTTTTAAATCTTAAGTGTAATAACATTGACACATTAAAATTTTGCACTTGGGATTGGCTGGTGGTTCTTTCACCCCTCCAGTTCAACTACCAATTCTATAGGGAGGGACCATGAGTATTCCCATCTCAGAATCAGTCCTGAGGCATGTTTTCATTTGTGACTTTAGATAAGAATTCTGAGTGAGAAAATCCAATAGGATATGCTACAATACACTATCATACAATATAGTACGGTACAACACAGCATAATGCAATACCTTTCCTAGGTTTAACAAAGAAAAAGTTTAACAAGGAAACTATGTTTTAAATCTTTTTTATCTGCAATGTTAAAAACAAAAATTTTTTTTTTGGTTTTTGCAATGTGATTCTTTGTTAGGACCAATGAACTCTGACAAAAGTATCTGGAAAAGTATCTAAGGAAAATAACTGAACAATGATAACTTTGAGAATCATTAAAACCAAACAAATTTTATTTTTCTTAAAGTGGGGTTTTGCAAGGTCAAGGTGGGCCATGCACACAAATCTGCGTTTGTTTCTAGTCTCCTTCCATCTAGTTCCCTTCTCTGTTGTGATGTTACTTCATCCAGAGTTTCAATGCCCTCATGATGATGATAATATAATGGGCATCCTCTCATGGTAGTGTTCATTAATTAATTGCAAAAGATAGTTTGGGCTGGAAATCTATTTTTAATATATATGTTTAAAACATCTTGGAATGTTTCTGTTACTTCTAAGATTTTTTTTGTTTTATTTTCCTAACTTGATCCAGCCCTTCTAAAGATTCTAACTAGAGTTATTTTTCAAACACACATTACAAAACTTTTAAATAAATGAATATTGAATGACATAAATACTTTCGGAGACCAACACAAATTAATCTTGGTAAGTGTAAAACTCACCTGATGGGATCAGGCAGACAGTATTAGAGCACAGTAATTCTGTGGCCCACTGGCCACAGTAATTCTGCAGGTGATGGACATTAGTCTATAGGTTTGATGGCTGTGAGAAGCATTGGTTAATTTAGAAGGTGGAATTACTAATGAAAAGATAAATTGTGATAATAAAGGGCAAAGACACTATGATAAGCTTTTACAAATATAAATTCCTTCTATATAATGGTGCCAACTCCAGGCAGTTTGGTATCTACTCTTTATTCCTAGTAGCTTCCCTTCGTCTATATACCATTGACTACCATTCACATCAACTCATTTATATACAGTTGTAAATATTTTTATTTATTTATTTATTTTATTTATTTATTTATTTATTTATTTATTTATTTGCTTTAAGTTTCACTTATAATTTTTGCACACAAAGTACTGCAGAATTAGACTCATTATTTAACGGGTTTATTTACTTCTCAATCAGCACAATTGAAAAGTGATCTAAACCAGAAAGTGGGTAGTGCCTTTTGGAACAAGAAAAGATAGAACAAATTTCCGGAGCATTTTGTTGGACCAGAGTTCAACAAATCCGGAGTTTGTTGAACAAGGACTGAGCAGGGATTCCAGTTAGGACAGATATTTCTCATTGAGTGTAATTCTTCATAAGCTTTGTTCTCACAGGACAGGATATCTTACATATCTTTCATTTTTCTTAAATAAATGTAAAATATCAAAATGAAGTTTTATTTTGTATGGAACTCACCAAGAGGAAATGAGCTGCTGATAAAGTAGATGCAATTTTGACAGGAAAAAGAGAAGGAACTTCAGGTGAAAACATAGTTTATCATTGGAGATGTCTAACAACTAGGTGTCTTGGACAACACAAATCTCTTTGACAATCTAGTGTCCACATACTAAACTTCCACCCAAGAATATTTTGAATGGCATCTATAATGCTAGTGCAAATAATGATATAACAAGTTATATAAAAGTAATGACATAGAACCAAGTCAAGATCAATCAGACATTGCAGCTCTGTTCTCTTTGGACTCCTGTGCAAGATAAAGAAAACTGGAAGGGTTTCAAGGAGGAGAAAGATAAATCCTGAGGTGAAGGGCTCCTGGAAAATTTTTCAGGGCTTTTGGAGTACAGCTGTTTGAAGAGGACAAGGTTGAAATCAATCCCCTTACCCACTACTTTTAATAGAGCAACTCCAATTTTATTTTTCTCTTTGAGGTCTCCTATGACTACATTAAAATATATTTTTAAAAAAGAAAAAACAAAGCAAACCATTACTTAAAAAAAAAAAGTGAACACTATCATCCTGATTTCCCATCTAAAATCTTTTAGAATGCAAAGGCAAGATTTCTGGAGATTATAGTTCATAGGTCTGAAGTGGGGGTCCAAGAATCTATTTTGTTTTGTTGTTTTGTTTAAATAAGCTCTTGGGTTGACAGTGATAAATGTGGTCCCAGACCACACTTTGAGAAATACTTCTCAGGGAGATTTATTGTAGATTACTTTGTTGCTATCCTCCCACCATTTCCATCACACCTTATATCCCAGAACTCCCCTTCATCTAGTGCAGATCTTCTTGTCTTCTCAGGATGCATAGAAACTTCCTTTTGGTGACTCTGAACTCAACACCAACTCCTTCCATTTTAACGCTATGAGAAATCTATCTCCCTGAAATTTCTTACTTGCTTCATTATGATGAGAAAGAGACTTTGCTCATGAATGTTTTTGAATTCTGAATTCCATTAATAGAGATTGGACCTATAGCCTTTTAAAATGAATATATCATATTTCATAGGGTTCATTTTCACATATCCACAATGCTATGATAATTTTGAAAGAATCAGTGGTTTTCTGTGTTTCCAGTAATGTGTTTGTCTCATGTAGTCAGTGGTTTTAAAACTTATGTACAGCATGATAATTTTTAACACAAAAGTGTATGGGAGCCTTAGTATTTTATTTTTTATTGATTTTAATTTTTTTTATGTTTTTATTTATTTTGATATTGAGAAAGAGAGAGAAAGTGTGAGCAGGAGAGAAGTAGAGAGAGAAGGAGAGAGAGAATTCCAAGCAGACATCGTGCGTCAGCGCATAACCCAATGCCAGTTCGAACTCACAGACTGTGAGATCGTGACCTGAGCCAAAATCAAGAGTCAGTCACTTAACTGATGAGGTGCTCCTTAATATTTTAAACCATATATAAATTCTTTAGAGTTGAAAGGAAAAGAATAATTTTTGTAAATGCGCTAAGCTCCTCTGGTGGGCCCTAAGTTTCTGAGTAGAATGGATTTGAAATCATTGTCTTCAATTGCATAGCTTCTGTGCTTCTTTCTGAAAAGTGGGCTTTCCCAGCACTTTTCTTTTGCACAGGTTTTTCAAGGACATTCAGTGATGCTGTGTATTAATGCCAAGAATTTCTAGTGAGCTGGAAGAAGTAACAAATGAGCCTTTCTCTTTTAATGTAAATCATAAGCTTAAATTCTCTCTTGCTCACTCTGCCCACCCTCTTTTGCTTTATTATGTCCACATGTGTGAGTTGGGAGAAATACATAAAGTGGACTGTTCATTAAGAAAAGAAAACCATAGCTCTTAAATCATGAATTTATGCAATTTTTAACTGTTTTTAACAAGCACAAAATGGTTCACGGGAATTATGCAAGTATAGATCATTTTAATTTGAATCATTGTGGAATCATAAAAGACTCAGTTCTTTAATTTTGTGCCTTCAAGTTAGCTACTTTGATTAAAAAATAATAAAGCATGAGAGCCGTAGGGTCCTCACAGGTTCTTGGCGCTATCGTGGCTCCCTGATCTTCCGTGCTAATTCTCCTCATTAATATTAATAAAAGGCTGATAGGCCATTGCAAAGCATGATACGAAAAGCAGGCAATTAATTGCTTGTAGTATTTTTATGCTTATTTTGCACAAAGAAAATAATGCCTCAGGACTCACTATCAGCTAATCAATAATATCAACTGTGTTGAAAATGAGCACCTTCTGTTTCTTTTTTGCAGATCTCCCTTAAATATGAGAAACCTGAAAATCCAATGAATGTTCTTGAAATTAACAGGATGGAAAAGAAAGTTTTTATTTTAGTGGGCACTCTTCTATTTGGGGAGAGGAACCATATATATATATATATATATATATATATATATATATATACACATATATACACATATACACACATATATATGTGTGTATATATATATATATATATATATATATATATAATATTGAGAAATACTTCTCAGGAGGATTTTATTGTAGATTACTTTGATACCTACATCGCACCATTTCCAACACATGTTATATCCCGGAGTTCCCCTTCATCTGATGCAGATCTGCTTATCTTCTCTGGATGCATAGAAATGTGTATATATACATATATACATACATATATATATATATACATATACGTGTATATATATATGTATGTATATATGCCCATATATATGTATTTGGGCATTTCAGATTGTCCAATAATTTCAATTAGTACATTTCTTATGGTTTTGCCTTTTTGTAGGTGAAATTGAAATTTAGAAAGTAAGATTATAGTTAGATAAGCCATTTTGGGAATTCCCAATCACCCTTTTGATTGATTTGATTAGTCCACCAGTTTTACTGGTTTTTCAAAACCTTTGTACTAATCAGTCACCTGACATTTTTAAGGCCAAATGCACTGCCTGTGAGTTGAGTTTTAAAAGTCCTACTAAGGTTAAAAATCCTAGACTTAGAGGCTTCCCTTCTCACTGCAGACTGGAAAAGCATGCTTCTGATTCTGGCATTTCTGTTTTACTTGTGAAAATTAGGTAAGTTCTACTATAATTTTATCATTAAAAAATCTATGCTAAGTATATGAAATGATAAATTTAATCTGACCTTGTCCCTAATGTAGCCATGTTCATTTCATCTTACATGTTTAGCGTTATAACATTGGTTCCTGTGCCATACCCAATAAGACCAATTATTAGGTGTTTAATAAATCCAGTTGCCTATATATGTGCACACATATCACTTAGGGGAAAATATATTGAATAAATTATTAAATAATATTTTCTAAGAAATTAAAATAATTTCATTAAAATAATATTTTCTAAGAAAGTTAGCTTAAAAAATAACTTATGCATTGTATAACAAAATGATCAAAATGGCAAATGGGCCAGAAATACAATTTTATAAATATCATGGTATTTAAAATAACCCAAAATTCTGACAGGAAGTCATTAGGAATGAAATAAAAATTCTAATCCAGCAAAATAATCTTCTTAGCATGCAGTTTCTTCAATTCAGGCATATGCCAAAGAAGGTAGCCATTTCCAAGTAAAAGAATAGTTGCTAAATGAGTAGAATCTCTTTGTAGGTTGTAAGCCAAATTGCCCAATTAAGAAAAGAAAAAGATATACATCCAGCAAAAGAACCTGCAACAGGGACTCTTAGTCCCTGTTGCACATGCTAACTTCAATTCTTAACCAAATAACCAAATAGAGCTATAGTGTAGAATACTATCATATGCAAGAAAGGCTGCTTCCAAGCACCTGGGGCTGTAGCAAATACCAAATTTTCCCATTTTCAAAATGACTTAAATTTACAAAATGCTCATCTGAAGATTGTTTGTCTTATGTTTTGAACCCTACACTTCTAAGAAGTTACCATCAGGTGATGCATGGCATTGTAGATTTAGAGCTTTGACTTAACACATGGTGTCTTGGAGATAAATGGTCGTGAGTTAGATAGTGGATTTAAGATCCTGTACAAAAGCATAACTTTGTTAGTACGTTAGACAATGCATCTCAATGAATAATGGCAGACTATAGAAAAGTTGTAGAAATCAACGTTAGATATGTGACAGTATTTTCTATTCATTCTTTTCCTGTAACCAATTATTAAATGCTAACAATTAATTTACTTATATTTATGCATTTTTAATAAGAATTGAGACATTTTACCGCTAAACAAAATAGAAAATGAAAAATATATATACCTGGAATACAAAAATCCTATCTCCAGAAGCAAAAGAAAGCTCTTGAGAAGTGGTTCCTACTGTTACTGGAAGCTTCATGTGGCTATACAATTTCTAACATCTAATCTAATTTCTAAGTTCTAGAAAATAAAATAAAAAAGGGAAACACATTATGATGCATAACTTTCATTTTCTTATAAAGTATGACTTGCAAATTAGTCCCCAGAAATAATTTTTTTCTCCCAGAAACTCATCTAATTGACTTATCTGAGATTGTACTATTTCTCAGAATGAATTTTAAAGGATATAGAAAATATCTTGCCTTTGTTATAGACTCAAATAATTTTAAAGCTAAAAGTGATTTTGGAAGCCATCTATATACGAACAAGTTAACTTTTCATAAGCCTATGAAAAGTATATAATTTTCCTAAATGACATTCAACTGATTAGCAGTAGCAGCTCACCTGGAAGCCACTGGCTTCCAGATCTTCTTATATCTCACTTTATCCTCACTTGGTCTCAAAACTTGACAGAATAGCCCAGCCTCTCTTTCTGCCCAGCCTGTTCTGGTTAACAAATTCCCATAGATGACTTCAACTGCTTCCTTTATTAGATTATGGCATAATTATCCTATCTGTCTGCTAAACAGCCCAGTTCAGTTTCCCCACAGAAGCTTTTTTTTTTCCCCCATTTGAAATCTTGCCTCTTTCTGTCTTCTTTTAATTGTAAGAAAGCACACTGGCTGGACATCTGCTGAACGCATGGTAGACAGCACTCCACTCTAGATTAAGATTTTTTTTCCACTGACCACCATCACATCTTCCCAGCCAAATAGGTGAAAATATTTCTTAGCAAACCTAGGTGTACATCTTCTGTGGGAAGATTTATTGCCTAAGATGAAATGTTAGCATATATCTTAGTCTTTATGTCTCCACCTCACTTTGAGGTGGGAAAACCTAGTCTAGTGCAGTTCAACTACATGCAACAAAATGTTAACATGTAATTATGTTTAAAGTTATTCACAGTGGAGAATAATAAAAACAGGGAATGGCCTATGCCATCAAATAGAAAATAACTACAGCAAGGTAATATTTTTATATATACCATGAGAAAGTTAGCAAATCAATACTATGGAAACACAAAGGTGGAGGCTGTTACTTCTGCTAGAGGAAAATATAATAATTTCAGGTAAGATGTATCTTCAGATTGCTATTTGCAGTGATTGAATTAACAATTACCATAAGATTGAGCTGAAGTACCATTTCCTCCAATTTCAAATAAAAGTGACATTTAAAAAACAGCATCTCCCATGAAACATTCTAATCATTCCCTGGTGATGGTCTCAGGAATTTTGTTTGTTGTCTAATATTCTCTTTGCGTTTTTCCATATCAGTATTGTCTGATAAAAATAATGGGTACTCAATGTGTGGAGCACAGCTTCAAGATGAACTGAGTTTACTCCCAGTGGATAGGTAATATGTAAGCCTCAGTCTAGATCAGGAATGCCTAGTCTCTGTGGGCAAGATAGTATCACATGCTTTTTAAAATGCAGTTAAATGTAAATTTCAGGATGCTTAAACAATATTGATTGGTCACAGTGTTGCAGTCATCTTTTATTCTTTCTCAAATGTGCCACCAAATGATACCTAGCTAATACCCACACTTCTTTGGCCTTTGCCATGATGGTAGTATGCTTTAAGTGTCTTAACAGACTCAGACCCAGGGCCCCCAAGATTAACACTGCTTACTTACTCAGGAATATGACTTAGTAGTTGTCTTGATGTAACTGAGCCTCTGCAAGGACCGGAGGAATCAACAGAATTGGTGGGGAGAGGATGGAGGTGGAAGGGAGGTTCTGGCTCTTTTATTATCTCAAACGGAAACATGTAATGAAATATTATTTTTGTTGGCCAGTTTTAACTATTCTTTAATATCTAAAAGGAAGGTTTTTTTCCTTAATATTTTAAAAAATTATAGCCAAAAAACTCCAAGTGGTTCTAAGCAAGGAGACGTATAGCTGCTTATTGGTAAATGCATCTTTCAGTCCATTCTCATAGACACAAGCCTTCAACACAGGTCCTTGGTGAACCCCCACTGAGGAAAAGCAGACAGTGATCATATCAGTCAGTTTCATCTCCCTCACAAAAGGAGACCATGAAAGATCATAGTTACTGGGATATTAGATGCCTTACACAATTTTTTTCCTGAAAGTTTCTCCTTACCTACAGAAACTAATGCTTCCAGAGAAAAACTTAATTCTCAAATGCATAAAGACAAAGATTCCACTATGCAGATATGTTTAACTTAACTCTTGCTCTTCCAGATTCTGCTTTTGAACTGTGTTTGGAGGTATCTGGGAGAGGGCACTTTTGTGTACTTCAGGTTCCCTAATGCATTCTTCCTGATATGTCTTCCAAAGTTTATAAAGAGAATCTAAATGAGTAAATGAAAGCTTGGAAAAAACACAGAGGGACATATCTTTGACACCTTTTCAATTCCCCCATCTCTACCATATGGACTAATCTGTATATAAAGGAGAAAGAAATAGTGAGGGGGGGGATGAGAGAGAAAGGAAGGGAAGGAGGGAGGGAGGAAGAGAGAGAAAAAGAAAGAAGAAAGAAAGAGAAAGAAAGAAAGAAAGAAAGAAAGAAAGAAAGAAAGAAAGAAAGAAAGAAAGAAAGAAAGGGAAAGAGAGAGACAGGAAGGAAGGGAGGGAGGGAGGAAGGAAAGAGGAAGAAGGGAGGGAGGGAAGGAAGGCAGAAAGGAAGAAAGAAGGAAAGAAAGAGTTCCATTCAGTTAGGAATTTAATGAATTGATTGTTGAGAATGTTGTTTTTGGTGGTGGTTCTATGACCCATTTCGAATTTAAAAAGTAGGGGTCAGAACTCCAAACAGACGCACAAGTACTTATCCTTTAAGAAAATGTGCTGTTGCCTAAACCCTGTTCCCTTCAGTGACATTTTCTTGGACAGGTCTTTTGTAAATTTTGCTTACAGTGAGGTCTCCCATATTAGGGTTTTACTGTGCAGCCAGCCTTCCCATGATATCCACATCTTCAATCTGACCTTGACATCATTCAACACTACACCCTTGACATCCATAAAAGAAAGGCCATACATGACTACACAGTTAACTCATATTCAAGTTAGACAGTGTGGAGTCTTAAAATGTTACAGAGAAAAATATTCTGGATTTCACATGTCTATCAAAAATGGCTGAATTTAATACTTCTTTTCCACTTCAGGTTTGATCCTGTTTAGGAGAAAAGAGTTACTAGAAGAAAGAAAACACAAACATTTGTAATTGTTGAAATTCAATTTATTTAAAAAAGTTGTCCACAAGGCATACAAGTTGTTTTACATCAGTTTTAACTTTTAGACGTAGTTAGTAAAATATTTATTCAGAGATCTTTCTAATTTTAAAATAATACTGACATAATATCATTTTCAGCTTGCCATTAATGGAAGTAAAATACTATAATGACAAAATCACCCAACCCTAAAGATACAGTAAGTCACCAAATGTGACTTAATGTGGTCCGTAACCTCTAGTATTCCAAAGCCAATCCTTTAAGTGAATAGTTTTCATCCCAGTTAAATGAAACTGTTGATTAATGTCACTGCTTATCCCATGAACTATAATATAATGTGTATTTGGGAACAGTTATTACCAAAAGAAGAAAGAAAAAAAGTCTTACCATCCAATTTACCACCACAATGAAAAGAACAGTCAGTTTATCTAGACAGTATGTAATAGCACACTGGTGTTATAATTACAACCCATTCCACTCTTGGCATATCTACTGGTATTCCATCTGTTTGCCAATAGCATCCTTGGAGTAGGACTCTATAGTAAAGAACAGAAAGCTTCTGTGCTTCCATTATTACTGTAGGTCAACAAGAAAAGTTCTTTGAACTCAGCTCTTAAAACCCAGTGGGGAAGAATTGGAGTCTAAAGGGCCAGAGTAATCTGATACGCTCTTATTTCTTGAGAAAGCTTGCCAGAGACCTAGCATCTAGCCTGATGATTGCTTTGTAGTAGTCTGAATTATCATCAGCATATTCACATGGAAGGTGAAAGGGCCGCAAGAAGCATATATATAAGAACATTCTGTCAGTGAAACATGCAACATATAAAAATTATAGATTGAAAATTGCAATAATATATAAAGATAGTCACTTGTTTTCTGTATCTCAAGGCAAGGTAGTATTTAATAAATGGCTTAGGAATAGAGGAGTTGTTTCAGCTGGTACAACTCAAGGAGGGCTCATGGAAAAGGTAAATTTTGATGTTTTAGAAAGCAGAAATGACAAGTATGTGTCGGTGAAACCTGCATATGTTTGTATGGGAGGTGGAGGAAGTACATTGTAAGCAGTTATTCTTATAATTGGAGTAGGAGAGCTCTGTCTCTTGTAGAAATGTAAATAAATAGGTGCATGCAATCTTATTCAGAGGGTCAATTTTGATTAGAAGTAAAAGAGGCTTAAAGAGTTGCTCTGGAATGATAGTGAAGGGCCAGTTATTTGGCAGCATTCATATTTTTTGACAAAAAGAATCTAAAAAGTTGGCATATATATATACAATGGGATATTATTAAGCCACAAAAATGAATTAAATCTTGCCTGGATGAACCTAGAGGGTATTATGCTAAATGAAATAAGTCAGACAGAGAAAGATAAATACCATATGACTTCACTTCTATTTGGAATCTAAAAAACAATACAAACAAACAAAACAGAAATAGACTCATAGACACAGAGAACAAACTGATGATTTCCAGAGGAGTGGGGGATGGGTGTGATGGATGAAATAGTGAAGGTACAACCTTCTAGTTATAAAGTAAATACGACATGGGGATGTAATACACAGCATAGGGAATGTAGTCAATAACATTGCAGTAACTTTGGTAACAGATGGTAACAGACCTATCAAGATGATAATTTTGTAATGCATATAATGGAATCACTGCATTGTATACCTGAGACTTACATAATATTGTGTGTCAATTACTCTTTAATAAAAAAGAAGAGATGTGAACAGATATGTCACAAAAGGACTAATAAGCATATGAAAAATGTGCAACATAATTTCAGGGAAATGCCAATTAAGGTCACAGTAAGATACCACCAAACACTAGTAAGACTGACAATAATGCATGTTCATTGTGATATAGAGCAACTGGAACTCTCCCATAATGCTATAGGGAGCATAAAAATTGTTTAACAGGTTCTTATATAGTCAAACATACATTTACCATGTTATCTAGCAGTTCCACTCCCACATACTTAACCAAGAGAATAAAAACATATGTACACACACACACACACACACACACACACACAGAATTAATCTCTTCAGTACTATAGGAAGGTTAGTTTCAATGGGTAAGCTGACTGAAAAGGGAAATTAGGGCCCTATTTCAGTCTTCTGTGAATGAGACCATATTTTTTTTTATTTAACTTTATTTTTTATTTTTTAAAATTTACATCCAAATTAGTATATAGTGAAGCAATGATTTCAGTAGATTCCTTAATGCCCCTTACCCATTTAGCCCATCCTTCCTCCCACAACCCCTCCAGCAACCCTCAGTTTGTTCTCCATATTTATGAGTGTCTTTTGTTTTGTCCCCCTCCCTGTTTTTATATTATTTTTGTTTCCCTTCCCTTATGTTCATCTGTTTTGTCTCTTAAAGTCCTCATATGAGTGAAGTCATATGATTTTTGTCTTTCTCTGACTAATTTCACTCAGTCTTCTGTGAATGAGACCATATTTTAATTGAACCAAAGTATTGGTGACAGAAATTGAAAAAAAAACAAAGGGAAGCAAGAGTTATTTCAGAGCAACAATTATTAGCAAACTGTGGAGGCATAAGAAGAGATTAGATTCATGAATGAAAAACTATAAAGAAGTTAGATGACCTGTGTGAATAAAACTTTATTTTTATGAACAGCTGAATTGTGATTTAGATTAGAATTAAGAAAACAGTATAAACATCTCTGTGCTGGAGAGTTGAAATTCAAGGTGAACTATAACTTCTTCTGTCTTTAATATTTTTATTTTTAAACACTGATGAAAATGATCTTTGCATTGAGAAGAAAACCATTATTTGCAATTTTAGTTTGTGTGTTTACTATGTTGGAAACATGCTCTCATCAATTCAGGATTTCATTGTGTTGCTGCAGTCTAAGAAAGTGTATCTTCAACATCAAGAAGTCTCCCTGTAACAGTAAGACCTGAGCAGCTTATCATTGTGCTAATCAAAACAATTAGGGAACCGAAAAGAGAAACTGGCTATGTTCCTAAAGAAGGAATAGGGAATGATGAATTTGCAATACCTTGAGTTATTTAGATGAAAATGTGCTCTATTATGTTGGCAATAGATTTGAATTCTGTTATTGCATTTTTCATTTCTCACATTCTCTGTTATCCATTCTTGCTTACATCTGATCCTGTTGTAATTAGTTTATCTTTTTCTTTGCTACTTCCAAAAACAGCAACCATGCAATAGGTCTAGAATTCTTAACTTGGGATCAATAGGCCCCTTGGAGTCTCATCATTAGCTTCAAGGTGCCTGTGAAATATGCAAAATATTGTTTGAATGTTCAGTTTTCTCGGTACAACTTTCTGAAGTTTATCAAAGCATTTGTTAGATATTTGCGCTGATACATATTTGTCCATATACTAACTCACAAAATGAAAATGGGTTTTAACTGTTGTGTGGAGCAAGCAGTGAGACTTCTTCCAAATCCTTCGGGTATCCTGTATGTTGGATAATTGTAGTAGAAGTGTTCTCCCAAGAGTTCATTGTAAAAATTACCATTGTTCGCGTTGAAAAGATATGACCTTGTCTCTCTGCAATATGTCCACAAAGGTTTTGACCATCTACATTTGAGTGTAACTAGAAAAAAAAACTCCAAGAGGGAGGCCAGTTTGTGTGCTTTGTTAACTGCTGTATTCTCAGCACTTAGGATAGAGCTCAACACATGGTGAATGTGAAGAATATTTGCAGAAGGAATTAATGAACAGCTGTGCATTTGAGGCCTTTGCTCTGGAGAAAACACTTTCAGATGGATTTCCTCCTTTCCCTACTTTCTTACCTCCACTTCTGCCTTCTCTCTTCTTTCACATCTGGGTTCATCCAGTACTCCCACTATTTTCTACAGGTTTTCTTTCTCCCTCTTTGCCAAATTCTAAACACAAGCATTTACATGTCCTAGGGTCCCCCATTTTAAAAATACAGGGAAACAGTTCCTTCCTTGATGTCCTTGATTAAAACACTATAATGATCCACTCAGTATAAATTTTAATCATGGTATACAAAACCATTTCTGATGTACCCTTCCTTTCTTCTCCAGCCCCATCTCTAGCTTCAGGTCTTTGAAATAGAGGGCCTAACCCTTCTGATATTTTATGGCTCAGTGTTTCATCTCTCTACCAACTCTGCGCATTCTCATAAGATTGTAAGTCTTACTGGGCCACCACCTAATTATCCCTTTTCTCTTTGACTAGCTAGTTTTTTCTCATCCTTGCACTGCAGCTTTGATTTTACTTCCTGGGAAGCCTATCCGATGCCCTTATCTGTGGGGTTTCTTTGTGGCGCTTATGGAACCAAGTAGCTACCCCATCCATCACTGTAACCCAGCTACTTAGGAAAACTACTATGCCGGGTGATGTGTTCTATGTACTTTCTAACATCCCTTAATAGAGTCCAAGCTCAGTTTGAGCAACACCTGCTTCATCTTGTTTTTCTTTATTTCTCACAAAATATCATTGAAAAAGTGAATAAATAGAATCATGCTGTTCTTACTGTTGTTGTTTTTGTTGAATATATAATAGTTGATGTGAACTTGATCATCCTCCAATTCTCATTCTGACTTCTTGAATAACATAAGATCTGAGAAAGTTCACAGCTTGGAAAAGAAGTTATGTTTTTATCATGCCCCCCCAAGTCATTCTTAATTCTGCTGGGTATTATGTTATCACAAATAAATGTATTTAATCAAATATCTTCTGCACATGGGACACAGCTAGTCAATATGTGGCGAACAAGTTTATTTCAATATAAAGTGGGTACACTGTGTTTCAGAGAAATGCATTGATCTCAAATGGCAGAGTTAGTCTTCTTTTGTGAGAAGAATCTTTCAAATAAAGCTACTTGAGCGTTTGAAGGTATCATCACTTTGATGTTTCAAAGCCTCAATTATTCAGGTACCACAGAGCTGAGCATTGTATGTCTGCCAATGTCACATTTAAAAAGCTCAGATGGCTAAGATGCCATGTTCTGTTCAAGTCTTCTGATATCTGAAATTAAGAGAAGAGCCCTTTCATTTCAGCAACTCCTAAGGCTCTCCCAGTCTTCATGCTGTTGCTCTGAAACTCAGCATTCATTAAATGCTTGCTTGCAATTTGAATACATTGTTAACAGAGTGGACAGCTTCTGAGGTTGAAAGTTCAATTTATACTCTAGGGCAAGGGGAAACTTTTGATATCTCTGATTGAGATTGGTTATTGAATCAAGGACCTGGTTTGGAGCCAGAGATGTATTAGACAAATTATCTGAGAGGAGTGAATAAAAGGCTTTTATCTTATGAAGCATCTGCCCAAGCTACAACCTTGTTTCAGCATATGGCATTCAAAGAATATGTTGCACTCTTCCCAGATGGGGTTTGAGAAACTGTTTTCAAGAAATCAAGTGCAGGCACTGTGATTTTCTACCAACATTATAAAACCCTGCTGTATACCATTCCCTGTTATGTAAAGCTTCAGGTCCAAGGGCTCTGAAGTCACAACCATAAACCTCAGGGCTGTCATACAGGGTTTGTCATACAAATACTTGCATTTAAATTCCTAGTGCAGTTTGCTTCAAAAGGCAGACTTCTCCAGCTTCAAAAAGTCTGTCATTTGTATTGGTCTGAAATTGTCTGGAAATTATATTTGGATTGAATAATCCTTGTGGTAAAATTAATTTTAAATATTTTGAAGAAATAATGCATGAAGCACATTAGAGGTGTCATCAATAATACTGACAAGTGAAGTTCTGACTTCCACCTTTTATATCCAGTCTCACGCAAAATCCAGTTTCTTATAGTTACTCAATAGATAATTGTTTAATCAAGAAGTGAAAAGAAATATTCATCCTGCATATTACTTTGAGATGATTCCTTCTAAAGCACCAATTTCAAAACTACCTTGGCCACATTACCATTCCCTTTTTGACACCCCATTGTCTTTTTGTTTCCACTCTCAGTATGTACTTTTTTACCTTTAGTCTTCTGCTCACTGTAACGCCCAGCCCCACATCAGCTTTTGCCTGTCGTGGACCTAATCTACCCCTTAAGGATCTGCTAGATTGACTCCTCTATGAATAACTGTCTTACTGTTCCAACCTAGAATGATCTCTCCTACCTCACTCACATTTATCTTACTCACTATCTACCCCATTTATTTGGCATTAAGGCATCCATTGCCTTGTGACATCTGTTCTATTTTTGGCTGATATTGCTGTTGACCTTTTTATGTACATATCTTGTCTCCTTAACTGGATAGAATGCTCCTTGAGGACAGGGTCATGAATTGAATCATAGATTTTTTACACTTACAAGAAACTTTAGAGATCAAACAGTCCAGTAGCTCATTTTATAATTGAGAAGGAGAGAGTCTGGTAGAAGTGAAATAACTGATTTAAGGTCAAACAATAATTTGGTTAGAAGGCCCGAAATAGAGTTCCTAGCTTGAAATACACTGCTCTTACAGTGTGCTCCATCCACTATAACTTTCATAACATATTAGAGTTGAAATGGGCATTAGTAATCCAACCTCCTCAATTTCTAGAGTGAGAAACTGAAGCCCAGAGAAGCTGTGAAATTGTTGCCAACGTCATTTATTGAGTTAATTCTAGTAGTCCCAGGACAACAATTCAGATTTCCTGACTATTTGCACAGTGCTTTGCCCACTGACCTAAACTCCTTTCCTCCTCTATATTCTGCAAGTTCTGTGTACAGAGTAAATAACTATTAAGCGTCTGTTAAGCTTTATACACAAAAATATAAATATCTCCAATACAGAACCCTGGAATCTGGCATTTCAATGGAAATTGAGAAATAATAAATTTCAAAGTTTGACTCTGGCCTTTCTCATTAGTCTTTTTCTGTATAACATTCTATTTTATCTTAGGAGCCCAAAATTGTGTATAAAAATGGATATATTTGGGTGTTGTATGGAAACCAATTTGACAATGAATTTCATATAAAAAATAAAATAAAATAAAAATAAAAATGGATATATTTGGGAATACCTCTATTTGTAGGGGGGAAAAAAAACCCTGCCTCCTGCCCTGTAAGGTTTTCTGGAGTCTGTGCATGCCAGATCTATATTCCACAGAACTCTCAATCTGTGTAGGATTGAGTTGGAGTTTCAATTTATCCCTACCCAATGTTTTCTGCTTACGTGTAAAGAATTCTTATTTTCTGTATTCCACATGCAAAATTCCTATACAAGAAATATTATGATTCTTTATAAAGGGAAGTCCGTGGTAAAGTCTGAAATATCTATAGCATGTCAATGCACTTGTTAGCCAGAACTCACCTATATGAGTACCATAAAATTAAAACTTAATATCTGTAACTCCTAAAAATCTAGAGACCTGATTTTGGCTTGATTTGTGAATTTTGCTTTACTTGATCCCTCTTGTTGAATAAGACTGGATACTGGATTCAACAATTTACTATGATCACGAGAAGAAACTGTATATTATGGGAGGAAGCACTGCCACTGATCCACTAGGTGGTTTTAACCAAGTCCTGAATGTCCTTGGAATTGTTCCTTCATCTGGCAAAAACAAATGAATACATAAAAGCAAAAGTATTTGATTAAATGATTTCTGCTCTTTCTCTCTCTTGATAAGTGGACCAAGATATTGGAAGATATATGAGTTTGCCTTTTCAATTGATTAAATTTTTGAAAATTATGATTATAAATTATAAAACTATAATAATTTATTATATGTAATTATACATTTACATATAATTTAAATATTTATGTAATTTATTATATAAATTTATTTATAATATATTTTAAATTATCGAGTATAGAAAAGCTATTTTGTAAATCTAAGCTTTCAGGGATTAATGTTGCCATTAGAGGGCCAGAAGATTTTAAGAGTTCTTGGAAGATAACAGCTAACGTTTGTTGAAGGCTCACAATGTATTGTGAGCTTCATCAGTATTAAATTGCTTATTTTGCACAACAGTTCTATGAGGTAAGCACCGTTATTATGCCCATTTTATAGGTGACAGATCTGAAGCACTGGGTTTAAAGTAACATGTCCCAGAGTGCACAGCAAGCTTGCTACAAGCTATGCTTTGCAGGCAGATTCAGATTCCTAAGCCTGTGCTCTTAACTATTGCTTCTGTCTCTCAGGGACAGTCTCCTTAGAGCCCATGTGTTCATGCCAGCAAAAGGAGATCAGGGAGACCTACAAACTTCTACTCCCGCATGAAGAAAAACAATTGCAATGTAAGAACATGTTCCAATTGATAAATATAGAGCTAGAAGGTGGGTTGGAAGGTAGAAGGTTGTGATGAAAAGTGTTTGGTTTAAAATCAATGTGGTTGATTTAAAAAAAAAAACAAAACAAAAACAAACAAACAAACAACAACAACAAAAAAAAAACCTCTGCTTGGAACATTGGGACACTAGACCAGAGACTGATGTTTATATTTAACGAGCACATTTATTCTCCTTATTCTTTCTCAATTGGTGTTTTGTTTCCTGCTCAGTACATCCTAGGTCTGTTTTCACCTATCTCTTGGTGTCCTCTATCTTCCTTTGAATCATTAACAGAAATGAAATTAATAATTCCATTGTATGCCCATCACTTTACTCACTACTAGCTATGATGAATGCAAAATAAATAAGAAACAGGTGCTTAAGAAATTCACAAATTTTATGATTTATTTATAGGGAGAAAGCTTGCACAAGAAGGCAGTTGCATTATGGTATGAAAACTTGAGTGTGATGTTATTTGTAAAGTCCATGATTGTTAGTGACCCAAATGACTTCTAGTCCTATCTCTGATATTGAGACACACTTCACTGGCTGAGATTCAAGTACTCTATTTGTAAAATGGGAGAGTTGGACTGGTTTGTCTCTAACACCTCTTCCTAGTATATATACCTATGCCTTCCAGTTTTGGTTAGATCTTAGAGGCCTCTATTCTTCAGTTATATTACTTACATTACTTATGGTAAGTAATGCTTAAATATTCTTGGTAAAGTGGTATTCCTCAAAGAAATCTAGAGTAAATGGTCTACTACTTTATGGCTGAAATTAATCTTTTCTAATTACTTACTTAGGTGAAAAGGGTCAGTTTTCTGCTTGGCTCTTTCAAATGGTCTTTGTCCAGTCCATAGAACATATAATCCTTGGGAAGGAAGTTAATATATAATCCTTGGAAGTTGAAAGCTTATCTTCCTTAAAGTAAATGACGCCATTGATAGTTGCCCCTTCTGAGGTCTGTGCTATATCTTGCCTGTTTTCTTGCTCCCCATTAAGTTCATATTTCATTCATTTCATTTTGGCTCTAAATTCCTTACTCCTTGTTTCTTTATCTTGATTCCCATTTCCTTCCTCTCTAAGGGCATATTTAACCAGGTGCCTTTGAGCATTCTTAAGTGTTAGTTATTCCTTTGGCACTACTCAAAGAAGAGCTTAAGCAGAAATTTGGTCTTTCATATGTGAATTGTCCGTGCTCAAAAGACCTGCTGCCTTTCCCAATATATTTATTTTGTTCATATATATCTATTATTTTTTAATGACTTATCTTTGATTCTGGAGTTCTAACACCATTGGTTTTTTTTTTTTTCAACTTTTTTTTTTTTTTTTAATTTTTGGGACAGAGAGAGACAGAGCATGAACGGGGGAGGGGCAGAGAGCGAGGGAGACACAGAATCGGAAACAGGCTCCAGGCTCTGAGCCATCAGCCCAGAGCCTGACGAGGGGCTCGAACTCCCGGACCGCAAGATCTCGACCTGGCTGAAGTCGGACGCTTAACCGACTGCACCACCCAGGCGCCCCTAACATCATTGGTTTTAATTTGGAGGTTCATCTATGGCAAGTGCTTACCTTCCACTGCATGAACATGACTCATATTACTACAACCGTATCTATGCTTCAAAGATTAAAAACTTTGTGAAGATAATTTTGCTCAGTTGGGTTTATTTGAAATGACAGAAAATAAATGTTTGAAATTAAATTATCAGCTCAAAACTATAAAATAAATCCCTGGAAATCACAATTATTAAGTATATTTAAACAGAATTAACTATCTCAACCTGAGGGTGAAATCGACATAGCCATTGAAAGATTCCCCAAACAATCTTTGGCAAGTGATACAAAATCATAACTTACCATTTCCAAAGATGATTTAACACTGAAGTTTGAATTTCTAACTATGAAAATACGACATAAGAGGAATTATAAATGCATTTTGTCAACTCTCTTGCATTCCAATTTATTGAATGCATGCTTCTGTGTACTGTGATGCTTAATTTGTCTAGACTAGGTACCCTCTACAATGTTACTCTAAAAAAATACTTTAAATATAGAATAGAGATATTTGTGATTTATTGAATTGCCTCTAGAAAAAAAACATAGTTAATTAAAAAAGCTTCAGGTCACTATACATTTTAATTAATTTTTAGCTGTAATTTCAGATTGTTAAAAAGGCTAGAAGAAGGTAGAGAATAAATATAGCTAGCAAGCAAGCTAGAGCTACTTTAATTCTGGTTTATTAAAACCTATTCAAGTCTTTGATGGTCTATGAAATCATGGTATTCTATCAATTATGATCTCAAAAGACTTCTGAAACATTTTTTAAGCGAGAAGTAAGTAAATTATGGGTTTGTCTTTTAAAATGTGTTTTATTATGTCATTACTTCAAATAATGTCAGTAACTCAGTACCAGTTTGAATGGTTATGGAACATTTGTAATTCAAGGGGGTGTGATTATCATTGTATATTCTGGTATAAAAAAAGACTTTAGCCAGATTACTTTTTATCGGCTCATGAATTTAGATGCAGTTCTTTTAGTTCCATAATGCAGCTGTCTAGGGGTAGATATATGCAACTCTCCAGATTGGCTGCCATTGAAAACTTGTAGTCTGCAACTTGATAGTTCAGGGTAGGGAGGGATTGCTGGCTCTCCTGGGGAAAACATTTTGAAACAAATAGCTACAACAATGACAAAAAATGAGATTTGAGTTAGCTGTTTCCCAGGTGATATGTTTGTTCT
The DNA here is from genome assembly GCF_018350175.1 of Felis catus. Lineage (NCBI taxonomy): Eukaryota > Metazoa > Chordata > Mammalia > Carnivora > Felidae > Felis > Felis catus. The sequence goes on along the minus strand of NC_058379.1, from coordinate 61,498,641 downwards.
CCATCTATAAGTATAATGAAGGGGGATAAAAAAAGCAGCTCTCTTTGAGTTCATTTCTAATGCCAGTCTGTGTATGATAAATGTTAATTTCTCCAATCATCCAACAAATAAGTCCTCCCTTCCACTAAGAATCATTCACTTAACTGCCAAATTCATTCCTTCCATTTAATATGTTTTTATTAACCACATTTGCCATCAGCAATTTTCAGCCCATCGGCTGATGAAGAATGATGCATTCTCCTTTCATTAATGCTCACTTAAGAAAATAATTCTTAATCTTCAAAGGCTGAGTAGGCACACTGTATACTCTTAACAAAAGAAAAAAAGATATACATGAGGAAAAGACAAAGCCATTTATGCAGAATTGATCAAAACCTCTGAATGATGACAAGGCAGGGTGGAGAAAGAGTCAGGTTCATATTTCTTACAGACACACCTATATCTGTTTATTACAGACAGGTTTCATGTAGGATTCTCAATAATGAGTGCTATAAAGTACATTAAGAATCAAAAATATGGGAAATGTTGATACTGTAAACTTAGTGTTTATTAGAGAAGTCATAAGAAGACTCAAAATAAGACCAGACTTTCATAAAAATAAGGTATCTAATCTATGGTTTTACGGCCCTGAAATCTTCTTTCTGAGACCACTTTGGCACCCGTTCCCAACTCTTTTCCCTCCTTGCAGAAATTAGTAACCTTGTGTTCTAATACTAGATGAAGGGTACCTAACTAAGTCCAGACTAATGGGGGAAGAAATCCAGAGTGGACAAGGCCTGCTATTTATTCTGAAAAGCACAGGAATTTTCTGGATAACAGTGGTTGAGTAGTTAAAGGCAAGCACTGAAGTCCAAGGAGAGAGCCTGGATACTGGGAAGGAAACAGAAACCACACAGCTCATAAAGCAAAGAACAAGTCCTAGTGACTATAGGAAACTGAAAGCACTCTTATCCGTCTTTGGTTCAGTGGTGGGCTCCATGAATCAAACTTGTGAAAGACAGATTAATAGGAGAAAATGATTTATTACATCTGCATACAGGAGCTTCATAAATTAAATAAATAAATAAATAAATAAATAAATAAATAAATAAATAAAGTGATTGAAAACCCAAAGAGGCCATTGACCCAGAGAAATATATACCAGTTGAACAAACTGTAGAAAAGGAAGAAGCTGTAGGAAGTAGATGGTAATAGTAGATTGATGATAAATAGGGTAGTTCAGTTAAGTTCATCATGCAGATTGTATCTTCCCAGGAGATGAAAGTTGTCCTCTGCTCATTCTTCTTTTCCTGAAACAGGAGCAGAGGACACCTTTATAAATGGAAAATTCCTTTACGAAATGGAAATTAATGCCCTATTTTTAGGCATTTAGGAGAGGCTCGAGAGCTTTTCCTATGTCTGCTGTTTCTCAGTTACTTTCAGCTCAAATTAATCCTATGCAAAAGTGGTATGATTTGGGGTGGCCTATTATGGTCCCCTTCATTCTGAAGCATAAAGTTATATATATATAATCAAGAGAATAATGCATATTTTGTAGGATTGTGTACTTTTGGAAACAGGCTATTTTGATTGTTAAAACTTTGTTGGTTCATTATTCTTTTTATGGTCATTAAGTAGGGATTCTGTTCAGTGTTATCAATATGTTGTCTCATAAGACCCTTGATACAGGCCCTGTGGAGTTTGTGGGATTAGTCCTCTTTTACATAAAAGAAAACCCAATTAACAGAGAAGTAACTTCTTGAAGGCTCACAGCTCACAGTGGCAAACATGTAACTCGAGTCTAAGTCCAAGTATTGTATTCTTTCTCCAGGTGTGGGCCCTGCTAGGAGGGATAAGTAGAAGTGCAGGTAAAGAAAACTTCTTGAGGGGTGGGAACTCTTGGCCAAAACATAGCCACAGCAAATGTGTTTAGTTAAAATACAAATATAAATTATAAAAACACATCATAAAGCCAATGTGTCAAAAAAAAGCCTTTAGTTTACTACATGCTCAATGTGTACAATGTGTACATGCCTTATAATGCCAAATGTGTAACATGACTTATAAAACATACTTATCAGAAAGTATACAGCTATCCCCATCAGAATAGCCAAAATCAGAAATGTTGACAACATCAAACACTGGAAAGGATGTGGAACCACAGGAACTCTCTCATTCATTGCTGGTCAGAATGGAAAATGAAACTTTGGAAGACAATATGGCACTTTCTTACAAGCTAAACATACTCTTACTATATAATCCAGTAATTGAGTAATTTACTCAAAGAGCTTGAAAATGTATGTCCACACCTAAACCCCCACATGTTTGTTTATAGTAGCTTTATTTATAATTGCCAAAACTTAGAAGGAATCAAGAGGCCCTTCAGTGGGTGAATGGATAAACAATGATACATCCATACAAGGGAATATTATTAAGCAGTAAAACAAAATGAGCTATCAAGCCATGAAGACATGAAGGAAACTTAAGAATATGAAGCCAATTGGAAAGGCTACATACTATATCATTTCAATTTCTATGACATTCTAAAGAAAGTAAAACTATGGAGACAGTAAAAAGATCAGTGATTGCCAGGGATTGTGTGTAGAGGGATGAATGGACAGAGTACAGATGATTTTTAGGGCACTGAAAATACTCTGTATGATACTGTAATAATAGATACATGTCATTATATATTTGTTCAAACCCATAAAATGTACAACACCAAGAGTGAACTGTAATGCAAACTATGGACTTTGGATAATTATGATGTGTCAATGTAGGCTCATCTTTGGTAAAAAAATATACTATCTGGTAGGGGCTGGTGATAAGGGGAAGAGCTATGCATGTGCGGGGGCAAGGAGTAAATGGGAAATCTCAGTACCTTCCTCTTAATTTTGTTGTGAACTTAAAACTTCTTTTAAAAAAAATAAAGTCTAAAAACACATATATACTGCTCTCTAGATTTACCCACAAAGCATTATGCTTGATTCTAAACTTGTTTCTCAGAGGATAGGTCAGGGAAGTATGGGAATGTAGTTAAGACCTGACATGGTACCTGCCACCTGGGACAAGGTAGTGATATAGGCATGACTCAAATTTTGAAACTAACTATAGTGACACATCTGGGTAGGAGAGGTCTACTACTAACATGGAAAAGATGAACGTGAAACATGATTCAGGAAAGAGTCAACATGTAGGTCTCTGGTCATGGAAATGATGCTCCAGGCAGCAGTTTGAATCAGGAGATGGGATTATGCAAATATCTTCTTAGAGAAACAACATACCCCTTATCTCCAAACCATTAAGAAGAGCATATGAAAAAGTCCTCAAGCTAGCATGATGGGCAAAATAAGTCAGAATGGCAAGTCTCCTTATCACTCAGGGGTACTTGTAGTAAATTTCCAGTGTTTGAAGCCATCTAGGATAACTGGCTGAGTACATGTGTATCAAGGCTTACAGACTTTACTATAAAACTATCAACCGTGGTGGAAAACATTACTATTCCAGGGAACATGGGCTTCACCACCTATACAAGTTCACATATAAAATTAGCCATCATAATGCCGATCAAAATATGTCAATGAATTTTAAGTGAAACATTAAAGAATCATCATTAAAAAGGAATGGAATATAATGTATGTGAGAGAATAAAATATATGTGTATGTGATTTTGTCTTAAACTTGAAAATCCTTTATATTTGATCACTTATAATCCTAGATATGAAAGAGAGACCACATGAAGCCTTTTTGGACAAATGAGAAGCAGAAAAATCACTGAAAAACTGACTTAAACACAGTTATCTTAGGAACTGGAGCAGAGCCAATCTTTACTTGGATGCATTGGTGAAAAAAACTAGAGGGTCAGGTAATTATGGTAGCAAGGAGACAAGATGAAAAAAGAGAATTCTGACCTTACTGCAGGAGCAGAAGTGTATGCCCTAGAACAACAAAGGCAACTGCTCTGTTTTGCTCACACTTGTGAAATATTTTAGTTGTATTAATTGTAAGACACTATCTTTATTTTGAGTTGCTACAATATCATCATCCACATATGATAGGGTTTGTGTCATAGCTGTAGAAAATTACCGCTGATTGTTGACATATAAATTTCTTATTCATTTATGTCTCAGATATTGAAACCAGACACACCATGATGAACTGGACTTAACCACGACATTTGCTTATATCCTGTGATGCCAATGCATTTGTATACCACAACTCAAGCACACTGCTCTCCAATTTCCTCAAGATACTGAGAACATATGATAAGCACCCCAAGACAAGTGAAGAATAACATCAGGGTGTATTTTTCTCTGTTCTGTTTGTATTTTTAAGGAAGACAGCAGAGAAAAGGTAAAGACTGACTGAAGAATGTAATGGTAAAGTTTTAGACTGCATGGCATATTGCTGAAAAGAGTCCTTCAAAATGCCCCTGAAATGACCCCACAAAGGTACCTAGCTCCTCTTATTTTATATAAAATGGAACTAATAGAAACTGAGGATGTATTATGAATAATGAGGCTGAATTTTAATAAAAACAATGTCTTTACTAATCTAAATGTTCATTCCATCAAAATGAAAAGAATGTTAATCTAAGTGCTATTCTCCTGACACTTAGAAGCCTTGATTCATTCTATTAAGATTCTTCTCCACTCTTGCAGTGCCCTAAGATAATAGAGAAGCTGTGTTTATTTTTTGAACAAATAGGTAATTTTTCTGGACGCAGTCTGTATAGGAAATGTTCCAAAATATTTATGAAACAGAAGGAAAATTCCCAGTACAATAGAGCATCCACATAGTCTACAATTGTACAATTTAGGCTCTTGACTAGTAAAATACTTTTCTCAGTTCAGTAAAAATAGTTATTGATTAAGAATCGTATGCATACTATTTTGCTGGGTTCTGAGCAGTATACTTTCCATCTTCAAAGAACATCAACTCTATCTGAGGGAAATAGACATTATAATAGAATCAGCTAAATTATCATATAAACAGGGTAAGAATAAATGTTATACATTATTAGTTGTGCACAGAAACAACCTAATATTTTCAGGACCTAGAACAATCATGTAAATGAAGACCCATGTATCATGTATCTAAATATTTAGAAGTTTTAAGCATTTATAAGAGACTGAAAGGCTGAGTTTGAGTTTAGGATTCTCAGAGTTCCTGTTGTTGTGCTGGAATACTAGTCTCAGAGAGAGCCCACACCAGCCCATCTTTAATAGCAGCCTGCTCCTTTTCCTGTGCACCTCTGGCCCTGGACTGTGCTGCAAGTGATACGTCTCCTGCAGGCATGGGGTTACCTCGTCCACATGTCCGGGAATGTAAGAAGATACCAGCTTCCTAGCTGAACCAGATGGTGAACTGGGCCCCAGATTTGAATAGCACTTGAGATTTGCTGGGAAGAGGTAAAGTCCATTGTAAACAGGACAAAAAATAATCAAACCCCTGGGGAAAGAAATTATATTAGATGTTGGAGTTGTAGGTGCTGGGTTTGTTTGTTTGTTTTTTGTTTGTTTGTTTGTTTTTCATTGACGGTACTTACAAGAGCAGGGAGTTCATATTAGGAAAGAGTAGCAATTAAGATGAAAATGTTTCTTCAATGATTCTGCCTATAACTGCAGAATTATGTTAAAAACTTACTGGGATTAGCATCAAGATGTGTCACAGTCTAATTCTAGACTATATTTTCATCCTCATTGCTCATCCTATTATTTTTTCATACCCCACTCTGAACAAAGAATGTGACATTTGACTTGACAATGAAATTTAACACTTAAATCTAGAAAAGCATAGTTATGTATGATCAGTAAACCTTTATGTTCCATATGTACCTATCACATCGGGCTTCCCATTCCTCACTCATGCAAATTTTGGCCTCCACGTTTTAAGTTATGATTTTTTTTTCAGGTCAAATATACACACTTCTGTGCTATATAGAAAACTTTCCCAAACCTTTACAGTTTATCTCAAATATTGACCAATCATGGAAACTTTTATACTTGCCTTGGAAGAATAATGGATCCTGTTGTATAGTCTCAGAGAAGTGTGTTTGTATCATATCACATATTTGTATACAAGTTATAACTATTGGAAAGTAAATACAACATGATAATGTCTTATTTGCATTTACCAAGGTACCTGTCATCGTTCCTGATAGATTGCAAATATTCAGTTAAGAATGGGTTGATAAGTAAGTATAAATAACTTTTTAATTTAATGTTGGTACAATAGGTAATGGGCATGGGCAGTCAAGTAAATAAGTCTCCTGGAATACAAAAAGGTCATAGGGTACTTGCTTCTGAATCAAATTTCTTAAAATACAAAGAAAATATTTCACCTTGGCCAAAGATGGCAAAATTTTCCTTATCCTAAGAACTTGGCCTTAGTATAGTTTGTTTTGAAGGGATTCCTATTGGAGTTTATGGTGCTTTCTCTAGCTTAAGTCCCATTTGTCTCTAGATCCCACCTTATTTAAGGAAAACCACCAACAAACTGAAATTCTTCCTGTCACTTTATTACAAACTTCATGGAGCTTCAGCCCTGACAGCAAACATCAACAAGCTCCATGAAGTGATTGACACTGCCCGTCAATCATAGCTTGGGTACAAAGTGAAAGGGAGGTGGTTCTTTATGGTGGATGTATGAGAGGGAAAACATAGTTATCTCAGGTAAGTTTATCTGTAAATGCCAGTCCTTAATACTGTGAACGTAAATGACTTCCACCCGTTATTCACTTTTCTTTCTTCTGAATGTTAGTTTGCTCCATCGAAGATAACAAAATATTAAGTGGTACAACTAGGTTTTAGACCAGAAGGTAATCATCCTGAATAATACTTTTGGAATGATTGTGTTTAATATGGTGGGATTATTTTAGGGTTAATTGGGCCTTTGTTTCTGAATTGCTTATGAAAATTCAGTATAGGTGTGAAATACCACAGTGTAGCAATTTGTATTTCCAACTATTAGTTTTCATTGAGTTTTTCCAAACTTCTATTTTTTGATAATAAGAGAATTGCCTTTTGTGCATTTATATTACTTTTCTCTCTTTTCCTTTGGCTTGGATTACGATGTTCAAAAAGTAGTTAAGTTTCCTTACTATTAGTCTCTAAAATTTTTAAGAAACAAACTGGGAATTCAGTCTGATAATCCAGTACAAATTGTGTCCCTATACCACACACACACCAAAAAAATCCCATAGCTTAAAGATTCACTGAATAGACATTTGGATTGGCAAATCAGGGAGTGTCTGTGTGTAAAGTGGATGTGTTTTTTACATTTTACTCTTAAACCAGATTTCTAGCATCATGGAAATAAGATGTATGAGACATAAAAGAGAGGATAAATATTTTCTTTTCATTTGATAAGTTTTGAAGCAGACTTAATGAAAGATTAAATTCAATTTCTGAGGTCATATAGCTGGCTAAACCAAGGATAAAATCAGGGTCTGGGTAAATTGCCTTCAACTCTGACCAGATTTGCATTTTGCATTAAAGAAAATGTTTCTATTTCAATAACCATTTTTAGAGAAACTTGTAATGAGCCTAATTAAGTAATAGCCAGAGTCCAGTCTCTTTCAGAAATACAAACCAAAATATTACCTGAACCCCTGAGTTTTCAGAGATCCAATAGCAGAGAAGTTGAGAAAATATAGAGACAGAGAGTCAGTCTGTCCTCACTACTAGACAAAGCTCTCAAAGCCCATACCCATACAGAATCAGTGTCTCCACTTCCTATTCATGAGAAATAATATAAAACAAAGCCCTTTATACTTATTTGGGCAAATCTACAGTATCCCTTGAGTTCCAGTCTGTGACTAAGCAAGAAAACTATTAGTAGAAATAATTTTTTTTTTATTACTAAAACTGCTCTTGACCTCTAGACCCTTTCTGGCCTTCACTTCAGAATTGTGTGTGTGGCACATGAATGAAAATCAGAGGAAAATGCAAGGTCATCAGGCAATGACAGAAAGCAAAACAGTATCTGAGAGAAGAAAGATGCCAAAGCAAAAGCAGTTCTGCCCTCATTAGATAAACAATCTTCCTCAGTTCCTCTCTTCCCCATTATAGTGACTGACAAGCATTGCATCATCTCAGAGAGGAGAGAGATAAGCAATCAGGGATCAGGGAAAAAGCAAGTGTTTGGGGAAGATTTTAGTACCTGGCTGTGTGATTTCTGGCTTTCTCAAATATGAACACAAAGAAGGGGTGTGGGAAAAATGCTAGAAACATGAATCTTTTGGGTACCAACAATTCTTTATTTGAAAATAGACCCTACAGACCCTTTCATTTGTCCTCTAAATTGATATTAAAACAGGTATCTGGTATTCTGGTTTTAGTTTGAAGGTATGGAGAGTTAGAAAGAGCCTCATTCACACCCTCACACAAGAAAAAAGCTGAGCAAAGTGCAAAGTAACAGCTTTTCTGAATGCATGGGAGAATTCAGTGGCAGGGCACCTCACTAACCCTAAATCTAAGAAAGACAGGTGCCTCAGGAGAGACAGATCTTGAGTATTTGCTTACTTGGGATGAAATAGGCCAATTCAGCTAACAACTTTTAGTGAATTGTGGAAGACTGGGTGTGAGAGAGAGTGAGAGTATGAAGTCCCTGTGGATTACATACATAGGGGTGTTTTGTTTCATTTTGAAGACTTTTTATTCCATGTATCCAACCAGGAAGTCACCAGGAGCACCAGGAAGAATATTGAGATAGCTCTCCTGGAATTTGTGAGGTTGGCTGGGGAAGAGGAACAGCAGCCACTGAGGAAACACTGCCTGGACCATCATTCCTCTCTCCTGACGGAAAAAGTCTCAAGACATTGGTGGAAACTCGCAAGAGCTGTAGAAGAGGAATGAGAGAAAAACTCTGCTCCTAGAGAGTGAACAAGGATATGTGTTAGCTTAGCTCCACAGGGATGAAGGGGCAGGAAAAATTGTGAGAGCCTCACCCTGACATAGTGTTTGTCTAAGACCAGTGCTTAATCAGAACATTATAGAACATCCCCCTCTCCCACACTCCTCTAGCAGACTAACAAGCATAGAATAAAGACAGCAGTAGAATACAGTTGGGAGAGATACAAGATACAAACTATCTCAGGGTCAAAGCACAAAGGATAACACACAAAGCAAAGGTAGGGTTCAGACATTGAGAAAATAACCTTTGGGAATGCATCCAGCACCCTAAAACATAAGTAATTGCTGGAGAGATATAAAATCCATGGTCTCTGAGGGTACTAATAAGACCAGCACAACTCAAACACAACATAACTCCTGACTATATTAAAATAAACCCCCACACAAAAGATGTAACACTAGGAAAATCATGCTCATCTCCAAACATGAGAAAAAGATTTACCTGAGTGTCTTCCATCTTACATAAGATCTCTGACTTTCAATAAAAAAACAAAAACAAAAACACGTAATCCATACAAAGAAGCAGAAAATAAAAACAATCTCAAGAGACAAAATAATCACCAGAACCAGAATCAGATATGTCTCAGATGTTAAAATAATCAGACAGGCACATTTTAAGTAAATGTTATAAATTTTTTTTTAAAAAGTTCTAATGCAGAAGGTAGATAACATACATCAGGTGGGTGACTACAGCAGAGAGATGGAAACTTTAAGAAAGAATCAAATGATCGTGCTAAGAATGAAAACCATATTGGGGCACCTGGGTGGATCAGTTAGTTGTGTCCAACTCTTAATTTCGACTCAGGTCATGATCTCACAGTTGGGGGGGTTCAAACCCTGCATTGGGCTCTACACTGACAGTGCAGAGCCTGCTTGGGATTATCTCTCCCCCTCTGTCTCTGCCCCTACCCCACTCATGCTCTGTCTTTCTCTCAGAATAAATTAATTAACTTAAAATGAAAACCATATTAACAGAGACAAAGAATATGTTTGGTGGCTTTATCAGTAGATTCAACACAGCTAATGAAAGAACTAATGAATTTGAAGATGAGTCACTATAAACTACCCAAACTGAAACACAGAAGGTGGGGGGGGAGAATAAAAACAAATAGAAGAAACCATCCCAGAATTGTGGTTCAATATCAAATTGTCTAATATATATAGATAGATAGATAGATAGATAGATAGATATAGATATATAGATATAGATATATAGATATAGATATAATTCTATAGGAGGGAGAGGTAGAAAACAGAGAAATATTTGAATAAATAATGGCCAAAAAGTTTTCTAAAACTAATGACTATATCAAACCAAACCACAGATCCAAGAATTCAGAGACCTACAAGCAGAGTAAATGTTTCCTCTCTCTTCCACACGTTACTAGACATGTCATGTTCAAATTGCTAAAATCCAAACATGGAAAGAAAATCTTAAAAGAAAACCAAGGGAAAAGGTCACATTGCAGAGGAACCACACAAAGAATTGTCAGAAATTCATCAGAAACCACGCAAATATGAAGATGATGAAGCAACATATTAAAATGTTGAAATGAAAAGGAAAACACAACAAAAACCCATCAACCCAGAATTCTAAGCACAGCAAAAATATCAAAAGTAAGTATCTATCAAAAGTAAAGAAGAAATGCAAACTTGCTCAGAGAAACAAAAACTGAGGGAGTTCATTGCCAAGGGTCTTACTCTGTCAGAAATGTTAAAGTAAGTTCCTCAAGAAGATGAAATATGAAAGAGAACTACACACAAATAAAATAAAGAGCATTGGAAGTGGAATAAAATTCATTTTCTTACATAAATACCCTAAAACTTAACCATCTAAGGCAAAAATAATAAGTATTATTGTTTGAGCCTATGGAAAAGCAAAATATGTGACAGCTATAGTACCTGAAACTGAAAGTTGGAATTCGGAATACACTGTCCCAAAGTCCTTACATTACACATGAAACCATATTACTTGAAGGTAATTTTAGATTAATTTAATTTTTTTAATTTAATGTATTTATTCTGAGAGATAAATTATTTAATTTAATTTATTTATTTATACTGAGAGATAGAGACAGTGTGAGGGAGGAAGAGGCAGAGAGAGGGAGAGAGAGAGAGAGAAACCCAGGCAGGCTCTTTCTTCACTGTCAGCACAGAGCTCACTGGGGCTCAAACTCACGAAACTGTGAAATCATGACCTGAGTCAAAACCGAGTCAGACGCTTAACTGACTGAGCCACCCAGGTGCCCCAATCTTAGATTAATTTAAAAACGTGTAAGCCCTAGAGTAAAATACATACATACATACATACATACATACAAACATAAATAAATGTCAATAAAAACGTAAAATTTAATAATATAAAGAATGTTCAATTGACCTCAGAAAATACGGTAAAGAAGAAAATTGAAACAAAAATAGATGGAATAGAAAATATTTAGCAAAATGATAGATTTTAAAAAGACATCCAATTGAAAATATATCAATCAATATAAGAAGGTTAAAAAAATTAAGGGTAATTTGTCTAACAGGAATTCTAAAGTTTTACTTATTTATTTTTAATTTCTTTTTCATGTTTATTTGTTTATTTTGAGGGAGAGAGAAAGTGAGAGAACACCAGGAGGAGAGGGGCAGAGAGAGAGGGAGAGAGAATCTCCAAAAAGCTCCACTCTGTCAGCCCTGAGACCCATGCAGGACTCAATCTCACGAACCATGAGATCATGACCTGAGCCAAGATCAAGAGTCGGATGCTTACCTGACTGACCCACCCAGGTGCCCCAACTTTTATTTATTCTTATGTAGACTATACTAATCTTTTTTTTTTTTTTTCCATTGAACTATAGGAGTGTATATTTTCTATTACCTCTCAGGTCAAGTTACATGGGAATGTGTATTTCCTCATATAACAGTGGAACAGAGAATTTCATTACATGTAGAATATATTACTTTAAATACCATCATTTATATCAAAAACTGATATTCAGTAAATGTTTATTAAAAGTCTCCTATTTGCAAACTAACTGCAGTCAAATGGGTGGTTGATCCAAGAAAAGCAACTGCTAAGACTAATGGTTTGATTAAGTAGACTGGATCAACTGGGGAGCTGGTAATCCAAGAATCTTTGCAGAAATGTGAAAAATTTTAGTATATATTGACTCTGACTATATGAATTTAATTATATGAAGTCCATTTGGTTTTACTCACCATCTTTTCTACCTGAGGCAACTGCAATACTTCTTATTTGATTTGTTTGTTTCAACTCCTACCTCCTTCCTGTATAATTCTTTTTCCTTAATGCATCCAGAATTGTTTCTTAAAAATTGATTTCAGGTCACCTCACTCCCCTGCTTACATTATTAAATTATTTCCCTGTTACAGGTAGAATATAATCCAGACTGCCAACCACCACCCACAGATCCTGCATGATTTGGCCCTACTTCATCAGTATCATCTTGTGCCTCTGAGTGCTTTTGTCACACACTTAAGCCATGCTGCTGGCTTCATGTATGTAAAATAATGAATTGGCTCACATGATTATGGGGGATGAGAATTCCCAACATCCACAGTCAGCAAGTTGGAGGCTAGGAAAACTAATGGTGTAAGTTCCATCTGAAGGCCAGCAAGCTTGAAACCCAGGAGGAGCCACTGTTCCCACTTAAGTCTGATGGGCAGGAGCAAACTGCCATCCCAGCTCCAAGGTAAGTAACCAGGAGGAATTTCCTTTTATTCAGGGGAGGGGCAACGTTTTGTTGTATTCAAACTTTCAAGTGATGGGATGAGGCTCACCCACATTAGAGCAAGTAATCTGCTCTACTTAGTCTATTGATTTAAATGTTAATCTAATACAAAAACACTCTCACAGAAATACCTGGAAAAATGTGAATGATCTGGGTGCTCCATGGCCCGGTCATGTTGACACATAAGATTAACCATCACATTTTCTCTAGTCAGAGTCTTTCCTATGCTTGGAAAGCTCTTTTGCTAAACCATTGGTGGGACACCTTATATTTATTTTTCAGAATCACTTCCTCAGCAAGGACATTCCTGATTCACCAGTGTCCCAAGTTTCTTCAAATTATCCACTCCTAGAGTAGCCTTTCTTTTATTACCATAAACTTTGTTCACCTTATAGTTAGGCATTTATTTTTTACTTTTTTGTTTAATATCTACCTTCTTTACTAGACATTAAAATCCATGAGAACATATACTATCTTTCTCTTTTTTTCCCCTTACGATTGCAAATTGTCATTACTTCGTATATGGTATACACTCAGTAAATATATATGGAAAAATTAAATAGCCAGCCATACCATTATAGAGGAGAGAACGTGCTGTTCATTGCTCATTTGCCTTCAGATTCAATCCCTGCCTTTCCCTGTTTCGGTCTTATCATGGAGTCTGTCTACAAACTGCATTTTCCCAAACTCTGCTGTATACTGGGTAGGTTTGGCCAATGGGAACCACTAACCAGAGGTGAATAGCTAGGAGGAAGTAAGCAGCCAATGTGTCTGTCTCCTTTTGCACTTCTCTCCTGGCTCCATCCCTTACGAGGCGGGATCTCTGTGGTTCTGGCTTCAACTGGATAGCCTCAGCTTCAGTAACACCAGCTCATCAACTGACTCCTCTGGGCTAGAGTACATAGCAGTTTTCCACCATTGCCAGTCTCTGGATTGCCCTGCTGTCCTCTGATTTGCATGTGATTTGCATGTGAGCTCTCCTAACATGTTTCTCATCTTAAATTCCCTTGATTTGAAACACATACAAGTTTGTCTCCGAGATAACACTCTGGCTGATACAGGAATACTGGGTTCTTTGCCTTCAGTTGTCAAGTTCTGTTGGAAAAGAGATGAAAGAGCAACAAGTCTTTCAATAAAGGTATCAGTGTGGGAATGTTGTTTGATGCTGACCTGTTATTACAATGCTTCTAAAGTGTGTCACCATGTGAACGAACCAAGTCTTATGGTCTGAAATATGGTTTGAAATGCTCCAGCCAAATAGAGTGGGTCTTGACACCAGTCTTTCTAAATTCTAAAGAAGATTTCAACCTGTCTTTTGGGAGGATACAATTCAATCTATAAGAGGAAGGATGTGGATGTTGTAAGAGCTTCCTTTCCTTCTGTTCCTTCCTTGTGATACTCCTTGGTCTTCCAGCTTCCAAAACTATTGTCCAGTGTGTGGAAGAAGGCCGGTTTTCCCCTATATTTCTTCTCTAGGTCTTTGTCATTAATAAGCACTCCCTGAAATTCCTCCATGAAAATTGTAAGAACTGGTATTTTGAATAGGGAATCAAAAATACAAGGACACCCTGGCCTATAGCAGTCAATGCGAGCAGCCCTCCTGCCCAGCTTGACCATACTGTATCATACTGCCCACTCCAAACCTGTTTACTGCCAGGCAACTACATTTATTGAACCTTTCATAGTGGCTGAAAAATAGCCACCTCATTGCAGTGTCTGGCAGGTACAGCCCACACTGTAAACTTGTTAGTGATTCAGCAGTTCACATTGTAAAATATCAGAGTCAATGCTGAAAAAGACAATACTCTGTTGCCTTCCTGGGAATCCTGACCTCAAATCCCCTTCTAACATTTTCTGACCTAAAGGGAATTAATTTACTATCTCTAAACATAGCCCCAAATACATTATTTTAAGATCTATTATTTACTGTACTGGTTAGCAAGCTTTTATCTCTTATTTATGATCAGGTAAGTTTTAATTGGAAATAGGTTGGAAGTCATCCAAGCTAGGTGGGTACTGTGGTCCCTGTTGTAAATTGATCTTACAAACACCTGCTTGTTGTGTGAAGTTATGCAAAATCATCCTTGAGCTGTTGCTTTTTCTTTTTTTTCCTCCTTTCATTTTTAAACTTTTGAAGCACTATGGAACTTGCCAATTAAATCAAGAAAGCATAAATAAATCTCTCTGAATTTGAAACAGATAGAAGAATCTTTGTTGAAGGCATAGTTCTCTTGACTAAATTATAGTTAATCATTTTCATGTATTATGAGGGTTTTTATTGTTTTTACCCACAATGTGCTTGACTGAAAGAGTATTAACCTGGTCTTAATAAATAAAAAAAAAAAAAAAACAGGAAGTTGAACTCCCATAACCTGAAGATAAGGGACCAGATAGAGGGCTAGAAAAGTTGTAAAAAAAAACGGGTCATAAATATTTTTAAATTTTTTAAAAATGTTTTTATTATTATTTTTGAGACAGAGGGAGACAGAGCATAGGCAGGGGAGGGGCAGAGAGAGGGGGAGACACAGAATCTGAAGTGGGCTCCAGGCTCTGAGCTGTCAGCACAGAGCACGATGCAGGGCTTGAACTCACGGAGTGTGAGATCATGACCTGAGCTGAAGATAGACGCTGAACCAACTGAGCCACCCAGGCGCCCCATGGTCATAAATATTTTTAAATGCTTCTGGCCTGAAGTTCATATTTTTAGAACACATTCAGTGTAAAATGTTTTCTTCTTTAGTTTGTAATACTATTATGGACTGGATACTTCTAGCTCCTTCATGTGATTTTGGAAACAGTGATTAAATACTTTGGATTGAAAGGTTGCTGGAAGGCCAAGTTAAGTCATTAAGTCTAATTGGTATTTGACCGTTTTTTATTATGCATGTGTTGGTGACTATATGTGGTTATTTTATTCGATCCAAAACAGTGTGACTTGAGAAAATCTGAATTTCAGTGTTGAAATAGTCATTCTTTGCATATACATTTGACTCTCAATTACATGAGCTAATAGAGAGGAACAGTTGCATGATTGATTCAAAGAAAAAGAGATTATTCACAATTGTCTTCAGATTGTATTTTATCACTTTTTGCTGCAGCAGAATTGCCTTACTCATTCTGTCTTGCTCCAGTTATTCAGTGAGCTTACACTGGTTCATTGTGAGGTGGGTGGGTGGGTGGGGGGGGGCATTTATGGTGGTTCTGCTAGGTGACCTAAGCTGGAAATTAAACATTTTTCACAAATAAACCAAAAGGACTACAAACATAAAATATAATACTTTAACTTTTACCTTTCCTCTAGTTAATTTCTGAAATAGTGTAACAATGGTCACGAAGACAACCTTCATGCTTAGTTTTTGCTCTTCTATTAGCTGAATCTTTTCTCTTTGGCCCTGAAATAGTTATAATTCCTCATGGAAAGTCAAGCAAAATGACAGTTTAGAACACAAAATGGGCCAGTTGCAGAAGAATGGTAGCATCTATTAAGATATTTGATGGAGGGGTGCCTGGGTGGCTCAGTCAGTTAAGCGTCCGACTTCAGCCAGGTCACGATCTCGCAGTCCGGGAGTTCGAGCCCCGCGTCAGGCTCTGGGCTGATGGCTCAGAGCCTGGAGCCTGTTTCCGATTCTGTGTCTCCCTCTCTCTCTGCCCCTCCCCCGTTCATGCTCTGTCTCTCTCTGTCCCAAAAATAAATAAACGTTGAAAAAAAATTAAAAAAAAAAGATATTTGATGGAAATTGCCTGTGGATATTTAGATAAGTAGCTTTGATCTCTTTGTGTCTATTTCTTTATCTGTAGAATGGGAATAAAATTCTTCCCTGTTAACTGCTCAGGGCTGTTTTAAATCAAAGGAGTTATTGGCTTTGTCAAATATAATCCATACCACAAACTTAAGGAAAAACAATTACAGAAGAAGATATTATATCGCTGAGAGAACACAAGCCTGGGGTAAAAACCCTTAGACTCTATGTGCCATGCTACTGAACACACAAGTATTTGACTCACTTTGAATCACTGCGATTTTAGTAGTTGAAACTTAAGGTGATTTTTTTTTTTTACTTATTAATCTCCCTACCTTAGGCCATCTCAGCAGTGTCTTTTATTTAAATATTGCCCCATAATCATTTATAATTTGAAAAGGGCGGAATATGATGTTTTAAATTTCAAAACTGAGAGAAAACTTGGTAACAATGTATGGCTATTTTTATCGTGATCAGAAGACTTTCTTAAAAACTTTAAATCCGTTCATTCTCTTATTTATAAATTAATATTCATGTGTTCACTCAATCAGTTAATGTATGGCATATATTTTTAAATTAAAGAAAAATTATTAAATACCAAACAGTGTGTTAGGCATGATAAGACATGGAAAATGATATTATAGTAATATAGTTGACTTGGATAGTAAAATTAAATATGTGACCACATAAAGTGTTAGTACAAGTGACAGCACAAAGTGGAATATACTTGGCTATCATTGATAAGATGCACCAACTGTTGTGATTTCTAGTGAAAATAATTGGAATGGGTGGAATTGGAAATAGGGTTTGAAAGGCAAGCAGGGGGGTGGTGGGGAGTCTGATTTTGCAAGACTTTATGTAACAGGTTAAAGAGTGTGGAATTTGTGTTATTGTTACTACTAAGCTATTACTGTTTTATGAATAGGACATTATTTTATTCAACTGCAAATAAACTTAAATGTAGATTTACCCTACAAATACGATTTTGGTGAAGAAAGGATAGAGAGGAAGCAGTGAAATAATCTGATAGAAGAAGTAAATTTTAGTGAACATAGTAGAGGAAAAAAAAATCTAGTAAAGATAGAGGAAACTGCTGCACATAGCAAAACCAGTAATTTCTGTTGATTGATTGATTGATTTATAACTAAATGACATAATTTAAAAAGAGAAGTGACGTAAGCATTTGCAGCTATTTTGATATCAAGGAGATTCATGTTTGAAGGCCATAGACTTTAAATTCTCCTTTTGTTATTTTTTCTTATCCACAAGTCCTTCCCTTTCTATTTACTCTCTCCTTCCAAGACTTATTATATAAATAAAAATAGTAGCTTATACTTGTTAGAATATTAGTTATGACAGACTGGGTTATGCTGTGGTAACAAATAATCCTGGATATTAGTGACCTAACTAAAAAAAAAAAAAATTCTTCATCACTCCAATTTTGCTGTGGGACTGTGTAACTCTTTAGGGTAGCCAACATCCAGATCTTGCCCCAGCATTCCAGGTCACTTTGGTCCTATAGCATAGTGTATGCCTATATATACATACATATATGTGTATATACATACATATATATATATATGTATATATATATATATATATATACCTATATGTGTATATACATATATATATACATACCTATATGTGTATATACATATATATACATACATATACATATACATATGTATATGTGTGCATATATATACACACACATATATATATATACACACACACATACACACACACACACACACATATATATATATATATATATATATATATATATATTCCAATTATTACTCTGAAAAGAGAGATTCTTAGATTGGCTCTAAGATATATCTGCTTGTGGGGCACCTAGGTGGCTCAGTCGGTTGAGCGTCCAACTTCAGCTCAGGTCATGATCTCACAGTCCATGAGTTCGAGCCCTGCGTCAGGCTCTGTGTTTTGACAGCTTAGAGCCTAGAGCCTGATTCAGATTCTGTGTCTCCCTCTCTCTCTGCCCCTCCCCCGCTCATGCTCTGTCTCGGTCTCTCAAAAATGAATAAACGTTAAAAAAAATTAAAAAGAAAGATATATCTGCTCGTAAAAGACACACTCCACTTGAATTTATATTTTATTAGCCAAAGAAAGTTATGCAGCCACACCTAAATTCAAGGAGGGGAAGTACAATCTTACTAGAAGAAGAAGGAGAACTAGAAATATACTGGTGAATTGTATTCATGTCCACCATTAACACTTATTACATGTCAGCCACTGTTGTAAGAAACTCATGTGAATCATGTATATTTACATGCATCAATTAGCACAGCCATTCTTTTACATAAGGAAAAATTGTGTGCACTCTGTCCAGATGAGGAAACTTAAAGAGATATTGAATAGTGTTCTACTAGTGCAAAGAGAAAATTGATTATGTTCCTAGACAATATGGCTGCAGAGTGTATCCCTTAATTATGACTACTCTTAAACCGTTACTTCTCCAAGTAGTATTTGTATTTTAAAAGGAAACAAAACCTTAAACTAAAAAAAAAATTAAATGCTAACAAATAGAAAGTTGTGGTTCTCTGTGAGGAAAAATATGATGGCTATAAGCACCTGCCAATTTTCAATAAAATCCTGCCACAGAGGAAGTTCTGCTCAATCTTGGTTGTAAAACTTAGTTCCCAGACACAGAATAGAAAAATAGAATTCAACTGTTAAAATATAAAAAGCATGATGTATTGGAATATTTTAAAGAAAACAAATAATCAGAAATAAAGAAAAAGAAAGGAAGAAAGAAATAGAAAAAGAGAAAGAAAAGAAAGGAAGAAAGAAAGAAAAGGAAAGAAAGAAAGAAAAGAAAGGAAGAAAGAACAGAAAGGAAGGAAGGAAGGAAGGGAGGGAGGGAGGAAAAATAAAAGAGAACAAAAGAAAAGAGAGAAAAGAAAAGGAAAGAAAAGAAAAGAAGAAAACAAATAATCCTAAAGGTAGTCATCTATTTTGTCAGGTTGAATAAGAGAAAAAAAAGCCAATTATCACATCAAATTTATATGGGAAAAAAATAAGAAAATTTAAACAATACTGTTTTTCTCCCCATATATTGTTCTTTTCCAGGGATAGATGGTATTATGTTAAACATTGTGAAAGGAAGTGGTTTAAGCAAGTCTCAGTTTATTTAGGAAAATGGGGGGGGGGGGAAGGAGATATGTAAAATGATAATAAATGTAAAATAGTATTATGAATAAATCATTTTGTGACATTATACTTGGGGGCTTCATCATTCAGGAAAGGCATATGCTGTCCAAGAAATATAGCCCCCAGAGTACATCATTTTAAGATGGAGTATTTAGTGAGCACATTAGCAAAGCTTAGTCTCTTATTTATGATCGGGTTGGTTTTAATTGGAAGTGGGCTGGAAGGCATCCAGGCAAGTAGCTGTGGCCATTGAATTTCTTAGAACTCTGTAATATTGCTCTTTGAAAAGTCTGTACAAACTCCTAGATATGGGCAAGATCTAATCAGATGTCTTAAAAATCAGATCAGCATTTTCTTTTCATATAAAATCTAATCCAAAGGACAACTTTAATTTAGAGAGGATGTAAAAGTTCATCAGATAAAAAGAATATGGCCAAAAGAAGGAGAAATATGTATGTTCTAATTATCCTCAGTGAAGGAGTTGAGATTATGAATGTGTACTTCTCCTCTGTAACTATATATATTACAGTAATAGGATATGGAGAAACTACAAGGCATCACAACCACCTCCCACCCCATAAAGACAATTATGACAGTGCTGAAAAGCATCCCATCAACCCCTACTAGTTCCGAGAAATGGTTGGCTACAGAAAACCCTCTGCCCTAACACTGAACCATGTTTCCTCTTTTGAGATGTTCCCAAACTGTTTTCTTGCCCTCTTGCAGCCAACCATGGAACCTGGCAACTAGGTTTTCCAGAACGCTAATCAAAAAATCTGCCCACTTCTAAAAATCCAACTGCCAAGAGCACTTGCCAATCAGAGATCATCTCAGTATTTCTTCTTTTTGGCCTTGAAAAACTTACGGTCCCTTCTAACACTTTGGAATCCCTGCTGAAATGAAAATGATGGAGACAGGTACTCTGGCAGTAAGTTTATAAGTATATAGCCTTTGGTAATTTTGTTGCTGTCTTACTTTTGTCTTTGACAGTTGTCTCAGTGCCACACTTAGATCCTGCCAGATCTACCTGTGCTGCAGACTTGGGGGCTCTTGAGCAGGAGCAGTACCCACCCAGGTCCCTTAAACTGCAACTGCTGCTTGTCACCCAAAACAGTAAGTCTTCTTCACTGGGTCCACTCTCTTTGAATAAGAGTTCCTCTGCTGTTTTATTTCTTTGTTCCTTCCTGGGTATTTGCGTTTGTTGGAAGTTTCCTGTTTTGATTTACATCCTTGGTAACTTGCCTCTGTTTGCTATATCTTTAAATGTTGTACAGTCATAAGGAGGAGAGAGTCTCAAGGTCTGAGTCTGTTGTTCCAACCAACTCCCAGGCTGAGGGTTTTGTGATTTTTCTCCACATCTGTGTCCTCTGCGGGAAAAAACAAACAAACATACAAACACCACTTTGCTGTTGAATACTGATAAAACTGGATGAGATTCTCCTTCCATTCTGACTATTCATCCCAGGAGCTTAGTGTCAATCCACAGAGAATGTTCTCTTTGATTTTCCCCTGGTGGGGGTATGGTGAGATATAAATTGCCAAATCTGTGTTTAGAGGCAACTAACTTTTAGTTCAGGGGCTTGAGAGGAAAAACACACCAAGCAACTACTTCCCACTGACTATGAACAGCTGTCATGGGTTCTTCTTAATGTAAACCTCCTCCACTTCTGAGAAAACTCCTGCTTTCTATATGCAATATTGCAATGCTAACTCTTGTGCCTATTTCTCTAAATGGCACAATTTCACCTGTGCCATTTAGAGAATGCCAGTGAAGTGGATCTTCAATGCCACTTTGGGGAGCATTTGATTGAGCAAATATTATTCTTTTGAGAGGTGTCCTAGGAGAAGGGGAATCAAGTTGCTTAGGTGGCCCAGTGGCCTAATTATTAATTGGTATATTGAAGCTTCTAAGTAAAATCCCAACTCCAAATTAGCTTCCGTATAATATTCGTTGGCTGATGTTAGAAAAGATTTTGATGATATTAAATAAGGGATAGCTTTCCCCATTAAAACCACATGCCTTTGTATACCTCAAACTTCCTTGTACCCTGTGCTTGTTCTTAACCCCTCAGGACTATATTTTCCCTTTCTGTTTCCTGAGAATTTCTCTCACAAGCTTCCTACCACTTCCATCTGCCAATTCCCTTTATGGATGGATCCACTCAGGTCATGAGCCTAGAATGTCCTCACAATTGAATTTAAACTTTGGTCCTAGAAATAGTTAAGAACCATTTTTGGGGATTTTCCTAAGCCTCAGAAAGACAACTAGTCAGTGGAAAACTTAAACTCCTCCACAGGGTCTATGACTTTGGCTTACCTGACTTTTATCATAATCCACATATTAGCACCTCAAATGCCAAGCTGTGGCCAAGTTGAAGCATTTCCTTGCTAAAAAGCTATAGCCCTCACCAACACTAAATTGCTGCTTCCTTTTGTAATTCCAACTTGGGACATACAAACTATTATTTAACTAATGGAGGCACATATTATTGAGGAACTACTATATAATAAATTTGTAGTTTTACTTGTTACTCAAAATCTACACTCAAAACCCTTACTACCCATAATATTCTAGAAAGACTAATAAGAACCAGTGACATTCTTGAGTTAAGACCAGCAAAACTCAGAAACTCTTGAACTACTCTGGACAAAAGCATGGCCCCTAGCTGTTGTGGCCACCCAGCCCACCCCTTTGGAGGCATGTGAGTAACCTCCCTTTGAATCTGCGACTAGAAGACAGATGCATGTGGGTATTTCACCTCTTATCCTAGATTGTACTTTTTTACATGCAGACATGGCAAAATAATGCAAAAGAATCATGCATTCTACCAGTATTGTCACTGAAAGGTCAAAGCTACCCTCCCACAACATCTTCCTGAATAGCCTTTTCATGATCTTCGAACAGGAGATTTTGTGTACTGGAAAAGACGTCAAAGAAAGGCTGCTCTTAAACCTCACTGGAAGAGCCTGTATAAGTCATCAAGTTTGTATTTTCAGCGTGTTAAATGCCATAGGGCAGTCTTAATGGACTGTATAATAGATGATCATCTACTACTTGACCAGACAACAAAGTAGCCTATAAGGATAAAATCTTCAAGGAGACTACCAGTGATAACACCCAACAGATTTAGTGATGATGATCTAGTGATGATGACATTATGGCCTCAGTCTTGGTCAGTTTCTTGATTCTCATATAGAAAAAGACCAAAAAGGTCTTTTTAAGTTTCTTTTAAGACACTACCTTCCATGGCAGCCATTTCCATAAGGGTCATTACGACAGTTTGGCCACATCAAAGCACTCAAATCACTCCTACTTGTTGTAGGAACAGATTGGCCACGGAAAACTTAACCCTGAATTTAAACATCCTTCCTCTTTTGACATATTCTCATACTGCTTGCTTGTCCTCTTTCAGTCAACCAAACATTGCCAAATGTACCTGAAGAGTGATTAGAAATTCTTTTCATCCTTAATTAATTCTGTGCCTGACTTAGTTTGTCTTTAAGAATACCAAATGGAGGGTGGGGGTCACCTGGGTGGCTCAGTTGGTTAAGTGTCTGATTTCAGCTCAGATCATGATCTCAAGGTTTGTGAGTTCGAGCCCCGCATTGGGCTGTCTGTTGTCAGCACAGAGCCTGTTTCAGATCCTCTGTCCATCCCTCTCTCTGTCTTCCCTCCCCCCTGTTCATGCTATCTCTCTCTCTCAAAAATACATAAATTAAAAAAAATTAAAAAATAATAATACAGGAGTGCCTGGGTGGCTCAGTCAGTTGAGCAACCGACTTCGGCTCAGGTCATGATCTCACGGTTTGTGAGTTTGAGCCCCACGTCGGGCTCTGTGCTGACAGCTCTGAGCCTGGAGCCTGCATTTATGATATGATATGAACTTATGACATGATATGAGTGAGTATGCACTCAAACTTATTTTATGTTATAAATGTTATCTTTTTTACTTTTGGTTTTGTACATATATTCTCTCTCACTCTTGTTTTTGTAAAAAAAAAAAGGAAAGTTTTTGAAGAAAGGCATATGACAAAATTATGCAAATAAAATAAAATTTCAGATGCAATTACACTAAAAGTGAATTTAAATTACTTTTAAATTTGCCAAAATAAAAAACTTGAAATTTTTATATTATCTTTGACATACAAATTGACATGTCACCTTAGACAATTCATGCCAACCTTACCTTTGATGACAGCACATTTTGATGAACTGATTTGGTAAATTCAGGATTTACAAAACTAAGGTAAGAAAGAGTCCTCATATCTCACTTTGCAAAATGAGACTAGGTCGATGTCAAAGAACGCCATTAGGGTCGTCTGAACAGAAATGCCCAAATGTTCTTCAGTGTTGACAGGTGTCTGGATTTCCTGCCTGCAGAGAAATTAATAAAAAGAAACACTTCTCTAACACTGTTCCATTAGAATTCCACTCCCAATATACCCTTCCAGTAAAGCATCTTTTTCAAAAGGAAATGGATATTTTTCTCTTAGGATATTTGTGGTGGTGACTAAAACATGTGAATAGAAACCATCTGATCTCACAGTGGTTTTATACTGTTACAAAATGAAGGCAAATGGCTTATTTGACAATTTCTCCATAATTTGCTTCAAAAAATTGAACTAAATAACATGTTCCATGAAGTGGAAGATATCATCTGACAGAAGCGCTGCTTACGTTGTCTTCCTCTGCTTTGAGTCACAGACCAGCTTGATAATTTTCAAGCTCCATACTTCCCCCCAAGATTATTCCAATTCTACATGGTTTCTTTTCTTGCCAATAAGATTAGCAGTCTAAGATGCTGCACAATGAGGTTTTGCTTTGTTTGTTTTTGGGTAAATTCAAGTTTGTTTAAATAAAGATTTTAGAAATAAAAATTCACTCCCCACCACAAACACACGCATACACACACACACACACACACACACACACACACACACACATGCACACCATCCAGTGCAGGGTAAAGAGGAAGATAAGCATATTTATTAGCTACATACTTCCTTTGGTATGGATGTTGCAACACGAGAAGCACTATTGTGTTATTTGATACAATGGTGATAGAAAAACTAACCGATTTATAAATGTCAGCATGTATACCTTTTCTATCATTTTGTGGCATCAGCTGAGCTACATACAAAGAAAGGCTCACACCCATACTCACAATGTTTCCCTCCTCCTAGTAACTTCTTGCCATTGTGATTTAGTGGTGATGACCAGTACATATAATACTATAGCCTTCTAATGTTTGAAACAATTCATTAACAACATAATTTCAATATAATTTAACTTTAAATACTCTTCCTATTTCAATTTTCAAATAATAATGTATCACAGAAAAATATGTTTGGGGTGTGTGTGTGTGTGTGTGTGTGTGTGTATGTGTGTGTGTATGTGTGCTTGAATTTGCTAGATTTTTGTTTCATTTTTTGGGTCATCTAAATATACCAATGCCTTTAATCCTTAATTATGAGGAGCCCCTGGCTTGGAAACAGGGGCATTACTTGTATAATAGCATGGTCTTTCTTGGACTTGGTGCTATGAAGAGTACAAAGGAAGAATTGTCTTTCTGGCTGTCTCTTTCTTTCTGTATGTATATCTATCCTATATTATGCATAATGTATATATGTCTAATATACATACATAATATATATTTGAAGTTTTGTTTTACAAGAGCTATATTATTATTATACCATAAACACTTGTGGCTTACATATAGAATGTAGTCAATGGATATTGGATATGTGTACCTTTGATTATGATTAAGAAAACCTCAGAGAGAAGTGAAGGGTGAGTTGAATTTAAGGAAGAAGGGATTTCCATGGAGGAGAACCAATGTAAGGAGTGTATGAGAAGATAAGGTGAGAACTCAGACATAGTATTTGATCACGGAGTGTGTTGCATGGCAGGGCAGGGTAAGAGAAGGGTAGACACACCTAAATGGGACAGCAAGGCAGGTTGTCAGGAGGGAAAACAGAAAGCAGCTTAGCTTCTCTCAGACAGAACCCTTTTCTTCAGAGATGTTGGAAATATTTCCTAATTAAAAGGAAAGACCACATTTCACTATTCCTTCAAACTTATCTCTTGTGTCACTGGTGTGAAGTAACTCAGGGGGAACTGTGTTATCTGTTTAAGATAACAGTATTTTAGGAATTTTTTTGCTGAGGTCAATCCACAAATAACACCAACATATTCTTTTCTCCATAGGTTATGTCTGTGCTTTGCTTTCACATGAGAGCGACAGCCCTTAATCAGTGATTTAAAGTTCAGTCATGAATTTTCTTGCCATGGTCCATACCTCCACCTTCTTTACCTAGTCGATAAAACTATAAGGTTATTAATTCATGTACCTTTCTAGTCTTACAAAGCTCTGCATTCAAGCTCATTGTCCAAACACATAAAATGTCTTAAATTCTCCATGTTACACACTGCAGTAGGTTTTAAAATAGGCAGTGTGAAAGTTTGTGGGGGAGGAGGTACACTTTTATGGCTGTACTGATTTAGTTTAAGCTGGAGACACCAAAGGCTTTGAAATGCTACAAACTTTCCTGAAAGGGAAAACATTAAACACCATCCTGCCCTTACTCCCCTCTCGTGATATAGATAAAACATAATTTCCAGGGTTTAATGGTGATCCCCCTGGGAACTTTGAGAACCATAAAGCATTTTGTTTTGCTGCAACAGAATGGCATTATATCCTCCTCCTTCTAACAGGGCAAGCCCCCCAACACCTTCCTGCCCCAGACAACTTCAAAATCAAATGTATCACTTGGTACTTTGCATCAGTCCTTAAAGAATATAGTAGGATGATTTTTTGCTTGATGCACCAAAATTTTTTAACAGTCTATTTGTTGCACATGAGAAGATAAGTGTGCCATGCAAGATTAATAGATTAATATGCATAAGATTTGGCCAGCTGCCCACTACATCCAGAGGAAAATACATGCAAATCACTTCAGCTGCTGGTACAAGGTGCTGAACCATGTCTGTCTGGGGGCAAGGTCACTGCCTTAAGTTGTTCAGCTCTGTCTCTGCCTCAGGATATCCCTATCATGGCCATAGTGGAATAGATAAGACTGTGAGAAGCAAGAATGAAACTTACTGAAGAGTAGATTCAGACGCTTAAATCTTCAGCAGTTCATGAAAATGAATGTCATCCTCGACTCTGTCTCTCTAGAAAAGTTAAATGCCTTGGCAAGGCAGTTATTAAAATGAAGGTGTTTGTGTTTCTCTCCCCAGCTGTTTGAAAATGAGTGTTTTAAAGTAAGATGAGCAACTCTGTGCCTTCTAGACTGGTGTGCAGTGTGGTTATATTTGCTAGTATATTTCCTACAAACTCAATCTGAAAAGCCAGACCTATCCTGCACTGTAATATTAGATTACAAAGAATATAAAAATCTCCTCTTCTTTTGGAAGTCAGAAAATATCTCTTCTTTCACTCAAAGATGCTGCTAGATGAGGAAGAGATAACTGGGGTCTAAGAGATGGATATTTCAGAAAGCAAGAGGCACAGGAAAGGTACTGATTCTTGGTGAGATAAGACAGGAATTAAGTTCTCCTCTGTGCCACATAAGAACAGGAGAAATGACACAGTGGTTCATCGTAATGTCCAATCGGAGAAGGATTATATATCTGGGAATGTCTGGTATTATATTTTCTATGAAATTATTCTCTGAAATTATTTGTTAAGGACAAATCTCAGACACATGGTACAGTTTTTTTAACTTTACCTACGATATTGGTTGAATCCATTAACTTATCCAAACTATTTCTGTACTCAGTTATATTTTCAACATGTGTTTATTAAATGTATGCAATCTAAATTCATATTACCAATTACAGGTTCACATTGTACACTCAATGGATACTAAAAGTATTTTTTCCTCTACCAACCTTTAAGGTCAGGTCTTCTGATAGACAAATCTGGTTAATGTCAGTGAACAAACTCTGTATCACAATCATAGCTACTGGAGGTATTCCATTTTTATTTTAGAAATGTTAAAATATAAAATAAGTTTAGGGGGCACCTGAGTGGCTCAGTCAGTTAAGCATGTGACTCTTGGTTTCCCCTCAAGTCATGATCTTGCAGTTTTGTGGGTTCAAGCCCCACATTGGGCACCGTGCTGAGAGCACGGGGCCTGCTTATTATTCTCTCTCCCCATCTCTCTCTGCCCCTCGCCTGCTCTTGCTCTCTCTCTCAAAATAGATAAATAAACTTTATAAATAAATAAATAAATAAATAAATAAATAAATAAATAAATAAGTTTATACTTTAATTGGAGTGGAATTATAAGGTTACATTCCTTTCAATTAATACCTTCATTGAAATTTGGTTTCCATTTGTAATGGGCAAGTCTCTTTATTCATATACACAAAAAAATATATGTTGAGTGCATGCTGTATGCCAGTCACAATGCTGAACTCTAGGGATACCTGGGTGAAAACATAAATTGTCTTCTTTAATGAGATCCATGAACTCATGAACAAATAATTATAATTAAATATATTATGTACAATAAATGATATTATATACAGAGTGTGTGTAATTACCAGGGCTCTTTGGGCTTTGAATTTAGTATCCTCACTACCATCACACATTTTGGGAGAGGTTTATAAGTGTGTGTTGAAAAGAAGAGGTGGTGATTAAGTATCACGAAAATACCAACAAAGTCACAGCAAACATGGGTAATCACTTGGTAAGACTAGTCAGCCACAGTGTACCTAGACCTGCAAACTGAAAGTCCATGAAATGTTTTTCTTTAATTTTTACTGGTATCTATGGTTCTATGAGCAGTCTTCTGTTCTCCATATTTTTATAATGACAGTCTACTGGGAATTGTGTCCAGAAGTGGCAGCAAATTATTGATTTTTTTTCCCATTTATTTTGCCTCAACCTCCATTAAATACATACATACATACATAAACAAAAAATAAAACATTACTTACATTACTAAAGAACTAGAGGATTCCATTTACTGAAATAACTAGAGTATTTGCTAGGAAATATTATGTTGTAAGGTTGGCTTCATTTGAATTTGTGATTCTAGCCGTAACCTAAAATATTATTGGGATACCTATTACCATTTATGTGTGAAAACAGCCCTTTTGTACCTAGGTAAGTTATCTTCTTAGATGTCCAGTGAGCATCAGAAACATAGCATATCTAAGATAAATCCTACATACCGTACATACTTTAAATCCACCAAATGCTTATCTTTCTCTCCCAATAAATGGTACTACAGCTCACCTAGTTGTCATAGATGAATCTTTCCCCCTCTACCACGTCCCATATAAAGCAGTAAATAATGTAGTCTCATTATCACCATTACACATCCTGAATCTGTTCCCTTCTCACCAATTAGGTAGCTACTTTTCTAATGTAAATCACCATTGTCCTCCCTCTACTAAACAACTGTATTAGCTTTCTAACTGGTCCCTTCACTTCCCTTCTTCACCCCCGAGTCTCTGTTCTCGACACAGTCACTAGAGTAATCTTTTTTTTCCTTTATTTTTTTTTGTGTATGTGTTTTTTCAATATATAGAGTAATCTTTTTAAAATGCACAGCAGATCATTTCAATGCCCTACCCTCAAGTTGCCATGGTTCCTATAACACTTAATATAAAATCCAAACCCTGAATAATTGCCTACAGGGCCCAGCAGGATCTGGCCCTGTCCACCTACTTTCATGTCCTCATTCCCTCTGCCATGCTCTCTCTGCTCAGGCCACACCAGCTTTCCTGCTGATTGACGCTCAGGTAAATTAAGCTCCATCCTGCTCTACTATCTTTGCTCTTCCCTCTTACTAGCAGTCTTTCTCCCCAAATTATTGCAGGATTTGTTCTCTCACTGTTTTCATGTCTCTGCTGAATTTTCCCATCTTGAACAAAGGTTCTCTGTTTAGTTTATCAAAAATAATCCTTCTGGCATACTCAAACTTCCCATCTTGCTGTATTTTTTGTTGTGTACAAATTTTCACCGTCTAACATATTGTATCATTAGGTGGTGGTATTATTTCGCTGTCAACCAGACCAGAATGTAAATCATATGATGCCAACACTCATTACCCAGGATTCAGAACAGTGTCTAATATGTAAGTAGATCCTCAATATTACTTAATGGCTGATGAGTCAATAGATTTGAATGTATCTATACAAAAACTAGAGGATGATGAATATATTGAAAGATTTTGATCAAATCAGAAGACCAGAATTCTAGTTCAGACCTATGTCTATGTAGATAGGTTATGGTTTTAGAAGTCACTTCATCCTTCCAGGGCCCTATTCCCCATGAGTATGTAGCAGCTTCCTTAGGCCACAACATTATGGGAATAAGTAGAGATTCCAATATAATCTCCAAGACTTTGCTCCAGAAAGCCCTCACAAAACCGGCCTGTTGTCATCTTGCCATTTTTTTACTTCTCCCACTCTATGTGTTACCATGCATCCCTGCTAATGCACAAAGTGACTGCAATATAGGAACACCTACCAGAGGGGGTGTCATTCCTCTAGGGTCTTAGCAAGAAGACTGAGCCCTTCAGGACTATAGCCACTGATTTTGCTGTACTGTATGCTGACAATGCCCAGAGGGAGCTGAGTGAAATATACATTTGTAATTATTCCTACTCTCCTATGATAGCCCATTTATCCCATAATTCTGGGAATCTGAGAAACGTACTGATAAACTGTGTGCTCCCTACCTTCCCCTACAAGTATTTTGCCCTTGATTTTCCTCCATATGGGAGAGTGAGTCCAGAGTTGCTCACTATGGCATGCATCTGGCAAAAATCTAAAATCTAGGATATACATAACTAAGGCTCAAGCCAAGAATGCTACTGAAAATAGGTGGATGGATGGACATCTCTCTAAACATGTAAAATTTGTAATAGAGAGCCAACATGTCTGCTGTATTTCTTATTCTAATTCAGTAATGCAATTTTAGGTAGTTTCATATTTGCATTGCTAATAACCCTTCCTCAAAGTGTGTTGACCCTGTAGGTTTTCAATGTTTCTTTTTTTTCCCCTTGCAAAACTTTGCAAGGAAGCTAACTTTTTTTTTTTAAAGCTGGCAAAAAATAATGAATTTTATTTTTTTTATACATGAAATTTATTGACAAATTGGTTTCCATACAACACCCAGTGCTCATCCCAAAAGGTGCCCTCCTCAATACCCATCACCCACCCTCTCCTCCCTCCCACCCCCCATCAACCCTCAGTTTGTTCTCAGTTTTTAACAGTCTCTTATGCTTTGGCTGTCTCCCACTCTAACCTCTTTTTTTTTCCTTCCCCTCCCCCATGGGTTCCTGTTAAGTTTCTCAGGATCCACATAAGAGTGAAACCATATGGTATCTGTCTTTCTCTGTATGGCTTATTTCACTTAGCATCACACTCTCCAGTTCCATCCACGTTGCTACAAAAGGCCATATTTCATTTTTTCTCATTGCCACGTAGTATTCCATTGTGTATATAAACCACAATTTCTTTATCCATTCATCAGTTGATGGACATTTAGGCTCTTTCCATAATTTGGCTATTGTTGAGAGTGCTGCTATGAACATTGGGGTGCAAGTGGCCCTATGCATCAGTACTCCTGTATCCCTTGGATAAATTCCTAGCAGTGCTATTGCCGGGTCATAGGGTAGGTCTATTTTTAATTTTCTGAGGAACCTCCACACTGCTTTCCAGAGCGGCTGCACCAATTTGCATTCCCACCAACAGTGCAAGAGGGTTCCCGTTTCTCCACATCCTCGCCAGCATCTATAGTCTCCTGATTTGTTCATTTTGGCCACTCTGACTGGCGTGAGGTGATACCTGAGTGTGGTTTTGATTTGTATTTCCCTGATAAGGAGCGACGCTGAACATCTTTTCATGTGCCTGTTGGCCATCCGGATGTCTTCTTTAGAGAAGTGTCTATTCATGTTTTCTGCCCATTTCTTCACTGGGTTATTTGTTTTTCGGGTGTGGAGTTTGGTGAGCTCTTTATAGATTTTGGATACTAGCCCTTTGTCCGATATGTCATTTGCGAATATCTTTTCCCATTCCGTTGGTTGCCTTTTAGTTTTGTTGGTTGTTTCCTTTGCTGTGCAGAAGCTTTTTATCTTCATAAGGTCCCAGTAATTCACTTTTGCTTTTAATTCCCTTGCCTTTGGGGATGTGTCGAGTAAGAGATTGCTACGGCTGAGGTCAGAGAGGTCTTTTCCTGCTTTCTCCTCTAGGGTTTTGATGGTTTCCTGTCTCACATTTAGGTCCTTTATCCATTTTGAGTTTATTTTTGTGAATGGTGTGAGAAAGTGGTCTAGTTTCAACCTTCTGCATGTTGCTGTCCAGTTCTCCCAGCACCATTTGTTAAAGAGGCTGTCTTTTTTCCATTGGATGTGCTTTCCTGCTTTGTCAAAGATGAGTTGGCCATACGTTTGTGGGTCTAGTTCTGGGGTTTCTATTCTATTCCATTGGTCTATGTGTCTGTTTTTGTGCCAGGAAGCTAACTTTTTAATAAGGGTTTTAACACCTACATAGTTTCTCAGAATTCCTTGAAAATCTCAGGGATTTGATATTACCCCTACTTATTTATTTAATTAGAGAATATCCTTTGGCAGGTGTAATGATAAACCTTCTGGAAGCCACCAGAGGCAAGCACTGGGTTATTTCTAATGTTTGCTTCTCTTCCACCCTGCCTGGAGAAAGAACATCCTTCCAGAGGAAAACTGGAGGTTTCTGTCAATCAGCATGTCAAAAGAGCCTTCAGCAGCTGGGTGCCTCTCTCTCTGCTCCCTTTGCCAGCTGGTCAGAGCCTTCCCTTCAACTTGCTTGGAGGCCTTAAAAGTTCAAGAGTACACTTTAGTCACCACTCCCCTCCCAAAAAGTACAAAGAAAAATTCATAATGTATGATAATGGTCAAACTAGTAAGAATTAAAGTAAATGGTGTGATATAAAAAGGGTTTCAAACAGGTTTCATAATTCTGCAATTTGTTATACAAAGTCAATTTTTCCACTTGCAGAGCAAAGTTGCCTGGTGGGTTTATTGGTTCACTCATTATTAGGTATATATCACTTTTATTGTTTCACATTTTTATCGTTTATTAAAAAAAGACAGCATTCATGAATAAAACATTTTGGCTTCAGGCTGCCATACACTGAGGTTGGTCAGAGGGATTATACTATCCTTGATTTAAAATAATAACCAAAAATACAAAGTAGAAATAGCATACTATTAGATAGGATATCAGTGTATAGGTGGAGTCTTTCAAACTACAAAGAGACATTTGTATCTCAGGTAGATTCTTCAGCATCAGTCTCCTTGTTTTCTTTATCTCTGTAAATGGGACCTCTCTCAAGTGTAATATTTATTCTTCTACGTCATTTAGTGACCATGCTCACCTTGGTCCACATCGGATCATTGTGGTTTCTTTCTTACTCACCTTCATCCCAGAAGATGCTGATGCATCTGAAGTGCAGGTCATGGGCTGCTATGAATGAAGTGGAGACAGGTATCCTGATGAAAATATTTAATTTTAGCACTTTTCAATCATTCTGCACATTTGAGAGTTCATAGCTAAGCATCATCAAGAGTCAGTTAGAACTCTGTGAGTTACAGTTCTGTGTATTCACATGAGTTTGGCTGGCATACGTGGTATGCTTATCTATTTCAGAGTGCTCTGGAGATGTCATCAGGAGGATGTCCTAGACATTGTATAGGGCTCTGTGGCTAAACCAGGAGAAAAAGTGCATAATTAGGCCAATTTGCCAGGGGTTCTTTGTTAGTTTTGTGTCTGCACTGGGAGTTATGCTAACCCTGGTTCTAGCTCAGAGCTGCCCACTACTGTAATGGTAACCTTTGTAGAGATATGAGCTAGTCATGGGCAAAGAGGACATTAGAGGAAAGCAGAAGAAAGATAGTGAGGCTGAAGATATTTTTTTAACTCTGCCTTTCAGGCTCAACACCTATGTTTTCTATTCAGAGTTAATTTTCTGTCCCTGTCATGAAAGTTTTAAAAAATACTTATTTTTAACAAAAAAAAATTAATGAAACCTAATGAATTTACACATTTTCCATATTTGATGAATTTGACTTAACATATTGGTGTTACATGGTAGAAACCATGGGCGGAACAGGCAAGGGGAAACACATATGATTGTGGTTGTTACTCTTCAAGCTGATGATTTTCCCTAGATGCATACTTTACCTGTGTATCTATAATTCTGCACTTATTCAACTTTTCAAGATTGTTAATTACCATAGTTTTAATTTATCTTAACAAATTAGAAACCTAAACAAAATAATGAACTCATTTGAAATTAAAAGCCAATTACATTGATACTTATAGTACTATGAACTAGCTTGTCATTTCATGTCCTCGTACCGACTCTTTACTTAGGTACTTCTTTATTTTAGATTAGTGTTTTATTTAATTATCCACACATGAACATGTCTTTTTGTTGGTGGTGGTGGTGGTGATGATTATTGGAAATCAAGTAACATATATAAAAACATTTGGTAGATTGGTAACTTAATAGACTCCCCAGGACTGTTGACTATGTTACTAGTAAGACATTACGATTGTATTGAACAAACAGGCACATTTTCTCATAAACTGCTAATGTTATTCCATCCCCTTATAGAGCTCAAGTTCACAGGTCCCCACCACAATTGAATTTAATGTGCCAGAGGCAATGGAATCTGCTTTTAATTGTATTAATTTCAATTTCAAAAAGCAGTCAAGTCAGTCGGTCAAGCAAAAATCAACTCAATCAATCATTTTGACCACTGCCAATCACTGGATTCATATGATATTTTTAACTGAAATATGGAAATATCCAGCTTTCTATTTCTGTGTATGTGATATAAAAATCTAATCACTAGAACAATATTTGGCCATTTTATTGACTTACTTAGATATCCAAAGCAATCTATCAGAAAAGACAAGACCCATATAAAAGAGTTGGTTTAGGTTAGGCTTTGCTCTAGAGTGAGAAAAGAAAAGCACATTTTTTTTTTTACAATCCTAGATAATATGCAGCCTAATTGGAGAATCATCATGTGTAATTGGGCCACTCTGGAGAAGCTGTCTGTTTTCACTATTTAGGAGAAAGACACTCAACCAGAACATAAAATAAGGGAGCCTCCAAACTTGCTTAGCCTTATCCTTGATGAAGCAAAGCCTGCAGCTTGCCTTGGAGAAGAGGCCAATGGACATCAGGTACAGAGTCAAATGCTAGCATCAGTAATGTGTTATAAATTTAATCTGTCAAAGCTTTCCCCAAAGAAGCAAAACTTAAAGACCTAACAGATTCTCAAATGTCTAAAAAGATGATTTTTTTTGTTTCAGTTTCAAAATAGTCTCTTGTCTTCTTCAGAGACTGGGTGTAGATTCCCTTTGAAGTTCTATTCCTCCAGAGCAGCCCACAGAACAAAACATAATTTTTTCCTAGATAGAGTTTCTTTATATTATTTTCTTGAAATCTAAGTTATTCATTTACTTCCAAGTTATGTTGAGTCATGTATAATTAGACTAATATTGATATATTGATAAACAAAGGCTATTACTGATGAAACATTGTAAAAGGCATAAAACTGATGTATCATCTCATATATAACTTGATAGAGGTTGTGGAAAATAAACAATTCTGGGTCATCATGCAATAAGGGCATAATGTATTATCTGGATCTTTTCACTTGAAAGACTTTTTGGTTAGATTTATACTTATAAAGTTTAGGAAGTGATGTCTAAAAACTTGGGTTCATATTTAACACATGTAGGAAATAGAAGAAAGTCATTGTTTTTTGAGAATACAGATGAAAAACAAGCCAATTATTTTCCATTTCCATTTATGTGTAAATGAAATAGAGCTTCATAGAGAGAAAGAAGGTGGAAATAGTATTGTGATCTGATTTATGACAGAAGAATTTCCACTTCTGTTTGTAATAAATAAGGTATAGGCATTTATGATAAGGATAAATAGGGATTATAAGGAAATATTTTCCATTGTCCCAATAGTCAGACTTTGGCAAGTTTCCATGTAAATGATAGGAGGTAAGCTGCGCCAAGATGAATTAAACGCATTGCCCATTAACAGGAACACAAAAAATGATGTGCCTTATCAATGTTCCTCAGTAATCATAAGTCACTTAAAAATCAAATGAGCCCAAGTCATGAGATCTGTCCCTCTTTTTCCCATGTAAGAAATGTGAAATTTATTGCAAAATTGTCGGGGGAGGGGGGTAGGTGCATGTTTGTACTTCAATATCAGATACTCAGAATGTACTCACAACTTCAACGTTTTAACAAATACATATCCTTACAAAGATTTCTCGACGAATATTATTCATATTATTACTTAAAATAAAAATTAGGAAAAAAATCTTAAATACCCCTAATAAAAGAGAAAGGACACGGGGTATATGGTAACCATAAGATTCAATAATATATTTAATAGAAACTCATACTTTTTTTAATTTTTTTTTAGAAACACATACTTTAAAAAATACACAATACAAGACACTGCTCATGATATAAAATACCATGCAAAAAGCATAACTCAAATCTGTGTGTGGAGTGGTACAATTTTTAATACATTAAAATTGAATAAAAATGAAAACTCAGGGTATCTGTAGCATTGTTTATAAGTAGTTCTCTAAAATTCTGAGATTCTACATCAGAATTACTTATAAGTAATTTATTCCTTTTGATTCTCCTAAATTTTACATTTTCCAAAATCCTTTTCCATAAATACAGTATTTATTATATTTGTGATTATTCAAACTATTCAAAATATATGTAATGCATAATTAACTACAGTAAAACCTTGGATTGTGAGTAACTTGTTCCACGAGTGTTCGTCAACACGATCAAACATTTCTGATAAATTTTAACTTGATAAACAAGTGATGTCTTGCAATACAAATAGTATGTGATGCCTAATGTCACATGATCACAACTGAAGCAATGGTTCTTCTCTCTCTCTCTCTCTCTCTCTCTCTCTCTCTCTCTCTCTCTCTCACTGCAGGACTATGGATGATAATCTTCCATGCTCAGATGCTCTGTCTCAGGCCACGGTATTTGGCAGAAATCAGTGATTTTTCAGAATGTTGGGAGGGGCCTACAACTGGCGCTAGTGTATTTTAGTCACTTCAAAGCATCTGTAGACAGTACTTTGCTTTTTCATACAAGAGTAAGTTTAGTAATACTTACTAAATAGTATCTAATAGTATCTAATAGTATCTAAAATAAGTGGATAGGGACCTGAGCTGTTGACCTCCAAAAGGACTAGAGAGTTTGGAGTTTAGGTACATTCAAGTTAACCATCTGCTAGAATAAAAATCAAAACTTCGCAGAAGATATCAGAATCCAGAGTCTCTAAAACATATCATCCAAAATTTCCAATATCAGATATAAATATTTAAACATATGAAGAAACAGTAAAATGTAACCAATTATCAAGAGAAAAGGCAGTTGTTAAAGACCTATGTTGATGACCCAGATATTAAAATTAGTGGGCCAGAATGTTAAAGCTGCTGTTATAAATATGCTCAAGGACTTAAATGAAAATATAGTTATGATGAATGATTAAATGGCGATTTCAAAGAGAAATGGAAATTCCCAGAACTAAAAAGTAAAATGTCTGGAGAAAAAAATCCCGGGTAGGCTTTGCATACCCATGAAAGCAGAATAAAATTCCAAGCAAATTTGTGTAAAAAAGTCAATAAAAAAGACAGAAGAACGGAAATTAAAAGATTAACAAGTATATTGTATTTTTTCATATTTATGTGCATATTTGTCAATGCTTGTGGTCTTTATGCATTTCTATAGGTTCAAGTTTTCACCTGATAACATTTCTTTTAAGCCTAAAGAACTCTTTGAAAACATATGACTTTTTAAAGAAAAATATATGTCACTGTCTTATGATCGATGATTTTTCCAACATATGTATATACAATGCAAATGATAGCACAAATTGTGAAAGAAGTGGTCATTGCAACATTGTTATATACATTGTTATAAGTTTCTTACAATACATAAAGTTCTATGATATTTACTTCAAATTTGGTGTTACTTTTTAAGGATACACTTTAAAATTTCCAGAGCAAACTGGAATGCAGTGAGCTCTAGCTAAAATCAATGGGCAAATTAAAATAGACCATGAAAGCAATATTTGTTTAACCCACAAGAAGGCATAAAGTATAAAAAAAGAGTTAGAAAAAAAAATAGGAAAATAGAAGAACCAAATACACCAATATCAATAACTGCATTGTATGTAATTGAGCTAAAAACTCTAGTTATATCATATCTATCTTGAAGGCAGGCAATTAAATCATTCTGGCTTTTACATGTGTCCTGCTACTTTTCCTTCTGTGACTCTAACCCTCTCGGTTCTCTCTTTCACTTATGAGTTCTTATAGTTGCATTGGGCCCACTCAGATAACTCAGTATATCTGATCATCCGTAAGGTCAGCTCATTAACAACCGTAACTCTATCTACAACTTTAATTCCACTTTGCATGCTCAGTCTCTGGGAATTAGTGTATGGACATCTTTGGTGGGCCATTAGTATGCCTATCATAGCAGGATATACTGTGTTAATATTAGACAAACTGCTAGACAAAGATTATCACAAGAGATAAATAGGAATATTTAACAATAATAGAAGTTTACTTCATCAGGAATTAAATATTTACTCTTAAATATATTACTCTTACAGTAATAGATAAAGAAAATTTGGACACAGTAAAATCAGTAAGGATTGACGATGTGAATAACACTGTTAGACACTACTACCTCTTTGATATTTATAGACAACACTAGAAAATAACTACAAAATATCCATTGTTTCCAAAAGCAAATGGTATTTTCACCAAGATACATCATGTTCCAGCCGACTAGAGAAGGTCTGATATATTTGAAAAATTTGAAATTCTGTATAGCATATTTTCTGACTACACTGAAAAAAATTAGAAAAGTCATATAAACCTAGGAAACTAAATCACCAAATGTATTCAAACTAAGTGGCATACTTTCAAAGGACCTACATGCAAATAAGAAATCACAGATGAATTAGAAAATGTTTTAAACAAATGATGAAATAGAACATATAAAGAATTTATGGGATGCAGCAAAATAATGCTTAGAGGAAAATTTCTACTTTAAAAATTCTAATTAAAAGAAGAATTGTTAAAAATCAATTATTGCTTACACCTTATGAGTAAACTAAAACCAAAGTTAAGTAATGAAATAAAATAAATGTAAAAACAGATGATGATAAAGTGGAGGACAATTTAGAGATGTTGAACCAAAAGATGGCTATTTGAAGAGTAATAGCTAACAAGATTGATGAATTGGAATAACAAGAGTGAAAATTTTGGATATTTCTATAGATTTTATAGACATCAAAAAGATAACATAGTACTAGTATTAATAATATTCTGCCAATACATTTGAGATATTAGATGGAATGAACAAATTCTTAGGAAAGCACCGCTTACAACTTGGCATGAGGTGAAATAGAACATCTCAATAGCTCTGTGTCTATTACATAAGGTAAATTAGTTATTAAAAATATCCCAAAGAATTCCCCAGGCCTAAATGACTTTAATGTTTAAATATTTAATAAATAATAACAATTTAAAGACACTTTTTTTCCAGAAAATATATATGGTAGGATGACTTCCTAACTCATTTTACAAGGCCAGCATAAGCCTGATATCAAAATAGGTGAAAAGGAAATTACAAATTAATATATCTTATAAACCTAGATACAAATTAAAAAATATGTTAACAGTTTATATACAGCTTTATATGAAAAGGATAGAACATCATGAACAAGTAGGGTTTATCCAAGGAATTCAAGGACAGTTTAACAAAGTAATGGGAATGTGCCTTATGTACATAGGGGTGTAGGTTACGTGGGTTTATGAGTTTTTCAAAATTCACTGAATTGTCCACCTAATGATGCATTTCACTTTATGTGAATTTTACAAAAAATATTAGCATTTTTTGGATATTTATATTTTAATCACTGAACTCCCATTTTGTAGGTTTGTTTTTTCAGTGGCTTGATGGTATGTTTCAGCAATTCAAAAACTACTTTAGGTTTATTCTGGTATTAAGAAAGTAAATAAAAGTAGTAAGGTTAGTGAGAATCATATTTGTCACTGTTTGAGAAAGGACTGACAAATCAGAAAGTGGAAAGATAATGATGAACTCTGTGTTAAGAAAAAGCTCAAGAAGATTAAAGATGTCAGAAGAAAACCAAAGTCACATTGAACAAAGGGGCTTGTGCTAGTCAAATCTAGGGCAATTTGATCACCAAAAGACATAATATTATATTATATTTTAAAAATAATGAACATAGGGGCACCTGGGTGGCTCAGTTGGTTAAGTGTCCGACTTCGGCTCTGGTCATGATCTTATGGCTTGTGAGTTCAAGCCCCCCATCAGGCTCTGTGCTGACAGGTCAGAGCCTGGAGCCTGCTTCAGATTCTGTGTCTCCTCTTTCTCTGCCCCTTCCCTGCTCACACTCTGTCTCTCTGTCTCTCTCTCTCTCTCAAAAATAAACATTAAAAAAATAGTAATAATAATGAACAGACTGGTTTAGATTATAGTATTGTGATTAATGTTAAATTTTATGATTTTGATAATTGTACATTGATAAGGTAAGAAAGTATACTTTTAAAAAAACTAAATGGAAATATTTAGTTGTAAAGGATCATGGCGTCACCACTTTATTCTCAAATTGTTTTGAAATTATTATATGTGTATACCTGGGCGCATACATGCAGACGTATACATGAAGGCAAAAAGAGAATGATAAAACAAATGAGGCAAAAGGAAAACAACTGGTTATTCAGAAAAAAAAAGCAACAGTGTAATAAAATTCCCTGTATTTTTTTGAAAGTTTTTTTTATATGAAATAATATAAAAATAAAATGTTACACACACAATAAAGCCTTATCCTAAGGCTATTGCTACTTTATTGGGTTGAAGTACACACATTAAAACTCACAGAAAATTGGTCATTCTGAAACCAAATGTCAGAAAATTATGTAAGTTGATTTTCTCTGTTTAAGAGAAGCGCATATAGCTTTCATGAGTGTGATTGACAAGTCTTAGAAATGAATTTCTTTTTCTCCAGAGGACAATTGCACTAGCCCTGTACCACCTCCGTTAATCTGCTTCAACCTTGGCCCTAGTTGCCACTGAAAATGAGAAGATAGTTTTGCCTTTGGGGCCTATTCCATCCTTAGATCCTCTGCATAGGCTGACAACTAGAAGGGCAAGTGAATGTGTTTTGTGATCTGTACACTTGTCTATTGGGAACAGAGTTGAAACTCTGATATGTTTCACATACCTCCAAGAAACAGGCCTGGGAAGATAATGATTCTACTATACTATTCATCTAGTTTGAGACTGACCCTGAGTATGGATGCTTGGAGGAAAATTAGCATCTTTTAACTGCTTTGGTTGTGGTTTAACTCAACACACATTCAATGAGACCCTGCTATATCCCTAGCTCTATGCCAAGTACAGTGGAGAATAACAAGTAAAGAATATGTGGTACCTGATTTTAACTGCTTAGATGCAATTGGGGAAGAACAGAAGGCATATGACTAAAATAATAATAAGCTATAGATCTATGCACTCAAAATGTATATAGTCAAGGTTTCTATTTCTAAATGACTGACTAAACCATATATTTTAACTTACTCTCTCTTATACCCACATTCAAATGATCAAATGTAGAAATCATTGAAATAGGGCACCTGGGTGGCTCAGTCGGTTGAGTGACCAACTTCGGCTCAGGTCACTATCTCACGGTTTGTGAGTTTGAGCCCTGCATCGGGGTCTGTGCTGACAGCTCGGAGCCTGGTGTCTGCTTCAGATTCTGTGTCTCCCTCTCTCTCTGCCTTTCCTCCATTCATGATCTGTCTCTCTCTGTCTCAGAAATAAACATTAAAAAAAATTAAAGAAATTATTGAAATAAACGAGAATATTGGATCAGAGCCAAAAAACAAAGGTAAGTGCCATCCACATGTACTAAGGTCAAGACACAACAATTGCTATCATTTATTGAGCAATTCCTATGCATCACACAGTATGATGCATGCTTCACATACCTTATTTTATTCAATCCTTTAAGACTTACCAAATTTGCTTGAGAAATATGAGACTTAAGGAGATTAAATAACTCACCCAAAGTTATACAAGTTATAGAGTTCTCTCCCAAGTCACCAAATACTAATATAATATCATGGAATGGATGGAGAGATTATGATTTGTATGTTTTTATATGCACAGTAGACATATGATAAACATCTACATCTAAATTACTATAAGAAAGCTCTTCCACTGAGTGGACAATAAAATTCTAAGAAATTTTTTAAAAAATGTGTTATAGATTAATTGACAGTGATTTTTTTCTATAGAAGATACATAAAATTATGATGTCTCACAATTGATGTAACTCAGATTCAATAAAATTCAAGAAGTATACCATCTTCAGGGTTCAATAACCATGGGTGCTATTGAATTAAGAGTACTTAAAAATAATATATAATTTTCATGTGATTCAAACTTTCTCAGAACTTAAAAAAGGTAGGAACTATTCCCACTGTTTAAAAATTTAAGCAATACTTACAATGTAAATGTCTTGGACAAAGTGATAAATTCTCTAAGATAGAAGTTAGAAAAGAAGCCTGCAGGATACAAGCAGGAATCCTAAATAAAATATTGTGAAATAAATTAATCACTGTAGATAATATACCATGACCGAAGAGATTTTAATCCCAATTAGCAAAAAAGAACTCTATTAATATAATTTATCATTTTAATATGCCTATGAAGAAAAAATTCCATTATCTTCTCAAGAGGTTCCAAAAGGTATTTGATAAAATTGACATATATATATTCCCCCAAAAACTCCAAGAATAATATAGTATCTGCCCAAAACATTATAATCAATGAAAAAATATTACAATATTTACCATTAAAAATAAGAACAAGAAAATATCTGTCTAAAACAATTTTATATAACATTTTGAAGGTAGACTCAATGCAACTACATCATACAAGAACATAGATAAATAGTGATGAGTTGATGCAAAATATTATTTAATATTATATGGTATTATTCCTGAAAATATCAAGAAATAATAACCTTAATTTGAACAGATAAAGATATACGTTTTTTCTCCATGAGATAAATAAGACATCTTTATGTAATAATAATTTGTTACACAGTTCCATGAATAAAGTCCCAAATCACAACTGAAATAGCAAATAGAACCTCTTGGTGGGAGTTTTGCTTTATTTGATTTTTAAATGTGTACAAACTTTTCATAAGGATTGGAAAGCTGAAAATATGAAGCCGTGATCTTTTATTTTTCTGTCTTTTATTTTTGTCTTTCTACCAGGTACCACTAAGATTTTCTATTGTATGGCTAATAACAACAATATCGATCTATATTTTTTGATGTCTTAGGTTACAAGAACAGTGATTTTACTTTGAAAATAAAATTGTTTAAGGAAATTGGCACATAGTTTATTAGAATAGTCACAATTGGTCCTGGCTTTTAGATTTTTGTGGGTGTTTGTAACTACTCACTGGAATATTATAATTATAGGACACCCGAGAGAATCGCTGTTAGAGTAACACAATTATAAGTATTTTGGTGTGGTGTGTGGTTTCCATGTTAAGGACATTTGTAGGCAGAATGACCTCTCTCAGGTGTTTACATCCGAATCACTGGAACCTGTGAATGTGTTTAGTTACATGTCAAGAGGTGCTTTACAGATGTAGTGAGAGTGCTCTAAACTAATCACACAAAACCCTTGAAAGCAGAGAGCTTTCTCCAGCTGTAAGCAGGAAAGACAAGGCAGAAGTGGAAGTCAGAAAGATTCAAAGCGTGAAGAGTATTCTACCCACTACTGCCGGTGGCTTTGAAGATGAAGGAGATCATCAGCCAGGTAAAGCAAAAGGGGAAGGGGAGCACATCCTCTAGGTGATGAGAATGATCACTAGCTGCCAGCTATCAATGGAATGGGAACCTCAGCCCTACCACGCCAAGAAATAAATTCTGACAACAATATGAGGGAACCTGGAAGTGGATTCCTACTCAGAGCCTTTAGTAAGTAGCATAGGCCAGCCAACACCTTGATTTCAGCCTCATCAGACTCTAAGCAGAGTGCCCAGCTGAGTATCCCAGACTTCTGACCTATACAACTATGAGATAATAGATTCGCATTGTTTTAAGCCACTAAGTTAGTGGTAATTTGTTACCAGAGCAATAGTTCATTCAAAGGTAAATCAGTAGCTACGTAGAATTTATTTCTAACTGAAATTAGAATGAATGATGGGCAGGGTGAAAGATAAGAGTAGAGAAAAATAAAATTATACAAAGTCTATTATTGAGAAAAAATAGGGGACACCTGGGTGGCTCAGTCGGTTGAGCATCTGACTTTGGCTCAGGTCATGATCTCGCAGTCCCAGAGTTCTAGTCTCGCAACAGGCTCTGTGCTGACAGCTCAGAGCCTGGAGCTTGCTTCGGATTCTGTGTCTCCCTCTCGTTCTGCCCATCTCCTGCTTGTACTTTGCCTCTCTTTCTCAAGAACAA
Organism: Felis catus; assembly: GCF_018350175.1. NCBI lineage: Eukaryota > Metazoa > Chordata > Mammalia > Carnivora > Felidae > Felis > Felis catus. The sequence continues at coordinate 61,454,496 of NC_058379.1, read as the reverse complement.
AAACAAAAACAAGAAAACCAGGACAGTAACGTTACTAAAGAACAAAATATAATTTGTATATAAAGCACTAAAAAAAGTAGAAATGAATAGTTAATATTTACTAAACTGCAGTCCACAAATAAAATCAAGTCTTTAGGTTCCTAACAAAACAGTTTTTAAAAAACAGACATAAAAAGCAAAACCTTGAACTTTTAAAAAATCGAAAATAGAAAATTTAAAATTCACAGTTAGTGATCTGAAGTAAGTAAAGATATTTTAGAAATTTAAACAAGCAATGAAACTTAGAACAAACATAGAGCTTACATAAAAATGGACTGAGTTCAAGGCCAAAAAGGGAATCTCAACAAATGCCAAAGTTTTGATATCAATATGTTTTGTTCAGCACGACAGAAATTTTTTTTAAATAAATATCTGGTAATAAAAATTTTTAAATGAATATGACATTGAACGTGATCAAAAAAGGCACTAAATACCCAGTTTATTCAATAAAAGTGATATTTGAAGAGACAGTTGCAATTTTAAATGCATTTATTAAAAAATACACGTGAAAGAGAGAAGAAAAATTGAAAATATAGGCACTTATTAGTTAGTTAATTCAAAAAAGAATAAAATAAACCCAAAGAATGGAAAAGGGAAAATCACTAAAGTTAAAGCATAAATTGTAGAAATAAAGAAAAGAAACAAATCCTCAAATAGCAGTTGGTAAATAAAAAACAAAGCTCTCCCCCAACAACAAACACCCAATTAAAATTTAAAAAGCTTTGGTTATTTTTAAAGATGAACACAAGACTACATTGAACAAGATAGCTGGATGTAATTTGAAATGCAAGTGAAATATGTGGTAGTTCATCATTTCATTGTAGTGTTGTCTGTCTGGTAGTGCTTATCAAAATCATTTTGATACTTTTTCAAAACAGGATCGAATTTCATTCCTGGAAATCTGAATCTTGGAGCAGAGTTTGGAGGCAGATGTGTGTATAATGGATATCTTTCCAAGATATGGTGGTGCACAACACCCTATATCATAAGGACCAAAAATACCAGCAGTGATACAGAAGTCCTAAAGCATTTCAGGGGTCCTATAAACAACACTGAAAACAAAACAAAACCTTGAGTTATGAATCTGAGTTGCTATTCTCACCAGTTCCAGTAAGGCAAAAAGAAGCAATATTATAGTCAATTCTTGCTTAGACTTTTATTTATTCACCACATTTTCATTGTGATCCTATGATGCAACAGATATTAAATGAGAAGTGGATATATATTGCAAATAAAATAGTACTGGTCCTCACCCTTAAGGATTTTAGGCAACAAAAGAGTAAGCAAATAATGTATTATTTCAGATTTTGATGAATGCTTTGAGATGAAGTAATAGGCTATAGGAAGAGATGATTAAAAACCACAGACAGTGTGCTCCTGATTTCAAAATGGTACAAGAGGTGAAGATGGAAGGAGCCAGATAGAAAATACTTCTCCATAAGGAAGGTTTTCTTTATGAAGTGCCCTGCTTCCTTGAAACCAACATAGCAACAAAGTTTCTGACTTAACCTACAGTTGAGTTTGATACATCCTAATTAGGCCAAGTAGGACTCCGGGTGGGGCTCAAAGGAAAACAACCTATCAATCATTCACCTTGCTCCCTTCCAGGTCATTAGTCCGTAAGGAGAAAAGAGCCATCCCAGCTCACACCATTCTAAACTGACTTGGTAGGAGACTCTTGAAGGGTTTGGGGCACCAGCTAGAAATTAAAGCATGATGCTTTCTTTCATTTATTTGGGTTCACTTCATCCTGAATTCCTTTGGTGGCTGAGTATTCAAGGAAAATTAAGAAAATTGAGATCTGTTCCACAACTCTTTTTAGAGAACTTACTATCAATTAGCAAACAAAAGATAATTAACAGCAAGCAGTATATTAGATGACAGAGTATAACCATATAGGAGTTTAATGAACTTTACATATGTGCAAGGTAACATAAAGAAGGTGGGGCATGTAATGAATCTTGGAGGATCAGTGGGTTAGAGAGTAGAATTAATGAAGCTAAATGAATTAGTTTGCATAGAGAAAAGATCATTGCCAGCTCAAAAGTGTCTTTATTCAGAAGGAAAGAAAGAGAAAGAGAAGGAAAGAAGAAAGACCCAAATAAATAACTGTGGGTAATTTAGTGAAAACTTTCCCTCCCATAGAAGGAAGTCCAAAGAGCATGTCTTATTGACAATATATCAGTGATATCATTTTCCTATATGAAATATGGCCCCTTTAATTTAGAATTTTTCTTACTTTTTTTTTTTGGCACATTGATTTTTTTTTAGGTTGAAATGAGCTCATTTCACCCTCTATGGGGAGAGTATTTTCCCGGAACAAAAAGAAAAATGATTCATTTTTACCTAGTAGTAAAAGTTTCTAGCAGTTTTGCATCTGTCAAACCTTTTCAGTTTATTCTAAACTTGAACTATAGAAATTTACAGATAAACAATTGTTTTTTTTAGAAACAATTATTTCACTTTTCCTACATTCCTACTGAGATTCCTTAGTAATTCTCAAGAAATTTACTCCACCTTTTCATATGCAGTGTATCATCAAAATGCAAGGTCAGTTCTTTGAAGTGACAATCCCAATGCGCTAGATAAATGGTCAGATGGCAAAGTGCAGATAATAGATGACCTTGGGAACTAGGGTCTTGAAACTCTCAAGGAGACAATTATGAATGCTTTATATCATGGCAGTAAGTTATTGCCCCAAAGCTTGGTCTGTAGGCATGTGTTGTTTTCCCAATAATGCAAGGAGAAAATGGAGGAACTGACAAGTGGTGTGCATGCTTACCAGTAATCCATACTAATAAGAATACAAATAATTCAAAAGGGGTTTTTAAATGCCACCTTTCTTCACTTTCCTAACTATATAAAAATAGATCTAGGATGACGTTTGGCTTGTATTATCAGAATATAGTTGTAGCATCTTATCATAAAATTATCCAACTTATGATGCTACTGTTTTTTTATGTTGGGTCACACATGCTGTAGTTGTGAGAGAAAGTCATTTTACTGAGGAAAGAATCTGGAATTATGGGTTCAACAACAAAAATTATACATATTTTTTTCTCAGTCTGCCATTCTTTTTGTTTCTGTTTTTCTCTCACACACAGAATAAAAATTACATTAATATTTTTTCTGTTATGCCAATTTTGTAGGTCACTAATTTTGAATCTTTGAGAAAATTACTTAATTCTTCTAAAATCTGATTTATTCAGTGTTAAAAGCAAATGATATCATCTGTTCTGCCTAAACTACATACCACTGTTTCCTCCCACTTGGGCTAGAACCATTGGTCATCACACTTTCATGTCTACCCTGGGGCTTGATGAAGAGCATCTGAAGGGTGCCTGGGCATGGAGAATTCTAAGGGAATCACCTGCCAGATCCTCATATGCCAAACTTTCCCTTTCTTACAACAGAGCTGCTACGATCAAAGACTCATTCGTTTTGCCTTTCCTACTTTTTCCTTCACAATCATATCTTTTCCAGTTAGTATAGAAAAAAGGCATAGCTCTTATCTGTCCAATACTTATATGATTGAAATTCTGGATTGTCTGATTTAGAAGAATATGAGAAGGGGGGAAGGTGAGCCAAATATTTCTTGGCCAAAAGAATGAACTGTGGTAATCATTACAGCAAGTCACTAAGAATTTTTGGAGTCCCATCCTTCTAGCACATAGTAGGATTTCATGTCTTACCAATTATTTGGGACTCAAAGTGGCATATGTTATTTCTGGACTGAAGAATTTAATTCCTGGTAATATCTTTCTTTCTGCCATTGCTATTAGCAACTTTCAAGATGGCAGCTGCTCGGATAGCCTGAATATTGGAGTCAGCAGACATGGACCAGAGCCCACAACTGACTTGCATTAAATGCATAGAGGAGATGAAAAATAGGCCATTTTGCTTGTGTGCTTGCTTGCTCTGGCCATTGAAGTTTTGAGGTTGCTCATTACCTTTTCATAGCCTGATCCTTTCTGACTGATACTGTGTTTCTGCATGTTATATGTATAAAACCCAACAGACATAAAGGAAAGAATAGAACTGATGATGAATAAATAACATTTATAGGAAACAGCCTCATCCATCTCATCAGGAGATTTAAAGAATTTTTTTTTTATAAAAATTTTTTTTTCAACGTTTATTTATTTTTGGGACAGAGAGAGACAGAGCATGAACGGGGGAGGGGCAGAGAGAGAGGGAGACACAGAATCGGAAACAGGGTCCAGGCTCCAAGCCATCAGCCCAGAGCCCGACGCGGGGCTCGAACTCACGGACCGCGAGATCGTGACCTGGCTGAAGTCGGACGCTTAACCGACTGCGCCACCCAGGCGCCCCTAAAGAATGTTTTAAAGTATAATAATTATTTGTAGAAACTTCTAGTGTACATTAATATTATGAACAATTTTATATTAATAATCACGACAACTCATTTAAAATAAATTTTACAACACTTAGAAACAGTTGCAAAAAGTTTAAAATGAAATTTCAATTTACATACTGTTTATAACTTGTATAGAGGAATCTGATAATATGACAATGTGATCAATAATAGGCTTTTCAGCATAAGTTACATGTTTGGCACAAAATAGAAAATATAGTATATACATATATATATGTGGTGAATATAACATCATGGAAATAGAGAAAAGAAAATGTAAAATTTCCAACTCTTGAAGTTTTTGATACATAGTTTTTATTTTGTATTGAAATACAATTAACATTGTGTTATTAAATTAATTTCAGGTGTATAGTATATTGATTCAGCAATTCTATACATTACTCAGTACTTACCATGATAAATGTACTCTTAATCTTTATTTCATCTCTTTATCTATTTCCCCCCCCCCCCCACTTCTGGCAACCAGCAGTTCTCTATATTTGAATTTTTGAGGCACCTGGGTGGCTCAGCCGGTTAATCGTCGGACTATTGATTTCAGCTCAGGCCATGATCTCATGGTGCATGGGATTGAGCCCTTAGCACAAAGCCTGCTTGGGGCTCTCCATCTCTCTGTCTCTCTCTCTGTTTCTCTCTCTCTCTCTCTCTCTCTCTCTCTCTCTGCCCCTCCCCCACTTATACTCTCTCTCTCTTTCCCTCTCTCTAAAAATAAATAAGTAAAAGTGTTTAAAAATTTAAGAGTCTGTTCTTTGTCTCTTTTTTTCTTTGTTTTGTTTCTTAAATTCCGCATAACTGAAATCATATGGTATTTGTCTTTCTCTGACTTATTTAACTTAGCATTATACCCTCTACATGTATTGTGAATGACAAGATCTCATTCCTTTTTATGGATGAGTAATATTGCTCTGTGTGTGTGTGTGTGTGTGTGTGTGTGTGTGTGTGCGTGCGCGCATGTACCACATCTTTATCCAGTCACTTGGGTTTCTTCTATATGTTGGCTTTTATAAATAATACTGCAATAAACATGGATAACTATGATCTTTTCAGGTTAGTGTTTTTGTTTTCTTTGGTTAAATACCCAGTAGTGGAATTACTGGATCATATGGTTAATTCCATTTTTATTTCTTTGAGGAACCTCCATACCATTTTCAACAGTGGCTGCACCAATTTTCATTCCCACCAACAGAAGGTTCCCTTTATTCCACATCCTCGCCAACATTTGTTATTTCTTGTCTTTTTGATTATCCATTTTGTTGGTATAGGTGATATTTCATTGTGGTTTTGATTTACATTTCCCTGATGATTAGTGATGTTGAACATCTTTTAATGTGTCAGTTGGCCATTTCTATGTCTTCTTTGGAAAAATGACTCTTCAGGTCCTCTGCTTACTTTTAATTGGATTGTTTTCTTTTTGAAGTTGAGTTGTGTAAGTTCTTTATATGTTTTAGATATTAACCCCTTAACAGATAAATCATTTGCAAATGCCTCATGATTCAGTAGGCTGCCTGGTCATTTTATTGATAGTTTTTCACTGTGCAAAATGTACTTTTAAAGAGATAGAAGTGGGTATAGTAATGATATTTAGATTCTACTGGGTACATTTAAAAAAGAAATATAATATTATTTTAAAATGTCAAAATTGACAGGGTGCCTGGGTGGCTCAGTCATTTAAGCATCTGACTTTGGCTGAGGTCATGACCTCACAGTCATGAGTTCAAGCCCTGCATGGGGCGTCGGACTCTGTGCTGACATCTCCGAGCCTGGAGCCTACTCCAGATTCTGTGTCTCCTTCTCTCTCAGCCCCTTCTCTGCTCATGATCTGTCTCTCTCTATATCTCAAAAATAAATAAACATTAAAATAAATAAATAATCAAAATTGGCAACAGGTTGGAAACTACATTTATTGCAACTTATGGCAAAGCATTTTAGATGTCAGAGCAAATATGTATAAGGATGTATGTTTGTGTTCAAAATTATTTTAATGGGTATGCAAGCCAAATACTTAAAGAACATTGGGTTAAAAATATGGGACACGAGGCTGAACATATTCAATCAGTGCTTCTAAATCAAATACTTAAAATCTGAGCTGTTTAGATTCATAGCAATTGCTGAGCTACTAGTGGTTCTAGTCCTATAAGTTTCCATCATTTATGTCATGATAAAATATAGGGAAGGAGACAAAGAAAAAAAACAACACAAAATGATAGCTATTTATAAGCTACTGAGCATTGACAGGAGAGTTGATAAATTATGATTTATTTTTTTGTCAACATTTGGATGTGGAGGACAGACCTCTGCCTAGAAGGACCCAGTCAAAGACTTGAAGCTGATGAGCACAAGTTGACATAGAGGTGGTTTTCTTATCTGAAGGTGGAGAACACCATGAACAGTTTCTCTTTATTAGCTATCCTTTGATCTGGCTCTTATAGCATAATAAAATAACTGTAGGATGTTTTCAAACTTAAAAGGCTTCCACTTGACCTTTGGTAGCCATATTGATCTTCTCAATTAGAAGAGTAGGACAGTGTTAGTTTTCTAGGCCTGCTATAACAAATTAGCACAAATTGGATGGCTAATTTGATAGAAATTTGTTTTTTCACACCTCTGGAGGCCAGAAGTCCACAATCAAGCTGTTGCAGGGCCACCCTTCCTCTGAAGGCTCCAGGGGAGTTTCTGTTTCTTAGCTCTTTCGCTTTTTGGTGATTCCATATATCCCTTCCTTGTGGCCATGTCACTCCATTATTTCTACCCATGGTCACATTGCTTTCTCTCCGTGTCTTCTCCTATCTCAAATCTTCTTCCTCCTATAAGAAAACGTATCACTGGATTTAGGGCATACCCACATAATCCAGGATGATCTCTTCAGCTCAGGGTCTTAAATTCTATCTATTTATGTTATATGATATGATATGATATTAATTTATTATATTTACAAAAACTTTTTCCCCTCACCCCAAATAAGGTAACATTCTCAGGTCCAGAAATTAGGACATGAATATATTTTTGGGGAGGCCAACATTAAATCTACTGCAAGCAGCAAAGGTAGGTGTCACTTTATGCACCTATGATAGGTGGCCATGTCTGGAGGTGAGGTTGGACAACAGAATCAGAAAGTGGAGTGGAACAGCTTTTAAAATGGTAGCTACAGATAGCTTAGAAAAGCCCTTTCAATAACTCTCTTTTCCCCCCTTCCCATTATTCACTCCACCAGAATACTTGGAAAGCTGAGAACATTTTAATGGCAAAAATAGTAATAGAAGCCTAGAGTTTAGGTAGTGGTAGGAGAATTAAATGAGCTAAGCTTTGGAAAATTCTGGATATGGACCCTTTTGGGGATAGGTTTTTCTAAAAATAAGGGAGGAGAAGAACCACTTATGCTTGAGAACTCTGAGCAAACCTTACCTATTGGCATTGTGGGTTGGCATTGTTAGTGATCCTCATGACCTGTTGGGTTTTTTTGTTTGTTTTCACTATTAGTGTAGTAAATAAAAAGGGACAATTTTTCTTATAGGCCTAAGAGTGGTTTAGCGACTGCACTTTAGCTCAGGGTGGGTGATTCTCAGATTTTAGCAGGCATTAGATTCACCTGCAGGCCTTGTTAAACTGCTGTATTGCTAGACTCCACTCCCGATTTCTGACTCAGCACTTCTAGAGTAGGACGAGGAATGCATTTTTAACAGGTTTCTAGGTAGCTCTGCTTCTGCTGGTCCAGGGCCCACGTTTTGAAAACAACTGGTCTAGGCTTTAGGCCTATTTTGGGCTTCTGCAAGGAATCCTGGTTGGGTCCATACAACTGTTTTCACTGGTGACTGGTTTCAACTTTACAGTTTACATCTCCTAAAACTAGATCAGTGCTTTTAAAAATTTAATGAGTAAATCGATCACCTGAAAATCTTATTAAAACCCAGAATCCTGCCTGTGTGCCCTGAGCTTCTGATTTACTGTGTCTGAGGTGGGCCTGTGTTGGTGGAGGTCATCGAGAGGATATGACCGCTGGTTGACCCCAGAGCTGGCCCAGGCAATCAGAAGAACCTCACCCCTCCCCTGTCCTTGGATTGTACTTTCCTCCCACTGTTCGTATAGCTGAAGCCATTTCAAGATGCATCCTTGAGAGAGCAATGTGTTACTGAGATTATCTGGATGGTATATGTGAGTGAGCCCAATTAAGGCCTCTAAGTAAACTCTCAAGATTGTGGCCGGCGGTTTGGAGATCTGTTTGCCTCTGGCCGGCGCCAGGGACAAGCCTCTTTTGTAAGTTCCTGTGCTCATTAAAACCGCCAGCTACTAAGCTGGAGGGGCCGGCCTCTTTCTTCTACCTCTCCTTGCCCGCCGTGTACAGGAACTGGCTTCACATTTCACCTGAGAAATTCTGGAATTTCTGACCAACAGCCTGTGGTTCTGCTTTTCTAATAAACTTCCAGATGATACCAATGCTATTGGTTTGAAGACCACACTTTCACTGGCAAGGAAATAGAGGACGTTTATCTGCCTGACCTTGTTCGTTGTGCTCAGCTCTTACTGGAGCCTGGAACAGAGGACATCTGAGACTGTGACGGTGAGTCCTCATTTGAGGGTATCATTTCTGGAATGTGATTGAAATGCTGTTTGATCTCCAGAAGGTGCTCCAAAATCTCTGTTTTCTGCCTTTATAACTACCCAACCCCATTTCTCCTCTGCTCACAGAGTCAGGATTAAGGATTGTGTGTTTTAGGTTATAATAATTTTGGAGGTGAAAGTTTAATTAAAATATTAAAGGGTTGGGGTCCCATGGCTCTTTTTTATGGGACTTAGGTAAAACAATGTCCAGGCTTTCTCCTACCTGGAAGCTTCCAAGTTGTGGCTATAAGTTTTCGAGTGAACTGTTTTGTTTGTCTTGCACACCGTTAGCACACTTTTCTTCAGACTAATAGGCCTGGTAACTAGACTAGTAAGAAACCGTGGGCAGTGTTTCTTAGATGGGACCAGGCAGAAAAAGGAAAGAAGTCTGTGCTGGTGTTCTCATTCTTTTTGTTCTTGGTGGTGGTTTGCTGTGATCAAAGGATTACTTGGTAAGGTCCAGCTGAGGTGCTTTCATTTGGGTTTGAGGCAGACACTGACTAGGAATATTACATATATATACATATATACGCATATATGTATGCATGCATGTATTTTCCCCTTTAGCCTTATTCTGAAGGCTTATTTGGAGCCTTATTCTGAAGGCTTATTTCTTCTGAAGCTTCATAATTGTGGTGGGGCAGGCCAAGGATGGGTGTGGAGTGATGGCAGTGGCAAAAAAAGGCTATTGGGATCAAGGATGCCATTTCCCTGCCTACTCATGATCTCTTTCTTTTGAATACCATTAACATTGGTGACCAATAAGGCTAACTTATAAACTAAGCAATTGACAACCATGTGAGTACTTTGCAAAAAGTAGTAAGGGTTGGAGAGGACAGAAAAAGAATGGGGGATAAAAACATAATTTGAGAATCTTTGGGCTTTGGGAGTTCTCGCAAGCATTTTATGTGTTTGTGTGAGTGTAACAACATAATCCCCAGGATACCTCAGGACACTAGCACTGTTAAGTACTGTTGTCACTGACTAGGTGAGGAATATGGAGATGGAGATATGGAGATGGAGATATTTGTTCACTATCACAAAATTCATAAGTTTCAGAGTTGAAATTTGAATGCAGGCCTTTTACAAACATAATATTTCATGAGTCAACCACCTAATGAATGTTAGGAGATATACTGATGCTATTTAGAATTTATGGTTTACTACTTAAGAACCCCTTTAACACAGGGGCGCCTGGGTGGCTCAGTGGGTTTAAGTGTCCTGCTCTTGATTTTGGCTCAGGTCATGATCTTACATTTCCTGAGTTTGAGCCCCGCAACTGTCTCTGCATTTGCAGTGCGGAGCCTACTTGGGAATTCTCACTCTCCTCTCTGCTCCTCTCCGGCTTGTGTTTTCTCTTTCTCAAAATAAATAAATAAACTTAGAAAAAATAATAAAATAAAATGAAATTCTGTAATAAAAAAAGAACTTCAATACAAAGTAAAATTCTAGAAAGCAAGATGGCTTTTATACAGCACATATAATTAAGGGAAGAGAAACCTTCATCTTTAGGGAAGTCCCAAAATTGGTGCAAACTGAATAATCTTGATGAAGTGGTTAACTGGATGTCAAGAGGGTATCCATTAACTGTCAGTATGGAAAGCGACAGGACATTCTCCCCTTGATCTTCCACTTTTCTGTTCTTTTTCCTTCCTGGAGTTCAATCGGGCAGAGGGAGAAAGTGACTCTCTGATAGAAGTTTGTTCTAAATTCCTGCTAAATCATTTGGCCCTTCCAAAAGTTAGAAAATCTTGAAAGGGCAAATCCCAGATTGTGACTTACACTTAGTTCCTCTAAACCACAAATCCCTTTTCCAAAAAGGGTCGTCAATAGAATGGTGAAATTCCTTCCTGGTTTCCTGCTCAGCTGCTTCTTGACCATCAGTCGGTCCCAGAGTTAACAGAATGCACACAATTTTATTTTGGATTCACTGAAACAAGGCAAAATGCAAACCAGGCCCTGCATGAAATGAATTTAAAGATCAATTAGAAAGCATGAACAATAACAAAATGGTAATGTAAAAATCTCTGCTCATATGAACAATTGGGCATTGACATTGTATTATTTTTAAAACAAAATCTATTCCTATTGTACTATTTCTAACATTTGAGTGCTTGTAGTGTGCCAGGCTCTACTGTTGTAAGATTTTTGTCTATCTTTTCCATTTAAGCTTTGGGTTAACATCTGGTGATATCTTTATTTGAAAGATGGGGATACTGAAACATAGAGGATGTAGCTTTCTCAGGGTCATACAGACAGGAATAGATAAATATGATACATAAAGCATACAAGTTTAAAGTCCTCCTATCCAGAATCCGAGACTTCATGTGGATATACACACACAGACACACATATTCACTCAAAGCCTCTAATTTTGTTTCTGAAAGGCCCAAATCAGTGGACTTACAGAATATCGTACTGTGTTTATTCTAGCTAGTAGTAAGGCAATATTTAGATAAACCCATAACAATATAAGTGTAGCATCTTTATCTGCAAGTAACATGGTGAAACATTAGTTTTTACGTCTGTAAGTTTTACTGCTTTATCTTTGACAAAGTCTGAAATGGTACACTTGTGACATTTTTAAAAATTAGTCTTCCGCATTTAAAGACCACTCACAATTGTCATCTATCATTGTTCTGGAAATGTCACATTGATTTTATCCTCCTTGCAATAAATGGTAACACCCCCCAAAACAAATAATGGTCTGACACTTCAAAATCAGCTGCCAGTCTTGGGTAGAGCAAAAATGAAAAAAAAAAAAAGGCAATTTTACTTAAAGGACAGAGAAAGAGAGTGAAAGAGAGAGAAATGCTCTGTCAGACACTGACAATATTGACAATAGTCCAAAGTAACTTAAATTATAATATTTTGTCTTTTCTATGTAAGCGATGTCATATAAGTGAGAAATATAGCATGTCATATTATAGGTCTATTAAACTTTGCAGATGATAGTAAATTTCTTGAAAATAGATTTAGATATGGAATCATAGTCAAGATTGAAAATTGCAAAATCAATGTACATGGAAAGCAGATTACTTCTAGATAACCTATTCTGGAATTCTCCTGGAGCATGTCAAATTAATGATGTATAATCAAAGAGAGGGTGTCAGAATTATTTGAAATTGCATTAAAAAGTCCTAATATGAATAAATTGAATTTGATGCCTTGTGGATATTGAGTGAGTGGAGCATATTAGAAATGGGCATTGAACAAGGAATCCAAATCTTTGGATTGTATTGCCAACTCTGCCAGTGATGGTTGTTGGGTTTTGTTTTTGTTTGTTTGTTTGTTTGTTTTTTTGAGAGGTTACTTCAACTCTCTGCAACATAGTTTCTTCATTTGTCTGTGGTAATAAAAATATAGGGTCTTCACCATATTCACAAATCTTTTAATTCAGTGCATATGGGATTATGGCTCAAGAACTTGTATATTATCCCATTCCACAGACGCATCTGATAATCAGCAATATTGGAAACCTTTGGTTTTGAGTTGCAGCTGTAGACATAGGGAGGAAGGTATTAAGAGCATCAAATGGACTCAGACTTGTCTTTTTATCTTTGAGTAGATCTAAAGTTCAGGTTGTGAATAATAGGCAAGGAAGTATGAAGAAGACCCCTGGTTTTATTTCTCCCAGTAAATTCTCAATACCTATCTAATATCTCAGATATATATATATATATATATATATATATATATATATATATATATATATATATATATAGTGATGGGTGGCTGAAGGTGGGATGGTGTATAATACTGTGAAAAAGGAGAAGGTGGACTTCTTTATCCCAGGGTGAGGAAAGATTGATGTCAGGGAACCATTCATTTGCTAAAGAGCTATTTCTTCACTATGTTTTCCCTCTCCCACCCAAAAGAGAATTCACTATGAAAATTACAGTGGTAATTTTTTTTTGGGGGGGGAGGCCATATCCTTTTAAGCTTCTATTAAAGAGTTCTTCTACTTTTATTTTTAAATGTTTATTTACTTTTGAGAGAGAGAAAGAGAGACAATGTGAGCAGGGGAGAGGGGCAGAGGGAGAAAGGGAGATACAGAATCTGAAGCAGGCTCCAGGATCCATGCTGTCAGCAAAGAGCCTGAGAAGGGGTTTGAACTCCTGAACCATGAGATCATGACTTGAGTTGAAGTCGGACACTTAACCAACTGAGCCACCCAGGTGCCCCTTGTTCTTCTATTCTTGAATCTAGGCAGGCTTTCTGAATTGCTTTCACCAATGGAATGCACCAGAAGAAATGTATGATTTTGATCCAGCACCTCAAGAACACTTGTATTCCTTTTTTCTTTTGGAGGCCTGCTACCACAGTGACCATTCTGGGCCAATTTAATGGGAGGTGAGAGCCCATGTGGAACAGATTTAATAGTTTATAGCAGATGTCCTCTCTAGACCAATCACTCCCCTTCAACCTGAAAGCTGATTAAACTTGGAAGAGTTTAAAGAGAGTAGTTAGGAGAGTTGAAGTGCTGTCTGCCTGAGTTCAAACTTCTGCATTTTATGGAGTCGTTCCTGCAATTTGATAACCTATCTCTTCAGATGATGCCTCAAGAGACGAAAACCTGGGAACCCTAGACAACTGTGTGTGTGTGTGTGTGTGTGTGTGTGTGTGTGTGTGTGTGTGTGTGTTTCCATAATAGTTTTATTCTTAGGTACTTAAAGTCACAATATTTTCCTCTGAGTTAACAGAGCTGGTGATTTATTGTAAGAATGAGATGTGGGAAAAGCTGGACAAGTGAAGGTCCAGGAGGCAAGATAGAGCAGCATCAAAGGAGTCACCAACCAACTATCCTGAGAAACAAAGCTACTGAAGGGATTATAGACGTGAGGCTAATGGGCAGGTTTTTGGGATGCTGTGCTAATACCCCTGTGGATTTACTCCCAAACATCTGGAGATGGGACTGGGGCTGCTGTTGGTCAACAGGATTAACAGTGAGAAAGAAGAGCTAGATACAAAGTAAAGGTAAAAAGAACTAGAATCTGGGGCACCTGGTGGCTCAGTTGGTTAAGTGTCCAACTTCGGTTCAGGTCATGATCTCAGGGTTCCTGAGTTCTAGCCCCATGTCAAGTTCTGTACTGACAGCTCAGAGCCTGGAAACTGCTTTGGACTACTTTGGATTCTCTCTCTCTCTGCCCCTCCGCTTCTCATGCTCTGTCTCTCTCTCCCTCTCTCAAAAATAAATAAGCATTAAAAACAGTAAAACAAAACAAAACAAAATCTGCTATGGTCTCTGCAACTGGCTCTCACTAAATCCAGCCATAATGACCTTGAGAGAGAAATGACTACAGCTACCCTTCCACGTTTTGAATTTCATGCAAGTTTGTCTTTTAACCAGCTCTCATCTGGCTCCATGCAGGAAATGGGTTTCTGGGAGATGTAATTCCAACTAAACCAATTGGATGTGGTTCAGCTACCACAGTTGATACGTATTGGGTTGACCATTGTGTCCAGCTAGTTGAGATCATGTTCCTGAATTCTGTTCACTTAAACTCAGATAATTTTTAATAGGATTTGATCATGGGAAACACAAACCTCAATTATGCCTTTAATACTATATGAGCCAAGAAGGGCAGATATTAAAGGCATGAAGTAGATCTATTGAATAATAAACTATTTGCCTATATTATCAAAGTAACTCAGGGAAAAATTATATAAGAGGAATTTGCCTTAACATCAGCTCTAACTTTCCAGTTTACTTTTTATTAAATACATACAAAACACTAATAGTCTTTGTTCTATAAACAGTTCACTAACATCATTTCCTGTATGTTCACTTTTTTAATTTACATTTACCTGATTTAAATTATTTTTATAATTGGCTTTATTCTACACTGTTATATAGTGACCACTACAATTAGCTCATTTTTCTACAACTCTCTCAGTCCCCTGGTACTCCTTGGTAGACAAGCCCTTCATTGCCTACCATTTAGCCTCTGATAACCACTGGCTGCTTCTTGGTCATCAGTTTCATCTTTTGTGAATTTCATATAAATGTAAGGAAGTGTTCCATCTTTTGTGTTTGGTTTCTTTCAATTAGTATAGTGCTCAAGAGATTCAGCCATGTGTCAACAGTTCATTCCTTTAATTGCTAAATAGTATTTCATTTAACAACTATGCCACATTTTGATAACCTATTCAACAGTTGATAAACATTGGGTTTCTAGTTTTTGACTGTTATGAATAAAACTAGTGTGACATACTTAATACATTTTTATTTAGATATGTATTTTTGTTTCTTTTTGGAAAATACCTGGGAGTGAGACTGTGGGAGCCTATAAAATATGCTTAATCTTATGAGAATTTGCCAAGAAGTTTCCTAAAGTGACTTATAATTTTGAGTTCCCACCATTTAACAGATTAGAGTTCCATTTGTTCTATAGCCTTAAAAATCCTTGGCATTTTGTATTTTTTTATTTGGACATTCTGATAGATGTGAGATGGTGTCTCATTGTGGTTTTAATATGTACTCCCCTATTGGCTAATGATAAGTATATTCAGTGCATATTTGCTTTTTGTGTATCTTAATAGTAGTGCCTATTTAAATATTGCTCATTTTTAAATCCATCTTATGAATTGTAAGAGTATGTCTTGAATTGTAAGAGTAATTCATATACTCAGAATACAAGTTCCTAATCAGATGTGCATATATTTGCAAATATCTTCTGAGTTTATGGCTTAGCTTTACATTTGTTTAAGTATCTTTTGAATAACAAAACAGTATAAGGCTGAGAACTTCCAATTTGTCTTTTTCTTGCCAAGCCAGATATCACTGGGTCATTTGGTAGATCTTCATAAAGAACTTAAAGGATAATTTATGGTTTTCAGTGTATATATTAGAAAAGAGAAACTGAATTAATGAAGTAAACATGCATCTCAAATTTATGTAAGAACAAAATGCAAAGAAAATAAAGGAAATAATAAAATAGAGCAAATAGAAAATACTGTTACATTAGCCTTAAAAAGCTCAAAGATGTTCTTTGAGTAGACTAATACAATCCATAGACTTCAGGCAAAACTGATTAATAGGGACAAAAGTTTAACTTTTTTCAGGAATGATAAAGGAAATATCACTATAGATCCTTTGGATATTGAACAAACATAAGGAGAAATTATTAACAAATTGATATTAATTTGAAAATGTTGCATAGGCAAATTACTTACCAAAGCTTATTCAGGTAGAAATAGAATGCATAAATAATCTAATAATTATTAAAGACATTAGATTTATAATTAAAAATTCCATAAAGAAAAAAAGCCTCTAGTTTCAGATGGCTATATCTTTTTTTAAACTCTAGTAAACATTTAAGGCAAAAATAATTCTATTATGCAAATTGTTCCAGAGAATGGAGGAGGAGTACATTCCACAAATATTTTAGAAAACTATTCTAACTTGACACCAAATGCTTATGGTAATTGATGAAGGAAAATTAGGCCAATATTTGTTATGAATACAAATGAAAAAAATCAAAGGTTAAGGTGTAACAGTGATCCGTTGCTCATTTTATTTTATTTTTTTTATTTTTATATATAGTACTAACGGGTTAATCTGAAGAATGCCAGGTCAGCTTACATTTTTATTTACATATAGACAGAGCCTGCGCTAGCTTGCATGCAAGCAGGGAGGAGCCCAGAGAGAATCCTAAGCAGGCTCAGTGCTGTCAGTGCACTGATCTCTGGAGAGATCATGACCTGAGCTGAAATCAGGGGTTGGGCGCTTAAAGGACTGAGTCATCCAGACATCCTAGGTCAGCTTACATTTTAAAATCAACAAAATTTGGGGCACCTAGGTGGCTCAGTCAGTTAAGTGTCTGACTTTGGCTCAGGTCATGATCTCGCAGTTTCTGAGTTTGATTCCTGCATTGGGCTCCGTGCAGATGGTGTGGGGCCTGGAGCCTGTTTGAAGTTCTGTGTCTCCCATCTCTCTTTCCCTCCCCTGCTCACGCTCTCTTTTTCTCAAAATTAATAAACATTAAAAAAAATTTTTTTTAATTAATAAAACTTGCCATTTACAGAATTGAAGAGAAATACCAGATGATCATACAAAGATTTAGGAAAATTGATAAATTCAACATCATTTTAACAAATTGAGGGGCGCCTGGGTGGCGCAGTCGGTTAAGCGTCCAACTTCAGCCAGGTCACGATCTCGCGGTCTGTGAGTTCGAGCCCCGCGTCAGGCTCTGGGCTGATGGCTCAGAGCCTGGAGCCTGCTTCCGATTCTGTGTCTCTCTCTCTCTCTGCCCCTCCCCCATTCATGCTCTCTCTCTCTCTGTCCCAAAAATAAATAAAAGTTGAAAAAAAAAACAAAAAAAAACCAAATTGAACAACTCATTATAGCAAATTAAGATTAGAAGAGAGCTAATCTGAGTGAACTGGTCTTATCTGATAAAAGATCTCTATAACAACTAACCAACACCAATAGAAAAAAATCATAGTTTAATGGAGACAAAAAAAAAATTACCTGTGAAAGTGAGAATTAGATAAGGGTAGTAGTTGCTATCATTGTTTCTGCTCAACGCTCTATGGAAAGTCTGAGTTCCTAAACCAAAATATATATGCATACTGTTTTGTGTCTTATGTGATGGTCAATCAGGTGTGGTCACAAGAGGGAACACAGTAGGGACTCAAGAAAACAAAGTTTATTGTAATCACAGGTTCTAGAAACAGGAGTCAAGATATTCCAGGCAGGGCCACATAGGAAAGCACCAGCATTAGAGGGCAGAGGGGCAGGAACAAGGAGAGCTCCCAGACCATGACTTTTACTAGAGTTTCTATCGGAAAGGCCATACAGGGTAGGGTAAACACTTGCAGATTGACTAGTTTGAATACTGTGGCAGACTCTAAGTTTCAGTGGTGGTCCCTGATAGCTTGAGTCTTGGATTGTTTAAGGCAGGACCATATTGCCTCCAGGGCATTATGGGCCAGATGGAGAAGGTATTGCTCTGGACTGGTAGATTTGCATATCAAAGGCATGTTCCAGAGGCGCCTGGGTGGCGCAGTAGGTTAAGCATCGGACTTCAGCCAGGTCAAGATCTCGCGGTCCGTGAGTTCCAGCCCCGCGTCAGGCTCTGGGCTGATGGCTCAGAGCCTGGAGCCTGTTTCAGATTCTGTGTCTCCCTCTCTCTCTGCCCCTCCCCTGTTCATGCTCTGTCTCTCTCTGTCCCAAAAAAAATAAATAAACGTTGAAAAAAAAAATTCAAAGTCATGTTCCAGGTTGAGAATTTTGACCTAAGAATTGAATAGCCCTGGGAGGGGTAGTCTCACCCTAGCCAGAAAAAATTAAGATGACAAAACATAATGCACAGAAAATGAAAATTATAAACAAGACACATAGATATGTACAAGTGTATAGTTACATAAAAAATATAGGGAAATGAAAAGGAAAAACTCATTAGTTGCATATTATACAATTCTATATATCAAAGTCCTAAGGAATCTACAGAAAACTATTATACTTAAGAGTTCAAGTTTATTATTAAAAAAATACTGTATCAGAACTGGCACAAACACAGATAAAACTTAAAATAATGCTATATAAAATAGTATAAACATTCAATTTCTAGACTCTAATAAATCCTGTGCTAGACTTCTGGAGAAAGCCAAAAAAAATATTGAGAGATAATCAAGATGATATAAGAGTACTGAAGTATTCCATTTGTATGGCTTAGGAAATTCAATATTTTACAGATGTCAGTTATCCTTCATTTATAGACACTATGAAACAGCAAACAAAACCCAGAGTTTTTTTTAATATATATATTTTTTTATTTTTGAGAGAGAGAAAGAGCAAGCACAAGCAAGGGAGGGGCAGAGAGAGAGACACACACACACAGAAGCCAAAGCAGGCTTCAGGCTCTGAGCTTTCAGCGCAGAGCCGGACATGGGGCTCAGACATACAAAAGGATCATGACCCGAGCTGAACTTGGATGCTTAGCTGATGGAGCCACCCAGGTGCCCCAAAACCCAGAACTTTTACTAGTATTATGGGGTGATGTTTAATAGAATGAACTTCAAATATATATGACAATGCAAAGTGTGAAGAATAGACAATGCATTCTTTTTTTTATGTTTTTATTTAAATTCCAATTAGTTAATATTAGTTTCAGGTATACCATATAGTAATTCAACACTTCCACACATCACCCTGTGCACATTATGACAAGTGTACCCCTAATCCCCATCACCTATTTAACCCATCCTCCTACCCCTTTCCCTTCTGGTAACCATCGGTTCTGTACAGTTAAGAGTCTGTTTCTTGATTTCCCTTTCTCTCTGTATCTCTCTGCTCATTTGTTTTACTCCCTAAATTCCACATATGTGTGAATTCATATGGTATTTGTTTTTCTCTGAATGACTTACTTTGCTTTCCATTATGCTGTCTAGTTCCATCCATGTCATTGCAAATGGCAAGGTTTCATTCTTCTTTATGGCTGAGTAATATTCCAGTGGATATGTATACCATATCTTCTTTATCCATTCATCAATCTGTGGACACTTGGACTCTTTGTGTAATCTAGTATTGTAAATAATGCTGCTATAAACATTGGGGTGCATGTATCCCTTTGAATTAGTATTTTTGTATTCTTTGGGTAAACACCTAGTTGTGTGATTGCTCAACTGTAGGGTAGTTCTATTTTTAATTTTTGAGGAACTTCCATACTATTTTCAGGAGTGGCTACACCTGTTTGCATTCCCACCAACAGTGCAAGAGGGTTCCCCTTTCTCTGTATCCTCACCAACATCTGTTTCTTGTGTTGTTGATTTTTAGCCATTCCAATGAATGTAAGGTGATATCTCATTGTAGTTTTGATTTGTATTTCCCTGATAAGTGACGTTGAACATCTTTTCATGTGTCTGTTGTCCATCTGTATGTCTTCCTTGGAAAAATGTCTATTCATATCTTCTGCCAGAGAATCTCAAAGAAGGAACTGAGTGTTTATACTACTAGAAAATGAATCTTATTATAAACCTACAGTAATTGAGACAGTATGATTATAGCTCAAAGGTAATTAAATAAACTGATAGAAAAAAACAGAAATCCTGGAGTTATATTCCATTGTAGACACTTGACACTGATTTATGCCAAAGGGAATAGTAAAAAGGTTTGGCTATGATTCTAGTTATATATTATCCCTCAAACAAACAAAAGTTGTCTATATTATTTAGAAATATATAATTATTTGCTAAAAGTATAAATAAAAGCAAGTGATTTGGTGTTTTATAATGGCTACTTTCCAAGGATGGAAAGTGTTTATAAATGGATAGGGACACAAGGAAGGGTTCTTGGTACAGAAAATAATCCTTTTGTCCAGGATGATGGTTAAGCAGGCATAACTTTTTTTAAAACCTCAACTTCTATATTAACATTTCATGAAATTTTCCACATGTATATATTCATTATGTGAATTATGAACTTATCACACAAACCAAAATGCAGGAGGCTGTAAAGTCAGAAACACCTCTATTGTAATTCCAGCTCCTCTACATTTTGCCTGTATGTCCTTAGACAATTGATTAATCACCCCAATGCTTAAGTATCTTATTCTGTGAAATGGTGGTAACAACATCTATTTGCATTGTTATGAGGATTCAAGATGCATAGCTACAGAGGAATGATGTAGCTAACAGTTACTGAATGTGTTTGTGATTGTCAGACTGTCCAAATATGTTACATGCCTTACTTTTTTAAGCCTCACATTCAGCCTGTCAGATAGGTTATTATAGAATTTCTCTTTAATTATGACCCTTTCATTCATAGTGTAAGTTCTGTGAAGGCTGAGATCCATCTGTCTTGTTTCCTATTAAGTGCAGTACCTGGATGGACATGTTTAAATTCTGACCTCACTGTAAGCTTATAACCAGTGACAGACATGGGTCACCATAAACTATCTGCCCAGGCTTACCATATGTTTGTTCAAGACAGAGCAATTATACTTTAATTGAAGGAAGAAGGATTCTCTAGGAATGGCATAAGATGAATGCAGTTTTAGTCTTACTACCTCATAAATTCTTCTAAGGAGGAACACAGATTTTGTTGTTGTTGGAATGAAATCCTAATTTAGAGTAAGTGAGTTCTTGCAATACTTTGAAGTTGAACTTGGGTCTAGAACTTGAGGAAAGGGATTGAGATGTTGTATAGGAGGCAAGAAAAATATTTTGCTTTTGAGAAAGTAAGGAAGGGGAGAGATGGGAGCAAAAGAAGAGGAGAGAAAGGGGAAAGAGGACAAGAGAATCTGCAATACCTATTGAAGCTTACAACATTCTTAGGTGGGTACTGTAAATTTTTGTGGAAACCATTGGAAGAGCTGTTTTGTGCCCTCATTGAGAGGAGGCAAAAAAGCATGTGATTATAGAAGCATGAGACTGAGCACATCCTAAAAAAAGCAAAAGTTGCAAAATTGGCAGCTATCTTAGCAGGGTGGAGAGGGGTGGTCTGTTCCTCATGATGAAATTAAGAGCCTGGACTAAGATCACCAAGTTGTCCAAGTGACAGAGGAGCCTGAACTCAAAACTGGGTTTTAGAAAAGTAAAAGCAAAATGCTAGTTATAAGATTACAATGTGCTGGAGTAATCCAAAGTCTTCATGGAGAAAGTGGGCAAGAATATTCCACTTTATGTGGAAAACACTTAAAAACATTGAGCTTACTTGCAAATGCAAAGGTTGAGGCCTTTCATCATACACCTAAAAATAAGTCTTCTACAATCCTTATTTTCTCTGTAATAGGTCCTAGAAAGTGACAGAAGGAAGAATGCAGGATGTAGAACTCACCTCCCCCATTCTGCAGTACTAAGACTTTCCTTGGAGGTCACACACAACAGTTAGCTTGGAGCTCCCAGGATTATTGATGGCAGCAGCCAGCAGAATAAAAATTCCATAGGTAGGCAGTAAATATTTGAAAAGACCTTTCAGTTTGGGGAATGGTTTATATTGTTGCTTAAAAATGTAGTTTGAGAGCCATGGGAGCCTACGATTGGGTGCGGCATGTTTTACAAATGATACCCATTTATCCTGAGCGAGAAACATTCCACCCTGTAAATGTCAGTTTCACAGTGACCAGATATGATGAATGAGTCCTCTGGCTCCTATTAATATGGAGGTCACACATTTAGAAAAAAATTAGAGACCATTGCAAAATTAATCCTCCCTCTCAGTGTGCTGAAATGATAGGAAAGGAAATGGGGAGAGCAAGTTTGCAAAAATATGAAACATCAAGTTTCTTTCTGAACGTCTCTCTGAGCCTCCAACTTCATAAAGGAATTATCTTAATCACATTGGGAAAAAAAATGAGAGGGCTTGAAATACGATCTCAGATGGAAACTCCGACACAGGGAAGTATAGCATAAATTTCTGGGCACTCAAGCTTGGGATATTGCAGGCATGATTCCATAGCTCAACCCCTGAAAGGAATAATAATTACTATTTGGCTATTTGTCAAGGTGAGGGTTCCACTGGAGGGAACGTCTTATTCAATTTGGGAGCTGAAATTACACAACTGGTGAGATATTAAATAACAGCACAAAGCTGAAAAGAGAAAGAAGGCAAGCGAGTAGCTGAATTGTAAGTGAGGAATAAGTAGATATAAAGGGTGAGGAGGGCCTGAAGGAGAGTGTGGTTGGCTTCTCCAATGCTAATTTTGGGCTTGATCTGATTATATTCAAATTTACATGATTTTTGGTAATTCATTTATGTGTCTGTTAATGACAAATGATGTCACTTTGCAGTTAGCAGGTGTGCTAAATTGATTAATCAACCAAGAGATATTTATTAAGAGTCTAATATATTTAGTCAGTGCCAAGTATTGTAGAAGATACAAGTGTAAATTATAGTACTTGTAATTTACTTGAATGAGACCATATATACAAAACCCAGCAATATAAGCCAAAACATGATACATCACAAGTGGAGATATATATATATATATATATATATATATATATATATATATATACACACACACACACATATATACACACACACACACATATATATATATATACACACACACACATATATATACACATACACACGCACATACAGATGCCATAGAATTTCACAGAGAGGAAACAGTTTACCCTTCTAGGGAAGAATTAATGTAGGTGCAGGGGAAGATGGAACATAGATACTTGCTGCACATTTGAGCTTTGAAGATCAATTTGTGTTCCTTGTGTGAACATACTTCAACAAATATATATAATACGTACTTTCAACATTTTAATAAGGGTATTAGGTCTTAAACACCTAAAACAAGTTGAGTCTCTACTGTTTCATTTTTACTTCAAGTTAGGCAAAGCCGATTCCATTGCTTGAAGAGTAAGTCAGGAATATTGGCTCCTGCTTTTAGACAAGAATCCTCGTATTCCTTGGAGAAAAATTGTTCCTGCCTATCATGGAATGTTCTTTGGTATCCTGATGTTAAATACAGCCCTGAAGTAAGCTAAAAAATGGGCAATTTGCTGCAAATATATGTTAAATATTAAATTGTTTTATTTGAAAATTGGTGTGTGAATGTTGGGGGTTACTGTTTAATCTCCGGTGTACTTAAAGAAAAGACTGGCTTCTATATGAGTTATTGCAAAAATATTTAGGCATCACCGTGTTTTATGAAAGAGGCCCCTGAAGCCCCTGATAGGGGTTAGAGCAAGGACAGGCACTTCTTCTTGATAAAGGTATTAAGGTATCCATTATAACCTCCTGACCATCAAATTACTCTCTGTTTGTCATACTGTTTTAAATTTACATGGTATCGGGGCCTTAAATGTCAGGATTCCTGTTATAACTTAGACTCTAGTGTCTTTAATTAATGCTTCATGTTCCTGTTATGGTTATTTAGAATTTGCTGAAATCCCTAGAGCCATAAATTTCTTTTACAGGTCTTTGCGGTATGAACTTTAACAAAACAGCTATAAAGGGGTAATAGGCAAGGGCAGTATATCACAGAGTTGCAGTGGCAAGATGGGAGGAAGGAAGGAATATTTTGCAAACAGATTAAAAGATTTTGTTTTTGTCGAGGGGTTTGGGACTGGAACAAATTGGACATAAAACTTAGGCAAGAAAGCATGAGTTCCTTTAATGTTTTCAGTAGGTATAAGTTGCCACTTTTCATAAGATAGACAATTTCATTTAAATCTTGTTAAATTCAAATCAGCTTAATTCAAATGAACACACTTTCTTTGAATACCTACTGTGTGCCTAGTATTTTCTTGCTGCCGTGGGAATTACACAGAAAGGAAAAGTCAAGCTCCGGTCTCATTAATCTTCAAAAACTAGTTTTGTAGGCAAGGTTAGCATATATGAAGCAATTACAGACCATTACCAGACAGAACATAAATCTGCCAAAGAGCAGAGAGTAGTCTGTGAATTTTGAGTGCTGCTGCATCTCCCGGGAAAAGATCAGTAGGAACTAGAATTACCATGGGATCCACCATAAAGTAGGAAACATGAAGTGTTTCTTGTAAAATGGATGGCCATTGGAATGTGGAGACACAGGGGAAGGCCATTCCAGAGGAGAGAATAGAACAAGGAAATTCACAATAGCAAAATAAAAAAGACTGCATTGTATAGTGAATAAGAACATGCTTTTAGATTTGGAAAGATGTAGTTTTGGATTACTATATTATACTGTTAAAGAGAGGACTAGTTGGAAAGAAATGCAGTGTTTGAGATTTGGAGCATATTTAGATATTTTAAGAACAGTTTAAAATATTTGAAAGAGGAATTAAAATCTCCACTGATGGATATTGTAAATGTAAATTGCTTATGTAAGGTCAGATAACAGATTAACATGCTAAAATATTTTTTTAATTGCACAACAGGTCTTACTTGAACTTATGCTAGCTCTCCATTACCTAGAAGACAAGAAAGGAAAAGGAGAGGGGGAGGAGAAGGGAATGGGAATTCATATTTATTTTGAACATCAAAAACCTGCAATAAGGGTAAAAAAAAACCCACTTTAAATTACTTCCTAAGATAGATGCACAGAGCTTTGCTAGTCATCAACCTTGATTATTTTCTGTGTAGGAATGTTAAGCACAGTAGTTGTAAAGAGATAGCTATGACAAAGGATGTTCAGCATATCAAATATTTTAGAGATCACTGCTTCCATATTCCATAATAAATGCCAATTATCTGGTGCATTACAATTGATTCTTTACTGAACTATATTATAGTCTTGTAGGTATGATAGTGAAGTTGAACTTATTCATTCTATAAATATTTGTTAAGTGTTATATCACTTAAGTCAGGGCAGGCTAGATTGTGCTACAGAGCAACTTAGCCATAAAACCCTACTGCCTTAAAACACAATGTACTTCCCCCAAGATACATGCCCATTCTAGGTCACAAGTGTTCTGTTCAAGTGGACTTTTTTCAGGAAATAGCACTGGCAGACTGTGCAGTCTGGAAGGACTTTGTTTTCTGTGGTGGGAAAAAGAAACATGGCAGAGTTCATGCAGTCTCTGATGGCTTTTTTTCCTCAAAGTGGCAATTCAATTTTAGTCAGATGGCCATGCCTAGCTTGAAGCTTAGTAGTTGTGGTGGTATATGTGTTTGAGGTTGAGGGGGTGCAACACTACATGGGGCAGAGAAAGAGAGAGCTAGAAATATAAACACTGAACCTACCAGTTAGTGCTCAGACATCAAAAGAAGGTGCACAAAAGCCTCTGACCCAATAGTGCTTCCATATTTATTGGGTATTTCATTGTGAACAATACATCTAACATCAGATAGTGGTAAATGACATAAAGAAAAAAAATAGAAAAATAGAAAAATGGGGGATGGGAATGACTTTATTATGGTAGTTGAGAACTCTCTATAGTGTTGAAAAGAGATCTGATAACTAAATGATTAGGAGTCAGCTATGCAGAAATTCTACCAAAATAGCACTTTAGGCATGGGAAATGTTGAGGAAGAAATCCCAAATTAGGACTGAACTGACGGAAGGCTGTGTAAGGCAAATATACTGTGTTTTTATTGTATCAGCACAGCGCAGTATGTATCTGGAAATGTTGAGATCTGATTTACATTTTGAAGGGCACAGTTGACTGTTGTATGGTGTAATTGATGGTTATCAGAAAAGAACAAACAGAAAACAGGAGTCCAGCACTAAAAGACAGAATCTAGAAGTAGGCTTTGGAAGAGTCAGTAGTGAGAAGAGATGGATTAGAGATACAGGCTTTGCAAGGTGCATTTATTTCCTGAGTGAAAAGGAGGAATCCTTTTTACTCTCAGGTCCTGGATTTGAGCTACTGGCTGGAAGATCGTCTAATTTATTAAGAAAGAACTGAAGAAGAATCATGTTTAGAGACTATGTTTAGACAATGTGGTAGTCGAATGTCATTTAAGAGTTTTATTTTGGACATAATAAACTATGAGATATGTGTGACATCCAAATGTACTTGGGGAATGACAATTTGTTATTGAAGAAAAAAATATTAAAGGTGAATATTAGAATCTAGAATCAATGATGTATTTTTTCAAAAGCATAAATCTGGTATGAAAATAAGAGCAGAGCGAAGGAGAGGGACAACTTCTGCTTCCAACAATAATGTACTAGGGAAGAACATCATCCAGGCAGGATGCATAGAAATCAAATAGTAAGATGGTGAATTTAAAATCATATGTGGTGGTTCTCAGCTGGTGACAATTGTGCCCTCAAGGTTACAATGTTTGCAACCATTTTTCATTGTTACACTGAGGGGTATGTGCTACTGGCATATAGTGATCTAATGGATAGAGGACAACTATGCTATAAACATCCGAAAATACACATAACAGTCCCCCATGAAAATAATGATCTGGCCCAATACGTCAATAGTACTGAGTTTGAGAAACCTTGCCATATAGAGAATATCATTTCTCTCTGGCTGATTTCAAGATTTCTCTTTTCTTGCCTCTGTTTTTTAGGAGTTTGATTCTACTTTGTCTAAACTTGGATGTCTTTAAGTTTATCTCATCTAGTATTCACTCAGCTTCTTAAATTTGTATAGTTATTGTATTTCACCAAATTTGGAAAGTTTTAGTCATTAGTTCAAATATTTTTTCAGTACTACATTTTTTCTCTTTCTTTCTGGGGCTCCAATGACATAAGTGTTAGATTTTTTTAATTGCAGCAAAAAAAAATTGAGACTTAATTTATTAAAATTTTCTGTATTGCTCAGATTGGGTAATCTCTACTGATCTTGGATCTATGCTACAATTTAGCCTACCCAATGAAATTTTTTTGTGTTTGTATTTTTTTAATTCTAGAATTTTCATTTAGCACTTTTTATGTTCTATTATTTTCCAGAGACTTACTATTGTTTTTTTTTCCCATGAGTCTTTATCATTACGGTTAGAGTGTTTTTGATGAAAGCTGCTTATATATTCGTGTCATATTAGTGTCATATGAGTGGTATTGTCAGACTGTTGTTTTCTGTTGTTGAGATTTTCCTGAATCTGGGTATGACAAGTACTTTACAGTATGTTCAACATTTTGAGTATTGTGAGGCTCTGGTTCAAATTAACTCTTGTATGTTAGCAGATACACAACTTGTTTAGGTTCACAATTGACATCCTGGCTCACTTTAATGGGTTATGATGCAAATTAAAACTTAGTACATAACAATATTAATAATTATTGATATAATAGACAAAATCAGTCAAATGTTGATCTTTAAAAACAATAAAATGAAAAATCTGATCAAAGAAAGGAAGATGACACAGAACAAATTACCAGTAACACACAGATGAAAAAAAGAAACCTGATTACAGATCTTTTATATATTAGAAAGATAATGGGGTATTGTGAACAATAACGTGTTTGAAAATTTAGATGAAATTTCCTAGAAAAAAATGAAAAAAATATGTGAAGCTTTGTGTAACTATTGAAGAAATAACATAATTAAACCTGTCCTACAAAAAAACCTCCACATTTAGATGGCTTCACCAGTAAATTCTCCTGAATACATACAGAAGAAATAACCATTCCTACACAAACTATTCTAGAATTGAAAAAAGAGAATGATCACCAACTTGCTTTTTTCTAACAACCTAGATTCCAAAATCTGACAAGGGTATTTTTCTTCTAAAAAACAAATTACAGGGGCACACCTGGGTGGCTCAGTCAGTTGAGCGTCAGACTTCGGCTCAGGTCATGATCTCACGGTTTGTGGGTTCGAGCCCCATGTTGGGCTCTGTGCTGACAGTTCAGAGCCTGGAGCCTGCTTCAGAGTCTGTCTGTCTCTCTCTCTCTCTCTCTCTCTGCCCCTCCCCCTCTTGCACTCTGTCTCTCTCTCAAAAATAAGTAAACATTAAAAACAAATTTAATGAACACGGGCACCTAGGTGTCTCAGTTGGTTGGGCATCCGACTTCAGCTCAGGTCATGATCTCGCAGTCAGTGAGTTGGAGTCCCACAATGGTGTCTGTGCTGACAGCTCAGAGCCTGGAGCCTGCTTCAGATTCTGTGTTTCCCTCTCTCTCTGTTCCTCCCCCACTCACGCTCTGTCTCTCTCTGTCTCTCAAAGATGAATAAATGTTAACAAAAAAATTTTTTTTTTTTTTTTTTTTTTTTTTTGGGACAGAGAGACAGAGCATGAACGGGGGAGGGGCAGAGAGAGAGGGAGACACAGGATCGGAAACCGGCTCCAGGCTCCGAGCCATCAGCCCAGAGCCTGACGCGGGGCTCGAACTCACGGACCGCGAGATCGTGACCTGGCTGAAGTTGGACGCTTAACCGACTGCGCCACCCAGGCGCCCCTAAAATTTTTTTAATTAAAAAAAAATTACTGGACAATTTGACTCAAACATTTTAAAAATTCTTAAATTTTAACATCATGAATCCACACTCTATATAATATATACATGTTGAGTTTGCTTTTAGAATACAAAATTAATTTGAAATCCAAGGGCCAAGTTACTTCACATACTTCACATTAACAGAATAAAGGGGGAAAATCAAGGCCTCAAATATTCAGAAATTATATTTGATAAAATTCAATGTCCTTTAGTGGTAAGATTCATAGCAAATTAGGAGTAGAAAGGATTTTCCTTATTTTGACTTTTTAAAAAATCTGTAATCATACAGCACACATATCTCATGATGAGGTGTTGAAAACATCTGAAAGTTAGATGTTTTGCTTGTGATTCTAACTACTGACACAATATAATGAAGAAAATAAAATCAATATAACTGGAAAAGAATAAAATTTTCAGATTTTCAGAGGATATAATTGTAACAAATATAAGAAATATTCAGATAATTAGAATGAATTATTCTTTTTTAAAAAATACATGAAATTTATTGTCAAATTGGTTTCCATACAACACCCAGTGCTCATCCCAACAGGTGCCCTCCTCAGTACCCATCACCCACCCTCCCCTCCCTCCCACCCCCATCAGCCCTCAGTTCTCAGTTTTTTTTTATTTTTTTATTTTATTTTTTTATTTTATTTTTTTTCAATATATGAAATTTATTGTCAAATTGGTTTCCATACAACACCCAGTGCTCATCCCAAAAGGTGCCCTCCTCAATACCCATCACCCACCCTCCCCTCCCTCCCACCGCCCATCAACCCTCAGTTTGTTCTCAGTTTTTAAGAGTCTCTTATGCTTTGGCTCTCTCCCACTCTAACCTTTTTTTTTTTTTCCTTCCCCTCCCCCATGAGTTTCTGTTAAGTTTCTCAGGATCCACATAAGAGTGAACACATATGGTATTTGTCTTTCTCTGTATGGCTTATTTCACTTAGCATAACACTCTCCAGTTCCATCCTTGTTGCTACAAAGGGCCATATTTCTAGAATGAATTATTCTTACAATCTATATAATTGCAATATATTAAATACTTCTAATTAATGCAAGTTTAGCAAGGTAGCCAGATGGAGGGTGCAGTAGGCAAAATTTTAATGATGCGCTTCTAAGATTCTTGTCCCCTGACTATTCAGGGCTCTATTCTGAAGGAATTTTGTAGATAGCATTAAGGTTATTAATCTGTTAACCTTAAAATAGAGTGGTTATCCTGGATTATTTCTTGGACCCTGTGTAATCGCATGAGACTTTAAAGGAAGAATAGGAAGGCAGGAAAGTAAGTCAGAGTGATGCCACAGAGAAGAAGATAGAGATGAGACAGAAAGAAAGGGAGATCATAAACATTTGAAGCATGAGCAGGACTTGACCTGCCGTTGTTGGCTTTCAAGATTGAGGAATGGGCCCATGAGCAAGGAGTGTGGGTGTCCTGTAGAAGTGAGAATAATCCCTGGATGAAAGCCAATAAGGAAGTGGGGGATGTCAATCTGTAGCACTATGAAATTGAATTCTGTCAAACACTTGAATGGTTTGGGAGATAAATTTATTTTCCTAGTTTCTAGAAAGAGATCCAACTAAGCCATGCTGTGCCCAGACTTGTGACTAAACTGTGAGATAATGAATGGGTGGTCTTTGGAGCCACTCAGTCTGTATGATTTGTTACAATAGTAATAGAAAATGAATACATAGGTTGAACATCTAAAAATAAACTGTATGTCTATATATAGGCAAGAAAAATTTTAAAAATATTTACAATGGCATAAAAATACACAGGGAAAACAAGTTAAACATGTGAAGACTTCTAGAAGGGAAATTATGCTTTATTTAGAAATGTTTTAAAAGTCCTAAATAAATAGCATGTTTCCTGTTCATGGACTGGAACACCAACATTTAAAAAAATTTTTTTAATGTGAGAGACAAATTTTAAAGTGAGAGACAGCATGAGTGGGAGAGGGGTAGAGAGAGAGGGAGACAGAAGAATCCAAAGCAGGCTTCAGGCTTGGGCTTCAGTACAGAGCCCGATGCCGGGCTCGAACTCATAAACTGTGAGATCATGATCTGAGCTGAAGTGGGACGCTTAACCGACTGAGCCACCCAGGCACCCCAAGACATTTTAAAGTCAATACTGATCTGTGTATTTAATTCAGTCCTACCCAAAACCCCAGCACTATTTTAGTAATTGATAATAATTAGAAAATTTACATAGAAATGCAAAAACCCAGGGAGAGCAAAGCAAATTGAAAACAAAGTAGTTGGGATGAAAATCAGTTATCAAGGTTTATTACAAAAGTTACGGTAACTAAGACAGTGTCTTATTGGAACAAAGATACACAAGCAAATCAATAGAACAAAATTGCAAATCTGGAAACAGACTTGTGCATATAGAGTACTTGATTTACATCAAAATTGCATTGCAAAATAGTGACAAAATACTGCCTGGTAATATAGAGTGGTGGGTACTAGTAGATCTCCATAACGAAAACAACTGAAACTTGATCCCTATCAAGTATGTGTGGTAGTACAAACAAAAATCAATTTAAGACCAAAGTGCTAAATATCAAAATCAAGGCAATATAGTTTCTGGAGGTTAATATAGACAGATATCTTTATGACCTAAAGACAGGAATAAAGGAGCAAAACTTTTGAACAAGCACTTCGCAAAAGAAATATCCAAATGGCAAATGTGAAAATTATTCATCCCTCTTATTGCAAATTAAAGCTACAATGAAACACTGCTCTATGCCCATCAGAAAGGCTAAAATTATCACTATTGGTGATGTCACTACAAATGTCTTAGGACGTGTTTAGAACTCTCCTAGATTGCTGGTAGAGAGGTAAACTAGTAGAATTCGAATTCTGTTTGGCATCATCTAATGGCCCAGCACTTCCACACATCTATATGCAAATAGGAATGTTCAAGAATGCTTATAGCCCATATTTATAATATGCACAGACACTTAGATTGCTTACAGTTTATCAGCAGTAGAATGGGTACATAAATGTAGCGAGTCATAAAAATACATACTCTAGAGCAGTGGGAGTGAGCAAACTACAACTGTGTATATACACATGCATACACCAAACCAGTTGGTTCTCATGAACAAAAGAAGACAGCTGCAAAATTATATATTTATTAATTATTATATCTATATAATTTAAAAATGTATTTTTTAAATATTTAGTTTTTGAGAGAGAGAGTGTGTGTGTGTGTGCGCATGCATGTGCAAAAGTGGGGAGAGGGAGAGAGAGAGGGAGAGAGAGAATCGCAAGAGAATCCAAAGCACGGAGAATCTCCATGCTGAGTGTGGAACCTGAAGGAGGGCTCAGTCTTACAAACTGTGAAATCATGACCTGAGCCACAACCAAGAGTTGGATGCTTAACCTACTGAGCCACCCAGGTGCCCCTAAAAATGTTTTTTTTTAATAGGGAAAATACTAAAGTTAAAAGTCCTACAAAAGAGATGAATTAGGAGAGTGACTTCTGGGGTGTTAGTAGTGCCATTTCTTGACCTGGGTGGTGGTTTCATGATCATTCATGTGTGTATACTTGTTCTTCTGCATTTGTCCATTACCTATTTTATTCTTCAATATAAACATTGGGAGAAGTGGAGAAAAGACAAGAAAGATGAGGAAGAACATATTTAGGATAGAGAGTCCATTTGGATTCAACCAAAAGAGAGGATTCAGCAAAAAAATAAAATAAATAATAATAAAGGTAAAGAAGTGAATAAATTGAATGGGTCATGTCATAAAATCTAGAGAGGAATGTATTTCAGGAAAGAAATGGAGTTCAGCTCTGTCAGATGATACCAACAGGCTAGAAAATTAGCTTTTGGATTTGCCAAATTAAAAGTGCTTTCCAGGGAGCTGTGGAGATTAAACCCTGATTAGACAGAATTGAGGGAAGGAAAGTGAGAAATTAGACACTGAGAACAAACAACCCTTACGAACAGTTTTACCACTAAAGTGGTTGGGTAATAAATGGGTTTACAATCAAAGGGTAGAGTAAACAAGATTTTATATATATAAAATGAGGGTTAAGGAATGTTTATACACTGATAATAATCATCTAATGGATTGACACAGATGTTGATTTTAGAGAAGCATTCTGGAATAGGTGAGAGGGTCTGGGGTCAAGAGTACACAAAAGGAGTTGTCCTTAGATTGAAGAGATATAAACCTTCAATTACAGACAGGCAGATCATGAGGATCTAGATTCAAATATGGTACATATTTTCTAGTGAGAAAATTAGTTACTTCTCAACTACCATCTATATTCTGGATGAGATATGAGATTAGGTCAGCAAATGAGCTAGAGAAGGAAGTAAGATCAAGGATTTCAAGAGAAAGGAACTAGTATGAAATAATCACTTTGTAATGTGAGCAAATGCATGTTCTTGAGAAATTTATTAGGATTGTCTTGACTGTATTCAATGGCCATTTGAGATTTGTGGCCATCCTGGAGCCTATTTGATTAATGAATCTAAGAAATTGTTCAAGGACTACAAACATGGAAAATTAATGGTGAATGACTGAGATTATTAATTGTGGCTTTAAATGCTTGAATAAAATGAATATATGGAAATTATTTAATTACTGTTCAGTTGCTATGTTTTATGTGGGCCAACAGAGCCCTAGTGGAGTTTCAGTCTGCATTACCTGTTTTTAGTCTCAGGATTATGTTAAAGGCATATTAATAACTTATCCATGTGTATATTCACTGAAGTATTTATTGAATTACTATATACCAATCATGGAGGAAGATACACTAGTGAATAAAAATATGCACCATTTTCCCTGGCCTACTGAGTCATCTACTTTAGAGAAACTAAATGTAAATTTACGGACTCAATTTTTCTGTGACAATTTATAGAATTACTCTCAAATACTATCTTTGCAAATTATATTTTTAAAGTGAAAAATATATTTGTATGATTTTACTCCTGAGAAACTATATTTGGGTCTACAATTAAATAAAGGGCATGGGGTCACAAATAATTATTTAGAAATAAGGAATGTGGAAATCATAAAGGAGTAAATCAGTTCATACAACGTACCACCTGGAGGAATAGCTTTCAAAAAGAGGACTAAATCCATTTTTTAGATTTCAGCTTATATTTCTGCATGCATGAAGAAGCAGATCTCTATATTATTCTAAATATAAAACTAGTTGGAACTTCAAAAAAGGATTCAAGAAAGCAGACTAGTTTAGACTTAAGATACTCAGGTCATTTAGAATCCAACACATTAATATTGAATTTAGTTTATAGGAAATATGTTCAACTTCAATAAAGAAAGTAAAAAGGGGAAATGATTTATGAAAACTAGAAAATACTGGAAGAAGGTATTTGACTGAAAAACCATCCCTTTTATGAAAAATATGGGACTTCATTTTGACAACTTTGCCAATCACAATGAAAAATTTCCAAATTGTTGAAAAAAGTGTAGCTAACAATGGTTAGTTCATTTTCCTGCATTATGATCAATGGGTTTAGTGAGTTTAGTAGTAAGGATGCTCAATTATACATCTAGGAAGCTATATTAGAATCTTAGTAAATTGCCAAATCTAGTAAATTGGCAAATTTAACAAAGGTAAATTGGTTATATCTGCTCCCTGCTTTTAAGATAAACAAATACAACTGGCTAATATCATAAGTTATTTCTATGAGTCCTATTCTTTCAAGTGAAAATTATTGATCTTTCACATGATTAATACTGCATCATTTGTTGGGTAAAACAAAATGGAGGTAGACTCTGTTACAATTTGTTAGCAATCTAGTGGGGAAGAATTGCATTTCATCTTGATACTGAGTGAAGAAAACAGGCAGGTTCAGAAAAGGAGAAATAAACAATCCAGAGTTCTTGAAAGTGAAAGTTAGGAAATTAAAGGATTTTAATTCCTGTGTTCTGACCACCAGGAAAGGGATGAGCTAGGCATTGATACTACAATAGGACAAAGAGTATATTGGGTGACTCTGGAAATTGGAGTTTATTGTTTGTAATTTTGAATTTTTATAAATACTAACAAGTATTTTAAGGGAAAACTTCAAACATTTATGCCAAAGTAGAGATCATGACACATTATTACACTTACTTGTCACCTAGCTTCAATGGTCAAAACGTGGCCAATTTCTTTTTTATCTAGACCCTTACACGAATTTTAGAAGTGCTTTTATTTATCTTATTTATTTTTTAGAAGTGTTTTTACTGATGAGTTCAATATGGGAAATATTGAATATGTTCAGAATATGCTTTGTTTGTATGCCACTTTATGTGCTGTTTAGCATTTATACTATTCCAAAAACCTAGATAATAATACTACTACTTTACAACGAAGAAGTTCTAAAAGCTTGTGTGCCACTTCCGTTTCTCTTGGGTTTACAGGCTTTGTTAAAGCAGTGGCCTCAACCTTGTTCCGAGCTGGGTTTGGGCCCCCACACAGGTACTACTTGGTAGTCTCTTATCTCATGCTCATGTCTCAGACATATTATCTCCTTCCCATCAATAAATAATATGCATGGATTTAACATACCATGGTTGACTAAGAGTTCAAAATTTTCTATAGTATATTTTCTCTTCTTTTTTAAAGCTACTACTCTCATAATTTCCCCAGTGTTTCTTTCAAGGTTCAGAAAGGAGAATATTTGTGAGCTGATGCTATACAGTCCAAGTTCTCTTACAGGAGAATTCCAGAATTTGAATTGGAAATGCTGTGGAGGGGGATTTAGCATTTGATAAATTTGAGGTGGAATAACTAATCAATTAATATGCATCTGTAATAGGTGTAGGGCTTTGGGTGTGCAGGGTTAGAAAGAAGAAAATAGAAGTCTTGTGTGTTGAAGAAATGTAAAGAGGACAGATGTGACTCTAGGCATTTTAGTAAAAGGTAAACAGTAAGGTGGAGGACCAGGACAAAGTGAGATCATGCATTTTTTTTTTTTGTAGACTAGATGAACATTGGTTTTACTCTCCAGAAGGTCTCAATTTTCTATTATATAAACAAGAGCACAACATGAGTTTAAATGCTTGGTAAATAAATGCAATAATGGAGAATAGACGGGAGCTACCAAGACAGAAGACTCCAAAACCACTTATGCTGTCATTACAATGGCGTAGATGACAAATGATTGGGATTTGAAAAAAAAAAAAATTGAGTGGCAGTAGAAAAAAAATGATTTGATATGTATTTAGGAATAGATCTCATAGAAGTTGGTGTGGATGGACATCAGTAGGGGGTAGGAGACAAAATTTCCAGTAGTAAGTCTGAGTTCTTTGCCTTTGAAGTATAATGGCATTTTCTGAGACGGAGAAGTAGTGGCAGAATTCTGGAATGGGTTGTTGGCAAGGCTAGAAGAATTTGACTACTTTGAGACATGTTAGATTTGTGTTTACCTTGCGATAGTCACATAATGGTAAAAGGAATACATTTGGATATTTCAGTCTGAGGCAAGAAATAATTTTCAGAATCCTTATTATACTTACATACTTGAATATATGGAAATTGGTTAGATTCTCTAAGATGATACAAGAGAGAGGCACGGGGTAGTTGGATCATTTAGATTCTCTAAGAGGATGCAGGGAGAAAAGAATCCTGGTGAAAGAATAGTGATGACAAAGGGTTTTCATAAAGAGTAGTAAGAAAGAAGAATCCAAAAGCTATGGTATATATGAGTGTTCTCAGATGGAGAGAATGGTCAACAATACTGAATGATGCTAAAAGGCTTAGAAAGATAAGGCCAAAATGCATATTGGAACCTTGACAATAGATATGTGAGTACAGTGGTAGATTTCAGGCTGAAAAAGGCTGATTGCGATAGTAGGTGAAAATGATTAGAAATATTGGTGTAGACAGCAATTTCAGGAAATATCTATTAGTTTCAAGATGCGAGGCATTACAGCTTATTTGTTACTGGGAATTATCCAGCTGACAGAGATAAAGATGCCACTGTGGGAATAAGTGCGGGGGAAAAAATGAGCTGAGAAAGCAAGGTCTGCATTTGGAGAAACTGATCTCTGATGAGAACAGGGCCATTTTCTGTTTTAAAAAGGAGGAAGAAGGAGAAATTGGTTACAGATGGCGGTAGCAGGATGCTCAGGGCTTCTATTTCTTCAGTAAAGCCCTTTTACACAAGTTATCCAACTTGTTCGGTTTGGAGGAAGTAGGAAGATAACAAAAGCATTCCTGATAGAATAAATTTAGAAAATATAGTAGTACAGTATTAGTGTGTCCAGTTATGTGATCATTTTAAGTTGGTTATAATGAATTATTATGGAGTGATACCTTCGTGTCTGAATGAGCTATAATCTGAAATAGTGCGCCATCAAGCATGTATGCAGAGACCAAAAAAGGCAGGTGGTTGATTTTATGAGTGTGGTTTTATATAGTAAGTACAATAAATGGAGAGCAGGTCAGTGGAGTTAATTGTATATATTAACCATGGAATATGGGGAAATAGTCAAAGAGATTAAAATGAGGGTGGTGGAGAGGCAATAGATAGATGGAAAGGAGTGAAGTGGAGCTTTTAATAAGTTAAGGAAGATTCCAGAGGGGATCTTTGATCAAGTGAGTTGGAAAGATAAGAAGTAGTTGAAGACTAGGAAATTGGGCTCCTGATTCTACAGTGTAGATTTTGGCACTGACAAAGTTTGGGCAGTGGCTATGGGAGTAAGTAAATAAAATGGATTGGAGGGAAGGTGCATGGTAGAAGAGATCATGTAGAAGTGAAACTCTAGACATTGTTTCCGTTTATACGTGGAATGTACAGAGCATGATGACTAGTGCTGGGTAGAGAGGAAAGCGAGGAGATTTGTCTACATGACCAAGATCCTTCTCAACTATGAGATTTTACAATTCTGCATTTCTAATTTAATTACATTATTTATATGCTTCGTTTTCTCAGAATTACCTTTTATCAAAAGGAATCCTATGATTAAAATTTTCCTGAAGATGATGACCAACAGCTTCTCATTTTTTCCCCTAAAACTTAAGATTTTTTTGCCCTAAATTTCTATCTGAAGTTACAGTCATCATGAAAATGAATTGTATCTGATTATTAATACTTTGATATCGTACATGGTGTATGGCAAATAAACATTATCTAATATTTTTGTTGAAATTGTCACATTTTGAGAAATAAAAATGTGTATCATGTTATGTACTCTCAGAATAGGCAATATGCATTTGTTTTACTTTTCTCAATCTATGGTGTCAGATGAATGTCCTACTGGGCTGCCTGGGTGGCTCAGTCAGTTGAGTGTCTGACCTAGTTTCAGCTCAGGTCGTGATCTCCCAGTTCATGGGTTCAAACCCCACACTGGGCTTTGTGCTGGTAGCACCTGGAGCCTGCTTGGGATTCTCTCTCTCCTCTCTCTCTCTGCCCTTCCCCTGCTCATGTGCACTTTAAATCTCTCTTTCAAAATACATAAATAAACTTAAAAAAAAAAAGAATGTCTTGCTTCATGTGTATAGGATTTGGCTTAAAGACAAAGGAGCAAATGAAACTGACTTTTTATTTCAGATCATACATTTTAATGCAATATAGTGGATCCACCTGCTGCAGATGAAGTTTCTGAGATCTCACTTATTAAAAAAGGACCATTAAGTCAGTTTTTTTATATACCTGAATGTATAAAGTTCAGGGAAATACAGGACAAATAGTTTAAATGACTTATTGGAGTGTAGCTATGTCTATATACATATATGTATATCCATATATATGCATGCATATTTTATCATGTCTATAGAAATGAAAATATGATAAAAGATAAGTAAATTAGTTTCTACAGGGTAGAAGAAAATTGAAGAAATAGCTGATATTTTTAATTTACATGTTTAAAAAAATGTCTATTTTGAGAGAGAGAGAGAGAGTAGCAAAAGGGCAGAGAGAGAAAGAGAAAGAGAATCGCAAGCAGGCTCTGTGCTATCAGCACAGAGCCCAAGGCAGGGCTTAATCCCATGAACTGTGAGATCATGACCTGAGCCAAAATCAAGAGTTGGATGCTTAACTGACTGAGCCACCCAGGCATCCCTAATTTGCATTTGTAATCCAGTTATGATACATACATCCCAACTTTATTTCAAAAGTTATTATATCCAGTTATACTCACACTGTATATGGAACTCTGTGATGATCAGATGATTGAAAGTGATGTGTTGAAAGATGTGAGTGCAAATGTGAATACAAATATGTGGCAAGAATATATGTAATTAGTTCTAAAAATTCCAAAGCCTAAATTAGCTGAGGATTGTGAATATGTGTGAATAACTACTAAAAGGGCTTTTAAAATATCTATCTGTTTGAATGGAAAGAACAGGGTCAGATAAAATTACCACTGATAAAGGTGAAGTGAAACTACTCCTCTGTCCCATGGTTTGCTTTGATACGTCACATATGTCTGGTAAGTATCCATGCTTTATCGGCTCTACTTGTCCTCTTGACAAAGGATCTCTTACTCCCCACTGCCATTCCTCAGTACAGTTATCACTTCTGTCAGCCCATGATATATAGTATGACTTACATGTGCCAGGTACCACTGCTTCCACCAAACCTACAAGGCAAGGCTGAGCTAGCATGGCTGATAAGCTGTAACCAACTCTATTTTATTCAACAGTATATATCCAGAGGTTAGCACAGTACCTAGAACAATACCATGCTTTCAATTTTTTTGATATATGCAATATTCAGCATACAAGTGAACAGAAAACAACAATGTAAATAACATTCTGGTGTATCGTGGCATTAGAGTCTACTATGGCAAGGGCTTAATGATAGCCAGTCACTGACAATCAGAATCAAAAGGCATTTATACAACAGTGGTTTTCTTTGGAGTCACTGGGAAGGGTATTATTTTGGGTCCTACTGGTTTAATATGACTGACTTTTTGGGGGGATGTGTACCAGTGTTGGTTTGCACCCTCAGGGATTTCATGTTGCCGTCCCCATTTGGTGCTTCTGAGGGCCAGGCAGTAAAAGTGAAAGCAGAATCTTGGAAGTCTGTGGTAAAGAAGAGATTCCATGCCATATTTCAAGAAGGACATGTCCTCAACTGCAGTTGATTTGTGCCTGTGGAAATGTTAATCTAGTGCTGCTAGATCTTCTGCATTTCAAGGATAGTTGAAATAGCTCTCTGTTTTTATATATTTGCAAATAAATCCCCTAAATCAAAAATAATACATCATTAGAGACCAAATAGAACACATCTGTGATGTAGACCGGACGAGCCTATGATCACCCATTGGAGACTTCTCTTTCATCCCTTTTGATATCTCACCTCCAAGTTCCTGCCCCTTCTTGTCTTGATTTTCAATCTATAAACTGCAGAGAGGTTCCTGATAAACAGAATAAAATTATCTTGAATGGGTGGCAGAAGTAAGGTCTTTACTGTGATCTGAGCTCTGCTGTGGTACCTGTAAAATAATTATCCCTTATACTTGGCCAAGTAGTAATAGCAGTTGCCTCTTCTGTGTACTACATTTCTAAAATCACAATTTGTCTCCTGTTCTTATTGTGGCCTGGTTTCTAGAGAAAGGAAGATGAAAAAAAAGCCAGTCCTGCTTCTCCTGTGACACAGGGGTCTGTAGACTCCATGGATGGGACAGCCAGCATAGACTAGGAAGGGAAAATATCGATCAGGAGACTTGTCTTGCCTGCAGGCTAGGTAAGTTCCTAATTGGGATGTGTTCAAGCAGGCAAAACACCCTTTGTGGAGGTTGCCTTTCAAGTTTATCGTATGGGATGTGGCTTGAATTAGAACTAACACATTTCTTAGATTCCTTCCCCAATTTACAAAACAAAGGTATCAATTTTTGTAGCTCAAATTCTAGAACTCAAGTCACTTTCTAAATATCACAGTTTTAATTTCTTGAAGCCTCGGGTTCTGGAGTAACTTACTCTGTTTATAGATGGCATTTTGATCATGACTGTGCTGTGTAGGACATTAAAACATGTAGTAGGTGATCAACAAACACTGTCAAATTCAAATGCGATTTATGCCTGCAGGTCTTAACCTACCATGGTACACATATGGCTTTAATTTCTGTTGGAGTCAGAATATTTAAGAACAGATTAAATTAAAATGCCACCTGCCAAATTTCTAAAGCCAGGGGAAAAACATATTTATGGAATAATTGGACCAAGAGATAGGAATGTAAGCACAGAGTATAAAGACCAGATTTGATTCAATCTACTTAAATTCAACATGTATTAATGAGTGTCTAGTCTGCAGAGGCTCTGTGCTAGGTGGTATGGTGGTTATGTGAAATTTAAGCGCAGTTCTGGCCTGAATAATTAAGTTGCCGATTATTTTTCCTTTGTCCTTGTGATCCTAGAAACTTTAAATACAGTGCTCATAAGGTAAATACTGTGTAAGCACATAGAAATCATTGGGTTCATACTTAACACATTAAGGCAAAATAGTCCTAGAAGCTGTATTTCAGGGATATGGTGTTGCCACTTTTACCAGCCTGGAGTGTAAAGTCTGTGGAACAAATGGAAGGGTCCAGGAGGGCATCCTGAGAAGCCACATGAAAAGGAGGCATTGAGAGTAGCCCCTTTCCTAAGAAATGTATTCATTAGGAAGGAAGGAGGTCATTCCTTCCTGCATATGAATGGGGACAATTATTCCTAGAATGGTCTGCATCCAAAATGAGGATTCTCATCCTAACTTGTGGCCACAAGTAGTGTGGAAATCTGAGTGGAGGGAAGGTCTGCCTCGGCGAGGCTCCTTGTGCGGGTAACCCTAGAATAAGAGGAAGTTTTAGTAATACTAGAGGTGTTGCTATGGGCACTGAGGCATAGGAGCCAGATACAGTGGAAGAAAAAATAATGAAAAATGCTGATTAGGAGCTCAGAGAAAGGAATGGAACATTTGTGCTCAACAATAAAATGTAATGCTCTGTTAATCTATTTCTTGGCTGTCCTTATTCTGTAGGTTTTTAAAATACACTTTTGTTCCTCATTTAGTTCCTTACACTATATTTCTTCCTTTCTCATCACTTTTCCTATTTTGACACTGACTTTAATTGTGAATAGATTCAACTCTGCAAGGACCTGAATATGAAATATAATGTCAGCATCAAGAGAATCAACGCTTTTTGCTCCATATGAAATCAAGAATGTCAGATATGGATAGTGCATATTAGAACCATCCCCAGCAGAGGCTCAGAAAAGGTTCACTGTCAAAGCAATGCAGAGTTCCTGAATTTCTGGGGTAGAGAAATGCTTCATGCCCTTAAATATACATGCTACAGATTTAAATATGAATACATATGTGTGTATGCAAAATTCATCCCATCTATTTATGTAGATTTGGCAAAAGAGAGATTAGACCTGAATGACTTTGTTAGCTATTTGTCAGTGATGTTCCAATTAGTTTATAAATAGAACTTCCCATTTTGTCCCCCAAAATAAGAGAAATTAAAAAGTATTTTTCCCAAGGTCTCTTCATTTTCTTTGATCATCTGTAAACCTTGCTGTCTGTAACATCCTGTACTTCTGTTTCCCCACCTTGTCACTTTACTCCCTCCTTATGTCACTTCTGCATAATGGAAAATCTTGAGGCTCCATTCTACCCTCCCAATTCAGTTTAGATATGTTCAATACTCCTTTTCTGTTTCAACTCTGTTTCCTTAATTCTACAAGTTGGTTATATTTGGTTTCCTGTATTTGTGCTCTTTACTCTTCATAAAAAAAAAAAAAAAAACAGTTGGCATCTTAAAACAGTGTGTTGATATTAACAGCTGTTAATGGATACCTGATTTATTTCCATACTTTGCAGGTTTAGGATATACGGGTTCCCAAATGTCCTCTCCACTCTTTCACACTAAAAAGCCTTCCTGTTATTAGTAAGTTGTCATCAGTGTTGATCTCACTATGGGTGAAATCCAGATCATGGAACGAAGCAGCGTACTTTAGATAGTGGGGGTTCTGCAAACAGAGGGTCAACATGATGAGGAGATCAACTATCCCATCGACTTTCCCTGAGAGTAGCTTGGTTTTGGTATCTAGGCTGCAAAGGACAAAATGGAACACTTAAACCTTGATGCTCCAGGACATGAACTTATCCCCCAACATTACCTATCCTCTGAGGAAATAAATGAGCCCAGGCAGGGAGTACATGTGGCCGAATGCCATGGGGGCCACTGCTATCAGGTGGCACAGATTTAATCTCCAGGCGCAGAGCTGCTGATTTGATTTAGGATAGCAGTTGTTAAGAGCAGAAGGAGCTGCTGGCACAAATGGTGGCCCTCTCGGCCAAGCATACTTTCCAACTGTCCTGGATTTAGGAGGAAGGGAAAAAGAGCCACAAGGGGAAGAGAGGGAGGGAGAGAGTATGGTAGCAGACCTATTGAAGAGTTGGGCTGTAGCTCACTCAGAGGAATTCCATTAAATGAACTCATCCGTCATCTTGCCTTTTATTGATGAGTGGCATTGCTTGGTGGCAAGTGACATAGCAGAACAAATAGCATCAGAGTCCTGGCTCCTGTTCCGCAGCACACACAGACGCGTGGGCCCCCAAACAATGAGTCATTACTTATTACATCCATTATTAACTCAGCTCAGCCTCATTAGGCTTAGAAATTGAGGAGAGAAAAAAAATTAGAAGCTAAGTAACACCAAGTACCCACACATTTAGGGAGATAGGGGGTGGTGTAGGCGAGACAGTGAACAAGTGAAGGACAGTTACAACCAGCAACTCAGCAATCATGACATTTTCAAATCCTGAGGGTCATGGATAGTTGATTGTGTGTTTTCCTTTTTCTGACATGATTGGGTTGAGGTCTACATTTTAAAGTAGAGGGGCTGAGGCTGAATATAGGAAGGATGTCATTTGCTAACACTAGCCCTTCAAGATAGTTTATTAGGAGTGGTATAGTCCCTTTTTTAATGGATGCTTGGAGGTTGCTATATGCTGAAACTCATGTGCATGATTGTATCTTCTAAAGAGGCTTCTAGAAGTAATAGAGATGACCTGCTTCTGCTGTAAAGCAGCGTGCCAACTAACAGTATTGCAAGAATATAGGAATCTTCTTGGTATAGTCTCTCTGTCTACCTGTGCTATCTCAAAGCTGCCTGCTGTACCCAAAAGTAAACATGTTTGCTGGAGCTTAAGTGCTCTACTATAGAATCCAGATAATTAGAAGAGAGAACTACTTCCATATTTTAGCAATACTCCACAATGATGGAAATTCTATAAAGAGGAATGAGAACTAGTTCTTTGGAAAAGATTATCTGCTGGGACAAAATATGGGCACATGTTTAGAACAACTTGTGGAATAATTTCTTACTTTACTATTAACGATGAGTGCAAATGTTTCATGTGACACCACGTAAGACTAACTGATCAACTCTGTCTGCTAAATTTCCTAGTTAGTTCAGTCAAATATTGGCTATGTATATTTTTTTCTCCTTAAATATTAAAAAAAACTATTTTGCCCATGTGGTCATGACTTCCTGATCTTGAATACATAATCAGTATGTTTTCTAGGCTTTCAAATACTTCTTGAGTGAAGTTTTTAAAGATTTCAATCTTTTAAAACAGTATAAAATAGATTTCTTGGGTATTCTCTTTCATTTGAGTTGATAAAACTCTTGTCTGAGTTAATTGAAACATATAGTAATATTTATTAAGCATTTTATACACATGCACACACACAAACACACTCATGCGCGCGTACACACACACACACACACTAGATTTTTCAAAGTGTATTTTCAGACTGGCAGTTGATACGTTTCAAGGCTACCAAGAGAAGGGAAAAAAATTTGTATTTAACACAAAGTTTGAAGTTCTTCCTTTTGTAGAGTTATTATTTGCTACAATAATGTTCTGTACAGGAAATAAAGGCAAAAATGGTCATCAAAATTGGTTGAATATACAGGTAAACAAATGAATGCATGTCAATATTAACTGTCCCTCTGTGGCTTAATAAGTCTACATTTAATTACTCATTTGGAAAAATGGCTTTAGAATTTAGACTTATATACACTAACAGATTGTTGGATATGGAGTTTGCACATATTTTAACATCTCATAAAAATAAATGATTTATTCAATTATGCATTCATGCAGCTATCTAATGTGGCCTTATTTCATGTCCACTATGGTTATGAAATTATGAGCAGTAAAACCACACTATAACTATTTACCCTATAA
This sequence comes from Felis catus, assembly GCF_018350175.1. Classification (NCBI taxonomy): domain Eukaryota; kingdom Metazoa; phylum Chordata; class Mammalia; order Carnivora; family Felidae; genus Felis; species Felis catus. The sequence continues at coordinate 61,409,524 of NC_058379.1, read as the reverse complement.
ACAGTGTCATTTCTCTCCTGAGCCTAGTATTAAAGAAGAAAAAGGGGAGGAAGAGAAATATATATGTATATATTTTAGTTTGTCTTGGTAATTTTGAAATTTGTTTTTGATTAACTATTAAAACTTAACAAACTTTCAAGGGTGCCTGGGTGGCTTAGTCAGCTGAGTGTCCGACTTTGGCTCAGGTCATGATCTCATGGTTGATGAGTTCGAGCCCTGTGTAGGACTCTGTGCTGACAGCTCAGAGCCTGGAGCCTGCTTTGGATTCTGTGTCTTCCCCTCTCTCTGCCCCTCCCCGACTCATGCTCTGTCTCTCTCTGTCTCAAAAATGAACATTTGAAACAAAACTTAACAAACTTTCATTTTGTTCTCCTTTAGAATGGATCAGGCATTTATCTGTTGGCCATGGTTTGCATGAAGAATGGTTTAGATATAAATGATATTCGCTTTTTGGTTTTGTTCTGGAGCAACTTCTATTTCATAGTTATTTTGTCATTTGGATTTCTACCACTTTTAGAGGTAGGAAGGATATAGATCTACCAGTTTTATATTTCTGTAAATCTGCATTGTATTAACTCTGCCCTTTGGAGTAACAGGATAAAACTATTCTATCAGAACTCTCTTAAAACTATTTCAAGATTGGGGCGCCTGGGTGGCGCAGTCGGTTAAGCGTCCGACTTCAGCCAGGTCACGATCTCGCGGTCAGTGAGTTCGAGCCCCGCATCGGGCTCTGGGCTGATGGCTCAGAGCCTGGAGCCTGTTTCTGATTCTGTGTCTCCCTCTCTCTCTGCCCCTCCCCCATTCATGCTCTGTCTCTCTCTGTCCCAAAAATAAATAAACGTTGAAAAAAAAAAACTATTTCAAGATAATTATTACGTCTCAACATTCTCCTGCTTTCCAGCTTATGAACACTCCATTCCCTCAACTGCACTATATGAGAAAGTCCTTTCAGACCAAGTCAGCACAGAGAGAATAATATTTTCTCAGTACGAATGTAGTAGTAACTCGATGGCTTCATCTGCTCTTACACCCACCTCCTTTTCCAGGCAAATAGATTTGTGGATTGTACAGGGGCCCTTCCTTGCTATTCCCGTAGCTCAAGCAGGCCAGACCCATTGGGTAGCTATTAAGAGCTGGTAAAACATGTTCTTAATGCAAAGCTGCTTTTCCAATGATGATGTCATGTGCCCTAGAGGCCACCATCGTAACTGACAAAATTTTCCTGTTATAGCTGAAGATTTCTTTGCCAAAGAACCCAGCTCGTATTCAGTTCATCTTATTTTCCACTAAAAAAATGCCACAGTGTTTTCCTTTCTATTCCAGAAGATTTTTCTGATTTATTGAAGAGAGATGCCCTTCTCCTACCAAGAGTGCCTTATGCTGCAGAGCAGAACTGACACATGTCCTCATTTTTCACATATAAACTCCAGTAGTATAGATTTTCACCTGATTTTCTCGTTGATACCACCTCTTCTTCAGACTCACCCTGACCTGAAGAAAGCTGGGACACACACACACAAAAAGTGAGTGACATTTTACTACCATGTAATCAATAATCTTCTACCTCTGACTCCGACCCTTGTCTCCCATCAAGTTTAAACGCAAATCTCTCTCGAAGGTGAACTCATCCCCTGTCCAGTATATTGCCAAGGGCATGTAGTGGTTGCTCATGTTTTTCACAGACTATGCATCTTAGCTCTTGTGAATTCTCCAAGAAAATATACTTTTAATGAAAACTCCAGCAGTTCTGATATTCAGGGGATACAACTTAGACCCTCTCCCTGAAATCCCTCACATGTATCTGACAAAAGCTATAAACCATTTGGTCTCAGATATTATGAACCCATTTGGCAATTGCCTTCTACTTCAAGGATGCTCTTGAAGCATAGTGTGCACTTCCCGTCAAAGCTTTTCTGTATCTGACACTTGTCTGTGGTGTACAGGACATCAGCCTCCTTGCATTTGGTTCTAGTGGGAGGCCCATCCTTTGTTACAGTATAGCAAATGCAGTTAAGTTACCTTTTAAGGCATGTCACTGCCTGATTTGATATATAAATTCACTTTCCTGGCTATGCAGGTTGAACTAATATCACTTTTGCCCAACAAAATTCAAAGCTTTTCCACTTTACATCTGGAAACTATAGAGAAAATAGAATTAAAGTATGGATATTTTGATGTTCAGTATAGCAAAGCTCAAACCTAATTTTTGTTCCATAGGTAACTGCCTGTGGAAAAAGCAGGAGCATTTACTCACCCCAGTAGAGAGCCAGAGAACATATGGCAAAGAGAGATTCAGTGCTGTGATTGAGTGGGTTTTTGAATGGGACTTAAATGCCCTATAGGATTAGCTACAGGCAAGGGCTGAGTAAGCGCCTGTCTGCTGGTATGATTGAGGGGTGACAGGTAATCTCACTGCCCAAATGTATGCATATCCCCTAAACCACCATGCTGATGTTAGAGAATCATTCCTTTGGGTATTATTTCTAAAATGTCTCTGTAAAAATGCAAATACTTTACCTAGAAGTAATGGAACATTAAGCCATTTATAGTCATTTAAATTTTAGGAAGGCTTATAACATTGACACAGAGCTAGAGTAAATCCAGGAAAACAGGATATATAAAAGAATTATTGATTCAGAAGACGAAAAGTAGTACCTCCAAGAAGGCGATGAAAAGTTGGGGATGGGAGAGAGTCATACCTCAGAGACAACCATACTTCTTTGCTAGGGCAATTCAAGGACCCGTAGGTAAAAAGGGGAAGTGAAACATCAATATTACCTTTCCAAAATTTGCTAAATTCCTTCAAATCTGCTCCTGATACTGTGAATTAAACCAGAACTGAGGACTTTGAGCATTTAGGTCATGTTAGGAATGGTTGATTGTTGACTGGAAACAGCCCAGTGACCAGGAATCTCAAATCTTAAATTTGCCCTTGGAAATCTGAAAGTATACCTGAGGTTCCTTTATTTAGTGGAAATAATTGGTAGACATTTCCCTCAGATATTATCTTCATATTGTCATTATCATTTTCTTCATTGCCCTTCAGAGTGTAAAAGAAAAATAATAAATTGAACCATTGAACCAGATGGAGTTAAAAGACTTTATTCAAGACAATTACAATAAGGGAGATTGAACTCCATTGCTATTGAAAGAAAAGGGAGAGGGTGTGTGTGTGTGTGTGTGTGTGTGTGTGTGTGTGTGTGTGTGTGTGATGAAAACTAAGATTTAGTGTTAGCACCTTCAAATATACAAAGCAGTATTAATTGTAGTGACCATGTTTTACACTATCTCCCCATGACTAAGTTATTTTATAAGTGGATGTTTGTACATTTCGACCCCCTTCACCCTTTTTTCCTACACACACCCCTTGCCTCCAGCATCCACCAATCTATTTTCTGTAAGCTTTTGGTTTTTTGAGGGGCAAGAGGTTGGCTTCTGTTTTGTTGTTGTTGTTGTTGTTGTTGTTGTTGTTGTTGTTTTCCTTAAACTCCACATATAAGTGAGATCATACAGTATTTCCTGTCTTCTTCAGTGTAATACCTTCAGGATCTACCCATGTTGCAAATGGCAAGATTTCATATTTTGTGGCTGAATAACATTTCATTGTATGCATGTCTCTGTATATATTGTATATATAAAGAAATTGTGATATATATATATATATATATACAGTATTCCTTTGTATATGTATGTACATATATACATATATATATATATACACATACATACATAGGTGTGTATATCTTTGTCACACTTGTGATTTGTCACAGTGAATTGTCACAATAAACTATGATTGTCACAGTTTCTTTATAGATTTCTTTGTATATACATATATACAATTACAGTATCTTTATAGATTCACCCATTGATGGGAACTTAAGTTGTTTCCATATTTTGGCTATTACAAATAATACTGCAGTGAACATGGGCATGCGTATATATGTCTTTGAGTTATTTTCTTTTTCTTTGGATAAATACCCAGAAGTGGAATTGCTGGATTGTATGGTAGTTCTATTTTTAATTCTTTTTGAAGAAACTGCATAGAGTTTTCCATAGTAGCTACACCAGTTTACATTCATTCCATCAACAGTGCACAAGGATTCCCTTTTCTCCACATCCTTACGGATACTTATTTTTTCTTTTTGACAATAGCCATTCTAACAGGTATGAGGTGATATATTATGAGAGTATTTTTAAATGCTGGGGAGAGCTAATGGAAAAGTGCTAGAGGACCTTGGGTCTGGAGGGATTGGTTGGTGTGATTAGGTCTTCTCTGTTTGCTAATCCTCCCTTATTGAAATTAGGCTCCCACTCTCTCACTGTGACTTGGAGTTAGGGAGTGTGGTCTCCTTCAATGATTGCATTTCAAAGGACTGGCACCCAGCTCCTTGAGAAAGACATTTCTGGGTTGTAGAAGATTTGCATCTCAAAGGGACAGAGAAAGAATTTAGGATTGCAAGTTTCCTAAAGTAAATGCTCTAAGAAAAGGGAGGACCTTTTAGTCAGGAAGAAACCTGTCTAAAGTTTAGTCAAGCTGAGGGGAACATTAAGGCAGTCTTTGTGAAGACATTTCCAAGTTAGTTTATTCATATTTTCCTACAATTTGATCTCAACTTACTGTCTCAACCCCCCCCCCCATTTATTCTGGGTATACATTATTTATTTATATATACACACACAGCAGTGACAATTGATTATATTTCATTAATCTTTTTGGTGTGTATATAACACTTTACACTTATGAAGTCATATTTTTCTTTTTCAAGTACATCATATTATTTAATTTGATATTTTTTCTTTGCTGTAAACCTGAACCAAACAGACATTGTGTTTATTTTGCAGCTGGAGCCATAGAGTTTTGAGACCACAGGAGTTAGTCCATATTTTATGCATTCCAAGGCCATTATCGCTCAGTCTTTATTCAGCCTCATTCATGTCATCTTTTAATTTGATCTCAAGACTATCTTAATTCCAAACCCAAGGAGAGCAGATGCCAGTGGGGCCAGAAGAAGTAGCTAGAGGAAGGGGGGTTATAAAAGGTGGGGGATCCCCTCATATTATTCTCCAGGAGCTGGGTTTCAAGTTCTTGGCAAGTGACTGCTTGAGTGTCTTACAGTGCTAATTAGTGCTGAAAAGAATAGAAGAAAGTGGAATGATTGACAGCTGCCCTACACATCAGTGTCAATGCCAGTTAACAGATGCCACTGATCAGCTGCTTTCAAATTGTTTTCATAAGTCTATCAGAATAACAGAAAACTTATTTTTTATGAGTTTAGACTCAAGCAAAACAGCACTTTCTCTAAATAATGTACATTTAATATTTTGTAATCCTTGACCATTATTGCCTTTGCCAGTGATTGCTAATTTTCATGGGCCCCTGACTATCAACAGTAGCAGCTACAAAATTTAATTGGGCACCTACTGTATGCAAGACTCTATGGTGAGAATTCAGTAGCATAAGAAGATGTAGACAGTTTTACTCTTGGCTTAAAACCAGATAAGAAAACCATAATATTACACAAATATAAAAAGCAACATTTACTAAGCACCAATCACAAGAATTACTTAAGTTATTAAAAATGGGACCCTGATGGGCCACTTCTACAATTTTACTTATTTTCCTCCTGACTGATATATTTTTTTTTCCTTAGTGTGACATTGCAACATACCTCTTAAAGCCAGAGAGCTGTTCGTTCCTACAGGAGTCATTAATTGTTGTTAATTAAAGAAGCTTTACTCTTGCCCTCAAGCAAAGAGAGTTGATTTTGAATGAAAATGCCTGATCTGGAAAGTGAAGGGGCACATTAGGTAGTTCTTGCAAGTTAAGTCAGAAGTCTACTCATGTTAAGAATTTTAGTAATACTGTCATAAAAATAAAGTAATAGCAACGTCTTTTATTTTTATTCTTAAAGTTTATGAAGCTTGTATATTTCCATATATTCATGTCATTCTCCTAGAAATTCTATTCTGGAATGGCTTTCTTTTAGAAATGAGGAAACTGAAACTTTAAGGTTGTAAGGTTGAAGCTAAGGATCAGCATCCATGGTGTTTCCAAGATGTACTATCACACTGTGTCTAAAATAACAAGACTGGAAACCATATTTACTGAAGAATAAATTCTAAGACCTTATGGGTCATGACCTAAACAAGACCAGTTTCAGACATAATTGTAAATTTGGAACAGCTTTTTTTCAGCAGCCCTAATTCCTATTCTGCAGCTACCCTTCTTCTAGCCTTTGATCTTCTGTATTTCCCCAATCCCACCTGTCACCTCTCTCCAGGTGGAATGCCTTTATTGTTTCATCTTTTTTGGCAGAGACAAAGTAGAAGATAGGATGTACATCCTGGAGAAATTGCCTGATATCATTGCATAGCTGCTGTGTGTTTCTACATAATCTTTCTCATCCAGAGTAATAAGGAAAGAGACTCTGTAAAGGTTCATGTTAGGGACTCACTATCAAGTTCTCTTTATCCTTCACTGTTCCATGAGAATTAGCTCCTTTTGGGAATCTCTGAGACACACACATCAAGAATTGACTTATCTCCTCTATACTCTAGTAGCACCCTAGACTTACCTCTGTTGCAGCACAATGTGTTACATACATTTACAACATTTTTACACTGAATGTGAGAGCTTTAAGGAAAGGATTCTGTCCTCTTTATCCTGAGCACCATACCAGGTACATTGTAAGTGCGCAGGAAATAGTTTCCAAGTGATAGACCATCCTAATATTATCCCATCCCATCTCAGTTATACTATGTAGTCACCCAATTCCTTGTAACATCTAAAGCAGAATATTGTGTTTATTAAGGAAATTCACATGCATTCTTATTCCTGGAAAGGGCCCTTAGGAAATCACTTTTAAAAGTCTGACAAAAGTAAACAGCGGAGACTTGAAATTGCCAAGGAAATCTTTGTCAATGACACATAATTTCCAAATCAGAATAGGTGAGAGCGTACATCTCTTATCTAATCACTCTGGAATGTGCCTGAAACCAATAAAGAAGATAAACTATTATGGTCCAGATGTAGCTGCACTTTAGAGCTGTTATTTTAAGATTCCTCAGTATAAAATGAACTAGATGCACATATTAAATTATTAACAGGCTAGCTTTATAAGCCTGAGCCAAGGTGCAAACAACTGGGAGAAGAAAGCTATGAAACAAAGTAGATCAAAGGATGTGATTTGATCAACACTTTCTCAACAGCCTTTCAGTTTTTCTTCTCCTTGCATCAAGGAGCTTTTAGTTGCAATTACAATCAACTGAGTGAAGCAGTGTTCAGACCACCTGGCAGCAGGTAAAGTATCACTGGTTCAAGCACAAATACATGTAATTTGGTTCTATTTATCTGGGTGGTAGGGCATATTTTTTAAGATTGACTTTTGCTTCTCCTAAGACCTGTGCCACCCCAGCAATTTGAAGCCATTTTCAAATGAACTAAATCCTACTTCTAAATGTGATTAAATAACATTGAGTAAGCAATTGAAACCTTTTCTTTCCAAATTCAAATCTCAGAATTGGAAGAAATTCTGTCTGAGGTTTAGCCTAGTGATTAAAGAGCCAGGAAAAATGCTGACCTTACAGAAAAGAAAAATGTATTGATGTTTGTATTAATATATTTTAAATTATTGTCATTTTTACAAATAAGCTGTCCTGATTGCCCTCTCAACAGTCTTGTGAAGTGAGACCAGCATTAATATCCTTGTTTTCTATCTGAGCAAACGTTAGCTTATTGGAGTATGTGTAAGCCATTTATCATAGAAGCCATGTTAAGTACTAACAGAAAGAAGAGGTTATTTCTTGAGCCAAGAGGAATGATCAAAAGTGATGATGGTAGTTACATTTGGGCACATCAGAGGAACCTTGAGACAGGGTATTTACTGAATATTCCCCAACTGCATCACTAAGTATTTGATCAGAAAAACAAGAACCACTGAGAATGACATATTCATCTACACATACATATATGGAGACAGGTGTGGGGAGACAGACAGACACATGTCTAATAGGAACTTGGCCATATTCAATTTTAAGAACTGATACAAGGTTGTTTTCTTTGCATCTGAGCCTGAAAATCATGCCAAGGAGCCAGGAAAGGATGATAGGTAGTAAAGTAGGGTAAGGGAAAGACAAGATAGAAATCATGAGGATGAAACAGAACTCACAGGATGGGTTGGAATTCATGTTTACCTCTTTTACTTCCAAGCCTCAAACTTCAATGATGTGGGTAATCTTAGGGAAAATCTCATGGAACAAAACACATACATGCTTCAGAAGTTGGTAAAGCTACAGAGGAACCAGTGACTGCCCCACCCACACTATCAAGAGGAGCCCACTCATCAATAAGTACAGTGCACATGAGTTATAACAGTTCTTGGTACTCCTGCACTGACCTTCCATACTTAAAATTTCTATTTTTCGGTTTCCAAATCTCGATGTTGTTGAAGCCCATCCAATCTTAGGACTAAGCAGGGAAGGGAAGTGTGGAAAAACATAGTTCCAGTTTAGTTATATTGAACTGATAGATATCTATTACACTACCATCAGAGATGTTGTGTAAAATGCATACAAAATTTTATAAAGAAGATATATTCATAAACAACAAAGCTAATAAGCAATATCAGGGCCAGGAATATTTATTCTTTTATTGACTATTAAATAGATACAAGTGCTATGATAAAAAGTTGAGCATACATAAGGTTTCAGGAGTCTAACAGTGCATTTAGAGACTAATACTTTTAGATTCAAGGAAGATTTATGATAAGCTTGAGGAAAAAATGACTCCTAAAATGAGAATTGAGGCTAGGTTAAAAATGGGTAAGATGAGGGCAAGGACAAATGATTTTCTCAAGCCATGGATCCAGCTTCTAGCTTCACCAGTAACTTAAATATATAAATATAAATGACCAATTTGTTGAAGAGCATTTAATAACACTATGGAGATTATCTTCTAGGAAAGGTGAACAGGACATCACTGGCTCATAAGGAGATAGAAATGAGGAAAACCATAGACGAATGAGGGGGGAAAAAGACAACAAAAACAGAGGCTTGACTTCTAGCTAAATATTGATTAAATAAAAACAGTGATAATGTTTTTAAAAGCTTTCCCATTAAAGAAAATGATTACTTTTTAAAAAATTGGTTACCAGATTGAGAGTCCTTCCCATTTTGAGCTTGGTAAGAACTATATTCATAAAATAATTCTTTTATGAAAATATTCTCTATATATTGAAATGGTGTATATTTTTGAAAGTTTATTTGATCTCTTGTATAAAATTGTCTGGAGCTAATCTCTTCTTTCTGGGTATTCTAAAAATTCATGAAAATTATTTCATAGATACAAGACTATTTAGGGTTTCTATTTCTTTTTGATTCTATTCACATAAATTTTTCTACAATGGTATCTATTTGTCTAAGTCTTCAAATTTTATGGCATATAATTATACAAGGTATTATCTTTTAAGTCTCTATAAATCTTTAAATCTTAGCTTCATAGTTCTATATTATTTCACTTTGCTAATATTGTTTATCTGTGTCTTTTCTGTTTTACTTCATTGTTCTCATCATAGATTTGTATATCATATTAGTTGTATAATCAAATTTTGACTTTCTTAAACTTCTGTTTTCTATTGTATATGTTATTAAATTTTGTTTTGTTACTAAGTTTCAAAATTTTCCTGTATTTTAATTACCTCTTTCCTACTACTTTTCTCGGCTGTTGTTCCTTTTCAAGGTCTTAAGTTTGTTTTTTTAAAAAAAAATTTTAACGTTTATTTATTTTTGAGACAGAGACAGAGCATGAACAGGGGAGGGGCAGAGAGAGAGGGAGACACAGAATCCGAAACAGGCTCCAGGCTCTGAGCTGCCAGCACAGAGCCCGACGCGGGGCTCAAACTCATGGACCGTGAGATCATGACCTGAGCCAAAGTTGGACGCTTAACCGACTGAGCCACCCAGGCGTCCCTCAAGGTCTTAAGTTTGAATGCTTAGTCTATTTTTGTTTTTCTTTAGCTCAAATATAAGAATCTAAGGCTTAATGTCAATCAAAATAAAGTTTTTTAATCGCATCTCACAAATAATGTGGTATATTAACCTTTGGGTTTTAAGAATTGCCAGTTTTTGTTATGACTTTTTTAAACTCAAGAATGATTCCAACTTTTGTTGTTGTTGAGAGGCTCAATCAGTTATGCGTCCAACTCTGATTTTGGCTCAGGTCATTGTCTCATGGTGACTAGATGAAGCCCTGGATTGGGCTCCACACTGAGCATGGAGCCTGCTAAAGATTCTGTCTCCCTCTTCCTCTGTCCCTCTCACCTTCTTGCTTGTGGACGCACATGCTCTCTTTCTTTCTGTCACAAAATCATAAAAAAGTCAGTATACTAATACATACTGGACATTTGATGAGACCAGTTTATCTCTTAATTCATGTTGATTTTTATGTTCAATGTGTGCCCAAGAAAAATTTGTGTTTACTACTTGTGGTTAAAGACTTATGTATATGTTAAGTAGATGAAGATTGTTAATTGTATTGTTCAGAATATCTGTAGCTTTAATTTGAAAGTGCAGGGAGCTGATTAACTTTTGAGTTTTTAAAATGATCTTGAAATAGTAGATTTGCCAATTTCTTCCTGTTTTTCTGACAAAACCTGTATAATTTGAGGATATTTTGTTAGATGTATGCATTGTTATATCTACTATATTGAACGTTTTATTATATACTGGCCTTTAGGTATCCCTGGTAACAAAATAATTTTAAAGTCTACTTTTCTCAAGATAAATATAATTATATTTGCTTTCCCTTGATTAATATTTGCTTATTGTGTCTCTATCTTATTCCTTTCAGTGTTTACAAAGTCTCATGTTTTAATTGTACCTTTTAAAAATGCCATATAGTTATATTTTCTTACCTATATTTTAATCTAATTTTACAATATCTTTTACATGGTAGGCATTTTATGTTTTATTTTATTTTTAATTTTTAAAATATATATATGATCTATAAATATGTTTAATGTTTATATATTTTCATTTTTCCATATATTGACATATTTGAACATGCTTCTATCCTCTTGAACATTTGCTTATTCTTATTTTCTATCTTTTTTTTCTCTTTTGCTTTTACCTTTTTTTCTTTTTTTCAACATTTATTTATTTTTGGGACAGAGAGAGACAGAGCATGAACAGGGGAGGGGCAGAGAGAGAGGGAGACACAGAATCTGAAACAGGCTCCAGGCTCTGAGCCATCAGCCCAGAGACCGACGCGGGGCTCGAACTCCCGGACCGCGAGATCGTGACCTGGCTGAAGTCGGACGCTTAACCGACTGCGCCACCCAGGCGCCCCATCTTTTGCTTTTACTTAAATTAACTATGATTTATTCGATCTTATTGTTCATTTTTAGATTTTACATATTACATTTATTAGTTTATCCTTTTTCTTTTTCATGAATACTTAAAGTCTAAAGAAAAGAAAATATTTTGTCACACTTCCAGGAAGTATAAGAATCTTTGAGTAATTTTTTTCTGATCACTCTCTCCTGACTATACTATTTTGTACAAACATTTTAGTACTTTCCATGTCCATTTTAATTCCACAAATGACAAATTTTTTATATGTGTACACTACATAGACACATGTGTGTGTAGTCTAGACACTACTTCTATCTAAATCTCAAATTGTGCTTAGATCAAGCCTATTGATTAGAAATACATTTGGAGGACATTTTCTGGCCTAATTCTGTTTTTATGTTAATGCTAATTCCTTCTTGAAAGAGAATTTTGATGCAAACACATTTCTAAGTTAACAATGTTTTCTCTCAAAATATAGAATGTCTTTTTCCATTGTCTTTGGCTACCAGTCTCTTTATTCTCTAGACCTATTAATTTCTCTTTGATATTTCTATTTTTTATCTTTATTCATTTACTTATGAGCACTATTGTCTTTGCTTCTTCAGACACACCTACTTCTTGGCTTCTCTAATTTTGTGCTTGTTGATCTTTACTTGTGGACTGGTTGGATAGTAGTAAGTCATGGAAACCTCCACGCATACTTTAGGGATATTTTTCTCCAGGTGGATTTGCATATGCTTCCTCTGGGCACCAGAGAATTCTTATCACATCAGTTTAGTCCCAACTGAGTAGCCTAGTGTAATATAGGTGTTCTGAGCTCAATTTCCACCTCACTGGTTGACCACGGCTCAGTATCCAGATCTCTGTGATGCTGCTGGCATCTACTTTCAGGGCAACCAAGCCATTTGTCTGCCTACCTCTTAGCACTTAACATTTTGCTTCTGCCTCTGTATACAGCTCACATTATTTTCTTTTTCATTTTCCCCCTCCCCCTTCCCTTTCCCCCTTTTCTGTTTTCCTTTCCTTCCTTTCTTCTGGACATCAGGGAACTTACAGATATCCTCTAACTCTTAAAATCCCAGTAATAAATGTGTTCCAGTTTTAAAGTTCTCTTATCCAAGATCTAATGGTTCAAGATAGGAAGGATCCCTCATATTACTTATATAACTTCTTGACAGTTCAAACTAAGGATAGATCATTTTATTTGATTCTATAATCTTCTCAATTGTTCCTTTGAAAAAGCTTTCTTCTATTTTTTTCTGCAAGAGATGAAGTAGCAGTAGTAGTAGTAGTAATAGTAGTAAAGCAGAAAGGGAGAGCAGAAAGGGAGGGGCATCCCGTATTTTTGTTTATTTATTTATTTTTTATTATTTTTTTATTTTTAACGTTTATTTATTATTGAGAGACAGAGACAGAGCATGGACATGGGAGGGGCAGAGACAAGGGGAGACACAGAATCCAAAGCAGGCTCCAGGCTCTGAGCTGTCAGCACAGAGCCCGACACGGGGCTCGAACCCACAAATCCCGAGATCATGACCTGAGCTAAAGTCCGATGTTTAAGCGACTGACCCGCCTAGGCGCCCCTATCCTGTATTTTAATCAGTTCTTTAACTGCAAATAATTCATGGGGAGCAGGTACCAGAGGAAGTATTGATAAAAGCTTGTGTCTGAGCAGAGAGTTAGAATGGACACTCCTCTGAAAGAAGATCACCATTAAAAGAAACAATCAAACATAAAATTATGATTAGCACTTGTTGTGAATTCCTTAATTTCTATGCTCTAAACTATTCTCCTGGGTGTTCCTCAAACTCCTTTTTGGTACTGAAATCCATGCACTTGGTCTTTCAACCTGTAAACTTCAGTGTCCTTTAATACCATGTCCAGTTTTATTGTTTGTTCTTTGACCCTGAATGTGTGTGGATTTTTATTTTATTAAAAAACTTTTAAAGTGTAGTTGACATACAGTGCTACATTAGTTTCTGGTATACAACGTAGTGATTCAACTTACCTATATGTTATTCATACCATGTCCTGTTGATGCTTCCTTCTTTCCATCTCCCTGCTCATTTATTTATTCTCCATATTCAAGTTTAGTCATCTCTGATTCACCAGGACAGTCACAACTTAGTCTGCCTGCCTCCCATCTAAAGAAATCACTTACTGATTTTTTCCCCTCAGGTTCAAATATGATCATGTTGCTGTGCTATTTATTTTATGTCTTTAGTGTTCTTTACTAGTATCTCAGTCTTAGCTCTCTCTTGTCTCCATCTTTGTCCTCCTTATTCTTACACTCACATACCACACTAGATGCAACTATTTCCCAAAATACCACTGATACATGTCTGTGTGTCACAGATTTTATTAAATTTTTTTGAGGTTGCAATGAAGTGATAATATCACAGTGTACCACAGAAAATAATTTATATCATATGGTAGAAATCCATATTCCCAAACACCAGACTATTCCCTGGGATCTTTCCCTTTTGTAATCAAATCTGTCAAAGGATTTGTCTAAATAAAGAGTACTTTGCCTTGGGGAGCAATCTTCCGTCTCCTAGAGGGCAGACATGGTTTTCAGCAGTACTTTTTTTCCTCTGAAATTATGGAATATGGAAAGTTTCTTCTCTGCTACTTCTCTCATCCTTTCTCACACACCACACCGTACTTCAAATCATTCTTCTTTTGCCTGTTCGAGAACGGCCTGTGGACTGAATGCCCTTATTCCTCCTCCTAGTCTGGTGAAAGTCATCCCTTGGCAGGTGCCTTGGAATGTTTAACACCACCTTTGTAACACTTCTCTTTCTCATGAATACCCATGTTCCTTAAAGATAGATATTGCTTCCTGGTACCATGCAATACAATAGCTGGAGCAGAGTAGGTATTTTATACTCTTTTGCAGAATAAATGATTTTTGCTTTCCTTAAATTCCTCCAAAGATATATAAGTCGAATTAATACTGCCCTCAGAATAGCATGAGAAGACTCACTTTATTAGCATAATAAAATTTATGCAATCATGAGAAAGTATTATAAAATATCACAAGCACAAGAACACTAAAATATATTTATAAATGCCAGCCCTTTACAATCATTATCACTAACCTTCACAATAACTCTGAGAAGTGTGGGTATTAATATCCTGATTTTGCAGATGAGCAAATTAGTATCAGATGTATTAAATTGCTAAAAGATGAATTATTTAGAGTTTATGTTAGGATATGGCCTCCTGGAAGAGGGTCTTTTTGATCACAAATCACAATCTTTAAAAAATATTCCTGAATTTACTGTATATCACTTTTTCTTATCTGATTAAGGCTTCAAGAATTCTGGGAGTTTCAAGTGCTATAGTAAGACTTTTATGGTTGACTGGCACAGGGTTGGAGATACCAGTGTCTTATTAAACTTCAGGTAAACAAAACAAAGATGAGGCAGAGCAACCATTTTCAAAAGATGGGAAGGGAATTCTGGTTCCCTGATGATCGATGCCCAGGGTTGAATGTCAGTCTCTGGGTTTCCTACTGCAATATTATTCTCTGCATGATGTTCTTCAGTGTCTTGGCCAATCAGGTTTATAATTGTACAGAGGAACTGATGTACCTGCCACTTCAGTGAAAACATTATTTCCCAATCTGAGAAATTTGCAGGAGTGACACTGCTTTTTTGAGGATTATCTAAAATTGTCACTTCATTGCCTATATACTTTCATGCCACCTCATTCAAATTTGCTCTGTCTTAATTGCCTATAAAATTTATGGTTAAGAGGGGAAAAGAGGATCTTTCAGTTAAAACAAACCTTTGCCTCAAATCCTGTATGCTTCTGCAGAGTATAAAAGGACCAGTAAGCTTGAGGAACATTGAATAGAGGTAGGTCAGGCAGATTTTTTTAATATATTCAACAAATACTAAGTAACCTATAACAAATACTTGGTAAGGCCCTGAGAAAATAGGGAATATGCAATGTGGGGGGGCATTATTCTTGCTCTGAATGAGCACATAGACAAATGGAAAGAGCTTAATGGGTAATTAAAATACAGGTTTACAGTCACTTTGTGAGTATGGCATGTAGGAGCGAGATGTCTGATTCCCACTGCAAGAGACCTTCCCCAGGCTTGGAGGGTCTATGATGCCTTCCATGAGGTAGTGCTATCTCACCTGAGCACCTCCACAGAGAACTACAAGGAAGAGCATTGTATGAGGAAGATCATGTACGCACATGTGAAAGGTTAATGGCAAGAGATTATGTTAGTTTCAGAAAAATGGAATATTCAGTATGCCTGAGATATGATTGAAGAGCAATTGTGGTCAAGATCAATATACAAAACAAAGGAGGGGTCAGGAGTGAAGAAGAACATTAGAAAAGTTGCCCCTTGGTGAAGGGTGGAGGGGCAATTCCAATACTCATTGCTATCTAATATTATTTACTATTTGAGATCTGAGTCTTTTGTTACCTGTTTTTTTTTTCCCAGAGTCTCCCATTAAAATGCAAATGTAGTTGAAAAGTGTATTAATCAAAACCCCTTTACAAGCTGAGAACTTAGTGGATTTTAGAATAGCTGAGGAGTGTAGGTGGAAAATTGCCAAAGGAAACTTCACCCATTCTACAATTTGCTGCAGGCCACCTCTCCTTGTAATTATCATACCCCCCTTCTACTCCCTAGGAGGGCCTGTATTAATGCTTCAGTGCCAAGACCTTAAGGCAGGGGCTTCCAGGCTGGCTGGAAGCAAACAGCAGAGAAAATGTCATAAGCACATCCTCAATAGATTTCCACCAGTTTCTGCAGACTCTGAGATGTGATTCCAAAGTTTTCTGGGTATGCATCCAACTCTGGCCTTCTGAGATTCACCCATCACCAGTCTTTAATCCTTTCAAATGTTTGAAAATGATAATCATATCCCTGTTCCCTTGAGCTGTGAAGATTGCATTTTACTTGGTTCTTTCGTAAATCAATCTCTTCTGACACATAGGCGATGCCTTTGCAACAGATTTACAATTGTATTGTTAATTTAGGACAAGATCAGTGTATACACATTACTTTAAGAAAAAAAATCTAAATGGATAGGCAGGAAGAATAAGTACATCATATAAATACAAAATCATAGATTCTGGATATCTATATTGCTCCTTCATGTATACCTCTTAACTGCAGAGATACAATAGAAAACTCAAGATGGGATGTATAATTAGTTCACATTAATTCTCAGTATCCACTGTATTCCTTATTTCATGGTTTTCAACAGCTTTTCCAGCTGCCTGTATGGAATTCTGAGCCTAAAGATACACACTTTTTCTGGAAAGGAAGGAATGCTTAATAGGACTTAACAGGCAGGTAGTAGAAGGGGGGGGGGTGTAGATAAAAGGATAGGAAAGAAGGATGCTGAGTGGGTGGCTTTTGCACATGTTTAAACAGTGCCCGTAGGGACCCCATGAATATGACTTGATCATAATTCATTCTGTCCCTATCCAGCCACCTTCCTTTCTTCCTTTTATGCTAATGACTGGTATGATTCATAATAGGACCAGGAGAATTTAAGGAGGAATCTAAAATATCTGTTTAGGGATGCCTGGGTGGCTCGGTTGGTTAAGCATCCAACTCTTGATTTCAGCTCAGTTCATGATTTCACAGTGGGCGAGATGGACCCCCCTGCATTGGGCTTTGCACTGACAGTGTGAAGCTTGCTTGGGACTCACTCTCTCCATCTTTCTCAGGCCCTCCCCTGTTCACATTCTCTCTCAAACATTAAAAAGAATCCATTTATGAGTTAGACAAATCTGAGTTTAGTCTTCAGATGGCTATTTTTTCTTCAGACTTGATATATATATGTCCAGGATACTGGAAGAGAACCTGAAATTAGAGCAGAATTTTTATGTATTTTATTTATTTGAAACATTTGGCATTGTAGTAGAGATCATTAAGACTCATTATACTTGGGGCACCTGGGGGGTTCAGTTGGTTAAGCGTCCAACTGCAGCTCAGGTCATGATCTCGCAGTCCATGGGTTCCAGCCCCATGTCAGGCTCTGTGCTCACAGCTCAGAGCCTGGAGCCTGCTTCAGATTTTGTGACCCCCTCTGTATCTGCCCCTCCCCCTTGTAATCTGTCTTTCTCTCTCTCTCTCTCAAAAATAAATAAACATTAAAAATATTTTTAAAAAGAACACACTATACTGAAAAAGATATCTGTTTGGGAAAAGTAAAATAATCTAAGTACACATTTTTACACATACAAGGAATGTAATTTCCAGATCCAAATTATTTTGACTCTCCCCCATTCTCCTTTCCAAAGCCTTTTTTGCCAGACAAGATCTATGCCTTTGGCTGTTGACTTGATGAAATGAACCAGATAATTGCCAAATTTTTACTTTATTATGTGTCCATGTAGACACAGCCTAATTGGACCATATAATGAAATGTTTAAATATATCCATACATTTTGCACGAAATGAAACCCCACGCCAATCCTCCTCCTAGAACTTGGTCACTAGGGTATTTAAGGATGCACAACTGCAGCTGATGCAGAAGTTCTTTCCCAGATGTTCAATTTGACCTGGGGCAGCTCAATCAAAGTTTGTAAGGTTTCCAACATTCCTAGTGGGAATTTTCGAAAAGGAGGCATATGGATTATTCTGGCAAGTGGATATGCAGACAGAAACTCATGTGCAGTGACTCCAGAACTTGAAATCTCCCTGAGAGCAAGTCAAATAATAACATTATTTGTAACAATAATATTAATAAATAATGGAGCGAGCAGTGTTTATGCTTTTCAGGGAAGTGAATCAACAGTCCCAAAGCAATGGGAGTGAAGGAAGTGAGGGTCCCAGCTGAGAGAGCAGAGACACAGAAAGGAGATAGAAAATATAGAAGGAGCTAAAGCCTCATGCATAGCGACTATATGGTAAGGATAGGTAGGCAGAGGTTCAAGGGCAACTCCTCCCTCAAAGATAAATGCCTACATCCCAAGTCAGCTTAATTCCATGTCTTGATGCCAAGATGTCTAAGCTGTGAGGGAAACAAACTCATTTTTATTTTAAAGCTATTAAATTCAAACCAACAGATACTGAGAGTTTATCATGTGGTTAGTTGTGTCCTGGGCACTCTGAAGGAAGGCAGGAATTTAGACCCACTTTTAAAATTAAATGGTTGTGAGATTATGCAAGGAATTTGATTTTAGTCCCATTTTGTTCATCTGTAAAAACAGAGGTATTAAACTTCCATATTTATTTCTTTGATAAAGAAACCATATATGTATACACACATACATACGTACTGTACTCCAGAAGGCTAACCTAATTGTAGGTTAAGATATGTGCAAACATTTAATTATCAGCAAAAACAATGATCCTGTGCACAATTAAATATGGTGTTATAATGTAGGCAGTGCAATTATTCTAAGAGAGTTCAATGATGGTTAAAAAGGATTTTAGGAGGTTTCCTGAAGGGTGAAGTTTGACCTGAGCTTGGAAGAGCTTATTAGCTTGGGAGGATTGCAGGAGAGTATTCTCCTCAAGTTGAAAATAGCGAAATGTGAATCAGTGGTACTAGAAGGATGACCAGTTGAACCTGGGTCACAGAAGAATTGTGCTGAGTATGAAAGACTAGAGCAACGGGAAATATGACTGTATGAGGAAGGCAGAATGACAGACTTTAAATAGGCACCAAGAACTCTCACTCCCATTTCACAATGGCGGAGTGTAATGACCTGATTTTTAAATTCACGAATAGTCTTCACTCGTTGACACTGCCACCCACTCAAAGGCTTCAACCACCACCTTCCTCCTCTTGCTAGGAATCCCTTGATATGTGAGTCATACACTGAAGAGTTACGCAGTTTCTTTCTTCTCCCCTCAATTCAGGCTATGTCAAAGTATGGCTACAGGGGCTGGAGTGGGGCAGGGGAAGGTGGTTACCTTGGGAGCTTAGGAAGAAGCGCTGGGATGTGTACTTGAGAACTCTCTATGGTTCAAATATGAGTAAGAAAATCTGCCATGTCCACAGAGTATAGATAAAACTGAACATGGAATCAAAGTCAAAAAGTTGGAAGTGAGACTGGTAAACGGACAGAGCAGACAGGTTAAATGAATGGAAAAGCAGAAAGAAGGCATCTGAGACATGTGCTATGGATTGGGTTAAAAACTAAAATACGTGCCTTCACTAGGAACTAGCCATGTATTCAAAGGGAGAATGAAATCTTTACAAGTTTCTCCTGATAATCAGATATTGTGATATATATGGTAATATATACTTAATTTTTAAGGAGTATTTACATAGCATTCTCATCTTCTTGAACTCTTTGGAACTGTGAAACCATGTTCTCTTTTCTTTTTTTGCCTCCCTAAACAATATGGTCCCTTTGCTGGCCCCTGTCCCTCTCCTGCTTCTGAAATGCTGGCATTCAATAAGGCTGAAATATAGGGGTTGCAAAGAAAGAAGCCACGTCACTCATCAGGTAGAATTATTTATCCTTTGTGTTTTCATTTTATCAAGTACAAGGCTCTTATCTACTACATATCACTTTACTTGCCAGCACTTGTTTCAGTGTATATCTACTTCCCTCAGTTCTGAATTCCTTGAAGGCATGGGCCGTTGCTGACAGGAAGAATGAATATTTCCATGGATTAAATTAATGAATACATGAATCAACAAAGGATTGTCTCCACCCAAGTAGTATAGAGGGGTGTGTCGAGGATATATTTGAAACATAGCCCAGTAACTTAATTCTCTTCAGATTTTCCTTTTTGCCTCATTTCTCTATCTGTATGATTCATCTATGCTTTCATCCTATTATAGGCCACCATCATCTCTTGTCAGAACATCTAAAATCATTCTCTGAATCTATTCTTGATTGTATCCAATCCATTCTGACAGTGTAGATAGAGATTGTTTTTAAAAACAAGTCTGTTTTTGCCAAATTCCCACACTACCACAGCATTAAAACCTGCAAATAATCTCCACTATTCTTAGAATGAAATTAATAATTCTTACCACAATTTAAAAGATTTTGGAGAGCAACCCATTAGTGAACCATAATATGTTTTAAAAGCAACAGGGAAAAAGGAATAGAAAACACGAAGGAACATCATCCATATTTAGGGTAATTATTAAGCACACACATGCGCATGGATATGGGCTTTCAACATAAAATGTAATTTTTACTTTGGATTATAATTTAGTGATCATAAAACCCTGGCCTCTACTCATCTTGCCATTTTTATTTCCTGCTCTCCTTTGTCTCTTGCTAACCACACTGGTCTTCGCTTGGAAGTTATCTTTTCCATCTTTTCTATCTCAAGGACTTTGTACATTATCCCTGAAAAGCTCTTCTTCAGTCTCTTTACGTCCCTAAATTATCCTCTAATCCATAGTTTAAAGAAAACTTCAGGGAAAATTTCTCAGCTTTAAGATGAGATTAGTTCTCCCTTTTGTATATTATCCTCACAGCCTAAGTGTTTGTTTCCCTAACATGAATTCTTTGTCCCAGTCCGTTATTTATTCAACAATATATAATTATTGTGAAGCAATTATCGGCATCAGCCTTTAGTCGTCAAGTTTTAGTACCGAAAAAATGACTGTGTTAGAAATTTCAGCATACTATTATGCTAAGCAAAGTAAGTCAGAGAAAGACGAATACCATATGATTTCACTCATATATCAAATTTAAGAAACGAAACAGATGAACATATGGGAAGGGAAAAAAAGAGAGAGGGAAGCAAACCACAAGAGACTCTTAGTGAGAACAGAGTGAGAACAGAGAACAAACTGAGGGATGGTGGAAGGAGGTGGGCAAGGGATGGGCTAAATGGGTGATAGGTATTAAGGAGGGCACTTGTGATGAGCACTGAGAGTTATATGTAAGTGATAAATCACTAAGTTATACTCCTGAAACCAGTATTACACTATATGTTAACTAACTAGAATTTAAATAAAAATTTGAAGAAAAAAATTCAGGATATATTTTTTTGTCATGGGGCTTGGTTTACATATGGGATAATAAATTTTGGAAAGTTCAATAGTTATGGATTAATTTCTTCTATTTTATCAAATTAGCCATTTCTAGCAGAGACTGCTTTCTGTTTCTCTGTTTAAGAAGCTCTATTTTGTCTTTCTGATTTCGTTCTGAGTTCATCTATTCTCTCCTTTAAGCTCTTCTGGGGAATGTGTCTAATAACACATTCTTTTTTGTTTCTTGTGTCACAATTCTTTGGACTTAATTCATGAATCCATCAATGAAAAATATCCATTTTCTGAAACAACAAGTATTTAATACACATTAGTTGCAGAGTGGTAGATGAAGCTACTTTAATAGAAATGTCCCAAAATTAGTGATTAAGAAAACAACAGAGAAGTTGATTTCTTTTTCACATAACAGTAGAAGGTGAGGATTTCAGGATGTCAGTGGCTCAAATCTAGGGGCCTAAGCTGATGGAAATTTTATCTTTAACATTTAGTCTCCAAAGTTACTGTGCTCATTGGCATACCCACTAGCTTAGAGGGAAAAGACAGGAAGTTCAGGATCAGAAAACTCATCTTAAATGAAGGGGAAGTTCACATCTCATACCGTATTTGCTCATATTCCATTGATGATAATTTGATCATATGAAAGAGGGACTCAGAATCCCAGGTGCAAGTAGAGTTACCATGTTCCATCTTTAACTGTGTTGTTGTGTTACTGTGGAAGAAGGGGAAAGCAGATATAGAGACAATTATCAGTCTCTATTATACTGAATTGGAAAAAGGCATGTGAAATGTAAAGAAAAAAATGGATGTTGGAGACTGTAAATAAGATTTTTTTATTAAAAAAATTTTTTTATGTTTATTTATTTCTTGAGAGAGAGACAGAGTGTGAGTGGGGGAGGGACAGAGAGAGAGGGAGACACAGAATCCAAAGCAGGCTCCAGCCTCCAAGCTGTCAGCACAGAGCCCGATGCGGGGCTTGAACTCACAAACTGCGAGATCATGACCTGAGCCGAAGTCGGCCGCTTAACCAACTGAGCCACCCAGGCACCCCTGTAACTAAGATATTTAAATGTAGTAGGATAGGGCAAACTAGTAGAGAAATACCTATAATACTGTGACATGACTTTGTAAGTGGTAACTGGGAGTCATAAATGTTATGGAATTTACGGAAGTGAGAAGAGTTGTAGATTGTGTGTCTGTAAGCTTTCAGGATATTGGTAAGAAGCGAGAAGAGTCTTGAAGAGTGACTGAGGCTTCAGCAGATGAAAGTAATTGTCAGAAATGTACGTTTTTCTCCAAGTTCTCTGTTGCTTAGTTTTTCTGTTGTAAATATAAATTTCTTACCCTCTTTAAAATCTAAAGCCACATACATAACAACATAGTATTTAAGGAAATGGTAGTTAATTCATTATAGCTGCCCAGTGTCCTATATTTTAAGTTTTGTGGGAAACACATTTTTTTTTCACGGAATTGAATTCATTGAAAATCACCCCTTTTGGGAATCTAAAATATGTTTAGTTTTTTTTTTTAATTTATAATGTTTATTTATTTTTGAGAGAGAGAGAGAGAGAGAGCATGAGCAGGGGAGGGGCAGAGAGAGAGGGAGTCACAGAATCCAAAGCAGGCTCCAGGCTCCGAGCTGTCAGCACAGAGCCTGATGCGGGGCTCGAACCTGTGAACAATGAGATCATGACCTAAGCAGAAGTCAGACACTCAACCGACTGAACCACCCAGGTGCCCTAAAATATGTTTATTAATATAATGGGAAAATATAAGTTCATCCTTGGGATATGATTTCATCTAAATGAAATCATTGGATCAATAGTTCTAAATAAATTGGCATGTGAGTTGAGTCAAAAGCTGCTTGTGGGCCCTGAGCCTGTAGATATTAGTCAAAAATCAGAAGAGGTCAGAAGGCTTCGAGAGAAACCTGCTGTTCATTATGGCCAGGTCAGAGATGATGCCATTACCTCATATTGCCTCCAAGGTGACATGGAAAATGTCTACTTTGTCATGAATTTGTTCAGGGTCATGTATAATGCAGTGCTTATAGTAGTGGATATCCACAGCCTCATGTGCAAATATGTGATTAGTTAATATATTGAAGAGAAACTAAGGGGAACTATCACATTGTCAGTTGCAAAGAAAGAAACATTTTTTCCCCTCATGCTTCAATCAACTAAATATTCATTCTCTTACAGAATATTAGAGTCATCCTTTTGACTTCCTACAGAAATTTAGACAATAGATGTGACAAACAGATTGACTTCTATTTCTTAAAATCTAAACAGGTCTAACCTTTCAGGGGTCTGAGATGTTACCTGGCACAGCTGGGTTTCTGTCAATCTTTCTTGCCCATCTGCTGCCCTTCTAACCCAATCCTCCACCCCCAACTGGTATTTCAAAGGCATAATGTTTTCAAATTCTCACCATGTTTAAAATGACCACAGTAGGTAAGAGCATACCACCTGGTTCCTGACTCAACAGAAGGTAAGGAGACACTGTTGTTAGCTACTCGGTTAAAAACGGTGAACTTTATCATCTAGTTCACAATTCATATGCTTTTCCTCAAACATTTCAAGGCCTAAATTACCTCTCAAAGCAGCTCACAGCTTTTGATAATGATGTAGATTTTATTAGATTAATCTTAGCCTCTTCCTCTTGACCCCTTCCTTGATTTTTCTTCTCTGATCTTCATTTTGTCCCTGCTAGTTTCTTCAATATAAAATTCTGTGACATTACTTAATATGGGATATAGTAAAATGCATGTATGCCATTCACAGATGTATTTGTGGTCAGTCTTCAGTAAATAGCAGTATACTTTGTTAACCATTTGAAAATCTGTGTTGTATTACGTTAATTGACAAATTAAAACAAGCTATTGATATTAGTTGAGATAGTAGCTAAGGTTTGTGAGAAAGAAAGGAAGTCAGGAATACAGTGTTTGAAATAGAAGTTTCTTTCTCCATTGTGTAGTAATCAAGTTATATTCCACAAGTCCAGGGTTGGCAGTAGTACTGTCATTCTTAACAAGTGTTTCCTACATGTGGAAATTCTCCAGGTCTTACCCTTTTTGAGCAGCTGGTAGGAAAGCAGAACCAGGAGAGCACCCAACCACCCCCTCCCCACCTCCAGAGAAAGAGCTGGAACTGGCATACATCAATTTTCTTAATCTCATTGGCCAGAACTTGGTCACGTGGCCATGATTGGCAGAAAAGGAGGCTGGGGAATGTAATTTTTAGCTATATCGTCATGTACTTGGCTAAATGCTATTACTATAAATTAATTAGAGAATGGATATTAAGCTAGAACTAGTCGTCTTCCACATATTCTTTTTGTGCTGGAAATATCTAAGAGCCAGGGTTTTACCAAGGCCATTAGCGTCCTTTTGTTATACATACCAAAAAAAGTTTATGCAGGAGTAAATGCTTTTGGATTCACCACCTCTCTGAGCTGAGGTCAGAGGTTTCTGCCAGGAATGCAAGATCCTTTAAGGTGTTGCCTGTGGACCAATTCTCTATAATGTTTTGTGCTCTCCAGATAAAGCAATGTGCCATCAAAGTCAAGCTCTAATTTACTCATTTTTTTTTTCTGATATGCTACACCTGAATAATACTTATCAGAATTAAAAAAAAAAACAGTTGTGCATCATTTTCATGAAAAAGCCTACCCATTTATCCTAATATTTATATTTCCATTAAAGTTTAACATCTCCTTTTACTTTAAAATCCCTGGGTTGGCTTTTTACATGTACTCTTCTCTCCATGCTGAAGAGTTAGTCTGTGATAATCTGCACACATTTTTCTAAATCCTCATTTTACCCAAGGATTTCTGATATAACAAAGACTGAATAAGCTACCTTTAATTGGCATTTGTTATGTATTGAAACTGTTCCATTTTATATATATAAAATATATATATTTTGGATTTATGAAATGTTTGGCTTTATGAAATGTATTCTTTAGTTAGAAAAACAGAATCCACTTTCATTAAGCTATTAACATGAAAATATAGCACATGATTAAGGGGCAAACATTATGTTATGGGCAATAAATGCTTTAAGGTATTAGAAAAGGAGTCCTAAAAAGCAAACTCCATATTTTACTTTGAACCCTGTAGTTACACAATAAACGTTTGTTGAATGCGTCAGCATTTTTGATCCTGAGTCAGGGCATTACAATGCTTGTCCCAAGATTGAATGGACATGAAAGAAGGATTGGGGTCAAATTCAGTAAGGAAAGTATAAAAACTAGGTCCATATTAAATGAGAGATCAGAAAGACTCCATTAGGCCAAACTAACCGATTCCAAAAAATTTCTTTTGGACATTATTCTATAGTTAGAGTCTACTATTTTGCCCAGGTTTCCAGAGCTGCTAACTTCTCTGCGCAGTGGTCTTTGGTCTAGATTAAGAAGTGGGGAGAGGGTGAAGGCATTCCTTACCAAATGCACACTAGCTTATATTAAGGTATGTGTGGTCACTTGTGAATCTTAAAAACCCTCATGGTAGAAAACTCTAGGTCTATAGAAGGAAGGCACTAAATTTGGGGGTAAAAGCATTTGATCTATGTGGCCTCAGAGTGCCATGTCAGTGGAACACATTAACTTCTTCCAGTGCACTCAATTGCCCTGTCCTTCACAACTGCATCACTATGCTGAAAAATGTGATTTTCATAGAAATGTTCAATTTTGCAGCTTAGAGACTTTGTGAAGGGGAAAAATATCATTTCTGCACTTAAACTGCTCCTTAAATTGCTCACTTCAGAAAGTTAAAATTGGCCCCAAATATAATGATACTGGATCAACATATGTTGGGATATTTTTAACCCTTTCATCTTTAGTTAACTCTGCTGTCCTTTGACTGTCTACCTCAGGTCAAACATCCAAAGCAGAAAGAAATAAAGCCCTTCAAACTTCTAACTTTTCCACCCTGCCCCCCAAACAGTTCTAAGTACCTGGATAGTATAAATGCCCAGATTTCAGTTTTTTGTCTTTTTTTTTTTTTTTTTTTTTGGCTACTTGAAGATAAGTAACATTTTTGACACTGAATTCTACACATTAAGACTACACAAGACCATGGAAATCTTCCCATAATAGAGTCTGCTTTTAGCCCGATATCATTCATCAACCCCCTTCTCCCCACACACATACACCAATGAGTCCTGACTTCATTTTCTTTCTTAGTTGGCTTGTTTACAAGCCATTTCTAAAACAGCTTTCTTTTCTGTGGTCTGAAGGCTAGGATAAAGCAGTAAGGTTTTAGTCATACATATTCAAAAGAGAAGTTGCAGGAGTCTTCATGTCAGAAGATAAGGCTGTATATTTATTTTTCTAAAAATCATTGAGTGGTTTCTGAAGTTCTCTTTGACAGTTTATCTATCATGGTTCCTCTATTGAATATTCTAACACTGTGCCTATTTAATCTTCTGATGTAAACAAAAGTTTAGTTTTTTCCATCTCCTTCACTATCTGACAAAAATTTGAGACTGAATTTTGATTTATCTGTGAAAACCAACTATCCAAACTAATGAAAATACCCCCCCATAAGCAAAA
This sequence comes from Felis catus, assembly GCF_018350175.1. Lineage (NCBI taxonomy): Eukaryota > Metazoa > Chordata > Mammalia > Carnivora > Felidae > Felis > Felis catus. Next base: position 61,382,673 of record NC_058379.1, on the reverse strand, counting down.
TGCCTATAGCATAATTCTGTTTATTCTAGATTCTTTTACTTATCTGTCTGACTTTCTTTTTATCATGATCAATTTAACAAGTATTTAATACTCACTATAAATAAATCCATTGTATGGCACTATGGGGAGAAACAAAAGGGAAAAGAAAACAGTCTGTTTCCAAGTGAGTTTTGCTGTCTCCTGGGATGGATTAGCCACCTTTTTCTTTCCATATTTGTCTTATTAATATTACTTATATTAAAATTCTATGCTGACAAAATCCTATCCTCTCCATCATCCCTTTCTCCATTCACATCAGTAAGCATTTGTTCACAATACATTATTATTATTATTTGCAATAGGGATGAAAAGAAATACTAGATACAGTTCCTGTCTTTAAGTAGTTTGAATGTAATAGGAGGAAAAAACCCATTTGTTTGTTTGTTTGTTTGTTTATCATTTCTAAATTATAGAATCAATTATTTAGTTGAAGTTCCCAAACTTCTGGTTGTAAGAATTCCCCAGTGTACTTTATCAAAATACTTTCCTGAGCCCTTCTGAGCTGGAAGTAATTTCTCATCTTTAATGTTCAGGTGAAGCTGCTGGTTCATCTGTGAACTTTGAGTACCAAGGCCTGAGGACATAATGCATCTAATTTTATGAGGAAAGGATCTGATAAACTGTATTTTTTATGAGGACCCTGAGTTTGATCATGCTAGGTTTTGTAACACTGATTTCATTTTTACAAGTGAGAGAAAAAAAGTACAGATGACTAAATCAGTATTTCCCAAAGCTAACTATTGATCAAGATGGCCTTTCAAAAACCCTTACTTTTCCCTACTGGATAATATCTTAATGGAAGGTGGCCTGGGCATTGCACATTTGAAAAGCTACCCAGATGATTTTTATGCACAATCAGGTTAGGCATCTCTGCTCTAGCATTTACCCATATTTATTACAGCAAGTTAGAGTTTGAGCTGATGTCTTTTTCTCATAGAGAGGTAGGATGTTAGAATGATTGGAGCCCATGGAGTGAAGTGTGAATCTGAATCATCACTCAGTTTTATAACCTCTGCTAAACGTGGTAGTCACTGTGCTATTCTCCTTGCAGGCACAGAATAGAATTGCATTTCCTGGCCTTATGTTGTTGGGTTGGGCCAAGTGACAAGTTCTTTTCGTAGGGGAAGGAGAAAGGTGAAAGTGAAATGTCAAAGTCTTTTTCTAACATGTGAGTGTGCCTGAGGGGTGAGATTTAGAGTACATTGACCCCTTTATTTCACCTAGCGTGTTAATAAACCTTTGGTTTAAAAAAAAGTATGGCAGTTTATTTGAAAGAAGTGAGCTAAACTGTTTTGCATGATCGAGTAAGAGGGGCTGATTTGGAAAGCAGCAGTCATGAGCCAAAGAAGAGGGACTCCACTAAACTGAGGTGAAAGGAGGGTCCAGGGGTAAAGGAATAGGGGTGGGTAGTGAGAAAGAAACATCTAGGAAAGAGGAAATTACCTGAAAAGCTGAAAAAGAATGGTGACCCAACTGGCAGGTAAAGGATATTTAAAAAGAGGATGGTTATTATCCAGTTTTAGTAATTTACATATCTGCCATATGACATATAGTAGAGGTGCGTTAACTACAATATCTTTGCAAAATTGAAGGAAGGAAAAATTATCTTTGATGCTTCATCCCCCCCCCCCCCCCCCCCCCCCGTAAACTCCTATCCATTATCACCTTTAGACCTACCTCTTCTGCTTTTCACTGTTCTTGGGACAAAGATCTATAAGATATTCTGGGTTTCCTTTTTGTTTCTCTTACTTGATTTCCTATTGATTCCAGCTCATCTCTTTTTCGCTGTTGATGATATTTTGTGTTACTTCTCCAAGGGCATTTTCATATTGGAAATTAATAAAACAGCAAATATTAGTAGAAAATATTTATATGGATCTCTAGGGGTGACATTATTGGGACTGTGACAGGTAAGACAGATTGTTACTTTGGCCTGGGAAAATATAATACAAGAATATCTAATAAATACTGTGATAATTGAACTATTATAAGGGCCAAGCTAGAATACATGGAAGAGGGAGAGAATGCTCTGTTTGAAGCATATTTCAGAGTTTATCATATGTAAACTTCTCAACAAACTGTGAACCTGTGAGCTAGGTATTTTATCACCAATCTTATACATCAAAACCAATAAACCAACAGCAAATTGAAGAGAGGAGTACGAATTTTCTATACTACATGCCAATATCAGTAAATGGTGGAGTCTAGACCCAGCTCTTGACTGTAAGATTCTGAAGATGAGTCATTTTTCATTCTATCTCAACTCATGCAAATTTTCAGAAATGGAAATCTTTGGTCTGTTTTGTAGCCAGAAGGCATATCCAGAAACATGGATAGAATTTTAAAAGATGAAGATTTTACTAAATTTTTTTAAGCACAAGACTATCTAATAATGGAATAGGTTGCCTCAGAAGTTTAATTTCTGCCATACTGAAAGGGTTCAAAGGGAAGATGGATGACAGTCAGCCTGGGATATTGCAGAAAGGACTCCTTCTCTTGTCTGAAGTTGGATGAGATGTCAGCCCAAATCCTTTCTAAATCCCCAATTCTATGCCTCTAGGGCCCTAAATGCTTTGTATTGTGGAACAGAATATAAATAAGTCAAGAGAAGTGATCAACCAACAGATACTTATTACATTTCTACAGTGTGCAAGGCACCAGGATTCTCATTTCAAACCATCAAGATAGCTGATTTTCCTACTTACTCCCTGATCTCTGAGAGTGTGAATCAGGCTTGGTGTCAGGAAGGAAGTAACCAAGAGAAAAAGGACTGGAAAAAAAAAAGCCAAATGTTAACTTCTCACCATTTGCTCAAGTCTGTCTCTTTCTGAGCATCTTCTTAAAGTTCTATGTTGACCTCTCCCCCTCCCCTGGGTGTCAGAATGTGGGGGAAGAATCCTGCTGATTGACTCATGAAACACATTACCAGAAGCTCTCTATTTTAATAGTTAAGGCCACGGAAGCAATTTGTACTTTACTTAGAAGTTTATTGCATTTTGATAATTGCTTTTCCCCTTGAACTGTAGAGTTTTAAAATATAATTTTTGACTGACTATAAAAAGGAAAAAAATCCATATAACTTTAAGAGCATTTTCAAAGCTTTTAAAGTCTCCACTAAACTAAAGCAGCCCAAAGTTACCTTGTTGAGTTGTTTCAAGTTAGCATCATAATCATTTTTTTTAACCCTCTGACATCCAAAACACCGAGAGAAAAAGAAACCACAGAGATATTCTCTCTTATAGAGAATTCCGTTCAGGAACGTTTCTGAAGGACACAATGAAGGGAAGAGAATATCAAATAGCTGGTCAGTGAGTTTGGCAGGACTCTGTTTGTATGCATACAAATAAACAATGAGTCTGAAGTATTCAAACTCAGAGCTCAGTAGTTAAACAGTGTCAGTGAAATTAACTCAAAGGATAAATATTCCTATGAATGGTCATTTTCCAACTGTGAACATCCATATTGGCTATTAGTCAATGGTCTATGCTGGTTTATAAATGTAAAAATAGTGACTTACACAGACCAATCTCTTAGGAGTTACAAAACACTTTCACAAATCTTCCCATATATACTCTATATATTTGGGAAATATTTACTTTATCTAGATCCAGACGGATAACCAGGGTAATGATTGTTTAAGACACTATCTGCCATTTGAAAATGTTTCCTTGGGTTGCTTTTGAATTTTTCCACTTCCCTGTAGCTATGTTTGTATTAGACTTAGATTTAATTAAATTAGCTATTTGGTTTCAACACGGTGGAGCAGCTATTCACAAGTGTTGGTTAGCCAGAGATCTGAAAATCAACAGAACATCTACGTATTTATAATAATGCATATTCAGTAAACTATGTTCACACTTTATTTATCACAACGGCCTTTAAGAGTATTATAACTTCTGTTTTCTAGAAGAGGTCACCAAGTTACCACAAAGGTTTAGTGACTTGCCACTACCCCATCAGTAGATAGCATTAAAGCCAGAGTAGAAACCAGAATTGTTGATTTAAGATTTAAATTAGAAGTACCCATCTTGAGGCATGCCTGGGTTGCTCAGTCGGTTAAACATCCAAATCTTGGTTTTGGCTCAGGTCATGATCTCATGGTTCATGAGTTCGAGCACCACATTGAGCCCCGCATCAAGCCCCACATCAACCTCCATGCTGACAGTGCAGAGCCTGCTGAATATTCTCTCTCTCTCTCTCTCTCTCTCCCTCCCTCCCTCCCTCCCTCCCTCTCTCTCTCTCCCCCCCCCCCCCTCTCTTTCCCCCACCCAAATAAATAAATAAACTTAAAAGAAATATCCATCTTGACACCAGTGAGGCAAATTATCTGCCACCTTCTTATCACCATCAATAAACATGGAAATTTGTGATTTTGTAGAGGACAGTGCAGACACAGTGGGATAGAGAGTTTTCCACAAATGATTTATACTCAAGTTAAATAGATTATTTCTAGGAAGGGGCAATCCATGTAGGATTCTCATTTTAGATATATGTTTCCTTTTCTAGTGCACCAATACTGAGTTTATTATCCCATCTATGTAATAAATTCACAGATGATAGACCCATAATGGGTGATAGGGGAAATTAGGTTAAGAACAGCTCAATCTATCTAATATTCTATACTTTTCAAAGTGCGTTCAGTTATCGGTGGTATTTGATGAAACACACTAGTGAGGTTGACAAGGCAGAGATTTGTAGTGTTTGGCAATATCATTAGTTAAATGGCAGTGGTTACTTTGTAGAATTGAAAGCTTTGTGAATAACATATGCCCTTCTACATAAATGACCTAAAAAGTAATGATAATCCAGTTCAGAACACCAACAAATAGACTCTTCAATTAAATCATGTTACCTGCACATATCTTCAGGGTGTGCTATCTTTGGGTTAAAGATGAGGAAACAAATGCAGTTAGAAAACTAGACTTGGTTACTCAGACAGTTAGTGCAGAACCAGCAATAGATTGAAGCTAAGATAACAATGGACAACCACACTTCATTGTGTCCCCCACAGTCTCTTTCAGAGGAAACTTTGCTAGCTGAGCCATGAATCCATTCGTGGCGGCTCTTCCTGTAATTTTCGATGAGGAACCATATCCTAGTGGTGTAAGTATAAAGTGCTTTTTTTTTTTTTCCCTGTGAGTTTTGTGGAAGCTTTTTCCCTCTTTGCCTCACAAGGTTGTTCAATATTGTATTGGGAAGCACTTTGAACTCCTAGGAAGATAAGTGCTATTTAATTGCAAAGTGTTATTAGTCCTATGACTGTCATTATGTGCACCAGCACAATTTTACAGTTAATGCATCTCAATATTACCGCTGTTGACATTCTTCACTTTTTTTTTTTAAACTGGCTCAACGGCAGAATTGGATGTCTCAGGGGACTGGTTATTGGAAATTGGATTCAGAGTCTCTTTTGCTTCTAGGTTTTTAATATCCAACGCATTGCTCTATTACCCCATGCTGAATGGTATTTTAGTAGTATCAATACTGTCCTCACACATGATTCACAATCCCGCAACATTAAGCATCGGGTCTACTTGATGGGAAAAGATCAATTTGCAGAGAGATGTAGTTCTTATCCAGACTTAATGATTTTAACATTTCTACCTGAAAAAATAATCTATTTCACTAATTGTATCCTGTTTTTTTTTCTTTATAAAAGAGACATTTTCAGTTAAAATGTTTAATCTGTACTTGCTAAAACAATCTCATATGGTGTATCTTTCGATTCCTACTCCTCCCCCCCCCTGTAAATTCTGTGCACAACTAACTCCAAATGCCTATATCCTATTGAGACACAGATATTCATTTCTGGTTTCTTATGTAAAGAAGAAGGTAGTGACATATATGAGATTATATCAGGTGTTCTTTCTCATTTTGATCACCCAATCACTCAATTCTTTGCCAGACTTTATTCCTTCCATATCTTACCTCTCACGCATTTTATTGGCCATTATGCCCTGAATTGTCAAATTCCCTATATGCCACCACAGAATGCAGTTGGCTATTTGGGTGGCTGAAAGGATGAAGTTTGCATTTTGGGGTGAGGGGAGTAGAACTTTTGTGTAGAAAGGAAACACAGAACTAAATATCAAATGACCCAAAGAGGTAAATAAATATTCTGTCTCACCAAACAAGACAAAACTATTTTGTCTACATATTAGGAACCACCTTTTATTCTTGATATTGCTATTTTTTGTCTGTAAAAATATGTAAAAAAACTAGAAATGTAATAAATTCTGGAAAATGGAAACATGATGTAGGGACAGAATATGCTTTTCAGTTTAAAGAGTTGTGGTATGTGATTTTCTTATCAGAATTTTATATTAAAGTTCTGTTCTTTAATTGTGTGCACGTAACACAGCTCAATTCAACTTGGTCCAATCCATCACATGTTCAATGTTCAGTCATGAAATGTATATATCACAATTCTTTCTAAATGTGCTTTCCATCAGGGACCTTAAAATATCACTGGGTAAATACAGCCTATAGCCTGGATACATGAAACAAAAATAAAGAAAAACGTATGGGTCAATAGGTTCTATAGTGTAGCTCAAAGCACTCTGACAAAGCATATAGCATTGTACAATTCAAATTAGTATTATCATGACATAATAAATTATACACTAAAAGCAAGCTGTGCTTTAGAGAATCAGAAAAGAGAAACCAAAGTGATTTAGGTGATGGTAGATTTAGATTCATTTTCTTTGAATAGGAAAAAAATATGTTTTGGTTTCAACTCTATAAGCTATGCTGAACTTGGGTGACCAGAAGTAGGATAACTGATCTTTGTCTTCGGTTGGATTCCCCTGGAAATGACCCCTCAGACAATGATTCAAATGTGCAGGGTTCATCTGGGAGGTGCCAGAGTGGGAAGTAATGTGGAGAAGAGAAGCTAGTAAACCCAAGAGGCTACAAAAATTTAATTCTACTGGGGAACTCAGGGAAACATGCTTCAGAATTATCCCACCCACAAAGCTAGAGAGCTAGGTTATTTATAAACCAGCTACCAAGAGTCATTGGTTGAAGACTGTTGGTGAGGCTGTTAATTCTTAGGCAGTTCTGGCCAGACACAGAGTAGCCTTCTGGAATTCCAGGAAAAAAACCCAAAACAAACTGTCAGACATAGAAATTTTTGTATATAACACATTTAAAAGCAACAAACCATAATTAGGAAATAATGATGATTTGACAAATTGAGATGAAATTCTCTATTCATTTAAAGTTACCACAAATAGTGAGGAAATAGGAACTTAAGATAACTTATCTAAAGTCCTGAGCAGGTGATAAGAATGCCTACTGAGGGACACCTGAGTGGCTCAGTCAGTTAAGCATATGAACTCAGCTCAGATTTTGATCTCACGGTTGGTGAGTTCGAGCCCTGTGCCAGGCTCTGTGCTGACAGCTCAGAGCCTGGAACCTACTTTGTCTTCTGTGTCTCCCTCTCTCTCTGCCCCTCCCCGATTCTCATTCTCTCTCTCTCTCTCTCTCTCTCTCTCTCTCTCTCTCTCTCTCTCTCTCTCTCTCTCTCTCTTTCTCAAAAATAAATACACATTAAAAATTCTTAAAAAAAAAAAGAATGCCTACTGAAATAGTCAATGAGTTCTTTTTCATTGACTCTGAAATGAGAATAGGGGGAGGTTACGTCAACTATTGAAAGAATTGGTTGAGAATGTCATATTTAGTATAAAATCATGTTTAGTAGCATGAGTTTTGACTTCAAACAGGCCAGGAGTAAAGTCCTGGTTCTGTTCCTTACTAGCTGTGAGAGCTTCAGAAATTTACGTCAGTTTCCCAGCTGAAAGTAGAAAGCAACTGCCACATACTGTATCTAAATATTCAATATTCTCAGTATCTGTAATAGTGTACAGCTTATGAGTAAAGTAATACAGTGCCTGGCACATACTGTTAGCTTGGAGTCATTTGTTTTTTCCCTGTGTCTTTCATTGTTCTTTTTTCTATTTCCCCCTTGTTTTCTCTTTCAACCTGCAGGTCACTGAGCCAGGAGATGGAAATCCAGTGGGGATCAGTTCCCCAAGGAATTTAAATCTAAAATTTTGGACATTTAAAAATACTACCAATCATAGGTAGCAATAAATGTTCAGTAAGGTTTACTTTGGCAAAAGTAATGCTAAACACGTGTAGAAAGTATGAATTTCACAGATTAAAAAAAAACTGTAGAAATAACTTCTCAAGCCTATAATTATGCCAATGACAAACTTAATCTTGTCAATTCAGAGTAAAAAATCTATCATTTCTGTCTCATAGCAATCTCTTTGAGAAAAAAAAATCTATGAACTAGAGAGTTTCCTTTTTCTACCTTATTCCTTTCTCTCCTGGAATGAGATATGTTACAAGGCGGTAGGTTAGATAAGAGTTATACCTGTGATATAATCTTTCCCAAGTTGGCTTCATCTGTGATGTAAGAATAACAACAACAATAACAATTAAAATAATAAAAATTATAATATTAACTGTTTATTGATCATCTATTATGTTTCAATTGCTATTATAAGTTATGGGTATTTTTATTTTCGCTTTAATGCGGTGAGGTGGATACTGTGAATTCCCCATTTTACTGAAGAAGAATCCCCACTGATCATCAGCCTCTACTTAGATTGCTTGTCCATGGAATGTCCATGTCTCTCTCAGCTTCCAGGCAACAGGTCCATACATGTCTTTCTTTGTCTTTTACATTTTAGCCCTAAAGACTTTCCACGCTGTTGACCAGCTCTCAGATACTTCTGCATCATCTAAAAGCATAGGGAATTTTGGGTGTTATGCCCACATCACACTGACCTATATGAGACTCTTTGAGGGCAGCTAGCCGTCATGCTGTGTAATTGTTTCTCTCCCTGAAGGCACTATGCCAGCATCAGGATATATGACTTTCCTTAATGACAATTTCTAATTTTAATGAGGAGCTTAATACCTCCTTGTTTCCACAGTGATGACTCTAACGTTTGAAATCTATGCAAATAAGGGATTAGTGACTCGAAGATGGACATAACCCAAATAGACCATCCTCCTCTCTGCCTAACCCTGATCTGAATGGATGTTCTTTGGGAACATAAGGACTGCACATTTCTAGGTCAGGACCCATTTTCCTTTATTTCTAAAGGCACAGGACTGGAATGTCCTCAGGAAGGCTCTGCTCTGTCTTTTCTCAGAGTAATTCTACTTCCTGAAGGAGAAGGAGAAGACAGCGCGGTCATCAAAGAATGATTTGAATTGGCAATACAGGGAAGAAAATATAATTCATTGGATTAAAATTTCAGTAAAAATGTGAATTAGGAATGGGTTTTATAAAGGAGAGACTGTCAGTTACACTAAGAAACTAATAAGCTGATTTCCATCCACTGGGACAAAGGAGAAAGAAAGTAAAATGAATCACCATTTTCCACTATAACAATGACAGTTGGAAGACTGTTATGACTCTTCCGATGATAATAATTTCCATTTCGATAGGCTCTTTTTCCAAGACATCTAAAGTATTTTACAAGTGATTTTTACTATCCATCCTCATGTCTCAAAAAGGAAAGATACAAATACTTGCATCCTCATTTCATAGGCAGCAAATGCATCTGAAGGATTCTGAATATACTGTGCTTATTCCAAAGAAATTTTTAATAAGGTATGCTGTGAAAACTGAAGCATTCAGTCATATCTGAGAATAAAAAAAGGCAGAAATATAATATTTGGACACAAAATCCCCTACAGGTTCTTATTATTTTCTTATAATCCATATTTTGAAAAGAAGAAAATCAAAGGGTAAAATATTTTCTGTGTGTATTGTAGCTTTTGATTAATACCAGTTTTAGTCCTTTAACATTTAGACTATATATTTCTCTGATTCAGATGTTGTCCTTTATTCCCTCATATCATGATATTTGTTATCTTCTTATTTAAGCCAGCATCTAGGACGAGATGATCATGTATGAGATGCTTTGTAATGTTACATTTACTTAGTGAGTATGCATAATCTCAGGGTGTGGAATAAAGATCCATAGAATCATTCAACACAAGAAAGGAACTAAAAAATATACCCACTAAAAAAAAGGAAACTATCCTGTAAATGGTGACAATTTCCCTGATTCTTCCTCTTTCTTCTAATTTAGAATATAATTGTACAGTGGTCTTGTCTTTATCTTCCAGTTTTTCACTCATTAAAACAGAAGGGTTTCTGGTAATTATGTATAGCAGGCAGAATAATGGCTATCCAAAGATGTCCATATCCTAACCTCTGTAACTTCTGAAAATGTTATGTTACTGGGGAAAGGGGGAAATAAGGTTGCAGATGAAACGAGGGTTGCTAGTCAGCTGACCTTCAAATAGGGAGAATGTTCTGGGTTATTGGATGGGTCCAATATAATCAAAAGGGCTCTTTTAATACAGAAGAGAAGGCAGAAGAGTCTGTATCAGCCTAATGTGATGTGTAAAAGACTCGGCTGGCCATTGTTATCTCTGGCTTGCCCTGAACCAAGAAATGTGGGCAGCCTCAAGTAGCTGAAAAAGACACAAAAATGGATTTCTCCCTAGGGCCTCAGAAAGTAATGCAGCCCTGCCGACACCTTAATTTTAGCCCTGTGAGACCCATTTCAGATTTCTGCCCTCCAGAAGCATAAGAGTATGCTTTTCTGTTGTTTTAGGCAACTAAATTTGTGGCACTATGCTACAGACACAATATAAAACTCCTATAGTATGCATTACACAGTCAGTCAACAATTGAATTAATGAATGAACCAACTAGAGTGAATCAAATCCTTTCATTTACTTATAGTCAAAAATCTGAAAATGAGCTGGGAGAACTCGAGTTCATGAACTACTTTCAAAAGATAGAATTAAAAATCATGACACTAGCAATGCCTGTGCACATCATTTTAATCCGAGTTTCATGCTTTCTGTCTGTGGGGAAGAGCATGGTGTTCGTAAAGGAATAAGTAGTTGTCCATAAGATATCCTGAAGGAAATGTTGAAAGTGCTCTAGTTTTACAATAGTAGTTATGCTAACATAGTGCTTACTCTGTGCGTTGTTCTATATATACATACGTATATATGTATATCTATGTATGTATACGTATGTATATATATATATGAGCTAGTTTAATCCTCACAAAAATCCTCTGAGATAGTTTTGTTATCTCCATTTTATGGATGGGTAGGAGGAATAGAGAGAGGTAAAGTAGATTGTTCATGGTCACACAGCTAGGAAGTAGCCAAATCAGGACTTGAAGTCTTAATCATTAAAATATACACAATCCAAAAAATTACTCTTTCACTTCCCAGTGCCACTTTTAATACATTTAATATATTTTATTGGTCTATGTGAAAAGCAGCGCTAAGGTATTCTGGAGTGAGAAAACATAGAAGGAGGGCCAAGAGAAGGTAAGTGATGTACTTTGCTGTGGTTCTTGTCTGAGGCACATGAAATACTGCAGTGACAAATGAAACTAGAAGGATATTTTGGACCGGTGTTTGGAAGTTTCTGGACTCTAGCGTAAGAAATAAAATTTTATTCAGCCATCAGTAGAAAATACTAGTTGTTTTTAGTTGTTGTGGTGGTGGTTGTAGTTTGGTTGGTGTTCTAGTGTTTTTGTTTTTGCTGTTTAAGCACAGAAATGAAGCGTTCAGAGTTTTCATGTTAGGAAGGTTAAATGTATATTGGCTCATGTCAAGGGTGATGACAGTAGCGGCAATGAGGCACGGAGTCCAGCAAGAAGATCACTGTAGTCTCACAAATGAAGGGTACTGGGGATCTGAGGAAGTGGACTGACTGCTGGAATGGAACAGATGGAAGAAATGGAAGAATATTAGATAGATGGAATTGGCTGTGAGTCTCTCAGAAGGTGGGAGGAACAAGCTTGGATGGCTTTGAGCATTTGGGACTGCAGGACAGACTCGTATTTAGTTTGCATTTGAAATAGAGGATAATGAATTTGATTTGAGGAAATACCACTGAGACTGAAGGAATTATATGCATCTGAGGTATTTAGCCCAGGGAGTAATAAGTGCCTACCTTGTGCTTGGCTTTCAGATATTTTGCAAACTCCTTCCCTAAGACCTCCATTTTGAAGCTACTAATCTAAATTTCACTGATCACAGTGATAATTGTATCACATTAAAAAATCCCAGTGGGGCGCCTGGGTGGCGCAGTCGGTTAAGCGTCCGACTTCAGCCAGGTCACGATCTCGCGGTCCGTGAGTTCGAGCCCCGCGTCGGGCTCTGGGCTGATGGCTCAGAGCCTGGAGCCTGTTTCCGATTCTGTGTCTCCCTCTCTCTCTGCCCCTCCCCCGTTCATGCTCTGTCTCTCTCTGTACCAAATAAATAAACGTTGAAAAAAAAATTTATAAAAAAAAAAAAAAGAAAAAAAAAAAATCCCAGAGTCTCACTTTGCTTCTTAAATACCCCATCAATAATTCCTGAGTCCTACTGCCCTGCTACCTATTCACAACCTCACTTTCAGTTTGGTGGTTGCTCCACCTGCTGAGATCAAAACCTCGTGATAGAAATAGACGTGTTAGAAATTAGTAGCACCCAATGGTGTAACCAGATGCAACCCAATAATATGCACCAGGACTAGACTTCCCCACCCTTAGAGACCTGTCAGGTGTGTTTGAAGATTAGTGTGTCAACTGTGCTACACAGACCATACTTCCTTCCCCCTGCTACAGATTCCTTAGACCCAGTAGGCCATTAAAATATTACTTTTCTACCACCCTGACATTAAAACCAATGGACCTTCTGTGTTTTACTCTGGGGAGGTAGATGCTTCAAACATAGAAATAAGGGCTATGTATACCAGCTCGGCTTACACACTGCCCTACTGCTTCATTGCTTATATCAAACTCCTAAGCTATGGGTATCTGTAATGTTGCCTGACAATCTTCTTTCAATTGACTTCCCCATTTCTACGTAGTTTAAAAATTCATCATACTTGAAAGTCATAATAGATGTGCAAATTCTCATTTTTGTTAGAATCCATCATAATGCCTCACAATCCATTGCAGCAATTACATTCAATCATTATAGGAAAACTCTCACAAAGTTTATTACAATAATGTTAAATACAGCTTCCCCGTTGGTCTTTAACTGAAGCAGGTTTTTTATTTTTTCTTATTTTTTATATTTATGTTGGAGTATAGTTTTACAAAGCTTGTGGAATGTCAACTTTGCTTTCAGATACAGGAAACTTCCAAGTAAGTCTTTGGTTATTTGAATCTTCCTGGATCGCAATTGCCCCACCTCCAAGTGAATTAATCTCCTTCTCTTTTCTTCTTCCACTAACCCTTCTACATATTTCTACTCCTATACTGAAAACACCTATGTTTTTATCTCCGTACATTTTTAATCCTCCCACTGAACTGTAAGATCTCTGGGGGACGTGTGGTTTGGTCAATGAATATCAGAATCAGAAAAAAAGCTGGTTTTGTCTCCAGTTTCCATCAGATGACTTGATACATGATCAAATTTCTCTAATCTTCATTTTCCTCATCTGAAATATGGGACTGATCACAACATCCTATTTCTTATATACATTAGAGGGGTGTTATGTGAAAAGGAGAATGCTTTGTAAGCCAAAGGTGCCCTAGAACTATAGGCCTCCTGTCCTATTTCCCTCCTTCAGTGTAGACTTCTTGGCCCATCCTGCCTCAGTATTGCCCAGTATAAACATTTGTGTCTCTGATGTGAAATAAGAGATGAACAAAAACACATACTCACATTTTCTCACACACATACACACATGCACACAGATAACTGTTGTCTGTAGTGCCCTTGAACAGAAAGAAAAATGATATAAATAGCTGCTGTATGCAAGAACAGTGATCCACACCACTGTCAGACCCTTCCCAAAGTCCACTGGGAAATTAGACCTTATCAGTGTCAAGCATCAATTCACAATCACCACAACAAAGTGGCAGAAGTTGCTGGAGTGACACGCTCTGCTGCTGAGGCCAAGACTCTGTCACAAAGAAATGAAGAAGGACAATTATCCTGAGATTTAAGTCTGTGTAGACAGCCACCTTACATCATTCAGGACCAAAATTTTCACATTGTTAGAGCTCCCCCATGACTATCCCTAACTACTGCCATATCACTCCCTATAGTTCACATTACTTTTTACAGAATAAACTGGGTCTGAACTTGGAGTATAAAGAGGGAGAAGGGCCACCAAATTACCAAATTACACTTGGTAAATCTTGACAGCTTCAGGCAACCTAAGAAGCCCTGAGCTGTTGTCCCCCTGGGGCCCCCCTCAAAAATGACACATGTATCTCATGAAGATATCCTAGCAGGTAGCATTTGAAAATAAATAAATAAGTCGCACTATAGAACACTGTCAGGTAATAAGTATCGAGTGGCTTTGGCAACTAAAGACACCGGCCTCTTGGGGATATGTTAATCTGCTGGAGTCTGCCAGGAGGGAGGATGAACTGGCAGATGAAAGTCTGAGGCTGTCACTGCCTACAGGCAAGTGATGGGTGAACATCAAACTTCAATTCAGATGAACATCTCCACGCCTGGGTAGGAATTTCACTGTCGGGACCAGCTGATTGGGAGGGGTCCGGAGGAGAGGAAACTCACGAACACAGTCATACTACCCACACCTCAACAGGGAACGCGACTTTAAGGATAGTAGTGAATTTTCATAAAGGGCAAATAGAAAAACTAAGTGCTAAGTTCAGAGCTCTACACAAGATAGGATAGACTCTCAATAAATGTTAATGATACCAGGAAATATGCTTCAGTGCCTTATGAATTCTGGCCACAAATTAGTGCAATACACTGGCAGATAATACCACTGAGATGAGTATGCTTAGAAACAAGAGGAAATGTTCATATTTAAGCTAAATGCATATCACAGTGTAATGTTTAATATTCAAGGTAAAAGAGGTCAGATTGTGAAGGCACTGTCATTGGGACAAGCCTTTTTGCTTTACATAAAAATCCAGGCAAGAGTTTTACCTAAAGTCATTTCTGCTCCATTTCTGAAAATGTTTTCCTAACATTCAGTGAGTTCGTTGGTTCACATTCAAATTTTACAAGTTCAAATTTTAAGGAAAATGGTAACATGCAAATCAGGTTTTAATTTATCACAGGACTGATCGATGAGACTGTTTAGAGATTTTAAACTCTTAAATATTCACTCCTTAACAGTATCTTCCCACTATATTCAATGTTACATGGGCTACCAGATATAGAACCTTACACCATCACCACCACAAACATTAACAATAAACATGTTTGGATTGTTTTCTATCCTAGACCCTGTGTCCTGCATTTTGAAGAGATTATGCCATCTCATCCTTACCTTGATCAAATGAAATTGGTGTCATCATTTCCATATTATAGCGAGTAAGCAGACTTAGGCTGCTTAAATAACATAACCATGGTTACAGACAACCAGTTACCTTCCTTCAGTCAAGATACAATCTATGGAAACTGTTGATTAAACAGGCTCAAAAGCAAATAATTTAACACAAATAACCTGTAGAACTTTAGTTATGAAAACTATTGTACTAAAAACCAAAGCTATATAATCAAGTTTTTATTTACATTTTGTTTTCTGATTTCAAATGATCTCACTGAAGAACTACAGGTACATGAAGAGAGACCATCCCCTAGATATACCACTCACGGCATACATGTTGCTGTATAATTCTGGATTTTCTCAAGGCAGGTGCAGTTCTGTATAGTGTGTCCTTTTGTCCCTGTTTTTGTCAGACTATGCATCCCGAAGTTTTATTTGGCAAATGCAACTAGTGTATTTTTTATTTTTTAAATTTTTTTTAAGGTTTACTTATTTATTTTGAGAGAGAGAGCATGAATGGGGGAGAGGCACAGAGAGAGAGAGGAAAGAGAGAATCTCAAGCCGGCTCTGGACTGTCAACAGGCAGCTTAACACGGGGCTCGAAACCATGAGATTATGACCTCAGCCAAAATCAAGAGTTGGACACTTAACAGTCTGAGCCACCCAGGCATCCCACTAGTGTATTTTTAAGAGTAGTGATCTTACTTAAAGTTTTTTTTAGGTTAAATATAGCTATGTCTCTGTATACAGAAATTAAGTAATATACACGTGTTCACAAGCACATATTGAAGATAGACATGTCTATACTTTAAATAGCAAGCAGTAAATTTTAGTTTTCTGATTTCTTTGAAAACTAAGCATGCGTTTTTAAGAAGTAAACAAAATACAATTTAACCCTAAGATATAATATAATCATACTTACAAATGCAGTAAATCCCTTAAAAGCATATACTGAAAAGAAATTCAGTCTTTATAATATGCTAATGATACTAGAGATATGTCTCATATTATAAATGTAAATTAGTATTCTTTTTTATGTTTGGGAAAATGTACTGAGTGTCCACAGGGAAAAAAAAAAAGACTGACAGCCTAAGAGAAGAAAACATGCTGGAGTGTGAAGATCTTTAGCTTTTAAAAATCTTTGGTTCCCAAATTTCCTCAAGAGGAGACATGTCTCTGTCTTTCTTCCTCAGATCCTTTCTTCAGAGCTCCATGAAAGTTGCTGCCTCTAAGAGATTAAATAGATTGGTCTGAACTAATGGGGAAGCAGTTTCTCCTCTCTCTCTTCCTTCCCCTCCTTCCCTCCTTCTCCCTCTCTCCCTACGTCTCTCCCTCCCTCTTCCTCTTCTCTCCCTGTATCATTTTCTCTTCCTCCCTCCCAAACCAAGCATACACATACATGCACATTTACATATTCACGTACTGTAAAAGAAAAATCAAACACCTCTTTGTTCTGATGTTTTAAAAGTATATGTTTGTGGTATACAATCTAAAAAATGAAGGAAAAAAACTGAAGTCATCAAACATAACCCATAATCCCAAGCCCAAAGAAATTAACTGGTAAAGCTTGGCTCTCTCTTTCTCTGTGTACGTATTTGCTTAGATATTTATGCTCTTACATCCAGACATATATTTTTAAATCCTGTTTGTGTCTAATAGAATTTTGAAAATCTAAGATATAATGAGGAAAGAGATTTCTTTTTTTCTGTAGGAGAGATGTGATTGGTGCCAAGCAGAGTAAAGGACACGTGGAGGAAAGAGCAGTAAAACATGCCAGGGTTTCGCAGAAGACGTGCTGTCAGACAACATTTAAGAGAGGGAGCTAGGGCCTCTGAACATGGCTGGCTAGGAGACCATATGCTGAAAGAAACAAAACTTTTCCATGTACCAAGGAGCTGTACTTAACGTTGAAGAATGTTGAAGTTCCCAGAGAGAGAAACAGCCATGTCGGAGAGGAAAACAAAACAACTGTATCTATTTGGATATCAATAGAATTACAATATAATAACAAAATTAATTAAATGTCACTTAGGAGTTTCTTCTGTTGTGCAATTGAAGAGAGAGAGAGAGAATCCTTGATAATTTAGCTATGTTAATTCAAATGTAATATTTTACATTCTCTTAATAATGCTGAATTTATTAATGCATCTTATTATGCCCCTCATAGTTCCCAAACAAAAATCAGTATATTACTTGGATCAATAGTTGGTACCCCCAAGAACTTTAAAATAAGGGAAGCAAAATTGGCCTTCAGGTCCTAGACTGTAAAATAAATACATAATTCACAGTAAAAAAATATGCACAGACATATTAAAGCATTAAAATGAGTCCAGAGCTTGTGTAACAGAATCATAGTCTGACTGAAGACTCATTTGTCTAGGAAAAACAGAGAGTAAGCAGCAGTCAGCAATAGGACCCAGGTAAAGGAGGGGTAAACTAGAAATGCTTATCTAAATCCACCCTTAGGGTGTAGGGTGCCCTGATTCAGGGATGTGGTCTACTCTTCCTCATGTCAAGAATATCAACATTTTCTGTTCCCATGTTCACTAATTAAATTTCTGATTAGAATTTGACATCCCATGTAGCACTTTAATAATCAGAGACCGAGGTGGTCAGAGCACATACTCATGCAGGCTGTTTGGCAATTATTTTACTGTCAATTATATTGACAGAAGATTAGAGGGTACAAATATGCACACTTGTTTCTGTTCAACCTTGGGATGCTGTGTAGATAGTTTCTTTCCTTTCAGTATTAAGGGCCATATCTTCGACAATGCTGATTTTAGTAGTTATATATGTCTTTTCTAAAAATACATAATATGTAGTCTATGACTTCTCTTGGCCACTCAAGAGTTGACATCCTCATGGCAACACCACGAACTTCCTGCAACATCCCTCCATCTGGCAAGTCCACCAGATATATTTCAGTGGTACTGTGTTCAGCCTGAAATTAGTGATTGCATGATGAAAGAATAAAGAAGGGAGGAGAGAAAAGACAAAAGTCGATTCAGCTGAGACTGGGATCTCAAAGGATAAAGGTCACATGTTAGAAATTAGCCAAAGCTAGGAAGATAAACAATATAAGATTAGATAGCAAGGCCATATAGAATTAATGGCCATTCATATTATGCTGGCAGAGGATAGAGAAAAAGAAAAGAAATTCTGCAACTGCTTGAGAGAGAGGGAAGTAAATGTCTAACATACCCACCCACATTTCTGCAGTTAAGGGCAAAAACTAATGATCATTTTGGGCAGAAAGGACACTTGCGATGACAGTGTCCTAAGGCAAAAGGTTCCATGATATCCCTGATTTTCAAAGACCTTTTTGAACCTTCTAATTAGATGATGCTTCATTATGTTCAACATGCCTTTTTATATAATTTAATTGAGTAGAGTATGTGGATCCTAATTCATTAATAGCATTCCTCTGGCAATTTCATATCCTATTATTATTCAAGCAAAATGCAATTTTTTAACCAGCAAAATTCTTAGGATAATTTACCAATATCCATTTCTCTATAAAACCTATTTCCATATAATGATATTTGCCATGCTCTGTATTAGAGGGCTTGGCTAACCTCACTGATTCACTTATCATTTATAATAAGCATTTATTTAACACCTGCTGTGTGCATAGGCAAGGTCATCTTGATGCACAATTCCTGGGGCATTGCCAGCACCTCAGTTGTATGGTGTGAAATCTGCATGGCCATATGTGGCAGCTCATAGCTAGGCCCTACTTAAAGCTTTGGGCAGACAGTGACCTGGGAGGCCTGATTCCTGCCCAAAAGACTCTAGCTCTAATGATGGTTATTTTCATGGTGGTTAGTCTCCATGATGGTTATTCTCCATGATGATTAATGTCATGGACTGAATGCCTGTGTCCTTCCAAAATATGTTGAAATTCTAATCCCCAATGTGATGGCCTTAGAAGGTGGGCCTTTGGGAGATAATTAGGCCATGGTGGTGGAGCCTTCATGAATGGGATTTGTGTCTATATAAAAGATAACCCAGAGAACTCTCTTATTTCTTCTACCGTGTTAGGGCATAATGAGAAGATGGTCATCTATGAACTAGGAAGTGAACTCTCGCTAGATACCAAATGTGCCACCATCACGATCTTGGACTTCCAGTTTCCAGAACTGTGAGAAATAAATTTGCTGTTTATAAGCCACACAGTCTCTGGTATTCTTTGTTAGAGTAGCTTGAAATAAGATAGTTATTTTGAAAAGACTACTGGTGAGAATCTGACTGGAGAGTGAGGAGGTAATACCATTCCTCTCTATACTATATGAAGACCAGCCCCCTAAAGGACTTATAATGTCCCAAGAACTTTGTAACTGTCACAGGAATGTTCTGCATTTCTGGAGTGGTACGTGGTACAACTTCTGGCGGGAGATAATTCCCAACTCTGTCCCTGATTGGAGTTCAGCTATATCCAGACTTGTTGGGTGAACTGAAGAACACTAAAGGAAACTGGATTAGAATAAAAGACAATAAAGATTCTTTGTGAAAGTATGGGTGAGGGAGAAGCTCGCTGAGACTTCGTGCCAAGGGACCACTAGAGGGGGCAGTCCTAGAAATCCTTACAAGAAGCAGTGACTGGTAAAAATCTATTTGGAAGGAGAGGCTAGGCTGCCACTTTTGTGCAACTGAGTTTACATATCAAAGACAACTGCTTTTATACAAGTGTTTATCAGGTGTGCTTGGCAGGACAAAGAGTGAGATTATGGCTAGAAACTCCTCTTTCTCTATTTAACCTTGGCCTTGGTATCAGCAGAAAAAGAATGATGGAAATAAGCCTTCCTAAAGCCCACACAGTCTCTGGGGCCTAGAGTACCATTGAATTATGCATTTGTACTGATTGGGGGCCTAATAATTCTAAGGTGTACCTCTCTATATCCTGTACGTCCTGTTATCACAAGTGGTGACTCCAGAAGACTTGGCTTTCCAGACTCCAATGGCAACTGAAATTCCAGCTGGGTTTGGCCATGGGAGGCAAAAGTGAAAGGTTGGAGGACAAAAGGAAGAGCACAGTTGAATTGTTTTGCCCCTTGTTCTTTGCATGAAATGACATCTGAAGAATTGGCCACATCACCTCTTGGATCCATCTCCCAATGGGAAGGCTTCTGTGTTTCATAATGCCACTTACTTGCTTCAGCCTATGAGAGATAGCTTCTTTTTAAATTTTTTTTTTAATGTTTATTTATTTTTGAGAGAGAGAGAGAGAGAGAGAGAGAGTGAGTGAGTGGGGAGGGGCAGAGAGAGAGACAGGGAGACACAGAATCTGAAGCAGGCTCCAGGCTCCAAGCTGTCAGCACAGAACCTGACTTGGGGCTCAAACTCATGAGCCGTGAGATCATGACCTGAGCCAAAGTCAGTCGCCCAACCAACTGAGCCACCCAGGCACTCCGTGATAGCTTCTTTTTGATCTAACTAATCTCTGGGTTGCTTTACCGTTTCCACTTGGTTTCTCAGATTTGCTATTGTGTAATAAATTTCCTGAATTAAATTCTAACTATTGAAAAATTTCTATTCTGATTATACCTTAATTTTATGCTCTTTGAAACTAAACTTTTTGATAGAGTCAAGTAGGGCCTCACTACCTGAAACTTGGGGTGTTACTAATATTCAACTCAAATGGCAAATAAAACCTGGGGCATACTGGCTCTAGCACTATTTAATTCAGAGCAAGAGTGATTTTAAAATTCCCTTTAGTAGATATCCTAGCTTTTTTTCCCTTTATTTATTTATTTTTGGTGGGGGGAGGGGCAGAGAGAGAGGGATAAAGAGAATCCCAAGCAGGCCCCAGGTTGTCAGCACAGAGACTGACTCAGGGCTCGCGCTCATGAACTGTGAGATCATGATCTGAGCAGAAATCAAGAGTCTGACACTTAACCGACTGAACCACCCAGGTGCCCTGATATCCTAGCTTTTATATGTGCTGGGAACTTGGATGTATTGCCAGTTCAGGATCCTCAATGCTATTCTTTCTGTTCTCATTATTGTTTTATTTTGGGCTCCTGTTGTTTGAGTTTTAAGGTTTTGAAACATGAAGGCAATCTTGAGACAAGGTTTTGGAAACCAATGAAAATTCTATTTCAGTATCCCCATTTTTGCTTAGAATGGTGACTCAAATGATACATGTTTGAACTTACTGGTCCTACTTTTCATGAAAATATTGGAATCTAACACATTCTGCAGTTAGATTATAAAGCAATAGTATGTTACTAAAGACTACTATACTATATTATTACTGTATACTATATTATACTGTATATATTATACTGTATACTATATTATACTGTATATATTATACTGTATATTATATTATACCGTATATATTATACTAGATACTATATTTATTAAACTGTAAAGTAGTCTGTTATGGAAAAGGCACCTCTGATAGCAAACATACTTGAATACTCTTCCTAGAAAACGTAACATAGATCTCATTCAAACCATTATTAGGAAAGAAACTGAGATGTGTTCTATTAATCATGAGAATATCCATCTCAACTGGAAACTTTAAATTTGTTTGCCTGTTTTCTCTTTTCCTTGAATGTTTTCTAGACATCAAAAACATTCTTCAAGAGCTACAACATTAGTAATTGACTTTTCACTGGGGAAATATGTCACAAACAGCTCAATTTTATGATGTTTCTACAAGTTTAGAAAAATCAAGTACACAGCTTCAAAGAGATAACAGTTAAAATAAAATTTCCTAGGGAGGCTACCTTATTGATGGGCAGAGCTCTAAAGTTTTTGAGGTTCAATTCAGTGAAGTATCCACATGTTATAATAACCTTTAACTTGTCTGAATATGTTGCAACTGTAAATTGAATCTGAAAATATCCGCAGGATATTCTTTATTTTAAAACTTGTCTACTACTAGACTCTCTTCTTCCAAATCTGAAGAGTGGAAAAATATTACCCTCTGTTCTCCTCCTACCTGTAGGTTCTGATAAGGTAATGCTGCACAATTTAAACCAAGTATCATATGACTAAGTGTGGTGTTTAGGAATATGATTCATGGTGTTATACTATGAATAGGTGAATGTTATAGATGAATAGGTGTCCAGAGAAAAAGGAAGTAGGGAAAGTGAGTCTAAATATCAACTAAGACCCAAATATATGATTATTAACTAATCATCATATTCTAAGAGATGGAACAAAGAGAAGAATGACAGAAAGGATGATAGGGATTTAGGGGGAAACAGATTTGTAAATGAGTTGTTTTTGTTACAATGTGCTTTATATTTGATTCTGTGCCAAATTGTATGCAAATACTTCCAGGAGGGGAAATGAATCAGAAATAGCTCTTATATTTCTCCTCATTTCTTTAAAAATATAAAACTATTTTTTCATAAAATGAGTACAAGAAAAACAAGCAGTTCAGTAAACCACAAAAATGGAGGCTTTTAAAGATTTTGCTATCAGTTCTTCTGATCGTGTTTGTAAAAT
Source organism: Felis catus (assembly GCF_018350175.1). Taxonomy (NCBI): domain Eukaryota; kingdom Metazoa; phylum Chordata; class Mammalia; order Carnivora; family Felidae; genus Felis; species Felis catus. The sequence goes on along the minus strand of NC_058379.1, from coordinate 61,359,863 downwards.
AACATTTATGACTCTTGGAGGACTATTAGATCTCTGACAAGGTATTGGAAAGAAAACATATTTTATCTTCAGGAAACACCATTTTTATAAATTTTCATATAAAGCAAGATCACATCTGAGGATTTACAAGATAATAGGTGCTCACATCAAAACTTTCAAATGCGAATTTCAAAATTCTGAAAACCAAGCAATTCTATTTTAAAAGTAAGAAAAATGTCTAAGACTTATTGAGGGGTAAAAGCAAGTGATCCCCTTTGGCAAATAGAATGGCAATTATAGAGTGTATTGTCTTAAAACATAGGTTAGAAAAGATCAGAAGAAGATGCAGTGCTTTATGTTCTCAGATTTAGATGACAAAATTGTAGTAGGGGTACTGAGGAGTAAATATATCAAATCCTAGCCTTCCCCTAGGTATTTTATTAAACCTCCACATGTTGTGATGTGGAGGAATCCAGACTATGGAGGAATGCAGAAATCTAGATTTTTTTTCTTAACATATTTAGAAACATTTCCAATAAGAAATAAGGCATTTGGCTATGTGGCATATGTCTCTGGGGGGAAAAATAAGTAACACAAATGAATTTTATGAGGAAAAGACTGTGGGATGTAGTGGACATTTTTGCCACGGGCTTTGAAAATTACCTAGAAGTAGGCTATATGACATTGAGTTTTTTGAGGAAAAGACTGGGAGACCTAGTAGACAATTTGCCGCAAGCTTTATCGATTACTTAAAACCAGACCAAGTATCATTTGTTTGAAGAGAAAGGAGTACCTAGAAGATAATACCTTGTCTTTTAAAAGGAGGGGACAAGCTCAGGTCTTAATAGTTCTTCCCTCTGCTTCCTGCAGAATCTGGACTCCTTTCACTGTTAGCGAAAATTCTAGCTCAATCATGCTTCCTTTGTACTGCAACTTCTTTCCTTTCTCTCAGGAAAATTATCCAGTCAACATTCCCTGGCCTGATGCAAGGCACCTAAAATAGAGCACTTCTATTTGCTGAGCAAGATTACTGGGGACACTGCCAGCCTGCATGGGGCTTTTTGCAAGTGAGTGAAATTTACCCTCCATATGGAGGAGCTGTACTCACAGGTCCACCACTGGGTAAAAGGGCGGGAGCTGGATTTCAACTCCCACATGCCCCTCAGCTAAACACCCTGTGCAAAGCACGACTGCAGCAACCAAGTGTGGCATCCAGAGTGACACAGTAAGCCCCGAAGGGGGCACGTGGTAAATGTATCAGTCAGGGTAGGAAACAGGTAATCGGGGAGAGACCAATGGATTATTCACAGAGGCGTAGAAAAGGACTAGGAAAAATCAATAGGAGATGGCGAAGCACTCGGAGGCTAAACCCCATGGAACAAGGAGAGAGAATTCTCAGAACCTGGAAAGAGTTGTAGTAATAGCTGTTGCTGTAGCCACAACTGACCCATAAGGTAAGCTCAACCCTACAGGAGCTGTGACCCTGTAAAATAACACAGCCACTGCCAACTCATTCCCTGCAGGAAGGGAATAGGTAAATAAATACCCAGACTTTTGTTTCCTCTCTCCAGTCTATCTTCTGCCTTCCTCCCATTGATGAAACTCGAACAGAAGCCAGAATGTGAAAGAATCTGGTTGATACAGTCCAAAGGGTCAGCCTCTGGAAGCAAAAAATAGGGTGAAGAGTAGAAAATAGATCTGGTCAGGCAAATGGAAAATACTTGGTTATAGTAAAGCTATTCATTCAAAACTGTGTATCAGATAAGCCTGTACCTGATCTGGCCTTGAGACAAATCAATCTCTATTTGCCTATCTAAAATAATTTATTTTCTGCTATCCCATATTATGGAGACATTACCTGCCCCCAGTTACACCTCATTTGGGAACTGAAGGTACTCATATTTTCACTCCTTCTCCACTTCCCCTGAGACAGAGAAGACAGACCATCTTGTTACTGTCAGCACTAGTCTTTTTCGCTTTGGTCTTCATTCTGACAACAAATGACTTGCTTGGAGAATATATGGAGAAATCAAATATTTCATGATGTATGAGAAGAGTGACATTATTGCCACCCTTTCCAGGGCATGTGCCTTTGTTACCTTCCCTTTCCTTTATGTGTAAGAATCAATGTGAACTTTGAGTTGAACTATCAGGACATTTGATCTGGTTGAGCAGGGATTCAGATTTTGGTACCTTATATTGGGAGTATGACTTCACTTCTGTTCTCTGTATAATCACTTTGATCCTTTATAGTTAGAAGAAGGCTTCTAAAAACTATTAATTAATTAATGGTCAACTCTGAGACTCTTCCATGAACAATGGTGTCCTTGAACAGAAAACAAAGTTTACTATAGAGTTGGGCATGAGTTTCTCCTCTTTATCCTTTTATGGAATCAAGCATTCTGTTACCCTGAAGCTTTGTGATTTTGAAAACAGAAACCACACCCTGGTGATCTCTGTGTAGAGTTTTTCTACTAAGGACTAGGAATTTTACTGTTATTTCTATACAGAACTCCAAATAACTCCAAACCACTTGACCGTCTCAGTCAGAAGTGACATGCATCAATTTTCCTCACTTCATTGGCTGAAAGTAGTTACATAGCCTCTACCTAAAGACAGGACATCCTGGGAAATTCAAGAAAGCAAATGGAATGTTTAAAGTAGTATGTCTTCCACAGAGAGATTGTTAAGGATGTGTTCACAACTAAGTTTGTTTGGATGAATAACAGGTGAAGACGTGCTGGAAAATCTATCTTTTCAGGAATGAGAAAACAATTACACTTTAGATTCGAATTCTTTCATGGATGGAATCTTTTTATTAGGCACAAGGATAGGAGTGCAGCAAAAAGATGTAGGTGCAGAAGAAGACTGTTGTATACTACTCTGGCATATTGCTTGTTTGGAATTTCTGATCTCTGTTATAGTCTAGCCTAACTTCCCCATCAGTCCCTTCTCAAATAGAGGATTCTAAGTATAATTTAATTTAAATAGCTATTTTGAAGAATATGTTCTAGGTTTTGCTTTACAGAGGGGCAGGGGTCTAAGCAGTAGGTCATAAAAGCCATCCAGTTGTCCTCAAACTACTGGGCATGTTCAAGTGAACATAGTTTGCTAGTTCTCTGGAAGTCAGGTCAAAACCAGCACTATATCTAATTCAGCACAACATGTTTTTCTCCTCAAATTGAGGAGGCATATGGCTTTCCATTACAATTCAACAACCATGTCGAATCTTGAGATCTAATTGTAGCTCACACTCCCTCTTTTGAAATGGTTGACTTGGGCAAGCAACCAACAACAGAAGCATCAGGCAGGTGTTCCTGAATCGTCTGCTGGTTTCCATTTGGTTATTCTTGCAGACCCTTTGGCAAGGCTGTCTGCTGATAAACTCAAACCTGTTCATTGTTTGGGATTCATGGATCAGGAAATGAATACCTTAAAGTGAATGGTTTCATGTGCAGCTGACACCCAAGGATTTCTATTTACCTGTGAGACTGTGTGGGGCACCATTCGATTATAAAACATATGCTGAAACAGCAGGGTTTGAACTAAATACAAACAAAAATGTACCATTTGGCTTGAGCATATTGATAAACAAGAGCGAACTATGTTCCCAGATGATATTTAGGTTACAAATGGACCAATTAAAATTCTGAGGGGTGTCTTTGGGAGTCAAAATGGCCCAAAGTTATACTGATAGGAGGTAAATTAGCATAAAAGTGTGTGATGTGGAGGCAGACTGGAAAGCTATCTTTTTTTCAGTGGAATCAAATCCTTCATTTATATATCTGATTAGCATTAGTGTCCAGACTTGGGTCAAAAGAACTTGGGTAAAATCTGTTTTGTCAGTTTGAAAATAATTGTGATAAACTATTTAGGGGTTCAATTGGAAGAAGACTGTTCAGCCTGTTCTTGGCCTGTTAGCTTAAACTGTTTCGTGGGTGAAGCTTTGTCAACATCTATAGGAAACAGGGTGTACTAAAACCCTAGACTGTTACTGAGAAGGTGGAAGGATTGCCCTCCTCCTAATAGATTGGCCTCCAGTACAGTGACACTCCATCTAACTTGCACTTTACAGCCATCTGGGGCACTTTATAAAGTTCTGATGCCCAAGTCCCACTACCCATCCTGGGTTTAATTTATCTGAAGTGTTGGTATAAGTGCAGGGATTCTGAAAGCTCCCAAGATGATTCCGATGGACAATTGCAGTTGAGAACCACAGTTCCGCCATCTGTCATGGGAAACTCCCCTTTTGGGCTAATAAAATATCCTTAACCAATATGTGCTATCGAAGGCAGAAGCGCCTGATAGATTCATGGTCTAACATGCCTCTAAAATAATACTGCTTTGTAAATGTGAAGAATTCAGTGGAGACCCAGAAAAGAGGAACAAGAAAAAGTGAAAAGTACATAGAAAAGAAAGACCCCAGTTCTGAAATCAGTTTTGATCAATTTGATCTTTGGGATTTAGTTTTCTAACAAGGAGAGTTCTCAGAAGTTTTCTAAATATTTCTGTGCTGTACAAAGGGTGAAAGATAAACCAGGTCACCATTTGTTTTCTTAGGTCTCAGTTTCCTCATCTTGAAAATAAGGTTAATAGCTAAGAATATCATGAAATTCTGGGTACAAATTCCTGTGACTCAAAGTAAACTTTGCTCCTTTATTTGGAGTCCCTCCCCCTTTCTTTTAACCAAAGTACAGTTCTAGGAAAAACTATTTAGCCCTTTAATTTGAAGTCCTATTTGGACCCAGGGAATTGTGAAGTTCAAATATGTTGTGGACTAGAGTGTAGTTTGTATATGAGGTACTGTCTGGGCCTTTCCACTGGGAAGGATATACCTGGAAGTAAACACCTATTATCACAGATGATGCTTCAGAATGGTCTCAGCTAGAATATATATGTGTAGGGATTGCATAGGCCCAGGGAGGCAGAAAGCATCTTTCAGATCACTGAAAAGGCAGCTGTATCATTCAGATAACTGATTACCAAATACTTTCAGTGGAATAAAAACAAATAAAAGTAGATGGTGAAAACAATTTTATCTCCATACAATATTGGGGATTTTTATTAGACAACTAGAATTATCTAAAGAAAAGTCAGGGAAACTTGTGAAAAAAAAATGCAGGTGCCATAAAAGTTACAGGAATGTTAACATCTTAAACTCATTTTCAGTTCTTTAATTTCTGTTGGAAGACCTCATGGTGACATGTTTTATTAACATAATTTGTTTTCTCCAAGTTTCAATATTTTCAAAGCAGTTTTATGAGAGTTCCTCACTATTTTTTTTTTTTTTTTGGAGAAAAAGTGATTCACCATTAGATAGGTGAGAAATGGATTGCTTATCAGAGATTTTAATTCATCGAGGTCCTTCTCACACCCTACCATTTTTTTCTTCCACCAGTCCAGTACTGATTGATACAGCCTAATCTATGAAAAGTACTTAGTGTTTTCTTTAATGGTTTACATTTTGAATATGTGGTATTACCTGTCCTATAAGATTTTACTCCTTTAGACAAAACTGTCTTCTTTGACATCTTTCACAGCCTATGATGAACAAGAGTACAAACCTCAGATGGCATGTAAATATCACAGTTGGTCAATCTATTTCCATAAACTATTCCATAAAGAAAATCCAGAGTTAATCTGGGGCCAAATGATCTTGGAGTATTTGGAGGTATGGACTGAAATTTGATCTCTGACCCCTTCTTTCCCACCTCATCTCCCCACCCCCATTTTTTTTAGTGTCAGTGTTGCTTTAGAGCTAACCTGAGAATTAATCTCTGAAGGAAAATGTAGAGAAGGCAACATTTAGCCCAGGTGTTTTGAGAATTGAGAGGGTGTTGGGTTAGTGGGAAAGTCTAATTTGGGTTTTAATAATGGCATTCCCAAGCAATTAGTTGAACACACAGGAGGAAATTAAGGAGGAGGTGGAGAAAGAACAGCAATTTATGAACAGCAGCATAACAGGCAGCTAAATGGGACTCAATTTCGTTCAGCCAGAGAGGTAAGGCGCCCAGGAGAATTAGGCTAAAATGTTGCCTTTCTTTGGCTAGTAAAGGATGGTTGCATAATCTCATGCAGATCTCATAAGCACTTTCCCTTTGTTGAGACTGTGACTGAACATGGAGAGCAGTGCATGCTTACTGTTCTGTGGCTTCTGTGCTCTTCTTAATGGACTACAGTGTGCCTGCTTTTTGTTTTTGCCAGCAATCACTTAACATCAATAGAATTATTTGTATATATTTTTAAAAATCTTTGGTGGAATTTTTTTTTCCAGGAGCAGGACAGCAGTTTCCTGTTTCCACTTTTTCCATGCACGGTCAGTGAAACTTGCCCCCACTGAAAGAGAGAATTTAACAATATATCAATGCAATTAGTGCTCTAAATGTGTGCAGAGAAACCAATGAAAAGCTTGCAAGGTATTGACTGTTGGAGTAAACCGCTAAAAGAGAATTGTACAATGCAAGACATTGCAGGATGGAAGAGTTGCAAAGAAAAGAATCTGTCTTTCATATATTCAGTTCTTCATAATTGCATGTTGGAAGCACTTGGGGTATTTGGGGGTGTGGATTGAAGTTGAGAGTATACACTTGTCAAGAAAGATTATAATATCCCGCTCCAATCCTGAAGGGATTGAGAAGGATATTGCCTTTCAAATCTCTCTAATTTTGGAATGGATTTTTCAGTTGTCCTTTTAGAAAATCAGACTTTTAGTATGATAATTAGCTAGTTTACTTAACTGTGAAGCAAATATCTCTGTGATCACTCAGGCTGACAGAGGGAAAGAGAGCTGGAGAGCTAATCCATACTCCAATGACCGCAGATGGCAACACCGTCATACGTGTCATCTGTTCCTACGCAGAAATTTTCGTGTTAATACCCAAACTTCTGTCCATTTTAGATTGGCGGGTTTTGTCTGGTTTTGTTTTATGTCACCACTCGTTTCCCACAGGGCTTTGTAATTAAAACACTCTCCAGAGTAGATCATAGTTAATCTAAGTTTGTTATTCCCTCCAGAGTTTTATAATTACAAAGTTACTACATTTATGGCTATATACACTGCCTTGTGTGTTATCCATTTCTAAAATACACCACTGTTGTTGTTGTCATTTCTGTCTTGTTTTGTTTTTTATAACCCAGAAACATGGCACAATGCACAGAAGACATTTAGCAAGATCACACTGACTGGTCGGTGAGTTACAGTTAAAAAACCAAAAACATAGTATCCCGAGAGGGGGGTCATTTGGCAGTTTTGGCAAGCAGTTGTAAGGTCAACTGCAATACCAATGATGACAGCAGCTAGGTTGCCAAACTCTTCTTGTGGCTTGGGAACAAATTGTTTATGGCTGTCCACGCCTGATAGCCACCTTTGTGCTGAGAAACCTATTGAAAATTTGGGCAGTGGAAGCTTAGCGCATTGTCTCATTAAAAAAAAAAAAAATCAGCTTACCTGAACCACATTACAGACACATTTGCTACTGGTTTTCAACTTCTGATGATCTATTTATTTGGGCTTCGTGCCTTAATTGAACATGTTTGAGTTCTGTTGTTCTGACTTTTAAGGTAGTACTAATGTAGTACAATGTAGTAATGTAGATAAAAGGATATTAAGACAATGAATATTTGTCCTTTAAAAAAGATATAAAAAGGAGAAAAGTCTAATTTACTCTAAGAAAAGATCCTATTATACTTTTCTAAATCTGATATCTCCATTAATTTTTCTGTTGTTTTTAAATGTCCTTTATTTGATTAACTCATAAAAATGTGATACAAATGTGTAAGCCTACAAGTGAGTTCAAATACAGTGGATTTCTCACAACAGTCAATACCCCTTTTGGTGAATGTAATTTTGAGCAATCGGGTCCCTGATTAAAAGGCTAGTAGTAAGTGACTGTCTCCTCCAGTGTTTCTCTTTATTCAGAAATATTTCATTCTCCCCTTCATTTCCATAAGCACATAAAAATTGTCTTCTTGGTACTTTTTAGGAAGGAAGGAAGGGACTAGTCCCATTTTCTTCCATCAACCCCAGATCAAATACCCTTTAAAAGTATGAATGGCACTGTGTTTTTGCATCTGCACTGTGAAGAAAACAATCCAGGACCCATGACTGAGCTGATTGTTTAACTTTTTCAAAGACAAATTTGTGTTAAGGATCATGAATTGTACTCCAAAAGGCACCCAAAAGTGGATCAGTAGATCCATTATAGAGCATTCTTCTTTTGTTTTTTAAATTTTTTTAATGTTTATTCATTTTTTTGAGAGACAGAGACAGAGCATGTGTGGGGGAGGGGCAGAGAGAGAGGGAGACACAGAATCCAATGCAAGTTTCAGGCTCTGTCAGCACAGAGCTGGACGCGGGGCTCAAACTCTAGGACCATGAGATCACGACTTGAGCTGAAGCCGGACACTTAACCAACTGGGCCACCCAAGCGCCCCTGTCACAGAGCATTCTTATGAAATCAGTTGAACATCCCTATGGATTTGGGGATCTCCTAATTTGGTGCAGGCAGGGACCCAGTTGGTTGAGAGTATTAGTCATTCAGCTTGGCTGAATAACGGTCTAACTTTATGAATTCTGCTAGATTTAAATTTAAAGTTAAAAAGGAAAAAAAATATTGGAGCACAACTGAGTTGATTTTTCCCTCTTATTATTTTGTCAATATATCTAGGTAGTTTCTTTAAAAAGAGATAAACCAAACAAAAGTGATTAAACGAAAGTGAGATAATTATTTTCAGCATAAATTTATAACCAATGTCAAAGACCTTCATTGAACAAGTGGTCGTGATACAAGACAGCCCACAAAATACAAAATATAGAAACTGTCTATCCAGGGAGACTTTACATTTTACATGTCCCCAGAAATTTAGTCCAATTATATAAAGTAAACTAATCTTTTGAGATGCATGAAAAAGGTTTGCTTTTTACTAACCAAATGCCTTAGCCTAATGTCATTTTTCTCCTTGCCAATTTTCAGTGGTCTAATATTTGCACATTGTGAGTATTTTGAATCTTATCTAAATGGTAGTGCTATTTAGATAAATAACAAACTTTTGGGACAAAGAAGATTTTTGTATCCAGTTTCCTGGAGATATATGGTAATATTAGTTTGAAGGTAAATATGATTTTATTGTGGTAGTTCAATTTTTTTTCCTCAGTGTTGTTTCTCAGTAATGCAACTTTGTTTTGTCATGGCAGGCAAGTGATTCCAGAGAATAGCAGTCCCCCTAATTCTAGGGACAACAGTCAAAAATACCTTAAAATAACAGTTGAACAACACCAATAGGGAAACAGGATCCAGCAGTTTTCTTCAAAACTGACATTTTGGACTAGGTCCATCAGTCTATGTAGTATACAGCAGAGAGGAGAAAACTAATAAGTCTGTCTTACAATTGTATATAATATTATAACATTGTCTTACAGTATTCTTATTTAAATCTTTTTAGGAACTTTTGAAAAATCATTAGCATGAGACTAAGATATATTAAGTAGTCCAGTTCACTAGTTGTGTAACATGTTAGGCAAGTTATCAAGTTAAATTTACAGGTGAGGGAACTGAGGCACATAGTGAGGAACTTTCTTGCACAAGGCCTCAGGGACTATACACAGCAAACCAGGACTAGAATCCATGTTTTGGCTCTAAGTTATTTTTTTTTCAGGGAATTAAAGCTTCCTCAAATCAATAAACTGATGTTAATGGACCATTAGCAAAGTGAGAACAATCATAGAAGTCCCTTCAAGAATCTCTGTTGATGGTAAGAGGCTGAAGTCAAATGGGTTGACCATTAAGTTCCAGGGGAAACTCTTTGTAATATTGATTTTTCAATTCTCAACTCTTTTCTTAGTGACATTCGGTTATAAGATTTATGTGCTAAAAAGCACAAGATGCAGGTGCTCTCTGAAGAGAAGAGTGTCAATCTCATCATCAAAGCAGTGGTTCCCAAGCTTTGGCATGTTTAGGGCTTACCCAAGGGCCTTGTCAAAAGGTAGAATCTGACTCTGGGGCAGGACCCAGAAATCTCCATAGTAAACAGGCATTCAAAGTACAACAGATGCAGGTGATTCGGGGACCTCATTTTGTGTAAAACTGATCTGTATAGATCTTGAATTAGTGTAGGCTAATTATGTCAGTGAAATAATATAGTAGGTGAGGTGGGTGTATTATTAGGTGCCATTGAAGATAAATAGCACTGTTTTATTTGTCCACAAAATAGATTGTTAGAGCAGAGTCACTCCTCCACATGCTTGGACCAGCTACCCTCATTGCTGACCTAAAGGGACAGCTTTCAGATGAAGCTTGTAGCTAAATTTTCATGGCCCATCTAGTCCTTGGCCTCTCTGCTTTGCCTGCCAACAAAGGGGCCAATTAGTGAAGATGGTTTCGGTACTTTTTTCAGAGACAAATCCCTTCCCACTAGGGAATTTTATAAGCCCACCAACATACTTTGCATAACATGGAAAATCAGTTCTAGGAGGGGCTAAACATTCTGACTGTGGGCTAGAGGAAAAAAGACCATTAATCTTTGTAGATGAATGAAAGTTTGGACCATTTGGGTAGGGTCTGGGACACATTAGAGTCAAAGTTTTAAAAGGGTGATGACACAAGTCAATTCTGTGTGTTTTAACTGTGATGGTAATGCTGAATTCTTACACTTTCACAATGCATCCAAGTAACATGTATGTATTCTAAGCTGTTATGAAAACAATGCAAAACTAAGAAATTACGCTACATAAAAGGGGAAACAAAAAGTAATCTTTTACTCTAAATTTTCAAAGCAGTAAGTATCTTATAAACTCTGTGTTATAGGAAGCTTTTAATCTATCACCCAACTCCTAAGTTTCCCATTGAAAATACATTTTTATTGAATTGCATTTAAATTATTTAGCCATTTTCATAGGCATAAGGTAATCAGATACATAATGTATCACACAGCTCTCCAGACGTCCCTGATGGATGCTGTCTTTCTGCTTATTAAATCTACACCACTGTTAAGAGGGGAGAAAAGGGTTTGAGTTTTTCTCTCCTTTTTTTTTCCTTTTTTCTTTTTTTTTAAATTATGTTCAGTTCCTTTTCTTTAAAAGGGAAATTAAAGGTCAGCTGTTAATTAGCTACTTTTGAAAAGTATCCATTAATATTACATAAATTACACTCTACAAATCCAATTAAATTCTTAGGTCATATTGGAACTAAATAGATGATTTAATTTTCAGGGCACATTATGAAATGAGGAGAAATCGATACAGACACAGAAAAGGACTGAGGGGTGTGTGTGTGTGTGTGTGTGTGTGTGTGTGTGTATGTATACAGGTTTTCTATATTTTTTTTTCAAGTAACAAATGCTATGATTAAATGGAAGTTTACTGGATGTTCAGTTAATCCTCTGGATTGCTTCTGAGAAAAAAAATTTACCCAGTAGTACCTCAGTGGTAGAAAATAAATAAGTAAATTAAGTAGGGGATATGGGAAAAATAAATGCATAAAAATTTATAAATATTTACATTTGAGAGTAAGAAATGAGGTGTTGTGAATATTTGTTCACCAATCCACTAATTTAAGTCTTCAGAAGATATTCATTTACCCAAAATTTAGTATGTGTGATAGTAATGAATGATAATCAACTTCTATCCATGTAGTAGAAAAACTGGTTATTTAAAGGAAATAAAGAATAAAGAAATTATTCCCTAAATTATCTTTAACTCAGCAGTTTTCAATATTTATTTTGCCTTGTGGCTCCTATGATATTATGGCCTTAGAGAGTATGTTAGTTTTCTAGGGCTAGCATAACCAAATACTATAGATCGGGTGGCTTAACCAGTAAGAATTTATGTTCTCACTGTTCTGTAGGATAGAAGTCCAAGATCAAGGTGCCCATAGCTTCTGAGCCCTCTTAGAAGGGCTGTGTCTTCTGAGGCCTCTCTTTGTGGGTTGCAGATGACCACCCACTTACTATCTCCTGTTATGGTCTTTTTCCTGTTCTCCTGCATCCCTGGTCTCTCCCTGCATGTCTTAATCTTCTCCTCTTGTAAGGACAGCGGTCAGATCATATCAGGAACCACTCTAAAAATATCATTGTAACATAATCACTTGTTTAAAGATCCTGTCTCCAAATAAGTTCATATTCTAAGGTACAGGGAGTTAGGGCTTCAACATATGAATTTGGGGTGGGGTATACAATTCAGCGTATAACAGAAGAGTATCATTGTATATTAAAGAACACTGCGCTTTACTTAGACTTATTACTTGGCCTAAGTAAGGAATAACTGTGTGAGTAGGCAGTATAACATCATAGTTAACGTCATGGAGTTTTAATTCACAAGTAGGTTCAAATTCTAACATCCCTTTTACTAGTTGAGGAAACTAGAACATGTTTTTTAACTTTGTTTCAGTTTCTTTATCTGAAAATAAGATATTTCTGAAGACTTGAGGGTTAAATAAAATGTTTAACACATTTAGAATATTGCATGAAAGGGATGCCTGGGTGACTCAGTCAGTTGAGCATCCAACTTTGTCTCTGGTCAAGATCTCAAGGTTTGTGAGAGTTCAAGCCCCCCATAGCACTCTCTGCTGTCAGCCCAGAGCCTGCTTCCGATCCTCTGTCCCGTTGTCCCACAGTCCCTACCCCATGCATGCGCTCTCAAAAATAACTTAAGGAAAACAAAACTTTAAAAAGTAATAAAATTTTCAAAATAAGAATATTGCATGAAAAAAGATGTAGCCAATAAATTGTGCTATTCTTTTACTTTAAAAAAATATTTAATGTTTATTTATTTTTGAGAGGCAGAGAGACAGAGCACAAGTGGGAGAAGGGCAGAGAGCGAGGGAGACACAGAATCCAAAGCAGGCTCCAGGCTCAGAGCTGTTAGCACGAAGCCCGATGTGGGGCTTGAATTCAAGAACTGTGAGATCATGACCTGAGCCAAAGTTGGACACTTTACCAACTGAGCCACCCAGGCGCCCCTCTTTTATTCTTTTTTAAAAAACTGATTTGTTGAGGTCTAATTTACATACAATAAAACTTAGTCATAGTATATGTACAATTCAGTAGTTTTTAATAAATTGCAAAGTTAGGCAACCATCACCGCAATCCAGTTTTCTAAAATTTTCACCAGCCTCTAGAGATCTCATACTTTTTCAAAGTCCTGTCTTGTTCCCATTTCCGGCTCCAGGCAACCAATCATCTATCTTTTGTCTCTATAGGTTTGTCTATTCTGAATACTTCAGATAAAATGGATGCACGCATTATATGTTGTTTTGCATCCAGGCATTTTCATTTAGCATATTTGAGACTTCTCCATGTTGTAGCATGTATTAGTAGTTCTCTTTTATTCTGAATAAAATTCCATTGTATGGATATATGATATTTTGTTTAATCACTCATCAGGTGATGGATATTGTGTTGTTTCTGCTTTTTTGGCTATCGTGAATAATATTACTATGAATGTTCATGTACAAGTTTTTGTGTGCCTCTTTCTTTTCATTTTTCTTGGGCAGATTCCTAGAATAAAAATGGTAGAGTTGTATAATAAAATGTTGCTTAAAGTTTAAAAATTTTCCAAACTATTTTCCAGTGTGACTGCACCATTTTACATTTCCACCAGCAATACATGAGTGTTCTCGTTTCTCCACATCCTCCCTACTACTTGTTCTTATTTGCATCATAGCCATTCTAGTGGATGTAAAGTGACACCTCATTGTGGTTTTAATTTTCATTTCCCTAATGAGTAATGGTTTTGCATATCTTTCAATGTTTTTATTATTCATATATGTCCTTTAAGAAAATTTCTATTCAAGGGGCGCCTGGGTGGCGCAGTCGGTTAAGCGTCCGACTTCAGCCAGGTCACGATCTCGCGGTCTGTGAGTTCGAGCCCCGCGTCGGGCTCTGGGCTGATGGCTCAGAGCCTGGAGCCTGTTTCCGATTCTGTGTCTCCCTCTCTCTCTGCCCCTCCCCCGTTCATGCTCTGTCTCTCTCTGTCCCAAAAATAAATAAAAACGTTGAAAAAAAAAAAAAGAAAATTTCTATTCAAGTCTTTTGCCATTGAAGAAAAATCAGGTAATTTGGTTTTTATTGCTGAGCTGCTAGTGTTCTTTACTCTTCAAAATCTAGTTACAAATCCTTTATCAGATGTATGATCTGTAAGTATTTTCTCTCAGTTTGTGGTGTGTGTGTGTGTGTGTGTGTGTGTGTGTGTGTTTTCCTAGTGGTGACTTTTGAAATGCAAAGTGTTTAATTTTGAGGAATTAGATTTGCTATTTTCTTTTCTGAATTCTGCTTTTGTTGCTGTATTTAAGAGATCTTTACCCAACCCAAGGTGTGAAGATTTTCTTCTGTTGTCTTCTAAAAGTTTTATAATTTTAGCTAATTTTTCAATATTTTAGGTCTATAATCTATTTGAGTTAATATTTGTATAAGGTGTGAAATAAGGATCTAAGTTCATCTTTGCATGTGTGAATATCCAATGTCTCAGCACACAGTAAGTTGAAAAGATTATACTTTCTTCATGTAGTTAGTTTGACTCCTTCATCAGAAATCAACTGACCATAAATATGAGTTATTTTTAGACTCTGTTCTCTTCCATTGATCTGTCTCTCTCATGCCAATAACACACTGTCCTGATTACTATAGCTTTATAAATCTTAAAATCAAAAAGTATCAGTCCTCCAAATTTGTTCTTCACAATTGTTTTGGCCACTTGTATTGGTTACATTTCCATACAAATTTAGATTGGGTGGCCAGTGTCTGCAAGAAAAACCTACTGAGATTTGATAGGGATTACACTGAAGCTGATTGATCGGTGTGGGATGAATTGCCATCTTACTGCTATCAACTCTTCCAAGCCATGAACATAGAATACCACGCCATTTCTTTCGATCCTCTTTAATTTCTGTCCGGCAAGGTTTTATAGTTTTCAGTGTATAAGCCTTGTCCTTTCATTTCTTTCTTCTTTAAAATTTTTGAAAAATGTTTATTTATTTTTGAGAGAGAGAGAGAGAGAGAGAGAGAGAGAGCGAGCGAGCATGAGTGGGGAAGGGGTAGAGAGAGAAGGAGACACAGAACCTGAAGAAGGCTCTAGGCTCAGAGCTTTCATCACAGAGCTTGATGTGGGGCCCGAATTCACAAACTGTGAGATCATGACCTGAGCTGAAGTTGGACACTTAACTGAATGAGCCACCCAGATGCCCCTGCCCTTTCATTTCTGAAATTTAATTCTAAGTGTTTAATTTTGGGATGCTATTTTGAATAAAATTAATTTCCTAATTTCATTTTTGGATTGTTCATTGCTAGTATATAAAAATACACTTGTTTTTTTTTTTATTGATCTCATATTCTGACTGAATTCTTTTTCTTTTCTTTTTTTTTTTTTTTTTTTTTTTTTTTGAGGGGGAAGGATTATTTAAGATTTTCTCAGTACAGGGTTATATCATCTATGAAGAAAGACAGTTTTGCTTCTTGTGTTCTATGTTGTTGCTTTTTATTGCCTGACTGTACTGGATGGAATTTCTAGTACAATGTTAAATAAAAGTAATGAGAACTGAAATCCTTGCCATGTTACTGATTTTAGGGGAAATCTTCTATCTTTCACCATTAAGTATAATCTTAGCTGCAAGGTTTTGTGGGTTTCTTTTATCAGGTTGAGGAAATTTCCTTCTATTCCTGATTCGCTGAGAGTTTTTATTATTAATGAGTGCTGAATTTTGTCAAGTTTTTCCCACATGTGTTCCTTATCCTTATTTTATTTCAACATTATGGAAGCATTCCCAGGCTAAAACATATCAGCTTTTCTTTTTTCTTACTAAGGTTCAAGAGTTTTTTTCTTGAATTAATGCTTCTCAATTCACTATTTGCCTTTTTCCAGTGTCCAGAGTCTAGAAGCTGTGGTTTGGACCATTTTTTTTTTCTTTCTAGAGAGGATTTGCTATGCTCATCACCCACCCATTTCAGAAGTCACCCCCTAATGCCACATAGCTATTACTCTTGATCCAATTATTCAATTTCAGCCTTAAAATTTCCTCTTTGGTAAAATAGGATTACTAACCCTCTATTGGTTTGTTGGGAAGATTAGATATGTGATATAATTGAAAATGCTCATTGCTGGGGTGCCTGGGTGGCTCAGTCGGCTGAGTGTCTGATTGTTGACTCTGGCTCAGGTCATGATCTCAGGGTTTGTGAGATTGGGACTGGCATCAGGCTCTGCACTGACACTCCCCCTCTCCCCCCACTCTCTCTCAAAATAAATAAATAAATAAATAAACTTTAAAAAAAGAAAGTGCTCATTGAAGCACCTAGTACACAGTATATTCAGTAAATAGTAATTGCATTTGAAGATCAGGTGAATATAATAGAATAGAATCATTAAGAAGTGACTGGAAAGTGTGGGATTTCAGTGTAACTTGGGGAGCTCTATGGACTCCCCAATTAAACTATGAGAGGAAAGATTCAAACGTATATTTGTTAATTCACCTTACTTCCTTGTTCTCTGGGATAGATACATTTATATCCTCTTATCTTCTACTTCCTTATTAAATCAGGGCTATCTTGTGATAATCTGCCTTTCTTCTCCTCTTAGAACATTTTACTTTGAGCCGCTCCTTAGTTAATAAGTGTAGGAATAATTTTGATATATATCTGGTTTATTGAGACTTTGGAAAGGACAGGGGCAGTGTCCTAGATACCAACCTACCATGATACAGATCCATTAAAAGAATGTTATTTTGTTGCTAAGGGCATGTTCTTTATATCACTAATATCTAACATCACTCAGCAAAGGTAAAGACCCTAGTAAGTCCAGATGAAATCAAATTTGCTGTTTTCAAGTTTGTTTTCGCCTCCTTTACCTTAACTTTTTGGTTGCTTATTGTAGAATATGCATTGTTACCGTATGTGTATTGGAACAATGGTAAACTTGTAGGGAATTAAGCAACAAGGAAGGAACCAAGCCTTTATATGAAACTTTTATTTGAATTGAGCTAGGATTCAGCCCTATCTGCAAGATTCCACAATTTTAACTGACTCTAGTGGGATCAACACAATATCCTGGAATTCTCTAAAATAGACTGTTCTCTACCTTCTTGCCTTAAATTGCTTATCAATACAATTCAGTGCTCCTTAGTAATGGCTTCTAGTAGAGAAGATGTTATCCTAGTGGTGCTGTTACATTTATTTCATACTGGCTTTGATTGTTTTGGTCATGCTTACATATCTCGATCTATTCTTTATTCCCTTTTCTCTATTCTTCTTTTTATAACTTTTCTCAACTTATTTTCTGTTATTTCTTACATCTAGTTTTCTTCTTTCTTTTTTCTATACCATCCTGCTTTCTTCTTGTACCCATGCCTGCCTTTATTTCTTTTCCACAAAATGCCTCACTCACACTTGTTTCTATACCATTCCAAACATGTCCAAGTATATTGGGAGCAGTTTACACTCTCCAAATAATCCACTCGAAGAAGCAGTTAATGTTATCTTTCTAATAAACAATTTCAATTGTAGTAGCCATAAATATCTCAAAGATGATTCTCTCTACATTTTCATTAAAGCCAAGGCTTTGTTTGGTGTTTTGGTTTTAAACAAACACTCGTCCCAGCAGTGCAGCTCACCAATATAGAACAGAATTACAATGTACTTCCAGCCAAATTCCGTTTATTGTCAATTTCAGTAGTGTTTCTTATGGTAGCAATTATTTTCTGAAAGCCTGCAAGCAAGCAGCAGAAAACTGAAATCATCAAAGAGTTTTTATCTGCAGCAATTCCAGAAATGGCAGGTAGCTGATAGTTTAAACTTTAGTTCTCTGCAGTGGAATAGTGCAAATAAGAGAATGCCATCTGCCTGCTCCTGGAGGCTTTCTGAAAAATATACCCAAGTTAATAAAGTTTTGGGGTGATATTCGATGACTTTGGTTAGTACTGCACTGAATGCTACAACATATCTATGACGCTTCGCTGCTGCCCTAGACACTCCTGAGACAAGTTTCACAAGTTGCAGTGGTATTGCTTTTTTTAATATATAAATTAAAAACTTGAATTTTTATTTCAATTTTCTAATTACCTGGAGCAATATCTTCTAACTGCAGTTCCTTGATTTAACCTGGAAAATAGGGTTTTTTGCTGAGAGTTACATGACCAGGAACAAATATGAAAATGAGAAACCAGCTTTGGATTTATTCTTGAGAGAATGTTTAGGAGATAAGATCAAGGGATAATTGTAAAATGTCACCCAGTTTATTCTACCTGTTGATGATAATTTATGTAATGCATGCTATAAAGCAAGTAGACTGCCATTTTCTACAAATGTTCTAAAAGAAAAATAATTTCCTTATTTCTTTAATCAATAACTCAACAGATATCTATTGATTTTATTTGCCATGCTTTTGGAATACAGTAATAAAAAAAGCCCTGAGGTTAAAACAGTGAATATGATAGAAATGGTCTCTTGTAGCTTATATTCCAGCATAGACGAGTATTGATAGCACTGTTGTTTGAGTACAATTGTAATAAGTATACAAAGGAGTCACGTATAGAATGCTAACAGGACACAAAACAAGCTGATATGATCTGAATATTTGTGTCTCCCTCAGAAGTCATATATTGAAGTCCTAATGCCCAATGTGATAGTGTTAGGAGATGGAGCCTTTGGTAAGAATAGGTTGTAAGGGTGGCATGCTCATAAATGGGAATAAAAGATGTATTTTAAAATATTTATTTATTTATTTTGAGAGAGAAGAAGGGAGAAGAGGGAGGAGAGAGAATCCCAAGCAGACTCTGTACCATCAGCACAGAACCGACACAGGGCTTGATCCCACTAACCATGAGATCATGACCTGAGCCAAAATCAAGAGTCAGATGCTCACCCCGTTGAGCCACCCAGGCGCCCCAGGAATATTGCCCTTATAAAAGAGGTCCAAGAACAACCTTGCCCCTTCCATTAAGTGAGGACACAGGGAGAACTTGTCAGTCTACAAGACTTCACCAGAACCCAACTCTGCTGGCACACTCATCTGACTTCCAGCATCTAGAACTGTGGGAAATAAATTTCTGTTGTTTATGAGCTACCCATTCTGTGGTGTTTTGTTAAAGCAACTCAGTTGGACTAAAATACAAGGGAACCTGTGCTTGTCTCCAGAAGTTTCCTTAAGGAAATTTGATGAATCACTAAAAAGATAAATTAACTCCGTAAATGAGGAGAGTGTGTGGAAGATCAGTCCAGGCAGAGTGGACAAAGTGAGCAAAGGTTCAGAAGAAGAAAGCAATATTTGAATATTTGAAGACCAAAATGAAAGCCAGAGTAGTTAGAGCACAGAGTGATGGAAGAGTTGTTCAAGGTGAGGATGGTGAAATAAGCAGGGTGAGGTTGTGCGGGGATTCATAGGTCAAATATTTTGATCTGTATTTTAAGAACAGTCGAAATCTAGGATTTTAAGCAGGGGTGTGGCATGGTTTGTTCTTTCAAAATAACTCCATCTGCAATGTAGGAAGTCAATCTTTGAAGCCAGGAGTGGATATTAGGAGACCAGTGCTAACTTACCTCAGAGTGGCTGTAGACACAAGATTTACGTAAGAGTGTGTTTAAGAGTGTTTCAGATGGCAAAGTAACATGCATTGAAATGAATGGAATAGGGAGTGGAAGATGTCAAGACTTATTCGTGTGTCTTTAACGTGTATAATTGGAGGTAGCCAGGTTGTGAAGTAGTAGAGAGATTAAGTAGACATTGGCAATACATAAATTTTAAATTGTGAAATGAACTAGGCTGGTGCAGAATATTGGAGGTGATCACCCATGTGGCTATTGAGGCCATGGCTGAAATCACAGAAGGAGAGAGTATAGAATAACAAGAAAAGACCTGGGTTCTAGTCTATTAAAACTTTAATATTTAAAATTCGGGGGGCGCCTGGGTGGCGCAGTCGGTTAAGCGCCCGACTTCAGCCAGGTCAGGATCTCGCGGTCCGTGAGTTCGAGCCCCGCGTCGGGCTCTGGGCTGATGGCTCAGAGCCTGGAGCCTGTTTCCGATTCTGTGTCTCCCTCTCTCTCTGTCCCTCCCCCGTTCATGCTCTGTCTCTCTCTGTCCCAAAAATAAATAAACGTTGGAAAAAAAATTAAAAAATAAATAAATAAATAAATAAATAAATAAATAAATAAATAAATAAATAAAATTCGGTGAGGATGATGAACAGAAAAGGATATATTGGCAGAGATGTAGAAGAAGAAAGGGGATAATATGATTGCCAGGAAGTCAAGAAACACTGTTTTGTGAACATGGAATGGGCATCAGTCACATGCTGCCAAGAAGTTAGAACATCTTTTTGTGGGGTGTGTACATGGTTTTAATAAGCCTCTTTTCACTTTCTCTACCCTGAAATTAAAGGGGACATAGAAACCACTTACTTTTATTATTGACTATGGGCATTTTATCTCTTTTAGGTTGAGAATGGAGTCCAGAGTACTGTCTCACTATAAGGAAAACCCCTTCTTTATGCAAAGAGAAAATGTAAATTTAAGCATAGTGTTCAGGTGGATAGGAGCAGTGCAACTGAATCCAGAGGCTTCAACTCTACCTCTTTCTTATTAACATTTTATTTACAGTTTATTTTTCTGTAAATATTATGGAAAGAATAAGGGTCACAATAATCCACAGCTTAGATCCTCCTGGAAATGCTTCTATAATCCTTACAGTTTGAGGGATCAAGGCTTTGTTTCAATCAGATATTTTTAGTAAGGTGAACTGGATTTTTATGATATGTTAGTATTAGTAAAAGATGTGTGATATAATCAAATACAGTACTTGTACTGACACTAGTTTCTCTTGGAAGAGAATTTGTGTTAACCTAAAATACTTACTCTTATTACCTAAGTTTGACTGCAGTGGAGTCTACATGGCTTATACATATAACCTAAGGATAAGTGTAAGAATTCTTTTAAATTAAACCTTTATCTTGATAATGAAAATTATTTTTTTATTAAATTATATTTGTTATGATAATGAAAAATTATAGTTCTGTGAATACTATAGATTTTATTAAAATAATGTAGGTTCACCCATAATCACAATGACAAAAGGTATATATTTATATATAATTTACTGTTACATGAATTACATATCTCAATTTATAAATATATATGAATTTACTATGTATTTATATACTTATGTATATTTTCTATAGATATATGTAAATGAAGGTTTAATTGAGAAATATAATTCACAAAATATAAAATTCACCATTTGAAAGTGTATGTTTCCACGTACAAAGAGATTTTGACTACTCTGAAATCTTTCACTAGAGATTTGTTGAAATCTTTAGGTAAATGGGACTAACCGGCACATTTGTATCTTGGTCTTTATATCTTTGTTGCTCTGATTCTGATCTCTTTATTCCTCTGCCCAGGTTAACGTACTCTACCAACCTAATTGGTTTTATGACATGCTTATACACATTCTCAGTTCTTTCTTTGCGATTATTGAAAATTCATACTCTGGATTTCCATCAGTTTTCTTAAAATAAGTAGCTATTGCCGTACAAATAAAATACTAACAGGGATCTAACCACTCATATACTTTGAAGGAGTTAATTCTCAATGCATATGTGATGTTAATTATCATTGATTATTGGAATGATCTCCCTGATCCATGGATCACCTAATGATGGAAAGTGAAAACTCTATATATTGTTTTCTAACAATAGTATACTACTCTTAGGAAGAGGGAAATGCAATCTGTGTCTGTGCAGAAGAGATTAACTGCTACTTTCTGTGTCACTCTATCAAACCTTTACATCTTACTAAAGTGACTGGGGATATTTACTATGTAACTGTTTCCTAGCCACTGTATGCAAACTACATGCACACAAGTGCTTGAGTTTACATTCCACATTTTAGACTAGATAGTCAAAGAAATTAAACAATGGCTATCTTTAATGAAACTATAACAGAAGTTCTCATCTATTAGTTGTTATATTTCAGAGTGTAGGAAACTTCACAAAATAATTAGAAATTTTAACTTTTGAAACTTCTTTTCAATGACAATATTGGTTGAATTTTTTTGACAGGATTTATAGGCTCGTTTCCATGAAGGACATAGAAGTACATTCACTTATCTTCATAGATCTCTCCTTAATCTTTAGGATCCTTTCAGACATTGAAGCAGATCTAACACATTTTGAATGGGCTTTTATTGGGGTGTCTGGGTGGCTCAGTCGGTTAAGTGTACGACTTCAGCTCAGGTCATGATCTCACAGTCTGTGAATTCGAGCCCCAAGTTGGGCTCTGTGCTGACAGCTCAGAGCCTGGAGCCTTCTTCAGGTTCTGTGTCTCCCTCTCTCTCTCTGCCCCTTCCCCACTCATGCTCTGTCTCTGTCTCTCAAAAATAAATAAATGTTAAAAAAATTTTTTGAATGGGCTTTTACTGAAGGATTTCTAGTAGTCACTGAAGAACAGATCCTGCTTTCTACCACATATTCCACTGTGTATGAGGATTTGAAAGAGACTTGGTATAACATGGCTTCTTGTATAGAAATGACACATGGCACTTTATATTCAATATTTTAAATCTTATGGTGTTTAGTTTCAAATATTTTTAAAGCTTTTTTGCTATAAATGAAATAGTAACTTTTGATAGTTTCTGGTTTTTTTCACTTACTGGCTTAAATGTGTCTTTTCAGGTTCTCTCTTAATTCCGTTTAAGAATATTTTTTTTTATTCTAAGACCACTAGTGTCCCTGTTCTTATTCCTTTACCTCTGTGGAGCACTTTATACTTCACAAAATTTTTATAATAATTATTGGTTTTGATCCTTACTCACTAATGCCTGTGAAATACCTGAGGCATCTCCAATTAAACAATGAACTGATAAGACAACTGAGACCCAAAAATTGAGGCAGTTCTTTGGAAGTGTCTTTGAGCTATAAGAGCAGAGCCCCTGGCCTAACTTTTCTAGAACTGCAACCTCTGATCATGGTATGATTCCCCTCTCTTACAAGAATAAATTTCATTCCCAGGCCGAATTCCTAAAGATGTTTGAGCACTTGCTGTAAGCTTAGCACTCTCCTGGGAAGGATGGGTACAGAGAACGGACGTCCCTCCTAAACGTATATAAACTACATAGGAGACACACAATTCCTTCTATAGAACATCTAGAATGGACTTCAGTGAGCATAACTATATAGAGAGTTCTTTCCAATGCATGCCAGAAGTGGCTATTCTTATTTGGGTTTATTGGAAATAAGGAACATGGATTTGAAGTAAAGCTAGTCAAACCCATACCCAGTGGGAAATGGTATCACTCAGACTTTGAGATTGGTAAAAGAAACTCTATCTTCCATCTCATTACTCAACTTAATGGCTCTATATCATTTGCTGAATGCTTTTTCCTTTTCTATGGAAACATAGAGAGCAAGGTCTATGGAAACAGAGGTCTGTGGAATCATAAAGGAAAAAAAAAAGAAATAAAATTTACATTAAGAGAGTGCACGCATTTTTTTCAGTATGTCTATATTCCTTAACTATGAGAACCAAGCACTACATTTTTTC
This sequence comes from Felis catus, assembly GCF_018350175.1. Lineage (NCBI taxonomy): Eukaryota > Metazoa > Chordata > Mammalia > Carnivora > Felidae > Felis > Felis catus. The sequence continues at coordinate 61,336,373 of NC_058379.1, read as the reverse complement.
CCTACGTTTTAGCTAACTCAGTGATTGAGACTTGATGGAATCATAGCACAAAGGTAATGTGTTTTTATAATGACAGGGCTGATTGGATTCCTCCCAACCTTGAATGGTTCTCTTTTTCATTTACTAACAATCTGGGTAAGTGTTGGGACCAAATGTGCTACCCACCTAATAGTAAAAGGGCAATAAAATCACATTTATAATACTGTTGTTTTCCTTTCCCACTGCTGGCAGCCGTGGAGAAGAGAGAGATCCAGTCCAAACTCATTTTCTCTGCATTATACCTTTGTAATGTCTCTTTGTATAACAAGTAACGGAAGGCTTACAAACTCTCCCTCTTCTCAAAATAAGGAGGAATCTGCCGCAGTGAGAGTGAGGACAGTGTGGTATTTCCAAAGTGTGGTATTCATAAAGGAAAGCTACAAAGTTGGATTTGAGTCTACAGAGAATACCTTGATCCAGTTAAAATCACTTGGATTCAGATTCTTCTCTGTTTTTTTTCCTCTCTTCATTTTTCTTCCTCCCTCTTCTCTTTACTCCTTGCCTTCCCATTTCTTTTGTATTAACATGGTTTTTTATGATGGGATAGGCATAATGTGAGGGGTTCAGGAGATATTTTAAGTTGTCCTTGCCCTTAGAAAAAGTAATTACTGAGATTAGGATGGATCCATGGCTATTTAGAAAAAAATTTATAGTACTGGATAATGGAAAAGCAAAAAAAGTTTAATTCATATAGAGGGCATAAAAGAAAAAGTATGTAGGGGAGCATCATAGAAAGTTTTGTGGACCAGACTATAACTTCATCTCCAGCGCCAGTAAATACATAAAGAAATAGCAACCACACATGGGCTCCTGGGTAGCTCAGTCAGTTGATCTTCAGACTTGGTTTTGGCTCAGGTCATGAGGTTTGTGGGTTTGAGGCCCACATCTGCCTGTGTGGAGCCTGCTTGAGATTCTCTCTTTCTCCATCTCTCTCTGCCTCTCCCCTGCGCGCGCGCTCTCTCTCTCTCTCTCTCTCTCTCTGAAAATAAATAAATAAAAACTTTAAAAATTTTTAAAATAAAAAGAAGAGCAACCACACAAGCAATAATGATGATGAGCCATTAAGGTAGTTTTAGGTGATACGATGTGATTTTTTTAAGGTGTACAATGTAATGATTTAATATGCATATACATTGTGAAATGAGGTATTGAGAAATGAGTTATTGAGAAATCAAGTTAATTGACACATCTTTCACCTCACATAATTGCCTTTTTTTTCCTCTGGGGGGTTGCTAAGAACTCTTAAGATACCCTTTTAGTATATACCTTATTTAATCATTTTCTCATTTTTTATCACATTGTGATCAGAAATTGATTTTTGGGGTGGGTGTATTTCTTGAAACTTTCTGTCCTTAGAGATATTTTTAAAAAGCTATTTATTTTCCAGTTTTTGGTTTAACTGTTATGGATATGTTCTGGGTATGTAGTCTAACTTTTGAACTGTGTTGTTCAAATTTTCTGTGTTCCTTCTTTTGTTGATATATTAATGAAAATGGGACATTAATGTATCTCAGAATGTTTTTTCTTATTTCTCCTTGTATTCTGGTAATATTTGTCTACTCTGAGTTGTTTTTTATTAGATTCTTAAAAGTTTAGGATTAAATACCATCCTTGAAAACTAAATCATCTGGTCTTCATAGAATTAACCCTCTATTTGTAGTAATATTTCTTGCTTTAAATTCTATTTTATCATATCAGTAATAGAAAGTTTATAGTGTCTTTCATCATTTTTCTTCTTCCTGAGTTATGCTTTGAGTGTTATTTCTATTATACAGCTGGAGTTTTTTTGTGTATTTTATTATATCTTATTATGTTCAGATCTATTACTACTATTGTACTTTGTGCTTTCTATTCCCTTCTGTTTTTTTCTTTCTCTCTCTTCTTTTAGCTCAGGGTTTCTCAGTCTCAGCGCTGTGGATATTTTGGGCCAGATCACATTTTTATTGTGGGGGCTGTCCTGTGCATTATAGGATGTTTGGTGGATTCCCGGCCTCTACCTAGCATAGCAGTAGCCAATAGCAGCAACACCACCCTCGCCCTACCAGTTCCAACAACAGATAGTGTCTCCATACATTGCCAAATAAATTGTTCCCTGGAAGGCAAAGTTGCCCACAGAGGAGAAGGTCTGTTTTAGATTATTTAATATTTGTTTCTTATCCAATAACCACCTCTAATAATATGCACATTATATTGTCTGTTTCCATTAGTTTAACGATTTGCCCAGAATTTTTAATAATTCTTATTTAACTTATAAAGTTTAAGGGAGGTCATTTTTTTTTCTTTTCTGGAACAATACAACTGCCAAATAGACACTTATCTGTGATTGCCTTTCTCAAACTATTTGTTATCATTGTTTGGTATTTGAGTTCTATGTTTTAAATTCATGAATCAGGCATCATTGCTATTGTATAAAATCAGTTTGTTATATTTACATGATATTTATCATTTCTTTGTTTGTAATTCCTTCCTATTATGTTTACCTAAATATTTATGACTGATATAGATTCTTATTTAATGTTATTAGCTTCCTTTTTTTCATAATTTTCTTTTTCTCTGAAAAACAGTTTTGAGCAAATCTTCTATGGCAAATCTATTACTGACAAATTCTCTCACTTTTCTTCTAAGAATGTATTTTTCCCACTTACTTTTCCTAAAGTATTTTTTCTGGATATAAAATTCAAAGTTGACAGTGGTTTTATTTTCTTTCAGTGTTTACAAAACATTGTGCCAGTCCTTCTGGTTCCATAATTTCTGATTAGGAATCCATTGTTATTTAGTTATTTTTAATCTATATGCAATGTATTGATTCTCTGCCTGCATTCACAGCATTGGTGTGTGTGTGTGTGTGTGTGTGTGTGTGTGTGTGTGTGTGTCTGCATGCACGCGTGTGTGTGTGTGTCTGCATGCACGCGTGTGTGTGTGTGTGTTTTAGTTCCCAGTTTTGACAAATATGATTCTAATAGTCATGAGTTTCTGTAGTTCTATCCTAATTGGGATTTGGTCAACTTCTTAAATCTGTGAATTCATGCCTTTCATCAACTTTAGGTAATTTCAGTTATAATTACTTAAATAATTTTTCAACCCTGATGCTTTCTACTCCTTTCTACTCCAGGACTCCTATGATACAAATATTACATCTTCTGTTACTGCCTTATAGGTTCTTCAACTCTATTCATTTCATAAAAATATAGTCTTCTTTATTGTACAGATTGAACAATTTCTATTGAGCTATATTCATTTTACTGGCTCTTCTGTCATCTGAGTTATTATTGAGCCCATTAAGTATGTTTTTCTTTCTCATTTTTGTTACTACATTTTTCAGTTCCAGAATATCATTTGGTGCTTATTTTTATCTGCTGCTTTTTCTTTGCTGAAACTTGCATCCTTTCCCCAAATGTCCATGGTTGCCTGTTGGGGTATTTCTGTGAAATTTGCTCTGAAGTCCTTGTCAGAAAATTTCAACATCTTTGTTATCTTGGCATTTCTGTCTGTTGATCATCTTTTCTCATTTTAGCTAAGATTTACCGGGTTTGAGGTATAATGAGAAGTGTAAATTTTTTTGTTTCCTGGACATTTAGACTCCTATGAGAGTTTGTTTCATATTGACATCTATTTTAGTATGCTGTCTAGAATGCACATCCTGGATCATTTTGTGAGCTGTGTTTTGGTTGTTAATGTAGTTTTCCACATTTTTTCAGTGTTATTCTGGTCTGTCTTGCTTGTATGCAACACAGAGACCAATCTGAATCTTTGGTCATATTCCACCTTGTAGTTCATTTCTCAAAGCATTTATTATGTTTATTCTGTCAGTTTTGCACATAGGTTACTTAAGAGTTTGCCTAGGACTTAATGCACAAATGTTAAGGATGCCTTTCTCCATATTCCTCCTAACTATAATTTACTGTTACTCTTTTTTTTTAATTTTTTAAAATGTTTATTTATTTTTGAGAGAGAGAGACAGAGCACAAGCAAGGGAGGTAGAGCAGAGAGAGAGAGACACACACACACAGAATCTGAAACTGGCTCCAGGCTCTGCACTGTCAGCACAGAGCCCGACACAGGGCTCAAACTCACAAACCTTGAGATCATGACCTGAGCTGATGTCATACGCTTAGCAGACTGAGCCACCCAGGAGCCTCTACTGTTACTCTTTACATGGGAAGAGGGCTCCCCTCTCTATTGTTGTTCACGTAATGCAAGGGAAAGGAATCAGCAACATGACTCTACACACAATCTCTGCATTGCATGAAAGGAAGGAAGATAGTACCATATCTGGTCATTGTTTTACAAGTACTTTGAATATATTAATCTGTTATCTGCCTTCCTGTGTTGTTTTGAGAAGTCAACTATCAGTATAATGAACATTCTTTTACAGGTGATTTTTCTGGCTGGTTATAGAATATTTTATTGTCGTTTAGACTCTGTAGGGTTTCTTTAAAAATTACGTACTTGGGATTCATTTTTTTTCTGAATTATGACACAATGTGTCATTTATTATGAAAGATCCTTATTTATTTTTTCTTTAAAAATTGCTTCACCTTTTTGTATTCTCTATTCTCTCCTTCTATGATTCTCTCCTTCTATGATTTATTTATATATGTTATTCTTTCTCATGTTGTCATCTGTCTCTATTCTTTTACATTTTCCCTGTTGGTTCTCTATGTTGATTTGGTGGCATACTAAAACTGACTTATACCAGCTTTCAAGAGCCAATTGTTAAATGTTCAGAAACTTTGTGAGCCAGTTTTTTAACTTTCATTGGCTTGAATATGTCTATGATGAGAATAGTTAGAATTGACAAATTCTACAAATCAGGGGTTATTTTTTGGAAGAGTGGTATTACTAGCACATTGGTAATCATTTGAGATGATTTCTTCAGATGTATTTTCCAGTTTCCCAGTTACCTCTTCAGCTATGTCTAATCTTCTGTTTAATCATCCATTTATTTTCTGATTTCAGTTATAAATTTCAACTAGAAGTTGAAATTGATTCTATATCAAATCTACCTCACCATTTTTAAAAAAATTCTTGCTGTTTAACTATTTTTGATACCTTCATATTACACAGGTAAATATGACATTTTGATTTGATAATTCCAATGACTGTCATCTTACGTTGCAGTACTGATTTTGAAGATATTTGAAAATATATAATTTTGTTACCTGTCCCTAACGTTTTGTTAAAACTCATGTCTTTTCTATAAGAGATTTGTAAATGTGCCCTAGTGAGTTCGCCAGCACTTGTTACCTCTTGAGTGGTAACTGTTCTGTTGTGGTCTCCAAGAATTTCCTTTACTTTTTAATGGGTTCAAGAATACAGTTAAAAAATACCTTTAAAAACATTTTTTTCTGGTGGGGCGCCTGGGTGGCTCAGTGGGTTAAGCGTCTGACTCTTGATTTTGGTGTAGGCCATGATCTCTTGCTTGTGAGATCAAGCCCTGCATTAGGCTCCACACTGAGCTTGGAGCCTGCTAAAGATCTCTCTCTCCCTCTCTCTCTGCCCCTCCCCCACTCACACTCACTCTCTTGCTTTATCTCTCCAAAAATAAATAAATAAACATTTTTTAAAATGTATTTTTTTCTAGAATTGTTTGAAGTTTTTGTCTGGAAGTATTTTTGCATATCTGTTTCATGACATAGTTAACAACCAAAGCTGATAGTATATTTGGAGTTTCAATTCAAATTATTTGCATAAATTGCTTAGATCAACATTATGTGATTGATAGTCATTATTACTAGCATTGATTTTGCATTGAATGATGTGTAAATAAAATGTAGAAATCCATAGTCCAGTGGTGTGTGGTAGACACAAATAGTGTTCAGCAACATTTAAGTATCCTCTCTTCCAGGTATCACTCTCTTTGACCTTAGTAATGGTTATATGACTTCTTTGGTCAATGAATATCAACATAAGTGACATGTGTCATTCTTCGTAAAAACATTTCAAAGGCAATGTGTCATTATGTTTTCTTCCCTTAATCTGAAAAGATGTGTTAATATAAAGATGCCACAGAATTGAAACAACCTAGGACGTATCACAAGAAGGACATCTACCTTTGAGAACTGCCTAGTCCCTCAGTGATTATTGGCAGAATAAGAAACAAATTTTTATAATTGTGAGCCACTGACACACACACACACACACACACACACACACACATATATATATATATATATATATATACACACACACACACATATACATACACACACACACACACTAGGATGATTAGAGTATAATACATATATGTATGTATATATGTATATATGCATGTGTGTGTATATGCATAAAGATGTGTACATATATACATGTATGTGTAGATGTATATACATAATTCTACACATGTATAATATGCAGACATTATATGTTAATATATTTACATATGTATATTAAAATATGCATATGCATATGTATATACATAAATTGCATATACCTACACATACATAACATATACATATGAATATACGTACATATATATACATATATACACATATATATGTATATATATATACACTTTTTTTATAATACAGCTTACCCTGACTGACACAAGTATATATTTGTTATGCTTCATGCTCATAAAATGCTAATTTCTACCTTAATATTTATTACATTATTCCTACTTCTTCATATGCTTTTCTTGTTCCTCTCTAATTAGATAAATTATCCTTGAATCCTAGGGTCTTTTGAACACTTTTTTATTTAACTTTATGTGTAAAAAAAAGTTGTCTTTTCTCACCATATAATTTTCAAATTCTTGGAGATATTGATGACTTACTAAAACTGCTTTACTTCACCAAGCCACTTAGCTCAATTTGATATCTACAGTTTATTTTCAATGATTATTTTTGAAATACAATATATTTTAAGTTAAAATAATAAGTTTAGGACCTTCTTTGTACCATTTCCAAGAAAATGTCCAGCCAGTGAAATACTAGGATGATTAGAGTATAATACATACATGTTTTCTATCCCATGGAATATTATAAAAATTTTAAGCAGCAGCAATGGTGATATATTTGTAAAATGTGCAGTATAGGAAAAATGAATTATTTAGATTAAATGGTCCTCTGAAATAATAATAATAAAAAACAGGTTGTGCTCATTTATTTGGACATTCATTCTCTCACTTCAAAATAATACTGACTGGTTTCAGTCCATACCCTAGAGCTATAGCACATGTTTTATAACAGATGTTTTATTGCCTGGCACTTTGCAAAACTCATCCATCCAAAATACTATAATATGCCCCCAACCCCAACCACTACTGAAAATAAAACAGCAAGATTTTTAAAGCAACCCAAAATTGAACCCAAAAAGTCATTCCAGAGCTTAGAAACTCTTTTGTTCTTAAGTTTCTCCACATGATATGCTTTTTCTTTCTTAATTAAACTTTGGTCTTAAAAATTGAGTACTGGGAGGTTTTTTTCTGCTTTTCCTTTGCACCATTGCATCCAACTCATCAGAAATCATGACTGTGGATAATGTTACTTGTACGGTGTCACTATTTGACCTTTGTTAATAGTTTGAGATTCATCAAAAATCCCTCCTAGAATTTTTAACATAATGGCAGAAGGTGGACACCAGAGAGGAAAATCTCTTCTACTATATTATATGCTTTTGTAACGATTCATTCTGACTCCGTATCTGCCTGCCTGATAATGTGAATCCATAATTTGTAAGTATAATTGCTTCAGGTGTCCAGACAAACAAGGTAGCTGGTCAAAGTAAAAGGAAATGATGATTAGGAATACAGTAACAGTAGAACATATAACACAACTCTCAAATAAAGCAAATTCAAATTAAACTGCTTTGCTAGAAGAAAATTCAGTCCTTGGTCTGCCAGTTTGCATCCCCTGTATAATACCTAATTTAAGTAGATCGTTCTTGCGTCTAATTTATATAAAGATTCATACTAGGAAGAATAGTTTTTACTGAAATCTTTTGGTTTATGGTACTTCTGTAAGTTTAATGGAATGTCACAAAATGTACCAACACTCTGTCTCAAGGCCTCTTCATCCTTGTATTTATTCATTCATGTCCATTGATTTAATCATACTTCATACCTAATGTACCAACAAACGGTAGCCATCTCTTTCCTTTTATCCACCTCTGTCTCCTTTAAACATTGGCCTCTTTTTTTCCCAAAATGTTGCAAAGGTAAAGGGTCTAATTTTCTGTGATCTCATCCTCTATCCTGTGAATATTATCATCATCTATAACCAAGCCAAAGAAATTCTATGGAAATAATTGATTACACATTTTCTTTTAGGACAGGTTAAGAAAACAAATCAGTATTCATTATTAATTTGGAAAAGATCAAAAGAGGCCAATCTATTAGGAAGCAAAGAGAGAAAGAAGCATAGTAGCCACTGCTTTGTTTTGTCATCAAGTCAAGGAGGGATAATGGTTTTGTACTCAAACTCCAAGAGATTTAATCTTTAGTCTGAAGTTGTGGATATTATATCCTAGTAGCAAATGATCTCACAAAATGTGTTCAAATGATGTGTATTGGCCTGAGATTGTTTCCATAAATTAGAAATCCTTAGAGTATTTGAAGTTGTCTCTGTCTGAATGTCTGCTTTATGTTGATCCTATAACCCCCAGTGAGAACTTCTGGTATGACATATGGTCTCCAGTCAGCAACAGTGTCCTCAAGGTTAACCTAAATTAGGAACTCTAATAATTCTTTGTTTGCTCCTACATTATTAAATAGAACCTGCCTACTCAGATCATTGAGATGGATCCTCCTTGCTTTGGAATATATGAAAGTTGCTAAACTACAGGAGATGGTAGAAGTTCTGTGTAAAGTTACTTCCTTATGAATACCTGAGAGGTACATGAGTGGCCTATAGTGGGGGGAGGGAAGAGGCTGATCATAAAGTACCTAATTTCTCTTGAAGAGGACATTAAGCATTAGAAGAATTGGAGTTCTTACACTGTACGTGCTGAGTGATCATCCACAAAGCACTCCTGTAAAAGACCTAGAGTAGAAAATAGATCATATAATTCCTTCTTTGGGGCCTTTGTGAATCTGGAAATTTCCCAATATGGTTTAACTGTACAAGATCATAAAATTTCCCCAATATGCATTTAATTTCATGGATGAGTTAAGATTTCAGAAGTACCCATAGGAAATATAAGACCATAAGAAATCCATCATTAATCATATTCACTTAATTTCAGGTTTTAGATATAATAGAGTAATGAGGTCCTGAAAGTTAAAGTCTTCCTCATTTCTCCTGTCTTAGTCTTCCTCAGCTCACCAAACTCCATCTGGATACATTCTCTGTCTTCGAATGAAACCTTATGTTAGATGCAGAACGTGGAACCAGGGTCTAACCAGCCCCTGGGTTCCTTGTGCTTCCAAAGGCTCTATCATTGACAACCTGTCATGGAGTTCATTGCACCAGAACTACACCCTGAACCTATCGAGTTATGAATGCCAGCACTCCTACATTCCCTTTCCCTCAAATCCCCAAGAATTTTACAGTTTCTAGTTCTAAAAGAGATGATAATTTTCTGGAAAACCCCAGGATTCTAGCCCATTTACCTGCCATCATTGACAAAGGAAACAAAAATAAAGCTGCTCTTCTAAATACTGTGGTATTTTATTGCCTAATGAGAGGCCAGAAAAACATTGCTTGTTTGGGAAGGTGTAGATAAAAAATGAAAATGGATGTGTGGCTGGTAGGGAGATGGGTACATGAGTGAGACACAGGCTATAAGAGAGTGGCTTTGTTTGTTATTTTTGCTTATTATGGATGACATGCTTGCACAGAATGCAGGTTAAGTTTTCATCTAGATGGAGGCCGGCTGAGAGTACAATTATAAGAATATTTTAGTCAGTCCTCATTTTTTGTACATTCTGTATTTGTGGATTCTGTATTTGTGAATTCACCTAGTCACTTAAAATATATTCTTAACCCCCAAATTAATACTTGCTGTCGTTTTGTGGTCATTCGTGGGCACGCACAGGATGGCAAACATTTGAGGTCACTCAATCAGCTCATTCCCAAGTAAGCAGAGTAAGACAACGCTCTGTGTTCTTGTGTCAGCTCTCATGCTGTAAACAAATGTCCTTTTCATGGTCTATTTAGTGCCAAATTGTTTGCCCACTTTTGGACCTTTTCTTGGTTATTTATTTCTATTTTTTTTTTTTTTTAGAAAGTGTGAGTGGGTGAGAGGGGCAGAAGGGGTGGGGGGTGGGGGGGAGAGAGAGAGAGAGAGAGAGAGAGAGAGAGAGAGAGAGAGAAAGAAAGAAAGAAAGAAAGAAAGAAAGAAAGAAAGAAAGAAAGAAAGAAAGAAAGAAAGAAAGAATGAATGAATGAATGAATATGAATCCCAAGCAGACTCCATGCTCAGAATGGAGCCCAATGCAGGGCTCCATCCCACGACCCTGGGATCATGCATGACCTAAGCCAAAATCAAGAGTCAAACATTCAACCGACGGAGCCATTCAGGTGTCCCAGTTATTTCTCTCTTTAAAATGGCCCCTAGTGTCAACTGAAGTTCTGTGTCAAGTTCCTAAATGCCAGAAGGCTGTAATATGTCTTAAAGAGAAAATACGTATCAGATAAGCTTTATTTAGGCATAAGTTATACTGCCATTGGCCATGATTTCAACGTTTATGAATTAACAATATGTATTAAATAAAATGTTTTATACAAAAACATACACAAAACAAGGTTATGTATTGATTGATTGAACGAATGATGAAAATGTGACCAGAGATTCACAGGAACCTAATCCTACGTGGCTCAGTATGTATTAATTCAAGGTTTGCAACAACTCTATGGAACGTAAGTGCTACAAATAATGAAAATCAACTGTTTAACTTTTTAATTTACTTTTCTGGTGTCCAGCTAGAGAATGAACATATCTGTGTTTTCCTACAAGGAGAACATCAGGACTCTGGTCATGTTCTAAATGCTTCCCTCATAAGAACATCTAAGCACCTTGATTGTGACTTGCCAGCCACACCCTTCTCTGTGAAAAATGACTGCATTTTGCACAAATGACAATTTGCAGCAGGCACCTGACATATTTACTTCAGGGGTGGACAACTTTCTGGCCCAACAACTCTGGAGATGTGTTTGTACTGCAGGTGCGAAGCCAACTCAAGATAATGATTCTCTCTCTTTCTCTCTCTCTCTCTCTTTGTCCTTTAAGGCAGAGTCAAGATACTCTCAAGATCAGATTCTTGCTTCTAAATATACCCTGAATTGTGTGGGGATGGGGGGAACCACCATAGTCACAGATGTACTTATGTGATCACTTTTTTTTTCCTGAAAATTATAGGGCTTCATGTGAAAAGAACCAAAATTTCACCATAATTTTTGCTGACTTGAAACTCGATCTGTTTGCAGGAGTGAGAGATATTTGGCGTTAGTACTGAGCTTGATAAGGACAGGTTTGCAAATCCATCTATGCAATTGCCATTCCTTCCAGAGACCCCAGCCAGCCAGAATTCTGACACAAAACCTTGTAATAAAGCTGCAAAATATCCACTTGGAATCTTGGAGCTACTAATTCATTGTTATAACATGGTTCTCATAAAATTATGTAAAAAACTCATTTTACGGTTGTCAGGGGAAATAACTACCCAGATAAATAGGCATGAAAGTACCATAACTACAGCATAGAAAGCCAATTCAAAATTGGGCCCCAACCCCAATCTCCTAATTGGCCTTATTATGGTGTCATAGGAATGAAAAGTTCTGTTAGCAGTAGTTTTAGGTTTAGTCCACTGTTTTTGTAAGATACTGCATTATATGCATTATTGCTTAGAGATTGTGCCGTTGCTTGCTGTAGTATAAAACCCTTTCTTGCATTGATTCCCATGTGAATTTGTAGCACTTAAGCAAAAATGGCAAGGATTTCTGTTGTTTAATTTTCATAAGCATTTTAGTTCTTATGTAAGAAAGACTTTATTAATTAAGCAAGGGTCATGTTTCAGAATATTTTCAAATGTTAAGTTTTCCCTGGGCCAAGGCTTCTTATCATTTGCTACCATATTCTTCAATAAACAGAGATAAGACAGAGCATGTTGTTCATACTTTCTTCTAAAGGTAAAAGATTGTAGTAGGATTCCTGGGCTCTCTGAGTTTGAAAAGTATGTAAGTGCAGGTATGTAATTACTTCAAACCCTTTGTATACACATTGTTTTATTAAAAATTATTTTTTAAATAAACATCTTGATGTGCAGATGAGGCATATATACATATGACAAAAACCTGCCTTGTAATTCTGAAGTTAGAATAAAGAGACATCATTACAGTGTTCATATATACATACACCAATGAACACAAACAGTGATTCTAATACAATCCTATAAACCAGTGTCTCCTCCGTGAATAACTGTCACATCTACTTTCTCTAGGATAGAAGGATATAGTCCCTGTTTGCCAGGAATCCCAAAACCTGCAAAGAATATTCTTTTTTACTCAAGATCATTCATGAGACAGACCTACCAGTAAAAGATTATTGGCCTAGAGAGATGGTGATGGAGATTCAAAATGCAGTAGAAGAACAACAAATTATTTTGCCTCTTTGCCATGATAACCTGACTCCCAATGAAAGAGGTATGATTGGGTGGCAGCTGGTGGGATGAGGACTTATGTTTTACATTATGTAAGTATAGGAGAATACTCCTAATCCAAGAGAAACAGTGGGACTATGGAATGGCTTTATGTTGATAACTGGAGGGATGCAAAATGGATATGTCTTTCAGCATATCCTAACCAGTCTAATCTGGAAAATGAGAAAGATTTAGTACATGTCATTACTGTATTCAAGGGGTTAGCATGATGCTGGACTCCCAGAATACACTAAGCAGTGTGCATACCACATACTGTCTGCAGTGTTTTCTTAGTAGGAACTTGAAGTGACTGAGTAGGGAGTGAAGTGGGGGGTGAGCTGGTAGACCCACAGCTCAGGGCAGCTCATCTGAGGACAATAGACACAGCTAGAGCCTTTATTTATTTATTTTAATTACTTTTCTCTTCCTCCTATTAAATGCCTCCTTCTTTGTTCTTAATTTGAAAGCATCTCCATCCCCATTTAATTACTGTGCTTTTGATTGACAAGAGCAGAGGACAGAAAAAAAAAAACCAGAAAGCTGTCTCCTTCATGTCCTATTTGACACAATATAATGAATGTGTGATGGCTAGTTTATTTTTTCCTTGACAACTTAAATATTTGAAGATGAAATGTGGAATTTAAGAACATAATGCCAGAGAGCAGAGAGAGAGAGAAGAAAAAGAAGAAAGGAAGTTAATTGGACCAGGAACCAAATACAATACTCATTTGTGAATTTGCGTAATAGTTTAATAACTGCCAATTTGGTGCAGGGATTCTGTGTAATTGTAATAAGAATTTCATCTTCAGCTCTTTCCAGGCAAAGAGGAGTCAGCAAATAGACTGTGTCCACCGGATGCCCTGGTCCTGTGTTTTATTATGTTTACTTTATAATCCCATCATCCCCACGCCACCAGCATGCTTGAGGGGTAGTGAAGGCAGCCGCGGCTGCTCCCTCTCGGCCCCCTGTCTTTCAGAGCTACCCTAAGGTACTTAAGAATGACAGTATAAAGAATATCTGTGCAGATGAGCCTGTAGATTTGGGGAATTGGCTGCTTATAGACAGGGATTCTTTTGGTAGACTTAATTCCTTTAGCAAGGGTGAAGTACCATCTGTGGGGATTCCTGTCATGTATAAGGAAGTTAGTCATGCTCTCTATGGAGTTGAGTTTCTTGAATTTTAATGAAACCCATGTCAATCTGTCTCCTCTATACCCTAGTGTTAAAATCAGTGGTCAGCTACTCAACAATCACAACAGTAAATCACAGTAGATAAACCAACCAGGACAGCTCTGAAGAATTTAAGGTTGTATTCCCCCCCAGCCCTCCCTTCACAACCAGGACACTGAGAGAATGCATAATGAAATGGTGGCATTTCTGTTTTAAAGGGACAGCCTTGTGTTCAAGCCAGGAATCTAGATTTTTTTTTAATGTCCTCCTTCGTTGGGAAGTTTTCCTTCTCTGTTATTATTTATGTTCCTTTTAATAGATCTGTCATGGATTCTGGGGCTTTTGTATAGGTTATGTATGGTAAAGCTGTACTTTCACAAAATGCTCTAGGAGAAATGCTGATTCTAACTAAAGAAAATGAACTGTTATGTAGAAATTAAGAGAAAATGATGTGTGTGCCACCTGAATATAAATTAACTGTGAATGATGTAACTCAGGGAAGCAGGTGGCAGTTCTATATGAGATATTTACAATTAGCTGTATGCATCACTCTGAGAGCACAGCGTAGGAAATATCTCACCCAGATTGGATTGGCTCCCAACGGGTTATAATAGCATTACAGACCTCAGTGTAACTTTCTAATTCTTCCATGATGTGTCACTGCCATCTCAAAGACAAGGTCATTGGAACGTAACTTTCACCATCACTTTGTTTGCATGTATAAGCCAAGAATGTTTCTATGGGGAGGACCGACACAGCTAGTTGGAACTGAAAGTTCTTTTTGGCAGAACAGTTCTGGCACCAAATGGAACTCTAACTGGTTCCTTAATGGTAAAAGCTACAACCTCCATTTATCTTCTTGTTTGAGCTACTAGTTTGAATTACTGGCTGGCTGTTTTCACAGATCTATTGTCTCTATTCAGTGTCCTATTTCTCTTTGTTTTGTTCTTTTGTTGGTGAAGGTAAATACCATTGTAGCAGGCTGACAACTTTTATATTTTGGATCCAAATTGACACCCCTTCCCACTTAAATTAATGTGCATTTCCGTCTTAATTATGTATTTGAGTTAAAGGCATTGTGGGCGTTAATATGTAAAATCTCCATTTAAAATATTGCCTATCTTATATTCAAATTAACCCATGGATGTATGTTAAGTCTCCATTGCCATTCTTCATGTATGTAAATGGCTTCATCCATTTACTATCATTTGACATTTAAATTATCAGAAATTACATTGATGCAGATTCTCAATAAATAGAAAAAGAGCAATATCAAGAGAAACATTTTACTTTCAGGGAGTAAACGAAGGCATCTGTTTTTTGTTTTTTGGTTTTTGTTTAAAGGAAACAAAATGCATCTCAGCTTTAGCTCTTAGCATTTGCTGCCTGATCATGTCTTATACCATTTTAATTTACTCAGTGTGGGGTATATAGTAGGTACTCAACAAAGGCTTTTGATTAGTGACTACATAATATATTAGCTATTATATGAAAATCTAATCTTTTATTTTGATGACTGCAAACTTGGTTTTATGGAAGTCTTCTAGTTTCCGCCTTGGAAGCCAGCAGTCCACCAATACTATATTTATTAATTAATTTAGTTACTTATTTCAGCAAACATTTAGTGAGCACCCACTATGTGCCTATTGTAGCTCTCAGTTCTGGCAGGATGACAGAAAACAAGACAGATGCATTTTTCCTCCCTCAGGAGTCACCATCTAGGAAATGCCATCTGTAAACCATCCAAATGGCTCAATGTTCTTAATGCAGATGTAGCAATCCATCTACTTTTACCCAAATCTCCCCTTCAGCCCTGCCACACTTATTCCTCCAGTTGTTATAACTGTTAGCAGCTGATTATTCAGATTGGATTCTCTCCAGAAGTCTTCCTCTATCAAAAGTGAGCTTCCTTCAATTTCACTTCCTTCCTTGGGACAGTCCATTGAATGGTAGGATTCAAAGACCTGGAATTCTTTCCCCAATGGGTGAGACATTTCTTAAGGGTCACCATATTCAGAGCTCCTATGGGATTACCTGAGGCTTTTGTTACAGTTACATCACAGTTCATTTTCTCCCTCTGCCTACTCCTACTGCCTTCACTCCATTAAAGGGAAGTCCCCATGTAGTCGTTCCCAATAAACCTTGATGATGTCAGTTTCTATCTCAAGTTTTGTTTCTGGTGCAAGCCAACCTAAGTTAAGGCCTTGGCAACTACCAATGATGAGGTTCCTAAGGGTAACCTTATCTTGGATCAGGAGTCTAAAGAACAAATTAAAACAAGTGGCATTTGAAATATGAAAAAATGTAAGAAAAAGTCCAAAATTCAGTCCCTAAAGCAAATAGAATCAAAACCCAAAGCAAACAGCATCAAATCAGAAGGAATGTACCTCAGTTTTTCCCTTTAAGAAGCTCTTTTAAATGTCCACACTAAAGGATTAGCAGGCATTCTGAGCTAAATTTGCAGAGTGTTCCCTCCTCGACCTCTATTGCTTATTTGAATATTTTCTATTCCATAGTAATTTCAACTATCCTGAAAGTCATAAAACATCTGTAATCTCTGCCAAAAAATTAACCTTAAATTTTATATTGTGTGTTTTTGTTGTACATACAGGTGCTTGTCTTCCAATTTAGATTTTTTGCCTCCTCTGAGGACAGGAGCCTTGTTTTAAATTTCATATCCCACCACACTGCCCAGGTTCCCAGCATTTGATAGAGTCCAGAATACAGAGAAATGTCTCAACACTTGATAGTTATTAAAGGAGAGAAACACATTCATTGCATTCCTTTTTAGAAGCTTGGAAAATTATTTGGAAAATTGAAAACAGTAAGTCTGTTAAAGCTTGAAAACTGTCTCTCCCTCTATCTTGCCTTATATTTGGCTGTATGTACTTTCAGAATGAAGTCTTGCAATGATGAGTTATGAAGTTGAGTTCTAGTATTGTCTACTTATAACTATATTGAAATATATATTTGAGAGAAAGCATGAGCAGGGGAGGGAAGAGAAGGGGAAAGGAGGGGAGGGGGGAGGGGAGGGGAGCGGAGGAGAGGGGAGAGAGAGAGAGAGAGAGAGAGAGAGAGAGAGAGAGAGAGAAAGAGAAAGAGAAAGAGAAAGAATCTTAAGCAGGTTCCAAGCTCAGTGAGGAGCTTGATCCCATGATCTGAGCCAAAATAAAGATATGGACATTCAACCAGCTGAGCCACCCAGACACCCTAACTATATTGAAATATTTAAAAAAAAATCAAAATGGAATCAAAGCAATTGAAAAGCATGGTACCTAATTTATTAGTATGTAGAGATTAAAACTGCTTATAAAACAATAATCCAAAATACTTCATTCCCATCATAAAATTATGACTATGCCCTCTACTTGAAATTAATAACCTCTAGAGTAATACTTCTTGTGGATACTTTTCTCACTGTAGCTTCTGGTTTTTCAAGCTGTGGGTCTCTCTGCCTTGTCATCTCCACACAGAGTATTTTTGTTGTTGCTGTTTTGACTGATGCTGTGGTATTCTTCATCTTTTTTTTTTCTGGTACTATAAAGAGGCTGGGCCTCTGCAATTCCCGAGATGCCTGAATTCTCATCTTCAGGGAGGAAATTTATTTCATATGAAGAATCCATTTCTGGAGTTGGCTGGAGTATCATTTGATCAGTTGGACATAGTCAGATAACATCAAGATCCCTTTCCCCTCCCTGATATAATGAATGGGGTGATTTCTTTCTCATTTTATTTTGGAAATCTCGGTAAAAATTAATCAAGCATGTTTTATTAAACCCCAGTTGCTAAGTCTCACAATTGATATATTCATTGCCTCTACTAAGAAGGAGGGGTTGGGATAGGGCAGAAAGAGTATTCATTCCTTTTCATGAATGCACATACATAGATTGTAAGAATTTCAATTATGGTATTTGCATCCACAGCTTTATTTTTAAGATCAAATTTGGTGCTCCATGATTGCTTATTTATTATTCATAAAGTATATGTTACTCTGATTTTATACATTAATGGTATTTTCGGCAGCAAAGATATTACATCCAAACCACTTTCTCTGTAGTTACTGACATCCATGAGAGACTACTTTAGGGTGTTCTAGGTTTTAAAATTTTCAAAAAATTGTAGTGTCAAGCCAAGAGAATACAAACATTATTTAGTTAAAAATAGAGGGAAAATCAATGTCACTTCACTGATTAGAATATTTAAATATGAAATGTTAAGATCGGAATATACTACAACTAAAAAAACCTGGTAATGTACATCAAAATGCTTTTGGGTCATTTTATTGAAGCGCTTCACATGGTTAATTATATGTACACATGCACATGACCTATATTCTCTGTTCTGTCCATGTATTTCATATATTCTCTATTCTAAATAATAGCTTTAAAATGTTTCTGTCAAGATCCAGATAAGTCTTCCTTTTTGTGATTCTAGTTGAAATTAACAACCATCATTAATTCCTCAGGGTGGACAATTGAACTCAATTTTCTATTATGTTTACATTTGTAGAATCTACTATAGTACTGGGCTCACAGAGGGCACTCTGTAAATCCCAGTCATTAATAAATGAATAATACAAATACTGAATGGTATTATGATACCATTAGATATAGACTATAGATTAATTCTCTCCCAGTGTCCTCTTCTTTTCCTACAACCCTCCCAGTGTTTTCTTCTCAGTTCCAGTTTTCCATTCAATCTCCAGAGCAAGAAAGATAAACCAGTAATAAGGTCAGATGATCCAGTGATGTCTCCTGAATACCGTCTGGAGCCAGAATTACAGTAACTATTAGCGAAAAGTCCCATCTCTACCAGAAACAAATACTGAATAAACCACAGTAATTACTGCTATGGTGGAATACAGAAATGAGAAGTCAAGGTCCATGATTTCCAGGGTTTATCATCTCAACAGGAAATGGGCATTTATCCCTGCAACCTCTAATATGTGCTAAAATTGAGATATCAAGTTTTGTATGCTATTGCTTAATAAAGTAACACTTAAATTTCATTTCAGAAGAGTAACTGTCTCTTTGGATTTTATAATCCAGGATAGAATATTGCTTATATAAGATATCCTACATATCTGTCATATGCTGTATACTGTAAAGTGGAAGTTTTCTGCCTTAATTATTGTCTTACCTAATGAACAGTATAAGGTTAACAGTTCACTAAGCACTTCTTCCTGATGTGAAATTCAGGAGGGACTTTGGAGATATAAGTTTACTTTCTTGTACTAAAAAACATATTTAAGTCAGTAACCCATATTAAATAAACAATTAGCCTTGAGGATTTTGATATCCTTCAATATAAATCAGAAAGAAAATAGAAAGCAATGTGCCATCTGACATGCCAACATTCTTCTAATACTTCTGTACAGAATGGGTATCTCCTGCCCCCTGCTCATTTACAGTGCTCTTTGAATTCTCAGCTCAGTCATGCACTATTTCACACTGAAAGCTCAGTTTTTTACTCTAACACTATGAATGAGAGATTTTGTTTTCACTTCCAGAGTTTATGCTAGGGGCATGGGGTTCGAATCAGTTGCTCTAATTTGGAATAATTTCTTTTCATGGAACACCTGGGTCGCTCAGTAGGTTAAGTGTCCTACTGTTGATTGTGGCTGAGGTCATGATCTCACAGTCTGTGGATTTGAGCCCTGCATCAGGCTCTGCTCACTGACAATGCGGAGCCTGCTTGGGATTCTCTCTGTCTCCCTCTCTGCTTCTCTTTCTCTCTCTCTAAATAAACAGATAAGTAAAAATAATTTCTTTTCACATTTGTTTCTGTTTTAAACCTCTTCATTTCTCAACAAATTAGGAAAACATATACAACATCCTTAAAGCCTCAGGATAGACCAATGAACTCAATTTTCTATTTTGTTTTGATCTTAGGGATCTACAGAGCTAGGACCACAGAAGACACTTCGTGAATCTTAGTTAGATACAATTGGATTAACGATTACCCAGTGGTTATCTGAAATGAAAATGGGGAGGTGAAGGCAGAGAGGTGATGAAGTAACACTAAATTTTAATGAAGATTTGGGGTCACTAAATTCCAACTACCACTGGCTGAAATGTAACAACTTTCATTACCACTGTTGCCTTCTTTTCCTTTTTACTGAAGAGGTCACTGACCTTGTTTTGCCTTTATCAGGACCTCCCTAAATTGTTGGTTGTATTGATTTCAATTTCAGAAGAAGCTCACAAGTGAAAATTCCTCCTTGGCCATCAGAGAAAGTTAAAAACAAGCCAAATAAAACTACCAAAAACAAAACAAAACCATAAAGTGCCAAAGAGCGATGTTTATAAGTTTTCAAATAGAAGCTGAAAAACACCAATAAAGTCTGGATTTAGCTCAAATGTACCATCAACCTCAGGCAGCTCCCTCCCTCCCCTACCCCTTTTTAATGGTTCATTTGTCTAGTCCCCCTGGAAGATCTATAGAGAAAATTACCAGGGCAGAATGTAGATCCAATTGCACATCCTGCTACAGGAGAAACGATTCCTGTTCTCATCATTGGGATCAATAATTTGCTAACACAGTATTAGCAAGAGCAACAACTCCACCAGGTTAAAGGAGTTTTACACTGAATAATGACGGCCTAGGAAAGGGAAAAGCTGAGCGAGTAAATCCTGGCAGCCTTTTACTATTGAGAGAGCACATGCCAGTGAATCAATAGTGGCTCTGGTGAGTCTGGGCTGTAAAGATGCTTTATTGTTCTGCCTAAGTACATTGGCAGAGATGCTCCTCTTAATATCTGTACACGGGAGCCACTGGGGTCCAGGCCTGCCCTATTAATGAAAGCATTTCCTCTACAGAAGAATGGAACTTCCAGGCACACAGAGCATGGCTGTATCCTATCTCTATAGAAACTGTAAGAAAAAAAAAAAGTCTGGGATAGAAAGATTGATAAGGGAAACCCAAGAGGTGGAAAGGGACCTAGAGCTAGGAACACCACTTTACCTCAGCAGATTTAAAAAACTGATCAACAGAAATGTTCTCCTAGATGTCTTACATGAGTCATTTAGTTAAATCTGTATTTCTCAAAGCAAAGACTATTAAAACCAATGTGTTTCTTGGTTGGCCTCTAGGACAAGTAAGTCCCCTCTTGATAAGAAAACAAAATTTTGGAACAGTGAATTTGATTTACCAAAGTCATCAAATATGGAAGAGCTGAGGCAGGGTTGTAATACCCTGTGCTTATCACTAGGCTAGAGCCATCTCCCCCTGCTTCCAGTGATAATATACAATTTATGTCTCTTGGGTAGTCTTATTAGTCTTTTTTTTGCCAAGTATTTAAGGAAAGAAATCTGTTCATCAAGTATCTCTGGCTCTCTACTTTTCAAGCGCAAAGAGTATTTTCACTTTCTGTCCCCATCATGGTTGGATGGGCCATGGGACAAGATGTGCTAATGAATTATGAACAGATATCCTTCCTATGCTGTGTGGTTACGTATTAAATACTTGAAGTGAAAAACGTGGCTAAGAGAAAGGAGAAGATACAAGGTGTCTCTCCCACAGAAGCCTGACAGAGTAACCTCCAATTAATTTTTTTTTTTTTTTTTTGGGACAGAGAGAGCCAGAGCATGAACGGGGGAGGGACAGAGAGAGGGAGACACAGAATCGGAAACAGGCTCCAGGCTCCGAGCCATCAGCCCAGAGCCTGACGCGAGGCTCGAACTCACGGACCGCGAGATCGTGACCTGGCTGAAGTCGGACGCTTAACCGACTGCGCCACCCAGGCGCCCCACCAATTAAGTTTTTAAAAAGGCAGTCATATAGCTGAGAATATAGAAGAAGAAATGTAAACACACACACACACACACACACACACACACACACACACACACACACACAGAAGTCCAGGGGAAAAAAGCTATGGGTACGGCATTTGATACATAAAGTTTACTACAATTTAGTAGATGAGACAACAATTCAGTTTCTCAAAGACATACGTCCTCAGGAAGCAGTCTGAGAAAGCTGCTCAAGCTCCAAGTGAAGTCTAATGTCCACGGCTCATTTCAGATGTGTGTGTGTCAAAAAAGGAAAGGCCTCCCTGAGCGGAGCCAAGGGCCATGGAGAATAGTGGTCTGAGTGTTCTCACGAAACTAACACAGGATCTAATTAACAAACATTTCCTGCTCACAAAGTAGAGTCCTCACTATCTCTGCCAAGAGGATTTTAGAATTGCTGCAGACCAGAGATAGTTTTGTGTGTCTTCCCTGTCTGTGAATGGGTTATTTCTGTGATTACCTTATTTCTCTTTCATTAAGGTTTGTGACACAGTAGAAGCAATTAACTCACATTTCAAATACATAGATTTTCTAATCAGGTGGACATGATTAAAGACACCCACACACAACCCTCTGATGTACTATTAATTCCATACTCTGAAAGATTCGGAAATGAGACCTTTTGGATTGTCTTCCTTGGGGAGGAAGTAAAAATGTTTTGTCTGAGGAGGGAGTGTGATGTGAATATTTTGTGACCAGAAGGGTAGACTTTGCTGATCATTAATGCTGTCTATTATTTCTAGCCCTTTGCCACCTGATCATGTGCTTGGACTATACTTCCTGAATTCTTTGTAGATTGGTAATACCACGTGACGAGCCACTATAGCTGCGATACTTGTCATATCTGAGCCAGAAATCTCTTCCCTTTAAGCATCTTTAGAAGTGGTGCCCACTCAGTAGATACAGTAACAGAATAAGGAGGTGTAGAGCAGATCTTAGTCAAACCTTAATAGACCTGTAGACAAACAGGAATAATAAACATGTGCTGTTATAACCCTTTATAGTGTGAGAATTTTAGTTCAGCCTAATCTAGTCTGTTCTGACTAGTAGAGAATCTCGGTCATTACCTTCTTTTTCATATCTAATACATATAAACCAGTGTTATGCTTAATATAGGTGATTATCATAAAAGTAACAAACAAACAAATGCATAAATAAAAGTATAATATAAAAATTTAGAAGTTATTTTACCTACTTCTTCCTCTAAAATTTTCCTCATTTTTATGGCCTGGGACTGAAAACATGAAGAACTATACAGACTTTGGCAAACTGTGAATTTTTTCTGCAGATAAAAGTAGTTATTTCTATGTTCCTATAATAGTATGTGCAATTTTCAGAAGTTTTTATTATGGTCTCTCCAAATGACTCCAGAGGTAGATATTCTCACCCAGCAACCAAAATGGTTTGTATAAATGTGTTGGATTGTTAAAGAGCACTACTAGCTGGAAATATTCCCATATAGCTCATCACATCCTTTGAATGGTATCCTTAAAAATTATTTCCTCAGATTGCCTGTCTTCTCTAATTTTAGACCCAGGCTTATACAATGGCATCCAGACATTGGCCACTTGATATGCTTCACAGACTTGGGGATTCAATTCTTTCCTGAACTTGGGGATTGGATTTACAAGGTCTTCATTTTATGCACATATCTAGAGTTTATTTCATCATTAAAGAACTGTGCTTGAAGATCTACCTCCTCCTAGAAAGAGGAACCATAGTTGTAAGGGTGATGACCATTCATATTGGTAGCTAGATAAGATTTATGTAAAGTCCTTCTCCTATTTGTTCTTCTAATGTGCCTGCATTATGCCATTGCCTGAGAAAAGTGGTTATTTGAAGCAGTATTTTCCAAAGTAATCTACTCTCATTGTAACACACCACCTGCGCATTTCAGAAACATTTAGAGAAGCGTTAACTATATTCAATAGTACATGGTTTTTCAGAGGCCAGCCAAATGAAATGTCTGGAAAAAAACAGCTCTGAAATAATGAATCTCATTGGCAGCATTCAACACTCAAGTTAATTATTATTGGAGAAAACTTCATGGGGGACTGCTTTCTCTTATCAATCCCCTGTTCCCTATTTGTGGGAATAACTTACTATGAGTAGAATAGCAAAGTGCTACAAACCGTTCCTGAAATCTGCTGTAACAGGCAGGAACTGATTATTATAATTGTGCCGACAAATGGAACAGAGGAGATTTCCTAAGTAAGGGTATGTCCAGTTCCACAGAATAGAATATTAGAGATGGAGTTTCAAGTACTATCCCAAGATTTTAGAACACAGGAAACTGAGGTCCATGTATGCAAAATAGTCTTCAATTTCACAGAGGTAATTAACAGAAGAGGCATTATTGCTACCAATGATATGGACTCCCTCTCTAATATTTCACTCATCAGTAAGTCCAAACACTGACATTCACATGTCTAAAGCAGTAAGTAAAAATCATTACATGTTATGACTTGACTCACTAAATAAACCCAAATTTATTTCTTTATATCAAATAAATCATAGTTATTTCAATTTACTCAGTGGTTTTCCAGATGAGTCCTTAAGCACCAAGGTTCCCTTAGGATACCTCATAGGCAAGAATGCCATATAATTTATTATTCAAACTTGGTCCATTTTGAGAGTGAAATGGGGCCCTATTTGTAAGTTCACCAGACCCACAGATGTAAACCAGAGCTGTCCTGGGCAAATTAGTTTATATTGTCACCTTATTCATTGTCTTCCAGAGTAAAGAAGGCTGTCCCTGAGCAAAGAGTTGGCAGCAAAGGATTGCCTGTCTCCCTACTCATATTCAAATAGAGGAGATATGCTTTTCCAGCTTATAGAACTGCAGTGCATAATTTCATTTGAAAGAAAAAAAGTTTTCCATAACAACAACAAAATGGTTTGAAAACCACTGCTTTGAATGAAACACAATCATTTGGGTACCCAACATAGTTATGAAATTAACACACACCCTTTCCTGAGTTTCTCATACACCGAGTCATCTTTGTATGATATAGCAGCCGGAAAGTTAACGATTTCCTGGTATCAGTCCACTCAGCTAGGGCTTAAACTCCATCTGTCCTTTTCTTACGTCAGAATAGGCACTACCTCACACCTACACGTTTAGGCTTATCTGGGACTGAAAGTGAGAGATCAGGACAGGGAAAAAAGGTCAACATCTTCTCTACTCCCTCCTTAGTCACATTTAAACCAACATTACCAAAAATATTAGAATAAGAGAAGAATTGGGGCAGAAATCGGAAATGGAGTAAGAGTGACATCACAGGTTTCCAATCTTTAATTTGGATAAACAATTCATTTAAAAACATGACAAAAAGAAGGGGCTAAATTTTATGCCCAGAATGACTTCCTCACATGTCTTAATGTCTTTGTGAATTCAGGAGGAGCCTGTACTTTTCTGAAGGACTTGAAGAGAAGATCTACTAATAAATTTTGTTTCCCATTCTCCTAGGTGAAGATCAAGATCATAGTGTAATATGCTTAAGGACAGGGGATGAGTCTATATTATTTTGATATTCTATTAAACATCAGTGCTTTTGGGGGGAGCATGAGTGTGTTCTCCACTTCTGTTAGCAAGTGTTTCCATCCTTGACACACTATTTCCTTGCTTCAGTGTACCTTTGATAACCACATGTTCTGAACTCCTCTGAACAATGCTTAGCTTTATACATTGGACCCAGCGTACTCTTTGGTTCCATATATCAGTGACTTGGTACATGAGATTAAATTGTTAATATAACTTTTTTTTGCCATTTTTGCTACTCATGCTCATGATTCTAATTCCTGGAGGTCATCATCACGTGTCAAAGTGGAGTGACTTATAAAACAAACCAATATATTTCAATTTAAACTTATTTAAAGCCTCAAAATGTAACTTATCCATCCAATAAGCTTGGTTTTATTATTTGGAAATTCCCCCAACTACTTTTTCTGCCTTAGTCATCCATTAGATAATATAACCTAATGTTAACTTCCTGTGCCTAGAACTCTACATTTATTGAGGTACAAAACAAAGAGGCATGACCCCTAGTTTTTAGGAGTTAACAATCTGGTATGGAAACAGAATAAATTTAAGTAATATTGTCTTGCAATATACAATTAATTTACAAAACGTGAGCAACAAACAATTGTCTCAGAGTCATCAAGAAGATTAAATTGAGGGTGTCAGCAATAAATTGGGAAGGCTTTATCTCTGAGGTTAAACTGAAGGTGAACTTCAAGGTTAGGAGTTCAAATGAAGAGAGGATAAGGGATGGCAGATACTGCTAGCTAATTTCCCATTCCTTATAACCACCTTCCTTCAAAAAAGAACACAAACCTTGCCATTTTCAACATTATTCCCAGAAAAAAAAAAGCCAGAGTTCCCAGTTTTCCATAGTTCTGATGATAGGAGTGGAGGGCATGTGACATAAACATATCCAAAGAGATGGAAATGGAAAGTATATTGGATATTTCTAGGAAAGTTTTGTCTTTCCTGGTATAAATTCTATTTACTTTTTTATGGCTCTCTCATTCTTGCCTAAAGTGCTTTTCTGAAGCTCTACAGAGCTCAGAATGTGAATAAACCAATTTCCAATTAGGTGGAGACTACTTGGGTAAAAGCTACATGCTGCAGATGGCAGAGAAGGAACTAGAAGCATCTAGTCTCTTGGTGATCTGTTCAAGCAACTACACTTGCTTCACCTGTCCACTTCTAAGGTTGTAGTTGTAGAAGTAACATAAAACTTCTCTTTGGTTAAGTCACAGTAACTGTGATTCTGTTTCCTGCAGCCAGACACAATATTTCACTGATAACAGTGGAGTTAGAGTATTCCAAATGAGAATAGAAATGACCTTTGAGGGGCGCCTGGGTGGCGCAGTCAGTTAAGCGCCGGACTTCAGCCAGGTCACGATCTCGCGGTCCGTGAGTTCGAGCCCCGCGTCAGGCTCTGGGCTGATGGCTCAGAGCCTGGAGCCTGTTTCCGATTCTGTGCCTCCCCCTCTCTCTGCCCCTCCCCCGTTCATGCTCTGTCTCTCTCTGTCCCAAAAATAAATAAACGTTAAAAAAAATTTTTTTTAAATAAAAAAAAAAAAAGAAATGAGCTTTGATGTATGAAATAGAGAGAAAGGAACTACCCAGAATGGAGCCAAGCATCCTTCTAAGGGGCATTCCAGTCTCTGGAATAGGAAATTAGGACACCAATTTTGCTTAAAGAAAATACTG
Organism: Felis catus; assembly: GCF_018350175.1. Lineage (NCBI taxonomy): Eukaryota > Metazoa > Chordata > Mammalia > Carnivora > Felidae > Felis > Felis catus. Next base: position 61,309,574 of record NC_058379.1, on the reverse strand, counting down.
CAATTAGTACTTCTCTGGTATTGCCATTCTCCATATTCGTACATATGCTTGGGCCATGTTGGTACCTGTGGTTTATTTCAGCTATAATAAATAACCTGCCCCGCATATGGGGAGAAGGAGAAAAAAATGTACTTTAGCAATTGTTAATCTCCCTTTTTTTATCCTGTTTGTTATAAAGGTTGAAATCCTCCCTGTCCTCCCTCGTTTTTTCCTGTTCAGACTTTTAAAATTAATTTTTAAGGTAATGTAAAATATGTCTATTATCAAACAATAGAGACGCAGGATAAAAGGGGAAAATCCTCATCACACCCTCCCGCCTGTCCCTGGAAACATCACTTCTCCATATAGCTAAGCAGTATTGTGAACTAGCTGTGCATGCTTCTGGATCTTTTTTATTATACGTATACAGTTACATATCTCACATAAACAGATACCGTTGCAAAAAATATCTTTGTGGTACCTTTTGTTTGTTTCCCTGTTTTAACAGTGATAGCATCAATTTATTCATCTACATTTTTACATACATTTAAACTTAATTTACCTTGGATATCTCCATGTAAGATGCAGATATTCTTCTCTCCTTAGTAACTGAATCATATTTCATAGTCTATTAGTCAGGACAGGGTTGGTTATGCTACATTAACAAACAATCTTAGTGACTTAAAATAGCAAAGCTGTATTTCTTAACCATGATACATTTTCATCTCCACTTAGTGAGAGATCTGCTCCGTGATGCCCTTGCCCTGGGACTGAGGCTAATAGAGGAAACATCATCTGAAATGTTTCATGTTACCATGACATGGAAGAGAACATAGCTAACCACACACTGTCTTTTGAAGTCTTCTGCTCAGAAGTGATACATATTACTACCACTCATATTTTCTTAAAGCAGGCCATGTGGCCATGCCTAACTTAAAGAGGGTGGATAAATACATTTCTGGATCATTGTGTCCAGAGAAAGACAAACTGAAGTTTCGTTCCTTCTTTAACTGCCATAGCCTTTCCCTAGCTGGCAGAATACAGTGAATTTTGCATCCCCAGAAACTATCTTCAATTCAGAGCCAGTGTCCAGTAATCCTTGAAAACTCTGGGAGTTTCCCTTTCCTCAGTGCAGTTATCCCATTCAATGGTCAAAGATCCCTTTAGGGAAAACTAAGAAATAGCTTTCTAGTCCTGGTAGCATTGTGGGATCATTTTCCTCAAGGAGATTATTCTATCTCCTCATTTAAAGGTTTCTAGATCTGTGAATAAACTCAGGACTTGGCACTGGATGAAAGGTTGTGAGTTTATTGTGGGAATATGACTCCATTTGTGACCTAGGGATGCTTACTTATATAGATAATGTATGAATTTTAAGGGCTTCCAATCTATTTTGGTCCTGAAAACACCACAATTAAGTAACCCTATTAAGAGGTCTTTGTGGTTAAGCCATTTTGAGTTCTCTATTCCTGCTTTCCATTACAGTAGCCAGACTCATCTTGTCTTTGGAAATTCACTGCTGCCATTAGACTCTCAATTTCTGAGATTGGGAAATCAGGAAATCTGTTTCAGTTTTGACATCTCTTACTAACAACCCCAGCTTTCAGAGGCCAGCCTCTCTCTGCAAAGCTATTTAGAAGTGATTATGCCCTCCTCACCACTGTATTGTTCAATGTGTACTCTGGGTCTTTCCAAGGTACTCATTTAGAGGATGTATAAGCAACTACATGTAATAAATCCAAACCAACACTCCACTCTGAGTGTGGGGTTCCTCTTAACATAATATGAAAAGGAAGTTCTGGGATCTAAACATAGAGATTATGAATCTAGGTTTTAGTAAAGTGACCAAGCAAAATGTATGAAATTCTTTCATTCCTTAGGCTAAATTTCTGAATCCAGAATCTCTGATCAGTGCAGATATATTGATACATTTGACTTGTATCAATAAAACAATTGATACAATATTAATAATTTTATTATCCTTGGTCTTACACTTTCAAGATCAATCCTCATGCATATTTAGCAAGGTTCTACCAACATAAATAAATCTTGTGATTCTTTCCATTTGGATGGTGCTTCCTTCTGGGTCAGACTTTGTATTCATTTTAATAAAGAGAATTAGAGATCTATGTAACCGTTGAAAGAGCCAGGGAGATTAAACATAAGGGAGGCTACTGCAAATGATACCAGTTTCCCAGCATTGGCATGGCAGTTACAAGAGTTTGTTGGGAAGCCACTGGCATATCTAGTAGGTTCTGCTAGGAATTGAGTCAAGTTAGCAGAGTGATAGCAATAAGATCTGATGGGTCTTGCAAAGAATTGACACATCGTTGCAAGGCAATTTTCTCAGGTCTGGATAATAAATGTCTTCAGGCAAGGGGGAGGTAACACCTCAGACAGGAAAGAAGGAGCTGCTTTGCTGGTAAAATATGCAGCTGCATAGGATTTGGGGTTTCTAAGTACTCAAACACAGGCAGTGGAATCTATCAAAATGTACCTAATTCCAATTCTCAGGATCCCACACTTTCTTTATCATTGCTGCACTTTTGACTTAAGAGATATGATATAGCTTTGATTTCAACATATGCTGTAACTTAGCCATCAGTAAGACTGAACACTGAGTGTGATGATCAGAAACATTAACCTTGAAGCTTTAAGAAATAAGAGATCCTTCTATATCAACGAAAGGAGCACTCTGCCCTTCTGACCATGTGTTAGCCTGATAATTAAAATCCCTACATTTATTACTTTCTGTCTGCAAACTTTCCAATGAAGTCTGTTCCACAATCCTTGTACTCATACGTACCCATATTTTCACTAAATTGCTCTATTCCAGCAGCAACTTGGTCCCTAACATCTTTCCTTCTACACAGACTTGATTCCAGCACCTATACACAATTATGAAAATTGATTCATCGCCCTCAGTTGGCCACCAGGGTCACATTTCACATAGGCAAATAGGCATCTTGATTTCAAATCTAATCTGATCAAAGCACATATTCCTGATTTCATCTTCAGGATTCTATCTCCCAGAAAACAGTTTCCCATATGACATACTGTGTCAGTCAGAAGCCTTTCAATTCTTATAATTATTATGCTTTTGATGCAGCTGATTAGAGGTTTACACAACCTGTGGCTGAGTTGAGGGTTTGGATATCAGGGAAGTTATTGCCACTAATATAAATTTGAAGCATCAAAATGTTGGTTCCAAAGAGTTTACTGGGAAACCATAGGTATATATATATAAAAACATTAGGAAGCCTCTGCCTAGTTACATATAGTGGGTTAGATTATGCTCACAGATTACATTAGGTATGATTGATTTTGACTTCACAAATGGTTTTCCAGTGTATATTCTATCAATAATCGTATGTTCCATTTTCCCATAATTTTACCAAAAATATATTAATCTTTTTAACGTATGGCAAAATTATGGAAGTAAAATAGTGTCCCAATGTTAAAACTGACTTTCCAACCATTTGAATAAATTGCTATTTTTTAACCAAGAAAAATCTATGGTGCTAGTTGCATTTTTCTACCTATTTAGACACTTTTAGAATCCTTCATATCAGCCTTTGCTGTGGATAACTTTCTCTTGGGTTTAGGATCTAATCTCAGACAGCATCTGAGAAAGCAGATAGAAAATGGAGAGAGACATATGCATTTTCGTTTTTGATGATTGATTTGGTGCCAACTCCATGAGTTGAACATCATCCACCATCACCGTTGCCAGTTACATACATAAAATATCAGGCAGGCAATGGATTTGAAAGGACCTGCCAAGTACAGTGTTGAAAACCCTAGAGATATTGATTTTACAGTTTCTCCAGTGATTCTACATCATGCTCCTTTACTTTCTGGCAATCTTTATAACTTTTACACTGACATAAATTGCCATAAAATAAGCATCCAGTACACCCCTCCCTTTCCTCCTCTAGAAATGGTTAAGGACACTCCATTATTCTATTAACATGTTTGACCATTAATTCAGCTGATCTCCCTGGGAATGACGAGGTGACTTTAAACTTGGAGGGCAATTTGTACTGCCCAGCAGATTTATTATTATCCTCTCTAGTGGAAAGCACATGAATTCATCTAAACATTTATTTTCCTTAGTGTGCCACTATTTTTCTTTTTATGTTTTTTAAAGTAGATTTAGTGGCAGAATATTAGCAGCTGAGGATACTGGAGTTGTTGTCTACCCAGCGAGGCAGGCAGTTCAGCTCTCTGAATGTGGCCTCAGACGCTGGGGTTTTCGCTTTGCTGTAGTGAGAGAAAGCCAAATGGAAAATAGGGAGGACAGTACAATGTTCCCTAATTGGTCAGAAATTAGCCAGTCTTTAGATGAACAAAAGGGCTCTAGGCCATAAAGACAGTTATACAGATAAGGCAACTACTCAGCCTAAAATACTGCTGTATTAGTTTTCTATTTCTTCTATAAGAAATTACCACAAACTTTGTGTCTTAAAGCAATACAAATTTATTATCTTACAGTCCTGTGAGAGTTCCCACACAGATATCACTGGTTTAAAATCAAACTGTCAACAGAGCTGTGATCCATTCTGGAAGCTCTAGAGAAGACTCCAGTTCCTTGCCTTTTTCTGCATCTAGAGCCATCCGCATTCCTTGGCTTGTGGCCTATTTCCTCCATCTTCAAACTCAGAAATGGTGGCTTGATTTCCTTTCACACTGCATTTCTTGATCTTTTCTGCTACTGCTTCTTCCACTTTAAGGACATGTGTGATTAGGTTGGGTCTGTTTATTTAATCCAGGATAATCTTCGTGTTTCAAGCTCAGCTGATTAGAAGCCTTAATTGAATCAACAATCTTGGTTCTCTTTCACCATGTAAAGAAAGATGTTCACAGGTTCTGAGGATTGGGATGTAGACATCTTTGAGTGCCATTATTGTGCCTACCATAGCTGTAAAATAATATGGGTCTTTGATTATAATATATAAAATGGGCACCTTACATTTAAAATGTATGAACTAAAAATACAAAGGTATTAGGAGAAAACATTGGGGAAAATCTTCAAGAATTAGGTAAGGCTTCTTACACATGATACCAAAAGCACAAGCAACAACAACAACAACAAAGTAAATACATTGTGCTGTACCAAATTAGAAACATTTGTGCTACAAACAAAACCATCAATAAAGTGAAAAGACAACTCATTGCATTAGAGAAAATATTTGCAAAATATATTTAATAAGGGACTTGTATCAAGAATATACTTTTAAAAATCTCTTATAACTCAATAACAAAAAGATTAAATATGCAATAGAAAAATGGGCCAAAGATCTGAATAGACATCTCCCCAGGGAATATATACAAAATCCCAATAAATGAAATAAACAATAGATGAAAAAATGTTCAGCCTCAACGTCATTAGGAAATTGCAAATTCAAACAACAATGAGATACGACTTCACACTCACTAAGATGACTATAATTTCTAAATGTAGGTAATAACAAGTGTTGGTAAAAAGGCAGAGATACTAGAACTATCATATATAGCTAATGGGATTGGAAAATAGTGTATCCATTTTAGAAAAGAGTTTGACAGTTCCTCAAAACATTAAACATAGGATTACCATATGACCAAGAAATTCCACTCTGGTTTATATTGCCAAGACAAGTAAAAATGTATGTCCATACAAAAACTTGTACACAGATGCTTGTAACAGCTTTATTCATGATAGCCCCAAATTAGAAACAACCTAAGTGTTCATGAAATGATAAATGGAAAAATAAAATACAGTATATACATACCATGGAATAGTATTTTCCAACAAAACAGGATAAAATGCTGATACATGTTACAACATAGATTAACCTGGAAAACACTATGCTAAGTGAGGTCCATCACAAGAACAATATGATTCCATTTATATGACATGTATTCTATGGTTTACACAAAAAGTCCACAATGGGCGAAGAATGTAGATTAGGGGTAGCAAGAGTGGAGAAAACAGAGATGAGAGGAATGGGAAGTCAGTACTAATGTGTATAGAGTTTGTTTTGGGGGTGATGAAAATGTTCTGGAATTAGATTGTGTTGATGGTTGTATAACCCTGTGAACATACTAAAAACCATTGAGCCCTACATTTGAAATGGGTGTTTGCATTAGCTTTGTCCCAAACTGTTAAAAAAGGGAGTGGCAAAGCTAATGTGTAATTGTGGCATGTGGGTATCTCAGGGGTCACCATAGTTGTGCTCTGATGACCAGTTAGAGGTGATTCCTGAAAGCCAAACAATGCCTAGAAATTGGTTTAGAATATGTTAACAGTTAGTCTAAATTCTTGTTATAAAAAATTACTTCTACTATCTCATGTGTATAACTACCATTAGAAGAATCTGGCTCTAACATCATTTTGATACACCAGGCTGCCTGTGGCTGGCCATGAACAACAAAAGGACTGATCACTTTTAAAAAATTGACATGTGAGTTTTCTCATTGAAAGTGAGCATAATAACAGCTTGTTGTTATGGTTGTTGTAGATTGAGAGATACTGCATATGAGTGCTTTGCACAGTGCTTAGCACCTAGTAACCCAGAAGACATCATAAAGTGGAGATTAGGCCCTGAATTTGCTGCTGGCTGCACATCCTTACATCATCTACTTTCTGGACATTTCACTTGGTTATCCTGATGTACTTCAAACTCATTGTGTCCCAAACACACTCCTTTTCCCTAAGGCCACTCCATGGTTATCCCAAGTCCCTCTTTCTACCTCTACTGTCCCATCCCCAGCTTAATCAGCCACTGAGTTGAAATGATTCTGCTTCCTGAGTTGGCTTTAGTTCCCTGGTTTAGGCCCACATTATCTCTCACCTACATAACTTCCATACTTCCTGATTGGTCTTTTTAATCTCACCTGGTTGAGATTATCCCCATAATGAAATAGCATGCACTTCTGGAAAATACAAAACAAGAAAAAGAACAAAGAGGGTCTAGTGGGGATATATATGAAAGATAGATTAATTAAAAATAAAGTGCTGACTAGTGTATAAGATGTGCTATGATTTGTGTAAAAATAAATAAAAATATATATATATATGCCACACATATAATACATATATACATACAAATATACATTTATATATACACATTATATATATTTGCATCACTGTTGTATTTTCATAAATATTCCCTAGAAGAATATTCAGACAAATGAATAGTTTTGCCTATTTGTGGGGATGGGCAATTACTGAGCAGATGGACAATGAGGGTGAGAGAAATGAAATTTCCCCATAAACTTTTAAAAATATTTTTCTTATTTATGAACAACTAATAGTCATTATTTACTCAAATCACCAAATCCAAATTATAAAACAACAAAAACAAAACAAAAAACTCCTGACTGAGAAATCCCTGCAAAATATTACTGGGAAAAAATATTTACAATTTTTAGTTTATATGGATTACTTTAGAGGGGGTTGGAATGTGGTTCTATTTGTTTTAATGCTTTGATTATCACTTAAATGGTATTTGGTACTTAAATACAAAATAATATCACTAAATTGACCAAGGAGATGAATAAAATCTCTGAAGTTATGTAAGAGTGATTGTATCTTTATTTTTTTTTAATGTTTATTTTTGAGAGAGAGACAGAGCCCGAATGGGGGAAAGGCAGAGAGGGAGGGAGACACAGGATCCGAAGGAAGCTCCAGGTTCTGAGCTGTCAGCACAGAACCTAACCCGGTGCTTAAACCCCGAGGCTTGAATCCCAAACAGTGAGATCATGACCTGAACTGAAGTTGGACACTTAACCAACTGAGCCACTCAGGTACCCCAGAATGATTTTGAAAGAAAGGGTACAAGGACTTCAGATGATTTAGCACCTGTTCTGACTTTACCCCAAACTGACCATGATAGAGAAAAGTGTTCCTCTGGAGCCTCCAGTTTGAATGGTAAGACAACTGATACCAGTGCAGTGGAGACAGAAAACAAAGGAGTTTTGCATGCTTGAACGAAATCCATACAACATTTAATTAAAGGCAGACTGGGTTGGGGAAACCCTTGGCAAAACCAGATCCCTCCTCTTAGATAAAGGAAATGGTGTTAATAAGGGAATTATCAAGCTGGCCCCAAAGCACTTGCCTAGCATCTGATGCTGCGATTATTATATTTAGGAATAAGGCAACTGTGAGCATTACCTCAGGAAGAAGGCTTTAACAAGCAGTGGCCACTGAGAATAGGTGTAGAGCATGGAGGAATAGGGCTGCTGAGAAGACCTCAGCATAAGAAAGCAGATCAACTGTATACAGCACGTGGATATTTTGAGACACTGAACACTGAGAACCAACCCTAGTTCTGATCTGGTCTCTGCCATTATCTAGTTATGTTACCTTAGGTAACCTCAGTTTCCCTGTTTGCAAAATATATTTATGGATGAAGATAATTTCTGAGATTCCTTGATATTTTAGAATTCCATGAAGTCAACTAGAAAATCAATATGCATCTCATCCATCTGGCTGCATTTATTATTATATTTTTGTATGACTTTGAATAAAGAAGGGCTGAAATTATTTTCAAACTAATGAATAAAACAGAAGAAAAATAGCAAAAACCAAAGGTCTTTCTTGAAGATGAGAAGTATTTACCAAAAAACTCCAGAGTTTTACACATTTTTAAAAAGGGGGGAAAATTATGTTCTGATCAAGTCTCTTCTCAACCATACATATAACTTGCTAAGGGATCTGAACACTTTTAAGGTTTTTTAAAAATGTTTATTTATTTATCTAGAGAGGGAGGGAGAAACAGAGAGAGAGAGAGAGAGAGAGAGAGAGAGAGAGAGAGAGAGAGAGAGACAGGGGGAGAGGGAGAGAGAGAGAGAGAGAATCCCAAGCAGGTTCTCTGCTGCCAGTGCAGAGCCTGACATGGGGCTCAAACCCACAAACCATGAGATCACAACCTGAGCTGAAACGAAGAGTTGGAAGCTTAACCAACTGAGCTAGCCAGATGCCCCAAGTTTTAAAGAAAATAAATATATTTCCTCATGTCCTGATTTACATGGTAACTGTTCTCATTACATACCCACAACTATATGTGAAATTTCTGTATTATTCAAATTTGTAAGAATTTGTATAATATCCTATAATTTGGGATACCTAATGTTTTTTCCTCTGGTGTTTAAGCTATTTAAGAATGAGAACTACCCCTGAATATAAGAAATACTATAACATTACCAGATATAATGGAACTGCATGATTGGGATCAGAAGGTGAAGGATAAGGGCATGTGTTCAAGAACAATAGTGTGAAGAGAAAGCATGAATATATTTGAGAAAGGAAGTTATGTGAATTGTGTGTGTGTGTGTGTGTGTGTGTGTGTGTGTGTGTGTGTGTGTCTTCCTGGTCTTGAGAGAGATTAAATCTTAGTACAAAAAAAGGTTCGTTCTCTATCCAACTCTTCATTCATTTTTCAGTTACACCACAAACATTGAAGAAACATCTATCTTGTATAAGTGATTGTCATGTTCATCGTTGTTTCTCAGCTGTAGTTTCTTGCACAAAGGAAAGGATAAGTTCCCTGTTGGTATGAACCAGGGTTTTTCCTCAGTGGTAACAGAAGATCTGCTTATGGAAGGTCCAGCAGGAATTCATAATGTGGAGAGGAGGGGGGAGTTAGGCAGAGGCAATCACAGGGGACATGGTATTAAGTATAAATGGAGTGTAGACATCTGAGAACTGCCAGCAGAATGGTCTGACTTGAGTTAGACAGGGTAGAAAGGTAGGTGGATGGAGAGTTATGTTGGGATGTGATGTGACAGTACACACCTGTGCTATACTAGGTGTTGTATCATCTTCTAGGGTTTCATTTTTCACTGGTTGAAGCAGGTCTCCTCTGCTATTAGCCAGCCTGTCCCCATGCGGTGTGGAGCAAAGCTGAGCATGACAATCCGTGTGTGCACTTGCCTTTTTTTTTTCACAAGGACATTCAGCACCAGTGATGCTTCCTTTCTCACATACCTTCCCATCAGAAGCGCCTCCCACAGCACTGCCTGTGTTTGGGTATCTGAGCACTGGCACAGGGAAACCAGCCCATCTTCAGGCCTAGTTAGTTTCAGCAGTTGACAGGAATTGAAATGCTAATAATCTTTTTTTCTCCCAGAGTTCTTATAAAGAGACAAATGAGTCACACAGCTGCAAATCATCTGATGGCAGGAAGAATCTCTGACAGCTTCATTTGAAGTTCCAAAGTTCCTGTTTTATGGCTTGTTTAATGTTTGGTAAAAGATAGGCTGCTTAAATTAGAGAAACCTTGTGGTAGAAGATATAGTCTCATGGTGAGTGACAAGTTTTTCAAAAAAAAATCTAAAAGAGAAGAAAATACACAATTTTGCAAGCTTGTGGAAAACAAAATAGTCTTTCCTTTTCCGTGGCTTCCTTTTTGTTTAACTGTTTGCAGAACTGTACCACACAAATATTTTTTCTCAGCTTGGCCCATCAGTTCAGGGCTTCCTCCAGCTCTACTCAAAACTGTCTTCTGTATATGTAAAACAATCCATAACCAAGACTAGACAAATATTCATATATTTGAGGAAAATAGAAAGTAAACCAGACAGTCCTCAAATTTACTCTGAGAGAGGAATAATTGTGATACACTGACCACAGTGATTCCTTAATGGTAGGTTAAGGTATGTTGGTAAGGCACACAGAGGGTGGTGAGGCTTGTAATCTGAATGATTATATCACTATGTCTCATAAACTCATTCCCCTTTCATTGTTTTTCTCATTTTCCTGGTTAGAGCTCCAAGTCAACCCCTGAAAATTCATGAGTCTTTGGACAAGTCAACTACTCACTCTTGAGTCTCTGTGTCTTTGTTTTGAGAATCATAAGACTGCTTCCTAGCTCTTGGAAATATGACTACAACTTATAGTAGGGAAAATCTGTTATTTTACACATAAGGAAATTGACTTTTAAAGAGATCATGTGATACAGTCCTAGAATAATGGTTCTCGATTAGGGGGCAGTTTTACCCCCAAGGGGACATTTGACAATTTCTGGAGACATTTTTAGTTGTCTCAGGTAGGTAGTGGGAAGAGGAGCTGGTTTAGCATCTAGTGGGTAGAGGCCAAGGATGCTATTAAATATCCCACAATGCAGGGGAAGGCCAATAAAACATCAATCAGCCCAAAATGTCAATAGTTCTGAAATTGAGAAGCTCTGACCTAGAACCACAGAATCCAGGTTTAGAAACTCAGACTACTCCATTTGAGTTTGAAGCCAAGCATTGTACTCATTTGCTTTTCAATAATAACAGTTTAATTCCTCCAGGAACCTCCTAGAGAGTGAACTGTACCATGACAGACAAATGTGGGGAGATATTAGTTGTCTGACATGTACTAGAGAGCACATTTTAATTTATCCAGGTAAATGATAGAGAGCTTCACCTATGTGCAATTGCAGTTTTGTAATTAGCAATTTATCTTACCCTTTGATCATAAAAGATAATTTTTATGTTTGCCAGAGAATCCATGCCTATCTTAGATGGTTGCTTTCAAATCACTCCACATCCCTCTGTCTTTCTGTCTATACCTATCCCCATTATTTTATCTCGATTGATATTTGTCAGCCTACACACTCTAATGTTGGAATTTCCCAGAAATCTGCAGATGAACTGAATCTAAACAGGACACCCATAAGTCAAAAGAAGTGGCCTTATCACCCAAAAGTCTCATTTGATATTGGCTGAATCCTAAAATCTGGATTCCAGAGCCTCAGTAATGGAAGTGGGCTCCAAACAAGCAGAACTGTCAGGGAAAAGTGGCTGCGTTATATTTGTTATCCAGGGTTTGTAATTGCTGAAGAAGTTAATGGAATTGTCAGACCATTGATAAAAGTGGATCCTGAAGAACAAGAGGCAGATTTAATGAGCAGCTCACCTCTGTCCTCACAGCGCAATATGCTTGCTATCCCAGTCCTGACACCCCTTTGTTCCAACCTTTTCTAACATGTCTGACTTCCCAAAGAGAAAGTGGTCAGTTTTCCCTATAATTGCTTTTCAAACTTCTGTCTCTGATAAGTGCCTTCATTTAGCTTGTACTACAAATCGCCCCTTTAAGGCTCATTCTAAATATGCTTCTTGGAGTATGTACCGTGATTAGATTGAATGTGCTGCTTTAGGTGAGGTCTAACAAAACACACAGCATTTTTTTAAAAATAATAATGGAGCTGAATAATCTTTAATATAGGTTTTTATTAAAATAACTCATATCTCTCTCCAGGTCAATATGCTGTAGTACCTTCCCATTAAGGAGATATTATGTCCTTTTATTACATTCTACGAGACTCATTATTCTGCATTTATCTGCATTGAATTTTCTATCTATTAGCCCAGGTATTTAAGTGAGCTAATTCTTTTCCTACCTGAGGATTGTTTTTCAGGGATGACCTTTCCTCCCAATTTAGCATCATCTGCAAACCAGAGCACTGTAGTGTAAGTAATGTGCTTGGAGTCAGTTATTTAAGATCCTTAATAGCAGGCTATCCAATATCATTTTTGGACCAAGGTAGCTCTGCTATGAGTAGCTGAGCTGTGATTATATCCTTTATCTCCTATTTCATAACATAAGAAGGCTTGATTGTAATAAAAGCAAGAGAAAACACCTTGATTAAAACAAAACCTCATTTTAAGTAGAAGTGTCTTCTACTTAATTTCTTTGTAATGCCATGTCCTCCAGGATGAATCTGCGAGCACCTCTCACATCCTGGCAGGTAACTATTCACTTTAAAACCCTGGGTCACCAAGATAGACATCACTTAGACCTGGAAAATTGGTGCCATTAATTCCAGGCCTCTACTTCAGAAGTCCCTGAACTGGTAACTGTGGGTCAGTGACTCAAGGAGGGAGGTGGGGAAAAGATTGGAACAGAGCTCAGCTACTTATCTGCAAGGATTTCCTAAGTTAAAACAGGGAGATATGTCTGCTTGTCCACAATGTAGGGAGAAACCAGCCATTTGTGAAATATTTTCACCTTCAAGCCTGCATTTGATATCAACTGATTTTCTCTGAATAAAACAGTAGAGACAACATGGGTCTTTCTGAGTGAATCCTTCTTGCTCTGAAAACTAGCTGTGACCCACACACTCCTGACTGAGAAGACTGGTATTTATGGGATCTTGCAACATTGTGCAGTTTTAGAGTGGGAAGAGTTAGCAAACATAAGAGTAAATCAATGGAAATTGTCCATATAAACCGTATGACTGTTGCTCCAAAACATAAAGATAATGATGGTATTCTACTTTATTAGAGGACTGAATTATCTACCACAAACTGCCATGCATTTAAGGGCTTAAAAATGCAAATTTATTATTTTGCAATCCTGTAGGTCAAAAATCTTGTATAGGTCTCACCAGGTTAGAAGTGAGTCGATGGCAGTACTCTGTACCTTTGTGAAAGTTCTAGGGGCAAATCCATTTCCTGATCATTCAGGTTGTTGGTAGAATTCAGTTACTTCCAATTTTAGGACTGAGGTTCCTCATCTTTGCTAGGTGCTGGTTTAGCAACATTCTCAGCTTCTAGAGACCTCCCCATTCCCTGCTTGCAGCTTCCATCCATCTTCAGTACCAACAGTGGTGTGTCAAGTCCCTCTCACACTTGGAATCTCTCCTGCCTCTTCCTCCATCACATCTCTCTGACCTCAACAGGGAAAAGTTGTCTAATTTTAAGAGCTCATGTGATCAAACTGAGTATACTGGATAATCCAGGATAATCTCCTTATCTCAAAATCTGTAACCCTTAGTTACATCTTCAAAGTCCATTTTGCCATGTAATACAATGTGTTCCCAGGTTCCAAGAATTGGGTCAGCCTTCCACAGGACTTTTGTTTATTTGATTAGGACTGAGTTTACAGTGTGAAGAGTGGTAATCTTATCATTGTTTAATGAGTTACTCTTGCTGATTAGTCCATTTTCCTGACCATGTTTGAACTCAGCATGATGGATTTCTAATTATAGCCACAAATAGCTCTACGGTTTCCTACTGTCCAGATTCCAAATGTTTGTTGCTGTTTTAGTAACATTATCCTTGTATATATAGGATAACGTACCCTGCTCACTGACTAATTTGTACACATTCATTGATTTCCTACTTTATATCATAGACACCATTATTAGCATCACTGCCAAACCATCTATCTTGAGTCATCTTGATCAAGTCACTCCAAATTTGCTCTTGTGTGAGATACACACCTTTTTACCTTCACAGCCCTGGGACAGAGCTAGAGACTGAGTTCTAGTGGTTTGCATATATATTATGGATTGAGGGGATGAGTCTCGGATTCAGAAATTCTCATCTTCCTAGGAATGTTTTAGGAAAGATTTGGATTAAAATAATCCCTCTTCCTCATCAATCTGCCTATCCAAGTTCTCAAAGTAAACAATGATTAGAGGTGATGAAGTATTTCTCCAGAATCTCTGTGTCATTGAGTATATGATCATCCCAAGGTCATTTGCAGGTTTCAGTGATAACTGGGCATGACTTTGGTAATTCTGCTAAGTCCATTTTTATTTTTTTTATTTTTTTAATATATATGTGTGTGTGTGTGTGTGTGTGTGTGTGTGTATGTATGTATATATATATATATTTTTTTCTCAAGTTAGTTAACATACAGTGTAGTCTTGGCTTCAGGAGTAGAATCTAGTGATTCATCACTTACATATAAACCCAGTGCTCATCCTAACAAGTACTCCCCTTAATGCCTATCACCCATTTTCCCCATCCCTATTAATCCTCAGTTTGTTCTCTGTATTTAAGAGTCTCTTACGGTTTTAAGCTACATCCATTTTTAAAGACCAGTTTCCAATTTCCTCTCTGAGTTGTTGCTGGAGAAACTAGAGGTTTCCCTTCTTATCTGGATGTTCTGGGTATGAGTCATGTGATAGGCAGACTAACATCCCATCCCGCAAATATCCATCCACATCCTAAGCCCTATATCCTGTGAATATGTTATATTACATGGCAAAAGGACATTAAGATTATGGATGGAGTTACTGATCAGCTGAACTTTAGATTGGGCAATTATCCTGGATTATCCAGGTGAATCCTCAAATGAAAGAGACAGAGGCTTCAGTGTCAGAAAGATTCAAGTAGCCATTTCTGGCTTTGAAACTTGAAAGTGTTTACTAGCCAAGGAATGCAGGTGGCCTCTAAAAGGCAAAAAGAGGGAAGGAAATGGATTCTACCCTAGGGCCTTGAAAAGGAACACAGTTCAGCAACATTTTGATTTTAGCCCAGTGAAACTCATGTCAAACTTCTGATCCTCACCACTGTAAGTGTCAATGGCTCTCAAGCACACCCTCAGCTTTATGCACTTCAGACCTGAAGGGAGAGGGTTCAAGATCCTTCTACCACAGCAGGAAGTGGGATGTATGCAGCTACATCTCCTTTGTCAGCTGGGGATGGATATTCTGGCTCTTGGGAAACCCACAGATTGCAAGGGGCTACATCCTGTATAGTCTTTCTTTCCTCTTGCGGTAAGTAAACTTAGTACCATGTGAGCCTAGTTTATATGTTGTCTCTTCTCAGTGACCTTCCCTGAATGACACACAAGTGCCTTTTAACCTTGTCTGTACAACCTGGCCACCCCATGAGCACTGAAAGAAAAAGTTTAATTAATAATACAAGGTATGGGTACATTTACTGTTGCATGATTCTGTGTGCCTCAGTTTCCTCATGTATAAAGTTGAGAGGACCAGATTATTTGCTCTCTGGAATTCTATCAGGCTAATCAAGTCTACGGTTCTGCAACAATGCAGGCTTGCTAAAAGACAGCTCATTTCTCTCCCCCCACAATTTATTGCATCTTTTCTATACTATTGCTAATACAATATTCTTAAACTTCTGTGTTAGAGTACTGTGTTCACTTAGATTTAGTGATGGGTTTAACATCAGTTAAAATATGCTGTGTCCTAAAAGTAGTTCTTAAATCTTCCACACAGAGGTAAATACCTATAGCTGAAATGAGCTACATCTTCTTCCCCCCTGCATTGTTTGCAATTAGGTTACATACAGCCTAGAGGATGGGCTATGGACTCTGAAGTCAGGCTGCCTTCGCTGGAGTCCTTTCTCTATAACTCACCAGAAAAGATTTAATATAACTGACTAAATATTCCCCAGTTGTAGGGATGGTATAGGAACTAAATAAAATAAAGCAAGTAAAGCTTTTGAAACAGTTCTTGGCACATCATAAGTATGCAATCAGCTTCTAAAACTTTGGTATTTCTGGATAGTGGTGTGTGTGTGTGTGGTGTGTGTGTGTGTGACACATTTAGTATTTTGTCATTATCACTCTATATACAGAGGTCTTTTAGGTGGATTGAATCATTATAAAGTAGCTAACTAATATATGGAAATAAAACCACAGACATGTCTTTTCCCAGTTGACCATGTTAAATTGTTGGGGATATTATACAAACTAAAAACTAAAACCAATTTCCACAGTTTATGGTGGCATACTGAATTCTTCACAAGAGCAATAAGCTTATATATCTATTGGCTTCTCAACTATGCATTTTCAAATAGAACACAAAAAATAGTTATAATAATAATAATAATAATAATAAATAGTAATAATAAATACTTTATAATAATAAATTACAACTATTATTGTAATTCTCAGTTGGCCTGAGATTTCTGTGAAGAAGCGTTTACACATTCTTCACCTTCTCTGGGCATCCATGTCTCAAAAATGAGAATATTATTCTTCTCTCAGGACACTAATATTGGGACCAGATGAGACTACTGGTTGCTCTTTATTCCATGAGTGGGAAGCAATGGAATGAAAACAGAATGAAAGCGCCTACAGTTTCACTTAATCCACCCAGCAACCCTATAATAAGCATCTAATTTCCCCTATTTTATAAATGAGAAGACCAAGACCCAAGCAAGATTAAATTGCATGTTGAGGTCACTTAGCTAGAAGTGAGGAGAACTGGGGTTGGGATCCAAGGACCACCCTAATGGACACCTAGGCTCTCTGGTATAGGGTACATGTTATGGAGATGAATGTGGGTGACTCCCAATTTTTTCAGGCCATGTTCCATATGTTAGAATACTGTGTATAATTTCAAGCTAGCATATTATAATATATGGTATTTTTATCAGAGCACTCAAATGATCTATTTCCTCTCCTATAAAGTGGGAATGCTTTTCTATTAACAGGGGATAAGCAGCAGATAAATATCAAGTGAAACTCATGTGTATGTTTTTTAAGACTTTAGCTTATGCAGTTCATCTAGCATCCTTAAATTTATAAAGATCCTTGTGGCTTCTTAACTTCCTTATTAAGTACGGATTCATTCTCCTACTTTAATAGCAGTGTCTAGGACAACTGTTTTTATATAGTTTGTGGCTTCCTAAGAAGATACCACTTTGTTGGTGACTGAAACACCTCTAAATTAATTACAGCCTGAATATATTGACCAGAAAATCAATAGATGCCCCACGAATTAGACTTTAGATACTCCTAGTGTGATGTGTGCAATGTAAGGTTGCCTTTTGCTGAGCATTACCATGGCTCACTCTGAATTTCCTCTACCTAAGGAGCATATGCCTTAAATCCCTTGCTATCATTAAGAAACGGCAGCAAACAGCTAATCCTATTCACTCAATGTCCTTGCCTTTATGTCAGCATGAAGGAATGGAACATCATTTGGTCCATACCACTCAGTACCTATGAAGACCTGCTTCAGAGGTATCAGTCCTTCCACAGCTGAAACTCAATTTCTTTGGGGACATAGAGCCTATTGTAAAGACTTCACCCCCATACCTCATTGTTGTCAATATGGTTTGATAGCTGAGAAAATGTCATGTCTAACTCTGCCTTTTCAGGAAGGATCCTCCCCTTTCTTATCCTCTGGGTCTTAGGAGGATGGGAGAGGGCACTTAAATTTCCTTGTGTTTTGCTATTCACATCGTGGTTCTGTGTCTCTATAAAAAGCTCACCCATTTTGAAGATGAAGAACTTGTTTCCCTATCTTCCACTGAAACCATATTGTTAGCCTTTACAAAGATTAACACAGCTCCATGGGGGTTAGATGGTTTCAATCTCTTCTGTGTCATAGACAAATGATCACCCTCACACCTAAGGAACTACAAAAAGCAAAACCCGCTTACTAGACATAAAAACAACCATTTGTTTCCTACTGACATTGAAATTAGAGTTGTCTTTGCTCACTAACTTTATGTGGGGTGCTCTTTGTACTTCCTCACACTTTGAGCCTTTTTTTCTACTCTTATGTACTATAGAGTCTCTCTCTTTTTAGAGAATTGTCAAAGTTTAAAATTTGGAGAAGTTGGGACAATCCTTCTTTCAGTCTTCCAAAAAAACAATTTTAAGAATGCCCAACCCCCAGAAGTCATAACCATCTTCAGTGATTGCTGGGGGTAGGGGGAAGCCACAACCCAATGTTATTTGGCATTGCAAAGGTGAAGTAAATGTAAGACATAAAGATTGTCTACAATTCACTTGGCTTTGTGATATCTACTTATAATATGTCATCATGACATTTATAACTAGATGAGCTGAAGCAAAACAAATAAATAAAAAAGCAATACAATGCAGAATAACCTTAGTTACCTGTATCTAGCATTAAAGATTGAAAGTAAGATGGTGAGGGTGAAAAAAGAGTAAGAGAAAGAAATAAATAAAATAATTTGCAGATGGTTCTTCTCTAAAAGCAAAATGAGTAAAATCTCTTTCTGGAGTCTTAAATAATTTAAATTCTATCAAACACATATATCCCCCTGTAACAGGCTCACACAATTTTCACAACACTGTATGTTGTTACTTTCTTTGGCTTTTGCTTTTCTGCACTCCCTGAGGATGTTCTCCAATGATTATTTCTTTCTGTCTTTATTTTGTTTCTTTTTTTTTCCAACCCCCTCCTGTTCCCTGAGGAAGTATGCAGCCATAATGCTGAAGCGCTGCTAAATGCAATAAGGCAAAAATCATCACGGCTTGATGGCACCAGAGTGCCAGCGCTTTGGATAAAGAATTATCCCACTAACACAGCATGAACCAGCCAAAAGGAAAAAGAAGAAAACAATCCACAAACTCATGGCGTATTTATTTTTTATGATCCTAAGAACCTTTATTTAAAAAAGATAAAATGGGCATCATTGGATGAGTATATTTGAAGGCGGGAATCTCACAGGCAATTTGGACCAGCCGTAGTTTTGTGAGCTGGTCCTTGCCATGGGGTTATTGAGCTGGGAGGCAAACATGAATTGTCTGCCAACTTCAACCTGAAATAAAAGGTGTCCTCTTTGATTTGTTCTTCGTGACAAAAGCTATGATTTTTAAAGTAAGGTTTCTCTAATTGGAACTTTAAAAAAATGAGTTGAATGAGTTTTGGGTTTAAAGTATAAAGGAGATGGGGTGCCTGAATTGCTCAGTCGGTTAAATGTCTGACTTCAGCTGACGTCATGATCTCACAATTGGTGAGTTCAAGCCCCACGTCAGGCTCTGTGCAGACAGCTCAGAGCCTGGAGCCTACCTCAGTTTCTGTGTCTCCCTCTCTTTGTCCCTCCACCACTCATACTCTGTTTCTCTCTCTCTCAAAAATAAACATTAAAAAATAAATAAAATTTTAAAAAATAAAGTATAAAGGAGAAGAACACGTTTCTTTGAAGTCTCAACCTAGGTTATAATACATTTAAAAAATATATGTTACATATATGTGTGTGAGTGTGTGTGCATGTGTGTGAATAAAACTTGTGCTTTCTGTTAGTAAGCTTTACCCATTAGCTAGGAACTTTCCTTGTTCCTCTATTTATATGACTCTTACTTCCCTCAGAACACAAACATTCACACTTGGACTTTGATTCGGTTCTGTCTCTTTTTCTCTGTCTCTGTCTCTCTCTGCTCAAACCTAGATGTATGATTTTGTCATCATGGACTTAGGCATTCACTGTGATGACATGTATAAGTACCATAAGTTTAATTTAGCTTGGGCGTGATTAAGATTTTCCTTAATGTCATTGTAATGTAAGTTATCCTGTAGCCAAATCCAAGTATTGCTTGTTTAGGTTTTAGGTTGCCAACGAATCTTTTGTATTTGTTGAATGTTTGTGTATACAGGTGAAGATTTATTGATTTATTTGGAGTTCATTTTCATTCTGTTTTTTCTATTTAATACGTTTCCAAACTTTATTTAGATAGTAAGCAGAATAACGTCTATTGTGGTAGACAAACTGAGATCACCATTGTTAGTTTACGTATTTTTGCAGCAAGATTTCAAATGGCAAACCCAATTCCTGGTGCTGAGTGCTGCATTTCACAACAAATTTACAAAGATTTTTGCATATATAAAAGGCCCTTTTCAATTATTTTACTTCTGAACATTTTGTTTAGCAACTAATAGGATTTTACTGATGATATTATTAACTGTGATAACCAACAAGGCCTGTAAAGCAACCCTGTTAGGAAATTCACTTTTTTGTTTTATTGCACTGCTATCTGATTGGGCTCTTTTGGTATTTCTGGTATTTATTGCCTTTTCTTCTTTTAAAATCCC
Organism: Felis catus; assembly: GCF_018350175.1. Taxonomy (NCBI): domain Eukaryota; kingdom Metazoa; phylum Chordata; class Mammalia; order Carnivora; family Felidae; genus Felis; species Felis catus. Next base: position 61,289,070 of record NC_058379.1, on the reverse strand, counting down.
AGTTAAGGACGGAGCTGTTTGGAAGATGGTAATTTGCTCACTTGCATTATTTCTGGTATGTGTTCCTGTTCAGGTGACATTTTTTGGGATCACTCTTCTCCAAGAATCTATGCAGGACTGAAATTCCAACATCTCACAAAAGCATTGATTATATCACTGCATTCTTTTCATTTATACAGCAGATGAAGGCAAAAAGAGCCTGGAGTATAATGAGGGAGGTTTTCTGGAGGCCAGCCCTCTAAGTAGCATACATAAGATCCATCCATGTTTCTTTAGGTAGAATTCAGTCTGGTGTCAGGGGGGTGGCCCTGCCCAAATATAAGACTAGCTGAAATATTAAGTCAAGTTGTGTATCCAGGGAGGTGATATGTAACAGGATGTGGAGAACACACAGCCTTATCTTTGCCAAATAAGAAAAATCATAGTAAGTATCTCTCAAATCTGTTGTGAGCAGAGAGATAATACATATAAAATTATATCTGGTATTTGATAATTCTTGAATTGTGGGGAAAACAAAACAAAATGAAAAGATCAAAATAAATATTTTGGAGGGCTAACATGATAAATCCATAAGGAAGTACAGGCAGATTATTATGGGAATTCAGAGGTAGAATTAGAGATCAATGTTCACTGTGAGGGATCAGTGTGACCACCTTTAATGTGGGACACTTCCCACCTCTGTCATCAGCAATGTGCTCTTCACTCCCATATTTTCCTTTGGTGATCTCTTGTCTCTTCCCAAGGCTCTCTTACCATGTATATATGACAGTACTGAATAAGCATCTGCCTCTTTGATTCCTCTCCATATGTGTATTCCAATGCTTAATGGAATACTTCAAATTTTATTAGGCTCCAACTGAGTTCATCTCACCTTCCTTTTCTACACCCATTCCGACATTTTCCTTTCCCACAATCCTCTTTTCCCCTCTGTTGTTCTTTACACCCCGTCATCTCTCTCTCTCTGAACCTTCTTACGCAATCAACCACCAAGGCTTGACCAGTTTAATCTCCTAGATATTGCCCTATTCCTTTCTTCTTTACCCACTTAAACTACTTGAGGATCAACCATCTCTAATATAGACCATGTGATTTCTCTGCCTTCAGCCTTGCTCCATCACACCACTGTCTTCACAGTAGCCAAAATGTTCTCTCACACCTGCCTTTGGAAGTAAACATCTAGTCAGCTGACTCTGCTGTTGCAAGAATGTTGATCCCCTATTTTTATCAAGTGAGCATAGACTCCTGGAAATAGCTTAGAACACCCAAACCATATCAACTCTCTGGAATTCTAGCTTTTTCTCTTGCCACTTTTTCTCTTTACAGCAGCCATACTGAACATCTGTCCATTTTGCTCATGCATAATGACTCTCTCATCTCTGGAACTTGCCACATGCTATTCCATCTGCTTGACATAGTTTTTCTTTCTACCCACCTGTGAGATTATAATTTATAATAAGAAATATATATTTGGTCTTTGTCCCTAGCTGCTGACTCACAGCTCCCAAAAGCCTTGGAAAATCCTGAGCTATAAAAGCAACAGGAATATCTTTTGTCGTAATATTTGGTGCCTTTCCCTCAGTTCCTGAAAATCACTTCAGAACCATAAATGGTAAAATGGGTTTCTTCCGATTCATAACAAGTGCCTTTCCACCATAGCTGGGTTTATGTTAACGAGGTGACTTTTGGAAAATGCCTAAGCACCTTCTTACCAGAAGAACTACCATGTGACTAGAGGTTTAAAACTTTCAGTCTCATTGCCTTCTGAGGGAAGAAGAGCTGAGATTGAGTTCAATCACCAATGGCTCATGATTTAATACTCATGCCTATGTAATGAAGCATCCATACAAACCCAGAAGGACAAATCTCAGAGAGCTTCTGGGTTGGTGAACACATGGAGATTGAGAGAGAGTGGCATACTCAGAAGGCATGGAAGCTCCACCCTTTCCCCATACTTTTCCCTATATATCTCTTCCATCTAGCTGATCCATAGTTATATCTTTTTATAATAAATCAATAACCTAGGGAGAAAATAGGTTTCCTGAGTTCTTTAAGCTTCTCTAGGAAATCAGTTGAACCCAAGGAAGGAGTCCGTTAGAACCTCCAATCTAACTGGTCAGTCAGAAGCAGAGGTGACAACCCGGGTTTTTGATTGGCATCTGAAGTGGATGGCAGTCTTGTGGGACTGAGCCCTTAACCTGTGGAATATGATGATATCTCTGGGTAGATAGTGTCAGAATTTAGTTGAATTGTAGAACACCCAGCTGGTGTTGGAGAATTGCTTATTGTTATGGGGAAACAACCCCTCCTTACATGCACACACGCAGACACAGGTACACATACACAAACATGCATGTTGGAATTCAGTGCTCAGGACCCTTAACTCCAATATCCTCAAGTAATGAAAGAAGAAATCCAGCTCACTCTTACCTGTTTTTCAGAACTGTCTTCTTTACAATTTCATTCAGGAACCCCTGTGATCCACCACCACTCCCTGACTTTTGTATCAGTATCAACGTGCTCCAACTTTACCCTTCTGTGTCCATTGATCAGACAAGTTTGTGGTTTCTTTACTTTTCAAACTAATAGTTATCTACCTGCACTTAATGGTAAGAGCCATAAGGCTATGTTTGTGTATAATATTTTTCATCTTTTTGTCCTCAGCAACTAGTCTGGTATAATAAGACATTGATCATATTTTCTTTTTTTTTATGTTTATTTATTTTTCAGAGAGAGACAGAGTGCAAGCAGGGTAGGGGCAGAGAGAGAGGGAGACACAGAATCTGAAGCAGGCTCCAGGCTCCAAGCTGTCAGCACAGAGCTCAATGCGGGGTTCAAGCTCACAAACTGTGAGATCGTGACCTGAGCTGAAGTTGGATGCTTAACCGACTGAGCCACCCAGGCGCCCCAATCATATTTTCAATAATTATGGGTGACTTTAAGAATTATTATTTGAACTGAGCCTTGAAAAATTGAAGATTATTAAACTAAAGCTAAGGGGTAGATAAAGGCATTCTCCCATGAGAGTAAGGCACAAAGTCCTGGAGGCAGGAGCATACAGATTGAGTCTGGTGTGGCCACCTGTGGATCCTGGTAAAGGTCCTGAAGGGAGGAAATAACAGTTGCTTTCCTACTGTCACAAATGTATTCTCTTGTACAGGAAATAGGCTTAATCTCAGAGTTATTCTTTCAGACAAAACGTCCATTTTTCTAGAGAAGCAGCTTCATATTCAGCTTCTCGTGTTTGGGATCTGCCCTGAGGAGGAGGCCCAGTAGCAGTTGGATGCCCCTGGGAATCTGCCTAGCAGCTACCCTTCCCTCCTTAACCCACTTGCACAGTTTCCTTCCTCCTCTTTCAGCTCAGGCTGCCCTCCAGCTGCCCCAGGCACTCTGCACGTAGGCTGTCTCCAGCTACAATGGAAAACAAGTACCTGGCAGCTGCTACTTCAGGACTCTCAACTTCCTCCAGCAGCTGAGTATGATCAGCCTTGCAACAGCATATGGGGATCTCTTCTTGGGGCATTCTGTTGTGACAGCAGCTGAGAACTCACCAGTTTGGAGAAATTCTTATTGAAAGGAGAGGAATAGTCAACACAGCTCAGGGGGAGTTACAGTCTTTGTTTTCTGCTTCTCCCTTCTCCAGTATGAAAGTTGAAAGCAAATGCATTTTACATGATTTGTTGTTGTAGAGGAAATTGTCTTTTGTTTCCAAACCACTAATGTTAGTGATTCCTTAAACAAGCCACCTACACCACATCCTTTAAACTTATAGAATGCTCCTTTCCAGCGCTTAACTACATCATGGATTCTCCTGATTTCAAAGTTGTAGTAAAAGTAACAGAACATGAGTAATGAAACATCCTTTGGGCTACACTTAATTACTGAACCGGTGTCCTGGTTTCAGCATCTAGTAAGAGCAGGGCTCTGTCTGTAATAGACATCAGGGAACATTTTTATTGAGAAACATGAGAATGCTTTTCATAATATAAACAATGAAATTGAGCTGTCTTTTGTGATATAAATCACCAATCATTCTCCAAATTCCTACTATTTCTTCTTAAGAATTTGTCATTCATATATTTATTCTTTTTTGATATTATTTGCATTGCAGATTATTACAAATCATGTGGTTTTAATTTATTCTGCAGCATTCCAGAGCTGAATGAATAATCTGTGTTTTTTTTTATGACCGTATTGGTATGAATCATATGCCTTTTAAGAATTCACTGTAATCCTTATAGATCTCTCCACTCATTTAGTTGATCCTCATACTCTTCATATTTTGGCCATTCAACAAATTTTCTCTGGCATAACCATAGTACTGGGGAATGTGTAAGTCCATGACCCTTTTCCTCTCATTGCTTAAGAGAGAGAAAGTTGCTGAAAGCTTGATAAATCCCTGACTCCCCATTGCTCCTGCTGTGTGTGTATGTGTGCCCACCCTTTCCTTTTATTGAAAATTCTTCTCCATTGTCCCTTTTTACTCCCACTCTCCCATTCTCTTACCACCAGAACATGCCAGTTCTGATCATTTTGCATGAAGCCTTGACGAGAGCCAAGTTTCTGTCTCCACCAGTGCCTTGCTGGTGATCTTAGGCCTAATCTCTTGGCCTCTCGAATCTTGCTATCTCGACCTGCACGGGGCATCTGATAAGATTTTCTAATAACTTATATAATTTCCATCATGTTTGCATGGGGAACTTGTAAAGGTAGACTCAATGTATGCCACTGTTGCATGCATTATCCTTATCTCCATATCCCTTGGAGTGGCTAAGAACAGAGGCACATAGAACATCCTCACTGTGGTTTCGGTGTCCTCTGATGAGGTATGTATATACTCTGGCATGTCCCTGTTTCCTCCCCTAGTAGCTTTGTTGAAAAGATTAATCAATTACCCAGAAATTTCAGGAGTATATAGAAAGAGCAGTGGGCTTGGAGATTGAATCTTGTTACTCTATCTTTTCATTTCATCCTCCCCCACATATTAGCTTAAGATAAAAACAACAAAAAAAAAACCCAAAAACAAACAAAAAAAAACATGTTCTTGCCCATTACCTGGCCTGTAAAATTAAGCATTTATAAGACATCACATCATACTCAAGAAATGCTAATCTCCAATATCTCAGGTTTTACAGTTCTACGATAGAAAGGTATGTGTGTTGTGGGGAAGCGACAGGAAGGGTGTGCGATAAGGTGAGGGATTCAAACCTACAGGGATCTGAGTAAAGGGAAAAAATTTGTGATTCTGTAACTTGGGATACTGGCTCTTTTTAGTGGGGAGAAGAGGTTGTGGTCGGCATGGCTGATAGCATGGACAGACTTCTAGAGTGGCTAGGAAAACTGTTTCTTGATTTAGGTGGTAGTTCTAAGGGATTTTTACCCTTCCTGTGTTTTGTGATAAAAAGTGATTTGAAAAATAGTAATAATTTTCAAAAATAGACTGGCAGGAAGTGTCTAAAGAGTTTTAATGACCATTAAAAGAATGAGACATCACAAAAACTAGGGAAAGAATGAGTATCAAGAAAGAGGGATATTTCACAGTATAAAATACCACAGACAGATCAGCATAGGTGACCCCTGTATGTAATGAAAGAAATCCTGGATGACACTAGCATCAGTACTTTCACAGGAGCAGTTGGGACTTTTAGTGAATGTGAAATCAGAAACTATAGAAATTGCTTACAAAACGTTTGCCTATGAAGAGGATGATGGAGGTTGTTTTCTGTTATCTAATTCAGTAAATCTAAGTTCTTGTTAAATTCTACTCTGCGGGATGCAACAGTTTGTCAGTTTACATAGCTTCCTCAAGTAACTATTAAGTCTCTTTATATCTTTATCTAGCCTGTCTACTAAAATAAGGTTCAGATATCACCTCCTCTGAGAAACCTGTGAACAGTTCAGCATAAAATGATCAGGGAACTCACTGGCCCTATGGAAATAGAATCAGATTTCATTGAAAATATTAGTAATTTAATCTATGACATGGAATATATCTCTCATGTTATATATATTTTTCCTTCTATTTGATAATATACTTTGGTGTTGGTCACGTGCCTTTCTCAAACTGAGTCCATGTAAAAACAGACCATGTAAGAAGTAAAATAACAAGACAATATGAAAAATAAACTGCTCCAGAAAGCAAAGTATTTTAGAAAACTGGTATGAGTTTGGCCTTTATAATTGACTGATACACAGGAATTTTGTATTTGCTTGTCTATTTGTATTTGTCACTATTTCCTTCAATCTAATATTTCTAGCCTGGACATTTTTCTTGAGCTCCAAATTTGTGTTTTCAATGATTAGGTGGATATTGTCACCTGATATACTAAAGGAACCATAAATTTTATTCCTTTTCTGTGTCTCTCACTGCCCCCAACACTGACAAAGTCACTATGATATTTGACATATTAATGGAATTAACATACACCCAGTAACACAGGCCAGATCTTTTCAAATCGCTATCACCTATTACTTTTCACTTTGCAGCCAATCATTTACCAATTCTCACTCCCTAAATAAATATCTCTTACATCTAGCTGTCTTTTTTCATCCCAACTACCACCTTCCTAATTTGAATTTCTTTATCTCTGGGCCAATGAGATAGCTTCTCAATTACCTTTCTTGACTAGTTTCTACTTGTGACCAGTTGAGTTATTTTTCGAGAGTGCAAATATATTTATGCACAATACCCTCCCTGACTAGAGAACAGATAGAATTTAAGTATTAGGCACTTCAGGATTTGTTCCATATCACATTTTTTAAGTTTATTTCTTTATTTTGAGAGAGAGAGAGGGAGAGAGAGAGAGAGAAATTGAGAACAAGGTGTGGAGGGGCAGAGATAGAGGGGAGCAGAGGATCTAAAGTGGGTTCTGCACTGACAGCAGAGAGCCTGATGCGGGGCTCACCCTCACGAACTGAACTGTTAGATCATGACTTGAGCCAAAGTTGAATGCTTAACCAACTGAGCTACCCAGGTGCTCCCCCCTATCATTTTCTAGTCTCTCTTTTCTCCAATCTCATTTCCTAGTTTGCCTTCACTCTTGCTCACCAAGATTATGTTCTAGTCATACCTATAACTACTATAAATTTTCTGAACAGGTCATTAGTGTCTCAGGCTTCTGAGCTGCTGTGTGTGCCATACATACTACTTGGATTGTCCTTCCCTCCTCATTTACCTATAATCATTATTTTCAATTTAAAGCCCAACTCATCCCTCTCATCTAAATTTTTTTCTTATTTTTTAAGGCAGTTTGGAGAATTTTGTTCTATATTTTAGTTACTTTGCACATATCTCATTTTGATTCCTCAAGTTCTATTGCAGTCATTTTTTTTTATTTTAATGTTTATTTCTGAGAGAGAAAGAGAGAGAGAGAGAGAGAGAAAGAGAGAGAGAGAGAGAGAGAGAGAGAGAGAGCGAGCATGAGTGGGGCAGGGGCAGAGGGAGAGGGAGACACAGAATTGAAGCAGGCTCCAGGCTCTGAGCTGTCAGCACAGAGCTCGACGTGGGGCTCGAACCCACAAACTGTGAGATCATGACCTGAGCTGAAGTCAGATGCTCAACCGACTGAGCCACCCAGGTGCCCCTTATTGCAATCATTTTAAAAGTCTCTCTAGGTCTATCTCTGTCTCTTCTAGGAGACTAAAATTTCACTGTTGGAAGGACCAAATATGTTCACCATTTTATTCCCAACATTTAGCCTAGTAAGTCCACAAAAATGTTTGCTGAATCACCAAATGAAGAAATGTGCTGGAAAATATGAGTGGGCAGGAAGTGTGAGTCATTCTGGAAGAGGAGAAACTTCACAGAAAAAATGAAAAGCATTTCAAAAAGTTAATAAGTCCCACTTCATTGAAAGTAGAGTGAGGTTCTACAATATTCCATAGTACAAAACATCCCCATTAGTAACAAGGCTGGAATCATAATTGAAAGCACTCAGATTATTTCCTTTGGGTCACTGAGGAAACATCAGGGAATTTCCTTCTTTCCTCTTGATTAATTAAGAAAAGAACATTTTATCTGGGTCCTCTTTGCCTAGTGACCACTACCACATGTATTCTTTACAGTGACCACCGCCAGGCATTCCACTTATACGAGCCCTATTGAAAAGAATAAGTGAATAAACTTTTTATGTGCGACTTGAATACCCCTTGTGTCCAATTTAGTCTGTAGTATTGCTGAGCCAATCAGCTAAGCCATAAGGCAGCTGCAAATCTGGATAATGCACAAAATGCTCAATTTGTTGGCCATATGTAGACATAGGCTTCGTGATGAATAAGCAAGACTAAACCAATCCTTTTCTTGTATGAAGAATGCCCATGCATGTTGATGAGCCATAAGATCCATCCTCTGCTGAGTCAGGAAAGCAGAAAAGGAAGCCCCCAAAAAATCCATCTTTTACAAAAAGAAAGCATACAGACTTCTACTAAGTTTCACTTGCCTAGAGGTTTAATTTATTCATACCTGTTAAGGACACAAAAGCCATTCAGTCTATTGACTTCTAGAATCAGTAAATTTATTACTAAAGATTTGTACATGGAAAATGTGGTCAATGGAGACAATTCACTACTGCGGAAGGTCAATTGGACACATTAATGGCCAATTCTCTAAAGCATAAAGGATCATTTTAGGGCTAGCATTACTATTTGTAGTTAAATAGACAGGTAAATGTTAAAAGGGCAAACAAATTTCATTCCCCTAGGCATTAGCTAATGGCCAGAGATACCAGGAAGTCAGCCTGCATTTCTTACACATCTTTCCCAAGCACTTTGACTCCTCTTCTAGGGAATTAACAGTTATTTCTTGGTGCCCTCTAGCAGTCTTTGGTCTAGGTGGCCTTAGTCCTTAACTGATACAATGAATGAATGCCAGGCATGCTGTGAACAGCTGTGCTCCAGCTGTGCCATGGCCAGGAGAAGAGTCTTCCTCTGCAGATTTCAAAATGTGAAAAGTACATCTTTAGTGTCCTTTTAACCTTAATTCTGCCTTCCTCTTTTCCTGTTGCTGTCAAGTATCCTAGAATTTCATGGTGCCCCCTCTCCATTGTCACTTGACAGAATGACAGTCACTTCATAATTGAAGTTCATCTAAGATGGTCCTCCCAAAGTAGCACCATGAGCATGTGACTCTTCTTTGCATTTCCCATCAACTCTACCCTGCCCTTCCATTGCCTATGGAATTTTTGGTCAGTGATAATTAATCTGACAAAATATATCAGATAAATGTGTGTAGAAAGGCGTCTGAATATTTTAATCTGAGGAAGAAATATTTGTGGACATTTGAGGTGGCATGGCAGGATATAAATAAACTTTGGCAAAGGGGACTTTTGGAGACTGCAAATCATACCACTTTTATGACTGAGGTAGTTTGGGTCTAAAATTTGCCATTACAAGAGAACACAACAAAACTTAATGCCATAGATTTTTTTCTAACATATCTCAATTCTTACTTTCTCTGGAAAGTGTTCCCTGGATATTTCAGCTCACAGTGATCCTGCCCTAGAGATTATAAAGAGAAGTAAATGGTAAATAACATACCCCTCATATTGAAAAGAGACCCTCATGTGTCATTGGACCTGAGGATTTATGATGCATTTGCTCACTTACAAAGTTTTCCACCCATTGGGCACTGAGAATATTTTTCATATATATAACTCCTCATAACTAGGAGCCATTTTTTTTGCCCTGTGTGCCTGCTTTCAATAGGGTCATATGAAAAAGGTACAGAAACTGCATTCTAAGCTCCCAAAGGCATCTTGGTTTGCAGAAGGCTAGAGACTGGCTCCAGGGCTTGCAAATGTGAGAGGGTGTTTCACCTCAGCATCCCTGAATCCCTGCCAACTCAGGTTAATAGTGCCCAAAAGTCATTTTCTGGCCTACTCACATGGTTGGAAGGGGATGGCGTGATGGCGGCAATTTCAGACATCCACCTCCCAGATGAACGTGGCCATATGGACTCAGAGCTGGAAGGGAAAGTATGATGAGTTTGGAGGCAGCAAATATGAATGAGTAAGGAAGCAATTTGAGCCAGGATGCCAGGAAGAGCAGGGCACAAATGAGGAAAAATTGTTCAGAGGAAACAGCTTATGGCTAGGGATCAGGATACCTGAGTTTTTCCTGGCTCTACCTCTATTCAGCTAAGTGACCTTGGAGAAAGTACTTATTCTAGCTAGGAGAATTGTGTGTGTGTGTGTGTGTGTGTGTGTGTGTGTGTGTGTGTGTGTGCGTGTGTGAGAAACAAAATGAATTTCTTACTACTACAGTTTCTTCCAGCTCCAGAACTGTGTGTGTGTGTGTGTGTGTATGTGTTTTGTATGTGTGTGTGTGAGAAACAAAATGAATTTCTTTACTCCTACAGTTTCTTCCAGCTCCAGAACTCTGAGGGAGGGATTCTTGAACAATATTTTGTTATAAAATAATTACATTATACTTTGTAAATCAGCAAACGTATGTACATCACAGTTTTATTTGTTTATATATGAAATAGAAAGTACCCATAACTGCCTTACAAGTTCCTCAAGAGAATCTAATTACTAATTCTATTACAATTAGTTATATGTGCATTATGCATGCACTTTTATATTTGCTCTCATTCAGTCTTCTCAAGAGTCCTGTGAAGTATTATTCTTCCTTTTTAAGGATGAGGAAACTAAAGGTCAGAGGATATAAGATTTCCCAATGCCACACAGCAGATGAGAATCCAGGAATTTTTGACACGAAGGCCAGCCTCTTTCACTGTGGTGTACTAACTCCAAACACATGTCTAAATTACATAAGACGCATAAAAAATGTCAGTCTCTTCTCTTTATAGAGTTACAAATTATCCATGGAATCAACACACAGAAAATGTTACAACATCCACAGAAATGACATTAAGAATAGTATAAACAATAAACACAAAAAGGCTTAATAAAATATAATAATATCAAACTCCACTAAATGGCAACATTTGCAGAGATAAAAATACTGTTTATTGAACACCTACTATATGTATATGTTTATCAAATAAGCACTTTGAATATGATATTCATTTTAGACATAAGGAACTATGTCTAAAATAGTTATAACATAGGGACTATGTTCTTTTTCTGCACAATAAAAAGTTCAGAAAAATGAAGTGACTTGCTTAGAAATCACAAAGTTGCAGAGTCAGGATTACATTATTCATAAACTACACTGTCCCTGATTTTTCTAGCATGAGCTAGCTCTACTGGAATACCTTTCTTTATAAGGAACTTAGAGCCCATGATGAGAGACGGAGGGGAAGCTTTCCACATGAAACAATAGTGTGTGTAAATGTGTGGAAGATAGAATCTCTCTTGGGGAGAAAATCCAGAAATCGCTTGCCTTACAGAAGACTTATATGTAGCGCAAATGGGAATAATAAAAATAAAATGGTGATCATTTCAAAGAAAATGGAATTAGTTAAAAACTTAAGAAAAAAAAAACGTGGATAGGATCTGTACTGTATGCCAAAAATTACAAAATGCTGATAAAAGGGAAAAAAGTTCTAAGTAAATAAGTATAATTGGCTTATAGGTATATTGAAATCAAAGAATGGAAGACTCAACATAGAAAAGATAACAATTATCCCCAAATTGATCTATGGGTTTAATGCACTTCCTATCAAAATCTCAGCAAGATTTTTTTTTTGTAGACATAGAGAAACTGATTCTAAGTTTATGTGGTAAGACAGAGGCCCTAGGAGGGAAAATTTATTGATAAAGCAGGATGAATCACTCTTCCTAATATTGAGGCTTATTATAAAATTAGAGTAGTAAAGTCAGCATAGTATTGGTGGAGGAGTGCATACATTAGTGGAACAGAATAAAGAACACTGAAAAAGATACACATGACTAGGCCCAACTGATGATTGAGAAAGGTGCAAAATGATTCAGTGGAGGAAGAGAGTTAGCCTTTATAACTAATGATAGAGCCGACTAAAGATCAAAAGAGGATAGATAGACAGATGGGACCTTGACCTAAACCTAACACCTTCTAAAATACTTAATTCAAAAATCAATCACTGGACTTAAACATAAACATGAGTATTAAAGTTTTTAGATGAAAACACAAGAGAAAATCTTCAGGATCCTGGGTGAAGCAGAGAGTTTTTAGAGTTAACACCAAAAAACACGATCTATAAAAGGAAATATTTGATAAACTGGACCTCATCAAAATTAAAATCATTTGCTCTGTGAAAGATCCTGTCAAGAGGATGAAAAAGAAAGCTACAGAATAGGACAGAATATTTGCAAACCCACATATCCAACAAAGGATCAGTGTCTAAAATATATAAAGAACACTCAAAACTTAAGGTAAACCAAAAAAGAACCAATTAGAAAAAAATTGGACATTTCACTGAAGGGGATATACAGTTGACAGAGCATGAAAGTATATTCAACATCATTAATCATTGGGAAAATGAAAATTAAAACCACAATGAGATGTTATTAATGCCCATTAGAATGGCTTAAAAAATAAGTGACAACATAAAATCCCGGGGAGGATGTGAATAAACTGGATCATTGCACTTTCTCAACGATTCATAAATTGTTGGTGGATATGTAAAATAGTCTAGCCATTATGGAAAGTAGCTTGGCATTTTCATATAAAACTAAGCCTGCTGTTACCATACAACTCAACAATTCCACTCTTAGCCATTTATTCCAAAGAAATTGAAGTACAGTTTCAAAAAAGGGGGGGAAAAGCCTATACACAAATGTATATAGTGGCTTTATTCATAATAGCACCAAACTGGAAATTACCCAAATGCCCTTCATTTGATGAATGATGAAACATATTGGTATATGCATGTCACGGAATACTACAGAGAAATATAAAAGAATGTATTATTGACACACAAAACTTGGAGGACTCTCAGGGTAATTATGCTGAATGGAAAAAGTTAGCTCCAAAAGATAGCATAAGATTCCATTTCTCTGACATTCTTGAATGACAGATCGTAGAGGTGAACAATTAATAGTTTCCAAGGCTTAAGGAAGAAAAGAAGGTTGTAGCTGTAAAAGGATAATAAGAGTGATCCTTGCATGATGTAAATGTTCTGTGTTTTGACTATAGTGTTAGCACACGAACCTGCACATGTGTTAAAGTTGCACAGAGCTAAACACACACACAGGATTGCATGTAAAACTGGTAAAATCTACAATTTGAAGGAATTGTGCCCATGTCCATTTTCTGGCTGGGATATTGTAGTATGACTATGCATGATGGCACCAAGGGAGGTACTGGGTAAAAGGTATACAGGATTTCTCTTCATTACTTCTTATACCTAACTGTGGTTACCATTATCTCAAAATATAAAAGTTGAAATAAAATATAAAGATGGCTTCAAAACGTATCAACGGGTCTTGAAGAAATTCCAAGTAAGCCATGTAAAATTTTGGACCTAATTTAGGGAGCAAAATGGTTCAGGTGTTGCTGCACAGTGGTTTGCATGTTGCAGGAGGGCAATGCAAGGACCAAACCCATCTCAAGTTCATGTAGAGGTTTTGGAGCAACAGACTCCTGCCTTGGAGTCTCCATACTTTCAATTCAAAGACAAGTTATTATGCTTGTCTTGTGGGTTGTTCTCTCTTAAAGACTCTGTCTGAGTCCACGCATATCAGATTATCTGGATCGACCCCGATCATCTTGCTGCAGACTGGGTTGACAAACTTCATTTTTATGTGAATCCACTATATTTTCTAACTATCAGGCATATTAAGTTTTCTGTCCTTTTCTATCCCCAAGCAGGGGTGGGTGGACAAGTTTCCTGCTGTGAAATAGAGCATGTTTTTCCCAATTGTTAAGCAGCTCTTTTTCATGTTCCTATATAGACCAGCAATGACTCATTGCCTTCCCTCTCTTATTGCAAAAATGGGGCCTGGGAGATTTGTACATACATCCCAAATGTTACATATTAGAATTGATTACACCAACACAACTATTAAGCTTTAAAAGGCATAATGTTTTAAGCCTGCTCAACTAAAATACTATAGTCTATGCACAGTCAAACCTCTCTGAGGGGATTAGGCAGAAACCATTTTAATTTATCCATCCTGGAGTGTGGTACTAACAGCGCTGCAAAGAAACTGCTGAGTGAGCACTTGTTTACCCATCAGCAGAAGAGTCGCCTTGCTTTGGAAAAATAGCCCTGTGTTTTGCTCATCCTGTACACTTAAAAAATGGGAGGCCCTCCTCTAATCATGCTCCCAATTGACTCTTGCTGACATGTACTTAAGGTTTTAGAGAACTTGTGTTTTTGATTCATGTGTCTTCTTCCTTTGTCTGTTTCAGAGCTTCCTTTAGACAAGAGGCCTTCTACTATAGATCTGTGTAACCTCAGCAGGGTTCTATGGCAGGCCCTAAATCAGCTTATCAATACTAAGTTACTTCTATGAATATGAATACCTAGTATCATTTTTGATTGGACACAGAAACCTTTTTGAAAGTGTATTGCAAAAAGTGACCTATAATTGAATAGGAACTCCCTCTGATGTGCACATTTAATAAGGCCATTTTTTAAGTGCCATTAGCTAAAACAATGCTGAGTGTGAATATACCTTCTAAATTAATATTATTCTTCTGGATCCCTGCAGTGATTGAGGCAAAATTTTGAGAATAGGCCATCAGGTCCCCAAGAACCTTTAAGGAGGATGTCACATATCATACATAATAGTCTGCCGATCTTTCTTAAAAACTCAAAAAGTAAGGCAAAAGATGTATGAAATCTGCACTGTGAAAATATTTGTAGAGCTATTTGAATGGGATAGTAAGTTATTTGTAATATGGAGTCTTCTAAGGAATATGGCAGAAATTTGAGTCTTCACTCTTGTAGCAGGATTTTTGCTAAATTAGGTAACATTTGACTTGAATACTTACTATTCTCTGTGCCTTTTTGCTCCTTTCAAGTGCTTAACTATACCCTACTATACCCTCTGTGGCAGGCAATATCCTGTCCCTCAGTCACCCCGCCTCATTTCTATGTGGGAGAGTGCAGATTTTGTTTTCTTGTGTGTCTAGATACAGTCACCCTTTCCAACTCTACGGTATTCATCATGGCTGGCTTACATTATGACTCAGTGCTCTTCAACACTGATCTATTCCCTGAAACATCTCCAATAATGTTCCTTCTAGGTTAAACATTATAAGGTTTCCATTATAAGGTGAAACATTGTCTCTGCTACTATCAGACTTGGACGTTTTATCGTGGCACAGTCACATCCATTCGCTTATGTATTTTCCATATCTGCTTTTACACTATAAGGACAGAGCTAAATAGTTGTGACAGAGACCATGTTACTAGCTCATCCTTTGCAGAAAATGCAGAAAAGTTGCCAAGCCCTGCTACAGAGAGAGCTGTGACTCAAGTTCTCAAGCCATCATTGTTAGGTTGAATTAACTGAGCAGAACCATTGCTAGTGCAGCTAAGCTCTGCTGAGATGAAAGAGAAATATTTAGTTTAATTTAGTTTTAAGTTTTAAGAGTGGTTTAAAATGAGAAAACTTTTGACATTTAACTTATTCAGAAGTCTAGAATTAGAGGTTATCAGGACTGATGAAATGCTGAAAGGAATTCTGCATTATTGTTACAGCTCAAAAATACCATTATAGATCTTCTGTCTTGCCTTCCATAGGTCTGCTCTGTCATGGTAAGCTTGCAGCCTCGCTCTTATGCCCACCATTCATGAACCTAAGATAGTAGGAAAATCTGAGACAACACATCGTCACAGAGCCAGATTTGGGGACATAATCTAAATATATTTCTCTTCATTCTTTTTTTTGGGGGGGATAGACTTTTCTCAGAAGCCTATCAGTAATCTTTCCCTGAAGTCCCACTGGTTAGCCTTCAAATTCCTTCATTTTCTTCTTCCTGAAACATTAAAAAGAAAACATGGGAGCTATGTGAAGAAATTTCAAATTGTAACCAATTTTCTTTATTTTTGGGAAAAAAAAAGAAATGAGAGGAAACTAAAAGATAGCAACGCCTCCAGTATTGTGTGTGATGCATCATATATGAACTTCCACATTTTCATCTGACAAAAGTCATGACATCACACAGGAGAAGTATGTTCTGACCATAGCTTCTAGAAGTGCAGGTGGGACTGTCCGTAGGTATTCATAGAACTTCTCAACAGGAATCCTAAG
Source organism: Felis catus (assembly GCF_018350175.1). Classification (NCBI taxonomy): domain Eukaryota; kingdom Metazoa; phylum Chordata; class Mammalia; order Carnivora; family Felidae; genus Felis; species Felis catus. The sequence continues at coordinate 61,272,928 of NC_058379.1, read as the reverse complement.
GGGGAGTGTTATGGCTAGTTCTCTACATCCATGGCTGAAACTATGGTGAATTTTAGAAAAGTGTTTCAGAAATGTGTATATTTTTTGCATTCGAAAATATCCCTCAAACCAGATACCAACCCTACATTCTCTCACTGAAGGGTATCTTGAAGGATATTGATTATTCTACCAGTACAATTTTATACCATGACAGTAGATTCTCAGAAGTATTCATATTTAATGGGATTTTCCACTTTTTTATTATTCTGAATAGATGTCCAAATCCAGCAAGTGTCTTTTAACAATTATATCTGTCCAGATAAGCATGTGTAAATGCCATATTCATTTCAGGCTTGTTCTTCACTGGACCTCTACTTGCCAGAGACAACAGGAAAATGTGTTCAATGGTTGTCAAATGACAATAAATAAAGTTGGTCTTTCTTCAAATGGTCATTTATAAATCCTCTGTACACCTGTATTTTTGAGCTGTGATAATTATTTTAACACTTTAATTTTACAAGACTATTCAGAGGCCTAGGAAAAAATATGACCTATCTTAAAGACATGGAGAAAAGACTTCTAGAATTAATTTATGCATATTTTAATTTAGCTTATAATATTTTTATATTGGGCCTATGGATCAAGATAGAGCAAATAGTATGAACAATTTTATTTTGAAAGTCATTAAAAATCTCAGTTGATAAAAAGCTTTTGATGAATTTTGCTTTAAATATAACTAAACTAGGGGCGCCTGGGTGGCGCAGTCAGTTAAGCGTCCGACTTCAGCCAGGTCACGATCTCGCGGTCCGTGAGTTCGAGCCCCGCGTCGGGCTCTGGGCTGATGGCTCAGAGCCTGGAGCCTGTTTCCGATTCTGTGTCTCCCTCTCTCTCTGCCCCCTCCCCCGTTCATGCTCTGTCTCTCTCTGTCCCAAAAATAAATAAACGTTGAAAAAAAAATTTAAAAAAATAAAAATAAAAATAAATATAACTAAACTAAGCAATATGGATAATTATATGTAACTCATAGAGTGAATTTTCTAAGAGAAAAAATAAACATTTGTGATTATATACCATACATACACATGCATACACACACAGAAACTTGTATATATTGTAATACTTTTTAAATGTATAATTTTGATTACTTTTTAAAGAAAGCAATTTTATTTCAATAAGACCTACAATTGAGGGGGAATTAGGATGTGTAATTTTCTTAAGATTCTTTTTCAAGTTTTGATATTAGTTAGGATTATACTGATCAAACAAAATGAAAGATAATTTCTTTCTTCAAATCATGAGAAAGTTTGTGAATAATAGTATTATTTCTTCCTTAAATGCTTCGTTGAATTCCCCAGTAAGATAATCTGGGCTGGTGTTTTCTTTGAGGGACATTTTAAATTACAGATCTGGTTTCTCTAATAGGTATAAGACTTCAAATTTTCTATTTCTTTTTATATTGAATTTGGAAATTTTTGTATCCCAAGGAATTGTCTGTTTCATAGAAGTTGTTAAATGTATCCAGACAAAGTGAAATAAGTCAGGCAGAGAAAGACAGATACCATATGGTTTTACTCATATATGGATCCTGAGAAACTTAACAGAAGACCAGGGGGGAGGGAAAGGGGAGAAAAAAAAGGTAGAGAGGGAGGGAGCCAAATCATAAGAGACTCTTAAAAACTGAGAATAAACTGAGGGTTGATGGGGGGGTGGGAGGGAGGGGAGGGTGGGTGATGAGTATTCAGGAGGGCACCTGTTGCAATGAGCACTGGGTGTTGTATGGAAACCAATTTGACAATAAATTTCATATTTAAAACGACAACAACAACAAAAAGAATAATCATTTAAAAAATCAAATTACACCTTATTTGCTGGATGTATATTTTAATATAGAGCAACAAGTAAAATTTCTATTTTGTGCTGGAAAAAAGAAAAGAAAAAAAAATAAAAGAAAAGAAATTCTCATTGCTCTTCCCCGGCAACTTTAGTCAAAGAAACTCTAAACAGCAAATAAAATCTATAACCACTCTGCAAAGCTGTCAGTGACCTTGAACAGGACACACAGATAAGAGATAAGAATCTGAAAATCAGTGGGACTAAACTGAGAATTGACAAAGAGCTGGCAGGAAGGCTTTGGCCTTGGACCAAGAAGAACAGACCAGAGCTCTGAATTAAGGGCTGTGGAAGAAATAGAATTTACTACCTAGGTGAGCTTGTAGCAGAAAAAGAAGCGGGGGGCGGGGGGGGTGAGGTATTTGCTTGGGTGGGAGAGGAAACAATAGGCTAACATTGTTAGCTTTTTGCTTCTGTGCCTATACTTCACTAACTTAAATGCAGCATTGTTCACATCAGTCAGAGAAGTGAACCTCAAAACACTCAGTGTTAAATTTTTTGAACCCTGTGGCATGAAGGGGTTATCTATTTTATTGTTGTAGTCATATGACGAGGAAAATAAGTTTTCACTGGAAAACAAATTCAGTTGTGAGTACCCACTAACTCAAAAAAAAAAAAAAAGCCACTTTGGTTTGAAATGAAATAATTCAATCACAAGCAGTTCCTGTTCCTTGACAGGTCAATTTGATTTGCCCCTCAGCCTGACAGTAGGGCTGTGACTGAAGAGGACACATTTCCAGCAGAGTACCTGAAGCGCTAAAATATCCTACACTTCATAACACTGAAAGGAAATTTGACCAACCGGGAAAGATGCCCTATTGGCAACTTTACAAAGTTCTTGGGAGAAAAAGCAAACCTATATGTTTGTTCTTTGAATACTTTATGCAAATGTGTTGATGTATATGCACATGTTGGTGGGAAAATAAATGCAAAAAGATGGAAGTTCCAACGAATGAATATGTTGAATTGCTAAAAGCAACATATTGCAACTTATGTTCTGAGAGCTCTTTGCTCACCATGAAATCCCCAAGCTGAATGTATTCAGAAGAAATGCAATAAGGTATGGAATAGTTCCAGGTTCAGATGTGAACACAGATACAAACACAGTGAACGCCGGAATGTGTATTTGATGCTGTTGTGCAATGTTGAGAAAATAAATTGGATGTTGTTCATGTTGCTAATGCAAAAACAGAATGAATGCTAAAATGAAGTTATCTGCTGATTTTGGAATCTCATTTATCCCCTGCTGATTCATATCATCTGTTTTGGTTATACACATGATGCAAACATTCGTTTTGCGAAATCCCACTCCTAAGTCTTCAACAACTTTACTCCAGCTTTCGAAAATTAGCACTAGTTCAAATACCAGGAGAATAAAGTAATTGATTTCAAGCTGGTTAAAAATGAATTTTCTGGGCTTGATGCTCTGTGGAAATAAAAATTGGGGGTAAATTATTCTTTAAAAAAAGAGAAAGATGCTTTCTATACATAGTAGGTGTACCAAAATATTTTTGAGAGGAAAAAAAAATTTTGTCCCTCTCCTAAAGAAGCTTAAAATAAAGTTGGAAGAGACAAGGACTGTATGTTTTGTATACCATTAAACTAAACTAGAAAACCACACCAAATAACAATCACAACATAAAGCAGTACATATTTAGGTGTCAGGTTAGTAATGATCAATTGCTCTAGGAATTTAAAGAAGGGGGAGTGTCATGGATTGGGTTTTATGGTGAATGTTCTTGAAGGATTTTTCTGGTCAAGCATTGAATGAAAACATAAGAAAAAAACATGACTAAGCTATGTATATGAGGAAAGTCATTTCTGTTGGTGGTTTTGTGTTTACTATTTAAACATAGAATTCTAGGCTTTGGAGAAATTCTAGAATACAGATTAAAGTTGGCTGCTTGAAGATATTTATACTCCTTTTGCCTACTATATTCAATTAGTTGAAATGTAGCCCACTTCTTTTATTCTTGAATTTTACAATAAATTGATCATTTGATAGAATTAAATGAATCTTTTCTTATAAAAAATATACCCACTTTACAATTAGGTTGAGAGAATTCATGCTGCTGTGATGGTTGGCTTAGATAGCCTTTAATTTCATGGCATTTTTGAGTCTGCAAATTTAGTTATTTAACACATTTGTATTTTTTTTAATTGACTCGAATATTTCACTGAGTTTTACGAGTAAAAAACCTCTCTCTTGTGAGCCAGACAGAGAATGGTAAATGGAGCTTAGTGTGGCAAAAAAGTTGTCAGAATTGACTGACAATTTGAAGAAGCCAGGTACAATTTTTTCAGGAAATCACATTTGATTAGTTTGTACCTATTGTTTATACCTCAAGACATAATATCTGTAAAGACCATCTCTGTGACAATTGAGTGTTGGTTAAGCAATCATCCATATAATGTTTAACATCCAGGTAATTTCCAATCTCTGAATGTTTTCACAAACAGAACACCAAGACTTGTCACTATGGCAGACTGAACTGATATAAGAAACCTCCCTTTTCCTACTCCAAACACAAGTTCTGAATATGGCAAAGGGATCCCAAGTGGATACAGGGGTCTGAATGAGATTAGAATGGGGAAATTAAACCTGACATACATTTAAGAAGTGAGATCTTTATACTCCTAAGGGTCCTGAGAAAAAGCCCAAGGTCATATATTGAATGGATAAGAACTGAGTTCCCTGAATCATGGTGCAAACACAAAGGTCTGTATGCCTCCTTTTTTGTTTTTTGTTTTTGTTTTGTTTTTTGTTTTCATTCACCCATTGGACAAATAATGATTGAGGGTCTACTGTGTGTTAGAAACTGGTAGGATAACAGTGAAAAAAAGGGAAGAAAGCAAAACGTTGCGTCCCTTGCATTGTGTATGGAGGGGAGGGGAAAAATAATGTAAGGGAGTATACATTAGATTGTAGTGGATGATGTGGAAAAATTAACAGGTAAGAGATATAAGGAATATGGTATTTCTGCAAGTCTAAATGGAGTCATTTGAGAAGTGTTTACTAAAAAAAATGTCTTTGAGTAAAGACTGGAAGGAGACAAGTCAAGACCTGAAAGACATATCCATGCATATGCCCATGCAGGTGAAACCACAATTACAAAAGCCCTCAGTCAGGAAAATACAAGAACAGTAAGGTGACCATTATGGTTGTAATATTGCAAGAAAATACAAGGAAATTGTAAAGTTGAGTGTTAATGAGTGGCCAGATTCAATGGATACTTTTTTTTTTTAATTTTTTTTCTTTTTTTTCCACGTTTATTTTTATTTTTGGGACAGAGAGAGACAGAGCATGAACGGGGGAGGGGCAGAGAGAGAGGGAGACACAGAATCGGAAACAGGCTCCAGGCTCTGAGCCATCAGCCCAGAGCCCGACGCGGGGCTCGAACTCACGGACGGCAAGATCGTGACCTGGCTGAAGTCGGACGCCCAACCGACTGCGCCACCCAGGCTCCCCCAATGGATACTTTTAAGGGAGGTAGGGGTGAAAAGTGAGAAGTTTAATTCTGTGGTAATCATCCAAACAAGAGATGATGGTGTATTAGATCAGACTGGTAACAAAGAGGTGATAAGAATAGCCTGGCTATTACTTTAAGGTGAAGTCACTAGTATTTGCTGACAGATTGTGTGTGTGAGAGATGGTTAGAAAGAAGTCAAAGATGACACCAAAATTTTTGCTTTGATTGTGGAAGGATGAAGTCATTAGCTGACATGAGGAAGATTGTGGAGAATGCCAGTTTTGTCAGAAAAATCAGAACTCAGTCAAAGGATATGCTAAGGTTAAGATGGCTATTAGAAAACTAAGTAGCTGTCAGGTAGACAGTTAGATACATGAGTCTGAATTTGATGGGAGATGTCTGGGTAAAAGATGTAAATTGGGAAATCATCAGTGTATAGATAGTATTTAAAGCCACCAGACAGGATGAAATCACTAAGGAAATAAGTATAAATGGATTCATGGTTATTAATTCACGTTCTTGAAAGACTGTATCTCCTGGCCCAGGATTGGCTGAAAAATAGATGCCCGGGGCTGTGAGTAGGAAAAGATTCGTGCACTTACAATTAGAAAACCAAACCCGCTTCAGGTGAGAGGGTAGGATCTGAATCCATACTACTGACCTTAGCACAAATCTTGCGTTGATAAGTTAATAAGAAACCTGGCCCACTTTAGTGTAACTCATAAGTGTCTAGGGAGAGAAAGTAAGCTATGCAGCATAAAAGGCTTCTGGATGTCAGACTTATGAGTCTCCATACAACAATGTTCCTACCAAAGATGACCTAGCTGTCAGAAACCACAATACAATATCAACAAGTACTTTAAAAAAAAAAGACAAAATGTACTCACAAAGAGCAACATTAAATAGAGCATTTTATGAAAATAAATGCCATATTCTTCAAAAAATTGAAGGAGATGATTTTTAAAATAAACTGGTAGTGGATTACACATACATAAAGCAAGGCATAGTATATTAAAAGATAGATTTGAGGGTATCCATAATGCATCTCAGAACGATAAAGAGAATGAATACGTGAGGAAGAAATTAAGAGATGTAGAGAACGGAATAAAAAGGGCCAACTTAAATTCAATGACTACTAAAGGACAGAATGAGGAAAATGAAGTGATAAAAGGATAATGGCAGGCAGTTTTCCAGAATTTAAGAAAGTTATAAGTCTTCAACTTGAAGGAGAATCCTAGTGTCTTCAGGAGTATAAATAAAAATAAATCCACTCTTGGGGCGCCTGGGTGGCTCAGTCAGTGAAGCATCCAGTTTCGTCTCAAGTCAGCTCAGAGCCTGGAGCCTGCTGCAGTTTCTGTGTCTCCCTGTCTCTCTGCCCATCCCCCATTCACACTTTGTCTCTCTCTCTCTGTCTCAAAAATGAATATACATACATACATACATACACACATACATAAATCCGCTCTGTTGCTGATGCCTGTGATGCTGACAGGATGGGCAAGTGTCATGGTCTTCATATTGCCTAGAAACTCGGTAGCCACTGACAAGATCAGAGGTGGCATGGCTAACAGCACAAGAAGGCCCACTTAAGGCGCAGCTCTGAAGCCTAACTCTTTTGGAGGTGCTTCTTGGGCAAAGGGAATTACTGTGGTGGAAAAAAGTAGGAGTAGAAGCCAACCAGCCAAATTCTGCCATCAGAAAGTGTGGCAGGTCCAGCTGATCAAGAATGGCAAGCAAAAAAAAAGTCATGACCATTTTACCCAATGATGACTGTTTGAATTTTATTGAGGAAAATGATGAAGTTCTGATTGTTGGATTTGGTCTCAAAGGTCATGCTGTTGGTGATGTTCCCAGGGTTTGCTTTAAGATTGTCAAAGTAGCCAGTGTCTCGCTTTTGGCCTCATATAAAGGCAAGAAGGAAACCAAGATCCTAAGTTTTGATGGTGAAAATATGACAATAATAAATTTTCCTATGCCATAAAAATAAAAAATTATACACCTAAACTCATAATGGTGAAATTAGAAAAACATCAAAGATAAAGTGAATGTCTTAAATGTAACCAAAGAAGATTTAATGAGAAAAATAACTGCTCAGGGCTAATAGTTGGACTGACCTTAGACCTCAAAAGCAATGGTATATGTAAGAAGAAAATAAAATTATATAGTCAAGAAACTGAGAGAAAGCATTGCCAATCCAGAATGATATAGGTGGTTACACTATCATTCAGGAGTGAAAGGGAAATAAAAACATTCTCAGGAGAAGGCAGAATCAGTTTTATCATACATAGACCTTCCCTGAAAATCTAATAAAGATTCTACTTTACATTTTTGCATTTGTATTTTTCTTTTCAGTAAAAAGACTTTAAATAGGTATTGCCCTATAGAGAAGAGAAAGTGGAAGAGAGAAGGAAACAAAACTACTCTGATATTTATATATTTTGGATGCATTTGGTTTCAAGAAACAAATCTGAAATGGTTTAAATTGTTATAAACATGACTAATAGAAATCAAGAGGTAAAGTAGGCTCTTGGTTAGTAAGTCAGTGGCTAAGTGATATTAGCAAGGGCCCAATATATTGTTGTGACTTCAGGTGTGACCTGAATTTGCAAGTTAACTTTGGAGCTATAAATTAACTGTAGCAGTTCCATAAATGATACACAGGAATAACCAGTCTCACAGGAATAAATGGATCTATTCTGTGCTTGCTTATTAGGGGAAAAAAAAAACCACAAAAAATGTTGTGAGGATAAATTTTCGAGAAGCCCCAGGTAGACTTCCCTTATGATCCATTGACCAAGATTAGAGCACATTCCCATTACCAAAACTGGAGGGGAGAAAGGAGCTATTTATAATTTGCATAGACTTATTCACTGGGGGAAGATTTGATGTTGAGGAATTAGTCACAAGGAAGAGAGAGGGATCAGGTAGGAAGTGTAGAAATCTAAGGCCTTATCTCCGTCCAGAGGAGGATGAACAAAGTGATATATTTATTTCTATTTAGTTTAGATATAACCAGATAAATAGTTAACCTCCAAAAGCTGGTGAGTAACTTTAAGAACAGGAATAACATACACAAACTTACCAAAAGCAGAGAGTGTTACAATAAAAATAAAATAATCTATTGGGAAAGAGTTTATAATCACAAACCTTTATGTAAAGAATATAGTTTCAAAGTCCAGAAAGCTGGGGCGCCTGGGTGGCGCAGTCGGTTAAGCGTCCGACTTCAGCCAGGTCACGATCTCGCGGTCCGTGAGTTCGAGCCCCGCGTCAGGCTCTGGGCTGATGGCCCAGAGCCTGGAGCCTGTTTCCGATTCTGTGTCTCCCTGTCTCTGACCCTCTCCCGTTCATGCTCTGTCTCTCTCTGTCCCAAAAATAAATAAACGTTGAAAAAAAATTAAAAAAAAAAAGTCCAGAAAGCAACTGATAGGGTTAGCATAGATGTATCACCTGAAAATCCATGCCCATTTATATTTTTCTCAAGCAAATGCAATAATTATGCTACTAAATGCCTTTAACCCTCTCTGTTGTGTCCTTTCTGGTCTGAAGCTTGCTTGGTACAAGAGCCAGGGGAACCAAATATCTGTAAATGTCTGGCTTAACAGAAGTGGCTAGTTTTCCTAGTGCAAACACTTCCTAAATAGAAATGTCCACATCATACAAAGTCAGAGGTCTATCAAGATTTTTTTTCCTTCACTTTGTCAGGGCAAATTCTAGGTACAACAGCCATAAAAGTTCCATGCCCAGTAGAGATAAATAATCAAGAGCCATTTTGTGGTTATATATTTTATATCACAACATCTCTCTCTTTGGAGAAAGGAACTAACATGAATGGTTTTCAGGGAACTGACAGAAGTTTCTGGTGTATCTATACTACTACATGCTAAATTGTTTACTGGGCTTCAGTGTTGTCAATCACTAGGGCAAGTTGTTTGGGAACTAAAATGGCTTATTAGATAAGACCCTTAAATTAAGCGAGAGGGCTGGGGTTTCCAGGAAAATCGAATCAGGATAAAGACTTTTAGGATTTGTATTTAGATATAAGAGAACTGACAGGTAGATTAGCATGTGAGATCAGGAGTAAAATATGGAGGGAAAGCCTAGAATGTGAAAAGAACATGAATATTGCTGTCAAACCCACCTAAATGGAATTCTGACTCTGCCATTTACCAGATATTTGACTTTCAGCAAGTTGTAATTTAACTGTTTTGAAAACATTTCTTCATCTGTAAAATCAGGGTTTTTGAGAAGAGTAGAAAATTATTTTTAAGCATCTTTTAGATATTAGATATTTAGATATCTTGTTGAGTACAGTTATTAATAAACAGATGTCACTTAATATATTCCTTTCATATTTCTAATGTAATCTACTTTTTCAGAATTATAAGCCCATAAAACAATAAGAAAACTTTAAACTGGAATGATTGTGTCTAATTCTGCTTTCCTACCTTCCCAATGTTTAATTAGGTTCTCTGACTTTGTTTTGCCATATATAAAGTATATACTTGGAATAGGTAATTCAGACTACCTCTTTCAATTCTAAATTTATGAGGACTAGTTTTAGGCATAGGTGAAATAGAAGCTCACTTGAATGAGACCAGTGATGATCAAAGTGCCAGAAATTCTTCCATAAAGAAGTCATCTTTGCATGAACAGCCCTATTTTGACTTCTTTTAATATACAGACATAAGTAGAAAATTGTGCACTTTAGTCTTTCATCCTAAATTGTGAGTCTGTCATCTTCTCTCCTAGTAGCCTCAAGTGCATAAGAAATATCACAGGACTAGAAGGAATTAAGGGGACACAGAAGAAGCAGATGATGTCAAGGGCCGTCTGCTGCATTAATATTTTGCTGAGGGCCAGCTTGAATGATAAGATATAACCCAATCAGGTCTCAAGGGAAGCAGCTTTGCAAATGGAGGTTGAAAAACAACTTGGTGTTACAGCAGCAGAAACCCACATACTAATTTCTGGATCTCGGATTTCTGTATGCACAACAGTTAAATGCATTTCCAACCTTGTTACCAAGACTTTTGCAGAAACAAATAATTGATGTGTCTGACATGTTACAGCATGGGAGCAGGAAGTCTAATTAAATAAATGTGTTCAATAGCAGGTATATCTATTAGTCAGTGATACAAGTGTCAGCAGGTTGATGAATGTATAAATTTTTCATAAAGCATTTGAATGTCTCCCTGACAGTCATTTGTCCCTAGATGTACATAGTTATCCATGCTTGGATATGAGATTAAGGCATATCAGAAAAAGTCTTTTGTTTTTATTGTGAAATGTAACACATACTGAAAGGGTATAAAACATAAATTTATAGCTTAATAGATTATTATGAAGCAAACATAAGTAGGTCAAGAAATGCAAAGTTTCCATCACTCCAGAAGCCCCCACGTGACTTTCCGAGAGCAAATATTTCTGAATTGTTCTCCCTTTCCTTAAAGTAAAGCTAAAGATGATTTTGATCTTCCTGGTATTGTTTCCTTGTTTTCTTTTAGAGTTCTCTATTGTTGGTATCCACCTGTAAACTCTCTAGGTTACTTTTTCCTGGTTTATTAGAGATATCTGCATTGATTTATGTCACTATAGATTGTTCACTTTTGCTTTATGGTATTCCATTGTTTGACTATACCACAATCTGTGCATTCAGTCTTCTAATGTGGACATGGAGTTGTTTGGGCTATTTCAAACTCTTAGGAATATTTTGTATATGGCTGCTGGTATGCATGTACACATATTTTAGGGGAAATATACATAAGAATGTTATGTTCTATTTACTATTTATCATGTGTTATGTGTGTATGTTTAACAGAGTATTGCTAAGAGTTTCCCAGTGTTTGTAAAATTTAAATGCCCAGAAATAGAATATAAGACATACTAAAGGTTAACGATTGCCAACACTTCATATCTCAGTCTGTTTCATTTTAGTCTTTCTGTTGGGTACTGATTTCATTTTTGTGATTAGTAGTGAGGCTTAGCACCTTTTCATGTGCTTTTTGGTTCTTTGGAGATCTTCTTGTTGTGAAGGATTGTTACCTACACATTTTTAAGACAGGATTGGATATCTTTTCCTTCTTGAATTATAGAAGTTTCTCTGTGTTCCTCTCATTTATCTCTATCATATGTTTTTTTATATATATAATTTCAATATCATGTGATCCGTTTGTTGGTTTTATGTGTAGCAGAATCTTCTACTCTTCAGCCTGCTTTTTATTTTCTCACTAGTGTTCCTTTGATGAAAAATGTCCTTAATTATTTTTAGTGTTTTTATAACTTGTTTAGGAATTTTTTTTTCTGTATTACCTTCTGGAAGCATTATTTTATTTTATTTTTTAATTTTGAGTGTTTACATTGAATTCTACAATTCACTTGGAATTAATTTTTGTTTCATTGTAAGGCAGAGATTAAATTTCATTGTGTACCAAATAGAAAATCAATTGTCCGAACATCATTAACAACAATTGCCTATATTTCTTTTTTTTACTCCCTAGAGTTTCACTTTGTCACTAATCAAGTGTCCTTGTAAATATGGGTTTCTCTCTGGCCCATTGCTATATTAGAATATCCTTACATTAATCATATTCTTCTAGTTACCTATCTATACAATCTGACTTGATTTCAGGGGAGTAAGTCCTACTTTATATCTCATCTTCAAGAGTTTCTTGGCTATTCTTGGTTCTTGCATTTCCATATGACTATTAATAACAGATTTCATGCTGCATAAAATATAGTTTGGGATTTTGTGTGAGATGCCAGCTAACCTAAAGATCAGTTTGAGAGAATTAACATCTATACAATATTGTATCTGTTAACTCATCTACATGGCATATCTTTCAGTGTATTTGATCTCTTTATTTATATCAATAATTTCTACTTTTCTGCTTAGATTTCATTTATAAATATACATGAATATTAATACGATTATATGTGTATTCCTATATACTATGTTGTAAATCTTATATTTTGAGAAAAGATGTTTGGTTGTTACTGAATAGAAAATCATTGGGTTTTTTATATTAACTATATTAAACAACTTTGTTGAAATTTTTACAATTAATTCTAATAATTTGTAGATTCTTTTGGAGTTTTTGTCCACAACCATATTATTCATAAAAATGATAATTTCAGTTATATTTTTCCAATATTCTTTTTATTGCTTTATCTTGGATTACTCATCTAGGTAGGAACCTCAACATAATTTGGAATGAAGGTAGCGATAATATGTCTTCCTGTACCATTTCTAATATCAGGAGAAAAGGTTTTAATATATCACCAGCTAGCATGAAATTTGTTTTTTAATTTGACACCTGACAGCAGATAAAGGAATTAGGATAAGACATTTTATAGGTAGATATTGAATTTTATTAAATACATTTCTGTAACTATTATTATGATAATAGATACTTTCTCCTTTAACCTGTTAAATGTGAATTTTGATTAAATTTTAAATATCAAACCATCCTTGCATTCATAAAATAAACATAACTTGTTTATTACTTAATTTTCTTCTTTATTTTTATAGTAAGTCTGTTAATACTTTGTTTAGGATTTTTACCTCTATGTTCATGTGGGAAATTGGCCTATAGTTTTCTTCGTTCTTATGAGGCTTAGGATTTGTGCTTTGATAGGCCCATAAAATAAGCCATAGAGTTTTCATTTTGTTTTTCTTTTTTTCTTATAGATTCTGTGAAAGCCAGGTATTATTTCTTTCTCAAATATTTAGTGGAATTTGCTGATGGGTCTCTTCAGTTTTGTAGTTTTAATTATGAAATTTTTTCTATTTATTAATTCAATTTAATTAACAGTTACCAACTTTCTATTTCTTCTTGGACCAGGTTTATAAGTTACACTTTTCTAAAAACATGTCCATTTACCTATGTTTTCTAATTATTGTACTTATGTGTCAGATACATAATCATGACTGGTGCTGTTTATTTATATTCTTGGATCAGATCAGATATTTGAGAAGGTTACTAATTTTATCAGTGTTTTCAAGTAATAAATTGTTGGCATTGTAGATAATGGATACACAGATAGAAAAAAATACTATCCTTACTTTTATTATTTTCTCCATTCTATCTTGTTGGGTTTATTTTGATTTTCTTTTTCAAACTTTTTAGATGCTTGACTTGTGATATTTTCTTTTCCATGTAAACAGTTAAGGTTATAGATGTTCACATAAGCACCACTTTTGTGGCTTCCCACATGTAGCATTTTCTGTTGTCATTAGTTTAAGATGTTTCCTAAATTGACTTGTAATTTCTTTATTGTCTCATGAATTATTTAAAAGAATATTCCTTAATTTTAAACATATATTTTTTCAGTATAATCTTTTGGTTTTTCTTTATAGCTAGTATGCCTCATAGCAAGTTGATCACACATAATTTATTAAGAATAATTGTTTGGTCAGTATATAATAATTTTTGTAAACTTCATGACTGCTAGAAAAAGATGGAAATGTATTTGTTGGGATCTCTTTTCTATATATGTGACCAATCATATTTATCTAATCTTCTACATTTTTACTTAATGGTGTTTGGACTTTTAGATGTATATGACCCTGAAATGTGTGCTTAAATCTCTCACTGTGATTGTGGACTTGATTATTTCTGTAATAGTTTTATCAATTTTAGTTGAATTTTTTGAGGCCATGACATCTGACACAAACAAATTTAGACTCTATCTTCCTGTTGAAGTGATGCTTCCATTTCATTTTTTCCTCTTAAAGCTTATTTTCTCTGATATTAATATAATTTTGCCAGATTTCTTTTACGTGGTGTTTGCATTGTATATTTTTCCCTACACTTTTGATATTGTTATATTTTAAATGTGTGCCCTATAAATATATAGGGTTTTTTTCTGACAGTATTTGTCTTTTAACTGGATTAGTTGATTCATTTACATTTAATATTATTGATGATAAATCCTGGTTTAAATCTATCATCCTGTTAGAGACAACTAAAAAATTTTTTTTTTCTGAAAATTCAAAATTACCAAAGACCTAACAGATAGTAAGAATTTTTCACACCAAGATCTCATGGAATACTGAAATTGAGAAGACTAATCTTGGCATTTAAAAATGTTTTGCCTTAAGGATATTTCCCCACTCTACAGTCTTTCTCTTTAAGGGTCACAAATAACTGAGAAATTTCATGACAAATAGTGTTTACATTTGAGCCTCAAGAGAATTGCCCAAATAGTGATTTAAATCTGATTTCCTAGATTTACAAACTTCATTAAGTTAATCCCTGTGTAGAGACCCAAATGCAGAACAGTTTTAGGATATTATAGAGAAATTGGGTATAAACTACTTGGCAGGGAAGAAACCACTGCTCTTGACATAATTATAACTCTAAGAGACAGTGATTGATTTGGGAAGAATAAAAAAGTCTTATTTAAAAAAATGTATATTATATAGGATCATTATGAACTTTGATTTTCCATATTCTGAAGTCTGATCTGTGAAATGACCAAGGTTTTTAAGAACACAAAGTTTTATAAATATAAGTATGGCATATACTTTGGAAAATTTCATACAGCAAAACTTAATTTATAGCATTGTATTTTCCCATACCATTTTTTTCTGCGAAAGTTGTTGAAAAAATTGTCAGAGGATGACAAGGAAAGTTGCAAAGGAAACGGGTGTCCTGGGAAATGGTAAAACAAGAGAAAGACAAGGGGAAGAGGAGAAAAAGTAAATGAAGGTTATAAAAGATAAGCAAAATTAAAGGAATAATATTCTTTATCCTTTACCCTCAAAATCTATTCATATGTTTTCAAATTTGAAGGGGAAGCGTTAAAATTTTCTGTAACAAAAGCTAGATTATAAGGACACTTTGTGGTGCCTTCTCTGAGTGTCCCCTGTCTCCCAGTTGTGCTGCCCACCCCAAGGTTCCTGCCATGTGGATGGGCTTGGAATTTAACAAAATCTGCATTAGATGGAGATTGTACTAAACACACACTAGAGTATAAGAACCAGAGGGACTAGTCAAGCATAAACTCAAAGCAAAAGATTAGTTTTAATACTAGAAAGACCAAGTCCAAACACAATTTTTCCTGAGTCAAGATTGAGGCTATAGAAGTAGTTTATTTCATATATTTATGGGATCAGACAGGAATAGTTTCAGATGGAGGAAGGTGACTTATAAGGTGATTGTTGCAAATATCACTGAGTTTTTGCTGCCTGTATTATTGGTGGCAAAAGTAAAAACCAAAGGGCATTTAAGGCTTCTGTTGTTAAAGACATTTAATATGATTGCTTCCTCTAAAGCATTTGTTTTTTTTTTCTAACATGCTATTTTAGCACTAGTCTAATTGCTAAAATTAGAAACTTGGCCTTCTAAATGTCAAATTATGTGAAAACATATGGAATAAAACAAGTCTGGAAGGGATGAGAGAATGGAAAAGAAGATCGATGCAACAACTTCATTCTCATCTTTAAAAGTTTTTGTTTTATCCTCTCTCTCAAATGCCTGCACGTATACCTCTACCTCTACACCTTGCCCTTAACTCTTCTGTGCTCACAGAAATCTCTTTTATAAAGGATAACTTAAGATCTATAAAGTCATATATGCCATTTTCAAGCTGCAACAGTCTTTTTTTAAATAAAATCTTTCACTTTTATTCAAATGAAATCTGTCATATACCATCTTGCATATGTCATCTCTCAACATCAGGTTTCCTCTATGAGTATTACTAACTTTAATATAATTGTTAATTTTAATGTTATGTGTGCCAATAGGTTTTTAGTACATGCTAATTGATTGACCAGCATGATAGTTCTAGCTTTGATGATTCTCTTAATGTTGATAATGACAAAAGCTGAAATGATGACTACCTATATGGAGGAAATTAAAAAAAAATTATGTTTATTTATTTTTAAGAGAGAGACAGAGCATGAGTTGGGGAGAGGCAGAGAGAGAGGGAGACACAGAATCTGAAGCAGGCTCCAGGCTCCGAGCTGTCAACACAGAGACCGATGTGGGGCTTGAACCCATGAACCGTGAGACCATGACCTGAGCCAAAGTGGGACACTTAACTGACTGAGCCACCCAGGTGCCCCATGGAGGAAATTTTTGAATCTACAAATCTGAAAGGTGGCATTGCAGTTCTAAGGTTTACTACACAGTGAATCATTAAAGGTCAACTCAAGATAAAACCAACTGAAAGTTTACCCTCCACTTGCTCCTTTGTGTTCATAATTGTTAACAGTGGAAGGTCTGTGATATCTAGGAGAGGTAGAGATAAGGATTATATGAAACCTGTTACAATAAAGTTAGGTTATTTTTTCCTTTGGGTACTACAAAACGTTGTTCTTTTATAGAATTGAAGCTCTCTGGCTTTTCTGTAAGTGTCCTGGGAAGTCTCTATTCCCCAAACAGAATCAGTAGTTTCCATATCAATGTGAAAAAAAAAATTTTTTTACACTCTTGTAATTTTCTTCTCCACCATTCCCACATGCACCAACACTGTCTCCACTGCTTCCCTTAGGAGATTGTATTCTTTTAAAGAATTGCTTGGCCCATGAATGCATATTATCTCTTATCTTGAAATATGCCAATAAAAAAGCAAATTATATTTGTTCTCTAAGATGTTTGCTACAAACCATGACTGATTAGTGTTATATGTGACATCCACAAGAACAGTAATCAAGGTTATGTTAGCATTGATTTTTACAGAGGTGAAGTCTCTTTGATGTATTACTCCATCAACACCTGCAATGACAAAATTTGCACATGAAATTAATCCCAATTAATTATACTGTTTGTAGATAGCACTGGCTCTTTTATGTTACAAAATAAATATTAATTTAGTGACTTTTTTTCACCTTGTGAGGCTTATTTAGTTAAGGGAGGGAGCCGCTATTGATCAGTATCCTGAAATATAAAATAAAGGTTAGACAATTGAAACGGTCTGGAAAACTAATCTGGCCAATTGGGAGCAACTCAAGTCTTAAGGTACTGAAGCACTATTTTATTTTCATCTTTACTACTTTAGCTTTGAATTCAGGTTTCTAAAGTAAAAATACTCAATACTATATGACCTATATTGAATATTGACTTTTACCCACACATGAATTTATTATACTTCTTCACATACCTACTGGCTTGGCCACTGTGTTTAATGGCCTTGGTCAAATTCTTCTATAATGGGAAAAAAGAAAATTTCTTGAACCACGTAATGGCAAGCAGAACTGAGTAGTGGCATTTGTTGAGGGCCTTTTCTGTGGTTTCTTCAGTCTTTTTAAAAAACTTCTGTAAAAACTGGGCTCGTGAAGTCAGATAGCTCCTTTATGCTCTCAGAATGATGGAAGAGCATTTCAAAATTATATTTCTAAGAAAACTGAAGTTTATTCTTTAATTCTTAATAGTTATTTTAAATATATGTAGACATTAAAACAGAACATCCTTACATTGCACACATCTCTGATCATACTATTGATGGGGACTAGGGGAGCTCTTTCTTGTATGTGTCATAATTATATGTGTAAACATTTTATTGTGCTTTAGAACAGGAGTGTTTCTGAAATCATTTTCTTGCTAAATGGCCTCAGCAGTCTTCATCTTTTCCACACTTTTATTGGCCTCTCAGGGTTTAAAGCTCCTATTTATAGATTCTAATATATTGACTAATTTCACATTCAACTAATTCACAGAGATAGGATCTTCCATATTTTACAATGACTTATCTATCTATCTATCTATCTATCTATCTATCTATTTAATTTTTTTAAGAGAGGAGAGGGATGGGGAAAGGGGCTAAGGGAAACAGAGAGAGAGAAAGAGAGAGAGAGAGAGAGAGAGAGAGAGAGAGAGAGAGAGAGAGAATCCTAAGCAGGCTGCACATCCAGCACAGAGCTCAAGACCTGATGCGGGGCTCAATCCTACCATCCTGGGATCATGACCTGAGCTGAAATCAAGGGTAGGATGCTCCACTGACTGAGCCATCCAGGCGCCCCATTATCAGTTTCTATAGTTACATTTTTGTGCATTCAGAGATAAACTGTAACTTCTGGATATATGATCAAATTCTAGATGACTGAGTTGAATGGGAGACTGGCCCATCAACACCCTTTCTCCGAGTTAACTTTAATTTACCATTTTTTGTTCTAATAACCATAGCCCCCTAACTTATGTAATTGAAACTTTTAGATAGATATGATTTGACCTATAACACTGACATTGAGACTGTTATTAGTTCATTTCTATAAACTAATTATACTAAATTTTTATTTTATTAGTTCATCATTTCTTCTCTCAACAGGCAATAATTTCTATTGTTTCATCTAAGATAATTATTAATACTCTATTGTTAAAAGGCTCTCAAAGAAAATACATCTTCACATTTGGGCAATTATTAAATAGCTGGCTATGATGTGTTATCTATTTAGTGATGTAATATTTTGAAGGAATAATGTGGCACAGTACATACAAATTAGCCTCTGAAATCAGATACTGTATTTATCCAGCTCTTACATTTATTAGCTACATGGTCTTTAGTTATATATACTAACTGCATTTATATCTCTTTTATACTTTTAAAATATTCCTTGATGCAGAGCTCAATAATAATTTCTGTCATTATACTTATTGCCAGAACTCAAGATGTTAAGGAGTTGTCACTAAAGGTTAGATGACATATTTAATTATCCCAGATCCTCATAATGATGCTATGAGGTAAACCCATCATAGGACTTTTATTGTAAAATGGGTCCCTTGTTTGGAGGCAATTTCATGCAGGGTTTACCCTTAGTAAATAAGTTCTTAAAGACCTCAAAAGCATAGACACTACCTACAAGGAAAGCAAATCCACAACCTGAGGAGAGGAAAATTATAGTAGGAACACACTTCTGTCCCCCTAGCAGGTCAGAGGAGTCTGATGTAATCACTCGTCAGGTGGGTTGCTGGTCTTCTCAAGAGAAAGGACTATGGCCAGGACTTAGGATGTCTCTCCTGCTGATAGGAGAACATTCAGTAGCAATGGTACTCGGATCAGCTTGCTGTGATGGAGCCCAAATGTGGTATAATTAGAGTCTCCATCTTTGAAAACATTCGTAGTCCATCTGATAGTATAGCGAGCTAACACTGCAGTGGCTGAAAACAGGGCTAACCAATAGCCAGGAGACGAGCCATCATTTTCACCTGGTGTTTAGAAGTCTCCACCACAGTGGGTGCTTCCTGATGGGCAATGAAGTGAAGGGAAAGGATTGACCTATCATGTGCTCAGTCCCATAATTTTATCCATATACCTCTTCCCAAGCCCTCATTTTCTCTGATCTTCCAGTCTTACATCTTCCAGGCCCTTACTGATGTGCTAAACCATATGCCACTGCCCAGGAGTTTCTCTATATCCTTCCTTCAGTTCTATCTCCCTCCACATAGAATGCCCAACCAATTTTAATGTTTGAATTTCTGCCCATTAGAAGGATTTCCCTCACCATTCCTTTAGGACTGCTGTCATGTGTGACTATGTTGCCATTTGCATTAACATACCAAACTGATACAGTTCTTATCTAGGCCTGGGATTTTTTTCTTCTCCATCAGCTGGTTTGGGGAAAACTCACAAGAGGTTGTAAGTTTGAGTTGATGCAGAGATGACAGTTGCAACAGAGAGTGTGGACTGTTTGTGCCCTCTGGACACATTTTCATCATATATTTGCTGCAAGGCCTGCTCAACCTCATGGCATTGTGGGTACAGCAGTACCTGGCTCATGAAAGAGAGCTCCTGGCATAAGGCTTTGATGCCAATCATCAGACACCTGTCTTCAATAAGAGTCATTCGTACACCTGGAGCTGCTTTTCACTGTCTCATGGAGTTCTCTGCCGTGGAAGATAGGAACACTGCGGCTTCAGCCAGTATTAGAGGTGGATATGCTGCAGGGCTCCAAAAGCATCAGACTCAAGGAACTTCCGTTCCTGTTTGGGCAATGATATAAGGATATTTGTATTTTTATAAAACAATTAGCTATAATCAGTTAAAATATTTACGAAGACACTACTATCCCAAACACTCTCCTAGGTGCTTTGAAACACAGAAAGGCATAATCCATAAACTTAAGCAGTTTGGACAAAAGCAAAGCTGAAATCAAAACAGAGATAAAAGACTCAAGAAAAGACATATTAGGCAGGAGAAATCTGTGTGACACCAGCACTGAGACAAGAGAGGGGCTGTTGGTTAATTTTGCAGTCTGCCTAAGAATTTAAAAACTAGAATTTAGGGGCGCCTGGGTGGCTCAGTTGGTTAAGCGGCCAACTTCGGCTCAGGTCATGATCTCGCGGTCCGTGAGTTCGAACCGCACATCGGGCTCTGTGCTGACAGCTCAGAGCCTGGAGCCTGTTGCAGATTATGTGTCTCCCTCTCTCTCTGACCCTCCCCCGTTCATGCTCTGTCTCTCTCTGTCTCAAATATAAATAAACGTTAAAAAAATAAAAAAAAAAAACCTAGAATTTAGGTTTCAGGCTTATTCGTGGGCAGTAAGGGAACTCTCCTTTAACAGATTAGGTCAAAGCTGAAGTTACTGACTATATAGCACAGTCAAGAGTCCATGGTACTGATGGGTCAGAAACTCCAAGTCACTTGGAGGAGTGGGCAGCATTTGAACTGAAAACAAGGCTGTGTTTCTGGTACTAACCCTGGTGCTTCCAGCAAGATGCAGGGCAGCAGGCAGATGGTTTCACATTTCTAGAGCTATTCTTCACCTGATTTAGAAGGTCACTGAGCTCCCTTCCCAATCCTAAAGTCTTTCCAGAGTTGGGAAATTAGGGTAATTGATGCAAAATAGTACTGACTTTTCTTATTTTTGTGGTCATTTATTACTTTTATATAATATTCAAAAATTTCTGGGGCCATAATAATCATTTAGTTGAGATAAAGTAAATTTTTAAACATTTATTAAAATATGTATTTGTAAATATTCTTTAGCATTTGTCACTGGTTCTTTGTTATGCATTTTTAGGCATAGCAATTTGTGAATATATGAAATGCAGGCAAATATTGAACAGATGATTTTGGACAAGACATTTGATTAGAAATTATGAAGACCAAAAAAGCGATCATTAGATACTGTTTGTACTGCCAGCATTTACAATCTAAATGAGTACTTGAGCGGTGCATAATGTGTTCACATGTGCACACCTGCATGCATACACACACTCAGCTCAATAAAAGTTGAGGTTGAAATAACACTAAAATATAAAAGAAGCAACCATTAAAATACTTAACATTGTCCCATGGAGTAGAATAGTAGCAATAGGGGTTAAATCGGTGAGGAATGTGGTATGTGTGAACAGTGGGGGTGCTGAGTGATAGAGCTTGACATTGGGCTTAAAAACATCAGCAATTGCACTACTAGGTATTTATCCAAAGGACACAAAGATGCTGATTTGAAGGGGCACATGTACCCCAATGTTTACAGCAGTGCTGTGAACAATAGCTGAATTATAGAAAGAGCCCAAATGTCCGTGGACTGAAGAATGGATAAAGAAGAGGTGGCAGATATAGATACAGATAGATAAAAATAGAGATAGAGATAGATACAGTAATGGAATACTTCTCAGCTATCAAAAAGAATGAAATCTTGACATTTGCAACAACATGGATGAAACTGGAGGGTATTATGCTAAGCAAAATAAATCAGTCAGAGAAAGACAAATATCATATGTTTTAACTCATATGTGGAATCTAAGAAACAAAACAGATGAACATGGGGAAGGGAAGGAAAAACAAGATAAAAACAGAGAAGGAGGCAAACCGTAAGAGACTCTTAAATACAGAGAACAAAGTGAGGGTTGCTGGAGGGGAGGTGGGTCAGGGGAATGTGCTAAACGGGTGATGGGAATTAAGGCACTTGTTGGGATGAGCACTGTGTGTTATATGTAAGTGGTGAATAACTAGATTCTACTCTGGAAACCAATACTACACTATATGTTAACTAACTTGAATATAAATAAATACATAGGAAAAGAGAGTGAATAAATTACATAGACACAAGAATAGTGTAAACAAATAGAAGAGATGTGAGTTTAGAGGACTGAAATATATTGATTTGTTGAAGGAAAAGGCTATTTGGGGACCACAATTATGAGTGAATGCTGGATTATGAAGGGAAGTGATTACCAGGATGAGAAGTTAAGATTATTAGTCAAAAAGAAAAAAGTATAGTAGTTTAATGCATTATAATTATGTGCATAGGACCTAGACTGTTTTCACTTTTTGCTTTTGATATTGTGTTATTTATTAAACATATATACATAAACTCTACTGATCCATAAATAAGGGCTATGAACCTAAGGAAGAAAAAAATTGATAACAGATTTGTCTTTCTTCTTTTGTGTCTGATGTCAGTACAAATAACTTAATACTGCTTGAGAAATCTCATGGATATGCTGTTTGTCAGTGGACCTTAGCCACATTGCAAAGTTTAACCACAATTCCTAGGGACCTCATAAAATTCATAGGTCTGTAGTGCACATATTTAGTATGGATGCCTTTTACACACCCAAATATGCCAGTGCCTAATATAATGCTTCCCTGTTGATATATATTAGTATGTTCAAAGAATCCAGGCCCCTCTATTTGCATATGAATGTGCAATAATTCTATGAATGTGCGTGTGGGATTTAATTGTTTTTTAAACAATATACTCTTATCTTTCTGGAAGTAATTCAGGCCATCAAAGGGTTGTCAGTGATGAGCTCGCTAATTACTTTCCAATACTTAGCCTTGTATTTCCCTTTATTACTGGTGCTCTGTTCCCTCTAGTTTTATATTGCTATCAGAAAGTTCATTTAGAATCCAGTCAATCTTCCAGTGCCAATTCTGCACTTTAAATTTTTTATTCAACAAGGACACAATGGGAATATTTGTAGCTTCCAAGGAGATACTCATAAACTTTTTCCTGCATTGTCTTTGCAAAATTTCATGGAAAATATAATTTATAAAAGAACAGATTATAGCTACAGAGTATTTGGAACAAAAATTGTCATTCTGGACTAGAAGACAAATAAAAACAAAAGTTAAGTTAGTTTGTGAAATTTGTATTTTTCAATGACGTGTATGCTGGTTCACTTTTACTTACCTCCTCTTTTGTTTTCTAGGCCTTTGAAGGTGGCCAGTAGATCAAAAATAATCTAATAGGATGATTATGAAGTTATGTCTAGTAGAATCTTTCAGCAGCAACTACAAAACTGATGTATTTCTGTTTGTTTTTTGGACTGTGCACTATTAGAAAGTATATAAAAGCATTATTAGCAAAGCAGATTATCTGAGAATAGCATTATCCCTTTCAGCAGACTGGAATAATAGTCTTTGGATGTGTTTACATCATGCCAATCATAGATATTTCTAAACATCTGGACTTTGGGCATCAGATCAATAAAACATCTGGATAACTGATTATCACTGTAATTGCTTTTATAATAGTGTAGATGCTACATATATTTAATTCTTCACCCAAATGAGATAAAGGTAGAATGTTTGGCAACAGACTCAGATCCAGTATTTGGGGTTTTATGGCTTGCTTCCATGATGAGGTTTTCAGATAAGGTCTTCCACATGTTTAGCTGTGCAACATATCCTGATACACATTTTTATAATTACTCATGTATAAATATAAAATCTCAGCGAAACTTTTCCAATAGTGAAAGACTTGGCAGGTAAAGTAGGAATAATTAGGGCAGCCAAAGACAGATTAAGACTGTGCTGACAGTTCATTTGAAAAATGATTATAGGCAAATGCCAGTAAACCTGTTGGATATTCACAGTTTTGATGAGGGTTCAGGGGTTTGTGTGATATTGAAAATGAAACACTCAAACCATGTGTGAGTCCAAGAGAGGAGAATGCCCAGTGAGAAGGAACATAATCACAATCTTATTTTGAGGCATGCATATTAAGTGGTTAAGGTAGAACAATCATTTGGGCTGGTGAGACATGAGACATTCAAAGCATATTAGGATTTAAGCCAGAGAGGCTTGGAAAATGTCAGAAATTCTTAAATCGTCTAATTTGAAGATAAAGTCACATGAACTATTTCACTATATTTGAAATTTAACAGATGCCATTCCCTCCTACGTGACTATTTCTACATAGCTGTTTAGAGGAGGAATTCCTTAAACTGAGATAATTACAAAGGTTTTCTAACTATATCAATGTAGTGTGGCTCTTCTCCTATGCAGTGTCCTTGTGTACTTAGAAGCCAGACAATTAAAGCAGAATGAGAAATTTCTTTCAGCAAATGAGCATTTTAACTACTTGGTTCAAATGAACTAAAAGGACCGCAATTATAATAATGTATACCATAACTGAGTGAACGGTATTACAAGATTTTGTATTCGAACTCAGATTGCAGGAAGATAAAAAGTCTTTTGATAGTGTAGTAGAACTATCTATAGTAAAGTTATGAGCTTCAATCATGTAAATAAAGGAATTATTTCAAAAGTAATTTTTTTCAGGGCACCTGGGGGGCTCAACTAGTTGAGTGTCCAACTCTTAATTTTGGCTCAGGTCATGATCCCAGGGTTGTGGGATTGAGTCCCCACTTTGGTCTTTGTACTGTCATCAAAGCTTCTAAGATTCTCTCTCTTTCTCCCTCCCTCCCTCCCTCCCTCCCTCCTCTCTCCCTCTCACCTCTCTCCCCCTCTACTTCTCTTCCCTACTCATGTGCTCTCTATCTCTCAAATTAAAAAAAAAGTAAGTTTTTCCCCCAATTCTGTATAAGTTTGGGCTATTTAGTTAGGTGTTCCAGGGCATTATCCAGGTAACTTGCTAACCATGAGAACAATGTTCAACTAATCATTTTTCTCCATGATATGGAGAGAGCTTCCTCCTGAATTATGAGAGCATTGCCTGAGTGAGCCAAGCATAGCTATGCACCAACTGAGGTGGGATGGCAGAAGTGGTTTATAATTTGAAAGATGAGTTAGGAGGCAAATCTAAAGAAAATAAAGAAGAACCAGCTCGAAGGTTTCATTATCCAAATAAATTTTCCCTCTACATCCAGCCTATAGTGACCTTATAACTTCATGACAAGTATAGGTTTTGTCTTGCGTGTAGTAGGTCTGTACTGCCTGATGAAAGATGCTGCATTGTTTAATGCATTTAGATAATTTAATTATGTATGCAGTATAAACTGTGTAGTGATACAGATGTCTTTGGGTACAATTATTGAGCCAAATGAATTATTTTCTACAGTCTCTGCTTTAAAACCATGTTGTCCAGCAATCTAAGCCAACTGGAAGATAGGGACTATGTCTTTAAATGTTGGATTTCCATCTGTACATTGTTCAGAACACACATTAGGTGCATCATGAGCTACCATGATGATTGAAAAATTTCTGAAACCTGGTGTTGTGAGAGGTAATACTGAGCATTCATTAATACTTATTAAAACCATGTTCTTTCTGGTTATTACAGAGTTCTTTTTTTTCATAAAATGTAGACAAAAGGAATATCTTCTAAGAAAGAAATAAAACCTTGCCTTTGGAAACTTACATGGTATGTTAGAAAAAGCAGTAGAACACGTGGTAAGGCATATTAAGCAATTCACTGAACCTCAGTTTCCTTCTGTGTAAATTCAAGAAAATAATGTCTGTTCCATCTTCCCTAAAGTTTGTTGTGGGACTAAAAATTGAAAGGATGCAAAAGATTCATAAGTCAATTGTTAGCAGAAATATAAATACTATTGTATCCGTTAAAAAACCTATTTGATGTATTAGATCTATAGAAGAATGTAAAGTTAGAAGATTGAGTTATTTTCGGGCAAAATGCTCTGATCTGAAAAAAATCAGTGTATGCCAAATTCACGTGCTATCCCATGAGGATAGCCCATCACAATGTGCTATGTCAAGTATAGCATTTGTACAAGGAGGTAGAAGAAAAAAGTTTTTTAAAGTTTCAATTATAAGCCCACACAAAAATAAAAATATCTTCTGTTTTCTCATTTATTTTTATTAGTTGGGTAGAAAGAGAAATGTGTAGATCTTTTGACAACTATAACAGTTTATGAACCATAAAGTTAGGTAATAGAAGTTGTTGATTAAAAAATACATGTTTTTTTGAAAAGTATTAAAAATAATAAGACACCCTGATGTTTTAAAGGTTTTGGTGCATAAGTCTCTTGTTTTGACGTTTATATCATCACTGAAATGCCTTGATTAAACATTTAACCATCGTTTGAAGTTTGTTTGTCCTTAAATTTTATCTCACAATTTGATTCAAACTCTTGCTTCACTGATTTAATAAAAAATATTGTTAACTGTTTGCAATTATTAAATTGTAGGACTTTATTGTGGATTGTTAATATATCAGATGGGCATAAAATAGCAGTTATGGGAGAAAGGTTATACTAGTAAGCTCCTTTTCTCACTCTTCCTGACTTGGGTCGTTTTGCTATGCTGACATCTACTAAAAGGAAAGGCCATTGATTACTTCAAAAAGCAAGTTCTTGGTTTAAGAAGGGTACTAGTTAGGGGGGGGTCTTTACATCATATATACTACTAATATATAACATGGGAGGGCAGAGGCACAATCATAACAATCTAAGTAAATGTGTATGAGTGCATTCCTCACAATGAAATGTATAAAGAGAAAAAAATCCTATAAATATATTTTAGATTCTGATTGTGAAAGTGTGAGTATTTTTAAGAGCACTACTTATTTGTGAAGGCCAATATGCATTTTTCATAAGAGTGTGCTAGTGTGAGGGTGATGTAGGTACATACTGCCTGAGCGTATGGATTTAAAGTCATGTGGCCTTGAGTTTTTGTCCCAACTCTGCCATTTTCTTAATGACCTTGGATACATTACCTAAATCCCTCTGCCTCAATTTCCCTAATCTGGAATAGTAATACTAGTACCTATTCAAAGAGTTGTCCAGAAGGTACCTCTCAAAATGCTGAAATGCTGCTTACTAATTGTGTTAACTGTGCTAACAAAACACTATAGACTGGGCCTAAACAACAGAAATGTATTTTATCGGTTTTGGAGGCTAACAATCCAAGATCAAGGTGCCAGATGGGTTGATCTTTTTTTTTTTTTTTTTTTTTTTTTTTGGTGAGACTTCTCTCTTCCTGACTTGTAGATAGTGCCTTCTGACTTTGTCCTCATATGGCCTTTTCCGTATGAATGCATACAAAAGAGGGAACTTTGGTGTCTTCCTCTTCTTATAAGAATACCAGGCCTATGGAATTGAGGACCCACCCTTATTACTTCACTTAATCTTAGTCACCTCCTTAAAGGCCCTATCTCCAAACATAGTCACATTGTGGGTCAGGGCTTCAACATGTACTTTCTGGGAGGACATATCTCAATCCATAACACTGGTCTTTCCATAAAATTTGCTTGGATGTGCAGGATGCCCCCTGTGTTGCAGCACTGGTTTGATCTTGCCCTCTTATGTTGTGTCATACTTGACACATGGTTTATGACTCAGTGGGTCTCAGATTTGATTAGCAACTCATGCCTTAATTACTGTATAGAGAAACCTAACTATTTTACTCGTATATGGGATTCTGTTTATGCCTACTTGATACTGACCTAGTTTAATACCTGTTAACCCAATAATCAGAGTGGAGGGGAACATGTGAGGAAGCTATCTGGGACCTGTAAGGGACTCAGAAAATAAAACATAGGGAGAAAGGTTAATGCTTCAGATTTTAGGTGCTTTAAAGGATCCCAAGTAAGTCATTAAAATGGATTTTCTAACTGAAAGACCAGTAGCTCCTTAATATAGCTTTACAATTACTAAGACATATATTAACTATGAATTATATTTCCACCAGAGAAGATAGCATTCAAGGTACGATGGAGCAAGGGACATGGGATGTAAGGTTGGTGCTCATAATTCCTTAGGAAGTGTATGAAACACGGCACCACTGCTTCCAAAAGCTCTCAGCCGGATGCTGATCTAGTCTAAAATGTTTGGGAAGTTGGGTATTTCTCAGAGAAATTGGGGAAGACATCCTGACTGCCTAGTATCAGTGACAAGCTGTGGAAACTCACCTGCCTCCTCAGACCTCCTTCAGACTCCCACTTCTAATAGCATAGGCAGAAACCAGCAGTTAAAAAACTGACTCTACACCCAAAGGCCAATCTCCCGTTGTGTAGTTTCCTCATTTTCTCTCCCTGAATTCCATGTCTATTGTTAACTCACCACTTCATACATAGTTCTTGCAATTTTGAATCTTTCAAAAAGTTTATGCAAACAGTTTTCAGTATGCCCACATGCAAAGTTGATTCTAAGACTCCTATTCCCTGCTCTATCCCACAAAGATGCAGAATTTCAGTGACTCAGTTGCCTTTCTGTGGAGTAGAGCAACAATGAGGCTGAGGATTGTAAGGGTCATTACATCAGAACACAAACCCTGGATATTTCAGTGTGGATGTTGAGTTAACAATAGAATAATCACTTTTTTTCTGTTGAAGAATATGCCACATGGAACAAAAACTAAACCAACCAACCAAACAAACAAACAAACAAAAAAGAGTATTAAGAAAATGGGCTGAAGCCTGAGAGACATGCAGTCTTATTTTTCTGTGCCAGGTACAACTCCCTGTGTGACTTCAGTTGTTATTAATCTCACCAAATCTCAGTTAATTCATCAGAGTAATATGGGACCAAGAGTAGGATCTCCTTTATACAGTGGGAAACAATTAATGAAAGCTAACACAATCTCAGTACTCAGTGAAGAGTATTTGTTTATATAAGCAGATATATAACTGCTTCAGCTCCCAATCTGGGTTTCATCTCTACATGATTCTTTATCTTTCCATTTATCTTTATCCCCATAGCAAGCTAAGCATGACCCTACTTGATAACTTAGAGTCAAAGAGGTGAAATGAAAGGAACTTCTGTGAGCTAAATACTGTTCTAGGCCTTGGGCAATACAAGCATGGACGGAACAAAGTCCTTGCTTACCTGAAGGTCTTTTTTTTTAATTTTTTAAACATTTATCTATCATTGAGACACGAGGAGAGACAGAGCATGAGCAGGGGAGGGGCAGAGAGAGGGGGAGACACAGAATCTGAAGCAGGCTCTAGGCACTGAGCTGTCAGCACAGAGCCCGACACAGGGCTCTAATTCACAAGCCGTGAGATCATGACCTGAGCTGAAGTCAGATGCTTAACTGACTGAGCCACCCAGAAGCCCCCCCTGCTTTTTTAATGGAGGAAATAATATATAGATATGTAATATGATTTGAAATAGTGGCAAGTTTTTTGAAGAAAAATAGATTGAGAGAGAGAGTGCTCAATGGTAGAAAGATGAGGCTATTTTGGACCAAGTAGTCAGGGAAAGACTCTTTATGGAGGTGATATTTGAACAAAGAAAGGTTTCAATAAATTAAGTATTAAGCACAGTGAATGTATGATGGAATAACATTCCAGGGGAAAGGAGAACAAGAGGAAAAGCAACATGGGCTTTATCTCCTAGAAGTAAAAGTATATAAAATTATCTCCTAGAAGTAAAAGTACATAAAATATACTATGAATGCCAAGTATTGATAGCTTGATATACCTAGTATATATGGCTTGATAAAATTAGGTTTGATCCTTACACTAGACTAGAGGGTGAAGGGGATATGGAGCCAAAGTCAGAGCTGTAGGCAGAGGTAAGACATTACATTGTCTATAGACTTTGGTAAGGGCATTAGCAAGTACAGGCTTAGCTGCAGTAATGAGGAAACCCCAAAATACAGCATCCCTGACATAGTAGCATAAGGTGTTCTAGAGGTGAAGAGTTTCTGGGATTCTTGGATGGCCCTGCTCATAGGTCATCCAGTTTTTTGTAACTTGTTGCCCTGCCATTAGGTGATACCCTAATCCAGTATCTGGGTTTTAGAAGATGAGAAGAAAACAGAAACACATATAGTGCTGAAGGGTATGACTCCCAAGTTGTACACATTGGTAACATACTAGCCCACAAAGGAAGCTAGGGAAGGTAGCCATTGCCCAGATAACTTTCTAAAACCTTATTATCAAAAGAAAGAAGCAAGAAGGAAAGTGGTTGATAGTGGAAGCCAATCACTAGTCACGACTATAGAAAGAAATGTAGATTTTATTCTGACTGTGCTAGGAAGCCACTGAAAATTATGGAATGGAACAGTGAGGCTACTTAATTCACACATTTAGAAGATTGTTTCTAGAATATACTTCTAGAATATACAAGGGCAATAGAGGAAAGGAGACAACTTAAGAGGTGATTGCAGCAACCCACAGGAGAAATTAAGGTAATTTGGGTCAGGGTGTTGTAGGATTTGCTAAAGGTGAAGCTAGAAGGTATTGCTAATGGTTTGAATGGCAAAAAAGGGGGGAAATGGTAATGAAAGATCCCTCCTAAGATGTTACACTAAAAATTGGGCCATCCACTATATCTGAGAACTGTGTTGGGATATATATATATATATATATATATATATATATATATATATATCTCCACTGTAAAATATGATGCATGGGGTGTATATGTGTTTGTGTCTGTTTAATATAAAATATCAATATATGTGCAAGATATATGGTAATGCAAGTTTGGTTATTCTGTGATATCAAAATGTACTCTTCCCTCTCAGTTCCAGAGTATTAGGAAGCATAATGTTTCTTTTATAAATAACAGGCAGAAAAAAAAAGTGAATAGATGAAACCCAGAAAGAGAGAGAGAGTTCCAGGATCTATTTATAGATTAAATATTGCCTGACCTTGGGCAACTCATTCAACTTTCAAGGGCATAAATATCCTCATCTGTAGAGTGGGGATAATGATACTAGTCTTATCTACCTCAGAGGATCATTGTGGATCCCAATGGGATAAAAGATGTGAAAAGACTCTGTTTAAAATGTTAACATCATGGTGAATAATTTATATCACATTTTAAATTTCAATCTGATTCCTCCCATGGTACCACTTGGTAAAAGCAACCACTTTCATGCTTGTTCTCTCCAGTTCCCATGGCAATTTGGCTTCTCAAAGCAGGTCAAGCAGACTCGAAAATAAACCTGCAAAGTTACAATCTGTAGTTTTGAGATAATTAAGTTGCTGTTGTTGTTGTTGTTGTTGTTGTTGTTGTTGTTGTTTTTAGAACCTAATTCGTTATTTGTAATGAGTAGATTAAGTAACTTTAGTATAAAGACTGACAATTACAGTTTTCTGGATAGCCAACACCACATTCATTTTAAGTATTATGAGCAAATTCACAGAAATGCTTCACCAAGTTCCTTTAATCAATCAGTAAGCCTGAGTATTTTCATGTAAGGCAATTTGTATCATCCTTTCTTAAAAATGTAGGACCACATTTTGGATTTAGGACTAGCAAAAATAAGCTAGATTTGGTAACATGCAGGACAACTGGAAATCTGAGATAAACCTTAATATTTATTTCCTTCCCAGAACTCTCATTGGAGAGCAATGCACACTTTTTGTTGTACCCACAGGTTTTGACCACCAACTTTCCTCAAACAAAATTGTACCTACTCTTAGGGCTATAACATTGTGTGTCTAAAGGCAATGCAACTCTATATTATAAATGTTATTTCTTCCTAGTGCATTATATTTCGCTGACAACTTTTGGAAAATAGGTTAAAACTTTGAAACTTTATGCTTATGTTAAGATAAAAATTTCTTTATCGTGGATTTCAATGCAAATGTTTGATGACTAAGAAAAAAGTAAAAGACAAGAATTTAAAGAAATACTGCATTAAAAGTGGCAGCATCAGGCTAAGTCCCTGACTTCCAGGGCGTGAATTTACTCCCATTTCCCATTAGAGGAGTATCAGTAAAAATATCTAAGATGAACAGCTTTAGAGTTCTAATCAGATCCAGATGATTGATATACACACAAATGAAGTATTTCTTGTGCCTTTATCAGAGCCCTAAAATTGTGCTAGACATAGTGGATATGGATATGGATATGGATAGGATTTTATTTTTTGAAATCCTCTCGAATTATCTCCTAGAAGTAAAAGTACATAAAATATACTATGAATGCCAAGTATTGATAGCTTGGTATACCTAGTATATATGGCTTGATAAAATTAGGTTTGATCCTTACACTAGACTAGTTTCTTTGGAGAACATTTATTTTATGGCATAATTAGGAAGTACAGGAATGAAACTGACCAAAGACTGGGCAGAATCCAAAGGAAACTAACAATGTTTTAGGGAGTCTTACATTTTTAATCTTTCAGTTTAGCCTTTATGTATAGCACACATTTTCCCACTCCACATGCTTTTTCTACATTTGACCAGGGAAAATGACTACTGGGAATTCACAAACCATATAATTTAACTTACCAACCATGGCAGAAAGAAATGGTTTTCTCTTCCCATTGCCTGTACGTAGTCCAGTGAAGGAATCTGATTGGTCCTAGCCAAACCAATTAGTTTTGCTACAGTCCTGTGCTATCTATATTGGTTCAATTTGCATCATGTGCCCACAGTGATTACTAGGAACAGTGTGGTATCAGAACCAGATGGAAGATAGGGTAAGAGAGAAAATGAATCAGTTTCTACTACAGTCAGGAAACTCCTGAAGATAATTATTACACTGAAGCTTTGGTTTGTATGTTTGTTTCTTTCTTTGTTTGTTTAAGTCAGGGGAGTAGCATTGAATAACTTGGTAGAGTCTAAAGCAACAAGAACTAATGCCCAGTTTATTAATATCTCTTGTATCACAGCCATACTCAACTTCACCACATTACGTGACAGGGAATCACTTTCCTCATGAGGCAACATGATTCATTGTTGGATAACTTTTACTCTTCCAAAAATAATATAAGCCCAAATATACCTTCTGATTCTTTGTTTGAGTTTTATTTTTTGGAATGACATGGGCCAGACTTCCTTTTCTCATATCAGCTCTCATATTTATTGAATGCATTGTATCCTTTCCAAATATATAGTTCTCCACCTAGACACACAGTCTGTGTGATCCTGTGTCTCAGTCACTTACCATTCTGACATATCTCTTCTGGACATTTTCCTAAGAATGGTGCATGTGTGGCTCAGGGCGCAGAGCAGGAGGAAGAAAGACAAAGAGAGAGGTGTAGGAAGAGTAAATATAGCTACCAGGTGATTGATTTTCTAATGTGTAAGCTGTTTAGGGGGCAGGTGGAAGAGATAGAAACTAATGGATGAACTCACTGTATTCGCCCATCAGGGCACATCAGCCTAGAAAGAATGCAAAGCAAATTAGACACAACACCAGTCTTTCCTAATAGAAAGAAGCAAGATGTTATTTAAACAAACAGGACTAGACAGATGGTGGTTTCCAGAAGAAGAATGATTATGTGTAAATCAGTCATACCTCAGAGTCATTCCAAAATTTAAGGTAGCTGCTCATTTAAGCCTAATTGCTCATTATCTTACTATTTTTCTTGTTAAATATGTATTTATTCATTCCTTTGTTTTACTTCATAGCCTGTATTCCTCTAGAAAATGGGAACATCCAGACATATATAGTCATATTCTTAGTGCCATAGGTAAGATGCTAATTACCTAGCTCTGTTCGTAGCAGATAGTGGATCACCTTAAAAAGCATAGCTACCACATGTAGTAGATTAAGCTGAAAGTAACTGAGAAAGATTTCTAACTGTTCTGTTATCATATCTTCAACCTGATTTTTTCTACTAAATAAATTTGATATAATATTGTGTAGGTTTAAAGTATATGGCATATTACTTTAATACATTTATATATTGTGATATGATTGCTGATGTAGTGATATTTATCACATTATGCAATTATAATACAATTTTTTGTCTATGTTCATTATACTGTACATTGGATCCCTGTGGCTTATTTACTACATGTTACCAGTGTACTTTTAAACATCATTACTCTTATCTACCACCCCATTCTCCCTGGTAATCATCATTTAACTCTCTGTTTTGTACTCGTTTATTTTTGTTTATATTTCACATATAAGTGATATCATGCAATACTTCTCTTTCTCTGTCTGACTTATTATCTCTCTTAGTGTAATGTGCTCAAGGTCTAACCATGTTGTCATGAATGGGAGGATATCTTCCTTTCTCATGGCTGCGTAATACTCCATTGTGTATATGTACCACATCTTTTTTTTTCCCCCACAGTAACCAATATTGCCTTCTCCCTGGAAAAATGCATATATACTCCTACAGAGATCATAAATTCTAGATTTAGGTAAGAGGAGAAATGGAAGATATTGAAGACTGGAATTATCATATAAGCTAATGCATGAAATCAGGAATGCCAAGATGCGTTCAGAGGACAAGTTGATCATATCACTTAATTATACAAAGGGATACAGCAACCTTAGAGAAATAAATAGATAATACAGAGTACTATATTTTGTTTGCTAACAAGTTTGTACTTTATTTTATTGGTAGGAGAAAGTCATTGACATTTTCTTTACATTGGAGAAGTGTGGAGAATGGCACAATAAAACATGATTTGTAAACTAGTTTATTATAACAGTGTGTAGGATCCATTCAATAAGAAGAACAAAGCAATTTAGAGATAGAGAGAAAAGATAAAAAGGGCTACTTGTATAAGACTGAAGCTAATTTTAAATGTGATAAATCTACAGTGTCTTTCCGAATATCATAGATAAACCAGGCATCAACACATGAATATTTCATGGTTTATCTATATATTATATTGTGGGGATACATAACCTTGAATTCTAATTCCTATACAAAGTGTTATTTTATTCTATTGCATTTACACTTCTTTTGGTAAAATAAAGCAGTGTTAGGAAGTAAACAATTCTAAAACTTAAGGTACACTTGGATTTTAAAACTAGGTATATGAAATTGATAAACCTCTAGCCAGACTTATCAAAAATAAAAGAGAAAGGACCCAAATAAATAAAATTGCAAATGAAAGAGGAGAGATCACAAACAGTACCACAGAAATACAAACAATTATTATAATAGAATATTATGAAAAATTGTATGCCAACAAATTGGGCAATCTGGAAGAAATGGATACATTCCTAGAAACATTTAAACTACTAAAACTGAAACAGGAAGAAATAGAAAATCTAAACAGACCCATAACCAGCAAAGAAATTGAATCAGTAACCAAAAATCTCCCAACAAATTGAAGTCCAGGGCCAGATGGCTTCCCAGGGGAACTCTACCAAACATTTAGAGTTAATACCTATTCTTCTCAAACTGTTCCAAAAAATTAGAAATGGAAGGAAAACCTCCAAACTCATTCTATAAGGCCAGGATTACCTTGATTCCAAACCAGACAAAGATCCCACTAAAAAGGAGAATTACAGACCAATATCCCTGATGAACATGCATGCAAAAATTCTCAACAAGATACTAGCAAATCAAACATTGCTACAAACATTGTAGCAACAGTACATTAAAAGAATCATTCACTGTGATCAAGTGGGATTTATTCCTGGGAGACAAGGGTGGTTCAATATTTGTAAATCAATCAATGTGATACACCGCATTAATAAAGAAAGGATAAAAAATATATGATCCTCTCAACAGATGCATAAAAAGCATTTGACAATGTATAGCATCCATTCTTGATAAAAACCCTCAACAAGGTAGGGGTTGAGAGAACATAACTCAACATCATAAAGGCCATATAAGAAAGACCCACAGCTAATATCATCCTCAATGGGGAAAAACTGAGAGCTTTTTCTCTACAGTCAGGAATAAGACAGGGATGTCCACACTCACATTGCTATTTAACATAGTACTAGAAGTTCTAACCTCATCAATCAGATAACAAAAAAGAAATAAAAGGCATCCAGATCAGCAAGGACAAAGTCAAACTTTCACTATTCACATATGATAAAATATCCTATTTAGAAAACCCAAAGGGTCTACAAAAGTTGCTGGAACTGATACATGAATTCGGCAGTCTTAGTATATAAAATCAAAATAGAGAAATCTGTTGCATTTCTATAATGAAGTAGGAGAAAGAGAAATTGAGGAATTGATCACATTTACAATTGCACCATTACCATGCAATACCTAGGAATAAACCTAACCAAAGAGGTAAAAGATCTGTACCCTGAAACCTATAGAACACTTATAAAGAAATTGAAGATGACACAAAGAGGTGAAAAAAAATACATGCTCATGAATTGGAAGAGCAAATATTGTTAAAATGTCAATAATACCCAAAGCAATCTACACATTTAATGCAATCCTTATCAAAATACCACCAGCGTTTTTCACAGAGCTAGAACAAATAATTGTAAAATCTGTATGGAATCACAAAAGACCATGAATAGCCAAGACAGTCTTGAAAAAGAAAAGCAAAGCTGGAGGCATCACAATTCCTGACCTCAAGCTGTATTAAAAAGCTATCATCATCAAGACAGTATGGTACTGACACAAAAATAGACACATAGATCAATGGAACAGAATGAAAAACACAGAAATAGAGCCACAACTGTGTGACCATCTAATCTTTGACAAAGTAAAAAAGATATCCAATGAAAAAAGTCTCCTTGACAAATGGTGTTGGGAAAACTGGACAGCAACATGCAGAAGAATGAAACTGGACCACTTTATTACAACATACACAAAAATAAATTAAAAATGGATGAAAGACTTAAATGTGAGACAGGAAACCATCAAAATCCTAGAGAAGAACACATGCAGCAACCTCTTTGACCTTGACCATAGCAAATGCTTACTAGACACATCACTGAAGGCAAGGGGAACAAAAACAAGAATGAAGTATTGGGACTTTATGAAGATAAAGAGCTTCTGCTCAGTGAAGGAATAGTCAAGAAACCGAAAGGCAGCATATAGAACAGGGGAAGATATATGCAAATGACAAATCT
This sequence comes from Felis catus, assembly GCF_018350175.1. Lineage (NCBI taxonomy): Eukaryota > Metazoa > Chordata > Mammalia > Carnivora > Felidae > Felis > Felis catus. The sequence goes on along the minus strand of NC_058379.1, from coordinate 61,235,796 downwards.
GATAAAGAGTTAGTATCCACAATCTATAAAGAATTTAATCAAACTCAACACCCCCCAAAAAACAAATAATCCAATGAAGAAATGGGCAGAAGACATGAACAGACATTTTCTCCAAAGAAGGCATTCAGATGGCTGACAGACACATGAAAACCAGTCATCAGCAGGGAAATACAAATCATAACTACAATGAGATACCACCTCCTATCTGTCAGAATTGGCAAAATTAACACAGGAAGCAAGAATGTGGAGAAAGGGGATCCTCTTACACTGTTGATGGGAATGCAGACTAGTGCAGCCACTCTCAAAAACAGTATGGAAGTTCCTCAAAAATTTAAAAATAGAACTACCCTATGATCCAGCAACTGCACTACTAGGTAAAAGGATAAAAACATACTGATTCAAAGCAGCACATGCACCCTGATATTTATAAAGGCATTATCAACAATAGCCAAACTTTGGAAAGAGCCCCAAATGTCCATCCACCCTGCTGTTTGTCGCAGCATGATCAACAATAGCCCAATTATGGAAAAAACCCAAACGTCCATCAACTGATGAATGGATAAAGATGTGATACATACATACAATGGACTTTTACTCAGCCATCAAAAAGGTTGAAATCTTGCCACTTGCAATGACGTGAATGGAGCTAGAATGTGTTATGCTAAGTGAAATCAGTCAGAGAAAGACAAATATATATGATTTCATTCATGGAATTTAAGAAACATAACAGATGAACATGGGAAAAGAAAGAAGAGAGAGTAGGGAGGTAAACCATAAGAAACTCTTAACTATAGAGAACAAAATGAGGGTTGCTTGAGGGGTGTTGGGTGGGGGGATGGGCTAAATGAGTGATGGGTATTAAGGAGGGCACTTGTGATGAGCACTGGGTGTCATATGTAAGTGATCAATCACTAAATTCTACTCCTGAAATGAATATCACACTGTATGTTAACTAATTAGAATTTAAATAAAAATTTGAAACAACAAAAAATAAGGCTAAGTATATATGTCAGAAATACTTTAATTAAGACGTTTTAAACAGGGTTACTTCTATGAGGAGAAGACTTCCATCAGTGATCTTAAAGCATGTAAATTATACTATACACACACACACACACACATATATACTATATATACACATATATACATATATATACACACACTATATATAGTATGCACTATATATACTATATACTACTTATGCTATATATATATATATATATATATATATATATATATATACTTATATAATTAGAGCTACCTATTATATCTCTTCAAATGATAAGATGCAATTTAAAAACATACTTTAATGGATATGGAGATGGGAAATTTCATTTGCTACTTTACCACATGCCAAATATCTCCTATTGTCAGTTTTGAATATATAGTTTATAGTAACACAGATGCACTATTTTCCTATTGTCTATGGCTTCTTAATGCTGTAATAGCAAAGTTAGGTAGATGTGACTGAGACTGCCTGGCCCACAAAGCCAAAAACATTTACTATGTGGCTCTTTATAAAAAAGTTTGCCCATCCCTGCCTTATGTAATATTCTGTACTGCTATCTGTTTATATAACATACTTCTTTTCTCCCTCCCCAACAAAGAAATAAGTAGAGAGAGAAAATGATGATATTGATGCAGACCATGATTGATTTAAAAATCAGCCACATTTTTAATATGAACTTTATCTAGAAAACAACTTTTCTAGAGCTGGGAGGATAATGATAATAACTAGGAAGCTGCTGCCAAAGTTTTCAGGAATCAAGAGCAAAAGTAATGGAGAGATGAATTGGAAAAGGGGGTAAATTGGGAAGAAGGATGAGTATAAAATCATGAGAACATGATGAGTAAAGGAACATATGATGTAGTAAAGAAAAAATGTAACATTGGTGTCTGGGATACATTGCAGTAGATGTAATCAGGGAGGAAAATGTCAACCATTTTTATCAAAAAGTCAGTAAAACTCTGTATATTTTGATGTCTGATCTTGGGTAATTTTATTCAATCAACTAGTAAATTACAGGGCTGAAAATTAAACTTATATCTCTAGGATACAAAATACTATACTTTTAACCCATTACAATAAACTACTTCCAAACCACCTCAAAGCCATTTGGGGCATCTTCCAATCTTTCTAACTCACAGGCTTTGATTTCTTTTCCCTTGTCAAATCTTTTTCTCGAAACCAATCTGTTCCAGGTCTCAGCAATACTGCTGTGAGTATTTTTTAATCTATTATGTTGTGTTTGGGTATCCAACTTCTTCACTCCACATATGGGGCAGTTGATGTGTAGTGACTCAGTTCTCAAGTACTGGAAGCAGATACCAGTGGGATTTCAGGAGGAGACACAGACATTTTATTGAAAATGGGACACACCAATATCAACACACTTGCTGTATATAGATCAAACCTCTTTACCATGCATACCTTCTGTCCCACAATTGGCATAAACTACAAGGATTCATTCAATTTTTCATACAAAAGATATTATTGAACACCTACTCAAACGCCTACACTATTTCAGTCAGGGTCTGGGGATTCAGTTAACCACAAAGACAATAAAATGCTTTTGACTCCTTTCAAAAAACTTGCACTTAAGAGAAGAAATAAATATCATACAGGTCAATAAATAGATTACATTTTAGATAGATAAAAATGTAATTTTAGATAATGATAACTCCTAAGAAGATGACAAATTGTTGATTCTAAGGATTGGAGAGATCTAGTATTCTTAACCTGGGACACTTGGACTTCTAGGGCTTCTATATATAGTGGGTTCCATAAACTCTTTGAAATTGTATAAAAAATTAGGTGGCTATTATACACATTTGTGGGGAAAGAGTTTATAGCATCCATTAGTGTCTCAAAAGAATATGTAACCTGCAAAAGACTCAGAACACTTGGATTAGCATAAGTCTTTCTGAAGAGGTGATATTAAGTCTGAGACCTGACTGAAGAACCAAGCTATGAGAATTTATGCATTCAAGTACCAAGCAGAATAGAGAGTAAGTTTCTGAGGCAGGAACAACCTTGGTGAGATGCATGTGAATAAAGACTAGAAGAGCCAGAAGAATGAGTTGGAGAGAAATGTTCAAATATTCAAAGAAAGAGATTAACAGATGGCTTAAGGAACTTTTTATACCAAAAAATTTAGATTACAAAAATGTGCTGAGAAACCATTATAGGGATTTGTGGGGAACTATGAGATATGATTATAAAAGAAGAGATTTCTTGAGAAGAAACTATAAGGAGGCACGAAGAAAAATGCAGAGCCCACATAGAGTGTCTTCTAAGTGTCCAGGAGAAAGGCAGAGATGATGTTAGCCAGAGTAATAGTACTAGACATAAAAATTTATACAGATTCCAGGATATATTTGTGACTCAAAGCTAAGAGGGTTTTCCTTGGAAATTATTAGTTCTGTTTTGACAATGATAGATTTGAGATTTCTATTTTGTACAAAATGCAGTCAATACACATTTTTGTTAGAATTTCGAGTATTAAAACCTAAATTTGACCAAAGCCAAATATCAAAATCATTCTAGGATATAAAAAATCTAAAATTATATAAAAATGCATCGTTATTACAATTTTTAAAATAAATTTTGAAGTTTTTTTTTTTTTTTGGGAGAGAGAGAACTTGAGTGGGGGAGGAGCAAAGAGAGAGAGACAAAGAATCCAAGCAGGTTCCATGCTGTCAGCACAGAGCCAAATGTGAGACTCAACCCCACAAATTGTGAGATCATGACCTGAGCTGAAATCAAGAGTCAGATGTTTAACTGACTGAGCTACCCAGGAACCTCTAATTCAAAATTTAATTGCCAAATTTTGAAAGTTTGAATTTTTGTCACAAGGCATGATAGTTTTTCAGCAGTAACAAGCTTTTATATGGCAATGATAGATGCCTACTCACTTTCAACTGATGTCAGTGAAGGAGGAAGAGTTTTTGGTGTATGCTATTTTTAACTTTTTTATTTTTCCCTTATTTATATTCTATATGATAGCTAAATTGGAAATAATTTATTTTTATACCTTTTTCACCTTGTTGATATATTAAGAAAATGAGATAAAAATTGTGCCTTTCACTCAGCCTCCATAAGATGTAAAATATTCCTCAGACTGTTTTTTTTTTTTTTTTTGCTCATAGCCTAAGTATAATAAAGTAACTTTAATTCTGTATACATTTTAACGGTTATATTGTTAAATGTTATGATGGTGAGTCTGCTAAATGTTTATATAAATAATAGGATTATCGGGGCGCCTGGGTGGCGCAGTTGGTTAAGCGTCCGACTTCAGCCAGGTCACGATCTTGTGGTCCATGAGTTCGAGCCCCGCGTCAGGCTCTGGGCTGATGGCTCAGAGCCTGGAGCCTGTTTCCGATTCTGTGTCTCCCTCTCTCTCTGCCCCTCCGCCATTCTTGCTCTGTCTCTCTCTGTCCCAAAAATAAAATAAACGTTGAAAAAAAAAATTAAAAAAAATAAAAATTAAAAAAAAAATAAATAATAGGATTATGATGAAATATAATTTTTATTATTCTGCTCTATATCATTATTTAGTTTTTATAGTCATTTCTTGATTCAGAAGTTGTAATGCTCTTTATAAGATTATTTATGTAAATCACTCTCTTAATATTCATACTAAATGACTACCTATTTATTTAAAATTATCTTAATTATTTTACATAAAATTGAATTTTCAAATTAACATTTATTATGAAGGATTTATAGTTGTACTAATAAATATAAATATTTAATTCAATTAATATTTTAAATATTATAGGAGATTTGCACAGAAAATTTAAGTATATTTTAAATACATATTCAGGAAATGACAATAAATTCAAATTACACTCAAGTTAAATTACAAAGCTGTATTAATCAAAACAGTAGGTGCTGGTACAAAAATAGATACAAAAACAATGGAGCAAAATAGAAAGCTCAGAGGTAAACCCACAATTATATGGTCAATTAATCTTCAGCAAAGGAAGCAAGAATACACAATGGGTAAAAGGCAACATCTTCAACAAATTGTGTGAGAAAACTGGACAGCTACATGCAAGAGGATAAAACTGGACCACTTTGTTACACCATACACAAAAAAATAAACTCAAAATGGATTAAGGACCTAAATGTTACATCTGAAACCACAGAAATTGTGGAAGAGAGAACAGGCAGTAATTTTTCTGACGTTGGCTATAGCAACATCTTTCTAGATATGTCTGTTAAGGCAAGAGAAATAAGAGCAAAAATAAACTGTTAGGACTATATCAAAATAAGAAAACTTCTGCACAGCAAAGGAGACAACTCACAAAATAAAATACAGCATATGAATGGGAGAAGATATTTGCAAATGACATATCTGAAAAAGGGCTAGTATCCAAAATATATAAAGAACTTATACAAGTCAATACCAAAAACAAAAAATCCAGTAAAAAATGGGCAGAAAGCATGAATAGACATTTCTCCAAAGAAGGCCTACAGATGGCCAACAGACATATGAAAATGTGCTCAACATCACTCATCATCAGGGAAATGCAAATCAAAACTACAATGAGATATTATCTCACACTTGTCAGAATAGCTAAAATAAAAAACTCAAGAAACAACAAGTGTTGGTGAGGATGTGGAGAAAAAAGAACCCTCATGCACTTTTGGCAGGAATCCAAACTGGTGCAGCCAACTGTGAAAGGCAATGTGGAGAGTCATCAAAAAATTAAAACTAGAATGACCCCATGATCCAGTAATTGTGTTGCTGGGTATTTACCCACAGACTATGAAAACACTAATTCAAAGGGATATATGCACCCCTATGTTGTAACATTTATAATAGCCAAACTATGGAAGCAGCCCAAGGGCCCATTGATAGATGAATGGATAAAAAAAAATATGGTATGTATGTGTATGTATATATCTAAATAGATACATTTAAGTATGTTTTATATATATTTATATATTTAATATATATTTATATATTTACATATATACATACACACATACCCACACAATGGAACATTATTCAGCCATAGAAAAGAATGAAATTTTGTCATCTGTAACAATATGGATGAATCTAGAGAGCATAATGCTAAGCAAAATAAGTCAGAGAAACAGAAATTATTTTACTCTTATGTGGAATTAAAGGAACAAAACGACAAGCAAAGGGTAGAGGAAAGGTCAAACCAAAAAACAGAGTCTTATCTATAGAGAAATAAGTGATGGTTAGCAGAGGGGAGGTGGTGGTGGGGGATGAGTGAAATAGGTGAAGGGGATTAAAGTATACTTACCTTGATGAACACTGGGTAATATACAGAACTATTGAATCACTATATGGTCCACCTGGAATTAAAAAAAAAAAAAGGCAGCCAGAGAAGCCCATATTTCTCCTCCTCCCCACAATTCAAATTACATTCCTTTTACATTTACTAACAAACAGAGATAGATCAATACATATATATTATTGTTATATGAATGATAATTTACACAATCACCTGATTATTCATTGTACATTTCATTAAATGTGCCAGAAATGAGATAGAAGCATATAGCTATTTAGTCTTCCAAAGCCAAAATTTAAGCATACAGATACTTCATCATGGATGCGGTTTATGTAAGAAAGAAATAATGAAATTCAGTGGATCCCAATCCATAAGCCTAAAGAAAGACAAATTATTCTTAAATTTTTTTTTTCAACGTTTATTTATTTTTGGGACAGAGAGAGACAGAGCATGAACGGGGGAGGGGCAGAGAGAGAAGGAGACACAGAATCGGAAACAGGCTCCAGGCTCTGAGCCATCAGCCCAGAGCGTGACGCGGGGCTCGAACTCCCGGACCGCGAGATCGTGACCTGGCTGAAGTCGGACGCTTAACCGACTGCGCCACCCAGGCGCCCCAAAAGACAAATTATTCTTAAATAAATACATATTTGTTTTATATTTAATCAAAATCAACTTTTATTTGAGAGAATGAGAGTGCACAAGCAGGGGAGGAACAGAGAGAGAGAATCCCAAGCAGGCTCTGTGCTGTGAGCACAGAGCCCAACGTGGGGCTTGATCTCACAAACCATGAGACCATGACCTGAGCTAAAATCAAGATTTGGACCTTTAACTGACTGAGCCACCCATGTACCCCAAAACCAGCTTTTGGATTAACCAGCCAATCCCTACCCCAACATTTTGGTTAATGAAATTTCTGTACCAGTCGCTATATACATATTAACATACTTAATCACTACAGTAAAGGGGAGATGCAAAGAAAATGTTATTTTGCTGCTTTTCTGTCATCTCTTACCTATCCCCAGCCCCATATTTTACAAGAATATTGCTTAGTATGCTTTTCTGAATATGAAATTTGGTTTTTCCCCCTGTTCCTATTAATCCAATATTCCCCAGGGAAGGAAATTACATTTTTTGCATAGTTTCTAATATAATTTATATTGATCAGATACTCTAGTTATTTTTTGCTCATATACTAAGCCTTAGTTGAGAATGTTGCCATGTACTTGGTCAGGTAGATGTGGAGACTTGAATATTATAGGCCCTGTCTGTCATCTTATAAAAAACAGTCAAGTTCATATCACAGTGATAGGACCTTGAGATCTGTGAGGTCAAGACAAAGGCTGAAAATGTACCTGACCTCCGATATGACTTTACTAAAGTTTGTGATGACAGGCAGTAAATTGAATGCAGTGTTTCACTGAGTTGATTTGACAGCCCATAGCAAGCTGTAAAAGTTTGTAGAAACTCCAGTTTCTGTTATCTCAAATATATGATTACAGTGTAGAAATAGATAGAGCCAAGCCATCAAGATATATTATACACATGGGTAGTCTGTGTGCAGAAATACACACATGTATATACCTTAATTGTGTGTGTTTGTATTCATCTTTTTAAAATCCAAATTATTTGGGGAAATTGTTGATCAAACAAAATTTTTGCAGAAAGCTTTTACCCAAGCAACTGGGAAGATGATTAATTAATATTTCTACTTTTTAGCTCATGCATAAAACATAATAATTATTCAGAGAACATGTTTTGACCATTTTATTTTGTAAAAACATTTTTTAAAAAATCAAAAAAGAATGCCATTTATTTTCTCCTTCTCTCTTTTTTTTTTTTTTAAGGATCAGTTCATATAGTTGTTGCATTAAATAAAAACACAAGGAGCTGTTTATTCTCAAGCACAGACGTATGTTGGAAAGAATGTAGCCCAAAGAGACACACACTGATGGGGAGTTTCAAAGCTGATGGAAGAGTATTTGTGCTGCATCTCAGTGAATTCTGTTCAGTAGTTGACCATTGATGTCATCTTAGGGCCTTGAGAAATTTTCCCAAATCTTTCTATCTTTGTAGACTTATGTTTCATGGACTCCAGACACTTGGACTATTACTACCAGAGAGTACTCAACTCATTTATGCTGTGACATGTGTAAATCATGTTGAGGGATAAAAGTCATTACTAAGTAATAAAGTTGAAAAATAATAGAAACATCTTAATAGTCCTCTTATGTCGAGGCACTAACATCTTCCCATTCTTTATCCCAGAGCCCGCATGATATGTGGGAAGAAAACAAAAAGAAAAACCAATAAACAAAATACTTTAAAAAGTGAATAAGTAAAAAGCATAAGCTATAAGATTAAGAGAGAAACTATTTACTCAGCATTGCTTCGTATATCAACAAACAATTCAACCAAATCTCCCATCCTTGGTTCCTGCTTTCTGCCATCCATCCTTCTTTCCTTTTCCCCCATCCCTTTCTATATCTCGTTCCTTCTTTAAACATGTGTTGCAAGTATAGTACCAGGAATTCAAAGCAGAACCCAGTTCTTTTGGCTTTAATTTTGTTGTTCTTTCACTTGTACCAAAGGGTCCAATTTCATACTGCCCCAAGACATTGACTTCCACTGAGTCAATTCTAAATTACATATGGATTTATATTCTATCAGGATAAATACCATGGTTAGAAATTATACAGTTCTCTTTCTAAATACCTTTGCAGGACTGTTAGACGTTATGTACAAGCATGCTTTCCTCATATGAAAACTTTGTTAAACTTCAGCTCATAAAAATACTTGCTTCTAGATATCAAGTAACTTGTTTTTTTTAGTGCATTCTCATGGCCTTATATTGAGAAACAAGTACATTCTCTCTACAATAAAGGTGACCAATATAATACTTGTTATTGTTCCTTCTTGTTAACCTATGAGCACTGCTGTAAATAGAGAGAATACCATATTCCACTTGCCTTAAACTTGGTTAAATGTGTTGGTCCTACAGGTATTTTGTAGTGCAAGTTGGCTATGACAGATGAGTTTAGGATTTTTTAACATTTGAAATAGAAAACATGGACAAATTATATACAGAACATTATAAGGACTATAAACCAGATCAGAGAAAAGGCCATATATAGAGAATGTTCTGGATGGAATTATCAAGAGGATTTCACCAGACACAGGCTTAGTTATTTACTTTTCACCTAAAACATGGAGTTAGACATAAAAAAATGCTTGGCTTTCATGGTGGTTGGCTTGTGCTTCTTTAGAATCTCTAAATGCAAACCAAAAGAAAATAGAAAAAATAGGGACAGTATATATTTTACTTAACTTTGGGAAATTATTTTTTTTAGGTCCATTAAGACTCAGAACACATTAGCATATATTCTATTTTAAAGGGAAGGCAAAATTCTTGAAAGACAGCTTCTGTTTAAAAAAAAAACTACATTCCATTATTTAACTTAAGGAACAATCAGGGCTATGCAAAAATATTTATATACAAAATTGTATCACAGTTATTTAGAATAGTAAGAAATTGAAAGAACCTAGGAGCTTGATAAGAGAGGATTGGTTTTAAATTAACATTCATATGAGGGCACTAAAATATTTTTGCACAATGTAAAAATAAATAGAAAAAGTTTGCAATGTTATGTGTAAAAAAGGAGGTTACTCATACGTATATCAAGAATGGCCCCAATTTCATTTTAAACTCACACAAAGTGAAAAAAAATACTCTGAAAAATATGCATATATTTTCACAATGATTATTTCAAGGTGGTGAGATTACAAGTGCATTTTTTTTCCATTATCTGTAGGCTTTCCTGTATATTCCAAACTAAGTAAAATAACTTGCATTATTTTTGTAATAAAAAGGCAAGATAATTTTTAAAGAGTAATATATAAAAATGCACCCTCAGAACTCCATTTTTTACTGTCACCATACATTTCCATTCATCTAGGTGTTTTAGGAGGCTCTGAATTTTTCCACTTCCATGCTGTAGAAATGTAATATACTGTTACAATCAGATTTCTTTACTAATTTATTCTAATCCTATGTGATGGCTGTTTATTGAGGAAAGTTTTACTGTAACCGATAAAGAGAGAAGTGGAAGAGAGAAGGAAAGGGAGAAAAGAGTGGAGGATATATCAGAAGAGAGGAGAAAAGAAAGGTGAACGATAAAATAATAGCATTTAATATGACTCTAGAAACCACCTAGACTTTTCTGTGCCCACAAGACAACACTCCTCTAAATGCAACAATTGCATTTGCCACTGAAAAGTAAGTTTAAAAAAAATCATACTCTGTTAAGGATTTTCAAAATATTTCTTACCAGTAGGATAAGATTATGAATTAGATTATTTAGGCAATTTTTTCCTTCACTTTTATTTTGTAATTACAACATAAGATAGGGTCCCTAGAAATTAGTGTGACTCCTCAGGTCCTTCCACTACCCAATCAATATGATTTGCCTCTGCTCATATCTACATTTAACAATTAAAAGGAAGGGAAAATGTCTTCCCAGAAACTTCATTCCATTAGGAAGCCATATTCCAGAAACTTTATTCCATTAGGAAGGTTTGCTGTATTGGGGTCTTAACTCTCCTCTGTCAACAGAAACCAGGATTTCTCTCATAATGGATTTTTCTCCTCCTGGCTCATACCAGGCCAAACCAGAATAAGTGAAATGGGAGTTTGTACCTAAAAGAAAATATTACTAGTACCTTAAGGAGAAATCTTCAGTGTGCCAGGAACTGTGCTTGGCGTACCTTTCTAGCTTCCAGGTTCAGAGATCTGATTACCTATTGCTTCTGCTGGTACTCAGGCTGTCAGATCTGACAGCAGTCATTACCAATGACCACTCACCAAAATGGGCCTGACTACTGATCTCTTCATTTATCAAAAAGGGAAAAAATCAGTAGAGAGCCTACAAGAAATTTAATTATGAAAATAAATAAGAAAATTCTAAAAAGAGGGAAGTTGTAACATTAAAAAAGATACTTTTTATAAATCAGAGAAAAAGATAAAGATATATATGTTCTCTCTATATTGAAAGATGTTGCTTTAATCAAATGAAAACAGGTCAATAAGAGATGTGATGTAGGTCAGGAAATAATATAGCATCTGAATTTAATTCCCAGTGTACGATTTAAGTGGAAGACCTACTGTTACATAAAATGAAGTCAACTGATACTGAGGATAGCTTTAGAAAAACAAACAGGGAGGAGAAGAAATAAACAGTAAGACAGAAAGGTAAATGATAGAATGTATACTGGATATGGGTCACTAGATCATGGAGATTTAGCCCATGTTGATTTCAGTCTCTAGAAGAATAAATGAAAAAGGCAGACAAAGAGGAAGCAGTGGCCATTACCAAAATAAAAAAAAGGAAAAAGAAATAAAAAGAAGTATGTTTCTCTCATATATAGTTTATACACAAAGACAAAATAGAAAATTAGTGTACAAGAGAAACCTACAAGAGAAATGAAGGCAAGTGTGACCACTATGGTAAAAAGTAAAGAAAATTTAATTTATATGAATGAAGAGGCATCATTTATATATTTGATCACCACAAAAACTAAATAATACAAAAAATGGAGTCATGTGAGGGTAAACAGATAAATAAAAAATGTGATTATAGAAAAGCAAAAATGGAGATATAAATATCATAAAGGGAACAATTCACAGTGTAAAAGAAACATTTGACATGGATACAAATTCAATTAACCTATATGGATCAAAACATTGATAAAATATGGAGAGTCAAGGCTAATTTTTTTCTGTTTTATTCCTTTTTTTTTAAATATGAAATTTATTGTCAAGTTGGTTTCCATACAACACCCAGTGCTCATCCCAACAGGTGCCCTCCTCAATGCCCATCACCCACCCTTCTCTTCCTCCCACCCCCCAACAACCCTCAGTTTATTCTCAGTTTTTAAAAGTCTCTTATGGTTTGCCTCCTTCCCTCTCTGTAACTTTTTTTCCCCTTCCTCTCCCCCATGGTCTTCTGTTAAGTTTCTCAGGATCCACATAAGAGTGAAAACATATGGTATCTGTCTTTCTCTGTATGACTTATTTCACTTAGCATAACACTCCAGTTCCATCCACGTTGCTACAAAAGGCCATATTTCATTCTTTCTCATTGTCAAGTAGTATTCCATTGAAGGCTAATTTAAAAGAAGCAAACCAGAAACAAAATTGTATCAAAAATGTTTCTGAAATTTCTTTATTCACATGCACATATATACTCACAAATGCATCAAGGTAATCACGACACATGTAGAATAGCAGTCTTCTTCTGTTGCTACCTTTTAAAAATTTTCTTGGGGCACCTGGGTGGCGCAGTCGGTTAAGCGTCCGACTTCAGCCAGGTCACGATCTCGCGGTCCGGGAGTTCGAGCCCCGCGTCAGGCTCTGGGCTGATGGCTCAGAGCCTGGAGCCTGTTTCCGATTCTGTGTCTCCCTCTCTCTCTGCCCTTCCCCCGTTCATGCTCTGTCTCTCTCTGTCCCAAAAATAAATAAACGTTGAAAAAAAAATTTATAAAAAAAAAAATAAAAAAAAAATAAAAATTTTCTTTCCCCTATCATTTTCTTCCCCAACATTTTCCATCCCATTCTTAAGGTAAATAATATTAACACTGTATGTCTTCATCTTTTGCTCTATGCTCACAACAAACTATTCATATAAAGTAATAACTACATGATATTCCATAGCAGAGATGTTCCATAAACTATTCAGCCATGCACCTACTGATGGCTGTTTCTTTTACTTATCTTTTTCCTATATGTACAATCTTGCAATACAAGAACTTAAGACATATATCCCTATGCCCTATTTTAGTTATTCCTGAGATTCTCAGCAATGGGATTGATGAGTAGATTTTTTCAAGTGTTCAGTATACTCATCTAGATTGCTTTGCAAAAAGGCTATTTCAGTTTAAATATCCATGAACCATTTTCCCCACCTGCAATACGTGTTAATGCTCTTTTGAAATTTTTCCCAGTCTGATGGTTGGAGAGTAATAACACATTTTTATTTGCATTTTCCTAACTACTGCTGAGTTTGAGTTTTTATCTTGTTTTGCCACTTGAGTTTGCTCCTTTATGATTTTTATCTTCATATTATTATTCTTGACAATAACTAAATTAAAACTATATTATAGACCTTAACCTTTTGTCTGACCCCTATATTGCAATTTCTTCCCTAAATTGGTGGTAAATCTTTTGAGACTTCATAAACTTTTTTACAAAAAAAAATTCTACTTTTTATGATTAAATATTATCTATGTTTTTTTTTGTAGTTTATTCTTTGTACTTTTTATCTGAGAAAGTTTCTTTAAGTCTGCTTGTCAGTTCTCTTGGAACAATTGTTTTTTTATTTTACAGTTAACCATTTAATTCACACTAAATTTTATTTTCTGTATGATATCAGATAAATGGATTGTTTTATTTCTAAAGATAGGATCAGCCATTTGTGCCAGGATGATTTGTACTACCTTTATCATATAATAATAATAATAATAATAATAATAATAATAAATAATGTTATAATATGCTAAACCAAGGACAATCCAACTTTTTTCTATAAAGGTCCAGATACTAAATACTTTACTTTTGGCATGCCAGATGGCCTCTTTTACAGCTACTTAACTCTGCTGTTGTATCACGAAAGGAGTCATAGACAATATACAAATAAATGAGCATACTGTTTTCTAATAAAACTGTACTTATGGACACCGGAATTTAAGTTTCACCTAAATTTAATGTGTCATGGCATATCATTCTTATTTTTGTATTTTACATCATTTAAAAATTTGAAACCTGTATGAAAACAAGTGAAAGACAGTAATTGACTCATGGCCATAGTTTGGAACCTCTGTGTGATACTAATATATTTCCCATTCCTATGACAACATTATATTGACTAGATCACAGTGGCTTTATAGAGTGCTCTGACATCAAATAAAGCTCTTTTTCTTTGGGGATAACATTCTTCCATTGTCAAATAAACTATTTATTAATTTGGGGTGAATTTACTTTTAATAGTTTAATTTATAAAAGAACATGGCATACATTTCCATTTATTTAGCCCTTACTTTTTACCCATTAAAAAATTTTGGTTTAATCCTTCTGTGTTCTTAAGTTTTTTTATGGGTGCTTTTCAAATTATAATGGGAATATTTCTTCCATTTGCATATCTATACAAAGCTTATACAGATATAGAAATAATATAGGTATGTGTGAGAAGGTTAATTTTTTATTTTCAAAATTCTTCCCAAATTTATCTATTATACTGTTAAAAGTTTAAGAAAACCCAAATATATTATCAGAATAAAGAAATATTTACATATTCCTTTCTGGTGATTTTATCAATTATTTTATTTTCTTGTTTTATTGTATTTATTAGAGTCTCTGAACCAATATGTATTAGGAATACTAGTCTTATTCTTGATTTTAATTAACTTAGTGTGTCATTCTTTGGGATAATATTTTCTGTGGATTTTTGTCTATGTGTTATATTATTTTTAAACATTTTTATTCTATTCCAACTAGATAGAGGTTTTATTAGAAGGATGTTGAGTTTTGCCATGTGCCCTTTTAGAATGTATTTGGATTTTCTCCTTTGTTGTTTTAATGATTTATTTTAACAGTGTTGATATGTTCTCAGAAAGAAAATGTGAAATTTAGAAAGATGGCCTGTGAAGATATTTGAGCACAGAGAGAACGGAGACTGCTCCTAGCCCAGTAAATGTTCTTTGAATTTGCTGGTGCCCTATTCCTCAAGGAGCTGCAGATTAGCCAAAGATTTGTGAATAGTCTGCTATGTCCTTTAAGCAGGAAACATACCAGCATCTGCCATCCTTTAAGGTGAGCAGACAAGGAAAAAGAGAGGCATAAACTGAGTGAATAAAGAGGATAATGATGAGCTTCCCACTGTTGTACTAGGTAATGTCCTTTGGGAGACCAACAAACATCTCCTATAACTCATGAGGTATTTTGCTATAAGCCCCAGAAGCTAAACCTAAGACCCAGAGAACAAGTAAACGAAATAAATAAATAAATAAATAAATAAATAAATAAATAAATAAAAAATAAATAAAACATTAAAACCCAATTAAAAAAAACAACTAAACAAAAGTTTCCTAAGTTCAAATAGAAAATCAGTAAAGCATATCCAGAAGATATGACTTCTAGTGAAACAGAATTACTGAAAGAATAGGCCGGACAATAACTTGAACAATAACAAAACAGCGAGAACAATTAAAATTTATAAGACCAAATTTACTGTGAGAGAATATAAGACCTTATTTTCCAAATAAAATATTTAGTAGCTGAATCATAAGGAAGATAATTTTGAAATATAATTAGATATGTGCAAAACAAGTAGAATAAATAAATGGGGGAGAAACATGAAAA
Source organism: Felis catus (assembly GCF_018350175.1). Classification (NCBI taxonomy): domain Eukaryota; kingdom Metazoa; phylum Chordata; class Mammalia; order Carnivora; family Felidae; genus Felis; species Felis catus. The sequence goes on along the minus strand of NC_058379.1, from coordinate 61,220,114 downwards.
TCATAAAAATTGTAAATAAAAAGCCAGAGACATCGAGGATAGTCAGGTGACCCTCACATATAAATAGTAGGAAACGGGAAAACAAATTGGAAAAGAAATCTTATTAAAACTAGATGTCAGGTGTAGCACAAGCCATTAGAAGTTGTGAAGTTAGGTGAGAATGAAGATGAATGGAAGGATTATCTTTGAACACGTCCTTAATAAAAAAAAAATAAGAGCACAGAAGAATAGCTTTGAAACAGTGCAGAACTCTCTTCTATACAAATTGGGCAGAAAAAACCCATGTTAAGATGTCACTGGGAAGATCTAAAAAAGCACAAGTCCTCTTTCCGTAGTCATTAAATTATGTAATTACCAATTCCTTAATTTGAAAAGATATCTGCACCCCTATGTTTATTATAGCATTATTTACAGTAGCCAAGCTATAGAAGCAAACTAAATGTCCATTGATAGATAAAAGGATAAGGAAAATGTGGTGTATTTGTGTGTATGTATATACACACATACACATATATACAATGGAATACTATACAGCCATAAAAAGCATGATATTGTGGCATTTCAGACGACATAGATGGACAACGTAGATGCTAAGTGAAATAAATTCAGACAGAGAAAGACAAATACCACATAATTGCACTCATAAGTGGAATCCAAGCAACAACAACAAAATGAATAAACAAAAAAGCAAAAATCATATCTATAAATGCAGAGAACAAACTGACGATTGCCAGAGGGGCAGGGGTGGGGGATTGTACAGTATGGATGAGGGGAGAGGGAGATACAGGCTTCCATTTATGGAATGAATAAGTCATGGGAATAAAAGGCACAGCATAAGGATTACAGTCCATGATATTGTAATAGCAACATAATAAGACAGATGGTAGCTGTACTTGTGGGTAGACAGAGCTTAATGTATAAACTTGTCAAATCACTAAGCTGTACACCTGAAACTAAAGTAACATTGTTACTTTACTATATATAGTTACTTCCACCATACAACTATACATTGTTACTTCAGCTATACTCAACAACACCAAAAAGGTAATTACCAGTTATTTAGGGAGGTAGAATTTGGCATTGATATTAGATATCTTTTTTATTAAGTTGTATTATTTTCCTGAATATAAGAATAGAAAATACTACCACAACTACTACCTTTTAAAAATGCATTTATTTAAATTCAAGTTAGTTAACATACAGTATAGTATCGATTTCAGGAGTGGAACCCAGTGATTCATCACTTACATATGACACCCAGTGCTCATCCCAATAAGTGCTCTCCTTCATGTCCATCAACCATTGAATCCATTCCACTACCCACCGCCCATCCAGCAACCCTCAGTTTGTTCTCTGTATTTGAGTCTCTTATGGTTTGCCTCCCTCTGGTTTTATCTTAATTTTCCTTCCCTTCCCCTATCTTCATCTGTTGTGTTTCTTAAATTCCACATATGAGTGAAATCCTATTTGTCTTTCTCTGCCTGACTTATTTTGCTCAGCATAATACACTCTAGTTCCATCCACAAATGCATGGCCAACTAATCTTCAACAAAACAGGGAAGTATCCAATGGAAAAAAGATAGTCTCTTCAGCAAATGGTGCTGGGAAAACAGCTACTACATTTTTTTTAAATTAAAAGCCAGCACAAATTGATACTTTGCTTATCTCAGTTTGAGTCTTAATCCAGCTACAGCCTTCCATGCTTTGCTTAAAATTGTTGACTCAGTATCTTGAGCCCGTGAGCAAATGCTGCTCACTTTCTGTACCCAATGTTAGGTCCCCAAACCCTAGACTGCCTGAAGAGCTGTGTCCCCATTTGTTTAAAAACAGAAATAAGATGATGATGATGCTTAAAATTAAAAACTGATAGTAATATTTAAATACACAAAATAAGTAGCACTTGAGAATAAACACAAAATAATATTTATGAAGAAATTCTATATTATTATGAAAAGCATTAAAAAACAAATCTAGGCATGCCTGAGTGGCTCAGTCAAATGTCTGACTTTGGCTCAAGTCATGATCTCACAGTTCGTGGGTTCAAGCCCCTCATCAGGCTCTGTGCTGGCAGTGTGGAACCTGCTTGGGATTCTCACTCTCTCCTCTCTCTCTGCTCCTCCCCTGCTCATGCCCTTTTTCTCTCTCTGAAAATAAAGAAATAAACCTAAATGAATCAATCAATAAGTAAGTAAATCTATAAAACAGAATTTGTGGGATAAAACCAAAGCTCTATATAGAAGGAAATGCTCTTAAACGTTTGCATTATTAAAGTAAAAGAATAAAATATTTTAAGTAATTACAGGTTTTTTTCCTTTAGTAACTCAAAAAATAATTGTTAGGATGATTGAAATTATACTTTAAGAAAAAAACAAAGAAAATTAGAGTGCAGAACAATAATAAATTTTTCTAAATTTTAGTTTTTCAGTCAACTATCCTTCTATAATTTAATCAATTTAAGTATTTTATGCAACTAGGAAAGAGCACAACAGATAAAGAAACTTTTCATGAAAAAGTAAATACTATGTATGATATGCTAATTATTGTGTATTTCTTATTGTTAAATGAAAATGACTGAGAAAGAAATGAAATTTTAAGGCACTATTCCAATCAGAACCTCTAAGTTCCAATGGTTTTACTGACAAATTATGCTAAATCTCTAATTAGCAGGTGGTACATGTGGTATATGGACTAGTTATCACCAAACAAGGTAGATACTATAGATTATTCATCACCAAACAAGGTGGACCCTAAAACTTAAAGTTTTCACCTACAATGAGCAAATCTCATTTTGGAAGACTTATAAGAACAAAATACAAACATAAACAACAAAAAATGCTTAATAGAAAGTACAATTGAATGATATACAAATAATGCTCCTGCTGGTCCACATGGTGCTTATGTAGAGAAACCAGTAAAAGAACTCTGTTTCTATAAAGCATTGTAACATTAATGTCCCAATAGCATGGTCAGATCATTGATTACTTACTGTAATGAACGTCATGAACGTGTGTTAAGCATCTTAAGTAAATTCAATTAGTTCTCAAAACAATTGTATGAAGTAAATAATGTGATTATGTCCATCTTACAGAAAAAAAAAAAGAAACAGAAGCTTCAAGAGTGGATGTAACTCTTCCTTTACTCAATGTGTAAATGACTCCAGCCTCTACTTCAGGCCTACTCCAGAACCGTACTTGCAAAGCATGTGCCATACTGCCTCCTGGCCAGTATCACAAATATGTTGGTCAAATGTGTCCTCATTCATAATAAAGATGCAAAAGTAGAAACACATGGACAACAGATTATGTTAAAGATTATCCATTTTGCAAGTCAATGACCAATCCAAATGAATAACAAAATGTTTCAATTACCCAGGTAAAACTCAGGGCTATCAAAAGGGATTATGAAATTACTGTATCTGTTTGGTTGTTTTTAATGTTCTCACAAATTCAACAATATGTGATTATTGGAGCATTAGAGATTTAGGCCTATCTGAAATTCCACACTGAGTCCAAGAAGGAAACAGTCCCATGAGGCAGCGTGGCCTGGAAATAGGGTCAGAATAGAGCGGTCTCTCCTGAGTTTTTCAAGTCATCTGGTGCCATGTAAAATGTTCTATGACCCAAAAGTTTTTCATAATATTACTGGTACTTCCGTGTTGATGATCATTTTACATCTATTATTTCATTTGATCTGAACATAACTAGTGAACTCATTGCTAATCTTACATTCATTTTGGTGGATTAGAGAACCAAGAAGCTAACTAGCCTTCCCAAAGCTAAGAAATAGTGTGGGGTAGGTTCATCCACTACTGCTAGCTAATCTCTATGTGCCAGCATCCTACCAAGAGCTTTCCATGTCTGATTTCCCCAACTTTTAGATGGGCTATCTCTCAGAACTCAGATCCCCAGAATCCCATCCTTCACCCAGGCTTTTCTAATATTTTTTTCTTATTCCCCCTTTTCTTTCTCCTTCTTTCCTCCCTTCGTCTCTCCCTTTCTTCCTTCCTTTATTCCCTTGAAAGGAGGAAGTTAACCTACAACTTTTTAAACTGTTCATATCCCCTCTTTGTTTGGATAGAACTCAGCATGTCCACTCTCATTGGATTTGTAAAAAAATAATAATTTGAATAATAATAACACCAATAATATATTTAATAATAATAAAATTATGCATTCAATAATAATAGCTAATGTTTATTTAGTGCTAACTACATGTTCACATATTCAGAACATAAGCTCTGTGAGGGCAAGGGGTTTTGTGTATTCAGTTCTAAATCCTTTTTCCTAGGGCAATACTTGCCACACAGTGGACACGATAAGATATTTAGGCAAATGAACATTGGTACTGTGCTGGGAATGTTATGCAGAATATTTTATTTAATTCCTAAAATCCCTCTGTGAGGTATTATAGTCTAGATTCCATGACTTGCCCAAAGTCACAGTCCTTCTAAGAGACAAGAATGGGATTCAAACTTTGGTCCATCTTAGTGCATAAGCTGAACCACTAAGCAAGTTTGTCATTTGTGTATTTAGAGTTTGGCATTAGCAAGTGGCCTTTATGTTTTAAAATACTGCACTATATGACTGTCTTTGCTGGTAGACACTCAATTTATCTTTATGTGTTCGTCATAGCCATGTTTACTATCAGGACAGCTGTTTTGAGTTGATGTCAACTACCAGCCTTCTGGTCTGTCTTGCTCAGGTCCCCTTTCAATAGGACAGCAGGGAAGAAAGAAATATAACACTGGACAGACCCACTCTAGTTACCTAGGTCTTTGTTTGTGACCATGTCCTCGCATGCCTTTATGATACCCTCTCTGTTTCCACAGATCTGGTATATTTCCTGGTTCTTGCTACCTGGGAGACTTTGACCCACAGCTCTAGGTTTCTACTGGCATCTGACCATTTATTTACCTAAATCTGGCTCTAGCATCTTCCTGGTTCTCCATGTCTTCTCAGACTCAGCACTCCTGCAAACCTGACCTTTGCATTTGGGAACAAGTCATCTCTTCCCTTGTTCTAACTTTTCTTTTGTCCATGCAACCTGCTGCTTTATGCATTTGCACATGACAGTCACATTTCCTGCCCCCCAAGACATTTACTCCCATCATTAGTATTTCCATTGCTAAAAATCTTCCACAACAGTTCCCCCTTGGGTGGAAGGATATTTGGGAAATGCCAGCTGGTAATTAAGATGCAAACCCAATCTCACAGCAAGGTGAATGGGAATGCTATATATTAAATATGTTTCCACTGGGCTTTCAGTGACCATGGCCATTTTTCTCTCTATCTCTCTGTCATTTGTGTCATCTTGCCACATTCCCTCAGGGCCAACATCTCTGTCCCTCCCTGTCTGTGCAAGAAGAGTTTGCTCTGCTGGGAGTTGCCCTCCTACATATGAGCCATGCAGATATTCAGTAAAATAGAGGCATGCAGATTGTTGATCAACTTACTGGATATCGGGAAAATTACCTTGGAAATGTTCACTTTTCCTAATGCTTTGTTTGCTTGTTGTACACGACAGGCATTTGCACTGTGAGACCGCATTTACGAAGAGCAGATGGTGGAGCACTGCTCTTGGTCATGAGGGACAGTTTCCTAACAAAAGAGGTTTTATTCTCCCCTGTATTCCTCTTCCACATCGCAGGCATTTTCTTCCTTACTCTTCCCTTTTATTCTTTCTTGGACAGCATCTATGGTCTTGGCCACGGCCTTGTGGCATTTTGCTCATTGATCAGCATTAACTCAAAACTAATAGTAAATCTCTTTTCATTTCCCCCTCTGGGAGGCATTAAGGTTATGGCTTTGGAAAGTAAGTCATACCAGCTGGGTTGTCTCTGCTGTCTGTGCCTCTGGTGGCAGGGTGTCATCATGAGGATGCATTTATGAATCCCAGAATTGTTATCCAGTTTTTGTTTTATTTTTTTTTACCTTTTTTTTTCAACACAGCCTGTGCCTTGTGGTACCATGGAGCAGGTGAGTCACTCTGGATAGCAGTGATTATGGGAAAGGAAGCCTCAGCCACGACCTTTGAGGTTGAACTAGCTGGAATAGACTTTGGTTTTATGGAGCATGTTTTATGCTTAAAATTCCTCATAGAGCTTTAAATATAATGAGTTCAGCAGTGATAGTCTAGGAGCCTTGTAAGCAAATAAAGTAACCTCCCTATGTTTTGTTTTGCTTTTAACTGATGATTTTAGAAAGTATCTTTATTATATCATTACTTTTAAAAGAGAAATGATCTTCTGAGGCACACTAGTTATCTGTTTTCTGGCAAGTACTAAAGAAGTTATTAATGTTCCCAACACAGTATGGTGATTAAGATTATATCCATGTAAGAATGTGGTCCTCTGACTTCTAAAAAGCCCATGTGAACTACAGCTCCAGCAATGGGAACTAGTACTCCTAAAACTTCTCCAAGGAACACCCTTCATCACTTACAGGTCAGCTGGTCCTATTAGTTCTTAAGCTTACTTTTAATTTATTTGCAACACAGGGGCAGCAACAGTTGTCATTTGTATGCTATTAACTAATCATACTATAGATTAAAGATGTTTTGGTTATCATCTAACCCGTTGGAGGTCTGAGGGGTTAATAAGTGACAATGAAATCTAAATATTTCTGCCTGTTTCATAAAACTGTGAGCTTCAGCTATCTCTCCCAGTCTGAGCAACCCTTCCTCTGTTTACTTTCTCTTTTCCCCTTCTCCACTGCTTAGTGCTGTTCTCCACATTAAAGCCAAATGAACAGAATAGGATTCTTTTAAAGTGGAGTCATGATTTTGGTTGTTTTGAGGCTTAAACACTTGAGAATTTGGGTTCAAGCTTTCACTTTCTGTTTATTATGTGTATTGTATGTGCATGACTTAATGTACTATGCTACTTTAACATATCATGTACCAGTGACAACAGTAGCCTGTAACAGAAACTGAGGAACACTTTCTAAATTCCAGGTTCAGTCAGTTCTTCAGTTTAGGCAGTATTTGGGGTAGTTGAGACATCAGAAGGGAGAATACCTTAGTGCCCTAATAGCTGTCCTGGGAGAAAGATGGGGTGGTTCTAATCTTCTGAAATGACATATTAAATGCTTTTAATTTTTATTCAGCTTTTTAATATCTCATAAAATGTTTTAATCACAAGTTTTTCTTTTTAGTGATGTTTTTCTTGGGCAAACAATGAAATTAGTTTGCATCAGACAAGTAAATATCAAGTGACTACCCAGGCAGCCCTAACTTGGCATTGCATTTTTGTTGCAGATAAAACCCATATGCATAATGAGAGTTAATACTACACAAATCAGTGAGGATTATATATCAAGAATATGTTTGAAGAAAGCACATTTTTAGAATAGGGAAATGGGGGAAAGGAAGGAGAAAAGCCAGAGACCAAGTTGTCAGTAGTTCCTTGATCTACCTGGGAAGACTTCATGGATGGAGAAAAGAAATGAAAATTTTCATCTCTCTGACTGCGCTTCCCTTCCGTCATTGAATAATAAAGTCAAGGCCTACACAAACATGACTTTTGATAAGATTGGAAACCAGAGGATCTAAGAACCTTTTCATTGCTAAGTTTTGCTGCTGTCAGCAGCCTGTGATGTGAGCTCTAATTCAGCAGTTGGATATCCTGTGGCATTTGTTCCTTGAAGGAATGGCAGCTACCAAACATCTCGTAATTAAAATGCAGAGGCTGGGGAAGTTATAAAGCGTGCTGGAGTAGGCTGGGACAGGTGAAGAAAGACAAATAGGGAGCTAGAAGAGATTTTATCAGAAGAATTAGAAAAGGGAATATGACAGAATGCCAACTTGGTTTTGCCTGCTCTGTGACAGAGGGTGTCTGAGTTTGCAAAATGAAAAGATCGGGGAAGATATCCCAGAATTTCTCATTTCCAGTCCTACATGTGAATTGAGCTATTCACTCATTTATAATGGTTCCTATAACTGCCTTCCCTCCTCTATTTCCTGTAAAATTGCGCTACGAACACCTGTCGTACCAATTAAATTAAAAAAGGGGCGGAAAAAAGGTAATGAATGCTTCCACCATCCTCCCAGGGTCCCAAGCCAGGAAACTTGAGAATGATTATTAAGCACTTCCTATTCTTCCCTAAATGCTTCCATAACATCCAATTGATAAAGCCAACCAAGATAAGAGATCCCCAAGATCAGTGGGAAACTTTTATGAGAGAGGCAAATAATTAAAGATTACAATTCAAGTTACACACACACACACACACACACACACACACACACACACACAGCCCTGCTCACTTATTTTCATGTCATATTCCAATTCTCCCCAATTTTTCCATTAATCAATTTAGTTCGTAGGAATTGAGTTCTGACAAATTGAAGTTTTCCTGTAGTGACCATAAGAATTTTCTCAATCTCTTTTGTGGAAGTTATCCAACACAGAATATTTTTATTTTATTTTCTACCCACTAACCATGGACTATATGAAATTTCATCCCATTAAATTTCATCTCTGGAAAATGAACATCTTGATGAAAGAAGCTGATTCTGGCAAAATTCATACATACACAGCAGAACCTGATGCGACCGAAAGATTCAGTACATCCCACTCAATATGCCTCCTTGGCAGCAATTACAGGCTATCTGCGTTTCACAGCCAAAATGGGCTTTGCTTCGCCAATTGGGGACACGCCATGAAGTAATGGGAAGAGAACTGGGAAGGGAGACAAGTGAACTGGGTTCTAATCCAGCTCTGCTTACTAGAATTTCTGAGTAAGTTACTGAATCTCATTTAGCCTCAGTTTCTTCACCGGTACAATAGAACTAATTATACCTTCCTTATTTCGTATATTTAAAGTAATCTATAATGAAGTGTTTCATAAAGTCATATAATTATTACTATTGATATAAGCAAGAAGTCTACAAATTTGCCATGGTATTGAAATCTACATTCAAAAGTATTTTTCTCTATTCAGCAAACTATAAGTCTAATATATCTGGATAGAAACAACTTTCAGAGAGTGCCCTTGATGTGTGACAAAATGGGAAAAAAGGAAACTGAATAGATTAATTTTAAAATACTATGTGCTGACACGGAGATGAGATTTGAAATCTATTTTCCACCTTTTAGCTAAAAATGCTTTACCTCCCAGACATGGTTTAGGCCAAGACTTTAAAAGTTTCCCAACAGTAATTACTATAGTAAAAATAAGTAGGTGACAAGGAAAACAAGTAGAAGGGGTCCAGATTTTTCTCCTGTTCAGCAGATGAGGAGACGATGGTGCAAGGGTTATTGTTGGAGAACTATAATAATAAAGTATAGCCTAAAATTGACTATTGATCCTTGGGTCTTTAATAAAATTAATAAAAGGGAATTAAACATAAACTACGCAGAAGTAACCCTGCCAAGTACTGGGCTAAATATAAAGGTGTGTAAAATGTGAACTGGATATTTAAGATGAGTACAGCTGAGATAAAGAGGGAAAACCTATGCACTTAAAAAGTTAATGAATAATGGAAAGTGGAAATTTCAGTAGACTTGAAATGGAAGTGGAAGAAATCTTAACTCTGGTACAAATTTTGATACACACTTGTATCAAACATCTTGCCTAAGCTCTGTGAATTTGGGTTCGTCTATACACCTCTTCCTATTATCATCTCATTAATTCTGTGAGTCTGAGATTCTAAATGGTCAATTCTATGATATGACAATGATATTGCTATTGTCTTTTGGAAGAAATGGTGGTGAAGTTAGAAAAGACTTCCCAGAACAACATCTAAACTGCTTCTTTAAAAAATAAATAAAGGGGCGCCTGGGTGGCGCAGTCGGGTAAGCGTCCGACTTCAGCCAGGTCACGATCTCGCGGTCTGTGAGTTCGAGCCCCGCGTCAGGCTCTGGGCTGATGGCTCAGAGCCTGGAGCCTGCTTCCGATTCTGTGTCTCCCTCGCTCTCTGCCCCTCCCCCGTTCATGCTCTCTTTCTCTCTGTCCCAAAAATAAATAAAAGTTTGAAAAAAAAATTAAAAAAATAAATAAATAAACTGCTACTTAAATAATAAGTAAAATTAATGTAAGCACAGAGAAGTTGGATGAAAATTCCTGAGAACCAGAATGTCATAAGAAAATGCACAGTCTTTTAAATACAGGAGATTCTAGAAACAGCCTATTGACCAATGCAGACATTTAATGAAAAAAATAATAATAATGAGGAAATTCAGAAGTTAAATTGGGACCAGAAATTAGAGGGTTGTTTTTGTAGCCAGCTCAGGAGTTTGGGCTTTCTCTTGTTCACAATGGGAAGGCTCTAACGTTTACTAATAATGTCTGCCTGATACTTCACACAACTTCTAACCAGCAGGCATATGCTAATTGCTTCCAAATGCTTGTCTTCAATGTAGACTTCCCCCTCAAGTGAAAATCCCAGATTCTTTGGTTGCAATTGCTTTCTGATTATTAACTCACCTTGATCTCAACAGATCCTAGATTTAAATGTTTTCAAGCACAATGTGGGAGCTTAATTGTGGACTGAAATTAGTTTGCCATGAAGTCCATGACATTTGTGTTTGGTCCTAAAGGACAAGAACATAAATTAATGGATGGAAATAGAGAAAAGAGATGTCTTCGTGGAGGGAACAGCAAGAACAAAGAAATGGAAATGACAATTCACAGGATTTTAGGTGAATTAGGAGCTGCTATGTTGTACACGGATGTCCTGAGAATGTCAGCATGACTGCCGTACTCAAAGATAACCTGATAGGGAGATACAGATGAAAGACTAGTTACAAAGACACTGCCACAGTAGAATACAGAGGCAAGCATGGTATAATTTAAGGGAATTAAAGGAAATGAATTTCAAAAGTAATAGAATAATCAGCTATCTCTAGTTACTGATGGAATATAAGCCAAAAGGACTTTATAATCATAGTCATATATAGTCACAGTCTTTATAAAGATAGAATTTGTTCAGTTTATGCTAATTATGATGTTCTTTCCATGGTAAGACCTTGTAAAAGATTAGATATTGGAGATATTCTACTTCAACTATAGATGGAAGAAAGAAATGAAAGAAAGAAATACAGTGACTTATTTTTAAAAACTCTATAACATTGAACCACACTCTGAAAATTAATTTTATGTTCTCATCCATCTTGCCCATACCTCCTGTCTCTAGTCATTTTGTGGCTTTTGCTTTCTTCCCTAGACAGGTAATTATAACACCTGAGTCCAAAGCTGTAGTTCTTTACCGTGGCCACCATGTCCCCATTCTTATCTTCATCAAGTTTCTTTGCCTTTACCATTTGTTTGTGTCAGGCCATATCAAGAAATCTGTGAAAATCAATAGTTAATAAGTTACAGTAATATTTTCAATTTCCTGTCACCTACTTTAATGTACATGTATTCTCCGTAACTCCTCATCACTCACTAAATCCATCTTGTGATCAGTTAGATGTAACTTAATGTCAAGTTAATCCTTTCCTGAGTGACCTCAAATTTCACTGCATCAAAGCCAAGTCTGTGGGGCTTAGTCATTGTTTGGCACTTGAGAAGGTGAAAGATAATGAAAAAGGCAAAAGCCACTTATTGCTAGTAGTGACGCTCCTATGTAGGGCATGTGGTTGTAATGTTTTGACAAAAGTGAATAATAACTTAGGCTTTTAGTTCTTAGTTTACTTGTTCATTTCACTAGAGTTGGCAAGTGTCGATATTCACCGAGGTGTGAATTGCCAGGTTCAGTGTTTCACTAATATGTAGAAAGCAAGTGAACCCATGATTTCTGGCATTGGACATCTCAGTGGCATGAACTTTTTGAGATAATTTTCAAATGTATCCTAGAATCTCACAAAGAATCTTCTTCACTTGATGTTTCACAGAATAACTCTGTGTGCAAGGTATTAAGAGAGCTGTTTGTATTTTTCCAACATACTCATTGCATTTGTCCTAGTTTTTTTTTTCTTAAGTTTCAATAACTTTTCTTTATCCAATTGTAAATGTAGAATATACTCACTATATAATGCTTGAATAAAGCAATAAAAATGATCACTTTTGCTTTTGTTACCATACTATATGACTATACTACATATATATAGAATACTATAAAACAATTTTATTCTTATTTTCAACTAAATATATTGTGGCCATTTTCCATGTGTTATTAAAAATAAGAATATTAAAAGTATGTTTTATTATAACAAAAATATTTCTGGCTCTTGCAAGATGGCATGCAAAAATAGCTTGAAAATTCTCTCTACAAACATCTAAAATGCTTATTAATTACAGTAACAAAACCAAAAATTAACATGCATTGCTAGGATGCTATGGGAGGGAAAAATACCTCAACAACAAGAAATGTTCAGATGCCAAAATCAAAGCCAGTAAGAGCTAGAGATAATAGTTTTAGTGACCTGAGATGTGGTTGGGACATTTAAAGTCTTGATACAGTGACATAAGTCAAAGCTTTAGATCCAGCAGATTCATTTAGAACTGAGGCCTCTAAAGAATGCATGAGAAAGAAAAATGTGTTCATTTCTGTAGAGGACCATAAGAAAGCTTGTTGCTGCCTGGTTTTATCTGTCCCTTAAAATGTCAAGACTTTGAACCTTTGTCCTAAAACAGGAAATAATATAAATCAAGTCTTAGCGGGGGATAATCTAGCGTCCCTGACATAAGAAAATGAAAACACATGCAGAGACAGATTCAAAACCCAGGAAATCCTGAATCCTCATTGAAGATGAGCTTAAGTTTAAAAATTTCTTGACAGACAGCAACATACCTATCATAAATAAGAGTCTGCACACAGCAGTAGATAATAATGTTATCTGTAACATTGCCTACTCCTTGTAACTTTGTTTCTTTATTTTGCATTATTTCAACATCAAGACCCTCCGGCACAATACTGAACAGAAGTGTTAGTAAGAAGCCTTACTAATTGTTTTATTTTATTTTTTATTTTAGGGGAAAAATTGTTCAATATTTCACCATTAAGTATGAATTCAGTTGTAGTTAGTTGTAGGTTTGTTTGTTTTTTCCAAATTCCATGGCTCAGACTGAGGAAATTCTCTTCTATACCCCTATACTTAGGTTGTTGAATACTTTCATCCTGAGTGGGTACTGAATTTTTTTTAAATATAAAATAATATCCTTTAAATACATGTAGCATCTACAGTAAACATCCTCTACTGTTCCTGACAGTGCTGGTTTTTATTTTTAATTCAGAATTACTTCAGTTTCCTAGCTCATTGTTTTGTTAAACTTCTTGTTGTATATTTGTTTTAAGTGTTACTCACTTAAGCCGTTATTTTTATTTCTTCCTTTGTATTTTAGGTTTACTTTGTCCTTTTTCTAGCATTTAGAAGTGAAATCTTAAGTCATTGGCTTTATACCTTTCTTCCTTTCCATAAATATTTAAGGCTATATATTTTTCTCCAAGTACTGCTTTGGCTGCATCTCACAAATTTCCACATATTTCATTTTATTTGAAATATGCTCCAGTTTCCTTGTGATTTCTTTTCTGACACATTTTTTTTCTGACACATTGATCAGTTTTTTAAATACTGTAGTTGGTTTCTTACACAGCATATTATACATGATTTCTTCATTAATTCTATTGTGCTCGGAGGATATTCTCTGTATGATATCAGTTTTTTTGTTTTGTTTTGTTTTGTTTTGTTTGAGACACAATTACCTAAAAGAGCAGATAATGTTTTTCAGCTATTTTGTGTCTTTATTGACACGTATCAAGGTCTAATTGTTCTAACAATTGCTGAGACAGCAATGTTAAAATTTCTTATTTTGAAAAATTTTCTACCATTGGAATTGTAAATTTCTACTTTCTGTCAATGTTTGCTTCACATATGTTGAAATTCTGCTAACCATTTCTTCCAGATTGTCCAGTTTGTTGACATATAATTGTTCATAGATGACTCTTATGATCCTTTCTCTTTTTGTTTTGTCAGTTGTAACCTCTCCTCTTTCATTTCTGATTGCATTTATTTGAGCCTTCTTTTTTATTTGGTGAGTCTAGCTAAAAGTTTGTCTGTTTTGAGCTGATCTTTTCCTAAGATCAGCTCTTAATTTCATTGAACTTTTCTATTGCTTTTTCAGTCTTTATTTCATCTCTGGTCTTTATTATTTCCTTCCTCTTAACTTTGGGCTTCATTTGTTCTTTTTCTAATTCTTTTAGATGTACAAGTAAAATTGTTTATTTGAGATTTTTCTTGTTTCTTGAGGCAGTCCTTATTGCTATGAACTTCCCACTTAGAATAATTTTGCAGCATCCCATAGATTTGGGATGTGTAGTATTTCTGTTTTTATTTGTCTCCAGGTATTTTTTTAATTTCTCCTTTGATTTCTTTTATGACCCAATAGTTCTTCAGTAACATGTTGTTTAATCTCCATGTATTTATAGTCTTTCCTGTCTTTTTGTAATCGATTTCTAATTTCATACCTTAGTGGACAGAAAAGATACTTGGTATGATTTCAGTGTTTTTGAATTTATTGAGACTTGTTCTGTACCCTAACATGTGATCTATCCTGGATAATATTACATATGCATTTGAAAAGAATGTATATTCTGCTGCTTTGGATGGAAGGCTCTCTATATATCTATTATCTCCATCTGGTCTAATATGCCATTTAAGGCCAATGTTTCCCTATTGATTTTCTGTCTGAATGATTTATTCACTGATGCAAGTGGGATATTAAATTTCCCTAATATTGCTGTATTGCTATCAATTTTTTAAGTCTGTTAATATTTTCCTTATATATTTTGGTGTCCTTTGTTGGGTGCATATATAATCATGAATGTTATATATTCTTACTGGACTGCCCCACTTATTTATGTACTATTCCTCTTTGTCTTTTACTATATTCTTTGTTTTAAAGTCTATTTTGTCTCATATGAGTATAGCAACAGCAGCTTCCATTTTGTTTTCATTTGCATGGTGTGTCTGTTTCCATTCTTTCACTTTCAGTCTGTGTGTGTCTTCCTTCTGAAGTGTATCTCTTGTAGCAGTGTGTGTATTTGTGTATATGTATATGTATATTGTGTATGTGTGTCTGTCTTCCATGCATATGTGTGTGTGTGTATTTTTATCCTTTCAGTCACTCTATGCCTTTTGATTAAAGAAGGTACTCTATTTACATTTAAATAATTATTGATAGATATGTGTTTGTTGTCATTTTGCTTATTGTTTTCTGGCTGTTTTTATAGTCCTTCTCTATTCCTTTCTTCTTCTTTCTCTCTTGTCTTGTGATTCGATGAATTCCTTTAGTGTTATGTTTAGATTTCTTTCTCATGGTCTTTTTGTGTTTTGCAGTGAGTTTTTTGTTTTGTGGTTATGAGGAGGTTCACATATATTATTCTATGTATATAGCAGTCTGTGTTAACTTGATAGCGACTTAAATTTTAACACATTATAAAACTACAGTTTTACTCTTTCTCCCCCCCCCCACTGTTTTATGTGTTTGATATAATTTTTACATTTTTTTATTTATGTATCCTTTACTATAGTTTTCATTAATTTTACTACTTTTATTTTTAACTTTCATGGTAACTTTATAAGTGATTAATCTACTACATTTACTATATATTTACATTTTCCAGTAATATTTTTACTTTCATATGTTTTCTTGGTATTACTTAATGCCATTTCTATTCAGCTTAAAAAGTCCCTTTAACATTTCTTGTAAGACTGGTTTAGCAGTAATGAACTTGTTTAACTTTGGTTGTCTGGAAAACTCTATCTCTCCTTTAATTCTGAATGATAACCTTGCTGGGTAGAATATTCTTTTTTGAAAGTTCTTTTTCTTTTCTATGCTTTAAATATATCATGCCACTCCATTCTAGTCTGCAAAGTTTCTGCTGAGAAGTCTGTTGATAGCCTTATGGGATTTCCTTTGTACTTAACAATTTGTTTTTTCTCTTTCTGCTATTAAGATTCTCTCTTCATCTTTAAATTTTGACACTTTAATCATACTGTGTTTTGCTGTGGATCTCCTTTAATTCATCTTCTTTGGCACTCTCTGGGCTTCTTGGACCTGGATGTCTGTTCTATCCCTGGGTTAGGGATATTTTCAGCCATTATTTCTTCAGATAAGTTTTCTATCCCTTTCTCTCTTCTCCTTCTGAGGACCCTATAATATGCTATTGGCCACTTTAGTTATTTGCATTTTTTAAGATTGTTTTTTTTCTTTTTTTGTTCTAAGTGAGTCCCATTGTTTTGTTTTCTAGCTTGCTGATCCATTTGCTTTATCTAGTTTGCTATTGAACCACCCTAGTGAATTTTCCCATTTAGTTACTATATTCATCAGCCCTGTGATTTCTCTTTGGTACTTTCTTATGTTTTCTTTGTTAAAGTTCTCACTGTGTTCATTCTGAGTTTGGTGAGTGTCTTTACGACCATTATTTTTAATCCTTATCAGGTAGATTACTTATCTCTGTATCATTAAGGTCTTTTTCTGATGTTTTATCTTGTTGTTTGTTTGCCACATATTTTCCTGTTTCCTCATTTTCCTTGACTCTCTGTTTATTTCTATGCATGAGGCAAACAGCTACTTACCTCAGTCTTAAAGTGTGTGTGGGGGGGGGGGGGCGGTGGTTCCTGCATAGATGATGGAACTTCTCATTCACCTTAACTTTTGTTTTTTCTCAAATATTTGTGATTGTCTGAATTAGTTGATTTATTCTTGATACCTTGATTGAGGCAATGCCAGGTCCTGTCAGTGTTACAAGGGGAGGAATCTCATTTAGTACCTAGATTCAGGCTAATTGGAATCCTTACTCTCAGGTGGCAGCTTTCAGAGTATGCAACTATATACAGTCTGGTGAGGCCACAATTGTCATACCTGCTGGCCTCCAGAACAGGAGATCTGGAGGTATCTTCTGAGCAATAGTTGCAAACTCAGGGTTCCAGACAAGTCTGGGAGGTCTTGTCAAACTGTAGCAGGGTACAAAGATGGTGTCCCCATTCTCGGGGCCTACCTCCTTAGTCTCGAGATGTGTGGGAAACCTGATGCAGGCCCCTCAGGCTGAAGCTCCAGGCTAAGAAGCTAGGCCTGTCTCACAGAAAACTGGAGTTGCCTTTGTCTGTAGTCTGTTGATTGCCCCAAGGGTGCTTGCCTGCTATGAACTGCCCTACCAACTCTTACATTCCTGTGGAGCTCAGGAGCATCAGCTCCCTTGGCCACCAGGGCCATGTGATCACAGGATGTCCTTTGTGTGGCTCGCATATGCCTTTTGACTTTAGCTGGGCAGGTGGAGAGTGTAGGGTGCAAGGAAACATTGCTGGCTTCAGAAAGGCAGCAGGAACATGTCTGGACTGTGTCCTACCACGGGCTTCAGGAAAGCAGCAGGAAAGTGCTTTGTTTATGTGCGTACACTGGCTTTAGGCTGGGATCACGACAGTGCCTCGACTCACCAGCCCCAGCCAAGGAGCAAGAGTGTTGCAGCCCCCCTTGCTCACTGAATTTAGCTAGGAAGCAGGAGATTGCCACAATTGTGCTAGATTGCCCTGGACATGACGGCAGGGCTGGGGTGGGCGGTGGAGTACTGCAACTGCCATCATTCTTTGGCTTCAGCAAGAAAATGAGATAGTGCCATGATGGTCAGTTCCTACCAGTCTTAACAAGTGGCATAAGGGTCCCATGTCTCAGCTCACCTTCCCGTGCTAGCAGAGTAGGTACGGGGTTTAAAACTAACATCTTCCAGTGCCTCTATTGCTGGGGAGAGTTTCAACTGTACCTCACCCCTCTCGCACATGCTTTTAGATTAGGAAATTAACCCTTCTCGCATATAGTCTAAGTGGTTTTCAAACTGCTATTTTCTCATTGAGTCTTGGGACAAATGAGACTATAGGTGAGCCCTTTAAAAGGGAAACCTCAGCTTCCTATTATACTTTTAGTTGCTTGGACATCGGCCCCATTGGTTTTACAAGCCAGATATTTGGGGGGCTTGTCCTTCCAGTGCAGATCCCAGAGGTTGGGGTATCTGATATGGGGCACAAACCCCTCTTTCTTTGGGAAGAAGTGCCAGTTGGGTGAGATCCCTCCCTAGTGTGTGTCACCATGCCAGAGGTGGGGCTTTGGAAGAGACTGTGTCTCTGTCCCTCCTACCCATCTAGATGTGGTCTTTTTTGTTGTGGAAAATAAGTTCATCTCATTTTCAGACCTTTATCAGGGGGAAATGATCCATATTTCATATGTTCCTGTTGATATGGTCGTTATGTTCATGGGAGGAGGTGAGTTCAGGATATTCCAATGCTACCATCTTACAGAAGTCTCTCAAGATAGAATTTTTAATACTTGACATATGGATCATGTGATATGGAAGAAAGGTCATGAACTACTTAGAAATGATTTCCGCTAAAACAGGAAACCTGATTAATGGCTAAATCCAGGAACTGCTTAATGAGTGCACAATTTACCTTTAACATTTTTATAGTAAAAGACAGCAATGAAGAAGGTTTGTCAGGAATGTATTTCAGGTCAGCAAATGTAGAGCTTTATTTCAATAAAGTGGAATAAGCGCACGTAGCTTTCAACATTCTTAAGGAAAGTATATGTTCTAAAAACGTAAGGACAACCATTAAAATAAAAGAAATAGAATGTAAAATTATATATTGCTGGAAAGTAAAAATAAAATAGCAAATATGTGATAAATTAAAGACAAAAGAGAATAAAGAAGCAAATAAATAATTGAAATAAGGGGATACAAAATAAGCTAGTTTGAACAAATCCAAATACAGGCATACCTCAATTTATTGTGCTTCACTTTATTACGCTTTTTACATACTGAGTTTTCTTATAAATTGAAGATTTGTGTTAACGCTGTGTTGAGCAAGTTCATCAACACCATTTTTCCAATAGCATTTATTCATTTTTGTGTCTCTTTGTCACATTTTGATAATTATTGCAATATTTCAAACTTTTTCATTAGTATTAGTATTAGTATTATTAGTATTAGTATTATTCATTAGTATTAGTATTATATATATTATAATTATATATATCATGGTGATCTATGTATTATATATATTATGGTGATCTATGATTAGTGATGTTTGATGTTACTATTGTAATTATTTGGGGGCACCATGAATCATGCTTATAGAAGATGGTGAACTTAAAACAAATGTTATGTGTGTTCTGACTGCTCCACCAGCCAGCCGTATACCCATCTCTCTTCCTCTTTTGGGCCTCCCTGTACCCTGAGACACAACGTCTTGAAATTAGGCCACTTAATAACCCTACAGTGGCCACTGAGTTTTCAAGTGAAGTGAAAACCCACATATCTCTTACTTTAAATAAAAAGCTAGCAATGATTAAGCTTAGTGAGGAAGGCATGTCAAAAACTGAGATAGACCAAAAGCTAGGCCTCCTGAACCAGACAGCCAAGTTACGAATGCAGAGGAAAAGTTTTTGAAAAAATTCTATACCAGTGGACACACAAATGATAACAAAGCAGAACAGACTTATTGCTGATACAGAGAAAGTTTTAATGGTCTAATGAGAAGATCAGATTGATCATAGCATTCCTTTAAGCCAAGGTCCTAACTGTCTTCAATTTTATAAACACAGTGAAAGGTGATGAAGTTGCAGAAGAAACGTATGAAACTAGAAGGGGTTGGTACATGAAGTTTAAGGAAGGAAGTCATCTCCATAACATCCAAATGCAAGGTGAGGCAGCAAGTGCTGATGTAGAAGCTGCAACAGGTCATCCAGGAGATCAAGCTAAGATCCTTAATGGAGACAACTCCAGATCAAGCTAAGATCCTTAATGGAGACGACTTCAGTGGACAGCAGGTCTTCGTGCAGACAAAACAGCCTTATGTTGGAAGGAGATGCCATCTAGGACTTTTATAGGTAGGGATAAGTTAGTGCCTGGTTTTAAAGTTTCCAAAGGCAGGGTGACTCTCTTTTTAGGGGTTAATGCAGCTGATGACTTTAAGTTGAAGATCATTCACCCTTCTGAAAATCCTATGGCCTTTAAGAATTATGCTAAATTTACTCTGTTTGTGCTCTATAAATGGAACAACAAAGTCTAGATGACAGCACATCTGTTACACATGGTTTACTGAATATTTTAAGCCCACTGTTGGGACTTACTACTCAGAAAAAAAGACATCTTTCAAAATATTACTGCTTATTTACTATGCAACCAGTCATCCAGTAGCTCTGATGGAGATGTACAATGGTATTAATGTTGTCTTCATGTCTGTTAACACAACATCCGTTCTTCAGCTCATGGACCAAGGAGTATTTTTTTGTTACTTTTAAGTCTTATTATTTAAGAAGTACATTTTGTAAGGCTGTAGCTGCTATAGATAATAATTCCTCTGATGGATCTGGGCAAAATCAATTGAATACCTTCTGGAAAGCATTCTAGATGTTATGAAGGGCATTAGTGATTCACAGGAAGAGGTCAAAATATCAAAATATCAACATTAACAGGACTCTGGAAGAAGCTGATTCCAGCCCTCATGGATGACTTTGAAGGGTTCACCATGAAGGGTTCACCAACTTCACTTGACTTTGAAGTTCAAGACTTCAGTGGAAGAAGTAACTGCAGATGTGGTAGAAATAGCAAGAAAACTAGAATAAGAAGTGGAGCCTGAAGATGCAACTGAATTGCTGCAATCTTGCAATAAAACTTAATGGATGAGGGGATGCTTCTTTTGGATGAGTAAAGAAAGTCGTTTCTTAAGATGGAATCTACTCCTGGTGAATATGCTGTGAAGAATGTTGAAATGACAGCAAAGGATTTAGAACATTACATAAAGGTTAGCTCGTAAAGCAGCTTCAGGTTTTGAGAGGATTGATTACAGTTTTGAAGGAAATTCTGTGGGTAAAATGCTATCAAGGAGCATTGTATGCTACAGAGAAATCATTTGTGAAAGGAAGGGTCAATTGACGAAGCAAAATTTACTGTTGTGTTGTTTTAACAAATTGCCACAGCCACCCAACCTTCAGCAGCCACTACCTTCATCAGTCCGCAGCCATCAACATCATAAGGGCAAGATCCTCCTCCAGCAAGAAGGTTATGACTTGCGGAAAGCTCAGGTGATGGTTTGCATTTTTTAGCAATGAAACATTTTTAAATTAAGATATACACACTATTTTTTTAGACAGAATGCTATTGCACACATAAGACTACAGTATGGTGTAAACATAACTTTCATATGCACTGGGAAAACAAAAAGTTCACTTGACTTGCTTCATTTGTGATATTTGCTTTATTGTGGTGGCCTAGAATGGAACCCACGATATCTCCAAGATATGCCTACATATCAGTAAGTGCAATAAATATTTTTAGCTGGTCATTAAAATATAATAATTGTCAGATTAGAAACAAAAAAATCTGACTATATGATGTTAATAAAGATACACATTTAGAACTTGACATATCAGAAGAACAGAGAGTGAAGGTATAAGATAAGTAATACTAGATATAGTCCTAGCCAAAAAAAAAAAAGCTGGTTATTTATATGAATATCAGTTAAAATATAGTTCAAGTTAAAACTATTATAAATAATGAAGGTTATTATCTAAAGTTAAAGGGAATGAAAAAAAAAAAGGAAGTGAATCTCTATGAAGATAAAGCAATTCTGCACATGTATGTAACTAAAAATATAAGACAAAGTACAAATAGCAAAACTGACAGATTTCAAAGTGGTTTAACCCTGTTATTCCAATCTCTAACATTATTATGTGTATCAGTAAAAGGTATCTTAAATATTGTTAACCCATTACCATACTTGGGTCCATAGGATTCTTTTATTCAGAAGAAACAAAGAGAAATGGAGGAAGTAATTTATTTTCACAAATTGAAAATAGCCTAAAGTCAATACTACAAAAATCACAAAGGTACTAACACTGGTCTCTTAGCTAATGAGACGCAATGAGAAAATTGATGGAGCTGCAGTTTCTTTTATCTTTTCCTTTCCCATTGTTTCCTTTTCAAAGAGTTCATTAACAAAAGGAAAAAGAGAAAGGGAAAAGTAAAATGAAAATCAGGCTGCTATTGGACAAAGGATTTACAGATCTCCCTAACAGATTATACCCAAGAGAGACCTAACATGAAATTGTAATATATACTTGTTTCTAATTCACAAAGCACAACAATTTCTTTATATTTCTGCATTATTAAAATTATCACTTCTGCTTGTTCTTTGATGTGTGAAATCTCTATTTTCAGGGACATTTTTCAATCAAATATTTTCAATAATCACAATTTGCGTTAACTCAGAAAATAAATCAATAGTTTTAATTCTCACTGTGGTAGAAATAAGTGATATAAGACCTAAAAGCTGATTTCTTACTTTTATTATCTGTGTATCCTGTGCTTCAAAGTTCATGGGAGTGTTCCAGAGCCTAGTGTGCTAGAAACAAAAGGAAGAAAAAATGTTTAATCCTATGATAAAAGCACAAACTTTATTAAAAAGAACCTCTGAAGACCCCAAAACAAATACAATTAGCTTTTCAATATAAGCATGGCTATGCTATTCACATAGCTTTTCCTAGGATATGTGGGTGTTAATGGACTGTATATCTGTTTCCCACCAAAATTCATGTTGAAATCCCTAACCTTTAATGTAATGAGACTTAGAGGATGGGCCTTTGGCAACTAATTAGGTCATGAGGATGGAGCAGTCATGAGTAGGATTAGTGCCCCTATAAGAAGATACCAGAAAGCTAGCTTGCTTGCTTTTATCATGACAGGACAAAAGGAGAAGTCTACAGCCCAGAAGAGGGCTCTCAACAGAAGCCAACCATACTGGCATCCTGATCTTGGACTTCCAGCCTCCATACCTGTGAGAAATAAATTTTTGTTGTTTAAGTTACCCAGTCTGTGGTACCTTATCACAGCAACCCAAATGGAATAAGACACTGGGACTTTGGATCTAAGGACCTATTCTTGTGCACAGACAGCACTGGAGTAATTTCACTTCTTGGACATTATAGAGATATCTCAAATTGGCAATTTATATTACCTGTCTACTCTATCCATGTAATTTACCCAATTTAAACAAATAGCCTCCCTTTGTGTGCTAAAGAGATGCATTGAGGACAGACTAAATAATATATAATGATCAGAAGAGCTTCCCTTATAATCAGTTAATCTAATGTTATAAAACATTTGATGATTTATTCTGTTGTATCTCATGACTTAGTTGTCAGACATTAAAATAACCCAGATGTCAGATATTTTGGCTTTCAAGATTTCCAAGGAGAAGTAATACAAAAAGAAAATAAGGAGGGGAACTTTGGATATACATGCAATATGGGACCGTGGACACAATTATACCCACTTTATTACCTTAAACTGTATCAGGTATAACCAAAACATTGTGATCATTCTTATGTATATATCATCATTTTAATTCAAACACCAGTGGTGTCACATATGTAACTGTAGCTCAGTGTCAATTCTACATAACATTTTGCGTATCTTTTTACAACCCTAATTATTTTATGTGTGAAGCCTCTACAGGACTCAAGATGCTTCTCCCCATCCAGAATAATTTGTCATGTTGCAAAGAGTCTATTATCAATATGTGCTTGATTTAAAAAGAAATCAGATGGGCTTGAGACTCTGGTTCCATATATAAAGAGCTTGGAAGTTGACATGTTATGCTAACAACAAGTAAAAAGCTGAGTAGACTGAAAAATCAACTCTTTTTCAATCCACAAAGAGGGGAGAACATAGGGCAGACTTCTGCCTTCAAATTGGAGAGATAAGCAGGTGCATATAGAGAGTCGCAAATATGAACCACTACAAAAATAAGCGTTGGGTAGGGAAACCTGAACTATAATTTAGAAATTGCTGCAGACTCATTGTGGACAACTGAGTTAAAAATTCTAGGGTTGGGGTGGGGCCTGGGGGCTCAATTGGTTGAGCATTCGACTCTTAATTTTGGCTCAGGTCATTATTTCATGGTTGTGAGATCAAGCCACGCATCAAGCTCTGTGATGGGTTGGAGCCTGCTTGGGATTCTCTCTTTCTTCTCTCTCTGTCCCTCCCTCACTCGTTCTCTTTCTCAAAATAAATAAATAAGAAACATTAAAAATATTCTAGAGGAACCCAATCATAGGGATGCTGCCACAATAGTGTGAGATTTATCCCCAGGAGCTTGATCAGATTTCCACAGTAAATATCAAAGAAAGCCTACTCATCTCTTTCGGAAAGAGAACCATTTTGAAATACACCAGAGCACTCTGTTCTTAACAAGATCTACCTTCAGGTGAAACTAGTTAATCAGAACTTAACCTGCTGGATTATTTTATGAGACTGACCTGAGGGAAGAGAGATAACCAACAAGTCAGTTTAGTCTTCCACATGGGAAAAAGGACATACCAAACTCGAGCTGTCCTGTCCCACCTTAGGGTCGAGGTGTTGGGGGGGGTCAGAAAAAAACCCGAGAAACATTTGTGATGTGCACAGACCAGAAGCATAAACTCGCTAAAAGACTTGACCTAATCTTAGGACTATAGAATTCTTCCCTCTCACCACTTTTTTTCAACATCATACTGGAAGATCTAGCCAACGTGATAAGAAAAGTTAAGGAACTAAAAGGTAAGTATATTGAGATAGAAAAAATAAATTCTCATTGTTCACAGATGACATTATTATTTATGTAGAAAATATTAAAGAATCAACAACAACAACAAAATACCTCCTGAAAGTAATAAGCAATTATAGAAAGATTTCAGGATACAAGATTAATGTACAAAAGTCAATCATTTCCTATACACCAACAATTAACAAGTGGAATTTGAAACTAAAAATGTAATACCATTACATTAGCAACCCCCAAAATGAAATATTTAGGTATAAATCTAACTTGATCTATATGAGGAAAATTACAAAACTCTGATGAATGAAATAAAAGAACTAAAATGGAGAAATATTCCATGTTCATGGATAAGAAGACTCACTATAGTCAAGATGTCAGTTTTTCCCAAATTAATCAATGCAATCCCAATCAATATCCCAGAAAGCTATTTTGTGGATATTGGCAAACTGATTCTGAAGTTTGTATGAAGAAGGAAAAGACCCAGACTGGCCCACAGAATATTGAAGGAGAAAAACAGATTCGGAAGATTGATAGTACCTGACTTCAAGACTATTACTATAAAGCTACAGGAATCAAGACAGTATTGTATTAGTGAAAACTAGACAAATAGATCAGTGGAACTGGATAGAGTGCCTAGAAATAGAACCAGATAAATATAGTTAACTAATCTTTGACGAAGGAGGAAACACACTACAATAAGAGCAAAAATAATCTTTTCAACAAATGGTAATGGAACAACTGGACATTCACAATGAAAATATTGATTTCAGATACAGACATTATACCCTTCACAAAAATTAACTCAAAATGGATCACAAGTCTAACTGTGAAATGCAGAACTATAAAACTGGAAGATAACATAGGAGAAAACAGAGGTGGCTTTGGATATGGTAATGATGTTTTAGATACAACAACAAAGTCATGATCCATGAAAGAAATATAGATAAGCTAATTAACACCTTTGAGTGAAGGATACATCTGATAAAAGACTATTATCCAAAATATAATAAGAAACTTTAAACCTCAACAATAAGAAAACAACTTGATTACCAGATTTGCCAAAGTCCTGAACAGACACCTCACCAACATTACAGATGCTCAAAAAGCACATGACAATGTGTTCCACATCATATGTTATCAGGGAAATGCAAGTCAAAACAACAAGATATTACTACATGCCCATCAGTATGGCCAAAATCTGGAACACTGACAATACCAAATGCTTATGAGGATGTGGAGCAACAAGAATTCTCATTCTTTGCTGGTGGGAATGCAAAATGGTCTGGCTGTTTCTGAAGAGAGTTTGGCAATTTCTTATAAAGCTAAAGAACTGTGAAAAGACATGGAGGAAATTTAAATGCATATTACTAGGTGGAAGAAGCCAGTTGGAAAGGCTACATATTGTGTAATTCCAACTCTTAATATTCTTGGAAAGGCAAAGTTGTGGAAACAGTAGAAACTGTAGAAAGATCAGTGGTTGCCAGGAGTTGAAGTTGGGGGAGAGATGACTAGGTGGGGCACAGAAAATGTTTAGGGCTGTGAAAATACTCTGCATGGTGTTATAGTGATGGATACATGCCATTATACATTTGTTTAAACTCGTAGAATAAACAAAGCCAAGAGTAAATGGTAATGTAAACTACGGACTTTGGGTGATCTTGATGTGTCAATGTAAGTCATCCTTGGTTAAGAAATAAAAGTACCATTGTAGGGGATGTTAATAGGGGAGACTGCCTGTATGGGGGTCAGAATTATGTGAGTAATTTCCGTACCATCCTCTTAATTTTGTTGTCAACCTAAAGTTACTCTTTAAAAAAAAAAAAGTCTTTAAAAATTTTACAAGGGCTTTGACCAAATTGTTACCATTTTTTTAAGAGCTTCCTTTCAGCATGTTGTGTTCCCCACTGAACAATGCAGTATAGGCTAAACTGGTTAAACCTAGTCCTCTGAGATGTGACACTTAAAGACCCAAGAATGTAAATGCTGGAATGGGCACATTTCTTGGAAGTGAAGTTTCTTCTCAACTGTCCTACTGATTTTTCAAAGGCACATGCTAATGGAATTACATTTTCAAAATAAAAACACCAAAAAAAGCTGAAAACAAATGGAGTGTGGGTATATTGACTTCTCTTGCTTCCACTGGACCAGAAAGGGCTGGAGATGCTCCACTGCACAGAAGAAGGCTTTTGTCTTCTAATTATTTTTGTGACACCTTACCTCCCAGATCCTATTTTCCCCATGTAGGAAGACTTGCCACAGCTGCCGGCTTTTATTTCCTCCCCAACTTCCCTCCCCCCACACCCAATTACACAGTTGACAAATGTATTTATTTCTATTTTTTTTTTTCTCACTTCCTGTCAAGTGCCTACTGTTTCCTTGCCCCATGACCTCGAGGTATCGGAAGCCACCAGCTCCCTCTGACTCTTGGGTCAGCTTCTACTTTCTATTTGTGTAAGACCTGATATTTAAATATTTAAACAATGGAAGAAATTGAAGCCGATCTTTCTTTAGATCTGCATAAGTTCTAGGGACATCTTATTTGAGTTTGTTACACTTACTGTCTATGGGGATCCAATGAGCATATTTTAATTATGGGGTTTGAGTACATAGTCTCATAGCCTCAGGTTTTGAAAGTTTTCTTTACCTTGCTTGTTCTGTTTTCCCATAGGGAAGTAGACATTTTGGATATATCAGCATATATCAGTATTACTACATTAAGTAAACATAAAATATAAAAATCATTTTGTCATGTAATGTAGTTAGGATAGATCTTTATGGCTTATCCATTATTTACAATACTTTTCATCTTCTTTCATGAAAATTGTTAATAAACAGGCAGTTGAATGCCATCAAGAAAAACATATTGGAATTCTTAGCCTTGATGACAAGATTGATTTAAAATAGGGTTTGAAAATGAAGGCCCATGGCCTGAATTGTGTTAGTAAATTCTCTCTTTCTCAAGACAGGTAGATGAGTAGATAGACTAACAGATATATACATAAGAAAGAGAAGGGAGGAAGGGAGGGAGGAAGGAAGGAAGGAAGCAAGGGAAGAAGGAGCAAGCATTGGTGTTGTTAGAAAAAGACTATGTACCTGTAGACAAGCAATTCTTCGTTTCCCCATAGACACCACCAATTGACTTTCAGACACCTCAGTTTACATCTTTCATTACTTTCTTGAACCCTGTGTGCATTTAACTTGGAGGCACCTGCCTTAGTATTTTCAACTGGAGAATTTTACTCAAAAACTAACAAATATAAGGTAGGTTAATAAATCAACAGTCAAATGTTTAAAACAAGTTCATAGAACAGAAATTCCACCAAAGATGTCATTTTCCAAACTGTGCTGAAGACATGTAGAAAAAAGATCGTTACAAATAAATACTGGAAACCTTAGGGTAAACAAAGGTGAACTGATAAAGTGATTTTTATTATTTTTATTTTTTTTAACGTGTATTATTTGAGAGAATGAGAGAGCAAGAGAGAGTGTATGTGCCCTGCACGAGCAGGGGAGCGGCAGAGACAGAGGGAGAGAGAGAATCCCAAGCAGGTTCCGTGTTGTCAGTGTGGTGCCTTGATGTGGAGCTCAATCTCACAAACTGGGAGATCATGACCTGAGACGAAGTCAAGGGTCCTACGGTCAACTGACTGAGCCACCCAAGTGCCTCGTGAACTGATAAACTGATTTTAAAATTGTAGTACTCTGCCTAATCTGAAATGAACTAATGTGTAATTTGGATTATCAAACTGTTTGTGGGATTGTACGTAGTCAGTGTCTGAAAAGTGTATTTTGTAATAGAGCCTTGTAAATATATGTGTGTGCACAGAATCTCTGGGAATGACAGTTTTGTCACCCATTCTTTAACTCCCCCACATCTTTCTTTAGCTCAAAAAGTGACAGGATTCACTTGAAGGACTCTTTAATCTTTCCAGTCTTCAACAAGAAAGGTGAAATAATAAACCTGAGAGTGGCTATTAAACATAGTAGACACAGGCAAAAACTATTGCCAGTTCACCCCCGGAACTACTTAATGTTTCCTGAAGGGTCTTATTGTCTGCACCATCTTACTTCTGGTACAGATATATGAGATGTACTGCCATGTATTCTAACTTAGTAGGCCTAGGGGCTTGGAAGACTTTAGACATTAGTGTTTTTTAATAGGATCCACACTTGATTCCATTGCAGTCCAAATCTGAGATCCACCCTTCTGGACTCTTCTTGCTTACAAAGACATTCAATATGTCTCTGTCTAACAAAATAACAAGGACTACATTCCTCACCTACCTTAACCTGCAATATGTGTTCCATCCTCCGCTAATCTAATTTTTCTTACCTGGACACATGGGCTGCCCCCATCATCCTGGATGCCACAGACAGAAATATATGTCTGCGGACCCTGTTGCAATCATGACTTTAGTTGTTACAAATGCCTAAGACTTTTGACAAAGAGCCGTATTAGCTCTTGTGGAGGAGGAAAAAAAAAGTCTTATTCTAATATCCAAGTGAATCATCTACGTTACTGCATTAAGACACAGTGACCACAATAAGAAAAATCTTAGTAGCTAAGAGAACAGGTTTGCATATGCCAAAGATGGGCAGATTTTCATCTGAATCATAAATGAAAACTGCAAGTATTTAACAAAACAATACCAGTTTCACTCAGCGTTCAGGTATTGCATTACAGTGCATAAATCTAATGAAATATAGCCCTCGGGTTAAACAGAGATGCTCACTTTCAAATGTATGAATATTAACCAGCCCATGACATTCTCAGTTTCATTAACTAGCCCCAACTAGTTATTTCAGCTGCTGCATATATAGACTGGCCTTCCTCAGAGAACAACCCACCTGGGGTCATAAATTGAAAACTGGTGTCAGGAGAATTGCAGATTGGTTTCAAAGCAAAGAATTACAGTGAGGAACATCAGTGCTGTTGACAAAGACGTCTCCTTGGTGTTCTGCATTCTATCATCGACAGTTCTCACATGGGGACAACAAAGAGAACGGTCCCATATGAGTCTCACTTTCTTGCCTTCTTTTGTATTTGTGGCTTTCTTTGTTTTTTTCTCCTTTTGTTTTTGTTTTCTCCTCTATTTTATAGCAAAAGGAGAAGTGGGGCAGCCAAAAATATAGATAAGCTCCCTCTAAAAATACAAACTTATGAAATAGTGGAAGGTTTTTAGGGTATTTTCTCAACCTTACTTCTTTTTGTGAGTACTATAGTCAGTTATGGATTCCTCACCTTAACTTGAATTAAGTTTGTTTTTTAATGAAAATATCACTACATCTTGCATTTCCCATCTTATCGTCTCTGTCAGTTAGCTATCTACTTGGAAATTATATCAGATTGTATAAATCATTATCTTTGGAAATTAAAAAAATAATTGTGTCATGGTAATTTTTAACATGATGACTTAACTCAATGTCAAGGTTACCAGTGACTGCTACATTACTAAATGATCAATTTTCATTTTGCTTTCTCTATTTGTAGCATTTAACACATTTATTTCTCCCTTTTGTTTTAAGTATTTATTTTTCAGAGAGAGTGCCAGGGGAAGGGGTAGAGAGAGAGGGGGACAGAGGATCCAAAGCAGGCTCCACACTGACAGCAGCCAGCCTGATATGGGGTTCAAACTCACAAACTATACCATGAGATCATGACCTGAGCTGAAGATGGTTGCTCAACCAGTCAGTTGTGCCACCCAGGCACCCCAACACATTTCTTTCTTCTGATACACTTTCTCCATTTGAGTTCCAGGATCTCACCTCTCCTTGGTTTTCTCCTAATACACTGGCTATGTCTTAGTCTGTTTTTTTTTTTTTCTGTTTTTTCCTCATCTCCCTGACCTCTAAAAGCTAGTGTTACCCAAGGTTCAAATACTGGACTTTACCTTTTCTCTAACTATATTTACTTCCTTGGGGAATCTCATCTAGTCTCTTGACTTTAAATAACTGTTGTACACTGATGACTTATGTATTAGTTTTCAGGGCTTCTGTAATAAAGCACCATAAATTAGGTAGTTTAAACAACAGAAATTTATTCTCTCACAGCTCTTTGAGCTAGAAGCCTGAAATCAAAGTGTTGGCAGGGCCGTGCTCTACCTGAAGACTCTAGGGGAAAATCCGTTCTATGCCTTTCCCTTCACTTCAGTGTCGCTGGCAATCCTTGGTGTTCCTTGGCTTATAGATGCATCACTCAGTCTCTGTCCCTGTGTAACATGGCATTCTCCTTATATGTCTGTATCTTTTCTTCTTGTGAGGACACAAGTTGTTTAGATGAAGATTCCACTCTACTCCAGTATGACCTCATATTAACTACATCTGCAACGACGCTATTTTCAAATAAAGTCATATTCTGAGATTCCAGGAAGGACAGGAATTTCAGAGGAACACTGTTTACCTAGCACAACTTACAAATTATATTTCTAGCCTAATCTCTCCTATGAATGCCAAACATGTGTATCCAAATCCGCTTTCACAGTTCCTCCTCAAGTTGAAGAGATATTTCAAATTTAACATGTACAAGTCTGGACTGCCGTTCTGCCACCCTAAAGTTACTCTTTCTACAGTCTTTCCATCTCAGTTCATAGCAACTCCATCCTTCCAGGTACTCAGTCAAAAATCTTGAAGTAATTGTTTCTCCTTTCCTTGTTTCATATCCCACATTCAATGATTCAGCAAACTCTGGTGCTTTAAAAATGTATCCAGTATTCAATTTCCCCTGGCCACTTCCTTCTTCCAAATCTCATCAAACCAATCAAACCAGTTTCTTGTGATTACTTCTAACCTAGGCATCCTGTTTTTTTTTTTTCCCTTGTCTCTCTTGAGTCTATTCTCAAAACTGTGTATAGAATGATCACATTAAAACATAGTCTGATCACGTCATTCTCTGTCCAAAGCACATATTCCTGTGGCATCTCCTTTTACGCTGAGTACAACAAATGTCCTTTTACAAGACTATGAGAACGCTCTTCCATTTCCCTTTCTGACCAAACCCCCCAGCTACACTGGGCATCTTGCTATTCTTGATATGTATCAGGCACATTCTTGTCTCAGAGACTTTCTCCCTCAACCTAGACTCTGTTTCACAGTTATTCCCAAAGTTTGTACATCACCGACTTCAAGTCTTCATTTGAATGCCATCGTTTTCTGAGGCCTTCTGTGAATACTCTGTTTAAAATTTCATTGCCCCAAACTCTCAATCCCCCTTCCCAATTAATCACATTTTTCTCTTTAGCATATACTATCTACCAGAATTTATGCTCAAAATTTACAGAACTTACACTACCTATTTTACTTACCTCCGCTGTTGAGAGTGCAAGCATTAGGAACACTGGGGTGTTATGAGCTTTGTCATTGCCATACCCTTTGCCTTTTGGAAAGGGCCACACACTGACACCAGTCACTACTCACTGAATGAAAGAATGAATGGTGTCTATTAGCAAGGAATAGTAGGTAGTAGGAACACTTGAGGACTGTGTTTCAGAGAAGCAGGTTCTAGCCCCAGCTCTACCATAAATGTAAATCATTTGCTCATTAGTGAGTCTCTTAATCCCATGAAAGTTCTATTTCATGTCCCCTTATGTGGATCTAATCTGGGAAGCACTGAAATAGGCTATAGGACCACAGTCAGTCTAGCTAGTCTACAAATTACCTATATCTGTGGGAGACTTATAAAGGCTAATGTTAAACCACTAATAACCAAAGCCTCTATTTGCCATGGCCAAATGGATCTCTTTCTGAAATTCTACAAGTTTTTTTTTTGGAAGTGTTCAACAGTGATGAAGCATGAACAGTTTCTCTTAACAAATGTGTTCAAGTCTTAGGTTAACATTTCTAATGTATTGGAACTTACAGTTCTAGATTTAGTTTCGATCAGAAAGACAAAAGTGGAATTAAAAAGGGAAAGAAAAAACAATTGCCAGACTGCTCTTCTTTATCCTGAGAGACTACAAATGCCACAAACCCCTCACAAAGCTCTTCTATTACTTCTTTATCAGTTGGTAAATAGAGATAACTTTTAAAAACCTGTATTTCTCTACTCTCCTTAATTGCTTCCACTATTAGGATTTATCTTTCTGATATGGCAAAATGTTTTTTTTACAGAAACTACAATGTTTTGGAAAAGGGAAAAATATTACCCAAAGTATTCTATTAATGAATGTTTATGAGTTTCAGTTCTGGCAATTCAAAAGGCTCCTGAGATACCTATTCAGAGAGCTCAATTCAACAAGACAGACATTTAGGTTTATAATAAACCAGGTTATTTCATGCAAGATTTAGAACTTTCCTTTAATGTTAACTAATTTCCCCATTCTGAACTGATCACCATGAATTCATTTTATTCCCCATTCATAGCAAAATATCATTGAATAACATTCCTCTTCAGATCAACACTGTAAGAGGTTTTCAATTTCTTTCAATTTTAATTGTATTATGAAATACCAATTAACTGTGGGTAGAATTATACCATTCTAGTATAAGAGAGAGAAAAGCCATTTCCACAGGGTCAGACAAACACCCACTGATTGATCATAGAACTTCCTATCAGAACCTAAAATGAGGTCTGCTGATCAACCCCAGATACACTTCTGGTAAATGTGTTTTTGGGAATTACAGACAATATTTTCCAGGGGAGAAACTTAGCACAGTTCTTTTGCAATGCTATGTGAAGACAAGTATTGTGATAATGACAGGTTTAAAGATATTAGTCACTGATAGTAAGATTTTTAAGAATTTTTTTCCATAATATACTAGTGGCTTTTGACACTACAAAAAAGAAAGAAGAAAAATTAGGTCTCTGTGATCTATTATTTTTCTGTCTTTAGAAGATGAGTTAGAATCCTCTGTGAACTCTTTGACACAGCACAGCTCCTGCCTCAGTAGGTAAATCATCAGGACATACATATTCTTATTGCTCAGACAGATATTTAATTTCAAATAAATTCCATTACTGTTTGAAAACAAAAAGATTGCTTTTTTATATAAAATGACTTCCATTGGTTGCTGTCCCCTTCTTTATTTTTTGTAGCACTGAGGATTTAAGGCTACATGAAGGGCAACGAAATTTTGAAATCATGTGATGAGAAACCATCCTAAGACTAGCAGAAGAAGCTTTGGTAGGTCACAGAGATAGTGAAGAGTAGGGATTAATAAGACAACCACTACTTGAAGCAAATTTGGCGATGAGTTGGATATAACTGGCAATACAGGTGAGATATCTAGGAGGATTCTTGGTTCCTGGATTATAAATTTCGCTTGACAGAGATGATGAATAAGTGATAGATAGAAAAGGAGCATATCTAGAAGGGAGTCATATTTTATATATGCATGTATGAATGTATTTTGCACATACTGATTTGAAATTATTTTGAAAAACTAGAGTGGATATTGGCAGTTGACCAGATCTGGAGACAGCAGACATGGATCTGTGAGAAACATCACTACCGCATATCTGGTAAGCAAAACCTAAAACTGGGTGAGATTCTTGTCAATAAAAACATACATACACATACAACCCAACATGATAAAAGAAAACAAAACAAAACAAAGCAAGACAAAACAAAACAAAACAAAAACACAGAGGAAGGACTGAGGAGGACCTTGTAGTAAACCCTGGGAATTTCCAAGTACAGGTACCCAAAAGAGGTGACCCATCTCCATCTACTTCTGTGTAAAAAGCTTTGAGCTTGACTCAAAGTCTAAAGTCTCCAGCCCAAAGTCTTCAGTGACTTGAAATATCCACAAAATAAAGGCCCATATCACTTGTCTCTTTTGGTGAAGTAGCCAAGAAGTTCCTTGGCCCCATCTTTTCATCACCCATCTTTCGGGTAAGTGACTTTGCACTTCCGATTATATCACATACCCTCTGAGAGTAAACGCCATGTCTTGTGACATGATATATAGAGGTGATATGGGTAAAATGTTTACTTATCATAGACCCTAGTGTGTTTCGGCATTCATGTCTCTGTTGCCTTCTCTTGTTTCTATCACAGTAGCCCCCTTGTGGCCTTGCATGTATAGTTCCTATAAGCAATCCACATTTGTTAAATGAACAAACGCTTGAGTATATGAAATAATTCAATATAGATTAAGTTCCTATTATCCAAATAATGCTTCTCTGAGTATGCTTATAAAGGCCTTTCCAGCCTTGTGCTATGGTTCTTGTTAGGAGACTTTAAGAAAGCGGAAAAAGGAAAACGGAGAGATTTATATTCTTATCATTGCTTTCATCTCCGACAAGTCAGTTAACTACCTTAATTTTATTCTTCCCATTTCTAAATGAGGATCATGATACTTTCCATCCCTATTCATCAAATTATTGTATCTACTTAAGATAAAGTTATAAAAGGTATTTGAACATTTTCTATCCATATTTTAAATCATATGGGTTTCTTGTGGGCTGTGATCATATGAAAGGGTTCCATTGAGGACTTTAATCTTAAAATAATAGAATAAATTTTGTATTGGGATGAAAAGACATTTTTTTGTACAGAGATGCATGAAGAATATTGTAGGATAAGACAAAAATCAATGAATTAATAATGTAAGAAAAATCTAAATAGTTGTGCTAGATATTTTTCTTTTGCGATCTCCTCTGTCTCTTCCCTGTTCTGAATTGCAGGAGGTTTACCTCAATGGGCTTTCTTGCCTTTAGACCTCTGGTTGAGTCTGGCCAGTGGGAAGCCAATGGTAGATCACTGGAGAACAAGAACACAGTAAATTTGGGACTTTTATCCCATGTCTTTTCCTTCATGGTTTCAGTTTTGCTGTGTCTCTCTTTTGAAAGAGGCAGTTCTTGCTGTGATGCATTTTTCCTACAGCTACCCTCTGATTGTAGTTATTGTTTCCTAATCTTGCTTCTTGAGGTTTAGGGATGGTACCCCTGCTTCAATCTTTTCATCTCTTAATTGCTTTTTTCTTTTTTTTCACATATTCATAACCATTCTATTCTCTCCACCCTTCTGTGGTTCAGTGGGCAACTTTTGGCCAGCACTGTAATTGACGCAATGTCAAAGTAAGGTTGTTTTGTTTGTTTGTTTGTTTCTTTGCCTATAAACACACAACAATCATACAACTGCCATTCCTCTTATACACACACATTCATAAAACATAGCTATTGTAACAATTCTATAATTAAAAGAGACAACGTGGGAAAAGGTAGATTATTCTAGAAATATATGTCCTGGAAAATAGTCATTATCTTCAGATAGTCAGAAATCTGCCACTTTGAGAAAAATAAGAAGAGTTGTTACTTTTGTCCTTAACTATTAGTTAATAAACCGTATCTTTTTAACAAGATAGATATCATTTTTTAAATGTTTATTTATTTTTTGAGAGAAAGAGACAGAGGGAGAGCAGGGGAGGGGCAGAGAGAGAGGGAGACACAGAATCCAAAGCAGGCTCTAGCTCCGAGCTGTCAGCACAGAACCTGATGTGAGGCTCAAACCCACAAACTGCGAGATCATGACCTGATCCGAAGTTGGACACTTAACCGACTGGACCATCCAGGCACCCCAACAAAATAGGTATCATTTTTGATGGGAAGTACAATCTTCTAAAAAATAAAGAAGTAAAAAATTCACTTGACCTCCTCAGAGTTGGTGAGTTCATTCTCCCTGGAAGTATTTCAAGAGCATCTAAGTATCTATTTCTAGAATTGAGAGTCTTATTTTGGTGGGAGATTGGACAAAATCATCACGAAGTATTTTTGGACTTCATGATTCTATGAAGAACTCACATGGCTAATCCAAACAGCAGAAGTAATAATTAGGGATATGTGTAATTGTGCTTATAAAATGGGCACCTTATATATATATCATATAGGGGAATATTTAAAACATGAGTTCACAATCTGGCTATTATTATGTATTTGAGAACTGTTCTCAAAGTAAGTCTGAACAATTTGAACAATTTTCACTATCCTGTTATTTATGTTTCTGTGGCTAAAATTCCAGAGATACAGTACAAATACCCCTGTGTGTAACTGAGATGTTCATTTTCATCCCAAATGTTAGGCCTCACATAGATTTATTCATGATTTTCTTGCTGCTTTCACTGAGGTTCAGAGTGTTTTCTCCTTCCTTCTCTGATACAACAAGTCCTATTTTCTGCATACCTACTCCTATGAAAACCACAATATTTCATATGTAATCAGAATGTGGATGTGCCTCACTTTAGGAAATGGGCATATTTTTTAATATAATTTATTGTCAAATTGGCTTCCATACAACACCTAGTGCTCATCCCAACAAGTGCCCTGTTCAATGCCCATAACCTGCTTTCCCCTCTCCCCCCACCCTTACCATCAACCCTCATTTTGTTCTCTGTATTTAAGAGTCTCTTATGGTTTGCCTCTCTGTTTGTAATTATTTTTTCCCATTACCTTCCCCCATAGTCTTCTGTTAAATTTCTCGAGATCCACATATGAGTGAAAATATATGATATTTTTCTCTGACTTATTTCACTTAGCATAATACCTTCCAGTTCCATCCACGTTGCTGCAAATGGCACGATTTCATTCTTTCTCGGTGCCAAGTAGTATTCCATTGTATCTATAAACCACATTTTCTTTATCCATTCATCAGTTGATGGACATTTAGGCTCTTTCCATAATTTGGCTATTGTTGAAAGTGCTGCTATAAACATTAGGGTACATGTACCCCTATGCATAGCACTCCTATATCCTTTGGATAAATTCCTAGTAGTGCTATTGCTGGGTCATAGGGTAGTTCTATTTTTAATTTTTTGATTAAAAAAAATCTGTTTTCTAGAAAACACTGTTTTCGAGAGCAGCTGCACCAGTTTGCATTCCCACCAACATTACAAGAGGGTTCCCATTTCTCCACATCCGTGCCAACATCTATAGTTTTCTGATTTGTTCATTCTAGCCACTCTGACCGGTGTTAGGTCAGTATGGCTTTGATTGTGGAAATGAGCATATTTTGAAAAGAAAGTGTGAGATACAATTTACCTCAATTAAATGTTATTTGAAAATGATGGAGAAAGTACATGATACTGAAAGTATATATTTAAAAAATGACTTAATTTAAATATAATTTTGATTGTGGAAAAAGTATCCTTTTTACATTTCTCCTATCTTTATTCAATTTGATATGGAGTTCTGTTAAAGAGAATATATATATATATATATATATATATATATATATATATATATATTCGCATATATGTATGTGTATATATGTGTGTGTGTATATATATATATATATATACATATATATATATATACACATACATACATAATAGTTAGAGTAGATTTACAACTCATTGTCACTTTCTTTCTATTCCTATAATTGCCGTTATAGTTTACTCATACTGCTGTGCAGCTGTAGATTTGTGTGCTTTATAGAAATTCTAGAAATCTAACTGCATCCCAGGACTACCCTCTGAATGTTTATAAACATTAAGTCACCAATGAATGTACTAAGAAAACCAAGTAACCAAAGAACCTTGGTGGTAGTGTTACATAAAGTTAAACAGGTGCACAAATTCGTGGACCTTTTTTATTTCAGACCCAAAGCAAGAAGGACAGTAGAATATTTGTTCTGCCTTCAATGCCTTTAAGATTCTGGGTGAAATAGTCTTCATCAAATGTCCTTCCAGAATTAATTTTTTAAACTCTTTTGTATTTTTTAAACTCATTGTATATCAATTCATGGACAGCTTGCTCAGTTAGGTACTATTGGAAGTAATTTAACATCTTCAAGACATGTAACTGCTCCAGTGATCTCACTTATACTCAAAGAAACTTCTTCCTAGAAACCTTCCATAAATTGCCCAACCTTCTACAGCAAACTAGAGGGGAACCAGGTCTTCAGTGTTTCTAGAGCTTGTTGCATTGGGATACATATGCAAACATTGGAGTTAGAGGAGAATGATGTGACTTTTGGTAAACCTTCTTTTTCTTAAACATCTTTATTGAGGTATATTTAGACATAAAATTCACAGCATTCAAGTGGACAGTTCAATAATATTGGCATGTATGCGAGGAGTATCACTATAAATCAGTTTTAGAATATTTTCCTCACCCCAATATGATTCCCCATGTCAATTTACAGGTAATTACTATCCCACGTCCAGACCCAAGCAACCACTAGTCTACTTTCCAGTCTATAAAATTTTTGGCAAGACTTTTAATTTCTTTGACCTTCAGTTTATTCAACACTGAAGTACGTTTAGTGATATGATACTATGAATAGCAAAGTAAATAATGTTTGATATGATAAAAGCACAAAAATTATTTTAGAAGTTGTAGTAACATTAATATATTCATTGGCATTCTGAAGAAGACACAGGAAATTACAAGGAACTGAGATCACATGCCTATGTTGTCATTAAGATCAAGGCCAGAGTTCAAATTCAAATCAATCCATTCCCTCACTGCACTTTACCAGCTAAAGCCAAGTGGACTGTGAGATCTTTTCATATTTCCCAGCTTCTGCTTCACCCCCAGTGTGTTCCAAATGCTATCTTTGACATTGGGCCTCAGGAAGTGATGAATCAGTTGAATCCTCATATTTTGGCCTGAGAACACCTGTTAATGGAGCCAATTAAGGCAAAGGATGACAGAGATTTGGAGGAGATGCTGACACTTGTCCAGAAGGAGCTGTGCTGAGATTGCCCATTGAAGTCCTAAATAAACCACCAAACAGCTGTCGAAGGGTAAGGATTTTGAAGGTCTTGGCCCAAGCCAGACTTTAGTAGCAGTAATGAAGTCGATGCCTTTGGATCCTGTGGTTGAAGAAACGTGTCCTCCTGGATATGGAGACATCATGGCAAAGGACTGCTACTGTAGCCTTACATTCTGAGAAGAATCTACTAAAAATATCTATTCTCTATATTCAAAGAACCTCTGCATTCCACACAAGCCAGGGGAGAGGGATAAGGGGAGCCTGGAGTGTTGATATGCTCATTTCAGCCAGAATAACTAATAACATGTTTGAAATCCAGTAGCCCTTCACTGCTTTGGAAGTAGGACTGGGGGCACCTTGAATTTTTTTTCTCCACATTGATTAATTGGAGCCAACTCAAGGTATGTACAAGTTTCCAAGTTTTCAACATTAATCACATAAATGAACTGAAAATAATTAGTTCATGGTGACTTTCTGACTTATAATAATAAGCCCCAACTTAAATATACTTAGTCCAGACAGCTAAATATAACACGGAAAAAATGGAAACAAACAATTCAAAACCTCCAGGCATTTTTTTTTCCTGTGTAGCTCTCCTAATAATTAACAGAGGATTCTGTTTAATTGGCACACTTGATTAAATGACAAAAGTGGAGTGTCACCTAAAACATTAACACACAAGGCAGAGAAACTTTGGAAGGGGAATTAATAAGGAAAAGTGAGGCTTCGAAAGTACTTGGTAATACTATTTCTAATTCTTAACTTTTGTGCTCTCACCCCCAATCTAAATATTATCTCTTCCTGGGGCGCCTGGGTGGCTCAATCGGTTAAGCGTCCGACTTTGGCTCTGGTCATGATCTCGCAGTTGGTAGGTTCCAGCCCCTGCGTCAGGTTCTGTGCTGACAGCTCAGAGCATGGAGCCTGTTTCAGATTCTGTGTCTCCCTCTCTATCTGACCCTCCCCCATTCATGCTCTGTCTCTATCTCAAAAATAAACATTAAAAAATAAAAATTAAATATTATTTCTTCCTTTCTTGTTGTTGTTATATTTCCCTGATGTGAAATATTATCAAGCTCCTAAGAATTTTACCTCACACCCACAATCACAACCATGTCTACCAGCACACAACTTTGGATTATAAAAATACTGTCATGACTTCTTTTTGTTGACAATTGTAAATATTTCATTTGACTACTGATACTGTTTTGCACTGTAAATTTAAGTGTAAAGAATTTTATATAGTAAATGCTACCCTTAAAAAATAACCTATAGTCACTTGAACTTTTTAAAACTTGCTCCCAAAAACTATAATGTCCTTCTAGCTGCATGTGTGCTTCTGAAACGAGAGTTGGCTTGTTTGCTTTAGAAATGTGAGGAAAGGGAGATCAAACCAAGAACACATAACCTGGATAAGTCCAGTTAAATGAAGACAATAGGGCTTCACCAAGGAATCCCAAAGAGAATGTTCAAAGTTCTTTCTTTCTTTTTTTTTTTAGTGTTTATTTTTGAGACAGCGACAGAGTGTGAGTGGGGGAGGGGCAGAGAGAGAGGGAGACACAGAATCTGAAGCAGGGTCCAGGCTCTGAGCTGTCAACACAGAAGCTGATGCGAGGCTCGAACTCACAGACTGTGAGATCATGACCGGAGCAGAAGTCAGATGCTTAACTGACTGAGCCACCCAGGTGCCCCAATAGTTATTTCTTTATTAAATGTTTATGTATTTGTTTTGAGAGGTGGGGGGGAGAGGGACAAGGAAAGGGAGAGAGAGATTCCCAGGCAGGCTCTGTGCAACTAGCACAGAGCCTGATATGGAGCTCAATCTCTACAAACTGCCAGGTCATGACCTGAGCTGAAGTCAAGAGTTGGACTCCTAACCAATTGAGTCCCCCAGGTGCCCCAAGAATATTCATAGTTCTATCAGGAATCCTGTCTATAATGAAAATGAATAACTGACTTCACTACCCTGAATTTGGTCAAATGCAAACAGTAGGACTGATTCTTGAAACAATCAATATCAGTTTTGAAATTGTTTAATCTTAAGACACCTCTCCACTCAAACACGGGAAACAATAATTCCATGGCAGCCTGTTTTGCTCAGACAACAGAGGGTTTCCATCTTTCAGATCAGACATTTCAGTGTGTATTTAACAGGTCATAAGTATATTCCCATGTCTCAGTTTCTCTCTCTCTCTCTCTCTCTCTCTCTCTCTCTCTCTCTCTCTCTCTCTCTTCTCTCTTTTCAATAAGATACCATCCATTCTCATGGTCACAGTCAACTTGTATGTTTGCCTGTTATGATAAGATCCTCAGGTTAGAGTTTGTACTCAGGTGTTGTCTTATAATTCAAACTGGCGCCTACATGTTTTCAGTGTCAGTAAACATTAATGCCTCTGGTATCCAACTTACTACAATTCCTTTTAAAGTAGCTCTTTCTCCAAATAGCCAGGCTTTTACAGAACTCCCTGGGGAGCAGTACCTTTTGTCCCTTGAATTCCTTCTCAGTTCCTTCTTCCTTCTTCCCTTGTTACTGCCCTTACATCTCATCTGGTTTTCTGATATGGCCTCTTATAAGGTTCCTTGTCTCCAGGCCACTTCTCTACTTCCATATTGTCACCAGGCTAATTTCCCTTTAATGTACTATGTTCATTTATGTGTTCTTTATTCATTTATTTGTTCATTGACTTCCTCTCTCCTTTGTTGAGCATCAATTATGTGCCTGATTTTATGATGCAAGCTAGTTCATTGAGGTCATTTCTAATTAAAGTCATTTACTGGTTATTTAAAATTTTATAGTTGGGGGCTCCTGGTGGCTCAGTCAGTTAAGCATTCAACTTTGGCTCAGGTCATGATTTCATGGTTTATGGGTTCAAGCCCCATGTTGGGCTCAAAGCTGACAGCTTGGAGCCTGGATCTTGGTTCAGATTCTGTCTCCCTCTCTCTGTCCCTCCCCACTTGTTTGTTCTTTCTCTCTCTCTCAAAAATAAGTAAACATTTAAAAAATAATAAAAATAAAAATAAAATTTTATACTTGATCTTCACCTGCAATTTTCACTTTTTTTTGCTGATAGTTTCTCACATCATCTCCCCTCCATGGAGAGGAGTGTTCTAAAAATGTCCCTCCTTTGAATGGTTTAAATGAGCAACTTTTCCTATCCAAATATTTTGTATTATTTCCAGAACAATGTGCATTACATTTTTTTTCAATTTCCCATTATCCTAGTCTTTCATTATGCCTGGAACAAGTTTTACCTTCTCTCCCTTATTTATCCACTCAAGAATCATTTATAGTATCTTTCTCAGATCTCCTTGTAGTTTCTCTCATCCACTTTTGCCATTTATAGCTGTGTATCTATTCTATTCCATTTGTCTATGTGTCTGTTTTGTACCAATACCATCCTGTCTTGATGATTACAGCTTTGTAGTAGAGGCTAAAGTCTTGGATTGTGATGCCTCCCGCTTTGGTCTTCTTCTTCAATATTACTTTGGCTATTTGGGGTCTTTTGTGATTCCATAAAAATTTTAGGATTGCTTGTTCTAGCTTCAAGAAGAATGCTGGTGCAATTTTGATTGGGATTGCATTGAATGTGTAGATAGCTTTGGGTAGTATTGACATTTTAACAATATTTATTCTTCCAATCCATGAGCATGAAATGTATTTCCCTTTCTTGGTATCTTCTTCAATTTCCTTCATAAGCTTTCTATAGTTTTCAGCATACAGATCTTTTACATCTTTGGTTAGCTTTATTCCTAGGTATTTTATGATTCTTGGTGCAATTGTGAATGGGATCAGTTTATTTATTTGTCTTTCTGTTGCTTCATTATTAGTGTATAAGAATGCAACTGGTTTCTGTACATTAATTTTGTATCCTGAGACTTTGCTGAATTCATGTATCAGTTCTAGCAGAGTTTTGGTGGAGTCTGTTGGGTTTTCCATGTATAATATCATGTCATCTACAAAAAGTGAAAGCTTGACTTCATCTTTGCCAATTTTGATGCCTTTGATTTCCTTCTGTTGTCTGATTGCTGATGCTAGAACTTCCAACACTATGTTAAACAACAGCGGTGAGATTGGACATTCCTGTT
The DNA here is from genome assembly GCF_018350175.1 of Felis catus. Classification (NCBI taxonomy): domain Eukaryota; kingdom Metazoa; phylum Chordata; class Mammalia; order Carnivora; family Felidae; genus Felis; species Felis catus. The sequence continues at coordinate 61,176,848 of NC_058379.1, read as the reverse complement.
GTGTTTCTGATCTCAGGGGGAAAGCTCCCAGTTTTTCCCCATTGAGGATGATATTAGCTGTGGACATTTCCAGAATTGGACCCACAAAAGTATGGCCAACTAATCTTTGACAAAGCAGGAAAGAATATCCAATGGAAAAAAGACAGTCTCTTTAACAAATGGTGCTGGGAGAACTGGACAGCAACATGCAGAAGGTTGAAACTAGACCACTTTCTCACACCATTCACAAAAATAAACTCAAAATGGATAAAGGACCTAAATGTGAGACAGGAAACCATCAAAACCTTAGAGGAGAAAGCAGGAAAAAACCTCTCTGACCTCAGCTGCAGCAATTTCTTACTTGACACATCTCCAAAGGCAAGGGAATTAAAAGCAAAAATGAACTATTGGGACCTCATGAAGATAAAAACTTCTGCACTTCAAAGGAAACAATCAGCAAAACTAAAAGAAAACCAACAGAATGGGAAAATATATTTGCAAATGACATATCAGACAAAGGGCTAATATCCAAAATCTATAAAGAACTCACCAAACTCCACACCCAAAAACAAATAATCCAGTGAAGAAATGGGAAGAAAACATGAATAGACAGTTCTCTAAAGGAGACATCCAGATGGCCAACAGACCATGAAACTATGCTCAACATCACTCCTCATCAGGGAAATACAAATCAAAACCACACTGAGATACCACCTTATGCCAGTCAGAGTGGCTAAAATGAACAAATCGGGAGACTATGGATGATGGAGAGGATGTGGAGAAACAGGAACCCTCTTGCACTGTTGGTGGGAATGCAAACTGGTGCAGCCGCTCTGGAAAACAGTGTGGAGGTTCCTCAAAAAAATTAAAAATAGACCTACCCTATGACCCAGCAATAGCACTGCTAGGAATTTACCCAAGGGATACAGGAGTGCTGGTGCATAGGGGCACTTGTACCCCAATGTTTATAACAGTACTCTCAACAATAGCCAAATGATGGAAAGAGCCTAAAGGTTCACCAACTGATGAATGGATAAAGACGATGTGGTTTATAGACACAATGGAATACTACTTGGCAATAAGAAAGAATGAAATATGGCCTCTTGTAGCAATGTGGATGGAACTGGAGAGTGTTATGCTAAGTGAAATAAGTCATACAGAGAAAGACAGATACCGTATGGTTTCACTCTTAGGTGGATCCTGAGAAACTTAACAGAAGACCATGGGGGAGGGGAATGGAAAAAAAAAAGAGGTTAGAGAGGGAGGGAGCCAAAACGTAAGAGACTCTTAAAAACTGAGAACAAACTGAGGGTTGATAGGGGGGTGGGAGGGAGGCGAGGGTTGGTGATGGGTATTGAGGAGGGCACCTGTTGGGATGAGCACTGGGTGTTGTATGGAAACCAAGTTGACAATAAATTTCATATTAAAAAAATAAAGCTGTGTATCTTTTCAATATGAGTAAGGTAAACTGTATTACAAATTATAATTTCTTGGGGACCAGAGAATATATGTTTCATGCCATTTTCCCTTCTGCAGTGTAAAAATATCATGTGCCTTACTCAGTATTAAATATAGAAGTGCTTCATGCATCCATTCGTTCTATTGTCTTTCCCATCTCTCTGGTCTGTATCATTTTCATCAAAGTGTGCCACCTCTATCCCCTGACCATTAGTGGTTCTTCATATATTTTAAAGACTATATATGCCCAGGAATTTTTTTTTAAGTTTACAAACTACTGGTCAAAATTTTCCCCCATTACTAGATAATCACATATTTCCTTAACTCCCTCTCCTTGTAGTGTTCTTAGTTTTGTGTGTGTGTCCGCGCACGGTTTGTAGGTGTTTAAGCTTTTTAAACGTATTATCATTCTGTCAATGACTACTTTCTGCTTGTACATATTACACTAGACTGGATATTTGGTGACAATGAGTAAGAGTTAGATTTAAGCAATGACATTAGGTGGCTGAATGTCTTGGTTAAATGTAAACAGTGAAGGAATCTTAGGAGCTTCAGACAGGAGCAACAGCAATGACTTTGATTTCAATTTCTCTTGTACTCTTTAGTTGTCTTTTAGTGGGCTCTGTGGCCTTCTGAATTCAGTGATCCACCTTGCCTTCTCTTTGCCATCTCTTTCCTGTTTTCCACTCACCAGCACTTTGGCTCACACCATCCATTTGTCTTAATTGTTTTCTTTGTTTAATTCTACCTTCCCTTACAATTTGAGAAAAACAAAACTACCATGCAAATCCACATTGGAGACATAAAAAAGAAAATAACTTGAGGAATGAGGACAAGTAAGGAGAATTAAATCTGAAGAAAAGCAAAGTGAATTTTCATTTCACTATCCTGAATCCCTGAAAGGGATTGTTTTACCTAGAGAATTGTTTTCTGATATCAGGCACTTACCTCAAGCCATTCACATCTCTATTACAATGTTCCCTGACTGGTTAATTGTTACTTGTCATTGAGCCAAAACAAGGAGAAGGCAAAATAACCTGGGAAACTACAGAGTAAGGCTGCCAATAGAGACTTTAAACAAAACAAAGGGAAAAATCCAAATGCTAGGCATTCAATCTAAAAAAGCATCTGTCAAGCAAAGCTAGAGATGTGCCCAATTTTATCTATTTATCACTTAATATTCCCATTTGTGTACTTTGCCCTTTTTCCCTGTTAGCTACATTCACGTTTTATTCCAAAATAGTGTTTTCAATCTAAACTCTCCCACCCTCAGAAACAAAATGATAATTGAAATAACATAATAAATGCATCGTCTTTTCCATTTCGCCATCTTAAATTTTTTCCTTGCATTCCAGACATTAAGGAACCAAATTACATTTTTGCATATTATTTCAAAACAAGTGCAATCACAATAACCATTTATTTCTCAGCATTTTCATTTCTTTTTTAATGAACTTTCCCTGAGGACATTCTCACAATTGAGTATTTATTTATTATAAGCAACAAAAGAAATCTTGATTGTTCCAGCTGTGACAGAGAAACTTACTTTGATAAGCATACAGTAGATGAAACGAGTAATAGTAATAATGATAAGCATTTCAGTACTCTGGAATCTAAAGAAACAAAACGACACAAAGAGGCATTGGGTTAAGATATTCTCTTTCCCATCGTTCTGTGAAATATTTTTAGTTCTGTTCCTCGGGATCAAATGAAATTTCTGTTTTAAAGTACCAAGTCTCCATAAATTACGTTTTTTTTCCTACAAAAAATGAAGCCTCTACTGGTGAAAAATACCGTAACAAGAGCTTTGAAAAACAAAGTTCTATCATGTGAATATTTAATAGCAGTAGTAACATTTGTAGCAGGTAAATCATCTTTATTCATAGACCCATTTTAGTTCATAAAACTGTTCACCTACTTGTATACAGATGTTTAGTATTCATCGTTTCATTCATTCATTGACTTATATATTATGCTTCATTTCATGCTTTTTGAGGGACAAGGATTTGTCATTGTTTAAATCTAAAAGTAAATTGAATGACTTTATTCCTCATTTACTAATTGATGCCTTGGGATTGAGCAATATCAACTGGGAACCATTCGTTATAGCCATTCTACTAGATTCCAGAAAGGTAAGCAACAATGTTAGTAATTACTAAATACAAGTTCAGAATGGAGGAAAAATGATACTTTCCCACTACTTTGCTCACATCCTTTGGACTCCTGGAAACATACAACATAAAAGTGGATTATACTTCTCCACTTTTAGTGTGCACATGTAGAAAAGAGAAGTCAAAATGCCATATGAAAGTCATTCATTGCTATGAAAATATATATTATTCATTGCTCGTAATGATTTTTTTCCCTTCTAATTCTCCTTCACCTTATAGAAACCTCAGTTAGCTTTTTAAGCAAGAACACAACTAGAGGAAAGCCTCCATAAATGCTCTCTGGATAAGGGAGAGAATAATTAACCAACTACCTAACTTATTAAGTACAAAAAGTACAGACAGGCACTGGCAGTTCTGTTCTTCTTTTAAGGAAAACAGAGAAACTGGATTGCAGTAGAGATAACAGAGGTATAATTCATCATTGTGGAAGTATAAGGTGTTTTAAAACATAGTTTCATTTTGTGGGATTACGTGTAATGGAGATCTTGGTGTATGATATAAATTAAGTTTGAAAGCCATCAGGTCTTCTTTAACTAAGGAAATACAGAGTGATGTAAAAATCATTAACGTAAAAAATAAAAATAAAGTAAAATAAATAAAAAATTATTTACAGGTCAATGGAAGAGTTCAATGTGAAAGACAAAATCATAGCATTCTTAAAAGATGACACTATCTCTATAAGCTCACCAAAAAACAAATTTTTTTCTAGAATTACCCCAAAAGATACCATCAAGAAAAGATAAAGTTAGCTGCATTACAATAGAGAAGTTTCATCTAAAATCAAAAACAACAACAACAAAAAAACTGTAAAGAGAGTAAATAAACAGGCTTCCAACTGGGAGACTTTTGTAACACACAAAACTGACCACGTGTGACTATTCAAACATATGAAGAACTCCTAGAAGACAACTCAACAGAAATTGTCAGTGAGTCTTGGACAGACACTCGTAGAAGAGGAAACTGAAAAGACCAAAAAACATATACATATGCTTCACCCAATCAGTATCAAGGAAATGCAGATGTAAACCCACCAAAATGGCCAAAAGAAGTCTTACAATATCAAGTATTTGCAAGGATGTAAATTGATGGACTCATCATCAACATCTAGATGTTTCCCTAGATATTGACTTGCATGAGTGTGACCAGAGAAAGAAAGGTGCAGGGTTATTCAAAACAGGAATATTTTTAATAGTGGCAAACACTGGAAACAATCCATATGCACATCAATTGTATGATAAAATATATTTACAGTTGTCAGCATAACTGAATCTAAAAACACACAATATCGGACAACGAAGCATGGTCTAGGAGAGTGTATATTGTATAATTAAAGTGATGTCAAGTTCAGAAAGTGGTCAAATGGAACAATACCTCATTTTGGGATACAAACAGGGTGAAAACACTGAAGAAAAAGATAGACTTATCAACAAAAATTCAGCCCAGCATGTTCTCTCCTGGGGAAGGAACAGGATATAATTGGAGAAGGGTACAGAGGAGCAATTAAGCTACTCACAATATTCTATTTCTAAATGAGTGATGAATGCACAAGGATTTTCTTTGATTCTTATCTTTAAAATGGCAGACATATGTCTTATTTACTCTTCTGTAAGCAGAATTAATGAGAGCAAAACCAAAAATGAGTAGAATTATCAGGTGAAACAGGAAGTAGCTATGGGATATCTGGACAGAGGTCTCAAAGACTACCATGTAATAGTCCTTAATAATCACTGTTTTTCTCAGCAAGACATAGAGAGATCCTCAAAAATATAACCTATCGTTGTAGCCATTTCACCTACTGTCATGCCATTCATATCCACTTGGATCACTTTCCCCATTTCTATGTGCCTTTTGCTCCCCCCCTTACAATTTTTTTTTTAATTTTGCTTCCAATGGTTCACACCTGTGATACTATTTGCAAGCTGTTTGATGCTCACACCAAGGGAGAGCCACTTTACCTGAAAGTGGGAAGTGTCCCCATCTCCAAAGCCTTAGCTAATGACTGACTGGAGCTGGGTTATAGAAGCTCAGTTCCCCTGCCTTCACACAGGGTATGCTATGAAACATATTTGAAACTCTGGAGAGCCCCCTGTGATGAAGCTTTGATGAAGTTTTACCACTACTGGGCTTCTTTTCATTCTCTCACTCTCTCAGAGAGCCCTTGTACACTAACCTTCCTCTCAAAGTCTGTATCCAAATTCCAACTCATGTGATGTTGCTGACATGCCACAATTCACTTATATTTTCTGTTTTCTTAAAAGACCATTATTTGAGTTGTAGTCTAATATATGGTTGACTTTGGTCTTGACAAGAACTACTTTCTGGGATAAATCTAGAACAATGACAATTTTTATTCCTATTCTCTGAATGATGGTTTATGTGGACTTAATATACTTATAGACAGAAATACTTGAAATAACAGTTCCATAATAACACTTTCAAGTCTGATAAGAGATAAGACCTGTGTCAGGGGGCACTTGGGTAGCTCAGTGGTTAAGCACCTGACTCTTGATTATTGCTCAGGTCATGATCTCATGGTTTGTGAGATCAAGCCCCACATTGGGCCCTGTGCTGACAGTGCAGAGCCTGCTTGGGATTCTCTCTCTCTCTGCCCCTCCCCCCTCAAAATAAATAAACTTAAAAAAGTAAAGTCATTCAGATCTTCTGAATCAATATTCCCCTTCTTAGAGAGATATAGGACCTAGTAACATTAGTAAGAATGGAAAAAAGAAAATCCTCCTGGGTTTACATTGACACTGATGTTTACTCATGATGAATATTTTATAAATACAACAAGCTTAATCAAGTTTATTGTATTAGTTTGCTAGGGCTACCATAACAAAGTCTCACAGGTTAAGTGACTTAAATAACAGATATTTATTGTCTCACTGGAAATCCAAAATAAGATGTCAGACAGGATCCTTCTGAAGGCTGTGAGGGAAAGATCCCTTGTAGACCTTTTTTCCTGGCTTGTAGATGGCTATCTTCTCCTTATGTCTCTTCACAATGTCTCTGTGTCTGCATTTCCCTTTTATATAGGGGCACAAGTCATATTATATTAGGGCCTACCCTAATGACCTCATTTTTACTTGATTTCCTCTGCAAAGACCCTATTCAAAATAAGATCACATTCTGAGGTACTAAGAGTTAGAACTTCAAAATCTGAATTTTTGGAAGGACACATTTCAACCTATAACAAATATTACTACTAACTAAAAATATTATAATATTTTAAAGTTAATGCAATTCTCTGAGTTTTTTCATTTTATTGTTTTTAGTTCCATGCATAAGGCTGAGTTTAGGGAGATTCAGTGGTATACCCTGTTTATGAGAGAGAGCAAGTGCTAGGGCAGGTGTCAAACTCTGACATTTGACGAGTGACTAAGATCAGCAATCGCATTGCCTCTCAAAATCAAAAGGTTGTATATTTTTAATGAATCCAAGAATTTCTGTCCTGAGACAATTTAGTCTGCCCTCAGTTGAAACCTTTGAGAAAGAGGATAGATATATTTTAACTGGAAACTTTGTTCATAGTCATGACCAGCTAGTGCTTCTTTGTTTCCTTCCCACTTTTATACTTAATAGAAATGATTCTCACCCTATCTCACCACTAACACCATTCTCACACTCCATATGAGGATATGTAGGTTTATATGAATAGCCCTGGATGATGAAAGACAAACATTTTACTACACATATGAGACTGGCTGTCTATCATTGTTTCTAGGGAAGGTGTATGATATTGCAGAAATTGACACAAACTATGCCCACTCTGATTATTACCTTAGACAAAATTATGGCTCAACAAATTTTGTCGCTTACTTTTGGTTTTGTTTAAAATTAAAAAGCCTTAACTTTTAATGCCTATTTTTTTCTTATATGTAGATTTTTTTTCCTGTGAAACTTCAGAATTAAAGGTTAAAACTCCCTATCTGTGAAACCTTGGCTCTCTTTCCACCTTGCTTCATTCAAATACAAATTAAGTGGGAGCAGCTGGGTGGCTCAGTCAGTTAAGTGTATGACTCTTGGCTTCGGCTCAGGTCACAATCCCAAGGTTTGTGGGATCGAGCCCTGCTTGGGCTCTGTGCTGAAAGCATGGAACCTGCTTTGGATTCTCTCTCTCCCTCTCTCTGTCCCTCCCCTGCTCTCTCTCGCTGTCAAAATAAATAAACATTTAAAAACACAAATTGAGGGGAAGATATTTGGCAATGTTCCCCTTGCAAGATCTCAAAACTCATAATTCTGTTCCCAGAGGAGTGATATTTACTCATACGCCTTCTGCAGTCAGGAGCAGTAGGTGCCCATTTTGCTATTACAAGGCCTAAAAAGAAGAAACACCTGGGCACCACAAGTATTTATACATCTGTACCCTTGTTTCTGCTTTCTCTTCTGACTTCTGGCAAAAGGAAACCAGGGGTGACTAGCTGGGACACAGAGGCTTTTAAAAATCAACAGTGAGTGTATGGTCAGTTATTTGGACGGCTTACATGCAGTTATTCTAGGAGGAGGGGGGATTGATGAAATGACCTTTTGAGGATGATTCCAAGTGTATGACTCAATAATCACACTTATCAACCTGTTCTAGTTGTCAAGCACAAAATGGGAGTGGGAAGGGCAGTCTATTATTAGCCACAGGCTTCTGATTAATCTTTTAAGCTAAGGGAGCTTGTGTCTCAGCCAAGATGTGAAGCTGTCTCCTGAGGTGAGGCCATTAACATGCCAGGAATGAGAGAAGGTTATCATTAAGGAGGCATTAGACCCTTATGACCATAGTGAAGGCAAGAATGGCTGGCTGGCTGGCCAGGCAAAGCTGGTTAAGAGCTAACACAAGGTCACTGTAAGCAATGCCAAGCCATATGTTCGAATTGAGGATAACTACACAGCAACTCTTTTGTCACCCTCTAGAGAATTCTACTCAGCAAATGAATGAGAAGGTAGTTCTATAAGAGTGATAAGAACTATGAACGGTACTGTGCATTTCAATATTGTGTGTATGTATGTATACACAAATGTGTGGTCACATGCTTTGTGCGTGTGTGTGTGTGTGTGTATTCTGGCCAATATCTGTAAACACAAGAGATAATCTCTGGCCTTAAAAATACATTAGCAAAGGAAATCATATATTTTCTTACAAAAACTATGTGCTTTCTCAAATTATACTTCTTCCTATAAAATAGACATCAGAACCTAAAATTTACAAATGTTCACATGTGTTGTGCATCTTAGATATCTATCAAAGTGTTGCCTTCCATTGGTCTTAGAGAATAATTCATCATTTAAAGGGTAAAGAATCTGATGTCAATTAATCATTCAAAATAAAAGTATAAAAAGAAGTTGACTGAATTAGTTTAGAAAGATAAATGCATCTGCTAAATGTGGATTACTTTCCCACTTACGCTTCTTTCCTCCTGATCAACATAGAATGCTATAGCTATTGATATGGAAAGGATGAGTGACCTGGTAATAATAATCAAAATAAACATTTAAAAATCTTGAGTATTAATGAGTTCTTGGCTGGCTAGCATGTGGCTTTGGTCAAGAATCTCAGTTTCCTTGTATGTAAAATGGGGATGATAATGACCTTCTATTTAGTTGCCATTAACAAAGACTTGCAAGTAACAAACAATGCATGTGAAGGTGTCTTGGAATCTAGAGTAGAGAGTGCATATTGCTGTTGATGTTGTGTTTGTTGTCATTATTGCTAACATGAGGGTATGTTAGTACCTAAATGTCTACCGTTCTCTGTCCCAGGTGTAGTAAATGGCAGGCACATAGTAGATGTAATGAATACTGAGTTGTTTAATGAACTAGAGTATATTGATATCGTTATATATGATATTTTCCTTTATGTAGCATGAAACTACCAATATAATGTTTATATATAAATTAATATAGCTGTAAATAAATATATTCCAGGGGTACCTGGGTGGCTCAGTCGGTTGAGCATCCGACCTGACTCAGGTCATGATCTCGCGGCCCATGATTTCAAGCCCTGCTTAGGGCTCTGTAATGACAGCTCAGAGCCCGGAGCCTGTTTCAGGTTCTGTTTCTCCCTCTCTCTCTGCCCCTCCCTGCTCATGCTCTCTCTCTCTGTCAAAAATAAATAAACATTTAAAAACTAAATATATATATTCCATACACATGTGTGATTTTCAAAATTGAACACATATAGCTTCACCTTTTTAAAATTTATCTTGTAGTTATTATCTTTCGTTCAAGCCAGAGCTTGACATCATGTCAGACATCTATTCATCCATCTATGCACTCACCCCACAAACCAAAAAGCAGATCTGGGAATTAATGTACCTGAGTTCACATCCTCATTCAATCACTTACCCCCTATAAAAGTCTATTTTCTTATCTCTAACAAGAACAGTAGAAATCAGTAGTGACATTAGTGCTGGGAGAATGAAAAGACATCGTGTGTATAAAAGGACTTTCCAAAGAACCGAGCTCATAATGGTCAACAAGAAGTTCTCTGTTAGTAATGATTAAGCACATCCTTTATTCAGTGCCAATATGTGTTGGTGTCTCTCCATTGACTTGCAATACAAAGGAGAACAAGACATAGTCCCTGCTTCCAGGAAGGTGCACTTGAGAGCCTCTGGCGGAAGGTCACATAACAGCAGAATGCAGCATTCTGGACTTGACCTCACCCAACGTGCTACACATACCTAACTTCTGAGAGTGAGGTCTAAACCTGCATTTTAAAACACTTCAGTTGTTCTTATGTGCAATAAGTTTAGCTATAGGATTTGACTTAGCAAGTTTTGTTTATAATGCAGAGATGGAGAGGACTGTTTATTTGTTATCCTGGTGCCTCAATACGGCATCTCAAACCATGTAGTCTCCTGCTTCAGAATGATGTACCCTTCCAAACACATACCTACGATCCATTTGGGTTAAAAGTCTATGCAGCCTTCCCATCTGAAGAGATAAGAACTAAAGTTTACAAATGTATATACATGGTTTGAATATCTTAGATATCCATAAAAGTCTCATTTTCCATCACTCTTATAAAATAATTCATAATTTACAGAGTAAAGAATCTGATGTCAAAGAACCATTCAAAGTCCTCTCATCTCTTTGTGCCTGAATAAAATTTAAATTTCCTTGATCCCACTCTCTGTCACCTGTCCCACCATGACAAAAACTTCTTCAACTCTTTGTAAGACTTGGCCTCAGTGGGAGTACCAATAGAGGAAGAAATCAGTGGAAGAGGAAAAAACCACAGAAGTAGGACACTGAGCCTTCAGTCATCCATGTGATTTGCCTTTTTACATGAGCCAAACTGTAAAACCACAGAGAGCTGCCCCACCAGTTTCAAGGAATGGATTAATTTACCCTTAGTCTTTGGCCCTGTGATGGAAAAATCACTGTTTCTGCAGTGACTGCAACAGAAAGACGGGACAGGCACGAAAAGACAAAAGAGTGTAAAAACCAGTTTGACACTGCAAGGTTGTTAAATTCAGAAAACAAACTTTAGTAGTGTGTACCAGGAGTTGCATTTATCATTTTGCTCTTTTTATTTCTAATATTTACTCACTTTACTTACCCTCAGTGCAAATATATATTAAAAATTTACAAGTGTATGCACTAAAATTTATTAGTATTATACATTAATAAATATTAAGAATCAAGATAAATTATAAGCGTTCTTATGCATTCTGATTCATGTACCTTAAAATATAAACATATACATGGATATATAAAAATATTATAGCTTGCATGAATCAAAACAACCCAGGACTTGCCAATTTATCTTATTATTTAATATTCATTAATACATACTTCATTCCTGTAAATGCTGGGAGCTAGCTGATTGTTGTATCATTGGAGGGCACTGGAGTCAGTTCCATAACCAGAAAGCAAAGAGTGTGACATTTATTCATTGGACTCTGAAATGGATCTGTAGCATTAGGGAATGAAATGCTGGCCATGGTGCCCAGAGGTGTAAAAAACAAAAACTGAACAGCAGACACAGTGGCTTAGGATGATGGTGCCAGCTTTTTTTTCCCATTACCTGTGATCTGACATCAAGGTTAAGTAAATCCTCTTTTTAAACCCTGGACCGCCATTCAGTGACTTCTTTCTATCCTAAGCCCCAGCCACTCTGTTTTGTCTGTTTTCTCTTGTAAAGGGAAATTGATCTGATAAATGTGTTCACACTTATTTAATATGAGATTTGTTTCAGTATGATTTGCATTCTAATGAAGAGAGGGGGGAGAGGGCAACCCTTAACAGAGAAAAATAAAACATTAATAGCAGGACTGCCAGGCCTGGAATAGAGGCAGGCTGGGAGGCCACTGTGTTAATGAGAATAAGCTCATACCAGGTAAAACACAGTGCAATGCCCAAGTAGAGGCCTGCCTGTAGGAAGGGGCAATCTCCTCTCCACTGCTCTCCTACTATCTATCTATCTATCTATCTATCTATCTATCTATCTATCTATTATATGTACTATATGTGTGTGAGGGAAATACCATAACAAATAGCTGTATGAGAAAGTCTTTCTGTTTCCAGGTGACATAGAGATTGAAGTTAGATGAGAACTAGTTAAGATTCCCAGTCTGGGGAAAGCACGGAATTCCTCATCATCCCACCTTTATGCTAACAAATATAGTAGCACTCAACAAGGGTTTTTGCTAGTTGGACAAGCTGGAGTTAATCCATAAATCAAATCAAGTTAGACACTGTGGACTGACTGCCGGGCCTTATTTCCTCACTTTTATTCCTTGTGTTTTTATTCTCTCAGGGCCTGATTTTTGCATTTCTGAGCTTACTACAATAAAAGGACATCATAATATCTTTTCTTCCTAAATGTGTGCTTCTGATCCAGAATATGCCTTTAAAAATAATGTCTGATGTCTAAGTCCTTACACTTTAAAATCTTGAAATCATCAAGTAAAACAATGATAATGCTGGTGATGCTGCTGATGGTAATGATGATGAAATATAATATGTATTCAGAGTTTACGAGTCAGGGAGTGTGATAAGAATTTGATGTGTATTATCTGTGTTAATCCTCACAGTACCTCTACAGAGTCCATAGTATGGTTATATCCATTTTATAATCTAGTTAATATCATAATTATGGTAATGACCCCCATATTTTTATTTATAGGTGAATGCTTATGAACATGCTTCCATTGTCATTATCTCTTTAGATCTTCACCACATGTCTACGTCTCTATAAAATTGGTAATTTAGGGGGAAGAGAGGGATTTGCTCTTGGCTCCCTTTAGTTTCAGGAACAGTGACAATCCCTAACTCCTTTACACAAGAACATTTTGGAGCCTCCAAAGACACTAGTTAATTGTCCCTATATAATTTCCATTTCTCCATCAAATTCCATTGCATTGTTAGCCCCACAATTGGGAAACAGCATGATATGGTAGCAAGAGTATTTGCATCTGAACACATGGTATAAAGTCAGCTTCTGTGTCTAATGAGGAAGGAATTAACTCAGAACTTGTCTGTAAACTAAAGCTTCTTGCCTTTCTACATCTTGGAAGTATCATATATAATATTTCAAAGCATTTTGTAACCCTAAAGCTTTTTTTTGCACAATTTTATACTGTATAGAATATATGACGTGGATTTGGTATATACATATGTTGCAAGGTAAGAGCATATCTGTATATCTAGCAATAGGCACCCTATAAGATATGGATATTTGTATATTGTCAAAATATAAATAGACACTAAATTCTATACTTAAAATGACAGCTGCTTAGCAGTAACTATCTTGTCATACAAGAATCCCATATAGGCATGTCTCAGGAGACAACCAACTCTTCTTTGCTTGATACTCTGAGTATCATATTAGTCGTGTAACTAATATATAAAAGCCCAGTGCTTCTTCATTTTTCTGTGAAAACGAATTATATAAGTGAAACGTATAATATAGAATATGAGTATAAATGTCCACCATATTTCACCAGGTAAATGGAGAACAGTCCTGTGTTCTAAATTATCAATACTAGCACCCGCTGTGATATGTAAACAGATGCTATACCTACAACTTTTTGCTTATAATTTACTTGTTTTCCCACTTCTTTTTTACCAAGATATTTTAAAGCATGATCCATCAAGGTATTCTGCCTTGTCTGGTAAAACACCATTGTACATTGTATTCTAATGATATTATATTCAAAGGTATTCTAATTATAGTAAATGAAAGAAAAGATTTACACACAGTTGTGAGCATTAAGTGCAAGATTTGACAATATTTAGGACTCAAAAGCCTAAGGTATTTAATGAATAAGAAAACAAGAAGTCAGATAAAGTGTGCAGCATATGAGTTGAGACATGAAAAAGGAAGCAAAAAAAGAGTGCTTTATCTACTGCCCCCAACTGAGTGTCCTGCTGACCTAGTGTTGACATAATATAACCTAATTTAAAATCACATGTGTGAACGAATAGGTAAAGCATGATTAAAAGTTAAAGGACAATGAGGTTATTAGATGGGAGAGAAAAGCAATTACATTTGCAATATTCACCAAGCCAAGGAAAGCACATTACTTTCCTCCTTAGGATTGGTTGATGGACTTACAAAGAGCTTGTAAAGCTGAAGGGCAGGACTCACAATGCAATTTAAAGTCTTTGTGATTAACAATTTTTAACTTTATTGACCTTTGTAACAATAATCATGCTTTCTCTCCAAGGGAAGTTCTTTCTATTTGTGAAATACTTCCCTCTCAATAGACTAGAGGAACTGAGTACCTGTTATTGAATCTTAGTATAACTGAGGAATGTAGGAGGCTAGGGAGATTAAAGCAAGTGGCTTCTCTCCTTAACCCATTTTTTGGGGGCAGTGAGATCTGAACTACTGTATTTCTTTACATCACAAAGCACACTCACATAAGGAGAAAAACGGCATTTAAAAATCTTTGTCTTAAGGCCCAACATGGTTGCTGTATTTACTCACATTATATGCGTGCACATTTGCAAAGCTTTTGCCTTCACACCCTTCTCAATTGTATTGTCTCAAAACTTAAGCACTTCCATTTCTCCCCTAGCTTAACCTCTGCTAAAACAATAAACTAAACTCAGGAAACTGCCTTGGCACATATTGTTTTATTTGGTGTTCCTGAAGGTCATGAGCATTCTGCGCTCTCCTTAACCGATTAGACAGATCATATGCACAATTAATCTCTCCTAATCCCTCCCCTCAGTTAGACCATAGGAGAAAATGCACATCCAACAAGGATAATGCTTTTGTACATCTGAGGCTTCTTTCATCTGAGGATCTCAAAGTCCTTGTTACACATGTCAAAAGCTCCCTATCACTCTTTCGAAATGGGTATTACAAGATTAATTTGCAGAAGGGCAAAGGCAGGCACGGAAATGTTAAGAGACTTTCCAAAGAGCATATACTAAGGATACACAGCAATAACACCCTCGAGTTTGGGGTTCATATGCCCTGGGGGGATAGAGGACATTTCAATATACGGGAGGTTTATCTTTTAGGAAATGAGGTCTCACTAAACAGAAAATGGATTTCTTTATGTTATCATAGGTCATAGGGTTGAATAAAAGGCCTCAGACTTGATACCTTCCTTTCTCTTTTCTTTTAGTCTCACGGGTTTAAAATTGAGAGAGGCAAGGCTGTTTTCACTGTCTGTAAAGTACTTGTATGTGGGAGTGCAGAGTGAGTCTGGTTGCAAGCATATGTCCTTGGACTTGCACTTTTATTCAGAGGACTGAAAGGTCTGATGGAGGTCCTTGGAACAAGACAAACTAACATCAATAAAAATAACAAACACAGATAATTCTAAGACTCTTTTGAAGTCATATGTTTGAGACTCAGAACTCGTGTTTCCTTTGAAAGAAACCATTTTTATAAGGAGGTTATTCCTAGTCCAATCTGATAAACTTACTATACCAGTGATGAGGTCGAACTACTATGTATCTATCACTAATGTGATTAACATTTATAAATTATTGCAGCTGTGGTTGTTTCATAGAAAACATTTTTTGTTATTGTTTTTATTTTTAATTGAAGTATAGTTGACACGCAAAGTTACGTTAATTTCAGGCGTACGGCATAGTGATCCCAAACTCTGTATGTTATACTACCCTCGCCACAAGTGTAGATACCATCTGCCACCATACAGTGCTATTACAATACCATTGACTATACTCCCTATTCCATTCATCTCAATGACTTTAACATTCCATGACTGGAAGCCTGGACTTCCCACTCCCCTTCATCCATTTTGCCCATCCCCTGAAATCCCTCTTCTCTGGCAACTATCAGTTTGTTCTCTTTATTTATGGATTTGTTTCTGCTTTTGTTTGTCTGTTTCTTTTGTTTTTTAGAGCCCACATGTAAATGCAATCATATAGCATTTGTCTTTCTCCATCTGACTTATTTCACTTGGCATAATACCCTCTAGGTCCATCTGTGTTGTTGTAAATGGCAAAATCTCATTCTTTTTTATCAGTGGACATTCGAGTTGCTTCCATATTTGGCTATTGTAAATAATACTGCAATAAACATATAGTGCGTGCACCTTTTTGATCTCACGAAAAAATAACATTTTAGTACCTAACGTTTCTAAAATATTATCTTTACCAAAGGTCCGTGGTCAAGGGGACTGTGACCAAAGAACAGGAGTGAGCACTCTCCTGTCTACCTCAAAAGACCTTCTTTGTGAGAGAAGGGCAATGACTATGTCTAGTTCTGAGCCAGTGACTCCAGCGTTGGTAGGGAGGGTAGAGCCCTATAGAGCTTTTTCTTATGTGACTGTAGAGATGTCATTTCTGGAAAGGAATCTTGTCTAGGCCTTAAAAGGTCAGGGTGTGGAACAATTCCTCCCATGCTAAAGATGACCTTGCCACCTAGACTCAAGGTTTCACTGGGACAGGAGAGAGTTTAGGACAGATACTGCCTTTCTCTACCCAACCCTTACATTCTCATATGGAGAGCATGGAAAGGAGTTTTCAATAAATATTAGCTCTTGTAAAGTCATATCTCTCTGTACACTGCTTTTCCAGCTGTAGCATTCAATATCCACCAAGGACTTCCATTTTACACTCTTCCCAGTTTGCTTATAACCAAGCAAACCAAGTTTACTCTAAAAGTAGTATAAGCTGCTAAAGTTAGAGCCTGACCCTGAACTCTAGTTAGAATATGGGGCCCCTGGGACCTTGTTAAGCCTATCCAGCCCTTCTTCCTGTGATTGAATTCTCTATTTCAGCTCCTATGTGTTTTCTACCACACTGAATCATCTGGAACAAACGGAGCCTGAGGTACACCTTAGCTAGGTACAACTTTTGAATACTGTGCTCTGTGCTACCTAATTGCTATCTAGAACAACATCTACTTGTTGGGCCAGTTTATTCTCTCCTTATCCTCTTTCCTAACAGCCATGCTGATTGAAACTCACCATACTATGCCATGAGCTCATCAGGTGTTGTGCACGTCTATGGTATTTGCTGACTGCAGGCACTTAAAAATCTTTCTTAGGGTTAGGGTATGTTTTCTGGCCAGGGTGGGAAGGGTCGAAGGGCAGCCACAGACTTTTCTCACAGAAGCGTGGGGGAACAGAGGAAAAAAAAAGGTACACTTTATCAAGCACATAAGTATGTAATGGTTAATGATGGTTGTGGTAAAGAAAAATCTATGAAGAAAATTTAAAGATATTAGGAGACTGTATCACTGAAGAACTGAGCTGAGGTATCTTTAGAGTTGAAGGAATAATAGAAATGAGTCAGTGGATAAACCAGGAGTTAACTTTTCTACCTTTTTTCATGTTCTTCTGTCATCATTGCTCTTTGTAGAGATGATATTCAGGTTATTAAATGTCAAATTCTAAAATTTTGCAAATACATCCCCTCCCCCACCCCGCTGAAGATTTGACTGGTCATGTTTTGTTTGACAGGAAACCTGCCGAGCCAGAACTGAAGATGTACACTATGAGAATCAGAGCACTTGTTATAACAGAGTTTATTAATTCACTCTCCTTCTTGGCAGTTTTAAAAAAATATTACTTTGATTGTTTTCAGATTATCATAACCTAATGCAAAACATGTCACAATCATTACCTGAGTTTCAACTATATGTATATCATCCATCAACTCATCCATCCCCTGTCTAAAAGTCTTATCACCATAAATTACATTTGAAAACCTAAAGTAGATGTTATTCATCCCTATTATTATTGAACAACAGGGGATGCACATGTTTTTTAAATCAAAATCCTCACTCTATATTCACTAATGCCTTTCAATATCTTATGGGATATTCAATTGGCAAATTAGTAATGAAGTTTTTCTAAGAGAAATGATGCCCTTAAAAAAATAATTTCAACACAAACCATTTTGCAGAGGATAAGCATCTCAATAATGGTCTGATGATCCCTGCACAGCTGGGGGGAGAATCTCTGCCTTTCAATCTATTCATTTTGACTCCTATGTGTGTTTGGAAATACAGCATTATTATTCTACCCACTGAATTTATCAAAATGCAGCTTTACACATTTTTAAGGTTACTTGTAAGTCTTCTCCAAGGTCATTCCCCATCTCTTCTCTTTTCATGTTCTCCCTCTCTGACCACCAAGGACCATGGTCCTACTGAGGCACAGTTGCATCATCTCTAATGACATTAACTGCTGTCATTGACATCCTCACCAATAAAAGCAACCCCCTACCAAATGCTACTTCAGTATAAAACAGGGAAATAAATACTGCAAGAGACATTTCATCTAGTTAGGAAGTTTAACCTTTAACACTAAGGTTCACGGGAGGCTTGGAATTCTACCAATACACTTAGACAAATGTTAATATGTGACCTTCAAATTTCGTCACCACTGTTAAACTTGTACATCTTTTTCTTAAGACTGCCTTTGATTACTTCCCCTTGTTTATCACATTGTTTATTATTGATATGAACACCAAAGTATTTAGTCTAATTTTTGATTTAATGTGTGTTCTCGAGTGCCAAATGTGCTTTCTGTTTAGAGTTTGCATGTGCCCTGCTCCATCTGTGACGATAATGCCTACCTGATTGACTAAAAGGGCAACAGAGTCCATCCTGTCTTTTATGGTTGCTAACACTGCTACTCTGATGAGATGGGCTACCTCCATAGGCTCACCGTATCCCAAGTAAAACCGCTTCACCACCATTAAGTTAAAATAAAAGAGTAGCAGGCAAATACAAAGTGTATAAAAGCTCTAAAATTTTATAGGTGGACATTTATATAATTTATTAATTGAATTTTATTTTATGTCATATGGCTTTTGATGTGGAAAAGGTTTTTCTCTCTATTTAATTTATTTGTATGCAATAATCCAGAACCCAGAACATTGAAGTGATTTACCATGCACAGTCCCTAGTATGAAGATTACTGATTTTGTAACAAATGTTCTATCACAAACTGCTTTTATGACAAATTTGAATTGATTTTAAAAGCAATTCCATAGTTATTGTCATGTATTTTACTGCTATCTAGTTAAAAATATCCAAGTAATGAAAAATAATTTCAGAAAGAAATAAAACAAAATATAGATGAGAAATAAATATTTTAAATAAAAATCATACAAAACGCTACTGCCAAGCCACTATTTCTTAAGTTATAGTCTTGGAGACTGGAATACCTTCTGTTGATTTTCTAGTACATTCAGTGGTGATGATAATCATAGTGACCTTTTATTGATGGCTTACCATACCCAGACTGTGTTGTCAAAGCTGCATGTGTGTGAATGTGTCTTATCTTCATGACAATTATTACATGGGACAGATTCAGTAACTACCCAATGGTATAAATGAAGAGACCCATTTACAGAAACGTTAGTATTGAACTTAGTCTCAGAGTTAGGAAGTATTAAACCAGGCTTTTAATCTCTTTACCATACTAGCTTTTATGAATAAATTAGCAAAGTTAAATATCCACAGTTTCTTCTCCCAAATCCAAACTCATGTTTTTAATTAAAATCTATCATAAGTGAATTATTTTATTCTTATATTAAGTATAAGTTTCCCCCCAAATATAATATTCATAATCTGTTTTAACAGACTAAATATATATCTTCCAATAAGTTTGTTTCAGAAAATGTTCATGGATATTATTTTTGCCAAGCTCTTTGATGACAGAGGAGGTCTTTTGACCTTCATATGTGAGTCACCTCTTGGCTAGATGTCGTATGTGAGAAACTTAACTCTTCCTTCCTTTAGGAGCTGGTTGCTCATGATAGAAAAGAGAAATCTGAATCAAGCCCCAGCACAGAGAGAGGTGATTTTACCAAGTCTTTACACTTGGTAAGAAGTGTAAGAAACACAGAATCCTATTATAGAGACACACTAGTTTAAGACCAACTCAGTCAGTGCTGAAGTCAGTCCCAAAGCTTACCCAATGGAACCAGAATGCAAAGGGTTTTAACCAAGATTTCTTCATTATTCCTGGGGTACTGCTTCATGATGGCAAGTGCTGGGTGTCATTGTAGGTAAACCGTTTGAAAAAGATTGTTTAAAGCTGTAAGCCACTTCATTACATTGTTGACAATATATATCTTTAGGATTTTTTTAACTGCCTTAATATTATTAAAATTAAAACTTGTAGCCGTGCATAAAATTTCTATTGATTGTATCTCAACACATATTCAAAAGAGCTGTATCTCATCAAACTTACATGAAAGGTCCTGGCCTGGTAAGACTTTTAGACTGAATTATAGGCAATTATTCTTTTGCAAGTTGAAAATAAGTGGAGAGTTGAAAATTTCCTGTGGTTTAATCTAATAGGTTAAATGATCCTAAACTAGCTCTGGTGATGATGAAAGATTGATACCAAAGGCACATGTTAAGAGTTTGAACAAAATTGTTTCAGGTTTTAAGATGAAGGAAAAAGTATAATTCTCAACTACATATTTTATAATATGTGAATTTAAATACAGCTGGTAAAGTAAATGAACAAATTAGTTTTTATTATTAGATTGTTACTATTTTTTCAAGTTGGCTTAATTTTTAAAATTTCTTTATTGAGAAAATGTAGGACTGGTTTATATTCAGAGTAATCGCCAATTTTCTTATAATTAGGTATGTATTGTATTTTGTTCTTTGAAGGTACGTGTAGAATTGTGTCATTATCTTTTAGATTCCGTTATTTCATTGGCAGATGTTTAGATATTATGACTTAATTTTACATAGCATGAATCATTTCCATCTACAGGAACAAGTCTTCTGTCAGTTAAACATATTTGTTCTCCATAATATTTGCAACTATTTTTTCTTTTCTTTTTTTTCTTTTTTCTTTCTTTTTTGTTTTTGTTCTTCTCTTCAGGAATACCATTTTCACAAGATGATAAGATGATTTCCACTGGCATCCTCACATCTTTTCTTTCTTTCTTTCTTTCTTTCTTTCTTTCTTTCTTTCTTTCATCTTTCTGTTTTTAAGTCTGTGACTTGAGTATCCATAAGCCTGTGATCCACATCATTTATTTGGTTTTCCACCATTTCAGTTCTGAATGTGAGCACTCAGTGTACTTTTTCACCATCTGTACCATGATTATGCACTCATGTTCATTCTTCTCTCAAGTCAGCCACTGCCTTTGTTGTGAGCCCATTCTTCTATCATCCCATTTTCAGCTTATATTTATTTAGGAACAAAGCAGTTGATATCTGTACATTTCTTTTATTCCCTAATATAATGGTTATTCCTAGCCATTTAACAGCTCTACGATATTCTTATTTTCTTATTTTAATATAAGATTTTTTTTCTACTCTGTGTAAGGGGAAGAGAGAGTTCTAGTGTGGTTCTGGAATGTGCTACAGTGAGTGGCCAATTTTTAAATACTCCTGTTGCCTTTAAATTTCTGTGTGAGGAGGCTTATCTTTCTTGAAGTTCTCTGCTTCTGTTGGACTACATGGGTGAAATGTTTCCTACTAGTGTACTTCCAGGCTTTCTCATAGCTTGCCCTTCACCAGGCTTCAGAGGCTATTAATCAACATGGACACGGAAAAGGTGAAAGAGTATATGGGGCGAAGGAGTTTCCCAACAGGACCCATGTCCCTAGGGTCCACACAGACCATTAGCTCTTGCTTGCCCCATAACTTTCAGTACTAATGTCCACTTATACACTTATTCAGGAATGGTTCTTGTGCCTGCCCCACCATTTTCCTTTTATTTGGTTCCATCACATGACACATGCCAGGAATCGGATGCAGCGTTGGTAAATATCTTTCCCCACTCTATCCTTTTTGGTAATCTGGGTAAGGTTCTAGGGGAAGAGTTTGGAGGTTTGCTAGTAATCCTGTTTTTTCAGAACATCCAGATATTTTTATGACTTGAGAAATGGTAAAGTAGATTGCTTGAGGGATTACAATCCATTTCCCCCCCACAAAGCTGGAGATAGCTTGCTACCTATAAGTAGTCACACCAAGAAAGATAAACTTTCTTAAATTTGGTACATCTTACATATAAAAATGTAAAGCTGTCATCTTATATTAAAGGCAAACCCTCCCAGGAAGATTTTATTCTTACCTGCAATTGGCAACTTCATTTTCATACTGCAGAGAGGTATCAGGGTGGTAACTAGAGACCAAGTTTTCCAGATTATAGCATATACCCCTGGAGGACTGGCGGGCTGGCTGGGAGGGTGACATCTGTCACAGAAAGAAGCCCAAACACCTAGAATGGATTCTTGTCTTAGTATCAACTACTGTCCAGTCAGAAGCCATTTCTTCCTTGTTCTTTATAAAATGATGGTGTGCATTTTCCTATTTTAGAAACACCTGTTAAATTATTTTCTTAATGCAATTCTCAATTTTGTAATGTAACACAATATGACTGGTGGGATGTTGTTCATGTTTTGCCTCAACATGAAATTTTAGTAGCTGAAAAAAATAAAAATTAGGTGTCAAAATAGGCTTTTTCCGAGTCCCTTAAACGCTGACACAAAGGAGATCTGTCAGAATTCTGGGAGTAGGAAAGGTTGGGTATTTTCTAAGCATTTCAGAAGTACAAGCATCCTGAAATTGGCACTCAGTAAACACACAAACAACAGCAGAAGACACTAATAAAACTAATTACTTGTTATGAATCATATGGCTTGATTTATTTGCACACATACTATGTGTCTAGGCTCTACAGGGATAAGGATGTGGTAGACACTACAGGAATAAAAAGAAAATATAAAGGATGTTTTCTTCCCTCCAAAGCTTATGATACAATTAGTAAAATAAAATATTTATTTGGATTAACTAGTAAATAATGGAGTTCCCTGGAAGGGTACTTGTATATGGTAAACACTAAATAAGTATTTTTTAAATTAGACTTTTGTAAGTGATTCTACATCACTATGCTACATGCAGAAAAACACTATGTGAATATATTATTTCTATTATTATCTTAAACGTCAAGGAAGAGAGTTGTGTAGATTGATATATTCAGAAAAAGACATCATATGAAAATATTATCTGAACAGAGACTTGAAAACAAAGTAAAATAACGATATCAAAGCTAAACTAATGTGTTGGAAAAAATGGAATATGCTATTAAAAGACTAGAATACAAGCTCTTTAACTTACTAGCTGGTGTACTATTATTGATTAATTTAGCTCTCTATGATAACACAGTTTCCTTATCTGTTAAAAGGTGACCATAATAATGCCCAGGTCATTGGATTCTTGTGAACATGTTTTTCATGAAAATGCTTGGAAGACCAAAAAAAAAAATCAAGAAGTATTTCCTTAATCTGTGTTGTCAATCCACAAGGGGTGTGTGTGTGTGTGTGTGTGTGTGTGTGTGTGTGTGTAAAAACATAGACACCAAGGAGGAAATAAACAGTCATACTCATATATAAAGAAGTAAAGAGTCACCATTCTGGATTCAGTAGCATGAATATCTCCGAAGAAAGAATTCTGGTCAATGGAAAATGTGAGCAGACATGGAGATGTTATGGGGAGGACAGTTTCATAGAGGAAAGGGGAGTTGATCTTGTGGGTACAGGTAAGATTGATCTCTCTGGATGTGTTCTATCCCATCCTGGAAGTTCTTTCTCACCCACCAAATCCCCATAAGAAATACTCTTACGGTGACCTGTCCTTCTTGAACCTTAACTTATATCTTCCCACTTCCCCCCTGGCAGGTGTTCTGTAAGACATTTGCTTTTCAGAATGTTGTTAGGACGCTCTGCTCCTTCTTACATGTTTCTTGTGTGGGCATCCTTCCCTAAACTTGAATAATAAGCCTTAGTCCATAGTATCTTAGTCCATGGCAGTAGAGGTCAGCTTGGGTGTGTGCTGTGAAGGAATAGGAGATGATGGTTGAACTTGGAGGGTAAATGAGCATATCTTTCTCATGTGTCTGACACACATATAGATCTGCTTTTTTTTGTTTAAACTGAAACCATGCATGAAATCAAGCAGGTAGAGAGTCCTAAAGAGAAAAGAGACAGGGATTATTCTGTAGACATAAAAGACCAAAAAACAAAAAACAAAAAAGAATCAGCCCCTGCTGCCCTGCAGGCCCTGAAGACGAAGGGGAAAGTGGTGGGAGAATTCTCTAAAGCCTTTACTTATTACTTATTCTTGTCTTCCTCTATGCCTTTATAGGAGTTGGCTCAATCCATCTTTTCCATTCCTTCCTGTCAAAAACATTATTTTCATTTCTTCACTTCATTCTCTTCTCTTTGTCCCAGGGCTTTCAATCTTAAATTCATTTAAAACTTAAAAAAAAAAAAGTTAAACTACTTGGGTTTTTCAGTATCTCTGGCATTTTAGTCTTGCTTTTGGCATTGCTTTTTCTTGGAATATTTCATAAGAGAGCCAGCATGTGAAGTTATTTGAACCTGACTTGTAATCTGCCATAAAAAAATTGAAATGGAGTTACATATGGCAAGATCCAGTGGTAATGGACATATAACCTTAGTCTCATGTGGGTGAAGCGCTCCCTAGGCTTTAGGATGCAGGGAAAATCCTGTCCTCAAACCTGATTAAAGACTAGATACCAGGGACAGAGACTAGAGGCTGCCATAGAGCTTTCCCAAATTACTCTTTTCTTTTCTCTAAATTTCATGGCACTCCTTTTTTTTTTTTTTTTTACTTCTCTTAGTACCCTATTGCTATGTAGGTGTTCATGGATTTCTGTACTCCTCTGCCACCCACCCCACCCTCAACCCAACCCAGATGGCACCCTTTTTAAAGACAGGGGATTTGACACCCAGATTTGTTACCCTCAGTGCATTTCACACATTGTCTGTCACCCAGTAGGTTCAAACATTCTTTAAATGAATGGATGAGTAACAGTAATTCTAGTACAACCAGGTTAGGAATCAATGAAAGGTGAGGGGAAAATGCTCGAGCAGCAGGGAAATATGTACTGCCTCCTCCCAGAGGATACCTCCTTCTCT
The DNA here is from genome assembly GCF_018350175.1 of Felis catus. Taxonomy (NCBI): domain Eukaryota; kingdom Metazoa; phylum Chordata; class Mammalia; order Carnivora; family Felidae; genus Felis; species Felis catus. The sequence continues at coordinate 61,151,892 of NC_058379.1, read as the reverse complement.
TCTACTTGTAACTACAGCATCAGCAGTTTATTTCAGTTCAGGAAACACTTATTATGACAAGCTCTCTGGTAGGTTATGGGGAAACAAAAGAAAGCAAAATATGGTTCTTTCCAGAAGGCAGTTATAATCTCCACAGTGCAACAGAAAAGGATATACACAGAACAAGTGTAGTATAATCCATGCATTGGAGAGACTTCTGAACCATCTTCAGTAACACAGAGAGGCATGGTCCATCTCTGGGTGAATGGTCAGAGAAGGACCCCTAGAACCAGATTTTAAGGATGAGTATAAATTTTTTAGGTCCAAGAATACAAAGATTTATTCTATGATGACCAATAGGAAGTACATGTGTGCCTGTGTATGAGTGTGTATACGTCTGTATGTGAGCATGTGTGAGTGTGCCTGACTAGGCAGGTACCTGTGTGAGACATATGTTTCCATGCATGTGTACGAGTGTGTGTGTGTGAGTGTGTGTACATGAGAGCATATGTGCACATATGTTTGTGTGTGTCATTATGGGAGGGGATGGTTGCAGTGATGGGCAGGGGATTGCACTAGAGACTGGGCAGACTGTGGGGTTGGTAAGTTCATTTCTCACCATTAGTTCTCACTTCTAGAAATGGTCTAAGGAAGGCCACAGAAGAGGTGATGCTAAACGGGAAATCAGGAAGCACAAGCATTAATTTCAATTCTCTTACATGAAATTAGTGACATCAGAAACCTTTGTATTCCAATCTGTTCAATGAAGGTGTACAGCTAGACAATGGCAAACTGATGGCTGAAGCCAAGGACTAATGCAGTGTTTCCCTTTGTGGTCAGAGTAGAGACCAACATCTGTGAAAACCTAAAGTGGCATGACCTGGCTGGTGGGAGCACGTGGGCTAGAATGAGAGACTTGGCCAAGCACGGCTCACATTCTGTAATTCTGGCTGTCATGCTACATCTCATGTGGAGATGGCAAAGAAAGTTTGACTAGAAAAGGGTCTACAATTCCTGATATTTGTTGGGGGAGTTTAAAGAGAAAAATTAAAGTATGAAATAAACCCAAAACAGCTTTTATGAAAAGAGAATTGATTAAAATTTCTTCCAAGAGACCAGATCATACTCTGCCTCTCTCTTATTAATAATATAACTATTATCTTTGATTTGGATAGAGGAAGGAAATCATTCAATGAAAATTTTAGGAGCCAAAATTTTAGGAGCATTTTAGGAGCCAAATTCTTAGAGAAACATTTGAGGGGTTGCAGATGGGAAAAGAAAAATCATGGGGGGACATGCCAATCATCTTCAAATTCTTTAATGGGCTTCAAAATGAAGGAAGAACATCAGTGTTATCTCAGAATCTGGAAAACAGAACTGGTACAGGTAATTTTTTGGACAGTCTCTCCTGCTAGACTCTGGGCCCCATTTTTTGCTATGGTCCAAGGATTGGCACAGCACCCATGCAGAGAGGGTGTCACCAATGATATTCAGAGTCAGCAAAGTAGATGGTATGGAGAGACTGAGACTTCATTAAACATACAGGAGAAAAAGGCTTTAGACTCAAACAAATCCGATTTTGAGTGTATTTTTTTCACTTAATAGCTGTGGCCTTGAGAACATTGCTGTACCTCTTTGAGGTTCCTCATCCTCAAAATGAGAATAATGCTTATCACTTGTGAGTACAAAGATTAAATGCAATGATATATGTTAGGTTTTACTTATTTTGACAAAAATAGGTACCCGTTGAAAGGGTTGCTGTTATGATCATCTTATTTGAGCTTTCCCCGAACACTTTCATAGAGTAATGAGAAAACTGAGGGTCCTGGGGACTGAGAAATTTGCCTAAAATTGCACAAGTAGTAAATGATGGGGTGGGAATTCATATCCTCACCTGTCTCATAATACAACTGTGCCTATACAGGACCCCATGCTGACTCTCAGCTAGGGAAATACTTACACTGGCAAATAAGTCAAAAGACTATGTGTTACTCTCATGGCCAGACAGGACAACATGTTGTTCTTGTCACTCTACTCAATGTAATAGATACCCTAGGATTTGTCTGACCTGGTATCTGTACCACAAGCTCCTGATTCAACTTTAACTCTCTATTTGTGGAGGTGCAAAACTGGGATTTGGTCATGACTCCTTTTTTCTTTTTTCCTTTTATCCAACTGAATGCGAGGACAGAACATGGAGGCTGACAGGGCTTGATTCAAAGGGAATCTCAAAACTCCTTGGCCACCTAATTCAGAACCACCTTCCCACCCACTCCACGTTCTGTCCCCCACCACATACACAGTGCGTCCTCCCAATAGCTTCCTGTAACATGCAAATACTCCCAAAAGGGGAAACTATAAGCTACTTGCCCTGGATGGTATCTTTCCTCCCTAGCACTGGTTATGAAACTGTGCAGGAAAAACCTTTTTAAGTAGGGAAAATAATAAAGGAAAACAATTTGTAAATGATACTTTTTCTTTCAATTTTATTTGTAAATTTCCGAATTTGACCAAGTACTTTCTAAGTCACTTGGTGTTTTGACTACAAGAAATCTTATGTCTTTTCCTTCTCACTTCTCTATTCTCCCACCTGCACCTTGTGTCTTTGTTCTCTCTCTCTCTCTCTCTCTCTCTCTCTCTCTCTCAGCCTGAAAATTCTGGTTCGCCGTGGTTTAGGGTACACGTCGTGGTTGATCACTGATAACCACATTCCCCGTTCTGAGGTGCAGGAACACTTCCTTAAAGCAGAGACTGCACGGACTAACAATTATATTTCAAGCTGCATTTAATGTTGAAGTATGAGACAACAAATTGATCTTAGATTTCTTCAGTCAAGCGTGACCTCACCTCTGACTCTGGCAGAAGCCGCCTCTGTGCCAAAGCAGTAGTCACACAGTTGTGAAACAAATAAAAGGGAAAAAAAACCCACAAAGCCTCATCCTCCCTAAAACAAAGCAGAAGAGAAAAACTACCACCAATTTTTTTTCTGCATTAGCAATACCTGCTTCTAGAAAGGCAGACTGGAAAACAGTAACTGAAACATTCTGACAGCCTTCTATGCAAACCACCCGTTCTAGTGTATTCTTCCTCTTAGAAAACATGGAAATTCATAGATATGTTTGTGTTAAAACCTAGGTCTTTTCATTGCAGAATATAGAAATTGAAGTATTCAAATATTTGCCCCCGAAGTATCTAGTATGATGACTATTTAACGTCTAGGAATTATACGTAGTTGGTTATTTATTGAATCCCTTTATGATAATAGCTATTGAACAAAGGAAGAAAAATTATCTGGCTCTAAGAAGATCAAGCGTTTTACATTTTTTCATTAATTCTCAGATGGTTTCTCTGAGGTAAGCAAGTAGTATTCTTACTTCATTAGAGACAGGGAGAAATAAAAATCCAAAGGGAACCTGACAGGTCCTAGAGATACCCAGTTTGTCATTGCTGGAATGGAGAACCAAATCCAATGGTAATAAAAGAAAAGTATATTTTAAAAAGAAGAAGAACAAGGAGAAGAAGAAAGAAGGGAGAAAAAAGGAGACCTCAAATAGCATTTTCTCTCTGGATGTCAATGACACTTTAAACATAATTCAAAATATATGAAAAAATCAGGGGAAATGATTCTGGGGCAACAAATTAAGATTGTGAAGTTGCATTTCAAATACCTTTGTCGTAAAATAAATATGGCTCCATTGGCAAAGTTTATAATGTGAGATGTTTTCTGAGCCCTGAAATGCTATCTCAAATCCAGAATTAGCAATGGAAATGTCTACCTTAATATTTTCAGTTTTGATATGAAAATGAGTTAATTTAGACAGTGGACCTAATAAAAAAAAAATCTTTTCTCTCTTCCCCAATGCCAGCGTTTATGACCAATTTTTATTCTTAGTCCAAGAAAGAAAAATCAGACCTTTTGGTAAAGTTTAAGAATTTATGTGAATATCTCAGCCCTTGCAGCCTAGCTTTCCCAAACTGCCTGCTATTCCGAGATTAGCTGCTGTGTGGCGTTAGTCCCCTTCAAATGAACACGCTCTTGCTTCCTCCAGCTCCTACTCATCTGCCTTGTTGCTTGAAAATGGTTCTCTTTGCTGTCACTGTAACAAACGGTTCTAATTGCTGGGTCGACTGTTAAGGGGGGAAATTGCAGCAGTCCGCAGTTGAAGGCTTTCGCTCTGCTTTGGTAATGACACAGAGAGCCAAACTGCTCCTTTCCTGAAGGAATAAAGAAGATAATCTTGAAAAAAATCGTAATAAATAATAAATCATTTTAAAAGCAGCAGAAAACAAACACACTTTCTGAATGGTTATAGTCGAACCTAATTGTAATGCATTTTCCCTCATGAAAGGATGAAAGTTCTTGGATATGTTTCCGTATATTCTTGGTGGTGATGATGGTGGTGGTAGTGTTTGTTTTTGTCTGTGAAGTAATACGTGGTAGGCAATAATTTGGAATTGTAAACTTTCCAATTTATTTTCATGGCAATCTGTGAGATGTGTCCCTGGAGGTAGGCAAACAATTGCAGTTTTAGAGCTGAATTGGCCTCTCTCTTTCTCCTTTCTTACATTAGAAAGCATGCAGTCTCATTTTGAGTAGGATTACAAAATTCCCAAAATCTAATAAAGTGCCAGAGGAATATTCGATAGTCTAAGATGGTCCATGTGTTATTGAAGAAACACTCCATGATGGGAGAGGTAAAAACGAGAGCAGTTATTGTCAGATTTTACTGCCATAACAGAATTCAGGTTACAAAAGGCAATCCCTAATTTGGGAATTTAATCAGATAGCAAGCACCAAGGACAGCAGCTGCTGTTACATTAGCTTGGATAAAATTATAGGGCCTATCAATTCTTATGCTTCAGGGCATAAGCTGATCACCAGCTGAGGTCAGGAGGAAATTTCCCCAATGGTAAGCTTGCGCAGTTATATCCATTATAAGAGATTTAACAACTACCCCCAAAACATCTGATGTGATTCATTACCAAACAAATACAAACATACAACATGTATGCATACTGATACATAAGCATGTGCACATAGGGACTAGATAAGGGAGGGAAGTGGATACTGGTCTAAATGCCCAAGTCTCATAATGGGCCAAAGGAAACCCACCTTCACATGGTCCACTTTGCTTATAGATGCCTTTTGTCTGAACCTGTTGGTGGTATTTTTTCCCATGTCTTCTCTCATGAGATGTTCACATTTGCTTATGTGAACTCAATCTTCAGAAATAAGTGATAGTAAATGGGGCTGGTATTCGATTTCTATAGCTGTATAACAAATTACAAATTTGGCAGCTTTAAATAAAACAAATTTATTATTTCACCATTTGAAGGGGTCAGAAATCTTGGTATAGGCTAGCTGGATCCTCCGTTCAGGGTCTCACCAGTTAGAAATCAAGGTGTCAGCTGGGACTCTGCCTCTTACCTGAAGCCTGGGGTCATTTTCTAAGCTCACTAGTGTTGGAAAAATTCACTTTTTTGCAGTGGTATGATTGAGGTCTCTGTTTTCTTGCTAGCTGTCAGCTGACTAGGGGCTATTCTTGGCTCCTAGAGGACACCCATGGTTCCTCGTCCCATGGAGACCATCTTAGAATTTTTACCTAAAACACGGCTCTAGTGAAAATAGGAAAGATCAATATTAATAGTGTAGGGCTACTTAATTTGGCTGACTCTATAAGGATTTTTTCTTTTTTTTTTACTATTAGATGGGACTAGTCATTAATCTGTTCTGTTGTATCTATTACCAATTGTCCACTAGGGAAGGACAGATCCTTGGCAAATTTGCAATTACAACTATATAAGTAAAATTTTAGAATGGAAATGAGAGGTCATCTTGTTCAATAATTTTATGTGGCAGATAAAGAAACTGGGACTCAACAAAATTAGCTAGTGTGACTAAATTGGCTCTCTCATTTTAAAGCTGGGATGACAGTATAGTTTTCTAGATTCCTAAATAAATTACACAAAATTTAACTCCAATTTAATGAGTTACCACTGGGGTCTTTGCCCACTTGGGAGCATTTATTCTAACTCCTATAAATTCCCAGTGCCCCCAGATCTTTGTGCATTTTCACCCAACAAAACTACTTCTTTGGAAAGATAATAAACTCACAGTGAGGTACCAGACTGATTATATTTTTCCTAATTACAATGATAGTATCATTTTCACAGAAATAAATACATTAAACTAAAAAGAGAAATGATACTGTCAAGGTAGAATTTAATGTTAGAATTTGAAGGAGAAAGGTGGAAGTATGTGAGTGTGTGTGTGTGTGTGTGTGCTTGTGTGCATGTGTGAATGTGTACATGTGCATGCATACATGTAATTTGTCTTGTTCTTAACAGCAAAGAAGATGATTGGGGGCACCTGGGTGGCTCAGTTGGTTAAGCGTTCAACTTCAGCACAGGTCATGATCTCACGGTTCATGAATTCAAGCCCCACATCAGGATCCTCACTAACAGTGCAGAGGCTGCTTGAGATATTCTCTCTCTCTCTCTCTCTTTCTCTCTCTTCCCCCTCCCTCACTTGTGCTCTCTTTCTCAAAAAATAAATAAATAAATAAACTTAAAAAAAAGAAGATGACTATTTGGAGTCAATTGTCTAATAAGAGTGTAACTGAAAATGGGAAAGTAGAGAACTTTTCCTTGCTCATTTAATTGTACAGTGGACTTTTCCATTTTCTCAAAATCTTATATAATCAGCTTTCCTGTAAACTTAACTTATTATTTCATGGATAACTACCACTTTAGAGGGGATTCATTACAGCTCTATTGCTATGAACAACTGGCAAGGCAGAGACCCTCAAGACGGGAAATGCTCTGGTCAGAGAATCTTGGAGGTTGGAGATAAATGCTGAAATCTATTCTCCTTTTAGGAGAAGTAATAAAATCCAGGGCAGCCCTGCCAGTTTCAACATCGAGACCAACTTTTGCACAATGCTCTCTCTTTGGATGCCTGTAATGAGTGAAATTTTGTGATTATATAAGCATCTGCCGGTGATTGATGACAGAAGCGGACAATGTCAGAGGTTGTGTTTGTGAAAGCCAACACTGAAGATGGAACTTCTCAAGATGTACTTTTATTACACAGGTGGATGTGGGTGTTTGTGTCTATTTCAACATGGACCACAGTTCACATTTTCATCATTGTATCTGAAATGAATGAGAAGGAGAAGAACGTGGTACCTAAAGATCTTTATTAAGAAATGCACCTCTCTGGGAGTGGCTGGGGTGGTTCAGTGGGCTGGGGGTCTGACTGTTGATTTCAGCTCAGGTCATGATCCCAGGATTGTGGGATCATGCCCCACATTGGACTCCACACTGAGAATGGAGCCTGCTTAAGAGTCTCTCTCTCTGTCTGTCTGTCTCTCTCTGTGTGTCCTCGCCCCAACTTGCACATGCTTTCTCTCTCTAAAATAAAATAAAAAGAAGAAATGTACTTCCCTGGCTTAGGTGGTACTCTTATGAGGCCTGAAAATTCCATCAAGTTAGTGTCTTTTTTTAAAAAAAAATTAATGTTTATTTATTTTTGAGACAGAGAGAGACAGAGCATTAACAGGGGAGGGTTAGAGAGAAGGAGACACAGAATCCGAAACAGGCTCCAGGCTCTGAGCTGTCAGCACAGAGCCCGATGCGGGGCTCGAACTCACAGACCATGAGATCATGACCTGAGCCGAAGTCTACTGCTTAACCCACTGAGCCACCCAGGTGCCCAGTGTCTTTTTTTTAAAGTGTATGTATTTATTTTGAGGGTGGGGGAACATGTGCATGTGAGCAGTAGAGGGGTAGAGACAGAGGGGAGAGAGGGAAAATCCCAAGCGGGCTCCTTGCTGTCAGTGCAGAGCCCAGTGTAGGACTTGAACTCAGGAACCATGAGATTATGACCTGAGCTAAAATCAAGAGGCAGACACTTAACTGACTGAGCCACACGGGTGCCCCAATTAGTTTCTTAAATACATATTTTTCTCTGCCTAAAATATATCATAGCCTTAAGAAAAGAGTGCATCAAACTTTGTTATGTGTTCAGCATGAATTCATCATCTTCATATTAGACAGGGAAAGGCTGTCATCTTTATTTGAGCTATGAGGAAATATTCTCATATTTCCTAAGGAATGTCAATATTTTCAACAAAATATTATCTTAACCTGAGGATGAACCATTTTCTCATCCAGTATTCACACTGTCCTACACTTTTAAGCAACCATCTTGACTACACTATTATGAAAAATATTTCTTTAGAAATAACATCCTCCTAGTCCTATTGTCTGCTAAGCCAAATCTCACCTGATCTCTCACTAGAGAGTCTAGATTTTGCCCTTTATATGAAATCTTTCCTGGCTATCAAGCTCACAATGATTCTTCTACTCTCTGAACTCACAGAGCCTATTTTGGGGGGTATTTATTTTAACCTGTTACTATGTTTTATTTTTCTTTCTTTCATGTAAGTCCTATTTCCAGATAGGTTGCAAAATTCATTGAAAATAGGAACTTCTTCCTCACAAGTTTTTAGTACCTCCTACAATGCCTAGAATAATATTAAAGAGAATAAAGACTCGTAGAAATGGAAAACAAAATCAAAATAGAAACAAATCATATTCAGTGGCCATTGACCTTTTCATAGTTAGAATAGTGATTATTATTTTCATTCTTTTTTGTTGTTGTTGTTATTGTTGTTTCTGTTGGACTTGTTAGCTTGTTTGTTTGTTTCTTGCTTTGCTTAGCATACATGCCTAGATTTGCTTAGCATCGGCAACTTGACCTAAATATTATAACATTTCATTAATTACCATACCGTTTTTGATAGAGCACATCACACAACATTTAAAAGCAAAAGCAAACAAAAAATGTGGAGGGACCTAGGGTGGTACATGCCTACGAATTTAACTTGGCTCTGAAAGCGAACTCCTGACTCTTTTCTAAGACTTAATAACTCAGAGTTTGCATATTTTCTCCTACGAGTTTCCTGTAAATCAGCATGTGGTCAACATAATCATATTTTAAAACCAACTGAGGAATTCACAATATAAAGGGATTCTATCGTCAGTTCTCTCTGAAGTGAATAATCATCTCCTAATATTTTGTTATCCTAATTTTCTTCTAGAATTTCACATGCCAGGCTAATTTAGGCAAGGCACACCAGTAAAAAGCAGCCGACTAGAGGTGGTTTCATTTACACTGTTTTCCAGCATGCTAGCAACCAATAGCTTGGCCAGATCTCTAGTCACATACACCTTAAGTTTTAATGGTTACCATAGCAATGAAAAAAGGCATTACAAAATGCACAAGCTGTTAACATGTTGCAGAAGCCAAAAGAAAGAGCTAAGAATAAACTTCTGCAAATTCCTGATCGCACCACATTTAAGGAAAACTGCTGTTAAACCAACATCATGTCCCAGTCAAATAGCTCATTAATCTGAAGCCGAGGCTACGAATCCCTCCCTTGGAGCTCTCCATCAGCTGGGACTGGGCCATCTCCCTGTGAGAATATACGTGAGTATGTCAGAATGAGCAGGGGTGTGTGTGGAGCTGGCAGGGACATAGAGACAGAGAAAGAGAATAAACAGGCTGCAAATTGAGTCTCAGCTCCTTCATCAACAAGAAAGAAAACCTTCATGTTTTCTAACAGAGATGACAGACAAGAGAATTTAAATGAATCTAATTTAGACAAATCTCAATTTTATTCAGTGAGTAAATCATTATAAACATAGATCAGATGAGTGTTCTATTTGCTTTGGGTTTTTCAGCCAGAACCCAGATATTTGGGCTGCAAAGAAATAAAATATGCACACCCATATAGTCCCCTGCCAGGAAGGAAGTGCTGCTCACTGGGTGGAAAGTATCTTCTGAATGATGTAGTTTCCAGAATAAAGAAAGAAGAAAAAGAGGGCCCTTGGTTTGGGAATATGACACCACTAAAGAAGATAAGGATAAGGTGCAAGATTTCTTATTTAAACGGGCATCTGTTCTAGAGTAAATCGACAACTGGACAAGGAGATTCAACTCTTGTTTCCTGACAAAGCAGACAGACAATGAGGGAGTTAATGAGAGAGATGAAGCATCAAATATGATACAGAAATGCAAGCCTGATTCATATGGTTTAAATGCATGTTTTTTCCAGATTTGTGGTTTCCAAGGAGGGAGGTCACTCAGGGTGGAGGGCAGATTGCCATTGTGAATTAACCGGGAGAATGTTGTGGGCACCACCCTAGGGAGACACTTCCTCATATCCATTTCTCTTGAGGCAGAACTCTAATTGTTTTCCCTGTGCTGCTCTGCTCATACTCTGAAGTGTCCCTATGTTGTACTGTCTGCTGCCCCGGCTCAGTTCTCTGCTTTCTGAAGTCTGGTCCCTTTTTCCATCTCATCTCCACCTGGGAGACCATTCTTCCTCCAGTAAGGCCTGTCTCCATGCCATGTTCCACATCTCATCTCCCCCTTGCCTTCCAATTCCTAGTACATACTTGATAGTGTCCACTTTTGGCTCTGTACTTGATTATAAACTACTGTCCCTTATTACCACTCTTGGAAGACTTTATAGGTCCAACTAAATTCATGATTTAACTATCAGCCCTTCTTCAACAACAATGATGTCTCATATATTTCTGCCTAGTACTGTAGCCACTGAGCAAGGTCAATGCCCTAAAACATCTTCTTTCTTCTTTTTCTTGGTTTTAATTTTACTCCCTCAGTTAAGTTTTAGAGTCATTTAGGACTGGGATTTTATCCTATTTTTTGCAACGTTCACTATACCTAAAGCATTTTGCCGCTTCTACTAAGTACCCAATAAATGCTCAATGAATTGACTTGTATTTTAATTCCCAAAGGCAATGTTCTCTAGTATCACAGTATGTCTTGAAATTGTAGTTTAAGACATGTTGTTAACTCAGAGACTCAAGTTATAGACATACAGTAAATCTAGGTGAAACTGAAACCATAGTAATATTATATAATTTTTGCCAACAATTCATAGAACTGTAGAGCTAGAAGGGACATAGGAAGTCAACTACTCCAAACCCACTTCTCTTTTAAAGCAAAGATCATAATGCACAGGAAGGTGCCCTAAGGTCATATATGTAGTTAACGAGTTAAGAAAAGAAGTTGAGTCCCTTGAGTCTCCCTTGTGGATTTTCCCCCAATGCCCTACTGCTTGCATTCATGTTGTATTGTTATTCATGGGTTGTTATATAGAGATTTAATATTACATTCAATATATATACAGCACTCTGTATTTACTCCCCAGGATATATTTCCTTATCTGTTTTAAACTTTCCTGGTCAGGAAGCAGAAGGACACTTGTACCTGACATATCTCTCCAGCTGATAATATAGCCAAAGCCAACTTACTCTCATATGATACGTGTTTACTGATTAGTCAAAATTTGCCTCAAAACAAACACTATATTAGGTCTGTGGGATACTAAGTGAAGTTATTCTCCATCTCTGCCCTTGAGAAACTTTGTGGTCCAGTAGAGGAGAGGACCAATGAGAAATGTTAATGAAGGACCTAGACTTCTGAAAAGATCATGGAAAGAGATGTCTTCTGGGCCAAGTACCACATACTGGAAGATAGTGAGCAGATAGAGACTGAAAGTAAAACATTTTTCAGAGTAGACTCAGCATGTACAAAGAGCCAGGGATTAAAACGAACAGTTTGAAAACTTGGAATTAATTTTGGTTTAGTTCATATACTAAGCTGAGAGAAAAGGTGGACTAGACAGGCATAAAACAGACCAAGGGAAGGCTTTTGGTCAATGTCATGGTATTTCAACCTGAAAATTATTCAGTATGTAAATTGAGTGGTGACATAATTATATTTATTCTAAGAAATACTTTTGATGCCAATGCAGAAGAAAGTAGTGGTTAAAGGAAAATTCAGAGAGCTTTAACAGATATGAATACTTTATTGAATGGCAAACTGTTCACAAATGGGGAGACTTCAAACTAAAAGTAGTTGGAAGCTCTACCCAGCAGTTACAGCTCCCTTTATGAGGTGTGGGTGAGGGAGTATATTGTTTATGCTGATTGGTTACTCATATTCCTTTTCCCTGGATAAACTTACTTGTTTCTAGCTGATTGGCTGGGAAGCTAAAGGTCACACTGACATGAAGAATGCTTAAGTTTTGTTTAGCGTCAGGGTCAGCATTTGGAAAAATCATGACAGTTTTAAATTCTTGTTACATGACTATGATGGTTTGGCTTAGGGCTGTATTCAAACCATGGCCTCCTTTTTGGCTAACTTTTAACAGTAGGTATGGGCTCAGCAGACAAAATGGAAAATTTGCCACCTATTACAGTAAACCAAATGAGATATTATGAATCTGAATCAATGTAGAAGCAATAGAAATGGAGACAAGGGGATAAAAATCAAAGTAAGATTTTTATCAAAAAGAAGGAGCCGAAGGAAAATTTCAAGTTGACACACAGGTTTCTGGGGTGTGTCCCTGTGAATGGTGATACATTTCCTGAGAGAGGAACACAGAAATAGAAGTAAGCTTGAGGATGGATGTCATTAGTTCATTTCGGACTTGTGGGTTTTGATGTGCCCATGAGAGGCTTCCAAAAGAGATTAGACACCAGAACTTGGAACTCAGGGGAAAGGGTAAGGCTGGAAATACAGACATCTGTGCCATCCATATGGAGATGATGAAGCACTGAATCACCATGGCACTGGATCTGCCCCTAAGACTTAGCAGAGACAAATTCCTGGAGAAAGCAGAATAGGTTTTAGTGTAGTCCCATCACATAATAATGTGCTTCCTCCCTTTTGACCCTAGCCTCTTACTTAGGCTCCTTGTCTCCCACCCACTTGCTTTTTCCTGTATATCTTTTTTCTGAACTAAGGTTATTAGAAACTTCATATATAACTCAGCTCTCTATCCATCTCCCCCATAGGACTCTAGAAGATTGAAAAGTCTTCCAGAAACAGGACTAAAGCTCTAATGATATAATTTCATGAAATTAGTTCCTTTGCCAGTTAATGTAGGCAATAATAGCTGCTATTTATAGGAAGCCTAGAATGAAATTTGGACAGGGGTATGCCCATCATAATCATACAGCAAACGTAGATCTCAATGCAGTATGCCTAAGAGAAATAGCTGATGTTTCTACAGCACTTACTATATACTGTAAACTTTTCTAAGAACTGTAAATAGTCATTTCATCCTCATAATAGACTTTAGCTACTGTAATTTTCCAACTTACAGATGAGGACACTGACTTACAGAATAGTGGAGTGAGTTGGAGAAAGTCTGCAGGTGTAGGAGCTACAACTCAATGCTAGAGAGTCTAACTCCAGATTCTTTGCTCTGATTGTTTATAAAATGAATTAATACATAAACATGCATTAAAGTAATGTTATATAGCAAGGACAAGATAGAGAGGCTAACTCAACATTTCTTGGCTTGCAAATCATGTAACTATTGTACTTCTGGTTCACGAATTAAAGAAATTTTTAGCATTAGTGGTGGCCAGGAGAAGGAGTTTTTATTCAAATAACTATATTAAAATAACTTGGAAATATAAGGTGCTAACTAAAGTAAGAAAGTAAAGAGTGAGGAAAACATCACTCCAAAATTAATACCAAAGGGCAACATAGAAGAAAGAGCCTGAGCTTGGAGCTCGACCATCTGAGCTTTGGTTTCTTTTCCTTCTTATTCTTCTTTCTTTTGTTCCCCAAGTATCAGTGAGATAACCTAGGGTAAATTATCTTAGATCTTGCAGACTTGATTTCTTCATCTGTAAAATGGGAAGAGTATCACCTAATTCACAGAGTGGTTAGGTGGAGATTTATCTAAAAACTCTGGCTCATAGCTTGTAAAAAGTAAATTTGCTATACATACCTGATATTACTATTATCCATATTAACTCAATCAAAAAAATGAGAGACAAATATAATTTGTCAGATTATAATCACATATTCATGCATATTTTATTGTATCATCAAAACATCCCTGGGAAAAACATAGAGTCGGCATATTATTTGACAAATGAGGCATTTGAGGTTCAGAGAGATTAAATTAACATCTCAAAGTCCGAAGCCTAGGAGTTTGCAAAGTATTACTACCTAGGTCTTTATAATATGATTCAAAACAATTATTTCGCCTACTTATGCTAAACCACAACACTGCCCTTAAACCTAAGTCATTCGACAGTCACCCTCAAGGTTCCTGGCAAGTGAGGAAAGACCACAAGAGTCAAGTTTCTGGGATATCTGTGCCAGAACCCACAACTCTTTGTCCTCCTACTTCCCATGTGTTATGTTTACAAGTCTACTCCATGAAATAGCATGATTTATTCTTACTTAGAAGGCAAAGTACAGCAAATGGATTTGCCTTGGAGGTCTCCTACATCAGGTACTGACTCATCCTACCCCTGATTAGTTGTGAAATCTGATAAGATTACAACCCGAAGAGGTATGGTCAGTACCCAAGTTGGCAACTGAGCCTGATTCCTTTGTCTACTAGATGCAACCACCCAGGATATCCTTGTAGCCCACCAGTGGCCCAGCCCATACCATATTTCCCAGGTCCATGCCTCAGCTTCAAGGGGAAGCTTCCAATAAAAAGGTTTAACCACTCTGCTCCTTTTCCTCAGGCAGAAGCAGTGAGCGCTCTCAAGCTGCTTTCAGCCTCCCAAATAAATGAAATGTTTGACATGAAAGCATATGTTTTTTGGCAACTTTGTTTAATCCACATTTTAAAGGGAAAATTGAAACTCCACAAGGTGCGAAAGAGATTAGTGGAACGTTTCAGTATCTGGTGGAAAGCAGACCGTGTTCCCTCCTCCTTCTGTTCCCTTTTCCTCTTCCTTCATGTGCAGATATTTGCTTTATAAAAGCTGCCATAGAAATGAATCTTTTAATTAAGAATCTGAGCCACCTAACTGCAGAACAGAGAGAAATAGCAAATGACACAGGATGTAGGAGCCATCTGTAAGACAGATATGGCACATGTCTTCTTAAGAAAGATCACCACTCTCTGAAGTCACATGCAGGTCGCAGAATCAAGGGTTCTAGGATTAGGCAAATTTGATTTCTAAAGAGGTTACATTTCTTACCACAAGATAAAGAACTGACTCCCCCAGGAAGAAAGTTACTTTGCCAGGATTTGCTTATCATATTAGAGAATGCAAAGTTATATAGGCAATTGCTTTCAGGAACCACTTTGCCAGAAGCTCTGACTGGACTGGTTTTAAAAACTTACAAACTTGGGCTCCAATTCAGCTGAAAAATCCATGCAGATGTCCCTTGTACAAGACAGGTTTGGAAGGGCATAAGGCTACAAACAGGGGTACCAGTAATGTGAGGAGAAAAGTAGAGGTTGGAGGGAAAGTCATCCATTTCTGTATACACCTCAGGTGCATTGGTCCTATATGTACTATGACCTTACTACCCCAACAAAGACCTTGCCTGATGGTGGGGACTGGGGGCTGGGGTGGCAGGAAGCTAATACGGGAGACCCATAGTCTATTTTCCTAGTAAATCACTGAACTGAGACACAAACCGGAGAATGAGTCTACTACCTATAGCTAAAACTCCATTGGTTCTGAAAATAGAGTATTGTGTTTAGAATAAATCATAAAACTGTTATTACATTTGAACTTCTTTACAATTAAGCAATAATTTGAGAAGCATCAAGATGATTTGGAAGCCAACATGAGAACATGGATCTGGAGCTAGATTTTGTAGATTCAAATCTGAGACTCCTCTCAACCACCACCCCTCCAAAATAGACACACACTTGCTATGTGACCTTGAGCAAGTTATGAAACCCGTGTTTTCATATTTTTAAATGGGTATAATAATTAAGAAATCTTCTACATACTAATATTGTGAAAGTTAAAAGAATTAGTACAGGTAAAGCAGTCAGAATATACATCACATAAATTAAATGCATAGTATATCTTTGCTAATTCTGTTATTGTTTAAAAGCTTCAAATTGGGTTTTCTCACATTTTTTTATTGTGGCAAAATATACATAATGTAAAACTCACCGTCTTAATGACTTTTAAGTATGCGATTCAGTGACATTAAGTACCCTCACAGTGTTGAGTAAACATCAACATTATATCTTTCTAGAACTTTTTCAACATCCTGAAGAGAAATGTTATACCCATTAAAGAATAACTCCCAATTTCCCTTCCTCACTAAACAGTTGGTAATCTCTATATCAGTTTGTGTCTATGCATTTGCCTATTCTAGCTAACTTATATAATTTCAGTTATATATGTGTCCTTTTATGTCTGGCCTCTTTATGTGGCATAGTGGTTTCAGTAGTCACTCGTGTTGTAGCATGTATCAGAATTTCATTTCTTTATATAGCTGAATACTATTTCATTATATGTATATACCACATTTTGTTTCCCTATTCATCTGTTAATGGACACTTAGATTTTCTACCTTTTGGCCTTTGTGAAAAATATCTTGTGAAAAGTTAGTGTACAAGTACCAGTTTTGACACCTTTTTTTTTCAGTTGTTTTGGATGTGTACCTAGGAGTGTTACTGGATAATATTATAATTCCTTGTTTAACTTTTGGAGGAAGAAGCTATTTTCTCCAGCAAGTATACCATTTACATTTCTACCAGCAATGCATGAGGGTTTTAAGTTATCCATATCCTTGATTACCCTTGTTATTTTTCACTTTATAATAACCATTTTAATATGTGAGAAACGGTATTTTGTAGTTTTGATTTGCATTTCCCTGATGACTAAAAATATTGAGCATCATTTCAGGTGCTTACTGGACAGTTGCATATCTTCTTTGAATACATGCCTATTCAAGTTCTTTGCTCATTTTTAAACTGGTTTCTTTTGTTATTGTTGAGCTGTATATTCTTTATATATTCTGACATTAATGTCCTATCAGGTATATTATTTACAAATATTTTCTCCCATTTAGTGGGCTGTCTTTTTACTTTTTTGATAGTATCCTTTTTTGATGCACGAAAAAAAAAACATTAATTTTGTTGAAGTTCAATTATCTCTTTTTCTGTTGTCTGTGCCTTTGGTATCCTATCCAGTAAATCATTGCCAAACCTAATGCCATGAAATGTTTCCCATCTGTTTTCTTCTAAGAGTTTTAGGTCTTATATTTAGGTCTTGAGACATTATAAGTTATTTTTCTATATGGTTTTAGGTAAGGGTCCAATCATTCTTTTGCTTTGGATATCCAGTTACTCCAGCATCAGTGAAAAGACTGTCCCTTTTTGATTGAATAGTTTTGGTACCTTTGCCAAAAATCAATTGAGCATATATCCAAGTTTACTTCTGAGTCTTCTATTCCACTAATCTATATATCTGTCTTTATGTCACTACAACACTCTTTTGTTTACTATAGTTTTGTAGTAAGTTTTGAATTCAGAAGGTGTAATTTCTCCAATTTTATTCTTCCTTTTCAAGATTATTTTGACTAATTGGAAACCCTTGAGATTCCATGTGAATTTTAGGGTCAGTTTTTCTATCTATAAATCCAGCAATAGCAAGTCTTCCTTGAAAAGGATTTCCTTGGGGCACCTGGGTGGCTCAGTCGGTTAAGCGTCCGACTTCAACCTGGGTCATGATCTTGTGGTCTGTGAGTTCGAGCCCCACGTTGGGCTCTGTGCTGACAGATCAGAGCCTGGAGCCTACTTCTGATTCTGTGTCTCCCTCTCCTACTCATGCTTCTGCCCCTCCCCTACTCATGCTCTGTCTCTCTCTGTCTCAGAAATAAATATTTAAAAAAATTTAAAAAAGAAAAAGATTTCCTTTTCAAGCTGCCATCTCTCTAGTTCTCTCTCCTGCCTTCCTCTTCCACCTGGGATTACATTGGACCTACTCTCATAATCCAGAATAATCTCTCTATCTCAAAGTAAACTTATTAGCAACCTCAGTTCCATCTGAAATTGTGATCCCACCCCACCCCTTTGTCAGGTAGCCTGATTTCAGGTTCAGGAGATTAGGACATGGACATCTTTGGGGACCATTTTTGTGCCTATCACATACATTAAACATATATAAAGATATGTCTTTACATTTTAGAGCTAGAAATATCCTTGACCAAATTCCTTTATTTATGCAGAAACTAAAGATGAGAGAAAGGAAGTCACTTTCCCAAGCCTGTCTTCCTAGATGACCCCATTAAATATTATCCCCAGAAACTACTAAACAGGTAGGTCCCCTCTCATTTTCCAGCCTCTTTAACAACAGCAGAATCTCATCTTTTATATTCAATGATCAACTGCAGCTATGGTTTTTAAAAATTTCTATCATTTGCATACACATAACCATCATATTGTCTAATGCCTGATATTCCCACTGATAATTTTTTAAATACTGAGGGAAAAGCCCCAGAAAGTAAGTCAAAAGTAAGTCAAATTCTGAGGTATTTTACAAGGAATCTTATAAGGATCCTGAAATACATGGCTGTCAGATGTGGTTGTCTGCTTATCAATTCTCTGTAGAAATGGGTAACTGTCTACTAATAAGGACATCCCAGTCCTGTTGGTCTCCCACTTGAGCAGAGGATTCCCAAAGCATTTTAATCTTGCCCACTCATAATAACAAGAACATATTCCTTCCTTTCCTCTTGAAGGCTCTTTCTTGTTTGCTCTGTTTTGACTCTAGTATTCAGGAAAAAGTATATTGATTCTGACAAATGACAGTAATTACAAATCATATATAAAAATAGACACTTTGTTTTAACTCACTTTTCTTGCATTGCAGATAGTCTGGAGCACTCAAAATATATTGAATGGAAGTTTAAGACTAAAAAAATGATAACTGAATTATTTTCTTCTTAAGATGAATGTGATCGAAGGGCTGTGAGTGTGTCCTTTATTTTAAAATATGATGAGACCATTTTCGACCCCATAGTAGAGTGAACAATCTAGAAAATACAAATCACTTTGAAACTTAAAGTTTGTGAACAACATGGATCTCCTTTACCAGGAATGTAAAATTGGCAAATGTGCAGAAACCACATTGATGGTATCACATTAGTCAACCAATGTGATGTATTTGTTCAGTAGTTTGGAGACAGTGACAATTACTACGTGCTTGAGTTTTTTTTGAAAACCAAAATGATAGAACATTAAAGTTGAAAAGGAATTTAGAGTGTATCAAATACAATTCTCATATTTTATCATTGAAGAAATTGAAGAAATTGAAGCTCCTCAAATTTAGGTGACTTACATAATATTTTGAATTTAGTATGTGTTGAAGCATGGATGTTTGTTAGATTAAGACTGGAATGCTTTTTACCATATACCTACACAAAGCTAGTGTGTGCTCACACATTTGGTTCAAAGCACATTTGATGACCTTCTACTAATTCCCATCCTATGCTAAGTTCTGTGCTAAAAGGAAGACCATGCTCTTGTCCTTAATGAATTTGGAATCTAACCCAAGGAGCAAAACAAACGTAAAGTATAGATAATATAAGGCACTTGATAGAAACATGTTTTCTCAGTTTAGAACTTTTTACTTACCAAGAATATTTCATTATTCTCACAATTAAACCTCGTCTTTTCCATTGTCTCCAAAATTATCTTTCCAATGTCTCCAGAATTATCATTCCAAAATTTGTATGTGACAAAGTTTTATTAAGTTGGTAGTTGTACATGCTCTCCATCACCTATCAGGCCCCTCTTAGTATGTCATGCCAATTCTTCCACTTTGCTTGCTACTTCCTAGCATTCTTCCCATGTGCTTCTCCTTGCCCATCTCATACCATTCGTTATTCCCTACCTGGGTCACATCATTGCATTTTTTTCCTTTTTGTCCATGTTAATTACAGAGATAGATCTTCAGACTAACAGATTATTTGAGTTGGAGAAATCTTTAAGTGTCTTGTTTTCAGGTTTTGAATCTGGAAAATGGTGTTTAATTTTATGTTTTTTTAATGGTTCTTCACACACAAACATTCCAAGACCCTGAGATGAAGACTGGCACTAATAAGGATGCAGCACATAGGACATCTTTAGCCATTGATATAGTTGGAGAAGACTTCATAGAGGAGATAAATATAGAGAATGAAGGAGTTAATTAGGAGATGCATCATATAACTACTTCAGTTTTCAAAAATGATTTTAAGATGGTCAAGGAAAGGTCTTCACATATTCCAGAAGATTAAAATGCAATGACACCACACTTTAGTCTTCCCCCTTGAACTTTCAAAACCTGCCAGTGATTGCCTTATTACATCTCCATTATGACATTTGCCAACATGCCAATAATGACCCAATATTTTGTCCAGTGAACCACAAAAGCTGCAAGGTAGATAAGGTACCAGAAATGTGATCAGAAAGTCCTTTACTGGGCTCACAATTCCCATAGTCTCCTTTATTGTGAATTTCCAAAAAAATTTCCAATCCCTTGCTCCTGGCCAACCTGCTTCTTTAAGATAGCCTTTCAAGTGCTTCTCTTTCCTTTTTTTCTTGCCAGAAGATATAGCAGTGTTCTCCAAAGACCAGAAGCATTTCAACTTGGAAAAACTGCTTGATTCCAGGAATGCTGAAGGAAATTCCTCAGCCTAATTAATTCTTTTACCTGTGACACAGCCTTAGCATCTTTCCAATTTATACCTAAGCTTTGTACCCCACGGTTTTAAGAATGTAGACATATCCACACTTCAGCTTTTTATAAAGCAATGTCCAACTCCAGTTCATCTTTATGAATAAAACTCTGCCCATAATTCCACTGAGTCCTGCAGTATACTGTAATCAGTTTATTCAACCTACCATACAAAAATCTACTTAGTTATACATGAGTACATTTTATCAATTATTGATTTATGAATGCTGAAGGTATGTTCCAGTCAGCATTTATGCACTAGGGTTTTATCATCTCCAAAGCAGTAACAATCTACTCTAGTGACACACTCTCTACTATTTAAAATTCCACACCTTCCATCTGATTACCCCATTAACCATTATGTTGTAGAGATTTTAAGGTAATTAAATGTCTCCCAACAGTCCTAGGCCTTTGTCCATAGACTCTTACTCTTGTCTGTAGTGGTGAACTCAGTGAGAAGCAATTGTCAAAATTCTGGACTGTGATGAGAGCACACGGCAACTACCTTAACAAGCACAACCCCATAGGCAAGGGAATTGCGATCACAATTAGAGGGGATGTCTGAACTTTGGCTCTGGACACTCCCCACTGACCTAAAATTCTTCATGTAACCTACTTCTCTTCAACTTTTGTGATACATTTTCTTTCTCGGCAGTTTCATGAATTTCCATGGATTCAATTTTCATTGAAAGTTAATGACTCTTAAATGTCTCTATATATTCTACAGAGGCACAAAACTCACCCAGCTAAAGCCATACTCTCTATCTTCCCTTTCTATACCTATCCCTTTAGCTTCATCATGTACCAGATATTAAAAATCAAAGGATCATATTTCTGAAATTGTTCTCAGTCAAGCACAGATCTCTCCTTTCCTTGTTTTGTTGTTGTTGTTGTTGTTGTTGTTGTTTGCTTGGACTCTGGTCAACTTGTGGTGATGAAGAAACACGAATCTGGAGTCAACGACCTGATACTCCTTTGGTCAATTCACTTAAGTCCCTGGGCTCCCAGCTTCTTTGTGTATAAAACAGAGAAAGTAAATATCTACCTTACAGCATTGCTTCAGGAATTTAAGGTGTTCACACATTTAGCAGGCTTTGAATGTAGTGTTGCACATAGCAAGCACTCAATAAAAATCACCTGTTGTGGTCACTCTCTGAAATGTTTCCTAGACTGCTTAATGTCAGTTTCTCTTGTGCAACCAATCAAGTCTTCTCACCAGAGTAAGGATGGTATTGCTAAAACAAAGATGTGTTCAGCAACCTCCTCCCCACAAACCACATACCTACTGTGTATTTCTTAGCTGTGGTTGATATTCTCAGTGTTTTATCCAAAGTGTTTTATCCATCTTGGCTTTGATACTCCACCCCCTATTCTCAGAACATACCTTGTTCCTCCACCCTTCTGCACTTTGTTCATGCTAGAGCTTATGTTGGAAATGCTCACAGGATCCCTTTATTTGCCTCTCAAAACCTATCTTGTCTTTCAAGACCAAGCAGAAGCATCACTTTCCTGAATTATGCCCTGACCCTCCTCTCAGTCAGAATTAATTTTTATCACATGTAAACTCCCACAGCACTTTTAGCTTACATTATTATAGCACATAACCACAGTAGGAATTGCAATGTAGTTATTTGTTGACAATTCTGCCCTGCCCCCACCCCCTGCCATTGTGACTTCCAGATCAGAATGCTAGAAATGGCATCCTACCCAAATGGGGTCACTCACTCACTCACCATGTTTAGCAGAGGACATTATTTTCCTGTTTATGGAATTGTATATGTTTTAGTTTCCATCTTAATTTGCTATGCAACTAATTGCAAAATGTATCACAGTGTATTTTTGACAACTTATGGAGCAATAAATTTAAATAATAGAAATGTTTCTAAGAGGGTAAGAGAAAGAACATTTGCTGTAAGGTAAGAAAGGGTGGCAGAAATGGGCAGTGATACCACTGAAGACGTGTGGTGTGTTTTCAACTTTTTCCTAATTTCTACCTTTGAACTTAATTCTAAAATAAGATAGTTTGTTACATGTATAAAGCACTTTTGGGTCTTAAAATAACCTTGTGAGGTAGACATGGCCAATACTATTCCCATTTGGCAAGGTGGAGAAACTAGGTTTCTAAGAGGTCAAGAATCACATATAGAATGACCAAGCTAGAAATTGATAGAGATTAGACAGAACCAAGATTGCCCCATAATTCAGGTGCCACACAGATTGGTTGGTGCCCCATGGGCCCAAATACACACACAGAAGATGGAAATGGAGACTCAGAATAAAGGCTATTCCTCCTCTCCTTTCTTTATAAGTTGATTTTTATGGGCATCTAAAGGAGAACACTTAGGTTATTTTGAGATGTGTGTTCACAAAGCATTAGAACAGCATATCAAAAGGTGAAAGATCAATCAGCAAGCCTACCTTTATTATTTGCCAAATTATTTTGACTGCATCGACAGCTTACATGGAACAGAAGGGATTTTTTCTAACAAATTATACTTATCTTTCAAAACCCAACTTAAGTTCTATCTCAGCTATGAAAATTCTTCTGACTGCTGAGGCCAGCATTGGCATTTCTCCCTTCTGAAATTGTAAGTAATATATCACAGTGATAGTATCACAGTGAACAAAATAGAATTTGCATGGATCCCTTATTTTCTAATAATAAAGTTATGTTACTTTTGTTTAATACCTTAAAGTAAGAACACCATTACATAAATTATATTGTTTACTTAATACAGCAATCACTGGGTATTGTATAATAAAGAATTTATCTGACCCTTTACCCAGGTCCTCCAGAAGAAACTTTCCTGGAATTTTGTAAGTGATAGAGGTTTCTTTGTTATTCATGTTGTGACCCTGAGGCCACATCTGAGTTTATGTTAATAAAGTAACATATGATGGGCCTCTACATAGTTTCTGGATGGAAGCCAGCCACACTGGAGAAAACAACCATGTTACTAGAGTGTTGGGGCTTTAAGCCATGTGATATCAACCTAACCTCTCAACCACCAAAGAGGTGCATGGCCTATAATTAAATCAGTCACATCTTTGTAGGAAACACCAGTAAAAACTCTGGACATTGAAACTCACGCTAAGGCTTGGGTGAGCTTCCTGGTTGGTGAATACTTTGATTGATGCATTGTGAGGATGATATACCCTGATTCCATGGAAGGGGACATGGAAGCTCCATATTCAGGATGGTGCTAGATCTCACCCTGTGGGTCTCTTCTTTTGGTTGGTCCTGATTTTTATCATTAATAATAAAACTGTTATCCTAAGTAAGAGGGTTTTGCTGAATTCTATGAGTTGTATTAGTGAATTATCGGACCTAAAGCGATAGTGGAAGCCACCAAGTTTGTAGGAAGTTAGTTGGTCAGGGTTTGGGTGGCCTGGAAACCCCAGAACTTGTGATCATTGTCTGAAGTGAAGACAGACTTCAGCATCTATATCCTTAACTTGTGAGGTCTGCACTAACTCTAGATAGTGTCAGAATTGCATTGCAGTATTACAGTGCGGTGATGAACTATGGAAAAAATCAAAATAAGCTTTCTTTTACAGATGCAGTAACTGAAAACAAAAGAGTTTAGGTAATGTGCCCAAAACCAAACAGCAAGTTGGAGTGAATTAGTGCTAGACTTAATTGCATTGCTTTTATTACTCTTATCTACATTGTGCTCTCTGTCAATAATGTATGCTAGTTTTACAGAAGTTAAGACTAAGGCTATACAATCTGTCCCTTTGTTTGCATCTAACACAGTGACCAGTCTATGTTTGGACAAATGCAATAATAATCAATACAAATATTCTTATTGATTAAGTTCATGAACTTCTTAGTTAAATATTTCTGTATACCTAATCCTTACCATGACTGGGTTTACGTTTAGGTTGAAAGGAATATTTTAAGTTGGAAGCGGCACGGTGGAGGCGGGGGGGTGGGGGTGAGGAGAGAGGAAATAGGTATAAGTAATTGGCAAATGTGGGAGCAGTCGATTCCTGATTTGTAGCCAAAATAGATTTTCTGGTGGGCTCAAAGACTTTTTAAAATACTTCGTGAGGTTGTCTTTTTGTACGACTGATCTTGTTTGTATTCAGGGATGTTGAGACTATATTTGGCCTGTTTCCTGAGAATGGTGTGCAGGGTCAATAATGTGGTGCTGTTTGCCCTGAAAAACAAACATTTACCCCTACCTTTGAGCATATGTATCTCCATTTGGGGCATACATTGTGGGATCCATCCTCATCGGTTAAATGACCCTGAAATGAGATCACCTACCTGTTCTCCAAAGAGAATTGAACTGTCTTCAGGTAGAATTGATATTGGTCCCAGTAGCCATTTGGATTTGATTAGAACAGATCAGGTAGAAATGAGAGGGGTCGTCATCCTATAAACAGGGACTGTCTCCTTGAGATGTCTGATCCTCTACCGAATCTATTCCTATGATGCTCTGATAAGAATGTCATTTGAATTCACACAACCATTTTGCCCTTAGAGATGGAAAGAACACCCCTGAGAAATTAGCTTCCAAAGAAAACTGTCTCAAGCAATTTCTCTTTTTTTCTTTTTCTATAGATGTCCTCAGATGCATATTTTCCTCTATTAATCTAAACTTATACAAATTAGCAGTATGATGATGTACAAGCTTAACAATAGAATAATTTTTTTTTTACTTCAATCATGTGTTTTCCCTTTCATGGCCTAGTTGCCAAGGACCCATAATCTAAAATCCCGGCATTTCTTTTTAATTCTATGAGCCAAAATCCATCATTTTTGAATATTTTCAAGACAGGGAATCTGAAAGATTTATTCTGATCATTAATCAGTCCCCTCCAATTAAGTTCAATTATACCCTATAATCATTGCTATAATTATTGATTGATTAATCTTTCAACTATTAATTAAAAGTCTTAATTAAACTTTTTCTGATGTTATTTAAGCTAAAATATAATGATTATGCAATTTCCCTAGTATATGCAACATGCCCTACTAGCCTTATGATAAAGTCGTAGTCTACTAGCTATGAATCACTGACTAGTGGAATCTAAAATGAGTGAAATACTCTCCTTCATTCCCCCTTCCGACACACGCATGCATGTGTGTGGACATACTCAGGTTCATGGGTAAAAAGTTGAGAAGAGTGAGCTATGTAGAATAGTTAAATATAATAAGAATCCTAGAACCATAGGTGGTGGTAGACTTTTTCACAAACCTAATAGGCTGGAATCAAGACACAGTTTAAAAAAAATAAATTTGCAAGATATTCATTTTTCTTATGTACCACCCAACTGCCCAAACTTACTCATGTGTGTTTGCAGGAGAGAGGCAGATTTCAGCTGTGTGAAGCTGTTGGTATGGCCTTTGTAGGGAACTGGGTTTATGTGTTTGACAGGAAGTAGGGAAGAAGAGTAATGTGTACTCTCAGTAGAAATCCTATCCCAAAGACTTTGAATTCTTATCATTTTTAATCCTCTCAAAACCCCCAAGGGAATAATTTATGTCCATTTTATAGATGAGGAAATATAATTGGAGAAGGAATCAATATTTGAACCCATACCTATCAAACTTCTAATTTGCCATAATATTCTTGATGTTTTTGTGAGATGTACTGGGATAAACAAACAATCAGTCAATCAAACAGACAAACAAACACAAATACTTGTTTAACAGAAGAGGATATTTTTGGAATCACATACATGGGGTTCAAATAGAAGCTCTATTGATAGTTTGTGACCTAGGCCAAGTACATAAAGCTTTGGAGTCTAGGGTTCCTGATTTATAAATTGGGAATAAAATATAACTTGCAGGATTTTGTTTTCAGGATTAATAACAATGGCTGGCATAAGAGGGTCTTCATCAATGGCAGATATAACTTGCTGCTTAATACATTCTTTTTCTAAAGTTACTAGATCTTTTTTTTAGTCCTTCCTCACTACTGACCACTGTCTGACTTCAAGGAAGCTATTTCCCATTCACATACTCCACCCTCCATCTCTGTCTGTTGTGTTTCATAGAATGTTAGTAGCTGCAGCAATCTTAGGAATTCCATTGACCAGAGCCCCATGCCATGATGAGGACACTGAGGCCTGGAGAGGGTTAAGGCGTTGCCTGTGGTTGCACTGCTAATTACTGACAGAATCAGGTCTCTAGACTCCCAGTTCAGAGAGCTCTTTCCACTACTCCACATTGTCCCTCAAGCTAACATTTGCCCTACATTTTTTACAGGGTTGTCATGAGGATCAAATATGATTAAATATGGGAAAGTGCTTTAAAAAGTGCAAAATTATGCACAAGAGCAAAGCATTACTATTAATGGGCTTCTTACTTGGCTTCTTTGGGTAGAAATGGAATGTTATTTAAAGTGGCTTTAAAGGTGTTTTTAACTGTGAAATGCTATGAAGTTGTGTTATTATGTCTTGCAATGAGAGTACCAGGACTTGAAGAGGAGTCAGTGGGGCACATTTCCCTTCTGTTAGTGAAATTCTATCATGGGTAGGATGGTTTTCTGACATGATTCAATTGCAGATAGCTTATTTGGGGGGTGATCCCAGGAAACTCCATTAAGGGAATGGAGAGGTAAGACAGGAAAGGTGAAGAATCCAATAACTGGTATATTATTAAGCCACTTACTACTTTGGGCAGCTGGGGCTCCACCCTCCCCTGCCCACCCGCACTCCCCCTCCCCCCTCCCCCCTTCCCAGAAACATTGGAAACACTGGAAGTCAGCTTAAGGAGTGTGGGTCAGAGGTACCATACCTGAGCTGATAGTTAGGGTATTTATCCACAATTCTGATCAGCCCTTGCTTAAGGGTATCCCACACAAGGCAGTAACTCACCTGTACCTTGCTCATAGTACTGAATGAGTATTCATGGGTAAAGAATACCCTGAGGCAAGTAGATGCCAGTGCTTATGGTTCAAATCTGGTGAGCTTGCTTGAAAATCTGGTGAGCTTGTTGAGGCGATATGAGCCTTCAGGACGAGCAACCTCTGTTTTTGTGACCTCTTAGAAGAAACCAAGCTCTCTGCTTTCAAGAAGTCAGCAAAACTTGTGCTTACATATATCGTCCTTATTTAGGTCAAATCAAAGAAGGACTATATTAATGGGGATTACTTGGGACATGAGAATAGTGCAAAAGATGTTTGTTGATGGCAGAGAAGTCTGGGCTCACCGACACTGCCTCTGTTGTTTACTGTACCTCATAATCTATGTTTTCTGAACAAATACTGTGTCTCCAGAGACAAGTCGGTTGATAGGGCTCAAACATAAGCTGGAAAATGAGATATTATTGCATTGCCACCAGCAAACTTTCAAGTTTCCTTTTCTCTGGATACCCTCCTAATATCCCCAGCTGTCAGAAATACCTTACCAGAACTGCCAACTTGGGTTAGTATTCTTCTGTTGTGCCCCTAATTATTTCTTTTACACCTTTCCATTTCTTAGCCTTTGGCTTTCATTTGGCTCTTAGACAAAATAACAATATGAGAAATTTATACATCCAAAGATGTGAATGCTAGGTTAGAATTTATAGTATTTTTCTTGCCAGAAGTTCGTGTATTTTTACAGTCGATTCCTAGAGCTCTGAAAAAAATGTGCTCAAAAATATTAATGCTAAATGGTGACCTTCAGGCACTATAGAGAATCAGCTACTCTATGCCTAAAACTCTGTTGAGGAGCCATTGAATAATATAGCCTGGAAACCTTTTTTCAAGGTAGCCAATTAAGAAAACCACAGACACCACAGAGAATCAAGTCATTCTCTTCACCTGGAATTCCATTCCTTGATTGCAGAGCTGATCCCTGAAGAATCAGTTCAGCATCTCTTCCTAAAGTTGGCCTGATAATACCATCTCTTATTCATATTCATTTTTTGTTAAACATCTATAGCACACATCACACATTTTTTATTTTTTGCTAGTACTACATGAGTGACACTCTTACCCCCACAACCAGATTGTAAGTCACTTGAGGGCAAGAATGTATTTTGTTTATTCTAAACTACTGTCAAGCCCTCATAATTAGCTAAACCAGGGCTATAGGTGAGTATTCACACACATTCACTCTTCGGCTCTAACCATGAGGTTTGTGAGGTGGCTATTAGGCTAATTAGGCTGACTGAGAAATCAGGTTCAAGGAGATGAGAAGATTCACTTCAATATTCCTGTACTCTTTTCATGATGCCCAGTGTGCTTCATATGCAAGGTGTGGAGCAGAGAATGGAACTTTATATTTTCTTTCACAAAAGGTCACATGCCATGCTCTCTCCATTCCACAGGTATCATGTGACTTCCTATAGAATATAGCAAGTGTGTGCACTGGAGTTAGAAGATCCAAGCCTAAGACATTGCCCTGCCACTTCCCAGCTCTATGCAAGTCTGACCGTCCATTTCACTGCCTGTGAAGTGAGCAGATGCTTGTTCTACCCCTCTCATAAAGTTTTATAGACTCAAATAAAATAATGAATGTGGAAGCACTTACCATAGTTAAGCACTTATCACAGTTATTATGACCATGAACTTTGGAGTCAGACATGGGGTTAAATACCTGCCCATCACTACCATTTGTGCAAAGTTGAGCAAATTACTCATCTTCTCTGTCTCAGTTTTTTTTTTCCTTTGAAATAAGAATAATCTTTCATCCAGAGTTGTTTTGATGATTAAATAGGATCATACTTGAAAATGGCCTATGACATGTTAAATATTGATAAATGTTAGTTATTTGGCTATTGTGCTATTGTTGTTGTCATTATTACACATTTCTAAGCAAATATATGCCATTATTATAGAGATAATATTAATGTAATGGAAAAATATTGGGCTTTAGAGACCCATGAATTGGCTTCTTATCCTGGTCTTATTTTGGCAAATTATTTCATATGACACCAGTGCAATTCAGCTTCCTCAACTATAAAAAAATGACATGCACCTCACAAGGTCTCTGTGAGTGTTAAATAAGATGATGTATATAAGCATGTAGGGAAATATCTGGTAATTCATTGACATCCAAAAATTGGATTCTTTCCTTCCCATACTTTAGTTATAGGGGTTGATTTTGAGTGCCTTGAAGGTTTTAGGGTAGTGTTATTGACGTTTCTCTTTGAAGTTTTATAATTTTTAGTATGTTTGTCAAGCATGTAAATATGTATAACATAACAGATACCAAAAATCATAAAACACACTTAGTTGTTAGATACAGAACTATTAAAATTATCCTGGAAAGATGTCCCATTTTTCTAAAAGTAGAGGGGAAGTGGGGCGCCTGGGTGGCTCAGTCGGTTAAGCAGCCGACTTCGGCTCAGGTCATGATCTTGTGGTCCGTGAGTTCAAGCCCCGCATCAGGCTCTGTGCTGACAGCTCAGAGCCTGGAGCCTGTTTCAGATTCTGTGTCTCCCTCTCTCTGACCCTCCCTATTCATGCTTTGTCTCTCTCTGTCTCAAAAATAATAAACGTCAAAAAAAAATTGTTAAATAGAGGGGAAGGACAAGGGATGGGGAGAATATCATCAACAGTCAATTTCTTTTATGGCAGATGTATTGGGTGCATCTTGATATATGGCTCCTCCCTGGCAGGTGCCACTTCTGTGGAAATGCTGCAAAGCTCACGACATCTTTGGGACAATATATGAAGTGCCAGCTAATGGATAAAAATATGGCCTACTTTATAAACTCACTTGTGTCAGACACTTATGTTGCTTCTAAGAGTGGCAGAAATCAGTAATGAGCAGAAAATTATAATCATCAAATAAACAGGTAAAACCTACAAGATCCAAGACTTTAGTGAATCTCTGTTGAGCAACAGTGTCTATAAAGGAGGAGAGTTGAAGCTTTTCAGCTGCTCAGCTGGAAACTGAAGGAAGACTTCAGGATCAGGAATTGTCATTCATTTCTAAGTTCAGGAAAGTATTGAGGATTACCACTAAGAGAAGTCACCTTGGCATTTTCTCAATAATACTAAGACTTGATTTTTGCTTGTTTGTTTGTTTACTGTGCTTGCCATTTATTCCTAGAGCTCTATCTTACCTCATATGTATCCAGAATGCTCCAGAAACCAAGTGCTGCACCCAGGTAGTTTTGTAAGATAATTGATGCCTGTAGATGACCTCCTTTACCCCATTGCCCAGCCATGTTGGCTGGGAACTTCTAAGCAGTTTCTTAAGCTTGCCTGACTTATAAGCAAAGAAAATGGAAGAGAAAATCAACATAATTCATTACTGTTCTGTGCAATAGTACAGTTTCCTGTCTAGTGCTCTTGATAGCTGTCAGTTGTCACATTTGAAGTCGCATTCTTTAATACCATCCCCTTCACTTCTGTCCACCCACATTTCTAACAGACACACACTCTATTTGCTTCGTGGGTTCTTAAGTTGAATAGAAAAATTGATTATATATTTTTTTCTTTAATGAAAGTCATGGATTTCATGTATGAACTTCTTGACAATTATTTTGTGAACTTTGAGCCTCACCTTAAGAGCTGTTCTCTAGAAGGTTGTAGTTGTGTGACTTCTCATTTTGGCCTAAGTGTTTTTATGCTTCATGTGGGTCTCTACTGGAAAACCTCAAATCTATACCTACAGGATAAATGCACTGCAGACAGTGGGACTTATTGGTCCACAGGAAGATGACATAAAATATGGTAGATCCACAACCTGGAGATACATCATTAAATCAGTGTGTTGTTAGTCCTTCACAAATTTCAGCAATTGATTTCATGTCTTTATACATCATAACAACTTCTATCATGTGTCCAATTTTAGTAACTCACTAACTTCCTTGTTTGGTACTCACTTTGGGGTTAAGCCATAACTTTGAACCCCTAAGTGCCATCAATATTTTCCTGAAGACTGGGTGCATGGCTGGGTTCTAGACTCTCTTTTCCACTATTGGACCTCTCTGGCCCCAATGATGCATCTATGTAAATATCTACTTACTAACGCTCACTAAACTTTCCAAATTATTTTCTCCATCTTGGTGCTGAGATACTTGCCCATTGGTTGCATTATGTCTCTCTAATGTTCACGCCTAATTATTTGAGTTTCCTTTTATTAGCTCTCACTGATAGCTTTCTTATTTCCTGGGTTTCTATCCTGGCAGGTGTTTCTAGTCATTTTCCAGCCTAAGTTGTCATCAACTTATTACTAAAAGCATTCTCTAGCACTGCTCCTTTCTTCCTTCCTTCTTCTAGTACTACTTCCATCAATTCAATAATATATTTTAATAGGTAGAATATTAATAGATCAACAATCTTTTTCTGACTTGACATATTCAAATGTCATTGGCAAAACCCTGCTGCATGAAGCCTGTAACATGGTAGTTTAAATACTTAGAGCTCTTACTGTGCTCTCTTTCCATGTCTCAGCATTCCTATCTCCATAATTAGAGACAGATACTTCACCTCACGACCCAGCCTACCCCCGACATGTACAATAAAGCATACGTTTGTAATCCAAGCTTTTGTTGCTGCAAAAGATTACTTCCCATATAAAGAACAAGTTGGTGGAAACTTCATGAACAATCGAGAAGAAAGTAGGTAAATACCACACAATGGCCTCAAGCGGACATCCAAGTCCAGTAAAAGGGGGAAATGTTTTAATTGTAATCTTTTCACACACAAAAACATCAACAACAACATTTTTTTCACTGAGAAATAAGTACCAGTGTGGTTCAGATTTCCTTTTTTTTCCCTTCAAAACTTTTGAGATAAAATTTTAAGGTCAAATATCCTCTACAGCTCTAAGTTTTACCTTTAGATAATATTTATACTTAGCTCATAAGTCACCTCTGTTGGCAGCTTCTTTTTTTCTCCCCATCTCCCTTTTGTCCCATAGAGGAAATGGGCACATGAATCCCCCTGGGTGGTTTCTCTGGGGCTAAATAATGGCTCTACTGAGAGAGATCTACTCTGGCCCAGGAGAAGACTTCCCCTCTCTCTCCAACATAAATAAGGCCAAGATTTTCCTCTACAGGGGCTGATAGACCTTACAGCCTGGCCAAATGGCCTTTTGATGTCATAACACTAGGGAAAGATTCTAGGAAAAGTGATCGAGGGAAAATCTTAAATGTTCTCTGCTTCATTCACTTGAATTCAACTCATTAACAACCACCAATCACTCACCACCAACACCTACTGGAAATTTAACACACATTAGCATGCTTATTAAAGATTGGTCTTTCTTATCATGCATGGACTTATATACATTGATTCATTTAATAAATGTTAGGTACCTACTGTATACTCTTCTATGCACAGTAAATACAAAGACGTATAAGACGGTTTCTGTACCTGATGAATTCTATGAGTGACTTTTTAAATTAAGATAATTACTTTGATAAACTAAGTTTTAGAAAAAGTTCATAATTAATAAGCTTCTCATCTCACTGATATCGACATTTAAAATGTAGACTGCAATGAAAAAAAATGTGTGCTGTACAATGTAGGGCCTGTATTTTACGCATTTCAGATAGCATCATGTTGACAACCAATTGCAGAGCCAGATTTATATGTTTTGTAAGTGGTTAGGTAGTGTTTTCTTTCACAATACATTCAAAACTTTTAGTTACAGGTATATCAAAATTGATCAATGCACTGCATTAGGTATTAACGTCATTATAGGTATGGCACAAGGACTCCCAGTGGACTGAGTGAAGAAAGATGATGAGCAACTTTGTGCCACGTACTGTGCTAAGTTCTTAATGTCCATTATTTTATTTGTTTTATAACATCACTGAATATGTTCTTTTTATCCTCACATTTTACAACTAAGAAAACTGAACATTGGAGGCATTTGCAACAATGATGGATGCACTTGCTAAAGATTGCCAAAGCTATTAAATGGAAAACCTAGTATTTGAATCCATATGTACCTGACTCTGCAGACTGACTATTAACTTTGTTTACCTCAGTACAATTAAAAACTCGGTGGGGAGACAGGTCATGTACCAAGAAAAATGGTAGCCAGTAATAAAAAAGCCAATTATGATAAATGTATCATGATTGATTTGGATAGACAATTATGTGGTATGAGTTTTATCAGTCGTGCTTAATTTTGTTGTTTCTTTTCTCTTGTATTCCTACAACATTCCCTAAAATAGCATGAACTGATAAATATTGTTAGCTCAGTTAATTATTTGGTATTGTAAATTTTAAGCAAAATATTGGAGCAGAACTGAGTTTTTTCTTTAGTGGATGTGATATCTGATAGGAAGTAGGTTGAGATAGTCCTCATTCTTAGTAGAAATAGATACTTTCTTTCTACCATCTTCCAACATTCCTGACAGACAACAAATGGCTTCTAGAGTTTATGAACAACAGAATCATCTTATTTGACAGGTATGATTCTAACCTTTGACTCTTCTCAAAGATCAAACTCACTTTTATAACGGAAAGCATGTCATAGCTTTGAATATACCTTTATATAGGCAGCAGGGTTAAGTACCAGGTGACTATATTGTTTATATGTGTTTCACTGCAGTTTTGAAAAGAAGAATCAAAGGTCTAATTACTTTACAGACACATTCTAAAGGTTTGGGGAGCTATTTACAGCATGGTCATAAAGTGAGGCGATAGCTCAATTTTAAGATCTACAGTAATGGGCAGAACATACCCTTTAATTAGAAGCCTCTCTCATTCCAAACTCATCTCTCCCACTTTCTGTCTCATTTTTAAGACTCCAACTATGTGCAAGATTTCCACATCTAAACTTCCATTGAATTTACCTGTCAATTTTGTAAAATGACTAGGTTTGTGTTTTGAAAACAAAATAGGCTATTTCTAAAAATATTGTTATTCAAAAACAACTTGTTTGAAACTATTGAGAAAGATAGTGTAGTTTCTAGTCCCTGGCTTGTACTATTAAATCATGAAGATGATAGGTCAATTTTGAATGATTCTTTAAAATCTGTGACACCTGGATAGACATATGGAACTCACCTATACAGACCAGTGAAATTAGGCATAAATAGTGAACACTTGAGTCATTACGATGGGTAAGTAGGCTTTTATACAGGGGTGTTTCCACCAGCCTTCATATCAAATACATCAGTGGCTTCTTTCTTTGCCTATATATGAAATAGACCCTGTCCTGACATGGATTTAAAAAAATGCCTTGCCTTTCCCATCTCCTGCACATCAGCACACACGGTAGGCTACATTTCCCCAAAGTTCAGAGAGGGTTTTCTCCCGCCCTGCATCTCTACCTGCCACACAGGCCTCTCACAGCTCACAGAGAGACACAGCCTGAAATGCACTGCCGGGCTTTGAATGCTCTCTGAATAGCTCTTGTCAGTCAGGAGCCTGCATTTCATGTTTCAGATTTTTCCCAGGGGGCTTTGATGTTAATCCATTTCACACTTCTAACACATCTGTTCTTCTTCAGGCTTTCTTATCTTTTCTGAGCATTCAAATATATGTGTGTGTGTGGGGGGGAAACTTTTGGCTGTCATTGTGCAGTTTCTGAAATGAGACTTTAATGATGAAGCACATTCCACCTCCCCTCATTGATACTCAGTTCTAACCACACAAGATGCTGTATGTGAGTCATATTTATCTACCATTTACTACCACCCCCATTAGGATCAGATGGCCTGGATGCTGGAAATAATTTAAAAAGCCACTTAGGTATTTAGGAAAGATGTGCAAATCTTGTTTGTGTTTTTGCCATGTGCCTAGTCAAGGCAAGGTACTGAAGAAATGTAAGGGGCCTGTAAGAGCAGTGCTGCTATTAAGCAGCATGAAGTTCCCCTGGTCAATGAAGATAACAAGTAAAACATTAAATAATCATATAATAACATTAAAAAAATAGTTCAGTATGGCAATACAGTTGATTGCACAATGCAACATATGAATGATTGGTAACAATGACATGACCATTGATTATTACACAACAACAGAGGAAGAAAAAGTGACTCTAGGCTATCGTAAGCTGAGAAGGCTTTGGTGGGAAGGAGGTGTGGCCAGAAGGTAGAGTGGGAATTATATATAAGCTGGATAACTAAAGTTATCTAGCATGGATAGAATATATCTTTTTTGTTGGCAGGCATATTGCAATTGCTAAGATAAGTGATTTGGCCTGGTTTTAGCCCTCAGCAGGCTTGTGATTTCTAAGAGCAATAAAGGGAAAAGAAAAATAAGAATTTTGAAATAATAATATGCATGATAGTCTATATATTCCTAGAATGAACGACTATAAAAATTAATACCAAGGTACTTATTCTTTTTTTAATACACTCTTTCAATCCTATTCTTTTGTGAAAAAGTAACTACTCCTATCCTGATAAAATAAGAACAGCTCTGCAAAATGCTACAAAGTGCCATATTAGATCTATTACATGAATTTAAATGGAGGCTATTGTCAATGTTATCTGTCTTTCTTCTCCTTTCACTGAATGAAACATGGACAAATTTAATCTATAAACTGCTTTGCAGAACACTCTACAGTTACTACAGAATTTCATCATTAAGCATACATGTTACAATTAGCAACGTGCCTTATAGGACTTCTTGTCTGGGATTAAAAGTAACTAAAGAAAAGTGAAATATTGTTTAGTCTTCACAGGAATTTAGAATCAGAAGCTGAACAGCAATTTTTTATCATGTTGTTCAAGTCCAGACCTTGACCAATGTGGAGAGATTACAGACAGACATATTTTGATATAACTTGAGAAAATTCTAACTATAGCTCTCCAACAGTAGAAATGCATTACAGGAGAGAATGACCATCCATCCAGCATATTTTAGTAAGAATTCTGACATGGGTGAAATCTTGTTTCTAAAACAAGTTTTCGGTCTTCTTCAATGCTTACAGTGCTTCCAGTAATTCAGAAATTCTATGATACAGCCATATCATTTTATGCAAGATGAGATATAAAAATGAATGTCCTAACATGCAGTGACAGTTGAGTGTCATGGGGGCCAGTGGCTATGTGGGATGTGTGGTGGTGGGTTATCTTCCATAACCCTTCATGTATCATGCTTAGACAGGTGGATGATGGATGGATGGATAGTAGATTTATAGATAGATGCAAATAACACACATCATAAATATATGTATATTTCCCTTCTTCTAAATATATACTAACTTAATATTTTTCCCACTGGAAGTGATAAGGAAAATGTTGAATGCCAAGCTGCAGGTAGTATGTTGTCTAAGTCAGCTAATAAGGAGGGACTAGAAGGTCTGGGAACTGATCCTGCATATTTATTGCTCTCTTTTTCCTTCATTAACACTCAGCCTCAGTTCAAACTGTCTTTATTATTTCCCTCATAATAAATGACTTAAAAGAAACAAAATGGATAAATTTTGATGATTATGTCAAGCATCTGGCTGCAGCAGCAGCAACAACAACAACAACAACAACAACAACAACAACAACAAACTAAGTGCATCTGACATAATAAGATTCTGGCTTACAAAATGTCAAATCTCCATAGGCCTAATGTTATATGCCATAAATTTACAACTTTAGCTTTAAAACACAAGTACTCCTCATTTGCTCTTTTGGTTGTGATATTGAAACCTTAAGGTGTTCTTTTTGTGATATCACTTTTTCACAAAGTTTAAGAATTCAACCCTTAGAGTATTTGCTATAACTCATGATGGTAACTCCTGATCTCTGAGCCAATGAGGCTGCTGTGTAAGTCAGCTAATTCCAGCCTAACCTCTGACAGCTAATTGGTAAACAAAACAATGAGAAGATTTAAAATATTAAATTAAATCTTGAATTACCTTCAACCCATTAGCACATTGTATTGTTGAGCAGTGATTTCAGTAAATGAGAATTCTAGGTAGAATGAAACACAAAAGACCAAAAAAAAAAAAAAACCTAATCATACAGATTATCCAACACAGGCACTTAAATTACCACTCCTGTTTTATAGTTATTATCATACCTCTATAATCCATGTCCCTTTACAAGGCTATTCAAGCTATAACACATGACAGGCAGTGCATTGCTCTGCTATTTATAAGGTGCCTTGGGTCATGTTATATGGCATAAGACTAAAGGCAGAATGACTTAAACCACCCAAGAAGTGCAATAATCCCTAACAAATGCACAGCCTGGAGTGTCTTATTGCTGTTATGAAATGAAATGCATACATTAAACTAAGAAAAATTGTCAGACCCAGAGCATTTATTGGGAATAATAAACATGTCTGTCTATCCATTGATGCATTTTTCCAGCCTATAGGAATCAGAAGTGATTGTCCCAGCCCCAAAGATTATCTCTTGTTTCTGAGATGCAAACTGCATCAATCTTGTTAGTTTCAAACTTCCCCTACCATTACAAAAAGAACCCATTATACCAACACCTTTTAAGCTGGTGGCTTTCTTTCCCTAACATTCTCCTGTTTCCACTAGGTTTGATTTTAGTAATGATCCATGTAGGCTGGAGGAAAACATCAGGTCCAACAGATAATGAAATGCAATTTAAGAATACAATGAAAATAGACTTGAAAAAGATGTACTTCCATTGCTTGTTTGGATTACGGTAAACTGAGAGCAATGATGAATGGAAATGTGTCCAACTCAAAGGAGGCATTGGGTGGATAGCACCAGCAGTTAGGAGAGCTGGCTGTATTTAATATTTTCATTAATGATCTGGAAGATGGAGGGAGCCACACACTAATGAAACCGTGAAGCAACTAAATTGCACTCGATCTTAGCCAAAAGGCCAAGAAGCGATGAAGCAACTAAATTGGAAGTTGTTGCAAGTGCTGGTGAAGACAGAAAAATAATACAAGTCCAATTAAAGAGGTTAGAAATGTAAGCAAAAATATAACCAACTTAAATTCAGTTTGATACTGTATAAACATATTCATCAGGGAAAAATAACATCCGACTCCTATCTTTGCTAAATAAAAAAGCTGTTAAAAACGTATCCAAATTCAGGTATTCCCCATGTTGAATTTCATAAGTAGCATCAAACACCTAGTTTTACTGACTGTTCTGTTTCTTTTTGGGCATCTTAATGTTATAACCCAAGAGACTACAACTCCACTTCTTGTAACTGGTGATTTATTTGGAGCCTTTATAAAATCTTCAGTGACAAATCTTATCCTGATGGTTAAGTCTGAATGACAAGGCTGTATAAATATTATAGAGAAAAACAAACACTCATTCCTGGACATCAATATGTACATAAAAAGAAAGAGAGTGTAAGAATTACACAATACACAGACAGCTTCAGAAAACTCCAAGATAAAAATGCATATGTGCAAACTGAAAAAAAATTGTTCACATGAGTCCACATTGCAAATAAAACACAATTTTTCTTTTATATATGTATTGTGTATGTGGTGTATGTATACAAAGGAATCACTTCAGGGGTCATATGAAAACAAGGCCCCTCAAGCTATGTTTAATATTGTATGTGATACACGCACATACACATATGCATACCACTCCAACACAATAAGAAAAGTTTGAGGGGACTGTTCAGAAGCAGTATTTTGTGTGCAGTGAGGAGCACTCTTCCTCCTTAATGTAGAACAAAACTATTCTTACCCCACATAGGACACAGTATGAATGCCCACACATAGAAATGTGTTTTACAATCACCAGAGGGTAAAAGACCCATTCTGAAACATTCTTTTGAGTGTCAAGAGAGCTTAAGATACCACTGACTAAGAACACAACCTGGAACAATTGATGGCTTACAAGAGAGAAACATGGAAGTTTGGTTTGCTAACCCTGAGAGCCCCTAATACAAATTCCTCATATATGAAGACAAGTAGTCCCTAAGTGCACAGAACTGAAGCTTAAACTCTAGAGCTCCTGGATTCCTGTGTAGCTCCCTTTATAAGGAGCTCATTTGCATCCCTTTAGTGAGATCTCATTCAGCCCTGGGAATACTGCAGACTATTAGGACGATAGAAGCAGGACTATGGAGCCAGGCTAGAATCTGGTGACCTCAGAATTGTCTACCAATCAGCCTGACACCTTGTGATTTCAGAATTCTGTGTCACTCAAATATTGACCTTAGTCACTCAGCTCTTTGAAATATTTTGCTGATAATGCAACTGGAAACTTTGAGTCAATATTGTACAAGCCATAAACGTAATGCCCAGATGTCTGGGTTTAGATCCTGGCTCTGCCCCTGTATGATCTCAGGCCAGTTACTTAAACTGTGTGCCTCAGTGTCCTTATCTGAAAGATGGTGACTGTAAGTTACCCATTCTTAGAGTCATTGGGACTTCTATATGGCTTTATAGAGTGCACGTCTCCACACAGCTTGTGAACAATAAAGACCTGACCTAAGGTTGTAGTGCATTTTCTAGAGTTTATGTTTTTCAAAATCACCATTACTTTAGGAAACTGTTTCTATATTAGCTGTTTTCATCCTACAAAATATTAATCTCATCACTAAATTGGGATTTGACAATACTGTAGTCTTTCCTGGAATACGGTTTTGGGAAAGTGTAAGAGAGGGAGAGAGGAGGAATTTATATTAAAGCAATACAAACAACTTCAAATTAAATCATGTATATATTTATTTGTAAAATGTTACTTGCCTACCCCATCACCAGGAACTTAGTCCTCTATATTCTCCTTCACAGCCTCCCATTTACACTTTTACTGTAATATCTAAGAAGCAAAATTGTAGATTTCTTCCTCCCTCCCTCCCTCTCTTTTTCTTTATTTTCCAGAAAAGTTTTCATTGTTTAGTATTTTAAGTTGTTTCAATGTTTATTTACTTTTGAGAGAGAGAGAGAGAGAGAGAGAGAGAGAGAGAGCACAAGTGGGGGAGGGAAGGAGAGAGAGGGAGACATAGAATCCAAAGCAGGATCCAGGCTCTGAGCTGTCAGCACAGAGCCTGACACGGGGCTCAAACTCATTAGCCATGAGATCATGACCTGAGCTAAAATTGGATGCTTAACTGACTGAGCCACCCAAGTGCCCCTCATTGCTTAGGGTTATTGAGACATACATGTCCTTCTGTCTTTCTCTAGACCTAAGGTCTCATCAAAATGTTTTCTTTCAAAAAACAGTTTGTTTCATAAAAATATCCTTGTGATATCCAGTAAACTAAAATATTTTCCTTTATGTTCCGTAAGTGTGATTATAAACTCTTCCAGGCAAAGACAGGACCATTATTTCACTTTGCTTTCCAAGTGATGAAAGTGTGAAGGATATGATATCAATAAGAAAATAGAAGCCGAAAAAGTCCAGCAACTTTCCCAGGGTCACACAAGGTTGTGACAAACCCAGATCGAGCATGCAGTGTATTTCTTTTATTCAAACCTATTTCCCTGACACATTTGGTCCTTGAAAATCAGATGCAGCCTACACACACAAAACTGATCTACTCATTTAAATCAAATCAGCTAGAAGTTCTACTAATCAATTGTCTCCAGTAAAGTAAACAAGCCAAATCAGCATCCAAACATATTAATTGATTGAATCCGTGGATTCACTGAACAGGCTTGGCAGTTTCATCTAAAGGGTCAGATGAGGAGAGTATGTGTTAATGGTTATTTACTGAAGAACACTCTTATTCACCACCCCATAGAATTATATATTTCTTTAAATCCGCTTCAGGCTCAGAAACAAATTGTTGGACGTTCACAGAAATGTTGCAAAATGAACGAATTTGTCACCAAACAAGAAACACATAATCAGACTGGCTGAATGCGCCCTAATTAGATCTCAGCCCTGGGTTGACACTGACACATGTGTTAAACTACATTTTCGGGGAGCTGAAGTCTCATTATATGGGTGGTCGGGCTATTGCTATTCTGCTATTATAATTTTTACCAGATTTTTTTGAAGTGTACTTCATGTTTCTTTTCCTTAACTTCAGCCTTAGATGGAATTATAAGTAATTCATAGAAAGATTTAACATTGAAAAACTTCGAAATGCATTGCATTGATGCAGTGTGCTTTCAATGTTTAAAAAAACAACCACCTAAGCCAGCAAAAAAAATAAGAAAACTAATGTTGGGATCCTAGCTTGGTTTCTGACTAAGCAGTTGATTTTTTTGATTATTTTTGATCTCCAAATATTTAAAGCTAATTCTCAATGTTTAGTTAGATATCATGAATTTCTCTGGAGTCCTCAGGGACAGTGGAGCCTTGTTGGGTACAAAGAGAATAGATATTCCAAGTCTCCAAATGGCATCCACACATGTAAGACAAACTCCAGTCCTCTTAGGACAAGAGGCTGTCAATACCAAGGGACAACTGAATAATTCTGCAGGATCAGGGGATCTAGAATCCACACGTGACAAAGTGAGATGGAAGACAAGGGTCAGAGCACTCTGCAGAAAACTGGAGAACAAGGAACCTGGGAGAAGAAAGGAGGAATGAATGAGCATGAAGTATCAAGCCCTGGATCAGTGCCCTTTGAGATCTAAGTTTGTGTTGAACTCCAACTGGCTGAGGGTGCACATCTGTGGAATCCTGCCTCCTAGGATAAATAGTTGGTTGGTCAGGACTCACACACTGGCAGGGATGGATGGTTTGTTGGATGGTGCTCATTCCTCCCTTACTCTGTTTTCAGTAAAGGAGTAACAGGGTCTCAGATTCACCTCACTGCTCTAAAAGTTGGGTTAGCCCAATGCTGTTATCTCATATTAACCATGAGATGTAATTATTACAGCAAGTTTGCCTTTTAAGTAAACCCAAAGTTTCATTTATTTGTCAATTTAAAGACCAAAGGTGGTTGGGTGCACATACTCAAAGGTGCAAGCTGTGCGTATTTGTATAGTTTTTCAATGAAGTTGAGTCAATTAATAGAGGTTATTGAGGGATATGTTTAGAGTGAGGAAGAACAAATGGTGCCAGAAGA
Organism: Felis catus; assembly: GCF_018350175.1. NCBI lineage: Eukaryota > Metazoa > Chordata > Mammalia > Carnivora > Felidae > Felis > Felis catus. Next base: position 61,109,588 of record NC_058379.1, on the reverse strand, counting down.
CCTAGATCAACATTAGAGAAAATAACAAAGAAATTTGAGAGGAAAAAAATGTTAAAAAGACATATATTATATTTGAAAGCAAAATTTCATTCCCTATTAGTCAATATTGTGAATTACATATTATACGATTGTACTCCATGGATGTGCATCACCTTTCAAAAGATACACATTTGTCCTCCAGGTATATTGCCTCACACATATTATATTGACTTTTTTTCCTCTGCAAGTCAGAAAAGGGGAGGTGATGCTGTAAAATAGGTCATAAAATCCAGATTATGGCTTGCAGTGTAAAGTCCTGAGTCACCTTCAAATAGAATATCCTGAATTCTACATCCACCTAAGAAATGGCTTCATAGTATTAATTAAGAGATTCCTAAATTTCATAGATCAATTACTACTTCACAGAGAGAGAAAAGCAATAGCTACCTGGGATTGATACTGCAAGCCTCTTCAACCCACCAGGCTTACAGGTTACAAACAGCTATCTGAACAGAGTAAACTACCTTCTAAATGAATGTGGCACTTTGTTAAATGAATAAATGAGCAAAGGAAAAAACTACAGTTTTATTCTATGTCATATTAAGAATCCTGCCGCAAATTACTCAGTTTATGTAAGGATTGAGCTAATAATAATGAACACAGTGGGGCTATACGTCTCCCATTCCATCAGAGTCACTTCAAAGAGGCAGAAAAATATTTACACTACCGTTCTGTTTGGTTGAGAGCAGAGGACCCCTTTAAAAAGGCTGTTCACCCCTGAGGAATGTGATTTCCATTTGTAAGACCATTGTTCATCTTATTTGGTTAACTACCTCTTTGGAAGAGTGATATTAAATAGAGAGCTTTCAGCAAGCATAGCAAGCAGGGAAGATTCTAAGATGGTCCAGCTCACACACCTTGCTAACTTCTGCAGGTGCTTGTGCAAAATAACTAAGCATGAATTGTCTTATATTTTCAAATCTTAAAATCTTACCAGACACAAATATGTATCGCTAAAGGTCTCTTAAGTATTGTAGTACACATTTTCTCCTGATATAAATTGATATCCCCTCTTATTTTTTGGTTCTTGAAGTGAAGCTTAGGTAATTGCTACTTGAAAACTGGCAATCGACCAAAACATTCATTTCAACTACTACCTATCCTGGGTTGACTGATTTGCCAGCACTGTGCAAGGTTCAACTCTGTATCTTTGGGCAAGTATCCTACATTCCTCTCAGAGTCCCCAGGTCCTCATTTATAAAATAAAATTTTCCCTTCAGTGACTTTCAAACTCTGCTCCTTGGAGTTCTGGGGATTCTCTAGAGAAATGGGTGAACAAGATAAACAGAATAGGTTAGTATGGACAGTCTATCTAGCTCTAATCTGTTCTAATTGTAGGCTTCTCTGTTCAGACCAAAGAGCTGCAGTTTTAAAATACTGAGAAACCACTCAAATGATCTTTAAAGTTCCTCCAAGAAGGCTTTATTGGATTCTAAGAACAGAGGATTTGTGCAACATGATCTCTGCTGTAAGAAAGTTCTCAGATGCAGTTGATTAAAACAGCAACAACAAAAATAAATACAAGAGATAGCAAAATATCCCAAATCTTTTAAGAACAAGAGCTCTAGGAGGTCAAATGACAAAAGTCCTAGGAGCTCAGAGACAGAGTAAGGAGGGAAGACTTCAACAAGAGTGGAAAGGAAGGGCTAGCCCAGGAAAGGAGGAATGAGACTGTGTGGATAGGCACATGCAAGTCAGGAAAGAAAATGGAAAACGTCAGAAGAGGAATGGAAATGGCCTATATGGAGGCCACCTAGCCTACCCAGAAATATAAGTGGGAAGAAATGTTGCCCAGAAATTCCCAGCCAAACACTAGTGGGCTTAAAAAATAAGACTCCTCAGGCTCTTGAGAAGAATCTTGAGGAAATTAGTCTGGCTTGAGTTTATTAGACAGGGCAACGACTAGATGGAAGAAATTCATCTGGGAGAACATGTGGCAATCTGGCTCAAGTTTGGTGTGTGAAATGAAGAGGAAGTAGCAAACCATTGTTTCACTGAGACAGCATCATTTTTACTGAAACTTGTGGTATTATTATCTAAGCTTCTCTGACTTCTCATTTACTATTGAGAAAATCTTTTTTTACTCTCCTATTCAAAATGATAGAGTACATATTATGGATTGTAACAATACAACATGAGCTCTTATGAATCTGGTGACCAGTGGGTAACAAATCTAGTTTAAGACCCAATATTTCCATCATGCCCTCATTTTCATTTTTTTTCTGTCATAGGCAAATCATATATTAGTATATTTCCATTTCCTGATATGTAAATAAATTATAAAGTCTGACCCACATGAGTGGATTAGGTGAGCAATGTAAGGGAAAATTGTTTATAAAATGTGTGGCTAATACACTGCTCACCTTAAATGATAAACATGATGTAGGTAGGTAGTAATAATTACCTAGAAAATTACTAGGGAAAATGAAATTTAGCTTGTTTCTTGTTTGGTTTTGGTTTTGTTTTGTTTTACCTTATATCAAAGAACAGGGTGTCAAACTTGCAAAGTAGAAGTGTTCAATACAGGATCTGGTGGTGGTGGTTTGGTCCTAGGGAAAGTCATCTGTAATAGTTTAAAATTTTTAAATGTGCTCATCTATGAATTACTTTAAGTGTTGGCAACACTGCTCTAAGATAAATAAGAGAGCATTGTCAGATGAAGGAGCTTGGTTTTGTAGAGGTGAAGCAATTTGTTAAAGGTGGAAGTTAATTAGTAATGAGTAAAAGTTTAAACCAGTGGTCTTATCTGGTGTCTGAAAGTGAAGATAATGGGAGAAATGTTATAACAATGTTAGTAATACTATGTAATAATACAGGCAACATTAAATGAGTGATTACTAAGTATTAGGGAATGTTAAATTTCACATTGACATAGATTACTCTTATTTTCTTCATGATAGATTGGAAGAATCAAATGTTTAAATAGGTCTAGTAGTTTGCTCAATTTTAGCCCCAACTGGTAGAACCAGGTTTTTGCCCTAAGGTTTTCTGACTCCAGAATCTGCATTCTTAATCACTTGGAAAGGTACAAAGCTCTGCCCAAAATGCACTGTTAGAAAGGGATTGCACAGATGTGGTCTGATTCACATCTCAGGAGAATGGACCTTTGTGTGTGTGTGTGTGTGTGTGTGTGTGTGTGTGTGTGTGCGCGCGCGCACGTACACACACACACACACACACACACACATGCATGCACACACATGTGTGATGAATGGAGGAGCAAGTTACTTCTGCATACTCTTGACACAGCCATACAGATAGGATAATTAGAGGATACAGCAGATTTCAGTGCTTGGGACTGAGAGTTGATAAGAAAAGTCATTCTTTTTTTCAAAACTCCTCTAGTCCTAGAGGGAAATGTAAGGGCAGAAAGGGAAACCAGACAGAATCCAAGCATACCACAGAGTGAAGGTTTAGACAATACATAAACTCAAATCCATAGTCCAGGTTATAGGGAGATAGGAGAGAGGTCAGCTTGAAATGCTGTGAGCTCAGAGGCCCCCATGGTTCTCTTAACACCAGGACTTCTGACACAAAGCCTGCAGTGACAACATTCTGAGACTGACTGGTCTACTGGTCCTATTTATTCCCATGGTTACAACTTGAATAGCTGTGTTATATGACCCCACCTGTTGGTCATTGTTCAGTGTTCTAGTGGTCAACAGCCAACTGGACTTGGGTTAATCTTTATAATAGTGAAAGGTCAGCATAAGGACAGACAATACATACTTGGGACTATTGGTACCCAGGAGACCAATATTCGTTTCTTTAAGATTACATGCACTTTACACAAACAGAATTCTTCTGCATCTGCTTTGCCCAGCAACTCAGCTGAGATCCTCAAGGAATCCACTTCTAGGCTTTATCTGCCTCATACCTTGAGTCAGTCCTAATGAGGCAGGATATTAACCCAGTGTCAGATCTGTGCTTTACTTCCCCTACCCCCTAGCCCTACTGTAAATTAGACAAAAGTTACCCATTTAGATCTAGGACAGAGACTCCAGGGAAATGTGGATCCCCCTCTTCTTTTTCCCTTTCCAAGTTTTTAACACTAACAATGGCCTTGACTCTATCTGTCCTTCCCTGTCCTCAACATATACCTTTCCTCTTGGCTCATTTGCCTAAAATTGAACGTTTGTTATCTTGGAATTCCAGTTATTTTGTCAGGTTTCTAGCACTATGTTATTATAAGAATTGTTTTATGAAATAAAATTTTGAGTTAGGTGTCCAACTTAACTCTTCTTGGACCTCTTTCCTCCTGTGAATGAAGAATAGGTTCTGTCCACCAGTTTCAGGATAGAATCTACCTCCCAAGGAGGGAGGTCCTAATGATTACTGCTCTTCTCCCTGACTCACAGTACTGAATACCATCTACCTTATTTGAGCCCCAACCCTGACTCTGATGCTTATTGATTCTTGACAAGCTCTTGCAAGAGTCAGTTCTTGCAATAGCTCCAGTAATGCTTATACTTTCCTCCAATGACTGTGACTGAGGTTAAAACAAGGAGAAGGAGAAGGAGAAGGAGAAGGAGAAGGAGAAGGAGAAGGAGAAGGAGAAGGAGAAGGAGAAGGAGAAGGAGAAGGAGAAGGAGAAGGAGAGGAGGAGGAGAAGGAGAAGGAGAAGGAGAAGGAGAAGGAGAAGGAGAAGGAGAAGGAGAAGGAGAAGGAGAAGGAGAAGGAAGGAAGGAAAAGAGAAAAGGAAGGAAGGAAGGAAGGAAGGAAGGAAGGAAGGAAGGAAGGAAGGAAGGACGGAAGGAAGGAAAAGAGAAAGAAAGAAAGAAAGAAAGAAAGAAAGAAAGAAAGAAAGAAAGAAAGAAAGAAAGAAAGAAAGAAAGGAGCGAGCTCTGGTGACTGAGACAAATAGTAAGTTGTGTTCTATTGAACATACTGTTGAGAGGGTCTCACACAGTTAACAATTTGTGCCTGTCTTTGGAGAGCATATAGTCTAATTGAGAGGAAGAGTTAAATCTCAAATGATAGAACACCTTAACTTGTCAGAGTCCAAATCATACTGTAAGTGTGTGAAACGGGAAATACATGAAGGGTTGGTAGAAACTGTCTTAGTGGTGATGACTCCATTCTTGAAAGCCAGTTAAATGTTACACCAATAAGGATGATACTGTTTTATAGATGAAGAAACACAGTTCCTTGTTTTCTCAAGATCACACAGCCAATGTGACTTGAGAATCATGAAGTTTTGCATTTACTGTAAGTCTATGCCCAACCTAGTCACCCCATGTTCCTGTGGAGAAAAAATAAAACGGACCAAAACCTCAGTGCTAGAACTTAGAGAAGGATGCAATATGAATTGTTTGAAAGTGTGACCAAAAGGAATATGGTTTGAACCCATATGGCTTTGTCAATGTTAATCAATCATTTGTGCCAGTCAATTCTCATTCAAATGGAAGAAACCAGCATGTGATTTATTGAGCAGTCTGTCATTTCTACTAATTCCACCAGGACTCTAATGGTGAGTACTACCTGGATACTATAGTAAGAATCCAGAAGCTCATAGGCACCAGTTCTGGGCAATGTGTGGCCCTGGGAGACTGGGAAAGAAAGCCAGACCCGTCTGGTGCAGAACCTGTTTGTCTCTACACTGACCACTTTCTCTTCTGCAAATGGCTTTTTTCCTTTTCTCCAGCTGTTATCTGATTTTCAGCTTGCAGTTTCTCTAATGAGGTATTTGGTACTTAATCTTTCAGAACAATGAATGAGTTCATCTCTCTGTAAAGGTGGTTCCTGTCCTGGGAGCACTGTGGTGGCTTGTCAGGATGCCAGGCTATTGTTTGTCAGGATTCTATGAGGCTGGCTTCCATGAATGTGTCTGACATTGAGATTACATTGCCTCACAGAGATGGGGCATCCTGGGAATGGCAAGGCTGTGAAGACACGCACTTCTCCTCAATGAATATAATGGCTTAGAATCACGTGTTAAATTCTCAAGAGGAGTGAAACGGCATGGCATAGACCATTCTACAAATTAGACATGTCAGTAAGATAAAATAATTTTTTTCAAGTTCTTAAAATCCCTACCTGTGTGTATATGCACATTACTCTAAAGCTGCGTAGTATAGACACTAGCCACGGTGGCTATTTAAATATAAATAAAATAAAAATTAAATAAAATTATAAAGTTAGTTCCTCAGTTGAACCAGGCACATTTCATGTCTACATTAATAACCACGTGTAACTAATTTCTTACTAGTGATGGACACCACAATTGTAGAACAGTTCCATTGTTCTACCAACTTGTCCTAGACAGCATTTTCTAGAAGAATAAACAAATGAATTTAGCATCCTTAATGATTGCTCTAGTAATTACTTCAAGCACATACCAATGTAAAAAAAAGCAGTTGGCACATGTTCTGTCTAAACAAGGGAAAGAAATCTAGGATTATTCACCAAACATAGATCACTTAAAAAACATGCATTTGCCTATATAGCACTAGAGAATAAATAATTAATACAATTCCCCAGACTAAATAAACCACTGCATACAACAGGGATAAGGGCTGCCTATTCCTCAGCTCCATTCACAGAGCAAGACTCAGTATATTCTGTCAGGTAGTGTGTCTCATAGTATGATCCCAAGTTCACCTGCATCACAATAACCTGACCAGAGAATCTGCATTTAATAAGCTCTCCAAGGTAATCTTTCTTACATTATAATTTGAGAATTCTGCCGTAGAGTCTGAGAGAAATAACCTCTTGGTCTCTCTTACTCACTTTTCAAAAGAAGACTGAGTCAGACTTTCTGGATTTGATTCTTAACTCAGCCAACTGTATTTCCTTGGGCAAGTTGCTTTCCCAGAAATTTTCCAGTGAAACTCTCCTCTAGTATCATTGGGCGGGTTTGGCTGTGTCGTATGCCCTTGAGTGAACTCAAAGCAGATAGGCAGAATAAATGGACATGATTGCTTAGACTAATTAGCTTTCATCCCAGGACGGGAGAAAGTGCCAGGCAGTACATGGTGATTCAATATGAAACAAGGTTCAAGATCTTTACCAAGGAAAAAGAAGGGTAGAATGGCTCTTGGGAGGTAACCACAGTGCCTGGCACAGAATCTTTTTCTCTGATGCTCACATATGCCTTATTATTGCTACTCTTAGGTGATAGATGCACACAGCAAACTATAGAAATGTTTAAAATACTTTCTCAAGTCTGCCTAGCTTTTTGGTTGGAGATTTATAATTAGAGGCACTGTTAAGGGTGCCTTTTTGCTACAGTTACACACAGATGACTTCCACTGGCTTTCTTTTCCCCTTCTGTCATCTTTTATTTTTTATATGTCCTTTCTCTGTTCCTTTCATATTTTATATCAGGACATCTCCTCTGCACGTGCTCCAACCACCCCCACCCCAGCCCTGCATACCTCCTTGCTACCAGTCTCAAAAATATACCATAAATTCCCTTTCTCCTTCTCCTTTAGTAAAAAATATTGTGGGATTTTGAATTTATCAACTTGATCTCAGTCATTAGCCATATAAAAAGATAATCCTACATTCCATTTAGGAATGTGCGCATGTATTATATATTCATTTTCTACCAACAAGATAAAATGGACAAGAGACCCAAGTCTTTCTTTTTACTCAGGCTGAGAGGCGATATTGTAAACAGGAGGAAATCTGACATCTCTTTATCATCAGTGGAGAAACCAGACTGCAGACTTTTGAAGATGTGGTAGGAGCACCAAACATAAAAACACATTTTCGAAGAAGGAAAGGAAGCCAATACTCTAAGAGTTAGAAACCTCCAGTCTGTTACAGTTTTTGCAACTGTCTGGCTGCATTTCAAAACCTCATATTTATGACCTTGTGTTCAACTTCCCAGCTGTCCCAGGTGATGGCCTAAAAGGAAGGCCATAGTTTCAGGTGGGGAATAAGAGCAGTTGGGGATGGTCACTTAAAGGATGGGGTCCTGTTATCATCACCATACATTTGATTCATTAATTATTAAGGAATGAAGGTAAGGAAATTAAGGGAATATAATGAGCCTTTTCAAATAGTCTGTGCCTTTCCAAAGTGTCCATGAGATAGCAACTGTTTGGGTGCAAAGTGCCCATGAGAAAGCACCTGTTTCAGTTACACTCTTTATGGCAAGGATGTTTTGGTGTTTCTATATGTTTGTTTTTGTTTGTTTCAAATTATTTATAGGAGAAAATTTTATCTTTAATCACTTAATTCTGGTAATAGAGGTCATATTTATCCTCAAAGCAGAAGTAACACTTGACTGAGTGTATAGAATTTTAGGTAGTCTACAATAAGAATGACAACTATGCCATTTGAGGCAGGTTATCTGTAATTTCTTAGCTTTTATTTCTCTAATTGTAAGGTAGAGACAATATCAAAGCTCGTTGTATATCCAAGCTCACTCCCAACAACAGGGAAGATTAACTGAGATAATTAGAGCTTTGTATAATGAGATGGAAATTATAGTTTGGATCTCCATGTGGGTCAACTGATATAAAAACTTGCAAACAGCACTGTAGCAACTGGCAATGAATGTCTTCAGATCAAGACATTCATAAATAAGACAAATCTCCAAATTTAGTCTTATATTCTGTTCAGGCATCTCATACATGTTCATTGTTACCTGCAATATAATTGGTAGTATGACTACTCTGCAGAATCACCATCCTGCCAGGGGGAAATGAGTTAAAATGCAAGTGCTCCTCTCTGTACAAAAAGCTGCTTATGGGAAAATGTAAAGACACTGGCATCTTCCTTGAAACCATGGAAAAATGACAGTGGAGCTAGATATGAAGACTTGAAAACAGGCTAAGGGATATAAAAAGGAGTGGCCAATTCAGGTAACCAAATCGGCATTATAGGAAAATATGAGACATAGATTAGCCCTGAAAGACTGAAGTGAATCTAGCAGAAAGAAAGGTGTAGTCTATGTGAGGAGAATGGCCAAAGGACAGAAGAATGACATGAACCAAAGCCATAGGAATACAAGGTACAACAAGAAAGCAAATTTGTAGATGTAGATATTTATGTTTGATTATAGCAGAGTAATCTCACAAATGCATTATGGGGCCCAAATTTTATCCACTGAAATGACCCTGAATGCAAAAATTTGGACTTTTTTCTAGAAGTTGTTAGAGATGTTTGAGATTTGCTCAGTAAAATTATACCTTTGCCTTTATATTATTCTGATGAGGTATTTTGATAATAAATTGAAGAGGTACTATGAAAAATAATGAACTCATTAATCTTCTTTAGTTATTACAACAATTTTGAAAATGGAGACAGTGGAAAAGGAACAATGACCTACCTTCCCCTAACATATATTACTACCATATTGAAATATCTTGTGGACTCTATAGAACAAGAGTTAGCAAACTACATGCCCATGGGCCACATGCAGCCTGCTTCATTTTTTTGTAAATAAAGTTTTACTGAAACACAGTCATGTCTTTTGATTTACATATTTTCCAAGGCTAGTTTTGTGCTATAACAGCAGAATTGAGTCAAGAATTGAGACAGGACATGTGACCTGCAAAGCCTAAAATACTTACTATCTAATGTAGATGTTAGGACATACCACTACTATCAAGAAAGACAATTAGTCAACTAATCATGAATTAATCAATTTTAAGATAGATAAAAGTAGAAGGGGACTTGGTAGGGTATGATTGCTCTTCCTTTTATTTTAAATCTCTTTTTTATTAAAGTCCCTACTCTTACCTAGCATCTCATCCCTTATATCAGAAAGGAGTAAAAATAGCACAGGTAGAGAATAGAAGACAGTCCTGATGATGACTTGCTCAAATAATAAAATGTTTGGACACAATCTGAGTGTGAATTATCTTACACTGATAAAATTTACCGTGCCAAATAATGCAGACTTTATTATACATTTCTAAATCTGGTTACATTTCTATGAATTTTAAATGTCTTCAGTAATTTAATTTTTCTCCTGACATCTACCAATGCAACTCAGCTGATAATTTTATGTTCCATATGTGGATAAGGTTCTATATCTTGGGGTGAAGCAATCTTTCAAAATGAGTCTCCAGCCAACCACTTCTTGTTTGGCTCTCAGAAGTCTTAGGCTCTCTAGGGGGTAAATGAATATGTAATTGTATAATTAGGCTATTGCTGCTCCTGTTTCTCCCACAATATTGTCTGGCTGTGCCACAGGACAAGGTCACGGAACAACATTAGACTAAAAATGGAAATAGGCTGATTGGAGAATCTGACAAGAATGACCGACCTGCTGTGGACTGTTTTGTGTGGGCATGAGGCCTCATGAGATCACCTCCTAAATTAAATTCCCCTGTAGTTGCACTCAACCATTTCCTCATGCATTTTATCCTCCTCTTCCTCAGTTTTAGGCAGAATAGGAAGCCACCTGGGTAATTTGATTTGAAAGATAAAAGAAAGCTGTCTAGCCCAGAAGAAAATGCATCTCATAGTTTGCTCCAGAAATAAATCTCCAACACTAGTGCATTGTCCCATTGCACTAAGGAGCCAGTGCAGGAGTGGGAACTTACAGAATTCAGTGATAGTTGGCCAGGTTCTGAATGCCCCATTATCCACAATCTTCCCCTAAATCTTTTTCCTGAGTCATAGTGTCCCCCTCTTTCCTGAGCCATAGTGTCCCCTAATATAAAACTGAAATATGTATAATTATGATACTGAAGAATGTTTTAAGGATTTAAGTGCATGCTGTATGTGAATGGTTCATTATAAATTATGAAATTATAATTAAGGAGTTGTTTCTCTAAGTGTTCCATTTCAAATCCCAGCTGCCTCATGGAAGCAGGCATTGTTCTCATGCTGGCGGTATAATTTTATTCGATCATTTTTCTCTTGACAGTTAAGGGCAGGCCAGTGAGCAGTGGTCCTCAAAAGGTAGAAAAGGGAGTAAAGAGACAGAATGGTAGGGAGAGGGAAGATTTGCATATGGGAATTTTTTTTAAAGTGATATCTATGTATTTTGAGGTAGAGCATAAAGAGAGGGTTAGGTAGCAGGAACAGAATAGAGTCATAGAATGGTGAGCCCACAGCCACTGTATACAAACTTTATCTAGTTCAAAATTTTACCAAAGGGAAGTCCTAATTCTAACTACTACTTTTGTTGTACCCAAGCAAAGGAGGTTGAATCTAATTTTTCACAAATTTTTAACCAAATGGGAAGATTTCATTAAAAAATTAATTTCTTAGGGAATGAATGAGCCCCAGGAATACAACTCTGCCCTTGCATGAATCAAAAAGAAAAAAGAATAGAAGGGCAGACTTGCCAAATGCTTATAAATCAAATGTGCCCCCAAATAAGCTGCATCCCGGATAAAGACATGCAAATAGCCCAGGAAAGAGGCGTGCAAATCATCCTGCATGTAAATCACAGTAAGTGGGTGCTAATAAATTTTAGCTTGACTGAAATGGCAAAATTTCAGAGGAATTAGTAGAAGGTGGGAATATTTAGAAAGCAGATGGAATACCGTTAATCATTTGATGAAGTGCAACTGGACCCTATAAATTATTTTAACACATTTTCTGCCATTTCCAGCATTTTCCGGGAATCATTCCCAAGCTAGGTCCATTTTCTAGGCCTAAATTAAACTTTTTTTACATGAATTCCCTCTATATTAGAAAATTTTTCACTCTTTCTATGGAGTCTCCAGGTTGGGATGAAGTCAGCTGTCCCGCAGGTGCCTGTATAGAGAATTGCCTGCTTGTTTTTTTCTAATCTTACTGATTCTCAAGGCTGCCATTCCCAGCATGGAAAACATTCCATCCCTCCAAACCTCCCTCATCTTTGAATCTTCTCTCCTCCTTCCTTAGCTACACGTGGATTTATTATTTAATTGAATGATTATATGATGTAACTCTGGGACATATTTAAGGATACTGTAAAAGAGAAAACTGTCATTTGGTTAGGTCTTGTTTTCATTCACTTTAGTCTCATTTAAGTTCCTGGTGCCTATCTAAATGGCTGTTGATATCTTCATTCTCTTAAGATCCTGGGGAATAATAATATATGACATGCTCATTGGTATTTGACATGAAGCACTGTGGAAAAGAGAGCATATTCCAAAAGGTTTTAATGGTGATTGATTTATATTAGCTTTGAGTCACACTTGAGTTTGTTTTTTAAACTTGCTGCTCATAGTTGGAACACATTTCTGGTAGTTGAATGGTTACCTGAGGGAAAAGGTGGCTTTGCAACCATCTTTGATCACCAGAGCCATCCACTAAATACTACAAATGAGTTTTATTGGCTCAGGCCCAGACAGACTGAACTGCTTAATCTGCTATTAAACTGAAGCTGGAAGCAGTGATTTGAAAAATAGAGAACTTGCTTTGTCAAATGTTTTTTTTAAAAATTTGAGGCAGATATACATACAATCACGCCCTCCTCACGGGAATGTACAGGGACCATCCTATCCCCACAAAGGACAATGATTTTGTAAATGCTTATCTGCTTTGCAATTTACATACCTCCTACTACCCAGGTATATGCAACTCACTTTACTCTTATGGAGGAGAAAAGCATCTGAGATGTGTTTTACTCCTACTGTGGAAAAGTCTCTATTTGGAGACAGTCAAGTAGATTAGGCAAGCTTGATGTGGAATCATCTTTGTAGCAAAACATCTTTGTGGAATCATCAACGAAGTCCTGTGTGGACCTATAAAAATACATTGAATATAGCAGTGAAGTCTGTTCCCTCCAGCAACTGAGGCAAAGAGTTCCAGTACAAACTGTTTCCAGTTCCTGTGACCAAACTCTACCCTTTTTCAAACAGTACACACTTAGATGAATAATGGTTCTTCCAATGCTCTGGAGTCATACACATACATGTGTACACATGCAATCAAATCCCATCCCATGTGTTAAATGCCTATGCCTCTACATCCAAGGGTGTAGAAGAAAAAATAATAACATCTGGAAAATTTCTAGGCTTTGTCTAGGTCTGGAGGGATGCTTTTGAGTAGATAAAAAGAGAAAACAAAGACTCTCATGCAGGATGGAGCACTTGAGCAAAATGCTACGGCAAGAAAATACATAGTAAAGAGAATAATGAAATGAAATAACTGTGTGAGCAACTGGGCAATGGCAATGGTATTTGAAGAGATAGGGAGGAATCTACTATACAGGCTCAAAAGGGCCATTTCCTCCTAAGTAATTGGAAGCCATAGTCCTTTTGGGTAGAGTCAGATTAAGATATGTTGTTTTTGTGAACAGGTGTTAGTAGGATATGGACAAATATAGAAATTTGGTTAAATGAAAGATAAAACTCTTAGACTTGAGAGAACATCTCCTGCTGCTAAGGACTTACCCTATGTGAGTCATAGCCCTCCTGATGTGGCTTGAGACTTTTCCTCAGTCTCTCAGCAAAGTGTATCCTTATTTACCTAATGTCAGGGCTTCCCTTGAGTTTCTCATTTATTATTTTTGTAGGGATTAATTCATTGATTTGCAAGTTGGCAGCATGAAGATGGAATTTAGTAAACAGAAGTTTCAATGAGTAGAGGGGAGCTGCGTGAACATAGAAAAATGTGTATTATGCAATGTAACACCTGAGTACGAAATGGGTTGTCTAAATAATATATTCTGTAAAAGCAAGAAAATATGTGAATGTATGACTTGGCAAGTTTTTAGTGGATGGGAAGAATGATCAGAGAAGGAAGGTCTAATGTGATGGGTTGGATGACAGACCTTTAAATAAGTGCCAATTTATAGGAGGAACAAAGAAAGGGGCAAGGCCAGTTTTGCCTGTCTCATACTTCTGGCTGCATCCATTTCCACTCAGGCTGAGAAACCTATATATTCAAATCTACTCATTTGTTCTCTTCAGTCAGATCCACCTCCATCTTGAAGGTTTTTCAGACCACCCCAGATCGTTTCTCTCTTGCCTCAACACCTCTAGGACTCTTACTCTTTGGCACACAATGACATACTTAGTGCCCTTCTATCATTAAGTGTTATTTAAGTTTTTATTCTTATTTTATTTAACTCATTGTATCATCTGTCTGCCAAACTAAATTGCAAGATACTTGAGGGCAAAGACAACATCTCACTCTTCTACATTCCCTGAAGCACCAAAGCCCTGGGCACAGAACTGTCATGTTGAAGGCTGATAATTCAATTTGCTGATCTCTGAGCATGAAGGAGAATATGAACCTATTCTCTGACATGAAGGTCCAAAGCTACAGTGTTTACTCTGTATCCAAGCTAATATAACTCTGTTCTTGTTGGCTGACCTTGTAGTCCTATGAAAAGGTGTATTTTTTCAGCTTGGACAGCTCAAGTGACCATGAGTGGAGGAGCCAAACCATCAACCGTATACTGGACAGAAACAACACTGAATCATTTCACCTCATCTGAGCCAGAGATGTAGCTTGGAGATCTGCTATCTCCTGGGAGAGTTAGTCACCCATAGCCAATATCTTTGAACAGACTAAAGTTTTTCTGAAATAATTTAGAATTCTAAAGGTATATAGTCTATATGTTGGCAAAGGAAACTTTACCTTCTAGAAAGAAGACATTTAAACAAAATAGTTTTGGTTTCTGCATTAAATCAACTCCTAGCAGCAAGCATTTATTGAGCACTTATTATGTATAGTGTGTTATGTAGCAAAAAGAAAATGTTAATACCCAGGCCTTTCTTGAAAATTGCTTGGGAGGAGCTGACATACATCATAATTAAAAGTTTGCCCTAGTTGAGCTATGGGACAGTTTTATGATATAGACATTATCATTATAGGTTTTTGGAATTGAGAGAGTAACTGTGGTAGTGTTCCTAGTATATTCACCCTGATTGCTGTTAAAATGCAGGTTTTGAGCTACAGCTCACCTGTAGTAAAATGAAATGTCTGTACTAGGTGCCCAGTTACCTGCTCTTTATATACACCAAGATTTAAGAATTATTGTCCCATCAACCAGGATAGTTAAGGAGGACATCAGGGAAGAGGTACAAGAAAGATTCTGAAGGCAGAATTCTGGCTCCATTGGTCTCTTTTCTATCCTGTTTCCTGGGCCATTGATCAGTCACAAGCAATAGTTGGCAATGGACTGAGAGGAGACTATCCCAATAATTTTCTTGGAATGTTTTTTTTATTTGATATATTAATTCTCTTCTAATGTTAATTGCACCATTGTATACAAATGTGTTTTACCAGAGAGAATGAGGTTTTATACTAAACATTTCAGTAGCAATAGGCACAGTGGTCTTATCTCTAAGCACAGCTGCTGGAAAGTTAGAGGAAGGAAAAGCAGGTACCTATGGAAGCAACTCCCACACCTTTGCCTATGGTTTTCGAACTTGACTTCACATTTCTAGATTGAGCTGTGTGAAAAGATCACCTCTTAAGAACATAAACAGCAACACACACACACACACGCACACACACACACACACACACACAGAGTGGCCCTTACACAGTAGAATTGGTGTCAGTACTTAGTGCCAAGTTAAGAGCATGGATTTTCATAGGTGTGCTGCATGCTCGAGCAGACACCCTTGCACATGCTTTGGTTTCCTTTTAATGGTCACAAACTTTAGTCTAATTTCTTAGGTGACTGAGATGCTAATCAAGCAGTTGAAGACAGAGAGCCTAGCGAAAATAATCAAATGTGAATTTGTCCAGGGGGACTCTCGACTTTGAAGAGGGAAAGAAGAAATTGTCACGTTGATTCCACTGGAGACAGCCTTCCTGTTACTAAGCGGCCCCTGGGGATTTGCTACCTGATTTGCTCTTCGTCAGGTTGGCATCTCAGTGACAAGGCAATTGTAATTAGAATGAATAAAATGAGAGATGTGCCAACTCTCTGCTTATAATTCAGATTGTGACATTAAAGAAACATTGCAGTTTTATTATTTTTTTAAAAAATTTTTAAAGAGTTACAAACAGCTAGTAGGTCTTTGCCTACTGGGATGCCTTCCATAAAACTCGGAACTGTCTTGCTAAAGAAAGAAAATATGATGTGCTTGTTGTACTCCAGATGGTTATATGTTACCTTTTGGGATTTTACACTGTCTTTGGAAATTGTCTTATTTTTTCATGCTTGTTTTTGCAATGCACAGGTAATAAAGACTAGGGGCAAAGAGGAGGTGTAAAGGAAGATTCCTGCTATCCTATTGCCTCTAAGTTCACTGCTGCTGGGAAAGAGTTAGATGAAGGCAATCTGGGCTGCAATAATAAAAACTATAGCCACCTGAATATGATGAGGACTATGCCAAGGTGGAGGGTAGGTGGTGGCAATAGAACCTGATTGATTCTGGACCGGGCCTTGACTTGGCATAGAACGTGAACAAAATCCCCCCAAATTCTGATAGCACATTTTGATTTCTCTTCTCTTTCTATTGAAGACTGGGGATTAGTTGGAAATCTGAAGTGGTTCCAGAAAGTGATTTATCAATAAGAATTTGGGGACACTTGCAATCTTAAAATTAAAAATGCAATGTTTAACTCTTCTGTTTTTGTGTCTTATCTGAACCCTTCATACAGGCAGTGAAAAATTTCTCATTCTTTTCCTCCTATCATATTTGGAGATAAAATGTGGTATTTTTCCTTTCTGCAAAATAAGATTCCCATTTATCATAATTGTACTGTGACTTTCCTTTTTTCTCCCGGTCGATCTATGCCATGCTTTTGTACAACTCTGTTCTGGTGCATGTGTGTGGGGGGGAGGTGGTGAGCACACGCCCATGCTCGTGTGTGTGTGTGTGTGTGTGTGTGTGTGTGTGTTTCTCTTCCTCCTCTCTTCTTTGCCAAATTCTAGTCATCCTTAATGAGTAGCTCATGCCCCATCCATGCCAGTTTTAAACATGTGTCTAGTATATACCCAAAGAAAAAATGTTAATCAGGTGGTAGGAAGACTAAATCTAGAATTTGAGAGAAAAGTATGGGCTAGAAAAACAAACTGTCAGCATATGAGTGATATTTGAAATAATGAGACTGGATAAGATCACCAGACTGAAATAAGTTCTTCCTCAGACACTAGCACATCTGTGGTTCCTCCATTTCTTATTTACACTAGGGTGCTTCTCAATCTTTTCAGACTAGTCACCACATTTGAAGTGCACAGAACCATCTGATAGACCAGTTCCTTGGTTTAAGTGATGCTAGATAGATGTCTCCTCTAGTGGAATCAATCGGTATCAGCACTGAAGATATGGACCCATATGGTGGGGTGACAATTTTTGGTCACCACTTCCCTATTTGAGAGAACGTTTTCTAGTAAACCACTTTTCTTACAGGCACTCAACATGGATTGCTATATGTGTAGACATATTCAGTCACTTTATTGAAGGGAGCCGTTATGCTGCAACATTTTGTCTCAGGCAGTAAGTCAATCATCTGCTGTACTCACTCAAAATCATAATATAAAGCAGTAAAAATATTTAATATTTATGTTAAAATTTTGGAAAGAATTTTTTATAAAAATCTCTGCCTTCTTAAATGGGTAACTATGAGAATAGTTTCACACTTTCTTACTGTCTTAGAGTCATCTTCATGAATAAAAATCATGGTTGTAGGATGTCCAAGTTTGTACACCTGTCTTTCTGGTAATGGTAATGTATTCTGAATTCCAGGGCATGTTAGGAGTTCTACCACCTTCCTTTGCTGGCTGCTATTACCAGTCCCTTCTCACCTTTCTCAGTTTATATTTTCTGCTTCTTATTTTGCTACCTTCTTTTGTACACAGTTGTCCAAATAGGGGGCTGAAGAGGCTATATGTCATTTCCCTTCAGCAATATTAAGAGCATGGAGATTATTTCCCTTGCTGCTAAGAAACTTTGCTTAAAAAATGTCTCCTCCTACAGCTTTTTCTTCAGGAATGGCAATACAGAAGAGCTGAGATTGTTCAAAATTACCTACTGGCAAGTAAGCCATTGATTTATCTGACACAAGCATAAGCCTGCCTACTTTTCAAAGAACTTTTGTATATGTTATCATGTCATATCTGAAACAACCCAGATGCAAAACAAAACAAAACAAAACAAAACAAAACAAAACAAAAAAACCAACCAAACAAAACCACAAACCCACCACATTCTAAAAAACAACTCCCAGTTCATAATGGCATAAATTGAGGTCTCCTATTCATATTTTCATGGAAAGTAAACTTTCACTTTTGCATAAGATAATTCCCTACATCTAAGGGTTGTCTTTGAGGTAACATTTCCCAATGATATTTTTCAAAGTATTTCAGAGTTAACATGGCATAGGTTTATCTTCCTCCTCTTTACCAGTGTTTTAACAAAGGACCTGTCTTATTTATCCATTGAATGGGATAGTAATACCTATAAAATGTGTTGCAGTAAATGAAACTGGCCCTCTGAAGTCAAATAGTTTAGACTCTACCAGTCACCTGTATGACTTAGGACACATAATTTATTTCTTTAAGCCTCAGTTTCCTTATCTCTCACAGAGGGATGATTACAATACAGCCTCACCAACCTGAAATGAATGCTCCATGCGTTTGCACTACTGTTGAATCACAAGGTTAGTGACAGGTCCATTAAAGTGTAGAGTATTAATTATTAGGACACTTTCATTTTATGACAAAGGAATTTGAATTCCAGATGAGTTAAGTCAGCCCCATCTTTTTCTTACTTTTCTCAGAAATGGATGCTTTGCATAGATTATTTCCTTTAATTCTCACATTCTAGAATATAAGCTAATATTCTCATTTTAAGAATGGTAAGTGAGGCTCAGAGAATGTATGTAACTTATCCAAAAACACACAGATCTTACACTGCAGGTTTATAATTCAAAGTCAATGCTTTATGTGCGATTCAGCGTTGATGAGTCTCCACCTACTACCACATGCAGTCTTCCGTATCATGCTGCATGATGATCTGAAGCTTCAGGATTCTAGAGGGAGAAATGTAAAGAGTGTGTACTAGGATTATGGATAAGAGAGAGGGAAATTCTATGTCTTCCCCTTTCTGAGAAAGGGGCTTCAAAATGGTTTTTAGGCACCAGAAGAAAATTTAGACTCCAATATTTCGCCACTGGCAGGTGTAACCTGTCTTATTTATCCCACTATCAAGTATAAAGGTGGAACTGCCTGCCTCCTCATCAAGAGTGCCATCTCATACCCCCAAGTGGATCTTTACCATCTAACAGAATTAGAGTAGGGGTACAGGTAATTCTGTAAGGGCGAATAGACATTATTATGTAAAAACTGTTAAGCATCATTTCAGTAATGTATAATTCCAAATATAAGCACAGAGTGTGACTCCAAACCCAACTTGTCACTCTCTCCATCATGGTAACTGGGAAGATGTCTGTCTAGATTCTGGGCCCCCACCTCTATTTACTTCATAGGAATTCATTAAGAGAAGGCAGAAGTAAAATAAATACCATCTATAAATATGCATTGCATTTAACTGAGAAAATGGAAAATGGAGAAGGAAATGTCAGATCGCATTCTGAAAGACACGGGTGAAGGGACATTGCACTATGTTTCAATAGAGACTCCAGGTACTTTGGTTTTGAAAATTGCAGAGCAAAATGTATGACTGGATTGGAAGGGTTTCATCCTTCCTGATGTATTTTCGTTGAACCCCAGTCACATGCATCAGACTGTAATATTCTAGCCGTCGACTGCTGTCACTTTGTGGTGGGTGTTGTTGCCAATGCCACTCACAGAGGAGGACAAATAAGTGGACAAAATCACTGGGCACGTTGTGTATCAGAAACTGTATCATCAGGCCCTGGATCTTTCACTCGTCCTGGATGATGTAAAATGGTAGATCACAGGAAAAATAAGGAAATCAGCAAAACAGAGAACAATACCTCCAACTATTTATATTCTATTTAAATCTCGGTTTCCTTAATTATGAACTTTCTCATCAGTATTTCTGAATAATTGTAATTGTTTCCCCCCTAAGCTATCAACATATAAACTTACAGATGGTCCTAACCTCTCCAGCGCCTTTTTCATTGCTCTGAACTTCTGGTGCCTCTGGAGGAGTCTGGCTTATGGCTTTGTTTTGCCACAAATGAATCTCCTCTCCTCTCTGCTTTGCAGTAAAAGTTGTTTCTTCTTTCACCCCCTCTCTCCCCCTTCCCATTATGGTATGTTCATTCTGAATAGTAGGTACTGTGTCCTATGATCTCTGCTCCTCTCCCCAGCATGATTATCATTTGCTAAATCCAGATGATTGTCTAGAAGTTATCAGGATCACCTGGGGCGAAACGCCTCCACATGTGCCTTGATTATGCCTGTCACTGATTTCCTGTCATTTTTTGAATATTGAACAAGTTGGAGCATTAGTTACTCAATGTAATACATAGCACTGACTGCATCCTTTGCCTCACATGCTACTGTACAGGATATGAAATTGTTAAAGAAATGGACTCCATATTCAAGTAATTTCTCTATGGAAGAGATTAGACCAGACCACATGAAAGAATGCAGATTTATATATAAGTTGAATTGAAAAATGGTAGAGATACAAATAGTAAAGGTAATTTCTAGTTGCCAAGTTAGAGTTACCCAATTTTGCGTTATGAGTTCAGGGGAGAGGGGTTCCTTTCATATTTCACTGAGGTGGGTAGGAAAAATTTAAAGATGGGTTAAATTGGAAGTCGACATTGTGTTTAGAATCTCACATGTAACTAATAACTCCACGGTGTCGACAAAGCTGTGCTCAAATTGCTTTTAGGTCCTCTATGTTATTTGTTGTACTTGGTTCTTTCCTTGGTTCTCTCAGGTTCATTTCCACGAGTAACAATCATTTTAACTGAACACTTATTTAAAAGCAAACACAAAGGATTAGTAAAATAAAGTGTGATGTTGTTTTATAGAATCAGGGTTTCAAAAACAAGGAATTACTATATTCTCTGTGCTTTCAAATATGCAACCCCTTACATCCCCTCCAACCTCTGAAAAGGAGAGATGTGAATTTATGGAATCAGTGAGTGGAAGTCATACCTCTGGATATGAAAGCATGCCAATGTGTGGGGAAGAAATTGGACCAAAATAGCATATCTCAATTCCCAAGTCAATGAAATCACTTTCAGGATCACAACACACTGTATATGCTTTGGCGTTCATCTTTCAATTCATTTGAAGCAAGTCTTATCCATGGACATACTTTCCTAATTTCCTAACTACTTTCATGCATAAAATTAAAGTGAACATTATACAGGACTTACTGTATATATGTATATACGTGTGTGTGTGTGTGTGTGTGTGTGTGTGTGTGTGTATGTATATGGTGTGATGTTGTTCTATAGAATCAACGTTTCAAAAATAAGAAATCACTGTATTCTCTGTGTTTTAGAATATGCCACCCCTTACATTTCTTCTCAACTCTGAAAAGGAGAGATGTGAATTTATGGAATCATATAATAATATAATAACCAATTTATCTGTGAGTTTGGATCCCATTAAAGAAAGTAGGACCTGTCCTCCCTCTTTCCTCTCTGTTTTTTTTTTTTCTATAGAAAGCAACTAGACTGAATTCACCATAAGTGGCATTATCAGTTAGTTGCACTTTTGAGAACTTCTGAATCCACAGGTCTAAAATCTCTCACACTTTCTTTATTCATGGAACAAATTACATTATAAAACTTGCCCCTTTTAGGTTTCTGCCAGGGTTTCTTTGGAAACCCAGAAAGAAATTCAAACCTGCATCCTCTCTGTGCACAGTGGGCCATGGGGGTCTAAGGGCTTATTAGTGATTCTGCCACTTCCATCCATCATTCTCTGTGCACCATGGCATTCACACCCGCCAAGAGAACTTTAAAATAAGAAATAAAACTCAATGAACTCACATTCAATTAATATTAGTCATATTATTAATCCTTGCTGGTGCAAGGCTTATCAGGAGATAATTGACCTTGTCAGTGTTTCAAGCCTGCTGCATTGCTGCAGGATCTCTCACTCCCATCATGCTTAATTAGAATGCAATAAAACAAAAAGGGGGGGGGGCTTTTCCTGCTTAACTATGGAATGTTCACTTCGCTCCTCCATCCTCTCTCCAAGAAGGAGAATGAGGAAACGTAGCTATCATGGATGTATAATCTTCTCAATTAATAAAATGAAACTACCGTCATTGCTCCCCAGGGCATGACAAATGCACCTGTCTGCAGAACCAGACGACTGATGTCCCTTACGTGCCCAGACACTTTCTTCTTTTTCTGTGTGTTCAAAGAAAACATGATTTTAATTGGACTGTGAAAGAGGCATAGGTGAAGAGGAGGGGGTCTCGTTGATTTACTTTCATGTAAAAGGTGATGTTTCCTGACACTGATCAACTTGATATCAGACTTGATATTATATCTCTTTTTCAAATTTTCTGAAAGTCAATTGTCCTTTATTCTTCCCGGGATCCTGTCTCTTTGGTTTTGCTGCTATCTCACATTTAACATGCAGGCCTTGAATTTCTACTTTTTAAATTTTCTCAGCCCAGAATTTGTTAGATGACCACCCATTCAGCATGGGATGAATGAATTTCATGTTTTAAGATCAGGGATTGGCAAAATGATCCCTAAGGACATTTTCAGATGAGAAAGTCTGTGATTAATTTTGAGGAAGACAAAGGTAAATCTTTTGGAGTAGATGAACAATAAATCTCCCTGCTCAAAGCAAAGCAGGGATCCTAAACATAGGTCTTCAAATAATAGACTAACAATCCAGAAATGCTTCTTAGGCCTGCTCCTTTGCTACGTCTGGGTAGCACTAGGAAACCTTTCAACCCAAACAACCTACATTCTGAAAAAGACGTGACATCCTTAGTGAAAACACACACACACACACACACACACACACACACACACACACACAGGCACACAGCATTAAATACAGGAACAAATCTTTATCTGAGAGTGTCTGAACATACTATTTGTGGAGTATGACTCAACAGTAGACAACAACCTCCTTAAATTTTGTTTGATCATGTATTTTATTATTCAATTCCCTGGTCACACAGAGACTTTCAGCAAAACCTAAAAATAGGTGTCAGGGGAAGTCAGAATAGTCTTAATTCTTCAACATATGCATATCTCATATTTACTATCTACAGCTATATAATTGAAAGCTCAGTGAAAATGCATAATCCACTTCCTCTGTGTATTAACTGAAAACAAAGAGAGATTATTGAATAATAACAATTATCATTATAAGTCTTTTACTTTGTGTCTTATACACATAGGAATTTCTTTCCTGTGATGGCTGCTGTGCAAGTAGAGTGTCATTTGACACAATAGGTATTTAGTGAATATCCCCTTTGTGGCCAAACCTACGATTTTTGTTTTTGTTTTGTTTTGTTTTGTTTGGCCTGGTCAATTGTGATTGTTTTGGATTAAACAAGCTTAAAGTCAGTGTCTTGGATCACAAAGCGTGATGAAAGATGGACAAGGAGAAATACTTGATCTGTCACAATTAAGTGTCAGAAAGTAATCAGATCACTGTCAGGGGCTGGGAAAATAGATGAATTTGCACAGCGCTCTAATAGATACAAGGGGATTGTGTCACCTTTAGGCTGAATGTTCTCAAATCAGCTGCTCCACCCCTTCACCTGGCCAAGCCCCATGGATTTAAAAGGCCTTTTTTTGAGAATTGATGAGATGACTTCTCATAGTGATATATGTTTTCTGGGAGGGCAACTTTTATATATAGTTCACCAGAAATATTTATCGAGTGCTCCCTATGTTCCAAATACTTTTCCAATGACTGGAGTTACATTATGAATAAAACAAAGCTATACCCTCCTGCAACTTACATTCTAACAAAGAGGGAAAGAAAATAATAGAAGAAATAAATATGTACATATCAAGTGCTCAGGCCCCTCTTTCTACTCCATTGTTGTTTCCTAGAAGTAGACCAATGTCTTGCTCACAGGAACCTTAACTTTCTAACATCACTAGTTGGTAGGATAAAAAACAAAAAACAAAAAACAAACAAACAAAAACAACAACAACAAAAGCCAAGCAAGTAATCCTATAATTTGGAAAATTCACAAAGAAGGTACAGAGGGAAAAGTGCATAAATACATCCAAGGTACAAAGTAAAATATTCAAATATCTGAAGGCACCAATAAGGTGACAAGTGCTAACTCCAGGATGGAAGGGAAAAGAACACCGAGATTGGGATGACTTAAACAGATTCCTTGGGGAAGATAAGAATTACAATGGAACAAGTTCACACTGGGTTTGCCTGTATACCCAATCAAGTTCATGACATTCTCAGATTTGTCAAACCTTGTTATCATAACAGCATAGATACAATTGAGAGATAATCGGAGTCAGGAAAATTTTTTCCAGTCCTTCTTACACTATTTAATCAGCCCTGATTCCTAGAATTGCAAACTGGCATTACTACTTGCCCATATGTGTGCACACTTAAGATTGGTTCTGCTTCGCAGGTTGTTCTGGAAGGTCTCTCATGCTGAACACTATGGCCTTCCTAGTTTTGCTTATATCTTGCTTTCCCTATCGGGAACTCATAAAGAGCTACTGCATCAGTGCTACTGAGTTCAGTTATTTTTTATTGCCTCATTATTATTATTATTGATTACTATGGCTTAAAATTTATTGAGTGCAAACAATATGTTACATACTATTAGAGGCAGCATCAGATGACCATGGGTTTAACAGCATTACACAAGCCTTCAGAAATAGGGTCTCAGACCATGGATAACTTGCTGCCATCAGCATGCTCTCCATGCAGGAATTCTTGCAATCATTCCAAAAGTATATGGCCAGTCCACAGATTTTTCCAAGTGGTTGCAACAAGAACATGACGCGTTCCTGACGGATCCTGACTTTCTAGTCAGCCTTAGACTAGATTCTCATTGATTTACTAAGTAAGATATGGGGAATGGAAAAAGTAAAAGAGAGAAATTGTTCATGGAATTTGATATATATTGTTGAATATATTTTGTTTCAAATTGTTTTATTTTTCTGATTATAAAGGTAATGGTTTGGGGGAAATTTTGGAAATAGAAATTATGAATAATATGTTACCAAAAAAAGTAATACTTGCAAGCATTTACCTTTAAAAGATATAAACACATATACTGTTCACATGTATGCATAAATATAAATCAAGACTGGATAGTCTCATATTTATAATTTATAACTTGTTTTATTTTTTTCCTACTATTGTGAACTTTTTCAATATCATTATTTTTTAAAACATGATATTAATAAGAGTATGATCATGTATCAAAATGTAAATAATCAACCCCTTTCCCAAATTGTCTGCTAGTATCCATACACCTCAGATAAGCATTCTAAATTACCATTTTTTGCCTTTATATCTTCTGAATCCTGGGTTGGATTCTTACAAATGAAATAATACATTGACAAGTTTCTGCTATAAAGCAATCTACATTTAGACCCTTTAGTGGAATATGATTATGATTGTTTCCCCATAGCCTCACTAGGATTGAGTCATAGAATTTAAAAGCTAGAAAGGACTTCAGAATTCCAATGCCACCCCTTATATTTTACAGATTTGACCAATGAGAGATCAGAGGCTTACTGAGGTCACACCAACTCAAGGCCCATAAGCCACACACTCTGTCTTGTGATTGAGAGCTCTGCCTCAAAACTCTGCCTGGGTTTAAAACCTGACTCCAATAATTATTCTTGTGTGACTTGGGCAAATTTCTTTCCTAATTTATGTCACAGTTTTCTTATCATTATTTCCAAGGTTGTTTTGAGAACTGAATAAGAAATTAAAAATTATAAGCATGTAAATGTTCTAGGCATCAAAGTGTTGATAGTGAGTGAAGTGGTAATGTGTTATGACATTAAAGTATTTGTTATTATTTAGAAGGTGAGACAGAAAGAAAGTCTTTCTATCCTAATGTCTGGAAAGACAGGCTAAAGCACTACATTTAAATACATTTCTATGTTGGAGATGGTTTCTCTAGATGACTTTGTAATTTATTGTCTGTCGTGGCCTTTTTAACCATATAACCATAACCATAACCTTTACATATAAAATGCTTAGCAGAGTGCCTGATATATTGCAAGGGTTCAAAGTATTTAGCTATTATTAATATCGACCACGACTTATGCCAACTAATGTTCTCCTTGTAGAAGGAACCACAGGAACTAGGATTTACTGACTAGAGAGGACTGTTCTCTGAGGATGTTACATGGGAAGGACAAGAGTGAAACATCCAGAGACAACTTTCCTGCCAACCCAGCTGCCCTTCCTTTACGCTCTTTCACATTTCCCTATCATTTCTTCACCTTTGCATAGTCTCTCTGTGCACTGGCTGCTGCCTAAACTATTATTATTAATTATTAATCATTATTATTTTATTTTGTCTTGCTGTGTGTTCTCAGTATCTCTCAAAACCACAATAATTTCCCCAAACTGTGGTCATGTTATGTGCTCAAATTTAGGCATTTTATATGTCCAAGAAAAATCATGAATTCTGTCTTACATCTTTCCTCCAAAGTAAATCTAAATTATCAGAATGCAAAGCCATAAAAGCCATGTACATATGACTCTTCCCTTCTTCCCAGTACACACACACATTTCAGGTCAGGTCACTGGCTCAGTTAGCATATATGATTATTCTGGTATCAAGATTTGAGAGAGATCTGAAAGTCTGAATGCTCCCAGAATATTATCTGCCTTCCTACAATCCTTCCCTGGTGCTGCTTCATCTGAACTCTCTCCCAGAAATGCCCTATGGTTCAGGCCTTTGCTGATCTTTCACCTCATAAATATTCTTGCCTGAGCCCAATCTCCCACTGTCTCATAGTCCCTCTCTTTGTCAGGATAAAATTGATTAACTAATTAGTAATAAGATATTAATGTCTAATAATATATTTGCATTTTAATAAGAAACATTAATGTCTTAACTAAAAAGGATTCCAATGATGGACATTTTATAATTTTGGCATACTGGTAGAAGAGATATGTTTGAACAGAGAACCATCTGACTGCTCTCAAATTATGACCCTACTTGATTAAGCATGTGTTACATAGAGCCATAAGGAAAAAAAAAATCAAGTCAGGATCTCTTAGAGACCTTTTGCTCTGTGCAATACATGCTTAATAAGAGAGAGATTTGTATTTTACCCTTTCTAGCCATGTATATAACAGGTAGAGATACCAGCTGCTGTTGTTTGTTACTACTCATTATAAAAGAGTGTGGTCCTCCCACCATCTCAAAATTTAAAAATTCAGATTTTTGGAAATCAAGTGTGAAAAAACTACCTATTTGTGATTCACATAATTGCATCTCTGTTGTGGATGCACTGAGGGCTTAGAGCATCTTTTGTTATGAAAATTCCCAAGGATTTTAAGAGTAGTTGGAGGAAAATACATTTTTGGAAAATATGAACCAATTTTTTTGAGTACGGTAAAAGAATGCTTATCCTTTTCCTTGCCTTCTTCTAGCACTGAGATCCAAATGTTCTTAAATACACACGATGGTTCACAATCTTAAAACATACAAATTACATTTCATTGGTTCAATGAAATTGTCTGATTTTCTTCATGTTCCTCTGGTTTTATTTAGCCTGCTCCGTCTTAAGATGGAAATATAATAAGATGGTAATTATCTACTACATGGTGAATGGTAGATAACCAGATATAAGAAAAGGCAAAAAAGCAGGTAATGGATCTGTACAGCAATGTGTAATCTCATACTGAACACGGGAATTGTATTGTTGTGCTGTCAAAATGAATTCAGTTCAAACACTATCCTCAGGAACTATACAACTGTAAATAAAAGCAAATTGGGGTAATTTAATCATCTTAAAGCTTATTTTCACATATTTCTTTCTTTGTGACATAAAGACACATAAAGGATATATCAAAACTCACCATGGAGTCATCCCTGAGCATGGCAACTCATGTTGATCTCTATCCACTTTGACACTCTGGAGTATTTCATGCTTGCATTATTTAGCTGTCCCAGGGAGAAATGAGTTATGGCATAGTTTCTGCATTTCCACAGGGCCTAGAACAGGGCCTAGAAATAGAGTCAGTATTCAGTCATTTCTTCACTTATATTTC
The DNA here is from genome assembly GCF_018350175.1 of Felis catus. NCBI lineage: Eukaryota > Metazoa > Chordata > Mammalia > Carnivora > Felidae > Felis > Felis catus. The sequence goes on along the minus strand of NC_058379.1, from coordinate 61,081,585 downwards.
AGTCCCTGACGACTTTCATTTACAAATAGTTCTTTCTTGGGGTTGTCAAGAATTCATTGTGATTTGGCCACTGGGAAGTTGGAATTTTTACCTAAAGAAAAAAAAAGGAAAGTGTACATTTGAGACAAAGCTAATTAACCAGTCCATTTATCTGTTTTATTTTGCTTCCCAACACTTGTTAATTTCTTTTGGCCAAGCAACCAAATTCTCCAATATTTTCCCCTCAGTAGACAAGAGTAGTAATTTATGGGCTCTAAAACAAGGTGAATTGGGGAAACATAAATTCCAAGTAATCATAAGTCTAGGATTCCTAGATGATGTGATTAGACGGATGTTATCACAAGCCTCACCTTCAAAAAATGCTGGCCCCACTTATGATACTAAAAAAAATCTGCTATTATTTTTACTTTTAAAATATCCTATTACTATTATTTTTACTATCAGAAAGGGGTCATATGTCATTAAGAAATACACTAGCAATAATTCACTCATCATATCATCTATAAAATAGAATAAAACTCCCATGGGTAAAAGGAAAACTAGGTTTGGAAAGAAATCAAATTGGGCAAGAAAACCTTAATTAAAGATAAAAACAAGGTCAGGGAGAAGAGGGAATCTGTAGGTTATCCATCTTAATAGTAACATCATTGAATACAGTGTCTGGTACACAGTAAGTAGCAAATTAATGTTTGTTGATACCTAAATGTATACATCACCCATATAGAAGCATCAGAGTACTAGGTGTCCAGACACTGGCACATTCAACAAGGAAAAAAAAGCTATTGAAGAAGGAACAGAGGGTGACCCCCCCCAAATTTTCGCAACTTTATTATTTTACCTGGAGCAAGGACTTACTTCAAATATTGCTTAAGACACAGGGATTTTTGTATTCTCTGTTAATTTGTCCAGTTTCAAATTTTACTCTATTACCATGAGTTAATGGAAAGTAACTCTATCTGGAGTTCCTAATATCAAATTTTATAGTATGGAGTATTTCCAAATTTCTTTGTATTGTTATGTTTATATTGTTACACTAAATAGGCAATTGCATGCTTTGTTTTCCTATGACCATGGCCAGTTTCGTTGCATTCCAAAAAATATAGCCCGTAAAAAGGAAACCATTTGGCTATGAAAGTGCACAAAACTAATATAACCAAATTTACTAGAGAACATGGGATGTTTTTTGTGTGTATGTGTTTTTTTTTTAAATAATGGAATTTTAAGTATGTAACTCAGATTGAAACATTTCTGGCTTCTTTTTCCTTTGATGTGTAAATGTATTTAATGCAGTAGAAATCAATATGTGTGTTTACTTTGTTCCTTTTAAATCAAGTCTAGTTCTGATAAGAGGATATGCACTGGCACACCTTCGTATGTTGGTGTCCTCTGTGGAGCAAACATGAGGTGTAGAATTCCAGGGCACAGCCCTCTAGGCACCCCTGGCAGGCTGGTGCCTCATGTTTCATGGAGACCCTCCCTTCCAAATGTATGAGCTATGACAACATATGAAACATTTCAGTCTGTGGTCTTTGGGTGTTAAAAATTGTTTAGAATTTTATAAATTATTACAGTATTATATTACCAAGGGAATCAAGTTCTAGATTTCACTAGGTAAAGTCAGTAGAGTGCATGTCTTCTGAAAATCCATTAGTATATTTGGTTGATTTTACTCTGGCTTCTCTTCTTTTGAAACTGTTCAACTTAAATTAAGTCCCAAAATGCTTCATTTGATTTAAGCCAATAGTTCTTAACCCAGGATGATTCTGTCCCCATTGTCTTAAGGACATTTGTCAATGTCTGGAGACAGTTTGGGTTGTCACAACATGGGGAATGGTAAAACTGGCCTCTAGTGAGTAGAAAGATGGTTAAAATCCCACACTGTACATTGTACAGGATGGCATTTCCCTACCTCAATGAAGACTTACCCAGCCCTAAATGTCAATAGACCAATGATTTAGAAATCCTAGTTTAATCTATTTATCTAGTTAATTGCAGCTTCAGGAAGACCTTTCTTTCTTATTCTCATTGTTCTCTTCTTTCATCTTCTCATGCAATCATGAAACAAATGCTGTTTAAATAATTCTTCGAGGCCAAGCATCAAACTAGGAACTGAGAATTTGGGGGGTGGTGGATAGGGAAGATTGCAGTAGGTACATGGCCATTGCCTTTATCAAGCTTCTAGGCTAGTGTACTGACCACAGGATGTCTTTAGCCTTCCATTCTACTAGTTTACTCCAGTCCTTCACACCCCTTCTGTGTTCTAGTCTATCAGTTGTCTACTATCCTTTCTTATCCTTCCTTACTACTTACCACACATGTCCTATTCCCATGTGACTTTGCATCTCTTATCTGTCAGCCCCACCAGTCCAAACCTTTTGTGGAAACACCTGCCATGCCCTTGATTAATACTTATTTTGAATTGCTGTAGCATTATGTTTTGCAGTATGCATTTCTTCTCTGGTATTCTTATATGCATGTATATTTTATCTCACCATTTAGATTGTAAGCTTCTGAAAATGGTGGCCAGGCCCTATGATTCAAGTTTATTTATTTATTTTGAGAGAGAGTGCACACAAGCAGGGGAGGTCAGAGAGAGAAGGAGAGAGAAAGAATCCCAAGCAGACTCCATGCCACCAGCCTAGAGGCTGACTTGGGGCTCAGACCTGTGAACTCTGAGATCATGACCTGAGCAGAAACCAAGAGTTTGGACACTTAACTAGCTGAGCCACCCAGGGGCCCCTGGCCTTATGATATTTTTGAACTGCTATATTAACTAGCATTTTTTTGAGTAAATGAGGTTTATTGATTGTATAAAAATAATTATAGTTTATTGAGAACATACTAAGTCCAAACTGCTAAAATTTAATATATACTATCCTATTTAATAATTATGACAACATTGTGAGATTCTACTCATGCATATCCCATTTAATAGATGGGGAAGTTGAAACGCAAAGATACATAATTTCTTCAATATGACTTAGGTAGCTCTGTCTAATCACAAAGCTATGAATATGTTGCTACATTGAATGACAGCAACAGGAAAGATAGCTATTATGGTAGACTGATAATTGCTTCCAAAGATGTCAGGACCTAATCTCTGCCTATGCTACCTTATTTGGAAAAAACGTTTCTCTGCATGAGTGATTAAATAATCAAGACTTCATCCTGGATTATCTGGGTGTGTCCTAAATGCAGTCACAAGTGTGCCTATAAGAGAAAGGCACAGAGAGATTTGACACACAGAAGAGGAGGAGACAATATGACTGCAGAGGCAGATTTGGAGTTGATGCAGACACAAACCACAGATTGCCACCAAAAGGCGAGGAAAGGATTCTCTAAATGTTCCAGAGGGTGAGTGGCTCTGCTGACACCCTGATTTTGTACCACTGATACTGATTTCTGGCTTTTGGGCTCAAGTACAGTGGGAGAAAAAAAAATTTGTTGTTTTAAACCACCAACTTTTTGGTGATTTGTTATAGCAACCACAGGAAACAAATACATCTCTCTTATGTCATGTGCCTGCTTTGTGTCAGTCTAACGAGATCATAAGAATACATGAGTCTAAACTCAAGATGCAACTTCTCAGGAAATCTAGGAAGGTTAGTAGAATTCATGGATTTTTGTTGTTGTACTTTGTTACTTTCATGGATTTTTGTTGTTGTACTAACTTCAAAAGTTAGAAAAGCCTCCTAAATACGTATGTTTTTCCTTTACAACCATTAATATATAATTTTCCCTACCTTTCAATTTCCTGATCTATTCAGTACATACAAAGTAGCAGGTTTCATGCCTCTCCCACACTGGACCCTTAAATGGGACTTCTTTTTATGTGCCTTGAAGTTTTCAAGACTTTATAATATCCCCTTTAATTCTGTTATATTTATTTGTCACACAAGCCCTATTCATTCTGTTCTAGTAACCTATCAAAAATTAACATATTTATTGGGCACACACTATAAACAACCTCCCCTTGTAAGTCAAGCACACGTGAGCTTCCCCCTGAGAATCTTACAGTTTGTTTGGGGAGATACAGGATAAGCATACAACAAGAATTACTTGAGTTACAATTCAAGACTGCTATAGAACACGTGGTGTGATTAATTAGCAAATGATTTATACAGGCAGCAATTGGAGTAACTTTCAGAAGATCACTGAAGCACATTGGATCTCTTCTGGGCCTTTCCCCAACTAGAATTCTAAATGATCTGTCTTCAAATAGCAACATCTCCAAATGTCTCGGTAATTATGATATTTTGACCATTTTAATGCATGTTTATGTCCACTAATTCTGAGAAGCACTTGGTTTCTATAAATGCTCTCACTCTGAAGTCATGTGTTATATTTCATACACTATCCCAGAATTTAGCCCTTCTTTAAATTGCCTTGCCACGTCCAATTCAGGACCCTGGACACGATTTTTTGTCATATCCCTTGTACGCAATATGTGTAGTCACATATATTAAAGACGACTCTCAAAAATTGAAAATTTAATGTAATTAAATGATGGCAACATATCTTGTCAGAGTATGGAACAATTTGGTGACCCATTTATGTTCCATATAGAATTAAAAGTAGCAAATCCTCCTCACAAGAGCTGAGTCTTACTGATAAAGGAGGATTCATTAAGAATTATTTAACCATGCTCATAATGGAAGCCATGCAGTGGTACAGCTTAAGAGAAAATGGTTTTAACAGACCAGCTAGCATCTTTCAAAAAAGGAAGAAGAAAAAAAAAGAAACTCTATAGCAAAAAGAATGAAGAAGGAGCTACACTTCAGTGAGATCTTCAGGAAACCAGCATGAATTTCAATAGCACTCCTCTGAATGGGAATCGGTGGTCTCTCACTCTGGTGTTTACCCCACCGTTTAGGCATGAAAGCCACATTTCTGAGGTAGCCATGTGAAGGAGAAATAGAGATCACAGAAGCCAGACAGAACACAAAGGAGCAACAGGAAACCCTTTAACCAAAGAATAAAAACATTCCATTGACAGGGTAAAAGAGGGAGGAGTGTCAGTCGAGTAGAAAGGGCAGGAGATATACGGCTATGTGGTGAAAATAGTCAAATGACTTCCATCCGCCTCAACTATGCCTTGCTCCTTCTTCCCTCCTGGGGCTTCATATACATATTTAAAAATATACATTATATATTTGTAAACATGCATGACATTTTTATCTTTAGATCTATCTATACCTCCGTTTATTCATTTAGGTAACATTTCAGTGCTTTTATTACTTGTATAGATTCACATCTCCTTCGATTAGTATTTACCTGCTCTGTGAAAGGCTTCCTTTAACATTCTTGTAATGCTTGTTGGCTGCTGATAAATTCTTTGAACTTTTATGTGATCCTCATTTTTGAAGTATATATTCTTCCCTTTTTTTTCTTGAGAGAGAGAGAGAGAGAGAGAGAGAGAGAGAGAGAGAGAGAGAAAGCACATGAGTAGGGGGAGAGAGGCAGAGGGAGAGAGAGAATCTTAGGCAGGCTCCACTGCTCAGTGCAGAGACTAAAGCAGGACTCCATCCCATGACCCTGGGATCATGAACTGAGCCAAAAACAAGAGTCTGATGCTCAACTGACTGAGCCATCCAGGCATCTCTTGAAATAAATATAAATATGAATATAAATATAAATATATTCTTTTTCTCTCTGACTCCTCAAAAAAATTTTATCACTGGTTTTGCACAATTTGATTATGATGTGCCTTCGTGCAGTTTACTTCAGGTATCCTTTTCTTGCAGCTAATTGAGATTATTGGATTGGTAGGTTTATAGTTTTCCAAATTTGGAAAGATTTTGGCCATTGTCCCTTGATTATTTTTTTCTACCTTTCTTTCTTTCTTTCTCACTCACTCACTCTCTCTCCTTCTTCCTCCTCCTCCAATCTTTTGGCAGGGAGAACTCTAATGATATATTTATAAAGCCACTTGATGTCCCACAGCATACATACTCTCTCTCTCTAAATATATATACTTTCTGACAGGGGGAGCATTTGCTTTATTGGTTATGTTGCATATTCAGACAAATACAATAGACCCTATTTTAAAAACATAAGGCACATTGGGGCGCCTGGGTGGCTCAGTCGGTTAAGCGTCCGACTTCAGCCAGGTCACGATCTCGCGGTCCGTGAGTTCGAGCCCTGAGTCAGGCTCTGGGCTGATGGCTCGGAGCCTGGAGCCTGTTTCCGATTCTATGTCTCCCTCTCTCTCTGCCCCTCCCCCGTTCATGCTCTGTCTCTCTCTGTCCCAAAAAATAAATAAAAAACGTTGAAAAAAAAATAAAAAAAAACAAAAAACATAAGGCACATAAAAGCCTCTGTGCAAGTTCTGTATTATTTTTAAATTCCTATTAGCTAATTAAAGTGTTTCCACTATAGAACTGGAGCTTTCTAGAAGTACACATGATGGACTTTTTTCATACACTATACCTGAAACATTATTATACCTTACCTCATGGCACAATTGAACAGTCCCAAATCAAATGCTTGTATCTGAATAATGATAATAACTCTTGTTACATTTGTGAAAACCTATATATATATATATATGTATACATATATGTACATTTGTTACATATGAAAACCTATACATATATATATGTATATATATATTTCTGTTTTAGATATTGTAGTTATCTTTGGTTAGAGTTTTGTTTCATCACTTTTAATACTGTTCATGCCTCTGCTTAGCTTTTAAAGATGTGGAATACAGTTAAAAGAACTATTTTAATATCTTTGTCTGATAATCCCAATATCTGTGTTAATTTGTAGACAGTTTTAATGGATTGATTGTTCTCCTCATTATGGGAAATATTTTCCTGCTTCTATTCATACCTCCTGTTCTTTAATTGGATGTTAGACATTGTAAATTTTAACTGGTTGGGTGCTAGAAATTTTTGTATTCTTATAAATATTTTTGAGCTTTGTTCTGGGATTCACTTAAGTTATGTAGAAAGAGTTTGATGCTTCTATCATTTGTTAAGGCAGGTCTAGAGCAGTGTTCAGTCTAAACCTAACTATTTCCCAATTCTGTGGCAAGAACTTAAATGTACTACCAAATGGCCATAATTACAAGGTGTTTTTGTTTTCTGTTTTGTTTTGTTCTGTTTTGTTTTTCCCAGTCTGTCTAATGGGAATAGCACTCTTCCCAGACATGGCTAAATATTGGCACTATTTCCTCTAATTCTTTCAGTTGAATTTTTCCCTAGTATCAGACATTTTCCTCATGAGGTTATACTTTTTATTACTCTACTAATTTCTTGAAAGGAGCCTTCCACAAATCTCCAGCATTCTCCCTCTGCATAATTTTTTCTCTCTGGCACTCTGTCCTATTAGTTCTAGCTGCCCTGTGTCTCTGGAATGTTTAGCTCCAACTTCTCCAATGAGTAAGTTCACTAGACTCTACCTCGATGTGCAGAGATTAAAAATGCTCATGGCAGTAGGCTGGGGAAATCTTATGCCTCACTTTGTGTCCTATCTCTCAGATATAGCTCCTTTGCTTCTTGATGTTTTGTGTCCTGAAAATTGTTTTTTAATACACTTGTCACTTTTTCATTCATTGCTTCTGGAAGGCAGTCAAATATGGTTCTGTTACTCCTTCTTGGACAGAAGCAGAAGTCTAAAACTATTAGCACTGATATTGAAGTAATCCGGAAAAGTGTTTGGATTAAGGGGTGGGGGGGATTGAAACTTCACAGGGAAGAACCAGGCTAGGTTGTTTATGAACTGTTTGCATTCATAAAGATGAGAGGATTCGAGATGATAAAGTTCTGATGTTAAGTAGGTAAATCAATAACATACCTGCTTTATCAAATCTACCAACAAATGAATGGCAGGATTGGTAATGAATAAATACTGTATAAACTACTCAGAATTGTTTATTATATTTTTAAGGTACTTCGATGGATATTTTCTATTTTCCCCTCTGGACTTAGAACCTGCTTTTCTCACTCAACTCAGTGTTCAGGGAAGTTAACCTCTATTGAATGGATCAATTGCCCTCTTATCCTCTTGTTTCTGGGTGGTTGGGGCAATGGGAAGAAACAGCAGAAGACCAGGAGAGAGATGAATTGGGGTATTTATCCCCTAGTTTGCTTTTTGCAATGCCACTGGTACATAGTAGCTCTGTTCCTCTTCCGAAAGCTACACAGCTCTTGTCTGATGTGCCGTTGCACTCAAAGAACAGTGTAGCTCTCTTCCTTTCCCATTGTTGTCCTGGCTTGTGCTTTAAGCTTGGGCCACTTACTGGCTACTGTTGATAACTATAGGAAGCTTCTCTCTTGTCATTCTCTCCTAATCCTGCCCAAACTTTAAAAATTGTCTTTAAAATCTCTTCAGTTACTCTTCTGTGCATGCCATTTGTTTTCTTGAAGGGACCTTCACTAAAACAGGTATTAAATAATTTTCTTGTTTTGACCTCTCTGTTTGTCAGGTCTGGGGGCAATCAGTAAACTGTATTTCAAAGTGGATAAGTAAAAAGATGGGTTTTTAAATTAAGAAAAGAATTTTTAATGCTTATTTACTTTTGAGAGAGAGAGAGTATGAGCAGGGGAGGGGCAGAAAGATGAAGACAGAATCCTAAGCAGGTCCCAGGCTCTAAGCTGTCAGCACAGAGCCTGATGCAGGACTTGAACTCATGAGCTGTGAGATCATGACTTAAGCCAAAGTCAGATGCTTAATCGACTGAGCCATCCACGTGCCCCAAAATGATGGGATTTTTAAAAATACATAGGGGCGCCTGGGTGGCGCAGTCGGTTAAGTGTCCGACTTTAGCCAGGTCACGATCTCACGGTCCGTGAGTTCGAGCCCCGCGTCGGGCTCTGGGCTGATGGCTCAGAGCCTGGAGCTTGTTTCCGATTCTGTGTCTCCCTCTCTCTCTGCCCCTCCCCCGTTCATGCTCTGTCTCTCTCTGTCCCAAAAATAAATAAATGTTGAAAAAAAAATTTAAAAAATACATAATAGCGTTGTACGAATGTAAAAACATGGTTTTATTGCTAAACTTACATAAGATGTTATTTTTGGGGTAAGTGGAGAGAAGTTACATAGGAACTCTGTACTATTTTTGAAATATTAATACTTCAAAATAAAAACTATTAATATAAACCTTTTTTAAAAGAATAAAAATATATATTCTTTTCACACATGTTTACATTAAAATTCACATATTGAAAGGCAAAGTCACAAGTAAATCTGTTGCTACTACTTGATATTTATAGGTACAATTTATCTTTCCTGCAGGATAGTTTGATCAGCCTAGAAGAGATTCTGAAAGTAAATGAAATACTTCTCTCATAAGTAATATCATTGAGTCTTAATTTTAAAAATGTGACTATATGTATTTTCTCTATCTTCATTACATTCCTATCTGGTTTTCATTCTCTTCCCCCCCCCTTTTTTTTAAATCATGGCTCTACACCTTTTTGTTTATGTATTATAGTATAGAAGGTACTCATTTCTCTATCCATATATCTCCTTGCCATCCTTCAAAGATTAACTTAATGAGCACCTTCAATAAGTTTTCTGGACCAGAACATCACCCGTTTGCTATTTCAAACAGATTCAGTTTAGGTTAGAATCATATATAGCCAAAAAGAATCATGTACTTTATCCATGTGTTTTGTAGACAGCATAAGGCTATTGAGGAAAAATATTATGCCTTTTGCTTCTTTTGTAGAACATCTCTGGGCTTCTGTTGAAGTGAATTCAATTCAATTTCTGAATAGAGTATACGCCTGTGCAGAGTTATAAACCCAGATTCGTATTTCTATTCTTCTACTAAATAACTGTGTGATCTTGGGTAACTCATTTTCAGGCCTTTCTACAAAATGAATGCATTAAATCAGATTATCTCCAAGGCCTCTTTTAGTTCTGCAGTGGTACAGTTTTCACTGTAAATATTAGGTAGTAACAGAGAAGTAGAATCATATGACATCCCTTATATATTGAACTCCTCTCTTTCCCCGAAATCCTCAAAGAACATTCATCAGTCTACTCTAAGCTGAAAACCCATGGTTTTGATATTGAATATTTAGAATTGTATTATGGATAAATAGCCCCAAACTGGTAAGCTTATTTGAAACTCTGGAAACCACTAGTAGCTAAACCTCTCGGGTTTGCAAAATTGGGCAGTAAATTGTATGACAAGGAGTTTTCTCCTGAGATTTCCTGTGTTTGCTGCTTCTGGCAGGTTGGAATTAGAGTGAGAAACGCCAGTTTTGTGATACCTTGTTACTGCCGCTCCCAGGTGGAGTTCAGAAGTGTAGACACAATGACAAAGGTGATGAAAACATAATAACAACAAAAGAAGAATTTAATCAAATTTTATCGGCTCTCTAAAAGCTTGCAGGTCTAGCTCCACTGGTGCCTTTATTTATTTGTATATTGCATTTGTAAAATGACTCTCTCCTTGGGGAGAAGGAGGGAGTTATGTAATTACTAGTTGAAAATGACTAGATCTGTACCAGTGAAGCAAAATATGATCTTGGATTCCAAGTGGAGGCAAAATATAATATTAAAGGGCAATACCATCAACTTCCTTTCGTTAATATCCTGAATATCAGTTATAAAAACTATCTAACTTTTTTTTTGTCCTTCAGCCACGCTCATCAATGTCAATTTTGATAAGATTCTCTTGATTCAGTATTTTCTAGCTTCTCTCAGCTAAGCTCACTGTTAGCTCCATTCAAGGTCTCATCCTTGTTTCATGACCAGGTGAAACTAAATTAATGCCCAAAGCTGTGGTCTTGTAGTCCAATGGTTACCACAGGACTTTCTTCCTACATTCATTCCTTAGATGATGATGTCTTCATCTTGACGCAAACTGAAGATGAAGCTTTTGTATTGGTCCTTATTACTATGCACTGAACCTTTCTTTTCTTCTTTTACCAGAGCTGATGTCTAGCTATTGGTGTTATTGCCAAGTCTTTTGACCTTGGAAAGGCCTTCTCAGCATTAATTGTCTTCAGCTTGCTGTTCTAAATATTGCTGGCACTAGTCCCTTGCCCATGTATTCTGTGCACCTGGGAAATCTTCTCTGCCACTTACATCTGTATCACCTAAAGCACAGCATAGCTGCCAAATTCATCCTCCATCCTTTTCTTCTCCTGGGTGATAGGTTTCATTCCAGGACCTACTCCTTTTCTTCACTGTCTTTTCCATGTTGACTCTTGTGTCCCATTGTGCTTTGGGCCTAAGAAAGAAATTATAATTATTATCATCTCTACCCTTTATGCCACTATTATGTTCCATCCCTGCTGGAAAACAATTCCCTATGGTTAGTTCATCTCAATCATGGCATTTGTGCAAGCACTAATACATAACTTAGTATTTTTTTAGTGCGTGTTTTATCCTCCTGGTCATGTATGTATGTATTCAATCAGAATCACAAATTATTGAGGGATAGGGTTATGTTTTTCACCTTTTTGATCATCTAGTATGTTATATCTATAATGCCATTAGTGCTTAGTAAAATGTCCCTGTGTGATGACCCTTAGATATGAAATATTTGAATGATTTCATATAAGTTATAGATTTTATTTAGGAAATATTTTGCTGTATATATTCATCTTCCACTCAGTTCAACAAATATTTATTGATCAGCTAAGACAGTGTCTTATGCATAGTAAACCTTCAATAAATATTTAGGTAGAATAACGTCCCTAACATTAGTGACTTATCTGCATAGCAAAAGGAGCCTTAGCAGAAGAGGAGTGAATAAATAACTTCTTAAGCAATTTCTGGTTTGTTAATCACAGTTCTGAACATTTTGCTTTTAGAGTGAATTGCATTAAAATAATGCTGGGTCTGACTTGAAAAGCTGATACAATATTCCATTGCCAGGGTTGACACTTCATTGAACTTAAGATCATTACAGAAAGTTAAGGAGTATGGAATGAACTTTTGTGAGGCTCACCCAGTATTTTTATCCCTCTCTGCCCATTGATGGGACATTTGTTGAGTGGATCCTCAAGAAGAAGCTGAATGGATTCAAATTCAGAAGCATTCTGTGTAGCCCCATGATGGAATGGGTAGGGAGGATGTAGTGGTTATTTTACCAGGCAGAACATGCCCATTAAAAAGAAAGATGTAAGGACTAAACAGCAGCACTTAAAGAAGATATACTAAAAGCAAATAAATACATGAAAAGATATTCAACATCAGTAGCCATTAGGCAAATTAAAAAACCCACCAGAAGATGCCACTACACAAATAGTAGATTGGAAAAAGGAAAGCGGACTTGATGACACCAAATACTAGCAAGGGTTTGGAACCGCAGGAATACTGCTAGTGAGAATTCAAAATGTTACAGTCAATTGGGAAGATAATTTCTTACAAAATTAAGTATACATTTACATATGACAAGACAGTTCAACCCTTAAGTATTTACTCAAGAGAAATGACAACATATGTTCACACACAGCAACTAGTACATGAATGTTTATATAAGCAGCTTTATTCATAACAAAAGACTAGAAACAACACAACTGTCCTTAAACTGATAAATAAATGAACCAAACTGTACTACAATCATACAATGGAATATTACTCAACAAAAAGGAACAAGCTTCTTTATGTCCAGTATCATGGACGAATCGCAAAGGCACTACGCTAAGTTAAAGAGCCAAACCTCAAAGGCTAAATATTGCATGACACCATGTATATGACATTCTGAAAAGTCAAAATTATAGAAACGTAAAACAATCTAGTGTTTACCAGTGAGCCAATTAGAGAAGAATTGACAAAAAGGTACAACATCAAGAAATCTTTCTGTTTGAAGGATCTATCCACCATCCTAGTTGTGATAGTAGTTTCACGGCTGCATGTATTTATAAATATGAAGCATATACCAAAAAGGTTGGGTTTTACTATGTGTATTTTTTTTAATATGAAGTGACAACTTTGAGCTTTATTAACTAATATAGTTGGAATGCATCAGGGAACCTAATTGACTTGATGTGGTCTTTGGAACTGGAGAGAAGAAAGCACTAGCTCAAGTACAGCCTCTGAAATCTAGTTTTAATCTAGATTTAATTTAATATAAAAAGGTTGTTATATCAACCTTTAAGGAAGAAGAGTTGATATACAGTTGAAGTCTCTCTGATTTGTGTGTCAAGACAGATTACTACTTGGGGATTAGAAGCAAATCATATCTTGGGGCACCTAGATGGCTCAGTTGGTTGAACATCCGACACTTGATTTCAGCTAAGGTCATGATCCCAAGGTCATAGGATCAAGCCCAGCGTGTGGCTCTGCTCTGAGTGTGGAACCTGGTTGGGATTCTCTCCCTCTTTCTCTACCCCTCTTCCCTGTTAATGCTCTCCTCACTCTCTCAAAAAAAATTTAAGAAACCAGATCTTATATTCTTCTTGTGCCATGGATGGAATATGCAGTATTTGTCACTTTGAGTATCCTTTAGTGTATGTATTTTGAATGTATTTTTTTCTATAGTGTCACCTCTTCCCTGGATATGGAAAAGCTCCTTCATCCTATTTGTATATATATTTACTAGATTGTTTTGCTCCTGTAATAATATTGTTAGCCTGGTATTATTATCTCCATTTTGTAGATGAAAAAGCTGGATCTCAGATCAATTTATTGACTTATCACAGGGGGTCCAACATTTGGATATCATAGGCTTACAGAAAATGGGAGTTAAAAAAAAAAGTAAAGGAATAACGTCCTCATTTTAAAGAATCTGGTTCATAGAACTGTTACATATAATTAAGTATCGAACACAATATCATTTAAAATTTTTTTATTTATAACAACAATGAAGGAAATGATTAAATTACTCATAATCACAGAAATCTAATTCTGGTATCATTTTCATTTTTCTTTGTACATCTTGACTCCTTGTTCTCATAATCAATACCTTTAAATCTTTTACAATATTGTAAATATTCTTCTGTATTTTGCTTTTGTTACTTACCAAGAAATTATTGCCATTTGTTTTCAGTGTTGAGCAATTCAGTTCATACTTGCTGATAGTCTACAATATACTAGGCCTCAAGGATATGGTGATAAAAGGCACAGTTCTTATCCACAAAGGGGTTTCGGTCTGGTAGGAAAAACAGTGAAGTCATACTCATAATATAGTAGGAAATGTACAATGATAGAAGGATTCTCAGTGGTGCTGCACACCCCAGAATAGTGCACAAATACAGTTAGAGGATGTTTATATTGGGTGCACAAAAAAGAAGCAGTTCAAAAGGGAGATTGAAAAGGTGTGGCCACAGAGGTAGAAAATAATAGAGTGAATTTTATAGCTTTTAATGTTTCATAAAATTTAATAAATTTGAAATAGCACAATATGCTTAGCCCTTTTATATTGGACATTTACTCATAACCAATTTTAACTGTTATAAATAATGTTGCAGTGAATGCTTTTGCACTTATTATAATCTTTTATCTTATTTTGAATTATTCTCTCAGAATGTGTTCCCAAGTGTGGAATTACTGAGAAAGGTATATATATGCACAAACACTCATACATACACACGTTAGCCTCACCCCTGGCTTTTGTTATATAATCCCAAATTGCTTTTGAAAAGGCTTAGACCAATTTACAGTGTCATGAGCGATATATGAGTTTACTGGTTTTGCCAATACTCCATAGCTTTGTGTAATCTTATACTTCTTTAAATTGTGCTAATCTAATAGTTACAAAAAGTGGAAGTAATTTCTGGGAAGATGAAATATTTGAGTAAAAAAATGGATGAGAGAAGGAACACAACACATTTGGGGCATAGTGATGAGTATGATACAGCAGAAACATTCAAAATGAAGCAGTTTAATCATACAAATCATAAAATTTGAGAGCATAATTTTGTAATTTTAAACAAGAAGTAAGCTATGTTGAAATATAGTATTTGAAACAAGAAGTAAGACCAACGTTCTTTAATGGGGTTTAAGATTTATGCATGGGATCTTGACAAGATCCAGCCTTCAGGAAAAATTCACCACGGGTGTATTTTATTTCCACAGATATTTATGAACATTATACAGCAACCTATTGCTGACCCAAGTCCCTGTTCTTATACATTCATTTATCTCTTGGTAACATGGACAGTACTTTCAGATGAGCCATGGACCTAATGGGAGAACTCGGAATGAGATTTTTTCCTAGAGTGAGTCCCACCAAGTCCTTAGTCACTTAGAAGTGTCAGGCAAAAGGGACTCTGACAGGCAGCTCTGTCAATGTGAACAGAGAGTTTTAGATCAAGCCCAGGAACATTACTGTCAAAAATTACAACCTCAGCGTTGACATAAATGTTGACAGCACCATTTTCACTGATAGTGGTATCAGAGCAGATTATGATTCACAAAGGACTGTCCAACAAGCAATGATTTAGATGAAATACTCCCAAATAAGTAAAAGGAGAGGATGGGGAGAAGCAAAATGTGAAGACTGCAGGTTACAAAATTTTATTAAGACAGCGTCATGCTATGACAGTAAGCATCTTTCCTTCTTGGTAATGAGGGCTTGTCGGTGAGTTCACATTATTAAGAGAAATGTGATAATGGAAATTCAGACTCTCCTATGAGTCTGGCCTACCTCCTAATTCAGACCAGTGATATAGACAGTTCTGTGAAATACTTTGAAAGAACGATAATGGTGTATAATTATAGGGCAGATGTCCAACCTTTCCAGGGAACCTGCAAAGTGTCTCAGAAATCAAGACTGTGTAAGAAAGCAAAATAACATTTTGGTAAAAAGAGGCACATGGACATAGGGACACATTTACTTTTTCTACATACAGGAATACTATTCATTTACCAAAACTTATCTCAAATTTCCCCAGTAACTGTGCTTAACTCCAGTAACTAATTTCTCTAATAATGTGACATTGAGGTAGCCTAGTAAACAACATCGTATAATGTCTTCAATTGTTTTCAAAACTGCTACTATATAATGTTTTGACCTCATTTAAATTTTTAATGTTTTTTCTACTATGTTTTTCCTCACAGCACTGAGCAGAGGGTTGGGCACATGAGTGGTGAGGAATACATTGAAATATTAGAATTAAGACAAATTGAGTTCTCTTGTGGAAACCAAGAAATACTTGTGCATCATCCTACTTCACTCTAGTGGAAATATGTTTTCAATTCTATTCCCTTACAGGGAAAAAAATCACTTCATATAAATATTTTATACAAAACAAATTATTTGGGAAATTATTGAGTGATTCATAAATTATGTTTGTAAGCCCCTTGGGCAAATTGTCTAAAATGCAAAGTGAACTTAAATGAATCCAAATCAAAAGATTTTGTTTAAATCTCAAAGGCTTACACTTGCTTCTAAATGTCGTGGTAAATATTGCAAATGACATTCTGAAGATCATTGTGATTTTACCCCATAGTAGCACCATATTATGGTGCATTACAGAGACCCAAATATTGGTTCTTATCACTAATTTGATATTAAATCTTTGACTGAAGGGAATGAATTTTGTGCATCATTGTTTTCTTCAACATCTGAGTATATGGTAGCTGGATTATGAGAAGTATTTAATACATAATTTGGTAATCAATACAAAATTGGATCAATAAGTCAATGTTTCGTCTTCAAATTCTTTTGGAAGCAGGCACCAACTAAATAAAATCAAATGGGAAAGAAAGAGGGTGTGGGAATGGGAAATTGATAGAGACTGATCCTACAAAAGCATTATTTATAAAAATAAAAATGTCTGACCTATAGTCATCACAAAATCAGCTATCAAATGAGTACAGATAATTTTTTATATATAATGTTTAGAGAGGAGTCATGGGCATGATGATTTTCCATTCTATGATAAATTGAAAATGTTGAGGATTGAAACTCTTTTTTTAGTATCTCTCATACTTTGGCTTAATAAATATTTACCCTTTAAATAAAAAGAGACGTTTTAGTTGACCTTTTACAAATGGATGTTAGCTCTGCCTAGAAGTCTATGTGTTTTGACTATCTTACTCTAATTAAGAACATCTCTGAACTTCTTCCTGGAATATGCCTTATTGGGAATTTATTACTCTTTCCAAAAGATCAGTTGAGTTTTGTTATAAATTACATGCCATTTATTGTATGTATTTTCTTTTATAAAATAATGCTTTTTCTATTTTCCTAAAAAAATGAAATATAATTACTGAAAAAATTATAATGTTCTAATTATATAGATTAGACTAAACAATATAATAGCAGTCAACATTTTGCTACATTTCATTACTTAATCTATTACTTAACCATCTTAAGTTAACATTAGTGATTTAAAATTATTCCTCTGTTTGGACCTACTGATCAGGCTCAACACAGTTACACTCAATGATCTGGTTATGTGGTTCCACTATGAGAACATCAGGGGAGGAGAGTGGATTGGGAAAGGCAGGACATGAAGAATGGACATCTGAGTTAATAGAGCATCCAGAACAGAACTAAGAATTGTATAATGCCAATAACAGCTAATGTCTATTGTTAGGCCCTCCTCTGAGTGATCTAAATTGATCCTCACAAAAATTCTCTATGTTAGACACTTTCCCAAACCCATATTATAATTGAAAAAACTGAAGCAGAGGGATTAAGGAAATTTGCCCAGAGTCACAGATAGTCTTTAAGAGAACCTGGCTATGTATAGAGAGTCTGGCTATGTATAGATACTTCCTTCCAGAAACAAATGTTGTTTATTATAACATGATTCAGGCATTTCTGATTATTATGTTGATCCACTGAAATAGAAAAACCTACTAGGAAAAAGGAATGAAAAAGGAGGGGCTGGAATTATCATGATAAAATAATGAACTTAGTTCACATCAGTGCAGATTTGGGTGGCAGATTAAATTTTGGAAATTCTGACTATTTAAAAATAATTTCTCAGACTGTAATCCTTGATTAAAGGTGATAACATACACAGATCTCAACAGTCTATGAACCATAACTAACCACAATTATGAATTCACTTTTAAAAGATTAAATGCAATAGTCCCATTTTTCATGTGAGCTTAGACATGATTATGTTGATTTCATTGGGAGGTCTTGTATCTTGACCATAGGAACTGTTGAGCGTTTATGATAATGAAGAGGGACCTGTATGGGCTGTGGTCTGAAATGGTTGAGATGATCTGGCTCTAATGACCATCAATTCTAGACTTTTAAAAAAAGGCATGATCTGTATTGAAAGCATTTCTCCAGCAGGAGTTCTCTTACACAGTCCTGGTCCTGCAAGTATAGAAAAGAATCTGTCTCCCACCCTCACCTCTGCCCTCCTTTACTCAAGCCCTATTTCCCAAAAAATGACAACCTGCATGTCTTATTCTATCCCTTTTTCAATCACTGAACGAGGGGCAAAAGAATTTCTACCCAGTGCCACATTGGTGAATGTATTTATCTAAGACCATAATGGATGCCTTCATAACCCCAAGAAGAGGAAGATGAATGCATTTCTGCAAAATGCTACTGTTATCTTAGCACTTCAGACTCCTGGGGCCAGCTGTCCTGTTGCGTTGATTCTGTGGTCACTGAAGTTCCTCTGGGTTGTGGAGAGTGTGAAAGAAGGCAATTGATGGGATGGAAGTTTGGTCGCTGCAGGTATAGGCCTTAATTGGGGATCAGGTGCTCATAAAGAGTGTGCACCAAGGGTGTGGAAGTGCACTGGCTCAGAGAATAGAGCTGCAGGAAGGCCACACTCAGGAACCCAAATAAAGACCCTTTAACTCTCCTTCTCAGAAGCTTTGTTCCATCTCAGTTGTATTTAACAAGGTTATAAATAATTCTCTTCTGGGCATTCCAGAATGATCAGCCAGCCATCATCATCTGAAATTCTTTTATACATGGTGTTATTGGTATTGGTACTCTTGATTATATCATTAACAGTAATGTGCCATTATTATTATCATCACTGCCATCATCATCATCACCATTTGTTTCTGAGAATCTCAATACACTAAATCCTAAAGGAGAGAAATATATTATGATTAAGGTAAACACAGTTAAAGAAATCATTTTCAGTATTTTTATGAAGACAAAAATGTAATGAGAGAATAAAGATGTGGAAGAGGATATTAAGAGGGAGTGCAAAGATGTTGCCAATATTGTATTTGCTAATTTATTGAATGAACTTGGGTCTAGTTCTTATAAACAAAAGAACTTTTTTCATTTTGTAATAGTTTGACTTCTATTTATGTCAATAATTTTAAAAAGTGGACAGACATCAGCTAAATAATTGGTGATTTCCTAATTAATATACTCTATTTTAACCTCAAATGTTCACGAACTTACAGGGACCCTTTCAATAATATCAATCAACCACCCCTTTAGATGAGTAAACCATCATTTAGATGATTTCTATTAAAAAAATAACCTGTATTAACTGTATTTTTGAACCATGGAAGAATTGCATCATTTTTTCCCCTTATACCTTATTTCTTCCTTTCCTCTCTTTCTCAAGCAGCATAAAATTCCAAAGTTAACACAAAATAAAATTGGAAAAGAGATGTTTGAAGTATTGTTCTATTTTCCCAAATTTCTACCCATACATATATCCAACATTTATCACAATCTTGTTCAATCTTCACAGCCAACATAAAAGTATCTATGTTGAACTCTAGTGTAAAATAAAGAAATAGAGATTTACAATGGGTACATGATATGCCCATTGTTATAGAGCTTGTGAATAGCATAAGCAGATTTAGTAGCCTTAGTAGAGCCCAGGACTTATAATTTCAGTTATTTTTGAACTATCCATTACTGTCTTCATATTTCATGTTGACTTTCTGTATCAGTCCACCTTCATGTTGAAAGAGGCTTACCTCTGGGAAATTATATATAGTTCTATATTTTCCTTTTTTTTCTTAGTGAAGAGTTTTCATATTCAGTAATAGAACATTTATAGAAAAGTACACTATATGACATATTCATCTGTGAATTTCCTCATTTTGATTGTACTTTGAATAAGTCTGATTAATAATATAATTGAGCAATTTTGGCCATTCAGTGATGTATTTTGTGAAATGTATATTTTATTGACTTTCTTCTTCTTTTGGTGGATGTCTCTTATCAATGCATAGAGCGTATATTATACACTCAGATATGAACTTTTTGTGGTTAGTGTGTCCCAAACAATCTTTTTCCACTTTGTAGTTTAACTTTTAGTTCCCTTAACTTATGGTCTCTTTTAATGAACAAATTCTCTTTTGATTTAGTTCCATATATTAATCTTACCTGGGAGTGAGAGGTGGGGCTAGTATTTCTTGTCTCCTGTTGAAAAAGTATTTCTCTGTATCAAAGTTTTGGATATTTGGAGATTTTTTTCCTATATTATCTTCTGAGAGATTTATTGTTTTGTGTTTCTCATTTAAATCTAAAAGACAAGGGCGCCTGTCTGACTCTCAGTTTTGACTGAGTAATAATCTCATGGTTTCTTGAGTTGGAGCCCCTCACTGGGCTCTGTGCAGACAATACGGAACCTACTTGGGATTCTCTCTCTCCCACTCTCTGCCCCTCCACTGCTCATGCTGCCTCTGTCTCTCAAAATAAATAAATAAACATAAAAATTATTTTAAAAATAAATCTAAAAAACAATCTGGAATTTATTTTTGTACATGGGGAAAGTAAATGTCATGGCAATTTTTTCATGTGGTTATCTAATTATTCTAGTGTCATTTAATGGAACTGTCGTATTTCCCCATTGTTCTAAAGGGCTGCTATTTTCCTAAATCAAATGTTAAATAATTATGTCTATCTGTGAGCTCTCTATTTTATTCCATTTCTCTGTTCATCTATTGTTATGCCAGCCCCATAGAGTCTTAATTACTGTAGCCTTATAATAATCCTTGATATTTGGGAGAGTTAAGTTTCATTACTTTGTTATGTTACTGTTCTTCAAGTGTGAGTGCTTAAATGTTGAGCCTTTGTGTTTCCATATCAGCTTTAGAACCATATATAACAAATTTCACATATACAGTCACAGAAAAAAAAAACCTGCTGGAATTTTGATTGAGATTTCAATTCTTTCAAAATGTTGAGGCCTGCTTCATGTCCTTGAAAAGAGTGTTTATTCTGTAGTGTCCAGTGCAATATTATAAAGGTTAGGTATAATAATTGCATTCTTTAAAATCTCTATTCTTTAATAATTTTTTGTTTAGTTATTCTATGAGTAATTTCATGAAGTTATTTCTAATTTTAATTATATAATATTTGCTTATTATTTGAGACTATTATTTGTAACATATAGATTTGCAGTTACTCATCTTCTTTTCTTGATGTCTGATTATTCTTGATTGTATATTAGACATTTTATTTACAAAATTATATAGAAAAATAATTTTAGGCCTAGGATTATGTTATTTGCTTCTAGAGATAATTTTATCTGCTTCTGCCAGGTACCTGGTAGCACCAGCATCCTAGAATCACATTAGTGCAATTTCATGAGTTGAGAGAATTAGAACTTACAGACAGAGATTCCTGCTCTGAAAAAAATAAAACAAATAAACAATCAAATAACTCACCACCACTACAATGACAGAACTTACTCATCTTACTAATTACTTGAGTGAATTTTCTACATCAAACCATAAAAGTTCCTCTGATGATTGGCATTTCTATCAAAAAGACATTTGTAAATATCTTTGGAATCCCAAATGATAAACTAGTTCCAGGACAATGTAGCCTAAAGGAAAACCAATAAGTCAACAAACCTTGTCTAAATCACAGATAGCTTTTCTATTTTTTTTTCTCTTAGACACGAATAAGCAAATCTTAGATGTTTGTGGGAGATGGAATGAGTAAAACAGTAGAAAAATGGCCCTGAAAGAAAAAAAAAACCTGTGAGAGACAAAAAGAGAACTTAACATAATGAAAAAGTTATATCGTTTAAGTATCCTTAGATAGACTTCAGAATATATGACATTGGATTAAAAAAAAAAAAAAGACAAGATGTTATGCAAAAAGAACAATGACAGAACAATAAAAAGATCCTTGAAGTACAAATATGATTTCTAATTTTAAAGAAAGTGTAATGAAATGTAAGAAGTAATGCAGCAAATCCTCAAATGTTTAAAAAGAGACATAGGGGCACCAGGGTGGCTCAGTTAGTTAAGCATCCGACTTTGGCTCAGGTTATGATCTCGCGGTTAGTGAGTTCAAGCCCCACATTGGACTCTGTGCTGTTTGCTCAGAGCTTGACGCCTGCTTCTGATTCTGTGTCTCCTTCTCTCTCTGCCCCTCCCTCACTCACACTCTGTCTTTCTCTCTCTCTCTCTCAAAAATAAACATTAAATTTTTTTTTAAATTGATTTAAGCTTGTAAAAAATAAGTAAAAGTAAAAAGAGACACGGAGTTACAAAATATGATAGGAAGGTTAAAATAAGGGATATTTAATATAGTTCCATATGGGTTGCCAAATGAAAGTATATAGAAGACTAAAGAAAATTATGAAGGAACAAATAGAAGATTTCCCATAACTGGCTATCAATATTCAATTTGAAAAGGATCATGATGGTTCAATATAATGAATGGAAAAATGATCATTAGCTAAATATGTCTTCATAAAAATCATAACTGCAAAAGGAAGATCCAAGTCCTTTCACTGAATAAAACCAGAACTAAAAGGAGGATCCAAGTTGCTTTCATTGAGTAAAATCAGGTAACACTTAAAGGATTAAAATAATTTTACGAATAAATTTTTATCAGCAAGATGATTTCCAGAAAATGATGGAGTAATAATTTGAAGTACCAAGAAAAATTATTTTCAAACTCTATTTTCTATATCTGGCCAAACTTTTCACCAATTTCATGAGCAAAATGAAGATATCATCAAACAGGCTAGAACTCATAAAGTTTACTTTCTTTGTGTCATTTCTTAAAAAGTTGCTAATGCATGAGCTATATAACCAAAACTAGAGAGTCAACCTACAGAGGCTGACATGAGATACCAGAAACAAAGGATTTAACTATGGAAAGAAGTGAAAGAAAATCTTAGGAAGACATCTCCATTGCAGTCTTCATATTCAACCAGACTTATACAAGAGGATAGAGGGCTCTAGGATGAAAATCCCTGGGAATAAAAGTAAACCCAATGAAATAAATGATGAAGCGTTTGGGGAAAAAAAAAAGTAATTAAAATTTTCAAGAAAAAATGTGTTCCAAAAGAGAATATGCAATCATGTTACAATAGTTGCTGCTGACATGAACAATATCTATGTAGCCACAATTATGTAAAATCAGTGTATTGATTTTTAACTTATAGAATCACCCTGTTGACAGTGTTTCTTAGTCCTGGCTTCATATTAGCATCTCTGTGGAACTCTGAAGAGTGACAATACCTAAATCAGAACTCTGAGAATAAGATCTATTAAATCAAAAATCTGGGGATAAGGCATCAGCATTTTTCAACATTCCCAAGTGATTCTTATATGCAGTTGAATTTGCGAAGTGAAGCTATAAACCAAACAAAATACTTAATTATGGTTACAGAAGGTACAATGATGGGCCTAGAAAGGTGGAGAGAGTGATTGAAGGGAAGCTTGAGATGATAATGTCCTCAACTTAAAAAGTGGAGGGTTAAGAGATATTAGCCTTTGCTATTACATAAAAAAAAATAACATCCCACACCCTTACAGTGATTAACAAATAAGGACAAAAAATTGGAAGATAAAAGAGGGAGGTGGGGGATATAAATTAATCCTCCTCATTGACATCTGAGTTAATAGGTAATGTCTAAACTTCATAAATCAAGAAATAGTGGTTAGAACATACACCTTAAGAAACAGAAGTAGTTTTCGGAAGAAACCATTAAACATTTTAAAGATGGCTCCTTTGGGGAACAATTTAATTGTTCAGCAGAGGTGGGGCAGATGCTTGTGGCTTTCCCTCATAAAGCAACATAATGCTTCATTTTTTAAATCGCCCCCTTGTACGTTTTTTATACAGGTATTTGAAATGTTGGCAATAAAGTATACTGGAAGAAAACATGAAAAGGGCTTATGTAATCTTAATAATGTCCTATATCTTAAGAGTTGGTTATCTGGGTGTTCTTTTGTGGCAGCTAACTTTGAGATGCACATTTGTGATATGTGTACTTTTATGTATGTTTAACTTAATAAACATTGAGAAACAAAAATAAAATGTTCTCTGAAGACTGTGCTAGGTGTTGGGCTAATTAAAGTAGCAAGCTATTTTGAACTTAGTGTTTAATGAGTGATAATGAATTCAGCTGAGAAAATTAGTTACACATGAAATAATTTTAAAACTGAAAAAAATGCATGAACCAATAAAACTATTATTTTTAGGAATATTGTGGACAGCTAGTAAATTCATGGAGGAAAGATACAATGTATCTTGGGGAGGACCCTCTAGAGGAAAAAAGAATTTATCAGTGTGGAATTACTTATAGGTGAAGAGGGGAGACTGCATTTCTATTCATAGAAAGAAAGGTGTGAATGTTTGACTAAACATTGCATAAAGGCAGGCTTACGTGTTCTAAATGGAGCCACATCGTGGAGAGGAGGGTATAGTGTTAGGAAGTCCAATAGGGTAAGACAATTGCATCCTGATTGTGATGCAAATGACGTTGAAGCTAAGGAATTTGAGCTTTATTGTGTAAACGATGGTGAGCTCCTGACAAGTTGAGGGGAGGACAGGGATGTGAGGCAATTGGCATTTTAGAACTAATTATACAGGAAACTGTATGTCATAGGAAATGAAGCAGGAAGGAGGCTTGTAGTGAGAGAGCTGTCTCTGTAGAACCCCTTTAGGAATATCGAGACAAAGAAACATCCGTTTCATCACCCGCTGGTTTTCAAATACAGGAACTAGATCGGTAGCTGCATATATCCTTGTCTCTGGGCTTGGATTATAGCTGAACATAATGATATGGAGGACAGCTACCACTGCTCCATTTGTAGATGGTATAACTAAAAGAACAAAGGCATTTCAGTTAGGTTTTTAACTAGTTGAATTATGAAGAGACCTCAAAAAGCTCCTTAATTTTTGCGAAGTAAAGCCCGAATTGGTTTTACATGAAATATTAAAAATGAAAACACTTTAAAGTCAAGGACTTGACAAATATTTCAACAAGCCACTGCTTAATAAATAGGAACATGAAGAGGGTGGCTTGGAAGTTGGAGAGTAGTAAAAACAAACAGAATTTTCTGGAATTGGTCATTTTCCCGTAATGAACCAAAAGGCAAAAGTGATAATTTAAAATAAGAATAAAATGTAAATTCATAAGATAATCTTTTATTGAGCAGTTATGTTTTGCTAAACAATACTATAAATACTCCTTCCCAAAACCTATGATAAAGATATAATCAGCACCTGATTTTCCATGAGGAAGCTGAGGTCTAGAACATTTAAAGAAGGTGCCTGAGATTTCACAAGTAATAAATGGCACAAGTGGAATTGAATTTCAGGAGCACCTACCTCCAAAACCTGTGCCCTTAACCACTATTAAAAAATGCTTCAGACTTGGGCAAAATGTGACATGGGCTATGGGATAGAGATGCAGTCCTAAGTGAGAAGGCACTTGTTTTCCCTCAGGAAATTTGCAGTATCTATTCAAAGACACGATGTAATAATATGTAATGATAACACACTGCAATATGTATTATAAGATAAAGAAGATGTTGACAGAGGCCCACAGGCGGCTGGAAATACTTCCTAACTGAGGAAGAGAGGGATGCTCAATAAAGAAAGTGCCAATGGAGTTCTTACTCAAACACAGGAAAGTTCAAAGGAGAGACATTTGGAATAAAAGAAAGTAGATTTGCAGATTTGCTGGAGTGCATACTACAAAAGGAATAAGGCTCAGCAGGGAGAGAAAAGCCACATCAAGGAATGTCTGCAAGGCCAGGTGAGAATTGGGGCTGTACCCTGGAGACAGTGGAATGATATGGAAAGAAAGACGGTGCCAGGAGACTGACAGAGTGATTGAAATGGTGTTGAATAGTCTCGTGTCTATTACCTTCGAATACTCACCACGAGGTTATGAAGAAAAAAAAACTATGTGATTGCCACCACTTTCTAGCTTAAATAAAACAAGGCAGAGAAGAGGAAAGTGCTAGGCCTGAGCTCCCATAGCACATTAGATGGGTCTGATGAGTAGAGAGAGGCCCTCCATTCAACTTAGCTGTAGCCAGGTATACCTGTGAAAATGTAGGGGTACAGAATACACCAAAATGGAAATAAATTCACTGGAGTTTAAAGCTCAGTTGCTTTTTATTTCTGTGACTTGGAAAAGAAATGTGATCTCATTTACCATCAATGTTTCTTTCTCTTTGGAATGATCATAATGGTACCTCCTTAATATGTACCTCAAAGATTATTTGGATCATCAACTGAAATGGTGAATGTATATGCAAAAGGATTTCAAACACAGAGGTTTGTGGTTTTTTTTTAACAAATTACACAAATTGTTAACTTGTATGCTAAAGGTATACGTATTGGTATATGAATAGTATTGAGTCTGTGAGACCACATCAATTTTATACATAAAATGGTGGGATTGTCATTTTTTTCTCTTGGGACAACCAAGACTGCATGATTAGAGTTTTGCATTGGCTTGCTGGAAAATGGTTCTTCATGATTCTCTTATGTTTGTACACATTTTATGAGCAGAGAAAATTACTGCGTTTTTCCAGATTATCTATTCGAAGGTGTTTGCACAGAAACAGCCTTAGAAGATAGAGTTTGTCCAGAAAAGAAGGACAGTTTTGCTTTCTGCCTTGGAAGATGCAGTGTCTCCTTCCAGAGCCAAACTTCCAGTACAATAAATATCATGCCTCCCTCTAGGACAATATATAGGCATATTCCTGCCTGTTCTAAAAGTTTTAGATTCCCTAAACTCAGAGTTTCTCTAGTGCAGTGCAACCCACTGCATGCACATGTGTCACCTGGCCCTCTTTGCAATGTCCTGTGGGAACAAGGGCTCGAGGAACTAGCGTGAGAAATGCTGATCTTCTGACTACTACTGTTGCCACAAGTAAGAAAGTCCTTTGTCTTTGACCCAGGAGTCTCATGTCTCCTGCCAACATCCATGTGATAGTGGCAGGCTAAATTGTTATTTTACAAGTAGGGTGAAGTCTTAGACCCTTTATTGTTCTTGACATGGCTTAACCCTAGATAACCACATTCAAATAGCAGCTATGGACACATATGGCCTCTCCTAATGCAAGACAAAGACACCTGATTTCATGTAAAAACCTGGTTAAGAAGAAAAACACCTAGAGAAAAACAAAAGTCGGAATTGTGAAGATTAGTTTTCCTGGAAGGTCATTTTATATTTGCACAGCTCCTTATATGTTTCCTGCTTTCCCATCATTGTCTCTTTATTATTACAGTACCCCAAGACTGGATTGCCCTCTTCCTTCCTCTCTGCTTTGTAAAGGCTAGCTAATGAAGGGGAGTGGCCACAATCCTAGTTGGGACACTAAGATTTTCCAGACTGTTCCAACTATTTATATCTCCTAGCTGTCAACCTAATGGTCACTTTTCATCCCTCAACCCTCTTTAGCACTCTGCAGCATATTATTTGTGTGTCAACTCTTTTCGTCTGGTTTGCCCTCTTCCATTCCCCTCCCCCTACTCTAGGCTTTCTTCTCTGCTGACCTCTTTCTTGGTATCAGGACCACCTCCATTTGCAGAATTATTCTTTTTTCTGAATTTTAACTGTTGGTGTTTTAGAAGATACTGCCTTTGAGCTCGTCATTTCTCACTCTATCCACAACCATTCATTCCAAAGACAACATCAACAACTATATCTATAACTACATATCTCTATCCTTATTCTGAGCATCATCGCCAACTTTCTAAATAAGAAGTATGCATAGGCTTTGAAGTCATTAAGCCTTGCCATTCAGTCTGTAGTTCTTGTTCAAGTAACTTAATCTAATTGAACCTCAATATAATTATGTATACAATCAATATAGTTACACTAATATTCTAAGTAATTAGAAAACATAGATTTAGAGTTCTTTGTAAAAGTATCTAGTAGATACTAAGGGTCTTATAAAGAATGATGACTTTCTTACCCTTCCTACCCACACCCTTCTATAATGGGGAAACATTCTTTTTGCTCCTTCTATATTTTCTGTCTTAGTGAAGGTCACTATCGTTTACCAAAAGTCTCGAGATAGAAACCTGAGAGCCGCCTTTGCCTTTGCCTTTTTGCTTATCTCCCTCATTCAGCAGCTACTGCTGAATTTTACTGATGTTGACTCAGAAATATATATCTGGAATTCAAGAACCACTGTCCATTTGCTTTCCTACTGCTTTAATGACAGCCTTTCTCTACTTGTCCCCTTTACCTCCAAATCTCCAGTCTCTTTTTCTTCAACCCATTGTTCACACAACCTAGAGTTTTCATAGAAAGTTCAAAGACTCTGCCTAAAATGCATTGTTCACACACACAAGAGTTATGACCTAAACAGAAAAGCCTTCACTCTTTTCAGGATTTGTTCCAAATCCAGGGCAAAATGTACAAGTCACTCCCAAATCACCCCAGCCTTCTTTGTGGCCTGGTCTCACACCAACACGCATTTCCTTCATGCCTTTTCTAAACTCCTGGTTCTCTGTGTAGGCCATTCCCTTTAACATCTGAAACCTTTCCTTATGCATTGATATCCACATTGGTTGGAAATACACATTTCCAGACTCACCCTTCCCAAGAAAACTCTCATCATTCAAGTCTCAGTTTAAATAGCATCATGTTACAGGAGGTTTTTTTTTTTTCTTCTTGTCTTTCTGCTTTAGAGTTAGTCATACCCTTTCGCTATCCCCACAGCCTCTTGCTAGGGATTATCTTAATTTTTCTTGTACTTTATTACTAACTCTGAACCCTCAAATATGTAATCTAGTATGTAAAATATTGTAGGTGCTAAAGAAATGTACCTTTGTGTGTGTGTGTGCATGTGTGTGTGTGTGTGTGTGTGTGTGTGTGTGTGTGTGTATGAAATTATCCAGGGAAGTAAAGATGAAAAATATGTAATAATGTTACCAATAAGAACAAATTTATTGAATGCTTCCTGTGTCCCAGGCTCTATGCTGAATGACTACTTTAAACGTTTTATCTCATTTATAGCTTAGACCTCAAAGTAACCTGTAGTATAGTTAACTATTATCATGAACATTTTGAAAATGAGAAAATTGAGCCTCAGGCAGCTTAAGTACCTTTCACAGTCACACTGCTAGTAAGTGGATTATCTATTGCTATAGTTATCTAATGCTGCATCATAAATTACCTCAAAATTTAGTAGCTTAAACCACTGACGTTTTATTATTTCTCACAAATCTGTGTGTTAGCTGGGCCCAGCTGAGAGGTACCTCTGCTAGCCTTCTTTAAGCTCTCATGCAGTTACAGCAAAATTGCACATGCCACCAGATGGTTGGACATCTGGGGCCTCAGGGCTCCTTTGGTTGGCTTCCTTTTTCAGAGTGTTGGACTTTCTAGGGCTTCTCTACTTGACCTCTCTGTCTAGCAGTGTAGTCTGCAACTTATCCCTAGTGAGTAGAAGATCTTGTTTCTTAATATCTTGCTCAGAAGCCCCCGAAGTTCACTGTCTTCACATTCCATTGGTCAAAGCAGCCTTAGACATAGTCTAGATTCCACGATGAGTGGAGTTACATGTACCTACAGACTATGGTGGGGAGTTTGGCCATCTTTCAAGATTCTCTGTCTCAGTACAGAGGCTAACATTCCTTGATTCTCCATTTGTAGCAGGAAGACTGAGAACATTTGACTATAATAGAATTAGAAGTACAGAACATAGAATTAAAATATTTTCCTCCTAACCTGATTTTTTTATAGATATTTAAAAGACGTGAAAAATATATCTTCTTTACCACTAACCTGAAGAAAATCGTACTTGTATTTCTGACAAGAGTGTTAAAATAGTTCAGAACAAAGAGATAAAACTAATAGCACAGGAGCTGTGCCATAAAAGAGGTAACAAATGGAAAGACCCTGATGTAGGGAAGAAACTAGGAAAAAAATATTGTCACTTCAGTCTCCTCTTGCCATCTAATCTCCTGCTCTTGACTTCCATTGGTTGAACCCCACCCATGTCAAGAAAATAAGGGAGTCCAGGAGGCAGAGTCAACTGAGTCAGCCTCCCAGAGCAAAAAGCAGGGCAGAAAATGATGTTGGGAAGGGAGATGGCAGTAAAGGATAATCAGCATGTTGCTGCTGCCATGGCTTTAATGTTATTGTCATTATTATTATTTCCACTTGTCCTCACTTTATCCAGGGACTGGAGTGAATAAAAAAGTCATTGCAATTTATTTGAATAATATTTCTAGATGACTGAACTGTGGTTAATTGAGATTGCATTTGTTTGAACACATAGTGTTTAATACTATTCATTTAGGGAACAATCAAGATCATTCTCCTCTCTGTTCCTCATTCCTCTGTCCGTTTTCTCTCCTCTTATTATTTGCTCATTAGAGGATCTTGTGATTCAGAAAAACTTAGTCAGTAGGAAAATCTCACAATTAAAAAAATTGGTTGAATATCCACATGTGCTTCCTAGGTAGAACAATGAACAGAAAACCTTTTTAGTCACCAATATGGCTTTCTGGTGCTTATCTAATCAAAGCATGCTCAGGAAAGGAAAATGATATAAAGCTGCTTTTTCTCCCACTGTGATTTTTATTCTGGGTCATCATACTTTTCCTACACACCACACTTTAAACATTTCTGTCACCTTCCCTTCTGAAATTAGAACACACACTGTCCTGGAACAAACTCCAGAGGTACGATTTTTTCCACAGGTTAGTATCTTTAATTTCAACTTCTAATTGATAAAATCCATCATGGTGATTCATATTGCTTTATTCTTTTGGCACATCTTATCCTCTTTTCTTGTTTTTACTGCTCTATGGCATTCATTAAAGAAGACATAAACAAAATTGGAGATGGTGAGGAGATAAAATAATATTTCCATGGAGAGTCCTTAAACCATTCTTCTTTCTTCCAGTGAACATGACTATGCTGATGACATCCATAGTGGAGTCACCAGTCTCTATCCTTTAACTGAAATACCACAGAAACCCTCCTACTTCTGCATATTTTGTTGTGTTTAATATAGGTTTTCACACACGTTTTACTTTAGAATTTCCGTTGCTGCTAAAAGTTTTCTCTCATCTCCTATACTGAATTAATTTCGCAAAACTATACACATGGCCCATGTCTCCATAGGGAAAATGATTCCCAAGAAGAAGCAATCAGTATGTTAAAATAGATCATCTCAGAGACACAGTGGTCCTGCATAAGTCAGCATAGCTTCCCATAAAATTCAAGACTGACTCAGCACACATGGGCAGCCATTAGTTCTCCAAAGCATCTTTCTATTTCCTTTATGACTTAGCAGCCAGCTTTTAGGAAGTCCATAATCAGAGGAATCAAACTGGCTTCTTAATTACTGAGATCGCAAAATGCGTTGATGGCCCCATTAGGAATAAATGAAGCCTTGACATATAAACTCATACAATTGGACTACTTGATTTCTCAGGATTCCTTTCCTGAAGTTAGTGTCTTAAAGTTCTTCTTATGATGTTCACACAATTCTGTCTTGTTCTCCAGGAACATAGAGTGTCATATATAATTTTAGGGACAGATATGGTTGTCATTATTTGGGACACTTTTTTTAAAAGTCAAAGGGAATCTAATATAGGCATGCTAACAAAAAATCATTGTCAAAGTATAGCCTTCATTTAGGAAACCTCACTCTATATATTTGTATGCAAGAAGTTTATAAAGCAATGTAAATTAATGTGTGACTGATATATACATTTATCCTCCCATTACTTTTCCAACCTGTGATCCAGGAATAATCCAAATGTCTTCTTTATAAGGCTTTATAATCTTTCAAAACCACTGGAATCTTTGAATTTGCTACTTAACATTCTTAAAAAGGAACTTTGATACCATCTTGTTCTAATTTGTGTATGTGTGTGTATAACTTAGGTTTTATTTCCTCAGTTGCTCTCTAAGCTTGCTGAGGTCAGTGACCATTATAAGAATTCCCCTTGTATACTCCACACACAGGGCACTCAATATGAATACACACTTTCAAAATACTTTTTTTCAGCTGCAAATTGAAAAAACAAGTCATTTATATTCACAAAACCAGCAACCACCTGATTAAGTTTTTATGAAATGCTATAATATCATATTGATAAATATGTTTTGCTGCAATATTATATTGACAAATCTGTGAATTATAAAATCTGCATTTGAAGATAGAATGTTTTATTATTATCACAGTTATTTCTTATCTTAAGTTTTAACATATAATATTTTCCTTAAAATTATTGGTATAATTAAGTTATTTTTGTAGTGTCCTTTTTAAGGCGTTGTTACTTCCTATCCTGGTCTTCTAGGAGCTCAACATTATAGAATTGTTTTCAATTTTTTCTTAAAGGAACTCTATTCAAAGAATTTTACTCAGATGTCAACTGTATGAAACAGTTGAAAATAAAACTCTTTTGCTTAAAGAAGGAGTTGGGCCCAAGAGCCCTATTTGGCTCCCCAGCCTCCTCTAAGACCTGTGAATGTAATATTACCACAATTTAAAAATTGCTGCTCTGTGTCTTGAAAGGACTGCTCAAATTAGTTACCTGAAAATTACCTATTGAAACAAGAGGACTTCTGTCCTGGGCTTTTATATTCACTACACTTACTGGTTTATTTTAACACACAGAGTGACCACTCAATGGCTTTTTGAATAGCTTGATTTAATTCTTTCTCCACCACCTTTTTTTTCTGCTCCAACTTTTCTCCTCTTCTATCTCTGAACTGTCTTCCTGAAGTCCCACCAAACATCCACATGTACCCGTGCTAACACACACAGACTCACACACATCCAAGTGCACAGCAAGCAATCAGCTGGGTCACTGTGTGTATGATGAGAATTAGTTGTTCGTAAAGGAAACCAGAAGTACTTATGCACATTGCTTTGCAACCTGGTACTTTCAGTTGTGTCAACCACAGATCACATCAACCTCTGGAAAACCATTCCTAGGTTATCTGCCTACAATGGTCAATTTTGAAATCCATACCAACAGAAAGGCTGAGAATAGCCATAATCACAGCATACTGAAAAATGAAAGAGCAGTAAACGCTCATGTCAGTGAGACCAAAGGCATTTGATTCTGAAAGAGCCTGAGAAAATTCAAAATAAAAGCTAAGAAAACCAGTATGCTGTGTATAATTAGCTCTGATTAGTTATCACTGAATTGTCATTGAAATGACTGAATGGAATTTCTGAATTTGTCATCACTGAAATATTTTTTAATAACTTAAGGCCATTACATGATTAAGGTTGTTCATACCTTACCTAACATATTATATTCAATATATTTAAACTCATATTTTTAGGATTGAATGTGAACATTATGAACTTGATCAAGCAAACCAATCAAATTAATTGAGCCTTGAAACTTCCAGTAATGGTAGCAAAGCAAAGTGGATACATGGATACTCCCACAGATAACATAAAATTTTGGATAGAATATTTTATAAAACTAAGGCTCTGAAAAACATTTCAAAGCAGAGTAAAACAAGAGGAGAGTTGACTCAAAAAAAATGAAAATGAAAGGGAAAAGCTCTACAGGTCATTTCTTTCTTATTTGAGGATGTTGTCTATCCCCCCAGCTTCGCTTTGGCGTAAGTAAAAAACTTTAAGCAGTTTCATGCTATTATCCATAGCCTCAAATTATCTCCCTAAGTATTTAATAGATACTGTAGTGTTTTTAACATATATGTCCAATTTTTTTTAATATACTTCCTTCCAGAAAGTGGAGCTTAAATTCAACTTAATTCCCCTTCTTTTGTAAATGTTGTCTCATTTACAAAAAATGTAGTACAGAAAGAGAAAAACAATAACTCTACAGTGGAGAAATCTTGTGGACATCATTTCAACCAAGTTACAAAGTTAGTGTTACCAGTTATAAGTCATGTTTGACATTTATTCATTCAAATGATATAATGAGAAGGGCGCTTTAACTCTGTGGTATTCTTCCCTAAAATCCATAACCCCAGTCCAATCATGATAAAGCAATAGACAAACCAAAATTAAGAAACATTATACAAGATACTTAGCCAGTAATCTTTAAGTGTCAAGGTCACAAAAAAGAAAAAAAAATGGAGATACTGTCACAGGAGGAAACTATGAAGTCCTAGCTGACATGGGGAACAAAGGTAAAAGAAAAAATATTAAATTTCCTTGCAACTAACAGCCCACTGACAAGTCCTTGAGACAAGCAGAGTGACCTTCCTCCAGGAACTCCAACTGCCTCAATGTTAGTACTTTGCTAAGGGCAAAAGGAAACCTTATATTAATATTAACCCAACCTCCGGGATCCTGTAAGTCTTCTTTAACATAAAAAAAATTCCCTTGGAAACTTCCTTTATCTCCACACCCCGAAGATACATATTAGCAATCATCCTCCAAGCATATGGCCCACCTATTACATCTGAAGGGTCTCATGACTAAGGTTTTATTAAACAATAATAAATGACCTTTTCCTAACACTAGCTAACTAGCCCCCTCAAGGTCCTGGAAACTATGTTTCCAAAATTCCTTAGAGACTTATATTATCTATAACCCCCTCCCAACTTGAAAATACATAATCACTACCCCCTCACAACCCCCATGCACCTTTCTGCCTACAGGTCCTGTCCCATGCTTTAATAAAACCACCTATTTGCATTGAAGACACCTCAAGAATTCTTTCTTGACCAGTTGCACTGAACCCCAACATTTTCACATCACTAGCAACTGAATGTAATTTGAGTTCCTGGCTTTGATTTGATCCTGAAACAGAAAAAAGACATTAGTAGGAAAAAAAAAAGTAAAATGCAAATAAAGTCTATTGTAAATTAATAGTATTGTACCAATATTATTATTTTTTAGGTTTTACCATTGTACCATGCTTTTGGTAACATCCCAAGAGGCTAGGTGAAAGATATACGGTGAAGCTCTATACTATTGTTGCAACTCTTCTGTGAGTCTAAAATTTTAAAATGGAAAGTAAAAAACCCCAAATCATCATCTTTTATCTCATGTCACACATTCTGAATGAGCCGAAAACCCAGTGCTCTTACTAATGTCTCAACTGAAAGCAACCAAAATTAAGTCCATTACTTCTGGCTCCACATCTGCAGAAGGAGCAGATGCTATATGGGGTATCTGAAAGTCCCAAAATATATTGTTGACTTGATTTTGGATCGGATATTTGCAGCTTCACGGATAGGCTAACATCTTGACCAGTATCAGAAAAGGACAAGATTTAAAAACTAGCAAAAGAATAGAGAAAAGCATGGCTATTTTCTGATTGGTCAAAATAGCACCAAATGAGAGTGAGTGATAAAGAATTTTAGGAGGTTAAGAGTAATTTGACCTAAAAAAGAATCCAAATAGGACAGGCAGATTTCTTCCTTCAGACCCAGATAGTTGTGCTCTCTCATATTCTCCTTTAAGTAAGGAGCCCTATGCCACTTGCCCTGAATTCAGGGAGGCTCTCAGCTTGGCAGGGCTGAAAAAGCAAAGGGATCTGTATTTGACTTAGTCTCTGAAAAGCAAACCCTTTTTGGAATGCAGGGGCCCTCTGTCTAAGGAAGTCACGGAAAGGACAAACTCTTATTAAGCAATACAAAATCAAATGAGCAGATACATTCTTAGAAATTTCATACAAATGTATTAGCATAAGAAAAATACTTTTAAAGAAGATAGAGCAATTGAGGCTGGAAAGTAGGCAAATAAAAATACAGAAAACTAATCATCTGTTATTTGTTGAGAAAAAAAAAAAACAAAAGCAAATCCTAATCATAGAATTTTTGAGTTTGATACAATCACAAAGGGTGGCTAAACCTCATCTATGTTATGGGTATTTCTGTATTATAAGACATAAAGGAAAGCTAAAATATAGTCAAGTCTATCTGGCTTATCGGGGAGATGAAAATTGCCAGTTGTGACTTCCCTTAGATCATGCAATCAGTAAATTATGGAGCAAGTTCTCTGGTCTCGGTTTCATAACTTGGTTAATGCTAGATAATGTTAGCCTAGCTTTCACATTAAGGAAGAATAAAAAATGATTGTTAATAAGCACAAGAATGTACCATTTTTCCTATTTCCACTGTGTATTTTTCATATGGAAATAGCTATTTCTAGAGTTTTCCAAAAGTGTTTGTTCTTTTAAGTAGATAAATATTCCACTTTACAAACATTTTTTAAAAATTCCTATATTTAAGATAAATCCAGTTCACCCCATTCCTAAATTAACACACAGTCTAAATAAGCAAAGTCTGAACTTTTCTGATTTTTAAAATTTTCTGATAAGGAGGACAGGAAGAAAAATAAGAAAAAGGAAAGGAAGAGAGGAAAAAAGGAGTAAGAACAAAAGGGGGTGGAGAAAAAAGGAAAGGAAGCAGTTATAAAAGAAGTAGATGTAGTTTTTTAAGGATGACTATCCATGTTATATGCACATACATATTAGCTGCTTTCTTATTCTCTTTTTTATTCAAAATTCAAAAGTATACAGACCAAAGATATGCTTTCAAACTGTGGTTTGAAATCTCTGTTCCCCAAAGAGGATGAGATAATGCAAAATGAATTAAAATTTCCAAATACTCACTGGCCCTTTATGTAGAGTTCTAGTATAATGAATCCAGAATATGCCACCTCAAAATATGCCTCTTTGGCATAGGGATTATTTTGAGCTAATGGCCATTGAGAATCAGCAGAGGCAGGAAAAACTAAAAAACAGCAGTAAGTTTTCCTTTTGTAAAGGAAATTTCCATTCATAAAAGAAATTTCCATTTGTAAAAGCATCTCTTTCACCCTTACCTAGAAGAGGAGGACTCTTAATAACAATCATCAATGGAAAAGGCAATGATGTAAATTTGCATAACAAACCTTACTAAACAACCATAGATTACCATACTATTCTTGTCTTCTTTCCTTAGGTTTCATCCCCAGTCCAGAAGCCCAAACCTCTTTTCTTTTGTTTACTGTAAAGTGGTAGATAAGCCCAACTCTAAGAAATTTTTGGGCTACTCATCACTGAGTGCTCTCATATGTCTGTGTGCGTGTGTGTGTATGTGGGGTGTGTGTGTGTGTGTGTGTGTGTGTGTGTGTATGCATGATGAGCATGTTAACTTTTTTCCCTTGTTAATCTGCCTTTTGCACTTTAATTTATAGGACCCCAAGGAAAGAACCCAAAATGAGTAGAAGAGAAAGGTTTATGTTTTCCCCCCTACAACATACAACATTCACAATATAATTTAGATCATGATTCTCATTTGAAAGATGAGGAAACTGACAGATGAAATTCCTGGAATATAAGTAATAGAACTTGTTAACATAAGATTTTCATGTGATATATTTTCAGTGATAACTACTGCTGATATTACTAGAATTTACATAATGGGGATGTCGTCAAAGATTCAGGTTGCTTCTTGTTTGTAAAATATTTTAAAAATAAAAGTAGCTTATTTTGGAATTTGTAATAAACTGCCAGTAAATCATTGTGACCAACTATGAATTTTAGTTAAATTGTTACGGAACCAGGCTGGAGCGCTGACTGAAAAACCAAGCAGCACTCGGAGGTCTTGGTGGATCGGAGATTTATTTAACACCCACAGGCTCAGAGGAGACCATTTCTCCAAAGATCTGAGCCAAGAGTGCAAGCAAGGGAGACAATTTATAGTCTGTTACTTCCGCATTCCTCATTAGTAGTAATTTGGCACACTGGCAAGCAGGGCAGGAAAAAGAACCTGAAAGAGGGGTCTCTAAGCTAGAAACTAGAGCTTGTTTTAGTCCCATGGGCCATCTTATGGTGCAGAACTTTACTTATTTTCCCAACAAAATTAACTGTGCGAAGACATTCCCAAAGTAATTATTTTTGAATACATTTACTTGTGATTCTTTTTTTCCCTAGACTTATTGGGGTATAATTGACAAAAATTATACATATTTAAGGTGTGCAATGTGATATTTTGCTGTATTTATTATGAAATCAGGCTAATTAATATACCTGTCACTTACCATAATTGCCTTTTCTTGTACGTGTGGTGAGAATACTTGAGATCTACTCTCAGCAAATTTTAAGTACACAGTACATTGCTATTACCTATAGTTACCATGATGAGGGAGCATAAGGCAGGCTGACAGCAAAGTACAGTCTAGCAACCTCCCTCTCCCTACTTCCAGGTGGGATATGTGTGATAGTCCTCAGGAACTCCAGGCTGCCCAAGGATAAAGGACAGGACAGAAAACTAATGGTTAAACTGATTAGAGTCTCCATCAGTTTACAAATATCTTAGTAAATTATAAGAAAAAGGCAATCTTATTAATAGCCTAATCTCCAGAAACCTATAGATTTGGTTTCCTAGAGCCCCAACATCACCCTCTCCTCCATAGTGATGTGGGAACAAAGGCAGGAAAGAAATGACAGATAAAATTGAATTTCCTGATAACCTGCAGCCCATTGACAAATACTTGAGGCTGACAGAGTAAAACATTTCTCCAGGAACTCCCTACTGTCTTAATGTTAATGCTTACCTTAGCTTGACAATAGCTAGGCCTCCAGTAATCTGTGAGTACTTAGCATATGGAAAATCCCTTTAAGAAACTTCCTCTTGACTTTACCTCCCCCAGTCCCATGGTATATAACTAGACACACTTCACAACCCCAGTGCAGCTCTTTCTGTCCACGGGTCCTGTCCCGTGCTTTAATAAAATCACCTTTTTGCACCAAAGACATCTTCAAGAATTCTTTCTTGCCCATAAGCACTGAACCCCACCACCACCCAAAACTTCATCAACCATGCTGTATGTTTGGTTCCCAGAATTTGTTATAACTGAAGGTTTGTGCCCTTTGACCAACATGTCTCCTTTCCCACACATTCCACATCTTTGTGATTCTAATTATCTCTCCAACACTTCTCTCTCCTCACTACTTTCAGAGTCTGGTAGGTAACAGGTGACAGTGTAGAATACTATCATTAGTGTGCTGTTTAATCACTGCATGGATATTGTAATATTCCTTACACATCCCTACCTAGGTCTCTCTCCATTTCATATTTCTTTGCTTGCCTAGGTATTCTACCACATGGGTTTTTGTTGTTGTGGGTTTTTGTTGTTGTTGTTGTTGTTTTGTTGTTTTGTTTTTTACTATTTCAACCCAGAGGAAGTTCTGCTTCTTCAAAACCTCATACCATGTCTAAGATCTTCATTATTGCCAATTAATTGCCAATCAATT
Source organism: Felis catus (assembly GCF_018350175.1). Classification (NCBI taxonomy): domain Eukaryota; kingdom Metazoa; phylum Chordata; class Mammalia; order Carnivora; family Felidae; genus Felis; species Felis catus. The sequence goes on along the minus strand of NC_058379.1, from coordinate 61,042,362 downwards.
AAGATTGATTATTGCCAATCGTGTATAAAAATGCTGTCTATACATTGCAGACTAATCAGACTTTGAGATCAGATTGATTTTCTTTGTTCATTGGACAAGCAAGATAAAAAAAAAACTGTTGTCACTATCTGTCATCTACATAAAGTAATAACAAAGAGTTTAACCTTTCCAATAAACATGGTGAAAGCATGAGCATAGTAGTTGGTGGTGATGGTGGTGGTAATGGATATCATGAGGATGAATTGCAATTTTCATGTTGGCAATAAAATTATATATGTTTCATTTAAGTAATTAAAAGGTAATATTCATAGCAAAATTTAGAGGCTGTGTTTAAATTTTTCACAGCTTAAACATAGAAGGCATCACTAGTTTCCCTGATGCAAGAGGCAAAGAACTAGCTTCTCCTCTCAACTTCAGTGAGCTACATCATTAATGCCACACATCAGACTTTAGAGTCATTTCCCATTCAATCTTCCTAGCTTTTCCTTATAATTCCTCCCCGCATTTCCCACTTGAGCTGATATTTTATATTGCTTCGGCTCAACACAAGAAGTTAACTTGGGTACAGGAAATGTTCATTTTTTTTAAATGAAAGTATTTTGCTTAGAAGGATGATTTAAAAAGGGCTCAGATGGATTCAGAGAGAGTATATGCTTTGATATGTTGAAAGAAATCTGCTTCACAAATAAGATGAGATGTTTTTGAAAAAAAATGCAAATGACCTCATACTGATATATGTTGCAGTGAGTATACTATTGGATGCTTTTTAAAAGAATTTCAGCATGGAAAGAGAGATCTGGAAGGTAGTAGAAAGCCAAGGAATCACACAAATGCAATTCTAATAATCCTTAGCCTGAGAAATGTGGGAATCATGCTTCAGAAATAGAGTGCCATTTCTAGAAGTAAAAGCCATTTACTTCAAATGCTTCATATTGCATATAGGGAAAAAAAATCACAAAAGCCAACACATATTCTGCCACTCCCACTCCAATAAACATGGCAGATACAACATCAAAAAAATGTTTAGTGCTCATTTGCAGTTAATCCTTGTCTCCATCTCTAGCTGTAGAAAACCACCTATCTGCTTACTCTCTACATACAAATTTGCTTTTTCTGTTCATTCCATAAAAATGAGATGATGTAATCTGTGGTCTTCTACCCCTGGCTTTTTTCACTTGGCATAATGACTTTGCAGTACATCCCTGTTGTACATGTCAGTAGCTTGGTCCTCTTTTTGGTATATTGTATTCAATTATATTAATATAAAACATTTTGTTTATGCATTCATCATTTGATTGACATTTGGATTCGTTCCAATTTGGGGCTATTATGAATAACACTCCTATAAATATCTTTGTGTGGGTATATATTTAATTTATCTTGAGTAGATTCCCAGGTGTGGAATTACTGGGTCATATAATATGTTTGTGTTTAATTTTTTTAAGGATGCCAGGTTCCACATTTAGCATTCCCATTTAAACATTTAACCATCAATCTGTGAGGGTTGTAGTTTTTCTACATTCTCCCCAATTCTTCTTCTTGTCTATATTTTTGAGTATATCTATTCTAGTTGGGTGTGAGGTGGCATCTCATTGTTGCTTTAACTTCCATTTCCATGTTACTAAAAATATTGCATACCTGCTAATGTGCTTAATATATATTCCTATAATTTCATTGTTGAAATTAGACAAATCTTTGCCTATTTTGAATTTGAATTTTTGTCATATTATTAGACTTTAAAAAATATTTATGTATTCTCAATGCAAGTCCTTTATCAGATATATGATTTGCAAATAATCTCTCCCAATTTGTGGCTTGCCTTTCTTTTCCTAATGGTATCTTCTGATAAAATCTTTTATGGATTTATTCTCTTATGGATTTTCTTTTGGAATTGTACTTAAAAACTCCATCAAATCCAAGCTACTAAAGATTTTCTCTTTTGTATTCTTTTAGACATTTTATCTTATTAACTCTTCATTTAATCAGTGGTCCACTTTGAATTAATATTTATGTGTAATGTAAGGTAAGGGTTTAATTTCATCTTTTTGCATATAGATATACATTTGGGTAAGTATTTTTTTTGTTGAAAAGACTTGTCTTCCATTAAATTGTCTTAAGATCTTTGTCAAAAATCAATTGACCCTAAATACAAATACTTTATTCTGGTCTCCCAATTCTGTTTCATTGATTTATGTATCTACCTTTATGCCAATATCACATTGTCTTTATAGGGTAAAAAATACAAGAATAGTAAAAATTAAAACCAGATCAGTAAAATAGTATTTAGTAAGAGTTTGTTGTATGCAAAAAACACTGTGCAAACTGAGTCTTCAAATCCAAAACTGGTATGAAGATTAGAGCCTGATGTTACAGGATGGCTTATAAAATGAAAATGAGAAAGTTGTTTAACCTTTACAATGATTGGTTATTACAGTAGGGTTTTCCAGATGGCAACAGATTGGTTAAAGTGATTATCTTGCACCATTTTAGGAAGAGGACTTGTTTTGTAATTATCAGAGCTATTTCCAAAAATAAACTAACCTAAGTCTCAGTTATGTTCATGAAATATGATAGGCTTAGTTTGCTTGTAGGGCTTACTTAATATTGTCTGCTTGGGGATTTTCAAGCCTGGCCTCCATTTTATTTTATTTTAACAATTGTAAGTTTTGAAACCAGATATGTAAATTCTCCACTTCTTCTTCTTCTTCTTCCTCCTCTATCCTCCTTCTTCTCCTCCTTAATTTTTTGCACCACTTCAAGATGCTTTTCATTTGTCTTCTGTCCTTATGGTTTTTTTTCACCTCTTGTGACAACTGACATTTATTTTGTTTCTTGTATATATGTCTTTTTCTCTGAACACCTCCAAGATTTTCTCTTCAGTGTATGTGGGTGTGGGTGTGGGTGTGTGTTTGCTTTTCAACCAATATTTCCTGTGGTATTTTTTTCATCCCATTGCCTCTCCTTCTCATTCTGGGTCTTTAGTTATGAAAATTTTGAGCCAATTTATTTGCTTATCAAAAATATTATATCTGTTTTCCTTTTTCCTTTTTTTGGATACTTTTCACTGCTTTATCTTTGCATTTACTGATTCTTTCAAGTGCTATATACATTCAAGCCCATTAAAATTATTCTTCATCTCTTTTGTCATTTTTTAGTTTTACATTTTTAGCTGAAATTACTCATTTTATCATTCATTTTGTACATATTTTTGTTAGATCTTTTATTATATTATTATCATTTTAGTGTTCCTCTTGGATAATTTCAACATTTGGGCTGCTTCTACTTTGATGATGGTTCACATCTTTTTTTTTTTTTAATTATCTCATAATTTGATTGCATAGAGGCATTACGTGGAAAAGAATTGGAAAGAACTAAGTAAATAATATTGTGTCTATACAAGTTCAGAGCTCTTTTGTTCACCCTGTTATAGAGGCTACTCACCCTGAGAAGAGGCTACTGAGTTGATCTAGTCTATTGTTGAGCTTGGTCTGGTCTTTGAGTTACTGTATGGTTGGCTTGATCTAGTCTCTGTTCTCTCATTAATTAGGTTCAATTCAACAAATAATTCAAATGATTTGAGGGTAGAATCTCAACCTTCCGTTTAGCAGGGGTTGGCATCTGAGTGCTTAGAGGTTTTGTCTCCTTTCATGTTCTCTACCTTTGGCATTCAGTTGACCCTGTGTACCCTGTACCTCAGGCTGTTCTCTAAACTCTGCCAACTCTTCTCAGCCCTGGGCTGCCATGGGCTAGGTCTTAGTGTAAGTTAGAGAGTGCCTGGAGTGATTTTCTCTGTCCTCATGCTCTTCTCCCAGGCTCTGTTTAGTACCCTGGAGTACCTGCTATTTAGCGCATGGTGACAGAGGTGGTTCTCTCTTATCACCATCCCCCACTCCTCACAGATTGTTACTATCTTGTACTGATTCTAGATACCTGAAAGTTTACCTGAATATTGTGTACAACTCCTTCAACTTTCCTATATTTAAGTCATTTGCAATCATCTTTATAAGCATTTATCAGAATATTCTCTCTTCCCTCTAATTCCATAACTAGTTCCTTAATGTAATCTTTGCCTGCCAATAAATATATACATGTATTTACTTAATCATTCAAGTTTATTAAGTGCTTCTTCCATGTCAAGTTCATGTTAAATACTTTTGGTACATTGATACATAATATGCAATATCTAAACCTAGGAAATCTGTAGTCACACACTTGTAGAAAAAATATTTAGGTAAATACTTATATTATAGTTCATAAACACATACCATAAAAACTCTCATTTTGGGGGATGCCTAGGTGGCATAGTTGGTTAAGCATCTGACTCTTGATTTCAGCTCAGGTCATGATCTCACTATGCACGAGATTGAGCCCCAGGTCGGGCTCTGCACTGACAGCATGGAGCCTGCTTGGGATTCTCTCTTTCCCTGTCCTTCTGCCCCTCCATTGTGCATGCTCTTGCTCTCTCAAAATAAATAAATAAACTTGAAAAAACCTATCATTTTGTATGTGCATGTCATTTTTACTGAACAAGTTCAAAGTGATTATAAAGTAGAATACTTAAAAAAATTTAAATTGATTTACTTATTTTGAGAGAGAGAAAGCATGAGCAGAGGAGGGGCAGAGAGAGGGAGAGAGAGAATCTCAAACAGGCTCTGTGCCATTAGCATGGAGCCTAACGTGGGGCTCAAATTCACACACCAGGAGATCATGACTTGAGTCAAAATCAAGAGTGGAGCCCCTATCCCACTGGGCCACCCAGACACCCCTAAAGTAGGATATTTTTAATAGAACACATACAGTGTTCCCTCCATACTCTTGCAACATCATTATTGTGTTCTGAATATAGTAGATAATTACAGAATAGATAAATACTTCTGAAGTCTGGTACAGCAGAACTCTCACGGTCCTGGAAGCTTTATGTTTTGAAAACCAGGTAATCTTCAATTATTGAATGCTTCTATCTACTAAAGGTTGCAACATATATTCAAAAGGTAGATGCTGCCACTGTTACCTTTCAGTTGTATTGTAAATTGGCAGATTAATAACAGTAGCAACATAAAAATTTTACACTTTCAAATCCAATTCTATATGTTAAAACAGGAAAACTGAGGTCTAATTTATGTTTATCCAGACATATATATTTAATATTATATGTTTATCCAGGGATATATAAGAGTACTATTAAAATAATAAATACTAAAGTTTTCTTTATTTTGTATTTTAAGTGTTTATTCTACTAGGGCTATTCAGGAACAGAAATTAAATCAAGAACTAAATCAATTAAATTAAGAATTACTGATATTACTACATTTTGTATAATGTATACTATACCAATATATAAATACCCTGGTACTACTTGCCACACCTCATATATATGTAAGAAATGCCAAGACAATGTAAGACCATATATAAATTCTGTTAATCATGAAACAGTAATAATAAAAAATATAGGAAATAAGAATATAGATTAAAAATATGCTGTCTTAAAAGTTGGATATTTTATAATCATATTATTGTTCTCCAGAAATTCATTTATGATGCATAGAAGGTATCAGTCTCATGGATTCTTGGCATTACATGATTTTCCTATATTAGTTCATTATAGCTTGACATGATTTCCTAAAGTTGTCCTCTTGTGATCTTCAGCCTTCTTGACTCCCTAATTTTTACTTAATAATCTGACCTTTTCTACTTAGCCATCTTCCACTAAATAGTCAGTATTTTACTCTGAGAAACAGAAAATGTCACCATATGCATACTGTTAAATGGCTGAATGTATAAAATAATACTGTCTCTATCTGCTATTATATATATGGCTTCATTCAGAGTATTATATTTGAAAAAAGAAAGGTTCCTGAAAGACTGTCAGTCATACTCTGAAATCATTCACATTTTCAAGCCCAGAACTAAAAACATGGTCAGTACTCAATATCTACTTTTGAAGGGGTATGGACAGAATGGACATAAAACCTTCCTTTCCTGGAGTAGAAGATAACTGCTCCATACATATTCAGTTTAAGAACCATTGTATCAGAATAGAAAAATTTTCATGCATTGTAAAATTCATTAGAGTGGAATTATTATCTCTATTGATGAATTAAAATCTACCACACTAGTGATCTGAAAATATGCCTAAGCCTAGAATAGTTTTTCCTTTTGCTATAGTAAGTTTACCCATTTATTTATTTTTTTATTCAGCACCTTCTCACTCTTCAGACCAGTTTAAATGTCACCCTGAGATGATGCTTTTCCTGCATTTCCCAGGTAGTTGGCATGTTTCCACTGTGATTCCCAAGTACTTTCTTCATCTATATATTATTAGCCATGTAATGTGCACGTTGTGTTGTGAGCCTGTTTTTTAATCTCCTCTATCATTTTTATATCTTTAATACCTTCAAATATGCCTAATAAAATAAAGTGATACAGAGAAGACACTTCATAATTTTTGCTGAATTACTGAACAGATACAAATGGAATAACTATTCAACAGGCTCTAATTCTTTTTATTGTGTAAGTTTCAAAAATTCAATTTTATTAGTTTGCTCCTGGGAGCTAACCCTGGACTATTAGACTATTAAGATTAACAACCTAATTTGAAAGATGTATCAAAACACAATTTGGTCATTGATAAAGAGAAAATTTCTGACACCACTTACATGAAAAATAAAATTTCTTCTGACTAATGAGTAACTCATCCCACAAAGTCAATACAATATATATGTGCCTGGAAAGCTACAGTGAGAATTCAAGAAAGTCCTAATGGAAATTACTATATCTTCAACATTTATTGGAATGAAAGTGTTTAACCTTTCTATCTCTGATATGTAAATATATGTGATATAAATACATATGTAAAATAAAATTCAGTATTGTTCCTATGCCAATGAGAAAGTATCTTTCTTTTGTTTTAGTTTGGCACACACATTTATTGCCTTAGCAGTTTGTCTTTCTCTTCTTCTTTGCTTCTTTCCTTCCTAATTTTCTCCATGAATACTTATTGAGAAAACATAGATATCAGGATCTCATTTCTATTCTTGTAATTCTACTCAGACAAGGCTCAATAATGCAAAGAATAAAGCCTCTAGTGGGGCTTTTAAGGTGTCAATTTAAAAGACACATCTTCTGGGGTGCCTGGGTGGCTCAGTTGGTTAAGTGTCTTTAAATGTCTGACTCTTGATTTTGGCTCAAGTCATGATCCCACAGTTTGTGAGTTTGAGCTTTGCGTTGGGCTCTGTGCTGGTAGCATGGAGCCTGCTTGGGATTCTCTGTCTCCCTCTCTCTTTGCCTTTCTTCCACTCACATTCTCTCTCTCAAAAATAAATAAATAAATATGTAAAAAAAAATAAAAGTCACTTTTCCAATTTTTTTTTAAGAAAGAAAGAGCACCTTAGCAGAGGAGAGGGGCAGAGAAAGAGAGAGAGGGAGAATCTCAAGCAGGTTCCACACTCAGCATAGAGCCTGATGCAGGGCTCCTACCACCACCCTGGGATCCTGACCTGAGCTGAAATCACAAGTTGGACACTCAACCAAATGAGCCACCCAGGCACCCCTAAAAGTCACTTCTTCAGGTAAAATCATCCATTTTTTCATGAATGAGGTTATACCTCCAAGTATATGTTTTGAGGGGCTCAATAATCATCTATATTAGCACTTGCCACAAATGAATACTTTGTGAAAATTTTTATGTAAAATATCTGTTTCCTGCAATAGCATGTTTATTTTCTCTGATATGAACTCAGGAGTTTTGTTTTGTTTTGTTTGTTTATTTTTTATCATTTATATATTCTCAGGATCCAGTACAGGAATTTGGTATCAGAAAGCTAATGTCGTACTATAAAGTGTCCTTAGTTTCCTGAGACTGCCATAATAGAGTACCACAAACTGTGTGGCTTAAAACATGATAAATTTATTCTTTTATAGTTTTGGAGCCTACAATTCTGAAATCAAGGTGTTGGTAGAGTCATGTTCCTTTTGAAACCTCCAAGGGAGGATCTGTCCTTGCCTCTTCCAGCTTCTATTAACACTAGGGATTCCATAGTATATGGCAGCATAATTGTAATCTTTGCCTTCATCTTCTCATGGTCATATTCTCCCTGTGTGTCTCCACACTGTTTTGCTTTTGTGCATATCTGTGTCCATATTTCCTTCTTCTCATACAGACACCAGTCATATTGGATTAGGGGTCAAACCTCCCATATCACTTCCTATTAACTAATTACATCAACAACTCTATTTCCAAATAAAAGTCATATTCTGAGGTACTAAAATATGGAATTTCAGCATACCCTTTTGGAGATACAATTTACCTCTAACAGGTGTGTTTCTGAACTATCACTGTTCGTTTTCTTTCATGTGATGTCTACTTTACTTCCCAAGGGAAGACCACTCTGATAACTGCCATCATTCTCAATTAGGTCAAAGCCTAATGTTCTGTGCTTCTCCATAGAAAATACCACCACAGTGGGGAAGAAATCATTGGGATTAATTTCTTAATACATTTGATCACTTTTATTCTCCCTATGAATGAAGGATCCATGTCCCTTTTGTAAACACAATTTCACAGGACTCAGAACAGTGTCCTAACTGTACCATACTTTGAATTATCATGTGTTCAGTGAACAGTTCTTTTTTTAGAGGATGAGTCCTCTTTAACTAACCTGAGTCACTTTCAAATGGTTTTCTAAAACCTAAACTGTGCTTCTTCTTGCTTAGGGCCTATTGGTCTATTTCCACTTGTTACCCAATGAAGGCCAAACCCTGCTGAGGGCTATATGAGTATCAGCTGCTATTTTTAATGACAGCCTTCAACAATAGCTAAGAGCAGATTAGAGCCCAGAGCTCTTTGAATGCATGAAAGGTGGAGGAGAAAGTGTCAATTGATATTAGAAATTACAATCCTCATCACTCACCAGCTTTAACACCATTTCCAAAAGCATCACAGCTTCAAATGTTAGCAGAGTTTTAATACTCTTCCATATACTTTGATATCAGTGATGACAATAAGAGAGAAAAGCGAAAACCACAGAAAAGAAAAATAAAGGGTAAAAAGAATGTACTCTGTAGTTTCTTCATGAACCATACTACCCATATTTTCTGCAGAATGATTTTTACCCCAACAATATAATAAATATATCCTTCTCAATAAAGTCTCCTGGGAAACCTAATTTGCAAATAAACTAAGAATGTCAGTGAGTTAACACATTGTTTCCCTACTTTAATGGCTTTGGCATTAGAATGAAAGAGTATTACACAGTGCATTCTCTCTCCCTTCTTGCCCCTCCCCCCTTCTCTTTCTCTCTCACATTCTCAAAGAAAAACTGCCCTGTGGATATACAATGAATTGCTTCAGCTATATAGTATCTACTCTTTCTATTTAATAAATCCAACCACTGTTTAATGTTCCATACTTTTGAACAAAGAGAGATTAGGTCATTGTTCAAAATAACTGTAACAAACACATGGATATTCAATCACTTTATTTTTCCTGAAAATTGGAAATATTCATTCAGTTTCCTTAATGCCTTTTAAATTGTAACCACCTTCCTTGACATTAACTCATTAGTTGCTCTTTTACCTGTGTGAAAACTAGTTGATTTAAATAAACGTTGATGGATGTGAAATGGTACATTTGAAATAAAATTCACCTGTAGAGGAAAGATGAGTTTTTCCTTATGTCTGCTCTTTGCTCTCAAACTTAGAATCAAGACACTTATTTAGATAATGTAGGCATAAGTCTTAGGGCTTTGAGTTGAGCTGAATGAACTTTATTATGTTAATTTTCATTTGTAATTGGGTTTCTATTGTCTTGGTATTTTTTCTTTTAGTTTGAGCTTTTGAGTCTTGGAAGTGCTTTAAATTAAAGTCATATTTTAATTTAATTTAATTTTTTAAAATTTATTTTGAGAGAGAGAAAGCACACATGAGCAAGAGAGAGGAGACAAAGAAGATACCCCAGCAGGCTCCACGCTCAGTGCAGAGCCCAATGAGGGGCTCAATCTCACATCTGTGAGATCATGACCTGACCTAAAATCAAGAGTTACAACCAACTGTGCCCCCCCCAGGCACCTCTAAAATAAAATGATAAATTGAGCATTACAAACATTTATATTTCACCTCCTGCACTATATGGAAGTATGCTTGCAAAAAAAGGGGGGAGGGGCTAAGTTAAATCCAGTAAGACATGACTCTTTCTTAAGATAATAATACTAAAATTATTTCTACTCATTCTACCTCTATTTTCCATAATGTTTCTAGTTTTTGGCTTAGTCCAGATTAGCTCCTAAGTCCTTTTTGGTCTGAGTTTTTATTCAACTCTCCTCATGCTGTTTGTTCAATGCTCTCCTAGACTTAAATTCTTCCCATTTCAGTCACTTTAAGGTTCATTACTTCGGGCTGCCTTCTAATTCTTCACCTCTTACCAGGTAGCAATAGCCCTGTACACATAAGAATTCAGATTCCAGATTTGAAACAAAACTGCAACTTAAAAGGTGGTTTTATTTATACCATTTCATTTATTGTCAAATGGCTAGAATAGTTTATGAAAATGAAAATTAAGATTCAGGAAGATCAAATGATTAACTAGGTAGGTCAAATGACTAACCACAATAATAGAACTTCTAAATATAGGACTGGGTCTGGGACTAAGAATTTAGTATTTCTCAATCCAAACACTTGTTTATTTTTTATTATATTATAGTTTTCTTACAACCAGATCATCACTGTGTATACTGCTAATATATTTATTGCTGGTGGGTGAAGATGATTTCAGGACATGAAAGGAGAAAAAAGAACTGATTTCCTATCACTGAGTCTAGGATAGCAGAGCTATCCTTACACTCTATTATTCAATACTGGGTAATTTGATTACAAAATAGAAATGCAAATCAGGGGCATCTGGGTGGCTCAGTTGGTTAAGCATCCGGCTCCTGCTCAGATAATGATCTCATGGTTTGTGAGTTCGAGCCCCACGTCAGTCTCTGTGCTGACAGCTCAGAGCCTGGAACCTGCTTCAGATTCTGTGTCTCCCTCTCTCTCTGTTCCTCGCCCACTCGCACTCTGTCTCTCAAAAAAACAAACATTAAAAAAAATAAACATCTCATTAAAAAAAAAAGAAATACAGATCAGAAAACTGACTAGAAAAGAAGACAATAACTGGTTTCATAAAAAGAAATACTTGGAAAGACGTGGAAGTGATGATGAAAAAAAAATTGTAAAATTTCCCTCTCTTACCTTTCTGAAATTTGGAGAGGCTCTACATGTTTTCACCAATGAATTTTTTTTCTTTTTTTCTTTTGTTTTGTTTTGAGAATGAAGAATGTATGTGAATGAGAAAACTCATTTGGCCATGTGGACCAAAGATTTCCACAGGTGGACAAAGTAACCTAATTACTTTTGGCTCAAAAAGGCAACTACCTATTGGGAGACCTTAAATGGAAGAACTTCTTTCATGCTCATTCCTTGCACGCCAGTGGGCAACACATGTAAAATCAGGGACATGTCCCATGGCACAACAACAAGCAACAAAAAATATTTGCCAGATTCCCGTAACAGCCATTGTATTCATGTCAGTTACATGTGTGCGTGCACATACACACACATTTGATTACATTTTCTAATTTAATTCTTTATCCATAGTGTCCATAAGACTTATGTAATACTCTCCTTCCCACATGGATTAATGTGATGGATATTCCCCAGTATAATATGTACGAACAAATGGGATATTTATAAGATTCTCATTCAGAGTTCTCTGTGCCTGCTTCAAGAGGGACAGAGGTTACACTGGCAATTTCATGTAGATATTCCCAAAGGAAAGAAACATTGAGGGCATTCAGATATCCTTGCCCCTCGTGTTCTTTTTTCTGCCCTCATCTTTGGCCTCAATGAAAGTGAGAAATGGCTTTTTTATTCCTCAGAAAAGGTTGCCTTGATATTGAAGAGAAATCAACTTACAGAACTTAGAGAAGAGTTTGTTGTGCCCTACATGAATGAACTAAAATCTACTTTTGGAATCATTTTCTCCATGATACTGTTTCTGATTTCAATAGCCTAAAAATAAAACCTTTCTTGTGAATATGACTCATTTGGAGCCAATGTTCTAAAGACATATGAATGTGAGTGCCATTGAATAATTTAATGCGAATGTGCAAAGCAAATAGAGCAGTTAGAGTCCTTGCCAGTGGAGTGGAGAAAAACTGAACACACGATGCTTAATCTGCACAAGTAAACTGTCCTACTCAAACACGTACAGAAAGAATCAGACGATTAGCCAGCGGCTGCTTTTTATATATAGCAAACAAACCCAATTACATGGGGAGGAATATTCGAGCACGGCATAAAAAGTTATCAGAGGGCCTGCAGAGATTCCCCCTGGAGCTTCCAAGCACAGATTCAGTAGCCAGTAATTTCTACTTTCTTAGATAATGTGCAAGGACCATGGTGCTGATTAGCCCTTAAATCACACTCTCTCAGGAAAAGTAAAGCCTCTAATTTCATTAATGGGCAGAGACATGTCCCTGGTTTCCTCTTTTTCACCTTCAACACTTTCCTGACAGTTGTAAGACACAATGTGAGGATGTGTGTTTTTGTGTCTGTGTGTCCATCTGTGTAAGAAGCACGTTGAAGAGTTTGCTCTTCTGAGATCTATACTAAGACTCTATTAAATTAGTAAGAAAACATTCTTCATTAATTTCAATTTGGAATCAGTCATTGAGTGAGTGATGGGGAAAATAGTATTTTGGTTTTTTTCATTGTCATCCATAACTAACCTCTCAAACCCTGCTTATATATAAGTCCTCTGTGGCCTACATGGTAGAGGACAGAGGAAAAAGGAAAATAAAGTTAATTGTTGACATGTCTATCAATGTTATATTGATGGGAGCCTCTTGATAGAAGGTTCTTGCCTTGGTTGCCCATGAATAACCAAAAGCTATCATAATTACCACTATCTAGTAAATACTTGATAGAAACATGTTTTACTACTCCCAATTCAGGAAGAAGAAAAAGTGTTCAAACTATAGAAGTGAAGGAATAAATCAAAAGGAGAAAAGTTAGCAATTTGGCTCAAAATTTTGTACATGAAAACTGTAAATAAAATAAAGAATAATGGGGCCCCTGGGTGGCTCAGTCGGTTGAGCATCTGACTTAGGCTCAGGTCATGATCTTGCAATTCATGGGTTCAGGCCCTGCATCGGGCCCTGTGCTGACAGCTCAGAGCCTGAAGCCTGCTTTGGATTCTGTGTCTCCCTCTCTCTCTGCCCCTTCCCTTCTCGTGCTTTGTCTGTCTCTCTAAAACAAATAAACATTAAAAAAGATAAAGAAAGAAAATAAAGAATAACCTAGGAGCAATAATTACAACAATAAGACAAATGTTTTATCATCTTAATATATAATGGATCCACAAAACTCATTAACATCTCAGTGATATGAATGAATAATCACAGGGGAGATAAAAATAAACATAAAAAATCCTCAGCCTCACTATCAATAGAGTGTCATTTTCATTTTTCAAGGTAGAGTTACCATCAATTGAGATATATCAAGTTAACATACCATCAACTGACATCCCACTAACATATGGGCAAATATAAGTAAAAACTGTGACAATTATCTACAATTTGCAAAGAAATAACTAGGTATTAGATATGGTATATAGCCACTAAACAATGTCAATTATCATATATTAATATGAGATTATAATATTTAAAAAAATTTAATGTTTATTTTTGAGACAGAGAGAGAGAGCGTGAGCAGGGGGAGGGGCAGAGAGAGAGGGAGATACAATCTGAAGCAGGCTCCAGGCTCTGAGCTGTCAGCACAGAGCCCGATGCAGGGCCTGAACCCATGAACCACAAGATCATGACCTGAGCCGAAGTGGGACACTTAACTGACTGAGCCACCCAGGTGCCCTTTAATAACTATTTTGATAACTGTTTTCTCACTTATTTCCAACTGGCCTATAAATTCACAAATTTAACAGACATATTTATTTTCCAAGGGATTAAATTCCTCTCATGGACAGAGATTTGTCTTTCTCTGTCTCTTTTTCTGTCTGTCTGTCTCTATATATGTAATTATAGATTTCATTATATATATAATCATTTATATGTATAAAACATATAAATAAAAATTATATATAAAATAGCTTCACAGATACATCTGCCTTTCTTCCCTCACACTGAGCATGGTCCAGTTACCTGCATCTACAGAGAACATTACTGAGAACTTAGCTCAGGAAAAATAATAGAGTGAAAACATATATCAAGTCAGCCCTCTGGAGTTTTCATGGTCTATTTCTTTGCTGGAAGCAAAGATGGATAAAAGTATTTACCTCTTAAATGTTTACCTAATACTGTATGAAGCAGTGACCTTAAGTGGTCTTTACAGCTCATAGACCACACACACAAAATTATGAATGAGCAATTTTTATTCCCCTGAAACTAATGGTTCTGGCACTCTCTCCTCCTCTTCTCAGGGATTGCAAGTAATATTCTCTGGTCAAATTACTATAATTCATAGATGGCAGTGACCAGGTTTCTGAATTTAGGCTAAGCTGGGAGATGTAGAGAAGTAAATAGCAAAGATAAACGGTGAGAGCTTTATTAGAAAAGGTTGATTCAGTTGATTTGGGGCTCTAAACTTGACCTTGGGTAATCAATCAACTAGCAGATATTCAAGTTTTCAGCCAGGGCCTCTTATGTGTGAGGATATAAACTCATACTCCTTTGGGTGCTAAGTAGTCAATGAGATGAAGTATGGCAGGTATTTCTACTGAAGTCTTAGTAAGTGTTCCATAGACAGATAGCAGCAGTCAATCAACTGTTTTTTCTCCCCCCTCATGTAGGAGTAGAGATAGGTCCACTGATGTCATAATGTCTGAGTTTTAAAAGAAGTAAGAAATTGAAAACACATGTGTCAAATATCCATTAAAATAAACATTGGAAATAAATTTATTTTTTAAAGTTTATTTATTTATTTATTTATTTATTTATTTATTTATTTATTTATTTCTAGCATGTGAGTGAGTTGGGGAGGGGCAGAGAGAGAGGAGCGTGAGAGAATCTCAGGCAGGTTTCACACTGTCAGTGCAGAGCCAATGTGGGGCTCAAATTCATGAACTGCGAGATCGTGACCTGAGCCAAAGTTGGATGCTTAACCGATTGAGCCACCCAGGCGCCCTTAAATATGCATCACTTAAATAAACCAGGTGTATTGCTAGAATTAGCCCATAGTTTTCCACTTTCAAATTTTGGGTAAGGCACTGTGGTAGATATTTTGGAGAGACACAATGAAGTATAAGATTTAATTTGGAGGGCACCTGGGTGGCTCAGTTGGTTGAGCGTCCGACTCCAGCTCAGGTCATGATCTTATGGTTTGTGAGTTTGAGCCCCGCATTGAGCTCTGCACTGATAGCTCAGGGCCTGGAGCCTGCTTCAGATTCTGCATCTCCATCTCTCTCTGCTCCATCCCTGCTCACACTCTGTCTCTCTCTCAAAGATTAAAAAAAATTTTTTTAATACTTAATTTTTGTAATAAAAATCTCTCCCCAGAGACAAAAAGGGCATACATAGAAAAATACCATAAAAAATACAGAACTCCTTTCTTCCTTCCTTCCTTTCCTTTCTTTCTTCTTTCCTGTCAAATTGGCATCAGTGGGGCCCACAGGAAGATAAGACCCTGATGCAATTAACCCCATTTCTAAACTGGTTGGTAGATTGTGGTTAATGGGAATCAAGTACCTCATTGTTGAATTTGGGAGTTACAAAAATGGAAAGGGGGACAATTAGAATGAACCCAGGATATTGGATTAGAATTAAAGATAATGGTGTAATGTCATGCTTTAAAAAATATATCCACATTCTTCTATTTATATATGGATATGAGGATGGGTTTACAAATAAGTATAGGTGTGTGTGTGTGTGTGTGTGTTTGTGTGTGTGTTTGTGTATGCTTATTTCCTAGCTCTCTTCACTGAAATCACTGGAAATAATTACATTTCAGTAGCAATGAGAACAATGAATGTTCAGATCTTGGTTTCCATATACCATTCCCAGTGAAAGAAACCAAGGGGAGGAGAGGGAAACTAAAAAATAAGCCTGGAAAATTTTGCTCAGTCAGAAAAAAACATGCTCAAAAAATAAAAGAGGTAAGTTAAAAGGAAGAAGAAGCTATCCTGAAGAGTGTATTACCAATTAAAGCAATTTGAGAATCTTCTTAATTTTTATTTTAAATAATAGGATGAAAAGGAATAAGTGGATTGAGAAATACTGTAGAGGGGTTCAACAACAAATGAGGCAAAGCAGAATAAATGATAATTGAACCTGAAGAAAGAGCAGAGGAACTCAGCCAAGCAGAGCATCATAGAGAAAAAAAAATAATGAAAAAAAATGAAGATAGCTGACTTATGAGACAACATGAAACAGATTAAGATTTGCACTACAGGAGTCCCAGAAGGAGGGGAGAGAGAGAGAGAGAGAGAGAGAGAGAGAGAGAGAGAGAAAGAAATGAGTAGAAAACTTATTTGAAAAAATAATGGCTGAAAATGTTTCTAACCTGGGGAAAAAAACAGACATCCGGATCTAGGAAGCCCAGAGAGTTCCAAATAACATGAATGTAAACAGGCCAATGCCAAAATACATTATAAATAAAATGTCAAAAGTTAAAGACAAAGAGATAGGAGAAAAGCAACTTGTTACATTTAAGGGAACTCCCATAAGACTATCAGTAGATTTTTCAGTGGAAACTTTGCAGGCCAGAAGGGAACAACATGATATATTCAAAGTGCTGAAATAAGGGGGTGAAAAAAAGACAAAACTTCCAACCAAGTGTACCTTAACTGGTAAAATTACCATTTAGAACTGAAGGAAAGATAAGAAGTTTTACAGACAAGCAAAAGATGAAATAATTCATTACCATTAAGCCAGCCTTACATGAAACATTAAAGAGTCTTCTTTAAGAAAAAGATAAAAGGTGGGGTACCTGGGTGGCTCAGTCAGTTAAGTGTCTGACTTTGGCTCAGGTCATGATCTCGCAGTTTGTGAGTTTGAGCCCCATGTCGGGTTCTGTGCTGATAGCTCAAAGCCTGGAGCCAGCTTTTGATTCTTTGTCTCCCTCTCTCTCTGCCCCTCCTCTGCTTGCACTCTGTCTGTCTGTCTGTCTCTCAAAAATAAATAACATTAAAAATGTATATAAAAATTGGCAGTTATAACAAGAAAACATATGAAAGTATTAAAGTCACTAGTAAAGGTAAATATATAATAAAGGTAATGAATTAATCACATAAATTATTATGAAGGTTAAAAGATGAAAGTAGTAAAAAATAACTGTTATTATAGTAATTAGTTAAGAAATACACAGGATAAAAAGATGTAAAATGTGATATCAAAAAGGTCAAACATGGGAAGAGAATACAAATGTGGAAATTTTGAATAAATTCAAGTTGCTATCATTTAAAATAGACTGTTATAAATATATGTTGTTCTATGTAAGCCTCATGGCAACCACCAAGCAAAATCTATAGGAGTTACTCAAAAGATAATGAGAAAGAGATTTAAACATGCTACAAAAGAAAGTCATCAACCATAAGGGAATAGAGCAATGGAAGAAGAAAGGAACAGAAGAACTACAAAACAGCGAGGAAACAGCAAAATGGTAATAAGTACATACTTATCAATAATGACATTAGGTAAAAAAATGATTTAGGTGTAAATAGAATAAGTTCTCCAATCAAAGTACATAGAGTGGCTAAATGGAAAATAATCAAGACCCATCTATAAGATTTGTACAATTTACATGAGACAAAATAGACTTTAAATCAAAGACTGTAATTTGAGACAAAGAAGGGTATTATATAATGATAAAAGTGACAATCGAACCAGAGGATATAACATTTGTAAATATTTATGCACCCAACGTAGAAACCTCTAAATATAAAAACAAATATTAACATACCTAAAGGGAGAAACAGCAATACACTAATAGTAGGGGACTTTAATGTCCCACTTACATCAGTGGATAGATCATCCAGACAGAAAATCATTGAGGAAATTTTGGCCTTAAACTATACATTAGACCAGATGGACTTAAGGTATATACAGAATCTTCCATTTAAAAGCAACAGAATACACATTCTTTTCAAGTGAACATGGAACATTCTCCAGGAAAAGTTGCATGTTAGACTACAAAACAAGTCTTAACAAATTTAATAATACTGAAATGACATTAAGCATTTTTTCCAAACACAAAGCTATGAAACTAGAAAACAATTATAAGAAGAAAACTGAAAAAATCACAAATGTTTGAAGTTAAACAACATGCTATGGAATAAATAATGAGCCAGTGACTGAATCAAAAGGGAAATCAAAAAGCACCTTGACAAATGAAAATAGAAACAAAGTATACCAAAACTTATGGGATGCACCAAAAGCAGTTCTAAGAGGGAAGTTCATAGGAATTATTGCCTACCTCAAGACATAAGAAAAAACCTCAAATAAACAGTCTAAATTTACACCTGAAGGAACTAGAAAAGTAGGAGTAAACAAAGCTAAAGATTAGTAGAAGTAAGGAAATAAAAATATCAGAGTGGAAATAAATGAAATAGTAAAAAGACGTAGAAAAGATGAATAAAACCAAGAGCTTGTTCTTCAAAAAGAAGAACAAAGTTGACAAATATTCAACTAGACACACCAAAAGAGAGAGAGGACTCAATTAAATAAACCAGAAATGAAAGAGGAGACTTTACAACTAAAACCACAGAAACACAAAGGATCATAACAGACTACTATGAAAAATTATACACTAAAAATTTTACAACCTAGAGGAAATGCACAAATTCCTAGAAACATACAACCTTCTAAGACTGAAGCATGAAAATATAGAAAATCTAAACAGACCAATTACTGGTAAGAATATTGAATCAGTAAGCAAAAAACTTCTAACAAACAAAAGTCAAGGACCAGGTGGCTTCACTGGTGAATTCTACCAAATATTCAGAAAAGAATTAATACCAATCCTTTTCAAACTCTTTCAAAAAATATAAAGAGAGAATGCTGCCAAACTCATTTTACAAGGCCAGCATAACCCTGATGAAAAAATCAGACCCACGAGAAAAAAATCACAGACCAATATCCCTGATGAACATAGATGCAAAAATTCTCAATGAAACAAATTCAATAATACTTTAAAGACTCATACACTGTGACCAAGTGGGACATATTCCAGGGATGCAAGGATGGTTCAACACCTGCAAATCAATTTCTGCATTAACAAAATGAAGAACAAAAATCATACGATCATCTCAATAGATGTAGCAAGATCATTTAATCAAATCCAACATCAATTCATTATCAAAACTCTCAACAAAGTGAGTATTAGTGAGAATGTAACTCAACATAGTCAAGGCCTTTCATGACAAGCCAACAGATAAACATCATACTCAAGGAAAAAGACAAAGATACCTATTTTTTTGTTGAATATTTTATTCAACATAGCATTGAAAGTCCTAGCCACAGCAAATTGGTGAGTAAAAGATGCCCAAATTGGAAAAGAAGTAAAACTGTCAGTATTTACAGATGACATGATATTATATATAGAAAATTGTTAACACTTCACCAAAAAATGTTAGAGTTAGTAAATAAATTCAGTAAAGTTGCAGGATACAAAATCAATATGCAGATATTTGTTTTGTTTCTGTACACTAATAAAAAGTGATCAAAGAAAGAAAAGAACAATCCCAATTGCATCAAAAAGAAGGAACTACTAGGAATAAATTAAACCAAGGAGCTGAAAGACCTCTACACTGAAAACTGCAAAAAGTTTACCTCTACACTGATAAAAAGAAGTTGAAGAAGACACCAATAAATGGAAAGATATTTTGTGCTCATGGATTGGAAGAGTTAATATTGTTAAAATGTCACAGCACCCAAAGTGATCTATAGATTCTTTGCAATATCTATCAAAATTCCAAAGGCATTTTTACACAGAGAGAACAAACAATCCTAAAATTTGTATAAACCCACAAACGACTAAATCAAATCTTGAGAATGAAGAACAAAGCAGGACTTATGATGCTCCTTGACGTCAAAATATATTACAAATCTATAGTAATGAAAATAGTATGGTATTGACAGAAAAACAGACACATAAACCAATAGAACAGAATAAGAACCCAGAAATAAACCCACACATATATGGTCAATTAGTTTATGACAGTGGAGCCAAGAATGTACAATGGGGAAGTGACAGTCTCCTCAATAAATGGTGTTGTAAAAACTGAACAACCACATATGTAGGAATAAAACTGGACCACTATTTTGCAACATATACAAAAAGTAATTAAAAATGGATTGAAGATGAGTGTCAGACCTGAAAGCATAAAACTCAGAAGAAGTCATAGGCAGTAAGCTTCTTGGCATTGGTCTTGGCAGTAATTTTTTGAATTTGACACCAATGGTAAAGGCCACAAAAGCAAAAATAAACAAGTGGGACAACATCAAACTAAAAAGCTTCTGGGTAGCAAAGGAAGCCATCAACAAAATTAAAGGCAACCCACTGAATGGGAGAAAATATTTTTAAATCATATATTTGATAAGGGGTTAATATCCAAAATATGCAATGAACTCATACAAATGAATATCAAAATGAACAATTTGATTAAAAAATGGGCAGAGGATCTGAATGGCCATTTTTATAAAGAAGATATACAGATAGATAACTGTTACATGAAGAGATGCTCAACATCACTAATCATCAGGGAAATGCAAATCAAAACCACAGCGAGATATCACCTTAATACCTGTCAGAATGGCTATTATGAGAAAGACAAGAAATAACAAACTTTGGTGAAGATGTGGAGAAAAGGAAACTTTGTGTACTGTTGGTGGCAATGCAAATTGTTGCAGCTACTATGGAAAACAGTATGGAGGTTCTTTTAAAAATTAAAAATAGTGGGGGACCTGGGTGGCTCAGGTTCAGGCCACGATCTCACAGTTCATCGGTTTGAATTGCATGTCAGGTTCTGTGCTGATGGCTCAGAGCCTGGAGCCTGCTTCAGATTCTGTGTCTCCCTCTCTCTCTGCCCCTCCACCACTCGTGCTTTGTCTCTCTCTTTGTCTCAAAAATGAATAAACATTTAAAAAATTTTAATTAAAAACAGAGCTACCATATGATCCAGCAATTCCATTTCTGGGTATTTATCCAAAGAAAATGAAAACATTAATGCAAAAGTACACATGCATTCCCATGTTCACTGTAGCATTATTTATGATAGTCAGATGTGGAAACAACCTAAGTGTCTACCAACACATGAATGGATAAAAAAAATGTGGCATACATGTGCAGCGGAATATTATTCGTCCATAAAAATGAATGAAATCTTGCCATTTGCTACAACATAGATGAAACTTGGGGATACTATTGCTGAGTGAAATAAGCCAGAGGAAGACAAATACCATACGATCTTACTTATATGTGGAATCTAGTAAGAACAACAAAAACCAAGCTCATAGATATAGAAAACAGATTGGTGGTTGCTAGAGTTGGGGAGTAGGGCATGAGCAAAATAGATGAAAGAAGTCAAGAGGATCAAATGTTCATTATATAATAAATAAGCCATCAGTATGTAATGCACAGCATGGCAACTATATTACTGTATTGTATATTTGAAGGTTGCTGAGAGAATAGATCTTAAAAATCGTCATCAGAAGGAAAGAAATTCTTGACATATGTTAACTAGACTTATTGTGATCATTTTGCAATATATACAAATAGCAAATTATTATGGTGTACATCTAAAACTAATATATACCAAATATACCTCAATTTAAAACATTTATTTCATAAGTAATCAGAGATATGAAAATCTGATGAAGTACATCACTTCTGTAATACTGATGCCAAAATCATAAGTCTAATTGTGAGGAAACATCATGTACATAATGCCATTAATAGCACCTTTTTCTTTTTCCCCACCTTCAAATTCTCTTATACAGTAGTTTAAATGTCTCTTTCTGTTGCCCTTATTACTTTCTCCTAACATACTCTTCTAAGACTAGCTCCTCCTAGCCAATGTTTTTATCATCCATCATCATGACTTTGATTTCCACATTTGATTCACTAGCTCACAGATTCAGACCCACATGTCTAACTTTCTACTGGGCAATTTCTCCTGGACATCTAATGGAGGGTTGAAGGCCATTTCTCTCTGTCTCTTTTTTTAAGTTTATTAATTTATTCTGAGAGAGAGAGCATGAGCAGGGAAAGGGAGAGGGAGAGAGGGAGAGAGGGAGAGAGGGAGAGAGAGAGAGAAAAAGAGAGAGAGAGAGAGAGAGAGAGAGAGAGAGAGAATGAATCCCAAGCAGCCTAGTGCAGAGCAAACTCACAAAACCACAAGATCATGACCTGAGCTGAAATCAAGAGTCAGTTCCTCAAACTGACTGAGCCACCCAGGCACCCCAGGCCATTTGTCTTTTATTTTGTCTGATAGGCTGTATGTCCTCCTGCCTTCCCTATTTTAGGATATGGTGCTACTCTGTCAGTTGCCTAAGCCTGAAACCTCATCCACCTTGGAACTCCCACGCTGTTATAACCACAATGCAACCAATCACCATGTCTTCTACATTTTCCTTAATATCTATTGTAACTACCAGCTCAAGTGGATTCCTTCAAAACCTCAAATCTGTTCTCCCTGCTTAGAATTTTGCACCTCTCTGACCCATTTTCTACCCTATAACCAAGGTAACATTTCTCAAAGGCAATTTCCCCAATAACTACCCCCATGTACTTAAAGTACAAAGTTAAACTTAATAATTGATGCTATAAGACTTACCTAACACTCCTATCAACTCCACATAATATGTTCCACCCTGTTCCCTTTATGCTGTGGTTTTCCACAAGCTGATCTTTACCTCCTCTTACCCCTCCCCGCCCCGGCCAACCTTTCTTTCCTAACTCTAGTATCACTTTTACTAGAGATCTTTCCCTAATTCTCTAAAGCTAGATCAGGTTTCTCTTCTATACATTTATCTGTCTCAGTAGACTGCCTTTCTTAAGGTTTTCTAATTCTTCTATCTCAGGGATAAAATTTATAGTCAATAGAAGTTTGGCTTGGACATTTAATAATATCTGTATTTTTTAAAGGCGTGGCTCAGGAACAAGCCATTTACAGGGGAAGCAGCAGTCACTGAAGGACACGAAGTATACTTGGACAGGGTTAACACCCTGGATTGAGGGCTGATTCCTAAGGCAAATAACACTTACTCCACATCAATGTCCAAATAATATACAACTTAATATTTTAAGAACAATTTGGAAAAAAATATTTTCATGTCTGTATGAATGACTTTTATGCATCTTTAGAGTCAGATAATTCCCTGAACTCCATGGTAAAATAGAAAAGCTTTCTCAAATTGAGCAAACAGAAAGCACACATGAGATGATACAATTTTTAAATTTCTATAAATGTTGCTTTCTCTAAGGGACTAGTCCAGCCTTTCTGATCACACCTTGAGTCAATAGTATCTTAGCATGTAGATTTTAATCATAGCCTATTCTGTATTGTTACATATTACATGTATCATTCACTGGACATGTTACCCCCATGTCATTCTCACGTCTGTTATCCTGAAAAACTCCAACTAACTCAAGTGTCAAGTTGAAAGGTCAAATCCCTGTGCTTGACTCTGATTTGTCCCTCATTCCAATTACTTCTCAGTACATTTCAACATAGTACATATTCTATAATGAAAATTAATAAATAATAGCAGGTGTATTTGTCGCTATCTTCTACATGATTGTGGGCTCATGAAAGGCAAAAATTTCAAATTCATCCTTGCACCCATTGGTTGCCAGTAATTGCCTGGCATATGGACAGCAATTTAAAAGTGTTTATCAAATTAAGGAGTGCCTGAGTGGCTCAGGCAGTTGAGCATTGGACTTTGGCTCAGGTCACGATCTCTGGGTTCCTGAGTTTGAGCCCCGCATTGGGCTTTGTGCTGACAGCTAAGAGCCTGGAACTTACTTCAGATTCTGTCTCCCCCTTTCTCTCAGCCCCTCCCCCACTCATGCTCTGTTTCTCTTTCAAAAATAAACATTAAAAAAAATGAAAAAGTGTTTATCAAATTCAAGTTGAACTAAAATCTTATTTGTGTGTATCCAGTGATACACTACCCTCTTTTTAGGTAGCAAGTGTGCTTATTTGTAACAGTTTTATTAAGATATACTTGATATATCATACATCCACTCTCTTAAAGTATACACTGCAGTGGTTTTTAGTGTATTCACAGAGTTCTATAATGACCATCACTATCGAGTTTTCTAATTTTAGCACAATTTCAACATCCCTAAAATAAATCCTGTATACTTTACCAGGTACATTTCATCCCTCTTTGCTCAGCTCCTGAAAACTAATTATTTACTCTGTGTCTTTATGGATTTGCTTATTCTGGACTTTTCTTATAACTGGGGTCATGCAATATGTGGCCTTTCACGTCCAGCCTCTTTTACTTAATATAATATTTTTTAGGGTTCATCCATGATGTAGCATGTGTTAGTATTTCATTCCTTAAGTGGCCAAATAACATTCCATTGTACGATATACCACATTTGTTCACCCCTTCATGAGTTGATGTACATTGGTGTTGTCTTTACTTTTTGGCTATTATGAATAATGCTACACGGACATTTGTGTATAATCTCTTGTGTAGACATACATTTTCCTTTCCTTTGGATATATAACTAGGAATATAATTTCTGGGTTATAGGGTAGCTCTTCATTTAACATTTTGAGCAGTTGCCAAACTTTTTTTTTTAATTGCTGTACTATTTTGCATTGATGCCAATGATGTTTAAGAATTCCAACTTCACGGGGCGCCTGGGTGGCTTGGTCGGTTAAGTGTCCGACTTCGGCTCAGGTCATGATCTAACGGTCTGTGAGTTCGAGCCCCACGTCGGGCTCTGTGCTGACAGCTCAGAGCCTGGAGCCTGTTTCAGATTCTGTGTCTCTCTCTCTCTCTCTGCCCCTCCCCTGTTCATGCTCTGTATCTCTCCGTCTCAAAAATAAATAAACCTTAAAAAAAATTTTAAAAAGAATTCCAACTTCATATCTTGACCAAAACTTGTCCATTTTTTTACATGGTAGACATCCTAGTGATGTGAAGTGGTATCTCATTTTGGCTTCAATTTGCATTTCAATAATGATTAATAATATTGAGTCTATTTTCATGTATTTATCGGACATTTATATATTTTCTTTAGAGAACTATATATTAAAGTCTTTTGCCAGTTTTCTGAGTTTTAACTAGATTGTCTGTCTTTTTAATATTGAACTGTAAGTCCTCTATATATCCTGTATATAAATCTCTTTTCAGTATTTCCAAGTATTTTCATTGATTCAGATATTTTACACATGTACATATATTTATATTTAAAAACATATAATTATAATGTGTATTGCCATATAGAAAAGTCTTGATTAAGTTAAAACTTCACAAAGGGACCCCTTTGTTTGCCTGATCCTAGTCTCCAACTTGCTTTACTTGCCCAAAGTTTTCACCTCTTCCAAAAATCCCCCTATTTTTAACCATCTTATGTGAATCTCTATAGACTATTCAGAAAATACTATCATATATACACAGTGACATTGTCACCCCATGATTCTTGCCCTCTATACAACAGTAAACTCCCTGAGTTCTGAATCATCTAAGGATGTGGCAAGGAGCTCTCAAAAGAAAAAATGCAACTAGATTTTGACAAGCTATATTCTTCATAATATTTTGAGTTTGTCTAGGTTTATTGTTTAATCTTACAAGATGACTAAGGATAGTTATGGTCTCTCTGAGTCTGATCCCTGTTGGCTAAAATGGTCAGGATGGTTTGCTTATTTTTTCAGATATTTTGTGTCTGAGTTTTGGATATTGAGTCCAAAAAACAAATATGAATCATCAGAAACATCAAAATCAAAACCTCAGAAGGTATTTTTCCAACATAGTTATCATCTGGCTATCCTCTCCACAGAGCCCTATAGTTGTGCAAACATATATTTAGTTCAAATACTTTATTTCACTTCTCTTGAGGTATGTATCTTTAGGTCCATTGAAAATGATAAAAGGCTTTCATTACTGAGTGATATACCTATTAATGCCCATTGCTTTAGATTATATTCAGAGTGAAATGCCTTTGTTTAATTTTCCATTTAGTTTTAATCTTTTGGTTATACTTGCATCTTCTGCTGACTATAATGTGGACTGGAAGACATAGCAGCTGATTAATAATTACACACTGACTTAAAGAGATGTCACAAGAATGAGATTTTCCTCATTGGTTTAAATCTCATTGTTGTGACTGTCCTTTAGATTTTATTAATGAGAAAACTAGTCTTGGGCAATTTGTAAAAAGAGAAAAGTTCTTCTTTGTTTGGTTTCATTTTCTGTTACCTTTCTTTGCCGTTAGCATTTTGTCTTCTTATCTAAATTCCCACTTTTATAGGTGGTGCCTTCCCATTCTAGTGTTCAATACATGATATCATACAAAAATTTTGGTATATGTTATTTTGAACCATTTTCCCAATATTTATTGTCAGTTCTATCATTCTTACTTTTGCCAAAATAATAATTGTTACTATTATGGAGAGTGAACTACCCAGAAAGAATTTCCACAAAACAAATTTGATGAAGGCTGACTCCTGACGATGATTTTGGTGACTTCCAGAAACTTTTGAATCATAATTACCAGATTATTCTCTGATCCACCTTAGCAAGGGCTGTGCCCTTTTAGTCTAAAGTTGCCACTGGATTCGTTGAGCTTGGCACCTTTTGGCAAATGATCCCTCAAAGAACATGCCAGGGAGAGGGTTCAGAGAAAATTCATCTACAAGCCACACATATTACCCTGCAGCTACTTTATTTGAGGACTTTGACAAGAATCCTTTCATGGAAGAAAATCTACAGTGTACTTTAAAAAAAACCTTTTTTTTCTCTGCCTCTTTCTGCTCTCTTCTTTGATCTTCTTTGCTTCTCATGTTTCCACAATTTTTTTACTTCTTTCAACCTATGGAAACAGTAATGAATACTTATGAGAGGGAGCTTAGACTAGCTCAGACCTTCATTTTCAGTAAATTAGCTAAGAGGACACAAGTCTGGTAAGCTCTTGGGTGAATACTGGGTTGGATTTGTATAAAGAATTCTCGGACTGTGTTCAGAGAATGGAGGCTTTTATCCCTGAATGTCAATCTCTAAGAAATGAGGGAGGAAAGCACTATGCAGTGATTTGGCCAAATTAGT
This sequence comes from Felis catus, assembly GCF_018350175.1. NCBI lineage: Eukaryota > Metazoa > Chordata > Mammalia > Carnivora > Felidae > Felis > Felis catus. The sequence goes on along the minus strand of NC_058379.1, from coordinate 61,015,090 downwards.
TAATCTCTTTACTTCTCTAGTTGTTCACCAACAAGTCAGAAGGCAGTGATGCTTTGATCGCTGATAATGGGGTAATATGTTATCTTCTTTAAATGAATGAGAATATTTACTAGCTGAGAAATAATAATTAAGTAGTTATATAGAAGACAGACATATTGAGTGACAATTTAAAGTTATAGTTCATGAGTACAAATTATGATATGTTAAATGATTTTAGAAATTGGGAGACCTACACATCATAGTTAATGCACCAGGCTTCTTATATTTCATAATAACAGCTCATATGGACTGAAAATTTAATTTTATGACAGGTATTTAAATTTAATTCCCAATACTTTAGGGTAAATACTATTATTTTCACTATATATAGTTGAGGAAACATAGGATCCTAGATTTAGTAATTTGTTCAATCTCACACATTTTGGAATTTAAGAAGGTAAATTTTGAAACAATTTAATTATTTTCCTGTTTTAAGGATATCCAGGATTTGTTTTAATGAAGTATGGTAAGACACACAAGTATAGAAGTGACTGCCATGAATAAAGAAGTTTCCCTATAGTGCCCTGGAAACAAGAGACATGGAACTCCATGAAAGGGGACCACATGGCCCAGAAGCACCAGAGTTAGTCAGGGGGCAGGATAAGCAAGGGAAAATGTGGGCAACAGCCTATATTGTAGTTTCTTTGGGAAGGAATAGATGAAGCAGGGCAAACCAGTTTAAGATTGCCTAGTTTGAATTATTTCATCACTCCCTACACACAGGGGTTTTCCATATGTCTGGTGTCAGGCCTCTGGATAATTGAGGCAGGTGGATAGTGGCCTGAGATGTGACAGTCTGGTAAAGAAAGTGGTGGCATATGGGCTCTAAATTGGCTAGGTTTCACTTGAAATTCATTCTCCTAGGAGAGTTGTTTATAATTTCAAGGAATATCTAAGACCCTGGGAAGGATAGTCCCTTCAGAGTCAGTAAGAATCTAGACATCAAAGTATCAGAGTATGGAAAATATAAGTCATGCTTAATATTTCCATTTCCAACCTCCACTGTGCTGTAAACTTCTCATATCAAAACCCAGTGTCCATGGGGCTCCTGGGTAGCTCAGTCAGTTAAGCATCCGACTCTTAATTTTGGCTCACATCATGATCTTATGGTTTGTGAGACTGAGCCCCACACTGGGCTCTGTGCTGACAGCTTGGAACTTGCTTTGGATTCTCTCTCTCTCTCTCTCTCTCTCTCTCTGCCCCTCCCCTGCTTTCACGTGTGTTCTCTCTCTCTCTCTCTCAAAATAAATAAACATTAAAAAAAAGTGCCTTGTCTTATTTATCCTTGGCCTCTTGAATAAATATCTTCATTTAGGTGGAAAACTTTGATAGATCACTTAAGTCCACCTTGCTGTGAGATTACACAGTAAAAGTCTCAAATATATGGAATATATAAAAGGAAAACAAAAATTAAAACAATATACATTGAAACTATACACACATTTTTACACATGCTTATTTCTTATTCATAAGTTTGCTTAGCCATTATTCTCATTTCATGGAAAAAAGAAAGGTCATAGAATATGGTAGGATAATGTTTCCTCCTCAGGTGTTCCCTGTGTTTGTGTCCTCAGCTAGTGTCAATATAATGTCCAGTTAAAATAATCAGTCCTCTTTGCAATGCTAGTTAAAACTTTAATCTGCTGTCTCACTAACTAATAGCCAAAGTTACTTGAAAGGGCATTCCTACATGAGTTGAAATATTGCACTAGATCAGTGGTTTTCTGAAGAAATTTCAGAAAGATTTTCTTCACAATATCTTACTCAGTAATTTATCATATAAAATACATAAAAGCAAAATTATTCATACTTAATTTTGAAAATAAAGGAGAAGCCTAGCTGCTTTACATTTTTTAGAAAACTGTTCCTCGGTGGATGTGGAGGAAGATATTTCCCAAGAAACAGGTTGGGGTGAAAGGCACTCTCTGGGAGATACAAGTTGCAAACCATTAAAATAGATCTTTAATAACTCATCCAACTCTAAATTCCAGGATCTTCTTCCTAACTTCTTGGTGTCAATGATGTTTAGTGACTGTAAAAAACTAAAAAAATATATGGTAGAGGAGGGAAATGTAGATTTAGACAAGTTCTAGAGGTCATTCTGGGTTAGTGGTTTTAATCAGTAGTGACCCCAATACTACCTTAGCTTTGTCATATGAGGCAGCCTGTCTTCCCAATTTATATCTTGGTGCCCTAGATCTTGCACAAACCTCAAACTAATTCTAATCAGCTTCTTGGTCTATGGTACTAGGAGACATATAATCAAATTTCTACTTATCACTAATCTCCCTTGGTGTTTATAAAGGCAACAGATAAATTAGGTGTTATATAAACACTTTAAAATTATAGATATAACCAAAATGCTTAATATAAATGTGCCAGGTATCAAAATTACATTTGGATAATGTGCAGCATACTAAGGTAGTTATGGACCACATTAAGTCATCATCTTAGAAAACCTCATGTGGACAGCCCTTAGTAGGTTTGCGTTACTACTGCCAAATAAAAACACTAAGTTCATACATTTTTATGAAACTAAATCTGTGAGCATTCTTTCTTTCAGAATTTTACCATAACAACACTGGCATTCTTTTAACTACAGAGTGAAATGTCTATGCAAATTTCTATACAGTTAGCTTAAGTAAAAATATAATGAGCCGTATCAGATACAATGAATTTCAATTATAAATATGTACCATTCTTCATCAAAAAATTGGGAAAATATTTAGCCAAGTAGACTTAATCCAAAAGATTTTGTCCTTTTATTATTCTGTTTGGGTACCAATAGCTGATGCTCTTTAAAATATCTATGTTGATCTGGGCTGGAAAGAGCATTTAGTGTAGCAATTATAGAGAACTGTCAGTTAATTCTGTTTGCAGTTCTCTGTGCTTATTCTTTACTTAGTGCATTGCTAACTTCTGTTTCTCTAGCTTTACCAACCACGCTCATGTATGAAATGCCAGAGTTTAGAATTGGCCGTTCATTAATATTTTAATTGCAAAAAAGACAAATGCTTGTTTTATTTTTGAGAAGCATTTATAGAACTTTCTCTGTGATTCTGGAACTTCCTCTGTTCTCCCTTTCTGGGATCCTGTACTTCTCTCTCACAAGCTGATAGATAGATAGATAGATAGATAGATAAATAGATAGATAGATAGTTAATTTTTCCTGCTTCTCTGTGTTTTCACTTATCTTTCTCTTCCCACTTTTCCCCACCTTTGCTCTATGGAACATCAGTTAATTTTAGAACAGATGGTAAAAATCCCTTACTGTTTGGAAGCAGACAGTAATGTACAGTTTGAAAAAGACACCCTCATCTAATACAAAAGTCTTTAAATTATAGCATACATTATTTATATTCCTCTCAGTACTCCCTCTGCTTGTTGTGACATGGGATAGTCCATACTTCCGAACACATAGGCCATCTGTACCCCTTAATTGTCTTTTATTGATGTTAATACTAGCTCTCTGGAATTTTATGGGTTTTTTTGATATTTGTTTATTCTGAGAGAGAGGGAGGGAGTGTGCATGCAAGGGGGGAAGGGCAGAGCGAGAGAGAGGGAGAGAGAATTTCAAACAGGCTCTGTGTGTGTGCTGTCAGCACAGAACCCAATGCAGGGCTCACTTACACAAACCCTGAGATCATGACCTGAGCCAAAAATCAAGAGTCAGACTCCTAACCCACTGAGCCACCCAGACGCCCCTGGAATTTTCTTTCTTTGAAGCACAGAAAATTAAGTTTCAATGAAGCTCTTAATTTTCCAAAGCCTGTATCTTGTCCACTATTTAGCATTGTACTGAAACACCCAAATGTTTACTACACTGAATATGGATTTTGGTGATCAAATCAATACTACCCACCATTTCCAGTAGTTTTCTAAGCAGGAAAAAGGTGATCAGATAAACCTGGGAATAAGAAGATATGTATGTCAGGCACAGAATAGAAAAGAAAAAAGAAGGTCTTCAGAGTAAGAGGGAAAGAGAGGTAGATAAGGTAATAGAGGTGAGGGCTGAATTGTTCAGTCTCGGTGAGCTACGGAATGAAATCTCTGGAAGCTAAGGCTGCCTCTAAGGGAGGGGCTGTGGCTGAAGATGGATATTCTCCTGGTGGACAGTAGCGTAGCTCTGAAAACAACAAGGGGTCTACTGTGTCCACCTGATTATGAGATGGCTTTGTATTTGCAGGTGTTTGGAAGAAGGGAAATTTTGACCAGGGGACCACTAGGACTTGGGATGAAAATAATTAAATTAATGTCATAGAAGAATTAACAGGACCTGAATTATAGGTTTTGTTGTAGAGACTGAAAAGAAAGAATGGATGTTTTTTTGTTCCAAGATCACACTATTTATAAAAAGCACAGGAAGAAAAATGAACCCATTGCTAAAGGCTGATTAAATCCCTTCTGCCATCATCCTTGGTCTGCTGGTGACCTGCCCTTTTTATTGCAGCTTTTAATGGTGACTCTCCAGTTTAGTAGGGAACACTACACTGTGTTTGTGTGGTCATTTAAGTTCTTCTTTGCTAAACACAGCATGCTTTATACCCATAACTACCAAAGGGGTTGCTGCCTGGCAGCATTTCTTTTTATAAGTCATTTAAAATGTCTTAGGTATCATTTTATGACAACTTTACAAGGTTTTCCTAGGTGACCATAGTCATCCCCTGAAGATATAACTAATGATTTTACTTCCTAATCCTCAAATTTCTGTGGATTCACATTATAATGAAACCTATAAAACTCATAAGATTTGTAATGAAAGTAACCCTGGTGTTCTAGGAAAAAAAAATCCAAATGTCAAGATAGAGTTGGTGGGACATTACAATACTGCTGTGTTATAGTGTCTCAGATATTCATGTAGGCTGCCAATTGCATAGAATTCATAAAACCATAAATTATCATTAGGTGGATAGGGTGAAGAAAAATGGTCAGGAGACAGTGGCTGGCTCCTTAGAGGTGAGCAGTGGGTCAAATCTCAATCATGGTGTCTTGAAAGCAAGTAGAAAGACCATGAGGCATAAATTCTTATGTGATTCCACTTAGGTTGCCAATCACTAATCAGTGGTAGATTTTCATGGAAAATTCCAGAAAGAATTATGTAATAGCATACAGTTTTTTGGGCTATATGCTAGGCTCCGTGAGGGATGCAAACACAGTTTAGAGTTGGAAATATAAATCTAGATGTATTATTTATGACTCAATCATGGGAAGTAGAAAGCAATGAAAGAAAATATATTATGTCATGTTAAATTGAATCCGATTGACAGGAAAAGGTACAGGGATTGAACAAACTAAACATGAATTCTGGTTGCAGATGAGCTACTTTCTTTTATTGTCTTTGACGCATCACTTTATTTCAATTTTCTCTGTTATTAAAAATAAGATGAAAAGATCTGGGATATTAATACAAAATAATCTAATAAGATCTTTTTGAAACAATAATATTTTATTTTTCACTCTTCATAATTAAAATTATTGATAGAATAGCATGGATGTATAAACATTTGTGTCCAAATTAATGCTAGGCTACTTGTGCATGTATTTCAGAACTCTAACTATATAATGGCATAACTTAGTTTCTGACTCTAAAGAACAGGCTATATAAAATCACACCAGTTAGTAAAAAATGACTATTTAATATGACTTCACATACCTGGTCCAAGTATATGAAGTTGACTTAACTTCTTTAAAATACAGTCCCACAGTTGGATGATGAATGGCAATAAGAACATGCATGTTGTTGAATTTCCTTGTTCCTACAGTATTATACTTCATGGCTTAGAATCATTATGTTCAACACAGAGAGCAGTGAAGGAAATCTGTTGACTAACTTAAAAGTAACCAATGTTTCATTCAGTGGACCATTCTGAAGAGTTTTAGTGGATTGACAAGAACACTCAAGAACTTCTCAACAGTGTTTTAACTGATTAAGAGAGTGATGTGGACCAACTGAAAAATGATATAATCTGGTACAAGCAAAAAAAAAAAAGACAACAGATGGCCTGGTAGTAGTGTCTTTTTGTTAATACATGAAGTAAAATCATTTGTACATTGTTTCTAAAGCAATCAGGGGGTATTCGTATCTCTAGGATTATCTAACAACCTTTTCATCAAGACAGAGAGGAAGAAACTAGAGGAGTAAAATGAATTTCTAAGATACTTTTCAGCTTTCAAATTTAAAAAAAAGATTTTTTTTTCTCAACCGCATCATTTACGTACTGAAGTTAGATCCAACATTATCTACAAATATACAAACCTCCAATAATGTGTAATCATAAAAATACTGAGAAGGTTGGAAAGGCATTGCCCACAGTCTTCTCATCACAGGGACTGAAAGTCAGCCTTTCAAGAATAATCCTTTTGAGTTATTGATTTATGGTAATAAATCCTAATTAGATTCCACATTTCTAGAAGAATATAATCCATATTTTATCAGCTATGAACATTTTAGTGTAGGTAGAGTGAGTTAAAGAAGATCGCGTGTGTTTCTTGCTTTGATAGAAAGCTCATCCCAAGTACCTGCACAAGAAGTTACAGGATAAAGTCATCTTATTGTTAGAGATTATGTGAGAAAGAGAAGGGGAGAAAGAGGACCACAGGCAAAGTTCTACTTGTTGCCTACTAGCGTTGCTACCACAGTGATAAGTCATATATTCTCTTGCCCCTGGATCCACCCTTTCCACAAAAAAGCATTGTATGGGAGAGAATTACATCCTCATCATGGCAGGGGAAGGGCTTTCTACCATCTTTCTCCCAAGAATACTGATCTTGACAATGACCCACAGACAAGAGTGTCCTGTGGAATTCCAGGATTCTAGCAGAGAAGATACAGCACAGAGTTGGAGAAAAAAATCGAATTGGATGCATTGATTTCAGTAAGAAGAATAGTTTTATTTTACCCACAGCATCACTACTTAGGGTGGCACAGTTCAGTGCCAAGAGGAACTTTCTTGGCCTGCAATTTCTCATACAGGGAAAAGTAAGAGTATTTGAGTGAGCTCCCTCAGCTGTGGGTGTGGGGGACAGGGAAAGAGACCTGAAAAAATAGAGATGACTCAAATAAATAAAATCAGCAATGAAAGAGAAGACATTACAACCGATACCACAGAAACAGAAAGCATCCTAACAGACTACTATGGGCAACGGTGTGGCCTCCCAAAAAGTATAACCTAGAAAAAATAGACAAATTCCTAGAAGCATAGAACTTTCCAAGGCTGACTCATGAAGAAATAGAAAATCTGAACACACCAATATTGAGTAAGGAGATTGATTCAGTAATCAAAAAACATCCAACAAGGAAAAGCTCATTACCAGGTGGTTTCACTGGTGAATTCACACAAATATTTAAAGAACTAACTCCAATCATTTTCAAACTCTTCCAGAAGTTTGAAGAGGAGGGAACATTCCCAAACTCATTCTACAAGGAAAGCATTATTGTGCCAGAATAAGACACTACAAGAAAAGAAAACTACAGGCCAATATTCCTGATAAATATAGGTGCAAAAATTCTAAACAAAATACTAGAAAAACCAAATTCAACACACATGGCCAACAGGTACATGAAGACACTCAACATCACTAATCATCAAGGAAGTGTACATCAAAACCAGGAGATAACACCTTACACCTGTTAGTATCAAAAAGACAAAAGGTAACACATGCTCATGAAGATGCAGAGAAAAGCAAATTCTTCTACACTATTAATGGGAGTGTAAATTGATGTAGCCATGTATGGACGCTATGAAGATTCCTCAAAAAATTAAAAATACTACTATTATATCAATCAGCAGTCCTACTTCTGGGTATATATTCAATGGAAATAAAATCACTAATTTGAAATATCTGTACCTCATGCTTATTGCAACATTATTCACAACAGTCAAAACATAGAAACAACATAAGTATTTTCATTGAAAGATGAATGGATATGGGGCACTTGGGTGGCTCAGTCAGTTAAGCGTCCAACTTTGGTTCAGGTCATGATCTCATGGTTCATGAGTTTGAGCCCCATGCTGGGCTCTGTGCTGAGAGCTCAGAGCCTGGAATCTGCTTTGGATTATGTGTGTCTCCCTCTCTCTCTGCCCCTCCACTACTCTCTCTCTCTCTCTCAAAAGTAAATAAACATTAAAAATATTAAAAAGAAGAAAGATTAATGGATAAAGAAAATGTGTGGGTTGTGTATACAGACACACACACACACAGTGGAATATTATTCAGCCATAAAAATGAAAGAAATACTGCCATTCATGACACTATGGATGGACCTTGAGGGCATATGATAAGTAAAATAAATCAAACAGAGAAAGACACGTACTGTTTGATTTCACTTATATAGGGAATCTAAAAAACCTGAACTCACAGAGACAGCATGGAATAGTGGTTACCAGGAGCTAGGAAGTGGGGAAAATGAAGAAATGCTGATCAAAGGATACAAACTTCTAGTTATAAGATGAATAAGTTCTGGATATATAGTATGTAGCAGGGGTGACTATAATTAACTATACTGAATTATATACTTGAAAGTTACAAAGACAGTAGATCTTAAATGTTCTCATCACATGCATACACACACACTCACACACACACACACACACACACACACACACACACACGTAATTATGTGTGATGATGGAGGTATTAATTAACTTTGTTGTGGTAATTATTTTACAAGATATACTTGTATCTAATCATCCCATTTGACACCTTAAAAATTCTGCAATGTTATATGTCAGTTATCTCTCAATAAAGCTGGGGGAAATAGAAGCATTGTGTGGGAGCTTAGCCATCTGTATAGAACATTCTTTACTTTATTTTTTTTTATTTTTATATGAAATTTATTGACAAATTAGTTTCCATACAACACCCAGTGCTCATCCCAAAAGGTGCCCTCCTCAATACCCATCACCCACCCTCTCCTCCCTCCCACCCCCCATCAACCCTCAGTTTGTTCTCAGTTTTTAAGAGTCTCTTACGCTTTGGCTCTCTCCCACTCTAACCTGTTTTTTTTTTTTCCTTCCCCTCCCCCATGGGTTCCTGTTAATTTCTCAGGGTCCACATAAGAGTGAAACCATATGGTATCTGTCTTTCTCTGTATGGCTTATTTCACTTAGCATCACACTCTCCAGTTCCATCCACGTGGCTACAAAAGGCCATATTTCATTTTTTCTCATTGCCACGTAATATTCCATTGTGTATATAAACCACAATTTCTTTATCCATTCATCAGTTGATGGACATTTAGGCTCTTTCCATAATTCGGCTATTATTGAGAGTGCTGCTATGAACATTGGGGTACAAGTGGCCCTATGCATCAGTACTCCTGTATCCCTTGGATAAATTCCTAGCAGTGCTATTGCTGGGTCATAGGGTAGGTCTATTTTTAATTTTCTGAGGAACCTCCACACTGCTTTCCAGAGTGGCTGCACCAATTTGCATTCCCACCAACAGTGCAAGAGGGTTCCCGTTTCTCCACATCCTCTCCAGCATCTATAGTCTCCTGATTTGTTCATTTTGGCCACTCTGACTGGCGTGAGGTGATACCTGAGTGTGGTTTTGATTTGTATTTCCCTGATAAGGAGCGACGCTGAACATCTTTTCATGTGCCTGTTGGCCATCCGGATGTCTTCTTTAGAGAAGTGTCTATTCATGTTTTCTGCCCATTTCTTCACTGGGTTATTTGTTTTTCGGGTGTGGAGTTTGGTGAGCTCTTTATAGATTTTGGATACTAGCCCTTTGTCCGATAGGTCATTTGCGAATATCTTTTCCCATTCCGTTGGTTGCCTTTTAGTTTTGTTGGTTGTTTCCTTTGCTGTGCAGAAGCTTTTTATCTTCATAAGGTCCCAGTAATTCACTTTTGCTTTTAATTCCCTTGCCTTTGGGGATGTGTCGAGTAAGAGATTGCTACGGCTGAGGTCAGAGAGGTCTTTTCCTGCTTTCTCCTCTAAGGTTTTGATGGTTTCCTGTCTCACATTTAGGTCCTTTATCCATTTGGAGTTTATTTTTGTGAATGGTGTGAGAAAGTGGTCTAGTTTCAACCTTCTGCATGTAGCTGTCCAGTTCTCCCAGCACCATTTGTTAAAGAGGCTGTCTTTTTTCCATTGGATGTTCTTTCCTGCTTTGTCAAAGATGAGTTGGCCATACGTTTGTGGGTCTAGTTCTGGGGTTTCTATTCTATTCCATTGGTCTATGTGTCTGTTTCTGTGCCAATACCATGCTGTCTTGATGATGACAGCTTTGTAGTAGAGGCTAAAGTCTGGGATTGTGATGCCTCCTGCTTTGGTCTTCTTCTTCAAAATTCCTTTGGCTATTCGGGGCCTTTTGTGGTTCCATATGAATTTTAGGATTGCTTGTTCTAGTTTCGAGAAGAATGCTGGTGCAATTTTGATTGGGATTGCATTGAATGTGTAGATAGCTTTGGGTAGTATTGACATTTTGACAATATTTATTTTTCCAATCCATGAGCAGGGAATGTCTTTCCATTTCTTTAAATCTTCTTCAATTTCCTTCATAAGCTTTCTATAGTTTTCAGCATACAGATCCTTTACATCTTTGGTTAGATTTATTCCTAGGTATTTTATGCTTCTTGGTGCAATTGTGAATGGGATCAGTTTCTTTATTTGTCTTTCTGTTGCTTCATTGTTAGTGTATAAGAATGCAACTGATTTCTGTACATTGATTTTGTATCCTGCAACTTTGCTGAATTCATGTATCAGTTCTAGTAGACTTTTGGTGGAGTCTATCGGATTTTCCATGTATAATATCATGTCATCTGCAAAAAGCGAAAGCTTGACTTCGTCTTTGCCAATTTTGATGCCTTTGATTTCCTTTTGTTGTCTGATTGCTGATGCTAGCACTTCCAGCACTATGTTAAACAGCAGCGGTGAGAGTGGGCATCCTTGTCGTGTTCCTGATCTCAGGGAAAAAGCTCTCAGTTTTTCCCCGTTGAGGATGATGTTAGCTGTGGGCTTTTCATAAATGGCTTTTATGATCTTTAAGTATGTTCCTTCTATCCCGACTTTCTCAAGGGTTTTTATTAAGAAAGGGTGCTGGATTTTGTCAAAGGCCTTTTCTGCATCGATTGACAGGATCATATGGTTCTTCTCTTTTTTTTTGTTAATGTGATGTATCACATTGATTGATTTGCGAATGTTGAACCAGCCCTGCATCCCAGGAATGAATCCCACTTGATCATGGTGAATAATTCTTTTTATATGCCGTTGAATTCGATTTGCTAGTATCTTATTGAGAATTTTTGCATCCATATTCATCAGGGATATTGGCCTGTAGTTCTCTTTTTTTACTGGGTCTCTGTCTGGTTTAGGAATCAAAGTAATACTGGCTTCATAGAATGAGTCTGGAAGTTTTCCTTCCCTTTCTATTTCTTGGAATAGCTTGAGAAGGATAGGTATTATCTCTGCTTTAAACGTCTGGTAGAACTCCCCTGGGAAGCCATCTGGTCCTGGACTCTTATTTGTTGGGAGATTTTTGATAACCGATTCAATTTCTTCGCTGGTTATGGGTCTGTTCAAGCTTTCTATTTCCTCCTGATTGACTTTTGGAAGCGTGTGGGTGTTCAGGAATTTGTCCATTTCTTCCAGGTTGTCCAATTTGTTGGCATATAATTTTTCATAGTATTCCCTGACAATTGTTTGTATCTCTGAGGGATTGGTTGTAATAATTCCATTTTCATTCATGATTTTATCTATTTGGGTCATTTCCCTTTTCTTTTTGAGAAGCCTGGCTAGAGGCTTGTCAATTTTGTTTATTTTTTCAAAAAACCAACTCTTGGTTTCGTTGATCTGCTCTACAGTTTTTTTAGATTCTATATTGTTTATTTCTGCTCTGATCTTTATTATTTCTCTTCTTCTGCTGGGTTTAGGCTGCCTTTGCTGTTCTGCTTCTAGTTCCTTTAGGTGTGCTGTTAGATTTTGTATTTGGGATTTTTCTTGTTTCTTGAGATAGGCCTGGATTGCAATGTATTTTCCTCTCAGGACTGCCTTCGCTGCGTCCCAAAGCGTTTGGATTGTTGTATTTTCATTTTCGTTTGTTTCCATATATTTTTTAATTTCTTCTCTAATTGCCTGGTTGACCCACTCATTCGTTAGTAGGGTGTTCTTTAACCTCCATGCCTTTGGAGGTTTTCCAGACTTTTTCCTGTGGTTGATTTCAAGCTTCATAGCATTGTGGTCTGAAAGTATGCATGGTATAATTTCAATTCTTGTAAACTTATGAAGGGCTGTTTTGTGACCCAGTATATGATCTATCTTGGAGAATGTTCCATGTGCACTCGAGAAGAAAGTATACTCTGTTGCTTTGGGATGCAGAGTTCTAAATATATCTGTCAAGTCCATCTGATCCAATGTCTCATTCAGGGCCCTTGTTTCTTTATTGACCGTGTGTCTAGATGATCTGTCCATTTCTGTAAGTGGGGTGTTAAAGTCCCCTGCAATTACCACATTCTTATCAATAAGGTTGCTTATGTTTATGAGTAATTGTTTTATATATTTGGGGGCTCCGGTATTAGGCGCATAGACATTTATAATTGTTAGCTCTTCCTGATGGATAGACCCTGTAACTATTATATAATGTCCTTCTTCATCTCTTGTTACAGCCTTTAATTTAAAGTCTAGTTTGTCTGATATAAGTATGGCTACTCCAGCTTTCTTTTGGCTTCCAGTCGCATGATAAATAGTTCTCCATCCCCTCACTCTCAATCTAAAGGTGTCCTCAGGTCTAAAATGAGTCTCTTGTAGACAGCAAATAGATGGGTCTTGTTTTTTTATCCATTCTGATACCCTATGTCTTTTGGTTGGTGCATTTAATCCATTTACATTCAGTGTTATTATAGAAAGATATGGGTTGAGAGTCATTGTGATGTCTGTATGTTTTATGCTTGTAGTGATGTCTCTGGGATTTTGTCTCACAGGGTCCCCCTTAGGATCTCTTGTAGGGCTGGTTTAGTGGTGACAAATTCCTTCAGTTTTTGTTTGTTTGGGAAAACCTTTATCTCTCCTTCTATTCTAAATGACAGACTTGCTGGGTAAAGGATTCTCGGCTGCATATTTTTTCTGTCTAGCACCCTGAAAATCTCGTGCCAATTCTTTCTGGCCTGCCAAGTTTCAAAAGAGAGATCAGTCACGAGTCTTATAGGTCTCCCTTTATATGTGAGGGCACGTTTACCCCTTGCTGCTTTCAGAATTTTCTCTTTATCCTTGTATTTTGCCAGTTTCACTATGATATGTCGTGCAGAAGATCGATTCAAGTTACGTCTGAAGGGAGTTCTCTGTGCCTCTTGGATTTCAATGCCTTTTTCCTTCCCCAGTTCAGGGAAGTTCTCAGCTATGATTTCTTCAAGTACCCCTTCAGCACCTTTCCCTCTCTCTTCCTCCTCTGGGATACCAATTATGCGTATATTATTTCTTTTTAGTGTATCACTTAGTTCTCTAATTTTCCCCTCATACTCCTGGATTTTTTTATCTCTCTTTTTCTCAGCTTCCTCTTTTTCCATAACTTTATCCTCTAGTTCACCTATTCTCTCCTCTGCCTCTTCAAGCCGAGCTGTGGTGGTTTCCATTTTGTTATGCATTTCGTTCAAAGCGTTTTTCAGCTCCTCATGACTGTTCCTTAGTCCCTTGATCTCTGTAGCAAGAGATTCTCTGCTGTCCTGTATACTGTTTTCAAGCCCAGCGATTAATTTTATGACTATTATTCTAAATTCACTTTCTGTTATATTATTTAAATCTTTTTTGATCAGCTCATTAGCTGTTGTTATTTCCTGGAGATTCTTCTGAGGGGAGTTCTTCCGCTTGGTCATTTTGGATAGTCCCTGGCGTGGTGAGGACCTGCAGGGCCCTTCCCCTGTGTTGTGGTGTATAACTGGAGTTGGTGGGCGGGGCCGCAGTCAGACCTGATGTCTGCCCCCAGCCCACCGCTGGGGCCACAGTCAGACTGGTGTGTGCCTTCTCTTCCCCTCTCCTAGGGGTGGGATTCACTGTGGGGTGGTGTGGCCCGTCTGGGCTACTTGCACACTGCCAGGCTTGTGATGCTGGGGATCTGGCGTATTAGCTGGGGTGGGTAGGCAAGGTGCATGGGGGCAGGAGGGGCAGGCTTAGATCGCTTCTCCTTAGGTGATCCTCTTCAGGAGGGGCCCTGTGGCAGCGGGAGGGAGTCAGATCCGCTGCCGGAGGTTTGGCTCCGCAGAAGCACAGAGTTGGGTGTTTGCGCAGAGCGAGCAAGTTCTCTGGCAGGAACTGGCTCTCTTTGGGATTTTGGCTGGGGGATGGGCGGGGGAGATGGCGCTGGCGAGCGCCTTTGTTCCCCACCAAGCTGAGCTCTGTCGTCAGGGGGCTCAGCAGCTCTCCCTCCCTTTGTCCTCCAGCCTTCCCGCTTTCCGAGCAGAGCTATTAACTTATGACCTCCCAGACGCTAAGTCGCGCTTGTTGTGGGAACACAGTCCATCAGGCCCCTCCGCTTTTGCCAGCCAGACTCGGGGGCTCTGCTTGGCCGGCGAGCCGCCCCTCCACCCTGGCTCCCTCCCGCCAGTCCGTGGAGCGCGCACCGCCTCGCAGCCCTTCCTACCCTCTTCCGTGGGCCTCTCGTCTGCGTTTGGGTCTGGCGACTCCGTTCTGCTAATCCTCTGGCGGTTTTCTGGGTTATTTAGGCAGGTGTAGGTGGAATCTAAGTGATCAGCAGGACGCGCGGTGAGCCCAGCGTCCTCCTAAGCCGCCATCTTGCCGCTTCTCGAACATTCTTTACTTTAAAAGTCAAGGTTTTAATATAGCAAACTTATTTACTATCTCTTGGGGATGCTATTAGGGTGACTTAGAAATGGTAGCAAACTTACCCATTGTGAGTTAAATTGTTTCTATATATTGCACACTATATGACATACTTCTCAATCCATAGCAATTTTATTTTAATATCTTGCCTATTATAGTGATAATGAGCACACAAGAGAAGGAAAGACATTTGTGCACACGAAAATATATTATTGTCTATTAATTACAGTAGTAACATAGGCATTGCAAAAGAAGGATGCATCTTTGATATCTTGCTAACAATTCAATAAAATAAAAATTCTATTTGTGTCATGTTTTGGTGTACATATTTTTATAATATCCTAGTCAAGAAGAAAGTGGAAAACACTATGTTCTGCTGAATTCTGAAGTTATTCTTCTTTTGCTTGGCCTCAACTGATTTAACTTTACTGGTAATCCAGCAACTTGATAAATCTATTGACTTGTTGGTTAGAGTCTCACATTGTGAGATGGTATGACCTAAATTAAACCTTTCTGCTCTGATCTTTTAGTAATCATCTGAGTTACTAAAGACATGAAGAGACTGAGAATTTTAATGGAATGTTATGAATTGTTTAAAATGTAATTATTAGTGGGCAATTGTTTTAATATCATCCTTCAGGGGTGCTTGAGTGGCTCAGTCAGTTAAGCATCTGACTTAGGCTCAGGTTATGATTGCACCGTTCGTGGGTTCGAACCCTATGCTGGGCTCTGTGCTGACAGCTCAGAGCCTGGAGCCTGCTTCGGATGTTGTGTCTCCCTCTCTCTGCCCCCCCCCCCTTCTCATACTCTGTGTCTTTCTCTCTCTCTCAAGAATAAATAAACATTAAAAAATTAAAAAAATATATCATCCTTCAGTAATTGTGTTGCATATACAGATTGTCAATATAAATATTTAGCCTACTTAGCATGGAGTAACTGAGTACAATATTATTTCATTAATATACACAAATCAGAGATGATCTCATTAGACACTATCTCCATTTTCAATTTAGTGGGTGAATTTAATGTGTGCAAAACTCTCTCATCTATTATACTTTTAAGTGTAGACATGATTTTTTAATGTGAATCCCAGAGAAATCAGAAATTTGCCTTGTGAGATTAGAAACTTCTTTACAGTAGAGGAAAAAAGGAAACTAACATCATTTGATTTTATTCCAGAATCATATTGAATCATATCGGAACTGCACTTCAGGGAGGCTGCGCCAGGTTGGACATGTTCAAAAGAAAAACATCTTGTTTAGAATCCTTGGACTTGTTGTTTGGGTGAAGCCTGTTGGGAGTAGGTAGATGTAATTGAAAAAGAGAGACTGAGCTATACTTTTCCCCCTGAGTTCTTTCACCAGGGAGAAGGAATTAGACCAGTATCTTTGGGAATGGAGTTACCTATTGGTCAGAGGCCAAACAGAATGTTGCTTTGGAGAGAGACTTATATTTGTTAATTATCTCCAGGAGAGTTTAAAAATCAGGTAGACAAGAATTCATGTTTTGACTGTTGCTTACCATGAACAATGACATCTTCTCCGTGTGTGTGTGTGTGTGTGTGTGCGCGCATTATGATTTTTTTTTTTTTTACTGCTTACAAAAACAACTCTCTTTTAGGCCTTTAGACATTATTTTCCTTACCCCAAGCCATTCTTTTTCTTTCTGAAATAGATACAATTATCCTGTCATTATTTATTTTTAAGTTTATTTATTTTGAGAGAGAGAGAGAGAGAGCGCACACAAGCAGGAGAGGAGCAGAGAGAGAGGAAGACAGGGGATCCCAAGCAGGCTCTGTGCAGTCAGCACAGAGCCTGACTCAGGCCTCGAACCTACGAACTGTGAGACCAAGACCTGAGCCAAAACCAAGAGTCAGTTGCTTAAGTGACTGAGCCACCCTGGCGTCCCATATCCTTTCATTATTTCTATACTACTTTTCAGTGTGTTACAATTTTATTGTGTCATTGTTCAAGTTGAAATATGCTAACTAGCCATGGTTCAGGAGAATAGATGGGTCATACCTGGAGCATCCCTCTGCGTAAGAACATTAGGAGTTATACTGGGCTCTAAGTCGTCACGACAGGCAATAAGAAATCAATTGGAGAAAATATGATTGGTAAGCCTGATGCTGAGCTCTAAAGGTTAGTGCCCATCAAAACATACATAATTCCTCTCAGCTTGCTCATTTTGAATTTATCAAATATGAG
Source organism: Felis catus (assembly GCF_018350175.1). Taxonomy (NCBI): domain Eukaryota; kingdom Metazoa; phylum Chordata; class Mammalia; order Carnivora; family Felidae; genus Felis; species Felis catus. The sequence continues at coordinate 60,998,067 of NC_058379.1, read as the reverse complement.
GAGGGAAAATTATTTTCAATCATTTAATTTTCGACTTATAAAAGCACTGGACATAGTGAGTTCTATGTACTCCCCCCACTGTCTCCATCGCCTTATCCAATTTGAGGAATGACTCATATGGTTAATTAAATTCAAATCCAGTTCATAGCATGTTCCAGTGTAACCTGTTTTAATAGAGTGATTCTGATTTTTCTTCAGAGAGGGGTTCCTGATACTGGTGGGGTGGAGAAGAAGAAAAATAAATTGATTGTTGCCATAAAGGGTTGGTACTGAAGACTGGATACAATCAGACAAACCTTCTCAGAGAATGAGTGACTTTAAACTACTTCATCACTAAAATATTAATGAATATAAATTGATTAGGCTGTGAACTTGGAAAGATAGAAAAGAATTTCTTTGAAGTAAAGAAAGGAGAAAAGGGGAATTAACAAAAAGTCAAAATTAATGAAATAGAGAATAAACATTTATTAATAGTATTGTATTTTAAAACGTTTTTAAATTAAATCATAAAGTATAAAACAATGGTTAATTTAATGGAAAAAAAAGGGGGAAAAGTAAACACACGCTACCCGCTATGCTGATAGGGGAATAAACTCAGACATACATTATTCAATATGGAGAACATTTTAATCAATAATATGCAAAACTTTAAAATCTATAATGAAAATGAATCATTTTGCAATGAAATATAACTGACCAAAATTAATCAAAGAAAACACAGAATCTCAACTAACTATTGCCATTTAAAATTTAAAAATTGTTTAAAGAGAGATGGAAGGGAAACAGGGAGGGAAGACATAAGGAGCTACTACTCCTTCCAGACAAAACAAACAAATAGATCCTGATGGGGCTCCTGGATGGCTCAGTCAGTTAAGTGTCTGACTTCGGCTCAAGTCATTATCTGGCACCTAGTTTGTGAGTTCAAGCCCCATGTCCGGCTCTCTGCTGACAGCTCAGAGCCTGGAGCCTGTTTCGGGTTCTGTGTCTCTCTTGCTCTCTGCCTCTCCCCCACTCATGCTCTGTCTCTCTCTTTCTCCCTCTCTCAAAAATAAATGAACATAAAAAATTTTTTTAAAAAGATCCTTAGAAAACATTCACTTCTGATTATTAACAGAAATGTCAAAAAGTTTAAACTTTAAAAGAGAAAAAGAATGCTTTGGTAAAAAAAGGTTTAACATATGCTACCCAAAAAATTGCATAGCAATGTAATTGATGAATATCAAGCAAATATTAAGCACATTTTAAAATTCTGCTGAGAAACATAGAAACACTTGAAAAAATGAAAAAAAAAAGTTATTTCATGTGCCTGGATTAGAAGCTTAGTATTTTAAGGGGTATAAGCTCCTTGAATTACATTATAAACTTTTAATATTAACAATTAAAAGAAAAAAACAAAGATCACTGTGGGCTTACTTATGGCCATGAAGTAACAACAGAGTCTGGAATTACATTTCCACCGTAAACAACCAGGAAACTGGATGAAATATGTAAAAAGCATTGTTTCATGTCTTGGACAATGGGAAAGCAAAATTGTGATCTATGAGAAAAGAATAACCAATCAAGTATGCCCAGAATTGGCTCAGTTTCCTAAGAGATAATTTCTATATTATCAGAGGGAGTTTTGCACAGTCAAGACCAATATACTGAAATCAATTGCATTTCAATCAGAATAAGTTATTGAAACTTAAATTACAAAAAAAAAACACCTAAGAATAAATTTAACAAAATATTTGCAAGATATGTACTGATGAGTACAAAACCCTGACAAAGCAAAGATTTGCATACATAAAATGACAGATATAGTATTTTCATGGATTATTAGCCATCTTTAAAATTTTTCCCAAAGTTATTCATACATTCGAAGTAATCCCAAATAAAACTCAACAGTATTTCTTTAGAAATTGACAAGCTGCTTTAGAATCATATGGAAATGATAATGGTCCAAAATAGCCAAAACAATATTGGAAAGGAACAAAATTGGTAATTTTGCCTTCTCTGAAGACTTAAATAAGTCAAGAGTAAATAAGACAATGTATTATCGAAGTAAGAACACATACATTTATCAAGGTAACGGAATAGAGACTCCAGAAATCCACCCACCATGTATGTATGAGTCCACACTCAATACATGATCAATTGATTTTCAATAAAAGTGCCAAAGTAATTTAAATAAGGAAGAGCATCTTTACAACAAAGAGTGCTAGGATTTCTGGATATACGTATGAAAACTAAGGAATCTCAAGCTTTATCTCCTCACATAAATGAAAGTTAAGTCAAAATAAATCTTAGTTCTTAAATGTAAAAACTACTATTATAAAACTTTTAGAAGAAAACAATAAACTGCTGTGTCCTTGTAGAAAGAAAGTATTTCTCACATAGAACTCAGAAAGAACTAATCATAAAATAAAAACATGATAAATTGACCTTTTTTCAAATTGAAAATTCTGCTCTTTCAAAGACATTATTAAGAAAATGAAAAGTTAAATCACAGACTAGGGGGAAATGTGTGCAACTCATATACATGACAAAGAACTAGTTCCCAGAAATATATTTTTAAAATCTTCTATAACCCCATACTAATGACACAAACCCAATTTTTTAAATGAGGAAGAGTTAAACAGACACTTCAGAAATAGATATTCAAATGGCCATAAGCAAATGAAATGACACTCAACAACATTAACCTTAAGGGAAATGCAAATAAAATTAATATAGACCTACACCCTTGTTAGAATGAGTAAAATTAAGACACACAAACACACACACACACACACACACACACACACACACACACACACTTCTGTGTTGGTGGGGATGTATAGTAACTACACCTCATATAATGCTGGTGAAAATGTAAAATGGTTTAACCAATTTTGAAAATAATTTTATGAATAGAGCAATTATACAACTAAGTAGAAAAGAAATAACAATGTGTCCTTATAAAGACTTATATATGTTTACTTAGAGAAGCTTTATTCCTAATGGCCCCAAATTGGAAACCCTAATATTGCCCACCAATATATGAGTGAATAAACAAATTGTGATATATCATGCAATGAAATAGAACTCAGATTGGTAGACGATCACGTGATCAATCTATAATCATGCCAAAGAATCCAGACACAAATGAGGTCATGCTGTATCATTCTATTTATGTGAAACTCTAGCAAAGACAAATTTATTCTGAAGTGATAGAAGGCAGAGCAGCAGTTGCCTGGGGCCAGAAGCGGATGGTTTGTAGTTAGCAAAGCAGTTGAAAATGCAAAAAATGAAGAGATGAGAGGTAACTAATAGTATGGGATACACAGTGATAGTGATTACAACAGGTTGAAAGTATGTATGAATGTATCAGAATGGAGAGGCCTTTCACTCCTGTCATTATAATTAATTGAATGAGTGTGTAAATCTTACAAATAATACTGTATGCACTTGACTTCAGAATTAGGTTTTGAGTTTTCTTGCATTATTCAGGGTAAAGCAAATTTGACAATGTTACAGGTACCTCAAAAAGTTTTAAAAAACTAGGGGATATACCCAGGGTGCATTTGTGCTTGCTGAAGAACAAATCCATAAAAATCAGGAATTAGTTGCACATGATAGTCAAACAGCATTAAAAAAAATTCTAGCTGTATAATGTGCCAATATTAAATTGATGCAATTCTTATTTTTACCTCTATTTAAACAGTTTTCTTACTCTGATACTATGGTGTATCAAAACATATTTCTATAACAAGTGAAATTCATATATCCCAGTTTTCCTTTAGGAAAGCTCACTTACCTTTTTAAATTTAGATATAGAGCTCCCTTTAATATTGGCAGTAGTATACACAATGTGAAAGAGGTCAAAACATTTTGAACCATGCAAACTTTCAGGAAGACTTGTCTTACAAACTTGCTGGGAGGGGATTGAGAAGGCAGATGACTAAAAAAGTACTGGGCTTCAAGGGGAAAGGAACTAAATTCCCAGTGTTATTATTCCTCTTTGGAAACCTGAATGCATTCTCATGGTCCTGGTTTTTGTAACTCAAGAAAGAATCATGGTGAAGAAAGCTGACAGGATGGTCAAGGTGACAGACAAAGAAAGAAAGAGATATTGACTTCAGAGTTTCAGGCAAACATCTGAGGTTTGCATCCTGGCCTTGTCTCTGATTTTTGAACATATCAGGCACACCCCAGCCTTGGGATCTTTGCACTGGCTGCTCCTGCTACCTGGAAAACTCTTCTCATGGGTTTACATTCTCACTTCCTTCCCATCTTCAACCAATTATCCACCTAGTCCAAAAAGCCTGGTCACGCTACCTAAAACTGCAGTCTGCACACCAGCATGCTCCCTCTTCCTCCAGAGCCCATACATACTTGCTATTTTCTGTTCCTGCCTTAGTTTCCCCTTAACATTTTTATGTGCTCTGGCATAATTAGATGAATAGACGGTAGAGAGATCGGTAGATAGGTAGGTAGGTGGGTAGGTAGATAGATAAATTTATATTTCAGCTTATTGTCTTTCTCCCCTTCAGAATAGCTTTTGAGGGCAGAGACTTGCATGTTTTGTCACTGCTCAATCCCAGCATCTAAAATGATGCATGGCATATAATGCTACTTAATAAACATTGATTGATTGACTGACTAACCAAATGAATTAATTAGTGATTGACTGAAGACTGGAAATTAGGAACAGGGCTTGAAGTCTGCAGCTGCTATATGGGGTGGGAAGAAAATATATGTGCCAGTGTCATGGATTACCCTACCCAGAGAACCCTTCTCTAACATTTTTAAAGTAGTATATATGGGGTTAGTAAAGAGTTTTTATTATACACTAGAACAAGGTCTATGTGAAAGTACCTTAATAAAATTTTAGATAAATCAATGAGGACAATGCATAATGGGCCAGAAATGAGTATTTTTCATAAAGCTAATCTCTGAATTGTCACCATGATAGATATTCCTGTAACTCTAAAACAACATCTGATACTACTGATGGAAGCCAATTCTTGGGCTAAATGAAGCATGATGCCCCACTGTGACAAATCCACTTAATCTATTTATTCAACAACATTGATTGACTACTTTTAATAAATAGCATTCCTAGGCAACAGTAGGAGTTACTGTATCAAGAGGTGCTTCTGAAGTGACCTGCATATTCTGAGTTCCAAAATTTGACTTTAGTTCTCAGCAGGTCCTCCTTGGAGTAAACATTTAGCCTCTTGAGATCTTAAGGGTTTGTGAAAACAAAATAAATATAATACAAATCATAACTTAAACTGGAGTCCACAGTCACAAGGAAGATAACATGAATGGACCCTCATCTGTTTTTATCACATTGATGCTACGTCATTCTCAGATACTGTCTTTTATCCCACTAGATTGACATTACACAGAAGTTTGAGTTTGAAAGGTCACTGCCTTATGGCTTTTATGCTGCTTGCTGTGAAGTCTCTGCTGATCTTTAAGTGTCCAAAGTTGAAAAATAAAATAAACTTTGTCAACAGTCGTGGCATAACTTTAACTAATATCCTATTTGTATTTCTTGCTGGATAAATCTTTACTATTAAAAAAGAAAGAAAAAAGAGAAAAGAAATATGAGTAGGTACTCTGTCCTTTAATGTATGTTACAGAATGTCTGCAATACTTAGAAATAATCACGGAAACGGTTTCCTTTTTTAAAGTTTGAGAGATTATAGGAAACACATCTATTTAATATACAACTAATTTTTTCGAGGACACTATGAACTAAAGTTCCTGGCACAGGGCAAAATCATTTCACCAGTAACACACATTTCATGTGTTTATTTTCATAGAACATCTACCTCCACATTCCAGCTTTTTGTTTATAGTACATGATATGCAAGGTAGATAGGCTGCTGAGGCTAAGGAAAAGATGAGTGATACATTGTTTCATGCAAAGAGTGTGGGTTTCTTATAACTTGGGAGAATCTAGGCTGTCAAGACACCTGTGGAAAAAGTTATTTGTGAGGGCTCCTGGGTGGCTCAGTTGGTTAAGCTGCTGACTCTTGGTTTTGGCTCAGGCCATGATCTCATTGTTTGTGAGTTCGGGGCCCTGCATCAGGCTCCTCACTGAAAGTGCAGAGTTGGCTGGGGATTCTCTCTCTGTCCCTCCCCTGTTCATTCTCATTCTCTCTCTCTCTCTCTCTCTCTCTCTCTCTCTCTCAAAATAAATAAACTGAAAAAGTTATTTGTAAGGACATATTTAAAATATAAGATTTGAAGAAAGAAAGAAAAAGAAAGAAAGAAAGAAAGAAAGAAAGAAAGAAAGAAAGAAAGAAAGAAAGAAAAAGAAAAAAGAAAGAAAGAGAGAAAGAAAAAGAAAATAACCCTTTCTGGAACCAACAAATGCCCATGCCTTGAAAGAGATCCTGGCTCTGGTTAGCTAAAACAATATAGTTGAACAAATAACTATACTTGATATAGAGGATGATATTAAGAAACACTTTGGTAGATACCAGGTTAATGACATAAACATTTTGACATATCCACTTTGAAACTTTTGCTTAGGGAAGCAACATACTAGATTCCTCTAGAAAAGAGGAAAAGCCTGTCTCAACACTGATGTGAGTTATTGTTTTTTACTACATATGTACGTATATGGAACAATGTAAAGTGTTAGTCTCATATATTTAAAATTATGTAATTGACATCATACAGCTCCTTCTACAACTTTTTTCAATTTTATGTTTTTGAAATGTATCATTTCATATATGTACCTCCATCATTTTATATGTATATCTATCAAGAATTCCATTGCAAGAATATATCACAATTTATTTATCCCTTCTCCTGTTTATAGACATTTAGGTAGTTTCAATTTTTTCTCTGGGCTGCAATAATCACTCACGTACATTCTTCACCAAGTCATGAGTTACGGTTTCTCTGGAGTATATGCTTGTGAGTGGAATTACTTGGTCTTAGAGGATGAAGCCTTTAAATTTATTATAAATTAACAAACTGCCCTTGTAAGTTGTACCGATTTATATCACAATCAATGCACTGAAAGAGTCCTTGCCATAGTCAGACCTTCTCCTAGGTGGGGAGGTACATTCTGAGAGTCATTGGAATTTCTGGGGAAGTTTTGGGTGTCATAATGATTTGAAAGTGCTATTGGCATTAACTGGGCAAGAGTGGGGTGGGGAGAAGGGGTCAGGAATGTGTGATGACTAACAATGCAGGTGACAGACTCATGACAAGAATTGTCCTGCTCCTCAAAGACCTTTGAAAATGTAACTGGACATTTATGAAGATCAGCAAAACAGAACAAAACAAAACAAAAATCCAAACTTGTGTGTAACTATCAGAGCTATAAATTAGCTTCATATAAGTCCAAAGAATTTTTTGCTTAGTTTTAACTTATGTTGAATTTTCAGTGACCAGAATCACTGTATAAATTGTACAAAGGTATACTGGGTTGTTGTTTCTTTTGTTTGGTTTGGTTTGGTTTGGTTTTGCTGGGAGATCCTGAATGTATAAAAATTGGTACTTAAAAAGCTTTACAAGGCACATTACTAATGACAACAATTCCCATGATCAGGAAATTCTCTACTAAAAAAGCCAGGTTTTGTTCTATACTCTTCGCTGTCCTTTTCACCATGATATTGGTGCAAATGCCTAACATTATGCTGTCATGCCCAAGTATTTATGTATTAAACTATATAATTATATTGTACACTACTTCCTTTAGTCCTTCTTTCATATTTTATAATATTGTATATTATGATACTATTATATATTATTGGGTTTTTCAAAGTATATGTATAGGTAGGTAATATTACCTATGAGTTTTATAGTAGGCTAGTAAATGAGACATTATGCCCAACATATGGTATTGGCAGATATTTTAGGTTTTGTCAGTCAGATGCAGGTAAAATATTTTATTTTTCATTTTCCCTATAATATTTAGGTTGAACACCTTTTCATATCCTTAAGGAGCTACTTTTTGTCTTTTACGTATCCTATTCATAACCTTTGAATTTTTTGTATTTTCCATACTGATTTGCTAGATTTTTTAAAGATTTTATTTTATTTATTTAAAAAAATTTTTTCGATGTTTATTTATTTTTGAAGAGAGAGGGTGGGTGAGGGGTAGGTAGAGAGAGAGAGGGAGACAGAGAATCCGAAGCAGGCTCTGTGCTGTCAGAATGACAGAACAACAGAAGCACTTTAAGCAGGAGATCATGACCTGAGCTGAAGTCGGATCCTCAACCCCCCAGGGAGCCCTAAAATATTTTATTTTTAAGTAATCACTACACCTAAGGTGGGGCTCGAACTTGAGACCTCATGATCAAGAGTCACATGCTCTACTGACTGAGCCAGCCAGGTGCCCTGCTGATCCTTAATATATACTATACAATAAGCATTTGTCACTTGGATGCGTTATAAATATTTTCTTGCCATGTGTTGTCCTTTAACTTTGCTTATTATACCTTTTCTATAGAGAAGTTTAAATTTTACTGTATTATAACTTAGCATGTTTACACTATTCTGAGACTGTTACACAAAATTAATGCTATCTGGGATAAATCTTTTTTTTCCCCCGGGAATTTATAATATATCTGTATATCTTTGGTTTTTCATTTGTTTTTTCTCTTTTGGAGGAAATGCTGATTTTGTGTGGGAAGTTTTGTGTTCTTTCTCCTTTTCCCCATTCTCCCTTTTCTTACCTGTTTTTGTCTCATGATTTTGGCTTTGCCCCCTGCTGACTGAACCTCAGTCCTTACAGTTGTGGGTCAGGTGTCTTTCCTGCTGAACTACCCAGGATTTTGCACTTCCTGTCATCCAGCCAGCTATAGTGTGTTGCCGTTTCTGATCATATAGCTTTGACCTTTTCTTCATTCTTCCCTAGATTCTTAAGTTTCTGCTTTTTCAAGCCATCTCAGAGTAGACTCAGAGTAGACCACTGAGCTGCAGGTGGCTTTAAGCAGATGATCCATTACTGAATATCATTGCCATTATCTGTTCACAGTCTTGGAACCAGCAGGCCTGACACCATAGCTGTGCTCACTGTTCTCTGCATCTGTTCCATTTCTGGTCCATGAAAGTATATCATCTGGTTTTTGAGCCTGCTTAAAGTGCTTCTGTTGTTGCCATTGCTGTTTACTCTTTTACATGATCATGCTGTGTATTTGAACCATGAGCTTCACCTCAAGTTGCAAACTTACACCCTCTAGTAGAATTTGCATACACATTTTGAGAAATAGGAAGTGGATTGAGCATTTGGTAAATGCCACACATTAATATGTACGTATACTATACCTGTGATGAGGAAGCGAGATCCCAGGCTTATGAACAAGCATAACTCCATCCCTTCCTGAGGCAAGACTGTAATTTCTTAATAACAACCCAAGGTTTCAAGTTAATGGAGCTGCCACAGAGGCAGTGAGTATAACTGAGACCCCCTAAGTGTTTATGTGCTCTTGTCTTACCTATTTATTTTCATTTGTGAGTCTAGGTTGAGAGTGATAATTGTTTAATTGTGCATATTGGCTTTTTCATTTTTTAAATTTAACATTTCACAATGTTTTTAATCTAAAAGAATGCTTCATGCTGTGATAATCAACATGATAAAATGTAAAAATAAATAAATAGCCCACATTTAAGAGATTCCTCTTATCTACCAACAAGCCCTATCTGCGGAATGTAAACTTAATTGCAATATATTTCCTTAATGGTCTCCTTTAATTGGTTACCCTGCTATGGTATCTTTGGAAAGTTGAAGTTCTGTAACAAAGCATTAGTGGTTAGTTCTCACGGAGAAGCTTATAATGATCGTAGCACATCAAAATAACATTTCTTCAACATTTAGACATTTAACAATATTTGTTCTTCCAGTCCATGAGCATGGAATGTCTTCCCAATTCTTTGTGTCATCTCCAATTTCTTTCATCTGTGTTTTATAGTTTGTAGAGGTCTTTTACCACTTTGGTTAGGTTTACTCATAAGTATCTTATTATTTTGGTGCCAGTTCTTCAATATCTAACCATTAAGTGAAAATGAATATACTTTGATTTTCCTCAGGTTGAATTTGTTTTTACAATGATATTAAAATTTATAGCAAAAAGAACATGGCTGAAGCAGACTGAAGCTATTTAAAAATGTCATAAAAAACAGAAGACTTTGCCTAGAATTTTACCCTCTTTCAATTTTCTTTGATCAGGTGGGGCTTTGGAACTGCAAACTCTTTGGGGCACCTGGGTGACTGAGCTGGCTGAGAGTCTGAATCTTGGCCCAGGTCATGATCTCGCGGTTTGTGAGTTTGAGGCCCACATCAGACTCTGCACTGTCAACCTGTTTGGGAATCTCTCCCTCCTTCTCTCTCTGCCCCTCTCCAGCTTGTGCTTTCTCTCTCAAAATAAATAAATGAACATCTTTTTAAAGAAAAAACTGCAAACTCTTTGAAGACAGAATGTATCAGTTATCTATAATGCACATTCAACCTAGTGCTCAACTCACAGGGGTCAGGAAACGCTTGCCCAAATAAATGACGAAATTAGCATAGCATCCTCTTCTGCTTGGCTCAGAGACAGACCTATATGGCATCACTTTCTTTGTTTCTTCAACATTTTTTAAAGTTTATTTATTAATTTTGTGAGAGAGAGAAAAGCAGCGGAGGGGCAGAGAGAGAGGGAAAACAGAGAATCCCAAGTAGGTTCTACTCTGCCAGCCCAGAGCAACATGCAGGCCTTGAACCCAGGAGCCTTGAGATGGAGATCTGAGCCAAAACCAAGAGTTAGAAGCTCAACCAACTGAGCCACTCAGGTGCCCCTGTTCCTTCAACTTCTTAAACATTATAATATTCCAAAAATAAAATGATCTGATGGACCTCTAGAAATTAAGCATTAAAAAATAATAATTTGAATATTTTTTTTAATTTTTTTCAACGTTTTTTATTTATTTTTGGGACAGAGACAGACAGAGCATGAACGGGGGAGGGGCAGAGAGAGAGGGAGACACAGAATCGGAAACAGGCTCCAGGCTCTGAGCCATCAGCCCAGAGCCTGACGCGGGGCTCGAACCCACGAACCGCGAGATCGTGACCTGGCTGAAGTCGGACGCTTAACCGACTGCGCCACCCAGGCGCCCAATAATTTGAATATTTAAATCACATGTGATTTCAGTCAAGTTAATTTTTATAGAAATCACCTTTGTACTCCCTTCTCAATACATTCTCCACCATTGCCTAGAGAACTTCCTATGCTAACGTATTCATAAGCCATAAATTGTTTGCTTTAAGCACTATTCTGCAACTTTCTTTTTTCACCCAACATTAAAATTTTCAAAGTAAATCTGTATTTACAGTACATGTTCATTCATTTATCAACACGTGAAAAAATATTTTTATTTATTTTTTTAGTAATCTCTACCTACACCCAATGTGGGGCTCAAACTCAAGCCCAAGATCAGGAGTCAGATGTTCTTCTGACTGAGCCAGCCAGGTGCTACTTAATATGTGAAAATTTTAAATTCTTCTCTCAATGACATTTTCAAGCTTTTGGTATTGCAAAGACATTTACTTTTCTCGTGTCGTGGAAACTGGAAGCACTATGCCAACAGTGTGTGATAACTCTTGACTTTCATATCCTTTATAGCCCTTTGCACAGTTGTGCTTCTAAAGGTCAGTGACTAAATTTGTGCACAAAGTCAAGTCCATCCCAATTTATGATTGATAAAGCCTGTTTTTGTATCTTTTTCTTTTCTTTTTAAATTTCTAAACATGTCTGCCTTTGTTTTGTATCAAGTGTCATCTTAGATTTCATAATCATTGAGATAACTGAGCATGCATTTGGATGGTGTGGTGGTAGTTCTATTTAACTATTTTTGTCATCATTAAGTGTTTTTTCCTAGATCAATGAATTCTAGTTCTTTTTCTCCTAACCACATCTTTCTGTCTTCTTTTAGGAGTCATCTCCAAATACCAAATAAGGAATATGTTTTCTTTTTGAGTCATCTTGATGGGTGATTAAGCTGTTTATCAACATTTAGCAATATTGCTTTTTTGTTGACTTTTTTTGTTTGTTTGTTTTTGATAGCCAACTGGTGACTGGAACACATGGTCCCTCACTAATTTGATGAAATCTAAAGTCTTTTTTTTGAGATCTTGATGAAATATGCTAAATTTGACAGAATCTGACATCTTTTGAGAACATGGTAACATATGCTAAATATGTTCTGTTTTTATACACAGGTGGAGATGACATCTTAAACAATCAGCTCCTTGCTCTCAACTCCATGAAATAATTTAGTTGAAGCTATGGTGTAAATCCCACTGAAAGCAACATCCAATACAAGGAGTTGCACTGTAGCAAGAAGAGTGTTTTTGAGATTGAATCCATGTACACCTTTCCCACAAAGGAGCTCCCCTCCTTTTCATCTACATCTTTATTCCTTCAAGTTATTTTCTTCCTTTTCTCCTGGTAAAGGAGAAAAAGAAGGAAAGTATTCTTCCACAAACCATGTGCCAAAATTAATTATTACTTCTCATTTTCTGCTGATGTGTAGGTGTCTTATATCCACAGTCTTAAAAATTAGGGGAAAAATCTCTTCCCCAGACTAATTAAACTATCACAGGTAGTCTTCCGTATTTCCGTTCACATTGTTATAATGATCAGAATATGGGTATGAAAGATTGAGGGGAGAGGTGGTTTCTCCCTTGTTAGTGAAATGCTCTCTGTTAGTTGCTGATGGCAGATTCATAATTATGTGACTGGGAGGATTAAAGGTTAGTGGCCATATGAACAGAAAGTAACTGCAATGATGAAATAAACTGATGTCTGCTAAACTTCATGATAACTGGTTCAGAACAGAAAAATCTAGTCAGTAGACATCTGCTTGTTGCCAGTTGCCAAAGTGGACAGATTCCATCTTTTGACCAAAATGCATCTAGTCAATATTATTTCAAAACAGCCTGTCAATTAAATAAAACAATACTGAAAAGACTACATCAAATCTTTTGCTAGACTGAATTTACTTGAGCTCAATAAAAATATCCTTTCATTTTCTCTTTCATCCCATAAATGTTTACTGAGAGCTAACCTGCTAAATTCACACTCAGTAATGAACAAGACAGATGAGCTTCTGCACACACATAGCTTTTGTTCTAGAAGCTGAAGAGATAATGTGGAATATCACCTGTTAGAGTTTTAAACTAAAGGTTGTACAATGGCTGACTTTTAAAAATTGAGTAATTCTTAGTTTTTTTTATTTTTTTTATTATTTTTTTTATTATTTAAAAAAAAATTTTTTTTTCAACGTTTATTTATTTTTGGGACAGAGAGAGACAGAGCATAAACGGGGTAGGGGCAGAGAGAGAGGGAGACACAGAATCGGAAACAGGCTCCAGGCTCTGAGCCATCAGCCCAGAGCCTGACGCAGGGCTCGAACTCACAGACCGCGAGATCATGACCTGGCTGAAGTCGGACGCTTAACCGACTGCGCCACCCAGGCGCCCCGAGTAATTCTTAGTTTAAGAAGGGTAATACAGAACTTATTTAAAGCATCTATAAATATATTGTCTTGTTAGTCTCAGCTTACTTTGGCTGCAACACGTTAACCCTGTAGACCCGACATGTGGAACCCAAACCAGCAGCATCAACAGCACATGGAGACCAGTTAGAAATACAGATTCTTGAGCCTCACCCCAAACCTACTATATCAGAAATTTGGATTCCAATGCAGGCTAAAGTTAGAGGAACAATTAGTGTATATCAAAGTCACCTGCAGATTTACCGTGTTACAGACCATTGAACCTCACACCCAGAGGTTCAGATTCAGTAGGACTACAGTGGAGTTTGATAATTTACATTTTTAACAAGTTTCTTGGTGATGCTGAGCTGGTGGTATGAGGACCACACCTGAAGAACAACGAGCTTATTGGATGTGCATCCTGGATGAACATTACATGAAAATTATCTGGGGCGCCTGGGTGGCTCAGTCGGTTGAGCATCCAGCTTTGGCTCAGGTCATGATCTTTCAGTCTGTGAGTTTGAGCCCCGCGTCGGGCTCTGTGCTGAGAGCTTGGAGCCTGGAGCCTGCTTCGGATTCTGTGTCTCCCTCTCTCTCTGCCCCTCCCCCACTCATGCTCTGTCTCTCTCTGTCTCAAAAATAAATAAAAACGTTTAAAAATTTTTTAAAAAATTATCCGCAAGCATCTAAAACCACCAGTGTTTGGACTCTACCCCAGAACAATTAAAGCAGAATCTCTGCATGTGTGCCCAGACTTTGCATTTAAAAAATGCATTCCATGTAATTCTGATGTATATCCAAGGTTAAGGAAGCATGCTTTAAGAAAATCATTCCATCTCCCTGTGCTACCCTTTAACACACAAGTAGAATGCTATCCTTCCTAAAAACCACTGGGAATTTGAAGCAGAACTTATTTTAAGTTGTTTCTACATAATGCTCCCCCGAAAGCAATAGTAAAATGAAAAAAAAAATCAATGAAACATATTATCTAGCATTATCTAGGTCAAAATAATATATTAAAACCCTAGGTATTCTGCAGAATTCAACTTAATAAGCAACTCTCAACTATATTGAAACTTTTTCCAACTGGGACATATGTGTAAATACAACTCTTAACAGTTTTCATTTTTTAGGAAGACATGAATATGGGTCGTGTCATAAACCTTAATCACAGTCTTAGATCTTGGGTTGTGGTGCAGTAGAAATACAAAAAATATTTACTTTACTGATGTACTGGAATAAATGATAAATCCCTTACCTGGCACTGAGGCCATTACTTCTACTAGTCAAGATGAAGTTTGTAACCTGTTCTTGGAGTGAGGAGCAAATGGCAATTTATCTAGGGGAGGTAATTCTCATGGTGTCCGGGAGAATGTGGCCTCTCTTATCAGGATCTTCTGTTCTGAGGGGAGCTACTGGGCCTTGGGAGTCTCTTTGTTTACTATCTTAGTCCTTTTCCATTACAATAAGCATCAGGCCTGTAAGTTATTCTGTTCCCCAGACTAGTCTCCTGTGGCTTTAAAGCCCTCCAAATGCCACAAGTTCTCAATACCCCCACCTCCCAACTCCCCTGCAGAATTTTTAAGTGACAAGAAGCTGGAAAAATACAGATGGCATAATTATATATTTTGCAGTTGATTAATCACCACAAAACATTAATCACATTTTGTATAACAATACATAATCAAATTCTTTATAGTAGAAATTAAGTTTCTTTCGGATAGAGAATGGATTCCTTTAGGATATTGACAGGGTTTTTCAGCATCTGTTTGGCTCCCATTCCACATCTGCATTTGATTTTTGTCTGCTTTAGGGCTTAGTAAAGTGTGGCTTAAAGGTTGTTTTATGACTATAAATGTACGTGCTAATAGAAGAATTTGTTGAAAAGAAAATATTTGCACAAGTTAGATACCATAAATATATTTTTTCCAGGCTATAACATGTTTCTTTAGTGAAAACCATTGGATTTTGTTTTCCTAAAGAGTAATCCCACCGAAATCAAATATAAATTATACACTTTTTTTTTCTTAATAGCTACTGAGATAAATTCTTAATCTTGTAATTAGCTTTATATTATTATAAGATAAAATCCATGTGTAACTTTTAGAAATTATGTTTTTATAGTATAAGTGCCTAATTTCTTGATTATTGTAAAATAATTGTACAGATTGTATGTTATCAATTTGTGTGTGCATTAGGTGTTCATAATCATTTGCCAAATAACTATAAATGTATACACATCACATATATTATACACAAGCATATACAAACTTAAAGTTGTCACATTCCTTTACCATTTGGAAATTACAAACTAAAATTATCACACCTTTTAGTAATTTCTGTCACTCAAAAATGGTTGTGTATATCCATCTGTATTTATATCTTTATTATGTACCCAGAAAAAATTACAGAACAAAGATATACATCCTCTCCTTTCATGTGTTTAATCAGAAGAACATAAGCAAATGAAGCAAGGAAATTTTCCAAAGCAACATATAATCAATAATATAATAATTTCATATGTACCTTATCAAGTGTGTGTGTGTGTGTGTGTGTGTGTGTGTGTGTGTTTGTATGTGTGTGTGTGTGTGTGAGAGAGATGCTACTTTTATTACACTGTGATTACATGGCCGGCCTGTAGAACTCAAATAGAAATTCACATGATCAAGTTATTCTAGCGTAATATTGAAACTCATACACATCTGTTACAGCATAGGTACACATGTGTGAATATTAATTTATCTCTATAAGTACTACTAAAGAAAAAGTATAAGGGAAACATAAATTTAGTTTGGATTATTTGGATTAGAGAAAGGAATCATGCCATGTAATCTGATAACCAGAAACTCAACTAAAGTATGCTAATAACAATTGGGAAGAATGGTCCCATGGAAAGAAGAGGATAGAAGAGAAAAGAAGATGAAATTCGTAGAGAAAGAGCGAGAAGATAAACCTTACCCAAGCAGAGGAGCCATGTTGAAGAATGGTTTAAAAAAGCATGATTATACATTTTTCTAATACATGACATTTGTATCAATTTTGTTTAAAATTACCTTAACCACTGAAACTTGGTTACCAAATGCTGCCCCTGGAATGGTTAATACTACATGTCAATTTTCATCCCCCCGATTTGGGTTTCCTGGCAGTGTGTTATCTATGAAAGGCTGTTGGAGAAACTGGCATGTCCCCTTCTTTACCTGCAGGTACATATGGCCTCCCAGACCCCAGGAGCCTGCAGCCTGCATTTCCAAGAGGCCACTGCAGAGACTTCCACAGCACCTCTGTTTGTCTAATGACATGGGCACCAGATTCCACACTTATTTCACATTCAGCAGTACAGCTCTGCACACAGAAAGGTAAGCAGTGCAGGCTTGATAAGCTTGCCTTTTGAACAAATAATTTGTCAGTCTGTGTTGGGAACTGGGATGTTACTAGTTCTGTGAAGCACTTTTAGTGCTGTGAAAAGTGGTATACAAATAAAATGATTGATGTCCTGTCAATAGGAACTTCAGGAAGAGGATCAAACAGAGCAGTTTCTTTTGAAGTACGGATGGATGTGGGGGGAAAGGTGTTAGATTTTACTTTTCTATCTATCATAAACCCCAAAGCATCATTCCAGCAAGAAAAGAACCTGGTATCTGAACAAGGCAGAACACAATTTCTTAGCAGTAGACACATCCCAGTGAAAAATACAAAAGCTGGATTTGTAAAAATCCATTCACAAGGATTTTATTGTAAATTTTTCCCATCACTGGAATGATGTTGGCTGGAGAGCTTATATATCTTCAGGCTTTTTTCTTTTTGCCTCCATTTTTCATAGGCTTTTAAACTTTCCTTTAAAATGGCCAGATTACCATTTCTAAGAACATTTAGATGTGAAAATACCAATAAGATAATTTAGGAAATTGCTGGATATAAAATAAATATATGCAATAAATTGCATTTCTGTAGAATAGGTATATTAAAAATATAAAATAGAAAAAAAACCTATATGACCAAAACTGAAATAATTATGATTCTTTTAAAAATACAGAATTTGTAAGACCCTTCCCTTATGAAAATATATATAGAGAGATCTTTATTAGAAGATATTAGAAAATATTTAAATAAATGGAGTCATATACAATGCTTATAGATAAGAGGATGCAATTGTTGAAAAATGTAATTTCAACCAAATATATTATAGCTTAAACATAATTATGATAAAAATTCTCACTGGGCTTTTTTTTTTTTTTAATAACAAGTTGATTCTAAAACAGATATGCAAGAGCAAAGTATAAGAATAAACAACATACAGTACATTTCAGACATCAAGAATGGTCAAGACATTACCAAATATCAAGAATTATTGTAAAGTTATAGTAATTAGTCTAGAGGGTCAATGGAAGTGAGATACTGAAGAGAGAAAAAACACTGTAAAGTTAGAAACAGACCCAGGCCTAGGGGGAAGTTGGTAATGACCAGGTACACTGTTGAGTAGTAGGGGAAAACACATCTTCAATAATGTTTTCCACAACAATCACTTGTTCATAAAAAAAATGTATTTGAATCTCTACCTCACACTATTCATAGGAATCACTGAGCTAGGTTAAAAATGTAAATGTAAATGTCTAAGTTATAAAGACAAAATTACAAAATAATATAAAAAGATATTGTAAAGACCTTGGCATAAAAAATAATTTCTGAAACAAGACTTAATAAATGCAACCCATGAAAGATAAATAAATATAAATATCTGAAAATTAACATTTCAATCCTCCAAAAGGTGATTAAGCAAATAAAGACATACTGCAAACTAGAGGAAGATATTGTATACACATATAACTAGTGAAGATTAGATATATAATATGTAAAGAGCTCCTTTTAATAAGAAGATGATTTTAGGAGTTTTTCTTTGCTTGTTTGTTTAGAGAAGAAGGTTTTTGCAACACACACACACACACACACACACACACACACACACACACTATGGCCAAATAATTGGCATTTCTCAGAAGAGGAAGGAGAGATATTGCATAATCATATGAAGAGACCCTCAATTTGTCAATAATCAGCACACTGAAATGTAAAATCTCTGTTGAGGTGTATTATATGCCCAACACACTGGTAGAAAATCAGAATTCAGTAATCACAGGGTCTATCCATCAGGAAGAGCTAACAATTATAAATGTCTATGCGCCAAATACAGGAGCCCCCAAATATATAAAACAATTACTCACAAACATAAGCAACCTTATGGATAAGAATGTGGTAATTGCAGGGGACTTTAACACTCCACTTACAGAAATGGATAGATCATCTAGACACGGTCAATAAAGAAACAAGGGCCCTGAATGACACATTGGATTGGATGGACTTGACAGATATATTTAGAACTCTGCATCCCAAAACAACAGAATATACTTTCTTCTTGAGTGCACATGGAACATTCTCCAAGATAGAGCACATACTGGGTCACAAAACAGCCCTTCATAAGTATAAAGAATTGAAATCATACCATGCATACTTTCAGACCAAAATGCTATGAAGCTTGAAATCAACCACAGGAAAAAGTCTGGAAAACCTCCAAAAACATGGAGGTTAAAGAACACGCTACTAAAGAATGAATGGGTCAACCAGGCATTTAGAGAAGAAATTAAAAAATATATGGAAACAAATGAAAATGAAAATACAACAATCCAAACGCTTTGGGATGCAGCGAAGGCAGTCCCGAGAGGAAAATACATTGCAATCCAGGCCTATCTCAAGAAACAAGAAAAATTCCAAATACAAAATCTAACAGCACACCTAAAGGAAACAGAAGCACAACAGCAAAGACAGCCTAAACCCAGCAAAAGAAGAGAAATAACAAAGATCAGAGCAGAAATAAACAATATAGAATCTAAAAATCTGTAGAGCAGATCAACGAAACCAAGAGTTGGTTTTTTGAAAAAATAAACAAAATGGATAAACCTCTAGCCAGGCTTCTCAAAAAGAAAAGGGAGATGACCCAAATAGATAAAATCATAAATGAAAATGGAATTATTACAACGAATCCCTCAGAGATACAAGCAATTATCAGGGAATACTATGAAAAATTATATGCCAACAAACTGGGCAACCTGGAAGAAAGGGACAAATTCCTAAACACCCACACGCTTCCAAAACTCAATCAGGAGGAAATAGAAAGCTTGAACAGACCCATAACCAGCGAAGAAATTGAATCGGTTATCAAAAATCTCCCAACAAATAAGAGTCCAGGACCAGATGGCTTCCCAGGGGGGTTCTACCAGACGTTTAAAGCAGTGATAATACCTATCCTTCTCAAGCTATTCCAAAAAGTAGAAAGGGAAGGACAACTTCCAGACTCATTCTATGAAGCCAGTATTACTTTGATTCCTAAACCAGACAGAGACCCAGTAAAAAAAGAGAACTACAGGCCAATATCCCTGATAAATATGGATGCAAAAATTCTCAATAAGATACTAGCAAATCGAATTCAACAGCATATAAAAAGAATTATTCACCATGATGAAGTGGGATTCATTCCTGGGATACAGGGCTGGTTCAACATTCGCAAATCAATCAATGTGATACATCACATTAATAAAAGAAAAGATAAGAACCATATGATCCTGTCAATCGATGCAGAAAAGGGCTTTGACAAAATTCAGCAACCTTTTATTAAGATAAAAACCCTCAAGAAAGTCGGGATAGAAGGAACATACATAAAGATCATAAAAGCCATTTATGAAAAGCCCACAGCTAACATCATCCTCAATGGGGAAAAACTGAGAGCTTTTTGCCTGAGATCAGGAACACGACAGGGATGTCCACTCTCACCACTGTTGTTTAACATAGTGTTGGAAGTTCTAGCATCAGCAATCAGACAACAAAAGGAAATCAAAGGCATCAAAATTGGCAAAGATGAAGTTAAGCCTTCACTTTTTGCATATGACATGATATTATACATGGAAAATCCGATAGACTCCACCAGAAGTCTGCTAGAACTGATACATGAATTCAGCAAAGTCGCAGGATACAAAATCAACTTACAGAAATCAGTTGCATTCTTATACACTAACAATGAAGCAACAGAAAGACAAATAAAGAAACTGATCCCATTCACAATTGCACCAAGAAGCATAAAATACCTAGGAATAAATCTAACCAAAGATGTAAAGGATCTGTATGCTGAAAACTATAGAAAGCTTATGAAGGAAATTGAAGAAATAAAGAAATGGAAAAACATTCCATGCTCATGGATTGGAAGAATAAATATTGTCAAAACGTCAATACTACCCAAAGCTATCTACACATTCAATGCAATCCCAATCAAAATTGCACCAGCATTCTTCTCGAAACTAGAACAAGCAATCCTAAAATTCACATGGAACCACAAAAGGCCCCAAATAGCCAAAGTAACTTTGAAGAAGAAGACCAAAGCAGGAGGCATCACAATCCCAGACTTTAGCCTCTACTACAAAGCTGTCATCATCAAGGCAGCATGGTATTGGCACAAAAACAGATACATAGACCAATAGAATAGAATAGAAACCCCAGAACTAGACCCACAAACGTATGGCCAACTAATCTTTGACAAAGCAGGAAAGAATATCCAATGGAAAAAAAGGCAGTCTCTTTAACAAATGGTGCTGGGAGAACTGGACAGCAACATGCAGAAGATTGAAACTAGACCACTTTCTCACACCATTCACAAAAATAAACTCAAAATGGATAAAGGACCTGAATGTGAGACAGGAAACCATCAAAACCCTAGAGGAGAAAGCAGGAAAAGACCTCTCTGACCTCAGCCGTAGCAATTTCTTACTTGACACATCCCCAAAGGCAAGGGAATTAAAAGCAAAAATGAACTTCTGGGACCTTATGAAGATAAAAAGCTTCTGTACAGCAAAGGAAACAACCAACAAAACTAAAAGGCAACCAACGGAATAGGAAAAGATATTTGCAAATGACATATTGGACAAAGGGCTAGTATCCAAAATCTATAAAGAGCTCACCAAACTCCACACCCGAAAAACAAATAGCCCAGTGAAGAAATGGGCAGAAAACATGAATAGACACTTCTCTAAAGAAGACCTCTGGATGGCCAACAGGCACATGAAAAGATGCTCAACGTCGCTCCTTATCAGGGAAATACAAATCAAAACCACACTCAGATATCACCTCATGCCAGTCAGAGTGGCCAAAATGAACAAATCAGGAGACTATAGATGCTGGAGAGGATGTGGAGAAACGGGAACCCTCCTGCACTGTTGGTGGGAATGCAAATTGGTGCAGCCACTCTGGAAAACAGTGTGGAGGTTCCTCAAAAAATTAAAAATAGACCTACTCTATGACCCAGCAATAGCACTGCTAGGAATTTACCCAAGGGATACAGGAGTGATGATGCATAGGGGCACTTGTACCCCAATGTTTATAGCAGCACTCTCAACAATAGCCAAATTATGGAAAGAACCTAAATGTCCATCAACTAATGAATGGATAAAGAATTGTGGTTTATATACACAATGGAGTACTACGTTACAATGAGAAAGAATGAAATATAGCCCTTTGTAGCAACATGGATGGAACTGGAGAGTGTGATGCTAAGTGAAATAAGCAAACGGAGAAAGACAGATACCATATGGTTTCACTCTTAGGTGGATCCTGAGAAACATAGCAGAAACCCATGGGGGAGGGGAAGGAAAAAAAAAAAGAGGTTAGAGTGGGAGAGAGCCAAAGCATAAGAGACTCTTAAAAACTGAGAACAAACTGAGGGCTGATGGGGGTGGGAGGGAGGGGAGGGTGGGTGGTGGGTATTGAGGAGGGCACCTTTGGGGATGAGCACTGGGTGTTGTATGGGAACCAATTTGACAATAAACTTCATATATTGAAAAAATAAAATAAAATAAAATAAAATAAAATAAAATAAAATAAAATAAAATAAAATAAAATATAAAATAAAATAAAATAAACTTTTGCTGGATGAATGGAACCTGGAAAAAAAATCAGAACTCAGGCAACTGACTTTTACATATTGCTGGTGGGAGTGAATATTGATACAATAACTTTGGCAAATATTTGGTATTTTCTATTATAAGATGATCCTCACACTTTGAGACCTAGCCATGCCATTCTTAGTTATGTATCCTAGAAAAGTTCTTATGCATGTGCACTTAGGGACATCCACAAAAATATATATAGCAGCAATGTGTGTACTAACCACAAAAAATGTCTGGCCTTTCCTCAAAGAAAATGATAAGTACATTGTCCTACATGAATACAATGTAGTTCTCCAAAACAGTGAAAATAAAAGAATTAAAGGTATGGTGCTGTTTTATCATAGATAGAACATCTGTATCCGTATCAACAACTACCAAACTAGCATACAAATTTATCTATCCATTTATTTCACATGAATATATTTTGGTGCACATGTTTCTCTTTCTGTGTAGGTAACCATGCTGTTTAGCTATGAACTTCAAATTGAGACTCTCCCTTGTCTACCACTATAATGTTGCAAAATTAGAGCAGGACAAGTCCTTGGCTGTCAGCTCTCTGAACCTCAGCACAATGCAAGTATCTCTTCCACAATATCCCTGACTTCTTCTGGTCACCTTCATTCCAGTTTGTCCTGTGCATTCAAAACCTCACAGGATATATTTTTCTAATTGTGAGACAGCTCTGTTGCTAATGAGCAGGAAATGCAGCTTGATAATATCCATTCGTTGTATCTTTATATGTCCAATGTGACTTCGTTTTCTTAGTGCTAAATCTACTTCTTCTTTAAATATTTTATGTATATGAGATGGGCTGCTTGGTCCTCCATAATCTAAATCATCTTTCTCCTATTTTGGAATCTCTCTAGCTGTCCTTCTTAAAGAAGATGCTCAAATCTAGGTCCAAAATTTCAGAAGACAGCCGAGCAGCTCAAAAACCAATGGCAATATTCGGCAGGGCCTTTGATGTGGATGATATAGGTCGTTCTCTCCCATCAGTCATTATACATTCATCTACTCATTCATACTGTTTTATCACAGACAGTTACCGGGAGCTAGACTCTGAACCAGAAATTTGTTTACAGAAAGTTTATTACATAGCATCTTTAGGAACAACAATTTTAAGGGAGTGAGGGAAGAAGAATTGAGTTCAAGGAGAAGTTAAACTCTGATGTGGTTTTAACAGAGCCTTCAGCCAACCTCATGGAGAGTTCTGGGGCTGAGATGAGTCTTCAGAGGTGTCTTGACTCAAGGTGCACAGACAGGCCTCTGTCCTCTGACACTGAATAGTCATTGGATATGTGCTGACCCCAGGAGCAGTGCTAACTTTGAGTGTTAGATTCCCTTCATTGCAGGGTAACTTCAGAGAAGAAAATGCTTCTGGGAGCCAGGAAAATGAGACGTGGGTCTGGCATACCACTGCACTCATTTGCTATAATGTTTTTCTTTTTTTACGTATAACAATACATATAAAATAAAAAAGACAAAAAATAAACATTTTTAGAAAATTATGAAGTCAAAAGCAGTGTAAAGATAACTTTCTGTAAATGTATGCAAGTTATTCCATGATATGTATAAAGCATCCTGTCTTAAAGAATTTCCTTTGTAAACACAACTCTCAAAGTCAAATCTCGTTTCTCTTTGTTTTGCTTTGTTTCAAAGGAACACATTATTCTGGAATGAATTTATGTGAATGTGTCATGGGGATGGGAGAGACAGTGTGAAAAGGAATGATACTGGTCTCAAGAAAAAAGATATACTTACTTGATGTGACAAACTTAAAATCTTACTTTAATGGATTTGAAAATTTGTTGCCCATTTGAAAATAATAATTAAGTACCTGAATCTCAGAAATAAAATGATATGAGATTATGAAAAAAAGCAAGGAACATTCTAGATCTCTCTCTTACACATCTTTAAGCTAACTAACTCTTACATATCTTTAGGGCTCTGCAATTCAATATTTCCAGGAATTATTTCTTAATCCAAACCAAATATGAGACATCGCATATCACCTCTGCATATTCTTGCAGCATCAGGAAAACCATTATCCCACATTTTTGGAAATACCTGTTTATGTTTCTCTTTTTCCCTTTAACTGAAAATTCCTAAAAGATAGGGAATGTGTCTTTTTCTTTTTCTTTAAAAAATTTTTTTTAATGTTTGTTTATTTTTGAGAGAGAGACAGGCAAGAATGTGAGTGGAGAAGAGGCAGAGAGAGAGGGATACACTGAATCCAAAGCAGGCTCCAGGCTCTGAGCTGTCAGCACAGAGCCCAACGCGTGGCTCGAACCCACAGACCATGAGATCATGACCTGAGCCGAAGTTGGACACTTAATCGAATGAGCCACCTAGGTGCCCCAGAGGTGTGTCTTTTTCAAATAGGTAACTACCGCGTGTATCACTGTTTCTGACATAGCATAGGTATTCAGCAAATATTTATTTGGATGGATAGATGAATTCCCTGAATTCCAAATTTCTATGTCCAGATGCCTATTTGTTTTTCTACCTGGATGTCTTACAGGCATTTTAAGCTTAACATGCCCCAAACTTATTTCCAATTATCCTCCTTTACCCCAAACCTCTTTTTCCCATAGACTTTAGTCAGTCTCTATAACTGGCAATTCCATCCTCCTAAGGGATCATGTCAAAAATCTAAAAGTTATCCTAAGCCCTTTCTTTTTTCACATTGTACATTTATGCCATCAACAAAGTCCATTTGCTGCCACTTCAAAATATATCTAGAATCTGACTGCTTCTCCTAACCTATACTGCTAATATCCTGATCCAAATCAATGACACCTAGGAAGCAGTAAAAACTTGGTTTGTGATCCTAATTCATTCCAGAACGTGCTTGTAATGGAAAGCACTTTTATATCAAAGCAAATTTCAAGAACCATTGTCTTGGTTGTGATCATGTGACGTTTGGTGTCACATCCTACTTGTATTGCAAGACATCACTCGTTTATCAATTTAAAATGTATTAGAAATGTTTGCTTGTCTTGTGGAACACTCCCAGAACAAGTTACTCACAATTCAAGGTTTTACTTGTATTACATACTTCCTACCTTGATCTCCTTACTTCTACCTGATCCTGTCTCCCTACAGAGTACATTCAATATGATAACCTGAATGATTTTTGTACAATAAGAGTCAGATCACCCCACTCCTGTTTAAAATTTCCAATGTACTTCACATTTTAATCACCATGAAAACTTCATTTCCTCAGGGTTTTGCTCAAGTGTGATGTTCTACTTAAGGTCTTCCTATATTAGTATAAATAGCATGGCAATCCCTTTCCAAATGAAACCCATTCATCTGTGACCTATATTTTCTCCACAGCACTTATCACTATCTTAAATGTTATCGTGTCTCTTAGTTTTATGTTTGTCTCCATCTCTGGACTGCAGCGTTAATAAGAACAGAGATTTTTGCCTTTGTGTTTACTCCTGTTCCCCATGCCTTAAAAAAAAGCCTGACATATAATAAGTGCTCATTAAATGTTTATTAATGAATGAGTGAATATATAGATGAATGAATAAATGCATAAAAAATTAACTATTCAACAAGTATAAAATGCCAATTATAGGCCAATATCTCTGGAAATAATAGATAAAAGCAAGGAAATATCACTCTCCTATTGGAGCTTAAATTCTAGCTGGGGAAGACAGGTAATAAATAAGTACACAAGTGAATAAAACAAGTTATATAGGTAGTGGTAAGCATTATCTATATTATAAAGGGAAGAAGCACAGTGATCTAATAGAGATTAACTAGAGTAGGATGTTGGCTGATTTAGAGGGGGTCTTCAGGGAAGTCCTCTGTACAGTAGTGATGTTAAAGTCCAAATTGGAAGGATAGCAGGGAGAGCATCCCCACACAAGAGAGAGGCAAAGGGAAATACAAAGAGATCAAGGAAGGAGCAAACTAGAGGAGCAAGATGTCCAGAATGCGTGGATGTGATAAGGAAGGTGTCCTGAAAGGATTTGAGGAATACGGGAGGTGGAAGGGGTTTGCTGGGCAATAATATTTGCTTCTTCTTCACCGTTTAACTGCAGTGCTTTGTAACCAACTTCAGTTAAAGCAGAAAATCCATTATATAGCAATTTTGTTATTTGTTTAGTTTTTCATCTCCACACTTGACCACAAGCCCCTGGTAAACAGAGCCCATGTCTCCAACCACCAGGAAATATACCCGATATAAAGTCTTACTCAAAAATCTGTTGAGTCAATGTGATGGGTAAAATTTCCGAACTGGGTAAGAACAATATATACATGAGGCAAGTCACTTGAGGTAAGGAGCAGTTCTGTACAATTAAGTGATAGATTATCAAAATAGTCCAAAACGTTTTGTTCCATATTGTGTTTTATGACATAGGAACTGAAAACAATCCAATCTAGTTGCACTGTTGCTGCTATTCTTTTTTATTTTGTTTGATGGTTGGTCACTGGTGGTATATTTTGGCTTTAAGGGTGTTGGTAACTATGGAAGGAACAAAGAAATAATTCAGCAAAGAATCCATTAACCCAATGTATAATGTGCTAATGATTTTAATTGCTGTTTCCCCAAGTTTTAATAGGAATTTCAATTCGGATTAATAATAATTAAATCCACTTTTTCTAAATACTAACTAAAGTTGAAATGTTAACAAAAAAGTAGTGAAATAAACTTATACACAATAAAGAATATAAAACAGATCGGCATGTTAAATTAATTAAATATAGAGGCCATTAGACCCAGGTGACTCTAATGTCCTTGGGGCCTACATAGGCAAAACAAAATCTAAGCCTGTACGTGCCTGAAGTTTACAAAATCAAAACGCTGAGGACAACCAATCACAAATAACTAGGCTTTCAGATATAGCCAATCAAGAATTTCCTTACTTGCCTTCCACCTTTTCTCTCTAAAAGTATCCAAATGTCTTTCCCTGAGCTCCTGTCAGTGGAGGGCACCTAACCTCTTCCAGTTTGGTGCTGCCTGGTTGATTTTTGTTCAAATAAACTCTTAAAATTTGTAATATGTCTCAACTCATCTGTTAGCAGCTCACATTGAAAAATCGACAAAACATCTTCTCAATTAAGATTTTCACATTTTACTTGGATTGTCTTAGCTATTTCTTTTTGTTTTGAGAAGTTTTGAATAGTTTTTGAAATTTTTAAAGGTTAAACACTTTTAGATTTTGTTCTCTTATTCTTAAAATACCCTATTAGCCTAGCTGTTATATTTCTAATGATCAGAATAATACTAAATTTAATTTAGTATTTAAATTTAAGTATTGGATTAAAATAAAGTAAAATTAATGTTGATGCACAGCTAAATTAAGATTTTCCTTAAATATAAAAGAATTTGAACAACTGAATTTTAAATTATGTGAAAATAAATTCAAACTTAAAATTTTACCTGAATTTAATTATATTAAATTTAAAATTCATTTTGCTTTATATTAAATGTTAAATTTAATTACTTTTAATTTCAAAAGTATTTGAAAGAAATAACCAGGAAAACTCTCACAAGTTAGAAGGTACTAAGTTTTGGATGCCAGCAAAGACAGTTGGACTAATTTCATTTGGTATTAGTTCACATTAAGCTCCAACATAAGACATTTCAATCATTCAAAAGAGGAAGCAAATATATTCAGAAATAACTACTATATCCCCCTACATGATTACAACCACAAATTTGAAATATTTTAAATATAAATTCAATTTTTTAAAGTATTGGGCTCTTTAAACACGATAATCGTCATGCTAAATGGGATAGATTGGCAAAAAAAAAATGAATTAAAAGATTACTAGATACTATTGTAAGCTAAAAAAGCTGAAAGGAAGAAAACCAACGAAAATGACAACATTGTTATTACTGATGACAAAATATACTTTTTTGACTGTGTCTATTATTGAATATAACTAGTAAAATTTTTACAGATTCATTTTTAATCCGTTAAAAATTTGGCGAATGGATTAAATTTGGGAATTTAATCATTTTTGACGAATCAACTTTCAGCTAATTTTTTTTTAGTGAATTGACTCTGAGTCAAATAATAAAAGCTTAAACAAAGGTAATGAAATTGGAATCTCATGGAAAGGAACAGAGTTGTGAGACAGAAATGCCAAAAAGGAAAAGGAGTTAGCACCTATTAAAAGGTTTCCAAGGTCTCCCAGCTAGTTAGTGTTCAAGCCAGAGCTAGAATTCAGGCAGACGGCTTTCTCTTCGTCTGTCTTTTCGCCTCTGTAGTCCTTGTTACAGGAACCAGAAAGAGGTGTAACAACGACAGCCACCAATGTTCATTTTGTTAAAAATGACTATAAATGTCTCCAAATAATAACGGTGGGTATGTCTGGATGCAAGACGATAGATTATTATTTTTATTTTCCTCTTTGTGCTTTCTTGCATTCCATAATTATTTTTTATTTACGTGCATTATTTTCACGTTAAGAAAAATCAGTACAATTTATTAATTTAATATAGAAAAGTACTAGGAATAATACCCTGTAGCAACATATACTTACTTAACTGATTTGTTGAAATCTACATTATAGGAATTAAATTATTTGCCTGATGGTAATGTGCATTTTTGTCCATTTGTATACACTGTGATTCCAATGAAATTTTAAGTGGCAGATTGTTATCATTTCATTGTTTTTAAGTATTACCCAAATAAGATGTATTAGTGAGAATAGGCTAAATTTAAACTGATGCAATAAATAACCCCAAATCTTCAGGACTCCATATTTTTCTTTTGCACATATCTGGTGTGTGTGTGCACATGTGTGCATGTGTATGTGTGTGTTTTTCTCTCAGGGCAGGGATGGCTCTACTCCATAGTACCCACTTTTGCTCACTTTTCATAACCCAGGACAATCCACAAGGCTTAGGTCACAGCAAGGAAAATGAGAAGTATAGCCTTTTTGCTTTAGGAAAGAAAGAATGGTAGGCTTCTGGCAAACAGTAGTAATCAAAGAAAATATTTTTCTCCCCACCCCCCTGGGTTATACAGGAATTCCAAAGCTGGATGCCATCTTGGAAAATTGCTCTTCTATACTTTCAATCTTGTAACCCTGGTTTCCTCCTCAAATTAAAAAAAAAAAAAGACCTTCCTTTGATTCCTTTGACACCTATCAAACACGGAGGATTAGAGGAGGACAAATGAGAGATAATGTATGTAAAGCACTTTGACTAGCTCAGCAGGAAGGAGCCATCTACATTCAAGGCACTTTAAAAAAATATGCTAATGAAACAAAAGCCCTAGAAAGTTAGAGCAAAAGAGAAAAGGTACAATTGTCACACACCCCCTGCCGACCCCCATCAATTTCCCAAGGACCATAAAGAACAAACTTTTTAATGTTCAATGTTGCCATCTCATGGTAATCCATTTCCAGAGTTTGGTTTCCAGGGCTTCAGCACCTATGGTCCATCCCACTTAGATCCGTGGTACCACAGTGACAGACTCTACCACTGACACCCTTAGGACATTGGCAAGGATATTGTCTGCCTCAGTGACTTTAAAAGTCCTCATGATTAGCATCTCCTGTGCTAATCAGTGTCCACTCTGCTGTTGACTGGGTAGATTTGCATATGAAATGCGCCATACAAATAGGTGAAGTCTCTCCTTATGTTTACGGAAAATTAGCTATTGGAGAATAAAAAGTCTCTAATCTGAAGAGGTGAGATTTTGAATATGGAGTGGAGATACAAATCTGGCAGTCTGTGACCGTGTGAATAAATTACTTCATGGAGAATTTCCGTAAGAGAGGAGGAAAACAACAAAAAACCCTCAATAAGGTCAGGGCTGCATGTTTACCCAAAAGCTCATGTGACCTTAGGAAGAGCTCCTTCACTTGTATTATTGTCTCTCTTCTTATTTTCTTAAAAGAAATGACATTTGATTTTGTTTTAGAAAATATTATAGGGGCACCAGGGTGGCTCAGTCAATTAAGCATCTGACTCTTGATTTTGGCTCAGGTCATGATCTCATGGTTCCTGGGGTCGAGCCCTGCATCAGGCTCCATGCTGACAGGGAGGAGCCTGTTTGGGATTCTCTCTCCTCCTTTCTCTCTGCTCCTCCCCAGCTGGCTGTCTCAGTCTCTGTCTCTCAAAATAAATAAATAAACTTTTAAAAAATATTTTAAAAAGAAAATTCTATAGTTTTTTTAGGACTCATTTTTGTATATCTGTATGTGAAAGAATTCTACATTATGTCCTTAAGTGATCAAACACCTTACATTCATACAATCACAATAAAAAGACAACCAATATCCCCAAATCAAACAAATGTTTTGGTTGCTTTTGTAGGTGTCTGCCACATTTAGAGGGCAGATTTATTGGGGCGCCTGGGTGGCGCAGTCGGTTAAGCGTCCGACTTCAGCCAGGTCACTATCTCGCGGTCCGGGAGTTCGAGCCCCGAGTCAGGCTCTGGGCTGATGGCTCAGAGCCTGGAGCCTGTTTCCGATTCTGTGTCTCCCTCTCTCTCTGCCCCTCCCCCGTTCATGCTCTGTCTCTCTCTGTCCCAAAAATAAATAAACGTTGAAAAAAAAATTTTAGAGGGCAGATTTATGCTTCAGGATAAGCTTTCTATTTTGAATATGATGACAGAATGTCTTCCTAAATTATGTGGTGATGTTTAGGAATTTTATAATAACACCAAGAAACTGTCTTCCTGTTGTGATTCTCTGACACAACAAAGTTTCCCTAAGAAGTAGATTCTCTTGTTTTTCTTTTCTTTTTTTTTAAGTTTGTTTATTTATTTATTTATTTATTTACTTTGAGAGAGAGAGAGCACACACAAGTGGGAGGGAGCCACAGAGAGAGGCAGACAGAGAATCCCGGGCAGGCTTTGTGTTATCAGCACAGAGCCGGATGCAGGGCTTGAACTCAAGAACTGTGAGATCATGACCTGAGCCGAAACAAAGGGTTGGAGCTTAACTGACTGAGGCACCCAGGAGCCCCAACTAACAAGTAGATTCTCGGGACTGATTAAGTGCTCTCTACATGTCAGACTGAATGTCAACATGACTTAGGAAGAGGCATCGCCACCCATGCTACAAAACACAGCAAAACTTTCTGAACAAGGCTTATATAAAAATGAAAGAAAGCCGGTGCACCTGGGTGGCTCAGTCAGTAGAGCAAATAACTCTTGATTTCAGCTCACATCACGATCCCAGAGTCGTGGGATGGAGCTCCGTATCCAGCTCCACGCTGAGCATGGAATCTGCTTGAGATTCTCTCTCTCCCTCTGCCCCTCCTCTGGCTCACTGTGTGTACCTGTAGGCACGCACTCACTCTCTCTCTCTCAAAAATAGAAACAAATGAAGAAAGCAAAACAAGATGGATTTCTTCTCTCTCATAACTTCTTCCTCCTTCATAACTGTTTCCTTGGTCCTAGTCCAGGGAGTGGGAAATGTGTTACTAAAAGAGACCAGAGAAACCAGATTGGTCATTTGATATCCTGCCATATATTCTTCTTCTGACTTTTGTATTACATGATAATCACTCAGTGTGAATAGTGGCATCTCTCCCACATGTCAAGATCAATCAGATGACTGTCATGATTATGTAGAGTTGGTTGCTCTGTTTAATAGAAAAAGCAGTGTGGCATTCAGGAGAATCATGGATAATATTATCTAGGCCCCACAAACCCAGTGAAGAGCTCAAATTACCCCTGACTGTGATTGAAGCTAACAGGTAGCATTCAATTCTAAGAATTAATTAGTTGATTAAGATGAAAGCGTTCTCTCTCTCACTGCCTCATACACATCCCCCCAAACATACATACAACTGTCCCCCCTTACCTTTTGGAGTTACTTTCCAAGATCCCCAGTGAATTCCTGAAACCACAGATAGTACTAGGCCCTAGATATACTGGTGTTTTTTTTTTATCCTATACATAATTACCTATAATAAAATTTAATTTAGAAATTAGGCACTGAAAGAGACCAACAGCACAATAATAAATTAGACCAATTATAAAATACACTTTAATAAAAGTTAAGTGAGTATGATCTCTCTCTGTTCCCCGCTTTTTCTCCCTCAAAATATTTTATTGTCCTGACCCTTCTTTTCCTTGTGATGATGTGAGATGACAAAATGACTATGTGGTGGGATAAGTGAATCATATAGGCATTGTGACATAGTGCTACGAGTCTAATATTGACTTTCTCCTGTTATGTCAGGAGGATCATCTGTGTCTGGAACACGGTTGACCTTGGGTAAAATACAGATAGGGCAGGACTACTGCCTCTCTTTTTACTTACTCCCATTGATTGTTTTTCTTTTCTTCAGTCACTATTAACTTTTCTTTTTCACTTGCTCTTTAAAGAGGGAGACTTTAAATAGTTTAGCAGTTAGCTGACCATTTGATTGTTAGTGGAAAATAATGCCTCTAGTCTTAAAATAAATAGATAAATAAATAAATGAACAAACAAAACAAATAAAAATAAAGCTTCTAGTCTTTTCCAAGTCCTCAGATGTATAGAAAAGTGGATCCCAGGGCATCAGAGTGCTGGCCTGGCTTGTGACAGACTAGTTCTGCTCATATTCTCTTTCCTTTTACCCCAGGAAAGGACAGGGTTGCACTATTGGGTGGAGAGATGGGGCTACACGATGATAAAAAATAAAATATTGGGGTGCCTGGGTGGCTCAGTCAGTTGAGCATCCGACTTCAGCTCAGGTCATGATCTCACAGTCCGTGAGTTTGAGCCCCGCGTCAGGCTCTGTGCTGACAGCTCGGAGCCTGGAGCCTGCTGCGGATTCTGTGTCTCCCCCTCTCTCTGCCCCTCCCCTGCTCATGCTCTGTCTCTCTGTCTCAAAAATAAATAAAAACATTAAAAAAAATTTTTTTTAATTTTTTTTTCAACGTTTATTTATTTTTGGGACAGAGAGAGACAGAGCATGAACGGGCGAGGGGCAGAGAGAGAGGGAGACACAGAATCGGAAACAGGCTCCAGGCTCTGAGCCATCAGCCCAGAGCCCGACGCGGGGCTCGAACTCCCGGACCGCGAGATCGTGACCTGGCTGAAGTCGGACGCTTAACCGACTGCGCCACCCAGGCGCCCCTAATAAAATATTAAAATTCAACCCCTATACAACATACTGGAGAAAGCTAAATTGCAAACCTTGAAATCAGCTGATCCCCATCTTTCTTTCTTGAAGATAAAATACTTAGTTTTGCTTTCAGCCCCATTTTTTTCTAACACTTTCTCTAAAATAAAACATTCTTCTTATTCTCTCTAAATCTCACATATTTTAGTGTTTGTTTTCATTGAATAGATTAAATGTAATTTTGCTTTAAAAATTCTACTTTCCCACTTGAAAAATATTGAAGACCTCCCTTGAATGTGGCTAATCAAAGGGTGGGGCCCGCTATTGTAGAGCAGGTAACCACCCTGGAAATTTAATCAGTAAAATACTTCGTTTTCATGTAGGTATCAAACAAGAATGATCTCTATCCAAGGTTTCTGTTATTTATTTTTAGTTACTTTGTTTTCATAATATATTTTCAAAATTACAACTAGTTTAGGCTCTAGGAAACTCTGGCTCACTCACTTGACACACTGTTCCTTCCACTGGCAGCTTGCTGTTCCGTGTTTTCATATTTAAGCAGCAATGTTTTCTCAGAATGATGTGCCCTGCAGTCTTTACCACAGGACAGAAGTGCACAGACTGTATAGTCATGGAAGCACCGCCTTCCTTGGACACAAGTGTGCAAAATGAAATTGAGTAAAAACTAACAGTGTCTCGAAATAGGACAGATCCTTCCCCCTTGATCTGTCAGTAAAATAGTAAATGGGCACATTTGTTACCCACATCTTCCTCTTGTGCTTGAAGTTTCTATAGAGCTGCTAACTGGTACAAGCCTAGTGAATGACTGAGACCACTTTGATGTGCAGTTGGGAACAATTAACTTCTCTTTCGCAGAAATTGTGTCCTTAAATATTCCTTTAGTTTTAGCTTTTTTCTCCCCATGTTTTGTTTTGGTGGGGTTTTTTTTGTTTTTTGTTTTTTGTTTTTTGTTTTTTTTTAAGGCACAGATGGTAGTAGAATGCATTTTAAGATAGTAACACTTTAGAGCAAGATGTTTTGTAGAATGACGGGAAATCCATGAAATTTAGAACTTAAAGGAACTTCAGAAATTGTGCTATCACGTCAATTTTAGGATGGGTTTCTGCAGAGCTCAGGAGCTCAGCTAGGAGAGGGCAGGATGTTGAGTAATGTGGGCTCCTCATCTTGCCCCAACCTACACACTCTGCTTCTGTCTGTTCAACACCTGGGGATGTGTGAGAGATAATTACTTTGAAAAGAAAAATATTCTACCACGAAAGGTATAAGCTATAAACATATATATGTGTGTATGTGTGTGTGTGTATACATATATGTGTGTGTGCGTATATATATATGTAATATATTATATATATAATATATATTATATATTATATATTGTAATATATTATATATTATATATTATATATATTATATATTATATATATTATATATAATATATTACAATATATTATAATTTGTAATATATTGTAATATAATTTGTAATATATTGTAATATATTATATATAATATATATAATATATATTATATATATATATATATTTTAACCAATTTGTTCACTTAAAAGTTGAAGAAACAACGCCCCAATAAGGTCTAAATAAGCATGTAAAAGCCAAGACTAGAAATCTGCCCTCCTGATTCCTAATTTTTGTTTGTTTTCCCATATGACACTGCCTTTGTCACTTGGCACTAAGCCAGGAAAGAGTGGGCTGGTGGGGCAAGCCGTTCTAAGACAAGGAGGAGGAGTAAAATGGAATGGTAATGGCAGGGAATGAGGATCCTAATACTTACAGCATCCAGAAGACTGTTAAGTGTGGCAGAATGACCATCTGACGGAGAGACATTTGCCTCACCCAGGTGAGCAGTGGCCACAGAAGGAATGAATTACTCTGTCCCATAGGTGAGAAACAGAGCACACAGGGAGGGTTTCTTCTCAGTCAGTGTTGTTGCAAGAGAGCAAATGTGAATGGCGAGCAGAAGGGAGTGGGACCCGTGGCAAGCTGATGGATAAACATGGGGATTCCTAATCTTCCTCCAGATTCTCCCTCACCATGATCTTTCCCTTCTTCTCTGTATTAATAAACACTTTCCATTTATATCAGATTCTTTAACACATGTATATATAGTATACTTTGGCTCCTACAATTCCCTATTCAAATTCAGTCACTTGATGACCCATGTCCTGAAGGAGGGGCAAATTGTCACCTCCTGTCTTCTGGGGCACTTCTCACAGTTCTTGTCACTACATGGGTGCTCAGAGAATGCGTGAAGATATTTTCCAGAATTAATTTTACCGTCAATGAAATTAAGGGTGGACAATTTAAACAAACAATTATGTTTCAGTTGTGAAGAGAGGAGTGCAGAATTCTCAGGGACAGTTGGCTTAAGGACCTTTTTGACAAAGCCAGTTCGATCTCAGAGGAAATGGAGGTCAGCCGCCTTCACTGCTCAGGGAAGGGAGCTATGTCCCTCCATTTCATCGCCGGCAGCTCCTTGTTTGCTCTCCCTGCTCTGGTGAATGCTTCGGTTTGCAGCAGGCCCTATAACATTACCATGCATAACAATCTGTCACTATTATTCATGGCTTTTCTCCAGTCTCCATACTTTTGACATTGCCATTAAAGAGATTCAGTGTGCTTAGTAGCTCTTTAAAAAATAAATAATTGAAAGCTAAATTATATTAAACCGGGCCAACGCTGACCCCTTCACCTCAGTCCATTGCTATCTCCTTAAATGTATTCCTTCTTAAATCATATTGTAATTTGAAGATGCTGAAGTCTAAGTTTTTTGACTCAAATGCAGTTTCTTCTGATGCATAATTCATTTTCACTTTGTTACTGGTGCTGCACACGCAATCGCTTTTTTGGCAGCTAAATGCAGAATGAAATCAACAACTCTGTAAAGGGTGAGGAATCGGAGTGGACATCTTGGCGGAAGAAATATTAAGCATGTCACAATGTTTTGTACTCTGTCTGGTGAAATGGAGACAAAACCCCCACCAACCCTCAAGTTAATGCGAGACAATGGCATTTTACGGCTGGAAATGATCTACCACTGGTGTCATGCTGGTGTTGCATTTAATTATTCTACACATCACAGAAGACGATGACTTTTGAATGTTTTGAAACCTCACAATTATTTGATGAGCATCTTCTTGAAGTTCAGCTGTTGTTAAGAAAGAAAATCTCCCTGGTTTGCCTGTCATTCTTATATTCCCTAAGGGCTCAGGATTCCCAGGAAGACACATGCCCTTAAAACATGGGAAAACTAGCCTGGAATGTCTTGGAGTGAAGAGGTTGTCAACATAGACAAGAATTTGAATGTCTGGAAAATTAGGTAAATTTAGACCTACAGCAAAGACACCTAAAATGGTTAGCTTTAAATGATGAAGCAAAATGATCAAAATGAGCAAACTCAGAGAAATGCCATTTTATTAGATCTCTAAAAAATACATATTGTACTGTTTCCTTGAAACAGTTGCAGAGGGGGTCCTGGGTGGCTCCGTCAGTTCAGCATCTGACTTTGGCTGAGGTCATGATCTCACGGTTTGTGAGTTCAGGCCCCGCAACAGGCTCTCTGCTGTCGGCATGGAGCCCGTTTTGTATCTCTGTCCCCCTCCATCTCTGTCCCTTACCCATTTACATTCTCTCTCCCCCCCCCTCTCTTTCTCTCAGAAGTAAATTTAAAACACCCACAAAAAACAGTTGTGGAATCAGAAAGTTTGCTTCTAGGGCCTTCACACTGCTTTTTTTTTTAATTAAAAAAATTTAAACATATTAGCATGTAAAATTTAACGTCATTTGTGATAAATAAATACGAGAACACACTTTAAATGATTAATATTTTAAAATGTATTGTCATAAGACACTAGGGATCACCAACAAAAGGAATGTTCTCCTGTATTCCATACCCCTACTTCCTGTCCTCTTTCCTATCCCCTGGGAAATTCCTCCAGCAATTCTGCCCTCAACATCCACCTGTTTTGGCAAGGCATTCTTAAGGTACTAATCACTTGATCAGAGCCAGGAGGTGAGCGTTACAAATGCATGAATATCTATCTATTGGTCAGAATTTCATAATGGATGACCATGAAGAAGACTGTGTGTGTGTGTGTGTGTGTGTGTGTGTGGTCAGAGTGTGGGAGGGGAAGGATAGATAGTATTCCTCATATTTATACTAATGAAGTTACCACTTTTTTTGGTCTATTCTGGACTATCCTATTGTATTGCTTTGGCTCTTCCTGAACACCTTACAAGAAGACAGCTGAGGACGAATTTTCAGAAATAAGGGGAAAACAACCCAAAAGGTTAACTGGTTAGAGGGAGTGTTAGATCAAGGCTGATTAAAAGAAATAAATCTTGGTAACTTGATGCAAGGACAGTGAGTGACTAAGGCAGGGCACAGAGGGGTGCATGGTCCTTTCCCTTTCTCATGTATTCAGAGTGACAAATTTGAGATGGAAAAGATTTATGAGGCTCAAGGGTACTTTGGGGATAAAATTTAATCACTTGGTCAACATATCTCCATTGGGTCCCCTAGCACAGACAATCCCTGTGTTAGGCACCAAAGGAATACCAGAGGGCTAAGGGACTGCATGAAGCATGGGTTGAATTTTTTTAAATGATTACAACTCAAAGTCCTGAAAGAGACCCTGAATATACAGTATCACAAGTCTCAAATGAACTTTTGTCAAATTACCTATCCCATATTGCAAGAATAAGAATCCCTCGAGTCACACATGACCACCATTATTGCATCATGCCCTTTGAGATTCAGTAATATGAATTTATAGTTTTTTTCTGTGTGGATATGTTTCATCAAGCCAAGAAAATTGTCCCCGCTGGTTGGATCTATGTGGCAGGTTTGTTTATTCAATAAATTAGGAAGGAAAATTGTTCTTACCAGATCATTCTTTTTTTTTTTTCTGAATTTCACAGAAAACAGCACATTTTCCCAGGTAGTAGAATGATTGCATATTATCTTTGACCCAGCTATTTCAATAGCTGTATAGGCAAAAAAAAAAAAAAAAAAAAAAGTATCCCTTAAACATCATGGCCCCTCCTGGGCTTGACCTTCCTGGATATCAGTATAGATTTATGGTACTTAGTAGTCAATAATCCTGTACTAAGAAATGAAGATTCTTCAAGGAAGCCCAATCAAGCAAACTTTTAGTAAGAGATTTTTTGTTAGTTTTTCCCACTCTTTCTTCTGGCATTCCTGTCCCCCTCTCTTCTCTTTTACTTTGTTGCATTGTATCTTCTGCACATCTTGTTTAAAATATTTGCCAACTAATATGACTAAGCCAAGCCACAGATATGTGGGTTATGGTGTTAATACCTTCCACTGATATGAATTTGCAAAGACAACACAAAATCTTTCAGGATCCAAAATAGTCACTTGAGAAGAATGGAGTGCAAGAGGTGGAAAAGCACTTTGAAAGGTCATCTCATGACACAACTTTTTAAGTGCACAGCCTTACTCATACGTTACTCACTCATGAAGTCCAGTCCAATTCCAAGTCAACTCAAGATGGATTTATTCTCTAAAGGGGAACTATAAACACACTCTACTTGATTTGAAAGAAAATAACAGACACTTGGGATGAGTTAAGTCTTTGTAAAAGGCCAGGGATATACTGACCCTATTTGAAGTAGAAGGTAAAAGTCACACTTACAAAACAGAACAGTTAGAAAGTGATTGCCTCCAAAAAGCAATGTTCTGGTAAAATTATTCCAAGATCACCAATTTTACCTCCTTAATTTTTAGGAGTGATGATTCATCATCTCTCCTCAGTCTTCTTGACTTTTTTGCAGAATGAGAATACATTCTTGTTCCTCTCTTTGGTCTCTAGTACAGGGATCAGTAAGTTTTCTGAATGACTCCAGCTAAGATTTTCTTTTCTTTTTTTATTTTTCTTTTACATTTTCTGAGTGTTGTAAATCAAACAAACCAAAAGAAAAACCCCAAAGATACTAGGCGAAGGACTGACAAAATTAAAGAAAAAAGTGTAGCCCATGAACCCACAAAGCACAAAGTATTTCTTATCTGGTCTCTTTTAGAAGTTTGTCACCCATTGCTTTAGTAAAGAAAGCAGAAGTGAATACAGGAGGACTCTGGTTCTCAGAGAGTCATGGAACAGGAGGACACTACAAAACAATGATTTCAGTTGTATCATTAATGACCTGTGTTTGTGGTCCTAAAACCAGTGGGAAAATACCAGAAGTTGTGAGATGATAGTGTTCAAAGGACACACTAACCCAAACCTCTACTCTAAGCACAGGATGCTGGACTGAGAATCTGAGCCAAATTCACTGCCAAAACGGGCCAAAGACCAGGGAAACCCATGAGTCAGGACTGTCAAATAAGGAGACCAAGAGAACTGGTGACTTTGAATATAAGCCCCAAAGTTAAACATGGGCCCACTGATTGCATTTAAAAGGAACTCAAAAGAAAAGGCCAAGACTCCTAATTCCATCTCTTTTTCTTACCTTAAATAGCATCACTCCCCATTGACTATGCTCATTTGGAATGTTTCCATTTATGTCCTGCCAACATCTAAAATGCAACACTTCAAAATTTAAATTATTACCTTCTTCTAGACCTTCAGAGACAAAATTCCTTCTGTCCACTACCACCACCACTTCCAGATGTAAATTGGTATGTGGGTGACTCCCTGCAGAGTCACCTTGACCCTGCCCTGAGTCCAGCACAACCGAACAGCCGCCATTCTGCTCAGCCCTGCCTCAAATCATTCTAAGTAAAAATGGCACCTTCCTGTCTACAACATTAGGAAAGCAAAGAAAGGTGACCTAGTGTGATACACAGCAAATCCCCCCGCCCCCATAAACCCGCACAGAATCAACAAAATCAAGGTATATCAGAAAGAGAAAAGGGAAAATATATAAATTAAAATCTGCATTAGTTGACTTTGACAGCTATAATACTACAGACTGAATTAATGTTCCATAAATACATGCCAGGCTTCTCCATTACAGTGATGTCAGCTCTCATTCCCAGTTGAGCAATTGCCTAGGTAGTAAACTGCATGTGACTCTGAGGTAGAGCTTTTAAAGAGGTGTTTGGATGGGCTGACATGGACCATAGGGACACTGAGCATCCAGGTCCCCAGACGGGAGGGAGACATATGAAAGAAATAAGAGCATATCATGTATGTTCATTAAAGAACCAATGGGAAACACCACTGAAGTGGGCATTACTCACTTGAGGAAACATTTCCCTTTAAAACGTATCTCTTCATGTAATAATGATACATGGATTGATACCCTGCCATGGCAACCCTTCTTATTCTACCAGTCAGGATTCAAATTTTGTCTTGTTATTTCACAGATCTGAAAGTCATAACCTTTTTTTATACTCAGATATTATTACACAGCTTAGTCATTCACCTTCCTCACTTAACTTCAGGTGATTTTACTTTAAAAAAAAAGATTAATCCTGGGACCTCTTATATTAAAAAAATTAAAACATTCCTTTTGACCCTGTCATACCTTATGTGCAAAGAGCATTGTATGCTAATGTAACCTATTAGAGAAAATAAAATGTAGATTCTAGTATTTCTTTTTATCTTAAAAAGAGGTAAATGGTGCAGTTCTTGTGTGTAGGCACAGGAAGGAATTAAGGTACATGTGCTGTACTCACAACTTGAGAATATCTTTTTTCTCATAGGATATGGGCTCTAAAATTCTGCCCTTGGAAATCTGTCCCTCTATGTTATGTTTTTAATATAGATGTTATGCTATCTTTTTAAAGGTTCAAATGTCTCCAGACATGTTCTCAAACATAATATGTATACTTTTGTAAGAATGATTTTACTAGATCCCTTCCTCTCATTATTGAAAAAATCATGATACTGACAGAATACTGCTTATCCAAAGTGAGAGAAGATGGGTCATGGGAGAGGTGTAAGACAGGACATGGATTTTGAAGGGATGAGGAATTCTAAAAACAAACTTCAGTGACATCACAAATTTAGAAGTGTTCATTCTGAACTCTCCAATTTTGGTTGTTCTTCCCTCACCTCTCAGAGATTAAGACTGGAGGCTGATTTTCTTTGCTTTTTAAAATAGAGTTCAGTAAACACCACACATGTGTGGAGTATGAAAGGAGAAGAATGCTACAAGCTCTCGAAGGGGTGGTGGAAATTATAGGTAGCGAAAATGTAATTATCCAACTTGGAGTTTTTCCAGGCCGGATCCACCTGATCAGAGACATTAGAGCAAATGCATTACACTTTTAAAAAGTCTCCTGCCGGGCTCACTGAATGAGAGTAATATCATATTGCCTATGGTTCTGGTAAATAAAAAGCATCATTAACAATAACACAATGTGAAGAGCCTGCTGAAATGATATACTGTAGTTAGCCATGATGGTGCATCAAAATCATGATCCTGGCTTCGGAAATGGGCGGACGCACTGGAGGGGCAAACAGTGATGATTAAAAAATGCAGTCAGAGCAAGAGCAAATTCTTTCCAGCTTCTTCTTACAGAAACTTTGCTCTTCAAAAGAATCATACTCGGAAACTTATTCCACTTCAGAATAGGAGAGCCTATTGTACTGAACATGTGAATAAAAAAAGTTCTTTCTATTCTGGCACAGTGGCACAATCACCAGACCAATGGCAAATGTATTTGCAGTGATGGGTCACTGGTGGGGTGCAGATATGGTATAGCTGGGAATGAAAAGAGGGCTCAACAATGTTTAGAGAGCAATGTATGTGTCATTCCCCATTCCTAACAGATTCATTGTAATAAAATTCAACTAGTATATTCAAGCATCTTTAATATATAGGTATTGCCCATGAGATTACCAGTTATGAAAGAAATGTGACATAGTCCCTGTTCTCAAAATGATTACAATCTACTTGGAGGATGGTGTATGGGAATTGTACTATGGGAAATAGATTAATTAAAAAATGTTCCATTATCAAAATAAAATAGACATATAAGAAGGTACTATGAGAATCCAGGGTGGGAGACATTATGAACAGTGGATGGTATCAATAAAGACATCAAAGAGGAAGTGTTTTTTAATATAGACATTGAATTTAAATAAATACTGGGCTGATAACAGCTGGGAGGCACAAATATGGCCTCCCCAGTTGTTTATGGCCACTTTCCTTCTGATTGGATAGTGTTGTAACTGGGTAGACAGCTTAGATTTGCACACATAGAAAAGAAAGCAGGAACAACATGTGTACTATGTATATCTAATATGTTATATGCAGAGGAAGAATCAGATACTATGTATAAAGATCTATATCTATCAGTCATATTCATATAACTGTACTTATCTATTATACAACTATAATATGCACCAAACTAGCTCATTTATTGTGTGCCCATTATGCATACTTATGTTATCTTTGATTTTCAGTACAGTGCTTATAATTCTCATTCCCAGATGAGGAAACAGTATCAGCGTGACTGCTCAGAAACCTCCAGGTAGAAAGGGAGTGTGGCAGGATTCTTTCTTCTGCTGGGCTCAAAAACTTTGACTTTCTCCTACCACTGTGTTACCCAGATAGGCCTGTCAAATAGAGAAAGCAGTTTTGAGGAAAAAAAAACATTGAGAGAGATGCATGAATTATATTCTGTTCACAAGTAGTGTGCCTGCATGAGAATTGGCTGGAGTTTTACATCATAGAAAGGAAAAGGTGAAAAATAACTAAGTACTAGCATTGTGTCTTAAGGGAACAGGGCAGGCCACTTGTCTTTAGGTATCTTTCTTTCTCTATGACTGCAGGCTAACAATAATTTCTGTTATCAAATCCATATCTTAAAATAAATTTTTCTCTAGGAAA
Organism: Felis catus; assembly: GCF_018350175.1. Taxonomy (NCBI): domain Eukaryota; kingdom Metazoa; phylum Chordata; class Mammalia; order Carnivora; family Felidae; genus Felis; species Felis catus. Next base: position 60,954,742 of record NC_058379.1, on the reverse strand, counting down.
AGCCAACACCAAAAGTAAATACACCTTAATGGGAATGTGTTTGTCAAGGCCTTTTTCTCCATGACCAGCATGACTTCAAGTAGCATGAAGCATTGACATTCCTAGATGTATATACCTTCTCTTCTTCAGAGTGGGTCTGTGTGTGACCTATCCTGGTGATGGTGATCTACTTTTTCTGATTGCCCAATGTTGCTTTGAAATATAAAAAAATCTAATCAATTTTGACCACCCTGAGTAATTCAGCAAACTACAAATAAGTCAGGGACATTTCTCCATCTTTAATTATGCCCTTAAACAATTTTCCTTGAGTGGATTTCCTCTATCTCTTCAATTTTCTAAGCCAACTCTTTTTCCATTTAAACCTTCCACCATCCCAGAAATCTACAAGATTCAGCAAGAATGGTATCACATCTGGTAGTTCCTTCCTTACCGTAACATCCCAGGTTCATTCTCTACCAAATTTTCATTAGGTTCAGTTATCAATCGGCAAATGCTCAATGATGACGGTGAGAGGGCTAAAAACAGTTCAGGCAATAACAATATTCAGATATTTATACATAAATACTTACAAATCATCATTTAATATATTTGGTCAGATAACTTGGTGTATTTCAGTATATTTGTGGGCTAGGTGTAATGTGTGTGTGTGTGTGTGTGTGTGTGTGTTTGTGTGTGTGTGTGTGTGTGTGTGTTTGTGTGTGTGTGTGTGTGAGAGAGAGAGAGTATATGATGTATAATTTTATTTTTTTCTACCTGTCTTTAGATGCTTACAACCTAGTATAAAAATACTTAAATATACTTGGGAAGCTTGTACAGAGGGTTCAATTCAACTCGGGCAGAATCTTAAAACTCTTCCATTAAAGATAACTAATATTATAGAAAAATTTATTTAAAATGTGAAATGTTGAACCTATCCTGGAACTGACAAGAAAATGAGTGTTCCTCAGTGTTTGGGAAGACAATGGGAAATGAGAGAGAAAAGTGAGCAAGGTAGCAGATTGTCTCTTGGTGAGCATTAGCCATGCCCAAGAACTTATTTGGTTCAAGTCCTTTTGCTCTTTGGTGTGTTTATTAAATTAACAAGGCCAATATAGCAAAGGACAAACTGCTCAAAAGGACAATGAGAGAGTGATTAAATTTGGATGAGCAGTCATCTGGGAAGGTATCTCTAAGGAAGTTACTGGAAAGGAGACCTGAGAGACGAGATGAGGCAGCCATGTCAGACAGGAGGGGCAGTGTTCCTGGCAAAGGTACATCTGTGAAATCCATCTGGTTGGAAGGAAATTGACTCCTTGGAGGATCTGAAAGAAAACCAGTGTAAATAACACCTCCAGAGTAAAAGAAAGTGGACTGTGTAGAGGCTGGTCATGCAGGCTTGAGTCAGTCCATGCAACATTGAGTTCTAACCATCATTAGTAGTTTATGTGTGCAATGTAGTCAGTGATGGCTTTTTCACATAACTGGTTCTTTTTTTATTATTTTAAATCATGACAATGCTGATTTTGTTTATGTGGCTTTTATATTTTAAAAAATTATACTTAAATTATACTCAAAAATTAATTTATTTACATAAAAAGTAAAATATCAAGTATATCCTAATGTGAATAGCATATTTTAGTGAAAAGTTACTACATTAAAAAATGAATCTACTGAGAAGTGTATTACTGCCTTACATTTTTGCAAAAATATTTAGTGGCTGATTGAATAGAAGATGGCTGGATTCTCATATGTTTCTACCTTCAGTCTGTCACAACATCAGAAATCATGTAGCCTCTGGAAAATTCCACTGTACATTTATAAGACAATGAGAGTGAAAAAAGAAAAAGAAAGATAGTTTTAATGTGAAAATAGTTTTGTTCTTGATGATAACCTGAAAGGGTCTTTGGGGCTCCCAGGGCCACACAATGCAACCATTAATCTCAATGAATCACTCACAGATTTAGCTGAATGCAAAGGGCTCCATGATCTGTATTCTTCCAAAGGTATCTTCTACTTGTCAAAATTTCCCTCCAACACAAGCAGAACCCAAGGCTATTGCACCAGGAGGGAATATGGGGCTTAAAACAAGACTTATCCTCAGGCTATGAAACATACAGTTGAAACTAATTTGAGTTACAGGGTCCAGGGGTAAAACAGAAATCAGCAGCCAGGTGACGGTCCTACAGATGCATCAGTCTGCTTGAGACATCAGGTGGCAAACAATGAATGGGATGCCAGGGACCTGGGTATCAGACATGTGAGTTGGAGACTGGCCATCCTCCTGATAATTTTGGAAAAGAGGGTTAGAGGAATTTCCTGAGCTGGTAAGGCAGAGCTGCAGGAACTCTTGTAAATATTGGCAGCACAGATATGATTGGCAGAAAAGGTATTTTAAGGACAAATGTATGTCAAATATGTATCCTTTAAAAAAATCAGTAAGAAAAATACCAATAGTCCAAAAGAAAAACAAAAGATATAAGTAAGCATACCAATATAAATATGAAATAAACTTGCAAGATCATCAGTGAACACACGTGGTGAAATAAAACATCAGTTTCCATGTTTTACCCATCGCAATAACAAATCTTAAATACTTGAAAATATAGCTAGTAGTGAGGTAAGCATTTTAATATACTAGAAAAAAGAGTTCCAAACCTTGCTTTTCTGGAAAGCAACTTGGCTGAATTTCACGCACTTAACTTCAAGAATCTCTGCTTGCAAGGTTACCCTAAGAACGCACAAAGCACATTGTCAAAAACATGTATCTATGAAGTAAAAGTCCGTGATTCCTTACTAATAAGGAACACATAGGCCGATGCATAAATAAGTAAATACAGTGAAAGGGAAACTTCCTTACAGGGAAATGCCTACTAATCAATGTAGAAGGGACAGTGGAGGTAGAAAAACCACCATTTTGTAATTATCCTAGATTCAGATGAGAATTAACAAATGCAAACATTTCATGAAAAACAGGATATTTAGATAGATTCAAAGTATCTCCTTAGAAAAGCATTTATTCAGAAAGAAAAACAGTAACTTTAAAGTGCAGTAAACATGTAGACACACCTTAGCAAATGATCCAAGTTAATACCACTAATGATGGAATAAACCAACATTCTGAGTGATGGACTGTATTCTTGCCTAGAATGAATAACCTGAGTCTAATGGTAAGGAAATGCAAGTAAGGGACAGTCTACAAACTAGTCTGTATTTTTCAGACTATTTCATAAAAGACATAAAAGATTTGCAAAACTTTCAGGTTAAAAACTGTGTGAATCATTCCATGGTTACTAAATTCAATGCCTAATTTGAATTGGATCCAAAAAATAAAGTTAGTGTATTATTGGGACCATTTGTGAAATTTGAAAATGGACTATAAATTAGATGATATTCTTTTATCAATATTAAAATTCCTGAATCTATTACCTGTACTACAGTTATTTCCTTGTTTGCAGAAAACATACTCTAAAGAATTTAGGATTCAATAGCATACTTTTTGCAACTTTCTTTGCAATGTATAGAAGAAATAAATATATGTACATAAAGAGAGTGATAAAGTAAATGTGGCAAAATTTTAAAAAATGGTGAATCCGGATGAACACTCTTCAATACTTTTTTTGTACTCTTCTGGAAGCTGTTCTTGAAATATATCTGTGCATTTGAAAATATCTAAGTAAGTATAAAAAAAACGTCACATGCAGATTTTCATTGAAGCCTTGTTTAATATGTACATGAAAAGGCATAAAGATCCCCCCAAGTACTACTCTATCTGGATTCCATGGATGTTGATAAGTGGCACTTCTATTCTGTCTAAATAATCGAAATTTCCATTTTGATTTTGTCCTATTGAGGAGTGTTAATTACTTTCCACAGGTGTGAAGTTTTTGTGGTTGTTAGTGTGGATGCTAGTTTTCTTTCCTTTTCCTAACAGCCTCCTTCTGCTTCTCCTTTTCTCCTCATTTTTTCTCTCCTTTTTTTTTCTTTACTGTTTTAATGTTGATTTCTAATTTACTGCAGATTGATCACTTGATGAGGTCTATAGAATATCAATTAGAAATTATTGAGACTTTTATGGTCACCTAGGATGTAATCAACTTATGCAAATGCTCCATGTGTATTTGAAGTATTTTAAAGGAGTGTGTATACTGAGAGACTGAACATACAAACAAACAATGGCCAGATCAGATATAAAAATAAAATTCTGATCCACAATCTGCAGCAACCTATCCAGGAAACCAACTCCTTATCTACAGTAACCCACCAGGAAGCCAGCCATTAGTCAGAATTGCAGGAAGTCAGACTGCTATCTCTAGGAACAATCCAAACAATAATTTCTAAAGTACTTGGCCCAAAATGTCAGTCAAGACTTGATTAATAATTGATACTTTTCTAATTTTCTTCTCTACTTCCAACTTAGGACCAACCAGAGAAAACCAATACATGTGCTCCTAAAAAATCACATAAGATGCCCCTCTTCTAGTTAGTTCACCTATGGCTTCCTCATGTCAACTACTTCCAGTCAGGTCTTAACATCTGTCTTTTTTTTCCCCCACACTAATGGTTTTCCACTTCTCTGCTTGCCTTTGAGTCTCTGCCAAAACACAAGTGATGGTGGCTGATTCCTTTGCTATCACAGGCTCTGAATGAGTAACTTTTGCTTTACTTATTTGGTTAGTCTTTGTTTAGTTCGCAATATCTTATCTGAGGTCTTTATCTCTCTGTGCCTTTCTCTGGTTCTGTCCCTGTGTCTCTGTCTCTGTCTCTGTCTCTCTCCCTATGTATATACATATATAAAAAAAAAAGAAAAAATATATATAATATAGAAACAACAGAAATAGAAAAAGCTCTGGAAACTAAGTAGAAGTTACCCTTTTGTAAGAGACACTTAATTTATAAAGGAAATCTCCATTTATAAGGCTGTCTTCATTTTTGTACCAGGAAAAGGAGGATGACTAAATTTCTAGAGATTTATCAATGGAGATGACAGGGACTTAAATCTGCATAACAACCATACCCTTGTTTACTGTTTAGTCTAATAACCTCCCAGACTGGCTTACCCCACCCCCCAGTATCTTCTTTTGTCTTCAGCTGAAGATGATATTTAAGGTAATGTCTTGGGCCAGTTCAGGGAGTTACTCAGTTTTTCCTGGGTATCCATGTATATAGGAAGTAAACGTGTTATTAAAACTTCTGTTTTGTTTTCTCTTGTTAATTTTTTTTATGGTAGTGCAGGGGGTTCTCTACCAAGAATCTAGAAGAGTAGAGGGGAAACTCTTTTTCCACCCCTACAATATATATAGTCATACACACACAAACCCACACATATATTGCATAACCAGAAACAATTCAAATGCTCGGAAATGGGAAGATAGTTTAAAAATGAAATATGAGCCATCTATACAATAAATAATTAGGTGCTTCCATTAAAAATTGTGCTGTCCAAGCATAAGATAGTGAAGATGTTCTTTCCCGATATAATGGAAAGGAGTTTTCTAAAAATAAACAAATAAAGCAGTATATATTTTTAACAAGCAAGATACAAAAGTTCATAGATTATGAGCCCAAATTTATAAAGCAACAGCAATAAGTTGTTTGCTTGTGAAAATAAAAGCCAATAAGATTATAGCAATATAGTAACACTAGATTTTTGAAAGTAGTAATATTATAGGTAATGTTTATTTTCATAGACTCAAATGTAACATAACTATAAATTTGTATTATAAATTTGTATTATAACAGCAAGGGGCGCCTCAGTGGCTCAGTTGGGCAAGTGTCCAACTATTGATTTTGGCTCAGATCATGATCCCAGGGTCATAGGGTTGAGCCCCACGTTGGGTCAAATCTGTCTCTCCCCCTCTCTCTGCCCCTCCTTTGCTTGTGCTTGTTTTCTCTCTCTCTCTCTCTCTCTCTCTCTCTCTCTCTCTCTCTCTCTCTCTCTTTCTCTCTCTCTTAAAAAAAATATATATATATAGGCAACGACAGCAAAATATCAACAAATATCCTTTTAAAAACTGCTTAATGAAACATAGGCCATCTCTGAGAAAGTTAGAAAGGAAAGCTTAAGGCTGTTTGAGACATAACTGTACCTACATAGCAGAAGATAAATTTTGTTGCAAAAATTCAATCTCCAATTTTAAATATATTAATTATTGCTAGTACATACTAAAAATGTATACCTAGTGGGTTAATGACCTAGACTAAGGAAAATCTGAGCTACCTGTCCTGAGATAAAATGGAATAAAATATATGGAATCAGATAAGGTGAAATGCACTTGCACTGGCAAAAAGTGGTAAAAATGTCACAGTAATTTATCCTATGAATTGAGCTACTCACTTTCGGTGGTTGTGGTGGGTGGGGAAAGCTGCTTTAGAGAACACCATTCAGAGGTTCATATCATTTTCTTTTTAATCCACATTCTTTCTGTTAGCAAAACCAGCAGTATAATTTTGAAAATCTATTTGAATCCCCCTATCTCAAAGCTCAAGGCAGTACATTCTCTATAGTGAATTCCTTGTTATTTGTTTACTCTGTTTTTAAATAACAATGCTAACAATAATCCTCCCCTGGGGTCCAACTGCCTTCAGCCCCCACCTACAACAAATCCAGGGATTACTATGGAGAACACACTTGTGGAGCTCAGTGCCCATAACTCCTCAAGGGAGACCCTTCCACCAAAATCTGGAAGTTAAAATGTGAATATTAATTTTTCAAAATCCAAATCATTTGAGTGCAGATTGCCCAGCTTTAATGTCACATCTCTATGACCTTCACAACACCCAAGTCCTAAATTCAAATCACTCTAACATATATTGTTTAAGCACCTTATTCCTGGCAAATTTTCATTTCATAATACTCATGTTGTTTTATTTTATAACCCATTCTTCTTAATACTTTGAATTTAAATGTGTACTGTAAATTTTTTTAATATGAACTCTAAGGCAATTTTGTTGGGCTAAGTACTTTCTTCATATTATAAAATGCACAATAAAGAAAAATATGAAATAATAATTATTTTGGTTACTTTAATTAAATTTTGTTATTATGAAAATAGTACAGCTGTAATATCTAGAAGATATTTAAAAATAGAAAAAAAAACCCAAACTATTATAATTTCCTGTGAACGGACACATATGCTATTAGAAATTGAATTTGTTTGTCCATCATTTCCTTGGTTTTAACATTAATATTTTTTAAATAATAAGAGGCAATATGTGGTTGAACTAACAACAGCAGCAATAATTTAAAAGCATTCAAAATGCAAAAACAAAGATGAGACTTCTAATTTAAGCTGTTAGATCAAATGTTTATATCTGCCTCTTTCTAAATCACATCACAATAAAATAAAGGTAAATCCATGAGGACAACCAGAACAAGATAAGAAATGACTCCAGACAAATGATGTCAACAAAATGTTGGAAAATGAGAAGCAGATGGACAAGTGGTGATTGACTAAGTAGAACGGGATGGTGGGGGAGGAACAAACCTGCAGTACTGCTGAGGGATTAATTTAGGAAAAATCAAGCATATTTGGACTCCAAGAGACTGGAGAAACTCAGGGTTTGAAGATACCAAGTACTTTTAAAGGCGAGGGTAGAGAAAGGCTAGAAGGATCCCTCTACCCAACACAGTTAGGATACAGCCTCTGCTATTCTGCAGCAAGAGAATGGAAGCCAAGGTCTGAAGAAATCCCACCGAATCTCTGGGATTTAGACACTAGAAAGCTGAGAATTAGTGTCATGACATCCCTGGAACTACAGTACTCTATGGTAAACCATGGCATCTTTGGAATGATTCTGAGAATAATGTAAATTAAAGATTAAAAGAGACTACAAGGTTATTTGACTAAAAACCTAAAATGTAGCTGGAATGAGATGATTTTGTTTTTAGAAAAAAAAATAGAAACAAAAGCAGGTTCAAGATTCATAATAGGAGAAATAAGTTAATATTTTGTTTGAGCAAAGTACAATAAATGAGGTAAAATATAGCTTGATTGAGATGCTAGGCTCGCTTGTTATTGGATTTAAACTCTAAGATGATAACATCCATAGATCAAGGCAAGAGAAATTGGAGAAACCATTCCTACTTAATAACTGCTCATCTCTTGTGGTTATAGAATAGTAATTCAGGAGGAAACATTCATCTGAAGTGAAATATACAGAACAAAATACTTCTATTACATAGTCTCATAGATTTAGATTTAGAAAATGAGAAAGGATCTTAGATATAATTTACACCAAAATCCTTTCTAATTGAGAAGTCCTTTCTAAAATATTCCTTACAGCTTGCCATTCAGAGCGTATTTGGTCATTTTTAGTCTGACGAGGTTTCGGGTGTTGGTGCCGGTTCATGGAGTTTGGAGCTGACAGCCCAGAAAGAATTCTTGAAAATGTTTTTGGTACAAACAGGTGATTTTATTAAAGCACAGAGACTGGACCTCTGGGCAGAAAGATCTCAGCTGTGGTTGTGAAGAGTGACTGGTTATAACTATGGAATTGGGGGAGATAAAGACAAAAGGCCTCCAGAGGGACTTTGATATGCTAAAGAGAACTCCTAAAATAACTGAGGCCTTGCTATTGTCAAGGTAAGGTTGTTTTCCCTCTAGTAAGACATTAACATTAGGACAGTAGGGAGTTCCCGGAGAAATGTCAATGGGCTTCAGGTTATAGAAAAATTTAATTTTACCTGCTATTTCCTTCTTGCCTTTGTTCCCCACATCACTATGGAGGGGAGAGTGATATTAGGGGCTCCAGGAAACTGAGTCTATAGGTTTCTGGAGATTAGGCTTTTGATAAAATTGCCTTTTCTTATAATTTCCTAAGATATTTGTAAACTGATGGAGACTCCTATGTTGCATGACTGTGATCTCTATCAGTTAATCATTTGTTTTTCCCTTTCCTTTGTTCTTGGGCAGCCAGGAGTGCCTGAAGAATGTCACACATATCCCACCTGGGGGTGGGGGAAGGATATGCTAGCTTGTGCTTTGCCCTCAGCTTGCCTTATGGTCCCTCATGGGTATCCACCATATTATACATCAACCCTCTCTTATGTGGTTGGTAAATACTATATATATATATATATATATATATATTCTTATTAGTACCATTTGTGTCTTTGTAATTTCTATCACCAAATTCTAGTTTTGTCCTAAGGATGTATTAAAAAAAATACATTACTCTCTTAGTGCACATGTTCTACTCTTTTTCATTTTCTTACTTAAATGTTCGAAATGTCTACAGTCTCATACAACAGGATTTTCAAACACTTTACTACCATACTTTACCTCCCCTAAATTTTTCTAACTTGTTATTGTTTTTTTTTTTAAACTGTGGTGCTCCAAACAAAATGAAAACTTCCAAATTGATCTAAACAATGTAGTTCATTTTCCCTTGTTTTGGACACTGAACTTTACCGTTATTTATACAGTTTAGGATTTGATTGGCTAATTTGAAAGTTAAAAAAATCACATTCTAACCTCCTCTAATCTTGGAGCCACCCAAAACTTCAAGACCTCAAGAGAAATCTGCTGTATTCAGTTTTAAATAGATTTCAAATTTACATTTATCCCTATTAACTATTTTGCTCTCAGGTGTGACGCCTCATTCTAGCCTAACCTTTTAAATTTGAAGTCTCTGATATGATGATTTAGTTATACGTCTGACTTTGTAAAGTCTACGGATTTAATAATAACCTTCTATTTTTCCACCCACTTTTTACTGAATTAAGTCAAACTTACATAATCTCCTTGCAGGCAACGGAGAGTTTGTCTTTGCCAATCTCAACCTCACTCACTGCTGTTTCTTCAAATTTTAGGACACATCAGGCACTTGACATGTATGTGAAGAAAAAAACAACACAGCTCTAAGACTTCTCTCTGGATTGGCATTCATCCTTTAAGAAGCCGGGTTCAACCAACATTGACTTCATTTAAATGTTCAATACATGTTCATTTCCCCCCATCTTCTTTTATTTTTAACGTCTTTATTTAAATTTCAGTTAGTTAACATACTGTGTAATACTAGTTTCTGGTGTAAGGCATAATGATTCAACACTTCCATTGCTCTCCGATGCTTATCACAAGTGCATCCTTAATCCCCATCACCTGTTTCACCCATCCTGTCCACCTCCCCTCTTATAACCATCAGTGTGTTCTCTATAGTTAAGAGTCTTTTTTTTTTTTTTGGTTTGCCTCTTTCTTTTTTCCCCTTTGCCCATTTGTTTTGTTTCTTAAATTCCACATATGAGTGAAATCATATCATTCCCTCCCTCCCAACCATCTTCTTAAAAAGAGAAAAACTTCGTTGAGATGTAGCAATACTGGTATTGAAACTTCTGATTTTCCAGTCTGACAACAGGATCAAAAGAAGAAAAAAAAAATAAGATTACTTTAGCATGAGTTATTTTTTTTGGTGAAAATACATTGCACTTACCACTTTTCGTTTTTTGAATATGAGCAAATCAGTGATTTAATAATTAATTCGACAGTTTTATTAGTTATCGATGCCAAGCCCTTGAGCTGTAATTTTCACAACCCACCTTTTTCTCCTTTTTGAGAGCTGGTGAGATTTCTGCGCTTGCTTTCTAGCACTTCTCTTTTCCATTCCCCCCTGATTATAATTGCTGCAGGGCTCTGAAATTATATTTGCAGGCTTTTCTTATTTAAAATAACCAGGTTTATTCTTATAATTTTTTGGTCTTCAGTAGGTTGCAATTTTTTTAAGTCTGATTATTTTGTCCTTTAGAGTTTGAATCTGTTTTTCTTCTTTAATAATGAAGATGGAAAGAGACGTTCTTCTTGGAAGTAAAGCTTTTCAGAACATAGAATGTGTCACTAAGAAAGGTTTTGCTAAGAAACAAAATTCAACCGTGTGAATTTGAAGATCTAATTGCCTTCACGAAAGAATTCATGAGGGCAGAGTCCTACATGAGGGCAGAGTCCTGAGTTATACAAAACAGTAAGTTTTTATAGGAAGAAAGGTGGGACAAGAAACTTATTAGCAAAAGAAAAAGATTATTCCAGGCAAGGGTGCTTGACCTTAGATGAAAGAGCAGGGAGTCTACAGATTTCCTCATCTTCCATTAGGGGGATGGAGAGGGCCCCTGTGGCAGATCCTTTGGCACTGAACAGGAAAATTCCTGACTGACTGGTTAAGACTGCATTCTGGGGGGAGTTGGAACCCACGATTAGATTAGGTATTAAGTCTTGGTTTGGGGACTTGGCCTCAGTGACACCATTTTGGGCCTGTGGTTTGCATTTTAACAGTTACCTAATGTCATTCGATTTTTTGGAAGATCTGAAAAAATAGGGCTAATCCCAATTAATTCTGATTTGTAAGTCAGGATCTGCCTGTGAGCAGACATACGGTTTGATGACCTACTGGCATTCCTACAAGTGGCTTTCGTCCCTACAACTAGCTCCCTTCACTTCCTCGGAGCACAGTCTCGCACCTTTCTCATTTAAAAGCATACGTCCTTTCCAAGCGTGGGAGTTCACTGAGGTATGAACAGCCGTGCAAAAGTCTTCAGCACAACACCAAGATATTTTCCCTTGACTCATCATTCTCCTTTTGCCTTCCCAGGTGATTTTCTTTCTGGAGCTCAGAAAGGTTTGATAAGACAACGGTTTTCCTAAGGTTCCTTTGACTGAAATCTCTGGCTATCTTGCTTCTGACATCGTCTGTGTTGCTGTGCTACCTGATTACCTGGACGAATAGCGTTTGCATTCCCAGTGCCCCAGCAGCTTTCACAGGCAGGGGAGTTTGATCTATTCCTGATTTTGCGGTTATATTAGATGAGATGTCCCTGTAAGCTAATTACTTTGGCAACCAAGGGGGCACCAATGATTCTGTCAGGCATCCATGGGGGCACCTTAATGGTGTTTTAAACAATGTGTACAGAAGGGGTTACAAGCTACACAGAGAGGAGCAGAGCCTGAGGGGAAAGACACTGCAGGTGTGTGGTTAACAAGGAACTAATTGGGTAACCAGGAAGGAGGAGAAGGAAGCATAAAGCTGGTCAACGTGCTTGTGTAGAATTCCAGCAGTTAGCTAGTGCCGAGCCCTTGAGAAGTTGAAATAAAGACAAGTTGAATCTGGAGTCTATTTTTTGCTGTGATCTTTACTAGAAACTGCAAATTGGGACTTGACAGCTTTTCTCGCCGCCTGTTGCTTTATTTCAGGTGGTATTGTTTTGAACGAGCTAAGAGCTGACATTCTGGATGCCTAGCCTGGGTGTCTTGCATCGAGACAAGAATGTGTGTCAACTTTTCAAGGCACGTTACTCTTTTTTCTGTTCTTAATGATCTCTGGGTATTGTGAGTGATGGTAAATAGTGAAATAAGTGTTGGCCTAGTACACAGAAGACGAGCCTAATCCCAAGTGTGCAGTCAATAGCATCAGCTTGAGCCGTTCACCCTGCCCCCCAAGTCTTCACTGCCTTCCAGGCTATACACAGAATGAGATTTCCGTGTTTCTTTCAGAATCTTTTTGAGTCCTAAGGTTTTTTTTTTTTAAATTGATTAGTTTTCTGTATTAAATTTTGGCCAAGTGCCTAAAAATAGACTAGGCAATACAGAAATACACCCAGAGTAGAAGGCATGTTTCCTGTCTTCACACAAAAAAATCATAGGAGTGCTACAGATGGATGTGAAGACCTTCTAGGGATGTGAAGACCTTCAGTATGGGGATGTAGTCACCCACTGAGCAGTGCAAATTTAACAAAGAAGGTGGTGAGATGAGCCTTCTGAAGAGCAGGCTTTGAGGTGATAGCCAACATAGCTTTCTAAGTTGGTGGAATGGTGTGAAGTATGGCTCAGGATTGATAATAAACCTATGGGGAGGTGTGGGGCAATATAGAGATTGATCAGACTGAAGGAGAGACCAGTTAATGGGGTATACTCTAAATAGTTTTCTTAGCAGCCGCCAAATTGTGGATAGTCTGAAAAGATAAGCAGGGAAGACTTGGAGGAACAAGGGGAAACACTTTGGATTTGGGAATATTTTGAAAAACATTACAGAAATATTCTGTTGAGTAACATACAGAACTAACTCAAGTTCAATTACATTTGCCTTTACATAATAATGACATATATAATAAGAAGGAAAAAAAAAACTTGCTAAAAAAATAAGTTCCCAGACCAGATTAAAATGTCTTTTCACTAATGTCATTAAGCTGCTTATTTTAGTCCAGGATAAAGGTCTATATTTTCACCGAGCCAAAGTGAGTTGGCATAAAAAGAAATAGAAATAAACAATTTGACAATGGTTTTATGAAGAACCTCTTCTAATTGTTTTTCAGCATAAATACCAAAGGAACTAAAATGGACGGTGAATTGAGTATATCACCACCACAGGTCTTAAAGTTGAGAACTCAACTTCTAATGCATGAAATGTATGTAGTCACTGGTCAACTCAGATATGGGCATGTACCTTGTGTCAGCTCCATCACTACCTAATTGTCTCACATCCTTCCCACTGAACTCATTACTGTTGCCTTTATGACCCAAGAGGTCACTTCCAGGTATAATCCCTGATTAGAACTGGCTCTGCCGTTGTGTGAGTGAGATCCTTGCTGCCCGTGTAAACTCTCTGGCCTCTAGATTCACATTTGGAAAATGAGGGTGTTTGACTAGAGTAGCTCTAATTTCCCTTTTATTTCTAAAGTTCTGCAACACTTAGCAAGAAATAACATTTTTCTAACATGATAGTGTGATATGACAGTTTGGAAAGAGGGGAGAAAGGAAACTTTCAAAGACCAGATTAATGGAATGCAAATTGCAACCATATAACTTTTATTTTAAAGAAATTACCTCGTTTGTGCTGATTTTCTGAAGAACCAAATCACAATTCTTAAAGGAATTTGCAAAATCAGAATCTTAATTCCTGGCATGTCTTTCTCCTCCCACCTCCATTCAAGTTTCAACTTACAAGGAAGAAAGAACATTTTTAAAAGAGCTTAGAATTAGGCTCAAACAGCAAGTTCTGTAGTTTGAAGACATTTTGCCCATTTTAACAATAGCTGTACTAATGCTTTAGCAATTCATTGAGATCAGCGATTCCTTTAAATTAGCTACAGAAAAGTTCAACTTCTGAATAAAACTGACTGGTTGAAATTTTTATATAAAAATGGAGCTATTATACAGAATTTATAATATAGTATTTCAAATTCCAAATTTCTGCTTCTTAATGGACAGTGCCATCAAGCAAAACTGACATTTATATAAGTTGAGCACACATCCATTTTATTTCTATAACTTACTCTCGATTAATCACTTTCTTGTCTTTGATATAAGTTGAAGCTATGACATACAGCTTTCATATGCCACCAAAGACTCATTTTTCTTCTCCTTTTCTCTTATCTAGCCAAATTCTTCAAGTTGGATTATTCATTTCTCAAATTTGAATCTCTAAAGACTACTGGAATAACAAGCATTCAATTCTCTAATTAAAAGTCCTCTTTCATTCAACTTCCATTGTTTCTTTGCATTCTTTTAATGATTGAACAAGAAGGAATGCAGAAATAAAGGACTGATAATCATAGTATGAGTGGTGTCCATAGTGATACAGGGACAGGTTACAGTGGGATACCATTATTCTCCTCCATATCTGTCATATCATGGCCTGAGGATTAAATGATAATTGCCATTGATGGTGAATTTGTGGTTCCATTATTGAAAAAAAAAACTGCTTCCATAATTAAAAAAAAAACAACCCATGACTCTAGACTTGAACCCATGAAGTTCTAGACTTATATACTCATGCCTCTGCCCCAATTTTCTCTACTGCTTTGAATATACTAATGATAAATGAAAACTTATATCCTCCTCCATCTTTCCTACTATTCAAGAGAAGCTTTAAAATATGTTGACATCTGACATATTGAGCCAATAATTATAAAACTTGAATTTATGTGATGAAATAATCTCCTAGGAGCAAACAGCCATTCATTTATTTACTCAGTCTATATTTATTGAGTATCTTTCATATGTCAGACATTGCACGTGGAGATAGCAGTCTATAAGACAGTCATGGTCTTTGCCATTTTAGAGTTAATATTATGCACATAAGGAGTCATATAATAGACAAGTAACTTCTGTAAAATAATTTTGGAAAACTGCTATAAAGGAAAAACAGAGCTCTGTGGTAGAAAATAAAGAAATAATGTTGCAGTAACAGGGGCTATTTTTAGACTGGGTGGTCAACAAAGAGAGGTATCCAAGCGAAGCCTCTGTGTTGGAAAGGAGTCATGCAAAAGATAAGGAAGATTCTAGAGAATGGCATGGTAAAAACCGAGAGGCAGGAAAGAATTTGGTAATTTTGAGAGGAGACCAAGGAATGACTGATTTCTAGGAGGAGCTAAAGCAGAGTGTGCAAGGTGGAAAGTGGTATGAGAAAAGATTGGAGAGGCTGGATGATATCGTAACAGGAGAAATCATATAAGTCATGTTCATGAGTCTGTACTTAATTTTGAGTGAGGTTAAAGATTTTCAACATTTTATGTTTGAAATGACCTCCTTTCTCTTCTGGTTGTAGGGAATGGGTTGGTAGAGAACAAGATTAAAACCCTGAAGTCCAGTTAAGAAATCGTCCTGGAATGCAATTGTGGAGGCTTGGACAAAAGTGATTCCACTAGAAATGGAAATGAATGGTCAGGTTAGGAAAATATTTTGCGGCAGAAAAATAGGACTTGCATACAGATTGTCCTGAAGAAAGGCATCAAGGAAGTCTCTTAGGTTTCTGACTTGAGAAACAAGGTATTGCATGGTATGGTTTGCTGTAAGTTTGCATGGCAAACAAGTCTGTGTTTACATGTAAGTGGGCTTATGTGTGTATATCAAGGATTATAGTTATATTTAAGATGTCCATGAAATATCTTTCAAGTAAATATGTCCAATAAGAAGCATGATACAATAGTCTTAAATTTTTGATACGTTATGTCCTAAAGATTTAACTTTGGAAGTCCTTAGCACATAGACTACTTTTGAAGGCAAGGATGCTGAAGCTATCTTTTGGAGAACTTCTCTTTAAATAGTGAGGGAAATAGAAACTAAGACAAAACCTGTCATGTACACATGTGGCTGGACATGAAAGGACTCAGGAAATTTCTAATGAGAGTTCTTGTAGGAAACTATTGGAGGATATGCTGCACCAAAAGCAAAAAAAACCAAAACAAGAACATGACCAAAAAGTAAAAAAGAAAAGCAAAAGGCACATGCACAATTTTAAACACTGTAGTAGGCATATTAAGAAGTAAAAGAAACTGGTGAAATTAACTTAATACTATATTTTACTAATTCACCATAGTAAAATTATCATTTTAAAATGTAAAAGATATAAAACAATTATTAGCACTTTACTTTTTTGTATTTGATAAAAAGTCTTTGAAATCTGCTGTGTATTTTACACTTCCATACATTTCAATATATAGTAGCTACATTTCAAGTGCTCTATAATCACTTATGGTTCCTGGATACAAGACTAGATATCAGGGGCTTGAATGCTTTCTAAGAATGATCTGGTACAGAGAAACATGGGATAAAGGAAATATCTCCTCTAAAACAATTGTATCTCTCAAGGAGCAAGGATACCTATGATACTTAGATATAGGGCATAAAAGGGAGTTAATCTTTGAAGGATTGGCACTCCCTTAAATGTAACAGAAAAATTTTTAAAAAAGGATGCAGACGCTGATAGAATTGATTTTTTCATGAAAATACTAGAGTGCAATTCACAAAATATTCTATTGCCTTCTTGAAATATGTTGCAAAGTCATTAACCGAGTGAGATGATGATAAGGTAACCTGTTCAGAGAACTTTCTAGAATATTGCCTACTGCAACTTCATGAATGGAATCAGTACTTAATACAAGGGGCCAGATTAATGGTACAAGTTGACCCTGTCAGAATTCGTCTGTATAGTCCTTCACCTGAGATGTTGAGAGGACATTGAAGCCTGCCTGTAATCTCCTCCTCACTCCTTTTCTTTTTATCTGCTAGTCAGTATTCTTCGAATTCAACAGCTGGCTTTTCACAATGCACTGGGGCATTGCTTCAATTTGAATTGGGCAAAATGTCTTATTTTGTCATTGGTAGTTTTTTTTTTGTTTTTTTGTTTTTTGGTTTTTTTTTTGGCAGGGAGGGGTGTAGGGAGGTTGTTTAAACAAACAATGCAATGTGTGCTATGGAGACATGGTAGCCTGTTATTAGCAGATCATGTTATAGGCATGAACTCAAAATTCATAGTGAATGGCTGCATGATTTCACAGCTTCTCTCTCAACCTTAACCTCCATTTCCCCAGCCCTACCTCCATGTACTTAAACCTCTGTGAGTAGAGAAGAAAGAAGTCAGAAAAACAGGAAATATGGGAACGGCAGGAAGGTCATATGGAGCAAGAACACGATAGATGGCTGTCCTGTTGTGTTGAGAAAATAAGACAGGAGTTGAGAAGTCAGATTGTATAAAAGTTGCTGCTTTGTACTGTGGGGAGGGGGAGGGGGAGGGGGAGAGGAAGGAGGGGAAGGGTTGTGCAATAGAACTGCTCTGTTTTCAAGAACATAGGTCACTCCAAATCAATCCACCCTGCACTCCCCCAAAATAAGGAAAACACTAAAACAGCTCTTGATGTAATTTATTCTTTCAGATCTTGTGGCAGAGAGTTTTCTAAACCTTTAAGCTGTGAGTAGTTTTCTTCCTTTTTTTTAAGCTATATATCCCACTCACTTAACCCACACTTTCTATTTTTAGTTTTCTCTTTCTGATGAAACCTTGCAGATCATGAAGATAACATTCTCTGAGCAAGATTGGACCATGTGAATCTCAAGATTGCTTCCTGTTCAGCATTCTCTTTAGTTGTATATTTTTTCCCTCTGTATATTTCAGTGTTACCTCTTGGTTTTGTAAATATTGCACAGACTTCTGCTATAATTTCTGATGTACATACAATCTTAGGTGTGGGGAAGGATACAGAGACATTTTTGTTACAAGTGTGCTGAAAAGGGGAAGACCAAAAAAAAGTAAGATTGGGATTTTATATTAAGTCTTTTTAAATGAAGTTTGTTTATTCTTTTCTTCTCCATTCTGCATGCGCTTTATATTTGTACTTACACGTGTTAGGTTTGTTTCTGAGAATAAGGCATTTTTCAAATTGATTTCCCCTTGCTTTTCCCCCTTGCTGATGAGACAACTTGTCATTGAGGTACTATTCAATTTCTATCCCACTATGGGCCTTCCAGGATATCCAACCCTTTTTTGTTTTCTGAACCCTTGTGTCTGAAGGAATCTGAGAACAGGACAGGGGGGAAACTATGAATAAGAGTCTGGATACTCAAGCAGTCAGGCCTCAGTTTGAATTCTGGTTCTAATTCTCAAAGTTATACCACTTTGATAAGTAACATACTGCCAGATTCATCATTTCTAAAATCAATAATTTCTCAAAGTAATGCTACAAGGAGTAAATAACATGTTTGCAAATCAGTGTGCATATAGCCTCAATTTTAGCTAATGTAAGTAACTACTACTCCATAAATTGTAGTAATGATGACAATAGCAAGAAATGGAGGAGAACTTAAACATCATTGGTTATGTTTTTTAACTAAGTATCCCAAGGCTCACAATGTTAATTTTACCATGACCAAAGGTAGCAATGGAGCTGAAACTAGAATTGACATACTTGGACCCCTAATTCCATGTTCCTGGATTATCAGTTTGAGAGGTAGTAACCCACAATAGATAGAGTACAACCCTTGTAGTCCACAACTTGTAAAGTTAAATCCTGCTTCCAACACATATAAATGTGGGGCTGCATATAATTTACTTCACATTTTTAGCCTATTTCTTACCCTTACCTACTTCATAGGCTTGTTTGGGTTTTACACGGCACAGTCCATAAAAACCAGGGGTTGGGGCGCCTGGGTGGGGCAGTCGGTTAAGCGTCTGACTTCAGCCAGGTCACGATCTCGCGGTCCGTGAGTTCGAGCCCCGCGTCAGGCTCTGGGCTGATGGCTCGGAGCCTGGAGCCTGTTTCCGATTCTGTGTCTCCCTCTCTCTCTCTGCCCCTCCCCCGTTCATGCTCTGTCTCTCTCTGTCCCAAAAATAAATAAACGTTGAAAAAAAAATTTAAAAAAAAACCAGGGGTCAAGTCTTAACACATACAAGGGGCCAAAATTACTGAAAAGGAAAGAGAGGACTCTTTGGACCCAAAGATTATGAAAAGGTGTGAGAGAAAAAGAACATAAGTTAGAGGTGGGTGCAATTTGGAAACCTAGTGATTTTCTTCTTGGCCCATGCAGAAGCCCAGTACCAGTTTCAGCTGGGGAGCAACATGCTTAAGATACATCATGAAGAAGGAAAGGATCCCAGAGAACAGGAGCAAAGGAACTTTTATATGATAAGATTGTGTTCCTTACTCTTTTTTAAAATGAGTTTACATTTCTATTTAGAAAATGACATACAGTAATGAAGTTTGTAATTCTGCCAAAACTTTAAATAGAATGTGTTAAAAATAGCCTATAAAAGTTCAGGTTGCTTTCAATTCTGCAAAGAAACAGTAGACATCCCGTGTGTGTGTGTGTGTGTGTGTGTGTGTGTGTGTGTGTGTAACAATCCCACTTTCTATATGCCAACTCCACACTAATAGTATTTGTTAAAAACAAAACAAAAAGTTTTTAACTGCATGGCATTATGTTTCTGTTTTCCACCAAGTTCTCCTTTTACTTTTTATTGATATGTAATGCACCAGAATTAAGCATTTGATTTTTAGCTGCTTAAAGCTTCATTTCTCTTTCTCTCTATTTTCTGTGTTTTAGAAGCATTTTCTCTATTTTCACAAGCCAAACACAGTTGACTGTTAATGTCTCCCTGAAAGACATTGGAAGATGGCTCCCAAAATTAATGTTGTAAGACAAGCTTACAAACTGCCAGGCTTTGAAGTGAAAATTAGTGTGTCATCTTTATGAAAAAAGCAGAGCACAGAACTGACTGCTCTGTTATGAGAATCTCTCAAGGCAAAATATATGTTTTAGGTGAGAGGACAAAAATTAAACAAATGTTTTCTTCCCCACCTTACTACCCAAATTCCATCAACATACTTACACACACACACACACACACACACACACACACACACACACACAACAGGGAGGATTTCCCAGTAGCACATTCTTCACTGTTCAAAGAAATCAATAGCTATAGGAATTACACAATGAGAAATCATAAAATTCCACTTGACAAAATGTTATGTTGACTAGCATAACTGGAGAGGCCCAGGTGGGAAAAATCTGGGGACTATGTTACTATTTTTTTTAACTCCTTAAAGTAAAAAAAAATGTTAATGTTACTCAAAATTTGATGGCCACTTTGAGGAAGAAGTTTCAGAAAGATGAGATAACCTTTTCAAATAAAGTCAAGTGTTGGCTTTATTTTCAGGCTAAAATGCCACTGTCATTAAAAGCTCTATCCCAGCTGCCATCCTAGGGTCCAGGATATTACAGCTGTAGATCTTCAAAACTTACAAAGCACAACTTTTTCATTGTTTGAAGTGACAGAGGATTTGGGGTGCATATTGTTGGGGTTAGGAAGATTTGGTCTCCTTTTCTTTTTAATGAAATCACGAACAACTTACTTGATCTCCTTGAGCCTCATTTTTTTTTTACATGTTTATTTGGAGAGAGAGAAAAAGCAGGGGAGGAACAGAGAGACAGAGGAGAGAAAGGCTCCCAAGCTGGTTCTGCACTGTCATTGCAGAGCCTGATGCAAGGCTCAAAGTCACAAACCATATCATGACCTGAGTAGAAACCAAGAGTTGGTCGCTTAACAGACCGAGCACCCAGGTGCCCCGAGCCTCAGTTTTATATAGCTATACCTCGTGAATAATAATCCCAATTTAAAGATCTAGGAGAAATGGAAGGGTTAAATTATACAATAGATTTAGAGCACATGACACATTGTTAAGGTTGGTAATCAGAGATGGGTTTATGCTGAGATGAGGAAATAAAGACTGTCATCATGGAAGTAAAGTATTCTTAGGGGTAGAAATGGAGTCTTCTCTTCTGGAGTAGGTTTCATACTGGTGAATACCTTTGTGGGAGTACACAGTCTTTCTTGGGATAATTGGGCACCAATAATTTTAAGGAATACATTTCCATATCCTCAACTTTATGTATGCCTTCTTTATTCTAAAATTGATCTTCCCAAGAAAGTATCTGAGGGCAATTCACCTATTTGCTCACTGTTCTTCTCCTGCTGGAAAACTATACATCTCAATGGATCATCACACAGAACATAAAAACTTCTAGACATATTCAAAATATTGTCATCCCTAAAGTACAAAAATAGACTTTTCTCGTTATCACTGTCTTATATATATTTCTGTCTTATATATATTCTGTTAGAATATAGCAGGGCTCCTGGGTGGCTCATACAGTTAAGCGTCCGACTTCTGCTCAGGTCATGATCTCATCCTTCCATGAATTCGAGCCCTGCATCAGATTCTGTGCTGACAGCCCAGAGCCTAGAGCCTGCTTCAGATTCTGTGTCTACCTCTCTTTCTCCCCCTTGCCCACTCATGCTCTGTCTCTGTCTCTGTCTCTCTCCCCCAAAAATAAACATGAAAAGGACAGAGTATGGCATTGGAAAAGGTATTTTGACTTGAGTTGAAATGTTCTAAATTTTGATATGTTATAGGATGGGGGGTGTGACGTAATTTTCATACTGTGACCTTCACTCTTCTGTCCCCAGTCTATCTAAAAGAGCACCTGGCTGCTAAAAGGCAGGTCCTGAGAATCAAGCAAAGAAAATTTAAGTGAAGAACTGAATGCAGTGGGCCTTATTTCATTCAGACCAAAAACTCAAGTCAAAACTTTATGACTTCATCTTTTATATATCTGTCATCCATTAATTTATCTATATCAGTGAAAATCCAGAATGTGATGTTGTGAGGTTGAGGTATGTATGAACACTTTGTTCTAAATTTAAAAAATAAAGTTAAACTTTTTCTAACAAAAGGATGGTTCTAATGGGCTAATTGTTTTGACATTGACCTTTTTATATATTAAGTCCTGCATTGCCCATTAGGTTAAATAGTACTCACATATTTTTTAAAGGATAGTAATCAGGGAAATTGATGATAAGCACTATCTCATGGTAGCAATGAGTAGAATTCATCCATGAAATAGCAGGGAAAAAATACCTAGATCCATCTATCTCATTAAGAGATGCTATTCTAATGAACTTTTTTGTATTTTATGTTAAATATTATTAAAGTTTGTGATTTATTTATATTATTTTTATCAATTGTGTATTAATGATAATTATTGTAACTTGATTGAGAAGAAATTTTTGATTCTTAGAGCTTTATAGTCAGAGGAGTAAAATATTAAATACATTTTACATGCATAATTGTGTTTCAGATGAAGATGATAGGATAATCAATAAAAAACTTTTAAACATAAAAATGTATTAAAGGCTAAAATTCTTTGGGGGATATAGAACAGAAACAAATTCATGGAGGAAAAAAGAAACTGAAAATTTAATATTGCAAAGGAAATTCATGTCATCTACTGTTTTCATAATGATGGCAGCTTTCAAATCCTATCCAGTATTCAGATTCCATTAGATATATTTAATAGAATGATTTAACAATTTTATATTTAAATGTCAACATTTATAATGTATTTATTTTGTAATCTGTATCATAAGTATGAGCTTATGATGAAAATTTTAATGTCAACTTAAAAGTACGTGACAGAGTAAATTAGTTTTTCAAACGTCTTAGTGGTACATGAGCAAAAATGTTTGAAGACAACTGCTGTAAATTATTTACTAAGAATCCTATAGGGCCACAGAAAATTCTTTGCACTCTCCCTCCTGCTTGCTTCAATAGAATCAAACATGGCTTTATACATCTATTTCTTTTTTCATTTAAATTTTTTCTTTAGACTTATATAGAAAAGTTTGTATTTTTTTTCTAGCTGCAGCTATTTAAAATAACATCAACATATCTTTTCATAATAGGAAAAAAATGTCGGTAAAATTGAGTACACGATGAAATTATCATAGCGTCACTGTAACCTGAGAAGTTATAAGGAACAGCATAAGAGCAATCTCTATATTTCTCTGTAATTCCCTTGGTCAGGTACCCATGTCTGTTTTTAAAAAAAATTTTAATGTTTATTTATTTTTGAGAGACAGAACGTGTGTGTGGGAGGAGCAGAGAGAGAGGGAGACATAGAATCTGAAGCAGGGTCCAGGCTCTGAGCTGTTAGCACAGTGCCTGATGTGGGGCTTGAACTCATGAGCCGAAGTCAGACACTTAGCTGACTAAGCCACCCAGGCACCCCTTCATATCTGTTAATACAAGGTAATATATTCTAGGTCATGCCAAAGAGCAGCTCCAGAGTAAAGTCTGTAGGAAAAGAAAATCTATTAGTTTTGTGTCTTGATAGGTCCTCTGTTTTGGTGAACTATACATTTATGGAATTTTAATATTCATTGTCATCAATTCTTCCAAAATATGTTCGAACTATTTAAGGTTCCTAGTTATGTCTAGGGCTTTTTCCTCCCTACCCATTGTTGCTGAACACTATATTAAAGAACCTCCCTATAACCTCTAGGTGAAGTTTAACAGAGTCTCTTTTCCCTGACTGAACCGAGCAGACTCTGTTCTTTATTCATTTTAGTACCACCAATAATTCTAAAACTTTATCAGACCCTAATTGTTCCCATAAGGCTGCTTCATTTACATCATTATCTAAAATTCTACTGTATCTCTTCATAGAACTATACTGTTTGTCACTTCTTTGCTTCATAATTTTATAAAGGGTTGCACTTCACCCTCCCCCTAAAGAGGGAGAAATTAAAGAAAGAGGTCATTTCAAATATTTTAAAATATTTTTTATCTTTCATAATATTTAAGGCAGGAGACATTCAATAAATCCCTAATGATGCATTGCTTGATCCAATTTGCCATATTCCTTCACTGAACCTCCCTGTAGTTAATTACATCACTTCCTCTTTACCTATCAGAAACTTCTTAAAATGAATCATTTAAAATTAAACTACTATGGATTATAATTTATGTCTGCTGTCCATTAATAGCCGGGTTTTCAGAAAGATACTTTAAATCCAAATAATGTAATTAGAGATGCTTCAAATTGGAAATAGTATTGCACAAAATCAAATCTAACTTCCTCATTTTCTGGATGAATTGGAGGCTTTATGATTCATAGCCCCAAGGTCACATAGCTGGTTAGCAAGGACTAGATTTAAGACTAGAACTCAGGCTGCTGACTCGAGATCAAGTGTTCTTGCTGTAATAACTTATTGTCTTTTATATTATAAACCAGAGCTGCTTTTTTCATGACTGTGTTCTTGAACATATATATATACCTTTGCAGTCGCTCATATACCCCCCGCTAATTTTGGGTTCTCTGTTAGTAATGAAAAACAAATTGTGGATTTGAAAACCTCACGGCATCATAATCAGTTTTAAGTAACACACATATGGAGCAAGTTCACTGTCATACCTTGAGAGTTGTAGTGAGCTTCCTTCCCTTTACTTCCTTTTCAATTTCCTTTAGCTTATGGAAGACCTCCAAACATAAATTGAGACAGTGTCCTTTTATGCAATGTCTTTATTATGAAAGATCTAACCATCTTTCTTAAGGAAAATACCACATTTTAGACCAAGAGACCATCTTCCAAACAAAGTGACAAATCCCATATTATAACAGTTAGGGCATAGAACTATTTGACAGTTAAAGAAATAGCAGTGAATTTTATGATGATGATAATATACAGAGTAAAGGAAAAAAAGAAGAATGACATTCAACAGAACATTAATGTAAAAAGATTGCAAGAGACTTGTAATTGAAGTAAGAATGTAAAATTTTAGACTAATATTGAAGGACTTGCAGTGGCTAGGCATAGTCTTAGCTGCCAAGTATGGTTCATGAAGTAGAGGGAAACCAGATACCTTTTGCAAGATGAAGAGTAGGTATGGACGGGATGGTGACAGATCCAGAGAGTGTAGTGAGACTAACTCTCACAGACTCCAGAGTAATTCTGCAGGCTGCATGTTAGTTTCTAGGGTGGCCTTTTATTCCCCGTGCTGAGGTGAAGGCCGTGTTGTCTTTCCCTCATACCACTTCCCAGCAGCCTCTGATGAGCTCAGGGAGTTCTAATGTTTGTGCTGTTCAAAAAGGACTAGAGGCAATTACAGGAATGGATACTCCCTCTGACTATATTTTCCCAAATGTGTGTCTTCTTTAAAAAATTTTAAGGTGCTATGTGAACACAATATCTGTTTGGATATAAAAAATACTTTATAAGAAGCAAATGGAAAGACTGTGAGACATGATAAGAAGGTAATCAAAATGAGATACGCTTTTTTTAAAAATCTTCTTAAAAAATAAAAAAAAATAAAAAAATCTTGCTCCCCGTCAACCGATGACACACGTTTCACACCTAACCTTGCCTCTCACCCCTGAAATGCTGGATATTAGCAAAGCTTCAAGGTTGGGATGAAAGGAAAGCCAAATTCTCTTCCAATGCAATGATTTCAATAGCAGTTTTTTATCACTTGTTCATGTTACCACCTGCTCGGATATCTGGCATTCCCTAGAGAAAGTGGAGAGGCTCTTTAATTAGCAGTTTACAAGTCTTATTAGAGAAAATGAGTTGAAACTCTTAAAAAAAGGAGGAAAAAATATGGAAATGGTTACTCAAGCTTCTGAACAAACAGAAGAACTTCAATCTAATAGGGAGAAAGACTCTTTCCCAAGAGTGACCAAAATGAGTGGTTTAATATTGCAGAAAAAGAAAATACACTTTGAAGGCTTTGCTTAAAGGCAACTTCTTATTTATTTTTCACTTTTCTCAAGGGCCTCTTACTCAATGCTCATCTCTGATGTCAACAATTTTGACCATGGGGGGAGAAAAAGGCTCAAAGAACACACTCCTTTAGTTTGGGACATTATTTTTTCTTTTGAGAAAACTGAACTTACAAAGAAGGGGCAGAAAATCTAAACTCAGGTACAAAGGCAAAGGTTTATAAAGAAAATAAATACACATTCTGTACACAGGGAACTAATTTAATAAGCAGTCTCTCCCTGCTAGCTTGCGATTAAACTAAATTGCCAGCCTAAACTTTTCTGTGCAGAATTTCAAATGTCAACACATTATATTGCGATTCCTCTTAATTTCTCACAAAGAAAATGCAAAATGAATTCATTATGCTGGAGTAAGTGGAAAAAATGATGAGTTTCTCCAGAAGAGTATGCAATGGGGAGAGATTGGGCAAGACGATTATATTGAGATATTTGAATAGCTGGCCATTAGCTAGAGCATCCCCATTACTCTGCTGATAATTATATCTCTTCTGCTATGACTTCCCAGTGGAATAATAGAATGTTCCCAGTGCAGGAGATAATGAAAAATACCATTCAGGTGGTACATATATGCCAGGAATAGAATGCAGTATTTCTTTCCTTCCTGCCTTTTGCTCTGCCTTAGCCCCCATCAGCCCCAACTGCCTGTACCTTGTCACTCTAATGGCGCACACCTACGCAATATATGTTAATATGTGTTTGGTTGTTCTATGCTGTGTACAGGGAGAATAAATGTATCTTGAAAATGGAGATGGCAATGGAATATCATTCTTCCAACATAATTATCTCCTGTGTTTAGAAAGCCCAGTGTTTTGCTGAGTACATTTTTGTTAGCTATTATGTAAATGACTTTCAAAACCCACTATGGTGCAGAGTGAAGGCTTTGGATGGGATCTTATAAGGATAAAACTTTTTTTTTCTTTGTAAGAAAAATAATGGTTCCATGTTCTTCTAATTAATCCATCATTTTGCAGACACTTTTCATTTTAGCAATCAAGTGAAATTAAACAAACAAAAAAAGAAAAAAACGAGATTAAAGAATAACACCCACTTATTTTCAATAATACTTTCCTTCTCTTTCTCCTGCCCTTCTCTCTCTCTCCCCCTCCCCCCTTTCCTTTCTCATTCTAACAATTCATAAAACCTCTTATGTGTTATTGCCACCTTATCATACTGTGGAATTTTTGTTGTTGCATATTCTCGTTTTGGGGAAATCTTGCTGGGTACTATATGTCTTCACAAATTCATTAATTTTACAGAAAACTCAGTTTGCATCTCTTGCACCCTCCTTTGCTTTGCCACTGCTGTTTTAAATTCTGGATCCTTGCTTGAGAGTTTCATTTTGAAATTATGCGCAGAAAAGAAAGTTCCACCCAAACAACTTATATTTGCATCCTGTAGAGGGCAGTGAAATGTTACAATGGTTTTACCCTTCATAAGGGTTAAATTCAGAACTGCTCATTTTTCTGAGTTTTGGCACTCACTGGAAACCAGGACAAAAAAAAAAGAAAACAACAGCCAAATTACCCAAGGATACCATTTTTCTCCTATTAAAATTGTACTTATGTTTAGAGTCAGAGAGGTATACTTCATCATATGAATGTTTTCTGGTTAAAATATTTACCTAACAATGTATTCCGAATGCATAAAGGTGCAATGTACATAGACAAGTGGCTATAACTCAAGCCATATGGAAACAAAGTATGTGTGTTCATGGTGTCCTTGTTAGGATTCATACTCAGTATTTTGTTAATATCAACTCTAGTAAAAGGACTGATTCAAATAGTCAATGCTTGATGGTGATCTAATAAGAAATTAGGACTATTTTTAGTATGGAAGTTTTAATTTACAAATTCCAGTCACACACCCAAAAAACTAAAATCACATCTCATTATTATAATTTGCGTGTTTTATCATCAATGTCAAACATTACTAAGTAGCTTAAGGTAATCGTGAACAATGTCTTTTAAAATTGAATAAATTATTTGTGCATAAATTAGGAAATGTCTAGTTCCAAAGAGAATTTAGGGTACTTTAGTCTGTTTATCTTTAAACTAAACAAAATTTGAATTTAGAATAACACGAAGTACATGGATCTGTGTGTGTGTGTGTGTGTATATATATGCATATATATATATATATATGTATATATATATATTAAACACTTTATTTTTAAGGGTTCTCTATACCCAATGTGGGACTCAAACTCACAATCCCAAGATCAAGAGTCATATACTTTACGGACTGAGCCAGCCAGGTGCCCCACATGGCTGTGTATGTTATGTATGTATGTATGAATATATATATACTGTGTTTACTAATTATGACATATAGTCAATATATGGTATGTTCTAAATATCTTAACATTCATAAAGATCTTATTAATTATGTGATAGACTTACAAAATACTTTTTTTGAAAATATTTTATTTTAAGTAATCTCTACAAACAACATGGGGTTCAAACTTACAACCCCAAGATCAAGAGTCACACACTCCACTGACTGAGCCAGCCAGGTGCCCCAAAATACTTTTGTAATCAATACCTAATGAAAAAAGCTATGATCTATCTAAATGCTTTCCCAAGTCTCAAATCTGTATGATGAAATCAATGTCGCTAGTGATGGATTGAAATCTATATACCACACTCTGGTATGTATTTGGAAATAACCCCTAAGTTTAATAATAGTGTAAGTGACAACACAATCCTAGTTAGCTTTACTCTGGAAAGGACTACCTTAGTTTTTTCCTGTTTGTATTCTCCTTTCCCACTCCCAGTGACTTTTCATTACTTTCCAAATTATTTTCTTTTCTCTTTGAGATGTCAAACCCTATGATCAAGGTTTTGACCATTTGCACCTGAATTCTCCAGTTTCCTTACCATGTGTATGTTTTTGTTGTTGTTGTTGTTTAAACGGTTTACAATGATTCCATTCTAGATTCTCACTTCCTTAGCCTCCTGTTGTTTTTCCGAAATTTGAATTTACTAAATTCAGCTAGTTCTGGCAAAGGGTGAACTTCCTCACAGCCAGAGATGTAATCTCTCCTGCTTAGGAGCAAGGACTCCCCAAGGAAGATTTTCTTTCTCATTCTAATCTCAGGTGCTTGTATAAACTTTCTAAATGTATTAGTTTAGGATAATCTAATATTGGTTTTTGTAACCACTTGTCTTTCTATTTTTTTAAGTTAACTTCTTTTTCCAAGCTTTTGAGTCAGAATTTTATGTTGACCTACAATTAGGTATGCTATTGCCCCTCTGCTCTAAGTTGTAATTATGCCAGTTTGAATTCACAATGTGCTACTAACGTTCATACCTGAGGTGTTCCTGCCTTGAGGTTTGTCCCATGATGTGGGAGCCCACTCGTCTCTCACTAGTGTGGCCTTTAAGTGCAAGGATATTTCTTCTGGGTAACCTTCAAGCAGTGAGTATATAAAAGCCCTCACTTCCCATCCCTTAGAAAGCCAAAGTTTGTGTGACATTTTATATGTTTTATAGGTATTCCCAACCCTTATGGTCCACAGTGGTCACTTCAGAGGCTTACGCTTAGATTGGCTTTCCCACTTTTCCTAATTAACAGTCCTTGATCCCTCACTCCTATTCCCTTGATCATCTTCTAAATAAACTACTTGCACAAAAGTCCTTTACTCAAAGTAAGATAGAGAGAGAGAGAGAAAGAGAGAGAGAATCCAAAGTAGGCTCCTCACTGTCAGCTTGAGCCCAAGTGACTTAGGGCTCCATCTCAGGAACTGTGAGTTAAAATCATTTCATATTTCCATGCATGTTTTAGGATCTACTTGTTAATTTCTACAAAGAGTATGTTGGCCTCTGTTTAGAATTTCATTGAATCTATTGATAAATTTGGTAAGAATCAATATTATAGACGTATTGAGTTTCAAAACAAGGATAGGATTTAATTCTCTATTTGTTAAGTTATTATTTACTCTCATTTAGCAATGATTTGTACCTTTTATTAGATAAGTTATGCACATATATATTTTTTAATTTTTAGGTATTTCGAATGTTTGTAGATTAAAAAAATTATTTCCCTGTTTTTGCTGCTAAAATATAGAAATACAATTGATTTTTTATATTCATCTTTGTAAATATTTTGCTAGACTGATAGAATCCTTAATATTTTTAACCAAAATAATAAACATCACTGTTTAAAGATAGTTTTACTTATAATTTTTTCCTTACCCACTTATTTTTCAAAGTAGAACCTCCACTGTAATGTTAAATAGAGGTATGAAGGGTACATCTTTGTGTTTTTCCAAATATTAGGGACAATGTATACAAATTTTTATCATTAAGTATGATGCAAAGTGTAAGTTATTTGTAAATGCTCTTGATTAGATTGTTGAATTTCCTTTTATGCCTAGCTTGCTGAGAATTTTCATTATAAATGTGGGAAATCTTGCCAGATACTTTTTTTGCATATATTGAGAAGATCATATAAATTTAATCATTTATTCTGTTAATGTTTTGAATTACATTGAATGATTTTCAAGTATTAAACCAACCAACCTTGCATTCCTCTGAGAAATTTCACCTAATCATGAGTTATCTCTTTATATTTCATTCCATTTTCTAATATTTAAAAAACATGCTTATATTATTTTTGGTCTGTATTTTTATTGTAATGTTTTTGTCTGGTTGTGGCTTCCAGATTGTGCTGACCTCAAAAAATGAGTAAGAATTTCCTCTTCCTTTATGTTTGCTGAAAGACTTCCTATAAAATAATATTATTTTGTCCTTAGATACATGTTAAATTTCAACAGACAAGCCATCAGAAACCTAGTTTTTCTTTATGGAAACTTTGTTTTATTATGAATTCATTTTCTTTAATACACAGAGCTGTTTAGATTTTCTATTTCTCCTTGACTCTCTTTGGTACTTTGTTTCTTTTTAATCCATTTCTTCCAAGTGGTGGAATTTATCGGCATAAAATTAACCATAAATTTCTTTATTATAATTTTAATACCTACAGAACCTTTAATGATACGTGTCTGCTCTTTCATTCCTACCATTGTTCATTTATGTTTTCTCTCTTTGTTTTCTAACCAATCTCAATAGGCAGTATAATTTTATTCATTTCTCTGCTGTGCTTTGCTTTCTACATCATTGATTTCTGCTTTCTTCTAATTAGTTTTTATCTTCTACTTACTCTGGATTTAATTTGCTCTTCTTTTTCTAGCCTTTTAATATAAAAGTTTACATCACTGATTTCAGTGCTTTATTCTTTTCTAATATAAATATTTGCATATAAAAATGTTAATCTAAACATTATTTTAACTGAATCACACAAACTGGTATTTTGTTTTCATTCATTTTGTTATAATTATTTCAGAATATTTTCTAATTTATTTTGCACTTCTTCTTTGACTTAGACTTTTTATAATTTTCACACACTAGGGATTCTCTAAGCATTAAAAAAATGTTTGTAACATCATTATGTTTTGGTCAGAACACAATTTGTATTTTCTTGTTTTTTGCTATCTGTTCTTTTGACTAAGAATATAGTTTATCTTATAGAATACTCCATGTATATTTGAAAAGTCTGACTTTGGCTTTTTTTTTTTTTTTTTGGTCCACTATAAATGTCCACTTAGGTCAAATTGTTTATTAGTGTTGTTCAAGTCTTCTATATTCTTACTCATTTTGCCTCTTTTTCTATCAATTATCAAGAGACAAGAGACACATGTTAAAATCTTCAAGTATAATTATGTATTTTGTATTTCTCCTTTAAATTATTTCTGATTCATTTAATTTGAAATTCTATTATTAAATGCATAGACATTTAGGATTATTATGTTACCTTGATTAATTGATGCACTTATCATTATACACTTTTTATTAAATGTTTTTTAAATGTTTATTTATATTTTAGAGAGAGAAAGAGAGAGAATGAGAATGAGAATGGGGGAGGGGCAGAGAGAAAAAAGGACAGAGGATCTTTGAACCGGGCTCTGCCCTGACAGCAGAAAGCCTGATGCCAGGCTCAAACTCAAGAACCAAACAATGAGATCATGACTTGGACAGCAGTCAGACACTTAACCAACTGAGCCACCCAGTCACCCTTGGCTATACATCTTTTTTTATTGGTTATTTTCCTTGTTTCAAAGATGACTTTATAATTCATTATTTGAGCTTTCTCACTTTCTTATGATTATGATTTTCATGATATGTACTCCATACTATTACTTTCAAGCTAACTGTGTTTTCAAATTTAAAATATATATCTTGAAAATAACACACATTTTAGCATTACCTTTTTATGCAGTCTGAGAATTTCTTCCTTTTATTTTTTATATTTAGTCTAATTGTTTTTAATGTAATCATCAATATGGCTTTGTCATCTTGCTGTTGGATTTCTATTAGTTCTTCTGTAGCTGTACTTTTTAGTTAATTTTCTGCATTATGAAAATTTCAAATTCCAAAAATAAGAAACCTATAATGAATCTTGGTTGTTTTACTGAATCAAAATTCTCTTCCAATAAATACCTTTCCTTTCACAGATAAATACATTGTGAGAATCAGTTTAATAACTTATTAATAATATCTCATAATTATTTTAACTGTCTCTTAGCTTTATTCTAACTAGAAGTTTATCAACTACCTAAAATAATTCCATGAATAGAATCCTACAGGTATTTACCAAATCTCACACTAACCTTGTGCCTCAGAACAATCCAGTCAATAAATTAAACTTTTATGAAATCTGACTGCTATTGCAAGTCATACAAATTTGTCACCCATCTCATATTATTGTCATGTGCTGTTTCTTATATTTTAAGAAGAGTATCTTGGGGCACCTGGGTGGCTCAGTTGGTTAAACTTCTGACTCAGTTTTTGGCTCAAGTCATGATCTCATGGTTTGTAAGATTGAGCTCCTCATCAGTCTCTGCATTGACATCACAGAGTCTACTTGGGATTCTCTCTCTCTCTCTCTCTCTCTCTCTCTCTCTCTCTGGCTGCCCCTCTCCCACAAGTGCTCTCTCTCTCTCTCAAAATAAATATTTTTAAAAGTTAAAAAATTAAAATAAAAAAAAACAAATATGATGGATTTACACTACCTGATGTAAGGAATTATTAGAAGGTAATAGTAATCAGGAGAGTGTGATATTTGCTAGATAATAAAATAAATCAATAGAATAAAATAAAGAACACAGAAATTGATCCATATTTAGACATTCAAATGATTCTCGACAAGGATATCACTGAAATCCTATGGAGAGTAGAAAAAGCACTTCTGTGGTAACTGAGTAGTTAAAAGAGAAGGAATATAAATGGCCATGAGTACATGAAAATATTCTCAATGACATTAATCACAAAGGAAATAAAAATTTAACACAATTAAATATCTCTATATACCCACTAGAAGGGCTAAAATTAAAGCGGTCACAATACCAAGAGTTAGGGAAGATGTGAAGCAATTAGAACTTTCAGATCTGGCTGATAGGAGTGTAAAATGGTGTAATTATTTTGTGAATTGGTCAAGTATTTTCTTACAAAGTTAGATGTACATTAAACTTATAATCCAACCATTTTATTTATAGTCATTTACTCAAGAGAGATAAAACCATATGTACACACACACACACACACACACACACACAATGTGTACAAGAATGTACATAGCAGCCTTGTTCAGAAATAGCTCCAAATGGAAAAAGCACAAATAGTTTTTGACCATAGGATTGCTGAATAAAGTACAGTATAACCATAGAATGGAACACTACTCGGCAATACAAAGAAACAAACTGCTGGTCCATAAAACAAAATGGATGAACTTCAAGTTATTATGCAGACAGGGAAAAGGGTATGTTTACGGTGGAGAAACCAAACAACCACCACTTGAGACAGCTGATCAATTTGACATCATGATTAACCATTTGATAGTTTGCACCCTTGATATGATATACCAAAAATGTCACTTTACCTCTGTGGTCTTCCTCCCGAAAACTTATAATTCTAGTCTATGCATGAGAAAAACATCAGACAAATTTCAATTGCAGAACAGTGTACAGACTATCTTACCACTAACCTTAAAAAATGCCAAGGTCATCAAAAACAAGGAAAGTCTGAGAAACCGTCATAACCAGAAGCCTAAGAAGACATGATGACTAAGTTAATGTGGCATCCTGGGTGGGATATTAGATAAAAACTAAGGAAATCTGAATAAAGAATGGATTTCCCTTAATAATAATGTATCAGGGGGCACCTGGTGGCTCAGTTGGTTAAGCGTCTGACATTGGCTCAGGTCATGATCTCGTGGTTGGGGGGTTGGAGCCCTGCGTTGGGCTCTGTGCTGACATCTCAAAGCCTGGAGCCTGCTTCAGATTTTGTGTCTCCTTCTATCTCTGCCCCTTCCCCACTCGCACTCTGCCTCTTTCCCTCTCAAAAAAAATGAATAAAACATTAAAAAATATTTAAAAAGGGTATCAGTATTGGTTGTTTAATTGTAACAAATTTACCATATTAATGTTAGATGTTAATTGGAGAGAAAACTGGGTATGGGATACATGAGAATTTTCTGTATTATCCTAATAGTTTTTCTTTAAATATAATACTGCTTTTTTAAAAAAGTCACTAAAAATATTGTGATAAATGAAAAAGCCAGAAACATGAATGCACATGCTGTATGATTTAATTTATATTACATTGTAGAACTGACAGCACTAATCTATGATGAAAGAAGGAATCAGAGTACTGATTGCCTTGTGGCAGGAGGGGTATAGATTAACTTTCCAGTCAAGGGAACTTTCTGGGGTAAAAAAAATGTTCTATATCTTGACAAGGGTCAGGATGATATGTGATCATTTTTCAAAACTCATTGAATTTTGCACTTAAAACCTGTGCATTTAATGATATGTAAAATACACTTCGTTTTTTAATGAAAAATGTGCAGTTACTGAGAGGCAATAATGAAGTATTCAAAACCTATCTTTATTCTGCCCTCTTGTTTCTGATTTAGTTGTCGTCCATCTGAAATGAGAATGGGTGCTCTTTGCAGCTTTTTGCCTGGTGAGATCTTTGTACAAAAGCCACTGAGTAAGTACAAAGGCTCATTGTGACTGTGTAGGATGACTCATTGCCAAGCGAACTTTTAAATAGGGAACTTTACTTCCAAATCTTACCTTCCTTTGTTTCTTGATCTGAATACATGCAGACATTCTCTCCTTCCTTGTCCTATTTAAAATTCTTAAAAAAAGAAAAAAAAAGAATGAACTCTTTCTGTAGTCAGGATAAAATGTTCTCCTGGTTATCATTCTAAAAATAATACTATTTACCCAAATTTCATTTATGATTACTTGTCACTCTATTTGTTACTCAAGTGTCCTTACATTTGTTCACATTTTGTTCATATGGAACAACTGTTGTGTTGAACTCCAAATCTCTTATCTTTACATGAGTGCTACAGATACACCTTCCTGTCATTTAGTTTCCATTCTCTTTAAAATTTTAAGTCCCTATTTAAGGGGAAAAAATTAAATGAAAGGAGAGAAGAGGAGGAAGCAAATGAAGAGGGTAGGTAAGGAATGAAGATAAGACTTTGAAAGGTAAAGAGGAAATGAGACTTAACCAAGGTCTCTAAAACAGACACATAGAGCCATCTGTGAGCTATGTGCATAATGGTATTCCTTAACTTACCCATGCCTGCTGTTTCCCTTTAAGAGTTTTTCCCCCTGAATTGAATGCTATGTGGCAATGTTAAGGAAATATTAATACAGGCTTATAATAATGAAAATATGGTATAAAATTTGAGAGTGGCATCTTTTAGAATTCCGATGAACTCCATGACTTAATTTTTGCACATCATGATCTATACCTACTGTATTTTATAAACACGTGTTTTAATGTAAGATAAAGACTTTTGAGACTTAAAAAATCCAAGGCAAGCTACAAATATATTCCACAGGGTTCTGAACAGAGCTTGCTTATATAGGGTTTTAGTTTTTATTATATCCAGATTAAGATGTTTATTAGACAGTACAAACATGGAATAGTAATTCACTGAGGGTTAGTATACTGCAACTATAATTAAAATTATTATGAAAATAATAGTTTCTCTTTACAGATCCCAAATGTATATATTGCTATTTATATAAGAAAATATCACCAATAACTTTAAATATAAGTTCCTGGAGGAGTGCAAAGTGTCATTTAATCAACAGTTTCTGTTAATAGAATGTCCAGCAACTGAGAACTTGCTGCGTTTATTTTCTTACCAAGGACGTAATGAGTGTTTAAGATATCCATGGAACTGTCCTAAATAATGTTAGCTATAGGGACAGAACTCTAAGCCATGTGGAGATAGCCACACAACAAAGGGTCTGAGTCAAAGGGATAAAAGAATTTCAGGAAAACAGCAATTATCAGGGGCAGAAGAATCCTCTTCGGTAAGAATTCAATGAAGGTTGATCAAGTGCAATGAATAAGCACAGAACTACAAAGTGTCTGGTCAAAGGAAACGTGGTACAGCAAAGCTTCCAAGTATGGGATTGTCACGGAGGCAATGGATTAGTGGAAGTTCATCCAAGGGAATTGCATCCAATACAAGGTGAAGAACTAAAACATGGATTGGTCTCACAAAGGGACTGAAAACACTAATTCTGGTCAATAGCCTCCAGCTAGTTATTGAAATGAAGATAAGGAAACTATTCTGCCAATTATGAATGTCAAATTGTTGGAAAAGGGTAGAAAAGCCCAAGTGCTGAAGAGACCACAAAGAATAGCACACGGTAGATGCCCTAGCTTTCTCTAGATAGGGATAGAAAAAAATTCGAATAAGTAATCCCTAATATACATGCCTTGAGACCATTTCTAATATGTATCATCATAGAAAGATAGGACTTCAGATGTTTTTGCCAAGCAGTATCTTCATGGTTGCAGAAGTAACTCTATATCCTGAACACATTTGAATGGCCATGGAAAACTTCTTCACGAGGTGTGATTAAATCATAGGCTAATATTGCTAGATACTAAAGAAGGTATAGAATTAAGTAAAAAAAAAATCAGATACCTTACTCTAAGGGCATTATTAGATAAATATTCACCACAGTACATGAATGTAACATATGATATGTGGCTGAAAGGTAAAGAGATCATAGGTAGTAAAGAGATCTTAAAAAAAACAGAACAAAACAAAACAAAAAAAACCCAGAAAACAGAAAACAACCTGCCAGATGTAAGGGAAAGTGCCAGGGAAAAAGTCAATAAACAGGCTTAATCCCCAAATCCAAGAATTTTTAAAAAAGGGCAGGGAAGGGCAGGAGAAAGGCATTTCTGACAAGAGAAATAGCATAAACAGAGGCTTACACTCCAGAAGCAATATATTCCAAATGTGAACTCTTGGGAGGTCTGACAGGAGACCTCACAGATCTGCAGTAGAAGGTTTTTACTGGAAAATAGGGACAAAAAATAACATGATCCAGGCGTTATTCTAAGCCCCTTTTATATAAAACACAAAGACTTTAAATAATTTTCCAAGGTCATGTAGCTAATAAGTAGTGGAATTCAGAGTTTACCACAAACTGGTTCCGAAATTTATCTCTTTAAAAAAAAAATTTTATCATGTTTATTTTTGAAAGGCAGAGAGAGACAGAGCATGAGTAGGCGAGGGCCTGAGAGAGAGGGAGACACAGAATCTGAAGCAGTCTCCAGGCTCTGAGCTGGCAGCACAGAGCCCGAGGTGGGGCTTGAACTCAGGAGCTGCGAACCGCGAGATCATGACCTGAGCTAAGTTGGATGCTTAACTGACTGAGCCACCCAGGTGCCCCCAAAATTCATCTCTTAACCACTGTGTTATACCAAATCTTCATATTCGTTAGGTAGAGTTTCAAATCTACAGTCTAACTTTAACAAGTTTTCCAGATCAATAGGAATATGGTAGAAGTTATTCATGACCCAGTGAGTAAATATTTCTTCAGTGAAAAGCCTTGCATACCCTTGCCTGCCTGGCTAGTGCACTCTGGTAGGGATCAAGCAAGAGTGGATCCTCTGAAAGATCAGAAAGGTAAAATTAACTCATCCCATTACCTCAGGAACAGCAATCCATCTCAAAAGAGGACCTGAGCCTCATTCAATCACTCTCCTTAAAAATGGGTACATCATCTTTGTTTCATTAGCTATTACCAAACTGAAGTCATAAGGAAGAGAATGGCCAATGAGGGTCTTTCCTTCAAATAATCTCAGCTTACATTTTCAAGGGAAAATTTTAAACAAGCAAAGAAACAAACAAAATTCTATTATTTTTGTCACATTTATTTAGCTCCAAAAGCTGTGGCATTAACACTCATAAAAGCATCTAATTTATCCCACAAATTGTAGAATGTGATTTGTCATGAAGGGAATTTACATGCAAAGAAGAGGTGTCAAATTGACTCAAGCTGCCTGGGAGAACCTTTATGTATAATTTCTTCTAGGTTTCTATTGGGGTATTTAACCTGCTTTGGGAAAATGCCACTCATACTTATTACTTCAGTCTTTCTTGCCAAAGAGGCTTCAGTTAATGCCCCAGCAGGGATTGCACCACGAGCCCCATTTTTCAAGGGCTTTCTAACTCAGTCATAAAAATTGGATCTGGGTTCAAACTTGTCCCAATTGTGGTGCACTTTCTAGCTTGTTTGTTATAACCAGATGTATTTAAATTTTGTTCAGCTGCTTTTGAAGGTGGAAGGAAAATGACATTTTCTGCTTTTCAGATGAATTTTGGCAATGCTGGGAATCTGAAGGGAGTCTGATTTTAAAATTAAACATGAACTTTTAGATTCTATTAGGTCCATACTTTTGATCTGGGGCCACTGCCTATGGGCATTTCTATTAACAAGCAAACAGAAAATAAAACCCAGTGGAAATCATGCGGTTAAAAAGGAGCCTATAATTCAGTTCCATCCCAGGCCTTATGCTAATATTCAGCCAATTGTAGAATGTCTTGACCTCTGAGGATGATGCATTCTGACTCTGTGGAACATCAGATTGGGAGTTTGGGCCCAGATACAATTTTGGTTAGAAATTGAGAGGCAGGCATAATGAGAAAGAGGAATTTTGATCACAAAAGAAATATACAGGAGGAAAAAAATTACTCTCAACCAATAGACATGTTGACAGCCTACTGTGTGTTCAAAAAACTGACAAGAGGCTTCTTCAGAGAGTGGGCATCCATATTATGTTAGATGCAAACAATACAAATAATGAATGCAAACACGAAAAAGATGGCTAGAAACCAGAACATGTCAGGGAGTGCTGCAGACAAGTATCCAGGGACAGAAGGACTCACTTTTACTGTGGAAAAGATGCCATGGGGTGAGGAGACTCCCTGACATCTTTCTGTCTTTGTGCAGCACAAAGGGGAGGATTTGGCAAAGAGAGGAAGGTGAACTGCATGAGGAGAGATACAGAGTGAGAATGAACCGGGCACTTTTAGAGGATCATATTGGCAAGACCATAGGGCTAGACTGCAGAGAGTCTTATATGCAAGAATAAAGCTTATTGTTTGTTTGCTTGCTTGTTTGTTTATTTGAGAGAGAGAGAGAGAAGAGAGAGAGAGAGAGAGTGCGCAAGAGCCTGTATGCTTGCTTGTGAGTGGGGGAAGAGCAGAGAGGGGGAGAGAATCTTAGGCAGGCTCTATGCTCAGTGTGGAGTTGGAGCTCAATGTGAGTTTGAATCCCACAACCCTGGGACCATGATCTGAGCCAAAATATAGAGTTGGACACTTAACTGACTGAGCCACCCAGGCACCCCTGTTTGTTTATTTTTAATAAGGCTTACAAAATAAATGAAGGTTTTTTGAATGAAGGGATACTTAGAATGATTTAGAAGATCCAGATGGTTTTAGTAACTAGGAAGAATGGAGTTTAAGCCTGGAGAAAGGGAGGCAGAAAAGTACATCAGTTAATAAGGATCTAAACTTTTGTGGTTATCAGAAAAGAAGAAAAAACTAACTTGAACTCAGTGTCTTGTTTTGTGTGAGGAATGGGAGGAAGAAGATAAAGGAATAAGAGGCAAAATATAAAAAATGCCAAGGAGCATAGTGCCCTAAAGGCAATGGCTTTAAGCTAGGGTTCTTCTCTCTGGAACCTCAGGTGGGAGGTCTCTTCAGGCACAGAAACTTCAGCATAGTAATATACGTTAGGGGCAGAGTATATGTCCTCATTCTTGCTGTGTTTTCAAGCATACGGATCCTGGAAGACTGCCTCCTAAATAATTAAGCAATTTATGGTGCAGTTGAATTTGGTACTTAATTTCCATTCTCTTTTTCTTTACTATGAATGTGCCCAGGTTAAGAACAAACAGTAAAAACAACATCAACATTAACAACTTATTTTCTTAAATTCCTTTGCTAATAATGAGGCCAGTGAGATGATTTTTCCCCAGCCTATTTGAGGTATAATTGACAAATACAATTGTATATATTTAAGGTGTGGTAGTTTGATATATGAACACATTGCTGAAATGAACCGCTCTCAAGTTCATTAACACATCCAGTGAAATTTAAATGAGAGCCATTGGGTAAGATTTAAGGAAAGCTATTTAAAAGGAGTTGACTTCCTTGAAAGCAAGTGATCCTTTCCTCACATCTGCTTCTTCCAGCTTGTTGCCTTGAACAGAGGTATGGTGGCTGGAGATCCAGAAGCAATGTTATGTCATCAAAGAGGATTGGAAGCGGAAGCCATGTATAAGGACGACAACGCAGAAACATAGAGGAGTCTCTATAACTCAAAACCCACTATACCAGTACTGTGTTGCCTAACTCTGGGTTTTGTGTGATAATCTCCTTCAAGGACAAGAAATCCCTCCTGTCATATTTGAGTTATTACCAGCATCTCATACATTCCTAATGGACAAACATTCATTAAGACTAGATAGAAATCTTGAGGGGCACCTGGGTGGTTCAGTTGGCCAAACATCTGACTTCAGTTCGGGTCATGATCTCAT
This sequence comes from Felis catus, assembly GCF_018350175.1. Lineage (NCBI taxonomy): Eukaryota > Metazoa > Chordata > Mammalia > Carnivora > Felidae > Felis > Felis catus. Next base: position 60,913,950 of record NC_058379.1, on the reverse strand, counting down.
GGTTCGCAGTTCCTGAGTTCAAGCCCCACCTCGGGCTCTGTGCTGACAGCTCAGAGCCTGGAGCCTGCTTCAGATTCTGTGTCTTCCTCTCTCTCTGCCTCTCCCCCACTCATGCTCTGTCTCTCAAAAATAAACAAACATTAATTTTTTTTTGTAAAAAGAATAGAAATCTTGAAGATGTATAACTTTCTTGATTAGATGTGCTATGATTAAGAACTGTTGAGGAGGAGTAAGAGAAGCCTAAACTCACCTTGTCCCCCGGATATTTACACATCAGTGTAAATAACCCAGAAACTGACCCTGAAGACTGGCAGAACAAATTCTCCACAGCTAAATGTAGAGAAGAGGTCACACTGCAGAAGGTAGGAAGGTCAGAGAAGTGTTCCAGAGCTAAACAGGGTCCAAGGGAAGGAAGGATGCCATAGGTATTGAGAAGGAAGAGAAACAGGCTTTCATACCAGGGAGTCCACGTGGCAGAGATGAATCCGAATAATATTTGGCTTTGAAAACCAGAGGAGCTGAATTTTGTGAGTTCTTTCAATCAGCAGGGCTTACCATCTGGGACTTTAAAAATCAGCAGTATCCTGGGAAAGCTGGGATGGGGAGAAGAAATTGAGTCCCTGTCCTGAAAGAGACAGCCCTGAGGAGATACAGCAAAGAAGCTTGTCTCAACTCAAGCCCAAAGTGATCCCAGACTGACCCACTAATAGCACAGGGACCAAATCCTTCCCACAATAGGCAAAGAGAGCCACTGAAGATAATTGGATAAAAGCAAAACCTGCTCAGCCATAAGAGCAGAGAACAGGCAACACCAGGTTCTGGTGAACAAGGCACATTGCACTGTAGGGCATTATAGGACCTCTTCTTCATAAGGCCACTATTTTCAAGAGTAGGAAACATAACTGACTTTCCTAACACATAGAAAGAGACACAGACAGTTGGCCAAAATGAAGACGCAGAGGAATATGTCACAAATGAAAGAACAGAACAAAATCAAAGTAAGAAAGCTAAACAAAATGGAGATAAATAATATGTTTTATAGAGAATTTAAAGTAATGGTCATAAAGATACTCACTGGACTTGAGAAAAGAATGGAGGATCTACCTCAGTGAGACACTTCACAAAGAGATAGTAGACTTAAAAAAAACAGAGATGGAGAACTCAATAAATGAAACTTACAATACACAAGATGGAATAAGTAGTAGACTAGAAGAAGCAGAAGATTAAACTAGTGACCTAGAGGACAGAGTAATGGAAAGTAATCAAATTGAACATGAGAGAACAAAAACCATATAAAGTGAAAATAGACTTAGGGAACTCAGTGACACCATCAAGTGTAATAACGTTTGCATTATAGGGATCCCAAAGGAAGAACAGAAAAAAGGGGGGCATAAAATATATTTTGAAGAAATAGCTGAAAACTAACTGAATCTAGGGAAGGAGACAGAAATCCAGATCCAGAAGGCACAGAGAGCCCACAACAAAATAAACCTAAGGAGATCCACTCTAATATACACAATAATTGAAATGGTAAAAAATGTAGTAAAAAAGAGAAAGTTAAAGGCAGCAGGATGAAAACAGTTACATACAAGGGAAACCCCTTAAGGCTATTAGCTGAATTTTCAGCAGAAACTTTGCAGGCCAGAAGGGAGTGGCATGATATAATCAAAGTGCTATAAGGAAAAAAAAAAAAGGAAAAAAAAAAAAAAAACCACACACAACAAAAACCACATATGCAACTAAAAATACTCTATCCAGCCAGATGAGAAGGAAAGATAGTTTCCTAGACAAAAATAAGTTAAAGAATTTATGACCACTAAATCAGCCCTATGAGAAATGTTAAAGGGGACTCTGAGGGGAATGAAAAGACCATAAATGGGAGTAAGAAAAATAGGAAACACAAAAGCAGTAAAATTAAATATATCTATAAAAATCAGTCTAGGGTTTAAAAAAATAAAAGGATGTAAAGTATGAAAAGGAGAGGGGAGAAGAGTAAAAAATGGGTTCAAACTTAAGTGACCATCAACTTAACGTAGACTTCTAATTGCACAAGATTTATATATAAAACTAATGGCAACCACAAATCAAAGATAAAGGAATCTAAGCATATCACTAAAGAAAGGCAGAAAACTATGAGTGAAGAGAGCAAGAGAAGAAGGTAACAGGAAAGAACTACAAAACTATCATGAAACAAGTAACAGGATGGCAGTAAGTACATACCTATCCATAATTACTTTGAATGTAAATAGACTACACACTCCAGTCAAAAGACATAAGGTGACAATATAGATAAAAAAGCAAGATCCATCTATATGTTGCCTAGAAGAGACTCATTACAAACCTAAAGACACATGCAGTTTAAAAAAAAATGAAAGGGACAGAAAGCACTTATCATACAAATGGTAGTGAAAAGAAAGCCAGGGTACCAATACTTACATTGTACAAAATAGATGGTAACAAGAGACAAAGTAAGACATTGTATAATAATAAAGGGAACAATCCAACAAGAAGATGTAACAATTGTAAATATTTATGCACCCAACTTGAAAGAACCCAAATGTATAGAACAGTTAATAACAAACATAAAGGAACTACTCAATAGTAGTACCATATTAGTAAGGGACTTTAATACACCACTTACATCAATGGATAGATCATCCAAATAGAATTTCCATTAAGAAAATAGTTGCTTTGAATGACACATTGGAGCAGATGGATCTAACAGATATATTTAGAACTTTTCATCCTGAAAATGCAGAATACACATTCTTCTCAAGTGCAATGAAACATTCTCTAAGAATAGATCACATATTAGGTCACAAAACAAGCTCAACAAACTCAAGATTGAAATCATACCATCCATCCTGCCTGATTACAACACTGTGAAGCTAGAAATAAACCACAAGAAAATATAGAAAGAACACAAATACATTAAGGTTAAATAACATGCTACTAAACAATGAATGGGTCAGCCAAGAAATCAAAGAGGAAACAAAAAGATACATGGAGACAAATGAAAATTAATACACAATGTTCCAAAATCTTTAGAATGCAGCAAAAGCTGTTTTAAGAGGAAAGTTTATAGAATATGGGTCTACCTCAAGAAGGAAGAAAAATGTCAAATAAACAAGCTAACCTTACACCTAATGGAGCTAGGAAAAGAAGAACAAACAAAACCTAAAACCATTAGAAGGAAGTAAACTTTAAATATTAGAGTAGAAATAAATGAAATAGAAACTAAAAAACAATAGAGCAGATCAATGAAAGATCATCAAAGATCAACAAAATTGATAAACATTTAGCCAGACTCATCAATAAGAGAGAGGGAGAGAGAACTCAAATAAACAAAATTAGAAATAAAAGAAGAGAAATAACAACCAACACCACAGAAAGACAAAGGATTATAAGAGAATATTGTTAAAATTATATGCCAAAAAATTAGACAACATACAAAAAATAAATAAATTCCTACAAACATACACCCTCCCAAAACTGAATCAGGAAGAAATAGAAAATTTAACAGATTTATTACCAGCAATGAAATTGAATCAGTAAACAAACAAACAAAACAAAACAAAACAAAACTCCCAACAAACAGAAGTCCAAGACCAGATGGCTTTACAACTGAATTATAACAAACATTTGAAGAACAGTTAATACCTATTCGTCTGAAACTATTTCAAAAAATAGAAGAGGAAAAAAACCTTGCAAATTTATTCTGTGAAGCCAGCATTATGTTGAAACAAAAACCAAATAAAGACACTACCAAAAAAAAAGAGAGAGAGAGAGAGAGAGAAACTATAGGCCAATATTTGTGGTGAGCATAGATGCAAAATTCCTTAAAATATTAGCAAACTGAATTCAACAATACATTTAAAAAATCATTCACCACAATCAAGTGGATTTTATTACTGGGATGGTTCAATATCTGCAAATCAATCAACATGATACATCACATCAACAACAGAAAGGATAAAAACCATATGATCATTTTAACAGATGCAAAAAAAAAGCCATTGACAAAGTACAACATCCATTCTTTACAACAAACTTTCAAGAAAGTAGTGTAGAGGCAACATATCTCAAATTATTAAAGGCCACATGTGGAAAATCCCACAGCCAACATCATAGTCAATTCTGAGGAATGGAGAGCTTTTTCCTTAAGGTTAGGAACAAGACAAGGATGTCCACTCTTACACCTTTATTCAGAATAGTACTGGAAGTCCTAGCCATATCAGTCAGACAAGAAAAAGAAATAAAAGACATCGAAACTGGTAAGGAAGAATAAAAACTTACACTATTTTCAGATGGCATGATACTCTTTGTAGAAAACCCTTAAGACTCCACCAAAAAACTACTAGAATTGATAAATGAATTCAGTAACTTTATAGGATAGAAAAAATCAATGTACAGAAATCCATTGCATTTATGTACACTAATAATGATGTAGCAGAAAGAGGAATTAAAATTAAAAAATTGGAGGTGACACAAACCAATGGAAAGACATTCCATGCTCATGGACTGGAAGAATAAATATTGTTAACATGTATATACTACCCAAAGCAATCTACAGATTTAACACAATCCCTATCAAAATACCAATAGCATTTTTCACAGAACAAGAACAAACGATCTTAAAATTTGTATGGAACCACCAATGAACCCAAATAGCCAAGGAAATCTTCACAAAGAAGAATAAAACTAGAGGTATCATAATCCCAGATTTCAAGATATACTACAAATATTAGTAATCAAAAAGGTATGGTATTTAAAAAAAGGAAGGAAAGAAGGAAGAAAGAAAAAAGAAGAAAAATACGGTAGATACATAGATCAGTGGAACAGAATTGAGAGACCAGAAATAAACCCACGTTTATATTATCACTTAATCTTTGACAAAAGAGGCAAGAATATGCAATTGGAAAAGGGCAGTCTATTCAACAAATGGTGTTGGGAAAACTGAACTGAAACCTGGAAAAGAAAGAAACTGGACCACTTTCTTACACCATACACAAAAATAAACTCAAAATGGATTAAGGAGCTAAACGTGAGGCCTGGAACCATAAAAATCCTAAAAGAGAGGACTGGCAGCAATGTTTGTGACATTAGCTGTAACAACATTTTTCTAGAAATGTCTCCTGAAGCAAGGGAAACAAAAGTGAAAATACACTATTGGGACTACATCAAAATAGAAAGCTTCTGCACAGCAAACAATCAACAAAACTAAAAGGCAACTTACTGAATGGGAGAAAATATTTGCAAGTGACATAATGGATAAAGGGTTAGTATCCAAAATGTATAAAGAACTTACACAACTGAACACACACACACACACAAAAACAAATAATCCAATTCAAAATGGGCAAAAGACATCAACAGACATTTCTCTAAAGAAGACATATAGATGGACACAGACACATGAAAAGATATTCAATACCACTCATCATCAGGGAAATGTAAACCAAAACCACAATGAGATATCACCTCAGAATGGCTAAAATCAAAACCACAAGAAACAGTAAGTGTTAGTGTGGATGCATGAAAAAGGAGCCCTTGTGTACCCTTGGTGGGAATGCAAATTGGTATAGGCACTGTGGAAAACAGTATGGAGGTTCTTCAATAAATATAGAATTAGCACTAATTAGTACCAGTAATTCCACTATAAATATGAAAACACTAATTTGAAAAGAGATATGCACCTGTATGTTTATAGCAGCATTATTTACAATAGCCAAATTATGGAAGAAGTCCAAATATTCATCCATAAATGAATGGATAAAGAAGATGTGGTGTACAAACACACACACACACACACACACACACACACACACACACGCACACACACAGAGCGATATTACTCAGCTATAAAAAAGAACGAAATCTTGCCATTTGCAACAACATGGATGGACCTAAGGGTATAATGCTAAGTGAAATAAGTCAGTCAGAGAAAAACAAATACCATATTGTTTCACTCATATGTGAATTTGAGAAACAAAACACACAAAGAGAGAAACCAAAAAACACTCTTAACTATGGAGAACAAACTGATGGTTACCAAGGAGGAGCTGAAGGGGGGTGGGTGAAATAGGTGAAGGGGGTTAAGAGTATACTTGTCACAGTGAGCACTAATAAATACAAGTGTTGAATCACTGTATTTGACACCTGAAACTAATATAACACTGCATATTATTTATATTGGAATTTTAAAACACTGCTTAGAAATAGATTAAATATACTAAAGTAAAAATGATCTTGTTTTTAGATCAGGCAAACAACTGAAACTCAGTAAGTATTTAGGAAATATTTGATGAATATATCTGTGGATAGGTCAATAAATTAATAAATTTGTTATTTACTCAGTCCCAGTGTGATTAATTTCATCCATCTAATCTCTGATGTTTGGCATTGACACCTTTGCATCTCATCTCTCTATCGAATAGCAAAGAAAGAGAAAGGCTCACATCAGTGAAATATTATTTATTTTTAAGTCTTTAATATCTTGGTAGATTGGAAAGTTTAATTTATTGGATATAATCACCATATTAAGAGATCTTAGAGATACATAGATAAAAATTAATGCCTAGAAAAGCTAGGCAAGGTCTAATATGTAAAAAACAAACAAACAAACCAATAAAAACTTACAAATTTATGACAGGAAAGGCCTTTACCAAATAGGAAATGAAAGGACTTAAATAGTGATCTCACAGAAAAAGAAATGGATTTAATAATATGGAATGGCATTCAACCTCACAAACTATTAGACATCAGCAGAAAAGAAAAATAATTCCCTTCAACTTTCAATATTCAGAATAACAAATAACAAAAAGTTGGTCTGGAAGTGGGGAAACATTATCTCCTGTTGGTAGGAGTACAATTTTGTGTCACCAATTTGCTGTGCAGTTTTGCAGCTTCTACCAATACCCAATGTCCTGCAAATTCCATGCAAAGGACTTTATTATACAAATATATTTGCACAGATGCACAGGGATGCGTATGTAATAATGTTTGTCATCAATGGTAAACATTTTTTAGCAAACATGAAATACCCTATATTTTCACCAAGGAGCTCCCTAGAGCTAGTTGTTTTTCATAATATGAACATCTTCTTTATATAATAAAATACTAAGAAGACTATAAAAGTGGAAGTTCATGTGCTAAGATAGAAGGATCCACAAGATACATTAAGAAAAACAGTGAGCAACGTTTGTGTACTACACCTGTACCTTTGTATGCTTTTAATGCATGAAACAATCATATTGGTTAGCATTCTTTATTTTCCTAAGGTCACAGACTGAAATCTTGCTTTGGGCCAGCTATTTAGTAAAATTTTTCAACCAGAAGAGGGTATTAGAACGGTACAATGCAATTTGCCCCCACTACTGAAGAAGGAAATTAAATTTGTCATTTACACTGACACTGTTCTATCACTTTCTTATGAGGCCCATTGCAAAGTAGTATTTAATACCTGAGCAAGGAATCCAGTTCACAAGTAGATCCTAGTAATATGAGAAAGCAAGCTCTAGTTACTGATGAATACTTTATCTGGTTCACGGGAAAATTAAATTCTCCTTGCCCTTGGGCTGATCAGATCAGGCCCATGAGATGTTGTGTATCTTTTTCAGCCAAAACACCAGCAAGGTTATTGGTCATTAAATTACCCACCCTGTAGTCCAACACTGTTATTTGATTTAAAGATGTCCTACAGTTGTGAATCCCACAGACCTATTATCACTATATTTAAGGTTAGTGCCTTTAATTTGTTTCAAATTTACCAGCCCTTCTGCATTGCCCCTAGTACCTTATTTTCCTGCTGTACCAAAGTACAATAGAATTTTCCTTCCTCCTGTGCTGTCAGTTTGCTTATGTTACTTTGCTATAGTGCTAATGACTCCATATTTCATGACCTTAAGTGTTCTCACACCCTGTCCCCCGTTTCCTTGTTTTAGTACAGGATATCTATCTTTTGGAAGATCACTTTAAGTTTCAGTTGTGGACCTACTTCAGGTTAAATAGTTCATGACAGTGACAAATATGTACAATGATGGGTGACCTTGAAAATGACTGACATTTTAATTTTGCCTGGATATGATCTGAAATGCCAAAAGGCACAAATATGATCTGGAAATTTCACACAACCATGGAAAAATTTTTATTGTTTTTTTTTTCTATAGACAGATGTCTAAGAGATAAAGTAGCATAGTAGAGGAGCAGAAAAAAAGAAACAACAACAACAACAACAAAAACAGGCTTTAGAGTGAAGCAGGACTGGTTTTGAAACCCAGCACTGCTGCTACCTAACTGCATCACCTTGAAAAAACTACATAAATTCTATGGACTTTAGTTTACTCTATAAAATAGGTTTAATGATGTATACTTATCAAGTGGTTCAACCTAGCACATAGCAGGTGTTGACTAAATTTAAATTTTAGTTTTAAAGTAGAAAGCAGATATTTTCTTTTAAAGATAAATTGGATAAATTGTTATTCTGGGGTCAGAGATTGTGAGAAACAGTTGAGAAAATCAGACTGTATGAGCTATATAAATAATAAGAAATTTTGAAATAGTCATGATTAATTGGCAAAATATAAGTATCATTTCAGCATACATTTCTTCTAGCATCAGCTTATGTTTTCCAAAGATAATTTGGGTAAACCAGCATGGGTGAAGGAAAAAAAAATGAACACTTGACCTTCTCAATGAACCATATGGTAAAGAACAAGCAGTATTGGCAATATTTAAAGCTAGAATCTTGTTTGGCTCAACCATTGAGCAACTAACAAAACTTCTGTTTCATCATCTGTTAAAATGAAATGTTGAACAAGAAGTTCCCTTAGGTTCTGTGTAGTTTTATTATACTATAATTTAATGATATGTGACCTTTCCTTTTTCACTGCGGGCTCCTTCTCAATTCTTTCCTTGTTGTTGACAAATTTAACCAGTTTTGTTCATCTATATATACTTACGCAATCTCTATTTATTCATTCCCTTAGCAATATTATGAAATTTCTTATCAGCTCCTACTTTGCAGCTTTATCAAGGAGGGGCTTAGTCAGTAATGTGCTGGTAAATGTTTAACAATTAGGTTTCCACCAAAAAAAAAAAAAAAAAAGATTGAGAGAGAGGAGAGAGAACCTTGATTTGTAGCATTTGCGTATTTCTGTGGTGCAAATACTCCCACCATGGTTTATTGCAATCTATCAATGTGACATTTCTGAAACTAGAGACTGAAGAGATAATTGGCCATTAACACACCACCATATAGTATTTCCAGGTACAGATATAATAGACATAGAACATGGGTAACATAAAATGTAACAAAATAATTAGAAAGTAATACATTTTAAGTATTTATTACCCTTGTTTTTAGTGTCATTTATTTCATTGTAAGTTAATATAATTTAATTTCTAATAATGGCAGTATTTAAATTAGCTTGTGAAATTCCTGAAAATGTAACAATTGGTTCTTTTGAGCTGATATGAACTGACTCCAGAAGTGGCACTTAGTTCTGAAATTGAATTCAAAAGAAACCCTGTTATCGGAAGATGCAAAATGTTATACCTTTTAGTTACTGGGACTTGGAAGGGTTAGCTGAGCTTCTGAAGGTTATGCCTCTAATTCCAGGGAAGGAAAAAGAAAATTGGTAAATTACATAATTTTGTGTCAACTATTTGCAATGATGTTTATACTAGATATCATTGCTCAGTATTTTAATATATAGTTTTTTGTAAGTGTATGTGTCTACATTTGTATATATATATTATTCTTCAGTAGATGTTTTTATGAAATTTTAAAATTGTCCTATTGTCCATAAATTTTAATCTCTTAGGAAGCTAAAAAGCAAAGAATTATAACAAAAAGTTATAGTTTCTATCAATGAATGGAAATATTGATGTGCATTTCTAAAAGTAACCAGAAACAGTTGAAAGGAGTTGTATCTTTAAAGCTCCTATAAGCTGTCAGGAAAGTGATTGTAATTAGGACAGTGGCCAAGATGATCAGGCTCTGTGTGATAAATTATTTGCTATTGGTGCCTAATTCTGAGGGTATCACCTCACCTGTTATGAAAAATCTGTATAGGTACAGATGGGCATTTTGAAGAACAAAACAGGCCATAAAACATTTAAACTCTGTGTCAGATCTAAAGGCAAGAATAAAATTAACATATAATTTGCATATCAGCAGTAGGTAAAGAGAGCAATGTTGATGGAAATAAAAGGAATAATACCAATATTACCTTAAAAGTTGATTTTGAAAAAACATGGAAATGGTCCAGAGTTGGTGTGATAAAATTGATATATTTCTCAAAGTTGCCTCTGAAATCAAACTGAAGCACACTTTAGTGGTTGTGGTGTTTCCACAGGAAAAAGAGACAGGTTGATGTAGGCAAAAATGAGATGTAGGCAAAAATGTGATGTAGGCAAAGTAGGTGTGGCAACTGGGGAAGGTATTGCTGATCTAGCTGCAAAAAGCTACAGTTGGTTAATAGAACATACCCAGCAGCAAGATAAACAAGCGATTAACAAGGGTATTTCTCAAGAAATCAATAATGTATAATCAGGAAGCTAACAAATTACCCAACTAAAAATCATAATTTTGCTAATTTCTAATTTTAACTCAGTTTTTAGACCTAGTACCTTGATTGAAAGGGAGACAGGATTCCTAGAAAGGACATTGTAATACCACAGCAAATGTATGTGGTAATGATTCTGGAGTTCTTAGCAAAAAGGATCTATGGTCATTTACTCAAGTAAATGTTAGAAGGGACACTGATGGAAAGCACAAACACAAACATTTTTGAGATTGTTGATCAAAAGATATTATTTGTCATAAATACCCAGACACTTCATCATGCCCCCACTGCACTGTTATAGTTGAATTGAATGAAGGCCTGGTAATAAATAGAATACTGGACTAGATTTGGCTCATAGGGGCTCCATTATGTACATGGACCCACCAGTGGTCATTTCTCTGGTTCTCAAATGTATAATTGAAATGTATATTCCAACTTGGTTGTTGGGAGAACACGCATATTACATACTTGGTTTGCAGGATAAAGACTATCAAGGTAGTGGAGGTCATGTGACAACCTTTTATACTGCCCTTCCCTAAAGCAAGACAGTAAATCAAGGATAGATTACATCATTGTGGGAGATAATTGCCACCCTTAATGATCTAAAATATGCCAAGTAGTGGTCCTCTTATATCTCTCTTTATTGCACAGTCTGGACCTTACAGAGGCCAGAAAGATCGTAGAGGAGGATACTAAACTCAAAGTCAAACTCAATCATGTAGTATTCCCCAATGCAGCTGCTGCACTTATCTTTGATCAGGTGTAGTAAATCCTTGGTTTGCAAGCATAATTCATTCTGGAAACATGATTGTAATCCAAGGCACTTGTATATTAAAACAAATTTCAAGAACCATTGGCTCAGTTGTGATCATGCAACATTTGGCCTCCCGTACTACTCGTATTACAAGACATTGCTCATTTATCAAGTTAAAATTTATTAGAAATGTTTGCTTGTCTTGCTGAACACTCACAGAATAAGTTATTTGCAGTCCAAGGTTTTACTGTAGGTGGTATTTTGTCATTTAACTGGTGCATGCATTATTTTCTATTCCTACTAGAAAGATGGATCAGAAACATTTGGCATTCCTATGGGACAGAGATAGTTTACATTTTAGTAAAATTAAGTTTTATATGGGCTCCTGGGTGGTTCAGTTGATTAAACAACAGACTCTTGGTCTCAGCTCAGGTCATTGATCTCACAGTTCATGAGTTCAAGCTCCACATCATGCTCTGCACTGACGGTGTGGGGCCTGCTTGGGATTCTCTCTCTCTCTCTCTCTCTCTCTCCCTCTCTCTCTCTCTCTGCCCCTACCCTGCTTGCACTCTCTCTCTATAAATAAATAAATAAATAAATAAACTTAAAACATAAAAAATTTTTTATAAAATGTATAAGTATAAATAAATTTATAAAATAAATTTTATAAAATTAAATAAAATAAAATTTTAATAAAATTCTATATACAAAAACAGGTGTCAGGCTGATATTGCTCATCAGTTATAGTTTTCCAATTCTTGGTCTACTGACCATGAGGAATGGGAGGTAAATCCCGAGGGTTTGTATGCTCCATGTGTTGGTTTTTCAATGAAGAGTCTTTTATTTTTCTTCAACTAGAGGTTGGAGGGCAGGGAAGAGGACACAAACTATTAATGAAGGGGTTTAAGCCACTTTTTTAGACCCAGAGAATTCAGGGGAATCTGGATATTTACAACTTAAGAGTATGTTAATGCAAATGAACAGATGTCCTCTTCTCATCTCTCTTTCCCAAATAGGACCCTGACCTGGCATATCTGATTTTCAAGGTTTGCAAAATTATCTTCCTCTGGAGTTCTTTCACAATTCTACTTAAGACCTGGGCCTTATTCTCAGCTTTCTTGACCCTCTTTCTGCAGGAAATGAGCCCTTTTATTGACTACCACAGAGGTCCTCTGACTTTCATCCTTAGCCTTTAATAGATAATTAATTACCTTCCACTTTTCACTGATTTTCATCAAATCATATGTTCCCCCCAACAGCAGCCTTCAAATTCTATTTTGCTTAGAATTATTATCTCCCCCAAATTATTAACAGGATGATGCATTACTATATATAGCCTATGCATTTTTTTCTATCACTATGCTATCCAATCTTAGCACCAATGAAATAATTTTTTAAATGTTTATTTATTTTTAGAGGGAGAGAGTGGAGGGCAGAGAGAGTAGAAGACAGAGAATCTGAAGCAGGCTCTTTGCTGACAGCAGAGAACTCAATGCAGGGCTCTAACTCATGATCCATGAGGTAAATGACTTGAGCCAAAGTTTTGAAGTGGGATGCTTAACCAGCTGAGCCACCCAGGTGCCCCAGCACCAATGAAATTATTGTAAATTTCAATGCTACTGCATACAGAGACTATCGATGCTCTGTCTCTAATCAGAAACTGGATCCTCATTGCTAAACAGCTAGTGTGCGATTCTACACTAAAATTCCATTTTAAATCTACTTTCTTGGACTACTCTTACACCAACCATTACAGGTGAAGATTCCTTAGGAGAAAGACTCTGTGATGGAAAATTGAGTGCTTATTATAAGCACTCTCAGATCCATACAGTAAAGGCATTATAGAAAGTGGGATTAAGCAGAAGGATAATGAGGGCCATAGTTAATTCATATCATAGTTCTCAGGCTATAGAGGAGTCTAAGGCTGGGATGGCCCTTCAGAATTGTCTTGACATGGAGCAAGATGCCAGACTTAAACTCCTCCACTGACCAGTGACTGGATGTAAGATGTTCCTGGGAAGAGGATGAGACTTTGGTTGAAATGGTTCTCTTTGGCCTAGAGTAATTTCTGGGAGGTCTCAGACAGACTCTGTAAATCATCAACTGTCTCAGCAGCTGGGGCAATAAGTCCTGAAATTTGGGATAGGGGATGAAAGCCTGGTGGTACAACACACTGTCCAGTACAGGTGAGTAATTCTGGAAGAAGTAGTAATGAAGATCTTTGTCATGTAAACAGATAGGGTTTCAAATATCAGGAAGAAGAGAGCTCAAGAACAAAAGTCAAGAGACAAGAAATCATATAAGAGGACTGGCAAGTGGCCCATTCATGGGGTAGAACCATGATAAGACAATGCAATTGCAGTTGTGAAAATTGAGACTCTTCATATGTCCATACACAGAGGCCAGACTAAACAGTTTAAAGCATACAGCGTGTCTCTTTTCTCATACAGAGGTTTATAACCTAGTTGGCAGGTATCTTGAGATCAGGACTAGAACAAGGGTGAGGCAAATGAGCCACCTAAAGTGCAAAATTTAAGGAGGCACTCACTCTCAAACTCAACAGTTTGGTGCATAAATTTATAAATGTGACTCACTCTATTGACACCACTGAGATCACCAGGCTTTTTATCAAATGTTGCCTTGCCTTTCCTTCAAATTCCTTTGGGTCTAGCAATCCATTAGTTGGAATGATCATGCTTCCTACAGAAGGTGGAAAGGGGATTATTACTTCTTCTATCTAAATCACTCAGTTAATATTTCCTATATCACAGGGGCACCCAGGTGGCTCAGTCAGTTCAGTATATATATATATATATACTGTATATATATATACTGAACTGACTGAGCCACCTGGGTGCCCCTGTGATATATATATATATATATATACTGAACTGACTGACTTTGGCTCAGGTCATGATCTCACGTTTCGTGAGTTCGAGCCCCACGTTGGGCTCTGTGCTGACAGCTCAGAGCCTGGAGCCTGCTTCGGATTCTGTGTCTCCCTCTCTTTCTATGCCCCTCCCCTGCTCATGTTCTGTCTCTCTTTCTCTCACTGTCTCTCAAAAATAAAGATTTTTACAAATTATAAAAAAATAAAATAAATATTTCCTAGATAACATAATCTAGGGATAGTGTCACCATTAGTAATGGGATGTCATCTTCTTTTCCGCTTCTTGTTCCCTTATTGCTATTTCCAATAGTTATGCAAAAGAACATCCTTTGAGCTCTACTAGGGCCAGCATAGTAATGATAGGTATCTTCATGCCAATTAAGAATACTAAAAATATTTCTAGAAATTGTGTTAAATAATACCTGATAGAAAGCAACCTCCTTCTATGCATTCTCCAATATCTCATTCTGTGAAAAAATTTGAAACTTGAAAAATAAGCCAACATTTGTAGTGGTAGATTTGTTCTTAATTTTCACGTTTTTAGGACTTCAGTGCTTTGATTGAGGGATTTCCATGAAGAAGATGATGAGAAACATGAAAATATCATCATATCACTGATTTTCAACTTTATCTACTTGATAGGATGCATCAGTTAAACATAGACATTAGCACATAGTTACTATGAGATACAGTACAAGAGAAGTTAAAGACATGTAGAGACAAAGAATGGACTGGGGTTAGGGTTGTTGACACAAGCATGTCATTCTGATGTCTTGAATTATTCATGCAAGCTTATTAAACATATTGAAGATACTGTATTGCTAATTTGATTTGAAGACCAAAAATAAGCCTGTGAACAGAATATGAACAGAAAAGAATGAAGATCAAATGGCACTCATTCTAAATCAACCTTATTCAGTGTCAACTAATTAACTAGCAAATCCTTAGATAAACTTTGTGATGCAAGTGCCCTCATATCACATGACAGGAGTCTTGGTTTGGGGTAGGGTGGGGGATAAGGTAGACAGAGGCTGGAAGGGTTAGGCACATGGGGTCTAATACCCTTCCAGGGAGAAGCCGGGACCCCTGCTAACTTTAGATCTCTCAAACCAGTGTATATGTCAGAGAGACTATGCGAATCAATAGAATAAACATTGGCCAGCTTCCTGGGGCTCTCAATTTTTAGCATAAAAATTTAAGTGAACTGAGAAGTAATTTTAAACATTTTTATATTACAACAGACACCAATATATTTTATGGAATAAAATGCAAGATATGCATGAATTTATAAGATAAAACGGAGACTTCAAAGAAATTTCACACTTGCTATGGGCCACTTAAGTTTAGATTCCAGAGCCCTGGGCACACATATCACTTTCTTTGTGCTGATAGGGATGCACCATTGAAAAAGTTGGAGAATCTGTTCTGCAAAATAGGTTTGTTTTATGGATTCTTTCTGAGCCCATTGGCATTTGGAGGGGGAAAATTAAATTCTACAATTGGGTTGGATTATCTTATTAGTGAGATTTCTAATAATGTCTAATAATGTTCCTGGAGACTTAGCAAAAGATTTGACATTTCTATCTTCTCCCCAAATTGATGGCAAAATAAACCCCAATCTTGGTGTGCTGCTAAACCACTAATAAACCTAAAGTACCTGAGGAAAGAGGTATACCTGTCCACTCTGCCTGTGAAATAGGCTTAGGCCATTCCAGCTTTGAGGCAGCAGACTCAGGTCAAGGGCTGTGATTTAAAGGATTCTCTTTCAGGAAGAGTACAGACTTACCTAAGATTTTGTTACTTTCTAAACCAGGAGGTAAAGAGAATGTCTATTTCTTTTAATAGATAAGGTGTCAAGTCCTAGTTACAGGACAATAATTCTGTCTAGATCAGATATTGGCAAACTTGGCCCCACAGGTCATATCTGACCCACTGACCATTTTTATATGGCCCCCAAGCTAAGAGTGGTTTTTACATTTTTAAACAGTTGAAAAAAATTCCAAAGAAAAATATTATTTCTTCACATGTGAAAGTTACATGAAATTCAAATTTCAGAGTCAATGTTTTATTGGAATAAAGCCACACCCATTTGGTTCTGTGTTATCTTTGGTTTCCTTTGTGCTACAACAGGCAGGGTTGAATAGCTATAGCCTAAAATACCTGTTTGTCAATTTTTGTATTAGAGTGTTTCAACTTAATGTGTAGTCCTAGGACCAACAGCATCAGTACCATCTGGGATATTATTGGAAATGTAGAATCTCAGGCATGATCCCACCTATTCTAAACCATATCTGGAATCTTGACAAGTTTCATTATTGATTCCTATGCACAATAAATTTTGGAATCACCAGCCCAGGTCACAAAGACCTTGAAGAGGTATGTGCTCCTTGAAGCTCCAATTGGCTAGAGAATAATGGAGGAGAAGCGAATCTTAGACCAGGACTACACAAGCTAATACTCCCCATGGTTGCTGAAAATGAAAATAAACTCCAGAGTCACTTTTTTGCCCAGAGAAAAGTGTTTTGATTAAACCAAGAGCATATAACATGAACAGCAGATATCAAGACAGAAATGATTCTTCTAAAACAGGATTTTGTTCTCCCAAGACACTCCTTCACTGGAATAGGATGCTGTGAGACCACTCTGGATCCCAGAGTATCCTGGAATTATAGCTCCAATGAAGCTGTTTATGCTAGAATACAGCTCTGATGAAGAGTGTCTGAACTCTTACTAGTCAGACATCGACCAAGGAGAGTTAAGTATTATATAGGATCTATTATACAGATTCAGTATTACATAGACTCTTGAGTTCTGTGCTCAAGAGAGCACCAAATTTCTTTCTTCCTTCTTTTTTAAAAAAAATTTTTATGCTTATTTTTGAGAGAGAGAGAGAGAGAGGGGTGGAGGGACAGAAAGAGAAGGAGACACAGAATCTGAAGCAGGCTCCAGCCTTTGAGCTGTGAGCACAGAGCCAGACGCAGGGCTCAAACCTGAGAGATCATGACCTGAGCCAAAGTCGGACACATAACTGACTGAGCCACTCAGGCACACCTTGTTTCTTTTTCATGTTAGTGTTCTCTTCAATCCCAACAAACGCATTCACAGACATGCATGTGCGCATGCATGCACACACACACACACACACACACACACACACACAGAGCCTGTGGTTAATTTGAACACTCACTATAATTCCTTCTGACTTATATTTTGTGTGGAAAGAAAAATGGGAAAAAATCATTTTTATTAGCTGTAATCATAAAAAGGATAACAAAAATGAGATGTACTATTTTAGGAGAGAGCCAACCAAAGAAGACAGGTGTTATGTATATAGACTGAGATCCATCAAAAGCAAGGAAAGAAATTTGTACACTGGAATTTGGACTCTAGGTGTACATCATACACTACTGCATATGTCTTGTGTTTGCTGCTATGGGTGAACAAATCCATGCAGCAGGATATATGGAACTGCTTGATTTAACAGAGACAAAAAATCGCACACATTAACTCTGTGGTAAATGTTCACTGTAATGACAAATGTTCCTGATGGTTAGGATTTCTGAGTTTTCCCCCAGTTTCACTAGTCCTTTAGAAAGAAACTAGTATCATCTTGCTATTGATTTTTAAGTACAGACCTACTTAAACCCATATTTACATTGGGCACTGTGCTGAATACATTATAGACCTTAACTCATTTAATTCCTATAACATAATTCCAGGTAAGGTAGGCATCATTGCTCTATTATAGAAAGGAAGTGACTGAGCTCAGAAAGATTCAATAATTTGCTCAAGTCACATGGGTTTTAGGAAAAGAGCCAGGCTGTAACACTACACTCTTTCTGTCTCATTATACAGCAAAACTGGTGGGTCTCCAGAGATGTCACTGAAATATCAAGAGATGCTTCACCTCTGGTCTCCCCATTGTTTCTAGTCAACTTGTACAAAAACTTCAATTTTTGGGACCTCTCCAAGCACCATGATCATTTTGGAGCTAACTAAAAGAGAATCTTAACACCAAATTAACAGTGGGAAGTTCTTGTCTGCCTTGCTTATGCACACCTAAGGTTGACATGCATCATTTACCTCCTTCTTCTAGACTATAAGTAATAGACCTTCGCTTACAAAATGTTTAGGTGTGTATAAGGTCAAAACAAAGACTTACTGAATATTGGGTGAAAACACACACAAAAACAATCAATTACATATAAGGCTTACTCTGTTGCAGTTTTGACTAACATAAGATACATGACGATAAACACTGTGGGAAATAAAAACGTTGCATGGGCAGTAAAAAAATGGATTTTGGGGGGCACCTGTGTGGCTCAGTCGGTTAAGCATCCGCCTCTTGATTTTGGTTCAGATCATGATCTCATGGCTCATGAATTCGAGCCCCATCAGATCATGATCTGAGCCGAAATCAAGAGGCGGATGCTTAACCGACTGAGCCACCCAGGTGCCTCTCCTCTCTCTGCCCCTCCCCTGCTCATACTCTCTCTCTCTCTCTCTCTCTCTCTCTCTCAATAAATAAATAAGTAAATAAGTAAATAAATAAATAAACTTTATTTTTAAAAAGTTTATTTTCAATACTAGATTGGGCTAAAAGTTTCAACCTATCTTCTCTATGTGATTCTTATAAAGATCAGAAATGAATGACTCCCTCACTCTTTCACTCTTACCCTGAATCATGAAAATTAACAAATTTTGTGGTTAAGGAACCTCCATTCTCATGCTATCCTAAGAATTAGAGCTAGGAAGACCCTTGTATCTTTTCTTGCTTCTTATGCAGTAAGCATTTGTCTTTCCTAAAGCATGGTATTATAAATATGAGAATAAGAAAACAAAGTCATCATTATTCTGTTCAATGTGGATTGCATTGCCAAATATCTACCCCTTTAGAAAATGTATCAGCCGTGCCATGTCCTACAATGTATGCCAGTATAACCACAGGTCTCTACAACCTGTTTCCAGGTTCCATGGAATGCCTTTAAATAATGATGACATAAAATGTTAGAAAAAAAAATCATCATCAGGATGGTAAATTGAATCACAAATTAAACATAGAATGGCTCTGCTTATCATACAAGATAAAAATCTGTCATCTATGTAAAGACACAAAATGGACAAACACAAATTGTGTTTCAGTTTCCTCGTAAAATTGTGAAGATTGAATGAGACAATAGAAATAAAACATTTAGAATGTCTGGCACACAGTAAGTGCTCAGTAAATATTAGTAATGGTTTAATAATTATTAGTTATATTCAAGGACTCACTTCATTTTGGTCAATAGCTTTTCGTCAATTATTAATGACCTTCACTATTATACGGTGGCTTTAGAAAGTGGTAATTAGGCTGCTGTACGCTAACATGGAAATGACAGGCAAATATATTCATACCACTCAGATGTGAAAGTCAAGCCCCCTCATGGGGCCTTTCATGGGACATCTACCCTGAGGGCACAGAGTCAGTTTGAATGTCCTTCCCTCCCAGTGGGAGTACCATTTGGAGGACACAGTGGCCTGTCATCTCTTTCAGAGGAGCCACCACAGGAAGCCTGATTTGGGCTTAATGAACAGCCTTTGGGGAATTTCACATAAGTGGTCATTAATGTTTTGCATGTTTGCAAGGTGAATCCATCCCATTCTTCAATAGGACTTTACCACAACAGACCCTGTGTTCACTGATCCATCCCACAGTACAAAAGGTGAAGGGGGAATGTAGGGGTACTGTGCAGCACACAGAGGGTCAAATAGATAGATATTCAGAACTCAGATTGGATTATGGGCTACATGTTGATTATAGTGTTTGATTGGGATGGGAGGTAGGAGGAAGCGTGATAGGTATGAGTGTGTGACAATTTCTCTGATTAACATACATTTATGTATTCATATTTCAGAAAAACAATTCTAGAGGACAGTACTCTGCCTTAAGTTTATTTCCTCATGCATATTTGTTGTATTTAATGGCATCTTTCTTGATCATAATGCTCCCATATCCTTCATGCATCATGTATATTTTTCCTTGATCACTATTTCATCTAGGCTTTCAAATTTATTTGCATAAAAGTCTGTAATACAGTCTCTTGTGATTTTTAAAAATCTATTTGTTTCAATGGTTGTGTACCCTTTCTCCTGTCTTATCTTGTATGTTTTCTTCCTTCATTTCATAAATGAGCTAGTGGTTTGTCTATTTTGTTAAATTTTTCAAAAAAAAACACCAAGATTTTTATTTATTTGTTAGATCTATTTCTCTATTCTCTTCCTTAATTTCTTCTTTCATTTTTATTCTTTCCTTCCTTGTCCTTTCTTTGTGTTTGCTTTGTTGTTCTTTTTCTAGTTGTTTGAACTGGGAATTTATGTCATTTATGATCTTTCTTTCATTTTTACTGATAGTAGGGTTTAATGCTATGAATTTTCCTCTGATCTCTGCTCTAAATGCACCCCATATGTTCTGGTGTGTAGTATTTTCATTGCCATTCTTTTTCATAAAAATTTGTAATTTTGGTTTGTATTACCTGTTTTACCAAAGAGTTGATTCACAGAAAGCTTTAAAATTTTTCTGTGTGAAGGGTCTTTTGTTTTTGGTTTCATTGTTGATAATTTCTAATTTTATATTTCCACTTTATGGAAATGACAAACATTTCCTCCTTAACTCAGTTTATGACCGGTTTTTGTGAATGTGCCATGGGTGCATAAGCAGAAACTGTATTCCTTTATTGGGGTATAAAGTTTAATATTTATTTATAAGATCTATCTTATTGATTACATTTTTAAAAACGTTTGTACCCTGACTGTCTACTTCATCTCTCTTATTCTAGAGTGATATACAAATGCATCTTATTATTAGTGTTTCTACTTGTCTCCTTGGATCTCCATACTTTTTATTTCATAAAGGTGGTCATTGTGTTCTTGGTGCATATATATCCATATATGTTATATCTTCACTGTTAATTGTGACTTTTAACACTTAAAAGTGTTCTTTTTCACATTTTAGGGCTTGGGGTTTGAATTCTACTTTTTTTGATATCAGGATTGCTACTACTGCTCTGTTTCTGCTTCCCTGGTACACCTCTGTCTACTCCTTTATTTTCTGTATTTCTGACTTTCTTTAGTTTAGGTGTCTTTCTTCTATCGTGCCTATAGTAGGGTCTTGTTTTGTGAGCCAAATAGGAAATTTTTACCTTTTATTAGATCATTTGAGTCCATTAAAATTCACCAAAATGACTTTTTGGGTTTGATTTCAACCCTACCATAATATTTTGTTATTACATTTTTTATACTTACTGGGTTTTCTGTCTTTGGTTGGTGTCTATATTTTCCCATTACTTCTAAAATATTATGTTGTATTTAGGAAGGTTTGTATGTTTGTTCAAATGATAACCTTTGTATTTCTACTTTTCTTAAATGTTCTTATATATATGTGTGTGTGTATATATATATATATATATATAATCTTATATATATGTTCTCATATTTTCTTATTTAATATTTTCCTATCTGATTTCTCAGTTTTTTTTCAGCATTCTTTAATACCTATCTATAACCTAGCCTATTCAACAATGAACTTATTCTATTTTTTGTTTTGTTTTTCCTTCCCATCTTTTCCCATTATTAAGTGCTTTATTCCTACTTTGTCACAACATTTAGGACTTTTACAATAACATATAACATTTTCCACAGTACACAGCATTTGTACATTAGTTGCCAACATCATCATGTTTTGTATTGTTTGGGGAGAAAATATTAGGAGGAAGGTAGTGGACTACTGACTTTGGGTTAGTTACCAGAAGTCCTTGCATTCATATATTGAAAATGTCTTACATCGCTTGCTACTTTAGGCCTTGTGTTGGTCAAAGTTTGTTACCAGCCCTGAGATCTGACAAGTCCTGGGATTCTAGCGGTTTTACTATACCTTGACCTGGTAAACATGTCCTTTAGTAAACTTTCCCCAAATTACCTCTTTGAATATGTTGAAAAAATAGTAGTGACAAAGTCTACTATTAATGGGGTTTTACTCATTTTTCCTAGCAAGTTCTGGTATAATGTTTGAGAGTGTTCATATTATACTATTTGGAGTATAGATACTTATATTGCTTGTATTTTTTTATTGTGAATTTTACTCTTTAGCAGTTAAAAGTGATTTTTTTTTATCTTTTGAGGGTTCTTTGGTCACAGTTTAAACTTGTCTGACATTAAGATCATGACCTTTTGCTTTCTTAGTTTTTCTAAAAGGTTTTTGTCAATTTAAAAATTTTCATGGGGCGCCTGGGTGGCGCAGTCGGTTAAGCGTCCGACTTCAGCCAGGTCACGATCTCGCGGTCCGTGAGTTCGAGCCCCGCGTGGGGCTCTGGGCTGATGGCTCAGAGCCTGGAGCCTGTTTCCAATTCTGTGTCTCCCTCTCTCTCTGCCCCTCCCCCGTTCATGCTCTGTCTCTCTCTGTCCCAAAAATAAATAAACGTTGAAAAAAAAAATTTAAAAATTTTCAGGGCGCCTGGGTGGCTCAGTTGGTTAAGCATCCTACTTTGGCTCAGGTCATGATCTCACAGTTCATGGGTTTGAGCCCCACATCAGCCTCTGTGCTGACAGCTCAGAGACTGGAGCCTGCTTTGGATTCTGTGTCTCCCTCTCTGCTCCTCCCCCATTCATGGTCTGTGTCTCTCTGTGTCTGCATCTATATTATGGATTTAATGGTGCTGGGATTTTGCTTTGTAATCAGATGATCACAGATAAAAGTCATTTTCTTTTTAAAGGTGAATTTAGGGATGCCTGGGTGGCTCAATTGGTTAATCGTCTGACTCTTGATCTCAGCTCATGTCGTGATCTCACAGTTTGTGATTTTGAGCCTAGTGTTGGGCTCCATGCAGACAGTGTGGAGCCTTCTTGGGATCCTCTCTCTCCCTCTCTCTCTGCCACTCCCCTGATCTGCTCATTCTCTCCCTCTCTCCCTCTCGCTCTCAAAAATAAATAAACTTAAAAAAATGAAAGGTAAGTTTAACTAATTTGAATTTATTGATAAGATATACATTTATGGCCTTAGTATTTATCTTTATATAACCCTTTTGTGTAGTTTCTTATGCTATTTTATTTTTTAAAGTTTATGTATTTTAAGAGAGAAAGAGAGAGTGTGAGGAAGTGTGAGCAGGGGAGGGGCAGAGAGAGAGGGAGAGAGAGGATCCCAAGCAGTCTCCACACTATCAGCACAGAGCCCAATGCAGGGCTTGAACTCCACAAATTGTGAGAGCTGAAACCAAGAGTGGGTCACTTAACTGAAAGCAACCCAGGCACCCCTCCCATGCTATTTTAAAAAATGTGTTCATGATTCAGATATTTAAGGAATTATAGAATTTAAGAAAAATTGTATTTTTTTCTTGTTATCTTTATATTAACTTCAAAGTACCAGTCTATTAAATATTCACTATGGGCATCTCTCCTCATCTGCAAATCTCTCTAATTCTATTTTCTTTATTAGCATCTATTTTTGTATTTTAGATAAGCTTTTTACTTCAATTGATATGATTCTGTCTCCCAACTACTAGCTTTTTTTTTAATTTGTGTTATTTGTGTAGTTGTGGTATTCTCACACATAAAGCTTTGTTTTTTGTTCCATCACCCCATTCTCAGATTTGTTTCAGTTGTAGGTCCCCAGTTAACCATAGGCTTCCTACATGGCCAATACTTTTGCTACAGGCTTCCTAGTGATATCTTAATTGACTCTGTTATTGAAGTAGAATCCTGAAGTTCACATTAGATGATCTTTCCTTAATTCTTGCATGTTACAAACCATTTGTTTCTTGATGTTATAATTGATTGACCTTTGATCTAGGTATGAAATCCTTAGGTTACTTTCTAGCTTCAAAGAATTGGTATGTTTGGTCCCACTGTCTTCTTGTATCAACAGTAGCTGTGGAAAACTTATGGCCCGCCTTTCTTGCTTCTTTGTTTCTACTTATCATAAGTCAATTGCTTATTTCTCATGATTCCCTAGGATTCTTTTTCCATAGTTTAAGTTGTGTGCCTTTACTATGATGTGTTTCAAACTTGGTCATTCTGATTACTCACTGATGCAGGCTATATCTTTTAAGAAGTAGAAATAATTATTATTATTTTTTTCAATATATGAAATGTATTGTCAAATTGGTTTCCATACAACACCCAGTGCTCATCCCAAAAGGTGCCCTCCTCAATACCCATCACCCACCCCCCCTCCCTCCCACCCCCCATCAACCCTCAGTTTGTTCTCAGTTTTTAAGAGTCTCTTATGCTTTGGCTTCCTACTCTAACCTTTTTTTTTTTCCTTCCCCTCCCCCATGGGTTTCTGCTAAGTTTCTCAGGATCCACATAAGAGTGAAAACATATGGTATCTGTCTTTCTCTGTATGGCTTAAGAAATTATTATTTTTCAACTAAATGATAATTTTCTTGGGTTACATATTTCAATATTTTATTTTTATGAATTTTTTTGTTTTTTATTTTTCTTCTAAGGACTCCAAATGTATGTAGGTTGAATCTCCATTTTGTCTTTTTTCCCTATAAATTCTTTTTTTTTAATTTCTATTTTATTTTGCTTGTATTTTCCATCTCTATATCCTGTGGATATTACTACATTTGTGTTCCTTTCTATTTTGCCAACATTATGTAATTTTTCATTTTTTTTTCATTTTTTTAATGTTTATTTTTGAGAGAGAGAGGGAGAGAGGGAGAGAGAGGGAGAGAGTGAGAGAGAGTGCGAGTTGGGGAGGGGCAGAGAGAGAGGGAAACACAGAATCCAAAGTAGGCTCCAGGCTCCAAGCTGTCAGCACAGAGCCCAATGAAGGGCTCAAACTCACAAAACACAAGATCATAACTGGAGCTGAAGTCGAATGCTCAACTGACTGAGCCA
The DNA here is from genome assembly GCF_018350175.1 of Felis catus. Taxonomy (NCBI): domain Eukaryota; kingdom Metazoa; phylum Chordata; class Mammalia; order Carnivora; family Felidae; genus Felis; species Felis catus. Next base: position 60,888,863 of record NC_058379.1, on the reverse strand, counting down.
CCCAGGTGCCCTACATTTCTGTGATTTTTTTGAATTCTACTTACTTCCTGAACTATTTTAGCTCATAATATCCATCCTGTACTCTTTCCCCATCCGTTCCTTAATGTGTTATTATTTTAATTATTTATTTCAAAGCAGAGTTGGACATAGTGTCTTTCTTCATTGACGGTGAAATGTTTGGTTTTCATTTTTAACTACACTTGGCAACTGTGTTTTTTGCTAGTTACCTTTTCCTATTTTCCTTGTCATGTCTTTCTGTCAGTCTTGTGTTTGTTTCTCTTTATTACCTTTACTGAAGGAAGTGAATTTATTCTGCATCAGATATTTTCAAGGGGCTCTTGTGGCAGTTGAAAGTTGAGAGCGTTTTCTGGTAGAGTTGGGATTTTTCATAAGGCCTAGGTTTTTGTGTACGAGTCTCTGTAACAGACAATTCTCCCAGATAATGGGGACAGGCAGCTGTTTTTTTGTTTGTTTTGTGTGTGTGTGTTTTTTTTGCGGGGGGGGGGGGGGTTGTACCATTAAGTAATCTCTTTTCCTCTGCACCAAATTATTTTATAAAACCCCAACTTGTTCATATGGTTCTTGGTTTGGTAAAATCATCTGTGCTTTCTGATTCTCCAGCACCAGCCAACACAGAAAATTGTACTATATCCTTTATATAACTAGCACCTCCAAAAAGCTAGTTATTACCTATTATATAATAATAATTATTATTATTACTATTATACTTATTATCTGTATATATAGTAATGCTGACTGTTGCCCATTAAATTAATAAATTGATGTATTATCTTCCTGAAGGAGCTTATAATCAATCAATCTTGTGCTACAGTGCATATAAAGAGGAGCAAATGAAATACCTAAAAAAAGTGAAATGGAATGATACCTGCAACAGGTGTCAGAGAAGTAAGGGTCTCCCTATTAGCTCATGCTCAGAACAGGAGAAATGAGACCATATTTAAGCCCTTAAAAAAGAAAAAAGAAAAAAAAACCCTGAAATGCTGTTCCTTAGTGTGTCACTTTCTGCTGCACTTTCTGCTACATATATAGTGATGTATGTTATCTAACATCAATATCATATGCCATTTTAAGGTTAATATTTTATAATTAGTGCTCATTTACACTCAGCAATACATTTTATTGATTTCTTTGCTCACTGCTGTTGCTTAAGCTCCATTTTTTTCTCTAGGATTCATCTATTTTACTTGTTGGAATGTATGCTCTGGTAATTCTTTCAGACTTGAATTATGGACACTGGAATATCCATGTCCTAAAAAAATCTGAAAATGTCTTTATTCTGTGCTAAAAAATTAATAATAGTGTTCAACATAATTTTCTCTAAGAATCTTGTGGAAAATGGACTTCATGCATCCAGTGTTACTGATGAGATTCTGAGGTCAAGCTATGTTGCTTTGTTTGAAATCCCATTTATATTTTCTCTTTTTCTTAAGACACCTCAGGGGCATTCTGTTTATCTTTGGATGTTTAGAATTTCACAATATTTCTATGTGCAGTCTTTTCTTTGTTTTTGTTTTGGTCACACAGTATGTGGTGGGCTCTTTCAATCTGGAAACACATCTTTTCTTCAGTCCTGTGAAATTAAAAAATTTTTGTCTTTGCCTATTTCCCCTCCATTTTCCTTTGATCTTTTCCTGGAACAGTATTGAACACATGTCCAAATTTCTTCCTATGTGCTTTTATGTGTTGGTCCTTTTATACTCCATTGGAGTGGGGAAAACTCAATTCCACCTTGCTGCAAAATATTTTCCTTTTTAGCATATGAATAGTCCACTTTTCAACTTTTCACATTTTTTCTTCAAGAATTAAATTTTCAGTTTCCAAGTTTTCAAATTAAATCTTTTTCTTTGAAAAGTAGTCATAATATCCTCTTGTGTTTTTCAGAGATATATATAGTATCTCCTTTACTATCTTGTTTGTTTTATGCACTATTTCTGGTAGTATATATTCTTCTATTTGCTGTGTTTTCTGCCTTTCTTTCTTGATGTGGCTCTCCCCAGGTTATGCTTGGCTGTATGTTTATCTTTGTCTTAGGATCCGCTGTTATTTTTCCACTAATGCTGTGTCTGTTTGCATGGACTGTGTGGGCTATGGGCCAGGTCACAGCCCTGTGGTTTATCCTGATGTCTGAATAGAGTTACAGTGAAGAAAGGTGGTCTAGGTGTGGGATTACCCTATTCACCCAGAGCTTTAGCAGCCACTCAGCTATTGTCTTGCTTTCTGCCCTGTGAGCTCACATTTATTGTGGTTGCCTGGGCCCAGGCACCACTGGCGTTGACTGCCTGGCCAAAAGTTTGAGGGTAAGGAGAGATGCAGAAGTTCTGAATGGTGCCACCCAAATGAATTCCTCTGCAATTGTTTTGGTCCCGATCTGATCCTGACACCACATTTTTAAAGCTACTTCAATTTTTTTGTAGCAGTCTATAGTCTGGCTCAGGTTGCTTTCCATATTTTATGTATTATTCGTGGTTCCTCATCCAATGAAGTTACCCCGCCAGTATAGCTGTGGATTCATTTTCTAATGATGCTATGAACTGGTGACAGAAAAGGAGGCTGTGCTATTGGCACCATCTGCCCTCTTGGATTTGCAGAGTAGCGATTAGATGTAACACTGTACATAGTGATAAGGGGACATTTCTAAAACTTTCTTGTTCATATCACTTGTTGGTATAATGATTCCTTCTAATTGTCAATTGAAAACAGCCACCAACCCTTAAGGATTGATGTTTCAACCCTCCAACCTAATCAACCTAATAGTGGCTTCTTGGATACAATTATTGCTATTTATCGCTGAATTCACTGGGAGACCATTGGAAAATCAGGAGGCATGCCCAGCTAGAACAATAATCTTCCTTCCTTCTCCTTATTTAAATCCTCAACTACAAACATAAATCCTGTTTTGAGTGATCATGTTACAAATAATGAATAAATAATAAAAAAATGTACCTTAAATCCCCTGTCCTTTAGAGCTCATCTCTTTCAATAAGCTTTCTCTAACCCATCAGACTACTTTAACTCCTCCAGCTTCCTGGAAGGGTTTCAAAGTCAAGGATGGGAATGCTTGTAGGGGAATGAAAGGTCATCATGTTTGTTAATCGAGACTTTCCAGCTGGCAATACTTGGGTTGTAGGTTTTGCCTCTTCAACGTGACATTGGCACATAAGAATAAAGATTTTGTTAGGAGTATTAATAAAACAGCATTCAGTGGGGAAATTTTTTGCATTTTCTATTTCACCAATATCTCCAGAAATAGGAGCACCCAACCCCACTTGTTGCATCCATTCGACTCTCTTTACCCCATCAGTCCTGCTATGTCTTACCTAACTCATTCCTTGAATATCTGCCGTGACTCTTGGGAACCTATTTCTCTGCTCTGTCATTCTAACTGCTATAAACTTTTCTTATTATCTGGTCCAAGCTGCTTCTTCCTTAGCTTCAGGCCATTGCACCTACCCCTGCCATCATCTGAGACTGTGAATAATTTCAACCCTTCATTTATAATGCTACCTCGAAGGTATTTGCAGTCTGTGATCATGTCCCTCCTGAGCCTTCCTTCTCCACATCTCCAGCTTTCCCCAAACTCTCTTGCTAGTTTGTGGAGATTTGTTTTCATCCTTTATGTATTTCTCTAGGTTTCTTACTTCCTTCCAAAGAAAGTCAAATATTGCTGATGTTCCAGGTGCTGTGGCATGCAGGAGGGGAGGCATGCGACTATTATCCCTCCTCGCTGTGTGTGTCCTCTTTAGAGGAGAGCCTCAGAACTGATAATGGTGCCTCACATAAAAATAAGCATAATCCCAGTCAACTAACCCTGTTAATAAATCAGAGAAACCCGCCATTCACCGGCTGCTTCCACTGCTCCCAGGGTCTCTGTGATATAATAGGGCATAATTCACTCCTCACAAACACTTAATACCGCATTTCCGCCATTTACAATCTGATAATATTCAAATACTATTGCTGTATTATGCAGCTCACAATTGCAGATGCGATTCCATAACAGCCTCACACTTTGGCATGCATTATGTAAGTTGGTATAAAATTGCCTGTCTTAAAACTCTTCTTCAATTGCAACCCAATATCATCGTTTCACACACAGAGCTTCGGGAACATTAAAAATTTAGCTTCTTCCCTATTTAGCAGGTTCTGCAAAAGGGAGTAAAACAGACAAACAGATGTTCCCTCTTCTGAGTCCCCAGGAGGTCTGAGGCAGAGTAGAGAGACCCTGAAATGCAGACAACAGCAATGACACTGAAGATGCATTTATTCAGATTTTAAAAAAAGAGACAGAGAAATAGAGAAACCTTTCGTTGTCTCCTCTGGAAAAGTAGGAATACTCTACGTGACATTGGTGAACGCTCCTCTAAACTAGAGGGGTTTTTCCATGTTATCACCTTTTGGAATGGAATTTCCACATCTTACAATTATTAATCAATTCCCCACATGGTTTCCTGAAAGGGGAAGTGACGTGTGCACTTTGTTATTACTAATAGTAGATGTTAGTAGCTCAGACACAAGAGTGGCAAAAAACAGCCCGCCCCTTGCCACAATCTGCCCTGATGTCAAATCCTTTAACAAGAACAAAATTTTTCCATTTCCAGAACTCAGAATATGTGGCTGAACATGAACACGCCCTCAGGGAGGGTGGTGTGGGGATTCTCATTCATCTTAAGTGGTGAAAGACAGATGTAAAACAATTTCTAATTGCAAGTTTTGTTGGAAGAAGATAGAAACAAAGGCTCCCGCTCTGAAGAAGGTGGGAAAGGCACACAAAATAGCATATAGCAAAGGGAAGATAATTCTTTAAGAAGACATTATCCTGGCAAGAAGTCTGTAGGAAGAAGGAAACAGAATATGGAATTTCTAGCCCTGGCTCTCTCTCCAAAGAGGTACAGGATTCTGGCCAAGTCACCTACACTTTTGGGCCTTAGTCTTTATTGATAAGCTAGGGTTTGGGACTACGGGCTTGCCCCACCCTGACACACTAGGATGACTTTGCTGATGAGCAGACCAGAATATATTACACACATTAATGTCTTCAGGCTTAGATCAATGAGAACTTAAAAAGGAAAATTGTGAAGGTAACATAGGGAGATAACACATACAGACAGATGGTTTGCCAATTAGTCATTAAGATTTTTTTCTTTTTTTTTTCTCCCCTCTTGCTTTGCTGTCCTTTGCCTTTGAAGATGACTGTGCTAATGCAGCCGACTCTCCACGTGTGGGTGTGGCTGAGAAGATGAAAGGGGCGCCAGGATGCCTTTCCTTTCCTTCCTAGACTTGGTGAGGAGGATCTGTCTTCTCTGCTCCTACTTTGATTTATGCTTCTGGTTATTCGGAGACCAGTTAATCCTTAGTGACAGCAGCTGACCACTACCAGAAAACTTCAGAGAAATACTGCCAGCTACCATTTCTGGGAGGAGGGATTTGTCTGACAGTTAGGGGATGATTACTATTGTAGGACTGCAGCTGTACACGAGACGAGGCGGGGAGAAGCTGCTGCTGCCTTCTCGTGGCTTCTCTGAAGACCACGTGAGGGCAGGGGGATTGAACACTTTGAAGTTAAACCGAAAACACAACAGACAGAAACAAAATTGAGTGGGGTGAAAGATTTATTTTATTTTTTTGAAAATCTGATTTACCTGAAATTGTACTGTCTAAGAATTTTTTTTCTTAAAGTAAGCTCTACACCCAACATGGGGCTTGAACTCAGGAGGCTGAGATCAACAGTTCCATGCTCCACTGAATGAGCCAGCCAGGTGCCCCTACAAATATTTTTATAATTGGGCGTTTTCCCCATTTCTGGTCCTCAGTTTGCATATACACACCCACCCCCCCCCCCCCACACACACACACTTGATTTACTGCGTTTAAAGATTTGAGTATCCAAGCTAAAATGTTTCAAATCCTTCCATTTTAAATGTTTGTTTATTTATTTTGAGAGAGAGAAAGAGACAGACAGAATCTGAAACAGACTCTGAGCTCTCAGCACAGAGCCGGACACAGGACTTGATCTCACCACTGTGAGATCATCACCTGAGCCAGAATTAAGAGTCTGATGCTTAACTGGCTGAGTCACCCAGGCACCTCCAAATCCTTCCATTTTAATCTGTACTTTAGTTAGATAACAAATATGGTAGATTACTTCCAGAATACTTTGCTTAATATGCACATATTTTGTAGTAGAAAGAGTCCTCATAATTCTAGCCTGGACTCTTACCTTGACTAGTTGTGATCTATAGGAGAATCACGTTGTCCTCGGATCTTGGGTCTCTGATCTATAAAATAAGGAGAATGATGTATCTGGCCTCTGAGAGTCTCCTCAGTAGTAGGATTTGGCGTTGTACCATTAACAGACAGGTTAGCTAAGTAAGAATGCCAAAGGAAAATAGAAAGCAAAGAAATATGACAGGATGTAGAAGGATGCACTAACTATGCCAGAGGTTATGTCAGTGGTGGGGTCTAGATGTAAGCCTAATGTGATGGGGAATCAGATGGAAGGTGGTTGAGCATTGCCAACGTTTCTTCTGCATAAGTATGCTGAGGGTCAGCATTCTCTAACCTCTCATTGTTTTAAGTGAGAAGCAATTAGAAAAATGCTGTTTCATTATAAGTAGACATTAAAAACTGAACAGGCACACATATGAAGAAATCTTAATACCTAAGATTTTTCTTAGAGGCAATGATTGATTTTAGATTTGGCCACTTAATGCTCCTGGAAACAGCACTTAAGAATGCCCCATAGAGGTGGCTGTTGGCTCAGTCATTTGAGCATCTGACTCTTGATTTCGGCTCAGATCATGATCTCCAGTTTGTTAGATTGAGCCCTGGTTGGGCTCCGCACTGAGTGTGGAGCCTTCTCAGGATTCTCTCTCTCCCTTTCTCTCTGCTCCTCCTGCAACTCTCTCAAAATAAGTAAATAAACATTAAAACAAAAGAATGCAATGTAGGCAGTGTTGAAATTAAGATGTACAAGACATTTGGAGCTTGAAGCACTGTTTCATTTTAAAAATGTTGATTTCAAAGTTACCTAGTTTAAAAACATATGCAACTTTTTGTTGATTTAAAAAAATATGTGTTTTCACAGACCTCTTTAGTACAGATAGAAATGAGGATACAGTGGCAATCTCAAACAAACTCTGACTAGATACAAACCAAGAAAATGCAGACGAATCAATAGAGGTGGAGAAGGATAGAGTCGATAAGGTTCCTCACAGCTCCAAGGGCAGATTCAAATGAAGGGTTGAACAATCATTTGCTAAATCTAATAAAAATTAATGACAGTGTTTCCATTCTCCATACATTTATCAATTTACTTAATAAATAAGTAGCTGTTAGGGAAATGCGTTAGGTACTAAGGATATATCAGTGAACAAGATAGATACATGAGATTGACCCCTGTCCTCAAGAACCATATAATTTAACAGAGAACATAGTCAGTGAGCAAGTAATTTCAAGTATGATGAGAGTTATAAAAGGGCAAAGGGGGCAAACTAACTTAATCACAGAGACAGAGAAGCACCTTAAAGAATGTCGTTTCACCTGAAAACTTCCCAATGAATGGGACGAAGGCAGGCATTGGTCATTAATCCCTAGCTGCCAATGAGCACTTTCCCCTGGCTGGAGCTAGATGGCATGGCTAAGGGGAAATGGTAATAATCGTGATAATGGTGGGCAGATGTTCTGGGAAGAGTACAGTCCAGGAGGGAGAGCTTGAGGTGAGAAAGCAAACTGCGCAGAATAAACAAATTGAAAAATAATATAGATAAAGACTAGATAGAGAGATGTAGATATAGACATAATTAGAATATAAAAACTGAAGAATTAAAGTGGCATTCCTCTGAGTAGTGGTGGAACCCCCCGATTTTGCTGGATGTTATGGTGTAATTTAAGGGGCCTTCTCTGACTGCTTTATGGATATTGGATTATAGAGGAAGTAAGGGGTATCAGAGTGCAGGCTCCAAAGAATTGATGTGAGATGTAAGTACTTTATGCACATGAAAACAAAAATGTACTAAGAAAACCACAGACTAAAAAAAGTCACTAACAACTGAGGATGAAGCCCAGACTGTGGAAGGGAGCTCTGTGATGAGGAGAGAGTCATTGTTTTTATGAGGAGTGTGTGCATAGAGGCCCAAGAAAATTTCTAATGAAGACATGAGAGATACTGGTGAAAAAGGGGGACTGGATCCCACTTCTGTGTTGGATGTCTTTATAGGTAGTCAAATTGCTAATCTATCCACCTCAGTAAAAGAAAAGTAAACTGGAGAGGGGAGGCAGGCAGGCAGAGGGTGAATTTAGCAACCTTGACTCATACCAGTTGGCTTGGCAAAGGTGAGTTAGCTCTGGTCAAGTGGACAGTGTAGAACACTGTGGAAGCAAGAGTTGAGGTGTCTGGCTTGAAGCCCATTCAGCGGAGCTGTCCTCTGAACGGACACTCCTAAGTTTCAAGAAGCAAGTGGGAACCTGGGGCAGGTACAGCATTCAGCTTGGCTACTGTCCTGATTGATCTGTGGGCACTTGCTTTGAACAGATGGGTCCCAGGAGTCTGAACAGCATGGAGACCAGCTACACAGAGGCCATCATCAATGAGGGGTCAAAGTTAGGCAGAAAAGCAGAGGACATCAGCAGAAAAGGATTAAAATTAGGCCCAGGATGATAAGGAACATTTGCCCTTACCCTCCATTGCTTTGTCCTTGTCCCTAATTCTTGAGGAGGTGGTCATCAAAAGGACAATGGCAAAGGAGTGAAAAGTGCCAGCCAGTCCTCGAGTCAGTAGTAGCAGACGAAAACATTTAGAATCAGATAAGAGATGGAGCTTTTCATATGGACTGACCAATTTTAATATTTGAAATCACTGTGAAGTGTTAGAATCTTCCCAGGATGTTGTTAAAAGGTAGAAAAGAGGAGGAGGGGATTCAACTTAGCACACTTTGAGGCAATGCTTGGAAGAAATGAAAACATTCCATCTTAGACTCAAGTGGAAAGAGATGCCTTGGTAAACAGGTTGGATAGAGTTCAGTGTGGCTGCTGCCCTGATCCCCAGGCCAGACTCTCCACTCCCACGACCTTGCCACAGTCTCGTGTCAACTTACTTTCAAGAGAGATAGATTTTTGAGGTCTTTCCTGAATAGCATCTGGGCCCAGAAAATGAACACCCTTCTCAAGGTAAAAAACAAATGTTCAATGATACAACTCGGCCCAGAATGAAGGCACTATTTTACAATAAATGCAGAACAAATTCTGCTTCATTCTTCATTTGAGAATATGATGTTTGTTTTACCTTCATCTTGAAAGGTGATGTAAAATCTTTGCCTCTAGAGAATAATAAAATAAAATAGTAAAATAAAATAAAAAAGTGAACAAAAGTAAAATAAAATGGAACTGTATTTAGTGTTTACAGTGATGACTTTTTCCCTTCCCCCTCTCCCTCTTATCATGGGTAAGAGTGGCAGTGGCCTGGCAAGTTGAGAGACCTGTGCACGTGTAGGGGTGAGGATGCTAAAATTGAGGGGAGGCTCTGGAGAATATTTGTATTTAAAAAGAGGTCTTTCTTAGAAAAGGCCTCAGAATTTCTCAGCACCTTTATGGCAGCTGAGGCTGCAGACATGGGTGACTTTGCCTAGGAAGCAGGTGAGAGATAAGAAAAAGGAGCCTAATAGTAGGTCTGAGTACATTTGACAATGTATAGCAATTTTGTTCTTTTACCAAAAGTTTTACTTCCTTGTTTTATATGCATTATTTTAATAACTGTAGGTGAAACAAATATTATTATTTCCTTTCCATGTTAGAAAATGGAAGCGCACATCTTTAAATCTGAAGTCACAGTTCCAGAAGGACAAATTGAGCACCATGTTTTCTCATCCTCATTCTTTTCCAGTCCCGTTCAATTAATTCCTAATTTTTCCCCATGTGGAACAAGAATTTGAACCCAAATTCTCTGGATAATAGCCCCAATTCTCTATTTGAATGTTGAGAAATATCTCTAAGAAGTTGACTAATTGTCAAAAGGAGAAATTTTAAAAATCTACCAACTTGTGTATAATTGATGCTCTCACATATGCTGTCCTCATGTATTTAACCAACTTAAACATGGAATCATCTTGTTGATTTGACACATATTCCAGGTGGTAATTTTAATAATATTTTAGGACACCTTTCCCATGCACCGAAGAATTCACAGGCATTCTAAATATCATCCTCCAACTACTCTCCTCAGGAAAGTGATATACTGCCTCTAATGAGCCTGAACTCTGCGATCATTTAGAATATTTCGTTAAGCTCTATTTAGTACCAATAGATACGGCACACTCTGGGTGGCCAGTCTGGTCCCATCCCCTCAACCCAGTGGGGATGGGAATTTACACTTTGGTTCATGCAAGAGCCCTGTGTTCATCTTAAGGTCCTTGCTTCTGTTTAGAATGAAGAGTGGAATTATTTTTTTCTCTACCGACTGTCAGATTGTCAGAATGCACTGAGTTTGTTTGGATTTGGGGTATTGGAGTGGTGGGGAGACCATCTGCTTTCTCTGACATGATGACTCCCCATCTTTTGCAAGTCGTAATTATTCAGTCCCTTGTACCCAGGCTTTCTCTGAGATGAGGCATTCAAAATGTCCAGCATTAAATGCTTTTCAAATAGAAAACAGGATTTTATGACCCTGCAACTGCAGGCTCAGTGGTTTTATGCTCCTTAGCCTTTGTGATAATGTGTGTCTGCTTCCCCCATGCAGGCTATGCTGTGGTTAGTGTTGATTCAGTAAAGAAATTTTTGTTTCGTTTCCACAGATATTGTGTCTGTGGAGGACAGATTGTATTTCCTGATAGAGCTTCCTGGTTTTAAAGCACACTTCACTAATCCCAGCTCTCCTTTGTGATTTTCAGTATAAAACAAGGAAACTGATTATAAAAGAATCAGGAGAAATGAGGGAGGGGGATAGAGGGGGTATATGTGCAGACAGCAACTGAGAAATGGAAGCATTTAAAATCACTACATAGTATAAAATATATGTATGTATCAATTTAGTTAAAAGGAGATATATATCTCCTGAAAGTCTCTGATCTTTTTTCTCCCAGACCATAGATTATGATCTGGCTTATTGCATAGATTTTAATAGAACATACTGTTACTGAAGTTAACTTTCTGGAAGATAGAAACTTGTAAATTTCTACTTATACAGAGTTTTCCAGTTAGAAGGAGAATCATAACCTTTTTTGACCTTTAGAAAGCTGTCAGCCTTGTGTGCTTCATTGTTTGTAATACTTTGTATAAAAAAAATACCTTTGAAGGCAGGAGGTATGTTCTGACACGTGTCCTCTGAATCTCTGTAACACAGATCCTGGTTATAATGAGAACTCCTTGAAATTGCTCATCTGTGCCATTGTTGTGTTTGGCCCATTAAACCCTGAGCTCATGAAAGAAAGGAGTTACATCTAGTCTGTACTAGGTCAGGGGCATATACTTCCCTAAGAAAAGTGCTGGCTAGAAAGAAGTGATTGATTGGGTGTTTTGAAGTGTTTATATAAACACGTGAACTGGTTATATAGATATATTGCGCCGGTGGCCTGAGGAGACAGTAATAGAAGTGGCCGTCTGGCAGCCTGCACTCTGTCTCAAATTTGCTTTTTTTGGAGGGATGGTGATACAGGGAGAGGTGACTTTTCCACAGAATGGAGTCTGCATGTACAAGATCATTTGTATTTAAAGCAAAGGAACCACAAGGGTAATTTGCAAAGTATTTACTATTTAGTGACCTGTTACTCCTTCACTTACCTAGTGATGTGGAAATAATGTTTCTAAATATTAAAGTGGTTGGTCAATTGCTTGATGATCTTAAAATAGACTTCCAGGTGAAACTGGAACCTTTGCAGTGTCCACTGTGGGCAAGTGGACTACCACTGCTCCCAGAAGGATGTAAAATTTGCAAAGTAGGTGATGAGGTGTGTTCCCTGGGAGGAACCAATGTTCAGCTGAGATGGAACTGAGGGATGATTCTCTCTGACAAATATAATTCTCCTTGAGGCTATGGTACAGCAGAGAGTATCAGATGTGATAATAAAAAAAAAAAGCCACACAAGGACTCCCAGGTATAAGGAGAAATGCTGTACGTAGATAAATAAATTAAGGAGTCATTGTGAGTTGTGTAATTTAGTCTGGTAACTAGTGAGAGGTAATGGTGACCTTGAAGCAAGGTGCTAGCTGCATGGAACAGAAGCTGCTTAGGATATAGGAAGAATTAGAAGATCCTAGAAGGCAAGGTATCCAAATTTAGCCAGGGCTCATTCCCTGTTACCATGCGGGTAAAGATTCTCTCTTAGCTCTTTAGTAAGAAAAAAAACATTATATCAGAGGCTTTGCACATATGTTGTATGTGTAAATATAAATACAAGACAAATATGTAGCAAAAGTAAGTGTTCTGTGAAAAACTGCTTTAAATGTATGTGATTTGGAATATATTATTAAAATATTTCTCAGGCTAAGGTGATGACGACTTATAATTCCAATTTTGAAAAATTTTCAGGATAAAATTATTTGTGGCATGGTATTTGTGCAGAACATGGGGGTGCTGATTACTCATGTGTTCATGTATTAGCATGGGCACAGTTGAACATTTTCAGAAAAACTCTGGCCTTGCTTCAAGTCCCCAGTTGGTCTATCTCTGTACAGAAATAAAAATGTCATTTAGTCATTACAAATATTTATTATCTAACTTTATTTTCTCAGAGACTATTAACTCTGCATTCCTCATTTATTAAGTTACAGTACACCTTTATTCATAAATTTGGTAGTTTCAGATTTTATGTTTGGTGACTACCTATGAAGATGTTTGTACCTCTGATTCTCAGCACTGATTCCCTTATGCATGTTAGAATTATCTGGGATCCAAGCACCCGTGCCCTGTACAGACATATATCTGCTACATATATGTGTAAACACACCTATACACATATGTTCACAGATGCCCACATGAACACACACACACACACACACACACACACACCCCAGGGACACAACTTGAAAAAAATCTGTTTTTGTTCCACAGGTGGGGGCTAAACATTGGTATTTGAAAATGCCTCCTTATGGAATTCTAATTTGCAGCCAGGGTTGAAACCCACTGGTCTACAGCATGTAGTAATCTGCAGTTTTGCTGAGGCACAAAATTGAATTGCTTGTGCTTGGAGTAAGTGATTCAGTTGGTGAAGGAGGCTAGTCTGCCACTCAGCTTCCGCTCCTCCGGACAGCCTGGTTTTACTCTATTTGGGCTTGCACACACACTGACTTTTATAAAGCAAACAACAAAATTTTGCAAATAAAAGCCAACAAACAAAAGCAAGCCAAAATAGCACTTTGCTTCCTCTTCTTTGTGGGAAATTGGCCAAACAGAAAGAAACAGTCACTCACGTCTCAGATGTAAGTCAAAAGATTGTGAAGAAGTCTAACAAAGCCCAGTAATAGAAGATTCGTTAATTATATTCTAATTAAGCAATCCTATATTACCTGTATCTTTCTTGTCTATAGTGTGATCCTTTTAGAGTTCTAAGTTAATGCAAAAAAAGACGAGGATTTATCTCACTAGCTAGATACTAGATTTTATTGGCATCATCGTGAAGAGGAACTAAAACTGGTTCCAGCCTGGCTCAATAGTGAACATTCTAAACAAGGATAGAATTATCTGGGGTTTTATGCCATAAATTTGCATGAAGATGTATGTGTGTATATGCACACAAGCAAAAAACAAGAAAACAAATAAAATATCTCCTTTATATTGAAATCACTCCTTCAATTAGTTGCGGTGACTTACAACCACGATGGCACTGATTTTTCCTTCATCCAAAACTAACATGTTTTTCTCACAGATCTTTTACTTATTATTATTAATCCCTTGCGTTTTGAGACACTGCACATGGACTCTATAGGGTCTGAATGATACCGTCTATTTTAGTAACGATATTATAAAATCTAAAGAAAGAAGATTGAGAATCATGTTGAGAGAGATTTTATTTTCTTGTTTTCTCTTTGTTTTAAAAAATTCAAATCTTATATTCTATCAATTAAAAGACCCTTTCTAAATACTGAATCCATACTTTGTGGTGGGATCCCACACACAATGGCACCTCCTTTCTCATTGCTAACCACTCATTAAATGGCTTTTTAACTGCTCGTGACCTTTGAACCATGGGAAACCTAGACAAGATAAACTGACTCATTGCTCATGTTTCCTTGGTCCATTTCTTGTCCTCTAGACACTCTTTTATTCCATAAGTTTGGCGCCCCCTAAATGGGCCAAATAAGTAGAAATCTGAACCAAAATAAGCCTCTTCATAGATACCTTTTTCTATTTTGAAAAATTCCTCTTCAACATGTTTATGAATTTAAGGTTCAACTATTGTTTTCACAGTTTTTAAAATGATGGACAAAAGATACTGCAGTGAGGTTTTGCTTCTAGAAACCTTACTCATTTAACTGAGCATCCAGCATGTGCATAGCTGTCTTCCACATGCCCATCAAACATGAGTTCTTCATCTATAGGAACCAGGAACTCTGCAGACAACAGTTCTGCTCACTGATGCCCAGAGGTAAGGCCCTGGAAACAATTCCACTGAAGGAATGACATCAAACTAGCACCCTTTGACCTCCTCATCATTTATTTGTCCAGAAGAGTGAGCAACAATCTCTGAGAAGTCTTGCATGGCACCCCTACCTACTAACAACCTGATTGCCTTCTGCATTCTGCTTGCATTGAGCCTACATGTCATGTTTGAGTAGTCCTTGTCACTAAGGCCAATGAAACTCTTGACACCTCCATATCCTATCCTGTACATGCCATTGACTTTCCTACGGCCACATCCAGGTAAGGGTCACTGTAGACCTGATTATAAAAATGGCCCAAAGCATAAAACTTATGTTTGAATTAGGAACCTCATGTCTGATTGCATCCATTGGCAGTTCCAAAAGTATGTCTACACTCAGCATAGCCACAAGTGCTTCATTGCATTGTGTCCAGGTTTATTTCCCAACTACATTTCTTTGGGTAAATGGATTATGTCTTACCACTATTTCTGTTTTGATGACTTGCATATGCTTTAGATATAGTGGAAAATCCATGTATATTAATGAATAAATTCACAAAACAAAATTGTATTAAATTCACAGTCCTTCCTGGCTGCATTTTTTAAAACGTCAGCCCCACCTCCATCCCCACTACACACACACTTTTTTTCTTTCCTGGATTGAGATTAGTTGTGTCTCATTCAATATTTCTGAAAATTTTCTTAGGATTTTCTCATTTTAATTTCCTCCAAGCTAGAAAAGCAGGGAACTACAATTTGTAGAATTTGTGTTAAGTTAAATGGGACACTCAGAGTTTGTGGGATTTATATCTCTAGAAATATATGCTTTTACCATATTGATCATAAAATTGAATGGGAACAACAGTATTTTCATCCACCTGAAATAAAGAAAGCATCAGGAATTACATAGGAATGTAAGGGTTGAATATATCTAAATATCTAAAGAGACTAATTCAGAATAAAGAAGACAAGTGAAAATTTCTGGTCTAATATATTTCCTAAATACAATTCTAAATGTACTTGATATTGTCCCTGGTCCCTACTCCCTGATAGAGGAATGAGTGAAGAGGATAGAATATCCTGTAAGTGATATTTAGTTAAGTTATTTTAATAGCAGTTTCATTACATCTAGCCATTGAAAAAGGTGGAAAGTGAGCCCCAGGGAACTGTAATGACTTGACAAAGGTCATTTTAGCAGTAAATGACATAGAAAAGAGTGGTTCCCAGAGACCTGACCTCTAAACTCTGCCTCACCATTCTCCTTTCCCCTGATAGTGCCATAAATGAATATGTTATTTTGATGGTGACAAAGCAATAGAAATACTTCTTATTTTATATTGAAAATGATGTTTTTCTTTACTCAAATAAAGAGATGTGACAATACCTCAGAAACACAAGTATTTGAGAGAGGTACCTGTCCTTATAGAAATATACATAGTAGCCTAAATGGCTGTACTATTTTTTTTCTGTAATCTAGGAACAAGACCTTTTTTTATAATTGAAGTATAGTTGACACAAAGTTACATTAGTTTCAGATGTGCAACATAATGATTAGACAAATCTATACATTATGCTATGCTTGCCACAAACACAGCTACCATCTGTCTTCATACAACACTGTTACAATATCATTGACTATACTGCCTATATTGCTCCTTTCATCCCCTTGAATTTTTCATTCTATAACTGGAAGCCTGTACCTGTCACTCTGATCCACCCATTTTGCCCATCTCCCCACTCCTCTTCACTCTGGCAACCACTAGTTTGTTCTCTGTATTTGTGGGTCTGTTTCTGTTTTTGTTTGTTTGCTTGTTCATTTGTTTTGCTTTTTATATTCCACATAAAAAGCTGTACTCTTGATGTGCCCTACTTCACTCAGATTTTTGCTTCTTAACAAAGCTATAAGGGTTTAGGTAGAGGTCCCATTTAAAAAGTTGGGGAGAAGAAAGGGAGGAAGGGAGGAATGCAGGAAGGGAGGAGAAGAGAAGGAAAGAAAGAAAGAAAGAAAAGAAAGAAAGAAAGAAAGAAAGAAAGAAAGAAAGAAAGAGAGGAAGGGAGGAAGGGAGGGAGGAAGGGAAGGAAGAAGGTAAGAAAGAAGGGAAGGAAGAAAGGAAGGAAGGAAGAAAAATGCTTACAATATTTCTTTTCTTCAGTTAGGAACATAGGCTAAATGAGTCAATATACAATTTGTGTTTTCAAAAATGTTTTTAGCTCTAAACTATTCTGACCATTCATTGCCAAACAGTAAAAATCAAGATAAAAAGCATTTTCAACTTTATCTTACTCTGTGGTGAATCTGTGAAGTCCTCAAAGCATATTCCATAAGGAGAATAAAAGGCCAGATCTTACCTAGAAATACAAAAGGTGACAGTCATGCAGTATGATGCAAGAGGGAAACATACATAGAATCTGCCTATCTTTCTGTTAATCATTCTCATATTATACTTTGAATTATACTCATATTTCTTTGATGCCTTCAGGCCTCAATTTGGCTATTTTCTTTTTCTAAAAGGGGTCATGTTTTAAACTTAAACGTATTCCTTTTTTAAAATAGCTAGCACCTTAACTGGGAATTCATTGGTCAAATAAAAATGAGAATTTGACATAAATTTAGGGAAATATGCCTACCCACTTCACACTCAGCTCACAAGCAGTTAGCTCATGTGATAGAATGGAAAGGGACTTGGCGATAGGAAAAAAACTTACATGTCTCAGTGAAAGAACACTAACAAGTGGAAATTCTGGTACATATGTCAGTAAGTGGAGGGAAAGAGTTCCTACCAAGTGGTTGGTGAGTTCCTATGAAGAAGGAGTCAAGTTGCCCTGTCTCTGAAGGGCTCTATTTGTGATGATGCAATAGCTTTCTTACTAAGATATTCACCTGAATGGTTATTTTTGAGTCTACTTGGAAGCACTCATTTAAAGACATTTCTCCATGCTGTGGTATAGTTAAAACAAAACAGAATAATTAAAGAAAACCTACCAGACAAGATTGTCTTCAGGAAAACGCTCTTCATGGACAGTTATAAATTAAGGAAGGCTACCAAGTCAGCTTCTAACACATTCTTGGCTATTGGAACTCAATTTATTTAATTTTCTCATGTATCTCCATAATAATATTGTTTCTCTTTTCAGAAATGCATCTAATTTCCTCATACTGTCTTTAAATAACTGTAATTGCAAAAATTCTAAATGTGAAGTAATAAATGCAGAGAATGGGGAAAATACCAGGTTTATTATGTTGTATATCATGTTGTATATCATGTTGTATATCATGTAATTCAGCTTTAAGGCACTGAGAATCACAAGACCAAGTGCAAAATAGAAACCTATCTAATCCAGTCATGTAAAATATGATCTTTGACTAGTCAGCTTAACAAATTCAATTCATCAGTGCATCAACCAACAAAATTTGAGTACCATACTATCTTATAGTATAGAAGCATGAAGAATAAAAGAGATAGTCTCAAACCATGGATGCTGTTTGCCATGTTCTTCTTGCCCTGTACCCTTGGGCTCATGGTCAGATTGTTCTTCTTGGTCTCTTGTTAGTTGAGTAATGTGTCCAGTTCTTTCCAACAAGCTGTCAATGGAAAGAAGATATTTGAGTGCCTATTCTAGTCCCTCCAGACCTTTTATTTCCTCATTTAGTGTGAGGATAAAGCAGAGTATCCTGTCCTCACACAATGGATATGTATCATGAGTAGGAAATAATATTTTTTTTGAAACACTGAGATTTTTGTTATGGCAGTGTAACCTAACATCTGCTGAATAGACCAATAATCAACATCTAAAGAACTCTAAACAGAAAAAAGTTAATTGTATTTGTAATAAATGTATTACATATACATTCATATGTATATATATATACACACACACACACACACACATATATATATATGGCATATTTATGTTTATGGTTAGGCATATATATATTTATATAATATATGTAGTATATTTAAATATATACATGGTTCAGTAAATATGTTTCCTAAGTTGATCAACAGTTAGGCTTAAATTAAAACCCTGCCTATCCTAATTTCTGGGCCAGGTGTTTGGTGGACAAGAAGATATAATCTTCATTTATCAAAAACAAACATATCAACTGTATTAACTTCCTAGGACTGCCGTAATTAATTGTCACAAAGTGGGTGGCTTTAGACAACTGGAATTTATTCCCTCACAGGTCTGGAGGCTAGAATTCTAAAATTAAGGCATCAGCAGGGTCATGCTCCCTATGAAGCCTGTAGGGCAGAATCCCTCCTTGCCTCTCCCTAACTTCTCTTGTCTCTTGACAATCCTTGGTGTTCCTTGGCATGTAGCCACATCTCTCCAATCTCTGCCTGCATCTTCAAATGGTCTTCTTTTTTGTGGGCCTTACATGGCCTTTTTTATAATGACACTAGTCATTGGATTTAGGGCCAACCACATTCTGAGATTCTAGGTAGACAAGAATGATGGTGGCAGGTGGAGAACATTATCGGGCTCAATGCACCAGCACTGCTCTAAATATAGTTCTGAGTTTCAAATATTGTCTATATAATTACCAGGTCAGTGTCACAAACAAAAGACAATTATGCTATTGGATTTAGCATCTATTCTTTTTCATTGCTGATACTCTACATAGCTTAGAAAAGAAAATTGAGGAAAAAGACCAATTATTACTTGTCCTTGTCTTCTCCATAATTAATAGATATGAAATAAATATTTGCCAAATGAGCAAATTGATTTGATACATAAAATTGTTCCTGATCAAATGACAATTATATTTCTGAGACTGAATCCACAGAGTTACTGGTTTTATAAATCTGCTGCTATCTGGATAATTAGAAGATCTGTAATAAGTCTGATTTTTTTATATTGCCCTATGCTGTGTTATTTTTTCTTTATGTGGTAAGTTCATATGAATCTACAGTGCCGTATTTGAAAATAGTCATTATCCCTTCCAATAGCATCATTACTAAATATGAACTATCTACCCAGTGTCAATGATGACAAATGGAAGGCGGGCAATTTGAACCCAGTTTTGAAAAATTCATGACCAGATTGCTTTAGGCCATTTCGAAGTACACAAGACACAGTTTTGAGGGTGATAAATATCCAGAATACAACTCTCTTAGAGCATCACAGACCTGGAATTAATTTCAAGGATTAGGTTTACCAAAACAAGCTTCATTAAAGATAATTTGAATTAGGACCTGGGTTAGGGCATTATGTTGTCTGAGAAAAGTAAGTCTTTAAGGAATTAATGCTTTAGCTCATTTAGTTTATCTTACTAAATCTATTAGACCTTGAAGTAATGAGACTCAATGGTGAATGAATTTTGGTGAGAAGAAAGTTGGGAATTTAATGTACTTTTTGGTTATCAGAATTCTGCAATTTAGAACCCTTAGTTTCCAGTAGATGATAGTTTAGAGACAAAAGGAGCTTAGTCAGGGTACCTGAGAGGATGAGCTATATGCCCTGGAATAAAATTTCATTTTTATGGCAGTTTTGCTAAGGGCTGTCTTTAAAAGCTTCGTAAGTCTTGGTTTCCTTGGATCTTATTTATTGCCTAGAATAGTGCCATGTTGCACTCTCATTTAGCATGGCACATCAGAGTATATGATGAATTTTTTTTTCTGCCTTAAATCCCTGCAGAGCACAATGATAGAGACATAATGCATCTGCATACACATGCAAGGTAGTTTGAATTTAATGCATTTCATATCATTAAAGTTAACATTTCATGTATTATATTTCCTTTTAGAATACACTTGCATACATCCATATCCATATAGATATATGCACGCACACACACAAAATCCCATTATGTAGATCAATTTACATGATCACAATGTTCATATCCATAAAGCAGTGAACTTCCCAAATCAGATGCATGCATAAAAGCATTGATGCATAAAATTTCCATCTTGCAAGTACAGAGAAAGTTCTAGTAGGCATTTAGTGCCATGACAGGTCACTTAGGTTACAACTAGCTATATAGGACATGCTAATAAGATTTAACCTTCTTTGTCTGTTACTGAAGAGGGGGGAAGAGGGGAGGAGTGAGACCTTCTCATCTTTGAAGATATCAAAGAAAATTAAAAATAACCACTTTCCCTCTGATCCCTGTGGCTGAATGTTTTTGAGCTGCATAAATGAGGTACACACAAAAAGAATATATATTTAAGGGAACAATATGAGGTCTTAATCCATTCTCTACTGATCATAGCATAAATGACATTGATAAAACAGAATTTGATGGAGTGTGTGTATAGAATTACTTCTATCTCCATACTTGATGTGACTTTTCATCTAAAGTAAACTCCATAGAGATTAATATTTAAAATGGAAAACTAAAAACCTAAAGTGCCATGTGACAACACTTACGTAAAAATATATTAGACTTGTCATTTCTGTTAATTATTGTCATTTCAGCTAATTACTAGCCATTCCTGTTGGTTATTAGACGTGTCGTTTCCCCTTCCAAGCTGCCATCTAGCACCACCTCTGATTCTGGTTTCACTGCACACTCTTAGGCAACGGGTCAGGGGCCAGCCCAGTGGATCTGAACTCCAGAAGAACAATTCAGAATTGTTGTCAAAAGGCAGAGTGATCAGTGAAGAAATCCTTAACAATTCTTATCCTTCTGGCTTGCTAGGACAAGAGTCGAAGGAAGTGGCATCATTTGTTATAAATAAAACAACAGAAGCAAAAGGGGTTGTCTATGAACTAGAGATAATCCATGAAGAGTTTATCGATAGCTTAACCAAACTCCAGAAATCTCTTGAACTCAGCAACATTCACTTCCCCAGGGTTTTACGATCTATATTGGACAATAGACTGAGAGGTGTCAGCTGAAGGGTAGCTTAGGGAGAGCAGCCTGACACTGATTTTCAATAAAAAATCCTCCCTGTCTGAAATGCTATCAGTGGATGTTAGACAACTGTGTGTATGTGTTTTTAGGAAAGGGTTTATTTCCCCCCCAGGTTTTCATAAAGTTTAATCTGATGATAGTAATAGAGAGATTAATCTAGGAATTGTATCAATGAAATGAAAATCAGGTATCACAAGAAAGAAAACAAGGAAATGCAGACATTGTATTTAAAAGAAATGTCAATAGACTTAAACAAACAATATGGACACTTGATTTCAGTATCTTTAGGGTTTATTTGGGAATCATGGCATGGTCCTCATGAATAAGGCAGGTTGTGCTAATTATAAAGAATGTTCATGGCAACTTTATTGGATAGTTGGATAAATGCCCTCTCATTACATTTTGGTTTTATACATAATCAAAATAAAATGGAAAACTGAAAGATTATTTTGGAATCTATTCAGTAGAAGTAGCCAAATTCATCAAATAAATTATTTTGCTGTAGAGGTTTTTCTCCAAAATAATCCAAAGACACTTCAATTTGCTGCTGTAAGCTCACCCACTCCAGAAATTCACCCACCCCAGAAAGGCTGCATTTGAGTTCCTAGCTCATTCATTTTCCACTAGACCCATCTCTGTTCATATCATATCACTGGATTCCGCTCTACTCACTGGGCTAAAGTAGCCATCCCTCATCCCTTTGAAACGTTCATTCAGTTTTAGTGAGGTGATAGCATTTCAGTCAAGAGTTCTGTTACTAGTTAGAGTTCAAGGGCATCTGCCATACATACTGCAGTAAAAGGGAAGAAAGGGTAAGAAGTGCCTAAGATTTGAGACAGTCTAAGAAAGACTTGGGTATTCTAAATACATACATGACATTCTCAGGCTTCATCAGATGCTTCCAAGTGAGGCAGTGACATTAGAACAAAGATGAAAGTCTAGCCATTCATTGGACTAACACCAGATGTTTCAGAATGCATCTTGTCCCACTAAAAATCTTGTCCCCACAATGGCTGGCAGTTGAAATGCATTGCAGAAGACTGAGACAGCAAATAGCCATTTGATCATTAAACGGTTAAAGTTGGTCTACCTTATACATCCCTAGACTGTCAGAACTCAAGTATTGAGATTTGGACACACACCATCAGTTTATGCATTCTGCAAGATTAGAAAACCCAGAGCAGTCTGGTCAGGACAGGATTCCTAGGTACAGGAACAAATTAATCAAATGCTGACGAAATTTACAAAAGGTGCAAGAGGTTTTGAAGGCAGGAGAGCAATGTAATTGCTACAAGGCAAAGACACACAAATAACTTTAGGGAGCAAAAGATTACATGTAAGTAGAGGTAGATTTTTTCTTGGGGAAGAAAACAGGGTAATAGGAATAATACTTTCAGGGTTTATACTATACAAGGTAGGATCTACTAAATTAATGATGAAATCAAAAGTTTATAGTTGGATTAAAGGCTAGTATGGTCATTATCATGCACAAACTGTCTGCCCTGTTCGGTGTAGACAGAACAAAAGGAACAGAGAGGGTTGGGGAATGATATAGGAATTGTATCCTAAACATAATTGTTAGATACTATTTAGGTAGTATCTAATCTGTCTCAGGGAACCGGAATAAACATCATGGCAAAAACATGAGAAATTCCCCTCTATATGAAAACAGCCACTAGGCACAATCGAGTTGTTTGTAACCTGTGCAAAAATTCCCCCTCAAGCTTGAGAACTTTGTTTCTATCTTCCTACCAAAAACCGGCAATAGGCTACAGGTATTTGCCTGGAGCAACTATGGGACAAATTGGAAAGGGAATAGAAAAATAACTCGCTGCACGTGAGTGTGCGCGCGTGCTTCGCCACAATCAATCACATTTTCTCTGACATTGCTTCATTTGTGGATTATTGCAAAAACACAGGAAGAATGTGAAAAGATAATGTTGTAAAGCCATCGGAATGAAATTGGTGGGAGGAACCCATTTCTCACTGTGTTCCCAAGCACCTCTGCACTCAGAATCCCAGCATTGTTTAAACCTCCATTCTATATAAGAAAGCTAATCAAATGACACTCAGGAAAATTGACTTGGGTTTTCAATCTAGTTTCAGATCTCTAGTGTACTTATTTCAAATGGCATTTGTTATTCTCTGCATATCCTTAGGAACATGCCCTGTCAAGAAATGCCATACAACTTCAAACCATGTTTTTTCCCACCTCTATAACTTTTTATGTATTCCCTTTTTACATTTTATTACAGCATAACATCTAAAAATGAAATAAAGATTATAGGCAATGCTTCAGGACCTAGAGTTCTATGCCTTGCCCTGAATATAAAACCGTGTTGATAGGAACCGCTGTTATACCTCTGTAAATTGCTCAAATCTCCCCACTGACCATCACTGTAATTATTTCTGCTTGGAAATGAAAGGTTTGATCGGCAGAGGGGTCTTTTTTTTATGTCTATCTTTTCTACCATTCATGTGAACTACACATTTCCCCTTGGTGGTGAATTACGGAGATTAAATCTGTATTTATTTATAATACTTATCTCGGGGAGGGGGGTAATCAAACAGGAATGAGGAGAAAAACAAGCAATCAATTTTTGTAACTTTTTAAAGGTAGCAGTATGAGAATTTGCTCTTCATTTTTCATGATTTTAATGAAATCAGACTAGTTGATGTAATTGTTCTCTCTGAAATTGTGTACTTTGTACAATATGGGGAAAGGGAGAGAGAGAAGACAGGAAAGAGAAAGAGAAGGAGGGAGGGATGCAGGGACAGAGCGAGGGTGAGAGGTGTGGAAATTTCAAAGCAGACACGGAATGTTGCAGAGACAGGGCAACTTTATCCAAAAATGTCTGCACTAATACAAAAGTTTCGGTAGTCAGCTAATTTAAAGGCATTGAGTTGTGATAAATTTATGGGAAAGGCCCTTATAGATGATTTCCTGTAGGCTTCAAATGTTTATGGCAATATCTGTTCTCCATTCTTTGCCTCTGCTCCAACTTTTTAACATGGCTCTTCCTGTTGGCTTCTGGCTCTAGGTCAACATAAGCTTGATTAGTTCTTCTTTTCAACTGAACACCATTCTTTTTTATAGAACATCCCTTGTGACTTGACTTTTGTTTACAATTTTATAGAACCCAGCAAGCATTCAAAGATGGGAAGGTGTTCCAATGGTGTGGGGTAGGAGTAGTGGTATGTGTGTGGAGTCCTGACTCTGCCAGATACCAAGTACTTCCGTGTCCTCATCTATCTTCCTGTCTCTAAGGATTATTTGGAGGATCAAAATGAGTCAAAATTCTCTCCCCTACTTAGTAAGAAGGTACTCAAGAGGTATTAGGGGAAATAAATGTAATTAATGACAAGACAAAATCATAACTAATGGGAAATCAGGGCAAGGAGGACAAATAGAGAAAGTTAGAAAGTGTCCAAAGTTGTTTTTTTCTGTTTATAGGGCAAGGATAACTTCTGCTGTAATTGTGGTTGTATACTGTTAACTCCTACACCTTCCCCAAAGCCCCAGAGATCAGGATTTTTTCTTTTTTTCTTTTTTTCTTTTTTTCTTTTGTTTCCATCTTTCTTTCTACCATTTTCCCCATCTTCCTTTCCTTACCTCATTCTTTCCTTTCGTTTTTTGTTCTTTAAGTTTATTTATTTATTTTGAGAAAGAAAGAAAGCATTCACACATTCCTGTGCAGAGGGGAGGGGCAGAAAGAGAGGGAGAGAATCCCAAGCAAGCTCTGTGTGAAGGCAGGGCAGTGCTCCACAGGGGGCTCCTTCTCACCATCAACATTGAGATCATGACAGGAACAGAAATCAAAAGTCCAAACCTTAACCAACCGAGCCACCAGGCACACCTCCCCTTTTTTTAAGTTTATTTATTTTGAGGGGGGAGGGAGGTGTAGAGAGAGAGGGAGTCAGCCTTTTCTTTCTCTCTCTGTCTATTCCTTTCTGCCTCTGTCTTTCACTCTCCCTTTATTTCCTTACCTTTCTCTCCTTCCTTCTGTCCTTCTTTTCTTTCCTTTTTTTCTCTTTTCTTTTTCTTTATCTAAACTAGATTTGATAAGCCCCATGAAAGGCCAGTGACCTCAGCATACATTTCCTGGAGAAAAAGACCCCTTTGAGTATGGAGGTCCTAGACTAATGAGATCCAGGATGCAATATGGTGAGATGCTTTCTCCAGCATTCAACTCTCAGGGGAGGGGTGAATAAGTCTATCTGAATAGTTCCCTGTTTTTAAAGAAAATAAGAATGGAAAGGCTCTAACTATGATCCCAGAGGATGTGCATACCCTGGAACTGAGATTATATAGATTTCTTCTCTTAGCAGAGGTTCTGAGGAAACCCAACCTTTGCACATATATTTCACTTTGATGTGTAGTCTCCGAGTCTTTTAGACTATGTGCACACTTGCCAAGTTAGAGAGTGGGGTTAAAAACAAAATAACTGACTGCTTGTTAGAATCATTGAATTTAGATGCCATCTTGCTCCATTTTACAGATGAGGAGAGTAAGTCAACTTGCCCAATGCCACGGACTTAGTTGGATGCAGAACTAACACTAGAATCTTTCTGTCTGCATGCTAAGATGAGTACCACTATAGTTATGTAAGTGGAACTGACCTCACTGGATATACACTTCAGATGAGTCCACTAATAGACATCTATGGAACACCATTAATTACCAGTGAGAGAGCCTTAGAACATTAGTGGACAGAATGTACCAGCTTAATTTGACTCTGGTCATGCTAAGTCACTCTTGGTTTTAGTAAACCAAGAATGCTTTAGCAATGACCAGAATTCTAAGAGCATCCAAGATAAAAGCAAAAGCCCTTGCCTGATAGGAGAAAAAGGGTGTTAAGAAAATTGTTAGTGTGAAATTTAGAAAGAGCACCTGCCAGCACACTGATTTCCCCATGCTTTAGTTGACTTCAGGTTTAAGAATTGTTTTTGATATGCATATCACTGCCTCTTGTTCAAGTTAATTTGTTTAAACATTCATGAAGGGGAAGGTTTTTTAATAGAAATGTGCCAAATGTTTTTTTTTTTTTCAATTACAGACAAACTGGGGTGTTTGCTGATCCATGAACAATGTGAATGCTCAATTGTGGAGAGTTTTACTGCCTAGTAACAAAGTTTTTTTTTGTTTTTTTGTTTTCTTATTTTTGCCCTCTCTGTTAAATGCCAAAATCTGTAAGGAAAATGATGGCAAATGATTTAACATCAGCTTCCTCACGAATGGCTTGTTTTGAATAAGGCAGAGGTTTGACTGTGGCTTTGTTAGATTGGAAAGCAAAAACAAAACAATTGTGTATGGGCGAGAGGCAGTGGAGGAAATGATTCTGTGGGCTGACAAAATCAGTGAGGATGCAGGGAGATGAGCAGCAGGGTTGGTGCTGTTAGGTTCATTTTATGATCCATTAGGTTTAGGGCAGTGTTGTCGGAAGTTGGGTCAGAGACTCCAGGGAGAGTTTGTCATCAAAAGCATGTCAGCTGACCTATCAGGGATTGGTGATCAAGAAACGGTTGGTGGACAGGTGAAGGTTCTGCGAGATCTGGCTGATTTCTGTTCTGCTCTTGTCTTCTCCCCAACCCCTTAGTGGAAGCTCAGTTGATATCTTTTTTCAACTGATATTTTTGAATGAATAAGTGAATGCATGCAGGCAGTAAACAACAAAAGGATGCTTTAGCAGACTAGCATTTACATATAGAACATACAGTTGCAAATAACCTGTGTACCCAATTGGGAAGACTGAGATTCACGAACAGGATGGCTCTGCAAAGAATTAGGAAATGGTTTGTTCTAATGGAACTAAGGTATAATGAAATAATTTAATTATAATTAGATTGTAAGAATTTAGTTTTTATGGATAGAAGGATCATCAATAAGATGTACTTAGTTTTGAGCTGCTGTGCTTCTAAGTTACTGACTAGGTTTCTTAGATTCCCGCCACCTAAAAACTGTATCAAGTTCAGAGCCCAAGATTAAACAGAAGTGGGGAATTGACACCAATGCAGAACTATAGAGGAACTGAGAAATGATTTCAATCCCCCTTTTTTTGGAACTTTGGGACGCAAAGGAAAACCACTTGACAGATGTTTCTTCCAAATTACCAGCAGAAAAAGGCATCTTTGGTGTCCTGCCAGAACCACAAGGTTCTCAATCAAAATTCCTTCAACCTTGGAATCTCTATTGATTTCATCAGCTAGGAAAAACTATGGTCCAATTGAGCCTCATCACCACATTCTATATCTTCTGCCATTTTCTGGATGCTGCTATCTCTGATACTGATAACACTTAAGTCTGTGCCACTGAAGTCTCACAACCAGCAGAGGAAGACTTGGCTGTTGTTAACCAGCTATCTTTGATGACAGGTCATTACTACTTCCCTTATTAGGAGATGATTGGCAGAATCTGCAAGAGATGCCCTTTGTCTTCATCCTCAGGGAAAGAATGACTTTCTGTGGTATTTGCTTTTGTTAGAGGGTCTCAGATAGGAGTCCCTTCTCTCCTTCTTTAGACCTTTCAGGAAGCAGCCTCAGAATTACAGGCCTTCTCTGAAGACTAGGTCAGAGGAGGGGTCATTGGTATTTTTATGTTCTAATGTGTAAAATTCCAGGTTGGGAAAATATTCTGGGTACACATAGATGTGGGAAATTTACATGGAGTTCAGGTCAAATTCTTGAGGAGATTGAGGACAGATGAAGGTAGGATGATGCTGGTTGATGGTTTGTATTCATGTCAGTCTGGATAATGTTGAGACTTAAAACTGAAACATAGATTGAGTCAGGTTTCAGAGGTTCCAGTAAAGTTAGGAAGGACTTGTGGAAGCCCAGTTGCATGGTGTTGTGTTAAATGATAATAATAGAACTTCAGGAAAATGTTGTGTGTCTCTTTAGGAGTTAGTGCTCTCTTTCCACAGAATACTTAGCATTAACAGAAGTTATTAGAAAGCTTTGCTGAGCACATTTGAACATATCAAACAATAGCTCTGCTTTTGCCTAATTCTTGAACCTTGAAGAAGAGAGTTTTAGCAAAGACAAAGAAATGGAAAGGAAATGGAGATAAACTATAGTTAATAATAGTCACAGATAATGAAAAAATCATGGAGTAGTTACCCAAAGTGACTTTGAGTTATGAGAATGTATAGGTAGGTGTGTAAGTCAGCAGTTTGTAAAGGAGAGCCTGAGAAACATTAGAATTTACACAATGTTTTTGTTGTGGTTTTATGGGGGAAGGTTAAATTACGACATTTTCAATCTTGGCCTCTCCTCTAGATCTTTGGATCTATAATATACTCATTATGTTTGTGATAATGTTTTCCAACCTCTAATTGGAACACATGGTCCAACACTAACCATCAGAATATTTAAACTAGGGCATACCTAGATGGAGTCTTCATTTCTTGGTGCCTATCTTGCTCTCAACAGGCAATGAAAGTGATTGTTGCAAATAAAGTAGATCCAATGCAATACCTCAGAATTTTTTTAATTGACCTAATATCTGAAAAATCTATTTTGACAAAATACAGATCACTCTTAATAGAAGATTCCTTCATTCTGATAAGTTTTATGCCATGGGCAGTCTAAATTCCTCCATATTTTCACTTGAAATATTTAGTAAGATACCCATTTTTACAAGTTTTTCAAGGAGATTTTTCCATTAAAGAATGAAAAATGAAAAGTCATAATTCAAGGTCAGTATAGATGGTGAATAGTGGCTACCCTTAGTATCTGCCATTCCTAGGTTAGAAATGATGTTATAAGATGCAGTAGCACATTCAGTGTATGGAAGTTCCTGATTTATAACAAGTAAGCAGTCAGCCATCCTATTTATATGGCTGATCTTGTTGAAAAAAGATCTCAGAGGTACATGGATGGCTCAGTCGGTTAAGTGTCCTACTTTAGCTCAAGTCATGATCTCAAGATTTGTGAGTTTGAGCTCTGCATTGGGCTGTCTGCTTACAGCACAGAGCCTGTTTTGGATCCTCTATCCCCCTCTCTGTTTCTGCCCTATCCCCTACCCTCCGCTGATATTCTCTCTCTCTCTCTCTCTCTCTCTCTCTCTCTCTCTCTCTCTGTCAAAATAAATGCATAAACTTTACAAAAGTTAAAATTAAAAAAAAACATCTCAAATTATCAACTAAGACCAAACAAATGAATTTAAGTTTATTCTTTAGTTTTATTTGAAACATATTCATAGGAGCGCTGGTGTTCAAAGGAGATGCTTAGGGGCTAATACAGACTTAAGGAAAAGAAATATAACTGGTAATCAGGTGGGGTGGGGCACATGGCCTCTGCCTTCTTTATTCAAAGTAGCTTGACTTTCATTTGTTTTGGATAACAGCATTTTTCATATTATCCTTACTTAAAATATTGCTATCTTGCCAATATGGAAGTTTTTCATCTAGAGAAAAAAAGTGCAGAGTTTATACATGGGAGAGTTCTTAATGTTCTTTATAAACACAGAAGTGAACTTGGTGACTATTAAAGGTCTCTTCCAGGCATATCAATCTTTAGCTCAAGACCTTTAAGAATTTAACAGTTGGACTGAAAAGCCTTGATGGGTGAGTGTACCTTCCTTTCTGGGTAAAAAAGATACCAGTACTTAAGCCAACATGTTCTACTCATAAATTTTTACTAAGTCTTCCCAGGAAATCCTCAAAACTGAACCAATCAGAGTTCATCTTCTCAATCCCTCTGCTCAAACTAGGGAACAGTCTTTGAGAAATACCATTCCTGTAACTTTGAGGGACACTAACAAGCAATGTTCTCTAACTGGAACTTTGGCTCTACCCTGCCAATCCTCATCAGCTTCTCTCATTTCTTTCAGAAATTTCCTGAAAAGTCACCAGCCTGGCAGGTACACTGACTATCAAACATGACCTCAAACCCTGTCATCAAAACCTTTATACACTAATCAGAAAATTCAAGTGATTATTGATAAAACCTATCAACTTTCTTCCTCCACAATTGTGAATATAGCTCAGTATCAATTCTTATCTGCTCTCTTTCAGTTTCAGAAGATAAAATATCTCTCCTCTTCTTCAATGCCACTTCCTCTCATCACACTTAATCTCATCCTCACCAATTTTCTGTAAGGTGTCACTCAATCAAAAATTCACTTCATCCCATGATTCTGAATCTTTTCCATCTATACATGTCTTCAAGAATATTCCATATTCATTCTGCATTTGACTCCATGTTTCCTCCTAATAAGTTTACTTACACATCAATTAAAGTTGTGTGTGTGTGTGTGTGTGTGTGTGTGTGTGTGTTAAATTCTATGGAAGATGTTTGTACCAGTATTTTTAGATGCAATAACCGAAACACAACTAGGATTAGAATGGAGAGATAAAGGTGTTTTATTATTTTACATGCCCAAAATTCTGGACGTGTGGAAGTTGGAAGTTCCAGGGCTAATAACCAAGAGTATAAATTCTCTCTTCCATTTTCAAGATGTCAGCTTTTATCCTCAGACTTGCCCTCCTGGTTACAGGACAGCTGCTACAGCTCCAGAAATCATAGCCTTTGATGACTCCATCCAAAGGCTAGAAGATGAGGAGAGAGCATGACCCTTTCTGTATCTCTCACTTAAAAATTTCATAGAAGTCCACAGCATGTTTCCCCTCACATCTCATTGGTGTCAGGGTCACGACTGTACAAGATTCATCCCTGGGGCTGAGTATGGGCCCAGACCCCCTAAAGTCTATGATCACTTGATATCTAAAATTAATAAATTAGAGTTCTGTAAGCAAGAAAAGGCAGGGGTGGAGGGTGAGTGCCAAAGTATTCTTTAAACCACACATTCAGTCAATTAGAATGCCAGACTTGAGCATCGTTGTTGGGTGCAGTTTTGCTTGTGCTGCTCATACAGCCTTGATTCTGTTGAAGTCTCCAATAGGACATTTCATTATTTTTTGTTAGTTGGTCTTTGGATTAAAGAGAAAATAAGTAGGTATTGGTATGTGTATGTTTGCAGGTAGAGAAGTGAACTGAGGAGAGTAGAGAAAATCCAATACAATTCATAAATGCATGACTGTGTTTCTGAACTGAATTCTTGTTTATAGCACTTGATCCTTCTTATTCTTGTTAGGAAATCTGCTATTTGAATAACCATATGTCTGTTGGTCCAGAAATAGAAGAAACTAGAACAAAGGATCAGGTTGGAATTCAGGCTGGAATAAGCATTCAGTATTACTGTAACTCATAGTGCTTTCGATTTATACACAGCTGTGACTATAAACAATTTCAACAAAGTACAGAGATGGCTTTCTATTTATACCTATGGTCCCTCAGGCTAAAGACTTATAATGACTTTTCAATGATATTATGGACTATTAGAAAACTTAAGAGGGTCTCACAGTGAATGGTAGGCTCTGCTGGAGGCAAATTTGCAAATAAGTCAAGTTTGATACTTAACTATTCTGAGAACATGTTTACATAGGTTTGCTAAATAATCTCTCACTTTTTCTCTCAGTCTTTATTCTTAGTTCTTATTCTGGCATAACCTCATCTTCCTTCTCTCCCTTAGCCTTTCCACTCATTTTTTTCTTGTGTCCCTCCTTTTCCTTATTATCTGGACTTCCTTTTTCTCCATCATTCTTTCTTTCTTGACTCCTGATCTATCCTTTGCTTCTTCTCTTCCTTTTTCCTTTAACCTTAGGAGTCAACTGGACTGAATATTTATCCCTATTGGACATATTTATATGATTAGGGGTCCATCCCTGTTTAGTGTGCATTTCAGCTTCTGGTAGCATCAAGGTAAACTGCAATAAGCAAAGTCCTTGTTTGGTCAGGTTTGACTATGTAGACAAACAATCTAGATAAATAATTCTCAACCTCGGCTCACAAAAACACCCTTTTTCTCCTTTGTAGTGTGTTTTCAGGCTTTAAATTTTTTATGTTCCTGCTTTAACACTTCACTTCACAATGCCTCCATAAAAAAGTAATGCCTTTTCTCTTTTGTTAAAAGAGGAATATCCTCCCAAACAGCTATCTCTCAAGATGTGTTGAAATCCCAAGAGGAATCATGTTTTACATTTAAAAAATTGCTTTCTCATGTAATATCTTGTTAGATAATCCCCCAAATCAAGTGAAGTAGGCAGGGAGGCAAAGCTGCTTCAGAGAAGTTTGGTCAACAATGTAATAGGCCAATTAAGGACAGAACCTAGATCTCTCTCAGTCTTTACAGGACTGATAGTTATGAATTTGCATTAGAATAATTTTATATAAAGTACAAAGCTACAAAGACAGTGAATATGCAATAAACACATATGATTGTCTTCTCTTTATTTTCAAGGAGAAGTAATATTTGCAATTACTCATTCCATGGAAACTGGAATTACTTCCCCTGGGTGACAGACACACCCTTATCTCTACAGGTTCAGCTGCATTTCTCTGTCCTTTAGTCCATTTTATTCAGATGCTTGATGTGGTATCAGGACCAACCCATGAATGAGCATTGGTTTACTTTTTTCCTTCCTCTCTTTCTTCTTTCTTTCTTTATTCTCTTTCTCTCTACCTCCTTCCTTTCCTCCCTCTCTCTTTCCTTCTTCTCCTTCTCTCTCCTTCCCTGTCTCTATTTTCTATTTCTTTGTACCCACTCCCACTACTGAGAAGTGATGTGAAATTCCAGATTCCCTACATTCACATTCTCTTTGCTTTCATTCTTTGTTTCCCCTTTACATCCAAAAACGTAATGTCAATTATTAGAAAATATAATTTGCTGTGTCTCACACTATTATTTATAATCTACTTGAGCATTTTCTTCACACTCTTAATATCCTCAGTGTCGGAGAGAATTACAGCTGGAAAGCTGACCACAGACCTTTGTGTAACGAGAGGAGAGAAGAACACTGTTTTCACAGGCAGACTTTCTGTTGTGTGGTGGAGTTTCATGATTGTTCTACAATAGTTAGACATTTCTTTATTCATTTACAGTTATTTTTGCCAAAAAAGAGACTTGATGATTGAGTTTTTCTTTTCTTTCCTCATAGGAATAAGAAGATAAAAATGTTTCAGTAGATCAGTTTAAAGGGGAGAAATGTTACAAAGATATTTGCAAAGATATCCACTAGATGGTGATTCCCAGCATGGTTAGTTTTGTAATATGGCTCTGAACATATATGGCTTGTTCTGTACATTTGACTCCAACTTTTCCTAGCTCCTGGATTCTCTCTCCCCACCCCCGCTCTCTCTCCTTCCCTCATTCTCTCCACACTTCTCTATCTACACACACACACACACACACACACACACACACACAACACACACATACTACATGAAGGTGAACTTTTGGAAGAGAAATAAAGTCCATATCTTTCTTTCAAAATTCAGCAATCATCTTAGTCTCTGTTCTGGAAACTCTTTTTTTTTTAATTTTAAATTTTTGCCAAAGATAAGATTTATGATCTTACTAGGAGTCAATACAGAGCTAGACAGAGAGGCTCCTGTGTGGCTCAGTTGGTTGAGCCTCTGACTTTGGCTCAGGTCATGATCTCCACAGTTCATGAGTTTGAGCCCCGCGTCAGGCTTTGTGCTGACAGCTCAAAGCCTGGAGCCTGCTTCGGATTCTGTGTCTCCCTCTCTCTCTCTGCCCCTACCCTACTTGCACTCTGTCTTTCTCTGTCTCAAAAATATATAAACATTAAAAAAAGAACTATACAGAAAAGTGAATTAGAAAAAAAAAATTTTTTTGGCAATAGTATGGTGAATGGGAAAGGAAGTGAGGAAAGCACAGAAGATGAAGACAAGGTAGATAGAAAAATTAGTTACTCCTAGGCAAGCAACATGCCATCTGGTGACCTGGGGATGAGAGAATCCCAGTGGAATTTAATATTAAGAACTTGAGTCCTTTGTCAGGCTCACAACTCTCTCTCTCTCTCTCTCTCTCTCTCTCTCTCTCTCTCTCTCTCACACACACACACACACACACACACACACACACACACATATACCTGCCTTCCTTCTGTCCCCTTGTCCTACTCTTCCTGAAAAAAGCATACAGGTACTTTACCTTTAGAGAATTTCTGTGCTAACCAGCATAGGAAAATAAACAATAACAATGATAAACTAGACACAATTACAAACATTTTTGGATTTTATGTATGATCAATCTTTCTTTAAAATATTTTTTTCAATGTTTATTTATTTTTGAGAGAGAGAGAGAGAGAGAGAGACAGAGTATGAGCCGGCGAGGGGCATAGAAAGAGGGAGACACAGAATCTGAAGCAGGCTCCTGGCTCTGAGCTGTCAGCACAGAGCCGGATGCAGGGCTTGAACCCACAAACTGCGAGATCACGACCTGAGCCGAAGT
Source organism: Felis catus (assembly GCF_018350175.1). Lineage (NCBI taxonomy): Eukaryota > Metazoa > Chordata > Mammalia > Carnivora > Felidae > Felis > Felis catus. The sequence goes on along the minus strand of NC_058379.1, from coordinate 60,854,101 downwards.
CGGACTCTTAACCAACTGAGCCACCCAGGTGCCCCAGGATGATCAAACTTCTAATGTGCATTTTATAATCCTCTGTAATCCAACCACTCATGCAACTAAATGATACCCTTACATACCTTTTCTATAAAATGTGTCATGGTCCTGGTGGAATCCCTTTGATTTTCTCATAAATATTTTCTTAATGTTGGGCTCCATATTCAATTAATATATCAGTCCATCATTTAGAATCTTGTTTTGTTTTGTTTGCTTGTCTTTTTAATTATAACCAAGCACAATATATTTTTCCATAAGAAATAGACTGAGTAGTATAAAATAAACCACTGACTTCATGAAACATACCTTCCTTGGACTGCAGGCAAACCAAATTCAGCAGTCTCATCAATGCTCAATACTAACCAACTAAGAGATACTCTCTTAATTTCCTAGGATTGCTGTGACCAAACACCACAAACTGGATGGCTGAATTAAAACAAGAGAAATTGATTCTCTCACATTTCTGGAGGCTAGACATTTGAAATCAAAGTGTCAGCATGGCTTGTTTCTTCTTGGGGGATGAGCTAGAGAATCTTTACCTTGCCTGCATCCTAGTTTCTTGGGGTTTCTGACAACCCTCAGCATTCTTTGGTTTATAGATGCATCACTCCAATCTTTGCCTCTGTCTTCACCTGATGTTTTCTCTATGTGTGTCTTTGCCATGTTGCACAAATGTTACATTAGCACACATTAGACCATGGTGTTTCCTCTATGCATGTTTGTCACATTAGGAAGAACACATCATATTGGATTTAGGACCCACTTTATTTTTTTTTTATTTTTTTTTTCAACGTTTATTTATTTTTGGGACAGAGAGAGAGACAGAGCATGAACGGGCGAGGGGCAGAGAGAGAGGGAGACACAGAATCGGAAACAGGCTCCAGGCTCCAGGCTCCGAGCCATCAGCCCAGAGCCCGACGCGGGGCTCGAACTCAGGGACTGTGAGATCGTGACCTGTCTGAAGTCGGACGCTTAACCGACTGCGCCACCCAGGCGCCCCTTAGGACCCACTTTAATCCAGTATGACCTCATCCTAACTAATTACATCTGTGAAGAGCCTATTTCCAAATAAGGTCACATTCTGTAGTTTCAGGCTGACATGAATTTGCTGGCACACTATTCAATCCACAACCGATGGTAATCAAGTGCCCTTCTACTTACTTGAAAGGCAAACTAAAACAAAATGGTGTCCTTGAATATTTTATTCCACTATCTACTTAGTCTATATTTTACTCTTCTGGAGAAGAGTGACGTTTACTTGTACTTTTAGGGTGACACAAGTCACATCATTGACAGCTACTTTACCATATCCAGTTCCTTCCTTGAAAATCAGCACAAGAAGTCAGAGTCACATGCCCAGTGCCTGGGGTTCTGACAATAAAATGTACTCTTTGTTTTGATTTATAATTGTGTATTTGTAATTTATGTAACTAGACTGAACAACATCTAAAATGAACTTTAGAGAGTTGAGTATCTCTTATCTTATTCTATTTAGTAAATAAAGAGCTAGGAGTTAAAAATGAGGCATATCAGTTGAAATTGGTGACAAAGTCATTCGACGAATATAAAAGCATAGATGTTACACACACACACCAGGAAATAGGGTCATCTTCATAGTTCATATTATTTTATTTCAAGAGAAAATATTTTATATTCAAATTACATAGTTTTATACCTGTTTAAAAAACAAACATGGTCACTCTTAGTCCTTTACATCTCAATTCTTGTCATCGCATATTTTTAGTCAATCAAGTTAAAATTTTGTATCAAACTTGTCCTTCCTCCCACCCTACAATGCTCCTGTAGTTTTATTTTGTTTCATAATAAATTGTGAATATGGCTTAGAGGCAGCCTAGAATAGCAATTAAGCAGTTATAAACATTTTCGGATTGATTCTGGAAACAGGTGGATGGAATTCAAATCCAGTCCCCACCAGTGTGTGAATTTGGGTCAAGTACTTGACCTCTTTGTGCCTTAGTTTCCTTATTTACAAGATGTGGATGGTGAAAAGAGTACATTCTTTATAAGAATATTATGAGGATTAAATGAGTTAATATCACTAAAGCTCTTATGCATTATAGAGTATTTGTTGAATAACTAAATGTCTGCTAGAGCAGAGGCTTGTTGATGATGGTTCTGTGTCTTGCATCTCTATTATTCTCTATGGCACTAAACACAGTGCTCTGCATTTAATATATATGCAACCCAATATCTATTTGAATAAAATATAATTGAATTGAGGTGAATTAACTTCCTCTAGCAAAATTCCTCTCCCTACATATGGATTGATTTGAGTTAGGGAGAAGAGGTATATCTGTCCCTCTAGAGGTTTGCAGAGCTCTATGGAGTTAGGAACCTAACTGATCAGCGCTCATTGAGCATAGCACTGCACATTTTGCAAAGGTCTTTTGCAAGTATCTTTCCCAACTTCTCTTGTCCAAGCTAAATAACCCAGCTCAAAACTTATCTTCTCTTAGGGCCTTTTACATTAACCTCAGAAACATATCCCTTACTCTGTATTCCTCAACACTATTCTAGTGTTCCATAAGAATATGATTTATAAAGTTACCATAGTTTATAAAACTGGAAGGCATGGTAGAAGTTTCCAGGCCAGTGGTTATTGCCAATGGTGCAGATCACAGTCCACTTGGAATTTAGATTTGTCTTTTAATACACATGACTGGGGCCTATCATCAGAAATTTGGATTATATAAGACAGTAGGGTATTGGTTTCATATTTAAGGTCTGAAGTCAGATAGGATTTGATACATATCATGGCCCCTTCTGTTTGTCATCAGAGTGACTCAGACAGTGCTTGTCAAACTTTAATGTGTACACTAATCACCAGAGATGCTCTTGAAAGTGCAGATTCTGATTCAGCAGGTCTGTGATAGGGCCCAGGATTTTTCATTCCCAACAAACCTCATCTTATGATGGTCCAGAGAATGACGCTTTCAATATAAAGAACCTAGAACGTCATTGCTTAATATATCAAAATCTCAATTTTCTCCTACATCAAATAGAGCTGTTATAAAAATTAAAGATATAAGATATACAAGGTAGCTTTATCACATAGCCCTGTACAGTAAATGTTAGACATTTAACAGTATTATTATTATTAAGGCCAACTTCATGGGCTTGGGCCTGTGCAGTTGCACAGAGCTCTGTCTTAAAGGGGCTCTGTATTTGGTTTAATGCTCCTGTCATCATCTTGAATTTCTTAATAATTTTATCTTTGAACTTGTATTTTATAAGTGAAGTTCAGTGGGGCATTAGGGCATGCATGTGAGCAGAGTATATACTTGAAATATGCATTATTACCAACATCACTTGCCAACCATTTACATTTAAAATTTACAAGTTACCAGGAGCTCAGAATTCTGATGGACTCAAGTGAATTTGAATTCAGTAAGACTCAAAAGTACAAGGTAAATTTGTTACATCTATGGCTAAGTAAGGCCACACTTTCCCCAAGAGATCATGCTTTCCATTTGAACCAGAACTTGCTTTGAATGAGGAGTGAAGACAATTGCAGCCTAAGATCATGAACATTCCAGGATCTCTATTATATCCTTTCTTACTCAAGTTACTTCCCTGTGTGTTAGCTAACCACTTACATTGAAAATACATCTTAGAAGGAAAGGAAAAGATAAGGCAACCCACAGTTCTTTTCTTTTCAATTATTTTTTACTTATCATTAAGCTGAAGGTAGAGTATTGAATGGGTAGAACATATGAATATCAAAAAGTGAAATGCATCGCCGCCCGTAATCCCCCCTGCAGACTCTCTGCTCAAGTTTGAGAGCAGAGAGTGTCGGGAGCCGAACACAGAGAAAAGGAGCCCCAAAGCACGGCCACTGAAAGGCAGCCCCCCAGCAGCCTGGACCCTCGGATCCAATCTCACAGTCAACAAAGACAAGCTTCCTGTGTCCCAGATCCTACCAAGTGAGCAGAAGAAATCTTGAATAGCGTCCTGTCCCCAAGGGAGTGGGTGGCTGCAGCCATGAGTCCAGCAGGTGTCAGACATGGAGAGGAAAGGTGCACCTCTAGGAACGGCCGGACCTGAAGCTGCAGCAGCGGCAGGCAAGGGGGACCAGCATCTACCCGGTGCGCAGGGAGCTCTGCTCGCAGTGTTTTGAAGAGCTGATCCAGGCGGTCATAGTCAACTGTGCAGAGAGGGGACTGCCTTCTCTGTGAGTCCAGGATGACATCTGCATGACCATGGCCGCCTACCAAAGTCTTGTATGAGAGCAGTGTGGCGTGTGGCACGAGGAAGGAGCCGCAGGCCCGACAGGGGAGGTCAGACATGGAGAGGAAGGGTGCAGACTTAGAAATGGAAAAGAGAAGTTTGGAGAAGCAAACGAAGGAGCAGAAGGCCAAGTGTAAGGCCACTGAGAAGCGGGAGTGCGAAAGGAAACAGGTGAAGAAGCACAAAGAGGAGATTCCATCCTTCAAGCTAAGCAGACAAATCCCCAGCTGAAGGTCCACGGGGGAAGCCATTATTGCACCCAAGAAGCAAAAATTTCCATATGGGTCTCAGCAAGCACTGTTACCCCATCATAAGCCTCTTGTAATAAAAAAGCTAGTTTCCTGAAAAAAGAAAGTGAAATGCAAATAATTTAGTTTTGTGTAGGACCCACTGTTCTGGTAAGACCAAAATATAGATGGGTATATGAGCTTAGATCATGAATTGTGCAAGTTTGGTGATTCCACACCCAAGTGCCTTTGTACATGCATTTAATTTTTTTTTTATGTTTATTTATTTCTGAGACAGAGAGAGACAGAGCATGAGCGGGGGAAGGACAGAGAGAGAGGAAGATGCAGAATCCGAAGCAGGCTCCAGGCTCTGAGCTGTGAGCACACAGCCCAACGCGGGGCTCGGACTCACGAACCGCGAGATCATGACCTGAGCCGAAGTTGGATGCTCAACTGACTGAGCCACCCAGGTGCCCCATGTACATGCATTTAAAACTGGCATTCTGGGGGCGCCTAGGTGGCGCAGTCGGTTAAAGCGTCCGACTTCAGCCAGGTCACGATCTCGCGGTCCGTGAGTTCGAGCCCCGCGTCGGGCTCTGGGCTGATGGCTCAGAGCCTGGAGCCTGTTTCCGATTCTGTGTCTCCCTCTCTCTCTGCCCCTCTCCCGTTCATGCTTTGTCTCTCTCTGTCCCAAAAATAAATTATCGTTGAAAAAAAAATAAAAAAATAAATAAATAAAACTGGCATTCTGCAATAGAAAGATGAACCGTAAAAGTCATGCAAATAATTTAAATTTAATTTTTCACTAATTAGGATGACATTAAATAGCAAATTAAACACACCATGACAGGTTGAAGGAGAGACCATGGAGTAAAGAGAAAAGCTTTATATTTGAATATCTTTAATGGATACTTTTTCCTCTGCTTTTTGAACTGGGGTCCCTCTAGTTTCATTTTATACTGAGCCCCAGAGATTCGGTAGCTGACTCTGCCATCATTATTAGAATCACTATCAACAGGTCTGGGTGGGGCTTCAGGTTGAAAATCCTAAATAAAATAGAAATAATTTTGCAAAATTATATAGATTGGGAAATCTATCTATAGTTGAACACAATTCCCACCCTACAATTTACTGATAAAACTAAGAGTATTTTTTACTTTGCATAAATATTGTATTCTGAGGAATGTCTGATTGTTTTATGTTGTGTGCAGATTCTCCTTCAGGAAGAAAATATCAGCATAAAGCTTGTTCCTTCTTGTATCATCTAGAATCGGTCCCTTTCTTCTCTGAATGCATGTGTTATTTCAGCTGGCCACACCTGCGACATAGCCCATACTCTCACCTGCATTATGATAACACATCATACCTCAACTCCCCAACTATACTGAGCCTTGGAGGCCTTCCTTGTAGCTCCCTTCACACTGGAGCTAGAAGATTTCCACACAACACAGTCCTTTCCTGATGAGTGAATGAGTGAATAGGCTAAGTAATTGAACAGACCGTGAACCCATTTGAATAATTACCAAAGGAAGAGGGGTCAGATTCTGAGGTATTATGTTAAATTCCAGTTTTGACTGCATTTATGCTTTCGCCAGAGAGAAAGCAGCCATGTGTCAGTTATCATACAGTGTTGCCTTCATCTTTCTGGAATGAGGCTGTTTGATTCCACTATTCCAATTTATTATTGTGAGATAAATAATAGTTCTTATAATTGAAAGTGAGCAGGAAGACATTGCACACAGTTTCTAAAGGTAAGAACTGCCTACATTGGTCCTCAACTGATGCAGCGTCTGCCCTATGTAGACATCTTTAAATCCATATTCCATTTATATAGTCCAATCCCAAGCAGCTAAGACTTCTACCCCATATATTGCACTGCACAATTGACTCTCTGCCTTGTGTGTGTGTATGTGGGTGAGGGGGGAGTTTGCTCTCCTCTGGTGCTTCATGTATCATCTGGTGCCAGAGGCTGTGAGAATACAACATTGATGGACCAATGGGCTGATCCAATATGGCAAATCCTATATTCCTGCTTGGGTACAAATGAATAACCTCATATAGTTCTGCACACATTCAACAAAATGATGAAAGGGAGAAAAAAACAAATGGAATTTCCTGATCATTGCATTCCACTTTATTTCTCTGTTCTAACTTTGTAAGTGAATTCAATGTCTGTAGAAGGCAATTGATGGCTCTAAAAGAAAAGGAAAGAAAAATGTTAAAGCCCCAAACCACAATTTGAGCACTGTTAAGCTAGGTTTTCTTCTCCTGCTGGAATTCTAAGCTGGGCTCCTCATCTTGCAGCCTTCAATGGTCATCCCTGCATTTCAGGGCTAAGGGATTGTAGATTCTGTAGGACAGGCCTACAGCCCTAGGTCTGCTGCCTCTCATTAGTAGGAGGAGCACGGAAATGAGGACAAAGAAAGGAAGAATTGATTAGGCATGTGTGAAAGAAAAAAGTGGTGCTTCACTTTTTCTCCAAATCTCTCCAATATGTCTTCTAAGGGATCATGCTCCATGCCAATCATTTCACCTTGTCCACAGCTCACACTATACATACTCTCAGCTTCTAACTTTCTAGAATGCCCTACAATTTAATTTTTCTGCCTATCTAATTCTTGTGCTATATATTCTCTGTGACCTACCTCCAGTATGAAGTCTTCCTTAATCAACCCAGACCACAATATTCCTCTGTCACCGTGAGTCTGAAAGATTTATTATATATTTCTTGTTTGTCATCATGTTGCTCTGTGCCCTAATTTTTATTTTGCACAAATATATATTTCTTTCTATTAAATAAGTTAATTAAGGGAAGGTATGGCACTTAATCTTTTTATCAGCTATAGTTCCTGGTAGTACCTTTTACATAATAAGTTTTACATAATACCTTTTACATAATAAGTTCCTAATTAATATTTATTAATTAAAATTACTGTTATCCTTAAAATAAGTATATGTAGGCCATCTCTTCATATGCACACACACAAATACATATATACATATACACACACACACACATATATACATATACACATATATATAGTAATATATGTGTGTATATATATATGTGTATATATATATATATGTATATAGTGATTTTTCTAAGTGAGTAATTTTCTGCATAGTCAATTGATTTTATTTTGATACTTCTACACTGGCTAGAAATAGCAGAACAGAACCTATATTTCCAAAGGCGGAGGTCCACCAAGCACTATCCAATTACCAGAGCTGCCCGCTTTTTCCCCCCATTGAGCATCGAGGGCCAGGAAGTCTGATTTCAACTTGATTATATCTAGGTGAAGAAAGGAGGAAGGAGGATACCCATCCATCACAGCCCAATCAGCCAATTTAAAAGATCAGGGCATATTAACCAGACAAGAATGAGCAGGACAAATGTGCAAAAGGGCCAATGGGCATAAACAATATATGCAACGCAAGGAGGCAATACTGCAGAAAGAGCTCAAAAATAATTGAATGCGAACACTATACATAAATCCAGATGAGATTCAAGCTGTGACCTTGAGGTGAAAAGGCTCCTTAAACGGCAACCAAAGCTTTCTATTCTAAAGGGATTAAATCTCTGAAAATCATTCTCTTTCTCTGCATTCATGTTTCACACTTTGTCATGCTCACATAAAAAGGGCAGATATACCAGCAATTCGGTGTTTACTTTCTTGTGTTTCTTTTCTTCCCAGATAGCTGGTATCGGCTTTACCACAGATCAGAGTGGGTGAGCCTTTTTCACCTTCTGATTATGGCTTGTAATTGTCAATACCAGGTTAGCAAGCTTTCTAATGGAAATTACCAGTGCACGGAAGAATGATAAAGCAATCTGCTCAGGTGAGAGAAGTATAGGCTCCGGAGCTCAAGTCATCTTTTCTAGGGCTTACAATAATTATGAGAGCAAATTTAATAAACTTTTGCATGAAACTTGTAACAGAATATCCCTAGATTCTATTGTTGCCATTGCATTGCAAACTTGAGAATACTCGCATTAGAACTAAAATGTTCAAACACAGGCTAGGCAAGGTTTTATCTTGACTGCTTTTCTATGGCCTCAGTGTAACATTTGAATCCAACTCCTAAGACAGGGATGCCTGTAGCATTTACAAGTTTGATTTTTCCTTTCTCACCAGACAGGTGGCAATGATCACAGAGCTCAAACTTATTTAGAATGGCAGCTACCACAACAGACAGTGGTTTCTTAGTTCAGAGCGTGGAAGGATTAAAGCTGGATTAGGAGGAGGAAGGATGTATTCCCAACGGGCGATATTTATAACAAGGAGAAGGCTTTTTTCCACCTCCCCTACAAGAATAACAAGGAGGAAAAATGAATCCCTGCAATGATTCTCAAAATGGCAAGATGTGGGCAGGACTTAAGAAATACACCTTTCTAATTCCCAGGCAATTTATTGTGTGTATGCCTAAGTATCCAATTAGCAGGCACAGATGCCATTTTGCATTAAAAAATATAGGGTTTTACAACTGCAAACCAGCTGTGCCCATAAATTTCACCAATCACTTTGCAGAGGTCTACCGAGAATTTAGACTTGAACCTCATGGAATTTATTTTCTTCTGTGTTAAAATAATCAAAGATTGATTGGCATTTTTGTCTAGTGAAATATTTTCCTTAAAGAAGAGTCAGAAATCACCATGCATGTAGAGTAATAAGCCTCATGAAAATCAACAGAAATAGGTTATTTCTGACCCATGAAAAGCCCACATTTTAAAACAGCTCTGGCCAATGGAAATTTTTGAAATGATAGAAATGTTCTATATTTCTGCTGTCCATTTCAGTAGCCCTTTGGCCCATGTGGTGACTGAGCCCTTGAAATGTGGCTAATTTAAGAAATTAATTTAAGAAATGTGGGACTGCATTCTTAATTTTACTTAATTTTAACTAGTTCAAATTTAAATAACCACCTGAGTGGTTCCAACAGCACCATTCAAATCATTCGTGTTGTTAATATGTCAATACACTAACAAAGATAGTCTGAAATCAAATAGGCACCTGTTGCTTAAAAGCCATGTGATAGCCACATGAGTTAAAATGGTTCACCTGTTAACCATTTTTTCATCTGGCAGGTGCCAATAATAATGGTTCTTCCAGTATTGTTGGGTTGTTAAATGCACAATATATAAATTATTTGACCTCTTGCCTGAAACAAAGTAGGTCTTTAATCAATATTTTTGCATTTTACTTGTCTCTCCCTCCTTTCTTTTATCCTTTCTTTCCTTCATTTATTAGATAAGAAAAAAGGACACCCCCCCCAAAAAAAAGCAGCAAATAGACAATAACCTTAATAAGGAATATTGTTATATCTGTCACTTCCTCAAGTGCATTGTTCTAAATGGGGGTTTTATGTGAAAGTCTAGTAAAGTATAACTGCCTCCTGTCTCCCAACCCCTCTCACAGCCTCTGCATTTACATGCACATACTTCTTCATGCCGCATACATTCCATTTAGTTCTCCATTTACCTATTGAATTTGGTGGTTCTCAATCAATTTTTATCAGGTTAGAAAAATCTAAACAGATTGAAATGATCCTCTCTGTCATTATCAAGATCTCAGGGTTAAGCACAAACTCACTGAACAGCATCTGTTCAGGACATGGCTGAGGTCAGCTTGCTCTTCTTCTGCCTTAACTTGCTACTCATTACACAGGACTTACAGGGAAGAGTGGGCAGCCCAATAGGAGAATATTGATTGAAATCAGATACAGAAAGGTCAAGAAATAAAGAGAATACCAAAAATCAAAATAAAATATTTTTATGGATAGTATCTGATATTTGCATAATCATTTTTATGTATTCACAGAATTTTCATATTTCTTATTGTCAATTTCTTTTATCAGCCCTTAGAAGGAGATCCTACAAACTATTTTCCCTGTTTCATAGGTACATAAACTAATAACCAAAAAAAATTAAGTAGAATGCTCAGGGTTTCTCATGAGGGTGGCCAAGAGAAGACTTCAACTCAGTTACATTTTTTTTCTACTGCATTTTTCTTTCCAATGGCCTTATATTTTTTTTTATTTTTTTTTAACATTTATTTATTTTTGAGACAGAGAGAGACAGAGCATGAATGGGGGAGGGTCAGAGAGAGGGAGACACAGAATCTGAAACAGGCTCCAGGCTCTGAGCTTTCAGCATAGAGCCCGACACGGGGCTTGAACCAACGGACCGTGAGATCATGACCTGAGCCGAAGTCGGCCGCTTAACCGACTGAGCCACCCAGGCGCCCCTCCAATGGCCTTATATTTAATTGTGCAGGTAATGCAAAGAAACAGAATTCATTTAGTCTCCAGATAGGTAGAGATCTTCTACCGAGCTCAAGCCAAAGAGTATTTATATATCAGGATGCAGATCCTTGCTTTTAAAGTTTGTTTATTGTTTTATTTTTCTTTTCCAATCGTCATTAAAATGTACCACTGATATCCTGTGTGCTGACCATTGTGATGTTTCTAAGAAAGGTGTTGGGGAGGACTACACTGTATGTGCATAGTGTGATGGCGGCTGGCGGTCAATAGTGAGAAAACTATATACTTCTCAACATGTTTTATGTGGCTGGGAACATTTACATTAAGGTCCATTAAGTTGCCAAAATGGAGAATCACAGCTGAGGGATGCTTAGTGAAGTGCACTAGTGTTTGGCAGGGGGAATGGAATTGATAAACCTACATGTGGTTGGTCTGCCAGCTGGTGGGTGGTCCCAGCCTTGTTGCTGGAACACTGTCCAATTCATTTCAAAAAATATTTATTAACAAGTTGGTGCAAGGCACCAGAGACAGTGCAGATGGGGTGGCAAGGCAGCACAAACCATGGCTCCGGTCTCCGAAGGGTTTCCAACAACAATAGATCTCAATATCTAGCAACAATGGCATGATTACCATATGCTAAACATTGTTCTAAAATTTCAACATGTATTGGCCACTGTAATTTTTATTTTATTTTTTAATGTTTACTTATTTATTTTGAAAGGGAGGGAGAGCGAGCATATGTGAGTTGCAGAGGTGCAGAGAGAGAGAGAGAGAGAGAGAGAGAGAGAGAGAATTCCAAGCATGCTCTGTGCTGTCAGCAGAGCCTAATACTGGGCTCTATCTCATGAACCATGAGATCATGTCCTGAGCTGATATCAGGAATCAGGAGCTTAACCAACTGAGCCACTCAGGCATTGCAACCACTGTAATGTTTGTAACAACTCTATGAGATACGTGCTGTGATCTGTTTGATCAATGAGGACACTTGATTGGTAGTTTTGCTAGCTTTCATAATGTCTCCTTTTTTGAGCATACGGCAGAATTACATTCACTGCTGCCTTGGAGTTGGCCATATGGCCATGTGTCTTGCTTTAGTCAAAGAAACGCGAGCAGCAGTGATGTGTGTCACTACTTGGGGAAGTGTTTAAAAGCTGCCACACAATTCCTCTGCTGCCATGGTACCCATTGACCTTCCACATGATGGAGACTCCATCAGCCTAGTCTGTGAGCAAGGACGAATGAGAGCAGGGATGTCACTGATATAAAATAAACATGAAGTAGGGTGTCATTTAAGCCTCTGAGGTTTTAAAGTTGTTTATTATGGCAGCATAATCTAGCACAGACTGGCTAATGAAACGTAAGAGTAAGAACAAGAGATGTATGAAGTTAATTGACAAAAAAGATACCACATGATTAGGTCCTAAGGAAAAAATAGCAATAATAAAAGCAGCTACCATTTATTAAATTCTTAGCAAGGTGCTTAGCTCATTACATACATTCTCTCTAGTTCATAAAACAAACCTACAACACTGTAATCCACATTTTATGGACAAGAAGCAGAAGCTTGGGTTCACTGAACTACTTAAGATGACATAAGAGATACAGAACTATGAATAAAATCAGGTCTTTTCTGTCTTCAAAACTCACACTGCCTATAGACGGGACCTCAGCCAGCAGCATACTTCAACTCCCTCCACTATGGAGTTGAAATAATTACAAGCATCTTTCCTTTTCTCCTTCTTCCCTTCTTATCTTCCCTGCCCCGTTTTGTCGTTTTATCTCTTCATCCTCTCTTGTTCTTGAATTCTTTCCTCTTTTACCCCATTTCTTGTCTCCTAATTCCTGCCTTCTCATTTTCTCCAGATATCTATTGTGCATTTTGTGTGTGTGTGTGTGCCCATGTAGGGGATGTGGGATTTTCCTCAAGATAGCCTCTGCATTGCTAACCCCAGTGGGTAGAGGCCAGGGATGCTAGTAAGTATGTCAAAGTGCACAGGACCTCCTCCCCACAATGAGAAAATAATCCAGCCCATGTGTCAATAGTGCTGACTTGGAAAAACACTGCTCCATATGATCAGAAGATGCATCACTAGCTCTTTTTCACATCTGAATCTGGGACCTCCTGCCATACTTCATCTTTTGGTTAATCAAAACTCGATTTCACCTCTTCCACAGGAGGAAGTAACTTTTTTTTTGTTTCTTTCTTCCCAAGTCCTCAGTCTCAGGGGTTCCCTGCTTATGTCTAGACACTTTCTGTGATTCAGGGTAGGGGTTGGTGTGTGGGATTTCAAATCCTAGTTCAATCCTTCTAATGAGATCATAGTATTCAGTAGCATCTTAGGATTTTAAATCTCCACTGACATTCCTGCGTTTCCAAAAATTAGATCCATGGAAAACTATGTCAGAAGAATGTTCATATTCAATGGACCAACAAATTTCCAAATATGTTATATTTGGAAAATTCTATAATGGAATTAAAAAGATTACTATAGGGCTTTTCTGGGCATTCAATATGCATTATGTCTTGAGAATCTACAAATTGGAGATAACATATGAGTGTTTCTTCAATATATTTTATCACAGAACGTTTTTCCCAAAGATCATCTTTTCGGACTTTGCTTTGTAGCACATAATTTGCAAATTGTGACTTCTCCAACTTGCTCATTTGACTGAGGTCCAGAAAGTGAAATGACTGATTCCAGTTTAAAGGGCTAAATCTTGACAGTGCTGGAATCTGAAGCTAGGAGTGCTGACCCTAATTCGTTGTTCTTTTCAATACATGTCAGATAATAAAATCATGTATCAATCCCAGGGCATCCCTACATTGCAAGCATTTCTATTTCACTCAATTATTTCTTTAAAATAAAAATATATACACATTGACATAAGAATAACTATGCTATGCTCTTCGTGTATTTTTCTCATGTAATATTTAGGTTTATAACTAGTGTTACAAATGTTTGTTAAGAGGTTTGTGCATGCCTAAAACATCTATAGTTTTGTTGAGACTTCCTACATATTATCAACTGAGGAAGAATTATACTACGCTGACGAATTTACCTAGTTCGATGAACCCATAATATTTTATATTAATATAAGAATTTTTTGAGAATCTCTTATAGTGGAGTGTACCTTATTTCACTAAACATTCTACTCTCACACTTTTTCCTTTATGATGTTCTGGATCATTAAACACAGGTTATTATCTTATCTTGGGTCCATTGAAAGCAGAACTTAAGACAAAGAATAAAGGCGAAGGAAAGAGGAAGGGAGGCGAGGAAAGATGGAAGCAGTGTAATGTGATGTGTTCTTATGAGGCCACCACTGTATAATTAGCTGCAAACTGAACTCTACCTTTTTTTACTCATTTCTAGTTTCCTACATTAACCAACATGCATTGCTTAATTTGGCAGATTTCTAATCTTCAAATTTTCTCAAGATGTACCACTTTATTTCCAAATTCAAATACCAAGTTTTCAGATTTCCTCTGATTTGTCCATAACTGGACTTCAATTGAACCTATTCTGAAATTTCTAAGAAATATATGACTTCAACCGTACATTATGCTCCATGTTTTATAACAGGATTTCCTTTAGACATGTCTGATGTTTCTACTAGATTATAGAAACCCTATCTGGGCAAATATGTTGCCTTTTCTTTTTATTAAAGTTTTTTTAAGTTTATTTATTTATTTATTTATTTATTTATTTTTGAGAGAGAGACAGAGGGAGTGAGCAGAGAGGGCCAGAGAGAGCGCGGGAGAGCGAGAATCCCAAGCAGGCTCCATCCACACTGTCAGCACGGTGGCTGATGCTAGGCTCTAACTTACAAACCATGAGATCATGACCTGAGCTGAATGCTTAACTGGCTGAGCCACCCAGGTGACCCAGATATGTTGCCTTTTAAAACTCTTTGTATCTCTCAAAGCATCCTACACAGGACCTTGCACATTGCTGATTCTCAGTACAATTTTGCTGAATAATTGTTTGTTTAACTTTGTTTATATTTTCTTTCAATATACAAACCTACAGGCTTTCTTTTTCCAAACCTGACCTTTTTCCACCTATTTTCTCAGGAAGTTCTTAACCCCTTTTGACATAAGGCAATTGAAGAAAATGCAAGTAAGAAAATTGTTTTCCTTACATAAAGCTTTAACAATGTTGCTGAAAGGCATAACGTGAAGTAGTTGCAAGTACAGCAGGCCAACATTTCTAGTCTTTGCACTGAGGCTAATTAGCTAAGCAACCTTGAGAAAGTCATCTTACCTTTCTAAAGCTTCATTTCCTTATCTTTAAAATGAGCTATAGTGTTTTCTATATGAGCTACTACATAGGATTGTTTCAAAGAACAAACACTATCACATAAATACATTTTGGAGGTGCAGAGCACCATATAATTGCAAACACTATCATGAATAGAAAATAATAGTGTCTCTGAGTAGGGCAGGGCTTTGAAAACATTTAGTCCTGTCCTCTTCTGTTAGTGTTGAGTAAACTGAATACCAGGAGGTTATAGAACTTGTTCAAAGTCACAAAACTGGTTGATGCCAGAGCCAAAAATGAACCTAAGGATTGAATCATTCATCATTTTTATTTCTGTTGAAATTCTACTCCCAGATTTCCAGCTCACCTGATCTCTCTAGATTATCAAATCGTTTCTTTCCTCTATCCCCAATGCATTCACTTTCCATGGTTCAAGATTATTTTTTCTGATTCCTTGAAGAGGTCAGAATCACTGTGTGTCACATTTATGTAGGCTCTTTTATCCTTCTATAATTCTAGGCTTCTAAAATTTGACTTCAAACTGGAGTCCTAGCCAGGTCTCTGACTGGCTGTGTTCACATTGGCTGGCATCTTCTAGCATGTCCCTACTAAGCCAATCTGCTTTGAAGATCATACAAAGACTCCTTGATTTTTCTGATTTGAAAACTTGCCCTCTCACTTCACGTGAGTTATTCTTTCCAGATGGAGGGTTTCTCCCACCTCTGTGAACATTTGTACAACAAAGCTAATTCTCTGGGGACATTCTTTGGTAATTTGTCACTCAGGTATTCCCAGAGGTGGAAGATTAGTTCCAAGTTCTTTTAATTGCGTAATACCATCCATGGTAAAATTAAGTACAATTCTTTCAAAAAATTCTGGCCTTCTCTAACCCAGACAAGATTTTTAAAAATGTAATATTGTACTTTATTATTACCACTGGTGTTACTCTTAGTTTCGAGAACATGAAAAGTAGGTTCATTCATTAACACAACTCAATTTGTTTTTTTTCTCATTCTTGAAGAGGATGTTATATTAGTTGCTTTTGAATCTTATCAATCTATTATTTTCTTTGACAGTGAAAAAAAAAGTCAGAAAATCCAAGCACTTTCTGTTGCCAGTAGTCAGATGAAACTCATCTATACGAAATGGAATGAAAAACTGTTTGATGAGCTAGACTTGAGGCAGGAGGACAGGCCTCATATATCTCATTGTTTTATTTGCCTTCCTTGGTCCTCCAATAACTATTCCCAATTTTGTTTTGCATCATCTGTTTTCCCAAAATATACTCCTTAGGCTTTTATATTTATAGGTCCTTCTTTCCTTTTCATTCCTTTGATGCTCTCCCCCCCCCCTTTTTCTTCCTTCTCCAATTATTCTACAGAGGTTTTTATTGACTTTAGCCTTTGATAGCTCTATGTATTTGAAAGCAGCCATTCACCACCTCCTCTGGAGAAGTACCAATAAAGTGCAAAACCATTATCACAAAACTGTTTCTCAAAGTTTTGTCACATCCCAGACAGTTTCATGAAGATATGCTGAAAGGATTTGTTTTCTTTGTTTCTGCTTTAGGGATTGCTAAGGGCAACAGGCGATCCGGGAAAGGGATTGTAAATCATGGATTATTGTGACGCATCTTATTTTTTTCTGGGGTATTTTCTTTTCTTTGGGCCAAAAAATTCAAAGTTTTGTGCAAAAGTATTTTCTAATGTCCTGTGCCATATCAGAAAAATAGTGCATGCTTTGTTGCTGGAAATCTTGAAAACTCTCCAAATGATTTTTAAATGATTTTCATCTCCAGGTCAGTAAGAACTACATTAAGTAGCAACAGATTTTGACATTAAAGAGTTTATAGAGTATTTTTATAAGAACAATTTTCAGATGCCTCTTGTGAAGTGGAGAGAAGGACCTAGAATCAACCTAGGTAGATCATGTAAATATACTGACTCTAAGGGGGGATACTCATTGTTAAGTCTCTACTTAGAAAACTCTGAGGTATTATATGATAGGTCACTGGGAGTCCTCTGTATAATTTTAGTCTTTTCTGGTCAGAAGTATCAATAGTCTAGAGACTCAGTTATTGGGATATCTATAGTGATGAAAAATATGTGGATTTATTTTGAATGGAAGATGAATTTTGAGTTTTGGAAATCTTGATTGAGGAGCCTGATGATGTCCATGCTGGGCATTGGTCCATGCATCAAGTCTGGAGCTCAAGAAGGAGATCAAGACCAAAAGCATAGTCTTTCCCTACATTTTACTAAAATATATGCATCGAGCTCCTAAATGAGGGCCACCTTGTGGTGGGCCCCTGGGACACAGTAGTAAAAAACAAAAACAAAAACAATAAAAACAAACCAAAAAAAAAAAAACAAAAAAACAAAAATAAGAACAACAAAAACCAAAACCAAGAAACAGTTCTTGACCTCAGGGAGTTTGACACAGGTAAGAGAATTTTAAGCAATCCCTGTGAAGGGAGCTGGAGGAGGAGTCATAGAGACAGGAAAAAGAGAGAGAGAGACAGAGACAGAGACAGAGAGAGACAGAGAGAAAACTGACATGGAATCCATAGAAAAGAGTATGATGAACAATTTTCCAAGTGTATCCAACTTGGATAGGGCATTTTAGGAAGGTGAATATTAAAAGGAAGGTATTGAAGTCAGTGAAATTAGGAAGAAATATTTTATTTTGTGGTAATTCATTTTTTTTGTCTACACTGGGAGAACCCTATCCACAACAAAAATGGTAAGAAATCACCATTCTCCAAAAGATATTTATAGTATAGGTTATTTTTTTATGAATTTACAGATTTGCTTTTCTGAATTACTTGGTGTTTATTCATGAATATACATTTTATCCTATACTATCTTGCACATTTATTGATCATTAAATATTCAACAAGGCTTTTTGACTGATTGATGAAAACAAAATGAATATCCATCCCTCCCCATTTAGCACAGTTATCTTCTGACAGTATAAATTCAATAAAGATGTACCAAGGACTTCTTAACAATGTCCCACACACAAGTCATGATGCAAACACTGAGAGAAGGGTACAGATGTGTTAATTAATACACATGAAAAGTAAATAACAATTCAAGGCAATATACTAGGCAATTCAGGAGGGTTCTTATTAGATTCATTGGTTCTTTCATGCATTAAACCCATTATTCATTCCATGTATATGTATTAATATGACCTCTACATTTTCTTCTAAATCTAAGCATCTCTGATCGTATAGTTTGATGACTTCGAATCCATGCACTGACCTAGGTTTGCCTTGATTTTTTTTTCTTTTTTTGTGATATGTGTGATCTAAATAGCCTTAAGGAAAGAGGTTAGAGGACATAATTTTTCTTTCTATATCCCCTAAAACTCTTGGCAACATGTTATGAGAGTAGGTAATTTTCTCTGGTTAACTACTTGCTAAATGAGATAAGTATAAATATGTACATAAACATACACAAACAGATATATGTAAATATATGTGTCCACTAAATGAAGGGTCAGTCTCTCACCAATATTTTGTGTTTTGTCCTAGATTCAGTTACTTATCCATAGCAGTCTCTTGCTAAATGACAGAATGAAGTATCATCCAGGGCATTTTGATATACACAGTTTAATATAGCTGTTCTAATGTGACCATTTTTATACAGGGGATTTATTTGCAGAGCTTTTTTATTTGTCCCCATCAAAATGTAAATTCACTGTCCTCTGTATCTCTTTGTTTGTATTTACTAATGAAGGTATGTAAATGAAGTCTCTGATTAACAATCCATTCTTGATCTCAGTTCCAACACAATGCCCATCCCAAAGGCAAAGTGGGCAAAGGAACTTTACTTTATTCATTGTGCATTCATTTCTGTTGTGTTTGTGTCCATTTCCTGCCTATTAAAAACTCTCCATACTTCAGTATAAATTACAGAAGAAGCTAATCTGATTGGCCTATTTAATTAGTACTAACCTTATTGGGTAGAGTCATTTATCACTGAATACACTATTCTTCACCATGTAGTATCTACCCAGTTCCTTTGACTCACAGGGACATCTGATCCTGATTCAATCAGTAGTGCTTGAAGAACACTTCAGTACCTATTTCCCCAAGCACTGGTCTGTGGATATGGCATGTTCAGAAAGAAAGAGATAGTGGGTATAGCGTGCTGACCATAAGTGCTAATTTCCTGAGATAGCTCCAGCTTGCCTCTGCTCTTCTGCTATCCCAGCCTTCTAGCTCCCTGATTCTTTCTCTGGAGTGGTAATGTAGGTATTCTCTCCTTCATGCCATGGCTGCCATCTTGCTACATGTACAGTTTCAAGGATGTTTCTGTCTAACATGATCCATGAGAAGAAACACAAACACAATCATCACCTTCCAGCAGGGACGCAATTCAAAGACATCTTGGTTTACTTTATCCACAGGGAATATCACAGGTTCCTTTAAATGCTGTTTGTGTTGGAATCCACAGTCTCCATATGTTGTACATTTCTCCTCTAATTCCATCATAATCCCACCCAGATGTTACCAGATCATCTATAAGCTGTGGACTACATAGTAAATCTAGCTACCAATACATCTTTTGTGTAGTAAAAAGAGAATAATTAGAACACATGCAAACACATATGAACAACCACAGATAAAAGCATTATTTGTCAGTTATACTGCATATCAAAATACCTTAGCTGGTATTATTTTTCCCAAGGCATAGTATAGTCTTTGGTCTTAGTCCAGAATTCCAGTTGGCCAGACCTCTTAGTCCAATGGTATGAGATGAACACTTGGTCATCAGGAATCCAAGGCCTATGTGGTCTTGCCTGTGAATGTAGTGGTAGACTGCTATTAATTTTCATCACTGATAATGATTATATAAGAGCCTCCAAAGGGGATTCAGTAAGTCCCAAATTTGCCAGGTACCAAGATTCATTTCTAATATTTCTGCATAGCACCATAGCACTTTTTAAAAAACCTGTTTCTGTGAAATTAACGAGTTTTGAGATGGCTAATATGAAGTTTCAATTTCCAGCTTACTGAAATATTTGTCTTTTCCCAGGGTTGAATTATTTTTCTTTTGGCTTTTATCACTATAGAAAACCAGAAAACAAAGATTTTGAGTTATTCTTTTAAGAATGATCATGAGGGGCACCTGGGTGGGTTAGTCGGTTAAGCATCTGACTCTTGATTTCTGCTCAGCTCACGATCTCACACTTCATGCGATCGAGCTCTGCATCAGGCTCAGTGCTGACAGTGCAGAACCTGCTTGGGATTCTCTCTCTTCCTCTCTCCTTGCTGCTTCCCTGCTTGCGTGTATGCTCTTCCTCAAAATAAGTAAATATACTTAAAAAAATAAGAATAATCATGAGATTCAAGTGGACAGCTCCAAACCACGGTCTCAGGTTTCATGTTGTTACCATGTAACACCAAATATTAGATGGTGTTTCAGAGATCAGATCACAAGTTGGAAGACAAGCTCATCTGGGAAGAAGTGCTCATCTACTCAGTAAGTAATCCCCCAACAGTTTTTGTTGTGTTTTGTTTTAAATTTTATGTTTTATAATGATAGTACCTGTGTATGATAGGCTACATGATTAGTGAATCCCATTTAGATCAAGCCACTTTACATCTGGAGCAAATACTGTTGTTTGCCAATGCCAATGCTCATTTTCCTATCTCACTTTCTCAAAAGAATTCCATGTTTGTGCAACTACCTGCCCCTTAAGGAAGATTACACTATTACAAGTTCTTTAAGCATGGTAATTTGATTACACTTGCTAGTGATTGGTTTAGGGGTGAACATACGACCTAATAGGTAGCTCTGTTGAGCAGCTTCTGACGAAAAATAAAATTCCCTTAGTCTTAAAAAAAAAAAAAGATAAGAAACAGATGAGGTTTCCTTCTGCTAGATGTTATTTTCTCGTCATTTGATATATGTAACTTCAGCAGGCCTTTGAAATTTAAAGGGAGGTAGCTGGCTTCCCTTAGAAGAAAATGCCAAAGTTGTGCCAGCAGACCTAGAGGACAAGTACACTGCCCTACTGGGGATGTGCCCAAAATGTGGGCAAACACAGAGGAAGAAATAACTAACTTTCCCTCGGGGAGCTGTAAAATTTTCAAGAAAAGGTGGTTTTTAAAAAAAAAAGGATTCATAGATAAATAGTAGTTCATCAAGAGCAAGTATGGCAGAAAGAGGTGATCAAGGTAGAATAAATAGAATATGCAGAGGCACAAGGCATGTCAGTAGAGGGAAACTTTCCATAGGTTATTCAGGGGAGATAGTCAGGAAATGAAGCTAGAAAAAGTTGATCACGGCCGGATAGTGGGGGTCATTTTCCAAGTTGCCTTAAAGAGTATGAAATTCAAATGCAACTGATAAGAAACAGCTAAAAGTGCTTAAAGATTACCCATTCACGTTCACTTTTGGAAAGTTTTTTGGGAGGATGGATAGAAAAGTGTAGATTTATGTAGCACGGAAAACCATCAGCAGGCAAAGTAGTAAAACAGGTGAGAGACATGACAGAGCTAATAAAAGACATTGGTTTCACTTAATTGACTGACCCTTTCCTTTCAGGGAACTTCACACCCTACATTTGAAACCTGGCTTCATTTCGCCAATTTCCAAGGCAAGTCTTTTCATAAAATGTGCACAAGTATTTTATGTTTTCAACCTAGCACCACTAACAACTCTAATTTTGATGTCCTTTCCCCAGTCTTAAAGAACAGCATCAATTTTCTTTATGTTGTTTTCCCTCTTTCCTAAATTACATGGAAAACTTCTGCCAAAGGCATAAAATCATCATTAGAAAAAAATCCAGTCGGCCCATCTGTTGTAGAAGTGCCACCTTCCCTACAGACTGCTAACACATTTTTCTCCCTCACTAGCAGTCAATGTTGCTTCTAAATTCCCCCAATAGAGTCTTTGAGATAATCTCAAATTCTTCCCCAACCTTTGTGGTCTCACTCTTTAAAACATGAATGAGATTTAGGGCTGGTAGATGGAAAGGACATCTCATCACATCAATATTTCTTTCAAATTTGGCATAACTTAGTCTCTTAGATTCTCAAAATATACATCCTGTCTTCTTTATCCTGAGCCTTGCATGAAATTCACTCTCCACATAGGCTGATCCAGTGGGTGTTGATGACAGTGCCTATATGAGTCTCAGGCAAGAGGAACCCTGAGCCTGGACCCTGGTGTTAGAGAATACCTTTCTGACCCTCCTCTCTCCTGTGCCTCCATTCAGTGGGAGGCACCCATGAAGCTGTGCAGATGAAGCTTCACTTAGACCCCGTATTCCTCTTCTAGACCATGCTGTATGTATCTGGGACCTTGGAGTCCTTTGCTAAATCAGTCCCAAGCTCACTTCTAAGGGCTGTGCAAGTGTTCTTCCCAAGTCTTACCTCTGAGGAAGTAGCCCATGTACTCATTCCTAGGGTCAAGGGAAAGCTACAAGGAAATTCTTTACAACCAGTGTAGATGGAGTTTGATGTGCAGTCTCAACTGATCACATGTGTGTATACTTGCATTACTGGACAGAGCCAGTGATAGGAAGGGAAAAGGATGGTCGCCTCTCCCCAAATTGCCATGTTTCTGGTCCAGGACATTGAAGAGTCAAAGAATTCTAAATTCAAAAGTGCCCTTCCAGGTTGTAATGAAAGTATGTATTTTAAAGTAGGAAGTTCAAATATAATTTAATGATTTGTTGACTTGACTTTTTGGAATTTAAATATTTAAACATATGTTATGTGGATCTCCATTTGTACTGTTGCCCCAGGAACTGCACACATTAGGAAGAACAGATTATGAGGTATGAGTTGATGGATCCTCGCTAGCTTCCTTGTTTGAAAATATTCCTCTACATCCAGTTTCTGTGACTTAAATCCAACCATCATTGTTCCTTTTTCAAATGCAAGTTCACTTGAGGGGATCACTTCTGTGGGCTTGGCGTTTCCAAATTCTCTCCAGATGGTAGGTTTGAAGAACAAATTTTAGTAAGTGGAAGATGGAAATGCTGTGGATATAGACAACAACCATGTGGGTCTGAGATAAACTTGGGGAAACTATAAAGGAAGAGTTGATCAAGGGAACACACAGAGTGACCATGCACAGTTTAGTGAGCTTCCTAAAGGGCTGGTTCCCACAGGCTTGTGAAGTTCAACTCCATCAGATCGCCATTCCCAGCCACTGAGTTTCACGTGCACTTTGTCATATTCTGCTGTGGCTTGGTCAGGAGCTAGTGCTTTTCTTGGATTCATGGCAAGGTAAAGCAGATGGGTCAAGGAGTGCTGCACTCAGGGCCATCTCTGATCCTTGCAGGTGTCATGGCCTTAGAAATATAACTCTGCCTCCATCTCCTTTTCTCCTATGATGGAGATAACATTTCCTGACAAGCCTCACTCAGAAAGTATTTTCTGATTGGTTTGACCTGTTTTTTGTTTGTTTGATTTCTTTTGTTTTTGTGAAACTTAGATAATAATGAATCTAAAGAGTTCTATAAAAGAAAATGCATTGTATACAAATAGACTGTTAACCTTATTTTGTGCCTGGTTTTGCCTTGCTTTCCTTATTATTGTAGAGTTTGTGTGTATGAGTGTGTGTGTGCGTATGTGTTTCTTTCGTGTATGTGCAGATGAAGTAACTTTGGATTTCTAATCCCACTAAAGACGGAATGCAACAGGAGCACTACAAACCAATGGGTTCAAGTTACAGTAACTGCTGTGGTTTGACTCAAGGAGGGACAACTTGGGCCACCTACTTCCACCATTCCTAAGTGGATAGTGCACAGGAACAGAATTAAAAGAGTTCATCAAAAGCCAATTCCCTAATCCTACTTCCCTGACAAGCTGGAGGTTAGATAGAGCCCTAAGGCAATGGATGGTTTCAGGGCCAGAGAAAATTTGGGGGGTGGGATGTCACTTTGAGATGGTTGGAAGATAAGGGGTGTTACCATAAGGTGCTTTGTAAGGCTCTGCTTTGTCTAATTAAAAATGATTCTAAAATCAGATAATTTTCCAAATACTGCTTATAATAAACATCACAGTTGAGTGCTTATTCTGTACATAATAGGTAGCACATATTGAGCACTTAGCATGTGCCAGGCATGTATTAAACAAAACATCATCCTCTTTTGGCTTCATAACAATACTAGGAGTTAGGTAAAATTTCTATGCTTATATATTAGTAAGGATCAGGCAAGAAAACAGATCCCATGAAAGAATGATTTTAATGTGGAAGGAGGAAATGCATTTAGAGGTAATGCCTAAATGAGGACTAAGTAGCTGGGGATGCTGTTTGGAAAGATGTCAGCAAAGCAAACTGCCAGAGCCAAAGCGTGCTATTTCGATTCTAACCAAGAGTCATATTTGCAAGTGAAAAAACAGCAGCAACAGAAACAACAAAACATTGAACATCTATATGTGCCAAGACAAAGCCAACAATCTTTATATGAGGTCAAAATATAAAATAAACACAATTTAAGCTTCTGGTATGAAAGGCAGATGTTCAAACACATATTGTAATAAGGTGTAGTAAGTGCCTAATAGTGAGATGTGCAAGGAAGGGGCTGAGTAACGGGGCTGGAGATGGCTTCATAGGAGAGGTGATAATGGATCTGGATTTTGAGGGGTACATAGGATAATAGTCACACATCATAGAAAGGTAGTCACAGAAATTATTTGTGGCATAAGCTACATTTAAAAGAAGATTTGGGGCGCCCGGGTGGCTCAGTCGTTTAAGTGTCCGACTCTTGATTTCGGCTGAGGTTCGTGAGTTTGAGTCCAGCATTGGGCTCTGTGCCAAGCCTGTTTGGGATCCTCTCTCTTTCTCTTTTCTGCCCCTCTAATGCACACGTGTGCTCTCTCTCTTTCTCTCTTTCTCTCTCTCTCCCTCAAAAATAAATACATGAGCTTAAAAAAAAAAGAAAATGATTAGGGGTGCCTGACTAACTCAGTAGGTGGAGTGTGTGACTCTTGATCTTAGTTTTCTGAGTTCAGGCCCCACATTGGGTGTAGAGATTACTTAAAAATAAAACTGTTTTTTAAAAAAGAAAATGATTAGACAAAAATTACCTCATTCTTACGTATCTTATTGGCAAAATTACTTTTTAATAAAATAAGATGTTTATTCTTCATTCTATCAGCTATAGTATTTTATGAGTCAAAGACTGTTAAAATTATAAAAAGAACATATGAAACAGAAGGTTGTTTTTGATTTCCTCCAACTACTCCTTTAAATATCCTTTTCTTCATTCTTCAGCCCCTCTTCCCTTAGAATATACAACACCACGTAAGATGATGTCATTCCCAGATGAATACATCTCAAGCACTGAATAATGTTCACTATTTCTGCTCAGGTGACATCTCTGATATCAGAACAAGTGGTGGGAAAAAATTGGGGTGCTGCTTGTCACCATTCAGATCTTAAGAGTCAGGGAAGCTATACACACCCTGGAAGGATAAATGAAGTCAAAAGAGCATGAGAAAACAGGAAGTTGAGAAGTCCTGTAACAGGAAGCTGTAAAGTGCTACCCAAACTGATGAACAGAGAAATCAAGCAGAGACAGAAGCAGAAATGCTGCTCTTGACTTTAATATAAATCATTTGGTTCAGGGCTTTGTTGGTATTTCAGTCTCTCGTGTACGTGCTATGCTGGGGAACCTCTGGTAGCATCTGGTTAGAAAGGTGCAGTTGTCAGTGCATTTCGACTCTTTGGAAATGTGAAGTGATGAAATATCAAAGTCAATATTTTTGCCAATCTTCCCTGCCCTTTGCAATCTCACAACTCTCCAGGGGCCTGAAATCTGCCGGTCCTGGAGCGGATCCATGTGTGACTGCCAACAAAGCCTCTCAGAGGAGAGGCTGGGTGTTTGATTCCACGTTGGGCAGAAAAACATGCTCCCCTGTGTTCTCTCCAGTAAGTGGAGGAAACTCCAAAGGCAGGCGCAAAAGGTTCTACAGGAACGAAGCAAAAGGTTCCATCCTGATTGTATTTTCTTATTTATTTTGTTTTTCCTTCTCTACTTTTATTTTCCTTTATGAGAAAACTGAATGTAAAATGAATGTTTTGAAGAAAATGATAAAAGAATTATTTAGTGCTTGAAGCATTGTTGCAGAGGAAATTCTGCAATATTCAGTGGAGTGAAATTTGCCCCCGCTGACATCACTTTTAGTAGAATTTTGATCCTTTCACTTTACTCTAAGTTTTCTACTAAAACTTGGTTATCCTACTGTGATCTTTGACCAGATACGGTCTCAGGAAATTTTCAATTCTCTCTTACTGGTTCAATTCTCTCTTACAATTCTTTCTACTGTTTTTGCTTTCCCCTCCATGTCTACTTTTGTTCTCTATATTTGAAATATTAACCATTCCTAAAAGTGCCAGGGTCCTTACTGTTTTCTGCACTCTGAGTTCCTTTTATGAACTGGAAGGAGGTTGGATCTGTAATGTAGAACTCTGGTTGTCTGTGATCATGGAGGTTGATTTTGAGTCTAGATCTGAAAATGATGAATAAACTGCATATTGTCACTCAGGAGTTGTGCTAAGTATACATGTTCTGAGGACAAATCCTTCAGATTCTGGTCCTGTATGTGTATTTGGGAGTTCAGGAATCTGATTTCTAACATGTACCCTACATGATTCTGATATAGGTGATGCATACATCAAGAATGCTTCAAATTCCTTAGTAAGTGACCCAAGGTCCTTTACAATTGACTGTTGAATGCAAGGCTAGTTCTCAAAATTTCAAACTGTGCCAAAGGGGTTCAGACCAATTTCCCACCCTCTTTTGCTCCCTATGCTTTCCTTACTTTCCTCAAGTTATTTTATTATATCACTTGGTATGGTGTTTGGATATTTTAGTGTAGACATTCTTTAGAATCAGAAACCCTATCTTCTCCATCATGACTTAGCTTCATAACCTTATGGAAGCCAGTTTACATTTCTATTCTGCAGCTTCCTTGTGTAACGTGGAGATACTTTAGGTCACCACATGAATTTAGGGCCCACTTCATGGAAGCAACCTCTGCAGTCACACATGACCTCCCACTTAGAAGGGCTCATACCTTGTTTAATGCTTGTGTTTTGCAGCCTTAAAGTTCATAGTGATATTTGAACAAGGAGTCTTGCATTTTAATTTTGCACTGAGCCTTGCATATAAGTGTAGCTGATACTGTATATATTGAATGAGATAATTAGGTAATGTTGAAATAATTTCTACACATCCTTAGTTGTTCTTATCATTCTTGCATGTCTCCATATTCTGACTTGGATCTTGTTAGGTGGAACCAGCCCTTATTTGAGAATGTCACTTTATGGATGTTCAGAGAAGGATAATGCTGAATGATTATGAATATTCACACTCAGAGCTTTCCAATATTAACCCGAGTCAGTTCTGCCTCCTCTGAGGTGACTAAACACATTTATCTGTGGTTCAAGTTCTCTAGGATCCAGAGTCAATGCGGTTGTCTAGTCCCTGCCTTCAGGATGGTTTTCTTGTACTCATCATTAGACTGATAATTACTTATATCTGCTTTGTGATTTCAAGAACTTTTTTATTCCCTGGGACTCCTAAAGTCAAAATAACTCTAAACTCCTCAACTCAAATTATCAAATATGGGATTATACAAATAAAGAAGGAAATTAAAAAAATTAATTTCCAAGTTCCTCTTTTAAAGATTGATTATCAGAGTTTATAGTATCACCCAGTACTTCCTGTGGTCTAAATAAAGTTGAACTTGAAACCATATATTGCTATTAATTTACTGGACATAGGCAGGATAGAGGAATGCATTCCACAACACTAGGAGATCCTATCAAATAGACTTAAAAAAGATGTAACACCCAATACAATTATTGACGTACTTTGCGTGTTGATTCAAGCAAACTATTAAGACAATGTGATTGATATAAAGCTAGACATATAAATCAACAGGTCAGAATTAAAAGTCCAGAGTTGGGTCAACCCATGTAGGAGCAAATTATTTTTGACATAGCTGACAGAGTAATGCAATAGGTAAATGAAAGCTTTATTCAACAAATTGTGCTGGAACAGTTGGGTTACCCATAAGGAAGAAACTAAATCTTGACCCTTACCTCACAGGACATTAAAAATTTAACTTAAAATGGATGAGAGGTCTAAATGTAGAAGTTAAAACTCTAAATTTCCTCATATGAAACATAAGAGAAAATCATTGCAATCATTGGATAAGCAAAGATTTCTTAGGATGCAAAAACCATGAACCATAAAAGAAAAAGTGAATAAATCGGACTTCATACAAATTAAAGACTTCTATTTTTTGAAAAACCCAATTATTAAAATGAAAGAAAAAGCTATAAAATTGTGTCAGTTACATTTTTCTAACCTCCAAAAAAAGAAGACAAACCCTTAAAATATTGTGCAGGATATGTGAATAGATACTTCAGAAGAGGTGTTGTGAATAACCAACAAGCACGGTAATCTCATCATTACAAATCAAATCAGAGAAATACAAATTAAACCATAATGAGATACCACTACACAAGCACTAGAATTACTAAAATTAAAAAGACTGCCTATATGATGGTCAGGGTGTGCAGCAAATGAACTTTTATATTGTTGGTGGGAATTTAAGAAGGCACAAGCACTAAGGAAAACTGGCAATTTTTCATAAATTTAAAATACACACTTGACATGTAACTCAGTATGAGGTATCTACCTGAGACAAATAAAAACATCTCCAAAGACTTGTTCTCAAATTTTCCTGGTAGTTTTATTTGTAATAAGCCTCCAACCTAAACGTCCATCCGTAGGTAAACACATAAACAAAATGTTGTACCTCCACATAATGGAATATAGCAATGACACAGCAAACCACTAATACATAAAACAACATGGCTGTATCTTAAAAATAGCATGATGAGTTAAAGAAGTCAGGTATGAAAATGTATATGCTATGTATATGTTTACATTTATATGAATTTTTAGAAAATGAAAATTGAGTGCAAGTAGATCTGTATTTGCCCGGTGCAGGGCGTGAAGGGGGAGGAGTGAATGAGTTTCAAGGTGCCTGGGAATACTTGGGAGTGTTTGGAAATGTTCTATAAATTAATTGTATTGGTAGTTAAATATGTGTGTATAGTTTTTAAAAGTTACCAAAATGTACACTTAACATGGATTTTATTGTGTCTACATTTTACCTCAAATAAGTTAAATTGGATTTCCTGTGATAGAGAAGTAGTATTCAAACTGATTGAGTTGATTGACTATAAGTCCAAGTCAATTTTTTTAAATGTTTATTTTTGAGAGAGACAGAGAGGGAGAGAAAGAGAGAACAAGTCAGGGAGGGGCAGAGAGAGAGGGAGACAGAGGATCCGAAGCAGACTCCATGCCCGATGCGGGACTCGAACTCATGATACCGTGATATCATGACCTGAGTTGAAGTTGGACGCTTAACTGACTGAGCCACACAGATGCCCCTTTTTGTTCTTTTATATAAAGCATACACTGTGTCGATTCAATCTTCTACTTAGGGATGACTGTACCATACTGGCCTTAAGGAAAGTTTAAAACTATTTATGAATTTAGTCAAGAACAAACAGTTTAATGAGACTTAAGGCTAGGGAATAGTACAATAAATTTGTCATTGAAATTCAGGTGTGTGTGTGTGTGTGTGTGTGTGTGTGCGCGCGCGCACGCATATGTGTCTGTGTGTTTTCTAGTCATATCAGGAATTGGGTAATGGGAGGGGGCTTAGGCAAATTACAGACTGGAAATGGGCTAGTGCTAGAGAAAGAAAACCACAAAAAAAGATGGAAGTATCCTGCACCAATTGAAGATTAATTTGGATTAAAGAGGGCAATTTGAAGAGCCTAATTTCATCCATTCTATAGCCATTTGCATTGTATTATTAATGTTCTAACTAATGAAATCAATCCCTGGGTGTTATTTGACTTGGTAAATGAAAAGTCTGATTGGAGTGGGGGTAATTTTGTAACTGTAGTTTTTGGTGGAGAATGCAGATATGAATGGAATGATACATGCTATGGAACTCGGAATTTCTTGTTGAGTGAAGGTAAAAAAATATGTTATAGACAGTAGTAGAAGAAGATAGATTATCAGGTTACTGGTGTTCAATTTTGCCTACTAATAACTTTACATACATACTCATACATTTCCATTTAATTGATCTCTAACTAATATTTCTCAAAATGCTCTCTGTATTGCACCTGCAGAGAATCACATGTGAAGTAAAACTATTATGATTCCAGACAGTCCCTAAAGCATATTGTGCTGAAACCTCTGTGAGTTTTCTGGCTGAAAGTCAACAAGCCCCAGTAACTGATTGGTGGGTACCCGAAAGTTTGGAAAACCCTGGTTAAGACTGCAACATTTAAACACTGAGGGTATTTTGTAAAGTTCTGCAGCCCATAAGTCAAATCCTAGTTTTGGTCTTTTAATTCATACAATTTCCTGTAAAAAGAAGTGTGAAAAAAAGATAAAGGAACCCCAGGAAGAATACCTGAGGAGTCTACATGGCAAAAGAATGACGTTATAATTGTTTAATCTTGAGGCATGAAATGACCTCAGGAAAGGGTAACTGAGAGTAGTATGGTTCCTGAAGCTGCAAAACAATGTGAATGGGGAACTAGGAATACAAATATCACAAAAATATAATATAACATAATACTTACAAATAGAAGATAATATATAATACGGTAAAAGTATAATATATATACAAATATAAAATATAATGTATGTATTTTAAATACAATACATAAATGCTCATTAAAATAAAAAAATAGGGGTGTCTGGGTGAATCAGTTGGTTGAGTCTGTGCCTCTTGATTTTGGCTCAGGTAATGACCTTGAGTTCTTGAGATTGAGCCCAGCATTAGAATCTGTGCTGATAGTGTGGAGCCTGCTTGAGATTGTCTCCCTCTTTCTCCCTCTCTCTCCCTCCCCCTTTCTCTCTTTGCCCCTTTCCTGCTCTTGCTCTCTCTCAAAATAAATAAACATGAAAAAAATTAAAGATTAAAAATAAAACTCATCCAACAATTCCTTCATGAGCAGCACTACTCGTTAATTCATTCCTTGTTTCAGCCATTCTTTGTTATATATTCACTGTCTACTCTAAGGCACTACTGACACTCTAAGATTAGTACTGTGAGAAGTTTTTTAAAAGATGCTATAACCAGTGGAGATTATACTCCATTTGATGAGACCAGACTATTAGACATCTCTTAGAAAGCAATAAAAGTTACATGCAAAGGGCGCCTGGGTGGCGCAGTCGGTTAAGCGTCCGACTTCAGACAGGTCACGATCTCGTGGTCTGTGAGTTCGAGCCCCGCGTCAGGCTCTGGGCTGATGGCTCAGAGCCTGGAGCCTGTTTCCGATTCTGTGTCTCCCTCTCTCTCTCTGCCCCTCCCCCGTTCATGCTCTGTCTCTCTCTGTCCCAAAAATAAATAAACGTTGAAAAAAAAAAGTTACATGCAAAAGTATACTCTACATAAATATTATATAGTTAGAGAAGAGATGAATAGAGGTCAAAATACTTGAAATTTTCATAGAGAAGATAGGATGAGCTGTTCTTTAAGGTTGGGTAGGATTCAAGCCAAGATATGTGTGATGACTATTTCCTAGGAAGGGATGATATAAGCAAGTCATCAAGTGCAGAATACCATACTTCCTCCGTGGGTTTAGAGCAGGAAAGGTAGTGCACATCAAAGGAGCAGCATAATGGGGTTAAAATAGGACATGAAATCAAATTGCCAAAAGTATTATTTTAGTATTATTTTATACATCCCTAACACTGGTGAATAATCAATGATCATTTGCAGAAGGAAGGGTACATCTTAGGGAGGAAATCCTCACATTATCAAGTCTATAGCCAAGTTTAGAAAGATGTGAAATCCATGTGAATAGGAAGAATAAAACAAAACAAAACAAAAAAAAATAAGGAGGGCAAACCAAAGGCACAGAAAGAAACCAAACCTGGAGATGTAGTCAGGTTCTGTAATATAATGTGTCCCAAGGGTCATAGTGAGAAATTTTCACTTATCTGATAAATCAGAAGAGGCCTGGAAGGCCTCATCAGAAACTTAACTCAATAGGCTTGTATTATGGAATGACCAATCTTGCCACAGCATGGAAGGTAAAACAGAAAGGCCCAAGTGGAGGTAGCTGGGCCAATTAGAAAAGTAATATGGCACCCTAATTCCTATCAGAAAGGGTAACAATTTCTCTAGGGGGAGTGAACAGAAAGGAGAAGGTGTGGGGTCGGAAAGGAATAATGGGAGACAGCAGCAGAAATGAGTAGGGTTTGCTATCATCCACCTCCATTCCACGCAGGAGGCTCTCATGCAATCCTCATTCCTCCCTCTTTCGATAGCAGAATACACACATATAAATACAGAGATGTTTTCCTTTGTTTCTTAATCAATTCCCTACTGCCCATGTGTATGTTTAAGTGTGTGTGTGTGTGTGTGTGTGTGTGTGTGGTGTGTGTGTGTGTGTGTGTATGAGAGAGAGAGACAGACAGAGATAGAGAGACATTCAATGGGAGTGCGGATGCCTGCTCCAAACACAGGAGTGTTTGTCTTGGACTGGTGTAACATCTTGTTGGCTAAACAGAGATACCTGTCATCCTTCATTAATAAAAATTAACTGCAAATCTCCTTGCTTCCCACAGGAGGGCCTTTTAAACATTCCATTGGGGGCTTGCAGAGGACATCTGGCTGCTAGTCAATCAAGAGGCAGCAAAAACTGGCAGCAGAATCAATGAGATTTTTTAAAATATATATATACATTTATATACTTTTATTCTATCTGCCAGTCCTGGGCAGCTCTCATCTGAATTTGTTTCTATGGCCTCTCTACAGACAGTTTCTTTTGCCACCCTCCCATCACTACCCCCTTATTCTTCCCTCACCACCCCTACACCCCCACCCCCTGCTGCCCTCCTAGTGCTGGAGATCTGTGCAATATCATTTTCCGCATAATGAAATCTGGAGTGACATTAATATAAGTGTAATTTTATAGAAGGGAATGGGCCTGGCTGATAGTTTCTACCTGCTGTGTTTTGATGATAGACATCGGGATGTCACCATCTGTGTAATGAAATTTCACCTCCGTAATGGTTCAGATTATCAAACGTTCTTCCAAGCTGGCTCTGGGAATCTATTTATTTATTTATTTACGTATTTATTTTTCTATGAACGGCACTGTAGGCCTGTTTATCATAGAAGGTATGGGTGAAGAGAGTTTTAAGTGCATTAAGCAAAGTAAAGGCGAAGTGAATCAAAACATTTGCTATTGCCCTATAGATACATTGATCATAAGGTGAAGTTAATATTTCCATCCTGGACAGAAGTTTCTCTTCTATATAAACTCCCATAGCTCTCTAAGTGGAACATATCAAATTGATGGGTTAATATCATGTGAGTGTAAAATTAAGATAAGAAAAATGCATTGAGTGTTTATTACATAGATGTATATACTTTATATCATTTGATTTCCAAACAGGGTTGTCTGGATGCAGTGAGTTAGCAGGTCTAAAGCTCCAGTAGGCAAATGCAAGGCAAAATGTATAATATTCACCAAAAGGTAGATGCTAGTATCCTTTTAAGCAAAAGGTGTGGCTTAGGGAGGATAATTAATGTTTCAAGATGACCCAGGGATGAAACATGTTTTATCTCAGTTCTATCTGCTTCACAAATGCATGCCCTTTTCATCCAAGTTGCTTCCCAGGCACTGAAACCAAATTGGGGCAGGTGAGTTGGATTCAGTAGAGAGAATCTCAGCCTCGTCCAACTACCCCAATATGGCTCAATATATTCAAGTTGTGATATTGACTATCTGTGTCTTGAGTTGCCAGCATTGACCTAGAATTCACTTGTTTTCTATTTTCCTAATGTCTCGCTGAGACAATGTCATCAAGAAGATAAAGAAGATAGGAGAGAGAATAAATATCGATATGTAATCACATCAGATAGATTGCAAACTGCTTATTCCATTATATTATAAATCCATTTTTATATGAATACTTAAAACTACATTTCAGATTATATCCAGAAGCCTAGTACACATTTTTGATAATCAATTGCTGAATATTTATGGCTGATTATATCTTCTACCCTCTTTTTTTAAATGAAAAATGCTAGTAATATTTTTTCATGATTATTTAGTGTTTTACTCTTCATTTCTAACCAAAAAAACCTCAAAGATTCAAAACTCTGTCCCTTTTTCAATTGGTGTGGATTCTTTGACTTTGAGGTGAAGTACAAGTGATAATAAGAATAACTACTCAAAATGTTAAATTATTTACCTCTGTTGAAAATATGTTATAGATTTTACTCACTTGCAATTCTCAATGAATTTTGGGTAGGAAAGAAAGGGATAGAGTTCATATTGTTTTCCAGTAAAATTCAAAGCCTCTTTACTTGTGTCATAGCCTGTAGCAGTGTGGAACCCATATGAAATTATGTATCAAGTCCTGGAAAAAGCCCGAGAATTGTGGATCTGCTCTAGTAAGTGCAACCAGTTTTTGAACCCCTCTTCAAGAATGTCAGATTTTTTCGTCCCCTCTCTCTCATCCTCTCTGCATAGTTTCTCTTTTTGTACAGACTTGCTTTATATCCCACCCTGTGTACTTGTTGGAGACGCCCAATTTTATTGAACACCCTCCAAAGTGAGGACTTTTACCCATCCTTATGTGTACTGTGATGCCTAGCACAGTGAACTGAACAATCAGGGACTGTGTTTACACACATATTCAACACCCTCTTTTAACCAATATTAAAGCTAACAGAAGTACCTTCGTTTACATATTTTGGAGCATAATCCTACTAGAACTCAGATTTTCTGCCTCCTATCTCCTAAGTGTTCATATTGCTTTATGTCATTCCTGGTTCTCAGATTCTCCTGTATAGAGAGCCTTGAGCCTATCTTCATTACCTCAGTCAGGAGTCTGTGGATGGAGCTTGCAGAATATCATACTTGATAACCATTTTATGGTCAAGGAAGAATCAAAACACTTAATACCTGGACAGATGGCCTTAGAGTCACTGGAGTGTGAAACCAGCAATGTTTTGTTGGTGGTGAGCACATGCTTATTCACTTTGGAATAAACAAACCCAGTGGTATAGGTTTGTTTATCAATAGGGGGTAAAGATAGAGGTGGGGGACAAGTTTATTTTG
Source organism: Felis catus (assembly GCF_018350175.1). NCBI lineage: Eukaryota > Metazoa > Chordata > Mammalia > Carnivora > Felidae > Felis > Felis catus. The sequence continues at coordinate 60,818,911 of NC_058379.1, read as the reverse complement.
TTGACACCTTCCATCTGGGTCTTGGACAAAAACCCCTGCTAACTGAAGATTGTAATATTTTCCTTAAAAATATGCTTTTTCATGGTCCTGAAATCTTTGCATGGACCAGAGACCAGAACTTAGAGTAGTGACACTGAGTTAACAAGGGCTCTCTAATGATTTTTGTCTGTATCTAGGTGTATACCTATAGCCTCCCAAATCTCAAATTATACTTTACAATATTCCATTTCATCTCCTCTTCAGGTCAAATCTAACTCATCTAGTTTTATCTAACAATTAAATAAGAAATAATATGCATTTGATTGTAATTTATATCAAGAGAGATAGAATTATCTTACTCAAGACTTACTGGCAGAAGCCCAAATTTTACCTACAATTCTTTGTCTTAGTTTCCATTCTTTGTCTTAGGTTATTCGGAATCCTTCTCATTTCCCTTTTGGGAAGATATTTTCCAAGACTCATCAAGAGAAATTATTCACCAATAATTTACCATAAAAATTAAGGCTGTTATATTTACTGAGTTTTCAATCCTTGAAATTCAAGTTCAAATACTCATATGTACACACACATACATGCACACACACTGCATATGCATACATCCCATGGAGTCTATTCTTCATTTTTTCTGGTTGCTTTTTGTTAAGTCATCTTTCATTACTTTAAACTTCTCTACTTGCATTAACATTTGCTCTCTCTTTACATTTTAGAAGTGGAAATATGAACAGTTCAGATTTAGTCTACTTTCCTCATATAACATTAGCAAGAGAATTCCAGGTAAGGATTGAGCTTCAATAAACTGGGGCTCTGGGTCTATAAACTAAGGTTAGGAAACTTTCCATTGCTAGAGGTTATAAACAGGCATGAGCAAAGAGTCAAGGTAACTCAGGAGAAACAGGAAAAGAGCAAATGGCCATTAACTATGTGAGCAGATGGGTTTCTAAGGAGCAAGAGATTGTTGTGTTTCAGAATAAGCAAAAAGTCAGTAATCAAAGCCCTATCCTGTGATAATGAAAGGGGGGTAAAGGGGTCATAGCAGGGTACATCATTAACTTGTCGTAAAGTTAGAAATAAGGGATGACTGTCACATGTCTGAAATCACTGGGAGTTTCTGAGTTCATGAAACTGTTTTAGCTTTAAGAATAATCTAGTCACTTTTCAGGGTGCCTGGGTGGTTCGGCTGGTTAAACGTCTGACCCTTGATTTCAGCTCAGGTCATCATTTCATGGTTCATGGGTTCAAGCCTCACATCGAACTGACATTGTGGAGCCTGGTTGGGATACTCTCTCTCTCTCTCTCTCTCTGCCCCTCTCCCGCTCACCTTCTCCCTCTCTCTCTCTCAAAATAAATAGAGAAACATTAAAAAAAAAGAATAGTCACTTTTCCTACTGCTCTGTATCTACAATTCAGGCAGAAGAATGCAGTCAGTCTCAATAAACAAAGAATAAAGGAGAACTTCCTTAACTTGATAAAGATTTTCTTTAAAAAATCTATATCTAACATTATACTAAACTGTAAGGAACTCAAAGCTTCCCCACTAAGATTAGGAACAAGGTAAAGAAGTCCCTTCTCACCACCCCTTTTCATACTGGAAGTACTAGCTAATTCAATAAGACAAGAAAAGGAAATAACATGTATATAAATTAGGAGGGAAGAAATAAAACTATCTTTGTTCACAGATAACATGACCATATATGTAGAAAAACTAAGAGAAACACCACTACCACCACCAACAACAACTCCTGGAACTAATAAGCAATTATAACAAGACTGCAGGCTACAAGGTTTATATACAACAGTTAATCACTTTCCTATTTATCTGCAATTAACAAATGGAATGTGAAATTAAAGATACAATATCATTTACATTAGCACCACCAAAATCAAATACTAACGTATAATTCTAATAAAATATGTACAAACTCTATTTAAAGAAAACTATAAAACTCTTATGAACAAAAGTAAAGAAGAATTAAATAAGTGGAGAGATATTTCATGCTCCTAGATGGGAAGACTCAGTATTGCCAACATGTCAATTCTTCCCAACTTGATCAATAGATTGAATGCAATTCTAATTCAGATTTGAGGATGTTATTTTGTGGACATTGACAACCAATTCTAAAGTTTATAGGGGGAAGCAAAAGACCCACAAAAACCAACAGATTATTGAGGAAGAAGAGTCAAATTACAGGACAGACATGACCTGACTTTGGTACTTACTATAAAGTTACAGTAATCAAGACAGTGTGGTAGTAGTTATGGAATATATATGTAGATCAATGTAGATCAATGGATCACACCGAGGGCAAACGCCATGAACAGGGTTCCCCTGTGACCCGCCTTCAGAGGCATTGATCTACATATATATTCCATAACTACTACCACACTGTCTTGATTACTCAATCAGAATAGAGAGTCCTGAAATAGATGCACATAAACATAGCCAAATAATTTTTGACCAAAAAAATGCACTCAGGTGCAGTACATCCTTCAGTTCATACCACATTATTGTGTAAAAAATATGCTCTTTGGTGATATTCTCTTATTTTGCAGTGAGAAGCCAGGGACCTAGTTATGACCATAAAGTTGTGACTTCCATATACCTGTGGGTAAAAACAAATTAGAGGGAAAAAATTCTGATTTAACAGGATGAGGAAAAGAGACACGATGATGTATATTACTTGAAATGGAATCCTACTTATTAAAACCTTGATTATAATAAACCTACAGACTTAAAACTTTACATTATCTAGTCTTTATTTTAGGTAACGTGTTTGACATTAGGAATGGGTAGATGGTGTAGGTACCACAGCTGGGGTACTCAGAGCCTCAAGATCTTCTTTCCAAAACTGTTAGAACTGCAGAACTTTTAATAGTTAAATCACCTGGGGGAACCTGAAGGGATTCTCTGTCCACCCAGAATATAGAAAACTAATGGATTAAAAAAAAAAGAAGAAAACTAATGGATTAGATTTACAGGCATTAGCAAACTACAGTCCGTGGAATGTAGCCCATCTCCTGCTTTGGTAAATAAAGTAGTAGTAAGGCCCAGCCACACTCATCTTTTTATGTATTGTCTATGGCTGCTTCTGGGCTACAGTTGCAGAGTGGAATAGTTGAGACATGTGGCCTAAATAATTTTTCCTTGGGCCTTGACAGAAAAAGCTTACTGACATCTAAGTTATTGATATCAGAAAGTGTTCTCTAAGCATACTTTAAATGACTGTACAAAATAAGGACAAATGACAAACAAAGCAAAATAAAAATTATTGTGCATATTGTTTTATAGAACAAGTACCAATGAAAACAATAAGTAATTTTAAAAAATACTAAATTAACCTCGAAGAAGAGAAGAAGTAACACCAAAACCCTTAGTTTCAGGATGCTCCAACATTATAAAATTTGGGAACCATTTGTCCCAGTTTACAAAAGTGAAAGAAAATGCAACTTAGTCAAAGAGAGAGAGAGAGAGAGAGAGAGAGAGAGAGAAATTTTTTAGAGGAGTAAGCAATTGGCAAAATAAAAAAAAATTACCTTGAGAGTGATTAGAAGTATATTCATGAGGAATAGAACACAAATGTTGCACACATTATAGAAAGGAAGAAATAAAACAGGAAATAAGAAAGAAATGTAAATTAGAGATGTTACTCTAGCATATTAAATTGATAATTGTCAAATACTCATTGGATTGTTGGATAGTGAGAAAACAGTTTTAAACAACCACACCCCAAATCCTTCCTCCATAGTAAACAAATAAATTATGAGCAAGAAATAAGTACTTGCCAGAAAGTATTATAGAAAGCACAGGGTATCATATTACCAAAAGGATGGTCATTTGGATGTCCCAGCCTAGAGATGCTCATATAATGAGCAGGTGGCAAGTTTGGGCAAATGGGATTTCCTCTGCTAGTAGTAACACACTGGGGGTACCTGCCCATCAAAAATCTATATTGGGTTTTTAATGAGGGATTTTTCCTTTTCCATCTTCCTTTTCTTATACATTTTTTCCCTTTTAACCCAAGAAAAACTTTCCAGAAGCTGTCTACAAGACATCATTTTCAATCTTATTGGCCAGAATTGTATCATCGTCCTACTTTTAACAAAATCATATAAGTGGATATACTTACATTAGACAAAATAGACTATAAGCCAAAAATTGTAACAAAAGACAAATAAGGTCATTATATAATGATAGAGAGATCAATCTATCAAGAGGATATAATATTTGTAAATATTTATGCACCGAACAAAGGAGTGCATGAGTATATAAAGCAAATATTAACATATCTGAAGGGAGAAATAACAATACAATAGGAGCAGGGGATTTCAATACCCCACTTTCAACAATGGATAGATCATTCAGGCAGAAAATCAATAGGGAAACACTGGATTTCAACCATGTATCAGACCAAATGTATCTAACCAACATACATAGAACATTCTATTGAATAGCAGCAGAATACACGTTCTTTTCAAGTGTACATGGAACAGTTTCCAGACTAGGTCATATGTTAGGCCACAAAACACATCTTCCTAAATTTAAGAAAATTGAAATCATATCAAGCATTTTTTCTGATCTCAATGGTATGAAAGTACCAATTCATTACAAGATGAAAACTGGAAAAGTCACAAGTGTGTGGTGATTAAAGAAAATGCTCCCGAATAATCCATGGGTTAAAGAAGAAGTCAAAAGAAGAATCCAAAAAACATCTTCAGACAAGTGAACTTGGAAATGTAACATGCCAAGACTTATGGGCTGCAGCAAAAATGGTTCTAAAGAGTAGCTTATAGCAATAAATGTTTTCCATTAAGAAAAAAGAGAGTGCAGATAAGCAACCTCACTACATCTTAGGGTCTAGAAAAAGAACAAACTATACCCAAAGTTAGTTGTATCAGAAAAGAAATAAATGATTCAGAGACAAGAAAAAAACAGTAAGAAAGGCTGATGAAACCAAGGGCAGTTTTTTTTAAAAAAGATAAAATAGGGGCGCCTGGGTGGCTCGGTCGGTTAAGCGTCAGACTTCGGCTCAGGTCATGATCTCACGGTCCGTGAGTTCAAGCCCCGAGTCGGGCTCTGTGCTGACAGCTCAGAGCTTGGAGCCTGTTTCAGATTCTGTGTCTCCCTCTCTCTCTGCCCCTCCCCTGTTCATGCTCTGTCTCTCTGTCTCAAAAATAAATAAACGTTAAAAAAATTTAAAAAAAAGATAAAATAGACAAACCCAGAAGAAAGAGGATTCAAATAAATAAAATTATAAATAAAAGAGGAAACATTATAGCTGATACCACACAAATAAAAAGGATCATAAGGAACTATTACAAACAATGTTATATGAACAAATTTGACAATCTACAAAATTAAATTCCTAGAAACATACAACCTACATAGACTGAATCATGAAGAAATAGATCACTGATTAGTAGTAAAGACATTGAATCAGTAATCCAAAAACTCCCCAAAAACGAAAATACAGGACCAGGTGGCCTAACAGGTGAATTCTACCCAACATTTAAAGAAGAATTAATACCAAACTTCTCAAACTCTTTCGAAAAATAGGAGGTGGAATACTTCCAAACTGAGTTTACAATACCTTGATATCCAAGTCAGAAAATGACACTATATGAAAAGAATATTAGAGGCAAATATATGTTAAAGTGTTCAGTAAATGGGAAAACACTACATAAACATTAGCTATTATTATTATCATTATTACTAGCATTGACATAATTGTAAATATAGCTCATATTTTCTCAGTAGTGGGTATACAATAAGACTTATTTGCTATATTGAGCTACCAAATTGTAATTTTTCTAAGCATTTTTAGATGACCTATTTAGCTTTAGTTGCCACTAGATAGAAGGAATAATAATAATAATAATAATAATGATAATAATAATTTTAAGGCTCAAATTTCCTGGAAATATTTTTATATTTGTTGACTTCACATACATTTCAGTGACTTGGGTCTCAATAATGCTAATTATATAACCATATGTGAGGCCCTGAGCTAGTTACTCGGTGTGCTTCCTCTCCCTTAAACCTCATAATTCATTCTGTAGTGTAGATGTGATCACTTTCATTTCACAGAGAAGGAACCTGAGACTTAACGGGGTATTGTAAATGCCCTGTGTCAGAGTTCATAACGGGCAGAGGTAGGGTTTGAGTTTAAAAATGTCTAATTTCAGAGATAGCTCTTGTGCTTTACTGTTTCTTTATACATTATAGGTGTTATATATAAATTTATTTTTTTTTATTTTTTAATGTTTATTTATTCTTGAGAGAGGGAGAGACAGCGCATGAGTGGGGGAGGAGCAGAGCAAGAGAGGGACACAGAATCTGAAGCAGGCTCCAGTCTCCGAGCTGTCAGCAGAGAGCTTGAGGTAGGGCTCAAACCCATGAACCATGAGATCATGACCTGAGCCGGATGTCAGACGCTTAACTGACTGAGTCAGCCAGGTGCCTCTCAATATATATTTTTGAATGAATAAATGAGTGTTTTCTGGACAACCTTCGGTCTAACAACCTTACAAGCTCACAATATTTCAGGAAGGGAAAAGTGTCTGGATTCCTACTCTCCAGATTGTGTATACAATGATTATCTAGCATTCCACCATTATCTCAAATTAACCAGGTCCAAATTGTAACTCATTATCTTCCAAGTAATATTTGCTCCATTTCCTGTGTTCCTCAAGTTACTGAAGAGTATGACTATCCACCCAGTTGCCTGTGTTCAATACTTGAAGTCCTCCGTTTGCCCCATCCCTATTTAGAATCCATTTCTAAATCACGTAAATTCTTCTGCGAGGTATCTCAGATTTGGCTATTGCTTACCTTGGCTCCAACTGTCACTAGCTCTCAGCTGGGCTACTGTAATAGACGCCTAACTGGTTTTACCCACTCACATCCATCTCCCCGCTGCCGCTGGAGCATCTTCTACATGCAGATTTGATTATACCATCTTTCTGCTTTAAACATTAAAAGCCTTCCTGTTGCACTGAGACAGACATCAGCCTGGCCTGTAAGGATCTTCCCCATTTGTCCTTTTCTAATTCACTTCATTGGCCTTATTACTTGCCTTCTCACAATTTCCACCACAGAAATAATTGACTAGCTGCACTTTCACAAAGCTTTCCTCACAGCTTTTGCCTTTACTCGTTCCTCTGCCTGGACAGCCTTTTCCCACATCTGGCCTAACTACTTCCTACAGCAGGACTGAGCTATTCCAGTGCAATCTTCCCACTAGCTTTGCCAATCAGAGCAAAAACTAACCCCATACACTCCTGAATCTAATCCTCATGTGACGCTATCCTACTGCATGGATTGCTCGGTTGTCTCTGTCCCCACTAAGTGAAAGCAGCTTGAAAACATGGGGCAGGTGTTTTTTTTACTTTTATGTTACCAGAATTTAGCATGCTTGGCACAATTCTGATGTCCAGTAAATGGTTTCAAATAGCATAATAAATGAATAAATAACTGGATGAATGGGGAAGAAGGAAGAAGCGAAGGAAGAAAGGAAGGCAGGAAGAAAGAAAGGAAGGCAGGGAGGGAGGAAGCGAGGAAGAGAGAAAGGGAGGAAGGGAGGGAGGGAAAAGTAAGAGTAAAGAAGAAAAATTTATGTCCTTTTGCCCAACAAGAACGTAAAAACCTAATACTGTTGGTTTTGGAGGTATGGGGATGGGATCAGAAGCACATGCTAGTGTAAGATGCAAGTGTATTTTTAGAGAAAATAAATTATAGTGTGTTTCTTGTATAGCAAACTGTAAACCTATCACCTCCTGTCGTAAATCTGACCCTCCGTGGAATAAATCTGTCCTGTAATCTCAGTGTTTTTCATAAGATAGTATTCTATTCTTTAAAAGAGCAAAATGATCTAATCTGCAGTTCCAAAAAAAGGGGGGGGGGGATTATTGAAATTTATAGATTTGGCCATGGCAAAATGGCATTTATGTTTTTCAGAGTTAAAATGAAATAAAATATATAACTTGTTGGGTTTTGCTTTCATGACAAATAGGCACTGACAAATACATACCACATTACCATCCTTGATTGCTCTGATGGAACTCATTTTCATCTTGTGTTCCTCTAATTACATGAAAATTGCATACTTTTTATGCATGACACATTTTGCACAGCTTTCGCAAAAGGTTGTGAAGAGAGGGAAAAAAAAAACATTTATCAGTTTTTTCCCCTTTCACAGAAGCAATTGATCATCTTTCCAGCAATCAATCTTGCTTTATGGGCCTACTTTTCTCCACTATTGTTGTAACCAAGTGGCAACAGAAAGGCACTGTACACAAAAAAATATGGTGGCGGTTTTTAGGTGTTTTTCTCTGCTCTTAATAGATGAGATTTAGGATGCCCTTGCTTTCCAACGAGGGTTCTGAGTTGTTTTCTTTGCTCCTCACTCCCCTTTCCACCTGGATTTGAAGCTTTTCACCTTAGAAAGAGCGATAGGATCCCTGTCTATAAGTCCTGTCCCACTCCTTATTTTTCATTCAAACTACTTTACATTTATAGAGAATATTAAATGTTTTAAAGCACTTTCTTATCAATTTTTTTTCACTTTAGCTTCATAATTAAATGGGATCTATTTAGAGGAGATAATTTTAATCCATATTTTAAAGATGAGGAAATTGAATGATTAGGACTTGTGACTTGCCTAAATTGATGTGATTTATTTGTTTTGAATCTTGAAGTTGACTCAGAAGTCCTGGCTTCCTGTCCCGGCTTTTTTCAGAGGGGTTGGCTTCTCTTTACGGAAGACCTGGAAAAATAATTTTTTTGCTACCTATCCCTAAAACGCATACAAAGAATACATCAATAACAAATACCAGAGCAAATTACAGGCAATCAATTGGCTGTTTCTTTTCCCATTCTTTATGTCTATTCTTTCTGAGAAAGAAGGCATTGGCATTCACGGGAAGCTCAGCGTCATTGTATTTAACTCGAAAGGGATTGTGGAAGGCACATCTCATTCCTTGAAAATAATGACAAATTATGCAATTTTTGTTTTACCCAACTAGATTGAAAACGCCTGGGGAATAGCCAAGCTGCCTGGCAAAGGGAGGCATTTGATGTTCGGGGCTTTGGAGCTGAGGGAGCGGCATTGCTTTTTAAACAGGTGCGGGCTCCTAAAGCTTCGCTCGCTTCCCTTTTTTGGACAGGCACAGCACCTGACCAACTTCGGGAGAACAAAGCCTCCATCTGGACCGAAGGGAAAGGGAGCTGGTCGCCCGTGGAGCAGTAAAGAACAAGGCTCTGCTTCCCTTTGAAGCGCTGGCATTCTTCTTAATCACCTGGCAAAGTCTTAATTTAAAGAGGGACTCTTGGAGAAGGGGGAATCTCAAGTATATTTGACTTTCATATCAAATCTACTTACCTTTCATCAGGTTTATTAAAATTGGTGATGTGTTAATTGTGAACCCTGTTTGTATCTGAATAGGAAGTGCTGCCTTTGGCCCCCCCCCCCCCTGCCTTGCTGTTTTGTCTTAGGATACACTCACATTGCTGCCTTTGCCATGGAGTAATTATTTCCGGGGAGACATACTGTGATGTCAGGCTACTGGGTTACAGTTGTTGCAGGGTAAACACAAGAGGACATTAGATTCTTAGAATGCCTAATTAGAAAGAAAGTAAGTGCATTGCTGGATAGCTGAAAAATACAAGCCTAAGTAGTATTGCATTTTTCACCAGTGGATGCTACATGCATTGGTACATTTTATATCTTTACTCTTAGGAAGTAAACATCATAAAGGAATTCTCTTGCCTTTTTAGAAAGATACTTGTAAGATTCACTTTGGAGGGATATATAAAATCCATAAAGTTATGGTATCGGGAGGAGTATTCAGTTCTACACCACGAGTGTGGAAATTGTCAGTAATTCCAATACATGCGCCTCATCCAAATTCCACCATGGAGTGCATTTTTAAAGAATAGGGGATAAGTGATTTTTTGATTTTATACAGGTATTGGGTTCTGGATGCAGCCATGTGCTGGAGATACAAGAAACATAACACAGTTATTGTCATAAAGAGTTTGTAATCTATATGTGGGAAATGAAATCATCCGGGAACACAAGTACAAACATAGAATTGAACAGCACAAATATCAGTGGGAAATCAGACTAAGAAAGTTTTAGTCAAAGAAATAGGTGACTGGGCTCATGGAATTGCAGTTAGAGATCAACTTTAAAAGTTGTAGAGCTATGAAGAGAGGGATGTGGACGGTGTGTTCTTACTGTCGATGAAGTAAAGAAGAAAATGTGTGTAGGAATAAGCCAGCTGAGTTTCTAGTGAGGACTCTCACCATGTCATAGTAGGAGTTTTCAAATGATCTTTGGAAAAATGAAGGCATCTTTAGTCAGTTATCAGATTTGAAATTAAAGATGAATGTCAACTTTTGATTTTGAGTGGAGTGTGTGTGTGTGTGTGTGTGTGTGTGCATTTTCACTAAACTTGCTCTCTTCTCACATGATGAGGTGGTACCCAACTACAGCTCCTTGGTCCATGACCCATACTCCAAAATTTTCCTCGCTTTTTTCCTTCTCAGCAACCTTTCCTTTCAGGGCCTGTTTCCAGCTGACAGGGTGGGAGAATGATCAACAAAATTAATTTACCCTAGGTTGTATACATATGACTGCAATAACGAATGATGCTTCTCCCACGACTGTTTATATTTGCAAAGGGTGTTCCCAACTCAAAGAAACAATGGGATGTCCCTTCAAGGAGTGGATGACTGAGGAACACTTTTGGGGAATAGGAGGACATCCCAGTGTCCCTCAGTTCTCTCCACATCAGTTGCTGTCTACCTACAGCAATGTATGCTCGGACAGAAAAGAACTTGTGTCTCAGGCCCACAGACATTCACAGGCTTATAAGCAATGGTGTCTGTCACATTGGGTGTTGGGAGTAGAGAGATGGGCGGGGAGGTGTTGCTCACAAAATCCCATTTAGGGAATTATTTATTATTCTAGTTTGTCGTTTATGCTTATAGCATCTGTAATAAATAAACACGCTCCAGAAGAAAGCACAACTTAACAAGGAGTAGATGAGATTGAATGTGACGACTCCAGCCCTGTACGAGAGGCACTGGCCCATTAAATGAAGGCGCACAGCTACTTCTTAATGCTCTCCCTAAGTAATCAATTTCTGAAAATACCAAATAATTTTAAAACAGCCCTGTCTGACCTCACTCTCCAGTGACGTTGGACCAGCCCTTGCTGATTTGCCTACCTGGTTTTTAATCAATCAGATTTGACATTTTTGGTTTTGTTTTGTTTTATTTTGTTTCTTCCCCTTGCCTACACTGGCACCTTTTCTCTTCCCTTGGCAAAATTAAATGGCATCTGCCCTCCCTCAAGGTTAGGGACCCAAAACATAGCTTAATATTTATAGGTTTGGACATCTTTTGAAATAGCAGCAGAGGAATCTAAATGCCATTGCAAGAGGGTAGAACATTCTGATGCTGTACTAGGATTTGATTTCTATCCAGATAAAAAGACCCAGGATGCCCAGAGTCTGAACACAGATGGAACTTGAGGAAGAGAAACTGTCAGCCTGAAATATCTTCTATCAGACTTTCGAACAGAGTATGATTCAAGCAAAAGAGTTAAAAAAAAAAATGTGATTTGAGCCTACTTTCTCTTTTTGACTGATTAAATTCTCCAGGTCATTTTAAAACTACTTTTTTTTCTCATTTCCCAGCTCGTAGAAGATAATAGTTGTGAAAGAGGCTTATAGATTATAATTTTTAAATATATATTGTATTATATAACCATCCTATTTGTTTCTTTTTTGATCTCCTTTCCCTCTTACTGCTTTCTCCTTTCTGTATTCTTTTAATCTTCTTATTTCCCCTCCTCTTCTTCCTTTTGTAGTCATCCTTCTTTTAAGTATAATTACATGTATTTGTTATGAATTGAATATTTGTGTGTCCCCAAAATTCATATGTTGAAACCTAACTTGCAACATGGCAATGTTTGGAATTGGGCCTTTGGGAAATGATGAGGTCATGAGGGTGGAACCCTCATGAATGGCATTAGTGCCTTTCTAAGAGTTCCCAGAGAGTTCTTTCACTCCTTGTGAAAACACATGTAAGAACAGAGAGAAGATGGCTGTCTGTGAGCCGGGAAATGGGTCCCCTCCAGACACTGAATCTTCCAGAATGCTGATCTTAGACTTCTCAGGCAACAGAAGTACATTTCAAAAATAAATTTCTATTGTTCATAAGGACCCAGTCGATGGCATTTTGTTACAGTAGCCTGAACAGAGACTAAGTCAGAATCATAATGTGTCTTGGTGTGTTGGCCATACTGAAGGTGGCAGAAAGGGAGTTACCACAGAAGTTATGGGAGTTCATAATTTCATACTGGGGAGAGGGGGAGGCAAGGTTAGTAAGATCAATTTAGTAATATTAATAAGATTAGAAGCGATTCTCTGTTTAAAAAAAATTAAAATGCTTTAGATGGGGGAAGAAATTGCTTTGACAGATGAGAAGATGGCAATTCAGGAAAAAATTCAGATTCTCAGGAAGCTAGTAGTTACTGAAAAATTAATTGTGACAATATGGGATATGCCTAAGTAGTAAATGATTGTGAAACACTGGCTCACACAGAAGCTCTGTGTTTATTCTAAAATTGCTAGAATGCATGGGCCAAGATCTTTGCATGTTCAATGTACATAACCTTAACAAGTGTTGGAGGTCAACAGTTACACTACTAGCAAAGAAGGTATATCTGAACGAGTGGCTTGGGGGACTTTCTGGTTGGGACATAGCCAAAATGATGGCTAGATAAGGCAATGACATGAATATGAATTATGTTAAATGATATATGCACTAGACAAACTGTAGATGGCAAAACCTGAAATGAGAGTTCATATAAAGTATTAACCAAATAAGGAGATGAAACAGGTGATAAGTTGTGGCAGGTATCAGAAACCACAGCCTGTGGGTTAAATCCAGCTGGCTGAGTGTTTTTATATGGTTCTTGAGCTAATTGCTTCCACAGTTTTAAATGGTTGGAAAGCAATCAAAAGAATCCTATTAGGTGACAACTGAAAATTATATGAAATTCTAATTTTAGTGTCCACAAATAAAGTTTTCTTGGATCACAGCCATGCTCAATTTGTACTGGCCTATGGCTACTTTCAGTGGAAGAGTTTAGTTGTTGCCACAGCGACTTCATAGCCTGCAAAGCCTAAAATGTTTGCCGAAAACATTTCCTACTCCTCCTCCCTAAGTTCTGATTTGGGGGATTCTGGATCCTTGTCCATATATTGAATTTAATTAAGCAGGTATTTGTTGAGTGCCTGCTATTTTTGGTGGTACTGAAATGTCTGAAGTTAGATTGCAAATGTCTGTTCCTTTGAGATTTCTGTGATAGACAAAAATCAGTATGGGATTTTACCATATGTCCAGTCTAGGAATGATATGGAGTGGGAAGCACTAAGACCCTGTGAAAGTTTTTTAGTTTCAAAGAAAGGGAAGGACATGCTAAAGAAGAACATGCCATGAGTTTTACACAAGAATTGTCAGGAAACATGATACATTCCAGGACCGAGGACACACTTGAAATGGACTGAACATAGTCTAAGTGCAAGTAGGAAGTGGACGTACCAAGGTTAAAAGGAAGCATCAGTTTGGCCAGATGATGAAGAACTTTCCTGTGAGGCTAAGTATTTGGATTTTGCTCATGGTGAAGGAGGATGAATTTGTTCTTTGGTTTTTTGTTTGTTTGTTTTTTTAATCTCAAATTGATTGTGAAGAAGAGAGGATCTGACATCTATTTCAGAAAAAGAACCAATGAAATTCGCTAACAACTGGAGTTGGGTGGTAAAGAGATAGATATAGGGAGGTTTCTGGATGGGGTGCCTGCATGGATGAAGTCTTCCTAAAATGGTAAATGTAGGTAGGGAGCAAGAGTGTGGGGAGAATGAAGTTTGTCCTATTAGGTTATGTGCTTTGTGGAAGAATCATGGGCACAGATTTAAGCACAGGGAAGTCTCTGAGAGAACAAGAAGGGTTGAGAATTATGAGTGTACAATGGGAGTTGAAGCCATGGGGTGCATGGGTCTTCCCAGGGAGGGTGTATCAAATGCAGGGCAAAGGGATCAGGGAGAGTAATCAGAACAATAATACCATTAAAGAGTTCTCAAAGGGATTCAATATCAAATCTACCTTAAGCCTCCTTAAGACCTTGTGGAACTGAGACCTGGCTATGTACCTGTGTCTGAGTAAAAGGGAAAAGGTTTATAAACGGTTACATGCATGTCACGAAAGATGACTCTGGCCACACTCACCATTGTGGCCAGAGTCCTCCTGGTGCTCCTGCTTCCTAATCGTGAGCTTAATTTCCTGAAGCTAAAAATGAAAATAAAGATCTTATACAGAACAGGCTGACGTCAACTTGCCCACTGCTCCTGGGACAGCAACCTCTCTTCCAGCCCCAATTAGTTTCATTGTCATTTTTCGATTCCTCCCCCAGTTTCCAGGCTGATCATACTTTGTTTTCCACCATCTCCCTTTATTTCTTCCTTTTCCAGTTGCTAAGCACTCCCTTGTTGCTAAGTGGGATATGAGCACTTAATTTACTCCATTCTTTTTTCTCGTACCAGATTTTAGAAATTGCAGATCCTGTTTAATCAATGTGTAAATGCAATGCTTTTGATGTATTTTTCCTAAGAGCAATATTTTGATCATTCTTAATGATACTTAATGAAGTCACCGCATGATTTCTGATTGTACCTAATTGAAGCTTGTGACTTGCATTTCAATATTATCATCTTACAGCTTTAGGTCTATGAGATGAAATTTTTCCAGGGCCCAAAAATATTAGAAAATATGAAGAAGTGATGTTTTGTTTTAAATTGAAAATTATTCTACAATAGATGTATGTGAATGTGGATGTATATATATATGAAATTAAATGAAAACTGAAACAAATTTCACAAAATGAGTTCCATGTATTGATGATAAAGGAAGCAATCTCTTTGATAGGAAGTTTAGCCACTAGTTTTAAGTCTTAAAGGAATCTGAAAGGCCTTAATATTTTGATATAAACCCTATGCTTAACTGCATATTAAATCCAGCATGTAAGCAAATTCTGGCCCTTGAAAAAGATAATAAATTGGGTTTTACTCTTTTTTGCAGAGTTGTTTTTTTTAAGTTTATTTATTTTGAGAGAGAGAGCCCTCACGTGTGAGCATGCATGGGAGAGGGGCAGAGAGAAGGGAAGAGAGACAATCCCAAGCAGGCTCTGCACTGTCAGTACAGAGCCCAAGGTGGGGCTCGAATCCACGTACCATGAATCATGATCTGAGCCGAAATCAAGAGTCAAATGCTTAACTGAATGAGCCACTCAAGCACCTAACAGGATTTACTTTTCTTGAAGCCTCTTCTAAAAACCCAATCTCAATGATTTAGTTCCTGGAAGCCATGGTACCAAGAATTTAACTAGCCCCAAACTTAGTCTCAAGCTTTTAATTTTGCCTCTTTTTCATCAAAATGAGCACATCATTCATGTACCCCATTCCCCCAGGATCCTTTTCTTTGCTAGAGGACAGTGGGTGGTAATGGCTTAATCAGAGACAATAACCCCTGCTAATATGTTAACTACCTAATATATGAACCCTCCTAGGATAACGCATTAGCCTTGACCCAGATTATAAAAAAAAGAAGAACTATAGTTTCACTAGAAACCCTTAAGGAATAATACCATTAGAGCAACTTAACCCCATAGCAGGCTAGTGGGGGAGTTACTTAAGGGCAGCTTTTAGCATCCTTGATATCATATGGCCATCCCCATATTTGGTCAGTGGTGGAAATAAATAGCAATTGTGGTGCTGACAGAAATCAATTTCACTAATTACTTCTAATACCTGTCTCAGGAATTTCCATGAAGAATCATAAAGCTTATACAAAGCATAGATTGTGCATAATAGTAGAGAGGGCACCATAGTCAAAGTATCATCAGCATCACTTGTTATTTCTTCATGCTTTTTCCCAGCTATTAAGGGTTTACAAAGATATTTCTAATCAATATTTATTTTTTTAGTCACCTGCTGAGGATGTTGACAATTCTAAGGAAATGAAGGCCCATATAATTTAAATTGAATAAAGTTCAGAGTTTAGTAAATATGCAAGCTGAGACTCAAATCCAAGACTTAAGTCCAAAGCTGGGGCTATTTATCTATGTAGGTATTTATCTCTATAGGCAAAAGGAGCCCACATAAGAACAGTAAATGGGTTTTCCAATAGATATATTGTTATGGGGGTGGTTAGACAATACAGTGTGACTATTGCTGGTAGTAGTAGTACAATAGTATAACTATTATTAGCCCTTTCATTGTTTAGATGTGCATTTGTGGATTGGGGTAAGATTCTACTGAAAAATGCATTGCAACTCCCCAAATGCCTCACCTATGAACATTAGGCAACCAGCCTGTTCATGGCTTAA
The DNA here is from genome assembly GCF_018350175.1 of Felis catus. Lineage (NCBI taxonomy): Eukaryota > Metazoa > Chordata > Mammalia > Carnivora > Felidae > Felis > Felis catus. The sequence continues at coordinate 60,802,463 of NC_058379.1, read as the reverse complement.
GGAGCACCTGCATAAGATAATATCCTTATCATCAAGCCACTTAGAGTATAAATATTGAGACAATGTATGGAAAATTCAGTTATGAACCAAAGCAAACACTTTAAATAACAGGCATTGTGAGAATTCAGAAAAGGAAGAGAACACATACTACATTTTAAGCATTTTGTTCAATTATTTACATGGCTTACCTTGTTTAATCTTCTCAATAAAACTAAGAGAAAGGTATTATTATTATCCTCCTTTTACAAATGTAGAGACTGAGACTTAGAAGGTAATGAGCAAGTAGCCCAAGTCACACTGAAAGTAAGCATCCAAGGCAAGGTTTGAATCCAAACATCAAACCTCAGAACACAGGGGCATTCATGTTCCCTAGCTTTGGCCCACATTCATTCAGATTAAGAGCTGGAATTCAACTGGGAGGAAATAGAGACACCACTCGAAACTCTTACCATCTGCTTTCGGGAAGTGACGTAACATGGTTAAAATCACAGTAGCGTCAGGTGTTCTCATATTTATTGAGCATATACAAATTTACTAACGAGCTATTGCTGATGTAGAAGCAATTGTCCAGTGTGCTCTATTGGTTAATACTCTCCTCTACTCGGGAGATAATGATTTAGGAACAGAGCTTCTCAAACTTTAAATGAGTCGCCTGGGTAATTTGTTAAAAGCAAATTCTGATTTGCAGGTCTGAGGTGAAGCTTGAGAGGCTGCCTGTCTAATAAGCCTCCATGTGTTGCTGATCCTGCTGATCCACAGACCACTCTAAGTACCGCGGATGTACAAGACATATTATTCTTCCAGGCAGATGATGAAAAGCTGGTAGAAGAATGAGCACTTGAACCATTTCAATTATGAAAGCTTTGAATGCCTTAATTAAATTTTTAAAACACCTTAAATATCTACAATAAAGTGCCCAAACTGGAAAGATAACATTTAATCGAGTGGAATACATAAGGTGGTATATGTAGTGCATTGGCTAAAAACAATGCATAAGTGAAAAGACTGACTGATAAACTACCTCAAGGTCTTTTAGCCTGTGAATGGTCCAGCTGGGATCTAAACCCATTTAGATCCCACTCCAGAGTTCATTATCATACTGACTGAGCAAGCTACCCCTGAAAAGGTGCAGATTAGTGCATGTGTGCAAGCTTTATCATAGAATATGGAAGGTTATTCAACCAGGCCTAACAGCATGCAAGAGGAAAAATGAGGTACAATGCCAAGAAAAATATAAATAAAATATAAAATAAAATAATAGTCTCCCTGAGCCCTTGCAATCACACTTAGACTACTTCTAGAGTGTTATACTTAGTTATGCATCACAGCTTAGGTATGATACTCACATAAAATATGTTCAGATGAGAAGGAAAGTCATTTTAGAGGGTCTGGAAATATGCCATAGGAGATATTAAAGGAACCGGTTACATTCAGAGTACAGGAGAACATACTTACTGAAGGATGTAAGAACAAACTTACTGATAATGTAGGTTAGTGAGACAGAGAAGAAAGAAGTAGGTTTATTCCATGCATCTCCAGAGAACACCACAACTTATGCATAGAAGTTGTAGCAATGCATTTTTTCTCAGTTAAATATGAAATATAAGCATCAGGAGTACTCAACTGGAGACCTGCCAAAAATCCTCTAATAATCAAGCAGTTTAGATGTGACGCCTATGCAAGAGGTAGGACCAGGTACCTATAACGGTCAACCTCTAAGTCTAGGTGTCTGAATACTATGGACTTGGGAATCACCATGGTTGAGTCTCTCCAAAATACTGTACTCAAGAAGCAGTTCATCAGCCAGAGAAATGTTTAAAAAGAATTTCATTCTTTGATAACATGTCTTGAAGGATGTTAAGGAGATCTAATTTATGACCCACTGGAAATATGGTAAAAATCGCTTCCTCCTCTCTCCAGTACTTTTGTACCCTATAACTGTGAAAAATATCCCATATGTCCTAAACCATAGACATTTCTGCTCCAGACCAGCCACATATGACATTTATTTTCCCTCTCTGCTTCTCTCTCCTTCCAGCAGTAAAAAATTCTTTTTAGAAGGAAGAAAAAAGGAAGGGGATCTGAGAAGGTAAAGAAAAGATTTTTTTTGTTTGTTTTTCAGCTGGATTGGAGGGAGAAGCAGGCATCAGTTCTGACTCTTCACAGGAATCCAGAGTTGGAAGATCTTGAAAGGCTTTTTTCTTGGTCTTTCTGACTGAAGTTCAGCTTGGACCCCAGTGTGTTCATGTTTGGGTAGAGGAATGGTGTTATGGAAGAGATTAGAAGGAGCAGTGTGGAGGGAGAGCTGTCTTGTTTCCTCTCAGATTTATGAGACAGGAACACAATTATCACTAACGAAATAGAAGCCCCGTTCCCTCCAACTACTACCATATACGCTGTCTGAATAAAAAGAAAAAATAGCAATCTAAAACTCTGTAACTGCCAAATCACCTTCCTTTCCTTCAGGATCTAACTCACTTCCTTGAAGAAATTGATCACCATTTGATGGCCATAGAAATTCTGCCTGGTTATAAAACAGAATGTGAAGAGATTGTGACAGTTTTTTAAAAAAACAATCAATAGTTCAGTCTATTTGCTGAGTACCGACTATGTGCTCAGTCATTTAATTGGTGTTCAGAGAAAATACAGGAGAAGAGACCTGGAGTTTGGAGTTCAATACTAGTTTAGCCATCTTAAATTCTAATCCTAAGACTTTGAAAGTTTGCGTGTGTGTGTGCATGTGTGTATGTGTTTGGGTGTGATTGTATCCGTACATGTGAGTATGTTTGTGTATGTAGGACCGTATTTTTTTTTTTTTTTTATATAAATTTATTTATTTATTTATTTATTTTTTAATTTTTTTTATATGAAATTTATTGACAAATTGGTTTCCATACAACACCCAGTGCTCATCCCAAAAGGTGCCCTCCTCAATACCCATCACCCACCCTCTCCTCCCTCCCACCCCCCATCAACCCTCAGTTCTCAGTTTTTAACAGTCTCTTATGCTTTGGCTCTCTCCCACTCTAACCTGTTTTTTTTTTTCCTTCCCCTCCCCCATGGGTTCCTGTTAATTTCTCAGGGTCCACATAAGAGTGAAACCATATGGTATCTGACTTTCTCTGTATGGCTTATTTCACTTAGCATCACACTCTCCAGTTCCATCCACGTTGCTACAAAAGGCCATATTTCATTTTTTCTCATTGCCACGTAATATTCCATTGTGTATATAAACCACAATTTCTTTATCCATTCATCAGTTGATGGACATTTAGGCTCTTTCCACAATTTGGCTATTGTTGAGAGTGCTGCTATGAACATTGGGGTACAAGTGGCCCTATGCATCAGTACTCCTGTATCCCTTGGATAAATTCCTAGCAGTGCTATTGCTGGGTCATAGGGTAGGTCTATTTTTAATTTTCTGAGGAACCTCCACACTGCTTTCCAGAGCGGCTGCACCAATTTGCATTCCCACCAACAGTGCAAGAGGGTTCCCGTTTCTCCACATCCTCTCCAGCATCTAGAGTCTCCTGATTTGTTCATTTTGGCCACTCTGACTGGCGTGAGGTGATACCTGAGTGTGGTTTTGATTTGTATTTCCCTGATAAGGAGCGACGCTGAACATCTTTTCATGTGCCTGTTGGCCATCCGGATGTCTTCTTTAGAGAAATGTCTATTCATGTTTTCTGCCCATTTCTTCACTGGGTTATTTGTTTTTCGGGTGTGGAGTTTGGTGAGCTCTTTATAGATTTTGGATACTAGCCCTTTGTCCGATATGTCATTTGCGAATATCTTTTCCCATTCCGTTGGTTGCCTTTTAGTTTTGTTGGTTGTTTCCTTTGCTGTGCAGAAGCTTTTTATCTTCATAAGGTCCCAGTAATTCACTTTTGCTTTTAATTCCCTTGCCTTTGGGGATGTGTCGAGTAAGAGATTGCTACGGCTGAGGTCAGAGAGGTCTTTTCCTGCTTTCTCCTCTAAGGTTTTGATGGTTTCCTGTCTCACATTTAGGTCCTTTATCCATTTGGAGTTTATTTTTGTGAATGGTGTGAGAAAGTGGTCTAGTTTCAACCTTCTGCATGTTGCTGTCCAGTTCTCCCAGCACCATTTGTTAAAGAGGCTGTCTTTTTTCCATTGGATGTTCTTTCCTGCTTTGTCAAAGATGAGTTGGCCATACGTTTGTGGGTCCAGTTCTGGGGTTTCTATTCTATTCCATTGGTCTATGTGTCTGTTTTTGTGCCAATACCACGCTGTCTTGATGATGACAGCTTTGTAGTAGAGGCTAAAGTCTGGGATTGTGATGCCTCCTGCCTTGGTCTTCTTCTTCAAAATTCCTTTGGCTATTCGGGGCCTTTTGTGGTTCCATATGAATTTTAGGATTGCTTGTTCTAGTTTCGAGAAGAATGCTGGTGCAATTTTGATTGGGATTGCATTGAATGTGTAGATAGCTTTGGGTAGTATTGACATTTTGACAATATTTATTTTTCCAATCCATGAACAGGGAATGTCTTTCCATTTCTTTAAATCTTCTTCAATTTCCTTCATAAGCTTTCTATAGTTTTCAGCATACAGATCCTTTACATCTTTGGTTAGATTTATTCCTAGGTATTTTATGCTTCTTGGTGCAATTGTGAATGGGATCAGTTTCTTTATTTGTCTTTCTGTTGCTTCATTGTTAGTGTATAAGAATGCAACTGATTTCTGTACATTGATTTTGTATCCTGCAACTTTGCTGAATTCCTGTATCAGTTCTAGTAGACTTTTGGTGGAGTCTATCGGATTTTCCATGTATAATATCATGTCATCTGCAAAAAGCGAAAGCTTGACTTCATCTTTGCCAATTTTGATGCCTTTGATTTCCTTTTGTTGTCTGATTGCTGATGCTAGAACTTCCAGCACTATGTTAAACAGCAGCGGTGAGAGTGGGCATCCTTGTCGTGTTCCTGATCTCAGGGAAAAAGCTCTCAGTTTTTCCCCGTTGAGGATGATGTTAGCTGTGGGCTTTTCATAAATGGCTTTTATGATCTTTAAGTATGTTCCTTCTATCCCAACTTTCTCAAGGGTTTTTATTAAGAAAGGGTGCTGGATTTTGTCAAAGGCCTTTTCTGCATCGATTGACAGGATCATATGGTTCTTCTCTTTTTTTTTGTTAATGTGATGTATCACGTTGATTGATTTGCGAATGTTGAACCAGCCCTGCATCCCAGGAATGAATCCCACTTGATCATGGTGAATAATTCTTTTTATATGCCGTTGAATTCGATTTGCTAGTATCTTATTGAGAATTTTTGCATCCATATTCATCAGGGATATTGGCCTGTAATTCTCTTTTTTTACTGGGTCTCTGTCTGGTTTAGGAATCAAAGTAATACTGGCTTCATAGAAGGAGTCTGGAAGTTTTCCTTCCCTTTCTATTTCTTGGAATAGCTTGAGAAGGATAGGTATTATCTCTGCTTTAAACGTCTGGTAGAACTCCCCTGGGAAGCCATCTGGTCCTGGACTCTTATTTGTTGGGAGATTTCTGATAACCGATTCAATTTCTTCGCTGGTTATGGGTCTGTTCAAGCTTTCTATTTCCTCCTGATTGAGTTTTGGAAGAGTGTGGGTGTTCAGGAATTTGTCCATTTCTTCAAGGTTGTCCAATTTGTTGGCATATAATTTTTCATAGTATTCCCTGATAATTGTTTGTATCTCTGAGGGATTGGTTGTAATCATTCCATTTTCATTCATGATTTTATCTATTTGGGTCATCTCCCTTTTCTTTTTGAGAAGCCTGGCTAGAGGTTTGTCAATTTTGTTTATTTTTTCAAAAAACCAACTCTTGGTTTCGTTGATCTGCTCTACAGTTTTTTTAGATTCTATATTGTTTATTTCTGCTCTGATCTTTATTATTTCTCTTCTTCTGCTGGGTTTAGGCTGCCTTTGCTGTTCTGCTTCTAGTTCCTTTAGGTGTGCTGTTAGATTTTGTATTTGGGATTTTTCTTGTTTCTTGAGATAGGCCTGGATTGCAATGTATTTCCCTCTCAGGACTGCCTTCGCTGCGTCCCAGAGCGTTTGGATTGTTGTATTTTCATTTTCGTTTGTTTCCATATATTTTTTAATTTCTTCTCTAATTGCCTGGTTGACCCACTCATTCGTTAGTAGGGTGTTCTTTAACCTCCATGCCTTTGGAGGTTTTCCAGACTTTTTTCTGTGGTTGATTTCTAGCTTCATAGCATTGTGGTCTGAAAGTATGCATGGTATAATTTCAATTCTTGTAAACTTATGAAGGGCTGTTTTGTGACCCAGTATATGATCTATCTTGGAGAATGTTCCATGTGCACTCGAGAAGAAAGTATATTCTGTTGCTTTGGGATGCAGTGTTCTAAATATATCTGTCAAGTCCATCTGATCCAATGTCTCATTCAGGGCCCTTGTTTCTTTATTGACCGTGTGTCTAGATGATCTGTCCATTTCTGTAAGTGGGGTGTTAAAGTCCCCTGCAATTACCACATTCTTATCAATAAGGTTGCTTATGTTTATGAGTAATTGTTTTATATATTTGGGGGCTCCGGTATTCGGCGCATAGACATTTATAATTGTTAGCTCTTCCTGATGGATAGACCCTGTAACTATTATATAATGTCCTTCTTCATCTCTTGTTACAGCCTTTAATTTAAAGTCTAGTTTGTCTGATATAAGTATGGCTACTCCAGCTTTCTTTTGGCTTCCAGTCGCATGATAAATAGTTCTCCATCCCCTCACTCTCAATCTAAAGGTGTCCTCAGGTCTAAAATGAGTCTCTTGTAGACAGCAAATAGATGGGTCTTGTTTTTTTATCCATTCTGATACCCTATGTCTTTTGGTTGGCGCATTTAATCCATTTACATTCAGTGTTATTATAGAAAGATATGGGTTTAGAGTCATTGTGATGTCTGTATGTTTTATGCTTGTAGTGATGTCTCTGGGACTTTGTCTCACAGGGTCCCCCTTAGGATCTCTTGTAGGGCTGGTTTAGTGGTGACAAATTCCTTCAGTTTTTGTTTGTTTGGGAAGACCTTTATCTCTCCTTCTATTCTAAATGATAGACTTGCTGGATAAAGGATTCTCGGCTGCATATTTTTTCTGTCTAGCACCCTGAAAATCTCGTGCCAATTCTTTCTGGCCTGCCAAGTTTCAAAAGAGAGATCAGTCACGAGTCTTATAGGTCTCCCCTTATATGTGAGGGCACGTTTACCCCTTGCTGCTTTCAGAATTTTCTCTTTATCCTTGTATTTTGCCAGTTTCACTATGATATGTCGTGCAGAAGATCGATTCAAGTTACGTCTGAAGGGAGTTCTCTGTGCCTCTTGGATTTCAATGCCTTTTTCCTTCCCCAGTTCAGGGAAGTTCTCAGCTATTATTTCTTCAAGTACCCCTTCAGCACCTTTCCCTCTCTCTTCCTCCTCTGGGATACCAATTATGCGTATATTATTTCTTTTTAGTGTATCACTTAGTTCTCTAATTTTCCCCTCATACTCCTGGATTTTTTTCTCTCTCTTTTTCTCAGCTTCCTCTTTTTCCATAACTTTATCTTCTAGTTCACCTATTCTCTCCTCTGCCTCTTCAAGCCGAGCTGTGGTGGTTTCCATTTTGTTATGCATTTCGTTTAAAGCGTTTTTCAGCTCCTCGTGACTGTTCCTTAGTCCCTTGATCTCTGTAGCAAGAGATTCTCTGCTGTCCTGTATACTGTTTTCAAGCCCAGCGATTAATTTTATGACTATTATTCTAAATTCACTTTCTGTGATATTATTTAAATCCTTTTTGATCAGTTCATTAGCTGTTGTTATTTCCTGGAGATTCTTCTGAGGGGAATTCTTCCGCTTGGTCATTTTGGATAGTCCCTGGCGTGGTGAGGACCTGCAGGGCACTTCCCCTGTGTTGTGGTGTATAACTGGAGTTGGTGGGCGGGGCCGCAGTCAGACCTGATGTCTGCCCCCAGCCCACCGCTGGGGCCACAGTCAGACTGGTGTGTGCCTTCTCTTCCCCTCTCCTAGGGGCGGGATTCACTGTGGGGTGGTGTGGCCCGTCTGGGCTACTTGCACACTGCCAGGCTTGTGGTGCTGGGGATCTGGCGTATTAGCTGGGGTGGGTAGGCAAGGTGCACGGGGGCAGGAGGGGCAGGCTTAGATCGCTTCTCCTTAGGTGATCCTCTTCAGGAGGGGCCCTGTGGCAGCGGGAGGGAGTCAGATCCGCTGCCGGAGGTTTGGCTCCGCAGAAGCACAGAGTTGGGTGTTTGCGCGGAGCGAGCAAGTTCCCTTGCAGGAACTGGTTCTCTTTGGGATTTTGGCTGGGGGATGGGCGGGGGAGATGGCGCTGGCGAGCGCCTTTGTTCCCCACCAAACTGAGCTCTGTCGTCAGGGGGCTCAGCAGCTCTCCCTCCCTTTGTCCTCCAGCCTTCCCGCTTTCGGAGCAGAGCTGTTAACTTATGACCTCCCAGACGCTAGGTCGCGCTTGTTGTCGGAACACAGTCCGTCAGGCCCCTCCGCTTTTGCCAGCCAGACTCGGGGGCTCTGCTTGGCCGGCGAGCCGCCCCTCCGCCCCGGCTCCCTCCCGCCAGTCCGTGGAGCGCGCCCCGCCTCGCCGCCCTTCCTACCCTCTTCCGTGGGCCTCTCGTCTGTGTTTGGCTCCGGCGACTCTGTTCTGCTAATCCTCTGGCGGTTTTCTGGGTTATTTAGGCAGGTGTAGGTGGAATCTAAGTGATCAGCAGGACGTGCGGTGAGCCCAGCGTCCTCCTAAGCCGCCATCTTCTGTAGGACCGTATTAATGAAACAAATGCAGAACCACACGATAGGATTCTTTTTGTCAACAACTTGGTGCAAGACATCAGTTTAAGTGTGTGAATCACAGGCACTAGTTCTGGGAACCTATTTGTCTTGTTAGCAAGAAGTTTCTAAGGTTTTCTGTAAGTATAATAATGTCTAATAAACTTGCAGATTTCTATCTCACATGCAACTATTTGGCAATGTACCAATGTATGCATCTCAGCAGAAGTTGGGGTAGTGGCTTTTGTAATGGCTCTACTGATAATGGCTAATGCACTATCACCAAAGCATCATACAGACCGTGACAGATACACCTACTGTATACATAATGCTTATTGGGTATTGCACACTGTAAGGAAAATGGCTCATAAAAATCCCAGATGTCTTTTTTGTCCTCTCCTCTTTCTCTTTTTCTCCACATGTGTTTGCTCACAGTGTCACTGTGCTATGTAAATAACTGTACTGGAATATGTGATGGATGAATGAGTAGACGGATAGATATCCCTGTCATTTTTGTTGATAGTTCTAGGGACAATTCCCTTGAACAATGAAAAGTAGAACTTTAGATGGTCCAATGAACAAAAATTGTGTGCCAAATTTAAAAGAAAAATGAAGACAATAGAAAACATATAACATTCCTGAGGCCTAATTTGTTAGGCTCCGTGAGACAGCTCGCAATATAATGGAGGATACTAGATTGGGAGTTAGAACACCTGAGTTCTTGTCCTGAATGGCTACCAACTACTGGTGTGACCTTGGGCAAGTTGTTTAACTTTTCTGAATTTCAAAATGTGGGGTGGGTTTGTGTTAGCCTTCAAATCCACTTTTTGTTTTCACATTCTGTGTTTTGGTTTATCGATTTTATCAGGAAGTCATTCAGCAAGCATTTATCAATTTCTTAAGTAGTGTTCTTTATGATGTGGAGAATATAAAAAGATAGAGGGTATTGTCCTTACTCCACTTGAATTTATTAGATAAAACATAAACTCAGGAATCACAAAATATATAAGCAAAGGCTTGTGCATGAGTCCAGGTAGGATAATAAGCAAGCATTTGAGGTTACCAGAGAGCAATGAACACATTAGAAATCTTTGCAGAAAAGATTCTAATCTTTTAGATTCCCAATCTCTTCTTGGAGTCTCACTTTTCCACAAAGTTATTCTCTTTCTTTCTTCCCTTACTGTGTACCTTGCACCAAAACACATGCCTCGTTAATAGTCATTTATATTTTGCCATAGTGGTTAGAAACAATATTTCTGACCTTATTTTTTCAGACCTAATTGTTTAGAAGATTTATATATAGGGGTGCCTGGGTGGCTCAGCTAGTTAAGCATCCAACTTGATTTTGGCTCACATCAGGAACTCACACTTCACGAGATCAAGCCCCATGTCCGGCTCCATGCTCACAGCACATGGGATTCTCTCTCCCTGTCTCTCTGCTCCTGCTCCACTTCCACACTCTCTCTCTCTGAAAATAAATAAATGTTAAAAAAAGGAAGTTAAAAAAAGAAAAGTTTTAGATTTATGACAAAATTTAGAGAAAGGTACAGAGATTTCCCCAAAATTCCCTGTCCCTACATAGCCTTCCCCATTATCAATATTACTAACCAGAAGTATATTGTTTACCAAGGAGAATCTGACTTAGATACATCATAATCACTCAAAGTCTGTAGTTTACCTTAGGGTTTGTTCTTGGTATCGTGCATCCTATTGGTTGGGCAAATGTATAACGACATATACTCATCATTACAATATTGTGCAGAGTATTTTCAGTCCCCTAAAAATCTTCTGTACTCTACCTATTCATCTCTCCCTCACCCCATCATGGGCAACCACTGATCTTTTTATTGGTCTCATTGTTTTTCCTTTTCCAGAATGTCATATAGTTGGAACAATATAGTATGTAGACTTTTCAGATTGGCTTTTTCACTCAGTAATACTCATTACAGTTCCCTCCATGTCTTTTCATGCCTTAATAGCTAATTTTAGTGCTGAATAATATCCATTTTCTGAATGTCCCACCATGTATTTATTCATTCATTCACTTACTGAAGGACATCATGGTTAGGTCTAGCCTTATTTCATAATGTGAAAGTTTATACATACACAAAGGATTGGGGATATGACTTGAAACAATAAAGCACTGAAACTTTAGAAATCACACAATAGAGTAAAACAGGGTATTCTTTTTATCATTGTAATCCCTATTGTTAAAAAAATAACTCTCTTGATTACAAAATTATGTAAATTTAAAACTATGTAAAATTAAATCCTGTTGAGGATTTCAATTCCATCCCAGGTTAAACTGCTTATAATCAGAAGCTTCCCTAATTTAGGGACATCTTATGTGAGGCCTTCCAGATTAGCCCTGGAAGACATGCTATGGTTCCTTTTTGGTCAGAATCTCATGGAAGCTCGTTCTCAGGATCTACCAGAATTTTAGGCAGCTGCCTATGGAAGCTGGAGCTGCTAGTTAATAAAGATGTATTATTGTTCCAGACCTTTTACAGACCTCCTCTTTTCTCCTGGTTAGGAAGGTAACCTAAATTCGACATCTTCTTGTATCTTTTTCCTGGTTGAATCAACAAGGAAAAATGAAAATCCCTGCAGAAGTTCCACAATGAAATATCTAATATGAGTGCAAAACTTTTCCTTTGCTAGAGAATTCTATTAGCAGTAGAAAAAGGTCAAGTACAAGGTTCCAGCATTAGCAAGCCTTCAAACCTTGGCTCCAAACTTTGGGAAATTATTTACATTTCCTACACTTCAATTTATTTATTGGTAATACTAATTAAACTTATCCTATAGAGTTGTTATAAGAATTGAAAAAAAAACTATGTAAATAATGTATCACAGTACCAGGAATGCTGTAACTTTGCAATAAACATTTGTGGTGGTGGTATTGTAATCTTTCCTGAGGCTATAGAATGGTGAATCAAAAACCAAGCTTCTGTGTGTACAGTGAAAAACACTAGGAAATACATGTCTGGTGACTTCTCAACCTTCTTTGTTTCATAAATTTCATGGCAAAATGACCCTCCTGAGACTAACAGGTGGCTTATATATATATATATATATATATATATATATATATTCTTTTTCAAATGTGTATCTTTGTGATGAATGTATAGCATGCATTGCATGCTTATAGTATTCAATATAGCAAAACATATGATTAATAAAACATAAATTTATTTTGATAATTATGGAATTATGCTATGTATGCTGTAAATCAAGGGATAATAAACAGACACCTGCTACCATGTGGAGGCTCAGACACATTTGAGATATGCAAAAAGCATGTCTCAAGTGGATCTTTTGGAAAAGCCCCCACAGGCACCAAGTGGCCTTTGTGAAGACCCTTCATTTGACTGTTCTATGTTTTTAAAAAAGATTCTTCTAGGGACAAAAAGACATGATTAGAACTGAGGTAAGCATCAAAGGTATAAAATTTGCTCCACAAGGACTCCAATTATTACTAACCCAATGTCTATGCTGTCAGATGCCTATGTTTGCCAGGGAAGAAGAAAACTAGAGAAAACTGTTGTTTTGTTTTAGCTTCATAAAAAAATTATTTTTTTGCCTGCTCTCTGACATATGGCATTAGAAAATAAAGGAGAGGATATTACTCATTCATCTTCATTCCTGCGTGGCTAGTGCAAAGATTGAACCTTGATGGGTACGGCTAGGGTAAGAGAAACAGCACACAATATTGTGACACTTGGAGTAGAATGAAAATTTTATGGCAAAACATTACTGATTGAGATCATGAGACAGAAGACTAGAGTTGACTTCAGTTAAGCAAGTGATCAAAGAGTAAATCGTTTTCCCATATGTGTACCGTACTGATCTGAATCAAAAAGTGAATTTTGGGGGTACCTGGGTGGCTCAGTCAATTAAGCATCGACTCTTCAATTCAGCTCAGGTCATGATTTCAGGGTCTTGAAATCGAGCTCCACATTGGGCTCCATGCTGGGCCTGGAGCCTAAGGAAGATTCTCTCTCTCTCTCCCCCTCTACCGCTCTAGCTACAAATACATACATACATACATACATACATTTTTTGTGACTTTTCTGCTCCTAAAGGTATTCAAGCTGAGAGGTACGGGGATTGTTGGTATAAAGCAAATCCTAATCCAGTAGAGTCTGGGCTGGAAGGCATTTCAGTGAGATTGTTTTAGTCTTTAAGTCGGAGGAAAGGCATGGAAGGTGTCTTGAGGAAACACTTAATTTTTCAGTTCACTTGTGGTGACCCTAGTGGGATCTTTTATGACTATCATTTATCACAAAGTGAAGTATAGAGCTGGGGCAAAAACTCATAAATGTTAACCAAAAATATAATCCTCCTCTTAAGAAAAATTCGTATTCATTGCTTATGGTTTTGTCTGGATTATTTAAATCAGCTGAATGTCCCAAATTTACCCAGTGGTAGTTTGAGATCCCCCTCTAGAGAACGTAGCTTTTGTAAACCCTTTTGTGGGAGAGTGTGGGCACTGAGCACAATGATAAATGGGACTAGGAGTCTCACAGCTATCTTCCATATTATGCTGCACTCATCTGCCGTTTCTACTTCTTCCAACTCTCTGAAGCATCGATGTTTCTTACTGATCCTAGAGATCCTAGAAAGGCCCCTACTCACATAAAAATTGTGGTACATTGTCCTTCCATGGGTCTTCACTCCCCAAACAATGATTCTCAATAGAGGCAATACAGCTCTCTGGGAGCATTTTTGTTGTTAAATGTATTGGTGAGCACTACTGAAATTTAGTTGTTGGAAACCAAAAGAGGCTCATCTATTGCCATGTGTGGAAAATCATATGCAAAAACATATCCTAGGTCCCAGAGAAATTTTGAATGCCTTGCCAGTCTTTCGTGTAGAGAAGCCTACATCCTACACCTGCTTTATATAAACAAAATCAGTTTTAGCAGACACTGGTTTTTCCATAAGTGCAACGATCCAATAAATCAAAGAAAGATCATTTTTGTTTTGTTCTGAACTATATCAAGAGGTTTTTTTTGCATTTTAAAAAATCATTTCACTGATGACAATACCACGCCTGGTATTTGAATACCAATGTCACACGCTGCAGTAACGTGATTTGTATTTGATTCATTCATAAAGATTCTATGTATAGGTGGAAGCATCTAACCACTTTATTATGTTTCCTAGTGTAGTTTGCCTGTGCATTTAAATATTATAATAAATATTATCTTATTGTATATTATATTCCTCTTATTAATCTTTAAAGTTTGAATGTTACATTTTTTAAAACCTATGTGTGCTATAAGTTATACATTCATGAATTTTATTTAAGGGTACTACACTGGATGCTAGAAAATAATAAACATGAGGAATTTGAGTCTATTAACACTGAAACCACTGCTCATAAGAGTTTCTTATTCCCGGTACTAGACTTTTTCCAGTCTTCAAAGCATCTGTATGATGATGGGTGTTATCCCTAGAACACTAATTTGTGGAAGGCCTACTTATACTAATACCTTGCCCATGTGATCCTTCCAATTTGTTTACATACTCCTTGAGAAATTATGTGCTGCAATCAAGCTAAAGTACATTCCATCCCATCCTATCCCCAACTACAAAAATCAATACATTCATTTTCTGGTCATAACGTGCCTGAGACCCAACATTTAAAGTCTCAGCTTCAGATGGGTCATATTTATTTATTTATTTATTTATGGAAAAGAGTAATGCTAAAGTGGGGAAAATGGTTCAAAACCAGAACTGAAGCACCAACTAAACCATTTATTCCACAATTTGAGCCAGGATGAGCTTAGGGTTAGTTAATGAAGTGAAAAGGAAGAGACAGAGGAGGAAAGGAAAGGAGAGAACACTGTCCATGTTGAGATTAAAATTGCACAGAAGGCTTTGGCTTCATCAGCATGGAAGGTCAGTGGCAGAAGGTGGGTATATGCATCCTCTCCTCTTCTGTTTCCAATTTGTGCCCAGTATGGTGAGGAGAGAACATCTACTCTTAGCCTTTTTCTCGTATAGTGAAACTTACAAGTTAAGTTTTTGATTTTTAAAAATTTTAACACCTTTTAAAAATTAAGTTATTCTCCCAGTTTTTAAGGCTTTCTCCTTCTCCCTTCCCCCATTCCACACATACACATACACATACCATAGATACACAAACACCTTTTAACTTTCAAGCCTCAATTTCTTTCTTTGGGATTATTTATCTGCCTTGCATATTACATATCTCTTCTAATTATTCCAAATCATGCCATGAAATCTTTCAATCTGCATCTATGTTAATTAATGTATTTATTCAATACATCAACTCAATCATCAGTGGATATTTATTGAGTATCTATTAGACACAAAACATTCTGCCAGATGCTGTAGGACTCTGAGACATATAACACTTCATTTCTTAAAGATCTTATATTTAATTTGGATACAACGAGCACATATAAACAGTAAATCAATTTCATCAAGATCTTTCACAAACCTTCTCTCTGTTGATCCTACCAATGGTGAGGTAGGTATTATTATCATCATCTTCAGTTTAAAGGTTAATATAATAAAGCTCAAAGAGGTTGAATGACGGTCTTGAGGTTGATGGATCAACAGCTCGATCCCTTGCCTATTGATTTCAATGTTTAAATTAATTCTGCTAATGCCGCTTCCTGGAAAATAATAAACAACAACAAAATCATACCAACAGGCAGTCTGTAATTCAGCTCCCACAGAGGGACTATCAGTAAGTACTCCAGGAGCTCAGAGAGGAGAGACACCACTACGGGTTTGAAGAGTCAGGGAAAACCTCCCAAACACAGAGGAAATCAAATAAAACATCAGTTTCAAATATACAGGGCAGAAGAACTTATCAAAAAGAGGGAAGAGAGTATAATATACTGGGGCAGGAATCCAGGAGGCTTACTGGAGGAAGAAAGAATACCCAATGTTAAGGGAGCCCTTACTCCGCCCAGACACCACCATTCCAGACATTCTCCCTGAGTCACTGCCTTTCGACAGATAAACGATCAAAGGAACAATAACTTACTCTGTGTCTCACAGCAGAGGAAAGGTTTCAATTCAGGAAGGCTGGCTCCAGAACGTGCGCACTTGTTACTATGGCCAGGCCACAACTTCTCCAAGAGTTGGTGAGGTGGACTATATACGCATGTGAAAACACTAGACTACCAGCCTCAGCTTACGTATGCTTACTTTTGCAGTCCGAATTTATTGGTGACTTTTAGTTATCTGTGCTTGCACTGTTTTAGATATAGGGAAGTGATTGGTTGACTTTTTAAATCATTTGCCCAGCACATTCACATGTAATAGTGCATTTATTTCTTACTAGAATCCTATAAGAGAGACAAATCAGATAATTTTTCCATTTTAATGGAAAGACAGAGTAAAAATCTACAGGTCATGAAGTGCCAACTTTGTTCTTTTTTTTTATGTTACTCACACATTACAAGTTAGCTTTGCCGCAGTCTGCTGGGAGATGTCACCATCTCTGCTGCCTCCCACTCTCTCTTCCGGCTCTATGTCTGGCTCCTAGATATGGTCTTCCCAACATGCTGCATGTTTGAAGGAGGACAAGGATGCATTCACTTAAATTGCAACTCTGAGCAAGGCAGAATGGGATAAGGTTGGGAAAAAGGAAACTCCAATTTCCAAAAGGTTCATTTGCCAGTCACTGTTCGACCTGAGTGATTCAGTGGCCCTAAAAGTCTCCTATAAGAGTAAGGCCACTGCCTCCCTTGACAGCCATTCTACTGGGAAGGAGACAGACCGTGTAGGAACCTGCAGGGGAAAAGAAGAGAAAAGAGAAGAAAAAACAACTGTTGCTTCTGGACAAAATAAGCTGCTTGCCTAAGCTTTTGACTTATTGAATCAATTGGCTATACCTCCCACAAAATTTCATATTTCAATTAAAGACAGAGAGAAAGGGGCAAAGGGAGTATACAACTTTAGGAGATTTTAAGCTATAATAGACTTTTACCCTTTTAGCAGGTCTAATTTCAGGAACTTTATCATTTCTGCAATGTTAGGGGTATTTTTCTGTCCTTTCTTCTCTAGGAACAATTACAGGAAAGCAGTCTGGAAGGGTGGCCAGACTCGGCTGATCTGCACCTGGAGGCTGAGGTTCTCTGTTCCAGGCAAGCCCCAAGCACTTGGAATTGGGCAAAGATTTCCATCTTCACACTCATTATGGCACAAGCCTTTTTAAAACAGAAATGTCCACCAAGCCCCAAGAACGCACATCCCATAATGAAGATAAATGTTCCCTTGAAGCAAGTTCAAACTGTGGAATTCATTTTGCTATGGACTTTATTGCCTTCTAATTAGAGTGACATTTGGTCATTCTCATTATATCTGGAATCAAACTCGAGACTTGGAGGTAAAAGCCCCTCTCTGTACTACCCCCCTTCTAGAACTGACTCAATGAGTAGGGTGAATAGTGTTGCTTTTTGATAGCTCCCGCCCTCACAGTCTGATTATTACTGGCATTGTTACTAGTAAAAGATGCCAGATTCAAAAGTGGTTTCCGCATTATGATCTATCTTTTAAAATGTGGTGTTTTTACTTAGCTGTCTCCCTGTTTTCTGAGCAAACAAAGGTGTGGATGTCAGGGTACACTCTTTCCTCGCCCTCCTCCCTGAAGGAAGGATGCAGTTGGAAGAGTGCAGAGATGGTGAACATACAATGGTTGGCACCCATTTTTGTTGTTGTTGTTTGTTTTGTTTTGTTTTGTTTTTGTTCTGTTTTGTTTTGAGAAATGACTGGCAGGAGACAAGGAACATGAAGCATTTAATTGGGTGACCTGTCTTCTACAGAACACAAATCACAACATTTGAGTTATGTGGAAGTAAATATTTAGGGCCTTCCCGTGGATGAAGAATGCCTGGCTCTCTGTGGAGTTCAAGCGCCGTGGGGTCTAAGCGGTAGATCTTCAGACAGACCTGGGGAACCTAAGTGAAGCCAAAGGAAGGGAATGATCAGAAGGGGTGTCGCAGCACACATTATAATTCCTGTGGCTGGCAGACTGGCACCTGGACTCCCAGTTTCCTCTTCCATGACCCTCAGGTGGCAGGTGTCCTGCCTGTAACAGGATCTTTTTGTCAGCAGGCGTCTGGTCTGGGAAGCCTCCTCTGTCTCAACACTCTCACATTCTAGGCTGACTTTGTCTTTGCCTACCCTTGAATAGGTTTTCTCCTTCCATACGTAAACTTTCCTTTTTTTCCCTCCATAAGGTGTCCAAGGTCAGTCAAAAATGCACAGTGCACCATGTATAAGGCAATAGGATACCTACCCAATTAATAAATTTCCAGAGTATTAAGCAATATCTTCTTTCATTAGTGCCTTTGGCATATTAATCATAATTATTTTAAATCCCTGGTCTGATAGTTCCAACATCCCTGCCATATCTGAGTCTGGTTCTGACATTTTCTTTGTCCCTTCAAACTGTTTTTTGCCTTTTAGTATGCCTTGTAATTTTTTGTTGTGAGCTAAACATGATTCAGGGGTCAAAGGAACTGTGATAAATAGGCCTTTAGTAATGCGGTGGTGAGGTGTTGGGGAGGGAAAGCATTCAAAGCCTTATGATCAGGTCTCAGGGGTTTAGTGAGCCTTTGCTCCTGGGCTGTGAACTTCACAAATGTTTCTCAGTTTTATTCTATTTTGTTTCCACTCCTTTAGGTGGGACAGGATGGGTTGGAGATGGATACTTCTCTGGTTGGTTAGGCCTTGATAAAACCACAATATGTCAGGGTCATAAAGGCCTTCTCTTGAAGGTAGTCCTTATTAAAAAGAACAGCACAGAATGCTTTGGCAAATTTCGAAATGGTTACTTTACCTCCCCCCCCCCCCCCCGCCTTGCTCCTGTGGGAACAATGAGGGGCTTTTTCTCCAATCTTTACCATGAGAACTTGATAGAGTTCCTGGAGGTAAACAAAAGCCCTCCAGGAGATCTTCCAAATACCGTTCCCCCAAACTCCCCCCCCCCCACTACACACACACACAAAGTTTTTAACTCCCAAACTTGTCTACACTGAGCCTCTAGCAATTCATCAATTAGTTTAGGTTTTCCTGCCTTGGTACTAGTTCCCATGGAGCTCATGGGTTTCTACTCTGGTAGGTTGTGATTCCCTGTATCTGCATGTCTGCTTCTAAGAGGTTGTGATTCCCTGTATCTGCAGGTCCGCCTCTAAGATTTTTGAGACGGCCGTTTGCCCTTACTTCAAGGCTGTGATGGACTAAAGAAGAGTTGCTTGTTTTTAATTTGTTTAGCTTTTTACTTATTGTTGGGAGGGAGTGATAACTTCCAAACTCCTTACTTACTGAACAGGAAACTAGACATGCAACATCCTCTTTCAACATTTATGTTAGTCCTCCGAATCCTCCAGCATTCCAACATTATTTTCTCTAATATGGTTAAAAATTTCTGCCATTGATAGGTGGCACCAAACACCTCATAGCAATGCACTTTTGCCTGCTGTTCACCTCTTTGTGTATCAACACTTCCAGAAATTTTCACAGGTGATCTGGAATGATACTAAGCATCTGTACGATTGACTAAAGCCAAGCATATCTGAAAGTGTTAGAAGATGCCCAATGCCCACCCTGAGGAATTTATATTCTCCAGGTATCTTAACATTACTACCACAATAATCATTGCTATTATTGGAGCATTTATCCTACATGGTGTTGGATACACATTTATAACTTGAAAGCTGCCTGCAGGCTTATATACTTGAGTCCACTGTGGGAAACTTAAATGCCTACTGGGTGCAGACTGGTAAGGATTTAAGCTGGCCAGGATAAGTCTGGGCAAATCCTGGCACTCAAGCTCTTGTCTGAAGAGGGCAGTGCTACTCAGCTCCAGGGGATGCTGTTCTGACAGGAAGGCAGGCCAACTCTAGTGCGATCATCAGGCAACAGGAACTACAAGTACAGATGTTTATGTTAAATCTCTAAATTAGTTAATCATGTCAACTACTTCCAACATTTTAATTAATCAAAATAAAACATGCCTACAAACTAGAGTTCTTTGGTAGGCCCCCCATTGTGCATCCTGTGTCTTAAGGCATGACAGCAAAGATGCGGGAGCTCTCCCCACTTTGACATTCACCTATGTTATCAAGGGAAATACTCTTTCCAGACTAATAGGTTCCCAGATATTGAAAATACTTCAATCAGTTACCCTTTACTCTTGAACACAGTACTGAAGAAGGAGTCTTGTTTACTTGATCACAAACTCAGACGGACAAAGAACCATGTCACCAGATTGTTGTGTACTAACTAGGTGCTCGTTCTGTGCAGATCTGCAAATGTTTATTGAAAAAGCCCTATGGGGCAATCACTGTGCCACATATAGCTGATTTATGATTAGAAATAAAACATGGCCCTTTATGAAATCCTTTATGCATATCCATACAGTAGAATATAAGAGCGGTAAAAAAGAATGAGAAGGGTGTTTTTAAATATCCGACATGGAACAATCTCCAAGATATAGTATCAAATGGGAAAAAAAAGTGAAGGACAGTAAATATGCTAGAATTTGAATTGAGGGAAGAAATACATATTTATGTTTTTTGTAGAAGTAAAAAATCTCTTAACACACAGAAATTGACCTGGGCAGGAGAATTGAGAGAATAAGGGACAGCATAGGAGGAAGACTTTATATTTTGTATAAATTTAACCCCAAAGTTAGTTTTGTTATATTTTCAATTTATGCTAACAAAATGACAAAGACAAGATCTCCTTTAAAAAAAAACTATCAGGGGACGCTTATGGTGACTCACTGAGTTAGGTAACATGGAGGCAGACACAGAAAGACATTCTAGAAGCACTTTCCCCTCCACCCCAACAAACTCATACATTTTTAAAAGTCAATAAATAAATAGAAAATTAACAGTATGCAAATGTGTTTCAGAAGAAAAGCTCTCCATGGCCCAGGCAGCTTTTGTTTGCAAGAAGCCAGCATTATAAACTGTGAAGCAAATCCCAAATTGAATTTTCTTGGTCCCCAAAACGTATTCTGGCTGCCCTGCTGGTGAGAGACCAGGGGAGCCACAGCAGAAATCTCTTAGTTATTCATAAATTCTTCCTCTTAAAAAAAAGTTGTTGTTGTTGTTTTAAACACAAGAGTGAAGATGAACTCCAGAGCTCAGAAACCATTTTCATGCAAAACCAGGCGGCTCAGTATACAAATAAAGACCTAGCTGGGAACCCTGAACAGAGCAACATAAATACTCACATCTGGTATAAATAAACAACAAGATACATTGTTTTACGATTAATGCCCAGCTCATGAATAAGTACACACAATGGAGATAGAAATATTTAATTTTGTGTTGTAGAACATAATTAGAAATTATTAAACAAAGTCAGAACACAGTAGAGATTTCTCAAAATGCACAGGCTCTGGGTATAGTCTGGGCGTGTTTGGAACCAGTTTTGTCCAACATCAGCTTTTTCTTTCTTTCTTTTTCTTTCTTTCTTTCTTTCTTTCTAGAAAAACAATCAAGAAAAGCTACAACCACAGTGTTTCATTAAATAGTTCATGAGAGTCTCTCACTCACTCTCTCTCTTTTCCCATTTCCTTCTGGGAGTTTAATGCACTGTGATAAGATAAATATCTGCCTTTTAATGATGATCACACCGTATTAAAATGTCTCACCCGGTTACCGATAATGCATGAGATTATGAAAGATGAAAAAAAAGAAAAAGTTCCGTTTTCCCTTCCCTGCTGATGCTGTTTGTTTACCTTTTGCATTTCCCTAGCTTAGGCAGTGAAACAGCAGCAGCTAATTCTACTGGATTTCTGTTCATTCCACTTTCATTTCTCAGACGGATGCAATACCTACTAGTTTTATTAATTATTTTCTTCTTAGATCAACAATCGTAATTTTGTTTCATTAAACTTGACTGAACATATCACTGTCACTTGCTTTAATCGACTAGGATACAATTGGAGAGAATTAGGTTAATTCACCAGGGTTCATTAAAATAACAAGAGACTGCCCAGTGTTGAGGTGTGGGGAAGGACAGCAACGGGTCAAGTCACCATCGTACCCAGTCACATGCAGTTGAGTGTGGTCATCAACACACAAGGACAGTTTTATGTAAAGAATCAATGGAGTGATTTTTCTTTTGAATCTAATTTTTAAGGGCTGCTCTGCATCAGAACAGGGAGGGAACTTCATGCAGACTTGATTTTTAAATATTAGAAGTAAGCAGGTCAAGAAGAATAAAGACCAAAGAATAAGCAAATAGACAGGTACAAAGAGTTCTATGGAAGAGAAAATAGGCCCCAAAAGGCGTGATTCTCACGTTGGCTTTGCCAGATTCCAGAAAGCAAAGACAGGGCTTTTGTCCTCAGAGAGAATTGTCCCCTGCTCTGACTTTCTGTCTGAATAACCTTTCGAGCTGATTTATCTCCTTCTTAGAGACCAAAATGATAAGGATGCTGAATCTCTTCTTCCTGGCCTTTTTTCCTACTCCCCTGCCAGCAACTTAACTCTTATTTGTTTTGAAAATTAGCGATTTAACAGGGCATTGCCTTTACTGGCTATTTGTTCTGCTGACCTATGGGGGAAGCTGGAATTGGTGCTGCAAATGTGCTCCTCTAACAGGTCTGTTATTGCATTATTCCTTTATGGGGGCTTCCACGTAATTACACCAAATGTTGTTATAAATCCCACCGGAAGCCACCTCTCAGCTGAAGTCTAGAGGACACTTTCAGTGTATATATCCCTCATCTGCCATTAGCGCGACTCCATGTTCTTCCCAGTATATTAGAGGACACAGCGAACAGGGGCAAGGACTACACGATCCAAATGGAGGGTGAGTGATTTGACAAGAAGCCAACAAGCACTTCTCGCAAAACCAAACACTTCTTTCACAACAAAGGTTGAATCGAAACCCTATTCCCCTAGCATATGAATTAGAAGAACAATTGTCTGATTATGATTAAAAAAAGAGCATTACATTTTATGTTCAGCCATAATTGGTATTTATGACAATTTATGTAAACAGTAATGAAGCCTATGTGATTTTTGCGGGGAAATTGCATTATGACACCAATGATCGTTACTGTTAATTTTCCTGAAGATGATGGCAATCAGCAGGCATAGTTTCATTGTAAATAGGTTAATTTAAAATTCAAACACTGCTGGTATTTCAAAATGAGTTCACATTTGATTTCTGAAAGCTTTGGCCCAGCCTTTTTCTGTGTCAGGATAAAAATGCATGGATGATATATGTCAGTACGTAAAACTTTTTTCTTCTGGATTTTATGTGCATAAACATGTATGCGATATATATACGAACGTGTGTCTTACGTATTACACATCCTTTTAAATTTTTGTTCTGTTTTTGTAAAAACTTACTACAGCGATCACAAACTATTTTGCCAGCTTTTTAATATAAGCAAAGCGCGACACACCATCATATTTTATTATTTCTATTGTGTAATTTGAAGAGTATCTAATCAAAATCTTAACAAGATATAAAAATATAAATGTATTTCTTTTTATTGACCCTGGGTTTGGGCTAGTTACTCAGTTAAATTGATGTTCTGCCAGTACATATTTTCAGATCACATCAACTAGCTAATTTCTTTTTTTCCTTTTCAGATACATGCTTCCTAGGATTTAGATCAATTCCTGCCAACTTGTCCCAGCAAGGTGAAAGTGTCTAATTTTCACCTTTTGACACTTTAAAAAAAAATAGAAGCTACCCTAATATTCTTGTGTATACATATATAAAATATGTATATTAATAAAAATCACAAAAAGGCATTTGGAATTATAAGGCAAAAAAGGAGAAGAATCATTTTAAATGCTGGGCTGTGTCTACTTATTTTAGGCAATATTTAAGTAATCACATAATATACTTTCATGTCCTTTGCAACTGTAATAATATAAAAACTACACTAATATAAGTTACTCATTTTTCTTAAAATAAAAATATTATGGTCGATGACTGTGATTTTTTTTTGCAATAGATTTTTTTGATAATATAAATGAACGATGCTTGTAAAGAGCTTCTCTCTCTGTCTCTGTCTCTTTGTTTTTAAGAGTAGTTTCTGGGTGGTCAATCAATTGCTCATAGTTTGTTATTCTAATGAGAGAAAATGTAAGTATGAATATTCAAAATGTATTATAATTTTGATTATATTAATTCTGCCAGTTGGGTCTTTTGAAAATTTCAGCCTTTGTAGAGAAGTTATATGGCAAAGCTCATCTTTATATGTAGCCCTTTTATTTTAAATGCCACTTGAAAAATAACCTACTCAGAGGAACCTGGGTGGCTCAGTCGGTTAAGTGTCCGACTTCGGCTCAGGTCATGATCTCACTGTTCGTGAGTTCGAGCCCTGTGTCAGGCTCTGTGCTGACAGCTCAGAGCCTGGAGCCTGCTTTGGATTTTGTGTCTCCCTCTCTCTCTGTCCTTTCCCCGCTCATACTGTCTCCCTCTGCCTCTCAAAAAATGAATAAATGATAAAAAATAACAATAATAATAACATACTCAGATAGTTTTACCCTGAACCACTCATTTAAAAGAGGAGCAATTGGGAGTGCCTGGGTGGCTCAGTTGGTTAAGCGTCTGACTCCTAATTTGGCTCAGGTCATGATCTTAGGGTTTGTGAGATCGAACCCATGTCCAGCTACTCACTGACAGTGTGGAGCTTTCTTGGGATTCTCTCTCTCTCTCTCTCTCTCTCTCTCTCTCTCTCTTTCTCTGCCCCTTCCTTTCTTATGCACGTGCACCTGTGCACATGTTCTCTCTCTCAAAATAAATAAACATTACCAAAAAATTTAGAAGAGCAATTGGAAAACATTTTTTAGGTAAGCAAACACCTGGAAAGGTGGAACAAGTGTTTTCAAACTTAGATGTTTAGAGCCTTGAATTCATATTATTTTTATTGACTATAACAAAAAAATCAATAATTTTTATGAACTAAAATTATATTTATATGAAGAGAAAGGATATTCATGACTATATATTAAGTATACGTACTTTATAACCACATCCAAATACTCATGCTTCCCTCAGGAGAGGGAAATACAACATGTTGAAGAAGATTGTTCAGGTGTTTTCTGGGTTTCTGTCTCAACATTCATTTGTAACTTTTTTCTCCACTCAAGTAGCTATTGTTAGAAGACCAGTAGTAGCCATTCTAATGTTTTAAGGAGGAAATTCTGGAAGAAACCTTCAATTTAAGATAATTATGTACATTTATTAAGTGTTCTGTGGATTAGATGAGGGCCATTATTTGAATTATTCCTTTACCAGGTATCCTTTCCACAGGCATTTCTATTGAGAACTACTGCTCTAAAATATAATCAAAATGATATCGGTCTAGTGCTGAATAGTTTTTGTTTTAAAGTATTTTTAATTTGATTGACCATTCTCTGCTGATGAGGCCAATTCCTATTTGGTTCCTGGGTGATCCCATTTATTGTCCTTCCATTCCCCCACAGGCAGAATAATTTCTAAATTCAGAGAAGCTCGTTAGTCAGAAAAAATAAATTCCTTCATAGAAACCCTTGCCATATTTGAAAAACAGAATCAATACAAGAAAAAGAAGCAAATGAAAACATATCCTATTGATGAGAATTCATCACTAAGCACGAAGCACTGAGTCTTCATTTTTCAAATGAACAGGGAACATCTCTAGTTACCCCTTTGCAGAACCATTTTGCAATAAAATCTCAGGATTTTTTACCTTTCAAAACTTTTATAGTTCCATATCCCATAGGGGTCAGCTATTAATAAAACCTAGTTATGTGGCATCATAATGAATGGCAAATTGATTTAGCTAATGTAGTCAAACAAATGGTGGGTTATACTAAAAGGAAAAAGTTCAGCCAAATTGATTTGCCTGTTAAATGCAAATTAATTTGCGATGAGGGTATTCATCTTAAGTTACTCATAAAAAAAAGAAGAAAGAAAGAAAAAGAAAAAAAAAGAAGAAAGAAAAAAAAATCACCTAAAGCAAAACATCCAGGTCAAATGAACCTTAAAAACTGATCACTGTGCTGGGTTCCCTGGGTGGCCCAGTCAGTTAAGCATCCTGACTTCAGCTCAAGTCATGATGTCATAGTTGGTGAGTTTGAGCCCCACGTCGGGCTCTGTGTTGACAGCTTGGAGCTTGGAGCCTGCTTTTCTCTCTCTGTCTCTCTCTTTCTCTCTCTCTCTCTCTCTCTGCCCCTACCCCACTTGTGCTCTGTCTCTGTCTCTCAAAAATAAATAAACATTAAAATATTTTTTAAGTAATCACTGTGCTAGTTGACAAGACTTCTTTGTGTATCCTTATGACTGAGCATTTGGTTTGGTTATAGGAGCATAAATGGGTTCTGAATCTTGGGTTTAACATATGTACAAGTTACTGTGATTCGTTGAATAGACTACATCAATAATTTCAGCCAAAATATATCTATAAGGTTAAAGACAAATTGTGCCTGTAATGCTGGCTTTTAACCAATCTAAAATCTCATAGAAAAGCACAGGTCAACAAGAAAAGGAAGTATGATACTAGTCTACATTCATCTCTCCAATCAAAAAGCAAAAGCAAAACAAACAAAAATCAAACAAACAAAAAATCTCACCACTTATTCTATATGTAATATAAAGAGATACATTTTCTGTGACTATGCTTGTGGAAGATATCACCTCCTGTGCTCTTTAGTTCCTTGTGGGTATTTAGAAAGCACAGTACAGTTGTGTGAACAGATTTGAGACTGCATTAGCCTACATTGTTAAGGTTCTTACTTTATAAGTCGGACACTTTGGCACAATTGGTAGAAACAAAAAAGTATCCATAAAGATTTTCTTTCTTTATTTTTTTAATATGAAACTTATTGTCAAATTGATTTCCATACAACACCCAGTGCTCATCCCAACAGGTGTCCTCCTCCTCAATACCCATCACCCACTTTCCCCTCCCTCCAACCCCCCATCAACCCTCAGTTTATTCTCAGTTTTTAAGAGTCTCTTATGATTTGCCTCCCTCCCTCTCTAACTGTTTTTTTTCCTTTTTTCTTCTTCTTTTTTTTCCCTTCCCCTCCCCCATGGAAGATTTTCTTTCAATCTCCTAATGATTTGCCCCTTATTAGGATTTCAAAAATGTTTGCTGAATATGGTTGATGACTTACACAAGTGTTAAACATTTTGGTTTCCGATAGACCTTTTACGATATTATATTTTGGTGGTAAAAAGAAAGCTTGCCACCAGTTACCATGTCCTTACCTTCCCGAAAGGGAGTACATAAACGCATTGGATACAGCATGCAGTCAGGGTTACTGACATCTTCCACAGACCATGTCCACATGGTAGAGCTGATCAGGTGGTTATTCACACTCCTAATTATGTTGGGGTGGGAGCTTGCTAGGAATTATGCAAACCTTATGCTCTCTGTCCTAATGGGGAAAAATGGCTGACAAACTGATTTACCTCTGGAGTTTTTGATCTAAAGATAGGCAGAGAGAGAGAGTCTAATTCCATTTGTTACTATCTGTCTTTCATCACTCACGGCTGATGAGAAAGAAAGAAAATTGCACTCAAAGAGATTCTTTTATTTCCGAGAGGAAAAGGAATTTGACCACAAAGATGACAGAGTTACAATTCTTTAGCTTAAAGGGGCAACCTTTGGAGGATGACTATCATTCTAAAAATGCAGGCATTGCTTTTTTTCTTTTGTACTCTATTAAGAATTGTGCATGAAACCACTCAGAGTAAATGGGGACTAGGGGTCAACAGAACAGTTAGAAAGGTGACAAATAGCAATTCATTTCACTGTTTGTTTTCTAGATGATGGCTGCCTCTTTCTCCTGGTGTTCCCATGTTTCTGGGGGTGCTACACAATGAGCTCTATGTCCTTTTAAATAGGGGCAGAACTGCCACAGTGTAAACTAATAAATAGTACAATTGAAGTTTCCTTGGTCATGAAATACAATGGATTCCTCTCAGGTACTTTATTCTTTCTCTCAATTATCTTTTCTAAAGAAAAAAAAAGAAGTTATTTTGTAACTTTATCCTGACATCTATGGATTATTTTTTTTAAACTAGTGCTCCTTTTTCATACCTTTTGTAAGGTACAAATTTGGACCAAATTTGAATCATGTTTGCCTGATTAGATCCAAAACCTCCTGCCCTAAGAAAATTTCTAGTTACTCTTTATTTGGTAATCAGATTATTTCTGGTGCACTAGTTTCCTATTTTACTTTTATTTTTAAAAATGTGACAACATAGTGACAAAGAAATGGAAAAATTCCAACCTAAATATGCTCTAGAGATTTCTGTAGGATTGACCTAATCAAGATGCCAAATGTGCATCAAAGAAGAAAAAGTATTCCACTTAATCAATATACTAATTTCAGTCATCTTTATAATTAATATCTGTCAATCCATTGAAACAGATGCTCAGTGATTCACACTGATCTCTAAGGTTCCCTGAAAAACACTGGGAAAAAACAACAGCATGCCAATGTGCATTAATTGCACTCCTATTGATATTTTCTAAGTGTTAGAATTTCTAAGATAGCAGCAAGTCAAATATTATAATGCCAGATCCAAGAAAAGTGATATTGTGATAATGATTAATCAGAGAATATTACCTCAAAAAGTACTAATCATCTTTTTTACTAATCAATTTCTCATATATATATATTTACTTCCTTTTCCTAAATAACGCTATTATAACACCTGCTGATTTTAGGACCAAACTCCTAGAGGAAAAAAAAAAGTCTTTGTACTAATGGGTGAGGCAAAGATTTCTTAGATATGACACCAATGCATGATACATAAAAGAAACTACTGATGAATTGGAATATATCAAAATTAATAACTTCTATTCTTTGAAGCCACTGTTAGAAAAATGAAAAGACAAATCTCAGACTGGGAGAAAATATATGCAAAGCTTAGATCTGAAAAAAATGACTTGTATTCAGAATATATAAAGATATATCAAAGCTCAATAACAAGAAAACAAAAAATACAACAAATAAATTTCCAAAAATGGAATAAACCCTGCTCCCAAAAATGTCTATGATCAATACCATTAGTTATTAAGTAAAGAAAATTTTGGGGCGCCTGGGTGGCTCAGTCGGTTAAGTGTCCGACTTCAGTTCAGGTCATGATCTCACGGTCCGTGAGTTCGAGCCCCGCGTTGGGCTCTGCGCTGACAGCTCAGAGCCTGGAGCCCGTTTCAGATTCTGTGTCTCCCTCTCTCTCTGCCCCTCCCCCGTTCATGCTCTGTCTCTGTCTCAAAAATAAACATTTAAAGAAAAAAAATTAAAAAAAAAGAAAATTTTAACAACACACTTACCAGGATGCCTGAAATTAAACACTGACCATACCAAATATTCAAGAGAATATCAGGGAACCAGCATTCTCTTGTACTATTGGAGGAAGTATAAAATGGTACAACCATTATAACTACTCTGAAATAGAGTCTGACAGTTCCTTATCAGGGTAAATTTGTATCTACCACATGATTTAGCTATTCCCCTCCCAGGTTTTTACTGAAGAATAAAAAAAAAGTTCTCTAGAAGTTTTATACTTTAGTTTTACTTTTTTTTTAATTTAATTTTTTAATTTACATCCAAATTAGTTAGCATAGAGTGCAACAATGATTTCAGGAGGAGATTCCTTAATGCCCCTCACCCATTTAGCCCATTTCCCCTCCCCCACCCCTCCTGTAACCCTCTGTTCTCCATATTTAAGAGTCTCTTATGTTTGGTCCCCCTCCCTGTTTTTATATTATTTTTGCTTCACCTTCCTTATGTTCATCTGTTCTGTGTCTTAAAGTCCTCAGATGAGTGAAGTCATGTGATATTTGTCTTTCTCTGACTGACTAATTTCACTTACCATAATACCTTCTAGTTCCATCCACATAGTTGCAAGTGGCAAGATTTCATTCTTTTTGGTTTCTGAGTAATACTCCATTATATATATATATACTCCATTATATATACTCCATTATATATACTCCATTATATATATATATATATATATATATATATATATATATATATACATATATATATACACCACTTCTTCTTTATCCAGTCATCCATCGATGGACATTTGGGCTCTTTCCATACTTTGGCTATTGTTGACAGTGCTATTATAAACATTGGAGTGCACGTGTCCCTTCGAAACAGCATACCTGTATCCCTTGGATAAATACCTAGTAGTGCAATTACTGGGTTGTAGGGTAGTTCTATTTTTAACTTTTTGAGGAACCTCCATACTGTTTTCCAGAGCGGCTGCACCAGCTTGCATTCTCACCAGCAAAGCAAAAGAGATCCTTTTTCTCTGCATTCTCACCAACATCTGTTGTTGCCTGCGTTGTTAATGTTAGCCATTCTGACAGGTGTGAGGCGGTATCTCATTTGTGGTTTTAATTTGTATTTCCCTGATGATGAGTGATGTTGAGCATCTTTTCATGTGTCTGTGGGTCATCTGGATGTCTTCTTTGGAGAATTATCTATTCATGTCTTTTGCCCATTTCTTCACTGGATTGTTTGTTTTTGGGATGTTGAGTTTGGTCAGTTCTTTATAGATTTTGGATACTAACCCTTTATCTGATATGTCGTTTGCAAATATCTTCTCCCATTCTGTCAGTTGCCTTTTAGTTTTGCTGATTGTTTTCTTCACTGTGCAGAAGCTTTTTATTTTGATGAGGTCCCAATAGTTCATTTTTGCTTTTGTTTCCCTTACCTCTGGAGATGTGCTGAGTAAGAAGTTGTTGTGGCCAAGATCAAAGAGGTTTCTGCCTGCTTGCTCCTCTAGGATTTTGATGGCTTCCTATCTTACATTTAGGTCTTTTGTTCATTTTGAGTTTATTTTTGTGTATGGCATAAGAAAGTGGCCCAGGTTCATTCTTCTGCATGTTACTGTCCAGTTTTCCCGGCACCACTTGCTGAAGAGACTGTCTTTATTCCATTGGATATTCTTCCCCGCTTTGTCAAAGATTAGTTGGCCATACGTTTGTGAGTCCATTTTTGGGTTCTCTATTCTGATCCATTGATCTTGTTTTTTGGCAGATTTTTGATTACTAATTCAATTCTTTACTGGTTATGGGTCTCTTCAAATTTTCTATTTCTTCCTGTTTCAGTTTTGGTAGTGTATATGTTTCTAGGAATTTGTCCATTTCTTCAAGATTGCCCATTTTATTGGCATATAATTGCTCATAATATTCTCTTATTATTGTTTTTATTTCTGCTGTATTGGTTGTGATCTCTCTTCTTTTAATCTTGAATTTATTTATTGGGGTCCTTTCCTTTTTCTTTTTGATCAAACTGGCCAGTGGTTTATCAATTTTGCTAATTCTTTCAAAGAACCAGCTTCTGGTTTCATTGATCTGTTCTACTGGTGTTTTTTGGTTTCGATAGCATTAATTTCTGCTATAATCTTTATTATTCCCTGTCTTCTGCTGGTTTTGGGTTTTATTTGCTGTTCTTTTTCCAGCTCTTTAAGGCTTAAGGTTAGGTTGTGTATCTGAGATCTTTCTTCCTTCTTTAGGAAGGCCTGGATTGCTATTTACTTTCCTTTTATGACCACCTTTGCTATGTCCCAGAGGTTTTGGGTTGTGGTGTTATCATTTTCATTGCTTCCATGAACTTTTTAATTTCCTCTTTAACTTCTTGGTTAGGCCATTCATTTTTTAGTAGGATGTTCTTTAGTCTCCAAGTATTTGTTACCTTTCCAAATGTTTTCTTGTGGTCAAATTTCATAGCGTTGTGGTCTGAAAATATGCATGGTATGATCTCGATCTTTTTGTACTTACTTATGGCTGATTTGTGTCCCAGTATGTGATCTATTCTGGAGAACGTTCCATGTGCACTGGAGAGAATGTAAATTCCGTTGCTTTAGGATGAAATGTTCTGAATATATCTGTTAGGTCCATCTGGTCCTGTGTGTCATGCAATGCCATTGTCCTTGTTGATTTTTTGATTAGATGATCTTTCCATTGCTGTGAGTGAGGTGTTGAAGTCCCCTACTATTACAGTATTACTATCAATGAGTTTCTTTACATTTGTGATTAACTGATTTACACATTTGGGTACTTTCACATTCAGTACATAAATGTTTACAATTGTTAGGTCTTATTGGTGGATAGACCCCTTAATTATGATATAATGCCCTCTGCATTTCTTGATACAGTCTTAATTTTAAAGTCTAGATTGTCTGGTATAAGTATGGCTACTCCAGCTTTCTTTTGTTGACCATTAGCATGATAGATGGTTCTTCATCCCCTTACTTTCAATCTGAAGGTGTCTTTAGGTCTAAAATGGGTCTCTTGTAAACAGCAAATAAATGGATCTTGTCTTCTTATCCATTCTGTTACCCTACATCTTTTGATTGGAGCATTTAGTCCATTGATGTTTAGAGTGAGTACTGAAAAATATGAATTTATTGCCACTATGTTGCTTGTAGAGTTGGAGTTTCTGGTGGTGTTCTCTGGTTCTTTTTAGTCTTTGTTGCTTTTGGTCTTTATTTATTTTTATTTATTTTTTTTTCATTTCTCCCCTTAGAGAGTCCCCTCTTAGAATTTCTTGCAGGGCTGGTTTAGTGGTCACAGACTCCTTTAATTTTTGTTTGGGAAACTTTTTATCTCTCCTTCTATTTTGAATGACAGCCCTTGCTGGGTAAAGAATTCTTGGCTGCATATTTTTTCTGATTCAGCACATTGAATATATCCTGCCACTCCTTTCTGGCCTGCCAGTTTTCTGTGGATGGGTCTGCTGCAAACCTGATCTGTTTTCCCTTGTACGTTAAGGACTTTTTTTTTTCTCCCTTGCTGCTTTCATGATTCTCTCCTTTCCTAAATATTTTGTGAATTTGACTATGATATGCCTTGTTGATGGTCGGTTTTGGTTGAATCTAACAGGAGGCCTCTGTGCTTCCTGCATTTTGATGTCTGTGTCTTTCCCCAGGTTAGGAAAGTTTTCTGCTATGATTTGGTCACATAACCCTTCTACCCCTATTTCTCTCTCTTCCTTTTCTGGGACCTCTATAATTCTGATGTTATTCCTTTTTAATCAGTCACTGATTTCTCTAATTCTTAAATCGTGCTCTTTTGCCTTAATCTCCCTCTTTTTTTCTGCTTCTTTATTCTCCATGAGTTTGTCCTCTATATCACTGATGTTCTGTTCTGCCTCATCCATCCTTGCCACCGTGGCATCCTTTAGAGATTGCAGCTCAGTTATAGCATTTTTTATTTCACCCTGACTAGCTTTTACTTCTTTCATCTCCACAGAAAGGGATTCCAATCTATTTTTGACTCCAGCTAGTATTCTTATTATCATGATTCTAAATTCTGGTTCAGACATCTTGCTTGTATCTGTGTTGGTTAAGTTCCTGGATGTCGTTTCTTCCTATTCTTTCTTTTGGGGTGAATTCCTTTGTTTTATCATTTTGAAGGGAGAAAAGGAACTAATGGGGTAAAAAATTAAAATTAAAAAATATTAAAAAGTTATAAACAAACACACACACACACAAATCAAATAAATGATGCTAGATCCTTGGTGTGTTTTTGTCTGGGTGTTGAAAGGGGATTGATAGATTAGAGGAAAAAAAGGGGGAAAGGAGAAGTAAAGGGAAATCGTTTGAAAATTTGAAAAAAATGAATACACTGAAGTAGCCTAAAATGAAATGATGGAAGTAAAATAGAATGTGAAAAATTTACACAAAAATAAAGCATATAGTAGAAAAAAATTTAAAATGTTTTTAATAAGAATTGAAAAAAAAGAATTTTTTCTCTTTCTGTATTCAAGAAAAAGAAAAGAAATGAAAAGAGAAAAAAGAATAAAGAAAAAAAAGAAAGAAAATGGAATAGATGGACCAGTGAAGAGACTGATACAACTGAAATTACTTTGTTTTCCCCTAGAAGTCAGACTATCAAACGCTTTATAGTAATAAACTAAGGAGGCGGAAAGACTTGTGTTCCTGAAGAGCGAGGTTGGCCGGGTTGGCCGGGCTTAGTGTAACAGCTCCATTCTCCACTAGATGGCGCTGCCATTCTACTGGGGTGGATTGTTTCGTGCGCATAGGTGCGTATGCGCATGCGTGGGAGAGGTGAGAATGGCGAGAATGGCGTCACCCAGGTACCCAGTCTCTAGTATCGTTGCTCTGTTCTTCTCGATCAGCAACTTTGCCCCCGTTCTGTCTTCAGCTTTCCTCCACTCCCTGCTTCTTCACTGTCCCCAGGCAGCACTTCCCTCCTGAGTTTTGTCTCAGATGTGACTGTTTTTCCCAACCCCTTACTTCTGACGGACTGCGGCTTTGACCTGTTCCGCCCCTCTGCGGGAGGGTCTCACCTAGCAATGGCCGGGTGCCGGCCGCAGCCAGGAACATTCACGGGCCGTGCTGCTGCCGACGCCCAGAGACTGCAGCCGGGTGCCAGCCCGCCCCGGAAAAAGTTTGCGAGACAGCGTAGCAGCAGCGCCTCAGGGATTATGGAAAATCACAACACGCATCTGGCACCAGGCTTCATCCCCAGCGACCTTGTTCCAGCACCAGTGAATGCAGTTATACTCCTGGGTCTACTGGGGCCTTGCCTTGGGGGGGCTGCACAGCCTCTACCAGGTGTCCTCCCAGCAGGGGAACTACCTCTCCCTGTGTGGCCTGAAGAACTCCAGACTCCACTCTGCTCCTCGGGATTCGCCCTTCTGACCAGAGCACTACCAGGTATTGAGCTGCGGAGTTTCAGATCTGCGCTCCCCCTGTTTATAGTCTTAACGGAATTTAAACCCTCTCCTTTCTCCTGTCTCCCTTTTTAGGTCAGTACCTGCGGCGATTTCCACTTTTCCACTTTCTCTCCAGCTGCTTTTGGGTCAGGGCGGCTTTTCCTGTACTCTCTCCCCAGTCTTCGTCCTCCTTCCACACGCAAAAGTGGCTCCTTGCCATGCCCTCTGCGGCTTCCCTCTCCCCCAGTTCACCTCTCCGTGCCACGTACCTGCAGAATTCTGTGCTTCAGGTTGTGCAGATTGTTGTGTTAATTCTCAGATCAGTTTTCTAGGTGTGCAGCATGGTTTAGTGTTGATCTGGCTGTATTTCATATTTCATGGACATGACACACACAACTTCCATGCTGTTCTGCCATCTTTTTTTTTTTTTTCAACATTTATTTATTTTTGGGACAGAGAGAGACAGAGCATGAACGGGGGAGGGGCAGAGAGAGAGGGAGACACAGAATCGGAAACAGGCTCCAGGCTCTGAGCCATCAGCCCAGAGCCCGACGCGGGGCTCGAACTCACGGACCACGAGATCGTGACCTGGCTGAAGTCGGACGCTTAACCGACTGCGCCACCCAGGCGCCCCTGTTCTGCCATCTTCTATACTTTAGTTATACTTTTAAGTCTATGACCGATGTTGTCATAGATAACCATAAGATATGCATTGAAGTTTATTATTTTGTATGTCAATACCTAATAGTTCCAACATCGTATGTTGAAAGGACTATCCATTCTTCACTGGATTGCTTTTGCAGCATGACCAAAATTTATATTGTATATGTATGGGTCTATTTCTGGGCTCTACACTTTATGCAAATGTTCTATTTTTATATCCTTCTACCAATAACATACTGCATTCATTTTTGCACCTTTATAATAAGCCTTGAAATCGAGTACTGTTAGCCCTCCAATCTTCCTTATCAAATTTGCTTTGGCTACCTGTACTCTTTTAATTTTTATATGTATTTTAAAACAGTTTATCAAAATCTATAGAAAAACAGGGTGATGAGATTTTGATTGCAATTGAGTTGAATTTATGGATTGATTTGGGAAGACTGATATCAAAAGGATACTGAACTTTGCAACCCATGAACAAAATCTGTCTCCATTAAGTTAGGGCATTTATAATTCTTAGCAGTAAAGTCGTGAAGTTTTTCATGTACAGTTTTGCACATCTTTTATCAGATTTATTCCTAATATTTCACGTATTTATGCTATTTTAAATGGTAATTTAATTTCAGTTTGTTTCTTCTTGCTTGTATGCAGAAATACGATTAAATTTTGTATACTAAACTTAGTTCTTATAGTCTAATTTCACATATTAATTCTAGTTGCGTTTTTTTAGTATATATATTTTTAAGTTTATTTATTTTGAGAGAGACAGAGACAGCTTGAGTGATGGAGGGGCAGGAGATATGGAGAGAGAGAGAATCCCAAGCAGTTTGAGCAGATGCAGGGCTCGAACTCACAAAATCGCGAGATCATGACCTGAGCTGAAACAAAGAGTCAGACTTGGTTTAACTGACTGAGCCACCCAGGTACCTCATCTAGTTATTTTTTATCATTTTATGTTTCATTATTTTTTAAGTTTTTATTTTAATTCCAGGTGGTTAACATACAGTCTTATATTAGTTTCAGGTGTACGATACAGTAATTCGACACTCTATACATCACCCTGTGCACATCACAACAAGTATACTCCTTAATCCTCATCACCTATTTAACCCATCCCCCCACGCACCTCCCTTCTGGTAACCATCAGTTTGTTCTTTATAGTTAAGAGTCTGTTTCTTGGTTTACTTCTCTCTCTTTTTTCCCCCTTTGTTCATTTGTTTTGCTTCCTAAATTCCACATATGAGTGAAATCATATGGTATTTGTCTTTCTCTGACTTATTTTGCTTATCATTATATTCTAGCATTATATTCTTGCAAATGGCAAGATTTTATTCTTTTTATGGTTGAATAATATTCCATTGTGTGTGTGTGTGTGTATATACACACCACATATTTTTTATCCACTCATCATTTGATGGGCACTTGGTCTGCTTCCATATCTTGGCTATTGTAAATAATGTTGCTATGAGCATTGAAGTGCAGGTATCCCTTTGAATTAGTGTTCTGTATTTGGGGGGTAAATACCCAGCAGTGTGATTTCTGGATCATAAGGTAGTTCTGTTTTTAACTTTTAGAGAAACCTCCACACTGTTTTCCAAAGTGGCTGCACTAGTTTGCATTCCCACCAACAGTGTAAGAGGGTTCCTTTTTCTCCACATCCTCACCAACACTTGTTGTTTCTTTTGTTTTTGGTTTTAGTCATTCTGACAGGTATGAGGTCATATCTCATTTAGGTTTTGATTTGCATTTCCCTGATGATGAATGATGTTGGGCATCTGTATGTCTTCTTTGGAGAAATGTCTGTTTATATCTTCTGTCCACTTTTTAATTGGAATATTTGTTTTCTGGGTGTCGAGTTCGATAAGTTGTTTATATATTTTGGATACTAACCCTTTATTGGATATATCATTGTCAAGTATCTTCTTCCATTCCATAGGTTTCCTTTTAGTTTTGTTAAATGTTTCCTTCACTGTGCAGAAACTTTTTTTGGCTGTAGTCTCATTAGCTTATTTTTGCTTTTGTTTCCTTTGCCTTAGGAGACATATTCAGAAAAAAATATTGCTATGGTCAATGTCTCTTGGTCAATGCCTATGTTCCTCCAGGATTTTTATGGTGTAATATATTTGTCTGATTTTGCTACCAGGGTAATACTAATCTCATAGAAATGGTTGCACATTATTTCTTTCTCTTTATGTTTTTTTTTTAAGTTTGTATAGAATTGATATTATATCTACCTTAAATGATTGGTGGTGTTTGCCGATGAAATCTGGGCTTGGAGTATATTTGTGCCATAGTTTCAAAATGCAAACTCAGGGATGCCTGAGTGACTCAGTTGGTTAAGCGTTGGACTCTTGATTTTGGCTTAGGTCACGATCTCACAATCATGACATTTAGCCCTATGTCCAGCATCTCATTTGGTGTGGAGTCCGCTTAAGATTCTCTCTCTCTTTTTCTCTCTCTCTCTCTGTGCCCCTCCCTCTCTCTCTCTCCCTCTCCGTCTCTCTCAAAAATAAATAAAGAAAAAATAAAATGCATATTGAACTTATTTAATAGAAATAGTCAGGTTTAGTTTTCTTTCTTTCTTTTTTCTGTTTTCTTTTCTTTTTTTTTTTTTTGAGTGAGCTTTGGTATCTTGTGCCTTTCAAGGAATTCGTTCATTTCATTTACAATGCTGAATAGAGTGACTTAAAGACTCTCTTCATATCCCTTATCTTTTTTAATGCTTAGAATAATTTTGTGTGTGTGTCTACAAGAAACACTAGAATAGTTACCGGCCTTCCATCTCTCACCCCTGACACTGGTAATCTGTGTCTTTTCTAAATTTTTTTCTGATTATTATAACAAAAGGTGCATCATCTTTATTGTTTCTTTCCAAAGAATCAATCAGATTTTGGTTTCATTGATTTTCTTTATTGTTTCTTACTTTCTATTTATTATTTCAGTCTTATTTTCCTTGCTTCCTTTGTTTTGTTTATTTTTATTTATTTTTATTTTTTTTAATTTTTTTTTTCAACGTTTTTTATTTATTTTTTGGGACAGAGAGAGACAGAGCGTGAACGGGGGAGGGGCAGAGAGAGAGGGAGACACAGAATCGGAAACAGGCTCCAGGCTCCGAGCCATCAGCCCAGAACCTGATGCGGGGCTCGAACTCACGGACCGCGAGATCGTGACCTGGCTGAAGTCGGACGCTTAACCGACTGCGCCACCCAGGCGCCCCTGTTTTGTTTATTTTTAATTTGTTCTCATTCTTGTTTCATAAGGGGAAGATGACTTCACTAATTTGAGACCATAATTTTTCTCTAATATTGTCATTTAACGCTCCACATTTTCTTCCATTTTAAAAGATGCTTTTACTGATTATGGAATTCTAGGTTGGCAGTTTTTCTCCCAGTAGTTTAAAGATGCTTTTCCCTGTTTTCTCACTTGCATTGTTTCGGAAGAGAAATCTCTGTCATCCTTTTCATTTTTCCTCTGTACAGAAAGTGGCTTTCTGTTTGGCTGTTTTTTAAGATTTGTTCTTTTAAAGTTTTTTTGAACAATTTGATCACCATATGTTTTGGTGTAGTTTTCTTCATGTTTCTGTTGCTTGGGGTTCATTGAGCTTCTTAAATTAGTGGCTTTATAATTTTCAATGAACTGGGTGAAACACCAGCCATTATTTCTTCAAATATTTCTTTTATTTCTCACTCTTTTCTCTCCTTAGGGAGCTCCAAATACATATATATTAGGCCAACTGAAGATATAATATAGCTCACTTTTTTTCAGTTTTTTATCGTTTCTTTCTCTGAATATTTCTTTTTTGATTATTTTTACTACAGCATACTTAATCACCCTAAGTATTTTTATCTCTATCCTTCTTCTTGCTAACTCTTACTCACTTTTCAAATTTCATCTCACGGCCAATTTTCAAAGAAACACCATTTGAGCCCCTAATCTCAATCATTTTCCTCAATTATAATATCTTATTTCAACTTTTATGCTTATAACATAATATTTATCATAGCATACATATCAGTTAACATTGTAATAGAAAATGTTTCATTACAAACCTTCAAAATAGGATAACTCAAATAATAGAAATGTTTCCTAATTATATTCTGATTTTGTTTCTTGGGAGAAATTATTTTCATCGTTCTTCATGGCTTTTATGTCTATACTTTGGGAGACAAACCTGTGTTCACTAATTTCCATAGCAATATTAGAAGTAGGCATTTTGCAAAAAGTCTTCCTTGGGGGTGCATAATTTTCACACTCCACAGATTTGATGGCCTAAGGTTTATTGTTGTGATTTGTTTTGTTTCTATTTCCTAATAACTCAAAAACTTTAAAAAAAACTTCAGTCTGATGTTATGGCTTCTTTATTAATGTAATCAATATCATTTGTACACTTCTGATCTATTTGCTTTTAGAGAGTTTTATGTAGTACTATATGTTGGGAAATAATTCTCCATAAAACCATCACAATTCTGTATATCTTGCAACCAGAGGCATGGACTGCCTTACTCCTGGACTATGTTCTCAAGGATGTCTGTATAGTAAAGGGCCTTAGAAGTTACAGTAAGTATCTAGTTCTGAGTCAAAGAGAAGATTTGTTTGCAGTTTTAAGACGGAGATCATGTCTCCTTCCAGGCAGAGGTCTGGCATGCTCACTATCCATTACAAAATATTTGGATTCCCAAAGCACAGGGCACTTGTACTGTACTGCAACCTACCTCGTGTGCACATGTCTTCCCATTTCTCTGTGGGATCCGGGACATAGGGAACTGATGGGGGAAAAAAATGCCAAATCTTCAGCTATAGCTTTTGCTATGAGTAAACATTTCTTTGTCTTTGACCCAGGATTTTTGTATCTTCTGCCAGCATCCATAAAACTGGCAGGCCAAATTGTTAGCTTTGAAGTAAGATAAAACCTCAGACTCTTCAGTTATGGGCAGTACATATGCCCAACATTTCCCTTTACATATTTGTCATGCCTATTCATTCATTTGCTTCCTCATCTCCATACCTTTGTCTCTCCGTTTAATGGTGACAATCTGAAATAAAAGGCTTATTTTGAAAATAATACTCTTACTTTGATCTCTGTTGCATGGCCGAGTCATTTACTTCAGCTAAAAATTCTTACAATGTCATGTTCTTTCAATCTTTCTTCTTTGTCTTTGGAGTCCAGAAGTCATTGGCTTTTCCACCCTTTAAAGAGGCTAATCTCTGTGTTCTTTCCCAATTCTGTTTGAAAATCAGTGAATCTTTGCTTGGACTCATCTTTCTTATAACATCTTATTAAAGGCAGGCAGTAATAGCCATGCCACATTAGCTCTCTGGCTCTTTTTAACCACTTGCCTTATAGCTATAGTCTCAATACACACATTATCTTCCTTCCAAGTTATTGCAAAGACAGTTTTAACAAATCTGTTGCCACTGCGCAGCATGGATCTCCATGTTTTTAGCTTGTGAA
This sequence comes from Felis catus, assembly GCF_018350175.1. Lineage (NCBI taxonomy): Eukaryota > Metazoa > Chordata > Mammalia > Carnivora > Felidae > Felis > Felis catus. The sequence continues at coordinate 60,761,895 of NC_058379.1, read as the reverse complement.
ACATGTTCACTGCCCACTACTCAAATGCTTAACTACTAAGCCAATGTCACACATTTTATTAATTCTTATTTTTCTTTTATGGAAGTTTGAAGGTACAAACTTCTGTATTTGCTAGTCAATTTTAACTACTGAATCAATCTAACTAAAAAATGTATAATCACACATTATTTCTCACTAATATGAAGTTCAAAGTGGAAGTTCCTGTCTGCAGATGGCTTTTCTCCAGGCAGTGACTCAAGGACCCAGGCTCATTCCATTTTGTGACCATACTACCTTCAACATATGACTTCCAAAATCACTATTGCATTTATAGCAATATAGTTAAGATCAAGAGTTCATCAAAAATCACGATCATGCACTGAAGACTTATGGGCCTGGGCTGGAAATTGTGTATATTGCTTTCAGTTATGCTGCCTACCTAACCGCAAGAGAATATGGAAAACATAGTCTAGCTGTTGGTCCAGTCAGAGTAGAAAACTGGTGAACAGTTTGCTAGTTTCTGCAACAGCGCAGTTATAAATTTATCGGTACGGTTGTTAAATGTCTCTCTCCATCACTGGATTATAAGCTCCATAAAGACAAATTTTATGTATATTTGTTTTGTAATTATGCTCAGTACTTAGTGTTCAATAAAATATTTGTTAAAGAAATGAGTGAAAGAATTAAGAAGATTTAATATGATCACACTATTTTACTGGTAAGAAAATGGAGGCTACAATGTAATCTGCTTTCCCATTTCATGTAGGTTTAAAGTTTAGAAAAGGTTCTAAAACCTACCTCTGCAGGCTACTCATCTGATGTTCTAGGTAATTTTATAAATATTCATCAGTAAGTTTTCAGTGGTTAAAATTGTAATTGTATTCAGGCACACATTAGTTTTTAGAGAAATAGCAACATGAAAAAAATAGCAACATAAAAATAGCATTTTAAGAAAACACAGGATTCTGTTTACAAAGGATTTTGTCTTCAGTTTGGGTAGACGTACCTCAGATTCAGCTTTCTCTAACATGTATGTGGATGTGCTCTTCCCAAATACTTAAATGCGAGTCATAAAAAGTCAATTTACACCAAATTTTCTTTCCCTGTTGTATCACTTGTTCAGTCCAAGCCCGATAACCATCTAAAAATATTTTTGGTCATACTGTGTCTGACTGGCTCAGTCAGTTAAGCATCCAACTCTTGATTTTGGTTTAGGCCATGATCTCACGGGTTTGTGTGTTTGAGCCCCATGTCAGGCTCTGTGCTGATAGCGCGGAGCTTGCTTGGGATTCTCTCTCTCTCTCTCTCTCTCTCTCTCTCTCTCTCTCTGCCCCTCCCCCACTCATGCTATCTGTGTCTCTCTTAAAATAAATAAATAAACTTAAAAAAAATAAAATAAAATTTTTTTCTGTCATAGCCCTTCCCTTTGACATCAGTCTGACTTTATGTGTAAACGTGAGGTTTATTTTTCTTCAAAATGTAATCCTGTATATATTCAAGTTTTCCATACATGGAGATACTTTATTTTAGTCTTTGACAAAACACTCATCCAAAGACAGTGTCACCTCCCTACCACTGTAGCCACAGTAGGTGTATTGGTATGTAAAATTGTGTGTGCTTGGTATGTTTTGAACATCAGCTGAGAGTAGTGATGTATTTCCATGTTGGGAGAAGGATGATGAGAACGTCTGGAAGATAGTTCAGACTGAAGCTTGTGGAGCACCATCTACATTTCTTTCTGACAAGGTCGACTTCAAGGGCGACATTAACAACTTGTTCTCTGTCTAATGACACATTTAGATTAGAGTTTGCAATGTACACAGCCTCCATTTTTTTCTTCTATTCATTTCCAGATAAGATGCTTGATAGGTAACTCCACAGTAACCTTTCAGAATTCATTTATTTCGATGAACCAAAATAATGAAATGCCAAACGAATTAAGAATGATATTTTTTATATCAACTGAAAACAATTTAAATCGTCCATATGCATAAGCTCTGTGGCATGAATGATCTTTTCATTTCATGGTTAGAAAAAAAATGAAGAATCTGTTAGTTTCTATTGCTGTGTTTTTGTGTACAGAATTGGGGAGAAATGACTGCATACTGGGAATTCACAGCTACCCTTTTCCCTAGGAGTCTCATTAGACCTACCAGAGCCAGGAATACAATAAGAATACACAACTGGAAGTGTGATTTAAATTTCTAATGTTTAAAAAAGTATAATTATAGAAAGTTTTGTTTTCCTTTGTTTTCTTTCCTTTTGAAAACTTTTAGCTTGGATTTCAAGAACACGTAAAGTAAAAACAAGATCAACCATTCTAAAATTGCTCTTCTCGTGATTTGCACAACAAACTAAAGTATCATTGTTTGCATCTCTTTTCTTCTACTCTGTTCTGCCCCAGTTCTCTTTCCCTCATGAATCTTACCTGCCGGGGATAGGGAGTAACTCAGCAGCTCCCTGCCATTAAATTTCTGGCAGCGGGTCCTTCTCTGTGAAAGCTCTGACAAACATATTCTGCATATACTTTCTCTTGGTGAAGTCTCAGTGAATGTACCAAGGATTTAGCATCTTCCATAGTCCTCAAATTGCTTCACATGTTCATGTCTTTAAAATCTCACATAGATTTTCTTAGACAGGAACTACATAATATCTTTCTTTTAAATCTCTCATAGTAAATACAATGTTGCATGCATAGCTAGCATTTAATAGAAATATTGAAGTGGATAAATTAAATAGAATTGCTATTTAAGACCCTAGAATTGTCTGCCTTATTGACAAGAAGACACTGGGATAAATGAAGCCTGATATTTGTTGAAAGGTTGCTGAATGCCATTTTGTCTAACTTTCCATTTATTCAAGATGGCTCCCAGCATTCTTTCTTGTTCAGTGGATAACTAACGTGGGACTACAACAGAGAAGCATGGGCAGATGAAATGCCATACTCATTATCATGTGTAAATGTCAACAGAGTTCATGTTTAAAAAAACACCTTTTAATGTGAGAATAGGCATTGGGCCATGCTTCCTCATGTACCATCTGTCACATCACCTTTGAAGTCCTACTGAATCCTCGTCCTTTGAAGTCAGACACTCATCCTTCTACACAAAGGAAGCTGCTACATGCGGCAGCAGCAAAGAGATGAAAGAGTGTGCCTCAGCTATGCTGAATATACTGTCGATGTTTTAATTTAAAGAGGTAATATTCACCTTTGACATAGAAAATTGGCCTCTGGTTATAGTTCTTCTGAAAGTGTGTTTGCGAGCACATAGATACAACCTTTACAGACATTTTCTCCCCATGTAAGAGTTCCAACTGTAAACTTTGGTCATAGATACTTATTATAATATGATAGCAGCTATGATAAACATTTAAAAAGTTGCTAAAGCTGAAAAAGACTCTCTTGACCAGACTTTTGAAAGGCTTCTCCAACTCCTTTTCTTTTCTTTTCTTTTCTTTTCTTTTCTTTTCTTTTCTTTTCTTTTCTTTTCTTTTCTTTCTTTTCTTTTCTTTCTTTTCTTTTCTTTTCTTTTCTTTTCTTTTCTTCTTTTCTTTTCTTTCTTTTCTTTTCTTTTCTTTTCTTTTCTTTTCTTTTTTTTCAGCAAGGTCTTGTCCTTGGGCCCTGCCTTCAGTCTGCTAAGTTCAGTTTTAGCAAGAATCCTCCTATGTCAGTTTGGAAAGAATCCCCCACCCTTGGAATTTTATTGCTCTTGATGTCTGATCTAATCCTCATCTCCCATCTTGGATATCAGATGACTCTGGCCTGTCTTCAGCAAGAATGTTATTAAATCTACTTTGTAAGAATTACCCTACCTTTGATGTCATCTCTTAATAATTTTCCATCCACTGACTTCCTCATTTCTGCTTGTGGGTGATAAATTCCTACATGTTCATGCTGCATTCAGAATTGAGCCTGACTCTATATTGAGCCCTTTTTCCCTATTGGAGTAGCTTCTAATAAAATTATTTTTAAACCACTTTAGCTACTCTCTGATTGTGATTCTCTTTAACAAAGCAAATATTTTCATTGTGTAGATCAGATGACCAAAGACAGGTACAGTGTACTCTTTGTAGTGGGCTATACAAAGTAGGATTAGGATCTCCTATAGCTGTGTCTATGATATTAAAATTGCTTCAATTTGTGAGAATTAGGTTTTCAAATAAAAAATTGTGTTCTGTGCATTTTACTTTTTTATCAGAAGAGGTATTGCAGATCAAAATGCACTTATTAGGTGGGTGCCTGCAATGCATCATGCAGCATGCTGAGTCGGTGTAAGGCATTAAATACAAAGAAATCTAGTTTTTCTATAAACAGTCTGCCTGGTGATGCAGCAAATTAGTGAGCATATAAACAAAATATACAATGGAGAAGTGCAACCCCTTTTTAGAAGGGGTTGAGGGAAAGCATACTAGAAGTGGTGTCATTTGAGGTGAGGTACCAGGTAAATAGAATTAACTATGAAGAGTGGAGTGGTGATGAATTAGGAAGAACAAAGAGGATGGGAGAGATGGAATTGAGAATAGTTTAGGCACAGGGACAGCAAAAGAAAACACTGGTATAAGATAAGTATAGGTTGGTGGCTCTCAAGGTGTGATCTGTGAACAAATTTGGATCAGAACCACCTGCATTGGCGAAAAGTGTACATTTTCAAGTTGCGTGGCTCTCTCTCTTTCTCTGGTACTCAAGAGTGTCTCTAACTGGTATTCAAAAAATCAGAATTTTAAAGACACTTTCTGTTTTATTTGTATGCAAATAAATTTTGAGTTTTTGGCTTAAGACATAGAAGGTACACTGTTGCCCTCAATTCAAAATAAACAAACATTTTCCCCAGTCATCACTAATTTAGCACACAAAAAGGGGCTCAAAATCTTTCAAGGACTAGATGATTAAGTTGTTTTTTTAGAGAATGTGTTTTTTAGAAAAAACAATCTGTATAAAAGTATGGCAGAAATATGGAGGACTAAAAAATTTTAAGAAACATTCTGTAAACATTCCCACTAATATTACTCTGAAAAGTATTGTTGAGCTCACAAAAGAGTAAAGGGAATCTCTAAGGAAAAATAAATAAATGAAAAAATTAACTAGATAAGTAAATGATAGTGACTTCAAGTACAGGGGGATTATAGACAAAGGAGACCATAATCCTAGGGTAAGTGACCAGTTCTGGGATCTATAGAAAGTCTATGGTTTCTGCGATATTAAGGAGCTGAATTTGGGATGAAAAATTAAGCTGGTCTACTCAAAAAGGGAATACAGATAGTGGCAGGTCCAGTGTCACACCCTGGCTCCCAACAGAACCCGAAGCAATACTTCTCTGGAGTTAAATGTACAGCATTCCACAGATTAATTTTCATTAAATATAATTGCCAAATCAAAATCACCAAACATACAAGTCACCAGCAGTAAGAAGGAGAAGGAGAAGAATAGAACCGATTTAGACTCAAAGGACTTTATGTATTACAGATATTAGGATAAATTATAATTAATTATATATGGAAGGTTTATAGAAAAAACATGAGGGGCGCCTGAGTGGCTCAGCTGGTTAAGTGTCCGACTTCAACTCAGGTCATGATCTCGCGGTTCATGGGTTTGAGCCCTGTGTGGGGCTCTGTGCTGACAGCTCATAGACTGGAGCCTGCTTAGGATTCTCTGTCTCCCTCTATCTCAGCCCCTCCTCTGCTTGTACACTATCTCTATCTCTCTCAAATATAAATAAACATTAAAAAAAGAAAAAAATATGAAATAAAAAATTCTACTAGTATTATATCTATTCTACATCATGCTATAGTTGCAATTCATAGAGACATAAGCAAATAAAATAGCTATAAGAATTTAAAAAGGCAAGAAATCTGCCATAAATTTAAAAAATGATATATTTATATAATATACTACAACTGATCTAAGAAAAAAATAGCATTGAGAAGTGAATTTAGCAAGATGGTTAGATATAAAGTCAATTACACAAGTTACTGAATATTCCTCTCATTTATTTTTTTAATGTTTATTTGTTTATTTTGAGAGGGGGATAGGTTCTGCTAGCACAGAGCCTGACGTGGGGCTCAATCTCACAAACCGCAAGATCATGACCTGAGCTGAAATCAAGAGTCAGAAGCTCAACCGACTGAGTCACCCAGGTGGCCCTAAAATATTCCTATCATTTAAATTAGAATTTTAAAACAATAGAGTCAGTAATCTTAGAATACATTTACCATAAGATGTGCGTGGTCTTTATGGAGAAATTTTAAGGGAAAATCATCAGAGAAGACCTAAATAAATAGAGAGAGATATTATGGTTGTGAAGAAAGCAATATCAACATATGTCACTTCTCAAATCAAGTTAATATAATTCTAATCAAAATATAAGAAATTTATAATACACTTTCCAAGCTCTTTCTACTTTGTGTAAGAACAAAGTTTCATCAATAGCCAAGATACTCCTGAGGAAAAGATGTTGTCAGACATGAGAGATTATGGTAACTTATTCATTCTGGACTAGACAAATTGATAAACTGATATACTAACTAATGGAACAGAGCTGAATGGCCAGAAACAGAGCCAGACATAGATGGAAGCTTGGTTTGTGACAAAGACAACATTGTAGATCACTGACAAAAAAGTTCAGCTCAGAAAAAGTTGCTGGGTATAATATTTTGTTGTTGTTTTCAAAATAAATCATTAGTTTATATCATACTTATTTTCAGATATATAAAAGGCTACTGTAAATGTCAAAAACAACTCCAAGAAGAGGTTATAGAAGTATAGATTTATGACAACACATTATGAAAGAATCTCTTCACTTGCGATAATTTCCACAAAACACAACAGAAACAGTATAATTGGGTATATTAAAATTAACAAATTTACTTCTCAGAAAACCATCATAAAGAAATTACAGACAAGCTGTAACTTGCAGAATATGGTTTCAACCCACAGAGAATTTGTGTCTAGAATATAAAAGAATTGCGAATTAGTATAGGCAAAAAAGAAATGCACAAGTGTTTCAGGGAACAGAAAAATACAAAAAATGATACCATTTTTTTACCCACAAAACCAACAAAAATTTCACTTGAAACTATCAATTTATTAGAATGTGGCATAACAACAACCTTCCCTCACTGCTGGTGTCAGTGTTAATGAAGTACAACACCTTTGGGAAACCATTTGACACAGTCCTGTAAGTCATACATGTTCATGAACATTACCCATCAGGTCCTCTCTTAGGGCCATACTAGAGTCTTTCAAGCCCTGTGCCCACAAGAGATATACACAAGAACATTCATTCTGTGATGTGATAACAGGAACATAATACAAAACGTGAAAACAACCCAAGTGCTGATAAGCAAGAAAATGGATGAATGTATTTACTCAAAAAATATTATAGAGTGGATAAATGTGTAATTCAACATGACTCACAAATGTGTTGATAAAAGTTAGAAATGTATTTAATGAAACAAATCACAGACAATATAGAATCAACAGGTTTAATCACACAGTATAAGGGTTTATTACTGGTGAGAGGCCCTCACAGTGTCTATTTAATTGAATTCAGAAAACAGTTGCAAAATATGGGCTTTGTGTAAGGCTTAATTCTTGATTCTTAAGCTCCATGGCATGTTTGATCCTCCCTCAGTGGTCTGCTGAGACCTGGTCAACACAGACTTTCTGACAAATAATTTCTCTTAAAAATGAAGACCGAAATAGCTTGTGTAACATGGACAGAATTGAAGGCTCGGGCCAGATAATGATCTCCTATGGTTAGCGAAAATAAGTATCAAGGCAACATGGACACATTTATTTTCAAAGCGGGAGACTATTTTTCAATCACAGTGTCCAATTTCATTTTCATTAATGTTATTAGAAAAAAACAATTTATGGAAAGAAATGAAAAGCAAACAAAATTAAGAAGAGACAGTGTTGTTGAGCTGTGGGCTTCTTCTGATTTAGGGGTTAAATCTTCCTTGTTGATGATCATCCTGTGAGCAGAAGTAGAATTAGTAAAGTCTAGGGTTTGCAAGAAATTTTGCATTTAGATTTTTCATAAACTTTGTGCTTGGAGGCTGCTTTTCTTTAGGATTTATTTTAGTAGATTTTAATGGCTCTGTGCTCCATTGACTAATAATTGTGCCTAACTAGAGAGACAGAATTTACTTGCCCGTTGAGATACAGGCAAACCATCCAAAGTGATTAGATAATAAACTTAAAAATGTTTGTTTTAAACTCTATTTTGAGTTTGCTTTCCTTCCTTTTGTTTTGTCTCAAATACCTGTGTAGAGATACACAGCCTCAGATAACAGACTTCCAGGAACACCGAGCAATTCTGAAACAGAGGCACAGCCAAACAATGAGAAGTATATTCTTCCTCTGAAACAGGTAGATGGTGTGCTGAAAGGCATTTTTATTCTAATATCTGTATCTCACTAATGCCTATCCATTGTTAGCAGGAGCTGTGGAATTTCGAAATTAATCCTGATGTTTCTAAAAATCTGCATCAAAATGCCATAGTTCTCAGTGGTTTATTGTGAAGCACGTGAAACAAACAAAAAAAAGCGACACTTCCTATCCCCTGAGAAGACCCCACATGTCATCAGCCCCTATTTGCAAAGATATAATTATCCACCGCTCCTACTTCATGTTTAATTGCACATCTCTAAGCAATATTTCATATTGAATCACTATATTTAAAAAAAAATTTTTTAATGTTTATTTATTTTTTGAGAGGGAGAGAGAGACACAGAGTTTGAGTGGGGGAAGGGCAGAGAGAGAAGGAGACACAGAATCCAAGGCAGGCTCCAGGCTCTGAGCTGTCAGCACAGAGCCCAACACAGGGCTCGAACCCATGAACTGTGAGATCATGACCTGAGCCAAAGGCGGACGCTTAATCGACTGAGTCACCCAGGTCCCCTTGAATCACTATATGCTCAACTAATTTCTTTTCAAGTCTTTACATTCTTTTCATGCAACTTTCAAAAAGTGTTCAATTTGGCTTTCATTAATACATGGAATTCTGGTATGCTGTAGTGTTGGTGTGTAAACTTACCTTACCTAACATAACTCCCCCTCACTGAAGCTCACTCTTATTCCTCCTTCTGATTCATATACCATTGGCCATGTTTTCCAAATCCAGAAGGATCTTTCTCCATCTTTCAAAAGCAACTTGAGGTCCACCTTCTCCATGCTTCCCCCCTGCCTTATTTCTCTGTCCTTGGCACATGCTCTCTCTTGGCCTGTGGTGTTCACATCACACTGTTGGGCAGATGCTTGATGTATCTGTGTCTGGTCTCATTAATTATATTAGAGCCTCCTCAAAAGTATGTGCTGAGGATTGCTCTGTGTCCTTCACAGCCTCTGACACAGATGTGGTCACATGTTGAGGAAATGAAGTGAATGAAACACAAATGAAATATTGTTGAATTAAATGAAAACAGATTTAATTTTCAGAATGCTCTTCAACTTGTGTTTTCCAGATTGTGCTTTCTAGAGTACTAGTGCTTCTTACACTATTTTCTAACCAGTTGATACCATGAGTGATTTTTTCTAATTGATTCTTTCACCAAAACACCAAAGATCCTAGGTAAATCCATAGCCAGTGAATATAGCAAAATGAGAAAATATTTACATTGAGTAGAAAATCTCCTTTACCTCAAACATCTGTGTAGTATATGAGATAGAAGTCAGCTAGTCTGTCCTTTCATTTTTCTGATACTGACTTGAGATGACCTTTTATTGGATGCCAGTTATTCAATGCCTGTTTGATGATCTCCATCTCCCCAATATGCGGCCTCTGATCTTTCAACCTGAGTGCAGCTGAAAACCAAAAGGGAGACTCCAGCTCTTGAAAGCTTTCAGTAGCTGATTTTTCAAATTATGATCATAAGGTGCTCACTCACATCCCTTTCATCTGAGACTCCTTCAAATGCATTATACACTAATTATTAACTAATAATAAACAGAACAGCCACCATGCCGTGATGCATCATTTTTCGCTTTTTCTTTTTCTGCCCATTTCTCTTCTTTTTATTGTTCCTACTTATTTTTTCTTTCTCTCTATACATTCCCTATATTTATGTTGAAAAATTCAACAAACATACTTGTAGCTATATTAAAAAGGGGTGAGTAGAATTGGAAGCATTAGTGTCTCCTTCCTCTGAAATACTTATCTATACCGCCCCTACGAGCAGTTAACTTACCTTGTCAGAGTTTCAAGTTCTTCTGTAATTATAATTGAATTTCATGGTCTCTACTGTCATATTTATCTCTAATGGTCCATGAGTCTAAGTTACCTTTTTGTTCTAGGATAGGTCTTAAAGAAGGATGTGCCCTTGGGAAAACCTGAAAACTAGGTGGAATTTATATTTATGGACACCTTTCCCATTTCTGTCCCTGTCTTTTGTTCTGAAATCATTGTTAGGGAATCAATGCCTGCCTGCTTTTTAATCCTGAACAAGGGCCCATATATTACCACCAAGGCAGGATTCACCATTGCTGAGTAACTTCCCATGTTTTCCTCATGAGTGGTCTCCATCATAATATCCCCATCTTTTATTTCTTGACATAAGGACAATTCTAGAAACTTGCTAATCTAAAAATCTAATTTATGACAAACTGATAAAATGCACATTTCCATGGGAGAAGTTATTATCAAAGTATTACCAACCAGGCAGAGGGGAATTCTGCAGATAACATGTATTTCCCTAAGAACCCAGTCCCAGCTGGTGAATTTTCAAGTATTATGTCAGATCAGTGGGGGAGATAGTTTTGCTAACAAGTGTCTTCCCCTGAGGCCACTGACCTCTTCTTCTCCCAACAGATCAAATGGGTACATTTCTACTGTAGTCACTGCCTAAAGTGCTTTAGGATCTTTAATGCATGCAGGGAAGACTGAAGGGCACGGTGCTCTCAGAAGCCTGAGAGCCTCTGAAAGGAGATATTGGAGTCAACTTTCCCCAGTTGAGAGATGTGCTTTTATCAGAGATATTTGTAGGGTAGTTAAGTATGTGAGCTTTGTAGACAGATCTGGATACAAACCAGGCAGCAATGGCTCAAGGGGTAGCTTGGAGCTTTGAAAATCCCCAAATCTCTATCAGTTCTTTTCTCATAATGAAAGCAATTCCAAATAAAAATACAAACTAAGTAAAATCAGTATGATTTTCATGCAGAGTTTTAAGACACATGCACCAAGATAGCCTTCCAACCAGATCATCTCTATCCCATATAAAATTATCGAGCCCCTCTTAAAACCTATGTGTTAACTGGCTGCAATGCCCTGTCTCTATACCTGCTATTGCTGTGCCTATGAGAAGATTGCCAACTGCCATTATTTCCTTGGAGGCTTTCTCTGAAGCAAAGAAAGTTAGTATCTGGTTATGGGAAATTATCCTCCTACCGGCCCTCTATGACCGAACAGAATTGATGGATACATACCCCAGCTTCCACCCACCTGGACTGGGATAAGTCTGAGGGATGCAGTCTGCTGTTTCCAAAAGTTTCCCCACAAGATAAAGCTCTGGTCAAGGATAGTGATAGTCTATTAAGTAATGCACCCCATACTGGCCACCATCCTTTCAGTTTCCCAGTGTACTTCTCTCTACTGCTGTTTCCTTCACTTCCCAATTAACCACTTCTACTCAAATCCTTAACTAGGGTCTCCTTCTTAGGAAACCAAACTAAGACATACATTCTGGATTTTCCAGTTTTCAGGATAGTTACATACTTTCTCTTAGCCTCCATTTCCTTATTTTAAAAATGGAAATAACAATAAGCCTGCCTTATAGATTATTTTGTGATGATTCAGTAAAATAACACTTATAGAGCACTTAGCACAATGAATGGCAAATGCATGCTAAGAGTTCAGTGAATGTTAGATCAGATGGTAATTATTACCATATTCCTCTCATGATCAGCAATGAGACATAGCAAACTTACTGACAGTATTCAGAAGTACATTTAAAATATACACACATGTGAAAATGTAGACACTATTCTACTGTCTACAACCAGAGGTTTTTGTAGGGTGTAGTTATCCATATTATCTATACTCATTGTCCAGTAAACATGTTTGAGATGAGATTTTTTCTATGTGCTCCCAACTTTTCAAAGGGTGCATAGGAAGCACCAGGCACTGCAATGTATACCAAACTCTAAGGTGGAAAGTTCTATATGCTTCTGGTAAGAAATAGGGATATCATGCTGGTATTGTTAAGGGTGAACAAAAATACTGAGAGGTTCCATAAGTTTCTTTTGTGTACTAGCTTATTTTCCCAAATTCACAGGTCAGGATATGTTCAAATTGATGATACTTCCTGGAGTTCAGGAGAATAAAGGAAAAACCGCACTTCTGGTAAATTTATCCTGCCAACCAGTCTATTGTAAAATTATATTCAACACAATGCAGTAGCACAAAAAAAAGTGAATAATATTAGGTTGTTAAAGTTTTCAAAAATTGTGAGAACTTTTAGCTAGTGTGGATAACCCAAACATAAGTATGTGTGTGTGTTTACCTGTGAAAAATCCATAATACATTTACAGAAGTTAACTGGCCCAGTCAAACTTCTCTTAGAAACCAACTCCTGCCTGAAATACTGAAATACTGATTATTGTCACTGGATTGTTGTTATAATTGTTTCAATTATCCATGTAACTGCACCAATTTTCCAGAATATTCTTCTTATAGATATGTGCCTACTTAAAATGTTCAATCAGAGGATACTTATAGTCGTGTACAATTAAATTTGCATGGCAGTCAATGGCACATTTTCGGGATAACACAGCGGTGGAAAATTAATTTTTAAATATAGATTTCATTTAAAATTTAAAAAATTGTGAACATTTATTAAGAGGCAAGTTTTAAGACTAAGATGGGATATCATTTTGAATCAAATTTAATTTAGTTTGTCAGTTTTTTGTCAATGTGATTTAAAAAAACATAAAAAATGAAATCAAAGACATTGAACTTTAGTTTTGTAGCAAATTAAAATCTTCCCAAAGTATTTTCTAGAGGACAACACTAATCTGATTGATATACCTGGTGTCTGCCTCCACCATGTCATAATCTTATTATTTTATAGATACACACAATTGAGAAAATTGACATATTATTCTTTAAGAAAAAATATTGGGACACTAATACATGAGCACAAATATAATTCCTGTACAGCATGATAAAATGATGGGGGTGTGTGTGTATGTATTTGATAGAAATGGACAGACGGGTATCAGATTATTTGAATTTGTACCATGATATATACACACAAGGAAACAAGAAGATTACAATCCAGTGGTGATGATGCATGATTTATAGCTCATCTATATAGCCATATGCAAAATCAAAGAGAAATGAGGCCAGCTTCTGATTTGTAACATACTTTCACCTGATCTATTCAGGTCAATCTCTGAGGCAAAAGGAGTGATTTCATTTGAAAGATATAAACAATAGTGTGGATTCTCTTTATCACCATATACAGGGACTTAACCATGGTGTGTGGGTTTGATAGGAATTCATTGGAATTATATACTGTATGTAAAGAATGAATGTGACGTGCAATTTTTGTATGTCTGCAAAGCAGCCTGCTCTTTGGTTTACATTGTCTTCACTATTGTGTTTTCATTTGCACGAGTTGGCTTACGTGTGTGTGCATGTTTTATGGGGATAAGGGCAACAGAGTCGTTACAAAAGAAACACATATGTTTGTGGGTGATTAGATGAATAATAGTTTTATTACTATCCGTTAGAGAGAGTTCTCTGCCTTGTCCCCCCAAGGTGTGAGTGGGAATTAAAGCGAGTTGGCAATTACAAAGCTCCTGCTGCTGAATGTGAAGCAGGCACTGCCGTTATTGGCAGAGATTTCCCCCCCCTTTCCTTCTTTCTTGAGGCTTAAGACAAGTTTGGAGGCCAGTCGTTTCTCCTCTGCACTCTACTGGCTGTTGCAGCCCGAAGCTAGCTTGTTATAACCTACTTAGGCAGTGGGGAACTGTCACTCACCACTTCAGAATCAATGGTTGCAGATGGAGGCTTGGATGCAGTGCCTTTTCCCCCTGCAGTAACAAGCAGTTAATAGGTTTTATTATAATTATTTTAACTGCACAAGCTCAGAAGGAAACTTAGAGGTGTGCAGGTTTGCTAATCAAAATCACATACACTCTCACACAACAAAGAGCAGTGGAATCTTTTGAAGGTACCGTACTTAGAGTTGAGTAATATTAATAATGATACAAATAATAAATTCACTCCATAGGGAATTTGTTTGCATGAACTTGAAATGTCAGTTTATCAGAATTTTGCTAAAGGAAAGAAATATTCACCAAGCTGTCATCAAGGGAGTGACATTTGATGATATATATGTACATAGGACTATGTCTCTATGGATATATGCATATATATATGGTTGCATTCATATAGTTAAATTTTTTCTTATTTCTCTCAGGGAACACAGAATGTTTCTGAGAGGCACATCTCAACTCAAAGGAAGAAAATTCACATATTCTATTTCTCTTTGTTAAACTTATCAGTTATAGTTTCTGATCTCGAACTTGCCATAATGCAGAGACTGTTCTGTTAAGGGAGGCATGGGAAATTTTTTGCCATAATTTTAAATCCACATTTACCTATAACCGTCTGCTGTAGTTTGGTAATCACATTTCACCTCCTTTGCTTGATAATTTTTATGGCGGGACTTAAGAGCTCTGAGAATAATTCATAAAATAAAAATCAGTAATAGAAAAGAAAGGATCCAGAGAAGAATTAATCTAACATATACTTTTAGGATTGCTAGGAAGTCTTCCATATAAAAAAAAAATCCCTGCTCTTTGAACTTTAAATTCTACCAGTAGTTACTTCACTCCTGTAAGATAATACCTTTTGTTCTAAGAAAAGTGACATGTTCTTCTACTATTACCCTGTGTTATAGACACCATTCCTTCTCTCTTCTTCTCAAAGCCTCTCAAGATGGAGGCTTGAAAATGCCAGATACTTATGTCCTCAGCCCTTTTTTTCTATAGTACTTGTCATATAACCCAATTCTAGCCAATAAGACATGGAAGAATGTCTGCTGGAAGCTTCTGGGAAAAGCTTAACTCTATTATAAAACACAGAGAACTCTTGCCGCATGTTCCTTTCCTTGGACATGTTCACAAAGCCACTGGAAGGTTGTTGTAGAAACTGTCTAGTGACCAGAAACTGTTTAGTGACCAAGAGAACATACCACTTACTCACTGAACATATCACTTACTCATTGATTAGGACAAAATAATAAAATGGATTAAGAGCCTAGTAAAGATATTGGTGAATCAGTATACAAACTCTGGAACCATCTATATACAAGACAGTTTTTGTGGAAAAACATCCCAGAAATCTTTTTCAGATTTTCTTTCAAAATCAAACCAGAGGAGGAGAAGCAGATCTTACACTGCCTGCTTTCAAGACTCTACATAAAGCTGCAGAATTCAAGAAAGTGTGATACTGCATAAAGATTGACTGACAGATAAAAATACTAAAACAGGTAATCCAGTAATAGGCTCACAATTATATTGTCATTTGCTGAGAGAGAGAGAGAGAGAGAGAGAGAGAGAGAGAGAGAGAGAATCTCAAGCACGCTCCGTGTTAACAGTGTGGCCTGATGCAAAGCTCAAACTCACAAACTGTGAGAACATGACATGGAAGGGTATCAAGTGTCAGATGCTTAATTGAGCCACCCAGGTGCCTCTTTGGCAATAATTTCTTGAACATGGCATCAAAAGCACAGGCAGCAAAAGCAAAAATAGACAAGTGGGACTACATCAAACCAAAAGGCTTGTGCACAGCAAAGCAAACAATCACCAAATTGAAAAGCAACCTACAGAATAGGAAAAACTTCTTGAAAACCATATATCTGATAGAGGTTAATATCCAAAATATATAAGGAACTCATACAATATCAAAACAAAAACCAAAATATAAAAAAGACAAAAAATTAAAAACAAATCTAATTAAAAAACAGGTAAAGGAACTAAGTAGATGTTTCTCCAAAGAAGTCATACAATGGCCAGCAAGTACATAAAAGGTTCTAAGATCACTAATCATCAGGGAAAGGCAAATAAGAAATACAAGGAGGTATCACCTCACATCTGTTAGGATGGCTATCATAAATAAATAATAAGCATTGAAAAATACCTGGTAAAAACAGAAACTTACAGACTACTGGTGAAAATGTAAATGGTGTGCTTGCTATAGAAAACAGTATGGAGGCTCCTCAAAAATTTAAAAATAGAACTACCATATGACCCAGAAATACCACTTCTGGGTCTATACCTAAAGAAACTAAAATCAGGTTAGTATCCAAAATCTATAAAGAACTTACCAAACTCAACACCCAAAAAACAAATAATCCAGTGAAGAAATGGGCAGAAGACATGTATAGACACTTTTCCAAAGAAGACATCCAGATGGCCCACAGACACATGAAAAGATGCTCAATGTCACTCATCATCAGGGAAATACAAATCAAAACCACACTGAGATACTACCTCACACTGGTCAAAGTGGCTAAAATTAACAACTCAGGAAACAACAGATGCTGGTGAAGATGTGGAGAAACAGGAACCCTCTTGCACTGTTGGTGGGAATGCAAACTGTTGCAGTCGCTCTGGAAAACAGTGTGGAGGTTCCTCAAAAAATTAAACATAGAACTACCCTACAACCCAGCAATAGCACTACTAGGAATTTATCCAGAGGATACAGGAGTACTGATTCATAAGGGCACATGTACCCCAATGTTTATAGCAGCACTTGCAACAATAGCCAAATTATGGAAAGAGCCTAAAGGTATATCAACTGATGAATGGATAAAGAAGATGTGGTCATATGTATATATACATATATACATATATGCATGCATATATGCATGCATATATGTATATATGTATATATATATGCAGTTATAGGTTATATAGATAAAGAAGATGTGGATATATATCATATATATCATATATATTATATATACATATATATATCATATATCATATATATATCATATATATCATATATACATATATACACAATAGAATACTACTTGGCAATGAGAAAGAATGAAATCCTTCCATTTGCAGCAACGTGGATGGAACTGGAAGGTATTATGCTAAGTGAAATATGTGTCAGTCAGAGAAGGACAGATATCATATGTTTTCACTTATATGTGGAACTTGAGAAACTTAACAGAAGACTATGGGGGAAGGGAAGGAGAAAAAATAGCTACAAACAGAGAGGGAAGGAAGAAAACCATAAGAGACTCTTAAATACAGAGAACAAACTGAGGGCTGATGGGAGGTGTGAAGGAGAGGGGAAACTGGGTGATGGGCATTGAGGAGTGCACTTGTTGGGATGAGCACTGGGTGTTGTATGTAAGCAATGAACCACAGGAGTCTGCCCCCAAAACCAAGAGCGCACTGTACACACTGTATGTTAGCCAATTTGACAATAAATTATATTAAAAACAAACAAAGAAAGGAAATCAGGATCTCAAAGAGATATTTACACTCTCATGCTTATTGTAGCATTATGTACAATAACCAAGCTGTGGAAGCAACTTGAATGTCCAACGATGGGTTAATGGATAAAAAATACGTACATAAATCAAATACTATTCAACCTTAAAAATTAAGCAAATCCTGCCATTTGTAACAACATGAATGAACCTGGAGGGAATTATGCTAAATGAAAAAATCTGGATACAGAAAGAAACAGTGCTACATGATACCACTTATGTGAGTAATCTAAAATAGTCAGACTCAGAAGTGGTGAGTAGAATGGTGGTTGCTAGGTAGAGAGGAAATGGGTGTGGGCAAAGAGTACAAAGTTTCTGTATACAAGATGAATAAGAACTAGGGATCTATTCTACAGCATCGTGTCTATAGTTAACAATATTATATTGGATACTTAACATTTTGCTAAGAAGTTAGATCTTAGGTGTGATCATCATCACCATCAAGAGAGCAATAGAAAACTTTTGGAGATGATGGATATGTTTATGGCATAGATTATAGAGATGGTTTTACAGATATATCCTTGTTTCCAAACTCATCAAGTTGTATGCATTAAATATATATAGTATTTTTTATGTCAATCATACCTCAATAAATTATTATTATTATTATTATTATAAAGAACTAAGAGTAAATAGAATGATCTTGGACATCTAGTGCTTTAATCATGAAAGATCTTCTGTACAAAAGGGTAGATATCCCCCTTCATATTTCCTTAGTAGGAACCAACATCCCTACTATCCAAGTAGAAGCTCTTGCTGATTTGCACAGACATGCAAAATGCCCTCTCTTTTTATTCAATTATGATAATGGTGGTGAGAATTATGAAATAATATGAGATTAACACTGACACCTAACATATTAAGAAGTCTGATTATGGAGGATAATGCCTTCTTTTCAATAAGTGTTTAACTGGCTTCTAACCACAACCATTAATAATTTCATACATATCTGTGTAACATTGTCTTTCAAAAAGCTTTTATTCCTATACTTCATATACATATAATTTCGTACCTTCTCCTCTACCTCAGACCCAGTCTCATATTTCCTGAATTAGATTTGACCTAAGTGGGAAGGTTAGCCCTCTGCATGATTATTTTATGGACTGTATTTTCCCCAAATGGAAGGAAAGTAAATTTTATTTGAATGATCTCCTATTTCTCTAAGTTGTGATTCAGTTCATATCTACATGCACAGAGTAGAGATATTCATAAGTAAATATTATTTTGAGAGTTTAAAATTTTGTTTTCCATCATTAGCATATTCCAGGACAAAATTTCTTAAGCCAAAGTTATATTTTAAATTGTTGCATATCTTCTCTACTTTGCATGAGCAGATGTTTTGTAATCATTAGGATATTTTCCAAAAGCATGCAGTTCTCCTTTCTATGAACATTCTGGCTTTATGTTTCATTGGGCCACATGACTAGCTCTGGCCATTGAGTAGTGAAAGTCAGAGCACTCAGTTATACTGAGACCCTACAGAGCTTTCCCTCACTGCTCTATCACAAAGATAGCAATGTTTCAAACAGTGGGGTCTCCATAAGTCTGGTTCCAAGTGGGAATAATACTCTGAAGAGCCTCATCCTAAGGAACATGAAGAATAGGTAAAAAAAAAATACATCTGTGTTCTTTGTACCCATTGAGATTTGAGGGTTGTTTGTTGTCACATGTAGACAATCCTGTTGAGTACAGATATAGACTTAGCTTATAGTTATTTTATAATTGAGAGAGGAAAAATAAATATTTATTTATTATGAATATAAATTTAAAAATATATAAATTTTAGAGTTTGCCGTGTCTACACAGTCTAAATTAATGACATAATCACAAAATTTTCTTCTAATTTTGATCATTAAGAGTTTTTTAAACCTATTTTATACAGACATTATGTTAGAATTTTGATATAGAGTGATGAATAAAAAACTAGAGTATAGGTACTTGGCCCTAGGGAAATTGCATTCTTGTTGGGGAAATAGATATTAAATAATGTCATATAATCCTAATTTCTGGGTCCGTTTATACTTGGACTGTGTTCCAATTGAATCAAACCAAGGAGGGATCATAAACTCTGCCAACATTTACTTTATGTTGATAAGAGTGTGTCTCGAGGCGAGATATTGATACTCTTGAAGGGAAATATCACTAGGGACAATATTTAAACAAGTAGGCAAAGTTCTAGTTCTAGAGTATAAATCTATGTTTAAATCAATACAACAGGAGTAGAGTTGTAGGAAGCCAAGTCAGATGCCAGGCAATGAGTCAAATTCACTGGGTTTCAACACAAGTCAGCAACTTCAATGGAAATCTGTGAGCTACTGGAAAATTCAGGTAGGAGCCAGCATAGCAAAGGATCCAGAAGCCAAGACACACCCAACACTCAAGATCAAAGCAGAACAAACATTCAAGAGGCAGGACTAATACAGTTTACATTATTTTTTTCACCATATTTGCTAACATGGCCTTTAATTTAGTCCTCAGATTTGTTATTGGGCAGGACATTAGCCTCTTTCAAAGTGCATCAGAAACTATACCTTAGCAGGGATGAGAGACAAAGACATTTCAGAAGCAGGATCCTTCTAAAAACTGTATGGAATCACTCGACCAAAAGTTGCTGCTCCATATATATTCAATGAAGGAGTGAATGAAAAATCAGACAAGTGGAGTCAAGTCTATTAAAAAACTATGAATGCAGTAAGACAAGTTCGTTGTTTGTTTGATGAACTAATCAACTATTATTTGTCTTAATACTCCAAGCCCAGGTACTCTCCCCTTAGAATGGCAGACACCTGTATCTCTCCACTGAATCTTTTATTTCTAAGAGAATGGAAGCTTGGACTTCATAGAGTTATCTCCAGGGCACTTGTGCTGATGTCATTAGACATCTCTTTGGAAGCTGGGAAACTTGGTTGGCAGAAAAATCATTAAACCACTACAAAATGAGCCAAGGTTTATGGTGTCTAAAGTTTTTTTTTTTTTCCTCAAGAAATGTATTTATTTTAATTTACATTTAGATGAGGTTTACAGCAGCAGATGGCAGGAATTTCAGTCAATTTGTAAGAAGCGACAGGCATTTTACCCAATGAGACAGCAAAAAGCAATAGTACTTGTCTTTCTCCTTACCTTTTTGGACAACCATGTCAGAAAAAAAATGTAAATCAATGAGAATTCCCAAGCCAGATATATATATAAATTCAGATGGAAGAAATCCAAAAGTTTTCCAAACAGACTATTTAAGCATATAGGAATTGAATCTCTATGGAAACAGTTAACAACTAGGTAGAATAACTATTATTTCACCTATATTACAAACATTATTATTTTTATTCCAAAAGAATAACTTCCTAATTATGAAAATGCATATGATATGTAACCAAGATACCTTCCTATCTTTGAGTTTATCTCCATAACTGATTCTCTATAATGGCTTTCTGAGCTTTAGTTATCTTTCATCAAACATACAGGAGATAAAATTTTGTCTACAGATTGTTATAAAAATTAAATATATATGACAATTTATGTGAGGTATATGGGAAAACTTTAAAGTAATTTCTAAATCTTTGTTATTATGATTATACATAAAAATGAGGAGTTCTAAGACCTAAGGGAATAGATATTTTTGAAACCACTGTTAGTAATATTGTTTTTAATGATTGGAATGACTACAGTACTGAACATTCAAAAAAAGAATATTAGGAGCTAACCAGGGTACACTAACAAATTTATTCAGAACAGTTTTCTTTTTTTCATATTGTTATCAAGCAATCAGGTGAGTGCTTTGGCAGCAGCAAATCTTGCTTTTAATAAGGATTTGCCACAATTTCTCATATTACACAAGAAATTTTAGAAATATTGACATATATACATTTAGCTTCTTTAAAAGTAGCTGAATACTTATAAACAATATTGATTATATACCCTGTGGTGGGGGAATTTTAAGATATGAAAACTACTTTAAGGGCACGCCATACATAACAAAAGCATATATGATAAGAAACATGCATAAGTCAGGAAAATGGGTAAATTATTGACAATCCACACATACAAATATCTGGTGCCTACACCTTTACTAGTTAGTTTACCATTAGGACTATATGACCTGAAAAGCTTTTGGAAGTAGAGGGGTTCCATATCTGGCATGAACCCATCTGGCAGCCATTAAAATGATCTAATTTCTTGGTCCCGTTACTAGAGTTTGTGTTTTAGTAGGTCTGGTTAGAGGAAAAAATCATTTGATAGGAACAGTTTTGCAGGTAATTTTGATATGTGGTGATGTTTGGGAACTAGTAAAATAGTTACTTTGCATTTGCAGAAAAGTAAAATGAGTTGTCAACGGTAAACATTTGACTATAAACTGAGCTGGAAAACAAGCTCAGGTCATTTTCTTTTTGTGTAAGAAATTATACCAAATATATATGTTTACTGATCCTCTGATATTAGATAAGTATCATATGGACAGTCAAGATTTGATTAAAGGAAATAAGAGAAGGTCTCTAATCTTACCACCCAACAATAGAAACTTTCCCAGCTATCATTTCACTGATAAACCTTAATGATATGAAGGCTCTGAGACCTCAAGAATTCACTAATCCAATCAAAATACACTGAGGGGGTGGGGAGGAGGGCTCATGTTATATCTTTATTAGATAAAAGTTTTAATTATCTGATAACACTTTAGTTATAAGAATGCTGTGCCAGCAAATGTTAAACATTTGGTTTTTCTGGTTTGGTTTCTCTACCTTCCAAAAACATAAACTGTGTGTGTGTGTATGTGCCCATCCCTGCATGTGCAGGCATGTGTATATACACATACATATTTGTATTATAAGTTCTAAAAAGTAAAAAAAAAAACTGTATGGCACGTAATTGCTAAGGAACAACAAAATATACTATGCTTACTACAGATTCAATGTAGCCAAAAGAATGTTAGCTTTTTGTTAACATTCTTAGAATGTTTTGTTGATTTTTGCTCATCTCTTATAGCTCAGGTCAATCTATGATTGTAAATGACTTGACTGATGAGTACAGTGTGGACTTAATGATGGTTGAGATGTTGTGTCTGTTTACAAGTAAGAATAAAGTAAAATAACGAATACTTCCAGAAACTTCACTTATTCAAAAATGAAATTCTTTTTACTTAATTGGATAACTGTCTTCAAATACTGAAAAAGATATTTCCTCAGTTTTTGTGCTATTCGCAATGTCAGGGCTACTGACACATACATTTTTAAGATTAATCTGCATTAATAACACTTGCTCCACCGCTTTCGTAAGTCAAGACAATCAACAAAGCAATAAATCAAGCTCTAATTTGTAGTGTTTCTTGGTTTCTGTGAATTTCAAGCCACCAATGTGATGTAATTGAATGTGGGGTCAGGAAGAGATGCTGTGTCTTTGTGCTCCATGCTCCCACATTTCCACCATGAAGACAGAATAAACATAACTATGTTCAAAAGCATAGATAATGGTAACATGTAGTAAGCTATTTAGGAAGGTATGCGTCGAGTATTCTCTTTTTTGTTTGTTTGTTGTAATATACTGTAAGTATGGTGAATGTAATTTAATTCTTAAAAAAAAATTCTGTTTAATGACTGGTTTTTAAGTATTCTGGAAATTTAAAAATTGGTGCTTATGAGGCACTATGCCCAGTACACCACTGGTTCAGTTAATACTGAAACTGGAAAGAAAAGGGAGAACACTAATATGAAAGATGAATTCCACTAAGAGAGAAAAGTGATGTTCCAATTAAACATCATACATTAGGGGTGCCTGGGTGGCTCACATGGTTAAGTATCCAACTCTTGATCTCAGCTCAGGTCTGGATCTCAGGGTTGTGAGTTCAAGCCCCATGTTGGGCTCGGTGCTGGGCTTGAAGCCTACTTAAAAAAAAAAAAAAAAGCTGCAAACTATAAGATGATGTAGCGCAACTTTGGGGGTTAAATTTCAGTATAAGCATTTCTCTTTTAGGGTTCTTTTCCCTTCACATAATGTTAAAGTTAGGTTACCCAACTAAATTTAAGGAATTGTATTTCCTTTTTGAAAGAATGATTTCTCAGCAAGTCATAGAGTCAGAAAAAAACTACTTATTAGAAGTTTGGAGATAAACGGATACAAATAAGGCCTGGCAACCATGCTAGACTTAATCATTTGACCACTAACCCTGCAACACTGTATTGATCTGTTGTTGGGATCCTATTCTAGTTTGAGAGTAACTTCTATTTTGTGAAGTTTAATTACAGATGAACTTTAGCAATAGCCTACAATCCCATGCCTTTCTGCCTGGGCTAATTCATAGCAAAATGGACACAGTTTATGAGATGGCTTTTGTTAGGAGTGTTAATCAAATTTCCGAAGAGTTCCTGTGAGTTTACAATTTGTAAATACAATATTAAAAGGAAAGACATAAGTTTCTAAAGTTTTCTGTCATTTTCTTTTATCTCTATTCAAGAACATTGTTTTAGCCTATAAAATTCAGTTAGCGACTATCTACACAATTCAGAAAAGTTCACAGTGAAGACAAATATCCCAAACACTCAATCAAGTTGAAAAGTAACTTCCTCAATTACGGATTAATTTTGGATCACGGAAAAGTTAATGATACCTTCTTTTTGGTTTGGTTAGGTTTTCTACTGCAATCAGAGGTATCTATTTATTCCTCAGGAGTTTGAGCTGTGCATTGCCAGGAAATCCAGTGGTCTTTGAAAGTTACTAAAGGTGACCCCAGAGGAAAAAAAAAATCATATTTCCTGCCATAGACGAACTAATAATCAAGTTAGGAAACTAAACTAATTCACAAGAAACTACTAGAAATATTTTAGGACAAGATATAACCATATCCTAAATTAAATGCTTAAAGATAGAAATGATATGGTATGAATGATATAGTTTGAAATATATGAGAATATTATAGACCTTCATAAAGAGAAAATGTGTGTGTGAGTGAGTGTATGTGTAAAAATTCATAGGTAAAAATTCACAGTGGGGAAGTAAAACCTAAGATGTGTTCTCTGTCCTTTGGGATTTTACCAGCTGGTTGGGGAAAGAATAAAGCAGGCCATATAAACAGTTAGGGAGCAACAGAAAACTGATGTACTTAGCTCCTATCCTATAGGGCAGTACTGTCTGTGGATACCAGGAAGGGAGGTCATTTTGGACTAGAATCCACTGGGAAGGTTGAACACAGAAGTAAAGATTCAGTTGAAATTTATAAGCTGGTGAGTATTTTTTCTATACTCAATAGGAAATAAGAAATTCTAGAAGGAAGAACAAGGAGTCAAGAACTTGGAATCTGAAATGAGAGTGGGATGTCTGAGCAGTAAGGATGATCAGCCGAATGAACAGATCAGTTGAGGATTTAAAAACACTGGGTGGGTAGCAAAGGGGGTTCCTGTAGTACATTTTGGAAGCTAGGCTAAGAAGCTGGTGCTTCATTCTCATTGGCAATGAGATGTCAGAAGTAGCCCTTTCTTCTGTAAAGAGATTCAGAGTTAACAATATCTTAGGAACAACAGGTTTTTCTAGCTGTCCTGGGGTGCTAGTGTTTCTTCCTTGCTGGTGAAGGTATCTAGCACACTCAGTGGCTTTCTTCAGTAGTATCTGGTTGGCTGAAACCTTCTGTTACTCTACCACCATATAGTGCCTGTCCAGGTTAAGAACTGGAGTGAGGCAAGCAAGGCATTCATGTCAGGAGCAAAATGCATGAGTCATGAAAAAAATCAGTAATTAAGATAAGTGTGTATTCTAACATAATATTTTCATAAATATATAAATCAGTGCCAAATTCCATATGTACAAAATATCAAAAAATCAAACAATGATAGGCTCAATACTCACCATGTGTATCCACACACCCTATCTCACGTGATCCTAACAACCACCATGAAAGGACCGTAAGACAGTACGTGTTCCTCCCACAAAATTACCAAGGCAAGTAAAACTCAGAGAGGTTCACTCACTTGCTTAAAATACAGGGAACTTCCACTCAAGCCTAGAGGTTCCTAGAGCAAAAGTAGTGTTTTCCCACTCTGGGGGACTGACATGTCCTCTTATGGATGCTGTGTGAATAGAACTGGGGAAGGGACAATTGAGAGAGCTCAGAACACTAATAGTAGATACCAATGTGAGCCTAGGAGGTTTGCTGTGTATGATGCTGATTCCCTTAAACATTCTTCTACCAGAGTATTTTTCTTTAATTTTTTAAAATTTGTATTTATTTTTGAAAGAGAGAGAGAGAGAAAGTGAGAGAGAGGGAGGGAGAAAGAGCATGCTCGTGGGGGAGGGGAAGAGAGAGAGGGAAATGAAGGATCTAAAGCTGGCTCTGCACTGACAGCAGGGAGCCCAATGCAGGGCTCAAACTCACAAACCGGCAAGATCCTGACCTAAGCCAAAGTTGAAGTTAGAGTTTCAATGGACTGAGCCCCTCAGAAGCCCCTCACCAGAGTAGTTCTGTTAAGATTTGGGAGGGGGGCAGGGAGCAAAGGCCTGGAAGAGGTAAACAAGATTATTTCAAAAGAAAAAAATAAAAAGAGCCTGAGAACAAAGTGCAAAGTCTGAATAGGAGAATGTAAATTACATGCTAAACATATGCAAATAATGTATGGCCCTACTATTCCATACACTGGCATATGACCCTCAGGGATTAAAAGTAGCTGAATCCATTACATTTTGTCATAGTCTCTGAACTGGATTTATTTGTAAAACCAACTCAGATAAATGTTTATTTATTATTTAGCTGATGAAGATGGTTCCAAGGTCACTAATTAGCAGGTTTAATTTCTCTAAACCCCCATCCTATTTGGATTCAGGGTCTGGTCTACACCTTGTGTTCCCATCTGCATTTGCTTTGATTTGTCACTTGGACATTCATACTGACCCCATCTGCACACTGGTCTCTGCCAGCCCAGAAACTGGTCAGTTGCGTCAGGGGAATGGATGCTGGGCCTGAAAATGGCGATGAGGACTGCAGGCAGCGGCTCAGTGTGTAAGAGGCCAAGGCCTGGAGCCAGAGCCAATATTCAGTCTATTGGACCCAGGAGTTGGGTCTCAAGTGCTAGGTGCACAGCAGGTGGACTGTTGAGATTACCGGGCAGCAGCAGTTTGGAGTTGGCAAGGTTCTGCTCACAGTTTGAGTCCGGCAGCCTTATTAACACAGTTGAAGCAGTGGCTTAATCCACTGAAGTTCCCTGACAAAAACATTGTCCCACTTTCAAAACTCAAATAAAGTCTCACTCAACAGGAAAGCAAGCCTCCTGCGTGTGGAAAGGTATTGCTCTTTGATCAAACACTTTGCTTCTAGTGGGAGACAGAACGAAGGATAGGGCATTGCCTGCCCCACCAAGTTGGCAATGAACTTATGTTTATTTCAGCGATCCAATCTACAGAATGGAAATAATGGCCTTACCAGATATGTTATGGAAATTAAATGAAATAATGTTCATGACACAGTTTTAAAAACAGGAAAGTGTAATATCTTAGAGAGTGTCTTTTATAAAAAAACAGTATTGGTTTTGAATATACTAGAATGTGTCTTTTTATTTCTCCTGAGAAGGGATTTATAAGTAATCTGAGTTACCATTAATCTTGCACAATTTACTTCTTGCTCCCAATTCCAGCTAAGGGTTGATTTTGCTTATTCCCTGAACATAATTTTTTGTATGTTTTCCCATTTCCATGTCATTACTCATGGTATTTTTTTCCGCCTGGAAAATTGGTTTGCCTTCTATTTGTCTCAGTAAGAACTTTGCCTCTGTCTTCAAATTCCACCTTAAATACTATTTTCTCCATAAAAAGTTTTGGTCTCCTTCTTGCTACTTGATACTTTGAAAACACAATCTTTGAATTTTGTTATACTTCAACCTGCCTTCTTAGAATATAATCATTTATGTCCTTCTCAAAAATTTTCCTCTTTGGGGGGACAAGATACTTATTAGGGAAAGCCTCCAGCCATATAACTCTTTAACAGATGTTGTTAATATAAACCAAAGATCATCCTAGAATCTTTCCCCACAAATTTCCTTTGGTAAAATATATCTATAAAAATCCAAATGTGTCTTCACTGTTCTAAAACATGGGTACTGAAAATATGGCAGGAATTTCATCTTTTGTCTTCTTTTTTTTTTTTTTTTTGGTGCATAAATATGGGGATTTAACAGGAGTTATTTCTGAAATAGAAATCCTGGTAAGCCTTTCATGACCATGATAAAACTGGAAGAATCCTGCAGAAGGCTTTCCATGTAACCTTGGGACCCATAGTGAAGTAGGGGGCTTATAAGACAGAATTCATCTGACCCACTTGGTAAGAGAAATTATTCAAATCTTGAAACACAGTAGCTTACAGTGATGTATGTGAAATCCCCTAGCATATTTCTGGTACCCAGTAGATATTCAGCATATGGTAAATTAAAGACAAAATGAGCAAGAATAGCAGGTATGCTTTTCGTATACCACAGTGCTAAATAGGGCAGCAGGAATAAGGATGGATGAAAAAAACACCTAAACTGATCACTCCTCCCTGTATCAGACCCAGGACACACCCACCATGTACCCAGGGAGATGGTGAGATGAGTAAATATGTACAGAAGGTGGAAGGTCATCCTGCCTCTCATTGACAAGTTGGCCAAATCAAAGTACATCATGTCAGCCTGGTTTGGTTTGCCCAAAGGGAAGCCATGCTGTCAGAATTCTTTACCATCCTAAGTCCAGTAAGAAGTTGGGGAGAGTGCAGTTGCAAGATTAATTCCATTATCTTAGGTCAGTGGTTTAATATGATTCATCTTCAGACCTTGGGCAAAATGATCAGCACACATTTTCAAATTGTAGCTAACTCATTTGTTCAAATGCATTCCTAATGAGACAGTAAGAAACCTGGTTTCTGGTGTTGTGTGGCACTTGCAAGGCATGTGACAAAGCTACTTAACTACTGTATGCTTCAAGACTGGGGTGAACATTTGCCCCTCATTGCCTGTCATAGTCCCTGTTTATGCCTGTTGTCACTCTAATTATTAATGCCATCTTTTTCATCCTCGAAAGTGCCCACGTTTGGACAAATAAATTCAAGGTCACCCTACTTATCAAATAAGGTTTGTGGGCAAATGATCTATAACATCTGTTGCTCCTGTAGATTTCTATAACTTTAACTAATTGAAGAAACCACATCTAAAAGGAGGCACAATTAAATACATATATAGTTATATTTATATTTGAATGTCATACAGTACCACATGCTTATATTACATCTGTAATAAATAAATTCACAATACTGCAAACACATTTTTAGAGTTAGACTCAATTCAGAAGACTCACTGACATCCCCAATCTTCTACCAATGCTCTTTGATAGATAGATGTGAATAGACAGAGCAACTTCCCCAACTGATGTGAATTTACCTTAATTATTTTTTGTTTTTATTTGTTCTTATCTTTCTGGTCTATAAAGAAAGGGAGTGCATTTTTCCTTCTGAAAGTCTTGTCATTGGGGGTTCATTGAGCTTTAGTCCTCTTGAAGTAATGTTTTTCAACAACATAAAATTTATAACAGCAAGAAATGTAAATTTAGTTTGTGGATAAGAGTGAGAGCATTAAAATAGGAAGGGTTGCCATGGATAGAGGCAGGTTGACAAATGCTACTGAATGAAGGAGAGATAAATGTTAAAATATGAGAAAAATGAGAGAGAGCATTCAGATTTGCTAGGTCATATCCTTGACTATGGGTATTTGTCAGATGTTGTGACAGCTGTGTCTTATGGTATGACTTTTGGAAATAGGCTATTGTATTTGTTTAAAGAGGAATGCATATGCTTAGTCAATATCCTGGAGGTAGATATATCAGGGAACATTTAAGAAAAATCAAAGAAATCTAAGGAAATGATAAGGCCAAGTTGTGAGTACAAAATACTTTGTCCTCTCATACACACACAACACACCCCATAGCATGCTTCTTGGACACAGTTGGAATGGGTGACACCCTTTAGTAAGTTGGGAGGAAAAGTAATAGCAAAGACAATGATATACGATGTCTTTAAAACAGCTTTGACTTTAGCCTGTGTCTTTGTCTCTTAGATTGCTCTGTTTAATAATGTTAAATAATCTCAAATATGCTTTGAAGTTGGGTAACCTACAAAGCTCTTCTGAATAGCTTTGAAGTTAGATTCTGAAAAGCCTCAAATTGAACTATAATTCGGGAATCTTGAATGTGGTATACATCGTCAGTCACTATGATGTGAAAAGTGGTCAGACAGAGGCTGTATCTGAGAAGCACAAAGTCAAATGTGCAGTTGAAAAGCTAGCCCTGTGGAGTTGACCTCTTTTAATATGCCAGATTAATAGTTTCCTCAATTTTTTTAATTATTAAAAACAAAATTATTATTAACATGTTTAAAATACATGTTAACATTGTCTCAATTTTTTGAAAGTTATAAATGAAAATTATACTACACCTCCACTTTGGCCAGAATAAAATGAAACTTGGAAGTAGAAAGTAGACTGGCAAGCGGTAGGAGAAATAGTGGGGACTTAAATCATTGTGACTGTTCAAGATCTCAGGTTTCTAAAAAGTAGGAATTAGGCTATGTGCAGTTAGTCTTGTTTTGTGCCCAGTGTAGCATCATATAAACTCTAACTCTTCCTATAGGCTTTCCAAATGAGAAGACACAGGAAGTCACAGAAGCTATTTGTCTTATAGAGGAAACTGCTGCTGGCAAGACTTTTGTGGATGCTATTTGGGAAAATCCAAAGAAATGAAAATGAGTTCCCAGCTTTGTGTAACCCAGACAAAATACACTAAGGTAGAGAATTAGACATAAAGACAATTTGGTACATCCATTACAAAACAGGTACATATGGGAAAACACATTGGGTCATATGAAGAGAGGCTCAAATGTTTTCATAGTGAGGGTAATGCAAATGAAACCCAAAGCAGGATTATATTTAATGTCATTTGATAGGCAAATATGAGTGTCTATATTACCAAATGTTGAACTATCAATAGGACCTTTTAAACACTGCCGGTGCTGGGGCGCCTGGGTGGCTCAGTCGGTTAAGGTTTCGACTTCGGCTCAGGTCATGATTTCACAGTTTGTGAGTTCAAGCCCCACATCGGGCTCTGTGCTGACAGCTCAGAGCCTGGAGCCTGATTCAGATTCTGTGTTCCCCTCTCCCTCTGCCCCTCCCCTGTTCACACTCTGTCTCTCTCTCTCTCTCAAAAATAAATAAACATTAAAAAAAATTAAACACTGCTGGTGGAAGTATAAACTGGCACAACCACTCTGGAACACAGTTTGATATTACCCTGTAGAATTGACCATTCATATAACCTATAACCCCAGCAGTTTGACTCCTTTGTACACACCCAGGAGAAAACACTTGCACAAATTCACAAGAAGATACACAACAGAATGTTCATAGCAGCACCATTTATATAAGCACAAATCTGGGAAAGAACACCTGGGGGGAAAATACCTGCAAATTCTCATTAAGAAGAGAAAAACAATATAATTTGTTGAATAATAACACTGTGGAATAGTATACAGCTGTGAAAACTAACTACAGTCACATGCAGCAATTTGAGTGAATCCACTTAAGAATATTGACATTTTAGTCACTATCAATAAGTTAAGAAAGTATCTAATACTAAGCTTTATTATTTAGGTATGTTTAGTCTTAGCTGTGTGTGTGTGTGTGTGTGTGTGTGTGTGTGTGTGTGTGTGTGTGTGTCCACACTCTAGGATCTTGAATTTCACCACTGGAATAGCATCTTTGTGTGTCTTATGAAAGTTTCAAACTCCTAGAAGACCTTGTTAATGTGCACATGCCCCTGGGATGAAGAGCAACCAACACTTCTGGAAGGAAATGGCTTCATGACAGATGAGAGGGAGCAGTGTCTAGTGGGAATAAGGCAGGTAATCGTTTATTGGGATGTTCAGACCCTAGAACATTAGGGCAAGGCCAGTGAAAAGAAGTCGAAAGGCCTCACAATCAACCATTCTCTCCATTTTTGTTCTCTCAAAAGTTGCACTGGAACATGACTTTAAGAGGTGAACTTGGATATACTTCAACAGTTCAATCTCTCCCCACCAGGCTGAGCCAGGCCATTTCCCTTTTTTGGTGCTTAACCTAATTTGGAATCCTCCTTTACAAAATGCCTTTACCACCTGCCCGAGGTGAAAGGAACAAAGCTCACGCCAACTGACAGGAATGTTTTCTGCAAGGCTGAGTTAACAGGGCAACCTTACATTATCTTTTGCTGAGTAAGGAGATTTTTCCCAACAGTGAAGGCTGAGAATGTACTTTTCTTTATTCATTTAAATGAAACTCATGTTAAGTGGAGAGCAGCCAAAATTTCACACATTGGGGGTGATAGTGATGTTCTTATATCCTGAGGAGTGAAGGGATATACAGAAACAAAAGTGTGTTTTCTCTGTAGACCATCACTAGGAAACAACACAAATCCCTCAGTGAAATATTTTCCATGGAACAAATAATTTCCGTGTAATAACAACATGTTATTGGCTCTCGTTATTAGTCATTGTGGAACAAACCTCATAACTCTGCTGTAGTATTGCAACAATCTTTAGACTCCCATACCTAAAACATAACCTCCACTCTGTTACCAAGTTCATCTTCTCCCAACATCATCTACATATCTCTAAGGTTCAAATACTTCCAGGTACTCTTCAGCACCCACAGGATGAAGCTTGAAGTTAATTTGACATTGACATTCCACAGGCAAGCCCTGATTCACCTTTACAAACCAAAGCTCAGCTATTCTCTTCACAATTGTACTTCTACAGCCTGGCCTCTGTGGCTAGTGAGTTCTATTGACTGTTGCTGTTTGGTCAATTCTATAGCTTTACCATGTAGTTCCCTTGACTAATTATGTTCTTTCATAAATTTGTATCTACCCTTTATGTCTTCTTTTCCTCCCTAAAATCTTCCCAATTCCTTCAGCGTGTGCAACTTTGCCTGTCTGTACCTCTCTTGAATTATTTTGACCAAGAGAACCCCACCCACACTATAATACATCTTGATTTATTGTGTGTATCAATGTTCATTTCATTCAGTTAACTAGTGTGACTAAATTATTACTATCGCAAATTCAGTTTCTGAAGCTTTGGCTGACTTCTCTCTTCCCACCAAAAACTGGTACAATGGTCATGTTCAAGCTAATATTTAAAAATGATCTTGCATTAATTTAAACCAACAAGAAAAATAATGAAATGAAAAT
Organism: Felis catus; assembly: GCF_018350175.1. Taxonomy (NCBI): domain Eukaryota; kingdom Metazoa; phylum Chordata; class Mammalia; order Carnivora; family Felidae; genus Felis; species Felis catus. Next base: position 60,729,186 of record NC_058379.1, on the reverse strand, counting down.
CATCTATGTTAGATACACTATAAAATTCATATTGACTGCAAGAAAGATGAACTATGGATGCAATTAAAAAAATCATTGATATTTTCAGCTTCAGGACAAGCAGCACAAAGGATGCCATAGTGTATTGAATAGATAGTTTCTATAAAAAGTTGTGTCTTCTCAAAACCTCAGTGTCTTTGCAGTCATAATTAGTTAACTTATGATGAGTTCAAACACTCATAGGACTCACTGCCATACAGTGGGTCCTAAATCCAATGATGGGTGTCCTTACAAGAGAAGATGACACACTAAGACACACGAATGAAAGAAAACCATGTGGCGATGGAGGCAGAAATTAAAATGATGCACCTACAAACAAGGAAGCCAAGGATTTCTGGGAGCTACCAGATGCTAGGAAGATGCAAAGAAAGATTCTTCACTAGAGCCTTCAGAGGGAGCATGGCCCTGCTGACATTTTAATTTCAGACTTCCAGCCTCCAAAACTGTAAGAGAATAAACTTCTGTATTTAAAGCCACCCAGTTTGTGGTAATTTGTTATGGCAGCCCTAGGACACTAATACAGATGGTGAGTGTTATATTAAGTGTCCTGAATGCGAGTGAGGCATATCATTCAGAATAGAGGTTTTAACACTAGCTGAAAAACAGTTCTGTCAGAGAAAATCTCTTTCTATAGAAAGCTTTAAAAATAGAATAGCTTCTCATTTTTCTGGGATGGTTTTGGTGTGATCCTACTTGAAAGGAGGTGAATGAACCAAGTAACCTTTGAAGATCTTCCTCAATCCTTTGATGCTAGAATTTTATGAACTCTGCTCACTTGATAATCTGGGCCAGCTTTAGTTATGCGTTTATATTTCCAGAACAGTTCTTCATCTCAAAACTTCTACTAGAGGCAAACAGATTCCTTCATGGTCCCGTCCTCCTCTTTCTACACATACGCACTAAAGTACAGCTATATCTTTGTTCATACTGATATATTTGTTCTTACTAATAGCCTTTAAGGATTTTCCTACATTCGTTTATTTGGTGCTTTCGTTCAAAATTTTAGCTGGTGTTGTTTGATAATGGTTGGTTTGGTTTGATTTGTTTCTTTCTTCCTTTTCAGACAATGGGATTTGAAGTGTTCCATCAGACTAGATAGTGGTAGTCTTAATGCGTTTAGGCTGCTATAACAAATTACCATAGACTGGGTGGCTTATCAATAACAGAAATGCATTCCTCACAGTTCTGGAGACTGGCCGTCTGACACCAGGGTGCCAGCACAGTTGGGTTCTGGTTGAGAACCATTTTCCTATTCTGTAGATGACTGTCTTGTTATATCCTGACATGTCAGAGAACGGAGAGAGTGGTAGCAAGCTTTCATGTTTGCTTTTTATAAGGCACTAATCCCATTTATGAAGGTTCTACCCTCATTACCTATTTACCTCCCAAAGGCCTTAAGTCCTAATACCATCACATGGGGGATTAGAATTCCCAAATATGAAGTTTGCATGGGCACAAACATTCATTCTATAATAATGGTATTTCTTAAAATTTCTGTGTTTATCATAACAAGGTAGGTAACAGTAATAAACAACCCAAAACTACAGTGGCTTAAAACAATTTTTTTCTCTAGTCACTTACCTATTATATCCATCCTTGGCTCAGTGGGAGTCTCTATAGCACATTTTACTCCTTCCAGAAGACAGACCAACGGAGCTCCAACATCTAGAATATCTTAGAAGTTGGAAGGAAATGTGGGGAATTGTGTACCGGTTCCCAAAGACTTCTATTTGCACATGAAATGTATCATTTGCTATCACATGTATCACAGTTTATTGGCCAGAGCAAATACCATGTCCATACATAATTTTAAAAGGGCAGGGAAATGCAATCCTACTGTGTCTTTAGGAGAACTGTAAATATTGGTAATCAGCATAAATGATGACCAACATTTCAAGCCACAATTCAGAATATTTGTTATTTAACTCTGTATACAGCATAATAGGTACTCAGCTATATAGGTATATCATCCTCCTACTCTTAAGCTAGAAAGAGCTAAGAAATTTGAGCTAAGAAAATGATTAAATTTCCTAGAGGGAAGAGTCACAGATATGGACAAGCATTTGAGCTGATCCTCCAAGGATGATGTAGGAATCTCAGGATGGAGATGGGGATGGAGAAAATTCTGGTTAGATTGGCAGAAAAAGTAGAGGTCCAAGTCTGGAGTCATGGAAGCGCCTGACTTCAAAAGAAAGCAACTAAAATAGTTGAGGCTCAGGAGGAGGAAATGGAAAAATTCAATGTGAGCAGAATATCTGAGTGCCTTACTGTCTTCTCTTTATCCTTCCAAACCTGCATATACCTCTATAAAAAGTCCCTACATGAGTTTCATTTGAACCCAGGGTGAATTTCTTTTCCTGATAAGATTTTAACTAATACAATCTATTTAATCCCAAGCTTTCCCCATAGTATAGAATTGATTAATTTGCATATTTTCCATAGGTGAAAGGTAAGGAAAGAGACAGAATCTTGTTGTACTTATCCAGCATGATTCATGTAGACCTTCGCGAGTTTCCAGGTAGATGACATTTGTCTCACCAATTATTATAATGTTTTCCTGATTTCAGTGTTACCGAAATATTGCTATCTTTCATCTCATGCTTTAAAAATGCATACAAACCCGAGATTTAAAATAAGACGAAAATTAAGAAGCTCATGCTTTCCTCATAAGTTTTCTCAAGAGAGAAAAAAAAGCTGTTTCCCTGGTGATGAGAACCCACCAAAAAGTTTATAAAGGAAACAAATTCCCCTCGGGCAGTAATCAGTGGTCAGACAGTATCTGACAAGCACAGCGGAATTTTAGCGATTGCTGTAGGGCTGTTCTTAGTTCTGGTCAATTCCTTTGCTAACTGGGATATGAAAAGAACCCAAGTGAAAATAGTCCAGAGGAAAAAAAAAATAAGCAAGATAATGTAAAACAAACTCATTATATCTGGAATATTAAGGCTTTTCCCTCGAAGATTTTCTTCTTTTTGCCCTGGAGCACTTGAAAGTTCTAAAGATCCATTTAATGTAAAGTCAAAATAATATTTTACATAATGCTTATTTTAGGTTTAAAGGCTTGCTACAGTGAAAATGGACCTATAGTGAACTTGAAGCAGCAAAATAAACTGCAGAAGCCCCATAAAAATATACAGGCAGCAGCTAACTGATACAAGAAAACAAGCTTCATGTAGGAGACAACTGACTCGTATTCATACCTGAATGCTTCCAGCCTTGTGCTGGAGCTCTGATGCAGTAGTAGCATCTCTTCCTAGATTTTTTTTTCCTCAAAAAGGAACAGCAGTTCTACTTCCTAACTAATTAGAATGGTTTATAATTAGATTTTGGCCTGTAGGAAAGGATTAATCTCTGTAAGAGGTGTGGAAGATTCAGCAGCTTCTGTTGGCAAGAGTATTCACGCCACTTTATTTATTTTTATTTTGAGTTTCATTATTTAATAGAAGCCTTCATTCTGCAGATGTCCTTTTGATGTCAGGACTAAACTAAATTTTCAAATTCACTCCCTCTCGTTTACTCAAATTTTCAAGTATATTTTCAAATTTACTCTCTTCCACACACCAACTTCAGGTTTAGAGTGGCCATTGAATGCCTCAAGATTAAGGATCTGCTTATTCTCACATCTTCATCCAAAAGCAACTAATTGGGGGAGGGTACACCCCTTCCTTTCCAACATCAGTCTGTTCTTCAAATGCACTGACTGGGTGCAAGAGACTCAACTAGATATTTTGAGGTTTGGAAATACCAGGGTACAATTTTTCTAGGAGTTTATAGGGTCACTGAAAACCATGTTATCATGCCAGTTTGAACTGGGCATCGGGACCATCAACAAGGCATGCATGATTAAATGACACATGAGATCTACATACAGTGAGAAATATACTTGAGAGGAGATCATTGCTATCCTGCCTCTGCCACCAACCAGAGCTGTGATTTAGGGAAGTCTTTTTCCTTGTTGCTACAATAAGTAAATTCCTGTGGGTTCCACTTGGTTTCAAAGTGTTTGGTTCTATGATATGGTTTTATATACCAGGTGTTTTGGGGATAGAGGGGATTCTACAGTTCTTACTTGGCAGTATGGCTACATTCTCAACAAAGAGGTTGAAGTAGGGAAGTTTAAATTTTAATATGCAAAGCACACTCTAACAGACAGAGTCACTGCTCCAAGCCCACCTTCCAGACTTGACAAACATAATTCTGTGAGAATTTTTCCTTATTTTGTATTTTAAAAATATGGAATTAAAAGTTTTAGTGAGATGAATCACCTATTACTGAAATTGTATAAGAAAGAAGTGACAGTTGTAGAGCTCATGGTCTTTCATACTCCAATTCCTCAGGACCCAGTTCCTTCCATGGAGGACTGGAGAGAGGATAGACGTTCTCATACTCCCTTCTCCTCCCCAGTTTCTTTCCCTTCTCATACCTCAGACTTCCTCCTGCTTCTGTGGTGAGATACAGACTCTGAACTAAAGAGAGATGGACATACAGAATGGGGGTAATGAATGATGCATGATCAGATTTCAAAACCGTGATCTCCAAATCCCTGACAATGTTTATCCTCTAAGTAGGTCAATTGCCTGACACCCTCCCTCTGGGGCAGTTTAAATTCCAACATAACTTATCCGTCCTTAAAAGTCTGGCATAAATTCTTCCTTTCCAAAGCCATTGTGGGAGACTCAGTTCATTGGGACCTCAGACTCCTGGCTCCTGAAGCAGACATTGTCTCCTCTGTGTGTAAAATAGCGAAAAGCATACATTCTTTGATCAAACGTCCTGGCCTCATCCCCTAGTAAGCCTGTTCATGAGCTGTATGACCTTGGGCATGTTACTGATACCAACTCTGCTTCAGTTTCTTCATCATAAAATGGGATATAACATTACCCACCTTCCAGGGCTGTGGTAAACATTAAATGAAGTAATACTTCTAACTCACACCAAATAGAACTTGGCTCAGAGTACCCATTAAACAACCAATGATGTTAGCTAACCTTATTTGACACCTGGTTATATTTGAGGGTACATGCCCTTTTAAATAGCCCGATTGTAAAGTCTTTGAAATTTAGTTTCCATATCCATACTTTTGAGCATCCCCCCCCAGAACCCAGTATAGCACTCTATACTAATCAAACATCACCTAACCAGTGCTTAGCAGTAGTGATCTTGTTTCTTTAATCAGAGGCTAACTAACAGGTGAATGGATAGTCGGATAGGTTTTGGAAATGTAGCTAAGAGACATATTGAATGATTTGGAGATTACACTAGGCCAGGGCTGAGCACACCTCCATTTGAGTCCCCCTATTGGAAGTTATATTCTATGCATCTGAGATACCTGTTCTGCTAAACTCATTCTTGCTGTGCCTTACCTGGGAAAAGAAAAAAAACCCTATAATTTGAGCCTGGCCACAAAGGTATATGTTAAAGTTTCGGCATATTCTCCTCCTAATAAATATGCCAGCACAAAAGTCATCCCGTTTTATACCCATGCTTGACAATGAACCCACAAAAATTCAGCAGTGTGTCCGTACTTAGCTTCTAAAAACAATTTTCCTCTGGGCAAAACAAAATACATGATCATTCCTTTTTTGAAAGATCATAGTCCAAATGAAATTTCCACGAAGGTCCCCTGATTTTAGGTATGTGTACCCCAAGAAAGCTAGATGAACACTCAACCCTGGTCTTAGCCCTGGACGACAGTGGAGCTAACTTCAGGTAGCTCTGTCTCCTGCCTGGCTCTGATGCCCACGGCTCATATCTGCTTAAGTGACCACAAGAAGAGCATTTGCTTTTACATCATACACACTCAATCAAGCTTTCACTCATAAGGTGGATGGTCCCAACCTCAGGAACTGAATTCTATCCAAGTGGCCAGAGAGACAGCATGATGGCCAAAGGCTGAAAAGCACAGATACAAAGAAGGAAGCAACTTGGATGAGGATAACCTGAACTTCTCCCCATAGATAACAGGAAGTGATTCAACGTAACGAAATGCTCTATTTTACAGAAAAGGACCCTCCCAGACACACAAACACACACACACACACACACACACACACACACACACACCCCTTCAAATGACTGAAGGCTGAGGACAGTTATTTCCAAAAATAATAATAATCACTACTATTTTGTAAGTTCTAATTAGATATAAGAAATATATGTGATTTATTTCTGATTCTTAAAACAATCTTTCACAAAGGTGCTGTATCTTCATTATAGGAAAGTGACAATACAGCTCAAAGAGGCTTCCCAGGCAACTCCTGCATAGAGAGATCTGCATCCCCTTTGGCAACTTCACATTGAATCATTCTTTAATTTTTATTGTCTGTGATTCACAGGTCCCTACACTAATAAGCAGTCATTCAAATACCTCAGGGACCGTAACACTAGTCTGACTACCTTACCATCCTAGCCCTGTCCAAACACCTAACATCACTCTCATCCTAAACCCTAGGACAGCAATTCTGTACTTCTGTTTCTATCTTTGTCTCTCTGTGTGTCTCTCTCTTTATCTGTCTATCTATCATCTATCTATCTCTCAAGATCAGGATCTAGACATACTTCACTATCTGAAATTATGTATTGCTTGCTTTAAGGATTATAATTTATTTCATCACCAAGACTGTAAACTACTCATATATATCTTTCACATGGTATGAGACAATTATAGATGGTCTATATGTATACTGCATCCTAATTCCAAAACTTGATCTATATATTAAATACTAACAAAATCCCTCACAAAATATGTACCTTTTTGTTGAAATGATCTCAGTATCCCTCTTTATATTTTAGAAGTCTTTATTTTTCCAAAAGCAATAGTAAAATGTTATCAACCACAACAACAGAGACACAAAAACATAACTGGGACTGTCACTGAAAAAAAGGATAAGCTGCTAAAGTCACAGAAACAAGGGTTACCAAGAGAAAAAACTAGAAAGTGGACATAAAGTAGGAATACGAAGATCACATGAACAAACTCAAATCAGCAAGCCCCAGTCAAGGCATCCCAGAGTACAGAAGAAGCTGGCAGAGGAATATCAGAACTGTTGGCAATAATTTTGGGAACTCACACAGGAAAAGTGGGGAAAGGCAATGTGACACTCCATTCATTCAGATGAGGGCTTGGGCAGCAGGACAACGGTGAATACAAGGTGCAACTAACAAATACTGTGTCCCTACTCAGCAAATCACACCTAAAAAATATTTAGTATTGTATTTATTATAATTGTATTTAAGGTAGAAAATCACAAACACTTCTTTAATCTCAATTATTTTTTTTGCATTACTTTTCATTGCTGTTAGTATTACAACATGACTAAGATCCAGAATGCTGATAATGACCAGTAGCTCTGACATTTGTACAGTACTATTATATAATATTCAGAAAAAGATAAAATTGGGACTGTCATACAGATATAAAAATAAACATGTTAAAGTTTTGACTTTTCTCCTATGAGGAAACCAGGCAGATATAACCAGTTCAAAAGAAAAGTAAAACACACACACACACACACACACACACACACACACACACACAATTTACATGGAATAAAGGGATTGAATTGCAAATGAATGCAAAATTGGCTTTTCCATCGAGGAAAGAGAAGGTCAATGGAAGCTCTTTCAAAAAGACTGAGTTTGCCTATTGGTTACTTACAATTAACAAAGAGATGCAAAGTAGTTCAATATAATGAGTAAGACTATAGTCAGCTCAGAAAAGTATTATATGAGCAATGAACACTTTTTCTTACAGTACAAGTTGTTTTATTTCCCTAGTCTCTTCTTTTTTGCTCAAAAATAATCTCAAATATTTTTCTTTAGAATTTTTTTAAGTTTATTTATTTTTGAGAGAGACACTAACAGCATGAGGAGGGGAGGAGCAGAGAGGAACAGAGAGAGAGGGAGAGAGAGAAAATCCCACACAAGCAGGCTCTGAGCTGGCAGAGCAGAGCCCAACATGGGACTCGAACTCAGGAACCATGAGATCATGACCTGAGCTGAAACCAAGAGTCACCAACTCGGCCACTCACTCAGCCAACTCAGCCACCCAGCCACACCTGAAATACTTTTCTTGATTGCAAAATCAGATTGGTCTCATTAGATTTAACTTGATTATTGACATAGGTCCATCGAAAGTATTAATTTGCCACATAGAACTTTTTACATTTGCTTTGTTGGAAATTTTCACAAGGAATCTCAGATTAAATTTTTAATAGGCTCTTTATGTTAGAAAGCTAAACCAAGTAATTCTCTCTACTAGATTTTACCCATAAATTGGGTATATGGGGAAATAAATCGGGGAAATGCCTCACTTTGCAAAACCCCATAGTATTCTAAGCTCCTAGGCCTGCCTGAAAGTAAGCTCCCTTACTCACTTTTAAGGCCAGAAACTCTAAAAGCCAGGTTGCAGGCCAGTTTTCCCAATGCTCTTTGTAAACACTGATTCCATAAAGTTAAACTTAGTTACTTAAAAGTGACTAGTCACAGCTGATTATATGCACATCATTCTCAAATCTGATGTTCCAGGGTACAAGTGGGCCCATGTAACTAAAGTTTCCAATTATGTCTTGGAAAAGGATGGCAATTTTTTATTAAATCTATGCAAATAAATAGACTGCATGCGTAAGAATACTCAATAAAAGATTCCAATCAGGCATGCAGACAAAGTATAAGAAAACATTGTTACCCAATATCACAAGGCAAAGTAGCCCTGAAACTCTGATACATAGAAACATGCCCAGGAGAGCTCAGGCACTAACATCTCTCTAGAAACTTCCCATAGGGCACGCAATCTCCTTATATTAACAACAATATACCAGTGAAATTTAATCTAGGAAAAGAGAAAGCATCTCTTCAAATTTGACAACTCCTTCTGTAAAAGTCATTAACGTTAACATATCAAATAAATCTAATTGTTTCTGGCACCTCTCTTTTATAGTGTAGAACAATCTTTATGAATTGGTGGGAGCCCACTGGGAAATCTCAAAGATAATTTTTGGTGCAAAAAATGTCATGATAGTTTCATCTTCTTTTATTTCCTTTTACATTTAGAATTCATTTTGGGAAAGCCAAATAATAAAACCAAAACCCAAGCCAAACAAACCCAGAAACAAACAGCAGTTTTGAACATACAAGATAGAAATAATGTTTGTCTCCTCATTTGAAAAATAAGCATAAAACATAACAAGACTGTAAAGAACTAGGGAGACAGAACTCGAGCTCTTTCGTGACTTTGTTTTGTTGTTTCATAATCAAGGTCATAACAAAGTGAATACAAAGCACAGAAAATTATTATGGTAAAACACAAAATCTGTGCGGATTACACAGAATTACATACCATACGGCAACGGAATAAAAAGTGAATGAAAGAAAACAATCCCATCAAAACTGAGAAAACTTTGCTCAGATTTTATCATATCTCATAGATTTTCCACATTCATTATTTGCACATACTATAAACCAAAGCAAATACAATTCCTGTCTTGTGAACCTTCTACAACTTTCTATATACATCCAGGTTTTGTCCTTCGCTACCCTCTTTCTTATTCTGGAACAACCACTTTAGAACAAAACTAGTCTCTTTTCCCCTTACTGAACAAGAACACATCTTGTCACCTCACACGAAGAGCTGGACATTTCTGCCACCATTGCTCCTAGTTCACTTACAGTTACTTACAGTAACTATAACTTTTAACTAAAGCAATTTCTATTTCACCAGGAAAAATAGACATGGATGACGTGTCTGCCAGACACCAGCATTTTGCAGCAAACTAGCAAAGATTATGCCTACCTGTAACTTAGTTGCCTATAGCCAACATGTCCCTTAGACTACAGCTTCTCAAAGTGGTAAGAATTGAACAAGGTCGTTAAACAGACCCAAAGATTTCACCGGTGGGTAGCATGTAAAAATAAGAAGAAAAAGCACATAAACTTAAAATCGTGCTTAGTAATCAATGTTTCAGTTTTCTGTCTTACTTAGAAATGATCTAAGTATCCAGTGAATGTGCACTGATTAATTCAAGTTAATATCAATTCAAGGATTTAAGTCACCTACAGCTCTTGGAAATTTTCTTCAAGCTGACAACTACAAAGCAGTAAAGGAATAAAATTAATCTGAATAGGGACTCAAAACACAGATTCACATTTTTCATAATCTTGAACATTAAGTAGAAGTAATGCTAGCTTATTTGATCAGTAACATATTAGTTTAAGAAAAACAGACACCGAAGAAAAATATATGCTTGCATTATATTTAACAGTGATAAATCAGAGAACCCACAGCATTTTCATTAAACCAAAAATATTTAAGTAGTTTTATTTGCCAGACTTATCTAAATTACGTTCCCTTGAATTCTTAAAGTATTTCTAAATTGTCTTTTGTAAAAATACATTTTTTGCCCATTTAAAGTATTAAAGTTCAATTTCCTTATTGTCTGGAAATTTTAGGAATATTCAGTTTATATAACTGCTTATTTATCTCTATAAACCAACCAGAACAAGTTCCTTTAAGAAGCTTTATAGTCTAATTTATCAATATCATCTAGAGGTAGGAAAACATTATGCATTTATACAATTGGAGATAAATACCTATCTGAGTTATAGACACAAAGACACACAGACAAAAAAGAGAGAGGGAGCTTCAATTTTAAAATTCAGCCAAGCACCAAGAGTAAATAAAGAACCACTAAACCTTACCAGTTCATCTGATAAAACTGATATCCTCCCCAGTGGAAAAATTATAGTTGATTGGAACTCCAAACATAAAGAAAAGTTTACAAACTAAATTTTCCATCATCTCTCCTCTAACAGAGACTAAAAATCACCAAATGATCAAATCAAGAAATTCAACTCCTAATTAAAAAGGTTAACAAACCAGACTCTCCGAACCTAGAATAGATTTCTAGAAATAATTAATCCTTTTACTGAGATCACCAAATAATCAAACTAAATTCCCAAACATTGCTGCTAGCAATGGGGAATAATTTATTGGCTGGGGAAGAAAAAAGCAAACACAAAATTAGTAGACAGTAGAATTAACATTTGAGAAATAGAGAGTCATTAAAGTTCTGTTACCTCTTTGGAGTCACCTCTAGGAACTAAGAAAAGATGTGTCTGGACCCAAATCACCCCCAAGGTGCTCCCCTGTGGTGAGGGAGATTACCTGGCTCTGGTAGGTAAATACATCAGGCATCTCAGGGGCAAATTCCTGAAACTGTTATAATTTTCAGAAAACAGTAAGATCATGACTTTCTTATAGATATAAAAAATAAATTTATGTTCAAGATTTGATATTTCTCATATGAAAGAATCAGGCAAATGTTCTAGCCTGTTCAAAGAAAAAGCCGAAAAAGCACATAGTTGTAAAACCGTTCTCTACAGTGGGGAAGGAAGTTATTGGAAACTCTACCGGAAAAGGTGGTTTACCTATGAGTTGCTTACAATTTACACAAAAGTGTACAATAGCTCAAAAATAATGAACAAAACTAGAATCTGAGAAATCAGAGAACATGCTATAGCCAATGCATAGTTTTGCAATCAAGTTCACATGTATTATTTTATGAGATCCTCAGTTATTCAGTCAGGTCTGAGAAATAGTCATTATCCCCATTTCAGAGATGGTCAAACAGAATAAATAAGGAGTATTAGGAAAACAATTTACATGCAAGTGTTCAAACACAAATATTAATGCTTTTATCCCTCTGTACTGGTCATTAAGTCTCTAGAAAGCACTGTGGAAGATGTAAAAGAAGTAAAAACTCCCAACTGATGAACTTTGCAAGTTTAAATAATGCAAGTCGTACAACCTGCAAGAGAAAATATAATACAAAAAAGTGTCAAATGACCATGATAAAGGGTTCAGAGAGAGACGTGATCACTTAATACCCAAATGCACCTTTTATCTAAGCATTGTAATTCAGGATACAGTCTTCAATTTATCTAATGCATTTACTTTCATACAGAAATAGAACACCAATACAATGCATTCATGTATATACCATCTTACTTTCAGCATTAGCCTAATTTTTGAATTTGGCCCTAGCATTTATCTAGTCAAATAAGAGGAGTGTTGACTGCAACTACCCAGAAATATTGCTGCATAGTCAGTTATCTTCCCAAACGGCAGCAACCTCCTGTGTCTGACTGAAACATCTTCGGTTTGCCTTTAAGTCAGTTTCTCCCATACTAGGTCAGACAGTAATAGGGGCTGTGTGACCCACAGGTCATTGAAACTGGCATCAACCAGGAAACAATCCTTGAAGAGGAAGAAGCTGTAATCTGGAGAAAGACTTTAAAACAGGAATTGTGCTAGATGGTAAGGTCAACTTGAATTGTCAACGAGCTGGCCTCTCTTGAGCTTTCCTTCTATAAAAATGAAACCTACATTTCTTTGTTATATAAGCAAGACCATCTTCCATGCTTCTTTTAGATTTTTGTATTCAGGTGTTCAGAGGTCACCATCACATAGATGGAAATCAAAAAAAGTAAACAGAGAGAATTGCAAATTACATTTAAAAAAGGCCCATAGCAAAAATAATGCACTTAATGTAAGCTGCGTCCAACAACACATAAGGCGAACTTGCCCTACACCAACGGAGAACAGTACTTGGTTTCCCTCTTTACATTTCTCATCTCTAATTCCTTTGTCTTCTTTCATTTTCTGAAGGCTTTCTCTTTATTGTTTCAACATGGCTTTCAATAGTTCCCAGGACTATATACTTCCTTGTTTCTAGTTCAGAAAAAAATTATGAAGGTTACTCTGTTTGAAGCAGCTTAGATCATGAGCTCCCCTTGGCACCATCAGTCAGGGCCATTGTGATGGACTGTTTTGATACACTAAAACAATGGAGTTGGTAGTTGGGTAAATCCCAGCTGAACTTCTAGTACCAAAACAAGATGGGAATGACTTTCTAAGGAAACTACAGGTCCTTTTTTTTTTTTTTTTTTTTTTTTTTTTTTGAGTAGAGAAACACTGGATCTGGGCAAATAAGAACCATCCAAATTGATTTCAGAAACATGGTGGCGTGGAATACTCACTTTCTCAGCTTCAGAAGCCTCGAGCACCAGTGCTGTTACTGTTGCTCACTAGGCTTTGTAAAAACATTTAATCTCTCCATTTCCTCATTTGTCAAATGGAGGTAATGCTTATCTCATATGGAGAGGGGTTAAATAACTTGAAAACTTTTCTGTAAAGTGTATATCTCTGTGTAAATTATTTATTCTGGTTAAGATGTGATTGCTTTCTTCCTTTACCTCTTGTCTTTCTGTTTAAGTAAAAAGACTGTAGCTCATATTAGCATTGTCAGCTTTAGCAACAAAAATAAAATTTAAATATTTTGCCTCTCATCTCGACTGGTGGTACATGACTCTTCAAATACATTAGAGGAGATCCGAGTGGCCTGAAATGTCCCTGCCACCTGATATAGAGAATTTCCACCTATTGAGCCCTGACTTTACTCTTAGAAGAACTCTGGCATTTCAGCAGAATTCAGCTATGATTCAGGTTTTGATCATTTTGATCACTTAGTAAAACAATTTATTACAGTTTTAAAATCTGCCAGGCACTTATTGACTAGAGAACATGTAGTGGTTAGTTAAGAGACATTCTTTTCAATAGCATCAAAATAGAGAATTAGTTACATTTATCCATTGCCATGATGCATACTCTCTTTTTGTGTGCTTGTGCAGTCTTACCTATCAGTGTCCTGATGATACCTTAAAATGAATCATACGAATCACCAGATGAGTCTGATTGCTAGTGCAAAGCCTCAGAAGTGACCACTCGCTTACCCTGCAGCTCTGCAGTCACTGCACTGTGAGGGAAGAAGAGTGATTCTGTCCTCTTCAAAGTTACTTCCTTCACTGTGGGGGAGGAATGAGCTGCAGTGCATCAATTGGAAACTACGCTGATTGTGGCTTATTTACAAGCAAGGCACCTCCTTAAGCTGGTGCGGGTGACTCACACTATTAAGAAGAGAACATGGTGTAACGTACTAAAGATGCATCAGGGAAAATGTTAGTTACATATTAGCAACAGCTCTGCAAAGCTAAGCTCTGATAGGCCAGAAAAGGAGTTGCCAAGGCAGGCAGTGCAGAGTCAGCCATGAATCAAGAGAAGCCTCTGTCTTTGCAGCTGACTGATGCTTAAAGCTGGTCTACTAGGACATCCTGGCTCTGAGAGGAGGACTGTCTTGAAGAGTCTTAGGGATTGCCAGGGTCACAGATTGTGCTTTTTCAGACCCATCAATCAGCAGGAAAAGCTAATATATCAGCTTCGATTAAAGACTTTGGCATAAAGGAAGAAGTTTTCTGTTTTTCAAACCCCAGATTATATCAGTTTCTATTTTTTTTTTCTTTTCCTTAAAGCAACTGTCCAGCAATGAACCCAGAATTATGGAGGGCTATATCTACACAGGACCACTTCACCACTCTGCTAGAATTATCCTTCAATTGTAACTAGTTATTAAAGGAGAAAAAATATGGAGTAGGCAGATTTTAAAAATCATCTAGTTCAAGACTCTTTTTTTTGTTAGTTAAGTAAAATTAGGCCTAAAGATAAAAATTTCCTCCAGAAAGTCATACAAACTTGAACACAGTTTTCCTATCATTTAATCTAGTTCCCTAAATTGCTTCCAAAGCAGATTATTTTCATGGGAAATATTTTTTAAGTTTATTCATTTATTTTGAGAGAGAAAGAGTGTGTGCATGAGAGTGGGAAGGAGCAGAAAGAGAGAGAGAGGGAGAGAGAGAGAGAATCCCAAGCAGTCTCTGCACAGACAGCGCATGGGGTTTGAACCCACAAATGGTGAGATCAGGACCTAAGCTGAAGTCAAGAGCTGGACAGTCAATTAATTGACTAAGCTACCCTGACACCCTTACGTGGGAAATATTTTAATATGTTAGTCTATAAATGACAGCACTTGGACACAATATATATTGTTATTACCTATATTTTTTTAACAAATCAGCTGGAAAGGAAAAAAAGATAGCATATGATGCACTTGTTTTTTAAGGTTTTATTTATTTATTTTGAGAGAGCAAGAGAGAGCATGAGAAGGGGAGGGTGGGGAAGATGGAGAGAGAGAGAGAGAAAGAGAGAGAAAGAAAGAGAGAGAGAATCCCAAGCAGGCTCCGTGCTGTCAGCACAAAGCCCAACACAGGGCCCGAACCCACGACCTGTGAGCTCATAACCTGAGTTGAAATCGAGTCAGATGCTTAACCGACTGAACCACCCAGGCACCCGCAGTCTGTGATGCACTTTTTAAACTTACCTAGCATGTTTTTTGGGGATGGAGAATGGGGGAAATGTTATTTCCTATTTATGTATGGATAAAATCTTAATAACAGATATCAATGATTCTAAAAACTTGGTGCTCATGGGAGTCACACTGGCATTTTGTGAAAACACATAGCTGGGGCCAGTTCACAGAATTCTTGATTTGGTGTGTCTGGAGTGGGACCCAGGGACTTCCCAAAATGTTTCCAGATGATGCTGATGCTACTCCTTTGGATATCACACTTTGAGAACCACTGGTCTTTATGGTGTAAAGTGTAAAAATTCTAGCCCAGGAGTGAGGAAATTTGGATTATAATTCTGGATCAGACAGTATCCAAGTATCCAGGCATGTAATTCCAAGAAAAAAGAAGAATTAGATTTTTGACCAATATTTTTTCAACTGTGAGGAGAAAATTGAAGCTGATTCCGTCTAGTATGCTGGGGTTGGAGTTTTCCAGTAACTAGGGAATTGAGGTATCTCAAAGTTAGTCTATAACGAGATTTACACTCTTTACTGAAAATCAGTTCCTGCCTTTTCATGAGTTCATGTGCTTAAAATCTCACCTGATCCCAGAAGATTGTTACCCCCACTTGGCCTCAACTCACACAGGTGTATTTGTCGTGTAGCCGTTGGTGTGCACCGATATCTCAGGAGTCACAACTCTACCCACAGAAGACAGATGGTGGTGAAGCCCTGATGCTCTGTCCATGGGCTGCTCTCTGGCCACAGGAGCATGCTCAGACCAAGCACAGGGCAAACCAGGACCCCTGAAGAATGAATATGTGGGAATCAGCCCTGGATCAATGACTGATAAAAGTAGAGGTGTAAATATGCTGCTCTTTGCACCTGGACTAATTTAGAAGTATGTTTTACACTGGTTCCCAGAATCCACCAGTGGGATGGGACACCATTTGCCACAGTAGTAACTGATTCAGTTGTGCAAGGTGTGACTGACTTCCATTCTTTCTCTGTTCCCTGTCCCCTCCTGAGGTCACCTCCAAAATAATCTACTTTCATTTAAATCTTTGTTTTAAGATCCGATGCTGGAGAACACAAACCAAGTATCCTGGTCTGTGTTCTCCAGCATCGGATCTTAAAACAAAGACGTAAATGAAAATAGTTCAAGAGAAAACAATGAGCATCATTGTTTTTTCATTTGTTATTTTCAATTTTTTCTTTACATCATGAATAACAATTCACTTTTATTCTTCCTCTTAGTGTTAATTTAATGTATTGCTTTATGGCTAATTAAAAATATTTGTCAAAGAATGCCTGTTGGCTCAGTTGGTAGAGTGTATGACTCTTGATCTCAGGGTTATAAGTTCAAGCCCCAAGTTAAGTTTAGACATTGCTTAAAAAATAAAATCTTAAGGGGCGCCTGGGTGGCTCAGTCAGGTAAGCATCCAACTTTGGCTCAGGTCATGATCTTGCATTTTGTGGGTTTGAGCCCCATATCAGGCTCTGTGCTGACAGCTCGGAGCCTGGAGCCTGCTTTGGATTCTGTGTCTCCCTCTCTCTCTCTGCCCCTCCACCTGCGCCTCTCAAAAATAAACATTAAAAAAATAAAAAAATAAAATAAAATAAAATCTTAAAAATATATCTGTCAGAAGTTCTGTTTTTAATGTAGCTTTGATCAATAGTATTTGATGTTATAAGATTCCTTGAAGAAAAGTAATGTTAGCGTCTACTTTTTAGACCCTTGTAGTTGATCAACAAGCTTTATATGGGACAGTGACTCAGTCCCTAGGGCAAATCTAATTCATTAAACATTTTTCAATACATGTTTTACCTTTAATCATAAAGTGTGTACATACAGCATACACATTTGGAAGCCTAAAGATTAAATTGCTTTATCTTACTTTTAACCTCTAAACACAATAAGCTCACTCTTAGAATTAGGGCTGGAAGGGACATGAGCCTTATTTTAATACAACCATTTCTCTGTATGTGAGTAAATCATGTTCTAGGAATGAAATTAATTGCTGGGCAGTGAATATGTGATGTACCTGGAAAGAGAATTTTGGTGTCCTAATTTCCAGGGCATTGTTCTCACTGGACTTCTAGAGAGTGCACTAAGAGCCATTCAATTTAATTCTCGCTACAATCAGAACCATTTAAATGAGTGAGAAATCTTTTACAGGGTATATTGTGAACATCTCGAATTTCTTAAACTTAAAAAGTACTATCAGGACTCATTTCCCAAATGTAGCAACTTGAGTATAAGATGGTAGAGTTATGTCTTCTGGGTTGAACTCACAGAAATTCAAGAGAAGAATAGATGAAAGTATTGAAGTGGTTGATTGAGATGTTGAAAAGGGGAACTGTAGGGGAGCCTGGGTGGGTTAAGTGTTGGACTCTTGATTTCGGCTCCTGTCATGATCTCATGGTTCCTGAGTTCTAGCTGTGCCTTTAGTGTGGAGCCTGCTTGAGATTTTCTCTCCTCCTCTCTCCTGCCCACTACCCCCCACCCCTTGCATTCTCTCCCCCCCTCTCAAAAATAAAAATAAATAAATAAACATTAAAAAATAAAAGAGGAACGGTACCAGTAATTACAGGTGATGATAGCCCAGAGCTGTACAGCATCACGTGGTGAGGAGGAAGAGGAGAAATAGAGAAAAGGCATGTCAAGTTATATTTAATAGTTAAGACAAATTTGGGTACATTGGAAAAGTTCAAGGCTGGTCAGGAGGTTTCATTGTTTAGAACTCATTTTTTAATTGAAATATTAATATTATGTTTTAGAACAAATCCTATTAAAATTTTTAGGCAGAAATTTGTAAGATGCATCTAATAAAATTTAATATTCTTTTATATAAAGAAGCCCAGAGCAATTTCCCAAAATATCTTCTAACAATAAAGAAAATACACATTCTATAAAATAAAAGGAGAAAATCTTTCAAGCCATTTATTAACCAGAGAGTGAAGACAAGATAAAATGGCAACCCTTCTAATAACTAGTCCAACTAGTCCTTCTAATAACTAGGTTCCAGTGTGAGCCAGGTACACATAAAAAATCAGCCATGGATGTTAATTTTTATTAGGGTAAAATTTACATTCAGCAAACTCTCTCAAGTACATTGACAAATGCCTATCTAGACACAGATCATTTCTAACACCCCAGAACACTCCCTTTTGCTCCTTCCCAGTTGACCCCATCACTACAGAAGGAGCCACAGACCTGATTTCTATCACTGTAGGTTACTTTTGTTTATTCTAGAATATCTTATAAATAGAACCATACGTTATTAACTCTTTTTTGTCCCGTTTCTTTGAGAATAATTTTTTGTGTGCATGTTACAGTTGGTTCTTTTATATTAGGGAGTAAGTAGTATTCAGTTGTATTAATACATCAGTAATTTTTTAATTTTTTTTAACGTTTATTAATTTTTGAGACAGAGACAGAGCATAAACGGGGGAGGGTCAGAGAGAGGGAGACACAGAATCTGAAACAGGCTCCAGGTTCTGAGCTGTCAGCACAGAGCCCGATGCGGGGCTCGAACTCACGGACTGCGAGATCATGACCTGAGCCGAAGTCGGCCGCGTAACCGACTGAGCCACCCAGGCGCCCCAATGCATCAGTAATTTTTCAACCATTTCCTAATTATACATATTTGTGTCCTTTCCTATTTCACACTATCTTGAATGAAGCAATGAAATTTCTTACACAAGGATTAACATGAACCTATGTTTTAATGTCTGTGGGATGAATATGTAGGAATGGAATATCTGAGCAAATATATCAATTATGAATATTAACTCAAAAGATAAATCTTGTGTTAAAATAGCAAATAAAATATTTCTGAGTTTTCTGAGATTTGGGCAGTCAAAATGGTTAATTACCTACCTCACTGTAGTGTAATGTCTGCAAGATTACCTTGTTTCTTCTGGAATATATTATATATATGTATTTACATATTGACATATAATGAAATAATAATTACCAATTTAAAGTGAGTACTTCTAAGATATTTAAATAGTCCAATCAAGGAAAACCTTGGGTGACTAGCTAATTACATTCTCTCAATTGATACCATAATATAAAAGCTGCTCAAATATTATTTGACATTAAATTTAGTATCAAAATCCACATAGTTCAGGATTCTGACAGAGTCACAGAGGAACAATTTGAACGCACTAATTTACCAATGTCCTATAAAAATTCTAGTCCTAGTCTAGTCTAGTCTATTAGGTATTTACCATATATTAAATACAAACAGTTCCTGTTAGATTCCATGAGTTGCCCTATGAACTGCCTTTCTTTTGCTCATTCTGAACGTCTTCAGCAGGTATTTACTGTTACAAACTGGGCTGCCTTCCTTGTGCCCTCCCACTGTCTTGGGTATCTCTGATTCCTCAACCCTGCCCATTCCCTCCCTCCTTGGAATTCTCTTCTCTCTCTTCCTCTGTCTTCTTATCAGTCCCCACTCAACACTTCTCTGGTCACATCCTTTAGTGAGGCTCATTTTAGCTGTTTGAAGAAGCTTCTTTAGAACCACTTTGGCTCTAATAAAATAATGTCATGTGAATTGACATTCATTTAGAACTCTTTCACAATGTTTGTTTGTTTTTTCATTTTAGTTTGGCTCCACCAATCTATTTTAAGCCTGTGAACATACCCATGCCACCACATAATACAGTGCTAAGTGCATCATATTCTCAAATCACTGCTGATTGATGGATACCCTTTACCATTAAAGTGATAGGTGTACTAGTCAGTAGGTAAAGTCATGCTTGCCTCCAATTAAGTAATTTTATGTTTTAAAAGTGCTCTCATTTGTATCATTCTAGAATGGAGTAAAAAAAACATAGCTCTCTGTTTTAGTTTTGTTTTGACAGTGTTAGTCTTTGCCTTCAGGTATATACTTTTGATCTTTAAAATTAAGATTTTATCCTTTAGTAGGTAAAACTCACCCCCATATCCTAATTTTGGGTGTGAATGACATTTCCTGTTCTGGATCTTTTTTCTGTTTGTATAACCCTTTTCTAGGTTGATGACTGAAAGTAATGTTTGGTAGAAAGTATACTAGATTTTAATTTAGGAGAATTAGGTGCCATTTTTTTTTTTAATTTTTTTTTTTCAACGTTTATTTATTTTTGGGACAGAGAGAGACAGAGCATGAACGGGCGAGGGGCAGAGAGAGAGGGAGACACAGAATTGGAAACAGGCTCCAGGCTCTGAGCCATCAGCCCAGAGCCCGACGCGGGGCTCGAACTCACGGACCGCGAGATCGTGACCTGGCTGAAGTCGGACGCTTAACCGACTGCGCCACCCAGGCGCCCCTAGGTGCCATTTTTTTATTTTGCCACCAGTGTCACTCCTTGGGGTATTAGAGCCTTTATATATTCAACTATTTGCATTTAATATCTATTATATTTGATACTTAAATTTTCTCACTAAAATATTTAAATAATATGTAAAGACAATTATAGCAAATGTGATCAATGGAAAATGAATAGAAGATTTTCTTGCTGCTATTGATAGTAAATATGCTGTAAAAGGTGATGTGTATTTAGATTAGAAAACACCAATGCTAAATTTACTTTGCTTCAGTAACATCCATCACGCAGTATTAGAAGAAATATTGGACATTTATTTTTTGTTCTCACTTGCTTTAAGAATAATGAGAGATGTTAATAATAATTATTATTGAAGTTATTATTTAGATATGGGCTATGTGACAAGTAGCCTGGTGTTACAAGGAAGGTTTGTTAGCAAAACTGTGCTTGAGGGACTCTCCACTGAAAAGTAAAGCTCAGTCTTTCTTGACATATTTTTTCATGTGTTGTGGTGGTCAGAAAGGTTGAGACAATTTAACCTTTCATCAAGGGACTAATTGTGTATATTGACATATACTTGTTTGTTCAAATTTTCCTTAGGATCACATGCAGTTGCAGCGTGGTGAAAAGAGTTATCAGAAGCCCACTCATACGAATTGCTTTAATGATTATATGTGCACTCATCCAATTGTCTATCTGGCATTCTGAAGATGTAAAACTTATGAGCAATCATAAGCATCATGATTTATTTTTTCTTTCACATTGCCTGTGTCAACAAACAGCCAAATGAATTTTTCAGATAAATCAATACAGTGGCGAAAAAACTTCCTACAGGTTGTTTGGTATATCTCAAACAAAACTCATGATTAATTTTGCTGGTAGTGGTTCTTCTTGCTTACATGATCAGACAACTATTTGCTCTTTGTCCATCGTTAGCGGCAAATCTCTTGACTCTGTACAACACTCTTGTGTGCACATTGTAGCAATGGATTGTACAGAAGAAAAATAAACCCGAGAAACTATGACCTGCTTTTTCTGGGTGCATTTTTAATTCTGGGTGTTCACTATGAATCTGTCTGTTCTAGTTTCTTAGAATGGCTCTCACTTTAATGCATGCAGAGATTAGAAGGAGCAGGGTCAAGAGACATAGAAAAGAATCTTCCGACCAATTACTGAACCCTGGTTTTTTAAAAGCTTGCACTAAGATGAGCCCTCACCAAAAAGAAAAAAAGGGCAGGGGGGAAAGAAAAACAAAAACAGAAAAAAAGTAAAAAACCCAGCAAGAAATTATGTATCTCATTAAAAAATGAATCTGCGTTGATTTACTGCAGTTGTAATCAGGGGGTACGTGACCTTATACGCTTTGCTACTCCATTCATAATAAATCTAAGCAGTTAAAAATACATGAGTTTTAGAACACATAATTTAAGAAAACACTTTGAGAAAGTACATGATTATAAGTGAAAGGTCTCTCATGCCCTCTCTGACCATCTCTGTTTAATCATCAAGACCTGGGGGCCTAGTTGGTTCAGCAAGTACTTTGGTTAAGGTAAAGAGTGGGACTGTCCATGTTTACTTTTTTTACACTGGTTCTAAACACTGAAGAAGCAGAGAGGCCCAACAACAGTAATTGTTGGCTCCTCCCTAGCAGTCACGGTTGTAATTGGAACTGAGTTCATCTTCTGTGATAAGACAACACTCCTGGATTTAGATCATAAATATAGAGGTCGGCCATAATCGTGGATGGGGACATTTTCAAGTCATCCAAGACTACTCATTTTAAGAAATGCATGTATTAACCACATATAACTGTGAGGAAAATAAATAGTGGCTCTAAGGCCTTACTCAGGAAAGGGAAACAATAAATGATCTCTGCCTCTTTTTCTTTAAACATAGGTTGTAGGGAAGGAGCTTGTCTGTACAAGAGAGGAGCAAAGCTGGTCTTTATAAGTTAAAAAAATATATAATTTTATGTCGTGTGGTAGATTGTGTCATAGCTAACAAATACGTGTTGTCCCTCCTCAAGCGACAACTGTATTTGCCTACCACATCAGTGTTAATAATGATGTGTAACTTGTTTTGGCAAATGAGATTAAGTCTAAATAATCTATAGTGATGTGCTTTTTTATGCTTTTATTATTTTATCTGTGACATCTCTCTCATCCACTTTATCTCTTCTCTCTCTCTCTCTCTCTCTCTCTCTCTCTCTTTTTTTGGTCTGGATCTTGAATAAACCTGCCAGAAGTTTATTGATTTAATCGGATTTTTTCAAAGAACTAACTGGTAGCATTATTGAGTCCGTGTATTGTGTGTTTGTTTGTTTTCTATATAGAATTTTTATTTTTTTATTTTGTAATCTATCACTATGATTTTGTTATTACCTCTTTCATAAAATCTTTAGATTATTTTTGCTGTTTTTTTTTAGATTCTAAGAAACTGGAAAGCTCATTAATTTTCAGCCTTTATTTTTCTAAAGCATGTATATGCACATAAAATATATACATGTATATAAAGTGTATATATATATACATATATATGTTTTTTCTGATACACATGCACACACACACTCACATATGTGTATACACATATTGACATACCTAAATGTCAAACCAAGGGCTGCATTAGGTATTGTCCACAATTTTGAATACTGGTATTGCCGTTATCATTTAACGTAAAATATTTCCTGAGTTCTAGTTCTATTTCTTCAATCTATGGGCTATTGAGAAATGTTTCTTAATTTTCAAACATCTTTCTCTTTTTCTCTGTCATTTGTCATCGACCACAGTTACATAGTAGAGAAGACATTCTCTAGATGTCTCTAGGATGCCTTGAAATAT
Source organism: Felis catus (assembly GCF_018350175.1). Classification (NCBI taxonomy): domain Eukaryota; kingdom Metazoa; phylum Chordata; class Mammalia; order Carnivora; family Felidae; genus Felis; species Felis catus. The sequence continues at coordinate 60,705,758 of NC_058379.1, read as the reverse complement.
GTTAAAGTTTATTTTATGATAAAGTTTCTGGATGATTTTTGTAAATGTATTTGGTGTCTTTGGGAAAAAAATGTCGTCTTTGAATTAGTTGGGTAATATTCTATATATGTTCATTAGATCAATTCTATTTCCTTATCAATTTTGTGACTTGCTATATCAATTACTGAGGTACATATTTCACAAGTATTTAAATTTTTCTATTTTTGTAAGTTAGTAAACTTTGGTCTATAAATTGAGAGTATGGTTTTAATGGTATACATATTAAATGTTTATACTGTCTTGGTCATTTGAAGCTCCTATTATCATGAAGTAATTATCTCAAGTGCCAGTGTGTTTTATTCTATAAAATCTATTTTGTCTGACATGTAGCATTTGAATCTCAACCCTTCTATTTCTTATGCTTTATATGTATCTCTCATAAATAGCATTTGCTTTTTTATTCTGGTGCGGACATGATTGTCTTTTATCTTGATTTTCTTTAAATTTAATACGATGCACATCTTTTATTCTAATTTACATCTTTTATTCTAATTCGTAATTTTTATCTACTCTACCTATATTCACACACTCTCATTCTTTCTTTTATGGCTATGTCTGGAAAAAAATAGCAACACATATAACTAACCAAAGTCTGAAATTTAAAAAATCCTATATTTTCTTGGATTATCATTAACCCTATTTACACCCATGATATTTATGTGCCATGGCATTATGCCTGGCATTTTCATTCTAGTTAAAAATGTACCCTAGAGATTATTACTGTTTTATGTAGTCTATCACATTTGTCCATATGTGTACTACTTTCATTCTTTTTTTTGCATGACAGGTAAATATCACTGAAATTTTTATGAATAATCACATTCTCTCTGTCTGGAATTTATACTGTAATAGTCCTTTAATAAGGATCTCTAGTGATTAATTCAGCTTTTGTTTTAAAATGGCCTGATTTTCATTTCTATCATTACAGATATTTTCCTTGCACATAAAATCAATGTGCTGTTGATTTCTTTTGGTATTTTGAAGATACCACTCCATGTGTCTTTTTTTTTTTTTTTTTTTTTTTTTTTTGGTTTTTGGTGTTTCTGGGGTTTTTTTGTTTGTTTTTTGGGGGGGGTTGTTTTTGTTTTGTTTTTGTTTTTTTTTCAATTGTTGCATTTGTGAAAACAGTGGTCAGTCTGCCACTCTTTAAAAGAAATCTGTGTTTTATTTGTTAGCTGGCTTTGGTTTTCCTCTTTCATTTTCAACAATCTCTCTATGATGTCTCCGGGTATGAATTTCTACTTAATTTATCTTGCTTGGGGCTGAATCTGTGGAATGGTTTGTTATCAGGTCTGAAGAATTGTTGGCCATTATCTTTCTTCATGTTACCTCTACCTAGTCCTGTGCCCACTGTTCTTCTGGGACTCATTTCAATCCCTAAAACCATATTCTGTCTATTGAATTTTAAGTTTGTTTTCTCCCTGGCTTTGGTAAGAACAATATCTTCTTATCTATCCTTTAGTATACTAATTCTCAATTAGATTATGTCATTTCTACTGTAAAGATTTCCACTGAGTTTTTAATTTGCTTTATTGTACTCTATATTTCTAGTACTCTTTTATTTTCTTCAAGTCTTCCCTCACATGTTTTCCTTTGTCTTGTAGGTATTGTCTGTCGGCTTGTTGTTGTTTCTTTAAACATGGTCATTTTGTAATCTGTGTTAGATATTCCCAGTATCTGAAGTATGAGTAGATATCTCTCTGCCATCTACAGTTTTTACTCTTTACTCATATGACTTTGTTCTTTTGAGTGATGTTATTTTTAACTGCATGCTAGACACCCTCTTGAATCAGTTTTGATGTCATTTAAAATTTTTTTCCAGTCCATTTCCTTATTTTTCAAAAATAGTTTGCTTTGAATAACCTAACTCACCAGAACCAGTCAGGGAACTCTGTTAAAATTCACTTGATGCATTTCAGCCAATAAAGAAAACGAAGTAATCAAAGAGGAAACCCTGTATTTTAGAGGACGATTTATCTCATCTCTTTTTTTATTGTATTTCTTTCAATTTAGTAACATGGCTGTTTGTAAACTGTGTTGATTCCCTTAAAAAGAATTTATCTAAAACTATATTTAAATATGGGCAAAGATGTATAAATAATATTTTGTATTTCATTTATATTATTTGACAAAATTTTAGAACAAACTAAATATCCAATACTGATGAAAAAACATATAATATGAAACATTACGTAGCAATTGATCGAGATTTATAAAGCATTCTTAATGAAGTAGGGAACTATTCATGAGATGATATTTAGTTTTAAAATGTAGCATATAAAATTGTTTAAAGAGTGTAATCTAAATTTTGCATGATACAGAGATAAGTTGCCTTTGAGTGATAGAGAAGGATAGAATGCTGCTATCTCTACAAATTGGGAAAATTTCCATGCTTTCCACTAAGATTATATATTACTTAAGAAAAGGAGAAATCTCAGACAAATAAAGTAAAACCAAATGAAAGTATATGTGTGCTTCTTTCCTCTGGCTTCATGTAGGAAAGGCTATGTGTTCCTTTTTTATTTTTTGTCTAATAATTCTAATCTGAAAACTCTACTTTTAGGGAACAGCAACAGTACAAAAGAAAACAAACAAAAACAACAGTAACAACAGCAACAATTCAGAAACAACAGCTAGGGAGGTTCTTTTTCTCTTTGTCATCTGTCAGCAGTCCTCCGTCTGTCTTTGGCCATACCTTAATTCTCCTGGCAATTTTCTTTTGAAACTGTTTCCACTATCCTCCCAGCTCCCCCCACCCACCCTGGCATCTTGGACCCCAGCACACTGTGCACTGCCTTCTCAACTTGAGCCTCCCACGTGCAGGCTTTTTATTTGTATCCCTCTTGATGGAATGCCCTTCCTTCCGTCATCTACGTAAACTCACTTAAGAGTCAGGGCCCATGGGGTGCCTGGGTGGCTCAGTCAGTCAAACGATGGATTCTTGATTTTGGCTCAGGTCATGATCTAACTGTCGTGAGATTGAGCCCCGCGACAGGCTCTGTGCTGAGCATGGAGCCTGCTTAAGACTCTTTCTCCCTCTGCCCTTCCCCCGCTTGTGTGTGTGCATATGTGCATGTGGGTATGTGCAGGCGTGTGTGCATGGTATCTAAGAAAGAATGAAAGAGAGAGAGAGGGAGAGAGAACCCATATGAATGCTTCCGGGGCCCTTCTAGAGCCAAAGAACTGGCTCCTTCCAAATATTATTTCACTTTCTTATTTCAGTTGTTGGCAGAGATCTTGTCAGAATATGACTTGTTTACTTTCCTATCCTCTAATCATGTTTAGAATATCTGTTCATGGGTTACAATCTTTTCTTCAAATTTACTTATTCCAATGCTCCTCTAAAATAAAGTTCTAATTAAACCGCACACTACTGGATCCATCCTCCTCCCCCAGTCCCTGTTATGGAGTTCAATGTTAATACTCAGGCTTCTTACAATTTCTACATAGCCACCAGTCCTTCCCCATTGGTAAGAATTGGGTCCAGAAAAGTATGCTTCTTGTTCTTTTGGCCATCCACCATGCATTCAGGTTGTCAATAAGGCGAGTTAAAATGAGCCTTTCAGCAGATGTCAGGATAAAGAAATAAGGCTGTCATTCTGAAAGTTTCAGGACAATGTGTCCAAGATGAACAGAGCATATCTTTCTTTCTTTCTTTCTTTCTTTCTTTCCTTCTTTCCTTCTTTCCTTCTTTCTTTCTTTCCTTATCTGAGATGCCAATAGTATTTTGTTCTTTTCCTTCATAAATGAGGGCGGATATCTCAAACTTCCCCACTTCCTTTTACTTTCTGTAGTGTTTTGACAGTTAAATACAAACGCCTGGGCTTTTGTGTAGGACAGCCTAATTTAAAACTCATTTCTATATACTATCAGTATTCCAGATCGGGGGCTATTTTCATTTCTCAAGAATATTTTAAAAACTACTCTATACCTGTCTATATGTGCAGCCAGCCAGGATTAGGCACAAATATTGCCATTTGCATGGTCTTTTCTCATTAATTTAATTGGCCTATAGTTATCTAGTCTCCCACAGGGAAACAAAATAGCATGAAACCCTTCACCATTTGTATTTTAAGAGGAGGGGAAAATGCTTTATTTGGAATATTGCAACTTTTATTTGATGAAAGTTACTATTAACATATTTTCATAATCTTCTCAGCCTAGCAACAGCAGGAGTAAAAGGTGTGAGGGCCATGTAATATTCATGAAATTAAGACGACTTGAGATGAAAGGGAGTTCCATTAGAGAGACCAAGTGTGACAATATGACACATATTTGCATATTTTACACTTTAAATCTTTTCAGCACATCCAAGTTGATATATGGATGTAAACATGCATTGCCGGTTTTTAGCATATTATAAGCCCTCAAGACTTTGCATGCATTTTAATATGTTTCATTATTGCTGTAGATTTTAATTTCCAAACTGCACGGCTTTGATGGAAGGAAGCTGGAAGTCAAGGCATCTGGCCTCTGCCCCAGGCAAACACAGCCTTTTCCTTGAATATTTTGGGCAGAAACCAGGCTATTTATTTGTGGGGCAGTGGGGGGAAATTTTTTTAAGAATGTGCTGCCCAGAAGCATGATTTATTTGGTACACATACTAATTAAGTGTTAACTTAACCATCCTGGCAGGAAAGCTTAAGCATTCAACTGTGGATGTGCCAAACAAGACACATCGTGTGGGGCTTTCATAATCCCCTTTTTCCTTTCGATCAGCCAGTCTCAACTTCCCTATTTGGAGAGTGGAGATTATTGAAAGTAGTTTAAAAAATGAGTGTGAAACAGTGTTTATTCCCTAAATCAACTGAAAATATTTTTCAGCTGCCCATTCTATCTTCTGGAACACAGGGTCTCTGGTTAGTAGAGAAAAAGTTCTTCCCATAGACATACAAGGACACATTTGGCCCAAAGAACATGGCACTTAAATAATTTTCTTTGAGTATTTTTCTTCTGTTTTACAAACCTATATATTTAAATAGCTAAAGAAGTGTGATCTTAGTACATTATCACCTAAGAAAAGTTTAGTTAAAGGGAAAAAAGTGTTAAAAATAGTCTTTTAGTCCATTGTCTTGGCCTTTAATGAAGACAGATGACCTTTAAAGATAGTTTCTAATGATCATATCAAAGTTTATTTTTATTGGTATTGAACCATCGTGCTTCACCTATTAGCTTCTCTCAAGTGTTCAATAGCATTTTATTTTCATTTTCAGGGCTATATTAAGCCATTGAGATAAAAACTTCTCCAGTTATGCATCTCTGGATAAACAGTGAAAGTACATAGCAATTATCAACTATTTAGGAACATATCTTAATATTCTGCATATGCATAATGCTACAAGAAACATAATAACCATGGAGAAGAAATCAAAAGCTCTACTGCTACTTTAAAGTCTTAAACAAATGAAGGAAGAGTAATCCTTAAATTTTTAAAATATATTTTATCATTCCTAGAACACAGATATTCATTTGCAAATGAAACAAGGAGAAAAAGAGTCCTTTGGTTTTTTGTGAGTTTTTTTTGTCATACTTTCTTTTCTAAAACTTCATATATAATTAAGCATCACTAGAATAATGTTCCCAAGAACTACGTAACATAAAAACAATAGTTCAATCGGAAACAGTGGAAGTTCTCATTTCATTTTCAGGCCAACATACAATTTACCAAAAAGGCTCCCAATTCTCAGAACACTAGAGGGTAGACTTTGTTGGTTCCATCACTCTCCTCAGTGAATAACATGATATTGTCTTATGTCTCAGTGAATAACATGATATTGTCTTAGGTCTGACCATGCTGATTTGGATGATGGAGGTTTGCAGTCACTGTTTTGATTCTCTTAGCTGTGCCGTGTTTCAGCTTTCCAAAGTTGAGCTTTCTTATGGATAGAACCACAAATCCATGGCCCTAATTTCTGAGCTAATGTTGACAAGGAGGAAAAGTTTATCAGTTAGGAATTTTGAAATTGCCAATTCCTCACATAATAATGGCCCTTGGTAGTTGAGCTACCAAATATTTACAAGACTGGATGGAGTAAGGATGAGTTTTAGATTGTATGACGGTGTTCTATTGGAATATATGATCTGTCTTTCTACTAAGTTGCATTTAATTCCTACACCTTCCTCTTCTCTTTTATCCTGAGTAGTAATAAAAAGACTTTTCAGACTATAGCCCCAGATCTCCATCAACTTGGACTACATCATATTTCTCTATCTAGTTCTTGCTAGATCTATCACCTCACATGCCCAGCCATTATCTGGGAATCTGCCATGAATGAATTGCTCTCCCACAAAAAGGTAGTATTCTGCCTAATTACAATAAACATTGTTGCCATGGGCTTTGCTCTACATAACCACTGGACTTTCTTATACTGGTGCATATTGACCTATGGCCAAGTTTGTTACTTTCCTTTGGGAACTTTGACTTAGAAAAATCCAACATCTTTTTCGGAGCCAATCCCTTCTGTTAACTATGTTTCTCTTGCTCTTCCCAGACTTCTCCTCCTCACCAAAGATCCTCCAATTTCTCAATGGCTTATCCCAGAGCACACTTCTGTTAATTCATCTTGATGCATCCCCATATGTGGCTTTGCTTTGATGGCTAAACAGGCTCTGAATGTGTGCCTGCCATCATCGATGCTATTGTGTGCTCTGTGAATCACATTTGTCATAAATGAATAGAGAACATTTGTTGACTTATCATCTTTGAATATTTGATCAAATGAGTTAACTCACTTACTAATTCACAGAATATCAAGTTCTTCTGAATGTCTCGCAGTCCTTCAGGTGAATTAGACAGTGACACAAATGGTAAAATTCCCCTCATTTGTGTTCTGTGGTTCTTTTGTGGTATAACATCTTGTCTGCATGATTATTTATTTCTACTTTGAATCTTACATGACATTTAATCAAAAACCACAATCAGAAAACTAATTTAACAAGGGTACATAACTCACGCTGAACCTTTTTACCTTAGAATGGAAACTGCAAACACAAAATAATAAAAAGAAGTACGATATGTCATGAAAATAATAGCTGCTTTCATTGAATGTTTATTATGAGTCAAGCACTTTACCTGAATTACATTACTTTTTCCTCATGACAGCCTTATGAGGTAAGTTCAATTATTTTTATCCCCATTTCAGAGGAGAAAACTGAGGTTTAAGGAGGTTAAATAGCTTTCCTAGTATTCTACAGATGAGCCATAGAAGCACATTGCTCTAGTCTTAGCCACAGACTACAGGAATTGTGAGCTTATACTTTGTGGTATCTGGCCTGCCAATTATAGGTTTAAAAAGTCCCTGTTACTTTTCTAACTCAAAGATTATAGAAAGAAGATCTTTTTCCTATCTAGTGTGTGAGCAGGGAAAAGAAGAGAGCTTTTGTACCCTCACCGAAGCTTCCCGCCTTCTCTCCCCAACAAGTATCAGGTGCCAGGTCAAATGTTTTAAATGTTCCATGTTTACTACCTCATCAAATATAAATGTCTTTTCCTGTGAGCAAGGTCTTCTATATTCTTAACTATCCCCCCTCCTCCTAAATCTAGGCCATTTTCCCAATTTCCTAGTATTTCCGTATCTACTGACTGTTTTTTTTTTAAAGTTGATTTTTATTTATTTTGAGAGATAGAGAGAAAGAGAGTGAGCAGGGGAGGGGCAGAAAGAGAAGGGGACAGAATCCCAAGCAGGTTACATGCTGTCAGTGCAGAGTCCCAGCAGGGCTCGAACACACAAACCATGAGATCATGACCTGAGCCGAAGTCAAGAGTCAGACACTTAACCAATTGAGCCACCCAGGCACCCTTCTACTGACTATTTCTATCAGACAAGGGGTCTCTCTATGACCATGTGGGTATCTCTGTCCTAATGCTTTTCCTAATATGGTTTTCCGGAATGGAACGGTTTCTGTGGCTTTCTCAAATCAACCTCAATCCTTTGCTGCTGGTTTATAGATCAGAGTTACCCTTCCCTTACAGAACTTTGTCTTTGTCATTACATTTATTCACTTCATTGTTAATTATTGGCCATTTACTTAATGCCAGGGACTGATCCAGTCTCAGATGGCAAGATAATGAATAAATCAAACTGAGTCCTACTCTTATTGAAGTACAGACATGAGGATAAAGACCAGAATAAACAGTCACAACAAACTGATTATTGTTATGGCTGAAGGGAGGACACCACTGAAGTAATGCCAGATAATGGTGCCATCTTTTTTCAAAGATGGAGACAACAAGGGGTGAGGGCAGGGCTGGCAGGCAGGGGAGAGGCAGAGAGGGAGTCAGTAGGCCCAGCTTGTGCATCCTTCTGTTCAGCAGTCAGAGAGATTTCTGTGAGTCAAGCTGGAACCAGAGTAGCAAGTGCCTTAAAGCCATGACAAGAAGCCCAGGCTGTTTTAAGATCTAGGACAAATGATCAGATGATTTCAAACAGGAAGGTTTAAACTGGCCTGATGAAACCAAGAATTGGGGCTGTGTATAAACTTGAGGACATTGTTACATATACCACTTAGAAAGATCACTCCAGCTCACTGTTTAGAATGGATTGGCAAAAGGAATGGCTGGAAGTCAGGGAACCACTTGCCAAACTGTAGAAGTATTCCAGGTAAGTATACATGGTGGCCTCAACAGGGTGATGGCAGCAGAGATCAGAGATAAGTAGACACATTCCAGAGATATGTAAGGACAGAAACCATAGGACTTGACAATTGATTAGACATGAGGGATCATACAAAGAGAGGAGTTGAGGATTCCTCCCATGTCTCTGACTATGGGATCTGAGTGGATGGAAGAAGGAGGAGGACAGGTAAGGAAGTGACAATAATTAGTACAGACTGTACTTAAATTTTAGCTTTGATTATGTGCTACCCTTTATCATCAGGTGTCCAGTCAAACCATGCCTTCTGCATCCAAGCAGATCATAAACTTGTAAGTCCAGGGATTGTCTAGTTTTATTTCTTCTGTGTCTCTCAAACAGCTCAGCGTTAAGCTAAAAACTCAATAATGGATCAATAAATATTTTTCAATAGTTTTCTGGATTAATGCTGAGAAGTAAGATACTGCCTTCTGGCTGAGAGCTATCATTATGGGACGTATTTTCCCCAATTATAAAACAACAACTGAACTTCACATGTATATACAGTGTTTTCTTTGATATACCTGATCTCAGAATGGGATTTCTAAAATCTGCTTTATAGAAACATGCATCTATGTAGTGAAGGTGGATAGGGGGAAAAAACTGCTTTTAGAACCTGGGAAAACAAAGGCATATTAAAAGTATTCCTATGTAGCTGGGGGAGGTAGAAAAAATAACAAGTCTGGCCAGCCTTCTTTTTGTGTAGAAATTCAGTCAGGCATCACTGTTCTTGTCCCCTGGGTTTGTACTTTTCCTCTCTCCATGACTATCTATCACTGCTTGTAAAACTCCTCCACTAAAAGATCTTAAAGTTCACAGTAAAGCAATGCAATTATTCTGAGTCATTCCTTCTTACCTTTTAACCTAATCTTCAGAGGTGCTGGGACTGAGGAAGCACAGCTCCTGCCCAAAATGAGCCTAATCTTGTCTCTGAAAATAGCACTTCCTTGCCAAGAAGAACTTTCTCCTTTTGAATGGCTGCAATGATGAGAAAAAGGAGCCAGGCTTCATTAATGGTCCTGGGCATGGTGGGCACTAAGTCAGAGCACCCTTCCTTTCTACAGAGAATATAGCTCTGTCTACTTACTAAAGCTTTTTCTTTTTTCCCCCTTTTTATCCTTACAACGGCTGCTGGCAGAAAGCTTTGAAACAGCTCATTACTGATTTCTAATTCAATAAGCTAAAAGGGTGAGGGGGAGGGCAATGTAGATTCAGATTTAACTATAATTTTTTGGAATGCCTACTATGTGGCAGGCCCTGGGTTACATGCTGCCATGACAACACTCTAAGTTGGGAGATAGGAACCTGACTTAGCAGAGAAAAGGGCAGCTCAGATAAGGTAGGAAAATCATCAAAGCTGGGAAACTTGAACCCAGATCCTCAGATTCCAAATGCATTGATCACTTTCCTCCCTTTAGTATCTGACTGCCAGCAAATGAGCTCACTCCTATATTCCCTTCAAAATGAAGCCATTAGAAAGAAATGGCATCTTTTTAAAAATCTTTTTCTTCCTGCTAACTTCCAGGCAGTCCTTGCATCAACCAGACACTGCTCAGGTGAAAAAGGAAGGTACTGTGGTCCTCCTGCTATGATTGGCCTGTACTCCTCCCTCCACCTGGGCTGGGCATCCAGTCTCCTGCCTGCCTTGGCTAAACTCCCTCCCTCTGTCTTCTCTTCTCTCCCCTGCAAGTCCTGACTCTCTATGGGTCTTACCAGTCAGCATTTAAGTTTCTTCAGATCTCTTCTGACTTGGAGAACACACACACACACACACACACACACACACACACACACAGCCTCTGTCATCAAAGAAGCAAAAATCTACCTTGCTGTGTTAGAAAATTTAAATAAACCTACATGGGTCAAGATTTTGGTATATAGTAAATGCACAATAAGTTTGACCTGTTCCTCTACCTGGATGTTGTAACAGACTGCATCTCAATCCATATCTGCGTTGAATCTGCTTTCAGGATTCAGCACTGTAAACTTTATTTTAATCATGTTCTCCTCTTGTCTCTCATGACACCCCCCACTAGTTTGTTTTTCCTCTCTTTCTCTGGCTGCTGCTTCTTACATCCCATTTATTAAATGTCAGGTCTCTTTGGTGTTCTGACATACCCTTTGCTTCACTCATGCTATACTCTCTTCCTTGTTCCTGTCATCTATTCCTATGATTAACAATTTGGCAATGACTCCCATTTTATTTTTCACCTTTAAATATACATATCCAAATCCATACTCCTAAATACTTATTCGGCTAACTCAGAATCACTTCAAACTCAGCACTTGATTTAGAAAATCCCTCAGGACATGGGAAGAGTAAGTCACTGTTCCAAAAAAAGAATAAATGTTGCTATATTCTAAATTAGGGGCAACATGGATGGGGACAAATGGGCAGATTCTAAATATATTTAGCAGGTGGGTGTTCAAGGATTTTATGGCTGATTACATGTAGGACTAGAGTCAAGAATATAAAATCCATAAAGTAAATCTGCTGCCTTAGAGTTTGAAGGAGGAAATAGTAAACACAGATATAGACAAAGCTAGGGAGATGGGCATGAGTCAGGTAATGAAGGACCTTGCAAGCATTTGGGCTTTATCTTCACTGCAAAAGAGAGCTATTGGAGAGTTTTAGACAAGGGAATGATATAATCAGATTAGACCAGGGAATGATATAATCAGATACATCTTAGCAAGAGCTTATTTTGATTGCTTTGTGGACTTACCGTACAGCTGGGTAAACAAAAAAGATGCATATGAAAAAGTAACTAGAACCACTAATGATTAAGTTGTGCCAACATGATTAATGCAAGTAATAATGTGGCTGAAGATAAGAGGAGAGAAATTCTTTTAGATTGCAAAGGAAGTCTTGATAAAGAAATAAAAATTGAAAATTTGAATTAAGACTTGGGTAATGCATTAGATCTCAGTTGGGAAAAAAAAGTAGAGCTTTTCAGGCCTACAGAAGTGGTATGGTTGTGGATGACATACACAAACTGAAACCCACCAGGAATTCTGTGATGGGGTAATGGACTAATCAACCTTCCCAGGAGAGGGGATTCACATGGAAGGAGAGCATGAGAAGACAGGGGTGATAGCACTTGTGGATGCCACTGACTCAAGACTACATAGGTTCTTTCCTGGGCAACTGGAAATCATTTCAGGGTCCTGAACAAGGAACTGGAATGAGAAAAATCTGTGCTTTAGGACATTAAACACAATGGAAGGAAAGCCTGCAGTTAAGGTTACAGGGATTAGAGACAGAAAAACAAGTCTTGAGTGTGTTAATGGGGGCTGAGGTCATGAGGTAGTAAATAAATTAGCTTCTGGGGAAATGGGGTGAAATTGTTGGAAGTGGGAGTATTAAAGAAGAATGAATATCAGGATTTTCAGAACGTGAGGCAAACATTAGAGGCATTGCTCTAGTTGTCTAATATCCTTTTAGGATGTAAGTAGGAAATAAATTTGGCTCTGGTAGAATACAGCTCAGTGTCTCTGTTCATGGCGAGGGCTGGCATTCTGCAAAGGGAATTGGGGTTGTTCCTATTTGAAATTTTTCTTCTACTCTTGCACCAGAATATGTATCTTCGTCCTATAGTGCATGAAAATTTAGGAGGAACTGTTCAAAGATGACTGCAAAGTTGGAAGTGAATCCATAATTCCTGTTCAATATTTATTAAGAGTCTCTTATGGAAAAATGCTACTAGGGAGAACAACAATGGAGAAACATTGGTATTGAGATGGCAGAAATGTAAAAGTGGGTAGAAGAGCTGGGGGAGCTGACGGAAAAAGATTTATTTAAGTATCATGTGTAAGTAGGATTTAATATCTTCTGCTAAGCAAGCCAAAATTAATCTCAGGGCACCAGAGTATTTGACTGAATAAAATAACTTCTGAGAGCAGTTATTGCAGACAGTCAAGAGCTGTGTGCCAGCTGATGTTAACCAAAATGTTATACGGCTTGATGTCTACCAAAAAACAAAAGGTCGAGAGTGTTGGATCACAGACGGAGGAAGAAGAACTCAGATCGTAGCTATTTCTCATTGAAGGAAGGAGCCAAGAAATAGCGTAGATGGTGGCAGCCAAAGTCAAGAGAAGAGTAATGACAGCTGGAGACAGCCAAGATGTAGGGGTATCTGGACTCACGGGTTGGGGTACTAGTCTAACAAATGCCAGGATCAAAACCAAATAGGCTCTATCTTGCATCTTCTTTAACATATTTGCCTAATTTTGTGTATGTGAGTGTTATTACTGGTGATAGCAATGGGTAATGTAGGTATGAATGCAGGGTTATTCACAGGACTGTGGACTCAGCAAGTACTCAAAGTTTCAGAAAACTTCAGGCTCTACACACAATATACAAGTCTCTTCTGGGCAATGAACCTTTAATTGAGAATATACGGAAAAAAGATTGACACCAAAGCCAAAGTTAAAAAAAAATGTTTTCTTGCTTCATTATCAGAATTCAAACTCTCACCACCATGTCACCTCAAATGCTTGCAGAGCCAGATGGCTCCACTGGAAAGGCAATCGGGAATAAAGAGAATAAAATCTTTTTAAGGAAACAGTGTCATCTTTCTCAAACATCCTTAAAGTGATAACAATCCTAAAAGAGCAATAACCTGAGTTCCTGAACACCTTGGTAGATTAAATAGCCTTTTCCTGCCCTCTGAAGAAGGGCTGAGGAAACACAGGAATCTGAGAATTCCTACAAATAGTACAGTTAGGGGAAACAGCATAAAAAGAAAATGTGATTGGACACTGGAAATGCACTTTACACTTTTACCCAGGGCCAATTTCAATGTTTCGTTTTGTTTTGTTTTGTTTTGTTTTCTCTCTCAAAAGTGTTTGGTTAGGAAGCCCCATTGAACAGATGGTGTTGGAACAAGAGAATATCCACTTGCAAAAACAAAAATAAATAAATAAATCTAAACACAGACCACACATTCTTTACAAAAACTAACTCAGAGTAAATCACAGACCTAAATGTACAATGTAAAACTGTAAGATTTGGTTTTGTAAGATACTATAGACAGATACAGAATGACCCAGGAGAAAACTGATATGACCACTATGGCAATGACTTTTATATATGATGCCAAAGGCACAGTCTACGAAAGAAAGAATTAATGCCTGGACTTCACTAAAATCAAGAATATTCTGTTCTGCAAAAGATACTGTCAAGAGATTGCGAAGACAAGCCACAGATTGGGGAAAGTGTTTACAAAAGACACGAAGGATAAAGGTCTGATATCCAAAATAAACAAAGAATTATTAAAAATCAATTTTAAGCAAGAAAACAACCAATTGAAAAATAAGTCCAAGACCTTAACAGATATCTCACCAAAGTACGTACACAGACAGCAAATAAGCATGTGAAAAGATGTTCCTCATCATATGTCACTAGGAAAATTCAAACTAAAACAACAACAAGCTACCAGTACACACCTGTTTAAATGGCCAAAATCCAGAACAATGACAACACCAAATGCTAGTAAGGATATGGACCAACAGGAACTCTCATTCACTGCTGGTGGAAATGCAAAATGGCACAGCCATATTGGAAGGCAATTTTACACTTTCTTATAAAAGAAAACATAACTCTTACCATATGATCCAGCAGTGATGCTCTTTGGCATTTACTCAGAGGAGCTGATAACTTATGTCCACACAAAAGCCTTCACATGGATGTTTATAGAAGCTTTATTCATAATTGCCAAAACTTGGAAGAAACCAAGAAGTCCTTCAATAGGTGAATGTATAAATAAACTATGGTACATCCAGACAATAAAATATTATTCTGTACTAGAAAGAAATGAGCTATCAATCCAGGAAAAGTCATAGAGGAAACTTAAATGCATATTACTAAGTGAAAGAAGCCAATCTGAAAAGGTGACATACTGTATAATTCTTAAAATTATTTTTTAATGTTTATTTATTTTTGGGAAAGAGAGCGCAAACAGGGGAGGGGCAGAGAGAGAGCGAGACACAGAATCTGAAGCAGGCTCCAGGCTCTGAGCTGTTAGCACAGAGCCCGACATGAGGATCAAACTCAAGAGCTATGAGATCATGACCTGAGCCAAAGTTGAAAGCTCAACCAACTGAGCCACTCAGGCGCTCCAGTATAATTCTAATACGACATTCTGGAAAAGGCCAAACTATGGAGAGAGTTAAAAAAAAAAAAAAGAAAAGAAAAGAAACAAAAACCCTGTGGTGTCCAGAAGTTATGGGAGAGGGAGGGATGATTAGGTATAGCACAGGGCAGTGAAACTACTCCATATGATATCATAATGGTAGATACACATCATTATGCATTTGTCAAAAAACCCACAGAATGTATAACGTCAAGAGTGAAACTTAATGTAAACTATGATCTTTGGGTGGTAATGATATATGACCATAGGTTCATCAATTGTAACTAATGTACCTCTCTGGTGGCAGATGTTGATAATTGGGCAGTTTATGCAAGTGTACATGAAATATCTCTGTAGCTTTCTCTCAATTTTGCTGTGAACCTAAAAGTGCTGTAAAAAATAGTTTTTTTTTTTTTAAAAAAAGGCAGCTCATGCATTTTTTTTTTCTATTATTGCTTTTCGTAAGCTTTGTGAGGGGGTCTAGGAGTTAAGAAAGGAAGGGAAGAATTTCTATTCTTTTTCTTAAGGTCAGTGTGTGATTCAGTAACACTTGGAAACACCCATACTCAGCACCACCCAAAATAGCTTTATTTACAATGAGATGCTTTGACCCTTACACAAAGACCAGACCCTTAATATTGTGCAAAGAGAAGATCCAGTTACCCATTTGCGGAAAACACTTCCCTCATGCCCCAGCAAGGGGCCTGGAGAGTTAGTTCCCTTCCCAAGAAGAGTTTTCAGAAAATATCTTTACATATTTTCCCCTGTTTCCAACTATCACCTCTCTTCTCAGGCCAGGAAACAGTGTGTGTGCCTTCTCTCCAAATAGTTGTTAAACTCAAGGCCAAAAAAAAAAAAAAATCCCCCCCCCACAAATCCAACTGGGCTGAAAGGGAGTCAAAGGTACCACATGCAGAAGGTCTGGAAGCTCCCCTCAGAGACATGAGCAACTAAGTCAGAGCAGTGTGGTATGACAGGAAAAGTGACACAACAGGGTGGATGGATAAGATACTCACTTGGCACACCTGTGTTTCCACTGATTACCCAAATGAACTTGGGCAGTTCATTCAAAGCTTCTCTCTGTATCTGGGGAGTTAGCAAAACAGGGGTAGGGAAGGGTTGGATTTGATGATCTCTTCTAACTTTAACATTCTGTGATCTTTCTGTCTCTTTTTTAGGCTTTTCGAGATAATCCCATTGATGTTTAGGCCTGTAGGGGGGTTGAGGGATTAATCAATATCCCTTTCATTCTGGAACCATTCCAGCTAAGCTCAGAAAAAAGAAAGCAAGCAGTTCAATCTGCTTGTGCAAATCTGTAGCATAGATATCGACATGCCTGTAGACACAAATATTAGGTCTAATTGTAATTATGCATAGACTCATATGAAAGAAAATATAACATTAGAGATTGGAGATGAATGGTAGTCTTTTTTTGTGCTGAAAAAACTGTTGTTTTCCTTTTAGGAATGATATTTTCCATTCCTTTTTTTTGGTATTAAAATTTATTCGTATTAATTATCAGAAACATAGTACATATGCTTTCATATATATTATCCTATTTACTTTTTATAAGGACTCCATAAAGAAAACAATGTAAGATAATATTTTCTATATTTAACAAAAGACGACACCAAAAACCCAGATAGGATAAGTGATTTATCTGGTACTCATACAACTACAAAGATGAAGATATGGAATTTGAACCTAGCCCTTTCTGATATATGATTCCTTATACTTACTGATATATCAGGTTGCAGAAAGTAAAACAGAATTTCTGAACAATTATATGTTTAAAGTGCATCTCCTCTGATTCCATAAACTTACAAAATCATTTTGATGTGATGGAAGGAAAAAAAAATTCTGCTTTCTTCCCATTCAGATTTAAGGAAAAAAAAGCCTTCAAAGTACAAGAAAACCTGGGTTACTGATTTGACATGCAGATAAATTAAATATTTTGCTTGTTAAAGTCCAGGGAAGTGGTTTCTCTGTGAGCAATAAATTCATCATGAGATTCTGCAGAATGGTGCTCTGCACAGCATTCTGGGATTACCAGTGGAGCATGCATCATGGCATGGCATCTTTTATTCTAAAAAGCAGAATGTACACCATCCTTATATTTTAAACCATTTTCCTTCTTTTCCCATTAAATCTCTTCCTCCCTAACATATATGTATTAGTTAGGGGTTTCCAGAGAAACAGAACCAATAGTCTGTCTATCTATCTATCTATCTATCTATCTATCATCTATCATCTATCTATCTATCATTATCTATCAATCATCTATCTATCATCAATCTATAGAGAAATTTATTATTAGGATTAGCTCATGCAGTTATGGAGGCTGATAAGTCCCACAACTTCCAGGGTGAATTGGCAAGTTGAAGACCCAGGAGAAGTGATTGTGTGGTACTACTTCAAGTACAAAGATCTGAGAAGTCAGAGAGCCAATGGTGTAGTTCCAGTCTGAAGGCATTCAGGTGTGAAACCCAGGGAAAGCCAGAGAATTAGTTTACGTCCAAAGGGAAAAAAAGAATTCTGATGTCCCAGTTCAAAGACAGTCAAGCAGGAAGAATTCTCTCTTATTTAGGGAAGAGTCAAGAGTCAGACCTTCAACTGATTGTATGAGGCCCACCCACAAAAGGGAGAACTCTACTTTTCTCAGTTTAGTGATTTGAATATTAATCTCATCCAAAGATATCCTGAAGGAAACATCTAGAGTAATGTTTGACCATATACCAGGGCATCTCATGGCCTGGTCAAGTTAAAATACAAAATTAGCCATCAAGATATATTTACTGAGGGAAGCCTACTGTGTGTTGCCTGGGCTATAACCTGCCAGGAGGAAAATTGATCGATGTTTAAGTCATCCTACTCTGTAAACAGAGAAAACTGTTGAAAGTTTCAAGAAACAGAGTAAGCCTCCACACCCTATACTTTTATCTTCCTTCTCAGAGTCATTATTATGAGCTGAAATTTGTAGAAGTTCCCTTGTTCATTAGAACAGAAAGGAAAAAAAAAAACATGGTAACCATGACTTAAAATAAGCTTTGCCTACAGTAGCTTCAAAGGATCTTTTTCTTTTTTTTTTTTCAACGTTTTTTTATTTATTTTTGGGACAGAGAGAGACAGAGCATGAACGGGCGAGGGGCAGACACAGAATCGGAAACAGGCTCCAAGCCATCAGCCCAGAGCCTGACGCGGGGCTCGAACTCACGGACCGCGAGATCGTGACCTGGCTGAAGTCGGACGCTTAACCGACTGCGCCACCCAGGCGCCCCGAAAGATCTTTTTCAAAAGCATATTTTAAAAGTCCAGGGGGGAAATGTTAATTTATCTAGTTCTTATATACAAAAAAGTAAAATTTGAGGTGGGTGTTTTTCAGAGTATAGTTCTACTATTATTAAAACAAAAGAATCCATTAACTTCTGGGGCTGTTAGATTAGATTCATGGGGTCTGCAAATTCGCTAAAAAGCGTATGCAGAAATTTTTATGTAAAAGAATTCTTTTTAGGAGATGGTTTATTACTTTGGTCATATTTTCTAAGGAGAGTATGCTACACCCCCCAAAAATATATTTAAAATTTTCTATTCAACAATGAAGAATAGGAGGACATGGCGTCTGAATAGTGGATAACAGAGTGATGATGGTAACTCACATAGGGCACAATCAGAAGAGATTTTCTAAAATCAGCTTGACTTTTGAGACCATCTGGGCTCTATTCCCATAGGCCAGCAAGATTTAAAGGGCCAAAGTCCATTGGAGCCTCTACTTGTGGTCTCTGAGGCACCAGAAGGGAACCTATATTGCAATTCTTGAAATGGCTTCTTGTCCACACTATCCTCTCCACATTATGCTCACCCTGCACCCACGTGAAATAGAAAGAATAACTCAAAAAAAAAAAAAAAACACAAACAAACAAAAAGCCAAAACCCCTCTGAAAACATAGCGCAGAATGTCAGAGCATTGGCTTAACTGTATTGCTCTGTTTCTTAATAGCTGGGCCACTAAGGTGAGGAAAATCAGTTCTGTAAGCCTCAGTTTCCTTGGTTAAAAATAGAGGTAATTTGAGTTTCTTCCTCAGATGGTTATTGTGGACATAAATGAAATAGTACGCAAAAGGGATGCATCATAATAGTTAAAGACAGTAGGTAGAATGTGCTCATTAGCTTCCATCCCCTGCTGAAACCCCACTAAAATGACAAAAAAAAAAAGAATCTTTAGAAAATACAGAAACTCACAAAGAGAAAAAAGAAAAAAAAAACAATAGCAATAACGTTTTGGAAGCTAGAAAGTCGATAGATATTAAATAATTTATCGAGCCTCCAAAAGTTGAATTCAAAACTGGCAGCAGGTTAAGTCGAAGAAGCAATTCAATTTACACTGAAGAAACCCTAAAAACCTCCAGAATTTGTGGCACTCTGGCAGCACTTTAAAAATCACAAGAATTGGTGGTATCTCTGGGAGGGCCTTACATAGAACTTAAAATAAGAAAAGTGGATCAAGGTGTGTTTAGAAACCACTTCTCCATCTACTCAGTTTCATCTCCAGGGAGTCCTGGAAACATGGAGGTTCAGTGTTGGGTATCACAATGACTGAGGGGTGGATTCGGGCATTCGGTGAGCTGGGATCAGCAACGATCTATTTCTGCACTGTATGTGACAACCCCACGTAACAAAGAAGTGTCCAGCCTAAAATATCACTAAGCCTCTCCCACTAAGAAACATTGATTTAGAGTCTTCCCAGATTCCTTCTCCTCCTTTGCATAAGCAAGTAACCACCATCTCTCACCCCATCAGAAGATTGGAATTTTATGCTCTAAAGAGAATAAGCAGTGATCTTGAGACAGGACAGTATCAATCACAGTTGTGGGGGAGGAGGGGTGCACACCATTTTGCACACCATGATGTTAATGACTATTAAAACTCCTAGTCTTTTTTTCCAACCTAGCCACCAGAATTTCAGCCTATTTTATATCCTGTAGGCAGAAGAAATCAAAAGATTTCTCTGGAAAATATGACTAGCTCATGGGAAAAGTTCTAAATGTGCTGACATAGATGATTGCTCAGTGAAACAGCCAAACTAGATTACCCTGAGTGAACATTGCAGTCGATGATTCCCACCCATGAATTCAGAGGTTCCGGTAAGTGTCTTAGTTTACACTCATAAATGCAAGTACACAGCAAATGATAACCAGGAGAGAAGCCAGAACAAATAAACAAATAAGAACAAATGGGTGGAAAAAGAGACGAAGTAGGAAAAATAAATTTCAAAAAGAATCTTTAAAATCCTTATAGAGGAAAAACAAGATCAGTGTCCAAGCAACTGCAGAGATATAGATAATCTATGCAATAGGAGGGTGATAAAAAAAGGTATTAATAGAACAAATATGAGCTTTAGGGAATGAAAAATTTTATAATAGAAGAAATGAAAAATGTAGTAAAAAATTGAAAGATAAATTTGAAAAAAAAATCTCAGAAAGGTGAGATTTCATCTCACTGAGATGAAAAAGGATAGAGAAACAACACAATAATTATAAGACTGGTACAGGAGTTCCAATATCTGCACTACAGAGTTCAAGAGAGAATAAGGAGAGGAAACAGAGAAAGAAGTTAAAAATAAACAAAAAACAAAAAACAAAAAAAAAAAACGCCTCCAGAATAATTCTCCAAACCAAGGAAATTGAGTAGCCATATTGAAAGCCAATGAAGGGCCCAAGAAAATGGAAGAAAATACATCTGTACAAAAGCACAACATCTTGAATTTTAGAACGATGGGGCAAGCAGATTATTTTTAAGCTTCTGGAGTCAAAATGACTTCTTATTTCTTACAATGAAATACATAAAACTGGAAAAAAGAAAATGGGGAAATTTTTTCAAAATTATTTCCAACCTAAAATACTAGACCTTGTCACTATCAGTCAACAGTGAAGGTAGAATAAAGACATTTTAGACATGTGAGATCACAAAACTTTACCACATATGCACACTTTCTTATGAAGCAACAGCATGACATGCTTTGCCAAAAACAAGAAAATAAACCAAAAATGAAGATACAGCATAGAGGAAACATAGGTTCTGACCCAAGAGAGATGCCAGAGAAATCTCCTAGGTGATGATAAAGGGAAATTCCAAAAGACACCAGTTCTCGAGGTTAATCAACCCAGATTGAAACAAGTCAGAAGATGCCTGCAAGTTAATTCCAGAAGGTGACACAGAAAGAATGTTTAAAGGATATTAATATACAGAAATGCACTTTCAACAGAAGAATGAAAACATGGAATAAATTAGTGAAAATTAATAGAAAACTATAATAAAAAAAGAAATTGAGAAATTAACTTAAGGGAAAACAAAAAGTGATTCAATATGTAAATTATTAAAGATATATTTAATCTAAATTATGATATAATTATTTTTGGAAGGCAGATGAGTACATACATTTGAGAGCAAAATGGGATGAGAAAGATTGCTGAGATCTCATCTTTCTAAAGAATTACAAAGGAACTATATAAGCATATTATTTAGAGATGTAAAGAAAATTGCAAACAAGTCTATTAAAATACCAAAATGTCATTTTCTCTGGGTAACAGAAAATGTGGGGATGGAGGAGGGGTCATAAAACTGCTTTTTTTTTTATATTGAATTCTTTAAAACCTTTGGGAATATTTATTGTGATTTTAAAAATAAAAAGTAGAAGCATGTGTAATGTTGATAAAATAAAAATTAAACTAAAAAAATTATGGTATAGTCCCAACACATTGTAAGCTGTCAGTATTATTCCTCTTGATATGAATAATTAAAGAACTGTAAGGGTTTGTTCTCTTAAGCACCTTAAATTCTCCTTTTTCGTACTACTTATATTATCCATTTTCTCAGTAAACAGGTTTGTGCTGGGGTAAAGAGGTATATTCCAATAGACCGCTGCCTGAATATTCACAAAATCCCACTCAATCTGAGATTAAATTCATATGTTTGACAGTACTATACTTTATGTACAGTTAAAATGTTGAATTAACTTTTTGTGAGTGTGGAGTGAGGGAATGAGGAAGGTATGTAGGTAAATATTGAGCTAATACAAAGTGTGGCCATAATGTAAATAAGACTCATTTTTTAATAATATCACCAGAGAATGGTTAAGATCTAATGATATTTTAGTGCATCAAATGTGAAATCATGTTTATATCATTTAATCATTGTTTAATCTCACAACAGTCTATTTTAACAACCACTATTCCTATTTTAGCATAGAAATTACTACTAAGATTATTAGATTATACTCGTTAAATGCTTTTTATGTACAGGACCCTCTTTTAATGTTTCCTCTAAATTACCTCATTTAAACCATTTTTAAAATGAGTAAACTTAGATTCAAGAAGGCTAGGTAACTTGTCTATGCTCAAAGCTAATATACAGTGCAACCAATTTCATAACTGTTATTTGGACCCTGTGTTCTTTAGTTCTCTATATATTGCCCATGCTATAACTAACTCTTTAATCCTGTCTTCAGGGGAACAAAAATGAGTGTTCAGTGGACTCTGTTCTCCCAAACAAGTGTGGAAATGGTTTAAAGGGCATACACAGTGAATCCGGTAAGAAAGTTGAGAGGCATAATTATAAAAATTTTATCAAATTCCTGGGGCACCTGTGTGTCTCAGTTGGTTAAGCGTCTGACTTCAGCTCAGGTCATGATATCACAGCTCATGAGTCTGAGCCCTGCATCAGGTTCTCTGCTGTCATCACAGACCTGCTTCAGATCCTCAGTCCCCCCCTCTCTCTGACCATCCCCTGCTCACTCTCTCTCATTCTCTCTCTCTCTCTCAAAAAATAAAAAAATAATAATAATAATAATAAATTAAATAAATAAATAAATAAATAAATAAATAAACAAACAAACATTAAGAAATATAATTTTATCAAATTCCATAATCTTTGTAACTTCTCCATCCTTCCCATCTTGGGTATCACTTGTTTTTCCATTATGATTGTCTTAAGGATCAGAGTGGACAGGGGCTGCTGAGGAGAGGGGATACCATCGCACAGCTGGTTTTGTTTCTCCAAGTGAATGTTAACTTCATCAAAGGAATGACCTTAAGACATTGGTAGAGAATGGATAGATTGAAGAAACTGATAAATTCTGATTCGTTTTGCATAGTTCTAATTTCTCCCTTAATCTTTGTATGTATCAGGATGGCCACTGACCAACAGTGGCTGACATCAGCTAGGTTACTCTGTCTACTTGGTCTCATAGTGACTTTTCTGAGATGGATATTCTGTGACTGCCATTAATATGTATCACAAAGATAGTCACAACTAGTGACCACACCCTTAAGTATTTCCACATGCCTTTTGCTCAGACTGACTTTTCCTTGATCTTCTAATCTTTCCCCTTCAGTTCTCTACTAGTCATTTTCTACTGCCCATTTTTCCATACACAGCGAGCCTTTTTCTTTCCATGGTAGCTGGTCATATGAGGTCAGCCTCATACCATCATGGGTGTGGGCTAGGGAAGAGGCACTGGTGCAAACATAGTGGATGATACAGGCGTCTGGGACACCTACTAATGCAGCTTGCTTGTGACCTCCACATCTGCCTATGATTTATCTTAGATGTACTACTTTTCTCTTAAAATAGATCACTGTGGATAATGCTCAATCTCACTAGTTGGTGGTATACAGAATCAAGCTCTTGATGGACCTTTCTGGTCCCAAGCCCACCTCATACCACATGGTCAAGCTGTTTATCTCCTGCCTTATATCAAGCCAGTTTTCTGAAAGGCATAAAATTCTTTGTTAGTGTGGTCTTGCTCCAGAAACCTAGTGAGCTACATTGTGATTCTCCTACTAGGGCTTTCTGTATATTCCATACAGCATCTGTTTCCAACAGAAATATTGCTCACACCATAGGCTGCGGAATCCTTTCCAATTCTGGGCTGCATCAAAACTGGCATCCTTTAATGTCATCTGATACACATGTCAAAGAAATATTCCCAAGTGCATAAAATGTTGTCTCTAAAACCCAAAAGACCTACAAGATATTATGCCTCCTTGTTAGTATGGGGAGGTGAAGAATGTAATGATGTCTCATGCCCAAGAATGTTGGACCCTGAAGATTTTATGTGGCAAGTCTCTGAATCTTATGAAGGCCTATAGTTAACAACTGTAAAGGATACAAGAGTTCATCCTACTTACAAGCTAAATTGTGACAGTTAGTAGATACTGGAAAAAGACACAAAACCCCTGGATCAGAGATAAAGAACCATGTGACTCACCACAAAGCATGAATATCATGTTTTCACTCTGTTTTCCTTGCCACCAAAACTTATTGAGGTTATGACAAGAGACCCAGTAAATTCTTCACACACAGTAGATTTGTATCATAGCTGATTTACCTGAGGTTAGTGAACTGAAATCTTTGAAAATGAGTAGTAAGCTGACAACACCTATGTCCCAGAGGGGACTGTCTTCATCATCCTGGAGAATAAACAAATCTACCCTTTGCTCTGGAGAGACACATTATATTTTCTAAGTCTCGTTGGTATGCAAAGATTCTTGGAAAGATAGTCCAGAACAAATGCATCCAGTGCCTCTGCTTGTAAACAAGCAGAAATGCTTGAGACATGGAGAGTTGTCTCCCAAAAGGCTTTCCACATCCTTACCACTTCTTGTTCATCTGGTCTGATCTCCTTGGAGGAAGACTGAAGGCATCGTTACCATATATATTTCCCATGGTGTTGTAGGGTTGTTTTCCCCCAGAGATCCAATTTCTCTTTCAGTTAACAGATTACAGAAGAAAAAAAGTGGATGAAGTCTGGAATTTTGGTAAGAGAATCATGATATTTTTTATTGAGGCAGCAGCCCTTACCCTTCTGATTAACCATACTTTATTTTCTCTTTTTGTATGCATTAAGCAATATTTTTGTTGGCAGCCTATCTTGTCCATAGGGATGTCTTGCTCTAGGAAACATCTCCATAGTTCTCTATGGGTATAGATTTTCTGGCAGTTACTATGACTTTGTTGCTTATTATAATAATTGCACCCACTTGTCTTCTTATTGTTGAACACTGATGCTTGGCATTTACTATATGGGGATCCTGCCAACCTCATTGTTCAGCAAGCCTCATTGCATAATAGCATCTCCTACCATCATCTGTGATCTACACAGGACAGCCACCACTGAGCCTCTCAGTGGTGCCCGATCATTTTCATTGGTGCATTCTTCACCAGGATTTCTCTCTGGGTCTTCCTGCAGAACATGAACACTTTATAGTCTGTCTAGCTTTATGTAGAATGTCTAATCTCTGAGCCTATTTATCTCTTCTTCACCCACCCAACACACTAGTTTTGTCATTCCTATGTCATTTGCTATGGGCATTTCTTCTTCAAAGATTCCAAAGGCAATCCTAGCAATATGTTAGCATTGTGCTCCGGAATCTTTTCTAAGATGTTAAATACTAAATTGTAGAAGAGTGCTTCTATATCAATAAAGTCTCACTTATCCAACTTTATGCTCTGTCACCCACAGTCATCATCCTCAGGATCTGTTCCATACATACTTTCCTGACTCTTGACTGTCCATGGACATTAAGTCCTTCAGCTCCTTCAAGGTAAGATCCCTTTCCTCTTCGAGAAGTCCCAACAGTTGCCTAAATAGGTTGCAAGAAGTTGTCATCTATCAAGGCAGAAGCCTCTGCATTATCAGTCAGGTATGAGGGGAGTGTTAGCCTTTAACAAAGAGGAGTGGACCGCTTCTAAACCCAAGAAGATTCAAAGGAATCTGTGGATTCATGTTTGTCTGCTTCAATTCAGACATCCTCATCCTCTTCTCATGGACATACTACTTCTACTAAGTTGAGAATTCAACTCTTCTATGCTTATAATTAAGTCTTAGGCCTGATTCTCAGGCTTTTCTGCTGTCATGACAAAGATGCTGTCTGGGATCTATGCTTAGACTTTGGTGATGAATCACCCTTAGCCTTTCCTTATCTTTTCCCAAGACATAAATATTTCTCAGCATCAGTCATTAAATTCCATGGCTCTTATAAGTATCATTTTCCTATAATTTTCAAACACTGTTAGTTTATTCCTTTCTATCAATATGCAATCTTAGTTCAACACCTATGAAAGTTTTAACCATTGCTGTACTACCATGCCAGAGGCCACCAATGCTCCTATAACTACTACAAGTGGTTGAGTTCTCATTGCCAGATTAACTGCAGCTCCAAAATCTCATTTTCACAAAGGCCTTCTTTTTAGGTCACTCCTGGTACCAATTGTTATGTATTGGCTTTCAAGGAAACAGATGCTAAGATAGAGATTTGCATATAAAGTTTATTGGAGAGTGTTCTCAGGATTGATACTCATGAGTAAGTGAAAGGACAATATTTGACAGAGGTTGGCCTGTTAGCTATTAGAAAAGGCTTTAGCTGAATCTGTGGAGAACTCTGAGAGATGGGATTGCTCTACGGAGTTGTTCAGATTGTCAGGCCAATGAGGTAGACTTTGACCAATCATTGGATTCATGCTGCCAACATACAGGGGGCAAGACCTTGGGTTGATTGATCTCTTCAAACAAGGGCAATCCATGGAGTGAGTCACAGCTAAAAGCTGCCAATCCTTGACTGACCCAGTATATATAGGAGTGAGTACTTCATTCCTGAAGGAGAAAATCTGAGCAATACAATACCACATCTATAATAGCATAATTTAATCATATTCTACAGCCTACAAGATAAACAAATATTGCAGAAATACATTAATGGATGAATTCCATGTTCCTGTAAAACTCCATACCTCCACTCTATGCTCTGGGTTCCGTATCCTCTTGTTGTCAAAAGAGTTTTTCTCCTTAATGATTTTTCCTACTTCAGCACCACCACCGTCACCAGTTGATTCCAATTCTTTATCCCTAATGACCATATTAGTCCATGAGCATGCAAATATATTGGATTCTCTTCTGTTTTCTGTCAGTAATGGAGGGGAGGGAAAAAAGCAAAAAAAAAAAAAAGAGAGTGAAATAGAAAGACAAAATGAAAAATGAAAAGCTCACATACATCCTTTTCAGCCATTTCTATATTTTTCTGTTAAATTATTGAAAGACTTATCTAAAATCTGTCTCCTTATAGGGGCGCCTAGGTGGCTCAGCTGGCTAAGTGGCTGACTTGGGCACAGATCATGATCTTACTGGTTCATGAGTTCAAGCCCCACATCAGGCTCTTTTGCTGCTAACTTGGAACCTGGAGCCTGCTTCAGATTCTGTGTCTTCTCTCTCTGCCCCTCCCCCACTCACACCCTGTCTCTCTCAAAAATAAATAAACATTAAAAAGGTGTAAAATTGGTCTTCTTTTCCTCCTCCTCTCTCTTAGTACCTTCTTTCCTCACCCTGCTGTAAAAAACGGATGCCTTTTCATGACATTGAAACTGCTCTTAAGAAAGTCTCTAACAATTATCCTAACCTATCAATGGTTATTTCTCTTTACTTACTTTAATTAACCTCTCATTTAAAATAGTTACCAACACCTTTCTTCTCTTCAATCAGTGACAATACATTCTCCTGGTTTCCCTTATTTCTCAATGACTAATTTTTAGAATCTACCTTCCTGGATATTCCTCTTGGGATGGGCCACTAAATGTTGGAATGACCTAATGCTTTGTCTTGACATCCACTATTTAATACACACATTTATTTTGTAGAAATGTCACCTAGTTTTCTGGCTTTGAGTACCCTTTATGTACTTTTAATACCCAAATCTCTATGTTCCTCTAAATTACAAAATTACTAAATTCTAAAAATTATTCCTTTATTTACTTGGCATCTGCACTGAGGTATTTACTAGGCACCTCAAACTTGAACATGGCTAAAACACAACTGTTGTAAGCCATACAATTGTTCCTTTTTTGAAATGTCTTAAGTAGCTTAAGTCAAAATCTAATTGTCACTCTTTTTTCCAATCTTTCTTTCACTTCACTTTAAATATTGACCAATTTACCATTACCAAGACTAACTGATTTTTCATACAAATCAAAGTCTAATATTACCACATTTTTATCTATTTTCTGTATGACCATCTTTGTTCAAGTCACCACCATCTCATGAACTATTTTGATGCCCTTTTCATCAGACTTTGTTCCTCAACTTTTGCTTCCTCCTGTAAATTATGCCACAAACAAAAGCCAAGACCATTTTGGAATTGTAAATCAGAGAATACTTTTTCTCTGATTAAAATATTCCAGTGGCATCTACCAGCAATTGGAAAAAATATATAAACTCATATGTTGGAACACACCAAAGGTCAATCTGATGAGGTGATGCCTGTCTTTTCCATATCATCTTATATCTTACTCATCTGTATTGGCTCCTTTCCAGTCAGAGACATGCTGGCCTGCGGTCAGTTCTTAGATCACCCCATGCTTGTTCTTTCCCAGGGTCACTGCACTGGATATGCCATCTGTTTTGGATGACCTCTCAGTTTTGACCACTACCAGATCTTATATTATAATATAATAACTGAAACTTATCATTCAGGTTCTGTTTCACCATCCAATATAAGGAAGTTATCTCAGTACTAAATCATGCTGTTTATTCTCTGCATTGTACTCATTAATGTATCTGATGTTTTTCTTTATTCTGTTTTTCTCTCTGATAAAATAGAAGTTCTGTTAGCTGGTACTTTACCTGATCTACTTACTTTTCATCTCCAATGCTTTAGAATGTGCTGTGCACATAGTAACTTCTAAATATTTGTTGCAAGAAAGAATAGAGAGAGGAAGACAGGGGACCTGGCAAGGGGAAAGAAAGGTAAGGAAGAACATAGTTTATTCAGTAAATTTTGCCTGCTGAAGTTAGTTGCAGTAAAAGGCAGTAAGGTGCATATCATTGCAGATATTGAAATATACTTGATTTTACTGAAACAAATTTTTTCTTCTAGAATTACTTTAAAGATTAGCAAAGAGGGACTGTTTTTGGCAATGAACACATTATTACATTATGTGTATAAATGTTACTATGCTCAGTGAAAGCATTGGATATAGCATTGGATTTAAAATACTTTTTAAGTTAAAGTATCTTTATTGAATGTGATTTAAGTGCATATTTCTGAGATAGGGGATGATATTTTTTTCTTTTTGCTATTACACTGCCTTACAAGTATGCTTAACAAATATTTGCTTAAAAACAAAATGACTACATAAACTCACATAACTTTTCCAAAGTTCACTTGAATTTTTTTTTGAGAAACTCACCATAAAGGTATGATCATTTTTCTGCCAAATTGATGTATGAAGTTTCTTTCAGTACAGTGAAATGAGTCCCTACTACGATGCAGGGCCTATCAGTAGCAACTATGAAGTCTGGAGGCATACACATATGCATGTGCATGCACACACACACACACACACACACACACACACATGCATGCACACACACAATTCCTGAGATTTAACCATTTTTGGAAAGGAGTTAAACTTTAGGAGAAAGACCCAGCACCAGGTATTTCTTGTTTATACAGCTTCAGGATTAGGGAAGTCTGCTTTTTCAGAAAGGCACAGGGTAACTGATATTCCTTTTAAAACTCTAACAACTTTGTGTTGGCACAAACCAGACGACAAAACCCAGGACAGCAGCAGAAAATAAAGGGAAAGATCCTAGGAGAAGGGAATTGGAGAAAGACAGTTCAAAACTCTGTGTATAAACCCTACCTAAATCTCTGGCTGAATCTCAAACCACTCATGTGGGGGCACAATAAAATCAGCTCTCAGTGGAGGCGAAAGTAACAGAACCGCAATTTGAGCAGCCACCCACTGCAAACAGGACAGAGTTTGCAATTTGAGGCTACCAAGTTCTTTGCCTTCTGAAACAAAAATTAAAACATCCACACCCACTGAAGGAATGTTACAAATCCAAGTTCCCAACAAGAGAATATTTACAATGTCCAGGATCCAATACTAAATTGTTCAACATAGGAAGATAAAGTAATAAGAAAATGTGATTCATTTCAAGTTAAGGATAATCAACAAAAGTCAACTCATAGATGACACAGATACTGGGATGATCAAACTAGGAGTTCATAGAAACTATTATAATTTGATTCCCTGAAGTATAAGAGGATATGCTTCTAATAAATTAGAAAGCGGGAAACCACAAGAGAGGTGACAAGTGTATATATATATATATATATATATATATATATATATATATATATAAAATACATAAAAATATTTTAAGAATATATAACATACTATATTAAATAAATAAATTCATTAACATAGTGAAAATGTTAGAAATAAAGTTACAATTGACTAGATGGGATTATTTGTTGAATGGATATGACAGAGCAAAGAACAGTAAAGTAGAAGGCAGAGTAGTAGAAATTATACAATCTTAAGGAGTGAAAAAAATATAGAAAATATTTTTTGAAGAGTTCAAGGCACTGTAGAGAAATATTAAAAGTTAAACATATGTGTCTCTAAAAGAAGTAAAGAAAGAAAAGGGGAAAAATAGTCAAATAAATAATGGGCCCAAACAGCTCCATTTGGGGAATAAGCAGAAATTTTCAGATCCTCAAAGATTAGATAAACCCAAGAATACTATATATATAAAAAAATCACTCTTAAATATATCATACTGACAGAAATAAAATACAAAAGAATATCTTAAAAGCATCCCGAGAAAAATAACACATTACATGCAGTTAAACATCAACTCAAATCACTGTGAATCGTCCATTGGAAAGAATGGGCACCAGAATATCATGAGACAGAATACTTAAAAGTGCTGACAGAAAAAAAATAATAAAAAAATTTCCAATCCAGAATTTTATATCCAGTGAAAATATTATTTAAGAAATATGACACTTTCATACAAAACTTAGATGATTCCTTGTAAGTAGATCTGCACTATAAGAAACGCTATCAGAAGATCTTTAGGCTGAAAGAGAAAATAATACAGGAGGGAAAAAATCTCCAGCAAGAATAAAAGCATAGTTAAGTACGTAAATATAGTTCTAAAAACAAATTTACTCTTTATTTCAAATTCTGACTTCAAATGTTATGGATATATGTTACTATATATAACATATTATCGTTACATTGTGTGTGTGTGTGTGTGTGTGTGTGTGTGTGTGTTCGTGTGTGTGTCTGTGTGTGTGTGTGTGTGTGTATAAACATTTTCTTGTGGAGTTTATCATGAAAATAGATACAACACAAGTGACGACTATAGTAAAAGGAGAAGGGGAAGGAAATAGGTTCAATGTTTCAATATTTCAGTTGAGGTGGTACAATATTCACCTGAATCAGAATATAAAAGGCTAAAGATGCATACTGTAATATCTAAAGCAACCATTAAAAATAATTCAAAGAAGTATATCTAAAAAGACATAGAAAAATTAAAATACAATTCTGAAAAATATTTATTTATTTCAAGAGAAGGCAGTAAGGGGGTTGCAAATGAGTAACAACAACAAAATACGGGGGACAATAGGAAAACTAATAATAAAAGTATAGACCGAAATTCAACCATACCAGTAACTGCACTGCATATGCTATGCAGCAGTGACCCTGAGAAGATGAGAGTGGCAATATTAACAGAAAACAAAACAAACATCAAGACAAGGACTATTATCATAGACAAAGAGGGACACTTCATAATGGTAAAGGGTCAGTTTGTCAGGAAGACATAATAATCATAAATGTGTATGAACGAAATAATAGTGCTTGAAAATACATGAAGCAAAAATGGACAGAATTAGAAGAAAAACAAACAATTCAATAATTAGATGATTTAACACCTTTATTTCCACAATTAATGGAAAAATTAGACAAAAATAGGCAGTACATAAAAAAATGATCTGATCAGCCTGAAACACCTTGGCCTAACTGAAATTTATGGAACACTGTGCCCAAAAACTGCAGTGCACATTCTCTTCAAGTGTACATACTACGTTTGCTGACATTAACCATATGTCCATACTGGACAGAAAAATTTTCCCTTATGATGATAAGATATTGGAGTGAGGATAAAAATTAACAGTATGAAGAACTGAACACACAAATGATGACATGATGTAAAACAAAATAAGAGGTTGGGAGTGAAAAGAAAGCTGATCATATAGATATAAAAACTGATTCATCAAAGTCAGTTACTTGTTTGTTTCTCCATATTGAAAGAAGACCTTTGTATTAAGTACATCAAATACACAAAATAACTGGTCAGTAGAGCAGATATATTTTTCTTATTATCATTGACTTTATGAGGACATGATTTTTTTTTCACATAGTGTAGTTCCCATTTGGGAGATATATTTTATTCACCTAAACTGTCCAACACTTTTTCCTTAATTTTTTCTCTAACACAGCACTACAGGGCTCAAGACTTATTTGGGATTTATTTGTCAAGCAGAAAAACATCCCAGCATCTTTCAAGGAGTAGAACAGCTGCAAAGTTTAGACAGACTGACATTACTTGTCTGCATCTCCTATTTTTCTCCCTAAGTCTTCCTTTCTATTTAGAAGTTCTCACCTTGCTGTGTGGAAATCATAACAGAGGAACAAATATAAACCATGTCAGCCAAGAGGACAACTTAAAAAAAAATTTTTTAATGAGAAGGCAATCAGAAAGTGTTTGTGAAGTCTGTTTATAATCTTAATTAGAACATTTGCTACCAGGAACATCATAACATGACTGATGAGGAGGACTTTGAGATCAATGCCAATAAGCTTTTCTACAGATTTCAGAATTTTGCTGCTGAGCAAGGCATTTATAGGTACTTGGGGGAAAGTGAAGGTGTATTTCTGCCCCATTTTTTCCCATCAACTCCACAGGTAATAGCTAACTGCTTATGTCTGATCAAGGCACATTACTTGTATTTATCATACTAAGTGGGTGAACGGTCCCTTTTATGATAAATAAAGGCATCTATCAATTGCTAGAATAGTTTTCTTCAACTGGAGATAGATAGATGAAAGATAGATTAATAGCATAAATGGATAGGCAGATAGATACTTATTATTAATGGAAAAAAACATTGATAATGATAGGCTTATTCTCTCAACTCCTTCTCACAAAGGCTTTTACCAAGCACTTACCCAAGAGGTATTCCAGAAGGATTCTGTGTAATTAAGGGAGTGAACAGGTAGAGTAAAATATATTCTGAATTTGCATACTTTTCACATGGTTTGAAAGCAACTTCCCAAGAGCCTCTGCTGTAAAAGCATAAAGTGTGTTGCAGATATGGTGCAAACCCAGACACCAAGCCCCACACTTGTGTGTCCTGGCATGTATATGTGCCACAGTGTATTGATTTTTATTTACTGCCTTAAAAATCACCCTGAAACTATATAACTTAAACAATAGTTTATTTTATCATAGTTCTGTGGGTCAGCAGTTTGGTCTGGGTTCAGCTGGGGTTTTCTTCTGTTGGTATTTCCTAGGGTCATTTATGTGGCCACAGTCTACTGGTGGCTCAATTATGGGCTGGCAGGCTTAAGGCGACACAATTCTACTTCATCCTGCACAGGCTAGACCAGGCTTCTTCATGTGACAATACCAGGTTTAAAGAGGAGAAGAGAGAGGCTACAAGGTTATCAACGGCCTGAGCTTGGGAATTGTACAACATTACTTTCGCTGAATTTTATTTGTCTAAGCAAGTTACAAAACCATTCCAGATCTAACAGGTGGAGGAATATATACTATCTCTGGAAAAGAGAAGTGATAGAGTCAATTACAAAGGGCCATGTGTACATGAATAGAACTTTTGAATTCATCTCTGTAATTTGCTACACACCGAAATTCTCATTTTCCACAACCTTGGCTGCCCTGAGAGCTTCACAGAAAATTCCTTCTCAAGTTCTCACAGAGGTCAATAGGAGAGAAAACTGCCAGCAGCAAAACATACAAAACAAACAGTTTAAAAAGAAAAACAAAATATTCCCTAATATACTCTCTGGGCTATTCAGATTTAGCACTTATATAAGCTTCTAATTAAATTCTATTTATTTGGACTACAGTGATGAACTGTATTGTAGGCTCAGAATCCCTTCTACCACCAAAGGGTTCACATTTCCCAGAGTTAAAGTCTGGACCTATACAGTATTTGTCTTGTAAGCAAACATATTCCTGGCAAAGACCTTCCAAGTCACAGTTGATTTAAACGTCTTTTCACCGTGGTTCTGGGTGGATGCTCTTCTTTTATTGTACTATTTACTCTTTTCCATTCGGTTCGCTCCATACCCCACGCTGATCTCTATCTTCTCACAACTAATGAGACAACTTGTTTAAAGGGCGGTATATTTACGGCAAAGAATTTTCAAATTCTTGTTCAACAATTTTTCAAGTATCGTTCTTTGAAGCACAAATAATCCACTGATCACATTTTATAGCACAACTATATATTTTTATTAATTGGCAATGAATATTGTCAGTGTTCCTCCACTTGGATCCCCTTGGATCCCTTTTAGAGTTTTTGTCTGATTTTGTCTCTAATGGCTGATATCTCTGACTTTTCTCAGAGTAATATCCTCACGAAATAGAAGGAGCTTCTCCTGGGCTTAAAAAGAATAGGGAATGCTTGGGAGTTTAGATCCCTAAGCCAGGTGTTAGTAAATAACTCGATGGCATGAAAACTCAGCTCCCTTCCCTGGAGAAGCAACAACTATGAGATGTATCTTACACACCCCAAGTCCCCTGCGGATCAAGAGGAATGATGTTCTACAGGACTTTGACTAAAACCATGCTGTTGCTTGGTGTCCTTTTTTTTTGCTTGGCATCCCTCACTATCTTACCTATTTCTCCTAGGAGCATATTCCCTAAGAGATCACTCTGTACATATCTTGGGTTTCTGTATATAACTTAAGACAATGAACCAATAATCTACATTTTTTTGAACTTAAAAAAAAAACTTACTTTCCTCAACTTCATTGTCATTTTGCTGGCTATGTTAGCTTGACAATAACTAGTGTTACCTCCTTGACATCCTTTCTCTACTGGTGTATCAAGTTGAATTTTATGATCTACATCAGTTTGTACAGAAAAATATAATGTTTTTTAAAATATAATGTTAAAGAGCCTTTTATTAATATTCAAAACTACTTGAGACTTCTAGTATAGAATGGAAATTTTGTTATACTGTATAAAATATCCATTAAATTATTTGTTACATCAGCACACACAAAAAAGGAAGGAAATGATTGAAGTAAGCATCAGGATTATTTGAGATTCATGAAACAATCCTTCAACCTAAAATATTTAATTCAAACTCAGAATTTCCATTCCGTCTGCCTTTCTTAGGTCTTTATAGGAAATTCAACCAAGCTTCTTACAGAATGCAACAAAAGATTTCCTTTATACACATTCATTTCATGAACATTTGGTGCTTATTATATGCAAGGCACAGTGACAAGTTGGCCAAAATAAGCTCTATCAATGCTTAGACAGTCCAGTAATAGTAATCCAGAATATTTCTGGACAACTACTGATACATTGTCAAACATAATTAGATCAATTACAAATAGTTCACTATTCCATCAGTTTCTTGGCTGGACACTAATGTAAAAGCATTGATTGAGTGCCTAGTTAGTGCCGAGTATTATGAAAACATTGCAAGTTTTGGGGAAAAAAAGGCAATCATAGCCTTTGTGCTAAAATAAGCAATTGATTTAACGGATAAATTGATAATATGTGAAACAGTAATAAACAATCCAAAAACCATTCTGCCAAGCCTTTAAATTCTTTGGTATTGACAGTAAGTGTCAGAGTTCAGAGTAGAAAAAAAGGCAATCAGGGCCAAATGAGGGAAGTCTGTATTAGGAATTAGATTAGAAAAGAGTATTGTACTGAGAGTCTCCACGACCACTCTCCAGCATGGTAATTCTCTGGAAGGGCTTACATAAACTCAAAAAAGCTGTTAAATGTATGGTATGGTTGGTTACAGCATAAGAAGACAGATGAAAATCAGTGAAGGGAAAGGCATGGAGGCAAAATCCAGGAGAAGCCAAATGCCAGATTCCATGTGTCCACTGCCAGTGGGAATGTGCTTAATTTTCCCAGAAAAAAAGTATATGACAACACGTGTGAATTGTTGTCAGTTAGGGAAACTAATCCATGCCTTAGTGTCCAGGGATTTTACTGGGGCTCATTCAGACACATAGACATGTGTTTCCCAGGTGTCTGATCTCAGCTGGTCAGACTCCAGTCCCACTTAGTTCTAGAGGAAAAACAAGCATTTACTGGAAATCACATTTACATGATTAAACTGGTCTGCATGGCTCAACACCTTAGGCGTACAAAAACCATCTCATTCTCAGGCAGAATATTCCACTGGTTCAGAGGTTATCTTCCAGAATCTGGCCACTGGGTCCGTCCTACAGACAGGCCTTTGGAATGGCCAGGGTTTGAGTAATTCAGGCCTAGCAAGTTAACCCTTTCCTGCCAAAGTCGTTTGGAAAGAAAAGTTCACAAATCAAAGTGCAATTTCAATTTAAAACATTTAATTCAGCTTCTAAGTTACTACTTACCCTGCCCTCAAGTGCATATCCAGCAGTACTCTCCATTAAAGAATAAATGTATTATTACTGCAGAAATAAGTTATGGGGGTAGATAGTTGTGTGTTTGAAGTAGGGAATGTAAGTGGGAAAACAGGTGGTGTTTTTCTAATTTGTATGTAATAAAACTTCTTCATAGTTTTGAGCTGTTTCATTATATCACTTCTATCTTACTCTATCTCATCAAATCTTGTTTACAATATTTAGTGCTTTTTGGAGTATGGAGTATTTGTGCTTAGCAACATGACATGTTGTAAGTGATGAAAAGCCAAAGTGTGGGGTACATGAAACAAGCTTGTTTGGCTTCAAAATGTGCCATTCTCAGCTAAATCCTAAGCTTATCTTTATTTTCCGGTCCTCAAACATGCACCATGAATGCCACTTGACAAAGAAAAGATAGTCTAATTCTGTAGGGGGAAATAGAGGAAGAAGGTCCTCATGTGATTAGGAAATGTGCATATTTTAGAACTCACATTGGAAATGAATCCTGAATTAATCATTAAGGCTTTAAGAAGAAAAAAAAAACAATTAAATATAACAGTTTTCAGGGTCATATTTAGGTTAGTATCACTCAGTAGTAAACAATAGATTAGTAAACAATAAATACATGAAAATATGTTAACCATTTGGTAGGTATTTTGCATGCATTTTGTATCTGAAAAACAAACGGCAGTGTGAGTTGACACAAGTTTTAAATAAGTAGCGTATCTCCCAGTATGAGACAATAACCACATCTATCTAGTTGAGAAGGTACAGAATGGCATAAGATGTAAGAGATGTCTTTTATTAAATTCAGTTTCATTGTATTATTCACATTTATACATATTTAAAAGACATATAGGGCACCTGGGTGGCTCAGTTGGTTAAGCATCCAACTTTGGCTCAGGTAATGATCTCACAGCTCGTGAATTTGAGCTTTATGTCAGGCTCTGTGCTGACAGCTCAGAGCCTGGAGCCTGCTTCAGATTCTGTCTCCCTCTACCTCTGCTCCTCCCCTGCTTGTGCTCTATCTCTGTCTCTGTTTCTGTCTCTCTCTCTCAAATATAAATAAACATTAAAAATAATACATATATGTTGAAAATATATCCATTGTTTAACAGATACATGTTTTAGAGTGTACCTGGAGCCACATGAACCTTTTATTTCCAGAGTCTCTCTGGAGTCCAAAAAAACAAGGCATGGAACCACTGACTTTGATTAATCTATTTAAAAAAACACTATTCCTCAGTTATTTTATAAACTTCAGCGGATCATTCTTCCCTATTGTATCATTTCTTTAATTGAACTAAGTTCTTTACTGTCCCATAAACATGCAGTATCTAATACTGACTTCATGGCTTATGCTATGATTTACTTCTATTTGGTATTTATTCCTTTCTCTCCAGAAATTCAAACATTATCTAACAGTCAAAATGCAAGTTAAGACCTAGCACTTTCAGGTTATCCTATAGGATATTCCCTTTCCACTGATATTTCTTTAGTGTGAATTCTTATAAAGGCTAGAATTTATACCATGTGGCTTAGCAATTAGCCTTGCTATCTTTCGTTTTAATCATTCATTATTGTTTCACATGTTAGTGTTCTCTAAAAATCTAGAGCATAAGGTTCAAGGTCTCTATAACTTTCATTTGTTATGTCTTTCCTCCTTTATTTTTTTAATGTTTATTTTGAGAGAGAGAGAGCATGTGCAAGCGGTGGGGTGGGGGTGGAGGGGCAGGGAGGCAGAGAGAGAGAGGGAAACAGAGAATCCCAAGCAGGCTCCATGCTGTCAGCCCAGGGCCTGATGCAGGGCTCAAATGGGGAGATCATGACCTGAGCTGAAATCAAGAGTTGGACTCTTAACTGAATGAGCCACTCTTTCTCCTCCTTTAATAACTGATTTTATTCCCAGTGCAGAGCATTATTGCCTATCATATTACCACCTGTGAAGACATTCTTAGTGACTATGATTTTGATAAATATTAAGTCTTCTTGCTTCTCCCACATATCCTCTCGTCTAGAATTCCCTTATTCTGGAGTCTACTATTCTTAGAGAAACTGTACTTGGTTTACCCTTTTCAATGGTACTTCTCTTCTCAGTCATTGATCATGTATCTTACCTATATTTTCCATTTGGAATTAGATTTTATTGTGTTCAATAATTCTGCATCTTTTTTACATATAAATTTCATTTCACTAATAGTATTAAAATAAAGCACAAGGTTGAAGACTGCTTTATGCTTTTGAATATTACCTGTAGCAACTTGCATAGTTCTGTAAGGGAAGAGTACAATAAGTATGTCAGTCAATAGTGATGCTGATGGACAGATCAATAAAGCACACTGGTGAGTATTGCATGTCATGGTATATTAGGGGAAATTAGACCTTTTTTATTAATAATAAAATTTAACATCATTATCTTTTTTAATCTATTGGATGAGGCCATCCCAAAGAAACAATCTAATTTCTTGGTAGGCAGATGTTCATCATACAGTGGTAAAAATAGCAGTATAACATGTAATTGTTTCAAAGAATCATTTGTTTTCAATATTTTCTCAGGAATACTAACATAAGAAGAAAGAAGAAAATCATTCCTGTAGATAACAACTTTTACTTTCTATATGATAACTTAAGAGCCCTTCAGACCTGGAAGTTGGTCTGTAGTCTGACAGATAATGACTTCTCCAGCCAGGAGTCTCTGCCTCAGGGACAGCTATGATGTGAAATCTCTGGTGAAGAGGAACTGTGCTTGCAAGCATTGTCATGGTTCTTGGATTTTTCTGTGTCTTTTTCACACACCAAGATGGTTTGTCAGTGCGTTGTGATTGTGTGTCAGGAGGCGCCTCATTACTGGTCTGCATGGAGACAAGAAGGAAGTGAGGGAGGCTGACATGGTTTGCATTAATTACATAGCTATCTGTTGTTCTTGCAGCCATCCAAGCATATAATAACTTAAGTAGAATTTCAGTGAGTTAGAAGCTTCAGCCTCTTGTAATGTTTTGGCAAGCTGATTCCCTATTATAGCACAGTCAGTACTTTTGTGTAAAGTCTTGACAAAGAGAAATGGCGGCCGCAGACCTTTATTTTTTCCCATCACCCAGTTCACTGGAATATTACTAGTGTGCACGCACACAAAAGACAGGAGGTCACTGATTGTGCCTTTGGGACCAGAGTTAACTTTTTTAATCATTTAAATATCAGATGCTGATTTATTCTTTTTCCAGCCAGAAATTTGACCCAATAAGAGATATGGTATGGTGTGGTATGGTATGGTGTGGTATAGTATGATATGGTAAAAAGGCTTACACATTTTTGCAAAGTATATTAATAAAGTCCTCAAAAGTAACCAAACCTTCTTTCATAAAAGGTATATGGTATGTGCTCAAAAATTGTTGGCTGATGGAAGTTTGAAACTCAGTTGTCATGGTATGGAGAATGAGTCTTTTCTGCTCTCAGAACCTTGTTGGTACTCAGAGACTTTAACAACAGTGACAGCAAAAGATTTTTCTCTCTCAAAAGAAATGAAATAGTGCATTGCTTAATGTGTAAACAAATCTCTTTTAAGTTTTTGAAAGTTGACATTTACTTTCTTCTATTGTGGGATAACTTAAGTTATGATTGGGAGATACAAATGAGAGAATTATACATGGAGAGAGTAAAGGTCAACTTAGAAAGGGAAAATTTTGCTAAATGGAGGGGTCTAAGGAAGTAAGATCAAAATGGCATTCTAGCTAGACATAATAACAGCATTGTATGACATTTGTATAGTCTCATTGTATCAGAGAACCTCAAAGTATTCATCAAATAAGAATTCACACTGATTAATTAACCCACCTGGCCATCACCTCTCTGTTGCTCTAAAAATTGAGCAGCAGTTTCTCCATTAGAGACATTTTTAATTGCATTTGTTACATTAATTAAGCATTCCTTGTGCTTTAATTAAGTGCACAAATGTTGGGGCATTGCATCCATTTCCCCCAGAATAGAGAATTATCACCTCCAAGCTGAAAGGATAAACTTGACATGCTTGCTAGCACTTTGAAGAAGAAAGAACTGAATAAACTTCTAATGGGAGAAAGAAGAGATAGATTTGGGAAACCTAATATTTCATACTCATGGAAGTAATGAAAAATTCCAAATGCATGCATCAGTCAAGAAATACTTATTAAGGGTTTATTATGTGGAAAGCACTGGGATGAAGAAAGTAAGGATGACAGATAAGCAGAGTCCACAATGAAGCCCAACTTTTGGGGAAGGAAATGCTAATTTCATTATTGCGTTTCTGTCCCCAAACATATCCCACAATTATATCAGGCCGCTCATAAGTTAATGTGATCAAATAAAACAAATGAAGAAATGAAGACCTCTGGGGGCAGAATGAGCTAATTTAAAAATATTTAAACCCTCTAGAGCCAGAAGGGAGAATATATGAAAAGCATGAAAGAGTTGGAATCAACATTTCTAAGTCTGGATGTTTTATGAGTGTTTAATTGAATTATCCTCTTACAGTTATATTGGGGCACATTTATCAAAATTTCAGCAATTACTGGTTATTGTGAGCCTAGCCAGTTATAATGTGCAAAAAATAGCTCTTTGGTCCTGAACTTTGCAGGAAATCAAAGCACCCTGTTCAACTAAGATGTTGTAGTTAGACTCACAAACCCTGCTTTCATTTTGGAAAGCTTTGCCATGGTAACCATCTTGGACTCCCTATCCCTTAACAACTCCATAGACCAGCAGCATAAAAATTTCCTGGTGCTTATTAGAAATGCAAATCTAAGACCTTCGCCAAGCTCTACTTCATCAATATCTGCATTTTAACAAGATTCACAGGTGATTTACACACTAGTGATTATGCTCCACAGCCATCACTTACTCTTCTCCATGGGAGGTGGAAGCATTGTCTGAGTTGAGAATATAGGAGAAAAATCTGGGAGTGTTTGGCTCAACCCTTCCGGATTGCCCTTTTGTTCCTCTGTCCATGGAAACGGTGCTTTCTGGTCTGTATTTCACCATGATGCCAACTTCCTGAGGCAGGCTTCTGCTGAGGTGATCTGTAATTAATTATCTGTCTGCACTGGACAGGGTAAGTAAAGTACTAAGACAACTTATTAGAAAACCAGTGTGGCCAAACATCTAACCAAAGTGCTCAAATCAACTTTGTGAAATAAAGTTGATAGTTTCATTCTATATGTCTGATTGTTAGAGAACAATAGTAGCTTCTAGCACAAATAGTTGGAGAATACAGTTCTTTTTTTTCTCTGCAATATCTCTTATTTCACCCCTCCTGCACAATTATGTTCTCACTATCTTGGTTCACAGACCTTCATGTTATGGGATATTTCCACTTCCCTCCCCCAGTCTCCTCCCTCTCTAATTTCTCATTATCAATAACATCATATTTTCTTTATAAAATATGGAACTTATATGGCATTTTGGTTTTAATTAATTTTCTTTTGCTTATAGCAGAAGTTTCTCTTTTAAGATGAATTTCACAACCTTTAGGTGACTTTATCCAGCTTGCTTCCTCATTTCTTGCTCCAACATAGTGCCAAATAAGCTTTATTTTCTAGCTACATAGAACTTTCTTGTGTCCCGCACCCTGCCCCCGCCTATACCCCATTACAACAGGAACAACATTCAAATCCTATACCTTTGCTCTTGTTCTAATGTTCTGCATTCCATTCTTTATCATTAAGATGTATCTCGAAAGTCACATCCAGCTCCCTGGTTTGCCTGTGTTTCCTCAGCATGTTTAAGTTAATGTAGTGCTATATGCAAAGCACTTGGCATATTGTTTGATCCTAATACTGTTAAAGTGATGTCCCCTTGTCTTTTCATATACATACTTAATTGTGTGCCTGGAATGTGAGACTTAGGATGACAAGTTATTGATTTTTTTTTCAATTTTGTATTACAAGGATCTCAGGAATGAATAGAAGGATGGATATATGACTGAATGAGTATATAAATGAATGAATGCAATAGGCTTCATGTATTTGGTTTTTTTCTCTTTGACAGAATGCCCCATTCCTGTGTTTCTGTGGAGGCAGGTATAAACAAACACCAGTCCCTTATTTCACAAGTTGATTGTGCAATGATCAGGCCGCAGACAACTCCAAGCCTCTGCTCATTCCCACAACCAGCCACACCATGAGGAGTTCACATTTCAGCTGTTCTCCTTCATTGAGCAGACGCTTCAAATGAGAGGGTATTTAAAACTAGCTGGTTATATAATTTACATTGTATTAGTCTAAATAAAAACATATGCATTATCAAAAGTAAAATTAAATGATCATCAACGTAATTAGCTACTTTGTTGTTATCATTGAGTTTATGGTTTCAATCGTATCAGTGCAAATTAGCAAAACCTTAATTTGTACAGAAATCAATATATTCATTTTTACCACAATGTGTGCATATCTTTAGATTGATGTCATTTACATAGAAACTGGTGCAATGGGGCTAGGTTTTGCCTCAGATTTAGAAACCATAGAATTTAGGACTACAATCCTCTTCTTTCACAGGGTAAAGAGGCTGAAGTCCAAAGAACAATTTGTCTAAGGTCATCCTTGAGCTCTAACATGGCTTCAAGAGGTTAAGGCTTTGTCCTTACATATGGATATATGCATATGGAAAAGTAAGAAAGAACATTTATGTGATATTTATTAATGAACACCAGAAGCATATGTCAATGTGGAATTACTTACAGAAAGAGAAGTCACGTACTTTTCTGGAAGAAAATGATTTAGATTAGACAATTGGGGGGTTTTCCCTGGAATTTTGGTTCAATACGTGAGCAGTGATTTAATTAGTGGAGAAATTATTTTACATATCCCTTTTCATTTTTCTCAAATATGGTCTTCCTTTATATTGTCTCTGTCTTCTACCATCAAAAACATAGTTCAAACTCCACCTCATTTTAGACCTTCCTAATTATTTATTTCCTATTAAATTTGTCCTCTCCTCTTCTCCAATTTTATAGTACATAGAATCTGCAAAACACAAACACCTTTCATGTTGATTTAACAAGTATTTTCTGATCAATCACTATGAGCAAGACATTTTGGAGGGACTGTAGAAACCAATATTCTGAAGTGAAACAATATTTTCTAATTGATTTATGTGCTATATTGGTCTTCTAACTTCCTTTTAAAAAGGATATCTTTTCTATTGCCACAACATCTAACAGAGGGATGAGTCCAGTTGGAAATCTGATTGATTAATCCTGTCTGCCCTGTCTATAGCCTTTTAAATACTGGTGGTACTTCCATGAATCTCACCATGGAGGCCAATTAAATGTCAGTGATAAATTACACCTCTTCTTGATTTTTTTTCCAGAAATAACCTTCCACTTAATCTCTTGACCTCTGTTCTCTACTCAGGATTCCACTGTCCCTATGTTTTGACTTCATACTGAGCTTTTGACATCTGCTTCTTTTCTCTCTCAGTTTGATAAAAAATGTGCTCTTCCATTTCTTGCTTTACTGACTGCATTTTGTCCACTGAGTTCTTTGCTTCCCAAGATTTCTTACAGATTCGCTTAAGAATATTTCCCTTTGCGAAACCTGTAAAATCTCTATTTGCTTGGTTAACTCTTACTAGTAAAATTAATCCTCCAGTCTCTATGTTTACAACCAGAACAGAGAGACCCAGATATATTAATGAAGGAATGGAAATATTTGTAAATTCATATTTTATTGAATCTGAACTTTTTAGGAAGGAAAATCTCCACAAGAACCGGAATACAATATTTGAGGAGTTCTAGGAAAAACAGTTGTACCAGATAGTATATTTGTATGAAAGACTTAGTAGTTAACATTAAAAATGTGGGTAGGAGCTAAGTTACAAAATCTTGGTCATCCTTTATATGCCCTCTAAAGTTCTTGAATTATTTGGAATGTGGTTTGCTATTTTTTTTCCTTTTTAGCTTTAGGAGGGTGAAGATAATTCTTGCCCTGATTCACTGTCTCGCACTCCTTCCTTGTTTTCAGAACAGTAGTTAATAGCTACAATGCAATCAATATCGCTTTACCCTGTATAGTATCTCCCATACAGGCAATATTGCAAACTACTTTTTTCTTTAAATAATACAGTAACCAAGTTAAATAATAAATAATAGCCCAGAGAGAGAGAGAGAGAGAGAGAGAGAGAGAGAGAAAATGAATGCTGTGTACAAAGAAGGAAAAATCGGCCTTTCTATATGATTTGAAAGGAAGTTAGGAGTTTATGAGGTAGAGGTCCAGGAAGATCATATATCATGGGAATAACTGCTCTGTGTTTTCAAGCTTTCCGGAATCATCCTAATGTTATGGAGGCAGTTTTGAAATGTCACCATGAGATGATGAGCTTTTCAGGGAATATAAGAATTTGCCAATAAAGCAACATGGTATTATGCCATGGTAAAGAAGTGGGCCTCAATTTTAACTCTGGAATTTGAGTATAGAGCATAAT
Organism: Felis catus; assembly: GCF_018350175.1. Classification (NCBI taxonomy): domain Eukaryota; kingdom Metazoa; phylum Chordata; class Mammalia; order Carnivora; family Felidae; genus Felis; species Felis catus. Next base: position 60,660,994 of record NC_058379.1, on the reverse strand, counting down.
TTGTGAAGGATATCAACTATTTATAAATGAGTATCAAATTGTGTAGAAGGCTCTTGTATGGCAAAATATTTTAAGAACCAAACAAAGGATCTGATAAATATGCTAAATGTATGGAACAGAGAATCAATAACAATATTGTTCCATACAATGCATAATTGTGGAAAATCATGGTCAAGATTCTTATCTGTTCAGGCTGGTCTGTTAGCCTATTATATCTGCCCAGTCCAATTTCTGTTATGCAAACCCTATTCATTTTTTTGGGGAGTTTAATTCATCTGTAGCCTCTTCTGAGATGAAGCTCCCAACAAGTGTTAATTGTTTTCTCACCCCTTGTTTGTTGCCCCATCCCCATTCATGTTATTTCCTTTGAAGACCATCTCCACTGAGCTTTGCATGATTGCTATTGTTTTCTTCCCTTTTGGAGGCTCATCACCAAACTCCCTAAAGTGCTTTATGCATAGTGACTCCTCAATGACTTTTAATCTAAAGAAAAACCATTCAGAGACTGTACTGAGTTCAAATCCAGTAAGTGAAGGTGTGAATCTCTAAGAATCTGAGCAGGAATTGTGACCATAAGTTAATAAATTTTAAAAGGCAATATGCAGGTCAAAGGGTGTTGAGTGACTATTGAATACACTCATGGAGGGTGCATTTTCATCGGTGCCATGGTTGGTTGAGCAAAAAGCTGATGTATAATTTCCAAGTCTAACTTCTGGATTTCTCAAAGAATTAGGCAGAGAGCCAAGCCTTTCAAATTTATTCCATGTCATCTGTGAAACACTTTAGATGTAAGTAGAATCCATGGTTTTCTATAATCTTTACCCAAGACAGACTGCCTGGAGTATTTGATCACCCTCATATTGTCTTTTCCATTCAGGTTAGAGTCTAAGGGAGAGAAGGAAAAAAGAAAAGTTTAACATTCATAATACCCAAACTGCAAATGTAAATCCGGACAGATACACTCAGTTCAAGGTAAATGTAATGTAGCCATTAAACTTGCATATTCAATTTTGGAGTGTCCTATAGGAGGAACAAATACTATATTTGCCTCAATCATGTGCTTATTCTTGATGCAATGTGGTTGAAAAAATGCACAATTTATTTTTGTCTTGCACATTGGTGCTAACACTTGTTTTCATTTCAAAAAAAGAATGGAATTTTCCAACCTCAATTTTAAGCTCCTGGAGATCAAGATTATGCCACGTTTAACTTGTATTTCCAGGGCCTAAGACAGAGAACATCACATAGTAGGCATGGACTATGCTGAATGAGTGAGTGAGTGAATGAATGAATGAATGAATGAAGTATATAACACTAGATCTCTAGTTGACTGTTATCTACTTCAAGGATTGCTGGAGCAGAAGTGAGAAAGTGCCCACGATGTCTAACTCATTCTCTCATAGTACCATTGGTCTTGCCATTTGTGGGTAAGTGGGAAGAAGGCTGCATGAAAAATGTGGAGGAGCAGTCTATTTCTAGGTTATCAGTGATTTCCATCCACATAGCAGGCAACTAGGCAGTTAGTACCTAAAGGCTACATTGGAATGTGACTGACTAAGAGCTCCAAGCACTCAGAAAAGGGAAATCTCATGCAGGTGGTAGAGGCAGGATGAAAAGCAGTGGGGGAGATCAACTCCAGTGCTGCTTCCTTTTTAGCTCTATGACCTTGTTTACTAATGGAACCACTCCAATCTCCTTTTTCTCATCCATGAAAACAATAAGACAATACTTGCTGGGCTAAACTTCCAAGGTTGTGTGAGGATCACTGAGTTAGCTTATGTTAAAGCACTTTGAAAATCATAAGCACTAGCAGGAATGTAAATGATTATTACTAGTTGAGGAGGTTTCAAGGAGGGTCAATAGTGTTTGAATATGCAGAAAGAAGGCAGGCGTGTATTGTAAGCACAAGGGAAATACCTGGAAAAAATGTCTAGAGGTACAAATAAATCTGCAGATATGCAGAATTTAGGAAAGGGGCATCTTAATTGGTGCTTAGGTGAAGGACGTTTTAGGGAAAGTGAAACTTATCGGGGATCTTACTTTTTTTACCCTTCTTTCCCAGTCCCTTCACTGCAAATCTGGCAGCCTAGTCAGATGTAATGAAGGCCAGTGTCTGTCCCATTGGTTAGAACATGGGCTCACTATTACTTAGTAAGGCAATTGCTTTGAATCCTTTATCAGTCGTGGTTATTCAATCCAGCTCTATTCAGAAAAAGAAATGCAGAAGAGAAATAGTGGATTTTCCATACTTGAATAGGTGTTTTGTCAAAGGCCCAAACCTATGGCAGAACAGTTGTAATGATTTTCCAAATCCACTCTGGGCTTTTCCATTAGTATTCATTTTCTTCTCATACAAATGGCTACCAATTCAAATAGAAAGTTGAAAAAAGTCTCCCCAAACAGGAAAAATTCTGCCTGAAGCCTGAACATACAACCTTTCATAATTTATTTTAGGATAAAGGGAGAAAAGCTACGAAGTTTCTATATATATTAACTTGCATGGAAGGAGATTTCTCTGTGACACAATGACCACTAGTCTTTTCTGAAAGAAATTTAGTTTGCTATTAATAAAAGAGACCAGAAAGAGGAGTGTGTGTGCTTGTGTATCTGTAATTATGTGTGTATGTGTGTGTGGGAGGCAAATTGGGAGAAAACAACAGAGCAGATATCAGTTGATAAAATCTAGTGATTTTTTAGAAAGTAGAGAAAATACTTATGAAGACAAAAATTATACACTTGTGTGATTTGCTGCAAACCCTCTGGCCAGCATCTAAGGAGGTAAGCATTTAACAAATATACAAGGCAGTTCAGCCTAGCAGAAGAAATGCCATGGGAATGCTAGGAAGATATCTAGTTGAGATCTTGGGTCAATCATTAAATCTCTCTGATCTTCAGTTTCCTTATCTATGAAATAATTGTAGTAATATACCCTCTCTTGCCTATTGTAAAAGTTTATTTTGAAGCTCAAGCGAGAGATTAGATTAAAAACCCATACATTCATAACAGATACTAAGTTTTTAAATATTGTTATTTCTGGATATATCATCATTTGCTAAAATCCCTCTCACAAAAATCGCACACAAGCCTGGTCTTTGAAGGGTAAAATATCAGAGAGAACAGTTTGATAAAGGTTCAGCAGCCCTTAGGTTGTTGTGGGGGTGGCCAAACTCCAAGATGGCCTCCAGTGGTCCCTGTTTCATAGTATTCCCATCCTTAGGTAATGACCTCCCACGCTGGATCAGGGCTGGTCTGTGTGACCAAGAGGTTACAGTTGAAGTGAGATTCGGTTGGAAAAGACACTGAGTGTCAGATGTAGTGATCCTGAAGCCTTAGGGCTTGGGTGCAAGATGTGAATATTCTTTGTAGCCAGAACTTGCCGAAGCTTTACTGTGTGCATACACCTATGCTAACCTCCTCACTAAATCCTCACATCAACTAGCATGGGAAAGTGAGCCTGGCATTAAATCTTCCCGTGCTTCTCTGTGCCCTTCTGTATTAGATCTTAGGATTGGGTTTACCTGAGGACTCAAATGTAGATCTATATTCAGAATTTTGGTCCTTTTCTACAAATGCCTGTCTAGCTGCTGGAAAGGTAGTTCCAGAGTATGGTATCTTGTCTCTCTTTTCTTCCAGACATTTTACCTCTACTGGTATGGAAAAAGAAAAAGTAAAAATCTCAATCATACAAAATGAATGCAAGAATTGTGTTGCTTTTAATAAAATCCCCATTGTACCAATGGGGATATTAGAGTGCCAGAGAAAGGTAAGGTCACAGTTGTTTCAGACAGTTTGAGCCTCTCAGAGAATACCTTCCTATTTCCTAAGATTGAAAAGAGAAAATAGCAATGTTTTATGTTTTGTAACAGAGACATACAAATACAGACAGAAGCCCACACACAATGCCTTCCTTCTCTCTTTCTTTGGGCAGGAAGGGTATGTGTAAATGTGTGTGAGCAGAGAGATTTATTGTGTAGACAGTAGATAGGTCATACTTCAAAGTGTAGTGTTCCAGGAGGTGCCTCTTCAAACTTCATTTCTCAATTAAATGGGGATAGGAGAATTATGGGCATTAATCCTCTTTGAGCTGAGACAGGGATTAAAACAAAAACATGTTTCACCTAGTCAGTAACCCTAGGAATCCATGAGACCTGAGCTGCTCAGATCAAATTTATTTTGAGAGCTCACTGAAGTATTTAAGCTCCCCTTGATTAGATGTTATAATGATCAGACAGAGGAGTACAATGAGCTCAACTTTGCTGAGGGCTTGACGACATTACCAACGTGGTTTATTCTCAGGCATGTGGCAATTTCATTAATTTATTCATTTTAATTTGGAAAATTATTTGCTCTAGAAAAAAGAGTTACATGAGGACTAATGTTCAATTTGTTTTTCGTGTTCTTTAAATGCTAATGATATGTATTAGTTTAGAGGGCCTGCCCTTTCACTGATTCTTCGTCCTGTGATATATGATATAATTACAATGGCAATTGATCTTTGACCGAAACGTTGGTAAAATGGAATGGAAGTCGCTTTTCATGTGCCAAGGTTACAGTTAAGGACACAAGAAGCTTTGCTCAGGCTTGCAGATTGGCTTACAGAGCCTTGTCTAACCCCAGATATTGATTATTTGCCATTTGCAGTTATCACGTTCACCCACCTGAACATTAAGAACGGGATGAAAGCTGCAAAAATGACTCATCATGAGAAGGTGGTTGGGAGGTATCAGAGGTAGGGACAAAGTCTGTCAACATGGTTTGGTTTTGGAGGTTCACGAAAAGAACCTAGTACAAGCCTCACAAAAGATAAAAACAACTGGGAAGCTTCTGGATCAGGAATGTGACTAAACCCACAAGTTAGAAGGCTGCCCTCTGCTCTGCTACCAGACCTTTCTAAGCCGCTGCTTCCTTAGCTCTAAAATGGAGTTAATAATAAATGAAGTACACTTCTGAGGAAATTCATAAAAAATCCATGTATTGTTAGAGTGAGAAAGGACCTGAGAGGTCATCTAAGTAACTTATTCTCTCGTTTTAGGTCAACTCAAAGGAAACTTGAATTATGTCTCCAGTAATGTGATAGAAACCTTCAAGCATGGTAAACTGCAGGCTCCTTCAGTTTTAAAAGGGTTGAGATTGTCAGTCATTCATACCTAAGGGTTGATGTTTATTTATCAATTTCTTTTCTAATACTTCTTTGGAAACACTCAGCACTGAAGGGGAAAGAGACTCAGGGGATTGAAGGGTGAGGTTAACTGGACTATATCGATAAGGGACAGTTCTGGCATGAGACCAATTAGTGACTCAGTGGATATAATACCTGCATCTTCTATTGACCTTACATGAGCTCCATTGAGCAGTTCCATCAGGGTGATCTATATGTCTCATTGAATATTGATATGTCTAACTAGGTCACCCATCGTGAAGAGGAGCAAGCCAGTGCTGGAGGAGTGCTGTACTGCTCCCCAGGGCCGCATGTATGACTAGAATTGTTGACAAAACATACCCTATAGCCATACCTGAAAATCAAAGGTGAAGTTAAAGACAAATAATGAAAGCAGAATTTCTCATCATGTAACTTTTCATAGTACTGATTCTTCTGAAAGACCGGCACTGTGCTGAGTAGGTAAGTACCCAGAACTAGTGCAAGCCACCCGAATGACGAATTTTAGGCAGAGTAGCATATAGGTTAATGGCACAGCTGACAAGCTAGGAAAGTGTTTGCATCTGTACTACAAGAAAAAAGCCTTGCCTTTTGAGCTATAGACCCAAAACACAGATTATTATGGAGAATGTCACTTCTGAATATAGACTATAATCTCCCTTGCACACACACACTTATGCATATACAGAGTGGTCTCCCAACTTTCTACCCACCAAAAATACCTTTAGAGAAACGACCTCTTCAATATTTTGCTGATTTTGCCTCTCTTCTCTTGAGGAAGAGCTGGAGAACAAGTTGAAGGTCACTTCAGATTTTCCAAATCAATGATTCATTTAGCAATGTAGTCATGGCTTAGAAATGCAGCTGCATACCCGAAAATGAAAGGAAATAGGAGATTTCTGCAGCCCCAATGGGATCAGAGTGAGCAGCCTACATTAGTCAAGAGCCTGAGCCAGGATTTGAAAAGACATGCTACCGAACATTGAGTAAGCCGGTTTCGTTTGATTAGACAATGAATGCTTACTTAAGAATATTTGCGCTAATGCTCCCTCTGATTTAAGTAGGTTAGACCTGAGTTCCCAACTCCCAGTTATCTGTTTGCCAACAAAAACCATCACATTAGAGGAAATTAGCCATGATTTATTATAAAAAGTAAAGACTATAGTTGGAAGGTGAAACATTTCTAGAACTTTTTAAAAGACTCCAGTCCTTCTCAACTTATTGTATTGTTATAATAAAGCTATTTTAACAGTTCCTGAAACAGAGGCTGACCCTTCAGAAAGCATATGTTTATCATCATCCCTGTATTAGCCGTATTAAAAAGGCTTCTCGAGAAGTATTCCTGGGGAACAGAGAGAAAATTAAATTTTAAAATTAGCATGTTAGAGGTAGGTAAATAAATCAGAAGCACATCTTTCTTTAAATACCAAATACATAGCAATGGATGGTAACTCACAAAAACAGACATGGAACGTTTTATAGGAAATAGCATTTTATAAAGCAGGCTAGTATCAACTTAGTATTCAAAGATTTTTTAGAAATGATGACACCAAAATGATTGTAATCAGCAATAATACTGATCCTAATACTAATAGCAAAAATAATAGCATCTATAGTTCTTTCCTTCAGAGAAATGTGTTTGCTAAAAGTAGTAAGTGAAAATGCCTATAAATGATTTTGAGGAAAACAAAGTACTCTGATTGTTGGAAAAAGTCTTAGTAAAATGTTGCTGTGCATTCACTTCTAAAGTAATTTAACAAAAAATGTGCATATATTTTAGGCACCATATTAATCAATATGTGAATAGATCGAGATACAATTTTATAAAAGACTAACATTTTATTTAGAACATTTTGGTGTGGACCATTTTAAATCAATGACTATCTCAGTCAAGTTTTTTCAAAAACCTTTCTGGGTTGCAGGTATTTTAAAATTTTGAATAGGTAGTTCATCATGAGTGTTAGTCTATCTACCTTGCCCTTACTAGTACTTTATCCTTTGAGGTTTGGAATGTCATATCATTTGGCTAACTACTTCAATCTGTTCCTTCCTTCTGTCAATCTCTTTCCTGCAGCTGTCTTAAGCTCCTGCCCTCCATTTTTACCCGTCACACACATATGGAGGAGTCACTGAAAAAATAAATACTGTTGAAAGGAGTTTAAAACTTGCTTCAACGTGAATGATTGGTTCTACTGATCTTACTAAACTGACCTACCTGTACATTCAAAAAATGGATGCAGAAAAACAAACTCAGTAAAACCATTTTTGATTGAACTAAACACATGCTTAAAGTTGCCCATGCAAAACAACCTACTTAATTTCAAGAATTATTCTTAAAGTGGCTACTACATGCACAGCACCATGCTAGGCCTTGGCAACATGCAACAGAAATAAGATGTGATTCTATACCAAAACATTTGTAGCTTGGTTTGGAAACAAGGCATGTATCCATGTAATAAAAAACAATGTGCAATCAAATACTAAAATGTCTAGATCACAGAAACAAACACTATGAGGTATCAAAGAGAGAATTATGTTTGGACAAAGAAATCAGGGAAATCTTCTCATTGGGACTTTGTGGTAAATGTCTTTACCCTTTCTCTCTGGGAATTATCCCTTTGCCCAATCCATCCATGTAGTTTCACAAGGAGCTTCCATGTGCTTACCTAACTCGGCTTTCTGGAAACAGTGAACTGATTGTTGGATGAGCTGGTTATGTATGCTAAACATTCCCTGACACAAATATTTGAACTTTGATTCAAGAAAGTTTTGAGAAGTTTGTGAACAGAGATAGAGGCCTACTTTACACTTCGAGAGCTGTTGGTGGATTTGGTTCCATTCATTAGATCAGAGAAACAAAGCATTCAATCTGTGGCAACGAAGGAAATACAGAGGAAAGATTGAGAGAAAATCTATCTGGAATTTGAATCCCTCTTTCCAATTGTTCTTCATGGTAAGTCCAAGTTTTCTTCTTGGGTTCTATGTGACTCTTCATATCATATCTTTGTAAAATTCCTTTTTCTTTGTAATTTAGATTGAGTGGAGATTCTTTAATTTTCTACAAAGAGTCTTAATGCAAAAATGAATCTGGCTTATTATTTTAGGCCTGGTGCCTTATTCTCATTAGGAAAATCTTGATCTATAAAGATTGGTTGGCAGATGTGTATTATTATCATTAAAATTACACATTTTCAGACCACTCTTCAGTCTGTTCTGTGAAACAGAGACATTACATATTTGAGCAATTGTGATAACTTCATAAATTTGCCAAGAGATTGAATTTGCATAGCCCAGCATCATCTTAGTATGAGCATCTGAGGGACAATTTCCTACATCATTGAAAAGTAGAAAGTTGTCCTATATTCATGCAAGTCAAAAAGAACAGAGAAAAATATGTCAATCTTTTTTTTATTTTTATCATACAGAAACACACAGATGTTTATTTGTTTTTTATAAGTCTATAGCATAATTCATCTTTCAATTACTGAAGAGATGTTTATAGATGTTTACAACATATGATTTCTAATAACAGTGAAAAAGTCTGAAAGTGACTAACCGATGATAGTATGTTATATATCTCTATCTATACCTATATCTACATATTTAATCCAAGCTCGTGTGAGCCTCATGAAAACCTTGTATGATTATTATTACCCCATTTTACAAATGGAAAGACTTGTACACATAGAGTGAAAGACTGCTCAAGCTTATAAATAAAACACTAATAGAGAAATCACTAGAATTGAGATTTGTTGATATGAATCTGTTACTTCCACCAAGCCTTATTTAATTCTTCCATAAATTCTTAGGAAAACTTAATAATAATAATAAAATAAGAGTAATAATTATGTGGTATCATAATATGTCATCTTATAAATGAATCATATTTCTTAGCGTTGGCACTAATACATGACTTTTGGGTTTCTAGAATCAGAGAGTGGTCCTGTTAGGAGGAAGATTGAGAGCATAATTTAAATCTGTTCTTGTTGAGATTAGGAGCAAAGAATCAGGGTTTCTTCTCTGCTCCTATGCTATCTTGATAACATAATGGATGGCTGGATATTTACGTGAATAACTCTGGCATTTCTCTGAAAATAGCATAGTGAGGTCTTTATCTCCTACTTAATCCCAAGCCTCAAGAGGATTCTTTCCTCCCAGGTTTGTGACAGTGAACAGTCTTATGTATACAGTGTTCACTCACTATGTGATTTATTGATTATAATTCTAAGGATGGAAAATCAGATGATGTAAGTTAAAATGTCTCATGTCAAAATCATGTATTTAACATATTCCCAAGGGAGTATTAAATCAGTAAGAATGGAGTTACCTCCAAATCTTGGCAGAGCCTCCACAACTCTTAGCACTAAGAAAAGAATACCTCTCAAATAATGAAATCAGTGCGTTCTCTACCTGGACACCTTCCCACAGTTGTTTCAGTTGGATTGTGTGCGTGCGTGCATGTGTGTATTATATGTATGTTTTCAGTATTTTGTGCAAGGCAGCATAAGATCTCCAGGGAAGTAGGGCCCATATTACCAAAGGTGCAAAGGCAAGAAAATGCAAGACGTATTTTAAAAATGGAAATAAGCCAACTTTTTCTGGAAAATAAGTGGTATGGAGAAGAAAAACAAAAGGTCACACTCATAGAAGGCGAGGATGGATCCATATTTTACGGCCTTTGAATGTTGGACAAACTTTTATACTTAATTTTGTAGTGATGGTGAATCATTCATGGTTTATAAATAAGGAAATGATAAAGATAAATATCAGATAGATTGAAGAGGGGGTGGCTGATGTAGGAAGGTCAGTCCAGAGACCATTATAGTTGTTACACTTGACCTAGGTCTCCCTACACACTGCCAACACTTTTGGAGTTGTTTCTTCAAGGCAGTCTCAAGGCTGATAATTCAGTTTTTCACTGTTAACATATCAAACTTTTTTATATCCAGACATTTAAATTTTAAAAAATCCTAATTCAGCACCCTCCTGAGAGGGCTGAGTGCTTCACAAACATTCTGTCAGAACAGCCCTCTGAGAAAGGCAGGCAAGCTATCCCCCACCCTTGAATGTTGGCAAATAGAAAGTTACCTTTGATTCATCCTCGTGTCCTTTGAATAACTGTTTTGTTATTTCAATAAAGGTCAGAAGGCTTAATGCACAGGGAAAGGTTTGCTCAGGTTTTTTTTTCTTTATTTTTAGAAATGAACACAAACGCAAACCCTATTCACTGGTGGCTTTGAGATACACAGTTTCATCACCAAGAAGCAGTTGTGATTTCTAATCAGAAAATGAAACCCAGACAATTCTCAGGACCAGACAGTCTCACTTTGGCATTGACTCTTCAAAACTGGGGCCATCCCCAGGAAGATGGACAAAACAGAAATAGTGTGGTCTTTTAGGATAAATTTTCCGTTTAAAAACTCACTTTTGGTCTAATTACAAATACCATCCTGTCACTTTGGCTATGTGGTATAATCTTTGTTTTGTTGTTTGTATTTTTTTAAGGTGGGGCTACTGGTCTGAATCTTAGGCAGGATCGATGATACAAAACTTTCTCTTTCCATAAAGACAACATTCTGTTGGAGGGAGGCCCTATTAGCTGTATTCACGCTGATCTTTACAAATCTAAGCAAACATTCTTTTGCTCCCTTTCCACATCGTGGGAGGCACTTTTTCATTCATGTATTCAACTAACCCTTTTAGACATGACGTTTATCTCTCTTCCACTCTTGCCAAAGCAGTGTCTCAGGTTTAGTTGAGATGTTATACTTCTCCAGTTATTCTAAAAGTAGAAAGTTATCAACTTCACTGGGAGAAGCTGCTGTGTAATATCAACAACAATGATATAAACAACAGTAGTAACACATTATTGATCACTTATTAAATGCCAGGCTGAGTTTTAAATGTTTGGCAAGCACTGTCTCATTTAGTCATAAGAAAACTCTAATAGAGTGAATATTGTTTTCACTTCTATTTTGCACTGAGTCAAAAGAGAGAAAGAGAGGTGAGGGTAGGTAACTCACTTGAGGTCATGCAGCTTCTAGGCATACTACAGTATTTTCTCCCTGACTCCTCTGCTTCTTATCAGCTGCTATGGAATCCATTCTAGGAGCCTGCTGAGAGGCTAGAAGCAGCCCTACATGCCTTCATGTTTTGAAGCAAGATATAGTTTATTGATGAATACAAACCCATCAAGGAAATACCTTCCCAAATGATGAAAAGCTCTTTTTTATTTTATGGGCAGTTTCTGGAGTGTATGTATGTGGAAATCTTGCCCAGTCCATTTTAATTCTTCAATTAAAGTAGAAAAACATGGAAGGCAAAAACGGCTTAACATTCTTCAACTTAGGTGTAAATTTGAGGGTCACTTATGCATTAATTCTTTCTTCTTTCTATAAATTACAAAAAGAGTTAACATCAATGAATTAGTTTTTGTTTTTATGTATCTCATTTAATGCTGTAATGTGGGAGACTTGAGTAGCTTCCTGTAAAACCTGTCAGGATAAAAAAGCTGATTTCAGGTCTTCAAAGTGCTGGACTGAATACGTAAGAGAAAAGTGCTGGCTGTGGATTATGAGTTTGGTCACAAACCTTCAAATTATGGAATTCTAATTCCATTTTTTGGTTGTGGTTCTCTAGGGCTCCAAGTGAAGATCAAAGGCCTCTTCTTGTTTTCATTTTTAATGTGTTAGTCCTTAAAAAGTAAAACCTACTGCACTCCTGGGTCTTCCACAACAGGATTCCCCTATGAGCTGACCCCAACTTCTCCACCGCAACAAACAGATCATTGTGTGACCTGTGTGTAGATCAGTTCTCAGCCACAGTTACTCCAAGTCCTATTGAGCCACGTCCAGAGTCTCCCCCATCTGGATTAAAATACCAATATTCAGAACTTGGAAACCTACCAAAATGGACACCAGTCTACACTGGCACTCAGTTTAGAGTTCTTAGGTGATTTCTATCCAAGACCCTCTTTGGCAGAGCCCCACTTTCTCCCTCTCACCAACAAGAAGGAAAAAAAACACTTTCAGAATTCACAAATAGGGGAAAAATACTGTCCAAATGAACAAAATGGTTGGGGCAATGGGTTTCTACTACAAAATATTCATATATGAGCATTCATTTATCCTTGATAATGTGTGGATATCTCAACCGTGTTATATTACTTAAGATAATTCTATATTCATACATAAGACTAATTGTAAGACCCTGTGAGTGTATTTGGGTGCATTTTTAACCATACTTTATATGTGGTTTTATATGTTTTAACCACATATAAAATGGATATTTAAAAAGTCTAAACATTATTTCAATTGTGACCCAAAAAAATTTTAATTGCTGAATTTATTCTTCCATATAGAGAAATTATCAGGGAGTGATATAGAATGAACTGTGAAGAACAAAAATAGATTACTCTGTGTGTGTGTGTGTGTGTGTGTGTGTGTGTGTGTGTGTGTGACTGTGTGTTCCCAGATGGTAAGAGTTGGTTCTATTCTTCCAAAATTCTGGTAACAGAGGCTAAACTTTGAAGCAACACAAAGAAAAAAGAATAAAATCATGAAAGAGTTCTATTCAGAGCGTGGAGACTCATATTCTGATAGTGAGATTATGTTCCACCTCAAAGTGGCTTGCAGTTCAACAAGCAAAGGGGAAACCATTTTAAGAACTAGATTACAATTTGTATCTCCAAACCATTAACTAAGCCCTATTGCACCAAGCATAATGATAAACCTCCATGTTTCTCTGACTTGCAACAAACTCTCTTACATTCAGACTTTTTCCTTTTCTTCCTGATTGGAACACACTCCCTGAAGCTTGCCCTCTTTCCCTCATCTGTCTACTACTCACTCTTCATCTAGTTGACTTCTCAAATATCAAGGGTCAACTTAGTGCCTATATTCTCTTGAAACACTACCTTGATCCCCTCCTTCTGTGCTTCTCATGAACCCTACAGCTTTCCATCTGTGTCATGTATGACACTGAATTATCTGGTTGTATCTGGTTTTGCCAGCAAACCATACATTCTATAAGTCAGAATCCATAGGCTATCTTGTGTACCTCTGCTTTCTTCTGTATCTAGCCTAATATTTGATATGTAGTAAGTTCTTGATAAAACTTTCTGGTCCAAATGGGGAACAACTGCATCCCACAGTTTATCTTAGAGCTTCTTAAACCACACAACACTTTCCTATGTGTTCACAGGGAAATTGCAACATAGACTACCAAGCTTAGGACATTTCCCTCCTTACATTTATGCCATCTACCATAGGTAATCAAGAGCCAGAAATTCATTTTTTTTCTCAGGCTTCACAACGGAAAAGTTGGCTTTAAACCATGCTTCTGATGTCCCACATGATTCCTCATTCTTATGTACACTGCTGGCCCATCTGCTAGTGGGTTTGCCCAACCATCTGGCTGAGTTACACTGTTTGAGTCTTTGCTTCAGCATCTCCTCAGAGCATTTTTCCTTCCATCCCATTGTGCAATCTTTCCACTTACTATCACTTTCCTCAACAGCTGATGCCAGAGTCCACCTCTGCTGCCATTTGAGGACATCACAAGTATTGGTGTGGAGAGACATAGCTTCCATCATACCAGTCTTGCCTCAAGATGACCTTTAAACACTTTTCAGTTGTCCTTTCATTTCAGAAGTATTTTGATAACATCAAATCTCTCCCTTACAGAAGTTTCAGTGAAGTGAAGAAATGATGCTAGGCATTCAACCACTGTCCCCCAGGTCTCAGCCATATATCACTCCATTTACCTCAAGTGACAGACTCTAAGGAGAAGGTAGGATTGGCTGATCCCCAGAAAAGAAAGTTGATATATGTTGTTCTGGAGCCTGAATGAAAAAAAGTAGTTCTAATAACATTTTAAAAACAATTATTAAGGAAACAACCCAAAAAACATTCTCTATAGATTTATTTCCAAATGAGTGAATACTGATAATTTCCTTTTGTTTAGTATGAAAGTTTCAGAAGAGGTAGTGTTGATATTTTCCTGCACATATATAATTTATATCATACATGCATATACACACATCTACATAGCTTATGAAATTATCTTAGGAAGAAAAATATGCTACCACCCACTAATCTTCAAAAAAGTCACCCCCTCTTATTGAAATTCCAGTATATATAAAAGACTTAATTTGGATATCACCATGATTTAGAGATTTTGAGACCACATCAATTTTTTTTTGAGAGAGAGAGAGAGAGCCAGCACATAAGCACGATGGGTAAGGCCAGAGGGAGAGGGAGAGAGAAAAAATTAAGCAAGCTCCACACCTAGTGCAGAGCATGATGCAGGGCTCAATCTCACAACTGTGAGATCATGGCCTGAGCCAATATCAAGAGTGGGCGCTTAACTGACTGAACCACACAGGTACCCCAGACCACATTGATAAGCATATTAAGGAAATCAGAGACTGTCATTTTAACTTATTTCTCAAGATATGGACTTAAATGGTTCCATGGAATGATCCCCTAAATGAACCAAGATCAATCAAAGAAATTTATGCCGAGGAATGTTGACAAGGGAAGCAAAGCAATGTAAATTTGACCATGTCTTTGTTTTCCTCAAGAACCCCTTTCTTTGGTATAAAGAACAAAGCTTCTTATAGAGCCCTGTCTTCCTGACTAACTTCATTTCATGCCCATTCAACTTGGTGCCCTGTGTTCTAGTTCTACTCTTACTAATACCTCCTAAGCTGTTCCTTGAAGAGTCTTTCTTTCCCTGCTATTCCAGACAGGCTAGACCATTTTGATCTATACTCTTAAATCACACTGTACTTCTCCACAGCACTTAGTAAAATTCTAAGTTAAATACTCATCTGTTTATTATTTGTTCTGAACTAAACTATAAAGTTCAATTAAGATAGAGAAGTTCTAGATAGCATGTTTGCCACTATATTACCACAATGGTCATTATGTAAAAAATTTTCAGTCAATATTTGGTGAATG
This sequence comes from Felis catus, assembly GCF_018350175.1. NCBI lineage: Eukaryota > Metazoa > Chordata > Mammalia > Carnivora > Felidae > Felis > Felis catus. The sequence goes on along the minus strand of NC_058379.1, from coordinate 60,645,874 downwards.
AATGAATGAATGAATGATCACCTAATAAACTAGATGCTTTGTGATCTCCCTATGTCTTAATAACACATTTTGTTCATGGTCTTTACCATGGGTCAGCTGGGTAACCCCACTCTTAATGTACCAACTAGATGATCAGCTTGTGGGATGTTTCATCTCCTTTCTGTGTCTCCTGTATACACAAGATGTTAAGGTTCATCTACAGTCTCAACAATTCCATAAAGTTCCATATGGTCTTCCCCTCCAGTATGATTGTGTTCTTCTCAAGTCCTGTGGATTATATATTTTGCATTGTTACCTAACTGCATCATCATAGTTATGTAATATTTTCTCACACTGGGATGTTATGATGTCTTTTTTTTTCCTATCTCAGCTTTCCTAAGTACTTTCTTAGGTAGCCCAAAGACAAATAATGAATGACACTAAGAAACACACACACACACACACACACACACACACACACACGGATATAGTGTTATTTTGATGATTTTGTCTCAGATTGGTGCCCTGAGGTTCCCACTAGTCACTTGTTACTTATATTTTGAAGTTAGTTTCTACATCCTGGGGACTCCCCACTTTGTCTTTACAATGGCATTTTGGCCAGTTTTTCTATGCCAAATGACCTTGACTATATTCAGTAAGCACTCTCATTACCCAATTCTCTTTTGTAAAGAAAAAAAAATCATTGTCACAAGAGATAAAACCAGGATATGCATTCAATCAATTTATATTGAACAAATGAATTATTGCCTACATATCTCTAGCTCTCTTTCAAATACATAAAATATATTCAAAAAATAGAAGGAAATCATTTCTCCTAAGTTCTGCAATCCTATTGACAATATAACCTATGACACCAACGTTTTAGAGAATCTATCAACCAGGTTGGACTTAGCTCTCAAAGGCAACAAAGCACTCGAAACTCTCAGAAATAAGACACATTAAAGATTATTTCTTTCTCATGTTATTTGTCCATTATGGGTCAGCTGTGTGGCTCCACTCTTAAAATATCCAACCAAAGGATTAGCCTGATGGAGGCTCCATTTCTGTGTTTTCACAATTCCCTAAGTAGAAGAAAGGAGGAACATGAATGTGTACTGGCTATTAAAGTTTCATTGCCCTGCCCCAAAAAAGTCAAATGGATATGCCCAACATCAAATGGATGTGGAAGTATAATCCTACCATGAGCCTGGAAGAAGGAAAACAAGGATCATTTAAAACATTGCACTAGTGACTAGCCCAGGGAGTAACAGCTAAATTTTGCAATGTAGATCACGCATTATTAGAAAACTGAGGAAAAGACAAGAAAGGGGATAGGCTTTATAGAACAAAGGGAATATAGATCTGAAACTGGTAGTCAAGAAGGAATACATCACAGTGCTAATTTTTAAGGACTATATTAATGAAATGTAAATTTACCATTTCAAAAAAATGTTTTAATGGGGAGAAACAGTTGAAAATTGAGTGAGTTTGGTCCTAAGGAGTAGAGAGCAGCAAGAGGATACACTGCTGGGAAAACTGGCTTGGTATGAGCAATCCGAGTGGATGGCAACACTCTTGGAGAAGTATGGTGTTAAAGGATAAGGTACAGGCACAGCATCTGGAACTCTATTGTGAAGCAATATATGAAGTCAAGCACTGTGGAGTGCTGGGAGACCTGTGGTTCTGACAAGTCTCTCCATTTGTAGTGACACCCCACTGCAATGGACCAGTAAACAGAGACGGACCTTCCAGGAAGTTGGACTGCTATAATGAAAGGACATGTTCCATCCCAAGCTATCTGGTAGAACTCCCAGATTTGAGGGCAACCTGAGGTGTTAACCAGGAAACTTAGAGGAAAATTTAGAGAAGGAAAATTTGGTGAAATGTGTGTGTGTGTGTGTGTGTGTGTGTGTACAGAAATTTGCAAAGTCTGTGAAAGAGCTAGTTGTGTGAATGGCTCATGGAATTTGGAATGAGTATGTGAAAAGCAGACTGGAAAAATTGGATCAAGAGAGGATTCCTGGTAAAGAGAACATTTTAAGAATTCATAAAAACAAAAAAAGAGGTTAGAGAGGGAGGGAGCCAAAACATAAGAGACTCTTAAAAACTGAGAAGAAACTGAGGGTTGATGGGGGTGGGAGGGAGGGGAGGGTGGGTGATGGGTATTGAAGAGGGCACCTGTTGGGATAAGCACTGGGTGTTGTATGGAAACCAATTTGACAATAAATTTCATATTTAAAAAAAAAAGAATTCATCAAACAAATGTGACTTCACAGGGACTAGCCTTGTGTTTGTTTTTGGAGTACAAGTAGGATAAGGAGGTAAGAATATATAAGGATGTATTTGCCTAAGGAAACCAAACAAAGTGACCCGAATGTAGGGAAGTGAGAAGAACATGAAGAAAGAAAAATCAGATGTCTTTAACACAGAGGATGAAGCTACTAAACCCCTCCAAAATTTTCAGATGACACCAATTAGAGCAAGAATTATGGACACCAAGGACAAAGTAGCAAGATTCTCATGTAGAATCCTTTGTGGCCTTAGGCAAGTAGCACTGTTGTAAGAGGACTCCAGCTCCTAACTCTGTTAACTGCAGTTATTTCCCAAATGCTCCAAATGGAACTGTGCCCACTCTAGTTGAATACCAGAAATTACACTGTGTTCATTTTTCCTCCAAAGAATCCTATGGAGTCTGACTTATGCTCCCAGAGCTTTTCTCCATTCAATAACCTTCTTGGTTCCTATTGATTTTTCCAAGGTCAGTTAAAAGTTAGATGTCTCAGACAACTTCATACAATGACTGTAACTATCAATATGCTTAACTTGCTGTCACACCTGCGGCCAGGTGGAGTCAACATCCCCAAACTTACATGGCCTTGTGTGTTGCATCGGGTTTCCTAAAATATCCCTCTTCATTTCTACTCAGAATTCAGCACTTACTTACTTATCCCAAATTCCAATGTTGCTTAGTAAAAATGTATACTTAATATGGTTAGATTAAAATTTTGACTTTAACTTTTGCTTATATCATTAGTAAATCTCTGCTAAATTTTAAAATGTGCATAAAATACTCTCAGCCAAATGTGGCCATGTTATTTCTTCAGTAACCACTTACTCTGAAATGACTGTGCTTGTTGCTTGAATTGATGTTTGCCATTGAAGGGTTCATGGTCCAGTGTGGAAATCAAACACACAAATAGGTGAAGTTCCATAAATTCTGTGAAAGAAGTATGATGACCATACTAATGATGGTAGTGATGAAAAGAATTGAAGTCTTTGACAAAGTCCCCAGTTAAGTGTAACACAAGCCCCAAATTGCCGGGGACTCCATCGTTCTAAAGTGTAACTGAATGAATGCGCTAGTTGCCTAGTAATTCTGACATTATACGGCTGCTATACAAAATAACTTATTTCTAACTTTCTTCGGGGCTCTGCTTCTGTTATCTCAGATACATTTCAAATTTCACTAGGCCTCAGTTTCCATTTGCAGTCACACATGAGGGCGCTGCTTTCTCTCCTAGGTCGGTTTGAAGGACCAATCAAAGGACACAATGGGTTTACAGGAGTGCTAAATCTGGAATCCTCACATTTTCCTGGGGACAGTCTTGCCTCTGTGGCCAATGCCTTCTTGTCTTCAGTTATTTCCTGCTTTGTTATTCAACTGTTCACAATTAAAACATGGGCAGCTGTGTTGAGAGGACTAGAATGAGAATCTTGACCGCAGAGGTTTGTGTCAAACAAAGCGACCAAGGTAAGTGTGATTTATACACCATTGGTTACATATCTTGGCCAAGATGAAAGAAGAGAAGAGCAGAATCAATATTCTGTATAATTGTTGATTAGTAGTACTGTTCCTGCTAATTACATTCCTGAAATGGTTAGGGAAATTTTATTCCCCTGGAGAAAGCTACTCAGGAGTTATTTCATCTAGTTTCTATATTGATACTATAAAAATAAGAAGTATGGGCTATAAAAATGAAAAATCATTATTTAATCTCAGAGGTTCTTGTTTCTTTTCTTTCTTTTTTTTTTAAATTTAGCATCAATGAAATAGATGCAAAGATTATTACTGAAAAAAATCTGTCTGAACTCTTATTTGCCAACATCTTGGGAAACTGGACACAGGCTGTTGGCATCTTAGGTATCATGCCCAAGAAAGAAAAACTGATAAAAAAGACTTGTGAAAGTGGGTTTCACCTCAACTCATCCAAAGGGTGATAACATCATTGTTCACTAAACCTAATGAAGGCTAGAACCCCAAAGTTATCTGATGGGCCCCAAAACTAGAAAGAAGTCCCTCTTTCTCGCTCTCTGTTTCTCTGCTCCTATCTCTGTCTCTACCTCTATTTCTCTATTTCTATCTCTGTCTCTTTCTCTGTCTCTACCTCTATATCTCTTTCTCCTTTTTATTTTGTCCTGCAGAAATGGTGTCTCTAGCTATCATATATGACTCAGTGGCTGGAGATATCTGAGCCCTAGAAATCCTTCTGGGTAGCCATGGTGATCCCCTTCTCTGACATTCTGCAATATTCGTGCTCAGCTCTCACTGACCACATCACTACCACTCCATCCAGTAAACTTCATGGACTCTGACCTCTAAGATTTCTCATTGCCAATATCAGTGCATGTTCAAGGGCCATTGTCCAGAATCTCCCAGTGGAAGTTCTGGACATTCAACCCAAGATATCTAAATTTCAGACAATTTCTGTTTGACAAACATTTATTGAACACTTATCCTAAGCCGAACATTGTAGTAACACCAGTATGAGTAAGACATATTCCATTGTAGGTGGCAAATAATAACCATTGTGTGCTTACTATATGCTTGGTGTTGTATGAATTACTCTGTATACATTATTATATTTAATCTCTGCAGCACATCAATGAGATAGTTCATATTATTATGTTCTTGTTTCAGAAGAGGAAATCAAGGCTAAAATAAATTTAAATCATTTGCAGAGTGATACAGGTAATCAGTCCGAGGGTGAAGATTCAGACCCAGGAAGTCTTTTTTCAAAGACAAAGATGTTAACCACCACACTTTCCTCTCTCTCTCGGTACCTCATCACAGATACACATCTCTTCTTTGTTTAGTGGGGTGGCACCTAGGTGCCACTTTCACAATATGATTATGTCATCATTCTGTGAGTGGGGACACAGACTCTGGCTAGATTTATCTACTTCTAAAGTAGCCTGGAGATCCTTAGGTATAATTCCATAGTGGGCTCTTCTGCTCCTGTATTTTGTAAGGTGTCATTGTCCTGTTCACAGCTCTGAGCCACTCTAGGGCATGGTACAGTAGTTGCTATTCTCAGAGTCCACATGCCATCTCTCTCCTTTACTTGTTCATAAAGGTGACCCGTATTCCCCATCCAGGGCAGCATACTTCTACGTAAGAGAAATCGTCAGATTCCAAAGCCTCCTGGTCAAACCCAGGGACCTCAGAATCTCTCTGACTTCCAGGATTCCTTCTTTGGGGTCCCTGTCCTTTACACATCACCCTTAATCCAGTGGCCAAGCTAAACATTAAAACAAAATGCAGTGGCATAGCTATGCTTCTCTGATGTCTGGGTTATCTTACTCTCCCAGAGGATCTTTGCTAAAGTACTTCATTTTCGCTCACAGTTAAAATCACTTTATATAGCAAATATGGAAACTAACTTAGCAAATAGAAACCTATTCCATTCTAGTTCCATTATAGCAATTTTCCACCATATTAGCCACCATAGCCTTGAATGTCCCCCAGACCAAGCTTTGTGGTTGAAGTCCTTGAGAGGCATCTTCTGTGGCATGCCAAGCAAAGGTTTCTCCTTGAAATATACACCGTACGGTGGTGCCCCTAAGGTATCACTGCTGTCCTGTCATCACTACACACTGTCTTCTTGCCTATGGCTCTCACTGCACCTCTCCCTGTGGGGCTCTGTCCATAGGGTCATAATGCTTAAGTGTGTTCCCTACATCCACCTTCTGTACCCATAGTAGCTACTGTTGCATTTCTATATAACCACTGACTGATGCTAGGATTTTAAAGTGAAGTCCCTGAAAAACAGAGAAATATGGACTAATGACTAGTCTTCTACTACACAGTGTCTCTAACTGATGTTTGTTCCAGAACTTCAGGAGCAGAGCTAAGATTTGGGGGGAGGAGGGGCTTGGGCCTATGTATCTAATTAAACAGTCTCTTTAAGAAAAATAATACAAAATAAACAAAAATAAAGAAAAAAATAACACAATATTATGGACAAAAGTGGGTAAAAATTAATATTTACATAGTATATAAAATAAATCAAGATTTCATATTTTAATTTTAGCAGTTTGGAAATCCCACAGATATTACTATATACAGATACAAAGAATGTTAATTTTTGAATATTCTAATATTTAAAATATTTTAAAACTTTTAATTAACATAGTATAAAATGAACTTTAAGTGTACAGTTTATGAATTTTAACAGATTTAGATTCATGCAACTACTAACACAATGAAGATACAGAACAGCTAATCACACCCTATCATTTCCTCATACTTTCCCTTGTAGTTAAATATACTGCCCCAAACCCTAACCCCTGGAATATATGGATTTTTTTTTACCCTTTCATATAGTTTTACTTTTTCCAGAATGTCATACAAATGGAATCAGATTCTATTGTAAACTTTTCAGACCGACTTTTTCTACTTAGCAAAATGCCTTTGTGATTCACCCAAGCAGTTGCATATCTATAGTTTAGTCTTCTTTATTATTGGGTAGCATTCCATTGTGTGAATGTATTCACAGTTGATCTCTCCATAATATTTTTTTCTACATTTTGTGACAGCACACTATTTATAAGACAAAGATTTTATAATATTCGTTCTGAGATAATAGAAAATTCAGTCTTTCTCCTAACATGATTGAAATTTGATTTCTACAGCTGATAGATATATTTTTAATGTCTTTTCAGTTTTATCAATTTGTTTTAGTAAATTTGGGAAAAATTTTCAGATTATTATCAAACTCTATCAAATTTCCTTATACTTGAGAAGTAAGGTTTGGAAGAATTTTCTGAAGACTAGCTCTGGCTCCCTGTATTTTTAATTTTGTACATACAACTTCGATTTGTCTCCATTTCTGTGATCCTTTGGATGCCAGGTACCACATGGCACATTCATGCTGAGAGCCAGCCTCTGACCTTGCCCTTCATCACATCACTGCTCCCTGTGAGTCAGCACAGTGAGCAGTGGTAGGTCCAGGAAGGCATGACTGATCTGGGATAGCTAGCAAGAACTTAATCATATATGCAAACCTCAAAGTATACCACACTGAATACAAACCAAATGTATCCCCAGCTCAACTGCCTCTCAGCTGAATCACCAAATTTCCAATGTCTTCCCCAAAAGGAGGAAGTATGTGAAGGGGAAGAAGGCAAAGTTGAAATAGGTGATGGTCTTAAATGATAGGAGTTCATATATCTTACTTTGTGAATGTGTAGGGCTAGGAGGTCTTGTTTTCACTATCCTGCTTAAGCTGCCCTCCATGGAGATTAGGCCACAGTATTAAAGCCTAAGGTCCAGGTGGTTGTGGACAATCCATTCCCATCCCATGTCATCCTTAGAGCTCCTGCTCTGGGTATAGGAAATGCCACAAAACTGCATTGTAGACCCTGTAATTTTTCTCTTTGGTTTTAGAGAGTGTTTCACGATCATTATCTGCTTTCCCAGGCCTCTTTTATTCAGGGTTTAAACTGGCGACAATCCTTCTATTATTTGCTCACCACTACCTGTTCTTAGAGGAACTCTATCTCATAAAAATCTGTCTGTCTGTCTCTCTATTTTTTTTTCCTCCTGAGAGTCTTTGGAATACTCAACACATGTGTTCCCAAATGAAATAAATAGGTCAGTTTCCTGAGGGAATCCTCAAAAAATTCCTTGTACTTTCTGTTGATTATCTATGCCCATCATGTAGAGTTCCAATGATCTTGGCAGGCCCCCAGGTAACTCTCCTATAGGACTGCCACCACTAGGGGGCTTCTGTGGCGTGTTGCTACTACCCATGGCTCTATTGTTCTGGAGGGTCCGTCCACTGGTGTAGCGTCTAAAAGATAGCAGTGCTGCTATCCTGGGGTAAAGTAGAGAAACATCTTGTTCCTTCCTGGTGAACAATGACTTGATTAACTGCTTTGAAAAATCAAACCAACAAACAATAACACAAACATCCTAAGGTGTTAACAAGCTGAAGGACCCTTGTAAGTGTAATATTTTCCTTTCCAGCTGGCATGTAGAGTGCTCTCTAGAGACAGTTCTCTAGTCTTTATTTCCCCAAGAGGAATCTTCTGATTCTGGGAGCCATCCTCTACACATTATTAAGATGGATAAAAGGTAGTCTGAGTGAGAGTGAACCTGCCACCTAGGGAATAACTACAGTGCAGTGTGTGGGTATACACGTGGCTGTTGATCAAAAGGGAGAGCTTTCACTCCGGGCTTGAGGAGACTGTATGTGGTGTTGTGTGGTTCAACATGGAGATAAAAAAAAATGAAATGTGTTACATCTGTGGAACAAGAAAGTTGTAAAGAATAATCAGTATCCTCCTTGGTATAATGAAGACTCCCAACTACAAATCATCTTGGGATCCAAGAATTCCACTTCTAGGCATTGATTCTGAGAAAATAATCAGCAAAGTAAATGCCCATTTATATGCCAGAATGTACAGGCATTATCTATTAAAGCAAATATTGTGGGAGAACTAATAGTCACTGTATTCATTTGCTAGGACTACCATAGCTAAGTACCACAGACTTAAGCAACAGACATTTATTTTCTCACATTTCTAAAGGCTGGAAATCTAAAATCAAGGTGTCCACACAGCGGTTTCTTCTAAGTATTCTCTCCTTGGCTTGCAGTGGATCTTCTTCTCCCTTTGTCTTCAGGCAGCCTTCCTTCTGTGTGTTTCTGAGTCTTCCTCTCTTATTCTTATAAGGATACCAGTCATTTTACATTAGGGCCCACTTTAATGATCTCATTGTAAGTTATTACTTCTTTAAAGATCCTATCACCAAATACAGCTCCATTCTGGGATACTGGGGTTAGGACTTCAACATATGAATTAGAAGGGAAACAGTTCATTTCCTAACAGTCACATAGTTGGAAATCCATTAAAATAATTATGGTGCATGTACTTTAGACTCTGTAGCCACTAAGAATTGTATTTTGGGAATATTTAAGGGTGTAAGAAAATGTTCACGGTAAAGAGTTAATTTCACAAATGGGTTATAAAATTATTTAGAATATAATACTGATTTTATGAAATTATATTAAAAAACCCCAGATCTATATTATATATGTTAAGTTAACCCAATTCTTGCCCCATCTGTTCACATGAACCTAACCTATATCAAATCTCACTGTCACAAGTTTCTGGGGATTGCATGGGAGTGCTCAGTTCAAAGTCAGAATTCAAAGAGTTCGCCAAACCTTCTGGCCTGCCCCACTGGCCAACTAGTCTCTCCTGCTATTCCAACTTCTCTTCAGAAGCCACTGCCCTTCTGGCATGATGGGGATGCTCACATTCTTCTCCTGGCATCACAGTTCATCCAGCTGTGCTTCCTCTCTCTGGATCCAGTGTCAACCCTCCAGGCACTGCTTGGTCCCAGTGCTCTCTGGCTACCTTCTTGGGACCTTCTGACACCAACAAGCTCTATGAAGCCCAAGGTTGAGTATTTTCTTGTAAGGTGGGGAAGGGTGTCCCATTCCCAGTGTTGCCACTTGTGCTGCTTGAGTTATAACGAACGGTATAAAGAATTGCAGGTGAAACAGCACTTTCTGTTTAAAATTACATCTCCTGTAGTCCCTACAACTCATTAACATGATTCAAATGGGGATTAAGTTGGGAAACAACCCAAGAGACAGGCACTTCTAACTAAAGGATTCCTAACTAACATGATGCTTGGATCCTTCAGCTTTCCAGGAGGTTCCAGAGATTTCATGAGGTTTACTGGATATCTCAAATCTTTGCTTAGACCCAGGCATCAGGGATGCTTGATAAATATGTATATATGTTGGTATCATCATTTGTTCTAACTAATTTAACTTATTATATGTATATATATCCATTATAGATATAGATACAGATATAGATAACGATATAGATACATTCTATCTATGTATCTATCAATCATCTATCTGTTGGGAGAAAGACTAACTGTTATTTCTTCTGGATTGTGCAGTCATGGATATTTCCTTTTCTCTTTTATGCCTTTTTAGTTTAAAACTTTTCTTTAGCAAGCATTTGTTATTTTCACCAATTTTGTTTTAGATCTCTAAAATAGAGGGAAAATACTGTCTATAAAGAAATGATAAAAGAGCAGAAGCTCAAAATGACAACTAATCATTTCAATTTTACCATAATTTAAATTTTACCAAATTTAAAATTTTCAATTTACTTAAAAAATTATGTGTGCTTGTATAAGACAAGGAAATCTGGTTTTTCAGATGATATGTAAGGTCCTGAGATTTTCATTGTTCTGAGCATGGAAAGTGCCCATATCCAGAGGAGAGACAGCAGGGAATGCCCAAGTTGGACTCAGGGGCTTCTTAGGAGGCAGTAAGAACCCTAGCCATCAGTAGCCTAAAGTAGAGAGGACTTGGACATCTTAGCAGTTTTTACATATGTAATGGGCTGCCTCATGGAACAAGAATTAGGTGGATTTACTGGATTAGATAGGTGTATCTGGATGACAAAACTAAGATCAATATTTTCTTCCTTATAATACAAGTATATTGATGGCCTACCATATGCCAAGCATTTAAGGTAAGAGGAATAAAATACATACATTCCATGGAAGCAGACATATGCTCAATAATTTTTAAAAAGGACTCATAACAGTTTTTCTTAATAGAACAGGTTGTTTTTAATATAGTGAGTCTCTCAACCTTCAAAAGTTCTGAGTGAGACTGTATGACCATGTCCTAAGGATGTCATATCAGACATTTTCTGAGTCCATGGAGCCTAGAGCTGTGTTTCATCAAATTTAGTATCAAACAAAATCACCCAGAGGTCTTGGGAAAACACAGATTCCTGGGAACACCTCCAGAGACTCCGATTCAGCATATAATTCCATTTCCAATAAGCCTCCAGGAGATACTGATGCCCGTGGTCCATGGACCACAGCTGGAGTAGTAATAACCACGGTTAGGCTATCCCAGGTTCTTCTTTTGCCAAGATCAGTAATTCTAAGACTACAGACAGAGAAAAATGTCTGCTTCCTCAAGTGTATTGACCACAGCTTACTGAAAAGAGAAAGACGGCTGAGGAAAGCAAAGAAACACAACCTGATCAAAAGCAGGAGCTGCCCAAAGTGATAGACCTGTTTCTGGGGCAGTGAGATATTTAGAAGACAAAGTTTCAAGCAAGCCTCTCCTGATGATTCCTGTAAAATGGTTTCAAATATAAATTTTTTTTTCAAAGATCCCCAATTACACTCTACACAGCTCTTAGATTGCACTGACAAAGCTTTAAAAAATGATGCATTTACTCCATGCAGGCAGCAGTCTCTGGAGCTGAAGCCTCTGAGTTAGTGATGTGTCGCAGCTGGTTTCAGGGCTGCGTTGAAAGCTTCAAGCTTTGGCACGACCGAGCATTAACTCAGCATTAAGCAGAAGCTTTGACACTGGAGACTACAAACTTGGATGGATTAAATACACATTTTGAATATCTCACAAAACACTAGCAGTAAGGGGGATATAGAGATTTTCAAAAAGAAAGAGCAAGAGAGGAAATAAAAAGCATGCAATGCAAATGAGAAGACACATTGGTCTGGCAAATCCTAGCTGTCCCACCTTCCCTCCACATCCTTCCCCTTTCTGACCAGGCAGCATTTATATCCATCTTTTCAAGGGGAATGGTCCTTTGAGATTTGAGCCTATGTGTGCAGCACTGAAACACAACAAATATTATTTGCTACGTGGCAAACTCAAATCTAGCATCTCTTACTGTTGAAGAGATTCAAACAGACTCCTTCTGCAGGCCAGCGCCTGCCCTCCAAACAGCAAAAACGTCACCATACAGTAAAAGCATTCAGAATGCTCACATCGGTTACTAAAATGCACTACACAATAAATGTCATGTTCTAGTTGTATTGTGCATGTAATTTTTTTGTAACAGCTTCAAAGGTTTGACTCACTTGATTCTTACCATAACCCGTGTGTTAAGTTCAGGATTATCGCACCATTGCCTGGAAAAAAAAAATGAGTATCTAAATGATTTAGTTCCTTGCCTACATGTATATAGAAGATTAAAGGAAATGTCAGTGTAATATTCCAGTTTTCTAAAATCAAATTCTCAGACTTTTCTTCCACTGTGCATAGCAATTGTTTCCAATACCTAGTAGTGCCATTGCAAATAAATTCTACTAATGTGTTAATTTTGCAATTCATATACATAACAGTCTTTATAAATATTCTAGAGAATCTCTGTCTGAAAATACAACACAATACTAGTAAGGAACAATAATATACTATTATAAACATGCCAATGTTCTAAGGGTAGGGATTCAAAAGATGTCTTTTAGAGCTGTCCAATCAGTCTGCCAGAATTCCATTCCAACTCCATGAAATTTATTGGTTAAACATAGCTGATTTCTTTTCCTCCCTCCTTCCTTCTTTTCTTCCCTCCCTCTTTCTTTTCTTTTTGGAAAGTAGTGTTGGGGGCAGGGAGCTCTAGAAATGATAAACCCAAGTGAACTAAGAAAATAGCAAGGAAGAAAATGTGTTGGCACATTTTCAATGTAACCCTGTGTTAAGTACACAGTTTCACCAGATAATAGAACATTTTGGGATACGCATGCATATTTTGTCAACTTAGACCATATTTAAAAATTCTAACACAAATGTTTGAAGGTATTCATTTACCCAGTCACCTGACTACCTTTCTTCTGCCCCCACACAACCACCAGCTTTGTCTTTATCACTAAATTGCTTCAGAAATTGTCTAGATATAATGCTGGTACAGCCCAAGATCCATTTTCTTTTTCATAATTCTTCACCTTCCAACAAAGACTTATTAAGCATCTACCTCTAAGTTCCGGGGTTAGAAAGACATCAGATACCATCCCTGTTTTCAAGAAGTTTAGAGAGTGGGGAAAGGACACATATTTTAACAAGCAGGTGCAATAAATTGTTATAGATATACTAATAGAAGTTTGTATGGGAAGAAGCTCTACCCAAAGAAGAAGTGGTCAATTGTATACTAAGAAAACGCGCCTAGTAGATGGAATATTTTAACAAAGAGCTTCAATTAAGAGGGGTCCAATAGGACACCGCATGTATTCATACAGTTTAAGTTGGTAGAAATCCAAGGGGCAAACCCCAGTGTTTATCGGTTGAACCTTAGCGGTGAGGACAACACACTACAATTTTGACACAAGCTGGATGGCCATGGTTCTGGTGTGCTTCTCTCCGTATGCACATTCTAATGAGCTCAGACAGTTGCCAACTTCTTCTCACCTCCCCTTCATGTAGGGCTGGTGGACACATCTGATATCACCACAATTACACAATATAATTGAAAAGGAAAGAAGGTTTACAGGCCTGTCATATGCAGGTGGGTTATTTCAGAATGAATTTATTCCACGATTTTGCCTCTTTACCCTGGCTGTCTACATAAAAAGTTATCTGCAGATATATTAAAAAGTTCAGTCTGTGGCAAATCAGGTGATTCCCACTAGACAAGCCAACTATGATTAGCATGATGCTTGGGGAGAAGATTCATTGGTACATCATAGGAGAGGTTACAACCCAGTATCTGGAAAATAAGGTGACAGGCATTAGACAGAGGGACTAAAGCCCCCAGGCAAGGGAGTCACTGCCTTCAGGGAGGACCAGCAATGAGTGGAGACAGGAGCAGGGTGTGACAGACACACAGACAATGGGCGTGCTGAAGACGGTGGGGTAGGGACCTTTCCTTGGCCACTCTATAGACTTTGGGAACACTGGTAGAGATAAGACCCGTTCCAATCTCAGAAAATTGAACTCAAAAATTGTCCCAGTCAGGGACAGGGCCCCTGAGAATGAATATGTCCTTGTTCTGTTTGTGTGGAACCTCATGCAGTCTGAACAGTGACTGGGGAGGCAGATAGGATGCCCCACTTTTTAGACGAGCAAATGAAGCCTCTGGAAAGCTAGAGAGGGGAGAGATGGAGGGGCGGGGGAAGAGAGAAGTTGAGCAGTTACTGGAGCAGCCACAAAGTTAATAGTGTTAAGTCACTAAACTCCAGCCCAAAGCTTCCAAAATGACCTGTGACAAAAACTAACGGGGCTAAAGCCTGTAAGGCTGTGTCTGTGCTCTGAAGATGTGTTTGTGTGCAGAGCATGCATGTGCGTGTGTGTGCGCGCGTGGTGCCTCTTTCAGAGGGGAATAAAAAGTGGGAAAGGAGGATGAAGATGGTCAGGTTATTACATTACCCTTTAAGATTTTAAAACATGGCATTTATGACAATCATATTGTGAACCATCTACTAAAACATAAAAACATGGAGGCCTAATCTCCCTAGGTTTAGGATGTAATTCTGTCTCCGGAATATTAAGTAACAGTCTCGAATGCAAACGCTGCCTTTGACTGAGGACACTCCGGGAAACAATTTTGCACTGCACGTTAGCGTATCTACAATCAAAGCCTGTGTGTGCCTGCGATTTTTTTTATCCGTTCACTTCTTTCTTCCTCTTTTTCTTCAACTGTGTCCCTACTTTCCCCGCCTCCCCACCATCCCCCAAAACACTTTTCTCTGGCCCATAGAGATGGGAACCAAAAGGAAATTGATGCAGTGGCGGGTTTAATATGACATTTGAAAAGTGACTTTTTGATTTTCAATTAACCTTGCACAAAGAGGAAATATTGAAATTCGCCCCTTTGTTCTTGGCTGGATCTGCAGACAGGCTGGTTGGTACCAAGAGCTGAAAGGGTTTGGGGTGGGGCAGTGGGAAGGAAGAGGCAGGAAAGAAAGAGAGCCTGGCACCCACCAAAGCACTCTGTTTCTGTTTGCACAGAATGAGACAAGACTAGCCTGTAGTAATTACTCTCCGAAGAGGCAAACAGGTAGGGGAGAAAATGCTCTTGTCATTTGTTTGACTTAATTGTATGCTTTTATGAGCCTTCTGGCTGGAAGGATTAAAGTTACTTTTAATAACACTTCCTTTCAGAAAGCATTTGATTTGAAGTTTCCCAGCAGGGCCTCCCAGCCAACAGCAGGGCCCCTTCCCCAATCCACGGCCCCCTCCTCCTTTCCCCTCTAGTCAACCGTCTCCCCTTCGCTTCTTTGAAAGCCCCATTGTTCTGTTTTGTAGAAGAAAGGCGAAGCTCACACCACAATAAGATCGTAAAGTTAACTCCAATAAGTCTCCTTTTTCCGGATTTTCTATACAATCTTTCCTAAAGGCGGCGTCCGCCCCCCTCCCGTTCGCAAGAGGAAACCTTGAAAATTACATATGGAAAATAAAGTCGCCCGACGCTGTGGACCTTGTTAGGCTGCGCTTGGAGACCCGCGTGATGACAGCGGCCGGGCTCCGTAAACACACACGGCTCGTTACCGTGGCACGGTCTGGCCTCCCGAGGGACCCTGTCGCCGCGCTTCCTCCCCGCTCTCGTGCCCGTCCTTGCAGTCTGTGTGTCCCCGGCTGTTTGCTCTCGCTCTCCCTCCTTCGCACTGTTTTTGGGTGCGTTTCCACTTGCTGCCTGCCCGGCTTCCAGCGCGGGCCCGGGCGGCGGCGCGCTGGGGGTGCGCGGGGGCTGCGCGGGCCCAACCCCGCTGCACGCGGCTCGGCGGCTGCGGCGGGGCAGGGACCGCGGCGCCCCCGGCGCGCGAGACCCAGCGTCCCCGGCGCCCCGCGCCGCACGCGGAAGACGCTCTATCTCATCCCTAGATGGCAGCAGGATTCTGAAGCTGGCGCAGCCCTCGGCAGCCCTTCTGGTCTGTTTTCCCGAACAGATTGCCAGGGGATACGGCGGCTAAACAGCCCGGCGCCTCCCCGGAGTGCGGGTCAAGCAGAAGAGCAAGCTGGGCAGACGCAGCTGGCGGGGCCTCGGGGGGGTCAGATGCTGCGGCTCCGGACACCGCATCCTCTCTTCGCACACAGATGTGCTAGTGTGTGTGTTAAAAAAAAAAAAAAAAAAAGAAAGAAAGAAAAAAGATCGAAGGGAGTTTGGCCTCTTGGAGACGTGTCTTGCCCAAAGACCAGTGATTCTGGACGGTGACAAAGTCCTCGAGGCCTGGAGTGCACAAAGGACACACACACGCCACAATCGCGCGCCTAAACTCCTGGGGGAAACGCTGTCTTCTTTCCAAGGGACCAGGCCGTCCGGTTCTGCGGGGAAGGCGGCAAGACCTGAACCCTGAGACCTCAGCCCCAGCTCTGTGCGATCCTATATGGTTCGTGAGGAAGCTTCTTTCTGTCCCTGAGCCTCAGTTACCACATCTATAAAATTGGGGTTATTATAGCTTCCAGCTCTGTGTACACACAAAAGATTGTCAGGATTATCGAGAGGAACAAAGAAGGGAAAAATTCACTTTGGCAGGAAGAGTCTCACTGCTGCAGCATTTGGCCCAGAACAGGAATTTTCCTTCAGAGGATACATCCAAATAGCACTACAGTGTTTACTGTGAGCAGCCAGAAATTACTCATTTGAAAACAAAGGGCAGAGGTTGTTTCACAACTTAAAAGCCAGAGACCTTTATCTCTAAACCGCTTTGATTATCTACATCCAGGCCTCATCTTTGACCTTGTCATCACCTGGAAATCCTATATGTCAGAAATCTTTATCACCAGAAAACTGCGCTCCCGCAGCCCAATAGCTGGGTCCCTGAAGGGTCCCAAGATTAAATAACAAAGGCAGAGACTGCTCTGGCGTATGGTATTTTAAAAAACATTACTGTTAACGTGGCATACAACATACTGTGTGAGTCAGGAAATTTTCTCACCAAGCCTGACTCAGAGAGAAAAAAAAATATTCAAAAAAAAAATTAATTCCTCATACAGTACATTCTCTTGTCTGCCAGGAGTTCTGATCCTTTCTAGCACCATGGCAATCTTTGTAACAAGAGCCAGGAGGATCGAGGTTTCTGATACTTCTGTCTTTATCTTGCCCGTGTCTTGCGGTTTTCCTTGTTGTTGTTTTGTTCTTTTCCTGACCTGCAATTCCAGGAAATAAACCAAGGCAAGAAACATCCTGTCCTGCCCCTCCCCCCAGGGATTATGTAATAAGTGTAAAATTTTAACTAGCCATTGACAGTTATCCTTCCTTAAGAAGATCATGCCAGATCACAGGGAAGGAGGCAGAGTAGAAATGTTTCTGTCATTTGCTTTCTCTCCTGTTCTGTTTGAATATTAGACCAATTTAGAATTATTATTAGACCCCTGTAGCATCCCCCGCAGCAATATTATATCAGTAATTCCTAGCAATCTCGTACTACAACATTGACTCATCACATAACCTCAGTCTTACAGCTTTGTAATAGTCCTTCCAATTGGGCCAATTCTCCAATCTCATAAAGTCCTCCACTTCAATGATCCCCTCTATTGTCCTGGAAATTGGCTTCCCACTGCCCCCCATTTGGCTTTTCCCATAAACCTTGGCAGCCTGAACCCCAAGGTTGATTTCTGAATCTTTCATATTAAGATCTTCCACCTTCTCTTCTAAAAGAAATTTTTAAAGGATGACAATAACCAAGAACTTCTGAAGAGATGGGAACAGATCAATACTTCATGCAGTCTGCAATCTCTCCTCCTAGGGCTGGATAACACCATATTGTTGATGAAAATCACTGAGTTTTTCTTATGATTGTCATTAAAATAATTGCATACAATCTTAGATGGAACTTTATGTTGCCTGATATTTTGTTGACATCTGATTATTTATTAATCGCCGATGGTTTTATTTATTTGCCCCTAGTTATTGCTTCCTTTCTCGGGATCTTTAGTCAGTATGGCACAACTTTGCTCTTTTCATAGTTCTCACCACCAAATACCCTCCCTTCCAGGAGATAAACCCCTCACCTGCTTCACACAAGAATCAAAGCTGTTAGGTGGAATGCACCCCATATCCCTGCTCCCCACCTAAATATTTATCTCCCTGTGACCCTCTGTTAACCTCTGCTTTCAAGGGCGAGAGGCCCTTTGTCTGCTGTAAGGCACTTTCACTAGAAATTCTTATTCCTACCTTTGCCCATTTCCCTGGGACCTACATCTGTCAGTTACTATTTTTCTCTTGTCTTTAACCGCCCCCCTAACTCCCACAATTTCCTGTTTTTCCTCTTCACACTCTCTTTCATCAATGCTTAATCGCCTGCTGCACCCTCTACAGCCCAGTAGGGCTAACCACTGGTGCGGCTGCAAATGCACACTGGCCAGAGCTCAGCTGTGGCACCTCTTTGCCTTGATTCCTGCATATCTCTGTGTGGCGGAATGGCTTACCTACACTTTTTCTTTCTGATTCTTGCCCATCATTTAAGGTTCAGGCTCAGAGACACTATCCCATCAAGTAGATTTTCCTTAACATCGAAAACAGGCAAAGTCCTCTTCCTTTATTTTGCCCTAGCAGAAAGCACATACCTTTATCATAGCAGTTACACACTGATTTTTCCCCCATTGTGTGTGAAATTTCTGTTTAACACACAAGGATGTGAGCTCCTCAAGGGGGGAAAAAGTGTCCTGTTCATTTTTATTTTTTTAGTCCCAGATGCTGGCCCAGGCACATAGCATTAAATTTTGTTTTAAATGTTATCAGTCATATTGCATCCTATACCTGTTGCCTTCTAAGGAAAATGTTTGCTCACGTCACCCCTGAAGAACAGAGAATGTTCTGAATTTTAGTCTGTGTGAGCTGATCCCTCTACTCATTTCAGCTCTCTAGACTGTGCTGCTAGTCCACAGGCCAACAAATCTAACTGGTCAGTGGCCTATCGCCTATGAACCTCATAGAGAAAGCTCTTCTAAAACAATCATGATGTGGTCACTGAGTCATTTCAATTGGAAGTGGATGCTGTAGAGAGAAGAAATAAGAGTTGGCAGCAGAAGTGCAAGATTTAAGGTCATGAGATAGCTAGAGGGTAAGAGACAAGAACTAGAATGGTCGCTCAATGATCTGACTTTTGAAACCAGAAGTAGGGAACGTACACTTGATCAGAGGTAAGATAATAACCCATCCCAAGTTCTCACAGAAATTGTTGGTGTGGACTAGAGTTAGGTCTCTTTGTATTAAGCCTGATGCTCTTTCCAGTCCAGCGTATGTGCTTTTCTGCTCCTTGTACATAATCTAATGGTATTGCAAAGACAGACATCAAATGATTTATTAGTTGATGAACTACAAATGCCCAAAGGTAGGTTTTTTTAAGTTGAAGAGTCATTCGTTGAGATTGTAAACTAATGATCACAATTGATTGATGTATAATCTAAGCCAAGCGGTCATTATATCACCACCACCACCACCATCACTATCCTCGTTATCAGCATCAGCATCATCCTGTAAACACACCAGGCATTATTCAAAGAACTTTACAGGTATAAGCTATTTAACTTTCCTAATAATCCCTGAGGTAGTTGAGGCACAGAGGTTAAGTAAATTGATTAGAGCCCAGAGCCCAGAAGTGGATGTATATACATATTGTCGCGTGCACTATCTTATATCATTCTCACAGCAATTTTCAAAAGTAGTTAGTGGACCCTAAGGTTGCTTCCATATGTTGTCTCTTGTAAATAATGCTGCAATACACATAGGACTACTACCCAGCCATGAAAAAGAATAAGATGTTGCCATTTGTGAAGACATGGGTAGACCTATAGGGTATCCTGCTAAGCGGAATAAGTCAGACAGAGAAAGACAATTACCACTTGATTTCACGTATATGTAGAATCTAAGAAGCAAAAGAAACAAACAAACAACAATAAAAAGCAAACAAATACAGAAACAAAAACCCCAGAAACAGACTCATAAATACAGAGGGCAAACTGGTGGTTGCCAGAGGGGAAGGTGGAGGGGTGCATGTGATAGGTAAAGGGGAGTAAAAGGTCCATACTTCCAGTTATAAAATAAATAAGTCATGATGATGAAAAGTATAGCATAAGGAATACAGTCAGTAATATTGTAATGGCATTGTATAGTGGGTATATAGTGACTATATAGAGACATTATGGTGAGCACTGAATAAGGCAGAGTTGTTGAATCACTATGTTGTACACCTGAAACAAATGTAACATTGTATTTTAGCTATACTTCAATTAAAAAAAAAGGTATTTAGCAATTTCTCATTTTCTAGATGAGGAATCTGAGGAATCAGTTGAGTAACGTTTTGTGTTTGCAGCTATAAGACCCCATCCTCTCTGATAGCAAAATCCATGTTTGCTCTTTTGCCCTGAACTATATTATGCTTCTGTATTTCAAAATAAATATTGAGGAACAAGGAAGATGTTACTGAGCCTAAGTCTGTAAGTTATTCATATAGAATGTTTTTGCTCCCACGTAAATAATGTTTTAAGCCTTCCTTAGGTTGCTGATGATGTTGCTGATGATGTTGACAGCAATAATAAATATTAGAGAATAAGTCTATATCTCCAGTCTGAAGTGGGTCTTCAACATCATTTCAAAGAGGGAAATTTGCTTTCTGGATTCTCCTGTAACTCTTTCAGTTGTAGCTCCTCATCCCTTCTTCTAAACTTCCCAAAGTTGTCTGTCCAATTTGTTTTCTTAAGTAATAAAGCTATTATTCCTTTGGCAATATTTCTCCATCAAGTGTCTCTTAAACCTAAAATTAAAAGAGGGCCCCTTGAGAGGAGAGTAAAAGCATGTCACTCTTTCCTATAAGTAGGAGTAAGGATTAAAGGGAACCCCAAAGCAGACCTACTGATCAGAGAAGAATCCCTAGAAAGTCCCTTCTCAGCACCACAATTGTAAGGCAGGAGTCACTAATTGTTCTAAGGGAATATAGTGAGCAACAGCTTCTGTTTTGCTGAGAAGCTTAGCAAATCTGCCTTTCTGTTGGTGGAGGGAAAGGAGTTGGTTAATTTGAGTAATGAGCCAGTGGTCTGGTAATAAAGGACAGGCTGATCCTTTCCTCTACCCAGTGACACAGAAAGTCAACCTGTTCCCCCAAAATAAGTTATTGGAAGGAAAGGGACTCTAAGTTAGTGGCCCAGGCCCAGCACAAAAGACTGAGACTCTTAGTAATGTCCTATTTTTCTAGGGGGACTCCATGGCTGAACATGAAATAATATAGAGAGGAAGGAAGGAAGGAACGAAGGAAGGAAGGAAGGGAAAAGAAAAAGAAAGAAGAAAGAAAGAAAGAAAGAAAGAAAGAAAGAAAGAAAGAAAAGAAAGAAAGGAAGGAAGGAGTGGGGAGAAGGAGAGAGGGAGGAAGAAGAAAGGAGTCAATACAAGGTACTTCTGCAGACTGGGAAGACCTAAACTATAAAAGCATCCTGTGAATGTTAAGAAGGATTTCACTGAATTAAGAGGTCCAGTTTTACAGAGTGATGCCTTGAGACAAAAAAAAAAAAAAAAAAAACAAACAACAACCAAGAACTAATCTATTTCCCTTTGGCTATTTGGAAGAGAGCTGAAATACTTGGTTGGATAAATTCTCATGTCCTTAAGAAATTCCAGAGGGAAAGTGATTGGCAAATATACCTGTCCTTAAAGGGACTGGAAAGGGTAGTTTGATTAAGTAAAAAGAGTAAAAAATCAAAGTGTATACTTGCTCTGAATTTGTAGAACAGGTCTTATTGATCATGCACTGAAATTATGGGGATCTCTCTTTTTTTAAAATATGAAATTTATTGTCAAATTGGTTTCCATATACACACAGTGCTCATCCCAACAGGTGCCCATCACCCACTTTCCCCTCCCTCCCACCCCCCATCAGCCCTCAGTTTATTTTCAGTTTTTAAGAGTCTCTTATGTTTTGGCTCCCTCCCTCTTCAACTTTTTTTTCCTTCCCCTCCCCCATGGTCTTATGGGGATCCCTTGATGACCTAAATATCCTCTGTATCCAGTGGGTGAGTCTCTGTTTTTAGGAACAGAAGTTGTAGGCTGTGGTTCTCAAATCATATCAGAGAGGGGAACAATCCACCTGCTGATTTCCAAAGGCTAACTGCCTATATCAATGACTGCTTTTGAGCCCACCATGACACTTGCATCAGCGGCTCCAAGTGTTTCTCAGTGTTTATCCTCATGGTTATTTTGAAAAAGATTTGTTTTTCTAATTGGAAAAGTTAAATCTTATGAAGGCTGAAAAAAGTGCCCTTAGTTTCATCAGTCACAATTCCTGATCTAGGAATGGTGTTGATCACAGCTGACCCAGAATCTGCTGCTGGACCTATAGATAATCTTCATGTACAATATAATTGTCTTAAAACATTCTTTCTTGGAGCACCTGGGTGGCTCAGTTGTTTGAGCATCCAACATTGACTCGGGTCATGATCTCACAGTTTGTGAGTTTGAGCTCTTCATGGGGCTTGCTGATGTCAGTGAAGAGCCCACTGTGAATCTTCTAGTCCCTTCTCTCTTTGTCCCTCTTCCCACTCACGCTCTCTCTCTCAAAAATAAATAAAACATGTAAAAATTTAAAAGTAAGTAAACAAGTAAAACATTCTTCCTTCATGAAACATACCCCAAATTTGATATTTCATCATTCGTGGAGCATTTCCTCTTCTGACTCCTTTAACAATTATCAGAAATATTCATCTTACTACTTTTTATTTCATATACTACTTTAATTTATTGTTTGATAGCGTACATAGGGAATCTTACATTCTCAACAATATAAGAGTTATTTGGGAAGGATAACTAGTGCAACGTTTGTCAAATTTTGTTCAATGTTTGTCCTTAGGTATGTTTTATGTGGGAAAGGTAAGGAAAGTCTATTGTTCATCTTATGGTTCACTCTGGGGGTATGTTCTATGGGTTTGGGCAAATGTATAATGACATGTATCCATCATTATGGTATCATAAATAGTATTTTTACTAAAGTGAGGATTTTTAATTAAAAATCATGTGTTCTCTATTTATCCATCATCCTCACCCCCCATTAGTCCCTGGCAACCACTGATCTTTTACTGTCTCCACAGTTTGTCTTTTCCAGAATGTCAAATAGGTGGAATCATATAACATATAGCCTTTGATTGGATTCTTCCACTTATTAATATGCATTTACGCAGCTTATGGCTCACTTTCTTTTAGTACCAAATAATATTCCATTGTCTGGATGTACCACAGTTTATTTATGAAGGATTTTTTGGTATCTTCCAAGTTTTGGCAATTTATGAATCTTCTATAACCATTCCTGTGCATGCTTTTGTGTGGACATAGGTTTTCAACTCCTTTGGATAAATACCAAGGAATGAGATTGCTGGATAATGTGATAAGAGTATGTTTAGTTTTGTAGGAAATTGCCAAATTGTCCTCGAAAGTGGCTACACCATTTTGCATTTGCATTCCCACCAGCAATGAATGAAAGTTCCTAAAGCTCCATATTTTCACCAGTGTTTGATGGTATCAGTGTTCCTGCTTTTGGCCATTCTAATAAGTATGTGTGTAGTGTTACCTCCTTGTTGTTTTAATCTGCATTTCCTTGATCATATGTAACATGGAGCATCTTTTTATATGGCTATTTGCCATATGAATATGTTCTTTGGTTAAGTGTTTATTAAGGTCTTTGACCCATTTTTTAAAAAATAAGTTTGTTTTCTTATTGTTGAGTTTTAAGAGTTCTCAGTATATTTTGGATAATAGTCTTATCATATATGTATTTTACAAGTATTTTCTCCCAGTCTGTGACTGGTCTTCTCATTCTGTGAAGATGAGTGAACAACCATATCCAAAATGTATTCATAAATAAATCATTGGCAATCTGGAGAGATGTCTTTTTGTTGGGATATGGAGTTTTACACTTGTTCACTTCTTTTTTTTTAAATTTTTTTTTTAACCTTTATTTTTGAGACAGAGAGAGACAGAGCATGAACAGGGGAGGGTCAGAGAGAGGGAGACACAGAATCTGAAACAGGCTCCAGGCTCTGAGTTGTCAGCACAGAGCCCGATGCAGGGCTCGAACTCACGGACCACGAGATCACGACCTGAGCTGAAGTCGGACGCTCAGCCGACTGAGCCACCCAGGTGCCCCAACACTCGTTCACTTCTGTTCAGTTGTCTTATCGGTATGGTAACTAATCAAGGACTGTTTACCGAAACTGTAGGTAGTTCATAGCTATGAAGATAGTTAGAGGTATCTATTCATTTCAAGTCAACATGTCAGTATTGGCCCCAGGTATAAAAGGCATTTTGTTAGATATTGTGAGGGCTCCAAAGATGAAGCATGGTCACTAACTTCAATAAGAATACATGTCTATAGGGGATATAAGATATGCCTGCAAGACAAAATTTGTCATGTCATGAGACAGTGTCCTTTCTCTTGCTTTCTCACATGTCATTCTCCCTCTTCGCCAAGGATGCTGGATTTCATTTCTTTCTTCAAAAATGCCAAGCGCTCACAAGGAGTTTGAACCTGATGCTCCCCTTCTCCAAAATACTCATTCTACTGATCTAACCCCTCCACTTGCCACATACCTCAGCCCTCCCAAAACCCGCATGCAAATACTTATATACATACCTTAGAGAGTCTCTAATACAAAATTCCACCACCCAAGTACTATTTACCATCCTCATATTATGCTTTTCACCTTCATAAAATTTATAATTATGCATGAATTTGTATATACTTCTTTAATATCTGGCTTCTGTATGATCAAAGAAGAAAGAAAATAAGTTTGTTTTATCTTTTACACTGTGTCTAATAACTGGACCAGATCTCTGTGTATGGTAGATGACATATTTGCTATATGAATGAATATAAAAAATGATGGTTTACTCCTCAGCTAAGTGAAGATGTTTGTATCAAACTGGTTAACATTTGGGCTGAAACTCGAAAGTCGCATAGGAATTTTGTAGGGTGAAGATTGAGCGGATTAACAATATTAATGCACTATCTAGCTAATGACTCAAGTATTTTATGATGTTCTGACTGCCACTTTCAAAAACAGGCACTGATAAATGGGAGTGCACAGAGAGAAAAGCAACCCAGATAGTAAAATGTAAGATGTGTAGATGCTTAACCTAAAGATGAGAAGACATGTGATGGCAGTCCCCATTATTTTACTCATATAGGGGAGAGATTAAAATTAATTTTTAGAGCTCCACAGGGTGTTTACCATAAGAACAATGGGAGACAAAACTGGGCTCAACATGTAAAGACTCCTCTGAATATCATTACACATATATATACATATATATATGTATATACACATATGTATATATGTATGTGTATATATACATATGTATATATATATATGTATATGTGTGTGTGTGTGTGTATATATATATATATATATATATATATATATATAATGTTTCTGAGTCTGGAAGGGTTCATGTGACCTCTGCTAAAAGTTATAGAGGGGAACATTACATGATGCAAATAGGTGATCTGCAACCTCTCACCAAACTCTTACTGGTTCAGCGCAGCAGAAATGATATTTATGCCTTGCTCTGTTTCTCACTTGTGAAGTAGAAATGGTAATCATATTAACAACACTCCTCCTCCTCTTCCTCCTCCTCCTACTACTATCAAGTCTACAAATTGTTGAGAGGACTGAATGAGGAAAAATGTAATAAACTTATATAGTGTTGGGAAAAAGAGAAATAACAATAATAACAAACATTTACTAAGCACTTATTAGGACCAGACACTGTACTACACACATTTTGCTCCATACGTAGTTATTTGTTGAACTGAATGCGTTAAATATTGTTATTGTTTTAATGCTTAATAATATTATTTATTGTTAATAAAATAAACAGTTATTCTTAATTGAAGGAAAATTCTATACCTTAGATCATGATAGATTTATTCTGATGTTTTCTTTCTCCAGTTGCTGTGCTCACTCAGTAGAGAGGCCATCAATGAAGTCTTCCATCACCAAGAGCAGCAGGCTTGAGTCTGAGACAGCATTGAGAAAAGACTATAAACACGCTAGGGTTACACTTTTTGCATACGTCAAGAATTGTATATTGCATTTCACAAATAGAAGTCATTTCATGGAATGGTGATTAAAAACATTAAATAGGCATTGCTAGAACTAGATTCCAGTCACTAATTTGTCATTAACAAGTTCTGCCACCTAACCTCACAGGTTGTTGCTACAGATGGGATATAAGAGTTACTTATTTTTGTCCACTTTATTTCTATTATCTACTTTTGGTTCAATATTCTGTTTCCTGCTTAAAAGATGATTGTCTGATAGAACTGAAAATTTTAAAGTTTAAAGTCATTTTAAATGGGACTCTAAAGAGCTGGCAAATGAATTCTAGGACTGGGGGATTGGTATGGGAACAAATTTATGCAAACGCAGTACATAGATTAGATTGAAGAGAGTCGAGTGCCTTAAGAACAGAAATTATAAGACAAGGGAAGCAATCAATTTTGAGAAAATTCTCTTCCTCATTGGGCAAAAGACAATAGGGTTTCTTACAGATAAGGAGTTCTGTGGCTGTGTGTAATTTTTATCTATTCTCTTGTCCTGTTAGAAACGAAATATAAGCATAGGAGTCCTTCTCTCCCTTACCTTTTAAGCTGGCATCAAATTGTCTTGCTAGGACATATGCTGTGGTAGTGTGCAGGGGCAGGGAGGGGAGGCTCTGGTGCTGGAAGATTTCTGGGGAGTTTTAGCAAAGTTCCAAGAAGGTTCAATCCACAACTCTTCTATCGTGATAGTTCTCTTCCAGCTTGGTTACAGAAGCACCATTACAATAAGAAGTCACTGATGTCAGGAAAATTGATATTTGATACTGATATTTGAATAGAAGTGTATGCAATGAACAAGAAGAAAGAAAAGAGAATTGATTATAGCTGGGTTTCTATTTTGTGTGAGGAACTGCCTAGGAACTTTGTCTTCATAATAATCCTGTGCCGTGAGTATTACCCTATCATTTACAGTAACAGGAAACTGAATTTCAGAGAAGTTAAAACTTTCCCCAAAGACATGCCATTACTGAGAAGCAGAGGTAGAATTTGAGCAAAGACCTGCCCATGCCTACTCTTCCCGCATTTTGTCAAACATAATACTATTTTAATAGTTTTTTTAAGTTTATTTATTTTGACAGAGAGAGAGAGAGAGAGAGAGTCCTGAAGGGGCAGAGAGAGAGGGAGAGAGAATCACAAGTATGCCCTGCACCATCAGCACGGAGCCTGATTTGGGGCTCGAACTCATAAACTGTGAGATCATGATCTGTCCCAAAATCAAGTCAGACGCTTAACCAACTGAGCCACCCAGGTACCCCTTTTTAAATATTTATTAATAGCTACATATAGTTGTTTTAATATAAAGTTCGATTGCTAAAGAAAAAGTCAACTAATCCTAATTTTTTTTTTAATTTTTTAAATGTTTATTTTTGAGAGAGAGAGAGACAGAGTGCAAGTGGGAGAGGGGCAGAGAGCGAGATATGTAATCTGAAGCAGGCTTCAGTCTCTGAGTTGTCAGCACAGAGCCCACTGTGGGGCTCGACAAACCATGAGATCAGGACTTGAGTCAAGGTCAGACGTTTAACTGACTGAGCCACCCAGTGCCCCAATGAATCCTTATTTCTTAATTAAACATAAACTTTAAAAAAAATCAGTGGTTTGGACTATAAAACCTCTACTAAAACATTACCAATAGTCTAGTAGCAGAATTATCTAATCGTCAATTACATTACAAAATAGAAAAAATGGTAAGGACAATTTATATGTTTGGTTTATTTTCACTCCCCTCCCTCCCAACCTGGTTACTTTTATTAGAGGTAGGTTATGGAATTGCTATAGACTCCAAATTCTTACAGCATTAAACCTAAATGACCAGGAGGTAGTCCCAATTTATCAATTTACAAATTAGGAAGGTGACTCTCAAAGAAGCTAATTACCTCGAACAAAGTAACACCTATTGTTATAGACTCAGCATAAGAACTCTGAAGGGCATTTATTCACCAAATATTTACTCAGAACCAACCATGTGACGGACATTTTTCTACATACTGGGCATACAGTAGTGAACAATGAGGGTGATGACCCTGTTCAACTAGAAATTATGATTTGCTGGTAGGTGCAGAGAATTAAAATGAAGAGGTCCTAAATTTTAAGAAAGAACCAACCACATAAAAATTAGAGGATCACACATTCCCAGTAGATAAAATCTCAAGTATAATGAGCCTTAAGGTGAGAACAATACTGGCATGTCCCAGAAGCTGAAAGAATGTGCTGTAGCTAGAGTGTGTTGGCCTGGGGGAAAGGGCAGTAAAATAGGATCCAACGTAGACTGCGGCCAGATCATGTGGGTCTTCATAGGCAAGAGTCAGAAATGTACACTTTGTTCTATATGCATCAAGACATTGTTAAGATTTTAAGCAGGGAAAGCATGGCCTTATTTGCAGTATTTACACACTACCTGGTCTACTATGAGGGAGAATGGACCAGGAGGGAGCGGGACCAAGAAGAGGGAGGCTCTGAAGTACCTAGCATACAGATGACAATGAATCAGTAGATGAGGTTGGCAGTAAAAAAAAAAAAAAAAAAAAAAGGATAAAAAGAAGGAGACAGATCTCGGATGTGAATTAATGACAGAGTCAGCAGTTCCTGCTTGTGAATTTTCTGTCAAGAGAGAAGGAAAGAGAAGAGTCAAGGATGTCTTGTTTGTTTTGTTTTGTGTTGTGTTGTGTTCTGGATTGAGCAATAGGGTCGGTTGGTTGGTGGAGTAGTCCGCTAGCAGAGATGAGACAACACTGAGGAAAGAAGAGATTGAGGGTGAGGGATGGGAAGGTATTGAAGAGCTCTGTTTTGAACATGGTACATTTGAGATGCATATTAGAAATCCCTAAGAGATATTCTCCTGGAGATGGGGAAGAGGTCAAGGCTAGAGATACAGTTTGGGAGTCATTATCATATAGATGAATTTGAGGCCATGGGAGTAGATGAGATTACCTATGGAGAGGAGATAAAGGATCCCAAGAATGAACCCTAGGGCATTTAAAAATTTTAAGAGCAATATTTTCCCTTAAATAAATGTCTTTCTATTTAACTAGCAGATTTAATTTCAGAAGTTTTCTATTTAAGGGTAGTTAAACCAAAGCAAAGCAACCATTATTTCTTCCTTGAAATCTTCTCTAATCCCCATGCCCCAAAAGCCATATATAAAGTTATAAGTAAGTTTAATAGAGGAAATATAAAAATACACACAATTATACAATTTGTTTAAGAGGGGCTTCTTGATTATTGCTTTGTACTCGATGGCATTTCTATCAATTTTTGGACATCACCTGTCATTCAGCCTTTCCTAATAATAGATTGTAATTGTGCATGTTATTATATCTTTCTAAACTCAGAAGGAAGCATTATGTTCTATGAACTGTCCCCCCATGAGTTTAAACCCTGTCAAAAGTACAACTAGGGAGTACCTTTGTCACTGAGCAATTGCAGCTCAGTATTACTAAAATCTTCTTTAAGCTGCTCATTGAAGAGTACGATGCTGCCATTTCCATCCCAAGTAACTCCCAGTTCTGAAGCACAGTGTTATTATACTGTATCAATTCCAAGGCCTGCCAGCTGCAGGTTTGAAATAGCTGCACTCAGTGAAACCCAACTTTTAAATCCCAGGAAAGGGAGTTCAACCCTTTATTGTCCTAAAATAGACCAATGTGATATGGCTCAGTAAGGGGTCTTTCGGATGGCGCCTTCAAAATTACCATCCTCAGTGTTCTATGCGGGAAATAAAAGTGCTGGACAGCTTTCCTCGAGCAGGCTTTTGGCCTCAGGCTCTTGAACAAAATCTTTTCGGTTTCTTCTTGTCTGTATTCATCATGATCCATGATTGCTTATCACCTTTGCCTGGAGAAGGGAAGACGTCTTTTATGAAGGTGCATGTCTGTTTTATGTGCCTGGCTGTACTGAGTGGTTGAATAGTGGATGTGGTTTATGATTAGTGATAATGGGATTGGTTGCTAATTTTTAAATACCTAAAAATGCTGCGTAAAATATAACATTGTCATGACTGCATGGGAGAGATGGTAGAAAATTGAACTGCATGAATTTCTAGCCTGATTTGTGTCCCAAAGGACACTCCTCGACGTCCACACCCACCCCTGCACCCTTTTCTGAGTGTTTTCACAAACACGTACACTTGACTTACTTTTGCCTTTCTGGCTGTTCATACCCAGTGCCTCATTCTGACTCCAACAGGAATTACTCAAATCACCTTACTGGATTCTAAATCTGGTTACTGGTGAAAGGAGTAAACTTTCTTGCATCCTCAGAGCTGCCTTCCAGATCTGTTTCCTCTTCTGCCTTCCATGGCCTCCTTGTATGATCTTCCCTTCCTATATTCCCAACCTGCTTTCAGGTCTCACATTTATTATCCGAAGACATTCTTACCACAGCCTAGCTCCCCTGGTCTCAGAATCCCCCGAGGGCCTTTCCTCTGTGACACCCACTTGCTTCATCTTTAGGTTCCTTATTATCCCTGGATTTTCTCATTCAACTGAGTTTCATGATTCTCCTCTCTCCTGAACCTTCATAGTTTTATGTCTGGCTCCAGAAAGTCAAAGTCCTACCAAGAAGAGAATAATTCTCTTGGTGTCCTTTAGAACACTCATCTCAATTTGCTTTGAATGAAAATGAGGTCTATGATAATATTTTTCTTAAGCACAAACACAAATGCCATTCCTGATTTTCTATTATACTTAGTAAAATAATTATCTAAATGGATGTTTCTCATTTTACTAGTCTTAGCATTTTCATACTTTTTAATATGATTTAGGTTTTCCTTTGAGGATTAACTGGCTTAAAACAAGAAAAGTATTGAGCATCTCATTTTTTTTTCTTTTTACATCCTTGTCTCATTGACCTTTCCAAAGTGGAGGTGATGACCTGTAATATTTCTTCCAGACTGACCTCCCACTTCCTGTGCCAGTTTTCAACTCTTTACAAGTAAAGAAGTTAATAAAGAAAAGAGAGAACTTTGATTCTGCCAACTCTTAAGCAATTTAAGCTGTGACTTTACTAACCTTAAAGTAAATGAAGCCGGATCCAGTAGCTGCACGTTCAAATGCTGTTACAGGATAATTTAGTCCAATTGAATATTACCGTAATGGGGGGAAATGAATTCTGTGCACATTGAAGTTTCTGCTTCTCCAGGAGAATTAAACTGCTGAATGCCCATGTACCCCACTGAAAGTATCTCAAATACACCTTAGCATGCTGTGTGAATGTGAAGGTCAAGTCTGTTGACCTCGCTTCCCAGAGTAGATCTTCAAACTAGAACCACCCACTTTCCCTTGTTCTTAAAGCTCAAGTGTTTTCTGTATAGTTTTGAAAAACTAGTTTAATTTCACAAATGGATTATGTTAGACTACATAAAATTATTTTCAACATGTAGCTTTATGGCTCCCAAGATCCTATGGAATCTTATACCAATTGACTGGCATACAACTGAGACCACACATATGCTAACTTGCTCAGCCACTGAGAATCTATTATAAATATTTTTCAACTTTCTTTCTATGTAACGAATACTGAGTTTTATAGTTTTATGGAGATATCTTGTTTCCAAAAAAATACACGAAAGAAAGATCTGGGAGAAAAAATATTGAATGCTTATCTATGGTCAAGTAAATAGATACATATCGTTTAGTCTTCCCCAAGCCACCCTGGAAGAAGCTACAGATAGCACATAGAACAGAAAAAAAAAAAACTTAAAACATGGCTACAGCCACTATGGCTCCGGAAGGTGCAGACCACAGAAAGTGAATGAAAAGGAAAATTTTATACTCATGTGGTAGAGAGAAGCCAAAGTAGGGAAGTAGGGGTGGAGGGAGGATAGGACTTGAAACAGTTAAGTCCAGAAGAATAATAAAACTGAAAAATTTAAGAAAAGATCTGGTAAATATAAAGGAAGATACAGAACACATTTCAAAGACACAGAATAATATTTAATGTAAGACCAAATATCGTTATTATGTGCAAAGTCACATGACTATTTTGCACAGTTTCAGCAAAGAGAAAGAGGAGAAATTCTGGGTACATCATCTAAATTGGCATATCAAATAATTGTGTAACCCAGCAAAAGAAGTTCACCCAAAGACATCTGTTTCTAAATGCAGCAACTACTTGTGAACAACATCCTATATTTGGCCCTTAACCCATTTTCATGGTGAAAGGCTAAATCATTAGCACATGTTCAAAAGACAACCCAGCAGATACTGACCAAGACCTGTTGATGGGCAACATCCTTATAACAATTTCCCCTTGATGGTACAGAATATGTCAACTAAATTCAAGCATCTGTGTGAGACACAGTGTGGCACTAAAACCTTTCTACCTTAGGGTACTCACCCCTATTGCTTCCCAAATCTTAGGGATTATGCCTAATTTTATGCTGACTGTTGCATAGACAGAGTACATTCCATCCATCCGTGTACCCATCACCCATATGTACACATGTTGTTTTTACTGAACAATCATTTATTGAACACTCTTTCTTTGCCCCAAATGGTGCTAGGTGCATAGCAACATATCAAGGAAGTATTCAAAATTGCCCTTCACCTCATAGAACTCATCATCATTTTATAAAAATCACATCAAATTCTCATTTTCATTGTTTTTTATTCTATTTTTTACCACCTGATTATGATTAATTTTTCTGGGCATAATTTGCTTGCTCTAAGAGTTCCTTTGTTTTTAGTCCATTGACTTGCCATCTTGCTTACTTTCCACCATAATTTAAGATTGCCTAATCTCTCATTTTTTTTTTGTCTAGAATCGCCACTTTGCACGCATAATTTTAGCAACAAAAATCTCTCCTTACAGCCTTCACTTCCTGCATTTTTTGAGTCTCTCCACTCTCTGCAAAAATATATATCCCAATTTCATTTATAGTTAGATGCTTACAATTAAAATGCCACTGTCCTTGTAAAGTTGCTTTAGTGATATCATTCTCTGCCAAAACTATGGTAGCTGTAAATGAGATTCGAGACTCATTTTCTTCATAGACCAAACACAACTTAAATTTATGTGCACAATTGGTGGCCAGTTTTCTTACTTCTACAAATGAAATGTAGTCAAGTGTCCAGGGACACATGTCTGTCCATACAGGGAGGATTTGCTGTCCTTATGGCCCTTTTAGTCTTCTAGAATATTCTATTGGCTCTCTTGATATCCTTATCACAATCATCATCATTGCCATGAGACACAGATATTCTGAGTCGAACTGAAAAATTCAATTTGTCCAGGCACAAAGCCACTATGCCTGTGACTATGTCACCTTTTGTATTAGCCAGGAAAGAGAATAAGGAAGAGAAAATGTGTGAGTTGAAAAGCAACACTAAATGGAGTGCTTATTTAAACATATTCTAAAATATGTTTGTCTACTTGACCTAACTACTGACTTAAACGCAATAAGAAGGCATTTTAACACCATTAGTATCTGGATTTCTGCCAGAGAAAGCTCCTTGCTTTATATCCCCTTAGGCTATACTGATGAAACTACCTAAAAATGGGGTTTAATAGCACTTAATTCATTTTAAATACTGAAGCAACCAGTAAAGTGTATCAGATGATGAAAAAAATAAGACTCTCGAGGTTAAAGTATTCCAGCTGGGACATCCTTGTTTATATATACAATATGTCGTATTCTCTCTTGGAGTTGTGGTGAGGACTTTGACCAGGCAGCGGTTTCTGGCTGACTTTGCTTCGCGTCAACAGCAGTGATGTTGCTGCTTCCACTGGTGTGTTTTCTCAGATATCACTATCTAGTTATGACTGTAGATATGACTGATGTTGGCAGTCTTGGTGGTGAATGGGGTAGCAGCATTCTAAAATTCTTTCCACACAATAAAATTAAAAAGTACAGATTTCAGATGCAAACTGCTCAGGGACAAGATACTAAGTGCTTCTAAGTGTTTTGTTGAGAGCCAGTGTTTAAGTAAACATTACAAATTATGGTTGTCTAGTAAATAACGTGGACTGAAGCCCTTGAGAAATTTATTATTCATAAAATACATCATTTTGTCAGCTGGATCATGTAGCTTTTTTCTCATAGAAATTGATAGAGGTTTCAGTTTGATCACCAGCAAAGAACAGTAAGTGCTTTTCAAAGACCCCGACAAGGGACAAGGGCAGGGCTTAAGAATCTCCCCAGCTGTGGGGCGCCTGGGTGGCTCAGTTAAGGGGCCGACTTTGGCTCAGGTCATGATCTCGCGGTCTGTGAGTTCGAGGCCCGTGTCGGGCTCTGTGCTGACAGCTCAGAGCCTGGAGCCTGTTTCAGATTCTGTGTCTCCCTCTCTCTGACCCTCCCCTGTTCATGCTCTGCCTCTCCCTGTCTCAAAAATAAATAAAACGTTAAAAAAAATTAAAAAAAAAAGAATCTCCCCAGCTGAACCTCCATCCGAAAAGGCAGTCCAAAGAGGCAGCCCAGTGCTTTGACAGTGGTTTTTGGTGTTCGGCCAGCTCATCTGCTGCATCCTCAGAAGGGTATGTGGCCTATCACATACCTCTTTTACTGTGTTTTCCCTCAGTAGCCTAATAAGAATTGTTCCACGGGGATCAAAGATTAGTCATGTAGGTAGAACTTGATTTGAATGTGTTTCTTCCCTTTCAAGCCCTGTGTGTATGCATGCATATGTTTATGTGTGTAGTTAAGTGAAATAAAATTAACGATAAGTTAATTTTCAACACAGGAGAAATTAGCCGTCAAATCCATTTTTTCATTTCTTGCCCTGTTTCTGTTTGTGCTTTGGTTCTAGCACGTGAGAGTGTTTGGCTTCCATTCATGAATTTGTTCATTCATGCAGTGAATATTCCTTACGTTCCAACTATGAGCCATGACTGTTCTGGGCCCTGGTAAACCGGCAGGCAGGAAAGTAAGTCTATGATTACAATTCAATAATATACATACTGTCGTAGAAATAAGAAGGAACTGGAAACAATTAAAGAACACTTGCCTCAGCCTTTCAGATCAGAGAGATCTTCCTGGAGGAGGCAACCCCTTAGATAAGTCTTAAAGTAGGAAATATATAAATAAAGGGAGAGGGATCAACAGAAGGAAGAGTGTGTTTAAAGTCAAGGAACAGAGAGAGAGGTAGTGCTAGGGAGTTGCACTTTGTTGGGCCTTCCTGGAGCTCAGTAGTTGCATGGGGATGAAACAGAAAATGGGATATTAGAAAAGGTGGAAGATGCTGGCTTTGGTGTGTGGAATAGACTTATCTGTGGCAGAAGAAACTGAAAAGCACTTTCTAGTTCCCTTTGTGGAGACAGGGAAATCAGTTTTAAGTTTTCTCATGTGTAAAACGACGTATTCAGAGTTTACAATCACCAAGGCCTTTTGCAGTTTTAAGATTCTGTGATTCTATGAATTTTTGGTACCCTGCAAGAAAACATGAAAGTATTCATGGACACATGAATCAACATTCTCTTCTGAAGGAGAAAACAATTCCATTATCCAAGATTTATGTTTGGAAAATCGCTATAGTATTAGACATATTTCACGCACAATCACATCATTTAACTATTAAAATGGTATCTATTGTTGGGATAAGTAGAAACAAAACAATAATTACAAATATTTATTGTTGTTTTTATTTCCATTCTTGAGGAAAATGTGAGATCTCTCAACTTGTGCTTAAAATTTCTTAGCAAATTAGGATGTTTATTGAATAACTAGTTTCCTAAAATGAAAGGCAAGATATTTTAGTAGAAATATAATGGTGACAGTTCAAGCACATATTCATCATTACTATTTTTTGTCTATGTAAAAACTAGGTCAATAAGATTTAACTTTGGAAGTCTTTATATGAAAAGGCAAACAATAATTGATCAGTTTGCTCATTTTTCTGTTCTGCAATAGAAATTTCACGTGTACTGTTTTCAGCTTCATCATTGTTAGTAATTTCTATCTTCTCATCAACCAAAGTGTGAGTTGACTTACATCTAGTTATGTATAGATGAAAGACACATGCATCTAAACATATACTTTGTTTTGTGTTGCCAGAAATCCATAATTATTGTAAAAATCTAAAATGATTGCATAAGTAATTTTGTCTCAAAGCGCTTTTCCTAAAACCTTTAAGAAAAATGGAATCAAGTGGTTCAATTATTTCAATATTTACAAAAAAGAAGAGACACAGGCAGTCTGAGTTATTATTCAGAATCACATGGCAAGCACGTGATGAGATGAGAATAAAATATGGTAGTTTAGAATGCCACATTACACTGCCATTGAGACTCACCATTCCTATCGAACCCATTAGTATATTGGTTTTCAAGTACAGTATTCTAATATTATGGCAGATAGGAGAAATTTTCAGAAAACCAATCTCTTCAGTTACAATCAAAATAAGCAATCTCATTTATTCAACATATATTTGTAGTGTGACTAAGGTTTGCCAGGCATGGAATTAAGCATTGAAGTTACAAGAGCAAAAGTAAGTCAATCCTTGTTCCTACGGAATTCATAGTCCCAGGAGAAATCCACCCTGTAAATCAGCAATGACAAGCATTGTAATAAATGAAAATAGAAAATAAGCTTGAGGTACTTTGGAAGGGTCCCTTAGAGGGTTTACAACCCAATATGTGGAGGCTTTCAAGAGTCCCCTGTGGGAGTGATTTCCAAATTGAGATCTATGGAAGAAGGTGAAGTTAGAGAATTTTGGCAGTCTGAAAAGTATCAGCATTTACAGGTTATGTGGAGGAAGGGCAGTGCAAAGATGCCTGAGCAGAAGCATCCACAGGGGTGATGGAAGATCCAGGAAGCATGACTTTATGGAAGCCAAGGGCATAGAGAATTTCTAGAGGGTGATGGTTGTCAAAGTCGATAACTGCAGAGAGGTTAGGGAAGAAAATGATCAGAAAGCAGATGATGGATTTAACATCAATGCCGTAGTGTCCTTGGCAAGGATTAGTTCATGAAATGATAGGAGTAGAGTTCAAAGGGCAGTGGGCCAAAGAGGGGCTTTGAACCTTTG
Organism: Felis catus; assembly: GCF_018350175.1. NCBI lineage: Eukaryota > Metazoa > Chordata > Mammalia > Carnivora > Felidae > Felis > Felis catus. The sequence continues at coordinate 60,608,845 of NC_058379.1, read as the reverse complement.
AATGAAGAAAGCTGACAAATCTTTTTAAAAGTAGGGTTATATAGATGAAATATATAGTACAGTGTAGACACAGAAGGGTTTGTAGGAGTCTTTTGTTCATTTTTAATGGTAGGTCATGTTTAAATATCAATAAAAAGTACTTGGGGTCAGGTGCCAAGTAGAAAACAATTTAAGAGAAGGCATATTGGACTAAAAGAAGGTTGAGAGTATAGGATCCAATGCATACAATGAGGGGTTAGTTCTAGATGGGGAAGGGGGACTCTTTCAAAAGGAAGGATGAAGTAATAGAAGTCTATCTTGTAGATAAGCACTGGGAGTTGATGGTGTCCCTACTTAATATCTTCTATTTTCTCTGTGATGTAGCATATGGAGCCAAGGCTGGCGTGGAAGGGACAGGATGTTTCCGCAGAGATCTTTTGAAACAATGCTGGAAATAGCACCATTATCTAGCAGCAAAAAAGCCTTAGTTGTGGCTGAATTTATATTCATATAATATTGAGTAATTTTTCAACACTATTTAGAAATGAGCTAGAGGAGAAGGAGGACTCTTGGATAGAGAGCAGTGTTTGTATGTTGGACAACAGAGGCCAGACTGAATGATAAGGAACAAGAAAACAGGACAGGGATGATAGAGAGCAAAAATCTAACCAGGTGAGCATGCCAGAGTATCAGCAAGATTGGGATTTAGATACATTTATGATAATAACCAAGGAAGAATGCTGAAAAACAATACTTTGAGATGGGATAGAATTTCATATTTCAGAAGTGCAGCAGTTTAGTTAGTTTGTTTTGGTTTTATTGACAAAGTCTATATTCTGGCTTTGGGAGTATATAGATGAAATGAATACAGTCATTCACAGAGATGAAAATGTTAAGGAACTGAAGAATCAGTGAGTTGAATGAGTGCCAATTGGGTGATGGCAAAGTTCTATCTTTCCCCGAGTTCTAATAATGAATTTGGAGGCTGGCAAAAAACGCTAAATGTTAAGGCTTATAATACCTTACCTCTACACAACATTGCTCTCCACGCTATCCATGGCCACTATTTAGTCATGCCCCCACACAGTTTACTGTAGGACAGGACATCCACAGCCCACGGAGAAAAGTTTGGAGAGGCAGGCATGCAATGGGATGGGGAAAGGGGCATGAATCAGCTGAGAAAATACAGCCCAGTTTGGAATAAAAATCCAGGAGAGGAAAGGGGACTGGGGGGATTTATATTTGGGGCTGGGAAGCATTGTAGGTAAGATTAACTAGCCAAATTTTCCTAAAATTAACAACCCCTGCAATGTCCTAGTGGATGGAGAAAAGGTCAAGGGTAAGAGGCAGGGTTGGAAATGCATCATTTCTGGGGAAAGTACCTTAATGTGGCTTAGGAGAGAATCCTACTCTAATAGGAAAAGCAGACTGCAGGACTATTTAGTTTCCAGGACACCAACCACTTATGCATTCTCTCTGTCTTTTATCTCATTTCTTCTTTTTTGGCATCCTGCCTCCCTTTCCCTTTCACTTTGCTCTTGCCCCTTCTTTGTTCTGTTTTCTCCACCCTCTTTTCTGTTTCCTATCTCTTCCCCCATCATACAAAACTAAAATTCAATAAAGTGCAGGAATATAAAGCTGTGGCTAAGGACTCTCTGCTGAGACTTTCTTTGCCTTGCTATGGGCACTGTCTAGAAGGAGCCACAATGTTCTGTGTCATACCCATGATTAACCAGTGGTTCCAACTCAGCCCAAGGCCAGCTGGCTCTGCTTCCAGAAGCAGGCCTTCGCACACATGGTACCCTTCATTCTTCTTGCCCATGACCTTTCAACAAAGTGTAATTCTGCAAAGCTGATCCTTGTACTTTATTGCTCGACCTGCAAGTCACACGAAGACACATATGGATGTGCTCCTGTGTTTATCTGTGCCATCTGCCCTCCTCCAGTCTCTGCCACTCAGCCTTTGCTCCTTGACTGCTTGTATGTCCCATTGGAATGGCACACATTCACTTCCTTCATAATGAAAGAAAACTCATTCCATATATGATTGTCAAATTCTGAAGGCCTTGGCCAGCCAGAGGTTACCATCAATTGTTGAGCAGTGACTCATTTCATTGTGGGATATTACCTTTTCCTTATTTCAAATAATGTGGCAGCTGGAAGCAATTGGCAGGAGGACTCTTCTTTCCTCCTTGTGGGAGAGATTCAAAAAAATAAAAAAATAAAAAAGGAAAGGGAGAGAGAGATACCTTCATGAATCATGAATCATGCAAGTTGTCTCCTACCATGCCAAGGAAATTATCTTCTCTACACTACCTATCAATACCATTGACCTTTGTCATAAAAAGCAGGTCGCTTATATCTATATCCCATTAAAAGGCATCATCCTACAATCACTTCTTCAGTACTATTAAAGTCGTGTCAAAAAGAATCATTGACTTATTGTCAAACACATCCAACCTTCCACATTAATGTACCTAGAGACACCTCACTAATCAACAGGCAAACAATGCCAGACACCAAGGGAAACCCAGGGAAGCCAGTGGGTGTGTGTATTGGGGTGGGGGGGTATCTCTAATTTCATCCTTCCTAGCTGATCTGTGCATGTTCTGTGTCCTGTACATTGGCATGGTTGATGACATGTCGTTTAGTACATCTGTCCTTATATATTTAGAATGAATACTATGTTTTTGCTCTTTCTCTCTGGAACATATCAGTGGCAGAAATTCCATAGTATTTCAGAGGATGTTAGCGAGTCTTCAGGACCCATCTGACCCTAACGTGGCAGTGGGTATTAAAGGGGAGTCAAAAACCACTTACTGAATATATATTTTGGTGGAATTAACAGAAAAATAGAGTTATCAGCTTACTAAATGACAGAAATATCATGTGTTATGTCATTCCAGGAAATAAAACAATAGTTTCACTTGGTTTGGCCAGGTAAGGCTTCCTGCAAAAGGTGCATTTGGGTGGGGACTTTAATATGGTGGAATTTGAATATCTGGATATGAGTAGAGAGATTTCTGGGCAAGAAACCATTGGGAAAATAAATAATTCTGGACATAAGAATATGCAAGGAAGTGAGGGAAATTATGAAGAGTGTCTTGTCTCAAGTTGAGTGCATATTGGTGATAAGAATACAAGTGGGGACCGTTTCCAAGATAACTGAGCTCCAGACAAATATCTTTTGATTTTCTCCAAAATTCCAAGAGTACTTGTTCAAGGTTTTTGAGCCTGTATAATGAAATACATAATGAAAGGAGAGGGGTGGTTTAGGATTATTCCTCAGGTAAGCCAGGTCCATCAGAGGTAAATGAGATTACTGCAGAATTGACAGAGGAGATGAGCACCTGGATTTTACTTGGAGTGGGATGGATTTGAAGGAACTTAGAAAGGATTAATTCACTGAGCTTGTAGAATTAAGACACTATGTACAATTTAGACCCAGGATTTTATTCATTATCCTTTCTCTCCCTTCCTTCCTTCTTTCCTACCTTCTTAATTTTGATTCTTAATTTTAAAGGATATGTTTTGACATAACTATGGAGAAGCTATCTATATGCACCCAGTGCATGTGGCTGAAACTCACCCTCCCACCCAATATGAAAGCATGCTGGTGTGATCTGGCAGCAGAGAGGCAGAATGGAAAGGACAGACAACCCTGGGTCAGAGACACTTCTTCAGAAGCGCTGCCTCCACTACTGTGGTATTGTGACTTTATACAAGACAGTCGATAGTCCCCTGCCTTTCTAATTCTCATCATTTTATATAGTCATTGTATCTAATCCTCATGTCAACCCTTCATAGTTCTCTCATCCTCAGAGTAACCCTTCACAATCATCCTCATGTGATGACTGTGTATGATCATCACAATCCAACTTCACATTCTCAAGTCCCAGGCTTACATAGAATTATTCAACTGCATTGACTACTTACCATTTTGAAATCTTTTTTTAATTTTAATTTCTACATGGCACACTCATGACTTTTATCTTAACTCAATGGCCACATAATTTCAGTGTACTTCGATGGCTTTTCCCACTCTGGTTGCAAACACTAAATGGTAGATGGTATGCAGTTTAAGGCCTAAGGTCTCTTTTTTGTTGTCTATACTTTTCCCCTAAGTATTTGTAACCAGTTCCATTTGTATGCTTACAATTTCCAAATGTATATCTCTATTTTTCACATTTATTCAGGACATAGGATGCCTCCAGGACATGCCTTTTTATGCTGGGTTAAGTTGAACTCTTGACTCACTCTCTAAATTCTGCTTCCAAGAGTCTCTTTGGGAGACTACCATCTACTCACCATCTCCAGCCAACAAACTGAAGGAAAATTTTACTTTCTTTCTTTCCCTTACCTCTTACAGCTAATCAGTCAACAAGTAGACACAAAAGTAAGACACTTCCTTAATCTACCTTATTTCTTCTATTTCCATTGCTATCATCCTGATTTTATCCACCATCATTTCTTATCTGGATAACTCCAGTGGACTTTAATTGGCTTCTTTGCTTCTTCTTTACCATTCTCCATTCTTCACCCTATATCTAGAACAGTTGCAGAGAATGTAAAGTAGTTCTCTGCTTAAATTCTATAATGGCCTCACTTAACGCTGAGAGTAAAATCTGATTCCTTACCCTGGATTTCATGACATGATTTACTCTCTTACTTCCCTCAACTCACTGTGTTTAAGATACAAAGGCCTTCTTTCCATTTCTTTGACATACCAATCTCTCTTCTCTCTCAAGGCCTTTGAAATAACCCCTTCCTCTGCCTGGAATGTTCTTCCAATAGATCTTCAATGAGTGGTTTCTCCACTTACCTATAGCCTCATTAGAGGCAGAAAAACCTTCCATTACTACACAATTTAAAATTGCTGCTAATTAATAGCTAATTAACAGCTATTGACTTGCTATTCAATGCATGGGGCAAAGACCAGCAGCCCTGGCATTACCTGGAAGCTTGTTAAAATTCAGAGTCTCGGGGCACCTGGGTGCCTCACTTAGCTAAGCATCCCACTCTTGATCTCAGCTCAGGTCATGATCTCACAGTTCGTGAGACTGAGCTCCACATCGAGCTCTGCACTGACAATTTGTAGAGCCTGCTTGAGATTCTCTCTCTCTGTCGCCCCCCGCCCCCACTCTGCTTGTATGCATTCTCTCTCTCTCTCCCTCCCCTCTCTCTCTCTGTCTCTCTCAAAATAAATAAATAAACTTTAAAAAAGGGAGATGTTTCAAAAAAATAATAAATAAATAAAAAGGGGGATGTTTCAAAAAAGAAAGGAAGGGAGACAAAACAAAAGAAAGAAAGAGAAAGAAAATACAGAGTCTTGAGCTCTACCCAAGACTACTAAATCAGTGCATTGTAAGAAGATCCCTGGTTGATTTGAATGCACATTAATGTTTGAGATCCACTAACCTAGCACATCACTCTCTTTTAATTTTTTTCTTTAGCACTTACATTTCCTGATTTTCTCTTGTGTATGAATGTTTATTTGTATGAGTGGTACTCCTCATTAGCTATACTAAAAATAAACTCCATGAGAGAACATGGGTCTTGTCGGCACTGTTCACCTCAAACATGTCCCAAAACGAGCAGTGCCTGATACTCATATGGCATGTTGAATGAATAAATGAGGTATCCACATTTGCCTGAGGCCATACTCATAAGGAGGGAAAAACTTGAGACCCAAACTCTTCCAACCACTTCCAGACTCACAGTTCATGAAATAAATTATGCAGGTCTTTGTCTCTTTGGGAAGGTTGAGGGAAGTTCACAGTCCAAGGGGTCATCTGCTTTCAAACTACATTGAGATTGAAGGGAATATCAGGCCCCTTTCAGCACCCTTGTTTTAGAACAGCGGCAACATTAGGGTTTCTGAGCACTGTCCCCAAAGTTCCCCTGAGTAAGTCTGGCCTTTCAGGGGCCACAGCTGAAGCTGAATTCACCCCACTGAGCTGTTTACATGTAAAGAGTGAATGACAGCATGAGAATCAACAGGCTTGAATGAGGGCTACAGGTTGTGAGGTACCCAGGAGAGAGGTAAGGACCAGATAGAAGAGAATGTCTGGGAAACTGAGTGGTAGGAAAAATCAATTCCCCAAAGAGATATGTCGTTTTATGGGGGAGAGAGAAGGCCCAGTGTATCTTTATTTCCTCATAATCATTTTATTTCTATACTATCATATCACATTTTAGCTTATCAACCCATTCATGACAATAAGATCATCTAAAGGGTTAACATGGAACACATGATATATTTTTATTTTCCCAAACAATGACTTTAATTCTGCAGCCAGTGCTAAAATGTACATATTTTCATTTTCTCCATTTCTTGTTTTCTCTTGCACCATTACCTCCCCTAGTTTTTCACATGGAACTCTTCATTTCCATACAACCTATATCTTTACAACAGGAAAGAGCTAAGTAGCACTATTTACAGAGTTAAAGTCAGAATTTTGAAATCTAACTCAGATATTCTGGAGCTCTTCTTTTTAATAAAATAAGCAAAGTTATTCTGAGGTATAAATAAGCATAGTACAACAAATGTGAAAGATGAGTTCTGAAGTGGAAAAGATAAAAACAGATTGTCATAATTTGGAGAAAAAGAAAGGTAGGAAGGAAGGGAGGGATGGAGGGAGGGAATAAAGGAGAGAAAAAAGTTATGACAGCCAAAAAGGAAAGTGACATTTATCTCGAGTCCTTGCTCTGACTCACCATTAGCAGTCCTGCCATTCTCTCCTAGCCAGGATCTTGTTTCAAATTTTCAGAGGCCAGCAGGCTCCATCTTAGTTAGAGTTATTGAGAGATTCGATCATGGCCATCGAAATCTTCCAGAGTGAAAAACATATGTCCTTTTGAGTGTGTGTACATCCTCATAATATATTTAATCTCTTTATATTAGTATTTTGAAAATATATAAAATGGCTTCTCTAATGAGTTAAAGCTGTATTTATTTATTTATTGATTTATTTATTTTAGAGAGAGCGAGTGCACACGCATGTGCATGTGTGAGCAGGGAAGAGGGACAGAGGGAGAGAAAGAGAATCTGAAGCAGGCATCACCCTTAGCACGGAGCCTGACACAGGGCTCGATCAGAATCATGAAATCGAGAGTCACTCAACTGACAGAGCCACCCACGTGACCCATTAAAGCCATTTTTAAGAAAACTAAAATATCAAAACAAACACAGATAAAAAACTAAACAGATAGACACACATATGCAAATCAACCCATTTTTAAAAAAAAAAATATGATTCCACACGGTCTTTATGCTTTGATGTCCTTACAACAAATTATTTTTTTCTTACAACAAATTTAGTTAACTTCACACCTTCAGTGTTCTTTTTCCAGAAGTTTAACTCCTTTGGTCATATGGAATGATCACCACACATACTTTTGGTCTGGGTTGATATACCTATTTGAAAAACAACCAACACAGACATCTGCAGGTGAGTTGGATTCACACATACGTGCACTCACACATAGGCACCATGGACACATGCTACAAGAAACTTAGTAGAGCAACATTAAACTCAACTGAATACTTTTCAAAACTACTCATTATGTTCCTGCAACATGTTTCACTTCGTATAGACCCTGGAAAGGGAAAGGCAGCAATGGGAACAAAAAGGAAAAAAAAAAACAATGAATAGCAAATCTGGCGTTTTCCAACTCAAGAAGCCGCAGTTGATTTGAGAAGTGGCAGAACATATAAGCTGCTTCCAATTTTATTTGAGCGAAATCTTCCATCCCAGCTTTTGTATATGCCTGGCCTCACACATCACAGTTACACACCAAAGCCCGCAGGAACCAGGGTTTTAGATCAGTGTCAGAGCATTTATATTTTTAAAAAATACCCTGAAAATGCCAGTTCTACCCCAGCTAGGATTTCTTCCCCCGTGTCCTGCAGTTAGACTTGTCAACATCAGTAATATACATGATGTTTGAACTTCTTCCAAGTGACTTACCCACACACTCACTCTCCTGAAAAAAATTCAGTGTCTGCCCACCTGCTGTTCAAGTGTAGAGAAGAGATGAAAGATTCTTTTCCCCTGAAATTAAAAAGAACTGAACACAAACAATTCCAACTGAATATGTCAGTTTGTGCCAAGACCTCTTCCGCCCTATCCTGTCCACTGACCTGCTATAGTAAGTCAGTTCCTTGTGACATCCTCTTTAACACAATCAGATGCATTGAAAATTTTTAAACATGCTTGTATTGATCTGATAGGCTGCAATTATTGTGATAGAGCACCTAAAATAGATTTGTTCACCTAACGCTTTTTTAAATGGTGATAAACATAATTGTAACAGCCTCCGTAGGATAAATTGAAGAACCCAATCTCAAAGGAACTAATGCACAAATGCTACTGCTTTCCTCATAAAAAAAAAAAAAAATAAGACACTTTCATGTATGGTTCCTCTGAGAAATCTTGTGTAAGCCTTTGACCACACTAAATTTATTCATTCTTTCATTCATTTCAATTTTCTTTATTCATCCACTCATTCATTCATTCACTCATTTTTTTTTTTACTGATACTTCAGGGATATCATGTGATAAAGGTAAAGAGAATTTTAAAAATGCATCAATCCGGTTTCTGTATTCAAAAAATTTCTGGTTTTTTTTTGGAGGATGGATTAAATGTACACCTAGAATAGGTAAAATGACAACGTGTTACCTAACAATGCAGGATTTAGGCACAGAGAAAACATATGGTAGTGTTAAGTATGAAAATAAGGTCTAAGAATTTAGTTAAGAGATATTATATAGGCAAAATGTTCAGGAAGATAGGAAGCTTCAACTGGACATTTTATAAATAGGTAGGATTTAAATAGTTGGAAAGGAGTGAAAAAGACATTTTCCATATGGAGGGACAACATAAGCAATTTCAGAAAGTTGGTCATGCATGTACCATGTGGGACAGGGAAGGAAATTAGTGTAATGATGACATTCCTATGATGACATTCCTATGTTAGTTTAAATAATTTATTTGTGGGGTGCCTGGGTGGCTCAGTTAGTTAAGCATCCAACTCTTGATTTCAGCTCAGGTCATGATCTCATGGTGATGAGATCGAGCCCTGGTTTGGACTCTGTACTGGGTAGAAGCCTATTTAAGATTCTCTCTCCCTCTTCCTGTACCCCTCCCCTGCTAGCTCACATGCACTCTCTCTCTATCTCAAAAAACAAACAAATAATTTATTTGCTATATAGATGTTTTTCTATCTCCTCAAGTGTTTCAAAGGCATTTTAGTTATACTGGAAGTGTTAGTTTATTATAAGAAACTCATTTATGTTAGCTCAAGGAATAGTATGGTGGGGAAGTAAAGGAAAGGGGTGTATATAATTTACTGTCCTGGAACTCCAGGAGAAAAAATAGAGGTCATAGCATTTCTAATAGTCATAAGGGAAAGAATTTGTGGTAGATTTTCTTCTAGTTTTCCATTTGGCTATTCTGTCAATCTTAGCTTCTTTCTGTACGTCTTGTCTTCTTACTTTTCCCTCTGTTTCTTGCTTCTTTACCTTGACCTCTTAATTTTTATCCTCTCTTTTTCTGTGCCTCTTGAGTTATAGATTCTACTTCCTTTGTCTTTGGATTAGTCTTTCTTTTAAGTTTATTTATTTATTTTGGGAGTGAGAGAGAGAGTGGGGGAGGGACAGAGAGAGAGAGAGAATCCCAAGGAATCTTTGCACTGTCAGCGCAGAGCCCAGCACAGGGCTCAAATTCACAAACCACGAGATCATAAACTAAGCCCAAACCAAGAGTCAGATGCTTAACCGACTGAGCCACCCAGGCACCATGAGGCTTACTCTTTTTTTTAATTTTTAAACGTTTTCCAATTTTTGAGAGAGAAAGAGAGAGAGAGATGAGTGAGGCAGGAGCAGAGAGAGAGAGGGAGACGTAGAATCCAAAGCAGGCTCCAGGCTGTAAGCTGTCAGGACAGAGTCTGACACAGAGCTCAAACCCATGAACCGTAAGATCATGACCTAAGCTGAAGTTGGATGCTTAAGCAGTTGAGCCACCAGGGTGCCTCTCATGTGGCTCATTCTTAATATAAGTTCATTCACAGTCCCTCATTCTGTGTTTTCCCATTCTATTTCCTGAAAGCAAGAATCTGGTTGCCCAGCTCATTCACCATTGGGCAGATAGTTCAAATGAGGTTACTCATATATTGTCAAATAGCCTTTCAGTCCGGGGCACTTCCCATCCAAAAAGTTATATTCAGCGAGTGCTCCAAAACATGGCTGTCTGGGCCTTCTCCCTCAAAGAGACCTGTGGACAGAAGAAGCTGTGGTAATGGAGGTCACCAGGATTGACCCATGTAATGGAAAAGGAGATAGGGACCATATTTACTTTGTAATCTCTTCCAAAAGAGATGGCTCATTCATGTAGTAATGAATTTATTAAGTGTCTATTATGCTACCGATAGTGATGAAACCTTTATTTTCAATTGGTTACTTAATCTCCAGTATAATTTTCAAAGTAGTTAATATTATTATTACCATTTTAAAGGTGAGGAAACTAAAATCAAAAACATTAAGCAATTTATCATAAATCAGATAACTAAGAACTCATGTAACTTGGGTTTTAATACATGTTTATTAATATTGAAAGAGGATTTGGTTCTTCCATCCCTAACTTCCATACTCCTTCATTATACAACTCTGATAATTTCAGAGAGAATTTAATCCTGTACTTGGTGACTTCAAACTGGTGTAATCAATCATTTGATGAACCAAATAATTGCTTTTGCTCTCTCATTTACTTTAATTATGGGAAACATTGGGTAACACTAGTTCATATTTGTCAAATGTGAAACTAGAAAAAAAATTTTTGGACCTATTTTAATTTTAAAGTACTCCTTTTGAATTATCTATTTTTTCTAAAGTAGACTTCCCTTGGGGTACCTGGGTGGCTCAGTTGGTTGGGCTTCCGACTTTGGCTCAGGTCATGATCTCACAGCCCATGGGTTGGAGCCTCAAGTCTTGCTCTTTGCTGACAGCTCAGAGCATGAAGCCTGCTTTGAGTTCTGTGTCTCCCTATCTCTCTGCCCCTACACCACTTGTATTCTCTCTGTCTCTCTCTCTCTGTCTCTCAAAAATAAATACACTTAAAAAAAATAAAGTAGACTGCCCTTATGTTCTACATGTATGTAACTGATGATATTGCTTAATTAAATTGTCCATTCTTCTTGATTGCAGAGATTGTTTATTTTTAATGACTTTTTGTACTGAAAGTCACAATACTTCTAAGAAAAGATTTGGGTCTGTTACCATTTAGCAATAGTAACCTTCTGCTTAAGGAATGTGGATATTCGTAAAACTGGATCTGTTATCTATATAACACATTCATTCTGAAAATAAAACTTATTCAGTAAGTCATTGCAGCACAATCTGAGACAGGAATGCACAGAGTACTTCCTGAAGTACAGCCCCTTCTTAGCTACTATAGAATGTCCAAACCAGTATTCATGGTCTCTGGCCTCAAAGAATGTGAAAGATTTCATATATGAAATGTACTCAAAATAAACAGGGCATAAAAATAAGGTGTAATGTAGGCAACAAAAAGGATAATATAGAAAATGAATAACACAGAAATTCAGAACATTAAATCAATGTGGGTTGGAAAAGTCAAGAAAAATGTGATAGGACTAGTGATGGAAAGTTTAAGGTTGAGAGTCAAGAAAGATACCTATGAACATATTAAGGCTTGTTTAACTTATATTCTGCTAAGAATCAAGCATACTTTAGAGTGAAAGGCACTGAGTGAAGCTAAATAATTAGGATATGGATTTTACTTTATTTCAGACTTGGAAATCCCAAAATATATAACACTTTATAAAAACCATCCATCAAAAATTCTAATTATTCTATTCCTGCTTTCCTCCTTGCTTCTACAATAGAGATAAATTATTTGGTAGTTAATTTTTTCTCTATAGCAAATATCTAGTTATGTTAAGGAAATTAACATTGTCTGGAGACACCCATGTCAGGTTTTTCTTTTAAGGAGTGATTTAGTCTGTGCCAAAAATGAAAGATCCCCCTGTCTTCTTCCATCCTCAAAACCTTGCTCACTTGGAACCCAAGAGGATGTGTATACCAAGTTTTGTTCTTTTCTTGCTTTAATTTTCTGTAGTGGTGAATGATTAGGAATGAAGGTCTATATTAGTCTTGCCTGATCAATTTTGTAAAACTGCTTAGGACAACATATTGTCATTTCCATTTTGGCCAGCAAAACAAAGTTGGAAGGAAAAAACCAGCAAGCCATTGGCAACGGAAAATGTTCTCTTTTCAAGGATGGAAAGACATCTGTTCAAATAGTTCCATTTTCCACTTTTGTGATATTTTAAGGATCTTATGGAACTCTGACCTTTATTATCTAACTTCTGGCTTTCAGGACTCTGAAAATTTAAGTGCTCTTTATTAATAATTTCAAGAATCACTCTATTACCCTATGAGAACGAATTAAATGCAAAAGATGTATTTTAGCTATAAAAGAGCTGGATATTCTGGAATTCACAGTGCTTGAGTATGCTATTTAAGATGTCTGAATGTGAAGATGTTGCTCTGAAAACCAGAAGGCATCTGAACATTTATATTGCTTGGAATTCATTGGGATTCTTTGACCTAAGGATTTTTGTCTTTCAATAAATGCGTTTGTTTGTTTTTCAGCCACTCTTTCTTCCAAGTTAGCCACTTTTTCATTCTATTATATCTTCTTGATGATTGCATTCATGGTAAATTTTTTTAATCTATCCTGCATGACTCTTGACTCTCATATTTATTATCATTTGTCTCTCTCTGAGCTACATTACAGATTTAAAAAAAAAGGTTGCCCATTTTCCATGTTTATTTTCCCTTTAGTAGTGTCTAATCTTCTATTAATGCATCTATAAAGTTTTTATTTTCAAATATTTTATTTATTTTATTTCTCCAAGTTCCATTTACTCCAAATCTAGTTAATAATACATAATCTCTTGTTTCTTGTTCTTAGTTTTAAACATCCCATTTTTGTTTAAATATATTAAACATAGTTAATTTACATTTTGTGTTTGATAATTTTAATATCTAAAGTCTTCATGGGTCTGATTCTACTATTTGTTGTTTCTTCTTTTTTTTTTAATTTCTTAAAATGTTTATTATTTATTTTAGAGAGATAGAGTGCAAACATGGGAGGGGCACAGAGAGAAGGAGACACAGAATCTGAAGCAGGCTCCAGGCTCCAAGCTGTCAGCACAGAGCCTGATTCAAGGCTCGAACCCGTGAACCACAAAATCATTCCGAGCCGAAGTTGGACGCTTAACCGTCTGAACCACCCAGGCGCCCCTTATTTCTTCTATTTTTAACTGATAAAGTGCTCTGAGATAGATAGATAGATAGATAGATAATAGATAGATTCATAGATACACAGATAGATACATAGATAGATAGAGGTGTTTTTTTCCACTATGAGCTTCTCATTTTCCTTGGAATAATGTCTGTGGGAATTTCTGAGCCCTTAGTGAAAGTAGCATTCTGCCACAGATGAATTACAATTAAATTACAATTATTTATAGTCATTGAAGGGGGAGTTTATGTAGATGGGGAAGGGGGAGGGCACTATCAAACAGCTCAGGAACATTTAAAGTTTAAGTTCTCTACTTCAGGCTGTTCAGACCACCACAAAAGAGTAAAATAAGATAACCAACCTATAAGAAAGCTGGCTTATGATTATAAATTCAAGAGATATTTTTCTTTCTACAATGCCTAGGTCAAGACAGGCAAGTTTTTTTAAGTTCTCCTTTTGTGCAGTGGGTGGAACACTTTGGGTTCCTAACTTTATGGAGTGGTCCTTTATTAGACTCTCCACTTTGAATTAATCTATGCATCATCCCTTACTCCTGTGATTTAGGCTGAAATAGAATTAAAACAGGCTTTTGCACCCAATAACTGCCCTGGTTTCCAATTCTTATTTCATTTTTGCGGGAAAAGTGTTTAAAATTTTATGTGATATTTTAGAGTTCTTTTTTCCCTCTTCTTCTTAATTCAAGAGGATCATTGGCCTATCAGTCAGGTAAATGGGATTGTGTTTGACCATCAACCTGATGCCTAATAATCTGACTTTCTGAGTGTATAAGTAGAACTGAATGATTTGAAAAGTTGCTCCTTCAGTTGGGCAGTTAGGAAGAGGTCCCTGTGTGCCAATGATAGAAGCTATCCACTGGTTAACTAGAATAGTCCCAAAAATTTGAAACTTGTACTCATAGAAAATGCCCCTTATCACCAGTCTTATTACTCCAGCATGAGGGCAATTTGTTCTTCCCTTTTTCTCGTATAATTTTCAAATCGCCTTGGTTGTGGTTTTTGCCTACATGACTTTCTCTGATATAAAAATTAACTCGATTTCATGTTTATAAAGGAAGTGAGAAGATCAGGGATATTGAGGCCATGATTTTTCTTCTGAGAATTTGAGTAGGAATACACCTTAGGAAACACTCTTCTTGAAAAAGAGGAGTGGAATACATTCATTTAGTGCTTTCTTCTCATCAAAGATACAATTTAAACTTTTCTATATTATTCAATATCCTCAACCTATATAAATTTATTTCCTACATTTTCTTCCCTCTTTGTTTGACTTTAAAAATTATTTATAGTTACCTGAACATGCTGGGATATTTCTTGGCTCTTTCTTTCTGCACATGCATTCTCCTCCTCCTCTTAAATATGTCAAACTCTTATGCTCTAATACCTATCTTAATTGCTCATCTGGTTATGGATCCTTCTTGAATCCTCTCTCTATCCTCTGCCCTGAGAAGTGTTCATCTCTTCCTTTAGGCTATCACTGTACCTTTTATGCAAGTCTATTAAAACAGCTATCAGCCATAATCAAACAATTTATGTATATTCTTCTCTCCCTTAATGACATCTGAGCTCCTTAAAGGTGAAAGCAGCAACTTTTTCATCTTTATATAGTCAATGCTAGAGAAAATTATAATTACTCAATAAATGATTGATTCATGAATGAATTAACAAACCAGACACTGTCAGTACCTGCTTTCATGAGCTTAGGTATATATGATGGCCAAAATGAACACATATAAAACAATGATCAACCAAGGCAGTCAGAGATCCATGATGTATGATTCAGAAACCAGCTGTTACAGAAATTTGTATATTTACTCCAGGCTCAAGACCATCTTACTATATGTTTTCTCCTTTGATTAATCATGACATCAGCCTGGATGCTATGAGAATTGGAATATTGTTATCTCAAATCCCTTCCACCTGCAAGATCCTACTTACAGTGTGGCTTCACATATGTATAGAGGGATATATTATGCATTTAATTGACTTCATCTGATTTTCTCCAAAATTCCTGATGGATATTAGGTCAGATATAGCTATACTTAATTTTGCAGACCATGACATTTTGTTCAGGAAAAGTCAGTGTGTCAAGATTAGTCTCTACAGTCAATTACTGTTTGTTGTTCAGATTACCGTCATAGTGGAATAAGCAGGACTAGCCTACCAGTAATTGGAATCCTGATCTGACCATCAGCCCACCATGGCCGTATGAAGGTCATACACCCACAGCTGAATATTCAGCCCAATTATCTGAACAAGCTAAGATATTGAGCAGTTAAAGTGTCGTTTTATTAAAACCTTCTTATGGAGGTTTGAACCACCACATTATCAAATGGGAATTCTAGCTGGGCATCTGAATCTCTGTTTTCTCTCTTTGTGCATTTCACTTGTGTCGTAGTGCTTGTTTCTTTGTTGTTTTCCTTTGATTTGCTTTGGTGTTTTTTTGTTTTTTTTTTTTTTATTTCCCATTTGCCTTGCTTTTCTAGAATTTTGGGGTAAATAAGAAAATGGCTGTTTTCTTATGTGTTTATGGGGTTAAAAAATTGAAGAAAGCCATCTTTACCATAATCTTCTGCCAATATTCTA
The DNA here is from genome assembly GCF_018350175.1 of Felis catus. Classification (NCBI taxonomy): domain Eukaryota; kingdom Metazoa; phylum Chordata; class Mammalia; order Carnivora; family Felidae; genus Felis; species Felis catus. The sequence goes on along the minus strand of NC_058379.1, from coordinate 60,592,934 downwards.
TCTAAGAATGAAAATTGAACAAATTTCTGGTCAGTGGTAAGAGTGAGGATGTGCTTCCGAAAGAAAGGCTCAGTTGCTCATTGAGCTGCTGGGCAGCAGCAGGGACTGTGAGGATTGGGGAGCCTTGGTTGCTGAGAGCTATGGGGCGAGCAAACAGGCATTTGCGTGTGAGTTGCCTGGGTACTGGGAAGCATCTGAATGGGTATGAGGTGATGTTCAACCCCATTGTGTTTATATGAATACACATTACCATTTCCCGCAAGGAAGCTGATAACAGCACCATGATGCTTTGCTATAAAATCCATTGAACATTTTCCTGCATGTTTTACTCTTTAAAATGGCTCAGGAACGGGCATGGGAAGTGCCATTGCCCCTCTGTAACATTCTCTTTCCCCAAATGAGAACCCATTGGAACACACTGTAGGGGTGTTTCAGTGCAAAACGCTTGGCATAGACAACTAGAGCAAATGAGGGATTTTCCTTTAAACGCAGCAGGTTTGGGGGTTGTGTGTGGTGGGGGTGGGGTGGCATTCATTGTTTTTCTCTTCTCTGTATTTCTATGTTAAAGCTTACAGGAGCAGATAAAGAGCAAGGGGATTTAATTATGCGTAAATGGAAGACAATGAAGAGTCCTTAGGAGTGTAATTAGCTGTGGATGTAGATGTGTGCATTCTTGTAGCTGCATTTTATTTGCATAGGAGTAAAAAAGTTCAGAAACACATAGGTTCGGAACATGTTAAAAGACCTTTTGGCCACAGAGGCACAATCAGAGGTTAGCACAGCATTCTGCAGATAGCACTTGTTCACACCGAAATCACAAAATAAAAGTGAAAAACTACCCCACTCAAAAACAAAAGCGATAATAATAGCAAACATTTATCCAATAAAAGAATTCCTTCTGTAGCAAGGTAACAATATTTAAATGTGCTCTAAAATCTTTTTTTTACAAAAAGAAGAGAAAGTAAAAGAAAACCTTAAACCTATGGCTAGAGTTCTGTTCATAATTCAGTGTCTTCTGCCTCTAAGCAGTCTAGGCATGGAATCTAGAAACACGTTGATGCAATTGGAAAGTAAGATCATGTCACTGGGATATGAGAAGTGAAAAACTACTGTATTATGGTTGAAGTTCTGTATAACAAATACATTCCTCTCTGTATATATTTTATTAAAGAAATATCAGTACATATTATGCTTGCTTAAGGTGATGGATTCCTGCAGCCTGGAAATGTCTTCACTTTTCATAACCATTCTTGATAACCTGTCCTAATACTTAATAATAACCTTTCGCCTGTCAACAGATATGGCTCAGTCTCCATCACTTAAATCCTTCCTTTTTTCTTTCTGGTTCATTTCCTTCTGATCTGCTTTTGGTGAAACTGGAGGACAGTTACGCTCTCTTTTGTAGTATAACTGATCTTGTGTGTGTGTGTGTGTGTGTGTGTGTGTGTGTGATGGTTCTTCCCAACTCAGGACAGACCCTGTGGCAAGGGGTCCTACCAGTCTTTGTCCAGAGTTGGGGAAATTCTCTTTCACTGTGAGAAAGGAGAAGCAAAGTTCAGTGACCTGTATCATTAAAGAATATTTAGGTGAAAGACTATCAAGTCATTTAAGTACGGAAAATGGTTCCTCAGCGGCAAGGAGGATCATTAAGGATACTAAGAGAAGATATTAACCAATCAGAGGTAAGAATCAATTAGATGAAATAGACAGGGAGAAAGAAAAGAATTAGATCAGGAACACCTTACCTGGGTAAGCAGGCCATACTGAGAAAAGTCAAAGGAGAATTGGAGTTAGCAACTGGGGAAACAAGGGTGAAAGGGCCACAGATAGGATGGGAGGAGCTGGGAAAATTGTATAGGACCATGCCTGAAGGTGGAAACAAATGACAAGGTCAGATGTTACCTGAGTTCTGTGCCAACTGAAAACTTAAGTGACACTTAAGAAATCTCTCTTCCATTTGGTTTTTGGCTAATCACAAAGGACAATTTTGCCCTTGCATATTTTAAGATATGATCCATCACCACTGTGCCACACGACTCCTGTGAGACTCATGGATCACTCCCTTACCTACCTGCCTTTATGGGAACCCAGGTCCCTTTCTTTTCATTGAGATGTTCTTCATAAACAAATGTTCTCCCTATTCAGTAACCAAAATATAATCATCTCCTTCACTGTCTGGTGCATTTTGTCTTTCATGAAATAATATACATTTCTTCCAAAAGTGCCAGCTGAATCTACAAAGCTTTATTCCCCAGTGGCATTATCATCCAGGAAATGATAATGTCCAAGTTTTAAAAAGGGAAAAAGAAAGGATTAAGAGTAACTTAGGACCACTAAAGTCTTCATCTTTTCTGATAGAAGTTTCTTCTGAGTCTAAGAGATCGAAGTGTCCCAGGGCCAGATGAGCTGTTTAGTTTGGATCCTCACTCACCCCCAAACTCCACAGGATGAATGTGAATAAGTAATAAGGGATGAAAGACAATTATCAGCATGGGGGATGATACAGTCTAATATGGATTTCCTTTCTTCAGTCTTCCTATAGGCCCTCCAGAGTTAACTTTGGGATAATGATTGCCAGTCTAGAAAGTGGACTTAGCAACTGAAGCTCACTCTTTTCTGGAGATGGAGGCAAGTGCAGTCACTTTTACACTCAACCGCTACTTTGAGTTCAATACTGAGAGCAGGCCACCCCCCTGAGTTCTTAGCACCTCACCTTGGGGTGCAAATGCACTTCACTGTAGCTCCAGCTATGGAGACTCAATTAATCAGCTTTATTAGATTCTGTGTTATATTACTAATTTACTATATTAAATTATTTTTTAAATAGGCAATATATATGTACTCAATACAAAATTGTAGATATGTAAAACGATATACAGTTAAAATTAAGTTTCTCTTCCACCCCGGACTACTGGTCCTTATTCCACTCCCCAGAGGCAAATACAGTTACCAGGTGTATTGTATTAAGTGTTTTCGGCATTTATGTGATGTGTGTGTATGTGAGATAGAGAAATGTTATGTATGTACATTATATATATGCTATATATAGTTTAATATTTTTGTATCTGTATATTATATCTGTGATATATTTTGTGAGGAAACAGTATATATCAAACTATACTTTCTATTCTGTACTTTGCTTTTTCAATTTACTAATCAGTATGCATTAAAGATCCTTTCAGATCCATATATATAAATCTGCCCCATTATTTTTAATAGCTGCAAAAATCCATCAGATTATATGCCATAAAATATTTAAGCAGTCCCCAAATGATGGGCATATACGTTGTTTCTGATCTTTTCAAACATAAAAAAACAGCACCTGGAATTTTCTTGTTCACACATAGTTCTTGAGTGTTTGCCTGTATATCTGTAGGATAAATATCTTGTGAAGGAATTTCCAAGCCAAAGAGTAAATGCATTTGTATTTCTGACAGGTATTGTTTGACTGCCTTCTGGAGGTGTTGCACAAATTTTCACTCCTTCTGCACTGTTTCCTCACATCCAGAGTGACACACAGTGGAATCAGCTTTGTAGTCTGAGTATACAAGTAATTAAAATGTTATTTCTCTGCGTACAAAATTTTTATTTCTCTTGTTTTCAATAATTAACTTTTCTAATGGCTATGTCACCTTCTCAAATAGACTGGTGATCTTCAATGCCAGAATATTCTTCTGTCTTCCTTCTCTCATTCCCTAGCACCTAGCACATAGCCCCATATATGGAATGTACCCAAAACAGTTTGATTCATTGATCCTATCCCAAGCATTGATTAGGTATGCTAATCACTTGAGTCATTGTGCCATTCTTGTTTTTTTCTCCATTTACAAAGTGGCCTCATTAGGAATAAGAACAGAAAATGGCTCTCACTTCCTTGTCTGTGTTATTGATAATTCATGAGGAGTGTTTAGGTGGAGGGATAAATACAAACTCAGTCTCACATGTCAATAGAATGAAGGAGGATGTATGTAAATGAACCTTTTGACAGGAGGTAGGACTTAGAGTTTCTTTGCCTGGGAATTCTTCATTTGTGAAGCATGTTTTCCCCCAGGGAAGTAAAACAAGATTTGATTCAGTTTTTTTCCTAAATTAAATTAAATGAAATGGTCATATGATCCCCAAGGGGAGACATACTTCACATTCTGATGGGCTGATGGCTTACTCCAAAGCAAGTAACTTTTGAATAAATTGGAACTGTCTCTGATGAGACATGGGGAAGGAAATGAATTGATGTGCTGGTCTAATGAGCAATATTGTTAAAAACCCATTCCAAAGATCATGGTGTGTTCATGGCAGGTAGTTGAGTGTAATGTTCAGCTGAGAAGAGTGTTAACTGAGGTAAACGTTGCTGGTGTTTGTTTGACTATTTCGTCATCATTTGCCTATACCCTCTGGGGGCTAAATAATAGGTTGGGGAGAAGAATTCCTTGTTTTTAATCATAAATCTACTAAAATGACACTCCCCCCATTTCTGAGTCAACACTGGGTTTTAATTTAGAAAATCAATTAACACAGGGAAACTAAAGAGACTCCATGAAATAAAAGATGTCTTTTTTCCTTTCCTCCTTTTCCTGCTTCTGTTCTTGCAAGGACGTGCACCCCCACATTACCTGCCTTAATGTATGTCCTCCTTGTAAAGGTCAAGCAGTTAATGATTGCTTTGGAGTCTTCCAGCACAGTAGATAACATCTAAGGAGTGACAGGTGATGTCATCATGAGCATTCTCTAAGACCACTGACTGCAAACACCTTGACCTCAAGACCCCTGGCTCCAGGGCATACGGATTTATGGAGGATGCTTGAGCACTGGTCCTGGATGCCTGAGAGGACACGTACACCAGATCATTGTCCTCAATAAAAACTCCATACCTCCAAGCTAAGATGCTACTCATGCTCCTTTTCCTTTCTGAGTCTCCCAGATACTCTGTCTGTATCTTCTCTATGTCTTCAATAAACTCTCTTCTGACTCCTCTAGACTTGCATTTGATTTTCATCCTTCAGGAAGCCAAGGACCCTCTTGGCCAGTCCTTGAGGGATCCCTCTTGTTCCTAGGACCTGGCCTGCCTGTATCAAATTAGATCTCATTCTGTTGAAATTTGGGTATTTTTTACTTCCACCCCTGTTGCAACTTTGTAAAAATACTCATGAAGAATTTATAAAATGTTTATTAAGTGACTAGTTCTGTGTTATTTACTAGTTCTGTGTTATTTAAAAGCACAAGGCAAAAATAAAGACACTTTCCAGATCAAAAAAAACAAAGGAAGGGGTGCCTGAGTGGCTCAATCATTTAAGCATTGCAATTTGGCTCAGATCATGATCTCACAGTTCATCAGTTTGAGCCCCACATCAGGCTATGTGCTGACAGCTTATAGCCTGGAGGCTGCTTTGGACTCTGTGTCTCCCTCTCTGCCCCTCCCCACTTGCTCTCTCTCTCTCTCTCTCTTAAAAATAAATAAACATTAACAAAGAGGAAAAAAAGGGACATTATGTATGTATATGAAACAAGTACGACCTTGATAAGGCAATAAATAAAGAACCTACCTTTCCCACCTAGCTCCAAGTCCTGACTTTCTTGCTTCCAACCTTGACTTCCCCATTTATATGTTTTTTTTTAATTTTTAAAGTATATTTATTTATTTTGAAAGAGAGAGCATGAGTGGGGGAGTGGCAGAAAAAGAGGGAGAGAGAGAATCCCAAGCAGGCTCCATACTGCCAGCACAGACCTTGACACAGGGCTGGAACTCACAAACCACAAGATCATGACCTGAACCAAAACCACAAGTCAGACACTTAACTGACTGAGCCACCAAAGCACGCTGAGGCTTACTCTTTAAAAAAAAAAAAGTTTATTTTTTAATATTTATCAATTTTTTTAAAAAATTTTAGGTTTATTGATTTATCTTGAGAGAGAAAGCACAAGTGGGGGAGGAGCAGAGAGAGAGAGAGAGAATCCTAAGCAAACTCTACATTATCAGCACAGAGCCCGATGTGGGACCTGAACTCAGAAACTGTGAGATCATGACCTGAAGTCAGACGCTTAACTGACTGAGCCACCCATCAGTTTTTGAAAGAGAGGGGAGGGGAGAGAAGAGAGATAAAGAGTGAATGGGGCAGGGGAAGAGAGAGGGAGACACAGAATCTGAAGCAAGCTCCAGGTTCTGAGCTGTCAGCACAGCTGAAGTCAGAGGCTTAACTGACTGAGCCATCCAGGCACCCCAATAAATGGTTATTCTTAATTGAGTGACAATTATAACCCTTAGATCATGATAGATTTATTCTGATTTTTTCTTTCTCCAATTGCTGTGCTCACTTAGTAGAGGGACCATCAACTCTAGCCCTCCATCACCAAAAGTAGCAGGCTTGAATCTGAAACAGCATTGAGAAAAGACTAGAAACACACCAGGGTTACACTTTTTACATAGCCAAGAATTATATATTGTATTTCACAAATAGAAGTTGTTCCATGGAATGGTGATTAAAAACATTAAATAGGAACTCACGAACTGTTGAGATCATGACCTGGGCCAAAATCAAGAGTCAGGTGCTCAACTGACCGAACCACCCAGGTGCCCCAATGTTCCCCATTTAGCCAGGCTAGATATAATAGAATCGTACTGATGTGAATTCATATCCCACCTCCTGCACTGAACTGTGTGGCCTCCAGCAAGCTAATTCACTTCTCTTAGCCTTGCCTTGCTTTGCCTTTGCTGCTACTTGTAGATAAATAAGAAAGTTTCCCTCCCACATCTGTTATAAGGATTGGAAATAATGCATGCAAGCAAGTCAGCAAGCACATAGTAGGTATGACAGAAATTTCAGAGTTTGGAATTATCCCTTGGAATCCCCACTCCTTTATGCACCTCAGCTAATCTCTTAGGTATTTATTTTCTCTACGATTCCCATTATCTGTTTCTTCCTTGGAATCCCATGGCCAGTACCCTAGTTCGGCCATGTAAGTGGTCTGTGGTTTCTTCCCCTTTCCCATTCTGTCCACTAGAACCAGAATCTTCTTCCTCAAGTCCTATTTTCAAAATGGCACAACACTGGCTTCCATTTCCTGGTTAAAAAAGGAAAGGGCCTAAATGCTAAGTATCCACTATAACAGGGAGCCATGGGATATGTCTGTTTTCTTCCTTCTTCCTCCCTTTCATACAGTCTTTCCTCAATCACACCAGACTCCTCACCACATGTCCAAATATTCTGTGTGCTTCCTCTTTTGGGTCTTTCCTCATTGCCATGTACCAACTCCTATTAGCCTTCAAAGCTCACCTCAACTATAACTTCTAACCACTTACCTTACATTTCCGGTTCTATAATTTTGTTCACACCCTTCTTAGAATACTCAGCACCCACTTCTTCTTCTTTTTTTAAAAAAAGTTTATTTATTTATTTTGAGAGAGAGAGAGTGAGAGAGTGAGAGAGTGGAGGAGACACAGAGAAAGAAACAGGGAGGAAGAGAATCCCAAGCAGTCTCTGCGCTGTCAGTGTGGAACCCAATGCTAGGCTCAGACTCACAAATTGTGAGATCATGGCATGAGCTGAGATCAAGACTAGGATGCTTAACGGACTGAGCCACCCAGGTGTCCCTCACTTCTTTTAAACTGTCGCTGTTTGGTGCCATTCTTCATTTCTGGATGATATTAAATTTCACTGAAGGCAGAGGAGTGATATTTTTTGTTTCCAGAGGCTGGATTGTATTTGCTTGGGATGCAATGTGACACAGTGGCTAATAGGAAATGTTGGATCAGACTGCCTGAACAGTCTACAAGTCTACATTTTATTCTCTGTGTTGAACAAATCTGTTATATCCACCTCAGTTTCCTTCATTCCATTCATTAATTATTGATAAATAAATGAATAAATAATTTTCCAAAAACTTCCAAAAACGCAATTCAGACAGCTATTATGTGCTCAGAGTGCAGTGGTGAACAGACTTTATGGGCCTGGGACCCGTGTATCCACATAGGCCCTGAACTGAGAAGGGCCTTGTACTTGGCTTAATGTCCTGTTACCATCATCTGGAAATTCTTAATAATTTTTTAACAAGAGGCCCATATTTTCATTTTCCCCTTGGCGCTGAAAATTATGTAGCCAGTCCTGATGGTGACTAAAATAAACATGGTCCCTGTTTTTATGGTGAGACAGAACATAAGCAAGCAAATTTAGGAAGTGAAAAAGGAAAATATCAGCAATAAATGCTATGAATTCCTAGGTGGCAACTTTAAATTCAGTGATTGGGGAAAACCTCTTAAGTTTACATGTAAAGTGGAGATTGGAATGATAAAACTTACCATGTAAAATGCTAAAGAACATTCCAGGAAGAGGAAACAACACGTGCTAAGATGTTAAGGCAGGGATGAAATGAAGGGTTTACAAAATATTGTTTTGGAGAAAGAAAGAGCAAGGAAGAGAAAGATAAGTCTAAAGATTAGCCTGGCCCAGATCATTAAGGCCAAGACACAGGGTTTGCATTCTATTCCCAATGTGATAGGAAGCCATTATAGGGTTTATAGTGAGGACATTAAATTTGATTTATATTTTAAAAGATCACACTTTTCCATTATATTAAGACAGAAATGGAGCAGGCATATCAGGAAGAAGACTACCTCACAAGTCCAGACAAGCAATGATGATGGATTGAACCTTGCTGGTACCCAAGAGGTTCGAGAGAAGTGGCCATATTTAGGATATACTTTGGAGGCAGGGTTGATAGGATTCCTGATAGAATGGATTTGGGGAATGAGAGAAAGAGAGGTATCAAGGATAGCACCCAGATTGTTGGTGACGATGTCATTTATTGAAAGAGGGAAGCTGGGCAAAAATAATTTTAGAGGGTGTATACTGTGTGTTCCTGCACATCAAGTTAAGAGGGAAGACAGGTATTATCACCGAAAAATAGAGATAACAGCACACACTTCATGTAATTATTGTACATATTCAATGAGATGATACGCGTAAAGAATTGTGTCCCACACCTACCACACAGAGGTGTTCAGTATATGCTACTTATTTGCTATTTCCGAAATGTGTAGCTAAGTGTAATTGCACTTGTGATTCAGAGAACTTCATAGTAGTAAAAGTATATCTGAGAGGTCTGAACGATTAGCTAAATAGATGGCTACAAAGATTTTAAATAGGAAAAGGGATGAGATAAGATTTGTCCCTCTCTTTAAACAAATCACTTTTTCTCAATAATACTTCCATATTTCAATGGTTTCTTTTTTAAGAGTCTCTCTCAGAATACAGGAGCCAAAGACCCAATGAGTGAAAGAATACAAAATAAAGACATATATGCAGCAAGGAGAAAATACACATTCTACACTATGAGCAAACAAACTATTGACAAGAACTTCTTCAAATATTCTGTAATTGACACTTGATTCAAATTTCTACCCTTAGTGCCCATTAGTAGGATCTGGCTTTATTTTGGAAGCCACGGAATTCCTATTGTGAAAATAGAAGTAGGACTTATTATTTTTTTTAATGTTTATTTATTTGACAGCAGGAAGGAGGGGCAGAGAGAGGGAGAGAGAGAATCCCAAGCAGGCTTCCTGCTGTCAACGTGGAGCCTGACGCAGGGCTCAATCCCATGAACCCATGAGATCATGACCTGAGCTGAAACCAAGAGTTGGACTCTCACCTGACTGAGCCACCCAGGCGCCCCTGGAAATAGGATTTAATACATAACATCTTTGCTTTAAATGTCCTTCTAGTATTCTGTATGTGTAAAGCTGTTCTTACCCCCAGCAGGGAGTCCTGGCTCTGGAAAAAGCTGCTTTAATGTGTCATTGGTTGGTTAGTGTGACAGAGAGTGGTCAGTCAGACCTAGACCTGCTGGTTAGCCTGCAGACATCTAAATGACTTTTGATGTCTCTTTTTCTCTCTTATTCTTCATCTCAAGATACAGAAAGTACACCTTGAAGAATTTTAAATAGCATAAGTCATATATTATGGTATATGTAATCATATGTTGTCTAGCATCAAGATTACTGACGGCTATATTAAAATAATTTTGAAGTTGTGTCCTTGAATAGTATCTAAATATTGAAGTAATGAACGTATTCCCAAGTGTAGTCTTATTTGCTAGGTAATATGTAAGCATATTTTGGAATACAAAGCACTGCAAAGAGAAACCTGCTTGGAGGTGAGCGAGCTGGCTCTGGCTTCGCCCCAGATTTGTTCCTCTGGCCCGGAGTCACTTCCGATCTATCAAAAAGATGCAAAACCATGTGGCCTTACTAGCACTCCTGTATGGAAGTGAAAGTTAAGATACAAAACAAAACAAAATAGTGGCAGTGAGTACAATTTGCAATGATACAGTGTCAGACAGCAGAAGGAATGATTATAAATAGCATTTCTGCTGCCCTAAGTCCCTCTCAGGGTCTCTCCAAATTTACCCTCTGCTGACTGCAGTTCCTGCAAAGCATTTTCTGTGCAACATACTCACCAGGGTCCTCTGCATTGTCTCAATTCTATTGCTCTGCATAGGAAACTAAAAATACATATCTCGTAGATTTGTGTTACGCTAGATGATCATTTAAATGTTCAGATCGGAACCCCTGGAATTTTCCATCTGCCTTTCGTCTGCTGGGCTGGTTCTGGAAGGGCACTGCTGAGAGCTTCCCTGCGGGTTGGCTTTGCCTGTGGGTGTGATTGAAAATCTGTAGCTAACACTTGGAGAAACAGGGTAAGGGGATAGTTAATAAAGGACAAAAATAGAGATCAAAAAGATATAAACACACATCGCAGTTTGATCTCAATATCATTTTTTAAATAATACATTTGCACATTTTCAAGATCAGCCTCTCTGGGGTTTCTTGCAGGGGACAGAAAATTCTTGCAAGTTTCAGGGAGGCTGATCTAGTTTGAAAGAAAAGGGTAGAGGTGGCAAATTGCCAATTAGATTGCAGGTGGGGACAGGGATGGGAGGGTAGAGATGGATGGCTCTAACGTCAAGAAATTCACTCTGATGACACAGGGCGAAGACACGTTTTAGGCCCGTGAAAAGGAAGGCAAGGCAGACAGAGGAGGTGAAGCAAATCACAGGCTTGCTTTTTGTTTTCGCTTACAAAAGGAGCCCCTACCCCCAAACATGGAGATCATTATACAGAATGTCCAAGGCAAATTAAGGAAAATAATTATTGTAGCTGATGAAGCAGAAACCCTATTAGAGCTAAATGCTACTTCACAGTACTCGGTGGTGGAGGTTTTGAACTAAATGCATTTTTCAGCATCTTTAGTGTAGTATATTAAATTAAGTTTTTAACCACTTTTCTCCTCCCCTTTATTTTCCTTACCTCCCTCCTCCCCTTTCCTCCGTCTCTCGGGCAGGTGGTACAGAGTTGGAAGTCTGCCGCAACAAGAAATCCCTTATATCCTGACTCCTTTCTGTTTAAGATGAAAAGTAAATAAAAACCTAAAGGGGTAATTAATGGTGGAAGACTGAGCTTGAAGTGACAAGGAGTGACCTGTCACCACAGAAAATGGGGCAGAGAAGAGGCTATTGAGAAGCAGAGAGAATCCTTAAGTTTGTCTGGCTTTTTGTGTTGTTTTGTTTTCACTTAAGGAACCGCTTGCATCCTGAAAAAGATTTCCTTTATTCCCATGTTCTCCTCCTGTCTCAGAAAACAGGTCCAAGATAGGGGACAATTTCTATTGATTTGGGATGTGTGTGTTTCTATGATTTCTTAGCTAACATCGTACTTTTTTTTTTTTTTGAAATGATGTTTGTTAGGTGTGTTTTTCTGTATTATACTTGGAGTCTTTAAATCCATAAGTTATATAGGTCTCTAATTAGACAACAGGTTTGCCACGTAGAGGGAACTGAGTCTTATGTAGCTTGTGTATCCCATGACACTTGAGCAATAGTTGCCACTTTTGACCATATGACAGATGTATATTGTATACAGAAAGGAGTAAATTACTTTGAATATTTTTTTTTCTCAGTAAGTTTCTGGCCCCTAGGAAGCCCTATGGATTCTCATCTCCATAATGGATCAAAGTCAGTCTTCTTCAGCATTGTTCAGGCCTTACGGTGTCCAGTCCTCTATTAGATTAAGTATAGCATTTTCGGTTCCACTTCATCCAGGAAAAGACACAGGCTATCCCCTCCATATAGGCTGTCCCCTCCCTGGTGGACTCCTGTGCTTTCTATCTAGCACGTGTTGTCAGGGACATCTGTTCATACACGGAACTGTTGACAGGTGGACAGAAACCATGTTGTAAAACTCCAATTCTCCTTTCAGAGTCTTTATCAAAGCTTTGCACATAGCTGATACTCAATAAGTCTTTGATAATGGTGTTGATTATCAGAAATGGGCTTTAGGCTAGTAATATAACAAAGATGGAATGGTACATTTGCTAATAAACTTCAACTCCTCTCAGCTCTCCAAAAGGATCTGTTAAAGGATTTTTTGCATCCTCCATGGCAAGTGCTTACCATCGAATACTTCAGAAAAATATGGGACAACGTTTTGTCTACAGACGTCAATGCCTATTTCTTCGCTGCCACTTAGCTATGAGATCATGGGGAAATGAGATTCCAACTTCAATCATCACTGAGACCAGATGAGAGTAACCGTAGCTTTCCTGAATTCCAATAGTGTTCACGGTGGAGGCTTACTCTGAGCCAGGCCCTGAGCCAGGCCCTCGGTGCTTTACGTGTATGGATGGGTGGATTTCTCATCAGAACCCTAGGTGGCTGATAACTATTGCTTTCCCATTTTATTGATAAGAAAAATGAAGCTTGGGAGGTTAAAGAAACTGTCCCAGGTCCCAGAGTTGATAGACAGCCAAGCTGGAATTTAGTGAGAGAGTGTGAGTGGCTCCAGTGCCCAGGATTTTAACCCATACACAGCCTCTTATTAATTGTTTGTTGCAAGGATCAAAATCAGCATGATACGAAGAAGTGCATGATTTTAAAAAATGGTAGGAGGAATTTTGAGAGTACTTTAAAAAATGAAAAAGCCTTTCACCAAACTGGTTCATGTTACACTTCTTTCTTTTATATTTTTTAATTTTACTTTTATTCTTTTTAGGGGGGAGGGGCAAAGGGAGGGAGAGGGAGAGAGAGAGAGAGAGAGAGAGAGAGAGAGAGAGAGAGAATCTCAAGCAGGCTCCATGCTCACCATGAAGTGTAACACAAGGGCTGGACCCCACAACTCTGGGATCAAGACCTGAGCCAAAATCAAGAATAGGGCCCTCAACTGACTGAGCCACTCAAGCACTCCCCATGTTACATTTCTATTCCCTCTGCCCCAGCTACTAGCTGAGAATCCCAGACTTTCCCCCTCACCACGAGCAGAGATAGTTGGTGGCAACCACTCATGCCTCTTTCAGCCCATTACTTCCTGAAGACTGTCTGTGGTTGTTTTCAGGGGTGACATACTTCTCTCTGTTTTCTGTAGTGAGCCAGGAGGACTGATTCTGGAAAGGAGTTTCAAGCTCTGTGTGTAGCAGTGTTTAAAATGCAAGATCCCCGTCTGGGAGAGAAATGACTTGAAGAGCCTTAATGCAAACCTCCATTCTGCTCTCCCAGCAGCTGTGAGGCTGGCAGACCCTATAGGTAGAGAAGGGACTTGCATGGGCCATGATGATCCATATTCAGGAGCAAGGAAGACTTGATTCTGCACCTTGCTAGTTACAGCTGCCAGAATGTGAGCGACTGATAGAGAACTTTGTTAATGATGTGGAATTCACTTTTGGCATGCTCTGCACAAATACATATGCAATATATTATTAGTGCCCTCAACTACAGGCCTGTCCAGATGTGACTTAATTCAAAGTGTGATTATCTTTTCCTCTTTTACCTTCATAATTGGAACATTGTTGATCAGATTCTGCTTTTAATAAAGATTGGCAAGCCATGCAGTATTGCTCTGAAACTTTTTTTTTTTTTTGACAGCAAATATCAGAAAATCACAAGGTGGAGGTAATGAAATGACAGTAGATGTTCAGGTTGCCCAGAGGAAAGCAACTTGCACGGTCTTGGAGTCCACATTTTTAAGAATCATGAAGTGGGGTGGATTATCTTTGGAAATTATTAGAGAATATGTATTTATATAGATTCCTGTCCAAAAGATGAATCCAATCATCATCCCATAGACAAATGTGGAGTCTTAATGGCAAATGTTGATTTAATATTCGAGTCTGAGTCTTGCAGTAAAAAGGCTGAATTGCATTAGAAGAGCCGGACTAGAACTGGGCAGACACAGAAACCTAATACCACAGCAAATAAATCTGGCAGGACAATTTAAAGCTGAAAAGAAATAGAAAGATAAATGATGTCATAAAAGATTCACAGGGGCGTTTTTTAACTGAACTGCTAAATATTTTAAAACAGAATAGCCAAGGCCATTTTGTATTAGAAACCCAAATGAGTGGCTTTCTCAATTTATTAAATTTAGTTCCCTCAGTGTTTATCAAGCCTGTTCTGTCAGAAAGATACTATACTAGGCACTGGATATATCGGAATATTACCCAAAGAGATTACTGACTAGAAGATAAGGCAAGTAGCTCCAACAATTTAAATGAACACCATAATAAGTTAGGAAAGGGAATATGCTAGTGAGAATCTTAGATTGCCACTCCTGTAGAACCACTTTAAGGAAAAGGTCTAGAGATGTCGCCCCCTACCAAGTTTCTATGCCTTTTGTTAAATGACCCAAGTGCTCTGGCTACAACCAACATCAAGGCTCTAGCCCAGGACACTTATATATTGGCCACCATGAAAAGAACAGTGACTCGTCAAGTAGCCTTTCCATATTGGACAAGAACGAAGCCATCCTATCAGATCATCTCTTTAGATGAGCATTGGGTTCAAGAGAGAGAAGATTAACAGTGGAAGCACATGCAAATGGCAGGAATCATCTGTAAGAGACTGACTCCTTGCAGTGAACCAGGGCCCAAATCTGGTTGCTATAGAGTCCCATCTTATCAACCATGGCTCTCATCTTCACCGAAACACAGAACCTTCCATGACAATGCACACTGCATTTGGACCCAGAACCTGGAATGATAATAAACAGAAGCACTGTTAGCTTTAAAGGAAGCTGCAGTTGGAAAAATAGAGTTTTTAAAGCCCCTTACGGAATTTGCTGACGAAAGATTTGGTTGATATGCTCAAGGCTATTGTTAATGAAAAGAAAATAAAAGAAACAAACAAAAACACACATGCAAGAGGATCCCAAACTCATAGCAGTTTTTTTTTTTTTTAATAGAATATTTACAAACTTAAACACTGGGAGACTTTTTTTTTTAATATTTATTTATTTATTTATTTGAGAGAGAGACCAAGCAGGGGAGGGATGGGGTTGGGGGTGCGGTCAGAGGATCCAAAGCCGGCTCCACACTGACAGCATTGAGCCCCTTGTGGGGCTTGAACTCACAACCATGAGATATGACCTGAGCCAAAGTCGGACACTTAACCAACTGAGCCACCCAGGCACCCCAAAAACTGGGAGACTGTTTTTTAAAAACTAGATCAAACTTTTGACAGGCAAAGTTTAAGATATTTATCTGGACCAGGCCTGAGCTGAGTAAATCACTGATGAATATGAGAAAATGAACATGCTTCCTTACACTTTAGCTACCACCTCCAGTGACCTCATGTGTCAGCCTGTTTTTCTGTTCAGGGAGTATCAGCACCAGGGGACTTTGAGCTTAGCTGAAGGACTGGAGATGATCTGAGGGATGAGAAAGAGGCCCCACCTTCCCAAAGATAGCATAATTCTTTCCTCTCACTGGAGAGATCATCTCATGTGTTAAGGCAAATGGAAATACCTTTGGCAAGAAATTTTTGTTCTGTTTTCTATTTAGTGAGAATTTTGTTCATAGGTCCATGGAGCCTATCAGCTGGCTAAGCATAGTAGTGGATGGGAGTTGACAGGAGCTGTATTATGTAGGCCTCTGATGGTTGGGGAGACCAGGTTGGTGTGGGAGAGATTGGACACCAAGGGTGCTGTGTGAATGCCTGGGGCCTTGTTTGTCTGGAATTTCATGGTAGAAGGAAAGTGCTAAAAGAAGTACAAGAGAGTTGAATACAAGTTTTACTCATTTTTTCTGATTATATGCCATCATAATTGTCATAAATGCACATACAAGGTAAGTTCTTTCTGCTTATAGTAATCCACCCTTTTACCCAATCCTGTTCACACTTTGAAACCATGTGTATTTGTATTTCCTTCTCAGCCATTCAAAATCCGGTGTCAGGCAAGAACGTTAGAAGAGTAGTTCGTATTTGAATGTGAACTACTTACAGCTAAATTGGTGTTCCTTTCTGGGCACATCTATAACCAAAAGGGCACAAATTCTAAGATAATTTTTTCTTTAAAAAAATTGTAATGCTTATTTATTTTTGAGGGAGAGAAAGACAGAGAGAGAGAGAGAGAGAGAGAGAGAGAGAGAGAGACAGAATCCAAAGCAGCATCCAGGCTCTGAGCTGTCAGCACAAACCCCAATGTGGGGCACGAACTCAAAAGCCGTGAGACCATGACCTGAACAGAAGTTGGACACTTAACTGACAGAGCCACCCAGGTGCCCTGAGCATGTTTCTAATCATACAAAAATATTGAAAGAAGAGATTTGAAAATGATAATATCCTCCCAGGTGGGGCCATGCTGATCTGAGGTTAGGACCCTCTCTGCAATCCCTAGGTGCCATCTCCCTACCTATTGGAGGGACACTGGCAGGACAGCACTAGAGAATTTGGTCTATATCTTGATTTAGTCTATGCTTATAATTATGTATACAATAAGGAAAAGTCCTGGCTCATAACAGTATATTTAGTAATAAAAAATATCATTTGAAACACTCAATCAAAACTGCCACTGACTAGATTTATGTTTAGTTTGGATTTGAATTTTGATGAATGAAGAAAAGACAAAAGAAAGATAAGAAGGTTAAGGAGGCAAAGTGAGGTGTGGTGGTTAGGCATTAGAAGGAAAATCATCTCTAGACTTCATTGCGGGATAGGACCCCACTGAGCTACCTTTTACATCTTTATTCTGATTTATATAAAATCAGATTCAGAGTTATTCACAGAGGTCCTACGAAGTCTTCTATTGGCCAAATAATACAAAAAGAAAGTAGGAAGGAAGGAAAGAAAAAGAGGGAAGTAGGGAGGGGGTGGGGAGAAAGGAAGGAGTAGAAAAGAAAATCAAGGATGTTTATAAGCCCCTCCAAACTGAAACACGGAAAGAAACTCACACATCAGAGTAAGACTTTCCACAGCAAATTTTAAAATTGAAAAATGTCATCCTCAGTGACACACAGAATTTAATTTTTTGAATGTCTTATAATCTTATAGAAAAGCATAGGCAGTTACCCTTTGATTCTCCAGATTATACTGAGGATGCAAAGGCTGACTGTCCTGCAAAAAACTATGGGAAGTGAAATAATCACTGTAATATCTCCAAAGGCTATTTGGGAGCAACTAATCTCTTAGGCCCACACCTTGCAAGTCACATTTAAAAATTATGTAGATATATCATGAAAAATAACACCATGATTGGAATCGTTTATTCCCCAATAAAGAGTTGCCTTTTCAGAGCTGCTTCATATCCAAGAGATCTTGATTACTCCTTGTTTCTTTCACATTATTATTTCTTTTCCTTAAAAAGAATTCTAAAAGATTACAAAAATACAAGAAAATAGAGGAAATTTAAAAGTACCCGATCTTTATTCTACCACACTAAATTCTTCCATTTTTTTAAAAAAAATCCCAATTAGTGAGCTATATTTATGTTTGTTTTTGTTTTTCACACAAGATGCTAAATAAGTTATGCATAAACTTGTTTCTCTGCCATTACCGAGTGTGTGTGATAAGCTCCTCCCTGACTTTGACATCTTGAATGCTGTGAGATAAGGTCAAAAAAGTATTTCTCTTCCTTAAGCCATACATTTATGACACTGAACGAAAGGGCCTACATGCATGTTCTGTTGTGGTGACTGGTTCTGGAAAAGCGTAACTAACTGGACTGGAGGCATCCAGTCAGTGCCTTCCATGTTCTCAGTGTTCCCTTGAAACCCAAATATCTGAGCAATGAGAGAATGTAGCATTCAAATAAGGCTCTTAGATCTGATGGGGCCAGAGATTAATGACTTTGATGTAAATAATTTGAAACATCTATAAGCAGTGCCTTCTTTCTCTAAATCAGAACATGGCAGACATGTAGAACCCCCATGCTGAATGTTCATGTATCCATCCTCCAAGAGAGAGAGGGTCTGGGCATACACCATCCCTGGAAAACTGAATGTGGCTTGGGAAAGCTAACATTGAGCCACTTCCAAGTCTCTTCTGCTGAGTAAGGTTTTCTCTTCTGAGAGTTTCTACCTAAGAGGCCCAGGAAACCCAGAGGCACAACTTAGAAGATAGACAGGTTCCTTTACTTTTCCAGGCAATTCAAGACACTGGCCTTAAAGCAGAAATTAATGTGTAAGAAGTGAAAGCTCGTAGTGGGCTAGTTCTCCACCCCTACTGACCTTGTGCTATTTAAGCAACTCCTTTTATAATTTTAAAAGTAATTATTTATTTACTTTTTTTGAGAGAGAGAGGGAGAGAGGGTGAGTGCACACAAGCAGGGGGAGGGACAGAGAGAGAGACAAGAGAGAATCCCAAGCAAGCTCCACACTGTCAGCACAGAGCCCTGTGTGGGAGTTTGAGCTCACCAACCATGAGATCATGACCTGAGCTGAAATCAAGAGTTGGACACTTAACCAACTGAGCTACCCAGGTGCCCCTACTTGAGCAAGTCTTAAAGCCATGGTCATGGTACCTACAATAATTTGCTGACCCTTACTTAAGAATGACCAGGGCCACCACATTGCACAATTCCAGGGGAGGGGGGGAATCCATTCCCCTTGTGACCAGAGTAACCAGTGCTCCTGGGGATTATACAATCCACGAGCCAGATGCTAAGCCCATGCAGGCTCTTTCCCCTACATATTTAGGAACTGCAAGGCTTCAGTTATTTGTTACCAAAGGCTATCACATTTTCCTTTTTAAGTAAGTATGCTATTACAAATGGCACAATATTTGGGAATAAAAGAAGGTATATTTTTAATAGAAAATATATACTTTTGAGGAAAACAAAGATGATTGGAAAAATATGTAATTATTTATCATCTGAAGTCCAAAACTAAAAACAAAAACAAAACAGACATTGAGTGACTGTCCTCATCCAAATTGTCAAGAAACTAAGGAGTAAATAAGTAACTGGCAGGAAATTATTTATGATCTAAACACAAAGACAGATGTCTTTCTCTTTCTGGGAAGGATAACTATCCTCCTCTGTAAGATATTCTTTCCTTGTCTCTCTCCTCAGGAAGGTGTTACATCCTGTGATAATTCCACCTCCCACTGTCTCCTGTCCTTAGTCTTTAAATTTTTCCTCCAAATTCACATGTGACTCCCCTGGAGTCAAGTCAGAAGTTTGCACAGATGAAAAAATACTTCAGCAGACTCCCAAGAATATGTAAGTTTTTACTAAATATTTTTCAGTTGATGGGATCCATATCTGACTCCGCATCCTCCAGAGAGACAGGCTTCTGGTAGTATTTGCCTGGAATCGCTGCTTTAACAAACAAAATCTGTTTATAAGGGAGCACAACACAAGGATTTGATCTCAGAAGGACCTTATCTTTTCCACACATTTCCTCTAACACAGAACTTTGTGGAATTTGCAACTTTTAGACATAAGGGAAACACATGTTTGCTACATAGTATACTGGAAATAGCAGTGGACTTTGAGTCAAGTGGGAAAAAGTATATATTAGGTTTGGCATTACAACTCTAAAATGGCTTATTCAAATTCATGTACTTTCATGACAACAAATGACAGTGGTGCCACACTCAAGGCTACCGAAGAACATAAACTTCACTTTTTTCAACAAATCATAGGATAGGACTTGAAAAAGAACTAAGATACCCAGAGAGGAAGACAGAGAGAGGGAGAAAGAGAGAGAAGAGAGTGCTAAATTAATCGAAGCCAGTTTATTCCATTTGCCTGAAAATACAGAGAACTATAGGATATCTTCTAAGGGGTCTAAGTTTTTCTATGATCCTTTCTATTTCTTTGGAACAGAATACCCTGAGCTCTCCAGCTGCTTCTCGGGAACAGTAGACATTTCTCTAGCTAGGAAAGTCTGCATTTATTCTGCTTTTCCAATTTTCCATGGTATGACATTATGAACGATGATAGGTTTCACAGACTTCGTAGAATGTGCTCTTGCCCTCAGCAACTTGGACTTGCCTGCCTCTTGGTGTAGGGCAAGAAGAGCTCAGCACGCAAACTGTCCCTTTCAGGTCACCTGCACACCAACAGACTCTCCCCACACCAGGCAGGAGCTTGAGGAAAAGGGATTACTCCTTTCTCTCTCTATCTGTTTACACAGTTTTTGTTGCGTATTTGTTCCTGGAATCTTCAAGGCAAGGTTCTGGGGCTCTGTAAATCACTAAGCCACATCCATTCTTATGGAAATATGGTGATTCAGCTGAGTACCTGGTCACTTCCCCCAGCTGTCACTTCCTCTTGACAGAGGCTGAAAAACCTCATCAGACTGGGCCCTCACTAGAATTTGGATGTAATTAAATTACTTTGGTCCAGACAATATGTTTTCCTGCTACGAGTAGATGCAATCCCTCAAAACTCTTGGTAACGTACAGACGGAGATTGTGAAATTCTACATATTTCCCCCACTTTGCTATTCCCCTCCCACGCTGCTGAAGGGTGCAGAGGAACAAAAGGGCGAAGTTAAAAAAGAGGTAAAGATTTTCACTTTGTTTTCATGTATTTTCCAGGTAAGCCTCTAGCCTAGTATTTATGATTGTCATCTAGAGGCCACCTCCAGCTTTATGCGGCGAATATACCACTTAACAGATTCTCTCTGGCCACCAGGCCCATGGCCTTTCGTGACTAGGTTGCTGGAGTTTCTTGAAATGACTGTCACTTTGAGCGGCAACAAAATCTTTTCTCAGCCTGCAAGGGAAGTTTGGATATGTACATATCTTGTGGTTTGCTCTTTCAGAATCCCAAATTCTGCAAAGCCAACATTGTGGCAGGCAGTCATGTGAAGACATTTTAGACCTTTTCTTTCAGAAAAATGTTCCTGTGCCAGGACATGGTGGCAGAGGACAAGACCAAAGACAACTGAAACGGGGCTTGTCTTTTCAGCTAGAGCCGGACTTTTCCTCGAAACAGGAGGATGGCTGTATCCACAGACTGAGGGCAGAAAAAAAGTGGGAAGTTGCATAAAATCTAAATTATGCAACACGAATAAATTCTAGAGATCTGCTGTACAACATCATGCCTATAGTTAACAATATTGTTTTGGACACTTAAAAAATTGTTGAAGGTATATTTCATGTTAAGTATTCTTACCACAATAAAAAAGAAAAGAAAGGTTGTGGTATGCCAGTGGCATCTGAAATATCCTCTATCCCAACTACATCTCTCCCACAGGCTGGCCTAGGACACACTGCCTATATTGTGTGAGTTCTCCTTTCAATTTATAGTTCCAAGACCATATCACTATGAAGGAGAGGAAAATGCAGGAAAGCATTACTTGTTTTTGGAGTTTATCCTGTCTGGGAACTAGGTTGCCGACACTCTGAGAGAGGGTCCTGCTATGGTATGTGTGGGGAGTATGGCAGGCTCTCATTGGTAATCATCTTCTAGTCTGGATTGTCTAGATGCTGCCAGTTGTCATCTCAAGACAAGCGTGTGCCTGAATATCACTTTGTTTTCAAACAAATCACATTTCATTGTATTTTAGAAACCAGCTTGATGGACTAGTAGAGACTTTAGTTGCAGAATGTTCGGATCCTCCCAGGACCCTCACTTCCTAGAGTTTTTAACCAGGTTTCAGCAGATCCAAAGATAACCAAGAATATTTTTTGGTTGAATGGGGGTCTGGTTTTTAGACATGAACCCACAGAGGTCACCACTGAGATGTTCCTTATACTAGCTAGTGTGGCCACTCTCTGTAGTTTATAAGGTCTTATTTAGGTGTTTAGGAATCTCTGCTGTTACTGTCCCAACAAGGATATGGGGCATTTGAGAGGCTACAAATGGCCTTTCTGCTCCAGTCACAGCTATTATTTCTTTGGCATTTCTTTGTCTTCCTAGGAATCTGCCCAGGAAGTTCAGAGCCCTTCTCACTGGAACCCAACCATACCCTTGCTCAGACCTCTGTCCCCTGCCTTGCTCCACTCTATCCTTTGACTTATGACTCCTTCAGACAAGGAGGTCCTTTCTCAAGCCTTATGATTGAGGCTGCTGATATGAGAATACAACTGCCATTATTAGTTTAGCAGGTATTTTCGTTTTCTTCCTTGCACACAGGGACAGCCAACTCCCTGAATAAGAAAAAAGGGAAAGCAAAAATATAAAAAGGCATAAAGAAGATATAAAAGTGAAAAAATGTAATTTCATCCCTAGAGCCTCCATGTATATCGCTGTAGGTTGTTAATTGTAAATTGGCCACAGACCAAGAGGATGAATGTGAGCTAAAATCTAGCCAGATCTTAGCCTGCCAAGCCATGCTGCATCCATCGAGAAGGAATGTCACTTTCGAATTCATACTAGATACCTTGTGAAATAGCAGTGGCCTTGATAAGCACATGTCCATATTACCAGAAATTCCTGAGAGTTGAGAGGAGCTTTCCATTCCTGGAAGCTCTGTCAACACACAGCAGACTCTGGTCTGTGATCCATTCTCTCCTCTAACTGAGCATAGGTGTGATGTATAAAAGAAGGTGATTTTATACCTTGCATAGTGTGCATAGTCTGGTCCTGGATGTAACTTTTGGAGATCTCCATTTGTAGAAAAGGTATTCTGATCTATCAGGGAAAGGAAGGTCATGAGGAAAGGCAAAGACCACATTTTGTCTTGAGAAATGCTTTTCTATCCAGTGAAACAGCAAACAATAAAGTGGGCTTGGAAAAGGAATGTTCTCAAAAAATGACAACGACAGCTCCAGCTTTAATTCACTCCTCTGACTCTGACAATAAAGTGACAAATGAAATCAGTGACTGTCCTGGAATACCTATTGCTTTGGTGGTTAAAGAATGTGGCTCTACACACCAACAGAAACACGCATCATTGGAGAAAGTGGTCTTCTTTACCAATTATTCACTTAGGTATTGGATTCTGTATTGAGATATGAAACACTTGATCTAAAGATTCTGCCAAATGCAAATGCTTGCAAAGAGTAGGCAAGTGACGTAAGTATATGGTGATCATGTGTACACAGTGTGGAGTGATAGGGACACGGGAAAATTAGGGAGGCATCCCTGGTCTAAAAGCATTCAACACATAACGTTCAACACAACGTCTGCCAGTATTTATAGAGCCACCTCTATAAAATTTCTTTTTGAGAAGATATTAAGATAGCAAGAAGAAACAAACATAACTATGTACATCTACTGCTATCAGGCACCATAACAATCTAGTTTCTTTTCATTTCATAAGTGGGCAAAAGAGGCTCTAAGATGTTACACAGCTTGTCTACATTTACACTCTTAGAATGGGGAAAAGCCTCATTAATCACAAAATTAATATTCTTTCAATAAAAGTGTCATTTTACACCATCAGGCTGCCTCCTTTGAAGATCTGATCTCACTGAAGAGTGAACTATACTCATGAAAAAGTGGTCCAAATGGGTGATGTTGACAGAAGACAAGCTACTCTAAATTTCAGTGAGTAAAAACGGTTTTACTTTTTTTTTCAAATGTTAGGAAGTAATTGCATGAGAAACACTGAATGGCCTAGAGATTTAGGTACTTTTACTGAAAGGTCGTATTTGGGAGAAGAAGGAGATAAGGCGGGTTAAGCAAGGTCTATTGGCTAAAAGATGGAAGAAACTACATGTGATCTTTGCTAGAAAATAAATTTAAGAAATGGTTGTTATTTCCAATTCATGAATAAAACCATAATTTGCTCCATCACTTCCAGCTTTAAAACTATGACTCTGTTATTCTACCCACTAATGTTTCAGTAGGTAAACCGCCCATAACTGTATAAAAGGAGCTGTTTTCTGGTCAGTATGGATCCTTAATTCTTCATGTCAATGGGAGGAGAAGTGAAGAAATAGAGGAAACTAGAAGGGATTCTGATTTTTGGAAAGCATTTGCCAGTGTTTCATGGAATCTTATGGAAGAAATTAATTCAAATTGGCTTGGATATGAGCCTTGTCATGTGCATCAAAGACTCTCAGAAGAGTCGAAACCAATAATGATAAACAAGACTGTATCTTGCTGGGAGGAGGTGGCTGTTACTGTGCCAAAGTCTACATTTTCTGAACAGTAGTAATCAGTTAATTGTGCTGGTGTACATCACACCATGGGAATCACTTTCAGAGTTAGATTGCATAGGATTTCACAACTTGAAGATTACAGATCAGGAAGAGACACTTTTTTGTTTGTTTTTTTAAATTTTTTTTAGGATCGAATAATGCTTAGCTAGCTTTGCAAATAGCCACAAGCCCACTAAAGAGACCAGGGAGCAAGTCTGATAATCATTACCTGAGGCCATGGAATATAGAATTCTCTTTACAATTGGATGACTTTAGACTTACTACTCCAACCCTAGGCAAAATAAAATAGTAAAACCTGTGAATTCCTTTGGTGTCTCTGTGCCTCTAACTTCCCACGAAAATAGTTTCTTTTTTTTTTAAATTTTTTTAAATGTGCATTTATTTTTGAGAGAGAGTGATAGAGTGTGAGCACAGGAGGTGCAGAGAGAGAGGGAGACCCAGAATCTGAAGCAGGCTCCAGGCTTTGAGCTGTTAGCACAGAGCCTAATGCAGGGTTCAAACTGAGCCGAAGTTTGATGCTTAACCAACTGAGCCATCCAGGTGTCCCTAAAATAGTTTCTATTCATTGAAAGCTTGTAGCATACAAGGCACTTTTTCCTAATAATTTAACCCTCAACATCCCTATAAGGTAGGTAGTTATCACCATTTTGCAGACAAGAAAATGATGGATACCTTAGACTTCTAAGCTACTATGAGCTTCTAACTTCTATAAGACACTGTTGTCAAAATAGCCCACTTGACTCTCCCCATATATAGAGTGTGTGTTATCTCTCATGTTAAAAAATAAAATGAAAAAAAAAACTTATAAAGGGACAGACATTATTTGATGTGCATGTCAATACAATAAATTAGAAGGAGTATGACCTCTTCCAAAATTGGCATTTCAAATAAACATTAGAGTCTTAAATAAATGAAGTTCCACTACTAATGAAACTTGAATTAATACAAGAAGTCTGTGTGTGAAGGGTAAAGGTAAGAGATATTGTTTTGTTATGGCAAGGCAATCATAGTCAGTGGCACTCCAAGCAGTGACATTGCTGTGACTTCAATGTGAACCCTTGGAGGTGTGCAACATGGCAGTTCTGTTCATGTCATGATGTACAAGTGTGGACCTAGAGGCTAAAGAGCCTTGATACTAAAACAACCATTGTCCACAGTCCTACTCTCCACACAATATAGGAACATGAACAAAATAAGATTGAAAGTATTTCAGATGTGCCTAGAATATGAGTGAAACATTGGGAGCAAATGAAATGATGTTTTTTCTCCTCTGTAGGCTCAAATATTCTCAAAAATTTTACTTTAAAAATTTTTTTAATGTTTATTTATTTTTGAGAGAGAAAGAACACAAATTGAGGAGAGAAAGAGGGAGAGGGAGACACAGAATCTGAAGCAGGCTCCAGGCTCCAAGTTGTCAGCAAAGAGCCCGACACAGGGTTCAAACTCAGGAACCATGAAATCATGACCTGAGCCGAAGTTGGATGCTTAACCAACTGAGCCACCCAGGTCCTCCTCAAAAATTTTACTTTAATTAAATTAATATATGCTAAATTGGCTTTTCTGGGAAGTATAATTAACATAATTTACATTCATTGCAGATGTACAACATACTGATTCAATAATTCTTACTCAGTACTCACCACAATAAGTATAGTCACCACCTGTCACTATACAATGTCATTACAATATTGTTGACATATTTCCCTTCTGGCAACTACAAGTTTGTATTTAAGAGTCTATTTTTTGGTTTGTTTCTTTGTTTTGTTTTTTTGATTCCACATGCAAGTGAAATCACATGGTATTTGTCTGTCTGACCTATTTCACTTAGCATAATGTGCTATTGGTCCAATTATGTTGTCACCAATGGCAAAATCTCTTTCTTTTTTATGGCGGACTAATATTCCATTCTATCTATGTATATATAAAAGTCATAACTTTGGCTTTTTTATGGAGTACAACCCTGAAGTTTCACACATATGCAGATTAAGGTAATGACCACTACAGTCAGGACACAGAACCACTTCAGCATCCTCAAAAAACCCCCATGTGCTATCCTTAACGCATGGTAACCACTCATCTGTTCTTCATTGTTCTAGTTCTGCCTTTTCCAGAGAGTGTCACATAAATGCAATTATACAGTAGACAACCTTGAGAGACTGGGTTTTCTACTCAGCATCACTCTTTTGAGAGGCAATAATTCAGCCACATGTATCAGTAGTTTGTTTCTTTTTATTAGCACTAAGCTAGCATTAGTAGTATTCCACCATATACATTCACAGTTTATTTATCCAATTATTTGCTGGAAGAATATTTGGGATGTTTCCACTTTGGGTCAGTTATGAATAGGACTCTTATACACATTCATAGATAGGGTTTTATATGAGTGCAAGTTTTTACGTAGGGTAAACACCTAGAATTGAAATCACAGGGGCATATATGTTTAACTTTCTGAGAAATTGCCAGACTGTTTTCCAGAATGGTTGTGACATTTGCCTCCCATCAGGAATATACAAGATTTCTAGTTGTTTCACATCCTAGCCAGCAGTAGTATAATTGTGGTTTTTGTTTTTGTCTATAACTGTCCCGATAGATGTATAACAGTACCTTACTATGGTTTTAATTTGCATTTCCCTAATGACAAATAATATTGCACATCTTTTCATGTGTTTGCCTTCTGTTTGTCCTCTTTGCAAATGTCTTTTCAAATCTTTTGCCTATTTTTAACTGGGTTGTTTGTTTCATTACTATTGAGATTTGACCATTTTGTCATTGTTGTTGTTAATAATTTTATGTATTTCCCTCTAGTATATTACTACACAAAGTTTAAGTATATGTGAATAGTTTTAATATATTCTGGACACGTGCTATTTGTCAGATATGTACTTGCAAATGTTTTCTGCCTGTCTGCATATTGCCTTTTCATTCTTTTAACAGTGTCTTTCACAGGGGAAATTTTTTTTTTATTTTGATAAGGTACAATTTATAGTTTTTGTATAGACTTGTCTATTTAGTTGCATATGGTAGGTCCAATTAACCCAATTCTTTTTTTGAGAAGACAGTCTTTTGCCAATTTTATTGCTTTCATCTTTGTCAAAAATCGATTGGCGAGACACATGAGTGGCTCAGTGGGTTAAGCCTCTGACTCTTGATCTTGGCTCAGGTCATAATCTCACAGTTTGTGACATGGAACCCCACATTGGGCTCTGTGTTGACACCATGGAGCCTGCTTGGGATTCTCTCACTCTCTCTTTTCCCCTCCCTCTCACATGCGCATACACACACACTCTCTCTTTCTCTCTCCCAAATAAATAGACATCAAAAAAAAAATCAATTTGCCATATTTTGACAGACAGGGGTCTGTTCTTGGACTCTATTCTGTTCCATTGATTTGTGTTGACTATACCTTTACCAGTATCACACTATCATGATTACTGTAATTTTTATAGTAATTGCAAAAATCAAATTGTGTGAGTATTCCATCTTTGTTCCTTTTCTTTTCTTTCTTTTTTTTTTTTTCAAATGTGTTTTGACTGTTCCAGGTCTTTTGCCTTTCCATATACATTTTAGAATCAGTTTGTACAATAAAAAAATTTTTTTTTCTGGGACTTTATGCAGAATTGCATTAGATACATGGATTAAATTTGGAGAGAGTTAACATAATTATATCAAGTCTTTCAATCGATTAACATGATAAGTGTCTTCATTTACTTATGGCTTCTTCAATGTCTTTAGTCAATGTTTATAATTTTTAATATATAGATCCTACACCTGTTTTTTAGATTGATACCTAAACATTTTATCCCTTCAAAGCTATTGTAAATGGGACTTTTTCTTGATTTGGGCTTCCAGTTGGATTTTTAGATCGCTCATGAAATTTTCTATATAGACAATAGAATTTGTGAATAAAGTGTTTTATTTCTTTCTTTCCAATCTGCATATCTTATAGATTCATTTTACTTGACTTGTTTCATTGACTAGGAAATTCGATATGATGTATAAAAGCGGTAAGAGGGATATCTTTGCCTTATTCCTGATCTTTAGGAGAAATAATTCAGTTTTTTTATCATTTGAAGTATGGTCAACTGTAGTTTTCCTATAGATGATCTCTATCATGTGGAGGAAGTTCCCTTCAAGTTTTAATTTGCTAAGTGTTTTATAATATATGTGAATTAAATTTTGTCAAATACTTGAGTATCAGTTGATATGACCATGTGTTTTTTCTTCTTTAGTCTGTAATACAGTAGATTACATTGATTGGTTTCCAAGATTTGAACTAGCCTTGCATTCCCAGAAAAATCCACTTGGTCATGGTGTGTTATTCTTTTCATATATTGCTAGGTTTGATTTATTAGCATTTTGTTAAAGATTTGTATGTGTATATTCATGAGATCAATTTATCTGTAGAGTTTTTTGTTTGTTTTTGTACTGTTTGTGTCTGGTCTTGGTGTTAGGGTAATTCTAGTCTCATAAAATGATTTGGGGAGTGTTCCCTCCTCTATTTCTCGAGAGAAATTGTGAAGGTTTATTGTTATTTCCTCTTTAAATGTTTCATAGAATTTACCAGTGAGACTACCTAGGAATAGAGATTTCTTTTTTCCAAAGGCTTTTAATAATAAATGCAATTTATTTAATAGAATAGAACTATTCATGTTATCTATTTCTTCTGGGGGAATTTTAATAATTTATTTTTTTAAAGAATTGGTATAGTTCATCTAAGTTGTCATATATATTTGCATAGAATTAATTGCACTATTTTCTTATTACCATTTAATGCCTGGGCACTCTCCAGTGATGTCCCATTGATGCTTGATAGTGATGATTTATCTTTTCTATTTTTAATGTTTAGTGTGGCTAAAGATTTGTTAATTTTACTGATCTTTTAAAACTGAACTTTGGTCTATTTTATTTCAATTTTATTGATTTCCATTCTTTTGCTTTAGTTTTATAATTCTCTCTCTCTTTTTAGGTTTCTTTAGGTAGAAGCCTAAATTGTTGATTTGAAACATTTCTTCTTTTCTAATAAAAGTAGTTAATGCTATATATTTTCCCCTAAAGTGTACTATGTGGCTCCATCCATAAATTTTGATAAGTTGCATTTTTATTTTCACTTAGTTTAAAATATTTTCTAATTTTGTTGAGACTTATTTTGAAACATAGATTATTCTGATGAGTATTTTGAATCTGTTTATATCTTTCATCAATTTGGGAAGTTTTCGCACATAATTTCTCAAGTCTGTGTTTTCACCCCTTGTGCTAGAACTTCTAAGACATGAATATTAGACCTTTTGGTATTGTCCAACAGGTCACAAAGACTTTGTTCACTTTTAAATTTTCTCTCTGTTAGATTGGATAATTTTTATTGATCTATCTTTGAGTCTATTGACTCCTCAGTCACCTCCATTTTTTATTGAGCCCATCTAGGGAATTTTCTTTATAGCATTTTTCAGTTCTAGAATTTCCATTTAGTTCTTCTTTATATCATCTATGTGGAGACTGTCTTTTTGTTGTTTTTAGAATGTCTGTTTTTACTTCCTGAAGCAGGGTTATAATAGATGCTTTAAAGTCTATTTTTAATAACTTACACATCTTGTGTCATTACTGGAGTTTCTATCTGTCAGTTGTCTTTTCTGTTGTGAGTTGAGATTTTCTTCATTCTTCGTATGTCAAGCAATATAACTGCTTACTAAACATTTTGACAATTACAGTAGTCTGGGTCTTATTTTAATCCTATGATGAAAGTTGTTGTGGTTTTCATTTGATTTGTTCTGTTTTAGCATGCATTTGCCCATGTGACACTCAAGATACAAATTCTCATCTGATGTAGGGGGCTTGGTTCCAATATCAGTTCAGTTTTTAAAAAGTATCTGCATTGTTATTTTCATCAGACCTTCATGTACTCAACCTGGTAGCCAACCTGAGACATGAGTAGAGATCTACTCTCCACCTCAGTTCTCAAAGTCTCTGATAGGCTATTTACAGTCAAATTCCTGAATGAACAACTCAGAGATTAGTTCATGT
This sequence comes from Felis catus, assembly GCF_018350175.1. Classification (NCBI taxonomy): domain Eukaryota; kingdom Metazoa; phylum Chordata; class Mammalia; order Carnivora; family Felidae; genus Felis; species Felis catus. The sequence goes on along the minus strand of NC_058379.1, from coordinate 60,562,604 downwards.
ACAAATACAAGAATATAAAGGTATTTTTTTACATCTTCCTTTTCACTGCCTTCTCACTGATACTTTCTCACTTCCTGAGTATTTCTTTCCCTGTTTTTCAGCCAGAAATTGGGGGCTTAATTTCATTGCTCTGTCACATATTTGCAGGGTCTATATCTGCATCCAGGTCCAAGTGGTAAACTGACAGGGAGAAAGAAAAGGGGTGGGGGTGGATAATCTATGCTCTGGGACCACAGTTCCTCTCATCAGAGAGAATATTTGTCTTTCCTATGAGTTTTAGATGCCTGATTGGCTGTCACTTCCTTATTAAGAAAAATTAAAATAACAATAAAATAATGGTGAATAAATTATATACCTTCCACACCAGCTCCTCTCTTCTCACTTGCTTTACATTTAAGAATCATTTTTTGACTCCTTGGGCCAAAAGTGAGTGAATGGTGCTTATTTTGAAATTCTTTCTGTCCACATCTTTGTACACTTCTTGGTTTCAGGCTGCCTCTGAGATCAGTTGGAGTGATATTAGGTTCTCATGACCAGCTCAGTGGAACTTTGAATTGCTGTTTCCATCATCAACTGACCTGTTACCATTTACCTTGCAAGTCCTCAAGTTGTTGTTCCATAAAGTTTATCTAAGATGGATAGTTGTATTCATCAAGAGAGACTGCAAGGGGTCTATTTACTCCAGTTTCTCTAGAACGGGAACCCTCAAATCATTTTAAAGGTAAGTTAGAGAGAAGTCAACGTGATGACAGAAGCAGAGTTGGTGACAGAATGTGACAATGGTATGCTGTTGGATTTGAAGATGGAAGAAGGGATCACAGCCAAGGAATCGAGAGGCCTCTAGAAGCTGACAAAGGCAAGAAAACAGATTGTCTTCTAGAACTTCTAGAAGGAAGCAACTCTTGTTGACTTTAGCCCAAGAAGACTAATTTTGGATGTTTGACATTCAGAACTGATTTTAGGAGTGGAGCATATTCACATGAGGCTATGGAACCAACGGGTTCAAGATGAGTAAAGGTGAAGATCAATAGAAAAAATATGAAGCAAAATGCCAGAGTGGAATCCATAGGCACATGCATGTTGAAGTCACCCTGAATAATGGCATGACTAGGAATGAAAATGAGAGCCAAGAGCACAGTTGGATTCAGTGTCTTGGTTAAATAAGGTGGGATGGAGGATGGTCAAATAGCAAGAACTTCAAAAGAGAAAGAATTTTTATTAGAAGAAGAAGTAATCATTTAGAAGCTTCACTGGAACCCAACAAAAAGATCACTGACCCCATTTCTCAACCTCAGATGCCCAGGGAAATGGGCCTGGTGGTGAATGTGAAAGTGCACAAGAAACTTGTTTTAACCATATTAACCTTTGGTGAGATATAGTGAAGCCACATGCACATGGATAGAGGGCAACAGAAATAGTTTTATAGTTTTGTTACTCAGAGTTCTCTGGGAGAGATAGCAGCCACCGGGGCCACCCAAGGGAAGCACTGGGGTCAGTCATGAGGCAGAGAAAGATAGGGGACTGTAGATAAGAGCTTTTGTCACAGTTCAGGTGGGAATGAATGGGTGAGGCAAGCTAAGTAGGGTTAGGGTTGGCAATTGGAGTAATCTGGGTCAGCTGGAGGCCTGGAGTTGTCCCTCTGCTCCTCTCATACTTGCCCCAGGGTGATGAGGGTGGGGCTATAGTGGCCCAGAGTGTAAGAGCCTGACATGGGAAGTGGTTGGGGTGTGGATTTAATGGGCTACTCAAGAAGGGGAAGTAACCAGCTTCTAACCACAGCCTTAAAACTGAGGCAAGGTAGCATTAAAAAACAAAACAAAACCGTATTGCAAAACTGTCATACTTCCCATGCACTAATCCCATCCTTCAAACATCAGTAGAAACTTGTTATAATAACTTAAAGGTCTTTAAAAAAAAGTCTTAGCCAAAATACTGTTGTGTATTATTTTCTAGCGAAGAGAACTTCTATATTTCAGATTCTTATTATACGATAGCTTACTAGCAGGTATGTTTTCCATCATTATGCACATAATGAAAGAAATGTTTCTTTCTTTATCTTTTGGAATCAAGTCATATCCAGCTCTGAGACTTCTCTTAGGAGTGTAAGCTTTTCTTTTTTTCTTTTCTCTTAGCCCCCATGGTTTGTTAGAAAGTAGAGGCACGTCATGTCACATGTCTCATTTCCTAAGGCCATGATGCTTAATGTTCAGTGCCCAGGCAATTTCTGCCCACACTCTGCTGTGGCTGCAGGCTTGCTCTATCCCGCATGAGCATCATGGCCTATCACAGAACCCACCACCCTCTTCTGTTCCAGGCTCTGGGAACCCAACTTTCTCCTAGGCAGGTATCAGCATCTTCCCTTAGAAGCTCAGCCATCACGTCCCTACAGATAATCCAGCAATGTTATTTCAATCATACCCATAAATCCATGTTAGAGTATTTTCATACTTGTGTTTGCACTTTTTTTATTCTTATGATTCAGAATTACAAAAAGGTGTGAATTTTCCCTGGGGATGAAGGAACTCTAAACATAATTAGACATGGGAGACGGAAGGGGAAACTCGTACTTTTTTTATACATCCTGGGAGGAAAGGGAACTTTTTTCATTCATTTGCAAATAAGTTCTCAGCAAGAAAAAGAAATGAGTAATGTTTTATTAAAGAAAATATTAAAATGAGAGTACATTTCCTCAGCACAAACATTGAGATGAGGTTGTAAAGTTTACCTGGGATTTACAAAAGTTATTGCCTGGGTGCACTTTAGTCTTGGGGGAAAAAAAACTGCCGGGACTCTGAACAATGCACTCTTGGTGCAACCATAAAACATTTTAAAAAACATAACAAACAAACAAACAAAAAGCCAAATTAATTTCCTTAAAATAACCGAATACATACTGTTCTCCACTGTTGTTTCATGTGTTTATATAGTTGGGACTAAATCAAAATCACTAAATAATTAACTTAGCTCAGATCACCATAAAACGTTGCACTAACTTAGCTCAGATCACCATAAAACGTTGTATTCATTTGTTCATGAGTCAGTTTGCTTTCTTGTTTGCCAACAGGTCCTTAGAGAGCCTACTTTGAAGGTAGACTAGGAATACTATAACTAGCACTTGACTTGTACCAACGTTCAAAAATAAACATGCTTATAATTTTCTAACTGCTTGAAGTAATTGACTTTTGAGGAGGTACCTATTTTTTCCTCCACCTTAGCAACATCATTTATTTTAACTGCATTCAAGAATATATGGCCTTATAGTTAGATATTGCAATGACCAATTTCAGCCTAGTCAGCGTCTGTGTAGTCATGTTTAAAATATGTTAAGTCCACAGTAATGAGGCTTCTCTGTGTAGCTACTTTAAGCATATTTTTATTTTTGCTTTTTTGTTTGTTTTATTTTGCTTATATCAGCTTGCAATATCAGCATTTGTGAAATATTTCCTTTTTCCAATTAGGAAACTTAACTTTACACGCAAATCATAATATGATGCTGAATGTTTAAGTTGCTTATAAACTATACCCAATGCAGCACACTTAAATTTAAATACTTAATGTGATGCAAGTTATAAAAGAAAGCAATTGTTTAATCTTACAGAGTTAAACACTCTCCTTTCTGCTTGCATTTCCAAAACTCTCTTAAGTATGGGTTTTAGATCCCTAAAAAGGTAGAAAATCATTGATCACCAAATTTTATAAAAATATTTATCTAGTGATTTAGCACTTATCTATTTAGCTCAGATCCAAAGGAACTTAGCACTCCTTCAAGAATGGTTTGTGGTTAGAATTCTGGAAGAGTAAGAGCTGGTGAATATGTATGCTTTGTTAAAGAAGATTTAATTGTTTCACTTGTTTTAAAGGCATTCCCAGGATTAAATAAGGAGGGCTCACAAAAGCATCTTTGGGGCATTTTGGTGTCTGAAGGGGGTAAGGAATACAGCTCATATGGATAAAACAGCCAATTGTTGCCTCAAATAATCTGGAAACAATCAGATCACCCTAGTCACTATTTGAGGACAAGAATAATGAGCTGGGAGCCTTATGGGAGAAGTGCTCGCTGCTGAAGTTCGGCTCTCAGAATGAGTTTTTCACATCAACACCAAGAGGTTTCACCATCAAACCTCTGAGCTGGAAGACTGATTTCCTGAGTGCATTTTTAAAGAATGCCCATTGGAGATATTTGCTATACAATGTATAATAATTTGACATTCTTTGAAGCAGCCAACAGCAGAGAAGGATCAAAAAGATACAAACTTTTAAGACATTGCTCATTCTAACTCACTTTGAACTTTAAAGCCTCTTTTTCAGCAATAGCAGGGGCTACAATGGGAGATCAAACTTGGAAATCACAGCTTGAAATGTCCATCCAGATGAAATCATGCAGAAAATGAAACAGGTTTGGCAGAACAAGGCTGTGGTCAGGGAAACAAGACAATGTCAAAGAGAAGAGCAACAAGTAGATAATGGGAACCCATTTCTCTTCTCTCCTTCCCACAGCTCACCCTCATGTCCTGAAGCAGGAATCCTTAGAGTGTATGAAAATCAGGCATGTACAGAAATGGGCAGAGGATTCCATGAGGGCTCTTGGAGGCTGGGCAAGTTTGGTTTGGCTGAACACACGCGCAGAGAGTGATGGAGGGAGGCAACTCTGGGATAATCCAGACATGCCAGATACGCATCAACCATAAGTACCTAAGTCCAGGACCTGGCAACTTACAGAATCCAGCCAAGTGGGGATGAAAGAGGTCCTGGCTCTGTGGGACTCAGAACATCTCCCTTCTCTCTTTGCTTATGGATTTGTTGAGAGAAGAGGTGATCTCAGTTCTTTATCCTATCCCCAGTGTCCCATGTTTCTGGAGCACCTAATCTATGATTTTTTGTTCATAACTATTTTTTTTTTTTTAGTGTGTTTGTTGCTGTTCACCGACTGGCTTTTAACCTTAGATGAGAACTTTTGTTTTGTTTTTAATTAACTGGTATTCATGGAGTTCCAAGTGTCCTTTTTTCTAGGTCATTGAAAACTTCCTAACCAAGGGAAAATTCCCTCACCCTGCCCTGTGTAGCTATATTTTGAGTTAATACTTCATTGGCAAAAATCATTAAGAATGACTCATTTCTCTAGTTTTCCTTTTCCAAGGAAGGTGCTGCTGCCTAGCGTTGCAACTCTTCTGGTGGTGAGTGCTTTCGTGTGCTTGAGACAAGTGGAATAAAAACTAATTTTTTGTGAACTACACTTTTATGATTTGCATTTAAGAAACACAATCCATTTTCTTACTTCCTGTCTTTTATGTCTCAGTCCTTCTTTCCTCCGACTAAATGATTTCCTGGATTTGATTTGCCTTAAAATGGCAGTGACAACAGAAGAGAAACAGGTAGTGGATTCACTTAGAAAAAAATACACAGGCTCCTGGGGTGCCTGCGTGGCTCAGTCAGTTGGGCGTCCGACTTCGGCTCAGGTCACGATCTCATAGTTTATGAGTAAGAGCCCCACGTCGGGCTCTGTGCTGACAGCTCAGAGCCTGGAGTCTGCTTCAGATTCTGTGTCTCCCTCTCTCTACCTCTCCCCTGCTCACTCTCTGTGTCTCTCTGTCTCTCAATAATAAACATTTAAAAAATTAAAAAAAAAAAATACACAGGCTCCAAAAGCCTGAGAGCTGGGGGAACTCTGTGTGACACTTGAGAACATAATCTTAGTGAGGTTGAGTGACTTGTCCAAAGTCACATAGTTGTCTACCGATGGCTATAACAGAATTCAAAATCCCCAAATCGAGCCCACTGTATTTTCTAGTCAGTGAATGCTTCTAGACCCTGCCTTCAAGTAGGTAGGAAATATCCATATGCCTTATGTATTAGGAAAACCAAAAAGAACTCTGAGAACTATTGCATTATGGAATACATTTTAATAGAGTGAGAGCACTTCAGTGTTTAACAATATGCTTTCATGCATACCATCTCCTGTTTTTCATGAAAACCCCATTTCATCATTCTCAGACTGAGGCTCGTGAAAATGAAAGGGTTAATAAGTGGTGAATCTGAGACTCAAACCCAATGCTTTCTGTTTTCAGTTTTTTATGCCTTTTTTCTAGGAAAGATGCCCAGAGTCCTAGTTGCTGCTGGTGGACACAGACTTGCTTACTTTTATTCATATCCTTGGAAGGTCTATGTCCATATTCTTTCCCCTAAGGAGACAGAGTTGCATTCTGTTTAGACTTGGTAGCCAGACTGTGCATCTAGAATTATTTAAATGAATACGGTGGCAACAGTCTTTGACGTCAATCCAAACTATAGCTTCCTTTAACTCCATGTTTACCTTATCCTAAATTGGTCGGTGAATTTAACCCTGTAGGTTAAACTTGTACAAATAGCTAGCTACTTTTTTTTGTACCAGATCCGAAAAAGTAATGTAAACCAACAGAAAACTGAGATTAAAAATTAACAGAATTCTGTCTTAGCATTCCACACTGAGTGGCTACTCATTTAATATATTTAGTGAATATTAACTGTTTTAGTACGATAGCACACTTATCTTGGGAGGAGACACTCATAACATACTTGGGAATCATTAAATAGTCATGCTATGCATACTTATAATACAATGTGATCAGGTGAAATTCGGTATTGAATATTACCAACTTTTCTTTTAAAGTCAGAATTCATGTTATCAGAAAGTGCACCACTGGAGTCCCTCTGGTTTGAGAACATTGATGGAAACACTAGCGGTCTCCTGTAAACATTCCCTGAGTACATCATGTGTGTCAAGCTCTGTGAACGACCCTGGGGAGTCTCACAGAGTCTCTGCACAGGCCCATCCTTTTAGGTTTAAAAAAAAAATTATAAAAAGCCCTCACTGCTTCCTTTCAGGAACTTAAGATCTTTTAAGAAAAAGAGATACAAACAGGCAATTAAAGTGCATTGTGGTTAGTGATCTCACAGAACTAGAGAGAGACCGCCAAAGGAACCCAAAGGCGTAACATCCAACAAGAAAGAGAACCTGGAGGAGGATTTGTGAAAAGGAAGACCCATGCTCAAAGGTCTGGAGGATTGCCGGTCACCCCAGCAGAGGAACCATCATGGATAAGACCAAAGGAAAAAGACAGAAAAAAAGGCCAAAGGAAAAAAACAAAAGATATTTCATCCAGCCCAGAGTGCGACATGCAGCGAGGTGAGTGGCACATATTAAGCAGGACTAGAACTGCCTACATCATGGCAAGAAGTTTGAAAGTTATACTGAGGTCTACAGCCAATGACGAACTTTAGGAATATTGTACTGGCGTATCAGTATTGTCCTCATCAAAGCAGAAGAGCCGAGTTAGAAGTAGGCAAGCCTGGAAGTAAAGAGGCCAGTTGAAGGAAAGAATTTGTAACATGGGGATGGTCTGACCAAAATAGTGGTAGCCTAAGAAAGGAGCAAAGTGAATGGAATGTGGAAATATTGAGAATGAAGAACTGAGAGGAATTTGGAGCTGATTGGGTGGCAGGGGTGTTGTCAAAGCAGGAAACTGGGGTAAGTTTATGTTTTTGACTCAGGTACAGGAGTGATGGCTGTGTCCCTCTGTAGGGGTGGGAACCCAGTAGGAGGAAAAAGCTGACCATTTCAGAAGCCACGCAAGAGACTGAGGGGAAGCACAGGATCGTCGAGCATGCAAAGATTGGTATTACTTGAATTATTTCCAAATCTCCCTAGAAAAAGCAAAAGGAAGGGGTGTGTGTGTGTGTGTGTGTGTGTGTGTTGCCACCTGGAATTATTTTTTAGGATTCTATCCAGAGTATTGCTGCCTGGAATGGAATGGATTTGAATGTAGACACCTGGAATCACTCGTGTAGAATTATTTCTAACATTGTATTGGAGGGTAAAGTGTTAGCATCTTTGTTTTGATAAGAATCATTGCCCAAAACACAAGTCTATACAGTCAAGAATATGGGCAAAGTCCCTTATGTAATCCAAATAAGGAATTCAAAGGAAAGCAAATAAGTCATTGGCAGGAAACCAGCATTAAGTACAGATCTCATTGATTTTGACACTGCTCTTTTGAAATCCTACTTCTGCTACTCATTCCTATTCAGAGGCCAACTCCTCCCTGAGGCTTTTCTGATCACCTCCATTGGACAAGATTATCTCTATCCTCTGAAAGTCCTTGAATACTCTGGCATTCTTAAGACTTCGATCATGGATTACTTTGGGTTATAGCTGCTTTCATGTTTGTTACTTGTATATGCCTTACCTTTCCTGGTGGCCTGCATGCTCCTTCATAATTTCTATGCCGAACTCGTTGGACCTCCATATTTGATCACATAATAGATGTACAATTAGCTAAAGGATTTGCTAAATTAATTTTTAAATGGTGCTTTATTTTGGGGGTACTCATACTGGGAAATGCCATCAGTACTCCATATAGCTCTTTTAAAAGCTAATAGTTTTAATGAAAATGTCAATCAATTAATCTTTATGGCTACTGAAGGCCATTGCTACTGTGTCTTAATGAATTTGAATGATCAGATGTTCTCCTTTAAGAAAATCTTCCCAATGGAAGTGACCCAATTATTTCAATATAAGTAATAGACAATGTTCTAGCGTGAGAAATAGAATTAAGAACCCAATTATAGTTTAACTATGAGATAGTAGGTTACATAATTTATAAAATGGATATGTTTCAATGGACTTTTTCCACATGTGTGTATACATGCTGGTGTCTCTGTGTTTATAACATTGAAATGTGTTTTATTTTAATTTGAAATAGCTATATATTAAGAGGTATTGCATGTACAATGCTGTGGGGATGCTGGTATGGATTTCAGCAAGGATGAATTCCTAAGCAGAGGTTGTGATATTTTTTTTTGTCATTGTGCTTTACTCCAAGACCTATGACATAAATGAAATAAAATAAAATTAATTTATTAAAACAACATAAATCTTTTCTGCTTGCCTAATGTTTTCCTGAAGTGGTCAAATATGCAGGATAGGATAATGACAACATGAAAAAGGAACACATGTTGAAAAAATTAATGAAAGAAAATTTGATAGAGATTATCTGGGTCAGTCTGTCACCAGATATTTACTAATTTCCCACTCTGATCTTCATACTTTTTACCATGTGGGTTTGTAGGAAGGAATGTAAAAAGTTCCTACCCTCAACAATCTATAGCATTTTTAAGATACTGATAGAAAGTATTCAATTAAGTTTAAATAACATAAGAGAAAGTGGTAGAAGGAAGCTAATATTTAATTGAGAATATATAATGGGGTAAGAAAAATTTGTTTGCATACATATTATAAATTAATTTTATAGCTGAGGAAACTGGAACTTATAATTACTGGAGAAGTTGCTGAGTCTCAAAACTTGACTTTTCTGCTCCTCTTGATGGCCTTAGTATAAGGGCTAGAACTCAACAGAATGCAAAGTGGGAGATACCATCCATGAACAGTATTATCAGACAAACTTGAACGTGGTCATAATTCCTTGTTTTCCCAATGGAAAAAAAAAGCCAAAATTTGCTCACCTTGAATAATTGAGTGGAAACATTTAGGACTGTTTCAGCAACATTCATATGTCAACTTAAAACTGCCTAATTGATTAAAGCTTAGTATTGTATGTGTATTTAATGTTACATATTTTAAAATGTGTTTATTGGGAAATATTGCATTTTTCTATTATCAAATTATACAAAACATTTTTATTTAGATTGCTCCTGGTCAACTTTGACACTAACTTTATCACTTTCATTAGATCGACACATTAAATCATTGGATACTTGAACTTTCCAAGACTTATAATCTGTACAGACATCTAATATGTTTGGGATAGAGCAGTTTTCTCTATATGTATTTTTATTTTGAAACAATGTCAAATTGTTGCAAGCACAGTACAATACCTTTCCTTTTCTTGAGTCACTTGATAGTATCTTGTTGATTTAATGCTCTAATACCTCTGGAAACTTTCTTGTATATTTCCTACAAAGAAATCAGGAGTCAGCAAATTATGGCTCATGGCCAAATACTATCCAGGGCCTGTTTTTATAAAGTTTTATTGGGACAGGGCACACTTATTTGTTTATATATTGTATATGATTTCCTCCCTTATACAGTGACAGAGTTGAGTAGTTGTGATAGACATCATGTGGGTCATAATTCCCAAAACACGTGCTCTCCTGGTTTTTATGGGAAAAGTTTGTCAGCCCTACATAATCATAATATAAGCATCAAAACCAGGAAATTAACATGACTGTATTACTACCATATAATCCTCAGACTCCAATCAAGTTAGAATTGCCTCAGAAATGTCCTGTAAGGAATCAGTTCAGAATGTTGTGTCCCATTTAGTTGCCACATCCCTTTAGTCACCTTCGGTATGAGATGGCTCTATGAAAGCCTATCCTTAACTTTTATGACCTTGACACTTTTTAAGATTACAGGCCAGTTATTGTGTAGAATGGCCATCAATCTGGATTTTTCTGATATTTCCTTGTAATTACATTCAGATTGCTCAACATTGGCAGGACTCTCACTGATAAGCTTACCTGCTGGGTGCTTCTCATTGCATCCTTCCACATGCCATGGTGGGGATTTGTTCCATTACTGATGATGTTCACTTTGATCTCTTGATTAACATGATGTCCAACAGGCAGCTCCACCACGATATTATTTTTCCTTTCTTTGATATTTACTAAATATTGTATACTTTTGACAAGTCTATAAATATGTTCTCAGGGAATATGTACATGTGTTTATGTGTGTATTCAGGGTTTGATACTGAAGGGGACCTACGAAAAGGTATTTGTACTCTAACTGAAAATTATCTTGTGGGCTAGATCCTCTTTAAGGAAATAACAATCCACTCATGGTAGCATTTTAGACCCTCAGACAGGTGTCACACAAGAAACACAAGGACTGAAATATCAAACCATGACCTCATTTGGTGAATCCTCTAAACTTCTTTAAGTGTATGTTCTGTAAGTCCGATTTGTGTGGCACCTGTTATATTCAGCCTTTGAGACAATGTAATGAGAACATGCCTCTAAAGAAACTCCTAGAGTCAAGGCTGAGTCTTCTGTGGATTTTTTACCTATGACAGACCCACTAGTCTTACCACCACCTCTCGTATATAATAGTTGCTCCATAAACATTTGTTAAATGAATGAATAAATGAATGAACAAATGGATAAATGTGCAAATTTCAAGAATGGCCTTACAAGCTGGCATACCATATTTTGCAAAAGTACTTCTTACCATTTCTTTTGAAACTATATGTTGTACAGAAATTGGAGGGTTATTTAAAAGCTCCTGAATAATTAAAAATATCTACTCATAGAAATATAAATGAAGAACCAAACCTTCATTTGGACTGTGTCTATTGTGCTTCAAATGTAAGTTTATTTCAAAAAAAAAAAAAAAAAAAACAACAACAAACAAGTTGTTTAATAGCCTACAAAAAAATTGACTAAAACTTTTTTTTTAATCAATTCATTATCTTAGAGTTTGGCAGACATACTCTTAGAGATTTCAGACAGGTAGGCAGGCAAATAAAAACTAGGTGCACCCTCAGCTATATACCTAGAGATGCTGAAAGCCTAGTAAATATACAACATTACTCTGTAAGTTTTTTACTCAGACTCACGCACAAGAAGTGATGCCTAAATTTTTATATCTGGTTTTCCATATCTTGCAGATATTTTAAATTTATTCTTCCTGCCCAGATTCTGCCCCAAATCAAAAAATATGCAGAGGAAACCAACGCACTGGCATTTTCTTTAACTTCTGCTGTGTTTCATTCATCTGTGAGCTAAACTAGAATGAATTCCAAAGACTCGGAAAGGATTAGGTTAAGATATAATCTTAAAAATACTTAATAAACATAGGGAACTGGAACACATAACATCTAGCCAGGAATCCAACTGACTTCTACTCAAAGTGGCCCCCTATGATAAGCCTACAGGCTTGCCGTGTGTGAATCCACAGATTTGATTATATTATCCCTCCATTTCCTTAGCCACAGGGGTAGAGATTTTGCCGGCATGTCTCAATACCAATCCAAACAATGATATGACTTACTACTTACAGTCATAGTGCACATTCCTCATCAGAAAGCTTCATGAATGGAAGCTCATTAATCAAGCAGTCATCCTGAGAGGCAGACTGGAGGCAGGATCTGAGCTTGGAAGGTGTCCGGAAACTGCCAGGTACAGGAAGCATACATTTACTAACTTGTCCATCAGTGCCTGGATGCCAATAGGTCTTCCTAAACAATCTCTCTAATACTCCAGTTCTCGTTTCTGCATCTTTAAATATTTTATAGCCTGTATATATCATATCTAAGACAGATCTTAACCTATGCCCTTAGACAGACATCTATCTGAAATCCATGTTTAGCACATATTAAGTCAGGGGCTTTGGGCAACTTATTTAAATGTTTTGATCTTTAATTTTTTCATCTGTAAAACTGTGATCTTTGTTGTTTAGAGCTGTTGAGAAGATCTTATAAGATGACATAAGCAAAGAACCTAGTAAGGTCAAATCACACTGCTTTCAGTTAATCCCTTGAGAAAAAAAAAATGTGCTACACTTGCTTCTCCCAAACAAGATCATTTCTCTATCATTTTGGTCATAACATCATCATTATCCTTATCCTCATATTTACTTCACTGAGTGTGGGTTTTTGCCATGCTATCCCATGTGCCTGTGTGAATATGTGTGTATATATTTATATATAGTTAATCTCCTTTAGTCTGTGGATGTATGTAGAGTTAATAAACAGCATATAAATATATAAAGTTAGATGGGATTCATTAACATTAAACAAATAATATTTACATTGACTCTATGAATGAATAGTGTTCTCATTTTACAGCTGAGGAAACCAAATCTGCGCGAAATTAAGAAACATGAGTAGTGTTAGGTGACTAGACAATATCTAAGCTGAATTCTAATCAGGCTTTTTAACTCCAGTGTCTACCTGCTGCCTTCTAATGAAAGGCACCATTTGCCGCAGAATGTCTACAAGGAGTAGAGACTACAGATTATGAGACAATCAGATCATTTGACTTATATTAGCTGCTAATTTCACTTGGAAGAAAGAACTGGGTTCTCATTCTGCAACCAATGGGCTGGACCAACTTGGACATGTAATTTAATTTCTTAGGTGCCCAATCTCTGAATTGTGGGAATGTAAGAGATAATCTTCAAACCTTCCTAATCGTGTAAACTACTGATAATTAATATATATTTGAAAATATACTAGAAATAGAATGTGCAATATAGGATAATGAATTGAACTCAAAATTTTACAGACAGGAATGTTTTGTTTCACTTCTTATCTATGCACACAAGAACATATTCCCCAAAATTATATATCTCAAGATTCTTTCCATGGAATAGAAGTGTTTGATAGATGTGTACAGACCCTTATAGTAAGCAACTGTTCTCCATCAATATGTTTCATGTGAATATTCTCAATCACTCAGTGAGGGAAATGGGCACGTTCAATACCCCTTTGGAAATGAGAATATTTTGCCTTTGAGAGTTTGAATGAACTCATGTTCGTGAGTGTATTTGTCTTCCTCAGGACTCAGTCACTACTGTAGTGGGTTGAATAATGTCCCCACGAAATTTATATCTACTTGCAAGTTCACATTATGAACTACACATAGAGTCCTTACAGGTGTATAATTAATTTAGTTAAAAAGAGGTTACGCTGGTAAAAGTGGTGCCTTAAATGTAATATTACTCCCTTATACGAAGAGGGGAAAAGACAAGGACATGGCTGGGTAATGGTAGAGATAGTGCGAAGGGGGAGGGAATGGGATGGCTTTACAACCTACTGGAGGCAAATCCTGGAGGTGAGTAAGCTGCCATGATAGAAGATTGGATTTAGAAAGAGGAATGCTTAAAGTTGAGATTTGGAGGGTGAACTTATTGGTAATGGTTTTGACAATGAAATTCGGTCATTGAGGTGAGGTGGAAGAAAAGATCATTTGAAATGCAGAGGAAAAACAAAATGAGGAGCCAAACACTTTATATACGTTTCTAAGGACTGTTTCTAAGACAGTCCTTGGGTGTGGCTGGGTCTGTCATCTTCCACTCAGCCTGGAAGGACAGACACTGTGTCCCAGCTGTCTTCATATTACTAGTGCTTGTCATAATCCTGGTGTTGAAGAACTCAAGAAGAGCTTGCTGCAGGACTGAATTATTGGAATTATTAAAATATTATCTATTTCTTATTAAACTGATTTCTAAAGGAGTTTCTGCTCCAAGTAACTGGTGCCATGCCAGCGTGTTAACACTCATGATGTAACTGGAAGTGGACAAGAACAACACACACACACACACACACACACACACACACACTCACACATACGCACTTAACCAGTGATTCTGTATTTTGGAAAAGCACAGTATAATGACACATAAGTGACCCAAAGTAATGCAAGCAGGGGGAGAGGTAGTGTGTCAGTCTGTGACCCAACGCATCAGGATTCTGCTGTCAGCAGGAGGTTTCATGGCAGAAAAAGAGGTTGAAAGCCACTTTCTCCATAAGTAGTATGTTTATGTATTATTCACAGTAGCAAATAATTGCAAAATGTCAACATTTCATTTTCCTCTTAAGAGCTTCTTTTGATTAGTGACCTAATTAACCATTAAGAAGAAAAGGTTTTTTAAGTGTAAATATGAAAAGAGGGAGTGTTTCCTAGAAGCAATTTGTGATCTTAAAATGTCACAGGCAGGCACATCACGGAGGTGCTACCAGCCAGCACTTTTCAAAATATGACTCTGTGTCAGAAGCGTGTGGTGTGGATTGTTTGGTTTGGGTTGTTTTTTTTTTTTTTTTTTTTTTGTCTTTATTCTGAAACGAGCAATGCAAATATAGATATGGTTGCCCGAGAGATTTCCTTCCCTTTTTGAAAACCCTTCAACATAGTCTCTGACAGCCTTGGAAAGGTTGTTTTTAATCTATTTAATTTGAGGCTGTATTCTCCACAGATAATGACACATTTTCTCTTTCACTTCGTGAGTATATATGAAAAAAAAATGCAGAACTGCCACACACACAGCACATTCACACTTACCTATGTATATAAGAAATGCACAACTAAACACGTCCATATACACACGTATAACACACACAATACAATGCACACAAAATGCACCCATGACACATATGAACATACACAACACATACACACAATGCACACATTGTATGTGTATGCTCTCACAATCATAACACATGCATACTTCGACATACTGATACAAACATGAGACCCACATGTGTATAATCACATGGCATATTTATATATGAATTTTAAAGGCATCTCCTGAAGACCTTATTTCACATGTCAAAGTGTGACATCTCCTGGGAGATCTCAGCTGGAAACATTTCTGAAACAGCCCTTTCTCACAGTTGACAGTAACCTGACCTTTCCTGCCAGCTGCCCACAGGGACCAGGGATGAGCAAGATGCATAAAACGGGAAAACACAAACAAACAACATCTAGAACCATGTAACTTTCTTTTAAAAAGATCCAAGTCAGTTTTAAGTATAGTCTACCTGACTTCAACCCCATAATGAAATAATGAAGTTATGTTATCAGAAAAAAGATATAAGAACCCCTTTTTAGGGGGAGAGTCTAGAAAATACACCATATTATACAAAATAACACAGACTAAATTATTTTATAAATTTTACTACAGCAAAAAATGCACAAAATCTTATAGTGAAGCCCATCAACCTGTTCTGTAGTATTTTACACACACTCCCACCCCCCCCCACACACACAGTCTTTGTAAATAAATCTTTCAAGGCAAGTGATTTCTCTTTTCTTTTTCCTTCTGAACCACCAAGTATAAATGGCATGTGCTAATAATTTTTGGTGAATAAGTGAATCTCTCTTTACGAATAAGAATTCGGAGTGAATTAAAGCCTTGAGTAGTGTGTATACTGTGTGACTCGTTTAGCAACTACTGAGATGCTTCCACATGCCAGGCACTGCACAAGACCTTATTAGGTAGCAAATATGAGAAAACCCCTGCTTCTCAGGGCCCCCAGGCTAAAGGGAGAGACACAAGTTACAGTAATTTGAGGTCAGTGGTATAAAAGAAGGCACAGGGAACCACTAGAAAACAAGGAAAATCCCAGCAAACTCCTCCATCTCAGGTCCTTCCACACTCCCTGAACACAGCGTAATTCCTAGAAACAGGCACACAAAGACCTATGAACGGAGACAAAGACAGTCACGTGGATGGCAAGGAATCAGAAATACATACTGCAACATCACAATGCCTGTTGAGCATTGTAAACACACACTTAGCTGCAAATTTCCACAGGAAATATAAACTGTTTACGAAGACTTTCCAGATCTCAGTTTGGATAGTATCACGCTCATCCAGTTAGATTCTGTAAAGCCAACTTAACTATATTGGGATGACTATGCTCCCCTATTTCTATTTCCTATTTGTGTCTCTACCTTAGACCTCCAGCTCGTAAGGGTTCCTGATGCTGAAAGTCTTTTGCATGTCTATATGGATATGTATCTGCCTATGCCTCTGCATATGTACATGTCTGTCTGTCTGTCTGTGTGAGTATATATACACCTATGTATGTATATAGGCATAGCCTCCGGCTGTTTGTTCTTGATCAATTAGCTCCACTATGCACCTCTGAGTGTCTGAGAAAGGATCATTCCAGAGATCACCAAACTTCCCCTGGTTCAAACACTGGCACTTGTAAAGGTCAGGAGGAATAGCTTGTGCCATACCTTCTCTTTGGGAAAGATCATCTCTAGAAACAGCAGAAGATACCCATATAAACAGCAGAAAATGCCCCTATGAGGTTGAGTATACCCTCATGCTACGAGTGAGGCCATGCATTCTGGTTCTGAGCAGGCAACCAGTACCCATTATTGGGAAAAATAACCATTCCGTCCTATACTTTTAGCAATTGATCAATTTTATTTGGTCTGTGCCATTTCTTTACTTTTTGGCTTAAACCTATATTTGACCCTCAGCCTATGGACCCTCTAACCATGTGGATGAAGGTAGTATTGTTAAATACTCTACTAATGAGGTGGAGACAACATGCCTTACCAATCACATGTTGCTAATGACAGCTCCTTACTCAACTGCTGAAAAAATATCCTTAGAAAATTTAGGCATGTGACAATAGTGACAATACTGACAAGAGGAAGGCCTCAGCAGGTGGTCCAGCAAGACTATTCTCGAAAGCATCTTCTTGCAGGCAGCGCTAATTGAGCTACCTAACATGTTCAATTCCGACTTTTGCCCTAGAAGATGTTTTTTTCCCTTCTGAATTTTAGGTAAGAGACAATGGACCAGTGAAGATGAACTAAAGCTACTCTTTCCCCTAAACTTCGTGTAGCGTCTTTGCAAATGGAGATTCCAACCGATGCCTAAGCCACTCTAATCATTTTATTTCATATCTATAATTCTCTCAGAAAGCTTTGGTAATCCATGATGCAAGCATGGCATTGCTGGCAGTACTATTGGTAGGAGGAGTACAGGAGAAGTGTAATGCCAGGTGTTAAAAATTCACGGAGAACATCAGTGGGGGAAAAAAACAAAGCCAAGAAAAAATGTCGGATGTACATATTAGAAATTCTCTGGATTCTGTCTGTTAAAGGAAAAGGAAACTTATCTTTAATCGTTTGTAAAAGGAAAGAATTAAAAGAAACAAGGTTTTTGGTCCCAATAGCCTCCTATCTCCACCATCCACAGGGCTCTATTAGAAGCCTGTGACAGCCTCTGCGTGGGGAAGATAATGTCACTATCCAGAAAGGACCAGCAATGGGCTGATTTTTCACACGTGCTTCAGACTCCTGTAACCAGACAATGCCCAAGCAGGCTGTGCAGAAGGAAGATTGGCAAATCACGAAAGCAGAGACTGATTTTCTCCTTTATTGCCTAAAAGCAGATGAAATAATCCTTACATAACAAGCAGCCAGCAATTCTGTACCAATTGCCTGAGCCTCAATCACTCTTTCCTCATGGTTATAGTATCTTTCAGTCTGATTTCAAATCTAACTCTCTTTTGGTTACTGAGCAAAGCCAGATGACTCCTCGGAGCCCCTGACTGTAGCATGTGAGGAAAGATGCCCTCACTAAAGGCCTTTTTCATCCTATCAGCGCTGGCTAAAATGCCTTTTATTTTTATATTCTATTAGTTACTGCTGAATGTATATCAGTTCCTAGGTTAGTTGCTGCAAAACTCATGTCCCCAAAGATCTCCAAGAATAGATCCCAGCGATCGTTAAGCTCACCAATTAGTAATTTAAAATTTATGGAAGTGAGACATTTAAAACCATGGTTCCTGTGGACACAGATGCCCATAGCAAACTTACTCTTGGAGTAAAATATCTATCTTTTTGGAATGATTCCACTTGTATTCTGTTCGAGGATAAAGGGGAAAATGCCAATTCTTAATCACATCTTCTCCTTTCCTAGAAGAAGTTGGTCCAGGAGGTCAAAGCAGCTGCAAGACTGACACACGGAATTTCATTTTGCAAGAGGTGCAACCCTATGCTGGTTTGAGAAATGCAGCCACTGCCCTTTCTGCTTTATCTACAGAATTTACTCCTAAGCTGTCTATTTCTTTTCACCTCCACTGACACTCAGTTGAGGTGCCATCACCTCTCAGCTGGACATCATCAAGACACGTGCAACTGGCATCGCTGCTATTATTCTTGCCAATCTACAATCCTTTCTCCATAGCAGCAGTTACTTTGAATTATGTCACTTTCATGCCTGAGTCTCACCGATGACTTCTTATTTCCCCTAGAATGAAATCTAGCTCCATATCCCAGCTACTAGTGGCCTCCTAGGCCTCATGATGAACAACTCTCTGCCTTTTCCATTATATTCTACTCTCCTTGGCTTTGTTTGCATTTTTCCAACAGAACCCTTTAGCTCTATTTTTAGGCTTTGCACGTGCTATTACCTCTGCCTGAGCCAGTACCTCAGTATTAGTTCAGACACTCCCTCTTCAGGGAAGCCGCCTCTGATCCCCCATTTAGGCTTCACTACCTGTGACATAAACCTAAGTATTATCTTTATAGTACTCAGTGCTGATAGGAATTGTGAGCACACAGGCAATGATGGTTACCCAATGGTATTGTCTCTGTAAATATTTAATGAAATCTGATCTGAACTTCTATCACGGAATTATAACTTTATTAGTATAACTGTTAAACTTTGATATGCTGTCTACATCTAAAGTTGTTCCAATCACATAATCCCATGGTTGAACATTGAGTTATTTGGAAAGATTTTAAGATACAATGTTTTCCAGTAAAAAATTCTAGTATGCTGTCAAAGCATATGGCCTGCACTAGGCAAAGAATAACATGATTGTGAGCACAGAATGGACCAGGCTCCTAGCAATATGCCATAAAAACTTGCCACTCCGATGATATGTGACCTTTATAGCTTGTAGCTTTTAAAATCATATTCTTACCCAGTGCTGCATGTCACTCTCATTAAAATAACAATTAACCCTATACACTGCTGAGTGGCATTAGTATCTTTTACAAGAAAAGCACATGATTTCATTTCATGCAAAATGAATATAAAAGGTCATGCAAATAACTCAACTGTTTTCTTTCTGTAAGTCACCATATGAGCTGGAAGAAAACCAGCACAACTTAATTCACAGGAACATAAGCCAACACCTTCATGAGGAAGATTAAAAAGTGAAGGAAATAGAAGCCAGAAAATCTTACCTGTAGAGAGGCATGCAAAAGATGCAGAATTAGATACCGGAAGCCATGTATGATAGATGGATGGAAATCCCAATCTGTGCATGGGTGAAAATTCAAACATTCCCCAGACAGGATGGATTTATTCTTCTGCTTTATTAAACTCAGACTCGCAGCCCTGGGTCATTTGCATTTGCATTAATGACTTTATATTAATGCAATAGCTTCATTACTGCATATAGCCATTATTTGATTATCCAATTGACAGATAGGTGTTCTGTTTTTAATAATGATAATAAACACATTTGAATTTGAAGGTGTTGGAGTTAAGCTAACAAGTCCAACAACTATTTGGAAGTCTTAGGAACAGGATAAAAAGAAATATTTTATTTATAAATAGTTGACAGAGAACTCCATTGTGTAATCTCATTTTCATAAAAATGCAAAGACAGGAAGGTAGTTGTATATTTCAAACTTCTGACTTATTTGGAAATAAATACTATGTGGCATGATTAAAAACCTAATTCTGTGTTGATTAGGGTTTGAATTCAGAAACTGTTTTCTTTTTCAAGTGGAAAAATCATGGACAATGTCCTCAAATACAAATAGATTTCTAATAGAGAGATTCCTTAATATTCCTGTAACAAGTGTATGTTGTGGAAATAAGCCACACAATTTAGCACTTGATTAAAATTGTGCATAGGAGTATCATTTGTCAGAACATAGTTTGATAGATGAAATTAAAGTATTAATAAATGTGTATATTGTCAGAAAGACCTTTGAATTCATATAGTGCAACCTCCCAACTAATATGAAGCCCTCGTACGGCACAGATAAATATGGTCATTTAGTTCAGCTATAAGATTTCTAGTTATGGCATCACCATCATGTCTCACATTATATAACTCTAAGTCCAATGGATCCCTGCAGCACATTCCTTTACCCTCTTTGGCGGTACTCACTATATGCATTCCTCTTCTACGTACAACCCTCAAAATATTTTGAGAGACCTGTTTTCTGACAAACACCTCAATGATTCCTCATAAGATAAAGCTTCTAGTTGCTTAATTAGAAAACTAGTTCCTAGTTCAATGTCTTTCCTGAATTCATTTTTGATGGGTTTGGTTTATAACTAAAATATGGTATGTGGAATTAAGTGCATTTCTTTAACCATGGTCTATTACTTTTTTGATGTCAAGGTGCCATAATTCTACTAATGTAACTCAAAGTTTGTCAGTCTTTAAATAGCAACATACCTCATCATTGGCCCGTATTATCTAGCAGTCAAAATATCTCTTATTGTTTTTCTAATGATCACATCTAAATCTTGCAAATCTCTTCACTAGAATGTGGTGATTGTACTTGATGTAAAGTCCGAAAGAACCGACATGTGAACCATCCATGCTGCCTAGTAGAGCCTCCCCTGATTTCCCTACTCTACATTCATCGATCATTTGGTTATCTGATTGGGTTTGTGTGATTTACACTCTTTTATTTTTATTTTTTATTTTTTTTGGTGTCTTTGTTTTTATTTATTTATTTATTTATTTATTTTT
Source organism: Felis catus (assembly GCF_018350175.1). NCBI lineage: Eukaryota > Metazoa > Chordata > Mammalia > Carnivora > Felidae > Felis > Felis catus. The sequence continues at coordinate 60,541,353 of NC_058379.1, read as the reverse complement.
TTTTTTTTTGTATATGAAATTTATTGACAAATTGGTTTCCATACAACACCCAGTGCTCATCCCAAAAGGTGCCCTCCTCAATACCCATCACCCACCCTCTCCTCCCTCCCAACCCCCATCAACCCTCAATTTGTTCTCAGTTTTTAACAGTCTCTTATGCTTTGGCTCTCTCCCACTCTAACCTCTTTTTTTTTTTTTCCTTCCCCTCCCCCATTCACCAAAATAAACTCAAAATGGATAAAGGACCTAAATGTGAGACAGGAAACCATCAAAACCTTAGAGGATTTACACTCTTTTATATACCTAAAAGGTTTACTTTGTCTCTCCCAGTCTTACCGAACTTTTAAAGCTCATATCAGGTGTTTCTATAATGTCATATTTTCTGATCAGGCCAGTCCATGTGTCCTTATTCTTTCCTCTGAATTTTAATAGCAAAAACCATCAATTCCCTTTGAGATTAATCACACATAATTCTGCATCACAATGGAGCTTTTCACAAATACATTCCTTGACAGCCCAGCTAGAACATAAAATGTTTGAAGGATTCTGCTTTGAATTTCTTCTTCTGCTTTGAATTTTCCCTAGACTGTTGCAATGAAGAATCAAGTAAACAAAAGCCACTTGATAATTGCTTGATGAGCAGTAACAAAAGTGAAAAGGATTTGTCTATCACTGTAGCTAAGAAAAAACTAGACTTGGGTCTTCACCTTGAAGGGACCTTGTCATAGATGTATGAAGTTTCTTCTCCTTTCAGGTTGATTTGATCTTGGGCTTAAGTATTGGACTGCAGAAGGCATTACACAGGGAGAAGGTAGTTCTAATCATTATTTCTGGATTATCTACTCTGCTCATTGTCAAAAATATAATGTCACTTGTTCAACATTTTCCCTTGCTATACATACAGCATTTAAACATGTTTTAATGTAGGAAGATGTTTACATAATATAGGTCTTTTGGACTCTAGGTATTGTTCTCTTTTTCATGAAGTTTCCAAATCTTCACACAATGTGGTAAGTATGATCTGTTCTAACAAGCACAAAGAAATAATTAAACCTTAGCATGTGTTTTGTAGGCACAGGTTTTAATTTCTGAAAACCCTGAAAGAATCAAATGTGACACCAACACAGTGTCTTTTCTCATATTCACTGACTAAGTATTAGTTGAGTGGCTGAGTCCCGATGGGTGTGAGTGGGAGTTTACAAACTAGTTCCTAGGATATTAACGACTAATTAATTAAATTCTTCCTGACACTATCAGTGATGATACTGGTAACCCTTAAATGCACTTAGATGGACTCAAATATTGTAATGATTAGACATGCATATGTAATTCCAATTAGGAACATGGCAGAGTGATTCTAGGCACACATTTCTAGTAACTTTTCCCTATACCACCTCATCATTCTTTCTTTCAAAGTAGGTAAGGACTTGTATTTTAATAATAATAATTCTAAGAATCTTCTAAAAATCCTAAGAATGAGCTACACACTGGTTCTGGATTGGCTGTGACTTTAAATTACACCTGTTGGGTGGTAGAAAATATCCTCCAGTCTCTTTTATTTATATATCGGTTTGGGGTGATAATGTTTTATTTTGACTTATTTTGAGCTTCAGCATTTCAACTAATTAAGACCAAAATAGTCAAACATTTTTATTGGCTTTGCATTTGAGAACAGTTTCTTGAAAACCTGGCTTGGATCCAAGGCAGGTTCCCCTCTCCCTGGGGTGGGGTTTTAGCACCACAGTTTTCTACTGCAACTCTGATGCAAGCCGATAAATCTCAGCAAGTTCACAAGGTTTCACATTCTATTAGAGAAGAAGAACAAAGGAACAACAGAATTGGAGACAAATGATGTGACCAAGTGTCACAAGAAGGTTCATTAAAAACTGAAGACAAACCTGTGAAACATTTACCTAAAAAATGTTTGCATCTTCATAGAAAAAGGTCCATTCCGGTTTCAGTGACTGATTTGTGAGGGGTTACAATGACACAGTGAAATGGCATTCTTTGTTCACTGAAGCTGCTACCCAAACACCCCGAATTTTAAATCTCTTTCTTTTTGAAATACATTTTTCTTCTCTCTTTCTCTGAACAGTCATCGAGAGGCTTAATTAATGAATTAGTATTTGCAGAAATCTTTGATATTCCAAGATGAAAGGTTTTGCGTAAGGGTAAAGTCTCGGCACCAGCAGTAAAATGTCCTCTTGATGACAGAATGCATGAAGTGTTAAACTGGAATACATTTGACAACTGCAATTAAATAGGTTTGATCCTGTTTTCCTCCTCTGTTTTTATCATGTACATTATTCCAGAAGATATGAGGCTAATAGGAAAGGTAAATTCTCATTGGCTAGAAATTGTTGAGCTATATATATATACACACATACACATTCCCCAGTGGTTAAGGCAGGTGGAAAGTTTATGGGCAGCCTCTTTCTGGGGCAATAAAAGCTTCTTTTATTTCAAATTCTCTTTTTACACCAGTTGCTATTACTCTGAAAAGCTCCTGGCATTTGGAAGGCAATAAGCAGGGCATAAAATCCATTCTTTCCTGAACAGGTCCCATTCCTAGGACTGCTTTTAAACTAACTAGTTTACAGCAAAGAAACAGACAGCTGGGTCTCCTACAAAGGCTCTCAGGAAAAGCAAGGGACGGGGGACCTGCTAACTGCCAAAGTGCAGTACACGGGTTGTAGATAAGTTACCGAGGATCTGTAACTCTTTTCTTACAGGAGTGAAATTCTTTGGATCTAAAATATGATTAAGTTGACAGAAGTGATGTCAGTTGTGGATATAGGAAATGACTTTTAAGTTCCCATTTTCTGCAGAATACCTCTTTCTTGGTTTAGGCTCACCAAAAGGCTTTCTTTTGAGAAAATCCCAGTGCTAGCTCCCGCTCAAGTTGGGGTAAGGATGTGAATGAATGTAGAGTTGGGGTAGATATTTATTGCCTTCCCAGGACAATAAATTCAGTGCTCTACTTGATAAAATGAAAGTCCACATTGTAGACTTGTAGTGTGAAAATCGAACTGAAACACACCTCACAGTATGTACAAATGTCTGCATCAGGCACCGCTACCCCATCCACCCAGAAACCAGTTTCTCCTTGCTTCCTCAGAGGGAATGGTCATCCGTATCTCTAAGGGAGGCTGGACTACTCAAGAAGACCTGATTGATTGGAGTCTGGCACAGGAGACACATGTGGGCATCAATGGCTGGGATTCTGGAAAGGACTTTATGAATGTAAATAATAAGCCCCTGATAGATCTAGTCTTGAAGTAGCAAGACCAGTTTCCAGAACCACAGTGAAAAATATCTAAGAATAGAGGCAACTCCCAGGTCAGAAATGACTTGGAAACTGGGCCTGAATTTGGACCAGTTGCCTTAAGTTGTACCTTAAATTGGATCCTGTTCATGCCTTCCGAATCACAACAGTACAAAACTACCTCTTGAACACAGTGCCAGAACTACAAGCACCTGACAGCTGAAAGATGCAAAGCTTCTCAGTTAGTAAATATTTTAAGAGAAAAAATTATAATAAATTTATGAAGTGAGTTGCTCCAGGAGGAGGATTTTTTATCCCTCAGTTTCTTCTATATGCTTTTGTGCAATAATAATAATAACAATGACATTTACCTGTCATTACTTGGTATGCAAGTATCATTGGGCAACCTCCAATTCCATTTTTCGGGGCAGAGGAACTGAGAAATATGTTCCAGAGAAATGGAGGGGAACCTGCTAGCAGAGTTCAGGGGAGGGGATTAAATGCAAGGAGTACTTGTATTTCCAAGAGGGCTTCATGTCACCTTTCAAGAGGGGGTAACTAAAGGAATTATCAGGAGATAAAATTGATAGAACCACAAGGGGAGCAGGACATGTGGCCAAGGACATGGTTGAAGTATCGTGGACTGAGGGAGAGAAAGGCTCTCTCACTGGGGGTTGATGATTGGCCTAAAACCAAGGTTTCCTAATGCTTTCTGTTGCCATCTGTAATCTGAAAATGTAATGTGGGCTGATTTTCTTTCTGCTCACTTAAATTGCTTCCTGCAATGTTGCTTTGGATGATTGCAAGTATGGCTATGCTATAGATAATTTCTGCATAAATGAATCGACAGTTTACTAGCATTAAAATACATATCCAAATCCTTCAAAAGCTTTATTCAAACCCATGAAACAAATGGGGTCTCTATGGGCAAAGGCATATAGAGACAGGCAATTCCATTACAAGCATTGAATAGACACTAAGGCCGTATGGCCCACAGCTGGCATTGTTCAACTCAAGGAATTTAACTGGAGGCTGTACTTCAAGGTAATGAGTTATCTAGGAAGTTATTTAGGAGTTAATCCCCTGCTGTTGTTAATTAGAAATAGGTAAGGGCTGGGTCCCCTAATACAATGACCTGTTGATAGAATAAAGCTGTGCAAATTCGCCAAGTCCTACATTTTGGGCTTCCACTTTGCCCCTTCATTAGATTTCTAGAAATGGAAATGTCCATAGATGAAAGTTAAATTATAGTTGCTTGGAAGTCCTTAGGTGCATGGTTGGGTTTGAGGGGAGGGAGGAGGTGGTTTGGGAAATACTGCTTGCTCCCTTAGAGCCACACTAATGTCATCTGGCCAGACCTGAATAAAGCAAAGACTGTTTGCTACCTATGTGGCTATGTGTACAGTAAAATGATAATTCTTCCCATTTATCACACTTGGCAATTTGATAGATTTTGAAGGAGAGTGTTCATGCATTTTAGATGAAATGTCTGGTTAAGGGCATTATCTGTTTACTAGTTGACTAACACATCAAACTCCTCAAGCTGGCGAAGCTCTCTTTCCACATCACTGGCCTATGGGTGTCCTTTCGTTAGCTCTCAGCTCTTTCCACTCCCTATTTCAGGCAGTTGTGTGACATTTTACTCTCTTCAACCACCTCCTTCACACTCAGTTTTCTGAGACTGATAAAACAGTCCTGGAGAGTTCACTTTGTAAAAGGACTTTGTAAAAGAATGCTTAGGCTTAGGAAACAGTAGAGTTACTTAGAAGAGATATTCTCAATGTCCCTGAAATTGCATTCTAGAGTGGTTAATAAACTTTGCATAAAATGTGCTTCTTCCGTTCAGGGCATGTTTATCTGCTCTGGGTTCATAGCTTTTATGTCCCGTCTCATTATCAATGCATTCTGATAATGCTCAGCCAAGAAAGTAAATTTGCCTCACAGTATGACGATGGGAAAATATGAGCCCTCAAGATGATTGTTTCGAGAATTAGCAGCCTCCTGCCAAATTCCTCAAGACTTCGATCAAATGTTTTAATTTGAAATTTTATGATGATCTGCATATTTTGAGTACAAACGATAGACAGAAACTGGAGACTCCATGTGGCTATAGTCTGTATTCATGTAAGTCACCTACGTGTCTTCTCTTAGAAATGCATGGCTGATTTAACCATCAGTTTTTGTTTTCTCCAAGTACAGTAATTACCAACTCACTGCATTCTCTCTTACCAAATTTCAGATTCTTGTTATCAGCCTACATAGTCTCATTGCAAAATCTATGCTTCAAACATTAGTGACTATCAAAGGTTTTAGTTAATATCTTTATGATAGTTAAATAAATAAATAAATGTTTGCATAATGCAACATATACGATGCATAATTGCAATGGACATTGCAAAACCAATTTGTCATTGTAAATTTTGCAGCCTACACTATAACATAGCTTATTTCATGTCTGGAAACCAGATTTTTCTTATTTCTGAATCTCTCTCTCTCTCTCTCTCTCTCTCTCTCCCTCTTTCTCTCTTTCACACACACATATTTGTAGAATATACAAAATGTAACTAAATTTAAATAATTACCAAAACCTACTCTTATTTTTTTATATTCTGGAAATCACTCTTCATTAAAACTTGCCTTTAAGTAAGCATAATAAACTTAAATGAAGAATCCTTCTGACAAGACCAGTCAAATAAAGTCAATTAAATTTTAACTTCTTCAACAGACCTCAACATTGGAGCTTCGTATTTCTTGACATGAAGCCAAGGTTAGTTCTGGTTTTAACAGAGTGGGTCTCCTTATAACTATTTTAATAAAGATATTTTTGAAAAATCTTATGACAGGCCATCAGCCAGAATGATACACCTCATTATCAGTAATCAGTATATATTTTAGAATGAGATATATGACTGGTGTATGTGTGTGAACAGATGTACCTTTCATCTTACTATTCCTATTTTGTTCAGGATCTTATGGAAACTAGAAATAATGGTTATATTCCTTACAGTATTTATAATAATTGTCATATCTCTAGAACGAATCATCTTCAAAACACTTTATAATGAATATGCTCCTATTGCACTCTGGAGGAATATAAGGCACACTAAAGTGTCTATTTTATAGTTATTTAGATCTGGATATGGGACAGGTTATTTACTCAAGATCACCACAAAATGGCTGGGACTGCACACACTATCAGCTGCAGAAGAGTCCAGGAAAAACAGGGGTTAGTGGAACACACTTCATCATGCTAGTTTAGTATTTTGCTTTTATCTCTAATATTGGGATATATTCACTAAGCAGAAAACTTGAGACAGAAGCTGTGGAAACACATATTTTATTCCTCAATAAAGAGTGTTGATGCTGGCATACAAAAATAAACAAAACAACCAATGAACAAATACAGGGCAATGTGTTCAAAACCTACAGTGGTTGCTTCCTGAAAAGTCAAACAATGTTCCATTAAGAATGTGATTCTTGTGTTTCGTGCTCTCTGGGGCATGGGACTGTTAATGGGGGTGGGGGAGCAGTGAATCTGGGCCGAGAGTATTGCATGCCTGGGGGCACAGAGGAACAAAGGAAAAAAGGATCTATGGGACTGTGGAAGGGCAGAGGAGCTAGAGATGAGGTATGAAAACAGGCAGAGAAAAAGTCATTGGAGGACCTGGGTGACCATGCTCAGTAACTGGGTAAGGTTGAAGGGCAACAGTGACAACTTGACCAATTGCAAAGAAAGGATCTCACAGTGAAGTATTGGGAAATGATGAGGCTGGATGAAAGAATAGTATGGTCCTATGTGAAAAGTATTTGTGGGGGTAGACAGGAAGAGGTGGGTTTGACATGATTAACAGGGACTTAAAGATTGATAGGAGAGTTTAGGTGACATTTGATTTAATGTCCAGACCAAGACACTTTTGATAATTCATGGCAAGTGTATCCCCAATAATTATGCCAATATGATAGTCATCAACCAGGACCATCCTAGGTGACCAAAGATGTATGCTCGCCCTCAGGGTAGGGTCACACCTGTACATTCTTGCCAGCTGCAGAACCTGGAGACCAGAAGAACACATCCTTGGCCGTGTTGTTCAGGAACACAAGAAATCTGACAACAACTTAATTTATTAATCCTCACAGGAGCCTTTGCATTTTAAAAGACTCTATTTGAAGAACTGCAATGCTTTCACTCCAAATAATCACTTTCTAATGTTTGCCTGGGCTTCAACCCAGATTCATTAAATTAGAACTCTTAGGGGTAGAGCCTGTGCATTAATTTTTTAAAAAATATCCACAGATGTTTCTGATGTAGACCCAATGTTAAGAACCACTGAATTAGAATATGATCTTCTGGATAGAATTGTTCATTTCCTCAATTCCTTTGTATCAGTTCAAGTTCTTAATACATCACTTTATACTTAGTAGATTATCAACATGTATTCAGTCATTTTTTGGTAAACAAGGGACTGAGTCCCTTTGAAGGAATAAATAAGACTCATTTGTAATTGGCATATTAATTGTGTGTATGCAAATGCATGGTGCTAGGCTATTTGAAAGAAAATTCTTTCAAGTGGTTAAACAGACCTTTATAGAATCTTGTTTACATGATTAATTTATTTAGCAAACTCTTACAGATAGCACAAGGGCAAACTTCAGTCCCACCACCTTCTAAATGATCACAGTGTCTGTATTTGTGGGGGTCCAAATTAACGAGTTTTTACAGAACAGATTGGTGGACGGGCAAGACTGCCACACCAATAGAGGTAATGCAAGGCTTTTTATTTATTTATTTTTTTAATTTTTTTTTAACATTTATTTTTGAGACAGAGAGAGACAGAGCATGAACGGGGGAGGGGCAGAGAGAGAGGGAGACACAGAATCGGAAACAGGCTCCAGGCTCTGAGCCATCAGCCCAGAGCCTGACGTGGGGCTCGAACTCACGGACCGCGAGATCATGACCTGAGCTGAAGTCGGACGCTCAACCGACTGAGCCACCCAGGCGCCCCAATGCAAGGCTTTTTAAACCCAGAGAATAAGTGAAGTTTTCCTAGATGGTAGCTGATCTACAAGATATTTGTATTTCAGACTGCTAATAAATGTTCATTAAAACATGTTTCATTATTAATTATACGGACTAGCATTCAGAGCTCCAGTAAATTGTATCCCTATTACAATAAACGTATTTAATTACAGAAGTTCAGTAGTAACGTGTATTTTCGTAAAGCGGTTTTATTAGGTGTGTCATATGGTTTAAACACCACAGAAGCAGACCTCACAATGCACGAAGATTGTTTAAACGCGTCAGAGTGGAGATTACTACATTGCTACGTGATAACTGATCTCAAATTTACAATTACCACTTTCATTTTACTGTATCAAACATTGGTCTTAAAGCACGATGAACTGGCCATTGGTATTGAATAGCTGATAGGTATTGTCCATTTTGTATCTCTGAGCCAATACATCATCTGTAGTTACCTGTGGTTCTATCTTGGCCACACATTATTAAGGTATGGTAAATCATCCCTGCCCAGAATGGGAATTACACTGGGGCATCTGGGCAGTGGACTCTCAAAGCAGTAACTACTATACCCTTAATAAACTTGAGATTTACTTAGACATTACAGTTGCATGTTGGGGGAATATCACCAGTACTGAGCTAGAAGAAAATAAGTCCCCACTAAGTTAAATGAGTGGCCCTAAATTACACAGCCAAATCTGGCAAGCAGATAGGGACAAAATAAGCAGAGAGAGGCAGCATTATGTACTGTGCTCAAGAGATTCAGAGGGCCAAGGAATTACAACTTGCCTCTGCAATCTAATCTACAATCCCATGACAGTGGTCAAACTATTCCACCTCCAGATTCAGTTTTCTTATACGTAAAGTAGACTAGTCCTCTCTGCCTCGCCAGCATGATGTCAGCAAAAGGTTCACTACAGGGTCTGGCACTCAGGAAGCCTCAAACTGTGTGAATTCCCTCATTTGCCCCGAGAAACTGCGTTTTTTCAACTTGCGATCCCTTCTGCTTTCTACCTCAGTTGCTCCTCCTTGTTCTCACAGAGGTTGTGTTCTAGGTTTATGATTTGTTCCTGGATGATAGTCTTAAGAGTGAATCCTGCTGATGGTATTTTGGGATATTGGAAAGAGCTGCCTAGTGAGATAGAAAATCTCCCACCTCTGAGGAGGTTCTCAGCATGACCTGAATCCAATTCAGAGAATATTTAGAATATAGGCTCATAAATCGGTGAAAACTTTGAACTCAGTTGATTTCTAACTTTGCTTCATAATTGAGATTCTCTGGTGACGTTTCCTCGGCATCCAGAGTTAAGAGGGAACATTGGATAAAATTTGGTCTGACCAACTAACTTAAATGGAAGGGTGCCTCCTTCGTTTTCTATTTCCTATGACTATACTCATGCCAGACACAGGCCCTAAAACTGAACAAAATCTCATTTTACAACTGAGGGGCTTTGGAGACCTGGAGAGGTGGAATGACTCTTCCACATTCTTACAAACTTACTGGCAGAAGACAGGATCAATCATTGCTATATTTTATACAGATGTTGGAATATGTATTGGACCTAGAGCCCCATATTGAATATTTAAATTGCTATTTTTTAAGCCTGCTCTCATCCAGACCTCAGTGATTCATTGTCACCTTTATATGTGAGGGTTCATGGGGTATGTGTGCTTATGTGGGCATTTAATAGTTTTTGTTGACTTTCCTAGGAAGAGACATACAGGTATCTTTCTTACTTTTTTTTTTTTTTTTTTTTTTTTTTTTTTTTTTTAGGTCAAAGCTTTTCACACTTGATTTCAGTTTGTTGAGAAATTGAAATGTGGTTTCTCTTTCTCTGAGCATGATATAAGCAAGGTAACATAAAAATAAACAAGGAGATGGTCTTCTTTTAATAAAGCTACCTCACCTTTGCCAAAATGCCTTCTTGAGTTTGTAAACCATAACTAAAATATATTTTAACCTAAACTTTGAGACTCCTCCCCCACCCTTTTTTTTTCTCTAGTTTGGCTGCAGGGAGGAAACACTCCCATTCGTAAGCCTTGGCTGTGAGTGGCTTGCTTCAGACACAGTAGAGATAATTAGCTGGGATAAGTATCCAACAAGAGGATTAGGCATTCATATGGATAAGAATAACATCTGCAGTGACATGATAAAAATGATACAGACCATTAAATCGCATACATCAGGGCATAAACTGATCACCAGCTGAGGTCAGAAAGAAATCTCCCCTCCTGGTATAATATTGTACAATTAAGCAAATTTGAGAGTTTTATGCTTTATTTTAGAACATCCGTTATCATGTAGCCTCAAAAACAAACTCTAAGGACCTTGACTGTCTTCTTTTCAGCATTTCCAGTGGCCTGAAACACTCAAGGTTTACACCGAAATCCATGCTGTCCTTACTACCACAGACATCCTCAACACATGCCTCCAAGGCCTTCATGCTTCTGTCACTCCAGTGAATAGTGGTTTGGTGCTCTCCTCTCTCTCGTGATTGTCCTCTTTATGGTCAATAACATTCATTAAGGAGACGGATGGTCAAAATTTGATGTGTAAGCTTATGATTAAGGGTTGGTGTAAGTTTCAAAACTGAACTCAAATTTGTCTTGAGTTCTCCTTCCTTCATTCATAAGATCTGCAACATAATTAATAAAATATAAATGAATTAATTATTTAATGATGACCTACTATGTGACACACATTGTTCTAGGTGCTAAGAATTTAGCACTGAATAAAAAATTATTTATTTCCCTCAAAGAGAAGACAGATAATTAAAGGACCAAAAAAGGAAAAAAAAAAAAAAAGACAGAAGACATGAACAACACTAGAGCCAATGAGACCTAACAGACTTCTATAGAATACTTCGCCCAACAACAGCAGAATATATTCTCCTCAAGTGCACTCATAACATCTGCCAAGACAGGCCATATGCTAAGCCATAAAACAAAACTTAATATATTTAAAAGAATAGAACTAATACAAAGTTTATTCTCAGAACACAATGGAATAAAATTCGAAATTAATAACAGAAAGAAATTTGGGAAGCTCACAAATAATTAGAAATTAACACATTCTTAAATGACTATTAGTCAAAGGAAAAACCAAATATGTTTGAAAATATTTTTAAAAGAATGAAAGTGAAGACACAAGCTTATGGTATATAACTAAAACAATTCACACAAGAAAATTTGTAGCTGTAAATGCCTATATTAAAAAGGAAGGAAGACCTCAAATAAATAAGCTATCTTCCTACCTTAAGGCCCTGGAAAAAGTAGTACAATCTACCTATAAAGCATATGGAAGAAAACAGTAACAACTAAAGTGGGTATTAATAAAATAGCGAATAGAAAACAACAGAAGAAAATAGATGAAACCAAAAACTGGTTCTTTGAAAAGATTAGCAAAATTGGCAAACCTTTAATTAAAGTGATCAAAAATGAGACTCAAATTATTAAAATTAGAAATGAAAAGAGACACATTGCTACTAACCTTACAGAAATAAAAAGTGTTACAAAGGAAGGTAAATAACTGTATGTCAATAAACTAGGTAACAGTTGAAATGTACAAATTCCTAGAAAGACACAAACTACTGAGATTGACTCCAGGAGAAATAGACTATTTGGACAGACCAGTAACAAGTAAAGAGATGAATTAGATTATCTACAAAGGAAAGTTCAGGCCCAGGTGACTTTACAGATGAATTCTTCCTAACATTTAAGAAGAATTAATAATAGTTCTTCAAAAATTTTTCCTAAAAATAGGAGAATCATTTCCCAACTCATTCTCTGAAGACAGTTTAAACCTGAAAAAAACCAGACAAACACATAACAAAAAATAAGTCTGATATCTCTTAAAACACAGACTGCAAAATCCTCAACAAAATACTAGCAAAGTGACACCGATAACATATCAAAACAGTTATACACCATGTCCAACTGGGATCTATCCCAGGAATGCAAGGTCAGTTTAACATCAGAAAATCCAATACATCATATCAATAAAATAATTTTAAACACCATGATTATCTCCACAGAGGTGGGAAAATCACTGACAAAATTCAACAACCTTTTATGATAAAAATATGCAATGAACTAGGAATAGAAGAGAACGTCCTCAAACTGATAAAGGGAATCTTAAAAATGAAATCCAGCTAACATCAAATTCAATGATGAAAGACCGAATGCTTTCTTCTTAAGATCAGAAACATAACAAAGATATTTGCTCTTGCTACTTCCATTCAACATCACGCTAGAGGTTCTCACTATGGCAATTGCATAAGAAATATAATTAAAAGTCATCCAGATTGACAAGGAACAAGTATTGAAGACCTAAATGTAAGAGCCAAACTATAAAACGCTCAGAAGATAACATACCAAAATAGGCAATTCTATCTAAACAAAGTAGATTAGTGGTTGCTTGGGGCTGGAGGGGGGATAAGAGGGGGATAGGAAGGAGATAGTTAAAGGTACAGGGTTTCTTTTAGAGATGATGAAAATGTTCTAAAATTGACTGTGGTGATGGTTGCACATATCTGTGAATATACTAAAAAACTATTGAACTGTGCACTTTAAATGGCTAATTTGTATGATATGTAAAATACATCTCAATGAAGTTCTTTTGACTTTAAAACAACACATTACTAGAGAACCTGTCAGATGAGGTTGAGCTTTAAAAAGAGATGGTGATGGAGACGGGCTGCCGTTTTCAATATGGAGCACAAGGATGACTTGCTCTTACCAGCTTACAATGAATGAAGCCCCATTTTTAATATATGTTGGCACTGTACTCTTACAACATTAAATATGGGAACATGTCTTCTCATTCTTGTTGACTTATATATATAGTAAATGACTTCTCTGAGGGATCCATAGAAGTGAGAAGAAAAGGGAATTTGAATACTCTCCTAATAATTAAAGATGATCCATATGTTCAGTATAATAAGAGTAGAATTCTGATTTATATTGTCTGCCCACCTCCTCCATTTCTTTCTTGCAGTCTTTCTTCTTTTTCTCCTTTACTTCTGCTTTCCTCCTCTGTATACTCCTCCCCTACTTTCTTCCCTTCATCCACTTCTTTCCTATGATCTTTTACTCCCACCTGCTTTTCTGTTTCACTTTAGTGTCTTCATTTTCAGAATCAAAAAGGAGTGAAAGTCAAAATGGGACATGTACCCAAGCACAATAAGCCAAAAGTCCCCTAGTTAACTTACTTGTATATATAATTTTTTTTCCAGAAAAGGTAATTTGGTGACTTGAATTATCTTGATAGGTTCTTGTCTGCTTCCTCATTATATAAAATACATTCATAGTTATAACCCAGGACTTCCCAACCTCAGCACTATTGACATTTTATGCTGGATGATTTTGTGTTGAAAGGATCTGTCCTGTGCATTCTGTTAAGGAGCACTCCTGCTCTCTGTACAGAAGACACCAGCAGCATGCCCATCTCCAACCTTGACAATCAATGACATGTCCAGATATTGTCCAACATCTCCAAGAGGCAAAATCACCTCTTGTTGAGAGCCATTGTAAATTAAGTCTGCGAGAAAAGCTCTTTTCTTGATTGGCTCGCATTCCTTCCTTTCTCTCTCCTGAAAGAAAAGGAGGTTTTGGAAGAGATGTACTTAAAGCTGAGAGAGGGCTAAGAAGGTGGTTTGCTTTTCATTTTATACTTTTACAGGGTACAGATCCAATGACCCTATGAACAGGAATGGGAATTTTCACTTCAACATTTTAATCATTTTCCTTATGTGGTATTTATGTTCTATCATCTTTGGCTTCCTGCAAATTCAACAGTATTCATTTTCTCCCCTTCACTTCTTAGCCCCAACGTATATTGTTGAAAGAGCAACACATTAAGTACTTTCTGTTGGATTATGGGGATAGCTGACACTCAACGTTTGAAAGAATGAACACAAATCTGAAACAGAGTCTAACAAATAAGCAATTTTGCTTAGCTATGTCTACTAGACCAGCAGCAATTGCTTATCTAAAAATGAATTGTGGGGTGCCTGCGTGGCTCAGTCAGTTAAGCTTCTGACCTTGGCTCAGGTTATGATTTCATGGTACATGGGTTGGAGCCCCACATCTAGTTCTGTGTTGACAGCTCAGAGCCTGAAGCCTGCTTCAGATTCTGTGTCTTCCTCTCTCTCTTCCCCTCCTCTCTCTCTCTCTCTCTCTCTCTCTCAGAAATAAATATTTAAAAACTTTTTTACAAAAATAAAAAATCAATAAATCAATAAAAATAAATTGTGATGTTGTGGTAGGTTCCCCTCCCTAAGGAAAGAAAAAAAAAATCCTCAAGGCAACCTAGTTATACCCCTACGTGGCAACATCCCTCAAGACCTTGTAACATGAGACCACTTAATCAGACTATATGTTTATATGTTACCACATATTGGAGACAAAGAAGTAAAAATATGTATAAAAAACTATGCCACATGGAGTTCCGGGCATAGTTGAACCCAACTGAGCAGTGCCTGCAGAAATAAAGCTGCTTCCTGGAAAGAAAAGCCTCGTGTGTGAGAATCCTGCTACAATATAGCTCACAGTCTCTCCAGGACTTTATTCATTGTCTACCTATCAATAGCAACTGCTTTTCCATCCACTCTATTTCAATCATCAGGGCAATAAATACTTACTTTGTGCCTACGGTGTACAAAGCACTACAATGGGAGATGCCTGAGTGGCTCAGTGGGTTAAGTGACCGACTTCGGCTCAGGACTTCCGCTCACGTCATGATCTCACAGTTTGTGGGTTTGAGCCCCACAACAGGCTCTGTGCTGACCGCTCAGAGCCTGGAGCCTGCCTCTGGATTGCTGTCTCCCTCTCTCTCTCTGCCCCTCCCTTGCTTGCACTCTTTCTCTCTCTCTCAAAAACAAGTAAACATTCAAAAAAATTAAAAAAAAAAAACATTACAATGGGCACCCAAAAATTATTTTTTTTAAGTTTCTTTTTTTTTTTTTTATTTTTAAGAAAGATTGGGGAGGGGCAGAGAGAGAGGAAGAGAATCCCGAGCAGGCTCTGTGCTGTCAGCGCACAGAGCCGGAGGCAGGCTCTAACCCAAGAAGAGTAAGATCGTGACCTGAGCGGAAATCAAAAGTCTGTCAGGAAGTGCAGGCTTACAGGCGGTTAGGTGAGCTGTTTTGCAAGACTTATGATTGGTGCTGGCGGAGTTAAACTATCTAACACAGGACTGGCTGTCTAAATAACAGGTGATACATTATCTCTATTTCTATATATTCTACTTCAAAGATCATGTTAATTCTCTAAATGTGGAGAGTTCAAATTCAAACACAAGACTGTGGTTACCACCCAACTGTAAATGACCCCATGTTCCTTAATATGGCAGTTAAACTAAAGCATACCTGCAAAGGGTGGGGATGATTTCCTTAAGGTCAGTGTGGCAGCTTCCCCACCAGCCACCAACAGAATACAAACCAGAGTTTCCAGAAAGTCAAATCACTGGTTTTTCTAGAAGCCACACAGATTTTTAGCCAAATCATCCTTGAGACAGGGTAAGGTCCAACCTTAAGCATCAGCAGACATTTGTGTAAGGACTTGCTATTCCTGCGTGCAATTTTGGAGCTAGGCAAGCAAAATATGCCCTTTGGGGTTGGAGTAGGAAAAGATCAAATGAGTAATATTTCAAACATTTTTTCTTTTGAATTAAAATGCATGGTTTAAGCCATATTTCAATTATCAGCTTGACATTACTCTTTAAGCAAATGACTAGAGTTAACAAGAGAGCTACTACATTTTGAATACATTGATTTTCTGCTTGGTCTAAACTCTAAATAGCCGATTAGAAAGCTGTGAATCAGACAGACTCAGTGTACCTAATACATCCTGCAATATATTACAAACTGGAAACATTCGGATCTTTGAAGGTGAAATGGATTAAAAGCACATGATTGTTACAACTTCAATATATAAATAGTAACGACATACTAGCTCTTATCTGGCAATTTAAAAAATAGTCCACATTTTGTTATGCACGTCAACCTAATGCATAAAACTACTGAGCTTAAAGGTATAAAGAAACACAGATTTATTTTTCAAAAATGACTGTGAAATGAAATGAATACTTAATTGAACAGTTTCCAGTTACAGAATATGCTGATGTTGCCCTCCATTATTTTCATAAGCAGCAGGATATTTCTGCCACTGTGTCTCTCACTTCTATCTTGGCATGACACTCTGGTTGTCCACATTTAGCCTGGGCCCCCATTTTATCGATCAGAGGAATATCTCATCAGCTTAAATAGTATTCCTTGAATTAAGAATTAGTTGTGTTTGCTTAGCTCTACTCCCAGCATTGACAATGTGACCTTGGGGAAATGGCTTCACCTCTCAGTATCCCGTGTTTCTCTATCTATAAAATTATATTAATGAAATGATAGCACGTACCATGTCATTGAGAAGGGTAAAAGGTGATTATAACTGCACAGGCTTGTTGTTGCAATTATAATATCAGGAAAAGAATCCATGTAATGTTTCTAAGCTCTCCTGCTTACCAAACACTAAAAAGTATATTTCACTATATTTTGGTTTCTGAAATTTAAACCTTGTAATAGAATTGAGAAAGTGGAAGCAGACTTTATCTATTTGATGTGATTATTTAGCATATAAATTACATTTATTGATGCAAAGCACCTCCCAGTAATTTTTCCAAGCTGTTTTCCTCATACAAATCCAGGTATCAGAGGGTCTTTGAGTTAAGGAAACTCAAGCATGGACGATTTTAAGCCTAGCACAGTAGATAGCAGCATATAGACATGGAAGCAAATCTGGAAGGAATATTTGCACCTTCAGTTGCCTTGGAGGGAAAGACATTGTAAGTCTTGTGTAGACTCTGTCCTTACCCTTAACTTTACCTTTACTGGCTCTTACCCTATCCCTGGCAAACCTTCCACTGCCTGTCAAATCTAATCGCTTTATGCCTCCATCTTACTTCCGGAAGAGCCAGGGGAGAATTTTTTCTCCCATCCAGTTTCCCAGGCAGGCCCAAGAGCTCCTGAAGTATGGCCCCCACTCCATACTGCAGTTCAACTCAGGGCTCTAGCTTCAGGAATCCAAAATCACATTCAGGTTTTATTGATTAAAAACAAAACAAAACAGTGATACATTGCCCTTCTCATGGTTCATTTGCGATAGATCTATTTGAAATAGATGAACAGCTTTTAAGCCAGATATCAGAATCTTGGGGGAGGAAAGAGTGGTGCATTGGATAATTCCCATTCATTCAAAATCATTCTGCCTATGCAGTCACGAATTGAGGTCAGCTATGATACTGCATCATTGGAAAAGTGAGATGGAAGCAATCCAGTCCACTTGGCCAGGCTCCACTTCAGGAATTAGCCATGTTTTACTTGGATGTGTTATATTTGAACAGTCTTTTGTTTCAAAGATAGTTAGAAAAGTTTGGAGAACACAGAAATGAAAGCAACCAAATGAAGGAAAATATTTTCTTTAGGGGCATCGTATAATCAGGTTTCTCAGTCTGTAGAAATCAAAGCTGAATAGACTCAAAGTCTACAAGTCTATAAAATTGAAAAGAATAGAGAGAGGATTGAGATATACTTATTCATCAAATTCCAGAACAAAGGGCCCCCTTTGAAGCTTGAAAAAGGAGGATTTAGGATAAATGGAAAGAACTATTTTTTAACACAGTGGGGGATAAACTTATGAAACTCATTATCCCAACTACTGCTATTCATTAAAGATATAAATAGATACAGAGACAAAGATTCATTTCTGAATAAATATCAGTAATGGGTTACTAAGGAACGTTCAGGTTTAGTTCAATGATTGGGAACTTTTGCATTATTGTCACCCATACCTGGTTTTAAATTCTAGCACAGCCCTTACTGGTGGGATGACTTAACCTTCCAAGTCCCAGTTTGCATTGTGCCATCGAGATAATAATTGGACTTATATTTTAGAGTCTGGGGTGATGAAGTGAGGCGAAGCGTGCTAACTTCATGGTAGCACGTAATGACGAAGATAAAGGAAATGAAGAAGAAGGCAAAGAAGAAGACAAAGCAGATGAGGAAGAAGGGGGAAGAGAAGGAGGAGGAAGGAGAAGGGGTGGGGGAGGAAGAAGGAAAGAAGGAAAAGAAAAAGAAAGAAGAAGAAGAAGAAGAAGAAGAAGAAGAAGAAGAAGAAGAAGAGGAGGGGGGACAGGGGAGGGGGATGATGATGATGATGATGATGATAATAAAATCCTTCCAGGTTGATGTCTTGTCATTCTCAACTAAATCTTATACACGATATTTCTGACATTTGTAGGACAGTCCTACCCAACAAAGAGGTACACTGTTCAGAATGCAATGGAATGCAAATAGGGCCCCATTCGAGAAACACAGATTTAGACCAAAGATCTTCATTGAGGAAAACTATTCCATACTCAATCCTCTTAATCATGAGTTACTAAGCTCTATTGACATATACACACAAACAAATGTATGCATGTATACACAGACTCATGTGGACGCACACACACACAATTCAACTCTTTGATCCAAAGAGTCTTTAATTTAGTAAGAATTTAAATGTCTAGTTTCCTAAGCTGATTTGATCAAGAACCTGAGTAATTTTTGCTTGTAAATATAGGCTATCTTTTGGTATATCCTAAGCCCAGAAATGTTTTCCTCTTTGAATTGTGTTTTTACCCTTCTCCCGAAAATCTAGAGAACAATGAGTGGGAAGAAAGTTATTCCATATCAAACATTGGAAAATACATCTCCATGCACATCCAATCTATATCTGCAACCCCATTTTTGTTGTAGCATTACTCTCAATAGCGAAGATATGGAAACAACTTAAGTGTCAGTCCACAGGCAAATGGATAAAGAAGATGTGGTATGTGCAATATTATTCAGCCACGATAAAAAGGAAATATTGCCATTTGCAACAACTTGGATGAGCATTAAGGGCATTACACTAAGTGAAATAAGTCAGACAGAGAAAGACAAATACTATATGACATAAGTTATATGTGGAATTTAAAAAAGGCTGAACCCAGAGAAACAGAAGGCAGAATGATCCTTGCCAGGCACTGGGATAGAGGGACATGTGAAGATATTGCTCAAAGGGTACATAATTCTGGTTATAAAGTTATTAAATATAGCATGGTGATTATAGCTAGTAATACTGATTCATATATTTGACTGCTTCTAAGATAATAGATCTTAAATGTTCTCACCACAAAAAGAGAAATTCTAATTATATGATGGGATGGAGGTGTTAGCTAATGCTATAGTGGTAATCATTTTGCGAATACATAAGTTTATGAAATCAATATATTGTACACTTTAAACTTACATGATGTTATATGTCAATTATATCTCAATAAAGCAAGGGAGGAAGAAAAAGGGAATTTGAGCCAAGCATTCTCTTCACTCCCTTCAGTCCTTCCTAAAAATGGTCTTAAATGAGGTATATTATTTCCGAAGGCTCATTGCTGATCATGTTTTGCTATCCATGCTTGAAACAGATTTTTTTCTTTTTAATTTTGTGTTATTTTTTCCATATCTACCACACAGCTCTTCGCTTCTGAAAATACATTTCTTTTCTTTTTTGCCCACTGCAAAACCAATTCTAAACTCCGCCATTCTTTCCTAACATTCATTAAAAAGACTCACAAGAGGCCACCCTTATGCAAGCTTACACACACACACACACACACACACACACACACACACCTCTTCTCCAGAACACACATCTCTAACTCAATGTAGTGGTGCCTTCGCACTTCAGGCAGGGGTCCTGACACTCAATCTGCATAGCTCTTATCTGTCCTACACAGGAGGAGGCAAAGGGGTCTGGGGGCAATGAAGAGAGAATATTTGTTGCAGTTCAAAGCAAGCCGTCTTTTTCTTTCTTTCTCTCTCTCTCTCTCTCTCTCTCTCTCTCTCTCTCTCTCTTTCTCCTTCCAAGATAAATAGAAGTAGAAAGGACAAGCAGTTTTGATTAGCATTTAAAATGTTGTCAATTTTTAATGAAAGCGTAACCTCAAACCATCAACTTCACACAAGCTGGAGACAAGGTTGCAAACCGAATGCTAATATATTTGGCACACTTTCTCACACTTGTCCTTCCGTGAACTTTTCTTGTTGCTAATTTGTTATGTCAGCCCATATTAGTAGGTTTCAAAAGTCCAAACTGGCAAGTGTGGTGACCCAAAGAGAAGCAGTCTTCGGAAGATCTTTAAATCGCACAGGAGTTGGGCAGTTTATTAGCTGTGTACCTACAGTCCTGTAGACACGACTATTCGCTTGGAGGACTTGCCAAGTTTCAGGAGTCATCTTCAGAATCTTTCCAAATCTGTTTCTGAATGTGACATTTTTATTCAGGAAATAAATGCTTGCCAGTGAGTCAACAACATTCACTGCATGCAAATGATATATTTGTTCTACCTTTTATTAATAAAGCCCCAAACAGCAAAAGGAATGCAGGATACCAGGGCACCTGCGCGGCTCAATCAGTTAAGCGCCCAACTGTTGATTTTGATTCAGGTCATGATCTCATGGTTGGTGAGATTTAGCCCCGCGCTGGGCTCTGCGTTGACAGCATGGAGCGTGCTTGGGATTATCTTTCTTCCTCTCTCTCTCTTCATCACCCCCCCTTAAAAAATAAATAAGCAAACATTAAAAAAAATGCACGATACAATTATTTCCTTCAAGGAACTTACATTTAAAAAAAAAAAATTTTAACATTTGTTTATTTTTGAGAGACAGAGAGAGAGAGAGAGAGAGACAGAACATGATTGGGGGAGGAGCAGAAAGGGAGGGAGACACAGAATCTAAAGCAGTCTCCGGGCTCTGAGCTGTCAGCACAGAACCTGACGCAGGGCTGGAACTCAAGGATGGTGAGATCATGACCTGAGCTGAAGCCAGACACCTAACCAACTGAGCCACCCAGGTGCCCCAAGGAACTTACCTTTTTAATAGCAAAACAAGAAAAAAAAAGTATGAAAAGGACAGGAAAATACTGAGAAAAATATATAAATAAGTATGAAAAAATAAAGAACACACTTCTGAGGGGAATTAATAATGGCGCTATTAAGGTCCATATATAACTTAATGCATATTGGAATGTCTCTCTCAGAACAACCAGGGACTTCATGAGCTAGTACACACAGCCTATGTTCTCCCACCATTAATTTACTTAGAGGAAGCCTGGTAATAAAACAAATATATCAGGTTATCTCATAGCACAAAATGGAGAGGGGAAACAATGAGCCACATTACACAAAAAACATGAGATATTTGACCTTTGAGAGCTTTGCTCGGATCTTATTTAAAAGTCAAGAAGGCAGCTAAACTAGTTTCCACTTCAGAAAGATTAAAAAAAATGTATTTATTATTTAGGTCAACTCAGGTTTACTGTTCTCTCTCTCCCTTTTACTATTTCATTTTCTCTCTTTCTCTTTTAATTCACACTCTGCACAAACGAGGGCTGTTGTAGAGCCCACTTATAGCCAGCAGTATGTAAGTTCTACAAAATAGGTAGATTTAGTCAGAAAGTTTGTCAAACACAGGATGTTACTCATTCCAGTGTTTTCCTGGGGAAGTTCTCATTGCCCACTTTTCCCTGGAAATGGGGATTGAGGAATACTACTTTCCTTAGGTACAAGACATGATATTTTCTCTTGTTGATTCTGAGTAGACCTACAGATATCAGTTTATCTGATTTGCTTTGTGTTTGTGGATTTTAACTGGAATGTATGGGTCTTTCTGGGAAAATACATATATATCTACTTCCTTAGATGCTATTCTTTTCAAATTCTTCCACCATCTTTTGGGGACTCTTACACTCTGGAGAAAGCTTTTCCATTGTTGTCATGGGAGAGTTTTCTATTAGTGACTCATGCTAAAAGGAAAACATCTTGTCAAAAATAGAACTTAATGAGCTCTGCATTTTATTATGAATTGAAATATGCAAATCAGTAGAAAGCAAATCAAAGGTGGAGGCTCTTAACATTATAATGTGCCCCTAGCACACTTTAAAAATAACAGTCTCTTAAAAGTATACGGTCATGAAGGTAATATAGATAAACTTACAATAAAAATAAGTATATTTATATTGTCATTTCCTGGCTTCCGTATTTAACTCTAAAGTGTTAATGTTGTATTAAGTGTCTAGGTTGATTTAGGCAGAAACACACACACACACACACATACACACACATCTTTATTAAAAAGAGGAATTACACAAGAAGATTTGATGGAAGAATTAAAACTAAAGGTCATGAAATTTGATCATCTCCATATTTAAGGTTACTCTAAGTACTCTGCAAATAACAAGGTGCTTTAATGCCGTGCCTGCACTTTCGTCTCATTTAATATGAAACCCATGAAAGATTGTTCCTGAAGTCATTATCTTCAACTGTTGAGAGCATAGATCATGACTAAGTGACTGAAGTGCCGTGGGAACTCTCAATGGGATCCTGTTCAGGATCTGATATATGTCTCTTGGTATCCATCAAAATCAAATGATGTGCAAAAGAAAAGAAAGGCAGAACTTTAATTTTTTTTAAGTTTCCATCCTGCTTGCAAAATGCAGGACCAAGGTAAGTTGAGAAACTGATGCCCAAGAAAACTAAAATATAATTTTAAAACGTCATGTGAGAGGAGTGCCTGGGGGGCTCAGTCGGTTGAGCATATGACTCTTGATTTTGGCTCTGGTCATGGTCTCGTGGTTCCATTTGTGAGTTTGAGCCCTGTGTCGGGTTTTTGCTGACAGTGTGGAGTCTGCTTGGGATTCTCTCTCTCTCTCTCTCTCTCTCTCTCTCTCTTTCTCTCTTTCACTCCCTCTCTCTCTCTCTTTCCTTTTCTGTCTCTCTCTCTCGCAAAATAAATAAATAAACTTAAAAAATAAAAATAAATCAAAAAAATAAAAAGTCATGTGAGAGAATTTTTCAATATTCCCCTTGAGAAAATTACATCTGGCTTCTTCAAAACCGTAAACTGTGCAAACTTTTGACATAGTAAAGGTTCTGTGAATCATACCTTATTTGTTTCCTTCCTCTCTGCAAAAGAGAGCTGGACATAAAATAATTTTGACTTCAAGAAAAGGAGTAGCTGACTTGGGTGATCAGGGATGGCATCAAAGGTGAAAGAATTACATCAGTAAATCCACAAAAGGGGAGATGAGGAGGCTTGATTCTAATACAGGAGAAAATGGTGTGCAATTGAAAAAAGTTGAGGCTACTTTAGCTTGATGAAGATCTACCGAAGTGGACTCAGGCCCTTGGGAAGCCCACTGAGTGTTTTGAGGAAGAGAATGACACTAACCAAAGTAGTCTAGAAGAACGGCTGTAGTGGAAGTGAAATATGTGATAAATTAGAATGGGGAGACACTGGGGGCAGGGAAGTTCAAGAAAATAATTATAATATCTACTGTGGTGGATTTGAGAAAGACGAAAAGGAGAGCATAAAAAAAATCAAAGGAAGACTTTCTAGACAAGTGAGGGAAATTATGGACAATAGGGAAAGGTCTCTGTCAATGTTACTGCAGGTGCAAATATGGGTAATAATGAGAATGATGGATACTTATGTATCTCTCTGAAGAGAGGAAGGGGTCTCTGCGTTAAATTTAAAGCATTTTCAATTTGCTTTGAGCATATCATTTGAGTGGAGCTGAGCCAAAGCTATATGGAAAGTCAAGTTTGGATGTTAAATCTAAGACCTCCACTGGAGATTTAGAATACTGGACTCCCGAATAAAGAAGGCAATGGGACAGAAGATATTGTTACTGGACAGAGAGCCAGTTCCAAATTTGGGTTCAGCTGCTTGTGGCTCAAAAATCAATACTCAAGAGACAAGTGAGGGTGGGAAAGGAAAGTTGCTTTATTCTGGAAGCCAGGAACCTAAGAAGACGCTCTTCCCTGTCCAGGTGAAGTTGGAAGGTTTGAAAGGGGAAGGAGCAAGAAATGATAGGAGCTATGTGCAGGAGAAGCCTTGCTCAGGTGGTTAGTTGTAGGTCCTCGGGAACCTGAACATACTTGCTGGCATCAGCTGACTTTGAATGTGGTCAGGCCTTATCTGCTGGGCAAGTTTGGTCTTTCACTCCGCAAGGTCAGTGGTCTGCAAACCTTAAGGAAAGTTGGTTAGTTCTACTATAGAGCAGGAGACTTAGGTCAGCAAGCAGGGAGTGCAGAGGCTTGAAACAGGTTAACCCCCTAAGACCGGTTGGAGTGCTGTTACGATATTACCACAAAAGGGTAAACACAAAAGAGCTGAGAAAGCAGGGTGTGGTAGAGTGAATAATGCTCCCAAAGATAACCATGCCCTAGTCCTTGAAACCCATGGAAGTCACCTTCTATGGCAAAGGGGCTCTGTAGATTAGATTAAGTTTAAACTCTTGTGAAGGGGAGATTATCCTGGTGGGCTGTAAATGTAATCTCAAGTGTCCTTGGAAGAGGGAGGCAGAAGGAGATTTGCCTGCAGAAGAAAGGAGGCTAGAAATTGGGAGTGATGCAGCCACAGGGCAGGGAATGCTGGAGGCCTCTAGAACGTAGAAGAATCAAAGGATAGATTCCTTCCCAGAGCCTCCAGAAAGAAGGAGCCCTGCCCATACCTTGAATTCAGTCCTGTAAAAACTGTTTCAGACTTCTGGTCTCCAGAACTGTAAGAGAGTAAATCCCCATTGTTTTAAACCAAGTTTGTAATAAATTCCTAGCGCAGCAGTAGAAACCGAGTACACGGGGCGTGTATAAAATGTACAGTAAAAGCAGAAGGAAGAGTAAGAAGTAAGTCAGTAGGGTTCAATGAGTCACAGAAATTAAGGGAGGAGAGAATTTTAAACGAATTCCCAGTATTGAAAAGTACACAGAAATTCTGTATCTCCCAGATTGGAAGTTTAAGATGCAGAAGGGTGAAGGAAGTCAGATATAAGGATTTTAGACTGACTTGCGTTCCTTATGCAGATTCATACAGGTTTGAGCTTTCCGGTATGTGGTCCCAAGGCTAGCTCTGTTCTGTTCTCTAATGTTTAAGAGAAAATATTTTTCTATGTATCTCATTGAGCTTTAAGCTTTTTGTATGCATATTTGGAGGCAGAATATAATACAGTGGTGCTCTCGCTGGGAGATTTCCATGTGAGCTCCAGGAAGCTGGTGAGCTAGCAGGCTGAATTACTCAGATGAAATGCTAGTTTCTGACTCTCTTTCTTTGAAGTTCTAAGAAGTCAGAAATGCAAACATTTTTATACCTAACTGAATAATAATTTCTTTCCAAGCCTCTATATTTCATAAAATGGTGGTTGAGATGCATATGTGTGTATCTGTGTGTGTCTGTGTGTATGGTTCAGTAATGATATGACAATAGATGGATTTACATAAACTCAGGTTCACACGTCTGTGTATGAAATTGTCCTGGCTCCCTACCTGATCTGACCTTGAGACTAAAGAATGTTTACATCAGTGATGAGTCTATCAGTTCTTGATGAATCACAATGCTTGCT
Organism: Felis catus; assembly: GCF_018350175.1. Classification (NCBI taxonomy): domain Eukaryota; kingdom Metazoa; phylum Chordata; class Mammalia; order Carnivora; family Felidae; genus Felis; species Felis catus. The sequence continues at coordinate 60,515,602 of NC_058379.1, read as the reverse complement.
TATGTTTAATCATTGCTGATAGTACCAGCTGACAGCAAGACCTGAGGAGAGAAAGGGGAAAAACGGAAAGCAATTGAATTCTATTTAACGGAGGAGAAAAAAATTTTTTACAAATGACTGTTTTTGCATATGGATGGAGTGAACTGAAGGTTATTCTGTGTATTTATATAAAGTACATGAAATTACAGAGGATGCATTTATTTCCTTTTGAAAATAAACCCTGTAAATGTTTCCTGATAAGCCTTTTAAATTAAGATACCAGAATGGATTATCCTTTGACTTTTTAGTGTGAGAATTGCTTGTCCTAGCATTCCCAAGGAGTGAGAGATTCTCTCCCTCATAGATTGAAAACTGATTTTGATGGGATAGAAGATAGAGAAAAGAAGGCAATGGTGTCATTAATGGTCTTAACCATGGAAGGTGGGCAGGAACAAGCAGGTTTGGTTTAAGTAGCATGTGCGTCCCTCAACATACAAACCACTGGCCAAAGGGCATGTGCTGAGCTCTGCTAGACAAATACTTGGATTTCATAACAAGGGAAACCTTCCATTTCTGTGTATTCAACCAGAAAACGGTTGTCTTTGCCAACACAAAGCAGAGCCAAAGAACACTCCATCACCAGCCTGAACACACAAACGTTTTCTTCTCCATAAATGTCTTTAAGGTGCTATAGATTTGTCTGCAAACCAGTCTGATGGGTCACAGCTGAGGATGTTTTCAAAGGAATGAGACTGTGTTGATGCACTAGCTTTTGTGTAACCATGGTAACAACAAGCTTCTTCTCCAGTGTCTTCATTTGGGAGAGGGCAGGAAATATAGCAGGGGACCTGATAGGGACTCTTGTTTCCAGCTGGGAAGGGAAGAGGAAGCTATGGGCATGGTATGTCATTTGTCCTTTTCATACCACATGTTACAAGAGTGGACCTTGGACAGCTTCTGCATTTTCTCCAGTCTTTGTCATCCAGTGGCACTCAGAACCACAGATTCAGTTCTAAGTAATGCTTGAAAAGAATTCCAAGTGATGTTTCAATGCCCTCTGTGCTTCTCCACTGGCTTAAATGCATTGGAACTTGGAGTTATCCTCCCAGGCCCAGGCACAAAAGCCAAGGTCCCAGATGAAGCTGCTAGGGCCAATGTCTTACTCTTTCATATTTCCCATCTCTGTAGTGTCCCTCTCTCCCAAGTAAACATGTCCCAGTTCTCCTTTTGTGACAACCAGACTCTGGAAACCCTGAGTCTTTGTAAATCACATGCCATTAACAGTCACTCTATTTTGTGCTCAGTAATAAGGCTGGTTTTAGTTCTATTCCACACCTGCTTAGTCCTACCCCCATTTCTGAAAGTACCCCTCCCAACTAGGGATTGAACATATCCCTCTCCTGCACCCACAGAGAGATGTCTAGCAAGGCATGAGTGTAGCTAGATGGTGACTATCTTCCTGTTTCCCGAATATTGGCTGTTGCATGGTCCTACTGTGCTGAGTGTGTGTTTGGAAACAAGGTCTGATACAGATACAGTTGTGGATACAGTTGCCCTTGCCTGGAAGCCAGGTCACGCTGGTGGCCTGGTTAATGGGGTTTTCTGAAGATCTCAACTCCCTCCTGTTTCCTCAGATCATCAGGGCTGAGGCACCATAATGCCTTTTTCCTCAGAGACTACAGAAAGTAAATCAAAACTCAAAATAGCTTTTATTTAGTTTTGTGCTTAACCTATGCACTGCCCACCCTTTGCACCGAAGTGGGAGGGCTGCAGTCAGCATGTGATCTGCCCGTCTACACTGCACTTCCTTGGGCTCCACGGTAGGTCTCTTCTGAGACAGATGCTGCCGGGAAGCAAAGACAAACGGTGGCTGTTTAGGCCAAGGATATACTAGGAGGTAGGGAAAGGCTGCTCATTTTTTTTTTAATTTTAATTTGTATCACAATAACTTTGTTCAAGGGATGCTCACTTGGGATGGAGGAACAAAGAAGCTGAAGACACCATGAGCCTTGGGAAGCAGGGCTGGAGCTGGTGCTGGACCCGACCGTGGGTCTAGAGGACAAAGACACCACTGGGCTAGATGTCCACTCCAGCAAAGTTGCTGCCCCTTTAGGCGCTGGTATAAAAGGTTTCAGGGGGAGTTCAGCCCTAAATGCAACTAATGCATATGTACTCATCTGAAAGATTTCTGCATCATACCGACATCCTCTTGGTAGCCATTTTATCTAAAGTGGAATATTTCCAAGAGCTGATTATAAGCATGTGAAAGAAGTCTTAGTTGCTATTTTTTCAAACTTCAATCAGTTCACAGGGATGATTATATTCAACTATTGAGGGAAGCGTTGACGTAATCTATCCAAACGTGCTCCTGAGTCATCGCTGAAAATGTGTGTATCCACGGTCTGCTGTATCTAGCCTTGCCGCTTCTTTCACTTTTAATTAGCAATCTTTCCCTCTTGTGTGTGTGTGTGTGTGTGTGTGTGTTTTCTTTCCCATCCATTTAAGGTTTATAGCCTAGAAAAGATTCCTACCAACAGTAACCACTATTTGAATGGTGAAATCAACAGCACAGCAAAGGTGGTCCTTCGTGACGTGAGACCTGTTGCCTCCTCAGTCTCATGAGAACTATTTGCTCACATACATATTTTTAAATGTTAAAAAAGATTGTGTGAAAAAAGCATATTAACTTCACCTTTCACAGATTGGAAAGATTCTCGCAGCTCTGTGCCAACATATTTTTATTTATTTATTTTTGCAAGAATCACTTTTATAGTTATTTTCTCTTCTACTTGGTTGCTCTTGCTCCTTTATTTAGATTCTTTGCCATGCAAATATTATTTAAGCCTTACTCAGCCTATGTGATGATTCTGCAATGTTTTAATGTTTCATTTGACATTCCCACCAGTCCCATTTCTTATGCTGAACATGTATTAACTCCCATATCAATATATATGTATATACATTCTTCTCAGTCAAGGGTATAAAACGATATTTTCTGTCCATAATTAGAGAAGTTATTATAAGTAGAGGATAGAAGGAGAGAGGGAAAGGAGGGAGACAAAAAGAGCAAAGGAGAAAATGAGAAGAATATAAAGCAAAAGAAAATGGAAGTAAGACAGAATTTCAAAACATGGAAAGAACAAAAAAGATGGAAGAGTGAATTCCTAAAGATGGGAAAAGAATGAAGCAAACTCAGTGACAGGGAAAAATAAACAGCAATTTGAGTAATCACCAAATAAATTATTAGGGAAAAGAGGGAAAGATTCAGATTAGGGACTGACAGCAAATCACAAATGAAAACAGAAGAGAAATTATGCTATTGGTAATGGGTCATGTCAATTTAACTGAAATGCTCTGATTTTCTAGTTTTATCAAAAATGTTATTCCCCAAGTATTATTCTTATTAATGTTCTCTTCATTTCTGCAGGAGGCATAAAAATAACTGATGAGTGTGGGAACATAAGCCGTGTGGTTAGTGAGGCAGGGGTGATAATTAGAACATGCTGTACTACGCAGTAAACAAAGCTATTATGAACGAGAGAGTTCTTTATAGAGTGTTTAAAAAGAGGATGGAAATAATATACTTTCCCTTGACTGGCTTAAAAGCTCAGCTGGTTTTTACCCTGAGAAATTAAAAAAAAAAAAAAAAAAAGTGGTTGGAGTTAATCGGCCAGTGGATTTGGAATCTCGTTAAAGGCAACTATAAATATTATTGATAGGTGTTTTGTTTCATATTAATTTTTTCTTATGCAATACCTTTCTTATCCAAACTTCTAGTTTTTAAACAATTGCCAAAATTTCATAAAGCTAAGTCATTGAATGAAAAACTTCCATGATTTTTAAACCCATATTTTTTTTAATTTTTTTTTTAACGTTTATTTATTTTTGAGACAGAGAGAGACACAGCATGAACGGGGGAGGGGCAGAGAGAGAGGGAGACACAGAATCGGAAGCAGGCTCCAGGCTCTGAGCCATCAGCCCAGAGCCCGACGTGGGGCTTGAACTCGCGGACCTCGAGATCGTGACCTGAGCTGAAGTCGGACTCTTAACCGACTGAGCCACCCAGGCGCCCCTTTGAACCCATGTTTTAAGAGGTTTTTGGTCTGTTTGTTTTTACTGATTTTTAATAATTCTGATTTAGAGTTCTCAAAATGTGAAATACTATTTGTAACCTCTGATTTTACTTTGGACATCACTTGTCCCACTTCCACTTATCTAAATCAAATAATTCTGATTCTGGAACTATATCCATTCTCCAGTAAGTACAATATTTCCCCTTCATCCATGGAGAATATGTTCCAAGATCTCCTGTAGATTCCTGAAACCGTGGATAGTACTGAATCTTATACTTACTATTTTTCATATATATATATGCTTATGATAAAGTTTAACTTATAAATGATTCACAGTAAGAGATTAACAATAATAAAATAGAACAATTATAACAATATACTGTAATAAAAATAATGTGAATGTGGTCTCTCTCTCAAAATATCTTATTGTGCTGTACTCACTCTTCTTGTGATGATGTGTGATGATAAAATGCCTAGTGATGAGATGAAATGAGGTGAATGACATAGGCATTGTGACCTAGTGTTATGTTACTGTTGACTTTCTGATGATATGTCAGAAAGAGGATTATCTGCTTCCAGATCATGGGTGATGGTGGGTAACTAAAAACATGGAAAGTGAAACCACGAATAAGGGGAACTGCTTTAATACCAGTATGTCTATATTTGGAAGGGTTTTTTCCCAGCTATATCAAATTTATGAAATATCACACAGTGTGTTTCCTCTCTTCATCCTTTCATACTCCCAAAAACCTTAGTTATACTAAGAAGCCTTTGTTATACTTTTGCCTTTTCATCTAGGTAGTTTGACCATGTGCCCCCATTTTTTTTCAGAATACAAGTTCTTTCAGCTATTGTGAAACACTGCAGTGTTATTTGGCCATCAAAAATAGAAGAGAATTGTTTATTAAGGAACCCTAATTTGAAATTGTGCATAATGCTTCATTTCTACAATTCCTTTCCTTATAAACAGTGCTTAATTACTTATTTGGGTTAGTCACCACAGTCCGGAGATAAAGTGATGTGTAGATGTCTTTTCTAGGACCACAAACCCTAGAGAAGGCCAGCAAAAGAATAGTAATTACTGATAAGACAAACTATAAACAAAGTAAGAAAATGCTTTGGTAACACAGGTAAAGTTACGAATGGCTTCATAAGAGAAGGCACAGTTTACCTGATTTGTGAAAATAGAGAGACAGATGTGGAAAGGGGAGATAAACTCGAGGTGAATTTTTAGACAAAAAAATTAACATAACTGCCTTCAAATGCAGACCTTTAAGGCTGACACTTGTAGAGAAATTCGGCCTGACTTCATTTAAGTATGCATGTGCCCAACACTGCAGTTGGTTCTAGGGACAGGATGAAAAGTAAGTCATGGTCTTTGCCTCGACAGAGCTGATGGTCTATCAGAAGTGGTGGAGATGGGCTCATAAGTGACTAAGTTCACTGGAAATTACTGGGGTTATAGTAGGAGGATGTCCAGAGGAACATGGGCCTGGAGGTTGGCCAATAGATCACCAAAGATAAGGAGTCTGGGACATATTCACCCATGGCAGTGGTCTCTTATTTCCCTGCTTCTGCTTTTTCCCTTATGGTCTGTTCTCCACGGGGCAGCCACAGAGATCCCTTTGAAAACTTAATGCTAATGATACCATCAGTCTGTTCTGGATCTGGCAGTGGCTTTCATCTCACCTTGAACACAATCCACAGGCCTTACCCTGGTATCCATACTCCTGCCATCTGGTCCAACCTCATGTCTCTCTTGTCCATTTTTCACTAAGATCCTTCTGCTTCTCCTCCAACAGTTTATTCAGGGTGTTGGGACCACACTCTCCATTCCTAGTGCAACACTCGCTTTCCTCTCCCTTTCTTCAGGTGTCTGCACAACTCTCTCTTACTCAGAGCGGACCTCCCTGACGATACTCCCTCTATCTCCCCTTTTCTATTTCTAATATTGCTTTCTCTCCACATAATGTATCCTGGTGCTATATTATGTACTAGTGTCCTTGATTTGTTTGTTTCCACACAAAGATTGCAAGCTCAGTGACAGCACAGTGTTTGTCAGTCTTCTTCATTGAAATATCTCCAGTATCTGGAAGAGTGAAAAAAAAAAAAAGACTTTCAATAATTAAAAAAAAAAAGTAAGTAAAAGAATGGAAAGGAGAATCCTAAGAGAAATTTAAATCATTGATGTAAAGTAATCAGAAACTAAAATTTGTACTCAATCTGAATCACTTTCCAAAAATTAAAGCTTTCCTCCATTAGTTTTTTTGGCCTCATGAGGTAGGATTTTTGAAGATACTTAAGCAAAGTCTGAGTGCTCATGTGTTAAGAAGAATTCCTCCTACAGAAAAAATCCATGCAATTAGACGCAGGGTTGGATTAAATGAGCTCAAAGTCCTTCCAACACTAATGGTTCATGATTCTATAGACAAAAGTACCTAATCACAGGAGGCTGACGGTCTAATGCAGGGTTTTTAAAACTGTTTCAGAAAGTAGTAGTTTCTTGGGATCTGAATCTTTGTGATAAATAAAAAGTTGTGATTCAAATACATTTGAGAAATTTCACTGAAATACATTGAAATAAGCTTCTGATAGAATGAACTTAACTATGTGAATGGGTATTATTAATCTTCAAAGCAGGAGTATCATTTGCAGCTTTAACCAGATTTATTTGAACATGAATATATTTTGTTGTGGAGCAACCTACATACTTAGGGAAACACTTTTCTAACAAAACAAACAAGTTAATAGGACTTAGCAAATGTGTGAAGTGCTTGAAAGTTTGCTTTCTCTGTCCCACACCTCTTTCTTCTGAGTCCCTTTCCACCTTGCAGTGCCCTCCCGTCTGAAGTAACTCAGAATCTCAAACTTTTCTGAACTTCACCTATCACAAAAACCAATCAGTTTTCAGTGTCTTCATTTTTAAAAATAATCTAAAATACACCTTGAAGATTATCCCACCTAATAACAGTAATATTTCATTTTAAATGGTTTGAACCACAATAAAAAACAACCCTTTTTCCCATAGTTTTTAAACAATAAAGTTCAAAGCGATTTAATCTTTAACCTAGAAATAAACAGCACATGAGAATCTTCACTTTGCCAAGGAAAAATTTAAGACTCAGAGAGATAAAATGACTTGTTCTTGTCCAAGAACTACTAAAGGTGGAAACAAGACCTAGCTGTAAATATCTTTCTCCTTCCATTCAACACCATGAACTCCTAATGCCACACCACCAAACATTGTCGTATCAAGGTACACGGTGGCATCTGTTGAATGAGGACACACAGATTGTCTCAGGGCACTGTCTCAGTGCACCACAGTGAATCTTTAAATAGCAGGTACAATTAAACTTGTCCCCCCACTTCACCCCCCGACTATTATCTCTGTAGGACAGTGAGAAGGTGGGCTCAGCTTGGGGACAGAGAGAGGTAGTTCCGACTGATGGGAGAGGTCACCATTCCACCTGTCTTTGTTCCTTTGCACTGAGTTTGACTGCTGTGCTTCTCCTCCATTATTGCTAGCAACACCTGAAGTAGAGGAATTGTTTTCAGTAGTAAAGACACAATGAAACTTAAATTTGGGAGGCTTGCCAAACATCTCCTCTTTCTGAGCCTCCACTGAATTTTTTTGCTACCAGCCATAGAGAAGGTCAAGAGAGAAAGGCATGATGATAAACTCACTTGTAAAATTGTTCTAACAAAGCATCTGTGAGCTACTGCTTGATCAAAATGACAGACATCAATCAGAATAATAACTTCAAATATGAGATTTTCAATTAGTGAGTGAACATAAATAAACGTGTCTGGAAAATCAGCATAAGGGATTTTAGACAGAGACAGCCCATACATAACAAGAGAGAGGCAGGCATCAGGGAAAAGGTGTACTGTTCAATAAATGCAAAACAGCCCCCCAGAACCCAGGGTCAAAGAGGAGCTAGAGGAATTGGCTTGCACATAAAGACCTATGCACAATTATCCTTGAGTGATGCTTTTGAGCTCATGTGTACCTTGTTATAGATCTGTAAAGATGATTAGCCTCCATTTTATAAGGGGGCAGAATACACCTTCCTCTGCTACTCAACAGGGATTTCCAGATTTCCCCAGCGAAATGTAGCAGATTAGACAAACACTCAAAATAGAAAGTGTAGCACATGTGAGGAGATACACTTTAGGGATGGGGAAAGGGAAAGAGGAATGTTATAAAGGTCAGAGAGTTTTCCGAAATGTTGAGTCTGGCCTTTCAGCAAACTAAATAATCCAGAGTTTGGTCCACAGTGTCTGTCAGCATAGTAAAAAGTGATTAACACAACCAAGATGTACTGAGCACGGCAGGCTTACTTTTCAAGAATAAACAAGGAAGGAGAGAGAAGGAGATGCTTGGCTGGCGGTATGCCTCACAGACTATACAACTATTGTAATTATAACACCAACAATGACAACAAAATAAAACATTCAAAACTGTATGTATGTTCCACCTTTCATCAGAAAGCCACAAAGGTCTTTTCAAACAATAACTCATTAGTCTTTACAATACCCCTGTGAAAGAGTTGAGGATGTATATGTTATTAGCACTTCGCACTTCCATTGTACTTTCCCTCCAAGGAGATGGAAGTAGGATGGATTGAAATTGTAAAGTAGAAACCACTTCAAATTGATGGATGGATTTAAAGGAGGGCTTTGTCATGGCTGTGAATGTGCTCTTTCAGCAGGAAAAAATTATATAGTACTATGGAAGGGAAAGAAGGAGAAAGGAAATGAGTAGGCATCTGCCTTAATGATCCTTTGAAGGCTCTTTTCTCTCATACATCCGTACACAGTTCAGCCACGGAACACTTGGCCCCATTGAGGGGAGTTCAGTCCAGTGCCTCATCTGAAAGAAATAGAAATCTGACTTTTAGGCCCTCTTGTCTCATAATGAATCCAGTGTCCCTTTGTAGTTCTCTAGTTACTGTTCCAAAGAACCCTATCACAGTTCCAGAATCCTCTGCATTGTTCAAGTCACTCTGGATGCCTGTGCTCCAGTGTTGACTTTCTTACCTGGTAAAGTCAAATAAGGACCTGAAAGAGTTTAACTGTAACCATTGTAGAACTTCTGCTTTCAATCTAATCAAGATGCCCTTGTCTTAAACAATTGTGCATTGCTAGATGCTGAATTAAAGAGTCCTTTTGGACATGCAACTTCCCCAAGGAGTTTCTTAGTGCTTGTGATCTCCTCTCCTTAACAAAAGGGAAAGAGAACTGTTCAGAATAATGCCAGTGAAACTTCAGTTTGGTTATCTGATTGTATCTAGTCATCAGTAAGAACTCTTTAAACTTTACAATTTGGGAATGCAATGTAAGATATATAAAATAATGGCTACAGAGCAGAGAAGGATTATCATATGTACAGTAACCAATGAATATACTTTAAAAAATCATTATAATCAATGATATAAGCTAATATCATGGACTAATTGGAAAAATAATTTTTGAAATGTGCTAGTAAAATGCCATGCATCATGGGAGAGTCTTTTCTTTTGTGTTGCTGTTTCTGACTTGAGAAGTAGGGTCATTCTTTTATACTCCACAGATTTATGATTCCTTTTTTATTATGCGTCATGAAAATTTTAAAACATGAGAAACTGTGTTCTATTATCCAGATTTGTCAAAAGTGAAATTGTTTTGAGGAGTATAATGCTGCAAATTCAATTAAAATGACCTTTACCACTCCCTAACTCATTTTGCTCCTTCCTTTCCCTGGGGTAATTGATATTTCTTAATCCGATGAGCATCTTCATATTTGTATTATTATGCTTTTATTACATATGCTTATATCCACATGCAAAATATAGGATTGTGTTAAATTTAAAACTTATACAATAGGCCTTATACCATAGAAATGTTTTTTCTTTTTCTTTTTCTTTTTTTTTTTTTAATCTGGCTCTTTTAGCCAATATTATCCTTTTAAGATAATGTTGATGGTGCAGACATTTTGCTGTATTTGTTTTGCACTTCTCCCTCTCTCTCTCTCTCTCACTTTAATGCAAAGATATATGACTGATAGAACTAAATCCTCACCCTCCAGTCCTTTCCCTTCCTCACTTTCTAGATATAACCATCTTGAAGTTGGTGTGTGTCATTTCCGTGGATGTTATTATAATTTTATTATTTATGTGTTTCTCCATGGACGTTAATATACTTTTTGAATACTTACAAAATGTTATCATGTTGAACATGTTCTTCTCTTCAGCAATTTACTATGAAAAATTTCAAACATACAGCAGAGTTGGAAGAGTTTTATACTCAATACCTACACAACTACCACTTAGATTTCATCATTAACATTTTACTATACTTCCTTTATCATTAATCTCTCCCTCCATGTATTCATCTCTCTATGCATCCATTAATTCATATTAATTTTTAAATTCATTTCAAACTAAATTGCAGAAATCTTTTGCATGTTCTTTGCAATTGCATTTTCACTTAAAATTGCATTTAATTGATTCTTTTTAACTGTTGCAAACTATTCTGTTATAAGATTAACAGTAGTTTGTCCATTTTCCCTGAGTGATTGGCAATTGGGTAGATTGCAATTTTGTATGTACTGCTAAGTGGGTATCCAAGATAGCTTTGCAAACGTACGCTCCCATATGGCAATGTAAGAACTTACATTTGCCCTCTTCCATCCAAACACTTGAAATTATCAGGGTTTTTTTTTTTTTTTTTTTTTTTTTTTTGGGACAGAGAGAGACAGAGCATGAATGGGGGAGGGGCAGAGAGAGAGGGAGACACAGAATCGGAAACACGAAACAGGCTCCAGGCTCCGAGCCATCAGCCCAGAGCCTGACGCGGGGCTCGAACTCACGGACTGCGAGATCGTGACCTGGCTGAAGTCGGACGCTTAACCGACTGCGCCACCCAGGCGCCCCGAAATTATCAGGTTTTTGTGTTTTATCAATATGATGGCTGTCAAATACCACATTGTTCTAATTGACATTTTTCTGATAAGTAGTGAGGTTCAGCAAGTTTCCATGTTAGACACTTGTTTTTGCTCTTTGTGGAACTGTTTAGATCTTTTTCCATTTTTGTTGTTTATTTCTTTTTAGAAAGAGCATAAGTAAATGATGGGTAGAGAGAGGATCTCAAGCAGGCTCCACATTATTAGCACAGAGCCTGATGTGGGATCAGTCCCATGAACTGCAAGATCATGACCTGAGTCACCCAGGTGCCCCTCCATTATTTTATTGTACTATTTTTCTTCTTTTCTTCTGATCAATTTGCAGGTATAAATTACACATTATGCACAGTAGTCTATTGTCATGTCTATATTCACTGTCAGTATTTTTCCTAATAAGGTGGCTTTTCTTTTTATTTCATTGAAATATCTTTTACCATACAAAGCTGAATTTTATACATTTACAGTTGTATTTTTGTATTCTTGAAATTTTTACTATAATAAAGGTCTTTTCCTATATCTTCTAAATGTTCCCAAGATCAGCTTTTTGGATATAGGCTCTTTTTCATCTGAAACTAATCTGTCTTCTTTATAACTTAGGGGTCTATATTATCTATCTTATTTTCCCTGTGAACAGCTATTTTTCAAGCAATGTTTGTTACAGTGTCTCCCACTGGTTTTTAATACCTCTTTTGTCACCCATCAAGTTTTTACATACGAGTAAGTCTAATCTGGGTTGTCCATTTTCTTCCAGTTCTGTAATATGTCTGCACTACTCCACCAGAACAGTGTTTTAATAAATCTTGGTAAATAATATGACAAGTTCTTATTCTGCCTCCTCCTCTACTTTTCTTTTAGAATATTCTTTGTCCTTTAACTTTCCAGATGGTTCATGGGTCAAGTTCTTTGAAACACCCTGTGCGATGCTCTTTGTAATTGTATTAATTCATATAAAATTTTTGCTAAAAATCATCATGTTTATGCAATTTTCATACATCTCTAGTTAATGTGTCTTTATTTTATGTTCTTCACAACTGTTTGTAGCTTTTCCCTTAATTTCTTAGGTCTGTTATCACATCTTTTGTCGGATTTATATGTAAGTGCCTTTTCATTTCTTTCATTTTTAATGGTGTCTTTTGTTAGTAATTTTAGATTTATTACTGCTGATATGGAAGGTTGTAAAGAAATGTTAGATTTCAGAAGGTAGATCTGGTATATATAGTAAATTACTGAACCTTCTCATTAATTCTTAACAGATTGTAGACTCTCTTGTACTTCACAGATAATAAAGCTTTACCATTAAGTTTTAAGTCGTCTGTTTGCTGTACCTTATCATTAGATATTCTTCATTAGGTAAAGGACATGCTCTTCTATTCTTATGTTGCTATAGTTTTCTGTTTATCATCTATAAGTACTTTATTCAATTCTTCTCTACACCTACTTAAAATTTCATCTATCATTGTTCTTTGATTGGTTCAAGAGAACATCGATTTTCTGGCATTAAACCATCCTTGCATTGTGGTATAAACCCTAACTCATTTTTTTTTTGTGTGTGGTGCTAAATATAGTTTTGAAGATTTTTTTTTAAATTTTACATTGTGTTCATGAGTGATATTGGTCAATCACTGTATTTCCTTACATTGTTTTACCTTATTTTAATAAAAGTTATCCTAGACTTATAAAATACATTTGTTATTTTTCCTACTTTCTCTAAGACATATTATTCCAAGTGTCTCTAGGAATGATGTATATAAAATTGGGCAGAGAGAAAATGAAGAGAGAATGATTGCTCTTTCAGTTTCTGCAATACATAGTTTCTGTTTACTTTTTCTCCTTGATTTATTTTTGCAGTTTACATATTTCTGTCAGATTGCTCATTTACTTTATGTCTCCAAATTTTTTGGTATCAAATTGTTCACAGTGTTAAACTAAGGTATTTTAAACATTAACATAATTTCTGCAGTTATATCTCTTTTTGTTCAGAAACTTGTTTAGCTGAGCTACTTTTTATTTCTTAAACAGTATCACCAGTGTTTTTAAAACTTTTTCTTGTTAATCTTCTTTAGGAAACTTATAATTTTATTATTACATTTTTGTGTTATTTTTCTATTTCATTAGTACCTGCTTTTAAAAAAAAATTTTTTTTGATGTTTATTTTTGAGGGAGAGAGAGACAGTACATGAGCAGGGGAGGGGCAGAGAGAGAGAGATGCAGAATCTGAAGCAGGCTCCAGGCTCTGAGCTGTCAGCACAGAGCCTGATGTGGGACTTCAACCCAAACCACAAGATCATGACCTGAGCCGAAGTAGGACACTTAACCAACTGAGCCACCCAGATGCACCTCATTAGTACATGCTGTAATCATTATTATTTCTCCCTTTTCCTATTTGTTTGTATTAATTATGGTACATTTCTGGCTTTATCATTTGCAAGTTTACTTGTAATTTTTCAGTCTATTTTTGTAACAGATAATTTTTTATTTTTATACAGGTAATTATTTTTAAACAGATAATTTAGAACCATATATTTCTTTTTAAATGTTAATTTAAATACCATTTTATCTCATAAAATTTGATGTTTAATGGTTTATTTGCTAGTAACTTCTGATTATTGTTTTATTTCTATTTTACCTTTTACTCAAGAACTAATATAAGCATATACACTTCAAAAAAAATCCAAACTCTTTATTATTTAATTTTGCATTTGTTGCTGCTGAAATGTATTGAAATGCTGTTAGAAAATATGACATTGATTCTTTAAAATATATGGAGACTATTTTTTTCACTAGAACATAGGTTTTTAAAAAAATAAATGTTCCATGTATGTTTGAAAACAGTCTATTTTTAAGCATAGAGTTTTATACATAGTTATAAAAGAAGTATGCTTATTTCAATCATTTAGATGTTGACCTTTTCTGTCTCCTTGGTCTGATATGTATTAAAATAACCAGTATGACTTAACATTTGCTTTTCCTAATTATATTAAATTTTGCTTTATATATTTTAACATAATTATTTTAGGAATATACAATCTTCTGTTTGTTTTATATTGTTAGGGTTGTTCCTTTTATTACTATATTACTTCTGTTCATTAGATACTGTTTTCTGTATGACATAATGCTGTATGAGTTTAATATTGCTGTATCATAAAGCATTCTTTTGTTTAGTTTTTCCTTCCATGTTAAATCTTCCCTTCTCTCTTTCTCTCATTTTTTTTCTCATTTTTTAATCATTCTGCATCACTTTTCTTGCATATACTTTTTACAAGCAGCATAATGGATTTTAAAAATCTATATTACATTTTCTGGTATTAATAAGAAATCTTAATCTATTTACAATTATTACGTTTGTTGATATATTTGCCATTTGATCCTGTGTCAACCATTGTTAGTGTTTTCTTTCTTTCTTTCTTTCTTTCTTTCTTTCTTTATTTCTTTCTTCTTTCTTCTTTTTTAAGTTTATTTCTCTAGAGAGAGAGGGAAGGAGAGAGTGTGAGTTGGAAAGAGAAAGAGGAGAGCAAGAATCTCAAGCAGGCTCTGAGCTGTCAACACAGAGCACAACATGGGGCTCGATCTCATGCACTGTGCGATCATGACCTGAGCTGAAATCAAGAGTCTGACACTTAACTGAGTTACCCATTATAACACTTATAAATTTCTTTTTATAGTATGTTTCTTTGTCACCTTTTTGTTCTCCTCCCAGGTTTTGTTTGATTATCAGAATTTTCCTCATTGATGTTGTTTTTTTTTTTTTTTCAATTACTCTTCTGGTTTAGAAGAGCCACATTATATTTTTGTTCTTTCAGTTGCTTAATCATGTATCTACGCATATATATCATAATATTTATTAAAATATAAATTATTCATTGGTTTCTCTTTCAGAATATGATAAGGAAAATTTCTATTTTAATAACAGACTGAAAATAACCTTCCGAGCATTCTTATTATTTATTATTTAGAATTTTAGTGTTGCCTTTAAAAGACACAAAGTAGTCATTACTTATTTTTTACATTTGATCATTAAATAACTTACTAATGTGTTTTATCCATCATCCTATTTCAACCCTTGCTGAAGTTTCCTCCTTTACTTGAACTTTCCGTGAAGACCTGTGGTAGTTAACTCAGCATTTACATAAGAGAAAATATAGCTGTTTTGCTCACTTTTCCACTATGCTGGGCATAAAATTCTAGACTGAGGACTTATTTGCCAATCTATCTGACATTATTATCCACGTTCTTTAGTGACATCTCCTAGGGGTAAGGACAAGTTCTACTTTTAGTCCAATTGCTATCTCTTTGTAATATATCTTTCTCCCTCAGTTTTTCTAAATTTTAATATTTGTTATTTTTACTATTATCTGTCCAGGGGTGGATTCTTTTTTTGTATATCCCATATTTAAAACTTGGAGAGTGATAGGATAGATTTTTGGGGAGGGGAAGGAGAAGTCCAGAAAATATTTTTCTGAGCACATTGAAAACATCAATCTATTTAAGTATCAGAAGACTCCTATGAGGTATGTTATGACCACATTATAGAAAAGAAAATGGAGACATGACCTGCCCCCCCAAAAGTTTATTTAGAACTTTCACTTTTTAAATTTTGAACTTGAATGTTTTCAATTCAAAAAATAAAAATAAAAATAAAACAATTAGCCCCTGTGCTTTGAATATTGCTTGGTTTCAATCTCTTTGATCTTGCCTTTGAGAACCCTTATTTTAAGTCACTGTGTTCCAAGGCCATCCCCTGCAGTAAACACATGGCCATGGTATGGATGGTATTAAAGGGAGGTAAATAATGTAGGCATGGACTAACTTGCCCTCTGTATCCAAGTCTTTTTTCCTCTCTAGTATTGTTTCTCTCATCCTCTGGTTAGTGCAACAAGGTTTGTATGAAATATGACCCTCATTCCTTTATTTCATACATTTCCAATTGCTGTATCCAAGTGTGTACTTAAAAGAATACACATGCTGGGTTTGATTCTGATTCTTTTATTTGATGCATTGGAATACTCTGATCTGCAACACGATCCTGCAACAAAGGTGCTCTGATGAGTGTAGAGCAATGAATTAACCTGCCTAGGTTTGTCTCCATTTTCTCATCTGTGATATGGATTTAACATTAGTACCTAACAAATTGAACACTTGGTGATATGAAATAGGTTGATATTTTCAATGTGCTTAAAAGAATGTTTACCAGAACTATCCTCATCCTCCCCACTCAACTCCATCCTATTATTTTTCCAAGTCTTATTAACATTAGTTCCCAAATACCTCAGATCACCCCCCTGCTATCTATCCTGCTGCTGCCTTAGCTCATCTGGACTCTTGTAATAATTTCCTAAATAGCCTATGTGCCTCCAGCTTCATTTTACTCTAATCCATCTTCCACCATGCCACCAAAATGCCTTTCTAAAGAGCAAATCTGTTCACATCACTGCTGTTCAAATTCTAGTAGCTTTTAATTACTTTTATGCACCTTAACATGACTTGTTTCAGCCTCTAGCCCCAGCTGGTTTCTTCAGGCTTCTCTCAGTCCATGATTTTCCACTTACGTCTCCTTTTGGTTCTCCTGATCTGTGTTCAGTTCCTTAGTTGGCATGTTCTTTCTCCCTTCTGTCCTTATGCTCATGCTTTTGCCATTTATGATACCCTGTCCAACCCTGTCCACTTGGCTGGTCTTCGCTCATCTGTCTAAATCAATATCTCCTTCTCCTGGCAATGTTTCTTAATCCTAGTCCTCAGGCTGAGGTCTAGGCTCTTTGTCTATGTTGTTGAATACAGATACTTCACTCCTCCATATTGTGATTATTTATTTTGTTGTCTCTTTCACTGATTCTAAAATGAGCTCCTTGAGGGTAGGAGCCACACTCTGTTCATCTCTGCATCAGAAAAATAACTACCTGGTTATATTTGAGTGAGAAGGCCCAACAGATATTTCCTAAACTCATGAATAAATGACTTGCTAATTGAATTTCAATAAATGATTCACACTGAGGCCTGTAGAATAAAGATGGCTACTATTAACGAATTAGAGTTTCAAAGACTTATTTTTAATATTACCATTTAATTTACAGAATTAGGGGCGCCTGGGTGGCGCAGTCGGTTAAGCGTCCGACTTCAGCCAGGTCACGATCTCACGGTCCGTGAGTTCGAGCCCCGCGTCGGGCTCTGGGCTGATGGCTCAGAGCCTGGAGCCTGTTTCCGATTCTGTGTCTCCCTCTCTCTCTGCCCCTCCTCCGTTCATGCTCTGTCTCTCTCTGTCCCAAAAATAAAAAGAATAATAATAATAATAATAATTTACAGAATTAAACAAGAAGTGAGTGCCTACCTGGTGGACAGCCATTT
This sequence comes from Felis catus, assembly GCF_018350175.1. Lineage (NCBI taxonomy): Eukaryota > Metazoa > Chordata > Mammalia > Carnivora > Felidae > Felis > Felis catus. Next base: position 60,498,268 of record NC_058379.1, on the reverse strand, counting down.
GCTAACAACTATGAGCCCTATTAAAGAAGATTATTTGGTTCACAGGATGTTTGCATAAATATGAAAAGAAACAGTTTTCACATAGTATAACATAAGGTGTTATTTTGAGCCTTAGAATCAACAACGGTTTGGGGACATTGTGATTCTAGAACTTTAAAGACATTTTAATCTATCTACTCCGTGGAAGTAAATGCCTAATAAAATATCATGGCCGCCACCCTGCCGGCCCACCCATCTTCGTCGTCTGTACCTTCATGCCCTCTATGCAGTACGGCCACCCTTGGCCCCTTGGCTCATGTGCGCAATTCCTATTAATTTCAGAAAACGGCCACCGCCAAAGCAATAAGAGTGAATTTAATTTAAAAAGTGCAATCATGTTCTGCCTTGTGCAGAACCGGACTTGGAATTATTTGTGACTGTGATTTAGCATTATTTCTGGGGGGAGAGTCACCCTGTTTAATACTAATAGTCTTCCCAGGAAGTTTCATTAGAGTGAACTGCAATTTTTATTGCTCAGGATTTAACAAACTCCAATCTAAAGTCTCACTAGAGACCTCGCGCCTCTTCCCCCCTCATGAGCGCCTTTCTCCTGAAATTTCTCTGCTCAACACTCCTGACAACAACCTGTCTGCAGATGCACCAACAGCTGCTCCTGCTGAAAAATGGGCTTGTCTCTCTCACGGGGGCTATGATTTCTGGCATATGCATGCCTCCTACTGTCTCTTTGGTTTTAAAGCAATTTTCAGCACACCTGCTTGCTTGAACTTTACTGACAAGCCCTCTTAAGAGTTCACTGAAGAAAAAAATATTCGTTTCCTAGGTACTTCCCTGTAATTCTAAATTTCACTTTAAATCTCCCAGTAAAGTGTTTACCCCTGTGGATGGAGAGACAATCTGTGTTGAGACAGTCCCGCTGCCTCGGGCAGGATCTCATCAGCTCTCATATCACAGCAGATAGAGAAAGGGATGATCCATTAAGGCAATAAGGCCAACTTGTTCCTACCGCCAAAATTGTTCCTTAGAGTACATTTGCTACTGCCATGTCCATTCTGGGCTTAACCACCACCTAAGAGATTATATCTCACTCAAAAAAATTCTCCAAATGGATGGTTCTATTCTTTTGGTTTTGATCCTGCCAGACTTTCAATTTGAGTCAATCTCATGAAAACATTGCTCAGTTCATTGTTATTCTACTTCCTGGCCTTACCTTAAGGAAGTTCTCCATAAAGTTGTACTTTTGATTATGTCTCAGGAACACTTATGTGGCCACTGCCTTAAGAGTCACCATTTAGTCTATCCATGGGTCATGAAAAAGTGGATACTTAATCTGTACACAACTACCCAACAATTTAAAGACTGTCATTTTCTTCCTTTAGTTCACCGGCCTGATCTTAAGGTAATTGTCTCAATGCTTCAAATGCTTCAATGGAGTCATTGTATGACATGTTCAGTGTCAGAAACCACTTTGATTATGACTCCTGTGGAACTGGTAGGCACTCTCAACTGTGGCCAAGGTCATCAGACAGACCCATCTCAACCATTGTGAGACCAGTGAATTGGGAGTAAATGAAAGTTTCTAAAGCAGGCTCAAGTCAGCTAATCTATATCCAAAATAGTGAGAAACAGAGGTCTGAATGCAATGGAAGGTAATTAACATGAAAGTAATATGAGTATAGACTATTTAGACATTCTCAAAACCAAGACCAATAAGCATTCTAAAAGTAGGTGATGGACAGACATAGATGGACCTTTTGGGCTTAGAATGCAGTCACAATGTCCCAAAGTAACATAAAAATACAGGAGAAGAAGCAAGAAAGTCCACACGGGAACCCAAGCCAGCACTGTTAATCTTTGCATATGGAATTTGGTCAATGATATATGTAGGTACTAATCATTCATTGCTTAAATAAATATGAAGAACTCCTTTTTCTTTGCTTCAGATCAATTCTTTCTTCTAAGGAAATTCTCTGCTTCGAAACATTAAGAAATAGCTTTTCCTGGGGTGAGCTGAGTGGAAAGTTGAAATAATATTAGCTAAACAACTATTATGTATTATATTTACTTACAATAAACCCTGGACTTCACTACATGTTGTTGCAATGAATATTATCTCATTCCATGTCTGGTTAGGCTCAAAATCAAGGACAACAGAGCTAGTCAGTGTAGGGTCAGGATATGAACCCAATTGATCCTGATTCTAAAGTCAGTATTTTTTTCATGGTGTCCTACTGCTACCAAGGTTTCCGTCTCCAGCTGAAGCACAAAATATCTCAGTTACCAAAATCACATTGACTCTAGTCCATTTTGCACTTTCTCTTCATCTTATTTTATTGTGCCTAAGTCTGTACAAGAAGGCAGCCGCCATGAGGATGGGAAGGCCATGGTGCTGGAAGGAGGCCAACTCCATTTACACTCTAGCTCAGCTTCATACTAGCTCTATGAACCTACACTAGCAGAGTAACCTCTCTGAAACTCGGGTTTCTCATCTGTAATGTGGGAATATAAGTGTTTAAAACTGACTTGCTGGGAGGATCAAATACCTGGCAGACAATACATGTGTGGCAAATATTAACTCCCGTCTCTTTTACTGTCAATTTGTCAGCTGCAGATTGGATACAATCTTCCCGCTTTGACCTTCCCTCTCCCTTTTTACAAAATTCAATTCCATTCACTTAGCATCTGAACATAATTGACACTTAATGAATACACGTTGAGTGAATGAAAGATCTCTTCAAGACTCAGATCAAATGTCCTCAGGACTCTGAAGTCCCAGCCCCACCCTTGTGAAGATTGGTGACAGCCTTAAATCCCCATAGTATTGGTTTCGGTATCTTCATTTGTATTAGCATGTTGTCTTATAATTATTGGCTCTTGGATTTTCTCAATAAATGGTAACTTTTTCAAGACCAGAGACTATGTTTTACTTTTTCTTGTAAACTTTGTACTCAGCAAATGTCTTGGAATATTTATTTGACAAATTATTGTTTGAAAGATTTAACCTGAATACAAGTAGTTAGTATAGTTAATACTGATTAATCTTGTCCATGTTTCTCAAAGTATTTAAATAAAAAAGGAAGTTGAAGAAATTCCAATTATAACATAGCCAGAATATGAGTATGTTAGTTTATTAAGATTTACATCATAGTTTGATTCTATACTTTGGCCAGAGTTATAGTCTACAATCTCATGTTTAAAGATAGGGGTGAAAAAGTATTGGGTGTAGAGTATCTACAGAGCTCCATGACAGGTTGGTGTAAAAAATCAAAGAATTTTACAAAGTAAATAACTCCCCGAGTCAACTTATTTATTAAATAGTAAGTTTTCATAAAATAGGGTCCATCATAAATGAGAGATTCCTGTAATAGGTAATCTTGAACAAAGAAGCAAACAAAATTTCACACGTACACACACCCCACCATGGTACCCGTCCTCTGAAGTAACTCTCTCACAGTGAATTTAGTTTGATGGTGGTGGCTGTGATGTGACTAATTTGTTAGGTGAGCCCAGAAACATATGCCTCTGTGTTTCCTCAGGAATCTCCAGAAAAGGGTAAGTTCTGGTTACCATCATTGCATCCTGGAAGACATAAATTTAACTTTGAATAGGCATAGGGCTCAATTATCTGCTTTAAAGTAGGGACTGCCAATCTCATTTAATTGTTTCACAGAATTCTGGGAGTGGGAAAAGCATTCCATATATAGGAGAGACTCATTGTGATCTTGTAGGCTTTGACCTCAACTCAATCCTCTGTCTTTCAAAATCACCAGTAAACAGTTTCCCTTCAGTCATAAAAAAACATTAAAGGGACCTTTTAAGATTCTTGCTTTCTCACTTTCCCAACTTGATCCCATCATTCTGCCCTTTGTGGCTGAGAGCAACTTCTTTACTCACGGACCCTCTGTTCTAACCTGGCTGTCCACTAACCATGCCCTCAATGATACTTGATAATCACATAGTATCTCCACTAGTTTTCTCAGGCTTGTTTTCAGCTTTCAATTAATTATGGAAACTCCTCAAGTAGAATTTCGCATTGTAAATGTAGCTCCACTACCCTCAAATCTCCCCCTAGGAATGTAGCTGAATACCAGGCTTATTCAGAAACCCAGCCCTGCTGAAAGAATATCCCACCTCTGAGAGGACAGAGCTCTTCGGGCTGAGCCAGAGGGTGAGACCCAGCAGAAGTGAAGGCTGAGTTTGACTTCCCTTGGAAACATTAGTCAGAATGGGGAGGCTGCCCCATTAAGACAACTTGGGGCTTTTCAAGGGTGACTCACCCCTAGGAAAACCCATTACTTTCCCAGAACCCTGCTATATTCTCAATTTCTCCCTTTTTATGGCAAATATAAAGTGGTTAGAACTCCCACACTGTTCCTTCAGCATCTCTGAAAATTGTTCAGTCCTGTTCAGGGCTTCACCAGTGATAAAAAGCTTATTCTGCATATTCCCAGACGGTGAATGACACAGAACGCACCTAATGTGACTGCCCAGTGCATTGACATTCATATTTAGTACGCAAAGGCAAGTCGTTTCTGAGACAGGGAGTCCGGTTTGTCCTGTAATGCCCTGAGACAGTCCTGTACCTCTTGCTGCGGCTCCTGACAGATCTTATAAAAGATCGTAAATTACTATCTGTTGAAATATATGAATTTAATGGATTCCATTAATGCACACCTGCACAGAAGAGATTTCAGGAGCCCAAAGATATGATCAGTCAAACAGCTTTAATAGTTATTAATTACAGAAGCGGACTATTTATCCCCTGCTTACATAGAAATCTGCAAGTAGTGTAATACTCACACTTCAAGGCTTTCTGGATGGAAGAAGGAAATGGGCTTTGGTTGAAAGGATCAAACACTTATTTTAGCTAATGCATTTCCATGCTGGGATTTTTTTATTTATTTATGGGAGAAAGGTCACTACTTTTGTATGTGGATTTTAAGTAATTTAATGTCATGGAGAGTGTGGATTTTTTAAGAAGAATCATAAAAAATGCTTTGACCAGCATTTAATATAGGCCACTTCCTTTTACATCCAAGTGCTTGAAAATCAAAATGTTTAGATAAAAACCGAACCGAACCATTTAGGAAAGTCCAAGTCAAATTCTCATATGCGGTTTTGGTGATACTTTGCTTGAAGTGGTTGGGCAGGGTGGTATGCATGAGGTTTTCCTAAACAGCCTTGACCCAATTATCCATGCACTGGGGACAACGATCTCACCCTCTTTATCTGATAAGAATCATAATGATGACAGAAAATAATTTTTGCCACATCCTAGATGTCTCACAGCAACTCTGTGAGGCAGATACTATTGTTGTCTCAACTTTATAGATAAAGAAATTGGGGCACACGAGGTAAAGTGTCTTACCATTGGTCCCACACTTAGAGGTTGAATATGAGTTTCCTGTTGTCTGATTCTCTATGCCCTTAAGTGCTAGGCAATGCTGCCTCCCAACTGTTAGTGAAAACTTTCATGTGTGACCTTATTTCTATTCTGATAATGACGACTATGTAAAATTTATAACACCAACTAGATAGACACACATGCCCTAAAGGAGGGTAGACCCTTATCCAATACAGAGTGAGTCTCTAAGTCTGCAAAATCTGATGATGGAATCAAGTGGGACAAGAACCATGTCTAATGACTGAATTAACTAACACTCTCTTCTCCAGTTATATAACCAGAAATATGTCTGTAGTCTGGGAGACTGAGGTTGGTTCCCAACACTCCACAGCAGGACAGAGGTGGGCCACGATAGTGTATGCTACTGAATGCTGTGTCCCATATTTAGATATTTGATTACGGCTGTGCCTCTACTTAGGCCTTTTGAATTTGTTTTAAAATTATTTGCAATATGATTTATCTTCCTGGATTAGCTAGGTTCTGTGGACAGCAAACTCTGTGTCCTAGGCAGCTTTCCATTTCCCAAAGGGCCTACCACAGTGCTATAAATGTGAGTAATATTCTATATACATTTATTCAAGCATCATTAGAGACTCTCTATCTCTCTGAATAGTTTATTTATTATTAAAAGTCCTATTGCAGTGCTCCTTCTTCTATGCAACTTTTAAAGACAACAGGGGCGCCTGGGTGGCGCAGTCGGTTAAGCGTCCGACTTCAGCCAGGTCACGATCTCGCGGTCCATGAGTTCGAGCCCCGCGTCAGGCTCTGGGCTGATGGCTCAGAGCCTGGAGCCTGTTTCCGATTCTGTGTCTCCCTCTCTCTCTGCCCCTCCTCCGTTCATGCTCTGTCTCTCTCTGTCCCAAAAATAAAAAATAAACGTTGAAAAAAAATTAAAAAAAAATAAATAAATAAAGACAACAGTAGCTCACCCTAGCTCCTTTTTTAGGAAACACACACATTCATACCACTGATTGCCCTTCTTGGGGATGGGTCCCAAATTAGCAAACATTTACTAGGTGCCCAGCACTGTTCTAAATACTTTCAATGTATCTGCACATCGAACAGTCACAACAATCTTCTAAAGAGGTACCATTATTAATCCCATTTTACAGATGGTTTGATTGAGGTACAGAGAGATAAAATAAGTTACCCCAAGTCGTAAAGTTAGACATGGCAAAGCCAGGAACCATACCTGAGCTTTTCAACACAGAACCTGAGGCTTCTGGAGCCTTGTAATTAAGTGGGGAAGGTTAATTGGAGATGAGAACAATGGGAAAAGATACAAACTTAAGTCTAGCAGTGACATGGTGTGGGTAACTGAAAGTTTGTTTTGTTTGTTTTTAATTTTTGTTTTAATGTTTATTTGTTTTTGACAGAGAGAGAGAGAGAGAGAGAGGAAGCATGAGTGGGGAAGGGACAGAGAGAGAGGGACACAGAATCCAAATCAGGCTCCAGGCTCTGAGCTGGCAACACAGAGCCGGATATGGGGCTCAAACTCATGGACTGCAAGATCATGACCTGAGCTGAAGTCTGACGCTTAACCACTGAACCACCCAGGCACCCCAAAGTTTGTTTTGTTTTTAAGATGTGTAGTCCTTAAGCATTTTAAAATCTGATAGGTTAGAAGCAGGGCGGAGACTGGAGATAGAGGAATAACTAAGCAGAATGCAGCCCTTCACCCAGTTCACACTGTCTTGGCCCAGGAAGCCGTTCTCATTTATGTGGGCTGTGATGGGAGTCTCTCAACCAGTGTCCTACTGCCTATTTCCATTTCTTATATCACCAACCACCACAGCCCCTTTCTAAAATCAGAAACTGCTCATGTCACTCCCTGGCTAAAAATCTCCAATCTCATTTCTCACACGATAAAGTCTAAATTCCTCCATCTGACTCCACATATCCTCTGTGGTTCACCCTTGTACGCTCTGTCTTCACAGTTCACTCCATAAGTTGAACATCCCCTCCTCTGACCCATTCTATGCTGAGATACTTTTAGTTCCCCATTGTCTGTGGCTAAGGAAGCTATTCTCCCTGTTGTCTGCCTGTAAAATCACTCATATTTTAAGAACCACATCAAACACCACCTCCTTCATAAAGTCTTTTCTTTCTCCCCAGGCAGAATTAAACATTCCCTTTTGTGTCTCCCTGTGTATGCTGCATATACTTCTATCATAACAACTATAATGTTTTATTGCTCTGATTTGTTTGCGTGACTGGCTTTCCCTACTAAATGGAAAGGTGCTTGAGAACAAGGATGACTTGTTTGGCCTCAATATTCTCAATGTAACCAGCACATAGTAGGTGGCCGGGGATTAATTGTGAATGAATTAATAAATGAATGTGTATTCAAATAAATGTAGAAAATATCTTGTTGGATGATGTGGGGAGAGGAAAATATGATGAAGACATTTTTTTCCTCCTCTAAAGAGCTGAAATAATGTACCTGGTTTATAAACAAATCATTCTTCTTTCAAGAACATCCCGGTAACTGTCTCAATAAGTGAAGGACATATATTAGAAAGGTATTACACTTGCTGTTGACATTTCATTTCCTGTCTTTTTTTATGTGCCCATGCAGCTGCAATAACCTTGCTCTTACAATCCCGGTGTTTGGAAAAACCATTTCTATGCATAAAGTTCCTACGTGAACAAGTGTGGGGTAGACCAGGTGGGTGTAGGTGATATAGTTGATGGCCATCACTGTGAGTTCCCCTGTTTCACCATTCTTGGTTACGTATGCCACAGAAATCACTAAATGAGTTTCACGTTGCACCACGTAGCATTCCACTCATGGGAAGAGCTTATTCTTTGCATAAACATGGTGGAGCAGTTTGACGCTGTTTAATTTGACCAGGAATGTAATCCTCCAGTGGAGGAGGCCAATATTGTATTACTCTCCATTTCATGGCTGTGAAAGCCAAAAAGGTGGCTCATGAGGGAGCCAGAACAAGCATCTAGCAATTCTGACTTCCCCTTCTGTTTTCTTCAATATGCAGTACGACTTTCCAAATGGAAGCTGTATTGGAGGGAACACCACTAGCTAAATTATTTAAATAATAAATATCTCTTGCCTTAAGGGTGATAAAAAAAGATGTACTTATTTCTAAAGTGCTCATACCAGAATTATATGAGTTAGAACATTTCTGTATGACTGGCTACTCGAAAAAGTTGTCATTTTCACCATTGACATCACTGTCATCATCAAGTTTGCTGGCAATTTTACGCTATTTCATAATTCCTGCAATACTTTCATTTATATCATGTTTCCTGACCCTCACAAAAGATCTGTGTGGTAAATATTACAGTTACAGTACCCATTTTACACATGAAGAGCTCGAGTCTCAGATTTGTTAATAATTTCAGCTGGTAAGTGGCATGGCTTGATATTGATCTCAGATATTCTAACCTAAATTGCATGCTCAATGAATACCTGCTGTGCTTTCAGACTTTGCTATGAGAGTCGTATACTTCTTTTCTGGTATCCTCTCCATGGCATAAAGAGATCTCCATAAAGCTTAAATCATAGAATTGTAGCAACACCCTTTTGTTGAATATTTATTATAGGCAAATGTATATGCCGGTCACCATAAGAAATATCAAGACGAAGAGGAAACAATTCTTACACTAAAGACACTTATGTGTTGTTGGAAAAAATAAAAATGGAATAAAAAGAAAGATCCTCAAAATTAAAAACAAAAGCAATCATGGCAGGAAAGAGAGAAATCCCAGTGAGATGTATATAGCAAGGACTGTGGAAGTTGAAGGGAAGCAATAGTCCATTATTTCTCAGAGTCATGGAACTTTGGGAGTTGATGAGACGGTTACAAAATTGATTAAGTTTCTCAAGGGTTCCAGATCTTTCTATGGCTTCCCACTGCCTATATTATAAAATCCTCCAAACTCAAGGTTTCCACATCCTGGCTTCTCTCCTGTCCCAAATTCCTCTCACACTATAAGAAAGCTCTAGCTATAAAGCATTTCTTACATTTCCCTAATCAAAACACAGAAAACTTATTTTTTGTATTCAGTGCCATTGCATATTCTGTTTCCTTTTTCTATAATAGTCTGTTCTTGACCTTGTCTTTCTTAGAAGTCCCAGACTGAATGTGACCTTCTCAGAGATAACTTCTAGCAACCCCCAGAAGAATTTATGTTACTCTCTTTATGTGCCACTATACATCGTCTCTCCCTCTATCATAGAATTTTTGGTCATCTGTTTATTTCCTCTACTAGAATATGAGCTATCTGAGGTATTTGAAGTGAGGGACTAAAACTTCCTTGATCTTTATAAACATATCACTGAACTCAATACTGTTCATATGTATGTTGAATGAATAATGAATAGATCCTGTCAATAGTAGAGGGCAATTCTTTCATTAAACCAAACACAGTTTCAAATATAGAAATTTCTTCTACATTAGCCCTGAGAGACAGCCATTTCTCCTTTACTTTAATCCCTGCCAATGTACGAGTTGCTACTGCTCCAAAACAAACAAGAAGTCCGAATTATTTTGTAGTTTCTCCTTTACAATCATATGCATGACACCCTTTAAAACAACTAAAACCAGTAATCATGCTCTTTCTAAGTTCTTCTTCATCTTGAATCAACGGCCATTTTTCATTCAATTATTTCAGATATGACATAGCTACACACATTTTAGTTCCTCACTCTCTGGTCTAGGTGAAATTTGTCAGTGTTCCATTTCAAATGGATTTCCTGGAGTCTGCTTGTAACTCTCCTGAACACTTCGTAGAAACAAGGAGAAAAAAGTCAGAATTGGCCTGGAGCTCAGAGCTGCCTTAACATTGGGAAAGGCTCAGAGGAGTCTTCTAAAAGTGAGAAGGGTAGATTATTATATTGCATTATTAATATGCAATGGATATGCATTTATTCATGTATGGTTGGCTCTACCTTTTCAACATTAAATTACTTTCTACCTTATGAAAACTTAGTTCCAAATGCTTTTCTGAAGTGCAAATTGTCCAGGGAGAAAAGATGGTTCTATTAGGTTGGTATTCGACACCAGCCCTAGGAAAAATAGTGAAGCAGATGAAGATTTTTATTGGTATCTTTCCGTCCTAAATTAAAAAGAAAAGACCAAAAATAAAGAAAATTCACTTTGCTAAGGGATCTGTTGTGCATTGTTCCTATGACATCCTATATGCACCCCAACTATTACACATGCACCCGCTGCTTCATTTGGGGGTAAGGATGAGATAGGCATATGCACAGCAACAAGAGACTCCAGATTTCAGTGTCTTAATACACAACAATTTATTTCATGCTCATGCAAATCTGACATAAGCCCAACAGCTCCACAAGGCAGCTATCTTCCAAGAGGTAACTTAGCAACCCAGGCAGCTTCCATCTTTTTTTCTGCCATTCCAACACCCAGGCTCCACCATTACATCAAAGGGGAAGAGAGGCTGTGAGGTTGTCTACCAACAATTACATTCTTTTGCCTGGAAGGGAGATTTATCAGTTTTCACTCACAGACCCTTAACTAGAACCAGTCACCTGGCTATATCTAATTGTAAGAAGGCCAGGAAGTGTCATTGAATTCACAAATATTTGGTGAAAAGTAACTATCCGTGTCTTGCTCTTGAGCTCTAGCCCCTGCTAACACAGAGTGAAGCAGGAAGAAACATTAAAACAAATCTTATAAGTCACATGAAAACATGAATCGAATTGAAACTTAACTTACTTAAAACCAGACTTACAGAGTCTCCATTGTCTGAAATACAGAGAGGTGCTCTTATGGAGGGAAGAGAAGCTCCAACGTGGTTTCTGGCATACCACTTTCTCCTGCATTACACTTGCCAAAGCAAGGCACCTGGCTTGACCCAAATTCATAGGGGGCATATGAATTCCCTTTTCAAGAAGGAGAAAGACTAGAACATTTGAGCTCAGCTCTGGGACTACACTAGCATACCTTGTGATGGAGAGCATCAGGATGGAATGTCTGCACATTTGAAAGGTTACCAGAGAAGGTAATTTAGTGGTCCATTGACAATAGTCTTCTATTTGTTGGCAGCGTGATGTCATAGAAAGCACTCTGGGTCAGGTACATTCTACTTCGGCTAACCTTGCCCATCACTTATCTTCTTTCTAGACAAGTCTTTTAAAATTCCTAGGTCTTACTTTCCTCCCTTATTGAAAGATGGAACAGACACAGATGATCACTACAGCTCTTCTCCTCTTTAAAATTCTGAAATTTCATGGTTTTGTATTTGCTTACTGTTTAGTTATCAGTTTAACTTTTTTCCTTCCTTCCTTTCCAAATTTTTTTTATTCTAAAAGCGCATCCTGAATGTTACCACACATTGACCTGTAAATGAGATACATTGAAAGATAGAAAACTGCTCATACTTCACGATGCTTACTGCTCAAAAAAAAAAAAAAAAAAAAGAGGAAATGGATATGCACATGAATAATACCAGTGCTTACCTCAAAAAAGAGTATACAGTACATGCATACCATTTACTAGGGCTTCAGAGAGTAATAAATCTGCACTTAGCTAATCAGGAAAGAATCCATAGTGAAAATGCCAATATTTGAAAACAAGGTGAAGGCTCTCTTGATGGAGATACCCAAAACGCAAAGCAAGAAAGAGTCTCCATCAGAGGGCACCAAGAGATGGACCAAAACTTACTATAGAATGATGCCAGGCAGTAAGACTGAGAGGCTGAGTGGGCTCGGAGTGTGGGGAACCTGTGAATATTATCAGGAAGTGGTTTGGGGACCCTCACCAGTTTTATAAAGGAAATACCATGATGAAAAATGTGGAACCGCTATTGTAAGTATTTAAGAAAATAAAATAATAAAAATGTTAAGAATGAAATGAAGAAGGGAAAATCAGGGTCATTTAGAGAAGAAATATATGTGAAAGGATTTACAGTATATCATAGGCTGCTTCACGTTTATGTGTGTGTGTGTGTGTGTGTGTGTGTGTGTGTGTGCTATGATGGTTACCTTTCTGAGTCAACATGGCTAGGCTATGATGCTCTGCCATTTCATCAAACAGTAGTCTAGATATTGCTGTGAAGGCATTTTATAGATGTGATTAGCATTTACATCAGTTGACTTTAAGTAAAGGTAGTGTTTCTCAATAATGTGTGTGGGCCTCATCCAATCAGTTGGATGACTTACTAGTAAAACACTGAGATTTCTCAGTGAGGAATGAATTCTGCCTCAAGATTATAAAATAGAAATTCTGCTGAGTTTCCAGCCTCTTGGCCTGCTCTACATACTTCAACTTTGCAGGTCCACATAATCACATGATTTAATTCCTTAATCTCTCTCTCTCTCTGGTCCCCCTTCACCCTCATTGGTTCCGTTTTGTGTCTGTGAGTGTGTCAGTGGATTTTTTTTTCCTGGATAAACTTGACTGAAACAGGTGGGAAAGAAGAAGCAAAGGGGGAATCTTCCATCCACTGCCCTGAGAGCAAACCCAATTATGTCCTTACATCCCTTGCTAAGACTGACAGATATGATTTAAATTGTTCTTGGTAAGTGATGAAGATCGATTCCAGAAACATCATTTCTCACTGGAATTCCTCCTCTTTCACACAGCACTCTGCTGCAGCAAATATTTACTTTACTTTTCTTTGGTTGTCTTAAAGTGCTACAGGAATCTTTCATTATTTAAATGTTTACGTGTTTACATCCTGTCTCTCTCACTGTACTGCTGTGTCATGTACAAAGCTTCCTCCCCACCAACCCCGTTCTTAAAGACATGTGTTTTTTGCCGATTGGATTGAAGAAGAACACAACAGTTGGTCCAGAATCTGAACTCCTGGATTGTGGCTGGACCTCTCCGAGAGCAAAGCATGGTGTGGCACAGGTAGCGTTGCAGAGGGCTCTCCTTGCTCTTCCTGCAGTCTGTCTGCAGTAGTTGCTGAGGCAGTGAGGGCCTCTTCCTCACACGAGAGGAACACCCATCTGTCTAGGTGTAGTGCAGAACCACTTCTACTGTTTCCCATGAGTGCCCTCATCTCACTGTGCACCGCATAAGTGATATGACTGACAACCGAGAAGCTCGCCCAATCCATTTCCACAGACACTTCAATTTGGACTACAGTATAATCATACCCCAGATCAGATTGAACAGTTTCCTGTCTCTCAAATAGTGAATATTCAGACACAAAAACGATCAATTTAGCATATGTTCTTTGTCTGTCTTCGCCTTTGTTTGCAAACTTCTCAGAGGCAAATGTGTTAAGAAAATTTGTAGTAAAGGGTGCCTGGATCAGGAGATTAGAATTGTCTCTCTTTTTAAAAACAGGTTCTTCATTCCATGTGTTATAATGAAGGCATTGGGAACAGCAACATAACGAATTAAAAGATTTTTGTTTTCCAAAGCCTTGTGCGAGTTATCTCTAGGTGTTTCCTTAGGACCCATGTTGTTTCGAGCTCAAGTGCTGCTTCTATCCCATTGTAAGAACGTAGTCTCTGTGTTACAAAGCACCACAGTACCAGGAGAAGGGCATGTTCTTATTCAGCTTTGCTGAATTAGTGACAACTAATGGAGCAATGGAAAAAGTTTTGTTTGGGTGGAGTGTGGAAAGAAAAGGCTTGAGTGAGGTGTGTCCAGAAAGAATCTTTATTGCCTGCCACAGAAGATTTACTTCCAGATTCCTTATCAGGAGCAAGTTTAATCTTCCTGTTTGTCAAAGAGCAACAATAACAATAATATTTTCTTGGTTAAAAAAAAATGGGAGAAAAGAAGTCATATTTCTTTATGATTAGTTTATGCCTTATTTAGATCCCCACCAAGGATATAAAAGCTCCAAAGTCTGAAGCAGGTTTTTAATAAGACAATCTTATTTTTAAGGCATTCCATAGCACATAGAGGACAGAGTTAGCATAAAACATCCATCTAAGGGAATTGAGACATTTTGGAAAAAGTTATCAGAACTGAATTTGCCCACATGGTAAGATGACACTTGGCATGGAGGACACTGACAAGAAATACTGTGCCATGCTGAATCACTAAGTTTGGCTCTGATTCTGTCTACCCTCCCCTCACACCTTCCTCTCCATCTCTTCACATCTCCCCGCCCTTCAGTGGCCTGCTCATGTCTCCTCTGAGCACTTCAGTGACTAAACCCTTTGAAGAGGGTCATTTATTCATGTAGCAAATATTTGTTGAAGGCTTAGTATTAAATTCTGTCTTTTACAAATCCAGACTGCATTCCATTTTAGAGTGTAGGTGTTTTCTCGTTGTTGCTTATGTCTCCTTGGTACACATTCTCCATGGAGAGAGGGCATGTTTATCTGCAACTCTGAAACTTTATGGTAGAGTTCATTATCCTAGCTTATAGTTTTAATAATCCTGCCCCAGATGCTAGGACCACATGTGCTCTGGGAAAATTAGAAAGGGGCAAATGCCCACTGACTCCCAAGGAATCAACCCTGTTTGGATTTCAGTATCATTCAGTGAGTCATTAAGTCTCTACCTTGTTCCAGGCAGAAGAATAGAGTTGGACATACAGAAGGTGAAGACACATAGACAAATTTCTCATCCAGAGATCTCTAAATAGGTAGACAGAGAACTAAAGGCATGATTTAATATAATGTGGGAGGTGCTGGGGTAGCAAGGGGCTAGTCTCTAATCTCCATGGTAGTATGAGATTCAGAAATTGAGTCTGCTTAGAAAGTATTCATTTTTTTACTTCTGAACGCTAACGTAGCTGGGTCTTCATGCCGTCAGATACCATTGAAACTCCCTGACAGTCAAGATCCATACCAACTCTCGGTCTCTTGTTCCTCTCTTTTCTGCTTCTTCCACCTTCATCTTGTTTTATCGGTTTAGATCCTAAACTTGGCTTTCTATTAGCCAATGCTTTCTTTACGTAATTTAAATTTTCCCAGGTAGAATGATCTTGCGGTTCACACTCATGTTCCAATGTGCCTGTCAATTTCATGGCACATGCCTACTGGGTCTTTAATTTTTTTAAATCCATCATGATTCCAGGGATCATCCTACTGCTGCATGAGCCTGTAGTATTCCTTTGGCACTGGTGTGTATTAAATACAATATTTTTTGATATCTATTATTTTACAAAGTGGAAAGATAACCAGAATTTGAATCTTATGCTGCCTATCTCCTATTGCAATCCATATTTATATATTAGAAAATATGTGTAAAAAAGGACCCTTAAGGCAACCATATATTATTACTAGCTGGGATATTGGCCTCCAAACTCAAGTTAAACTTTCATCCTTTTGCAGCAGGTAGGCCCTCGAAGACATCATTTGCTTCTTAACTAAACTAAATGTAGGCCTAGGGGGTTACTGAATGTTTCAGTCCAAAGAAACCCCCATTCCTTCGTTCCATTTGATACCAAAGGGGTGAGAATAGCTAATGTAAGAGATACCACTGGATTCACTGTAACTCACTGATATCATGAGATTAAAGAAAGAGGAAAAAAAATGTAGGAAAAAAACCCCACAATGCACAAAGAATCAAATAAAAGGAAAATGTGTTCCTCTCTGATTCGGTTCATATCTTCCCATTAAAATGTTTACTTGAATATGGTTATTTGGGACACTTAAAGATAAATTTGTTAATGCATATCAGATTCTCCTGCACAAGAAGGCTGTGTGTGTAAGTAGGTGAGGAGGGAGGGATCTGTAGATGAAGGAAAGAGAGAATAAAGAAAACTGTGCTCTATCCAAACACATAACATTCCTCTCAAGGTTGACTCTTTGAACTGGCATGGCCACTGATGTTTCTCTTAGTGTGACACCACAGTTTCTAGAATATAACCAAGAACAGGACTACAGTGAGGACAGTCTCTAATAACCAACTCCTTGTAAATACCTAAAATCTACCTTCACAAGGTACCTTCACTCAAGGTCTATTTAAATCATTTACTCAGAAGTCAGAAAATACTACCTTTTATCCATCACTCCATTTTTTACTTTGAGAAAAATTTTACTTTGTGAAATATTTTAGAAAACTTCAAACCAAAATAGTTCAAAATATTTTGATACTTAAAAGAGTTAATCTTAGTTATCTGAACAACATTCATGACTGGAGGTTTTTTTTTTTTTAATATTGATTTAAAATTTTAAAAGATTGTACTGTATACATGTTGCCTTGTTTAATTCTATTACCGTAGTAATAAATATCTTTCATAACATGCATGAAATGCTAACTTCTTAGCCATCGGCTCATGGGGAAGAATTCAGCTGAAGCCAACACTACACAGGTCAGGAGATGAGGCACTAATTGGCATGGCCTAGTCATTGAGAGCTTGTATTTAGACCCCAAATCTGGCTCACTACATTTTTGGGTAAATTACCTAAGCATGCTTGGTCAGATTTACTTATGTATAAAAAAATGGTAATAATTATAGTATACATTTCTTGGGTTATTATAAAATTAAGTGGAATAATGTACCCAAAGTGTTTAGAGCAACACTTGGCACATCAGTAGTACTTAATAAATATTAGCATTTTTATTGGATTAGCTCCTGACGAGCCAGAAGCATCCATTGCAATGCTCCAAGATGCGTCATTATCTCAGGCTTGATTTAGGCCAATATCCGTATCTGAGGGTGTCCAGCCCTGCCTGCTGGGGCACATAGCGGGAGGTTTCAGGCAGAGGCCATAATGACAATCAGGTGGATGGCAGCACTGTTGTTCCAGATGGTCCTTTGGCAGAGGGTCACATCCATGGCTGGAAATAGAGGTGATGGGGTCCAACCCCCAGGGGATGATAATGAAATTCTGAATAGGAATCCAAAGTGAATACAATGGTATTTAGGTGAAGTCTGTAGCTTGGTAAACAAACAGATGTCTGAGGTTCACTCTCCATACACCAAGTACTGGGCCATTGGCGACTGAGGACAATCACACTCCCCATTGTGTCTTCATGATGATAATATAACGATCTCAATTTGGGGGGCCAAGACTGGCTCAAAAAATGGATTGGACTAGAACTGCAGTTTAAAGTATCTGCAGGTGAGTGATTTGGGGAAAAGCCATTTTAGATCATACGATGGTATTTCAAACATTGTCTCACATCTTTCTCGGTTTAAAAATGTCAAGGTTGAGATTCAGGATACTGTTTTCAAAACATGAAATTCATAAGTGATGGAGCCATGCATAGAACATTCCTCTTCTCTTTCAGGATGGTGAACTGCTTGTCCTTTTAGTAGTGGTTTCCCCACAACTATAGTTTTATGTATATTGAATATTCCAGTTGGAATGTAAAGTGGATGATGTATTGGGCTACTTGTACCCAGCCAAGATTGCTGCACAATAGTGCTCCATCAATGATTATTGATTAATTTATAGATTACTTTAGTATGGTCTAATTACCTCATATAACTGTGTCCACTTGTGCATGTAATAATTATTGCTTGAAGAGAATGGTGATATTTAAAATTTTTAAATTTAAAGATTAGGTTGTAGTTGTAGGGCAATAGAAGCAAAGTATACTTATAATAAAAAAAAAAAACACTCTCCAATCTTTTTCTTTAAATTCTTTGATTTAGTCCATATTTTATGGGTTTAAATGTATAAATTATTCTGTATGTCTCATTAAATTCTGATGGCATTATGGAAAGAAAACAGTCATATATTTACCTTTCTAGTAGGGAGTGTCATAAATTAAATCCCAAAGTAGGTAAAACAGGTACATGTTTAAGATTGCTTCAGATAAATTAATGTGTGATAGATCCACTGTAGAAGCTTATAGTAGACAAGGTTCTTATTGCAGACAACAGAATTCACTCTGGTTTAGGTAGAAAGAAATAGACTCTAAACTGACCTCCATGAATCCCACTTGAAGCACTTTACCTCTGTCAAGGGCAGGTAGTTTCTGAATCAGAAGCCAGAGTCAATGCCACTTCTTTCCCATCAACTCTGCTTTGATGCACCACAGCAAAACAGATTCTCTGTACACTTCTACTTTCCCCACCTAATTTAATTAAAAATCAGTTTTGTAAAGAAGCACCTGATTGGTGCAGAAACTAAAAATATTTCACTCCAGCTTCATCAAATCCAGAAAATACAGCCTTATGTATTTTTTACTATAATGCTGTACTGGAGGGGTGCCTCAGTCAGTTGGGTGTCTGACTTCGGCTCAGGTCATGACATCACAGTCTGTGAGTTCAGGCCTCACGTCAGGCTCTGTGCTGACAGCTCAGAGCTGGAGCCTGCTTCGGATTCTGTGTCTCCCTCTCTCTCTCTGCCCCTCCCCTGCTCATGCTCTGTCTCTCTCTGTCTCAAAAATAAATGAAAACATTAAAAGTTTTTTTATAATTCTGTACTGGAAAGTCAGAATTTGTACTACGTGGAAACAATCAAACTATTGAGTGGTATTTTGAATAATCTCAAATGTTGAACAGCTACTTCAGGTGTCAAGGAAATATATAGACATTAGGAATGTTTTATCATTATGTTTTATTTTATGCTCAACAGAACATCCTCTAGAAGTCAATTTCTGTCCGTATCGTGCATTGGACTGCATAGAATGTGTGTATCTAAAATCTTCATGGAAATTTTTGATGAAGGAAAATGAACTATAACAATGTTCTTTTGTTATTGAATGTTTCTAACAGTGCCCTGAGAGAATCAGGAATCTGGATGAGACTCACCTGCTTCTGAAACCATGTGGGGTCTGATTATGTCACCATTACATAATTCACAAACTTAACACCAGAATCTTGATTTTGAGTATAGTCAGGGAAGTATGGTAAGCTGAAAAGAACATATATATGCCAAGTCCTTTCCTATCTTTATTATTGAAAATATTCCCATATGTATACACAAAGCCATGTGGAAGCTCTTTCGTAATTTTGTTAATCTATCACTTACAAATTCTTCACACAATGTGATACAATACACATACAATGCAACAAAGAAAACAGAGCTGTAGCTTGATTAGTCAAATCTTATTTATTGCAGCCACACATCAGATACTATGTTTAGATTGGTGCCCATATTTTAGGCAAAATTATTTAGATCAGAGGTTCTCAAATAGGATGTCCACGATATGGAGCAGACTGGGAGATTATGCCATGGCATAATAATAATAATGGGATAAAAGCGAAACAAGAGTGGTCAAGGAAATGTAGGTAGTGAAACTAAAATGCGGATTATGTGATGATAACAGTATTGGTAGTAAATAGGAACAAATCTGGTTTTTCTGTGTTGTATCAATCCATGTGAAATGAAGAACAAAACCATGTTACTTAGAAAATTCGCAATGTTAGATACAATAGAGCTGATGGAAGTCCAGCATCAACAAGACTTGGCAGCTACACAGTGGTTGATCAGGAAAATCTATGAGGTCTCTGCACTATCAGCCAAAGATGGGATTTCCAAGGTTCCAGATATTGTAGCTATCTGTGTGACTTCTCCATTAGCAGCAAGTAGAAAAGTCCTCAGGCCCATGGGAGGGTGGATATGAATTCGGATAAAAAGGAGAAAGGGGGTCGTTCCTAAAGGCTGGGTCTGCCTGGAATGGAAGAAAGGGAGCAAACAGCAACAAGAGACAGACATCATTACTACTCCTCCACATGCTACCTGCCCTCTCTTTTCTTTCTTTGTATTCTTTCTACTACAAATCCAGAAATTCTAAAACAATGTCTATAGGAACACTGAGAAAATGCAAGATCTATCTGGGCAATATCTCTTACTTACCTGCCTTCATAGAGAAAGAGCAAGAAGAGGAATTCTGATTCAAGCTCTCTAAATGAATACCCTGCCATTTCCCTTTACACACCCTACCCCATTTCATCTGGCAAACATAGACAGCTGTTATTTTCTCTTTGCTCACAGGTTCCTGTCTTTTCCATTTATCCAAATCCCACCCAGCCTTCTTGACTCAGCTCACATCTCAGCAAATCTACCCTTTTTTTTTAAAAAATCCAGTTCACATGCTTGAGCTCTACCTCTCTGCCAAATTCTTAGATCATTTCAAGTCTGTAGCTTACAATTCAGTACTTAATATATCATCTATTCTTTGTTGTTGTTTCTTGTATCTTAATCCTCTTACTCTGCTTAACAAAATTGCAAATGATACAAAGCTGTTTGAGATAGCTAATCACAGAAAATACAAATTACAATAGGCAGGAGTAATGGGTACAAGTCACCAAGCCAAAATTTGATAGGAACAAATGAAGAGTCTGACCTTGGCCAATAACAATAGCATGCCGTGAACAGCCAAGCATGGTTAACTCTATTCTGTGGACTGTAGGTCCATTAAAAAAATAATAAAATGATAAAATTCTGTACATAGGATTGAAAATGGAGTTGCATGTATAGAATAGCAGTAACATATTACAAAATTGTTTCTATATAAGAAGGAACTAGGTCTTTCATTTATTCATTTATTTTTATGCACTCATTAAGCATTTATGATGACCTGAGATGTGCCTCACATTAAGCGAGGGTGGGGGGAAAGAAAAATGATCTGCCTTTCTCCTCAAGGATCTCACACATTGCTATGCAAACTGAAGACTGGTCTTCACTACGGGGAGCAAAAAATATGGGCATGTTCAAAATGCTGGATAAAAGCAAAAGCTCAGTATTAGTTATCAATATGCAAATTATAGCGGATAAGGGGTCCATGCAAACTGAGACTGATTCCAGGGTGCACAGTGTCTGGAAAGAACAAGGGAGAAGGTGATACCACAATCCTCATGCAGGCAGACCAGAAGAGGGATGCTGTTAGCTTCTCAATAACACATATTATGAAAAGGATTAGGAGATTACGGTGTACTTTGAAGAGGACCACAGAAACTTTAAAGATATGGGAAATGAGTCTTATAATTACAAATGACAAAAGAACAGAAGAAATAAAGAAGAGATAAAGATGATTATATTTAGACACTTGAAGGACCCACGTAGGGAAAAGGGATAGACTTGCTCTGAAAACATATAGAAGGCAAAATGGGATGTATGACAGAGTGGCAAAGAGGCAGATTTTGTCTAACTAACAAGGAGAATTTCCTAACAGTAAAAGCTGTCCAAAATGAAAACATGCTGCCTTGGGAAGGAGAGTCCTCAAGTAAATGACCCACTGTCCAGCAGAAATTTTATTGCGTCATGCTTAACATTCTTACAATATCTAATAATGATGAAGATTTTGATGATACTTATAATGAAACATTTACTTCCACACTACTTACTGAGAATCTATTATCTTCTAGGTACCATATTAGCTACCATATATTTAGCTAGAGTATTTTGCGATTGCTGAAACGGGACACTGGCATAACTGATGGAAAGATATCAATAGGCCAAGTTCAAGGATAGGCAAGTAGGCACATACTCCCAGAGGAAGTACGGGCTTTCTAGAAAACCTGAAGTTCCCCATAAGGGCATTGAGTTGCTGTTGATCCCACTGCAGTAAGTGAGAAATCAGACGCAAGAAGTTCTGTTAATTCTTGTAGAAGGTTTTGTAAGCTCCATTCTCTACTCCTCGGCTGCTGTAGAAAATCTGTAAGGTTAAACCGCCCACCAAGTGCAATGGAGTGGGGCAGAACAATCCTGGAGTTGGCTACATGAGAGTGTGTATCAAAGGGGGATTGCTCTAGAGTAGGCTGCCCTAAGTCAACCTTGGCTTCAGGCTTGGCAATTTTATAGGGAAAGTGGGCTGGGAGGTACAGATGGAATGGACAGTCTGTGACTAGATTCCAGCTCCTACAAAATCTCAAATTCTCAGAAGGGTTTTTTAAATCTTTCAAGTACAGGTACTTATGAATCAGACCAAGTACCAAAAATGGCTAATTTTCCCAATCTGTTAGGAATCAGATTCTGTATTTACGTACATAGAAAAATATCATAATTACGTATATCCACATTTTCTTTAATGAAAACATGTTGATTTGTAACTATTCCTTACATTCCTCCTTACATGGGCTGCATGCCATGGAAGGCGGTACCCCTTTCTTACCCATTTTTGCAGTGGACAACATTGGTACCCAGAGCATTGCAGACTGATGCTGTGTTCCTATCATAGTGTGCACAAGGTTCAGCAAAATGGAATTGCAAAGTGACAAAGGAGAAGCACCGCTCTCAGGGGCCCAGGAACCCCAGAAATAGTAAGAGAATGCTGGCCCCTGTATGAACACTATGAAACAGTTAAGAAACAAGATGATCAGTCTTCATTACTACTACAACATACCCAGGGTGCAGGAACCCGGAGCTACCAAGGTAAGACCTGGTTTCAAACTGATTCTGGATTATCTATAATGGAATTAAAATTACACCAATAGCCAAAGTGTCTGTAGCTACAATGGTTACAGGAGATAATGGAATTGCATCGTCAAAGAGCTGAAGTTTACCCCAAAGACACCAAAGACAAATCCTAAAGTAAGCTAATAGAATGTAAGAAAAGATATTTGAAAAAAAACAAATAAACAATAGAATAATATCTGTTGGGTAGAAGTTTACTAAACACACATTGTAGCTGAAGAAAAAATATTTGGCCAGCTTTGAATGCAAATATCATAGAATCAATTTCTTAGGTATAACATTAAGTCTGAGTTCTTGGCAAAATTAATGAGTGTGGCAATTTACTTACTGAGAATGTGAATGGTCAGCTTTAAAAGTTTGACATTATGGTGCAGGAACAATCAGTTCTCTGTACTATTGGATACTAACAGCTTCTCCAATGCACGAAAAGTGAGGTTTACTTGGAGCAGACATGTGATAACATCACTAAAATATTTACACACACCAGAACATAATTCAGGATAAAAAAAAAATCAGTAACATTTCTAGAAGGACGTTTTCTTTGAAGCTTGGGCATGTCTCAAAAACCTTTCAACTTCAGATGTTGAAAATCATCTCTAAAAATTATTTCAGGGATGCTTAAAATTTTGGTCTCCACAGTCTCAAAGGGGGATAAGGAACTGTCTTGTTAAAGTGTACTTTTAAAGAATGCTACTTTGAAGTTGTATGAGGGAGGAGAACATTTGTTTGAGCTATTTTATTCCTCTTCCACTCTTTCTTCTAGTCTTTATACTCTATATTTCCCACTATGTCGAGACCAGAAATGATTTATCTTGGATATTGTTGCACATGATTTTGCAGTTTTTCCTCCTCATGACATTTAGGGGTGGCAAAGTTGAAAATCTGCTTTTAATTCATCCTTACAAGATATCAAGTCTTCTCAAATAGGACTTTTTTTCCTTGAAAGATTCTTGGCCTAAGCTGAATTAAATAACTAAAAATTAAATATAGCTCTTAATGCTTCTAAAGATTAGCATTGTGATATAATCTAATTTCTATTATCCTGCCTTTTTATTAGCATTTAAATTTTTATAAACATTTGCTGGCTCAAAACGGATATTATGTTCTTGTTAATGTTATCTATCTAATGCACTCTCTCTTATTCATAATAACTACTAATATTGTTTAACTATTTGAAAGTTCTTAATAATTTTTGCACACCAAATTAACAGCTTTCAAAATCAACATTAATTATTCTAAGAATTTTATTATTGTAATAAATAAATATGCTTATATTTCAACTGCCTAAAGAAGCCTAGCTCATGAAGGTTTTCACTCCAAGTTGTATCTAGAAAGCTGGCCTAAATTTGAAAATGGATCTTAATGAATATTCAAATGTTAACAATCAATTCAAGGACCACACCTTGTTCATATCTACGATACCACTGAGCTGATTAGAGAAGATGGAAATGTGCGTGACTGCACTGCCACTGAGCAGGCAGGTGACCAAGGTGCCAGAAGGAGTTATTTTGTTACTTTGTCTTTCAAAGGCTGACGCTGAGGCTGAAACCAAGTATCATATTTTTTTCTGAATACTGAAGCCAAAGTTAAACTTCAGAGTATCCTTATTTAAAAAACAATTCCTAGATAAATTTACAAAGAAGAAAAACAATAGAAAAATGTAAATAATCCCTAAAGTGAAAGCTTGAATCATCAGTAAGCCTATGACAAGTTGTTTAACCCTGCCAGTAATTGGGTAATGAAGATTTAGACAGCAATGAGCTGCCATTTCATACCCATCAGGTTGGGAAAAAAGAAATTAACAGTGAACACCAAACGTTGGTGAGAATACATGTAAATGAAAAGCCACAAGCAATTTGTTAATACATGGTAAATGTAAAGTTTCATATACCTCACAATGAGCAAACTCATTTTTAGTGTGTATCATAGATAAATATTTGCACATGTACACCAGAGATCACATGAGAGTTGTGTTGTATCCAATAATGAAATACTATACAGTAATTGAAAAGAATAAATGGTATCCATTTTTATCAAATATAAAAATAAAATAAAAGCAAGCTAGAGAATGGCAATTGAAACAATACAATACTTAGGTCATATTTTAAAAGACGCCAAGCATGATTTTGTGGCTAGACACATAGTAAACATATAAAGAAAATTCTTGTGAAGGTGACATAATTTTTAGATGGTGATTACCTCAGAGAAGGGAGGCAAATACAGTTATTCTATTTTATTACTTCTGAAAGAGGTCTGAAAAATAAAATCTCTGGAAAGCAAATAATAGTACTGCCCACTTTTTACAGAAGGGGAAACTAAGGGACAGAGAAACAAAGTAACAGCCCCAAGATTGCACAAGTAATTAGGGGTAAAGCAGAGAGCTGAACCAAAACTATCTGGCTCCAGTGTCTGGGCTCTTAATTATTACATTGTGCTGTGCTGAATTGTCAAATATTTCACTAGATAGTGAACCGCCCCCCCCCCCCCCATCAACTATTTCCATTACTTGGCAGGGAGGCAATATGAACCCATTCCTAGCTGACTCAAAACACCTCAACTAATGGTATCCTCATGGTCCCAGAAATTTAACAGAAGACAAATATCCAAATATTTAGCTCAAATGGAGGAAGATACTCTTGCACAAGAATTAACAATTTACTGTGTGCCACAGAGTCTAAGCATCTTCCATATAACCCAGTCAACCCCTGAGATTTGGTTGCTCTGGTAATCAGTGTTTCTGTGTAGGAATCCCAGTCTGGCATTTCTCAGAACATTTATCTGACTTGTATTCCGAGAAAAATCCATTAATAATTTAGGAAAATAGGAAAAAGTATTGTAATTTTGTGAGATTTAAAATTTAACAATCAGCATTTAGACCTTACTAATATTATCCAAGGACTCTGCTAATGTCAATTCAAAACAAGAACTAGAACCAAAGGTACACACTAGAAGGATAATGTTGCCATCTCTGGGAGACAGGACAGGAGCACATAGGAGAGAAGTGGTCACAATATAATCAATCTTGTTTCTTGTAGCTGACACTGTCTTATAAGTATGTGTTTGTGGCCCTGTCTGCTATATACAATCAGTCATTCTTGCAAACAAAACACATATTAATACATTTACATGTATCTATATATTATAGAAATACTATAACTAATGTTCCAAGAAATAATTTGAGAAGCGAAATAAATCCTTAAATTGGCAAGTTTGACAGGTGAGTTTGCGTGGCATCCTTGATGATGCTAGGCTATTCATATGCTATGTTATGAAATGCCCAATCATGTTAGCTAGTATTTGAATATTTGCTACAACTACAGTTCTTTATAAAGTGTACCCAATGTTTTTATCATTAAAAAAGGAAATTAGCTTGTGGTAGGTAGCACAATAGAACCCCAAGATACTTGCATCCTAAGTGCAGAACCTGTGAATATGTTACCTTGTAGGGCAAACTGGAACTAGCAAATGTGATCAAATTAGAGATCTTGAGAAGGGGAGATTAACCTGCATTATACAAGTGGGCCCAACTTAATAACAGGAGTCTTTAAATATTGGAAGAGGGAGGCTGAAGGTCAGAGAGGAAAAGATTTGAAAATGCTGCCTGTGCTGCTCGCTTTAAAGATGATGAAAGGGACCACTAGCCGAAGAATGCAGATGTCCTCTAGAAGCTAAGGAAGGCTAAGGAAAGCATGTTCCCCCAAGAGCTTCCAGAAAGAATGCAACCCTATTGACACCTTAACCTTAGCCCAGTGACACTTTTGACCTACAAATTGTAAGGTAATAAACTTGTGTTGTATTAAGCCAGTAATTTTGTGGGAATTTATTACAGTGGCAATAGGAAACTAATCTAGGATTTGTATGAAATAATCTGAAGATGTTTTGACTTCACTCTTAATAATTAACTACAATGTCAATGATAAAAGGAGGGAAATTATCCACATCTGCAACACTTGTCACATGCAAAGATCAAGAATATGGAACAGGGAATTTTCCATGTTTTCATAATTTTAAGAGTAGCTTTTAAGTATTTGTGGTGACTTTCAATATTTCAGATTACTTTATTTGACCTTTATTTGGTATAAATAGTTGCTCCTTTTATTTATTTCTATTATCAAATGACAATATCAGATAGATAACATTGTATGAGTTACTAAAATATATATTTTTTCACTAGTTCAAGTATTACAAAACTGTGTACTGATTATTATATATTTTCCTTTTTTAGCAGAAAAGCTGTATATAACTCTGTCACAGAAAAATGATTCCTTTTTATTACTGTGGCTCACTATAATTTTAAATATGTAAATAACTATAAAAATATAGAATATCTTATGATTTCAAGAAATCTGGAGGATTCCTGGGAATTTTGATTTGCTGTTCCTGATTCCTGAACATAAATATGTATTTAGAATTTGACAGGACTAGTTAACAGTGTGTATATCTTAGGAATTACAAAACTAGTAACTCCTTTCTTGAGTGTATACATTCAAGGCTATGTCCGCTAAAAAAAATACAATCTATTAGACTTCTATGTAGTATCATCCAATCATCCCTGGCAGAAAATAAAGTTGAATGCTATAAATAACAAAGATGAATTGCTGGAAAACTATGATACACTAATGATTATAATCATACTAATTCTATTGCCACAGTATAAGAACAATGGTTGAAATGCTCCACATTTATGGTGCTATTAGGTAGAATCAGGAATAATTGGAATAGATCTAAGAGAGCTAACCTAATTGAATAGCTCTAACCCTGAGACAGATTTCACTGTCCTATCATTTGAGTCTCCGCATGCTACACATGGGAAAGCACAGACTTGGAGTGGCTAAGTTACTCTGACACAAATTCCCCCATTCCTACTTTATTTGATACTCTGAGCCATTCACAAAAGTCATCACCTAATGAGATGTGTACACAGTCTTTGAATTAAACATTTCTAGGATTGGAATTGTTCATTGTATTCTGTTTTATTTCTCAGAAGTGAATGTAATGTAAACCAATTACTGGCAGACGAAAACCTTGAAGGAACGACTTCTCCTATTATGTTTCTCATTTTTTGTGGCTACACAATCAGCGATCATACACAGGGGCAGAGATTTCAGAGACTTCCAGGAAAACGACAAACTAGACAAAACCTCATGGCTTGACACCTCCTTTGCCAGGGGCTGAGGTGATGCCTTTCATGTTGCAATGAAGTGTGCATTAGGCATGAGTGTTCTTCCGAAGCTGAGGCAAGTTTGAGGATCTCTGGGAATGGTTTCATGATAATTCCAGCTCAAACACAGAAAATAAACTTGTACTCCAATGTCCTAATTAAGACTTCTGAGACTGAGATAGCAAAGGAAGAAGCAGAATCCATTCTCTTTATTCAGACATTCTGACAGAGAACTGTAATGGAACATCTGTTGTGTGGTATGTTTAAAACAAAATCACAACCACAACAAACAAGTTTTTTCTGTACTACCTGAGGTAGAGTCTGCCTTTTTCGGACCTTGACTAGACTGACACCCCCAACTGCTCTACATTCTCTTGGCTGTGGCTGATGGGCTCTGTCCTTTCTCTTTCAATTTGAAGACCTTCCATATTCTAACTGCCCACTCCCCCCAGTCTCCCTTGGTTTCTCAAAAACAAACAAACAAAAAATGAATGAACGAATAAATAAATGTAATACCAATAAGACAAAGAGTATGTCTATTAATTAGAATAATTAAACTTTAGTCATGAGACATTTAAACTGGAAGAATTTTTAATGATTATCTGTTTTACCTACATTCATTTTTAGACTCACAAAATAAGATCAAAATGCTTTTGGTATTATTGCATATTTTAACCCAGAGTCCTTTGTACTTAACAGTAAATATCATGTCTACCCCTAGTTTCTGCCATTTTCTTTATTTTGCTATATTTCAGGATGTCAAAAAGCCTATATGGGCTTACAGCCACATTGCTAACTACCAAATTTTATTTGAAGCTACAATCAATCTGTAGAGGGAAAACAAAACCAAAACCAAACAACCCTTTCGGGTAGATCTTTAATTGCATATGAAATCAACAGTATGAAGCTTTTGTGAAGTTGTAATGGTTCAGTTTGTTACAAATCATCAAAAATATGTCAGGAGATACATTTCATGAAGTATATTTAATTGCAATAATAGACCTTTCTGAGGTATTCTATAGAGACTATTTTCAAATCCTTGTATGCATTTAAGTTACTGTATTCTTTTTTTTATTCTTTTTTTTTCTCCCAGAGTTCATTCTTCAATTACACGAAAGTTTGTGCACTAGTACCTTTATCCATTGCTAACCAGTGCAATGCATTTCTTCTTTATAGTATTTGTCAGTCTTGTGATAACACAATTATATGTGTACCTATTTCTTTAGGTACCTATGACTTGCATAAGTTTTATGCAGTCAGAGTGTAGTCTGAAATTGTTCATTTATTTTTGAATAATTAATGCAATGTGATGGAACTGAATCATAGGCATATAAGCTAAATTTTTTCCTCAATGGAAAGCCCTTTGATCTCCCTCACAGTCATAGATTTGGGAGATATGTTAGGACTAATTTCAGACTCTATTGCGTGAATCTGTTGCGTTAATGGAAGCAATGATAGTCATCATGAATTTATTGAGCACTGATTACATGCGAGATTTGGGGTTTCAAAGAGTTCTGACATTTTTTTTTTCAATTTAGCCATAAATTTGAAGGATGCAGCATAAAGCATATTTGAAGAATGCTATGGGTTGAATTTTGTTTCCCAAACAGATAAGTTGTAAACCTAACCCCCAGTACCTATGAATGTGACTATGCTTGGAAATAGGGTCTTTGCAACTGTAATCAAGTTCAGCTGAGGTCAGACTGGATTAGGATAGACCCTACTCCAATGCGACTGGTTTCTTTATAAAAGGAGGAGAGATACAGACACATATGAAAGAGAATGCTGTATGAAGACAGAGGCAGAGATCGGAGTTAGACATCCAGAAGACGAGAGACACCACAGATTACCTGCAACCATCAGAAGCAAGGAGAGAAGGAGGGAAAAAGATTCTCTCTCAGCCCCTCCAGTGGGAACCAACCCTGCTGTAACCTTGTTTTCAGACTTCTAGCCTCCCACATACATGAGAAAATAAATTTCCGTCTTTTTAAGCTGCCAAGTCTGGTACCTTGCTACAGCAACTCTAGGAAGCTAATGCAAAGAGCTGCTGTGGTGAGGTGGAATTTATACTTGAACAATAGACAGACGGGAATTTGCATTTTAACTCTTCAATTCAATGACTGTGTGACTGGGCAAGCTACCTAACCACTGCTAATTAATTTCTTCATTTGTAAGGTGAGGGCTGCTATACACACTTTAAAACTTGCGATGAGGATTAAGGATAAATTTAAAATATCTCATGTAATGTCTATTATTATAGACTAATGCAATAATACATATTCAATAAATTGCTATCATTCTTACTCATTGCCAAAAGTGTGTAACTATTCCTAACTTACATATTGCTTAAGATGAGAGGCACAATGGGTACTATTTCGCTTTTAGTTTATACCACCCAGTGTGCACATTTCAGGTACTCAAAAATACTTTTTTGACTGAGGTAATGGTTTTGAAAGCAATTGGAAAGGTGAATAGCAGATGTCTAAGCTGTCTCTTTTTTTTAATGAGGGAAAAGGATTGATCTGTCAGTATCAGTTTGCTTGAAATTCACAAAAATATGCAGCCCATTAAGAAGAGGATGGAAGGGTTTCCACTGAGCCTTGACCACTAAGCATATGATACGGAAGGCACCTTTTGAAAAGCGTTGTGCCCCCATTCTCATTGGCTGTTCCAGAAAGCAAGCAATGATTGTTCTGTGAAGCATCACGATTTGTCCATGGCGATTCAGCCTTGTCACTACGAAACTTAGAAAGGTGAATGAAATCGAACATTTGTTAGTGGTGTTTGCTCATTAGTTCATTTCCCTCTTTGTAAATATGATGTTTAATATTCATCAGGAGGATTCCTGTCCCATCTTGATGGATCACCTGTAAACTACTGGAGACAATTCCTGTTGGTGAATGAGAAACATAAACTCGTTTATCTTTATATCATATCTGTTGCAAATTAAAGTAAAAACGTAGAGTTTGCACACTAAAATGGTTCTACTGTGGAGCAATGTGGCTATAAAACAGCATGCTAACAAGCATGACATGATGAATGGAATACAATAAACTGCCATGATTTCCATTTTCCCCCCAGCTGATCAGAGAACTCACACCTATTGGGGATACAATAACAATACTCCAGGGAGCCCAGTAAACCACCTTGAGGGCAGTGATCCTCAGCTTGCCCAGGGTAGCTGTTCAGCCAAGTCAAGATGAGAGACACTGAGCCTCACATCATTTCCACACATCTCCTCCCACTGTATGTGAATGCACACGCTGACAACCACAAAATGTGCAATATTGATCAAGGGTGGGAACAATGTTAGAACAGGGAGGGCCTGGAAGTAATATTTTGCAAGTGGCAAAAGGAGCAAGGACTAGCAACTTCTTTAGACTTCATAAGATCAAAGGCTGAGGGTGAGCAACTTATCCCTTTCTTACCTTTCAAGGCACTGTTGTCATAAAGAACAGGGGAGTCATTATTTAGAGATATTCTAAGTTTGAAAGGAGTTCCCAACACTTATCAGAAACAATAAACCCTTTTTTTGGATTCCATCTATATACTATAGGGAATTGTGACTTGGGAAATGTGAAAGGCAGGGGGGTAAATCCACTTGCAAAGTACTTCACTGGACTATCGATTTTTTAATAATTTAGATCAAGTTCCAAGTTATGTGTACCCAGCAATACCGAAGTCTATCATTCACACTATGGCATATGCCTGTCTTTCCCACTTCCCTAGGCCTTTTATAGTCTAAACTCTCCATATCATATTTCTTCTCCTTCATCTCTAAGATGTTCACTTGTCTGGCCAATTTTTTTTCATTTTCCTAGAACATTAAAGGTATTTTTTTTAATTTGGGTAATACATTAGCCATTCATTTAATTTTGTTTTTGCCATTGACCTTATGTTAGTTTTTTCAAAAGAAGAAGGAAGGAGGAAGAAGGAAGGAAGGAAGGAAGGAAGGAAGGAAGGAAGGAAGAAGGGAGGAAGGAAGGAAGACAGGGGAGGGAAAGGAGAAAGGGAGGAAGGGAGGAAAAAAAAGAAAGCTTTATATCAACAGACACCAGCCTCATTGTCTGGTAGACTCCCAAGAAAGACTTCACCAAATCAATGGCAACCACAACAGCTTACTAGCAACCCAAATGAATATTCTGTTGATTTTATTTGTAAGCTAAGTGGTGTGACGGTTATCAAGAAGTCATGTCAAAAATGGTGTCACCTGCAGGCTTTCCCCTCTAGCTAGGATAAAGTGATAGCAACTAGGTTTCCCTTTCCACCTGAGGCAACTTAAAATATATAGAAAGTATATGAAACAATGGTTCTCAAGATGCTGAACATTCACTTACGAAGGAGAGCATGTTAAGAGTATAAGAATCAAGTGACATGAGCCCTCTGACTGTCCCCTGCCTCCTGCTAGGAGAGACTTTCCAAGCTGCAGCACAGATAGTGGGACTTTGGGAGCTGAGTGAACTTCTTGAGCACAAGAAATGAGCTGGAAGTCCCGGAAATCTCGGTGGCTAAAGTTTGCAGTCTAAATTATTTGAGAGGAGAGAACTATACAGCGGGACAACTCTGGGGCTCTGCACAGGGAGCCACCTGAGTGTTCAGCTGGGTGCTGATCAACACACGAATATGAGGAAACTTCCTAAAGTTGGGAAAAACTACTCCAAAGGATTAGAGAGGGAACAACACATAGAGTCCATACAGGGCTGGACATGGTTATTAACCTAACAGTCTGTGAAATTCCTTATAATAATTCACCAGGCGGGGTGCCTGGGTGGCTCAGTCGGTTGAGCGTCTGACTTCAGCTCAGGTCATGATCTCATACTCTGTGAGTTCGAGCCCTGCATCGGGCTCTGTGCTGAAGGCTCAGAGCCTGGAGCCTGCTTCAGATTCTGTGTCTCCCTCTCTCTCTCTGCCCCTCCCCTGCTCATGCTCTGTCTCTCTCTGTCTCAAAAATAAATAGAAACATTAAAAAAAAAAATTCACCAGGCATCAGGTAAAGAAGGGCTTTGCCTCAGCAGTAAATAAAAATGAACTCTAGACCAAATATATTTTTTGTTCTACCAAACAAAACTTTATAGCAAGATTTGCAAGGATCAAAATGTTTCCAAGTGACTTAACTGTATCTCAGAACAAAACTCAGTAATACAGGAATATAGGAGTACAAAAATACTCAGCACCCACCAAGTTAAAGTCTACACTGCCTGGTGATGAGGTTTTGGGGTGATGGTGGAGGATCCGGAGCCGACAATCAAGAAAGAATTCTTGAAGATGTTTCTGTTGCAAAAGGGTGATTTTATAGAAACTTAACAGGAACCCATGGGGGAGGGGAAGGAAAAAAAAAAGAGGTTAGAGTGGGAGGAAGCCAAAGCATAAGAGACTGTTAAAAACTGAGAACAAACTGAGGGTTGATGGGAGGCGGGAGGGAGGGGAGGGTGGGTGATGGGTATTGAGGAGGGCACCTTTTGGGATGAGCACTGGGTGTTGTATGGAAACCAATTTGTCAATAAATTTCATATATATAAAAATAAAAAAAAATAAAAAAAAAATAATAAAAAAAACCTGGGACTGGACCGGTGGGCAGAAAGAGCTGCCCTGGGACCATGAGGAGCCGCTGGTTATATACCATGGAGTTGGGGGAGGTAAAGCGCAGGGGAAGTTTCCAAGCAGATTTTCATATGCTAAAGAAGACTCACAGGATACTCGAGGCCTAGCTATTTTCAAGTTAAGGTTGCTTTTCCCTCTAGTAAAGCATTAACATTAAAACAGCAGGGAGTTCCTGGAGAAATGTTCTACTCTGCCAGCCTCAAGTATTGGTCAATGGGCTGCAGGTTATAAGGAAATTTAATTTTAATTGCCATTTCCTTCTGCCTTTGTTTCCCATATCTGGTATGTGATCTGGCAAGGGAATCTGACCAGAAATTACACAAATGCTGGAAGCAATAGAACAGGACACTAAAACAGTTACAGTTGTATCTCATATGTTTAAGGGGCAGGATGAAATATGCAACATTTTAAACAGACTGGAAAGATACAGACACAATCTGCAGACGCAATCTACCGGGAATTTGTAGAAATGAAAATTACAAAATCTACTAGGAAAAATATACTAGATGATATTAATGGCAGATTAAACATTGCAGAAGAGAGTTTAAAGTCATTGCAAGATAAACTTTCCAAAATGAAACAATGAAACAGAGAGAGAACCACGAGAAAAAAGGAAGTGGGGAATAAGTGAGCTGTTAGAATGCCTTAAGAAGCCAAAAAGAAACAAATACTCAGAGAAATAATGGTCATGTATTTTTCAAACTTGATAAAACCAAAACCCCACAATGAAAGCATATGTAAAAGTCATGCATATACAAAACTAAAGTCCACAAGATATGAAATTATATTATTGCAACATTTTTTAAAAAGTTTATGTATTTGAGAGAGAGCACAAGAGCATGAGCAGGGAAGGGATAGGGGTTGGGGAGAGAGAGAATCCCAAGCAGACTCTGCACTGTCAGCACAGAGCAGATGTGGGCCTCAATCCCACCAACCATGAGATCACAACCTGAGCCAAAATCAGGAGTCAGACAGACCCTCAACCGACTGAGCCACCCAGGCACCTCATGAAATATTTTTGTGTCATATACTATAATATCACTAGAAGGAAGACTATTTTAAGGTAAGCAATCTTAAACTGAACAACCACTAAAGTAACAGAGTGATAGCTAATAAGACACAAAAGACATGAAAAAGAATCCTAAACAAACATTCAGTTATTGCAAACGAAGGCAGAAAAAGAGGAAAGGGGGACAAAAAGCATATAAGCCATATGAAAATAGACAGCAAAATAGTAAAGTTATACCCAAGCATATCAATAATCTCATAAATAGAAATAGTCTGGGGCACCCGTGCGGCTCAGTCAGTTAAGCATCCAACTTTGGCTCAGGTCATGACCTCACAGCTTGTGGGTTCGTGTTCTGTGTTGGGCTCTGTGCTGACAGCTCGGACCCTGGAGCCTGCTTCAGATTCTGTGTCTCCCTCTCTCTCTGCCCCTCCCCGGGCTTGCACTGGGTCTCTCTCTGTCTCTCAAAAATAAATAAACGTTAAAAAGAAAAAGAAGAAGAAGAAGAAGAAAAATAGTCTGGACATCCCAATTAAAAGACACTGATAGTCCAACTAACAAGATACACAAAACTATGGGACACCTACAAGAGACCCAGTTTAACGATAATGACACAAACAAGTTAGACGTAAAAGAATGCACCACGATGTACCATGTTAAAGGTAGTCACTATCAACTATAAAGATACTTATTTCATAATAATAAAAGACTCAACTAATTAGGAGAAAATGGCAATTATAAACATTCCCAGAGTTAATTAAAAAGTCTCAAAATACGGAAAGCAAAGATTGATACAATACAATACAATGCAAAAGGAAATGGATACATCTATGCAAAGACCTGTACACAAATGTTCACAGCAGTTTGAGTTTTCCTAGCCAAGAACCAGGAATAGCCCAAATGTTCAGCTGGTAAAGAAACAAATCGTGATATGGCCATACAGTGGGAAACTATAAATTAATAAAGAGAATAAACTATCATGACATGTGGAAACATGAGTGAATCCCAAAATAATTATTCTGAGTGAAAGAAACCAGACAAGAAAGAGGACCTTCTGTATGAGTCCATTTATGTAAGATTCTGGAAAATTCCAACCAATCCATAGCGACATAAAACAGAGAAGTGGCCACCTAGGTGTTGCGGGGATGGGGTGGAGAAATGAACACTGGCAGATGGGAGAGAATACAAAGAGGCATGAGGAAACTTTAAAGTAATGCATACTTTCTTATCTTGATTGCAGTGATGGTTTCATGGAAGTTCACATATGTTTAAAAAAATCAACAGTTTAAATATATATCCTGTCTATCATATGCCAATTACATACTGTGATTGAAATTCACTGTTGATGTGGCTAAAATTAGTTGCTGTAAATGGCTATACTTATGGTCTCTGTTGATATAACCTAAAAATAATATGAACATGTATAGCAATCTTTGCATGGTTTCTGTTTCCTTTGTCTTACAATCATCTTCTGAATGAATGGTTTTTTATTTACTTTAAAATAGAAATAACTCTCCTAATTTGTTTTACTTTTTTTTTAATTTTTAATGTTTATTTATTTTTGAGAGAGAGCACAAGCAGGAGAGGGCCAGAAAGAGGGAGACAGAGGAACCCAAGCAGGCTCTGTGCAAATGAGCACAGAGCCTGACGTGGGGCTTGAACTCATAAACCGTGAGATCATGACCTGACCCGAAATCAAGAGTGGGGCACTTGACTGAGCCACTCAGATGCCCCACTTATTTTAAAATTATTTTAAATAAGGTGAATGTTCTAGGGCTGCAGTATCCAATAGAATAGCCACTAGCCACGTTTGGCTATTTACATTTAAATCAATTAAAATTTTAAGAAAAGTTAAAAATTGGTCCTGAGTCACATGACTCACATTTTAAATCCATAATGAGAAGTTGTGGCTGGTGGCCACCACCTTGAACAGTGCAGCTATGCAACATTTCTATCATCTCAACAAGTTATATTGTACAGTAGGTGCACACAATCAAAAGCATAAGTAATATGGCTGCTAGAGCTCTGCTTTGAGACTGAATAGGTCTTGTGTAAGTCAGTTTATCCAAGCTACCCTATTTTTTTTCATTAGTCAATTAATAGAATTGATCGTTTGTAAGGTGCCTTTCTATGCCCCGCATCTAAGATTGATTCGATGAGGTAACTCTATGTTATTGGGAAAATATCTGTGGGTGGGACACCAACATGTGTCTCTCACTCCATATCATGTGAACACATACCACTTCTTTAATGTAGTTTCTATTTAACATCTGCAGGATTGATGGGTAAATAACTTCACTGTGCCTTCCTTGCCCATCTATCTAAACCAGTACCCATCTTCGAGGTAGAATATTTTGAAGAGCAGAGAGAAAGTGAGTGGGTAAATGACAATTGAGACAAATGCATGCTAAGAGTTAGTGAGGAATTGCATTATCTTCTTCCTCAAGTTTACTGTCTCTTTTTAGAATGATCTTTCTCCACTAGGCTCTCCTACCACTCACTTTCTTCCTTACCAACCTGACTTTCACCAAGGTGGTTCCATTCGGCTTCAGTACCCAGCTCAATTATCATCTCCTCCAGTTTATAAGAGGACTTTACTGATGCTCTAGACTAATTCAGGTTCACTCTATCACTCCTTTTTTTTTTTTAAACAATCATCACAGTTCTGGTTAAATAACGTATATTTAACTGTCTTACATATGTTATTAGGTTGAAGAGGGCAGTGACATTGTTTTTCTTGAAACTCTTTATCTCTTAAGTCTGGCCCAGTACCTGGTACATAGTGAATATGTAATATGCATGTAATATATTGGTGTTGACTACCTGAAAATCAGAACTTCTATTTCACCGGGTATGGTGAAACACTCCTAAAGAGAACCACTGGGGTTGAAAGTCATCATAATATGCTTCTACACATTTTTGAGATTTAACATAGCTCTGCTGACATTGAGTCATTCTATCTTCTAGGCTCTCATGACCCATTGTCAATACCTCTATCATAGCACTTACTGCCCTGTATTGTAAATTGTTTGGCTAATGTCCAGCAATGTGAGCTTCTCAAAGGTTACCAATCATATCATTTTTTTTTTGCAGTCCCTTAGTTATGATGTGTAAAGTACATTAGAATCTCAATAAATGTTAGTTCATAACATTCATGAAATATGATGTGACTTGCCATTTCGAGTTTGAAAAGAAAAGCTCAGGAGAATTCAAAAAAGATCTCTGTGGTATACTTGACTTCAGAGGCTAACCAAAGAGCTTGCTTTCAGAAGCAAACCAAAGCACAAAAGCTCAGTTTTTCACACAGTTTTAAAGGTTGGCCAAAGGTGCCACAGATAGGTCAATTTCAGAAATTTACACTATTAAATTAAGCATCCAAAAAGGAATTTATGTGCCCCAGGGAACATAAAAAGCCATGAGTTACACATGGATTCTTCATGAACCGTCATTTCTTTTCAAAAAGTTTTCAAGAGAAAGTTAAACTTTTGCCCTTGGTCCAACAGTATATTTTTTGATGTGTGGTAACCTCTTCAGCTTTATTTTGAAACACTCTAAGTCATGTTATTAAATTTTGAAACTTAATCATATGATTTTTTTCTTCATTCATCTAGAGGTGAAGGTGAACATCACAGTGCAAAGATCTTTTATTACATAAAATTATTTCAAAACATCTTGATGAACTAGATAAGCCTCAAGGGCTTGAATGATGGGGTAAAATCTGGATCGATAGTCTTGATATGTTTCAGGAACATTTCTTAATTACAAAATATATTTGACACACTTTTGTACTGTCTCACATTAGAACTGATGTCATAGTTTTAAGTGTATAAAGCTGATCTTCCAAATTATTTGTGAACTCTTTATTTTTAAAGTGTATTTATTTATTTATTTTGAGAGACAGAGAGCATGAGCAGAGGAGGAGCAGAGAGAAGGAGAAAGAGAATCCCAA
Source organism: Felis catus (assembly GCF_018350175.1). NCBI lineage: Eukaryota > Metazoa > Chordata > Mammalia > Carnivora > Felidae > Felis > Felis catus. Next base: position 60,459,932 of record NC_058379.1, on the reverse strand, counting down.
GCAGGCTCCGTACTATCAGCACAGAGCCTGATGCAGGGATCCAACTCATGAACCGCAAGATCACAAACTGAGCCTAAATCAAGAGTTGGATGTTTAACAGACTGAGCCACCCAGGTGCCTCTGTAAACTTTTTAAATGCCAGTTTCATGCCATTTCTTCTTTAATACTTCTTACAGTACCTAACACAGGCAGAGCATAGAGGAGGCATTTAGTGAATTATTTTTAAGCAGTATAGAGCACCTACCTTCCATCCATATCAGGATCCATTAGGACTGGACCTTCCGTGGAGCCTAAATTGTATCTTTGACTGTCTCAACCACGAGAGGTTGATATTCTAGAAAGATAAAATGTTTGGGGCACCCTGTATTTTGAGGCCCTTGGCAAATTTTGAACCAGGAGGAGATTCTGCATTTTTGGTCCACCAAACCAAATATTTGACTATCTCCTTTAATAATTCACTACATACATTGATATCACCAAGTTCAAAGGTTAGCCATCTATTGATCTACTCGTTAAATATTTTTGGAGTGCCTACCATGCGCCAGGCATTACAGAGGAACTGGGCATTCAAGGAAGAAATCTGTATCAGCAGCTAAAGGGAAGTGATAATTAGGAAACTGGGAAGGGGTAATAAGACAAATAAAATGATAATTCTAATTTCTTAGGGTTTTTGTGAGGACTATATGAGAGAATTATATAAAAATTACCACAGTGACTAGCGCATTATATGTATTTCACATCTGGTACCAACCATTACCAGGAACTAATTGGGCCAGGCTGGAAAATCATTTTTCGTTCTACATTTTTGTGACTCAGTATCACAGATTGGTATGTAGCTGGAGAGAGTTTTCCCCAGAGTTCAGCTTGCATTTTTATCTTTATTTTTACCTCTCTCGGGATAAAAATACCTTCTCTGCTCAGTTAAGCCCATTTGCTAGATTCTGAATCATTATGCAATCTCACATCCAACACTTATCCTTAAGGAAACAAATAGGATTCACATAAGCAATGTTTCCACTTAAAACCTTGTCTCCACTTAACCATTTTCAAAACCTGTGTGTGGAGGGAATAGTCTTGGGGGATCAGAGAAGATTGGAGAAGTGACTATAAGTAGGTGAGGTCAGTCCTGGGCAACTGCATGTCAAAAACCCTTAGGCACTGCTACCATCCAAAGCCACAAGGTTCTTGACGCATGCCAGCGAAGACTTGACTGTGTCTGCTAGTCTGGGAAGAGCATGCATTGCGTTCTGCTCTTCCCTTTGAGTGTAGGTCCTTAAAACAAAATTGAACCTTCTGATTAACCATACTTTAAACTGCCTACTCTGTAGGCATCCAGAGCTTTGTATGGCAGAGTAAAGAATAAGGAAGGGCAGCAGAGCATTTGAGCTTTGTCTCTGACATTACATTACCTGAGTTATCTTGAACAAGCCATTCATTTTGTATGAATCTCTGTTCCTTGAGGTGTCAGCAGGTGTCACCTTCCCTCCCCTTTCTACAGAGAAATGCTCTTAACCCCTAGTCTTAAGCCATGTAGTCATCTAGAAAAGGAACGTAGACCAGAATTCTCAGCCATTAAATATGCAGTTAGACTTATATAATACTAAATCTTATTTAAAACATAAGTCATTTCCCTAAAATATTAAGGGCACTGTATTTTTATTAGTAGCCTTTCTGTTTTATGCGCAAAGATGCTATAATCAGGCTGGCTTCAATTGGATAGGCATTGACCTATAAAGTATGATTTAAAAACAGACCTTGGCCAACACAATACTGAAGGACAACAAAATTGAAGGACTGACACTGTGAGACATCAAACATTTAAGACACCAAATTGGTGTGGAAATATTTGCAAAAGATGGGGCACCTGGGTGGCTCAGTCAGTAAAACATCCCGCCCTTGATGGGACATGATCTCACATTTCGTGAGTTTGAGCCCTGCATGGGGCTCCGCACTGATAGTGTGGAGTCTGCTTATGATCTTCTCCCTCTCCCTCTCTCTCTCTGCCTCTCTTGTGCATTCTTGCTCTCTCTCTCTCTCTCTCCTTCCCTCTCAAAATAAATAAACTTAAAAAAATATTTGCATAAGACATATCTAATAAAGTATAATATGTATTATCCAGTGTAAACATATATTGGATAACATACAAAAACTCTAAAAACTCAATAATAAGAAAACAAGCAACTCTATTAAAAAATAGGACAGACATTAGCAAACACTTTACCAAAGAAGATATATGATTGGCAAATAAACATATACACAGGTGGTCCACCTCATTCATCACCAGGAAAATGCAAATGAAATCAATAACGACATGCCACTACACACCTATCAGAATGGTCAAAGTCCAGAACACTGATGACACCAAATGCCAGCAAGGATGTGATGCAACAGGCACTATCATTGCTGACGGTTAGGAATGCAAAATGTTACAGCTACTTTGGAAGACAGTCTGGTGGCTTCTTACAGAACTAAGCATACTCTTACCATATGATCTAGCAATCATGCGCCTTAGTGTTTACCCCCAAAAGTTGGAAACTTATGTTCACATTAAACCTGCACACAGATGTTTATAGCAGCTTTAGTCATAATAGCCAAAACTTGGAGGTCACCAAGATGTCCTTCAGCAGGCAAATGGATAAGTAAAATGAGCTAGGATACCTTGAGACAAAGGAATATTATTCAGTGCTAAAAGGAAATGAGTTACCAGCCATGAAGAAGCATAGAGAAATTTCAGGTGCACATTTGCTAAGTAATACAAGACAATCTGAAAAGGCTACATATGGTGTGAATCCAGCTAAATGACATTCTGGAAAAGGCAAAATTATTGAGACAGTAAAAAGATCAATGTTTGACAGGAGTTGGCAGAGAGGGAGAAATGAATAAAGAGAGTGCAGAGGAATTTTAGGGCAATGAAACTACCCCATGTGATACTATAATGGTAGATACATGTTATTATATATTTATCCCAAACTATTGAATGTACAACACCAAGATGAACCCTAATGTAAACTATGGTCCTTGGGTGATAATGATGTGTCAATGCATCAACTGTAACAAATGTACCGCTCTGATGGGTGTTGTTGATAGTGGGAGAGGCTATGCATGTGTGGGGATAGGAAATATACGGGAGATCTCTGAATCTTTCTGCTCAGTATTACTGTGAACCTACAACTGCTCTAAAAAAAGAATTAAGTATATTTGAAACAAACAAACAGACAAAGAAAAACAGATCTTGGAGCATAGGTCCCATCAGCCCTGTCGTTGCTGTATAGCTTTTCTACAGGGCTTAGCCCTTCCTGCCAAGGATTTCATAATAAAATACTGTCAAGAAAGGTAACACATTAAGATTCAAATCAAGCATTCACTTTTATTATAATCTGCCCAAATGTGGATTACCTTGAGTCAATAGAAAGAACAAAGGAGGATAAGAGGCTCTGTTTATGAGAGGATGCCTGGGTTGGGCACTATAGTTGGAGTGGCCCTGTATTAGTCAGGGTTTTCCAGAAAAACAGAATTAATGAGATCGATTCATTTTAAGGAATTGGTTTACCTAACTGTGGAGGCCTGATGATACTAAAATCTGATGGAGGAGGCTATCCAGCTGAACACTCAAGAAAAGTTGCAGTTTAAGTCCAAAGGCAGTCTGCTTTAGAACCAGGAAGAGCCAATGTTGCAGACGAAGTCCAAAAGTATCCTCCTACAGAATTTCCTCTTGCTCAGGGTCGATCAGGCCTTCACCAGATTGGATGAGACCCACCCACAATTTGCTTTACTCAGAGTCCACAGATTTAAATATATATCTAATATAAAGTACCCTCAGAGAAACATCGAGAATAATATTTGTCCACACATCTAGGCACTGGCATCCAACTTGACGCATATAATTAACCATCACAGGCCCAAATAACAGGAAGCAATTGCAGAATTTGGTGAAGTCACCAATAATGGAATTGTCAAGAAATAGCATGGGCAATATACACTTTGTGGTTTTGTTAAATGCCAGGGATATTCATGGAAATAGGGTCTCTACAAGAACAGAGAAAGAAAATGAAATATTTTTTTCTAGCTAAATATTATGTGGAACGTATTTCTTGAGAGAGATGATACCAGTATCATCAGAAGTAAAGCATTTTTTCAATAGCTGAATATGAAACTTCAGCATGTATGGCTAGACATGGCTACTTCCTTCCTTTTCTTCCTATTCAATGTGTTCTTAGAAATGAATACATAGGGAGCTAGTAAGCAAATGAAAGGCTATAAGACAATAAATAAAATAGGTTAAACAACTTCTCCTTTTAACCTTTTGCATTTTTAAGTGTTACATATTTATCTGTACTTCTCCTAGACCTTTATACTGCTACTAATCTTTTTGCTCCCCAATAAAAAGGTGTACATGATGCTCTTTTGTTTACATTAGAGCAAATATCACTGATTCATACAATGTATTCCACAATCTCATCTACAGAAATGTACGGTGCCCCATGGCATGTAAGCTCCTGTGTGTCTCCTTCACTGACATACGTTCAGGCTCTGGAATAGCATCTGGAACACAGCAAATATACAACCTTCAGTGAAAATATAGAAATTTGAGTCTGGGGTCTAGTGAGATGTTTTCAGGCCACTTTGTGTAAAGATTTAGTCTCCAAATCTATCAATAAGTTTAGAAACAACTTTATGGAAAAATGAGAAGTTGTGCCTTTGAAAAAATTATCTCCAGCCAGTCCACTGCAGATGACACAGCATCAATTTATGAAAATAAAGGCTGAAATAGAGCTAATTCTCAAACCTTTCTCTTGGAGGTGAGAGAATAGCAGTCTAGAAAAGCTGAATAACTTTCGATAGGTTGGTTTGATGTAAAGATAACTTTACAAGTTCAGAGCGATTAACAATAGAAAGAGCTATCCTACTAATACGACTAAAACATTCTTAGAATAGCTTTTTCAAACCAGGTTCTGCATAACTTTATCCCACTCTAAGATTCCCAAAACAAAGCTCTGAGAACAAGAATTTAAAAATATGCTTAAAAAACCCTCTTCAATTTAAACCTGCTATACCTCTTGCCTTCCTTTTTTAAAGTAATGTCTACTAAACCACATGTACAATAATACACAATTTATTTAACCCTTTGATAGCTGACTTCCATTTTCTCAACTCTTAGATAGTTTACCCATAAAGAAAAAAAAAAGGATAATATCATTTGGCTTTGTTATGTAAGGGAATCAAATGAAATTGCAAGTGAAAGATTTTTAGAATTATGAAGCCTTTTGAAAATAATATAGTGTTTGGGGAAGGAAACACTATGAATCCAAAGAAAATATTATAAAATAGAGACCAGAGTCAGGATTTGGTTGGCCTTCCATATTACTAAAACATGGAACCCTGAAACACGAGGTAAAATTCTCAAAAAGATTCCATTTCTTTAGGTTATTTTGGAATTTTCTGCATTGATAGAGGATACAATCCCCATTTAAGGAAAATCCAGTCCAGTTTCACTCTAGGTAGCCAAGCTCCTTTTGCAGTCTGCATATTTCAGGGGACAAATGGAGAAACTGTTTGTTTGTTTTGCCCTGAGGAAGGCCATAACAATTTTCATGTATCAAATTCCTACAAGAATTTCAAGTTGTAAAAACGACTCATATGGGAATAAGGTTTTGAAATTACTTAATATGAAGGATGTTTGGCTAATAGAGTATTCAACTTTAAGAAGGCTTAGGGAGTTTTCAATGATTTCTACAAATACATAGAAGAGTGATTAGATTTATTCTGAATGCACCTGATGGTCGGAGAGCAGTCAGAAATAGGAACAATACCTGGACAATACAACAATTTGAGTGTAATGTAAGAGAGAAAATTTTAATAGATGGGGCTGCAGTTGGATGTCTCAGTATATTTAGTTGTCCATCCTTAGGAAGTTTAAAATAGACAAAATATGAATAGCATCAATATTGCAGCAGGTCAATCCCCAGGTGAGTACTTGAACCAAATAAGCTCCAGGCTTTCTTCTTAAATTGAGGTTTGATGAGTTCAAATGAGATTTTCCTACACTCCAGATGACTTTTGGGGCAAGACACCAACTCTGTGATTTGTATGTAAAGAATGGTTTTGTAGCCCCTCAAATTCCATCCCAACCAAAGTCCTAACATCCCCATTAGTTATAAAAACAAAAGCAAAAACAAAAACAAAAAAAAACTTGCCTGACTTGGGGCGCCTGGTTGGCTCAGTCAGTTGAGCATCCAACTTCAGATCAGGTCATGATCTTGAGGTTCCTGAGTTTGAGCATCAGGCTCCCTGATGTCAGCATAGAACCTCCTTCAGATCCTCTATCCCCCTCTTTCTCTGCCTCTCCACAGCTTGTGTTCTCTCTCAAAAATAAATAAACCTTAAACAAAATTGCCTGACTTATTTGTAGTATGTATAATCTATCCTTCTGATTTGATCAATATACCCAGAAGTGATCATTCATCACCTCCAAAGACACCTTCTTCCATTATTGGATTATTGCAGTTGTCAGACGTTGTTTTTCTTCCTTTGATGAATTTGGACAAGTGAGCCAACCTCCCTCAGCCTCAGTTTTCTCATCTATAAATGAGGTAGGTGTTTAGGTTATAGTTTCTGAGTGTCCAGTGTGGGTCTAGTCACCATCAAAGACGGGCCAACTATGTAAAGAAAACTGCCATAGGTCATTCAGACATCTGCTTAGGAATCCCTCTCAATGTCAGTGTGACATCTCATTAGGTAGGTTATGATCAAATATTGTTTTTAACCCAAAACCGCATTACCCAGTTTGATCATGCATCTTATTGACTAAACTTGGCTCTGAATAACTTTTAGCTATTTCCCCAAATCAGATCCCATCTGCAATAAACGAAGATTCACCACTATCAAGGTCTTTAAAAAAGTGCTACAGGCTTTGAAGAAAGTTCCAAAACAAGAGTTCAAACAGCCTCTGAGCTATAGCAGCATCATTAAAGTAATTGCATAATTGCTCAAGGGACAATATCATTTGAAGGTGTAAGTTTGGATTTGATAAAAAAAACAGTGACATAGCATATTTCATTCACAAAAATAGTAAGTAACAATATCAAGCAGAATGTAAGAAAGATGGAACATAATAAGCCTTACAAGTGTCCACAGAGGGAGGGTGATTACTATATACTGAATAGTCAAAGAAGGTTAAGTTGAAAAGATAAAATCTGTTCTACTTAGAAGAGTAGGCAGATTATTAGCATCTATTAGTATCTGTATAAAAATATATGTTTTACTTTATCAGAAGGAATTAATTGGTAATACTAGCCAGCTTTCACTCAGAAAGGAGTTGAAATATGAGAGACTAGAAGAAAAGACAATTAATCTTTGCCTTGGCAGGGGTCTGCAAGGGCCAACATCAGGAATCACAGTGACAGTGGAAGTGGGTAGAAGGGATGTTGCTCACTCTCTCCACCTCCCTGGAAACATGTTCAGTTCTTTTGCCTACGAAGGCCAGCATTTTCCTAGAGTAAAATCTCACCTACCACTAACCACCACTTCCACAGATGCCCATAAACATCAATAAGAAACCAAAGCAGGGTCTACCTTGTTTGTCTGCCATAAATAATTATTTGATTCTTAAGCCTTATTTATCTACCCAAAGTTACAGCTTTTGTTTTTTTTCCCCCCTAGAAAGATGCTACAGAAAGGATTCTCAATTCTGCCTTTAAAACCAGAATGGCTATAAAGTAACAAGATGTGACAAATAGAAGAATGACTGATATGTGACAAGATTATCAGGACATTAAAAAATATAGAGGGGCGCCTGGGTGGCGCAGTCGGTTAAGCGTCCGACTTCAGCCAGGTCACGATCTCGTGGTCCGTGGGTTCGAGCCCCGAGTCCGGCTCTGGGCTGATGGCTCAGAGCCTGGAGCCTGTTTCCGATTCTGTGCCTCCCTCTCTCTCTGCCCCTCCCCCGTTCATGCTCTGTCTCTCTCTATCCCAAAAATAAATAAAAAACGTTGAAAAAAAATTTAAAAAAAATATAGAAATGGGGGGTGGTGCCAAGGGTGGCTCAGTTGGTTAAGTGTCTGACTCTTGATTTCTGTTCAGGTTGTGGTCTCACGGTTCATGAGTTCCAGCCCTGCATCAGGCTCTTTGCTGACACCATGGAACCTGCTTGGGATTCTCTTTCTCCCTCCCTTTGCCCCTCCCCTGCTCATGCTCTCTCTCTCTCAAAATAAGTAAATGAAACTTAAAAAAATACATAGAAATGGGTTCACAAAAGGAGACCGGAGATGATGAAAATGATCTTTCCTCACTTAGAAGTGTCTCTCAAGTGAAATCTACTTGCTCTTTCTATGTTTCAAAGAGAGCAGGGATGGGGAATGTCAGTAAACCCGCGTGTCACATGCATGCAAATCTCTAAGTGTTCTAAAGGTCATTTGCAACCCACATGGCTTGGCATTTGCCTTCCAGAACACTAAAAGGAATAATTTAATTAACTCTTCCAAAGAAACATAATCAGACTTAATTGGAATTTATGCCGATCAAAATATTTGAGTCTGGGACCTGGATAACTGGAAAAGAAATGATACAAAAAATATTTGATAGCTGGTGTCACTAAATTAAGGTTGAGAAGCACTTGAAAAAGAAATCAGAATTTAACGTACAAGAGTTTGCACTTGATAAGAATTCAGTGTACCGCTTTGGTAATTTTTTTCTTAGCCCCCTTTCCCAAATTCTTAATCTCTAGAAAATGTATCAAAATGAGTCAATAGCAAAGCTTGCCTCTGAAACAGGAGACTTGACAACAAATACCACCCAACTGTCATTATTTAAGCTTATGAGCAATTGAATCTCATTATTTCAGCCAAATTATGTTTTACTGCAGTGAGAAGCCAAAAAAAAATATTTTAAACTGTTTTTTTTCTACACTTCAGATTTCAGTGATATGGACAAACATTGAGCTTTCAAGAAGGCAGGAATGTCCTTTTTAGCCAAGAGGAATCATCCCAGGAATGGTAACCAGATGTCTTTTTGACCTAAAACATGGGGGGGAAATAGCATTTTAGCCAGATTTTTATCAACCAATTTTAGAGTAGAAAAATGAACAATAGGTATTTCTAAAAGTTACGTTATTTCCAAGGGATGTTATAGCTTTTAGAAAATGTATCTTGGTAAATGACTAAGAAGTATCATTAATAATAATAAAACCACTATAAATCAAGTGAGGTAATATGCTAAGTTATTTGCATCAATTATCTTGTTTAAATTATCATGTTAAAAATACTGTGAGGTGTTTCCACAGATAAGAAAACTGAGTCTCAAAAAGGTAAATAATGTACTGAGGTTACCCAGCTAGTGAAGAGTTACACTGCCTTTATAATAAGTTGCAATACATTTCACACTTGCTTGGGGTAAAAAGATGAATGGGTTATTTCATGAATGTGAGCAGTCCAATGGCAGCTACACCCTCAGTATGGCAAAGATGTCATTGGGATTCAGTCTGTTTTCTCTATCCCTTGATCATTTTTCCTCTCTGTGTTCTTCATTCTCAGACAATATTCCTACATGATAGCAAAGAAAGTCACTAGCATACTAGGCTATATCTGTGGAGTTAGGCATTACATACTCTCAGAGATGCAAAGAAACAAAAGTATGTTGCATGTATAGCTGCTCTGGTTTTGTTCTGGAGTTTCCATTAATGCTAAAGGTGGCGCCTCTTCCCACCACCTATTAAACATAATACAGTCTTTAGTCAATGACATTACAATAGTGTTGTATGGTGACAGATGGTGGCTACACTTGTGGTGAGCATAGCATAATGTATAGAGATGTTGAATCACTATGTTGTACACCTGAAACTAATGTTAACATTGTGTGTCAACTATATTCAATTAACAAAACAAAACACAGTCTCTGCCACTTTACACTAGACTATTTTAGAGCATTTCAAGATGTTTCAGAAAACACGCAATCACATTTGAGATTCAAACAATTCTCTCCGCTCAGAAATTGGCCCATCTATTTTCTCTTACCCTAAATGGTGACTGGTTATAGGGAAAGCTCATGAACCCTTATGGAGAGTGGTGGCTGGTTTACATGCTATCTTCATTGGTCTTGGCATGTTCCTTGTCTGCTTGACCAAGGCTGTTGGCTCTCAATTCCCAAGACTGTTGGCTGTCTCACTCACCATAGTTTACTCCACATTATACAGAGTCTGGGGGTATAAACACGTGCAGTCTTGGGTCAACTCCCTTTTGCCAGAGATGTTCTTCCATTGTGCTACTTCCTATTCCATCTTGTTCCAGTGTTGGTTCGAAGCACTGTGTGAATCAGTCTCTTCCACCAATCTGAAATAGGAGGCAGGATACAAGTCCTCCCTGTTTTGGATTTTCCTCTCAAACTTCATATTTTTATCTTATAATTTTAATTTTATTTTTATGATGTTCATTTTAAGAGATAGAGCGGGAGGGCCAGAGAGAAGGACAGAGAGAATCCCAAGCAGGCTCTACACCATCAGTGTGGAGCCTGACATGGGGCTCTAACTAGCCAACTCGCAAAGTGTGAGATAATGACCTGAGAGGAAATGAAGAGTCAGATGCTGAACTGGCTGAGCCACCCAGGCGTCCCTCTCCTTTCTTTCTCAGATGAATTTCTTATATGTCATACCCTCTCCTTTCCAGTGGAACAGAATGTGTAATGCAGCAAAGAAAGTAACCACATTAGGAAGAAAGGAACATCAACAACACTGTAGTGAAGAAGATTCCTCTCTTTTGACGGCTTTTAGTAAAGTCATGAGCATGACTCATGGTGATACCATGTAGGTTCTATGTCCATTTTAAACCCATCATTATGGAAAGGAAATGGAACACCTTAATTGGCCAAGCCTGAGTTAAATGTTAATGTTAAAGAGGTAGTAGAAATGAGATACAGAGTGAGTTAGCTTCATCCAAACTGGATAGAATATCAGGGAAGAGAGTTTAGAAAGAAGGAAGAGATTTATAATAAGCTATGCACAGTTATGCTTAGTGTGCATTATGGATACAGTGGAATGACTAGTTTTACAATTAATTTACATTAATTTCCTTCTACATACTTGGAAAACCCAAGGTATAGAAACATATAAAACAAGATACCCTTATCTACCTCCCTCCCTTCCTCCCTCTCTCTCTCTCTCTTTCATCTATCTACACTTTTATTTATCCCAGAAACTTGGCCTTTATTATCCTAAGGAAATAAAATCCTCAGCCTTAAAAGAAAGTTAAAAAAAAAAAAAAAGATAATCCAGTACTTCTGAGTATCCAAGGTCTTGGGTTCCAATAATAGATTTCACTTTATGAGATGTTTTGTTTTGTTTTTTTTTCCAACTTATACATTAACTTTTCAGTCTAATTCCCAAGTAAATTATCCCCTCCACATCATATACCCTCCAATATATATGCATATATAAGAGGCCATTCTTCTGTGTTCGAAGCCTCATAATCAAGAAATGAGTTAAAACATCTATCCTAACCAGGTTCCTGGGTGGCTCAGTCTGTTAAGCTTTCCACTTCAGCTCAGGTGATGATCTAACAGTTCGGCTGGTGGGTTCAAGTCTCATATCGGGCTATGCACTGACAGCGTAAAACCTGTTTCACATCTGTGTCTCCCTCTCTCTCTGCCCCTCTCATGTGCACTCTCTCTCTTAAAACTAAATAAACATTAAAAAAACAAAAAAATCTACCCTAGTGACATTCTACCTTGAATTTTGGCAACAACTTCAAATCATGTTTTTTGTTTTTTGTTTGTTTGTTTTTTTTTGCTTTATTTTTGTACTTAAACTCTATTCTGTGGTACCTCATGAACACAAATGACTTTTACGCAATTTTATGCTCTCTATTGAGAGCATAGTCACTCTATTGTCCTGAAGATGGAAGCCAAAGTCCTGGGTCGAAGATGTAAGATTTTCACCACTTGAACCTAACATACATTTTGTATGGATTAAAAAAAAATGCAAAAGCCTAACAGCTCCATACATCAATAGTTCTAAAAATGTAGGAAGCCTAACATTTGTAGATTTTGCTAAAAATTGAGAATTCTAGGCTTTACCAGATCCAGATACTGATTCAAGAGGTTTGGCATATGGCCATCAAATCTATATTCTAAGTAAACATTTTTGTTAGTCAAGATAGGTTAGTTTCCATTGCAGTAACAGGCAAACCTCCAAAGTTGATATTCTACTTGACAAAACATACAAATAGGTCAGTTAGATACTCCTCTCTAGGACCAACGCAGAAATGTTACCATTCACTTCACCTGAGGAAAAGAGAATGTGTTGAACTGCTTACTAGCCCTTAAAACTTCCACCCAGAAATGTTTTTATTTTATTAGATGAAACAAGTTTTGTGGCAATATCTAAACTCAAAGTGATAAGGAACTATTTGGTGAACAGTATTTATGTAGCTATTCTGAGGACTTCATTTGAAGACACAGGTACCCTATTATTTATTCTGAAATAGCTTGTTCATTAAGTTTCAAAACCTGCCTTCAGTTTTCCTCAGTGCATTTGAATACCCATTGCTCATGCTGAATTTTTCTTCTGTTTCTAGGTGCACAAGAACTTCCAACTATACGTTTATCTTCTGCAACTAAGAAGTCAAAAGACATTTCATGCTCAATAATTTATTTGCTTTTATTGTATTTTTAATGCTCAACTTGTCAAAAATCATTAATATATCTATACCATAAAATATAATCTTATTTTTAAGAAAAAAAATCTTTCAGCAATCAATTCAGGGCAAAAGAGATATCAAGAAAAGTAGTCTTATCTGCTCAGTGGACTCCAACTATTAATAGATTATTTTCCAAAAATTTCTTTATAAATCAGTTGTTTGAAAATCTTTTAGATTTCTCCAGTGGGACAATATTATAGCGATTGAGATTTCTGGGAGAGTATTCCAATGCCTATTTAACTCCTTAGGCTATATGTTCAAAATGAAACACTGTGAAGTAAATTTGTATACTATAAAACGAAACACCTTTACAATGCTACTAATTCAATAAAACAAACAAAAAAAGTGCTAAAATGCAAAGAATATATTGTCTATATTTTAAGCTAATACTGAGACAAGCTTTTTTAATTAGGGGAGAATGAAAAGGTAGGTAGAGATTTTACAGATGTTTTGAAGGGAATTAGGAATATTTTCAAGGATTTATATGTTATTGGCAGTGGTTCTTGATTATTCCTAATTGCCACTTCAAATTATATGATGTTCTTGCCTTAAAACAGGTATGTCACTAACCACTAAAATTTCAAACAATGATTATCCCACTGTTTGAATCATGATTGCAATAATGAAGGTGAGAATAAAAAAGTTAATGAGGAAGGAAATAGAGAAAATACACCATACTAACTGGGAAAGAGTTTTAACAGATAAAGGAGAAAACAATAAAATGCAAGTGGATGTGTTATGTTGTGAAACATTATGTGAGGGGGGAATACCTGAGCTGGTACTGGTAAACTAAAGAGGAGAAAAGGAGCAGGATCCATTTGAGAGAAGAATAAAGTTAGTTGTGGTATAGAAACATTGGAGTCAGACACCTTAGAGCAGGAGACAAGGGAAGAGTAGAATTACTCTCTTGATGTTTAAAGTAATGAGTCTGAGTGGGACTTGAGCTTGTACAATGACGTACTGAGTGAGAAGCAGACAGAGGAATGAGATAAGAAGGGGCATAAAAGAGCTTTTCTTTAGTATTGAACAATGATACCAGGTATGTGTCATCTATTCAGCCTCTTGAAGTTGAGGCAGGCGTTCCCACAGCCCCACACCCTGTTAATGAGCCTAGCACAGAATCTATACCTGCTTTTCATTTGTCCATCCTTGAGGTCTGACAGCCTTCTGCGTGGTTAAGTTAGCTTTATGCTTCCACCTCCCCAGCCCTCCTATTTTACCTGAATCCCATTTCTGGGTGCAATCCTGGGAATTTTTCCGAGGAGATCATAAATTAGATTGGAACTAGGACTATTAACAAACACAAAACCAGGGAAAAACTGGATTTGCAACAATCCCTGGGGGCTGTGACTTTATTCAAATGAATCAAGTGTGTATTGAGTGCTGACTTCTGGATCAGATGCTATGCTATGAAATTTCACATTTATAATTTCTATTTAACATTTAATCAGTTTTTGGCGATTATATTCTCAGCAACCATATACAGGTGCTAGAGGGCTAACTGGCATAGATTCAGGTTCAAGTTAGAGAAGGCAGAAACCAGAGCAAGATCATGACAGCTGGGGACCACTGGAGAGGTAAGCCTGAGGGCAAACTCTGAGATCTGAAAGTGTACCTTTTGAGTCCCTGTCTTTTCCCACTCCTCCTACCTTGGATACCCCTCAAGGAACCATTGCATATCAAAACCAACTATTAGAACCTTCATCACATTGACATGTGAGTGAAACCCCCTTTAGGTACCAGCAGTCTAAGAACACCAAGCAATTTCTTTTGAATGAAAGCCTTGGGATAAATAAATCCACTCATTTACGTATTATTCAGTCATGTAATGAACACCTTCTACATGCCAAACACTAAAAAGCTAGTCTTTCTTTTTTATTTGCCAATAGAAGCTATGAATGGCACACTGCAATTCCAGATACTAGGTAAAAAACATAAGTTTGAAGGATGAAGATATCAAGGCCTCAGTCTCCTCTGAAATCAGATCATAATGCTCTATGTCATCAGTTTCCCTTTATCTTGATTACATGTCCAGGAACACTGACATTCTAACAACAAAATGGACAACTCCAGTGGACCAAAATAAGTTGACTATACCCGAAATGATGGAAGAAACGGCGCAAACATTAACCCTGAAGGGAGAAGGTAAGTACAGATACACACAAAAGCTTGAGGAGTCAGGGAAGCCACTTAGTCATGCAAATGCAGAAAGAACACATCCACATGGGTTAGAAGGAGTAAATCTAAGCTTCAAAACTATAAGAGATTGCCAGTAGGAAAACACACGATGGAATGCAGTGTGATGCAATGGTAAAAAATTCAAAACATTAGTTGTATTTTTTTAAAAAAGTATTATCTATCTATCTGGGAGACAATCACATAACACTTTAAACAGCACAATTTCCCAAGATACCCCAGTCCTTTCCTGGAGCATGGAGGTGTGTGTCTATTCTCCTCTGTGATAGGGCAGTGGGTTATAAGAGCCTCAAAAGTCCAGGTGTTGCTATACGGCAGCTCAAGGTCAGGATGGGAAGGGCGTCTGTCAGGTCTTCTCTGCCTAGAAATATCTCGCATCTTCTTCTGTCACTAAATTGTACCCCAAGCCATTCATTCTTTTCCTATTATCAGGACCCAGTGCTGTCACTTCTTTTGGAGACACACATATTTCCAGGAAGAGCAGGAAACTTCTAGAAGTCAGTTCAGTGTGCCTGGGTGGCTCAGTCGGTTAAGCGTCCAGCTTCAGTTCAGGTCACCATCTCACAGTTCATGAGTTCGAGGCCCCCGTTGGGCTCTGTGCTGACAGCTCAGAGCCTGGAGCCTGCTTCAGATTCTGTCTCTGTCTCTCTCTCTCTCTCTCTGTCTCTCTCTCTCCCCCTCCCCTGCTCACGCTCTCTCTCTCTCTGTCTCTGTCTCTCTCTCAAGAATAAATAAACATTAGAAAAAGTTTTGAAGTCAGTTCAAGGTTGTGAATTACATTATCAGAGAGCATCCTCCCACCTGCCAAGCTCACAACTTTACTGTAAGCAAGGGAACCAGGGAAAACCAGGCTTGACAGAAGCTCTTCTGTGAGGTCACTGTGCTCCCACTGGAGTTTGTGTGTGGGTTAGGCTAATATCTGAAGATAGCAGATAGATCACTAGTTCAGCAGTTCTCAAAGTGTGGCCCCCAGAGCAATGGCATCAGTATTGCTTCAGAATTTGGTAGAAATGCAAATTCTCAATCCCTGTCTCATGAATGCTGAATGAGGGACCCTGGGATTGGAGCCCAACAATATGCGTTTCCACAAGCCCTCTAGGTGTTTCTAATTCATGTTCAGGTTTAAGAAACGCTGACCCCTCTGGCAGCTCCACTGGGGATCTACTCTATATTGTGGATTCAGGTAATCACTGAAGAGTGAACGAGTTTCTGATGCTTTCCTGAAATCAGATTTTGATGTCATGGAGAAAGGGCTTGAATAAAAGCTTGCAGAGCCAGGAGATGGCAGTGGCAGCTGGTGGGGTGTAATGAGACAAAGGGCAAATGTGGATGGTGTGAAAGGAAGTTCAGGAACAAAAGAGCAGAAAAGGATGAGAGACTGCAGGAAGACACAAGCATTACCATTTTTTCTAGCTTAGTTCTAGCTTAACTTCAGTCTTTTCCATGATCGAACTTTACACTGGTGACTACTGGGTCACAGACCTGGATTAGGGCTGCACTGGGGACCATTTTACCCAGGGTTTTTATTTTTCTGTCTGTAAAGGCAGTAGCAGCAGGTTAAGCTGCCTCCCCGTTTGTGAGCTTTCTTCCACCCCAACTTGTGTTTTCCTTTCTTTTTGTAATGAATTCTGATGTACTTACATCTTTCCAGGGATTAGGCCTGACAGCAAGAGCCCACAATAAAGTGAGCACGAGGTCACACAACAATATATGGGGAAGAATGAACTACAATTAAGCCAGCATAATTGCATACAAGCAACACCCTCCAAAGTACCGAACAATAAATCTTTGGCTCCAAGTAATGAGGGATCGGGAGATGAGAACATTGGAACAGCTCACTCGAGCAGTCTTAAAACTCACACTGGAAGTAAAACACATAAGAAATTACCATGGATTCCCAAGCCTGAGAAATCAGGCTGACCCCCAAGATGTAAGACCTGGAGTTTCTAAGGTACATCATTTTTGCCAAGCACTTAATTTCCTCCTAGCTTCTTGTTGGATAACAACAGACTTGCATCTTAAATTTTTTAAATGTTTTATTTATTTTTAATATATATATATAGAGAGAGAAAGTGGCAGCAATGGAGGAGCAGAAAGAGACACAGAATCCAAAGCAGGCTTTAGGCTCTGAGCTGTCAGCACAGAGCCCAATGAGGGGCTTGAACTCACAAACTGTGAAATCATGACCTGAGCCAAAGTCAGACGCTCAACGGACTGAGCCACCAGGCGCCCCCAAACTTGCATCTTTATTACTGGAGCCAGCGTTCAATTACCAGGATAATGGAGAAGAGCCTTATCAAGAACGGCCCAAACATAAACCTAATCAGCGCAATATTCAATTTAAGTCACAGTTCATTCTGTGCATTAGTAATTTCATCCCAACAACAAACTGAGTCATATACTTTGCTTCAAATGATTTTTAAAAGTCTCCAGTCCCTCCAGAGTAGAAACAGTTTTCTGTTTAAGTATCTTTTTCTTACTGAAAGTCATCTAGAAAACCGACCTACTCCCAGAAAGGAGATGCAACCGTGAGGGGCTTGGAGGTCCATGATGAAATGAAGACAGTTATCACTTTTCATCTCTTCCTGGTGGAGGAGCAAAGAAGCCATCAGGTTACAAATATGGAAAAAGAACAGAGAGGGGGAGGGAAAAGGGAGCTTCCTTTTCCTTCAGAAATTAGTTGTCTATTTAGGACTCTAGAGCACAGTATGAAGCATCTCTGGCTTAGTTTATTTGTTCCTATATTACTTGTATCATAAAAACCTTCATAATTAGGACATTAGTGAACTAACAACTCAATCACTAAGATAATATGAGTTTTTAGTAGGCTCCTAAATGTGGCCTAGTCATTATCCAAATGGGTCACAGTTCTTCCCTTTCCCAAAGAATGTATATTCTATTGTAGGGGCGGGTTGGGTCAAGACTAAGAAACCTGACAAATCACAGACTAGTTAAGTGCCTACACTTTTTGCTATGAGCTATGGATTATAGAATAAAAGGGAGACATATAGAGAAACTACCACAGAACAGAGAAGCTGAAAATACTAAAATTGAGCTTGACTTGAAGTTAAACTCCTTTACTCTCTCCTCTTCCTGGTACTTTCCATGCAAACTTGGAACAGTAGGCTTCAAGTTTTAAGGCAAGTTCAAGGCCTGCTGGAACATTAATCTCACCAGGGGCTTTTTATTTTATTTTATTTTATTATTTTTTAAACATATTAGCTTTTTGTAGGATACACAAGAAATCATCTAACATTTAGTTCTTATCAAGAAACTGGGTAGAAAAAGTCACCAGACTAGTTGCAATCTTAAGAAACTGTGGCTTTTGAAAAATATCCTAAGTGAAGAAAAAGAAGAGACCGAGAGAAAAGCACAAAGAAACAGAGACAGAGATACAGAGAGAAAGGTTATAAATCAAAGAAGAAGAGAGGAGAAAAATAAGTTGAGAAGAAAAATTCAGGATATTTGAAATATTTCATTTTGCGTAAATGAGTTCTTATGTTTTAGAAGCATATTCTGTGTGCTTGTGTGTGTGTGTGTGTGTGTGTTTATGAGTGTGTATTGCCAGTTGTCTAGTTGATCTCTCACCTTATGTATGATTGGATTTATAACTGTTATTGGCCAGTTGTATTTGAAAACTGGTCTCACGTGTGAAAACCTTTTCTACTCACTATAACAGGAAGAGAAGAGTCATATGTCTTTTGGCTTCATTATGGTGACAAAGACAGTTCTGGACGCCTTGCCCATGCTTGGTACCTGCTAACCTATTGACTCGAATACATGCGGTCTATATACACGGGCTCTCCTTTGCTTATACAACCCAAAGTGAGTTGACTTTGAGGCCAGAAGCCATAGACTTGAAAGGTAAAGTCAGAGACAAATGAGGCTGAAGCTGTAAGGACAAAGGAAATTAGGGGACCCTTGCTTACCTCAGATACAAGCAGGTATGTGTTAGAAATGTTTGTGCTTACTAATTAAATACATTTCATTTCCTCTTACATCTTTTTTGCTTAACTAAGGAGAAAATGTGCATTATTTATAGGAACTAAACATAATGAAAACACAAAGAAAAGGAACCATTTTGATTCAAATCTTGGCAAATATCCAACTTGCAATAACTTGAAGATTTAATATTATTACGTGCACACACACACAAAAATAAAGCCTAATGCTCATCCAAGCATATTTCAATCAAAACTCTCTCTGGGAACCTTCCTACTGACAATACAATTTCGTGCAAAATAAACAATAAGATGCAAAAACTACAGTAAGCAGTTTAGGAAATTACATATCAAATATCTTCTTAAGAGCCTGGGGGTCTTACTGAGCAGAAATTTTGCCTAACAAGTCTCATTGCATATGCAGATTTAAATAATTCACTTGTTTAAGAAATCTCCTATTCTCTATTTACTCAAGCACTTCAGCGATGGGTTGTCGCCAGCAGTCATGCCAAGAGTCAAAGGGAAAAAAAAGGTTATTTTTCTAGTTTTGAAGGAAGCGATATGAAAATAAGTAGCAAAGCTAGGATTCTGCATTAAAGTCAGGTAACAATAGTATATTCAGTCAAAATCTGTTCTCCATAAGTCTGATTTCAGAAACCTGTATCATTCATATAGGTATATATACACTTACACTAAAAAATGGTGTGGGTATGATTAGCTATGTAGCCCACTGGTCTCCTATCTCTCCTAATATATAGGTGAGGATCCCAGAGAGAGATGTTGTCCAGGGTCACAAGACCAGTGAATATAAGCACTGGAATGAGACAATAGAACTTCCAAAGGTTGGTTCCTCTTTTCACTACTCAAAGATACCTCACAAAGCATCCTGCATATATGAATAATTCTACATAAAATCTTAAGTGTGTGTGTGTATATGTATGTATGTATTTTCATAGACTTCCAAGCTATTTAGACTTTGATTAAACTGAATACATCTTTAGTTCTCTCATGCACTCACAGAATTTCTCTGATGATTTAGCCAATAATAGAATAATAAAATAAAAAGACAACAACAATAAAGCAACCAGGTCTGTTCCAAAGGAGGAAATTAACAAAATCAATGTCTACAATACACAATGTACCGAGGTAGCTCTTCAAAAGTTTTTGGTCTGAAAGTCCAGATAAAAATGGTTTGATTACTAAAATTCTTAAACTTTCAAAACATGGATTTTTATTTCAGGCTAATTTTTTAAATGTCTGTTTGTTTTTGAGAGAGGAGAGACAGAGCACATGAGCAGGGGAGGGACAGAGATGGAGGGAGACAGAGAATCTGAAGCAGGCTCTGCGCTGACAAAAGAGAGCCCAATGTGGGGCTTGAACCCACCAACAGGAGATCATGACCTGAGCTGAAGTCATATGCTTAAATGACTGAGCCACCCAGGTGCCCTTTTAAGTCTAATTTTTAAAAGAATTTTTCAAGTAAACATGTATTGGAGGGAATATAAAAACACTGCTTTCACCACCTCTTTTTCAGATAAAAGTGGCCCACAGAGTCTAAAGCAATCGTTGATAATGAAAGTACACAATACATGTGGGCTTAGTTGGGTGTTTTATTCTAATTTCCAGACCCTATTTCACCCTTTCAGTTTTTCTCTGTGAAACTCTCACAGGCATTTGACATTGACTTTCTCTGAAAACAAAAACAAAAACAAAAACAAAAACAAAAACAAAAAAACAAAAACACTGTGCCTAGGACAGTGGGAAATCCAAAGTGGAAGGCATTGTCCTGCCTCTGGTGGAGTTCACATACTTGCTGGGAAAAGATGACCTTTTTAAATTGAAATGTTATTATCCAGTTCAAGGCCGTATCTCACTGAAGGGATTTGGAACAGGTCTCCGCAAAAAACGTGCCACTTTGTTATGTGGACTATTTTGAACTGAAAACAATTGAGTCTCTGCAGGCTCAAGGGAGACTTCTGCCCCTCCCTTAACTACCTAAAGAATCTAAACTGGGGGTCTTTCCCAGAATAAGAGCTATTATCAGAGATAAATTTTATCTCTGAGTGACCCATCGATATGGCAGGGCAAACATCTAATTATCAAACATTTGTTCTTTTTATTGCCCTGTGAATTGGTCTGTATTGAATTGCCTTCCTCCCCTTTAAAGCCCTAGGCCACTATTCTACTCCTTAGCTCAGCCTCAACTGAACCCACTTGTCTTTGGGACTCACATTTTCTTATGGGGCTCCTGTATATATGTGATTAAATTTGTTTTTCTCCTGTTAATACGTCTTATGTCAATTTAATTAATTGAATAGCCAAAAGAACCTAGAAGGGTAGAGAAAACATTTTTCCTCTCCTATACCAGTGAGATGATGCTATTTTACACAAGGCAAAGAAACATGACATTTGAGCAGCTTTTCCTCAGTTACTGAAAAAAAAGCTTTTTTTTTTTTTTTCATATTATAGATGACTCATGGACCTTTATTGCTTAGCCCTATAATTTTAAAGATCCATAATATAATTACTAACTAGGAGTATAATCTTTCCTCTCTGGTAGTTAATGTTGGAGGAGTATTGGAAAGGTGGACATGTCTGGTATTCAGCCCTTCAGGAAATGTCTAAGAGCTGGATCAAAGGATCAGTTGGAGCCTGCCTCTTGTATGCCTCAATTTCACAGAATACCTCTTCGAATTTTATAGTCTTTTCCTATCTCTCATTGCACTTAGTATAGAATTGCAAATTCCTATTGATTGATTAAACCAATTTAGACTGGTTCACTTGCAGATGGCCCAAAGGGAAAAACACAAAAACAAACAAAACAGAAAAAAAAGTCTAAGTCCTTTCACTTCCCAAGCCTTTGGGCTCTTTGTACTACAGAGAACAATGCTCTTCTCAGTTATTCCGTTTCTTTTTTCAAGAGTCCATATAGGTTGTTATTGTTTTTAACCCCACACGACAGGAGAATATAAAACAGGCAGTTGTTCTAGTAATTTTCAGTTTCAGACTGAGATCTTGATGCCTTTTTCCATGAGTTATTAATCACAGGATAATGGGGCAAAATCTCAAACACACACTACCTTCTGATGAATATAACTAATTTCAGTTTCAAGAAAAGACACAGCCAACTCTCATTTCTTTAGAACCTCATGAACTGTGCACACACCCAATACAACTGGGACTTGGAAAAGGACCCAGAGGGGATTTGGGAGGACAAGAACTGAAACTAATGTGTGACTTACACATGCACATATTCTGATTGACTCTGTTCAACAGGAAAAGGCAACTTCATTTAAAATTCATGTCATGCAGAAAAGGAAAATATCCGTTTTGGGTAAAAAACTGTGACCATGTTTTTACCCATGGTAATATTAATTTCTCAATTTCCAAGCAATCAGAAACATAGAAAATGTGTCTAAGTTGGCCACATGGTTCATTGAGTCGTGGACTATGACTCTGTCATACCCATGTTTCGGAAAATGATTGTTATTCTTGGCATCAGATTCAATGTTTGGAGGACTGTTATTATGGAGCTGTTCCTTGATGATCCATTTTACTATTATTATCTGCAAATACCTTATACAAAGTAATTATACACTCACTATTTACTTTATATCATCTCTTGGGATTATGAGATTCATCCCTCTATTTCCTAATGATCAAAGAGATTTTCTCCATATATTTTATTAATTTTCTAAATTCATAATAACTGAGAGGAGGATTTTATTTTTCAAGTGATATATTTCATTATAACATGGACATGCTCTAATTTCAACTAGTCAGTCTTTATGATTTAATAGAATTTTAAATGTCTATTCTTAAGTCTTTGATGAATGGTTTTTATTATTTATTTGTTTAAAAATTGTTTTCAATGTTTTATTTATTCTTGAGAGAGAGACAGAAAGCATGAACAGGGGAGGAACAGAGCAAGAGAGGGAGACACAGAATCTAAAGCGGGCTCCAGGCTCTGAGCTGTTAGCACAGAGCCAGATGTGGGGCTGGAACTCACAGACCATGAGATCATGACCTGAGCCGAGTTCAGATGCCCAACCGACCGAGCCGCCCAGGCGTCCCTATGAATGGTTTTTAAAGTGTGTTTCTAGATCCTTTTCCAGGGTCAAGGCTAAAAAGAGGAAGGAAGGGGGAATAAGTCCCTTCCTCCTAATCAGGGTACTCCTACTTTCACTTTCACACATTGGGCTACATATTTGAAAATGAAAGTTATATAACCACCAGTCAAGACTACAGAATTTTAGCTCCTTCATTAAGTAATATATTTATTATATATTTAGGTCATTTACATGTAAGGAAAGAATGTAAAATAATTATCCCTTCATCTCTGAGTCTCTCCCTTTCTAAATCATACCCTAAAGAGTGCCCTGTTTCTGCTCTCAACAGCTTGTTTACATGCCTGTTTGTCCTACTGCAATCATTTATTTCCTATCCTCCACATGACAACATGACTTTGTTGAGGGCATAGATTTTTCACACTCTTCTTTGTATACAGAATATCCAGCACTAAAGAAGAGCATAATAGATGTGTAAATCAAGGTGCCAATTGAATTTGCTCTAATCTGAGCAGAAAACCTAAAGAACTGATGTAAAATCCACTCAAAGTAAGTAATCACGTGGGAGAAATACTTCCCCAACAACACGGAGATTGTATACTCTCTCCACAAAAGACTGTGGGAAAGACAATAATCATATTGAAATAGTAACCCTCTGCCACTCAAGACTCAATCATCTGAGAGATGAATTGATTCTTTCCTTCATTCTTTCGTCAAATGCTCCTTACAAACCACCTATATACACAGAGCTGTGCTAGGAACCAAAGATGAAGATGTGCTGTACGTTCCTAAGGTCCTCATAATATAAATTGGGAAGTAAGGAGAATAGACCTACCTAGAGACAGAATTAAATTGTAGTTCAAGGCAGGATATACAGATAGCCAATTAGTTCTAAGGAGAGAATTGTACTCCAGGAAGTTTCAGAGGAAACATAGAATAGTTGGGAACAAGGGCTTTGATTATGGAATGGGGGAGGAAGGAGGCCTTTGCAAACGACTGAGAGAAGAAAACATGTCTGGGAGCATGCGTCCAAATGGAAGGAGGTGATAAAAGGCGAGACTGGAAGGGTGTGTGTGTGTGTGGGGGGGGGGGGGGGGCGGAGATGTAGAGTGCGGCAGCTCCAAATTAGCAAGAGACTACCAAAGCAATCCAAATAGCATGCCAGGAGCAAAGGTTCAGGTTCGATTGCTTAGTATTATTATAGTCCGCTATTATACTAGGCTTTGCTGGTGAGTTACCACCTCCTCCAAATACACTCACCAAAAAAACAAGACAAAACGAAACCATGTATATAGCGAATTCCCTGCACCTCTCCAAACAATTACAAAGAAAGCATGAGCACTATGCTTCTGCAGTAAAAATAAAACAAGAAAGAAACTGTAAAAAAGTATATGCAAGTCATTAAACATTGATATAGGTGAAGAGAGCAAGATATAAAATCTATCCTTTTTTGTTTGTTTGTTTTTGTTTTGGTCTGATTCTTACCTACCCAGCCTAGAAGCAAAGAAATTGGCCCTTTAAGGTTCTAAGTGATTCTAAGTTACTGCAACCCAAAAGCTGTGGCTCTTACCCCAGACATTTTGGGAGTAATACCCAAATTTAAACAGGAGGGCTAAACTGAGATTTGGGGTAAGTTCATTTTGTAAGGGAGGAATCTTAGAACCAGAGAGGAGCTTTCTCTGGTTTGAAGATTTGATATCCTCTCATTTGAGTCCATGGTCATGGGTGCTGATCCGTTTGCTCTATCCAAATGGCCAGCTACAGCGTTCTGGGCCTCCTTTGTGCTCCCCTCTTAGTCTGGAAACACAGGCCAATTTAGCAACTAGGTCCTGGAGTGTATGCCTGTGAAGAGAGAACCTGGGTGTTTGGGAACCCGGTAAGTCTTCTAGCTCCAGCTGTAGGAATTTTCAGGCTTCTTCACTCTGCTCTTTCTTATATGGGGGGTTTCTACCTGCGGACTAGAATTTCAATGAGCCCCCATCAGGAGAGAGTTGGTTAAACATACACATCCTTGAGAGGGCTGTCTACTCTCCACCCCTAATCTCTGCCTTGATAAATTTCCCCAGCCTGTTTGAAGAAAAAACAAAATGGAACAAAACAAAGCAGGAACCTACAATTTCTTTTTCACTCTTTTAATTTGAATACTAAAACGAACCCCTTCCTATAGGTTTGTATGTATTTCCTCTTTTGTTATCCCTTGATATTTATAAGCAGGGGTATCTGAATGGGATAAGAAGGGAAAGAAAATAAAAGGAGTACATTTCGCGCTTGGATGTTTCCATCATCTTTCTTCCCCATCTAAAAAGAAAAATCAGCTGATTATTCAAACTTAGATGTAAATGTTTAAAGTGTTAATCAGTCAGAGATTTTGCATTTTAAATACAGAGATCAAATCCTTAAAGAATAGAAACTTCCATGGGGCTTTATGAACATCACTGAATTTGTGCTCCACTGTTTCTGAAAGCAAACTGAGTGGGCAATCTGCTTGTCTTTCAGGTGGAAAAAAGTAATGCTTCCAAAACTCAGGCCAGGAACATGTATCCAGAGCAGAGAGGATTTGCCTAATTATCACCCTTGGAGACTCACTGGAGTAGCAGAAGGCTGGGTCTGCTTCTCACGAAGGCATGTTTTTATTTATTTATTTATTTATTTATTTATTTATTTATTTATTTGATTTACAGGTTAAAAAAATATGAAGAATCTGAAACTTTCAGACCAAACAAACAAAAACTCTTTACTTACAAAAAGAAAGGCTTAAATGGGGTAGAATTTAGGAAATCTCAACTTTTAAATTCTTCTTTCAAATCTAAATCTACTCATTTTTCTTTTTCCTCCTTAGATTTCCTCTCCCTCTTTTCTCTTTCTTCAGATATGCTCTTTTTTAAAACTTCTTTCTTTTTATCTTATAGTCTGTCTCTCCCAGGGGTGTGCTAATAATACAGCAACTAACTCTCTGGAAAACAAATGAACCATCCTGATTTGTGTTTGTGACAGTGCTGATTCCATGGTGTAAATACTCCCACTATGGCTTAGTTGGTTTTGGTTTCTCTGAGCAGGCTCCAGACCCCACTATTTCCCTCAGTTTCTCTCTTTCTCTGTCTGTCTGTCTCTGTCTCTCCTCTCTTTCTCTCTCTCTGTCTCTCTCTCTCTCTCTCTCTCTCTCACACACACACACATGTAAAAAGCTACCCATCAGAGGGATAAAGAGCTTATGAACAGAGAAGAAAACCCTGCAACCAAAAAAATATATTCAAGAATTCTTCCTCTTATTGAAGTGTCATTTTGGTCTCCTGGTATTTGAAGTTTGGGGCCAGCAATGTTCTACCTCTTTTTCTGTAGAGTTGGGGAGAAAATTCAGATCTCAGCTGGGTTCTCACATTTTTTCCTTCTAAGAAAAAATGAGCCCTAGGGAAGAGGAGAAATCTGAAGAGTTTATGTGTGTGTTTTCATTAGTTGCTTTGAGATTCAGAACTTTTGTTCTATTGCCACTTTAAAAAATATTTTTTTCTCTTTAAGTCAGCAGGGAACTGGAGATGATGAGCCCAGGACTTGGTTTCAGCCCTGGGGCACAACATCATAAGATTTAAATAATGTCTTATAGGTTTTCATACCTTTTTTTCCCAGGGAGTTCTAAGCATGTTGAAATGTGCAAGTTTTGCTCTCAGTATTCATTTCCCACTGGCTTTCTTTCCTTTCAACATTTCCTCTTCTCAAAGCCTTTTCTCTTTCTTTCCTTTTCCTTCTTTTCATTCCCTTTCCTCTTTCTAATTCCTTTTTTCTCTATGTCTTCTTTACGATCACCCTTTCCCTTTGCTTTTCTGCAGTCCTCTTTCTAATTTTCCTTTCACCTCTGACTTCACTGTTTTAAAAAATCTTTACCCAGACTTCTCTTACATAACAGCATCATGCAATAATTCCTTATTGCAATTACACGGAAACATTTTCCAGCAAGGAAAAGGTCATTAACATAAATCATGAGAATAGCCCAAATAGGAGTTGAAGCTAAGGAAGGAGACGGGGCATTCAGTCCAAACTTTAAACAAACACTGGGGGTCAAAGTCAATTAAAGTGTGGTTGTCACTAAGGCTGCTTGCCACATGGTTCTGCTTCTCCCTGGCACATGGCAGTATTGGGCTGCCCTTTCCCTTTAAGTTGGGTGTGACCATGGAACAGGCTTTGGCAGGTAAAATACGAGCTGTGGCAATATTACTTCAAGACAAATGTTTCAAGAGCTGATACCAGGAGCGTTTACGATGTTCAGGGTGGTGGATGCTCAGTCAGCATGGGTCTCAGAGTGAGGATAAAGCAGGACAAAACCTCCCGAAGACCTTGTGGTGGAAATGTAAAATGAGCAAGAAATAAAATTTGTTTTAAGACTCTGAGATTTGGAGGTTGTCGCACATACATACATGAGATAGCCTACTCTGAAGAGTGCCGTAACCAAGAGAAGAAAACATAACATAAGCTATTGGCTTTCAGAGATAAGAGTGTAGAGGCTCAAAAGAAAATGAAAAATGAGGTTAAATTATTGTCACTTCAAGGAAGATTTCCCCAAGAGTATAAAAGATGGCTGAAACTAATCCTATATTTTGGATGAATACAGAAAGTGCTAATTCCTGTTGTCCATGCACATGACATATTTAAGGGCCAACAAATACTTCAGAGCATTTGCAAATGTTGCTGTAGCTAGCCAAGAGGAAAATGTGCCTTGTCAAAAGTGTTTTCATCCAAGATCTGAAAATCACTGCTAGATCCAGCGCAAGGCCCATGCCAACCTAAGATGTAAGTGAGCCCATTGCTTTCTCACGTTATGGGATGGGCAATATTCGTTCACCATTTTTACACTGTATTCATTAAAAATTTATCAGATATCTGAGACTAAAGTAGACTTTAGAGTTTTAGTTTTGTTATAGTTAATGAAATATGCTGGGAAGAGTATCAAACAGGAAGTAAGAAAATTTGAGCACCTGCTCAAATTCTGCCACTAAAGAAATGTTTTAGGTAAATAAGCCTGAGCCTCAATTGTTCTTATTTGTAGAATGGGGGATGATCTCTAAGATTGTATCTATATTGAATCCCCTTGGTTGCATGTATAGAAGCCACAGTTTATAAGAAATACTAATAATTGATCCTCAAAATGACTGTGCTTTTCTGGAAGAAGACAGTCCTGTGCTATTCCATCAGAGACTGTCAGGCACTCTGAGAGAGATGTGATTTTACCCGATTTGCAAGCTAACAAGTTAGCCTGCCGTACCTTTATAGATATGGGCAGAAGACATGTCACTCCTGAGTCAGAGACAAAAGATTTTACTGCTCACAGAAATAGCAGCAATGAAAATATCAACAACTCTTGTGATGGTTCCTTAAGACTCAGTTCCCAAAGGATGATGTAAAGAGGACTGGTGACCTCTATACATGGAGTGGGTCACATTTTTGGAGGAAAACCCTTAGCTTACAGAAGCCAAGTCTTTTATAATGGACATTAAGCAAGTCTGCCCTTAGCCCCAGAGGGAGACATTATCTTTATTATACTGGGCAGGAAGCATGACTGCACTTTGCTTTGGAAGGAAACACTATCTCTGTCTTCCAAGGCAATAAGAAGACTTGTTCTTTGTTCTGGAGGGAGATACCACCTCTGTCTTCCAAAATAGTTCACTATACAGACATCCTTGAAAAGATAATCCAGAACAGAGGCACTCAGTGTGTTTGCTCATTACACATGCAGAAATATATGAGATAAATATGTAAGCAAATAAGTCTCCCCTAAATAGGTACCCCTTATTTTTATATCATCTTGGCTTTTGGAAAATCTTTCCATCAGAAGGCCACTCCATTGACCACTTTGAATAATCTGACAGAGGCTAGGGCCAAATCAGCTCAGTTCATGTCATACAGCATTTAATTCAGGAATCCAACAGGATCCCAGGCAGGACGATGGTGTCAGTCTGCAATATTTTACCCTGAACCATATCTCCAAGTTCTTATTCCCAACCAATTAAACACAGATCAGGCCATTAGAGTCTACCTTAGAAAGCCAGGTGACTTGCTCCTTAAGTTTCTGTATTAACTTTTCTACTTGGCCCAACGTGTTAATGTAGGTACAGCAGACTTATTAGTGGCTCAGATGCCACTTGGACTTGTAAAGAGAAATTGTATGCTAATTTTCTTATGCATAGTGATGGCCAACAAGTTGAGGCTGACCTGAATGCCTCCTAGGACCAAGGTAATGTCATTGATCACTTTGAGTAAAGTGAGGGACAAATTTTGCACCTCCTTTTCTTTAAAAAAATTTTTTAATGCTTATTTACTTTTGAGAGAGTGAGAGAGACAGAGAAAGAGCACAAGTGGGGGAGGGGCAGAGAGAGAGGGAGACATAGATCTGAAGCAGGCTCCAGGCTCTGAGCTGTTAGCACAGAGCTCAATGCGGGACTCGAACCCATCAGCCATGAGATCATGATCTGAGCCGAAGCTGGACGCTCAACCAACTGAGCCATCAAGGCGCCCCTGTATCTCCTTTTCTAATTAGACGATCCACATCATATATATAACACCCAGCAGATGCACATAAGCAATGAGATAGAGGATAGTTATCTCTCTATTTCACAGCCAAATATGAAAGATTTCAAATCATATCTGATTATGAAATTGCTAGAACAATGTCAAACTAGAAAATTAGAAATGAATATTTATTTACTGTCTAAATTTTATAATTTAAAGTTTCCTGCTGCTGAGGCTACTAAGTAAAATTCTTACTCCTTTGTAACTCCCAGGTTATTAAAAAAAAAAAAAAAAGGTGAGAATAAAAGTTCACAGAACATCATGTTGGACAAGTCCTATTTGTAGCCAGAGTAGATGTTTCCCCACATGTGTGCAGATAAGTATCTCTGATCTAAATACATTCCTTCCATGGGGTTCCTGGGTGGCTCAGTCAGTTAAGCGTCTGACATCAGCTCAAGTCATGATCTCATGGTTCGTGAGTTTGAGTCCCGCGTGGGGCTCTGTGCTGACAGCTCAGAGCTTGCAGCCTGCTTCAGATCCTGTGTCTCCCTCTCTCTCTGCCCCTTTCCCATTCATTCTCTCTCTCTCTTTCTCTCTCAAAAATAAAATAAACATTAAATTAAAAAAAATAGCTTCCTCCTGCTTGCATACCACTGTATCTGAAATTTCCACCATTAAATACAAATCTGTTTATATCTAAATCTAAGATATATATTCATATATATATAATTTGCTTATATCTGTATCTGTATAAGGGAGAGAATCTTGTTTAAAAACAATATCCTTAAGAAGAGAAATGGTCTCACGTCATTATCCACACATTTTTCAATTAATGTGAGACCTTTTCCACTGTGACAACACCTATTTCAAGGAAATTTCTTATGAAATGAGACCCTCAACAGGTCAGTTTTGGGATGGTTATGACAATGAAGAAAGGCATGGGGTGGGGAGGAAAATAGTGGAAGTTACAGGTTGAGAACACAAGTCACCAAGACACCCACAGAGGAAGGGAGGGGAGGTGGGAAGATACTGTGGAGACCAGACTGTGTCAACATCTCAGTTTTGTCTAATAATGCTCTTTTGAGATATAAGGGGTTGCTAAATGACTGAAGTGTGGAAGCCCTGCCTTTCCTGTGATGGGGTATACCAAAAAACCATGCTGGCTCCTTTTATTTCAAAACAATGTTGACCCATGTCCAGTGAGATTCATCCACAGCCCATCTCTACTGACTCATATAGCTATAAGGAAAGGTTCACAGATCAATTCAGAATAGCATAATGGCAAGGCGCACAAAGAAACAGAATTGAGAAATATCATGTAAGGTTTCTAGCACCCTTTAAAAAATGTTAAAGCAAGCCAAAAACAACAAACCAAAAAGGGTAAAGAAAAAGAAAAAAAAACAGTTTGGAAATCATTTTTAGGGGGAATCTGAGTGCAAGACCTCTACACCAGGTGCATAGTAGGAGAAAAACATAACCTTTTGTCTCTCAGAATGATAGATGGATAATCATGAAATTGTAGAATCTGGAAATGGTTTTTCCCACCACTGCCTGAATACCTGGCTCCTGCATCTCACATCCATAGCCCAGATTTCATACCTCAGAAGCTAAAGGGAGGCATGCGGGGCTCAGCTGTCAGCCTGTGTTGATACGATGCGGCAAAGGCTGTTCAAATGGACAGATTTTCACTGGGATTATGCCTAACTGAATCGTTAGTCACTCACCCTTCGTGGCTTATCTGCTTTAATTTGTTTATCTTGTTTGGTCATTAGTTTTGTCTAGATTTTATATTCATTATTCTGTATCGTATCTCTGACATTTCAGTTTAGGAGGTGATTGTTTACCATATACATTGATTCTCCCAGGCCCTCAAATATTCCACAATCGATGCTAACAAGATAGTAACTACGAATAGTCATTATTTGGCTATTTTGGGACACTCTCTCCTTCTCATTTTAATGCATTCTTATGTTTCCAGTCTCCAGGGGACTCTCACATATTCCTTTTGAACCTTTACTCTTTAATGCTACCCAGACAGAGCCTTTGTACCTCTTTGGAATGAATAAATACAGACTATCTCAGGTGATTTAAATCTCTCTCTCATGTGCCTTTAAAAATGCACACTTTGCTTTTATCAATCCCATATTTTGCACTTTCAAGAGAAAACACTGCAACTGGCATAGGTTCCCTTATCAGCCTGTATTATAGATGAGGGGACCAAGTAAGGACAGGCTTGTCTTCTAGGTTCCTAACAAGTCACAGACACAGTGAGAATGTATTATGGATGTTGCAGATCATTTGTCTGGCCTGTTTGCTATTGTAGTTTTTGTTGCTAGTTTATCTATTTACTGCACCTGGAGTTTCCATGTGGCCTTTAATTGGGACTGAGTAGGAAACAGGTACTCCTGGGGCCTAAGTGAATCTGCACAGTAATGGGTTTCCTGGGAGTTGGCTAAGCCTAGTGCAACCAACACCCCGGCCCTAAGGGAGAGACCGGTAGGAACAACTGCCCCTTTTACACTCCTTTCTGTCTTGACAATTTTGTTTTCATAGTGGAATTATCGCTGGTGTAGCTGTCATTGTTTGTGGTCAGAGAAGTCTGGGATATTGAAATACATCCCATATATTGGCAAAACTGATGCACAGAGCACCCTGTGTCTTCATGCTGCAACTTTCACATAATGATTATATGATATGATATATGATATGACGATATGATATGATATAACTTGATATGAATACAGACAAACCGGCTCTAGATGGCTATGGTTTCATGAGTAGACCTAAAACAGGTTCTGCACCACACTATTCAAAAAAGATCCTACCTATTTATGTCAAACTGCTGAGACATCCTAGCAAAACAATAAATGCAAAATGTGGCTGACTTCTGCAAGATGGTGTGAGCAGTCAAGCACTCTGGCCACCTGCCAGACCAACCAGCACAAGGCCTATTACATTGTGCTTCACTGCAGTCTGCCCCGAGATTTGCTTGGATAGAGACCGAAGATGGAAAAAAGAGGAGGGCAAAGCAAATCTTTCTCCCAAGCATCACATGAAGCCCATACACTGGTGGTTGAATTCTGAGCACAAATGTGACCCCCTATCCATAGCTAAGCTTGTTCGCAATATTCTGTTGTCATCTCTTCCCCAACCACCAAAAATACAAAAACACTTTGAAGGAGATGATAAACCCCAAAGTAGAATACAACGCAGCGTATGAGGAGTCCTGATTAACTCGGTTAGATGTCTAGTCCAGGGAACAAAATATTCAACCTTTAAATAAATACACAATAAAAATAGCACACTCTTACTACAGGGTTACTGGACTGTAGCAGTAAATGAACTGAATAAAATTTTATGGCTTCTTAACATGCTGAGGTTTTCGCAGTGTCTTCCATCTTGTAGCTTAACAACACTTTGCAGTCTGCTATCAGTGACACTAATAGTGCAGATGAAAATTTTATGAAAAATGGGAAATCTACATTGGTTTTATATTATGTCAGTGAAATGAATAAAGATCATATTTTGGCATTAACAGCTAATGGTGAGAAAAGAAGTGGGGGCAGGTTACTCCTTTTTTGGCCCCGGAATTGATGTTTTTTAAAGAGTCGGCTGTAATTATGATATTTGAATGTCATTATCATTAAACTGATGAATTATTTAGAAAGAAGGTGAACAAGGCAAAGAGTTCCTCGGTGTGTTCATGCATTTTAGTTGTATTTTGCCAGTTGAGGTGCTCCTTTCAGAGGGCGGTATTAATCACACGGATGGTGCAGATGTGTTATGTTATTATTTCTCTTAGCAAGGTCAAAGTTTTCTACTACGGAGCATATGGGGGATAAGAAGAGAGGAAAAGGGGAAGAGGAATTGCCAAATAATCACTCATATTGCAAATGTTGATAGGAAATAGTCCCCACTCTTTGAAATGGATTGTTTTATATCTTCCATGAGTTGTTGTAATGACCTCCTTATCAACTTTCTGGCCTCCCACCTTGATTGACTTCAAGAAAGCTTTTTGATAAGAAGGAAACATAATTTGAAAAAAAAAAGACTATTGCAATCTGGATGAGAAAAATATTCAGTTTAGGATACAAGCAAATTTGCCTGCAAACATTTTTCTTGACGCAAATGGCAAATTAATAATGGACAACCTTTATTTTCTCATTTTTCTCTCTCTCTCCAACTCCCTCTCTAGGAAATAACCTTTACATGTTTTTAGTGGTCCCATTTCTTAAGAGTCTGAGAAATAAACTTTTCTCTAGATTTATTTTAAAAATTAGGTTTTGGTGCGCCTGGGTGGCTCAGTTGGTGGAGCGTCCACCTTCCACTCAGGTCATGATCTCATGGTTCTGGAGTTCAAGTCCCACATGGGGTGTGCTGCTGTCAGCCTGTCAGCACAGAGCTTGCTTCAGATCCTCTGGCCTTTTCTGTCTGCCCCTCCCCTGATTGCGCTCTCCCTCCAAAAAAATAAATATTAAAAAAAAAGAAAAATAAATGAAAAATCATGTTTCATTTATCTGACTTAAATTAGTATGTCCTTGGGGCATCTGGGGGGCTCAGTTGGTTAAGCGTCTGACATGTGATTTTGCTCAGGTCATGATCTCACGGCTGGTGAGTTCGAGCCCCCTGTAGGGGCTCTCTGCTGACAACTCAGAGTCTGGAGCCTGCTTCAAATTCTGTGTCCCTCTCTCTCTGCTACTCCCTTGCTCCTGCTCTCTCTCTCCCCCTCTTTCTCTCTCAAATATACATAAGCATTAAAAAATAAATTAAAAAGAAAATTGGTACGTCCCTGCCTTCAAAAGAAACTTGCCATGTTAAGTCCTTCATGTCAGCCTTTGATTCTTATTGAGTGTCAAGGTGCATAATCTTGTGTGGCATGTAAGACAAAACAGATGAAGTTGTTTACTTTTGGATGCTGTAATTAACATCATACCATATTTTAACTTCATCCTAAAAAATACAAGTAGTTTTTTGTGTCCTACATATTTTTGTGCATTTTCATAGTTTATAACATGAATACTTTTAACCTATAGAGCATTCTAAATCCTCTTTCTTGGTCATAGATGTTTTTGCTTTCCTGAAGAACTTGTAGAATTCCATGATCCCAGTGATGTGACTTCTCCCATCTGTCCTTGTTTTTGTGATTTTTTTTTCCCTTCAGCTGGGGGCTGATATTATTTTCACTGGGTATTCTCTGTTGACTCACCTCCCACAGGAAAACAAACAAAAAGCTGCATATTTGGAGTGGACTTTGGGTACATGACTTTAGGTAACACTCTAAAGGGTAATTTTCTTCCATGTTTTCTCTGTTCAGTTTAATTCATCAAGGAAAGGTCCAAGAATACATGACCCAACAGCTGTTTAGTATAAAGAATATGCATTTGAATGGAGTATCTTTTCGACTCTAGATTAGAGAAAAATGGATATGGATCTATGGAGATAAGGAAACTCAATAGCCAAGTAAATTTTCAATCAATATGATGAGATTTAAACAGGGAAATGCAAGCCAAAATCACAATGAGATATCACCTCATACCTGTTATAATGGCTATTATTAAAAAGACAAAAAAAAAAAAAACACAAAGAAACAAGTGTTGGCAAGGATACAGAATAAACGAACCCTTTGTGCACTGTTGGTGGGAATGTTAATTGGTGCATCCTCTAAGGAAAGCAGTATGGAGTTTCTTTAAAAAATTAAAAATAGAACTACCATATGATCCAGCATACTGCTTCTGGGGTATTTGAAGATAATGAAAACCCTAATTCAAAAAGAATCTGTACCCCATTTTTATTGCAGCATTATTTACAATAACTAAGACATAGAAACACTCTAAATTTTCATTGACAAATGAATGAATACATTGTGGTACATATATACAACGGAATAGTATTCAGCCATAAAAATATCTTGCCATTTACAACACCATGGATGGACCTCGAGGGCATTAGGCTAAGTATGAAGTAAATCAGACAGAAAAGGACAAATATTGTATAATTTCATATGTGGAATCTAAAAAAACCAAACAAAATCAAAATGAAACAAAACAAAAAGACCCGAGCTTATGGATATAGAATACAGAGTGCTATTGTCTGGGGTGGAGGTGAGGCAGTGAAACCAAAAGGTACAAATATCCAGTTATAATATGAATAAGTCATGGGGATGAAATGTAGAACATGGTGACTATAGTTAATAATACCGTATGGCATATATGAAAGTAGTTATGAGAGTGGGTCTTAAAAGTTCTCTATATAAGAAAAAAAACAACGTTGTAAGTGCACATGGGTGGCTCAGTCAGTTGAGCATCCAACTCTTGATTTTGGCTCAGTTCATGATCTCAGGATCGTGGGATTGAGCCCTGCATAGGGCTCCGTGCTGAGTGTGGAGCCTGCTTGGGATTCTCTGTCTGTCTCTGTCTCTCTCTCTCTATGCCCCTCTCTCCTGCTCATGCTCTCTCCCTCTCTCTCTCAATTAAAAAAGAAAAATAAAGAAGAATAAAGAAAAGAAAAAAGTTTTCTAACTATGTATAGTGACGGATGTTAACTAAACTTACTGTAAGTTAGTAAGTTTAGTTAACATTTGGTAATTGATCAAATATATATACAAATATCAAATTACTACATAGTACACCTTACTATACCTTAATAAAAAACAAAACAAAGCAAACAGAATTGTTTTCTTTCACTAATTATAATGTGGATTTGTGTTTCTTCTTATATTTTTATCTAAAATATTTATGGCAAAGAAATGTAAGGAAATAATCTACAATGTACTTCTTTCACTGTTAGGAGAATTTATTTTTTAATGTTTATTTATTTATTTATTTATTTATTTATTTATTTTTATTTTGACATACAGCACCAGTGCAGGGAGGGGAAGATAGCAAGGAGAGACAGAATCCCAATCTCTGCACTGTCGGTGCAAAGCTAGACATGGGACTCCATCCCAGGAACCGCGAAATCATGACCTGAGCTGAAATCAAGAGTCAGACACTCAACCAGCTGAGCCACCCAGGCACCCCACGAGAATTTCTTGATTTTTAAAAAGCTTATTGTAGCAGGCTACTCTCTTTTATCTGTTTAACCAAGTTCTTTTTCCCCCCAGTGCTTCATATACTTTACATGTTCACATATACACAGTTCAACACAAATACACATAAATGCACACTTACACTCTCATCACAAGTGAATATCAAAGAGAAGCCAGTCAATATGAATTTATTCAGTGTTATTTACATTGAATGAATGAGATCTTATTTTCTCCAATAGTATTTACATTTTATACTGTTTAATTCATAATAAAGAGTAAGGATCAGCCACATATTTCATTCAGAGGTGAATCTTTAAGCACGGGAGCTTACACAAATTAACAAATGATTAGCCTTGACTAAATAGTAAAAGCTGAATATTAAGAAAGTGATAATATTTTGTTCTTTGCTACTGAACATGAATTCCTGTAAGATCTTTAACTCTTACCTGTCTCTTTTCTTTCTTGATTTTTTATTAATAAATGGTGTTTAGAAATTTTATAAGGCATTCAGGTTTGATTCTAGGCGTGACCTAAGGCTAGTTCTACCTGACCTTTTCAACAAAAGCACAAACACATACTATAATCTGAATACTACGTGCATGAGACGCTAACCATTTAGTGCTTATATATATATATCTCCTATGTTTACATTCCTCTGGAGAGTTAACTTTATGTAGTCAAGACTCCTATTGAGGGACTCCAAAAGCTTCCCAGGAAATAATGCATAATATTTTGATTCCACTGATATGGTTTGAGCTTATTTGTTTGCTATTCTTGCTTGTTTGTTGTTTTTATTCAATCCTACCTCGATGGATCAAACCACACCACTTTCTTTCTCAAGTTGTAAGAATTGACTATTTTAATTTGAGAAGGCTAAAAGAGGGTCCAAAATTTTTATTTACTTTTCACACCACTAGATATGGAGTAGGAAGGACGAAAACAGAGATCAAGTCTTTCCTTCTGGAGCATTTCAGAATCAGAGCTAGAAAAAGTATTTCCTTGGGATTTCATCAATCAATATTTACAAGAGTTCCATGAAATGGTTAGAACTGAGATGCCATGCTGAACAAGTCAAATGTGGCTGAAATTCACCCAGGGACGAATGTTGCAGGTATTAAATTATCCATGGGCTCCAGTCAAGCAATTCAATACTCAATCTGCTCAAAGCCCAAGGAAATAAAAATCACATAAGGAATTCCAGTTTGAAAGAATATTTTCTTTTTAATTTCTGACGTACAATGGCAGGCCATCTGACATCATGTCACATCAGCTTAACTCCCTGGCTGCAACAGACCTGTTGTGCCGTATCAGTGGGGGAAACGTACAAAGAGATTCTTGTCCTCAATCAGATTTCCCTGGTATCAGTCTGGACAGCAAGCAGTCAATCCCAATTGAGCGGGCAGATGGAGACAGAGCAGATTAATAAGTGGATCCTCTTTATCTGAAGAGCTGGCAGGCATCATGGTTCGCCAGGCACCTGAGTTATATTTTTAAATAGGTCAGCACATCGAGCGTTTACAAAGGGGAAATGGAGTTAGCTGGAAGATTGGCACCAGTGGGGAACACAATGTGGGAGGTGGAGCTCAAGGTGCACTTTGATGGAGTCTGAGGATTTGGGACAGTGGAGGATGGAAAATAAGGAGTAGCTCTCACTGTTTTACCACCTTGTTTAAAAACAATTGAATGTACTATGGAAAGCACATAAAACATATCTGGGTAATGTCTCTGAACCTGGTTAGGTATTTTTGTTTTAAAAACTTCCAACAACATCATCACTGCCACTCCACAATTATCATCAGGGCAAAAGTGAAGGGGTTTTGTTTGTTTTGCACCTTGCATAGTATAGGATCCTCTGGGAGCTACACAGAAAGGGGAGAAATTGGACCTTCACATAAAGCAGGGAGACATAATCTATTAGGTTCAATTATGAAAAAATAACAACCGTGTGTGTGTGTGTGTGTGTGTGTGTGTGTGTGTGTGTGTGAAAAATTAAACTGTCTTGAGGGGTGCCTGGGTGGCTCAGTTGGTTAAGCATCTGACTTCGGCTCAGTCAGGATCTTGCGGTACATGAGTTAGAGTCCTGCATTGGGCTCTATGTTGACAGCTCGGAGCCTGGAGCCCGCTTCAGATTCTGTGTCTCCTCTCTTTCTGCCCCTCTCCTGCTCACATTCTGTCTCTTTCTTTCAAAAATAAATAAACATTTAAAAAAAAACTGCCTTGAAATTAGGCCCCAAAGGAAATATAATTTTGTTTTGAACAGAGGCTACATATAAGCCAACATATAAGTAACACGTCTAAAATGATCCCTAAGATTTCCAAATAACGTTGCTTTGAAAACAGATTTTTTTCCTACCATAGTCAACAATGTGATCAACAACTTACGTTTGAATATTAGCCTATCTCAACCAGGAAGGTTTTGTCCCTTAAAGAATCAGAGAAACCTTGCTACCACATTTTCCAGGGTATGGATTTCTAGTGATGGAATTATAGGGAAGTCTGAGTTGAATTCTTAACAACAACAACAAAAAGGTAACCCACTTAAAATACCCTATTTCCAAATTTTAACCCTGATTTACCAAAGACTTCCAAGGAACATAAGCAAGGATTCACTATTTAGGTAATAGTTTATGTATGAACAAATAATGTGTAATTAAAAAAATAAACAAATTTTCCAACTTTTGAGAATTATACAATCTGTCTTTCACTCCTTTCTCTCTCTTGGTGGTAGGGGAGGTTTTGGGACGGTGCCACATTACCCAGATTGAACAAGGCAAGATGGAATGATTCGCGCTCACAGGGTTTGCCTCAACACTTGATTTGACAGCTGGAAGTCAGACTCCATTTGCTTGTGTTGTTTCCAAGGGTAGATAAAAAAGACATTTGAAAAGAATAATTTGGGACCTCTAGGGAGAATAGCGTATTGATTGAGATGAAGTGTGCAAGGCTAAAGGAGCAAATTTCTCCTAAAATGAGACTCAGGAAAATTAAGTAGCAAGAAAGCATTGAAGTAACAATAAATACTTAATTTGGAAAGGTTTTTAAAGTCTCCCAGAGTTCTTGAATTCTCTAATCTCAGTGTCTTAGATTTAGTCAGTGATTAAATGATTATCTGATATGACAGTACAGTGTGGTGGGAGTTTCCTCTAAAACTTCTGTGTGGGAACAATCATTTTCTTCCCTTGAATAATAGAGGAATAAGTATTGGTAATATATATCTAAGATAGATTGGGATGTAAAAGTAAATGATAGAACTCTGAATTTCTTCCAAGTCATTTGAAAAACAAAGAAGTAGAAACCAAGGAAGTAGAAACAGTCTCACATTGACAGCCAAGGCAGTCCTCAAACACAGAAAGGGGAAGTGGCCACTGGAAGACTACAGTGGCTATGGGGCAACCATCTTGGGTCAGGGAGATATGACAGAGCTGGAATGAGCATAAGGTGTGGGGATGAACTTGACAAATTGGTTCTGGCAAAGACTGGAAGGATCTCTAGATCTTTAAGTGTTTCTCATCTTTCTTTGTTGCTTTGTCTTTCTTCAGTTCTTCTCTGCCCATTGAAAAACCTTTCCAGTGGTTTTGGTTATCACCCA
The DNA here is from genome assembly GCF_018350175.1 of Felis catus. Taxonomy (NCBI): domain Eukaryota; kingdom Metazoa; phylum Chordata; class Mammalia; order Carnivora; family Felidae; genus Felis; species Felis catus. The sequence continues at coordinate 60,419,931 of NC_058379.1, read as the reverse complement.
CCTCTCCTTGTCTCACACTCTATTTCAGAAGCACAGTTGTAAAAATGTGGCCAAATGGGTCTTCCAAGGGAACAAAAACTGATCAATCCTTAGGTGACTTCCATATCCAAAAACTAATAAAAGATCATTTACATCTCTGAAAAAAACTTTCCCCTTTGACTTCTGGTGTAATACAAGTAAAGATACCAGCAAAGAAATCTAACCAGATAGCTTTTAACAGACTATGATAAAAAAATATAATAAAATCTAGAAGTAAAAGTAGATTACCAATATTGTAACATAACACCCTTCATTTCTTGCATTCTCAACTGTTCAATTTAGTCCAGTGTAACAAACATAGAGTCAGCCCTGTAAGATGGATAGAAAGATGAGTAAGACATCCCTGCCAACAAGAAATTTGAAATTTTATATGGGAGGAAAATATTCATCTATAATAACCATGCTGTTATAAGTGTTACTCTATTCATTTAAGAGACACTCTAAGGAAGAAAAGAAGTGTATATTTAAAAAAATTCTTACAGCTAAGAGCCTGGAGCCTGCTTTGAATTCTGTGTCTCCCTCTCTTTCTCTGTTTCTCCCCAACTTTCACTCTGTCTCTGTCTCTCTCTCAAAAATAAATAAGGATTAATTTTTTTTTTAATTCTTGTCCTAGATGAATAATATTTTTCATATTGTAACATGCACTTTAAATATGTTAATCTTGAGATTTGCATTGTGGGCCTATTCCATAATTTTCTTAGATATTTTCCTTTTTGTTGACTATAAAGATGTTTCCAATATTTTCATATTATAAATATAGTTGCAATAAATAATGTTAATATATTGTTTTCTCTTGTATTGTCTTTACACTCTACTTACCTGAGTATAGTTAGTATGTTAAAATATAAGCAAGCAGATATTAATACACTTTTTTTTCTTATGGAGAAACAAGTATAGATCCTTTAAAATTCATTTGGCATCTTTTGGTTCCTTTGAAAACACACCACACCCTTGTAATAACTGGCTGGTTGCTCATAAGGGAAACATGGGAGAACATTCTGGGGCATCTTTGACAGAGAATTCCAACATTGCTTAGATTTATTTTATGTGTTTGGATACCCTCAACTCTTGTACTTGACATGGTTTTGTTAGTTTTCTCTTTTTGTTTTGTCCTATATCCTTTCCAAGTTCTAGCTTCTCTTGGCTTTACTATTTAGTTAATGTTAACGCTTTCCCACTAGGGCTGTACTATGGTCTCCCTCTAAACAATTCTCAAAGCTTTCTCTGCTTATTCTATACATGGTAAATAGTAAAACACCTTTCAGCTTAGTCCAAACCTTATTCCCTTCCTCTCATAGCCAGCTACTCATACAAGCAAGACCATGGATAAGTCCAACAGTTAAAGGACCTAAATCTGGCTTTACAGTTGGCATTCAAGCTGCCTTATTCACAGGAAATATGTGATTGGCACATGAGAGGTCACTACATAATAAACCTGAGAAAACTTTCTAAGGGAATTGCTACACCTACCATTTTTGCTCAGCTGAAGGTGATACATCATCACTTTCCAGAAAAGGTCTTCAGATTGCACTCATCTTTCAATATTCCCTTCCCTATCTATTTACCTGGTCTTCCTTGTCATCTTCAGAGTGTGAGCACAATGACTGTACTAGAGTGGAAACCTCTATCAGATGGTATACCTTTATGCTGAAAAGATTTGTTACTCTTTATCAATTATGTGTTTATTATTATAAATACACAAATAAGTCAAATATACATAATTCATGCTGGCTTTAAGAAACAATAACATAGGGGCGCCTGGGTGGCGCAGTCGGTTAAGCGTCCGACTTCAGCCAGGTCACGATCTCGCGGTCCATGAGTTCGAGCCCCGCATCGGGCTCTGGGCTGATGGCTCAGAGCCTGGAGCCTGCTTCCGATTCTGTGTCTCCCTCTCTCTCTGCCCCTCCCCCGTTCATGCTCTGTCTCTCTCTGTCCCAAAAATAAATAAACGTTGAAAAAAAAATTAAAAAAAAAAAAGAAACAATAACATAAATAATAAAATCACCCAGAAAAACTGACTGGTTTCCTTCTCAGCCTCTTAAAACCACTTTTCGGGGCAGATGGGTGGTTCAGTCGGTTGAGCATCCGACTTCAGCTCAGGTCATGATCTCACAGTTGGTGGGTTTGAGCCCCGCATTGGCGTCTGTGCTGACACAGAGCCTGGAGTCTGCTTCAGATTCTGTGTCCCCTCTCTCTCTGCTCCTGCTTCTGCTTGTGCTCTCTCTCTCTCTCTCAAAAATGGATAAACATTTAAAAAAATAAAAAAAAAACACTTTTCAATATACTTTATTCATCTATAGATCTCATTATAACACTCAGGTCATTTTGTGTATATATATATATATATATATATGTGTGTGTGTGTGTATAATAAATGCATTAAACATATATAATATGTTAACATGAAATACATAAATATTAATATAATAATCTATAGTATAACATATATATTAGGCACATGCTTTCTCTTCTTAAAATTTTATAAGCTCCTGAGGACACAGATTGTGACTTGTATTTTCCTTGTATTTCCCTCAGTTATTAGAATAGTACTAAGTACAATAAATATTATTGGATTAATAATATTAATAATTCCTGATACTATTAATATTAACATTAATATTATTAATATTAATGGGTTGTTTGTTAAATGTTAGATATATTACCAAGGTAGACTTTAGTCTATTGTCACAAATGGCTTTTGAATTCTATTTTCTACTTATAGATTCCCTAATTATATTACTGTCATTCACAATCCATTGGATGACCACCAAGAAGAAGATGATGTGTTCACAGGAGCTAGTGTTAAAATTAGAGTTGCCAAAGAAGGTTGTCTTAAGAAATCAGAAAGACTTATGATGTGATTAAAATAAGCTTCCTGATACCAAAATAGGAAGAAACCAAAGTTTGAAAACAAGCCTAAGGCCCTCCTCTATTATATTTTAATCAGTATCTGTGGCACCCTCTCCTTCCTGATAACTATAGGTCTTTACCTTTTCCCCAGACGCCCCTTACTATTTTTCTTTTTCCCTTGATAAATGATTTAATTTTCCCCAACTTGGTTGGCAGAATGGCCAACATTAAATGTTCATTTGTTTAAACTAACAGAGTGTGGTCAGTTGATTCCCAAGGGAGGAGAGGAAGCCAAACAGGTCTAAAATGGCATCATTTAAGAACACAATCAATTCATTATCTTTTTCATAAAGTTCACATATGCACACATTAATCATCATGGCATGGCACTGGGCAGGAAGTTCTTACCTAAGCAAGTTCTACTTTACAATATATCTTTAGTGTTTAATGGCCTTTTGCAGCTTTGATTTTATTGTGTGCTCACTCATCTGTTGTTTTATGAGCCAGTCTGTGTCTTTGTGATGAACTGATTAAGCAACTGGTTTTGAAGTTAAATTCATAGGCAAGTCAACACTCCATCCATATCTAAAGATTTTGGCCATTAGGATCTCATCATTTCTCTAAAATATACAGTGTTGGTGGGGTAGGGGAGAGAAGTCTTCTCAAAGGACTTAAGGCTGCTTAATAAATTAAACAGTTGAAGAACTTTAGATGATGAGTAAGAAAAAAAAAAGAAAGAAAGAGAGTATTAAAGAAATACCCTGGTGGCTATCTTCACATACGCAAAGGGTTATGTATATTTAAAAAAAAAAAATCACTAGGTACTGCTCCAGAGAACAAACAACAGTCCTATGAAAAATAATTAGGATCAACATAAGAAAGAACTTTGTCAATGTGCAACATTGAAACAAATTAACTGAGAAGAAGTTGAAATTTTAACCAATGAAATGATTACCAAAAAATCGGTGGTTTTGTCAAGGTATTGAAGTGAATCACGCTGTGAGATTGGACATGGTGACCTTCCTAGTTAAGAGTCCATGATGTTAAGATTATTTGACATTTAACTGTCTTACCACTTACTAGCCAGTCTCATGTAATAACCCATTTATTTGTTTTCTCACTCTTTGTCTTTCTTCCTCCCTTCTTTCCTTTTTCTTTTTCTTTCTTTCTTCCTTCCTTCCTTCCTTCCTTCCTTCCTTCCTTCCTTCCTTCTTTTAATTTCTTTTCTTTCTTCTTTCTTTCTTCTTTATTTATTTTTATTTTAGACACAGAGAGAGCATGAATGTGGGAGAGGGGCAGAGGGAAAGATGAAAGAATGTTAAGCATGTTCCACACTCAGCATAAAGCCCCACATTGGGGTTGGTCCCACGATGATGGGATCATGACCTGAGGTGAAGTCAACAGTTGAACACTTAACTGAGTGAGCCACCCAGGCACCCCTGTCTCCTCCTTTTTTTCTATTTGTGTTTGGCAATTGTTTTTAGCTCAATTTAAGTCTTTTCATTTGGTTATCTATTTTATATAAAAGCTTAGTAACAGATTCAAATGTTCCCCTGGCACAAACAGAAAATTCAGGCCTGATTTGGTACCTAATTGGGTATCAAAGGGTATCTTTATTCCTTTCCATGTCCAGCTACTTTCCCTGGGTAGTATGACACCACTCTTCAAACTAACTGGCTCATATTATCAAAATTCAGAAGAGTTCACTTCATTTTTTTCTTGAATAAGGAAGTAAAAATTGCTTCATTCTTTATTTTAGAAGGAAGTTTATGCTTTTAAGTAATGTATGTTAATAAATAGGATCAAAGAAAAGAAAAAAAAAATGTCAAGGACATTTCCAATTCCAGATTTAGATTTAAAACCCACCTAGAGAAGAAGATTGTAGAATCACTTCAAAGTCTTTAAAAAAAAATGTCTAGGCTAAACAAAATCTCCTATTTCCTTAATCTAATTTGGGTTTCCTTGAATATGCAAAATAGTTTTTTTTCTTATAAAGATTTCTCCTATATTTGTAGATAGCAATTAAATCACCCCTTAGCCTTCACTTCTCTATATTAAATTAGAACTCTATCTCTTCCCCAACAGTTTTGTGCCAGCTCTTTAAAGATTTATGCTGCTTTCTGCTGAATTCTTACTCAAAAGTATGTCTATACAAAATTGGGCTGAATTCTTTACATGCTAAAGCTCGTACTGCCCTTCTAAGATTGATGTATATCATCATCTACATTTTGAAAGTTGAGGAAGAAGTTAAAGAGGAATTAGGCCTGTCATCATTAATAGATCCTGAATCATGGCTAGGATTAGAAATCAGAAGCTCACACCACAAATAATAGCGAGATGAACAGCAACTTCATCACTCACCAGTCACCTAACAGGTTGCCCTCCAATATCATCTTTATTTTATAGCACTATATTTCTTACCTCTGGGGATCTTTGTGAAATGGATGGGATGATCAGCTGGGCTGTGATGGATGAAACCATGCTGATTGCTTGTTTTCCAAGATTGAAGACTCTCTGAATGTTAAACCATACCCACTCTGTGGTGGACAGACTTTAAAGTGACCCCATAACCCCCACCTCCCAGTGTGCATGCTCTTGTATAATCTTCTCTCCTTGAGTGTGGATGTAATATGTTGACTTTATTCTAACCAGCTGAATGTGAAAAGGTGATGGGATATCATTCCTGTAATTATGTTATATACATTCTGCCTTGCTAGGGGACTTGCTCATACTCTTCTACTAGTCTAAAGAAACACACTACTATGTAGTGAACTGTCTGTGGAGAAAGCTACAAGGCAGGAGGAGCTGGGAATTGAGGATGGCTTCCAAGTGACAGCTAGTAAGAAGCTGGGTCTCTCAGTCCTATATAACCACAAGGCAATGAACTCTGCCAACAACAGAGTGAGTTTGGAAGTAGATTTTTCCTCAGTTAAACTGCCAGATGATAATGTAATCTGGCCAAAAGATATCTTGATTGCAACTTTGTGAAATGCAAGGAAAAGACCCAACTAAGCCATGGCCAGATTTCTGAGACACAATGACTGAGATAATAAGTGTGTGTTATTTTAAGCTCTTAAGTGTGCGGTAATTTTTTACACAGCATCTTTGCAGATGAGAAAAGTGAAGATGTTGATTATGATGAAGAAATTTCCCTGAAAAGCTTGATAAAGGGGCCATAACTCAGAACTGTGAGGATGATAAGAATTTTTTGTTTAAGCTTTAATGTAATGATATATCAAATGGAAGAAGATATGACACAAGATTAGACTTAAGGTTAGACTCTGCAGACTTAGAGTTTTATTCTCTTTCCTTTATACTCTTCAGACAGGTACTCTGGACAGTTACTATAAATGTAGGAAGAAGAGTCAGAGGATGACACAGAAATGCTGATGTAACTTTCAACATTGCAAAGGAGCTATGTATGGTTTTATTACAAGTCTCAAAGAAACTTTAAATTCTTACCAAGCGCATTAACCTACTTTTCAGATAGGTGTTTCCTTAAGACAAGAGAATCAAAACAAGAGTTATTTATACTTCATATATGAGAAAAATAAGAAAGAAACAAAAAGGAAGGAAGGAAGGAGGGAAAGAAGAAAGAAAAGAGGATAAGGGAGAGAGGGAACAAGGAGAAAGAAAGGGGAAAAAGATTGACACAAGGTAGTAATAACCCTATTCTGAGAATATATAAAATGCATTGTTTTTTAAGTGTATTTTTTTATAAACTTCTATAACAGATTAATTACTTTAAATGTATGTGAATATGGAATGAATAAAAAAAATTAAAAAATAGAAATGCCTTATTTTATGTTTTGAACATATTACAGATATAACTATAAATTTCTTTAAGATACTAAAAATTAATGACACTCACAGAGTTTTGAACACAATGTTCACAACTTCTGGATTCTTCTCGAATTTCAAGTTTCAGCTAATCTTCAATTGCTTGTAGAGTTGGTATTATCAATCACCCTCTTTGAATACTACCTTTTAGATTCAATATCTACAGACTCCCACCTCCTTATAACTCTTATATCTTATAAACTTAAAACTCTAGATACTCTCAAGACTGGTACCTATAGTCTTTCTTAATTGTATATGATTAACTCTGCTCACTTACAGAAAATTAGACAAGAAGGATCCATTTGTAGACTCTGACAAAGTCAGAGGTCTTCAAGACCTTCAGGGATAGAATCAAAATCTTTTGACAGAGTTGGGTAGTGATTTCTCAGGAAAAGTAGCATTCAGTCACTGATTCTATAACTTCCTATTATTGTTCAGATCCCATGGAAGGTTTATATCCCATGGTTCCCTACTTAGACATTTGGTGGCCCTCATGCATTTTTTGGATAGCCAAGGTTTCTAATTTTGGGTTTCCTTGTACATTATTATACCTTAAAGTGCTCTGACTCCTATAATTTCTCATCTTTGAACATTCACTAGAAGGAAATCCTTCTTCATATTGAATATTATTAGGTAATGCTTACTGTCATGTCTAGCTCTCTAACCATTATACAGGTCCAGATTTCCACTTAAGTGAATCCACTCAAACCAACCTTCTGCTTAGAATACCCTGCTTCTCAACACTTAATTCATGGTCTGTAGGCACCTGACTAAAGGATGCTGAATTGTAACTTCAAAAGAATGAGCAAATACCTTCCTATTCAAGGTCTGGACCAGACCTTTCTACTTCAGTTTCTTCTTTGCCAAACTCGATGATTCAGTCCTTAAAAATATTAATTAATTTAGAACTTTTAGGATCCATTTGCAAACTTCTCAAACATCACAATGAAAGCTATTGTTCTATTTATATTGTGTTTAGGCATCATTTGCATATATGCAAATGATTATTTTTACATTGAAAAGCGTTATTAAAAATGCTCAAAGTTTTCAGAGCTAGATGTGGAAAATGACTCCCCCCAAAAAAGTGGTGAAGAGAATGTTTTAAGGAGATAGGACCAGGTCCCTAGGAGGCCAATAAGGTTATGTTGCCTCAGCCTCATGATTCACTGTTTAGCAGGGAGATCATTTGAGTAACAAATGCAGGAGAACAGCTGCAGGTTTGCATGGGGTGAAGGTAAATTTAGGTGTGAAAGGAAGCTAATTGCCTTACTGTGTGCCAAACTTTTCAGGTGCTAACAAGATCCTGCTCAAGGACACTGGGGGAGCTGGAAGGGGAACCTGGAATGCACTTAAACTCAGCTATTGACTCCCATCTTAAAAATCAGTCACACATGCACACAAAAGAGAGGACAAGAATGAATGTTAATTTGTTAAATGTCAACGTATATAGATCAAATAAACTTAATTTAATTAATATATCTTCATTCTTTCAGGGGAAATGTAGAGTGAATCTCAATTAAATACTTTGATCAGGTGGAGATTTAGAACAAGATTTAGAGTTTCTAAAAATCTATGCTTATGTCAAGAAAATGTTAAATATGTCGTCCATAATTTCTACAATTTTGGGCAGAAGGTGACTCAAAGATCAGAAATCAAGTAAAAGTTATTTCAGTTCCTCATTGTGACTTTGTGAGTGTGTACGTGTGTATAAACTTTTCTGGATAAGAATCAGATCAAAAAGTCCTCAACGGTCAATTATATATATTTGACACTTACTTAAAAATCCTCCTATAATGCTCTGAAATGATAAAGAGAAAAAGCAAAGTAGTGAAGAAATCAACTACTTCCAAAAAAATTAGTTCAGTGCCATGGGAAAAAATGGGTTTGTTTTAAAAGTGATTAAGTTGTCCGATAACATCGGCCACCTGTTCCTATTTGTTTCATGGTGGGTCTATCCATATGGGACCTTCCTGCTCATGACATCACAGGGTGACTATAGGGAAGACCTAATTTTAGGATAGATAGATCCCTAAATCTGGAATCTTAGAAAAGTCATCTATTCACCATCCTTGCCAGCTTTAGATCTGGACTAGGCTCAGGCAGTAACACAGGTGTTATATTCTTCTCTTTGTCTCCTGTACAAATGATCCAGCACCATTTATGTCAGTTCTTTACTCTTAATTTATTCTGAGATTTTAAGTCAGGGCTAGAGGGCAACTATGAGGCTGAAATTTTAATAAGCTAACATTTGGGCCTGATTTCCTACAGGCTGATTTCTACAGGCTACATTCCTGATTTCCACAAAGCCTTAACTGGTACTTGAGGAATGGGTAAATGTATTTTGTTTACACTTAAATTATAACTCACCACCAATGTCATATTTTAGGACAATCTTGTCCTAATTTCTGTAGCTCTTACAATCATGAGCACTTTTCTTCTTCTCAGTTGCACTGAGATAGGCCTCTGTCACAGGATATAATTCCTAAGTGTGGGGGTTACCAAGTTCCCTGTCTCCTGACTTGCCTTTGGGAGAGGCAGTGGAAGTCCCTTAATTTTGAAGGCCTTACTCTCATCCTAATGATGCAATCAGTGATTCCCACTTTGTTTCCAAAGATGAATTATATTTTCATAAAACCCCCAACACAGCCTCTGCCTCAAACTGAGATACATACACCTGGGTTTCTTCATTCTCCTCTGAAGGGTTAAGCTCTTGAAGAGAAAGTATCAGGTCTTTTTTGAATCTATATTTTATATTTTACCATTCTATTAACACAACAGGTTTGCTGTATATTTACTCAATGATGTGATTTGGATATAAATAATATTACACAAAGATATGATATAATGTCCAAGGTTTCTCTTCTGTCCTGAGGAAACACTTGCAGCCAGAATGATCACAAATATCTCTTCTCTCTTAATCACACCACCATGCCCATCACAGAGAGTTCTTGCTCATTTCCTGAGTCTTAACATATTACCACATTTATTAGCCACGCACCATATTCTACCTCATAAGACTCAGGAAATGAGCAAGAACTCTCTGTGATGGGCATGGTGGTGTGGTTAAGAGAGAAGAGATATTTGTGATAGTTCTTCACTCTCACCATGGAGGGGTTTGAGTAATTTTAGGTTGTTTTCATATTCAGGAAGTTTCAGTATACCAGATGGACTGTAAGCATTTATTAACCAGTGTCTTATAGAAATGGTACATGCCATTGGGTGGCTTACTGAAGAGTTGGGAAGAAATACTATATACTAGGTTTAGCTCATGACAAATAATACACTTTCTAATAGATAAAACCTATAATGTCTTGGGAAGATTACAAAGTAAGACTATTAATATACATAGACTTTTCTGCTATATGCTAAAACCTAAGTGTCTGATGAAAGAAGGATAAAGCAATGCTCAGAGAAGGAGTAGAGTTAATTAGGGAAGGACTATTATACCCAGACCCACATCTTCCATTGAGTCAGTTTCCTGTTCTTTCCTCACTGGAGATGGAGAACAGCTGGTTTCTGTCTTCCACTTAATAGATCATCATATTTCAAACACAATTCTCAGAGCACCCTTTAGTCTCCTCTTTGCCAAGCTAAACAACATCACTTTCTTAAACTTTTCCTATGGGACCTACTTAGCCTTAAATCATAGTACACACACTTGAAGTATACTGTCTTCCATAATCCACAGTTTAAGTCTAATTATAGGGAAATTGCAAGAAAAAAAAGTATTTTGACAACTGTCATGTTCTGGTAATTATTCCATCAAGGAAAAAACAAACAAACAAACAAACAAAGAAACAAAACTTGCCCCATGGATGCTGGATGCACATCAAAGACAGTTTAACTTGATGGATTTGTATTAGGTTTCCTGTTCCAAACACAGCTTCAAAATATACTCATTGGATAATGCAAGTTATGGTTGACTTGTCCATCACAGTTGCATATATGGTTCCTAGTAATGGCCATGTGCAAATGTACCATGTGATGATCCATATGGATCAGCAAATAGGGATAGGACAGCCAATCTAGGGACTTAAAAAAAAATAACATTTTATTTTTTAGAGGAATTTTAGATTCGCAGAAATATTGACCAGGAAGTACACAGAGCTCCTATATACCCACTTCTTACCCTCACACATAGAGAGTTCCCCCCTATTATTAATATCTTACATTTACTGTGGTATACTTGTTATAATTTATGGGTTCGATTGACATTTTTTTTTACTTGGTTAGAAGCCATTTCCTATCACAAGGTTTGAATCTGAGCCTCTCAAGCCTTTCCTTTAAAGGAGCAGGGTTCAGCACAGTTTTCATCCCCTCTCCAAAGTGGACTGTTCGGCTATTTTGATGAGATGAGATGCTTCTGAGGCTGCTTGTATGCTCAGCAGGAGAGCAGGTAATCATTGATTCACAATGGCTGCCATACACACGGATAAAGAGAGTGGTAACATATATGATACCTATTTGTTGTATCGGAATACAAAAAAGATACTGTATTATAAATCAGAAGCTTGGATTCTAGGTCTCTCTAGAACAGTTTTATAACCTCAAGGAGCTTATCTAACCTTTCTGAACCTGAGGTGCAATAAAACAGAAATATTATTTTAACTTGTGGAAAGTAGCACACTGAACTAGAAAAAGTCCTGAAATCACTCACAGCTCTAAAACACACGATTCGAAGTGTCTTTGAAGAACACTGCTGAGTCAGTTTTCATCAACTCAACCAAGAGATGTACAGCTGGCATTTTACCACTTTTTCCATAATTGAATCCAATAATTTATTTCTGGCCCAACTAAATCCAAAATCATACACTAAAAATTCAAAAGCAGGGAAACAAGGTGGGAAAGAAAAATAACTAACATTTCTCATTTGATCATTACGCTCTATTTTGGTGGCTGTCAAAAACAATATCTAATTTACAGTATTTTATATTTAAGCATCTGGCAGTTTAATTAATTTGATTAATTAATTTCTTAGAATTCTATCAACTGTGCTGCACCAAAAGTTGTAGAAAGAAAAACTATGCAATAAAAAATAGCTTTAAAAGGAATTAAAGATGTCATTATTTGAGGTTTGATGTTACTAAGTTCTCATCTGGAAAAAGCAAAATAAGGTGAAATTAGAAAATTAAGGGAAAAAGAAAAAAATATATTTGCAAGGTAAACATATATTGCAAAGGCATGTAATAGGTGTTTTATTTTAAGGTGTTATATTTTATATATGTTCCTAAAAACACTAGATGATTGGTTTCTTTAAAAGAGTATTTGTTGAAAAATATATTCTTATATTTTGGGGTTACTCTTTGATTTCCAGTAAAAAATGAGACTACCTGGCACTTTGGATTCTGCCTTCTGTTTGGCACTCAAGTGTGTGAAGTCCAGCGCGATCCTCATGCAGAAAGTCTGTTCAAGTGCTGGGTCACCTCCTTGTGTCAAACATTTTCTTCCGGGGGGAGAAAATCAATCTATTTGCTGCACTAGTTGTTATGCAATCTGCTATCTGGACATCATACCGCTGATATGCTGAAAACATCTCTCAACTGACAGCTTTCTGAAACTGGCTTTCCCAGCTATCCAGCTGATGAGCTTACAGCCATCCCACATTCTCCTGACTGCTGCAATTTCGCAAGCAGGGCCTAGTGAGGTAATCACCTGACCTCAGCAAAACCATTGTATAAAGGGAATTTTGTTAACATTGTTGTCAGCGCAGCTGGATGGACTAACACTGCTTTCCTTTGCAGATTTGGAGTCTGTGAATTCCAGCAGCCCGCAATGGTGTTCCTGGGTTCTTGCTGGCATGTGTCTGCATCTGGCTCATGCTTCTTTATCAGGTGGTTAAGCAAACTGCCCATTTCTGGAAAAGTTCAGTGGCACAAAAGAAAATTTGCTTGTGGCTTCTCTTTGGTATGGCATTGCAGAATTGACCTATTATTTCACAATTGGGGTAGGAGAATATGCTGGTTGGCAAAAGTCACATATTCTTTCAATTCGTCTCAAGTGCCCACTTGCAGGTAGGTGTAAATGCTTGTTAGGTCTATGTGTGTACTTGAGTAGAGATTGCATACATTTGCATTTTTTATTCTCACCCACGTAGACTGTTGCATATTCTGAGGCAAGACTATCACCTGAAATCATATTATCTTCTTAGAGACTTTATGCTTTGATTTTTCTTACATGTATTTTGAAATATCTTTCATATTGAAGGCTCTCTGGACATTGGAATAGGGAAAGACATACTCACAAACTGAGGACAAGGAAAGAAAGTGTTAGCAACCCCAGGGATTTTTGGCAAGTGGAGGAGAGAGCTTCAGATTCATTCCTGTTGGAAAGTAGGGGTGAGAGGTGGGGCTCAGGAACTGACAGAGTGGTCAACCTTATGCAAATTTTGTGACTGGTATTTGTCTTCTCCCATCTCCCTTTTCTCTCACCATCCCCTTATGTCAAATCTCAACTCCAAGCCCCCAACCATTTTCCTTATTCAGTACCACACTCAGTCCAGACATGCTGTCTTAGGGCTGCAGACCAACTCAGTGACTTCATTTTTCCCCAGATCCAATGTTCCACCCCTTCAGTTCTGATCATCAGCAACACTGTATTGTATGAGAAGATCTTATTAACCAATAACCTGAAAAAAGGTGGTTGGTTAACAGTAACTTAGAATCTTAGATCTCAGTGGGATGTTTATATCTAAACAAGAAATTGATAGACTGGGATACTTTGAGATAAATAATGGATGGCAAAATCAATCTGGTGCTACGGGGTGGGGGAGACAATGGTCAGAAAGGTCATCCTGATTCTCATCAAATTAACACACAAGTGTATTAAAATTTTACACAAGTGTGTAAAATTATAAGGCAAGGTATGGTGTTCAACAAGTTCTAGGTTCTGTAATCAAGAGGTGCTCATTAAAATTCAAGGAATTGGTTTTATATCTAACAAAAGGGATTTTCCTTCTCTCATTATAACCAGATGTGGTCTCCAAAATAAACACAGAAATACATTCATGAGGAACGAAGAGAAGCTTACAGGCAGCTTGATGAGATGTGTGGGGGTTAAGGGGTAGTTTGGCCATTCAGTGCTGACATTATGAAGTGAACTTTGACCACCCATCAACCATCCTTCTGTAGTCCTGAATCCTATGGGCCACTGTGCAAAATTAGGAGCAGCTCCAATGTGACTACATTCTAACAGCACTTGAACGAATTCTAAACCCAGAAATGTTTTAAAGTCAAACAATTGCTCTTAGGATTCACTCTGAATCATGAGGTAGTCCCTGACCAACCTGTGAGCTCAGAGACTGGGAATACAGGCTTCACCACCCTTTCCTCAAATATTCAAAGAAACTTGTGCAGAGTTGTAAGTCAGCACAGGAAAATACTGCCCCATTTATTTTTGGTCTCAACTTTGAAAGAAGTGTTAGCCTAGCTAGGGTATCTCTTCCGACACTGCTGGTGATACCTTTTTAATACAACCTATATTTGATTTCAGTCCTCTAAGGCCAGACTCCTTGAGCTCGCTCATCCTGTGACCACATGAATTGAGGTCTCTTGAATATTATTCTTCATATATGGAGTGTTTCAATAAAGTGAAGTGGTTAAATTGCACTGACCCATCAACTCATCTCTGGTTATTTGTTCCCCTAGCTGTTCCTAGGCAAGTCTCCATGAGATAGCTCTGGGAGCCTTGGAATTCTGGCCTGGGTTGAACTTACTCTTCAGTACTTTGTCCTTAATGCAGCTCATTTATTAGTTGCAGTGAACAAGGGTGGCTGGACTCTGTATCTTTGCTTTAAGCTCTTCAGGTAAGCAAATGAGAACATTTGCTGACTGCCCACTGTGAATAGTGCACTCCACAGGAAACTGAATTTATAAACAAAGCAACAAAACAAACAACTAAACAAATAATGCTGCTTTCCTGGTTCTAAAGTTTGAACAGAGGAAGAATATTATAGGCAGAGACAATACATACATCCTATTGTAAATCATAAACAGAATTTTAATTAAAAGTCATCCTTTGAGTGTTGATTCCTTCCTACTGAAATTTGGACTTTCCCTTCAAGGACTGTTCCAGTGCTGGCTAATCTCTCTGCTCACCTCTCATATCTGTTTTGATGGGACATTCAGTAACCTTCCCAGGATTGGTATTTACTGTTTTGTACATTCCCCACTTCCTTATTTATATGGTGAAAGTTCTGAGATCAGGGATCTAGACTTGCACCTTCTGGTATTCCTCACTCTTGGCACAAGACCCCACCCAAAGGACCCAGAATACTCTCTTCCTCAGGCTGCTAGAAAACCAGCCACTTTTTGGACTTACAGTCTCAGTTTAAACATCACCTTTTCAGTGAGGCCTTGCTGGGCAGCCTATCTGAAGCATTGCTCAACACTGCTAAGGAGTTAGTTACTCGTCAGTATCCCATTTGTTTGTTTCATAGCAACTCTTTTATAATCATTTATTTTATGGGCTTCTTTATTTTCTGGTTTTCCTACTAGACCAAAACATCCATGAAAATTCATTGCTTTCATTCCCTACTGCACAACCATAGTGTAGCTCATTCTGCTCATTCATTCATTCAAAAATATTTATTTGAATTTTTATATTTCAATATTTAATATTATACATTACTCATATTTTAAAATTATGAATATCTAAAAATTTTAAATATTTGAAAATAGATGTTCATTTATTGAATTATGTGTCACTCACTTATTTGGATTCTCAAGATGATGATGATCATCTTGAGAAATTTGAAAATTTTGCAAAGAAATAAACCTTTGCAAAAAAAAATCCCATATATGTTATACATGAACTCTAAATTGGCTTCTGATTCCACTTAAAAGCAAAATTTTTAAAGCAAAATTAAAAATTTAAGTTTAAATTTTAAATTAAAGATTAAAAGCAAACTTGCTACAAAGCACTAAGAATACTTAAAGTAGACAGAAAAGTACGTAGTTTTTGATGAGTTTGGGCATAAAAGATAATGTTGACTAGAGTTGACTGTCCTATTGAATTCCATGGAACACATTGATCCAGGTGTATAAGCCCTGGGCAGTTGAAAATAGCCTAAGTCTGAGATCTAGGAGTGTCCTATCTGACAAATGAGGAAAAGTCATATTAGGAGTGGTTCTATTTAGATCACAGCCTTCATTTCAGATTGTGTAGCTTATTTCTTCATTGTCAACCATCTTGACATTGGAGATAGCTATCTTTTTTTTTCCTCCCCAATCCAGTTGACAGACATAATTGTTTCTATATCATGCATATCTTATCCCTGCTGCCAGTAGTTAAATAGCTATATTTGTGAGGTTCTTGCCAAAATGGTCTCACTGTTAGATCCCAACTGGGTAACCAATTGCTAAAACCCATGTATTTGGCAGCAGTCTGGACCTTTTCATTTCTGTCTATGAAAAATTGAGGTCAAAAGTAAAGGACTGTGAAATTTCATCAAGACAACACACCAACTTTCTTCGCTTTATTTCCTTGCTTCCATCTACATATCCTCACCATGGCTTTGGAAGTATTTTTGGGCCAATATGGAAAGATCAAAATCAAACACTAAAGTCATGTATATGGCCATTTCCATTACTTGTCAGTTATCAACATGACTCAAGGAAAGCCAATGACTTGATTCATTGATTTCCATAATTGTCATCAAAGTAATCAATTTATCATGATTAGACATCTAGGGGACTTTCAAAATACAATTGAATGTAGAAATTATTATTGTTCTCAAGAAACTCACAAGACACAGCAAGGGGTGCTTTCCTGTTTAATTAACACCATGGAGTCCATAATCACGGGGTGGGGGTGGCAGCATTAGAAATCATCTAATCAAACCCCTTATTTTATAGCTATGCAAACTGAGGCCCAGAAAAATGTAGGTGACTTGTTCAAGGTAATTAAGTGTGCTGATGGCAGAGTCAAAGCGAGGGCCTCTGATTCCCTACCAGGTAACAATTTAGAAGGAATTAATTGACATCAACTGAACATAACACAGGAATTAGGACAGCACCTTGGGGAGTATGGAAATGCTTGGGAGCTGCCAAACAGGAACCTAGAGAAAGGAATTACAATAACAGCCACCATTTATTGAGAAGCTATTATGTGTGAGGCACATCGCTTGACATTTTGTAAAGTAATCTCTAATGCTCACAACAACTCTGCAAAGGAGCTATTATTCATCTCATTTTCCAAATGAAGAAATGGATTCAGCAAAGTTAATAAACTGGCCCAAGGTCACACAGTTAAAATTAAGATTCACACTGAGCTATGCTGAACCAAAGCTCACATTCTTTCTGTCAGGCCAAATTTTCTCAAGGGAATACTAAAGATGTAGGGGCCTTGTTTGATCTGACCCGATTGCTTACCTAATGGAAGCATGTGGGGGGTAGGTTCGAATGTTCGAATAGAACATGGTTAAAGGAGACTTTTCACGTTGGACTAGTGAGTGAGGACTTTAACAGGGATTCATTAACTAATGGAGCCACATTTGAAAATCGGTGCTTCAGGAAAGAATCTTTCATAGTGAAGGCCAGGTGATCAATCAGTTGGAAGACTGATGAAGACATGGATACCAATAGTAATGGTTTGATTTTTTTCTTTCCCTCTTGTTTCTTCACAACATTCAGAATTATTGTGCAGGAGGATTTAAAAAGTGATCCCAAGTCCTTAGTGGCATTTTTCCTTCCTACACAACCAGCACTGATTTTCAGCATGTACTTATTGCAAGCAACTAGTATGATTGGTCACATATTTGTTCTGATGGAGGTACCCATGCCACAGCAGATGTTCTGAATTTGAATGTAACTCCTTTGTACATCTAAAATAAATCCAAACAATCCTTCAAGGATATAGTCCTACTGCATCATGTGTGTTTCTCTGAGCACCTCACAATTCAGCACCTTCATTAGTAAACCTAATATTAATATTAGTTAAGGTAATATGAGTGTTGTAGAAGGCCTTGGAACTTTACATGTTGTTATTCTTGTTTTCCCAGGACAACAAATGAGGCTATTCGGTATTTTGTTCATGTTTACCTTTCTATCCTCTATCTTTCCACAACTCATTTAATAGGCATCAGTTATTCCTAACCACTCAGGGAGCTCTTTGTCTTTTCTGCTCTATTTGCAGGAGCTCTCTTCTCCCCTTGGAATAGTCCTGCTCAATTTTCAAATACCCTTGAGGATAACCTCCTGCAGTAACTCACCTTATTTATGCTACCACAGAATCCTGTATTTAAACATCTCAGAACAATTATATTTTATGACTGTTGTTGATTTGATTGCATGTTTTGCCTCTAAATTGAAAATTGCTCATAGATAGAAATTTTGTTTTCAACATAGGATTTTCAACGTATAAAAGAATTGGCACTGGTCTCTTAAATATTTTTAGAAGGAAATATTGAAGAAAGGAAAGATAGAAAAGAAGATGGAAGACGAAAAATATCTATATGTGAGGGAATTAAATTTATAAGTAGTTGTGATTATCTGTTCTGAGATTTCTAATTTCTCTATTTGTGATTAGTTATAGAATGAGATTGGTTGTGTTACCTCAGCCTGGAAACCACTTAGATCTCTATTATGTATGCATTTATGTATATATGTGTGTATGTATGTATGCATGTATGTATGTGTGTTTCTGTGTGTATATATCTATCGATATCATCCATATCTATGTCTATATCATCTACATCTATCTATGTCTATGTCTGTATCTATCTAGCTCTATCTCCACTCTATCTCTATCTATATCATCTATCTATATGTAATCTATCTAATAAGTAAACAAGAATCTAGATTCAAGTAGAATTTGATCATTGTTTAGGCTGAAAGCATTACTGCTCTTTGCGATTATCCATTGCCAAGCAAAGGCTGGGAACATGTTGCTTGTGGGAAAAGATGATGATGGATTATTCATTATATTTTTTAACCTCTGTGCCCAGCACAGTGTTTGGCTCATAGCAACTTTCTAATCAAAATTTGGGTGAATGTTAAAATGATGTTCCATACTTTATGCTTGTTGACCAAGACCTGGTTTTGTTACTAAGTAGTTCTATAGCTCTGTGAGCTCCCGTTTCCTCATCTGTAAGGGGAACAAATGTATATCTGGTTACTTTTGCTGTCCTGAAGATTACCAAAGATAATATGCTTTTTTTAAAAAAAAATTGGATAAATGTTAAACTGTTTAAGAAATGTGACTTATAGCTATTATGGATGGATTGAAGTCAATGAATTAGTTCTCCTTATAAGCAATATTAATTTTTAGGGTGCAAATGAGAAAGATTTATTGGTATACATTAATAAGGTTGAAGCTATGGGAAATTTACACTTTCTAAGTTTTGTCCCTCAAACTATTCTTTTCAGTTAAGAGTTATCTAGATAAAATAATTTCTTAAGATGGTGACTTAGTCTCACTTTGTAAATACAGCCAAGACATTAAAACAAAGTTTGGAGATATCTAAATGAATGTAGATACATCAACGCTGAGACAGATTTGTCTCTTTCCATGAGAATCCATCACTGAAACAAAGGGACTTCCATTTCAATAATCTATGAATATCAGTTGACCACTAATTAGAAATTTCTGACAAACATGCCTTATCAATTACCATAGAAAATATATATTTAACAAAAATCAAGATTTATCAACTTGTGTCTGATTGGATGCACTTCCATAAAATGCATCATCAGAAAACTGCTGTCCCACTGCTGGTCTACTCATTTAGTTTAACATTGATTTAAAGGAACGAGTTGTGGGTTTAACTTTTGGTCCTCTTCATGAAATTTTTCATACACCTTACCCCACCTCTGGCAACCACCAATCTGTTCTCTGTATCTATGGCTTGATTTTGTTTGTTTTTAGATTCTGCATATAAAACAGATCAAATGGTAGAGGGAGCCAAGATGGCAGAACAGCATGGAAGTTTTTTGTTTGTCTTGCATCCATGAAATACAGCCAGACCAACACTAAACCATCCTCCACCTAGAAACTGATCTGAGGATTAACACAACAATCTGCACAACCTGAACCACAGAATTCAGCAGGTACGTGGCATGGAGAGGTGAACCTGGGGAGAGAGAAGCCATGGGGGGCAGGGAGGTGTTTTTGCGTGCAGAGAGCGGACAGAGATGGGAGAGGGGGAGAATACGGGAAAAACATCCCTCTCTAAAAGCAGCTGGAGAGAAAGTAGAAAATTGGACACAGCCACAGGGACTGAACTAAAAAGAGAGAAAGGAGAAAGGAGAAAGGACAGGGTTTATATTCCATTATGACTATAAACAGGGGGAGTGCAGAATCTGCAACTCTTCAGCTCGATACCTGGAGGTGCTATGGTGGGAAGGGCAAATCCCCAGGAGCAGAGTGGGGTCCGGGAGGTTCACAGGCCACACAGGGAGAAGTGGTTACACGCTGGAAGGACATTTGGTAGAGGCTGTGATGCAGCCTGGGCCCAGCAGACTCCAGAGAACAGCCACATTCACTGGTGCTGGAACAAGTCATTAAGGGTGAAGCCTGGTGCCAGATGTGTGTTGTGATTTTCCATAATCCCTGAAACCCTGCTGCTACACTGTCTTGCAAACTTTTTCTGGGGCAGGCTGGCACCTGGCAGCAGTCTCTGGGCATCGGCAGCAGCACAGTCCTGTGAATTTTCCTGGGTAAGGCTGGCCTTCAACTATTGCTCCATCAGACCCTCTCCAGAAGGGAGGAAACAATCAAAGCCACAGTCCTTCATAAGTAAGGGGCTGGGGAAAACAGCCTCATATGAGACAAAACTTGGGAGAGAGGTACTACCTGGGTTTTTGTCACGGACAGTATAAAAGCAGGAAGTGGACAAAAGCTGAAGACAAAGGATGGGTGCACAATTGCTAATCAAGGAGAACAGAGTTCTGATACTAGAGAATGGGTAGCTTGGTGACATCATTTTCACTGCTTCCATGCATGTGGATACGCACCTACAAGTGCCACAACAATCCACTCCAGTAGGCTAGCATCTAGTGGAGAATGGAGCAGTTACACTAAGCCCCGCCCAACTGGGCCAACCTTGTGCTTCAAGAACAGAAGTCTCACTGCTTGCTTAGTTTATGACTGTAAAGCGCTTCATAGTCTGATATCTAGGGGAAAATGAAGTAATTTCAGTCGTATTTCAGTCTGTTAGTAGGTCCATATATTCAATTTTTTTCCTTTTCATTCTTTTTCAATTCTTTTCTTTTTTTGATGCAGAAAGAGAAAAAATTCATTTTTATTTTCAATTTTTATTAAAAATATTTTTATTTAATTTTTTACTATATTTTTTACTTTTGTGTAAATTTTTTCAAATTCGATTTTACTTCCATCATTTTATTTTAGTCTACTTCACTGTATTCATTTTTTCAAATTTCAATTTCCTTTTTTCTTTTTTCTCTTCTTCATTTCCTTTCTTTTTCTTGAATACAGAAAGAGAAAAAATTCATTTGTATTTTTAATTTTTATTAAAAATATTTTTCTTTAATTTTTTTCTACTATATTTTTGACTTTTGTGTAAATTTTCTCAAATTCTAGTTTACTTCCATCATTTCATTTTAGTCTGCTTCAGTGTATTCATTTTTTCAAATTTTCAAATGATTTCCCTTTTTTTTCTTCTTTCCCCCTTTTTCTTTAATCTATCAAGACACTTTCATCACCCAGACCAAAACACACCTAGGATCTAGCATCATTCATTCAATTTATTTTGTGTGTGTGTTTTTAATTTTTAATTTTAATATTTTTTTAATTTTAATTTTTTTAATTTTAATTTTTTCTACCTATTAATTACTTTTATCCCTTTAAAATGATGAAACAAAGAAATTCACCCCGAAAGAAAGAGCAGGAAGAAACGACAGGCAGGAACTTAACCAACACAGATCCAAGCAAGATGTCTGAACCAGAATTTAAAATCACGATAATAAGAATACTAGCTGGAGTAAAAAATAGATTGTAATCCCTTTCTGTGGAGATAAAAGAAATAAAAGCTAGTCAGGATGAAATAAAAAATGCTATAATTGAGCCACAATCATGAATGGATGCCAAGGCGGCAAGCATGGATGAGGCAGAACACAGAATCAGCGATATAGAGGACACACTTATAGAGAACAATGAAGCAGGAAAAAAGAAGGAGATTAAGGCAAAAGAGCATGATTTAAGAATTAGAGAAATCAGTGACTCATTAAAAAGGAACAACATCATGTCCCAGAAGAGGACAAGAGAGAGAGATAGGGGTAGAAGGGTTGGTTATGTGAGCAAATCATAGCAGAAAACTTTCCTAACCTGGGGAAAGACACAGACATCAAAATCCAGGCAGCACAGGGGACTCCCATTAGATTCAACAAAAACTGATCATCAGCAAGGCATATGATAGTAAAATTCACAAAACATTCAGGCAAGGAAAGAATCATGAAAGCAGCAAGGGGAAAAAAGTCCCTAGCCTACAAGGGAAGACAGATAAAGTTTGCAGCACACCTATCCACAGAAACTTGGCAGGCCAGAAAGGAGTGGCAGGATATATTCAATGTGCTGAATCAGAAAAATATGCAGCCAAGAATTCTTTATCCAGCAAGGCTGTCATTCAAAATAGAAGGAGAGATAAAAAGTTTCCCAGACAAACAAAAATTAGAGGAGTTTGTGGCCACTAAACTAGCCCTGCAAGAAATTTTAAGGGGGACTCTTTGAGGGGAGAAAAGATGAAAAAAAATTTTTTTAAAAAATAAATAAATACCAAAAGCAACAAAGATTAGAAAGGACCAGAGAAAACCACCAAAAACTCCAAGTCTACCAGAAACATAATGGGAATAAATTCTGTCTTTCAGTACTCACTCTAAATGTCAATGGACTCAATGCTGCAATCAAAATACATAGAGTAACAGAATGGATAAGAAAACAGGAACCATGTATATGCTGTTTACACGACACCCACTTTGACCTAAGGACACCTTCAGATTGAAAGTAAGGGGATGGAGAACCATCTATCATGCTAATGGTCAACAAAAGAAAGGCAGAGTAGCCATACTTATATCAGACAATCTAGATTTTAAAATAAAGACTGTATCAAGAGATGAAGAAGGGCATTATATCATAATTAAGGGGCCTATCCCGAAGACCTAACAATTATAAACATTTATGCACCACATGTGGAGGCACCCAATACATAAATCAATTAATCACAAACAAAAAGAATCTCATATAATACCATAATAGTAGGAGACTTCAACACCCCACTCACAACAATGGACAGATCATCTAATCAAAAACTCAATAAAGAAACAATGGCTTTGAATGACACACTGGACCAGATGGACTTAACAGATATATTCAGAAAATTTTATCCTAAAGCGGCAGAATACACATTCTTCTCCAGTGCACATGGAACATTCTCCAGAATAGACCACATACTGGGACACAAATCAGCCCTCAGCAAGTACAAAAAGATCGAGATCATACCATGCATATTTTCAGGCCACAACACTATGAAACTCAAAATCAACCACAAGAAAAAATTTGGAAAGGTAACAAATACTTGGAGACTGAAGAACATCTTACTAAAGAATGAATGGCCTAACCAAGAAGTTAAAGAGGAAATTAAAAAGTTCATGGAAACAATGAAAATGATAACACCACAACCCAAAACGTCTGGGATGTAGCAAAGGCAGTCATAACAGGAAAGTACATAGCAATCCAGATCTCATATACACAACCTAACCTTACACCTTAAAGAGTTGGAAAAAGAACAGCAAATAGAACCCAAAACCAGCAGAAAACAGGAAATAATAAAGGTTAGAGCAGAAATTAATGCTATTGAAACCAAAAAACATCAGTAGAACAGATCAATGAAACCAGAAGCTGGTTCTTTGAAAGAATTAACAAAATTGATAAACCACTAGCCAGTTTGATCAAAAAGAAAAAGGAAAGGACCCCAATAAATAAATTCAAGAATGAAAGAGGAGAGATCACAATCAACACAACGGAAATAAAAGCAATAATAAGAGAATATTATGAGCAATTATATGTCAACAAAATGGGCAATCTGGAAGAAATGGGGAAATTCCTAGAAACATATACACTACCAAAACTGAAACAGGAAGAAATAGAAAATTTGAACAGGCCCATAACCAGAAAGGAAATCGAATTAGTATTAAAAAATCTGCCAAAAAACAAGAGTCCAGGGCCAGATGGCTTTCCAGGGGAATTCTACCAAACATTTAAGGAAGAGTTAACACCTATTCTTTTGAAGCTGTTTCAAAAAATAGAAATGGAAGGAAAACTTCCAAACTCTTTCTATGAAGCCACCATTACCTTGATTCCAAAACCAGACAAAGAGCCCACTAAAAAGGAGAACTATAGACCAATTTCCCTGATGAACATGGATGCAAAAATCCTCAACAAGATACTAGGCAAACGGATCCAATAATACATTAAAAAAATTATTCACCACGACCAAGCGGGATTTATACCTGGGATGCAGGGCTGGTTCAATGTCCGCAAAACAATTAACAGGATTCATTACATCAGTAAAAGAAAGGACAAGAAATATATGATCCTCTCAACAGATGCAGAGAAAGCATTTGACAAAATACAGCATCCTTTGTTGATAAAAACCCTCAAGAAAGTATGGATAGAAGGAGCATACCTCGAAATCATAAAAGCCATATATGAAAGACCCAACCCTAATATCATCTTGAATGGGGAAAAACCAAGAGCTTTCCCTCTAAGGTCAGGAACAAGACAGGGATGTCCGCTCTTGCCACTGTTATTCAACATAATATTGGAAGTCTTAGCATCTGCAATCAGACAACACAAAGAAATAAAAGGCATCCAAATCGGCCAGGAGGAGGTCAAACTTTCACTCTTCGCAGATGACATGATACTCTATATGGAAAACCCAAAAGATTCCACCAAAAAAACCTGTTAGAACTGATTCATGAATTCAGCAAAGTTTCAGGATATAAAATCAATGCACAGAAATTGGTTGCATTCCTATAAACCAGCAATGAAGCAACAGAAAGAGAAATCAAGGCATCGATCCCATTTACACTTGCACCAAAAACCATAAAATATCTAGGAATAAATCTACCCAAAGAGGTGAAAAATCTATACACTGAAAACTACAGAAAGCTTATGAAAGAAATTGAAGAAGACACAAAAAAATGGAAAAAGATTCCATGCTCCTGGATATGAAGAAACAAATATTGTTAAAATGTCGATACTACCCAAAGCAATCTACATATTCAATGCAATCCCTATCAAAGTAACACCAGCATTCTTCACAGAGCTAGAACAAATGATCCTATAATTTGTATGAAACCAGAGAAGACCCTGACTAGCCAAAGCAATCTTGAAAAAGAATGCCAAAGCAGGAGGCATCACAATTCCGGACTTCAAGCTATACTACAAAGCTGTACTCATCAAGACAGAATGGTACTGGCACAAGAACAGACACTCAGATCAATGGAACAGAATAGAGAACCCAGAAATAGACCCACAAACGTATGGACAACTAATGTTTGGCAAAGCAGGAAAGAATATCCAATGGAATAAAGACAGTCTCTTCAGCAAGTGGTGCTGGCCAAACTGGACCACTTTTACACCATACACAAAAATAATCTCAAAATGGATGAAAGACCTAAATGTATGACAGGAAGCCATCAAAATCCTTGAGAAGAAAGCAAGCAAAAACCTCTTTGATCTTGGCTGCAGCAACTTCTTACTCAACACGTCTCCAGAGGCAAGGGAAACAAAAGCAAAAATGAACTACTGGGACCTTATCAAAACAAAAATCTTCAGCACAGCGAAGGAAACAATCAGCAAAACTAAAAGGCAACCGACAGAATGGGAGAAGATATTTGCAAACGACGTATCAGATAAAGGCTTAGTATCCAAAATCTATAAAGAACTAACCAAATTCAACACCCAAAAAACAAATAATCCACTGAAGAAATGGGCAAAAGACATGAATAGACACTTCTCCAAAGAAGACATCCAGATGGCCAACTGACACATGAAAAAATGCTCAACATCACTCATCATCAGGGAAATACAGATCAAAACCACAATGAGATACCACCTTACACCTGTCAGAATGACTAACATTAACAACTCAGGCAACAACAGATGTTGGCTAAGATGCAGAGAAAGAGGATCTCTTTTGCATTGTTGGTGGGAATGCAAGTTGGTACAGCCACTCTGGAAAGCAGTATGGAGGTTCCTCAAGAAATTAAAAATAGAACTACCCTATGACCCAGTAATTGCACTACTAGGTATTTATCCAAGGGATACAGGTTATGCTGTTTTGAAGAGACACATGTGCCCCAATGCTTATAGCAGCACTATCAACAATAGCCAAAGTATGGCAAGAGCCCAAATGTCCATTGATGTCTGAATGGATAAAGAAGATGTGGTATATATATGCAATGGAGTATTACTCGGTAATCAAAAAGAATTAAATCTTGCCATTTGCAACTATGTGGATGGAACTGGAGTGTATTACGCTAAGTGAAATTAGCTAGTCAGAGAAAAACAAATATCATATGACTTCACTCATATGAGGACTTTAAGACACAGGACAGATGAACATAAGGGAAGGGAAGCAAAAATAATATAAAAACAGGGAGGGGCACAAAACATAAGAGACTCTTAAATATGGAGAACAAACAGAGGGTTACTAGAAGGGTGTGGGAGTGGGGATGGGCTAAATGGGTAAGGGGCATTAAGGAATGTACTCCTGAAATCATTGTTTCACTATATGCTAATTTGGATGTAAATTAAAAAAAATAAAATTAAAATAAAAAGATCATATGTTATTTGTCTTTCTCTGTCTGACTTAATTCACATAGCATAATGCCTTTGAGATCCAATCATATTGTTGGAAATGGCAAGATTTTTTTTATAGCTGAATAATATTCTATTGTCTATCTATCTATCTATCTATCTATCTATCTATCTATTTATCTATTATCTATCTAAGATTTTATTTATTCGTACATTCACTAATGGACACTTAAGTTGTTTCCATATCTTAAGCATTGTAAATAATGCCACAGTGAATATGGGAGTGCATATATATTTTCAAGTTAGTTTTTCTATTTTCTTTGGATAGATACCCAGAAGTAGAATTGCTGGATCATATGGTAGTTCTATTTTTAACTTTTTGAGGAATCTCCAGATTGTTTTCCATAGTGCCTGCACAAATTCATAATCCTACCAACAGTACACAAAGGTTCTTTTTTCTCTATATCCTCACCAACACTTGTTATTTCCTGCCTTTTTGATAATAGCCATTCTAACAGGTGTGAGGTGAGATCTCATTTTTGTTTTGATTCATTTTGCCTTGATAATGAATACTGTTGAGTATCTTTTCATGTACTTGTTAGCCATCTGTATGTCTTCTTTGAAAAAATGTTTATTTAGGTCTTTTTCTCATTTGTTAAAATTAGGTTGTTCTTTTGGTTACTGAGTTGTATGAGTTCTTTATATATTTTGGATATTAGTCCCCTATCAGATACATGGTTTGCAAATATTATCTCTTACTCAGTATGTTGTCTTTTCATTTTATTAATGTTATTCTTTGTTGTGCATAAGGCTTTATGATGTAGTTCCACTTTTAAAATTTTGCTTTTGTTGTTTTTGCTTTTGGTGTGATGTGAAAAAAATCACCCCTGAGACCTATGTCAAGGAAATTACTGCCTTGTTTTCTTCTAGGAGATTTATGGTTTCAGGTTTTATGTTCAAGCCTTTTGTCTGTGTTGAGTTAATTTTTATGTATGGTGTAAGATAATGGTTAAGTTTCATTATTTTGCATGTGGCTATTCAGTTTTCCCAACACGGTTTGTTGGAAAGACTGTTTTTTCCCCACTGTATAATGTTGGTCCCTTTGTTGTAAATTAATTGACCAAAAAGTGTGGGTTTATTACTGGGCTCACTATTTTGTTGCATTGATATGTGTCTGTTTTTATGTCAGTACTCTATTGTTTTAATTACTACAGCTTTATAATATAGTTTGAAATCAGGGAATATGATGCCTCCAGTTTTGTTCTTCTTTATCAAGATTGCTTTGGCTATTCAGGGTCTTTTGTGACTCTATACAAATTTTAGGATTATTTGTTCTATTTCTGTGAAAAAATGCCAATTGAATTTTGATAGGGATTGCTTCGAATCTATAGATTGTTTTGGGTAGTATAGACATTTTAACAATATTGATTCTTCCAATCCATGAGCACATAATATCTTTTCATTTATTTGTGACTTCTTCAGTTTTCATTAATGTCTTAAGACATTTCTTCTGTGTGTACCTGATATCTATCAAAGGAGTAACCAGGAAGAAGGTAAGAATAACTATAGGAAAACAGTTGACATTTGGAAAGAGACTAGACAGGAAGGAACTCATCCTTCCTGAGTTTTCCCTTTGTTCTAGGCACTGGGCTTGGTGATATGCTTATATTCTCCCATTTAACCCCCAAAAGGCAGTAATTAGAGTCTTATTAGGACTTGGTGAGCTCAGGCAACTTGCCTAAGGTAACTCATGTGTTAAATATCAGAGCAGATATTGAAACTAATGTGTCAGACATTTACCCTAGAACCACAGTGTAACAGGTTTTGCCAAATATCTTCCATTTGCCTTTGGAAGCTCTCACCACCTTGTCCATCTTTCTGTGCTGCAAGGCTTATCTGCAATGGACGACATTAAAGTGCTCCCATGCCTTCTGGCTTCCACTTGAGTTTAACTGATAAAAGCCTCAGGATAAGATGGGAAGGAAGGAGGAGGGAGAGAGTGGTAGAGTATTTATTACCTGGCTCCTTCCCTGTCAAGTCTTCTTGGGATATCTGTGTCCCTCAATACTGTGACCACTGCTTTTCTCAAGGTGGCCTGTTTAATAGAACATTGTCCTGAAACCTGGAAACTTCACCTTCTCCTTGTCTCCCCAGACTGTGAGTGGTAACAGCTCCTCTAGTGCTAATCCTCTGTTCCTGCACTACTTGTGTTTCCTCTATACCAGACCACACCTTTTTGTTAGATCCTCCTAGAATTACCACAAATTGAGTATGCCATCTGTTTCCTACCAACATTCTGGCTGATACAGGTGATTCTGGAATGCTGCCTTACTTACATATAAAAGTTGCATAAAAGTACAATTGCAAGGTAAATACTTTGCCCAAAATCCATAGTGCCATAATTTTGTTGGTAAATCTGTGTATTTTGAAGTGATTCAAAGTTTAAAACTGTTTGTGACTTAGGAACTCATAACTAAGAATGACGGCTCTCCTAGGATGTGTTCCCCAGACAAGCATGCTGTGACTTTTAATCATGAAAAATGCATTCACTGCAGAAATTCAACACTAACTCCACAAAGTTTTTGTAGAGAATATTTCCAGTCAACGAAACACTTCAGAGCAGTGAGTAAAGTTTTAGAGGACAGGCAGTGTTTGGGGGATGCTGGGGGAAATACAAATGGAAGATTATACATTTTGCAATGTCTGCCTCAGACATACACAAACAAATGCGTCCTCCAGGAGTTTACAATGAAGCAGAGAAACCGTTTAAGCTACTGTTAAATGCTGGTGATAATTACTTACTTTGTGATAAAATCAATTTCTTAAAAAATTCATTGAAAACTTTTTTTTTTTAAACAACCTTCTTAGCAAACCTATGTGTCTTTCCTTGCAAAAAGTAAATGAATAAAGAGAAATAGTTCTTGGGTAACCCAATTTTTTCTTGCGTGTTTATTTTTATTAAAACATGCTTTAGATAAAGAAACAAAAGCATAAAGTGAAAATTATGAGTTTATTAGATACGCCATCATTAGTTTCAGGGGAGTATCAATTAAGCTTAAAAATAGGTGGTTTTAAAATATAGATATGGCTATTCTAATTCATTCATTAAAGAATAAATATTTGGACTTTACCTTTGAAGACTTAGACAAATTCACATGGAGAGCTCATTTAATTTAGTAAGGAAAAGTTTATTTTCTTAGATTCATGTCAAAAAAGGTAATCAGGTTCCTTAGAAATAGAACTCAAGGCTAAATGTCTAAGCCATTATCATTTTTTGTTAAAAAATTATTTGCTTTTAAACTATTAAAAACAAATCTGAGGGGCACCTGGATGGTTCAGTCAGTTAAATGTCCAACTCTTGATTTCGGTTCAGGTCATGATCTGATGGTTCGTGAGATCAAGCCCCCAGTTGGGCTCTGTGATGATAATGCAGAGCCTGCTTAGGATTCTCTCTTTCTCCTTCTCTCTGCCCCTTCCCCACTTGCACTTTTTTTCTGTCTCTAAGAATGAATACATATAAAAAATAAAAATAATAATAAATCTGAACCCCCAAATCAAAAATAATAAATAATAATTAAATTTAAATTACTTTTTTCTTTTTTTTTTTAAGTAGGCTTTATCCCAGCACAGAGCCCAGCACAGGGCTTACACTCACTGCCCTGAGATCAAGACCTGACATCCAGGCCTGACATCAGCTCATCCTGATCATGAGCTGACATCCAGTGTTGGACACTTAACTGACTGAGCCACCCAGGTACCCCTGAATTACAATCGCAACACCATTGCCCAGTGGATTATCCCTTCCAGCCCACCTTATCACACCTGGTGCCAGATGCTCCTGGTTTCCAGCCTTTACAGCCATCCTACCCCCACTGACAGCGTCTTTTGAGCCCCCTCTGAAACTTGGGGTTAATGGTTCTCCAATTTTACTGTCCATATGAAATTTCTGGAGGATGTATAAATTTCACTATAAAATGAAGTTTCCTGAACTACACATCGGTAGTTCTAATTCATCAGAGGCCTAGGCATCTGTATTTGAACAAATACCTCAGGTTCTCTGATGCAAGTGGTTGGAGAACCAGGCCATAAGCAACACTAATTTAGTGTTCTCTAGGGTTCTACATTCGTCTTGATCACAGGGCTGTGAGTGCAAGCAGTGGATTAAGTAAGGTACTTTATCCAGCCCATGTCTTAACTCAGCAACAAGTCTCACTGCTTACAAAAAAGTAGCTTCACTGGGGTGCTCTCATTCTACAAACACGAATTCCACTTGTTTTCAGGACCTGGAGTGACCCTGATTCTTAGTTCTGCTAACTGGATAAAATGTGCTTTGCTGAATCTTGCCCAAGTTACTTCTGGAGGTTAATGCTCTGCTTTGCTCTTACCCACCAGTCTCTCTGACAGCTATGACTCAGTTTCTTTGGGTAAGAAGAGAATGGCAACATCAGCAACAACCTCACAACGCTGCTGTGAGAATTAAATGTGGGAACCTGTGGAAAGCCCTCGACACAGTTTCTGGCACAGAGTAAGTACTAAATGTTAGTTGATAGTATTGTCAAAGGATTGACCTTATTGAATTACACTGTCTTGTCATCTCAGGATAGAACGGACTCTCCCCAGCTCAATATTTAGCCACTTTCTAGCTCATCCCAGCAGAAGGGCACAGCCGCTCCTGGTCTGTCCCCCACCACCTCAGACAATGGCCACCTGAGGGCCTCAGCTACTTGAGGTCATTAACATTGTCTTCTCATTTTTTCCATCCTTTGTGTTTGCCCAGAAAAGGAAGCCGATAATCATTTATTGAGTTGATACATGAGTATATGGATAAGCTTCCTAAAACGTCAAACTGGTGTTTTGTGTGTCTCTTTCTTAGTTTGCCAGAGTTATGCTATCATGGATTACTCGGCCAGTGTTGTCAACTCCTTTGACCTAAAATGCAAAGTGAAGAAATGTGAGATGGAGATGATAAAGAAGAACATTACCAAGAAGAGGAACGGTGTTGATTGCCCCTGACCTTTAGTGACTCACATGGAAGTATCTTTATGCATATGGGATATGCATGAACGTTTAAAAGTACTGGGTCTTCAAAACTAGCCTTCGTAGGACTTCACACAGGGCCAGCTGATGTCTGGCAGGTTAGACTCTTGCCAAACTCTCTTCCTTGGAAAGCAGACCACCCCGTTCACACGTTTCACCATTGTATGGATGCTTTGACAAACTGGGTTGCAAAGATTCAGAGAAGAGTGGGTGATATCCTTACCCTGCCTCTTGACCTAACATGGGCACGATTTGCCTGGCCCTCTCTGGAGGTCTGACTCCGTGATCTAAGCTGCGGCAAAGATGGCATTACAAACCCCAGGGATTGCTGAGAAGCGCTAATGCTGCCTCTATCCCATACTCCCGTGACTCTGAAAGGCTCTTATTTGCTCCCCCTTGCTGAGAAGGCAGCTGTGTTGTGGCGATATCGGTCCATCCGACTTTACAGCAGCCTGCGAGGCCTCCTGTGACATGGAATAATGTCCCAGAAATCCAAACCGCCAGCGAGGCGCAGAGATCAGCACGGCATTTGTGGTTCTTGGGGCCGGACCCGAGGTCCGCCTGGGACATCTCCATGTAAATGAATGCTGGGGACAGGATTTGGACAGCTTAATCCTGCATTGTAAGAAAGGCTGGAGCCAATGTAAGTTCCAGACACGCTTTCATTCAGAACTGGAATAAAATTTGACTATCTTCAACTTTTATTTCTCATTATCTCCCAGAGACCTGAAACAGTTTACTAAGAAGAAAGAAAGAAAAAAAAAAGGGGACGAGAGGAAAAAAGACCAGTCTATATCCCCTCTGAAATCCTGTTCAGAGGATTTGCTGCAAGGGCATTCCAGCTTCAAATAAGACTGATTAAAATAAAATTACTCAGTCCCCTGACCCATAGCAAATTTCATGAGCTGCAATTTGTCTAGTAGTTGAGCTGTGAGTACAATCTGATTGGCTATAATTTAGGTTTATGGTTCCTTCCCCCCCCCCCCCCCCCCCAACACACACACAGTAGAATCCAGTGATCCTGAAATAAAGAACTAGAAGGGAGAGGAAGGGACAATATAAGCTAAGAAGAAATGGAAAGAAAAACATTTTTTAAAATATGATAACACTGTTTGCTTTTCTAAAAGCTGGAATTCTCAACGTTTCAGGAAGTTTGCGGGAAAGAATGTCTTTGTATCTGCCAGGGTGCATTCCTTTCTAAACTTCCTAGTTGTGTTTTTCCTGCTAGATTGCTCGTTTCTTTTTTCTTTAGTCTTTGTTTCCTTCTCTCTGTACCTCTAATTTCTAGGTCTATAAATCATGAGAAAATTTCCAAATCTGGAAGATTGGAACCCAGAGTGGTTCTTTCTTTCCAGGGTCTACCTCCTCCCATGGTTATCAGCATTCTTGGCAAGAGGGTGGCTTCTTTTCCAAGAGACTAGTAAGGCACATTAGCAGCTGTGGCTTGAGGAAGCTGTGGAGAATGCCTTTGACTTCCTGTTGTCTATGATCTTGGGACAAGTCTTTTCAACATCCAGAAGGGGAAATGTACACTAAAGGAAAAAGAAATACTAAATAACAGGTATCTAATTTTCTCTTTACCAAGCAAAACCGCAGAGATGATCTGTAGAGTAAGCCCCCTCTGGTCTGAGGTCATCAGTCTTGCTTTTTCAGACCTGTCAGATGAGTTAGAATGAGGTATGCTAGTACAGGAGTAGAGCAGAGACACAATCTGAAACCTAAACAGATGTTTACACTTCTCAATTATGAGTCACTGTAACTGAATAGCAATTATATATAGTTTGGCCTTAGGATTTCCCCAATTCTCTGTAGGATGTACCTTCCAACTCTTTATTCCCCTAACTGGAGCTCACTTGCTGGCAGTCTGGGACCAAAGAGCTTACTTAACTGTAGTGGCGAAAGAGCAGAGGGATGTGAACACAAATTCCTGGGGCCATACTGATCTCCTCTGGATACCATAATGTGGTAAGTTGTTCTATGTGGGGTGGAAATTATCAAGGCCTTCCTTATTTCCTTAGTGGCATCTGTGATATTTCTTCTGACATGTAAAGAATTAAAAAAAAAAAAAAAAGAACTCATTTCATTTTATATGCCCTGGTCATACCTGGCATATAGTAGGTGCTCAATTAAACCTGAAGCAAGGTGAATGAATAGAGTTGCTCCTCTGTAGATTATACCTCGCTGAATGGGAGGACCTCTCATCAGCCTGTATGCCTCTTACTGCCAAGGAGACAAAGCAGGACCATTGGATTGCATGCTTTTGGGCCTTCTTACAACCATCCATTATTAGGAAAAGAAATTTTGAAGAGCTCTGCCAGAAAACAGACTCAGGAATTCCTTCCCTTCCCCATTTTGCTCTCTAAATGAAAAGAGGCTATTTCTATGGGGGGAAAAACAGCTTGGCTTCAGAAAAAAAAAAAACACCTCTCAGTATGAATATTAGCTCTATAGGTTGCGTGATAACTGGGACAAATTGCTTTGCATCTCTGAGACTTAGTTTCCTTTTCTACAAAATGAGAATAATAAAATCTACCTTGCAACAATGTTAGGAGGATTAAATAAAATGAGGTATCTAAAACTCCTGGTACCTAGTAGGATCTTAATAAGTGAGCACGGTTATGATAAAAACACATGAAGAACACTTGGCACTTTCCTGCAGAAATCCTTCTTTCTAATTCACTTCTTCTCATACATTGCTTGAGGCCACTCTAAAAAAAAGGGAGCTTTTATTGAACCACCAATGCTTATTTTAAAATATATAATCACAAGAGAGTCTAAAATGAGAATCAACCATTCTTCCTATCTTTTCAGGATTGGCACAGAGTCTCATTAACGTGATATTCGGGAGAACATGGAAAATTGATTCCAACTGAAAGTCATTTAACTTTTTTATTATGAAAAGATTCAAACTTATGCATGTGTAGATAATGAAATCTAGGTATCCATCAGCCATCTTCAGGTGGTGCAGAAATCCAAGCCCTGACAACCTCACAGGATCTTAGATTTCCATGTTTCTTCCCCAAGATGACAAAAATGTCCTGTACTTATATTCTTGTTTTATATTTGAGAAAGCTGAGGTTCATGGAGATTGTGATTTGTCCAAAGTCACATTTCAACCTGAAAAAGGAGTCAACGCTATGGCCCTTATGTGATGTCCACCCCAAAGCATTTCTCTTTCATGACGTTTGCCTATGGATAAGGATGGGAGAAGTCCTAAGAGGAAAATCAATGTTAGTTTGGTTAGTATCTCCTTACTAGCGCCTTTCATTTGCTTGTTGTAGTAAATCAAACAGTTAATGACTTCTACATAAAGAATTCTACTATTTTCTAGAAAATTTTCCTTTGTATAACCCAAAATAGATTTCAGATTTTAAAGCAGGCAGTTTTCATACTGTCTATTCCAAAATGCACTGCCTAGATCATTCTAGTTCCCCTTAATTAAATGATAGTTAGAGGGGAGGTTTTCCCATTAGGAGTACTCTTTAGCCAACAAGAATGGTGATGTCAGGTGATAAAAGAATTTCTCAGTCTGGATTGCTGAACATCACAAGGCAGTACATAGCTTTGGGGAGGAATGATCATTGTCAAGTTTTAAAAACCCAGGAGAATTTTGGGTTTTTGGAAGACTGGACACCAGAGGGTGCTAAAGAGCTGCATAATTTGCTTCTGGGTCTTTCTCCATCAAGTTTCTATGGTAATGGGGCCCTCTGGCACTGAGAAAAGAGGTTGAGCAGGCTGGTGCCAGGGGATGTGTTCCCTGGCTCAAGACTTTATTAGAGGCAGACGCCCACCTGGAACCACAGGCCACTAATGGACCACAGTGTGGCCATCGCCTGGTTGTGCTGACTAGACAGTTGGTTTGGTCAATCCCATTGATTGTGAGGAAGTCAACTGTTAAAAATAGAATCAATGGTGCTACCAACAGCTCACTAGCCATTTACAGGCACTCATAAATACTGAAAATGACTGCCCAGAGGCTGAGCTTCCAGGCTTCTTTTAGCTTTACTTTGAATTTGCTGCTTCTCGCTACATCAGCAGAAGAGGGGACTTGAAAGAGCTGAAAACAGCCCAAGCTGCATGAGTCTCTCAAGAAAGGAATTATTAATAAAATGTCAACTCCTGTGCATTAAGTCCCTTTTTAAAAACTTTCCTAAATTCATGAAATACCAGGTTTTGTGCTTTGGACCTGCTCTGCATTCCTACTAGCCACACTTCTGCCTCTCAAAAGCAAATCACTCCTGTACCCATGAGATCAAGTCCATTTCCCCAAATAAATATAACTACTGAGGGTTTAACACAATGCCTGGCACTATGTAGAATAATAACAGATTCTAATCTCAAGAAGCTTGCAATGACTTAAACATAGGAGAGCATGTAATGAACAATATGGACTGTTTTATAAGCTACAAATTTCCTTGGTACATTAAGTTAGCATACTGATGAGAACTCAGTCCAATATACATTAAGAAGATGGGAAATGTCTGTGTATGTGTATATACACAAACATGTATGTGTATATACCAAATGTGTCTAAATAGTCATGTAAACAATATATGGCTGAGTATTAATTTGTGTGGATTGAACACTAAATAAAACTTAATTTTGAAAAGTCTTATCTCATAGTCTGTTATTTTTCTTCTAATCACTTACTATTCCCTCTCATAGTCATTTAATATTCAAGTTGGCATGCACATTTCCATTATTTTGTTCATACAGTAATCTCTTCACCACTTGTTCATTCATTCATTCATTCATTCATTCAGTTTTGAATTCAACACATATTTTGGGCTCTCACCATATACTGGACCTAGGGTGAGAATGCACCTTAGGATACAGTGATGAATAAGATGGAATTCCTAACCTCAGGAAGTTGACAGTGCACCTGGGGAAACAAGGAAACTGTTACATAGACAAATCTTAAAATAGAGATACACTTGGGGTGTTACAGGAGAGATGGAAGGCTATCAACCCTGACATGTGAGGTCAGACAAAGCATCTTCTGGGAAGAGGTGAAATCTGGGCTGATTCCTAACAGATGAATTGAAGTTAGCCAGATAATAAAGGGAACATGAGGATAGCTGATGGGAGTGGGGAGAGTCGATGTGTGAAGTACCTCAAGGTGACAAGGCCTTGGTATATGGTGTGAATAACAAATCATTCAGGATGAAGAGATGAAGTGTCAGGGGACCAGCAGAGATGAGTCCGGAGAGACAAGCAGAGGATTGATTACAAAGAGATTTGTTTGTCATCCTAAGGGGTTTAGATTTTGTGCTGTTGGTAATGGGTAGTCATGGAAATATTTTAGGGAAGAGATTGGTCGGGTCAGAGCTGCATTTCAGAAAGATCACACTGGGTCCACTGGTTTGGACAGGACAAAGCAAGAGGCAGCATCCCAATTAGGCAATGATGTCAATACTTCAAGCAGTAGTTCAAAGAGAATTGAACCAAAGTAATAGTGATGATGAAGATGAGTGTTGAGACGCATGCAGCTTTTTGGTTGCTGTCAATGAACTCAGGGGCATAAGAGGTAGGGAGTCAGCAATGAGGCCCTGGATTCCCAATCAGGCCATTCTCTGGGTGAATGTTGGCGCTATCCTCTTGGAAAAATGAGGCTATATGCCTTCTAGAGGATTCAAGTTTTAGCTGAAGTTCTGTGCTTCATACTCTTAACTCTTTGAATTCATGTCTTAACTAAATTGTACCACTGAACCCTTACCACACTATTTTGCAGTATTCCCTAATTGTTTCAGGAAAGTGGGTCCTGTTTCTACATCAATAGGCTAACAAGGAACAGTCCTCTACCTGTGCTCACCGGCACAGCTGATTGTATAACTGGAGCACATAATCATATTCATATTCACAATGATATTCAATAATTGTCTGATTTCAACTTAGGGCTTGGGTTCAGAAGGTGTGATTATTGGTTAATGAAAAGGCTATCTTTTAACCATGGGATCAGAATGTGCTAGTAGCTTTCCAAGTCTTTCTTAATGGACCTCCACGTAGACTCTTTTCCTCTTGTCATGCTGACTTCTTACATGTTTCTACCAATTCACATACTGTTAGGTTTTTGGATTTGAAGGAAGGAGAAATAAGTTACAATCAATAGTGACTTGGAAACTTTAATTTTGGTAAACAGCATATTCATAAGCCCAGACAAATTCATGGTTTGGGAAGAAATAAAAAGAGTGTGTTTTCCCCTCATTTTCTCACAAATGCATTTGGAGAATTCTCCAGTGTAGCATCAGCACTTTTCAGAAAGGAGTAATCTCCACCAAACCCCCACACTGTGTCCCACCTCCACAGACAGCAGCTCCCTTTCCTCAGTGCCTGCTCGCTAATTCCATGGATGGGTTAACAAGACGCATAAGATCAAATCAGAATCACTTACCCCTGTGGGCAGGACTCATAGATGACTACTCCAGTTTATTCAGAGAATAAGAGGTTACTCAAATATGCCATTCAATGGTTCCCCAAATAAAATAGTTTTTCCACAAAGAAAGTATTTTAATCTATTTTTTAATTTTATTTTTTATTACAATTTTTTTAATGTTTATTAATTTTTGCGGGAGAGAGACAGAGTGTGAGCAGGGAAGGAGCAGAGAGAGAGGGAGACACAGTATCCAAAGCAGGCTCTAGGCTCTGAGCTGTCAGCACAGAGCCTGTCGTGGGGCTCAAACTGGTGAAGTGCAAGATCATGACCTGAGCTAAATTCAGATGCTTAACTGACTGAGCCACCCAGGTGCCTCTATTATTTCTTAAAAAGACTAAAAAGTATAAAAAAAGAAAATGAGAAGTATTGCCTGAATCTAATCAATTATTATAATGCTGTTAACTTTTTTGAAAATATTTTACAACCATCTTCCTATTGCTCTAAAACATATTAGAAATTTAAAAAGATTGGTAGGTGTGTGAATGTATGTGTGTGCACATATTAAACAATATTTAAAAATGTGAATACATCCTTTCTCATTCACTAATATTGAAAGACATCTTTCCGTGCCAATAAAATGCATACCCTATCACAATTTAATGGCTACATAGCATACTAGTGTGTGTGCATTCCTGTAATTTATAACCAGTGCCCATTAGAAGGTACTTAGTCTTTTGCTAAACTTTTGCAAATGTACACTATGAGGCCATGAATAAATGCGGATACTCATCTGCCCCTTCTTAACAATACTTTTAATATTAATTCCTAATAATGAAATTTAAGATTCAAAGGTATACATTGATTTTATTTTATTTTATTTTTTATTACTTTATTTAAAGAAAATTAAGTTTATTTATTTTTGAGAATGAGAGAAGGGGAGAGAGCATGCGTGCACACAAGTGGTGGAGGGGCAGAAAGAGAGGGAGAGAGACAGGATCCCAAGCAGGCTCCCACTGTCAGTTTGGAGCCCTAACCCACAAACCTTGAGATCATGACCTGAGCTGAAACCAAAAGTCGGATGTTAAACTGACTCAACCACTCAGGCACCCCTGTTTTATTTTATCTTTAAAGTTTATTTATTTTGAGAGAGAAAAAGAGAGAGAGGCGGGGGGAGTGGCAGAGAGAGGGAGAGAAAGAATCCCAAGCAGACTCCCCACTCTCAGCAAGGAGCCTGACCCATGAACTGTGAGATCATGACCTGAGCAGAGATCGAGTCTGGTGCTTAACCTACTGAGCCACCCAGGCTCTCCTGCATCAATTTTAATAATACATTTATTTTGCCAAATTTTTCTCTAGCAATGTTGTACCAATTCACTGTCGCATAAAGAGTATAAGAAAGTAAGAATGTAGGTGGTGTCCCTGTATTGTCACACACAACACAAAACTTGGTCAATCTTTGTATTATTTATTAACTCAGTGAATACAAAATAATAGTATATAGTTTCCTCAAAGAGCAGAAATACTTATTTAATCTTTTAATTGTATTTTGCCATATAACTTTCTTCTTTTGCAACTGACTTATTTTCTTTGTCTCTTTCTATGTACCTTTCATATTTGTTTCCACCAATGTGTCGTTTTCTCTTGACCAATCTTATAGTTTTTAAATTACTATGGATTCATTACATATTTAGAAAAAGTAAATATTTCACAGGAAATGCATGTTTTGTAAAGGTTTGAAAAAAATCACCAATAAAACAAATTAACCTTAATTTAAAAAATATTTTAAAAAATTACTCTTTACTAAATTTCTAAATTTCCTTCATGGTTGAATTTTGTTGTTTTTTTTTTTCATTTAAAAAATCACCTTTGGAGTCAATTTTGTTATCTTTTAATTTTCTTAGACTATTATTCTAGTGATTTACATTTCCAGCATTATTTTTACAGAGTTTAACGAATTTCTCTCTTATGGCTAATTTAATAAAGTTATGCCATCTTCCTTTCTGTTAATTCTTAAATCCATGGATTGCTGCTTTTTAACAATTTCTTTGTTATGCACATTGGAAGTACTTTTCCCTAATACAAAGAATCTCTTTCTGGTTTATTTATGAACTTCAAATTTCAAAAATTTATAATTCTTTCATTTCAGCTTTCATACTTATTTGTCTATTTTGCTTTGATAGCACTAAATTAATGCTTTACTTTCTAATCTGTTGAGCTGACTGTTTAATTCATATATTTTCGTTTAATAATAAATGCAGCTTTATGAAATTATTTAGTTTATTTTAACAGCTTTACTGAGGCACAATTGACAGGAAACAGATATTTAAATTGTGAGGGTAAATATGCTATGAAACAATTACCACAATGAAAACAATAAACATCTCCATTACTCCCAAAATTTCCTTAGGCCTTTATAACCCAGTGTATATTGCCCCTTCTGACCCACCTCATGCCCTCCCCTCCACCTCCAGAAAACTACTGATATGCCTTTTGTCACAGTACATAAGTTTGTAGTTTTTAGAATTTATATAAATAGAATCATACAGGACGTACTTTCTCTCTCACTCAATGTAATTATTTTGATCTTAATCCAGGTTGTTGCATGAATCAGCTGCTCATTCCTTATTGTTGCTGAATAATACTCCAATGTACTGATATATTAGTTTGTTTATCCATTCATCTGCTGGGGGCATTTTATGTTGTTTCCAGTTTGGGGCTATCACAAATAAGATGGTATGAACATCCAGGTACCCATCTTTGTAGACAAAAGCTTTCATTTTTCTTTGAAAAATACCTAGGAGTGAAATGGCTGGATCCTCTGACAGGTGCATGTTTAAGTTTTTAAGAAACTGTCAAAGTCATTTCCAGAAGGATTGAATTCTTTAAACTCTTCTCAGTAGTATATAAGCGTTCCAGTCCTTCCATGTGGAATTCACCATCATTTTGTACACTCAATCTTTTTAACTTTTGCTGTTTTAACAGGTGCATAATGGTGTCTTTTTTTTTAATGCTTATTTTATTTTGAGAGGGAGTGAGCACAAGAGCATGGGAGGAGCAGAGAGAGAGAGAGAGAGAGAGAGAGAGAGAGAGAATCTCAAACAGACTTCAGCATGGAGCCCAATGTGGGGCTCAGACTCACAAACCATGAGATCATGACCTGAGCCAAAATCAGGAGTCGGGCGCTTAACTGACTGAGCCACCTGGGTGCTCGTATAGTGGTGCCTTGTTGTGGTTTCAATTTACACGAAACTCTACATATTTTGATATATCCTAGATATTTGTGATTTCCTTTTGAAATAATAACTATTAAAGAGAGTTCAAAATTCCTATAGTTGGATGTTTTATTTTTATAAGTACTATAATTATTATATGATATTTTAAGATGATAATTTATATTATTTCTAATGGGGACAATAATATTTACTTTGATCTCACATCATGCATTTAAATATGATAATGTTATAAAATACTTAGCACAGTGGCAGGAATCATTGGTTAAATGGCTTATGTAACTGTTGTACTTACTTAGTATTATCAGTGAAACATCTATCTTGTTTATGATGGGACATTAAAGAAGAACTTGGGAATGTGAGAGGAACCCTAGGTTACCAGTTGTGAATCTGGCTGTGTATATGCAAGGATAGCTAACCTCAGAGATTCTCTCAACAAGAATCTCTACACACATTTCCATTCTCCTGAAGGACTAGCTTCAGTGCCACATGAAAAGCCATCAGTCTTGAAGCATCCTAAAGTTCTTAAATTCCATATTTAAATGCCATTTAGAATGATAAAAAGGTCATAAGATAATAGTTGTGTTAAAACAATGACAGTAGTTGATACACAAAACGTTGCTTATTGAGTATAAAAATATCCAAAATTGAAAATCATAAACCTCTTCATTTAAACATTATATCTCTGGGGCCTGGGTGGCTCAGTTGTTTAAGCGACTTACTCTGGCTCAGGTAGTCATCTCACAATTCGTGAGTTCGAGCCTTGCATCAGGTGCTATGCTGACAGTGTGGAGCCTGCTTGAGATTCTCTCTCTCTCCCTCTGTCTCTGCCGCTCCCCTGCTTGCTCTCACTCTCTCTCTCAAAACAGATAAATAAACTTTATTTAAAACTAACTAAATAAATATTATAATCTGTGCATTTTGCAATATGCATGTTTTACCACAGCCAGGGAGTATCAGCATGCATATGTAAGGAAAGATAAGTAAGTGTAATGACTAATAGAATCACAGACAGATTTTGGTACCACCAGTTTAAATACGTTTAGTCAATTGGTCATTAAGGGATGATGCAGATATCATTAGAAATAGAAATGCCATTGCCAAGTCAATGACAGCCAGGACCCTAGAGATCCTGGTGGATTTCAAAAGCATCTCTTTTTTTTTTCTTCATAGAAACATGGATTTAGGAGATGTTATACTCATACACATGAGTATCTGGGAGGCAATCACTCTACCTTTTGGGGATACCTTGTCTAAGTCAGACAGACTTTGTGGGCCTTTGTTTCCTCATTATTAAAGGGAAGAGGCACTGACATGTTCTCTACCTATCATTAAAGCTCTGATAGTTCATGATTTTGTGTGTTTAGGTACTTGCTTTTTTGATAAGAGGTAAAAAAAAAAAAAATTACATGTCTTAGAAGGAACTACTTATTCCTCCAACTCAGAACAGTGGCCAGGAAATGTAGTACTCTAGAATAAACTCTATTAAGAAATCCTGGAAGAATTGGGTCATTTCGCCTGGAGAAAAGAATACTGAGGGAGGGTTTAGTACAATCTCCTGAGGCATTTTCTCAGCATCTAAGCCAGATGGCTTTTCTTAGTGTTCTTGTTTAGGCCATGTGTAAATGAAGTCATTAATATGATCTGGTGGCAGCTTTCTTTCTGTCTATTGGCCTTACAGAGGTTGTCAGAATGTCTGTGGGATATACTTGCCTATGAAATATATCCATCCCTGGATCCAAGTGACAAGTGGGGAAGTTCGTGAATAACCAAAGATGAGGATTCTGATTGAACAAAATGAAGTGGCCCCTCCCACAGACCCCAGAGAATAAATAGACCTTAAGTTCAAAAAACAGACCTGGGCCAATAAACAGACCTTAAGTCAACATAAGAAATATAGGTTTGCTTTTAAATATACACAGCAAAGAATTTTTTATTCAGTAGAACAGTGAACTATCCTCCTGAGATCCTGACTTCTTTAGCTAGTGTTAACACTTCAACACTCACACACACACAAGACCACTATTATAGGAGTAACAACTCTTCTCATAGTGGACATCTCGATACCATAAAGAAACTTGCTGAATATGCAACTTTTATCCATTTCACAAACATTTTCTTCAAGCCTATGATGTAGTAGGCACTGTCCTGAGAACCTGCCACATAGGTAAGCCTACGTGTGGGCAAGATAATGATCAAACTTTTGCACAATTAAATGT
This sequence comes from Felis catus, assembly GCF_018350175.1. Lineage (NCBI taxonomy): Eukaryota > Metazoa > Chordata > Mammalia > Carnivora > Felidae > Felis > Felis catus. The sequence goes on along the minus strand of NC_058379.1, from coordinate 60,376,570 downwards.
GAAGTTGTCATCAAAAGATGCTATAAATGGAAATGGAAAGATGTCACCTGAGTTCAATAGAAGGGACCAGCCTGGGGGTGTGAATCATTATGAAGTGATATTTGCACTAGGCTCTGAAGGCTAAACAGAAGTGGAAAGAAGATAATTCCAAGCAGATGGAACAGGATGTGCAAGCACCCTGCAGTCAAAGAAATTTGATTTAACTAACTTTCTACCCAATGGGTGTGGCTGACATGAGACGTGACCCCATGTACCCATTCATTCACTCATTCCACAGTGCTTATTATGTTTTGTGCTATGCAGAGGCACCATCCTCTATGCTAGGAACAGGGTGATGGAGAAAAAAAAAAAAAAGACCATGCCTGAGACCTAATGAACTTTTAACCTAGGGGGAGAGATACATATTAAGTTAATAGTCATGCATAAAACTGTATAAATTACAATGATAAGAAATCCCGGAAAGCAGATTACATGATGCTTTGCCTTTAGTGTGGAGCACAGTTTAAGACAGAAACAGGAAGAATTCCTTGATGAAATGACATTTAAACTGAAGCTTTCAAGATAAAGGGAAGTGTTGATTATTCTAAAAGCAATAAGAAAAGCTTTCCAGGAAGAAAAAAATATTGATTCAAAGTTCCTGAGACAGGAAATAACTAAAAGACAGCCAGGGGAGTTGGAGCAAAGCAGACAAAGAGGAGGCCAGGAAAGCTAACTGGACTTTGAGAGCAATGGTAAAGGGCTTGGTATCCATTTTAGTGGGATTAGGAAGCTACTGAAATAGTTTAAAGGGAAGAAGACATCATGAGATTTAGTTTTAAGAACATTTGATGACAGCTTTGTGGAGACTGGGTGAAAGGTAGGCCACTGTGGAAGTAGGTGATCAAGGTGAAGGCTGTGGAGTTATCCAGATGACAGATGATGGTAGTTTAGAATAGAGATGTAAAACGGGAGTGAAATTTGATACATGTTCAAGTAGCATGTTTAGGAAAAGATCCAACTCTGTTTTCATCCCATGACCTAGGTCCAGTTACCCTGTTACCAACACACGCAGATGAAATCATGTATTGTGGTTTTTGAGCCCTTCTTGTCGTAGTGTTACATGCTTGAAGGAATATATTTCTACTGATCATTGTTCAGTGATCTTATGTTTAGTTTTGGTCCATATGTGGGTTGCACTGCTGGACATATTTATTGATAACAGTGCACCAAAGTTAGGCATAATGGTGTGTTTTCTGGATCAGGGCTCACTCCTTATCTGAAATAGGAAAGAATTTTTATCAGCAAAGGTCAATAACACAATAACACATTTTAAAGAAGTATTGTATCTGATGGTAAATGCCTTCCATAAAACACGGAAAATACAGTTTTAATCATAGTATGAATAATTTAGGTCAGAGATAGAAGAGTATCCTGATGAGAAATTCAAAAAATTCAATACTAGAAGTAGGGGAGTTAAGAAGGCATTGAGTTATGAAATGGACAACAGACCATGGAAACATCTAGGGCTGCTGCATGGGGCTCTGCAGATTGTCCATCATAGTTTACATGACTGGCACTTCCTGCAGTTATGCAAAGAGCAACTTGACCAAATGTTTGTAGCCAGTCTGGTCTAGCTCTACGTCTTTACACAGGTTATTTCACCTGCTGGATCTCCTAACTTCAAAGAGTTGGACTGTAAGGCCTATACATGCTAATCTAGATCTACAATTTTATGATTCCAAGAAATATCTCTGAAGTTGACAATAAAGTAGCTTCTGAAGATGTTGAATCAGTATTTTCTAGCCCAGGTCTGGGATAGATTTCTGGTCACTCATGGGTTCTTCTAATGGCGGCTCAAACCAGATTGCAAGATTCAGTGAAGCTAAATATCTGAGTTTACATTAGTGAACCTCAGCATAGCCTCACTTTCTAATCCCATGGCTCATTCAGGTATGTTTTTTTCTCTCTGAGACCCAGATTAGCAAGTGTTTTACGTGGTGAGGTCTCAGTAAATCTGCCAACGAAAAAATGTGCAATCCTCCATTCTTGAACTCAGTTTTCCATACAACTCGACGAGGTTTGCTATGAGACCAAAATATATTTTCAGCTGTTACAGACAGCCCTTAAACATTTGCAGCTCGATGCAGTTGAATATTCACACTGTGTTTTTAATTAGGCTAATGTGTGCTTGCTCCAATGTATAATAAAAGACATAATCCATAATTATAACCCCTTTGCACTGCTTCCTGTCAGAGGGATTGGTAAAAAAATTCTTGTTCTATCTTTCAATTTGTTAATGGGATTATGATGAGCAAAAAAGCCTGATTACCATGGCCGAGCAGGCATGCCTTAGCAAGGTGAAAGGATTAATACTACAGGTCATCAGTAATTTAAAGATGTCAATTGCCAGGCTCATCCATGGGTTTCTGAGAAACCAGTGAATCTAGAAAATGTTTGCTCCTAGGAGGTGAGCACGTTAGCCACCCTTAATAAGTACATGGAGAAAAAGTGTCCTTGCACAGCACTGCAATTCAAAACCATGCACCAATAAAAGGAAATAATCCAACCATGAATCTACATATTGGAAACAACAAATAAGAGTGAGAAGAAAAATTGTTTTCCAGTGAACAGAGTTTAAAACAAATTTTATATTATTAATCCTATCCTGGGTCTTCATTATGACTTTTAGTATCTGTTACCATGAAGTGTTATTTGTCTTTTCATGTGTAAGATTTTTTTCCCCTCCTAAATGGATTTGACACTCCACAAGGTAGGGATCTCAGCATGTGGGATTGGACATTTCCCATGGTGGGGGCAGGACACAAGCTCACTGGTAATTATGATGACAGCAATCCCTGATGTCCCATACATGTATAGGCCGGGAAAGGTCATTTCAAGGCAGTTTTGGTAGATTTTTAATGGCAGGTTTATTTTCTTTTAAAAAATGTATAAACTTAAAACTTCATGGACTATAAGTATACCACACTTAATCCTGTGTCTCTTGCCATATATGTTGTTCTTCTGGATTTATGAACAAAGAAGCTTTTGTGGATGCTTACTTACTTTATAACAATCACAATCGTGTCTTCCAGCAGATGACATGAAAATGCAAGCAAGCCATGGGTTGCACAGAATAAGCATTCAGTGTCTTGGAAACAAAATTAAAAAATTAGTGTGATTCTCAGTCTCGATCAAAACCAATTCCCTAACTGGTTAAGAGCGAGAGATTTGTAACTTCCTCCACAAGTTATTTTATGGAACTATCTCCCCTCTTCCTGGGTAAGAAAGTATACTTTCTTATGAGGCTGGAGCACAGCCAAGGGGGAGGATGAAAACAGAGCTGGAGGCCTCGGAGCACGTTACAGAAAGGAAGACCTCATCCGCACTGGTGATGACAGCATACAGACAGGCTGGATACTAGTTCTTTTGAGGATAAGTTTTAAACAATTTCTATTTAAGTAAATAAAATTCTGAAAACAATTAATTATTTAAAAATAAAAGAGCAGTGATTTAAATATCTTCAAGTCAATAAACGAAGAGGTAATATTTTATTGATTCTGACACTCTAGGAGTAATAATAATTCCTTTTTCCAGGACTATTTTTCAGTTGTCTTTGATGTATCTCTGTTGTCTTAGAAGAAAATAAAAGAGCAAAATTGTGTGGGGTTTTTTGGAATTAATTTTGTCAATACCGTCTGTTCTCTTTATTACACAATATAAGAACAATTAAGTCATTTTTTTTGAAAAAAGTAACTTTGAAGATAACAATTTTAGGTTATTGCCTTTCTTAAAAAAAAAAAAAGATGAGGGACCTAATAAGGAAATACATTTTATTACATTTGTTATTGATGCTATAAAACACAATTTTAACAGCCAGGAAATGCAATGCAATTGATCATATGTTAGAAATGCATTAATTTGAGTTACTGTATTTTTCATATGTAATTTGAAATTATGTATAGACATAAAAATGTCTTATTGCATGGTATAAATCTATGCATTACTATTTCATTACATTAAATTAAAACCATGTCTATAACAGATTTTCCCTAAATTTTCCCTGAATATCTGGCACAATTTCCTGGAGGATGCTTTCTTAGATTCAACTGACCATGGTCTATTATTTGGGGTAATTTTCTCCACAGTCCCGGCTCTGGTCTATACTTTGCTGCTTTTGACCTATTGTTTCTTGAAACAGTCATTGGACTAAAATAATGTCATCCATAAAAATGACCATTTAGTAGTAAAAAATAAAGGACTTTACTGAGGACAGAATAATCAAACACGAGACAGCAGTTTAACAGCCCTTTTTAAAGGCTACTTTGTTTTCAGGAAGGAGATGCTGTCTCCCAGATCCATCTCCATCACTCAGCATGTCAAGCAGCGGTGGCAAAGGGAAGTGCTCCCAGTATGTCTGGGTTCCTCTTGCATAGACAGCTGAGCTCAGAAGAAGAAAAAAACATCTTCTAGTCATCAGGGTCAGAAGTATATTTTTCAGATCGCTTTCCGAAATAATGGCATCGCTTTGATCTAGCTGTAATGAAACGATCTGGATATTAACAAAATATTCTACTTCTAATACATAAGGGACTCTACCTAATCGCCCAATTGCCAAGGAAGTGGAATGTGTGTGTGCCTGTGTGCCTGTGTGTGTGTGTGTGTGTGTGTGTGTGTGTGTGCGTGTGTGTAGCTGTAGGTCTCTATGCAGTTCAGAGCCCAAATGTTTTAATTAGTTGCTAATCCTTTCTTAGGCATAATTTCAGGAAACATATTTAAGCTGATATTTCCCAGATCTATCTTTCTCACCTCAGCCACCCAAAGCACGATTATCTTGGTATCTTCCATTCTATCTCTGCCTATCCGAAACTTTCCTCGAGTTAAATTTGCAAGAGAGTAGAGTTTCTTTGGCTTTCAACTACTAACTGAAGAATGCTTCATATTTTACAGTGCCTCTTTCATGTGATGATGCAGTCTCCTGCTCAGGTTCATAACCTTGGAGGTCATCTTTCATCCTGAACACCCTTTGATTATAAATTTACATCACACAAATCTCCTTCTATCATCTCCAGAACATAGCAAGGCTGTGACCAAAGCTGTCTCAGGAAGATGCCAATTCAATAATTCATACCGTTATTATATCACGGCTGGTCGCAGTAATTCATCTTACGTGTAACACCAGTACCTCTCTGGGCCCTGTATTTTAGTGGTGCTGAAGAAGTCTCCCATCTATTGTCAGTGCTGTGGCTCTAACGTATCTAATCTATTTGTCTAATACAATTGAATAATGCATCCAAGTGTCTTCATTCCATTAATTATTTATATGGCTTTTAGCATCTCCCTATCTCAATTTCTTCAATGAAAGAGAATACAATCAATGACTTATGAGGATTGAGGGGTATCATAACCTGAGAAGTAGCTTCAGGAAAGCTGAATGTTGGCCCTATTTCTGCGAAACTACCCATCTAGAAAATAACAAAGCAACCAGAAACATAAAGGGAGTAAGTGTCAAACCAACCTGATTAAAAGAAGAATCTAAAAATGAAACTACAGGTTTCCCCTGCCATCCGGATGTAGAGCATTATGAAACCTTTCATAAGCCAAAATAGCATAAAATGAAGAGACAGTTAACATGAATTTACATGGAAACAATTTTGAGATTCCCAGACCTCCAAAATAACATTTCTTAGGCTTTTCTGATACCTTAGGACACATCTTGCTAACAGATACACAAAATCCATGTAGAGAAAGCACAGATGCATATAGACACAGTTCAAAGCTCTGACAGTAGATGCTGAGTGTAATTCCTGGGGAAGTTGATGGGGCTACTGTTTCTCCTCGAGGTGTGCACTGCCTCTGTATCTGCTTGCTTTAAAACAAAGCCTGAATGCTATTTTTGCTTTCCCTCCACTTTTTTTTTTTTGTAAAAGTGAAAATCCTCTTCAGATTTCTTTCGGTTAGCAAAAAAAGGTTCTAATGTAGGTCTTTTGTAAAAGTGAGGTAGAAAAATGTGAGCTTTCAAAAAGTGGGAATACCTGTATAATAGAACAAACGAGGGTTATCATTTTAGTCTTGAAGTCTCTCCGTTAAGGTAAGAGGGAAAATGGAGTGTAGGAAAAGAAATCTGTTGTTATTCAACAGATATTTATCAGGTGCCTAACATGTGCTAGATGCTATTCGAGAAACTGGAGATTTAGCAATAAACAGAAAACAAAGGTTATGAAGGATTAATGCAAGTGAATGAATGAAGAGACAATTACACTGTGATTTACTGAGGCACACCGGAAGATGGCAAGACCTTGATTATAGTTGAGAATCACCCCCACTTCCTCATAAATCTAACAGAATGTTCTCTTTTTGTCTTGTGGGATCTTCCTTTTCCTGATGTCATGTCATAATATGGGCAAACAATTGTCTAATTGTAGAAAACAAATGTGAGTTGTCTTACGTTCAGGTCTATTAGAAGAAAGAGGTCAACCAATGAGAAAGGGAAAGCATAGGAAAGTTTTAAAATTCAATATTAATCAACCCTAAGTTTAACATGCTATCTGGGGAAACAAGAGAGAAAACAATCTACAGAAAGTAGATGAAAATCATTAAAAATTTTCCTTATGATGAAGCATGTGGAGAACTCTCAAGAGAAGACTTATTTAGATTTTCCAAATATAATGCCTCTGACCATCTCACGAAAGAAATAACTTTAGATGAAAACCAAAGTAAATTTTTGATGATAAAGTATGGACAGCTCTTTCAAGAAAAATGACTGAATATTAAAATAGATAAGGTGGAGCCAAAAGAAGTAATATGTTTAAGGATGGAATTTTCTAGAATGGGAGAGAACAAAGCTTGGGTGTTCTTTGACAGGGAGAAGTCAGCTTGGAAGAAAAATGATGAAATAAGTAAGAGGGCATTATTGATGAAACATAGTCCTAAAGTGGTAAAGGATCATCAGATAAAGATGAAGGTGAACGGTAAACCTTAATGGAAAAATGGAAAGGGTAGATTGTATTGGGAGAGAAAGAGTTAAAAGAGGAAAGGGCAGTGGGATTGAGCTCTCCTTGTCATCAGATGGCTTCAATATCTCATGAAAGAAATTCATACAATCTTTGTTGAGTGAATATTGTGTGGATTTACATAAAGATATGGTGGTATTATAAAGAAGAGATGGTTTGAGTGAACAGTGTGTATGTAGAACTCCCACATGATATATCTTAGCATCTTTGCTGACTCCACAATAATAAAACACATTTTCAGAAACATGACAGTGATGAACTAATGCTGGTTGAATGATGTCACCCAGCTGAAGTTTAAACAAGCTGTATGTTTTGTGATGGGGAGACAATTAGTGGACATTTATATTTAGCTATAGGCCATGTAACTATTTAATAAGGTGTTTGTGTACAGTGAGAAGAGCTAAATTCTATCATGAGCTTGGAAATTGATGGTTATTTTTTTAACCTTATCTTTCTGCCCCAATTTCTCACCAGGTACTACATTCTCAGATCTCCTCTTTTATTACCTAGAAAATGTCCTATATCTCTCAACTATAGTTAAGATTACTTCTACTGTTCAACTATGCTAAAATATTAACTTTTTTGAGAATATCATTTCTTCTGACAACTAAATGTCAGCTTTTCATTCTCCCACTGGCATTCTCCTAGAGCCAGACATGAGCTAGAAATTCTCCTGTGTCCACATGACTATTCCTTGGATGTTACTCACCTAGTGGCTCCTTTCCCTGACCTCCTTTTCTTGAAAACCCATCTCCCATTATACTACTCTCATCACTTGTCACTATCACTGACTTAGGCCTAAAATCATACACACAATGTCAATAAAGGTGTTTTTTTGGGGGGGGGCATTTCTATTCTTGTCTTCATTCTGTGAAAATCCACAGTTTTGCTCCTTAAAGAACTCTGAAACTTGAGTATTATTCCAGTTGGATTTCCCATCCATGTCTACTTTGATCATCCAAGATGAGAGCCATATCTGTGCTTGGAGTACATTTCAGCCATATATCACCTCTGCAGTTCATTTCATACACTACATCTGTAAGTGTATTTTTATGATCATATTATTACCTAAAAACCTCTTATGGATCCTGAGTATGTATTAGAAAATATTATTTTTACCACTTAGTATGAACTCTAAGTCTCTTCATAATTTCACTTGGAACTTACATTACAACTTCCTTCAGAATACTCTTTTCTCTAGAATTGAGATTGTTCACTTTATGTTCCCTGAGTATACTATGAAACTTTCGTGTCTTCATGTTTTAGTAAATTCTGTGTCTTCCATCAGGACTAAGCTTTCCTTTATTTTTCTCCCTTTCTCTATCTCAATTCTTCTGGCCCACCTCCAGCACCCCATATTTAACCTTCCTCAGATCTCTGCTTTTAACCTTATCACGTATATGTTTCATCATTATCTCACAGCACTTTGCTTATATCTCTCTCTTATTATGGTGAATTTATATATAAAATAGGCACACAATATCCATTCATTGGTTATCTCCTTTGCTTTGTTTCCATATTTTTAAACAGAGAGAACTAATGTAGATATCACATAATACTTCTATTAGCTCCAATACACTATGATTTACTAGTAGAATATCAAATTTTCATCATTTTGCTTTTGGTATTACCTCCTCTAAATAGTTTGTATGCCACTTGTATTGTAATGCATGACCAGCTTCCTTTACCTAGTTCCTATTTATTGAGAACTTGCTAGATACAAAGCATAGTATGTATAGTGTGTGTGTGTGTGTGTCCATATAAAATTATAAGCCATAATCTCAAGTGGATTACAAACCTGTTCAATGAAATTCTCTGAACTACTCCACTTACCTGGACTCAGTGACCTTATAGACAATGCCCATTCTTTCTGTAAATCACAGTGATGGAGTCCTACATAGAGTGAAAACTTACTCTTATCAATCGAGTTGTGTACTTCCCAAGACTCAGTTATGTTTATTCCCAAATCAGCTTATGTCATTTAATGTGGTGCTCTAATTATATAATTTAATTACATATTAGATAAGCTGACTAAAGATGAATACAAAAAGAGAGTTAGTATTTCTAAGAGAAGTAATTTGATTTTAATGCTCATGACGGACATACCCTAAGGTGACTGCCAAGAAGTCATACTCTTATATAATCCCTCAGCTTAAGTGAATGTGGACTCGTGACTTGTTTGAACCAACAGAATATAACAAAGATGAGAAGATGTCACTCTTTTGATTACATTATGTTACATGGCAATGGTAATGGTATATTTCTCCTGTGATTATATTACATGATACAAAACTCGATTGTAGCAGGCTAGAGATAGAGATTCTTATGCTGGCCTTAATGAAGCTAAGAGCCACATTATAAACTACCTACAGACAGAGCCATGTGGCAGGGAGATGTGGGCAATCTCTATGATGTGGGGTCTCCCTCAGAAAACATCCAGTAAAAAGTCAGGGCCTTCAGTCACAAAGCCACAAGGAAATAAATTTAGCAACAACCTGAAGAAGCTTCAAAGAAGGTTCTTCGTTAGTTGAGCCTCAGATGAGAATATAGTTTGGCTGACAACTTGAGGCAGTTTTGTGAGACTCTGAGCAGAGGAGCCAACTAAGTTATTCCAGGAGTCCTGACCTTCAAAACCTGTGAGATAATAAATGTGTGTTGTATTAAACTGCTAGGTTTGGGGCAATTCGATATGCGGCAATAGAAAACTAATATAATGCCTTAGAAAGGTTTATTAAGTCAATTTGCTAGTCACAGAAAGAGCCACCACCTAATGCTGCTGTCAAGTTTAGTCAGGGCAGGACAATGATAAATACTTGAGAAAAAAATGTAAAAGTCTATACATATTTTCCTTCAGATTTTTACACAAGCGTATATAAGATGCTGATCCATTTTAAAGAGGCTCAATATGAAAATCACAGATAATTTTTTTAGGAAACAGCTCATACAAGAAAAAATAACCAGATTACTATCACCAGATTTATATTCAAATTAAAGACTTGAGAAATACGAAAAGATTGAATAATTATTTTACATATCTTGGATTTAAGTTAGAATAAAGAATTTAAAGAGTATATCCTTTAAAAATTCATCCCATACTTTAACTTTCCATTAGCAAATCAACCACTGGTATTGAATGCATTGGTTAAAAAGATGTTCTCAATGGCAAAGAGAAGACTCAGGCCGAATTAGTGACTATAGGACTACCATCACTATAATACTCCTTCCACATGCATTCATGTGGAGAATGGCTGAGGTTATCAGAAAAGTTTTTTGCAGAAATGAAGACATTTAATGCAGACAGTGGATGGGGAAGAATAACTGGGTAGGACTTCGGCAGGTCATGATGATGAAGCAGAGCCCTAACAAAGAGCATGTACCATGACATCAAGTGCAATGGTAGGATAATACTGTGTGGGTTTCAGAAATGGTGAGACCCCAGTCTAAGAGAAAGAAATCATCAAGTAGTCATCAAATAAATTAATAAATTTCTTTCTAAGAGAAAGAAATCATAAAGTAGTCATCATGATGATGAAGCAGATCCCTAACAAAGAGCATGTACCATGATGTCAAGTGCAATGGTAGGATAAAACTGTGTGGGTTTCAGAAATGGTGAGACCCCAGTCTAAGAGAAAGAAATCATCGAGTAGTCATCAAATAAATTAATGTGGATGGACACAGAATGTGTCTGCCTGTCAGTCTTAGAGCTCTGTCTTTCAGTTTACAGGAAATGGTATTTTCGTTAAAAAAAAATCACAAAATCATTGAGTCTACTGTTTTTAGCAAAAAAAAAAAACAAAAAAAAAACAACAATTTGCAGCTTTACCTGCAAGTACAGCTAAGACTCAATCCAATTCCCAAAAAGTACAATTTAAACAAAAAAGAATCTCAAGACCTGAGGAAGTTGCTCACTAATATTATTCCAAGTGGGAAGAAAGTCAGAAGAATGCTTGTAATGAATCATCCTACCCAGGTGTCTACTATTGAAGAAAGCTCAGTTAGCCAAGAACTCCATTAAAAAGTATGGTATATAACCTTTGGTTATTGAAATTTTTATTGCTGCTATATTATCCTTACACTGAATGCCCATTATCCCAGCTACTGGTTCTCATAGGTTTTTGTTAGCTGCTTTATCATGTTGCAGTTTATACTACTTAAGCAGGCCATGATGATATATTACAGTCAGCTAAAGTGTAGAACATTCTTAGATTTATTTTGACACCTAAAGCAACTTTTCATTAAGCTGGTAACAAGCCATATAGATGCCATAGTCCTCGCAAAAGCATCATTAGGATGTCGAAAAAGTGCTGACATAAATGTGGACATTCTGAAGAACATGTTTAAGAAACTGATAGGGTGGAAGCTCTTAATTTTCTCAGGTAGCAGTAGGGGGGAAATCTATATGCAAATGGCAAAGCAACGGTGCCCATTTTTCTTTACAGGAAAAGTTCCCATTATGCACGTCTAAGAGCTCCACCCTCCCTTGACTGACTTTTATGAAATTACAGAGCGCGCTGGAGCATTGTTTGAGCTATATCAAATGCCTCCAACAGCTGCTTTGCCGTTCTTGGAATGGCATGAACATTTCATGGGACACATAAAAGACTCAGGATGAGATAGGCAGAGGAACTCACTGAAATGTATTATTAAGTAATGAAACATAGAAACAAAAACAAAGCCATGACATTTATTATAAATCTTTATGTAAATTTATTTCAGTATGTAGGTGAGAAAAAAAAAGGTACAACCCATATGGACCCCTGTGCCACTGTTAGTTACTAACATAAGGGAATTCTCTCCATATCACTGTGTAACAATTTCCACTAGAATTTCTATAGATTTGTAATCAAATGGGACTACCAGCCTACCAGATGCATTGCTTTAATAAAATAAGGTTTTCTTATGAATTCAAGTAAGATTACTACAGATACGTATTTTTTAAATGATCTGTCAAACTGAATTAAGTGTATTAGAAGATAGACACATCACATTATCTGCATATGTGCATATATTCATTTTATATAACAGTAATCATGGCTGGTCATCCAAATCTCACCACCCCAAACTCGTACAAAGTAGCAATCACACATCTCAACTCCCTTTCTTTATCCAAACTATTTCGGTTACTCTTTAACATTATTGATATATTTTCAAATTGAGCCATTGCTTATTTTTTCTAGATCATTTTTGCTCTTCATTGTATCAAGTCCTTTCTCATATTTTTTCAAAACTTGACTCAACAGTTTTAAGAAACCATTTTGTTTTTATTCCCACCCAGTGTCTTCCAATACTCAGACAGTACTCAGTGTCTTCCAATGATTATATACTCAGTTTTAATTGTTCTTATTAACACTTACCATTCTGTAACATACAAATTTTCTGTGTGAATGGTTTGTCATGCTAAATATGGTACTTTCTCACTTAATGGAAAGTATTCGAACCACACCACTCACTCATTACCTTCACTCTGTATCTAGAATTTCAGCAAAATGCTCACTCCCAATTTTTGTTGCTATTAGCATTAATGATAGCAATTAGCAACCAGTACTATGTTTAATATACTATTTTGTTTGCATTGACATGGTGTGGCTGTGTTTTGATTCTTTCATAGACCCAGCTACAAGTATTGCTGACCACACCTTATCTTAGTGTATGGACACCAAGATTACAGACCATTTTCTCTTTCATGATGATATACTTGGTAGGGTGCATCATCTACTTAACTATATTGTGAATCAATAAATCAACATAATAGACACAAATGTTTAAACATATTAGCACAAATGTGGGAAGTTGAGTGAATCTGGTGAATATTTTTTCATCTACTCATGTTTTCAGTCTTATTCCATATAACTAAGAATTGATCGGAGAAACAAGAAAAGGATTATCTGGTATAGAACAAATGAAACACAAATGAGATCTGGAGAATCACACCCAAGAGGTATAGGAAAGTTGTGAGACACATTTAAAAGATCTTTCTACATGCATTTTTTCCCCTTATGATCTAATCTCAGTCTCCATATCTGATATCATGAAAATACCCAGATTTCCTGTGTATCTCTGAGTTTCACTATGGAGATTTGTTTTAGTCAGAACTCACAACCACCATTGTGCTTGGTCTCCCTGTATTATTTTACCACAGTCCAAGTACCAGGGCTAATTCACAGCGCATAGGAAGTTCTACTTCAATAATATAAAGAACACATTCTCCAACAAATTAACACACTACATATATTCATAACAGTTTTCTCAGGTAGCTTATTTCATGGGGAGGCAGTGTATAAGAAGGGAAATAACAGTACAAATAGATGTCCTCTGATCCCCTAAATGTCCTCCTTAAGGAGGATGTTATTGGCCTTGAGAATAATAACTCCCTTAGATAAATCTTGATAATGCCTTGTTCAAGTGGGATGTCAAAGAGTGAAATCTCAAAACATCCCATGAACAGACCAGTTGTTTACATCAGTTCTTGCTAGGGTCCCAAATTCAAAAATGGTCTTCTTTTTTCTTTTCTTTTTCCTCTTATTATTTCCTATCTAGTGTTATAAGAAGTTGGAATCAGTTCACAATTGAGCCTTTTTCTCTAAAATTGTTAAATCAAAATAATATTCCTTTCACAAAACAACTTTTCAGGAGAGGGGGCTGGTTTATTGGTTCTTATGCTTTATTTTGCAAGCATTGTAATGTATGTTAACAATAACCAAAGAGACAAAAGTATAGGCTGATAAGTATGTATATGTTTGTACTTTTTTTTTTTTAATTTTTTTTTCAACGTTTATTTATTTTTGGGACAGAGAGAGACAGAGCATGAACGGGGGAGGGGCAGAGAGAGAAGGAGACACAGAATCGGAAACAGGCTCCAGGCTCTGAGCCATCAGCCCAGAGCCTGACGCGGGGCTCGAACTCACGGACTGTGAGATCGTGACCTGGCTGAAGTCGGACGCTTAACCGACTGCGCCACCCAGGCGCCCCTGTTTGTACTTTTTAAAATCCAGACTATATACTCACCTTTTGTAAATTATAAAAATCCAGACATTAAATGCATCATATATGAACCCCCAATTTTTTTTTATTTTCTATGATCCTCATTTTCTGTTTGGGAATATTAGATAATCATATTTTAAAAAATGCCCTTAAAGGAGTTCTGTTTCTAAAATGACAGAATAGGCAATTAATAATAACAATAATAATAATGATAATAAAGACACTCCCACTTAAAACAACTAAAAATAAGTGCACTAAATCCAAAATAAAAATGATTAGGAGACCTCAGGAAGCTTATATATGTGAATTTTGAGCTCAAAATGTGTGAAAAGGAAACCCAGAGAGTTGAGACCACTTTTCAACGAGATATAGACTGGTGTGACAAAAATTAAAATCTCAGCTTAAAATCATCTTAATCTCTGATAAAAGTGAAGTTGTTTAGAATTGCTAGTTCCCATATAGTTATGTGAATTAAATGTAAATATTTTCTGGTGGAAAATAACATTTTTCTTTACCTCAAAGTATCTCTATACAATGGCAAGTATTAAATAAAGAATAATCAGGAAAATGAAAGATAAGATAGCATGATTAAAAAACCAACAGAATCCAAGCTTTGTAAACAAACTAACAGGTTATCTACAACAGAGTTAATGGTCATGAATTGTTAAATAAGTAGGCTTAAAATATTCAAGAAAAAATAGGAAATTATTGCAGAAAACAAAAAAGCTATACATTTAATCCAAAAGGAAAATTCTATATCTGAAAAATAGAAAATTTTATCAGAGAACTGGACTATACATTCATTCATTCATTCATTCATTCATGGATGGAAATGGAAATCCTAGAAATGAAAAAAAATACAATAGACAAAAAATTAAAAAAATTAATAAATAAGCTTAATAGCATATCAGATATATGAGAAAAAGAATTATAGGATTGATCGTTAGAAAATATTGAAGTTTAGCAAGATGAATCAAGAATTAAAAAGATCATAAGAAGAATATGAAGCTTGGTGAAATACTCTAACATATAAAAAACTGGAATCCCAGAAGAAGAGAATGGGCTTGGAGCAATATTTGGAGAAAATCTGGGTGAGAATTTTCCAAAACTATTTCAAGACATCAAATTGATGATTCAAGAAATGCTACAAATATCAAATAGAATAAATACAAGAAAAAAGGAAAAGGAAATACTAGCGACAGCATATTACAGTATCAGAAAACCAAAGACAAAGAGAAAAAATGTGAAAGCAGCCAGAAGGAAAATAAATCCATTACCCTCAAAGAGCACTAATAAGACAGCTGACTTTAAAGAAGAAATGATGACAAAAGCTAACAGAAAATAACTGACAAGCTATGATTTTTTATGAAGCAAAAATATCTACCAGAAATGAGAAAATGTATTGCCAACAGACTTGTGCTAAGAATATGCTAAAGGGACTTCTTCAGGCAGAAAGAAATGATTGAAGACAGAACCTGATAATGTAAAAAGAACAGATCTCTAAAAAGGTAAGCCTACTGGTTACTCCAAATTAGTATCAGTAGTTTAAGGCATGCATCAACAAAATTTTCGGTAATAGGCCAGCTGGTAAAGATTTTAAGCTTTGCAGGTTGCATACGTCCTCCATTGTGTATTTTTAATTCTTTTCATTAAAATTTTTAAAAATTACATAAAAAATATTCTTGGTTCACATGCCATAGATTAAAAAAACTAGAACCTTGATCTGGCTCATATGGTGCAGTTTACTGAACCCTGGTTAAAGCAACAACAATAAGATAGGGTAGGATGAAAAATTTAAGCAGGGTTAAAATATATGAAAAAAATCTACAAAGTGCAGAAGGATAAATGGCGTTACAGTAGTTTAATGTTCTTATAGTTTCTGGTAAGTGGTTAAAGTTCCAGTTTAAGGTAGATTTGTATTAGTCAATTATGTATGCTGCAATTTCTAAGACACCAAGCTAATAATAAAAGTACTTATAATTAGTAAAATAATACAGGTTAAAATCATATAATAAAAATACTTGATTAACACAATGGAAAAAGAATCATCTGTCATATAAATAGAAAATAAATAGTAACCTGTAGCTAAATCACATAATATGAGCAATCATTAAATCATAATGATTTCATCATAAATCATAGTCATTAAATATATATGGACAAACTCCAATTAAATCACAAATATTATCAGACAATATTTAAATATATATGTATATATTTATGTATATAATGTAATATTGTATATTATGTATATAGTATAATATTATCAGACAATATTTAAATATATATATGTATCTATCTATCTATCTATATAACGTAGATGAGAAATATCTGACTTATGAAGTTACATTCGTGATTCGTTATTTTGAATTCATGCCCAACAACACTGTAATTCATGCCTAACAAAGCTTATTTAATCCTAATTATACTTAGTAACACTCAACACATATTATCAGTAGATTTGAGGACCATTTTAAAGAGTAAAATCAGTCCAAAAAGCACAAAAATGTAAAAAGCATGGCACCAAATAAATGCAGAAAGGATACTTGTTTATAGTGTGAGAGGTGAAACAAAAGGCAGAGTATCATCTTGTTCGATCTTATCTGGGAATGTATGTGTTGGTGTTTCAAACTTTTTTCCGCTCTATGCTTGTTTACAAGTGACCATGAATGTGCCATAAGTATGAGTATTCATTTCAGTATTACAAATAAATTCAGTGAATAGGAATCTGCGAATAATGATAATTGTACACACACACATACACGAATATATTCAGATTGATAAGTAAACTATTATCAGTTGATAAGTAAACTTAGAAAGGTTGTTGGATACATAGTTGAGTTACAAAAATCACTTGTTTTTCTAAATAATACTGAACACCAATTAAAAAATTAAACAGCAATTAAAAAATATTTTAAAACCATGCTATTTTCAATAGCCTTAACCAAAAAACAGATACTTATGAAGAAAGTTAATGAAAGATGTGCAAGACATTTTAAGACAAAATATAAAATTTGACACTAATATAAAATATAAAATATTACACTAATGATTTGGAAATGGCTATATTTTTAAGAAGTTAAATCTCCATAAATTGATGTACATATTCAATGCATTTAGGCCATCACAATACAAAATATTAGCAGTTTATTTCTGTGGAAAATGATAAACTGTTTTTAAAGTATGTATAGAAATACAAAGGACCAAGAAGACTCAAGATATCTAAAGTTGAATGTAGAACTAAGAAGATTCTACCTATGAGATAATCAAGCCTTCTTAGAAGTCTGCAATCATTATTTAGTATAATGTGGTATCAGCATAAAATCAGAGAGGTGGACCATTGGAATGGGATAGAGAGTTCAGATTTCAAATTCACAACTGATTTATGTGAAAGGGTAGTACCACAGGACAGATAGGAAAAGACAACCTTTTCAGTAAATGAATAATATGACTGAGTACATTAAAATTTAGAACTTCTCTTTAGTAAGATACACAATAATAAAGTAGAAATGTGAGCCACATAGTGGGAAAAGATACTTATGATATATATATTCAACAAAGGATTGGTATTCAATATAATACATAAGTCATTTATATGTAAATTTATAATGAATAAGGAAAAGGCTAACAACCTGTTCAACACACAAGTGTAAGACTTAAACAGGTAATTCACAAAAAAGTATATATCCAGATGGCCAACAAATACAACAAAAGGCATTTACATTTCTTAGAAATGAAGGAAAAGTAAAGTAAGCCTTGATGATATGCCATCACACATTGGCCTCCATGGCTACAGTTGAAGAGTGACAACGATGCAGTGTTGGTGAGGATGTGGGGCAGCTAGAACTGTAACATACTTCTAGAGAGTGCAAACTTGCACAACCCTTTTGGGAATCAATCTACAATTATCTATCAACCTGAATTAATGCCTACCAAGTGAAGCCACATTTCTACGTCTAAGTATCTACCTAATAGAAGTGCATTCACGTGCCAGAATGGATTCCCATTCTACGCCAAAGGAAAGATACCAGAATGTTCACAGAAATAATTTTCAGGGGAACCCAAACCTGGAAGCTATTCAAATGTCCATCAATTAGAAGTGATTAAAAGAAAAAAAAAGGTGTTCTGGTTCCATGCAGATTTTGGAATTGGTTGTTCTAGCTCTGTGAAGAATGCTGGTGTTATTTTGATAGGTGTTTCATTCACAAGTGGCATAATATACTATAGTGAAAATGACTGCTCTAGAGCTCCAAGCAACAACATGGATGAATATTGCAAATACTCTGATGAATGAAAGAAGCCCAACATGAAAGGGTACATATTGTAGAAGCCATTCATATAAAGTTCAAAAGCAGGCAGAAATACTCTGTCATATTAGAAGTCAGGTGGCGAATCTCTTCAGGAAAGAAGGGAGGTAGTATTGGGAAGGGAATGGGAAGGGCTTCTACGATTCTGATTCATAGATTATTTCTTGCCCTGGGTGGCAGATGTGTGTGTTCATTTCTCAATAATTCATTAGTCAACATACTTACAACTTGAGCATTTAGGATGTTTTATTGGGACAATTGTTTCTTAATCACCCCAAACTGTACAATTTAAAAGACACATTTTGAGTACCATTTTCTGTGCCAGACACAGGGCTACATGCTACGGATACAGAACTCAACACAACAATTCATTTTAATTTGAAGGGCTTAGAGTCTAAACACTAAAGCTGACAACTGTTGTAAATTTTTCAGTTGTAATACTATCATAATAGTTGTAAAAGTGTTTGTAATCAGAGAAACCAAGTATATTCTCAGCTGATTATATATTTTTTTATCTTCATTATTGCAGAGGATGAGGTCAAAAAGAAAAGGGAAACTCTCTTTTGCCATTTAATCATTAGTACTATCAAATCCCTCATAGATGCATGTAATTGAAGGCTGAAGCAATATCTTCCCAACATGTGCAACTTAGCTTGAGTTCATAAATGGTAGGAACGAAGAGGGTGCTTGCCTTAATCAGTAATCTCCACTGCACTCAAAATAAAGCCATCAGCACAAAATATATATACCTTTCACACTGAATCAGCTATTAAGGCAGTTGAAAATGTATATTTGGTTATTTTCCACAGACAGTAGAGCGATCAGGACACGGACACTAATACAAGCATATACAGAATGCAACCCCTTCCCTATACATTTAAATGAAATGAGCCTCAGACAGATTTGATCACCTGACAGAGGTTAGATTGCTAGTCAGATTGAGCTGAGACTCAGCTCTTTACCACCTTTTTTTAGTCTTGGGCTCTTTCCCCTTCATTCTGCTAAAAGCCAAACAGAAAAAAAAATTAAAAAAAAAAGACAAAACCCCCCAACTATTAAACGAGGTGTGTAGTGGAATTAAATTACTTCTAAGGCCTTACATTCCTGCATTTTTAGGAGTTCAGTTGACAATGAGCAATGGTAGTTTCTAATTCATCAGAAGGAAAGATACCCTTGGGTCAGCATGCAACCATACATTTAACCTTTGTCTATTAAATTCAAAGTGTTTCAGTAGTAGGAGGAGGCAATCCAAAAGTGACAAAGAAAATTTCCTGTTCTCAGGGGCTTGCAGTGAAGTCACTCACGCTGTTCTTGCTAGGCACAGTAATTTTTGCCACATTCTGAGTTTGCTAAGCTCTCTTCTTCTGGGCCCTTCTCTTTCCCTTCAATCTTTCATTCTCTTTAATTGTGATTGTTTTTTCTCTCCAATTACACTGCATTCTCAAATCCTCAAAGCGTGCTTTCTTGTGTTTAGAATGAAAACGCCAGAGTCTGCTTCCTTTTCATGACTGGCTACCAAGGTAATAAAAAAATGAATGTCCAAGGGGATTGCGTATTTGCTTGCACATACGGAATAATTCTCTCAGACATTTTCAAAAGGAAAGCACTTAAAACGTACTGTTTAAAAATCATCCTGTCTTTCTTGTCTTTTAAATTTTCCCTGCATTTTACTCCAAAACACTTAAAAGCTTCCCATTGTCTCCTCTTAGAAGATCTAGGGAAATAAAAGTATTTTAAATGTGACATCTCTGTTTCTACCTTAACCTTTCTTTTTTATTTTATTATTTTGTACTGGTATATGGTTAATATCTGTGTTTTTCTTCCTCTATCCCAACACAGCAACCCTGTGTATGATTGGAACTGCCTGTGTCTCTGGAATGAAAGCACCTTGAGAAGGCACCATGCAGGTAGTTGTCAGTCGCATAAATAGAATGAATTAAGACATGTTGATTTGCTATTTTTCCTCTGGACACGTGGGCCTTATAGGTGAAGGAGAGCATGAGGAGGATGGGAGAAATAAAGCTAAACTTGTGTGATCCTTTTAGGCCTTGTTTCTAGGCATCCAGAGTTGTCTTCCATTTGCCCCAAAAAAGCACTTTCTGCATTCCGAGTACCTGGCTGTGACTAATAGCAGAAAATGTCTCTGATGCAGAAACTGGAGTCCTTTGTTTGATCTTCTTCCAGGCCCTCCTAAATCTGCTGTTGAAAGTCCAAATAAGCACTTTGATTTGCAGTGTTCTTATCTGTTCAATGGGATGGATATCACTGTCTTCTTTGCTCATAGACTCACTGTGAGGATTAACATGAAATAGAATGAGAACACTTTGAAATGTATAAAGGATATGCATTAATGTTTAAAATGGTTAAATGTTACTGTTATCAGTGTAGTTATTAACACTGTCATTAATGTACAACTGTTAGGAGTAGCAGGTGATTATAGGTGATGCTCACCTATAAAACAGTAGAACTGAGCATAAGCAAAACCAGGCATGAAAATGAATGCCTTTTTAATATCAGTGCAGTTTGGAGGTCTCCAAGCAGGGGCGAGTGGAGTTCAGGTTCTGAGTTGAGCACAGTGCCTGACAAACTCGGATGTTGTGTTAATCATACGCCGAGCTCAGCCTACGCTGGGCAGGGTACACCATCCATCCGTCTCCTGGTTGGTCATCCCAGGAGGGGAACAACAAGAGCAAATCACTTCTCACTCTCCTGGGCAGCGGTAAGTAGAGGTTTTCATACCCATTTTTCACCAACTATGAGTTAGTCTTCCTTCCTTCCTTCCTTCCTTCCTTCCTTCCTTCCTTCCTTCCTTCCTTCCTTTTCTTCTTTCTTTCTTTCTTTCTTTCTTTCTTTCTTTCTTTCTTTCTTTCTTTCTTTCTTTCTTTCTTTCTTCTTTCTTTTTGTGTTTTCAATGAATATGATTATTCTTTTTCTACCCTTTAAGCTAAAAGCAAATGACTTTATTTTTTTTTAATTTTTTAATGTTTATTTATTTTGAAAGAGAGAGAGAGAGCATGAGCAGGAGAGGGACAGAGATGGAGACACAGAATCCAAAGCAGACTCCAGGCTCTGAGCTGTCAGCACAGAGCTTGATGCAGGGATCAAAGTCACAAGCCATGAGATCATGACCTGAGCCAAAGTCAGATGCTTAACTGATTGAGCCATACAGGTGCCCCTCAAATGACTTTAAGAAGATTTTTTTGTTGTTGGTTCCCTCAGCATAGGAAGTCTTCCCAAATATTTACCAAATGATTTTTCATAGTCTTCTGTTTATCTGTATTCTAGTTGAATTACTGATTATCAGGGGTAGGCCTTGGAGTTCTGAATTCTGACTCAAGTTCAGGCTATCTGGAAGCTTTTATCTGAGTGTCAGAAGCAATAATTAGATAGCCAGAAATGAGATTTTCTTCCCGAGACACTTTATTCTCATAACAACTCTGGCACATGTTTAAGAGGGAAGAAAACACAAATAAGCATGAGGTCCTGTCCCCCAGAGCTCCTGGAGAGATACTGACCTCGACCCAGTCACAAATATTGTATTTATAGTCACTCTGGTGTAATCACCAACTAGACAGCTGCTCTGTTCCATAAATATGTGTCATTTAACCAGAACACCTTTTCAAGGTATGTTGGAATCTAAACTGATAACCAGAATGTTGTTTGATGGGCATAAAAATAGAAGAGACAGAATTGGATGAATTTCAGAACTATTTCTCTTCTGGGGTGGTGTTAAATAAGCTCTGACAAATTTCTATTTTTAAATTAAATGCATTTTCAATCATCAAAACCTATTTGCCTTTTCAAGATTAGTTAAGACATAGAAACACAGATTGTAGTTTTCATTAGTCTGACCCAAGTTAGGTTGATTAGTTTGGGGAGAGAACTTATTTTCATTTCCTCAAAGTTTTATTTAAAAAATTTCCTTAAGGTAGATGCAGAGGTTGTTTCTACATATGGCTGCATTCATTCATTTTTTGATGTATTATGTTGATTTTGATGCACTTCGTTTTCAGAGGGTTTGCCTTTTCCCTGATTTTGTACTCATTTTCTTATCATGGAGTACACTTCTAAAGTCTCTGACCCTCTATGTATCTAACAAACTTGGGTGAAAAATAAACAGAAAAATATCTGCTTTGTTTTACTGTTCGTATTCATAGTCATTTTTTTTTTCCTAATAAAAAGTTAGCTACTGGGGTGCCTGGGTGGCGCAGTCGGTTAAGCGTCCGACTTCAGCCAGGTCACGATCTCGCGGTCCGTGAGTTCGAGCCCCGCGTCAGGCTCTGGGCTGATGGCTCAGAGCCTGGAGCCTGTTTCCGATTCTATGTCTCCCTCTCTCTCTGCCCCACCCCCGTTCATGCTCTGTCTCTCTCTGTCCCAAAAATAAATAAACGTTGAAAAAAAAATTAAAAAAAAAAAAGTTAGCTACTATTTGATGGACCTGCTTCCTCCAAGATTAGTCCATTTGTTTTATCATCGTCTACAGCGAGAGTTACCAAAGTAAGCTTAATTCTATTGCAACAGTAGAATTTAAGGAACCTAAAAGTCCAGAATGAGTATATATGGTATTCCACATGGAAATTTTATTCTATCACACAAAGTGTGTAGGCTTCCTATGTACCTTGGCTCAGAATTCACTCTGATTTAGAATCCCACCTCATATATAGAAGGACTAGTTCTTTTTGTCTAACATCTGAAGCATTAAAGCTACGATGTCAAAAAGGAAGAAGAAATATTGGAGAATGAGGGGGAAAAATGTCTCGAGGAGATCATTTAATTTTTAACCGCAACAATAATTCTTTTCAAAATTACCTCGCTAAATGCCTTATTTAAATAAAATTTCTTTCTGGAAAAAAAGCTTTAGATTTTTAAATGATGTACCATGTATAACATCCTTAGGGGGAAATATTAGCATTTAGAGGGAATTACAATTAAAAAGAAAACAAAAACTTCTGCTTGAGATAGTAAAAAAAGAATTCTAATACTTCAAAAATGACACAACCTACTCTTGTGATGCATTTCTGACTCCCTCTTTTTAAAACTTGTAATAACTTAAATTCGCCATATGACCACCAAAGGGGCATGGCAGCCCCTCCCAACTCAACTGAAGTGGTCCACTAAAATCTTCAGTCCATAATAATAGGAACTGAATGCTAGTCATCTCTCCATTTCTTTAAATGTCTATCATACCACTTGGCACATAGTAGGCATTTAATATATATTGGTTGAATTTAATTGAAAAGTTTTCTAATTACAAAGATGGTCTCAATACAGTCAAAGACTCACCAAGACAGGAGCACTGAAATCAATTTCTAGATATGACACATTTTTCAGGTGAAATTTGTATCCATTTAGAAACAGATTTGATTCCCAATAAAGAAAGGATTATTACCAGTTAATTCCCAGGCAGATTACAATTCAAAATATCCAAAACGGCTACTGAGGTACATGAAACAACCTTTCCTGTTTTGAAAGGCTCCATAGTTCTCTGCTTGTTTTCGGCTTGTTTTTAACCATGTTTTCCGAAGCATGCTTTGTACTTCAAGAAAGTAACCATCTTTAATCATTATGGAAATTCTTTCCCTCTCTTGAAATCCTCTTTAATATCCAACTCGTTCATATATATATTTATTATATATATGTAATGTGTTGAATACATAATCAAGATAATTTGGAAGTGGGCTCCTAGAAGGAACTATTGATCTCTGAAGGAAATGTTTGACGTTTCCTTGGGTACCTGGATTTTGTGACGTCTTTTTGGTTGGATATAAACATTAAAGCCTATCCTACCCTTAGGCTGACTACTTCCAGGAGATAACATAATAAGTAACACTGGGACAAATGTGTTATTACTATATGCCATAGAATCAACTGTGAATTCAGTTCTTGGTCATCTACATACATATTAGATGTGTGTAAAATGAAACAATTACCTTGTAGTATTAAGAGCTGAAAATAATATCTTTTCTAACAATATTGTAATTTTATGTTTTGTTAGGAATTTTCATCCAATATTGACTGAAAAGATCAATAGACTATCTCAGCATGTTATGCTGTGCATTTATTTACTGTTGCCACTGATGCAATAAAATTAAATTACAGTACTTCATCAGCTTATACTATCCTGTTCTTAATTTACTTACTGTGTCATTTCCAACAATATCTGGTTGGTTCTATGAACATTGTGAAGACAATTCCCTAACAAGCAGGAGAGGTGGGAGTCAGCAGGAAAAGGAGGAAGAATAAGAGCTCATGCAGCATGTAGCAGACACATGTGTCCTCAATTCAATATGCTTATTCCAGCTACCTCTTCATCCAGTTTCTTTCTTATATTTGATACTCAGTGTCACTGGTATCAAGGTTCCTAAAATTCTCAGTAAAAATACTACCATTGTCACTATCAATATTAGATAATAATGCAAATAATGCAGGATGTATTTGGAAGGTCTTCTTAAAACAAAAAGGATATTACTTGCTCAGAAATTATGACTGGAACCCAAAGTTTTCCCTTTGTGTTTAATTTGGTACAGAAGAGTTCAGAATATATTGGTACAGATGTATTCATTAATGGATTTATTTATCAGACCATTAATTCAACAAATATTCATTTAGTATCTTCCATTCACCTTATAGTGTGTTTGGTTTTTGGGGACAAACATGATATTGTGGCTAGAAAAATGATCTTAACAGCTATATTACAATAGCAGTAGATAATGAACTTAATAGAGGAAAATGCATCTTCATCTGACTAAAAAGGTAAGCCTCATAAAGTATGTGATGTTTAGGTTTTAATAAAAGGCTAGGAATATCTCAGCACGAAAAGCAGGGAAAGCGTATTCCTGGGAGAGGAAAATGCAAGTACAAAGATCATATAGGCATGATAGACAGACACCCTCAGGACTCCAAGTACTTAGGTATTGTTGGAGCTTGGCATACGATAGATGCTTAAAAAAACATCACATTGTTGTTTGTATGCGTGTAGTGCAGGGGACAGGAAGCCAGAGAAGGACCTGAGAAGGTTCGGTGACAGCCCTTTTGTCAAAGTGATTGCCTCCCATTTTATTTATTTATTTATTTATTTATTTATTTATTTATTTATATGAAATCTATTGTCAAATTGGTTTCCATACAACACCCAGTGCTCATCCCAACAGGTGCCCTCCTCAATACCCATCACACTCCCTCTCCACCCTCCCACCTCCTATCAACCCTCAGTTTATTCTGTTTTTAAGAGTCTCTTATGATTTGGCTCTCTCCCTCTCTAGCTTTTTTTCCCTTCCCCTCCCCCATGGTCTTCTGTTAAGTTTCTCAGGATCCACATAAGAGTGAAAACATATGGTATCTGTCTTTCTCTGTATGACTTATTTCACTTAGCATAACAGTCTCCACTTCCATCCACATTGCTACAAAAGGCCATATTTCATTCTTTCTCATTGCCAAGTAGTATTCCATTGTGTATATAAACCACACTTTCTTTATCCATTCATCAGTTAATGGACAGAAATCAGTTGCATTCTTATACACTAATAATGAAGCAACATAAAGACAAATGAAGAAACTGATCCCATTCACAATTGTACCAAGGATCATAAAGTACCTAGGAATAAACCTAACCAAAGATGTAAAAGAAATGTATGCTGAAAACTATAGAAAGCTTATGAAGGAAACTGAAGATACAAAGAAATAGAAAAACACTTCATGCTCATGGATTGGAAGAATAAATATTGTTAAAACGTCAATATTACCCAAAGTTATCTACACATTCAATGTAATCCCAATCAAAATTGCACCAGCATTCTTCTTGAAGCTAGAACAAGCAATAATAAAATTGCTCTTCAGGGAACCATGAAAGACCCTGAATAGCCAAAGTGATATTGAAGAAGAAGATCAAAGCTGGAGGCATCACAATCCCAGACTTTAGCCTCTACTACAAAGCTGTAATCATCAAGACAGCATGGTATTGGCACAAAAACAGACACATAGATCAATGGAATAGAATAGAGACTCCAGAATTGGACCCACAAAAGTATGGTCAACTAATCTTTAACAAAGCAGGAAAGAATATCCAATGGAAAACAGACAGTCTCTTTAACAAATGGTGCTGGGGGAACTGGACAGCAACATGCAGAAGAATGAAACTAGACCACTTTCTTACACCATTCACAAAAATAAACTCAAAATGGATTGCCTCCCATTTTAAAAGGAGGAACTGAAATTACTCCTCTCTCTTTCATTTTCAGACCATAATAAGGTCAAGGTGACTTGAAAAAGAATTGTTTAATTCTAGTTTAGTTTCTATAAAGGAACCCATAGAATTAGATTCATTATTCATTTTCCCTCCTCCCCCTATTCCTCCTGTTGTTCTCCTTCCAGCCTCTCTTCTTGTCCTGCTCTCCCTCCTTCTCTCTCTCCCTAGCTCTCACTCTTTTCCTTTTCTTATTTTTTATTGTGTGGTTACCACTCAAATCTGGGACTCTTGCTCTTGACTTCACATATATAGGAAGATCTAGATGCACTTATAAAACCCCAAGACAACATGCCAGCTTTCTATGGGAGTGGTCAGGGCAAGGCAGAGAGCGGTGCTTTCTTTACAGTAGAAATTAACAGACTCACTATCCCAACAAACTTCCAAAATATTTCTCCCCTTGGCTTTTATCTAATGCCTTAAGTCCTCCTCTAGTGTCCAAGTTCCCAAACATCACTGTCTGACTGCACTCCTCTTACTCCATCCAGCTCTCTCCCCACCACCCCTGCTCCTTGGCTTATAATCACTCTCAACCTGCAGACCTGCCTGTACTCCATCCCCCAAGGGCCCATGAGTCTGTGGACTCCCGACTGTAGCCACAACTTCTGCCTCTAGTCACGTCTCTTGGCAGCCTGGGTCCCAAAATCCATTATTTTGGTCATTCTCTTGCCAGTCACCTCCATGTCCTTCTCCTCTCAACTCTCCATCCTGCCAATGCTGTAAAACTTCAATGCTGCCTAATGCAATCCTTCCCCAGTCGTTGACAGGACTTTAGAAATCCTAGAAAAAACGACATATCTGTGATGCCACTATAAATTCAGTATCTGTAACCTAAGCTAGAACCCCCTATGTTTCAGATATTTAGAATCTCTTCAGGTGGTTTCTGTGCTTTCTCTTCCTCCTCCTTTTTTTTAAATATGGATTTTATGTAGATATCTATGTTTACAACTGAAACTGTGAAGAGTTAAAAATTAACAAACTTGCCTGTGAGCTTTTACATATAACCAGAAAAAAAGTTTTGGCCTTCATTTCCACATTGTTCTGTTGTGCTTTATCCAAATGTATCTTTAGGATCCAGGTGCTATACAGATTCACACACATTCTCTTACCCACAATTTTACTTGGAAGACCCAATTTTTTTTAAAATTTAAATTTTAGTAAACATACAGTGCAATATTGGTTTCAGGAGTAGATTTCAGTGATTCATCAGTTACATAGAACACCCAGTGCTCAACCAACCAGTGTCCTCCTTAATACCCATCACCCATCTAGCCCCTTCCCCCACCCACCTCCCTCCATCAACCCTCAGTTTGTTCTCTATCATTAAGAGTCTCTCATGGTTTGTTTCTCTCTCCTCTTCCCCTCCCTGATATGTTCATCTATTTTGTTTCTTAAATCCCACATATGAGTGAAATTATATGGTATTTGTCTTTCTCTGATTGACTCATTTTGCTTAGCGTAATACATTCTAGTTTTGTCCACATTGTTGCAAATGGCAAGATTTCATTTTTTGATGGCTAAGTAATATTCCATTATATATATGTATATGTATGTGTGTATATATATACATGCATAAATATATATATCACATATTCTTTATCCATGTTAGTCAATGGACATTTGGACTCTCTCCATAGTTTGGCTGTTGCTGATAATACTGCTATAAACATTGGGGTGCATATACCCCTCCTAATCAGTATTTTTGTATCCTTTGGGTAAGTACCTAGTAGTTCAATTACTGGATCACAGGGTAGTTCTATTTTTAGTTTATTGAGGAACCTCTCTACTGTTCTCCAGAGTGGCTGCTCAAGTTTACATTCCCACCAACAGTACAAGAGGGTTCCCCTTTCTCCACATCTTTGTCAACATCCGTTGTTTCTTGTGTTGTTAATTTTAGCCATTCTGGCAGATGTGAGGTGATATCTCATCATGGTTTTGATTTGTATTTCCCTGATGATGAGTGATGTTGAGCATCTTTTCACGTGTCTGTTAGCCATCTAGATGTCTTCTTTGGAAAAGTGTCAATTCATGTCTTCTGCCTATTTCTTAACTGGATTATTTGTTTTTTGGGTGTTGAGTTTGATAAGCTATTTATAGATTTTTGGATATTAACCTTTTATCACATATGTTGTTTGCAAATATCTTCTATTCTATCAACTGCCTTTTAGTTTTGTTCATTGTTTCCTCTGCTGTGCAGAAGCTTTTCATCAGGATGAAGTCCCAATAGTTCATGTTTGCTTTTGTTTTCCTTGCCTTCAGCAAAGTATCTAGTAAGAAGTTGTTGTAGCCAAAGTCAAAGAGGTTGCTACCTGTGCGCCCCTCTAGGATTTTGATAGTTTCCTGGGAAGACACAAGTCTTGAAGGATTGCATCCTGGAACACTTTTTTTTTCTGTTTTCTTTTTATGTCTTTTACATATTAGGTAGAATTCTTCCTTGAACAATAGTGACAGCATGCTTTCCATTTAACTCTTCTCCAGGTCATGTACTAGCTGGATTTGGATCTTTTGGAAGGATTTTAGGTGAGTAATGGAAACAGGATTACAACATCTCTCTGACCACTACGGAGAGTGGTTGCTGGGACACTGGTCACTTTTCTTCGTTGCTGGGACAGTTAGCTCTCTTAGCTGAACCATGGAATTTACTTCCAAGTCCAGGAGAATCTGAGAAATTCCAGACTCAACTCATCTGGGTTTTTGCCAAGGCTTCAAAATCACTAGACTTGAATTAAACATGAACTTTTCCGGCTGAGCACTTTGGGAAGAGGCTGAAGTCTTAAGAGAACTCAATCTCTCTCACTGATAGAGGCAAAAGTCACTCCAGAAATGCTAATGTGTTGCCACCTTCAAGCAACACTGAGTTGGTATGTTGATTTCCCCATTCCTTTTCTGGGCAATTCCTTGCTGATAATCACCTGCAGTCCCTTCAGTTTGCAAAGATTTTTCTTGAATTCATAATTTGGTACTTGCTCTTTCCTCCGTTTAAAGTGCTCTTTTCTTCTACCTTCATTTCCTCTCCGTTGAGCCTTTTTTCTTGATTAATCCCATTTTTATGTATATTAACAAGGTCTTCTTTCCCTGAGTTCACATTGCCATTTCATATCCACCTGTAACTTACCTAAATTTAATGTTCTATCTTCAAAAACCTTTTATTGATCACTCTCTCATACTTCTTTGCAAACAGTAAGTAAATAAGTAAATAAATAAATAAGCACTATTTTAATGTACCTTGAAAAATAATTTCATGTGACCACAGGTCTAGGTGTTAAAATGTTTTTCTGGATTAAGTTATCATTACGATTATCTGTTGTAGTATACAGTTTATGAAAATGATATAAATACTGTATTACATTTTGATAAATATTTCACATTTCTAGAAAAAGTAAATTTTATTGAAACTAATTTCTTAACGACTTAAAAGGGCTCTTTTAACTTTAAATTCATGTAACTAGTTATCAATATTAATCATCGCTAGAATAAGGCAGGATTAATGAAAAATTCTCTCTCTGGTTTTAGGTATTGGTTTTTAAGTTTATTTATTTATTTGTTTTGAGAGAGAGAGAGAGAGACAGCGTGAGTGGGGAAGCAGCAGCAGGCAGAGAGACAGGGATCCCAAACAGGGTCAGCACGCTGCTAGCACAGAGCCCAGTGCAGGGTTCGAGCCCATGAAACTGGGAGATCATGACCTGAACTAAAACCAACAGTCAGACGCTCAACTGAGACACCCAGTCACCCACCTCTGGTTTTAGTTTGTAAAGACTAAGCATATAAATCTTGTTCATGTACATACAGAGATGGAAAACATATTTGTTAAAAAGTGTCTTTCAGCTCTTTGGCTTCCTGATGAATTATAAGCAAACAAATGAAACGCGCACGCACGCGCGCGCGCGCACACACACACACACACACACACACACACACAGTGACCTAGCATGTCTGAAGCAGGATACAAGGGCCTCAAATCCTATCCCTTCCCATATTTGACAAAAGGTTTGGATGTGTATCGTGGGTTTTTGTCTTTTTTTGCTTGTTTTGCTTATTTTGTTCTGAAGTTAAAATAATCAAAATAAGGAAGATATAGTTTTATACAAATTTATTTTTTATTTAATTTTTTATTATATTTAACATTTACTTATTAATTTTGAGAAGGGGGAGGGACAGAGAGAGAGGGAAAGAGATCTCAAGAAGGCTCCACACTGTCAGCTCAGAGCCCAACGCAGGACTCGATCTCATGAACTGTGATATTATGACCTGAGCCAAAATCACCAGTTGGACGCTTCACCAACTGAGCCACCTAGATGCCCCCTAAAATTATTTTTTAATATTCTGTATGTAACGAATTCAACTATTCTTCCTTAAATTTTGTTGAAAGCAACACATTGGAAACACCAGGTTTGTAAAAGGATTTCTTAGTCAACAGAATCTTTCATTTTCTTGGCCCAGAAACCATCATTTTGAATTGTTTCTTTGTTTGATGTCCTGGATGTAGGTTCCGATGCCTGAGGATGATATGCCCTAGTAAGCCTTTCTTTTTTAAAGTTAAAGACTGACCACTCTAAGAAGGTAAGCAGAAAAGGAAAACCTGGGAGAAAGATCAGTTTCAGAGCAGATGACATATAAACTGCTGAGGGTCTGGAAGTTGTTATCTCAAACGCTCTCCAAACCATTATACCCTTAGGAAGAACATCCTCCCAGAGAATAGGGAGTAGAAAGGGAGTATTACTCCCAGTAAAAAGGGAGGAATAGAAAGACTGCTGCCCATATACCCTAGTCTGCCTCCATAGTTCCCTTTCTCACTCTATTAAGATAAACAATTATTTATTATAGTTAACGTCATGTTTCTGTCTTCACTAAAAGTTACATTCCTTAAGGCCAGTGCCTGTATTTCTTGCTCCAATTTGCAGACTATGGCACATAGGAAGTGTTTAATTAATGTTTTTAGAGTGAATGTAATGAAAGAGTGGATAAAAAACATTACCAAGAAGCTATCCTGTTTGGGTTACTTCCTGCTTTGAGTCTTCCTTAAATATAAATTCCTTCTAGACAAAACAAAACAAGACAAAACACTTATGATTTACCTAACTTCATTATAAATTAGTTATTACTTCACTTGCTAAGAGCAGCTGGTGAGCTTAAAACATAGAGAAGGAATACAATAGGATCTGTAAGGGGAAAACAGAGTGAGAGAAGAAGATGAAAGACAAATATGGCAACTATTATACTTGGGCCTTAAATACACCCTGTAGTTGGGGGAAGTATAATGGCTGAGGGATTATTAGCATGCTAGGGTAATGGAATCAGAGAAACAGAAAACCTTGAATTCAGCATTTCTGAGGTGTGGCAGAAAGATAGGAAGCCCCAAAGAAAAGGTAAAAAAATGATACTTATGCACAAATTGAAGGCAGCTTCATATCTGAAACTGCAAATTCACTGCAGTAAAATCCATCCCTTTCCCTGCCTGAGTTTATTCTTTTCAAGGTGAGTTTATTCTCCTATAGCTCCAGGGCTGATCTCTTTGGCTGATAAGGTCTAGGTTGGATTTCCATTCCAGGAGAATCGAGTAGAGGACCTTGTAAAATTAACGTTCCTCTGCTGCTCTGAAGATAAGTGCTTGGCTGACCCCAGAAGTGCAAAGCTGACCGTAAAGTTCACCTTCTTTCCATATCCCAATGTTGAAAGAGGCTGAAATGGTGAATAATTCATCTGGCTGTGATAAGCAATGTGGCCTTATTGGTAAGGGCTTTCTGATGCTATCACCACCCATTCTCTGCATGGAAACCTATCAAAGGGTTTTACTTTATGTCTATTCCACTTAGGAAGCAAACAAAAGAAACTAACAGAAGTCAGAGTGCAAAGGTTCAATTAGAGTTACTTGAGTCGTTTTTTAAAGTCTGATATTATTTCATTTGAAATATTTATTATATCTCAAATGCAAGTCTCTCTGTATGGAATTTCCTTATTTCCATCATTTAGTGAGTCAGTTAAAATACCATGATTTATTGTGGACAGGGTTAAAGCTACCATCAATGAGCCTTTTCATACAGGTACTTTGACCATCAGTGTACATGAAATTTTGAAATTTTGGTTTCCAAATGTCTTCAGTCTCTTTTCGTAGGAGTCCCTCCTTTCTCTTTTGGGAGTATATGTGCCCTTGTACCCATCATCACTAAGAAACTTTGGGTAATTTATGAGAAAATTAAAAACTATAACTAACCAAAACATTCATCCTGAGCAGAGGGTTTGAGCAACTTCCCCAAGCAACATATTTGGACCAAAGGGAATCAGGGAAGAGTAGGTACATTCAGGGGAGTGACTTTAGTTGCTATTGCAATAAATCTAGAATAGCCTAGAAACTGATAATAGTTATCTTTCCAGAAAAACATTTATATTTAACAGGCATTAAAGTCATAAATTAAACTAGGAAGAGAATTCTGATATTTAAATTTCTGCTTTAAATAGGAATATCATTTGCTTCAGAAGGATTTTATAGTGATCATTCATTCATTCGCACAAAAGTATTCTGAGCCCAGTTTGTGCCAAGCGCCATGAGAATAGAGACAAATGCAACATGTTTCCTGCCCATAGGCCAGGGTGATAAGCAAGGCATTGAAATTCAAAAATATGGTGCTGTAATATGGTGGTGTACAAAAATAATTGAGGAATACTGGGATATTTAGACCAGGCTAGAGACGCCAAGAAAAGCTTTACTAAAGATGTTACATATAAGTTTGTATAAGTAATAGGTAGGTAGAAATACATTCCAAACAAAAATAACATGTTTTAAAGACAATGAGAAGGAATATATTATAGAAGGTACACATGCTTCGTCTTTGTAGACATGCCAGATTAAAAAAAAAAAAAAAGACAGGGGCGCCTGGGTGGCGCAGTCGGTTAAGCGTCCGACTTCAGCCAGGTCACGATCTCGCGGTCCGTGAGTTCGAGCCCCGCGTCAGGCTCTGGGCTGATGGCTCGGAGCCTAGAGCCTGTTTCCGATTCTGTGTCTCCCTCTCTGTCTGCCCCTCCCCCGTTCATGCTCTGTCTCTCTCTGTCCCAAAAATAAAAAAATAAAAAAAAAAACGTTGAAAAAAAAAAAAAAAGACATAAACTGGGTTAGTCAGGTGCGTGGAGTATATATAATGATTATGCTATGAACATAATTGCATTTTAGTTTGTAGGTGATGGGAAGCCATGGGAACTATGAGAAGAAATGTGGCCAGGCCCACCTCATCCCTCTCACTCTATACATGAGTACTTATAGGTTTTTCCTTCCTTTAGCATTTCTGTGTCCTTTCTGGGCTCATCTCAAATTTTTTGAAGGAAGCCCTGTGTATCGGATGTATACAAATTCATTCATTTTGTATTTGGATAAGCCTACCAATAGGATGGGATGGAACACATAGGATTCCTTAAGCCCATGATAGAACCATATAGATTAAAAAAAAAGTTCTGGGGCACCTGGGTGGCTCAGTTGGGTAAGCATCCAACTCTCGATTTCAGGTCAGGTCATGAGCTCATCACGGTTGTGAGATTGAGCCCTGCGTTGGGCTCCATGCTGGGTGTGGAACCTGCTTGGCATTCTCTCTCTCCCTCTTTCTCTGCCTCTCTCTCTCTCTCTCTCTCTCTCTCTCTCTCTTTCTCAAAATAATAAATTAAAAAAAAGTTCTTACTGATATATAAGAAATAGAGCAAAAATATTAAGTAGGAAAAAGTGACAAAAGAGAATAGAAATGTACAAATAATAAGCCTGGTTATTTGATAGTTTTGAAAAACATAATTATAGATAATAACTTTTCCTTTGTTGGAGTTCTTCCTGAATCAGAGTCCCTCTCTTATTTAACGTATTTTAATAAAATTTTACAAAGTTTTAGAAACATTGACCAAAATTCTTAAAGGATAACTTAGAGCTATGCTATTCTGAATCCATATGGTGCTCTTGAAAAGATTTCTTGTCTATTTCTTGGCTTGTCTGTAAGTCTTTCCTGTCTACATGAACTCATCATTGAATGTTTGTGTGTTTTTGTTTTTCTTTTTGTTTTCAGTAGTTTTCACACCAAGTGTGGAACCTAGTGTGGGGCTTGACCTCACAACCCTGAGATCAAGACCTGAGCTGAGATCAAGACCTGAGCTGAGATCAAGAGTCAGATGCTTAACCGACTGAGCCACCCATGTGCCCCTGAACACTTTTATCTTACTTTTGTCACTCATAACTACCATTCATCTGGACTTCCTCCCTATCTTCCCTGCTGTTCTGCCATTATTGTTTACTTCCACCTCTGAGTCTCTTAGTTTTTATCTACCCTATAATGTGACTCCTTCTTGCCCTAAAAACCATCAAGAGCTAATCATTTCAGAGGTACAGGCATCTAATTTAAATCTTAAGGTGTCTGGAAATATCCTTGTAATTATAAACTCATCTTTTTTTAGTGGTTTAAAAAAGTATTGCTTTATGATTCCCTGACTGGAATGCTTATAACAGTAAGAACAAGTTACAGAAAAAACAACTCAAATTGACTTAAACAATTAAGGGGATTTATGGCCCTTCATACATAGGAAGGCAGGAGATAAAGCTGGGTTCAGAATTTGTTTGATTCAGTAGCTAAGATGCCACAGAGTTAGTTTCTTCTAGTCCTGGTGCTCTGTCTTCTGTAACATTATGTTTATTTTCATAATAACAGAATGGCGATAGTAGTTTCAAACTTCCTATCTCTACACCAAAAAGTCTAATAGAAGGAAGGCCTGGCTTTAAAACACAATTGGCCTTTTTCCTAGAGCCATAGATCTTGTCTCATCAGAGTCCTTGAGTGCAGAGATCTTTGTCTCCAAAGCAAAGGTTTCAAAGCCCTGCCCATCTCTGAGGTCCTTACTTTGAGAGCATCTGTATCATGGCCCTTTACCATTAGGTGACTCACAATGACAGATTCAATGGAAGGATGCTGGTGAGTTGTTCTTGCCCTCAGTCTGCATCTTCTGAGGAGCTCAGCTGTCATCTTTGTCAACAGATAGCAATAGGAAATGCTTGGAAAGTCCTCTGTATTAAGCTTGCCTGGTGCCATATTATGTTATGTCCTTTACCGCCTAACTTTCCTTATGCAAATCTTATCTGGAGGAAGAGAATTGGGTTTTTCTAGTCCTTCTGGACCTTAGATATCTAGACTTTGAGCCATTTGGTTCAGTCTTCAGGCAGAGAAGTTTGCTGATCACCTCCTACTCACCACATTGAAGACGGAAGGGTCCCCCTCCCTAAATAGTATAAGATGGCAGAACACATGACACCTGAACCTGGACAGATGACATTGACAGCAGTTTACTAGTTCTGTATACTCACAGCCGGGAGAGGAGGACACTGACTACCATGCAAGGCCACACAGGGGTTGCAATTGAGAGCAGAGAGAATCATAAGGGTTGGTGGGAGGCAGACTTTATAATAACAAGAGGGTGAGCGTCCCCCTGGTACCCTGGCCCTGGGAGGATGTGACTGGCTTCACTGAATAATTTTGAGGCCTGGCAGGGAGGTAAAACCCATTAAATTGAGGACTGTGTGTGGTGTAGCTGGTCCAACTGATAGTGGAAGTAGCTTAGTGGGAAGACCTTCCCCACTGAGTGGGGGGCATATGTGATCAGGGCAGAACTCATATTTAGGTCTTTGGGACCCTGTGAGGATATCAAAGATGTCAAGGCAGCTTTTGAAATTTTAGATTTCACAATATAAGAGGTTCTCTGTTAATAATGATATATTTTCTTTTTTACTGCTTTCAAAAGAGCCAGTATCAGGCAAAGCTCATACCTTTGTTTCTTCCTGAAGCTAGCAAGTATTCCAATATACTGCTTCTTCTTCCTAGGCTATGGTTGTGTTCAGTATATACATGGTTTAGTTTCCAATATGCAAAATTTGAGGTTCAAATACCATTTTACTATCAAATAATAAGTGTTTCAAATACCCCAGCCTGGAATATTGAAGCCTTCTCTCTCCTATAACATATATTCTCTGGTTAGCCCATTACATTTTGGGGGGCTAGTAATTTGCAATACTTCAAATTGCTTTAAAAATGATATTCTTGGTTGCAAGGAACAGAAATCAACTAGTAAATTTATGTAGAAAGGATATGAGTTATTGAGCAATTTACAGAATCAAAGCAATTTACAGAACAGATAACTATGTTCATGAAAGAGGGCAAAAACTAAAGTAATCCAGATAATAAACTTGCAGGCACATAATGGCACAGGCAGGGTCTTGATCTTGATCTTGCTGGACTCCCCATGCCACCAGTACAGTGACAAGCCCACTAATAATGGGACTTCTGCAAAACTCTCAACTCTGGTATTGTCACCAGATTCCTGAAGACATCATCCTGTAATTTTTTTTCCAATTGTCAAAGCCCTCTTCTCTTGAGAAGGTGTATTATAGGTGTATAATTCACATAATGCACATAAATAGGTGTATAATGTATAGGTGTATTACATGCACAAAGAGAATAAATCCTAAAGGTGTAGCTCAATGAATTTTTCCGAATATATTTACCTTGTAACTAGGACCCATATCAATGTGTTGAAGATTGTCAGCACACTAGAAACCTCCTTCAATACTCCTTCTTCATTGTTATTTTACTTTCCATCTTTATTGTCCTAGATTAGCTTTTGTTTTTCCTGTTCTTGAATTTCATATAAATGAAATCATATGTATGCAATCTTCAGTGTCTGGCTTGTTTTTATTAGTATTTTTGAGATTTGAACATGTTGTATATATCATTTGTTCGTCATTTTTTCACTACTTTGTGTTATCTCATTCTCACACTAAATTCATTCTATTGATGCCCCACCTTGGCCCACCATCCCAGTTTATGTTTTTGATTATTCTGAATGAAACTGCTATGGACTTTATTTACATGTCTTTTTGTATGCATTTACACTTATGTCTGTTGGGTGTATATCTTGAAGTACCTTTCTGAATCACAGGGTATACAGATGTTTAGTACTATTGATAACTACCAATAGTTTTCAAAAATGATTATACCGATTTGGATTCCTATCAGTATCATATGAGTGTTCTGGGTGCTCCAGATCTTTTCCAAACCTTGATATTGTCATATCTTCTTCTTTTTTTAATTGTAACCATTGTGGTAAGTGTGTACTAGTATCTTATTTTAGTTTCAATTTGCATTTCTCTGATGGGTTATGATGTCCAACACTTTTTCATATACTTATTACTTTTTAATGTCCCTTTTGTAAAATTTTTATTTGTGTCTATTGCCCAATTTTACCGTATTGTCTTTTCTTTTCTGATGCCTGGGAGTTTCAATATATATTTTGTATATTAGTCTTTTGACAGGTATGAGCAACTTCTCCCATTCTGCCTTTTTAATCTCTTAAGAATGTTTTGAATTCCTAGAGATTTTTAAATTTAGTGTGGTTCAATTTATCAATTTTATTCTTGCTTTAGGTTTTCTTGGTGTAAAGATTAAAATAATGGATTTGCTTACCACAAAGTCAGGAAGATATTACCCATTATTACTGCATTGTTTTTATTATCTTTTACCTTCTATCAATGATGTATTTGGAATTTAGTTTTGTAAATGCTGTGAAGAAGAGGATCCAGGTTTATTGTTTTTATATGCAGATATCCAGTTGATCCCATAATATCTCTAGAAATAAACAAGCAAAGACAATTCAGAGGTAGCTATAGCTAGTGAGTTAGCCACCTCACATGCATTTGGCAGGGACTCAAAGGCAGACAGGGGAGACGGAATGCTTTATTTATAGCAGACGAAGGGGAAGGACTGAGGTCTGTCCTGATTGGAAGCTGTCAGTATGGAGAATATGAAGGCAAGCAAACTAGAAATGGTGATTGGTTAGAAGGAGCAAATTTGGCTTTTTCCAGTTGTTCTTAAGTTGGAAGCAGGAGCCAACTTTGGGAAGCTATAGTTATTGATCAAGTCCTGGTCATTTGGGGCCCATTACTGTAGGGATCCTGAACATTTTACTACAGAGGGTGTTTTGATTTCCAGGCTGGTTGCTTCAGGTTGTGAGTTAGAGTTCAATTTTTTTTTAAGAATTCTATCTTTATATATAGTTTAATCGTTGTTCAGTTTGCATAGTCAATCTCTTATATTATTGAAAACGTCATCCAGTTCTCTGCATTCCAGTAGCACCTAATAAAACAAATTATATGTACATGCTTCTGGAATCTTTGCTGTGTTCCATCAGGCTATGTGACTCTCTTTGAACTAATACGACACTACCTTAATAATTCTTGATTTCTGGTAAGTGAACATTCTCCAGTTTTGTTCTCCCTCAAGATTATCTTTTGTATTCTTGATTTTCTTCATTTTCAGATGAAATTTAGAAATTGTTTGTTGATTTTCACAAAAATAACCTGCTGGAAACATGAATAGCATGGCTTTGATTAAAGCTGAATTATGAGACACAATATTTAC
The DNA here is from genome assembly GCF_018350175.1 of Felis catus. Taxonomy (NCBI): domain Eukaryota; kingdom Metazoa; phylum Chordata; class Mammalia; order Carnivora; family Felidae; genus Felis; species Felis catus. The sequence goes on along the minus strand of NC_058379.1, from coordinate 60,337,623 downwards.
AATATTGACTCTTCCGGTCTAAGAATATGGTATATCCTTCCTTTCATTCAGTTCTTCTTTCATTTTCTTAGTAATGATTTACTTTTATTCCTGGGGACTTGATGATTTTGGTTTATTGTAAATGCTATTTTAAAAATATGTTGTTTCCTAATTGTTTGCTCAATTTACTTATTACATGTAATAGTTTTTCTGTAGGATGGATAGATAGATAGATACCTGCTTATCTTCTCAGGTACTGGTTAGGTGTGGTTAAATCCCTGGGTCTGTGTTGCATTTATCTATTCCTCCTTTTAGTTTTGTAAATTTTCTGCTTTTTATATTCAGAAGTGGGCTTTTGCTTCTTCTTAAGATATGGAAATCTTCAAACAAAACCATTCTCATCCCAAAAATAAAATCCAGATAAACTACAAAATTATATTTTTCTGAAACTCATCAGAGTAATAAGGTGGCACAATAACCTAATAATACAAAATATTAAGAGAAAGAAATCTCTCCAAATATAGATGGGGTATGTGATCTGTCCCACCTATGGCATAATACGAGGAAGGGCTCCTTGCAGACTTCAAACCAAGCAGATAGGAATCAGCTACAAGCTAAAGAACTTACAGTGGCCAAGTATGGCTTAGCAAGTCATTGTTAAGCATTGCTGGCGGTGCCGGAACAAACGAAAATCCATACTCACTTGCAAGATATTTCCCAGGACCCCTACCATATGCTCAGGAGCAAGTGTGGAGCGGAGCCCAACAGTGAGTAAATCCCACTGGTGGTGCAGAAACCAGTGATGACTGCAAAGAGAGGCATGCATGAAATATTTGCGGGCCCTCTGACCTTTGTCTCCCAGGAAGTGAAAGCTTCAGGCCCACAAATAAGGGACAGAAGAGCCTCTTGTTCAGGGAGCACAGAGAACAAGAGTCACTGGTAGATAGATAATAGAAAACTCTCCATCCCAGAGGCACACGTAAGATGCTCTCTTGGACCAAATCTGCATTTGCTCTTGCAGCAGGTGTGCCACTGCTGGTGGAGGGGTGGGGTGGAGAGGGGCAGCAGCCCCAGCCCGCAAGACTCACCAGGTTCAAAGCAGTTTGGCTGCCAGGGAGGTGTGGCAGGTAGGCTGTAAAAGTCCTACCCCAAAGTTGATGCATAGGGTCTTCCTAAAACTGAAGCGGGGCCAGAATCACCCAGAAGCCCCCTTGCCAGGTCAGCAGCCAGCCAGCATCTAGACCATGTGTCTGATGGAGTATGCAGAGGAGTTGCATGATAGCAAGTGTTTTCCCCAAGATTCCCCCATGCATATTGGGAGACTGAGCACCCAAAAAGAGATCTTTATTCACTATAAAGCTTTTTCCATATATGTATTTTTTAATCTGGAATACGCCAGCACTACTGTATTTCCTTTCTGAAGCCCTCTGCTTTATCTACTGGAAGAAGACTGTCTTCCTTTTGCACTATGGCATATGGACCTCCCTTGTGGCTCTGTTATTCTTGAGCTGGGACTGGTAACTGCATCTCGAAAGCAGGAACTGCACATCTTTTAGTTTTGAACAACTTTCTATAGTAACTAGCATACATTGGTATTATTTACCATCTATTTATCAATGTACACGTGAACAAGCAAGTTGTTTAACTCTTGGTGATTTTTTTAAAAGTGTTTCCCAGGTTCAGATTTATAGGTGAGTAATATTCTTAACCCTATTTTTAAATATCCCACTTATTAATAGTTCTTATATTCCTGTGGGTCTTCATCCCAGTATGTGGAATCCTGATTTGAAGTCTCTTCCCCAGAACCCAGTGTCTCTGTTTGACCACTGTGAATCCCCAGAGGTCCTGAGGCAGTTAGTGTGTTAATCTAGATTTCCCATGTCCAACCTGACACCTTTCATCAAGGGTGAGCAGGTATTTAGTAGTGAACTGCTTAAGCAAATCAGATGTGGTCAGTGCTCAGCAATCCCATAGCACTCATTTTTCACATGTAGAATTGGGATCTAAGCTCATGTAGAATTGTTTAGACAGATTGATATCTAAATTTTATAAGCTTTAATCTAGGTAAGAGTGTGGTTATGAAAAAAAGTCACATCACAAAATAATATTTTCTCATAAGCGTCTATATTTCAGAAGGGGTTGTCCCAGGGATTCCTTATCAGGACAACAGAGTTTTCCCTGGGTGTGTAAAGGTCAATGAGTTAGAGAAGGGTATGCATTTAGCTGCGGGTATGTTTGTTTATGAGTGTACATTTCTCTCCCTCCTCGGTTAAAACAGAAATTCTCTCAAGAGTTCATGTGAAGCCAATTGCAGTTTGATTCATAAAGAAAAATATATGACATGTTACTTAAAAAAACACATCTTAGTAAAAAATTATACTCATCAGAAAGCATTTATGAATCCATTCCACCTCCTGCTGTACAGTCCTTTTACTCTCCTGGGATGGTTAAGATGAATAAAATAAGAAATTTGCATTAGTTTCTAATTATTGCCTTGATGCTGTTTCCAATGCTGGAGTTGCTCCAATGCTGGAGTCCCTCACTTTTTAGGAAGACTAACAAGCAAAACATTAAGCAGAGACTTCCATTGCCAAGTGTTTTGCATCACTGACCCTTCCCTTCAAGATAAAACATCCACATAATTATTCCTTCCAGTTTGAATTTTTAACTCTGCACTCAGCCTTTGCCTTCTCCAGAAATCCTGCCCTAAAGGACTTCTGCAGGACTGATTGGGTTTTGTCTCTCAAAATCTCAACTCTCCACTATCCCACTTTATCTTTGTCCTTAACATTGGACACTATGATGACATTTTAGGATAAACAAAAGAAAACAAAACAAAACAAAACAAAACAAAACAAACAAAGAAGATGGAGCAGGCAATCCATTGCTCATTAAGTAAATCTAAAATAAGCTCTCTGTGGGAGTTTTACAAACAGAAAATTGTAAATTGTTTCCCCAACCTCCTCCAGACCAAGGGTTTTGCATTATTCAGTTTCTATTGCATACCACTCTTTTTCATTTAAATTTTTTTTCTTTTTGGTTTGTGTGTGTGACTTTGAAGATCTATACTTCTTTCAACATTCAAGGTCTTTGGGCTTCTTACCTGTTCACAAAGCTATGCTATTGGAATTAATATTAACCATCAAAGTTTGCTGAATTCCATTGACAGTAGTCATTGTGTGGTAAGCTTTGTTTAAATGCTTATTGCCCACATTGTCTTTTGGTTTTCCATGGCCTTCTATCTGTGTGACCAAAGAAGCTATTTGATTAAAAACCTAACTGTTCTTCAATGGTGAAAGTTTATATCCCCCAAAAGCAGAACCAGGATCACCTGTTCATTTTTTTAAAAGACCGTAGAGGATTGAGCAATGTGTTATCTGTGATGTAATAAAATGCAGAATTAAGAGTAATGCATTACTTTCACAATAGAATAATTCATTTAAAAAATGACAGTCAGGAAAGTTTTTGGCCCTGGATGGATGTGTCAGACCGGTGATACTTCAAAAGATGATTACAGATTCCCACATAGATGGGGAAAAGAAGACAGGACATTACCATCAGGCACTAATTCACTTCCTCACTCACTCATTCTCTCCCTTACACATTCAGTTTTGTTTAAATATATTCTGAGAATTCACAGCAGAAGACATTTTACCAAGTACTATGAGGACTCCCAATTTTCAAGGAGGAAGAAAGAGAAGAATATAAGAAAAGCAGAAGAAAGAGAAAAGGAGAAATATAGGATGAGAATTAACGTCTATTTAGTGAATCTACATTACTGCTTTTGTTAATATTTTTAATAAGCTAATTTGTACCACACATGATTCTTTATGCTTTTAAATCATTAGGTCATTTAATAAAAATAACTACAGGGGGACCTGGATGGCTCAATCAGTTGAGTGACTGATTTTTGATTTTGGCTAAGGTCATGATCCCAGGGTCATGGGATCAAGCCCCATGTCAGGCTCCATGCTAAGCATGGAGCCTGTTTAAAATTCTCTCTCTCTCTCTCTCTCTCTCTCTCCCTCTGCCCCTCACCTGCTAGTGCAGATGCATACACATACTCTCTCTCTCTTTTTCAAAATAAATGAATAAATAAATAATAAATAAATAAACAAATAAATAACTCCATTAAACTCCATTACATAGGTATTATTAGCACTATAATTAGAAGATAAAACTGAATGCCACAGAGGTTACATGACTAGAAGATGACAGTAAGGATTTTAACCCTGGCTTCTCAGTTAAAAGTGCGTTATCTTCAGACTACCTACCGTGCAATAGGAAACCTCTCATGTCAAACAAATAAACAGACAATGTACATCTTCTTTGCACAAGGCAATTGAAAATTTATTCCTTTACACTGGTTTTGCAACTTATTCAGTCTTGCTGGTAGCCTGAGGGCACTTGACATTTGGGAGTTGTAGTAGGAGGGGATAAGGGTCACTAGGAAAGTAAGGGGCTTATGGATAAATTTTGCTGGCTCCTTGATTTTGACCAGAGTCAATTATGATAAAATGGCTTCTTCTCATTCCTTTGGATCACCCTCAAACTGTAGTTGGTGAGTTATCTCTTCTCCAACCCACTCATATACTCAACAAATACTTCTTGATTGTTTTAATATGTGCCGGGAATGATGCACACTGACACGTGCAGGAGACTTCCTATTAGATTAATGCTCAGGCAGCTTTAGAATCTGAGTAAGCATTGAAGTTGTAGGCTCAGGATTAATATAGGAGTACACAGAGAATAAAGGAAGAAAAGTGGAAATGATAAAGACTCGGCTTCCTAAACCTCTTTTTGGGACAGTGCCACTGAAAGATGAACTCTGTCTCAACTGGTAGGTAAACAATTTTCAAAAGAAAGGCAGAAGCAGGGTGCTTTGTTTCCTGTCTTGTGGTTGTATTTCTTCATGCATGTGTGCCTCAGTTAGTGACATCATAACTGCTTTCTATGAGAAAGGAAACAGAAGACCTTTGGCCTTGGAGGAATTACTACCGACCGCTGCTTGAGTAACTGAGAGAAGGGAAGGCCAGGCAAAATCGACAAAAGAAGATTCTCCAGTAAGTGTCATTTGGAGGATTATGTCTCCCTTTCTGTTTCTGTACTCCCCCGTTCTCTTTCCGTGCTTTCCCAGAAACGTTTCTCTCTTTATTTTTATCATTTTATTTCTATTGCTCCCCTTACTCTAACTATCCTTATTCATTTACCAACCTTCATAGACTGAATTGCCCAACAGGAAAAAAGGAGTAAGCTTAACAGAAAAAGATTACCAGGGCTGATCAGTTTTCCTAATGAGAGCACGTTTACTGATAATAATATGAATACACATGCAGGCACACATCTATAACATTTAAAGGGTCTTAAATAGGAGTTTAAGATAGAAGCCAGATAGCAACTCTTTGCTCCAATTAAATTGGTTCACCAGTTTTTCTTCAAATTTGCACTTCCTTGTCGTCATGCCTGTGTTCGTTTTGATCCTTTATTCTACACTGCCCTCTTACATACTTAACTCCATTGATAAAATGCCTCACTGTCCTCAGAGGCCCAGCTCAGAGATCAGTAAATATTTATTGAAAGGATTTGTTGAATGAATAACAATGATCTCCTCTGAGATGATCTCTCATTTCCCTTCTCTACATACTTAAAGATTTCACAGTCTGCAGAGAAACCTCATGGAGGAGAGTAAAGAAGAATGGTTCCTGAATGTGATATTGATGGGGCCAGAACATCTGTCACTCATTAATCACACAAGTGGTTTCACCTGGCTTGGTTGGCTGTGTCATCCTCCCCCCATCAAGGATGGCTGCTCATTCTATTCCCCAATCACTATGAGTCCGGAAGGAACATCTGCCAATTAGAAAAGATGCTGGATGAACATGCAAGTTGTGGGCATTTGGGAACAATCTTCAGAGGTAGGTGACAGATGAGGTGGAGAAGAGGGAAGGAATTGAAGAGCCACAGTTATTGGGATGAGATCCCAGGGAATATAGAAAGAAGTACTCAATCCAGGATTTTTTTGGATTGTAAGAAGGAGGACAGAAAATATCCCTTCTTTCTATAAGGATTTCTTGGTAATACCTTTGGGTATAGACAGATAGAGCTGGACTAGTGGAATGAATGAGATCAGTTCTGTATCTCTGATGATGAATTTAGTTTTTGTCTTTGTCGTCTTTTGCTTTCAGTCTTATTTAGACAGGAAGCCCACTGAACCGAGACAGGTATCACCCGTCTGCCGTACAGACCTGAGTGCACAGTCACCGCTGTATAAATTGCCTTCTTCTTCAGGATAATAACAATGTAGATCATTCCTCTCTTCTGGGATGGCAGATCTCATGTTCATTTATAACATTTTGGACATCCAATTCAGTTTGCATCTTCTTATTTAAACACCTTTGCATTTGTAATAATAATAATTTTAAAAAAAACCACTAAAGATGGCTGGCATATTTTACATTTGAGACATGCGGTTCAAAACTCCCAGGTAGAATCGTCTCTCCTGTCTCTTTATTATGTAATGTATGTATTATCTGGATGGTTTGCTGGATGCTTATTTCTTACCTTAACTGATTGGTGGGATTTACACTGTTTTACAAGGGAGTCTTCCTGTTCCCCAAGTTGAATTCTCAAATTCATTATTTTCCATGTCATATGCTTATACGTGCACATTAGCATGAATACTGAAAAAGTTTCTGAAGTTTAGAAAGTGGTTTATATGCCTTTGAAACCCCTATAACACCTCCAAATAATCTGATTATTTGAATTAGATTGAAAATTACCACAAGGAAGAGAGTTTTCTTGTATCTCTGAGAGTAAAAAATATTCTGTAGAATAATTGCTTTGTATTTTTTTCTCTATGAGTAATGGCTATCAGTTTTCTGAACTGCCACAGAAATGATAAATCATAACACATTCTTAGCATATCTCTAAACATTTATGAAGTCAAACAATTGGTTTGCAAGGAGAAGGCCTGTGAAGGATGATTTGATATCAACTAGGCCAAAGCTACCACTTACACTATTTTACTGAATTGAAATAATGATTTCAGTCAAACATGGTGTTTGTATATAAATATCCTGAAGTCCCTAGCTGGAATATAAGCCCAAAACTACTCTCTTTAAAACTTCAGACTATATGGGAACCAGTTTGGAGGTATTTAAACATCACCAAGTGATCAGTTTTGGGAAGAGAAAAAAAAGCCCATTATTCTGAATTATCAATTTATTCTGAAATATCAATGTATGTATGGTATTGATAAGACAACTAAATGGTTGTTTTCATTCTTTTTTCTTTTTCTTTTTCTTTTTTTTTTTTGCTAAGTAAGTAGTATTCTTAAAATCTTCAGGGGTGCCTGGGTGGCTCAGTTGGTTAAGTGGTTAGGCATCTGACTCTTGATTTTGGCTCAGGTCATGATCTCATGTTTTGTGAGATTGAGCCTTGAGTTGGGCTTTGAGCTGGGTGTGGGACCTGCTTGAGTTTCTCTCTCTCCCCCTCTCTCTCTCTGCCCCTCCCACACTCACACATGCATGCCCTTTCTCTCAAAATAATAAACTTAAAAAAATAATAAAACATTCATATGTATTTACTATAGAAGTATCTGGAATAAGTTCAGGTATTCAAAAATAATTAAGCAGTTTGCTTCTATTTCTAATGCTAAGAAACAGCATAGATCTGGAGAATTAAAGTAAAAGCGTCTTTTCCTATTCTCATCAGAAAGATGAGATGGTGTGAGGCAAATCAGAGAAACTACTGTATATATCAGAATCGAGATAAGATGTGGAGTGTTTTGTTTATAAAATAGGGATCTGGATTTGGTTTTGAAATTTTTTAGTCTGAGCTCTGCTTCGTGAAATACAATAACTAATTCTCAGCTTATGTTCCTCAGTATATGTTCAACTTCCATTGCAACTCAGTTGCTTACCAGAAAAGACACAATTGATGACTTGGGCTGTCTCTATATTGCTGTGAAGTTACAGCTTTATAAAGTGACAACTGTCATTTTAGATTCTCACCAGGGAGAGTAAAAATAAATTAATCTTTGTCAATTTCAATGTTTCCCCTTATTGTATTGTTATTATAAACCATTCTGCGGAAAGGAAAAGTACAGTGTCACTACAGGTTCATCAAACTTGAAGTTAAAGGTTAAATGAATTTCTCAGACTAAGCTCATTCAGAGGGAGAAGGCACACGTATCTCCATGTAACACAGAGATTAATCTGCATTTACTGGACACCTAGCTTTATTTGGCAGCTACGTGTTTGCGATTTGAATACTGAAAGTCATACATTTATGTATTGAAAACACCGGGAGAGAGAGAGGCACATACAGAAGAGGAAAGAAACATGCTAAAAGCTTTGTAACTTTCCATGTAGGGTTATTTTTGAGGAATACTAGTGAGAATGATCATCTCTACTGTCTTATCACGATGTTTAGAATGTTTATGATTTAGAAAGACGGATTGATAGAATTCCACTGCTGGAAGAGAACTGAGAGATCATTGCCTTCGGTTTCCTCTTTCTTCACCCAGAGAAAACTAGGTTGCCTGCCAGAGTTCACGGATCTGGCTCCAGGCAGAATTTGAGATGGAGTACATCTCTTGGTTCCCAGTCCAGCATTCTTTTTCTTGTACTTAATAGAGATTTCTACTTTTGACTCTAGAAGTCTTAAGACCTCAGGTGCCCACTTAAAAAGGAACACTTTACATTGTTATTCTTTAAAATTTTAATGTAAAATAAGTTTGCAGATGTTTTCAATTATGGCAACTAACAAACAAGTTCCTGAGGGAAAAGGATGTAGAATAGACATCTGGATAAGAAGGATTCTAGAAGGAAGGAGGGATACTTATTTTTGCTTCCATTCTAGATGTAAGGTGAACAAACTGATTAGTGAAATCCTATTTTCAATATGGCACACATCTCTTGTGTGTTAATTTGTATGCATGTGTGTATTTTCTGACCAACACAGAAGAGCAAGGCACTATACTTAATTCTTTTATTTATATGCATATTACAGAAATCTATTAGCCTTTAATGTTCCTTCGAGGACAGGTTTCTTAATTGTTGCCTTATACCAATTCCAACTAACTAGATGTGAAAAAATCAGTCTGCTGGTTTGGGACAGACCTGTATCCAACTGTCTAAGTTTCAATCCTTTAACCTATCCTGTTGGGTTTTTCTTCGAGGTACTCTGCTTCCATCCCAATCAGGATATTTCTGGGTAAAAAGTAAATTAATTTACCTTTTTCCAGCCTGATCAGAGTCTCCAAAGACCATGTAAGGAATGCTTGAGTGGAATAAATAGCAAAGTAAACAAAGGACACAACCTTTGATGCAAAAATCTCAAGTAAAAATGAATAAATACTGCATGGTGTGAAGCAGTGATTCTAGTTTAACTTAATTCAAGCTGTGGATGCGCATCCGGCAGGAAAATCAGAAGGAAAATTTCTACAAGAGCCCAACTCTGGCTGCTTTAAGCACCTTTGCAGAGTAATTTCAAATCTCTACCTTCTATGTTCAAACAAATCACATAGTACCTCTGCTCTGTGTGCAGAAGGAAGAGGGTAACTCAACCCTGTAGACTGCAGAATTGTAACCCCCATATTAAATAAAGTTCAAGTTCCTTTACAAGCTGAACTTTGGTTGTGGAGAATCCCCATCAGGAAATCTGCATGCTATCATCTGTTCAAGATCCTGGGGGCAGCTTTCTGATGCAAAGCCCACACTCCTCAACGGGGGCCTTACTCCTTCCCAAAGGCCCAAAGACAGAATTCATTCCTATTCCTGCTACTTACTAGCCAGGGAAGATGCATAGATACTTTAAAACAGAATCACTCTAAAGATTAAATGTGCTTAGCACAAAAGAGCCTGATGAGGGGCAAAAGGCAGATTCTTGCAATGGCGTTATTTCACTATTCCACATAGCTACTACCTTTCATTCATTGCATACACGCTCCTTTCTACCCATTCCAACTGGAAAGGATAATGCTCTCTTCCAACCTCTAGTCTTTTTTGCTGTCCCAAGAATATGCCAAGGGGCCCTTTTCATGCAAATCTATGTATAGCAACTCCTTAAGGAGAAAGTATCTTGGGAGACAGAAATTATCAACAAATCTGGAGAGAGCAATTTAAAAAGTTCTCAAGACTATTATTATCAGATCTATTACTTTCTGACATTTGGGAAAAAAAAGTATGGCATTTCATGCCTAACTACCATTACTCTTTTGTGATAACTAAGTCATTTTGAATTTGAATAAGCTTTTAAACTGTTGAGAATAATACAGAGAGGAGATTTAGTTGTGGTGGGGCTAGATATTTCTTGAAATATACGGAATCGATTCTATTGATCCTCTTTCTTCATCATCATAGAGGTCTCCTCAAGCATTTGTAGACTAACAGCAATCAAGTGCTCTTTAAGCTCGACAGAGGGATTCTACTTCAATACAACTTCAAACCACTAACCCCACTTCGAGTATATCCCCTGCTTGATAGGAGAACATGCTCCTTCAGCTTTGTGGCATCCTTTCCCCACTTCAGACAAAAGAGCCTGGCTGTCTTTCCAGGAGCCAATAAGCCACAACTGGAGAATGAAATACCTTTGAAGGGCTACAGGCAACATGCTGATCTACAACCTGAGGAAGGTTGGGAGCTGGAACTTAGAGCTGGCAGGGAAAACAATAAAATCAGACTACAGCCACTGAGCCTCTCTTTCTTGAACCAGTTAGTCTGCAGCTCAAGTTCAAAGCTCTGAGGCACGGATCCGGTAAGAGGAGGGGCCTAGGTGGGACACGTGAGGGGATGATGGGCATGGAGACTTCCTGATGGCCCTGGCATTGCCCTGAGAAGATTACTGTAAGCTTTACCCATCCACAGCTTCCTTCTATCCTTCCAAAGAATTCAAACCAACTTCTTACTTCCTCAAGAGTGCGGCATGAAGTGAATGTGTTAGCTCATCATGCGCCTTTGTAACCTGCCTTTCATGAGGTTTTCTCTCACTCGGCAGAGCTCTGTGACTGATTTGCCTTTATTTCTTGGCAGCAATCAGCATGTTTCCCTGCAGCTCAGCAGCGGTGCAAACCTGCTGCCTCCTGACTTTTGAACTGGAGACCAGACTTTCATGGAGGTCCTAGGGTGAGCTATGCACTCTGCAGGTCCCTGGGAAGATTACAGAACCCTGAGATGACACCAGCCATGTAGTTGGAGGTGTTAGCAAGGAGCCGAGACTTCATGGCCCAGGGAATCAATACCACACGTTTGAAGTTTTCAGCCTATGCAGACATTGGCATTACATTAATGAGAGACTAGAATGTTGTGGTAAAGTAAAAACAGCAGAAGAGCCAAAGTTTTGTTGAAGTGTATTCTCCAATAATTGGTTAATTAGGAATAGGAAGAACATTCTGAAATGTTTGAGTTCCTATATCTGCAATTGCTAACCTTAACTTTATAATGTTCCAGGCAAGAAAATGAAGTATTATCAAAATTCTAGGGGGAAAAAAAATAAGTCATTTAAATGCAGTCTCTGATTTTAAAAACAACACCCATGGGATTTGAAATTCTACATTTGGTTTATGTTCAGTTGACTGATATCCGTGTGATTCCTCATTCATGTTCTCCTTACCCCTTCAGAATAAATGTTCCATAGGGACCAGCCTCTATGACTGGACAGTGTCTGCTTTGTTCACTTCATATGATCTAGAACCAAATGAGACAGCACCCAGAAAAGAGGAGAGCGTTAGGCTGGACCAGGTGGGGGGCAGGTGGGCAATTCGGCTATCTCGGGTCCATGGAGTTGCCTTGTGAGGAATTGTCTGCCTTGCTTGCTTTCTCCCAAACAGAAAAGAATACAGTCTAATTTACTGCTTTTTATGGAGAGAGCCTAAAGCATAGAAGGGGTTCTGTAAATTCATATTTATTGAATGAACAGATACATGAGTAAAAATGGTACTTTTTATAGAAGGCAGGATAAACAATCATTGAACTAAGCCCTTCTCACCCAGTCAACAGAGAGGCTGGTCCTCAGCAACTTTATGAGTTCCTTGACTTTGGGGAGATTGTTGCCCAGATTCATCCTGTTTCTGATGCCCCTCTGCCTAATTGCTGTCAGACTTCTTTCAGGTATTTAACAGCTTTACCTGTTTCTTCTCATCTATTATCAAAGTCTGTTCACTTACAAAGCTCTAAGATCAGTCTCAGACACCTACTGGGAATGGAAGTCACTTTGTTTCTTCCACATGGTTATTTCTCTGTGTCTTTCCATCTTTGTACAGCTTGGTCTCAGATATTACTGGCCTGTAAGCACTATACTTTGGCAGGTCAAAGCAATCCTGCCAGAGTCCGGAAATATATTAAAATCGGTAAAAACTGAGAAGATGATGGCTTAGTGCTGATTATTCCTCTGACTTTTCTGCAATAAAGCATAACCAGATGTCCTAGGGAAAATCACCGATCTCTTACAAACCACTCTATTCCTTAACCTAAGCTACTCCTTCTTTACTTGCCTCTGAAATTCCTAAATACTGAGGATGGTGCTTCTGGACAAAACAAAAACAAAAACAAAAACAAAAACAAAAACAAACAGCAAAAATAATAACAAAAATCTCCAAACACTGCAGTCTACCCATTTCTCAAATAATATCCAGTTCATCAGAGTAATCTCTTAATTCTGAAACTGCAATCTATTTTGAATCTCTTCATTTCTCTCATCTCATTCCATTCCTGTAGGCCAAGCCACCAACCTAGCGTGGATGAATTCTGTAGTAAATCTTCACTGCCTTCTCTGCATTTTCTCTGATTCTTGGTCTATTAGTGGTCTCCAGCCAAGAGATGTGTACAACACAAATCCCACCTTGTCACTGGTCTCCTACCCAGCTATGCCAGTGCAGCCTCTGTCTCCAGCATCCCGCTTCCCCTTCCGTTTTCCCACTTCCCCAGCCACCCTGGCTTGCAATATTTCACGGAGCAAATCAGCTCTTTCCCATCCTAATTCCTTGGTACATGCTCATCTATAAAATAGGGACAGAAGGGGGCGCTTGGGTGGCTCAGTTGGTTAAGCGACTGATTTTGGCTCAGGTCATGATCTCACAGTTTGTGAGTTCAAGCTCAGTGTCAGGCTCGGTGCTGACAGCTCAGAGCCTGGAGCCTACTTCAGATTCTGTGTCTCCCTCTCTCTACCCCTCCCCTGTTCATGCTCTGTATCTTTCTGTCTCTCAATAATAAATAAACATTAAAATTTTTAAAAAAAAATAGGGACAGTAGGTTCCTATCTCTTTATCCGATACCTTTCTTCTTTCAGTTCTCAGGCTATTGTTTTACCTTCCCAAACTTTTCCTATTTCCACATGTACTCCTCTACCCCCTTTATTTTTTTTCTATCACTTAAATCATAGCATTTATCACTACTTATACTTATTTTTACTCACCTATTATCTGTTTTCCTCACTGAAATGTGTGCTCAATGCAGCCAAAACAATGTTCAGTTGTTCAACATTTATACCACCAACATAAAACATTGCAACCAGCACAGCTGGTGTCCAATAAACATTTGTTGAATGAAGAAATGAATGCAAATATGAATAAAATTAAATTGTAGCCTTCTTTGGTGGATGTTGTGAAGGTTTCCTTCATTCTGCACTAATCAATCTTCAGTCTCCAAAAACTAAGTACCTCATTATATAACCTGGTTCTGGAAGAATCCACACACTCCTCTATTAATCCAAGCAAAACATCTTTCTTACAAAATCTAATAGTTTTCAACTCTTTTTACATTTTTTTCATTTTTGAATACCTGCATATTTGGCTTGCGAATGGCTATCCTTTTGCCTGCATATAATTAGTTAAGGGGACTCCCCTCTTTCTCTCAGATGACACACTGCTTAAAATTACACTCATAGAGAAAATTACACTCTGATAATTTTTCTGCCACATACGAACATTGGACTTTCAGAGTGCCTGGTGGCTCAGTCAGTTGAGAATCCAACTCTTAATATTGGCTCAGGTCATATTCCAGGGTTGTGAAATTGAACCCCGCGTCAGGTTCCACACTGAGCATGGAGCCTGCTTAAGGTTCTCCCACTCTCTCTCTCTCCTGCCCCCATCTGCCCATCTCCCCCACTGACACACACACACTCTCTCTCTCTCTCAAGTTAAAGAGAAAAAAGAGCACTGGACTTTTTGTTTGTTTCATAAGGGATGCAACCAGTATTATAACCCTTCATCCAAAAGGAAAAGAAGTGGTATATAACGTATTTGGCCAAATCACAATTTGTATTGTTTTCCAGTGTCAATAACAAAGCAGACACAGATAGGGCCACTTACTCCAATTGTGAAAATAAAAAATGGAGAAACAAAAGAATGAAATTAAGTCTTGTCTTCCTTTTCACCATTCAGCCACAGAAGCTCCTTCTTCCATCTTTACTTCCCCTAGCTACTCATTTTATAATTTGTTTCCATGGGGTCGTGCTCTCACAAAGCACTGAGGTAAATTGCCATGACCTGGGCATCAGGAAGAGCTGAGTTAGAACATTAGCTGTGCCACTTTCAAGATGAGCAGTTTTAGACCATTTGGTCATTTCTACAATGCTCTTATCAATATCTTCTGGCATTGTCATGGCAATTAAATAAGATGTTGAATGAACAGTAATAGCATAGAGGCATAAATGTGGTAAACGTCAATTAATGTTTACCTACGTTTATTGATAAACACATTTCAGTGTGGGATTCAACCACCAGAAGAGCCTTTAATTACCAAAATAACTGATGACCAATCTTGGGATATCAAGTACTGCCATGGAATATTGTTGGAGTGAGGGATGAGACTTTTTGCATGGTTCTTTTTTCCTCTAGCCCTTTTAAGACATTCTTTGTTTTTTCTCTATACATGACTTCAACAAGCAATTAGGCCCCCAAAGAGTTTGTTTTACCCAATGGGTAATTCATAGATAAAATGTAGTTAACGGGCTAAATTTTTACTTAAGTCACATGTTTGGGTACATGGACGAACTAGAGTTGACTGCCAATCACAGACTGTATTTGTCTCATTCATTCGTTGGAAATTTTTGCTGGGATGACAGAGATTCTTTGCCCCAAAGCAGGAGACCATGTATACAAATGTTTTTGGATGAGGGCCCCAGGTTTTGCTCTTGGTTTCCTGTATTCCTTAGACACAGAAGACAGTGCAGGAAGAGCCATGCTGCCATTCATTTACAGTACTTAATTGAATGCACTGTCTTTGTACTTTATCTGTTATTCCTGGCCCCTAGGGACACTGGGCAGTATGAGGTTCTAAGTCACAATTCCGTTCACTAAGTGTGTGCTGGAGCTTGTAATGAGTTTGTCTAAAGCCTTTCACACCTCTGCTTTCCATAAAAGGTTCATTTACCTTTCTGAAACAGAACAGAGCTGTTTTTAGATTTCCCTGATTTCCACAGACAAGACACTCCTGGGAGCCTGCTGGAGAAAGTGTTCACTAAGGCACATTCTTAGCTGACTGGCTGATGGGGGAATAGGGAAAAGCAGCCAGAAAGCCCGTGTCCTATATGCTTCGTCCCAGCTTCAGAGTTATTAATTGTACATCACAGCATTCTCTTTCCTCTAAATACATGTCTAACTCCTTTATTAAAACTTCATACTAATTACTTCCATTGCATCCCTCAATGGGTTGATTCCATATGCAATGTATTAATTACTCTCTCTGCAAAGGCTCTAACATAAATTCCTCTGGTGTCTGTCTCTTATTGCTTCTTAAAACCATGTCCTTTCTTTCCTTTATTTGATGATAACTTATTCTAGTTGCTTTTCTTACTGCTCTACCTTTATATTGGTATGAGGGATTTCCAACAAATATTGCCAAAGTGAGTCCACCTCCTTGCATATATTCCTCTACTTCAGCAAGCCGTGAAATCTGCTGCACATTTTTTGATGGATACAGCTTCTCTAGGTCTTTGGATGCTTGTGGATGTGAGTAACTGAGACCAGAATGTTGGGTCAACATAAGTCAACACGTGGCCTCCAGTAGTAACGAAAGAGTGGGGAAGTTAAGGCAATAAAGGGGGAAGGGAACATGAGGGAAAAAGGAAGACAGATGAGAAAAAAGAGGAACTCTTCCTGACTAGTAATGCCCCATATGTTTTACTCTTCAAAGGCAAGAAATAAACTCCTTGGAGTGGTCACACTACACCATATATTCCTTGTTCTTGGTGAAAATTGATATCACCATATGCAAAATGGAAAGGGCTCAGCTGTAGCAACAGAGCATCAAAAGATAATCAGCTTCTTGCAATTAGTCACTTCCTTTGCTCTTCAGAGGAAATACATGTTATTTGACTCATGTCAAAAGTATATAGAGACTTTCTAATGACCCAAACTGGATGTTTACCTTGACTGCATATAAATAATTTTGAAAGACTGAGAGGCAAATCTGCATTTCTCTGATTTGTCCAGGTGGTTTGTAAATGTGACATCTTTTTTGACATTTGGAATCTCTGAAACATTTGGAAGGCCACTATCCTAAAGAAGTGCTTGCCGTTTTATTTCCTAGTAATGCAGGCTGAGCTATAAATAGAGTTTCTTGGAACAATTAATGCTGGTTAGTCAGCATGAGACCAATGATCTGCAGGGTAATCTACCCAGATTAGCATGAAGAATAAACCATATTTACTATTTCCATCGGCTTCAGAGCCATATAAAAGTATCACAGACAATTACTGCACATGGACAGAAAAGTACAAACACGAGATAAACTCAAGCTTCAAGGAAAATACATTTGAGAACGAAGGATATGTAAAGGCACTATGTAGCAATCAGAACACGTGGGTCTATCCTGATTTAACTTACTCCCTCCAAACTTCAATTTTATAATCAGTAAAATGCGAATATTATTTGTCTTACCAATATTTTAAGTATCAGTTGTTTGATGAACATAATGCTTTAATACCAGGGAAATGGGTAATAATTATCATTATCATTCATATTGGTCAAGTTGGCCACTCCCTATTTGCAGATCAATCCTATCTGTATTTCATTTTCCCCTTTATTTTGGAAGTATATGTGCAAATTGTTTGATTCCAGGCCTATATTGCTTGATTCCACTACAATTCAATTCAATTCTGTTCAAATCTGTTCTATTCTACTTCTTGTTATTTCCTTGATGTATTAACTAATCTCATTGGGTACTTGAAGTCTATAAATTAATCCTGAGGAATCTACAAGCCTTTTGGAAATATCCTGGAGCTCACATTTAATTACATAGAAATAGTTCTTCTCTATCTGTTCTGTAAAATAACTAGACATTTAAAACACCTCCCCAAAGATCTGTATCTCAAAACATGGGCCTGCCTTGAAGGAGCCCTTCATAAGAACTTGGGTCTGGAAATGGGATCACCAGTGCTTTATTGATGTTATATGCCCGAGGCAGCCTTCTGGAGAGTTTTTCTGTGTTGTATTTCACTATTATAACTCCATCATGGTCAATTAGCAAGACAGACTCCTGGCTTTTAGGCTTGAAAATGAGGCTTCTTGATTATTTATGTTTCTAAGATGTTATTGAGTAATTCAGCTTAGTAAAGAACTTCAATGTGTTCCATCATGATGACTGTAAATCCAGGTGTTAATACTCTCGCATGGCCCATCATCTCACTGGAGATACCTAATAAAGCGGCCATTAACCGACTGTATATGGTGATGTAAACTATACTGCTGGCTGCACTTCCCATTACCAAGAGTACCACTGTGGAGGTGGAGGAGATTATCTATGTAGGGACTAGCCATGATCATAAAGAAACCACAGAAACAAAGATGTTCCCTTTACCCAGTGAGAGTGTGTTTGCATAAGGCATCAAGCCTGAAAGGTAGGTATGAAGGAAAATTTTGATATGTTGTATTATAAAATTTGAAGGATAAATTACTTTCACACCGCAGGCATTTAAACGGGTGTGGAATGCAGCGGCTTCTAGTGATGCTGGTTTGTCCCAGAGGGTATTCAGTTATTTTCCCTTTGGCAAATCTAGCATCACAGAGGACTGAACATCAGATTCAGAAAGCAAAGGAAGCTTGCTCTTCCACCTATAAATACACCCAGAAAAGCTTCTGACATTACAAACATTTGGGTCAAAAGTTTTCACTTAGTTTTATATTTTGGGGGAATGGAGAAACATCAAGAGCCCTGATGTCCTAAACAAAACGGCATATGGAATATAGGAATAGTGAACAAAGGCTAGACTGTGACCCCAGAGATATGGCCTCAATCTTAGTTCTACCTTCAGACTACCTAGGTGTTAGAGAGACTCACCATTTCACTTTGGATCTCAGTTTCTTCTTAGTTGATGGAAGTTGGAATTAACACAGACGGGCCTTGTGTGCTCTTGTTGCCTTATCGGGTACCAAGGTAGATATTATTAATTTTTTCTTTTAAGCCTTTTGAATCTAGACATGGCATCACCGTCCTTTTTGCAATGCTCAGTGGGACTACTTCCTGCCACGTGAGAGCACACACGGGATATGGGAGAAAACTCCCGGGATATAATACAGTTTCAGGACTGCCAGTCCTGTAGCAAAGTTACTCAATCTACTAACCACATGGAATTAAAGGGCAATTCTCAACATTATCCAAACCTCCGTGCTCTAACAAGCTGTGTATTGACCCAGTTTATGTCAGCATTGTCTCCTATTTTCTCTTCTTTTCCTCTCCTTTTCAGTAACTTCTCCCGTCACTGGACACAGGGTTCCAGAATCTCTGACTCAGGAAAACAAAAACAAAAAACAAAAAACAATGTCCTTTTAAGTTATTCCGGGAAAGACACTGTTGCTCTGTCCTGAATAGCCTGAAATGTTTGAATATTCCTGATCATTCGGTGGCTTTTCTACATACTTAGCCATCAAGAGTAACAGACCAGCACTGGGCTAAATGCTGTGGGAAATTGAAAGAGTCAGCTGAAAGCTTGGTCTCTGCCTTACCAGAGTTTATAATCTAACGGAGGAGAGAAAAATATATACAAAACACCCCCGAGGAAACATAAAGTACTATAACAATATACAATCTTTAAAATAGCATCCATCCTGCAAACTGTTGACAGATTAATCTTCCCCAAGCACTGCTTTTATCATGTCCTCTGCCTCTCAACAGTCTTCACAGCCTTATTTCTTATCACATTAAGTCCAAACTCCTCTGCTGTTTTTCAGGACCTTCTTAATCTGGCTTCACCTGGTTTATCCAAATTTATGTCCTGCTCTTTCCCCACTGGGCCAGAATGTCTCCAAACCTTTGGTTGTGAAGTCTTTCCTAGCCTGACTGTAGGAAGTCTGGCCCCCATCTCACCTTACCTTTCAGCTCTTTGAATATTAGAATATTACCCATAATTCAATGCATAAATACAAAACAACAACAACAGCAACAACAAAAGGTCAAATCTGATTTCCTTCTTGAAACTATTTATTGATGGAGCAGGCCATATTGATCTTTCATTTGTTTGAATAACTGTACCAATATAATGTCTATAGCCTTTAGATATTTAGTTTTGGATCTTGGGCTTTTCACTTATTATGTGACCTGTGAACTTGGTACTTGTGAACTATAATCTCTAATGTCTCTAAGCCCAGTTGCCTGAAGTATAAAATTGGAAAAACTTGAAGAAGTACTGTGATAGCTAGAGATAATATATTTAAAGGACTCAGGATGGGTTTGGCCAATTAGCATTAAATAAATAAATCACTTCAAAAAAAAAAGTAGAACAATAGCAACGCCAAACTGACTCACCAATTTTTTGACACATGAACAATGTTATACATTGCCTAGATTTAAGGAATAAATATAGATATAAGGAATAAATAATAAGGGGACTTCACATTCACTGCCAGACGTGCCTTAATAAATATTTGATATTCAGTTAAAATTCAAATTTTCAACTAGCAGCATAATGCTGCGGATAAGAGGCTTTACGCTGGAGCAAGATTCCTGAGTTGAAATCCCAGCACTTCTCCTCACTTACTGTGAGTGCTTCGACAGGTTACTTCAACATTCTGTGCCTCAGTTTCCTCATCTATAATAGGGACAACAGTACCTATCTCACAGGGTTGTTATGAGGATTACGTGAGTTAAAATTTGTAGAGTTAATATTTTCAATATAGGATATTTATGCTTAGAACGGTGTTTAGCAAATAGCAAGCACTATGTCAGTATTCATTAAATACAATTCTAAACATGTAGTACTTTCCTTATATTGCTTCCAACTCCTTTTTCTCATTATCAGAATATAATTATCCTGTGTTTCATTTTGACCTTTGATAAGAATTTCAATAAATAAATGATATAATTAAACTAGGTTTGGTAACAAGAAAAATCTATAGATAATTTCTGAAGATCTTTTTCCAGAATAAAAGAGTTAAATTACGGGGTGCCTGGATGGATCAGTCAATTAAGCATCCAACTCTTGATTTTGGCTCAGGTCATGATCACCTAGTTCATGGGATCAAGCTCTGTGTCAGGCTCTAAGCTGACAGTGCAGAACCTGTTTGGGAGTCTCTCTCTGCCCTCCCCCACTTGCTGGTGTGCTTTCTCTTTCCAAAATAAATAAATAAAACTTAAAAAAAAAGGTAAATTACAAATAGGTATGGCAAGTGTACAGCAGAACACGCTGGTCCTCACTAGTGTGTAAATTTTACCTCTGACAATAAATATTTACTACAGGAAGACTTGAGGAAGAAAGGAGGAAGAGTAAAATATTCCTGCAGGTGCTCTACAAGGCTATGTGGGATGTGGAAACCCATTTACCATCTTTTAGATGGAAGGAATTGTTGGCACTTCTTTTTTGTTAGCTCTAGAGATCAGGCAGAATCTCTCATGACTCTACTACAAGACTTTGGGTGGCCTCTTGGTAGAAATTTGTCAGCTGTTCCCCCTCTGATGTTCTCCACTATGGTCATCGGATTCTCCTCTTTCTTTCTTTTTACTACTACCACTTCCCTAGCTGTTAGCATTTAATCACTTTTATTTTCTCTCCTTCTCATGATTCTGCATACTACCTTTTCTCTTTGCATCTCATTGCCTTTTCATCTCATGCTACCATATTGTCCCCTCTCTTTGCATCTTACAATCACACATTCCAACAAGAATTTAGCAAAAATTGATTGCATAACCAGCCACCAGAAGATGTCCTTTTGGGCAGTGCTCTCATATCTAGTTACCTCATGAGCTGTTGGGCAAGCCATGGAAGTTTCCTGTGGGCCAATGACTCCTCATTCCTATACTTATCAATTGAATATAGAGTGACAGGGTCACAGGTCACAAACCCTTCCAACTATGATAACAGGCTCTTTTGAAAGGTTCTGTGGGCTTAGCAAGCACTTAGAATAACATAGACTTTTCTCAGTGCATGTTGTCTATCAGTTTGTTTTTGAAAGAAAGAGAGATAGTGAGCTGGAGAGGAGCAGAGGGAGAGAGCGAAATAATCCTAAGCAGGCTCCACACTCAGCACAGAGTCCAATGCAGGGCTGGATCCCACAATCCTAGGAAATGACCTAAGTCAAAATCAAGAGTTGGATGCGTGACCAACTGAGCCACCCAGGTGCCCCTATTCTATCAATTTCTAATTAAAGAGTGGGACACTGAGAAGCTGAGATATAGAAGTTTGATCTACCATAGGGGCACAGGGAATTGTTAACATTCTAGACAGAGAATTGGCCTTCATTATACATGGATCAGCTCATTCTTGGAACTAGATCAATGCAGAAGAAAGCAGGTAACTGCAGGATAATGCTGTGGCATTTTAGACTCTTAGGGCTAGTAAAGGGTTTTAGACCTTAAGGGGCCCTAGAAAGGCATTATTGAAAACAGTTCAGACTTGGTCACAAATGGCCCTTGCTCCCACACTCTTCCTTTCTCCACCTCTTTTTTTTTCTACTTTTCTGTCCTCAGCAACTTTTGGGGGACTATGGTTTTAAGAATTAGCATTTACATTTTTTTTTCACAACCAGATTTTATTTTCATCATTAAGCACCAGGCTTATGCCAGTTAGTTTAGACATTAAAAACTCCCTTCTCAAATGAGAAGTATGGCCAGCATGTTTAACATATCTTTGAGAGAAGCAGCATCACAAGCATCACATATCTTTGAGAGAAGAGGCAATGCAATACGTTTATATAAAAGCATTTGTCAGCTGGAGCAAAGACACATGAAAGTCTGTGGGTTCATTAAGCAAACTGGGGGTGGACAGTGTCCTTCAGGAAGCTAGCATGTAAGGCAGTGATGCGCATTGGGACCAGTAAGAGCAATCACCTGGGTCTTTGGGAACTGAAGTTTTTGAATATGATATTCCAAGCCAAGAAAGATCAAGTACATTCAGACTGGAATGCTGTGTCCTGCTACTACGTTGGAAAACTGCTTTCCAGTCTGGAACTAAAGTATGCGTGCCCATAGAGAAACAGTTAGAAAATGCAAGTTATTTTATTTTTCAAAACAACATGTAATTGCAAATATTGGTTCTTGCTCTGCTTTACCCAGGCCCTAAGACCTTTGACAACTGAGATCTAACTCAGAGTCTCTAGGAAAACCAAGAGAACTAATTAAATAATTCTGCAGACCAGAGGGTTTCCATTGGATAACAATTTCATCAATCTCCAAACAATTAGAGTTAGGATAATTCTCAAAAACTCTTAACCTTTAAAATAAATTCCAAGGATACTACAAAGTGATAGTACTTTGCCAAGGTCTTGCTGAATTATTCCAAGTGCTCTAGTGGTTTGGTCAGTTTTACAAAAGATTACAGCGATTTCAAGCATCGGCATTTTTCCATAGGAAACCCTAGGTTCGTATTACAGACAACATACCAAACCCAGCTTCTGAAAGGGTCTTTCTTGCTTTTATGTCTCTGTGTATATATACATAGGGTCCGTGTGAATGTTTGTGCTTTGCTGATGAGGTGGCTGAGGGAAGGTTGGGAGGAAACCCGCTCAGGAATCTTCAGTGATGAGCAACACATCTCGTTAAAAGGAGTGGGGAAAGGACCACACACATTCTCATAACCTTTTGTGGTTGGAGTAAGGGCCCTCGAACAAGCACTTAACCTGGCAGTTCTGACTATACCCGCCTTTATTCAACTCAACCTAAAAAAATGTCAAGAGGGCAGGGCGGCCTGGGTGGCTCAGTCGGTTGGGCATCCGACTTCGGCTCAGGCCATGATCTCACAGTTTGTGAGTTCGAGTCCTGCATCGGGCTCTGTGCTGACAGCTTGGAGCCTGGAGCCTGCTTCGGATTCTGGGTTTCCCTCTCTCTCTGCCCTTCCCCTGCTTGCACTCTGTCTCTCTCTCTCTTTCTCTCTTTCTGTCTCTCTCTCTGCCTAAAAAATAAATAAACATTAAAAAAATGTCAAGAGAGCAAAACTTCTGTTACACTCATTGTGGTGGGAGGGTAATTTTGAAAATGCCCTAATATAAACAGAAGGCAAACAGAGAAACATCCAAGGAAAACGCTGGTCCTGTTGAAAGTGCCTCCTTGATACCAGCTCATTCCAGATGCACAGCTGGTAGCCCTGCAACAGTCACTGTAACTCTGGCAAAGCCTTCCTTGTAGGCTGTGCAGGCTGCCTGCTTCACATCCCCTGTGGTGCCTCAGTCCCCTTTTACTGTTTGAATGTTTATCCCAAGGAAAAGTAAAAGAGGAGACAAACACTACATTTTTTTTTGAGAGCACTTGTGCAGTGTGAAGCAACATATCTACGGTGCCTAGTGATTCAATTGGGAACTATAAGACTCTACTACATGCCATAGCTTTGGCCTAACTTTTATGGCTCAATAAATTTGGGGTTTGTTAATGGATCTGCTATAAAAGATTAAAATTCATTTATAAATATTGATTCACAGTCTATTATATTAGGATTATCTACAGATTAAAAATGAAAACTATGTTAAAACAACATTAAAGCAATAGATTCAGATCTTCTCTGCCAGGCACAAATCATCTTCAGGCTTGAGAGCAAAAGGGGAGAACAGAGAAACTATTATTTTGTTGGAGAAAGAAAAAGAGTAAATCTTCTTCACATCTTGGTCCAATATACATCCAGTTAAAAGGGTCCCCTGATGAATACTTCTCTCTGGCCAGCTTTAGACTTTTGCAATTGAGAGAAA
The DNA here is from genome assembly GCF_018350175.1 of Felis catus. Taxonomy (NCBI): domain Eukaryota; kingdom Metazoa; phylum Chordata; class Mammalia; order Carnivora; family Felidae; genus Felis; species Felis catus. Next base: position 60,313,538 of record NC_058379.1, on the reverse strand, counting down.
CAAGTATCGTGTGAGCAAGAATGTTGCAATTACCAATTGGAACATTGGTTCCAATAATCAAAGACACCATGATGTATTTTAGGTTCATGTTGCCTAACATTGGCCATTCAACCGATCTTGTTTACAGAAACAAAAGTTTCCCACAGTCAACCTAAAGGGTGATTATTTTCATTCTGTTGACTTCTCAATGCCATGGGCATAATGATGGGCTTTGGACATTATGGAGCTCAGCCACCAATTCCCAAGCAGACGTGGACTTCCCTGCCAGTTTTTATTCTTACTTTTTATGGTTAGGAAAGGTGTGTCAATCTTGTGTTTATTGGTCAGTCGCCAAGTTGAAGGTAACAATGCCTGGCATTTGGAAAGCATTCTATACTTTCCAAAGAGATTTCATTTATGCTATACAGATGTCCTTCACAGTTCTTCCATGAGGTGGGTGTAATTGATTTTAGTCCTGAGCTAAATGAAAACATGGAGCAGAGAGAATGGAGTGTCTATTTCAGGCTATTCCATGATTATTTGTGTCTACTGCCTCTCATTTCCTTACCCCTGTTCTCTCTCAGTTTGGTAAATACTCATTCAAGAGTCTATTCTTGGTCAGATAACCTAAACAAATCTTTCTTCTTCTTTTTTTTAATCTAAAACTTCACCAGAGAATTTCATTGGTTCTGCCAGATTATGATTATCCCAAAGACAACAAGTTATTTCTGACAACATCACTACATGACTCTCGATCACTCAAGGAGAGTTTGTGTGTGAGTTGTCTGTGTGTGAGCACTTTGAATCTAGACTTTTATCTTATATTCTTAAGTTTATTTATTTATTTTGAGAGAGAGAGAGAGAGGGAAGGAGAGAGAGAGAGAGAGAGAGAGAGAGAGAGAGAGAGAGAGAGAGAGATCTCACAAGCAGAGGAGGGGCAGAGAGAGAGGGAGAGAGAGAGAGAATCCCAACAGCATGGAGCCCGATGCAAGTCTCAAACCCACAAACCACGAGATCATGACCTGAGCTGAAACCAAGAGTGGGCTGCTTAACCAATTGAGCCACCCAGACATCCCTGAATCTAGACCTTTAAATTCAGATTCTTCACCAATCATACAGAATCTCTCCTGAGTTTGTGTATATCTGTATGTGCACATTGCATGTGCATGTGTATGTGTATGTGTATGTGTGTTTGTGTGTATGTGACTAAGCAGGGAAATAGAGTTAACACCACATTATCTGTTCTGTAATTAATATCATTTCGTTTTAGATAATTTTAGGTACTCAAGTATTATGTGGATATGTTCTCATTTAAAAAATAAGTGATGGGGCGCCTGAGTGGCGCAGTCGGTTAAGCGTCCGACTTCAGCCAGGTCACGATCTCGCGGTCCGTGAGTTTGAGCCCCGCGTCAGGCTCTGGGCTGATGGCTCAGAGCCTGGAGCCTGTTTCCGATTCTGTGTCTCCCTCTCTCTCTGCCCCTCCCCCGTTCATGCTCTGTCTCTCTCTGTCCCAAAAATAAATAAACGTTGAAAAAAAAATTTAAAAAAAACAATAAGTGAAAAAAGCTACATATAAGGAAAAATCTTCTTTTAAAACTTTGTTAAAAATATTTATTTATTTTTGAGAGAGACAGAGACAGAATGTGAGTGGGTTAGGGGCAGAGAGAGAGGGAGACACAGAATCCGAAGCGGGCTCCAGGCTCCGAGCTGTCAGCACAGAGCCCGATGTGGGACTCAAACTCATGAGCTGTGAGATCATGACCTGAGCCTAGGTCATACGCTCAACTGACTGAGCCACCCAGGAGCCCTGGAAAAATCTTCCTTTAGCCAATCACCCCAGTTCTAGTCCTTCACAGAAGTATAATTACTGCTAGATCTTTCTACATATATGTTTATGTGCATTCTGTGTATCTTTGTTTTACAATAAATACGTTACGCTTTTTGAATTATCCTGATTGTTTTGTTTGATTTTCAGTCAAAAATATATCTTGTCAATCTATAAATCAATGATACATCTACAAGTATTGTGCCTATATACATTTTCACCAGCTGTAGATTAGTGTATGTTATACCCCCACATAGTTGCTAATATGCGATTGTAACAGAACTTTTGATCTGAAAACTTAATAATAGTTGAAATAACAAATGTACAAGCCATAAGCATGAAAAGCATACCATCATGTTTGATTACTAAGACTGCATTTGCAGTACAACAGCAAACTGAAGGCCTGGATGGGCAGAGCAGGGAAGAGACACTTTCAATACCCTGGGGCATGAGCCAAGCTGAGGATGTTTACCTGGGTGAAGAGACCTAATGAACACCAACATGTGGCTCTTCTCAGATATTTGAAAGCCTCTTGCAGTGGAGCTCCCAGAGTGCAGAACCAGGACCAAAGTACAGAGAAGGGAAGGACAGAAGTACATCAAACTTCATGCATCAGGACCCTTCACTAGCACAGGCCAGACAGGGAAACAACCCATGCAAATAATTCACATGATCATGTCCTTTAGACAAATTCGCAAAGTTAGACATTTTTACTTCTTTATATTTCCACTTTCTCTTTCGACTTTAGCTTCCCTTCTGTCAAATTAGCCCTTATGTCAGGTGACTTTAGGGTAGCTTCAGGCTTTTTTTTAAATATTTTTTTTTCAACGTTTATTTATTTTTGGGACAGAGAGAGACAGAGCATGAACGGGGGAGGGGCAGAGAGAGAGGGAGACACAGAATCGGAAACAGGTTCCAGGCTCTGAGCCATCAGCCCAGAGCCTGACGCGGGGCTCGAACTCACGGACCGCGAGATCGTGACCTGGCTGAAGTCGGATGCTTAACCGACTGCGCCACCCAGGCGCCCCGCTTCAGGCTTTTTAAAAATGTGGGTAAGAGGAAGTTTGTCTACAGATAGGTCTAATGTGAATTTAGTAGGTTATACTTACATGGTACACAGTCACTTCTGTGCATGGGTAAATTACTCCTAGCTGGGTTCTATAGGCTAGCAAATGTAAAAATTGGATTTGTGGAACCCGAATGGAAATGATCATAAGGCTATACCTCATATGCATAATCATCCATTAATAGGCTGTCACTTCCTTAACATTAAATCTAGATAGGCAGAAACTCAGCATTTGGCTCTATCTCTTACCTCCCTACCTGGCTCCAACACACAAATGTTGTTCCATCGTCCTTGGTGCTCTCTACCCTACTCCACTCAAACTAGTCTCCTTTGTCTGTACCAAGCCATTCCTTTGCACATACTCTTCCCATCTAACATAGCCTTTCCCTTTGCATCTATACAGGTTCTTATTAATTTCTTGATGATCTGACACAATGTGCAAACATTGATGAAGGTAAACTAGGCCACTACAAAAAGGACATTTATCATGAATTGGTCAATGTGTGTCATCGACTCACACATGATTTTGGGTTTGTTGCTGCACTGATGCATACACACACTGAAATTTCAGCCCTGACATCTTATAGCTTGTATAGGGAAAACATTTGAGAGATGTTCACCCTCTTAAGACAACAGTCTTAACAATTTATGTGACATTACAGACAACTGGTTAAGATGTTGAAAGAAGACAAACTATCAATGATTGAAAACCCATTTACATCAAATCTCGCTAGAGGAAAGACTGCATTACCTTCCTATTCACTCCATAAAAATGGTGCTACAAAATTATCGTCACATGGAGAGGTGATCAAAGGGCCGTCAGTCAAAAAGTTTCAAGAAAATAGTACATAAGTGTGCTGGGAAGTGAGATAAATTTAATAAGTGTAATTTTTTCTGGATTTCAATAGCTTCAAAAGTGTATAATATATATTGTGGTTTCACTTATCACTTAAAATAAATATTAACTTGATTTTGTATTTATATTTCTAAATCTTTCCCTTACAGAGGGTCACCAAAACCCTCTGTCAAATTAGCAAGTTGGACACATGAATGAGGCCTCTAGCTCTATAAATCCTGAATATTATCCTGGAGAAGTAAAGTTTGATAATATTTAAGAATATGGGTCACCTCCCTTAGGAGTCAGTGAGCCTCACATATCTGGAATAAACTAGACGCTGGATCATTATCAGCATGAAATTTAATAGAAAACATTTATGAACCAGTCGAATGATCAAAATTCCATGATTCTTTGAAGCTGCTCTATATCTTCATTTCTCAACATAAGAAAGATTATCTTAAGAGAAATGATTAATTACACCCAGTGACTCTTTTCACAAGATAAAAGGGAAGAAGAAAAAGTAGAAGGGGGAGGAGGAAGAGGGGCAGGGAAAGGAAGAAAAAAAGAGAAGAAAAATAAGAGGAGGAGAAGCATGAAGACAAAGAGAGAAACTAATTGTATTTCTGCATAGGGAATCTTTCTAGAATGAAATTAAAATTCTCATTCCATAAGATAATACAGATTGCATATATGACTGTACAAAACAGAGGTGCCCAGGTATGCACGTATAGTAAGTTACCAATAGTTCTCTTTTCCTCCAATTTAGATATTACTCAAAATTCACCAGTTCAGAGTGAAATACCACCCTGCTCCCCTGGCGTTCACTTTGAGTTGCCTTTGGCAAAATGCTACTTCTCCTTCTTATATTAGGGGCACAACCAAAAAAAAAAAAAGATTTTCCAAAGCATGTTTGAAAAGGCCCAAGGGCTCTTGAATATCAAATCACTGATATTAAACAACATGGATGATTGAAGTGTAAATGAATAAAAAAAAAACTGGATTTTTTCCCTTTCACATTAAATATTTTTAAAAAGCTAAGAGAGGAGTGAGCTAAATATCTGATAAATGCTCTGAAATATTTGATGACAAAAACCAAGCTATGCTTATCTATGCACACAAAGTCCAAGTGCATGATAGACACATTTGGGTATATGTGTAAAGAGAGAACTGGGTTGTATTTATTTTACAGCCTGAAAAGGCTTTGATGGTGAAAATTTTGTGATAAATGTTGATTGAATGGGGAGTGATTTGTTCTGTTGTTCCATCTCACATCTGAATAACCAGGTTTTACTGCAGCGTTTTCTTATTGAAAATAACATTGGGAACTACAGTCCGTTGGTCTCAGGTTTGGTTTTTCTCGCCACTGCTACCACCACTGTCACCCTCCATCCCCGAGGACTCTTGCTGTCCTCCTGCTTCACAGGAGGCTGTAGCTGATTAGCAAGTTGGACACACGAATGCAAACACTCACTTTAAGCTCTCCTACCACAAAAGGGCAGTTTTTCTCCATGTGAACCTTAATGTAAGCACGCAGGTGTGCAAATGCACATACCCTCATGGCCCACACACATTAAGGAAACATACAGACGGCATAAGTTAGATGACAAACCCAGCTAAAGTTCAGGTGCATAGGATTCTCCACAGAATTTCTGAATTCTTAGCATTTTTTGGAACTAGCAATATGCAGGATCCTTTGATACTTTCTGCTTTCCTCTTCTTTAATCTTGTGCATTTTAAGTCTGGCAGTGGATGGAAGAGAGGACACCTCTAATATTTGAATCGTGAAATATTATGGACAATTTTCACTCTTCAAAGCATATGTGTATATTTAAGTTTAGCTTTTGTCCAAAGTGTCCTATGTTTTAATCACTTTGAGAACTGGCTTGATCACAATTTCAAAGTTTCATTTATGTCTCAGACTTGTCTTTAAGCTCCTTTTGCTATAAACTCAGATGAATATTAATCTTGTTCTGATCAAGGACAGCATGGGTACATTTCAAAAATATGGGTGGCTACATTTGGTTGTCACAATGACTGGAATGGAGAAGAGGCTCAAAGTATCTGAGGTGGGCTAATGACCCTGCAGCGAGAGTGGTGGTACCGCACAACAAAGAAGTGGTCTGCACTCCACGTTATTTTCTGGTGTCCGGTGGGTATTCATGTAAGTGAAAAAGTAGGCTAGTAATAGTCAAGGCCAGAACACAGCTCAATTTTAGGTTATAAACGCAAAACATTATTTTCCAGCGATAATAGTCATGGTAATGTCTAGAGATGAAATGAGTCTGAAAATCAAGAATAGATGTTATTTTGTTTATTTAGAACTTTTGCCAGAGTTTTCACCTTTTCAGTTAATCATTTACTGCTGGTGCTACCACTGATGGTGTTTGAGCTGTCCAAAAAATATACCTCTTTCCTCACTTCAGCTGTCATCAATATAGTACATGTGATCTCAGCATTGTGACTTCTAGGGTCAGTGTCCCTGAGCATTTATAATTTGAAATAATTGACCTTTATTTTTCTTTAAAATTTTTTTTTTGTTCATTTATTTTTGAGACAGAGAGAGAGAGAGAGAGAGAGAGAGAGAGAGAGAGAGACAGAGACAGTGCATGAGTGGAGGAGGGGATGAAAGAGAGGGAGACACAGAATCTGAAGCAGGTTCCAGGATCCGAGTTATCAGCACAGAACCCGATACAAGGCGTGAACTCACAAACCACAAGATCATGACCTGAGCCACAGTCGGGTGCTTAACCAATTGAGCCGCCCTCAAAGATCTTTCTTTTTAAAAATCACTTTACTATTATTTTATTCCTTATATATTTTTAAGTTATGATCTTCTTAAATTAAATTATCTCTGACTTTGTAACAAGATTTAGAGGAGCAATATAAAATATTTGTTATAAAAACAGATCATTAGGTCTGATAGCCATGAGACTCACTGCTCAAAAGGAAACCTGGCTTTGCCAAGGATACTGATTCTCCAATAGTCCTTTCAAAGCATGAATCGCTTTTCCCTCACATCTACTTATCACTAGGTGGGTGATGAGGGTGGATGTTTTTCTCTTTCTCTCCTCCCTAAACTCAAGCCATCAGATGGAAGAATCTGCACCTGCTGTTGTTGCCATTGTATTTCATTCCTGGGATATTTTAGCTCTCCGTTCCTTCTCATTCTACCCAACACTTTCATTTCATCCTGCACTGGAGTTTCTTCCATTTCTACCTGGATGATGTCTCCAATACCCTGTCCTCTAGGTTCTTTGTAATCTCTCTTCTGCAAGGATCTTGGATTTCACTGTACCTCTGCTGTCAGCATAGTTACACCTTAGCCTTATGAACATAACTGACCCTGTACATCCCCCATTTTAAGAATCCTATTCTCTGATGATTATCATCCACCTTTCCAGCTTATACTCTAACCATCAGATTTAATAAATCTTTGACCTCATAAGGACCTATAATTGATTCTGCCACCTTTCCAGTGTTCCTCACTCCTTCCTCATGTTCTCATTTCCTTCCTTATTTAATTTAGATTCCATCTTCATTATCAGTTCCTTGTTTACTCTTTCAACTCTCTTGATCTTCTTTCTCTTTATTATACTCATTTGGGGGAAAAAAAAAGGCTAAACTTAGTTAAATCCAGCTCCCACTTACTCTGAGCCCTAGAGTCCAAAACAAAGCAAACACAAAATACATACGCATGCTACTGATACCACCTTAAATTTATGGCCACCAACCACATGGGGATCTTTAGGATTACCTGGTAAGGCTAAAATATTTCCCTTTCACTGATTGTTTCTTGTGGCTGGAGGATAGTTTCTCCAGATATCCTAATGGCTCACTTCTTCACGTCTTTCTCTGAGAGCTCAATGTCATAACATCTGTAAAATCCATCTTGACCATTTTACTTAAATTATTGTGCCCAGCCTTATCAGGCACCCTCTAATTCTATTTTAGCTTTCCCCTAACCTTACTACCATCCACTGACTGACTATATATGCCACTTACTTATGTATTGTGACCTCTTCAATCACATTTAAGGAGTAAGTTTCAGGAGGGCAAAGAATTTTCCTAGAACAGTTCATAGTACCTATACTTTTATTTATATGACTGCCCTAGCTTTCTGAGATGAAGAGATCAGTCTCCTTTTTCAAGTCATCGCAAGTATTCTGTGGCTGTCTTAATCTCAGGAAACATATTCGCCAATTGATGCCCAAGGACTCTATAAGAAGTTTCAAGCCTTTAATAAAGATGTTATAGATATCGGCATGCCATATTGTAATGCATCTCCTCTCAATTATTTTCATCCTTTTACTATAATAATCGATAGCCTATAATGCACAAATTCACTTAACAGATAGAAAGGACAATTTGATGATGCTTTTCAGTGATCTCTAACATTGCTGATTAATTTGCATGGATTCCAATTTTTAAAATCTTTCCAAATGTCACATTATAATATCTTGCATCACCATTTGAATTTAAGATGCTAAGCCACTTAATATTATATTTTATGTTACATTATATGTCTCTATCTCTACTTATATGTATATATCAGATGGGGAAAATAAAGCATCTTTCAAGACAGGCATAAAGAACTCCATGGGACGGGCAAAGATAATGGTATGAGCAGTACTAAAGGAAAGGGAAAGCATATAGTTTCTGCAAGGCAGTCATCCAGGAATGAGAGAGGGAGAGACTCCAAGATGGAAGGCCACACTTAACCAGGATATATGCTGGGCAGCTCACAGGAAGTTACTTCAGAATCAAGCATAGAAAATTTACCACTAGAAACGTCCATACATCAATCATTAAGAAGCAAAAGAGAACTAGAAGACTTGGGAATTAAGCCAGAAATTATAAAGTGAGGACTGAATGATGTAGAGAATCAAACTGAGAGTTAAAAAGGAAAGACTACAATAAGAAAAGGAAGGTTTAGGATGGATTTGAGGCATGTCTTACAGTTGATTATGATGCTCATTTCATTGAGGTAGCCAGAACCTATCAGGTGATAGAATGATGTCTTTATTGCATTGGAATCGTGCTGTGTATAAGTTCTTTGGGGAAGATAATTATTGATTAATGTATGAGTACTACCATATGCCTGAGACTAAAGAGCACATTAAATCCTTGATAAAGAAGTGTAATCACAGTCTTTCTTCATATGAAGATAAGAATCTATTTAGAAAAAAAAGGCAAGTTTTATGCAAGGCATAATCAGCAAACTAGCTAGGGTGTAAAATAAAATTTAAATCACATGATAGGAAACAAGCTAAACTAATTATCATCATTGATAGGATCTAAGTTATATATGGCATTTAGGAACTGTCCTGAGAGATAGGGGAGATGGTTCAGATAATAAAGTTTGTCTTACTCCCCAGAGAGGGATCATCAACAAAAAAGAATAGAAAAACCTTGACCATGCAGATTATGTATAATATTCAAGTTGCCAGATGAGAAATTACTGGGTGGGACTGGTAGTGAGTCTCGTAGGTGGCAGTTGTTCTTGGTAATCAATGACTGAGTCATAGTTCAGAAGTTCTCTTGAAGGCAATGCAATGACACCAGAGGCAAGGTCTGGCATTGGAGAATGGCAGGAGCTAGGTCCGCAAGTTAGGACCCATGTGAACATACTGAACTCTGGACAGGAACTTGGGCAGCAAACTAACATGGAAAAAAGAAGTTCCAAAAAATTTTGGTCAAATTTTTAACATTGGAACATGAGGCCCTAATGTGCTTCCAGAGTTGACCGTCTATTGTTTGGTGATGGGATAAGGCTGACCTGTTTGGTTTGTTAATTTGTTCAAAAAGAAAAGGATAGGCAGGAATGGGCATTGCTTTTGCAGAGCAGATAATGAAAGCAAGAAAAACTGAAAGGTAAAAAGAAGATCAGTGAGGGTTATAGGCATCAAGGAAAGCCCCATGTAAGAAACATGGTTTGAGGCTAACCTTGAAGGATGAGGAGAAGCACAAAGGTTACAGGTAGTGGGCATGGAGAAGACAATATTGAAGTCTCTTAAGTAGTGAGCAGGTATAAGCACTTTCAAATAAAATATGGAAGAATATTAAAACCAGCATGGCCATGAAATGGTGAGACAGCTTAGCTGGTGAATGACAAAGATGACCACATTGCTGATTCATTTCCAGACAGATCTAGTACTTTGTTGCTGGATTTGGATGTCACTCTTCTTCAGTGCTTATCAGTCTGACTGGGTAAGCTCTGTGCTCAGGCATGTGCATAAAAGCTCCTAAAGTAAACCCATACACAGTCATTAGGAAAATGAACCAGGTCCCTGGGGAAGCATTGTGATATACAGTATCTGAGCTTCTTCAATATCCTTATGTAATAAGGTGCCTTATAAATGTTATTAGCTGCAGGTTTTATAGCAAATTTTATGCCATTTTGATTATGATGCTGCTGGATGACAGCTAGTTTACGTTGCTTAAACATCCTCCGTATCTAATGTCGAAAGGAAGCTAATTAGCTATAACCGTGAAAATGGCTGTGTCATGTGAAAAGGAAACTATGTAGAGTAAATTTCTTTACCCCAGGATTGAGAATGTTATACAATGATTACCTTCAATTTTAAAACATTTAGGCAAGCTAAAAGTCACAGAAAGGAAATTAAAAAATGAGAATGTATAACTGTTGTTTCCTAAATACATTTTTATTTGTAGCAGGCATTCATGACCCAAATTCTTTAATGGTTTACAGCCCAATGAATCACTTTCTCTCGGTCACCAATTCCATGTGGTTGTATGTTTATTAATGTTTCCTGATGGATCATCAGTCCATATTTCTTTAGAATATCCTCGACAACATATTCAGAACATTATTTAAGACTCATTATTCACTGAAATAAAACATGCAAAAGCACAAGTTGGGTAGTGGGGATATTTTATTAGTGTGCGTTGTATTCTAAGTCCCTCATCAACATAAAACACTGTAAAGAGTCTATAAATCTAATTAAGGGCATTTGAATAAGAAAAAAATCACTGAGTATTTAGTTAAGACAGGCAAGCCTTATGCAGAAGGAAGGAAATTCTTTGTTGCAGTTACAAACGGCAATGGAAAAATCCTTTTTTAATACTTAATACAGAATTAACGTACATAAAACAAGTATAAACATGGGAACCAGGTAAAGGCCACTACTTCTTTTGTGGTAGAAACTACATTTTCATTCAAGAAAGCACTGTCAAAGGTTCAAAGGCATTAATTGCAGATATTCTCATGCACCATTTAAAAAGGCACTTCATTAAAAAATATCTTTTCCCTTTGTTGATAGGCAAGGAACCTGACCAGGTGGGGGTCAAATCATCGGGGGGGGGGTGGGGATTTGGGAGTAGGGGTAGGGATGAAGATTGCTTGCAAGATAGTCTCTTTCATACCACAAATTTGCTTTTAAAAAACTAGGGGTGGCAAACCAGTGGTCTGTGGCCTGGATATGGCCCACAGATACATTTTATCTTTGACAGTATATTAATATTTTTAAGGCAAAATTTGAAAATTGGGAGGCCACACAAAAAACCCATTTCTGGCTCTTGTGAAGATCTGGCAACAAAGCCTGCATTCCTGTATGGCAAGAGCAGCTGCCCCCTAGAAGTAGGTCCTCTGCACTCCAGCCCGCTGCCATCTTGCCCCTCTCTATCATCTCCAGTGTTGATACATGGTTATATGAGCTACCTGACCTGTAGGGGCCTACCCTTCAGGAAATGAGAGACTCTCTGACCTACATTTGATAGCTGAGAGGTAACACTCATAAATTCTCTCTGAACAGACAGTATTGTTTACTAGTGACCTTCTGACTCCCATATATGGGGAAGTAGTCGGACATTTCTTTCCAAAAAGAAAAAAAAAAAGGAACAGTGGATATCCATTCTGCCATTGAGGTCTCAGGCCTTATTGGATTCTTTATCAGTAACAGAGATGGATACCTAAACTTTAGAAAACTAATGAATAAATGCGATTGTCAAAAAGATGTCTATGGAGCCCAAGTCCCTGGGCCATACTGAACTTTCCACAAGGTGATTAAAATGTTAGATGTTAAATTGTTACCTAATTAGTGTAATTTTAAATTTAGGGCTGTTTGTCTCTAAATATCCACTCTCACCCAACTTCCTGGTGTCGGACATTCCACAGATAATGATGAATCCCTTGGGATAATTTCCTCGTGCTTAAAATAAATTCTCTTTCAAAAGCAAGGGAGTAAAATCTGATGTTCTCTGGTGGATCTCTTTTGGAAAGAGAAAGAATGAGTTTCAGGTAGCATTTCCCCTTTCAGACAGGGAAAAAAGTGGGAATTAATGAGGGGAAAAAACAGACATCAAGAGGAAATTGTGTGGTGCTAAGTACAGTGAACCAAACCTGGTCCTGTCCATCCACCTCGTTCTGCATGGCCTTGAGCATTTTTGTTAGTTTCAGAAACTGCAATATCCCCTAAACACTGAAGACTGTTTTTAGGTTGGTGCAGAGCTCACCAGGTAGTGAAAAGACTTATGGAAGACTTTTACAGTTCCTTTTTTCACAGGCCAAATGAGGTAGACAGATCCTATATACCTTTGCATCTAGCTTTGTGGATGTCAGTGATGAACGCAGGTGACTTGTAGAGTACACATCTGTGTGAAAAAAAGTACTAAACCACATTTCAATACTAGGTCTTCTGGATTCAGTCCATTTATTGAAACATCCTGATTCATTTATGGCAAAAGGAACCAAACTCACGAAGTAAGAAAATACATCTAACATCACGCTTTTTAATAATATCTGGATAACCAATGGAAGAGACGAAATTAAGCCAATCAACATAATGTCTTATGTAAACAACATGGGGCTACCTATTTTAATTAGTTTTTCCCCCAAACTAAGAAGTTTATTTGTCTTAGAGTCATATACACAGAGCTTGGTGATCATTCACTTATTTTGTGAAAAGTGCCACCATCAGCAGTGCAGCAAATTCCGAGATGATTGAAGCAAGGTCTCAGCCCTCAAGAAATTACAAAACTGTATTGAAATAAATCCCTTGCACAAATTGCTGTAACATCATTCAACATATAGCAAGTGTTATGCAAATGGTCCAAATAAAAATCAGTGTTTTGTAAGGGAGTGCAGAGTCTACCACAATGCTTAGTACACAGCAGACCTTTAATAAATTTGTGTTGAATAAATGAATGAATGAAAGAACAAATGAATGAGACATACTATTTCCAGCTGGGTTGATCAGGTAATGCCTTATGGAGGGGATGAACTATGCACTGGTCTGTGGAAGACAGTAGAAATTTCATAGCTGGAGATAGGGTATATATTTCTTACTTACCCCAGATTGAAGCAATGACATGGAAGAGAGTGTGAGAAATATTTGAGGAACAATGAGTAGACAAAATTGACTAATGGAGAATATTGGGTAAGTATAATAAAATAGTAAAACTGTGAGTGAGGAGGTAAGTTAGAGACAACCTATGGATATCAGAGTTACATTATTCAAAACAAAAACCAGCTTGAGAATGCTGTAGATAAAGCTTTGGATTAAAGAATTTGGGCAGCAGCACACCAAGACAAATACTTAAATCTATTTTTGGCCCGTAGTTTTCTTTATTTCTCTTATCCATGATATCATACTGTTGAAACTCACAAAAGGCCAATAGTATATAGAGCAATAAATCAGTCAGAGAAGATATATGGCCAGAATATATTTCCTATATCCTTTAATTTTCCCTATTGCATTACTGTATGTTTGATTTCAAAAACTGGTTAACTCAATTTTTAAAATTGTTTTAACTAACAGCTCATATACACATGCATAACTTCAACATAAATAATCAAACTGGATAATGAATGCTGTGTAGTCACAATAAATTGAGTATCTAAAATTTTAAGGTTTTAGCTAATTACTTTTTTGAATATTTATTTTTGAGAGAGAGATCGAGAGACAGGGGGAAGGGGTAGAGAGATAGGGGGGCAGAGTATCAGAAGTGGGGCTCTGTACTGGCAGCAGACAGCCTGATGTAGGGCTCAGACTCACAAACTGTGAGATCACGACCTGAGCTGAAGTAGGGCGCTTAACTGATTGGGCCACCTGGGTGCCCCTTAACTATTTTATTGTCAGGTAGACATTTACATAAAATGATCACCGATTGCTCCTTTAAAACAATAATTTTCCCAATGTTATTTTTTAAGTACTTTTTCTTGTTTAGTGATTTCACTGTCCTATAGGCAGTAGTTAAAAACAAGCCTTCAAAAGATTAACCACTTAAATCTGACTTTTCAAACAAAGCAGAAAACCTACTCAGAGAATGGGTATTAGATGTAGACAACTAGGATAAGGCAATTTTAAATTTCACATGCCTCTTCTTATAATCTTCGTCAACATCCCAAATCACAACAGAAAAAACTTTGGAACGCATTCACAAGAACACCCAAAAGTTATTTTGGTTAGTTTTCTCAAACTTTCTGGTGAGTTGTCCTTTTAGCTATGATAATTTGTACAATTCAGTTGTTTTATGGGGAATGGGCTGTCTGTCCCTGGTTGCTGCCTCATCAGTGAAATGTTTAATAGTTTTCTCTTGCTTGAATAGGACCCCAGTGAGAAATGAGACTTCTGTGCAACTTTTGTAATTAAAAAAGCACATATCTCTGGATTTCTGACCAACTGCCTCATGTTCCAGCAAAACAAATACCTTATGCACAATCTTTTGAATGTACCAATTACAAGCCTACTATTGACATTTGGCAAAAGAGTAAGAACCTTTAAAAAAACATGTAAACATGTGTCCCTGCAATTCCTATAGCATCAAAGCATAGAGTTCTAATTTTCACTGATAATTTTATATTCCTTCTGAATTTATTTTTTATTAAGTTATTTACTATTCCATTAAAGATACCTGCTCAGATAAAATGAGAGCATTTTGAAACAAGGGATTTAATGAGCAGAATTAAGAAAGGTATATACTTGTATTTTTTTTTTATTGCCCTAAGTATTTTCCCTTATGTGTAATCATTTGGGAGGGTAAGTTCTTTCTTTAAGTAAATATCAGAACTGACCCAATGAGGAACACAATTTATCCAAAAGGAGAACAAGAATACCGATTGCAATATATCCATTAAAATGTCCCCACAAACTGTTCCAATCTAAATTATCTCAGGCTGCTGTGTCTTTCCAGCCTTATTGATTTGAAAAATAACAAACAAGTATAAATGACATTTACAGCTCTTAATTGGTGTCATTAGCGGTTCTTATTATTCTGCAGGACAAGCACTAACCCTTTATTGAGAATTCAGTGATGCAGGTCTGCTGGGGACTCATCAGCCTTAAAGACAAGTAATAAAACAGCTGAGTGACTGACTTAGAGCCCTATTCATCAACAAAGGCCACAGGCATCTGGGCCCTATTTTCCCTTGATTTGTTTTATGCAGTTATTTAGACCTTGGAACTCCAAAAGGAAAAAGGCACAGCAATGGGAGGAATTTGAATTGATTTCTCATACCCTTCAGTCTGAGCAATCCTTAGGGCAAATTTTAGGGTTATTATTTGTATTGTCATTCTGTGTTTGCTTATTAATAGATTCAACCAGACACGGAAAACAATTGGTAGGCGAAGATGGAGACTTCCTCTGTGTCCCTCATGTGAAGTCATCTTTGGCGTCTACCAGGTTCCTGCTGAGGAGATAATGGTTTATGAAGGGGTTTTGCCTTTTAGTAGGGCCCAGGGTCTAACCTTGGGTTTTCCAGGTACAGGTATCTGTAGGAAGATGTATACAGATACATGGCCTCCTGGCTCCTTGATGTCGTTCATAACTGGTTTTCAGCTGGGCTACTAGCTGGTTCTTAATGATTAAAAGAGCCTGAACTTTTTTAGGTTTCTCATGCTTCTGAGCCAGGCAAGAGTCAGGGGAGATCTATGTAGGTTTTTCAGGGCCAGTCGTCTCGTCAGGTTTTGAGAGCTCACTGACCTCCCTGTGCAATGATCTATGGCTCCCACATACTTTCTCTTGTGATTGCCTTTTGATTTAATTTAGGCTGGCTGCTTGTTCAGAGAGTTACTGATGTTCTACTTGGATAGCTATGATGAATCAATGTTTGTTTTTCTTTATAAAAAATCTTTTATATTAACTGCAAGGTGATTGCATCTTGATATCTAGGTAACTGTTTCTTTTTACATTAAATTTTTTTTTCAGAAAAGTAACAGAAAATGTGCATCCTTCAATCTTACAACCCTGTCTCTATGAGATTGACTGAATAATTGAATGTAAATAGTCGTTCATGAAAATCTTAGAGTCTGTGAATCGGGTTCCTTAAAAATGAGTTGTGCAATCCATGTGCAACTTTTAATTTCATAATTATTTTGCCATAGAAATCTCAGCTGAGAAGTAGTATCTGGTTTTCATCTACAGCCTGCTTTTTACCTAGCTGCCTAAACTGGACTGCATGAAGCAGAAAGTAGGTCAAGTAGTGCATACTAGGCAAGTGTCTCCATTAAAACCTGGACCCTGTTCCTTCACATTCCTCCTCATAGTCTTTCCTGCCATTAGACCCTCATGTAATGTAGCTGTTCAGCCTTGTGCTCAGACTTCACTGTGGCAGTCTGCAATCAGCTCAGAATGACATAATTCAAATTAATAATCCAAGAATTTAAGAAAAAAACATTATACATTATATTCCCAGTTTCTATCTTATGAGACTGGGGAAAAATGTGTATCTCGAGAAATCAGAGACAATTTGATGAGCTGGTTGAAAATTTCCATTCAAAAATTGAAAATATATACATTTATATTTATATATAAAAACATATATTTCTGCTGAGTAACATATATAAATTTCCTTACAAATATGAAAATTGGATGTAAATTTCTGCCCAGCAGTGAGGTGTTTACATTCCATAAGGAAAGGGTGGATGCCTTTTTCATTCTCATTTGCCTGCCAAAACCAAGCTTAGAGTATGTGTGTTCCATTCTGGAGCCAATGTTATGACTTGTCTATGAAAAACAGGGTATAGGTGACAAATGCAAGCTGTTATGTGCTTCCCGCTGTGGATCTGTGAGCACCCAGGATTCTGTAGTCCTATTCTGGTATTTAAGCACAGGAAGAGGGAGCTTCTCTATCAGGATGGCATGGTGACCAGGGGTAGATCTTTTCAACTCTCTTGTGTGAAAATCAGTCAAGGCTCAGAAGACAATCTTAGTTGGTAATAAAAATTGCAAAACTCCAAACCCAGTCCTAATGGTCTATCTTTCACTGATGCCAGCAGGAAGGGAGAGGTCTTACTAACCCTGCATAGCACTGCCCAGTAATCAGCTGTTGACGACTTTCTCCAGAGAGCTACTAGGCAGATTTGAACAAAACTGGTTCTAAGCCATGGTCAAACAGAAGCAGCAGAGGGAGAAGAAGGTGGGTCTCTGTATCAGAATCCAACTCTTTTTTCTTGGTCTTCAGTAGTCTTTTTTTCAAGCCTTTACTTTTCAGATGACTACTCCATTTCTGTTTAATTTACTGAAGTTGGTTTGTATGTATTTCTTCAGACCAGCTTCCTAATATTTATGTACTTTTTACATAGATGCAAACAGACAAATATGAAGGGAAAAAATGTCTTGTTTGCCCTACTATGCTGCCAAAAATGTTGCCCTACTATGTCACCAGCAATTCTTCATTCTGTCTAAGTTATACCTACCCAGAACTTATTAGTGCTTCTTAAGAATTATTTTTATTATCAATTACCATCACTATAACTTCTATTTGCTGAGTATTTGCTATGGCCAGGTGCTGTGTTAAATGGCTTATATACATGATTCCATATAAGCTACACTAAAACCTTCAGAGATGGGTATTACTACTTTTAATTAAAAGATAAAAAAACTTGAGACTCAGGAAGATTACATAATTTGCCCAATGCCACACCAGTGGTGAATAGAGACTAGATTTTAAAGCCCATGCTCAAATTCAGAGCTTGTGGTTTTAATCACTATTCTATAGGGTTTTATCTGATTAAAAACATTAATCCTTAAAAGGAATCATTTTAGACATTCTGAACACAAGTTTCTTGGACCCTTAGGGATATATAGATGATCTTTATGGGGCTGTGAGTCCATTGAAAGATAAATATGTGTGTGAATGTTTAAATGTGGGACGACACTCAGTAGATTCTCAAAAGGATCCTAACCCCAAAATGGCTGTGGGCCATTAAATTAGTTTTACTGCTCTTGGGTGTTAACATGGAGAGGAACACTGGAGGCCTGGGTGATCAGTGCTCAAGTGTATCTTTTCAGATGGAGGTCCTGGGAAGCCGGTGGAAAACACTCATGTCTAATCACATGATATAAATTGTGAAACTTTGATGAGAAACACAGTGATCAATGCTTCATTTCACCATGTTGAGAGTGCAAGTGCTTCTAGAGGAACACTACTACATCAGTACATGAAAAGGTGGTTAGACAGAGAGGTTGGAGAAAGTCAGAAACTGATGATGGAAGCAGAGATGTAGAGGATCTGAGGCACAGGTTCTCAACCCTCGATGTGCAATAATTATCTGGAGAGTTTTTTAAAGATGTCAAAGGCAGGGCACCATTCCAATTCAACGGCATCAGAATTCTGGGGATTGGGCTCAGGTATCTGTATTTTTGGCACAGAGTAGATTGAGAATTAATGATCTGGTGGATTGCTCTTCCAGGACAGGAAGTATAGGGTCTTTGGGGGAAGAAAGATTATAGATAAATTTTGCTGGAGGGGTACCTGGGTAGCTCTGTCAGTTAGGTCTAACTTTGGCTCAGGTCATGGTCTCACTGTTCATGAGTTCGAGCTCTACATTGGGCTCTGTGCTGACAGCTCAGAGCCTGGAGCCTGTCTTTGGATTCTGCATCTCCTCTTTCTCTGCTCCTCCCCTAATCGTGCTCTCTCTCTGTCTCTCTTTCTCAAAAATAAATTAAAAAAAATTAAAATTTTGCTGGTGGAATCTTCTCTTGATTTCTCACTATGTCCTAAAACATAAAAGACACACACACACACACACACACACACACACACACACACACACACTGTATGGTGTCATCTATCTACTATTTCCCCCTTGGTTCTGTCATTAAACCTGTGCTAAGATAGTACAAATAAATTCATTCATTCTAATTTGTAAATGGCAGATAACTTGATCTGCTACCTTTACAGAGACATTTAATTTTTAACAGGAATGATATTCACATGATGAAATTTATAGCATCTAAAAATACAGAGTTTGTCTTTTCCCTAGAACGTACATATCACATTTGCACGGGGATTTATATGTGGGTAACAATGGTTCTGAGGAAAAATTTAATGAATTAACAACAGATGGAAAGAGAAGAATGTGAGTTGACATATTTCAAGTTTGATGTCTCCATGAGAGTTTGAAATGGAGATTGTGAGTGGAATGATCTATCTTATGAAAAACCTCAGGGATGGTGAAAATATGATTCCCAGCTACAAGTTTCTGATTTGGGGAATTGGTGACCAGGTACCTATTCTACCTGATCCAGGTTTTGGAAAGTAAATACGAGGTTCTTGAGGACTAGCCATTTGTGGTAGTTTATTATTTTTTTTTATCATCTTGTGATAAAATAGTGTTATTGAGCAGGCTGAGAAGCTCCACACTTGAAGACCAACCAAGTGCTATATCCAGCAAAGCCTATAAGCATCACCTGTGCTAAAGGAAATCTATAAATCTAGACCTGCATGGAATTTCCACAGTCCTGTTCACAAGCTTTTGTGAAGAGGAGAGGTTCTTATTGAGGTTCTCCCTTCCATATTTCTGGACAATGTGTGAGACATTACATGTTAGATTCTCCAGATCCTCAGACATTCACAAACCCAATCAATTGTAAGGAGAACTGGTACAAAAGCCCTCAAATGCCATATGACGTTTTCCTTTGATGGTAAGATATACTTTAAATTGCTCAGCAGAGGATGTCACATGGGCAACATTTATTTCAGCTATCCCATATTACTCTATGAATAGCACTAGACCCCTTCACAAACTGGTCTGGATCTGTAGCATTGCTCTGAAAATCCAAGGTTGACCAAGAGAAGCTGTGAGGTCTCCACTGCTCGATCCAAACATTCTAAGGAAAGCAAATAACAGATTTTTCCAAACCCATTCAGCAAAAATACATGAAATTTATTATCAACAGTCCATCAAAAGGAAAGGTAGGATTTAATGACGGCATTTTAGACATTACGGCATCCGAGTCTTGTTATTTTGAAAGGAATTACTCTCTTTTAAAAGCTGTGTCTTCAGAACAAACTATTGGGAAGAGTGAAAAATGAACACCAGGAGAAGCAATATTTAAAGACTTAACTATTCTTTTGGTTTATGAAAGTCCTAACTTCAAAGGAAAAGTGTCATTTACCCCAATGTCATCTTAATTAATGATTTAGAAGAAAGCACATTCAGCTAGGATTCACAAAAACCTGAGTTTTATACCTGGCTTCCTCACTGATTGACTTTGTGACCTTGGACTATTTACTTAATATTTCAAGACTTCAGTTTTCTCAACATAAAATGAGAGAATCAGACTAAATGATTTCTAATATTCCTTCCAGCATTAACATCCTGCAAATGTATTCGTTGAAGATAGGAAACCTCAAATGAGCATTTGGTTTAAAGTGTGACTGGTTTTACAATCAGATTTATTGTCTATGACCTATTCAGAATCCAATATCTACCTGAGGAATTCTCAAAGCTCATCTCAGACACCGCAGTATTCAGAACGTTAGCAGGAGACTTTAGCAGTTTTTTACCCTGACCCTTTATATAATAGATTAGGAAACCATGCCCCAATGAGATGATGTCTGGCTAAGGTTATTCAGCTATAGGCTGATCTGGACATAAAACTGGCATATTATAATTGAAAATATGTGCCAAATGTTATATCTTTAAGTAAAATACATATTTCTATACATAAACTGGAACCTGATTATTGAGTTCACCTGATTTTAAGGCAAGTGATCGAATTAAGTGAATGCACTGGTGATAAAAATTGGAAGCTGCAAAAAGATGAATCCTAATAGAATTGTACCTTCAAAGCTGTATGAACAAACTCCACTATTGATAAATCAGGAATTGGTCAAATTCTTTAATGTTGTTTTTAAAGTTCACATTAATTAATCATAATCATTCAGGCTATCAGTTCATAAGCCTTGCCAAGTAAGATCCCTGAAACTAGGCCTCATGTTTCTCCCGTTTTATTATCTGCTCTGCACCTGAAGGCTGGGCAGCCAAGGACTCAGGATAGAAATCAGCTCTGGTACAAGTTGCCCATGTAAATTTGAACAAATCATTTCATGTCTCTTTGAATATTTTCGTCACATCAATAAAACGAGGAGATTGGAATATAGCCTTTACGTCCACTTCAACTCTGAAATTCCAGGATTCTAGTAAATGGATACATACATACATACGTACATACACATATACACATACTTGACCCATAAAATTTTTCCCTGAATTAAAGTGGATATAAACAAAAAGTCAAAGTGAGTGAGACATTCAAGTTCCCAGCTCAAAAGAATGTTTTTCTTTTCCTCTAGCATGCAGTAGGAACTAGTTAAACTAGAAAAATTCAAGTTATAAATATTTAAACTGCTTTTTTACAACATGGAGCTTAGATGCAAAGGCGTTAAGCACTTTAAGAAATAGATTGAAAAGAAATGTCATTATCTTGATTTTCTGAATTGATTTGCTTAATAACAATACTTAGCATTTATATAGTGTTCAGTATTTTCAAATTGCTTTATAATCATTAATCAGTTAATTCATGCAACCTCTCTGCGAGGTCAAGATTATTATCCCAATTTTACAGACAAAGAAATTGAGATGTGGAGAAATTAAGTGACTTGCCCAAGGTCATTGAGGAAGTGAGTGACAGGCTCTGGATTAAAACTTTGAGACTGAGTCTACACTGGCTAAATGAATTGTAGAATTGACATAATCAACTGAATAATTAAAGAAGAAATAACCATTTTCTCCAAAATAGCTAGAAAATTGATATAACGCCGGGCACTTGCTAGGCTCGAATTATCTAAATGGTTGCTATTTTACATTTCACATATAGAAATAAACCACAGAAATACTTGTAAACGAAATGAAATTTGTGATGTTTTGGTGTCCTTAATCGTAACAGTCTGCCCCAATCTGATTGACCCATTTGAGCTCTGAAAAGCATTCTTTTTTATTTGAGATATCCTCAAAACAGTCTCAGTTAAAATTTCTCTGTTTTAATCCAGTGAACATTTAGAGAATTTTTAACTTTAAGACTGGGGTTCTTTTTGTTATACCATGAAGGATAAGAAGCAGATGAAATAAATATTTTGTGGACCAGATAGATTTTCATTTGGTCCTTAAAGGATGAGCTATATTCTGATAGGAGAGAACTAAGTCAGAAGGAACACCCTGAGCAAGAAGAAAAAAGGGAGGAAGAAACAGTCTACAGGTAGAGGTTTCAAGACAGAAGTCAGGCTGGGTGTGAAGGTTGTAAGATCTGCTCATGCACATCAGTAGGGAAATGCAAAGACTTTGGGGTTAGACACACCCAAAGTTTCATCTTGGTTCTACCAATTATGTAGTTCGTCTTGAAAAAGTGATTAACCTCACTAAATCTCAACTTCCTCACTTATAAAGTGAGAATAAAAATATTTAAGCCAAAGAACAATTGTGGACTCACACATGTTTCTCTGGTCTTCACCTTGGCATACACTGGCCTTCTTTCTTTGCTCCCCAACCTGTCACTAAATAATGACATTCAAAACAGTAATTTCCTCTTTCCTTGTGACGTGTCTTTTCCACGTATTTTGGCAATAATCTCTAGTTTCTTTTATACCACGTGGTCTCATTTCAGACTTAACCTCATTCTCTCTTATTATTGTCATTTTATTACATCTTTTTATTTGTCTGTTTGTGTGTGTGTGTGTGTGTGTGTGTGTGTGCATGTAGTTACTTTGTCTCTGCAAATACTTTATAAGTTCTTTACAGATAGAGAAATATGATATTAAAAAATTTTATTCACTTCTCCAGCCCTCTCCCATCTCATCCCTGTCCTCATTCTTTGTCCCTACTCCTGGGCATCTACCAAGGTAAATATCTCATAGGATTTACATCTACAGTTGTTGAAATATATGGGAAATATAGTTTACAGTCATGTGTTCTGAGAAGCTATCGGGTTCTGATTACTGGTATTACTGTTCCAGTTGGTCCCAATGATGAAATTTTATGCAAGCAGAGGTTTTGAGGGATTATCTACATCTTGAGGTGCAGAAAAGTGGGAATATGTTACAGTCCACAGAAATTTATTTTTTGTCTAAGTCTATGCTCACACAGGACATCAGTAACCTGATCTTGAGCACAGCTTTTTCTTGATGTTATGTGACAATAAGACTGGATAAAAATCCTCAAGAGGGCCCTACAGCAGAACCCTGATACCCTAAAGCATGGGATTTGATCGTCCCTATCTTAGTGCAAAACTTCAAATATTGTTTGACTTTAGAAGTCTTTTAAATCCAGCTACTGTGCTTAACTGGAACAAGACAGTGAATTTCAACAACTGACGTACACTGTTGTCTAGGGGGATTTACCCATCTTTCATTGCAAATTTTCTAGGTAATGTCTTGATTCAAGATCCTTTATTTGAAACTTCTGGATAAAATAAATTAAGTATGCCCAGATTCTGCCCCGATATAATGGAATGTAATGGATTTATATTGCATAATATATTTCCAAATCATTCTTTTCTGGACAGGGGAATCTGGAATGTACTCCTTTCTTTCTGTTTATTCAAATCCTGCTCAGACATTGAACCTCATTTTAAATACCGCTGTGAAGCTTTCTCTCCACAGAGTGGCTCTTACTGATCTTTTTCCTTTAATGTCTTCTAGTGAGGATGCTCTGCACCACAACAATTGAACAATTATTATATGATATTTTTATGTGCTGTCATCTCTTACTTTATACACTGCATATGTTTTAGTTTCATGTGTCAGCATCGATTGGGAGCTTCTGAATGGCAAGAGCCTTGTTTTCTCAACATGTATTTTCTATAATTCTGTATTTATAGAAGGTACTCACAAATTCATGTTTATTTGTTGATCTTCAGTGACTTTGGTTTTGAGGAGGAGAAGAATGGAAAGAATTTTAAGGACAAGAAGTTGGCCTACAGAACAAAGAGTACATTTAATGAAATCTGGATTATTTACATACAAATTTACTTTATGAATTCTCCATGGCATTTGAAAAACTTATCCTGGTTCTCTCTCCCTTGCTTTTTTCTAAGTCCCCTTCCTCTGTTGTTATTTGGTATGTGCTTTGGGAATGCAAATTATTTCTTTAACATTAGACCAAAGCAAAAAATAATTAGAAAGGGAGATCAAAGATGCATCCTCTAATACATCTCAAGGCCATATATGAATGATTTCTGAATGATCTGCTATTTTACAAAATCGTGTCACACAGATAATCAAAAGTTATACTACCACATTTAATCTTGCATTAACCCCTGCATTTTGAGGATGATAGTGTAAATTTGTCCAAAATAGTATTGATCTCCTTTAACACTGCATGTGGACTCTTTGGCTTGTCAAACTATGACTTAGTCTGAAAGCTAAGAGCATGGGGATACTTTAAAAAACATAAACAAATAAAATGTAAAAAGCAATAAAAAGCAAAGCACTGACTAGAATCGCCACTCTCATGATGCCTTCTGAAGCTCTGTGGATTGGCAAAAGATGGAAGTATTCATCATAATAGCAGGAAGGAAGGACTATTCTGCGTAATTGTCTGTCTGGCTTGGCATTCTTACTTTGGTGATAAAATGTTTGCTGAAATTATGAAGCCTAATGAAAATAAACACAGTTATTTTGGCTCAAAGGAAAATAAAATAGAGTGGCACATCTATTCTAATCTTCATATATGTGAAACATTATACTAAATAGGAGTAGAAGGACCCTATTCTCAGGCTTTTAATATGTAATATATGGGAATGAATAGACAAATAAAATCAAACAATCAAGGCAAAAAGAACAATATTTGGAGGTAGACCATACCGTGGAAATCAGTTAATCCAACCCCTTTATTTTGCAGATGAAGAAACCACCCTTGGGAGATCAAGTGACTTGCCCAAGATAACACCCTCTGGTCAACTTGGCATATATGGCAAAAACTAAAATGGCTAATTCCTAACTTACCATTCCTTGCACCACATCATCATAGAAAGAAGGAACACTGATAGATGTAGTTAACATGGTAGGATGTATTTTCAAAGAAAAGTGTGTGTGCATTTTTTCAGAAAAGCTTTGTAAGTTACAGACCTGTACTGAATAGGCTAGTTTAATATACAGAATTATCTAGGGAAAAGAAACTGATTAGGTGATATCTACCATGTCTTTGTGCTCCAGAAAGGATGTGAAGCCTCAGAAGATGAACTAGTTCTCAAACCTGAAAGTATTGACACTGGGACGAGCTATGTGTAGAAAACTTCCACCATCCTGGAATTCCAGAAATGAATTCTGTCTTGCTTTCTGTCCCAGTGATTTG
Organism: Felis catus; assembly: GCF_018350175.1. Classification (NCBI taxonomy): domain Eukaryota; kingdom Metazoa; phylum Chordata; class Mammalia; order Carnivora; family Felidae; genus Felis; species Felis catus. The sequence goes on along the minus strand of NC_058379.1, from coordinate 60,288,297 downwards.
GGAAAGTTGAGTTAATATTAGTTTCATTTCATAATTCATTAGTTTGATTGAGTGTCACTAAACTGAACATCTGGAGACAAATGAAAGTTACATAAATAACAATCACATTTTTACAAGATGGGAAAATAAAAATCTATTTTGGAAAATACAGTAATAATAAGTTGCTCTAGAAACTGGGTAAATGAAAGAAAACCATCTATGCTCTCCTTTGTCATGAATCTAAGCAAAATGGCTTCATTAGAAATATTTACAAGATTCTAACTGGCTATGTATTTTACCTGGTAACTTTATAAGTGTGTGAATATCTTCCTGAAATACATAAGCACATATTGTGCATATAATTATATATATACATATGTATGTAAATACACATACATCTATATTCCTTAAAATATTTCTATGAGGTGAACATATGTTAGTGAAATTCCTTCTGCACTCTCATTTTTGTGTCAGAATCCTAAATTAGAAGGGGATTATAAAAATCCACTGCCTGCTCCATCACTATATCTCCACAGTTATCAACCAGAACCTAGAACTTTGTTTGCATTCAACAGGGAGATGAGATCATATCATTTCTTTTTTAAAACCATAAAATGGCTTCCAATTACACTTCAACTCAAATCCCTACTCAAATCATCACAAGATTTGGGGCGCCTGGGTGGCTCAGTCGGTTGAGTGCCTGACTCTTAGTTTCAGCTCAGGTCATGATCCCAGGGTCATGGGATTGAGCCCTGTGTCAGGTTCCATGCTGAGTGTTGAGCCTACTTAAGATATTCTCTCTCTCTCTCTCTCTCTCTCTCTCTCTCTCTCTCTGACCCTCCTCTGGCTCATGCACTCTCTCTCTCTCTCTCTCAAAAAAATCATCACAAGACCTTAATCCAAATGGCCTTGTCCACCTTATTTCAAACCATTATTTCCTCTCCCCCCACCTTTAGTCCATTAGACTTCTTAATTTTTTTTTATGTGCAGTGCAGATTTTGTTTATTCAACCTCAGGCTTTTCACACCTGCTGCTCTCTTCCTGGAATCTCAGAGTCTCAGCATTTATGTCTGCCTCCTTCATGCCACTTACTCAGAGAGGCCGTTTCTGACCACCTAATTTAAAAGAACTCCATTTATTCCAGCCACTCTCCTATACGATCATCCTGGGTTCCTATCTTTACAAGACTTATTTTTTTCTTTAAACAATTTAAAATTTTACTTCACATGATTTTTTTTTTACTTTTGTGTCCATATTCCCCATCAGAATCTAAACTCCCTGAAACTTGGGCTATTATTTGTCCTATTCACTGCCATACCTCTAGTATGTGGAAGAGTGCCTGACTTAGTGTAGGTGCCAAATAAAGATGGCAAAAATGGATTGATTCATTGCAATAGGGACTAAGAAGAGGAGAGAGAGAGAAAATATCCATATTCCAGAGTAACTAGAACATTATAGTTAATCTGAGTTTTTCTCTCTAGTTGGCAAGAGATGGTGAGTGTTAAACTGTTTTCTCTACCAGTGGAAGAGAATAATGAGATTTAGGGAAATTAGGATAGATAATGCAACTGCTTTCCTTAATGACTTTCTTAACTTTTATAGGAGCTAAGGAGAACCCATTACTGGACTCTGGAAGGTAGACCCCTATTCCTTATTTAAAGCTTCTGTCCACATGCTTCTGCTTAAATTAGTATGAGATGAAGTCAAGAAATCCAAGATTTTAACAATATTCCCCGCTATTTCTGATGTCCAAACATTTTGGAAATCTAAGAAGGGCAATTCCTATTCCTTCTATCTTAGGAGACATGATACACAATCTATCTTCATTGACACTGTGGTACAAGGTGATGCCTTTATTCAAGTCTTCAAATATATTCATCCATTGATGGGAACCATGATGAGGATGGTGGCAGGTGCTTCAGTTGAACAATTAATATCTCTTGAATAACTCAATATTCCTGGTAATGTGTTAAGTTCTACAGGGTTTAAAAAACAAAGAAGGAAATTTCATGACATTGATTCTACTTCACGTAACTAAATGAAAAAGTGAGGAAGTAGGCTTATAGGGCAAATCAAATAGCTGCAAAGTCAAACTGAGTGCTGTACAAACCTAGTCCATCCCTCTTGGCTATTTTTAGAATCATGACTCTGAACTGGATGGAATCTGAGTTAAGATATTAGGTGGTTAAAATTTTTGCATGTATGTGAGTTGTATGTGGTGTAAGAGGGTTTAGATTCCAAATGTGAATCTATAGAAATAAAGAAGGTTGAATTTGGCCAGACCCATAAATCATTAAGTTCCAGGGCTCATTTATTATAAATGATCTTTGGCAAATCATCTGTGTCCTTTGGCATCAGTTTGCCCATCTCTAATCTAAAATAAACCTAAGTTTAATTGTGAAATGACCAAGAACACCACTCAGAATCAAATCTTTCAGAAATAGAAATATCAAATAAAATTTTGTGGTGAATAGACAATGAGATTAACATGGCCTGAAGTAAACATTAAATGTTTGACTTTAGAGGTGAGAGTGGAGTTGATTTCTGAAAAAATTCTTAGCATTTGTGTGGGTGAAAGTGAGCAAAGATATCAACTGAAGGTGTGAGGATGAGGAAGATGCTATTTATAGTGACAAAATGATCCCATATTCCCTTTCAAAACTTTATCATGCTATATATATTCACTTAACATTTATAAAGACACTTGTGTGTCTTGATGGAATATCAAGGAAGGTAACATGGAATCAAATACAGACCTCAAGGTCAGGATTTAAACCTTGTTGGCTCTTTGCTGGTTTTATGACCTTGGCTATGTTCCTTGATTTCTCTGAATCTCACTTTATGTGTGTAGGTATAAAATAGGTATTATAATACCTACCTCACAGAATTACTTAAGATTTAAGTAAAATAAACAACACCTACCAACTAGCTCAGTACTTGGCATATTTCGTAAATCTAAAATGCTTCTCCTTTACCCTAAGTTGGGAGAGATGTTGTCTTGTACGTCTTAGGTGAGTTACCAAAGTGTAGCTAATAAAGGTGTCTTCACTATATCAAATTAAGGAACACTCACGGTGTAGTAGGGCTCCTTACACACTGTTCTTTGTTACTGTTATTTACAGCTAGAATCCCATCTCCCAGAATTCAATTCTATTACACTTAATTTTAAAAGTGTTTAGTGAACACTGTTGTGGTCCAAGCTGTGTGTTTGTTTACAAATGAGCAGATAGCTTCCTCATCCTTAAAAACACAACACAACACAACACAACACAACACAACAAAACATAACAGAAACCAAACCCCTCTAGTTGGAGAAACCATTGCAAATCAACATGTAAAGCAGGCAAACAGTAAAAGAATTAGAACATGGTTAAGTTTTGAGTGGCATAGACTAAAAGAAGAGGAAGAGAAAACCATGAAGGACATGTGTTTCAAACTGGTATGTGAAGGATCTACTGCAAATGATATTCAAGATGAGCATGTTCTAATTGTGGGAAATGAGCAGTTAAGCCTTGCTCAGTGTATGGAGGAGGAGTATAGTGAGAGATCAATTGGAAAAGTACAGTTAGGGTAATATTTTGGAAAGCTTTAAAAGTCAGGCTGTTGAGTTTTGAATTGAACTTCCACATGAAATATAGGAATGAACCTCACTTTGCAGATGAAAAAAAAAGGCATTTGGGGTCAGCTAGTCTCCTGTCTCCAATGGTTGGCTCTAATGATGAATTTCTAATCACACCAGTGAAATGCACAGTGCTCAGGACTTTGCTCTCCCATGTAGGAGCCCAGAAATAGCACCTCCATCCGCATACATTTAAAATATGACTTTATTTTTTAGGTATCTTGTTTAGACACAACCTAAATTCTTTGTAAAAAAATATGGATCCCTCCGTAATAGCAACATGATATCCAGAAGAGAGAAAAACACTAATCAAGCCCATGTAATTCTATTTGATGCTCTTATCCTCAGGATAGTGAAAATCTGATGGATTAAAACAGCATAATAGACCCACAGCCTTTATAAAACTCTATGGGATGTTTCTGGGGTGAAAATCAGCAATTTTGAATTCTGGTGAGCAGCAAATATTGTTTGGGCAGACTTTTTAATATTTCTGGTCCTCAGAAACCTAATCTTTTCCCATTTGGGGGTGACAGTGACCTTAAATCAGCTATTCACAATCTGTTGGCAAGTGAAATCAAAATATATGCTTAGACAACCTTTTTTGCACATCTTCACGGAGAGAAAAAAATAATAAAAGGAGTTCTCAGCCCAGAATATAAACTATGCTGACAATTACACTTGGCCTGCCTAGACATTTCCTGTGCTAAACTCCACGAGGAGAGTAATGCAAAGCTGCCTTGCACATGGAGAAAAATCAATTTCATAAGAGATATATCTTCATGTGTCATGATCCAGTGTATGATTGTGGCCTTTGATGTCTATTTAGCTGGCAGCAAATTTACAGCCATAACTTTTAATTCCCAGCAATGAGTGCAGCAAAAATAACTTAACAGTTAAATAGGAACCTTGTGCTCATTGGGTGACTGTAATCAACTGCCAGGAATGACCTTGAAATTGGACATTCCTCTCTGCTTAAGCACCATTAGCAATATTTTTCAGAAAGCAAACCATTTAGCTGGTTGGCAAAAAAAAAAAAAAAAAAAAAAGTACCGATAAAAATCTACTCTTGGCTACTCTCTAAATTGCATTGCACTATCTGTTCACCAGCTGAGGGTGAAGAGCATTGTATATTAAAAGATTTTCATTGTGTAATAATGTGAATACCAGCAGCAGTAATTATAAAATCAATAATTCGTAATAAATATGTCCTCCTTATATAATTACTAAATGATTGCAAAACCAATATTATGCACTAGTTAGAATGGAAAAGGTTGCCATTAAAGACTTTCTATATTACACATTATTGTTCAAATCTTAAACACCTTTGGTCAAATGAAGCAAAGCTTTATCCTCATCAGAATTAAGCTAAATGCTATTTCTTTTCAAGCTACAAAAAATATTTGATTCATGGTGAAACTAATTATTAGATTAAAATACCCATCCTCAACATGACTATGTATGGTAATTCTATGGTCTCCTTTGTTTTGTGTTAGGTCATGGTGTGATTTTTACCTCAGTGAAGGTATGTGTATGTATCCACATTCGTCTGCTTCTGGAGTCCATTTCTTGTCACGTCTCATGTCTTATAAATACAGCCAAACTAATAGAGAAATTTTCATTAGCCCTTATGTATCAATTCACCACATAAGAGAGCATGTTCCTACTAGGAAAAAGTAAACCAAGTTCCCCCTTTTGTGAATACAGAGTATGTTTTTGGTCTTTGATTACATTTCTTCTGAATTCTCCATAACCCTGTATGGTTGCTGAGAAGGGGTCACTCATGCCAACATGCCAGAGCATCACTTAGATTGGAACTCAACACTTGTGGCCTCAGAAGACTTGGAAATTAGTCCCCTAATCTTGTGCATCCTCCCTATGTTTCCTCAAGAAGCATTTAAGGTGTGTATTTACTAAGCTCCTACTGTGTGCAGCCAGCCCTGTGTTGAAAAAATGAGGAAAAAAAAGAGAGAAGGAGAAGAGGGGAAGTGTGGTTCTTAGCTTCAGTTTATCTAATTGGGATCATAAGCATTTTGGAAATATTCTAGGAAAAATAATTTTTATGTCATACAGACTATGATGATAGTCTTAAGCCTTATGAAAATAAAATTACCTCCCTTATGTGACCACATGATACGAAAAGTCTGATTGGTACATACTAGGTTAATGTTAGAATCAAAATGGATCCTGTGGGTTATAGCCTTGACAACTCAAATATATATCATGGACTCCATATTTCTAGGGCTTATTTCTCTGACCACTCAACCCTAACCTGATAGCCCACCTTCCTGACCTGCTATAGTGCATACCATTCATCAGTCCTGCCTAGTATTTTGCTCTTCTTACTTTGCATATTGTATTAGAGTTCTCTGGAAAGAAATAACTAATAGGATGTATGTGTGCCTGTGTGTAGATGCAAAGAGAGAGAGAATGAGATTTATTTTAAGGAACTGGTTCACACAACTGTGGAGGCTGGGAAGTCCAAAATCTGCAGGGGAGGCATATAGGCTAAAGATACAGAAAAGAGTACATATTGCAACTCAAATCCAAAGGCAGTCTGGAGGCAAAATTTCCTCTTCCTCAAGGGATCGCAGTCTACTTTCTCTCTAAGCCTTCAACTGATTGGATGAGGCTAACCCACATTATGGACAGTAATCTGTTTCACTCAAAGACTATTGGTTTAAATATTACTCTCATATAAAAATACCTTCACAGAAATATCTAGATAATGTTTTACCTAATATCTGGGTATTGTGGCCCACCCAGGTGCACACATAAAATTAATCATAACACCTCTTAATGACCTGGCAAAGAATTTGTCCATTAGAAGAGACTTTTGACATCAATTCTTATCCAAACTCTTCATTTTATAAATGCAGAGAAGAGTTTTTGCATACCTTCTTGTGATTCCATAGCACCTGTCACTGTTTGGGGCTCACCCATTCGTTTTTGTTTTTTGTTTTTTTGTTTTTTTTTTTTTGTAATTCACAAACACATATTAAGAGCTAATTCTTAAGTGTAATTCTGATTTATAATCTAGCCTTGCATCATAATTTGTACATAAATATAAAATGTAAACTGAGTGACTATAAAGCAACATGAATACTTGTGTTGGTATTTGTGTTGGTATTTGATGGAAGCAGAGAGGTGATTATAGCAAAGGAATAGTATCATATACATCTGATTCTTCTGCTTGTCAGTTGCAAACATTTGTAGTGAATTCTAGAAGTATGTGCTACTTCACGTTATCAAAAATTGAGTGACCAAACCCACTATGTTTGGAAAGTACACTGATAGAGTGATTTTACAGCTATTTGGTATGAGATTTTTGGAATTAAAGTAAATCTTTTAAAGTTATTGGTCTAACAATTCTATTTCTAATAATTTCTATTTCCAGTAATTTAGACTACAAATATATGTATACACATGCCCAAAGATGTACCTGCGAACATGCCCATTGCAGTATTTTTGTCACAGACATAAAATAGAACCAACATATGGGTTTATCAATCAAGGACTAATAATTATAGTACAGCTCCACTCTCAGTCACCATGGAAAACCTATTAAGAAATGTAAGTAAGACTTAAACATCCTTGATGGGCAAGACCTCCAAGATAAATTTTTAAGCAAAACAAGAAGTCATAGAATAATATATGGTGTATTATCCCTATTATTAAAAAAAAGATATATGCATATGTGTTCATACATGAAAATGAGTAGGTGAAAGACTATTAGGAGACATATTTTGTGGTGGTTATCCTGAGGAAAAAGAGTGCAGCTGTGGATATGAGCCAAAGGACTATTTTGTGTTTTAATTTGTATACCTGTGTATTTTTTTCATTCACTTAAAATTAGTTATGCCTTGAAAAAGAAAAGCAAAGCTGGTGGCAACATAATTCCAGATTTCAAGTTATATTACAAAGCTGTAGTGATCAAAACAGTATGGTACTCGTATAAAGATCAATATAGTACTGGCACATAGATCAATGGAAAGAATAGAAAATCCAGAAATGAACCCATAGCTATATGGTCAATTAATTTTTGACAAAGCAGGAAAGAATACTTCATGGGGAAAAGACAATCTATTCAACAAATGGTGTTGGTAAAACTGGACAGCAACATGCAGAAAAATAAAACTGGACTGCTTTCTTACAACATACAAAAAAATAAATTCAAAATGGATGAAAGACCTACATGTGAGACAGGAAACCATAAAAATCCTAGGGAACATAGGCAGCACCTCTTTGACCTCAGCCATAGCAACTTCTTTCTAGATCTGTCTCCTGAGGCAAGAAAAACAAAGGCAAAAATAAACTATTGGGACTACATCAAAACGAAAAGTTTCTGCACAGCAAAGGAAACAATTGATAAAACTAAAAGGCAACCTATGGAATGTGAGAAGAAATTTGCGAAGGACATATCTGATAAAAAGGTTAGTATCCAAAATATACAAAGAAATTATAAAACTCAACACCCTCAAAAATGAGTAATCCAATTAAAAATGGTCAAAAAACATGAATAGATATTTTTCCAAATAAGACATACAGATAGCCAATAGGCACATGAAAAGATGCTCAACATCACTCATCATCAGGAAAATACAAATCAAAACTAGAATGACATAGCACCTCACACCTCTCATAATGGCTAAAATGAACAACACAAGAAACACCAGCAAGAAAGCAAAGATGTGGCGAAAGGGGAACCCTTTGCACTGTTGCACTGTTGGTGGGAATGCAAACTGGTGCAGCTACTCTGGAAAACAGTATGCAGTTTCCTCAAAAAATTTTAAAAAATAGAACTATAATATAATCCAGCAGTTGCACTGGTTTTTACCCAAAGAATACAAAAATACTAATTCAAAGGGATACATGCACCATGATATTTATATCAGCATTATTTACAGTAGCAAAACTATGGAAACAGCCAAAGTGTCCATCAACTGATGAATGGATAAGGAAGATGTGGTACACACACACACACACACACACACACACACACACACACACACTGGAATACTACTCAGTCATAAAAAAGAATTAAAAATCCATAAAATGCAAAAAATCTTGCCATTTGCAATGACATGGTTGGAACTAGTGTATTATGCTAAGTGAAGTAAGTCAGTCGGTGAAAGACAAATGCCATATGATTTCACTCATATGTGGAATTTAATGAACCAAACAAACAAGCAAAGAGGAAAAAAAAAGAGAGAGGCAAACCAAGAAACAGACTCTTAACTATAGAGACAAGCTGATGGTTACCAAATAGGAGGTGAGTGGGTGGTGGGATGGGTTAAATAGGTGATGGGGATTAAAGAGTGAACTTGTTGCGACGATCACTGGTATGTATGGAGGTGTTGAATCACTATATTATACACCTGAAACTAAGATTGCACTGAATGTTAACTATACTGGAATTTAAATAAAAACTTAAAAATTTATTGTTGTGTGTTACTTTAGTTTATTCACTTCCATTGTTGTATAGCATTCCACTTTACAATATACATACAGATATATTCTTGAGTGAAAGGAGAAAAAAGGAATATATATTTGTTTCTCATAGAAACAGTATGTTTCTATTTTTATAAATTTCAGAAGCAAAAAAAAAAACCCTAAACTCTATTGTTTAAGGATGTTGACATAGTGAAACTATGAAGAGAAACAAAGATATAATTATCACAACAGCCAGGAAAGTGGTTTTCTCCATGGAAGGAAGGAGGAGGTATTGATTAAAAAAAATGCAGAGCGGGGAATCTCTGATATGTTAGCAAATGTTTTATTTCTTCAGTTAAGTTGCATTTTCTAGGTACTCGTTCTGTAACTATTAGTTAGACTTACATAGATATTTAATGTACTTTTCTGTCTCACATTGACATTGTATAGTAACATGTACAAAAGTATAATTGCAGAATATAAACTGAGAGGACAAAGTAAAAATGAATGACCATTACTTACAAAATTTGATATAAATATAAATGGAAGATAAATAGGTAAGTCAGAGACTTTTTGTAAATACACCAGAAAAGAAGTTCATAGAAATGTAATACATCCAGAGCAAAGGATTTTGCCTAGCATGGAAGATGCAAGACAGCAATAATAGCAGCGTCTTTGATACATTCAGTTTTATAGAATTTAAAGCATTTTTGCATATAGGCACCATTTGTTGATAAAAAGAGTCAGAAAAAATATTTTTACATATTTGGGGGACCTGGGTGGCTCAGTCGGTTAATTGTCCAACTTTGGCTCAGGTCATGATCTCACAGTTCATGAGTGTGAGCTGCGCGTGGGTCTCTGTGCTGACAGCTCAGAGCCTGGAGCCTGCTTCGGATTCTCTGTCTCCTTCTCTGCCTCTCTGCCCTTCCTCGGCTCATGTTATCTCTCTCTTTGTCTCTCTGTCTCTGTCTCTGTCTCTGTCTCTCTCTCAAAAATAAATAAACATTAAAAAAAATAAAAAAACCACCTAGACCTTCTTATAGGATGATTCTATCAGTAGTGGATGCCCCCTTTAATGTGACAGTCTGTCTCTCCCACCACCATTCTTCTATTTGTCCATGCCCAGCAGCGGACCCCAGGATGCAAGAATGCTGCTGTATTGCCCCTTTAATGACCATATACTTCAGGGTGATTACAGTTTTCTACTAACACTAATTGTTAACAAAAACAAACCATTTTTGACTGGCTAACTGGCTAACAAATTCATAAAATATGTGAAGTGATTCTGTGCCATATTTTTTGTATTGACTGGGTACAACCCTATATTATATTCTGTTGCAGAATGGTAAAATAATAAGTATAGTTTATAAAGTTGTGGTTTTTTTGTAATATTAGGCACCCAGTTATATGCTTCATATGCGTGATCACATTTAAGTTCCACATACCTTTTGAAATTGTTGTTATTATCTCCACTTTACGGAGAAAGAAACTGAGGCAGGAGGTTTTTAAAAAGTGCCCTATATCGCACAGTTAGTAGGTAGAAAGCTGACTGCTACTTTTAGGTCTATTTGAATGCAGAACTCAAGCTCCTATCTTCTATGTTAACAATCTGCACCCAATCACCCTTGAAAATAGTTCACTTTATCATATAACACAAATGTTATGGACTGACTTATGTTCCCCACAAAAATGTATATTTTGAATTCCTAACCCTCTATGTGACTGTACTTGGAGATTTAGCATTAAATAAGGTCATATGGTTGTGCCCTAATCCAATATGACTAGTGTTCTTAGAAGAGGAAGGAACACCAGGGACATGAGCACCCAGAGAAGAGGCCGTGTGAAGACACAGCCAGGGGGTGGCCACCTGCAAGCCAAAGGGAGGCTTTAGGAAAAACCAAATCTGCTAACTCCTTTATCTTTGACTTTCAGCCCCTAGAATTTTGAGAAAATATATTTCTGTTGTTTGAGCCACCCGGCCCATGCTATTTTGTCTTGGCAGCCCTAGAGAATAAATACACACAGTGCTTTCACATTTTGTAAATACTGACTCCACTTCCACAGACATTCACTCATCTCCATCATTGTTTTTTTTTAAATAGCAAGAAAAGCTTGTGTTTTTAACTCAATGATGTTTTAATTAAAAAAAATCTATTTTATGAAAAACAATCGAAACCTTTTAAAAGTGTATACAGTGAAAGATAAGTCTTCGGCCCACCCTTGATGCCAGGAATCTTTTCCAAAATAGCCCATTACTTATTCCTGCTACGAGATGTTTTACATATACCCAAGTGGTGTGTGTGTGTGTGTGTGTGCGTGTGTGTGTGTGTGTGGTTGCTAAACTAGAAAAATATTATCCATATTCTTTCCTCTTTTGTTGTTTTGTTTAACCATATGTCAGAGATAACTCATGATCGACATATTATGTTTTAAGTATATTTTAAAGTTGTAAACAACGATTAAAAAAAATAAGGGATCATTGAAGCATATAAAGAAGTACAGCAAACACAAGCTTCACACATCCTCCCTGCCAACACCACATGTGTCTCTCTTAATAATTGTCTCTATTTCCTATGCAATGATTTGTGCTGTCATGTCTTCATTTACACATTTTAGACAGTATATATATTGGCTTACTCTTTTTTTTAATCTGTATTTATTTTGAGAGAGAGGGAGGGACACAGAAAGAGGAAGAGAAAGAATCCCAAGCAAACTCCATACTGCCAGCATAGAGCCCGACATAGGGCTCAATCCCACAAACTGTGAGATCATGACCTGAGCCAAAATGAAGAGTTGGATGCTTAACCGACTGAGCTACCCAGGTGCCCCATATATTGACTTACACTTATAGGACAGGAAGCTTTAGATCTCTTAAAACACCTCCCCAATAACCCTTATCCACTCTCCCAATATAAATTATTTTTTAATTACTATACCAAATACACAAAATAAGTAAACTAAATTTAAAAAGATAATAACAATAAATACAGTTTAATTATTATAAATGTACAAATATTGTTTGTTGACTGGCCAAGAATTTTATTATAATAACTTTTTGAAGAACTTTTGCTGTTGTTGGAGTTATGATGTAAATGTGTTTTTTCATTTTTATAATTTTTATTTGTTCATATTTTTCATAAAACTGTCATGTGTCTATCAACACCCATCTTTTTCCTCCCTCCTTCACTCTCTCTCCCTTCTTCCTCCTTTTCTGTATGTAATCATGCATCTATCTATCTATCTACCTACCTACCTATCTATCCTTCTATTACCGTTCTATACTTTGCTATACTTTCAGCCCCCCAGAATTTTTAGAAAAAGCATTTTTGTTGCTTAAGCTACATTTAGGTTGTTGTTCTGGAACTTCTGTTTGCTGTTTATTCATTTTGTAATCTTTGTTTCCTACATATCACACTTTTTTTCTTAGGTTTGCCCTCTTTTTGTTGGTCTTCATCCTCAAGCAGATTCCTAAGAGGGGGAAATGATGAAAATTTGTTGAGTTCTTACATGCTTTAAAATGTCCCTGACTGCTGAGCACTTAAAAAGCCTTAAAATAATTTTCACACAGGTCTTAGAAGGCTTTTCTCCACTATCTTCTGGTTTCCAGTGCTGTTTTTGAAAAGTCTGATTTTATTCCAGTCCCATTTCTTATGTGGTAAAATCCCCCATCCTGATTAATTATATTCAACTCTGCTGTTTTATAATTTTTCAGTGCTGTACTTCATTGCAGGAATATGTCCAAAGCTTACTTAGAAAAAAAGTTGTTCACCTTGTAAGTCTTGTATTAGAATATTTCCAGTAATTTTCCCTTTGACAGCACAGTTTAGAACAACCTTTTTTTAGAACAATGTCCTGCACAGCAGGCATAGTATGTTGTTCATTTGAGATTATCATGAATCAACAGAGTTATCATCAGCATAGATACTGTATAGAGCATTCAAATATTAATGGTGGATGCACAAATCTAGTGTCCCTTCAGTTCTCTCTTGTGTAGCTCAGACCTAGCAATGCATTGCACCACAGCCTAATGCTGTCTTGGTAAGATCTAAGTTTTGTCTCTTGTTTTCTTAGTAGATTGAAATTTCTTTTGGGAATAGAGACCCTGACTTAAATTGTCTTGGAGGGCTTCACCTGCCTAATAAAGAGAACATAGTTTTAATAGGTGTCTGCTGATTATTTTATCATGAATCCATTCATATAGTTTTTGGCTCTGATCCCTCACTTGGGTTCTCCAATAATCATCCACAAGGAGTCAAACCTGATCTTGGCAAAGTTGGAAAGAATGTTATCTTTAGCATTTCCCTATTTTCCTCTGCTCAAATATACATTCTTCCTTTTTCTGAGCCCCCTTCCCTATGCAATGGGTGCTCTTTTATGGTCACTTAAGTTCTCAGTGCCCACAAATTAAGTGTATTCACAGTGCCTGCTCCTCATGTTGTTTTATTCCATTTTTTTTCTTCTTTCTGAGGCTTGGTACAGTCATACTCAAAGTTTTCCAATGTTTCATTTTTTGGGAAATTACATCCGGTATCTACTGCTGGGTAACAAATCATATTACAATTTATTGGCTTAAAAAAATGATTATTATTTCTTAAAAGTCTATGGGAAGTTGACTGGGCCTGTTGATTTCACCAGGCTTGGCTGATCTTAAGTAAACTCTTGTATGTGTGGTTAGTTGGTAGGTTGATGGGGATTGACTGGTCTAGATGGCTTTCCTCAGACATCCGGCAATTGACTGGCTGTCAACTGGAGCAATGTTGCAACTGGGCCCCTTCTTTCATCATCCAGAATGCTACTCCGGGCTTGTCCACATCGGGCACCTGGGTTTCCAGAAGGAAAGCAGAAGTCTACACAACTTCCTAAGGCCTAGGCTTCAAAATGTCTTGCTTTTACTTCTGCATTCAGTCAGTCACAACAAGTCACAGGGCCAATCCTTACTCAAGAAGCACAAAAAAACCCCTCCATTTCTTGATGGGAAAAGCTGCAAAGCTTCATTGCAAAAGGGTATATGTAGAGGGAGAAAAATAATTACAGCTATTTTTGTAATCAATCCACAATGGTGTGCCCTCTGGTCATAATTATTCATATCCCTCCTACATTGAAAGTACCCACACTCCCTTCCCCCCCCAAGAATCTCATTTTATCATGAATGAATCCTTCCTTCCTTCCTTCCTTCCTTCCTTCCTTCCTTCCTTCCTTCCTTCCTTCATCATGCTCTTGTGATCTCCATTAGGTTCATAGGCGGTTCTTACTATTTAACTTAAATTGTTTTGAAGATTAATGAACCGAAAAAAGCAAATTTTTTATTCCTCTGTCACCCACCACATCCAACATACAATTGTGAGACAGGAATAAGAAAACAAAATAGACATTCCCATTTCAAAAAGAAAAATAGTCACTGGTGCAGAGCATTTCTGAAGTCCCACTGGATAAATGCTGTGGGATTCCAAGATCAAGAGCAGAAACATGCCAGGACTATTGCAGCCTCATTTTAGAATTGGCACAACTTTACTTTTGCCAATTCTGTGCATCAAAGTAAACTCCAAGACCAGCCTAGATTTGAAGAGTGGGAAAACAGGCTATAATTCTTGATGGCAAGAGTTGAAAAATCATATTGCCTGGCTACATGGACACAGAGAAGGGAATATTTGAAGCCATTTTTGTAAAATCTACTTCAGAGAACTTCTAGGTAGGAAAAGCTCATCTGATACATTAATTTATTAATAATGTTAATTCAGGGGCTCCTGGGTGGCTCATTTGGTTAAGCATCCAACTCTTGATTTTAGCTCCGGTCGTGATCTCAGGGTTCCTGAGATTGAGCCCCACACTGGTCTGTGTGCTGACAGTGCAGAGTCTGCTTGGGATTCTCTCTCTTCCTTGCTCTCCCTGCCCCTCCCTCCCTTGTGCTCTCTCTCTCTCTCAAAAATAAATAAACCTAAAAAATCCTTAAAAAATAACATTAATTCAACCTAACATATCTATAAGTAGTAACATATCCTGACTTCCTCATCATATTCACATTTATTTTTAATGTTTATTTATTTTCGAGAGAGAGAGAGAGAGAGAGTGAGAGAGAGAGAGCACAAGTTGGGGAAGGGCAGCGAGAGAGAGGGGGACACAGACTCCGAACCAGGCTCCGGGCTCCGAGCTGTCAGCACAGAGCCCAATGCGGGGCTTGAACCCAAAAACTGTCATCACATTCACATTTAAACTAAGAACTTAAATATCTTATCATGTTTTCCAAATAAGACTGGTTAATTCAGTCTTATTGACTACCTCATGAGCTTGTCCACCTCCATGCTGCTGTCTACATGCTTTTATTTTCTATTTAACTCTTTATCTCTTTTTTACTGTTTAGGGTAATATTTGCTTCTATAACAAATCAATGACAAAATCTCAATAAAAATTCTTACGTATCCAAAGTCCAAGGTAGGCATTTGGCAGGAGACCTTTCATGTACTTATTGAGAGATTAAGACTGTTTTCAGTTTTATAGGATTTTTCCATAGGTTCTATTTCCTACTAAGAAGAGGTAAGAAAAGTAATCCACTTTTCTTAACATATATTCAGTCCTGATGATATAATTATGCAGGGCCCTTCCTTGCAAAAGTAGGGGAAATGCCTTGATTAGGCCTCCTTTCTTGGAGACTTCTCTTGTCCAGGGTCCCGCCTTACATATCTGAGAAGGTTTTCCTTGCTCATTATCCTTCTTGACCACAGTAACACAGGGTGTTTGGGATCTTTCTTCTTCAGAGGCTGCAGTTTTTATAGCCCTCTTTCTGATAATGTAACTGAGTACTCAACTTGTTTAATGACTTGATAAACTAAACCATGTTTTAGTCCAGGCTTGAATTCTTTGGTAATAAGTTTATTGGCAATATTAGCAGGCACTAGATGTGTTTTTTTCAAGACTTTCTCATATGCCAGTAATTATGCCTACAGTTCTTCCTGTTATGGTCTGGATGTTCCTTATTATTTCAAATCTATAAAGCTCTTTTCTTTGGCTTTGATCCTTCCTCAACCTCTATTTGAAAACCAGCCAATTCTCTCCTGAACTCTTCCTTATAATACTTTGTTAAAGATCATGATTAGAAGACAACTCACTATCCTACTGAATCTTTCCAATCACCTTCCCTAAAGCCACAAGCTCAGTGGGCAAGATCTTCCTTCCAAGTTATTGCACATGGCAGTTTTACCAAATATTCTGCTGCCAGACTACTGTTTGTTTTCTTATTGCTTACTGTCTAACAATAAACTAATACCACAAATTATAGGTTTTTATTATGACAATACCTAGCTTCTATTTTCCATTTATTTATTACTTAGTTCAGTAACACTAACTACTAGTACAAACAAAACTCCAATTCTGACACCAATTCTGGTGTGTGTGTGCGTGTGTGTGTGTGTGCGTGTGTGTGTGTGTGTGTGTGTGTGTGTGAGTGTGTGTGTGTGTTTTCTACATCATCAAGCAATGAACTCAATTCTGATACTATATACCTGGAAATAGCATTAGATCCCACAGGCTAAGAGCTTAGTCCCATAAGACTGCCTTCACTTCAGATGCTAATCATAAGTCCAGGTGGTTACCTGTGTTTCTGACCAACAGGCTATAAATAGGAGGTTCCTATTATTCCCTCCTTGGTTTCAATTACTTTGCTAGCGTGGCTCACAGAACTTAACCCTTTTACTTACTGTATTATCAGTTTATTATAAAAAGGTGTAACTCAGGCAATCTAAATGGAAAGATGCATAAGGCAAGGTATGGGGAAGGAGTTCAGATCTTCCACGCTTGCGATGGGTACATCACTCTTCTAGCACCTCCACAAGTTCATCAACCCAGAAGCCCTCTGAACCCCATCCATTTGTGTTTTTATGAGGGCTTCATTACATAGGAATAGTTGATTAAGTCATTGCCATTGGTGGCTGATTCCAGCCCCACTCTCCTCCCTGCTGGAGGTCTGGGGGTAAGACTGAAGGTTCCAACCACTTTCTTACACCATACACAAAAATAAACTCAAAATGGATGAAAGACCTAAATGTAAGACAGGAAGCCATCAAAATCCTTGAGGAGAAAGCAAGCAAAAACCTCTTTGATCTTGGCTGCAGCAACTTTTTACTCAACACGTCTCCAGAGGCAAGGGAAACAAAAGCAAAAATGAACTACTGGGACCTCATAAAAATAAAAAACTTTGACACAGTGAAGGAAACAATCAGCAAAACTAAAAGGCAAGTGACAGAATGGGAGGAGATATTTGCAAATGACATATCAGGTAACGGGTTAGTATCCAAAATCTGTAAAGAACTTATCAAACTCAACACCCAAAAAACAAATAATCCAGTGATTAAATGGGCAAAAGACATGAATAGACACTTCTCCAAAGTAGACATCCAGATGGCCAACCGACACATGAAAAAATGCTCAACATCACTCATCACCAGGGAAATAAAAAATCAAAATCACAATGAGACACCACCTTACACCTGTCAGAATGGCTAACATTAACAACTCAGGCAACAACAGATGTTGGCGAGGATGCGGAGAAAGAGGATCTCTTTTGCATTGTTCGTGGGAATGCAAGCTGGAGCAGCCACTCTGGAAAGCAGTATGGAGGTTCCTCAAAAAATTAAAAATAGAACTACCCTACAACCCACCAATTGCACTACTAGGTATTTATCCAAGGGATACAGGGTGCTGTTTCAAAGGGACATATGCACCCCCATGTTTCTAGCAGCACTGTCAACAATAGCCAAAGTATGGAAAGAGTCCAAATTCCCATCGATGGATGAATGGATAAAGAAGATGTGGTATATATATACAATGGAGTATTACTCGGCAATCAAAATAATGAAGTATTGCCATTTGCAACTATGTGGATGGAACTGGAGGGTATTATGCTAAGCAAAATTAGTCATAGGAAGACAAATATCATATGACTTCACTCATCTGAGGACTTTAAGAGACAAGACAGATGAACATAAGGGAAGGGAAACAAAAATAATATAAAAACAGGGAGGGGGACAAAACATAAGAGACTGTTAAATAAGGAGAACAAACAGGGTTACTGGAGGGGTTGTGGGAGGGGGGACGGGCTAAATGGGTAAGGGGCATTAAGGAATCTACTCCTGAAATCATTGTTGCACTCTATGCTAACTAATTTGGATGTAAATTAAAAAAAAATAAAAAAATTAAAGAAGTACTTTAGAAGGTAAAAAAAAAAAAGACTGAAGGTTCAAAGCCTTTAAACACATGGCTGGCCTCACTGGCAATCAGCCCCCATTCTTAGGTGCTTTCCAAAAATTAACATAACATAATAAAATATACTTTTATCACTCTCATCACAGGAAATTCCAAGGGTTTTAGGAGCTCTGTGCCAGGAACAAGGATGTCAGCCAAATATTTTATTCAAATATTTATTATAAATTATTATATTACACCCATTATGTCAGTGGCTTAACACTGTTAAGAATTTATTCCTTGCTCAGAAAGCCAATAGTGATTGATGTAGATGTTAGGATGGCAGCCTTCTACACGGGATTCAAGGACTCAGGCTCCATTTATATGGCAAAACTAAAAAGGAGGCAGGCATATGGCAGACTTTTCAAGAATTTATCAAATACCCACATGGGAGAATCTTCCAGTCTTGGGAACTAACTCCACCCACATATGCTTCCCACCTGATCCCAAAGACAATGAAGTATTTGGATTAGGAGGTTAATACCTAACTGCACCCAACACTTCTTTTTCCTCTCCTCCAACTCCATATACTTTGGATCTTATTGATAACTCTTTCTGCAAAGTTCTGTCTGTATGTCTTTCAAGGCATGTTTGTGTGTGTGTGCAGAGAGAGAGCACAGATGAGACAATGAAAATTCCCTTATCTGCATAGAGGCAGGATACTAAGGTTTGATGTGGGTTAGCTGGCAGGAAGAAGACATCCATGATGATGTCACTGCTCAGAGGAAGAGTGAGGTTCACTGCAGACCATGTTCTGTACAGCCCAGAGGAGAGTCAAAGGCATACCCTGATCCTGTAACCCAGGAAACATTTTCCTAATTCTCATCTGCTCATGATTTTGACCTGCATATGCTTGGAATTTCTATGATGTTTACCATCTCTGCCATTAATTTGGCAACTCATATAGATTAGCTTCCTTGTTAAATGTATTTTCAAGGACACAAACTGTCTAGATGTCCCTTAAGGGCCTTTATCTAAACTAATTTATACTCTCTATACCATCTACAAATCTTTTGACATAGTAGCCATCAAGTAACTTTTTTGATTAATTGATCAATTGTTCTGAGTTCTTAGGAGACCTACAGAGACATTTTTTCTCCTCCTGTCACCAACTATGTTCCAACACCACTTCTCCATCTCTCTGACACCAACTGGATGTCCAGTAATTTAATTCAAATCTGACATAATCTACCTGGAATTAGGATCAGATCTTACAAGTTAAAAGGCTTAGTCCCACAACACTTTCCCCACCTCATTTGTCACTTGCAAGTTCACCAATACATCTGACTGACCTTGTAAATCAGGGGTTCCTGGGAATCCCTCCTCATATTTGATAATTTATGGGAAAGGGTCACAGAACTCAGGAAAGCACTTTAGTTACTGTTGCTAGTTTATTATAAAGGATACAATGAAAGAATAGCCAAAAGGAAGAGATTCATAGGGCAAGATGCAGGGGAAGATGAGTGGAGCGTCCATACCCTTTCTGGGTGTGCCACCCTCTCAGCACCTCTCTTTTCCTGGGCACTTGGGGACTGGGGCTAAAAGTTTCAGGATTCTAAGTAAGACTTGGTCTTTCTGGCAACCAGCCTCCATTCTGAATCTATCTAGGGGCCCACTAAAAGTTGCCTCATTAGAAAAAAAGATTCTCTTATCACTGCTATCACTCAGAAAATTCCCAGGGATGTGTGAGGAACCAGGGGCAAAGACCAAACATTAATTTATTATTATATCTCACCCACCTGCTTCGCTTAATAAGTTTAAGACAAGACATGTGCTTGGTAGTGAGGAATTTGCTTTTCTGTGATGAGGAAAGTGAATATGATTATACACAAGCTATAAAGAAGACAGTATTTTTCTAATGGACAAAGTGCACTCAGTAAATTAAAAGGACTGCCATTGTGCTTTCATAATTCTTTTTTAGTCCTCAAAGTGAATAAAACAAGAATACAGTAAGTAAATAAACAAGTAAATAAAATCAACAATAAAATCTTTATCACTTCTCTCTGTCTGGAAATATTATACATGATATATCTCTCATAATGTTATTTTTTTCTATCTCTAGTTTATAATGTCATTCTCCCCTTTGGTAAAATGATCTATGTAGGAGTGTAACAAACGTTTTTTTTTAATGAAAGGGGTTTTTTTTCTTGAAGAAACTAATCAATAAGTAAATGAATAAATATAGTATGAAGGTTAGCTGTCAATGGACGAAATGAACTGAAATGCTACTGCACACTTCATAAGTGTATGAAACCTCATGATTTCATCCTCTACTTATTTGGAATTACTGTCATTCATTCTTGCTGGACCAAAGTTAGCTTTTATTTGGCTATTTTAAAAAAGTGAAATTGACAATGTTAAAATGCAAAAATACTTAGCTCTTTTCATAGTGAAGGTCAGTAGGATTACCACTTTAGCTGCATAAATAAAATGAATGGATTCATTAAAAATGGTTCCTCTAAATAAATAAGTATGGCTTTGCTTTTTTAAAATATAAAAACCAGTGTCAAATATTCTTCCCAGCTTTAGAACAAAATCATTCTCTATTCTAAAAAAAAAAGTTCTATAAATAAATCTTTCATTAAGTTTTTATTTCTTTCACCTATTTAATAGAGCATTTTACAAGGTTTTACTGGACTACACCACTATCTATGAAAATTAATCATTTTTATATTAAATTTGCAGATTGTCACTTATTTACTGGCCTGGGGCAAGACATGCTTTACTTTTCTTATCCAAGTATTAAAGAACTCCCATAAAGTAAATGAGTTTCTAATATTAGACATTCTAGAGAAGTGAAAGTATAAACCATTCTGTGAGCTGGAACTTAAATGGTTTGTATATGTTAGAATGTATTGAAATATACTCAAATAGAAATCAGGATACTTGGCTTATAAGACCACTTTTTTGAAGAAGAATACAGGAGCTATGGAAGATGAACTATGTGGGTTCCTTGGGTGGAGAAGAAAATAAAGGCAACACGTCTTGCATGTTCTCCCGTTTTTATTGAGCTTTCTTTTGTCACTACCAACCCTATTTCATGTGTGTGTGTGTGCGTGTGTGTGTATGAGTATGTGTCTCTCCCTACTACAACCTTTGTTATGAGTGCTTAATGTGTCTCTATTCCAGGAAGCGGTAACTGGGGACTCATGCAAACTGATGAACCTTCCCATACTAAGACAAAACATGTCAAACATTTTTTTCTTAATAGATTTCATTTTTTATAATTAAGATTTACAGAAAAAATGATAATACAACATTCCATAAAGCTTTTACCAGGTTTCCCCTATCTTTAACATATTACATTATTAGAATGTGTATGTTGTAAGGAATTGATACTGGTATGTTATTATTAACTACAGTCCATTTGTTATTCATATAGCCTTAGTTTTTACCTACTGTCCTTTTGTTCTGTTCTCTGATCCTATTTAAGATACCTTAATACATTCAGTAATCATTCATCTTTAGATTTCTGTTGGTTGTGAACAGAAACCAACAGAACCAATAGGTTGGTTCTGTTGGTTCTTAGACTATCCTTGGTTTTGACGAACTTCAAGAGAACTGATCAGATATTTTGTAGAGTGTCCTCAATTTGGATTTGTTTGACAATTCTCTCACAATTAGACTGGAATTATGGGTTTTGGGGAGGAGAACTACAGAGGTAAAGTGACATTCTCATGCCATCATATCAAGAATATAAACTATCAACATGACTTATCGTGTTGATGTTGACTTTGATAGCCTAGCTGAAGTAGTGCTTGTCAGTTTTCTCCAGTGTGAAATTACTCCTTTTTTTGTCCTTTTTTACACAGGAAGGAAGTCACTATGCATGGCCCACACTTAAGGAATGGGTAATTATGCTCCTCCTTTTTCAGGGGAAAGTGTCTACACAAATTATTTGGAATTCTTCTGTGTGGAAGATTTCCTTTCCTCTCCATTTGTTTTTATTTTATTCAATTATTTATTTATATCAGTATGAATTCATGGGTGTTTGTTTTATATTTTGGGCTATAACCTCACACTATTTATTTTGTTGCTCAAATTGTTCCAGATTTAGCTACTGGGAGCTCTTTCAATGACTCTTATATCCCTTGGACATACCTCCATCATTTTTTTTAGCACTTCCTTTCTTTCTAACACTGTTAAGATGCTCTGGGCTCATCTTGTAAATTTCCTGACCTCATCCTAGTGCCAGCCATTTCCCCAATGAGCCCTGGTTCTTTTTATTGGCAGATGAGTTTACAAACTACAATGTGAGCAATAGGTATGCTTACTTCTATTGTGGTGTTGTTGTTTTTAGGCTCCCTCAGAACAAGAAACATGTATATATATACTAGCTGATATAAATACACATATCTAGGGGTGCCTGGGTGGCTCAGGTGGTTAAGCATCTGACTTTGGCTCAGGTCATGATCTCACAGTTTGTGGGTTCAAGCCCTGTATCAGGCTCTGTGCAGACAGCTCAGAGCCTGGAGCCTGCTTCAGTTTCTGTGTCTCCCTCTCTCTCTGCCCCTCCCATGCTCATTCTCTGTCTCTGTCTCTGTCTCTCAAAAATAAATAAACACTAAAAAATTAAAAAAATAAATACACATATTTATAAATATTTCTATATGCAATTATCTGTATCAATATTCAACTCAACATGAGTTCACAATGATATTTCCAATTTTAATCCATTACCATATTATCATTCTAGCCTTTTCCTAATACCTGTGTATAAACCTCCACTCCAACAGTGAGACACCTATCTTCCACCACTCTCCATCCACTTATTTAAGTGTTCAAATCTATATTGAATACTTGCTATTAACAGTATAGAGGTATCAAAACTGTTAACCTTTATTCCAATGAGAAACAACTTTACCAGCCAGCACAGTTCTTATATTATTTATTTTGCCTTTAGCTTTATACACTCCTTTCATTTCTAAAGTGACTTAAGGCAGCACATTGTCCCCCATATCCCTTTCAGCGCAGTCATCTCATACATTTGTAATACAGTTATATGTTTTGTCACATTCTGCACTCCATCCTGTGATTCCTCTGACCTCATAAATGAATTTTTAAATATACAAACATTAGCATCCACTCTTATGTTTTAAAGTTCAATGGATTTTGCCAAATGCATAGTGGCATGTATTCACATTGCCTAGAACAGTTTTGCCACTCTGAACAAAGTCCCATGACATTCAAATTCTTTCCTCTGAATCTCTGAAATAATCAATCTGTTTATAGTCTTTATAGATTTACCTTTTGCAGAATGTCATAATTGGACTCATACAATTCACAGTCTTTTCAGTTTGGCTTCTTTCACTTGGAAATTTAGGATCCATCCATTTCTTTTCATGCCTTGCTAGCTCATTTCTTTTTAACACTAAATATGATATTCTACTGCACCAGTATACCACAGTTTGTTTATCCATTCACCTAGAGAATGTCTGGTTGCTCCCAGTTTTTATGATTATGAATAAAGCTGCTCTATACATTTGTGTGGATGCTTTTATGTGGACATAAGTTTAGAAATCAATTGGGTAAATACCAAGGAGTGTAATTGCTGGTTCACATGGAAACACTTAAAAGAGTTAAAACCTACAAAAATGTGCTACCCTCCCCTAGGAATGCAGTCCTCAGGAATTTTTTCTTTCATGCTAGTCCATACTCAGCCCTACCAACTTATAAAAATGACCATTGAATTGTTCCCACTAGTTTATGGCCCAGGGTTTCTTGCCTGTTACTCTCAGTATTTTATCTCTCTTTTTAGATTTTTGGCCTGCTGGATACCTCAGTTCTTTGAGGAGTTCAACAGAAGTAGTTAATTTTCAGCTTGTTCAATTTTTGTTGTTTTTGTTGTTTTTTCAAGAACTGGTATGATGATTTCCAAGTTGTTTACATGGAGGAGTGAAAATCAAAGTCAACATGACAATTTTATGGGGAGAGGGGAATTTATCTG
The DNA here is from genome assembly GCF_018350175.1 of Felis catus. Classification (NCBI taxonomy): domain Eukaryota; kingdom Metazoa; phylum Chordata; class Mammalia; order Carnivora; family Felidae; genus Felis; species Felis catus. The sequence continues at coordinate 60,264,088 of NC_058379.1, read as the reverse complement.
TTTTCTTAAGCAAATATTCTTACTTCATTGGCTATGTCTTATCATAACTTTGAAAGGATCCATATAGTATCTTTAACTAACTTTTGGCCTATGATTTTAGTTAAGGGAACACAGTTGTATTCTCAGTTTTCCTTATGGTATACTTACATCCAGGAAATTATATGAAATTTATAATTTTATTATTCTAGAGATTTTTCTAATCCTCATATAAGAATATATTAATATATTATGAATAAAAGAAATTCATTTAAATATAAAAACAAATACATTTCAAACTCTTAAATTACTAAAGCTTTTTACCCATTGTAACTGAATTTTTTCTGAATCATTTTTACAAGCTATATTTTCTGGTAATGATCCCTATTTTTTTACATTGTCTAGTTATTTCTTTTCCCTATAAAAGTATACATTATATATTTCATTGCCATGCTTAGACTAATTCAGGCAATAAAATGTATCTCTGGAAAGTCTTCTTGAATTATCTTTTTTTTTAGTACTATTCCATTTCTTTGGCTTTCTTCTTTAAGGGCTCATTGATATAATTAAACTTTATATTTACTTTTTTTCTGATCTAAAGAGCATATATCTAGAACTGCAAAAACCGTATGAAATTTCTTTAAGTATTATTTACTATGTATCTCAAATAAAAAAGGGATTTCCTTCTAACCATACCACTCAAAACTAGCTACCTACTATTTCATAGAATAGCAATAATGGAGGATTCTGGGATGATAGTGGGAAAAATGGCATTTTCTTAAATCTTCCTGAATCCCCTATTAAAAAACAAACAAACAAACAAAATAGGGACACAAGGATATTATAACCCCTGGAATCTACAAAAAATATTAGTAAAGGGAAAGCAGTCCCATCAGCCCCCTCAGATTGTGCAAGAACAGTATTATATTAGCTTCATGCCAAGAATAAGTTTCAAATCATGCCCTTCGATATGACTTTTCTTTTTTCTTATAGTGATTGTTTCAGGTGGACTCAAGAGTACAAACTGCTTGTTCCTTTAATTGGTTCTTGAATACAGAGAAAACAGAAGCATATAGGGATCTCATAATTAAGCAGCCACCATCTATATTTCTTAAATATTTAGTGTTTGGTTGAGGTGACATTTTAAAAATCAATAATTATTAATTGCAAAAAAGAGATGAAACTTAGTAGAGCATATATTCTGCAGTGAGGTCTTCATAAACACTAACAGCATAGCTGTAAAATTTACCATGCATGCATTCTCCTCTCTCAGAGTAGAAAATATATTTGATACAATTTTTGAACAACAAAAGCTTTTTATTTATTTCCACTTAATATTGGGGGTGAGAAAAACAACTTAACAAATACAAATTTTTAAAGTCAGAAACTCTCTTTTTTTTCTCCCTGTAAAAAGTCTCCTATTCTCTCACTGCTAACCCAGACTCTCACTGCCCTTTGGATACCAATTCAAATTTTAGCTTACTTGAAGTCTTTCTTGGTCATATTGGCCTGTGAGCAACTATTTTTTTAAGGTTGGTTCAGTACCACCTAATTTCCTTCATGAGTCCATACGTCATCAAATTAATCTTAGAAATTCTCTATGTGCATGTCCGTCTCCCCAGTGAGAACATGAGCCCTTGGAGACCAACATCACTTAGTGACTGCTAGCTGGCTTAAGCACATATCTCAAAATTCAAGGCCCCAAACTCCTGGACTATCAGCCTCTGCATCTTTCTTCCTGATATATGCCCTTTGTTCTAACCACTTTTGTCTACTCACTAACACCTACTTATAACTTATAGGTGGATATCTGTCTTCAAAGCTTTGTCCCAATTTTCTTTTCACACAGAAAAATCTCATCCTCTTTCTGCTAAGTCTGATCCACAAGCTCATCTCATATCTCTTCTATTCCAGGAGACTGTCCCATTTTATTCCACAGGATTTACTACTATAGCATTTGTTGTCTGTATAGAAATCAATCATATTTTGTTTTATGTCATCTATTGTGCTTTTTTATGTTGTCATTTGAATCTTCATTAATTTTTTCTCCAATCAAATGAATAAAAATGAATAAAAAGCTTTCTGAATGCAAGGAGTATTTCTTTGACTTGCTATATTCCTCAAATGGTTAATACTGAAGAATATACAGTATGTAATTCATAACTGATTAATTTAATTTATTAGCATCAAACATTTCATTCAATAATAGTTGGATAATCAGTTCATCTGAAGACACCCAATGACACTGTACAGAGAGTTCAATGTTTAGGAAACAGAAAGGGGTGGTAATGAGTTAGGAACCATCTAAAAGGGATAAAAGAGATATGCAGAAGAAAGGAGGTAATAAAGTATTCATCTTAATTGAGGAAAGTGTCTTGATTTTGAAGAGAAATTGAACATTATAGGTAAAAAGTACATGAAATATAAACCCTAGATGATAAATAATAGAGGAAAAATTGAATTAGCCAAAAAGAAATTAGGAATTGACAACACTGAGAATTTTGGTTTAGAATCAATCCTCGGATTATCTTGTCTTTCTCCAAAACATTTACTTACCATTTATTATGGGCAAAGCCCCATTCTAGGAACTGTGGAGCTTCAAAAATATATAAATCATGGCTTTTGTCTTACAAGGGCTTACAATTTCCCAGTGAGGAGCCAAAACTACCTCTGTCACTAACTTTCTGTCAAATCTTGGATTAGACACTTTGCCTCTCAGGTTTCCATGTTCTTTTTCAATAAAATGATGGGGCTGGACTAGATAAGCTTTTTCTCTAACACTTCACACTTGGATGAAACAAATGGCCCAGTCATTTTCCTTCTTAAGATACTTCTGCCCCACCACGCCCCCAAACATTTGTTTGCTGTCATAGACAAAGCTTTTAATACTAAACTGAGTTTGCTAACAGGATGGGATTTTGACATTCACCACACCTACTGCCAAGGAAGAAGGAAGCCTCTGGGAAGGCTAATTGTGGGACCTGTCATTCTGAGGGCTTGGGCAAATGAAAAATTAGCTGATGCCCAGTGGGAGGTGTGGAAGCCTGTGGATGAAACATTCAGAAGATGCAAGTGTTTTGGAAGCTGCCAAGAACAACCTGGTAGTTATCTCAGTAGCAGGAGCAATGCTTGGGAGGGAAAGCTGTGGTAGAAAGAAAAGTCGACCTGTTGGAGCCTAGATCTGTACACACCTGCAGTGTGTGCACAGAGAGGAAAAGTGTTGTTAGGGAGGCAAGATGCAGCTGTGAGATTTCACATTGATGGCTCTAGCTTCTCCCTAAACACTAGAAACAGGATTTCTCTCACACCAATGCAAATTATTGTTTTGGTTCCCACTTCCACAGGTTCTGCTAGTCATTTTTCAGTTCTGGCTCACACAATGACTTCTCTTCCCCAAATTTTACCAGTCAGACTCAGGTGTGTAGAAATATCTGGATGAAAAATTATTTTGTGCAGCTCCGGTTTCTTTTCCTTTCTCCCTCCCTTCCTTCCTTCCTTCCTTCCTTCCTTCCTTCCTTCCTTCCTTCCTTCCTTCTTTCCTCTTTTTCTTTCTTTCTTTCTTTCTTTCTTTCTTTCTTTCTTTCTTTCTTTCTTTCTTTCTTTCTTTCTTTCTTTCTTTCTTCTTTCCTTTCTTTCTCTCTGCTCCAGTTCCCTCATCCCTTCCTCTCTCTCTCTAGACAAAGCAAAAGTGATCCTCATTCTTTTCAACCTATCACAAATTTTATAAATCTTTAGAAATGCAGCCCAAGTCCCATCTATCTTGTTTGTATTTTCTTTGCTTTCTTGATGCAAAGCACATCAGATATAATTTTTGAAAGGTTAAAAAAAAACTACTTTCCATTTGACTGTAGTTTTCATTTATTTCCTCTTTGTGGTTATTAGTTAATACTTAAAATCTTAGGTTATTCTTGAGTTTTAATCTGACTTCCCATTTAGTCAGTAAGTTTCTTGAGGGTATGCAGCAGGTATCTTTTTTTTTGTCTGTATCTTCCATAGCACCTTGTATTGTCTGGGGGCACATATTAGATATTTAAACACTTTTCAAGAAATTGTTGGTTTGATTTACTCAGTTAAAAAATTAAGGGCCTACTACTCTAGGGACTTTTATGTTTGATTGACTGCCACAAAATGGACTGGGTAAATTTTAATGATGTTAAGTCATTGATAAAGGTTTACAAGGGTCTGGGTTAACCTTTCTCATTCCTTTAAAAGGGCAGATTACCTCACAGGCCACAGTGCAAATGTCAATGACTCACAGCAGGGAATTGGGTCCAGCTGGTACATGGCTTAATCATTAGCTCTGGAGAGTGCTAATGAAATATTGATCCCAATATAACACTCTTTGGGAGAGTAAGTTAATATCTGCCCCCTAATACATGTAGATATATTAAGATTATTGGGTTGTGAAATCTGCAGAGATGGAAGTTCATGGCTCTCTTCAGCCTCATAAAAACTACTGATTCAATGTTGTTTGATGGGATTCACCACTAAAGCACAGTTTGCTGTGGGTGATGCATTCAACTACACAAATAAGTTAAAAAAAAAAAAGATTTGGGATGGTCTATATGATACCAGTACTTCCGGATCAAATAGTTATCTGATTCAGACTCTCTGTAAGTTAGAGGGCTTACAAATTCAGCGAACTAAATGGTATTTTAAGAGATCATGTAGTCTGATCTGCAGATAGAAAGCCAGTAATTGTTCTTAGGCAAAGGATCAAAGATGAGAGAAGAGAAAACATTCTAATAACTTTCTATTTTATAATTGTAGTCCCTTCCTGAGAACTGGCTTTTTTTCTGTCCTAGGAAAAGCATGTCCTGAATAACAACCTTCACCCTCTTTTGGCTTGTCTTAGCTTGAGCCTATTTCTTTAATTTGATTCTAATATATTCCCACCCAATACAAATATTGGAATAAGGAATAAAGCAAAGTAAATGAAGAGTAGACTGAGTTGAGATGGTATGGTCAATGGTGCAGATTCATTCATCACTGAATGAAAGACTTTCAAACCATGCTATTGATGGTGATGTAGTCAGTTAAGATACTACCTGACAGCTCCAGAGACTCCAGACACATGGGCACAGTTGGTGAGATTTTGGAGGACTAGAATCAAAATGGCAGGAATACGGACTCTGTTGATTACTCTTGGATGCCTTCAGTGATGTAGAAAGAAAGAAATGAGCTCTAAACTGGAATTTTCACTAAAAGCAAATGTAGAGAATCTAGGTTGCTTGACTGTATTTGTCAAATGCCAGAAGGAATATATCTGACTAAGTATTATATTGTTTGATTTCTTCTCTTTCTCCAGATAACTATGATAGGCTTTTCAAGAAATGGCAGAAAACTAGCAAAAAAGCATGGGGATATTTGAGAGGAGGAAGAAATATTAGGAAATCAAATCCACCGTCTCTTTCCTGGGTAGTTCCTGCTGTATCCTCCTTCCCCCATCTCCACTTGCCATTGAAAAGTATATCCCTTGACTAAACTTGGAATGTAAGAAGGGAGAAAATTCCCAAGAAGATAATTATAACTCCATCCCAGGTTTTCATTCCCTCAATCAAGTCCTGAATCTAATGCAAATAAGCATACAAAAATGAAATTGAGCAGAACCCTAGCAACAACTGCAAATCAATTGAAACAAAGTGGTATGGCACTAAATAACAGACCATTGACATGGCCTAGTAATCAGGGTTCAAGAATTATTCCAGCCAGCAGAGAATTCTAGAGTTCATTTTCAACAAATATAGTCTCCAAAATATAAAACTGACATGCAGCCTAATAAATTTAATGGAAGGTATATTACCAGAAAATTGTTAAGACTGGAAAACAGAGCCACCAAAATAAATAGGGCAGGGAGTCTCAACCTCTCATACAGGACAGTTTGATTTAAACACTAAGGATTCTAGTAAAGTTAAGACATGGACTGCTAAGTAAATGCCATTCTCCACCAGGGAATTCTTGCCAATCTCTTGTTCAAGAACAATCATCTGAGCAGTAAAAACCTTAAGAGCTGAACAAGGATTTAATTCCATGATAACTAAATGAAGCAATCTAATGGTGTTTTTGAGCATACATGGTTCTGTCATTTACCTTTCTATGAGTGTACAACAGAGTACAAGGTATCAAGATGTGTTGCTTTCCTGGGGGTTTCTTTCTCTTTGCCTATTTTACTAAGTAGGTGGCCTATGAGTGCACGTACACATGTGTGTATTAATCCTTCTTTATTCTTGTTTTTCTGGTATTGGAAGAGATAACATTTATTAATTAATGCTCTTAATTCCAGGATTGGGTGAAGTTACAACTGTCCAAATCCTCCTCCCATGGTAAATTGTATCCCAGCAATACACTTGGAATGCAAAAGGTGATAAATGAATGGTTTGGCTAAATGACATCCAGAGAAACCTCAGTATGCATTATTACAGAAGAGTATGTGACTCTGCAAACTTTTCATCGAAGTATGATAACAACAGAGATGAGTGTACAAGAGGGTGGGCCCATAGTTAGAAACACTCTGCCACAAATATCCTGGAATATTATATTTTATATGAAAAATTTAGGTAAATTTTTGATACAATTCCATTACTGACCCTTGGATTAAGTTGATTCTAAGAAGATAAACTGTTTATCTGGGGTGTGTTTACCCCTCGCATACTGTTGGATGCCCTAGTCTGAGAAACATGACTACAGTGGTTAAGTGGAGAGACTCTTGGTTCAAACAGCCTATTTGAGAAGGTTCCACCTAGGAAATGAACAGTCTTGGGCAAGTACATGCAAAGCACATAAATCAGTGCTTAGCATATAACTAACACTTGATCAGTAAATATTATCAATGTCATTCACAGTTATTGGCTCCTTTGGGGTATGGTCTCCAATATGTAAGCATCTGTTTCCATCAAAGACCATTTTCAGATGATACACATTTGAACACAAATAACCTCAAGGTTGCTCTAGGCACTTCCCAAAATGTTTGATTCACTGACTATATTCATTGCAATCTGACACCCATCGTGTCTTTTATATGAATATTGATCCTTTGGGGTTATATTTTTAAATAGTTGGTATATTAAAGCCATACAGTAAGACCATGTACCTATTAGTAGGGAATAAGCTTTCCTCTGAAGAAAATGGATATTCCCAGTGTAAATCATCTGAAAAAGCAGTAACTGAAAAAAATGGAGAAAATGGAACTTTGATAGATAAGGGGGGAAACTTTAGTATCTCAGTTTTAGGGTCTTTAGTTTTGGATTTGAAGGACTAAAATAGGCTTGAAGACATTCTTCGGTGATAGGGCCAGGTAACTGTCTTGCATGGACACTGGGCATGAATAGGCACAATGGCCTTCCATAAGATTCCCCTGAGTTGATTTGCATATTACTTCTAGATCTACCTCTCCTCAATAAATTGTAAGTTAATTTTCCACCATGCTTAGATGTGAAGGATTAAGAGGTCCATGATTGGATTGCATGGAAAGCTATGACACTGAGTCTATTAAAGTAGGGGCAAAGGTAAGCAGCAGAGGATACTTACAGGAAAGGAAAACTCTTCATGAAGCAACATTCCTTTGGTGGTTTTTGTTGGTTTGATGATACTAATAGCAAGCATGTTTTCTTATAAACTTACCTAATAAACCTCTTACCTTACATAGAGTTATTTGGTCAATCCTAAGGCTATCTTGCTGGAATATGTGTTTGCAAAAGCTACTCAGCTCAATTTATGTAGGTAAAAACTTTCCTAACTCAGAAGCTCTTAAGATATGGTCCATGTGACTCAGAGTCTTAAAGTGGGAAAAACATAATTAGCACTTTTCAGCTTCAAAGAAGATTATAAACACTGGCTAATTAAACTTCCCAACACCTCCTTTGTACGGATGTAGTTATTTCCCCTTTCTGGACAGGTTAAGATATCTATTCAAAGGAGAAGAATACAGCTGCTTCTCTCCTGCAGGGCAGCAGTGAAATCTTTCTCCACTCAACAGGAATCTAGGCTCAAAGTTAAGTTTAATCAAACATTTAATCAGTATAATTTTACCGAAAAGCAATGTGCCTTACTTTGTGCTCTTTGGTCGCAGAAATAAAAAAGCATCAGTATCTCCTATCCTTAGAGAGATTAACAAGTTGAATAGACAAGACACTAAAACATTATACTGAAAATAATGCAAATAAGAATATAATCAGGTGTGAAATGCCCTTTCCAGACTGCCTTTCTGCTTTTCATTCTGTGCACTTTCATCCTAAAGATCTTTCTGGAATGCAAATCCAATTATATCACTCTTCTGCTTATAGCACTTCCATATTTTGTATGACTTGAAGGATAAATTCAAACTCTTGGGGTGATATTTACTAATCTTCAAGAGCTTGGTCAGTATCGACCTGTTTGTTTTATTTCCTTCCATGTCCACATTTGCCTAGCAAGCCCTGGTCTTAAAAACTCACTTACTGGGGCACCTGGGTGGCTCAGTGGGTTAAGCATCCAACTCTTGATTTCCATTCAGGTAATGATCTCCTGGTTTGTGAGGTGGAGCCCCAAGTAGGACTCTGTTCTGACGGGGTGGGGCTTGCTTGGGATTCTTTCTCTGCCCCGACACCCCTACTTTCGCTCTCTAAACAAATCAATAAAACATTTTTTTTAATGTTTATTTTTGAGAGAGAGAGAGAGTGCACGCGCGTGCACACACACAAGTAAGAGAGGGGCAGAGAGAGGAAGACACAGAATCTGAAGCAAGTTCCAGGGTCCAAGCTGTCAGCACACAGTCTGACCCAGGCTCAAACTCATAAACCATGAGATGATGGCCTGAGACAAAATTGGATGCTTAACCGACTGAGCCACCCAGGCGACCCTAAACATTTTTTCAAAAAGAGAAACTCACTTGCTAATATACGCATGAGGTTTTTGTTTGGGTTTGTTTGTTTGTTTGTTTGTTTGTTTTGTTGTGTTTTGTTTTTGGTGTGGTAATCCCCATGCCTGTATTATCATGCCCTCTTTGCCCAGAATGTTTTACTTCTTCCTTTCTCTCACAAATTCCTTCTCCTTTTGAAAAATTAGCTCAAAGATCATATATTCCCTGACAGCTTTCCTGATCCTGCTTTTTCCCCACCCTTGCTTCCTTTTTGTCTCCATAGCACTTTGTATATAATAAAATAAGATAAAATGGTTATTACATTTTCACATTCTGCTGTGATTATTTGTCTCTCTCTAATTAGACTATGAATAAGACCATAAAGAGCAGAGATTGGATTTTATTTATTTTCATACCCCTGGAGTTTGGCAGAGTCCCTGGCAAATTATAGTCATTACTGAATGACTGAATGGCCGTCTCGACTCATGTCCTGGCACCCTATCCATCTTACACTACACTCTGCTCTTGGTGACTGTGCTGTCATCTCTCGGCCTTTGTATATATTGTTCTTTAAGTCAGGGATACACTTCACTTCTCTGTATGTTTTCTGCCTAATACCTACTTATATTTTAGAATTAGCTTCTCAGCTCAAGTGGCATGTCACCCTAAATAATATTTTCTGATTGGATTAGGAGCATTCTGTATGTGGTTTCATAACAACATTGCACATCATATCATAAATTTTTTACTTAGTGATTTTTGGGAGCTCACAACTTAGCTCATTACTGATAATTTACATTTGGTGAAAAAAATTAATGGACTGAATGAATAACAGGATCACATGGGTTTAAATAATAAGAGAAGTTTCCACAGGATAGATGTATATTAAATTAGTATCTGAGTGATAGAAAGCATGTGGAATGCAGAGTGGGAAGAGATCATTCAATCTTGAAGGCACAATGGCAGCAAAGACCTTTATAATTTGTAGTTGCTGCAGGAGGCCATGGGAAACTAGCCTTATCTTTAGAAGGCGATCCATGCTACAGAGTTGTCCAAGAGAATAAGTACATAGTCATGGTGGGGACAGTTAGAGAGGGCCATGGGCGATATACTCTATTAATTAGCTTAGGTAAATTCTTTAATCTCCACTCATAAATGAAATAAAGGTTTATTTTTCACTCATATCACAGTTCAATGTGAATCTGCAATGAGGGAGGGAGTCTTTGTTCCACTCAAATACTGAAGATCCCATTTCCTTACGTGTAGTGGCTTTGCTATATGCTAGGGCTATATTACCTTCTTGATCAAGTCCACACTTGATCTTCTGCATTTGGTTACAGATAAGCTAAGAGAGAGAACATGGAGGAATGCAAAGGATGTCCTAAGGTCCAGGCTTGGAGGAAGTGTCCAGCACCTCCATTCACATTATGGTAAGTCAGTCATGGGGAGATACCTCACACTAAAGGAGGCTGGATAACATAGTGTAACTGTGTTGCTAGGAGAAAGAAGAATTGGAAATTGAGGAACTTTTAGGATTGTGACTGCCACACACATAAAAGAATTTTGTTTTATGTATGAGGGAATAGGAAACAATTATTATATTCCAATGGAAGAATTGCAATTTGAAAAGAGTGCTCAAGGAAAACTAACCTAGTGACAAAGATTTGGAGAAAGGATTAAAGGATAAAGGAGACTAGAATCAGGGAAATTAAATAAAGTTTGTGCAAGTTTAATAAAAAATTAACACCAACACAGAATGAGTTTATAGGAAAAAGGAGAAAGTGCCAATTTGTGCACAGTGGTTCTGCATTTGATAAATCACTCTTGTCCTGTGCCTCTCTCTTCAAAATTTAACTAAATTTATAACTGGAGCCCCAGAAATTTCATATGGTATTATAATACAGCAATATCTGACATTTTGGAGGTTTGGCACTTTAAAATAACTTACACTTACATATGCAAATGTTCATATTATGTATGTATATACACATGTATGTAAATACATATAATGTGCACAAACGCATATATTACATAGAAATCTACTTTCAAAATGATCCCATGGTAGCAATTATACAAATCTTGCATGTGCCTCTGTCCCAAATGAGAGGTAAATGTTTCTTTTCACAAAGTTCTTATAATCAGTGAATGGTTGGGTCAAGATGAGAACTTGGATCCACTGGTGCCAGCCCAACGCATGGCCCAACCACTGGTCCACCAGATTACGTGTGGAACTACTTTAGTGGAAGTGTGAGCAGCTCTCCTTTTTAGAATACTTAGTTCTAAGTGTTTAGCATGCTTAACTTTAACATATTTAATGTGTTTTTCCTCAAACACAGGGAAATGCAATACCTTGATCTTAACATGGTATAGGTGGTAGAACTTGGTTTTTGCAATCCTATTTATAGTTTCCTTTGCAAGTTTTAAAGTGTGCTGCTCTGTCAACGAATAGGGCTGGAACTGTCGTTTTCCTGAAAGTGAGGATGGCATAATGAATCAAAACAGGTATAACTGATAGTTACAGAGACTTGAGTTTATACTCTGGTTTTCTCTTTGAAAAAGAGACGGCTGTGGGACATTGGGGCAGATAGATAGGCTTTCTGGCTCTCGGTTTTCTCATCTGTAAAATGCCTGTAATGACAGCACATACCTGATAGGGTAAGGACAGTGGTCAAAGGACACAACTGCTATTGTGAATTGTTATTAAAGATAGTTGTGTGAACTTGTGAACATTAAAAAAAGTGCCTTTGATATTTAGTTTCCTTATTCATGCGGCACTCAGGTGTAGCAGAACCTCTACTTTTTGCTCTGCAGCTGTCTTGCTAGTCATCCTATTGCAGAAATTCTCCAAGTATGGTTCCCAGACAGGCAACAGCAGAAGCTGGGGACTTGTTAGAAATGAAAATTCTCAGGCTCCTAGTGAATTAGAAACTCTGGACACAGGCCCCAAGATCTGTGTTTGAACAAGCCTTCCGGGAGATCCTGAGGTCCTCTAAGTTTTGCAAATTCTGCTCTATTGGAAGGGAGAGTTTTGAAGATAGTTCTTTATGTTTTCTAATATTTATGGTTTCTGACAATCTGGAAACCCAAAAAGAAGGGTCTGTGAACTTTGAGTCCTGTCTTGTCCACAACCACTTATGGTCTGGAAGCCTTCAGATAACTTGAATGCAGTCCTGTACAGACCCCAAATACAATGAGTGAGAGTGGAGGTTCTTGCTGCTTTCTAAATGGTAGGTCAGGTAGATGTCATGGGATTGAGGATTGAAGAACTGCACCTTTGTCTTATGTTTTATTAAACCACATAAGGAAGGTTAAGAAGGGAAGCCTGACAGTTTCAAATGTTAGAAGGAAAACAGCCTGTGTGGTTGTTCCCTTGTTCCTGACCTCTTTTTTTTCTATTCCCTTATTGATTTTTATCTCAGCCTTTTAAAACTCCATGCTTTACTCCCTTGAAACAAGCTCTTGATCCTTTGTCTAGTTCTGCAGTGATTTTGGAAACGTCATTTGGACTGTTAGTGGAGTCTGTGAATGAACAGGAGATAAACACTCAAATATGACTTTGGTCCCTTCACCAGCCATGGCTGCAGCCACTCTGGAAGCTAGTTTTCCTAGATCAAGAAAACCTCACCTGAGTGAATGTTCTTTTTCTCCCACCAGAAGCATAAAATAATCCTATGCATAAAGCATATATCTCCTATTAACATGATTTAGATCCTACTTCTTGAGGAATATTAAACCTGGCATTCTTGGGCTATGGAGCATTTTGACTCTTATCAGGGAAGATTACATTTCAAAGGTCATCAAATTAGCTGAATGAACCTGACCTATTTGAGCCACCTGGAATAACATGAGCTAACCCCAAATATATTATCTCTGATCTCCAAATCTCTCCTGAGATAGAAAAGAGAGTAAGAGAGGGTTTCATCATTAGCTGTATTGGACTAGTTCAGGGGCAGGGCCCCAGAATACGTTAATGGCCAATCAGCTACTCATTATGGCAATAGTCATTAAGTCTCTGAGGGAGATAAATGCCTAGAAGCAGAGGAAAAGGAAATCCTAACTAGCTGGGTTCTTTGGCCTCAAACACCTAGCTGGTCTCTTGGGAATTGGACTAGACCACATTAAGCCACAAAACTCTTGCCTAAAGGTAGCATAGCTGCCTAATTTGTCTCTCTTAAGGGTCAGTGATTCCCACACTTTTTATAAATTGGATATACTGACTGCAGAGGAGTGGGGAGTGTCTTGCAAAATACATTTTCCTGGACTACAAGCTCAAATAAACCAATATGAAAGATGTAGGATTGGTTTCAAGAATATGCAATTTAACTAGTGCCCCAGGGTTCTCTTAGGTAGAGAGTAGATTAGACTATATATAGCCCTCTAGATTTGAGCACTACACTGGTACAGAAAGAAAAGCAACAGGGGTGCCTTGGTGGCTCAGTTGGTGAAGCGACTGACTCTTGATCTCTGCTCAGGTCACCATCTCACAGTTTGTGAGATCAAGCCCCACATCAAGCCTGTGCTGACAGCATGGAGCCTGCTTGGGATTTTCTCTCTCTCTCTCTCTCTCTCTCTCTCTCTCTCTCTCTCTCTCTCAATCATTCTCTGTCTCCTCTATGCCCCTCCCTTGCTCGTGCACATGTGAGCATTTGCTTTCTCTTTCAAAATAAATAAATAAACATTTAAAAAAAAGGAAAAAGAAAAACAACAAAAGGAACACACTAATGGGGAAAAATAATCGGAATGATCACTTGCCCCAATGCCAGAGCAAAACATCTAATCACTCTACTTTCAGGCAGAAGGCAACCTCATGAGCTTTACTGCTCCAGTGGGAGGTTCTCACCCTTCTCTCAACTGTGGTTCTTGATGTAACAAATCTTTGAGGGAAGGAGTCTGGAGCTCCATCTCGTGGCCAGAGGAAGCCTATTGTGTTTAATTTGACAAAAGTCAACTATTAAAACACAGATAAATATTTAATAAGTCCTTTTGCTATCATAGCCAATATATATGACATTAATACAAACAACAAAAAATAGATGTCAAAGTTGCTGAAGTTGTCCCTTCCACTGACATCTCTAACACACTGGTGTTAGAACATACTTACCTGAATTCCTTTTCCTATGCCCTTGTCTTATCTCTGCTTTTGATAAGATTTTTGTTTCCTAAGGTTACATGTATTTGATTTCAAATAATGCTAATTCTAGTTAATTAAAATAAAATGAGATTCACTTCTCCAATCCAAAGAGACCATACTAGATTAAATAGGACCAAAGCCCTGACCTTTGATTTGGTGCCTTCCTCTCTCCCCCTTCTTTTTGTAATGATCATGATTTGGTGACTTTTTTTGTTACTGTTGTAATGCTCATGGAGGACATGACAATACTATCCTATGGAAGTTGTTTATCCATATTGGAGGTAATGGGCAAAATATTGAAGGATTTTCTGTGATATGACTTGATTTTAATAGTTCACTGCAACAAAATAATAAATTGTCTATTTAGTTTATATTTATTTTTTATGGTGATAATAATATTCAGGAAATTTACCATATATGTTTGCTAATATCTTGCATAAGAGATTACAAGAGCCTCATAGAGGTCTTCTGTTCAAACATCCTCATTCAAGGTTAAACCACCGTTTGTTTGCTAGAGAACTGAATATAAAAATTCACATGCTCCAAATTTTACGTGAAATTGCCGAGGATTCAAGGACCTGCTAGAAAGTAGATTTTAATTCATTCCTACCATTAAATGCCATTAAAAAATAATCCTTTTTGGGGCGCCTGGGTGGCGCAGTCGGTTAAGCATCCGACTTCAGCCAGGTCACGATCTCGCGGTCCGGGAGTTCGAGCCCCGCGTCGGGCTCTGGGCTGATGGCTCAGAGCCTGGAGCCTGTTTCTGATTCTGTGTCTCCCTCTCTCTCTGACCCTCCCCCGTTCATGCTCTGTCTCTCTCTGTCCCAAAAATAAATAAACGTTGAAAACAAAATTAAAAAAAAAATAATCCTTTTTTTCCAACGAGGTCCACATAGAGAGAGAAAAAAACTGCTGATCTCATTACCACACATTTCACCTGGATTCAGTAAAAACATTCCTTTCTTACTCTTGTGTCCTCAGTGTAAAGCATTCCTGGGTTGAAGAAAATAGATAAACATTTTTCTCTTTCTAGCTGGCCCATTTTATTTGCATGGCTGAAGTTTATCTCCTGACTTAAGAGAAAAAAAAACCAAAAAACTTGAGCCTTTACAAATGTATGCAGATGTTCTATTTTTTTCCCAAAAATAAGTCTATCTCTTTCCAATAGATCCCTGATAGGTACTGCATTTTCACCCTTAAATCAATTTAGCCTTAAGCTCAATTTTCCTCAGTTGAATGCTCATCTTGATAAACTCCTTAGGGCTGGGTCCCTAGAGATTTTGTTAAACCTAATTTTATTAAAACTTAGGATATGAAAACCTTGTTTGCATAATTATCTATATTAAATATTTCTACCTGTTTCTATAGAGACTTCATTGGTGATCTTCCTGTTATTTTTTTTTCAGACTTTGCCATGTTTTTTAGGGATTCAGACTTGCTTTCAAACCAGGAAAGTCTATAAAAAGAAAATGTGGTATAGTTTTTAGACTGAAATTACCCAAAAATGTACATGTAATGCATTGTGTTGGAAATAAAACTAGGGTTATTATTTCTGTCATCTTGGATAAAAATTGCTGCTTTCGTCTCTTTTTCTATTAAGTTGGACTAATGATACCTGTCTTATTACATCACACACAGTTGTTGTGAATAATCAAGAAGGTTTTATTTGCAAATGCTCCAAAGGTTCCAAAATATTACATATACATAAAATATTATTATATTGTCCTTATGCTAAGAAATCATGTCAATCATGTATGTCAGCAGGAATTATTTTAAGGCCTTTTCCTAAGTCAGCTCATCCATAGGTATTTACTTCAAAATTCATGTGCCTACCACTATACTGACTACGTTCAGATAATCTTAGTCTTTGCTAACAATGAGTAAGCTGATTTGTGGCTCAGTCCCTGCACCTGACCAATCTGGAATAGGAGATCCAGAAAATGGACTCTCAGAAGTCTGGGTCACTTTCTCAACAATATCATGTCAGAATCAAACTACTCTTCACAGTGTGGGTAGCTGTACTGTTTTGGAAAATAAGCAACTCTATGACCCAATGTAGATTTTGGAATTTCATAGAGGAAGGGCAGGAGAGGATAATTCCCCATCATGGTGGCAACTAGCCTTATAAATGAATGAAATACTTTCACGTTTTAGAATTTCATCTATGGGAGAAATCCACATGAGCAGGTCTAGGGAACTGAGCATTAAGACTTTCTCGTGCTCTTCATGTAATGTCAGATAAATTGTCCTTCATGTAGGAGAAACTGAAATGGAAGTACCTAGGGGCAGTAGTATTTTCCTTTCTACAAACTTGAAAAAATGTTGCCCTTTGATGTATCTTACAAGTGTATTATATTTTTATAAGTGTATTATAAAGGAATCAGAGCAGAAATATTTAAATCACCAGAGTCAGCAATAATTGGTCATAAACAATTGAAAATGATAATATATCTAAAGAAATAATGCTTAGAGCAGAACTGGGTAGCCAGAAATGAAAACACAATAATAATACAAGAATGAATAATTAAAAAGGTGATAGTGAAGAGTGTGGAGAAGAATCTAGTGCCCTATTCTCCAGATATGTGCTGCCTTTTGTACAAGGACATAAGAATCTGATATAATTGACTATGTAAATCATGTGCAATCTATCTTTTCCTGGTTTCACCAGGCTGTGATTACAAACATAAAACATTAGTGGTATCTGTTTTTCAATGGTTCCCCACCAAATATACCAAGTCAGAAGCTTGACTTCCTGAAAAGTACCATGCCAGGTGCTTTTAGGGGCCTACTATAGTACTCACTTGTACTCATCAACTACCACTTTAATGTCATGCAGTCATTTGTTATCTTCAGGACCACACCACCACTGCTGCCATTGGTTCCCGGTACCATGTGGTTGCCAAAGGGACCACTGCCATTTCCACTATACAGTGGATATGCCACATGACTACTGGGTACCAACTCTCAGCTTTGAGCACTATGGATATTGCTGAGTAACATAAACTCCACTGGTCACCGCCACATCTTTGGGACACAATTGTCTTTGCTAAGCATAGCATTTTCTTCCAAGGATCCACTGCGAATGTCCTCAATCCCAATGGGTTATTAGAACAATCCTACTGGGTTACAGTCACAATTTACAATATGTACTTATGTTAAAGGTAATTGTTTAATGAAATATGTATGGATCTTCCTTCGGATTGCATGGCTAATCACCCTTTACAACTGCTTTCAACGCCTTTATGAAGGTTCAAATGATACAACCCCAGTAGTTTCTGTTATTATTAGGAATGTTTTCTTAAGCTTTACTTAAGTCTAGATAACTTCACTTTGAATTCAAGCACTACTTTTGTTACAAAGGTACAGTACAATGTTGTAGAAACAGCACAAATTTTGGAGTCAATTTGATCTGGGTTCAAATTCTGGTTGTTGCAAATAATTATCTGTAGAACCTGGAACAAGTCTCTTGACTTCTTTTGGCCTCCTTTTTTTTTTAATCTTTAATACTGGCATAATATGTACCTTAAAAGGTCGTTGTGAGCATTTAGCAAGGTAATATCTATTTAGGAATTATTACAGTGCTTGGATAATGGGAAAAACTACATAACTGGTAACTTATTATCATTACTACTATTACTGCTAGCTATATTTCCCTGCAGCATTCTAGAAAAGGTTTTCTATGTCAAAGAAAAACTCTCTGGGACCTCCTGATTATGAAGGCAAAGTATAGGACAAGCAAATTAATACTGATGTATTAGTTACTTAATGGAGTGGTCTATGGGACAGGAAATAAAAAAGGATGAAAATAAATACCTTTTGGCCCCTAAAATGAATATTAGTAGTGAAATCTGGAGTTCTGACCCATCTGGTAAGATTGGCCTTAACAACTTTGTTGAGGTGGTCCAACAGAAGATTTACCTGTGTGGGTTTGGCCTCAGAAATCCTATTAACCCTCCCCCACCACAACATATCAGCCAGCATGGAAATGGGCCATTTTTATTATAAACTAATTACTATTCACTTTTTATCAGCTAACAAATCGATTTGCACAGTACTTTTTAAAATTCAGGAACTGCTATATGAATTTGTTGAAACAAAGAGAGTCATTACCAAGTCCTATTATCCACCCTGCTGGCTCTCTCCTGGGTTTTAATTATTCCAGCCATGAGTAGATATTGGATAGAAAGGCAGGTCACTGAGGTCCTGCCAGTTTGAGTCATGTGTGCTTGGTCTTCCTAAACCTCTGTCAGCCATATGGCCTTCCTTTCCTCCAAAACCCAGCAGTGATGGTAGATAGTAGCAAGCAGCTCTGTCTCCTCCTCCTCCTCCTCCTCCTCTTCCTCCTCCTCCTTCTCAATTAACCACCACTGAGCTCCCACTAAAGCAAACTGTAGAAACTGAGAGTCCTTGGGGTTTGGAGAAATTCTAAATGTCTAGAAAAGTGAGTGAAGGAGGCAGGTAAAGGAAACATTGTACAAATGAGACCTCCAAATTAGTGAAGTGATTCTGTAGGGCTGCCCACAGCCCTCCCAGTATGCTCTAGACCCAATCACAATGGTTTTTTGACTGCCCAGGAAAGGAGTTTGAAGCTCTGGTGGTATTTGGTGTCTCAGAAACCAAAGCTGGTAAGAACAGCTAACGGGGAGAGAGTAATTAGGTGAATTCAAACTATATAATACTTCCTAGGAGCATTAGCATTCTTTTCCTTCTAATATACTACAGAACATATTTAAAAAATTTTTTTTAATGTTTTTATTTTATTTTTGAGAGAGAGAGACAGAGTGCGGGTAGGGACGGGCAGAGACAGAGGGAAACACAGAATCCGAGGCAGGTTCCAGGCTCTGAGCTGTCGGCACAGAGCCTGATGTGGGGCTCAAACTCACGGATGGTGAGATCATGACCTGAGCTAAAGTCAGATGCTCAACTGACTGAGACACCCACGTGCCCCTACATAACATATTTATTATGTTCATTGAGGTATCATCAACAAATAAAATTGGAATGTATATGAAGTATACCATGTGACGAATTGATATGCTTTGTGAAAGAATTTCCACCATTGAATTAGTTACATCCATCACTTCACTTCATATTTTTACCTTTTTTTTTTCTTTTGGTGAGAGCACTTAGGTTTTATTCTCTTAACTCTCTTAGCAAAAACAGTCTCTTCAACAAATGGTGCTGGGAAAGCTGGACAGCTGCATGCAAAAGAATGGAACTGGACCACTTTCTTACACTATACACAAAAATAAACCCAAATGGATTAAAGATCTAAATGTGAGACCTGAAACCATAAAACTCTTATGGTTATAGGCAGCAATTTCTTTCATGTCCATCATACAAGCATTTTTCTAGATATGTCTCCTCAGGCAAGGGAAATATAGCAAAATTAACTATTGAGACTACATGAAAATAAAAGGCTTTTGCAGTGACAAACCATCAACAAAACAAAAAATGGGAGAATATATTTATAAATGATATATCAAATAAGGGGTTAATCTCCAAAATATATGAAGAACTAATAGAACTCAACATCAAAGAAACAAATAATGCAGTTAAAAATGGACAGAGAAATTGTTCCAAAGAAGCCATACAGATGACCAACAGACACATGAAAAGATGCTCAACATCATTAATCATAAAGGAAATGCAAATCAAAACCTCAGTGAGATACCACCTTAAAACCTGTTAGAGTGGCTAAAATAAAAAACACAAAAAATAACAGGTCTTGGCAAGGATGTGGAGAAAAGGAAACCTGTACTGTTGATGGGAATGCATGTTTGTGCAACCATTGCAGAAAACAATATGGAGGCTCCTCAAAAAATTAAAAATAGAACAACCATAAGATCCAGTTATTCCACTACTGGGTATTTATCCAAAGAAAACAAAAACACTAATTTGAAAAGATACATGCACACCTATGTTTATTGTAGCATTATTTATAGTAGCCAAGACATATAAGCAACTCAAATATTCATCAATAGATGAATGGATAAGGAAAATGTGGTACATGCGTGCATGCGCACACACACACACACATACACACACACACACACACACACACACACACACACACACACACACTGGAGTATTACTCAGCCACTCAGCCATGAAAAAGAATGAGATCTGGCCATTTGCAACAACATGGAAAACCTAGAAGGTATAATTCTAAGTGAAATAAGTTATTCAGAGAAAGACAAATACCATATGATTTCACTCATATGTGGAATTTAAGAAATAAAACAATGAACAAAGTAAAAAAGAGACCAACAAAAAACCAGACTCAAATACAGACAACAAAGTGGTGGTTGCCAGAGAGAGGTGGGTGGGGGGATGGGCGAAATGAATAAAAGAAATTAAAAGTGCACGTATCTAGATGAGCACTGAGTAATGTATAGAATTGTTGAATCATTGAGTACACTTGAAACTAATAAAACATTAATTTTATTAATGTTTTACTAATAAAACATTAATTATACTTCAATAAAAAATACTAAAAATTAAATAAAATACAACAGAGTATTATCTATTAGAGTCAGCATGGTATACATTATAACCGTAGAACTTATTCACCTTATAACAAAGTCTGTACCCTTTTTACCAGCCTCTTTCTATTTCTCTCACCCCCTTATCCCTAGGGCAAGCACCATTCTACTCTGTTTCTATGAATTAGATTTTTTTAAATTTCTAGATTCCACATTTAAGTGTTACCATGCATCATTTGTCTTTCTCTATCTGGCTTATTTCACTTAGCATATCCATGTTCATCCATGCTGTTGCAAAAGGCAGGACTTCATTTTGTAAGACTGAATAATATTCAATTGTTCATATATACCACATTTTAATCCATTTATCTGTCAAGGAACACATAGGTTGTTTCCATTCCCTAGCTGTTGTGACCAATGCTGCAATGAATATGGGGGTGCACATATCTCTTAGAGACAGTGATTTCCTTTGTCTATATACCCACGTGGGATTGCTGAATCATATAATAGTTCTATTTTTAATATCCTGAGGAATCTCCATACTGTTTTCCTTAGTGAGTGTACTAGGACACTCCAACCAACAGTGTACACAAGTTTCCGTTTCTCCACATCTTTGTCATTATTTGTTATTTTTTTGTCTTTTTGATAATAGGCATCCTAGCAGGTATGAAGTGATATTTCATTGTGATTTAAATTTGCATTTCCCTGATTTGTAATTTTTTTGATATTTATTTATTTTTGAGAGAGACAGAGACAGAATGCGAGTGGGTTGGGGCAGAGAGAGAGGGAGGCACAGAATCCAAAGCAGGCTCCAGGCTCCTAGCTGTCAGCACAGAGCCCGACATGGGGCTCGAACTTACGAACTGTGAGATCATGACCTGATCCGAAGTCAGACGCTCAACCGACTGAGCCACCCAGACACCCCAAAATTTCCCTGATTTTTAGTGATGTTGAGCACCATTTCATGAACCTGTTGCCCATAGGTATGTCTTCTTTGGAAAATGTCTATTCAGGTCCTTTGTTCATGTTTTAATTGGGTTATTTGCTGGTTTTTTTTTTTTTTTGGCTATTGAATATTAGGAGCTCCTTGTATCTTTTGGGTATTAAGCACTTGTTAGAAATGTGGACTGCAAATACTTTCTCCCATTACATCAATTGTGTTTTCTTTATGGCTTTCTTTTCTGTGAAGCTTTTAAATTTAATGTAGCTCTACTTGTTTATTTTTATTGTTTTGGCCTTCTCTTTTGGCGTCAAATGCAAGAGACTATTGCCAAAACCAATATCAAGGAATTTCTTCTTCATATTTCTTCTAGGAGTTTTATGATTTCAGGTCTTAACATTAAAGGTTTTAATCCATTTTGAGTTTTCCTTTGTGTATGATGAAAGATAGGGGTCCTGTCCTTTTTTGCATGTGGGTATCCAGTTTTCTCAGAAATATTTACTAAAGAGGCCATCCTCTTCCAATTGTATATTTTTGTTCCTCTGTCAAAAATTAACTGCACAATATACGCATGAGTTTATTTCTGGACATGTTATTCTGTTCCATTGAGCTGTGTCTGTTTTTATTCCAATACTATTCTGTTCTGATGACTACCGATTTGTAATATAGTTTGAAATTAGGGAGCATGCTATCTCCAGCTTTACTCTTCTTTCTCAGAATTGCTTTGGCTATTTGGGCTCTAATAGTTATTTAATGCATTTAATGCAAATTGCAGTTATTAATGCTTCTTAGGTAGCCTCAAACAAAAAAAGAAGTTCATTTTTATGTCTAGCTTTAAACAATTCATAGAGTCAATCTGATTTCTTGTCCTAGCTCTTTTTTTTAATTTATTATTTATTTTTGAGACAGACAGAGAGTGTGAGCAGGGGAGGGGCAGAGAGAGAGAGAGAGGGAGAATCTCAAGCAGGCTCCATGCTATCAGCACAGAGCTCAATATGGGACTTGAACTCACGAAACCGTCAGATCATGACCTGAGCTGAAATCAAGAGTTGGATGCTTAACTACTGAGCCACCCAGGCACACCTCCTGGTCCTAGTTCTTGAGGTCACAGTTCTAAGACTATATGTATGTGTGTACATGTGCATTCACAAACACAACACCACAACTTACAAATGAAAAATACTTTTTTTCTTCATTTTTTTCATTATTTAAATGATTTAGAATCGATCTCCATTCTGTTTCACTTATCAGTTTATTTTTTATATTAAAATATTTAAGGATCACTGTTTTGTCAGAAAAGAACTATATCAAACATTCTGTATTTTAAACACTTTCAAAGGGTCTGATTTTGGAAATTTATTTCACTAAATAAAATGATTAAAGTGCAGTGAATTTTTTAAAGCTTAATTTATCTGCTGTCTCATTTACATAAAATTATAACAAATAATTGCATCTACTATGACAAAGGAAGGCCTTTGGTTCAAGGGATTAATGTGACTATACATGCCCAGGAAATGTGTGCTGTGCTTGTGTTCTTGTCCTCTGCCACCAATATTTTAATGTTGACTAAGTGCTATTAGCTGTGTCTTTACTATGCCTGAATCTCACTGAGCAAAACTTCATCAGAAGGTATGTGTAGATAGAAGCTTTTCCATATTTTGTGAGGAGAGTACCCCAGTACACGTGAGAAAGGCGTGGCTTATATTGACTGTGACAAGTCTAACAACCTTGAGTGTCTCAAATGCCATCTCCCTAATTTAATATCTTACCCAATTTGTGAATGAAATGTAATGTAGTGCTTTTGAAGTTTTGAATTAATGGAAGAAGAATGAGAAGCTGTTCAGAAGGAAATTTTCAGAGAATGCCTAGGTATATATAAAGTTGTCTGGTGGTGATAGGGGCTCCCATTCACCAGGGAAGAGGTACAAATATTCTAGGCTACATTTACCTTATGTCCTAGTCTCTGTGGTAACATACCATATAGCTGTTCCTTTTTATTGTTAAACTAGTCTTATGGTACAAATTATAAATTCAGCCTCATTTTCCTTTCCCAGATGTGTGATGGATCAGGCAAAATTCAATTTCTCCCTGAGAGCTGTACTAATGTTTCTGGATATGGTGATCTGCTTGGCTTGTTTGTTTTATTTTTGGAACAATCCAATGAAATATCTGTTTATAATGTCTATGTGAGATACAACTGTAGAAATAAAATAAGAGAGTACACATTATGATGCTGTAAGTTAAGCTCTTGAAACTTTTGGAGATCTTAAAATATTTTACTTTTCTGGAGTACAGAGCCTTACTTTTTGCTAGTCTATAATTTCAATAAGAATATTAACTGTGATTGTTTCATTCTACATTACATACTCAATGTCTAAAAAAACTGCCTGGTAAATAGCAAGAGATAAAACACTGTCTTGTATGACAGTATTGTCATGAATGATAAATGAATGATAAACTCATTCACTTATTTATTTGTAAGTATAAGCTTTTCATTCATTCATTTATTTATAATCTATAAGTTCTTATGCATTCTTTCTTTTATCTATAATGTATACATTCTTCCTACAGTTGAATTCAGGACTGACTAGGTATCTCATTCAAAAGAGAGAGAGTTTATTTGGTATATGTAGCAGTAGTCTGAAAAGCTTTCATAGAAAAAGTAAGATATCAAATATATATTGAAATATACATTGAACATACTCTCTATATCAAGAATTCTGTAATTTCTAGCTTACCACTGAATGTCCTTACAATTTAGCAAAAGGGATGCCTGGGTTGCTCAGCCTGTTAAGCATCGGACTTTGGCCCAGGTCATGATCTCACGGGTTCATGAGTTTGAGCCCTGCATTAGGCTCTGTGCGGCTCAGAGCCTGGAGCCTGCTTCAGATTCTGTATCTCCCTCCCTTTGCCACTCCCCCATTTGTGCTCGATCTCTCACAAATAAATAAATATTAAAAAAATTTTTAAAAAGATTTTTGAAAAATATTCATGTCTACTTCAAAGATCAAATACATGAGCAAGACCATTTCCTTGGATTCACTGTTGATGGAGAATCATCACTTTGACATCTGAGCCATGCGTCTCTAACTGCATTTTAGTAGTTTATAGGCGGAGTGTTGGATATGGTGCTAAGTGTATAAATATGAGATCACAGATGTAAAGAAAGAAAGAAAGAAAGAAAGAAAGAAAGAAAGAAAGAAAGAAAGAAAGAAAAATAGGAATATCTGTTATAACTGAGTTCCTCAGGAAGTAAAGGTTGAAGAAAAAAGTAATGAACTAATGTGTTATTTCTTAATTAGTGGCAAAAATTCCAAAGAAACAAGAAGAGGGAAAAAAAAAGAAATAATGAAAGGAAGGAGGGATAGTCAGTATGCAGTGCCTGACAGGACTGATCCCTGTTTTGTTGTTTTGTTTATTTTTTTTAATTTTTATTGTTTATTTATTTTTTCAATTGTTCAATTGCTCAATTGTTTATTGAACTTACTGACCAAGAGTAAAATTCTGCCAACTGATACCCTTTTACTATCTATTTGCCCAACATATATTTATTGAGCCCTGTGTTAGGCATGATGCTGGGTGATAGTAATTCAGTGGAAAACAAGATATATATGTTTCCCAACCTTATGAACCCCACATTCCAGTGGGGGAAGGCAGACAAATGCAAATAAAACAAAATACATTTTTAAAGTATAAATAAAATTGGTACAATATAAGAAACAAGTGGGGGAATGAAAGGTCAAGGAAAGCCTTTCTGAAGACCTAACAGTTAAGCCAGGACACTAGGAATGGATAGGAGTATCTATAAGAAGAGTGAGGGAATAAGTGTTTCATCAGAAAAGCCACCTTTAGGTCTTTCCTCTTTCCTTGAGAAAGAAATCACTTTGTACAAGGAACTGAAAGAAGTTCAGCATGGTGTGGCATAGAGGAAAGAAGGAAGAGCGGCTCATGATGAGGTTGAAAAATAGGCAGAGGTCAGGCACTGATAAAAAATCCAGATTTTATTATGAGTGAAATGGGAAACCACTTAAGTGTTTTGAGCAGTTTAGTGGTTTGATTAGAATTTAAGAAGATCACCCTGGCCGCTGAGTAGGAAATGGGTTAAATGAGGCCAAGAATGGATGCATGGAGACCATTAAAAAGTTGTTGGCATTAGTCAAGGTAAGTGATGGTGGCAGGTTAACCTGGGACACTCTAGATTAGGAGATGAATAAATTTTTCAAATAATAATCAAATGATAGGAAGACACGTGTACCATAAAAATTGTTCATATGGAGTATAATGGGAAACTAGAGAACACTGAGATTATATTCAATTTACAGACAAAGATGGATATCACAGAAGATAATTTAGGAAGATATGCTATTTGATCTTCGCCTTGTGGAATTGAGGAGTGGGAAGAACAGTCAAATAGAAGAAATAGTATATCACAGGTTGCAGAAGAAGGAAAGGGCACAATGAATGAAGGACCATCAAACACTTCTACTGAAGTGGAAGGTGGGCTGAAAGGGTGTGATGAGAGATGGGCTCAGGAAATAAGGGGGACAAGGGTGTGGGGGACTTCAGCGCTAGGTGGGAGTGATGGGGTGTTGAACAGAGTGGCATCAAGACCAGGATTGTCCTTTGAGAACAACGGCGAAGAGGAAGTACCAAGCAAAGTAAACTCCATGGAGGATAGGAGCATTTGTGAGGAGACTTAATGTGGAGTGTTGGTTCTGAGGCAGGCAAGCTGAGGATCTTGTCCCAAGAACTAAAAGAAGGAGCACATAGTTGGGAGAAAATTTGCAAAAGAAAATGATAGCCTTAGTTCATGTCACTTTTTTTTCAGTCCTATTTAATTGTTTTCTTACTCTTGTGTATTTAAAAAAAAAAAAAACATCATTCTGGGGTTAAAAACTTCTCTTCAGACTCCATAGGTTCAAAGCACCAGTTAACATAATTTGGAGTATACCATATTTCGATTGATTTTGTACTTTAGACACATGTTTTCCTGCACAGAATAACCTTAAAATGTACAGCTCTTAGATTAGTACCAATAATAGGAAATTACTTGTAACTTTTACTACTAAATCTCCATTTATAATCATACACTTGGCTCCAGTGCACCTCTTCACCTCCACACCTATCCTATTTTTTGTCAATATCTCATTGTCAAAATCTATTTCTACATTCCCAATTATATTGATATGAATATGATTTAACAAAACAAAAATAAGAAGTACCTGTATTTTATAATCTTTGTTAAAACTATTTGATACCTATATCTGTATTCATATTTAGCCAAAGATCTATTAAAATTATGTATTAAAATACTCATTATTAATTAGAGATTTACTATGTGCCAGTTTCTGTATTAAGTGCATTATTTAGAGCATATTTAATTCTTACAAAAAC
Organism: Felis catus; assembly: GCF_018350175.1. NCBI lineage: Eukaryota > Metazoa > Chordata > Mammalia > Carnivora > Felidae > Felis > Felis catus. Next base: position 60,237,326 of record NC_058379.1, on the reverse strand, counting down.
TATATAATGGAAGTATTTTTAAGCACACTTTACTGCTAAGGAAACTTATGAAAATTAAGCTTTCAAGGACACACTTAAATAAGTGATAGAGTCCGTATGTGCCCCCAGGTTTGTCTGATTCTGAAGCCTATGCCTTTCCACCCAAATGCCTTAACTGACCTACAGTAGTGGTTCTTAAACCACTTAAAAAATGTAGTATAAGAATGAGTCAGCATTACCATTATTGTTATCATATATTATTATTCTACCATGTGACACACAATGGTGCTAGAAAGAAATATTAGTGTGGGTAGAAGTAATTGTTGCTCCTACATATGCTTGAGTTCTTCTGTCTTTTCAATGTTTTGTCTCTTCCTTCATACATGTGCGCGCGCACACACACACACACACACACACACACACAAACTGGTATTGTTTTATAGTTTTGCAAGGATTCTCATATTTGTTTCTGCAATCAGGCTGGAAGATAAGTCTCTATGTTGAGGCATAAGAACAAAAGCCAGCCTCACTCAAATACGTATGAGCATAAGTAAATATGAGTTAGAAAATGAGGAAGTGTTTTAATTACCTTTTCAGACATGTGTGGATTTTTTTATACTATACCAAACCTCAACAAGTTGTCCTTTCTTGAAGCTTAGATGCAATGTGGAATATAAAACCATACCAAAGAGCTTTACATACTTCCACTAAATTATATATCTTGTTTTTTGAATGACTCTTTGGCTTTTGCCTAATTTCATAAATTTGTGCATTAACCATTTGGAAAATATTGGCTTACCAAGCTTTGCAGATCTTCCAAATGTTGGTAAATTCACTCATTTATGTCACCACCATTCATCTTATTGGAAAAATCACTAAGTATCGGGAAGCTGTTCAGCTCAGGTGGCATATACAAGTTTTTCAAAATTTTAATTTTTGATTGAAAGCTCATTTGAGCAAAGATAAAAACTGCCAATTGTTTTCCTTGAAATGACAGGCTCACATAGTTTATTTTCAAGAAAATGTCTACTCAATGACCTAAGCCTGAATGACCACTGTACAGCAATTGTTTCCCAACATCTTTAACAAATGATATTCCATTTTTTAAAAATGGCTAATTCAGCTGAGAACAGAAACAACAGCACAAAAGTGACTTTTCTTGAGACAACTATCGTGTTTGGTAGTCAGCAGAAGTGTTTTGACTACTACAGTTTGATATCATTGCCATACTAAGGCTTTGCCAGTATTTATACTAAGGCAATGCCAGTATTAGTCACTTTTGCTCTTGCACTGTTAGTACAATTGTCAACATGTGAAAATGGTAAATTTCATCTTAAGATTGTCATGAAAATAGTTTTGACTCTACACTCCCCCTGGAAAGGGTCTTGAGTACCTCCAGGGCATCATGGACTCAACTTTGAGACCTCTGATCTAGAAGATCTCGGTTTTAGCTATCTGTGCAGAATGGATAAATATTTGCATCATGTATATTGTTGCATCTTCCATTTCAGCATTATATAAATGTCTCCTGAACTTGACTCTCATTTCTGATGGACTGTGAAATTACATAAAACAAATTCACATAGTATGGAGACATAAATGCTGCCCTAGCTAAGGTCTTTTAGCAATGTGAAAACTTCAGAGCTAGTTTTTCCTCTAAAACCACTTTTTGTTTCCATTAAAAAGCCACCAGCTTCTACCCATGAGCCCTTTCCCCCCTGAAGTCCTTTCATGCTTGCCCAGATGTCATAAACACTTAACATTTCTAACTATTGAAACAAGGCTTTTCAAACAACTGCTTAGCAAGCATTTGACTAAATTTTTTTGATGACTGGTTTAAAAAATGTTTTGTTTTTAGTTTTCTCTAAAATTTTTTTGACAAACATAAGCCTAGCCTAAAAATGAACAGAAAAAGAAGGCTAACTCACATGGGAAAACAGACAGCTATAAGCTTTCTGTTGGTACAGAATGTGGTTCCTGTGATTAGGTGGGCAACAAGAACAAGCATCCAGTGATGTCCATAAAGCTATTGTCAGATGAAAAACAGGTTGACTGGAACCTCTCTTTGCCTGTCATATCACATGTCCTTACATTTCTTCAGCAACTATAACCAGGATTTGGTTATTTCTCTCGTCTGCTACTCATTCCAACTCAAAATCAGTCCAAGGGATATGAGCCTTATTCACCCTAAATTGCCCTTTTCATCTCCTAAACACAAGTGACAACCAGGGCATATTACATGTCCTTTCTGCACGTGTCTCCTTTCAACACGTCTGCTTCTGTCTTGATTCTGATCTATAAACCACCTCTAAAAGAGTGTGTTCCCCAGTAAAGACAACCGGCCAGCTTCTTCCCACTTTCCTGGCCTCACACTCTTTCTTCCTCCGCATTCTCCTCTCTTCCCTCTCCTTCTTTCCTTCCCTCTCTCCTTATCCTATTTATTTGTTTATTTTTAGTACTGCAATTTCTACCATAAAATTAAAGCTTGTCTCTTTATCACAAAAAATAAAGTTCTTTGAAATTTTATTACACCAGACTTACTCTTTTGAGAGTAGTTTTGCATCAGCTGTGAATGAAAATACTAGTGATTTTTCTTGGTTTAGGAAAACAGTAGAACCAAGAAGTTTATGCCAATATGTAGGAAGCTGCTTTATCTTCATACACAGAGTCAACATTTCCTTTTCTGAATGATATTCATACTGACACAGAACAGTTCCTCATTTATTTTAATACCATGTAAACACTGTTGTACTCAGCAACTAAGATTGTATCAGTCAAAACATCAATTAGAGTGAACTTCCCGATTTCTATATATTTCTCTATAAATATATCAATATCAATATCAATATATTCCTGGTTTTACATATACATAAAATCCTGATTAGAAGTATTATATGTTAATATATATTACATAAATACTATATACATACAAAATTCTGGTAATATATGCCAGGATAATATATGGTAATATATGGCAGAAAATATATGCCAGAAAATATTTCCAGGATTAAGCTAAATGAGCAAAATAAATCTATTTGACCCATGAGCTCTCAAACTTGAGGTGGGACAAAGATGCCAATATTTCACATGGACTTTTTTCTTTTTTTTTTTTTACGTCATATCTTTCTATGTATGACAAACTTCTATACCTCATATCTTTCTATGTATGGCAAACTTCTACACATATTCAAATATCCTAGCTGTTATAAAACCTTTCCTAAACTCAACCCTGCTAAGATCAACTTCTGTCTGTGATGACTTAAAATACAAGTTATACATTTTTACCTCTTCAAGTTATATATTCTTATGAAAATACAAAAATATATGCTGTTTGGGTACCTGTGCTGAACCAAACATTTTGAGAAAAAGAAATCTGTGTATGCTTCTAAGGATATGCATTTTGGATACAGATTTTAGATGCACACTAAAAACATATGTATGTATGCATGCATATAAGCAAACGGTACTTTGTACTTGCCCATAATATAGCAATTAATCATACTACATATCAATTTGTATGATGTATAAGCCCTTGATTCTAAGTTTTTTTTATGTGAATTAATGGTCTTTTACTACAGCTTGAGTTCCTATAATAGTTTCCTAAACTGAGTAGGTACCAAAAAATGTGTATTGCATGAAGTTGCTGACTTCATTTTGCAAATCAAATATATCTCTCTTATCTTTCTAGAAAAACCATTTCGTTCTCAAAACCTGACATTTGGTGCTAAGTCTATTCACCCTCAGTCAATATTTCTTTATAGTGATAGGTACACTCAATTCTGTGTATGGTATTCATTTATTTTCTTTTTTATCAGGTTCATTTTTTTCTTTACATATTAATCTAGAATTAATTTAAAAATAAAATTTAATTTATATCTCTGAATCTATGGCTTGATCCCACACATCCAGATGGATATCTCTACTGTTCTGGATGGATTTGGGGGCATCCAGTGTCTTCTTGCTCTCCATGACCTGTCTGAATATTCAACACTATTTACTTTCCTGACTCACTCTCCACCCCTGGCTCCTGTGGCACCATGGTTAGTCTCTTTCCTCCATACGTTTCTTATCTGTTCCCTCAGATAGCACCTCTGCTTTAATCCAACACTTCAATGATGGTCAGTCACATCAAGCACTCCACTTGTGTTTTTCTCATATACTCCCATAACTATATCTATTATCTGTAAATATGTATTCCAAGGTCTGAGACTTTGGTTTTGTTTATTACAGAAGTTTTTTCAATAACATCTGCTTCTATTTCATTAGTGGGAAATTAGTGAAATTGCCACTTCCATCTGTAAGGAAGGACTGGGAAATGTAATATTTTTAGCCATGCATACTTGCTATTCCCAACAGATTTGGGGCTATCTTAAAGAGAAAGGAGAAAATGGATATTAGGTGAACAAGTACAGTCACTATCTTCACCATGCAAAACAACCCCTCTTTCTCTTCATAAGCACCCTTGATAACTCCCTATTACCAACTCCATCAAGTCCTACTTCTGTGCCTTATGGTTCAAACTGCTTCACAAAATAGTTCTTCTAGGGTATAAGATGTTATTTATCACCACCCCCAGAACATCACAATAGCTCTATGTTTCCTGGTTTATTCATGGCCCCAAAATACTCCTGTTCTTTGACTCGTAATACTTTTGGTCTTTCTGGAATGTCTTCTTTCTTCCTCTTTGCTTATCTAATCTTATTTAAGATCCAGTTCAAGTCTTAACATTTAAAGGAGGACTTCAGGCCTGAATTGATGCTTCTCTTCTAAGGTTTATTAGATGTAGACACTTATTTTACTTTATTTTTCCTATTTCATGTCTTTTGTCTTTACTTTCACAACTAGAGAGTTGCTAAAGGCAAAGACAACGCTTTATGCTTCTTTGTATGTGCTGTGATGCCAGTACGGTTTTGAGAACAACATAGGTGGTGCTCATGAAATCTTTCATGATTGGTGTACTGAGAAAGTAAAATTTAAACCTCTAAACCTTTTCAATATTACAAACGCCAATTTATGAGGGTTTTTTGTTGTTGTTGTTGTTTGTTTGTTTGTTAGTATTTGGATGTAACAATTTCCAGGGTTTTTTCTCATAAATTCAAGAACTGAATTTAATAAAGTCCATGGGAGGTCAACATTAATAGTAATACTTATTTAGGGAGACTTATACAATACAAAATATCATTGTGAGTTTTCTTTATATAGTCTGAAGTTTCTAGAATAGGCATAGCTCTAAAATTCCCTTCCAGCAGTCTTTATGATAATGGAAAAATATTTACTGAGAAACAAAGAGAGTATTGTTTTGTGGTAAGAAAGAAAAGAAAAAGTAATATAAAAGTGGATACTTTTTAGACTTACACTTTTATTTATATTTTTATAATCTTAGAAATTATTTTATATTATTTTAATGTTTATTTATTTTAGAGACAGAATGAGAATGGGGAGGAGCAGAGAGAGAGAGAGAAGGAGAGAGAGAGAGAACCTCAAGCAGGCTTCTCACTGTCAGGACAGAACCCAACACAGGGCTCCAACACACAAATTGTGAGATCAGGACCAAGCAGAAACCAAGAATTGGGCTCAGCTGACTGAGCCACACAGGTGCCCCCAAAATATGATTAATTTAATTCAACATGATTTGGTGAATAGGCTTTGAAAATCCTACTACTATCTCAATTCTATTCCTACTTGAAAGAAAGAATACTTGGTAAGTAATACTAAGGGCATTTATAATGTCGCTTGGAAAGAAGATATAAGGCAAAAATAATCAAAGAATTGTTATAAAATGCAAAAATATTTATCATATTAATAATGTTTTGGAAATATTTAATAGACATCTTAATGTAGTAGAGAATACTTAGAGACCATTAACCCACTAAAGTGTCTGGCATGTATTAGATGTTCAATCTATAAACTTCTAACAGATATATGAAAGGTAATTTCAATTCTCTTCATATTTCTGTGAAGCATTTCCAATGTTATTTTATGGTCAGAGAGTTTGGTCCAATATTAAACTTTGGTAATCTTTGAGACTTTTTTGTCTGCCTTTTGTGCTAAATTCTTACATGTTTTCTATGTATGTTTTAAATAAATGTGTACTTTTTCATTTGATGAATGCTTTATCCTACATAAAAATCAAGCCATATTTTTAATCTGTATTGGTCAAGTTAATTGTTTTCTTTATCTTTTGTAAAGCTTTAGAGGTATAATTGACTTACAGTAAAATTAATATCAGGAGTAAAACTTGATATAGTTTTGACATGGATACACTATGAAACTATACCACAATCAAGATAATATATCTATAACTGCTAAAGGTTTCCTTATACTACTTTGTAATCCATTCCTGATTTTCCCTTGCAGGCAACCACTAATGTGTTTTCTGTCACTAACAATGACTTGAAATTATTAAGAATTTTATATAAATAGAATCATACTCCATGTACTCTTTTTAGTCTGGCTTCCTTTGATCAACAGAATTATTTTGAGATTCAGCCCGGCCTTTCTTCTGTTTATGTTGGATTTCATTTGCTCCTTTTCCTCTAGTTTCATAAGGTGAAGCTAGAGCCATTTATTTTATTTCTGCCTTTCTTCTTTTCTATGTGTAGAGTGTATAAATTTCCCCTGTGTAGTGATTTAGCAATATTCTAAAAATGCTGATATATATAGTATACATTTTTGTTTAGTTTGGATGCGTTTTAATTTTCCTTTTTATTTTCTTTGACTTGTGAGTTATTTACAAGTATGAGCTTAGTTTCTTAATTGCGTCCCATCTTTTGCTGAATTCTTTTCAATTAAACTAGTATTTTTTAATGATTTCATTATATTACTTGTTGGCTTATTAGCTATCACTGTTGTTTGCTTGCTTGTTTTTGCTTAATTGATTTGTTTTATTTTTGTTTTGCTGAAAAAGTCTTTATTTTACTATTGTTCTTGAAAGATATTTTTTCTGGGGATAGAAGTCTAAGCTCACAGTTTTCTCTCTGTCCTCCCCCAGTAGGTGTTGCTCCACTATTTCCTCACGTATACTGTTTCCAACAGACGTATAATACCATCTTTTTCTTTATTTCTCTGTATGAAATGTTCATTTTTCACCTCTGACTCCTTTAAAAATTTTTCTTTATCAAAGCTTTGGAGCAATTTATTATCATATGGCTTAGTGCTTTCCTAGTGTGATTTTCTTTGATTTGTGGTTTCATAGTTTTGATCAAATTTGATTATGAAATTATTTGGTGTTTTCTTGTATTTGCGGGTATGTTGAGTTTTTTGGATACGTGGGTTTATAGTTTCCATTAGCTTTGTAAAATTTGGAGCCATTATTTCTCTAAATAATATTTTGTTCTCCCCTCTTCTTTTAGACCCCCCCAAGTACATACATTTTAGGCCTCCTAAAGTTGTTCCACAGTTCAGTGATGCTCTATTAAACTTTTTAATTTCCTCTTTTCACTGTGTTTCATTTTGTCTTCAGATTCAAATTCACTAATGTTCTCATCTGCAATGTCTACTCTGCTGTTAGTCACACCCAGTGAATTTTTCATTTCAAACATCACAGCTAAAATATCTAGAAGTTTAGTTTGGGCCTTCTCTCTTTTAATGTCTTACATTTCTCTACTTAACTTTCTGAACATGGAATACAGTTATGATAACTTTTGTTGGCATCGTCTATTAATTCCAATATCAATGTTGGTTCTGGGTTGGCTTTAATTGGTTAATTTTATCTTCATTATATGTTATATTTTCCTGCTTCTTTGCAGACTTGGTAAGTTTTGAATGTCCGAGACATAAATTTTGCCTTATAGGTATTAGATATTTTTGTATTCTTATTCTTCCTAAGCTTTCATCTAGGAGGCATTTAAGTTATTTGAAATCTGTTTGATCTTTTTTGGTCTTGTTTTTAATATTTCTTAGGTGGAACCAGAGCAGTGTTTAGCCTAAGGCTAATTATTTCCCATTACTTAGGTAGATCCTTTCTGTGTACTTTACATATTGTCTTATGAACCATGAGAATTGCCAATCTGGTTGGTGGGAGAAGGTACTATTCCTGGCTGTTTATAAGCACTGGGAAATCTAACCTCTAATCCTTTCTACTGAATGTATCCCCAAAGTTGGGAAGTTTTCCTACACACATGCATTGATCATTACTTAGTAGAATATTCAAATGGGACCCTCTACAGAGCCTGCTGGTGTTCTGTCTCTATGCATCCAGGTATCTCCTCTCTGGTATTCTGTCCTGTATATTATAACTAGTTTGGTCTCTTAGAGGTTTTTCCTCAACTCAGGGAGTGTTCTGGAAGTCTACCCAGGTGGCACCTCCTTGTGCTTTTATCTGGAAACTCTTTCAAAATAATAAGCTGGTTCAACTATATTGTTTCTCACCAATAACTGTACATTTTTGCCTGATGTTCAGTATTGTAAAAACCGCCTTTTCACACATTTTTCCAAATTTTTGTTTATTTAAGGTGGAAGGGGTAAATCGGTCTATTTAATTCAAAGTTGGTCAGAAGCAGAAGTGTCCCTTAATATTGGTTTTCACTCACTCTGAATCAATTTTTTGTGAAAAATATATGATTCTATGTGACTAGTCATTTTTAAAAATCTTGAATTTCTGCCAATTTTTAAATATATATAAATACAGACTATATTTTTATGTGCATATAGCTTCATGATAGTTATTTCTTTTCAATGGCTTAATGTTACTGAATGGCATATGCCTCTAGCTATAAAATGTATTTTTTATTGTTATTGGATTTTGCTTTGGATTTTTTAAAATTTAGATTTCATTATCTTAACAAGGATCTTTCTCTTGGTATTGTGTACAGCAATAGATCTCTGCTTCAATTTTCTCATAAATTTGTTTGTCAGACATGGGATTTGGAAAATCTGAGTATATACTGTCACAGAGAAGTAAAAAGTCTTTTTATCATGATATGTCACTTTATCATGATTTCTGTATGAATTAATCTTGATACCAGGCTTTATGAGACAGATTCTTGTCATATTTTTCACTGATATATCCTGGGTATCAGGAATATTTTTGTGGGAGAAACATTTGTTAAATGAATAAGTAGATAAATGGGTAAATAAAGAGATAATTTCCAGATTCATTCAATAAGGTAACGATTAATAATTTGGTAAATTGTTAATGCTTATAAATCTAAGTAGCAATCATTTCTGGTATGAGTAACATAAGAACAAAAAAGCAATTTTGAAAATGTTACTAAGATCATTGATTTGGCTACTTGTCAATTTACAACATATATTGGAAACACATTAATTGTGTTTATAAATAACACAAATAAAGTTGGCAATTAAAGTCATCATTCATGTAACTCTATTGTCACTTTTTCAACAATCTAAATGTTTTAGCTTATAGTGAATTTGAAGTTTGTAAAAAAAAACCATGGATTGTTTGCACAACCCTTGATTTTACTTTGTATACCTATCTACTTGAGCATAGTTAAGTTGAATGTGATAACAAATATAATTGTTTGACATCACTGAGGCCCCTATGGCTAGGGAGAAAAAACTTCCATGGTGGAATCTCTGAAATGTCTATGGAGCTCTAGTTCCCTCCTTGTCAATGAAAAGAATCAGCAATGTAAAGCAACCATTATTGTGAGTACATCCAGTTAAAGCATCTACATGATGGGCTTTTGTTTCTTCACAGTGAAGAAACTTTAAGGGGTCAGTTATACATACCAGACACTATATACCTTGTAAACAGTGAATCTGTCTATTTAATTGTCTTAGTGTCCATCTAGATATTTTATATGTGGAGTTCCTCTCTGAAGGAAATCTATGGTAAAAAAGGGAGGAAAACAAGAACAAAAACATGTTTTGACACAGCTATTCAATACATTCATTTTACAAATATTCACTAGGCACAAATTAAAGATAGGTAAATTTCTAAATGTTGAAAATTCAGTGAACAAAACAATAAAGAAATCCTTCTCATCATGGAGTGTCCATTCTAGTGGTGGAGAGTCACAAAATAAATAATATACATAATAATTTAATTATATAGTCATAGAGAGTAATATATACTATATAAATAAAATAGATTAAGGGATATCAGAAATGCTAGAGGTGGGGGAGCAGTCTGCAATTAATTAAAGTAGCCAGGGCAGTGCTCAATGAGAAGGTGACATCAAAATAAAAACTAGGAAGCAAAGAGGAAGTGAGCCATGTAGATATCTACAGGAAATTATTTCCAGGTGGAGGGAATAGCCAACACATAGGATCTGAATCAGAAATGAACCTGCTTATCAAGAGAACAGTTAAGGAGGCCAGTAATGACTGGAGTAAGTGAACAAAGGGGGATCATAAGAAGATGAGGTCAGAAGTATTGGTAAGGCTCTATGGACTACGTACAGACTTTAGATTTTATTTTAAGAGAAATAGGGAGGCACTGAATAACTTTAAGCAAGAAAAAGTGCATTGTTTGCCCTTCCTTTTTACAGGACAACTCTGGATGCTGAGTCAAAAGTCGTCTGTAGATAGCAAGGTGAAAGTAAGAAACCAATTACAAAGGATTCAGTGGACAACATTATATATGGGGGAAATGTTTGAAACTGTTTATCCAACAACAGTTCTCCAAAAAAGAGATAATTTACACCTGTCGAATAAAAGTTTCTGTTAATTCAAAAAAATATTGAGGAAGCCCTAATGATGTGTTCATTATTAAATTACATACAAAAGAAGTAAACATCAATGTCTGCCTTTAGAAAGATTTATAATTTATCAGGGGAGATACTGAATTAAAGTAGAAGATTTGTTATCCATATGCTGAAATGATTCTGTAGATGACTTTTGGGATGAACACTTTATAAACATTCCTGATATTTCTAGAGAAGTAAATGTGATGTGAAGGGGGCACGGCCTATAGAACACAGAGCAAGAACACAATCACAAGCACCAAAAATTTCTTGTTATGTTCAGAGAACATTAAGTTAAGCCAGTTCTACTCTAACATTTGATGTATCAAGGTGGAAGTAGGAAATAGGGAATGGAGCTTGGCACCACACTAGGGAAGGCATTCAAGGAAGGTATTCAAATTTAAACTTTATTCTATAAGCAGTGGAGAATTAATATAGGTTTTTAAGTAAAAAGGAATGGGATCAGGGTAGTATAGGATTTGAGCAGTGCTTCAGGAAGAAAATTCCAATGACAGAGTCCAGGATGACAGAGAAATATGGGGATGTGGGCATAGAGAGCAAGCGAATGAAGAGGTTCTATATGAAAAAGGTCATTGTAATGTATTAGGGGAAATGTAATGAGGGCATGAACCAGAATGGGTGATGCTGTGAATTGAAAAGGATGGAACAATTTATTTTGAATTTACTATGTGTCAGGTTCAATGATAAGTGCTTTCCGTGTATTTTCTTATTTATTCCTCTCAATATCCTTTTGATATAGCCATTATTATTTTTTTTAAATTAGAAGGTGAGGTTATACAGGTTAAGTGACTTTCTTAAAGCTCCACAACTAAAAAATGTCAAACTGGGACTTGAACCAGACCATGTGCCATATCTGGGCTTCCAACCTCTTTGTTTTAGCACCTCTCAATGTATTAGAAGTAGTATCTCATCATAAGAAAGGGAGATAAGAGGACTAGAGAAAAGAACTAACCTTAATCTAGCACTTGTCCATGGGGAATATATTTAGGAGGTAAGAGAAGGAAAGAAAGCTATTGGAAGGGTAGGGGGAAGGTGTTGTGTCATGACAGACCCAGGAGGAGAGAAGCTCGAGGCAGTAGGGGCAGTATCAAGTAGTGCTGAGAGTCAAGGAAGATGAGAAAAATAATCCAAACGTTGAATGTTAAGGAGTTATTTCTCTTCTTGAAAAGATAAACTATTTGTATCCTCTACTAGGTGGGGGAAGAAGTCAGAGTGAAAAGATCTGTGAAGCTACACTGTGAGAGATGAAAAAGTGGATGCCAGAGACTTCACTTCTCATTCACCAAATTAGATCATCAAAAATAGGAAAGGTTAAAGGACACAAACTGAAGGAGAATTGGGTCAAAAAAGTTGTTGGGGCACCTGGGTGGCCCAGTCGGTTGGGCATCCGACTTCGGCTCAGGTCATGATCTCGTGGTCCGTGAGTTCGAGCCCCATGTCGGGCTCTGTGCTGACAGCTCAGAACCTGGAGCCTGTTTCTGATTCTGTGTCTCCCTCTCTCTCTGACTTTCCCCCATTCATGCTCTGTCTTTCTCTGTCTCAAAAATTAATAAACGTTAAAAACATAAAAAAAAAGGTGTGTGTGTGTGCGCGCACCTGTGTGTGTGTGTGTGTGTTTCCTTAAATTAAGAGATTAGTATTTTTTTGTGGATAAATGGAAAGTACTAATAAGAAAGAATGAAGAGGTTGAACTGGTATGGAAATTTTGGATGGACCAGATTTCTTGACTGGATAGGTAGTGGTAAAATATCAGAGGTCTAAGTAAATCAGTTATCTTTGGTGAAAAGAGAAGTGGCATGGCTTCATATGAATCATATGGAAAGGAGTAAGAAAGGTAAAAAAATATAGAGAGAGTACAATTAAACGTTTCAGAACATGACTTGAGGAAAAGAGAGTGGTGTCTTCACAAGAACAGTGTTTTGAAAGAATTCTACTTCAATTTGTAAGTTACTATTTCTTTCATTTAATAAGCCATCCAATCCAAGCCATTGCCTCTTAGAGGGAGGGACACCACAAATAATTATAAAGGACGCCACAGTTTTTTCTGTAATCTGACTTATAGGATTTAAGAACTCTCCAGAACATTGCTGCCACCCTCCCTATCACCTCACGGGACTGGACCTGATACCTGGCAGCCACGTGGCTTCTGATAGACATTTTTTCATTATGTTTTAGAAGACCTACCTTATTCCTTGACCAATGGTTACTTCCACCATTGGATTTTTTTTAACAGAATTGAAATGTTCAAAATTCCCACCAGGCCATGAAGGATTCTATTTTTCAGCTAAACTCTCTTTTTTTCTAGGCAGGACACATAAAATTTAATTTCCTGACCTCTTCTGCTGATGTATAGCAGTCATTTTTCCACAACATTAGACTAGGTAATCTATTCTTAGGGGAACCTCGTCAAGCCTGACTGATATTCTGCATTTTTCTTTCTTTTCTCTATTTTATATTTATTTTTTGCTCTTTCTCCCCCTTCATATTTTCTGCTGTGGAAATATGGTAATAATAATAAAATATCTAGGGAAAGATAGAATATATTTACCAACTCGTGATGCTAAGATGAGGCGAGAGAGAGAAAGGTCATGTTTTCCATTCCTGAAAATAAAGTAAAATAAGAAATTTGCATCTTGAGAAAAACCCATGAATTCAGCCAGTAAGATCCTATCTGTGGATTGTTTTGATACTGATTTCATATTGGAAGATGGATTTTAGTGTCAGTGAAAAGTGCTGGTACAATGACAGCTGTGGAGACCAATATCTTCCATTAATGCAAAGAAGACACAGAAATACCATTGGGTTTTCTGCTATCATGTCAGAATTAGTCATCACATTTGTTTTCGAAGGACTGTAGGCATGCCACCTTGTTTCCTTGACAAGGCTGAGCACAGCACCAAGCTCAGAGTGGGCACACTCCTGATTGTCATGATAATGTTAGGCCTTTCCTATTTTCCTCTGTCTTTATCCTGTGGCCCATCAGAAAAAGGAACACAGTCAACATATTCTCATTTTCTCTTTCCACAAACAAGACACTGGACAGCTGTCAGATTGGAATAACTTCTACTCACAATCAATTTGTATCTGATTCAAACAACTGAGCTGGGAATGCAATGAGAAAGCCCATTCCCATTGCCTACAGGTCTAGGCCAGACCTGGCCAGAGGGTGGTAAGCAATGAACTGGTACAGTCAGTTGGTACAGAGTTTATCATGTAATGATAAAATAAGCAGCATTAAGTATTTATTGAGAACTTTCTGGGACTGTGTCATTGTGCCAAATGAAGTGCCCCGTAGAAAACCAGGGGTGGGTGTTTATAGTTTCGTTGGAGATTTACTTATAAAAAGATAACACAAAGACATATATTCTCAGCATCAAATGGGCGATACTGACAACTAAAGGCTATAGAAAGTCAGAGGAGGGTGAGCCCAGTATGTACCCTGAGGTAGTTAGGAAAGGCTTCAATGCCTTGAAGAATAGATAAGGATCAGACAGATGGGATAGAGGAAGAAGGCTGACTGGATTAACGGAGTGGCACAAGTGAGAGCAAAAAAGGCCATCAAGTGCAAAGGAGAAGATGATGCCATGTGACCAAACTGACTGGACACCATACTGCATTCCAGCATTACCAACATGCCCCCACCCATCCCCACTCCATGTGTTTCCACATTCAGTTAAGCTATGTCAATAATGTGTATCATAAATCATCCATTCCAATGAAAGTGATTTTTAACTCCCAGTTCTTTAAACTTGAGACAACTTGTTGAATTTAGCTCAATTGTTTATTCTATAATAAACTTCTGTAAGCCAAGTGTCTTAGTGTCCTTTTGTTTTTTCCTCCTAATAATATGTCTGAAAACTTGCACAAATATGTAAAGCTAAATATTCTGATTTTACATGCTTTTTTGTATACATGCCACATGCATTTTACTTTTTTAAGTTTTTTAAATTTTTAATTGAAAGACACTTGACCTATAATATTATATTAGTTTCAGGTGTACAACATAGCAATTCAACAATTATATACATTATGATATGCTCACCACAATAAGTACAGTTACCATCTGTCACCACATAAAGTTATTACAATATTATTGACTATATTCCCTATGCTGTACTTTTCATCCTTGTGATTTATTCATTTTATAACTGGCAGTGTGCACTTCTTAATCCCTTTCACCTGTTTCACTCATCCCCCCGCTTCCCCCCTTTTGGCAACCTCTAGTTTGTTTTCCATATTTATGAGTCTGTTTTTCTTATTGTTGTTTGTTCATTTGTTTTGTTTTTTAGATTCCACCCATAAGTGAAATCATATGGAATTTGTCTTTCTCTGTCTGTTTCCATATACTTTTAAAAAGCATTTAGTATTTCATTAGATAAACTGAACTGCATCATTTAAAACAGTATTACTAGAGACAAAGTGTATTAAAATCTATGTTGACTAGTGGCAATAGACAAAGGGAATATTCCCAATGTTATAAAGAGCTTTTAGTGAAGGGATCTAGGTCTTAGGGAAAAGCTTAGATTTGGGGTATGTAAAAATTCCAATAATAAAAAAATATTTAATAATATGAAATATAAAACAAATATGACAAACTGTCAAATTTCTCTATTTTCCTTGAATTTCACCTACCTTAATCATGGTGGTCATGTAGGTGTAATTAATGTATTCTTGGAGTAAATAATCTAAGATCACCCTCCCTTCCTTTAACATAGTGTACTACAAATAGTACTAGTAGTATATTAAATGAATATTTAAGCTTTTATGTTTAAAAATGTTTTTTCGTTTATTTATTTTTGAGACAGAGAGAGAGAGAGACAGAGCGTGAGCAGAGTACGTGCAGAGAGAGAGACACAATCTGAAGCAGACTCCAGGCTCTGAGCTGTTAGCACAGAGCCCGACGCAGGGCTCAAACCCACAAACCATGAGATCATGACCTGAGCCAAAGTCGGACACTTAACCAATTGAGCCACCCAGGCACCCTGAGCTGTTATGTTTTTAAAGTCAATGCTCGATGTTATTGAATTGGTTCTAGGGGGGTGAAAAATTCATCCTCATTGGGATAATCAGTCCCCTAACATCATTTCTTCAGCACTCATCAATTGATCCAGCTGTGGTTTCAATAGTTCCTAAACCACTTTTGATATTTTAGTCCTCCATTTGAAGGCATCTGTGCTAGTCAATTCCACGTTTTGCCATTTTAGAGCTTTTTGCCCCTGTTTTTTGTTTTGTGTTATTTTAACTCATTTTTGTTCAAGAATCAAGAAACTAGACATCTGTGAAACTGGCATAAGTTTTCATCCCCAGTCTTTTTCCCTTTCTCTCTTTCTTTGAGATGAGAAGTATTTATTTCAATAGTGAAGAATATAAATAATTTTCCTTTGAAATAGGATGATTTAACTGTTATTTCTGCTACGTTAAATGGGTATAAAGTCTAAACATAAATGGAAAAACAGAAATAAACAGTGTCTGATATATTGTAGGCACTCAAGAAATATTTGTTGAATAGTTTAATGGATGAATGAAATTAACAATAGCCCAATTCCATTTAGTTTTCTCTGTTCTATGGGCCTAAATCACTTCACAGCTTTTAAATATCAGTGATACTTCAGTACTTTTTATAACTTCAGTCAGTACTTGGAGTTATAAACCAATGAAATCTCAGTGGAGAAACTGAGGCCGAAAGAAGAAATGGTTTGATTACATGTCTTTACTGCCACAGAAAAAACATCACATCTCAGTTGTGCCAAATTCCCATCTACTGGTTAAACTAAACCAACCAGACAAAACAGCAGAAACTGTCAGAATGATGTTCTGATAGGGAACAAGAAAGACTTGCTGGAAAAAAAATAAAAAATAAAAAAAACCATTGCTGGACAAGACAGTTTATCTAAGGAAGGTGGAAAGGGAGAGATTGTCAAATGAAACAACTGAGCTCTAAGTTTAGATTTAAAAGTTCCCATAGTTGGAAGTGTTTGGGACTTCAATTGGTAATGCATTCCAAAGAGCTTTCTGCTGGCTTTGATGAATGTGTGGAATTGTCTCCTTGTCTACTCATTACCACTTAAAAAAAAAAAAAAAAAAAAAAAAAAAAAAGGAGATCTGACAATCCCAGCAATCGTCTTTAGCTTCTGTTGTTTTCCATTAGCAACGGGAGTGTATTCTTTTAGTGAAACACAAAAGCTGGTATCCCAGGCTACCGCTGAGCCTTGCAGCATGCGGGGCGATTCACTCATTTGGAGAGATGCTCCAGAAAGGTGGTTAGAGACTGTTTTAGCACTTTATTTGTCCCAATTATCTGCTCCTGCCTATTAGGGTGAATGGAACATCATGGCATTGTTTATCACGGGCTTTATATTCGCTAATAACACTGTTGTTTATTACCACAAACATGCTGTATGCAGTCAGCTCCGCTTCTGTTAATCCCCACTGCTCCAAGTTCTGTTTTTGTTTTTATTTTTCCTTTTTTTCTTTTATCTTTTTTTTCCCTACCCCAAACAAATTAGATCCCACTGAACCAACCGAGTTTCCCACAGTTTCTGATTGTAAAGATGCTTTTCAATTGGACTTCAGGTTGATTGGTTTCAGGCTGAAAACCCTAAAGAAAATAACATGGTGATACTTACATGCAGGAATGGCTTTCTAACCATATTTCAATGGCAAGTGTCTGCCTGGGCATTTCCTTCCAGGTGCTCACAGCCTGAATTGCACTAGTTCGAGTAACCGAGTAACCGTCAGAGAAAAGAATGGAGCGAATTGTTGCCATTAGATCATTTAGTCTTCCCCAAAGTCCTCTTCCATACACTGTTTTACACAAACATATCCAGGGGCTCTATATGGCCTGAGGCCTCAGAATGTGCTTTTAAAAAATGCCCCTCATTTGGGCCTGTAGGAAAGGTAGTATCAGTGTAGTCTATTATTCCCGTAGACCACTCTGAATTCTGAGAACTGCCAGTGTTCTCTCTCTGCATATGTTTGCTGCATCTCCATACCAAGGGCCTTCTTTAATAAACAAGGTAGATGGCTAATACCCAAAGGAATGATACTTTAACTATACACATAGTTAACTGCTCTATCTCTCCCACACCCCTCCCTCTTGGCGGGTGTTTATTATCTGGGGTTACTTAAAGATATGCAGGTCATGAATATGGCAATGGAGAAGATAGGTCTTGTTCAAACTAGAAGGATGATAAATTGAGAAGTGAAGCCAAATAGAACATGTTATTCAAAAGGCATGTGCTAATATACTGTTGTAATTAGGGACACTTAAGTTTCAAACTGATATTACAACTCAGGTCAACCTGATTGGGAAATACCATTTCTTTTGGAAAGTAGCCACAGAAACATATGTTTATAAAAGA
The DNA here is from genome assembly GCF_018350175.1 of Felis catus. Classification (NCBI taxonomy): domain Eukaryota; kingdom Metazoa; phylum Chordata; class Mammalia; order Carnivora; family Felidae; genus Felis; species Felis catus. The sequence goes on along the minus strand of NC_058379.1, from coordinate 60,219,316 downwards.
TCAAGGAAGAGCATGTTAGTAGTGGAAAAAAATCTATTCTTTAGACTCAGGCAGCATGACTTTTTCATTCTAGGATCTTCACCAAGTTAATTTACTTTTTGAGCTTCAGTTTCCTCATTGCAAAATGGAGACTATAATCCTCTTATAACCTTATTTAATAATTCAAAATATAAGTGTAAATACCTGAGTCATAGTAGGAGCCCTCAATGGACTTCATCTTATATACTTGGAAGTCTGGAAACTGAGGCAATATTTCCACTAAACCTGTTATTTGTCTTAACAGCAAATAAGACAAGTCCAGCTAAGTACATTGAAATGTAATATGCTTTTCCTGCTTGAGAAAGTGGAATAGCTAGAAGAACACTTTTAAAAGACCAGGTGTGTGAAGAAGAACAAGAAGGTCTTAATGGATAGGAAAATAACACAACATGAAAACAAGAAAGGAAAGTAAAATCCTAAAGTTTAAGGCACAGGCAGATGACAGTTTTAAGAGTTGAGAGAGGGTTCCGATTTCAGGTAATGATGGAGTAGCGTGGTCAGACAATCCCACCTACGGAAAACACTTATAGAATCTGAAAATAGAATTTAATAATAATTTGAATACAGAAATTTGAGGAGTACCTACTCTTGCAAGATTGACCGTAGCAGGTAAGGATTTATGAATGTGCAGCATTTTGCCTGAGAGCACTCTTCAATCAATAGGTACCTCAAGCTGCATAAAGCTATTGCCTGATAGACTTGAGATATCAGAGGGCAGACCTAGAGGCTAAAAGAACAGCTAGAAAGTTAGGAATGAAATTCTTCACTGCAGGTAGCTGAAGGGATGTGTCCCCAAATATGAATATAAAAATTCATCCAAATGTGGGGCACCTGGGTACCTGTCGGTTAAGCGTCCGACTGTTGGTTTTGGCTCAGGTCATGGTCTCATGTTTCCTGAGTTCAAGCCCCACATGGGGCTCTGTGCTGACAGTGCACAGCCTGCTTGGGATTCTCTCTCTCTTCCACTCTCTTTGCCCCTCCCCTGCTTGCTCTGCCTCTCTTGAAATGAATCAATAAACTTAAAAAAAAATCCAAATCCTTGGTTGACCATTGAATTGTACATGAAGAGGAGGAAGGGCTTTCTAGGGGTCTTGAGGATAAAGCAGAAGGTGAAAGGTGAAATAACCAAGTAGACTTTCAGAAGACAGAACTTGGGAGTTTGAATCTAGACAAGTTAATTTTTTCTAACACACAAATCAGTCTTCAGAGGAACATTACAGAATTCAGAGTCTCTAAAATAAAGAAGCACACAAAAACATCAGGCATGCAAAGAGAACAGAAACATGTGAACCGTGTTCAAGAAAAAAGAAATGTTATCAATAGAAATCAAATTTACTATCACTCAGATGCTAAAATTAACAGAAAAAATATTAGGCACCTATTATAAATATGTTTAAAGGCTTAATAAAGTAAAAACATAATAAAAAATAAAAATCTCACCACATAAATAGAAACTACAAAAAAGAAGCAAATAAAAATCCTGCATTGAAAATATAATAACTAAAATGTCTTAAAATTAACTGAATGACATTAAGAGCAGATTTAAATAAAAATAATTTACTTTAAAATAGGTTAATGTGATTTAAACATTTGAGGAACAAAGAGAAATAAAGATGAAAGAAAAAAGATGAGATTGGCAGAAATTTGTGGAATTAAGAATTAAGTGGTCTAATACATGTGTAATTGGGCACTAGAAGAGGAGAGAGCAACAATGGGACAGAAAAATGAAGAAATAATGGCTGAAACATCATTAAATTTGGTGAAATTCAGAAAGTTCCAGGCCCAAGAAACTTGATAAACACTTAGTAAGAGAACTACAAATGAACTCACACTTAGGCACATCAAAGTCAAATTTCTGAAATCCAAATATGTAAAGAAAAATATTTCAACTAGCCATAGAACATTACATAAAGGGAATCAAAGATACACATGATGGCTGACCTCTCATTATTAACAATGTAGGCCCAAATGCTATGGAATAGTCTGTTTGTTTGTTTGTTTGTTTGTTTATTGGAATAGCTTTAAAGTTTGAAAGTGAAAGAAAGGGGAAAGTTGTGAATCTGGAATTCTATGTGGAGAGAAACTATCCTTCTATAATGAAGGTTAAATAGGGGCATTTTCAAATAGATGCAAAACTAGCCCTCAAAAATAAAAGTGAAATAAGGACTGCTTCAAATAAACAAAAATTAAGAGAACTCACTATCAGCTGCCATATCATTATCAGTTGCCGTACACATAACACAAAGAAAAGTGGTAAAGATACTTATTAAAGATGGCGAAAAACGGTGCCAGATTGAAACTTGAATCTAGAGGAAACATTGATGATCACTGGAAATGACATGTAAGGGGCAAACATAGTAAAATATTTTTCTATTCTTTTTATAAATTATTTGAAAGAATATTAAAGCACAGAGTAGAAAACTATATTGTAGAATTTAAAATGATATAGATGTATTGTATATAATACCACGACCATAGGAATAGGAGTGGTAAATACAGCTATGCTGTTAAAGTTTCTTATATATTATATTATATATATGAAAAGTATATTCAAATTCTGAATAGATTACCATAAGGTAAAAAACTAATTTAATTTTTAGAGCAATCACTTAATGCAAAGCGCTGAGGAACTATAGCTAAATCTTATACACAAGGATCAAACTAGAATATTAAAAAAATTAAATAAAAAGAAGGGAAAAATGGTAGAATACAAGAATTAATAAACAGAGGAAATAAAACTAACATTAATGGTATAAGCATATGTATAGACATTATAAGCACATTAAAATAAGCTATTTTATAAAGATAAGGATATTAAAATAACAAAGGAATTAAAAAACAGAGAAAAGTAAAAACTAAGAGGAAAAATAAAAATCAAAAATCAAATAATATGGTAACCTCTATTCAATCATGCCAATAATTACATTAAATGTCAGTGAACTAAACATACCAATTAAAATATGGAGATAATAAGATTAAATTAAAAAATCAAGATCTGACTGTATGCTGTCTGTAAGAGGAACAGTTTAAGTCCAAAGACAAAAGATAAAGCAATCATACCCTTATCACAAGAAAAATGGAAACAAGGATTTCTAGTAGAGTTAAAGGGAATATATTAAAATGAAAAAGTGGTAGCACATCAGACAGTATAATGATGCCAAATATGTATATGCTTAATAGGAGAGCTTCATGTTTCAAGGAGAAATAATTGGCAATCCAAAGGAAAACAATAGACAGATCTACAATCATAGTTGGATATTTTAAAATACAAGTCACAATTTTTAGTAGAACAACTAAAGAAAAATCAATTAAGATAGACTCTCAACCACACTGACCGAATTCACACTTGTAGACCTCTACACTCAACAACACAAAGTACATTTTTTTTCCGAAAGGGTACAGAATGTTTACCAAATTATACCATATGATGGACCACAAAGCAAGTCTCTGTAAGTTTCTAATTATTGAAATTTTGAAGTCTGTTCTCATATGTCATGGCCCCAATCAAATACTGCCTTTCCTCCCCTGTACACTTTTGATTGAGGCTAGAGATTAGGCTTTTGCCTCCATTTCTATTATGTGTTCTATTTCCTTTTCTTATTCCTAAGCTTTGCCTGAATCCTAGGCTGTTCACTTAAGTCTTGAAAGTCTTGGGGTTTCTTTTACACAACAGTACTTATCTCTGCTTATACCATACGAGATTTGGTTTCAGTCAAGATTGAATACCAGTTTCTAGAAAATAACCCACATGACTTTGGGGGTTACCATTATATTTTCCTGCATAATCTTCCAGAACATAGCACCTTTTGACAATGATTTCACATATTCTGCTTGAGTTTACCATTCCTTTTATCCTTAGATCTGTAATATGAACTGTGGCTCGCCCTGTACCCCAACATGTATCTCATGCTGAGTTCCCTTTGCTCTGGGTCTCAACAGTCCAACTTCAGCCTCTCTCATGCTGAATTAGAGAGACTCCACCATCTGGAACACTATGATCATTGTTACAGGTAGCTCGCGGACTTCTGTTGCAAAAAAGCATGTGTCATCTCTGCTCAGAGATGTGGTCAAGGCAAATCACATGTCATCCATGACCACAAGAGAGGAGAAGACCTGAACATATTGAACATATTTAGTGATCAGACCTAATGACTACCATGATGGAAAGCTGTTTGTGATCTGTAGTTAAGTAAAAGATGCAGGGTAAAAACCAAGTAATTTTGGGGCGCCTGGGTGGCTCAGTTGGTTAACCTTCTGACTTCAGCTCAGGTCATGATCCCATGGTCCATGGGCTCGAGCCCCACATCGGGCTCTGTGCTGACAGCTCAGAGCCTGGAGCCTGCTTCAGATTCTGTGTCTCCCTGTCTCTCTGCCCCTCCCCTGCTCATGCTCTGTCTCTCTCCATCTCTGAAAAATGAATAAACGTTAAAAAAAATTTAAAAAAGAAGCACACCCTTTTTAAAAAAAACAAGTAATTTTAACTGTGTGAAGAATTAAGACTGGTAAGATGCCATAGTATGGCTAGAGATGGAACCCATCTGAGGCAGAATGGAGATGATTTCTTTTTCATCTTGCCTTTTTTCCTCTAAATTTTGTATAATAAATATATATATATATATATATATATATATATATATATATTGGATAAATTATTATTCTTAATAAGAAAAGCATATATTCTGGGGCACCTGGGTGTCTCAGTCAGTTAAGCGTCCAATTTGGGCTCAGGTCATGATTTCATGGTTTGTGAGATTGAGCCCCACGTCTGGCTCTGTGCTGTCAGTTCAGAGCCTGGAACCTGCTTCGGGTTTTGTGTCTCCCTTTCTCTCTGCTACTCCCCCACTCATGCTCTGTCTCTCTCTCTCAAAAAATGAATAAACAGTAAAAAAAATTAAAGAAAACATATATTCTTTTTTTCTCATAATAGTTCTATTGTTTGTGTGTATATATATAATGTAGGCTATAATCTATATTAGATATATATACAGTATATGTATATATATACATATTTTGGAAAGTGTCCTAACTTTTTGAAACAGTTATTTAGACTTGAAAAAAAGATCCCAAATTAGATTAATATAAAATGATAGCTTGTTTCTATAATGGAATAATCAAAAAGAATAAAATGATGTTTACAATAAAGACTTATTAGGGAAACACAAGGATCTTTTATAGCTGTGTTTGAAAAGAGAAGCTTAATTTAACATTAAGAGAAAAGAACAGTATAGAAAACTAGTCACATTATACATTGCTTCACTCTTATCAATTAAGGATAATTATTTTAAAACATAAAACAGATGAAACATATTTGCAAAAGTATCTTAAAACTAAAAGTTTTCCAGAAAGAATAAGAGAATTTATATTTTCCACGGATTAATTTAAATCTTTGACATTATGTATTGCACTTCAGATTACTGAATTTGCAGATAAGATAATTAAAATCAATATTGGTCATCTATAAAGTTTTGGAAAATGGAAGAGAAGCAGAGGAATTAAGGTGATCACATGTCAATCTAATCTTCATAGAAGAACACAAAACCAGCATTACTAAGGCAAAGGTTTCTGTGTAGGGTGAAACATCACAAAACAATGGTGAAAATTATAAATTCTATTGTTTATTTTTGTCTCTAAATCCTGACAAGTTTATGATTTCAAAACTGGCAAGGACAATTTTATGTGCTATAATGTTGCACATTCCACTATTATTGTGTGTGTCCTTGGGATATCAGGATATTAAGAATGGACATGGAAAGTGGTACTCATGCATATTTACTCATCTTCCTATGCAACATTACAATTACGAAGGAGAAGATGTTGAATTTACAAACTACAAATTAGTGAGTTTGATGCTGATCTCAATTAACATTTATTACCATCATCATATTTGTCATTGTTAGGCATACTAATTAGAATAAGTCATTGAATTTAATACAAAGCAACAACTAGTTTCAGATTTACTGTTTCATCAAATGCTACTTTTACTTGATGAGTAGATTAGGGAATGGTAGATGACTTACGTATGTACTTCAACAAGCTATTGATCAGTTCCAAGCCCATGACATCATTTTACACAAATACAAAGACGTGAATTGGATTATTTTGAAACTGAATTATAACTGGCTGACTGCATGTTGATTAAAATGGCAATTTCAGGGGCTGGCTGAGTCAGTTGGAAGAGCATGCAATTCTTGATCTTGGGGTCTTGAGTTTGAGCCCCATATTGGGTGGAGAGAATACCTAAATAAATAAAAACTTAAAAAAAATAAAGTAGCAATTTCAACTTGGTAGAGAATCTTTCCTAGTATGTTATACATCTCTATGCTTGATCCTACACTTTTGTGTGTTTATATTAATGAACTGAAAAAGGCCAGTTCACAGATGGCTGAAAGCCGAATATAGAAAACATTGTATATAAAATCCAATACAAATTTTATAGATAGAATTTTGACTAGGTATATTTAATAATAATAAATGTAAGTATTTATGATCTAATCCCCCGCCCTACCCATATTTAGCACTATCCTGAAATATATACAGTTTTGAAAAGGGTTTCATATTTTAATAATAGAAAGACAAATAGGAGGAAACAACATATGGCAATTTTAAAATCTGGTGTTTTGATTTTATAGAAATGATCAATTAATTCATACTTTACTCTTTTGGGTATTAGCCAACTGGAACCAGACTACTATAAACATATATATGGGCTTGTTTTGACGGCTTGTTGTAGGAGGTTATTGAGAGGATGTGACCACTGGTTGACTTACAAGCTGTACCTGGTCCTTGGGATGTATGTTCTGCCCACCATTCCCACAACCAGAGCTGTTTTCAAGGACACAACCTTCAGAGAGCAACATGTTGTTGAAGCCATCTGGATGATATATATATGACTGAATCCAGGTATGGCCTCTGTATAAACTTTTTAAGATTTTGGCATTTTAAGAGATCTAATTGTCTTGTGGTTGCCGAAGACATGCCTTGTAGATAAGTTTCCGTGCTTATTAAAACTGCCACGTCCAAATCTGGAGCGGTCTGCCTCTTTCTTCGGTCCCTCCTTGCCCTCTATGTATGGGCGCCAGTTTCAGATTTCATCTGAGAAGCTCTCAACTTTACAAACCAATAGCACTACACTCTGGGCAAGTGTTTATAAATACTGAGAATGTGGGGGCGTGTCAGCACTGTATCCTATCATAACTCATTAAAGGAGGCAGATGTCTAATGCTGGAGAATCGGAATCCAACAAATACACAGTGGCGATCTGAAATTACTTGAAGAGCTATGATGTGGATGAAATGTAGCTTTTATAGGCATATCAAGGATCACTGAGTCAGTCACAAAAGAATATGATTCTTATTCAATAAAAGGAAAAATATTCAATGATAATGTTTAAAATGAAATCAGCTTCTTTAAAAGAGAATTTTTTAATCTCTTCTGGTTTTTATAAAGTCTGAACGTGGTTTGACAGTGATTTTGAAGAGGAACTTACACTACTTGGGAATGTAATGTACAGTATGGTGACTATAGTTAATAATACTGTATTGTAAATTTGAAACTTGCTAAGAGATTAGATCTTGAAAGTTCTCATCACAGGAAAAAAATATTAACTATGTGTGGTGACAGATGTTACCTAGACTTACTATAGTGATCATTTTGTAGTATATACAAATACCAATCATTATGTTGTACATCTGAAACTAATGTTGCATGTCAATTATATATATTTTTTTTTTAAAAATTAAAAATAGGATTTTCCTCAGAGACCTACTACCCCAGAGTACAGGTTATCCATGAAAAAAAAAAAAGCAATTTGATGGAAGACTGTTGTTAAAACTAACTTATAGGAAACAAAGCAAATTTCATTCTTCTGGTTCGTTTGCTTTTTTATATTCTTTAGATTTATTTGTCTGATTTATGCTTTCTGGATTACTCAAGTAATACATGAATATAATTTTACTGTAAAAGTAAAAAAAAAATAAGGAACTTAAATATCCAATATGGCAAACAAGTTTGAGGTATCATGAAAAATCATGTGATTTCCATAAGGATATGGGACTAGAATAATCATTAAGAGTCTGCCAACTCGCATACTTTATTGTTTTGCATAAAATTGTTGGCTATTAGGATCTGAGATAAAGACCATGAAGTGACAGCCTGTGTGATATGCTCCACAGATGTGCTTTGTTTGCCTACTCCCATTCTACTTTCAAGCAATGTGAGTCAGATGGCACCATCAACAAATTAGGACTATCCTATCACCTTTTTAATATAATATAACCTGAACAAATAAGTGACTATCCCATTATATTCGTTGGTCCACCATGTTCAATTGCATTATCCAGAGCATCTATTCCTATTCTGGGGAATGGGAATATGGAAGCTATCTTAGAATTCTTCCTACTATAGAAATCCTTAATTTTAAGGATTTGGAAGACATTTGAGTGTGAAAATCCCAGTTCCTTCTCTGAATACCAATTATGTAATCTTTAAAATTAGGATACCAAACCTTACAGCTTGGTAAGAGAGAACAAGAGAGAACTCGACATAGAAATAGGCCTTCTAAAATTCTAAAATTCTCACTACAACTGCTATTATGTATGGTTTGGATTATTACAGATTGACCAATCAGAGCTTTTCACTCTGAAGTCATAAAAGCAATCTAATATTAAACTTTTACTAAGATGGAAGTCATGAAATTTAAGTGTTCCTCTTTTGACTGCTACTAACTAGCTTGTCATTGACACGGAGCCTTATTTGCAGAAGTCTCACAACTTTGCTGCAGAATAAATCACATAATTGATGGATGACTCTTAGCATGCTATGGTTATTATTAGTTTCAGAGAATTCATATGGATTGGATACATTACTGCTTGTGGCTTAATAACTTAGGCTCTCCCAATGCATTGTTAAGGAACTTGGATGTTCCTATCTCCCTTAGGCCAGAAATCCTGATGTGGCAACCATCCTAATTTGATGGCTGGTGATTTAATTTTTCCTTCTGCATTTTCAATTCATTGTAAAGACAGTCTTGAGCACTTGTTTAGGTCATCATATATCGAGTTTAAAAGCATATTCAAACTAGTGAAGTCTACCCACTTTTTTTGGATAACGGTGAACAGCAAAAAAGAAACTAAAGAAACGAGGATTGAAATGCACATTCTTCTTAATTTCTCTCTCTAGCATGAACTATTGGGATTCCACCTTGACCTTTAGGCAGAGACAGTTGGTTGTGCACAGCAGGGAACAAGGATGTTGTGAGATTGTGTAGAATCCCTTCAATCCATTCTCCTCTAGACATCTTTGTTAAGCCTATCTGAACATAGGGGACACTTGGAATCCTGTTGTGGCTAAACCATTTAAGACCAGAGGCAATTTTAGACTGAATAAGATTTGGTGACTATTGTGCTATCTATATCCTCTTTCATAGAAGTTAGGTTTTTTTTTTGTTTTCTGTAGCAAAGGACACACATATGTCTTTCGAGTGATATATACACTGATAAATTTGTTGGATCCCCACAACAACCCTGTGTAGTCAAGGATAGTTATCATTCCCACTTTACAGAGAAGGAAAATAAGGCAGACTGACTTGTTAAAAACTAATAGAACAAATAAGCAGCAAAACTATAAGGGGAATTAAGGTTTCCCTGATTGGTTCTGTGCAGTTTCTGCTTATCCTACTTTTGGATGTAGGATTTGTGTTAAAGCTACCACTTTACAATGGTCTTTGTAGGCCAAAATGATAAAGCAAGTTCTCAAAAGTGCTTTCAACTTGTGTTCTTCCTACTAGTTGAGCCTTTATTTCTATACTAGAAAACTCATTTTCCTGAATTACTTATATGAATTCCTTAATTCAGCACAATTATCAATTAATTTACTAAAAAGGTAGTTTGTATGATCTTTCCCCTTAAATGCAATTACATTCAAATGTGGTTTGCATGCAATACTGAAAAGAAAATCACCCAGATAACACTGATTATTCATCGAGTTACCATGAAATATGGAGTGGATCCTACAATTACTAATGTAACTCCATTTATCTACATGGTAATTCTCAACAATGCTAAGTTCTATTGGCCATTTGTAGGTTGATATTGTTATATAGTACTAACAGATGTTAAATTAGTTTATAAAAACACCTAGGAACAACTGTAGCAGCAGATTGCTTGTAAGTAATAGGCAAGATTATAAAATTCAGATAACATGAAATGCAATAGGTTTATACTGAGACAAAGAAAAAGTACATATAAATATTAGAGACAAGGTGTTGAATGGACCAAATTAAGATAAAACCAAAACAAATAGGTTCAATATAAGTTAATAACATTAATGATAAAGATAGTTCAGTAGGTACATTTCTACCAGAGAACTTCCATGCATCTCTCATCCATCTTTTGAGATGTTTGGCATTATATATTCTTTTGAATTCATGACAGTGCTTTCCACATATAAATGCATATGTCATATATAGAAAATTAGCAATTTATGGAAAATGATGAATATTACTAACCTGAAAATTAGGGGGTGGCAAAAAGTTCTACATACCCTCAAACTCAATGAATGAACTGGTTATTATAGTCAGTGAAATTGGGATATTTCAACTGTATTCCAAAGGAAACGGTAGTGCCACCTTCACATAAGGAACCCTGCAGTTAATGAGGCTGTATTTGATTCCAATTTTATTTCTCTCCAGAGACTTTATTATACAATAAGAACAACAATGATAACACAACAAATGCTTAAATACAAAACAAAACAAAAAACAAAAATAGAAAGCCTTTCTACCCTCCAGAAGTTGTTGCAGTCTACCTCAGCTTATATAAGATTTCAATTTCTCAACCATCGTTATAGATTATTTGAGATAAACAATGGTATGAGGGAGGACATTTTGGGAGATGGTAGTAATGGTATTTCACTGCAAAAATGTGCCAGAATCTTTGACGAAAAATATGCATTCTTGCTGAAAACTGTTAACTAATAAGAATTTTTGACATCTGGATTTGCAGGGGAGAAGAGAGAGAAGTCCTTTTGGTAAGAAATTTGAAAAATGTGTACAGAGTAGATTTTCAACAGCATTTTAATTCTGTTCAGTAAAATCATTTATTACTCCTGCTACAAAAGAGCCAGGCCTGTTGATTCTCAATGCTTTTTAATGCATTGTGACTAGCATTACAATGACTGACGCAACACAGTGAGTGGAGGAAAAAGTTCTCTCTCCCTCTCCCTCTCTCTCCCCGTTCAATATGCTGGAAGAAAATGTCACAGACTCCATTGAAGGTAATAGGTTTAGATCACCATTACACTTTCTATTCAATGAGCTGAGGCTGTTTGGGCCATTTCTGTTGGAAAATTCACCTGTTTGAAAAGATTCATTTTATTCAATGCAGTAGAACAAAACAGCAGAGCAGCGAGCCTGCTACACCTCCGGCCTATGCCATTTCTTCTTTCTGTTGCAGATGCATTCCAGTCCCGGCTATGCAGCCAGATCTAATTGAAATATATGGAAACTTCAGAAGCAGAGCCATTGAAAAAACGTAGTAGACAAAGGAGGCATAAATTTTTGTTACCTTCTCCCTACTTTTCACACTCCTTCCTCCTGCTCCATCCTAAATATGCTAGCTTCCCACGCTCTGCTCCCAGGCTTCTTGGAACCCTCTGTCATCATGCCTCATGCTAGGTTGCTCTTTGTAAGAAGCCCCAGCCCAGGGTCATTTCATTCCTTCTGTTATCCTTGTCCTGGGACCAGCCCCATGATCTATAACTCTGCTAAGTTATTAAAATAACAACACACCTAGGCTCAGATGTTCATGCAAATACTGGGGTAACGGCTTACATCTTCTAGATACTCCAGCACATTACAAGATTCTCATCTTAACCTTAATAAGAACCTCCTCCAAGAGCTTAGGAGAAAGAAACAGTTTAGTCCATCTTTTCAGAAGCTTGATTCAAAGGTGTTTGGTAGAAGAATTGTGGCTCTTTCCCTTATCAAGTAAGTGATGTTGATAAGGGATATATTGGGTGTGTAGGGGGGTTGGTCTTCAGTCAATGCATTAACTTTATTAGTCTTAGGGCACTTGTGTGGCTTGGTCAGCTAAGTGTCCAACTCTTGGTTTCAGCTCAGGTCATGATCTTGCGGTTTGTGAGTTCAAGCCCTGCATCAGGTTCCGTGCTAACGGTACAAAGCCTACTTGGGATTCTCTCTCTTTTCTCTCTGCCCCTCTCCTGTTCATGCTCTCTCTTTCTCTAAATGAATGAATGAATGAATGAATGAATAAATAAATAAATAAATAAGTAAACTTAAAAAAATCTCTATCAGTCTCTCTACTTCCACTTTTCTTAATCTGGTATTTTTTTTCAATTTTTATGGCAAGTAATATGTAGTTGCAATTTTACATCCTCCCTCCAAACAGATAGCTGTTCCTATGCCTGATCTAAAATATTACTGGAACCAACACCAGGTATGTTCGGATGTTTCTATTCCTGAACTTGAAAATGCACAATTGTATGAGTTGGTTATAGCCTTTTATTTTTTTAAGGCAATTTGCTTGGTGGTTAACACCCAAGTTCAATCCACAAATAAGTTTTGAGTCTCAGGTTGATGACTCAGAAATATGACCACAGTAAGTTAATGTTATGGCTTAGTTGTTTCATCTGCCAAATCTCTAGATACTTTATGGTATTTAGGGATAAAATGCTTACTTCAGAGTTGTTGCAGAGGTGGAAAATAAAATGATGTATGTAAAGCACTTAAGTCTGAGCAAATATCTCACCTTATAAATAACTGGGTTTTTAAAAATTACTTTACTACTTTTATGATTGAAATAATCAAAATTATCCAGACCCTAAGAAGTTTATAATAATGTACTTGTCAGAGTTCTTTCATCTGATGAACAATGGTCACTCTGGGTTTGGAGCACTCACATTAAAGAGTACAAATGGAGTGGTGGGGGGGGGCATATGAGGGAAAATGGAGACAGACCCAACAGGGTCCCACTTTCACCAAAGATAGACATTGATAGAACATGTAAGGAACACATTCTAACCAATCAAATGGCACATAAAACTTAGTTATTAAAAATCACTTTGGCATTATCATCCTATGAGTGATGTTTATACTGTTTAAGAGATCATTAAAAGTTCCGATTCCAAAGCGCTGGGCATCCTTAGGCCCTCAAATCATTTAGTCAAGCAAAGAGAATTCTCATGCTAATGAGGGCAAAAAATTGGATTCCCCAGTTTACAGAGTATACCAAACTGAACAAAATTGTCAGCATAACATTTAAATTACTTTTTTGATAAGCTTGGCTATTTACAAATCATCAGACAATTACATCTTCCAAAAACTATTTAGCATCAATTCACTCTGCCTTTTCAACAGTGCACTTGACTAATTCCAAATAAATTGAAAAAAATTACCTTGCAGATTGCAAGAAACTGACCAAAAACAATCGCTGGGGTTTTAAATTATATATTGTTGGGCAAAAGATTTTTCCTTTGCTTCATCACCCATGTTCCAGACATTAACCCTTTAGAAAAGAAGGAAAGGCAGAGAATGAACACATGACCTAAGATCAAGCTCCATTTTAAGAATTGCTGTTAAACAATTTTCATGATGATTTAAACATTCCATTCCATCCCAAGGTATGAGGTCATTCCCTAACATGCCCGTGGCATTAAAATTCTTGATTATTAATTAGAAATTAGAACTCACAGGATGATGCTAATATTTAGGGCATCCGTATCTGGGCCATAAGAATCACAGTATTTTCTAACAAAACAGATAAATCATCAAGTTGATTCTTCTCCACAGACACTTAGAGATGCTTGGTATGCCACTCCTTAAGACACCTAGTGAGATCTCTCTTGAAACCTGTTGTGGGGAGAAGATCTGTGAGGGAGGAATTTCCTCCTGAAATCACCTGGTCTGAACAACGACTCCATCTGAGGAAGCTCTGAGGTCAGAAAGCAGTAGTGGCTTCTGGGAAACAAGCACAATAAATGATGTCTTAATGTCCCCAGACCTGAAGCGTGTGTACAGACTGGGTCTGAAATGTTTTGTATTTAAATACAGGGTACCTCTCTTACTCAAACTCTGTGTTAGTCACCTCCACAATCAGTTGACATTTATTCCGAGCAGGTGCTTTTATTAGGTTAGCTTCAGCATTCCCTAACGAGAAAAATAAGCCTGTTCACGTAAAATTAAATAATAATACATAACATAAACTCAAATATCAGTTGTAAATAGTCCATGATTTATTTTTTGTCTGCGCCCTTTTCTGGCATTCTCCATTTGCCTTTAGAAATGATGGCCTTGCCCCCATGAAGACTGAAATGGCTGCACCAGCAAGTTATAATAAGCAAATTCCCTTGATTCAGTGCACACCTTCCACATCACCTTGCCCTTGAGCATGCATGTCCTTGTGTGCTAGATTAATCTGGGTGGTGTTTGGTGTAAACCACTGGTGATGAATTCTTCTTGATCAAAGGGATGGGAATGTCAAAATCCTTGATAGATATAATGTCCATCGAAGATGGTTTAAAATCCAGTCCGAGAAAGAAATTCACAGGGTATTGAAAGCTGAGATAGAGCTGTGAGAGACATAGATAAAAAAGCCACCTCCCACATCAACTTCTCTGGGTTCTGTGCTGCTCCCACAGAAAAGAAGGGCTTCTGAGGTATAGGCAGAATGATACATAACACTTTTATCCTGTAAATCAGGGTCTTGTGGGGACTTGAGAGAGGTGAAAAGATTGCCATTGCTTCTGTTCATCTCTTCTATCAGGGGATGACATTACGGGACAGTGATTAAGTAAAGAGGTATTAACAGTCCAGTGGCCAAAAATCCTCCACTGAGGACAGTTTTGGGCAAAAGTAATTAATTTGATTTACAACATCTACTGGTCCTAGAATACACTTGAGCCTCCTGTCTCTCTGTAATTGTTAAAAAGAAAGAGAGAGAGAGAGTGCACAGAGACACATTTTAACCCTTTGTTATTTATAGTACAGTTGTCATTCTTATCTTAGTAGTTATTTTATCCACTGTATGGTCCTAGGTTTAATTTCATTCAGAAGTCATAATAGTGTCTTAGCTGAAGTGCTTACAACTGATCATTAATTTAGCTTCAGGGCATGAATACTAAGGAAAAAAAAGATACCAATTAAATTTCAATTGGCTATTTTTTAAAGCTGCAAACAGCAGAATCCCCATTTCAATTTAATTAACTGAGAGAGAGAGTTAAAGAAAAAAAAAAACTTGTACTTTCATATTTTATACTTACATTTCTATATTTTTCCAAAGAATTTCTTTTCTAGATAAACAGGAATTGAACATCAAAAACCAATAAGAAAACAAATAGTACTTGCTACATAAGGCCATTACTATTGCTATTATTACAAATTTGTAATATATTTTGCCACGAACCCAAACAATAACCTCTGTGATAGTGGAGCATACTCTATTTTCTTTCTTGTTTAGTTTGAAGCCACCTAGAAAGACAGAGGTCTGTGCTTTCCATGCATCCTGAAAATTTGTCACACCATCCCAGAGAGAAACTCAAAAATGACATTTTTCAGTGCATGAAAGAGAGGTTATTCCTTGCGGAGGACAGAATATTCCTCTATTGATAGAAAGTGAAGTACAAGAAAAGGAAGGAAACAAATACAGAAAATTATTTTCCTTTAAGCCATAAAGCTTATTTTCTTCCTTCCTTTCGACATTTGCTTTCCTGCCAGGCCAAAGCTAGCTTTATGTTGAGGTAGAGAGTTCACAACAACTGAACACTGTGATATGAGGGTTATAGGTCTCATGCCAAACTGAACCCCAAAACCATACTGCAATTTCTACCATCACCACTCTCTTGTAAGAAGTTCTCTAAATGCAAAAGTCTTACTAGAAACGTGAAGTCGTGGTAACTGAATGTCAGTTTGGCTCCTGGGTACCTAGAGTATAGTAAGGATCTGATGAAGTAGTCGTTTTTGTTAAGGGTTCAATTAGAAACATCTTTGGAAGGTGTGTTGCTGTTTTTAGGGTCCTGGAAGGGGGCCTGAGGCACAGGTATTTGGATTTAAAAATGAGGAAACAAGCAACAGTGGAATTCAAAAAAAATTCTATCTAGCATATTATCTATCTATCTATCTATCTATCTATCTATCTATCATCATGTATCTACCTATGTCCCTAAAGAAAGAGAAAAAAGAAACTTTGTTCTGCAATGCTAGACACTAAGCGCATAGAGAGCATATGGTGGATGAACTGATATATTTACAGATTGATAATAAAAAAAAATAATTGTGGATCTACTCTTAGTAATCTTATACCCTGTTCAACATTTGTCAGAATTTCAGTGTAAAGACAGAACTCAGTCTCTAAGCTCTGTTATGAGAAGTGGTGTTTTCAGTGCCCAAAGCCTGCAGGGGTCTTTCTTCCTGGAAGACTATCCAGACAGGTAGTACTAGAAGATGGGGATCCCATTCCATTTGTGCCATGGGCTATGACCAGATAGTTACCTGAGCTCTCAAAGCATTGCTTATCTAAACAGTTCTGCAAATATTTGTTGAGCCCCTTTAATGTTAGGTTCCACTCTAGACACTTGGAATACACCAGGGAACAAAGCAAAGCCCCTGCTAGACCACGGAGAGAGACAACAAATGGATCAACATGGAAATATGTCAATGAGAGAAGGCTTGGGAGAAAAGAAAAGCTAGGCGAAGGGACAGGCAACTAGGGCAGGGCATGCAGTTTCCTTTAGGGAGGTTAATGAAGGTCTTCCTGAAAAGGTTTGGTCCAAGGAGAGAACTGAAGGACTTGAAGAATCCGGTGTGGATTCTGGAAGCACTGAGGCCTGTGGCGGGAACGAGCTTGATATTTCTCTGGATGTACTAAGGAGGCAATTGCATCCAGACCATGGGGTGCAAGGGGGAGGGTGGTAGGAGGTGAACGTCAAGAGGTAGGGGTTTAGGAAGGATGTGGAAGAGAAAATTGGATTCCACCCAGTGGGCTTTGGAGTCGTGGTAAGAACTTTGCTTTACTGGGTGTGAGAAGAGAAAGTATTGTAGAATTTTGAGCTGAAGATGAGCTGATATGAATGTGAATGATATTTATATCTACATCCTGTGGACTGTTATGAAAATGAAATGAGATAATGCCCGAAAAGCCAGCACATAAAAATTGCCAGCAGGCTTGTTCAGTGCCTGCTAAGTCTAAATATACAAATTGTAAAACCTGTTCCAAGTGCTCATCTGCTTTGTTAGTGTTCTTTCCCATGTGGGTTTTATCTCCCAACTAACCTGTACACACCTTGAAAACAGGCCTGTTTTGTTCCTTTCTTTCTGTAAAGGAACCTAGAGTTGCACATAGTGGCTGACTTCAATTTTTGTGAATTGATTGGTTCATATAGATATTAATAAAAATATCTAAATGTTAGGCTTTGGCCCCCAGTATAAGCAAGTCTTACTGTCTATGGGAAGGAATGAACAAGCAAGGCTGAGAACAGACTCCTTGTGAAAAATCAGAGCAGTCCATCCCCTGGTCATTATTCACTCAGAACCTTATTCCCCAAGGTCTTTGTTTTCCAAATCATCCTCAAAGTACCGAGCAAGGAACTGGCTATAATTTTAAACAATTGTTTAATGAGGCTCTGAATGAAAAGAAATAATCCCACAGTCCACATGAACATTTTTACAAATTTAGTGAAAATGTTGCTCCTTCTGCCTCGTTTCAGAACCACACCCTTGCATTTGAAGTTCTTCTTTCTGAATTAGGTCCAAATATGTGGTGGCTACCCAAAGTATGCTCAGAAGGGCTGAGAGGAGCTGAGGGCTGAGACATAAGAGCTGCACCCCTGCCTGGGGCCACACGTGACAGCGGGCAGAACGCTGCATCTTAGGCAGAGGATGCAGGTTCCAGCCTGGCCTTTGCTCTGTTGGGCACTGGGTCTCCGGGCGGGCATTGCTTCCTGGTTGCTTCAACTACAACAGCAGTTACAGGCATATGCTGCATAAAAATTACAGCGATGTAGCAATAGCCAAGTGTCAAAATATGTATAAAATCACTTCTTAAATTGTCCCAATTAGTCAGGGTGCCTCATCCTCCAAAGAAAGCATATATGGACACTTATAATTAGACACACAAAAGTGCAGGTAGTAAACACATAGTAATTTTTTTTAGGAGTGAATAGTATGCACTGTAGTAATTCAAGACAGCTCCTTGAAGCAGGCAAGCTCTAAAATGAACTGAAGAGCCATAATTTTCCAATTTTACTTTGTAATTTAATATCATGATTTTGGTGAAGTCACTCTTTAGCTTCATCTGTTTTGCTCACTTTGTCCTCTATCTTGGTCTTTACTTTTTAAGAATTCCAGGTACAGGGGCGCCTGGGTGGCGTAGTCGGTTAAGCGTCCGACTTCAGCCAGGTCACGATCTCGCGGTCTGTGAGTTCGAGCCCCGTGTCGGGCTCTGGGCTGATGGCTCGGAGCCTGGTGCCTGTTTTCGATTCTGTGTCTCCCTCTCTCTCTGCCCCTCCCCCGTTCATGCTCTGTCTCTCTCTGTCCCCAAAATAAATAAATGTTGATAAAATGTCCTCAATAAAAAAATTAAAAAAAAAGAATTCCAGGTACAGATTATATCCTATTTTCAAAATTAAATTAACCAAGAAGATCTTACTTGCTCTTTAACTTATTTCTTATATACATGTATTTTTCCTTTTTCCAGACATTATTGAATTTTCTTTGTCTCCTCTTTAGTCAGTGTTTCCTGATCCTGCAGAGGCAAGGATGTGCCACACTTGGGTCTCACACTTGCCCTTAGAAATTCATCCAGAAGTCCTGGTTTGTACAAGCACTGTCTTACCTTTGGCAGCCATTTTGCACTTCATGCTTCCCTCATTAATGTGCTAGAAATGTAGCTGATTGCCTCTGTGGCCCCTTAATTAAAGACAATTAAAAGTTGCTGGGTTACCATGGGGATGACTGATTACCCAGCGGAGTTCACATTTGAGAAGATGAACCCTCAATAGTCCTCTTGCATGAGAAACAAGGACTTAGCCCTCAGGCCCCTTTATTTCATTCCCACATACTCTGAAGTTACCTAAGCTTTTATTAAGATAGGAACTTCAGGTCTCTTCCAATGGAGTCGTACTCCAAAACAATTTCTCAAGTGTCTCTTTATCCCTTCTCTGAGATCTCTTCTTGAATCTGCTATCACAGAATGGTAGAGATAGAAAGGTTCTTAAAAAGCTAGTTAAACTGGTTTAGCAAGTCAGCCAACTGTATATCATTGCAGTCCACCGTGCAGGTCTGAGATTCAGGGAGCGAGCCTTCCAGTGATTCCCCAGTCTTCTTCCTCGTCCTCAGTCCAGTCTTATATGCAGCATAATGTACACTGTACCCGACTCTTTGCCACCGTCTTCAGTCGATAAAGGCAGGCACAAACTATTTTCCGACTGCTATTTTTTGCCCCCCGGGTAGCACTGCTTTTGCCTAGACTGCTCCCTATCTGTGATAAGCCACCACAGTAAGGAGAAGATGGAGAAACAGAAATTTTAACTCTTCCATTTAGTTTGATTTTTTAGAATACCAGCTAACCTGATTCTTCCTCCCAGCGCCTATATTATATCTCCTTATTTTGCTTCCATGAACTACTTCCCATTGAAGAGAATCTTCCCTAAAATGTCACTGTAACCCAATCAGTACCACATAGATAACAGTGCCCCACCTTCCCACTTGGCCTGCCCTCTCAATGTTATGTGACAGGCTGAGGTTTCCGCCCCCTACAGCTGGATCTCTACACTGATTGGCTGTGGTACTCCCCATGGTTTTCAGCCAATCCTAGAATACAGAACCCCCTGGAGGGGAATCCTGCCATACCTAGACAACTCAGAAAAGGTTTTGCCTTTATTAAATTACTCAAAAGATATCTAAGTACTTTATATTTAAGTACTTTTACCTCAAAAGGCGATTTGAGGCCCTGCGGGCCCCTTGTAGGTCTATGTATAAAAATTCACACTTCTTCCTCATTTATTTGCCAGGGCATCCAAGTCTTTGGTCCTTACTATTTTCGGTATATTCTATCTTCAAGAGTTCTATGTAGGTTCTTATTATGATTGTGGCTGCCTAAACCATTAATTAACAAATTGTCTCCTCTGTTCTAATATTTGTCTTGCACTCCTGCGATACTGGTCCCCATGTTAAGAAAAGAAATAAATCTTTCTGGGGTCTCCTGGGCCTGGCATTGGGGGTAGTGGAAGATGGGTGTACTTAGAAAAAGATCTCATATTATTTAAATGAACTGCATGTAATATTTCATTTGATAAATTGAACCACAGAATAAACCTTACCCTCTGCAGTGGTTAGCACTTTTTTTTTCTTTTCTTTTTTTTTTTTTTTTTTTTTAATTTTAGAGTATCTACTTAATCCCAGTCATTCTGCCATCCAAAATGCCCGGTTTAAGGGGGTGAGAATGGTAACCCACAAATGCATTCAGCCCAAGGGAAATAAGAGAAAGATGTATTCGATTTATTCCCTACATTTCTTCTCCTTCCTCCTACCGCTGTGTAAGTTACTCATAAAAATACATTGCATTTAGATTCTAAAAAAATTGATTATTATTACAGTGATATTCTCAAATGCACCCTGCATGTAACACCCCAGCAGTCCTTGATTGATTTGCTACCTTAAAAATAAAATAATCTTAATAATTTTTAAAACCAATAAGCAGAAACTAATTTCAAGAGCCTGCTCTGTGCATGTTAGATCCAGGGCATGGCACTTAGTATTTTCCACAGATAATGGAAGCATAATAGGTGTGAAAGGCTGACAATTTGGACTTTGTAGGTGGTGAGGAAAGGGTCACTTGTGAGGCCACCTGTCCTTTGTTCATGTGCAGCGCAGCCATGTTTCAAGTAGTCCTGGGGTAAGGTTCCCTCGCACTGTGCTCTCAGCAGGACGCTAGCCTGACCTGTAGAGACCACCTCGGAGAGCGTGTGTAGTTCACTTTCTAGGACCGGCTCTGTCCTTGATCTCTGCGCTGTGACTGACATCAAGGTGACCAATTAGTGGGCACCGTGACGGTGTTTTCTGTGATGTTGTAAGGGCACTGAGGTCACGGCGATTCAGGCCTTGCTAAATCCCAGGAGGCTGCACAAAGCCATGTCTCTGAAGTCTGACTTCAACACAGCATCCCACAAATGAAGGTATGGCTCCTTTTTTGAACTTGACCAGGAACCTGCTTGCTGAGCAGGAGAGTGAAATGCAGCTGCTACAGCAATTTTGAATAGTAAAGACATTTGCTGATTGCCAAAACCGGGCTTTACCCTGTGAGGAGGTAAACCGGGTCATTCTCAAGGGGAGATGAAGGCAAGACGACTAGGAAAGAAAAGACTGCTTTCACAGTTTGAGGGCCCGGAGGACTGTGAGTGAGTAAGCACATATACACATTTTCTTTTACCTTCCTTCTCCACTACACAGCTTGCCAATATTTATTTTACATCAGGGTGACAGTCATGGAATCTTACTGCGTGGCTCTTTAAAATCTGCAAAGAGCTTTGCCTCTCTAAACAGTCGTGTGAGTTAAAGAGATGAATTACCTTTAAGTATCTGATGAAGGAAATGAAGACTTCTAGAAACCCCTCATCTTATCTTCTCCACTCATTTGTATTCTTTGCTCCAATTGTTGGCCTCAGGAGAGGGCCATCCGAGTAAGACCAATAAGCCCAGGATGAGGAGCTGGGTGATTCCCTGACTGGAAGGCCAAAGGATCAGCAGGCAGGCAGCCCTGGGAGTGTGAGGCAGGCCGGAGGCAGCTTGGATGATCAGAGTCCGGCATATGGAAGATCAGAGACTAACAGCACACACAAGTCAAGGAGCAGTCCAAAGGGGAATTTTTAACCTATAGACAGACCAATTCTATGATCTGTTTTATTCCACTGAGAGACAATGGCTCTGGTAGGATTGAGAGATTTAGCAAATAAAAAAATAGACCATCAGCTACATTTGAATTTTCAATAACTAAAAATGAATTTAAAAACTTAGTATCAGTCTGTCCCAAATATTGCATGAGACATACTTATACTAATATATATTTTCCTATATATCAATACATATGAATATTCATTCTTTATCTGAAATTCAAATTTAGCCTGGAGTCTTGCATTTTATCCGGCAGCTGTAGGTCCACACTGGGGTAAGGAAAGAAACACAGATGGAAGAGTTCCTACACCAACTGGTAAAAGTTGTCAGTCGGTGGTGGGGAGCAGGGGGAGCCAAGGATATGAAGACTGAAATTTCCAACCCTGCTTTATATCATATGATATTTTATTATTCTCTTACTCTGTTTTCTTCTTCATAAATCATGTATAGAAAACTGCAACTCAGCTATTATTGACATGGAAATCACTTGACCTAGTGCATGGTCAAAGCCAGTTTACAACGTCTACTACTTCCTGTTTTCTTTATTTCTTCCTCTCTTGTCCAGAGCCCCTATAGTTGTTGTTGTTGTTGTTGTTGTTGTTGTTGTTGTTGTTGTTGTTTTTTTGGCTCCCACTTCCCCAACCATGTTTTAGTCATTCCTTTCTTGCCACACACACACACCCACACCCACCCACACACACACATTTGTAATCTGTTCACTGTCCCTGTCGTCTCAATTTCCTATGAAGTGGTTGAAGTAAATTCTGTAGACCAAGTCATGCCAAGTCTTATTTGATGGTGATAGTTTAAATTGCCAACACACACAGTTAAGACCCTTCAGGGGTTTATCTTGAAGGAATGGGTAAAGTAGGAACCTCTAGTAGCCAATGAGAGGATGTTTTTAGATTAGGGAGACCTTCACTCTTTCTCAAGCCAGGTTATACTGAAGACCCCTTTGAAGGAGAAATGGCTCTGCCTTCAGGGAAGAGGAAAACCTTTGGAGTCTGGGGTTACATTTAGACTGATTTCCAAATGACAGACTCTGTTTTTGGAGAGAGCTAACATATAGCCACACCTATTTTGATCCTTTGGCCTGCTTCACCAGCTCAGGTCTCACACGTTTCCTCAAATTCTGATACTCCCTATCTGGGTGGCAATACTGCAAATAGCTGCTACCCCGTCCCCCTCACTGTACATTTCCAAAAAAATAAAAGGAGATAAAGATGAAAGAGAAGGAAAGAAAGAAAGAAAGAAAGAAAGAAAGAAAGAAAGAAAGAAAGAAAGAACAAGAAAGAAAGAAAGAAAGAAAGAAAGAAAGAAAGAAAGAAAGAAAGAGAAAGAAAGAAAGAAAAAGAACACTCTCACTCGGATGTACCCCAACGGGAAACACATGAATCTAGTTATAATATAAAAATAACTCCATGATTTTCAGATGAGAAAGGCTACAAAATGTGCAAATGCCAAGTGTCATTATAATCACAGAGTTCATCTTGCTAAAGAAGCTCATAATTTCTCAGACATTTACAACAGCTATCTCAGCCCCCGTGGAGATGAGTTATAATCAGATGCAACCACAGGCCATTGTCTCTGAGCCAAACTCAAAGGCTCTCTCCATTAAAAAAATAACAACATTATTCGTTTGTCTTTATTTTGTGTAGTGATTATATCTGGGGAGCAAGACACCACACCAAAACATCACACTCCTCTCTGAGGCTGGGCTGCTGCTGCATTTTAATCTAAGAGCATATTGCTGCTCTGATTGGCATTTGTGTGGAGAAAGGAAAAATTACTATTTACAACCACATATCTCTTTCTTATCCCTCTTGGCTATTGACCCTTCCTCTCCTCTCTCGATTTCTTTTCTGTTTGTCTTCTCTTCCTGCATCTTTCTTCCCTACCGTACTCTCCTCTCCTCTCCGTTCCATCTTCCTTCTTGTCTTCTCTTTCCCCTCCCTTCCCTCCTTCTTTCCATGTGCTGGTGCTATGACCCTCATCTGTAATGCTAAGGGATGGTTTTTAACTGACAACTGAATTGCCAGTGTGAGTTTCCAGTGCTCCTGCTTATTTTCAGTCTCGGTTGTTTTTGGTAGGATTTCAAACTGTATTTACAAAAAGGGAGAAAATGAGCCCATTAATCTCCTTTGCTTTCTCATTCCAGCGTGCTCTATTTCTTCAAACTATTTTTTTTTCTTTCTCTGAAATAGACTTCGAAAATAGACTTTGGTACCAATAAAATTAACGTGATCAAGTTGTGTCAACTAGAATTTCAAGATGTGCAGAGTCCAATTAACATCCCTATCCCCGCCATGTGACTACTCTGGCATGTCTCATATAGGTGGGAGCCCCTGGGAAGATGGTAATTTTGCATTGGACAGCCCTCTAAGAGGTAGACTTTTGTCCCAGCTAGTCCTTGCCCACATGTTTCTGTGGCTTCATACTTTGCTCTCCCCCTTGTCAGGAGGTCCCTCTCACTTATTCAAAGTCTTCACTCCTGTACCACCATTTTCTCCTTGCTATGGATCATTTCTATAAGTCTCAGTACACGTCATAATCCTAAAAGAAACAAACAGCAACAACGAAACAAGTTTCCTGGATACTCCTATCCTACTCTAGCCACTGCCCCATTTCTCTTCTCCCTTCAGAGCAACACTTCCAGAAACCTTGCCTCATTCTTTTTTATGCTGAGTAATATTCCATTATATATTTGTGTATACATACATACATATACAAATATATACACACACAACATATCTTATTTATCCTTTCATCTATTCATGGATGCTTAGGTAGAAACAATTTTATAATAATAGTGATGACCTCAAGAATGGCATCATTATATTGGTGGTGGTTGAACATGGTCACAAAAGTACTAGTAGAATTGGACTGGGGGGCATTGGTTATCTGTCTAGAACAATTTTCTAATTACTTTATCTGTGTTTTTCAGTATATTACATATGACCTATCTTCTTATCCAAAGTTGATTTAATAGCATAGAAACCCACTTCTTGCAAAATCAGGTACTGGCACATAAAGAAGGCTGCTCTCAGGGCTGCTGGGCTGTGAGGTGTGCTTGCCCTGGGGGATAGCCCTGGGAGGCTAAATTCAGGAGCTCTGCCTCTGCTCTTTGCTTCCTCTCCACTCTTATCAAGCTGTCACTTCATGTTGTCAGTGTTCCTCCTGCTTCTAATCTGCTGTGACCTGAGAAAACAAAATCAAGTGTGCTGAAACTGTGTCTAAAATAAGACCAAGGAGGGTCTAAGTGAAGACCATGAATATAATACAAGGAATTTTGAATAGGTAAGACCTCTGACTTTCTCAGTCTCCCTTGCTAAGAGCATACTCCCTTACTGTTATGTCACATATGGTCTCATGCCTGGGTGTTCATGTCACGCTCAGTATCATATAACTGACTAGAGATCCAGTATTTAGATTCCATCCCAACTCTTAATTTCCCATGAGTCCCACAATGCAGATTAATCTCCCATCCTCTCAGGTACTATAGCTTTAAATGTCTACAGTGTATTGGCACTTAGTACAGACTTTCTTATATCTTTATCTTTCTCTAAATTTATATGGTCTCTGCAAGTAATTTGTAGGTTCTTTGAGTCAGAGACCACTTTTTTGGTTTCATTTTGTTTTACTTTATTTGTTTTAGGTATTTATATCTACCTTGTTCCCCAAAAGATTTTAAGTAACTAATAAAATTACTAAAAATTCTGTAAGATAAATGCATGAAGTGAAAAAAATAAGAAGACATAAAACCATGGTAGAAAATAAAATGAATTCAAGGATGAGATTAATACACACACAGTGTTTACTCTGAAGATCTCTACAGTATTTTATTTTATTTTACTTTATCTTATTTTGAGAGAGAGAGAGAGAGAGAGAGAGAGAGAGGCAGAGAGGGAGAGAGAGAGAGAACAAGTGGGGAGGGGCAGGGTGAAAGAGAGACAATCTCAAGCAGGCTCCATGCTCAGTGCAGAGCCCAACACAGGGCTTGATCCCACATCTATGAGATCACAACCTGAACAGAAACCAAGAGACAGATTCTTAACCGATTGAGCCACCCAGGTGCCCCTCTCTACAGTACTTTAAATGGGTTGTTGTGTGTCTCCTCTTTCTAACAGCCAATCCAAAGACAGATTAATGATCAGGTACTTAATCGATAGTAGATGTAACACAGGCAAACAAATAACCAAACAAACAAAAAGTCTAGTTGCTCTGCGAAAGCCTACTCATCTCTCATTTTCAAGAAAAAGAAAATATCTCCAGAGGTCTTCAAAAACCTAAGGTTGTGTCAAGCAGTGAACAAAAGTTTTAATATAGTGTGTAGCATCTATACATTAAATATCAGCAAAAAAGTTTGATGTGGCTATTTTGTAAAATGTTCTTGGGCTCAGACTGAGGCACATGATCAAGGATTAGGTTTTCTACATTGTTACAGTCACATTGATTCAGAGCATTGATAGAAACAATATTCAAAGGAAAAACAAGCTGCCTTATACCTCTGGAAGAAGCCAGCACAAATTGAACACACACATACACACACCCTGTGAATGTTCATTTCAGATTAGTTTGTGCTTTTATTTGGCTCTGAGAGTAAATGGGACATTTCTAATGAGTGCTCATCATTTTGGCAGCCAGACTACGCACAGATGATATGAGCCGCTAACCACCAGGGACAATGTTTGCCCAGATGTGACTCTATCTTATGCTACAAAGCATTGTAAATGTCAAACCCCTGGTTGGTATGCGATTCTCCATTTACCATACACAAAGCCTGCTGAAGAACAAAAGGTGCCAGATATGGATGTGTAAATCATTATAATGGGACCAACAGATCAACAACATCACCCCTTAGAAATAGGATAGCCTGAGGTCACGCTTCTTAGATCAGTAGCCCCTTTTCAAAATGTCCTTTTTTGTTTGTCCTGTTTTTCAAGAGGCACCACGGGCTTTTTGTAATTAAAGTTGTATTGATTTTGTATTTTTAAAAAAGGATTATAAAAAGACTAGCATGAACCAGAACAAAGGCAGATAATGGATGGTAAACATGAAAAAAGATAACAGTCCAGAAATGTGCTCATAATAATTCTCATATACCTGTTCACTAAAGTGGATTCAGATACCACTTTGTTTCAGATGCCACCCTGTGTACGAACAGTTTTCAATAGTGATCCTAGTCAGGGACTCCCTTTGTCTATAACAATTATAATCATAAGATTTCTATCTGCAAAGTTTTTTTTTTTAATGTTCGTTTGTTTGTTTGTTTGTTTAGAGTGATAGGAGAAGGGGCAGAGAGAGAGAGAGAGAGAGAGAGAGAGAGAGAGAGAGAGAGAGAGAGAGAAAGAATAAGCAGGCTCCATGCTCAGCCCAGAGTCTGACATGGGGCTAGAACCCACCACCGTGAGATCATGACCTGAGCCAAAATCAAGAGTCGGGCGCTTAACTGACTGAACCACCCAGGTGCCTCATATGAAAGTTTTTAATTCATCTTAAAGATATATTTGTTCTAGGATCACAAATATACCAGCTGAAGTCTAAGAACTGATGATGAAAAACTATTTAGAACTTTAGAAAGCTCCTCTCTTCCAGTGTTGCTGTTCATCCACAGAATGGCCAGACTGACATTATCCTCAGGAGGCATATTAAAAGAATGATTAATTTTGCCATAATAGCAACAAAGGAAATTGGGGAGTACTAAAGAGAAAAACCTGACCACTTCTGCGGCTCTGTTCTCAGTGTCGATGATAACTCTCAGTACATTTTTGGATATTAATTATAGGGCTGAAATACAAACAAAAGAACCTGTAGATAGAAGGAGGTCGTCAGAACAGATGTACCACAAATTTCCCTATCTCCCAACTACCTGAAAATACCTCCTGAATTACATCTGCAGTTATCCTAACAGTACTTCACTGGTCTGCTCAGTCTGCTATGTACTATGCGATGTCTATGTGATGTCCGCCATATTCTTTATGCTTTCCTTATTCTATCTCACCCGAGTTATGCTGCATGTCTGAGGAAGAATAAAGGGGCCTTACTGCTGCCATGATAAGCATGGCCAATCACAATAATGCCATGTCTGGGATGATAGGGCTAACTCCTACTACGTCCAAAGTCACTAAACAGTTCCTCATCTGGGTTACTTTCTAAGAGGATGAGGAGATTGTCCATCTTTGCCACATTTCCTCAACATTTCTCATGCTGACCTCCACAGGATTGCTGATTCCTCATGTGCCATCAGTAACTTCATTGGCTATACTTAGGCATCAGGTCATGGAGCTAAACCAGGTTCAGAAGTCATGCTGCTCTCTCTGTTTCCCATTTCCCCCGCTCTTTACTACATTCCCTCCTCTTACTCCTCAGAGCTCCATGTATAAATGCCTTCCCTATTTCAGTCAAAACTTAGGATTTAGAGCCTTCTGCAAATGAATTCAAATAAATGAATTGTTGTTATTTGAGTCTGTTCATATAGGAGATTGCAACTAAAGAGAAAATGAGATGTTAGATTAGCAATGGTTTCCATACATCTATTTGCTGCTTACCAGCCAGCATGCACAATGGGCATTTGACTAAGGCAATCAGATGGGATACTTGGAATAACTAAACGAAAGTGATTGATGTGACACGTGGGAGAATTCTCACGTAAAGCAAGGGAAAACTTTAACATTTAGAGTTAGGAAACCTGTGATTTAGGTACAGCTCTGCCACTAACTAGTTGCGGGATCCTGGGAAATATCACTTACTTTTCTGGGCACAAGTTTCCTCTTTCTATTAAATGTAGAAAAATAGAATCTCTCAGTACTTCCAGCTTTCTGCTTCTTGGTGAGTGAATTTCTATGCTGATTCTTTGATACCAGGCAGGGACATGTTTTCTAGCTGCATCTCTGAAAACCTGCTAGATCCTAAGGGGAAAGT
This sequence comes from Felis catus, assembly GCF_018350175.1. NCBI lineage: Eukaryota > Metazoa > Chordata > Mammalia > Carnivora > Felidae > Felis > Felis catus. The sequence continues at coordinate 60,190,458 of NC_058379.1, read as the reverse complement.
CTGTAAGCAATCACTAAACCAGTGTTTAAGGAATATTTGCTTCAGACAAGGTCTTAGGCAAAATGCCATGGAAAATTCAAAGGTGTTTAAGACACAGTCTTTTCTGTACAGTGATTTTAAGAGATGAAAGAGCCATGAGTGTAATCACCATGTGACTCTTGAAGCCAAATGCTTTGGTGTGATTAATGGGAGAGGTTCTGGGATTTGAAATTGGACCCAACAGGATTCCAGGTAGAGGGACGAAAGTGAGCAAATGCACTGGGGGAAAAGTATCAATAGGATGAGCTGGAGGCAATTTTTCAGGAGAAGAAAGTGCAGTTGTCTGATGGCTGGTCAAGAAATTCCAAGGGAAGACATTTGGAGTTCACTCCATTCCACCTAACAAGCCATCAGGGTTTCTCCTCTTGCCAGGGAGAGTGAACAACTGCATTCTCGAGATAAAGATTTCCCTGTGAAGATAGAATGTTGATTCCTTATTAACCTTTAAAATCTGAGGTGAAGCTGTGAAAATCAGACTTAAAAAAAAAAAAATAAAGCGATGACATCACCAGAATCTTTTAAAAACATCTATGAATGTCTGTAGTTTGAAAAAGCTCATGGGGGGCCTCTTCTCAGGCAGGAAGAGATGAAGAAACAAACATGAATATAAACTCTACATTTGGTTTGTGCCTTGAAGCCATTGGCATTAATTAAGATTCTATGGCTTCCAAACAATTATGACATAATTAAAGTAAGATTCTTTCTACAGTAAAACGATAAGAAATGACTTTTAGAAACCGTGGGAACCATTAAAACGGCACATCAGTATCAAAATGAGCAATATTTACTAGTATTAGCACTATTAAAATGCCTTTTGAAGACAAACTTGGGCAATTATTACTCAGAAAAACTCACATTTGGAGATATAGAGCAGTGATAATTAAATCCCACACTCTATATATCTCTCTTTTTTGTGTTTGACAGAACAGAGTCTTTAAGAGAATCTATTTTAACGGCATTGAATTAGCAAGAAATTCAAACAGAGAAAGGGCACTTAGCAGGAGGTTGGTATTCAAGGAGACACAACTCTCATTATTATTATTGTTATTTTTATTATTATTCTTACTCTTTTGGAGGTGCTAAAGCTCCATTTGTGGGATTGGTACACGCACAAATAAGTTCAGCCTCTGGCTCATAAACTTTCTCTAATGGGTGTAGCACACCCTTAATTAAAATGGACAATGTGCGGCTAAGCTGGATGATTATGCAGGTCTAATAGATGGAGCACTTGAGACTTGGGTCACTGGTTCGAATCAAATGGTGAGCCTGTGTCCAGCTGATCAAAAGCATCTTGCAAAATACAGTCAGGGCTTTGAGTGAATTTTAAGGTTTTGAATGTTGGAAAGGTAAAAACATCACTTCAGATTAAAGATAAGTTTTAGCAGAGGCGAAACATTGTTTTCTTTCTAGTACATGTGAGTTTGAGCACAAGCACAAGAAGTATGTATGTTGGGGTAGGGAGTAATTCAAATGAGAAATAGTAGACAGACAGTGAAGATTCAGTTGCTTCCACTCAATTGGATCATAGGATTAAATCATGGTGGCTTGTAGGAGAGATTTACTTGAGAGAGAAATGGAACTCAAGAATCACTCATAGCCCCCAGCCCCTATTTCTAGCATTTTTAAAAGACCATAGTGAAATTTGTTTCTGAATAAGAAAATGAATACATTTCCTCCAAAAATATTAGTGTCCTAAAACAAATGTGAAACCTAGAAGATGTAAGCAAGAAGGATGAGAAGACATCTTCCTTCTTAAAAAAATATAGATGAAAGGGATTAGAGAGATAACATATAAATTATCCTCAGGGCCCAGTTGTGAAGTTTGTTTCTGTGTCAGAATGTTTCTAATTTTTAACTTTTTTTTTTAAGTCTGAATTAACTGGTCCAGCCCATTGTGTATGCAACTACAATTTCCGTTATACAATACAGCATGGGAAAGAAAGCACATTCATAGAAGCATTTTCTATAGTTGTGAAGGAAAATAAGAAATTCACAAAGTCATGTAAGACCCCCAAAGTTATAACTGGTAGACTTTAGGTAATTGTTTTCTGCACTTAAAATGTTTTTAACTGTTGTCAAAAGATGGCTGCATTGTAGAGGAAACGGTCTTAGATTACAAGAGGATAGAATTCAAACAAAGGGGGTATAGCGCATCCTCACCTGTCAGTGGGGAGGTCTGGGAAGGTAGCAGTACATAGCAACTGTAGTGGGGGTTTGAGGGTGCCCTTTCTGGAAAGCCAGGTGATAGATTTGGAATTACTATTGAATATTAGAAAAATAATCCACACTTGACAGCATGAATTTTCACCATTAGCATGTCATCTGCATACATGTTTTCCTACTTAGACCATGTCAGAGATAAACAATGCTGCTAGTGAAGTGGTAAGGACAGATTTTAATCAGTAATCTACCGCAATAGGGAGAAGAATCCAGCATGAACTGAACCCAACTTCAATGTACAAAGGTGACTGGACAGTTTAAACAGAGAGTTAAGGAATACGGATAGGTGACTGGGGGCTCAGTAGTCAGGGAAATGGAATTTACAAAAAGTGGGAAGGAGAGGTTGGTCCATGTGAAACCCCTCTGGGTTTGGGAACTGGCACTTAGCAAAATTAGGCTCCTACCCTCCCCCCGCCCCCCCCAACCCCTACCCCCAGAGACTGGAAGGCAGGAGCCCTATCTTAAGGTGTTGGCTGGAACAAACTAAATTTTTTTGGCAGCCATGATAAGATTTCTCAGCCAGGCACTTTGAGGAGGGCTTGAGTCATTGTAGGAATGTGACTCTGGATTGTTAGAAACTCAGCTAGGGTTTGTTCAAGTCTAAGGTTAAGGCCTAATCAAGAAGAGGACTCAGAAAAGTCTGGCTAGAGTTTGGTCAAAGAAGGACTTTGTCAAAAGTTAATTTCTAGGAGGCAAAGGCATATCTATGTTCTTATGGGATGTTTAGGTCAGTCTTCTGAATACTTGCAGGCACCCCACACTTTCCTTTGCTCAGACTGTACCAAGTCTGGCTCTGTATAAACAGAATCAGTTTTTATTTTATTTTATTTTATTTTATTTTATTTTATTTTTTTATTTTATTTTTTATTTATTTATTTATCTATTTTGAAGTTTGTGTCAAAATGTTTCTAATTTTAACTTATTTATTTTTTTTTTTTAGTCTGAATTAACTATTTTTGAGGGAGAGAAAGTATGAGTGGGGAAGGGGCGGAGAGAGAGAGAGGGACAGAGGATCCAGAGTGGGCTCTATACTGACAGCAGAGAGCCCAAGGCAGGGATTGAACTCAGGCACTGTGAGATCATGACCTGAGCCAAAGTCGGATACTTAACCAATGGAGCCATCTGGGCGTCCCAAGAATCAGTTATTAATAGAAGTATATCACTGCTGGTGGTGAAGTGAAGCAAACTTTTTCCTTTAACTGAAATTATTCACAGCTTATCGGGGGGGGGGGGGGAAGACACCCCATGAAAGAAATGGAAAACACTGTGAAAGCTCCGCTAGAAACCCTTGCCCATTCACTTGGAAACTCTCCCTCCCCTAGACTCACTGAAATCCTTCTGCCTCAGCACATATCTTGCCTACTGTTTTACTGGCTTTCAGCCTTGCCTTTTCCGTTTTCTTGGGTCCCTTATTTTCTACTCTTGGCTGGTCCATTTTGTCTCATTTGGAATTCCTACCTTTGGAATACTTCTATAGCATTTGGAATCCATACTTCATAACTAAGCATTTAGACACAGACTCCCCCCCCCTTGCTTTCGAATTCTTTTGTGTCTGTTAGCCTTGTCTCCCTGAAAAGGTTAGACCTCAATTACAGTAGAGTTTCATTTGTAATTCCCCCCTGGCACTGCATGATGTTGGGCTCATAATGGTTCTGACTGACAGAGTGTTGTATGCTTGCAGAATAACTGTAAATAGAGTATGAATCAGGTTATGCTAGGCTATGCTGAAATAACAACAATCCCCCAAATTTCAATGACCTAAACCTAAAAAGGCTTATTCTTCACTTGCCCAAAGTTTCTAGCAATCCTATTTTCCCCATGGCAGCTGATATCCATGTAATAGCTCAGCTTTGCACTATCTCCATGGCCACTATGGCAGGAGAGAATTAGGCAGAAGAGTCTTGCACAAGAAATAATATATTTCCACCACTTCCTACATTTTTTTCCTCCCAAGTTGTTATTCAAATTCAAGTTAGTTAACATACAGTGTAGTATTGGTTTCAGGAGTAGAATTTAGTGATTTATCACTTACATATAACACCGACTGCTCACCCTGGCAGATGCCCTCCTTTAATGCCCATCACCCAGTTGGCCCGTCCCCCCACCCATCTCACTTCTGACATTTTATTGGTCAAAGTGAGTCATAGGGAGATATCAAGACCAGGGTTTCAGGAGGGGTTGATTCCTTGAAGAGTCAGAAAGGGGAAAACCAGGAATATTAATAATCAGCTCTAGTATTTATACTTATAAGTACTAGTATCAGACCACAAATAGCAGAAAAAACACAGTATTCTCTGAAGAGCAGTAAAAGCCAAGAATGATGATGAAAATATGCCAGAGAAAGAATTCAGAGGCAAAAACATTTATCACCTGATTTTAACAAGCACAGGTAAGAAATAATATTTTTAATACAAATGCTTCATTTATATTTTAGAAAGCAAAATCAAATTCATTATTACACTGAGGGTGAATCAAAAATCAGGGGTATATCAAGGGTATGAATAAAAAACTAAAACAAAAACATGTTAACAAATGAAATAAGTGTGACATTTGATAAAAGCGAGGCTGGTTGCAAATTAAATTCATGAAATAAAAAGCAAAGCTTTATGGAAAAGCAAAGTAAAAAAAAAAAAAGGCTAATTAGATGGTAACATGGACTTGGGATGAGCAGCATCTGACAAGGAAAGATAAGCAAACACCTTGAATTATTGAGTGTATACAAATCAGCACGTCTCCACTCATTCCTGTCAAGGTGACCAGGAGTCAACAAAGAGATAAATGACACACACCTTCATTATTTAGGCCAATTCTCCACTCTGGCTGGAGGTGATGGGGTTGCCCAGATAAACTATTTAATGTTTATCCCCAAGCAATGGGTCTGATAGCAATTTATCTCATTTGGTCTCTAAAGGAACATAAGAGAGAGAGAGAGAGAGAGAGAGAGAGAGAGAGAGAGAGAGAGAGAGAAATTGCAAGCTCTGTTATCCAAACATTTAAATTCTGAGTCAAATTGATTTTTCACCATTAGCTTGATTGAACTCTGGTTAACCTTTTGACTATTTTAAATGTTAAAGACATTTCTTTTTTACATGTTTATTTATTTATTTTGAGAGAGAGAGGGAGGCATGTGTGGGCATACGAGTCGGGGAGGGGCAGAAGGAGACAGGGAGAGAGAGAATCCCAAGCAGGCATGGGGATGGAGCCTGAAGTGAGGCTAGATCTCAAGATGGTGAGATCATGACCTGAGCCGAAATCAAGGGTCGAATGCTTAACTGACTGAGCCACCCAGATGTCCCTAAATGTTAAAAACATTTCTATATATGTAAATGTGGTTGGCAAAAATATCTAAACTTGGGATGGAGAGTGCCTTCTGGAGAGCAGTGAACATCATTCTTTTAGGATTTTTTTTTTTTTTTGGACATAATGTCATGTCCCTGGAATAACTTAAATATAAATTATTAAAAACAGAAGTTTGTATCCCCAGGAAACAACCTTGACAAAATGATTAAATGCACTGAATATTTCTATGGCCAAGTCAGTCATGAAGGATGTCACCAAATAGTGAAATAAAAACAGACTTTAGGATATCTCAAAACATGCAGATTTCTGGCACCATTTAGCCCAACCATCCCAGCTGGAACCGGTGTTTCTCCTCCTACTTGTAACCATATTTATTGGCTTCCATATTATAGAAAGTGGGTTTGCCTAATGATTTTTGATGGTCCTGATAAAATTATGCCTTTTAGAATTTTTATTTACCTCTGCTTATAGCCTTAACAATTTGTTACGTTTGGATACCAATCATAGCTTCCTTTGAATTTAAGGGTGTGATCAGTTGTTTGAGTGAGTGGCTCCTTCTCAATTGAATGGAAAAACCTAGTTGAAGAACCATGTTTTCTTCATGTGTCTGCCCTACCCCCACACAGTACCTAACACAATGCCTTCTACATCATAGGCAATCCTTAAAAACTCATTGTAGTACATTGGAAGTTGACCCCATTGTGCATAAAGCAACATTCTGATATTCTCATGCCATATACACACCACCTTTGAACCACTTTTTCCCCAGAAGACTAATTATTTTCTCCTACTAAGGACACCTCAAGCATCTGTTTGAGGCTCATTCTCAAAATAGAGCCAATAGAGATATAAAGAAATCTCTACCACTACTATAGATTGAGTAGGTAAGTTTTTACACAGAGTAAAAAGTACAAGTCAGGAAAGGCAAAAAATTTAAAAGCAGCAAAATACGTGGTCCATATGTGTTCATATGTGGTTCACAAACATTATAGAAGGTTACTCAAGGAAGAAATTCATGTGAGCAGAACAGAAAACTAGAATTCTTGCCGGTAAACCCTCGGTTAGAAACTCTGATCTCAGCCGCATGTTCAGAATCAAATGTCAGTGTGCAGCCACCCCTAAATATGTAAAAATCACATCCACAATAATATTCAACTATGAGGGAAGAAAAGAACTAGTTTTGTTAAAATTATATTTTTCATATTCATATCAAGTAAAGAAATCAGAGAAGATTTGTTCCACAATTTCATGTGCTCCTTCATGCCACATGGTTGCTTATAACTAATTTTCGCCAGGAATCCAGAGTCTCATTGACATGTAAATGTACACATATGAGCTCAGGCAATCTCTGCTGTGGCCAAGAAGACTAGGGAAGGAAAACTTTTAGAAACAGATTTATCACAGTCTAAACCACAAGTCCTGTATCAGTTCCATCTCCCCTTCCATGATGGGGCCTAATGGACCGTAAATGGTACAAAGTCTAACCTTGCATGACCCATCGTTTCAGATCTCTGAAAATAAACACTTTACATCTTTTCTGTGACAACTTTGTTAACACTGCCTTTGGGGGTAAGGGTGCCTTGTAATGATGGAAATTTATTTCTCACACATCTGGAGGCTGAAAGTCCAAGATCAGAGTGCTGGCATAGTTGTGTTCTGGTGGAGACCCTCTCCCTAGTTGCAGACTGCTGAGTTCTCTTTGTGGCCTCACATGGTAGAGAGCAGAGGGCTAACACTGCATTTTGAGATGGCACGACCACAGTTTGCAGAATACATTTTAGAATGATTAGAATAATATGCATTGTCCTCTAGCCACAAATTTTCTAAAAATGTGCAAATTTGTTTAAATAATAATTTCATTTTAGAATTAGAAAAAAAATGCTTGCACTTACACTAGCATATATTCAAAAACTAGGAGTGCCCTTCAAATGAAACATACATGCTGCATTTTTTCAAATAACCAAGATAGAAAACAAAATTGTATTTTAAGTAAAATTAATACACGTCTCCCTCTTACAAACTTTTGTCATGCTTTGCATCCCTGTCACTGACACTGCTTTGAAGGCCTTTCTCTGTGTGTCTCTCCTCCTTCCTTGATTGTGTAGGTGCTACAGGGTAGGAACTGTGGATTCTCTGTAACTCTTCACCTAATGCCATCTCTATAGCAGTACTCTGTAAATCCTTGTTGAATGAACTGATCCAAGGTGGACCATGGCCCTGACTGATAAAGTCCTTGATCTAATTTGGTTCTCCTTCACATACAAACAAGCAGAATGAAGGAAGCTGAAAGCATTGCTTTGAGTTGAAAAATGCCTAGAGCAGAGAAGACAAATTAAAAAATGAAATTATCACTACTCCTCCGGCTGTTTCTTCCTTACCTGTTATGAACCTTGGCTTAGAGAAGAAAAGTTAAATGGAATTTGTACTGTGTGTAAGGGCGCAGCCATATTATTTTCTTCTTTCAGTTTGTATGCTCCAGTATATGATGACTAGTTTCTCACTAAATTGCGCTTCGGTTGTGCATTTGTTTACTTCTAGACAGGTCTGCTAACGTGTTTCCAGGCAGCTTCCTACAATAACCCACTAGTCTGTGGCAGTTGGTGATAGTCCCGAGCAGTTTCCATGGCCTGTTTACTCCCTAGACCTTACTTCAGCAGGACTAGCTGCCATTGGCCTCACCGGGTGAGCCCGTTCTCAGACAAAAGATGGGTAGAATCCTATGGAGGAAACCTAGTGGGTGTCTGATGTGAGGTGAAAACCTGTATCCTACTGACTATGTGTTCAGGAGGCAAAATGTCAGTCTCCTCACTCTTTTAGCTAAGCTCCAAAACTTTAGGGATGAAGGCAATGAAAGACCACACTGGCTGCAGAGGAGTGAAGGAAAATCCCTTTTTCTTTTAGCCAGCTCTTTCCATGTGCTGCCCCTTGCCTTGTTCATGTTGCAAGCTTCTCTGCAGCTTAGGTTAAACATGTCATGGTTCTAGCCAGCTCCATGATCAGTTCCCACCCTTCATCTACTCCTTCGATGGTTTTACTTTTTCTTAACCTGAAAACCTCATGAAATAAGCTCATTTTATTTTGTGTAACTTATTTATGTAATTTTTAAGGAATTGGGTTCTGCATGCAAAAATGCAAAAATAGCTAGAAGAAAAAAAAAACAAATGGAAATAAACAAAACAAAACAAAACAACAACAACAAAAAAACCACCTACTTTTTTTCCAATTAAAGCCAACAGTTTACCAGCACTGGAGCACATTTCTGGCACCAGCCAGCCTGTGTTTGTTTTTATTACCACTGTGCCTTGTCATATAATATAACAGCTTTTTATTTTCAATGATATTAACTGTCTGCAGGGAGAAAGAGGCAGAAGACCTCTCCAGGACCTGAGAGTCTTATAAATAAATGAGTTTTTTAACCTCTGCTGTAATACAGATATCTTTTCAATATAATATTAAGACCCTTTGTGACAGGATCTGTCATTTTAAATACAAAAAACACTATGCCCATGGAATAAAAATACTTACTTGGCAGATGAAAAATATTTATGTTCCACTTTTACTTCCTGTGGCTGACAATATAGAATTCTTTGTTGTTCTACCCCGCCATAATCACAGGGAACAAATGAGAAGGTAAGACATGGCCAAATCATAATTAGGTGGGCACCAGCCAATTGATGGTAAATCTCAGTGCCAGAAGCTCTTGGTATGCCTCATCTCTTTAGTCCTCACTCATCTCCATCAAGGAGTATGAAATAACTGGATACTTCTGGAAATACTCAGGAGCTCCAGGAAGTTCCATATAAACATGAAAAGCATAGTAAGCATCAGTAGGATTAAGAAGACTTACAAAACACAGAAGCCTCCTTCCAAAGACCATAAACATTAACTGACTACAGCCTTGCTGGGGTATGGAATCATCAACATTGGGCAATTTGGCCATTATTAATAATTACACATTTTTGACAGTTATTATGTTCAATGCCCTGAACAAGATACTATTGTGAATATAAAAATATCCTTGGGGCGCCTGGGTGGCTCAGTCGGTTGAGCCTCGGACTTCAGCTCAGGTCACGATCTCACGGTCCGTGAGTTCGAGCCCCGCGTCGGGCTCTGGGCTGATGGCTCAGAGCCTGGAGTCTGCTTCCGATTCTGTGTCTCCCTCTCTCTCTGACCCTCCCCCGTTCATGCTCTGTCTCTTTCTGTCTCAAAAATAAATAAACTTAAGAAAAAAAAATTAAAAAAAAAGAAAAAAAATATCCTTGAAGATGTTTATACCAAAATTAAAAAAAAATTAATACAAAAATTTAAATACATTTCAAATTTTGATAGCAATTCAAAATAGAATATTATATGTGCCAAGCACTGCCAAATGGTTAGTACAGATGTGTGTTGTGAGTTCAGAGATAAGAAAGATGGCCATGCCTTTTAATTAATCTGTGAAAGTCTAATGATAAAAGAAAAACAGAGAATAGTTGTATTAAAAGAACTGGAGATGAATGAAATGACCATTCCTGACAGACCAGTGAGCATACCAAAGGCATAAAGAAAGAATGATGGTGTGTTCTGGGCAGTGATTAGCTTGACAAAAATAGTAACAACTGATATTTTTTTCACTAAAACTAAAGTGTATATGAATTTAATATTTTTTGAAATTGTTATTATTATTATTGATATCACTGGAATATAATAAATAGGACTGACTTAAACATCTTTGATGTAATTATCACTGAGGAATGTGAGTCTAAGGTATTTTAAAGGACATTCTCAATAATACAGATGGTGGTAATACTTGTTCTAGAAGATAGAACTTCTGATTTCTTATTATTTTTGTGCCTAATACAATGCTGTTCTAGATGAAGAACAAAGTATGATAATAATAAGAGGAAGAGGAGAAAGAAGAAGGGAAAGAGGAGGAAGGAGAGGATGAAGGGGAAAGGGAAGAGAAAGAGAGAGAGATAATTTTGAGACACAAAATGATGTCAATTCCATTAGCTACAGTGAAGTTCTGGAGGAAAACACAGGAAAAAGGAACCAAACAGAATGCACTAGTTTTTTTCCTTTTTCCTTTTCTTTCTGGTTTCAAAGACTTATACTGCTGGTGTTAGCCCTTTTGACTAACATGTGATGAGAGTTTGTCTTCGGTCCACTCTTTTTCATTACCTTGGAAAGGAATAAACATGGAATAGTTCTCAGTCATTGCTGCTGAGGGGTCACACTTATAATGTAACTAACATGGTAATTCAGCTCTTTTTGTCCAGACCCCAAATCAGCAGGCAAGGCAACTATTGCATGTCAACCATTCAGACTCCTGCGATCATGTGCAAAATGGTCCTCTGCTCACTGCAAATGAACAGGTCTCTAGTAAAGTACCTGAATGATTTCAATTCCCACATAGAAACACTGACTATCAAGCAAAATCAAAAGCAGAAGGCACATACACAGGCTGTATGTAATTCTCACTTCTGTTCTTTGTCCATGTTGATCAGCTTCCCATAGGGTATTAAGTCCCTTAATGAAGTGAAATCCCCTGTTGTCTGAGGCTGTGGTGCATGCTGGGTATACATTCAGAGTTTGAATCATGTTATCTGAGTTCTAATCCTGGCACCACCACTTACCTAAGTGGGTGATCATGCGAAATTATTTTACATCTTTATGTTTCAATGTCCTCACTAGTTAGGTGGGTATAATTACAATGCTTATCTTCTAGGGACACTTGAGGATACAAAGGATGTGATACATGAACAGCAATGAGAACAATGCTTTATATAGTGTAGGCCTAATTTATTATCTGCTGTTACTGTTTGGCTGCAGCATTTGAACGCACCTATTACAGCAAGAAGAGAAGGGGACAGACTAAGGAAGCTTGGGATCTTCTAAACTTCAGTATCCTCATCCATAAGGAAATAAAAGAAAAGAAATAAAAGGGAATAGGAGTTGTATTTCTTTCTATGCTGCATTAGTCAAGGTAGACAATACAAAAGTTTTGTTAAGCACCAAGCCTTGGGAATTTAAACACAATGCATGTTAATTTCTTGCTCTTATAAGAGTTCAGTTCTTTGGTGAGAGACTTTCTTTGCTGTGATTCATAGCTCAAGATCCTTTCATCTTCCAGTTTGCCTTCCTTTATGACTTCCATACCCTCTCAGTTCTGTTAATGGGTGGGAACAAGGAAACATATGGATAGATTGGTTGGGGAAGTTTGTAGTACAGTGTGTGAGAACAAACACAACCAAGAAGATGATTTGGCCATTTCCCTGTATGACTGAGGGATAGTCTCAGCCCAACTTCCATATTAGTTCCTATAGCTCTGGGGTTCTTAGCGTTATAATAAAAGGCTTTATGTTGGCTTTTTCTCTAGAACTTGGTCATGCTGGATCGTGCTATTCCTGCCAGAACAACTATGTTTGAGCACCTCTAAGAATTCTTCTTTATTCTAAGGGAATGTTTAATTAAGTTACTGAAGTTGATAGGAACCTTAAACCAATCACCCTGCTTAGCCACCATGACAGATGGGCATTCAGGTTTGCCCTTTCATTTTGTAACAGCTCTCATCGCCAGACCACCTTTTCACATGCATACCACAACAGTGGTTTATATCTATCTCCACATGCTGTATAGGCCAAGAACTGCTTTAACTACTTTACAATTATTAGCCCATTTAGTGCTCAGGACAACACTTCAGTACAGTACTACTGTATTCATACCTTTCTTGTAGAAAATATAACCCAGAGAGATGTGTTAATGTGTCCAGAGTTACACAGAACTTATAGGTCAAACTGGGAATTAAACCTAGGCAGCCCAGAGCTAAAGCCCATGCTCTTAATTCCTCTATCATTCACTGCCTCAAGACAACATCAGCTATTTATCCTAGTTATGATGTTAGGATATAGGCAGAAAAAGGCTTTTATCTCTTTATTGGTCCCTTAAATTATTTCAAAATCCATGTTAAGTAAAAGTAAATAAAGAGTCTTTTTTATGTGATAGCTCTGATGAATCCCTATACCATGCCCTTCTCCTCCCAGTCTTCTATGCTCCAGGTCAAAGTGACCAAGTCTTTCAGCCATGTTTCAAACAAGATCAGGATCATGCTTTGGCCATACTGTTGCCCCTTAGTTGGCAATGCAACTAAAAGGCTGCACCAAAAATTGAAGAGGGGAAAAAATACTTTCTAGAAATTATCTGACTAGACTATAATGATTTGAGACTATTGACTCCATAGATATGCTCACTAAATATCTCTCTGTTCAGCTTCAGACTATATTCCTTTGAAGCAACTATACGATACTGAATTTGTGGTTTCTTCTGTAGTCTGAGAACTTTCTGGAGGCATTGTCCCTCATCCTCTCCCCTTCTAGCCATCTCTCACCCATTCTTATTTCAAACATTTTGCTGAAGAAACAACAGATTTTAATTTTAACTTTGGAAATAAGGTCTTTTATGACAGGCTGTATTTTATACCCTGTGCTTATATAAATGCCTAAATAATTCTTTTACTGCAATGACCTTTCTAAGCTTTTATATTATTAAAACAGGTTTAAATAACCTTCTTTTAATTATTGTACTCAAACATAATATTAAACCAAAGCTTATTTCTAGTAGCTAAAATTGGAAGGATGTTTTAAACCTGTTAAATTCTGCCTTAAAAAAAAAAAAAAAGGCCATCTTCCAATTTTCCATTATTCTGGGCCTCAGATTGAGTGGGTATTTTAAATCAGGTGTCCTGAAACGTCATCTTGGACAGAGACTACAATATGTGGAATATGTGGTTCTGTGGCCTGCTGGCTTACTCCTTTGTCAACCAGAGGGGAGGGAAAAAGAAGGGTCCTGAAATGCATTACCTTGTTGTAAATGTTCCTCTATTACTGAAACACTAGAACTGGGGTTCCATCCTGGAAGATGGAAATGATTGGAGATTCGTGAACCCCTATACAATCACTTTCTACCCTTTATCTGGTTAATTGAATTGGGTTACAATTTCAAAATTTATTTCCAACCTGAAAAAATTAAAAAAACAAACACAAGTTCTTCCACTTATTTGAACAAACAAAGCAAAACAAGACAAACAAAACAAAACAGAAGATACACCAACTACTATCAGGAAGTGATAGAATGAAGTTTGCTGGTAGCCCCTTCCCTGACATCCTTACACTCTACCCTCATTTCATTCCCCTTTGTCATTATCACACCTAGGGGTATTCTCTTTGTATTTTAATGATGCAACTCCTTCCTGAATGATCTCTTCTTCTAAGGCTGGTAGAGTGATATCCTTTGCAAAGATACTAACATGCCTGATTGCCCTGAGTTGTCAGTGCCCCCTTAAAATGTTGTACTCAGTCTTCTCAAAAATAAATAAAAATACTCTGGAGGTGTCTAATTCAACTAGAATAGCATGAGTTTATTGTTTACATAGCTCCGCTCACTACCTCTCTTTCTGCAAAAACGTACATTTTTAGCAACTGCTTGACACCGAATTTGCTGCTTATATTATCAATTGGAAACTCTCTGGAAGCATTACTCTCCATCCTCTTCCCCTCCCCTTCATGCTATTACTAGAAAGATTAGGTTTTCAGATCAATAAAGAAGCTTTACTTGTTCTTGTATCTCGTCTATACACGGAGCAGGGTAGGCACCAAACATAAGCTTTTGATCCCAGTATCTACGGAAACTGACCTCTACATATTAGAATGATTGGAATTTCTGCCAATCACGTTTTCCATTTCTGCCCAATGGATCCCTAACCTTCTAACATTTTGGAGTCAAACAGTATTAGATTTTAAAAATCCTGCCTTTCAATAGATCAAAACTATCCTTGACATAGGTAACATCCGGGATGACATCTCTGACCACCTCTCCTCACCAAGTACAGGAACGCCACTCGTAGTGTCAGTTGTTTTACAGACATTATCTCAAGTGACTGGCAGACGGCTCCCCTCATTCCACTTTCTCACCCACCAGAACAAAGAGCGCATGCAACAAGCCACAGTGTTTGCACATCACTCCTAGAGTTTCCATAACACAAGCTCCCATTTTCATTTGCAGTAATGAGAAAAGCTCACAACAACAGCTCTTGCCACTTCCCTCCTTATTGTTCTTGTTTGGAAATGGGCTATAAAACTTTACCACCTCATCATTATAGATCACTTTAAAAAAATAAAATAAAATAAAATAAAATCTAATTTACATTTTGTTCCGACTGATTTTCTTGACTGACAGTTGTCCACAGCTCAGTGGCTGCTCTGTTCAGTGTACTTTAATTTTGAGCTTTCAAGTATTTCGGAAGCCCATTCAGAAGTAAATTCTCAGAGAAAATTGAGCTCTGTCATGGATGGATTAGTACTATAATAGTTGGTCACATATCTTGCATGAAACCTTTCAGAAGCAAGGCAAATGAGAAGGAAATGAAATTCATTTCATACTTCTTCAAGCACGCTAAGAGACTTTCTCTCCAAGTAATCTGTGAAGTAGCACTGCTTGATTGGAGGTTCGCATAACTACCATTACATTATACCTTGTCACAATCTCATGTATTGGGTGACTGCTTTTTCTGAACGGATGGTACCTGCAAAGTGCTCTCTGAAGGCACTGAACAGCGAGTGTCGTTTCTTTGATCAAAATGTATAGGTCTGAGGAATAGCATAAATAAAAGTACTTGAGCTAAATTGGAACATTATAGGTCAGAGGTGAATGAAATCTGAAAAGCAGATATATGGAGGAGTCATCACATTTGCTTTTTGATATATTGATAAGCCAGGAGACCAAAAAGGGAGGGTGACTGGAGGAAGGGGAGACAGAGAGAGAATTGTTGTTAGGTATGCCTCATAGGAAAACCAAAAGCTTTATTGCTGTCAATCATACTGCAATACGGTATTTGGTTATGTTGTCAACTGCAATAATGCCAGAATTTAATTGGAAATTGTATGTGTGTGTATGCGCGTGTTACATATCATTTTAGCAAACAGTAAATGCTTTGTGTTATCTAGCAATGACATAGTATGTAAAATATTAGTAGGATAGGAGAATGGAAACCTGCATGAGAACTTTATTTTGACTGATCACTTTTTGTTTTTCAGCAGTGTTATTTCTTTAAGGACAACAAAACTATAGAAAAAGTGAAAAAGGTCAATTACTAGTTATTTTTCTTTTATAAACAATGACAAAAACAAAAAATGGTGTGATTGATTTTTTTTCCCCTGCCAGAATTGATTAGCTCTGTAGGTTCCCTGCAACTTGCTGCCTCACCGTGGGTGAATGTAACCTAGCTGAAAAGTTTGACTTGGTAGCTCCGGAGGGACGTATCTAAATGTATAGAAAGCAAGGACCAGAGATGAGATTTTTTTTCCAATTCTCTCCCAGCTTCCCCTTACAGATGAACTGCAATGAAATGGAGAGTGATCTAAGTGGAACTAAGTTGGAATATAGGCAGAATCGGTTTGGCCACAGATTTAAGGATCTGGATGTGCCTTCCCAGCACATGGGAAGGCCACATCTGTGTTAGATGGCTTGGGAGGAAATGAGTGATCACCTGAACTGTGATATTCAATCCCTCAGTGGCAATCACTGGGTTCACACCTCATTATCAGAGATTCTATCATTTGGGTTCTTAAAGGCTGTCAGAGAAATAGTAAAGTGAGTGGGACTGGAGTATGCAAGTATGGAACAAAGAAGGTATTTTTTAATGTTTACTTTTGAGAGAGAAAGAGACAGAGAGAGACAGAGAGAGAGAGAGAACAGGAGAGGGGCAGAAAGAGAGAGAGAGAGAGAGAGAGAGAGAGAGAGAGAGAGAGAGAATCCCTAAGCAGGTTCCAGGCTCCAAGCTGTCACCACAGAGCCCAATGGGGGGCTGGAACCCAGGAACCATGAGATCATGACCTAAGCCAAAGTTGGACACTCAACCAACTGAGCTACCCAGGTGCTCCAAAAGAAGGGTTTTGAAGGGAAAGTGGGATAATTCTAAAAACAAACTTTATCACTTATACTTTGATGTAGACCTGTCTTGTGGAAACAAGTTTCTAAAGTGAAATAAAATAAAATTTTCATTCCACTAGTTTTTGCCCAATTTGAAATTCTTTGGAGAGGTAACAGTGTTTTCTGAGCTCAGGGAAGCATGAGAACTCTGGGATTATGCACATCTGGATATCCCACACAGGGAACTTGCTGTTGCAGTCTTTACTTCCTTTCTAACTTTCCATTTCTTTCAGATACAGAGTTCTTTCTGTAAAGTGCCTCCCACTTCCTGTAATCATCTTTTCTTTTAATCTAGGCTGTCTAACCAGGCCTCTGCTTCTATTGTCACTATTCCAGATTAAAATGACATTTAGGGATATACAAGGTAATATTGATGACAAACAAATCCTAGATATATCTAAGGAAGAATTTCCTAGAAGCAAACCATTTTGAGGTGCTTGTTAAGTGTAAGTTTAGGTCTTGAGCCCACATATTCTGATTTGGTAGTGTTAGAGTTTTAGACTTTGCATTTTAATAAGCCTTTGGTGATTTTTTTAATGTTTATTTATTTTGAGAAGGAGGGAGAGAACTTGAGGAGGATCAGAGAGAGAGAGAGAGAGAGAGAATCCCAAGCAGGCTCTGTGAGGTCAGCTCAGAGCTTGACTTGGGGCTCGATCTCACAAACCATGAGATCATGACCTGAGCCAAAATCAGGAGTTGGATGCTCAATCGAATGAGCTACCCAGGTATCTCAAGACCTTGGTTATTCTGACACCAAGAATCTGTAGACTTCTTGAGTGACAATTAATTTGATGGTAGGAGGCAGGAAATACAATTCTAATTTATAAACCCCATAATCTTCAATTTATTCATAGAAAATATGGAGCAAACTATCCCTGTCATGCCATTTCCCAGGGTTGTATGATTAAAGTGCATGAAAAATTTGTGAAATAGTCACTATGTGTGTGTTGAATGAATGTTAAATAAACTAATATCAATGGAAGCGATTGCTATTGATGCACTGGTCATTACTAATATGCAAAAAGCAAATTGTTCACATCAACTGTCACTGTGGTGTTAAGATATTTAGGGTGCAATAATGTGTTTTATGTGTATATGTGTTCTCAAAATCATCAAAATAAAGATGTTTACTCAATTGCATTTTCTGCTTATTCTCCCTTGTGACTAATGTGCTTGGACTGTTGGTATATTTGAATTATCAGAAATCATTTAACATAGTAGGTCAGGAATGGAAGCTAAACCTGTCATAGTTGAGCAATGTTTTAAAGAAAATGTAAAAAAAGAAAGAAAAAGAAAGAAAGAAAGAAAGAAAGAAAGAAAGAAAGAAACCAAAAGTCACTAGAAGAGAAGACATTTTTCTGAGCTTAATTTACTTGACTCTCTATGCTTGAAAACTATGGTAAAAACACAACACATAAGTTTCCCATTTCAGACTTTAGTGGCCTCATAGTTTTCAATTGTGACATATAAGTTGGCCAAGATACCTAACAGTTAAGTCTGCAATGCAATAGTAGGCATTTATATGACTTTTGTTACTCTCCAGGCAGGAAGTTGCTGTCACACACCTCTTTACTATCATGAAGTTATCCGTAGCAATGCAAAGTCCCTTCTGGCTGAAACGTTGCAAAAGTCTATTCACAGAACAAGCTACCACTAAGAAATATTTTATTCATTTTTGGGAATATAAGCACAGGATAGTTTTTAAAAACACATTAGAATGTACTAGTATCCACCAAAAAAGTTATCTTTTGCAAATACTTGTGAATTTGTGCAAGTATTCTTTCCAGCTAGGAAATGTCACTGCAGCTGAATTTTAAATCAAGTGTTCATATTTCTTTGGGGAGTTCCAGATCAGCAAAAGAAATGGAATATTTACAATTTGGTGCATAATTCATTTTCTGTGTGTAACTTCATTTTTTTCTTTTTTTAGGCTGAATTGTGCTGAATTTTAGACGAAAATGGAGATCATAAATTATTAAGAATCATTCCAGAGGCTGGAATAAGTAGATTATTATTAGCATCATTATCATCATGGCTAATAAAAGAACTTAGCAAGAAAGAAAAAAAATAGGATCTAAGATTGCTGACAAAGGTAGCTTAATGTTTTAGTGCTTGCATATTTATCAGAACCCATGTGGGACAGGATTTTCTTGAATCACCACTCTGATCTATGTCTTTTCCAGCTGCAAAACCCAGGGCACATTTCAGGGCTGTCAGCCTGCTCTCCTCCCAGAACGGCCTATCTCCTTCAGAGAGCTGGCAGGGTGATAACATCTTTTAGCAGGTAGGTGTGAAATCAGGCAGGTTTTCATAACAACTCCCATTCAATCAGGATTGGAATCCACCAGCATGGCACTGGACTCCCATAATCCCTCAGGTTCTTCAGGTAGGTGTGCTGACATGTGAGCAAAATAGGATTAAATGTGTCAGTCATTGGTTTTACCTTCATAGCCTCATTCTTTTTCCTTCTGATGCAGGCCCCCTGCTCTAAAGCCTCACCAGCACTAACGTATGCCCCATCTGAAATCCAGTCATTAGTCATCCATTGCTTTTGGTGAAAGTGTTGTCCTCTATAAAAATGTTAATCCCCTTGCCACAGAGCCCTCACTGGGCAGCTCTTCAATTACCAATGACCTAGGTGCTGGCAGTCATTGAGTTGCTACAACTCATGAGGTCTGGTTTCAGTTGCTCTGTCTGCCCCTTCTATTGAAACAAAGGTCCTTTGGTGACTGGCAGGGAGGTGACACAGTCCTCATTTCCCTGTGTGACAACACTCCCCCTCCTCATTTTCCTTTGTAGACTCCACACAAAGTTGTATGGGTGTAGCTGTCTTTAATGAAAGATAAAGATATTGCAACAAAAGAAACTAAAATTAAATGTGAGGAAGATAATTTTTAAATGTTTACTGACAAAAAATGTTCAAGATTTGGAAATGGAGAAAAGGACTTCTGACTGTACTTCCTTTCAATGGGATGATGAACATCATCTAGCAGATGCTTCAGATGTTCAGATGAACCTATCAAAGTGTCTTTGACTGTCTTTCCACTGAAAAGGCTATTTGTACAGTTGTGTAAGGGAAAGAATATGCAATATATACAATCTATTATTTTATTTTTATAATTTTAAAAATTTTATTTATCAATTTTGATAGAGAGAGCATGAATGTGAGTGGGGCAGGGGGAGAGAGAGGGGGAGAGGAAGAATCTCAAGCAGGCTCTGCATTGTCAGGGTGGAGCCAGATGTGTGGTTCAAACTCACGAATATTCATGAACTGTGAGATCCTGACCTGAGCCGAAATCAAAGTCAGCTAAGTCACCCAGGTGTCCCATTATTTAAAAAAAGTAATCCATTATTTAAACAAAAAATAGCATAAGCTCTACACATTTTAAAATTTGGTCTTCTTCGACCCATGAGGAGTAACAGGACCTTTAGTGGCTCATATGCATTTTGATTCCTTTCTTGTCTATACAAAGCGTAGAAAAAAATTTGTGAGATGACACTAAAATCAAATTTGGAATCAAGTCACCATTTTCTTTTTAATCTCTGGGTATGGAAGTTAGGCAATTTCATTCTTCCAGCTTTATAACTAAAGACCCAGGCAAAAAATACTTTAATGACCAGGTCACGAAGGACAAGTTGAAAATATTTTTTTTTGCGACTGAACTTAGGAGAGTAGAGAGAAACTGGAGATATATCATAGTATTTCGTGGCTGTGAGTATTCTAGACAATAGTCTAACCCAGTGTTACTCAGAGTGTGGTCCTTGGAGCATAGCATTGGAAGCATCTGGGAGCTTGTTAGAAGCACAAATCTTTGGGCTCCACTCCAGAACTACTTACCAAGAATCTCGGGGCAGGGGAGGGGTGTCAAGGAATTTGTGTTTTAACAAAATTTAACAAATTTAACAAGCTCTCCAGTTGTTTCTGATGCATGTTCATATTTGAAAACCACTGAATCCCCCCCCCCCTTTTTTTTTGAGAGACACAGAGAGAGAGACAGAGAGAGAGAGAGGGCACAAGTAAGTGAAGGGCAGAGAGAGAGAGAATCCCAGGAGGGACAGAGAGAGAGAGAGAGAGAGAGAGAGAGAGAGAGAGAGAGAGAGAGACAGGGCTCATCCAAAGCAGGGCTTGTGCTCACCCAAGTTGGGGCACTAGGGCACCTGAATTGGAGTGTGAACTCACCTTTTGTGGGGCTTGAACTCAGGAACTGTGAGATCACGACCTGAGCCAAAGTCATATTCTTAATGACTGAGCCACCCAGGTGCCCAAAAAGCACTGAATTCTAATACAAGTTTTTCTAATAGTATAAAGGAAAGATGTTAGGATTAATAAAGAACTGTCTCAGAGTCTGGGGGTGGGGGAGGGGAGCAGAAGCCTAGAGTAGATAAGCCTCCAGACTTCCCATCATTCTTCCAACCACAACTTAACCTAGTAAGCTTAGGCTCCATGCTCAAACTATGTATATAGGATTTGCTTTGAAAGTGAGTTCCTATGTTAAAACAAAACAAAAGTTTTCATCCTTCTCATTTTAAAGATGGACATAATAATGACAGGATCTACTTTCTTTTCAGATTGATTTTTGAATAATTAATGTAGCTTACATATGGAGATAAAGAGTGCTCTGGTGAACAGCAGAAAGAGTTGGCCAAGAGTAGACCTTCTTGGTAGGTCTTGTTAATACTTTACAGTCCCTCTCTTTCTGGGTGATTTTTGTTTGTTTTGTTTTCCACTACTAAAATTTGGTAAAGATGTATTAAGAATAGGTAGCAGTGCTTGAGAAAACATACTAAAAAGATAAAACAGCAAGATAGAGAAAATAAATAAGATTAAGTGGCAAAATAAAAATTAAAAGTAAATAAGATACATTAAGAGACAAGGTAAGACAATAAAAGTAAAAAGGAAAATAATTAAATGAGATCATCATAGTATAATAAAAATAAAGGAGTAGAACTGTTAACTTGCATTAATTTAGCAAAATCACACATTTAAAATTGAAAAATTGATGTAATTTTTCTTTTATAGCAGCAATATAAAAACCAAGGGTTAAAACTACAGAAGAAGAAGCATTATACCTTATAGTTAAGAACATGGTTTGGTATTAGAGAAGTTAGTGTTCAAATTCTACCTTCATGACTGATACTCTGATAGTAGGAAAGTTCCTTTCAATGTCTGTAAGATCAGTTACATAATTGATAACAATAAACATAATAACAATGGTAACAACAATTGTAGTACATGTTCTGGAGAAGCAGTTCTTGATTTGAATGAGATAACATGGTAAAACACTTAGCACAATGCTAGATTCTTAATACTGATTTAATTTTTTTAATAAAAAGAAAGCTTTTCTTCTTCTTTGTTCCCCTTCCCTCCCCTTCCTGAACAACTCAGTCCTAAATCTATTAGGTGGGACGGAATGGGGTGAACATTAATATGGGGGCTGCGAAGAGCCACTAATGGCTCAGAGGAAATGTAAGAATTCAAATCGGGTGAGCAGTACATTCATAAAGGAGAGCAGTCCAACTGAGGAGTCAGAGCCTAACCAAAGAGAGAAGGTCGTGCACACCTTCTGGTGGCCAGGTGACAGTGCCAGAGCAGGGTGGAAAAGACATCCACACAGAAAAACATTCCAGAATGGGTGTCAGAAACCAAGTGTGTTGGGAGAATCTTTGGTGTTGGAGTCTAAGCAGGTTTCAAGGTGGGACAACCTTGAAAAAGGTGTTAAAGTCCAAGCAGGAGAAACAGTGGAGATAACTCCATACAAGGTGTCAGAGCCTAAATGGAATGAGGTATGCACCTGCACAAGGGTGGGGAGCATGGCTTTGGCAGAAAGATATATTAACGATAATGCAAACCAGGTTTCTCACAGTCACAGAACTATATTTATTGTATGGAGAAGAGTGTGATATAGTGGTTAGTAAAAAAAGGTTTATAAAGCTTTTTCCATGATATGATGTAACATTAAAAGTACATAAACTATGGATTAAACCGTTTCTAGAAGAATGGACCAAAATATCAATAGTGGTTGCCTTAGGATGGTGTGATTAGTGATCTTACTATTATATTTCTTCCTATTTATTGTTATTTCTTTTTTCCTACAATATTTATGTTTAATATTTGTAATATTTATATTTATTCAATTATGTATTGAATATTTACTATGCTTCAGAAAGGCTCTGGCGATATACACAGGAATGCTATTTATCCTTGAGGAGTGTAGTAACCAGATATTGTTAATTCTAAAAGAAGGGATGCCTGAATAATTACTTTTAACAGTATACTTAGATTGATTTAACATTCTTGCCAACAGATTCCCACAGCTAAGACAAGACCAAGTGTAAAACACTTTTCATTGACAAGTAGAGGCATCTGTATAGTGGTCAGATGGCTCCTGACTGAAATGGATATTTAAACCAATCTTTGAGTTCATAGTATGCAAAAGAAAGATAATGGTGGGGTGCCTGGGTGGCTCAGTCGGTTATGCGTCCGACTTCGGCTCAGGTCATGATCTCACAGTCTGTGAGTTCGAGCTCGGTGTCAGGCTGTGTACTGACAGCTTGGAGCCTGGAGCCTGCTTCAGATTCTGTGTCTCCCTCTCTCTCTGCTTCTCCCCTGCATATGCTCTTTCTCTGTCTCAAAAAAAAAAATAAAAACCTTAAAAAAAAAGGAAGATAATGGTAATGAAGACAAAATGCACATGCTGGTAGATCTCAGGAAAATAAATGTAATTAATAATAACCCATTATTACCTATTTTTTTGACATCTCCAGACTTCAGGAACTTTTCTGTAAATATGTGATAACTTTGAAAGTTGAATCCACTTTTCCACAGATAGATAGGTTGCCATGCATGGGCTATAACAGGTAGAATCACCTTTGGTTATATCTATAGGACATAAAGTAAAGTGGAGATTTGGGAGTTATTAGGGTCTAATTTGATCTATGTAGATAACCAATCCAGATAATAAGTCCTTTGGGTGAGTTATGTGTACTGAATTATCTGGTTTGACCGTCTACATGTAAACATAGATCAAATTAATAGGATAATTGTCAAACTTGTTCTTCACCTTGTGGTGTGTGGACTTGCTCTCAGGACGTAATTGGCACTCTGGGAGAGTTTAGCTCAAAACTGAGTAAACAGTAACAATAACTAATGGAGACTCTGCTGAGTCTAGTAGAAAATGCAACTTCTGAATATCAGTATATTCAGAATTGTTAAGGCGAATCTGTATTCAGTGGTATGTTCTGAAAAGTTGCATCATTCTACTTGTGTCTCTCGAAATCAAATGTGAAAATGCCAACTTTAATTCCGATTTATAGAAGGAAGGACTAATAAAAAACGATTTTTAAATGCACTAGTAAAAAAGAAATGGACACTATAGAGAGGTCAGTTAAAACACAACTTTAAATGGCATTAGTTAAAAATTTATTTTTTATTAGATAATTGCCCTTCAGAAGCTTAGCTGAGAAAAAATGGGTTTATGAAAAGCATAATAGATGAATACAATAATTATGTCCTCAAAAGTGACATTTATCAGAATTCATATCTCATTATGTATTCTCAACAAAACACAAAAATGAGGGAGACTGTGTAAGTGATAAGGCAAAGGCAAGATCTTCCATTATAGAAAATTTAGAATATTCAGAGTGAGTGTTTCCAAGGCAACTGTCTGTGTATTACACTGCAAATAAGCATGAGGAAAAGTTCATAAGTATCATTATTTGAGAGATCTTATTTGATAGATATGATAACACAAATATCTACATATGCTCACCTCCATTTCCACACAGTAATCTAAGTTCACACACAATAGCTGCTCTGGGTGGAGTTGTCATGAGAGATGGCGGTGCAGGGAGAGAAACAGCCACCTAGCACTCAGTACTCAGTCAGTCTACCAATCAACCGGTCAAGTAAAACACATTTCCTAGACACCTGCTATTCACTGTCATACCATGCTACTAGCTGTGGAAAGTACACAGAATAAACAGAAGTATCTATTGGATTCAAGGGACAAAATGACTGTGTAGGGAATTAGGCATATACAATGGGAACATCAGCTAAGACCAAGGCGAAATGTTTGCCGAATGCCAAAGGAGTGAGTGCTATGGGGTAGCCAGTGGTGCCTAGAGCATGGTCCTTGCACAGGCAGTGTCAGGATCATCTAGAACTTGTTAAAGGGCAAATTCCCAGGGCCCATCCCAGACACTAAATCTTAAACTCTGGGGGTGGATCCTAGTACTGTGTATCTAACAGGCTCTTCGAGAGTAGACTATAAATTATAAAAGGATTTAAATATGAGAGAGATCACTGTTATGTGTAGAGTTATGAAGAGGAGGATAAATTTGACCTGAATTTGAAAGATGGATATCAGGATCTGGGAGCCCGGAAAGGAAGAGAAAGCATTGCAGACAGAGAGGTAGATGTGAGAAACAATAGCACTTCATTCTATCTCTGTTGGGGAAGTCACCTGTTACATTTTATGCATATTTTCACATGCTTTTGTTTTCCAATGGAGTGTAAAATTTCTTAGAGTCCTGATTTTAATTATTGTCTCATTTCAGTGCTTTACACATAGGGTGTGCTCAGAAAACACAGGAGAAGGAGAAACTGGAACAGAAAGGAGAGATGAGGAAGGAAAAAAAAATTAGACTTTGTGGTAGGGTGAGAAGCACATTGGATTGAGAGCCAAAAGACAATCTAGTTAAATATGTTTGAATCTTACCACATTACATATGGTCTTCCTTTATGCTAAGATTTGGTTTCCTTATGTATGCGATAGTAATGACAATGATAGTAATGACAATCCACCTCAAAGATGTTGGTGCAAAATAGGCTATCTTACATAATTTGATAGTATCTGGTATTGTGTATAGTCTTTGATTTGCTCAATCAATATTTATTAATACAGAAATAGTGATTTTTTTCATGAACGGTCAAGGCCATGGTATCCCCTGACTTCTCTCTTCCTTTGGTCCTTTCTTTATTCCTTTAGTTTTTGCTATCATTCATTCCATTTCCTTTTATAGTGTTTCTCATGCTTATCATTTATATGTGCATTTCTGGATTCCTACTTAATCAATTTTCCTCTTCTTTTTCTTACTTAAATTGCCAACACTTATAGGGCTCTTAATAAACCAATGGAAAGGCTAAATGTTTTTGCATGATCTTATTTACAAATCCCAACAGTGCAAGGACCTTAATTATTCCTATTTTGTAGACAGTATCCAAGCTTTTAGAAAGATTCAAATAAGATTTCCAGCAACACTTGGTTATTGAGTGCCACATGAAGTTTGAGCTCAGGCAGTTTGCAGGGCAGTGACATGACCACCACATTAGGCTGCTTCTTAAATCCCAAATCTTCCCACCATGCCCCACTCTCTAGTAAGAAAAAAAAAGTTCATCAAACATCACATCAAACTATTTAAACCATCTCCAACTGTATCCCTTTTAATTTTAGGAATGCCTTTGGTTCATGTTGCTTTGTACTTGTGGTGTTTGTGTAAGAACATGTTAACTCTTTCAGTTGATGGCTTGCAGTATTTCTAGGTGTCCCTGTGTTATTCTTATGTAGAAGACAGGGGAGTGTTACATGAATGCAGTTCAGAGTTCAGGTAGTAGTTTCTGGGTCACCTTTCTTTAGCAAAATATTTGTTTGTTTGTTTGTTTAATCCAGAGAGCTATCAGAATACAGTAATATTTATATACTCTGTTTGAAAAGGCAAAGAAATTGGTAATATATTTGAAGTAAGATATCCTTTCACAATGGATGCATTTTAAAAATAAAACATTTTGTGCTTAAATGGTAAGTTTTGGTGTTCTGGAAAATTCAGAACAAAGCCCAGTAAATAACAAGTTGTGCACATCCCTTTATTGTGGGGCTATTGCCTCAATTATCTGTACAATCACTTCATTTTGCAACTTCACTTTGCCTGTGTAGGGCATTGCCCTGGTTGGTAATTGTGTGGCCCATTGTTTGCAGCACATGGATAATTATTATGCTGTGAACATCAATTTGTCCTATTGTGCCGAATGGCTCTACTTCCCGAGGGACATGATGGTAGCTGTGATTCTCCTCAGTAGGGGGTGGGATGTTGCTCAGGGCTAGAGTTCTGCCCAGTAATTCCCTCTTTACAAGTAAGACTATACATAGTACATCCTAGAAGTCCTTCATTATAGCATTTGTTTTCTGCTTGTTAACATCATTTCACGCTAGATGGGCACTAGTGTAATTTTCCATTTTGTTTCATCAAATTAAGGGAAGAAAGGAGACTGTCTTGCAAGTCTTTTATTTTATAGACAGTTGGTCATTTCATTAGCACTTTTCATATTCTTGTTTGTCATGATGACTGACGATAGTAAAAAGATTTTCTCCCCATTAACTTATGAGAGAACAGCACTTTTATTTATTTATTTATTTTTGGGCTGAGAAGTATTGATCGACCAAAGAGGACATTTATTAAAATGTAACCAGCATCTTGGCACTTGCAAGTGGCGCACACTTTAACCGATTAAATAGTCATGAAGAAAGAAATCAATACATCTTGGATTCCTCTATTCTGGTCTCTGCCAGCAAAGTGGCCTCACAAATTAAGAAAGAAATAAACAAATGTGTTTACGCTGAATGTTTAAAGCACTTTGCACTTTAATCAGGAAGTAAAAGGACATTACTAATATTGGTTGGGTAGGGTGGTTTGGATGTGGTTACTTCTGCACAAACCTGATGATAAATAAGAAATTTACTGCTGATGTTCCCAACCACAACAGGAGTAAAGCATGTTCGTGGGAATAAGGCGACCACGAATGGTTGTTCTATGAAATGCAAGAGTAAGGTCATTGGAAGTTCACAGGGGTAATTTCTTATAAAATGTGTTTGTTTGTTTGTTTTTGGTAATCCTAGTTTTTCTGCCAAAGTGTTCCAAATCTTTCAGTTCCAGGGTTGGGTAGGCTGGTGATCTCAAAACGATACAATTTACCTAGATGCAAAGTGAATGTTAAAGATGTTAGTGGCTTCAGTGCATAGTCATAGCCGATTTCCTAACAAATTCTGGATTCTTAGCACAAAATTCTTTTTTAAAATATTTTTTAACGTTTATTTAATTTGAGAGAGAGAGAGAGAGAGAGAGAGAGAGAGAGAGAGAGAGAGAGAGAATGAATGGGGTAGGGAGACAGAGAGAAAGGGAGACAAGATCCAAAGTGGGCTCTGTCGGTGAGCCCAATATGGGGCTCCAACTCAAAACCGTGAGATCATGGTTTGAGTCTGAGCTGAATTTGAATGCTTAACCAACTGAGCCACCCAGGCACCCCTTAGCACAAAATTCTTTAAGTATCATCCAATATGTTTGGGTATCTTCAGAGATGCAGAGATCATCGATTAATAAAACAACTCATTTTAATTTTGGACATGGTTGATTTTTTTTAACTTTGTGATTATTTTGAGTCATCTGTGTTAGTCCCAAGAACCCACTAACTCTTTACACATATTCTTGCCAAATTTCATCTCAGTTTTCATTCATCATTTTATGCTATTGTGATAGCCAATATCCCTGCCAGGCTTGTGTCACTTGAGCATTTGAAGAGAACTGCCAACCATCAACAGAACATAGAACACTGAGAACAGGGCTTCACAAAACTCCAGTGTAAGGTTCACTCACACTTAGCTTTTGCTCAAAGCTTTTTTGACATTATCATATATTTTCACCATCCTGGATATAGAAATGCCTTTCTCCAAGTATGCTTTCTAGCTGCTGCTGCTCCTCCTCCTCCTCCTCCTCCTCCTCCTCCTCCTTCAATAAAAACCTTTACCTTAAAATCCAAATTTATATACACAAATGTGTAGAGCATTTGGTCCAGCAATATATGTGAAACTTATTTATTTGTATTATTTTTAATCTGAAGAGGAGATTAAGATATCCTGTTGGGGGGATATTAGAATTATATACATACTTAACATCACATTCGCAGGAAAACAAGGTGCCCTTTCAGTCTTTACATGAATAGTCTATATACTACATGTGCCCACGATGCCTGCATCTACTCCTCAGGGAGGGAGTGGTCTGTATCAGGCAGGAATAAACTGAATTTGTATTAGCATAGATAAAATGGACATGATATATTTTTGTTTGGTCATATTTACTGAGCCTTTTAAAAAAACAGGCATATGAATTGTGATTTTAACGTTTTATCATAAGATAGCTTATGAAGGTTACATTTCTTGATCTTGGCTTACAGGGGATTTAAGTCCAGTGTTATATCTTAGTCATCATTGTTATTTTTCCCCATCAATTATGCCTACAAAAGGAATTTCAGGGCTAGCGGTATCAATACAATGTCCTCTTCACATGACCATGTTCTACATGCTTCTTTTGCTTTCTACAGAGCCTTTCCTGACAGTGTTGACACATGCAATAATCTCTCTTCTCTCTGACTTCCATAACATAAAAACCCTCCAGTCCACATTTCCCTCTTCATTATATTCCTATTAGATTAATTCTCTTCTTTAAAAAAAAGTTAACATTTATTCATTTTTGAGAGACAGAGTGTGAGTGGGGAAGGGGCAGAGAGAGGGAGACACAGAATCTAAAGCAGGCTCCAGGCTCTGAGTTGTCAGCACAGTGCCCAATGTGGGGCTCAATCTCACTGACCACAAGATCATGACTTGAGCTGAAGTCAGACGCTCAACTGACTGAGCCACCCAGGCGCCCCTAATTCTCTTCTTGCTTCATGTTTTAAAATCCAAGTTCTTCAGCTAGATCATAAGCTCTTTTAGGGCAAATATAATAAACGTTGATTATATTTTGTCCCTTGATATACCCATTTCTGGGCAAAATGTATATGTTTTATATGTTTTTGCATTTGAATTCACCTTAATCATATCACCATGCTTAAGTATTGATTCTTCATTCAAATTCTCATCCAAGCAAGGCTTTTAGTTTTGATAATTTATGCACTGGCAATGTCCACTTAGGTTACCTTCTAATCTTGGAATTATAAGGCATTCTTGTATTTCATTCCATTTATTGTTATTCTCCTGGTTCACCGTCCTTAGAGCCATGGCTGGCTCACAGACACTAACTTGTGATAAAAACAACAACAACAACAACAACTACAAACACTGCCAATTCTGAAACAGATGAGTGAGCTTTATTCCAAAAAATCATCCCTTTAGATGAAATAGTAACACTTGCAATATATACACAGAGATGAGCAATGTATGTGTACCTTAATGGTCAAGAAACAAGATGTGAGGGAGTTACAGGCATATCACCTGCTGCTACACTAATTCAAAATTATTTTGTTTACAAAAGGTCCTGCCAATTTAGGTTTTTGTTGAAAGAAGCTGTGTTTGGGTGGGAAGGAGAAATGAATGCAAGAATATCACTAACTGGGCAAAACAGTCTATGAAAATAAATTTCAATTGTTGTTAGTTTCTAAAGGAAAGCTGAACTAACAAAAGAGGAGAAATAGAATTTCCATATGCTTTGGACGCTTTTTTTTTTTTTTTTTTTAGTCACCCAGTTAACAATGAACAAAGAAGAGACTTAAAGAAGAAAAAAAGTACCAACTACTGAAATCAGTAAAGATCTCATAATCCAAAGAGATAGGAAGAAGCAAAACAAAGCAAGAAAAAAGTCATTAAACTCAAAGAACAAGCTGAGACACAAGGACTGTGGAGATAAAGGGAAAATATGTACAGAGTGAGGATCTTATCTCACTTAAACAGAGGAACAATGGAAGCAGCCTGCCTTTCCTTTTCCACTAGATAGCATTAGGGATGGACTGCAGAGATGGAATTGGGGGTCGGGGGGGGAGAGCAAAAGCTGTTGAAGAGTTTTCACTTTTAGGTTCTCCATAAGAGTTTTTTCAGGTCGAAGTCAGTGTGTGCATGTGTGCGTGCATGTGTGAACATGCATGCACACACTCATGCATGTATTTAAGTGAACTTATTCTCAGATATTTAGTAGCACTTTCTCCTACATTTTCTAGAAAGTCATGCAAAGCAGATGTCCATCAGTGTCCCTCACAAGAATGTACAGAAGGCAGAGAATAGCAGTATGGGTTTGACTGGGCTTAAGGCTGTAATTTTCATTTTCCTTCCATGGTTTATTCCCTCTTTGCTGTCCTTTAAAGTGTAAGTATTTCCATTTGAGTAATTATATCAATGACTAATATATATATATATATTAAAATATGTAATAGCATATATAATATTCTATGTAATATGCATAGTTTTATTCCCTCAAAGGTGGTTAAGAATAATTATCTTATTTTAGGGTACACCACTCTCTTTGGTTTATTTAGTACAGTCCAAATGTTGAATGACCTTAGCTCTTTTACCCAAAATGCCATGTCAATGGATCTCATAGTATTTTAGAAATTCAATAATTATATTACTATCTATTCAATGGCAGAAAATACTGCTGAAGAGATACAGCATTTTCCAATGAACAGGCTAAGAAGAGTCCCGAGAACCGGGCTCAGATTTGTTCTTGTGTTAATTCTTCCCAGTGTAGGTGAAGGCCCTTATCTTGTCTGTGCACGGGAAGCCAATTCAACTGTGGATTCGGTCTTACATCTGTGTGGTTTATGCAGACACTATCACCCATGGAGTCATGACTAAATGACAAATAATGGTTATCTCCATGATTTTTCTTTAGTTATATTTGAGTGAAGCTACTTATTCAACATATACTCCAAGTACATAATATTATCTTCATTTGCATTATGTCATTTGTTCTGGTTGCTGAGAGGGTAACAGAAGTGTCTGACATCATTTCTACACAAAATGAGACTACATTATCCTTAGGGAAGTAAGTCATATCTAAGTTAAGTGTAGATTATATTGCAGTAGATGCTTAAGGAAGACACAAGTCCTGCTAAGAAGGGTTTAGTGGTCTTCCAGAAACACCTTGGTGGAGGACTGCCATTACCTCAAGCTTATGGTTTTGTTTTTCTTTTAATTTAACTTCCTCCTTTTCATCTTTCCAATTATTCAATATTTTCAAAGTGTAGTTTGTGTAAAACTAATGCTATATAACAGGACTTCTGGTGTAAGATTTGTACTCATTCCAGTGGTATGTGTGTAAGGCAGTAAGTATCACTGAATCACATAATGAGAGATTTATTTTCTTTTCAGTTCTCTTTTGATGATGCTGATTATGTGAAGACAAGTCTTATTTGGGGTTTAGGAGGTCACTATACCTAAGCTAATATACCTTATTAACAAAACTGAAGTAGATTTTAGATTCAGGGCCTTAGGAAGACAATAGGTAAGAGCTCTGTAGTCTTTATCTTTGTTCTTGTTGTTTTAACAGCTTAAATTTGGAAATATATATATATATATGTATATATATATATATATATATACATAATACATAAAATATATAAAAATTGACTTCAAAGATAAGGAGTTTCCTGATTAAATTGATTTAAGTTAACGACACTGTTTTTATTAATAGAAAATAGTCATTTAGGTGGCAAAAATCTGAAATTTAGAAAACCTCATGCCAACCCAAATTCCCTGCAATACAAGCCACACCTGTTCTGGAAGCCTTCTTTAACAACACGGACTCTCAGTTGACTTCCTTAACTCTAGCATTCTTCTTAGCCTTTTAATATGTCCCCCGTAATAGCACCTAGCAAATGAGACGGATGCTCATTTACTACATATTGATTAACTGGGGTAGATATCAATCTAGGCAGTCAAAGTGACAAGGATTTGGCTGCTGGAGAGTAGGAAACAGGGCAGTCCAGATCAGTAAAATGGGAGCACCCAAGACCCAGATACCAGCATGTGTACATTATGTGTTCAGAGTATGATACAACCACAAATGACCTCGTGCTCCATGTTCTTAAAAGAATTGCAGGAAATAAATCTAAATAGATGACTGACAGCTCTGAGTAATCCGCATGGTGCATGTTGTTCTACTTTGAACCTGACTTTAATCCTGTCACATACATTCTGCTCAGTCATGATGCACAGATGCTACCATTGACCGCAGCACCTCACTGGACAACCACTTAGATTTTAATATAATTGTAGCCCATCTGCTGAAGCAGGCTTTCCTGTATTTCTTGTGTGTGTGTGTGTGTGTGTGTGTGTGTGTGTGTGTGTGTGTGTGTGTGTAAGCCTCTAGATTCACAAAAACATCATGCCTTGATATTAAATCCAGATTGTAACAGGCTCTGAAGTTCTTTTCATCAATTGTCCTTAAAATATACCTAGAACAGCCTACTTATTTTACATGCTCTGACCTAATGCTCAGAGCAGCAAGTAAAGATAATGCAATGAGATCCCTCTGGTAACAGCATCCTATTTCACATCACCATGATCTGCCCAATTTTGAACATAATGTGAAAGTCTTTAAAAAACAAGTGATAAAAGGGGAAACCATAACACCAATAAAAGCCTCATGCTTGGAGGATGTGTTCAATAGTTCTAACATGTATAACATTAAAATTTTATCAACAAATCAGGGAGAAAACATTTTGTATACAGAAATCAATTTACCTAGAAACTATCTGCAAGACTTGCTTGTAATTTATTTTGCCTCAAAGAATACACTGCTTTTAAACCTAATTCTATTGCATTTTAGTGTGTATGAAGAGAAAGGGACGTGAACATTTTTGCTCAAAGCATAAGTAAAAGAGTTAGAAGACCTCAAAGTATTATAAACAAAAATAAGTACTTTGGTGAAATAAAATGAAATTTTGTGGCACCAGATTTCCTGAGTGTTTGAGCCTTTGTTTAAAATTTTTATCCACATATATGAGCTTCTCTGTTCCTTTGACTGATAAGCCAATTTATTTATAAAAAGAAAGAAGGATGCCACAGGCAAGGCCAGGTCTAGGAAAATGAAATGCAGGGGCTAAGGTTATGAACCATTGGTTCCAAGTGAGTGCAGTTACAGGAGGCCCCACCATGCTATATCTGGGGAAACAGGACAAAAAATAAATGAAACAAATACAAAGTTGCAAGTCACATAAACCTAAGTTTGTCAGTTTTAATGCTTATTGGCTAACGTCAACTAGGTCACTTCTAAATAAGCTTCAGTTTTAGCCATACAATATGGATAATTTGTTGCACATAATCCACGTGATTGTTGTGTGGCTCAAATTATGTAACAACTGAAAGATCCTGGCATAGTGACCAGGCATACCATACACTTAATAAATGCTAGTTGTCTTCCTGATCTTACCCTATTACATAGGGGCTTCAGACAGGTGACACCCAGGAGACCCACCGCTGATAGGATCTGTGCCATTGTTGTGATCTTATGGCAGTGAGCCAATGTCTGGCTCTCTTGCCATTAGAGCAGTTTTACCCAAAGAAGAGTAACCCCCCATCAAGGAGATGTAGGACCTAAATGCAATTCTTCTAACACAGCACATCCTTTGGATGTGCTCCAATTAGCCATCCTAGTGTTTCCTCTGCCTTGGTATAACTTGCTCTGCGCTCCAAACAAAGCTCCTCAGAGTGGTTCTGGCTTC
The DNA here is from genome assembly GCF_018350175.1 of Felis catus. Classification (NCBI taxonomy): domain Eukaryota; kingdom Metazoa; phylum Chordata; class Mammalia; order Carnivora; family Felidae; genus Felis; species Felis catus. The sequence goes on along the minus strand of NC_058379.1, from coordinate 60,156,452 downwards.
TAGTTTTGCCCTTTTGTTTTACAGAGAAGGGCCTCACCTAAAAGCAAGTAGACCACTGTTTACGGACAACCTTTTATTTATACGATGTCTGCTATAGCCTTTGGGGTGAAGAGAAAGTCTCCATCCTCAAGCACCTTGGGATTTTGGAAGAGAAGCAAGGTACAGAGAGTTGAGAACCTTAGATAAGTTCACTTAAGGATGCAAACCAATGAAGTGGTCAGTTCAGGGACTCTCTAGAGAAAGGGTATCCAGAAGCTGGAGCTGGTCAAAGGGATAGACAGGAAGCTCCAGGTGCTGAGGTAACACTGAAACACATCCCTTAACTTGGCAAAGGAGCGTGAGAGGCCTGGTACAGGGACACCTGAGGAAACAGTTAGTCAACTATGCATGTAAAGAACAGACTTGAATGTTAAGAAAATAACTTAAAAAACAAAAAAAGAGACTCCTTTGGGGCACCTGGGTGGCTCAGTTGGCTTCAATCATGATTTCATCATTTGTGAAATCGAACTTTGCCTCAGGCTCTGCACTGAGAGTGTGGAGCCTGCTTGTGATTCTCTCTCTCCCTGCCTATATCTCTCCCAAAATAAATAAACAAACATTCACAAAAAATTAAAAAAAAATAAAAAGACTCTTACGGAATTATTTGTTTCAGTGTGGATTTAGGTTACTTTGAAAAAAGAAGCAGTCTCATTATTTATGTCAGAATATTCAAGCAGGTATAATCCTGTAGTATTTTACCTCAATATAATATGAGTCTGATTTAGACTAATGCTTGATCATCAGGCCTTCCTGCTCTTTTCTTCAAGTAACACCCACACCCACATGCCGCCCCCCCCCCATACAAGCATGGGATTTTTTGTCAGGCATTTGATTTTACATGACATAAAGTGATTTTACAATTCTACCGTATTGCCAAAGTGCTTTCACTTCTCTTCATTATTCCTCATTGATGAAGTTGTATGAATGGAATGGTAAAAGTGTGGGCAATGGAGCCAGACCGGCTGGGTGTGAATTCTAGCTTCGCTATTAGTTGTGTGACCTTGGGTGAATTATCTAACAATATTTATCTCAGTTTCCTAACTGTGAAATGGCAATACTAAAAGTAGTGCGTCCTATGTTTGTTGTATGCAATGAGCTAATGTATATGTGATGCTCAAAACAGGATCATATACAAAGTGAGATATAAATAAATAAACACTAGCTCAGGGATGCCTGGGTGGCTCAGCCGGTTAAGTGTCCGACTTCAGCTCAGGTCATGATCTCATGGCTTGTGGGTTCGAGCCTCGCGTCTGGCTCTCTGCTGACAGCTCAGAGCCTGGAGCCTGCTTCAGATTGTGTCTCCCCCTCTCTCTCCCCCTCCCCCACTCATGCTCTGTCTCTCTCAAAAATAAACATAAAAAATTAAAAAAAATAAACAGCTCAATAAATACTATCAGGTGCTATAACTTGCTGTGGTAAGTAGGTATGATATTATCATTCTGGCTTTATTAATACAGAAGCTGATTGGAAGCCAGTTATTATGTTCTTTGTTACTTGGTAATACATAGCTATATGGGTTAGGTATATAAAAGGAAGCAACTTATAAGCAATAATTTGAAATACAAAAAGGAAGAATATAAGGCATCTCTCTTTATTTTAAAGTTACAGTACCTATAGATAAATCAAAATTCTGTCTTTGGATTTGAAAAGTAAGCCGCTTACTGTGTGCATTGGAATTGTTAAGCCTCACATGTCCAGACAGAGGTAAAGCAGCTGTGACCATGAGCTCAGCTGTGTGCTAACAGCCTGGCCAAGGGAAGCCTGAACCCACACATGGCTCCAAAGAGCACCCTTTGACCCGGCTCCTGAAATCTCACTGCTACCTGGGGGACAAACAGGGCTCCCTGTAGGATGGACACTGGCTGTGCATAGTGAAGGTATGATATGTGTGTGTTCTGAACCCTCCTGATGGGTCACTGTTCTTTGGCAAAACTACACTAACAGAAGAGACTCCGATACTGGCTAGTAGGTATGGACCGGTCTGGAAGGAAAACCATGGGGAGAACCACTTAGATCCCCTTAGTCATTGCCTACCCTGTGTCTGGTCTTGACTTAGGAAGGAATTAGAATTTGAAAGCACAACTGGGAAGGCTGAAAAATGTTTTTGTCACTATTTTTCTTTTAGGGATGGCCCCAAATCAGAAAGCACTGGGAGTGTAGACTTTCAGCCAAACGCCATTTGGTCATACTCATAAATGGTTGAATTCAGAGATACAAGCAGGTTTTGTTTTGTTTGATTATCTCTCTGTTTAATTTTATAACAAATGGTACATTTTTGAGTGATACCATTGATTTCTTTGCCATCTTATAAAATTTTGTTTCATGTAATATAGATCAATTATCAAAAATGTTTCTATAATAGATTCGTATGGTTAACACCAATTTAAACAAAAATAAATAGGTGTGTTTCCTGAATGATTTCCATGGTACAATGCAAACAAAGAACTGGTCTCTGTCCTGATTTCTGGCACAGAGCTTCATAAACCCTTGGAATTTCCTGAGTGATAGGAATGTCTCATTATACTAATGAGGCCCCTAGATAGATTCAGTATGAGGACTGGTTGCCAGAAAACAATAGACAATTAGAAGGTTAGATCTTTCAGCCCTATCTGCACACCTCTGAGGAGACTGAGTTCAATCACCAATAGTCAATGATTTAATCAGTCATGCCTACATAACGGAGCTTCAGCAAAAACTCTTGAACAACAAGGTTTGAGAAGCTTTCTAGGTTTGTGAACATGTCAATGTTTTTGGAGGATGGAGAGCCTGAAAAATACATGGAAGCTTCATGGCTTTTCCCACTTCCCCTGTCCTATTCATCACTTCCATTTGGCTATTCATGAGTTTCATCCTTTATAATAAAACTCTAACTTAAACATAGCCCTTTCCTGAGTTCTGTGAATCATTATAGGTAATTATTGAATCTGAGGATGGGGTGTCATGGGAATCCTCAAATTTGTAGTCTGATGGGCAGAAGTATGGGTAACCTGGAGTTGCCCAGAATTGTGGCTAGTGTCTGAAGGGGAGTCTTGTGGGAATAAGCCCTTAGTCTGGGTGTTCTGCACTAACTCTCGGTATTTAGTGTCAGAATTGAGTCGAATTGTAGAATACCCAATTGGTGTAAGATAATTGATTCTTGTTGGGAAAAAAATGTACCTTCTGAGATATCTTGATATATTAGAGTGCATTCAAACTCTTCAAGAGGAGCACACTCAATTTTCCAAAAGTATTGCTTTGCTCTAAGATTCTTTACTTGGGGATAACATCATGAGGCCTTACAATGTTTAGTAGACACTTTAGAAAATTATTTTATAAAAACTGTTGCAACATATTTACCACAATATTCTGCACCTAACCATTGAGTTAAGCACTGCAAGTAGAGCTAAAGGAACAAAGCATTTAAATACAAGTGCACCTTTTATTGTTCCCTTTACTATCACAGCATCTCAAGCCCCTCTGTTTGCTTCTATTTCTAGTTTTAATCTGAGATTTTAGCTCTTCTTTAGAAATCCACCTCCACAATCCTTGGGTTGGCAAAACTCATAGACCCTCAGCAAGAGTTGCTGGGTTAGAAGTAAGTGTCAGGGGGTTTTAGAGCTACGTAAAAAGCAATGCATGTGATCTTGAATGAACCCAAGGCCTCAAACAAGTTTCACAAACACAAAGCCAACAGAGACCAGTCTGTTACCACAAAAGGAAGTAGTTTGGGAAGTGAACATGTCCATCTCAAGAAGGGAAGTGTTTTTCAGCATTAATAAATTATTGCCATCCAGTAATCCATGCCCAATGTTGGTACCTCTCTTGAGTTTTTAAGAGGCAGAAATCTGGATCTTTTGTGATCTCTTTTCTTTCCTTTCTTCTCTCTCTGACTAATTTTAGTTTAGAAAATACCGTGTGAGCAATTTAAAAAAAAAAGTACATCTGCTCTCTGAATTTGGGCCACCATCTGTGGTGCAAAGATCTCCTTTTGGAATATAAGATTATTCATAATCTAGCCCCTGACTACCTCTTGATTCCTATTGCTAATACTCCAACCTATTTATAGTCTTTATTATACTGAGTTACATATACTTTCTTCTAATTATTTTCCCTTATGTGTCTAGGATGTGTGTTGGATTCTCATAACACCCACTGATTTACTACCTTTAACATTTTTTTCTCAAGCATCATTTCCTTGTCAAGCTTTTCCTAACACGTTGTCTTTTGCCTCCATGTGAGGCTTTGCCACTTCCTCTTTTGCACACCATCAACATGCTTTCATCACAGACTCATAGCTTGCATTGAATGCATACTTTTCCTATCTTCCTTTAAAGAATTATGCACAGACACCGAGAGAAATTCCAGGTACATAATTGGAATGTAATCATTTTTTGTATTAATGAATGAATCAAGAAAGATGAACATTCTGGGTCTATGTCATGGCAGTCTACCATTGCCTGTGGTCTAAGGCTGAACTCCTCAGGATGCCACAGAAGGTCCTTTATGTGTGGCACGTCAACAAGAAGAGGAACTTTTTGAAGTCTCTGTCTCTGACTAGTTGTATGAACTTATAGAAGATACTTAATGTTTTGCATTTATTTTTACCCATTTTCTCATCTGTGAAACAGCGATGATAATAATAGATGCCTCGTGAAGAATAATTGAAGCTTTATTTAAATAATAGAAACAGTACTTCTACCACAGCCATTGTCACAGAAGGGGCTCAAGTTTTAATTTCCTACCTGCTTACTTTCTCTTATTTATCACTATCAACAGCCTATGCTGTTTGCTACTGCAACTTGCCATCACAATTTCTATTCAGCTATACTGCATTTCCCTGTCATTATCAAACAGCTTCTTATTCACATACGCATGAATCTGTGCACACTGCTTCTTCCGCCTGGAATGTGCTCTATTCCTTACCATACTTGTCCTTCAAGGCTCACTTCAAATTCTATTTCTTCCCCATGTCCCAGGGAGAGTTAGTTCTTCCCTGACTTTAGGCTAGCATTAAAATTGAGCCTGGCACATGCTAGGTGAACATAAATGTCAGCATGTAGTATTATTTTCTCTTAGATTCTGAGTTAAGGGCAGGGAGAGTGCCTCATTCCCTCTGGACCTTGTTGCCTGCCATACTGCATGGGAAAACATCATGTTTCGACACACATTTGATGAATGGATGAGCAAAACCAAATTGAACTTTGGGAACTGAAAGGTAAGATTATGGCTACTTTTGGCTAGCAGCACATTCTTTACTCTTGGGCAATTCTCTTAAGAATTAAATCCTACACAGCTTTCCACCTACCAGAAAACATAATCCCTTACTTACTAGAAAAAAATATTTGTAGATTTACCCCCAAAGGTATTAGAAAACGTGATCTGTATTATCTGACATTCTGTATTAATCTAAGATGAGTAAAATCTGTATGGTAGACATCCAAGGTTATACAAACTTTGCATTTCTGATGATACAGGAAAAGGAAGTGTGTTTAGAAAACAATGAGTTTCAATCCTGAATAAATGTGTGTATCCTAAATGACTGAGAGAATCCTGTTTTTATTTAACACACACACATAGAACTCTAGAAATATGCAATCATATGTAGACTCAACTATGCAACAAGAACTAACAAAGAAATATCAACATCATTTCCTGCTCTTACCACCTTAAGTAGATTTTGCTAAAACTTTTTCCTATAGTTGTATTTATGTTGCTTTGCCAAAGTCTTCAATTTCTTTAATTTTCTGAGTCACATGCCTTCAGTGTCAGTATAACAATGCTTTGACCCTTTGACCCCACATCTGACATGTTCTTAAGAAGTTTAACCTTTACTAGATTCCCCTGAGTTCCACTCTCCAAGTATGTCTGGTAATCTCTAAGGAACACTTATGTGTCCTACAACTCTAACCTGTGTGTCAGATGGGTCTAGATGGGTAGTTATTTTGCTGCATATCACTCCTCTACTCCCTGAAGATCATATTTATGATATATTTTACCTGATTTCTCCATTCTGTTTATCTGTCTCACTTCTCCTCAAATTTGGACCTGGCCTCTGTGAACATTCCAAGGCAGAATTCAGACCAGGTCACCAAAAGCAAGACAGTTCAAGACAGTTTCACTGAAGATCAGAAGATAACAGAAGGAAATTGGGAGGCAGGAAACTGAACCACTATTGATTACCACATGAGTGTTGCTAGAGTCACAGGCCATACTCCTCCCAAAGACGTCTCTTACCAGCCACCCCTCTGCTTTGTCTGGTTGTTTCCATGTCTGGCAGGGAGGTAAGCTTTCTGTTAATGCAAATGACTCTAATTCTGGTGGCATATGCAGAGTGTGAGCTCCCCTCTCCCATGCCTCTGAGGACCAATGAGAAGGGGAAAAAATACATTTACTTCTTTTTTGTTTTTTCACTCATTCCAATCCCTGTCTCTTATGGGAAAATCAAATCTCTTACATTTTTACAGATAATTTTTATTATTTCTTTTCTAGAATTTTCCCAATTCAAAACAGAAGTTCCTTCTTTTTTGTATAAATAAAAGAGTCACTTAAATTGTTCTACCATCCATCTCCCTACAACTGTGGAATAACTTAAGTTCACAGATAACTTCAAACATTAATTTAGAGAAACTAAAAAGTTGCTGCAGTTTTATTTTATTTAAAAAAAAATTTTGATGTTTATTTACTTTTGAGAGAGAGAGACAGACAGAGCATGAGGAGGGGAGGGGCAGAGAGACGGGGAGAGACAGAATCTGAAGCAGGCTCCAGGGTCTGAACTGTCAGCACAGAGCCAGGCGTGGGGCTTGAACTCACAACTGTGAGGTCATGACCTGAGGCAAAGTCGGACACTCAACTGACTGAGCCACCCAGGCGCCCCAAAAGTTGCTGAAGTTTTAAATAACAGTTTAGCCCCACCCAAATTGACTATCTCTCTGCCACATCAGATCATAAGCTTTCTAAAACTTCAGGATTCATATTCAGTTGTAGAATCCCATTAAAATCCTATAACCAATGTTCAATAGGGAGAGACAACCAACTACAAATCTGAATCACTGAGGAAAGAAGGACATAGTTAGAAGTGTCATCTTAATGTTTAATACTACAAGAAAATAAGATTTCCAATCTCATTAGAGGTATGAGTGAGAAAATTGAAAATAGTCCTTTGTCTTATTTTAAAATTATTCTCAAGAGTTCACTGCAAATAGTTTCAGGTACTATTCCTGAAGATGATCTCCAAGGAGACCATGATTCAAATACATTACCAATAATTTCCCAACTTCACAGCTACCATTAGCATATAGTATTATTCCAACAACCCACTTGCAAATTAACAATAAGGTACTGACTGGAGCTGAATTCTCAACTGTTCCAGGAAGAAACTTTATCTTAGACTATACCTGATGTATCAAACTATTTAAAAGTAATTGGCATAGGCAGTGAACCATCCACCTGCAGGCTCATGAATATCACAGATAGGAGAAAGAATGTGCAAGTGAATTTTGTCCAAGGTAATAATTGTAGGTCAAATGCTGCTGTGAAGTTTCTAGTTACAATTCATAATTTCTGGAGGTTAAAACTCTGTTAACTTCCTATCTCTAGAAAATGGGCTAAGTGGCTTTGGAAATGGTATTACAATGACACTGAAAATAGCAGCTATACATATATTATATATAATACATACATATATATGTGTGTGTATGTTTTTTTTGCATGTTCTTCATGGAAAACTAATAGAAACATACATAGTTACAAATAATAATACAATGTGAAATTGTTAATATATATTAAAATTTTACCATACTCTTGATTTGTATGCCTTATCTTTGACAAGGACTATTAAACATTTGTGGTTTAAAATCAGTAGCACAGCTAATCATTTCTTGTACATTAAAATATAGGACTTGCAGCAGAATTAAAGAAAACCTGTTTCTTCTCACATCATTTCTTAAAGATGGTTATGTAATCTGTATCACTAAAATACAAAACTGTCATCACCAGATGACATAAAAAATCTTACAAGGAGGAAGTGTATAGATGTTACATTCTTCTTTTAAATATTTTTTCTATTATAAAAGTAATTCATGTTTTTTTTTTCCAGGAAACCTGGAAAACTTACAAATGAAGAAAGAACGAAATCCAGAAATAACTAACATTAAAAAAATTGGTGCCTCTAATCACAATATGTTTGCTCTGTTGTTTGCATTTGAGAATGTACTGCATATTTTATTTGATACTGAGCAATTTATAGACAGGATTTTGGATAAGAGACATATATGTTTATTTGTCTACTCTTATTTAAAAAATTATGGAATGTCTTAGATGATACAATATTTATTTTCAAAATCTTCAAATAATTTCTTAAGTTCCTCAGCATTAGTGGAGAAAAAATATATTATTATTTTTTTGTTTCTTGGGAATTTTCCTGCTGAAAGAACCACATTTCTGATTCTGGGAAAGTATTAAAAAAGTAGATGAACCTAAAGTGCCAAGATTTTCCCTGGGGCTATAGAAACAACTTTATAATAGTATAATTCAACTGAATTTCTTAAAAAATTTTTTTTAATGTTTTTCTTTATTTTTGAGACAGAGACAGAGCATGAGCAGGGGAGGGACAGAGAGAGAGGGAGACACAGAGTCTGAAGCAGACTCCAGGCTCTGAGCTGTCAGCACAGAGCCTGTCGTGGGGCTCGAACTCATGGACTGTGAGATCATGACCTGAGCCGAAGTCGGACGCTTAATCGACTGAGCCACCCAGGTGCCCCTCAACTGAATTTCTAAGTTGAGAATCACAATAATTACTAATAGATATACAGAATTTTACACCTAGACAGCCCTGATCTTGAGCTCTTAATCTTGTTTCATTTTTCAGGCAACTTAATAATTATTGAGTAAAGTTTTAAAGTCCTTTCCATTCTTAGTCTTTAATTACCTTGGAATATTCTTCTATTGATTTTATAATTTTGAAATATAAAATTGTCATGAATTGATGAAGTTTAACCCTTGTTCTGTTATCTTCCAAAATTTAATGTTGGAGAGGAGAAGTCTGGGACAAAATAATTTTTTGGGTACTCTTTGGGGCTATTTGTGCAAATGTTTTAGTTTTGCAACTAAAATCACTGTCACATCTATGAAGAAGTGGTTTCTAGTTACTGATTTCATGGGATGATGGTAAAAACTCTTTGATCTGCATCTACATGCTCAACCATCCTCCCTCTGATTCAGGGAAACTTCTTTCACTTTTAAAAATAAGGTTTTCGTTTGTTTTGCTCCTTTTAGTTTCTAACATGTTCCTTTCTAAAAGACTTGTATTACAAATGTCTCTCATCTTTGTATGTAATCTATTTATTTTACTGTAATCCTGAGATAGTCAAATTCTGCCTATCCACGAATTTTATTCTTACCCTCTGTGAATGTTTTCGCTTTTTTCTTGCATGACTAGTTTACTTTAAATACATCTTTAAATCACCTTTTTCCTATTTTCATTTTATTTTATCCTATCTGTTCATCTCAAGGGTTATTTCCTTATACATTCTGCTTATATTTCATGGAGGTCAATTAATCTTATAACCTTTTGAAATCTTCAGTTATCTAATTTTTCCCCTTATTCCTGTAACAGATCAATTTTAGGAGTCTGCTTTAATAAGAACTATATATTTGAACTACTTTAAAATTTAATGAATGAAGCAAAAATTGGGCATCATCACTCATGCATCTGTGGGTTACCTATGAGTATTGGCTACTCTAGACTGGAATCAACTGGGGTAAATTAGATGAAGACTCTGCTATACTTATACTTTACCCTATTTCTGAACAATTGGCTTGCTCAGACATATATTTCTCATGGTAATATTTATGCAAGAGAGTAGGTCAGAGCAAACAAGGACTCATAGACCTAGGTTCATAACTGGTACACTGTCATATTTACCTCATTGTACTGTTCACATCAAGGAATGGGAAAAATATACTTTGGACTAGACCAAAGTCAAGGGGTGGGGAAATATATGCTGCCTTTATGGACAAGGTTCTACAGTCATATGGAAAAGTATATACACAAATAGAGGTGCAATCAAGTTCAGTAATGCAAACTACCTACGATAATTTTTTTTGTTAGGTGTTTGACTATGGTTCCTCTTTCCTTATAGTAAGGTGCATCTTTCATTATACTTTTTTTCCTTTTTTTAAAACTCATATCCGAGTAAGATATAATATTAACAGACTTAATAGTTATCACAGATAAGTTGTAAGACTTTGCCTTAGCTATAGTCACTCCATGTGTGCTGGTAAAAATCCTTCTTTATCAATTGGAGGATTTCAGATTGCAGACTGCAGCTCCTAACTCAATTCCTAGTGTCTACCAGGCATGTATGTTTTGTGGCATGTGGTTCTGTGGAAATGAATTGCAATGTTCACCATCCTCTTATTATCTGGCTGTCTGTCTTTTTGAGCAGACAGAACTCATGAGATATTACAGCATCCAGCATACTCTTCCTTCCAGGAATCTTCATGTTACTATTCTGCTAAACTACCTTCAGGGACAACATCTTCCAGAATGTATAACACCTCTATCACATCTCTGCTTCTAGCACATCATATTACTACTTGTTTTCTATAACTTTACAGTTTTAACAGAGTAAATTGTCATGATCTTAGATTTGGCAATTAATTGCTAATTATGACACCAAAGCATAAGTAACAAAAGGAAAATAGAGAAATTGGACTTCATCAAAGCCAAAAACTTTTGCTCATTAAAGGACATTATCAAGAAAGGGTAAGAATCTATAGAATGGGAGGAAACAGTTGTATATGATATATCTGATAAGGATTTAATGTTTAGAATGTATAAAAAACTTTTTAAATTTTTAAAAAAAATATTTATTTATTTAGAGAGAGCAAGCAAGTGGGGGAGGGGCAGAGAGAGAGAGAGAGAGAGAGAGAGAGAGAGAGAGAGAATCTCAAGCAGGCTCCATGCTCCATGTGGAGCCAAAGAGGGGCTCGATCTCAGGATCACAAGATCATGACCTGAGCTGATATCAAGCATTGGACACTTAACTGACTGAGCCACCCAGATGCCCCTATAAAGAACTCTTATAAATCAACAACAACCCAATTTAAAAATAGGCAAATGGCGTGAATAGTTATTTCTCCACATAAGATATACAAATTGCAAATAAGAACATATGAAAAGATGTTCAAGACTGCTAATCATCAGGGAAATGCAAATTAAAAGCACAATAATATACCATTCTCCACCTACAAGGGTGTCTATGATAGAAAAAAAAAAAAAGAAAAGAAAATGACACGTGTTGGCAAAGATATAGAGATATTGGAACTGTTGTGTATTGCTGGTGGGAATGTAAAATAGTGCAACCACTGGATATGAGTTTTGGTAGTCTCTAAAAAAGGAAATCACAGAATTGTCATCTGATCCAACAATTTCACTTTAGGTATATATCCCAAAATTGTGAACAGAGACTTAAACAGATATTTATAAACCCATACTCATTGCAACATTATTCGCAATAGCCAAAAAAACTGAAATGACCTAAGTGTCTAACAACAGATGAATAAATAAAATATGGTATGTAAATATAATGAAATATTATTTATCCATAAAAATAAATGAGTTTTTCATACATGCTAAAACACAGATGAACTTGAATATATGTTATTTTGCTATGTGAAAAAAGCCAGACACCAAGGACAAATATTCTATGATTCTACTTATATGAAATATCTGGAATAGGCAAATTCATAGATACAGAAATTAGATTAGAAGTTACCAGGGTCTGGGGGTGGGGCAAGGAGTTATTGCTTAATGGGTAGAGTTTTTGTTTGTGGTGATGAAATGTTTTGGAAATATATATAGGTAATGTTGCATAAAATTGTAAACACAGTTAATGACACTAAATTACACACTTGAAAATAGTTAAAATGAAAAAAAAATATCTATATTTTATCACAATTTAAAAACTGAGATAAAGGGACCATGATAAGTCTCCAAAATTCTGCCTAGGCTTAGACTTGAAGACTAACCATGAAGTTTTTTTTCTAAATGTATCTCTTCATTTTATGTTGTGCTAACAATAGAAATGAGTCACAGTTTCACTGTGCTTCTGGTTTTATCCATGTATTTATATGAAATTGTTTATTAGATTTAATTGTCTATGAATAATAATTTCATAGACTTGATAATAAGAACCTTACAAAGTGGCTAGTTTGAGGAAGAGCTTGAGTTTGATAAATGTAAATTGGTGTCTGTCCAGCTGTTAAATAAATGAACGACTCTCTGTGTGTGGTAAGATATTTCTACATGAAGGAAGTAGGTAGGACTATATGGATTTCTGGGATCTACCATTATAAAGACTGTATCTGATTCCATGTATATTGTAAATTTGCCTTACCTAATGTATTTATAAGTTAAATTAAACTATAATAATTTACAAAATTATATAATATATATGTTTTAGAACTGAACAATGTAGATACTGATTTATAAAACTTCAACCTATTAATAATAATAAGACCCTATATTAGTATATTTTCTACACCTTTGTACAAAAAACTTTCACATAGTTATCTAATTCAATACTAAAAATGACTCCATTGGATTAGTAGGTTATGCATTATTACACCATTCAAGAGAGTAACCTAAAGTCAAGATAAATTTAATGATTTTTAAAATTCATCTAGCAAATTAATGTCAAAGGCAGGGCAAGAACCCATGTAGCTGACATTAGATGACTTGCTGAGAGTTTCTATACTTTAACGGAGGTGGCGGAGTGTTTACGACGAGGAAGTTGCTGTGAGGGGGAAGACGGCACTGTGCACAACGAGCACCCTTCTCCCTGAGATGCTACCACATGACTGGTGTGTGCAGCCATCAGGAAAGAGAACGATCAAGGAACAGCCATGGCACACAGCACATATGGAACATAGACACAGCATGCTGCTCTCTGCAGCTAGCATCAATTACAGTGAAAAATGAGGCATTAATTGGCGTTCTCTGAGCAGTCTAATTCTCCTTTTTTGAGATCTGTATCATATCTAGGAAGAAGGGAATGAAAAGGAGGGGGGTGAGAATGTAACCGTCATTGGGGAAGCCAAAGGGGTCCTGTGTAAAATGGTTTCCAAGTCACTTAAAGTATGAGTCTCTGAATTCCTTAATGGAGGTTTGGGAAACACCTCTTTTGTTGTTGTTGTTGCTGTTATAGCTGGCACACTATGTTACATTAGTTTCAGGTGTACAACGATCACCAGAAGAGTTTCTACCATCTGTCAGCATACAACACCATTACAATATGATTGACTATATTCCTTATGCTGTGCTTTTATTCCTGTGACTTATTTATTTCGTGACTGAAAGCCTGTATTTCCCTCTTCCCTTCATCCATTTTGCCCATCGTCCCGCCCCCTTTCCCTCCGGCATCAGTTTGTTTTTTGTGTTTATAGGTGGGAGCCACATCTTCATCCCAGACTCTATTCACTAAGGCAAGGAGCAGAGACAGTGGTTGAATTACAACACTTCCAGAACCCAACTGTCTGCTTTCAAATGCCAAAGACGGCTTCCTCAGTCCTCTGCCACATACCCGATAGAAGTCCATGTTGCCCCAAGTGATTGACAATGGCAGGAGTGTCTACTCTTTTCCAAGGTCACTGGTATTTGACTCCTTCCTTTTCTTGTTTTTACTTCCCCACATCTTCTCTCTTATGACCAGGCAGCTCTAGCAGCAATCTCTTTCCTGTTTTATTTTCTTCCTTTTTCCTTCCTCTGTGTAGCTCTGCACATTCCTATAACAAGAAAGCTTTCGTCTAACTACCAAACCATATAGAAATCCCATCCTTTCATTTACAAAGCCACACAGTTACAAAGCTGCCCTATCTTGCCTACATTGCCCTTTGCAGCTGTCACTCTAATCGGTCCTGCAACGTCTTATGATGATCTGCTTTCATATTCACACACAAATGTGGTTGTATGTACTTGTGAGCACTTACAACAGGATTATTCACCAATGAATATGACTCCCTCTATATGTTCAGGAACATCCCAAAGGATATTTGTATGTACTGTATACATAATGTCTTCTTTCAAAATCATTTCCAACCTGATGCCTAATGCACTTTAGTCAAAATCCCATAGGACCTATGGTTAAATTATCATATGCTTTTGTCTCTAAAGTGTTGCCTGCTATAAGCTAACTATTTCAATATCTATGTCAAATTAAGTGAAGTACTGTTATAAACCTGGGCCAATATGAAGGAGGTGTTACTTGAAGCTGAGGCTGGAAGATGCTGAATCAATGACACTGAAATTCTCTTCTGATGTTATGGCCCTAAAATAAGAAGTAGAAGGCATATGGCCAAGAACCACAGGCCCGAACCAACAGAACTTCTTTTTTTTTTTTAATTCCTCACCACTTGATGACATAAGTTATAGCAAAAAGCTGCCTCTTTCTAGGTCTCAGTTTTAGCATCTGTAAAATGAGAGGACCAAGACAGCCAGATCAGTGCTCTGTAGGGTGCCAGCATCCTTCAGGGGTACCTCAGGGTATGAAGGGAGGGAGGGAGGATGCAGGTACATGGCTAAAGACCAGGTGGTACTGTAAGGTCACCCAGAGCAAGTTTTATAGATTCTGGTCTCCAGTAAGATCTTCTTTGAGAAGAACAGTTACAAAGGAAAGTTTGGACACCCAAGGCAAAATAATTCATGGAGTCTTGCTCAACTACAGGAGCTGAAATAAAGTATTTTATATAAAAATATTAATTTATATATATTTTTCAAAAGGAACTGCCAGCCATGTCTTTGTCTGCAGTATTCCAGAGCATTAAACCTGTGGGTGACTGGCTGCTTTTACTTAACCTCCCTCTCTGGCCTATGTTCCCATTTATTACGAAGGAGAAAGATAAACCAATTCCAATCCATCTATCCCAATCCTATTCACAACCAAGCAATAACAATTATCTCCGTCTTTACATTTTCTCCCATCTCTTGCTATTTCTTGTACAGTAATGAATTGTAACAGCTACTTCTTGCTGACTTCTCTCCCATATAATTAATGTCCTAAGATATTCTATTTACTGGTGAAGCAGTTTGAATCAAGAAGTGATTACTTTTAGAGTAAACAGAGCTGCTAAACCCTCTCCACAAACAAAGCTGACAGCAGTTTTATTTTTAAAATAATCAAATTGAAATCCCAAAAAGCTTTAAGTTTGGGACTTCTTATTTATTAGGTATATGGAGGTATTTTGTGTGTGTGCAAAGTATATTAATATTTAGAGCACGAGATAGGAAAAGCACATAGATCAAAAAGAATGACTTAAAACAACAATGACAACAAACTGATAACAATGTCAGCAACCCCTGCTTCCTTATTTGGCCTGAACTGTCAACCTTCATATCAGCTGACAGTAACAGAACAGAAGCTGTTTGTGTAAGAGCTCAGATTCAATTCTTAAACACATTAAAATTAGGGATTGGACTTTCTGAGTTGAGGACAAAAAAAATCTAGAATCAAAACCTCAGAGAAAGACAGATATCATCTGTTTTCACTCATATGTGGAACTTGAGAAACTTAACAGAAGACCATGGGGGAAGGGAAGGGGAAAAGATAGTTTCAAACAGAAAGGGAGGGAGGCAAACCCATAAAAGACTCTTAAATACAGAGGACAAACTGAGGGTTGATGGGGTGGGGGGGGTGAGGGGAAAATGGGTGATAATCATTGAGGAGGGTACTTGTTGGGTTGAGCACTGGATTTTGTATGTAAGTGATGAATCATGGGAATCTACCCCCCCAAAACCAAGAGCACACTGTATACACTATGTTAGCCAACTTGACAATAAATTATATTAAAAAAAAAAAACTCAACAATGAATAGAAAGGAAAAATATGTTGCCGAAAACTTTGCCGTGTACGCTGTGCTGCAGTTTTTACAGTGTTTTTTGCAGGTTTGCAATGTTTTCGAATGTTGCAGCAAGAATTCAAGGTCTCTCTTTACAATCAAAGGAGTATTAGCCACAGTTACAGATCAATTAATACATCATAACTAAGTGAGTGGTTGACTGGCCTGATACGCTCCACATCGTCAAGTCTAGCCTTATCTCGTAAGTACTGTGGACTCACAATCCCAACTGCTCATCTCAACCCAGCCGCACAGCTTCAACACACCCCTGCCCTGCGCAGCCCTTTTTAATATCCTGGGCCTTTGCCTCCAACCACTTCTTCAGACCTGCTCCTTCATATTTCTGCTTCCTTAGGAATCCCTTAATGGTGTCAAATTAATTGTTAAATTTCAAACTTAAAAAAAGCTGGTTTGGGGTTTCGTCTGTTCTTGCCTGCTCCTTATCTGATAGCTAATTCATGTTGATTCTTTAGCATATTTTTTCCCATTTGCAATCTCTCTATCCATGTTCATCTTTTCATTACCTCACACGTGGATATGGAAATCACCTTCTAAATGGCCTCCGTGTCACTCTGCGTTGCCCTCCTTACTTCATGCAATGCCTCACTGCTAAATTAATCTTAAATCTTCTCTAATCAAGCATCAGAACTCATGACATTCAGAAAATGGAGAGATCATTGAGGGTAGAGCAGTTAGGGAAGGTGATGCTGAGGAGATGGGCCTTAGAGTATGAAGGGAGAGGATGGAGACAATCAGAGCAGAGGTCGGAAACCATTCTCGAAAAAAGAAAGAGCATCAAGATAGCCATGGATGGCAAGCTTCAATCGCAGGCCTTGGATTGTTTCCAAGTCTCCTGTCTGCCCAGACTTAACACAAATTCAACTCATTTACAACTCCCTGACAGACATGCTCTTTTGCAAGGACAGAGAAATGGTTTGACAGCTTGGCTTTTCTGAATGCCATCATTGCCCCCACATATGACCTTGTCATATTTGCATACTGTTTCACAGGGAACCTGAACTTATCTTCTAAACTAAATCCTCTGCACCAGTTACACTAGTCTAGTCAAACTCCCCCAAAACATAACCTTCTTGATCGTGCTGTTTCTTTATCAAGAAGTCCTCCTTTTCCAAGTTTTACCCTGTGTTTACGAAATTCTACCTCAGACTGAAATCCCCTTCCTTGTAGCTATACTTCCTACTGCCTTCAACACTCATCAGACATTCTGTGTGTGCTGCCTTACATTGTTAGTTATCTTTTAATGTGGTTTTATAACACATGATTAAAATATATATGTATAAGACCCCTCAGAGTTCATTGGTCACGTCATTTGTAATGCTTGAAATGAGGGACTAAGTTCCATATTACATCCTTTGTGTGTTGCTGAAAACCAAAACTCCCCCAAATTTGTCCTTAAAACAAATGGTAAATTATTGAACTTACCAGGACAGACTGTGGTTATATATAGGGTATTATGTGTTAGTGACGATTAAAGAATTCTGCCATTTTGCTTGGCCTCAACCCTGTGCATGTGAGCTAAGAGAGCATTTGGAAGAGTCTTAGGTAAACTATTTGCTTTCCCTCAAAAGTGATGTCCATTAAACTATATCAAAAAGCAAAAATCAAGCCACAGAAATAAATTAAAATAAAACTTGCCATTTTGGTAATAAGTTCAAGTATTCTTTTGAGGCATTGTGCAGGTGACTGACTTCGAGGAGACTTATGCAGGACCATTCATTCTATGAAGGAGAAAACTCTATTTCCATCTTCAAATTGAATTCACATGCAGAGACTGACTGACGGCAAAGGTCAATGCTAAAATCTTTCCCAATCAGGGTCAGCTTTTCAATGCTCTCATTTGGATTGTCACTAGTTAACAAGCTGAAAGAACTTCACCTGTATGCCACATAGAAGAGCCTATTTAGTGACCGAATTAACTTATTTTTAGGTAAACAGATTTGTAAAATAATTTAAAAATATCAAGAGTGTGTATCCATTATTCTCCTCCTCCAGAGACCCTTATCTGTGGCTCATGTATCTCACAGATTGTACATACATAATGGTAGCAAGAGAGAAAAACAACTCACATTTCCAAACCAACCAACTTTTGCTTATATTAGATACTTTCTCTTAATTATGGCCATGAACAGGTAAAACTGTCTATATTACCACAGGCATACTTTTTCTTACCTTTTAACTTTTCTTTTCTCTGGCTTAACAGAATAATAGATGTTTCATTTAGAAAATTTGGAAAGTACACAATAACAATAATCAAGAGAAACAAATGAAAATTACATACAGTCATCAGCCAGAGGAAAAATAAATACACATTGGAAAAAAATTCCACAGATCTATTTGAATTTCTCACCTTTCCTGAAATAATTCCCAGTCAATATTTTATGCATTTACTAAATATTTGTTAAGCATATTTTAAGTGCCAAATATTGTGCAAAGATGGCTATGACATATTTACTGCATTCTAAGACATTACTGTCTGAAAGGAGAGAAAGATATGCAAAACATAGATTTTGATATAATGTGATAAGTACTACACTGTAGTGATGCTCTTTGCTGGGACACTATGTGTATTATAGAGTCTTACAGATGCCATGTGTGCTGGGGGTGGGGGGGGGGAGAGGCAGAGTCTCAGAAATGATGACACATAAGTGATTACTGCCAATTTACAAATCTCAATCATGTTTTTTTTTTTTAAAGCAAAATCTGTGTTTGACTTAGAATTACATTATTTCGCTGGATTCCTTATGCTGCATACCAGGATCCACCACATATAATTCTTCAATGTTTCTAAAACTGAAATTCCTCTACAGAATGCCAGAGGATATTCAAAAGAACATTCCACAGGTCCTAGAAGCTTCTACAGTTGTACAATCAGGAAAGAGAGTGCTTTTTATAACTGGACATTAAAGAGCAATTTAAAGTTTGGTTGGAATATCCCACCTCATTAAGAATTAGTTAAGAGGGGCGCCTGGGTGGCGCAGTCGGTTAAGCGTCCGACTTCAGCCAGGTCACGATCTCGCGGTCCGTGAGTTCGAGCCCCGCGTCAGGCTCTGGGCTGATGGCTCAGAGCCTGGAGCCTGTTTCCGATTCTGTGTCTCCCTCTCTCTCTGCCCCTCCCCCGTTCATGCTCTGTCTCTCTCTGTCCCCAAAATAAATAAACTTTGAAAAAAAAAATTAAAAAAAAAAAAAAGAATTAGTTAAGAAAGAAATTGTAAAAGGGTTTCTACAAAGAGACTAACAGTTTTGAAGAACTTAGAGACAGGTTTGCCCAGAGGGGACTAGCACTTGCAGAAGCTGCCAGAGCGGGGGCTTGGCAATCAGTGGGAGGGAGAGGCTAGGTAGGAGGCTTGTCATGGTAACAGGAGGAGAGAGAGAAGCATTCCCTTTCCTCAGGGTTCCTTTAGCCTCCTCCATCAGCAAACCAGTAATAATTCCACATCACCTGCTGCCAGCTGGAGAAGATCTGATTAGAGGTTGGATTGGCCTAATGAAGACCCTTTCCATCTCCCAGCCTCAGCAGTTCTGCAGGTCACATTGATTTCTTTATGGGTATGTCAAGCAAAAAGATATCCCCTGCATAAGGAAGAGTCAGGCTCACCCTGAAAGACTTGCATCTGAGGTCAGAGAGCAAGTCTTGCTTTCCAGGGCAAGATTAATAGGTAAGGGCAAAGTGCTGAACACTCAGCCAAATCCACAGCCAAGTGTCTCAAGTAGAGAAAAGTGAAATCAAAGGCCAAGGGAACTTGCACTCAGCCAAGTTAAGGGTAAGAGATGTTTCAGGACAAGGCAATCTCAATGCGATCTGGAGACACAGGCGCGGAGACTGATCTCGTGGCCCGTGCAATGGCTGCCAAACAAGTCTTGCTTGTAAAATGGAGGGAATGATGCCAATGCACAAATAAATTAAAGAGAAATCGTAAACATAGAGTGCTTGCTGGAGCTATATAACCTTTGTAGCAAAGGTACTATCTAGGGCTAACAATGGGAAAACCAATAAAGGATGGAAAAAATGTAGAAAATATAGAAAGGACTTAATAGTTGGTCATGTACTGTCTAGCTACTGAAGCCAGCTACAATAATAAATTGAATTTTCCTAACGGTATAAACAGTCTGTATGGATCCATTATATATTTCCAATCTGATTTTTCCATAATTTCCTCTACAGGCTACATGGTGTCCTGGCAATCCTTCCACAATTTCTAACCAATGCTCCTCAGAGACCCTTAATTTTTCTTCAAGTTCCAATTCTTTTAGATCAAACCTTCAGTGGAGCCAACCTTCTGTAATTATACCAGTCAATAATAGCCCTCTTTCTTGAATACCTTTGGCATGTATTGTTTGAACAAGTCACTTTGTGATTATTAAATTAATCTACTTTTGCTGAATACAATTCTATGCCCCTTCATGGTCAGACCCATGTCTCATGCAAGTACTTGTAAACCGCAGATGCAGAAACTGTGTTAAGAATAGCAATATGTGATTTACTGAAAACTAACCATAGTATTTTTATTTTGCAACATAAATTCATATAAATTGCATTCAAATGAAAAATCTATGAATAGTTATTTTATTTTTTTTTATTATTATTTTTTTCGTTTATTTATTTTTGGGACAGAGAGAGACAGAGCATGAACGGGGGAGGGGCAGAGAGAGAGGGAGACACAGAATTGGAAACAGGCTCCAGGCTCTGAGCCATCAGCCCAGAGCCCGATGCGGGGCTCGAACTCACGGACGGCGAGATCGTGACCTGGCTGAAGTCGGACGCTTAACCGACTGCGCCACCCAGGCGCCCCAGTGAATAGTTATTTTAAATGTTATTTAAGTCATTGTCTTGTTTTTATCTTATAAATATTTTTTTTATTTTAATTCCGGTATAGTTAACATACAGTGTATGTATTAGTTTCAGATGTACAATATAGTGATTCAACAATTCAATACATTACTCAATGCTCATGGTGATAAATGTACTCTTAATACCCTACATCTATTTCACCCACCTCCCCTCTGGTAACCATCAGTTCTCTAAGTTAAGAGTCTGTTATTTGGCTTGTCTCTCTTTTTCTTTGTTCCTTTGTTTTGTTTCTTAAATTCCACAGATGAATGTCATCATATGGTATTTTTCCTTCTCTGGCTAACTTATCTCATTTAGCATAAGATTCTCTGGATCCGTCCATGTGGTCGCACATGGCAAAATTTCATTCTTTTTTATGTCTGAGTAATATTCCATTGTATAGACATACTACATCTTCTTTATCCATTCGTCATCTATGGACATAGTCTATGGACATGGTCTGCTTCCGTAATTTGGCTATTGTAAATAATGCTGCAATAAATATGGGGGTGCATGTATCTTTTTCAAATAAGTATTTTTGCATTCTTTGGGTAAATGCCCAGAAGTGGAATTACTGGATCATATGGCAATTCTTTTTTTAATAGAATTATAAATCTTGCTGGGTGGAATTTCAAGAGATTTCCTGGATGTCCCATTTTCTTGTTAACTGAGACTTGTGATGTACTTAGTATAATCTCTTATTCAAAATATGTGTTCAGCAAATATCACAAAAGGATGAGTTGATTCAGTCAGGTGTAGCTCCTTTGATGAGCAGCCTCTGTGTGCCCTGATGGCATATGAAAGGGTTCATTTTGCAGCTTGTCCTTTGACTTCGTTGCCTAAACAGTCTCCTCAAACTCCTTAGCTATAACTCTCTGAACCTAACTCTACCTTTAATTCTTTCCTCATCTCTCACCTCTCTGGCTCCACGTCCTTTATTATGGCTCCTGACTTCACTCTTGGCTTTCTCCTCCACCCAGATTCCCAGTGCTGCTTCTGTTAGTCAGCCCTCCATCTAGAGCAGAGGATCCAGAATGGAGGTAGGTCTGTGGAAAAGTGATCACAGGTCAAGGCTGGAGCTGCAAAGTTGCCAAAGGACTGTATGTTGTGGCAGTATATCACAGGATGTGTGTACACCCACACTGCTGACCACCCTTTAGGGTGTCAAAATCCAGCATGAGAGCCCCTTCCTCTTGCATTGTCCCTTCAGCACCCTCTCATGAGAAAGTTTAGCATTGTGCTACTGTAAAGGAGAAAGGCTGGTAGGAAGCCCAACCACTGTTGCAGAGCATGTATCGAAGGATAAATTTGGAGTTAAGAGGAAATACTTTGATAAATGAAATATTCTTGCATAGAATGTTAGAATATGTTTCTATCCCAAATGCAATAGATACTTTACTCAGGAAGTATATGTCATTTGATTTCTTATAAATCAGAACTATTTTAACCACATTAGTGAATATCTATCACTTAACTGGACTTGAAAATTAATAGATTGTTTTAGAATTGAGAGAGGGATCTCTCTCTGTCTTCTCTATTATATATTATTAAATTATTATCATATTATGTGAATTGAATATACACATATTTTAATCAAATTGTATATACATGTATAATGTATAATATGAGAGAGAAGGGAGAAAAAAAGAGATAGAGATCCTGACTGAATAACTCTTTTCCTACCTCTAGAATTTACTTTTATTCAAATTAAATCAATAATGATTAAATTTATGTGATGATACAAGAAGCTTGGACATATTACCTTTTAAACGGTTTCATTTGTATAAAATATATAGGTAAAACAAAATAAGTTCCATTGTTTATCAACAAAAATATTTTATTATTTGGAGAGTATGAACCTTTTAATATAACATAGAATTTGAGATTTAGAATATTAAAAGTAAAAACCAAAACAAGTGTTCAAAATACTATACTAGAATTATGAGAAACATAAATGGTTGTGGATAGACACTTCTCCAAAGAAGACATCCAGATGGCCAACCGACACATGAAAAAATGCTCAACATCACTCATCATCAGGGAAATACAAATCAAAACCACAATGAGATACCAACTTATACCTGTCAGAATGGCTAACATTAACAACTCAGGCAACAACGGAAGTTGGCGAGGATGCGGAGAAAGAGTGTCTCTTTTGCATTGTTGGTGGGAATGCAAGCTGGAGCAGCCACTCTGGAAAGCAGTATGGAGGCTCCTCAAAAAATTAAAAATAGAACTACCCTCCGACCCAGCAACTGCACTACTAGGTATTTATCTAAGGGATACAGAGTACTGTTTCGAAGGGACACATGCACCCCCATGTTTATAGCAGCACTATCAACAAGAGCCAAAGTATGGAAAGAGTCCAAATGCCCATCGATAGATGGATGGATAAAGAAGATGTGGTATATATATATACAATGGAGTATTACTCGGCAATCAAAAAGAAGGAAATCTTGCCACTTGCAACTATGTGGATGGAACTGGAGGGTATTATGCTAAGTGAAATTAGTCACTCAGAGAAAGACAAAAATCATATGACTTCACTCATAGGAGGACTTTAAGAGACAAAACAGATGAACATAAGGGAAGGGAAACAAAAATAATATAAAAACAGGGAGGGGGACAAAACAGAAGAGACTCATAAATATGGAGAACAAACTCAGGGTTAAGGGAGGGATTGTGGGAGGGGGGATAGACTAAATGGGTAAGGAGCATTAAGAAATCTACTCCTGAAATCATTGTTGCACTATACGCTAATTTGGATGTAAATTTAAAAAAATAAAAAATAAAATTAAAAAATAAATAAATGGTTGTGGTTAAAAATATCCTCCTTTATGAGGAAGTCAATATACAAAAAAAATACTGGAGAGCACACGGAGAAATACATTTTTCAAAGATAGTTCTGATATACATACAATGAGGGAGTAAATTGATTCCATTTTGGCCACTAGCTGTTTACTCATACTCTTGGCTCTTTGATCAGGACCAAACTAACTTACAATGTTTTGTCTTCAACAATTGATATACTTGGGTAAGTCTAGCACAGCTACCTCTGGGTTATAAGTAATTATGGACTTTGTCCTTGGAATTGAGAATTTTTGGCTTTCTCAAAATTTCTCTTATCCACAGAAACCTTGGACTAAACAACCTATCTTTATCCTGTCAGGTAAGTACACTTGTGGAATAGGGGGGTGATTTGGAATCCCTCTTATTATTCTAGAATTAGAAACTAGGTCCCAAAGCTGGGGACAAATAGGTGTGATTTGTCAACCATGGTTTTCACAAGAGCTACAGTAAGCAATTAAGGCCAGGTATTCTCCGGAGCTTCTTGAAAGGTGGAAGAATGGGCTCTGCTACCCAGCAAGCCTCCTTTCTTCCTGTTAACATCAGAAGGTTGTGAAAGGGAGCTGAAGCAATAGTGGTTTCAAGTGCAGCGTTTGTGGTTAGACCTTCCACTCTTCATGAAGAGATACTCAGTGAGGGGGGCCTTGGGAGAATTACTTATAGAGACAAGCATCTTAATTAGAAGTGGGCTTTTTGAGCTATGGAAACTGAATCCCCAATCCATAATGGAGGGGAGTGTGTGGACAAATGTTTTAACTTCTAAAGTGATCCTGAGAGTTCAGTGGTCTAAGAGCATATAGAGGCTGATGCTGGATTTGAGAAAAGAACATAGGTCCCAGTAGTTGTCTGAAAATGTTCAGTCAATACTTGTTGGTAGGATCAACAGAGTACAAGGACCAAAACTTATCAGAACAGGTATATAGCTTAGGTGAATATTCTAAAGATAATAGTGAAGCACTTTTAAAGAAATATGAATCACTAGCACTTGATGACACAGAATCATATTGGAAGGAAAACATAGATGCTGATGACTCTGGAAAAGTAATTCAGAAGATTCAGTCTCTGAATGGGAAAACATTTTCGTATGACCTTAGACAATGTATTTCATTTAGTTTTTGTATGTATGCATAACATACATGTGTATACATACATGTAAGCCTAAAGAGTTCTTTCAGTAAGTATAAAAGTAAGCGTGTGCACATGTGTGAGATTAAAAAAAACACTGAGGTAGTTTAATTGGCAGATATATAATTATTTGCCTTAGAATTGATGAAATCGGGCATACTATTTTAAGTGTTGCTGTCCAGTAGCAGCCTTATTCTTCAATATCATTTTGGGTATTCAAGCACCTTAGTTCTACCATGTGAATTTTATGATAAATTTACAACTGTTGGATTTCTTTTGGAAGTCCATCAATATATAACTGT
This sequence comes from Felis catus, assembly GCF_018350175.1. Classification (NCBI taxonomy): domain Eukaryota; kingdom Metazoa; phylum Chordata; class Mammalia; order Carnivora; family Felidae; genus Felis; species Felis catus. The sequence goes on along the minus strand of NC_058379.1, from coordinate 60,131,417 downwards.
GGAGAAATTCAATCTTACAATATATGTTTTCTTCAATAAAGCTTTGTAATTTTCTCTATGACATTCTGGCATATTTTCAGACATGATTAATCACAGTTATCTTAGATAATGTGTTTTATTTTATAAGGTATCATTTTAAAATTACATTTTCTAATTGCTGGAATATATGAATGACATTGATTTTTATATATTGAGTTAGAAACAAGCAGCCTTGATGAACTCTTATATTAATTCTAATAGTGTGTCCATTGATTATCTTGGATTTTCTGTATAAACAATCATAATGATAATTTTTCCTACCTTCCTGATCTTTTTATGCTTTATTTATTTATTTTTTATATAATGGCAATGGCAAAGGCTTTCAGTACAACATTGAATTCAAGTGGTGACAGTGTACATTCTTTTTGTTTCTGAAATTAAAGTTGACTTCTAAACTTTTTACCATTAAATATATTTATTTTACAGTTTTGGGTAGATATTCTTTAAGAGGAAGGGTATGTTAAAAGATAACACCTTTTAAATCATGAAGCATTGTTGAATAGTATAAAAGACTTCTGCATTTAAAATAATCATATAGTTTTTTCTCCTTTGATCTAACTGGTGAGCCAAGTGGAGAATTTCATTCATAAATTTCTAAATTGGAAAACATTCTTATATTCCCAGGATATGCTCCAATAGACATGTGTGTATGTTTGAACAGACTGCAAGAATCCATTCACTGCTATGAGAAAGACTGTATATTACAGTGTTCCATAGATGGACTCTTAAGTCCTACTGGCTACGGGTTCCAATACTGGAGTTATTACTTTTCAGCTAACTGACTTTGAATCACTTACTTAACCTCTCTGTACTTCAGTTTCCTCACATATAAAATAGGTCTGATGAAAATAATAGCCCATCTTTCATAAGAGTAACAGAAGATTTGTGTGACACAATGTTTTATAAATTTTAGAAGGGTGACACGTACATAGCAATTACCATACATTATTTCTTAAGTAAAGTAAATCGCATTTTCTTTTGAATTTTAGTTGATATACCTATTGTTAGTCATTTTTTCTTAACATATACCATCTGTCCTTTTCTGGTTTGAGTAAGAGATATATGAAATTTTAAAATGATTTGAAAAGGATTCACTCTTTTTTTTTTTTTTAATTTTTTTTTCAACGTTTATTTATTTTTGGGACAGAGAGAGACAGAGCATGAACGGGGGAAGGGCAGAGAGAGAGGGAGACACAGAATCGGAAACAGGCTCCAGGCTCCGAGCCATCAGCCCAGAGCCTGACGCGGGGCTCCAACTCACGGACCGTGAGATCGTGACCTGGCTGAAGTCGGACGCTTAACCGACTGCGCCAGCCAGGCGCCCCGGGATTCACTCTTTTTTAACAACTGTATAGAGTACATACAACGGGCATACAACAAACTGCATATATTTATAAAGTACAATCAATTTGACAAATTTTGAAATACGTATACACAAATGAAATCATCACCACAATCAAGATATATCACTCTGCCGAATTTCCTTGTACTCCTATGAAATTCCTCCCTCCTGCCCCCCTGGGCTTGTCTGATCCTCAGGTAAAAATCTATTGGTTTGCTCTCACTATAGATTAGTTTGAATTTTCTAAAATCTTAATTAAATGTTACTCATACAATATGTATTCTTTTTAATTTGGTTTCTTTCAGTCAGCACACTTAGCTCAAAATTCTTCAGTGCTGTTTGCCTCAATATTTCCTTCTTTTTTTATTCCTGAGTGGTATTCTACTGCATAGATATACCACTATTTGTTTAACCATTCACCTTTTGGGGAACAAATGGATTGCTTAAGCTTTTTGGTTATTACAAATAAACTTGATATGAATATTCATGTACAAGTCCTTGTGTGGACATGTGTTTTCATCATTTCTCATGGGTACATACTTAGGAATGAAATCTCAGTTATATAGCAAATGCACTCTTAACTTTTTAGAAGACTGCCAGATTGCTTTCCAAGTAGTTGTACCATTTTTTCATATCCCCTCAAGTAGAGTATGAGAGTTTCAGTTCTACCACGTGATTAATCTTTTTCTAATTTTAGACATTTTGATAGGTATGCAGTGATTTCTCATTGTGGTTTTAAATTGCATTTTTTTGGAATGACAAATACTGTTAAGTATTTTTTTTTCCTGTACTTATTTGTCAACCATACATCTTGTCTGGTGGAGTGCGTACTCAAATCATTTGCCCGTACTTTTACTTGATTGTTCCATTCTTACTGAATTTTAGGAGGTTTTTTTTTTTTCTTTGTTGTGGGTACGTTTTCTAAACAGAAGTCCTATATTAGAGATATGTTTTTCTTTTATTTTCTCTCAAGAGAAAACTGGGCTTATATTTTAATTTTCTCAGCAGTATGTGTCAAAGAGCATAGTTCTTAATTTTGATTAAGTCCAAATGAAATTGTCTTTTATATTTTGTTCTCTTGTATTAAATAAGAAATTGTTGCATAATTTCAAATCACAAAGCAGTTCTTTTAAGTTCTAAATGTTCCATAGTTTTGAATCTTTGCATCTATGTCTCTCAGAGATACTTATTTGTAGTTTTATACTTTGTAATGTTTTTGTCTTGTTTTATCATCAAGTAATGCTAGCCTCATAGATGGAGGTGGGTAATATCAGGTTACCCTCAACTTTCTATTAGACGTTTGTATGAAATTGAATCAATTCTTCCTTAAATAATTTTGAAATCACCGAAGTAGTCATCTGTGCCTGCAGTTTTCTTGGTGAGAAAGCTTCAAACTATAAATGTAATATTTTTGTCATAAATAAGACTATTTAGTTTATTTTCTCTTGCGAAATTTTTGGTAGTTTGTATCTTTCAATGCATTTCTCCACCTCCTGTAAGGTGTCCAATTTATGGGTACCAAGTTGTTTATAACACCTCCTTATTATAAATATTTGTAGAATTTATAGTGATGTTATCTCTCTTATTCCTAATACTAGTACTTTGTGTCCTCCTTCACTGTCTTCCTTTTTCCTAATAAGTCTGCCTAAAGTTTTATTCATTATTTTGATACTCTCAAAGAACTAACTTTGGTTTATTGTTGTTTTTGTCTATTTCATGTATTTGCATATTCATGGATACTATTTCTATCTTTTGCTTACTTTTAAAGTAATTTGTCTTTTTGTATGATGTTTAAGGTGAAAGCTTAGTATGGATAACTTTTTTAAATACAATTGTTTATTACTCTGAATACCTCCCTAAGTCATGCCTTAGTGACATTACAGAAATTTGATATGTTGTGTTTGATTTTCATTTAACTAGAAGTATTTTCTAATTTTTATTTTATTTTTTTTCTTTGTCCCTTGGGTTGTTTGGAAACATGTCATTTAGTGTGCAGACATTTGGAGACTTTCCAGCCATGTTTCTGTTGTTGATTTCTAATTTAATTCCATTGTGATCAGAGAACATAATTTATATGACTTGAATTCTTTTCCATTTATTCAGAGTTGTTTTATGGTCCAGTATATGGTCTATTTGGTAAATGACCTATGTGCACTTGAAACAAGTATGTACTCAGCTGTTGTTGGGTAGAATGTTCTACAAATATCAATTAGATTAAGTTGATAGGTGGTGTTTAAGTCTACTTGATTTTCTATTTGTTCTTTCAACTGTTAAGAATAATGTATTAGAACCACACTTAGATATCACCTCACGCCAGTCAGAGTGGCCAAAATGAACAAATCAGGAGACTATAGATGCTGGATAGGATGTGGAGAAAAGGGAACCCTCTTGCACTGTTGGTGAGAATGCAAACTAGTGCAGCCGCTCTGGAAAACAGTGTGGAGGTTCCTCAAAAAATTAAAAATAGACCTACCCTATGACCCAGCAATAGCACTGCTAGGAATTTAGCCAAGGGATACAGGAGTACTGATGCATAGGCGCACTTGTACCCCAATGTTTATAGCAGCACTCTCAACAATAGCCAAATTATGGAAAGAGCCTAAATGTCCATCAACTGATGAATGGATAAAGGAATTGTGGTTTATATACACAATGGAGTACTACATGGCAATGAGAAAGAATGAAATAGGGCCCTTTGTAGCAACATGGATGGAACTGGAGAGTGTGATGTTAAGTGAAATAAGCCATACAGAGAAAGACAGATACCATATGTTGTCACTCTTATGTGGATCCTGAGAAACTTAACAGGAACCCATGGGGGAGGGGAAGGAAAAAAAAAAGAGGTTAGAGTGGAAGAGAGCCAAAGCATAAGAGACTCTTAAAAACTGAGAACAAACTGAGGGCTGATGGGGGGTGGGAGGGAGAGAAGGGTGGGTGATGGGCATTGAGGAGGGTACCTGTTGGGATGAGCACTAGTGTTGTATGGAAACCAATTTGACAATATATTTCATATATTTAAAAAAATAAACATTAAAAAAAACAAAAACAAAAAAAAAAACAAACCAAACAAAAAAAAGAATAGTGTATTAGAATATCACTGTGACTGTAGTTTTTGTCTTTTCCTCCTTGCAGTTTTATCAGTGTGTGCCTCCTGCATTTGGGGGATCTCTTTTTTGGTGTGCAAACATATATTATCATTAAGTCTTCTTGGTTAACTCCTTGATTACTATTATTATCTCTAGTAATATCCATTGCTTTGAAACATACTTTGTTTGCTATTAAAATGGTCACTCCAGCTTTCTTCAATGAATGTTAATGTGAGAGAAATATTCTTATTACAAAATAGCTATCACCTCTGAACCACGACCATCACATCTAATAGTGTCTCCAATCATCATGTCGATCAAAAATACCACTGCAAAAGTCTGAAGTGTCCTAGGAGATGGCCCTGTGATCTCTTACAAACTAGTGTTTTGTGTCTTCTTCAATGTCTTTTAACAACATTTTATAAACTAGGCCAATAGCCCAGAATTTATTTTGATTTAAGGGATGATAATCTCAGAGAAGCAGAACAAGAAGGGAAAGGTCAGGGTTTGGCATTAATATTGCCCTCTAGAGCAGGACAGGCTCAGCCTGAAGATGTTGCCAAAAAGGTGGATTTGGCTGGGCAGGTATTGGATAGCATACGCTGGTGTAAATCTAGGCTTGAGTCTGAATGAGAGATTCCTAACTGAGTCCCAACATTTCCACAAAAGCAAGAGGAAACAGAGAAGGGATGGTCAATTTAGAAAATTACAAAATCACAGAATTATAGAGCTGGGACTTAAGGGTTGATGTTCAGATTATTTTATCTCGATGAGTTAACTGAAGTCCAAAGAGATGAAATAAACTAGGCCAAATTTACTAGGCTGACTCGGAGTGAGAGATTAAATAGGTGACCGTGTAAAGTTCAATCAGTTAACTTTCACAGCATATTCCAATTTAAAAAAAAATGCTAAATCCCAGAGAGAGAGGGGTATCTCAGGAACTAATATATAATTTGCAAGTCATACAAATTCAAATAATCTCAAAACATCACCAATGAATTATGATGCCTTTGTAGGTCTCTACCTGATCTGGTGCTGCTGATGCAATAAGATTAAAAAAAAAATAAAGAAAAAAGAAAAAAAAACCTTCAGAGAAATAGTATTTCATATCTGCTCTTTTGTATCTTGCAATATCCTTTCTAGTCAAGTACCCTATCTCGGGAGCAGGTATTGATTTTTTTCCAGCTACAGTACAATGCCTCACCCTTACCCACCACATTCAAACAGTTTCTAGCTTGTAAGTATAAAATGTTAAAGGCACAGTAAGTCATACAGTTTCCTATACTCATTTAGTATATTCAAAAGTTAGCCACAGCTTAGTAATAAAATAACATTATTGACAGTAATGAGTTTCAGGAGAGAAGCAGCACCCTTGCCTGCCCAAGCCATTTAATGCCTTTCCACAGAGAAGAAGAAGGCAGCCCGAGGACCACAGCCGGGTTATTCACTATTAAATTCATAAAACCACATTTTTTTTTTCTGTACAGATTCTGTGCTCCTGAGATTCTCAAAGCTGTCTTCAAGGTGACAAAAGCAGTCTACCTAGGAAGAACCCTATATCCATGTCAGAGTATCTGTTTTCTAGTCCTGAGTCTGTTACCACGTAATGCACTTACTGTTGACTTAACTTCAGGAGGAAATAGGTGGGGACCATTTTTACTCTCTGTGAGTTGGGAAAAAATATTTTCTCTAACAATCTCCAAAGCTTGTATGGGGAGCAAATATAAGCATTTTTAAAGAATGTGGGGGGCGCCTGGGTGGCTCAGTCGGTTAAGAACTGACTTTGGCTCAGGTCATGATCTCACGGTTCGTGGGTTCTAGCCCTGCATCGGGCTCTGTGCTGACAGCTTGGAGCCTGGAGACTGCTTCGGATTCTGTGTCTCCCTCTCTCTTTGCCCCCACCCACTCACATTCCATCTCTGTCTCTTTCAAAAATAAAGAAACATTAAAAAATTAAAAAAAAAAAGATAGAAAGAACGCGGGATTTAGTACTGTTCTTCTTTTTTGGATATGATTTCCAAAACTTTGTTTTTATTGCATGGAGGGATATTTTACAAATACATTTTTTAAAAAATAAACATTATTCCCATTTTCTTTTTTTTGTTTGTTTGTTTGTTTATTTATTTTTGGGACAAAGAGAGACAGAGCATGAACGGGGGAGGGGCAGAGAGAGAGGGAGACACAGAATCGGAAACAGGCTCCAGGCTCTGAGCCATCAGCCCAGAGCCTGACGCGGGGCTCGAACTCCCGGACCGCGAGATCATGACCTGGCTGAAGTCGGACGCTTAACTGACTGCGCCACCCAGGCGCCCCTATTCCCATTTTCGTGTAAGAAAAGTGGACTGATGTTTTTACATCTTTGGTAGGTCATAATCTGATAGTTAAATTATGAATGCCATGTCTCAGAAATGGTAAGATATGAACAGCTAAAAAGTCTGTAGCTAAAAGTCTGTAGGTACCCTGATCCCTCTATAGGGGACAAGTAAAGGTGCTTTCCATATGGAGCTTTCCATTCTGTTGAGAACACGGAAACTAATTCCCAAATGGTTTTACGTAAAAAGGGTGCTTATTTGCATTCTATGGGAATCTGCATTTTTGACATTTTAGTGGGGAAAACATAAAATTTACAAATAATAGTAGGCTATGAGAAAATAAGCATGCAATTCCATGGTGGCAAGATGCAAATTTTTCTGTGTTTTATATAAAATATATATATATATATATATATATATATATATATATATATACACATATATATTTTATTTTTTAGAGAGAAAACACATAAGAAAGGTAGGGGCAGAGAGAAAGAGAGGGAGAGAGAGAGAATCCCAAGCACAGAGCCTGATGTGGGGCTCAGTCTCATGAACCATAAGATTATGACCTGAGTTGAAATCAAGAGCTGGATGTTTGACTGACTGAGACACTCAGGCACCCCTACGTCTGTACTATCTAATAAAGCATCCATTTGCCATATGTTACTGGTGAGCACTTGGAATGTGACTACTGCAACCCAGGAACTGAAACTTTAATTTTGTCAGTCGATTTACATTTAAATAGCCTCATGTGACCAGTGACTACTGTATTGTACAGGGCGGATCTAGATATTAGTTTTTAGCCTTTATGAGAACTTCAAAGAAACTTATTGTAAAAAAATCCTACCTAATGGCTGATTAGACAATTGTTACTTTCTCTCATCCTCTTTTTTAATTTCAAATTCAGGAAACAAACAACTATTAGAATGAACTCCTCTCTGATGTTAGTTCCATCATCTAATCCGATTATGGGAGATTAATCCCTTTGAAAGTAGCTGCTCTTATTTACTTAATAATTATAATTTTTATTATTTTCAGTGTAAAATTATTATACTTCACTAATAAAAAATAAGATTTGGCAAAAAGCCCTCTGTTGCTCACACATAATCTTATCATTAAATATTTGAGATATGCAATGAGAAAATCATCCATGACTCCCACAGACATATGAAGTACCTGCTTCTCCACATCAGATGCCTTTCAAAGCCGGCCTCTGTTCGGGATGCAATTCATCACAGTTATCCCAGGTCACCACGTGTTCCCCTGTGTCATTTCACACGGGAACACGACATGACATGATGTAATTAAAGGAACGCAATGTGGTGGCTCCCATTAGAAAGAAAAGACGCATTTTCCAGATCAGCTCATAGGTCTCCACTCCAGCTGCCACAGAGAGGCTCTGAAGCTTCTGCGATGAAAGCTGGCCGATCTTGTGTGTTCAAATGCACAAGGTCTCTACATGTCTGCCCATTTCTATTAAAAGCCAAGTCAACCACTGTCAGAGAGTGTTACAGACCTCCTCCCTCAAACTGTGATCTTGTCAGATCTCATAAACCAAACAAGGTTGGGGCTGGGTGCATACCTGGCTAAGAGGCCTATTGAGGAAAACTGAAGGTATTCTGGTTAGCTCAGGAACCCATTCCACCTTCCCAGGCCACATGGGATCACTTTATGACTAGTCCATCCTTGTTCCCAGTGCCTGTCTGTGAGCCTAGATTGGGAACATGCTCATGCATCATATATTGCATTCTCCTTCCCAAAGTTGGGGGAAGAATTTTGTCTTGCTTTCCTGGCTCTGCTCCAGTTCAGCTAATTGCTTCCTCTTGCTTTAAATTCCCCCTGCAGTGTCCATTGAAGGCTGTCTTCTTCATTTATGATTCTAAACTGTCGTGCCATGTTGCAGCTGTTGCTCTCCATTCCAGCTGTGGTGGAATTTTTGTAGTGGCCAGAGTGAATTGTACACACACCATACTCAATTGAGTAGAGAGAAGTCGTAAAGTCCTGGAGCTCGTCCCAATGATGCATGCCATTTCAGTGAAAAATTATTCTATATAATCATATAGATGCAAATGCAGATATATACTCCCACAGTCTAGACTTGTTAACTCACTACCATCTGTCTAAGACAAATTCTCAAAAGGAAACCAGGGTGGTGAGGCAAAGCGTGGGTTGGAAGTTGTGAAATTGGAAACCCTCATTTTCATGATTCTTTATTTTTATTTTTTGCTTTAGCAGGAAGACTCTAATTTAAATCAGTCATTGAAGAAAAAAAAACTTATCCATGTCAGTTTACAGAAATTTGTTTAAACACTATTTCTCTATTTCTTGACTTTAAAAAGGGGATACTATTTTGCTACCCATGAAAATAATTTTTAATACGCTAAGGAACAGAGATCATAGAATGTTTGGCTTGGATACATGTATGAGGACCTGGGCAATCATCCGAAATGATTGTTTTGGACAAAGATATTCCTTAGCTCTCTTCATGCTTCCTTTTATTCCCGATTCCCACAATAATTATAAAATCTTTTGATCATCAAAGTTTCCCACTATGACACAGCTCATTCTAATCTGTATCTCCTTGCCATCCATAGTACCTCATGCCCCCAAACAACTCATTTATCCATATATTTTCCTTATTTTAAAATCTCAATTTTCTCATTAACAAATCATTTAGTTTAAGAGGAAACCGTCTGCTTAAAATCATTTCCACTTATATGAGCATCACTATGTTTGTCTGTGTGTCCTGTGGTCCTTGAATCCAGTCCAACACACCCACACATGAGCTTTGGGAAATTATTGCAATTTCACTGTCTCTTCCTCATTTCTTCCAAATCTGTTATTTTTCTAACCCAATCTCCACTAAACTTTGAAATCTGAAATTTCTGACCTAATCTCTATTAAACTTTGAAATCCTGGTGTAATTCAGAATTGTTCTACGTCAGGCAGTTTAGACTTGTGTTTTCTTGCTCTGGCTTTTGAGCCTTGGTGGGGTTGATTCTTCTACCTTTCCTCAGGTCAAGAAACACATTCTTGCTGTAGAAACGTGTCCTTAACCTTCCCTCCTGGGAAGTGCTGTGGACAAGCCACCTCTACTTCTATGCAGTTGAGGAATGCAACACAGGGAGGTATGGAGGACTGGATTCAGACATAGAATTGCCTTTAATGCTCCTGTGCTATGTTTGGAAGATGTGTTTTGGATTCAAAGTCAAAAGGTCTGCTTTCTAATACAAAAATTTTATTTATTTTCTGGGTCTTGGGATAAGTGAGCCAATCTCTTTAAATGACAAAATTGTATCAGAATTAGAGACTTTAAAATGTGAAATTATTAGAGATTATTTGAGAAAAATACTCAGCCTATGCAGGAAATTAGGTTCCATACCCAAGACAGATTCTTGTCCAGATGAGAATGATTATGAACACACAGAAACTTGATTATTTTTTTGATTATTTAAAAAAATATTTTATAGTTTATTTATTTTTTTGAAAGAGAGAGAGAGAGAGCAGGGGAGGGGAAGAGAGAGAGAGTGAGAGAGAGAGAGAGAGAATAGAGAGAACCCCAAGTAGGTTCCTCACTGTCAGCAAAGAGCCTGATGTGGGGCTCAAACCCACGAACCACAAGCTGGTGACCTGAAATCAAGAGTCAGACACTTAACTGACTGAGCCACCCAGACACCCTGGGTGTATATATATTGTATACACCCTGGGTGTATATATATTGCACATATATATACAATATATATATTGTACTATATATATATGTATATATATGTATATATATATACATATATATGTGTATGTATGTATATATATATATATATGTATATAAATGCATATATACACATATATATATACATATATATATATACATATATATATATATATGTATATATATATATATATATATATTACACCCTGGGTGTAAATACAATAAATATGGAACAAAAGAGGGAAACTTGATGGTTTTAACGTTCTTGCATTTGAAGCCCCTTAGTAGATTCCTTCTTTGGCAAATATCTAGGATAAGTAGGAAGCTGGCTAATATTTATGAAGCCCCTACTATTGTTGGGTTATTTGTGTATTTTATTCCACTTTACATCACCATTATCTGCTACAATAGATGTCATTAATAGATAGTGAAATTGAAGCAAAGATTTTCAATAACCTCCCCATGAGACTATAGACATATGGACATAGCCTTTGAATTCCAGTCTGTAAGTCAGACCTCCCTCCCCATTGAAGTATGGCATACAAATTCTGGAATTTCTATCCCTTTGCAGATGTGGAATCCACAAGGAACTCTGCACTTGTCTGTATTGATACTTATTTGCCAGTGTCAGTCACAAATTAGAGAATCATGGAATTCTAGAGTTGTAAAGCCCTTTTAGTGTCATTTGGCTCACTCAGCTTCCTTACAAGATCTGCATGATTTCTATAGTCATGTGTTTCCTTATTAATAAGAGCTGTTCATCAGGCTACCTGACCAACATGATATAAAGAACATGCTGCTATCATGTTCCTTAAAACTAAGATAGAACCTTCTGAAAAATACTTCAGATTTTTTTCTTTCTAAAAATAGAGATCATTGGAGATAAAAATAACAAGTGCTAAGGAAGAAACAGTTCTGAAATCAGTGTTTCCATTTCACTATAGAATATGTGGATATGAGTAACGCCAAATTGGAAAAAGAAAGTTAGAGTGTCGTGATTTGTACTGTTCTGTAATCAGCTAGCCATAGTATTATGATTTCATTAGTATTCAGTTAAACTGGAGTGGAGATAGGAGACCCAAACACACTGCACTTTTGGTAGGCTAAACCTAATTCTCCAAGCTCTTCACACTGTTCAGCTTTGGCTATTCTCAGTTGCACCTAGGTTTGGAGGGTCACTGCAGGAGTCAGATGAGAATCTCCCAACCCCACCTCCAGTGGGGGAACACCTTAGTGTGCTCAGTATGACACTGCCTTGTTTCTCAGGCGAGTCCACAGGCCTGGGATCTCTACCTTTTCCTTTTGCCTATCAATCTTGCTGATTCTTCAAGGGTGAATTCTTGCATACATTCCTTTCTGACCACACCTATACAGACTGCTTTGACTTATGTTTGAAATCCTATTTAGACTTACATAAACATCCAATTTCATTACCTTAGTTCTCTGCTTTCTTGTTTTCCTTTTAACATGTGATATGCAAGGACAGCATCCATCTATGGGGCATGAGTACTTATCACCACGGTAAATATGTAAAAGGTACTCAATAAATTGTTGCCAAATAAAAGCGACACATTCCACTTGCACATCTGTTAACATTCACTGAAAACCAAGGAATGATCTAAAATGGGAAGATACATTTGAAGGCACCAGAGTTTCTAAACACAAACCTGCTTGTTTTGTTTTTACTGCATGCTACATTTGGCAAAATCTAGAAAAGCATTGCCCTGGTCTTTCAGGGCCTTGGTCAAGCATCTAACCAATAACTGCCCAGGTCACTGAGAGAAACAATTCCCCAGTATCTGAGTGGTATATTTCTTCCTGGATCAGACTGTCTATTTAATCACTTTCCAACAGGCTCCTCATTCACATGTCCACTTGATCTACATTAATTATTTTAACCGACATCCTTGTTAAGTGAAATTGTTTTTCCTAGCCAGACTATAAATAGCCTCCACCTTATTCATCATTTATCTCTTTGGAGATCACACTGGCTGCATTTATAAAGAAAGAAAGTCATGACTTGGCCAAGATACAGGAAGCAGCCCTCTCTAGGGGCAAAGGAATTTCACAGTTATTGGAGAGACACAGCTTATTTTTTTCTTGACAACACACCAGGACAGGGCATCGGTTTTCTTTTAAGTGTGAAAGATTGCTTTTTGTAGTGTTCTTTCTCTGCTGTCCAAGGAGGAGGCGAAGGAGAAACACCAGTAATAAGGGAAAGCAGCAGGAATAAGTAAAATTAATAAAGCCTCATCTTCTGTCACCTCTTCTCATTCACACACACATACACACAAACTATTTCAAGGTTAAGATGTATTTTAAAAGAGAAACACAAAAAAGAAGGAGGTGTACTGTGCGACTATATGTAAAAGGGTTAAGATTAGTTAACGTCTCAAAATCTATAGTCCAATGAAAACAGCAACGGCTGAAAAAGAGAAAAAGGTCAGTACAGAATATGCCCCAGAGATTCCATTTCTAAATATTACTGCTTTTCTGCTGAGAGAGGAGGACCCCTTTGTACCATTCAAGGCTTGATTATACTATAGTAACAAACAATTCCACAATTTTAGTAGCTCAAAAAACCAAAATTTTATTTCTTGCTCATGTTATGTTTCCACCTACGGTCAGCAGGGTATTCTGTTCATGCCATCCTCAATCAAGCGTAAGTGGAGAGACACTTCACCATTTTGAACATTCCTAGTCCCCTGCAACAGTACAGGTAGATAGCAAGTTGCATATAGATTTTAAAGACTTTAGCTGAAAGTGACATGTTACCACTGCTAATATTTTATTAGCCCATGAAGACTGGGCCGGACTGCCTTCAGGGATGCAGGAGAGAATGGACTTGCCATACTCCTGGAGGAGGAATAGCAGACATATTAGCTAAATAGCATAAATGGCTCCATGAATCATCTCTCTCTGCATTAAGCATTCATTTAAAGCCTTTTTTCCTATAGTCTTTCTTCCACAGGAAAGATTATTTTATTTATTTTATTTTGTTACTATTACTTTTTTAGTAGAGATCATTTTAAAGTCCCCTCTGCTATAGCTGAACATCCAGGATCTCTTGGAGATACAGAGTAGTGTCTATAGGTTTGGATATGGCTACTCTTTTTTTTAATTATTTTTTTAATGTCTATTTATTTTTGAGAGAGAGAAAGAGAGAGAACCAGCAGGGGAGAGGCAGAGAGAGAGGGAGACACAGAACCTGAAGCAGGCTCCAGGCTCCAAGCTGTCAGCACAGAGCCCAGCGCCGGGCTCAAATTGACGAACTGTGAGATCACGACCTGAGCCAAAGTCAGACGCCCAACCAACTATGCCCAACCAACTGAGCCACCCAGACACCCCATGGGTATGGCTACTGTTGATCCAGCCATCCATGAATAAATTAAAAAAAAATCACTTTGCATGGGCATCATATTGACTATTCAGAGGCCGACCAGCAAAAAAAAAAAAAAAAAAAAAAAAAAAAAAAAAATCAATGAGGTTGTCACTTTCTCTTGTTAAAACAATTCTGCTGTCAAGTTGGTTATTCCACTGATCTTAATTAACAATTGAATTCCATGGGCCAATCTACAGTCTACTTGGTTATGTGGCAATTAGCTATCAGGACCATTGGAAAGTTGCATTAAACAAAATAAAGAAAACAAAAGCACTCTCTTTTGACCAAAAAGGTGTTACAGACACCTAGGTATTATTTTAGTTTTTCTTCTGAGTAGTTTTTTGCTTGTTTCAATAGGTTTAACACGTCACTTTTGTTCTTTGCATAGGTAGGGTGGGTGGAAAATTGAGTAATTTCTAACCATTTTCAAGTTTATGGTGTGAGTTTTAGGAATATGGAGTCAGTAGTTAAAATTACTGATGCCTACCCCCCCTCACCCTTTTATATCACTTTCATTTCTCCCTTGTTTTCTCAACACTTCCTATGTCTATTTATGTCTATGTCCTATGTCTACGTCTACGTCTACGTCTACGTCTACGTCTATGTCTATGTTTATTTATTTATTTATTCGTTTACTTATTTATTTTTAAATATAATTCATTGTCAAGATAGCTAACATACAGAGTGTACAGTGTGCTCTTGGCTTCGGGAATAGATTCCCATGATTCATCACTTACATACAACACCCAGAGCTCATCCCAACAAGTGCCCTCCTCAATGCCTGTCATCCATTTTCCGCTCCCTCCATGCCACCATCAACCTTCAGTTTGTTCTATGTATTTAAGAGTTTCTTATGGTTTGACTCCCTCTCAGTTTGTAATTAATTTTTTATATTTCTATTTTTAATTATTTTTTTCTTCCCTTCATGGTTTATTTTTCAGCTCTTTTTACCTCCTTCCTATCTATTGCATCTGAAATTCTAAAGTGAGACAGATCTTGGAATTTTCTCATTTATAAAAGCTCAGCTTAACTATGATTTTACAAGTTTATTTCAAAGAAATGGAAGTTTCCATCCTAGTCAAAATTCTTTCAGTAGCAAGCAACTGTTTCCTGACTTAAACTAGGTTATATTCGGACAATTCCTAGAAACATATAAACTACCAAAATTGAAACAGGAAGAAATAGAAAATTTGAACAGACCCGTAACCAGTAAAGAAACCAAATTAGTAATCAAAAATCTCCCAAAAAACAAGAGTCCAGGGCCAGATGGCTTTCCAGGGGAATTCTAACAAACATTTAAGGAAGAGTTAACACCTATTCTCTTGAAGTTGTTCCAAAAAATAGAAATGGAAGGAAAACTTCCAAACTCTTTCTATGAAGCCAGCATTACCATGATTCCAAAACCAGACAGAGACCCCACTAAAAAGGAGAACTATAGAACAATTTCTCTGATGAACATGGATGCAAAAATCCTCAACAAGATATTAGCCAACTGGATCCAACAATACATTAAAAAACTTATTCACCACAACCAAGTGGGATTTATACCTGGGGTGCAGGGCTGGTTCAATATCTGCAAAAAATCAATGTGATTCATCACATCACTAAAAGAAAGGACAAGAACCACATGATCCTCTCAATAGATGCAGAGAAAGCATTTGACAAAATACATCATCTTTTCTTGATAAAAACCCTTAAGAAAGTAGGGATAGAACGATCATAGCTTGACATTATAAAAGCCATATATGAAAGATCAAAGGCTAATATCATTCTCAATGATAAAAACTGAGAGCTTTCCCCTTAAGGTCAGGAAAAAGACAGGGATGTCCACTCTAGCCACTGTTATTCAACATAGTATTGGAAGTCTTAGCCTCAGCAATCAGACAACACAAAGAAATAAAAGGCATCCAAATCAGCCAGGAGGAGGCCAAACTTTCACTCTTCCCAGATGATATGATATTCTATGTGGAAAACCCAAGATTCTACCAAAAAACTGCTAGAACTGATCCATGAATTCAGCAAAGTGGCAGGATATGAAACCAATGCACAGAAATCGGTTGCATTTCTATACACCAATAATGAAGCAACAGAAAGAGAAATCAAGGAATCAATCCCATTTACAATTGCACCAAAAACCATAAAATCCCTAGGAATAAATCTACCCAAAGAGGTGAAAAATCTATACACTGAAAACTACAGAAAGCTTACGAAAGAAATTGAAGAAGACACCAAAAAATGGAAAAATATTCCATGCTCCTGGATAGGAAGAACAAATATTGCTAAAATGTCAATACTACCCAAAGCAATCTACATATTCAATGCAATCCCTATCAAAATATCACCAGCATTCTTCACAGAGCCAGAACAAACAGTACTAGAATTTGCATAGAACCAGAAAAGACCCCGAATAGCCAAAGCACTTTTGAATAAAGAAAACCAAAGAAGCAGACATCACAATCCCGGACTTCAAGCTGTATTACAAAGCTGAAATCATCAAGACAGTATGGTACTGGCACAAGAACAGACACCCAGATCAATGGAACATAATACAGAACTCAGAAATAGACCCACAAACATATGGCCAACTAATCTTTGACAAAACAGTAAAGAATATACAATAGAATAAAGAAAGTCTCTTCAGCAAGTAGTGCTAGCAAAATTGGACAGCGACATGTAGAAAAATGAACCTGCGACCACTTTCTTACATCATACATAAAAATAAACTGAAAATAGATGAAAGACCTAAACATAAGGCAGGAAGCCATCAAAATCCTCGAGGAGAAAGCAGGCAAAAACCTCTTTGACCTTGGCCGCAGCAACTTCTTACTCAACACATCTCCAGAGGCAAGGGACACAAAAACAAAAATGAACTATTGGGACCTCATCAAAATAAAAATCTTCTGCACAGCTAAGGAAACAATCAGCAAAACTAAAAGGCAACTGATAGAATGGGAGAAGATATTTGCAAATGACATATCAGATAACAGGTTAGTATCCAAAATCTGTAAAGAACTTATCAAACTCAACACCCAAAAAGCAAATAATCCAGTGAAGAAATGGGCAAAAGACATGAGTAGACACTTCTCCAAAGAAGACATCCAGATGGCCAACCGACACATGAAAAATGCTCAATATCACTCATCATCAGGAAAATACAAATCAAAACCACAATGAGATACCACCTCACACCTGTCAGAATGGCTAACATTAATAACAGGCAACAACAGATGTTGGCAAGAAGGCAGAGAAAAAGGATCTCTTTTGCATTGCTGGTGGGAATGCAAACTGGTGCAGCCACTCTGGAAAACAGTAGGGAGGTTCCTCAAAAAATTAAAAATAGAACTACCTTACGACCCAGCAGTTACACTACTAGGTATTTACCCAAGTGATACAGGTATGCTGTTTCGAAAGGACACATGCACTCCAATGTTTACAGCAGCACTATCAACAATAGCCAAAGTATGGAAAGAGCCCTAATGTCCATCGATGAATGAATGGATAAAGAAGATGTGGTATATATATCTACAGTGGAATATTTCTTGGCAATCAAAAAGAATGAAATCTTGCCATTTGCAACTACATGGCTGGAACTAGAGGGTATTATGCTAAGTGAAATTAGTCAGAGAAAGAAATATAGGACTTCACTCATATGGGAACTTTAAGATACAAAACAGATGAACATAAGGGAAGGGAAGCGAAAATAATATAAAAAAGGGAGGGGGACAAGACATGAGACTCTTAAATTTGGAGAACAAACAAGAGGATTACTGGAGGGGATGTGGGAGGGGGGATGGGCTAAATGGGTAAGGGGCATTAACTCAGTGGCTTAAAGTAATAATCATTTTTTTTTTCAAGAATCGGTGGGTCAGCTGGTCTCAGTTGAACAGCTCAGCTTTAAACTGCAAATATAGCTGGGCTTGGCTTATTACTATATGTTGGGCATGTGTCTGTTCCGCGAATATAAATTATGAAGTTCAGGCTGAAAAGACAAGTAGCACTTTTCATGATGATGAAAGAGACACGAGAGAATAAGCCCAATGGTGCAAATACATCTAAATCTCTTTATATCGCAACTGTTAACTTCCCATTGGCAAAAAGGAAAGTCTTGGGGAAGGGCACAACAACAAAATAAAGGGGAAGTATACCCCTCCCATGCAGGTGGTAGGAAGGGAAGGAGTACTTTTAATCAGTAATCTAATCTTCCACAATGGGCATTATATTGGTTTGTATATCTGGGAAGTCCAAGGGCAATAAATCAGATTGTGTGCAATGACAGATCCAGATCAGAGCACTGCCTTTCTTTCTCTTTTGCTCTCTTTCCATCTCCCATTTCTGATTTCTCAGTATGTTGGTTTTATTCTCAGACAGGTTTCCCAACCTGTAGACTAAAACTACAGCCTCTCGTAGTTTGAAGCTTATAGGTTTTTATGTAATTTTCCAAAGGAAAAGAGACTTTTTCTCTCCATGTATCCATACATCAAATCTCAGAGAAAATTCTGATTGTTTAAATGATTAATTTAAGATGTTAGTTTAACTGATTAGTTTAGTATGCCCAGCCCCATATCAATCACTAAGATCAGGGGAATAGTGAATATGATTGATAATCCTTGATGAACCCACGTGTTGACAAAGTGGGGCAGGAGGCTTGATGGTTTCAATAGAATCTTGTCGGGCAAGATGGCAACACAGAAGCCAGTAAATGGTTGTTTTAAGCAACCACTTACAATTAATGATAAGCAGGTTCAAACAACAGATGTCCACTACAATAATACTGCATAAATGAACATGAATACATATTACATAAACTAGTAGTTATATGATTCCACAAGAATGCATAGATGTGGAATGGAATTTAATGAAGTTTGCCCATTTGAAAAAGTTCATATTAAACCTTTACAAAAATTTTCAGAAAGGGAGACCATTCCTCAAGTTCCAGAGTACAAAAGTATCTTTTCATTTAAGACCTACTGTAAAAAGTAATTATTTTTATTTTACCATTAGACATTTATAGGAATAATATCCATATTTTAGTTAAAATCTTTGTAATGAGATTCTGATAAAATTCTTGAGTTGCCAGAGAGTTTAGGGATCACATAATATAGCACATTCATTTGAAGATAAGGAAGAGGAATCAAGATAAAAAGTGATTTTGTCAAAGCCCAGCCAGCCAGAGCCCAGCCACAGCAGACTATGAAAGTTAAAATAAACAAGCAAAAAGACTAATTTTGGAGTAGATTCCATCAGACCCATGCCTAAGTAGAACAAACTAACGGTGTAAAGGGAAGTCTTCTCTTCATTCCTTAATTTATAGAAGCAAACCATCCGTTTCTAGACCACATTCCAATGAGAGAAGACTGGAAGATCTAGTTATACCAATTTTCCACAATTCAGATTAGCAAGAATGCTGAAATGCATACCTCATTGCCCCATGCCCAGAGTTGTAAACAATTCTCTTGGGCTCTCCAAATTCCATCACAAATATCTAGCCAAAGGCATGCATTTGGTTGGTCCTTGACATAATTAACTTCATTCTTTAAGTTCCTGATTTTGTTCCTGTAGGATATTTTGGGATAGTAGATTAATGTGAGATGTGCAAAATAGAGGGTCAGAGTGAGGAACAATGAAGCCCAGTCAAAGAAGTAGTACGTGTGTTTATGAGACAGGAAATCACGTTGGCAGCTATTACAATGGTAACTATTTCCTCTCTGGGAGGGTACGTGTAACAACAAATATGTATGGTGCACATATGCCCACCTGACAACTTTTAGAGGAGAAGAGGGAAAACAAAGACTTTTAGTTCAGTTAGAGTGTTAGCTGAATTGTGTTCTATTCTTTCTCACTTTGGCCAGAGCCAATTTAAGCAGATCTTCATTTTCTTCTCATGCTCCATTTCCACCAAATGTCTTTTCAGTTCAGATAAAGCCTCTCTCAGCCAGACTTTACTTCTGTCTTGCACTGGCATAATTACAGAAAATTGCACTGTTTGCTCAATTTTTGCAAATTGAGCTAATGCAAAACTATGTAAATTATTTACCAAAAAGGAGCAAAATCAAACAAGTAAATGGGTTTGTGCTGCACATTAAGGGAGCAGAGTGGCACAGCCGGCATCTTGGTTACAGAGCCAGTTTGATTAACTCAGCCCAGGGCTACACAGTGAGACTGCCTTTGCTTGGCTCCAGTGAACATTAGAAGGGGCACCCCTCACCCCACTCTCCAAAACCCTCATCAAATTTCTTCCAATTCCTGAGTCTGCTGGAGGATTTGGAGAGGTCAATATTTTGCAGTCTGATTAAGGCACTGCTCTCCGCCTACTATTGCTTATCTTCCTCATTCTTTTCTTTCCCTTCTTTGTGTGCCTTTTAATCCTTCCTTCTCCTCTTCCTTCATCATAAAGAAGTTGGCATTCTTGAATAATGATTAACAGTGCGACTTTTAATTGCATTTTTTTTCTTTGTTTCTTCCCTAGGTTCTTTGCTTACCCACATCTCTTTGAGATCTTGGATTTTCCATTTTCTCCTTCTGTCCCCAAACACTTCCCCAAATAATTTCACTGGTGGTCACAGTTTCAACTTTCACCTCCAAGGAGGTGCTACAGTTTGACTTGCTACAGTTTGACTAATTTTCTGCATCCCATTTGTCCTCTCAATCTGTCTACTGAGTTGAATATTACTGTCTAACTATCCACTAACTGCAAGTAAAATTGTTCTCGCATGCAGGCATTTTCTTCCTATTTTGTACTTGTTTCTTAACAGAAGCACCATTCTCTTAGTTACCTGAGCTCATAATCTCAGAATCATGTTTGATTCTTTCTTCCCTTTTGTCAAGCTAAATCAATGGCATTTAAAAATCCTCTCTATGGGCGCCTGAGTGGCTCAGTTGGTTAAGCTTCTGACTTGGTTTCAGTTCATGTCATGATCTTTCTGATTCATGAGTTTGAGCCCTACGTTGGGCTCTGTGCTGACAGTGCTGAGTCTGCTTGGGATTCTCTCTCTCCCTCTCCCTCTGCCTCTCTCTCCTCTCAGAATAAATAAACTTAAAAAAATAAATAAAAATCCTCTATAATGTTTTTTTTATTTATATCTAATATTACTTGATTCCCTTCCTGTGCTACTGCTTCCAACTCTGAGTATCCTGTCCACCAGTCAACTGTGACCAATCTCACTTGTGTTGTGTTCATTGCCTCTTCCACCCACTACTCTTTAAAGGGACAATTCTTGGGGCACCTGGGTGGCTCAGTCGGTTGGGCATCTGACTTTGGCTCAGGTCAAGATCTCACAGTTCGTGGGTTCGAGCCCCATGTCCGGCTGTGTGCTGACAGCCTGGAGCCTGCTTCAGATTCTGTGTCTCCCTCTCTCTCTCTGCCCCTCCCCCACTCATGCTCTGTCTCTCTGTCTCTTGAGAATGAATAAATGTTAAAAAAATAAATAAATAAATAAAGGGACACTTCTCTAACAGGAGACCCCATCCATCCAATTGGTCAGTCCCGATGATGCAAAAGATCAAAGTGGCTTACTGTTAGAAAGTTTAGACCCTAACTGTGTACACCTCTAACCAATTTAAGGAAATTATATCATGAATTATGGATTGACCTTACAGTTAGCTGAATTGTATCTTTGTTGCCTTTACTTTATTGTTTAAATTTTGCCCAGTCCATCTTTTATTTACTCATGTTTAGTGACTTTTCAAAAGTTGTTATAAATCCAGATACTCTAGTAATCTAATGCCTTGTAATGGGCCATGCCAAACATTGTGGCATGAACCAAAAATAGTCATTTAATATTATCTCTAACAATTTTGGGGGATGACTCATTAGGATAAATTAGGCAGTTCTTACTGTCTCATGCAGTTGTCGTCAGACACTGCTGAGGCCAGAGTCATCTCCAAATCTTCCTCAATTATATATTTGGCATGAGCTGGGAAGACTCAGATGGCTGGCAGAAGAACATATGGAGATCTTAGGTGTCTCTCTTTACTGCTATGTAGTCTCACCAGCCTGATAGATTCAGAGTAGTTATATCTCTTAAAAAGTGGCTCAGGGACCCAAAGGTGCATATCCTGAGAGTCAGGTAAAATCTTTAGTACCTTTTATGATCTACATTGGGAAGTCACAGAGCATAACTTGTTCACCATCCTATTAGTTGAAGTCACCACAAAAAAGCTAACTCAGTTTCAAGGGGAAGAAATGGAGATTTCTCCCTCCTCACGGGGGAGTTGCAAGGTTCTAGAAGACTGTGTACAATGTAAGATGTTACTGCATTTATTGTTGGAAAATACAGTCTTTCATACTGGATTAAGATATAAGTAAAAATGTTAAAAACATAATTTTCTTGCCTCTTCCAGTTTTTGTCACTGGAACAAACTAACTCAGCCTACAATCAATTAATCTTCCTATAGCATAACTTATCTTACAACATTCTTCCAATCAATAGACACCATTCCCACATTCATGATGTGTTACTTTGTGTTTTGTGATAAAAAGATCTCTGCAGTCAAAAATTGCTAAAACATTTAAATAAGCTTATATACTACAGACCTTGTTTGCATACACTATAAGTCTTTAAGATGGGCATAAGCTGTATACAATATTCTCACAAAAGTCTACAGAACACATTTGTTCAGAGTCCCTATAAAATTGTATTCTGTTTGATGCCCTGTGGAAAGCATCAATCTACACAACAGTGTCACTGCTCCTTATGTACAGGAGAGTCATATAATCTGTGATATAAACCAGGTACTTTTGAGAGACAAAAGGTTGCCATTAATAATAATAGGCACTAACTGTTGCAGACATCCCAGGATAAATGTCACTCTACTTATGTGGCATTATAGACTCTACGTGCTGTGTCCTAAGCCAGCTTCACAATCTCATTCCTCTGTACTTACCAGTGTATTCTCATTCTCCTGCTACCCACAGAATTTGGACATAGTGCATTTTTTCTACTCTTTATGCCTATGTATCTGCTCACCTCTGCAATGCTCCCATCCCCATCAGGAAACTCTTCAAGTCCCCCAGTGAAAGGTATTACCCTTTGCAATGAATCTTCATAGCACTTCCCCAGGGCAAACTCTGTTCTAGCTTATATATATATATATATATATATATATATATATATATATATAATTATTATTATTATTATTTGAGAGAGAGAGAGACAGAGAGCAAGCAGGGGAGGGCCAGAGAGAGAGGGAGACACAGAATCAGAAGCAGACTCCAGGCTTTTAGCTGTCAGCAAAGAGCCCTACATGGGGCTTGAACCCACAGACTGGGAGATCATGACCTGAGCTGAAGTCGGCTGCTTAATGGACTGAGCCACCCAGACGCCCCTATTCTAGTTCATATTTGAGCTACCTATATCCATGCCTCCTCTTCCTTTTATATTGCAAGATGCATGAATGTTGGGTTAATGTTTTATTTTGTTTGAATCGATAGACATCAAAACATATCATATCTTAATTACAAACAGATATGCATTTCTAACAAACTGAAATGTTAGAGTAGAAGTCATTTTTACTCAAATATAATTAATTAAGAATTGTTTGGAGGACTAACATATCAGCTTCTCCTAGCATTGAGTATCAAGTGAGACTTGAGAGAATGCATTGCCTAAATCTTTGAAGGGGAAGGAAGACCCACATAATTGATCTGTTGAGTTCAAATATGTGCAAATGTTCAAAGCAACCAATTAGTGCTATCAAAATCTATTGACATTATTGACATTAAGACTATTTACATAAAAATCTATAAAAATATGTTGTCATTAATACAATCTTGCTTTTCAGGAAGAGTAAGGGAGACTAGAATTGACTGACTAGAAAATTTAGAAGTGGGATAGTCAGAAGAGGATGGACGTCCGTTAGATAGCACTTTCATTTCTTTTATCTCCTTAATTGTCTTAATCATAACTGTCTTCCACTAAAAACCACTTTATTTTTATTTGGAAAGGGGAAAAAAGGCTGACATATACCTTATATTCAAGGTAAATTATAAGAAAACTGGAGGGTAGGAACCTTTATGTTTATCTATTTTATATATTCCCACACTGCATTAGGATGATTAATCAGTATGCATAATGCTCACAAATGTATATTCAGAGCATTTGGTGTATCTCACAACTCCTAGTGAAAGATCCTACCTTTGAAAAAGAGGAAGGAGAATGGGGAGATCTGAGTTGTAGGAATGCCCAAAGGAGAAGATGTGAGAGGATTCAAGGAAGTGATAGACACTAGTAAAAGAGGAAAGAATGACTTACATCATTAAGTTGATTTGAAGGCAGCAAAGGTAGTGTGGTGGTGGGGAGTCTAGACATCTGACCATAACAAATACACACACGAGCAAAGAGGAGACAGCCTTGAAGCCAAAGAAAAGAAGTTTACATTAAAAAAAAAAAAAAAAGATACTGGGGATTTAGCCTGAAGGAAAGAATGACCTGATTATTACAGAGCAGGGAGAGTACCCTGTCAGACGCATTCTAAACTAAGTACAAACCAAATCTATGAAGAAAATTCGTCACTGAAGTCTATGTATAAGGGACATTGAGAAACATTATGAATGGTATCTTTAATAGCTCTAATTACAGGCAAATATAGGTAGAAAATTAACATATGTGATCGGTTAGATAAAGATCAAAAGGTAATTGTCAAAGTGTGAATCTCTTCAGATAAATCTATAGTAAGAATAAAGGTAGACACTAGAAAATCTATATTAATCCTTCAAATTCCCATGCATTTTTTTTATCCAGTTGTCCAGGTTCTACCCCTAATTCAATATAGGCCATCCTAGATACTGATTCATTCATTTAAAAGGAAGGCCTGGCCCTCAGGTTCACAAAGGTTTTTGAACTCTACATGCTGACTCCTCTGGTCTGGCTTCTCTTATCACTCATACTCCCTACCTCAGCAAGTTCATCCATTGCTACTACTGGAATTACCAATGAGAAGAAGATAATTCACAAATAAATACATTCAGGTGAGATATCTCTGATTTTCAAATGTATTTAGCCTTCTGCTCATCTGACATCTCCTAAATATTTCAAAAATACTTTAATCTCAATATGGTTAAAACTAAACTTGATATAATCCTTGTACATGTTTCTTATCTTTATAAATTATACAACTCAATTTATATAATCTGAAAACTAGGAATCACTCTGACACCAATGGTGCATGTTTTATTCCAAACTTTACCCATATCACTGTCTACATATCATTTCATCCCATCTATTTCTCTTTCTATCTTCTTCTACAACATTTGGCAGGGTTGCCACCTTTTTTTTTTTTCTGGGATTTTTATATTAGTCACTTAATTGATATATCCTTATAGCTCCACTTTTCTACCTATAAAATCTCTTTTCTAACAAGTGTTCTTGTCTAACAAGTGTAATTCTAACAAGTGTTATTTTCAAAATGCAAACCTGAGTCATATCCCTTTTTGGTTTAAAATCATTCAAATCTCATTTTTCTCAAACTTCATTTGCAATTTCTTAACTTGGCCTTCAAGATCTTATATGATCTGATCCCTACCTACTTTCTTCAGCTTTTTCTTATATGCTATATCACTCTCTGTTCCAATCACTCCATTCTTTTCTTTGTTCCTTTCAGACTTCATGGTCAAACTTCCCTTGCATTTCAGTAGCATGGCACTTATTCTGTCTCTACCATGAAATGTTTTTCCCTATCATCACTTATTACTTTCATTGCTCAATAGCCATTTCTTCAGGAAGAGGTCCCTAACCTCCCTGGTGGGGTCAAATAATCCTGCCACTCATAAAACCATGTTTATCAACTGTAGAGCATCCTCATTGTTAGTTTTATGTTGGTTTGTGTGGTTGAAAATGTTTGTCTCTTTTATTGGCAAAAGTGTCCTATGGATCAAAGGCTCCATTTACTTTCATTCATCATTGTATTTCCAGTATCTGGGACTGTACTTGGTGCATATTAAACATTCAATGAAGACCCATTAGATGGTAAATGTATCCGTTAGTAAATCAAGAGGTACATAATGGCCCATATAGATAAAAATGTCATATATTTTTGTGTGCAGCATAAATATGATGGAGAGTTGACCCAACAGGAATAATAGTATAGAAAGGTAATTAATTATTGAGTTTCTTTTCTGATAAACTTCAATGGAATGTATTATGCCAGTGAGGATCTTCCCGATAGCCAAGGCTGGTATGTAGTCAAGGTGCTTGGACTGTTGGACTGTTTTTAGAAGACTTAGAGTAAGAAGGCACTCAAAGAAAGAAATACAGCAGGCTAGAGCCAGTTGGCAGTAATGAGGGAAGGAGTGATTGCCAACAATTGCACTTTTCAGTGAGACAAGAATGCGATACAAACAATTAAAACCTCAGGGATCACACATTGAGTCAATGCACTTGCCAAGCAGCAATCAAATCTTCATCCAATGTACCAGAAAAACCACTGGCAGAAAACCAAAGCCAATTTGTATGTAGTTATGAAGTGTCTCGGTTGTTATCAACTTTAGGAGATGATACTTCATCTGTCTATTGTCCTAGAAAGGTTGTTCCACAGCAGCTCTGAACAAAAGACTCTGCCATAAGTCCTGAGATATACTAGCTGTACATAAACTAGGGATTCCAGAACACAGACACCATTGAACTCTCTTAAATCTCAGTTTCAGGTTAGGCATTGAACTATGTTCTGGGGTGTGTGTGAGTGTGTGCGTGTGCAAGTGTAAGGGACAGTAAAGTTTGTGTCTTCAAAGAGTTTATTTTAGTTTCGCAGACAATTGTCTCCACTTCCTTCTGCAACCTAAAGTTGACTAATAAATTTTCAAAGGGCTTACTATGCATCACGCATTGTCATAGGTATTTCATGTACATTACTAATTTAACCTTCATAACAAACCCATGATATTGATTTTTATTACTATCTCCTTTGAGAAAATTAGGATACTGAGGTATAGGGAAGTTACAAAACTTGTCTCAGATGGGCACTGAATACAGGCTATGTTATGGTAAAGCCCGTGTGTTAATCACTGCAGGGTTTAGCTTCCCACCTCTTCGCCAACTGCAAATGTAAACTGTACTATATGTTTAGTTGAACACTTGGGGGATATAATCTAGAAGCAGCAGTGTCTTGATGTATTAATTCATTTATATTATCAGAGAAAAAGAGACTAAACATTTGAGTCTTAAATATTTGTCTATGCCAATTTCCATAAACACAAGTAAAACAAATGTAAACACCTTAGCTATCAATACAATTTGGCCAATGGGGGAACCTTAGATGGAATTAGTCACATAATTCCCTTACTTAGTCTTTTGACTTGGCAAACATACATGCAGCTTGAGTCTGTCTCTGAAAAAGAAACTAAACTCTAGTGTAGTTCATAAGTTGTGACCAGGCATGCAAGGTTAATCCCTCTTGGACTACTGCAGTTTCGAAGAAAAAGGCAGCATGCTGGTCACCAACATATAATCATGATGGGACTAGGCTAGATGCAGACTATTATTATTAAACCTGTGATAATACACCAACAATATGGGAGCTAAAGAGGAACAGTACTGTAAAATTAGCCTAGATCGGGATGATCCTGAATATATGTTTTTCACCCAGAGAAGTTTGGAAAATGTGTAAGACCATCATGTCTTTGGGTAACAAGGCTATAGTACCAGAGGTCTGGATGAGATTACTGGCACTAGCCTCTGCATCCAGGGTTTCCAGTAAGGAGTTAGAAAAGACTAGAAAAAGCATGCTCACTGAATTATCATCATCATCATCATCATCATCATCATCATCATCATCACCTGCTTTATATAATTTATTATCCTTTGCTAAATATGTATCCCCTTGGCTTGTAAACTGTAACTAATATAATATCTATGGGCCCTGAGTGTCCATTCGTGTTTAATGGAGTCTGTTCACTTCTTTGGTCCTCCTCATTCATGAGGCTCACCACCTCACAAGCCTTAAGTGCCTTGCTTTATAAAGTTGGACAATGAATAATAGCTGCTGATAGTGAAACAACATAATTGTTACATAGCGGCTGTAGGTATGAATTTTAACAGAATATTTTTGTCTCTCCTCATCTCACCCACTTTAGCTGTCCCATCCCCTTAATGGCACATAGCCCATAATGCATTTTTCTTTAAGAAACAGAAGTAATACCCATGATTTATACTGATATCTGTATAATGAGGATTTAAGTCAGCATGTGTCCATGCCTGCAATGTTTGCAGTTTATACATTATTTTTCAGTTTCGGTGAAAAAAATTGTATAGACTGTTAAAGGAACATCAGACATCTGTAAGGAGATAGGTATTATGAGTGTTTCTGGAGAGTGGGTAGTGAAAGGGCTTCCCAGGTCTCTGAATCACACAGCAGAAAGGCCCACTTGCCTGCCAATGAGGGACTAGCTGGCACCGTGGAGGGGGGACAGGCAGACAGATAAAGTGGCTCTTGCTCAATGCACTTGTACCTAAGCCTCCAAATGGCACCCACAACATCCTTTCCATACAACAGGCTCCCTTGACATTACAGGAAATATCACCGATACCAGCCTGCCATATGGGCTTCTCCAGGCAGGGCATCTGCTGTGTGCTGTGGCGGCACATGGTGGAGACGAGAAAGGTTTAACATTTTTCATTAGTGTATGCCATAGACAGTTGAACTCCATTATAATGTCTGCAGGAAGAATCTGATCCATTCCATTATCACAGTGACAAAGAGAAAGGATGGCTTGCGATTTCAGAAAGGTCACAGTGAACTGGTTGTTCAGCTGTAAGCACTCAAGGTATGATGATAATAATGGGAAAAAGGGTTTAAAAGATGAAGCTTACAGTCAGACAAAAATTAACATTTAAAAGGAAACCCTTATCTATGAGATATTCCTATTCTTCTCTATTTCTGTCTCCTAGAAATTGCTAGTTGTTAGTGTATTTATATATAAATATGTTCTTTCTCCTTCAAAAATTCATATCTGCTTTCTGATTATTCCCATACTGAAATGATAGAAGAAGATTCCTGTTGCTATGGGAGTGACTGTGATGTCATAAATGGAAGATAATTGTTTCATTGTGTGATTAAACAAAAGAAGGAAATGGACTGGGAAGGGGAAAGCAGGTGGTTTATCTGCATTTCTGGCTATAGGTAGCTAATTACTATTAATTCCTTTAGCAATCTTGGGAATTATATTAATCATTAGGGAACTCCTGGGATACAAAGGTGGTTGGGATGTGACATGTAACTGCACTAGAATCCACATTTTACAGTGACATGTCTAAAATGGTAACTAAAAATTAAACGTACATTTTAGAACATGATCTGCAGGATTAATAGTAAGAATCTGACAACTGGCTGCCCTTTGCTGAAATCATCCCTAATTAATGAAAACCTCTTTGATATTTGTTTTTCTTCTACTCACCCATTCCCTTTTTTGATACTCAGTTTCTATTATTGTAAAAAAAAAAAGGGGGGGGGAACACCCTGATCTTATGAATTCATTATTCATAAGTAACTTTCCTTCATTACATGGATTGTAGGTACTAAGTGTTCTGAGCTACTGGGAACATTTTTGACCCTTTCTTCACTCCCCGACTCCCTATCCCTGCTTTTTTCTTTTTTTGTCATCTTTTTTTTATTTATTATTCAGGATATCCTATCCCAATTGAATCTAGTGTTGGGTATTCCAGATTCTACAGCTTTAAGATGACCCATTTACATCTCTGCACACTGCAGCCTCTACCCAATAAAAATCAACAAACACCTGTTACCACTGTTTGTTGCAATCAAATTAAGTTTTATACTGAACATTCTATCCTAAATCTAGCCCTCAGTTGCAACCCTAATGCTACCAGTTTATCTGATCATGACCCAGCTTATCCTAGTTCACCATGACCTATCTAGTGGCAAGAGTGGCCTATTGGATACTAGGACCTGACAGACATAAAACAACTCCATCTGACTCTTGTCCCATACTTAATAAATTCTTGATACTATAATCCTTGTCATCTGCTCTTAAAACCAGATGACCACCCAGATGATCTAACGCTAATTTTTCTAAACTAATTGCCCAATCCTAAAATATTCCATAATACCTATTGCTTTTGACCAGTACTTGATATTATGGATAATTTTTATCTTTTTAGTTTTTTTTCCTCCCTTGGATTTTGCTTACCAGTCTCCTCTTTTTACCTTTCTAACCGTCCCTTCATACATTCTTTTGGCATTCTTTTAGTCTACTCATACTCAAAACATAGGCAGGACTTTAATTCCTTCATTGGCCTGTTTCTCTTCTCACTCCAGACATTTTACCTAGAAAATGACATTTATAGGGTATACACCCATGGTTAATTCCCACTACTATGTATTTGTTCAAATCATGTAGCTAACTCAAAATCAAAGTCTCAAGATCAGATCTCATAACTAAACTGACCATATATTAGCTCACTACTCGACTGTCCCATAAGTAGTGCCTGTGCAGTTCAAGTCCAACACAAATTAATTGAGTAACAAATTGACCCTCCCCATGTACAAAACTTCCTTGCTTTAGGAATTTTGTTTTCTTTTTTTCAACCTTTTTTTTTTTTTAATTTTTTTTCAACGTTTATTTATTTTTGGGACAGAGAAAGACAGAGCATGAACGGGGGAGGGGCAGAGAGAGAGGGAGACACAGAATCAGAAACAGGCTCCAGGCTCTGAGCCATCAGCCCAGAGCCCGACGCGGGCTCACGGACCGCGAGATCGTGACCTGGCTGAAGTCGGACGCTTAACCGACTGCGCCACCCAGGCGCCCCTCAACCTTTTTTTTAATGTGAATTTATTTTTGAGAGACAGAGAGAGAAAGAGCATGAGCAGGGGAGGGCAGAGAGAGAGGGAGACATAGAATTCAAAGCGGGCTCCAGGGTCTGAGGTATCAGCACAGAGCCCAACATAGGACTCGAAATCACAGACCGCAAGATCGTGATCTGAGCCAAAGTTGGAGGCTTAGCCAACTGAGCCATCCAGGTGCCCCAGGAATTTTCTTTTAGTTCATGGCCAAATTGTATGAAGATTTCCAACTTCCAATTAATTTTAGAATCCATGGATTCTGCTTCAGAAATATTTCCCAAATCCCTCTCTCCTTTTCTTCATTCAAATAGCAATACCTAATTCAGATTCTCATCATCTCTCATGCTGTTTGGTCTCCTAACTTGAATTCTTTTCTCTAGCCTCTCCCCTTCTTAACCATCAATAGCTTTTCACACAAAGGTGAGTTTCTTCTTTCACAAACACAAATATAACCACTTTATTCATTCTTCACAAATCATGTGAAGGTTGACCAAGCTGGGCAATTAGCAATATGTGTTAAAAGCCTTAAAATTTGTTTTAGCAAATATACTTTTAGAGAAATCTCATTGAGAATAATTGGACACATTAGGGGTGCCTGGGTGGCTCAGCTGGTTAAGCACTGACTTCGGCTCAGGTCACGATCTTGTAGTCCATGAGTTCGAGCCCCATGTTGAGCTCTGTGCTGACAGCTTGGAGCTTTAAGCCTGTTTTGGATCCTGTGTCTCCCTCTCTCTGCCCCTCCCCCACTCATTCTCTCTCTCTCTCTCTCTCTCTCTCTCTCTCTCTCTCTCTCTCAAAAATAAAATAAACATAAACAATTTTTAAAAAGAGAATAATTGGACATGTTAACAATTATGTACATAGAAAAATGTCCACCAAAATGTTATTAAAGTATTGAAAATTAATGCTAAAGATTATATGCAAGTTCTATATAATCAGATACCATACAAATAACTAAGATTTTTAAAAAATAAATCTATGGTTTTTTTCCCCCAACAAATAACATTCAAAATACATATTTAATGTAAAAGTCTAATTATGGAAAATTCAGGTATGGTCAAGATGGGGTCAACAGGGATATAATTTGCCCTCTTACCTGAAATAACTACAAATTCAGACAAAGAATATGATAAAGGACAGTGATCCATCAGGAACAGGGAATAAATGAAGTAAGCCCTATTAATTGTCCCAGCTCACTGCCAGAAACAACTTTCCAAGCTTTGGAATAGAAAAAGGGAACCATGTTAAAGCCCTGAAGTCTTCTTAAGTGGATGGTACTGGGGATGTGGGGAGGCCAAGACAGGTAGATATGATAGGACAGTATACTCGGGAGAAGGCAGATGTACAAAGAAAGCTCTGAAGTTCTGCAGAGGGTTTTTATCACATTTTCAGCTAAGAACCAAACACCTCATACATATGAGGAAACTAACAGAGACTGAGGAAAGAGATACTCAAAAAGATTTTAGCAAACAATACTTGAAACTTTCATAGGACTGGGAACAATTCCTATCAAAACTAGCCAGAGTAGGAAATCACATAATTCATGGGACAATGGTGGCACAATGAGAAAGGATTTGGCCCAATAAAGGAAAAAAATAATGTGTAGAATAAATGTTGTTCTTGTTCCACCATCAAAGCTTAAAAGTGAGGCCAAAATATTTCAGTTAAATTGCTTAAAACCAGTGATAAAGAAAAAAATCTTAAAGGCAATCAGAAGAAAATAACACATTATATATAAAAGAATAAAGAAAATAAAGAGAGAAAACTTCTGTTTAGTAGCGATTCAAGCCAAAAAATAGCAGAGCAACATTTCAACAGTACCAAATGAAAAAACTGTCAGCCTAGAATTCCATACCCCATACAAATATCTTTCAAAAATGGTAGTGAAGTAGAGTCTATATTAGAAATGCAAAAATTGAGAGAATTCATCACCAGCAAACCTTCACTACTCAAAATAGTAAAGAAATTCCTTTAGGTAGGGACAAGAGTACTAGAAAGAAATCTGGATATGCCAAAAATAATGACAAGCACTAAAAATGGTAACTGTGGAAATAAATATAATACATAACTATCTAGAATAAATAACAAAATGCATTGTGTAATCTATAACATATGTAGAAATAAAATATATAACAACGACAACAATCTAAAGTTTGGAAAAGGAAAAGAAACCACAAAAATATACCCCCTCCCTCCAAAAATTAGAGCTAATGAGCTAACAAAGAACATAAAATGGAATCCATAAAATGGAATCCCATGGGAGGTAGAAAAAAAGGAAGAAAAGAGAAGCAAAGAAAAAATACACCACAACAAAAGAAGGTAGCAAAAAGAATGTTTTAAGTGAAACCATATCAGTAACAACATTAACTATAAATAGGCTAAACATCTAAATTAAATGGCCAAGATTGTAATATTGAATTAAAAAGGTGTACTGAACTCCATGCTACCTAGAAGAAAGACACTTTAAATAAAAGAACCCAAATAATCAAAAATAGAAGGAAAAAAATAGATATATAATGATAAGAGTAACTATAAAGAATCTAGAGAGGCATATTGGCATTTATATTTCATAAATATTTTCTAATAACTTAAAAATATGTTTCTTTTATTAAAATGTTTGCTTCATTTTCTTTTGATGTTATACTGTGCTTGCCCAGAAGTCAGAGTACCACAGAGAAAAATGCTTCTACCAGAGCACAAAATAAGGATTTGTTGAACTGAAAATTAAGACTGCGACCTGGTCACTTTGGCTTCTTCATGCCTTTGAATCAGCAGGCAAAGAAGGCAGGAGTAATTGATCCCATTATTAGGGGGGAGACTGGATTGCCCTTACAATGCAACAGGTAAAGAAGACTATGTCTAGCATACAGAAGATGCTTCAGGGCCTTTTTTAGTATTACCACATCTGTGATTAAAGGCACTGGAAACTTGCATTAACTAAATTAAGACAGGCATTCTAAAGGCCCAGACTCTTCAAGAATGAAGGTTTTGCTAACTTCACCAGGCAAACAAGCAGCTATAACCACGTGACCTTTTGCAGAAATGAAAACTCTAATGGTTATGTGTATTTTTTCCTTATTTTGTTATATATATATATATATATATATATATATATATATAATATGTATAATATATATATACTATATATGTATGTATATATACATACATATATAGTATATATATATATATTAAGCAACAGTTTCTCTCTTATCATCTTATCTAATGTAAGGTGTGTTAATAATAGATTTTGTTATTTTCTTTACTTAGAGTTTAAGTATGGTTTAAGAATATGTATATGAGAACCAAACTGACAAGAAGTGGACTACAATAGTCAGTTTTATGTATATCAGTGTAGCTATTGTCCTCTGTTAATTCAATCAGACACTAAACCAGGAGTTGCTGTAAAGGTGTGCTGTATGATTAGTATCTATAATCAATTGACTTTAAAGGAAGTTATCCTGTATAATCTGGGTGGGCCTTATGAGGATAATGAACCTTCCCTGAAGAAGAAGAATTCTACCTGTGAAATGCAGCTTCTGCTCATGCCCTAGAGTTCAAGCTTGTCCTTCCTGATGGCCTACCATACAGATTTTGGACATACGAAGCCAGCCCTCACAACTACATAATGCAATTCTTTGCAATATATCTTTTTATACATCCTACTGGTTCTATTTCTCTGGTTGAACCCCTAACTGATACAGATATGTACTAAAATTTTAGTAGTTTTCTCTGAATAACAAGAATTTCTGAATTTGTTTCTTTTTTCTCCATTCTGAATAAAAATGGCAAAGTAATTGTTTAGTTTTAAAATAAAGACATTATTATTATCCTCAATTAAGGTTTTGTTTTGTTTTGTTTTAATTCTCTACTTCAATATCCCCTCTACCTTTTTTTTACACATTTGAATTGTGTCTTTGCTATTGTGGCTCTTTTCCTTGTGCATTTAATTGTTTTTTCTTTTTGCCTATTTTTTCTCTTACTATTTTGTTTTCTCTTAGACAAAGGTGCATTTAATACAAGTAGAGATGAACCCAATAATATTTTATTGAATTGAAAATTTACTAACAAGATTACAACACATGTCCCCATTTTAACACCTGAGCTCCTGCCTGGAGATGGCCATAGTTCATCATGCATATCTTGCAGTCAGAGACATCAGCCCATTTCCTGAGCATTATTTCTGTTTATGAGGTCTTATTATATAGTCTACATGAGGTCCTACTGGTCTATTTCATGCATGACACTTAAAGAGAAAATTGTGCCCCACAGCAGAAAATTTGCTGGAGAAAAGCCTTGAGAAAGAAAGCGAGAGGGAGATAGGGCAAATAGAGTTCAGTTTTTTTCATCAACCTGCTACACCCTTGTTAGTCATGACCCAAATAAAAGCAGATGTTCCATCTCTCTTCTGGAGTTGCTGTGTGTCAGCTCTTTGATATCAAGATACTAGTTATTTACCCCAACAGACAGAAGCATTAAGGACAACAATTAGAGCAGGTGTTGTGAATAATCAGTCTAATTATTACGGTGTGAAATGGGGGAGCTTGACATCCTGGCAACGCCTTGATGCTTAGAGATTTTGGTTGCATATCTCTAAGTGAACCACTTGCCTATTCAAAATCAACTCTCTCTTTTTTCTTTTTTTTTTCACTTTTTGTTGCTTGTAGTAGTTTGTAAACCTATTTTGAAACACAACATTCACATCCACGCACAGGTGTGTGCACACATATCATATATGTCACATGGCATTTTCCAATATAAAACACTGAATGTCCATTCTTTCTTGGGATTTGGTCAATGAATCTTTTTAGCTAGTTAAAAAGATCTTCCTTTCAGCCTAAATATATTCAGAGAAAATTAAGAATGAGGATTAGCCTTGATGCAGGTTAATTAACATTAGAATCATCTGGAGATTTGAAAAACTAGCTTTGCCTGGGCCCCACATCTGAATATGAGACCTAGGCATGAGCATAGGCCACTCAGATTATGGACTGTATTTTCTTTCCTGTTGGTCCTGGTGCTAATTTTGGGTAGCTCTCAGTCTTTTCTCTCTAAGGTAAGGCCCCCACTTATGTTTGAATATGGGAAATAACTAGTTTTCACAAAGTTTAACTGGATGTTCCAGAGATTTAAAAGAACAATAACAACAAAACAGATATATAGGGCATGAGAAAGAAAATACAACATGGGGCTTTTCCAGTATTTTTAATGGGAAATATACCTGGTAAGAAAGGCTTGATGTTATGGGTCTTTGGCAGGCACCAAAAGATAAGTACATTACTTTCAATAAAAAATATAATTATAAAGAAAACAGCAGTATTAATGTAGGTCAAGGAGATATAGATAAGCACGAATGGTCATGAACTGGAGGGGAAGGATAGCTGAAGCACATGGATGTAGGTAATGCAAAAAGAAAAAGATGTGCTATTGTGAGAGTGTGCCATTGGCTGTCCAGGTAGATAGAGTAGATGAATGTTGCATTTTTCATAACAATTTCAAATTGGTGATACAAAGTATGACTACAGAACATTATTTCCTGGTTTTCTCTTTCGGTTAATAATTGAAGTCAGACAATTGTTGATATTTTCTGTCATGATTTTATATTCCAGAATGTAGATGAGTTATAGAAAATTCCCATTGGACCATGCTAGATCCTAAATTTTATACCTACACTATTTCCAATGCCAAGACTGATACTGACATGAGACAGGATGTATTCAAGCCCTTTTAGAACCCCTAAAGTCCATCCTGATGGTAGGATTCTGTTTTCTGTTGACAAATATCCTTTAATCCTGAGGGTCTATCTGCTTGTATTTATGTATTTCCCCAATTATGTGTTTCTTTCCACTTTGGGGTAACATCTCTCTTCTCAATATACAACTTTTGTTGTACCTGCCTTTTCAGCCCAGTAGTTACTGAATCTAGATGGTGAAATGTGCTGTTATGATCTTCTGTTTGTATCTTAAAACACCACCAGTCTTTTTTTTCCCCATCCATGCCTACCATAGTACCCAGGGGTACAACCTATTTTCCAGCCTTGGCCCCTTCTTCTTTGCTGACCCAGCTAAGTCAGAAACCAGATAAATTCCTGATTTAATGCTGAGAAGAAAAGAAGAATCAGCTTTTGAAAGGGATCTGCTTTCATCCTTTGCATAGGTTAGGAGGAGACCAACCAGGATGGTGAAATAGTTTAACCTCAAATCAAATAGTAATAATACAAAAAAATCATGGATAGGATTTAATCTAAAATAAGGAAATTCCATATGTCCTCCAAAAAAAAAGATTTTGGCTTCAAGAATGAAAATAAAAGAAGCATATTTGTCTCAATCCAAATACAGACACCAGAAAGACAAACTGGGACTATACAATGAAGTAGCTTGCAGGATAATACACTGAAAAATGTAATCATGCATAAATCATGTGCAAAGTAGAAACCACAAATTGTGTATTTGGCAAGACTTCGATTCCTTTGCATAATTCTTTCATTTTCATCTTGCTACTTCCATTCTCTTCTCATAGAAATAGCTACATAAAACAAAGACATAAACTGTGTGCAATTAAAATGGGAAAATAGCTGAAAGGAATGTATTGATAATTATGTTAAAATCTATACCGTAAGGATTCTTGCATTGTTAGGCATCTAATTTGTCATCTGTTGACATCAGCATCTCAGTTCTCCATAACATCTGAAGCTTTGTTTTAGGCAACTTCTTGCAGAGTGAGCAAACTTTACATACCATTGAGTCAACAAAAGTATAACTATATCCTACAGAAAGAGACTTAAGTAAACCTCCAGCAGTCATATAGATTTCTCGGTGGACAGGACCATCACTGAATGACAGAGCTGGGGACATAGTTTCTCTAGACTGAAGCAGGTGCTAAAATGGTACTCTCACATGCAGGTTGGCAATGGTTGACTAGAAGGAGAGACACTTAGAGCAGTTCTTGTGTATGGAGTTCTGTTTTGTCTTCATAACCATGGGTGAAATGAGTTTGTTTGGGGAGGGAGAGTGAAGTGTCTTTATATACAAGGAAGGCTCTGGTCACCCACAACAGGCTTAGGGACACTCGTTATAACCCCCAGGATCTTTTCTCTTAATTATCATCACCTCATCCATGAAGTTCAGACATGCATGATTTCTCCTTTCTTTCACAATCTATTAAAAAATATTAAAGCTCTAAATCTCATTTCCACTGAGGTTTAAACGTTGCATTGTAACATAAGATAAAACTTTGCTCTGATGTTAAAAATATTAAAGTGAGAAGCAATATGGCATAATACTAATGAGAAGAACTATACAGTTCTTCCTGAATGCAAATCAGTGTTCATCCAGGTTAAGCAAACTTTTTGTACCTCAATTTCCCTACTTATATAATTTAATAACAATAGCACCAACCTATATACTATTATCAAGTATTAAATTAGATAACACATAAAATCACTTAGTAAAGTATCTGACTAGTTACCATTTTTATATTTTCATTGAAAAGAATAAAGAAAAGTAGAAGAAATAAGAAAGAAAAGGAAGAAACAATAGGAAAGGAGTGGTAAATCTAGTATGTCAAGGCACATACTAATGTAGGAAACTTTTTTATAGTTCTTAACATAGGCCAGACTCTGTGTTCAATGCTTCTAAACCTCATTCTTGTTCTTTGAAATGCATAATTTTATCTCCATTGAAAAGATGAGAAACTGGAGACTACTTCATGAAGTATTACACTTTTAGTAAATGACAAAATTTGAACAGGACAATAGAAGCTGAATTCTTAATAATTATATTTTATTTTAAAAATAGATTTTAACTTCTCAAATATTAATAAAGCAAATCAAAATGACAGTCATTTCTTTGTATTGCTTCTGGCTTCCCTCGCCTATCTTTAGTGGGACAGTAGGATAACATTTGGATAAGCAATCAGGATACTTGTGTTTTTTATCACTAATGCACTGAGGGATCTGTACCATGTGAAAGTGCATTGAAACCATACAGGTGAAAGACACATCAAAACAGATTTCACAGGGACTGCTGGAGAATCTGCTATCCTGATGGCACCCAATCATAGCTACACTGCATAAGTCTGCTGTCTGAACCTGACATTACAAAGACTTGAGAAAATGCAACTAAGACTTATGTTATTTTTCAAAGTACATACTCTTTCTTCATCTGAATTAACTGGTTTCTGATCAGTTCTATTCCTCACAGTGTTTACCAGTCGGGTGGAACTTTCTTTTGTCTTTGCACCCAACTATACTGCCACATTTTCACCAGGATTTGCATTACTCAGGAAAGCATGGGCACCAAAGGAGATGACAAATCTAGTCCAGGGAGCATTGTGTATAATTATTGTTAAAGTTCATTACAGTGGCAATGGAGAGAAATAGAGCATTCATAATTTGGTTAAGGAGGAACTCAAACACCAAAGCCGACTACTACAGTGCAGAGCAGTGTCAAAGTGACATGGTTCACTCTGCTCCGGAGTGACCTGTGCACCAATAAACAAGCCCTTATTTAGGCACCGCATGGAGTGTCACCAGCGCAGAAAGCTGCAATTAGATCAAGGCTTAGCCCCACAGGGAGGAATTAGGGTGGTGAAATTAGAAACAGACACAGTTTTCTAGAACACATCACCTGTCCTTTGTTTTTCTACCCATGCTATTTCCCACCCCACTCAATCCAATGCCTCACATTGACTTTACAACCCAAAGTCCTCTGCCTTTCAGTTTTACATCCTTGCAGTAACACACACATCTTTCCTATGTTGTTTAATCTGCATTGTGTGTGATATACTGTCATGAAAAGCTGCATGGTCCCTTCAATCAATGCAGAGGTGGACTTCCTCCTTCGCATTTGTTCCTATTTAATTAAGCACTAGTATATATACATCTGCATGGCATTAGAATTTACTAATTGTATTTAACAAACAGAAAAAATGAACTTCTGAATAGTGAAGTGACTTGCCTCAAATAACAACCCAATAAACTCAGGATTCAAACCAACATCTAACTAAATCTAAAATGCAAGCATTTTTCCTAACTCTATGTTTCCTGGTATAAATGTGCTCTATAGAAAAGAAACAATGGTATTCTCTTTCTCCAAACATTTTATGAAAAGTAAAAAGTTTATTCTATTCTGTGGGGTGGGTGTAGTTTCTGGAATTCAGCATTAGCATAAGCAAAAAAGGGAGAAGAGGAGGGGGAGAAAGAAGAAGAAACCAATATGGACAAAAGACAGAAGAACCTATGTCATACCTGTTCAATAATTTGACTTCTGTGTGTCATGCTACCTTTTTGTTTTCCTGTCATTTCCAAAGTGATGTCCTCACCACTGATTCTCAATATTCACCTCCAATGACATAGCTCAGTGGATTTCTATTCTACCCCTCATAAAAGCATGGGTTAAAATGGCAAAAAATTCCTACAAATAATCTGCCCTTTCTTATTCCTGCTCCTTCCCTTTCTGCTGTCATACTTCACTCCTTTTTCCCCTGAATTTCCTGAACTGTTGTTTCAAGTCCTTTCCTATGACTTAAAAATGTAGGCATCTATTTAAAAACTATAACTGTTTAACCAATTCTTCCTTTAAATCAGGAACAGCTCTGGGACAAAGATAGTTCCGTCAAAAGACATTTTCTGCTTCTCCTCTTCCCTTTCATCTAGAAGGCTTGTGAGTGTTGGTGCATGATTGAGCCCTGAGAAGGCATCATCACTGGTGTAAGGCAGCAAACGATTTGAGTACAGAGTGTAGCAGTTAAGTGCCTCCTTTTATTGCACCAACATTCCAAACAAACAATGAAATTATCTTATGATACACCAAAATTGAACTTCTAAAGGAAGTAACTTTTAGAGGAAACAAAGAACTTTGAAGTTTTGTAGCATTTTTATTGGAAAAAAAATCCATTTTTA
Organism: Felis catus; assembly: GCF_018350175.1. Classification (NCBI taxonomy): domain Eukaryota; kingdom Metazoa; phylum Chordata; class Mammalia; order Carnivora; family Felidae; genus Felis; species Felis catus. The sequence continues at coordinate 60,090,858 of NC_058379.1, read as the reverse complement.
ATATTGATATAATTCGTCTACAATCAAATGGTAGATTTTAAAAGGATGTTTATGCTAAGAGTTTTATTGTGCTAGCAAAATAGTTTCTCTTTTATGGCTTATCACAGTAGAACGAGGCAAATCCTGCCTAGCAAAATGCCTCCACATGCCAAATGACAGAGTCTAAGGAGCTTTCAGGAAACCAAGAAATCTGATCACTGCTGAGGGCATTTTAATATATTAAATTCAAAAATTATTTCAGCTTTGCATTCTTACTAATGATTTCCTACAAGAATGAGAGTTCAAAGAGTATTTTGATGGTCATTTTTTTTCTCAGCCTGTATTAGCACTCAAAGAATCTTTGCTAATAAGCAGTATCTCAATAAATATTTATAAACACTTCTCCCATACAAAGATTTTAGCAGGATGTTAGAAGAATACATAAGCATATTTGCCTTCTAGAATCATGTAGATCAAAAAGGTATAAATAATAGTTTTTAAACTAAAGCAAAAAGCAGAGGGTTCAGAAATTGGTCCAGGGAAGGCATGCTTAAGTGTATGCCCAGGATGGATACACATTACCTATCTCCCAAACTGGAAACTTACAGCAAGGAAACCCGGTGAGCTTCGGACAATGAATATTTTCAATGGTCTCATTTGGTCTGTTTAATAGAGAATAATAATTTGAGGGACATGTTTTAAAAACCATTCTGTTTCCTTCACTTCTCACATTCTTAGAGATAGAATCATTTGCCTAAGCTCATGAGCAGGATTGGAGGCCAGGTCTTCTGACCCTGCAGCTCTTCAGGATTTCCTTTTGTCCACTTTGTCAGCAGTACTAAAAGAAGGAGGGACTTAGGCTGAGCCCCAGAAAGGAGAATATTAAAAGCCTAAGCTTCAGAGTAGGTCAAGTCACTTTGGGTTTTAGCTCCAAAGTAGAACTGCTATGAGTACTTGGAGATGAAATGCGGAGTACAATCATCCTACCGAGCACTAGAGAGAACAATGGGAAGCATCTAGTGTAATTCTTGACGTAGGATTACATTAGTTTTTCTTTTTTTTTTTTTTTTATTATATGAGCTAAAACTTACTTACCTGTTTTAATGGCTTTGATTGTCTAGGTAAACAGAAGAATTACTTGGGTTTGAAAAGTGTCTGTTTTCTTAAGACTTAAGAAAACAGTAAAAAGAAAGTGTTTGGAGGATACTGAGGTTATAGTGCAGTTATTATTTATTTATACCCATATATTTGGTGAATGTCTCTTCATAGGTAAGCATTGGGGATAGGAGCATAGGAGCAAATGGGATAACAAGGTCCTTACATGTACTCTGCTCAAAAGTGTACTAAAATTAATAATGTGGATATGAAAGGAGAAACATCTGGAGTCCGTAAGCACATAAAAGGGGTAACTATTCCAGAAATGAAACAGAGCAATAGATTCAGAAAAATTTTTCTGGGAAAAGGGTCTGTATTTTAAAACTTGAAGTGGGCAAAGCAATGGAGCTGGGAAAGTAAAATGTGTTTTAGGCACAGGGAGCCATAGGCATAGATGACTGGAGAACAAAAGGTTCTCCAATGGTTTATTGGAGAAATATAAAACCCTTTGATGATACATCACCAGATAGGGTGAAGTAAGTAGTGCCAAATAGTGAGATTGGAGACATATGAAAGTACAACATCTTGTAGGATCCATAGGCTGGGTCCTACAAGAGCATCTATGGAGTTCTGTTTTTATTTTTAGACTGGGAAACCATTGACAGGTTTTAGAAAGATTTTAGAAAGACTTTGCGAAGAGTTCTCTGGTTGCGGTGAAAAGAATAGTCTGCAGATGGGCAGTGCAAGAAGGTAAAGCAATCAGTTAAAGGCCTTGAAGGACTCTAGTCATTGGTGATGGTACTGGAGATGAACTGACACTAAACTGGATGGTGGTCATAGGGATGACACAAAGTAGAAAAGATTGAGATTGTTTTAGCAGGTACGATGGATAGGACTTGGTAACTAATTACAGGCGGGTTGCATGGAGTTAAGAAGTAGAAGACTACTTTCTTAACAAGAAATTTCTTTTTTTTAATTTTTTTTTAAGGTTTATTCATTTTTTAGAGACAGAGAGAGACAGAGCATGAGTGGGGAGGGGCAGAGAGGGGGGCAGACACAGAATCTGAAGCAGGCTCCAGGCTCTGAGCTGTCAGCACAGAGCCGGACGTGGGGCTTGAACTCAAGAACTGTGAGATCATGACCTGAGCTGAAGTTGGACGCTCAACCGACTGAGCCACCCAGGCGCCCCAACAAGAAATTTCTTAAGAAGAAATTAAAAAAAAATTTTTTTACATTTATTTATTTTTGAGAAACAGAGTGAGACAAAGCGTGAGTGGGGGAGGGGCAGAGAGAGAAGGAGACACAGAATCTGAAGCAGGCTCCAGGCTCTCAGCAAGCGGTCGGCACAGAGCCTGATGCGGGGCTTGAACCCACGAATCGTGAGATCATGACCTGAGCCGAAGTCGGAGGCTCAACCGACTGAGCCACCCAGGCGCCCTCTTAAGAAGAAATTCTTAAGAATAATTGCTTAACCGGCAATTTCTGGTTTAATTTGGGTGGATGAAATTAAGTAATTGAGGAAATAGGAGTAATAGCTGCTGGTCCAAGGAACAGAAGTGGGAGAAGGTCAGGAAGGATGATGGTTTCAATATAACACCCAGTTGGCAATTATCATGTCAACTCACCTAAGCTCTTATTCATATGCCATTGGCAGAAGTCATGACCCAAATGTGAGTGCATTGTTTCTGGCACTTTCCAAAAGAGGTGGTGTTTATTGAACCATGTGTCACAGAGTAGTAGCAAGAGGAAAAGCTTTTATGAAAATTTAAAGTAGTAATTGAGTTTAAAATAGTGAGTAAAATCAGTGGTGCCTGGGTGGCTCAGCCAGTTGGGCATCCAACTTTGGCTCAGGTCATGATCTCAGGGTTTGTGAGTTCATGCCACATGTCAGGCTCTGTGCTGACAGCTCAGAGCCTGGATGGAGCCTGCTTCAGATTCTGTGTCTCCCTCTCTCTCTCTGCCCCTCCCCCACTAATGCTCTGTCTCTCTCTGTCTCTCTCTCTCTCTCAAAAATGAATAAAAGTTAAACAAAAGTTAAATAGTGAGTAAAATCATAATTTAAAACTTATGAGTAGTGGTATGTTCCTTACTCTCTCCTTAATCAAAACAAAAGGAAAAGCAAATAAAAACAGTAGAAAACTCCAGTTTTCTATCTGTATCAACGGTCTTTGGAAGGGAGCATAAGCAGGTAGATTTGTTCTGCCTTCTTGCATATTTCTTTTCCTGTTTGTCTTTAAAATCATTGGAATTATTTTGAATTTTGACCTTTCTGAAATGCTAGCCATGCCTCCCAAAACTTAGAAAATTTCATAAAGATTAATTCTTCCATCATCCATCAAGTTATCTTATTGTAACACTGTCATATCTATTCTGGAAGAGATATCAAAGGATGCCATTCTTGAATGTTACCAATAGGAAAAGAGAATAAATGGAACCATGGGGCTTAGGATCACCTCAAATGTTCAAATGAGGAAACCAATTCCTCCAGACTCTTTGCTAATTTATAATCTCTTTCCTTCTCATATTTCAGCTTTCACTAGGGAGTCTTCTGAAGTAGCCAGTAAGTGGGCACATGGGTGTGTATTCATTGCAGGTTCCTACAGCCCTCTCTGTTGGACAGTAAGTGGAGCATAGACATGAAAAATGAGGAGAGCCTCTGTAGGCACTGCACAAATCATGGGCCAACATTCTGCCCTTGAGAATCTCTGTTCTAGGCCCTTCTATGCCAAAACCAAAGTGTGATTTCAATAGAGAAAGTCCAGAAGCCAACACTTGATTATCTCTGTGCCCTTGCACTTAAAGATGTACAATTTAGTTCAGTGATACACAGTCCTGTTTACTGTCCCCTTGAGCTGAATCAAGCCAAATGTTTGTGTCTTGAGGCCCATGAAGGAGTCTCTATTTATTATTATCAGCCTTTACTACTTATGTCCATCAGGTTGCTACTGATTAGCTTTTGTATTCAACTTTTTACTTCCCATTCAAAACCATGTGGCTTGACTTTACTTTTTAATGTATTGCCTGGAAGAGGAATTGGCCATCTTTACCATCTGCCACTCAAGGAGGAGGAAAGGACAATACACTTGAACAAATGGATTAAATATGATTGCAGGAATATAGCATGCATCAACCAGAATTAGGACCCCTTCACTGATGGCTGGAGTTATTGGTCTCACACCTGATATCCAAGATGCTGCCATCACAGGGAAATTGGAAAATGGTCTTGATGAGGAAAGAATCAGTTCCAGTCAGGATTATCTTCTGAGAAACTAAGGACTGTCTTCCAAACTATTTGCTCCTTTCTCCTGGGAAGTCTGCCACCCTCTAACAAAAGATGAGAGAAGTCAATATTCTGTTGGGCTCCTAGCAGCAGGGCAAGTTGCAGTCTTGCCTTGATAGCATCACAGAGAGGTGGGAGTAGATACACTGGTGCAGTGGCACATCTGTATCTGTAAGAGAAGTGGCTGAGATGATGTGTATCATCTAAGTAATTACAACATCACTGTTCTTTATCTTCTGCCCAGACCCTACCCTGCACCCATGCCATTGCCTCTTTGGTGAGAAGCAGGTCAGTTTTGATGGTTAGTGAGCTTCACCTACTGGAGCAAAGGATGGAAAAGTCAAGTCTCCTGGCATTCAAAAGGGCTAGAATAAGGTCTGAATGTACACTTTTGTATGAGTGTGGTGCGTGAAATGTTTGATCCAAAGCTTATAAATAATCATAGAATCTAGAAAAGTGGACCACTTCTTCCATAGCCTGGACTGATCTACATCCTGACCAAGAGACTGAATTGTACTCAAACTGTCTCACAGCTCAGATGTATCATGCATGCACAAACATAGGCAGAGCTCACAGGGGCATTTCTCACCTGGTGACTATACCCAAATGAGGGTGACACACACAAGAAGATAAAAAACAAACGACAATGATCACACTAATATGGGGGGGTGGATGGGTAACTGAAGCCAGATACACAAAAACCACATCAAAATTTGCCTAACTCAACAACTCTGTTTCTATATTTGTGTGATTAATTTACTCCATGTGCATTGTATGGTTAGCTTTATCCACAGTAGCTAGATTCATGTTTAAAATAATGGCAGTATTTAAGGACAAAAAATACACACTGATTATCGCATTCCTTCATAAAGGTTGCTTACTGAGTGGAGCGGCACGTAGACCTGTAGACCCATTTTATGTGGCAATCCTTAATTATTCTACTCCCTCACAAGATACCGCTAGTATTTAAAGTGTATTATTTTAGAATAAAGGTTTCACTTTGCCTAAGCATTAAGACTTAAAAAAAACATTTAACTTTGACATTTCATTTATAGGCATTTTAATTATCTGGATGGTTTCCTTTAAATGCTAGATGTAGGCAGAGAAAATTTGTACTTATATAGAAGAAAGTGCTTCCAGGACTCCCTAATTTTCATGTGTTATGAATTTTAATGCCTTATGCGGGTCAGGTTTTCATAGCCATGAAGAGGGAATACATTGACCTTAAACTATTGTACAGTTGTAACAGTATTTTTAGTCTCTGTTTGTTATGGGAAGACAGGAAATATATTTTGTTTATGTTTTCTTTTTCAAAAGTTCTTGCAGCAGAAGTAAGAGAGCCCCAGGCATCTAAGAAAGGTCTTGCATTTTTGCTACTTTCTCTTTTTAATTTAAAAAAAAATTAGATGATGAGGTAGCAACAAAACAGACTGTATCTGCATGGCTTAAAATCAGCAGGGGTTGCCCAGCAGGCAAAGGCGGCTTGGCTGGCAGCAGCACCCCCCCCCCCCCCGCCCCCACAGACAGAACCAGTCATCGACTATGGTGCAAGGCAAATAATACTGCCTATCAGAGCCCTCCACTCTTCTGTCTCCCACCCCTGACAAGACACGTTCACTTAGGTGTCCAGAGTCCCAATTGTTCTTTGGGGCGCAGGTATTTTACTGGGCTGCCCTACCCAGCTTTTTCTCTCAGTATACCAATCCTAGTTCTGTATTTCTTGTATATTCTACCTTATCAAGCCTAACCATCCTCTCTACTATCTCTTTCCAGAGTCTTGACCTGCTAATGTACCTAACATATTTGGAATAAGCTAGTATTAGTAGATGCTATCTCAACTACTTTGTGAATTATTGCATATATAGACAAGTGAATGTGTAGACAGATGAAGACACCAGAGCATTGTTTAATTTGTCATTATTTCCAGATAATAGATATCTTTCCAGACAACAGATGCCTTTTTGCCTATCTGGAGGTACAATAACTTGGCTATAATAAATAAATCACCAGTGGTATATTTTACAACTGGTAGAAAGTAGATGTAGGGAATCATCTATGCAGGTAATCAAAAGTTCTTAAAATAAAGAGCTGGCCTGGTTATAGCCCTGTTGACAATGTGGCAATTTGGTTACTAAGGCAATGGAAGTCAAATCTATGATTTTGTATAATGGGGCAATCCTTTTTTTTTTTTTTTTTGTATCGATAATCAAAATACTTTCTTCTCTTAACCCCTAGAGTGCCTATATCCTATATCATACAGTTTAGGTCCTGATTAACAACTGAGATAGATTTATTGTGCTCTAATAGTTTGTACCTGTAAATATTCCACATGTTCTCTTAAATAGCATCTCTTGAATTCCTCATAGGTGTCCAGCACAGGACTGAGCATGTGACAAGCCATTAAGAAATGCTCATTATAAATACTCTTGGACTTCCCTTGTGTTTTTAAAGTCTCTGTGTGTTGTGTAGACCATTGCCAAGGAGCCTAACATGGCCCCGTAATTGCACATTTGCGTCATCCCAGGGAATCCATTTAAGTGAACTCTTCTGCATCTTAAAACTGTGCCATTTCCTTTCATGATGAAGTTAAACCATAACTCATAAACTGCAATAAAATAGAATATTTTCAAGGTCAGAAAAACCTGGGAATGCTTCGTCCCCCACCTCCTGAACTCCCTCCCTGGACCTGGAATGGCCATCTGTTGCTCTGGCAGATTTACAGTTCATTCACACTGTGAGTGATAGGAGGAGGAAGTGAGCAGAGCTAATCAGAGCTAAGTAGTTAACGAGCAGAGGGCTAACGAGCTGGTGAGTTAACGAGCTAAGCCGAGAGCTAATGAGCTGCTGTTTCCCACTACATGCAAGCAAATAGATCTTTCAGGTGATTGTTTACCTTTAGCATTCTTAGCAGATGTCCGTAATGACATAGCTAAGATTTTGACGGTTCCCCAAACATCTCAATTTAATGCAAATTCAGCCATACCATCAGTCTTAGGTATATATGCTTTCCTTGCCACCACTGTGACCTTGAAATGAAGTCACCTTATTTTTTTTGACTCAGGCCAGTGGCTTTTCCATCAGGTTATTTTGCATGAATATTACAGCCACATAAAATTAATAAAGATTATTTCCTAGCCACCTATTCTGTACTAATTAATGGATATAATGCTAATGATGTAGGAGAATAACAAAATTTAAAAATGAGTGTCTATCCCTTAAGAGTAGGGCATCTAATTGGGAGAAAACCAGCAGAACAGTTGAAGAAATAGAGCAAATAAAGTATTAGGCATTGGTAACAGCTCTTCCTAGGAATTCAGAGAGCAAGGATTTCACTGTGTGGTGGAACCCAGAATGGGTCTCTGTGGTCAGGGGAGGTAGTGCTTTATCCATCTCAAGTCTTGGCCTTGTGACTGAGGTCATGAATCAAGTGATGTGTTCTAGAGATGATATTCTAAAAGAAATAGAATAAAAACATGGTCTGAGTCAAAGTGGCTAAGTAGGCTACAATTACCCCAAATCCAATTTTGTGTCAAGTAGATGTGAAGTGCTCTTTGCTGCCACCTGTGTCTGAGCCTAGTTGGCAGAATGACTTGCAGATGAGGGGCTCACAGGAGACTATGGAACAGCAGACTAGCTTAGATGGGGTCTTTCAGGAAGTCACCTTGCCATGAGTATGAAAAGACATCACATTTCACTAAAAAATCAGCTGATCTAGGCTAATGGGCTGCGCGTAGCTGTGCTTTATGTTTCTCATCCACTCCTAAGATCAATGGGCTATCCCAGGTGTGCCTTTCTCATGGCATTGGAAGAGGTGAGAGGGAGCAAGCTGAAACAATGAGACCTCCTAAGTTCTTCCATCGGGAAGAGCTCTACCCACTGTATCTTGGTATTGGAGTCATGGTAAAAATATACTAGAGTCTAACACTGGATGGAACAATGCTTTTACTAAAATAGAGGAGAGATGGAGCAAGCTCAGTTCCAATAGTGTGTACTGCTTTCTCATGACTAACGGATGTCCCCAACAACTGACGGAGACCAATTGGCCTACATGCACCACTCTGGTGCTGTGGCAGAAAGACTCCCCTCTTTCCCATGGAGTCTGAAACACTGAAAGTTAGGGGTGTGCCCGAGGGTCATTGGAATATATAGCTGCTCAGAACAAAGAAACACAGAGTGTGAAGCAGGAAAAACATTCCCACACAAAATAAAACAGCCTGACACAAGGTGAACACCTGGCATAGGCCATGTGGATTCTTTATCTCTTTGTAAGAAATGGTTCCAGGCTCAAGGCTGGTTTTTGTTATTGTTGTTGTTTGTTTGTTTCGTAACATTTTATTTATTTTTGAGACACAGAGAAAGAGAGAGAGAGAGAGAGAGAGAGCAGGGGATGGGCAGAGAGAGAAGACCCAAAATCCTAAGCAGGTTCCAGGCTCCACACTGTCAGCACAGAGCCGACCCCCAGGTCGAACCCACAAACTGAGAGATCATGACCTGAGCTGAAGTTAGATGCTTAACCAATGCTTGAGCCACCCAGGTGCCCCAAGGCCCATTCTTATGTGCCTTAGCAGGGATCTAAGTACTACATGCATGAGACTACTTTTCCCAACCCTTATCACACGAGTCCGTGGTTTTAAACTAGAAATGATTTTTTTCTCCCACGGTTACATTTCACAATATCTAGAAACATCTTTGATTGCTACAAATGAGGCGTAAGACTACAGCCCCTACCCACAATAAAGAATGATCTGGTCCCTAGTACCAATTAGTACTAAAGCTAGAAGATTCTGACCTAAATTTACTCCTTGTAAAAGAATTGTCTCTGTTTCTCACATAATTCAATTCTAGCAACTGTTGCTTTGTCCTCTTTAGATGTTTCTGCTCCTCTTTTGTATGCTACTTCCCCCATATCCTCCAAATTTGCCACTGTATCCGTTTTTAATCACTTATTTATTCAATAAATATTTCTTATGCCCACAAGAGTAAAAGCCTCATGTTAAAAGTTATCAAAAAGAAGAAAATATATATTGGGTGTGCTTGTCCTAGGGCCAAAGATATTATATATGTACACATACAGATCAAAATAACAAGTTAGTTATCAGTGCAAATTGGTCATATAGAAAAAGTCACAAGATGCTATTTATCTATATAATTGATAAGTTATTACTTTTAGTTGTAACTGCTAACAGATTATTGCATGAGACTCCTAAATAACCTCTCTGTTTTCTAATCTTCATTCATTAATACATTTATTCATTCATTCAGTCAATCAGTCAGTCAGTCATTTAAAAAGAAGAGTGTTAATTGAATCCTATTCTGTGGCAGTGACCGTTCTCGACAGGCATCAAAAATAAAGTGGTGAATCATGAAAGTTGGTGGTCTCATGGAGCTAACCCTAAGTGGGAGTGGCAGAAAACAACACACCAGAAGAATAAAGAGAATTATTGCTTTTAATAAGTGCTAGGTCAAAAACCAGAGCAAAATGAGAGGAAAAAAAATCATAATGGGGTAGAAGGCAGGTTTCTTTAGAAACAGTGGTCAGGGAAGGCCTCACTAAAGGGGTGACACTTAAGCAAAGACCTGAGTAGGGATAAAAAGGAAGGCTTAAAACAATCTGAGAGAAAATAATCCCAAATAAAAAAACCTCAAGGAAAAGGATTTATACAGGCTAAAAAAAACAAGACTGAGCTATTTACCAACACCAAGAAGGCCAGTGTGAATGAGTCTTAGCAAGTGACTGACAGGGGGAGGAGTGAACAAGAGTCACCAAGAAGGACCTTATAGGTCAAAGAAAGGATTTAATATTCCATGCAAATTGTAACAGCTGGTTATTGAAGGACTTTAGACTGAGAAGTATCACTACACTTTAGAACATTTATTGCAGTTGATCTGTGTTTAAAATGTGTTAAAATCTAAGAATCACTGAGATGAAGGAGAATGAGAAGAGCAGATCTCTTGGATGGTGAAGTAAGGGATGGGTTCTTAGAAGGGTTTTTTTCAGACATGTTAGTTATGAGGAAAGAGAAGGGAGCAAACGGTAGCACATCACGTGAGCTGTTGTGAGGATGCTGAGTGAAAAAGTAGCCAAGAGAAGGTGGAGGTCAGAAAGTGCTACGCTCAAAATCAGATTCTACAGAGGTTTTAGTTGTTAATAATGACAAAATCCAGGATATAACCATGGGAGTGCCAGGCTAACATGGGGTAGAAAAAGTCAAAGATTTGACAGGAAAGTATACAATATAGATATTGAATTGCCAAGAATGATGGCTAGAGAAATAACAGAGAAGCCAGGAAGACAGAGTGATTAATGGCATAGGTGGGAATAGTGATCTATAAGATCTGTAGAAGACAGTAATGAGAAAGAGTTGAGTAATAAAGTATGGTGGCTCATACTTCAAAGGATTGGGGATTTAGAAAATGTACAAAAAAAATAATATGGAACTGGCAAGAGTATTAAAAAAAAGACACCTAAGATACACAGTGTGTGAGAAGAAAAGCAAAACAGAATGAAACAAAACAAAACACACTTGAGAGTCCAACAGTGTAAGCAGAATTCTCACAACGTAGTCAAATTTTATTCAGATCAGAAAAGAGTTTGAAGTTTATAACATGGGAATTTCTGCTGAAGATACTTATACTAGTAAGCACCATTCATTGGGAACTCACTTGATCACAGGGAGTGTTCTTATAATTTTATGTTGTTGCTGTTATTATTCCAAATGTGTTATGTGTACAATCTGAATACTCACAACAGACATCATGTATATTCATATGTTGATTTTCTTTTTTCTTTCTTTCTTTCTTTCTTTCTTTCTTTCTTTCTTTCTTTCTTTCCTTCTTTCTTTTCTTTCTTTCTTTCTTTCTTTTTCTTTCTTTTCTTTTTTTCTTTCTTTCTTTCTTTCTTTCTTTCTTTCTTTCTTTCTTTGTTTTTTCTTTTCTTTTCTTTTCTTTCTTTCTTTCTTTCTTTCTTTCTTTCTTTCTTTCTTTCTTTCTTTTCTTTCTTTTCTTTTCTTTCTTTCTTTCTTTCTTTCTTTCTTTCTTTCTTTTTCTTTCTTTTCTTTTTCTTTCTTTCTTTCTTTCTTTCTTTCTTTCTTTCTTTCTTTCTTTCTTTCTTTCTTTCTTTCTTTCTTTCTTTCTTTCTTTCTTCTTCATTTTTTTCCCATGAGCTCAGAGATATTAAGTAACATGCTTAAGATCACACAACTGGTAAGTGGTACACCCAGGTAAGATCCAATACCAGGCAGCATGCATAGTCCAAAGAATATATTGGAATAAACTAGAGGGTCAGAGAGAGATGGGAAATGGAGTAAAGAGTTACATTAAATAGTTAAATAGATTATGCAAACCATATGTGAACCTGGGTGATAATGGAGGACCTGGAAGTTTCATACTCCAGATGGTATTGAAGAGAAAGATGTGAGACCTGTCAAGTTCAATGGTATTGGTCCTTCAGTGGATAAAGGAGAGATTTCTTCTTTATGGTCTCTCTCAGGATTCAACCCTTAGGCAAATTTCAGGGATACCATAGGCTATGAGTGTCTTAGCTGGACAAGGGTAATCTTGTTAGGCCACTTGGAGAGCCTTAGATATTGTTTATAAGTGAAAGCTAGGTTACCATTTATTCTATCCTGTTGCCATTGTTTTCCCCTAAAGCACAGCTCCTTTTATATCATTCCATTTATCTTATTTTTAATTTTAATTTTAATTTTTTTGAGGTGGGAGGAGGGGAAGGATGGAGGGAGAGGGAGAGAGAGAATCTTAAGTAGGCTCCATAGCCAGCATGGAGCCTGATGAGGGGCTTAGTCTCATGACTGTGAGATCATTACCTGACATGAAATTAACAGCTGGATGCTTAACTGACTAAGCCACCCAGGTGCCCCATCCCATTTATTTTAGTCAGTGTTTCCTCATTCATTGTTTCCATAATAAAAGTGAAGTTCCTTAGAATGGCATTAGTGTTCCTCCATTAACTACTTCTAGTCAACCTGTCTACCCCTTTATCCTGACACTCCTTTTTATAATTCTTTAAGACTAGTCAAATGAAATGAATTGTAGTTCCTCATATTCTGCTTTGATTTTTTTCATAAAGTCTGCTCCATTTGAAGTGACCTTCAGATATCTCTAAGAATCAATTAAGGATCAAGGATTAAGCAACCCTCCCTTCCTTTGAATTCTCCACAGTTCTGAATCTGAATGGTTCCTGTTACCCTTTACATTCTTTCTCCTGGGCTTCAAAATAGAGATTGTGCCTGTGTTACCACTGCTACCTATGGAGAGCGTATCTTGGTACACTGGATGTAGTTATTTAATAGAAAAAAAATACCAAGTGAGTATTCAGGAAAATCATTTCAGAGGAAGGGTGTATTGGAGTGACACTGAAAGATGGGGCAAGACTTGGATGAGGAGGGAGAAAAGGGAAACACAATAATTGGAGAAAGAAGAATAAACTCCTATTATTTAAAGTGGATTTTGCTTGCAGAATGGTCAGAGAGAACATTGCTAGAAAGATAGTTCTGGGTCACACTGAATAGGGTATTGAATACTATGCTAAAGAGCATTGATTTTTTATTATCTTATATTTTCCACCTTCTCGTACTTCAAAATAGATAGTCATAAAACCTCACCTTGAAGCCAAATGGAAGCTGAAGCTGAACACCTTCAAGAAGACGAGTACTTGTCACTCAAGATGGTATCAAAGAGCATGGATTTCACTCTTATGTACAAGAAGATTTACAGGTCTTACAACAATCCACAGCTAGTCAGTATGGCATTGTTATAGACAAAAACCCTGAATGTACTCTTCTATGAAAAGGGAAGAATAAATCACAATTTAAACATAACAGTTGACATATAGGTGTACATTAGCTAGGATTATGTGGGTATGAGTAAGAGCTTAGACTGAATGTGCAACTGACTACTGTAAATTGGATACTTATTTCCCTAAAATTCAAACTGAAATGAAAACACAATAATCTAAAATCTTTGGGATACAGCAAACACAGTCCTAAGAGAGAAGTAAGTAGCAATATAAGCCTAACCCAAGAGGCAAGAAGAATCTAACCCAAGAGGCAAGAAAAATCTCAAATAAACAACCTAGACTTGCACTTCAAGGGTCTAGAAAAAGAACAAGAGACAAAGTCTAGAGGCAACAGAAAGAAGGTTGTAATAAAGATTAGAGCAGAAATAAATGGTATAGAAACTAAAACAAAACAAAACAAAAAAGCAAACAAACAAACAGACCAAAAAACCCCCCAAAAACCCAATAGAACAAATCAATGAAACCAGGAGCTGGTTCTTTAAAAAAATAAAATTGATAAACCTCTAGCCAGATTTATATGTTAAATCTTAATGCCCAATTTGATGGTATGTGGAATTGGCACCTTTGAGAGATGATTAGGTCAACAGGATGGATCCTTCAGCAATGGGATTAATGAATGCCCTTATAAACAAGACTTCAGAGGGCTCCCTTGCCCCCTCTTCTATGTGAGTTTACAGCAAGATGGTGGTCATCTATGAACTAGGAAGTGGGCTTTCACCAGACAGTGACTCTGCTGGAACCTGATCTAGGAGTTTCCATCCTCCAGAACTTTAAGAAATAAATATTTGTTAAGTCACCCACTCTATGGTATTTTTTACTATAGCAGCCCAAATGGACTAAGACACTGACCCACAATCTCTGGGAAAAGAAGACTGGGTTAGAGTTCAAACTTCACTGTGGGGAATTGGAATATACTCAAAGAACCCTATCAGAGTGACCTTAAATCTACTAGGTGTATATATATATATATATATATATATATATATATATATAGAGAGAGAGAGAGAGAGAGAGAGAGAGAGAGAGAGAGAGGAAGTGGAGAGAATGTAGTTGCAACATGGTTATTCAGGCCACAAACTGGACCCATAACAGTCAAATTAATTCTAATTCCACTTCCTTCTGGAAATGAATATTGCTTTCTGATAAGCATTTATATATGGATGAAAATGAGCTGACATGAAGGTTGACAACATGTGAAATGGCAGCACAGAGTAGCAGTCTCACACATAGATTTTCACAACAGCTAGACCTCACTTTAATTACTTACTATTTGTTAGATGGGGAGAATTTACTTAACCCTCCTAAATTTCAATTCCCTCTCTTGTACAGTGTACCTGCTTCATAGAAATATTACACATGTACATTCATACACATGGGTGTGACTGTATATGCACGTGCCAGAGAATGACATGAGATGATGCTTTAATATTTACAGTATGGTGTCTAACACTAGAATACTAAGATTATTTCATTTTAGTAGTGACAATGAATAACAATAGAAACACAACTGGATTATAGCAGGGTTGGTTTGAAGAAGTGGGTGGTAGGGGAAATGGAAAGATGTGTGAGGGAAGGAGAGAGGAAGAAGGATGGTAGCTTTCACACATGCACAATCTCATTTTTCCTGACTGGGATGTGAAGGTGTATAAACCCTGTGCCATGACATAGAATTTCATTCACAGAAATTTGTAAAAAGAGAGTCTCCCAGGAGTTGTAACCTGGATATTGATTTGCACATAATCAATTAAACCAACTGAGTTTCAATTTTCTTATCTGTAAAATAAAGGTAATATTAAAGTTTTTCCCACAAGATTGGCTTGTGCATCAATAAAATCATGAGTGTAAAATACCTGCCCCAGTGCTTAATACCTGAAAAGTGCTCAAACATATTTTTCATCCAAACCTGTCTTGACTTGAATTAAAAAAAAATAATACTAATAAGAGGAGTGACAGTTCCTGATGTGAAGTAACTGTGGTGGTTAGTTTTATGTGTTGATTTACCTGGGCCACAGCGCTCAAGTAATTGGTCAAACATTCTTCTGGTTGGTTTCAATGAAAGTGGTTTTTGGATGAGATTAACATTTAAATGAGTGGACTCTGAATAAAACATATTACCCTCCATAATATGAATGGGTCTCATCTAATCAGTTGGGTGGTCTTAGTAGGACAAAAACTGACCTCCCCAGAGCGAAAAGGAATTTTGCCAGTAGACTGCCTTTGGATTTGAACTGCAACGCTTCCCTGAGTTTTATATATATATATATATATATATATATATATATATATATACTTATATAAACATATATATATAGTTATATATAGTTAAATATTTATATATAGTTATATAGCTATATATATACATATATGTATGTATACATATATATGTGTGTGCATGTATGTATATATATATATATACATTTATACATATCTATATCTATATCTATATATACATATATAGATATAAATAGATAATTAGATACATATATATATATATATCTTTCCCAGCAACCTTTCTGTGAGATGCAAAAAGATATATATGACTTCCAGGATATATATATATATATATATATATATATATATATATATATATATCTCGCCCTCCCAGCAACCTTTCTGTGATGCTTTTGTTTACAAAAGTATCATGTGAAGTGTAGTACTGGGAGGTAGTAATGTGGCAAAAGACTGACAAAAGCAAAAGTAGACACCAACCAGTACTGGGATAATGGTACCTATTTGCAGTAGGGATTCCCTAAAGACATCCTGGTAGATAGCATCTGGCAAGATCCTACTGTAAGAACAAAACTGTATATTGTTTGAAATATGCTGAATATTTTTTATTATTAATAGTGAAATATTTGTTCATTTTACAGTTAAGTTTAGCTCTTCTTAATCAAAGCTCATTTTAAGAAAACTATTTCAAGTGTATATAAAACTGACATGCCCTAATTGGGTGGATTTCGGTGGTGCTTTAAAACTATTTGTTGTATTTCTATTTTTAAAAATCCTTCAGTATTGTTATAGACTGAATGTTTATGTCCCCCTAAAATATATGTGTTGAAGTCCTAACCTTCAATGTGGTGGTTAACAGAAATGCGGCCTTTGGAGGTAGAGTTAGATGAGGGCATGAAGATAAAACCATCATAAGATTAGTGCCCCTATAATCCCAAAGAGTTTGAGCGCTCTCTCACGCTCTCTCTCTCTGTGTGCAACATGAAAACAGTGAAAAGTGGCACCCTATTCTTGGACTTCCAGCCTCTAGAATGTATGTTGTTTAATCCCTCAGTCTTGGTGTTTGGTTATGGCAGCCCAGAGTGACTAAGACAAGTATATTCTCATTAAAAATGACGTTTTAGGAGCACCTGGGTGGCTCAGTTGGTTGAGCATCAGATTTCGGCTCAGGTCATGATCCCACAGTTCCTGGGTTTGAGCCCTGCATCGAGGTCTGTGCTGACAGCTCAGAGCCTGGAGCCTGCTTCAGATTCTATGTCTCCCTCTTTCTGTCCCTCCCCTGCTTATTCTCTGTCTCTCTCAAAAAAAATAATGATATTTTAAACCAGAGCAACAAAAAAATTCTTATACAGTCACTTTTTTCATGCTTTCATATTATAATACAGTATTTGTCTATATACATGGATATTTTAAACATAGTCACTTATCATAAAAATGCCTACATTTGAAGTTATTATCCTTGTGCTTGCACTGGGTAAATCAAGTAAGTGCATGCCTTACAATTGCACCAAGCTCTTTTTAAGCAGAATTTTATGAACATGTGGAACCCAAAGATATATGGTAACCTACAAATTTAATTTATCTTAACCCAGTAAAATTTTATGATCTCAGATAATGATATAATGAATAAAAAAAAATCCATATATGCCCTAGATGGTATCATAGGCTAACATCTGCATAAATGGTGTGAGCTCCATTTATATAAATGGTTTAGATAAATTGTGACTATTACTATCATTAAGTGTATTAATAATGTGTCTTGTGGCAACTTTAATGGAACCTGTTTGGAATTGGTGGACTTCAAACTACGGCTCTTATTACTCTTCTTTCAAAGCAGGTTTAAGTGTCTCTCTACCCTTAAACCAGAACCCAACTGACACAGTTAAGTTTCAAAATATATATTTGTAGAAACCCCCCTTAGATGCCAGAGGTATGGATTTGGAAAATTTAGCAACTTGCTTCCCACGGGTTTTACGCAAGTAAGGAATAACACGGTTCCTGAAAATTCTTTGCATATCAACTGAGCCCTCCATGACAAGTTACTACTACCATGTCCAGTCAAGTTGATGCTGCAGAGGGGTACATGGCAATTGGGTGTGTGCCTGTGTCCTGTTAAGCTTGGCTAAGGTTATGGTTCTTGGTCACACTGCTTGTCCTACCCTTAGCTTTGACCCAATGGCACCAACTCCGTGTTACTCCATATTTGCATAATGAGTGACACACCCATCAGCAACAGACAGAAATGTGAAACAGATTGAGTTGCACAGGGAATATTCATTCTTGTATATATTACATCTTAGTGTTAAAAGGGCTACAGGTTGGTGTTTGTGAGAGAATCTAGGAAGAAGTGGGTTTAATATGGAAATCAGTCGTCAAATTAAAGAGCTGAAGCAGAGTTTCTCTGTGTGGGAGTGCGTGTGAACATGTCTGAACATGTGTGTGTGTGTGTGTGTGTGTGTGTGTGTGTGTGTGTGAGAGAGAGAGAGAGACAGAGGGAGATAGAGACAGATTTTTAATGTATTCTAATTTTCTGTTTATGGATAGGAAGATAACAGCAACTCGTGAATAGTGAATAGATATTTACCTCATCTACTATGTCTTGCAGTAAAGATATCACAGTCTTTCTACATAAGATATACATTACATTACTTCTCCAACTGACCCCATGCATTTTGACAACTGCTAACAATCAATAAATTCTTGACTATAAATTGTCATATTTTGTAACTTTATTATGAAGCTACCCAATGTTGGAGGATAGCTGGAAACTCAAACTAGATCTTGTTTTGGGAGCAACTTCTATTTAAACTACCATATCCAGGCGAGTGGGGAACATTTTCTACTATATTTCTACACATTTTCTACATATTTCTAAGTTATCTTCTCAATGTTTTTCTTAGTTTCTAGTTTAAAATAACTGATGGAAAGGACCCTCTGAACATGAGGCAATGCCAAATGCCAAAGGACCCACATAAAAGGGGGAACCTGACAAAGAAAATAAGGCCTTTTCAAGGTAGGAAAGTATGTATGAAATAATTAGGGAACAAAGCACAGTGCAATTCACCCCTGCCTGGTGCAGCAGGGGATTTTACAGAACTATGCTGGAAGAAGTTGACAACTGTGAACTGAAGACTATACATGTGAGAGGGGCTAGGGGAGTGAGTGCAGTAGAGGGGTGCTGCAGGTTCGATGTGCTTTCATTTATTTCCAAATGGACTGTGGTGATAATAATAGTGTTTTAGAGCTTTTAAAAGCTTTCTTGCACATCATTCGACTTGATTATTTTAACCAAACTGTAATTTAGCTACAACAAGATTTTTTTTAATAGATGAAGACATTGATTCTTAGGACAGTTTGGTAACCTCTATGTAACATATAAATAACCTGGAGACAGAACTGGAATAAAAGTCCTCTTGGTTAGTCATATCTTATTTATTCCTACTCTGCTCTATGTAATTCAACTGGACATGACCAAACCTTTCTGACTGGCTCACATTATTCCATCTATAGGAAGAGGTTACCTGTGGTGGTTTATAGTCAAATATGGAATTTACTTTATGAGATCGGTTGTTTACTGGATTAAATAATTCTACAGTTTTAGAGATATATTCCTTTTGAGAATTTCACAGGGTATTTAATTATTCTGTGCTGTATAGGTCCATTAGTAAAAGCCTAAGAATGGGAGAAATTAAAAAAAACAATAGAGAGTACAATGATGGTGATAAACCATAATTACATGAAGAACATGAATATATACACATATACACATAGTTTATGAAAGCTGGTATTTTTTTTTTGCTCTGTCTCTCTACATATGCTGTTCTTCTCCCAGCTCCCGGTTGAATGCCTTATTTTTAAAGGTTTCAGAATAATTGCTGAGGCTTTCTCCTGAACATGAAGAATACAGTTGGCAGCACTTGTTGGAACACCTGTTCAGAGCACATCCAGGTTCTAAGAGCCACTCTCCTGGGAAGCGATTTCAGGCTGTGCTTGTTGGTGGGAGGTTTCCTACTGAGAACTCTGAAAAAATTTCTGACATTCAATTGCAGGGCACTTGTTCCTTGATGATATTGTTGTTACTGTTTTCTGTTTCTGTAACATCTTCCTCCATTAGTGTTTCATAGGTTCAAACAAGGATTTGTATCCATATGTCCATAGCTTCAACTCAATCCAACTGAAGAAGCTTCAAGTCATTTCCAAGATTCTGAAACTGCTTAGGAAGAAAAGATGAAGGAATGTGTGGGCATTTTATTTCTAGTTTATCGTCTTTTTCTTCTTTTTTTATTTTTTAAATTTTAGAGAGAGTGAGCGAGCAGGGGAGAGGGCAGAGTGAGAGAGAGAGAATCTCAAGCGGCAACATGCTCATCACAGAGCCCAATGCAGGGCTGGATCCCACAACCCTGAGATTATGACCTGAGCCTAAATTAAGAGTTGGATGCCCAACAGACTGAGTCACCCAGGCGCCCACTCTAGTTCACCTCTTTAAAGGAAATATTTTTTCCCCAAGAGGGTAGTAGTTTAATTAAACAATACTTAGAAGTTACTTTAGACTTCTTTTTTTTTTTTTTCTTGAAAACAATCACCATCTCCTATCCCAGTCTCAGTTGAGCCTGTGGTTCATCTCTCATTTGCTCAGTGCTCACAGAATCTGTCTGCTCATGTAGTCTGCGGCCTTCATGTGTCACTTTTCTCGTCCTTTCATCCTGAGGCTATTATTGTAGATCCCCTTAGTCTCCATTTGACATAGAAGTTTTTCTCCTTTGTTTCAAAGCCTCTTATGAAAATATTGTGAGAAAGAATTTCCTTCCTCCCTGGATGACGTTGATGCTGATGATGTTGCTACTGCTGATACTTCTAAACTTTCAGTGGCATGTGACAGGCACTCAACTGAACAATTTATCAGTATCACGACACTTAATTTAGTAAAATCCTGTGAAATAAATGTCATTGTGACCGCATTGTAGATGAGGAAACTGAAGGTTAGAGAACCAATTTCTTATGGTCACCCAGCCAATAAGTGGCATAAACAGGTATTAAAAGCCAAAACTCACAAGAACCAAATTTGTGCTCATTATATTTCTATTATTTCTACTTGGAAAGCCTGCTCCATCAAGACAAGTATTTGAATGGTCACCAGATTAGTTAAGACAAGGTTAGCTGTACTTATCATAGCCACTCAAAGACCTAAGCTGACAGAGGCTCCTTCACAGCACATGACTTTTCCATGGCCAGGCAGGAAAAAGGGAGGTGGTGAGGTATACACTGCCTTTGAGAGCTTCTGACTAGATGTACTTCATGTTACTGTATTTTATAGGGAGAAGCAAGTCCCAAGGCCAGTCTTGTCTTCAGGGGCAGGGGAAATTATGAATTGACATGCCTAGAGGGAAAGGAGAGCTAGAATATTTGTTAACAAAATCCTTATGATACTTATCATGCTTTAAGTGTTTTGTCAAAATACACCTTGTTTCTGAAACTCTCACAATACTTGCCTGAAAAATTATTTTGTTTCATTCAGTTTTGTACTCAAGTTTATTGCCTTTTTTGGAAATCTTCTCAGACTCATTGGGTAAGTGGAGGCTGGATTATGGATTTCTGTGTTAGTTGTGTTGGGTCCTACCTGCAATACACACAGCCCTACCAATTTCCTCATTTGCATAATGGCAACACTGGGACTTGTCATTAGAAGATGGGATGAAATTATCCATGAAACATGAAAGTGGCTATTGTGGGGCCTGGCACACAGTAGGCACATGGTGAATATCAGAATAGATCTCTACTTTGACTCTTCTTCTTTCCTTCTTTATTTTCTATGTTTTATCTTGAAAAAAGGTTAAGGATCATGACAATTTTTCTTGATTTGATGACTTTCATTACATGAACAGCTGATCTCCTCTGAACCTTGCTTTCTGAAGTCCTCTCTAGCTCCAAGATTTTTTGTGAATTTAAGAAAATTTACATCACTGAAGAAAAATAGCTAAATTGTGATCTTTATTGAAGTCCTTTCAACTGCAGTAAATCTCTACAGAAATGAAAACAGGGCATTAGAAGGTACAGAATCTAAAGTGGGTCTTCTATTTACAGACTTGTCACCTCTTCTCGGACAAGCCATTGAGCCCCACTAACAGCAGTTTTCCCATCCCATGAGGCATGAAGTAGAAAAAAGTTTCAATACCAGTTGTAAAAAGTCAATTAACTGTCTTCAATTTCTGGGAAATAAAGTGTGAAATTAATGCTTGAGCATGAGGTTGAGCAGCCAAATGCTGCTGGATTTTACTTGTATACACACGGAGGGGGAGACCTTTTCTCACATACTCCTTCATTCAGGATCTTCATATTTCACATTGTTCAAAAGTTTCCATGTCATCCACATCCAGGTCAGAAAATAGGGTGAAACATATATGAGCATGATACAAATTGTGCTACATGTAGAAGGATATTTCCATACACCTACTCTTTATACAGCCTATTTATTAAAATGTTAGTCATTCCAATTACATTTAGTAACTTTGCAGGTAGTTATTATCAGAAAGCTGTTCTTTTATAATAGAGAATTCAGGGCTCTGTGATTGGACACTTTAATTACTAATATTCAATATTCAATGAAAATTCTTTATTTGTTAACTAATCAATGAGGGGCACCTGGGTGCTTCAGTTGGTTGGTTAAGTGTCCATCTTCCACGTAGGTCCTGATCTCGCCATTCCCAAGTTCAAGCCCCGTGTAGGGTTCTGTGCTGACAGCTCAGAGCCTGGAGCCTGCTTCAATTCAGTATCTCTCTCTCTCTCTCTCTCTCTCTCTCTCTCTCTCTCTCTCTCTCTCTCATAGTCCTTCCCCTACTCACTCTCACTCTCTCTTTCCCTCAAAAATAAATAAGTATTAAAACATTAAAAAAAAACAATCAATGAATTAACCAGTGACTTGCTAGTTGCTTCCAGCATACTTCAGCATAACTAAGTGCAAAATACTGAGATACTAACTACAGATAATGGTCTAAATGAGAATATAAAGGGAATACATGGAGGGAAAAAAATCTAATAATGTATTTTTCTTTTTTTAATGTTTTATTTTTTTGAGAGAGAAAGGGAGAGAGAGACAGGAGAGATAGCAAGTGCATGGAAGCAGGGGAGGGACAGAGAGAGAGGGGGACAGAGGATCCAAAGCAGGTTCTGTACTGACAGCAGAGAGCATGACGTAAAGCTTGAACTCACAAACTGTGAGATCATGACCTGAGCCAAAGTGGGATACTTAACCGACTGAGACACCCAGGTACCCCTGTATTTTTCAACTGATAGAAACTTTTAAGTCATTTTACCTGTCAAGGGACAGGTAAATGAGTGAGTCCACTAGTATAAGCTGCGACCATTCAGAGAAACAGCAGAGTACTTGGTGGTCTGGAACACCAGAGGGAGTTAATGACATCTGAACCAGGCTTTTGAGAAT
Organism: Felis catus; assembly: GCF_018350175.1. Classification (NCBI taxonomy): domain Eukaryota; kingdom Metazoa; phylum Chordata; class Mammalia; order Carnivora; family Felidae; genus Felis; species Felis catus. Next base: position 60,068,022 of record NC_058379.1, on the reverse strand, counting down.
GTGGATGTTGGTGTAAAAGGTGAGAGATTAGCCTATGAATGTCAGCAACCATAACAGCTTCAACTGGTTCTCCGGGACAAAGCACTTTTTGTGTTTAGTTCAGCTAAGACAAGTTATTAATATTTCAGAAGTTTTGCTAAGGAATTTAAAAGAGAGAGTAAAACAAAACTAACACAGAAGTATAGAAACCGGCGGTCAATGGCAAAGACTTCTGGATTTAGGTTTCACTAATACCTAATGGAAGCCCCTGTGAGCTCTGCCACTCAGCAATCTGGTTTTCTCCAGCTCCATTTGTACTAAGATAATGAGCTGCTACATGTGAGGTTGTTCCAATGCCAGGAGGATGGAATGCTCAGTCCTCCCTCGAAGTTGTTTCTGGCTGTGGCTCAGGATGTGGGTTATTCTTTCTGCATTTGGTGTCCTCAGGTTCTCTCTAACATATATAGGCCCACATGTGGTCCCAGGACACAATTTGTTAACTGGACACTTAGCCACTGTCAATCTGAATGTCTTGAATATGCTTTATAAGGTTTCGGTTTTATTTTGTTTGATGTGTTCCCATCAGCGTTTTCTTGAGGGTAATTCCCCCCTTCACCTGAGCTTCTAAGAACTCCATTTGCCTTTTTCTTTCATTTTGGCAAAACAGGTGGTTGTTTTCCTACCTCATGCAAATCTGCCTTCCTTCAGGGCATTTATAACACCTGATGCAGAATCTGTGCTTAATCAATGTTTGTTGAATAATTGATAAGAAAAAAATTGACTGATATGTTTTGACTCCAGGAATGATCCAGTCTTCTGTCCTATAAGTAACCAGTTCTATTCCTTGCTGAGATTTTGTTTTGCTGAGTTATTATTCATATTCTCACAGGAGCTTTTTTGTTTAGAATATTGTCACTACCATCTCCAGTTTATCAAAAATACTTGTAAAATATAGGAAATAAAGAAAAGCAATTTCTACAAGGGACAGAAGATAAACAGCATAATAAATAAAGCCTTGCCAATCTTCCAAACTGAACTGTAATGGCCAAAGCACATCTACCAGAGGACAGAATCCCTTTCTGGAGCCCTACTGGAGGAGATAACAATTTCCCAAACTGAGTTTAGAAAGCAATCAATTTAGACCCACTAGTTGCAAACTTCTAGGGGCAGGGGTTATATGATCTTTTTCTCAGTACATCACAAAGGATGGTAAATACAGTATGAGAGATTGGAAACACAATATGCAGGATAGGCAGGATTATTATCATGGAGTACATTATATTATACATTATTTTAAAAATTTATCTTCAATAGGTAAGTTAGGGGAGGAGGAGAATGAGGCTTTCAGTGCAACTTCCATTCACTCCCCACCCTCAACAGCCTCCTCTTTATCTTTCTCTCCTTTTGTTCAATCACCAAGAAAACAGGCCAATCAATGCTGGGTAAGTCAGTGGCTATGCTATTGATTTTCTTCCTGTTTGCCATAAACTACTGGTGCCACATGATAGCACTGTGATAGAAAATGTATATCCAGTGGAGAAAAGAATCATCTGTATCATCTGTAAATACTAAAATGTATACATGATATTTAATATATTCTGATCTATTTAATGGAATTTTCTTTCTTTCTTTCTTTCTTTTTTTTGGAATAACAACAAATACTTTAGAAAATTCAAACACTCAAATGTCAAAATTTTCCAAATGGCTGTTCACTCATATCTGGGTACACGAAGATACTACAGTGTAAAAAAATACAACTCTCTTGTACTTATTAGAAAATGAAAAAAGGAATTATGTGATATCCAGGATATGAGAGATTCCCAGAGAGATGTCCCTGCCCTTAATGAGAAATCACAGAGAAGGCTGCCATCGCTTGCCTGGACGCCTGGGCTTATCAGCAGGTCTCAGAGTTTAGGCCTCTGCGATATTGAGTGAAGATTATAAGCCAGATGGGCCACAAATTCTGTCAAGCCTTCTTGGCAGCTGCTCTCATTACAAAAGCCAGCCAGCCTTTTCCAAAAATAAGAATGTGAAGCAAATTGGGCTTATAGACCCTTATAATGCAATTGCACGCAGAGATAGGGGCCTGAGCGGGCAGGCAGAAATATTATTGATGGCTGGTGAAAACAGGGAATAAGATGTTATTAAGGCAACTCAGAGATAGATATCGATAGCTAATATAAAGCCTTTATTGGTTTACAGGCTCTAGGAAAAAGGGTTCACAGCTTCGACCCTTTACTTTGCTTTTAATTTCACTGGAGGTACAAAGTTTATGAATAAAACATATCTTCACTCATGATTCTGATATTAGTCACTACTTTCTCTGTCTCTTGTTCACCAGAAGCAAGCAACATACACTAACAACATGAACCTTAAAGGCTTTTACTGAGGAAGAAAATTTTTGGTGTGCGTTGGAATGAGAGGAGACCATTTTCTAGAAACACTGAAGTTCAAGGAAAATAATAAATTGCATTTGAAAGAAAATTCCCAGAACAAAAATGTTATAACATCCAAAATAGCCTGTGTGATAAAAGATAAAGGAACCTGCATGACACAATAGCTCAAGTGAGGATGGACAGGTAGGATCATCAATGTCCCTCCGTATAAGTCAGACTTGTAATAATTGAGGAAATAATGGTTCTAAAATGGTACTGACTTGAGAATTGGGGATCAGATGAAAAGAAGTAATTATTACTTGCATATTACAAGTGGGACTGATCCTTGGTTCCCATCTGCCAAGCATCACCATGATGGTGACAGTTTTGCTTAGTTTCTTCTATTCTAGTAGAAAATAATAGCTAAACTGCATATAAAACTGACTGAACTAATCAACCACCCATTTGATGGGCTATTATGCAATCACTACACTTTATTTCAAAGTATTTATAAAATCAAGGGTGATACAACACAGTTTGTATTACAATTAGTCAAAAATAGAACTTAATTTGCACTATTTCTCTCTCCTTTCCCCTCCTCCACCCTTATGAAAGGCAGAAAGCACAAGGATAGCATGCTTTGCTTATGTCTCTAACCAACTTAACTCGCTGAATTAGAATCTATGTAATCTGCAAGGGCATTTTTACCTAACATATGCATCTCGTTGGGTCATGATAGATTTTTCAACTAAAATGCCATGTGCTCATTTCATAGATCACACAGCAAGTATTGGGGGTACATTACAATGGTGTCACTGGGGATCTATTCTTCACATACTTTTAAATTTAAAGTCATACCATTTGTGGGCTTATGAGCAGCTGCCTAACATATCGCATATCGACTCCAAGAATATCTATAACATGTTAAATTATCTGAAGAGCACATGAGAACTTTAAGAAATTATTTAGTTAATAACAGGTACTGTATTGCCTGGACAGACAGAACCAACACCTATTTATATAACAGGTCATTTTTTTTATCTTTTCAACCAAGTCATTAGACTCATGTAACCAGAAATATGTGATATCTAAATGACTGATTGTTCTTCAGAAATATTTCCATAATCTTGGCTTATTGTGGTTACTGGGTTCACATTCCTGGACCATTTAGAAATCTCGGGTTCTCTGATTATATAACAATGGCCATTAAAAATGTAAAAAAAAATAGATTCAATGTGTATCTCAAGCTTACATCAATAATAATTTCATTTTTATCTGTATGATTGAGAATCAAATAATTCTGAGCAGTAATTACCCAATGTTGTTTGTAATCATTCTGTATATTTTAATCTAGACTCTCCTGATAGTTTGGAAACTCACTGAAGAGTTATGATTTAAAATTTTTTAGCTCTTAAAACTTCTGTCGTTTTATCATGACTTGGTGCTATTGCATATACTTAACAGGTACAGAATATGTGTCCAAGTATCCATTGTCGCATACATTTCCTTAATGAAAACCCCTACATGGAGGCTATCTTCAGATCCTTGCCTTAAACCCATTTAGCATCATCTGGTGTTAGAGGGATATGTATTTCTTCTTCTCCCATCTACTAGTTATGCTCACCCAGTCTCAGCCTTTAGTAAAACAAATCCACAAAAATAATTGTAACACAGTATGCATTTCTATAAGGGTGCAGGGTTGTAGTGGAAGAAAAGGAGGGTATCGGATAAAAAAAAAAGATCACATATACTATGGGGAAGGTAGGAAACATTTTTTTCTTTGCAACGCAGACTTAGTAATGGCATAAAATTATAATCAAAATTGCCATGACATCACATGCAAACCAATGGCGAAAGACTTTTTGTTCTGATAGTTGCTTTATTTTGACTCCTATAGGCCCCAGAGACATTGAAATGATGCTTTCTTGCTCTATGGCCTGATTTCTACATCTTATAGTGTCTATGTCCACAGGGCCACTCAGGGGCATATGATTATTTTGGTGCCTTTCTGCTCTGTGCTGTCAGGTCTTCTTAGCATCAACCTTAACATTGCCTGTGAATTGGCAACTGGCATACAGGAATGAGAGCTCAGAGGTTCACAGCAGACAGATTATTGAAGTACTGAGTAAGAAGAAATAAGAAACATTCTTTCACACTCCCTGTTCTTGCTGGTATTGCAGAATTCTTTAATCACATTGAAGTCTAATCACATATCCTAGGACAGTGTCATGCAATTCTGGCATTCTTCACTTTTTTTTCTACCAAGGGCAAAGCTTGCCCAAGTTTCATTGAGTAGGGAAAGGAACTAACTTGTTTTGGTCAAATACTATAAATTACACATTGTTCTAGTTACTTTATATGTAATTGCTTAATAAATGTAAACTAAATTTCTAAATTTCTAAATTTCTAAAACCACTAAATTTCTTAAACCACACATCTGACCATTTATTTTCAAACTGAGTATCAGAATTTTTTCCCACATACTTCTTGGAGTCTCCATTGCTCATGCTCAGAAGACATCATTGAATTTGAATCTAGTGTAACAGTTCTGAGGTTTTCTTAACATATTACTGTTATTTTAAACTGGAAAAACAAACAAACAAACACTTTTTCACATTTGACTCGAATGGAACTTACCTTTTCCAAAGTACAAAATAAAGTTGTTTCGCGGTTTCTTTAAAAAGATCGTAAAGATGAAAATGAGAAACAAAAGGGTATCAGAGAAATAGAGATTATGAGTTACTTTAGACACACAGTAATATTTTTAAAAGGAAAAAAAAGGATCCCAAAACACTGTAATATTTTGTCATTAGCTATTGCAAAACAAATGAGAAGATCAAGTGAATACTTATATGCTCTTGGGTAAAAATAAATGAAGGAGAATATAGGTTTACCTATGAATGTTGATCCAAGGCAGGGTCCTGACTTTATTTTGGCAAAGTAAGAATATATCTGCTCCCTCGCCTTGTACCTCCTCAAGCCAAATGAAAACCACAGGAAAAATGAGAATCTTTGTAATGAATCTAAGAATCACCTGTGTAGGAGAAACAGCTACCTGCTGGGGGAAGATGCTATGCAGGAATACCTATAACTGTGTATCCCAAAAAGAGCTGAAGAACAGAGCATTCTCTCCAAAAATGGTACAATTATATGACTGGACACACAGCTCTGTCTTTGAAATAAGGGGTTTGGGAGTACACAGGCTGACTGCTAATGCTTCTTGGGGCCCCCATTGGCTCTCTGGAATAGCTGAGGAAGAAAGACACAGTGTACCAATATGACATTTTTGAAAACTATTGCTGTCATAACAGCAACATTTTGTGAGGACCCTCTCAGCTGCCACACTTAGTTATTGAGGAAAAGTGTTAAATCAACTCTCTCTTTCTGCCTCTGTCTCTGTCGGTCTCCAGTCTTCTCATTTATGCAATTGAACATACATGCACAGACAGACCTGGCTCAGGGGCTCACTGTTCCCTCACCAGACACCTGGCCCAGAAATAATGACCTTCACATCAAGATTTGTAATATTCACATGACTTCTATGAAGGACAGGAAATCAATCCATTGAAAACAGTGAGAACAAGAATTAAAACTTTTCCACAGAACAGATGAATTTGAAGAAAATTAAGGATTTTAACAAAACAAATACACCCTATGAAACAAACTCTTGAAGAAGATGTAAATTGTTTTAAGGACCAAATACTAACACAACATAGATAGACTGAATAACTTAGAAAAGTATGGGAAAAAAATTAAGGCTATATTAGAAGCTACAACACAGGAGAATAACAACCATTGAAAACACACCAAGGACATGAAAATAAGTCTTAAAAGGGGATTAAAGTTAAATTAAAAAAAAAAAAGTTGAAAGGATCTGTGATATAAAGTTAGATGTAAATACAGGCTAAGTAAGGGATTATAAGCATAATTGGTGTCCCAGTACAATGAATGAGAAAAAAAAAAAAGATATAATTCAAGAAAATTTTCAGAAGAAAAGTAAAGACTAAAATATACAAGTTGAAAAAATATATATATCCCAGGGAAACCTGGTATGTATCACCCTGGATATAAATCCTGGGTACATTACTGGACTTAAGAAGTAAAGAAAGAAACCTAAGGGCATATAAGTCAAAACAATTTTAAAAATCAACTCATCTGTAAAGGCAGAAATAGTAGATTGGCTGCAAACCTCCTAAGACATCCTCAAAGTTAGAGACAGTGTTACTCATATTTTTCCAAAACTACACTGTTTATGCTTTCTTTTCAGCCAGAACTATCACATAGGTTCAAAGTCAGTTGACAGATACTTTCAAACTTTAAACAGTTTACTCAATTATGTCTTATTAAAGAATAACTAAAAAATACATCTTTATCCAACCAAAAAGCAAAGAGAAAAACATGTAAAAATAGATGGTGAATACAGAATCCATTTAAAAGTAACACAAACATGGGAATAATTCCCTGATGATAGTGAGTGTCTAATTCAGGATCCAATGCCAGGTGCATGCATTTTGGGGTCAGGACTTCCTAGTCTTATATTCATGTGTGGTCACAGATATTTAATTTTAGCTACTATAGGAAGAACTTTGGTCTCTACTTCAGTTTCCCTATTATCTATATTCCCCTTCTGTTGGAAAAGCCATGGGCATTTTGGGGAACCACTAAAGAAAAAATTGATTTGGGAATATTTTTGAGTTGGGATTCAATGTGACATATTCACGTGATTAACTGTAATTTCCATGGACCAAAGTAGAACTACCTCCCACCACTCAGCATTACCAATATCAAGTTACAGTGTTGTAAAGCTAAAGGTCTTTTGTCAATGTAAATGCTTAAGCACCCAAGGTGTGTGAATAGCAAAAGAGAGCAAGGTTGGAAAAATATGGAGCTAGGTCTAGTTCCTGAAAAATGTTTTTCAATTATCAAACATTTTGTTATCGTCACCTACTCAAAAAATCCATGTTTTCTCATATTCGTAAAAGCATATATAATTATAAATGCACTATATTCATTTTTAACATTTTTTAATGAGAATTGTGTGAAATAGAAATCCTGTGCATGCAGAGAATTAATCTGTACCAAGGCCAAAATCAGTGACCTGTTTGTGTGGGAACTCATACCCTGGATGGTGTCTTAGTGTACACAGTGATATATCTTGCCCTGATCTCTGAGGGCTCTGGATGAAATTGTGTGGAAAATGGCCACTGGTGCAGCAAATAACATACAAAGAAAACATGGATTAATAAGTGACTTTACTTTTTAAGAGTGTTTAATCATGGTGCAAGAAAAGGTAAATGCTCTGGGATTGTAGAGTTTATTATAAAAGAAAACCCAATAAAGATTATCTTACATTTTATAAGAATAATATAATTTTGCATACCATTACCAAAAACAAATTAGGAAGCTACAAGGAACTTTTCTAGCTGTAAAAAAATCAATTGACCACTCTAGAAAAGAGACTGAATTATATTTTTATTGATATTATAGAAACTATTACAAAAATCAATGTCACATGAAAAGGTCATCAGAATGTGCAGCCAAAAGAAAAAAATAAAGGAATAAACATATAAACAGTCAGGTGTATCTGACTGTTAATAAAAAAATACGCAATTTCCCTAGATTTGGAGAAGGCTTTATTTATTTATTTTTTGATATTTCTAATTTGTTGTGATTCCTCAGTCAAAAGAAATAATAGTTTTCTTTAACCTATTTTCTCAATTATAGTTTTGTATTTTTTTAATTAAAAAGAGCCAAATTGTTCAAGATCTGGAACCCATCAAACCCAGATCTATCATTGGCTTAAGGAAAAATACACTTTACATAATATAAATGATGTAGAAATAAAAATATACTAATGAAACAAGAGAGGTGTGAAATGGTCAGATTCTATTTAAGCAGGGTGACTCCTTTGTCATTTTAGATAGGTGATGGTCCACAGACATTTTTTTAAAGCTTATAACTAGGTAATATGGGTATATTATTGAAACTTGCAGATGTAACAACTCAAATATTTATAAAAATATACAGATACAAGTAAAGTTTAAATTAAGGAAGAAAAAAAGATCTGTAAGAATGAAAAGAATGGTTTATTGGCCTCTGTTTCATGGTATGGGGTCTTAATAATCATTGATAAAGTTAAAAAACCAAGACAGAGGACAGGATATTTTTGAATTGCTTATATTAAAATCCTTAATATTATTTTCATATACACTCCTTAAACTTCATGTAATTTATGACAATACTAATTTTGGAGGGTGGGCAGGAGAGCATGGGAATAATAGAAATTTATAATTCCTTGTCATTCATGTTGGGGTTCTAATAAATACTCCTTGATAAAAAGGAATATTAAAGTTACAAATGAAAAGAAACAGGTTGAAAATACACAAACATAAAACAAGAGAAAACACATATGAGATAGTCACATTAAGGTGTTAAGAAACAGAAAACTGAAATGGAATAAAAGTGAAATTTTATATGAAAATTCCTTTAGAAAGTAAGATAAGAATTCAATTTATTAGGACCCTTCTTAATCTCATTATAAAAATCTAAGTTTTCACAAATAATAGAAAGTGAGCTCTTTCTAAATTTATGGGGCGGATCTGGCAAAATAATCCCTGACTAGTACCATATTTTGCAAAGTGTTTTATAAACTTAGCATTTAGAAATCCTTCAGAATGAGTACATTGTGTGCATATTTTCGGTGTGTGTGTATCAGGAAGAAATTTTTCTCTGCAGAAAGATGTTTTTCTTAGCTGGCCTTCTCAGAGCAATAAAAATTGGATTCTGTGTATAGTTAGAAAATAAATAAGTAATTGCAACTATTTGGAAATCTATCTATTGAGTAAAGCAGAATGAACACTAACCATGCTTGGGGAGTTGGTTCTAGGGCTGACTGAACAGCCATTTTGGAACCAGTATTAGCCTCTGACAACAACTGGGCAGAAGTGTGATTAGATTTGGGTGTAGAGAGAAGTAGAAGGATGAATAGATAACCCTCCCCACCACCACCAATCTGCGCCTCAAGAAACACTCATTTTTGCACCCATGACATACCTTCATGATGACTGTCCTATCACACCCACTTTGAAAAATCCACATCAAAGTCAATGCAAACAGACAGAAACATTCACCTTCAAAACTCTTGAACTAAATCACAATCTGCAGGGCGATGTGTGGGGGCAGTCGTCTATTTATTTCCAATTACTTGAGAATAGCAAGAAAAATTTGCTTCCAATATTCTTGCACCCCAGCTGCTCGTCAGCTTTCTGGGACGTGACATCGAGGGTCATTAATGCCAGAAGCACTTGTTTTCCAGGAGAACTGACTAAATGTTTCACAGTGCTGGCTGCTGTTGGCTCAGCTGCTACTTGCTCTGGTTGTACTTCAATTTCTCTTTTCATTTTAGATTTTGGTCTCCCTTTTTTCCATTATACTGAGTAATATATGACTCTGAATGATGTGTGTAATAGGAAACTGATGTTATATGTGTACTTTATTGACACTGCTGCCCAAAAAAACGGCTTAGCCTATATCTCTAAGTAGTGCAATTTATTGTTCACTATCCCCCACTCACCTACATATAATGGTAAATGAGAGAGGAGAGTGAAGGATTGTAATTTCAACTTTTTCCCCAAACACTTAAAAAGAACTGAACTTCCAATCATTAAACTTGAAGCAACCTGTTCCTTCCCCCAGGACTTTGGGTCCTGAAATAAATGTTTCACTGCAACACAAGTGTCCACTGGCCTTAGGGTCCTCTGTTTAACCACAGTTGGGAGCTCAGTTATCATGGTCACATTATCCAAATGCCAGAGACTTCTGTCTGAGAATATCTCTACCCCCTTACTAACAAAGCAGAGTGATCCATCCCTCCTTCCACTCAACATAGAAACTTTTTAAAAAAAATTTGTTTCATGTTTTATTTTAGAGAGAGAGAGTGAAAGAGAGCAAGCACAAGATGGGGAGAGGGGCAAAGGAAGAGACAGAATGTCAAATGTCAAGCAGGATCCATGCTCAGCACAGAGCCCAATGCAAGCTTGATCCCATGACCCTTGGATCGTGACCTGGATTGAAAGCAAGAGTCAGATGCTCAGCCAACTGAGCCACCCAGGTACCCCTCAACACAGAAACTGTTAAACATCCCAGATTGGCCTACAGAAGTGTTGAATCTCTGGAAGAAGAATTTCTGCAGATTAACATTAGAGGCAATTGCCATTTTGTGCTTTCAGTTTGCAGTTATGAATTATGGTTGATGTGCATTAACTGCCTAATGCCCATCAGTGTCCTCCTGGCACAGGACATATGACCACTATTTTCCAATTAATTATATTTTATATAAATAATGGTTTGCTTATGTGCTTACATAGTTGTGTGAGAATAGTCAACTGACTTATTTAATTAGAATGTATATATTACCATCATCAAAAATGTTTGATAAACAAAAATGTAAGTGCAAGCACTGTTTAACATTTTGCCAAAAATAAAAAAAAATGTATTTTTGTGTATATCAGAGAAAACTGTAATGTCTGGTAAAATTAGAGAGAGAGAGAGAGAGAGCGAGAGAGAGAGGGTTGGTCAGAAAAGGCTCATCTGAAAGAGGGAAATTTCACAATAGGAGGAGTCAGTCACACGGGGGTGGTGACACAATGGGTGTGAAAGGCCTGAGCAGACAGGGCTCAGAATACTCAAGATTAGCCCAGGAAGGTAAGGAGAGGCTGCCTTCAAGAAAACACACCAACAGCTTTGAACTTTGCCTTTGGTGAAATGAAAATCCATAGGGATTAGGCAGAGGACAATTGTATTAAATAAAGAATTAGGTAGTCTGGAGGTAGAAGCTGGTGGTGGGGAGGGGAGAGGATGTCTTATCGGACAAGGAGTGTTTTACAGAAGTCTAGATAGGAGCTGATGAAGACATTTCCATCAATAAAATGACAAAATATTTATGTAGACTAAAATGCCAACCTACTCTTTGAGTCTCTGGTGGAAGAGATGGAGAAGTGTCTGTTGAGACCAGATATATTAGCACAAGAATATATAGTATTGATTATAGATTGACTATGAGGAATGATAGTGAAACATATTTCAATAGTCTCTCCTAGGATTCATCAATGAAGCAAAATGTACTGAAGTAGGAAACTCTGAAGAGATAAAATTGTGAAGTCAGCTTGAAAGCTCATTTTTATACCACTACTTAGTTTGAGATGCCTCTGAGATATCTTCACGGTGTTGGAAATGTAAATCTGAGAGGTTCTGGCACATAGATGAAAAGTAGATATAAATGTTATTTGTTGAAAATGTTATAAAATCTGTCTTATTACCCTTATTTTATACACAACAGAGTGGGGTTTGGAAATGTTTAAAAACTTGACCAAAGGCAAAAGGCTAGTAATAAGCAAGCTTTCGGAGCCCAAAGCCAACTCCTCATCCCATTAGGACTTCCACAGCTCTTACTGTAATGTTTTACACCTATGTATCAACAATTGATGTTATCACCCAATGTTTTACCTTTGCTTCAATCCTGTCACCCAAACAAATAAGTTTAATGAATAAAGGGACCACTTCATAAGGATAAATGATGTTCTGCATAGAACAGTGAAAAATAATAGGTACGGGCTAAATAGATATTGATTGATATCTTGAAATTATGTTTATTTTACATTTTTCCCATCAGTGGAATTACAGAATACCTAGTCATAATGTACTCTATTCCATGAGAAATTTTGTAGTATTCTGAAATTTCACCAATATCACAGATCATCTTCTGTGTACAGATCATCTTCTATGATTCTTTATGATACAACTACTTTCATTCCAGAGTTCTAAATCATTGTTTCATTTGTGAATTGAGTTCGTTAATGTTCCCTTTCATATAACAGGTATATATATTTTCAAAGTCAGTTTGTTTAGGTCAAATATTCTTCAGATCTCCAGACCAAAATGAATTCATTCAACTTTTACTGAATATCTACTATGTCTGGGAATACCGTTAAGATGTGGTAGAGACAAAAAATAAAAACTAGTGATAAGAAACTCAAAACTCAATAGGGAGAACATAAAAATATGTAAACACACAGTGATCCCATTCTCTTTTCTAAGGATTTCTTTAAAAAAGAACATGATTGGGGCGCCTGGGTGGCGCAGTCGGTTAAGCGTCCGACTTCAGCCAGGTCACGATCTTGCCGTCGTGAGTTCGAGCCCCGCGTCGGGCTCTGGGCTGATGGCTCAGAGCCTGAAGCCTGTTTCCGATTCTGTGTCTCCCTCTCTCTCTGCCCCTCGCCCGTTCATGCTCTGTCTCTCTCTGTCCCAAAAATAAATAAAAAACATTGAAAAAAAATTAAAAAAAAGAAAAAAGAAAAAAGAACATGATTTATAATTCTGGATAATGAAGGTGAATCTTCTGGGCAGCTTCCACGAAGGCATTCTTTTTGTTCTATAAAGGAGATACATAGGCAAAAGATGTTCTCTTCTTCTAGACTTGTACATGTTTGGATTTGAGGCCTGAACCCATGTCAATCATCAGGTGGCACAACAAAGATGGGAGAATAAAGAGACTGAAATGACCAGGGTTCTTGATATTATTACTGACCTGCTGAATTCACTAACTCTGGAGCTCCCAACCTTTAGATACTGTTATGAGGGATAATACATTTCCTTTTGTTTAAGCCATGCTGACTTGCATTTTCTTCTTATGTGTGCCATAAACTGTAAATCTGGTAAATGCTATAATAAAATGCTACTGTAAATCTGGTAAATGCTGTAATAAAAATCACATGGTGTAATGAAGGTACAAAAAGGGAGGTAATTCTTTCCAGAATTGTGGCAAAAACTTGAGATTTCAATATCAGTCTTTGAAGTCCTAAATTGGAAGTCGCTATGGCATATCCGGGTATAAATGTTCTACAGGTCATTTTTTATTTAAGCCTAGAGTTAAGAAAAGAGCACTGGACCAGAAACACAAAGATTTGTAAGTTTGGGGCATGTATTTTGTAGTAAAAGCCTTGATGTAGATGACATCGTTCAGGTAGAATTGCAGAGAATAAGAAGTAAGAGGACACCTTAAAGAAAAATGAGAAGTGTCAACATACAATCAATGGATGATCAGAAGAAGAGGAACCTAGAATAGAGACTAAGAAGAAGCCACAGGAAGATGGAAAGAAAGAAAAAGAATGAGTTGTAACACCAAAACTGGTATATAAATGGATTCAAGTGGGGTGAAAATATTCATCAGCAACAAATACATTAAAATGCTTCAGAAATATAAATAAGCAAACATTGCTTATTGAAGTTAGTTTTAGGATTGTGTATCAGTTACAAACTGTGTTTGGCTACATAAACAGATATCTGTTGATCATGTTACAAAGTTAAGAAACAGAAGGTTTTAAGAGTCCTTCAGGGGCTTCACAACCTCATCAATGTCCCCGGCGCCTTCGTGTTTCATTTTCTTTACAAATAGTTTTTCATAGTTATGGTCATATTATGATCACCATGTGGCTGGTCCACCTCCAGCCTCACATCTACACTACAAGGAACAAATAACAAGGAGGAAAGTTCAGCACTTTTTTGTTTGTTTGTTTGTTTGTTTGTTTGTTTAATCAGCAAATGCATCTTTCCCAGAAATCCTCTGTAGACTGCTAATTACAGTTTCAAAGCTGAAAAGGAATAAGGGTGACACAGTTTTGTTTTGTTTTGTTTTGTTTTGTTTTGTTTTGTTTTGTTTTGTTTTTATTAAGCTGGCTCACTATTGTCCTAAGCATTCTCTCTCTCTAAAAAGAAGACAGAAATGGGTAGTAGACAGACAACTCTCAGAAACTGCCACAGATCTCATTTATAATCTGAGTGAGAATGGTTTCAGAGGTTGAGTGGAGGCAAAAGTCAAATTCAAGCCATTAGAAGGCCAGTGGTAAAAGCAGGCTTGGGCAGGAAGTTTGCTTGAAAAGGAAAGGAGAGATGGGGCCATACAAATAGTGTTGTGTACATTCCTATTAATGTTCACATGTTTGGGAAAGGACCCCTGGATACCTCCTCTTTATGCTCTTTTGGCACCTGCAACTTGAGTAGACATTCAACAAATGCCTGTGGAATTAATGAGCAGCACTGAGATTGCTGATTTGGGGGGGTCAGTCTCTAGTCTCCTTACCATAAGCATGAGGTACATGAAAGAGAATGCTTGAAATGGGACTGAAATGTGGGAAGGTACCATATCAGGCAAGCCCTGGTAAGGTTTCTTTTGCATTTTAACATAGGAATCTTGAGAATCACTGAATGATCTATACTTACATGGACACAATCAAATTTGCAGTTTAAAAAGGATTCGCTCTGGGCTAGAGGTAGGGCTGAAGGTGTGGAGTCAGAATGGAAGTCAAGAGCAATAGTCTAGGCAACAGATCTGATTGCTTGGACTGGATTGGTGGTGGTGATTGGCACATTCCATGTTCTTTATTATTATCTAATAGAAATATTAATAAATAACCCACTTTATTGCTGTCCTTGTGCCTAACATAATTCTAAATGCTTTCTCTTATGTGTATTATGTATTTATATCTCCTCCCCCATCCCAAACCCTTGGAATAAATGGCACACATTCTAGTCACTGAGCTGTTGCTGAGGACTTAGCAGCCTCCCCTTGCAACCTCCATATTTTCCAATGCTCTATACCCCCACCACTCCTGCCTGCCTTCTCCCACTGCTTTCTGCAGTTTCCACCGAGGAAAGGGAAACTTATTGTACATCTGTTATCCCGAACCTCCACTCTTTTGACCCTTTGATGACGATCTGCTTCCTGCTGGCACTGAGGATTACATCCTTACAAGAATTCAACAGAGAAATGGCAGGAATACCCTTACACTGTCCGTTGGATCACTGACGATTACAATAAAAAGAAAGTAGTGAAGGCGTTTATGAAGAAATCTGCCTGCAATGGTACTGCAATTGAGCATCCACAATATGGAAAAGTTATTCTGCTACAGAGCGACCAGCACAAGAACATATGCCAGTTCCTCGTAGAGACTGGACCAGCTAAAGATGACCAGCTGAAGGTCCATGGGTCCAAAGTGCTTTGGGCTCACTAAAACTTGAGTGAAGATATCCTTGCAATGAGTAGAATTTCCCTTCCGTCCCCTGTCACAAATTTGAAAACCCAACAGCTTGTATAATGTAAACATTTAGGGTCTGCTTTTAACGTAGACTAGCACAACTCATTCATGCAATAAACTGAAAAGAAACTTGCTGTCTAGTCTTGAAGTCCCTCAATTAAACAGAGGGCAAGCAGGAGGCACCTAGCAGTGTTTGGCCTAAAACCAAGCAGTTACATGATATTTCAGTCAAGCCTAGAGTCCCAAGATCACAGATGGCTATGTCTGACCAGAAGCTCCTCGGCTCTCCCTCTTCAGAGTTTCCTGCCCTATGAGGGACACCATGGGCTGTTTACCACCTGAACAGGTGAATAGGAATGTTCACCACCTAAACAGCCCACAGTGAAGCTGAGAGGACAGGATGGGGTAAGGCAAGAACAGCAGCTGTATGATTACAGGGAGTCATTGGTAGTCAAAGAAAGATCCCTGGGGTCTCCAGCCTGACCAGATGGGCAGAGCTTGGAGCAGCCACCTTCCCCCTAGGAGGGTGTGATACTGCCTCTGGCTTGCCACCGAGGTCTTTGTGACCAGACATGTCCTAGCTAATCGATGCCCAAACACCAGAATATGAGGTGAACCTTCTATCAGAGTTAAACTTCTGACAAGGGGACAAACTTCAAACCGATATCAGTCACGTAGCCAGCTGTAGAGCTTGCAACTTACTAGCAATAGCGGCCTAAAGCCATGTGAAGTAACAGACTGGTGTTTAGTTTATTTTTTTCCTTCAATTTTAATGTTATATAATGTATTTAAATCTGTATTTAAATAAAATTTGTTTTCAGGAAAAAAAAATGGCATACAGATGATGGAGCACTGCAGGTACTTGCCCAAGGTCACAAATCCGGCATGTGGCCGAGCCAGGTTTTTAAACTCATGCCTACCTGGCTGCAGAGCTCACACACTCACCACACAATGCTCAGCAAGGTCGGACTGTGACCGAGAGGCTGGTCTCTTTGTAGCCCAGTGTACAAGTTAAAGCCTACAAGTCTGAGCTGGACTATCTGTGTGCAAGTCCAACCTCCATGCTTCCCTCACTGTGTGAACCTTGGGAATTATTTACCATTCATTGCCTTAGTTTCCTATTGTATAAAATGGTGATGGTAATTATAACATCCAAGTCATTTGGTTGCTATAAAGATTAAATGAGTTAACATTTATAAATCCTCACCTCAAAATAAGCATGGTTCATACATAGAATGTTACACGTTTGTTAAATAAAATAAAAATTTCCAGGTATGGTAGACATTGAAACCCCTGTGCAAATATTACTTTGATGTGCTCATCTATTCAGATATTTTCTTTTCAAATGGACATGAAAAATTAATTGTTCATTTGACTGTGTCCTCTCACTGTTTTTCTATGTCAATTTTGACTTCAGTTGCTTAAATCACTTAGTAGTCTCCCAAAATGCAAAATATTCAGTGCTCGTCTACAAAATTGTTATCGTGAAAGTCAGGCAAACACATATGCTTTTACTTTAATTGCTCATCCAGCTGAAAAAAAAAAAAAAGAACAGTTTGTCACTTATCTCAGATTATGATCATGTGAAAAGATCCAGAAAGAAAATACGTATAAGAGAAACAAACCTGCTTCATTGCTTCATTTTTACTTCTAACAAACAGCAAAAGAAGTCATCCCTTCTCAGGCTGAAGCAGTTGTAGTTGAACTCTGAAAATTGCACTTGATCATCAGCTATTGACACTATTGAAAAGTTTATCATTGTTGTTTTCATGTGCCAGGAACAATGTATTTGCCAAACCAATCATGAGTACAAGTGCAAGCAAATGGTAAAGGCACATATGACTACATGAGAGGCAGCCAGAAAGCAGTGGTATGGATGGAAAGCCAGGCAATCTAGATAGGACAGAATTTCAATACACTCAGCTTCATTGTGATGACTCAGGATTTTATCAGTTACTCAGAACTACTATTGGGCAGGCTGTTGGGCAGTTACCATATCCAAAGCTACAAGTGCCCAAGAAAATAGGAAGTTTTTCCAAAGATGCAGCAGGATTCTTACTTCTAATCAGGCTGTCTATCTGCAATGATGCTTCATGGGTCTGGGGAGATGGTAGTGGGTGTCACTGAGACACTTTTTGTAGATAATTTTATACAGTTACAGTCTTGAATCACTCTATATCTCTTGTCTGCATATACTGGTATCTTTTTGTCTTGGATTATTGTCACCATGGTGACAGCCACGCAAATAGCAACACTGAAAAGAAATTTAAACTTTTCTAACTTCACAGGGAAGGAAGACAGAGAAAGGAAAGTAGATGTAATGATTCGGACATTTCCTGGTGCTTAAGCATTGAGGACTAGAGCCCACTGAGGACTAAGAAAACATTGTCAAGCAGACCAAGGGCATCCAGCTTAAAGAAACTGTAAAGCACAAGATGGGAATATTTTAATGCATGCTCCCTACATGAAAAGACTAGAGGAGACTGAAGCAGAGAGATGGTGAGGTGATGCAGTAGAAAAAGGGCAGATTTGGATGAGAGTCACAGAGATGGTTGCCCTTAAAGAATGACCTGTTCAAAGTGGAAGAGTTCACCTGGTTCATTATGAGAGGTTCTTTCCCTTTCATAAACCAATAGGACTCCAAAGCACCCCAAAGCACCCATCCTACAAAATGGGGGCCATTTTGTTTACTTTGTGAATGTATGCCTAGGCAACAGACTTAAGAGCTGCCCCTGGGTCTAAATGAGCAGAGGAGAGAATTGGAAAGATATGGCAGAATCCAGAGAGGGAATAGGCTTCTTCACTATGCAAGAATGAGAAATTTCACCAAATATATACTTAAAAAACTATCCAGGATTGAGCCATATCCCACCTCAGCAACAGAACAGGCTGAGTGCTATCAGAGCCATACCATACATTTGCCTTCTCCACTCTTTGAATCCAGATTCCCAGCTAAACATTGTACTAGAGAGAGGAAAAGAAATGGGATATAAACTGAGTTGAAGATTAAACGTTTAATCAAGTGGCATTTATTCCTGGGTTGCAAGGGTGGTTCAATGTTTGCAAATCAATGTGTTACATCACACTAATAAAAGAAAGGATAAGAACCATATGATCATTTCAATAGATGCAGAAAAAGCATCTGACATAGTACCACATCCACTCATGATAAAAACCCTCAACATAGTAAGTCTGGAGGGAACATACCTCGACATAATAAAGGCCATATATGAAAAACCCACAGCTAATATCATCCTACATGGGGAGAAACTGATAATTTTTCCTCTATGGTCAGGAACAAGACAGGGATGTCTACTCTCACCACTTTTATTCAACATAGTACTGAAAGTCCTAGCCACAGCAATCAGATAACAAAAAGACAATAAAAAGCATCAAAATTGGTAAGAAAGAAATAAAACTTTCACTATTTGCAAATGACATGATATTATATAACTAGAAAGCCCAAAAAACTCCATCAAAAAAACTGCTAAAACTGCTAGAATTCAGTAAAGTCACAGGATACAAAATCAACATACAGAACCCTGTTGCATTTCTGTACACCAATAATGAAGGAGCAGGAAGAGAAATTAAGGAATCAATCTCATTTATAATTGCACCAAAACCAAAAAGATACCTAGGAATAAACCCAACCAAGAGGTAAAAGATCTGTACTCTGAAAACTATAAAACACAAATGAAAGAAATTGAAGACAACACAAAAAAATTGAAAGACATTCTGTGTTCACAGACTGTAAGAATAAATTGTTAAAATGTCTATACTACTCAAAGGAACTCTACATTTAATGCAATCTCTATCAAAATACTAACAGCATTTTCCGCAGAGCTAGAACAAATCATCCTAAAATTTATGCAGAACCATGAAAGACCCCAAATAGCCAAAGCAACCTTGAAAAAGCAAAGCAAAGCAAAGCTGGAGGCATCACGATTCCAGACTTCAAAGCTGTGGTGCACAAAACAGTATGGTAGTGGCACAAAAATAGGCACAGAGATCAACAGAATAGAATAGAAAACCCAGACAGAAACGAACCCACAATTATCTGTTGAATTAATCTTCTGCAAAGCAGGAAAGAATATCCAATGGGAAAAATAATGTCTCTTCAGCAAATGGTTTTGGGAAAACTGGACAGCAACATGGAAAAGAATGAAACAGAACCACTTTTTTACACCATACACAAAAATAAATTCAAAATGGATTAAAAGACCTATATGTGAGACCTGAAACCATTAAAATCCTAGAAGAGAACATAGACAGTTAACTGCTTTAACATCAACTGTAGCAACATTTTTCCAGGTTTGTCTCCTGAGGCAAGGGAAATAGAAAATAAACTATTGGGACTACATCAAACAACAACAACAACAACAACAACAACAACAAACTTTTGCACAGCAAAGGAAATAATTAACAAAACTAAAAGGCAACCTACTGAATGGGAGAAGATATTTGAAAATGACATATCTGATAAAGGGTTAGTATTCAAAAAATTTAAAGAACATACAAAACTCACAACAACTCAACAACTCAAATAATTGAATTAAAAATGAGCAGAAGATATGAATAGACATTTCTCCAAAGAACATCTACAGATGGCCAACAGACACATGAAAAGATACTCAATATCACTCATCATCAGGGAAATGTAAATCAAAACTACAATAAGATATCACTTCACATCTGTCAGAATGGCTAAAATCAACAACACAAATGACAGGTGTTGGGGAGGATGTGGAGAAAGGGGAACCCTTTTGCACAGCTGGTAGGAATGCAAATTGATGCAGACACTCTGGAAAATGGTATGGAGGTTCCTTAAAAAGTTAAAAATAGAACTACTCCATGATCCATCCAGCAATTGCACTACTAGGGATACAAAAATACAAATTCAAAGCAATACACACACCTTGATGTTTATAGTAGCATTATCTACAATAGCCAAATTATGGAAACAGCCCAAATGTCTATTGATTGATAAGGTGGAAAAACAAGATATGGTATAAAGATACACAGTAGAATATTACTTAGCCATAAAAAGAATGAAATTTTGCCATTTACCAGGACACGGATGGAGCTAGACAGTATGCTAATTGGAATAAGTCAGTCAGAGAAAGACAAATATCATATGATGTCACTCATATGTGGATTTTTTTTTTTTGAGAGACAGAGTGAGAGGGCGCAAGTGAGTGAGGGGCAGAAATAGAGAGAGAGAGAATCCCATGAGGAGCAGAGAGAGGGAGAGAGAAGCAGGGCTCACTCAGGGCTCGTGTCTTACCCAAAGCAGGGCTCATGCTCACCCAAAGCAGGGCTCACGCTCACCCAACGTGGGATTCGAACTCATGAACTGTGAGATCATGACCTGAGCTGAAGTCAGATGCTCAATGACTTAGACACCCAGGCACCCTCATATGTGGAGTTTAAGAAACAAAACAAACAAAGGGGGAAAGTGAGAAGCAAACCAGGAAACAGACTCTTAACTATAGAGAAAAACTGATGGTTACCAGAATGGGATGGGTTAAATAGGTGGTGGGGATTAAGGAGTGCACTTGTGATGAGCACAGGGTGATGTATGGAAGTGTTGAATCACTATATTATGTGCCTGAAACAAATATGACACTGTATGTTAACTAACTGGAATTTAAATAAAAACTTTAAAAAAGATTAAAGTTTTTTAACGGCTTGAGTTTTTATAGCTAGATCAACTAGAAAGTTGGGATTTCTGGCCAAGATGACATTATAGGGTAGGAAAGAGAGATTTAGCCGAGTAGCACTGAAACTAGTCATTGAGGAAAAGATTCATATTTATATCCTACTGCATAATTTAGAGTCATCAATAAACTGGTAATATATAACATGTATACTATATATGTAGCAAAAATTAATGATAAATCGTCTTGTTTATTTGGGTGTTTACTTGTTTGGTTTCTCTCTCCCTCTACTAGATTATAAGCACCATTAAAATTCCAGCAAAAATAAGTGAATTTTACAGTTATGTTGCATTAAATCAACCTAATAAATGTAAAATACAAAAAGCAAATTTTCACAATCAATCAATGTTTACTATTAGACATCTAAATTTCCAAGAATCTCTGAATCCTCTGCCGTCCAGAGACTCAATAATTCAATTGCTCCTTTTTCCATTTATTCATTCAATAGATACATATTCAACTTCATACACATGGCAGTATGGTGGGTGGTGTGGGGACTGCAAACCTCAGAGCTGGTGAGACAAGACTGAATTCAACAAGTTCAGAAGAAGGTGTAAATTAGAAAATGAAGTTGTATTTACAGGCGCTGGTAGCTTTTCAGAAGACTATGGGTTGATCAGGTGTGTGGTTATCAGAAAAATAGTCACAGAGGCATAGAGTGTGAGGAGGCTACAGGGAGTTGACTGCTTTGGTTGGGGGAAGTGAGTATGTAGAAGTAAACCAGAGCCGTTAATGAAATCTGAGGGCCTCTGAAAGAAAATCATTAGGTATTTGTAGGGTCTGATGGGGGAGAACCTACAATATAGTGCTGAGGAGTTTAACTTAACCTGATAGGAAACTGTGTACCATCTTCTAAAGAAAGACATAAAATGTAGGATTGGGATGGAATGAATAGGCAGAGACTATTAGCAGCCAGCCTAGGTATGTTTTGTGTGTGTGTGTGAATGTGTGAGTGTGTGTGTGTGTGTGTGTGTGTGCGTGTGTGTGTGTGTGAATGTTTAATTGAAATACGGTGGACATGCATTACACTAGTTTCAGGTGAACAACAAAGTGATTCGACAATCATACATTACAGATGCTCACCATGATAAATGTAGTCACCATCTGTCAGCCTACAATGTTATTATAATATTATTGACTATATTCCCTATGCTTTACTTGTCATCCCCATGACTTACTTATTTTTATAACAGGAAGTTTGTACCACTTAATCCCCTTCACCTCTTTTGCTTACCCTCCACCCCCTTCCCTCTGACAACCACCAGTTTGTTCTCTGTATTGATGTATTGATTTCACTTACATGTAGAATCTAAAAAAGAAATGAACAAATGAACAAAACCTAGGTATGTTTAAGATCAGGGTTAGGCCTAGAGATTAGGGGGGAGGCTCAGGATTCAGGTGGGGTCATGGTGCAGAGAGTGGTAGTAAACATAGGCAGAGTAACAGGCGGTGTTATTCTTCCTTCTCCCAATCACTATTAGAAGTCTGAATTTATAATCCTAGATGTAATATTTTCAATGCGATTAACATGTTTTAGAATTGTATTGGGGCTAATAAATGGAGAACAGTGATTCTAACCCAAAATTCCTTAGCTAACTGGTTTGAACTGAGAAATTTAGAGAACTATGGAGAGCAGTTTTTCTCCCCGTGGTATAATCCAGGAAATGTATTAATATAAGATTATTACATTTGATGTAAACAGTAGGGGCCAGAATTCGTGAAGCTAGCTACTCGTATGGTCTTGTGGCTCAGCCACTGGAACATCCACTATGTGAACAAACTGAATTTAAGTTATCTTCAGGTTGCTTTCATCCTTAAGAAAAGCCCTATAACTGCTGATCAATATGCTGTGCAGAGCTTCTCCTTGAAACTGCTGGATAATTTTTACTGCAGTTATAATTATAACATTTACTCATTTTTTGGTGTAATTACTGATGCTCACAGTAGCTCAACTTGAATATTTCAAAATCATTTGAATATTAATTTAAAATACATTTCTTCTGTTTATTCTTCTTTTATTTTTAGCTGCTACAGTGGCTGACTTTCTAAGAGGAGCCAAAAGGAATGCCACTTCCCTGAAGACTGCCTTGACCTTAGCCACCAACTAATGAAGTCAGAACCCACATATTCTGTATTGTTGGTTTGCCATTAATTATGGAGTGACATGTGCAAATTTCTTATAGTCTCTTTAACTCTTTCAGTAGTTTTTAACTCTGTGTATGCTTGTGAATTCAGCTAAGTTTTAAATTTCCTGAGAGAAAAGGCGGTGGATCATAAATTCCTACAGTCATAAAGCAAGGTTGTTATT
This sequence comes from Felis catus, assembly GCF_018350175.1. Taxonomy (NCBI): domain Eukaryota; kingdom Metazoa; phylum Chordata; class Mammalia; order Carnivora; family Felidae; genus Felis; species Felis catus. The sequence continues at coordinate 60,044,552 of NC_058379.1, read as the reverse complement.
TCTCTTTAATAACTATTATGTCTGGATGCAATGAAATACGATCACATTCCCTGGAATCATTTTCATTTGCCTTTTAGAACCAGAAATGGGCTGGTGATTTTCTTTTTGTAACTCAAATGCCCTCACACAGTCTGAGTTGTCAGTGACCCCTGTCTCCTTCTCCCACAAAATTTCATTCACCTATCAGTATCTTCCTGAATCCTTTTTCAGATCCTTTCACCTTCTTCCCTTCTAAGCTGCCTGAAAACAGAGAAACTAGTTTCTGCAATACATTACATAAGTTGTCATCCTTTCTAGGTAATACAGTCACTTAGCCACTCGATCAGAGAATTAATGGTAGGAATCTTAGAAAGATTTAGTTTTTAACTGGGATTCTTTTTGTTACAACAGAAATGCAATTGCATAGAGAGCTGTCTATGTCCAATAACTTGGACAGCCTAAACTTTTGGTAATCCTAGAAAACCTTTATTTAGAGTGCTAATTCAAAGCCCTTTGGACTGGTTTTGAGTTCTTTTTGAGATAACTTCATTTTCTCTGCACTGATTTATCTTCTGATGAATAGAGAAGAGCACACAACTGTAAAGAGATCCACAGTAAAGAAATCTAGGGAGTTGGTATTGAAGAAGTAAATATGGATTACAGTTTACATTAAAATATGTTTGGTTCAAAGTAGATCCATCCAGCATGAAACAACAGTCTCTAAGTATTATGATAGAAGAAAATGACCCTATACAAGTTATAAGAAAGCCATTTTCTTTCTTGCAGCTCTAATGATCTTATTTATATCAAAACACAGGGCAGCCATTTACACCCTATCTATTCCTTCTGTGATGTATTCTGCTGGATTAGAAAACAGGTTTATATGGATTCTTACCTTAAGCTGCACTAAACAGTACTTGGTAATTAGTAAAAACTCCATCTGCTTATCTCTTTTAAAGAACATTTTCTATTCTGTAACAATTTGGTGTTTATTTTTCAAACAGTGATCTGAATTAGACGCCCCAGGAGGAACTGCTGAACTTCAAAATGCAACATCCTGTAACATTAAAATACCTTTCTAATTTGAAATGATTTATAGTTAATATCTGAAAGGAGATTTCTAGAAAGTTCTTCAAACTTTCCTGTGACATCCAAGGGTCTTTTTCAACCACAGAACAAATCCAGGTACACCTAGAATAACTCGGTATTTTGATAATCAGTTAATACCTTGTGTTGCAGCCAAAATAGTTATTCAACTCTGTCTATGGTTTTAAAAGCAAACCTATGTTCATTCCGCATAATTTGTTCAAAGTTTTAAAATTATTCTTAAGACAATTTTAAAGAACAGTTTCAGTTTCACAGAAAAATTGGGCAGAAACAAGACAGAGATCTCCTATATATTCCCAGTGTCTCATGGGAAACTTCCTCATTAACAACATTCCCCACCGGACTGGTATATTTATTACAACTGATGAACCTGCATTGACACACCATAGTCACCCAAAGTCCACATTTTTTTTTTTTTTTTTTTTTTGGGACAGAGAGAGACAGAGCATGAATGGGGGAGGGGCAGAGAGAGAGGGAGACACAGAATCAATCGGAAACAGGCTCCAGGCTCCAAGCCATCAGCCCAGAGCCTGACGCGGGTTCGAACTCACGGGCGGCGAGATCGTGACCTGGCTGAAGTCGGACGCTTAACCGACTGCGCCACCCAGGCGCCCCCAAAGTCCACATTTTACATTATGGTTTATTCTAGGTTTTGTACATTTTATGGGTTTGGACAAATGCAGAATGACGTGTACCACCATTATGGTCTCATGAAGAGTATTTTCGCTGTTCTAAAAATCCCTATGCTCCACCATTTCATCACTCCCACAAATGGCAACCATTGACACCACTAATCTTTTTACTGTCTCCAAAGTTTCACCTTTTCCAGAATATCAACTAGTTAAATAATACAGTCTGTAACATTTTCAGATTGGCTTCTTTCACTTAGTAATATTCACTTAAGTTTCTTCATGTCTTTTCATGGCTTGACAGCTCATTTCTTTTTAGTGCTGAATAATATTTCCTTGTCTGGATGTACCACAATTTATTTATCCATTAGTCTACTGGAGAACATCGTGTTTGCTTCCAAGTTTTGGAAATTATGAATAAAGCTGTGATAAACATCCATGTGCAGGTTTTTGTGTAGATATGTGTGGGGAATAAGCTTAGGAATTCCCTGAGCTTACACTGATGGGTTACAAGGCATAAAGACATAGAAAGCCACAGGATGAAAACATCCAAGGTTAGGCAAACAAGATTAGGTAGTCAGGGCAAAAGCCCTCAGCCCCTCTCCACCCCACCTCCAAATTAGTAAAATAGCAGAAAGCTGCTTTCACAGGAAGGAAGAACCAAAATAGGTAAACAGGTAAACAGCCTATAGACCACAGCAGGCAAAGTTGCCCAGAGCAGAGCTAATTAGCAAAAGAAAGGTGCCTTGTTGACCCTGAGAGAGCCTGCTCTGTCTTTCTTGTCCCCTAGGCAAGTTTAGGTAAACAGGGGAGGCGCCTCCTGTCTGTTATCAACAACAATCGGCCACCAGGCTTGTGTTTTGTATTGACCCAAACCCCTAACACCACATATCTCAAAACCCTCTTTCCCTCATACCCATGAGTTAATGTTCATGGTTCCATTGTCTCTTTGTGGACATCCATCAAGGCTTGTAAGACTTCTGATCCTAATATAAACGGAGCAAGGACCCATACTGGGGCTCTTGTCTCTTTCCAGACATTAGCTTCTTTGGCATTTCAGTCCTGGGTCTGCTCTATGGAGGACAAGAAAGAACTCCAGACCCAGAGTCTATGACAGATACGAATTTTCAACTCCCTTAGGTAAATACCAAGAAGTGCAATTGCGAGATTGTTTAGTAAGTATATGTTTAGTTTTATAACAAAACATTAAACTGTCTTTCAAAGTGGCTCCGCTTTTTGGCATTCCTACCAGCATTTTTTTCTTCCTCTCTTTTTCTCCTTTTGTGGATTTAATTGAACATTTTATGATTCCTTTTTCTATCCTTCCTTATTTAGCATATCGTTTGCCTTTCTTTTCAAAAACATTTTCTGTGGTTTCTCTAAAGTTTATCATATACATTTACAGCTAATCCAAGTTCACTTTCAAATAACACTATGCCATTTCACAGGTGGTATGAATTCCTTATTATAACAAAATTATCCCAATTCCTCGCTCTTAACTCTTATATGATCATTGTTATGCATTTCACTTAAATAATCATAAGATCTAATGCACTGATGGCATTTTTATTTTGAACAAACTATTACATGTTAGATCAATTAAGAATTAGAAAAACAAATTTTTTTTCAAAACTTTCACTTTCCTTCTCATGCTCTTATTTTATGTAAACCCTGTTGCTGATCTTTATAATTTTCCATCCTTCTAAAGATCTTTTAAATATTTTTTATTGGGGCACCTGGGTGGCTCAGTCGTTTAAGCATCCAACTTTGGCTCAGGTCATGATCTCATGGTTCATGGGTTTCAAGCCCCTCATTGGGCTCTGTGGTAACAGCTCAGAGCCTGAAGACTGCTTCAGACTTTGTGTCTCCCTCTCTCTCTGCCTCTCACCTGCTTGTGCTCTCTCTCTCTCTCTCTCTCTCTCTCTCTCTCTCAAAAATAAACATTAAAAACTTTTTAAAGATTTTTTTATTTTTATGTGATTTCTACACTCAACATGAGGCTCGAACTCCACAACCTCAACATCAAGAGTCATATACTCCACCGACTGAGACCCTTTTCTTTTTTCTTTTTTTTAATTTTTAATGTTTTTTATTGTTTATTTTTGAGAGGGAGAGAGAGCAAGCAGGGGAGAGGCAGAGAGAGAGGGAGACACAGAATCTAAAGCAGGTTACAGGCTCTGAGTTGTCAGCACAGAGCTCATTGCAGGACTAGAACCCACCAACCTTGAAATCATGTCCTGAACCAAAGTCAGACACTTAGCCAACTGAGCCACCAAGGTGCCCCCTGAGCCCACTTTCTAAGGACCTTTTAACATTTCTTGCAAGGAAGATACATCAACAACAAATTCCCTCAATTTTTGTTTGTCTGAGAAAGTCTGTTTTTCTTTTCTTTTTGAAGGATAATTTCACAAAGTTCAGGATTCTAGATTGGTGTTTACTTCCTCTGAACATTTTAAATATTTCACTCTAATCTCTCCTAGCTCACCTGGTTTCTGAGAATTCAGATGTAATCTTTATCTTTGTTTCTCTGTAGGTAAGGTGATTCCCCCTCTGGTTTCTTTCAGGATTTTTTTCCTTTCCTTTCTGTCTTTCTTCTCCTTCTGGTTTTCCCATTTACACATATGTTACACCTTTTGCAGCTGTCCCGTAGTCCTTGGATATTCTCTTCTGTATTTTTCTGTCTTTGTTTTCTTTGTTTTTCAGTTTTCAAGGATTCTATTCAAGGATACATGCTCTATCTCAGAAATTACTTCTTCAGCCATGTTCTTGCTAATAAGCCCATTAAAATTATACCTCATTTCTGTTACAATGTTTTAATTTTTATTTTTTATCTCTAGCATTTCTTTTTTGTTCTTTCTTAGCATTTCTATCTCTGCTTACATTGCCCATCTGTTCTTGCATGCTGTCTACTTTAGCCATTAGAGCCCTTAACATATTAATCATAGTACTTTTAAATTACTGTCTGATAATTCTAATATCCCTGAATGTCTGGTTCTAATGTTTGCTCTGTCTCTTCTAATGGTGTTTTGGGCCTTTTGGTATGTCTTATAATTTTTCTTGATAGCTGGACATATTGTACCTGGTAAAAGTAACTGTCGTAAATAGTTTTTAGCAATGTGGTGTTTACTTGTGGGAAGGAGGGAAGCATTCTATAATATACAGTTGGGTCTCGGTCTTTTTGGACCACAAACTTCATAATTGCTTCTCAGGTTATTTTTTCCCTCCTCCCATAGGTGGAACAGGATGGCTAGGGCATGCTCAAATTCAGTATTTCCCTCCTCCCATGTGGGAGGCTAGAACTGGTTGCATGGGCATGTCCCTTAGGCTCTGATCACACCCAGGCAAGTTAGCCTCTGGTTAACTTCAGAGTTTCCTCTGAAAGCAGGCCTTGTAAAGAAGAACACAATGCTCTGGAGTGTTTCAAAACAGTTCCTTCCCTCCTCCCTCTGCCAGAAACATAGGGGGATTTTTCTCCAATATTTACTGTGGAAAACTGGTTGACTTTCTGCAGTTAAATCTCACAATATTGTGGGGGTCTCCCTATGACTGGGTTTTCTGGGAGTTTCTAAATCTTAGTTGTATCTGCACTTAGCCTCCAGAATTTTATCAGGTATTTTAGGTTTTCCTACTCTGGCACTGGTTCCTGTGGTAGTTTCTACTGTAAGTCTCTGCTTTGGTAAGCTATGGTGACTTGTATTTGCCAGTCTGTCTCTCCAAACTCTGGAGCAGCACTTTGCCCTGTGTCCTCTTCTCCCTTATGGGCCCAAGAAGAGTGGTTGATTTTCCATCTGTTAAGCTTTTCATTTGTTGTTAGGGCAGAACGGTGGTGACATACAGAGCCAGAAACTGGACATCTCTCACAATTGTTTTTATTCCTTCAGCCACAAACATGTGAAGGATAAAACACAAAGTTGAGGTGGTATATGTGAGTTTGGTATACCTTATTATATAAAGGTTGATCACGAAAGACCATATCAGCATTAAATGGTTCATGTAATTCACTTGTAAAATCTTATGATTTCAGACTTATTTTAATAAGCAAAGCACATTGAGCATTTAAGCAGTTGGTGACTAATTCAATCTGTAAATGTTCAACACGGTGCTGCTGTCTTTAATGGTACAACTAGTGAAGATTGTGGGTGGGAGGAAGGGTGGGAATGAATATTATTGATGATCCTTGATTTATTTGCAATAATCTCAGCAACATATGAATTTGCTATTATTATCCTGATGATACATATGACAGATCTGATGCTTAGACAATTTTGTAATTAGCTGCACACTATTCAATGATGAACCATTAAATCCCCTATTTGTTGATGAATGTGATACTTATTGACAGATCTAACATGCCTCAAACTTTGTTAGCCATTTATACAGATATCACCTCATTTACTTCTCCAAGGAGATTTTAAATTTGGTGTCTTGTTTTAATGTTATATTTGATGTGACAGAGTCTTAGAAAAATTGTGAAAACTAATCAGAAATGTGATCAGAATAGGAAGTGATGAGTTGGATTTGAAGTCAAATCTATCAGAATTCATTGTGACACTATGTCCACATTATATGCCACATACAAAACAAAGAGATGGAAATGCTATTTCCTAAATTTTTGAGAACTGTAGTGGCACAGATGTTTTGGATAATAACAATGGGTGCAGATTCTTTATACGAAGCCAAGAAAAAACACCATCTCCAGATTTTGAAAAGACATTGTGCGGATATATAGAAATACTCATATAGTATTTTAGGGTTTACAAATCTTTTACAGGTAAGTTACTTATATTGTTTGTCCTATGTTATCATACATGATGAATAAATATTTACTTTAATTGTATTCCTTATAAAATGTAAGTCCCTAGGGGAGCAATAAGAATATGCACTTAATTCAGTAATGTGTTTCTGGTCAGCTTTATAGTTCTTCTGGATCAGGGGTTTTCTCTACAAGAAGTTCCCACAGCAATTAATGACTTGATAAAAGAACATGACTCTGCTCCATTGACACTGGTGTCAAAGGGAGAAGTCTGTATCACTAGCAACTCAAATACGGATATAGACAGATTTGTGTACACTTCTATATTTTAAGCTTTCTTTACAATTTATATTTTTTTCTCTCTGCCACTTTTTGAACAACAAGTTTCAAAAGCTGGGAACTAACTTAGAATGGCGTCCCCATTTACTTATGCTAAAAGTTCCTCAATCAAACTTCAAGTCCTCACAGGATAGAAATAGCCTCCTTTCTCTTCACTTGTATGTATTTCCTGCAATTCTGTGGCCCATTTTGAAATATAGTCCTATTTTTGCGTACTAAGTTCTATTACCCTCTATTTTTCGCTGCCTCCTTCACAAATAGGGTGCCACTGTGCTTTCTCTGAAACTTCCTTACATTTGTCATTTCATGGATGTAAACGTGCTATTAGTCAATTCAACATTCAAGGTGAGTTCATAACACTGACTTACAGAAGAGTATTACAGTATTTTCTATATCATTCTCAATCATATCCTCATTTTTTTTCTAACATTGTACATTGAAATACTCACAATGATGCATAGATCCTTTTCCTGAGAGGTTACAATGCAGAGTGAAATAAGAATACTTTCTGGTAATATATTACTTGTCACACAGTGATTTCAAAGCACTTTGTTAACAAAGAAAGATTATTACCATCAATTTAATGGGAACTGAAACACATAAGTTAAATTACTTTTTCAAAGTTGAACAGAAAGTAAGTTACTACATTATGAACATAATTCATGTTCCTGTCATTACAGTGTTTAATTCTATCTAGTGGAACACACTTCCTTTCAGGCTGTCTTCTACATAACAATTTACTGCCCACTTGGCAGAGCGGAGGTTCAAATTCATGGATATGAGAATCTACTGTATCTAGGCAGAATCTGGGTTTACCTAATCATATAGTGTCATGACTTTGGCTGGATGGAGCATAAGTGGAGTTACTTCACTACATGTGGAACAGCACACATTTTCTATTGTCCATAGTTTTCAGAAAACAGATTGAGGGCCATTACAGAAATTTTAAGAAAAGAGAACAAAAAATAAACAAGAAACAGGTAAAGAGTAAACACTCATTTCATTGCCTGAAAATCAACACTAAACTAATTTTGGTATTACTTTCTTATACTACACATATGAGTATATGCATGTGTATTTTAAACATGAGGATTATAATCTATTTACAATCTATATCTTTTTTTATTTTTACTTAATATTGTTTTTGAACATTTAAACATTAATGAGCCCTTTTGAAAATGTACTTTTAAAGGGTTCTTAATTTTCATACATATGTGTACATGTGCATATGTATACATGCAAATATATACATCATTTATTTAGCATTGTGCTATTATTGGCCATTTTCGTTGACTTTGTTGATTTGTTTTTTACCATTTGTAAAAAAAAACTTCAAAAATCCTCATAAATATGTCAAATTCTCAATCTCTTCCTTTCGGATTGTTCCATTTTTAAAGAATTGTTTATACATATATGCTATTCCAAGATAACTGAGACATTTTCCTAAATCTTTTTTCTAAAATAAAAAAGATTATATTTTTAAAATGTAAGAATTTGGGGCACCTGGGTGGCTCAGCTGGTTAAGTGTCCAACTTTGGTTCAGGTCATGATTTCACAGTTGGTGTGTTCGAGCCCCATGTTGGGCTCTGTGCTGACAGCTCAGAGCCTGGAGCCTGCTTTGGATTCTGTGTCTCCCTCTGTCTCTGCCCCTCCCCTGCTCATGCTCTGTTTCTGTCTCTCAAAAATAAATAAAAATGTTAAAAAAAATTTAATTTAACAATTTAGTTTATTTGGACTTTATTTTTGTTGATGTACAATTACATCAATCCAAACCTCTAGCATTGGAAACCAGGTATTAACATTTTTTTTAATTTTTCAGGTATTAATATTTTTTAAGACTTTCTGAGCTGATTGTAGTAAGCAAGCATCATTGAGCACAACTATTTTATGTAAAACATAAAATAAAGCTGCATATACACAAAAAGTAGTTGTATATTTTTTTTCCTTTTAAAACATTATTGATATTAGTATATACATTTTCCTCTGTTGTGTATTTTTGGGGCTGAATCCTATAAATTCTAATGTGTAGTGATACCAGTATCATTGTTGTATAAACAGGTTTTCTTTTTCAGTTTTTATTTTCCCATTGGCATAAGTGTTGTTTAAGAGGAGGTTCCTGTCTCCCTGGTAGTTTTTGTAATTGACTTCTGATTGTTTTACTGCATTATAAACAGAATCAGTTGTCTTTATCTTTTTAACATCTTAAATTCTATTATTTACTTTGTAACTTAATATTTGGTCAATTTTTCAGAATGTTCCTTTGTTACTTAAAGCAACAGCATGTTCACAAACATGATGATTAACATATATATTAACCAAATGTATTTTATTTATTATGCTATTGAAGTCTTCTATACACTTAATTACATTTGTCCACCACCTGTGTTTTGGATTGAAAAAAAAAAAAATATCTTGTTTCTTTGTTTTGTTTTGTTTCTTTTGTGAAAGTTGATGCTGGGCTATTTGGTACATACTTATTCTTAAGTGTGATAAACTTGAAATTATACCCTTCCTCACCTTACTTTATGTGTTTTTGTCTGTATTCTATCTCACTTCACTTTAAGAATATAAATTCTTTCTTTCATTTTCTTTGCATTTACCTGATAGAAATTTTGTCATGTCTATACTTTCATATACTTCAAAATTTTTTAATTTTAATTTAATTTAATTTAATTTAATTTAATTTAATTTAATTTAAATTCCAGTTAGTTAACATACAGTGTAATATTAGTTTCAGGTGTACAATATAGTGATTCAATAATTCCATACATCATCAACTCCTCATCACAAGTGCACTCCTTAAATCCCCATCACCTATTTCAACCAACCCTCACCCACCTCCCTTCTGGTAACCATCAGTTTATTCTCTATAGTTAAGAGTCTGTTTTTTGGTTTCTCTCTCTTCTTTTTTTTTTTTTTTTTTTTACTTCGCTCATCTGTTTTGTTTCTAAAATTCCACAGATGAATGAAATCATATGGTATTTATCTTTCTCTGACTGACTTATTTTGTTTAGCATTATACCCTCTAGCTTTATCCATGTCATTGCAAATAGGAAGATTCCATTCCTTTCATGGTTGAAAAATATTCCATTGTATATATATAAAATATCTTCTTTATCCACTCATCTATTGATGAACACTTGGGCTGCTTCCATAATTTAGTTGTTATGAATAATGCTGCTATAAATATAGAGGTGATTGCATCCCTTTGACCTAGTGTTTTTGCATTTTTTGGTAAATACTCAGTAGTGTGATTACTGTAGTGTGATGGACTGTAGAGTAGTATTGTTAAATTTTCTATACTACCCAAAGCAATCTACACATTTAATGCAACCCCTATCAAAATACTAACAGCATTTTTCACAGTGCTAGAACAAAAAATAAAATAAAATAAGATTTATATGAAACCACAAAGACCCCAAGTAGCCAAAGCAATTTTGAAAAAGAAAAACAAGGCTGGGGTGTCATAATATCAGACTTCAAACTATATTACAAAGCTGTGATAATCAAAAGAGTATGGTACTGGCACAAAAACAGACACATAGATCAATGGAACAGAATAGAAAACCCAAGAGCAAACCCACAATTATATAGTGAATTAATCTTTGATAAAGCAGGCGAGAATATCCAAAGGGAAAAAGACAGTCTCTTCAACAAATGGTGTTGGCAAAACTAGAAAGCAGCACGCAAAATAACGAAACTGGATTACTTTCTTATACCGTACACAAAAATAAATTCAAAATAGATTAAAGACCTAAATATATGATACCTGATACCATAAAAATACTAGAAGAGAACATAGGCAATAATTTCTCTGACATCAGCTGTAGCAATATTTTTTTCTAGATATGTCTCCTGAGGCAAGGGAAATAAAAGCAAAATTAGAGTATTGGGACTACATCAAAGTAAGGACAGTAAAGGAAACAATCAACACAACCAAATGGAAACCTACTAAGCGGGAGAAGACATTTGCAAGTGACATATCCAATAGAGGATTAGCATCCAAAATACATAAAGAACTTATACAACTCAGGACTCACAAAACAAATAATCCAATTAAAAATGGGCAGAAGAAATGAACAGACATTCCTCCAAATAAGACATACAGATGGCCAACAGACACATGTAAAGATGCTCAACAGCATTCATCATCAGGGAAATGCAAATCAAAACTGCTTTGAGGTATCACCTCACACCTATCAGAATGGCTAAAATCAAAACCACAAGAAACAAGTGTTAACAGGATGTGGAGAAAAAGGAACACTTGTGCACTATTGGTGGAAATGCAACCCGGTGCAGTAACAGTGGAAAACAGTATGGAGTTTCCTCATAAAGTTAAAAATAGAACTATGCTTTCATATTCTTAATTATTATTTTTATTTTATTTAGGAATGCCTCTAATTCTACAATACAAACTGGCATTTTGCTCTGTGATACAATAAAAAAATCTTTATAAGAGATGAGGTATAAAAAAAGAGCTGAGGTATATATTTTCTCATTTATTGATAAGACAAAAGCTTTGTTTTTTTCTCTTATATTTATTGTTTGCAAATATATTTTACTCTATCATTGTAAGTCTTCTCATCCCTCTCAGTTATTTTGACATTTAGAGAGATTTGTCTAGTGGTGACTTTAATATAATACCCTTAGCTTTCTCTTTCTTTAGAGAGTACCCTTTGGTTTCTTAGAATAAATAATGCAAAATGTGCTTTATCCTCTCCTTCACACACCGTTTCTCTCTTTCTCCACTCAATCTTAGTAAATAAAATCATTTTTCTTAGTCGTTAACTTTGTATTTTTAAATATGCTTAAAAGTCTACTACTTAATTTATCAGCTTCTAGTGGTATCTTTGACTTTCAGCTATTATAACGAGGCAACAGAAAATCTTAATTCTGCTTTTTATCTTTCCAACCCCTTCCCTCATGTTGTTAGCTGTGCCATTTCTCCGTTTGCAGATCATTGACATTTATATTCTATTCTGTCATCCCTTTCCCATCTAAAAGTTTGTGTTTTGATTTGCCAATTCCTTTGCTTTCACCTTCTATGAGTTTTTGAAAATTCATCTAAGTAATATTCTGTCAGGTCTTTCAGGTTCAAAACTATTGTAAGTTTTTATGCCTAACAAAGATTTTCCTGGAATATAAAAATTTGGGCCTCCATTTTGCCCCTCTGGAGAACCTTATAGGCACTCCAAAATCACCTTCCACATTGACTATCACTATAGAAAATTGCAATCCTGGTTGTTTTCCTGGGGAGGCCTGTTATCTTTGTTTTCTGTGTAGCTGCATACAAGATGTATTATTTTTGAATCTAGTATTTTTAACATATTATTAATATGTTGGTATAAACTATTCTGAGCCAACTTTTCTTGAATATGGTATCAACATTCAACTTGTAAGTGAAAGTCTTCTTCCATCAGGAAAGATTTCTTAAATTACACTTAAGGATTTTATTCTGCATTATTGTTTTGGATTCACTTATGTATTCTTCTTATGCACACATTAAATGCCGTTGTCTGTCTTAAACACCTCTCATTTTTCCTTACTTTCTTTACCTTCATTCTCCACTTCTGTTTTTGTATGTTTATCTTTCTCATGTATATCCTCTATAATTTATAATGTGATACATGTATAATGGCTATATTTTCTAATCTCCCCCCATTTTTCTTATCTTACTAAGTGTTGTTATGTTTACTCCTCTTTTGTAACACTCTCATTTCAATGAAACAATTTTTTTCCCCACAGCAACTAAATGTAGATAGTCCCTACAAAAGGACAAGGAAAGAGAGAAGTAGCAAAGATTTATCCATTCAAGACTGCCTTCTCATGTAGATACAGGGATGGAATAGCATCAACTCCTTTGCTGCAGTATCTAATCTGACTGGGACATTCTGCCACCAACATTCAGGTCCTTCCTTTATTTCACTGGCTGCTTGTGCCAAGGGTCAAAGCCCCTCCTTTCCCCCCCCCCCACCCCCCGTCCTTGGACTATGTGCATTCCTTCTAATTCCAAATTCTCCTTGCATTCACATCCTGTCCAATCTCAGCCAGCCAGCTCTGTTTCTGACATGTACCAGCCTACCAACACTTCTCTGATTTTCTTCCCTCCTTGTCATCAAATAGATGTAACTTTCTGCCTAAATTTATCTATCCTGAGTTATTTTCTACCCCATATACACACAATTAGAACATGTTTGGATTTTTGATTTTTACTTTCTGTCACCTAGATTTAAACCTAGGTTAAAAGGTCAAATTGGCACATTTAGCACACTGTCTTGTATTAGCACAACTTATTTTTTAACTAACTCATATATACTGGCAACAGATACAGAATGAAAGTAATATGCTGGTATTTCCCACAGAAACACTCAGAGTGTCTTTGTTGTTTCGTTTTCTTAAGTGAGATGAGGAGTATTTAGCAATAAGATATTCTCAAGTCCTCAATATATGAGAGGTAGTAAATTTTACAGAATGTTTCTGCATTTTGAAACAAAAAAGAACCATTCTAAGGGAATTTAATTATCTTCTTCCAGAGTTTATTAAAGAGCTTAAACTTATCATTAAAAGTAAGCAAATAAATTAAAATATGACAATAAAATGTATGTACAACATCACTAAAATTGATTTTTACGTTACACCTGAAGGGGAGACTCACATTTCTGGAGCAACTCTTAGGTACTGACATTAAAATGCTTGCTACATAGGCTACTTTGATAATATTATTAATAGGATGTTCTGACAATATAGTTCAGAACAAAATCAGGTACGTATAACGCAACTATTTGTGAGCTAGCAGAAAGCAGGGATTGTGGGAGATCTTTCCATCCTGCTCACAGACAGTAGAGCTAAGAATGTTTACATCTTGCCTTACTTTTGTTTGGATGCACATGTTGGAAAATCAAGGAAAATCCATAGTTAAGAAAAAGTCTGACACATACGTCAGGAGAAAAAATGTTATGTATTTAGATTTGTTTTCATGTTTTCATGAAATATATCAACAAAGGTGAGTTGATAGTGACACTTAAAGCTGAAAGCTATGGCAGAAGCACGCAACCACATGCGCGCGTGCGCGCGCGCACACACACACACACACACACACACACACACACACACACAGAAACGATGGCTCCTACAGAAGATTTTACCAGCTTCACATTCCTAATATGGGAAAAAAAATATATGAGTTGCTGGCTTCCTCTAAAATCAACCTTGAAATTTCTCAGAAGAAATTTGATTTTGAGACAGGAGAAAGATAATATGAAATTTCTGTTTAGGGTTAGACGGTTGTTTGCCACCAACAGATGGAAAGAAAGGAGGTGACAAATGTGAAGTATATTGTCAAGAACTTCTAGTCAGAGAACAAGAAAATGAAGAACTTTAAAGCTGTGCTCATGTCTTTCCCCTATATTGCTGTTAGTGTGTCACCACTTGATCCAATATCCTAGAAAGAGCAGTATGAACTTGGATCAGGTCAGGGATATCCTCAGAGACTGCTTGGATTGGGTACAGATTCCTATAGATTTAGAAAAATATTCTAGTTCTTAAGAGTCATCTTGTCACCACCACCCCCTCACCCCAAAATATACCCTGTGTGCAAGGCAGGAATTTTTGCTTATTTTTATTTTTGTTATTTTTTTGAAAGATGAGTACTTTTTTAAAATTTCTTTATTTATTTTGAGAGAATAAATGCACAAGCAGGGAAGGGGCGGAGAGAGGAAGACAGTGAGGGAGAGAGAGAGATTCCCCAACAGGCTCTATACTGTCAGTGCAGAGCCTGATGTGGGGCTCAAACTGAAAAACCATGAGATCATGACCCAAGCCAAAACCAAGAATAGGATGCTTAACCAACTGTTGGAGCCACCCAGTTGTCCCCAAAGATGAGTACTCTTAACTTCCTAAAGGTCAGAAACATGTGCTATGTGAGGGAGAGGGTGGCTGGAGTGGGTTGTTAAATACATAGTGGTAAAGCTCACACCTTAGAACCTGAGGGACATATTTCCAGCCAATGGAGTCGAGATTTTTCAGGGAAAATGTTAAGACAGTTGAAAGGCGCAACTGCTGGATAATAAAGTCATCAAACTGAATAACTATGCCATATGAAGTACAATTAATGGGATGAATAAACAAAAATTTGAACAGTCATTAGCCATAGGAGTATAGAGAAGAATATTGCAAATATCAATTAAAGCAAAAAGCTTAGTAGAAAGAAAAGTCCATTGAACATACTACATACCCATAAAATTAAAACAAAACAAAACAAAACAAAAACAAAAACAAACTAACAACTGAAGTAAACTCACAGAAGGTTTGAACATTGAATTGTTACTCTTAAGAAATAATTTTGGGGGCGCCTGGGTGGCTCAGTTGGTTGAGCATCTGACTTCAGCTCGGGTCATGATCTCACAGTCTGTGAGTTCGAGCCCCGCATCGGGCTCTGTGCTGACAGCTCAGAGCCCAGAGCCTGTTTCAGATTCTGTGTCTCCCTCTCTCTCTGACCCTCCCCCGTTCATGCTCTATCTCTCTCTGTCTCAAAAGTAAATAAACGTTAAAAAAAATTTTTTTAAAAAAGAAAGAATTTTGGTTTGTTTAGTGGAAGAAAGTAGAAGAAGCATAGCTACTATTTATAATAAAATAAAAGGTAAAAATAAGTCCTAGTGTAACAGTAATGCTAATAAATAAAAACAGAGTCTAGGCCCCAAATATAAGCTAGAGAACTAAATTTGATTAAAAGGAAAACTATAAAATTTTGAGACTTACTGAGAAATCCTCCAAATAAAAATTCTACTGAAAACCATAAAATTATATACTGGAAAAAAATATGACAAGCAAACAACAAAATGCATTAATTTGTATTAAAAATGCAAAATTTTTAATAAAAAGTACAAAAGTGAAAAGGGTATTATATAGTGGTAATATAAAAAATACAATCAGGAAGATATAATCATCATGAATATATAAATAACTAACAAAATAACTAAAAAACATAAATCAAAATTCTGGCACAGTTATAGAAGAAACAGTCAAATTAAAGATTAAATAGAAATAAAACAGTAAATATATTGATTATTGAAATAGCATGATTAAGAAGCACATACTACATATATATTGGGCACAAAGTAATATAATGTTATGAATACCATATTTATGTAGGTATGTTTAAACATAAGAAATTTTTACCTAAGAGATTGCTCCTTATGCCCAAAAATACATGGACCATTTATGAACACTGATCATGTCCTTAGTCATAAATGATACAGCAAATATTTAAAAAAAATAAAGTATGTTCTCTAAAAAGCATGCAATGACATTATTAATTAGTAATCATAATCTAGCTTTTAATATGTACATGTATTTAAATGGAAATATTACTACTAAAAAACTTTGAGCAAGAGAGGAATTTAAAACTAAATTGTGAAAATCTTAGAGTCAAATGACATAAAATTACAAATGGTTAAAATCTGTAAAATCCCAGCTAAACCAGTAGTCTTAAAGGACAATTCAAATTTAGTTATAAATAAAAAAAAATAAAAATAAAATTTAAAAATAAGCTAAATAGGAAGAAAAGAGATCATAAAGATAAAGGCAGAAATCAATAAAGAAGAAAACAAAATACTGAAGATTTCAAAAGTCAAACTGGTCACTAATAACGATTTAGAAAAAAAATTAAATTTAGAAAATAGAGACACCTCCAAAGTATAAGGAGGGGAAAAAGAGATGATGCAAATGATTCAAAATAAAATGAGAAATAAGCTCACATGCCCATCATAGTAACAAATAATTAAAACACTATAATGGCACTGAAAAGACTATCAGATTGAGAAAAAAAATAGGTAAATTTGTAATAAAGTGTTAACTTTAAAGAAGAAACAGGATCAATAAAACTTAGATATATCAAAAATTAAAGAAATTAACATTAAGCTTAATATATATGCAAAAATATCTAAATATTACTTAAAACACAATTTTGCACTAAAAACTATCTTATGGAAAGAAAGGGAATCTCATGTGCTGCCGGTAGGAGAATAACATGATGCTTCCATTTAAGTGAGCCAACCAGCCATACTTAGTGAAATATAGACTGTGCATACCTTAGCATTCTGCTTTTCATTTCTTGGAAATACACCCTAGAGGAGCTACTGTAGAAAGGCTGTATATGAATCTGTTACAGCACTATTTGTGGTTACAGAGAGTTGGTTACAATTGAAGGGGCCACTACTATTAGAGCAAGAGATATGAGTAACCTCAGATATGTGTTTGGATGCATATGTGTGTAGAATCCATACATATATTGAAATACCACATGTATTTGTGTCCTAGGGCTGCCATAACAAAACATCACAGATTGGATGGTTTAAACAGAACCTTACCATTTCACAGTTCTGGAGCCTAGAAGTTCCAGGTGCCAGTAGGGTTGGTTTCTCCAAGGCCTCTCTCTTTGTATTGTAGATAGTCATCCTCTTGCTACTTCTTTATGTAGGTTTGTGTCTATGTACCCCTGGTATTTCTTCTTCTTCTTATAAGATCATCAGTTATATTGAATGATGACCCCATCCTAAGGGTCTCATTTTAACGTAATAACCTCTTTAGAGAGTTCCTCAATAACTATAGTTAATAATTCTGTACTATATATTTGAAAGTTACTAATGGAATGGATCTTAAAAGTTCTTGTCACAAAAAAAACAATTTTTTAAAACTATGTATGGTTATTGTGGTGATCATCTCACAATACATACATCTATTGACTCATTACATTGTACACCTGAAACTAATATAATGTCATATATCAGTTATATCATAATTAAAAAAGAACCTCTCCAATAGGGTTACATTCTGAGATACTAGGCGTAGAGACTTCAAAATATAAGTGTTGGGGGGGGAGCAAAATTCAGTCCATAACACCATACAACGGTTAACACTAAAACCCTAAGATATATTTGACAACCTAGACAGAATTTGAAAAGTGTTGAATAATAAAAAAGGTAAGAAACATAATTCTATCAATAGCTCAATAAAATATTTATAAATTAAATACATACAGAAAGAATTACTAGATATTTTGGAAGATACACACACACACACACACACACACACATACATAAAAGACATCTGACATGAAAGAGCCAATCAAAGAGTATAGAATAAAAATTAAAATTAGGTAAAAAGACAATAAAAAGTGAAACAAAAAAGTGACTTTGTGTGGACCAATGACAACGACATACCATAAATAATTTCATAAAATTTCATAAAATCAACTCTCAAATGGAGATTAAAATTTAAAAAGCTGATGACCAAAGGTATACAGATAGTTATGTTGTAGAGATATGTATTCAATTTTAAGATGCAAGCACTTTTTTAAATTGAGTAGACATTGTCATAAATATTGTTAATTTCATTATTTCAGGATCATTAAACTGAACACTGAATTATGGGGATTATGTGAAAGGACAAAAACAGAAGAACAGAAGTTTTAAAAAAAAGTACTGGATAGAAGGAATGAAATACAGCCCAGAGTAAATTCCGGGGAACTGGATTAAAAGATGGCTCCAGAAAAGTGAAGTTGACATCAAATTCTATCAATTCAGGGATGAAAACTCTTGCTAGAAGCATAAGAACAGAACTTGGAGCTGGACATGTTTCCATCTGTGAGGGCTGGGACTGGGCGACAAGACAGAGCATTGTTTACAGGCAATATCAAGGAGAACAATAATATTCTCACCTGAATTGTTCTCTGGTATCCTGGCCAAACTAAATAGGTTAAATGGACCCAGTGGAAGACCCTGAGCAGTGTTAGAGATGGTTCCATATTTGTTCTCTTCTGAAAAAAGAAAATTCTAAATACCGACAGGCTTCAAATAAGGATGATTCCACACAAGCCTCTACCTCAAAGTGACTTTATTTTTAAGCCAGATTTCTTTTCTATCCCTTATCTTTCTACAAATTAGTCACAAAAATATGCCCCATGAGATTCTCACCTAAACATTTGATTCTTTATGACCGTGCAGTATAGCAAAACTGGCACATTTTTGTAATACAATTTTGTAGTACAATTACAAAAATTTGTGATAATGGCTATTAACTCATTTATGAAGTAAATAGTTATTGATTACCTACCATGTACCAGGCAATATACTAAGAACAAACTTTAAAGACACATAAAACCGGAACCCTGCCAATGGTTTAGCTCATTGAAACCATTTTTCAAATGGTTTAGAAACGTAAACAAACATAACACTAACAATAAAAGCGTGACCAATACTGATAAGATGATTACCTAAATATTACGGAATCAAAAAAGAAGGAAACCTAACTCACAGCGCACAGAGAGATGATCAGGAAGTCTGGATGATATGGAAGCAGCATTGCATTTTGAAAGGCAAGTAAACATTTGTCAACAAAGAAAATGCCTGTGCATTCAGAGAAGGGAAGCAGATGAAAGTAACATCATAAACATGTTTAACATATATGAAATTAAAACAAGTGTGCAGCAAAAGTCAACAAAAGGTTTGTTTCAATAATTGAAGAAAATTTGGCTGCCTTGGATTTATGGAGAGAAAATACAGTCCACATAAATTACCGATATAGTACTTCATGGTAATTGTCAGAGATTTTTGACGATGCATCAATTGTTGCTAAATGCACTGCATCTTGAGTATCATATTTTGTGTAATGCCTACCTACATTGTATTTCAAAATGTCTAGAGCATGATAGGCAAGTGTGTGATGGAATTTAAGGGACAAAATTCAAGGGAGGCATATTCATAGGTTTCATGGGCCTTGTTAATAGCTTAAGTTTCTTTGCTCATATTTAGTGACAATTTTAGTCAGTGTAGTGACAGAATTGCAGGCATTGAAGAGAAAGAAACATGGATATGTAAGTGGACAATAGATCACAAAGAAGGAGGCATGAAGACATAAGGAGCAGTTAGATTTCATTGACCCAGCAGGAAATTAGGAGTTGAACCAAGGAAGGAGCAAAGGGGTTGGGTAAAGGAGGCAGATTCAAAGGGCTTGAAAACAAAAGGGATTATAAGATACAGTCACCAATTTCAAGGGGAGGGCAAGGCAGGGAAGGGAGGGTCAATTTTTGGTGTCTGGCTTAGGAAAGTCTAAATGTGGTATTATTCCCAACACTGAAGAGGATGCATTTTATTTGGGATACTTGTGGGAATTTAACTGGAGAAGTTTCAGGATCTTCAATTTTAGTCAAAACATAAATTTTAAGTCATTTCATCTATTTAGTGGTTGAAGCTACACGAACAGATGCTACTGTCAAACTTCTACAGTTTGTGAAATAATTGATTTATATTAATTCTTATTTAATTTGGTAATACCTCAGTTAGAGATAATCAATTTTATAATATATTGTTCATGAAACATTCTTATCTGTTCGTGACTTAACCATCTATGGAGTGCACTTTTTGTTTGTACTTTTCTTATTATTCTAATGAGAAACAGCATTGTGCCATAGAAACAGCTCTGTCTTTCCAGACATGTAGACTGGGGTTGAAATAGAGTCTGACGCTTGATTTTTGGGTGGAGAAAATGAGGTTAACAATGTAAATACATAGCACACAGTCTGGACTTAAAGTGAATACTTTATTAAATATTAGCAGACTTTGTTCTTGGTATTTTTGCCAAATCTGTGGGCACAAGCCAGTAATTGATACAGAATCAATAGCCATGGATTACTGAAGGATGTTGACCACCTTAAAAGGTTACAGAGATTTTAAATGATTCCATACAAAGAAAAGACCAAGGAGTAAGAAAGGCAGATAAGGCAGAGAGTTCTAAATTTTCACTTACATGAAACACTGTTGCTTCTTCTTTTCCTTTGAACTTTTGGTTGTTATTGCTCCGAAGCTAAGTCAAAAAGCTATGATTTAGGATTTTAGTGCCTCTAGAGTCCAATAGGAAAAAAAAAATATGCCTGGTCTAGTGGAAGAAAATAGATTTAGGAATCAAATCCTATTTCAGATTCTAAACTCATGTTAACACACTATGAACTAAGGGACATAACTGCATTGGGGGGGACACAGTTTCACTATCTGAGAAAAAGGGTAATATACACTTGCCATGCATATATAGTAGGGTCTTGATGAGAATAAAAAATAAAATAGAAATAAAGTAATGTAAAAATGTTGAAAAATTATATTAATATTATAAGTATATTTATACTTAAAGGGCATATTACTATGTGATGCTTAGTATCTTAAAGCAAAATGAGAATGTCAACCTTTCTTTTTATTTCATGCTATTAAATGTGTTGAATCATACTGTACTTGCCAAGAAATGAGACTGGCTGTACTTGCACGTATGAGTGCTCATTTCAATTTTTTTTTGGCTTCTTACCCTATGGTTTCAAAATAGGAACGTTTTTTACATTCAGTTTTTATAAAGACTTCTTTCGTGAGAAACTGCACTTTGAAATACTGGAATTTATAATAATTATACTCTTTTTCAATGATTCAAACATACTACCAATTGTAAGGTGCATCATTATTTCATGCTATACCAAGAAGGTTGGTGAGAAGCACTGCCACTTAAACTCCAACACATCTCAGTTTTAGCTTCAGAGTTCTTGAAATGTTAAGAAATATGTACATAGGGTCTGTGATAAATGATAACAGTGTCTTGAACTTGTTCAATCATTATTATTTAAAAATTACTCTTCTGGCATACATTATCTATCTCATTTCACCATCCCAAGATATTAATACCTCCCTTAATACAGAGGAGTGGAACTACAACTTACAAAAAATAAATAAATAAATAAATAAATAAATAAATAAATAAATAAATAAATAAAAATATATATAAATATATATATATAATGAATAAATATATACATATATATTTTTTTTGCTTACTACCACAGAATTTGGGATATTTTGAGAACAGCAATCCAAGCTTCTCCTAAGGAACTTTGTCTTTCCCTTATACTATGCCTTATAAAGGAAAAGGAAAAAAAAAGGGGGTAATCATACAAAATTAGAGGTAGCAGTAATAAAAGTTCTAATCCAGTCTATCCAGTAACGCAGAGGTCCATTCTACTTCGTGGCTTATTTGCTGGCTTAGATTCAACACTTCTTCCAAATCTATTTGACTTGGGCAATTTATATTACCCAGTGAATAGAGAGATTTAGGATCTTATAAACCATGATGGGATCAGGATGATCATGGAAACACACACACACACACACACACACACACACACACACACACACAGAGTGCCTTAGTTCAGATGCACTTAGTCAAACTTTCAACACCCAACCATTAAAAGAAAAGAAGGTGAAATTATGACAATATGCAACTCAAGAAATTAAGACCTAAAAGCATGATATAAATAATATAAACTCAAATGACTTATATCTTACTTACAGAAAAATTTTGATCCTACCCCATAGCTTCTTTTGATACCTAGCTTGACCCTTCCTTCATTTAACAGAATATTGAAATAACTTCCCATTGCCTCAATTTTAGCTGAGGAATGAAGTTAGTAGATACCATGTTTCAAATTTAGTTTGTGATACTGGTAGATTTTCCTTGGGTTATCAGTGATGAGCTGGAACATCAGAGAGGGCTGCCCCCTCCTAAACTTCTATAAATATGCAATACAGCAGGACACCGTGTCTCTATTCTGCAGTGTAACTCATGACATGTCATGGTGTGCTGGCTCCAGCAAGCCTCTCCAGGGGATTGCCTGAAGAGATTCATATCTCTTCTGTGTTGTAAGTTCTGCTTTTGAAACACCACCATGTAGTATGTACGGTTATACTCACCTCATGGGCCATTGATATGGATCACAATGCAGAACTTCCAAAAAACAAAAGTAGAAGGTCCAGTTAGATCAGTGCTTTTCAGACTTTAATGTGGATGGTAGATTTATTGCACTAAAGGTCTTTTTTTTTTTTTTTTTTTTTTTTACATCTTAGTTTGTGCGTCCTTCAGTAGTATCTTATTCTGACTCTGTGTTTTGGCATAGGAATTTCTTTCTTTTTTTTTTTTTGCCAAAATGATAGTATAAAAATTGATGCAAACAAGAGACACTTAAATGTGTCTTCTCTGTTTCCTTTCACATTTACCATCATATAAGCATCAGTGTCTTTTAGAGAATGAAACACTATGTAAAGTAGGGAAGTCTCTAGATTTTTGGTTTGTGAGACTAGGTTGCACAACTAGGCAGCATTTAAGTAATAAGGAAATTGGGGGAAAACACTTTGTAGATAATAAATATAAAATCTAGTTGAATCATGTTAAGTTTTAGATACTTATAGTACATCAAAGTACAGTCCTATAAAAAGTTGGTGAAATAGATTTCCAATTTCAGTTTAGAAATGTAAAGAGCTGGAAAAAGCAGTACTCTTATGCTTACAAAAGGTAAAGACCAGATAACTTGCACATTAATGACTTGTATTTAGCCTATCAAGAACTGAGATTACAGGATAATTAAGTAAGCTGAAATTTGGAGAAAGGAGGACTCTTACAAGTTGAAAAGGATCCGTACATTCACTGAGTTGGGCAGAAAACACTAGATGGTATATAAATGGGCAAGAAGTTATAGCTAATAGTAAAAAAAAATGATAAAGGTTGAATGTGAGTTAGAATGAAAGTATGAAGTAAGGGGCACCAAATATATAAGGAGAGGGAAGGGTGCACTGCTTTTCAGACTTATCTTCCACAATGGAACCAGAGTCTCACAGAGAATACTGGGAGAAATGCTAGAAAGCAGCCTCTTGCAGTTCTGGCACAGGTAGAAAACAGTATCCACTGCCAACTTGACCCATCCACTCTGCCTATCCTAAAGAACAAACATCTTAATGAACAGAGAAAAGATCAACAAAAACTCTTGTCTTCAGGCATATTTCTCATTAAAGTTATGGAAAGAGAAAAGAAAAAAAAAACAAGCAAACAAGACAAGCACAACTCCTAAAGGAAGTCCGAGGGCAATTGTTAAGGCCCTATCTCTGTGATCCAGGATAGAGTGCCTTACTGAAACCAAAGCATAATCAGAATATCAGAGAAGGTCTTCCTTTGTTCCACCCACCAGCAAGCTAACAAGCATAAGCTTAAATAACAGTTTAATATAATTGAAGAACTACAAAAGACAGATTATTTCTGGAGTGTAGCTAAGGAAGGCAAAATTTAAAGGAGAAGAGGATCGATATTGAGGAAATAATTTAGGGGAAACAAATCCACAGCCTAAACACAAGTTCTCACCAATGCAAGGTTTCTCACCCTCAGCACTATTGGTATTTTGGACTGAATAATTCTTTGTTGTGTGTATGTGACAGGGGGTGATGTCTTCTTGTAAACTGTAGGATGTTAAACAAGTATCCCTGGCCTTTTCTGACTAGATGCCAACAGAACCCTCACACCCAGAGTGAACCCAAAAATATCTCCACACATTGTTCAATGTTCCCCTGGTGTGTGTGCGTATACGTGTGCATGTGTGTGTTTGGAGGGGACACTATTTGGTTAAGACTCAGTGCACTAGAACACTAGGAGACATGATAGATTGAAGACAATCACAGCAACATTAAAGATAAAATCCAACCAAATTTCCAACTTGATTAACACAAAGATTTACACTGAAGGGATAGAAATAGGAAAGGCATGTTCACCTCCAAATACCTATGGGCCTACACAAGATATCTGGCTCTCAGATAAAAGCTAGGATGTATAGGAATAAGGTCATAACAAAAACACTCAAAAGACACAAAACAATTATGATAACTTGATTCCTTCTTGGAACTAATCTTGTTAAAATAGTAAGAGAAAAACTTTATCTATGATTGATACATTAAAAGTGCCAAAAAATAAAATAAAAGTGCCAACATGAAAATTAGCTAACATCCCAGATGAGTAACTTCAGAAGACAGATGGAAACTGTAAGAAATAGGTAAATATATGAGAAATTAAAAACATAGTAACAGTGATAAAGAACTTCTTCAATGGGATTATCAATAGATTCATCTCAGTTTAAAAAAAAGAAAGAAATAGTGAACATTGAAGACAGGTAAATAAAAAATAACCCAAATTAAAAATTACAAAGAGATAAAAGCCTAAAAACACTAGAATAGAGAGCCCCCAAGAGCTATGGTAATATATATGTCAAATGTTCAAACACATATATAAGTAGAGCCAGAAGGTGGGACAAGAAAGTGAAAAAGGTAGAAGAATTGTTTGAAAAATAACATCCAGGGATCTACCAAAATTAATTACATACAGTAAACCAGAGATCCAAGTAGCTTAGAGAATATCAAAGAAGATAAACACCAAAACAATTAAGAAAAACAAGCAAACTATCTGAAAAAAAAAATACTGCTGTATCAAATTCAAACTGCTGGAAGTCACAAAGAAAATCTTTAGAGCACACAGAGAAAAAACACTTATCACAAAAGGATCTAAGATAAGAATTATAACATATTTCTCATGGAAAACCATGCAAGCTAGAGGATGATGGAGGTACATCTCTAAAGTGTTAAACAAAAGATAAGCAAACAAAGAAACCAAACAAAAACAAAGCAAAACAGAACAACAACAAAAATCTTATTAATTCAGAATTCTATAACCAGTAAAAATATCCTTCAAAAATTAAGGACAAGTAGTTGTGGTACTCATCTATTCTTCAGTAAAGGTTAAAAGATACAGAATATGACATTCATCAGAAATTTGGTCTACAATTGGAAACAATGAGCATGTGGAAAAAGAATACATCAATGTAAAATGAAATATAAAATTCATTTTCTTTTCTATTTTCAATTGATTTAATAGAAAAATGCCCCTCAAAAGCAAGATAGTAAGAAAGTATTGCATGTGTTTTATAACCTATGTAAAAGTTAAAAAAAATAACAATTGCACAGAGAAGGAAGAATTATGAATATACATTGTAAAGCCCTTACACTACCTATGAAATGGTATCATGTTAAAGTAGACATATTAATTAAAATGTATGCTATAATTCTTAAGTGGACAATAAAAAGTTTATTTTAAAAAGATGTATAATAAATAAGGAAATAGAGGAGATGAGTTGTAATCATAAAAAGTACTCAATGAATCCAAGACAAAGCAGAAAGAAAAGAAAAAGGAACATAAGAAGTTCTTTTCGGACCTACTGTTTTAATTCAAACATATGAATAATGACTTTGAATGTGAATTGTTTAAACATACCAGATAAGAGGTAGCTATTGTCATCTCAGAAAAATAAACCAATCCCCAAGTATATACAGTCTGTGGAAACATGCACTAAATATAAAAATATGGGTAGTTAAAAAATAAAAAAAATGGAGAAACATAGACTATGCAAATACCAACTAAAATAGCACTAGATTAGCAATACTGATATCAAACTAAACTTGAAAACAAGGAACATCATCAGGGATAAAGACGTATATTATGTAACGATAACTGCACTGATTCTCCAAGACAACACAAAAATTCTAAACGTGTATATAAGTAACACAAGTGCAGCAAAATATATGTGGAAAACACTGAAAGAAATTAAAATCCATTCATATATTGTATACTTCAACACTCCTTTCATAATTATAAAACAACTAGTTAGAAAGTCAGTAAAGATATGGTGGTAAGAATTCTAAAGTGGCCATCCCGATCACCTGTTGTAGAAACCCTGCATAGTCCCCAAGAATATGAATATGGTAGATTTTAATTTCATGATTAGGTTATTTTAACGAAACAGTAGACTTTAAGAAATGTAAACAGGGAGCCCTACCTAATAACATGAGTCTTTTAAATCTGGGAGTAACAGTCAGAAAAAGAAAAGGACAGACATGTAAAGCAATGAGAATGATTTGATGCAAGAAATATCCACTGCTCGCTTTACAAATGGCAGGGAATATATGGCAAGGAGTGTGGGTGGCCCATGTGAGCTGAAAATGGTCCTCAACTGGCAGCCAACAATGAAATAGGGACTTTAATTCAATGAGCACAACCTGAAAGAACATGGAAGTAGATTCTTCCTCAAAAAGAAACAGATAGAAAAATTAGTCCAAGGAATAATCACCAAAACTTCCCTAATTTGATGATAAACATTAGACTAACATGAAAGAATTTCAATGAATTCTAAGTAGGGAAAACACAAAGATATTTACACCTAGACACATCATAATTACGCCATTGGAAGACAAAGACAAAGAGAAAATCTTGCCATAAGCCATAGCAAAATGGCTCATTATATACAAGAAAAAAACATAATCAAATTAATATCTGACATCTCATCAAAATCAATGGTCCATGCAAAGGTAAAGACCAAGTATTGAAAGAAAGAAAAAATAAAGCATCAACCAATAATTTTATAAACAGAAAAACTATACTTCAAAAAGGAAGGCAAAATAATATTACTTCCACATCAAAAAGATTGAGTATTTGTTACTGGAAGCCAAATACTAAATTAAGTTCTTCAAGCTAAAGGAAAGTGATGTAGTACTTAATACTAGATGATAACTTGAATCTGTAAAGACATAAAACATTAGTAAAAGTGACTAGGCAATTATAAAGGATACATACAAATAATTTTTTGTTTTGTTTTCTTCTCTTATTGATTTAAAAGACTTTGTATAAAATAATATTTTAAAAAATTTTATTGCAGGGTCTACGCAAAGATTTAGTGAACATATATGCACTTACTTGAATGTGTTTCAAAGCCAATCTTAAAAAAATCACAAACTCTAGAATCCATTTATATAACATTCTCATAAAGACAAGTAATAGTATTGTAGGACAGATCAACCATTACCAGGGCCTAGGGGAAGAGAGAGAGTGACTATAAAGTGATGCTATGAGGAAGTTTTTTGAGGAGATTGAACTCTTTTGCATTCCTAATTGTGGTGGTAATTACAGGAATCTATATATGTGCAAATATTCTTAGAAGGAAACATCCTAAAAAATAATGTTATGGTATAATATAGACTATAAAATTTAAATTGACAAAAATACCCTACAATAAGCTTTATGACAGAGATGAGTGTCATGGGGCCATATCTGAGAACTATCATCTCACACAAATGTAAGAAAGGATAGCATAGTTCTAAGGGGTAAACAAAAATTATCCAATTGGATCATCAGGGATGGGGAAGGAAAGGAAAGTCACTATTGACTTCAACAGCTTCATGCGTGTACAAAGGCATGAGATAAAGATCTTAGGGCATTCTTGGAACTGTCAGTAGTTGGAAGGACAGGACAGTGAATAGGAGAGCAACAAGTGACAGCAAGCAAAGGTCAACTGAGGTAGAACAGAAAAGGTCATTCAACTCAGAAGTACCAAAGGATTTGAAAGCCAGGGAGGAGCATGAAGAAATCAATGTTACAAATTGACAAGAAACCAATTTGGTAAGAAATGAGACAAGCAAGGCATAGAATGGAGGTGGGGGAAGGGGTAGCACGAGAGAACTTTTTGTGATGATATGAGTGTTCTGTATCTTGAGTAGGGTGGTGATCATGCGAGAGCATACATATGTCCAAACTCAAATTGTATGTATAAAAATGGGTGCATTTTATTATTCGTGAATTATACCTGAATAAAGTTGACTAAAAATACTATAGGGAAATTAAAAAGAACAAGTTACTCCTAAATATTATGACATGAATGGATTATATAAACATAATATTGAGTAAAAAAAAAAAAAGAAAAGAAATCTATAGCTTGTTCAACAGACAAAGCTAACCCATGGTTACAGAAGTAAAAAAAAATACATTTGAGAAGGAATGACTGGGAGGGCCCTAAGGAGGACTGTGTGTGTGTGCCAGTGACATTTTATGTCTTGAACTGACTGGAAATTATATCTATGCATACACTGTATAAAAGTAATTGAGATATACTCACAAGTTACACATTTTATGTAAATCTGCTATACATAAATCTTTTAAAAAACAGAAAAGATGAAACACAAGGATGGTAGGGAAACCCAAGATGAAATATACAGATTGTGAAGAAGGAATCTAACTATATGACAAATATATAACATATGCACCCTGAAAAGGAGAATAAACTAACCTAAAATATTTGTAGCACAGTGTTTTGACTAAATACTGTTAAGCTAAAAAGGAAAAAGAAAACTGTACACAAGCAATTTACTCTTATTGGTAGATTTTTTGTTTGTTTTTCGCAAAAGTCCAAGTCAGCAATTCTGACTACTTTACATGTGTACACAGTTTGGACAAGCAAACACGGTATAGATAATGAGAGCCAGGTTCCTCCTTGTAAAGAAAAATGTTTAAAATAAACAAAGTAGGAAAGGCTAGAATGCACTCTGAGGTGGTATGTCAGAGTGAGAGATATCAGAATGTACTCATATTTGTTTTGATTGATATATTTGATAGATGATAAAGTAATACAGATATATGTGTGTACATGGTTAGTACAAATAGATTTCCTAGCATGTTTGCTAAGAAGATCTAAAATCAGTAAAACTTCAGGGGCATGTGGGTGGCTCAATCAGTTGAGCATTCGATTCTTGATCTTGGCTCAGGTCACGATCTCATGGTTTGTGAGACTGAGCTCCATATCAGGCTCTGGGCTGAGAGCACTGAGCCTGCTGGGTATTCTCTCTTTCTTTCTCACTCTGCACCTCCCCAATGTGTGCATGTGCTCTCCCTCTCTTCTCTCTCAAAATAAATACATAAATAAATCTTTAAAAAAATCAGTAAAACTTCAGTAGTGTATCACTTGGTTTTTAAATACCATTTTCCAAGAAGAATATAGGGTTCCTTGGAGAAATATTTGAATCTTGAAATGGAGGAGGGAAATACCAGAAGGCTCTGGAGAAACTTGTGGGGCTAGAAAATAGAGAAGTGTTATAAAGAAAGAAAAAGGATGGGTACATGCTGAAGGACACCAGGAACCAACAATGAAAGAGCACCCAATGGCCAAAGCTGAAACAATTTGAGGAATAAAATAACGATAGCTTTAAATGACCACTCAAAATATATATCCACGAGTCTAGCACAATATAAACAATTGAATGAATGAGTGAATGAATGAATGAATAAATAAAGTATGATAATTCTTCCTTACAGAATTATAGTTAGTTAATGAAAAAAGCATGTGGGAAATAATTTTTTTAAAATAACCATTAGAACATTACAGTAATAATAATTGTTGCAGGTAGGATCCACTGTGAATGCTAAAATCAGTGGGCGAAACTTTAAAAAAAAACAACCCTCATTATATCCTCAAAGTATCTCCCCCCAAATATTTTTAATACCTTTGGGGCTTTTAACATATATTTAAAAATTCTTTCAAAGGTTTCCTTTCAGGAATTGAAACTTGATTATTCTCCCTGTAAGTGGTCTTATGGATTCACTTCTAAAAAACAATACATGGAAAGAGAAAAACAGTAACTCCATAGTGGAGAAACGTGAAAGACACTCCTTTCACCAAGTGGTCCAGGTGAACTTCATGAATAATAAGACAACATGAGATGAGAAAGGCACTTCACTTCTGTGCCATTTCTTCCAAATGTAAATAAACTCTGTGTAACCAAGAGAGAACACCAGGCAAAAAAAGCAGGCATTCTATGCCATAATTGATCAAAAGTGTGAAGGTCACAATAAACAAAGATTGAAAAACCTTCTGGAGTGTTGTGTCCTAGATTGGATTCTTATAGAGAAAGGATATTAGTAAAAACCTGGTGAAATACAGGGGCGCCTGGGTGGCTTGGTCGGTTGGGCGGCCGACTTTGGCTCAGGTCATGATCTCGCGGTCTGTGAGTGGAGCCCCACGTCGGGCTCTGGGCTGACAGCTCAGAGCATGAAGCCTGTTTCGGATTCTGAGTCTCCCTCTCCCTCTGCCCCTCCCCTGTTCATGCTCTGTCTCTCTCTGTCTCAAAGATAAGTAAACGTTAAAAAAAAATTTAAAAATAAATAAAATTAAAAAAAAACCCTGGTGAAATACAAATAAAATCTGTAGTTTAGTTAATGGTGTTTAATTACCAATGCTAACTTCTCAGTTGTGGTAATAGAACTACAGACAAATACAATGCCAACATTAGGGGAAACAGGGTGAATGGTATCTGGGTCCTCTTTGTGCCATCCTTGAAACTCTTCTGTAAATTTAATTTCAAACAGAAAAAGTGTATTAAAAAAAGATAAAAATAAAGTTAACAGCATAGTTCTGGAAGACAGAAGAAAGCTCAGAGCTAGAGATGTAAATGTGGGAGTTGCTGATGAAGAGATAGAAGTTGAAGCTTGTAGGAGGAGAAATTATATCATCTAGGGAGAATACACATTGTTTTGAGAAAGGAGAACTAGAGCCCTACTCTTCTGGAACTATCAGGTCCATTTAGGATTTTAGCAAATTGAAATTCCAAAAAGTTCTATCTGTATGTTTGAGAACATCACAGTCATGGTACACCTTTAAAGAGTGCAGACACATTATATCTCAATTTGATCTCAATTTCAGATCCAGAGGGTAACTTATGCTGTCATACTTTATTTATATTTAAAATAAGCTGATTATTTTCCTATTCTAAGGGACTTTTGCCAAGGATGTTGTAGGTAAAGTACTTAGCAGAATGCCTAGCACCTAACAGTCACTGAATAAATGATAGCCATATTTAATATTCATTTTAAAAGACAGAAGTCTAGAGAAAGTGAAAGATATTAGACTTTGATTCCCTTGATAACTGTTCTTGATTAATTTTGATGATAAAAATTGAGTAGGTTAATTTGAAGAACTCTGAGGGAACCAGAGTCAGCATTCAAGGGTCATTAAAATATATGCCTGTTGAGATGCCTCCTATCTCCTAAGCCATTTCTACTTGATTTTTATAGACTTGGTTCTTATCTTAGAGATAAGAATCCTACTGGGGTGTTTGGAGGAAGCAGAGAGATGAGGTCCTAAATATGAAGCAATGTCTCTTGGGGGATTTTGTTCTATTTGGACCCATTGCCTGGTTACTCCACTTACCTCACCTCTCAAATTATTACTTCGAGGAAGTACAGTTAAATGTTGGAGTGTCTCCAAATCACCAATGCTTTAAGCCTCAAATAACATATCTGCCCTTCTTTAATTATAGATTTTTAAATTAAAGGTTTATAATAGCAATAGGGCCTTTGTGCAGTTGTCTTGAACCTGACAGATGTAGTATATGTAATGACAAGATTTATTGCCTAAGTAAACAGTCAAGAAAGGCTATAGTGAACTGCAGCAATCCAGCCAAGATGTAATGGGGACATGAATTAGTGCCTCATTCTCCCCTTGAAGGCAGCATTGGTTTTGTGCTCCAGAAAGGGGGTGAGAATTACTATTGTTATTTAAAATAGAGTAACAATTATTATTGGAATTAGAATCTGATATTGAACATTATTCTGAATTTTTAATGAAAATTCTTTTTAAGTATTTATTTCAAGTTTAGTGAGTAACTAACAATATATTAATCTG
This sequence comes from Felis catus, assembly GCF_018350175.1. NCBI lineage: Eukaryota > Metazoa > Chordata > Mammalia > Carnivora > Felidae > Felis > Felis catus. The sequence goes on along the minus strand of NC_058379.1, from coordinate 60,012,346 downwards.
TGTACCAAAGTTACTTAGAAGATGGGTAAAGGAAAAAAAAAAGAATCTTCCCTACTTTCAATGTCATTTTCTAATAATTTAACTGTAAGACATTCAGACACTCAAGACTGAGTGTCAATTGACTGGAAAGAGCTTCCTTTTGGTCAGGGAAAATAATTCATATATCAATGTTATCTTAAGTGATTCCTCTGAGTGATGATATGTAACCACCTGGGTACAAAGACATGAACCCTATCGGACTATGCTGCACATTTATAACTATTAGGAGAGCTGAGCCATGATTGCATATTGTGTGCCCTGCATAAAATAAGTCCCCAAACTTTTCTGAAAGTGGCCTAATGCAGTAACATAAAGTTCCACATACCAGAGAAGTCCTCAAGTATCAGAGTGATAGAAAATAATACCTTTTTATTATAATTCATTCTATTCTAGATTTGTAAGTTTCTGCCAGGTACAAATGTGAAGACCAAGCAGGATGCAGCTTTCCTATTCCCCTTTCTGTGTTCTCTTCCATAGTATCTTGTGTATCAGCAGGACTGAGCAGAAATTTACTCACAGAGTGGTTGAGTAGAAACTATGGCAGCAAACACTCAATTTTTTAAGATCCACAGTTTCACATTCCACTCAGAGCAAACTGTGTTATTGTAGAATCTCTGAATATAATCACAAGAAAATTTTTCTCTCCTCTTGCCACCATGGACATCTTTAATTTCACTTTAGTTTCCACTAGCCTAATCTCTGTTCTAAGGTCAATTTCCATTCTTCATTGAGTCTCTTTTCCTGATTTCTACAGATTCTCTTTAAGGAGGCATGATGGAGGGCAAAGGTGGCATAGTTAAAACTATCAAAAATGCTCATGAATTGCAACTACCCATATAATACTATTACACATTGAGTATGGGTTGTTAAGAATTTTTCTGTAAAAAAAATTAAAACAAAAATTATTGTTTTAAGTGTTTTAATACTTCCTTTTATTGCATAATAGAAAGCATGGTTTCTGTTGGCAGACAGTAATTGAATACTGGCTCCTCTCCTTACTAATTGTGTGACCTTGAGCAATTGCATCTGGGTTCCCTTGTCTTTAATCTCGGAATAAACATAATAGCTATCTCAGCTGTATAAAAAGATTACGTTTATAAATGCCTAAAACATACAGAAGCACTCAAAAATTAGATTTTCAAAAGACTATAATTAAAAAATTATATATAGTTTCTATATTTGACTTATGTTGTTTGCAAATGACAGAAAACAAAACTGACTTAGAGAAAGGAAGGCTATTTAGCTTGACATATGGTTTTAAACAACCTCATCAAAATCTACTTTTGTCTCCTGTATCTTAGGTCTGCATCCTCTGTGAAGACTTTATTCTCAGACAAGTATTGAATGTAGTCACAATACGGCTGCTAGTATGTCTCAGGGCTCTATCCTTCCCAGTTGATATCAAGTGGAAAAGAGTAAGAAACTGTGTTCCAGCATTTCCAAGCTAAACTTCACTGAAGGCCAATCCTTGAACCAATATTGGAAGCCAAATAAATGCAACACTTATACCTAATCCATGTTATCTGCACTTAAGGTAGAGTTAAGACCTTTGGGAACATATGAACTGATATGGACACATGGAAAGAAAGACATGGGCCTAGACAGAAATTGGAGAACTATTACCCACAAGAGGATGAGTAGCTTCTAGACTGCAAGAACAGTTGATGTACATGACAACCCAGAAGAACATAACCACCTAGATATAAGATCATACTCTCAGTATATGCATGTAATTCACTAGCACAAGATAGCAGAAAGCTAAAACACTACAGAGGTGATGATGAAATAATAACATAATAAATGATGATGGGTACTATACATTGCATTTACATTCAAAAGTGTTCTTCACTTTTAAAAGAATTCCGCATACAAAATCTCATTTTTTCTATGCAATATCCTGCAAAATAACCATGGGTTCATCTTCAGCTTTGTACTTTGAAGGAAACCGAGGTTCAATTTTGTTAAGTAATTTTTCCTAAGGTTATGCAAATAGCTTGAAGTGGAATTAAGATTGGAATCAATGTCTACTAACTTTTAACCTTGTGCATTTTCATGGCATCGCCTTACCGTATTAGAAAGTTCTAACCAGTGATTCATATCCTGGCAAAATGTCAGGAGGAAGGGGTACCATGTTAAGTATCAATACCTCTGCAAGATATATGAAGTGGGTAGCAACTGGTAAGCACTGCCTGTTTGATGCTTTAGAATTCTATATGATACTGCTATAAAAATCATGTCACTCTCTGTAGAGTGGGCAAAAAATTTAGTTAATGGAAAAAAATGATTAGAGGTAGAAGGCTGTTCAGCGGCTCTAATGGTCTCAATTTTGTTCACAAAATAACTTATAAACCATTCATAGTATTCTACCAGTACCTCCTTCTCTTGATTTATAATCTCTTTTTTATGGGTTCAGAATGGAATCAATGGTCTGGAAGAGCACAGGAGGGTAATGTTTCCCAGAAGACATGGTATTAGAAAAAAAAAATGTGCTGCCCTTGCAGCTTTTGATGCACTTTCTCATTGGTCTACAGGTTGTTTTCTTTCTCAAGTATGATCTGGAAATGTACAACCAGAGGATCTCAATAAATGCTTCAATGTGTGACCAACTAATTTTATTAACATCAGTTCTCTCTGAAATGATGCTGCATTTACTCGGTAACAGAAAAAAGTGGCATGAATGAGGAAGCTTGGGCACAACTCAGTGACTGAGAGAAAAGAGCTGCCACCCGTGAGGACTGGGCATCTAGGCTTCACATTTCTCTGTAAATGACAGTTTCGATAGGACTAAAAATTAATCTATCTTCCCCTAAAAGTACCACCTTCATGAAGAAAATACCCTCAATATTTGTAATCTGTATTGTGTTTGTCAGGGGCCATTATTTCCACTGCTTTGCTAAGGAGAAAACAATTTTCTGTGTCATTCATGGCCTCTTTTCCAGTCTTCCTGTAAAGTCGTAAAATGCATTTGCAGAAATTTTTGGAATTAAAAGTTCCCCTGTAGTCCTTGACAAGGTAAAACTAACCTTTACCTCATGAACATTTAATAAACTAGTATCCAGTTGTCCCAAAGAGCCACCCATCCATTCATTGAGCCACTAATTATCAAGCCTTGAGAAACATAATTACTTGGAATTTGAAAGATTATGTCCCCAGCCCTCTAACCAAAGACTAGCACCTCAGATTTTACTTGCAGGTTACTGCTTCCCTTATTCATGACAGTTATTTGTTATGAAAGAGAAGTGTGTTACTATTCCATTCAAGATTTGTCAAAACCTATCATATATTTGTTACTCCTGCTATGGGACACAGCAATGTAAAATAGTCATAAATGTTGTTTTAAAATATGTGATTTCTATCAGCTTTCGCCTAAGGGTAATTTAAATAATTTATGGTAAAACGGCTAATTTTCTCTTTGACTCCTCTCTGGTGGTTATAAAAAAAAGTTTAAAAACATGAATTAATCATCAGGTAGTAAGCTATCATATTGTGCCATGATTGTGTTCTAAGAATTAAGAATTTATATCATTTAGTGAATTCTAAATGCAAAGGTAAAGCTTAATGCTTATGATGATATTTGAGGTAATGACATATAAGATGATCAGACTTTTGGTTCTGGTGCTGAATCATGGTTAATTAAGGGAAGGTGAAAAGAAAACCTCCTAAGAACTTACTTTTAGATGGCAATGGCCCAAATGCCGTAGAAGTCTATGATGGCCAAGAGGGAACATACTCTATTGATTGAAACTAATCCCTGCCATGCTTCAGGAATGACTACCAAATGCAGTCAGAGGTATCTATTGTATTATTGCAGGAAGAAGAACAAAACTTTACACTTGACTAAGCAAAGGCGCAACGAAATCTATAAATCAATGCGAGTTGGGTCTCTGTTCTTCCAGAATATGAACACGGATTGCTGGAAACTCTTATGGTTTTTTGGAAGCCATCCTTTTGCTCTACCTATTAGTCTAGGAAAACAGATTATCATTAACTGCATGAGGACGTGAACATTTCTTCCCCTGCCTATACCCCTGCAGTCCTCTCCATTGCATCTGAAGTAATAGACATTAAGGCTGGCTGCCTTCCAGTCCAGAAGTTCTGATCTGTCTGAGACTGCATGCAAAATGATTGTGAATTTGTGCCTATGTGGATTTTTTTTTCCTGTAGAATACATCCATAGATTTCACTGCATTCTTATAATCCTCTGAAAAGTCAAAAGAAAGACTGGCCTAATCCAACACAATTGTATCTCTCTCTCTCTCTCTCTCTCTCTCTCTCTCTCTCTCTCTCTCTCTCTGTCACTCAGGAGAGAGAAAGACATATTGGAAATAGGTCTCAGCAAATACAGTAAGTACCCACTGCTGATTCCAGGCAGAGGTAGAGCTATAACCCAAATCTTCTATCATCCATATTAACTGCTACTTCTACAAGAGGGCTAACTTCTCTTGAATAGTGTGGTGGTGGCACCTCCCAAAAAAACAAATTAAAAAGAAGAAAAGGAAAAGAAAGAGGAAGAAAGGGAAAGAAGGTTAGAGAAAGAACTAGAGAGAAATCCTGGAAAGTCAATGATTCCAAGTGTTCAAAAGCCTGTATCTTCTATTAATACAATTGTTTATCATTTGCAAATTTTGTGTTTGGAATTATTATTAGATTAAAAATCTCTTTACAAATTGGCTTTTTTGCAGGTAGTTCTAACTTGTCTCCAAAATTAAGTTATATAATAAAAATCTAATTCTAAGAAAATCTATTGATAAAATGTATCAAGATATATTGGTCAACTTAGAAATAGAACATGATGTTTTCTAAATTCACCTTCTAATTTTAGAACCCATCACTGTAAAATGTGGGATGATTACAAATAATTGATAGACATCCTATTGAATAAGAACGTAAATAACAAAAATTGCTAAAATTTGGCCTGCCTTTTCATCCCTTTTATTACAAAGAATATATAAAATGAAGTTTTATACTATTTGGGGGAAAAGGCAAAGACTGTTACCTTCCCTATTTCATTTAGCATTTCTAAGTGTAATTTTCACTTTGTTTACTTCTTCCATCAATTAAAATATGTTTTCTTGGAAAGATTTATAGGGTCATACCAGTGGTTCTAAACACATGAAACATACCTTATCATATGTTCAAAACCACTTTTAAAGGTTGGGAAGAATCTGTAAAGTCTATAAAATTATAACCATAGTCTTGAATATAGCAGGAAGTACTATAAGTCAAGTGATTCAAAGTATCAACCACATAAGGAACTAGCATTTGATTATTTCAGGACTAGAGTCAGGAGCAAGCACTACAATTCAGAATAATGAATAATTTGTCTTGTGTGTATATGTGTGTATATGCATACATGTGCATACTGTATAAGGATCTACTTGCCAAGTCCCAAGATCAGTTTTCAGTTTTCCTGATTTGACTTTTCAATGTCATTTTACATATTTAACTACTCTTTCATGCCTGAAGTATTTTTTTTCCAGGCCCTTTGAAAGTATACTCATCTGATTTTCCTCCTACTTTATTGGCTATTCTGACTTAGCCAACTTAACTTGCTCCATTTTCTCATTCTGACCTCTACATGTCCTTTGGGTTCTTATCTTTTTTTTTTCATGTCCTTTGTTTACATACATTTCCTACATACTCACCCAATCCCATATTGTTTAGCCACCCAAACATGCTTCTGACATACAAATTTCTTTTATTGATGTTTAGCTCTCTCCTGAACTCCAATCATTTCTACTTGGCTCTCCAAGAATCTCAACTTACATATGTAAGTAAAGAATAAACAAACAAAAATATATTTTCTCCAATACACTTTCTATTTTCAGACTCTGCCATTTCAAGTAATTGCTCAGGCCAAAGACCTAAGTGTTATCCTTGATTCTTTTTTTTCCTCACACACTTCCCTCATTACATTAGCCATCAGCAATTCTGGTTAATACTGGCTTCAGAATTTTCATCACATTACAAATTTCCTCCATTTTCACCACTATCACCTCTGAATAAAACACTAGCATTGCTCAGAGACTACTGTAATAGCCTTCTCTTTAATTTATTGTGTCTACATTTGCACCTGTATGGTCTACTCTCCACCCAAAAGCCAGACTGGTATCTTTTTACTTAAGGTCATTCTATTTTCATGCCTAAGATCCTTCTATAGCTTCCATTCATGCTTAGAATAAATCTAAACTTCTCACCTTGGCCTACATAGCCATCTATGATTTTATCCTTGTCTACTTCTCCAACATATTGTCCTCAGACTATGTTCCTTACTGGCAATGTTCTAGTTCAAAGTCATTCCCTCTTTCCTTTGTACATACGTAATATTATCATCTGCATATCCTGGGCCCTCTGACTGGAATGACTCTCCCTAATTCTCTCTCCATCATTAGATTTTAAAACACATTGCATCTTCATTGACTGTAGGGGCAAACCATTTATTACCATCCCATACCACTTACTATTATATTCTACTTTATTGTTTTCTGACTTCATGCTCTCTAGACCCATAGAATATGTTATTGGTCAACCCCCACAAACCCAACTATAACAGTGCTCACCATGAGTACAGAGACTTTTATTCAACGCTGAATTCCCATAACCCAGATTAGTGCCTATATACAACAGGTGCTCAGCAAATAATTCTTGAATATGTATGTTTTTGCATATTGAAGTATTGTGTTTACATAGTTATATATTTAAATATTAATCATTCAGTCACTCACTGCATAAGGAATTTCCTTGGTAAACCAAATATAACAAAACCTGGCTTAATCAAAACTCTGAATTAAGTAAAACTGTAGATATAATAATTTCCTGATTCAAAGAAAACATCTGAATTTTAGAGAAAAAATTGGCAAACAGCACCATACACCTATACAATGATGTAATAAACTATTAAGAAAATAACTTTATTTCCATGTGTTTGGTTTAGCTCAAATTGATTTGATTCATCTATTCATTCTCCATCTCTGCCTGTGAAAATCTAGAAATTTTCACAATGATAACTCTGAGCTCTTGTGAAGTTCAGTGAGGAAATATTTTTGCTTTGATCTTTTGACTGCTCTGTCTGAGGTAAACAAACATATTTGGGAATTTATAAGTGGTTTTTGATGGTCAGAAGTAAAACGAATACATTTGCAATAACTTTTGTTATGGTTTTACTAAAGTAAGCTTGCAAATCGTTAACTGTTACCTAAATGATATGAACAATTGTGTAAGGTACTATAATATATCATATGAGGTCATTTTTTACCTTCTAAACTCAAAATAAATCCAGGGATCTTCCCCCACCCCCAGCAATAAAAATGGACTTCTTCTGAAGAAGGTGTCTCTGGGAAGTCAGCACCCTGCACTGATTTGGCATCAATATCAGGTTTACCAATATTAGATTTATCTGACAGGTGGGTGGTCGGAGACTCGGAAAAATCAAGATCCAGCCAGCTATAAGATAGCTATGATGGATTGGAACCACTTTGAGATCCAATTCTTAACCAATATTTAAAGTACCTTTATTTCTATGGGGTGGGAAGTAATTCAAATAAATGAAGAGTGTTCATTCCACTTACTTTGCTAATCTTACTCAAAGATGATTTTCAAAATAGTGAAAGACTGTGTCTTTGTCTTCTAAACAAACATTTCCAAAAAGAATCGGTATATGAAGTTAAGGTTACAGGGTCACTCAAGGTCTCATTCTGAGAGGATATAAAAAAAGGGGGGAGGAGAACTTTGTAAATCATGTTGGTTATAGAAGTGAAAAGAAAATCCTTTGAAGAATAGGTCATTGGTTTTGATATTAGGGAATAAGGTATGAGATGCACTTTGAGGAACTGTAACCTAACCAAGCAGCTCACACATAGTGGTTTTCATTAAAAAAGTTGCCATTTATCTTATCATGGCAAGTTTATCTTACCATGAGCTGTCATTGAAAGGATAGGGAAATACTGTGACTTACTGCAGCCCAGCAGATATCAAAAAAAGACAGATGGCAACTTTTTAATGACAGACACTGTTCTCTAGGGCTTATTTACATCTTCAGATTTAGAAGCAGTCACCATCAATACCAACCTCTGGCGCTGAGCTGAAAGGAGGCATTAACAGAGTAAATTCTATATTAGCATTAAAATCTTGAAATCGTGGGGAAAATTTGATTCCTGTGGAATCTCCTGTTCATATTGTAAAAAAAAAAATTGCATGATGATAAGAGATAAATTTTTATTTTAAGATTTTAATATTTTTAAATAATGTATATTTTTTATAATATTTGTGAATTTTCTGAACCAAATCTGACAGTTAAGAGCCTGTAGTTTTAAGCCACACACTCATGGAATCAGTCTGCTTTTCTCTGTTTCACTCATCTATAGTGTGAGGAAAAAAGAATGTTCCCAACTCACAGGGCTGTATTACATATTCAAAGCATAGAATAATAGAGTTGTTATGGTTACTGTTATCAGTATTAACTAATGAGGTCCACTGTATTTCATGTTCTATTCAGTAAAGCAAAATCAAAGTCTCTAAATAAGGAAAGCAGCTCTAGTGATTGTCCCCCAAATGGAGACAATTTTCAAACATTCTATATTTAAATCAGTCAGTTAAATACACCCATAAATCCCAAGTCTGCAACCAATCCCAAGGTATCCTTGCCTCCTTGTGTCCCATCAAGTGTTGACTGACCATGTAGGGAGAACTGTCCTTTCTTCCTATTGAATCATCCATTTCAGTTGAGCTAGCTCCTGGTCACTCTCCCTTCCTGGGCCATTGAGAACACTTATTACCCATACCACACATTTTGGGACTTCTTCACACAGTGCATTTCTGTCATTTTGTATCTGAATCTTTCTCTCACAACTAGATACACATTCCTTCAGTGAGAGTATATGCTATATATTTTTTCATAGGAATCAACCTAGTCCACTGTGAAGCAAGAAATTAAGACTCATTTATGATATTTTACCTTAAAACAATATAAAATTAATTTACATAGGCTAACTTTACGATACCGTTGCTCAGATTGTCTTCCCCACACGCTTAAATTGAATAGTGTGACAGAAAGACAAAATACTGAGCTCAAAAAAATCTTCAAACTTGCAGTTTATATAACTAATTTCTAGAAAAAACATTTAGCCTCTTTGAGCCTCAGTTTCACCATCTGTTAAATAACAAAACTGAACAGGTGACCTTAGGATCCAGTCCAGATTGAGTATTATTATTATTTTATTAAAGTGAACAATGTTTGTAATGCAGTCACTAATCTCCATGTACGTTTCAAAATACTGGCCTAGCATATATTCTAACTGCATATAATGATATTAGTCATATAGTCATCACAACTTTAAACAAAGAAACCAGAGTAGCAAATGAAATCTGATCACTAGGTGTTTTACGTTCAAACACAGAATTATATTAAATATACAGATACATAAAATGGGAAAGTCATTTCTTTCTAGGCTGCTTTTAACTCCCCTCCGTGTTTCACTTGAAGCATTTTGCTTCATTTCATCATTTATCAGATGCTTAAAAACTCTGAAGAATGAAGTTAACTAATTGTCCATTAGATGCCATGGATCTTTCATCTATTTAAGAATGTCTCCTTGATGCAGTTCCTCTCATTAGACAAGGCTGTGAGCTTTGCTGTGCACTCACAGATGGTATCCTGGCTTCTGCAGCAATGGGCACTTAAGCTCCAGGAAGCCCTGTTTAGACAGGGATGCTTTAATAGAGCAGTCCACATCCAACCTCTCACTCTTGTCTAAGTACCTGCTGGTGATGATCACTTTGCTTCCTGCTGCTCTAAGTGGAGTCATTAAGAGAAATGCAACTTTCAGAACTATCGGGAAAGGGTGGAAACATCTTCATCTGAAGGTCAGCTGCACCAAACATTTTCCCTGCCTACTTCCATCAATTTCATCATTATGAAGAAATACAATAATTCTTATTGTTAAAGAGTTCTAAGAGACCATTACCTCTCTTTTTTCCCCCCTCCCAGAACTTGGGGGAGGGGGAAAGAATAAACTAAACTTTAGAAAATTAATGGTTGTTCCAACATTTTTATAGGGATATAGGTAAGATTATAGTATTTTCCAGAACACAGTTTCGCATTTCATATAATTAAATATGAGGATCAGTTTCTTCAGGATTTCCTCAACCCTGTGCCTGGTGGTAACAGAATGGATAGTGATAAATTATCACTTTGGGATTATCTTTATTGGAACAAGAATATAAGAAATAAAACTTGAGCAAATGTAACCACTTTCTATGAGGATAGGCTGACCACTTTCTATGCTAATTGAACATTACTGAAGAATAAGAAAAAATAAATTTAATGGTGAGTGAATAACTCCAGTTTTTTTTAAATAGGTTTATCCACTGGTTTCCAGTTAATCCAAGAAGTGCTTATCAAGAAATTACAGGAATTGAGCTGTATCACTTCTTGCAAAATGTATCAAAGAAGCATCTGCTATGACACCTTTTCTCAGGATTCTGAAATCTACTTGGGTAAGAGGAGACAAGTATATATAAAGAATAAAATTTATAAGTAAATGTGAAACAAATAGAGGAAACTGTAATCCAGCATAAAAGTAGGTACTACATTTAATATAATCAAAAACTAAAATTTGAAGCTTATATTTGCAATATATAATCAAGATATTCATGAGGTTTCTACTATTATTCATATTAACGCCCTACATGTAATTTTAGACTTCAAATTATTTTTGAAGAAGGAGAAAAAATAAAGAAATTTTGGGTGAGAAAATATGATGAACAAAAGCTGAGCCAACTTTTTTAACTCAGGGAGTTCTAGTGCAAACATTCATGTGAGAAGAACCCTACCTCTTTATCCAGCTCCTGAAGAACTTTATCGCATTATTACCGACATGGTCTCCCTGCCCATCTGTTTTAGTTTTCCTTATTTCAATTGTATATTTATAAAATTGCACCCTCCACTTTCAATAGCCTCAGGGTACAAGTACCAATAAAATTCCCATTGATTAAAGTATTAAAATACATGAAAAGGAACAATAGCCAGCAGCAATAATGATTAAACACATAAGTATCAAACAAAACAAAATTGTATTAAAAACAACAGCCTCCTCAAATCTATCCCTTAAAATGTAGCAGGCCAGCTTAGTATGTAGGAAAAAACTGAATGAGTTGTAAGCATACACAACACCCTTGCCTATGAAATATAGTAAAACTTTCACATTACTCTTTGGCTCAGTTTCTGTGTATTCTCAGCATATTTTTTTCCCCTTCTGTGTGCCTCTGGTTTCTCTAGCTGTTAAATGGGAGGTATACTGCTCATCACAGATAAAAAGAGTACTGTCTCCTGGGGATGTTGTGAGGAAGAATGAAATAAGAAAATTCAAATAACTTAAAAGTGGATCAGTATAAATATTAGTTGTTTTTAGCATTACATAGCATTCTAACATTCTTTAAATATTTAATTCCTGATTGTGTCCTTACTCTGATAATAGAATCTGCATTTTTAGAGATAAACTCTGTGGTTGCAGATGCTAAACATCTAAATATTATAAATATTAAAATATCATATAAATATAGTACTTATAGCTTTATTGTTTTATTAATACTTATAGCTGATGACAGTATCAGAGGTGAAACGAGCCTGTCTTCCGTGATACATTCCAAACTCAGCACATTTCTAAATACTTTTATTGAAACAAAAGAGACTGAATGACACCGATTTTGTGTTAAGACATCAAAAAGCCATGAACCTGTGTCTGCATATAGACACTTTTCCACTTAGACTAGTAAACACAACACTATAAGATGAACTTATCTCCCAAGAAGATCAATAGTATTATTTTATTTTAAGCTTTTATTTCCAAGTTAAACTCTAGAAAACTATTCTTTATTATAATATTCATAGGGTCTACTTCAAACACACGTAGCAAACATTCATGTGCACAAATATACACACAGCATCTGCCATTCTGACTGTCCTGGCTGCCATGTCATCCTCATTCTCATGTTCTTAGAAAAAGGGGACATCATTGGTCCTTATTCTCATTTCAAAAATATTTTTGGGAACAATTAAATAAAAATTAGACCAACCATACATACAACACTAACAATAAGAACAACTGATAGAGATGCAATGGTCCCATGCTTCATTGTGCCTTTGGATATTACTTAAATATCTAATTTCAGGTAAAATCTTTACTTGTCTACCTCCGTATACCATTCAATTCAGCAATGTACAGAGTAATCATAGCATCTCTAATTTTCTAACAGACATATTGATTAAATGCCTATTTATGAAATTGATTATTGTAAAACTAGGAGTTACGGAAATAAACAAAAGGAACTCGAGTTTGAGCTGACAAAATAAATGTAGAAACACAAATATATAATATATCAGGTGATGATAAATGTTAGGAATGAAAATAAAGCATGGCAAGCAAATGGAGTATAGTGAAGACACGTAAAAGAAAGTAATCTTAGATAAATTGGGACTTTATGCAGACACCTAGAGAAAGTGAGCAGATATCTGTGAGAAGAGTGTTTTGTTAAAATATATATATATATGTCATATATATATTTATTATTATTATATATTATATATATAACATACGTAATGTATATAATATATATATATATATGATATATATATATAATGACAAGGGCAACTGGGTGGCTCAGTTGGTTAAGCATCTGACGCTTGGTTTCAGCTCAGATCTCACAGTTCTTGAGTTTGAGCCTGGTATCAGGCTCTCTCTAAAACAAAACAAAACAAATGAACAAAGAAACAACACTTTTCAGGACTCTAAAAGTGTTCTTGGGACTTTTGTGAAATAGGAAGATGGCGAATGAAGTGAGCTAAGTAAGCAAAATTCATTATTCCAATGCAAATTCTTGTAACCCATTACACATTGTGAAGAATTTTCATCTCATCATCTCATTTATGTTTATCATAATCTAGTGCAGTACATATCATAGATATTGCCCTCCATTTTCAAATGTAGAAAATCTATATTCATGTATTTAGTTCTGGTGTCCAAGCTATTGGTGGGGAAATGGAAATCTCAAAGCTAAGTTTATTGATTTAGTACTTTTTCCCACACTCTACACATTCTCTGTTTGGAATTTCGTACTAATACTTGGTAGATTCCTTCAAACGTTCGAAGTCTATATCTTTAAGAATTTATTTTCAGTGTATATAAAATATATATATGTTCATGAAAATAGTCACACAACACAGATATAGAAAAAAATCTGAGATATTTATTTATTTTGATTAATTTATTTACATTCCAGTTAACATATAGTGTAGTACTGGTTTCAGGAGTAGAACTCAGTGATTCATCACTTATATACAACACCCAGTGCTCATCCCAACAAATGCCCTCCTTAATGCCATCACCCATTTAACTCATCCCCCCACCCAACTCCCTTCCAGCAACCTTCAGTTTGTTCTCTGTATTTAAGAGTCTCTTATTGGTTTGCCACCCACTCTGTTTTTATCTTATTTTTCCTTCCCTTCCCTATGTTCATCTGTTGTGTTTCTTAAATTCCACATATGAAGTGTGCCTGGTGGCTCAGTCAATCAAGTGTCCAACTTTGGCTCAGGTCATGATCTCACAGTTCTTGAGTTCAAGCCCCACATTGGGCTCCGAGCCCACTTCAGATACTCTGTCCTCTCCCTCTCTCCATCCCTCTCCCGCTCATGCTTTCTCTCTCAAAAATAAATAAAACATTAAAAAATAAATAAAGTCCACATATGAGTGAAACCATATGATATTTAAAAGAGCCCTCAAAAGCAGGGAATTCACAGAATAATATATGGATTGAGAAAAACTCAAAGAAAGGATAAGTTCTAATGAAAACAAAATAATTTTTTATTAATTCTTTTTTTTAATTTTTTTATTTATTTTTGAGACAGAGAGAGACAGAGCATGAACGGGGGAGGGTCAGAGAGAGAGGGAGACACAGAATCTGAAGCAGGCTCCAGGCCCTGAGCTGTCAGCACAGAGCCCGATGCGGGTCTCGAACCCACGGACTGTGAGATCGTGACCTGAGCCGAAGTCAGATGCTTAACCGACTGAGCCACCCAGGCGCCCCATAAACAAAATAATTTTTAAGGAAAAGATGAATCAGATTATTTATCAATTCAAATACTAGAAAACAAGGAATCCCACAAAGGAAGTTTGACGGCGTAGAGAATCAGGACCACTGGACACCCTACAGGGACTGCATTACAAACTGTCCAGGACTTGTAGTGAAACGCTTAACTCAAAGAGAACACTTAGTGATGTAACAGCTCTTACATAATGAGAGGCTTCACATGCAGAAGATGTTCTGAAACAGATGAAGTGACAATGCCATAAAAAGTACAATTAGTTACCACATTCTGTTTGTGTTGTTAGGAAGATGGACCATTAGTAGCCCCATCAATTACTCTGCAAGTGCATCGACAGTGACAATAAATACTTTCTGTACTCCTCATAATGGTCTGCATGCCCAGTCCTTGGTAAACCAGCCAACTCAGAGAAAACTGTAAAACTGAATGTATTTCTCTGCAGTAACTTCAGCTTTATATATGGATTTTCCAAACACATGTGGGCACACACACACACACACACGTTTATCTCTGTACTGCATTTTAGATAAAGTTTTCTTTGCTGGCTGTTCACCTGTCTTTCTCAATGTAATCTCAGAATAAAAGTGATAATGGATAATGGGTTCAAAACATATACTTTCTTACATAGAAATATATGTACGGCAAACATTGCCACAAATGTGAAGCTGTTTTGTCCCCAAGTAGCTTAAGCTGGGATCTATCAGTGAGTAGATGATGTGTATGTGTACACATGTGTGTCTAAGTGTTTCTTTTAAAAAACGTTTAATAAATATATTGTTTACAAAGCAATGACTTGTTGCGTTTCTTGAAAGATGTAGGTTTGTTCCTCTAGGCAATCCTCTAAAAGGCGGGGTGAGGCGAACGTTTCTTCCTGATGAAATATGCTGCACTGAACAAATCCAAGAAACTTCAGAGAAGATTATATACTCCTGACAGCCCAAATGTGATAAGTATATCAAGATTTAGTGTCCCTTTATTAGTTTCTCTTACAAGAGAACACCACAGCTGCCAAATCTGAATCATTACCCTCATTTTTCCTGATATAATCAGTATGAAAATGGTGACTATCTGGATATTGCCTCAATGTGAGCTTTTCTAACTAAATAAGGTGAGATCAACCTTATTGTATCACTCACTGATTAGAGTTCTGATTAATGCTTCTTCTTTTATTTCTATTCCCCAGGTTGAGATAATGCATATGCTCGTGAATTACTGGGCCTGGCACCTGTTTCTGAATCAGGTCCTTTCTAATATGTTTGCTGAGAGTTTGGAGAACCCATAGGCTTCTGGGAAAGTTTAATTACTGCCAGACTTGCCCTTTCCTCTCTCTTTTATTTTCCATAACTTCAGACTAAAAATAATGCCCCAAAACTGCGTAGTGTGTTTATTTCATTACATTGAACAATGTCCTGGTCCAAAACAGCACTGGGCCAGCAGCTCTAAATACAGATACTTTACATTTTCTCCTGAAACACTTTTGAAGAAAGAAGACAGAAAAGCATTAAAAACTCACCACCCCCCAAAATTCAACTGACAGAAAATCTTTTGCTATTATCAGAAAAGATTTGGCATTAAGTATAAAGACAATTGAGCTGGGTTGAGAAAATAATAGGTGGCTCTCCTGTTGTTCACTTCCTTAAGTGGAGCAGTCTGTTCCCTTGGAAATAAAATGGGAAGAAAGAATTTCTCCCCAAAATCCAGTAAACATAACAGTAAGGGAACAAAGCAGCTTTTATTCACTGCAAGTGCATTGCTTTTTCAATGGGTAGATTTAAATGTCCACTCCCCATGCCATAATATCGCTTTTTTCTTATGCTCATTTTATTTTTTAATAGTTTTTAAAAATTTTATTTATTTATGTATTTATTTATTTATTCATTTATTTATTTATTTAGAGAGAACGCAGGGGGTGGAGGGGCAGAGAGAAAGAATGCCAAGCAGACTCTGTGTGCTGTTAGCATGGAGACCCATATGGGGCTCAGTCCCACCAACAGTCAGACTGTGACCTGAGCCGAATCCAAGAGTCAGATGATTAACTGACTGAGCCATCCAGGCTATGGTGCCCATTTTAATACTGTGCTTATTAAAAAAAAAAAAAAAGTAAGAGGTAGGATAGAAAAGGCAGGATGAGTGGGAAAGAAGCCATGGAAGATACACTCTCCACAAATAAGACGCTGAAAGTTTTTGTCTAAGTCAAACATCTTATGACAGAATGTGGCATATATCCAACTTCCACTAAAGAAAGACAAGAGACAGAATTTATTATTTTATATCAAGGGTCAGCAAACTATGGCCTATGGCCACTGTCTATTTTTGTAAATAAAGTTTTACTGGAACAGTCACAATCATCCCTTTATGTACTGACTGTTAGTGTTTTCACGCTACAACAGCTGAACTGAATAATTGAGACAGAGACTATCTGGCCCTCAACACTTAAAATATTTACAACCTGGTCACTTACCAAAAAAAAAAAAAAAGTGTACCTTATATAATTAAACTATCCAGAGATGGTTCAAGATTCAGGGATGTTTGCTGCTTTAGGGTCTCTCTTTCTGTCTCTGTCTCTGGCCCACTTCCCTCTCTCAGAACTCTATTTCAACATGTTAGTTTCATTCCCATGCAGGCTTTGTTTCAAAGAGTATCACTGGTAGTTTCAAATTCATGCTATCATATTGGAAACATTTGAGAAGCAAAATATTTTTCAAGTAAGTGGAGCACAAACCTGTGGAGGCTTCTCGCCCAACATGGCTAACGCTCTCCTCATTGAAGCTATTCACTGAAGACAATGTGATTCGGCAGGCCTGTGTCACAGATTCTCTGGGAAGGACATAGCACAATGAGGCTAACTCAAACCCCCTGCGATGAGCATGGCCGTTACTGATTTGTGGATGACTGGGAGACTAAGGACAAGGGGGGCAGGTGTAAAACATGTTCACTTCAGTGCCAATGAAGAGGAAAGGAAGAGTTCTGGGAGCCAGCATAATTAGGTTTGTAGTTTCTGCTTGCTATACAAAGGGTTAAAACACTAGGCCATGTGTGTAAGTCCCTCAAACCATCAGATACTCTAATTGAATGGACATTTGATATCAACAATCGGACCTGCTATGACTCTAAGAGAAAGTTTAAACCAGAATAAAACAGACAATGTGAGATTAAAAAGAAAAAAAAATAGTTGTTCATAATTCTATATATTGATAGATACACAAATATGCATTTTTTTCTAATTTCACATACTTATTCAAAAAATATTGAGTACTAATCATGATTGTGGCATGCTCTGTTTTTAGTATTGGGTATAAGAAGGTAAGAAGACACTAAGAAACAAATTACTAGATTATAGATAAATCCCTAGAGAACTGATCATGACTTATACATCTTTAATGTTTCCTTTAAACTCTCTGTTAAGGAGAAACATATCCATTCTGAAATCTCAAAATAAAAGCATATCTCTTATTTATTAAAATTATCAAAGAAAATTTTGAAGATCTTTACATTTTCATAACAGCACATAGTATGCTTTGTTAAGATATTAAACAGAGAAAAAAAAAACCTCATGGACAGAATGGATTAAGGCATGGTAATCTGATATGGGAAGAAAATGGGATGCATGCACAGATGATAAATAGTAGTGAGAAAGGAGACAACTGACAAGAAAGTTTAATATTCTGCTTAAGAGAATGGGCTTTGGGGTTTAATGAGCCTCATGTCATTTCCAAGCTTTTGTGTAATTTAAATTCATAAAGCTTCAGTAAATTAATATGTAAATAGTATCTACTTTATCATTTTTAATGGCTAATAATTTAATTTTAAAAATACAAAAACATATAGAGAGAATGTAAAAACTGACCAAATACTACAAAAAAGAGTAACAGATCATAAACAAACAAAATATTTAGGAACGTAATCACAAATAAGATCAAATAGACTAATTATCAAAATAAATGCAAATTAACTAAAATCTACTTTATAAAATCTTTGTAAAATCTAAATTATAAAAATACCAAATCTGAAATTGGAGGAAAAATTAAGACTAAGAAGAAACATTTTTAAAGAGATGACAGAATGAATGATAAAAAATTAAATGAATAAGATTCATTGGGCAGTACTGAAGAAGATTGTAAGAATACAGTACAGATATTCTTTTTTAGACTAAGTAAAATTAAAGCAAGTTCCTTCAAAGAGCAATAAAAAGAAGTCTATTCACAATATGTAGAGCTTTCATACAGAAGAGTCACACAGTTATCCATAACAATTCAACTATATTATCAAATATAACATATTATCAACATATATATTTACATAGATGTGTGTGTGTATGTGTGTGTGTGTGTGTGTATGTATATATGTTTAACTGCCTAAAATAGAAGGAGATACTGAGAAACACATTCTTTATAAAGCCTGCAACATATATCTATCAGTGTTAGACACACAAAGTAAATACAACAAATATTCAATGTAGAAGTAATTTAATATAGCAATTAAAAAAGTGAAAAGATTTCTAGACATGAGGTAGTAAAAAGTAACAGCCTTGACTGTCACAAGTGGAGAACTGGACAAAATGTACGGAATATATATATTTTTATGTGTTGGACAACAGGCAACATAGCACTGAGATCATGGGTGGAGGAAAACAAATGAGGTGAGCTCAACAGTCACCTCAGTTTTCTTTGTGGAGGAAATTTCCAAACCATGGGGAATCTACAACACGTTCAAAAGGAGGAAGGACTCATGCTGAATCTAGTGATTCTGCTGAGTTGAGGAGACGGAGACTGGAGTTCAGGGAGGAGAAGGCAGTTCGAAGTTGTGGAGAGGAAATACAAAAAGGATGAACTACTCAGAGAAAGACTTTCAAAAATCACCAGGAGGTCCCCTTGAGACTTTGCTAAGTACAAGCACATGGATAGATAGGGTAAAACTCCACAAAGTTGGTCAAAAATGTTCAGGGTTAATACGCTTGGTAAAAGAATGAATGTTTTCCATTTAAGACTGAAGGAGGCCAAGAAATTCTGACAGAATTTCTAATCAGCATTGTATTTGAGTCATATTCAGAGAAATAAAACAAAAATAAACTCTGTGTGTGTGTATGTATGTATGTATACATATATATGTATATATGTATATGTGTATATGTATGTATGTATACATATATACACATATATATACATATATTTACATATATATATAAATAAATCAAAATAAGGGAGATTATTTTATAACAGAAAATATTGACACAACTAAAGGTATAGGAGGCATATTCCTATTACAATTTTGGTTTTTGATACTTAGTACCTAGGGTCAGTAATTGATAATACAAATACTCAATAAAGTTATAGAATATTTGAACAGCAATATGAAAAAAAAAATTACCCAAGTGACACTTAGGCAAAACTAACACAACCTCTTTAAGTGTAGAAAAAAAGAGTAACTGATATAGACCATATACTGAGCCATGAAAGAAATCTCAACAAATTTGAGAATAATGAAATCATATTCAGAATGGCTTATGCTAATATATATTCGAAAATATAGGGTGCCTGAGTGGCTCAGTAGGTTATCTGACTTTGGCTCAGGTCACAATCTCGTGGTTCATGGGTTCGGGCCCCGTGTTGGGCTCTGTGTTAACAGCTGGGAGCCTGGAGCCTGCTTCGGACTTTGTGTCTCCATCTCCCTGCCCCTTCCCTGCTCATGCTCTGTCTGCCTCTCTCTCAAAAATAAATAAACATTAGAAAATATAGTAGCAAAAACTATGGGTCAGAGAAGACATTACAATGAAAATTTGAAACCTTAGTTCAATATGAATAATAATAAAACAACATACTATCATTTGAGGGATGCAGCTAAAGCAGTTATTAGAAATTTATATTTTAAAATGCTTTCATTAGAACAGAAGGAGGTTCTACAATTAATGATCTAAGCTTCCAACCTGAAAAACTAGAAAATTCTGCACAAATAAACTAAGTAGAAGATAAGTAATAGAATTAGGAGTAAAAAATCAGTGTAACAAAAAATGGAAAGATAATAAGAAAAATCAACAAAAGCCAAATAATTTTTATATATGTTAAGAAAAGTGATAAAACCAGGAAGACTTGATACAGAATAGAAGAGAGAAAATTAAAAGTTCCAAGATTAGAAATGAAGTGAGAACATTACTAAAAATTTTGTAAGTATTATAAGGAAATTATATTTGACACCAATAAATTGCATGGATACAATTAATCTCAACAAAATATTTACAAAGTAATCCACATCTTTATTTGTCCAAACTTTGTTAATTTTTGACAAGGTATCAAGGCAAGTACCTGGAGGGGATAAAAAAAAGTTTCAACACAAGATGCTGGAAAAACTGAATATCTGTATGAGGAGGAAAAAAGAAAAGAAAAGAAAACAAAACAAAACAAAAAACTCTCAACTTTCTACCTCATATTACGCGCAAATAAAAGCTAAAGTGTAAGAAGCAAAGTATAGGAAAATACTATGCAACCCTGTGATAAACAGATTTTTTTACGTAACACAAAAATGACTAATAACAAAAGAAAAATAATAATACGCTATAGTATATTATAATTGAATACATCTGCTCTTCCAAATAAATCATTAAAAAACTGTAAGCCATATTGATAAACAATATTTTGCTAAATATATCTGATGGACTGTATCAGAGTATATTGGTAACTTCTACAGATCAATAAAAGACAAGAATCTAGAAATGCAAACTACTTGTGAACTTCACAAAACAAGACAAAAGAATCACCGACAAGCACATTTAAAAAATATTGCCATTGCTAGATATCAGGAAATACCAAATTCAAACTATGTGATACGACTTCACATCCACTAGGATTTATAAATACTGGTATCTCATTACCAGATACTCTTGAGGAAACATAAGAACTAAAATCTCATAATCTTTCAGTGCAAATTATGAATGCAGCAACTACTTTGAAAATCAGGTACTTTTTATAAAGTTAAAAGCAGAACTGGTTTGTAATGCAACAATTCTGCTCTTAGGCAGCTACCCAAGAAAAATGAAAAATCCTGAAAGGTATTGCATTTAGTTGCAGTTCAGAAGTGAAAGAAATAAAAAGCAAGCAAGCAAGCAAGCAAGAAAGAAGAAAAGAAGAAAAGAAGAGAAAAAAGAAAAGAAAGGACAAACTGCAACTAAATGCAACCAAATGTAGGAATGTCAAATTTTATGTTTAGCTAACAAAGCCAGGGACAAAAAAAGTACTCAGTTATATAAAGTCTTAGAACGATTAGGGCGCCTGGGTGGCTCAGTTGGTTAAGCATCCGACTTGAGCTCAGGTCAAGATCTTGCAGTTGGTGGGTTCGACCCTGCGTGGGGCTCTGTGCTGACAACTCAGACCCTGGAGCCTGCTTCAGATTCTGTGTCTCCCTCTCTCTGTCTGCCCCTCCCCAACTCCTGCTCTGTCTCCCTCTCTTAACATTAAATAAACATTAAATTAAAAAAAAATAAAGTCTTAGAATCGATAAAATTCTATGCTGATATAAATCAGCATAGTGTTTGGGAGATGGGAACTGCCTGAAAAATGTTCAAGTGTTCCAGCTGGGTTGATGGAAATTTCCATATTTTCATCATGGTTGGCTGAGTTGGTGGTTACACTTGTTTATGTATTTGTCAAAATTCATCAAACAGCATGCTTAAAATGTATTCATTTTATTTTTTTAAGTTTATTTATTTTGAGAGAGAGAGAGAGAGCACATGCACACATATAAGCAGAGGAGGGGCAGAGAGAGAGGGAGCGAGAGAATCCCAAATAGGCTCCCCACTGCCAGCACAGAGCTCTATGCTGGCTTGAACTCACAACCTTGAGGTCATGACCTGAGCTGAAATCAAGAGTTGGACCCTTAACTGACTGAGCCACCCAGGCACCCCTGCAGTCATTTTAAATTCTGTATAATTTGCAATAAATAATAAAACAAATAAGAAATGAACAAACAAAAAATAAACAAAGTCACAATTACTCCTGGGTGACTAGTCTTTTTCTACGAGAGGATTTGGGGTAAGTACATGTAAACTGCTTAGCTTAAAATTCCGGGCATATCTCTTCTAGTTATAATCTTGGCAGAGTTACTCAGCTTTTCTTCATCTAAATTTTCTTAACATCTCTAAAATGGGATTATTGCTTGATTAAAATATACTGAGCACACACAACAAAACTTGGAACATAGTCCAAAAATATGCATAATGAATATTACTAATTTTTAGATGTCAAGCAAAACTGAAAATAAACAGATCAAAATGCATAGGGTTTTGCCAAAGTACATTTATAGCTTCACATATTTTCATTGCTAAAAACAGAAATAGTACTGAAATATATCTTTTACAAGGCAGTTTGGAAAATAATAGTTACTTAAGGACAACCCAATACACAGGAAAAATAAAATAATGAATGAATGTGTCAAGTTAAAATAGAGACTATTTACATTAGATTTAAAGACCTCTTATTTAAAGTAAAATAAAAATACACAAAATTATATTTTAATGACAGACAAAAGAAAAATAATCTAAGGCATGGAGTTTAAGAAGGTTCTATAAAACCACATATATACATATATACATATGTGTATATATGTATATGTATATATTCATGTATGTATAAAAGTTCTAATGCACTTGCTAAAAATTTGATAAGTTTTTTAAATACACGAACTTCTGGGGAAAAAATAAATATAAATTACCATAGTAATAGAAAAACTGAATAGCAAATAATTTCCACAAGATATAATTTGAGAAGATAAGAAAATCTCAAAACTCTCCAAATAATCTTTTTAATTTTTTTAAGTTTATTTTCGAGAGAGAGAGTGAGAGAGACAGAGAGAGGGGGTAGGGGCAGAGTGAGAGAGAGACAGAGAAAGAGAGAGAAAGAAGAGAGAACCTCAAGCAGGTTTCCCACTGGCACTGCAGAGCCTGACATGGGGCTCGAACTCACAAACCATGAGATCCAGACCTGAGCCAAGATCAAGTAGGATGCTTAGCCAACTGAGGCACCCAGGCAACTGTCTCCAAATAATTTTTCAAACTTGTATTACACCACACATATAATGATCATTTATATATTCAAGTTTTTCATATGTATATGTGTATATTAAAAATCTTAGATAAAATATTTATTGAACAATTTTAATAATATGTCAGTTGAATCATTCTGAAGAAAGGATCCTTATCCCAGAGTTGTGATTTTATACCAGAAAATATATACTTTAATCACTGGAAATTCTGTAAGCATACTTCACCAAAAGGGTCCATAAGGAGAAATATGATACAATAAATTTCAAAAACATATTATTCTAAACAGTATTAAAATACCCATATATAACTGAAAATAGATGTGTGCTTCACTATATATATATATATATAAAATGTTAAATATATATATATATATATATATATATATATATATATATATATATATATATATATAAAATTGTTACAGACTTAAAACTAACCATGTGATATGAGAGTTCTCATTAAATTTGTAATCACTATTTATTGTAAAAAAGCTTTCAAGAAATTTTGGGCAATTCAATAAGACATAAAATATGATTAAAGGTAATAATGAAAATAGGGAAACAAATTATCACTGCAAATAATATTTCTAAGCTATATATGTAAAAAATAAAATACACTATACAGAAATAAGTATAAAATTAATAATATAATTTAGTGTCTCAAATAGTGGGCACGTCTATATATCATAAATAAACAGTTAAAACATTTAACAATGTAGTAAAACAAATGTCTTGCAAAAAACAATATAATTTGTATTGCAATGAAGTCAGTCTACCAAAATAAATGTATAATCACAATAATTATATTATTAATATGATTTATTTAGTTAGTTATTTCAGGCAATGGAACAGGAATGGCAGTGGTATGGGTTGATTTTGATGGATTGATTTAAAACTTTTCTAAAAATAGATTCAAAAATAATTATTTTTAAAGACTAGTATAGTGTGAATATTTGGAATACCAAATAGGTCATAATTATTAAAATAGAATACAATGAGGATAAGGCTTGAAGATCCCTGAGCAGACTAAACCACTTAAGCTAAATAAGCAAAACTTATTCTAGTTTATTTCATGAACATGAGGGAAACTTGACTGAGTTATGCCTTGAAAGTGGTTCTGATCATTGTAAATGAAATATAAGTCATCTTCCTAAAATGGTATAAGAAAACCATTTTAGGCAATCCCCTTCCATGTGGAAACCCCCCTGCAATAAGCAATCATTGCAAAGGTTAAACACTTCCTCATTGCCACATTATAAGACATCCTGTGACATCATGCCTCTTAGCTTCTTAACTGTTTCAAGTATCCATGTTGTGAACAGTTTCTCTCCTGTTCAATAAAATATTCATATCAAGTAAAGCCCTCTAAATTTTCTTTTGACATAATAAACGAAATGACAGTAATTAAAAAAATCAATGTAGAATAAAATGGAGGGTTTTTTTTTTCTCCTGAAACAGACGTGTGTATTTATGTGTGTGTAGCATAATTTACAATAAAGGCAATATTCCCTGTAACTGAGAAACAACTAAAATCAAGAAAGTGTTCAATTAAAAAGTCAAGTTAGAATTTTAGCTCATATTATATTAGAAAATAAATCTATGGTAGATTAACAAGTTAAAAACATCACAAAATTATTTGAAAAGAAACACTTGAATTTTACAGGTAAAAACTGATTTTATAATAGACAACTGTTAAGGGCACATGGGTGCTTCAGTCATTTGAGCAGCAACTTTTGATTTCAGCTCAGGTCATGAGATCAAGCCCCACATCAGCCTGCTTAAGATTCTTTCTCCCCATCTGTCCGTCTCTCCCATTCATGCTCTCAAAAAAAAAAAATTCAAATGTTATGAACAAAAAGATACATGTAGGAAAATATTAGTATGTTTTACCACCTCAAGTTTTGTCTTTATTTTAAGATTTGACAAAATAATTAAAGCATTAGTGAAAAAATTTGAAAATATTTTAATATAATTGGGAAAAGGTTAATATCTTTCATAAGTTAAGAAGTTCAAGAATTAGAAAATTCTTAAGTTCACAAAGAAAAAATAATAAATTGTGTACATATTTCAGAAACAAAGGGAAATGCCTAATAAAATATGAAAACTGTCTGGAACACCACTTTCATCCCCTTCCAATGGGAGAGTAAATACACTATTTCAGGGTATCTATTTGTCAAGATGAAGCAAGACACTTATAAATGATAATGTCCTTTAAACTAGTGATTCCTTATCAAGACTATATAAAAATCAAAATAACACACTAATATACAAAGTAGCACATTTTGTATTTATTAACAATAGAAAAGGGAAACAAATGATGAACAATATTGAAGTGCCTGAATAAATTGACAATTAAACCAGGGATTGCTGAACAGCCAATTAAAATCATATATGAGAAACTTTTATAAACAGACAGCATGTTCACAATATATTATGGGAAATCAATATATGAAAATTTAACTCGATTAGATTAAGATAATTGAAATTGTCAACATCTTGTAGATTTTGGTCTAAAAATGGTAATATATAAGATTCAATTTAGTAATAGCATGATTTTCAGATCCATGCAAAAAGTCCAAAATATTTAGAGCTATTTAAAATATAATCATTAGGATATTTCTGGGATTTCAAATTGTTCAAAAATGCATTTATTATTTTATATCAGAAAAATAATTTAAAAATAATTTAAAAAATTTAAAAATAATTTAAAAAATGAACTCATTAACATTTTGACATCTGTCCTCTCTCTCTCTCCCCCTCCCTCATACATACACAACACACACACACATGCATGCACAAACAACATATGCAGAAAATACAGAATCCATTGAATAACTCCTATGTGTTCTCAGCTAGGCTGGATTGTGTTTTAGGAAATTCAAAGAGGAACCTAAAAAAGAAGTTATTCATTTTAATAATTTACTAGAAAAGATGAAACAAATATAGGCAAAACATTAGATTAATAATTTGAATTTTACATATTTTCACACCAAAATGAGACATGAAGAGATCATGATGGAGAGTTTTTTACTGAACTTCAGACTTGAGTTTGTTGCGAAAAATAGGATTTGGTTAAGTAGAGATTATAAAGACATCCTAACACAAATACTTGGTTAGTTTCTGGGTGATGGGTATTGAGGAGGGCACCTATTGGGATGAGCACTGGGGGTTGTATGGAAACCAATTTGACAATAAATTTCATATTTAAAAAAAAGAAACTAAGCAAGATAATTTGGATACCTAGATAAAACCCATTCTCTAGTTCACATGCTTTGCCAATGGAGGGTCAACAGAATCATTGTTTGCAGTGAAATATGGCATAGTAATTGTGGGCCCTTCAATAAGGAACATAAAATGCAATCATGAAGCAGCCTCCAGAACCACTCAGCCAGGAAATGTTGAGATGCATTCTGCACCAGAAAATAGCAGCTGTCTTAAAAACAGTTTCTTATTGATTAGAGAGTCAGGCAGGCCATTTTTAAGGCTCACTCCCTGGAAACTTTACCATGTTGTTTGTCACCATGAAAATGTGTGTAGTTTGTTCCAGAAAAATACATGTAACAATGGAAGAAATGGTAAGATTAAGAATTCAGACCCTTGCCTTATTTCTAGCCCCATAGCAATGATAAACCTATTGCATAATACTCATCGGGTCTCCCTAAGTAAATTCCTGCCTGTGGCTGAAAAGTCCTATCTATATGCTGAGGAATGCAAAATCTATATGTCCATTCTCAAGAACTTCCTGGGTCACCAGGAACAGCATCTATTCAATATATCTTTAATGACCTCAAATATACCTATGGTACATATTCAAAAGAGAGCTCTAGACTTACACTATAAATGTGTACCCTGTACACGTCTTCCCTCATATTAGTAAATAGGCACTGTGTCATTGCTCAAGACAAATATCTAAACATTATCCTTCCCCCCACAACCAATCCATCAGGAGATTCTGTCAATTTTACCTCCAAAACATATTATAAATGAATCCACTTCTCTCAGTCTTTACCATTAACTTTCATATCAACCCATTTCCTAAAAGATTTCGGTTACCTGCTGCTGGTTTCTCCCTTTCTTGTACCCAATATCCATTTAACATATACCATTCATACTTATCTTTTAAAGATGGAAATCAGATCATATGACCATTTTAAAGATTGCAATAGCTTCCCGTTGCACTTTATACAAAATCCAAACGACCAACTATTGGCTTAGAAAATCTTTTAAAAATCCTGACTTCTATCTCTAACACCTCAAGGACTTTATCCTCATTTCTACATTCTAGCATTGTCCATTTTATTGTGTTCTACACATTTTGCAAGCTGTTTCCTACCTAGGATAGAGAGAGTAATCTTCCCATATCTTCAGGGAATACATTCCAAGATTCCCAGTGGATGCCTGAAACTGTGGATAGGACTGAACCCTATATATGCTATATTTTTTTCCTATACGTACATACCTATGATAAAATTTAACTTATAAATTCTGCACAGTAAGAGACTAACAACAACAATTAAATAGAACAATTAAAGCAATAATACTATAATAAAAGTTATGTGAGTGTGCTTTCTCTTTCTCAAAATATCTTATTGTACTGTATGCATCCTTCTTGTGATAATAAAATGTCAATGTGATGAGATGAAGTGAGGTGAATGATGTAAGCACTCATGGTAGCATTAGGCTACTAGAGATCTTCTGACAATTCGTCAAGAGGATCATCTGTTACCAGACAGCAATTGATCAAGAGTAACTAAAATCACATAAAGCAAAACTGTGGATAAGGAGGCACTATTGTATTATCAGGTTCACCAATATCTAGTTCTTTTCTGACTCTAGTCTTGTGCAGTTTCACTTCTGTGTCCTCCCTTTCAATTGAGTGGGATGTTTGATAAGACCTGGCCAATAAAATGTAATCAGGTGTGGGATGGCATTTCCAGGCTTCGCCAGTGGAAAGCCTTTATATGATTCTCTAGTCTTTCTTTCCTTGCCTTTCCATCCATAAAAGCCTTGTGTTGTACATGGCACAGCCAAAATACCCTGGGATCTCAGGCAGGTAAAGCCTAAGCTTGAGATCCTAACAGACTAGATGAAGCAGAAAACTTCCCAACCCCTGCTGAATAAGCACCATGAAAACTAATCTCTTATATGTTAAGTAATGGTAAAATTAGCCTTTCTTAACTAATAAATCACCTTAAGGGCATTGAATGAACTATTATCTTTGCCTAAAAACAAACAAACAAATAAAAACTCTTCTCACTTATTCCATACTTCACTTCTGGTCATTTATATTTTAGTTTAAATAACAATATTTCATCAGAAATACATACTCTGATGACACAATGGAATTTAGACCCATCTACCTGGCATTCTATATAATGTCACTCTTAAAACTTCTCTATATATCTCTGATACTTTTCTGGTTCATTTATTTATTTATTTTCTTACTCTATGTCTCCAATGAGTTCTAATAAAATGACCTCAAGTATTGTGTGGCTGCTTTATCTCTAGGATTTTATTTGAGCCTGGGTCACAGAAAGTGATGAAAAATATCTGTCAAATTAGCAATTATTGTTTTTCTTATATTGTAATGAAGATTCTAGCTTTAGGATTTTATTTTTATGGTACCAAAGTAACAAAGTCAAAAGGTCAACAGTTACCTGCAGAATCAGTTCAACTAGTGTTTGAAAATCCTATAGAATTCTATCGAGGCTTTTGGAAGAGTTACTACAGCATTTTTCATGTGGATGACTTGAACTTTATTTTTCATAGAAGAAACGTGTATTCTCCCAGAGGTGCTTACATAAGTAACACAGTATAATCATTTTGATATTTGAATAATAATATGAAAAACAGCTTCTTACAAGCCCCAGCAAGTGTCCCCATAAATAACGCCACATTATGCATGTAGCTTATGTGCATGATGCCTGAAGGTACCTTAAAGGAGTACTACAAAAAGCATGAAATTGTTGAAAGCTTTCTATTCCTGAAAGCATCCAAGGCAAACATCAGAGATAAAGATCACTTGAGCTATGTTTGTCTGCCTTATGGTGTTAATTAAACGCCAATATTTTTTTCTCTTGAGAAGCTCAGAATTAGATTCATATTCTCCTCTGAGAAAGACAAGATCATAAAGTATGCCTGTCACATGGTATAAGGCCTCCCATCCTTATGTGAAATCCCCAGGAGGTATTTTTCATTTACATATTTCTGAACTATTATTTAAGGTTGTAATTTTTTTAAGTATTGTATATATTTTATCAGAGTGGTAAATCTTGCAATTTCATAGAATTTAAAAGTAGTAAGTAGTAAGGATCAGATATCATTTAATGTCACTTGGTCTAATGATAAATCTTAATCTATATTTTTCACTGGCAATAAAACTATCTATTTACAGGGTATATACTATGTACATATAAAATGAGCTAGGTGCTACGAGTGGCAGAAAAGAAGTATAACACATAATCTCAATATAAAAGAAACTTTAAGACAATAAAATTAAATTTAATTGTATAATGTCATAGGGTTCCAATACAAACCAGCATATGTCCAATAATCCAGGGGGTATGCCTTTAATAATCATCAGGATTTAAAGGAATGAGAATGGAGATATGTGTTAGGGACTCTCAAGTGATAACACAAGCATCCTAAGTACATAAACAACAAAGGTCAGTTTCCTATAAGGTGACTTTAGTAGTGTCCCCAAATAAGTTAAATATTGTATTGATGTTCCAACAGAATTATGTTAACTAGAAACTATTAAAATAATTCAGTTATCTGAACTTCTGTTTTGGGCCAAGATGAAGGAACAGTCACTAGATTATCCTGCCACCCGAGCCCCTTATACCCTCCCCTCCCCACCAAAAATACACACAAAATTTAGGCAAAAAACAGTTTTTATGACACTAGTCATCAAGACATAGAAGACAGTGATTATTAAGAGATTAGAAGAAAAACAAAGTAAGACCTGTGATCACCCCAAATTATTTCCTCGAGAGAATTTCTAGGCTGCAGACCAGCAAAGAGGAATCCAGACAAAGCCAGACAGACACTCTGAGTGAAAGTCCAGGAAGACCAAAGCAGCTAGAGTTTGCAGAATAGAGTACCTGAGAATTGAGTCTACCCAGAGAGAGAATCCTAACATCTTTAGATATATTCAGCATGATACAGAGCAAATGTATACATGTGAGGCAATTATAGGAGTCCCAGGAAAGAATGAATGAAAAGAACTAGAAGAGGAAGTAACACTAACATAGAGCTGGGCATAGAACCTATTCTTACCAGCCTGACTAGAAAACTTCCTAATTCCTATGATACTAGAATAATTCATGTTATGTCAAGTGATCAGAATTGTCTGGCCTCAGTAGTGGGAAGTAATTAACTATCAATTAAACACAGCTCTTGTCCCACTTAACATTTTAAAAGCAAGGCCTGAAGTAACTAAACTGTGTACAAGTAACTTAACTGTGTGCTAAAAGAAAGCTTAAAATATAATAATTTAAAAATAGTCACCATCTAAAATGGTAAAATTAATAGTAGCTTCCAATAAAAAATTACCGGGCATATAAGGAAATTGGAAATTATGACCCATGGTGAGAAGAAATACCAATCAAAATCCACCTGACTTAAAATTAGCAGAAACATTGAAACAACTTATGTAATTGTATTGCATATGTTTAACAGTTAAGCAGAAATAGATAAAATATCTTTTTTAAAAAAGACACAAATCGGGCTACTAAAGATAAAAACTACAAAATAAATACATTGAGAGAGATTAATGGAAGATTAAATACTGTAGATAAAAAGATAATCAAACCTGAAGGCACTGCAATAGAAATTATCAAAAATGGAAAATAGAGAAAAAAAGAAAAAAATAAATAAATAAAGTATCAGTGAGCTGGGAAAAAAAGTTCAAGTGTTCTACTATATGCATAATTGGAGTCCAGAAATGAGAGGAGATGGAGAAGGAAGAGAAAAATATTTGAATAAATATGGTCAAAATTTATCCAGATGTAATGAAAATTATAAAGGAACTCAATGAACCCAAACACAAAATTACACAAAATTACACACATACACTCACACAAAACTATACTGATGACAAAATTTCTCAAAACCATTACAAAGAGAAAATCTTAAAAGACTCAAGGAAAAAAAAAGAAATATTACATACAGAAAACCATAGTCTAGGATGTTAGAGGATATCTCAAATACAACACAAGCCACAAGACAGTAGCACAACATCTTTAAAGAACTAGAAGGACTATATACTTAAAGGACTAAAACAAAATAAGTACCAATCTGGATTTCTATATCCAATAAATTTTTAAGTGAAATAAATGGAACAAAAGCTGGAAGAACTTATAAATAGCAGAATATCACAGGAAATAGCAGAATCTCATAGGAAAATAGTACCAGAGGCAGAAATAAGTCTATACAAAGGAACATGATCCACTATGTGGATCATCGTACAGAAATTATTTAAGATAATCAAATGCTAAAAATAATAACAGATTGTAGGTTTCATAGGTATCTAAAATAAAATGTATGATAACACAAAGGATAGAGTAAGAAGTAGAAGTTCATAATTGTAAAGTTCTTAGACTTTATGGGATATGGGAAAATATTACCACAAGGCAGACTGTGATAAGTTAAAAATGCATACAATAAATCTTAAAGGAACAGTCAAATAAAAGTGGCATAACTAATAAGCCAAAAAAAAACCAAGATAAAATGGAAAGTTAATAATAATTAATTCAAAAGAGTAAGGAAAATAGGAAAAACGGAATAATTGATGCAGTAAATAACCAGTAACAAGATGAAAGATCTAAACCTAACCATATAATTACATTAATTATAAATAATTTAAAGGCATTATCAATTTACGACCCAACTATATGCTTCCCACTAGAAATACACTCTAAATATAAGATATTGCCAGATTAAAATAAAAGTAAAGGATGGGAAAAATATGACAAGCTAACATTAATCAAAATAAAGCTGTAGTACCTGAATTAATAAATAATTTTAAAAAGTTACCAGGGATAAAGAAGGTCAGGGGTCTTACATCAGGAGGATACAATAGTTGTAAATGATTATGCATCTAGTAACAGAATTTCAAAATTTCAGAACAAAACTGAAAGAACATCAAGAAGAAATAGACACATCTAAAATTACACTTAGATATTTTAATATCCCTCTCTAAATAACTGATAGAATGGATAGAAAATCTGTAAAGATATAGAAGTGTGAACAATATTAATCAAATTGTCTTAATTGATGTTTATAGAGCATTCAAACCAACAACATCAGAGTGCACACATTCTTTTCTTTTTTATTTATTTTTTTATTCAAGTTAGTAACATACAGTGGTAGTCTTGGCTTCAGAAGTAGAACCCAGTAATTCATCCCGTATATATGACACCCAGTGCTCATCCCCAAAATGCCCTCTTTAAAGCCTATCACCCATTTAACCAACCCCACAATCCCTTCTCCCCCTTCCAGCAATGCTGTTTGTTCTTTGTATTTAAGTCTCTTACGGTTTACCTCCCTCTCTGTTTTTATCTTATTTTTCCTCCCCTTTCCCTATGTTCATCTGTTGAGTTTCTCAAATTCCACATATGAATGAAATTATATATCTTTCTCTGACTGACTTATTTTGCTTAGCATAACACCCTCTAAATCCACCCACATTATTGAAAATGGCAAGATTTCATTATTTTTCATTGCCAAGTAATATATCATTGTATATATGTACCACATTTTCTTTTTTTTTTAAATTTTTTAATGTTTATTTATTTTTGAGACAGAGAGACAGAGTATGAATGGGGGTAGGGTCAGAGGGAGAGGGAGTGTACCACATTTTCTTTATCCATTCATCAGTTTATGGACATTTGGGTTCTTCCATTATATGGCTATTGTTGACAGCGCTGCTATAAACACTGGGATTAATGTGCCCCTTCGAATCAGCGGTTTTGGATAAATTCCTAGTAGTGTAATTGCTCAGTCATAGGGTATTCCTATTTTTAAGTTTTTGAGGAACCTTTATACTGTTTTCCAGAATGGCTATACCAGTCTGCATTCCTACCAACATTGCAAAAGGGTTTCCCTTTTTCCGTATCCTCGCCAACTTCTGTTGTTTCCTGAGTTGTTAATTTTTGCCACTCTGACCAGTGTCAGGTGGTATCTCAGTTTGGTTTTGATTTGTATTTCCCTGATGATGAAAGATATTGAGCATTCTTTCATGTGCCTGTTTGCCATCTGGATGTCTTCTTTGGAGAAGTGTCTATTCATGTCTTCTGCCCATTTCTTCATTGGATTATTTGGTTTTTGTGTGTGTTGAGTTTAATAAGTTCTTTATAGATTTTGGATACTAACCCTTTATCTGATATGTCATTTACAAATATTTTCTCCCATTCTGTCATTTGTTTTTTAGTTTTGCTGATTATTTCCTTTGCTGTGCAGAAGCTTTTTATCTTTATGAGGTCCCAATAGTTCATTTTTGCTTTTATTTCCTTCGCCTCCAAAGACATGTCAAGTAAGAAGCTGCTGCAGCCTAGGTAAAAGAGGTCGCTGCCTGTTTTCTCCTGCAGGATTTTGGTAGTTTCCTGTATCATATTTAGGTCTTTTATCCATTTGTCTTTACAAAGATAAGATAGTGGCCCAGTTTCATTCTTTTGCATATTGCTGTCCAGTTCTCCCAGCATCATTTGCTGAAGAGACTTTTTTCCAATGGATACTCTTTCCTGCTTTGTCGAAAATTAGTTGGTCATATATTTGTGGGTCCATTTCTGGGTTCTCTATCATATTCCATTGATCTAAGTGTCTGTTTTTGTGTCAGTATCCTAATGTCTTGATGATTACAGCTTTGTAATACAGAGTAAAATCCAGGATCGTGATGCCTCCAGCATTGGTTTTCTTTTTTGACATAACTTTGGCTACCTGGGGTCATTTGTGGTTACATACAAATTTTAGGATTGTTTGTTCTAGCTCTGTGAAGAATGCTGGTGTTACTTTGATAAGGATTGCATTGAATGTGTAGAGTGCTTTGAGTAGAATCAACATTTTAACAATATTTGTTTTTTCAATCCAGGAGCATGGCATGTTTTTCCACTTCGTAGTGTCTTCTTCAATTTCTTTCATTAAGCTTTCTGTAGTTCAGCATACAGATCTTTTACCTCTTTAGGTTTACTCCTAGTATTTAATGTTTTTTTGGTTATTCATGTATAGAAATGCAACCAATCTGTACATCGATTTTGTACTGCAACTTTGCTGAATTCATGTACCAGCTCTAGAAGTTTTTTGGTGGAGTCTTTCAGGTTTCTATGACTTGCACAGATTCTTTTTAAGCACATGCGGACCATTCTCCAAGACTGACCACATATCCTGGGCCAATAAAAAGAATTAAATCTTTCAATAGATTTTAGAAGTTTGAAATCATACTCTAATCACAATGGACTTAAATTAGGAATTAACAGAAATATTTCTGGAAAGTTTTTTAAATATTTGGAAACTTAATAATGCAGTTCTATATGCCTCATGGGTAAAAGAAAAAAATAAAGAAGAAAAATTGAGAGTAGTTACATCTGATTTAAAATAAAAACACAACATGGAAATATTTGTGATCTGTTGCCAAAGCAATATTTAGGGGGTAATTCATAATGGTTAGAGTTAGTCCGTTAGAAATATATCACAATGTTAAATCTCCATGTCCCAATAAAAGAGTGTCAAAACATATAAAGCAAAATAATGTAAAATGTACAAAAAACAAATAATGAATGAAATAAATCCATGATTATAATAGGTTTTTTAACATAACTTATTTCAAAAGCCACTAGAAAAACCAAGCAAACAGATAAAAATCAGTGAAGTTATATAGGAGATTTGAACAATACCAAATAACAAGTTTGACCTGACATATATATATATATAGACATTGCACCATACAATGAAGGACGTGCTTTTGCTTCAAGTGTGCGTGGAGTATTCAGAAAAATTTACAAAATGTTGTTTTGTAAAGCAAAGCTCAATGTATATATTTTTAAATTGAATATATTCATCATTTGGTATCATATTACAAAGAATTTAGGCTAGAAATCAATAGCAAAAGATAACTGCAACTGATCTATTGCTTAGAAAGTAAACAACATACTTCTAGAATACCTATGCCTTAAAGAAAAAAATACTTTATATTATTTATATATAAATGTATAATAAATACATATACTATGTATATTTATAAGTTATAAACAGTATAAATACTTATTTATAAATATATGAATAGTATATTTTTTTACTTATTTTATTTTTAGAAAAAAAAAACAATTGTTTCCCAAAGTTTGTTAGATAAGCTCCTTTCTTTAAAAATTTTTTTGTTTATTTATTTTTGAGAGATAGCGAGAGTCAGACTGTGAGCAGGGGAGGGGTAAAGAGACAGACACATAGAACTCAAAGCAGGCTCCAGGCTCCAAGCTGTCAGCACAGAGCCCAATGCAGGGCTCGAACTCATGAACTGTGAGATCACGACCTGAGCTGAAGTCAGAGGCTCAGCTGACTGAGCCACCCAAGGTGCCCCAGATCAGCTCCTTTCTTAATCTACTTCCTTTAGTACAGTTATTTTACTAATTTGTAGTAGTATCAGAGTTGTCACAATCTGTATTCCATCTTGAGTTCTTCCAAAATCTTTTCGTCTTTGATCTTTTCATACTGTAAAATGTATCATTTGTGGTATACAGGTCTATACATGTGGATAAATGCATTATAGTCATTTACATATCACCATAGTGCTATAGAGATCAACTCCTTTACCTCCAAAAAAGTGTTTATGCATTTACCTGTTGAAGGACATTCAGGTTGTTTCCCGTTTTTGATGATGATAGAGTTTATGTAAACTTCATGGTACATACTTTTTCAACTCACTTAGATAAATATTTAAGAGTGGATTGCTGAGTTATGTGACCAATGCATGTTGAACTTTAAATGGATTTCTAATGTGTCTCTACAATTTTGTGCTCCAACCAGGAGTATATGAGATTTGTTCTACCTCCTAATCACCACTTGATATTGACAATCATTTTTTAAAACATTATTCTTTAGACTAGTTAATAAGTTCACAGCAAAATTGAGAGGAAGTTATAGAGATTTCCCATATAACTCATGCTCCCAAACATGAACAGTCTCCCTCATTATCAACATCCCTCAGCACAGTGGTACATTTATTACAGTTAATGACACTGACACATCATAGTCACCCAAAGTTCATAGTTTAATTTAGGGCTCCCTCTTGGTGTGGTATATTCTATGGGTT
The DNA here is from genome assembly GCF_018350175.1 of Felis catus. NCBI lineage: Eukaryota > Metazoa > Chordata > Mammalia > Carnivora > Felidae > Felis > Felis catus. Next base: position 59,975,876 of record NC_058379.1, on the reverse strand, counting down.
TGCACAAATGTATATGACATGTATCCTCCATTATAATATCTACAGAGTAGAATATTCTAAAAGATATATATTTTATTTTATAATTTTATAGATGAGTACACTGAGAAGAGACAGAGGGAGACAGACAAAACACATATTCAGTAAAGCTGTGTATGTGTGGATAGTGTTATTAACTGCATGTGATATAATGTTAGAAGTAGCATTGAAAACATCTAGACCTGTAGATGTCTCTTACTCACAAGGTGAGCCCTGAAATTTCACTTTCAGAGTGGCATATACTTCCACTTAAAACCTGATGATAAGGAAAATTAAAACCTTCCTGAGATAAGTGATGCTCCAGCTCTCTAAGGTGAATAAGTGTAAGATACTTTTTATGAGACAATTTTGAAAAGAAACAAACAAAAAACCATCATGGATCAAGAAATCAGAATTAGTTGTGTAGGGGTAGAGTATTGAACACAACAAACTACTAGACTTCATTTTTGCCTGTGGCAAAAAAATAATTGTAATGTTATGAATTTTCCTGTATGCAGAAAATAAATCTAATTTATTTCAGAAGTAAGGGATTTGAATTAATTGTGGATGTAGTTTATATAATTACTGGGTAAACACAAAAATAGAAAACATAAGGCTCATTCTATGTGAACATGAGCTACCAATAAAGAAAAGGCTTTGGTTCAATATTCTGCTTCACATTTTATTTATTTTTTTAAATTTTTTTAAATTTTTTTAATGTTTATTTATTTTTGAGACAGAGAGAGACAGAACATGAACGGGGGAGGGGCAGAGAGAGAGGGAGACACAGAATCGGATCTGCTTCACATTTTAAATTATTCATCAAAGACATTAAAAACAGTAGAAATCTTATCAAATAGATTGGGAAACAAATTTTAATTGTATACAAAATAAGACAGAATATAAATTCCATGAGGGAAGGGATTATGGTTGACTTGCTCACCTCTGTTTCTTCCAGTGTTTCCTGTGCTTAGAATAGTGTCAAATATATATAACCATGAGATGAACTATATAGTAATATGGCCCTAGATATTGTGATTATGCTCCCACTTGCCACTACTTGTGAGCTATGTGGTCCCTGTTGAGTCTGATACAATACTGATCTCACTGGAATGTGATAAAGACTGAAGGATGTATTTAAATATCCAGTACAGGATCTGACATATTATAAGCACAATTTTTTTTTAATTTAAGAATGTTTTTAAAAATTAAAAATTTAAATTATTAAAAGCATGTATTTAATCCCCAAAGCTTTAATTATTTTTGCACTACTGCTTCAGGTTGTTGAAAAGTGTTCTCAATACTATCAGTCAGCTTTTACATAGATGACTAAGTAAGTATTTATTAAATTTCTATGTGCAAGAACAATCCTTAGCCAATATGGTCTTGATAAATTCTTCCTCAGTCAAAATCAAGCACATAAATTCTTTTTTCATTCTTTTTAATGTTTATTTTTGAGAGGGAGAGAGAGAGAGACATAGCATGAGCAGGGGATGGGCAGAGAGAGTGGGAGACACAGAATCCAAAGGAGGCTCCAGGCTCTGAGCTGTCACCACAGAGCCGGATGCGGGGCTTGAACTCACGTGCCATGAGATCATGACCTGAGCTGAAACCAAGAGTCAGACAGTTAACTGACTGAGCCACCCAGGCCCCCCTATAAATTCTAGATCAAACCAGGTAAAAAAATAATATGGGGGATTGGTGACTCTCCCCAGCTTATGAGAATTTTATCATTGCTGGCCTAATTCAATAAAATCATATGTACAGGAAAATTTGTTTAAAAAAATGCTATGATATACTATAACCATTAAGAACAATCTCAAGAAATCGAACAAAATAAAACAATTGAGACTAAATTTCAGTGGTTACAGTTCTCAAAATGTCTGATGCTATGCTACACGTTCGAAAAGTTAGAAATTTTTCATATTCCTTGCTGCACTTGACATCATGTAGCCCAAGTCTTTTGGCCTTCCCCTTATGGTCCTTTAAGGAAGTAAGGTTTTATATTAGGCCCTGGTGAAGTTCCATTTCAAATCTAGGCAGCAGACAGGATGGAGTTGCTACATGACTTTCTTCTCCTTAAAAACATATTATCCCCTAATGGGTATATCTTCACCTTCCAACCCTTCCCTGGGAGAGAACAGTCCATGGCATTTTAGAAATATGTGCTGCAAATTGGCAGGCACAAGCACCCTAAAAGACTATAAAATAAACATGAATCCCCTTTGAAAAAAACTTTATATTTTCATCACATCCCCTGTAAGCTAACACACTGCACTGTTTACAGTCTTCCACTACAATATATTTTGAAACGATTACCTTCTTCTGAGTCATTTGTGTCATAATGCTCTCCATAGGTACCCATAAAATGAAAATGTAAGCCGTTTTTATTGGCCACACTACATCTTAATTGAAAATATTAAAGGGGATTGCTCTCCTACTGATTTTTTTCCTCCATTTAATTGGCTAATCATATGATATTTTTAATGGAATAATCGTGAAGGAAAATATGAATCTAATTTAAATTCAAACTGGATTTGGGATATTTAAGAGATTATCCCAGAGTAGCAGAGGGTGCATGAGGCAATAAACATCTGTTCATTCCTGACCACTAGCCTTGGTGTTTATGAGCTTGGGGGATATTTATTTTCAGGAGACATGATTCTCTCTACATTTGAGCTTCAGCTGTTTTACTGCTGTGTTTTTAGTGAAAAATTTTAAATTTATCAGCAGATTTTTGTCCATTTTTTTTAACTTCCCTCTTCGTACTTTTATCAAAATGCAATTCTGACAAATGAGAAATTATCCCAGGGAATCACTACACCCTACTGAGAAGAAGAATTCAACCATTTCTTTATTATTGGCCACAATATAGTGTAAATAGATGAACCAAACCATGTAACAGCAACTGGGCATGTCCTTCTGTAGGACCATCATAGCCTCAGTGATGTAAAATTAAACATTTCACTGATGCATTCATTCAAGTGCTTTTGAGTATCTACCATTGCTATAACACACTAGAAACTAAGATAAATAAAGACAAGTCCCAACAATCTCATTGATTGCAGTCTAGAATAGGAGATAGAGCCTACTCTTAAGAAAACTAAACAAACATTTTTGCAGTTTTAGGCATTCATGATAATATATTAATGACACAAATGAGTCCATAATGGTGTTCAAAAATGTCAACTATACTTCAATGACAGAAACTAACAATAAATTAATTTTTAAAAATGTTCACTAGGGACACCTGGGTGGCTCAGTCAGTTAAGTATCTAGCTCTGTATTTCGGCTCAGGTCATGATCTCATGGTTCGTGAGATCTAGTCTCATGTGGAGCTCTGTGCTAACCATGTGGAGCCTGCTTGGGATTCTCTCTCTTCCTGTCTCAGCTCCTCCCCCACTCAAGCACACACACACTTTGTCTCTCTAAAAATAAACAAATAAACATTTTTTTAAAGTAAAAAAAGTGTTCACTAAATGAATGGTACAGGTGAGAACTAATAGCAAATTCAGAGAAGAATCAGATCACAGTGAACTCAGGTAGCCAGAAAAGTGTTCACTTTAGAATACTGGCTTTTGACTTTCAGGGATGTAAAATCTTCTGGAATTTTGATAAAAGATAATTCAACCATATGCTAAAGAATGCATAAATACCCATGGCTGGCTTCTGAATAGGAAAAGACAAAGATTACAAATATGTCAACTGAAGTTTCTCTGGTCCTATCAACCTGTGAGTATAAAAGAGCTCTCATTAATAGCAACAATGCCTATATAATGGGTTTCTTTCTTCTAATTCAAGTTGAAGTTCTCTGCAAATTTTCTTAGAGTGCATCTAAGAATCTATAGGTGGCATTTCACCAATGTTTATAATCAGCACTGTGTCGGGCATTAAAGAACACCCCTTGAGCAAAGTCATCACTTCTCTAAGTCTTGCTACTCTCTCTCCAGGTTCCCAAATCTCATTTCTGGCATTCTCACTGCAACATTGGGCAATATGGCCTTAGCCACACCTCTGCCGGACACCACCATCTCCTGGAATGTCTCAATGTACATTACTGGTGAAAATCCAAACTCAGAGAAGCCTGACATGTTCAACCTCCACCTATTTCCAAGGTAAAGTAAGACCCACCTTTCTCAACTTTGCATTATATTCATTTAGAGGAATCTTGAGAATATAACACTTATACTCCCAAGACTCCCAAGAGCTTTTGGTGAAGCCATTCTTCTGTGTTTCTTATGGCTCCTGCCATCAGGCTCTTGAGGCCTTAGACTTTAAGACTTTGGGTCTTAGTCCATCAGTTTGAAACCAAAGCTTTGTTACTGGGTCAGCTAATCAAGTTAGATTTCTTCCTTTCAGATGATTTCCAACTAGATGGATTTTTAAGTTCCTTATAAAAATATGTTTCTATGAAATCTTCCATTAGGTCACCAATCCCATGTAGTCAGGCCTTAGACCTTGCAACAGTAATTAATACCTGGGCTTGAGGTAATATACGGATTTAGTATCTCTCAGGGGACACAAGACATTAATATATACAAGCAATTATCATTCAGCTGGACTTATATTTTGCTAACTGAAGTACTCTCACAAAGTGTCTTTAACATAAGAATTCAGTTAACACATAAAGAATCCATTTGGGGCCCCTTTGGGCATTTACAACTAAGTTGTGAGATCACAAAACACCTTCAGAGACTGGCCTACGGATTAGCATTCGGTTTGAGAATAGTTACAAAGAAATGCATGGGGTTTTAAATGGTTTTAGAGAGAGGCAAGGAATAACAGAAATGGCAATTTTTGAAATTGTACATTACTCTGTTAAATAACATATACTCCATATTTGAGTTAGACCTTTTACAGCAAAAAAGAAATACATTGGACAGGGATTTAAGCAACCAAACTGTTATTGATTGTCAGTGGTATAAGTGGTGATCTTAATTCACTGTAGTTCAGAGCAAAATTTCTTTCCAAGGTGAATGCCTCATCAAATGACCATTCGTCTTAATTTGGAGCCAAGATTACAGCAGTATCCTTGCTCAGAAAACAGAAAGAACCTTTAGAAATAAATAATATATTGGGTGAGGGATCAAAGTTAGGTTAAGTGAATCATGAGGCAGAAATGAGTAAGCAAATGTGGTCTATGACCTCATAATATTGCTCCTGTTCTTGTATATCTAAGATTTGTAATTTAATGTCCACTGTACACACACAGTCTTAGGAAGGGTAAATAGTATAAACCTCCAAAAATGGGTTTATACATATATGCACATTTAATATTAGCTCTTTGGATTTTATCAACACTAATCTCAGATGACAGTTACATAACTGGGACTGAAAATTAGATGGTGTGGTTTTGTTCTGGATGTGACTTTAACGTTTTGTGTTTTTCTGGGCATATGGTTTTCCTTGTCTGAGACTCAAGTTCATACTGCATAAATGAAGATTGCTGACCCTGATGTTCTCAGAGTTCTTCTACTATTCCGCGGTACTTTGATTCTCTTTATCTGTTCTCAAGAGTTGGCTAAGAACCAGTTCTATCTACTAGGGTTGGTTTCTGTCCCATAAGAACTATGTAAAAGATTAGGGCAGGAACTTTCTGGAACAATCAAGCACCCTTGATCCTATTCCTTTACGCTGCATATCTGTATTCTTCTTGGCCTGCAATTACTTATTTAAGTGTTTGGGTAGACTTTGAAATTAAGCTACCTTAAAAACTGTCTTCCTGATTTCTTTTAGTTTCACTTTCTATTTGCTGATTCTCTTGCAAACCTAGGCCTTTCTTGACTTCCTGGTATACACATTAGTCCTGCAGACTTCTACACACCCCATTCCTGATACGTGATACATATTGGAGAGTAGATAATCTTTGATATTCAAGTCTCAGTGATGAAGTACTTTCTCTTGCTTTGCATCTAGCTTATCTAAAGATTGTCTAAATAGGAGATCCATATTTCAAATAGCTGGGGCATCAAAATCATAAACACAGCAGGGACAGGTTACTTACTTATTCTTGTAAATTTTAAGCTTTTATCTTCAGATAATTAGGACAATATGAAATGTAATTTATAAAGCTTCCTGATGACTTTTTTTTTAATTTTTTTTCCAACGTTTTATTTATTTTTGGGACAGAGAGAGACAGAGCATGAATGGGGGAGGGGCAGAGAGAGAGGGAGACACAGAATTGGAAACAGGCTCCAGACTCTGAGCCATCAGCCCAGAGCCCGACGCGGGGCTCGAACTCCCGGACCGCGAGATCGTGACCTGGCTGAAGTCGGACGCTTAACCGACTGCGCCACCCAGGCGCCCCTTCCTGATGACTCTTAAACCTCAAAAACTTGAGACCCTGAGACTGTCATTTCTTGTCAGCCTAGTCTACCATTTTTACTATGGCATACATTTATACATTGAGGAAAAATGAGTGCCCGTCCTTCCTTAAAGCACACTGCATTTGGAAAATAGAAGATATAAACAGCCTTCTAGACCACAGAAAGGGTGAAAATTTAGAGAAATAAGTCCCTATGCCAACGAGTATGAATTCTAGTGCAGAAACTGAAAGTATGCATTTCCAAATATCCTCATGTTCTGCTAATTCAAACTTCACACGTAACTGGGCACGGTAGGATATAAAAGAATAGAATTATTTGTTTATTTTTATTAGTTTTATTTTATTGCTACCTTATTAAACACAAGTGCAGAGGTAGTTGTTACCTTACATTAAACACTGTTGTTACCTTATTAAACACTAGAGCAATTGTAGTTTTGCTGAAATGTAACATGGGGCTGGGATAGAATATTACACACCCTGCATATTTTTTAACCACACATTTCACTCTCTGGCTCTCCTAATATACTTTTTAAAAATCTCTTCTGCTTGATATGATAGTTCAAATATATAAATACATGAAATTAGACAAAGAAACAGTAAAGAAGAGGCAGAGAGGAAGATCAAGATAATAACCCAGGGGTTCCTTATATCGAAGCATTGTATTAATAAGGGACAGTCAAAAGATAAGAGTAATGTCTGGGTTACAGATGGGGGGCAAGAACACTTTAATGAGATTACAGACTGGTGAGAAGAAAAATTTAAGAAGGAGAAGAATCAGTCAATAGTTAAATGTTACAGATACTAAGTAGGATATAAAGGCAGGAAAAGGACAGTAAACCTAGGAAAATGGAGGAAATTGTTTCTGAGTTTAATTTTAGGAAGATATCGCATATATCCTTGACTTGCCCCCACCACAACTCCACCACACCCAGAATGCTATAGGGCAATATCTTGCTTATAACTACCCGTTTAAAGGAAAAATGGACAGTCAATGGTATATTGAGTTAACATATTGTTTCTCTCTTCGAGTACAATGGAGACATGGTACAAATAAATAAGTTAATTCTCAGAATTTACTTAAAGGAAAAATGGACAGTCAATGGTATATTGAGTTAACATATTGTTTCTCTCTTCGAGTACAATGGAGACATGGTACAAATAAATGATAATTCTCAGAATTTACTTCTGAGATGCATATCCATAAATATTGAAACTTAGTATACATCGTATATCTTTCTCAGCCAACATCTTTGCATAACCACTTTTTAATGGTGGACACTGCCTCTAAGCTTCTCAGTGAAACTCTAACATGCAAATGACTCATCTTCTATTGAAGCTCATTACTTTATTGAAACTTTATAGGACATGAAGTGACATGGAAAATTTAGAGTCCACCACTGTCATTATGATCACATTAATTAAGCAATAAGACCCAGCAGTGCAGGAAATACATTGTACTAATTCATGTCTTGGGATGAATGTTCAAAGTAAGGCTTGGGAATGAAGCCACAGGACTGCCATTAACGTCATGAGGCTCTGTGGATTAATGCTGGATACCTGCTCCCCAACTCTGCCACTGTTGTGAGTTCTGACTTAATCTTTGTGGAAGTGTGATTGTTCCTTCCTTCTCTTCTTCATACCTCTGTTCCAGACCATTTTATTTGCCAATATTTTTCTTCATATTAAATAAATGATTCAAAAATTTTAGGTAAATTCAGGTGCATAGTTAGAAAGTCAGCGATGTTTAGGACACTTTACTGATTTCAAGGCAATTTAATAATGTCATGTTAACATGTGGGTGGAAACAAAATAGTGCTGGTGTAAAGGCCCATCTAAGAATGTATTTGGAAGATACTATAGTTTCACCACTACAACTGGGAGGTGTAGCAGGAATCTGAGACTTCATGAATCTAGTAGAGTTTCAGACTTCTGAAATTCCACAAAGGAATCTCATATTTGTATAAGTCCGTGTGTGTGTGTGTGTGTGTGTGTGTGTGTGTGTGTGTGTGTGTGTTTTCTCTGTAGTGTTTTTTAACCCTGTTTAATGTTGGTGACTTTGGATCAATTCTTATTAGTGATAGTTCAGAAAAGTTTTACTCTGACTCAGGGGTTCTCAAGTTGTGATTTCTGAACCAATATCATCATTATCACCTGGAAATTTGTTAGAAACGCAAATTATCAAGTCTCCCCACAGATATACTGAATCAAAAACTCTGGAGGTAAGGCCCAGAGACCCGTGCCTTAACAAGCTCTCTGGGTAATTCTGAGAAATGTCAAAGTTTGAAAAACAAAGCTATAATTGAAATAGTAAGAGAAATGCTGTCATTATTTCTGTACAGTCTGTCTTTTGTTATCTGTCAGAGGTAGAATATTGGTTATGGGCCTGCTAGAAAAATATTTTAGGTATTTACTTTAAATTTTAATATGGTTTTAATTTCAATAGGATTCAATAAGTCAGTTTGGCTCTCGCTACAAAACATGCCCATCAGGATCTACCTAGATGTTTTTCCTCAAAAGCCTACAGTGATATAAAAATACTGAATGTAGTTTATGCTCCACCAAAAGCCTGGCTTTTAATGCAAACATCTCAACTGGTTCAGCATCCTGTTAATAGCAATTCTAGTTTGTCTCTGACCTTGTACCTCTTTCTAGCATACAAGATGTCTGTCTTGATCCTGAGATACAATCAACTTCTTTCTCTTTGGTGGTTACTAGATCCCTGTCTTATACTCTCAACCTCTGTCCCTGTCTTGATATATAGTTCCTCTAGGACGAGAAATGTACCTTCCTTTAATAAGTTCCTCTGAGATGAAGAGCCATAGGTCAGCCATAGAACTGAACTTACTGGATTTCTGCATATGGTTCTATTTCTAAAACATGTTCATGCTTCATCTGCTAGTTAAGGTACTCCCATTTCTCCTTGTTGGATCTGCCTGATAGTAGCTGCTTCTTTGGACACACTATCAGAAACTCCTCCTTGTGGACTTAGTGCCCAATATTTCTATCTGCTTATCTCCTAAGTAATGCCTATCTCCACCACTAGGCCTCCCTAGTTTAAGTCTGGATCCATCCTTTCCCAGCTGACACTGCTCTGTTTGGATTAGATCTTTTGTCACTAACCCCCCAATGTGAAAATACTATACTAGGGGCGCCTGGGTGGCGCAGTCGGTTAAGCGTCCGACTTCAGCCAGGTCACGATCTCGCGGTCCGTGAGTTCGAGCCCCGCGTCAGGCTCTGGGCTGATGGCTCAGAGCCTGGAGCCTGTTTCCGATTCTGTGTCTTCCTCTCTCTCTGCCCCACCCCCGTTCATGCTCTGTCTCTCTCTGTCCCAAAAATAAATAAACGTTGAAAAAAAAAAAAAAAAAGAAAATACTATACTAACTTCCATTCAGGACTCTCTCCATTGCCAAGTTAAGATAAGCAGGTTTATTACTACAGAAATAGCAAAATGAATATCCACTGCCAAAGGCTAGATTTAGGTCAAGACCACCACGTTTATAATACAAAGGTTAAGAGATGAGTTCTGGAATTAGACAATCTTGTTTCAAAACTTAGCTCAGGCTCCTGGTAGCTCTGATTTCTGCAAGTTGCTGAAGCCTCCTAAACATCAGAGCTTTTTGTTGTTGTTGTCTTACCTACAAATTATTAATAATACTATAACTTTGACACAGGATCACTGAGAAGAGTTAAAGTGCCAAAGAGAGAGTACCTGGTACATACGAGTCCTCAATAACTGTGTATTATTGTCACTACCCTATTCATTTCCTGAGGATACACAGGTGAATTGCATTGTGTTCCCTGTTCTCAAGAAGTTGACAATGAGGCAGAGGAAATTAAATACATGTTTAGATAGTGATAAATATTAACAAAGAGGTACACATACAATTATGCATTAGAGTTAAGAAGCAAAGCTTTCAACTAGGGGAATCAGGAAAAAGACCTTGGGAGGTGTTAGCATTTAACTGTATCTTGGCATTTGGGAGTGATTATCTTTTCAGCAAAGCGAATAACAATGGGCGACATGAGGGATAGGGATTACAATGGATTTTGGATGCTGAACTAAGTATTATGAAGATACTATGTAACTTAATCCTCATGGCAAAAGAATTAGATAGGTTTTATTATGTCTATCTTAAAGATGAGGAAACTAAAAGTCTGAAAGTCAGAGGAAGTAGTGAGAAGTTAGTGTGATATGGCTGAGAACAGGAATCTTAAAGTATCCAAATCCTCATCTAAATCACAATTTCCCTTCCAGCAGCCTGGAAAGAACAAACAGGTCACCCCATCTTTCTTTGAATGTTTTCACTAACAGGGCACTCATGAGGTGATTTATTCTATCATTGAAGAGTTCTGTTTTTTTTTAATATTATTTTTTTAGAAATAATATTTCTCCAATTACTTTAGGTTCTTAAGAAATAATATTTCTCCAATTACTTTAGGTTCTTTCTCTGATCTTTTCAATATTATGTTAGGAAAAGGCCCTGACAGTTCAGGAGTGAATCCTCATGACGGGACTGATCGAGGCTATCATATACCTCATATGGAGCAGAATATTTTTTAGTTTTTAAAGTGAAATAAATTTATTTGAATAATGTGGATAGCATTTATCTTTGAGTGAACACAGTTACTGAGTGGTATTATAAGATGGAATAAATGCAGATAAAATACTTATTTTCAAAAAGAATGATCATAATAACACTGCATATATGAAATGAGTGAGAGAAAGGCAGAATGGTAACTTTTGGATTTACATAAAGAAACACGCCTAGACATTTTATGTTTTAGACTATCAGATGAACTCTATGTTAAGAAAGATATTCAGACAAAGAAGATAAAGGAGCTAGAATGTAGTCAAACAGCGTTCCAATCGAAGACATTGTTGCTTCTGAATGAATCTTAAGATAGCGTTAATATACACTATACCCACTTTCAGTATCCAGTCTAAATGTGTGCTTTCTACACACCAAGGATGCTTTCTTGCCTTCTTGCCTCTCCCAGTTATCCTTCAAGGTTTATTTCATGCCCCAATATCTCCTTTGTTAAATATTCCAGACTCTATGATATTCTCCTTTTTATGACACTTATTGTCTCTTCCACAAAATTTAGCAGTGGATTAGAGTTGAATTTTTCTCCATTGTTTGTGTTTGACTTTCTTCCCTAGATGATTATAAAATAATCTCAAGCAAAAATTATGTCTTATACTTTTTCACTGTGTTTCAGTAAATATTTGACTGAATGATAGAATTGATGGATTGAAATTGTGTGTGTGTGTGTGTGTGTGTGTGTGCGTGTGTGTGTGTGTTTAACTTCTCAGTGCATAATCTAAAATTTACAGGGCAAAGTAGAAATCCACTAAAACCTATTACAGTAGAGAGATAGAGTCAGCATAGTTACTATACACTATGTAAAAATGTGGATATATTTCAAGGTCAGAGTTTTAAAATAATTTGATCTTGCAGAAATGAAAACTTTCCCAAAACGTGGTTTGAATATTTTTGTTTTTTAATTCTTTTTCTCATAGAAATGATGTTAGCATTTATTTCAGCCCACGTGCAAACAGTAAAAACCAGAATTACGGTAGTCCTTTATGGCTGTGATTGGGCCTGAGTCTAGTTCCCAACAGAGGGGCTGATGAGAGCTCTTCAGTAATACCATTTGTCCTCCTGCAGAGGAATGCTGTGTGATGGTTAATTTTATGTGTTAACTTGACTAGGCCATGGGTATCCCTAGAGGATAGCAGTGAAGAGAAATTCTCCCAGTGGGCAGAACTTTGAGCAGTGCACCTGGTTGTTTGCTTTACTTGAAAGGAGAAATGACCAGCCATGTAATTGTATAGTGATTCATGAGCTGTGGTCAATGGATGGTCAGGGACTTAAAAGGAACAGGATTGGGAAATCAGTGACAAGGAAATTTGGGGAAGAGACACGTGGAGAGACATTTCTGAATGGACAAAAAATATTAAGATATTTGTGATCCATGTGACTGCTCACCAAAGAAGAGATTTTGGTAATCAAGTGGATCGGACGACCCATTATGTGGATATCAGTCAGTCTCTCCCCAGTCACCCCTGCCATTGCCCAATGGGCTCATAATAAAGAGGTCATGGGGGCAGGGATGGAAATTTTGCATGGACTTCTATTCACCAAAATCAATCTGAATACAGCCCCTTCTAAGTGCCCAATTTGCCAGTACCAAAAAGCAACACTGTCTCTAATATGTCATCATTACTCAAGGTGATCAGCCAGCTACCTGTGGCAAATGGATTACATTGGACTCTTTTTATTATGGAAGGGACAGCAGTTTGTTCTTACTATGAGGAGTATTCTAGATGAAATTAACATTTAAACAAGTAGACTGGATAAAACAGATTGCACTCCCCAGTGTGGGTGGGCCTCATTCACTGTGTTGAAGGAAGGCCTGAGTAAGAAAAAAAGGCTGAGTAAGAAAAATCCTCTCTTTGTGTGATTGTCTTCTACCTAAGTCTTCTCCTGCATTTGAATTTGGACTGGGATTTACATCATTTCCTCTCCTGGTTCTCAGGCCTGGTTCTTAGGCCTTTGGACTTGAATTGAAATTATACCATTGACTCTCCTGGGTCTACACCATACCAACCGCAGATCCTGGAGCTTCTTAACCTCCATAATTGTGTGTGCCAATTTCTTATAATAAAACTCTATGTGTCAAAGCCACACTAATTCTCTCTCACTCTCTCTCAGCAGATATAGATACAGATATAGATAGATATCTGTATGTATTTCTTATTGGTTCTGTTTCTTGGAGAAGTCAGACTAATACCTAATACATACTAATTCCAACTAAATCTGAATAAGCCCAGCCTAACTTTCCTGGGGCTAGAGGCTAATTGCCCCAGTGGTTGGTACTGACCAGCAACCATGTCTGTGAATCAAAAGAGAAAGGTTTGAGGTATTCTGTCTCCTTAGTAGTTTACCAGAAAAAGTTATTTCCTTTTTTTTTTTTTAATTTTGAGAGAGATAGCATGAGTGGCGGAGAGGCAAAGAGAGAGGGAGAAAGAGAATATTAAGCAAGCTCCGTGCTGCCAGCACATAACCTGATGTGGGGCTCAAACACACAAAGCCTTGAGGTCATGACCTGAGAGAAACCAAGAGTTGGACACTCAACTGACTGAGCCATCCAGTTGCCCCAGAAAAAGTTATTTTCTAATCCCAAATCCTGAATAAATTTCCTTTATTTCCTTCTTGGTATGTTAATTTTTAATTGGTCTTTAACTTCCATTGTTTTCTTAGCTGATGATATAATGTTTTTCTCAATAAAATTTAGTGTATTAAAAGGCAGACCATTATTAAAAGATTAAATTAAAAGACCATTATAGAGGTATCTTGCTTCAAGTAGCTTAAAAGTATACAAAATTTTCATGAGAGAGAGAGAGAGAGAGAGAGAGAGAGAGAGAGAGAGGGAGGGTTGGTGGGAGGGAGGGAGAGAGAGTGTTAGACCTTACATGGAAGCTTATCCAGTTGAAAACGGGCATCCAAAAACATGACATATATAGATGTATTAGTATATGATTCTATACATATATATATTTAGATTAAAAATATTGTTGAATTTCATATCATAAAGTAAATTTTAGTTTTAAAGGAAGTCTTATAAATGCTTTTAAATATACTTCTTTATTGGGGCACCTGGGTGGCTCAGTCGGTTAAGCATCTGACTTTAGCTCAGGTCATGATCTGATGGTTCATGAGTTTGAGCCCTGCATTGGGCTCCGTGCTGACAGCTCTGAGCCTGGAGCCTTCTTTGGATTCTGTGTCTCCCTCTCTCTGCTCCTCCCCTGCTTGCTCTCTCTCTCTCTTTCTTTCTCTCTCAAAAATAAATAAACTTTTTTTTAAAAAAAATAAATATACTTCTTTATATATTAGAGTAGATAGACCCAGAAAAATGTATATTTTTCCTAAGACTGCACTCTTAGATCTGGGATTTTCTTTCTAAAATATCATGTTGTCTCAAGCAAGAAATAATTGAACACTTAATATGTATCAGGTGTTATTTTATGTGAAGAGTAAAGTATGATCATTGCTTTTAGGATCTTACAATCGGGTTGAGTGAATAATATAACTGATATTTTCTCATCCTTATTACATGTTTGCTAACATACATGCATTTCGTAATGTAATCCTTCAATTAACCTACAAAGTAAATCCCATATACACTGGGAGACACTGAAGTTCAGTCAGGTAAATCTTGGATTCAAGGAAAAGGATTTAAGACTGAACCCAGGTCCTTTTCCTTTCACTATATCAAGGTTTCTCAACTCTGACCAAGAGTCAGTTCCCAATGAGGGAGGTACCTTCAGTGTTCAGAGAAAACGGTCACCAAGTTTTTATTCTTGAGTTGGGATTTCTGAAATCAGTGAAGAAAGAACAAATGCAGACTTCTTCATACAAAGGAAATAGCCCTGTTTGTCCCTCTAGGCCAAAGCCACACTAATTTTCAAAGCTAGAATATGCCGCAGGCACCTTGCAAGAAGTACATTATTGTTTAGCATCTTATACCTCCCAAAGGCCAAGAGCATGTGCTCACATAACTCAAAGACCCTGATGGGGTATGGTCACTTTGCTGGTAATTTGGAACAAACCATACTGTCTCAGCATTGGGTAACATCAGTGGTACCTATTATAAAGTAGAAAAACTTGATTGCAAACATGTTGTTTCCCATATATAAACGCATACAATACTTTTCATTTAGGCAAATGTAATGAAACCAAATCTGCCAGGAATTTTCTCAAGCCAAAAACTGTCTTGGGGTTGGAGATAATCAATTTATAATTTGAAGAGCAATTATTTGGGCCTCTAGACTTCCAAAAGAGTGAAGTGGAACAAACATTCACAGCAAGAAAAAATCAAGCATTTCACCTCTCCTCACATCTAAGCTTGAACCTCAGCTCTGGGGCATAACTCAAGATTTGATATTAAAGTGTTTCATTTGCAGCCAATTAGGCCTAGGATTAGATTTTGCAGCCTCCTTGCATATGAGGACAATAGTGCGATTTCCAGCAACCTTATTTCCACTCCCTTTCCCCCCTCACACATCCCTTCAGAACCATCACCGCCTTCATGAAAACAATTTCATTTGTACTTATGAAAGCGTTACAGCCGGTAAGCGGAAGGTACGGAACAAGCTTAACCACTGTAGCTTTTTTCCCATCTGAATATCACGAATCTTGTATCTCACTGTGGTGTAAGGTCTCTGATTACATCAACCTCTCCAAATTATGCTGAAATGAAGGCCATTCAATTTGCTACAATCAGTAACTTTCGAAAGAGCCCACATAATTGATTTCACAGTAATATAGGCATAGGTGACTGAGAGCCTCAGCTTCATTTAGACAATGTTTTCTTTCATTCCAAAGTGCAGTATTCAATAGAAATCAGATTTTTTTCCCAACAGTTGGCAGCTAAGCTTTGGCACATATGAAGTTTTTTCTTCCCCTTTTTTATGGTGCAGAAACATGAAAATTGAAATTAATGCCCAGGGTGATCTAATAGAAGTCGACAGGCGTTAGGTGAAATAACTTCTTTTTGGAGCTTGCCCTGATGAGGATTTCAGCCAGCAGGCAAGGAGCCATTCTGAATGCCATTCAGACCTCCAGCGACATTTGTTACTGAGGTAGTTTCTCAGCACCCAGCTGATGGAGGGCTGAGATGTGAATGTGGCTCTTATTTCAAATGCTGCCCTCCCATTGTTTGCTTATTTATAGTGCGATCTGATTTTTAGTCTATTTTTGACCTGTAAGTGCTCATGATCTCTGCTCTTTCCAGATGTACATGCGACTTTGAATCATCTGAGCTTCCTTCTTTGACCTTCAGATGGATAACAATGCATATGGAATGCTTACTTTTCCTGCCCAAGTTGGGAACCATCTGGAAGTTGTGAAGAAGAAGCCGTTTCTGACCTAGGAAGTGTATAGTCAAGTCCCTAAATTTTCATTGAGGGGCTAGGCAGATAATGAGCTATTAAATTCATGACTTTATTAGGCAGACATTTGGTTGGGGTGGGAGAGAGCATGCCTTAACACAAGAGTCTGGCAGCCTTGGATTCAATTCTTAGCTGTAACTTCAGCACCTACATGACCTGAAGAAACTCACTTATCTTCGCTGAATGTAGTTTGCTTGTCAAACGTGATACTTCTTTTCTAAAATTATTGTGAAAGTATGTCCTTAATAGCGGATATACATTATGACTACAGAGCACATACTGGGTGCTCACTTCAGCAGCACATATACATACTGTATGGTCTTGAGTAACTTACATAATCCTATGAACCTCAGTTTCCCCAACCGTAAAATTAGAATAATAATGCCCCTTATAGCTTTTATAAGAATCAAATTAAGTAATGTCCGTTAAGTCTTTTTCACAGTATTTGGCATGAAATATGAAAGATTCAATGATTATTACTATTATAAAATTGTATTTTATAGCTCCAAATCCCCTTGTTTGATGACTGTCAGTGAACATGAGTAAGCACTGGGTAAAGTTACATACTTAAATCCTACATTTGCAAATCATGGCATATACTATGTTTTTAATGTAAACATAACAAAAAAGAAAGCATGTTTATTTATTACAAAGATTAATGTACAATTTTCAAAGATAATTTCCACTGGAAAATAAGATACTGAACAAACAATTCTGATGTCTAGGGCACTTGCAGAAGTCAGGGTTGACTCTCACCCATTAGGACTGGGAGGGTAATAACACGAAAATGAGCAAGATCCTAAAATTGCAATAAAATTTAGAGTATAAGCAGTGCTATGACTGATATATGGTGTCTTCCATGGGAGAGACATAGGTAACACTATAGATATTATGCCTTTTCTATCACTGGTTTGACCCTTTTGTTGTCTGCATATCATCATTTACCACACACACTACCTAAAAATAAATTTTTTCTCATTTTATTTGTTTTCCTTTAACTCTAGTTCCCCTTCTCTAGTGGCACTTGATATCCACTGCACTGAGAAGACATTGGTTTCTCTAAGTGACAAAGATAATTTTTATCATTAAAAACCTTATATGATTATGTGGCATCAATAAAATCAGAGCTATAATGTAAAAAAGAGAGAGATTTAGAGAATTATTAGATAAACAGTATTAGGAAACAAATGTAGGAGTGATTTTTAAAAAGACTAAATTTAATTTAATATAACCTACAACAAAAACAACAAAGTTTTGCCAGTACATTTTTAATATCAGTATGTTAGACTGGAAAAAAAAAGTATCAATTTTCCCTGTAGTAAATGACCATGGTGCATGTATGTGTGTGTGTGTGTGTGTGTATGTGTGTGTATGTATGTATGTATATATATATATATATATATGTGTATATATATATATATATATGTAAAATGAGCTATTTACACATGATAATATAGTAATTTTAAATAAAAATCAATGATGCCACACCATTAGAAAATACTATTTCTACCCAAAATCCTTAAATCCTTAATGTAACACTTAGCATGAGGCTCAAGGTACATTTTTTGAGGAAAAACCAATATTGATCTCCTTAGATGTTGAAACTGAAGACTACTGTGGTGAAGAAAGTAAGATTATGGACCAAAAACACAGCAAAATCCAATCAAGGATGTCACCAATGATTCAGAGAATTTTCCTAGAGAATTCCACCATTGATTCTCTCATTCGTATATTCATAAACAAAACTGTTCAAAGTGTTTTTATTGGTGAGGCAACTCAGATCTCAAAAAACTGGTCAAAATATATTGGACTAAACTAAATGATTCATATGGTTGGAAAATGCATTTAACTTCAAAATAAAAACAAAGAGACAGTTTACAGTAAAGAGTCATACCATATATTCAACATTATAATTTTTGAATTTAATGACAACATTTTTCATTTGGGAATATACACTTTCCTAGAGTGAAAATTTTGTTAATCTTTCTAAAGTCGTCTCATGGTTTCAGCTACTCACTGACTTGTGTTGACTGTTTTCTATTAGTCTCTCTGGACCTACACCTCACCCTTTTCCATCATGCTTTATGCCCCAAGAGACCAATATTCATAAACCAAAGGACATGTTCCTCTGACTTTTATTGGTTTTGACCAATAAAGTACCTGCAGAAGACTAAAAAACAGGAATGTTGAGTTGGGGTATTCATTCTTCTTGTTCTTGTCCAGTCAAGTTGCCACAGGTTGGCTTGTGTGCCAACTTCTGCTTGGTATTCCTCCCCTACGGCTCCCCTTTCCACTTAATCCTTCCGACTTTTCAGGAGTGGTGAAGACTCTTCACTGTCACTTGTATTTGAATGCTGCATCATTCCTTATTGATTTCTCTTAATCCTGTCTGCATTTTTCTAAACAGTCTCCTTATTAATCTCTTCTCAATTACTCCATTAGAGTATACCATCTATTTCTTTTTTTTTTTTTTTTAATTTTTTTTTTCAACATTTATTATTTATTTTTGGGACAGAGAGAGACAGAGCATGAACGGGGGAGGGGCAGAGAGAGAGGGAGACACAGAATCGGAAACAGGCTCCAGGCTCTGAGCCATCAGCCCAGAGCCCGACGCGGGGCTCCAACTCACGGACCGCGAGATCGTGACCTGGCTGAAGTTGGACGCTTAACCGACTGCACCACCCAGGCGCCCCGTACCATCTATTTCTTGATGAGACCCTGGGTGGTACCTTGAAATAGAAGACGCTGGTTCTTCCCTTAGGTATAGCCTCCTCCACCCAGGTTGTCCTACTGACTGGTCTACATTAACAATCTCAGATGCAAAGTGAGGGACAGACTAGAAGAAACTTCCAATAGCAAAGCGAATTAATCTAGGCTCTAGAAGGTCCCAGGCCATGAAGGATGGCCGGGAGGAAAAGCAGTGACAGATTGTTATCCCATATGTTCATACCAGGCATCGTTAGAGTAGTAATTTTATAACTTGCTCCTTTATTTAATGTATGATTTAATCATTTTGTCATATTCTTAGGGTTTCATTGCAAACATCATTTTGGCTACATATTATTCCAAATTAAAGGCTGGGTTTCTAGGATTTAGAAATTATGGAATTATAAGAAACAACTTTCGATTTTACTTGCTATTCTCCTTCTCCCATTCCTACCATGCAGTGTCCAGTTGCACATGTTATAGATCCCCCCAAAGGAACTCAATGGCTGAATGAATGTATAAACTAAGGTTTTCTCCAAAAATGCCCATATTTATCCTAGCCCCATACCTAGGATGCAAGTAAGTATTTTCTTCACTTGGTTTAATACAGTTGTTGGGTCAGCAGCCTCATGAGGGATCCAATCTGGATTAAGTTATATATTTTAAAAGAGGCTCCTGTGAGTTACCTTACAGGACTGAGCAGTGTAAGGAGTTCCACACATATGGCAGTTAGAAGTGAATAGATACTTCGGAAGCTTTCAGAGCATCCTGGAAGTTTGTTCAGCCCCAATGAAAATTGGTTTCTGGGTAAAATGTGACTGATTTCATTAAACCTGTACCTAACACACAGTGGAACTCTAGTCCACTGCAACAGAGTCTGGTGAGAGAGTGGGAATACATTCACATTAAACCATAAAGAAAGATAGGAATAATAAACAATAAAAATTTTTAAGGGATATTTTAGTTTAGTTGGGCAGAATATCTAGAACTCCCCTACTCCCAGCAAAACACTTTTAAAAAATATTTTTTAATGTTTATTTTTGAGAGAGAGAGTGTAAGTGGGGGAGGGAGAGACAGAGACAGAGACAGAGACAGAGACAGAGACAGAATCTGAAGCAGGCTCCAGGCTCTGAGCTGTCAGCACAGAGCCCGATGCGGGGCTCGAACCCAAGGACCACAAGATCGTGACCTGAGCCAAAGTCGCATGCTTAACTGACTGTACCACCCAGGTGTCCCTCAAAACACTTTTTAATAGGATGTAAAGAATAGAAAATAGTACTCCACAGTCTTAGAAGGGGCCAAAATTGCCTTTGAATATCCATAATGGTTCGTATAGAATGGGGTGCAAAGTGTGGCTTCTCTCTACTTGTTCTCTCTTCCTAGGCCTGGGCCAGGCATACGCTGGTGTGAAATTATGGTAGTCATTGTTCTTTCAGTGCCTGGATCAGAAATGCGGAAACATCACCACACTGCCATTCTGCCACACTGCCATTCCCCCAACAGGGGACCTTTCTGAGTGTGCAAAGCCAGTTAGACCAATCAACCTTTTCTCCCATCAACCCCACTTTCAGATACATTGGAGAGCTGTTTAAATAAAGAAGTCACCCTCTATTCTGGAGACTTTGACTTTAGAACAGTCAATTAAAAAAATATCCTTTGGTGGAAAGTATTTCTGCATCCCATTTGGATACAGAAAATCTAGCTTTCTCTGTAATTTAGTCTTTTCTATATATATAAAAAAATTAAGAGTTGTTTGTTGTGGGTTTGTGTATGTATGTGTGTGCATGTTTGCTTGTTTGTTTATTTGTTTGAACATGGAAGTTCAATTATAAACTAGCCAGAAAATATATTTCTACACGGCAAATTTGAGCAGCATTAAAGTTTATGCTGGTTAAATCACTTCAGATTGCGGGATATTCAGATCTCTGAATTTTATGATAATGTCAAGAGAGCTTCTGGTGAGTTCCATTAATTTTTTTGGTATTGTTTAATTTTACATGAGTAAATATAATTACTCCTTTTGTCATGAAGAGCAAGTTCTAATACCAATTTATAATTCATGGAGCTAATTATGTTAACGAGAAGGCAATCTTTCCTCAGCTATCTCCCCTGTAATTTTAAAGGATTTTGATTTTTTCCCCTTTCCTCTACAATTTCTCTTCCAGCTATGAAAAGGAAGTGTACACAATTCATCTGTGATATAATTATTTACCATGGCAACAGTTTGTGAATGGGATTGGGAAGTTGCACAGAAGGAGAAAGCAGCTTAAGGGAAACAGCCGAAAAAATCCTTTCAAGACAAGTGAAGAGGCCTTTCAGGTGGGGATGGTTTTTGTTTCCCTGACATTTTAAGGAGGGGCTCAGGTTTGCCTAACATTGTAAAAACTGTTGTTGATCCTAAAATAAAAGAGTCTATTTTCTACAGTTGCATTTCAGAAAATCACTTTGATTAAGAGGGTGGCGTAAAAGGCAAACCTACATTTCCCTCTGCATTTGAATTAACAGCCCCCAGGAAGGTAAGGGGAAAGTGTTTGCTGCTAAGTTATCAGATCATTGCCAGGGAACGTTTGGGGGGAGAAAAAGAGACTCCGGTTCCCCATATTCCTAAAATGAGTAGTAAGTTCCGACCCTGCTCAGCAACAAAAATCTTCCTTCTTGGGTGACATACAGATTGGGAGGAAAGTAAAGAAAATCTATCCAAATCCACTGGGCCAATCTTTGGGCTTCACCTGAGGCTCCACAAATTCTCTCTTTATCTCCCTTGTTCAATGGGATATTGATGATTTTAACCCCAAATGTGTAATGCCAACGAATGTAATCAATATTCTTCAAAAGAACACTAGCATGCATGTTAAAGTAATAATAAAAATATCCAAATACAAGCCACCTTTTCCTGGGTGTTTTCAGGCTTATGTTCTTTTTACCTGTGAACAATGTTACATCTCATATTCTTCCTTTCTTTCAGTGTTCACCAATAGCTAATATCTGGCTTTAGCTGAAGTATTCTTGATTGCACAATAAAATTACTTCTGTTCAATATTCCAGGATGCTAATTGCATCAAGAGCTACAGGGAAAGCTCATAACTGGGAGCCGTAGGAGTAGAAAGCTCCGGAGAGCTTGATCTCCTCAGAAACATACAAAAACAGGATGAGGCTGAAAAGAGTGTGCCCATAACAACATTTTAAAATAAAAACATGAAACAAACAAACAAACAAGCAAACACCCTACAATTTGGTTCTAGAAAACACAGAGTTCCTATTTACTGGTTTGAGCTCTTGCTCGTGTTGCTGTATTTGGAGGGCTGCCTCTTGTATGTGCCTGTGGTGTGCATGGAGTCTAGTACCAAGCATTCTGCTTCTGATGTTCTGTTTGTACTGGACTGAGCACAGAGTTGTGCAAACTAAACAAAGAAAAACGTACTTCCCTTCAGGGAGAAGGACAAGGGAAACACAACATAGTCTCATATGATAACAGAACTGGAACAGACCTTTCAGATCCATATTCCCTTTTCTTCATCTTAATAGAAGAAAATTGAGTTTCTAGGAGGTGAAAAGACTAATTGTAGGTCTCTGAAACTTCTTACCTCCAGGCTGCTCATTCAAGCAAGATGTACAAAGAGGAAACAGAAAAAAATTTAAAACCAAGCATAGGTGATACACTTACACAAGAAGGATAAACTCTATAGAAATTTAGAGAAGATCCACTGTGCTAATTAGTCGGGCAGACTTCATGGAGGAGGGGGCCTCTGTGGGGTTTCATTTGGGAGAGAAAAGGAGGAGGTCCTTTCCCAACCATGAGAAGAGGAAGTCTGCCCTTCACTTTGCCATGAGCAAAACTGCTGATGAAATCCTATATTAGTTGCAGCTTTACATTTTTGCCTTGTGGCCTAGACAAGGAATAATGGAGATTATTTTTCCCAGGTAAAGGCAACTATTACCCATAGAAAAAGGGAAACTACCCTTAATTTAGTCTCTACAATTAGGATTAGTAAAGTGAGACATTACTAAAAAAATTAGTTTAATCCTTTAACCACACCCCATCTAACCAACCCAGATACATCCTTTTCATTACTGACAAGACTATCATTTCAGCAAGCATAGCCTTCAAGTGACTCCTTACTCAATCTCCATTAGACTATAGGCAAAACTTCAACCTTCTTGATATATCTGAGCACTCCCTTCCTTTCCTTCCTTCCTTTCTTCCTCCCTTCCTTCCTCCTTCCTCCCTTCATTCCTCCCACCCCTCCCCTTCCTTCCCCTCCCCTTCCCATCCCTTTTCTTCTTCTCCTTCTTCCTCTTCTCCTTCTTCTTCCTCTTCATCTTCATCTTCTTCTTTTCTTTTAGTTGCTCATGTCCTTCCCCCAGCATTCTCATTCTGTTACTTTATTGCCAAGCTTCTCAAAACTCACTTACTTCCCTAGACATTTCCCTGTTTAGAAACTCCCACTTTGGACAAAAGTGGACACCTTTTGGACAAAAGGGGATACCCCGTTAGTATCAGTGCATTTTCTAGTGGAATGAAAACATTTAATTTATTCACATTAAAGTACTTGTTTTTGAAAGTGACTAAAAAAGCAGGAAAATATGAGACTGCCTTCAGAAAGCTGAGCTCTGAGATCAACACAATCTCTCTGGTAAGAAATAGAAGGTGGGCAGAGGTGGTGGTGTTTACTATAGAAGACTGAACAAAGGAAAGGGAACAATCAGTGGTTAGCAGTGCCCATCCCAGCACTATTCAGGAAAAAGTGAGCTTTACACTAAGTATGCTGAATATCTCTGCTCCTTAAAGCAGTCCTGGATTGGGAGAAGACAGCTATGGCTATACCTACTCTATCAGTAAGAGAGTGAAGAGTTGAATTAACCTTTACTTCCCTGGTGATTCCTTGGTCACCAGCACAGCTTTTGTTTAGGATCTGGCTGGTTTACTTATAATCTCCACACTTGTCATGCGACCTCCGCATGTTCCAAATCCTGTTGTATTATTATTTCTCACCATGAACTTACATAAGTAAGCATTCTGGTTCCATAAAACAATCCCAGAAACTTAGTGCATGTGTACGTGACAATATGTCTCTGTAAGTGATGGGACCACAATCAACTAACAAATCAGGTTTCAGCACCAGCAAGGCTGCGAGTCAACCCCAGGTCCAGAGGGAATGCCCTAGAACAATGAATGCCAATCCTTGAGGCCACTAGGACCAGGTCTTGCTGATCTTTCCCAACAAAATTTCCACCATGTTTTATGTCTTTGGCTGTGTTTGACAGTATATATTCTTCTCTCCAAGAAATAATGGTGACGTATTATTTGGTAACCCTTGCAGACACAATGTTTTCATTTAAATTGATGCTTTTCTGGGGCGCCTGGGTGGCGCAGTCGGTTAAGCGTCCGACTTCAACCAGGTCACGATCTCGCAGTCCATGAGTTCGAGCCCCGCGTCAGGCTCTGGGCTGATGGCTCAGAGCCTGGAGCCTGTTTCCGATTCTGTGTCTCCCTCTCTCTCTGCCCCTCCCCCGTTCATGCTCTGTCTCTCTCTGTCCCAAAAATAAATAAACGTTGAAAAAAAAATTTTAAATTGATGCTTTTCTAATAATGGACTTTTAGACATTGAGGGAGATTAGTGGTAAAGATATTTTGATCAGGCCAGTATGCCTGCTTCTCAGGGCCCAGCTAAACCCTAGTGCACAGGCAACACTTCTTCTGTCTATAAAGTGAGCCTTGGTGATCATTTCACCCTTCTATATACATGTGCCTTGTGACTCCTCAAAATGTTACGTTGAGCGTGTCAAACCAGACATTGGGGATCCTTCTGCACTTAATAGGGTGAATATGCAGTCTGTGCTCCTGCGATGACTAGAAGCTTCCATGCCTTGAGGTAGGAGTGAAGGGAGAAAATATTCTGATTGGAATCACAGCATGCCTGCATGCAAATCAACAGATAAAGGCTACTCCGTAATTATGCTAAAATGACCTACTGTAAAACATTTCTCTTGTCCTTTTCTTGACCCCCAGGTAAAAAAGAAGTGGTTGTTAAGTGGCACTGACCATCTATGTCCTCATCCATGTGGCTGCTCAGGCTATAGCTGTTGCAAAATGGTATTTCCCAGCCCTGTCCATGTCCAGATGGCTGGTTTAAAGCATCATGAAGTGAAATGAAAAAAGAGGAAAACATTAGCAGACAGAATTGTAGCTTGTTCATGGAAAATTAGAAGACGTATCTTTTGATTCCTTTGTGGCTCCCCACCCCCATCCCCAAGTGGTTTAGAATTAAAATGGGGACAAAAACATCTCTAGATTTATTTGGCTCTGCCATATTAACCATAAAAAAGATCTAGCCTGTTCCAATCTTAACCCAGCAGTAAACTATAAATCCAACTTCCCCTCTCTGCTGGGGAAATAAAATCCAAATACAGTAGCATCCAAATAATTATCAAGAGTTGAGCTGTGCTGGCAGGGTGCAATGTACAAGATTCAATTTTAACTAGTGATTACAGACCGGCAACCTTCTAGCCCTGAATGTCAAACGGCCATGTCACTTTCTCCTGTCACGGAGTATGTCAGGACTCACCGCAGCCTGGTGACTTTTCATCAGAGGTAATGAATCTTGTACTCCTGAGATGGGAAATGTCACTGTGCCTCCCCGCCCCTCCCTCTCCCCCCACCTCACCCCTCATTCCCTTCCTGCCACCTGTCCAGGTCCCAATAATTAGGAAAAGAATGTTGTGTGTGACACTGCTTCTCACATCCCCACCAGGGCCCTGCTACTGTCGATTTAAATTGTGTGGTCAGTACTCAACTTGCAACCATACGTGATGAAATGGCTACCTCAGTAGACGGTTTACGGGGCTGGAGTCTCATGTATCAAGTTCTCTTGTCCTTGAGCAATAAAATGGAAAAACAGTTAAGCTCTGACCTTACAGCCTGCATGGTTTGGGGCTCCAGTCCAACTCCTGATAACCTGGCTTTAAATCTTTCGAACTTGAACTTTTTTGTTTCTGACCTTTCTGCTGCTAGATGCCATTTGGGACATCAATGAGGGTGGAGCACTATGTGGGTGGTGACAGGGAAGGAGAGTACATGGATTGTGATGTCATCTTTTAAGTCCAGAGTTCAATGTCTGACATAAAAAGAAACTGGACAAGCGCTTTATATTTTTGTGGGGTTTTTCTGAGCCAACGAAAACACTTATGATATACATACAAATGTAGCCACTGGTTTTTGAAAACTATTTCTTGAATTTCTTAAATTCTTTTTTTTTTAATTTTTTTTTTTTTTATTTTCGAGAGAGAGAGAGCATGTGCATGAGAGAGTGGAGGAAGGGCGAGAGAGAGAGAGAGAAAGAGAAGAGAAAGAGAGACAGAAAGAGAAAGAGAGAGAGAGAGAGAGAGAGAGAGAGAGAGAGAGAGA
Organism: Felis catus; assembly: GCF_018350175.1. Classification (NCBI taxonomy): domain Eukaryota; kingdom Metazoa; phylum Chordata; class Mammalia; order Carnivora; family Felidae; genus Felis; species Felis catus. The sequence continues at coordinate 59,949,470 of NC_058379.1, read as the reverse complement.
GAGAGAGAGAATCTTAGGCAGGCTCCATGTTCAGCACAGAGCCCAATGTGGGGCCTAATTCAGGGCTCAATCTCATGACTCTGAGATCATGACCCGAGTCAAAACAAAGAGTCAGATGCTTAACCAACTGAGCCATCCAGGTGCTCCTAATTTCTTAAATTCTTAATATAAATCCCAGAATCTTAGAGGTTTGGAAGGAGTGCATATGAATTGAATTAGAAAGAAATATTTCTATTCATGATAGAAAAATTCCCTTTATTTCTTATGCATCTCATCATTTTAGAAAATATTTAACACCTATTATGTTTCACATAATATTTCTACTTATTAAGAGATGTAAAAAAGCAATATATAGCATAATCCCCGCCTTAGTTAATATGAACAATAAGATACATGAATGATAGGTATAAAATAAGGAAATACATAGTAAGTGAAAGGAGATAGTCTTCCCAGTATGAATAACAATGCCCACAAGATATAAGTGCATTAAACTCATCTCAGATGGTAGAAAAGACGTAAAGCCAATATGGTCCATAGTCAACCAAGAAAAAGGTATCAAGGTAACGGTACATGCAAACACAGGATCACATTGTTTGTTAGTTCTAGGAACATCTCCATGTTTGGCTGTAGTGATTAGGTATTGCATGGAACACAGCAGTAAATTACAGCCGAGGTAGTTAATCCATTGTCATCCAATAGAAGTCATTCAGATGGGAAGGCAATATCAAGGTTAATCATAGTGTCGAAGAAGGTTCTAAAGGAGCTGTGGGGCAGCTAGTTTCCCTTGCTATGTAGGCATTTTGTTTTTCTTGAAACGTTCAGGGCACTTTTTGAGTCAAGATTCTATGAGAAACATTTAAGCTTTAATGTACCAAGACTTGTTAGAGAAAGTTTATTTCTAGATAAGACTTGCCTTCCTTCTTTTTTCTCCCTCCCTTCCACCTTCCTTCCTTCCTTCCTTCCTTCCTTCCTTCCTTCCTTCCTTCCTTCCTTCCTTCCTTCCTTCTTCCCTCCTTCCTTCCTTCCTTCCTTCCTTCCTTCCTCCCTCCCTCCCTCCTTCCTTCCTTACCTCCCATCTTCCTTCCTTCCTTCCTTCCTTCCTTCCTTCCTTCCTTCCTTCCTTCCTTCCTTCCTCCTATATTATGTTCCAGACACTGAGCTAGGCATAAGTGAGAAACACTAAGCAAGACCAACAGGCTTCTTGTCATAATGTAGCCTAAAGCCTGGTGGAGAAAATGGGCAAGTATTCAGGCAATTATAATCAAAAATGAGAGGAAAATGAAAGAGGCTGCAACAGGCTAATGGGGTCCTAATAGAGGTACCTGGTCCAGACATAGTAGGGTAACAGGAAGAGCTTTCCAAAGGATGCCCAAAGGTAAACAGGAAGTCTTTACCATTGATCCTCTAGGAAGCCATGAATCTCTGGGTAGATTTCAGGTTCTTTGAATGGTGTCTGAAGTCTTCTCCATGAGCTACTAGAGTGAGTCTCCTTACTGGGGGGATGGGGGAGATGGAAAAGTATCCTTATTGTAATCAGTGTCTATCCTCAATTATTTAACATCACATCTAGAGGATATCTTTAAGGACAGAAAGAGGCTGAATTTGAGACACATATAATATTGTGACCAATATGTGGGCCACGATATTGCAAAGCACAAGCATACATTCTCCTTCCTTTCATCTTCTCTGTGCCATTATAAATTAATTACAAGTAAAGATTGGGTAGTAAAGTTAGAAATTGTGTTCAAAACATCTCCTTGAAGGATTACAGAAAACTGAATTTCTAGTATATTTATTCTCCCCATATCTTTTTTTTGAATATGTTTTTATTTTTGTCTTAAGTTCATTCAAAAACTGAGAGTATCATGTAGCAGGCAAAATTCAAATTATTGAAGGGCCCAAAAATAAGTAAAAAAACAATTGTTTCTTCCCATTATGTAACTTGCAGTCTAGAAGGGGAGAGAGAGGTAGACAAATAATCACAAAGCAATGTAATGCCTAAGATGATATGGGAAGATTGACCCTATATACTAAGTGGGGGATTATAGTTCATGGACCTTTAAAAAAAGAAACAGACATAAGCCAGTGTATCTGCTTTTGTTAAATAGACTGCAAGCTGCCTTTCCAAAATATAGAGGTAATTCTCCACTGATAATTGGTAGAATCATTTATAGCTTCACAGACAGGGTAGGTGCCACCGTGGATCCTGTGATGATCCTGAACAGTGTAGGGGTGAGCGAGGTGATAGGTATGGCAAACAAAAAGAGGTACCAAAATACTCCCTAATTGGACAGGATGCACGACAGACATATTTCAGGAGGCCCCTTATAAGTCACACAGAATTAAATTGCAAATGTCCTCTTTTCTTCACCAACCCTTAGACCTGATCTTTCTTATCTTCCAGTCAAGATGAATGAAATGAATTTCTTTGGGGGCAAAGAGACTCCCTGCTCACTGGAACTAAGAAGACTGATGTCTCAGTGTTTGTACAAGCAGTCAGCAAAGGGACACAATCACCTCGAAATGTAAGTGTATCTGTGAGAAAGGGGAGTGCTCACAGAGAAGTCAAACTAGTATTAACTGTCACACAAGAACATATAACAAGAGAAACTGTTCTGCATGATACTGTAAAGGCAGATACATGTCATTATAATTTGTCAAAACAAATAAAATGTACAGCATAAAGAGTGAAACCTAATGGAAACCAAGGACTTTAGTTAATAATAATGTATTAATGCGGACTCATCAATTCTAATAAATAAACCACTTTAGTGCAAGACGTTAATAGAGTAAATAAGGTGAGTGTTGAGGGAGTATATGAGAACTCTCTATACTTCTCCCCCAACTTTTTTTGTAAAATAAAATTCAGAAAAGTAAATTTCCTGAAATACTTGTTATACTGTACAGTGGTTATTCATATAATCTTGGTCTTCTTGTTAATCTATGAGCTATAAGATAGGGATCTATGTTTGTATTTTTTAAATTTTCTATTTGGCAACTTCATGAAAATTTGTTGCACGATAAAAAGAATTCTCAAGTTTAGGAAATACTTCTCCATTATAAAATATAACACTGAGATGCTTAGGAATTAGCAGGCCAAAAAAGAATGGCCACACTTTGAGTAGCAGTTCCAGGCAGAGATGACGCACTGTTCGAAGGTCTGGATGCAAAAGCAGGTTCATTTGACACTCTGAAAGTACCTCTCCTTGGAGAAGGCCTATGGGGAAACTGAACCATGACCTTGGTCCATTGTTGTGGGAACATGCAAATGCAGCCTCGCATGGCCCCATACTCAACGTCCTGAGATAATCTTTCCTGCAATGTCTATTTAACAATATTCATCTTACTGTCTTTGATTCTAGAAAAAATTAAAATTCTGACAACTGAAAAAAAAATGCTCTTTTACTTGAAGCAAAAAAAAAAAAAAAAAAAACCAGCATCATGAATACCCTATTTAAATGCAAACTTTAGAAATTATATTTCAAATAGTCCTAAGAGGACTAATTAATAATTGTAAAGTGCTTTGAAGATGGAAAGTGCTAAATTAACGTCAATATTTATTTATTAATAATCAGAGGAGGTGATGCTGCCATGTTGAAGTTGCCTCTTTTACAATCAAGTACCGACTACTACCATGATTTCACTCTCTTAATTGCCTTTTCCAGCCACTATTGCCATGTGGGAATTCCAGACTTTATGCTTGTGTTTAGTATTTTATTATTTAAAAAATATTGCCAGTTCTCTATCTATAACTGCCAGGAATTTCCTCATTTTGTGTGTAGAGAAGCTATTATGCATTAACATCAAAATTTGTGTGTCATATAAGCAGAAACTACACTTAATAGTTAACACTAAGCACAGTATCAACCACAGAGTACGAGCTGAGGAACAAAATTTTGAATGAATAAATGAATGAAAAACAAATTAACCCAGTTCCTTTTTATATATAAAGTGTAAATGTTGCCTTTAGCCTCACATCATATCTATTTGTATCACATGGGAACCTACTTCATATATTAACTGGAACTCAAAAATATGTTACTTCTTCATTTCTTGAATGCTAGGTTGCCGTCTTTTAGCAGTCCATATTCAAGTTGTGGTACTTCCAATGATGTTTAATGGTATGCCAGTGGAAAGAGAAGTTAAAAAAAAAGCTCAACAAATAATTAAAATATTTAAAAATGCCCAAATAACTGGCATCACTGAGCTCAAATGTCAGGATTCTTGGCTTTCTACCTTTAGAGTTAGCTACTTTGTATTGTCGACAGTGAGTACCATTGCAAGAACTGCTGACACAACCTGGAGTCCATGGCTCCATTTCTACTTTACAATCTCCTACAAGCTACAAACCAGAGACAGGACTCTGGTCTGAGAGGTACTCATCTGGACCAGCGTTGGATGTTAGTCGGAAATCGCAACCCATTCTTACAAGCAGCACATACATTTAGTCAACTGGACACAAGGACAAGGATAAGGGAGCTGGCAAAGGAACAGTAGATAGTCTGTAAAAATTCACTTACAATTTCAAGTTATAGTCTACAAAACCAAGGTTCAGATGAATAAAGAAGGGGAAGATTATGAAGAGGGACATGTGGACCAGGAGAGAAACACCAGTGTGAATACGGCATATCAGGGCCTCTCTGATCAGGAAGGCTGAGTATCCTGGCCCATTTATTGACTAAATAAATATATTTTAAACACCATGCACTCAAAGCTCTAAATTAGGCTTTATGGCAGATACACTTACATGGCGCTTTGAAGATTCAATTGTTCTCAAGGAACCTCCACAAATAGTAGTTAGGCTGAAACACTCAACAAATGAGTGACCATTCAGCCATTTGTTGAGCCTTGCCATCTCAATGGGACTTTTGCTCAATTCTTTACCACGTACTCAATTATTCCAGTAGATTTTATACATATAATAATTATATATATGCTATATTACACATTCACATACATACGAGGAAAAAAACAGCTGAAAAATTTAAAGGTACTTATACAGACAGAGCAAGCACATCCCTCATGATAGAAAACTGATTCTGAACAAAGCAAGAAACCTGTACAGTCATTCCCATTTAGGCAATTTAGAGAGTTTGCCAAGAGCTAGGTCTGCCTCCTCTGTGACCAACAATGTTTTGTGGTCTAAGACACCGTTCATTTATTACCATGTGACAGGCAAATGCAAATTCTACATGTTGGGAATACAACTGTAATGAGATCATCATTTATTCTTTTCATATTTGTAAATTTTATCTCATCTACCAGATAACTAGCTGCTAAAAGATGGGGCCAATTCTTGCTTATAACTTTTGCATACTGCCAGATACACACTCAAAGTGGACTACGGCTGACTGATGAATATAAAGCAAAGAGAAACAATACAAGACAGTCTCTAGCTAAATTCTAACACTAGTGCAATAGATGCATGGGAAGCCAGAAGGAGAATTTCCAACTTTACTATTTTAAAGGATCTTAATGCCCCAAAATTTGGTACAGAATTATGGAATGAAGTTAATTTATATAAAACAAGTTAAGTCTTGAACCCAGCTCAAATTGTGCATGATGAAAACAATACTATTAAGCTTATTTTCCTGTCTTTACCTTTCCCGCTTGAATGTTCAGTGCAACTTCCCATAGCAGTTGGGTGATTTCAATACTACCTTCTCACTCCTTCAATATTCATTGCAAATATCCTTCAGGAAATTCTTGGTATCTTTTCACTGTCTACCACTTCTATTTCAAATTCCCTTGCTTTTCTCTCATTCCCCCCATATTCATCCTGTTGATTAAGAATGGGTTTCTCTAGGGGCACTTGGGTGGCTCAGCCGGTTGAGTGTCCGACTTTGGCTCAGGTCATGATCTCGTGGTCCGTGAGTTCAAGCCCCGTGTTGGGCTCTGTGCTGATAGCTCAGAGCCTGAAGCCTGCTTCAGATTCTGTGTGTGCCTCTCTCTCTGCCCCTCCCCCGCTCACACACTGTCTCTCTGTCGAAAATAAACATTAATTTTTTTTTTAAGAATGGGTTTCTCTAAAATAAGCAGTTAAATAAATATTCATTTCTTTTTTTGGTTTGGTGTCTCCCTATGAAGGCTTTTCAGACACCCTTTTCCTCTACATATTCACAACCTATATATGCAATGTCATCAATACTCAGCACAGCCTGCACCATACTGCAGCCATCTCAGGGAACCCATCTGTGGGGGAAGGCGGGGCAGGTAAAGACCATGGGGAAGTTACCTCAAGATGTCATCCAAGAAATTACTTGTGAATGATAACATTATGTCTCAACTATTACCGAGAAATTATTTTGAGATCAGGTTATTAGAGATTCTCTGGAATTTTATTTTTGAGGAAAACACTGTTCTAGTTTGAGGTAAATTTTTGCCTACATTAATAACCGCCACATTTTGCTTTACATTTTTCTCCTCTTCCTCAACTCATTATCACCACTCTTGTATTTACTATGAAATAAGATCTTTTACCCATATTGTGACATCCATTTTGCAATTTTGTAGAGGATGCTTCTTTCCAGAGGGAAATCAACTCTACTGAACAGCTGGATATTTTACTTCTCACATCTCTTATGTAGTCTCCTCAGTTAAATCCTCTTTTTTTTTTTTTTTAAATTCCTAAAGCACTCCTGGTCATTCTCACATTGTCATTTTAAAGTTATGTGTCCTAGTAAGTACTTTGGATTTTCAAAGAGTAAATGACAATCTTGAAAAACTTTCTTGAGGTCAGGAATTATGTTACATGTTTTCAAACTTTTGCCATTATTGGCATAGAACTAGGTGTATTAGAGATGAACAGCTTTTATTTGATATTTGACTGATGGATTTATTGAATGGCTGAATCTTTATGGTAGAGACTATAGCAAAGACAATTCTTCTTTCAATTTGTTGTTGTTCTGTGCTTGGTAGATAGACAGTCTAAGCATAGTTACAATAGAATCCTGAATAGAGAGAAAGACTTCTAAGGAATAATATTGGATGCTATATGATAGAATGTATGATGAAAACAGTTTCTACCAAATTTTACAACTTCATATAGCTTAATAAAAATTTGCTTTTCTCTTACTTTTACAAAAGAAAACAATAAAACAACTTTCATTGCAAAGATACAGGAAGCTTGTATGGTCTCTCTCCTATACATACACATTTGGACACACACACACACACACACACACACACACACACCTCTATATCAAACAGATACCACATGAAACACTAAGCATCTTTGTTGGGTCTTTGACAGCTAAATTAGATTAATTTAAGTTAAGTTAAATCAAATAACTTGCTTTGTATATTTAAGTTGCCATTCAAATAGTACAGATTTTTCTGCCTGTCATTTAGAATGAATTCAGTACCACAAGTTTTCCATTGAGTGAACAGAGCTAACTGAGGGCATCCAAGAAGAAACCTTCATAGATAATTGGCTAGCTCGGGGAGCTAGTGTAGCGGAACATGATTCCAGATTGAATCAAATTCTGGAGCTCTGTTGAAAAGAGGACTAAAGAATGGGGGGAAAACAAGGTTATGTGTCAATTAAAGAATGATTTGTACTTTTATTTTTATCAATATTTACTTCTTTGCCTGTAACACAAATGTCTTTATGAACATATTTAAGAAAACTTGGCTTCAGTTTTTTACATATTATGAAGTACAATAAGAGCAAATTTCTGTTCACTGGAAGAATAATGAATGCATAAATTAATCAAGATTCTATTTTCCTATTTAAAAAAAAATGTAAAAAAAGTTAGCTTAATGGAGACTTTGGGAGAATTGTCACCATATCATTCATCAGGCACATAGCACTTCTACAAGGAAATTTACCTCTTATGAAATTTAACACATCATTGACAACATCAGAGATTAAAATGAATTTTGGCGGAGGCGGGGGGTGCCTGGATCGCTCAGTCAGTTAAGTGTCTTGCTCTTGATTTTGGCTCAGGTCATGATCTCACCGTATGAGTTCAAGCCCCGCGTTGGGCTCTGCACCGACAGTGTGGAGCCTGCTTGGGATTCTCTCTCTCCCCCCTTCCTCTCTGCCCCTGCCCTGCTTGCTCTCTCTCTCAAAAATAAATAAATAAACTTTTAAAAAATGAGTTTTTGGTCCAAACAACTATAACTATCCTGGATGCTAAAAGTTGAAATAAAATTAAATTTAGTCAATCAATCAATTCTGTTTCATAACTGTGGATTTAACACTAAGATTAAAATTGTCCCTTTATCGTTTACCCCTCCTAACTTTCTGTCTCTCTCTTTCTCTCTACATACCTACCTATCCATCCATCCATCCTTTATTTTTCATCATAATTTATTCACATTTCTAAAAACACACTGCATTACTATCCATATTTATATATTTAAAAAATATTTGGGGGCTTCTGGGTAGCTCAGTCAGTTGAACTTCTGACTTCAGCTCAGGTCACAATCTAACAGGTTCGTGAGTTTGAGCTCCACGTCGGGCTTTGTGCTAATAGTGCAGAGCCTGCTTTGGACTCTGTCTTCTCTCTCTCTGCTCCTCCCCTGCTCATGCTCTCTCGTGTGTGTGTTCTCTTTCTCTCTCTCTTTCTCTCAAAAACAAATATTTTAAAAATTACATATGTCTGTGTGTGTGTGTGTGTGTGTGTGTGTGTGTGTGTGTGTGTGTTTTGGTGTCTGTTATCTGTCTAAAGCCACACAGTATCATCTCTGAAGACACAGACTTACCTATGAAAAGACATCTGAATGCTCCGTGAATGCAAGGATGTCTGTCATCACTTATGTTGCTGGTCTATATTATATGTGGTCTACATCACAATCATAAAACCTGCATTTCTGTTTTATAATCCTGAGGCTAGAAACATCTGCGATCAACTCACACTACCCCTCTTCTTTTTCACCACTCTGTCAAATGTGTACTTATCTTACTCTTCTGCCAGATCTGCTGAGGCCACTGCTTTATTAACCATTGAATTTTCTATAACATCTACAGAATGAATTGTATATAACATGTGCCCATTGTATCTCTGATAAATTAATGAATCATTCATGTTTGATTTCAATGGATGGGAAGAGACTGAAATTTCAATTTGAAACGTTCTATTTTTCCTATAGGTAAATGCTAATATCATAAATATGGAATAGCTTGAATATCTGATGCTACTCTCTGTACTATGTAGCAATGGGATGCTACCTTTCTCTAAACAAACTGAGGATTTACTTTTAGTGTATCTGGACCAAAGAATCTATGGTGGAAGACCTCCACCAGATTGCAGAGTCCTACTTACTGCCATCTTTGCAAGTGCTGCCCCTAAATTTAAGTTGTGCTATGCTCAGGCTGGTAGCCCTACTGCAGTCTCTCCCTTCCTCATAATTCATCCAACCTCAAATATTCAAAGTAGGTTCCAATCAACCTAATCTGGGTTATAGGCACTGCAACCTATGTTGCATGCTATTGTTACAGGAAGACATTTCTTTCTGTTACTCTGTGCACCTAGAAGCTAGAAATGCAGGCATTTAACAGATTCTTAGAACACTGAAGGTGATGACAGTGGGAAAATACACACACACACACGCGCGCGCACACACACACACACACACACACACACGCACGCACCAGCTCTTCTCAGTAGAAGAACTAAGTCAGATATAACAATGGTTTGGAGATTCTCTCTAATAAGATGAGTGACATTAACCACAGAATGACCTTTCCTTTGGCAAAATGGCTAAATGGGAGACTTTATTGTAAATGAAATATAGTGTAGGTGTCTAAACAAACACATTAGTGAACAAAATGCTTTAAAAGGTATAGTTATCTAAAAAAAATCCAGCACTGAACTGAAAGATCAGTGGTGATTCATGGTTTTTGATACTTTTCAAAGAGGACTGGAGGAGTGAAAAAATATCTTCAAGTTCTACTGTGAGAAATCAATGGAAAGATTTGGAATTGTAGTTAGGCGAGATGATCTGCCAGCTGGCATAATTTGAAATATTTGTATTAAGGAAGTATTCTCATTTTATAGGCAAAGAGGAGTGATTAACAGGAACGTCTGTTCTGGCCACCTTCAGCACACTTTCAATAAATCGAAACTATGTCCTGCCATGAACCATGATAGAACTAGTTGGCAAGCTATCATTACTTCTCATCTTAACATGTGCTCCCCAGTGAGAGTAAGCATTGCCTTGATTTTGTGGGTCCAAGGGCTAGGATGGAAAACAAAAACACCATCATAAATATATTGTATACTTTCAGTTCCAAACAATTATAATGCCACTTACAAAATATTGTCATTTATTTTTTCTGTACCACACTCTGTTGTTAAGTATACATATCTCTCTCCTGCCATATAACAGGTTTCTTTGAGGGTAATGCCTTAGTCAGTATCAAATTTTCCATAATTTTTACTATAATGCATTGCATAGCTTATGTCTATTAAATCTTTGAAAAGCACATAAATCATATTTGATTTTCAATTGATAATATATAGGGTGACACTCAGATTTTAATTTCATATATTCTATTTTACAAAGTATCACTGTGTAAAAAAGCACAGCTGAGAACTCTAGCCCTTAACTCTGATAATCATGTAGGCCACTTTCAGTTGACTTTTTCTGATCTATTTCTCCCTGCTCCAGTATTCTCCAGCCCTTCACATACCTCGTATTGCAAGTATTTGGCTTTGACCAACAGTTTTTCTCCTTAGATGCTATCCAGTATTTGATTCTGGCTTGATGCCCAAAGCTCAAATTAAAGAAACCTCTTTTGCTCCTTCTCCCCATCTACGTTGGATTGTACCCATTGGTATAATCTTTAAAAAAAAGTTAAGAAATATGGACTCAAAAGAGTTTTGGACATGTGATTGTATACAGGACAAACAAGGTTGATATAAATGAGAAGACGATTCAAATGAGGTATCAGAGGGAGAGGAATGCTGAGGTGTATAACAGGAACCAGACTGCATCATGAATACCCTGGGAGTTTAGGGAGGGCAAAAGCAGTATGAGTTAATGAAAGCAGGTGGACAGAAGGGAGGTTTGGATGGATTATAAAAACTGTGCTGCTGTCGACACCGGACATTTGGAGTAGGCACGATTTTATACACCCAACATAGGATGGATGTAAGCACCAATAAATCACCCAAGAGCACTTGTGAAAATATTTTTCAGAAGCACCAGATGTATTCTTACAAGAACTGAGGAAAACGACTCGAGGGATAATTATAGATGCAGGAAACTACAAGAATAAAACTTGAATTCAAGATTCTTTGAGATACAACATCTTCTAAAATGCAAACAGAAAACCTACTAAAATTCTTTAGCTTTTCTGATAATTACTACTTTTATTATATTTTTTAGTTTCTTTTTAATTAAGTCATTGCAATTAGATACACTCAAAAACAGAATTCTTAGTTTAATAATGGAATTGTGTTTTGGTTATTATATCCAACTTTTCCCAAGACCTAGTTATATATATGTTATACATATAAATATCAAGAGAATATATATTTATCAAGAGAAAGTTCTATTGATTCAAATTCTGACTTACATCCACCTTCTATTTTCCTATAATGTTCTTTTCAGATAGCTTAAAAACCATGAAAAGATGTCAATGTGCCTTGTTTCCAGGAAGAAATAAAAATATCCACCTGTGTTCTAGCTATCCCAGCTCATCACATGTGGCCCCCAATGAGAACATACTGGATGGCACTGCAGATGCGCAAAGTGCAACGCAGTCCTTGGTGTTCTGCAAGTGCACAGGGTGAACTCTGGTTTAACATGGTGATCAAGTTCTGCATTTGCCTCTACTCCTCATTAAAATTAAAGAGAATACAAACAGAATTAAACCCATAAACCCTAACAGGAAAGAGAATGGGAGAAGGACCATAATTCAACATTAGATTTCAAAGCATTCTGGAGATGAAAAATGGATGAGAACCATCCAGTTACACAAAGAAACCAGAGGAATCTGCAGCCCAAAGTTAACACAGTAAAGGATGGCAGGGAAAGAGGGAGCTAATCTTCTAGGCAGAACTCCCAAAATGTCTGGAATAAAATCAATGAGAATGGAGGGTAGAATTATGAACGTGAGCCAAAATTGGTAGAGAGAAATAGAAAGTCTAACTGAAATTCTGTGTCTAGATTGAGAAGCCAATCACCTCCCTCCTCTTCTCCTCACTTTCCTATATTTCTATATGGATATAACAAGAGTACAAGAAACCTCACAATGAATCAAGGCAAAAGAAAATAAAGCAAAATAATGATCACCCTAACAAAAATAATGACCCAACATTAAGAAATATAATGGATTGAGTGGATAGAATTAGGACTACTAGCTGGGTGCTGGCACCAGAGAATCAATTCCTTCCCATTTTAGTAATCTCTTATCAAAAGCCTGGATCCTCAGTGAGTCAAGTGCAGACCTGGCCAGGTTAGCCTCCTGACTCAAGGGAAATTTTTGTAAGGAAAACAAGCATGCAAATACAGCAGAAAAAACTCCAATCCGCTCCCTGGAAAAGTCAACTCAGTACTTCCTGTTTTAAAAATGTGCAAATAACTTATAATCAGTCGGGCATATAAAGAAAAATAACAGTATTAAAATGGCAAAATAAACAAAATATTCCCCGTGGAAACAGAAGCAACTCGTTGAAGAGAAGAAACTTGAAAAAAATATAATCAGTATTCTCAGAGAGATTTGAAAGATGATACCAAAACCAAACCAAAACCAAACACAATAAGATAAAGTCAAAGAACTCTGCATATATACACAGCAAAAAGGATGAAGAAACAGAAAATATGTGGTAAAATATAAAAGGAATAAGAGGACAATCACATATCCCAGACATCCAACAAATATGAGATCTGGAAGGAGAAAACAGAAAAAAGAAGGGAAGGAATAAGCAAAATAAAACACAGGAAAATTTTGCACATGAATCTATTTAAAGAGTACCCTGCTTATACACAAGAATGGGTGAAACAAATACCTACTCTAAACATAACATCAGGAAATCTCAGAACGTAAAGAGAAAACAAACAAACACAGAAAACAGCCAACTCAAATTTTGAGTTGCTGTGGCAGAAGATTGAGAGTTGAACAGTTCGATGCCCAGATCTGACAATGACTTGTTTCCCTGCTGCTCAGTTCATTGGCCAAAGCTAGCCTCTTGGCTTCCGCAGCCACAAGGGGTACAAAGTTCAATAATTCCATGTGCAAGGAATGAAGAGGGAGGAAAAATCATTTGTGAACAGCACCAATGTATGCAACAATTGCTTCTACATACTTTTTAAAAAATTTTTTTAAAAATTTTATTCATTTTTGAGAGAGACAGAGAAAGACAGAGCATGGGTAGGGGAGAGTCAGAAAGAGAGACACACACACAGAAATCTGAAGCAGGCTCTGGGTTCTGGGCTGTCAGCACAGAGCCTGACGCAGGGCTCAAACTCACGGACCACAAGATCACGACCTGAGCCAAAGTCGGATGCTTAATCGACTGAGCCACTGAGGCACCCCTGCTTCTACATACTTTTATGAATAGTTTGTATATGAAGTTATTCTAGTACAATGAGGGTGAAGGCTGAGATATGGAGAAACATAGTAATTTTATACGAAAGTTAAAAGATAAGAAAAGTTGGGTGCCTGGGTGGCTCAGTCTGTTGAATGTCTGACTTGATTTTGGCTCAGGTCATGATCCCAGGGTCACAGGATTGAGCACTGTGTTGAACACAGAGCCTGCTTAAGATTCTCTCTCTTTCTCCCTCTCTCTGCCACACTTTATGCTCCCTCTCTCTCAAATAAAATAACATAAAATAATTTTTAAAAGAAAAGTTAAATATGAGATATATTTATATATTTTACTGTGCTAAAACATACATAACAAAATTTACCATTTTAAGAATTTTTAAGTGTATACAGTCCAGTGGTATTAAGTACATTCACATTGTTGCATAACCATCACCACTATTCATCTCCAGAATTTTTTCATCTTCCCCAACTAAAATTCTATACCCATTAAACTAGAACTCCTATTGCCCCCTCTCCCCAGCCCCTGATATTAATGCCTAAACATTCTACTTTGTGTTTCTATGATATCATTACTTTAGGTATCTCATGTAAGTAGAATCATATAATATTTGTCCTTTTATCTCTGGCTTATTTCACTTGGCATATGTCTTCAAGGGTATTTCATGTTATAGCATGTGTTAGAAGTGCAATCTTTTTCTAAGGCTGAACAATATTCCATAAAAAAATACAATGCTTCATTAATTTGCATGTCATCCCTGAGCAGGAGCCATGCTAATCTCTGTATCATTCCAATTTTAGCATATATGCTGTTGAAACAAGTACTAAAGATTTAACCAACTGGAAAACTAAAATATTAACTAAGGGTTGAGTAGAGGAGGGGATGTTGGGGTTATATAAGTGAGCTAAATGTTCATCTTCAATAGACAGGAAATGATAATGTCTATGTTTCATAAATCAAGAAAAAGTCACACCAGCACGTTGCTTACAGCTAGGATGTAACCTCCATAAGAAGCAGCATTTTAAAAAATAACAAGAATAAAGACTAGGTAATTGGAGAGGTAGAGCAAGGGAGAGGTATGGTTTTATGGCATTCTGCATTGCTATTGTTGGTTTTTAATCTTTACGTATAATAATCTAATAATAAAAAGTACCTCAAACAACAGTACTACTTACTGACCAGAACTGTAACCCAGAAATCCTGACATTTTAATAGTGTCTACTTTTCATTGGAATAGGTTATCTCTCCAAAGACACTTTGTTGAAGACCCTTTTGCCATGAACATCATTAAGTCACATAGAAAAGGATGTGGAAAGGCATAGCAATGGCCTAACTACAAAAGCCTTCTCTCTTCTCATTTCCACGTTTGACTCTTTGTATTACTGACATTGTTCTATTTTACATAATATTTTATTACTATAACTACTACTTTTACTACTATTTCCCTCTTTTAACAAGGTCTATCTGCTTCCTTGGGCACTGGCTTTGCTACTTGCCTGGAATGTGTATGAGTTCCTTGAAAGCATACTAGCTTACTTATACACACCCTAGGAATTTTCTCAAAGACCAGTTCTTGTTCAGCACAATTTCCACACCAGCATCAGAACTTTCTTCAGAGTTCCAGGCAAAGGTATCAGCAGCCAGGAACTTTTGCAGTGGCCCCAACTATCACTACAGCTGTGGGGATTACGTCTATCCTCTCCTGCTCTTTAATTTTCCTTAACCACCCAAAGCCAGTCCAAACAACTTCTCATTTCTCCTCCTGACTAATCCGAAAGTCTGAGTTCTGTTAGCAACATTACCTTGGCCAGAAGTTTGCCCTGGAGTTCTTACATGAGTGATGTACTCCCCATGTGCGGCAGCTGAGGCAGCTGAGGTAAAAGCACATTCATCCCAAATTTCAGATGATGGAGGAAGATGTAGTTCCATGTCCTCAAATCAAGTAAGAAATCATTTAAACTAAGTGTTCTTTTTAAATAAAGTTTATTTACTTATTTATGTGTGTGTGTGTGTGTGTGTGTGTGTGTGTGTGAGAGAGAGAGAGAGAGAGAGAGAGAGAGAGAGAGAATCAGAGGAAGAGCAGAGAGAGAGGGAGAAAGAGAATCCCAATAAAGCTCTGTGCTGTCAGTGTAGAGCCCAACACGGGGTTCAATTTCACAAACGATGAGATCATGACCTGAGCCAAAATCAAGAGTCAAACGCTTAACTGACCGAGCCACCAAGGTGCCCCTAAAGTAAGTTTTATAGTCAGTATTACAGAGAAAATGGGATATTTCAGAGAAATAAAAAGAATCCTTCTGGTCTGAAAATGGGGTCTTCTCAGTTGTAAATATTTTCTAACTTCTTTAAGTTTTGTACTTTGGTATTCTTCTGAAGTCAATTATCTTTATTTTAAAAACTTTCGCAGATGGAGAAACTTGATTTGGAAAAGTGGTGAAGGGTGGCCATAGAATCTTCTATATGCTGCATTTTTCAAACATTTCAGTATTATTTCCAGCTCAAAATTCCATATATTAGGGAAGAAATCTAGAAACCTATAAAATACAATCAGCTATGATCATGTGGTGACTAAAAGACATATTAATTAAGGAGTTCTTAAGGAAGCAGAGACGTGCAGCCCAGAAAAAAGAAAGAATAAGAAGATAATGTGTAAAATGAAGAGCTAGAAGTTGTTTGTGTGTCTGGTATGCAGAGTGCCTAAGAGCTTGGGTTCTGAGATCTCACACACTTGGTGCAAATTCCAACTCTCCATTTATCAGTAGTGTGACTTTCAGCCAGGTCACTCCAGCACTCTAGGTTTTGATTCCTTCTTCTGTAAAATGGAAGCAAATATTAATGCCTATATTATAAAATGTTTGTGATAATAAATAATAACATAAACACATGCAATGTTATTACATGCCTCATATATAGGAGAAAATTCTGTGAGCCACCAGCATCACCATCATCATAATTATCATTATTACTGTTTTTTATCACACATTATTCCTATTATTCCAAAAGGGAAAGCAAATACTAATGAAAAAATGTCCTAGATCAATAAAAGGGTGCCTTTCTTAACAAATGAAACCGCTAACCATGGGATAGAGAGTTCAATGAAATAATGAGCTTCCAATGGCCATCTCATAGGAATTCTGTAATTAAAAGGAGTTCCTGCATTAAGAAGGAGGTTATACCTGATGATCATTAAGGTCTCTCTTACTTTTCAGATATAACGTAATGATTAAGTTCATGCAGCTCATTAGTGCCAGCAAGTTTGGGGTGTGTTGTGGTCCCAAATTGTCCTTCCTCCTAGTTAATAAAGAGAGAGGCTGACTGCAGAGTTTCCAGTTACTATTTCCACACAGTGATGCCAAGTAAAGTTGTTTCTTATACCCCACAAGCTGGCAGGCCTCACTCTCCTCTTCTGTTTTCATCATGAAAGCCTTAGGAAGCAGAGACCGCCTGTTCTTCTGATCCACTCCCCCAAGAAAATGACAAAATGACATTCTTTCCCACTCTCTGTGAGATGATTTCTGTTAACAGCTCTGGAAAAATGTTGCAAAGATGTGAGTGAAATGATGGCAGGATTTGTTGACAAGAAGGCAAAATGAGGGAATTCGGAAAAAATCACCCCCATTAGAGAGTGAGGGGCCTGTGGGTTCCATCTGCTCCTGTCTCCCTTGGCCTGGGGTAGTTTCAGAATCATCTCAGGGGATAGTCAGTCTTCTTTTAAATGACTCAATCAATGGGGCTTCTAATAAAGTCTAATGGATCTCCCTATTAGCAGATTTTTTTTATATTCAGTATAAAATTTTCCTTTGATTAATTTAACCTATTTCTCTTCATTAGATGATGGCAGTAATTTTGAAACAAAGGGAAGCATGCAAATTTAAAAAGAGTCATTGTGGAAATCTCTGCTTAAAATATCTTATTTTTGCAGGAACACAGGGTGTAATTACTGTTCAAACAACCTCTAGAGAAGTGAGGTTGCCAAACAGGAAGGATACCTGGAGCACAGCCTGCCCTGATGCACATATTTCTACTCTTGAGACTGTAATTAGAAGGATCCAAAGAAAGGTTACCTGCCCACCCAAATCAGGCCAGTGTGCCTGATATTATCTGCAGATATTCATTCTAGACCTTTCTAGACTCTTTTTTTTTACTAGAATAGTTTTGCAAGTTGTTAAATGAACTACTAACATGACGAATGAAAATATATATATATATATATATATATATACATCACTCTGAGGGCAATAGTCACTGTATTGGGAGAGAAACACAGGGTTTGGGGACAAAAACTCGTGGGTCCTGGCTGTGCCACTAGCATTGCCTTAGACAATTCATTCATCTCTTAAAGCCTCAATTTTCGTCCTATAGAATGGTCACAATAACACGTACTTCACAGAATAGTTGCAAGGCGATTTTTGAGAAGACCCTAGCATAATACAAACGCAGAAGTCTAGCACTCAATAAAGATTATAAATAATCATTCCCTTTATGGTGTGAAAAATATTATTATAGATATAAGTACGATATTTTGGAAAGATTTATTGAAAATGTTTCAAGATGACTGAAAAAAAGGCGATAACAGACAAAATGTAATTAATTGTGAATTTACATGAAACTAAGGGAAGGGAGCTCATGTAGGAGCAGTGATTTCCAGCGGCAGCGGGGGGATGTCCCCAGAAAAATCTCAATCTTAGTATCCAATGATGGGAGAATAAAATAGGTGGCATTCAGGCAAAGGAACACATGGTATGTTAAGACGGGCACAGGTATTCAAGGAGCAATGAACAAACAATCTGATTTAAACAAAGATGAATACTGGACAATGAATGCACAGAAAGATGGAATGAATAAGTGGCAAAAGGCCAGGAGAGGGAGAATATGAGAAGCCAGGAAGCTATCCCTGCAAGTTGAGTTACCCCTCTTGAAAATGCTTCTGTCCTCTGTAAAGAACACATCGGTGTGCATTCCAAATATCACAAGGATTACCCTGTGTCACAGGTATAAACTACAGTATGTATAATATAAAAGCTCTAACTTGGAATCAGTAAATCTGGTTTAAGATCTTTGCTCAGCCAGAAAAATCTGGGCAAGTGTCTTAACTTTAAACAAATCCCCTACTGTCTCTCTCTCTGCCCCCAACTCTTTCCTCTGTGAAATGGGCACAATGCTAGTGCACAACCCATAAGGATATTGTGATGATTCAATGAGGTTGTGTCATGTATGCAAAGTGTTTTGCATGGTTGGGGCACAAAGGAAGCACTCAGTAAGTGCTGGTTTAAAAATAGTTCAAACAACAAACATGCAAACAAAAACCATAGTTCAAAGGATTGAACCAATCATTTAAATGTGATCATCTCTCATAGGACTCCCATGAGTAGCCCATAAAACAAGGCCTGTGAAATCCTGTAACCTAGTGAGTGAGTTGGCTGTAACAAGAATATAGAGACAAAATGATGGCAGAACTGACTTTGTAACATCACTCTGAGATTCACTAAGACTGTGAGAGTCTTAGTACACAAATCAAGTGCTTAGCATGTTTCAGTAGAGACTGGAATATAATAAACAGCAAAGAACAAAGTACCAGAAACACAGCATTCCGTAGATGTTACATGGTACTACTATGGTCATTGAGTGTTTTTATTAAATTCTATTTGAACAAAAAAAGTTGTAACTTCCTTTTTCCCACCACCTTTCTGGTACTTGTACTTTCTGATAATAATCTAGCCACTTTGCCGCAAACCTAGACAGAACTCACCTCTCCCATCACATTTTCCTTCCTCCCCATTCACCAAATGTTTCTTAATCCATGAAGATGACTGGTTGTGCTTGTTAATTCACCACACAAGTGTTTTGCTGAAGATAAGATCCCAAGATCTGTTGTAAAACAGAGTATCCTTACGTGTTATGTTATAAAACCATTGATCACCAATAGAGAGAAAACTATGTTTATCTGAAGACCTTCACTCTCAAAGGATTTATTCATGGCGATAATACTTACCTATAGGAAACTAGCTGCGTCTCTGCTTTGCCAACTCTGGCCAGTAATGTCCCGTGCAAATGAATTTAGAGATTTTCTCAGCTTGTGTTCATATGCTACAAAAGGGAAATGGTCCAAATTGCACCTACTTGGGCCTGAATTATCGACTTCAGCTTTGAAGTGCAAATGAGCTGAATGAAAACATACTTAGGCTGCAACACAGAAACTATTCCTACTAGCTGATTGATGGTGCATTAACTCTCTTGTAAGGAAAGCCTTGTATTGCTATGGATCCGTAGTCCCCTGGTCCAATTACCCCACAGATGAAGGCAAATGCCACCCACCATATGAACCAGTCAATACTGGTCATTTCTTAAAATTCTTTATTTTTGTCTTTTTTTCTAGTAATTTGAATTACTGGACCACCCATAAAATAGTTCTTTTGTGGTTTATCGGCCCTACTGCTTCTAAAGCTAGACTTATGGACTTGAGCTAAAAAAACAAACTGCTATAAACAACCTCTCAGTAGGCTAAAATCATCAGTATTTATTGTGAGTGCAAACTCCTTTGGAAACTTCTAATCACCATAATCCGTCTGTGTAAAAATAATCCTTGACTAAATGAGTATGTCTGGAAGGAAAAATGAACAGGGCATTTATATGACCACACAAAATGCCATGTGCAAATTATTAAAGGGTTTTCAATATTTTGCAGATTCAAAAAAAAATATGAATCTTTTATGGAGCCTGACCATATTGCCCTGTGAATGAATGAATGCATATTGACTTTGGAAAATAGTGTCAAGTCTTTTAATAACTCCTTCATTAATCATAGATATTTAAATGAATAAATATATTCTTTGTCCATCACTTCCCATCTGTACCAATTTATATCACGTATCAGGCATAACTGAGAGGCTCCTCACCAAGATGTCTCCAGGGAATCTCTTGGTTACGTTGGTGATTAAGAATTTGCTTCAAAGGAGTGTCCCCTTCTTTGTTGAAAAGAGTAAAAAAGAGGTAATTCTTAACATCTGTTTATATTATCATAAATATCTTTTTCATGAGATTGTGATTTTTGACAACTCATTCATTCACCTTTACTGTTCATCCAAGAGAACTTGCTTTTCATATCCGAGAAATAATACTTAGACCTTTTAAGAAGGTGAGAAAGAAACCACATTGAAAAGGGGACAAATAAGCTTAAATCCATTTTCCTTTTTACACACTCCTGTGTTAGAGAAAGTATTTTAAGATTCACATGGACATTTTACTATGGAAGTGTCTGCCTTTTTTTTTTTAAACCTAGAGATTCTCTCTCCAGAAATGACAATGGCACAAGGGAGTGTTTGGGTATAGGTTCTAACGTTGTGTTCCCCACTGTCAAGGAGAAGGTCTAGAAATAATGAAATGTGGAGATAATCTCCTGAATTCATTGTACTTCACCCAAGATCTCTCACAGCATATTCAAGCATAGGTGTGACAGAAAAGCAAGATTCATTGAGTTGAAATTCATATTGCTCATAGAAAAAAAGGACAGAACAAAGGGGTCTTGCTAGCCAACAAATGAACTAATCAGACTCTAAATAATTAGCAGGTATCAGTTCGGTGGTGCTGAAGTCTGAACTCCTTAATAAAGGGGTAAAATTATCATGCAATGAGAACCAAATGAGAAAGTAGCAAAGAAGATGAACCCATTTGACTATAAAATTGTACCTGAGCCATTTCCCCAGATTAGATAGACCTAAAGTCCCACTTTTTGCAGCTTCAAAATGGTTTCAGAAAAGTTTTTATTATTATCATTGTTCAATTTCATGCGTCTCTGCACTTGAACTTCCAGCCAGGAGCAGGAGTCGAACTGCCAGAAACACTGTGAGGAAACAGTGTTTTTCATGGGTTTTCTGGCCAACATTTTCAGGCCCAGGAGATTTGAAGACACATCCAAACTTTTGAGTGCTAATATGATTTGAACCTCTGAATCTTTGGAGATTTTTTTTTTCCTTCTCAATCAGAACCAAATTATGAGCTAAGGAAGCAGAAGAATGGAATACAATTTCAGAAGTTATTTTCTGTACTGGATGGAATATCTGCAGGCCTCCAGATTTCTGGTATGTTCCTTCCGTACTCTGAACATTAAGTGTAATATCTATAAAACTAATTATGATGCATATTATCAAGAGTGACCAATGTTTCTTGTGAATAGCCTCTTTGTGAAATTTCAATCTCTATTTGAATGAGTATTCAGTTTAACAAGAAAATGTATATGCTTAATGATCACCATAGAACATCTGTGTTCTATACAGAATATATTAAATTATCATTTAATTTATCTGGCATTATAAAGGCACGGGTATTTTCCAGATAACCAGACTCTAGTTTCACAAGTCAAAAATAAGCTTATTTCTGTATAGTGTGATGGAGATCTTTCTAAGCTGTGTGATCACAGAAAATGCTAAACATCATTTAACCAGCCCTTGATAAATCACCAGTAGGATTATTTCTGTACTATCTGGAAATATATACTTTATCTTTAGTATGAATTTTTTGCATAACACTTTATTGTTCTTAACTATAATTTCTTGCAAATGCCAGTCTGCCTGATTCAAACAAAAGCTCTGTCTCTTCTCTAATTTGAAACTCAAAATATGCTCTGTTATGAATAAGCAGATAATCAAGTGTACTATGTTAAACTGAAGTTGTTAGGTGTTAAAAGAAAAGTCCAAGTACCTGACTACTATGGTGGGGTTTTTATGACAACTAATTTGTGTTGTCAGGGAATTTTTTCTTTTTCTGTTTATTTCTAGGAATGGGTTTATATTCACATGAGACAAGATTACTGTAAAAGTAATCTCTGCACACCATCCACCAGTTTTGGGCATCTTATGAAGCTGGTGATGTAAAAAGAATTATGCCTTTTGCCTACACTTTAGAAAAAAGAATTGAACTCATGCTTGCAAAGATGAAGACAACTCTCTGCAGAATGTAAATGGAGGGAAGGGAGCTAGGGTGGCTCATTCAGTTGAGCATCTGACTTCTGCTCAGGTTATGATCTCACAGTTCATAGGCTCGAGCCCCGCGTCCAGCTCTGTGCTGACAGTTCAGAGCCTGGAGCCTGCTTCAGATTCTGTGTCTCTTTCTCTGTCTGCCCCTCCCTTACTCATGCTCTGTCTCTCAAAAATAAATAAATGTTAAAAAAATTACAAAAAAATTTTAAAAAGAATGTAAATGGAGGGATGCTGGCATGAATATCCTTCCCTGTCCCTGAATATCTTGTGTATCTTCTGGTCATGAGGCTATTTTCAAAATAACCTCAGTTTGTTAGGTATAACATTAGGCCTTCTCCATATAGAGTGAAGTATTGTCTTCAAATGGTTAAAATCATCATAAAAAGATTGCAGTTTCTAAAGACAGCCTGAGTTCACATGCTGACTCTAACACTTCCTAGTTTTTCATCACATGCAAGCAATTTAATACCTATCATTAGCATTTTGGGGGGATGATAATATTTAATTTGTTCACTAATACCAGTAAACCCCATCTGTACTTTGCACTTACATCAGGCACTGTTCTAAGTAAGCCCTTTATATATAGAGAAATTGAATCCTATAATGTCCCTATAAAGTGGGTACCAATGGTACCTACATTTTGCACCTAAGGGAATTGAGGCATAGATGTTAAATAACTTGCCTAATGTCATATGGATAGTAAGTGGAGATTTGAACATGAATCTCAAGATTTAGTCTAGATTTGAACTCAAGTAGTGTGATACTGGAACCTATACTTAACCACCAATATATACTATAATTAGGAGAATGCTAAGTATCTTTTTAATTGGTTCATATTACATTACCTAGGGAGGAGAAGAAGCCTCCTCTATCATATTACCTTCATCTCTTTTGTGACTTGCTGAAAATTTTCATCATGCTGGTCAGCTGTTTCCTTAAACAGCCTAAGACTCTGCCCAAAGGGGATTGAACAGCATGTGATGAAGATTCCAGGCCTGCCCTTGGATAACATGTTATGAGGAGCAAGAGACAGACAAGTTGAGGAAAAAAAAAGGGAAAAAGAAAAATAGGGGCGCCTGGGTGGCTCAGTTGGTTGAGCGTTCGACTTTGGCTCAGGTCATGATCTCACAGCTCATGAGTTTCAGCCTTGTGTCTGGCTCTGTGCTGACAGCTCAGAGCCTGGAGCCTGCTTCTGCTTCTGTGTCTCCCTCTCTCTCTGCCTCTAACCCACTTGCATTCTGTCTCTGTTCCAAAAATATATAAACATTAAAAAAATTTTTTTAAAAGAAAAAGAAATAGTAGATTTACAGTCTGAAGACAGTGTATGAAGGAGAGTCAGGGGCTCTCTAGAGCAGTCCTGGGACAGAAAGGTGAAATAAAAATATTGGATGGGCACAGGGGAAGGGAGAAGGAGTGAAGGACCTCCTGGGAATTTAAGGTTCCCCATTAGTCATCTTCATCTTACTATTATCTTGATTCATTTTAAGTCAACCTTTACAATGCTTCTCTTCTCCTCCTATGTCATGGTACAACAAACGATCAATAAACTTGATGCTTAATGGACACCTAATTCTTCCTTTCAGTAATATCTCTTAATACAAAAGATACCTGGTTTGTGTTTCAAAAAGGGGGGGGGCTAATTTAATTAATTAATGATTGTACCATATATTTACAATGGATTTAAATTTGGTTTTTGAGGAAAAAGGCAAGGCATAATGAAGAACTTAAACATCTTACTTATTTTAAGCTTATGTATACATACACTCACACACACACACACACACACACACACACCCTACTTACAGTGTGCAATTATTATAAGCCAAAATAAAATAATTTAAAAGAATATGTTTTTTGACAGGTAAATAATCCTGCAGAGTTGGTATTACCACAGCAGGATTCTTTCATGGTCTGGACAATGCACTCTGTATGTGGAGAGTGATTCCACGCGAGCTTTTAAGGAAGCATATCACTATCTGAAACTAACATCCAGAACTTCACCTAACTCCATGGACATAAATCATGCTGTCGTCACTCTAGGGAATAAAAATTGCATTTTGTAAATGCACTGAAACACGCTCCTTCCTTCTTCATCACCATCTTGATCAAATAACTGTGAAGAACATGACAGTATAATCATGGTCACATGATTGAGCGATCAGGAAACAAGACTTACACATATTTTTCAGTTCTTTACCTTACTTTTGTCCTCAAATATTACTTATTTGATACTAGGTTTTCAATTTACAATGGGACTTCAAGTAGTTAAAAATGGATGAACACAAAAATAAGAAACACACCACAGAAGAATCTGTATGTCTAATTTCTGGAATAGCTTACATCTTAAAGAAATGCAAAATTTGGTTACTCTCATTTGAAACATATTTTTAAGTATTCTTTAAAACCCAAGCTCACAGGAAAAGGGTCAGGGAAGTAGTTGTTAAGGAATTACTGACATGTGAGCTTAAACCTTGTTTATAGAAAACTCTCTTGAATTTTTGGCATGTGGTATAGATCTTCCTTTGTCTGACAAATTTTAAATGACTCATTGTCTGCAGGGCACCCATTTTGATTTTGTGGCCCTTACAACAAATGTAAAAAGTGAAAAATATAGCAGTTCAATTGGAAAATACACTGGGTAGAGGCTACTGGATTCCAGACTTCAGTTTACTCAAATGAGGCTGATAAGCACATTCTCTCTGACTATGATAGGCATTGTGAGCATGGGCTCAACTAAGACCCATGAATCCATTTTGTAATATACTAGGCATGATAAAAATAGTAATCTCCAGTTGTTGTTGCCCTTATTTCCTAGAAACCAGCACAGTTACTGGCATAAAAAATCACCAATAAATACGTGTTTAACTGAATGGAATGAAACTATGTAAACAACAAAAATTCAAATAATTTAGAAAGCAGCACATTCACTTAAACTACTTAGATGAAATGACAGTGTAAATTGTGAAGCGTAATTATCAGAATGTTTTTAGAGAAATGCAGCATTTCTGACACATTCAATAATAGATTTAACATAGTATTATCATGTATAGATTCTAGGAAAACCACCTTAAGAATAAATAATATTTCACAATTAATAAATCAAACCAATACAATGAAAATTGGTATGTCTAAAACATTTGGAAATGAATCTCTGAAGTTTTTCAGACATTCTTCTCAGAACTTAATTAGACTATGAATATACTGAGCAAGTCCTTTTTTTATCACATACTTTAGCTGAATCCCTGATTCAGAATATTACTACATTAATTCCAAAATATTGAAGGTATCAGTGAAGGAGATATTTAGCAGATTTCATAGATTTCTGCTTGTTTGGTATTTTCATCAGAACTGTGGTGTCTTCTTGCAAGGAGAAGATACTAGAGATCAGTGGATGAAGTCACTTTGTGGATGATGTGGGAAAGGGTAAATGTCAACACTTTTACTGACTTCCTCTTTTCTTCCTATGCCCTCACCAAGGTTTTCTCCATCCTATGCAGGAACATTTTGCTTCTCATTTGAGTCTCTAGAGACTCAAATCTGCAATCTACCTGTGGACCAAACCAGATCAGCAGACAGCTGTGAAATGGCTATTTACCACATTGACCCCATGCAGAAAGGCTCAAATGAAATAAACAGTGGGACTAATAGACCCATCAATGTTAGTTGAGTCTGTGCCTACAATGGCTATAGATGTAGGAATCTGTCAGTGTAAACCGAGGGTTAATATAAAATTATTTCCCTATGAGATATATTACTGTACTTAGTGTGAGATTTTTGTGTGTCTTGATTATTTACTGCATTTTAAAGTGTTTAGCCTTTTTTAAAAAAAATGTATTTTACTACACTTGGGTTGATCTGGCAGCCTCAGTAATCTCAGGGTTGGTGCATATCGGCTCCAAGTGTACATATACTGGAGACTTGAGAACGGAGTCTGTGAAGCAATTAAAGGAGATCTTCCAAAGTTGTACTTTTGGCATAAAAGTGTATGGAAGAACTGTGAAGGTGATAAAGTGCAGGAAATACAGGCAATGGGGTTGACTTCTGTTATTCCAAAGGTTCTCAAACCAAGAGAAGCACATTACAATAAGTCTGATTCCTTCTGTCAAAGCTAAACTACTCATTCCAGAAAGGACTGATTTTTGAAGAACCTGAGATCATGAACAGTCTATCAGAAATATTATTTACTTGGTCAAAAATACACAGCATAATTGAATGTCTCTCTGACCTTGAAATCTGATAATCCTTATATCCCTCTGAAATAGAGGTTAGTGAAAAGAATTGCAAACCACTGCTCGGGAAACTATAAAGCTAACAATATTGAAACTATTCTCCTCCTAAATAAGCTTGCCTAATGTTATATTTATGGCTGAATTCATAACTGAACCTTATACAATGCAATTGCCTAACTTCAAAGTTCAGATGTTACTTTGTAATGGCAGAATTAATTTCCTTGATTGCTAATCCATCACGCCTAAGTGTGATGCATGCGGTATCAAACATGGGTATTTCTGCTATCATTAATTGTGGCATATTGTCACAACCGATAAGGAAATGCAGTAAGAGAAAAAGAGAGGCCGGGTATTGGCAGTTTAGCCTTGTTTTCCCATAAGCCATGGCAGGTACAGCCAGACCCCTCCAAATAAAGGGAGGGGGTCCTTGTGATTCTCACAAGGAGAAAAGACAGGCATCCAGAAGCATCAATCACTGGGCAAGCCTTGCTCTCCATTTGCAAAGCTGTTGTTTATTGTGAGATAATGATTGATAGGGTCTAAACAAATGCTGGGAGAAATCACCAAAGGTGCAGGCGCTTAGGTGTGACATTTTGCCACAGGAAATCTGCAGGGAACAGGCCAGCTGGCA
This sequence comes from Felis catus, assembly GCF_018350175.1. Taxonomy (NCBI): domain Eukaryota; kingdom Metazoa; phylum Chordata; class Mammalia; order Carnivora; family Felidae; genus Felis; species Felis catus. The sequence continues at coordinate 59,922,136 of NC_058379.1, read as the reverse complement.
ATGAGGACATTCTGAGGAAATTAACACAGATGCATTTAAAAGAAGAGCAAATAATGAACTGTGGGTTAAATGACAGCAAGGTAAAATGGCAATTATGGATACCAGGTAGACCATACGCCAGAGAGGAAAGAAAATGGGAAGACACAAGGCAATAAAAACTACTTGGGTGAATTTCATTAAGAAAAGGGAATTTTTTTTAAATGTTTACTTATTTATTTTGAAAGGCAGAGAGAAAGCATGAACAGGAGAGAGGCAGAGACAGAGGGAGAGACAGAAACCCCAGCAGGCAGCACAAAGCCCAACACAGGGCTCAACCTCATGGACCACGAGATTATGACCTGAGCCAAAATCAAAGAGTTGGATGTGTAACCTACTAAGCCATCCAGGCCCCCTAAGAAAAGGGCATTATTTAAAGCAGCCACTCTTCATAAAAATATTCAGAATATTCAGAATATTAGGAGGCAGAAGATCCAAGAGATAAAAGATAAATAAAAGGAGTAGTCTTTGAAAATTTTGTTATGAACATAGGCACAATTGGACCAGAAAAGAGTGTGATTAATATACATGATTTTCTCCATTAAAATTCAATGATGGGAGGATGAAGAAAGATAGCAAGCCCTGTTTGCCAGCATCAGGACCACAGGCTCTACTTGATGAAATCCTAGCATCCAGGTATTGAGAAATGTGTGTATACTGATGAAGCATAGACAAACATCCATAGAGTTGACTTGGGTTTCCTCTTTACCATGAGAGATGAGGACTGTATTGTGCAGACCAAACCTCAGGTCATGACTTTAACACAAGGTCTGCCTTAACACTGATTGAAGAAGACCTTTCTCCATTGCAGACCTTGTTTGTTTGTTGGTTTGTTTTTGTTTTGTTTTCAAATGCCAATTCGTGAGTTTAGCCATTGATGACTTTCATTAATAGCTATAATTAGATCAGCTCTTCTGACCTGTCTCATTTCATTTCTCCCTTAAACATGCCACCTTAAGGATATTTTCTCCCTGCTGTCCGTTGCATCTCACTTCTCTTTGTCATTTATTCCTGGTCTCCTTCTTTACTGGGCCTGGGTCCATACCTCTCTCAAAAGGTAATGCCAGGTTTCTTTAACCTCTCCTATTCTTGGCTTTATCCTTTTTAAGTGAGAAATTATGGAACCTACACAGAGTTATGAACATCGAATGAGTTAAGCTGTATAAACCCTGATGCACAGTTTCTGGCTCAAAACATACACTTTTGTTGTTATATATTTCTTAAGATGTTGTAGTTAAGGCATAGTAATGAGGATATCAGATAGTCCATTATACTGACATATAGTTCATATATATATACATATATATATGTATATATATATACATATATATATATAATAAGGAAAATAGAAATCAATCCATTTTATTTCAAATCCCATTTCTAGCACTAATGTTGCCAGGCTTAACTTGTTGTTGGCACTGTTATGTCTATAATAGCACATGGGTCTCATGTCTACACTTGCTTATCTGTTCCTTCAGCATGTAAGGTCTCAGTTCATGCCGTGTTGATGGGTTTTTGATGGGTATCTTGAGATTTTTCTTCCTTTCTTTTTTTAAAATTTTTCTAACTTTATTGAAGAGGAGAACTTTCTTAAACAAGAGTCATGGTACAAAAGCCAGTTCTTCTCTGAATCTGATGCAGAAGCTCACTTATCAAGTGGTGGTGAGAGCAATCAAATCGGCTTTTGGAGGTACAGTGCCTAGTCAAGCCTAATAGAAATTTCCTGAAAAGAAGAGGCTAGTATTCCCATTCAGTAAACTGCACTTCTGATATCAATCCCTTCCTCCCCCCCCCCCCCCCGGTCTTAATTTAGGAGGAAAAATGCATACAAACTCATATCTTGCTGGAAAAGAGTAGAAGGGAAGTCACAATCAGGTAGGTAAGATTCAGAATTTTTTTTTTTTTGAATGAAGGTCAGCTTCCTTTCTGTGTGAACTTGGGAAAAATAACTTAACCATGTTGAATTACACTATACTACATGGGAAATAAGCACAGGAATGAAATCAACATCTTCCTATTGACAGAACATGTTATTGAGGAGATAAAATAAAACTTTTTTTTCTAGAATGTCTTTGAAAATTAAAAACAAAAGAAGGAAGGAAAGAAAGAGGAAGGGAGGGAGGAGGAGAGGGAGGAAGGAAGGCAGGGAGGAACACAGGGAAGTTAGAAAACGTGTAAAATTTTTAAACATAGTTAATTAAGCATGTAAATGTATCTCTTCTCTTTTCCAAACCCAGGTAAACAACTGAAAAAGTAAAAAAAAAAAAAAAAAAAAAAAAAAAAAAAGCAGATAGGAAGAGGGTATGACAACAACTGCCAAAAGTTTCAACAAATCCCTTTTTCTCTATTTTCCTGTATACCTTTCCTAGATTCTGCTTCACAGCCTTCCAGTCAGAGGTGTCTGTGTTTTTGAGTTCTGGCTTATGGAATAAGGGTGAAAGAAATGTGCATCAGCCAGTCTAAGAGCTGAAAAATCTTCCCTATTAATGATGAAGTTACCAATGAACTGATAACTACTTCCTGCAAGGACAAAACACAGACTAAGAAAGAAAATGTGCTCACAGCGCATTCATGACTCAGTCATAAACAATTCTACAGAATAAGGTACATAGCAAAAAGAAATCTGACCTAGTGCTATGACCATATTGAGTGGTGGAAGAAAGGGAAAGTACAAACATGAAGCTTGGAAAGCTGAATCCCTACCTCCAGTCATAGAGGGCCAATCATCACAGCAAAAACTATCATCAAAACTTAGCAGTGTAAGCTGATGAATTGGAAGTATGTGAGTTAAGTAAAGTAAAGCTAAAAGGGTAGGAATCTGTTGTGTGGGGTATGAGAATTGGAAACAAAGCAATTCTCCCATTTCACATTATGAATCTTGTATTATGATTTGACTTTTAAAAAGTTATCTAAATGCATTAGTTGTTTAAAATATTCTTTTAGAGGAAGGCAAAATAAGATGTAGAAAAGTATTATAGCATAAAATTTCCAAGGCATTACAGTTGAGAGGTGCAGTGGTGACCGCTTGGGGTTATAAGATATATGCTAGCCTTGCCAAAAGTAGCAAGGTAGAAAAAGTGAATATTCATGAAATTGTCTCAAAGACATATCTAACCTCCCAGATTCTGAGTAGTAACCCTGGCTCTGTGATGGGTTTACTTATAATGCAAATTTCATTTCTTGGCTCCATATAATGATAATACTAACAACAACAACAACAACAACAACAACAACAACAACAACAACACTGGTGGGGGGGGAGTGAAGATGAGCTATGAAGTTTGAAAACTGAAAACTGGTTTTGCCCATACAAATTCAATGACAGCATTCCTGATGACTGCCCATATCCAATGTCAAAAGACTTAAAGATTTACTCTCAAGAAGGCTTGTCAGGGAGTCTTATTTTACAGTGACTAAGGAGACTCATGAATTCCAGGAAACTTAACCATATGCAATCTTCTCAGGCCCCCTTTCATTCAGTTCATGGATGTTGGCATCAATTGAACAATATTCTGACCTTTTTTAAAGGGCAAATATAATACTACATCAGCTTGGTTAGCTGAACTTTAGACTCCTCTGAATTGGAGAGTATTTGGGAGCTCCTGGGTAGATTTCATATATAATGTCACGGCAGAATTAATGATTCATTTCTTGTAGGAATTACAAAGCTTTCCTTTAAAAACATGTTAAAATATATATCACTTAAACTTGAGTATTTAAACCTATTGTTGAATCAGCAGCCCTCAGGATAAGTGGAAGTACACTGAAAAGAAAACTATGATTGGATCAAGAAAAATATGCAAGATCAAAGGCATATTGTTCACAATTTCAGAGAAAGAACAAGAGTGGCTCTAGGCAGAAATGGAAAGTGGTTAGCACTTACCAGCAATCTTAAATAATACATTTCGGGGACCCTTCACTTGTTTCATTCTTCCCTCTCTGCCCCAAATCTCTCTCCTATCCCTGTACCCCTGACTCTTTCCTAAAGTATGTTTTCCCTCATTGAAACTTATACCTTAAATATCTCATCCCATAGGTCTTTCAGCATTCTAAAGTAAATCCAGCCATTCTGATAAACTGACTCATCATCACAATCTGTATCTCAATCATGTTTTACTGTTCACAGGTTATTATGTCATTCAATCCTCACAATAAACCACTGAAGGTTGGTGTAAATAATCTGTTCATTTTAAGTGTATTTTAAGTTTATTTATTTATTTTGAAAGAGACAGAGACAGTGTGAGTAGGGGAGGGGCAGAGAGAGAGGGAAAGAAAGAATCCCAAGCTGGTTCCATGCTGCCAGTGCAGACCCTGATGAGGAGTTTGAACTCACAAAACCGGAACATCATGTCCTGAGCCAAAACTAAGAGTCACTGCTTAATGGACTGAGCTATCCAGGCGCCCGATAATCTGTTCATTTTAAAGTTGATGTTGGTCATGCATATACAATTCTCATTATATGATCTGACATACTATAAGTACTTAATACATAGTAGCTAATTTAATTTTCTCATTTTCCATGATACAGTAGGGAAAAATGAACTGGATATTTAAGAGACAAAAATTCTTCCCTCTTTGCATGCAAAGAAAATAATATGTAGCCTAAGATACGTTAAAAGAGGCATTGCCTGTTCAAATCATATGCAAAATAGTTTCAGTGATCATTAATTAATGCATATTTATTGACATTCTTGTACAAGGTGTCTTAAAATGAAGAGAACAAATAAATAAATATCATTTCTAGCACAAGTAAGCTCATAGTCTAGTCAGGGAGTCAATAAAAAGTAAAAAACAGAAGATAACAAAACACACCCCTTAGTGAATACTTGCTTGATAAATGAGTAGAAGAGGAAATAGCAGAGTTCAAGTGGAGGAGCCAGCATATACTTAAGTGGTATGGGAGGTATGCATGAAGACAGAGAGGCTCAGCAGGAACTTGCAGGAGCTCTCTGCTCTACTAGCACCAAGGAGTGGGGGTAGTGTTTGAACTAGAACAGGGCAAAGAGCTTATCTATGTGGTTCTTCTACTTCTGCCACTGGGGAGCCCTTCCTCTGAACTATATCATCAAAGCCCACTTTCGTTAGACTAACTCTCCAGCATTTGAATGACACTGCCAGTAATAGCTTTGTTCTAGAAGCTGGGATGTTCTCGGCCTTATTGCCAGCTGCAGAAGGGCCAGGCAAAGCAGTTGTCAAGTCTCTCCAGACAAGAGACGGTAGCTGCTAACTTGTATTTGTGAAACCCTGACTAACCCTTCTCTAATAAGTTAGAGGAGAGAAAGGAATCCTTAAATCATCTTCTGTAACACCACAAAGTGAGTTTCACACTAAGTCTCCTCTCCAAAGGAGAAGAAATGGCCCCTGACTACAGGGAGCTTCCCTATAATCCTAGTCTAATAAGGCTAAGACCCAAGGGAACAATAAAAACTATTGCTACAAAGCAGGGATAAAATCAGACCTGTTCTGTCACCAAGTAGGGTTTGACATTGGGTAAGTCCCTCCTGCTCCATTTACTCATTTATAAAGCAGGAGTTGAATGAGGTTGTCCTGAGCATCTCTGATTGTCTTAAAGTCTTTTTTTTTAATAAACCAAACTGCAAGGTAGAATAGTTTAAGGAGTATTTGGCAACAAGAATTAAAGAAGACAGAAATGTTTACAGTATGAATAAGAATATTTAAGTTTTTAGGGCTTTCTGCTATAAAAGGTGTTCAGTCCCATTTCTCCTGAAGGTAGCTAGTGAATGGGTATACAGAGAGCTGGAAAGACACAGCTGTACCTATTAATTCCCTGCCTTGGGAATTAATTTCCATAATTCTGGCTATTAACTAAATTAATCCCAAATGACTAGTATAAGTTGCAACCACACTCATACTATAGGAGATCTTTCCATCTTCTACCCTATTCACATGTTTGTACAAGGAAACACAAGAGCGGTTTCGAAGAAATGCACAGGGAGGTTGGATCCTTGGGCTACAAGGAGGAGTGACATGCTAGAGGTCCTAGTCTTACCTGTTGACCACAGTTTACTCAGCTCCCCAAACTCAAACTTACATTCCATTAAATTCTAATATTCCTGACTGAGGAGGAGATGAAATCACAACACAGGAAACCTTCACAGAAGGGAGGGAGGAGGGAAAGGAACCGCCATTTGCTAGACAGAGCAACCAACCGCCACTTTCTGCTATTTATGAAACTGAAGAGAAACACAAGGTAATGAAATATGGACCTATAGGTCTCAATTAAAAACCAGAGTAAAACTACATTTTATTTACTAGCTATGACTAGTACACTAAGCCACATGCTGCCAGGATTTTATTTTGTCCCTCCATCTCTGATGACACTGCAGTATGCAGTCAGTGCTCCTCTGATTTTTCTCACTCTTACTCTCAACCTGACCTCAACTTGAAGTCCCCAGTAGCCTTGGTGGCTGGCCCAAATGTTACATAAAGTGGCAGGAGCAAGCCAGCATACCAGGTGGTTTCTGAGCTATTCACTTTGGCATAGTCCTGCCTGAAGATGCCCTTTTAAGACTCATGGTAAAGAGGCTATAGGAGAAAAAGTACCAATGCATCAGAAAACCTACAGGGTGCCAAGTACTATCTAGGTCCTTTAGAAATTTTATTTGATTTTATCTTTGCAATCAACCTGTATTTTTAAATTATTGTTGTGTTTTCCTCCTAAAAGGAGATGCTCAGAAAAGTTCAGTAATACCGATAGAACCCAAATACTACCACCTAGGTGTATTATGTTATTTCTATGTTACAGCTTACTGCCTTTATGATCACCAGATGTTTGTATAATGGGAACATATTGAACTCCTGCCCTGGCTGGGGGTACTAGTTCCCAAACCTTGGTGTGATTATAGGGATTTTCCTTTCTCCTTCTCCTTCTCCCTCTCCCCTCCCCTTCCCCTCCCCTTCCTCCTTCCTTCTTTACCTCCTCCTCCTCCCCCTCCTCCATTCTCCTCCCCCTCCGCCTCCTCCTCTGTCGTTGTCTTTGCTGTCATCCTCGTCGTCCTCGTCGTCGTCGTCGTCGTCTTCTTCTTCTTCTTCTTCTTCTTCTTCTTCTTCTTCTGCCACAAATTGGCATTAGGTCCTATTTTAATATTTTTATTTTTTTAAGTTTAATTATTGGGGGGGAGGGAGGGGGAGAATGGGCAGTAGAGGGGTAGAGAGAGGGAGAGAGAGAATCTCAAGCAGGCTTTGCACCATCAGCACAAAGCCCAATGCAGGGCTTGAACTCAGGAACCATGAGATCATGACCTGAGCCGAAACCAAAAGTCAGAAGCTTAACCGACTGACCCACCCAGGCACCCTTTCCTTTTTATTTCTACCTACCTTTTCACATGTTTTCAAGTTTATGCCTTCTTTGGCCTATGTTCATAGGAGACTGCCAGAAAATTAGCAAGGTCTGGGGGTGTCTTCATAGGAATAAATGGATGGGCACCAGGTAGGGTCTTGGGGCACAGATGGCACTCTTAAAAGTGACCAAAGGACACGGTCCTGGATACCCTTGAAGATAATTCCAAAAAAGAAACCATGGGAGGGAAATCAATGGTAATCACTTAAGTATAAGCAGGTGATCTACGGATAAAGATGGAGCCACCCCACTTGGCTTGTACTTTAGTGATGTTCCTCATCCAAAGAGATTTGTGTCAAGCCCTTTCCTTATGGAATTTATCAAATTCCTCCATTCCACAGAAGTCTCTTTGAAGTCTACTCAGTCTATAAGTAATATGTACTCTGTACCAAAACCCATTCTAGGTGAGCCAACAAAAGCCAAAGAAATGACTGCAATTTTAAGATATTTCAGTATCATTGGATTAAGAAAGGCATAAACTCATGAAGTTAGAAGAAGCTAAAGAAGATAGTGTGAACTCAAGAGCAGGTCATGAATGATATGCTCAAGGTTCTAAGTAATCTAATCTATTGATTCTACCACTGCTACCCTAGTTTGTGCTTTATGGAAGGCAGGGACTCTGAGTTCAAATTTTGTTAGTAACATTTGTATTTATATTTGTGGTGTAGTTTTATGAAAGTTGACCAAAATCTAGTGGATGTACACTTATTATATATTTAAATACACACACACACACAGTTTTATATAGTTTTATATATATATATTTATATAGTTTATATAAAAATATATATAATTTCTTGCTATTAGCAGAAATAAGGTAGTGATCTTTTCCCCATGGGATTGCACTGACAGATGATAATTTATGCATTTATAAAAATAATATCTAAAACAGATTGTCAGGAAGATCAGAGAAAGGAAAGGTTTAGGATCAGGCTATCTTGCCAAGGTACAAGAGATTCTTTCCCATGTGTTTCTGGCCTTGACTTTTCTAAGGGTAGTTTTACTAAGAAACTTTCCCAACTGTTGATATGAGTGTGCACAGCACAGACAGCAGAGATTGGCACATAGTGTCAAATAAATACAAGTTTATAGAATGGCTGAGTAAATGAATATCAATCACGAAACCTGTCTGTTTCCCTATAATCAGGTTATTCCATTAATCACCACAAATATTTTCTTACATCTCTTTATATCAAGTACCACTAGATACCTCTAGACATTGACCAATCCCCCTTTACTTTCTCTCAAACAATCACATTCTTTGTGATACTTGTTAATGCATTTATGTATTGACTGGTCAGTTCCTTTATCTTTATATTGCTATTTAGTGTATATTAACCTGTGATATGAAAGGTCTGTATGCTCATTGCATATTCAAGCTGGCAGAATTGGGTCATACGTCCTACACCAAACTTAATCACACACTTATTCCCTTGGAGCTTCATTTAGTCCCTCAGTCTCTCAACACATTCTTTTTCTTCATTACCTCCATAGTTCTAGACTTTAAGATAAACAGAAATGTGCTTCTTGCTTCTTCAATTCAGTTTATTTCAACAGATATTTGTGAGCATCTCATACTGTTCCACACTGTGGTAGGCATTGGGGATGTAAGAGTACCTATGACACTGAACATAAGCATTTCAGTTTGAGAGAGAAATATAAACAAGTAAACAATTCATTTTAATATAATTTGGTACATGGAATTTTCCAGAAATATGATTAAGATGAGCATAGGAGTTTAAGAGAGCTACATAAATCAGGTAGAGGCTCCTAGAGCGGTTGCAAGAGGATGGGAAACAGCTATTCTAGATAAAGGAAATGATAAGGAAAACAGCATGTTGTTGTGAAGCCACGTGTGAAAAGAGAAGCATGTTGGGAGAGAAATCGAAAACAATTACTTTGGTTCTATCTGTACACCTTCTCAACAAAGGGGTTCACTGTTTCTCCTCCCGCAGCCTTAAGCCACTGGAGGGTAATAATAACAGACTAATGGTTTATAGCACTGATTATAGATCAGATACTATTTTACATACTTTACATATATGGTAGTTGTCTACATTAACTCATATAAACTTCACAATTACCCTATGAAATTAGGTGCTATTATTGGTTCAGCTTTACAGAGAAGAAAACTGAGGAACAGACACTTAATAACAACTTGCTGAAACTATAATTTGAACCAGGAAATCTAGTCAGGAATCCATGCTTTAGATCTGTATTCTAAAAACACACACAAACTGATCAACTAAGAGGCATAATTTTACCTTTTCTCTTTCATATAGAGTAGTAAAGACATCCTTTTAGAGGTTCCAAAAGAGCTTAGAGTTTCCTGGATATCCAGGGTTGAAACAAGGGAGAAACAAAGTGTATAGGTTGGGAGGGTATAATACTCTCATGGTGATCTATCTAGAATAATTCTCATTCAAAACAATCTTATGCAATGTGAATAAAATCAGCAGAAGTATGTGTAAACCTAGTATAATCAATTCCTTCAGTAATTTTATGATTACTAGTTTTGTGGGAGGAATCACTTAGGTATCAGTTTCCTCATTTATAAAATAAGGTATCTGATACAGAAGATACCAAGGTCCTTCCCAATAGAACATTCTGTATTATGATGCTACAAGAAGCTTTCATAGTTAGGTTCCTACACATAATTTTCATACTTTGATAGTTGACAATATCCTCAGTCAGGAAACTCAAAAAAAGAAACAAAGAATCTAAATCAGTAAAGAAGGTCAGATCGCAAAGTTAACCATGTTAGTTCTTGAGATAAAATTCAATCTAGATATAGACATATCACAAACACTTATTCAAAGAAGTATATGTAAGTAAATTCAATGTAAAATATATATTCCCAAAACCTAGGGATCATAATAAGAGAGAATTGGTAACCATAAAGAATCTTAAGTCAAGGAATCTACATTCTCTTGGTGTCATAGGGACCATATCCCATCTGCCCATGGCTGTTTCAGAATAATAGCTGTAGAAGTAAAGAGGGGGCACTTTCTAGCCAAAGAGATGTTAAACATAAAGAGACCTAGACCAATAACTCAGCCAACTTCAACCGTCCAAAAGTGTCATGCTACTTTCAAGCCCTTTTCTCCTCCTTTGCATACAAGGCAGGCTACACAGGCAGAATGTGTGTACTTGAAAAGCTTTTCTCCACATGATGCAGTTGAAGGGGATTTCTCCCATGGTTGCTCCTCAACCCAATCATAAATACATACTCTCAGGTAGCAGAAACCATCTCTCGACATACTTACCCAGCGTATCATCTAGAAATATGAAAAAAAAAGATATTATAAAGGATGGCCCCTCTCTGCAAAGAATCCATAAATGACAGCAATGCTTACATGGAGCCATTAGATATGGTGCAATTTACATTTAAATCTTTCAGTTAAAATATACTGCAGAAATAATACAGTATTGTACTCTCTGATGTTTTTGCAAGGGGAAAAAAAAAGTCCTTCACCAGGCCATGTTTGAAACATCCCAAATCCATCTTCCTACCATGTCCAAAATGTGTCATGTCTGCCAACCTGGCATCTAACGGTGATTCATTGAAATGTGTTGGAAATGTGATTTGTGTGGGAGTCAAATAGAAATCAGATTGGCCCCATCCCTTATATCTATATCTCTCTATATACATTTGGCTTTGACATTCATCAAATTACTCTGTCCTAACAAAGCTTTCTTGCACAAAGTAATCTCAAGCGACAGTGCATAGCAATGTGTATAATATGAAAGGAGTTGAATGGCTAAGCAGTCAGCTTGACAGTATCACTGAAATCTTTTATTGCATATATTAGAGAGTTAAACATTGCAATCTGCTTTTCCTGTGAGACCCAATAAGTAAGGAAAAAGCCAGGTTTACTCAGGATTAGACTGGTTTTCCTTTGTTTTCTTTCCAAAATAGAAAAAGTCTTGATTAGCTCATAGAAGGCAAAATTTGCATCTCTATGCTTAGAGGGGTGAGATTTTCCTGCTAGAAATCCATTTTCAGAAGGAGCCTCTTGAGCTAGATATTTCATCCCACTCTTCGGTCTCCTAAATTAAAAACAACTTTATTTTCATTTCTGACTTTGTAAATGGGAATTTTATCCACTTCATGAGAATGACTCATATATGAATCACACACTTCAGGGAACTGCTGAATCGAAAAGTCTTTTTGTTTGTTGTTTGTTTATCTCACTCCAAAAGCAGCTCTTGTGCTCAACCCAGCTCTCCTGGACATGCCTGCCTTGACACACTCTGATAATCAGATGAATATAAATTATAACAATGCCAATAACAATGACAATGGAGAATGAAGAGGAGAAAAGAGCTGCCAGTTCTCGAATGGCCACTGACAGTCTGCGACCAGAAAACATCAGTGCATTGGGAAAAAAAAAATGCGTAAATATACACATACACACACACACACACACACTCACACACACATGTGAACAAAATCTTCTATGACTTATGCCAGCCACTTCCTCATGTTTTGGCGGAATTTGTTTTTTTGGGAAAGCTACATTAACTCTTCTGGCATTTCTATAATTGTCTAGAAACTTGACTAATTTCCTAAAGGTAACACATTCTTCAACAAGTGCTGATTTAAGTACTCTGATTTCTCTGCTGCTGCTGTTTTTCTTTTCCAAGAGTAAAAATAAATGGGATTCTTTCATGATTATATGAACCATTGTAGCTAGATAAAGTGATGTATTTTAGTTAACAAACCTTGCTCAGTACTTACTAAATACCAGGCACCATGTGTTTTAAGTCTTTACCAACTATGACTCATTTGATCCTCATAAAGCCACTATAGGGGAAATGATTAGTACCCTCATGTGACAAAACTAAGATACAGAGGGTTTCAGTAGCTTGCTCAAGTTCACGTGGGTGGGGAATCACAGACTTTCACTTGAACACAGACATTTGGCTCTAGAGTCCATTTAACCATTGGGGGCACCTGGGTGGCTAAGTTGGTTAAGCGTCCGACTTTGGCTCAGGTTCTGATTGCAGTTTGTGAGTTCGAGCCCCGCTTCAGGCTCTGTGCTGACAGCTCAGAGCCTGGAGCCTGCTTCAGATTCTGTCTCCCTCTCTCTCTGCCCCACCCCCACTCACGCTCTGTTGCTCTGCTTCTCTCAAATATAAATAAAAATTAATTAATTAAAAAAATGAGCATAGGTTGGCCAGAAATATGATCTCTGAGACCAATAAATGAGCCTCCTGAAGAGTATGCCCTCTATACATCTTTCCCATTATTTGAATGTATACTGTTAAACATTCATTGTGGAATTATAACAATTTCGAGTTAAAAGGTGAGAATTTACCCATTCTATTGGCAGATAAATTGAGAACAACAGCTCAAGTTCATTGGCAAACGAACTGTGGAACTGGAACCCTATTCCTATGCTTTCCATTCTAGGAGAAATGCCTCAAAGGAATCAGGAAGGACTAAATCTTAATAGTCATATATTTAAGTGGAACAGTTCTAGCAAATTTATATATGCTAAGGTTGCCTTTCTACCTAAATCTTTCATAAATAGTGCATAAAACCAAAGCTAGCTAATCATATGTTTTAACAATAAAAAAACTATTAAGACGTACTTGATATGCTCTAGAATAAGAGGTTCATGAGCAGAATAAAGAAATACTTCAAAAGACATTCTACTTCTAGATAGGTGCTCTGGGAATTTATGGAAGACTTTCTAATTTTGTATCATGCATTTTGTGTTTTAGATTTTTATAAGCATTTAACATAATTAAAACAAAGCACAATAAATGACAAGTTAGTAGGAAAAGTATTTTGAGGAGCTAAAAAAAGAAAATACCAAGTTGATAAAAAATGTGACCTACAGGTGAAAATAATTAGCTGTTTTTTTTGGTTTTGGGTTTTTTTTTTTGTTTTTTTTTTTTTTTACTTTTTCATTTTATGGTGACTTTAGATTTGTAGAAAAATTGTGAAAATAATAAAACAATACTTATATATACCTCACTCAGCTCCTTCTACTGTTAACAGCTTACGTAAATACAGGGGTATCAAACGAGGAATTAACACACTGGCACAATACTATTAATAAAGCTATACCCTGTATTCAAATTTCACAATTTTTTTTTACCAATGTGTTCTTTGTATTTAGAAGGTATTTCTTGGGGCGCCTGGGTGGCGTAGTCGGTTAAGCGTCCAACTTCAGGCAGGTCACGATCTCGCGGTCCGTGAGTTCGAGCCCCGCGTCAGGCTCTGGGCTGATGGCTCAGAGCCTGGAGCCTGTTTCCGATTCTGTGTCTCCCTCTTTCTCTGCCCCTCCCCTGTTCATGCTCTGTCTCTCTCTGTCCCAAAAATAAATAAACGTTGAAAAAAAATTTTTTTAGAAGGTATTTCTTATTTGTCACCTCTATAAAATTTCCTTAAGTATTTCCTTTTCTTTCATGTTATTGACACTGGAAAATATTTGTCAGTTGTCATGTAGAATGTCCGTCAAGTAGGGTCTAGCATTCTCTCATGATTAGACTGAAGTTAGGCCTTTTTCCAAGAAAAGCATAGAAATGACACAGTGTTCTTCTCAGTGTGTCATATAAAAGGGTTCGTGATAGCATTTTTTCTTATTTTTGGTGATATTAACTTTGATCACTTGATCTTTCCTGAGTCTCTGTACTATAAAGATACAAACCTTTCCTTTCTAGTTAATATTTGGGGTAGATACTTTGCGATTATACAAGTCCTGTTTCTCCTCAAGCTTTCACCCACTAATATGAGCATCCATCAAGGGACCTTACCTACAAACAACCATTACTCTGCTATTTACTTAATGTTGATTTTCTTTCTATATTTATTAACAGAAAAAATAGATTAACAGAATTAATAAGATTGACAGGAAATCTATAAGAAGGAATTCTCTCTTCTCTCGCATTTATTTAATGACTTAACATTAGAATACATTCATAAGTATTTATTTTACTCTGTGAGTTAAAGTTCGGTTCTTATTTATTTTCTTGTCCAGACTGTTTCAGCTTCGGCCATTAGCAGCAGCTTCAGGTTGGTTCCTGTATTTTTTTAAACAAATGCTTATTCTTTCTTGAGAACTTTCTTACTTCCTAATACTACAAGATACTCCAGGCCCATCCTGTAATTCTTTTCCCAAGTGTTGGAATCAACCATTTCTCCAAAGAAACCTTGTTCTTTTTTGTTGGAAACTGGGTTTAGCAAGTGAGATGTATGCTAGGTCTGTTCATTGCTCCTAGGGTATAATCGACACTAAGCCTTGCCAGGATACAAATGTAAAAGAATATATATATGTTTTTATACTAACCTCATGGATATGCACACATCTCTCTCTCTCTCTCTCTCTCTCTCTCTCTCTTTCTTTCTTTCTCTCTCTCTTTGTGTGTGTAGGTGTATACACACACACTCCACAAGCAGATATGTCTGTATCTGTATACAAATATATATACATGGATATATCTGTATCTACGTGCATATCTATCTACATAGACATATCTGTATTGGCAAAAATGAATACAGATCTATGTCTATATATGTATCTATATTAATATCTGTATCTGTACCTATACCTGTCACTATGCATTCATGCTTATACCTTAGGTTGTAATATAATATCACAGGTTTACTTTCAGCCTCTCTGTTCCTTCTTTATAACTTCTTTCCCAACAGAAAAATTCTTATTATCATTGATATATTTATTTGTTCAGTTCTACTGTACACATTAGTTGCATGATTGTTAAGTTATTCCCATAAGAAACACACTTAGTGACTAAATATCTACATTTATGTACAGTTCATTTTGCCTTTATCCTTACAGCATCCAATCAGGAGTGTTTGTACTGCCTTTTTCCTGCAGCCCTCACTCCCCGCCCCCACCACTACCACAACATTCTGGTTAGATTTGTTTATTTTGGAGATATTTGAAATAGAGATAAAACATTAACTTTGCTTCTAAAATGAATAGCTATAAAAAGATGTAATCAGAGAAGTCTCAGGCACTCTTCATCTCTGCCCAGCCAATCCCACCCTCTGTTTTTCTTCTTTCCAACTCTTTTGCTTCCATCCCTGCTGGCAGTAGCCAGTCTCTTTATTTTTTGATTTCTCTTTTTTGCATTACAGTTTTATGAATGAGTAGACACCTGTGCATTTTCTTACATCTCTATCTCTACAGAAAAAATAACATATTCTTTTATGCTTCTCCCCCACTTTATAAACATGTCCTGGAACGCATTCAAATATCTGGGTTCATAGAGATCTTCATTTTTTTACAGTGGCATTGTACTCCATTATGTTACTATATCATAGTTGATTTAACCATTCTCTAATATATGGGCATATAGGCATTTAAGTTGAAGACAGTATCTTATAATTACAAACAATGATGCAAGAAAAATCTTCCTATGTATATATTTTTGTATTTGTAAAAGTATATATTCAGAGATAGCTAGAAATGGGATTTCTGGGCCAAAATGTAAATGCATATTAAATTCTCTTATTATCAAACTGCCTCTGGAGAGGACATATCAATTAGTGTACCAAAAAGCCATAAATGAAGAGTGCCTGTTCCCCTCAGCTTTGCCAACAAAATGTGTTGTCTTGTTTTTTGTTTGTTTGTTTTTTAAAGATTATTTATTTATTTTGAGAGAAACAGAGAGACTCTGAGTGGGGGAAGGGCAGAGAAAAAGGGAGACTCTGAATCAGGCTCCAGGAAGCCAGACAAAGCCCATGCTGGGCTCGAACTCACGAAACTGTGAGATCATGACCTGAGCCCAAATCAAGAGTCGGATGCATAATCAACTGAGCCACTCAGGTGCCCCTGTTTTCTTGTTTTTAATTTCTGTCAGACTGATGTGTAAGAAATGGCATCTTTGTTAATTTTAAATAAATCTCTCTAATTATAAATGACAACACTTATATCATGAGTCCCAGGGTCATTTTCATCTCTCTCTTTTTTTTTTTTTTTTTTTTTTTTTTCTGAATTGTCTGTTCATGTCTTTTCTCATTTTCCTGTTAGGCTTTGGCTATTTGTTTTTCAATTTTAACAGTTTTAAATGTTTATTTAGAGAGAGAGAGCACGCAAGTGAGAAAAGGGCAGAGAGAGAGAGGGAGAGAGAGAATCCAAGCAGGTTCCACAATGTCAGCCCAGAGCCTGTCACAAGGCTCAGTCTCACAAACTGTGAGGTCATGACCTGAGCCAAAATGAAGAGCCAGTTAAAGAGAAACGTTTAACTGGCTGAGCCACCCAGGGGCCCCGATTTTAACTGTTTTATATACTGGGGACATTAGCTTTCTATAGGTGATAAGTACCGTGAACATTTTTTTCCAATCTGTCATTTGATTTTCCACTTGTTGATGGCATCATCACTCATGTTTTTATTTTTATGTATTCAAATTTATCATTTTTTTCTTTTATTATCTTTGATTTTCAGTCATAGAAAGCATTTCCCTGAACACAATTTAAAGACGAATGTACTCATATCTTATTATACTACTTTCATGGTTTCCTTTCATACATTAGATCTCTAATCAACTTGGAACTTAACTTCACATAAAGTATAAGATATGGGCCTAATTTTATCTTTTTTCCAATTGCCTACTCTGTTTTCCCAGCATTGTTATTAGAAAGTCCCCTTTAGCTGAGTGATTTAAAGTGACATCTTTGTCATATAACAGGTTTCAACATGGATTTTGGTCTCGTATTAGATTTTTCATTCTATTTACTGGTCTGTGTGTCTATTCATTTGCCAGTGTCATATAGTTTAGAGGCTTAATAATACATTTTAATGTTGAAAAAGTCTATTCAAACCTTGTAGGTAGCTGAATGGTGGCCCCGAAAAAGATATGCCTACATCCTAATCCCCAGAACCTGTGAATGTTACCTTCTATAGACAAAGACTGAATATTTCCTTACATGTTACAAAAAAAAAAAAAATTAAATTAAGGATCTTAAGGGGAGGAACTTACACTGGGTTATCTGAGTGGCCCTAAATGATGTTACAGTATTTTTATAAGAAAGTAACAGAGAGATTTGTAAGACAGACCCAGAGGAGAAGGTAACATGAAGAAAAAAGCAAAGAGAGATGCTACCAAAAGCCAAAATATTCTGACAGCCAACAAATGCTGTATGAGTCAAGGATCTGATTTTCTCTTGGAACCTATTGGGGAGTACAGTCCTGTCAGTACCTTGATTTCAGTCTTCTGTCCTACAGAACTATGAAATAATACATTACTGTTGTTTTGTTTTAAGCTATTCGGTTTTTGGTAATTTTTTATAGCAGTCACAAGAAACTAATATTCTCCTCATAGTTTTCTTTTCAGTGCTTTCTTTTTTGTAATGTTTATTTATTATTTTTGAGAGAGACAGAGTGAGAGTAGAGGAGGGGTAGAGAGAGACAGAGACACAGAATCCTAAGCAGGCTCTAAGCTCTGAGCTGTCAGCACAGAGCCCAACACAACACAGGGCTTGAACTCACAGACCATGAGATCATACCTCAGCTGAGGTCGGACTCTTTTTAGTGCTTTCCTAGCTATTCTTGTCTATTTGTTTTTCCAATATAAACTTCACTATCAATTTTTCTATAAGATGTTTTATTGGTATTTTTTATGGAATTGCATTTGATTTTATAAATTAATTAGAAAGAACTGGTATATTTATAATATTGAGTCATCCTATTCTAAACAGGGCATGTTTTCCCATTTGTCCAAATCTCCTTTTGTGTTTTAGAATTCTTTAAATTGCTTTTTGTATAGATTTGTGCATTTTCACCAACTGTATTTCTATTTAATTTCCTTTGTTCCTATTATAAAATTAGTTTATATCATACTTGTATGTAATAAAAAAATTAAAAAGATTTCAAATATTAAATTTTCTTTCAAGGAATTATAAAATAATATTGTTATGTTTAAATATATAAATTATAAGTTTGAAAATATTTGCAACAAAGAAAAAAGCTTTAAGGAATGACACAGCTAAAAAAAAGCAAATATAATTTCTAAAATCTTAGATGTGTTACCTAAAATGATATATTTAACAGATTGATTTAATAGCATATTAAACACAGCTGAAGAAAGAATTAGTGTAAAGTCATGAAATGCAACAAAGACCTGGAGAAGCTTTTCAGAATGTAGCACAGAGACATGAAAGAGAAATATGAGAGAAAACCTAAGTGATATGGAGGATAAATGTCCAAGACATGTGTAACTGATGGACTGAATAAGAAATAAAATCATTAAATATATATTTTTTAACAGGCTTGGTCTAAAGAAAATTTTTTATATATTTATATCTATATAAATATTCACACATACATGTGCCATATATGCATGTATGTATATATTGCATATACATATATACACACAAATATATGTGTATGTGTGTATGTATGGCTCTAAAATTATTTCCAGTTTTTAGCCGAAGTGTCATTATACAACATCTATTTATATATGATATATCATAAATATCACACACATGACATATGTGACGTTTTACTTCACAGATAGAAAATAAGTCAGTTTTACTTGCATATATGGAAATTTTACAAAAAAAATCACCATGCACTCTAACAAAGGGAAATTTCAATATACTCTCAGCAAAATGAAGCTAAGCTTAAGCTGCACACTAATAATAAAAAGGAAAAATTACATCTATTTGAATATTAAGAAATACATGTTCAGATTTGCAGTTTATGGTTCAACATTTAAAGATCTTGGGAGCCATCATTCCCATTCTTACAACGAGAAAAAGCTGGACAAACTGAATAGGAACAACTTTTCTCAGACCCATCAGAGAATTGAGGCCACAGGGCAAACTGCCATCCCATGATCTGGAGAAAAACTGCCTTCAGAGAAATATAAGATCTGAGAATTTGCTTTCCTAGAGTAAAAATGGCCAGATCTCATAAGCTGGTAGATACTTAACTAGCAATTCCAATGAATCGCTGGAGCCTGAGTGTGAACTAGCATGACAGAAACTCCCAGGGGATGCACCATTATGGTGGCCCCACACTTTCACACGGTTCTTCTCCTTGAAATCCATTAAGCTTACTTGAGGAGGATCTACCAAATGTGACCCTGACAGAAGAATAAGAGAAGCCACTGTGACACAACTTCCACTCCCACACTCTTCTCCCTGACAACGACTTCATCTGCAGGAGGAAGGACTTTACCAAAGAACATTACTAAAATTTCACCAAGAGAAGGAAACGGTGCCATACTCCACTCATGCATTACCCTTCTTATCATGAACATATATCTTTAATCTTACAAAAATTATGTGGTATAGGGTAAGAGGATACTCTCCTCAACTCATTTTATGATGCTAGTATGACTTTGATATGAAAAGTTATGATAAATACAAAATGAGGACAGATAACATAGGCCAATTTTAATCATAAATCATAGTGCAAAACTATTAACAAAATATTAACACCTATAATCCAACAACATATGGAGAGAAAAATTCCTGATATAAAAATTGGATATTGTCTAGAAATGTCAGAGAAGTTTAACATTAAGAATTCATGGGGCGCCTGGGTGGCTCAGTCGGTTGAGCAGCCGACTTCGGCTCAGGTCATGATCTCTCGGTCCGTGAGTTCGAGCCCCGCGTCGGGCTCTGTACTGACAGCTCAGAGCCTGGAGCCTGTTTCAGATTCTGTGTCTCCCTCTCTCTGACCCTCTCCTGTTTATGCTCTGTCTCTCCCTGTCTCAAAAATAAATAAAACGTTTAACAAAATTTAAAAAAAAAAAAGAAATCATGGGGTGCCTGTGTGGCTCAGTTGGTTAAACTTCTGACTTTGGCTTAGGTCATGATCTTGTGGTTTGTGAGTTCAAGAGCTACATTGGGCTCTGCGCTGACAGCTCAGAGCCTGGAGCCTGGTTCAGATTTTGCGTCTCTTTCTTTCTCTGCCCCCACCCCACCCCACTTGAGCACTCTCTCTCTCTCTCTCTCTCTCTCAAAAATAAACATTAACAAAATAATAATAATAATAATAATAATAATAATAATGATAAATCAGTTTAGATTGGATCATCAAAGAAAGTAACAAAAACCCCTGAGGTACCCAGACAGATTTGCTTAGATTCATCTCTCTTCTCTAGTGATTAAGACTTTGCTAGTGTTCTAAAATATGTCTGTCTCTTCCCAGAGATGGTAATTTAAAAACTCTAGTGGGTTAACAACAATAAAAAAGCACTGCTTACAAAACTAATTAAAATGCAGATTCCAGGGCTGCACTCATGGGAGCATGGTGGAGAAACCTACAATTTTCACTAGTACTTTAAGTAATTTTTACATTTTCTAAATATTTTAGGCTTTTGTGTAGAAATGCAATTGACCTTTATGCATCGGCCTCATATATTGCCACCTTACCAAATTCCTACCTAGTATTTTTAATTTTGCTATAGACACTGTTGTATTTCCTATTTAGACAATTAAATTATGTAAACTAATGAAAATAATAATTCTACCTTTTCAATGTCTACAGTTTTCTTCTTGTCTTATTGTGTTGGCTAGTGGACCCATATAATATCAAAGTAATGATAGATGCTATTTTTATCTTCTTCCTTATTTTAAAGTAAATGCTTAGATGTTTTCCCCATTTAAGATAGTGTTTGGAGTTTTCATAAACTTTTTTTTAACCAACTTGGGAAATTTCCACCTAATCAGACTTTTCTAAAAGTTTTTAATCATGAAGTTATGCTGAATCTACTAAATGCTTTTCTTCAGTCTTTATTATGACAATTTTATAGTTTCCTACTGGGTTTTTTTTTAAAGGTTTTTCAACTTCATTTTAAGGGAAAAAAACATTTTCTAGAAGTCTCCTTAGAATTTAGGAAGGCCTAAAATGTCTTCTTGAATTTGTTATGCCAATTTACCAGACATGCCTAGAAAAGTGTAATCCTTGAAGAAGAGAGATATAGCTTAAGCTCTGTCTGAGAGCTGGGACTGGGACTGAATCTGCTATACTAGATTCAATGCAGTTTTTGTAGGAGGGGGAATTCTGTTTTCAAATAATAATTTCATTAGATTTATCTGACTCTCTGTGCCTTGGTATATATAGGAAAAAAATCATTATTTAAAACTGAGAACACCTAGGTGTTAGTTTTGGCTGTACTGCTGGCTTGGTCCCATTTAACCTCATGGTATCCCAGTTTATTCTAACTCGATTGAAGGAAGTAATCATAGTCATCCTATTCATAGTATTACTCAACTGATTAACCCCAATAACAATTATGACAGCTCTAAATGTATAACATGCAACAGTAATTTAAATAATTTGTTTGGACAATGGGGAGAGGAAACACTGGTGAACCTGAGAAAATAGGTGAGGCAAGAGGTGAGGTGGGGGATAACATGAGATCAGAGGAAGTGCAAGTTGAAGGGCAGAAAATAACTACAAATCCAGGGACAGAGGTGAATTAGTCCACCTAGTTTTTTTCATTGCTGGTTGTGGAATGACTGTTTCAGGAGAATTTTAGTCATACTCCTTCCTTTATTCACATCAGTGTCTTTCCCCATCATTCTACAGATGTTCAATTAAGCCATAAGTATAAGGGACTCCAGCCAGGATGCTTCCTAGACATAAAATACAAAGGCAACCCCAGTACCTCAGCTTCTCAAAAATTAAATCACTGAGAACTCCTCAAAGCCAGGAGTTTCAATAAAATCGCAGGCAGCTCAAGCAATTTCAGTGATGGAAGTATTGTTTTGGAGATTGACATGTAGCTTATAAGTATTAGGTGAAAAGAACAAAAAAATCTTTATTAAAAAAAGAGGAATTAATGAAAAACTAATTAAAGTTTTATAGGAAACTTTCCCCTCAGCTGGAACTGCCAGTATTCAGACCTACAGACAAAACAGTATGAAGGGGCTTCTAGGAAGCAATAACAGAAGTGATCAGAGTAAAAGCAATAGGATACAGGATCAGGCCCCCAAACATAGCTCCAGGCCCTGGGACCTGTGAGAAGTATGTCCCTCATGTGTGGGGACACAGGGAGGGCATGAATTAGCAGGCATGGTTTATTCAGTCCATCTCTGATCTTCTTTCATGATAGTTTCTACCACCTCATCCACTAAAAAGAAAAAGTGCTCCCTCAGCTTAACATTTTCAGCTGCCAGTTTAAAACAACAAACAAACAAAAAATATATATACATATATATATATATATATATATATATATATACGTATGTATATATATACACACACACACATATATATATACACGTATATATATACATACGTATATA
This sequence comes from Felis catus, assembly GCF_018350175.1. Lineage (NCBI taxonomy): Eukaryota > Metazoa > Chordata > Mammalia > Carnivora > Felidae > Felis > Felis catus. Next base: position 59,899,501 of record NC_058379.1, on the reverse strand, counting down.
TATATATATACACGTATATATATATACACATACGTATGTATATATATACGTATATATATATATATATACGTATGTGTATATATATATATATATATACACACACACACATATATATTTGCTTATGTATTTTGAGCAGGGGAGGGGCAGAGAGACGGGGGAGAGAGAATCCTAAGCAGGCTCCATGCTCAGTGCAGAGTCCAGTTCCAGGCCCGATCCCACAACGCTGGGATCATGACCTAAGCGGAAATGAAGAGTTAAATGCTTAACCCACTAAGTCACTCAGGTGCCCCTGTCAGTTTTTTTACATGCCCATCATCTACCCCTCTTTGATTGAAATTCACATACAGTACACCTATCGGTACCCAGTGGAGAAATTGCGTCTGTTAACTTATAAACTCATTAATTCATACATTCAATAAATGCATTCAGAGGCATTATGCTAGCTGCTCAACAATGCTGATCAAAGGCAGACATGATGTCTGCTACATGGAAAACCTATATTTGAAAATGAAGTCAGTTAACAAAGAACGACTTCAAAAAATGAAACCTTGTTGAAATCACTCTATGCTTATGGTAGACATATTTCTTTGGTCATCACCATTTCCAATCTCAGTGCCTTTTCCCTTGCTCACCTCCCACACTAGGGAATATAAAGTCCTATACCTGGTCTTCCAACCTCTTTGCAGCTGAAAGAGACATGAGACCCAATTCTTGGTAAGAACATAAAAGAATAAATATCTAAAGTTCTTTTAATTTCTTGATTAGAAGGAAAGAAGCAAGAGGAAGCTTCCTGGCCCCACCTCTTTCCCCTTTCCTCTGCTTTAAATAAAGTTAAATGGAAAGTGAGTCAGCCATTCTATGACCTCCGGCCAAACAATAATAGTCAAAAGTAATTGTGATCTGGATAGCAGAACAAAAAAAAAAAAAAATAGAAAGTGACTTTTTTATTATCACAGAACAGGTGACCAAATGCCAACAGATTTTCTGTTATGAATAAAATATAAATCTATTTCTTGATAATGTTGGTAGTGTTTGTTTGTGTGACCAACAGCTGAAAATTAGGAATATACTCAACTGATACAGTAGATTTTCATGTTGGTTACTCTGAAGAGGACTTGTCTTCTTTGAATGAATATATTCTACTATGTTTGCTTAAAACAATCAATCTCATTATATTATAAGCTTACCTCAAATACCAACATCCCTTTTACCAACACAGCACCATGTTTGCAATCACTGACTCCATACCAGTGAACAAAGACTCTCTGCCCTCCAAAATAAATATTATTGTAAGTTGTATTAAAATCATAACAAATTAAACAAGCCTTTATTTTTATGCCTCTTCTTTTAGTGGTCTGTGGAAATTTGAAATCATTTGTTTCCATTTCTTAGAAATAGACCCTAGAGGTGCATTTCTCCATGAAACTGCCCACTAATGAGTCAACAGGCTAAATTCTGTTTAGAAGTACAAGGCAACTGATTATGAATAAAAGCATCCTCTTTCTTTGTGTGCAGAAGAGAAAAAGGAAAAAAACAAAACAACAACAACAACAAAAAAAAACAAAAAACTTTACCCAGTACTCAGCCTTGTACTTATTAGTATTAGTTCCAGACCCAGTGGTAAGTCAAGTATTTTGAGATGCTAGTCCATGAATAATAATGTCATTGAAGCACAATAATTAATAAAACAGGAGAATGCTCCCTGAAGAGGAGACACAGTGTTACAAGGGGAGAGAAGACCTCGCCTTTCAAATACGTCTGATACGGGCGCTTGAACTTTGATGTCTAAAGGTGGGGGCCAGGTAAAATGAATTATACTTCATTAGCAATGTGGAGGGAGATGCAGGCTCCAGTCTCTAGAGAGGCAGCCTTTAATTGTTAAAGTCCCGGCATTCCTTGGTGGATGGCAAGCCAGATTCTCTGTCCCAATTTTGCTTAACACAGGTAGCATTTTTTCATGATTGGTTATAATTTTCTTCTCCTGTCATCATTATTGATACGATTTATTAAAGTATGCGGCACTACTCATATATAGAACAACGGGCTTTGTGGACAAATTAGCAGCTGATAAGCACATGCCCATCTGTTCTCCGCTAGCACTCAACTTCAATTCTGGTTAGGCAGGATCACCAATCATGTTATCTCACTCAGCCTCAATGCCTCATCTATAAAATGGAAAGGCACAGTGTCTTATTTGCTTATGCTTAGTGTTATGTAAAAAACGGCATTCTCTGTGTTTGCTTTTACCGCATTTCATTACCAAATAAATTTTAGGCAGCCTGTGAAACACATGATAAAGTAAGTATTAAGTTTAGGAACAATAAAATAAAAATAAACACCTAAAGAAGCCCAGGTGAAATATAACAAATGAAAAAGAATAAAAAGACACAACGTGTAAAATTGGAATTCTGAAATATGTACAATGAGAATTTGCAAAACTTCTGGAAAAGCATAATAAATTTATCTCTGCACGACTAGTAGCAAAGCAGGAAAGGCAAAGACTAATATTCTACTGGATGGGGAATTTGAAAATGAAATAAGACGGTCAGTCCACCTCTCAAGAATCTAGGAAGAATCTAGAGAAACAATTGTGATTTCCTCATAAGACACTACTGTGCTGGATTCAATACATTAAAAAAATAAATAAAAACTACAAATAAAATTATGATACAGATCCTAAAATAAAATAAAACCAATAGTAAGTGATCACAAGAATTTTAGAATAAAAAAAAATTTCAAAGTAAGCCAATTTGGTCCCAGAATAATCTCAAGCATGTACCCATAATATCTGTATTTTTTTTAAGAAATAACTTCTTAGCGAATCCTTGGTAAGTTTCATGCAAACTTTATCCCTCAGTAATTAAATGAATAAATTATTCTATGCTATGTAGATTTTAGACATGAGCCTAATAATATATTTTGAAGGAAATTTAACAGAGAGGTTGAGTTGGGTTTTTAGTATTTAATCTCAAGCTGTCCTTTCAGGACAGGAAATTGATATTATAAGGAATCATTCTTCCAGATGATTTTGAGTTGATGGCAGTAATACTGTATCATCAGTTTTGAAGGGAACAATTAACTTGCCTTCTATAGCTTGATAAAAGAAAGGAGGAAAAATAGAGGCTTAGGATGTATGCAGTAGATACATTACATATCAAGACAGTCATCTTAATGATGCCATTTTGATGCACAAAACTTTGATATTTATAAAATATCGTTGCTCCAAAAATACACCAACATTTATCGTTATCATTACCTAAAAGCGGTCGTGATATAAACTTTAACCCAACTCTGACTAATTCTCCATCCCAGAGCCCCACCCCATCTTTGATCCCACCCCACACGGATCTACCACATAGCCTTTAAATTCTCGTTCCACAGAGCTGCTAAATCTATTTATACCTATTTGTTCTTATTTGAACATGTCAGGATCTCTCACACCTCCTTTCCACATGCTACTCATATGACGATCTTCAGTGCTTTTTCTGTCAAGTTGGCCACCTTTGCTAACCTTCTCAAGTGCATCTGTTACTTGTTCAGTGCCATCTCTGGCATTTTCTCATCCCCCCACAGCACTTTGTATGGCTTTGCAGGTTCTAAAATCTTCTATTGTAATTGTTTGTATACTGTATCTCCAGTATGCATCATTCTCTTTAATATTAACAACACTGAGTAATTCATTTTTGAATTTGCAGAACCAAAGAGAAACCATAAAACATAACTGTCGCTCCAAGGCTTTTATAAATATAAAAGAATGAATGAATGAATCAAATGAAAGCCACTGAGATATTTTTAAAGAATGCCAAGAATCAACTTTCCCGTAAGACAAAGATGCAGGTGAAGTTGGAGGGACTGGTGTGGGAGAAACCCAGGAGAGGCTTATTGGAGCTCCTAAAATCTTACACTTTGCCCCCTGCACCTCTACCTATTTTAGGCCATGACTAGAGGGGCACTATCTCTTTCAATGAAGGATGGCACCTTTCATTTATTTAAACCACTGGACACCTCATGTGTAATAAGAATTTTCATTTTGAAACCAACAATTCTCTTACTGTAGTGTAAGAAACCTGAAGCATTGCTGGCATTGGGACAGGTATAACTACAGGGGAAATGATAACCTTCTAATGAATAGGTGCATATGATTGAACATAATGAAATGTTTTTAGGTGCAGTCGGTAAAAAGACATTGTAGAAAATACAGTTCAATGATATAGTACAATAAAACATCCTGGTTCCAAACATTAACCAACTTTCCTCGAAGTGAAGACATCTCCACTGGATGACTGGCCTTGAATTAGGCCATCCGTATAATGCACAGTGACATAAATTGCCATTACAAGCAAATGAACATTTACAAAGTGGGACATGGGGGAATAGTCACAAAGCTGGAAGGCTAGGACTGGGAATCTTGTATCTTATGGAGATGCCTTTCATAAAAAGACAGTGGGACTATAAGGGATCACTGACACTTGCAAAAAATGGATGTTAATAGTAACTATTGATTTTAACATATTTATATTCTCAGAAGAAACCATGATATTAAAAATAATTAAATCATATACTTGACATTTGAGGGAATTTATATTTTTTCCAAATATTAGATACATATTATCATGTTCATTATTAATAATTTATATTTTCATTTTAATGTCCGAAAAAAAAATCTTGTTATATTTTAAGTTTTTTTTTAAATAATCTCTACACCCAGTGTGAGGCTTGAACTCACAACTCCAAGATCAAGAGTCACATGCTCCAACACCTGAGACAGCCAGGAGTTCTATGTAAATCATTTCACATTTATAACAAAATTTACTTAACCATCTGGGAGGATTCTTTGGACTTAAGTTATCTTTTTTGGGAAAGATACTCGAAATAAGCCCAGTGTACTCCACAAAATGGAGGTCCGTCACCACCACATAAATCAAAATGGAAAAGAGATGCAGAGAGATTTTTAAAAATCCCTTACATTTGTGAAATACCTATCATGTAATTATTATTATAATTTGTTAATTTATATCTAAGCTCATGCATCTTATCAAGATAACCTGACAAGATATTCTTCAGATGAGAAGACCTGAGCTCACAGAGGTTAAAAACCTAGCCCAAGATGGGAAAGCTGTTATGTAGCTAATCTGACATTCGCACACCAGTTCTTCTGGCTTCAAACCCAATGTCCTTTCCATTATTACATTCTGCACCTACATGTTCTAGTGAGATTAAAACCATTTTCCTGTGTGAGAACAAGGGACATGCATGCTGTCCCTCATATCTGTTCTCTCCACTGCCAGACAAGTCTCAGAGCATAAAACATAGGACAAAAGGAGAAAACAAACATCAAACCAGGTGTCTCCAATTCCTATAACAATGTCTGGAGGCAACACAGATTTTTCGCCATGGTAACATCTATGTCAGTCCTCTTCCTTGCGCCTCCTATAGGAGGCACTGCTTCAAAGTTCTGCTGCAAAGCTTGGGCAAAATCTCACCTTTGTTTACTGCCATAATTCCAGGGAGGTAATAACAGTTTAATCTAGTTGGCCAGGTACAGCCTGCCTGCCTCAGAGTGTAGTCCAAGGGTCCACTATAACCTCTTCTTTTCTTTCTCCAGTTTCTTTTTAATCACCAAGATGTCAAGTGGAAAGTACTAGCTTCTGGTTAGTTATTCAATAGACATATTATTTATGTCTTTATCTTATGTCTCTAAACATTTTTGTCTGAACAAATCAATTTTATAAATACTATCAAATAAATCTTATACTTTTTCATCCTCTTGTTTTTTTTTTTCTTTTCTTTTCCCAAGGATTTTATGTCCACCCGCCCAAATGCTATCCATCTTTTAACTCTAAGGTAACACCCCAATTATCTTTGAGATTCTAGACTGCTCAGGCCACATTCAGTTCTGTTTTATCATGTCTTCCTGGTATTTGGGAAGTATTATAATTTTTTTTCTATTATTGATGGCATACTAATCAGTTCAGATTGTCATAATAAAATACTATAGACTGGATGGCTTAAACAACAAAAATTAATTTTCTCACAGTTTTGGAAGCTGGAGGTCTGAGATCAGGATGACAGCATGGTGAGGGTAATCTTCCTGGGTTGCAGATGGCTGTCTTCTTGCTATTTCCTGGAGAGAAATACAAGAGTGAGAGCTTTGGTGTTGATTACTTTTCCTATAAGGACGCTACTTCTATCAGATCCAGGTGCTATCCTTATGACCTCACCTAACCTTAATCACTCCTTAAAAGGCCCTATCTCCAGTAGTCACATGAAGGGTTTATGGCTTGAACATATAAACTGGGGAGGGGCGGTGCACAATTCAGTCCATAGAAGATGATTACTACTTCCTATATGCTTGTCTGGTACATTTTGTGGACATAACTTCTTTGAACTTTGCTAAACAGTACGCTCACCAGTCAACACTCCTTAATTGGTTATATGGCTATACAATTCAAAGGCTAAACAGTAGCTTCAAAACATCACGTTGCAGGAGTAAATGTTCATAACAAAGGTCATGGGTGCTAATCCTAGTTCACATTCAATAAATGTCTTTCAGGATTTGATATTGCTAATTTTTAAAGTAGACACATGGGTGTCTGTCCACTTCCAGCTCTGCTCTGGCATTTTTTACCCTTTTAGGCCCATTGATAGGAGAATAGGAAGTAGCAGAAGCAGAGAATCTGTGTGTGTGTGTGTGTGTGTGTGTGTGTGTGTGTGTGTGTATTTGTGTTACACGATCATACACCCTTGCCTGAACAGTGTAACATAAATGCAAATAAACTGATTCATTGACAAGAGAAGTCGTTGGTTAAATACTACAGGAGAGTGAAACTATAAAGCAAATCTCTATTTTTTTAAACAACAGTTGCTAATTCAAATAATGCAATTCTAACCAAAATACATGAACTAAATCCAAATTTTAATTCTGATAACCTCTATAACTTCAACCTAACCAGGAAGATGAAAAAATAAAGAATAAAAAAAGAAACTCTGTGTCTAAACACCCATAGGCTGCACAGGGAATTATTCACTGAGGATAAGAGAAGAAAGCAGTCTTTCAAGAACAGCACCACAAAATATTATGCAGACAAGTAGACCAGACAAATATAAGACAGGTAGTGTTCAACAACAGCTCTTATTGATATTTAAAGGGCAACCAGGTCAAAGCTAAGATCTCTGACTCTAAGATAAAGGAGTTGAATCTTCAGAAAACGTTCTGCCAAAAATTAAAAAGGAAGAAGATAATGTTATCAACTGAGATTGTGGCATCTTTGTCGGGCCCTGAAGACAAAGTCTCTAAATCTCCATCGTGTTTTGCACTGGAGGGATCTTGATTCCATATTACCAGACCACCAGATCTATCACCTCACCAAAAGGAAAAGGGTCAGGTCTATGTGAGAGGGAGAGAGAGCCAGCTTATTAAGGCAGGAAGTAGGGAAACCTCTGAGGGATTTCTGCTGTCATCCAAGTGAAATGATTACCCTCCATGTCAGACTCATTTTTATTTATTTTTTTCACTTTTCTACCAAAGAAAAAGTGCCCAGCATGTAGGAGACACACTCCAGAAGTCCTCACAATACCAGCTAAGAAAAAGAGACACATGAGGTATAAAAAAAGCTGCTCAATCAAATGGATTCATGAATTTCACAACTGAATAGGCAAGAAGATTTACTTATTATCTTGAGATTAAAATGAGCCCTTACTCTGGGTTCTTTAGTGACTTGAAGGCTTTGACAATAACTTGTTTTTATTTTTTTAATGTTTATTTATTTATTTATTTATTTATTTTTCAACGTTTATTTATTTTTGGGACAGAGAGAGACAGAGCATGAACGGGGGAGGGGCAGAGAGAGAGGGAGACACAGAATCGGAAACAGGCTCCAGGCTCTGAGCCATCAGCCCAGAGCCCGACGCGGGGCTCGAACTCACGGACCGCGAGATCGTGACCTGGCTGAAGTTGGACGCTTAACCGACTGCGCCACCCAGGCGCCCCTAATGTTTATTTATTTTTGAGAGAGAGACAGACAGACAGACAGAGCATGAATGGGGGAGGGGCAGAGAGAGAGAGGGAGACGCAGAATCTGAAACAGGTTCCAGGCTCTGAGCTGTTAGCACAGAACCCGACGCGGGGCTTGAGCTCCAGAATGGCAAGATCGTGACCTGAGCCAAAGTCAGATTTGTAACTGACTGAGCTACCCAGGCACCCCTGACAATACCTTTTAATTGATAATTTTTTTAAGGAAAATATAAATGTATGGTTCCTAACACCGAAACAAACCTATCTAACCAGAATGGCCTTTCTGAGCACCTATTTGTGATTCCTCCTGGCCCAGACACTGCACAACACTAAGAACAGAAGAAGAAAACAGCTGTTACCCTCAGATTGCTTATTAGACCACTACAGGTGAAGTTCTGAACTGGTCAAAGTATAGCTACTATCGCCTTGCAAAAGGAATGAGTGTCTACACCAACATACACTTAGAAGGCAATGAGAAAAAAAAAAAGGAAATCATGATTTCTGAGCCATAAATATGAAGGGGAGTTTAATAATGTATAAGGAAGAGCTTTGGCCTGAACATTGGATTGTGGCTTGATCCTGCCTAGAAGCAGAGGGATAACCCCTGGATATGGAGCACAATACAAGGTAACTTCGCTTTGAGTTTAGGATTAGCTCATCCTGGAAGAGGGGCTTAGGTTGTATAGGTGAGGAACAAGATCTACAGTTGGCACCTATTGCTACCATGAAGAACATTTTGAGGCTCTGAGTAAAAATTCAAAATTAAATACTATAATTGAGAATTACTTGCTTTTGAGAGGAGGAGACTGCCATTATCAGCAAGTATTTACAAGGAAGATGGGTTAATTTTGTCTCACAGTGGGGGTGGTAAAGCAAAGGGATTAAGAACAGATTCTAGAGTTACACATACCTTCACTTTAGCCTCAATCCTACCTCTCCTTGCAGTGAAATCCTTGATGTTATTTAATCTTTCTAAACCTCAATTTCCTAACATGTAACCTGGCACTGATAGTTACAGTATTTTCTTAGGGGGTAGAGTAAAAATGCATGTACAGAGGCAGATCTGCTGTGAAGACCATAAAGCTAATGCTTCAGTGTTCCTCATTTGCCCCATGACCCCGGGAGAAGCCCTAGAAATTGTGTATCTGTAATGTTCTACCTACTTCTCAAAGCAGGCTTCCCAATTTGTGTAAGCTTTAGAAAATGTGAATCTACCTGTATGTATATAAACTATCTAGCATATAAATTCATCAAGAAAGTAATAATTACATATTAAAATTATAGTGTTATTCTCTGTATCACATTACTATTGTCATTCTCTCTATGAAACCCAGAGTAATTCCTAGAAGGAAATGACATAGCCAAATTCTTCTGTGGTCCTGGAAAATCACATGACTTTTCTCTGTGAGGTATCATATTAATTTAGCTATTCTCTAGTATTTTCATTTAAACAGATTGAGAATAAATTTAGAAAAAATAGATTGTCAAATATTTGTGAATTAAAAAAAGATACAAGCAAGAACTTAAACCACCATCTTCTTAGATGTAAAAAGACATTATAATAGGACTTTATTGCCTAATCCAGGCAAGCAGTAGTCTAAGAGACTAGGAGAAAGGAAACTTCCTTAGTAATAAGTTAAAACCAACAGGACTTGTTGATAAATGAATAACAGAAGGCACAATGTTAGGAAAAAAGTAAACAAGAAGGGCTCTTAGGATACTAGTTCAAATTGCCAGGGTGGGATCCAGCAATCTGGGGGTTAACAAGCTTTGCGGGTGATTTTCATGCACACTAAAGTTTGATAACATTAAACTAAAGGAATGGTACCCAGCCAGTCAGGTTGGCTGTGCAGTGAAGAAGAAAACTTGGAATGTGACCCCAAAGCAGAATGAAAACATACTGAGAAAGAGGCAGGAGGCCAGCATAAAGTGATGCCACAAAACATCTGAGACCAAAGATCAAACAAGGAGATTGCATTTGAACAAGTGTCAAAATGGACTGAAAGGTAAGAACTGACAAACTGAAAAATGTCCCTTTGCTTTGACACTTTGGGGAAAACTGATCACAAGTGATCACGAGAGGAAACATTTAATGAAATGCTTGGGATACAAATCAGACTACAGTAGGCTGATGAGCAGTGACACTGAAACCATAAATATTTAGATATTTAAACACACGGATTAAAAGAAATAGGAGGATGATAATGAAAGGGAAGTACTGAGTCAAGGAAGAGGAGGATTTTGTTTTGTATTTCCCTTTAAACTAGAAAGGATTTAAATAAATCAATATACCGAGAGAAGAAACTAAGGAAAGAGGGGGTTTGGACTCCAAGAAAGAAGGCTATAGTGGTTTAAAAAGAGGTATTGTGGGAGAAATTTTAGGAAATCTGTCCAATACATTGGAGGTCAAATGGCTGGAAGAAGAGACATATAAAAATATTGTATATCTATCTATCTATCTATCTATCTATCTATCTATCTACCTATCATCTATCTCACACATATGCACACACACATTTATGTATGTATCTATGAGAGTTTTCTTAGCTGATGGAGAAATACTGGCCTTCATTCATGACTATGTTGTCCTCTGGTCCTGGCTTAAAGCACCCACATAAACTCTACTGATTTTCCCATTTCCCAAAGAGTACACGTGGAATGTGTGTGATATAGCAGGTGCTGACAGGGATGCTGGGATTAAAAGGTAAAAAATTATATAGTCCATGCCATCAATATGATCAAGTTAATATATGGATATGTCCATAGCTTCTATATCTTCTATATCCTGTAACAGGTATCAAGACTAAGTTTAATCTAATAATTTGAATAATTACATAGCACTACTTAAAGGTTCTCTGAAATCCCAACAAGATATTCTCACCTACCCATCCAAATGCCAGTTAAAAGTCCTCTAAATTCAAGTAATTTCTAAGATAACATACTAAATAATAGAACCCACTTATCACTCTCATAAGCAGTTTTCATTTATGCTGCTCTCTCTATCTCCCTCTCTCTTTCCCTCCCACCTTTCCTCTCTCTCTCTTTTTGGTGGCCCAAATCATTGGACTGAACAGGATGATGGGGGTGGGGTGTCAATAACCAAGGTATGGGTTTTATGTCTATCTGCTGCTTTTTCTTCTCCTTCTTCTCTTTTCCTCCTCCTCATCCTTCTTTTTCTTCTTCTCTTCTTCTTTACTTGAAAAAGAGAGAGAGCAAAGCGCACTAGCAGGGGAGAGGGGCAAAGGGAGAGGGAGCATCTTACCTGGGGCTCTATCCTATGACCCTGGGATCATGACCTGAGCAGAAATCAAAAGTAGGACGCCCAACCAACTGAGCCAGCAGGCTCCCCTATTTCTAGCTTCATAAGTTTATAAAATCTTCACTTCAGAAGTGCTGCCATGTAGGCAAAAGGTGGAACTTTTTTCCTGCCAGTTGTGACTCCTTTATTCAAGTCCTATTTTCATAGCCCCATCGGCCCCAGGTGCCATCCATCTTCAGCCAGAAAGATTGCTTTATTACCACATTCATCAATTTGTACTCTGGGCTCGAGTTAGAAGTGACTTGGAAAGACAAAACTGTTACCTTAGTAATTGAATATGAAAGTCTTATTAGGATCCACTTTTGCTAATCTGATATGAAAGTCACTAATGTGATATGACTTTAACACTGTATAAGCAACAATAAATTCTGATATGATATGAATATTAATACAATGCAATGGGATACTGCTAATATGTTAATGTGGTTAGATATTACTAACAAGATACAGGGATCTTGATTGAAAAAATTAATATTACTTCACCATAATTCTCTTGAACTGCAGTCACCATGTTCCAAGATAGCCCTTGTCCAGATTTTAAATCATTTGCTTTTTGAGTAATAGACAAAAGTTAAGATTATTTTGATGGTTCAAGTTAAGAAATGTTTGGGAATATGGTAAATAATTGCTATTTGCACTTTTCTTCTTGTCATTTTTTGCATCTATGATTGAGTTACATAAATTATGTAAAATGTAATTTAGACAACAGGTCAGACATCAATATGCCCTTACCTATACTCTGGGAGGACAGGATAAGAAAAAAGTGGGAGACATGAGCTCTGAGTATCTCCATACAACACCAAAAAGGCATACACCTGTCATTCACTCAAATATTTCCTCTCCATTATCCTTCCATTTTCAATCCTTTTGTACTCCCCCCTAAAGAGATGCAGTTCTAGGCTTAGATCCTGTTACAGGATTCCCTTTCCAATAAATAAATAGACAAACAAACAAATAAATAAATACAGGGGCAAGTTACTGAACATATTATAATAAATCAGTATATATGAATGACCTTCATTTTGCTCCAAGTTTTTGAAAAAAAAATTTTAATGTTTATTTTTGAGAGAGAGAGAGAGAGGGAGGGAGGGAGAGAAAGAGGGAGGGAGAGAGACATGGAGCATAAGCAAGGGAGAGACAGAGAGGGAGATACAGAATCCAAAGTAGGCTCTAGGATCTGAGATGTCAGCACAGAGCCCAATGCAGGGCTCAAACCCATGAACTGTGAGATCATGACCTGAGCTGAAGTCAGACACTTAACTGACTTGGACCACCCAGGCGCCCCAGTTTTTTGCTCTAAGTTTTGACAAGTTTTAGTGCTTTAATTATGTTATTACAACATGTCTCAGAACTCATAATAACAAATGTCAGGATATCAGGGCTGAAAATAGTTGGTATATATATCCAGAGAGTGGCCAAAATCTCCACTACCCAGTTCAGTCTTTTGGGATTATGCAAACTTGAGCATCTCAACTATAAAGTCTAGTAAATTAAGATACACAACAGCATATCCTATTACAAATATATAAACACTCAAATAAATTGTGTAAAATCTTGCCAATCCAGTTCTGTATAAAATTTCACAGTTTAGGGTAGCTGGGACGAATCATTCTCACTACTCTAAATTAATTCATTCTACTGGTACACTTTTGTACCAAGAAAAATTAACCATAGATTATTATAAATGAACTCAATAGAGGGCTGGGATTGGGATGACTAGTATATAATGACTATATTTGGAGGTTACTGCTGTTATTTAAAAATAATGCATAATAGAGAAAGGAAGTCAGTTCTAAACCCAAAGATCTGGTGGGCTGATAAAAAATTGGGCCTTCTGGTTGGTTGTGACATTTATCTTTGACACAAGGTAAAAGTTAAGTTGAATTCACATGTAATTTTGTAAACCCTTTAGCAAATCAAAAATGTTAACAACAAAAGTTTTCTCCATCTTGTCTCCATACCAAAAATTTGCAACTCCAAATGTAGGCTACAGTAATAAATGCTTTCCTCTTATGCCTGCATCATCTGAATAGATATAAGTAATAAATGCATGACAACAAATATTTACATTTAATTAGCAATGAAAAAAAAGTAATAATAGGGGGGAAAATCTCTAACCTTTTCTTTCAATTGGAAAAAAGGATTGAGTAGTTAAGAGGACTGAGTTATTGATTATTTTCTCTATTATTACCATGGTGTCATCAGTTTCAGAATGTTTAGAACTGATTAGTAGTGATGCCAAATTCCACCATATCAGCTGTTAACATATTATTTTTCAGAAACAATTATCAAAAGGAAAAGTTAATATCTTGAATCTAGACAACAGAATATCTCTTCTTGGGGTGCCTGGGTGGCTCAGTGGTTAAGCATCCACCTCTTGGTTTTGGCTCAAGTGATGATCTCATGGTTTCATGAGTTTCAGCCCTGTGTGGGGCTCTGCACCAACAGTGTAGAGCCTGCTTGGAATTTTCTCTTCCCCTCTCTCTCTGCCCTTCCCCCACTCATGCTGTCTCTTTCTCAAAATAAATGAATAAACAAAAATAATATCTCTTTTTCAAAAACTAACCATTTTATTTAATGAACATAAATTAAAAACAAACAAAAAAAAATAGAAAGCTTTCCCAGCAGAAAATGGGACAAACCTCTTGCTGTTGCCTATAACATCAGTAACTAAATAGAACAAGAGATTCTGATATGATGTCAAATTTCCAAAAGTTGTTCCCATTCTAGATAAATATAAACAAAATTAAAACCAAACAAATGTCCTGAAAATTTTCACTTTCTGCTAATCTACACAGAAACAAATAGAGAAATCACTATATATATACATATATATATACACACACACATATATATACATATATATACATACATGTATGTACATATATATATACACACATATATACATATATACATACATGTATATATACATATACATATATGTGTGTGTATATATATGTATATATATGGTTTTAGACATTGTAGAGGGCATTTAATGATATCTATATTTCCTTTATTACTTTATTACTTTTTTCATTGCATTTCCTTTATTACTAAGGAATTTGAGCATCATTTCATATGTTCACTTACCATTTTAATACTCGCTTTTGTAATAGGTATTCAGGATTCTTTACTGATACACACACACACACACACACACACACGCACGTGGGCTATATACTTTTTTCAGTTTTATGTGCTTCCAATATCTTTTCCCACAGTACAACTTGAATCCCACCCATTTAATGTTTCTGAAGTAGACATTCTTAATGTCACGGTAGGCAAAAAGTGAATCGTTTCATTAATACTTCCTATCTTTGAATCCTTCTACTTCTTTCCCTGCCCCAAGGTTACAAAGATATTTTATATATATATTGTGTTTTTATTCAATACTTAGATATCTTACACCCCTGTCATGTATGGGATGAGACAGCAGTCAAGTTTGCATTTTGTTTCTATATACACATCCAACTGACTCTATAACATTTATTGACATGACATTCCATTCTTCACTACTCAGTAGTGCCACTTCTGTTATTTAATGAACGTATGTATTAAATGAATGTCTGTATTCTATGAATGGTGCACTTTCTACGCTCTCCCTTTTGTTTAATTAGACTATATATTTATACTTGTACCAAATCACACTCTTCTAATTACTTTAGAATATAGTTAGCTGAATTTAAGGCATCCTAAATCATCCTTTACTTTCAGGACTATCCTCATGCTTCTTAGCTGTTTGGATTTCCATATATATTTTAGAACCAAATTCTCAGTTTCTCTTCAAAATATATTAAATTTTTATTGAAATTATCTTGAGTATTAAGACTAATTTGAGGGTAATTTGAAATGTTCAGAATATTTAGAATTTCTGGCACACAAAGAAAGGCATTCTCTACATTAATTTATGGTATCTTTAATTTTTCTCACTAATGTTTTACAGTTTTCTGGTAGAAGCCTTGCATATTTTGTTAGATTTACTTTTAGTGATTACTTCTTAATGTTGTTAAAACTGATATGCTCGTTGTTAATTTGATTATCTGTGTGTTGCTCAGTATATAGAAATACCATTATATTTTGTATAGTAGCCTTGCATCCAGCAACATGGCTAAACTCATTTCTTAATTCCAATAATAAACTATAGAATTTATTTGTTTGTTTGTTTTTTAGCTTACACAATAGTATTGCTAAGCTTCACTAATCAAATGAAATTAGATACCACTTCCAGTATGGACATTCCTTAAGTTAAAAATAGAAATACTGTATGATCCAACAATCCCACTTCTGGACATATATCCAAAAGAAATGAATTAAGGACGTTGAAGAGGTGTCTGCCTTCTTACATTTACTGCAACATTACTCACAATAGTCAACATCTGGAAAAAAGCTAAATGTCTGTCAAGAGATTAATGGGTAAAGAAGATGTAGGAAAAAAAATATACACATACATACGTATATATGCATATACATATGTACACACATATAAAATGTTCATGTTCAGTCATGAGAAAAAGGAAATACTTTCATTTGCAACAACATGGATGAACCTCAAGGACACTGCACTCAGTAAAATAAGTCAGACAGAGAAAGACAAATACTATATGGTATCCCTTATATGTGGAATCTAAAAAGGACAACTCACATAATATAATGGCAGCTACCAGAGGCTGGGAGGTCAGGAAAATGGGGAGATGCTGATCAAAGGGTAAAACTTTCAGTTACAAGACAAATATGTTTTGGGAAGCTAATGCACAACATGATGATTATAGTTAACAATACTTCATAGTTAACAATATTGCATTATATACTTTCAAGTTGCAAAGGAAGTGGATCTTAAATATTTTCACCACAAAAAAAATGGTAATTTATGCTATGTGATGGAGGTGCTAGCTAACTCTATGGTGGTAATCATTTTCCAATATCTTAAGAGTGGAAAATCAACACACTGCACACCCTAAAATTACATAATGTTCTATACCAATTATATCTCAATAAAGCTGGGGGAGATAAAATCTTAAACATATATATGCATTTGACTCTATAAAATTTCCCTTGATCACCGATTTAACTGTATCTTGCAAATTCCAATACATAACATTTTATTATCATTTAGCTCAAAATGTTTTCTGGTATTCATTTTTAGTTACTCATTGATTTTGTGGACATTTCAATATGTATATCTTAATTTCTTTTTTTCCCTTATGTAGATCGATCTTTCTTTTTCTTTCTTATTTCCTCCCTTCGTCCCTCCCTCCCTTCCTTCCTTCCTTCCTTCCTTCCTTCCTTCCTTCCTTCCTTCTTTTTCTCTTCTTTAAATCCATTATTTAGCATATAGTGTAAAAATATTTCTCTTCCTTCTTTCTCTCCTTTAAATCCATTATTTAACATATAGTGTAATAATGGTCTCAGAAACAGAATTTAGTGACTCACCACTTACATATAACACCCAGTGCTCATCCCAACAGGTGCCCTCCTTAATGTCCGTCACCTATTTAGCCCATCCCCCCACCCAACATCCCTCCAGCAACTCTAGGTTTATTCTCTGTATTTATGAGTCTCTTTTGGTTTGCTTGTTTTTATCTTTTATTTTTCCTTCCCTTTCCCTATGTTCATCTGTTTTGTTTATTAAATCCCACATATGAGTGAAGTAATATGATATTTGTCTTTCTCCAACTGACTTCTTTCTTTCAGCATAATACACTCTAGTTTCACCAACGTTATAGCAAATAACAAGATTTCATTATTTTTGATCACTGAGTAATATTCGACTGTATATATAAACCGCAACTTCTTTATCCAATCATCATCAGTCAATGGACCTTTGGGCTCTTTCCATAATTTGGCTGTTGTTGATAGTGCTGCTATAAACATTGGGGTACATGTACCCCTTCAAATCGGCATTTTTGTATCTTTTGGATAAATATCTAGTAGTGCAATTGCTGGGTTGTAGGGTAGTTCTATTTTTAAGTTTTTGAGGAACCTCCATACTGTTTTCCAGAGTGGTTGCACCAGTTTGCATTCCCACCAAGGGTGCAAAAAGTTTCCCCTTTATCCACATCCTCACCAACATCTGTTGTTGCCTGAGTTGTTAATTTTAGCCATTCCCACAGGTGTGAGGTGGTATCTCATTGTGGTTGTAATTTGTATTTCCCTGATGATGAGTGATGTTGAGCATCTTTTCATGTGTCTGTTAGCCATATGGATGTCTTCTTTGGGAAAGTGTCTGTTCATGTCTTCTGCCCATTTCTTCACTCCATTATTTGTTTTTGGGTGTTGAATTTGATAAGTTCTTTATAGATTTTGGAAACTAACCCTTTATCTGATATGCCATTTGCAAATATATCTTAATTTCTAAATATATCTAATTATCTCTTTGATGTTGATTTCCAGCTTAAATTTATTATGACAGAGAACATATTGTGTATGATTTCAGTCCCTCAGATTTTGTTGAGATCTGGTTTATGAATAATTTAATGTATTGGGATTTTACCAGAAATTCTACCCATGATAAGCTTTCCATGCCAACTGTTAATGTTTTGATCGTGTAGCCTCCCATGAATATCAAAAGCACTTCTCAGACTCTCTGCTGCTTCTCCTAAAATTGGCAAGTATTTACTCTAGTGGAAAATAGTGGTCCAAATACCTGCTTAATTTTCTTTTTTGGGTTCTTGTTCTAGTGATATTTTACTACCTTGTTATTTAAGTATATTATAAAATATATAATCTACATAAATATGTATTTAAATAACAATAAAGAATCTACTTCTATATTATTGTATATGATATATAATATGTATTCCTATTTCTAAATTTTTATATTTTTTCAAATGTGAGTAATGGCCCATATTACCCAGCCTAACAATGGTTTCTCTATAGCTCTTGATGTTCTTAATTGTACCCTTTCTATCTCTTTAAGCTTATGTGAAACTTTCTTAAAAAATTACTCAGCAAGACTTTCCACATGACTAATTTTCTTGTGTGCTGTGCTCATTTTTTATGATATGTCATCTACTGACTACTTAATTTTTATTGTTTTGGTTTTTGTCAATTGTATTTTTTTCATACAAGATCTTTAATTAGTTCTATTTTATTAATCTCATTTTTTAGATGAAATATCCCTGAAAATACAAATCAAAACCACATTGAGATACCACCTTACACCTGTCAGAATAGCTAACATTAACAACTCAGTCAACAACAGATGTTGGTGATGATGCGAAGAAAGAGGATCTCTTTTGCACTGCTGGTGGGAATGCAAGCTGGTGCAGCCACTCTGGACAACAGTACGGAGGTTGCTCAAAAACTTAAAAATAGAACTACCCTATGACCCAGCAATTGCAATACTAGGTATCTATCCAAGGGATACAGGTATGCTGTTTCAAAGGGACATATGCACCCCATGTTTATAGCAGCACTATCAACAATAGCCAAAGCATGGAAAGAGTCCTAATGTCCATCAATGGATGAATGGATAAAGAAGATGTGGTGTGTGTGTGTGTATATATATATATATATATATATATATATATATGAAGAAGAAGATAAAGAAGATGTGGTATATATATACATATATACATGTATATACATGTATATATGTATATATACATGTATATATATACACACATATACAACAGAGTATTACTCAGCAATCAAAAAGAATGAAATCTTGCCATTTGCAACTACGTGGATGGAACTAGAAGGTATTATTATGCTAAGAGAAATTAGTCAGAGAAAGACAAATATCATATGACTTCACTCATATGAGGACTTTAAGATACAAAACAGATGAACATAATGGAAGGGAAGCAAAAATAATATAAAAACAGGGAGGGGGACAGAACATAAGAGACTCTTAAATATGGAGAACAAACAGAGGGTTACAGGAAGTGTGTGGGAGGGGGGATGGGTTAAATGGGTGAGGGGCATTAAGGAATCTACTCCTGAAATCATTGTTGCACTATATACTAACTAACTTGGATGCAAATTTTAAAAAAAAGAAGAAGAAAAAGAAGAAATATTATCCCTGAGCCCTACCAGAATATTGTGTGTAGTATTCATTTACTTTTTCCTTGGCTATAACCTATTTCATTTGTGGCAGGTTGTTTGCTTTTTTCTATGAATTATAGTGAGCCTTGATTTTGTCACCACTTCTGTAGTTGAGAAACTTTGTACATCTATTTGCTTACATCTTTGGATCAGGTTGCCTTCTTGGAGGAAATGGTTCAGAGGTCCCCCTTTGCCTTGCATTCTATAATGTATTCAGAGAGAATCAGAAAGGGAAAGAAAAGATTAAACTCAACATTAATGGTTTGGATGTCCTTTAATTTCCCACAAAACATCACCAGCACCTGGAGTGCCATTCTGTCATCAAATCCTGGACTGCATACCGTCTCCAGCAGACAATCAGCCCAGTTACTACTCATAGCACTAGGACAGTATGAGAGTCATCAGTGACCAACGTGTCTGACTACTGTCACTCTGGCACCTACACTCAACACACTGCTTCTTTCTGTGCTGGTCCCTATCTTGCTCCAAGCTCCACCACTCAGGAAATAGCTCACGCCATGTCTCCTATCTAGGTTCTTCCCCTGCTGGCCAAGGGCCGTTTCTCCTTTAGTTTTATCTTCTGTTTTTCTCCTTTTAAAGACCCTACATAGTTTCCACTCCTCTAAAATTATTATACCAGTTTTAGTGTGTTTTAGATTTATTTTTCCTTTTATTAATCTTTTCTACTATTTCTGTAAATGTGGCATGAGAAAAAGATTCTGTAGGATAAACACAGCATGATATATTGAAATGAAAATGTTCTCTAGACAAGAATGATTTAAAGAGCTGAAAACAATAGGATGTTTCAGAGAGGACCAGCATGCCTATGAAGCATAGTCCTAGACAGTCACTACAATGAGAGACACTGAAAAACAAGGGTCAATATATGGAATCAAAGCACCAGGGGAATGGAGAGAAATACTGAGAGGAAGTGGAGAGTAGGGGTGGTAGGAAACTTACACTGGCAGATTTTTTTTTTCTGACGAGAGCAGACCTGACCAGAACTGTTTCATCCCTGAATGTGAGAAACAGGTTAACATGACAACATGGCAAATTCCTTAAGTTGTTTTTTGTTTAACACAGTTTTCATTTCATCTGTAGAGGATATCCCAGTCTGAGGATACTGAGATTGATAAAATTTGGTTATACATTAGCAGAAGGTCTGGTCAGAAAAACTGAGATGGCTCACCAAAACTTAAACTGCTTAGTCTAAAGAAAGGCATCAATTCTCAAAGCATTTACTGACCCACATCTCTGTCTTCCATGACTACAGGCTCCCATGAACTCTCATACATTAAAGTTTCATTGCCCCAGTTAGCAATTAAGTAGTGAGTTGTGAATTTTTACTGCATGGAAGGCAGTAAGTGAGGCATTTTTGAGGATAAAAAGTGTACAAACCGTAGTCTCTATATCAAGAAGCTTGCAACAAACAAACAAGCAAACAAAACCAAAAAGAGAGAGCAATCTTGTGGGAGAGATAAAAATAGCTATTCAATTACAATACAGAATAACAGTGGTAATTCTGATATAAATGAGAGTTTACACTACTGTAGTTTAGAATGCAAGGGGATTGTGTCTAGGAAATCAGTTTTAGCAGTGGAACATTATAAGGACAAACACCTTAAATAAAGGCAAAATACAAGGAAAACATTGGATGTCTTTGGGGCACAATAGTTTGTTTATTCAAACATAAAGTTCTTTAAAGAGCACAGTGTGCTAGATTTTAATGTAGTTCAAGGTCATTTCATGGAGATTCTGAAATATCAGGCTGAATACTCCTAGCCTATTTCTTGCTGTGTTTCTAAAATTTTTTTTAATGTTTATTTATTTTTGAGACAGAGAGAGACAGAGCATGAACGGGGGAGGGGCAGAGAGAGAGGGAGACACAGAATCGGAAACAGGCTCCAGGCTCCGAGCCATCAGCCCAGAGCCTGACGCAGGGCTCGAACTCACGGACCACGAGATCGTGACCTGGCTGAAGTCGGACGCTTAACCGACTGCGCCACCCAGGCGCCCCTCTTGCTGTGTTTCAAGTCTAGATCTTGGGATCCTTTTAGTGAGGACAGTGAATATGTAGAGCAAACATTGACCCTATCCCCACACTTCCACTCTACCCCTGCCCACACAAAGTGAGGGACTAAAATGAGCATCAGCCTATTGATGCATTACTTCTAGTCAACAGATGTCTACGTTTCTTACTTTTACTCTGTTGGATTAAGGTGAGTGAGAGAATGGAGGCAGAAGTTCTCTTCTCAATACTTACAACGGGGAGGAAGTTCTTGTGTGAGGATTGTTCAAACATTGAAATTATGGGAAGAAAATAGTTGGCTCGTCAGCAGTGAATTCCAGTGCTACAGGGCAAGCAAGAACGTTGATGGTAAGAGCAGAAAGAGAGAGTATAATAGGAGACATTATTTTTCTTTATTTTCAGATCTTAGATGAGAATTAAGCAGGTACATAAATGAAGAAAAAAATGACACAGTTGAAGACTTACACATATAGATTCAAAAGAGAGAATTTAATGAGGCAAGACCCCATGCCTGGCCAACAGTGTACAAATCACCATGGACCCAGCAATGGAGCTCTTGTACTCTTCCCCACCAACCCTGGCCCAACAGGCACTTTGCAAACCCTTTAAGTACACCCAGAGATTCATCTCTTCCATGAGGAACATTGCCTAGCAGGAAATTCATTCACTCCCACACATCAGCCTTCTCAGGTGCTTCTGTGAAATGGATCCAAGGACATGGTCTTGGCACAAAAATTTAATTCACCAGAAATCATGATTTATAATGTAAAATAACTCAAATGTGAAGTTAAACACTTCTCAACTTTTATTTGTGTTTGAAAGCACTTTTAACATTTCCTTTGTTATTCTTTCTTTGTTTTTTTTTCAACGTTTATTCATATTTTGAGAGTGAGCAAGAGAGAGTATGCACAGGGGAGAGAAAAAGAGAGAGGGAGAGAGAGAGAATCCCAAGCAGGCTCCATGCTTAGCATGGAGCCTGACCCAAGTCACAATCTTTATGACCTTGAGATCATGACCTGAGCCAATATCAACAGTCAGATGCTTAACCAACTAAGCCACCCAGGCACCCCGTCCTTTATTATTCTCTCTTTTAGTTTACCTATTCTTTCTCTAGTTTTATATATTGCCATTCTTTTATTTTTTATTGATATAGATATTTAGAGCTCTGTATTTCCTCGGATCACTCCTTTAATGCATCCCTACATTCATATGTAGTGTTTTCATAATTGAAAGCATTTTTAAATTAAGCCTAATTAATCATGTAAGCTTTCTAGAATTTTTTTATTTATAACAAAATAACTTTATGATTTTTTAATCTGAATAAGATGAGAAACATAATCATAGTTATAGAGACTTAAATCTAAAGCAGGAAAAACCTTAGGCATATTCTACTAAGGTTCTAACTCAGCTCCCTCAAAAAACGATGAGGAAATTGAGGTTTGGAAAATATCAGGATATTTTTCAGTTTGTTTATTTGCTCACTCCCAAGTTCTGTAAAATAAATTTTCCCTTGGCACACAGGAGGAAGTAAGAAGGCAAAAATATTGGACCAGGTGAGTATTTTGGTATTTCTGATTGTTATTTCCAAGTAGTCTATAAATGTACCATAATTATTAGCATCGCCTTCTAGAGATGAAAGATCCATTTCCATAGTACACAACTGTATGGAAAACTTGATTACTGCTTAACATGCAAATAAAATGAGATGTTATCAAATGTTAAACATTTATAGCTTTGTAAGAACCATGAGAAACTGCAGTAGAAAGAATCTTATGGTGAACAGTCAACCTCAAAGTATAGCCTCTATTCAGAATAAATTCTTATTTCAAACTAAATTAAGAGCTTTATACGTCTTATTTTCCCTGCAACTATGTAAACTAGATGTTATTAGTATCTCCAGTTAACAGATGAGGAAACTAAGCCCCTAGATGAGGCAATGTGCAAAGTCATGGATCTAGTATGTGGTACAACTGGAATTTGAAAGCAGACTCATAGATCCCAGAGCCCATATTTTGAACTCAGTACCACATAGCCTCCAAACGCTGATTAAACACTTGGAAGGAAATGTTGGCCAAGGGCCATTTGATGCTGAGAACACAGGAGTTCTGGAGCTGGATAATAAAATAGAGGAGGGAGTACTAGAGAGTCTGAAAGAAAAGTTTCCTTAATAAAATCCCCAACACGTCTCCATCACCCAGCAACTATAGTCATGGAAAGGTTAGAGCAGGATGCTATCCGTTCAATTAGCCCAGTGCTTACTGTTTGTGTTTTCAGTCTTTTAACAGGTGATTCACTCAAACTAGGGAAGTTCCTATTAAAAATGTTTTTTAATGTTTATTTATTTTTGAGACAAAGAGAGACAGAGCATGAGTGGAGGAGGGGCAGAGAGAGAGAGAGAGAGAGAGAGAGAGAGAGAGAGAGAGAGAGAAGCAGACACAATCCTTAAGAGGGTTCAGGCTCTGAGCTGTCAGCGCAGAGCCTGATGTGGGGCTCAAACCTACAAACCGTGAAATTATGACCTGAGCGAAATTATGCTTAACCGACTGAGCCACCCAGGCACCCCTGGGGCAGTTTCTATTAAGGGTTAGAGTGCTGAACACTGAGTATGCTGTGCCCTCTCCAAATGCATATGCTGAAGCCTTAACTCCACTCTAATGTGATAGTACTGGAAGGGTCCTTTGGGAAGTAGTTAGGTTTTGATGACATTGTGAGGGTGGAGTTCCCATAATAAGGTTAGTAACCTTATCAGAAGAGATACCACAGCTTCTTCTCTTCACTATGTGAGGACACACTAGAAGGTGGCCATCTGCAAGTCAGAAAGAAGGCTCTCATAAAGGACCAAATCTGCTGTCACCTTAATTTTGGACTTCCCAGCCTTCAGAACTATGAGAATGAAATGTATACTGCTTAAGCCATTCAGTTTATGATATTTCATTATAGTTGCCCAGCTTACTAAGACAGTGGTCTAATTTCCAAAGAGTCAACTGAAATAATTGTATTTAAGGGTTTATATTGGTAAACAATGAACAAGTTGCTTAAGCTCTTTATCTGTAAAATATGAATAGTTATATCTACCACAAAAGATTTTATAAAGATTAAATGAGATAAAACTTTTGAAAACACATATTATCTTCCTGAGGCTGTACCCAGAGATCTTGTATATTTTTTTTTCTTTTGACAGTGTTTTTATTTGTTTGTTTGTTTTTGTGGGAAGCTCACATTCTACTTCTTGGATACATGGAAAGGGCAAAGGGACTTACAATCATTGAAATCTGAACAGAATATGGGAAAGAGTGTGAGCATGAGTTGGGTTGGCATCTTCTAGGCACAGCCTTGCAAAGTCATTTGGCAGGAGAAACAGCAAGTTTTATACTTAGAGAAGCCAAGAAGAAAATAGACATGGAAGTGAAGGAGTCATTGTTACATGTGACCATATGAGAGGAAGATGAAAGCGAGATCACAGGAAATGTAGCAGGCAGTAGTTTGTTAAATATGAAAAGTAACTAATTTTAGTTAGAAACTTTCTTTGGCTGCAATTACATTCATCTGAAACTGGTTGTTGATTCAAAGTCAAACGTCTGTAGTGTTAAAATTATTCATGATATGAAAAAAAAAATCACCCAAATCTCCTGCCTATATAAATATGTATGGAGGGATGTAGGCTGTTTGTATGCACAATAGGATGGCAATGGCTAAAGCTTTTCTCCTAGAGATCTCCCATAACCACCCACTGCTAAGTCATTTTATAATAACATGATAGATGAAAAAGTATCAGAGTGAAAATATCAACTTGCTCTGCCAGAGATGTTGTTTTAGATAGTCAAGTGGGGGAGGGTCTGAATTATAGAGGTTAGTGTCATACATCCCTCTGCATAGGATTTCTCCCCCTCTTCTAGAAAGTGCTCATAACAAAAGGAGGTAGGTAATCAGGGATCTGAAAGTAGGGTATGAGTCTATTGAAAAGTAGATTGGAAAAAAACCCTAAAGGACATTGGAAGAAATATCATATGTAATATTTAATCCTGTTTTTGTCCAGAAAGTATAATGAGAACCCCAAAACAAAGAACACAAGACATGTTTTGTCAAAAAAAACCACATTTCTAACAACCTATTCAACACTGAGTGGATGTGATGTGAAGGGTGAATCTGCTGTTGAGGTATTCAAATGGCTCCTGGATATGATCTCTTGATACAGAAGCTTTGGAATGATCCTTGCTTCAGGTGAAGAAGACAATGGTTCATCACTTTGCAATGTAACTCTCTCAAGAACACCAGTGGTGTCCATGCTTACTGGTCTTTCTGAGGACCATTCTTAAGGGTAAGGGAAGCAAAACCAAACTCTGTTACTGTTGAACCACTCATGGTAGAACACATAAAAAAATGAATTTTAAGGTCCAAACTAAAAGTTCCCTTCTTAATTTTAGTGGGAAAAAAAAATTCAATCCCAGCTACCCATACTTTTCATTTGTTTCTCCATTCTCTGAAGGTAATCACTTTTCTGAAGTTGATTATGTCTCTCTATATATTTCATCATGCATATGTTTATAGTTTTCCTTCATATATATATTTCCATAAACAATACATAGTATTATTGCATTTGGTTTGAAATTTATGTTAATTTTTAACTTATTTGACTAAATATGTTTTTCAGGTTTATTCACATTGGTACAAGTTGATCTAGATCACTCACATAGCACTTCATTATAAGAATAATGCTAGACGAAAACAACCAAAAAGAATGCTAGATATTTTTCCCTTACCAGATTGATAAACAAAGCACTCTCATATTTTTTTCATTATTACATACTATTACAATAAACCTATTTGTATGAATCTCCTTGAGTACCATCTCAAATAAATATTTTCTGAGGTAAGATACCAGGGAGTAGAATGTATACACATACGTATACATCATAAAGTATAGGCAGTTTTGACTTTTCTGTATTTTATCCAATTACTCCCCAAAATGGTGGTACCAAACTATAATTCAATTTGCAATTTATAATAATCTATATTCCTAATATTTCCCACAAACATGTTTATCATATTTATCTAATTTTGTTCATCTGGTAGGTAAGAAATTTTAAATTTCATTTCATTTGAGTCTCCGTTATTACTAGTAAAGCTGAGTGGGTTTTTTGTTGTTGTTGTTTTTAGTTCTATTCTTTGCAGGTAGTTGCCTTCTCTGAATTGCCAATTTAAGTCCTTTACTCACTTATAAAACATCTTTCTTAAGGCTTTGTGAATACTTTTATGTATTCTGAGTATTAATATCACATCAAGACACTGGACAGTCATGTGGGAATATTTTGTCACTGCAATGCAGACAAAATATTAATCTGTTCTTTTGCAATGTAAGATTTTTAAGTTTTTCATTTAAAATATTACCAAGCATGGATATCATTAAAAAATAAAACAAAAAAGATGTTCTCCTAGGTTTTCTCTTTAAAAAGTTTTTTTCCCTTTCTTCTTTCTTTCTTTCTTTCTTTCTTTCTTTCTTTCTTTCTTTCTTTCTTTCTTTGTATTTTAATCCATCAGGATGGGATTAATTTTTTCAATTAGGAAAGTCAATTTTTACAACTCAGTTATTGAATTAATCTATCATTTCCCTACTGATTGACATTTCCCTGCTGACTTGTAATGCCTCCTTTGTCACATAGCAAGTTCCCATTCTATCTGTGGTTATGCTTTGGTACTCTTAATTCTGTTCTATTATCTAATTGTCTACCAAATTATTTTAATAGCTATTGCTTTGGAATAAGTTTTTGTGGATTAAGCCCCAACATTATTTTTATTATTTTTTTCAAAATAATCTTGGCTGTACTTTGTCCTTTCCTTTTCCAAGTAAATTCTATGAGGAGCTTGTTAGATTCCATTGAAAGAATGTTTTGGACTTTTGATGGAAATTGTGTTGCTACTAACATTAATTTATGGAAGAATCTCCATCTTTATAATATTAAAAATTTCCATTAGAGCCTTGTCTATCTCTCTGCTGATCTTAGTACTATTTTATTTTCTTCAATGACTTTTCAAAATTGATTTTTATAAATTTCTTAAATATATGTCTTATTAGATTTACTTCTAGGTACTTTATAGAACCAATTACAGATTGTTACCTTTTTAGAAATTAAAGCACTAATCATCACTGGTACATAGAAACTATCAATTTTTCTTATACTAATGTTTTTAGTTTTATTATGCTAAAATCTCCTATTAGTTATTATAGAATTCTTATATTTTCTTATCTGTTGAATATTCTATGCTAATAAGTATAATATCTGTGAATAATAAATATGTTGGTTCATGTTCAAACTACTTACATAACTTTTATTTACAAATAACTCTCTTTTTGTACTAGACAGGTCTTCCAATTAAAGTTAATAGAAGCATTATACACTTCAGTTATTTACATCAATTCATATACTACTCAATATAAACCAGCTATATATTTACCATTTATTTTCAGTCTGGTGACTTATAAATTTGTCAGAGAATTAAGTTTAAAATCTCCAACTTCAATTTTAGATTTGTCTGTTTTTCCTTTTATTTCTGTCAATTTTTGAATAATATATTTTGAGGTTATGTTGTTCAGGATTATATTCCTTATGACTTGAATGTTTTAGAAATATATATATATATATATATATATATATATATATATATATATATGTAAATATATGTAAAGACCTTCCTTAACCTAATAATGTTTTTTTTTTCTTACAAAGTGTTCTGGTGATATTAAGAAAGTTACACCAGATTAGTTTTGGCTAGTATTTACCAATACATATCTTTTAGATTACTTT
This sequence comes from Felis catus, assembly GCF_018350175.1. Taxonomy (NCBI): domain Eukaryota; kingdom Metazoa; phylum Chordata; class Mammalia; order Carnivora; family Felidae; genus Felis; species Felis catus. Next base: position 59,871,290 of record NC_058379.1, on the reverse strand, counting down.
CCTTGAAATTGCGTCTTTCTTAATTATGTTTTACATTTCATTCATATAAATAATGTGCAAAAATTATTCCTTGGGTTGTAGCAGGTAGGTCCTTGTTTTATATTAGTACATTTCAATTCTTATTCCCCAAAGCCCATGGCATTGTCTCCTCTTTCTGTAAGTAGATTAAAATCCAAGACTTGAGCTGGTATTGGCCCTCACTGCCTTTTCTTTTCTTTGCTTAAAGAAAGCACTTCTTTCTTTTTCACAAACTCTGCCATGTATTGAGTATCTGTTGGTCATGTTTCACTTTATTTCATTTGACATTCTTGTAGTAGAAGATATCAACACTATTTTAGTCTACCATTTTTCTAGAAACTGACCACTCCAGACCCAGTTCCATTTTGAAATCACCTACAGCCTCCTAAATTACACTGACTATTCATAGTCATATGCAATGCCTGAAAATCAGACATTGGGTTAATAATGAACAATTAAAAGCCTGGGGTTATTCTATCTTATGGAACTTTTATATTTTAAGACTCTTTTTTTGAACATACTCTACTTGATGCAGGGAGGCAAAGTAGCTATTATCTGTCTTATTTTATAAAAAAAAATATGGAAACTTACAGAGTTAGAGTGATAAGATTCAGAAAAGAAGCCCCTTTTTCCTCATTTCTTAGTCATAGACCTCATCACTAAACAGCACTGCTAGCATACTACACTTCATTGCACATAAGAGTGAGCCAAGAGTCTATTTATACTGTATATACCAACTCTGGAGGCCATGATGCAATGGTGGGTTGGCCTGGAGGCTGAAAGCAACATCTCAATCCAGTGAAATATCTCTCCAACTTAGAAGAAATGCCTTTTGAACTTATGCATTTATAATGCACATAGTTAAGCCTGAATATTTATTGAACTCAACTGATTTTATTTTATGTCAGCTATTTGTTTAGTTTCTCAATAAAAATGTAGTTGTAGAGAGTATACAAATAAAATAAAATTTATTTGTATAAATTCTCAATAAAAATGTAGTTGTAGAGAGTATACAAATAAAATAAAATTTAACCCTTTTTTAGCCTATGAAATCCCAATAGTGTACCTCATTCTAGTCATTAACAAGTCTTAGAAATTTATAGCACGAAAAATAAAATTAATATTTACCATTGGTAACATGCTTTTAATTTATTTTAAGATTTTAGTTTGAATTCTTTCATGTTATCATACTAATATCTTTGTCTAACAGGGAAGGCAGTCTGTCACTAAAGTCATTCCACCATAATCTGTTCAGGTTCCTGGGTTAAATATCAAGAAATATATAAAGATGAATAAAGCATGATTTCTGCCTTCCAGACTCTTAAGATCCATCAGCATAAGTTATATTATAGATACAATATATGTAAACATATTATCACTCAAGTTTCTAGTTAAAAATCTGTTTTAGGACATAGATAACATATCATAAATGTCCAAGGAAAAGAAAAAGTAATGCTATCCAGATGGATATTAGAAGGTTTATATGGGAGGCTATAACTGAACCATTGTTCCCTTTCCTTAAATGATGAGTAAGCTGGTGATGCCCTGATATTAAATGGGTTACTTAAGAATAAAGAATACATTAGAGATGGCTGGGACAAAATCTAAGGTCTTCTGACTCCTAGTATAATACATCTATGGAGATTCTTGTTAATATACTAGAAAAGAATATATAAACATTTAAAGAATTTCTTGGTAAACATGTATGTTTCAGTTAAGATAATATGGCTAGCCATATATTTCCAAGTTCTCCACACAGGCAGGAGAATCACCTCAAAATGCCTTTGGCTACAAAACATGAATATAGTCCCCATATATAAATCATTGAAATCACACTCTAATTAAATGAGCTTAACAACCAGTATCCATCTTAATTGTAATGTGAAGAGGATGAGGTACATGGCCTCCATGGCAGAAATGTGACAGACATTTCATTGTGTGCAGGAGCCACATGCACCAGCTCTGGAGACTGAATTGCATATATCTCTTCCCAACTCCATATTCAATTATGCCATATTGAAATTAGCCAAGGTTGGAGTATTTACACCATGGAAATCAGTGAAAGCTACAAATCCAAGACGTTTTTTGTTTTCCATTTTGTATAGAACTGCTTGCTAAGCATTTATCAGCATACACCTTGGCTTTCCATCCCTTCTAAGAGCAGTAAGATTATAGTCTGAAGGTCTGTTTTCTCTGCCTTGTGCTACCATAGATAGACCAAATCACCGGCATAATCAAAAGCAGCAAACAAACACCATCAGAGGTTCTCCCATACCCAGCCAGGGCGAAAATGTAATTAGTAAAAAATGCTAGGCGAGAGCATTGTGTGACCAGAACTATTCAATCAGAAAGTGCTGATTGAACATATATAAGCACAATCAAAGCCTTTATTTAAATAGGGGTTACAGTCCTAATAAAACACAAAGGGAAGTAGGGGCATAGGCCTCCTCGACAGGTAATGAAAGAAAAAATTAAACTCATCCAATTACATCTGGGGAAAAATCCATTACCTATAACAGAGAGAGGACTGCCCCAGGAAAATTCAGATGCAAAACTAATAATGAAGGCACACTGTCCTTTCAACAGATTCTAAATGAGCTCTAATTTTCTTATATCCACCATTCCCAAACTATATAAATTTCAACTAAGCAGAAAAAAGTGACATGCTAGCACAATTGTTATTCCAAACAGGCCCAGCTGCTTGCTCACCTTAATTAGACCTAATCCCAAAAGGGAGCCAATCTTTCCTTATTTTCTTCTATGAGCTCACCTGATTTCCCTCAACTTTTCTTTTCTAATAGATTTTGCTGTAACCTTTCAGCAACTGTCATTTTAGATACTCTCCCAGGGATCACAACGGCGCTGGTTCCTTTGCCAAACAGGACTTGAGCCCAGGAGACATGGAGAAGAAGAAAATTGGGGTGCTGATTTGAAAGACAGGGTGTCAGTAAGGAAAAGCTGAACTTAGTCACCTTTTATTGAATCCAATGTGTCTGTGTATATGAATGTGTATGTGTGTTGGTATTTGGAATTCTAAAACGAGAGAGCCTAGAGGAGCACTGAGATCATCTTGCCATGCCCTCTACTGAATGGCTTTTGAAATGGCTTTAAAATAAAATAATAAAAAATAAATCTTAAAGGCTCAATCTTCTCAGAGAGCTGAGGCGGTCTTACATGTTCCAAAAGCAGTTAACCCTTCTAAAAGTATATACTGTGGAGCAATTCTGCTGCTGTCAGCAGCGTCCAGTTTTGTCGGGCATTAAACTCCATGAGAACTTAACTTGTCTCCCAAAACTGCTTTCATTTCCTAATGTGATCACTCCAAACGAGGAAATGCGCCTCAAATATTTGTAAGAACGATTTGGCTTCCGGTCACAGAAACGAAGCCACACAGGGTATTAGATCTGGAAGAGATGTGAGATACAGCAAAGAGGAATTTGTTCAAGGGGTCTAGGCTATAAATCAACTCAGTTAATACTTACTGAACAACAGGGTACGTCAGATGATGTGTTTGGTGCTATGAGCTCTATGTGAAGCGCAAAATGAAGCCCTTTTCTAGAACAACAGAAATTTTGAGAGACCAGGTGACACTAAATTTATACACACAAAACAAAGTATGAATTAGATGGTGTGCTGTCCATCGGTTAGTATGCGGTAGATAAGTGCCGATGTAGAGGAATTCAGAAAAAAAAGGAGATGCTGGTGAGCTGCAAAGACTACAGGTTTGCTCATAGAGAAGATAAAGTTTAATCAAAACTTTGAGGTCTGAGAAATATTTGAGAAACATTTGGGAAGAAAAACAGGCAAGGAATCATAATGTAACTAACTTGATAAAACCTGAAAGTGTATGTCAGCACTGCGTGCTCCTGAAGGGTGAGAGAACGTAACAAAGCTCTCTAGGACCATCCAGCCTGCACTGATCTCTCAACTAAGAGCTGATAGCACTTAGTGCTCATCTGATTTATATTCTTATATTGCCATTCAAATCCTGAATCTATATTCAACATTTCATGCATATATATCATGTCTTCCCAAATAGCAGCAAACTCCTGAGGGTAAGAGTGGCATATAATATTCTTTACGTTCCCCACAAATGCATTATGCATTCCCCATATCCCCCAATGCCTTAAATAAGTAGAAATATAAATATAAGCTGCATTTATTAAAGGATAAACACAAGAAGATAAAGGAAAGAAAGGAAGAAAAACAAAGAGAGGGGATGAGAAGGAAGAAAGGAATGCAGTTGTCCAGTGAATGACATGGAATTGGGATGCACAGCCCAGAAAGAGGAGAGGTTGCTTTCTTCTCCCCCCACAAAGGTTTTCACTGCCCTCCTCAGACACTTTGGCAATCATTTTATCTATCACACAATAAACCATGAATTCAGTCACACAATATCTATGTTGAAAAAAAAATGTGACAAATTAGATACAGATAATAATACATTAAATGAAAAAGATAAAATTTAAGAATAAATTTGGCAGTAGGAACTGCTTCCTTCTCCTTGGTCCCATACCAAAATCTTTAGCAAAGACCCTTATATTTGCTTCCTTTTTTTTTTTTTTTGCTATATTTGAAAAAAGTCTTTATCAAGGATAACAAGGAAGCTCAGTCAATGCCAGATGCCTCCCAGATACCTTTTTTTTTTTTCCAAAAGCAAAGTCACATTTGGGTAAACACCTCTATTCTAGTTCCATTAACAAAGATCCTCAAAAACACAAGCACACGTATTTCATTTTCATGCCTTTTATTTTTCTTTTTCCTTCTCCTAGTGTATCTTTTCCAAGCGTGCAGTAATAACATGCCGTCAGTGTCACCTCTACAAAGGCAGAACTTCAGTTTGGGCAAGTGTAACTATTCCAAGAGTAAGTTGCCAGACAGGCATTCGCTCAAATTAGCTTTAAAAAAAAAGTTGTCACATCTGTGTATGTGGGATGTCTTTGGAGTATAGAAAGAAAGAAAGCAGAGACATGTATTCTTTCAAAAATCTGCCACTGCAAATTCTTGCCTCCCGTTCTCATATTTTTTTTTTGCTTTTTTAAAAAAGAGATGAGAGGCATTGTGTGCTTATATAAGGCTGAGGAGATCAGTCGAGAGAGAGAGAGAGAGAGAGAGAGAGAAGAGGCAGACCTAAAGAAAGATAAAGACTGCTATTTTCCTAAGATTCATTAGAAAAAAATATCCTGCTACCTGACAATGCGAAATAACAGAGCACTCCTTCCTTCTCCCTATCTACTTCACAAAAGGTGTTGGAAGGCAGATGTAGTATTCTCAGAAGGAGTCACCCACCAGGAAGGAAGGGAGGAAGGAGCAACAGTTGGACCACTCATACATATTCATGACATCTTCAGCTGAGAGCTTCCTGATTTTAAACTAGCAAATGAACATCCAGGACGCACACAGCTCCATCATTTTCAGGACTGTTACAAACACATAGCTACCTACTGATAATGCATATCTTATCTCACATGATCAAGAAAAAGAAAGTAGTGCAAAAACTGAGAAGCAAGAAGACTCAACTGTCAGACTCAGGTCGCCTCCGCCATTGCCCCATACGTACATATCAAGAGATGTGTAAACGGTTGGTCCTGTGTCAAATGCAATGATGGTAGATGTGGTCCCTGAACTTGAAGGACGGGCAGTGTAGTTAGTGAGACCAAATACACATATGTGCAGACTGATACAATCAACAGCACATAATAAATTATCAGACCTAGATGAATGAGATAATGTTCATCTTCCAAAGAAGATTTAACACATTCCCAATTCTCCACTACCAATGTTTAAACAACACCAGCAACATAAACCTCCTATTCTCACATTTCTTGGGACTCTGATATTCCTGTCTTGTATGATTTACAAGACAGGCTTAGTCAAAATACAGAGAAAGATGGATTCACAGTCATTAAATGAGCACCTTTCATGTGCCAGGCTCTGAAAACAAACATTTTTGGGGGCATAATGTGCAGAATACAGTTCTATCATCAAGGGGCTGAAAGCCTGATGAATTGTGAAATAGAGCAATCTCTTCTCTTTCTGGGCTGGAATACAAACAACTGGGAGAACATCTGAGAAAGTAAATTGCAAATGACTCTTGCCCCACTGCAAACAACCCCCAACTACAACGAAGTATCACAAAACCTCTTGCAATGCTAGCAGAGAATAACACAACTGCTCTTGAAGGGACCTCCCTTGAGGAGCTGAATTCTACTTCTCTGCTTTAATATCACTTCCTCAGGAAGCTATCTCTAACCCCTATATTTTATCATACTCCTCTGTTATTCATTTTCATAACATTCTGCATTTTCTCTTTAGTACCCCAACTATAATTAAATAATTACTAGAGTAATCATTTGTTAACAGACCATGTGTCCTACTATTATGCAAACTCACTGAGGGTACCAAATGTCTTCTGTCACTACCACTAAGCAGAGTGCTTTGAGCAGTCTACTTCCTCAACAAGTACTTACTACTTGAATAGAAAAGCTGAAAAGGATATGTGCATACCAATTTTTAATAAAGCAGCCATTCTAAAATGCCCCCCAACATATTTACCATTCAATTCGTTTGGATTCTTGATTACACTAAACATTAGGAAACAATAAACTCAAACTCTCCTTGAAGTGTTCTTAAATACCACAACTTCCAAAAGAGGAGTTCCCAACTTCTGGAATACAGATTTGTCCAAACAGGCTATGATCACATGCACTGGTGACTGTACTCCTACATCTGCATTTATTCTATTGAATGACTTGGATATTATTCTTGGAAGGACATTTAGCTTCTTCTCTAAATCCTACATTTACAGATATGGACATGAAGATCCCAAGGTTATGAGAATATTTCCCAAAGAGACAGAAAAGCAGTTATTACCTACATGTGTCAGGCTGGTTAATGAATAAGCTGAAACCAAAACATAGGCTTAGGAGAACTTATCAGTCTCTGAGTTCTCAGATGCATGGTACTGCTCCAGCCACTTATTTTTTTCAGAGCAAAAGAAATCAGAAAATGAAGAAAACCTTTGAAATGTCTTCCCTGAGACCTGACTTTTTCATCCTCAAGTTCTTTTTTTTTTCCTTTCACTTCAAAGTTAATCTGAAAGTTTATACATCACACCCCCTCCCAAATTATAATGCTCTGAGAAAGAAAGGCTGTTATAATACACCATCAGAAAAATGGGTGATCACCTTCAAGTAAGCTGTGCCTAACCACAGAAAAATATTATATGTTTGAAATCTCCTGATAGGTCAATTCAATCAAAATATTCAATTAATTTGAGAATTAAGACATAGTCGGCAAAAGAAAATCTACTTGCAATTTGCATTGGTTATGTTCCTTTTTTTAAAGATTTATTTATTTTTGAAGAAAGAGCACACAAGTGGGGAAGGGGCAGACAGAGAGGGACAGGGGTGCCTGGGTGGCTCAGTTGGTTAAGATCTGACTTCAGCTCAGGTCATGATCTCATGGTTGGTGGGTTTGAACCCTGCGTTGGGCTCTGTGCTAACAATTCAGAGCCTGGAGCCTGCTTCAGATTCTGTGTCTCTCTCTATCTCTGCACACCCCCCTCAACCCAGCACGCTCTCTGTGTCTCTCAAAAATAATAAATGTTAAAAAATGTTTAAAAATTCCTTAAATAAATTTAAAAAGGGGGGGGATACAAAAGATCTGAATAGGGCTCTGCACTGACAGCAGTGAGCCTGATGTGGGCTCAAACCATGAGATTGTGACCTGAGCCGAAGTTGGACACTCAACTGACTGAGCAATCCAGTTATTTTTAAACTGTTTATTTTTACTTCCTAAAAACATTTTTTTAAATTAAGAAGATACTTGGATTTCTGAGAAATCTTAGCTACTTGTCTCATCTTTTAATGCAACAAATGGCCTTTGTAGATACTGGTCTCCTAGATTCAGTATTGCATTCAGAACTGACCATCTTCTCTGCACACATTAGGTCATTGTGTATATTTCACTTTCTTTTTACTCTAACTCCCTTATTTATTTTTACTAACTTATACTTCTTAGTGTTTGTTAGCTGGTGGAACCAGGTAAATATCCACGTCTAGATACACAAAGTTAGTGACTATACAATTCATATTTTCCTTAGCCAATCTCAGTTTAAAATATCTTACCCATCTTTTCCTACAAGGTATCTGAATATTGATGGAAGGCCACTATTTTCAAAATAATTATATGAATCATGACAATAAACATTGTAACTAAAATTTACACCAGTTGCTAAATATTAAAAGTCACAAAAAGATGACAGAGAATTATAGGCCAAAGATGTATTAGGTTTTCAATAAAAATGAGACCTTGCCAGAAAGTAATGTGTACATCCTTTGCAAGCAGAAGAATGTTTACCTAATGCTGGATGCGGGATCCCTTTATGTGTATTTTGGGATGTCCCTGCCTTGGAGGGCCTAAAAATGGTTGCTCCATCCACACAAGCGATGAAATACTTAGCTATACAGAAGAGCATTTTTAGTTCTTCTGATATACACAAGTCATTAAAAGTCTGTCAATGCCTAAGAGCCTGAGGGGATTTTAATGTCAATAGATTCACAGATTATGAAAAATAAAACCAAAGTTAGACCACATGTTCTGGTTTGTGGTCCCTAAAACATGGTTATTTTCTTTGTTCATAAAATTCCAAAGATAGACACACTTTTGTATAGCATGTTCTAAGGGAATATGTAATGTTTTCTAGAAGACAGAAACTATAACAGCAAAAGAGAAATACAGAGATGGGGACAAAAATGGAGAGATACACATACATTTACCTCCTTCTCTACACCAACCTGCCAAGGGGAAAATAGGGTCATTTTCCTGTTTCCTACTTAAAAGAAAATATATGACAGCAATATCCAGTGGGCAAGATACCCAAGTGATGCAAGGAAACTTGCATAAAACTTTACATTGCTCCTCTATTTCATTTATGTTGTACTTGAGGAGTTTTCATTCTTTTTGCCTTTGTTTTCGTGGCTATGGGTTTTGTTTTGTGGTTGTTTGCTTTGTTTTTTGTGTTTTTGTTTTCTAGATATGACATTCCACAGAACTTAGATGTTAATTTCCACAACAAGACAGGCCAAATTTTATAAAGTTTGCAAATACAGAGAGAACAATTTAATCAAAATGTCAAAAAAAAGAAAAAGAAAAAATAAATGAATCACTTGATAAACTATAAAGACTGAGGATATTAAATCAATTTTTTAACCAAATGTCGTTCTTTTCCTCCTGAAATGTTAAGTTTTTAATAAGCAACCAAGCTAAATATGGAAGGAAAAAAAACCAAAACAAAACAGTATTTGTGCCTGCCTGCCTGCCTGCCTTTTGAAAAAGGAAGCCTGCAGTTTTTGATTTGTATAAATTTCCAAACCTCAGTGTTAGACGCAACAGAAGCCAAGGCAGCAATATGTCCAATGTACCCAAGACGAAACACATTAGAAATCCATAAAACCAGCACAGTGTCAATTTTGTTTAAATTATTGCCCTTCAGCATCCAAAGTATCAGCTGTACTTAGTAGCACAAAATAGGGTAAGATTTTTATTTCCCTGTGACTCAATGCAACTTTTATTTTGTGCTATGTTCTCACATATCAAGTAAATTGTGTTAGCCATAGGGGGAAATTCTGAGAATCAAAGAGAAATGTATGTTTCATAATCATTACTGGAGAATGGAAGGAAGCATTATGAAGTTGAAGAGCTCGGCCTTGTCTGACACTTCATAAAATCAAGGTTCTAATTCTAGTTATCTAATAAACTAGGTGCTAGGCTGGCCTTGAGCAAATCTCTTCACTCCTTGGAGGCATCAGGATCCTTATTAAAAAAAAAGTGGGGGTATATTAGTTACTGCATGGGAACTTTTAGTTCTAATCAGCTATGATGTAAATGCCTGTTAACTGGGGAGAAGGGGGAAACTCTTCTGGGAAAGCTATTTTTTTTTCTTTTTTCCACTCTCCTAAAAAATGATATCTAAAATGATATCTAAAAAACCTAACAGTTTAGATGATCTTTTACATTATTTATGATATTTTGCTGTGATTTTTCCCCCACAGTGTAAAATATACATGTTTTGAGAACTCTCATTTAACCTTATTTCATCATTTATAGTTTGATGTATTAACAATTACAGCACATACTGATGAAACTAATTAAATGAAAGTAAACTTACGTAAAGTTTCACTATTAGTATAATTGATTTGTAACAGAGTAATACAGTCATATCTATTATTTTGTTGACAAATTAAGTTCAAGTATTTCTAATTTTTATTGCATTCTTTACAGATAATTTCTCACTTCTGGGAAAAATAATCCCGCATTTCTTTTGGTTTTATACATGGAGGAAGATTTTAAATTAATGCATTTAGGATCTTCTTTGTTTCTGTTGTGGTTAAATATTTAATTGAAAAAGAATAATTTATAGTTTCTAATTGCCTTTTCCAAGATCAATTGTATCAAATTAATACTGGAAACAGACTACAGAGTCCTCCCAGAGTAGGTCACTGGATTCAAAGAGTGCCTAGAAGAACATTTGAGTATGAGGAAGGCTATGTTAATAGGCAGGTCAGGGGAGTTAGGACAAAAATGACAGCCTTTCTGTTAGTCGCTGGGATTAAGCACTGCCTGAAGCATGTTAGCTAATGAAATCAGGTAAGCATCTCCATTCAATGAGCATACATAGTGGGGAAGAAAAGCAGATGGGGCAACTTCTCTTGCCTTCATGGCCACAGGCTCAACCCATTTCTCACAAACCATAGTGAATATTCAACTCCCAAGTCATCAGGAAATCTGGGAAATTTGTGAGGACTCAAGAGAGGGAGGTCCTTAGAGGCAGTGTGCATAAAAATCTTAATTATAAAATCTGCAATTCAAGTTCTGTTCTTGATATTGTTTCCTTATATGATCTTGGGAAACAGCATGATTTAGAGCTAAACAGAAACTTACATTTAGAATGAAGCTTGCTTATTTTTCGAATTAGAAAATGAAAATCAGATGCTCAATACATATTTGATGAACGAGTTAATGAAGTCCAAGTTGTTGATTTTTGCTTCGTGTATTATATATTTTTAAAAAATCTTTTTTTATTTGTTTTCATTAACTGTACTATTGCAGGCATCTCTAGGAATCAGTTGTGTCCATGGGAACAGGGCCAGGGGACAAAGCTCAATAAGGGAGATCCTGATATTCTTCAAAATCAGTCCCGAAACCCTGGTCTATTTTACCTGATTCAAACTAAACCTGCATTGTAGAAATTACTAAACCTGACTAAATCTTAAGATGAATCCTTTTGCACAAGGAGAAGGCCTTCTTAAAATGGACATTGCTGGCTCAAATCATCCTAGGGGATGAAGGATAATCATTCTCACCTTCCAATTCTGTTTCTCCAGGCTGGTATTAAAAAAAAAAAAAAAAGTTTGCTTATATATAGGTGAAGAAAATTTGCACTTACATAGGTTCTAGTGTTAATATAATTTTGAAAGCAAAATTGCCACCCCTCAAAAAATGTTAATAGTTCTATCATTCAATATTTAATTGAAAAATAAATTATATATAAGTTAACTATGCAACCAATCTGTATCAGTGGAGGATTATTAAAAAACTATGTGAAATGAAAAACACACGGCCTCTTCCTTTAGAAGTCAAATCCTATAGTGAAATTCAAGACTTAGAACACACAAAAAGATTAACAAAATGGTGAGCAACAATCTCAGGTATTGATTATGTCATAAGATAGTATATAACTAATTAATAAATTAGTAGTTTTGACAACAAGTACTATACGGGTCATAGGAAGATGAGATCACTGTGGTCTGAATTGATCAGGACATATTCAAGGAGAAGATAATTAAACCAGGTGTTAAAGGATATGTAGAACTTCAATAAGTAGATGTGTTACAGAAAGTCATTTCTGGCAGAGGCAATGATATAAATATGAAGGTATGAAAATGCACTATAAAGAGATGAATAGAGTGTTGATTTATGAATGCGTAATTCCGATGGCAAATACAAGAACTTTGGAAGAAGAAAGTAAAAATTATTACCACATTCATTTGATTTTCCACACCCCAGCATTTACTTTATACTGGTAGAGTGGACCCGTGGACTCAGCATCCATGACTCCATCTCCTATACCAACCTAATTTCCAATAATGTTTGATCACCTACATAGCCCATCAGGTTAAGGGAAGTTGACCACAATACTATCCCTCAGTAATGGATTCAGGCGTCCAGGCTTGAGCTAATTAATTTATGGTGTTCCCATGCATGATCCTGACAGAAGAATGTTGACCAAAGTTACACCAATTAGACTAAGGGGGGAATTCTATCCCAAAATTCAAGGGTAGCATTTGATACAAGAAACATTGTCCTAGTCCTTGTTTGATTGTATTTAAAAAAATAAATAAATGAACAGGATGAAAGCAAGTTTCAGCCCAAAACATATACACAAAATGCAACAGAACTGAAAACATCAAAGCAAAGAGAAATATGGACCCTACTTGACTTTAGTCTGTCAGTCATATAAACTTATATACCACCTTAATTTTTATGCTGTTTTGAATTGAGATTTTTGTTACTTGCAGGCTAAGACTCAAATTTCTTCAGGAATTTCAATGGAACTACCACTGTCAACAGTAAATCAGGTTGAAACAAAAAGCTTCTTATCATTGTGGTTGAATCAAATGGCAGGAGAGTGGGTAATGCTTTTCTAGAGCAACTTTTCTAAGAAGCTATGACACGTAACAAATTAAATCAACTGAAAAATCAACTGGGAAATAAGAAAAACTGACTAATTTTGATAGCATAATGCATAGTCCCCTTACCCTATGATAACCAAACCCTAACCACAAACTTCCTGATTGACAGAATTAATACAGGTACTATTCTTTATCACGCCTAATGTGTGAAAACCTACCCAGTATTCTAAGCCCTGAGCAGCTAAGATGGTTCTTGATGTTGGGTCCTAATTTTTGGTTCACTCAGGTAAGAAAGACCCTCTCCTGAATTTGTTACAAGTAGGAGATATCTTTTGAAGTGTTTAATCAGTATCATAAAATATACCACAGATAAATACAACTTTGGTTAAGTTAAGCTTTAAACTGGTAAAATACTTCACCTGTCCATTTAATTGATGACTGGAGTATATTCATCAATGAGCTCTGTAAAATCCTAGTGGCGTTCAACAACAAAGACCTATTTCCCACTCAAATTGCATACCAGCACATCAAATCTCTTGATCGAGGCTGTTTGGGATCTTGTTTGGCTCTGAGGGCTTCCTTCTAGGATCAAAAAGTTAGTGAACCCCAGTGTCTTTCAGAGCTTCTGCTCAGGTATGATATATGTCATGTCTGTCCACATTTTATTGGCCAAAGCTAAATTTACAGCTGGTCCTAGAATTAAAAGTGCAGTGAAAGTACTGCAAGCAGAAATGCATAATCTCCCTGCTTGAAGGAAACACGAAGAGTTGGACACAATAATATAGTTATTCTTTTCATTATCATTGAAAAACTTTGATATTTCAGTCAACATATTGAAATTAGGAGTAAAACTATAAGAATGACTTGCCTCCTCTCTTTAAGGGGCTAAAATTTAGTATTAAGATTATCTAAATATCTATAGAAAAAAGGTGATTTTAATGAATCTTTGAACTTTAGCCACCAATGTGGTAGGTGTGCAATATTTGATTACTGCTCAAAAGTATACAAATTATCACTACTGAAAATTGAAGTTAGACACCTTAATTGCTATCACTAAGAAATAAAGGCGAAAACAACAATAAAACAAGACAAAACTTCGGGATTCTCTCCCAGTCAAGTTCCTCTCATTTTTAATTACCAATGACTAATAGCTCAACAAGTGATTGACTAGTATGGCAAACCTCAACAAGGTATAGATAGCTTTTAAAAATATATATGGGGGGCACCTAGGTGGCTCAGTCAGTTAGTTAAGCATCCAACTTCAGCTCAGGTCTGTTTGTGAGTTTGAGCCCTGTGTCAGTCTCCAAGCCTAGAGCCTGCTTTAGATTCTCTGCCTCTCCCTCTCTCTCCTCCCCTCCCCTGTTCATGCGGTCTCTCTAAAAAAGAAAACAGAAAACAAAAAACAAAACAACATTAAAAAAGTTTTTTAAATAAAAAATTATATACATATATACATATATATATGTGTATATATATATATATATGTATATATATATATATATATATATATATATATTTTAAATATAGCAAGCAATTAACCTTAAGTGTCCTTGGGAGTGCAAATTCACTCCAAGATTAATAATAAGCTGAAATATAAATAACTGTAAACAGTTCCAACCATTGTGTTCCTCTACCATGGAAGGTATTCTACTTTGTGTTCTGAAGTTGAGTTAAACTGAACCAGTGTTGTCAGTAACATAATAGACATCATCTGTAACTTATGAGATGGTTCAACAGTATTGGTCGATAACTTAATTCAGCCCAACAAAGGTCAATGCATTCAAATCAATCAATTGGAGTTGCATACAACCAATAAACAAAAAAGCAGACCAACTCTTGGGCTATACTTTTAATCTACTGTATTAACTCTACATGGAGATAGAGAAATGACTTTTTTCCCAGTGTCATCTCCTGACCGTCCTTGCTTTCCCTGCCACGTCTACCTACTGAAAGCCTACCATCTGCTGTCTAAACTTTGTCCAATCCCCAAACTAATTAGAAGAACTCAGTCTGACTAATTGATAAACTTTTCTTCCCGATTAGTGAAAGTGGAGATGGCGGTCTGACATTTCCACTTTTGGATTCTGGAGAGTCTCAGGTCAACTCCCTCTCATGGATGCCAAAATTACCATTTGGCTAAACATTATACCTTCTCAGGAGCTTCCACTTGTCACCCTGGTACCCACACTAGCAACTTGATACTGTCAGAGCCTGTCCCTAAAGCCAACATGTCCTGACCTTGAAATAACCTGTTATTTCTCTTAATTTCTTCTCTTTGGGGATGGACTTTGACTTTGGTATACTTTCCTGCAATGGGGCTAAGAAGTCCTTCTGACATGAAGAACTACCCAGACATTCTGGGCCCATGCTTTCCACGACTGCCAAACAGTGGTGCCCTTGGCCTTCGGGAGGGCCGGCCCAGTATGTGGGCACCTAGATAGTTGCACACCCTACGGGATGAGAATGACTACCATCTACTACCTTCTCACATCAAAGCCTGAGCCCCACTTGATTATTTTGATTAGACGAGACTTCTGTCCAAATCAGTTCTCTTCCTCCCTTCCTCATATTACCCAATGATCTGTATTACTCTTCTTTAAAACCAGAGATCCAAGAATGTCTCAGTCTAGGACTATGCAGGTACTGACACTCTACTTTCACACAATTCCCTAAGTGATGTGACTGAAAGGAAGGCATCAGAAATTCTAACCTCTCTTTGAACTATACCTAGAACTATACACAGAAATGGGTAAGGAGACCTAAATGTATAAATATATAAAAATGAAATACCTAGAAATTGGACACCTAGAAATGGGATAAAGGAGGCATGTATTTAGTTTTGGTAGATATGACCAAACAATCTTCCAAAGTGTTTGTTCAACTTAAACATTAGCAATGTCAACAATTTACATTTGCTTCATATCCTTATGAACCCTTGATGTTGTCTTTAATTTTCATCCTTTCATAAATATGGTTTTAAAATGCATTCCGCTTATGACTTATTTCACATACTTATTGGATTGTGATTACTATTATTTTTTTTTGTAAATACCACTTCATGTCTTTTACATATTTTTAATCAGGTTGTATTTTCCTTGCTAATTTGAAGATATCTCCCTCCCTCCCTCCCTCTCTCTCTCTCTCTCTCTCTCTCTCTCTCTCTCACATATATATATATACATATATATGTACACATATATATATACATGTGCACATATATTATAGTAATATATATACAAATATATTATAATATATATTATGAATATGAGTTCTTTTTGGATATATGTAGTCTTCTTATCTTTATTTTTTTAATTTTTTTAAACATTTATTTATTTTTGAGGAAGAGAGACAGAGGGTGAAAAGGGGAGGGTCAGAGAGGGAGACAGAATCTGTAGCAGGCTCCAGGCTCCAGGATGTCAGCACAGAGCCCGATGCAGGCTCAAACTCATGAACCATAAGATCATGATCTGAGCTGAAGTTGGATTCTTCACAGATTGAGCCACCCAGGAGGCCCTGGATTTATGTATTATGAGGATCTCCTCCTAGTCCATTACTTGCAGAATTTAATCTTTTGCAATGTGACTACAGCTTAAAAAAAAAAAAAAAAGGAAGACTACACTTCTTTCTGAGTAATACAGCAGAAACATCATACTAAGATTAACTCTGGCAATGCAAAATATGTTATTTCATATTTGTTATGATCATGAGGCTAGATGGAGACAGCTTCAGTTTTCTTCTGCCTCGTGTACTTTCATGGCTTTATAGAAAGAAAATCCTTCTGTAAAGAAATGCTTGACAATTAGGGCTAAAGTCCATGGAAGAAAAGAGAGATGCCAACACAGGAGTTTGAAAATCCCCTATGTCCTCTGCATAAGTAATGAACAGAAAAAGACTCCACAATGAAAACAGATACCAGGGCACTTCAGTGGCTTAGTTGGTTAAGCGTCTGACTCAGTTGGTTAAGGTTATGATATCACGGGGTTTGTGGGTTCCAGCCCTGCATCAGCTTTCTGTTGTCAGCACAGAGCCTACTTTGGATCCTCTGTCCTCCTCTCTCCCTGACCCTCCTCTACTCACAGTCTCTCTCTCTCTCTCTCTCTCTCTCTCTCTCTCTCTCTCTCTCTCTCAAAAACTAATAAATATTTAAAAAGTAAAAAAGAATGGGGCATCTGGGTAGTTCAGTCAGTTAAGCGTCTTGACTTCAGCTCAGGTCATGATCTCACTATTCATGGATTTAAGTCCCACATCGGGCTCCACGCTGACAGTGTGGAGCCTGCTTGGGATTCTCTCTTTCTCCCTCTCTCTCTCTGTCCCTCCCCCACTTGCTCTTTCTCTGTTTCAAAATAAAGAAAATTTTTAAAAAAAGATAAAGAAAACAGGTATCATAAGGGGTTCTGGGTGTATGACCGATGGGCAACTGGAGGATTTAGGAGGCTCAGGTCACCTTTCTCAAGCTGTAGAGAATAAGATGTGAGCTTATCTAAAAAAACCAAGAGGTTCCTCTGCTGATTTCCCCCCTTTGGGGAATTGTGGAAAGTCTGATAAAGGATTGTTCTTCATTGTCTTCTGGACTTTTGTGTGATGACTGGTTAATAATAGGCTGCTTTTTTAAATTTTTTAAAATAAACCACTGTTTCTGCAACCTACTTCCACTCATTTGGAGGTTAAGGATACAGTAATGGACCACACATAAAATAACATTGGATCTACTTAATCTCTATATGCTTTGAAGGATATTTCATTCTGCAAAGTATTAAATACATATCCAATACAGACAGTGGAGAAAAACCTAAAGCTTGATTATCTGCTTCCCAGGGGCTACAATTGGGGGAGCACATGTGCATGTCTATTATGCCTACGATGCTTTCTGATAGAGACTCCCAGTGCTCATTATATTCTCTAGTGTGGTATTCTTCATATGCCATCCTCTACTTCTTGAAAACAGAACACAAAGAAGAGGAGGATTCAAGGCAGGCATAACAAATGCCCTTTGGGTTTGTGATTTTAGAAAGGCAAGTGCCCTGGCTGAAGACCAGACACAGAACAGCAATATGACCGGATGAAAAGGCTTTGTTGGAGCACATTAAATGACACCATGGTCGCGAAACTCTCACAAAGAGAACAAATAGGGCAGGCACGCCACAGACTTGGACTTGCTTTCAACATTGGACTATCAAGCGTGTTTCAAGTTGAAAAGACTGCAACTCGGCCATAAAAGCTTTCCTTCCATCAGGTGAGCCACCCATGCTGCTGACTTAGGGACCAGCACTTTTACATGCAAGCACGCTCACACGAAGTTCAAGTGGATGAGGAGGGAAAGGAAAGCAAACAACAAAACTTGTTTATCGGATTCAAGTTGAACCATCTGTTGTTAATGATTAGATCTTCAGCTTCCAATTTTCGTTTGAATGTTATTGCTCATTTCTAGCGGGGCACTCAGCCGCTGCTTTCCCCTGTGTGTGGATTCTAAGTAAAATACAGCTTAGATCGAAAGACTGTTAGAAGAAGAAATCATGCTTAATGATGTCTGGCAGACTCTCCATTTGTCCTGAAGGAAAAGTCAAGGGCCCAAGTCAAGAAGGAGGTCAATTCTTGACTCAATGTGGCATTAGGGTAATGGGTGTACTCTGTGGGGCTCAGTATACCCAACTGAAAATGGCCATTGTAATTTTGACTTCCCAGGAGCTGAGGCTAAATAAGGATTAACTACTGTTTTCCTTTCACTTTAGATAAGAAACTCAATTTTGATGCAAAGTTTATGAAACTCAATTCAGGTTTCCTCTGTGGTAATAAACAGGTTGTTGGGATAAATGTTTCTTTCCTGGAGGGTTTTATGTCTCTGTAATTGTGGTTTGTGGAAGTATCCTAAATCACCATTTTTCATAGATCGTAGTCACCATTTGAAATTGGTTGTATTGATTGCAGGTAATTATAATTGTATTTGCTGTGCTGCATCATCTATATATGGGGGACCTGTGAAATTACATAATCCAAGAATCTGAACATAATGAGAATATGTGTATGTCTGTACAAGAAATTGTGTGCATATCTGACTTAAACTCCAAGTAATGCATCTCTCTGTCTCTACATAAATGTGTATGTGTATATATGCATATATATTGTCATATATACACACACCTATATATATAATATGAAAGTAATCCTCTAAATTGCCCCATCTGCGTGTGTATGTGTGTGGTGTTAGGACTCTATCCTAATTATTTATGTAAACATATCTATACACACACACACACACACACACACACACATACTAAATATGAGTTAAATTCAGAATGCTGAATGCTGATTCAGAGAACTACTAATTACAATTACTAGTTTGGGTATTTTGAGAATAACAGATTTTCAAAATACCTAGCCAACAGTAAAATTATCTTGGCCCTTTTTGGAACTGTGTCCCTTAATTCAGCCAATCTGTTTGCAATTAAGAGCACATAAATATTGAATAAAGAATCTGGAGGTGAAATGTTACAGAGGATGGCCTCTAACTTTTGACACCAAATTTGAAGGTAACATCATTTCATTTTAATTCTTCGATAATTCAAGTATTTACATTTCTGTGTCAGGGGCATCTGTAAAGTTTGCAATGAGAGTAGTAAAATACTGAGACATTGACTTGTAAGTATTTGCTGATTCATTGAGCAGACAATAACAAGTGACTCTAAAATAAAACACCAAATGAAAGCAGAAAACAATAGTGGAAATGTTACGAGATGGCTAGAATTCCCAGCTTAAATTGGCAGAAATGTGCAGCAACAAATGCGGATATTTGAGATTGTAATCAGACTGAACTGGGAAAATCAGGTAATATGTCTTAGAGGAAGTGAGAAGGAAATGAGGTCTTGAAGATCAAATGGAATGAGCCAGGGCAGAAGACATGCATGTATTATCTCTTAGTCATGAAAACCCACTCCAGTGCAATTTTGAGAGATAGACTGTGTCACTGGGTTGCTGACTTAGGCTGGTATCCTTTCACTTCTCTGTTCTCACTTTCCTTAAATGCCATTGAAAACTTTCTTCAGGTCTCTCAACCTGTTATCCTCTCTCTCTCCTGTTCTTACTCTAAATGAATTACATTGTCTCCAATCCTTTCATGTTTCTTTGTTCCCGTAGGTAAATTCAGACTTTATGCCAAAATGGTCATCCTTAGAGTACAACGTGAGGAATAAGGCATTATTTGTTTATTTGGACATACTCGATGCAATCTACTACTATGCACTAAAAATTCTAACAGAGTGGAATCATGAGAAATTCCTAAGGAATTCTGAAGAAAATTCACAAACATCACAGAGTTCTCCAATCACAAAATAACTAAAAAAAAAGTATCATCAAATACTTTGTCCACATGTTTCTAAACATCAGAATTCACAATTCTTATATACTCTAATTTATGAGTTAAGAATGTCCTGATATTATGTATTATTTAGAATGTTCATTGAAAAATAACCAAGTTAAGGTTTATTGACCAAAAAGCAGAATTCATTATAAATGCATTGAAGGCACCATGGGACAGAAGGGCAGGCATAGAGCTGCATCCCAGGAATGCCCTTGGCCAAGGGCTTGAGGTTTTCTGACTACTCTCTGCCCTCCTCTCATATCTGCTCTGCTATAATTTGCCTTTCTCACCTTTCCTGCCCTAGACTGTCCGGTTTTTATCCCAGTCACCTAATAGAAAAAGGCTGGTAATAGCCTTATGGTTTTATCTTCTCTGTTCAAAACAAAGCCACATGGAGACAGGAGTCTCATAGGCCAATTCCAGATCCTCTCAGAAGAGAAAGGATATTCAACTCTAGCTTTAACCAGATGTTCACTCCTGGACCAAGCGCATATATCCATGGGAAAGATGTCCTCTGTCACAAAAAAGAGCCACCAGTAGTCCTTCTGCTGTAACCTTGTGATTGGGGTTGATGGAAGATGACCAGAAGGGAGAAAATAAGCCTAGGAAAGCAAATCTTCTTTTGTGAACTTAACTTACAAAAAAAGGTTAACAAAACACAGACCTTTCCCCAGTACTTTAGTTATTTGCCTACTTCACCTGTGCTGTGCCCTAGCAAAATGAGACAATGACTGGGAACAACACCAGAGTGTGAAGAGTGAATTAAAACCTCCAGACTCTGCCTAGCAATGAGGCTCAGGCATAACTCTAATGTCTGCCTATAACTAGAAGCTACACCTCATTGCATTCTAGAACAGTGATTCTTCACAGGAGTCCCTGGACAGGCAGGATCAGCATCTCCTGCATCATCTGAAATGCAAATTCTCAGACCCTAACTAACCTCCAGTTACAGGATGTGAATCTCTATGGCTTGGCACCACAACCCGTGCATCATTTATTTAACCAGGCTTCTAGGGGATTCTGATGCCTGCCAAACTTTGATCATCACTCTTCTAGACTCTAGAATCTAGAGGGTTGTTTTCTTTTTTTTTGAATTTGGTTCTGAAATGCAATGCAAGTCAACTAAAGACATTTGAATAATACAAGAAAAGAACAGGATTAAATGGATGTCCTGAACTTGTTGAAAGAGGGGTCAGAATGGTTAAAATTAACAACTCAGAAACAATAGATGTTGGTGAGGATGCAGAGAAAGGAGAACCCCTTTGCACTGCTGGTGGGAATGCAAACTGGTGCAGCTACTCTGGAAAACAGTATGGAGGTTCCTCCAAAAGTTAAAAATAGAATTACCTTACAACCCAGCAATTGCACTACTAGCTTTTTGTCCAAAGGATATAAAAATGGTAATTTGAAGGGGCAAATGCAACCCAATGTTTATAACAGCATTATCAATAATAGCCAAATTATGGAAAGAGCCCAAATATCCATTGGCTGATGTATGGATAAAGAAGATGTGGTGTGTATGTATGTATGTATGCATATGCACATACACACACCCACTGGAATACTAGTCGGTCATTAAATGAAATGAAATATTGCCACTTGCAATAATGTGGATGGAACTAGAGTGTATTATGCTAAAGGAAGTAAGTCAGAGACGACAAATATCATACGATTTCACTCAGATGTGGAATTTAAGAAACACAACAGATGAGCATAGGGGAAGGGAAGGAAAAATAAGATAAAAACAGACAGGGTGGCAAGCCATAAGAGACTCTTAAATACAGAGAACAAACTGAGGATTGCTGGACGGGAGGTAGGTGGTGAGATGTGGTAATTGGGTGGTGGGCATTAAGGAGGGCACTTGCTGGGATGAGCACTGGGTGTTATATGTAAGTGATGAATCACTGGATTCTACTCCTGAAACCAATACTATAACACTGTATGTTAACTAACTTAATTTAAATAAATATTTTTTTTTAAAAAAGAAGAGGGTAACTTTTGTCACAAGGACACTTGCAAATGTATGTATTCTACTGATTTAAGGGAATTCTTCAAATAATCCTGCATTTCATAATTTCTCTCTACAAACATTTGTCTACTACTGCGTACCAGGAATTCAGAGTGGCTGGAACTAGAAAGAGAAAATATTGGCGTTCTAGTCTCAAAAGCTCCTGCGTTTGCTGTCATGAGACAAATGACAGAGGAAGGGGACAACAGACCTAGACAATAACAATTAAACTGCAGCATAATTCTGGCAATAATAGAAATGCCTGTGGCAAAGGAGAAGCAGTTCAGACAGGCTGCCCAGAAGAGTTGGCATCTGAGTAGTAGCGAGCAGTAAGCAGAGGTCAAACTGATGTCAGGGGGAGAGTTTCATGTCAGAAAGCAGAAACATAGTGAACAGAAGAATACAACTTTTAAAATGGCATTTGAGAACCAGGGCAAATGATGTTTCTAGAGAGGAAGCCACTGACCTTCTTGGGGTCAGATGACAAAGGCCTTGCCCATTTTACCCTTAGAAGATTATGCTAAACGTGCTTTTTGCTTTTCTCTTGGGCAGGATGCCCTGCTGTCCACACTCCCATAGGGATCATACTTCCTATTTACTCAACACCATTCTGAGACGTTAGTGGTGCAAGTGCAGGTGAAGGGGCTGTTCTTGGCCCTGATCTACTTAGAACTCAGTGGAACAGTAAGTGAGTGCTTCCACTTAGCATAAACTCAGTAACTTCTGTTCCCTTGGGTGAATCATGATTTCAGAAAGGGAAGGCAAGTGCTGAACTCTTTTATATTTCTGGAAAAGCTTTCTGCAGGCATGACCTACAGGCAGTAGTGAGGATGGCATCTGAACAGTGAAGGTGGACCGACTACCTTGCCCTTGCTTTTACAGAGAGAAGTGGCCGAAGAACAAATAGGCACAGAGGTGACTATCTGAACCACACCATGAGCTAAGAGAACGTGTGCAGTCTTTTTCAAGCAGCTAGGTTTCAAATTTTACATTTGGTATTATTTGATATAATAATTTATGTACAATAATTTATTATATCACATCACAGCCTTGAGAAAAGGTATCAATATATTTTACAACTTAGACTCCCTCAAACTACCAAAGCAGACAAAAAAGAAATGGCATGTAAAAGACACAGAGTATCAGTAAGAATTGATGGAAAAATAAATGAGTGAAGAAAAGAACACTATTGTCTCTTATACACACACACACACACACACACACACACACACACACACACACACACACCTCGTATTTGAAACAATATAGTTGAAAATAAATGCAAGTTAACCTAGAGAGAAAAATGAAATTGCAACATAAAAATTAATTGGCTTGACTCATATTTCTCTGTTAAAATATTCATTAACGGCAATTGCAATCAATTGATTTATTGCATTGCATACACAATCATCTGATCACCCATACAAATTAATTTTAATTGTGAATTTCACAATCCCCCACCCCTTCCCAAGATACCAGGGACACCCTTGGTATCTGCATGCATATATTCACAGGCATTTCTCTACTTGCTTCACTTCCAGCTACAGACTGGGAGAAAGGAGAGGGAACTGAGATCTGTAACAGGACTTCAAAGAATAGAAACCTGCCCTTTCCCTGACCTTAGAGAGAAAAATCTGGACTTTCACAAACCTAGGGTTACATCCCCCTCCTTCCTAGTGCCCCCACATCCACCCCAGAAGGGCAATTCAGTTTACTTATTTTCTGAGATTTAACACCAGGCTGCTGAGATTCAAAATGTTTATGCTCCAAGCAAGAGAACCTTTTTCATTGTTTGCCAATCTGTGTCAGATTTAATCTAGATCTGTAAACACCAGTACATTTTCGATTCTGATGCAATTTCCTTAAATTTACCCTACAGAAGAGGCTTTTTTGTTGTTGTTGTTTCCTTCTTTCATTTTTTTTTTCCTTTTTCTTTTTGGTAATCTAAGAGTAAAAAATCCCTGAACCAATTGGTCAATCGATTAACAAATTAACTGCTAAATAATGGATTGGGCCCTGTCGACATGGTGACAGGGTGCCCAGAATAAAATATGTCTCTACAATACTCCTTTGAACACATGCCTAACAAAGCAACACTTGCTTTTCCTAACTAGTTTACACAAATGCCTAGAAACCAAATAGAAAAACATGGGCTGATAATATTTTATCATTCATACAAGCTGAACAGGAACGGGCATTACATTGAGAAATGAACAAAACTCGTTTTCTTTCGAATTAAATTTTAATGTAGCAGAACTTTACATGATCCTTTGAACATAAATAAATGCAGGAAGACAACAAAATATTTTCCACTGCTAATTATACCATTTATACTGAACATGGTGTAAAAGTACACAAAAAATAATGTTACTAAGTAGACAAAAAAAATGAGAGTAAAGGGGATTGAAGGAGGGAGGGGAGGGTGACAGAACCATATAATGAAGTTTGTGTTATGTAAGAATTATCCTCTACAATGTTTCAAGTCGTGGTTATTTACTTAAAGGCTTTTAGTCTGGAATAATGATGATATGAATAATCATCAGAAGCCAAAGCTGTAGCTTAGAAACCTAGTCAGAAAGGATGTAATATGGAAAAAAGAAGCTGTATATTAAAAGGAGGACATTTAGGACTGCTCTTTACTGATAATATTCACACAACTTTAGCAAAGAACATCACAGAGGAGAACAGGGCTCTCTCCCCAACCCGCATTCTCCATTCATTTGGGGCTGTTCAGACTGATGGTTTTGGGGATGCTTGTGGATTTAGGTTAGAAGCAATTTTTAAATGTCCAGTACGGAGGATCTCCTCAGACTCTGGGTTTTCAGGCAGTGTTCACACATACAAAAAATCAGTTGACTGTTGGAGACTCAGTTGAATGGCTTGCTAACTAGAAAAAAACCTTAAAAATATTTCCGTCTTTATTAAGTTTGATTCTTTTTTATTCAGTACGGTTACTACTATACGTGCAGCTCTGTCTGTGTCTATGGGGTAGCTTGGTGGCTTGGGAGTGGTCCTGGTGAATAAATAAGGCTTACATCGCCCACAGAATCATAAGGAATATATTGGAAGATAAAGTCATAAAGTAACAAAATGAAGTAATTATTGATTTGATCTTGGTGTTTGTTGAGTGTGTAGGGTAGAAGATAGAAAGTGAACAAGTTTGGAATAAAGAGATTTAGAATAAATATTACCTCTCAATAATGATGCTTCTCATGAGAATAACTACATTACCTCAATTCTGTGTGTGTGTGTGTGTGTGTGTGTGTGTGTGTGTGTGTGTGTGTTTGAAAGTAGTGGAATGTGAATAAGAAATTGCAGAATTACCAGAAAGAACAGAGGGGAGTGCTGAGACTGGCATTTAGAGCCCATCTTCCATTAAAGGCATTTTCCAGTTCTGGAATGAATGACTAAAAGGTTGAGAGGTAGAGCTAAACTTTTGAAAGCCTCTCAGGACAACAAAAAGCAAGACAGTGTGTGTGTGTGTGTGTGTGTGTGTGTGTGTGTGTGTGCATGTAAAGGACAAAGCTAACCTAAAAATATCTTGAGAATCAGGTCAAGAAAAAAATAGGGAAAGAATCAATAATCAATATCAGAAATAAAACAGAGAAGACTAACACAGTACAGATTCTAAAAATACTATCATATTGAAGATATTACAAATACATTTGTTCCAATATATTTTAAATTTTAGATGAAATTTTAAAAATCGCAGAAAAATACAACCCACACAAATAGACACAAGAAGTACTTTAAGAAAACTCACAATTCAGATGACCTCATAATTTAATTCCACCAAATACTTAATAAAGAAAGAATGTCTGACTTCTTAACAGGACTCAAAAAGCTCTACCTTAAGGGAAAATATTGATAAATTTGATTAAAAGACATTATTAAAAGATTAAAAAGGCAATCTGCTGCATGGAAGATGATAAACGAG
This sequence comes from Felis catus, assembly GCF_018350175.1. NCBI lineage: Eukaryota > Metazoa > Chordata > Mammalia > Carnivora > Felidae > Felis > Felis catus. The sequence goes on along the minus strand of NC_058379.1, from coordinate 59,845,278 downwards.
GAATAGCTTGATTTTATAGTATATTTAAATATCCAGAATATATCCTACAAATCAGTAAGAACAATACTAACAACCTAAAAGAAAGGTTATTAGGGATTTAAATTGGTATTTCAGACAAAAGAATACAGAAATTTACAAAAAAGTGTTGAACCTCATTAATGTCAGGAAAATGAGAGTTAAAATCAAAATGAGAGGATTCTGTGTCCTTACAATATCTAAAATGAAAGGCCGATCTAGCACGTATGGAATTCTCCCACGGTGCTACTCAGGGAGTGTGAATTAGTACAAATCCTTTGTCAACCTTTTTGGCATCATCTGGTAAAATTGGAAATGCACATTCCCTACAACTTGGCAATTCCACTACTAGGTATAAACCCAGCAGAAATCAGTGCATGCTTGTAACAAAACACATGTATAAAACATGTTTGGAGCAGTGTTTTCACAAAATGCTGACAAGAGGAAACAACTCAAACATCCTTCAATGGTAAATGGACAAATATCTGGTGATGAAGTCACACAATGGAATAATAGGCAGCACAGACAATAAATGGACCCCACGTTTACAAGTATACCCCACAACACGAGTGAACCTCGCAAATGTGATGCTGAAACAGAGACATCAGACACAGAAGAGTTCATGTTGTAAGATATGATCCATGTGAATATTAAAACATAAACATACAGAACTTAACTATAAACATACAAACATAAACATACATAAACACTTAAGTGTTTAGTGATCTAAGCTTGTGTGGTAAAATGATAAAGTGACTATGTAATAAACAACAGGCTAATGGTAACCTCGAAAGAGGAAAGGTATAGTGATTGGGAGGGATACAGGGGCATTGGGGTGTGTGTACCCTTCTATCTCTTGACTTGATCTGTGTGATGATCGATGGATGTTTACATTGTGATAAATCCATCATATTGTGACAAAACTATTCATGTTTTGAATGACTTTCTGTGTATTATAATTCACACATACGCAAGATTTAAAGAAAAAAAAATTTAAAAGCTTTATATGGTGGAAGGCTCTGTGAACCTTGGGATTTCTCCTGTATAATATGGTGATAATAAGGACTACTACCCAAGGTTTTCAGGAAATGTGAATGAGACGAATAACCTGACACATGGCAAACAATCAATGCTACAAAAGCAATTTTCATATAGGTGAAGAATTCTTCATATTTGTGAAAATAAAAGGGGAAAAGAGGTGAGTGAAGTACAGGCTAAAAGATGGGTAAAAGTTAGACCTCCTTCATTTAATTTTCAAACCTGGTTATTGCAGTCAAGCACATGCTTGGATGAACATCTATCAGGAGCGTGTGAATGGGGATTCCTGTGCTGGGCAGAAATTTGTATTTGGAAGAAATATCATCAAGATATTTCACAAGGAAAATAAGGCTCATATGGAACATGGAGAGTTACCTATGCCAATTCTCACACAACAGCCTGAAAAGAGAAATTTTTGATCTAAGATCTTGATTCTTTATTTAGCGATTGGGGTAGGAAAAAAAAAAAACAAAAATTTGGGAGTTATCCAATTACCCTTAATTTCTCTCTTTATCTCATATCCTGCATCCAATCCATCAGAAAATCCTTTGGCTTTACCCCTAAAATATACTCTGAATCCATCCATTCTCCCTACCTCCGCCCTTCCCCAACAGCAGTATTTTATTTTAATGCTTTGTCTAATTGCTCTGTACATGTTTTTCCTATGACCCCTAGAGCTGTTCTTCAAGCAACAAAAAAGTAACCCTTCAAAAACAAAGTTCAGAATTGGTCAATTCTCCTCTCAAACCTGCCTGAAGGATCTCACATGGTCTACCAGGGCCTAAGAGATTCCCTCCCACAGCTCTTTGCCACCCCTGCACCCTCCCCCCCCACACACACACACATTTTTCTACCCAAGGCTGAGCCCTCTGGCTATTCCTCAAGAAATGCCTAACATACTCTTCCCCCAGGGTTTCTCCCTTACTGGCTCCCCACCAGGAATGTTCTTCCCCAGATACCTGAGTTGCTCATTCCCTCACTTTCTTAGCTCTGGCTCAGATTTCCCCTATCACAGATCCCACCTTGACCACTTTATCTCAAGTTCTCAAGTCACCTTCTCTCACTATATCCCCCTTTACCCAGTGCATTCTCATACCCAGGCACTGTAGGCATTTACTGGCTCACCTATTTACTGTCTGCCTCTAAGACAACAGGGAATGTTTTCTTTTGTCCTCCGCACTATGGTTCCAATGCCTAAAATAGTACTTGGAATGTGGTGTGTGTTTCCCCAAAATGTGTTGAATAGAGTGAATAGGGAGTGGATTTTAAGCTCTACACAAGAGTGCGATTAACAATTCATTTGAAAAACTGCCTTACCCTCAATTCAAACTCTCTACATTCTTACGTAAGCTGGATAATTCCAGATTTACTTATTTCAGCTCAAGTCATCACATTTATACTCTACACACACACACACACACACACACACACACACACACACACACCCTGTCTTTACCTAACCACGATGCAGATTTCTACTCAAAAGCAATAAATACCTAGGTAAGGTCTCAAAATGCTAATAGCTGTTCAAGCAGATATTGCTGTCTCAAGAAGTGACCACTTAATGAATCACCACAACCAAAGGGGTCAATGAGGCCAGTCCCAGTTGTGTCATGTTATTTCAACTCGCCCACAAATGAGCACATTAATATTAACTGGCAGATTGCATATCTTTATATTTATGTAAAATTGACTTGGGGAAACTACACAAGTGAGAGGTGTTAGAAAAGTTTCCACAGCCTGTCATCTTGCCAATCAGGCTATTTTGCAATCATTACTTACATGATAGAAGAAAACCTGATTTTTGACTTTTCTCTCCCTGAGAAAAGAAATTTTTTTTTTAAATGACTAAAGCAATACCGATGTTTTGCTCCAGGAAATTAGTTGATAAGCAGGTCCTAGGCTTAATTCAAAATCATTTTAGTAAACGGAAGGTACATTTCTAGGAGACAACTGTTCCAGTCATACTGACCTAGGCATTTCTTAAACTTTGCTTTATCTGGGATTGGAAGATACTGTGTTTCTTGATTGGAATTGTTACTCTGGAGAAATCCTAGCATGCCCGTTCAATAAACATTATGGAAAAACTGTTGACAATTTCATAACTTAGAACATGAAGCATCCTCTGACCCCATATTCTGATTCTCATCCATGAAGCTCCTTTCACTTTTACCCAAAATGACATGCTCCTTTCCTTGCAAACGGATATGTTTCCAAATTCATTGGAGCACCAGGCTCAGAGGAGTTTCTCTTGAAATAAGTCTGCTTATCTATTTCTTTTTGCTTCCTTGCCTTCTTACTTTCCTATCTTCCATTCCTCTTTCCTAATACATCTTTCACTTTATTCATTGCCCTTACACCTTCTTCCTTTTCTCCCCCATGTTTTCCACTAAGTCAATAAAGAAATATATAATAAAATGTATGTTTGAAATAATAAGACCCTAATAAAAAAAAAGCAGCCTCAAAGAAAGGTGAAAGGCAAAATATGAAATCAAACTTTTCTACATGGTTGCCATGACTGAGGTCAAATTTGACTTTGAGATATCCTGAAACTAAAGTAAATATGAAGAAAAAAAACAATTTTAAAATCACTCAAATCTTGGGGGCGCCTGGGTGGCACAGTCGGTTAAGCGTCCGACTTCAGCCAGGTCACGATCTCGCAGTCCGTGAGTTCGAGCCCCGCGTCAGGCTCTGGGCTGATGGCTCAGAGCCGGGAGCCTGTTTCCGATTCTGTGTCTCCCTCTCTCTCTGCCCCTCACCCGTTCATGTTCTGTCTCTCTCTGTCCCAAAAATAAATAAACGTTGAAAAAATAAATAAATAAAATAAAATCACTCAAATCTTAACACCAGTGAAGTACATTTTTAAAATACTGGTATATGTTTTTTTAAATATATAATGTTTAGCTATGTATTGTAGATAGGGTAAGAGCTAAAGCTATATATAATGCCCTATAACCTAGCCTTAAATCTTAAAAGAATTTCATTGTGCCTTTATAGAGCAAACCGATGGCTAATGTCAACGATGACAAATTTTTGGAGAACTGAATCACATTAGTCCTCTTTTCCTTGAGAGTTTTGACTCTCATCTGGGGAGCATTTAAGAATAGCATGCAGAGATCTATGTAAATTCAGGGCTCCAGACCCTACTGAATCACAACCCTCAGGAAGGGTCATGCTTCAGCAACCTCAAATATCTTTCTGGGAGTTTTTGAAGATCCACTTTCCAATGGGACAGTTATAAAAGGACATAATTCTCTCCAGCTGCCATTGAATTTGAACATATAAGCTTTGCATCTGTGTTAAGGTATGGTGATGTTCTATTTGCTTATCAAAGACCTTGATTTCCAACATGTTGTTTTGTGGGCACCCCTATCAGTAAGACAACTTGGCATGCATGACGACATCATATATAAGTAAAAGCCTCAGTGGCAACTCTGGTATGCATGGAGAGCGAGGTACACATAACCCTTGACCCACCCGGTCTGTCACAAATCAGGCTTGCTCTGAGAGACATCCTATCCCCTTACCCAAACCCCTCATTTCACAACTGAAAAAAATCTTGAGTCCTACTAAATATGCCATGACATACCCAAAGTCAAAAGAGTCCATGATAATAGGGCCAGGAGATCAGATTCTCAGCACATTGTCCTTGTCACAGCTCCACACAGTCCCCATGAGCACCTGAGCACCCTTCCTATGCCTGCTCCTTTCTCTCATGTTTCAACAGGAGCCCTGCTGTCTCTGGAGGTGCAGTATTAGCTGCCTTCTATGACCATCTCCCTCTGTTTCTTTTATTCTCCTTGCTCTTTGAACATACTGAGAGAAAATATGTATTTGTTCTCCTCATTTTGCATTTGTTTCTCTACTTCCTTCAACTCTACCAGTGTGATTCCTGCTGCTATCTGTGAGGGGCTTTCTTCTTCCCAACATTTAAAATATCTTTGTATAACTCGGAGAGCCATGCACAAATTTTTCTATTGAAATTCAAAACCCAACCAGGCTGACCTCATTTCAAAATAAGACCAAATCTCAAGTCATCTAGTTTTTATTCAAACAATTCTTTTACATATTTTTATTTATTTATGTGAAAATATTTTTTCCTGTGGATATTTTGTAGCTGCATGAGGGATTTTAGAGTGTTAATGAGAAAGGGGCATGATAATGCCCTGTATTTGCATACCACTTCACAGCTTAAAAATCCTTCTACAAGATTCATTTCTCCTAATAAGAGTCCAGTAAGGGTACTAGGGGAATCCTATGACCTTTCCCTCCCCGTTTGGCAACTGAGTCTTTCAACAGGGATAAAGTGAGCTTCCCAAGGTCTCTAGTTATTAAATAAGCACATACACTTATGCATAAACAAATTCACTCACACTCCCAATAAGTACTATTTACTATGAATCTAGACATTATCTAAACTTATGAAGCTTGGGCTATCTCTTATTGGGCCAGGTTTCCATGGCTCTCAGTCCACCTGAGGAATTCATCAAGCAGTATTTAGGTGTTAAGTCCTAGGAAGAGGAAAGTGAATAGAATTACATGGTTAAGATGTATTAAACTTACTTTAACCCTCCTGTTCTAACAGAATTCCACTACTGTTTTCATCCCCTCACCCTCAAATGACAAGGGGAATGGCACCTCTCTCTCAGCCCAGGAACTTCCTCTGACTTGGTATCAGGCATCTTAATTGATATTTGCATATCAGTGGTCAGGTTACAAATGTGCTTCTGACCCACCTATGGTCAATGACACATGAGAGGAAATCTGATGAGGGTTTTTGGCAAAGCCGTCCTTGGCTCCTAAAAAAAAGAGTTACATAAAAAACACGATCTCTCTCCTTCTTATTGTTGCTTTTAGCTGTAAAGACTGGAACAGATGAAGCCATTTTCCTACGTGCCTGAGGGCATAGCTAATTTGCCACTGGTCTTTCTGTTACTTGCAGTCCAAGCACCCTAGCTGACTCTGTTAATTCTCCCACCCTTTTCTGGGAGAATTCCTGTTCAGCACTCTCCTGCTATGATCAGTAGTCAGTATATATATATATATATATATATATATATATATATATAAAACCATCATTGGGGGCCATGAACAGATTTTTAAAAAATGTGTCCTTCCAATCAAATTCCCCTGGCAGGAATTTAGAATTGGGAAAATCAGGATATTTAGCTATAAGATTCAGCTGACATAGCAAGTAAATTTGGGGCTAAGAGAGCTAATATGGATCGCCTTTATTCACACTAGAGTTACATGAAATTATAGACTATGAAAAATCAACGGTGGCTAGCCAAAAGGAAAGAGAGTAAAGGCAGAAGTAACACACAGGTAGAGAAAAGCATGACATAGAGAAAGTGCCCGGCACACAGTAGGTACTCAACAAATGTGTTGATTTCTAATGTTGAATGTCAGTTGTTTATACCTTCTTCACAGTCTGTTTTATGTATATTGCAAAAGTGAACTCTGGGATCTTAAGACAGTTGTTTCAATAATTTCATTCCTATTTTGCCTTAGCAAGTATTTCTAAAGGGAGCCCCCAGATTAACAGTATTCTTCTAGCTGCTGCTCAGGTAATCATGGCCAGTTCAAGCTGGGTGTAGGAGCTGCAGGGCTGCATTTCTGTCCACTTAGACTCTACTTCAGGGACACACAAACAAGCCTTGAAGGACACTCATTAGAAATTATTTTTTGAAAGTGTAGTGTAAAAACATGGTAAATAATTTGTCTCGCAATACCAAAAAGAAAAAAAAATAGGCAACATTAAAGATGAAGTGTGCAGATAGACAATGGGTATCAAACATATCCATACGATGACTAAAAATAGATTATAAAGTAGCATCAAATGTAGATAAAAATGGGGTGTTTTGTGATAAGATCAGACTTGTTAAAGAAGTAATATCACACTCATTATAAAATGGGTTTAAAACATTGAAATTTAAAGTGTAAAAATTGCATCTGATATTCTAAATTGATGTGTATTTTGAGTTTAAATTATTCCTCTGTCTGTGTAAAACCATTACCTCTGTCCCTACATATGCGGCAATAATTATATCTTTATATTGCTCTTAAAGGATATCCGAAGCAAGGACAAATAGAAAAAAGCTATAAAAACGGCATGACAATGTCCTTTTAAATTATGTAAACCTCATTTTATGTAATAGTGTCACTGAACAAATAATCAGTTGGTTGAGGAAGATAAGTGGCTGTAATTATTTATTCATTTTAATGTTTGTTATTAAGCCTTCCTTTTGCTATTTGTGGCCATTATATGATGAAAGATCAATACAAAGAAGATGAGAAAGTGCAGAGATGATGGTTAATTATCAGAAAGGAGAAAGGTAGGCAGATGCCTGGCTTCCTGCTGATAATCCCACTCTTCATCTCACAAATGTTTCTCTAGTTAACATTTTCCTTGGCTTGAAACAATACAGAAAGATAAGCAGCTGTCCAATTCCCTTCTCTGTAGGTCAGGCGTCTTCCTTACCAATAGAGTGGGTTTCATAAGGCAGTCTGTCTGTCCTGTCTCCTGTGGTACCCCAAGCACAGAGTGGCACCTAGCATGTAATAGGCACTCTACATATTTGCTGAATGAATAATAATTGAACACGAAGCACACTAAGAAGCATCACATCCTATCCAGAAGACTTGAAATTCACATTAGCATTTTGAAGGCCTGCAGTAAAGAAGCCTGCTTAGTTTGTCTAAACTTGGTATGGCCAAATGATTTCTTTTCCTACTGTCTATTGGTTATGCTTTGGGGAAGCACATGGGAAATATTTTTGAGACTATTTTTTCAATTGTAGTATGATATTATTTTGATTTTCTAAGCAAATGCCTTCTAACTAGTTTGAATATGTATTTTATTTCCAATAAGAAAAGTTACAGTCCAAACTGGCATGCTTAGGACATCACCAGTTACCTGGTTGGCAATCCCACAGAACGAGGCTCTTTTCAAATGCTTTCCATATTGCCTTCACTCCTCAAATGGCTTCCCCCCTCCATTGGTACTGGAAGCAGTACTATAAGAAAGTCTAGTTCCTAGGAAGGGTATACCTAGAGACAGATTTTCAAGGTTTGAAAAATCTTTGGACACACACACACATACACAAGACAAAGAATAAACTCATATGATGACTTGAAACATAATGCCTATATTAATAATAAGGTCAAAAGTGTCCATTATATTCATACTTGCCTGTCTATGTGGCTCTTTTATCAGTCCCACTATCCATTTACTATCAGGTGTCTCTCCTTTAAAAAAAAATGTTTATTTATTTTTGAGAGAAAGACAGACAGACAGTGCAAGCAGGGGAGGGTCAGAGAGAGAAGGAGACACAGAATCTGAAGCAGTTTCCAGTCTCTGCACTGTCAACACAGAGCCCAATGCGGGGCTCAAACTCATGAACTGTGAGGTTACGACCTGAGCCAAAGTCGGATATTTAACTGACTGAGCCACCCAGGCACCCCTACCAGGTGTCTCTCCTTAAAGAAAGCACCATAACCATGCTTGATCTCTATAGCTCTTAATGCTGTTTATCTCTGGATATAAGGCCTATAAAGGCAATTTTTATTTTTTTCATATTTTTGTTTTATGCTCCACAATTAATATAAATTGTTTTAAATCATTAAAAACCAAATGAGCATCTTCTATCTTTATGTATATAATGAACTAAAGCTATGGATTTAGGGCTACTCACACACACCATATGGCACACAAGAGAGGAGAATGACCCAAAACCTAGAAGGAGGGTGCTACATAGCTTTTTACAAGTGATTTATATCCATCTCTGGATATAAATAATCCTGCTCAAAATCCTAAATAATCCTGCTCAAAATCCCTAACATTGATACAAAGAGAAATCAGCACATTGGCAAAATGGCTACTCCTTTGGCAAAGGGACTGGTCAAATCTTCTCAAGTTCTGCAGGGGAAAAAATTTTTAAAGAACTTAAAAAGATGTTATTTTTATAAGTGTTCAAGTTATTTTAAAATGTCATAATAGGACTTTGGGGGAGCACTGAGGGCCTGGATGAGGTTCTGTGGTCACAAATTTATAATGGTCTCCGTCTGCCTTGATGTGTAATTTTGTTTTTAATCAGTTGCCTCAGAATTAAGGAAACCAGATGCATTGTGAGCAAAGTCCAAAGACAGACATCTTAGGAAAAAGCAAAATGATGTTTCCATTTTAATGATCTCTTCTTAAACAATGAAATTCAAAAAGATCTATTCAATTAGACAACAAAACAAGGAAACCTACTATACTTACTATCACTGTGATCTTGATGAATCACTTAAATTTTCAGGGCCTCAGTTTCTTCCTCTATGACATGGGAATGATAGTACTAATCTCATGATTTTTGTAAGCATTAAACAACATAATCTCTGTAAAGGTCTTATCTCTAATATACTAAGCATTTATTATTACCACTTTTCACTTTTCAAAAAAAAAAAATTCCATGGAGACCACTGGCCATTTTATTTCTCAGTGATATACTGAAGATTATCAAACTGGTTAAACACTAAGAGATGAGAGTGCCGGTCTAAATAACTGAGTCAGAAGCATGTTCGAAATCTCCATTGCAATGTACTAGGAATAAAAATAAACAGATATCTGATTTACCGATTTGTGACATTTGTTTCTTTGAACTCAGTTCAGTCTAAGTTTCCATGTCATGTTTCACTCTGACTCCATAGTGATACCATTTCGACCATTCCTTACTTACCTAATAAGCACAACTGCCTAAAATATCCTAGTTACTCTTCAGAGTATGTATGCATGTCTGTTCTGTAATATGCATTCTGATTTGAAAAATGGGATTAACTCTTTATTTGGAGTTTTTTCCTTTGATCCCTGGGGGATCCTACTGGAACTCTTCACTGTATAGATCCCTGCTGTGAATGATCCAGTGTCATGTAACCTCACTCGACCTCCTTTGCTATAGGCCCTGAAAGTCTATGCATGGCCTGTTGCTGCTGGAATCCCCTTGCCCAGTGGTCAGCTCTTCTACTGGCAAAATGGCTCAAACATAAGTGGCTTTCATTGATCCACTCTTTCCAAGGTAAACTCATACACCTTCACCAAGTCAAACAATAGAGCTAGAGACTGTTCAGTGAGGCACTTTTCTCCATTCTGTTCTCTCCAATTCTATTTTTCCTTTTTTAAATAGTCATAGAAGACCCAGCTCACACTCATGTCCAACAAGATAAAAAGAAAGAGAAGTATTTCCCTGCTGTGTGCCTCTTTAAGCAATTCCCTTTGAGCCTTTGAGCGTCATACTTAGTTTCAGGGGGTAGATGCATGTCCTCCCCATTTCCCCTGACTTAAGAGAAAAACAGAAGAATGACTCCACTCTCTTCCTTACATCCTAGATAATCCCATGTCCTCTCTCTCCCTCATAGGCTAAGGCAGCATTATGGGGGTAGTTGACCTTGTTCTCTCTTATTTTTTTATTTTTTTAATGGTTTATTTATTTTTGAGAGAGAGAGACAGAGAGACAGAGTACGAGCGAGGGAGGGTCAGAGAGAGAGGGAGACAGAATCCACGAAGCAGGCTCCAGGCTCTGAGCTATCAGCACAGAGTCCGATGTGGGGTTCAAACCCGTGAACCACGAAATCATGACCTAAGCAGAAGTCGGACACCAAACCAACTGAGCCACCCAGGTGCCCTGACCTTGTTCTACTTCTAAATAAGACCTAGAAAAGTTTCCAACCTCCAAATCATCAAATGATGACTCTGTCAATCCTCTTGAAATCACCTGCCAATTCTAGGACAATAGAAAAAGTCTCACTCAACATCCTTATGCTTACTAACTAAGCAAGCTAACATAACATCCTATATACCAACAGATAGATGTATATATGTATACCTGTACTTGTGTGTGTGCGTGTATCTTTTTTATAGAAGCGAGTTCTCTTTTGAACTGTTACATCTATTGAGCTCTCCTTAAAGCTTTCAAAGTAAAGAGCTAATGAAATCAAAGCCATAAGTTAGTATTTAGCATTTATATAACACTTGTACTTGCAAAATGCTTTAGAATAATTCAATCCTTAATCTCCATAACAGCCCTAGTAGAGGGACCCAGTTATCCCCTTCATGAATGAAGAAGCAGAAACCTGGAAAGGTTGCATGACATCTTATGCAACTGATTGGTGGCAGCCACTACTTAAAGCACAGAGGTCTTGACTTGGAGGAATGCTGTTCATCCTTTGGGCCCTAAAGAATAAGATTTCTTAATAAACCCATGAGTCATGGAGAAGAGGCACAGACTGACTATGATTTTACTAGGCTGTTTCCACTGCATCTCATTGATGGCTTAAATCATCTTAGTGCCGCTGAACCCTTTTCAGCAATAAAATAAAAAGTGTATTAAGTGCTAAATTCTGCCCATAACTGGTATTTCTCATTGACTGCAAGTTTATGGAAGTTGTCAACTTCAGAGACCAACTTATATGAAGGCAATCCAGCCTCTGTAGGTAGATGAATTGATGTAGTCAGAAATGATAGGGATAAAATTAACAAATTTACCAATCTTTTGGAGCTGAGGCTACATTTGCCAGTTTTTATACTCCAGCACCATCCCCCTACAAAACTCCACAGTTGAAGCATTCATCATTCTCACCTTCAGACACTGTTACCTAGATACCTCAGTTTTAGTTACAAGCTTGAGATCACCATAGCAACCAATTAGTATTTATGTTGCTAAGACAAGACGCAGAGAAAGGAGAAAGCAGGATGTGCTTACTCATTTTTATGTGATCTCAATGGAGAAAGGATAAAATGCTGATTCCAGTTTCCAAATTCCCATTGACTTCCCTCATCCTAATTTATATTCACATTTGTCTTTTCCACAAGTAATCCACTTAATAGCCAAGCACTTATGGTATGTACAATAAATTCTACAATTGTTAATAATGCCCAAGAAAAGTGAGAAGAGGGAGCAAAATAATTACATTGTCTGGCATTCTGGCCTATTGTAGGATCTGGGTTACAAAATCTAAGCCTTCGTCTCACACTTTTGTATGCACTTTCACATCAAATTACATACTCCTCTCTTGCTTTTTAACAGACTATCAGCAGTGATGGGATTTATTGTTATTTGTATTTTGACTGCATTTTAACCTCTTCACTTTAATTATAAGCAACCTCAGAAATGCAAAGAGAGATAATGAAAGAATATGGGTCAGCCAGGTCCAAATTTCAGTTCTAATACTACTAGCAGTGGAGCTGTTAGCAAGATGCTACTGTCCCCAGCTGTGACTAAAACAAGCATGGGAATTTATACCTAGAGTCAACATTAGTGTCTTAAAATCAGTATATAGTAAGTGGTCATTAAGACTTACATCTCTGGCCAATTCTCTTAAAAAACAGATAATCATTTGAAATAAATTACCTTTTATATATTTGTGTGCATGGATGCGTGTTCTACAATTGGATATGCAATTCCCTCTCGAAGCACTAATTCTTGGAAAACTTCCCTTACTAAAGGAGTGGGTAAAGAAATCTAAACCCTTCCTAGTGTGATTATGTGTAGCAAAGATACTAGAGTACTTGCCACAAAGTACCTTCAATTGCATGGACCTGTGGATATCTGTAATGTCACCAATCACCAGTGGGTTCGGTCCCTCTTGTGTATTCTGTTTACAGAAACAACACAAAATCCCTATAAGCAGCATAATTTGTCCCCTGGTTCATCCTGAAACAATTCAGCACCCTTTGGAATTAATGAAATAGACTAAGAAACTATTACTCTGAAAAGCTAAGTGTCTATATAGTTTGGATAAATTGGGTAAAGAATTAAAATTTCCTTCTCATCCAATTTGTCGTAGGCTGTTTTAATGGCAAATTAATGGTAAAAGCTCTGCCCATGGACCATATAGGAAATGGAGCAATCTTTTTGGTCTGGTCTGTTTGATTTCAGTCTCTTTTGACAAATCAAGTAAAGGGATCAGTCAAACAAGTTGACAAATTATTTAATTGAAGCTCAGTTTATGACTTAGCTGTCCTCAGTAGATATTCCAATAAACCACCGCCTGCATAATCCACACCAGCACTATTTCCTCATCAATCATAAATATACATAGCTCTTTCCCAAAAGTCACCTTCTCAATTTGCCTGTAAACTCTGAAGTCAGCTCCAGGTTCTTTGTCTCTCTTATCCACTCTCTTCTGCCCTTCACTTCACTGTTCTTTGAGAGGGTCACTAGAGATATCACCGACAAAGAACATGTGTTAAATGATTGCTAATGCCAAAATAACGCTAATAAAAACAATAAAATAAAACTAAGATTATTTGGGCTTAATGGATAGAGATGAGCAGTCTCCACTGCTATCTTGCTGGTCCTTTCTTTCTCTGTGTTTCTTCCTCATGTAGACAGAGCCTCAAGACTTTTCCATTCAGTACTTAAACACAGTGATGTGCTTTTTCTCCCAGAGTAGCCAATTTCAAATGTGGAACGGTGGACAAAGCATATAAGATGTTTACTTCTACCAGTGACTTTATACAAGAAGTTTTTAAAAGGCTTCAAAAGGGGTGCCTGGGTGGCTCAGTCGATTGAGTATCTGACTTGATTTCATCTCAGGTCATGATCCTGGGATCATGGGATCAAGTCCCATGTTGAAGCATGGAGCCTGCTTGAGATTCATTCTCTCTCTCTCTCTCTCTCTCTCTCTCTCTCTCTCTCTCTCTCTCTCCTTCTGCCCCTCTCCCTGACTTGTGCACTCTCTCTGTGTAAATAAACAAACAAACAAATAAATAAATAAATAAGGCTTAAAATTGTTCTTTTTAATAATATTTTCAACTATTTTAGAGAAAAAGCAAGGAATGTTAAATGTTAGATTTTTCTAAGTTGTTTTTCTTTTTCTTTTAGTACTAAGTAATCACCTATGTTACATAGTTCACTTCTCTTTGAAGGTACGGCTCATTTGATTCTAGAACAATTCACTCCCTCTAAATCTCCAGTGGGAAAAATATGATGGAATTGTGTAATTATATTCATAAAAGAACAAAGGCATTATCTGCCTATGAAAATCCTCCTAGACCTATTATAAAATCAAATCCAGGCAAATTAATTAAATAGAAAAAAAAGGAACAAATATATTTTTAGTACCTACGATGTCTAGTACCATGTACTAGACATTGTAAAATACACAAATATGAATTTACAGCCCTTTCCATTAGGAACTAAAAAATCACTTGGGAGATTGGACCTAAATAGGTGAACAGTTAAACAGAATTAAGAGATTACCTACAGAAGATAAGTTACAAAGCACAACAGGACTCCAAGGCCTAGAGAACAAGACGCTATGGGCATTAAACAGATGCAAGTTCCGAGGTTTGAAAAATCATTTCAGATGGAGAGTGTTCAATCCATTCAGCCTTTGCAAGTATTTCTTAAAATTGTACCATGTACTCCCTGGGGGCAAATTTTATGGAAGAGAGAGGATTAGAGCTCAGATCCCTAGAACATATACTGTACACACATGGAGATGGGGCTTAGAGTTTATCACAGAATGTCTTGTGCTTCTGCTTATATTTTTAGAAGCATAAATAACACACCAGCAACAATAATAGCTAATAATAGCTACAGTTTATACAAGCCAGATGTTAAGCAAAAAGGTTCTATATAAACCTTCTTATTTAATCTTGCATCAACATTTTGAGGTTAGTCTATCTAAAACCTACTCAAGAGAAGTTTTGGCTTAATAAGAAAAACGAATGGAGTCAACATATCTTGATGGTAGTGTACCCATTAGTTCAAAAGTATGTATGGATTACATTAGTGTCTGTGTTCTTAACCACTGAGCTCTGGAGCCTCCACAGCTAGATTGTGAATTCTGATGGTCAAGTCAACTCCTCTTGTATCCTGGTACTCATCAGAATGACGAAATTAGAAATTCACAATTGAATCTTATAATGAGTATCTCTATCATTAGTTCACCCAGAAGTAAATGGGATTTAAGAAACCATACTTCAAACACATCCAAATTAGGTTAGTGGCATCTTAAATTAGAGATGTTCTTTTTGGAGAGTTAATTAGAGATTACTCTCTGGCTCTACACTGACAATCTGAGTCCTAATTCTGGCTCTAACCCATCGTAGTTATGAGACTTTGGGTAAGGGATTTACATGCCCCATGCCTCAGATTTTCATCTATATAATGGATAAAATATTAACACCTATTACTTACATTGTTGTGAGGATTAAATAAGAAGATTTATGTGATGTACCTAGAAATGTGACATTTTTAATATCAAAAATATTAACTATCATCATCATTCTCTGGCTTTTGGAAACATTCACATTCTTTACGCATTGGACAAATTTAATGGGCCATCATCTATTTCTCAATAACTTTTCTACATGGAAGATATGTCCTAAAGTAGTATGGTAGGGTTTGCTAAGGGGCCCTAGAGTGAAAGAGCCAGACACAGAAAACAAAACAAAATTTTAAAACCAGTGTTGAACAACACTTCAGAGTTTATGTCTGTATTCAACTCCCATCTCTAGTGAATCCGATTAAAAGACTGGAGATGAAAATGGATCCTCTTTTTGCTGAACTTCCAAAGAGCATCTGAGATCAGAGTTACATATAAAGTTTTTTCCTACGCATTTTAGAAACGGTATGTGCAAAAGGTGTGCATATGTGTATGCATGCATTAGCACTTCTTTTGCTTCTTACAATCTTAAAGCATGGCTTAGTGTGTTTTCTCCTTGTTTTAATTGTTTTGAATTTTTTTTTTTTTTTGTCATTCTGTTTTACTTCAGATGCAACAGGAGAAAGTCTGAGTTGGTTTCTGTTTTAGTGGCCTTGTCTTTCAATCTGCACACACAGACACCTTTGACATGAAAATCTAAAAATGAAAAATCAAGATCCATTCAGCTTTCCACATTTTACCAAAATTGTTTATAAACCACCCCAAAAATGCCACTCCCTAAAAAGACTAAAAAAAAAATATTATCAAACTATTTTGACACAAAATAATCCACTAAAATATCAGATCAAGAAAATCATTGCTTTTTTAAGCCATAGAAATACAGATTCATTTGTCTCTAACTCAACCAATCAATCATAAATCAAAACGGTCTATCGACTGCCTACTAAAATTTTAGTCTTGAACTTCACTTTGTGAGGTAAGGAGTGGGGAAGCAGGAAAGAGACTAATAGATACTGATCACTTGTGCCAGAAAATTTACTATGGACAGCTGTTCTAGGAGCCATTCTAGAGGAGGATTAAGATAAAGCCATGATAACAAGCATCAATTTTCTCTGGCCCTGCCTTAATACACAAACAGAAGAACTCAAATCTCCATCTTTAAATTGCACTCCCAGTTACTTTTGAGAATCGCTGATAGTGACTCAACTTCTGGGCAAGCACCTTTCACTTTGCCCATCACCCCACTTTGGCCCCTCAGACTCTGACTGTAACCTTTTGGTTACAGCCTTCTGTCTTCCCAGTTTCGTTTCTACTTCTGATCACCTCCTATCACAATAAGACTTCTGATTATTTTAAGCTCTTTATCTACAATCACTCTCTTGGCATTACTTTCCTCTTTATCTGGTTTATACTCATTAGTCCATCATTCCACCTCTTATCTTCTCAATAACCTTATCTAAGAGGTTGATTCCAATCTTCAGCCTCTTCTTTGACTCCTAGCTTCCCCTCACACCCTACATCCAATGGATCAATGAATCTTACCAACCAGGACTTGAAAGATATACATATCATAACTATTTCCCCAACCCCCCAATCACCACAATTGTGCCCCAAGTCACCATTTTCTATGTTCTGAACCACAACAAAGGCCTCTTAAATAGGCATCTCTCAATTTGATGACTAACAGTCCCCAATAGATAGTTTTCCAATGTATTTTATACACATGACATCTATACTACTTTTTAAAAACACAAATCTAATTATGCCTTTCTTTCTCTCAAAGACTTTTAGTAATGTTCTGTACAGTAGTTTTGTTTTTTTGCTTTTTGAGGATAGAGTTCAAATTTTTTGCCTCTGACTGTCCTTCTAGCCTTATCTTTCATCATGCCACCACCACACCATCCATTTGCTAACCATACTAAACTTCCTTAAATTACCTACATACGCTGTATTCCTTTTTTTCTTTCCTCCAGCTAGAATAGCCTTCCTTATGGACTGTCTCATACCATCCTAAGGTTTCGCCCTCAACTAGTTTATTTCACAGAGGTGTTCCACCCTTACAGCCCGCTCCCAAGCCTGTATAAGATATGCTTCCCATGTGCTCCCACAGCACTGGGTACATCCATTATCAGTACCTACACTGAACTGTTATCAACTATTTACTTCACTCTACCTAACCCACCTCCACCCCACCCAAACATTAAATAATGAGGCACAAGTCATCATCAACATCTTGCAAGTGTCTGGCCTATAAAGGATGCTCAGTTGATATCAGAAGAATGAATGGGCAATGTAAAGTGATAATATCTGCTACCAAGAGTGCCAATGCCTCTACCAATGGAAAGGATACTCCTGCAGAGGATGATAATGCCACAATGTTGGCCCTGGGAACACAGAGGCCCAAAGCTGACTGTGCAACACTTGCAGAGCAGCTAGTACCCTCACCACCATTGTGGTGGACACTGAGCTGGGAATATGCTCATGTTGCCTACCACATGCCAGACCTGCCTCAGAAGAACTTTTAAGTCTTATCTCCCTGTTTTTCCCCTCTCCTTATACTTCAGAAATGAGTCAATGGAACCTGGAATAGAGAACAGCAGAATGAAAGATGTAAAATAATTAATCTGAAGATAATTTCTCCTCTTGGTAATCTTTGTATCTCTCTTGAAGGTCCCATCTTTTTTTTTTCCTAAAATGAATTTTTACCATGATGATACCAGATCTCAAATGGAAATAAAATCTCGATCCTTTTAAATCATCTGGATCCCTCTCCAATACTCTAGAATTCACCTTAAGGGTGAATACAGATTAGGCTCAAAATAAGCTCATAGTACATTCATTACAAATCTTAGGAGTCATGTACAATAGTTTTCATCTTAGAAATAGGTATCTTGAAGGGTCTAAACATATCTCCATGCCTTGAGAGCATTCTTATACTTCACAGTGCCTTCCTTCTAAAGTAAAATAGAAAAGTTGCAGGATATCAACTAATATTTTATACTAGAAAGCACCCACTAGGGAAGTTTTCAGGATATCTGTATACTAATTTCTGATCTACCCTTAATTAGCTGTATGGCATTCAGCAAATTAAACACCTCCAGAAGCCCATTTTCCTCATTTGTAAAATAATCTGGTTCTATTAGATGACTGCCCAATTCCCTTTTTTCTGTAAAATTCCATGAATCAGTGATCTCTCTGCTCAAAGACGCAAACAGATGTATTGATAGAGGGAAGGCTTAGCAAAGAAACAACAATAACAATATATCATATAATTAAGAGCTAATAAGAGCTCTTGAAGTTAAAACTACAAAGAGACCTAGGATAAGGGGAGTGATTCAAAAAATAAAAATGAGAACAGATGAGTCTTGAATCAGCATTGAATGAAAGATAAAACAGAAAGGCACAGAATCTACAATGATATAGTGTCTGAAACAGACCTACATGTTAGCCATTGGAGTTTAATTTGGCCAGGGCCCAAAGAAAAGTGATCAACATAAATAACAACAAAGTAGCTTGTAATCTATTAAAACAAAAGATTCAGTTTAAAGATTTAACATAAAGTTTCAGTCCTTAAATTAGCAAACCTTCATCTATCAGGAAACTCAGCTATACAGAATGACATATGTCTCTGGACTTTTAATACTGACAGTTTTATTGTAATAATAATAACCACAGTGCTGGCAAAGGAAAAGACAGATGGACCCAACTTCTAGGCCTTACCATCACTCCTCCTGATTACTCTTCTTATTTTGAGCATCGACAAAACGGTGGGGCTGTTATCATAGATCTTTGCATAGCATTGATTCAAGTGTGTGTTGAAACAAGGCTGCTACTGTGTAATTCATTTATATCACTGGCTCATACCTGCCTCTTCTTCCCTTCCTTCGATCTTACATATCTCTAAGATGAGCATTTATCTTACTTTGCTCTCCTGTTCCTCTTCTGTTGTCAGTCTAGCAGGTGTTCTTTTCAGATTGCTTTCATTCTTCATTATTCATTTTGGGTCCCTTTCTACTTTTGTGTCCATTTTTATCCTTCCCTTCCCTTCGTATGTACCTCAGGCGCCAGAGCCATCCATTTGTCAGAAATGTTTGGTGCTATTTGTTTGTGGTTATTTCCCCCTTAAACTAGGGCTTAGAAAATCCACCTGGTGAGCTGTTTCTTGTTTCTAAAGGGAGGAAGGCTCTCTAAGCCTAGGAGAAGCTAGAAATCAGGACTGTCATTTTTCTTCACACCTGCTCCAGGCCTGATCCAACCATTCTTCTTCAGTGGCCCTGTTTGGTTCTGAATGACATCACCACTTATTTTTCCAGCAATAAATTTAGTTGAAGTGCTTTTGAAACTGTGTGGTCCCTGATTTTCCTGTTCCCAAAGGCCAGAGGTTCCAATCATATGGGATTATTTAGCATCTGGCAAGTTGTTAATGTTGAGAATCAAACAAAAGTATTTAAAGATGTATACAAGTTCATTTCTTCATGCATTTTAAATTGCTGCTCATGGAAAGACTGTCAGAGAGAGTCACATTTTAAATTGCTGCTCATGGAAAGACTGTCAGAGAGAGTCACTCCTACGCTTTCAAAGTGATTCAAAGCCCACCACCTGGCTCTGGCTCACTACATGACCTCACAAAACATGCTGTTTCAGCATCTTTGGGGCGGGAAGGCACAGCCCATCAGCCTCAGTTACTCAGTCACGAGTAACACTGTCCAGGCATGGGAGGGGATAAAAGCCTTAGAATCAGTAAAAAGCTCTCAATTTCAACTTTCACCAATTTAGTAAAAGACAAACAACAACAATAACTAGAGAAAGCCAAACTCTATAGCAAGAAACAGCGAGTCTGTCAATATAGGCAACCTCTTGTTGGAAGGTGCACAGGGAGCCTTAAAACAGCAGTCGCCCAGACACAATCCTACTAACTGTGTATGCTGCAGCACTTCTGAAACCCGCCCTGACGTCCAATTCTACGTCAGCACTTTATTTTTCAGTTCAGCCAAATACTGCAATAGTGCCCCCAGCTCATGGAATTTTTTTTTTTTTTTTTTTTTTGCCTTCTGATCTGAATATATACAGCAGTATGAACTGACTGACAACAAAACTCTTTCTATTTTAAAGTAAAGATTTCCAATGTATTTTCTTCTGTAGTTGTAAGTTAACATTATGAGGGGGAAGAGAGTTTATACATTGTCTGATTGGGAACTTGACTTTTCATTATTCAGGGATTTCTGCAGGACACGTAAATGTTATCTATAACTCTGGACACTTTTCATCTCTTCTGTTAACAATAAATTCTGTAGATTTTTAAAAACATAAATTTTCAAAAGACATCACTCCATCCTATCCAACATTTCTGTAGTTTCAACTTCCCTGTCCTTATTTTCTGCCTTCTTCTTCTTTAAAGCAGCAGCTTCAGTATTAGGTGCTTTGCTTTTTAACTTTTCTACAACTCTTTGAAAAGGCATCTAATGCAATAACATGAGGAAGTACTTGTAAACTCTTTTTTCGTAAAAGCACACAGACATTTATCTGTTACTATCTATGAGAGTTCTTTCATGCTTCTTTGGCTGAGTTAGTCAGCAAAACAAATGTTTTATCACTATCACCGTTCAATAAGACACCAGATATTTTTGTAAAAATATATCAGATATTTGAGCAAAATTTCATTACAACATTATGGAATATTCATTCTCTCCTGAATTAGTTTTTCTGTTAAAACCCCAGGTGACATTTATCCCACTTTATAATTTCTTTTCACTGGACATTTGTTCATCCATCTTTAAAGAGCATAGGACACAGCGCTTCACTGAGTTTCTCTGCCCAGATTCCTTTCCCTATTCATATTTTGTATCTGAAAGAGCATAACCTACAGAATGTCTGCTGGAAAATGGTAAGAAAGCTCACAGAGTTCTAGAAACTTCTGTCTAGTTTACATTTCAGTTATTGATAACAATGTTCCAAAAGCTGTAATAGTGCTTCAAGAACTGAATTTCTTTTTCCATCTTCATGTATCATATCGTCTACATGCAAAAACAATGAGAGATCTACAACAGCATATTGGAGAATATCTGAGCATTGAAGAGTGTTGATTGGATAGATATTTGTGCTTAAGAACAGTGGAGTTAGTAACTTGGATTTTTTCACAGTGGTTTGTACATCCCTGAGAAAAGTTTAATAGAATTTTTTTATTATTATTACAAATGTAGTCTGGACTAAAGAAATAATTCAAACAATAGAGAAAAAGTAATCTCTCTTCACCCTGTGGAAATCCCTATTTACACCCTGATTGTTTTAAGTAACAGATTTTAGGAGTACCTTTCATAGCTTTTCAGACACATTTATTCACTTATATTTTTCCAAAAGAAATAGTTCATATTCTTTCATACTGTTGAGAAAATTGTCTTTTTAATTTTCAGAATTGGCACAATGTAATGAAAATCTTTCACTATCACATGAAGAATTCTCCTCCTTTTGTTACGTGGTTCTAGACCATTCCCCACCAGGAGTGTGCTCTAAAGCAGTTTTCCTTTTCCATACTAATGACAAATAGGTGGTCTCTAATTACGCATTATTTCAAAGAATGAAGAGTTGAAAAGTCTTGCCCATTTCTGGAGATATTTATATCTATTTATTTTTCCTTTGAAATACCTCTTCATATTAATTTCTATCCCTTGAGGGTTTTTCTTTTTATAACTTATTTGTCCGAGCTTTTGAATATTAGAGATATTCGTCATTTAAAACTATTAAAAACTGTTGCGTGCGTTTTCTCCAAATCTGTCATTTGTTGAACTTTGTTTTTACTGTTGCCATTTTGAAGTTTGTATTTGTCAGTCTTTTCCTTTACAGCCTCTGCAGACAACTTAGAAATAGAGGTCATCCTAGTAAGAGTTAAAAGTATACATTTCAATAAGCAGGATCTTGAAAATTGCTTTTTTTTTTCTTTCACAATAACTTGAAGTCTATAAGAATGTATTTCTATATACTAAAAACTGAAAATAACTTGTAAGGAAACCTGCTTGACCCAGCAATAACTCTCTAGTTTGCTGATAGGAGGTAGGAGGGGAGATGAGGGAAACATGTTTTAGTCGCTGGCTTGAATATAAACATTAGGCTACGGAATGAACCCATGTAGTGTTTGGTTCCCCTCAAGGTTAACTGTCCACAACACTGCATTCCTGCAGGCAACTGATTTTGTCACAAAACCTTATATTAGTAGAAATTCAATTATAGTTTACAAAGGTTATGTGAAAAAAAGATGTGGATGCAGCTAGATTGTTTTATATCCTCAATTCAGATAAATGTAAATGTAGCAGGGGGTCCAAGCTTATAGACACAATGACCTTATGATCAACTAGTGTGCATTGTGACATCTGTTTCCAATCACAAGGCCATGAGGTGAGACCCAATTCTTCTTCACATGCTAAGTTGTTTAGACTTGTTCTTATCCATTTTTAGTCTTCAACTATTAAGTAAGTAGGAGAATACTCCCTTTGTTTTTAATCTCCGTGGGAATTAACTGTTTCCTCTGCCAGGGCCTTTCCAATCCCAATTCCTTAAGGTTTAGTCAGAAGGACAAGACTAGACAGAAAGTCAAGAACACAAAGCTCACTAGCAAAGAAAGTACTGAAACCCCTGTTCTTGTTTTTGTACCAAAAAAAAAAAAAAAAAAAAAGATAGATATAGATAGTGCTCCCAAAGGTCAAAATGTACTTGATTTTGTGTTAAAAGAACTGTATGCAACTAAAATACTCTTAGCAAGCATTTTTGAGAAGCTGCTATTTTTTTTGTGCCAGATCTATGGACTTTCAATATTTATAATACATTGATCTTTTTTTTTTAAAAAATTTTTTTTTCAACGTTTATTTATTTTTGGGACAGAGAGAGACAGAGCATGAACGGGGGAGGGGCAGAGAGAGAGGGAGACACAGAATCCGAAACAGGCTCCAGGCTCTGAGCCATCAGCCCAGAGCCTGATGCGGGGCTCGAACTCACGGACCGCGAGATCGTGACCTGGCTGAAGTCAGACGCTTAACCGACTGCGCCACCCAGGCGCCCCAATACATTGATCTTTTAAGAGAATTACACTTATAAGGCAATCATTTTCAGAAAGTGAGTACTAGGTAGCAAATTTGTAATGTTTTATGTGTCACAAAATTTAAGGAAATGAAAAATAAACAAACAAAAAGTACAAGAAATGAAAATAAAAAGGTCTTATTTACTTACTTATTGGGGCTTGGGAGGAGGTGGGTCATGTCTTTAGAAACAATTTACATTGAGGGGGATTTTTCCTCCTCAATATAAACACCTCTAATATAAACCCAGGAAGTGCTTGCTGACTAAATAATGTGCATAATGCTTCTATCTTAAATCCCAAATATTACCTATTTTATTTTACCATATAGTTATTTCTTTATTGGGAAGGCCTCAATTTTTCTTTAAATAAACTGTGATAGCCAAGAAAGGACACCCACAAGCTTTTCCTTTGAACTTTTCAGGTGTCGGAGGCAGATGAACTGCAGACTTACGTATATTAGTTGGAACTCAGGCCAGCCACCTTTACTTTAGGGGAAAAGAAATCAACTTAGAACCTTCTAGATGGAAACTTTGCCCTTTTGCTGCTGCCTTTCCTCTTAGAAAACAAGTTAAAAGGTACCATTGGCCAGGTTAATTGACTTACAAGTGTGTCTTTTTAATAAGTGTCATAAAGTATGTCAGGCTGCTGAAACTTGCTTTCAGTGCGTTTTTTAAAAAACTGTTGTCAACCAGATTAAAGTTTATTGTTCACATGTGCATTCGGTTTTCAGGTGGTAATGAAAGACACTGAATTGATTTGCCATGCGTAAAGAAAAAGGGGTTGTGTCCTTTGCTCTCCCTCAATGTGCCTTTCCTTCTGGTGTCTCCTCTGAACGGTGTTGCCAGCAGACCTTGTCCAGCTCTGGACGTTTCCACTTGCGGGATAGTTCTCACAGGCTGTGCTGTGTCTACACCAAGACTTTGTAGAGGCTGAAGAGAGTGACTGAGGAGTGTTATCAAAGTGTCTATTATTAATAAAATTGAACATTTTGAATACAATGACTTTCAATGAATCCCTTTTCCTCCCAAGGACTTAGATCACTTTAGAAAGAAATATTTTCTTTTGGTTTTAGTGGGCAGATGCTCAGTGTTCATGTAGAGCCAGCATGGCTTCCTTATCCTGCAAGTCTCAAACTGACCTTTACCCCTGCAGGTTCCCCTGCATTGACTGCTTCACAAAAGGACCTAAAACAAGGTTTTGGTAAGTGGACTCAAAATATTTGATTTGCCAAACACCCTGTTGTTTTCCAAATTTTAGAAACATGGAAAGGGGATACAGGGAAGTCTCTAAGTGGTCACTGACTAGACAACTCTACTCTTTACCTGACCAGTTCTACATACAGGCATTCTGGAATTCGCAATTTAAAACACCTTTACGGTGATTCTACATGCACATTTTATGCTGAAGCTGTAGCCTTCTCTCAGGGCTCAGTTTGACATAAAACACATCTATAAATGAGCAGCACTGGGTAAGGAGCAAGAAGATGATAAAGAAGCTTACGTTCTCAATCTTAGAAAAGTCTAGCCCAATAATCCCTTCACTTCCTCACTCAAATTTGCCCATGTGAGGAATGCCATAACCAAACAAAAAGGATTTCTACCCAAGCTAGAAATCCTTGATGTCTTCCATGTCAGAAATACCATCATTTGAGATTTGATGTATTTGTCATTTTACTGTCTGTCTTCTCACACTGGAATCGAAATACCATGAAAATGTGAGCTTCACAACGCTTCTGTGTCCCTATTTCCTGGCGTAATTTAGACTTCAGTGAATACTGGAGGGAAAAAAAATGTTAAGGTTTTTTTCATATGTTAATTATCCCTGAACAACACTTCTTTGTACCAGATACTCTAATGTGAAGAGGTTTGTTCCATACCTTTCATCTCTGCAGGTGACACCAGGGCTGCTGCCACAGGATAGAGCTGGATGCTGGGAAAGGGCTATGGGTCACAGGCAAGTGGCAGATTGCAGAGACAGAGTGACCAACTTCTCAGTGTTACTAAGGAAGGCAGTAGCTTTTGAGTAGTATTCAGGTCACATAAAGGGTAGGGGTTAAAAAGCAGGTAGCCCAATTGAAATGTTATACATAGGAAGTAACAGAGAAAAAGCGTAACCATGAATTAAGTTGGGAAAGAGAGAGAGGAGACAAATGGAAACAGGAGGAAGAAATACAGGGCTTGGCAGCGTCAGAAGAAACTACAGTCCCTCTAAAGTAGTTGTTCTCTAGCTGGAGATAAGGCTGAGAAAATTTAGAACTAGAACCTAGTGAGCCTTGAAAATGTCATGATTTCAAACTGACCCTGTGTTCTCCAAAGCCCTCATATCTCCAGGTGTCCTTTTCACTCTGTGGAGTTGTCTCTGTTGAGTGTGTGTGCATGTGTGTGTACGTGCATACGGAGGGCTAGGGAGAACACACTCAGGTAAAAGGCTCTCTCTGTACTGTGGTCTTTACGGAAATGCACTGATAGAGGACCTGGCTTTGCCCCTATGGTCATTCTGGAGCCCATGCATTTTAAAATTGCCCCACCTATACAGCTTTGCTCCCATCTAAAACCAATCCTCCTCCTATGCTGGTAGAATATTTGAGAAGCCCTAAATTAGCACAGTGCTCAACTTAGCACCAAGCTAGCCTTATCTGTTTTATGCCAGTCCTGGTAACAAGATTTCTCCCAGTTCCCAGGCCAAGGGTTCTTCCAATTTACTCTGTCTGGACCCTCGTTTCATTGCTTCTCACTCAAACCCTGTCAGAAGCTTCTCTTAAGAGTCAACTGTAGCTTCCCAACATCCTTGAAACTCATCACTGTGTCTCCTGTTAAGTGCCAGTCTCTAGTGAAAAGCCATGCTAACTCCCACCTCTGCTCCTTCACTTGCCTTCTCCTTGCCTAGAATCCTGCACAAGCCTTCAGTTTTCCAAAGCCAACAGAACTATTAGGGGCTTCGCTGACAAAATCTGAGTTTCTTGATCACTCTGTTATTTATTTTCTATTTCTCAAAGCAAGGATCATAAGTGTATAAAAAATGCAAAATGCCTTGTAGTTACTATAGTCCTTTCTCAATGTGCCTAACAACGGCCTTGGGAAATGGTCTGGGCAGTGCAGATATCCCCATTCGTGGAGTATATAGCTTCATGGTGGAGAAGTGACTTAGTCAGCTTTAGCCATGGGTTTTCTGACCCTAAGCAGCACCCATGTTCTGCTCTACTCTATCTCTTCTGATTCAGGAAGGGCCACAACATGAGATGAGGTTACCTGGGGAAGGAACATAGAAGACGGGAGTTACACACAGGGCCTTGAAGGAATCAACAGAACAGCCTAGGTGGAAAAGCAGTATAGACAGGAAAGGAAGTAATTAGCAGATTTCACAGTCTGAGAATAACAAGAGTGGTGGAGTGGCAACCTTTTGGAGTTAGGGATGGTCAGGGAAGTGGGATGAGATGAGGGTGTATGCACGCATGTGTGTAAGGTGGGGGGGATTTGGTGAGGGACAGCGGTGGGAAGGGTCCCACAACAGCATTCCTCTCACAAACTCTTCAACTGACAACAATCAGGAGAACAGAGCTGTCACAGAAGTAGCACTCACCTTGGAAACGAAAGATCTGGTTACTTTTCAGAGCAGCCACTTAGAAGCTACGCGTCATTTGACAATACTTTGCTGAGACACACCATGACATAACCATGGTAAAATAGCTATGTCAGCAGCACGTGCAATTATAGGGGTGCTCAACATGAGAATGAGATGGTGTTTGAAAGTATACTATAAGTTAGAAAGAGCTCTATAAAAACAATATTTTAGTCTCATATTCCAAAGTATCAACAGAAAATCACGGTGGAAAAACTAATGCACATGCATACACATGAGTACACACATGTGGGCACATTTACAGAGGAAATATGTTGAAGTCCATTGTCCCTTTCCCCTTGTCTGAGATGTCAGCCCAACAATCACCTAGACCACCAAGAGGTCTCCTCCCTCATTTTACCCCAGGAGGCCCTTCGAGTGATGCCCTTCAGGGTACCCACATTCTTCCCCCCGTAACATTCCCCCCAACCTTCATGGAAAACAGAGTCCTGCTTGTCGTTCCTTTCAGAAGACAATCAACATAGCCAATTGGAAGCCACATGAATAATTTAACCTCCCGGCAGGGACTGGACAGATCGGAAGATACAGCAGCTTCCCAAAATTAATAAAGGCTTTTATAGGGCCATAAAAAGCCATAATTCAATCATTTTAAAAAGGGCAGGAAACACAATGCTTATTAAAGGCTGGGTGCTGCTGAGGTGTATACAAAAAGGCCACTCAGCAGCAATGGCTCCAGTGCACGCCCACCCTCTGCCTCCACTTGATGGGCAGACAACCTGACCTAACCATTTAATAAGCAATATTTAGTGATGATTCTTCCCTGACTGGCTCAGTCATGGAAGAGTACTAATAAAGAGAATGATTGAAACAAGGGAGGAATGTTTTTTCTACTCACATTAAATGGTTATGGTTAGAGTGGGAAAGCCACCTATTTATGGACACATTTTTTTTTTCTTTAGTCTTGCCAAGCACTTTGGAGGTAAATTTGTTCAGGCCACCCTATTACTCTTTTAGTAACTGAAATGGGGCAATTGCTTTCTCTAAGACTGTTTTCCTCACACAGCTGGGATGGCACCAAGTATCTCCTTCCAGATGAAATATTCTGGTTTTGAGACACTATGTTTCCATAGTCACTGTCCACAGTGGTTCAGCATCTGTAGCCTCTTCAGTTGGATAGCCTGTATATAATTGTAAGTTCTCCAGAATAAGACTGGGCCAGGCACACCGTGCTCAGAACTCAGAACTCAAGACCAAGGTTTCACAGTTTGTGCAATGCACAAAGGTGGTCCATTAGAGAGTCCAAATGGGACAGACAATGCGTTGTTTCAGTCTAGAGAAAGGGGTACCTTTTTACAGATCTTCCATATGGAAGAAGAGGAGTTTTCTTTTTGTAATTCACACAATAGCAGTGTTGGTGCCAGCAATGGCCCTGTTCTGGTCAATCAGAGAGCTCTATTCTACTCCCAGACCATATTCCTCAGAGTTCTCGCATGTTAAGTGATTTCTCTCTCCGGCCCATGGTGGCAAGGCTGCTTTTCTGAGGAGCAGAAAATAGGAGCAAGAAAAGGGGCAGGTTAGAATATGCCTCTTCTATTGAAGAGAATAAAAGTCTCAGACTTCAAGGATCTCGGCAGGTTTGGTCCAAGTATGCCTCCTTCTGCCCCATTTCTAACTTCACTATTTACTGGGACAAATGCCCCAGGACTACAAGAGCAGAAGCATTTTTAGCAAACAAAACATAAATAAATAACTAGCTTCACAGCCAGGATGGGCTCTCAGTGACTTGTCTGACCCACATAGTTTCTGTGTGCCTTGCTCTCCTAGCTGCTTTCCCAAAGCATGAGTGGATGTATCTTTGGGTACCACAGGTACTAAGTGATCTTCCCATTTGCCTAACCTCAAGTGACAAAGTGCTGGTCCTCATATATCACAGTCTTTCCCAGGAAGGATTAGGTCACACTGGGCCGAGGTTTTACTAATGAGATCATGCATAATCAATAAGGGTCGGCTGACATCTTGTCAACTCCATCACTGTCACCAGTGGGGCTGAGGTAAGGCAATCAGAAAGGGAGACCTGTCAGCCACCTGGAATCTGAACAGATGGGCAGCACTGGATGGAACTGCTGTCCCTCAAAACAGGCCCAAGTCTTATTAGCAGAGGAGACAGGTCATACATTCATTCATTTATTCACCCCTTCCTTTGTCCATCCCACAGATAGTAAAGGGTCAGGTCCTATCTGTACCATAGAGGATGACACAGAAAAGGACCCCATACATTTGGAGCTTCCCTTGCAGCATCCTTATTCTACTGGGAGTGATAAGAAAGAGAAGAAAGAAAAACAAAGATAAAGTAAGAAAAAAAAAAACAAAAAAAGAAGCAAAAAGGGAATGGAAAGGAATAAAAGATGCACAAATAATCTCAGATAATATTATACAGGCAGAGAATTAACATAGGGCAACATGAAGTAGAAAAAACCAAAACTTAAGTTGGAGAGGACAAGAAAGTACATGGACATCTCTCTCTTTAACAAGCCACAGAATCTCTCCAGGGCTCTTCTCAGTATTGTCTAAGTTTTTTGATTCTGAACAAAGGGGATAAAGCCCAGCTTTTTTTAATGACCTAGTTGATTTGTCACTGGATCCATGAGACTTGTAATGGACCACATCATTTCTTAATTCAAAATTTAAATCTGCCTCTCATCAACTCCCTAAAATTTTCAGATTGTTTTATGGGATCATGGAGGTGTTATATTACTGAATATAATTCGATAACTTGTTATGTGTTTCCATTCAATAAATTGGAATACAAAATAAAGTCAGATTTCCTACTAAGTATGAAGTAATAACATGAAATCCCAATGTTGGGCGATTTTGTTAAGTAATAACAAAATATCCCATTTTTTCCTCCACAAATCAACTTTATTTGCACTCTTACATTCAAGTGACTCATTTTATCCAAATTGCAAGGATTTTACACAAAAAAAATTCCAACATGGGAGAGAAAGGATCAGTGATGCGTGCTTTCCCAGCATTAGTACCTGACTCTTACAGGCCTGAGTTCCTACTATTATCACTCACTCAGGTTGTTGGCAGGATTAAGCTACTTACAGGGGCGTCTGGGTGGCTCAGTTGGTGAAGCGTCTGACTTTGGCTTCGTGGGTTCATGTGTCAACATAGAGCCTGCTAAGATTCTCTCTCTCCCTCTCTCTCTCTGCTCCTCCCCCACTCGTGCTCCATCTATTTCTCTCTCTCCCTCTCCCCCTCTCAAAATAAATAAATAAACTTAAAAAAATTAAGTTACTTATAGCTATAGGACTGAGGTCCCCTTTTCTTGCTAACAACCAGGACTCACCCTCAGCATTTTGCTATCATTCCCAGATCCTAGGCACGTGGCCCTCTCAACAGTGTGGCAGCTACCTCTTCAACATCGGCTGGAGAATCTCTAATTATATATAAAGAGTCTTATATTATGAAACACAATCATGGATTGTGGATGGATTAACTTTTCCATCACCTTGTCAGGTAGGTATCTTCACCTATCTTAACCCAAACAAGTGTGTGACAATCCTATCATATTCGCAGGTCCCACCTATACTCAAAGGGAGATAACTATCCAGGGCATGTGCAACAGGGCTCTTGAATCTTCAGAGACATCTTAGAATTCTTTCTATCACAGATACACGACAGTATTGTACACATATCATAAGGGCACAAATCAATAATTTTTTACAAACTGAACACACATGTACCCACACCCACAGCAAAAAAGAGAAGATGAGCAGTACACAGAAACTCGTCTCTTATTCCTTTCTGTTCTCTACCACCACCCCCAGGGTAAGTGACTGCTATCTTGACCTCTAATAAAATAATTCAGCTTTGCCTTTTCTTTTTTTTTTTAATTTTTTTTGTTTATACATGTAAATACATATATAAATTGAATCCTGCAATATGGACTCTGTTTCTGACTTCTTTTCCTCAAAATAATCTCATTACTGTTATATTATTCTATTGTGTGAATATTTCCACTCTACTGATAACATTTCTTATCTGAATATATGACGAACTATTGATAGGCATTTGAGTATCCAGCTTGGAGTTACTATAAATATTGGTGCTGTGAACATTCTAAGACATGTATGTTGGAGAACATATAAGGATAACTTCTAGGTTAGCCTTCCCTGGCTTCAATCTCAATCTTCCCCTTGTGACCTGAGGCCAGTTATTTATATTGTAGGTCACCTTTCTCAATCTGTGAAAAGCAGACTATACCACCTTCTCATAATGTCGTATGTGTATGTGAGCAGGGGGGTGGACTTAACCAACTCAGGAATATGCACTCCTAGGCAACAGAATACAACAGTCAACACAGTGGACAAAATGCATGTTATTACGGACCTGCATTCTAGTGACACAAAGGGGAGGGATGGGTGGGAGAAGAAAAGGGAATAAACAAAAAATAAAGTACACATATATAATAAAAATGTATGGAATGTTAGATAGGAGCTAACGAGAGGGATGAAGCAACAAAGGCGGGCCTGGAGTGTCTGGAGAAAGATTATGTTAAATTAGTTTGTCAGGGGTGCTATCACTGATATGGTGACATTTGAGCAAAGATATAAAAAATGAAAGAAAATTTGTAAATATCTGGGAGAAGAGTGTTACAGGCAGAGGCCCTGAGACAAGGACATGTCTAGAGTACTTGAGGAGTACAAATTCTAGAGTAGATACAGAGTAGATCAGAAAGGACAAAGGTGCACAATGATAAACATGAAGATCGAATAGGGTCTTGTGAGTCACTGGAAGAGTCTTTCTCTGAGAGAAATGAGAAACCACTGGAGGGGGTGCAGGTTGTGCAGAAAGAATTATGTTTTAATGGTGTCAACAGAAGCTCTCATGAGAATGCATTACATGAAGCATGAAAAATGAACAGAAAGTGAATGACGGGGTAAGGAGTAGGCATATGTATGTTTATTAGTATGTGTGGATGTGTTGTACGTGTATACATGTATGAGGGAGCTGATCTTAGGAACATAAACCAAAAGAGTTAATATTGGGAAAGCGTATCAAAGGAAGTAAAGCTTTGGATGTGTATTTGAATTATAATTTGGACAGAGGGATCGGACAAGACAAGATAACAGACTCACTGTTAAACATCAAGCCTTAATGTCATTTTCTTTCTTTCCTATTTGAAATGAAATTTACTGTAGTCAAGAGATTTAGTCATTCCATGTTTCCATGATGTGATTCCTCCAGAAGGGACCAAATTTCTACCAAAAGAAAACATATTTAGCTAATAAATTGTAACCTACCTGTGTTAGAATTAAAACATAGAGAACATAATGATGTTCACTGCCAACTTCATCATCAGTTGATTTTCAGTTGTGTAAAGATATCAAGAAGTGTGAAGCATAAGAGAATTATTCTTTTAGGTCATTTCATTCCATTTGTATCTGCAAGTATTAACTATCCTTCTTATATTTCTAGCTTACCCACATCCTTTGAACTTTTCAAAGTACACCTTACTATTTCCACCCCACTATCTCCTGTCTTTGTCTGTGTGGTTTTGCATCCTGGGATTCTATTAGGATGACTACAGTTAGCAAGCATTTCTCAGATCTGCCAATTAAATACAATATTCTCTAGCTTTTCATAATAGTAGGCTTTCACAACTATGTTGATATTGTTCCATCTGCTTCAATTTATGGCATACTTTGTGTTCTTTAAATTAAAAAAAAAATAAGTTTATTTATTTATTTTTGGAGAGAGAGACAGAGAAAGTGAGTGGGGAGGGGCAGAGAGAGAGGGAGAGACAGAATCCCAAGCAGGCTCTGCACTGCCAGCGCAGAGCCTGATATGGGGCTTGAACTCACAAACTGTGAGATCATGACCTGAGCTGAAACCAAGAGTCAGACACATAATCGACAGAGCCACCCAGGTGCCCCAAAACTAAACTTTTTAAGAAGTGAATTAACTTTTTGAGATGCTATTTCTCCACATATACTTTGAGCAAAATTTCTTATCTGAATATATTATGAACAGTCAACCTTAGACATTTGCTACTTTCCTTTTCACATGGAAGATTTGGCTCTATCCCCAACAAGGTCTGGAGTAACTTCTGCCTTCAATTGTAGTTAAGAGTCAGAGGTGAAGACATCTATTCTCTCACAACATGTGTGTACTGGGCCTCAGGGATTCCATATTTGGTGCCCTGTCCTTATAAAGGCAATTTACATTTCTTTTTTAATAATGCTCTCTCCTTTGACTAGTTTGCCATAGCTGGGGGAAAAAGACTAAACAGATCTTTATCTCATCTAAATCTCAGGTACGTAGCTTCATCCCAATGGTCTACAATCACTTATCATTTCCACATCTATCATTTATTTTAGGTAAGGCCACCTTTGGGAAAGGGGTAGAAGTGCATATGCTTGCTTTTCAGACATCCTGCCCTTTCTCCTCCAATTGATTCCGATCAATTGACGTACCTGTGTGGACTGTATATATCTTCCCTTTACTTTCACACCCTGTGGGTCACTTATCATAAGCAAACTGGCCATCAGCCTCAAGAGGTTTGGCTGTTAAGTGGCTCCTCTAACAGCGTCTGGGTTTCCCTAAGGGCCTTCACCCCAAAGAATCTTAAAATATCTACACGACCCCAACAAGCCTGTCCTGAATCCTCATGCAGATACTGCTTTGTTGAAGTATGTCAGTCATGAAGATAGCACACTGCACTGAGGAGTAGAGAACTGGTATATGTGAATTAGCATCTATATACAAGGTCTTCCTCCTCACAAAGTCAGAGTTAAACCTTTACAGAAAACAGGCTTCAGTCAGCATTTTGATGGCAATTAAACTACTTCTAAAAAAATTACAGTAACAATTTGGTAGAATTAATACACAATGTATTAAAAAAATCAGTTAACAATTTCCATTTTTAATCCTGGTGACTATTATTGTGGCATACAATTGATTTTTTTTTTAAGTCAGTCAGCTAAGATCTGATGAGTTCTGAAATGGCTGTGTTACACCTAAAAAGCCACTTTGAAGAGTCACATTATTAGAGGGACATGGGAAATCTAGGCCTGAAAATCATCTCATATGAAAAATAAGGGAGAAGACAGAAGTGCTTAGACAGTGATAAGTCTATGTAACCTTCTTCAGAATTCGTAAGTTGTCATTTGGAAGAGAATAGAAATGTATTTTAATTTATTCCAAAGAATTCATTCATTCATTCATTCATTCATTCATTCATTCATTCATCTGAAATTCACAATCACCTAATATGCCAAGCAGTAACCTAGGGGCTTGGATTATAGTCAGGAAAGAAGAAAGAAAGAAAGAAAGAAAGAAAGAAAGAAAGAAAGAAAGAAAGAAAGAAAGAAAGAAAGAAAGAAAGAAAGAAAGAAAGAAAGAAAGAAAGAAAGAAGGAAGGAAGGAAGGAAGGAAGGAAGGAAGGAAAGAACGAAGGAAGGAAGGAAGGAAGGAAGGAAGGAAGGAAGGAAGGAAGGAAGGAAGGAAGGAAGACGGAAGGAAGGAAGGAAGGAAGGAAGGAAGGAAGACGGAAGGAAGGAAGGAAGGAAGGAAGACGGAAGGAAGGAAGGAAGGAAGAAGAAAATTCCTTTCCTGATGGTATTTACCTTTTAGCATGAGGAAACATCTAATGATGACAAAGAAAAGCTGAGAATGGGGTAAATGTATGGACTTTGAACCTAAGTGACTTAAGAAGCCACTGAAAGGTTTTGAGCAGAGAGATACTATGATCTGACATACTTCATTTCATCATTCTTGATGTTGAGTTGAGATCAGACTATACAGAGACAAAGAGTGACCAGTTTAGAAGCTTTGGTAGTCATCAGGAAAAGGACAGTGGTAGTAACTTGTAACAGAGGATGGCAGTGGCCATGACGGATTGGGTGTGGTATATAAGACCACGAAGAGTAAAGATGACTACAGATGGTTAAGGGTAAACTGTAGGGCAAAAGTTTTAGAATCAGAACAAGTTTGGAGGAAAACTCAGAGGTCTCCTACACCATTATTAAAATAAGTCTTAGGAAAAAAAACAAAACGCTATACTATATTCTAAATAGATGAATAACAGTAAAACATGAACAGTTTCCTTAAGGAGATCATATCTATTAGGGGACAGTAAAAATGTAATGTTATAATAGATTGAAAAAAGATACCATGTAGCCCCAAAATGAGCAAATACTACTTATTCACTCTAGGAGCCTAGATATTTTATTTTTTAAAAAATTTTAATGTTTTTTAATTTATTTTTGAAAGAGACAGAGCATGAGTGGGGAAGGGGCAGATATAGAGGGAGACACAGAATCTGAAGCAGGCTCCAGGCTCTGTGCTGACAGCTCAGACGGGGGCTGGAACCCACAAACCACGAGATCATGACCTGAGCCAAATTCAGACACTTAACTAACTGACTGAGCTACCTAGGCTCCCATAGGAGCCTAGACATTTTACTAAACTTCTGAGTCTTGTTTTTCTCAACTGTAAAATATAAAAACAACATTTTTTATCTTTTTTTTAAACTTATTTATTTTGAGAGAGAGAGAGTGAGAGAGAAAGTGCACAAGCAGGGGAAGGGAAGAGAGAGAGAGAGAAACCCAAACAGGCTCTGCACTGTCAGTACCGAGCCGGATGCAGGGCTCGAACTCACACCATGAAATCATGACCTGCGCGAAAACCAAGAGCTAATCACTTAACCAACGGAGTCACGCAGGCACTCCAACATTTTTTATCTTATATGCTTATTGTATAACATCCAGCATTCACCCTCTCCCTTCTGCCTCTCCTCAGAAATGCCTTTTTTCCTCGTCCCTCCCTACCCCTTCCATCTGCCACACCTACCCGCAGCAGGCCCACCAGTCCCCATGCTTTGCTCACTCACTTTTTTTTTTAATATTTATTTATTTTTGAGAGAGAGACAGAGCATGAAGGGGGAAGGGACAGAGAGACAGAGAGGGAGAAACAGAATCCAAAGCAGGCTCCAGGCTCCAAGCTGTCAGCACAGAGCCCGATGGAGGACTCAAACTCACAAGCCCCGATCATGAACTGAGCCGAAGTCGGATGCTTAACTGACTGAGCCACCCAGGTGCCCCATTTGCTCACTCACTGCTAACGTCTTCATGTAGATTCTATCTCCTTTCTACATGTGAAACCTGGCTTAGCTCTGATACTGCCACTTCTCTGGAACCTTTTTGTAATTGACACCACTCTCTCTCAGTCCCCCAAACAAAAGCAGTTCAATAGTTTATCACTGACTCTGAAGTGAGACTGAAAAAATATTCCCAATCATCATTTCTCAAGAATTTACATTAAGACATCTCTTCCCAATGTTCTTTCCTGATGGCCAGGAACCCCCAAGAAACCTCGACCAGCTTCATTAATATCTTCAGCAAATTAAATCTTTTATCCCTAGGTGGAGCGACTAGACATTATCAACTCTACCTCTTCAGTTCTTCATTGGGCTTGGCATTTAGCATGTGGTCACTACACATTTGTTGAATAAACGGATCTTAACATTCAAAGACTTGGAGGCAATGTTGGATGGTAAAAAAAAATTTATATCAGGGACTCCTCTTTACTCCTTAGCTGAAGTATTTGATTTCATTGGCTTTTAAAGGCCATCATTTCCAGTCTATTTCCACTTCATATGTCTCAAAGGGTATTGGTCCAACATATACATCCTGAATTTTAAAATTCTCTGGGGCCTCTCGATGGCTCTGTCTGTTAAACATTTGACTTTGGCTCAGGTCATGATCTCAGGGTTCATGAGTTCCAGGCCAATGCAGGGCTCTGTGCTGACAGCTCAGAGCCTGGAACTTGCTTTAGATTCTGTGTTTCCCTCTCTCTCTCTCTGACCCTCCCTCACCCCCTGCCTCAAAAATAAATAAACATTTAAAAAATAAAAATATAATAAAATTATCTGAAAGTATGTAAAATTTGTCCTTAATTTTAAGAAAAAATAAAGCAAAATTAAACTAAAATGAGTATTTCTCATCACCTCATGTACCTCAATTCTGAGACATCTTTTAACATGTTAGACTCCACTGGACAGCAGTCCACTCTAGAATTGCACCAAAGGAATATTTTTTAAATTTATTATTTTTAATTTATTTTTGAGACAGGGAGAGACAGAGCATGAATAGGGGAGGGTCAGAGAGAGGGAGACACAGAATCTGAAACAGGCTCCAGGCTCTGAGCTGTCAGCACAGAGCCCGACGTGGGGCTTGAACTCACGGACAGCGAGATCATGACCTGAGCCGAAATCGGCCACTCAACCAACTGACCACCCAGGCGCCCCTGCACCAAAGGAATATTTAATGGGAGAGCTGTCTAGGACATAGCACAAAGAGGGTCCTGTTTGCCATCTGACAGGTTAGGAATGAGTTGCTTCTGACTGTGAATGAACTAGAATGAACTTCATGGACTGCCAGAACTCAAAAAACCAGCAAAATGAGAATAAACAAAGATGATTTTCAATGCCGATACTAACATTTTCTGATGCTAAATATCACCCTTCACAATGAAGCTTTCTTTAATTCCTCCTTTCTCTAAACTCCAGCATCCCCGCTCTGTTCTCTCTAAACTTCACTGTTTTTGAACTGCTTTACTCATGCTTATCCCTGCCTGTGTTGTCAGAGGCATCTGCTGGAGTAAGGTACAGGATCTGTGAGGGCAAGTGGTACATTCACTGCTTGGGCACCTCCCTTGTGCTGACAGCACTTTAGTTTTCTTAAGGCATTACCATTCTGCTTTTGTGTGAACACTCAGGACATCTGTCCATCCAAAGTCTACCTTTAGCTATATTAGCTATAAAAGCTAATATTGCTACCGGCCCCTTCCATCAGACCCCCTCTGCTCATTGCCCAGAATTAGTCAAGGGGCAGAGACACTGAAGCTTTCAGTCAGTCTCTCTTCTTCTTGATCTTAGATCTTGAAAAGAATACCACAAAAATGGAGGCTATGGTTGTGACATGTTCATTCCGACAGTAGGATCTGGGGGCAAATGGAGAGCAATTTCTACTACCAGGCTTCCAGATTCCCATTTGTTCTAAGCACATTCTGTACCTTCTCTAAAACCTGAAGCTTCTTCATAGTGTTAAGCAAATTCCACAGCTTTTCTGTAGCCTAACAGCAAGTTCTGTTTTTGCATAAGTTAGCAGAGTTGTCTTTATTTTTGTTTGCTTGCAACAAAGAAACCCTAACTAATATGAAGCAATAAGTATGCCTTTTTAATTATGACCTCTACAGGCTTGGGCCTAGGGAGTGTTGTATAAATGTTCATTTAATGAGTGAATGAATAAAACTTATTTTAGTAGAAGAGGAAAGATGAGACAACATAAATGAGCATTCAGATTGAGCTGAAAACGGACCCTGCTTTGTCCTTGTTTCCTTTGAAAACACTTTCTCTCTTCCCTGTCAGTTTTTCCTGCCCTGGTTTCTGGTTTTCAGTTGTAATTTGCTTTAAAGATAATACTGCCATGTTTCTTTGAACTGAAACTATCCGGCAATTTATGGCCAAATTTAAGTTTGGCATAACAGGCTTAATGTTCAGCTTTCCATCTGTATTCTGTGCTTGGCAAAAACCCAGGGAACTTGGGATTTTATGCTCCTGAATTTTATAAACCAGTAAACACAAAGGTATTGGAATTGTATATCTTAGCATGAAACATTTTATCTTGTGCATAAGAAATATCAAATTGGACTGTGGTATAGGCAGCTAAGGGATTTGTGCTGCTTCCTCCCTTTAGAAATGTTCTTATTTAAGAACCGATGTCTGTGGAAAGTGATGATAAAACAAAAACAGTAGTTTACTTTGTTCGGTGTTCCCATATTGTCCAGCTAGTTTCACGTGGGTTCTACCATGCTATCTTTCCAGCGGCACAAAGTGGGTTCAAGGTTTGTGCTATATCCCATTTTAGAGACAGGTACAACAGAGCGCCAACAGTCACACAGCTGGTTAATGAAAAGCCATAACCAGAATTTAGGTTTCCTTCCTACTGATCACTAGATGTAAAGTCAATTCATTTTTGATTATTTTATACACTTATCCAGAAGTTTTGTTTGTTGTATACTTTTTCATGTGTCGTGTGCCAGATATGTTACAGGCTCTGGGACTAGTGCTATGAACAAAATAGATGGGTCCCTACTCTTAGTCTCAATGTGGAGGAAGCTCAGCACAGGACCGAACAATTCCTAATACTTAAGAACTTGTTCAGTCTTTTGGGATCCTCTACCAGGCCTGTCCTGAATATAGATAACAGTGCCTTGACTGTGATGCTGAACCTGACTGTGATAATGAAAATCATGGCTGAGACCAATCTTCTATTTTGTATATCCCTTTAGTGAACATTAAATACAATTATTCTCTGAAACAATGCTCTCTAACCTCTATGCATCTAAAAACATGTTGACTCCTAAAGCTTTACTTCAGTTATACTGTCAATAATATCACTCTTCTCTATCAACACTCCTACAAATCCAAGCCCATACCAGGGAATACCATCCTTCTTTGGTCCAAGAGGTAGCCTTACCCTTCCTTAACTTCTGATACCTGATTATGATAGTCCAGTGCGAGGTTAAGAGACAAACTCAAAGTGGAGAAATATTGAACCAGTAGCAAAATATAATAAATATGCAAATCTCTCCTTTCAGAAGCCGTATTCCAGGCCATCTAATAATGTCTCCATATTTTTCTCATGTTATTATTCTCCCTGCTGCAGTGGGAGGAGGCTGTTTCTGCGGCAGTGCTTTTCTGCCTTCCCACCTGTTTACATTTACTATATGGCTGCCTAGGGAACCCTGCAGAAAATAATGCTTGTGTGAGCCATTTAGTTGACTACATGTCAAAAAGTAATTTGAATCAAAGAGTCACTAACTTAATTGATGGTGATGGCTCCATCCAAAAACAACCAAAGAAATTGATGTTGTGCAAATTGCACATATATT
Organism: Felis catus; assembly: GCF_018350175.1. Lineage (NCBI taxonomy): Eukaryota > Metazoa > Chordata > Mammalia > Carnivora > Felidae > Felis > Felis catus. The sequence continues at coordinate 59,805,464 of NC_058379.1, read as the reverse complement.
GCTCTTGAATTTGTGAGCATATTCTTGTTTGCCTTGACAGGATTCAAATTATCTTTCGGACAGCTCGACACATTACTTAAGATGTGCCTGTATGTGAATTTTAGCTGCTAAAGGGGGCAATAACAACCTTCCTATGAAATTAATTCCCGTGACTTCAACTTCATCTCGTTCTTTCTTTTACTCATTCCCTGTACGTACCCCTTCTATTCCTTTATAATTTGTGTTTCAACCTCCATTCTAGTCACCATGGAATACAGACCTATCGTATTTGCAGATCCCATAGGGACCTAAGGTCTTAAGGAGAAAAGATGATACATCACAGTCAATGAAAGTATTTTAAATTATGTGGACACGTTCTCTTCCATGCCACTGGGCTCTATTTTTGAATTGTCATTGGGTCCTTTTTGAGGGGTGGAAACCCTCAGTAGTTCAGAATGAGCTTATTTCCATGTAGGCCTATATCCCTGAGAGAATCATAATTTAGATCTTGGGCTGAGGAGGCCAGCCCAGCAGTCATCCTCCCAGAATGGTGATGGTATGGGTCAGAGGACTGGGCCAGAAGAAGGAGCACAGTCAGTCTGCAACATGCAGAGTTGTCTATATGAGGATATAAGACTCTCAAGAATAGTTCTGAAAAGTGGTGCTGTATTGGGCATTTCCAACAGGTGCCAAGTCCAATAGACAGTAAAGTGAAAAGACCACTGGCTAAAGGGGGAAGAAACATAGCTATCAGAGATACTTCTGACACTAAGGAGCATGCTGGGCATGAGTGACAGACACATTATCTTCAAACAAGGCATATTTACAGAAGATTAGAAGTTTTCCAGCATTAGGAAGTAGAACTATTGTAAGATTAGGAGAAAGGAAGGCGAGGGCAGCATCCCACTTGCTTGGCCTACCTCTCTGCTTATGGTGATCCTCCCATGGAGCTCTACATATTCATGAACATAGCCTGAAGATCAAAGGACTACACAGTGTTCAAGAGACCAGTGACAGGTAATTTTATGTGTCGACTGGGATAAAGGAAGCCTAGCTAGCTGCTAAAACATTATTTCTGGGGATATCTGTGAGGGTATTTCTGGAAGAGATTAGCAATTGATTCAGTAGACTGAGTAAAGAGATCTGCCCTCACCAATGTGGGCAGGTATCATTTGGTGTGTCTAGGGCCCAAATGTAACAAAAAGACAGAAAGAGGGCAAATCTCTGTTCTCTTCTTGAGCTGGGATGGCCCTTTTTTCTTGCCCTGAAAGGGTGGTGCTATTGGTTCTCAGGACCTTGGACTCAGACAGAATTTTGCTACCAAATTTCCTGATTCTCCAGATTGCAAATTGCAGATTATGGGATTTCTTGGCCTCCATAACCACATGAGCCAACTCCTATAATAATATCTCCTCATGTATTATATCAGTTCTGTTTCTCTGAAGAACCTTCACTAATATGGAATCTTAGTAATGTTTATATCCCCAAAATACACTTGTAGCCTACTCAATATTTACAGTAACAAAACTCTTTGGTATAAAACTCAAAGTTTATTTATTTCCCTACAATCAAAATTAATTTTGCTTTTTGGGCCTCATCCATGCAAACGGTAGAAATTTTAATTTTCCAGCTCAAGCTAACTTTACTTACTTCTTGGATTGGAGGGTGAGTATTTTAAGGGGAGGACCACCTACCTCTGATCACTGCTATGTTGGCTGGTACTGCTGATAAGAGCCCTATGCATAAGCACTGGTCTTTAAGCATAAATAATACCTGGTAATTTCTCATGAGTGAAGCCTAGGGCAGCTGACTTATCCACACAGTTTGGCTCTCGTTGCTCATCTTCTGAGGGCTGGCTTCTCCCCACCTCATTCTAAGAAGCCTCCTCACCACATACCGTAGGAGAGACTTAGTTCTCAGCTTCCTTAAACTCTCACGATGGGCGCACAGAGACTTATGTATTCTCCATGCTCTCAAGTGCCAAAGAAGACTCGGCTTTAAAAACCAAATCCAGGGGCGCCTGGGTGGCGCAGTCGGTTAAGCGTCCGACTTCAGCCAGGTCACGATCTCGCGGTCCGTGGGTTCGAGCCCCGCGTCAGGCTCTGGGCTGATGGCTCAGAGCCTGGAGCCTGTTTCCGATTCTGTGTCTCCCTCTCTCTCTGCCCCTTCCCCGTTCATGCTCTGTCTCTCTCTGTCCCAAAAATAAATAAACGTTGAAAAAAAAATTTATAAAAAAAATAAAAACCAAATCTAGTGGCACCTGGCTGGCTCAGTCAGTTAAGTGTCCAACTCTTGATTTCACTCAGATCATGATCTCATGGTCATTAGATTGAGCTCTCCATCGGGCTCTGCACTGAGCATGGAGTCCACTAGCATGGAGTCTGCTTGGGATTCTCTCGCTCCCTCTCTCTCTCTCTGCCCCTACCCCATTCGCACACACACATGCATGCTCTTTCTCTCAAATAAATAAACTTAAAAAAAAAATCTATCTCCTCCCCCTCATCCCCCTCATCCCCCTCCTCTCTTGCTCTTGCTCTCTCGCCCTTGCTCTCTCCCCCTCTCCCTCTTTTCTTCTCTTTCTCTCTCCCTAGACACCCAGCTGCCTTTCTAACCTATTTGGCTGTATCATTTTTAAAGCAAGGCTCTTCCTGAGGCTTTCTCCATGATAGTCTCAGAATTAAGAGAAGGGTTAATCAGTGAGTGTTAATCCCATGGTTCTATAAACTCTCTCTCCTCTCTCACTTAACTCTCAGCATCACCAGCCTCTACTGCCTAACCCAAGAAGAGTTCTTAACTCCCTTCTACTCTTCTGTTTCCCACAACCTTGCCATTATGGGTGTGTTGGTATAAACACTGAGACCTACATAGGATTTACTGTGTTAACTTCTACTGTACTAAATTCTACCTCAAAACTCTAGTTCTGGAATAAGCAATTTAGTCTCCATACAAATTTTCTACCACAGACTTTGCAGCATGAACTTTAGACTCAATGTTGACTCTCAAAGCTGGACAATATTATTTGTTTACCCGAATCACAAATATTACGTATTCTTATCCCTTGGGCATACAGGATAGGTTTCATAGTTGGGAAACAGACAATTGTCTAATGATCTTGGCTCTATTTGGCCACATTCTGGAGCCACTCTTTTCCCAGTGAAGACCCCATCATGTGTTGGGTTTCAAAGATGAGGACAGTGACCTGGACTGACTTTATCTACTATAAACCTCATGTTATTTCTATGATCCCCCTAAATAATCAACTTTTCAACAACTGCACCTACTACAGTCTTCGACCCCTCCATTTTGGCCTATGATTTGCTTAATACTACTGACTACCTGTTTATAATCCTTTTTTTTTTTGATACTGTGATTGTTTACCATGATACCATAAATAGCTTTTCAGACAATCCCTTCCCCAAGTCATCACCAGCCCAAATGCCAGTGAGACAGTCTATCCTTAACACTGTATCCAGGGTGGATCTGTAACAGCTCTCTAACCCCAGGGACATAATATGGTTAGAACTGAGTCACAAAAAAAAAATCCCCTTATTAAAAAAAAACAAAATAACTTCATCATTCAGCATTTCTTTGATTCATTTGGCCATTTAAGCAAGTGCTTCTTAAGCTTTAATGTGCATATGCATGATCTGGGATCTTGTTAAAATGCAGATGCCTATTCAGTGAGTGCGAGGTGAAGCCAAAGATTCTAAGAAGTCCCCAAATTATGTCACTGTTGCTACAAGTCCATGAACTACAGGTTATATAAACTGTCCATTATTTATTTCAATTTCCCTTGGCTGGGTCTCCCTTATTATTCTACTATCACTTCATAACAAGTCCCTCTAATTACCCACACCTTATGATTGTAAGGTAACCCAAAATAAATGGTATATTTCTTGTATATAAAAGTTGCTTAGACATGTGTATTTTTTATCAAGTTTTGTTTGTTCATATTCAGTTGTGCCTGCATAGTTATTATAAACAATGGTCCACCTCATTGCATAATACAACATACTTCATACAACATACTAAAGAAAATATTTTAAAACACTTTCTTTAGCAAAGCCATTTTCAGATGCATTGAATGATATTTAAATGCATAAAAACTGGAGGGGAGCAGAATCTGTTACCTCAAAATAGGCCACTTTAGCATGTGAATGGTTTTGAGTTTAAGGCAGTCAAGACCCAGCAGACTCAAGAAGAAAAAAAAATTACTGCTCCCTTAATTACCTAACAGAATTTAGATAGGGGGCCCAACACAGAAAGAGAACTATTACCAGAATGACCTCTCTGTATGGCAGGACAAACATCTAATTACCAAACATCTGCTCTTCTTACTGTCCTGCGAATTACCCCCACCCGCCACTTTGATGTCCCAGGTCCTTAACCCATTCTTCAACTCAAGATGGCATACAATCCTCAACTGCCTGACTTGCCTGTGAGTCTCATATTTTTATGGGGCTCCTGTACATATGAAATTAAATTTGTTTTTGTCCTGTTAATCTGTCTTATGAAAATTTAATTACTAGATCAGCTAAAGAACCTAGAAGTGTACGCCAAAACTGTTTCCTCCCCTGCAAAACAATCTAATGAAAAAGCATTTTGCACTCTAGGTGAAACGTCACATGGTTGTGGGTATTTGAATCAACTCTGCATTATTTCATTTTGTCCCCTACACTGGCCCGCCTCTGCCTGTACCAGACCTTCAGCCCTAACTATACTATGAAATAAAGCACAAGCGTGCCGGGGTACTGCTGCTTGCTGACACCCCCTCCTCCTGTTCCGATCACGAGTGTGTGTGACCTCCTCAGTCACTGCCGCAGTACTCAGATCCTCTCTTCTTTCTGCCCTACTCCCTGAAACTGCATTCCTCACCCTGCATGGCTAGACCTCTTTCTTCATCCCCTCGCTTTGTTGCATACCTGTTCAGAGTGACATGGGGTAGGTTAAGGTTGGACAGAGATGACTGACACCCAAGGGGGCTTAAAAAGAAATGACCGAATGTCCAGTAAGTACTAAGCCATATGCTCAGTGTGACATCACACTAAGCAGTCTCACAGTTACCCAAAACAAACTGGGTCTCTGCCTCTGAAAACTCTGATTTCATTTCCAAGGAAATTTTGATGGAAAAAGTGAAACCTATTGTGCCTTTTCTCTTTCAAGTGACATCTCCCAAGCACGATCTGCTGTTTTGCTGGTTTTGCTGGCAATGAAAAATGCCAAGCACAGATCTAGTCTGTGCAATTTTGAGGCATAAGACCTTTTGCTAGGCTGGAACAACACCACCACAAAGCAAAACCCATCTTTTGTGCCACTGTCAGCAGGCAAGGGCTGTAAAAACAGGAAAGGTTTACATAAGAAAGCATCCAAATGTTAATCCATTTTTATAACTATGCTTGACCCCAAACTTTTTATAAGCTTCTGAAATACTGAGATAAGTCTTTGCTTACTTGTTGCACCTTCTTTTACAAAATAAAGGTAGCCCAGAAGCAGGGAATTAGCTAAAGTCACAATGAAAGCGACACTCTTCCTTCACGGGGCCACTTTATCTCCAGGGCAAAGAAGTTGTGGTACAGAATGGAAGCCCAAGAGTCTAGGGAAAGGAGACCTGGTTACAGTGATATGTGACCTTAGGGGGATGGGGCGGGAGGTGGGGGAGTGCTTTGGGGTCTCAGGCTCATCATTATTTGTCAAATACAGTTCATTCTAAGGTTCCTCCCAGTCTGACTATCCTTGTCTTCTAGGAATGAAGTCTGAAAATCTTGTCTTTTAGCTGAGGACAGAACAAGGGTACACAAATAAGTACAGAAACAGACATTCCTCAGGAATTCCTCCCTAATTATGATCATATCACACCTGAGTCCATGTGTATCACTACTTACATGAAAATGAGGAAATTTTTATTTCTCAGCCTCTCCAAAGTCTTTCTAAACTTCCACATTAATGGAACTTCCACTCATAACCCAGCTTCTAATTCATAAATCAATCTCAAAAATACTTAAGGGATTGTAAATTACAAAACTAAAACCACTTTTTAGTTCATCATAACAGTGTACAGAAAGAATATAAGCTCCTGAAGGATAAAAATATCAAAAGATAGTTTCTTGAATACTTCCTAATATCTTAGTATTTTATGGTTTTGTGGAGTTTTTGTGTTTGTTTGTTTTTTAATGTTTATGGATTTACTGGGGGTAGGGGCAGAGACAGAGAGAGGGAGAGAGACAGAGAATCCTAAGCAGACTCTGCACTGTTAGCACAGAGCATGATGCAAGGCTTGATCTCATGAACCATGAGATCAGGATCTGAGCCAAAGTTAAGAGTTAGATGTTTAACCAACTGAGGCACCCAGGTCCTTCCTTTTGTGGTTTTTAATTACAGTAATTCTTAGCTGAGAGCAACGGACTGCTGAAGATGATAAACATGTACCCATGGTAATATGAGAGCCTCTGGAATTGGGGGTTGGGGAAAAAGATCTTTCAAAGCATATGCCCTCTGAAACTCTGCAACATGCCCTCTACTCCAGCATGATGACATGGAGAAAGACAAGAAATGTCCTCTAGGAGAATGCATTAAGCATGCATGAGAAGTGGAGGCTGAAAAAAGTGTGAGAGAGGGGAAGACCTCAGAGTACACTTAATAAAAAATAAGACAAAAGATCCATCTGACTCACTCACAAGTCTTAGAGATTGCAAATAACCACAAGGACAAAAAGAAAACTGTCAAAGATTTTTAGTCCTCAAATTATCTTTGTCAGGATTCCATAGAGCATGCTTTTTAATATCACAGATTATATTTGGTCATAGGTGAGGAAGCTGTCAAGGCTTGAAGTGAGTCTAACTCCAATTTCATTTAACCCTCCATGGTCCTGAGTCAGAAAGCAGTAAATAAGTCCCCTACTTCTGGTGGCTTAAGGGAGTCTGGAGGCCCAGGGATCTTCTTTAATCTAGAAATGGGCAGGTAGAATGCATGTTGGATTAAACCTGTGTGTCTGCTCCTATAATGTTATGTGCAGTGCCCTTTAGATGCAGTGAAATAGAGACAGGGGAACAAAAAAAAGAAAAAAAAAATGGAGAAAGGGTGGGAAGCAAAAATGGAAAAGGAATAGAATCTAAAATTAAAATCTAAAATATCAGAAAAGGGGCAGAAGATTAAGCACAGGCCTGCTCAACAAATCTCTTACACTAGGTCTCAGAGGAACCTGTTGAAATGTGAAAGAAGTAGTTTTTTGTTAAATCAAGGCAAGATCTATGTTAAAAGCTCAGGGGGCACTAAACTCCAACCCTAGGGAAGGGCAGGCAAAGGAAAATATGCTTAGTTTCTAGAAAGATTTACACAAATTCAGTCATGATGGCCACTCTCTGGGTTGATAATGAAAGATGTACCTTTGAAGGTTTTGGCCCTAATCATTTTATGTTGCTATCTGGGAGGACAAAGTGGCAAAAGCTGATTGCATCAATTTATAAACAAATTCTGGGCTAGAATGAACATGGGAACGGCTCTGGAAGTTGTTATCTTATACTTAAATTTTCTCTCCAAGCTGACAAGCCCCTCTTCTGCTGCTGAAACAAATCTCTAAAATGTGTAGGGGTGAAAAAGTTTCTTTCCTCCCTTCTATGTTCTACAGCTGACCTAATAATTAAATTGATAAAAGACAGATTAACAGGAGAAAACCAAACAGAAGTTTAGTAACATGTATACATGCTGTGTACAGGGGAGACACCTAGGAAAACAGTCAGTCTGAAATGGCCAAGCCTTCACCTTAAATACCACCTTCAGCTAAAGACAAAGATGTTGGGGGTAGGGGATTAGTTGAGGGACACTAAACAAGGGTAAGGTTGTTATGCAGACTTCAGTTGTGGTCTTTTCCTTTGATAAGAGTTTTTGGAGATTCAGAGTCATCCCCTTCCTGATACAGCTAAGGAAACACCCTTACAAGTAGAGATTTCCCTTATTTATGTAAATGTCTCTTACAAAAGAATAATTTATCAGTTTTCATAGCTTCTTCTATGTTTGCAGTTTCTTAAAAATAATCAGCCTAGGGGCGCCTGGGTGGCTCAGTCGGTTAAGCGGCCAACTTCGGCTCAGGTCATGATCTCGCCGTTTGTGAGTTCGAGCCCCGCGATGGGCTCTGTGCTGACAGCTCAGAGCCTGGAGCCTGTTTCAGATTCTGTGTCTCCCTCTCTCTGACCCTCCCCCGTTCATGCTCTGTCTCTCTCTGTCTCAAAAATAAATAAACGTTAAAAAAAATTTTTTTTAAATCAGCCCAAAATAATCCTTATGCCAAAGAGACACATTTTGGGGTGGCAAATTCTGCTCCCCTGTACATGCAAAATAAACCAGCTAGGAAACGTACTTCCCTAAAAAAACACAACCTCTATGTAGCATTCCCCAAACACTTTTGTTAAAGAATCCATTGTCAAATCCTCTAAGTACTGTCACTCTGGACCTTGAGAATCATACCACAAACAAGTTCTTTTCCAAGGGGAAGTGAATCTTTGCAGAGCTGTTTATACATTGGAGAGGAGTCAAGATGTCTCATGCAATATAATGACTAGGGGGCAGGGAACAAAAGGAGAGACTTCTGATTTTCTTAGAAGGGAGGTAAGTAAGCACAGGGCCAACCTGTTCCTTTTAGGTCCAACTATGACCAGGATACTGGGGTTCAGTCTTGGACACAATATTCTGGAAGATAAACTGAGGGACTACAGGTTCCTCAAAGTTGAATGGTAGTGTGACCAGCTTAACCTCAAGATCTGACCTTTACTGCTCACCTGCTTGTACACACTGACCTTACCCCACATTTTCCCTTAAGCTCCCCTTTATAGTTTATCTCTTAACTTAGCCAAAGACCCCACGGGCATAATATCCTGTGATAGAAATCGAAACTACCCCTCAAGCTATAATGACTGCCCTGAGGAAGAGTTCTGGTGGCCCAGACAACCCAGGACAGTTTGAGCTACACCCCCAAACTGTACTTGTGCAAATGAACGTCTGGAATAACCAATAATTACCTTTACTTCATTATAATACTAAAATCTCTGCCCAAGGAGGAGCACAAGCCTGATTTACACAATACACAATGTATGTATAGACACATTTCCTTAAGGCCCATAAGCAACCTTATGCCCCCCAACTACATACAATGACAGGGCTTCTCTATATAAATAAATATTCATCTTAACCTTAAATAAAAGGTAACCCTTGCTTGGGGAGTCATAACTTTGGAAGTTATTCCCCACGATAGCCTTATTTGCTGCAAATACAGTTTACTTTGTGTAACAACTCAACGTGGTATAGTTTCCTTTTTCTTAATGTTTATTTATTTTGGGAGAGAGAGAGCGCGCACACGCAAGGAAGAGGCAGAGAGAGGGAGAGAGATCCCAAGAAGGCTCCGCACTGCCAGCTCAGAGCCCTACGCAGGGCTCAAACTGAGGAACCTTGAGATCATGACCTAAGCAGAAACCAACAGTCAGACACTTACCTAACTGAGCCACCAAGGTGCCCTTCAACCTGGTGTAGTTTTACCTGTGACTCACCAAGGAACAAACTCACATTAGTTTGGTTACACTAGGGGAACTGTATTAAGCCAAGAATGGGAGGCAAAGCAGTTAAAACCAAACACAAGCTGGATTTTACTATGAACCCTCTCTGTAACCTTCTCAGGCATATTGCTAAGCCTTCTTTAGGGCATTCTTTCAATCTTCTACATAGTACTGTAGAGGCAGAGGGCAGGCTGCCCCAAGAAGGACCATTTTGGCATGTGGATTATTTTGAGCTGAAGCCAATCAAGACCCTGTGGGCCTTTTTTCCCGCCCTCAACTACACAGAAGAATCTAAATCAGAGGGTCTTTCCAGAATAAGGTTTATTACCAGAGATAAATTTGATCTGAGTAAGCCATATATATGGCAGGGCAAACTTTTATTTACCAAACATTACTCTTTTTTAACTTCCTGTGATTGCATTCCTTCCATTTTAAGTTCCAGATCCCTACCCCCTTTTCCTTAGTTTAGATGACATATATACCTCGGTTGGCCTGCCTTTGGAATTTCCATGTCTGTGTGGATTCCCTGTATGTACACTATTAAATTTGATTTTTGCTATTAACCCATGTCATGTCAATTTTATTCTTAGTTCAGTTAGAAGGACTCTGAAGGGGATAGAGGAATTCTTGCTCTAGAAAAAGTAACAGGACATTCTTGCTCCTTGACAATGTTACTGATCAATCATAACCATGAAGACCGGATATGAATAGGTCAACCCTGGCATGCTGCCACAGCCAACTTCTCCATCCCAGGGAATCCTAAGAGAGATGGACAAATCAAAAGCACACCTCCTGGTTGGGTGTGCCAAAGCTATTGCTGAATAAACTCGGATAAACTCATTGCAAGAGAAGCCAATAACTCCAGAGATGAGGATTTGAAAAAGAAAAAGGGAGAAATTTATTTCAGGTGCTGGCAGATGGTGGATGTGGCAAGTTCAAGCCTTAACAGCCAAACTGTCTGAGCATAGGATGGACACCTACAGTTTTATAAGGAGAGGTTCAGGGGGGTATGTACAAGAGAGCAGGCAAAGATCGTGTGCTCATGGGTGGGAGTTGGTATGTGTTCAGTCCCTGATCTTGAGCAGGAAAGGGGACGTGTGAGGTGTGGTCCCCCAGGCATTCTGTTGTTATCAGGGCTTTTCTATGTGCTGGTTGGAATGTTCCAGTCATGATAAATAGTCTTCTTCAAGGCCTCAAGAAAGTATGATAAATAACCACAATGGGTTTTAGTTAGAGTATGAGTTAAGTGTTCTTGTCTATTTCTGACTTAATTGCTGGGGTGTATAGTTGAGGTAGAGGACTTGCTGACAATAATATACATTATGGCACACCCTGAAGTTTCAAGCTCTGACCCAGCTGTTCCCTTTAGAAACTTGTTATATGGGGTTTAAGAAGAAGCAAACATGCGGGGCGCCTGGGTGGCTCAGTCGGTTGAGCGTCCAACTTCGGCTCAGGTCATGATCTCACAGTCCATGAGTTCGAGCCCCGCGTCAGGCTCTGTGCTGATAGCTGGAGCCTAGAGCCTGCTTGGATTCTATGTCTCCCTCTCTCTCTGACCCTCCCCCACTCATGCTCTGTCTCTCTCTCTCTCTCTGTCAAAAATAAATAAACATTAACAAAAAGAAGAAACAAACATGCAACTTAATTCCACTTACAAAATGCAAGGCAAAGACCATCTATAAAATGAAAAATTGGCTCAATAGTCTCAAAGGTTTCATCTGATGGCAAAAGCTAATAATCTAAAATATTAAACTTTCCCAAACAAAGAAATCTTGGTCAAAATTAGGAAAGATAAAGTACAATTTGTGACATATACTTAAATTCATCTAGATGGGAATAAACGATAAAATAATTCATAAACTCTTCCGCCAACATCACAATATATTAGCTTCAGCACTGTGATGTCTGTTACGATACTCTAGGTTTCCACAATTCCCTATCTGTACTAAAATATACCAGAAAGGTATCAGAACATGACCAATTTCAAGCATAAAGGCAGTTGTGGGACTTCAATGCCTATTCCACATGTCCAAATTCCATACTAGATTTCTAGGCAAAGCAACTCTCAAGCTGTTTCCTTCTAGATGTCTCAGCATATAGATACATTTGTTTATATGATTTAAATATGTCTCCTCCTTTGGCAAAGACTTCTCTGAACACATATATCCTATCATCTGTGTGTACAAGAAGCATAATTATTTTTTTCACTGAGACCAGGGAACCTTTTGTTCAAAAGAAAAATTGTAAATCTATAATAATAATAATAATAATAATAATAATAATGCATTGTAAATGGGTAATTTATCAGTTGATTGATGTTTAATATATAGAAGTCTAATGATCCCAAACGAAAACTAGAAAGGTGAAGCAGTGAACTATTATTTAGTGATCTGTTGGATCTCCAGCTACTCAACACATCCTACAGTGGAGGTTTTATGGTTGTTCTGATGATATTACTTGGGACCTAGAAATGCCTTATCTTGCTGTTTCAATCACCATTCCTCCAGTCAAGTTTCTTGAACAAGAATGGGTAGAAAAAAGGGAATTTCAACACTATTCTGAGCACAGGTCTCTATGGACAATGGCTAATTTGGAGCTCAAGGTTTAGATTTAAGGACTAAGATGGATCTTTTCCACCTCACTACATTTCTTTCACCCCCAAAAATTGAGAAAAAAAATTAATTTAAGATCAGCACACTGAAGCATATCAGCCAAGAAAACTCCTATTGCCATTATAGCAATAATTGCTAATTATTCCCAACTTTATCCTCCACTTCTTCCATAATTATAGAGCTCCTATTTTTGTATTCAAGTCATGGCTATCCAAGAAGGAGAACGGTGAGAGTGGGGAGGGGTAGGATGGAAGGGTTACCAAAGGGAAAGGGGAACCTTATAAGGATAATGGATACGTTCATTATCTCAATTGTGGTGTAAAATTTCACAGGTGTGTGTGTGTGTGTGTGTGTGTGTGTGTGTGTGTGTGTGTGTGTGTCTGTCTGTATGTGCATGTGAAAACTCAACAGATTTTGCATTCTGAATAATAACACTATCCTGAGCACTACTCAGTCGGTGCTACATTCCCAGTATTTTGTATACATTCTTTACTTTGTTCTATTAGTTCACAATTGAACATATAGTTGCCAGGCACAAGCCCAAAAAAGTGACTGACTGAACCTAAGTTGATATTTTAAAATGCTTAATGATTTTCATTTCTGTCTGGATTTACTAAGTTTTGGATTTACTATTATAGTGTAAAAGCATAAGATATAATTTCTTCCAAGATCCTAAAATATCAGATACTAATTTGAAGTTCCAGATCAAAATACAAACTTTTAGAAATGTAGACCAGAGCCAGTTAAATGGCTCATAAACTTTTCACACCTGTCAGGGTTTTAAATGTGTCTGAGTTTGAAGACTGAAAGCAATTTGCTTTTTTAAAATTTTTTAAATAATTTCAAACTTACTGAAATTTGCAAGTAGAGTACAAAGAACTTTTTCCTAAACCGCTTCAAAATGGGTTGCCAAACATGCTACATCAACCCTGAATGTGTCAATATTTATTTCCTACAACAAGGAAATTTTCCTACATAACCAAACCACAACAACTAAAATCAGAGAATTAAAAACAATACAATGATACTATCTCTTACTGACCTCATTCAACTTTCAGAATTGTCCTAATAATGTCCTTAATAGCAGAAAGATCCAGTTCAGAATCACACACTGTTATTAGTTTTCATGTCTCTTTAGTCTATTGCTGTCTGAAATAGCTCCTTACTTTAGCTTTGACATTCATGAACTCAACAATTTTGAAAACTATAGAATTCAACAATTTTGTAGTATATTCCCCAGAGTAGATCTGAAGCTTCCTCATGTCATGATTAGATGGTTATGCATCATTGAAGAGACTATGAGAAAGTTATGCTGTGTTCTCACAGCATCCTATCAGGTAACATACCATTTCACTTTGTACCAATTATGATGATATTCATGTTGACCTCTTAATTAGAATCTGCCAAGCTTCTCCACTATGAAGATACTATCCTCCTTTTGTAAATAAGATTTTGAAAGGAGGTTGTTTGAAACTATATTAATATCCCATCTCACAGCAAACTTTCTATTAATTAATTAATTAATTTATACCACTAGAGACTCACAATCATCTATTTTATTTAAGGTTATAATCTCTCATCATCACTTATTTTGATACTCAAAGTGCCATAGATTACCCAGTAGAAGCTCACTGGAATTGGCTTCTCTATCTTTGTCACCTGTCCCCATATTTCTTGGAGTACATCTTCCCTTTGTGGCAGATGATGTTCCAGGCTCCTTCCATACTATCCTTGCCCCAGTCCTAGAAACAGGCATTTCTACAAAGATCCCCGATTCCTTTAAGTGGAGAACAGTAGTTAGAAGCTAGGATACTGGCTCTCCATGCTATTGCATTATTGCTTTTCCCAGGCCATTTCAGTGGACAAAGCTAGGAAATTCCCTCTGTCTGTCTGTCTGTTTCTCTCTGTCTCTGCCTCTCTCTCTCTCACATACACATACAAACACACACACACACACACGCATGCACGCACACACACACACACACAGCTTAATTATTGTAATTACAGCTTAAAATGTCTTTCTTCCTCCTCTTTACTCAGACAGTACCCATTCACACCTTCAGAAATTATTCCTAAATATTGTTGCTTCTAAAAACTCTTTCCTTTCTAACACGTTCCAGCTTAGACAACCCCTAGTGTAGGCCCTCAGTACACAGCCATGCATGCACATCTCTCTGTCTCTGTCTCTCTCATCTCCATTACATTGCACTGATACCTCCAAATCTAGTAACTAGAGTTCATACAAGTCTTCTCCATTCCAATAATTAGAACTTCTCCAATAGCAAGAAACTTGGCTCCCAAGTATCCTATTATATTATTCGACCACACCTTCCATCATCATCTCCGCATTGAATAATATTCCATTGTCTGCATGTATCAGTTTATTTCCTCATTCATCTACTGAAAAACATTTTGGTTACTTGATATATTTTAACTATTATGCTTTTTAATATTTTCAAAAAGAAATATTCCTTAAAATGATTTATTGGCATCATAAATTACAAACGTGTATAATTTGAGGTTTTGGGTCTTAATAACTGTGAATGTGCTCTGCTTCCTCTGTCCTAGGAAAATTGCATGGCATGGTAAATAGAAAGTATATACGGTTATAATGACTTGTATTTGAATACTTTTCTACCACCTACCAGCTCTGGGACCTTGAAAACTCACTTACCTCAGCTGTGCCTTTACACCAATACTGATCTTGAAATAATATATTTACAGAGCCTTGCCACAACATTTTGAAAGTCATAGTAATACCACTTGATGACTATTGGGGTTAACCTTAAATTCAAATTTTAATTTTGCCCTCATGCCCAACTTTATTTTCTAGTCCTCTTAAGTTAGCTTCCTCTGTCCATCCACCCATCCACCCACCCACCCATCTATCCATGCATCTTATTCCCTAAAAATTAAGGGACATTATGTGCTGAACACTGTGTTAGGCTCTCAGATGCAGAGAAGGAGATATACCCAAGTGAAAAACAGAACATAAAGTGGTACATTTACAAGATGTTATGAGGCCATGAAAAAGAGGCATTGAGTCAGCCTGGCAGATGCTCTCAGAGGCTTCTTGGACAATGAGTTGGGCCGGCAGAAGTGGAAGGTAAGCAACAATGTGGCAGGTAGAGAAAATGGCATAAGCAAAGGCACAGAATAAGACGTGCACCTGACAGGGAAATAGTTCACTACACCTGATGCCCTGGCCTGGATCCAGATGACCGGCCCGACACCTTGGCCCTTCTAGTTTTTGGGCCTGCTTGCCTAATGGAGTTTCCTAATGATATCCATACGCTCTACCCTCTGTACCAAACTACTGTCCCATTTGACTGTAAATATTGAGAAAAATCTGTCAGCATGTCCATTATGGTGTTCTGCTGACCTATTTGGACACATACCTGCCCTCCAACAGACCATTCAGATGCTGAGTATACAACATCCCTTTTTGGCATAGTCTCCTTAACCTCAAGGCACATTCATTTCAGATCCTGATCTTTTGCAGTTTACCTCATGATGCTGGAGTCCATTCTGTGGTACGGTCCAAAGTCTGGCAGTAATATTTGTTAACATATTTTACAAAACTCAAAACGATGTTTCAGATTTCAGGTTCTGATAAAGGCTTCTTATAATGTTTATTTATTGATCAGAAAAATTCACATTGACTAAATAATCTTTAAGACCCATGGGTTTAGAAAAAAAAAGGACCCTGAGAAAAATATAATTGGAATTCAAATAAACGAGAATTAAAAGGGAAGTAGAGATATTTGATCAGAAGTAGGATGAAATGAGAAGTTAAAATGTGCACATCCTCAAGTTTTCACCCCTCTGGTCAAACTTAGATCAACTGTCTCATTTAGTGTAATGATTTCCTTCTCTCTGTAAACTCCTTGAGGCCAAATGATGCTTGGCTCATCATCATGATCCTTAGCACATAGCACTAAACTGAAATCAAATAAAGATATCTGTTGATTGTTTTCTGATACCTAAGAATCATCACCATAACCTTGGTTAAATGTACCATTTCAGGACAATTCTGTGATGGGAATTACAGCTTAAAATGTCTTTCTTCCTCCTCTTTACTCAGACAGTACCCATTCGCATCCTCAGAAATTATTCCTAAATATTGTTGCTTCTAAAAAGTCTTTCCTTTCTAACACTTTCCAGCTTGGACAACCCCTAGCATAGGCCCTCAGTACTTATTATAATAGCAGCAAATGCAATATCTTATTTTCACATTATTTTTAATCATTCACAAACTATTCTCCCATCAAATTATGTCAACCCTATGTGTTTGTCCAGGAGATTAATATCATTTCTAATCTAGAACTAAGGAAACTGAGGCCCAGGGAAGGTCACTGGTTTTTCCAAGGCCTCCCAGGAAGTTCAAGTCAGAATGTAATTTAGACTCTTGATTCCAGAGCCTAGAATTGGGAGAAATGAGCTCCCAATTCATGTGTCTATAAAATTTGTCTCATACTTCTGTATGTGCACTGACAAGTGTTTTCTCTTTGTTTGTATGTTTGTTTCTTTTGAATATAGAAAATGTTTCTCCTCTCGGGATCTTCCCCCATCCCTACTGTCTAGCATACAGCTCACATATACACTATTGGGGACATATGTTGGTCTACTGGATATATCAACATCATAATAAAAAATTATGTAATCCATGTAAAAGTCTAAAATTATACATCCAGAGTTTTTAGCCATGTCTTTCCTACACCCTTCTCCTATTTTCTGTTATAGAATACAAACAACAGCATACTTTCCTATCAGTATGGAGACCACCGAGATGCTCCTACATTATTCAATCTAACGGCAGTGGCTTCCAAGGGGAAAATAAATACCTCGACTGAGGCTTCACTGGTCTGCATCGCATGCACAAGCATGAAGGATTTCTTTGCTGTCAAGCTTTCAGTTGGGAACAAAATCCCCCTGCTGAGCCCTGTTGCTCACTGCAACACTTAAGATATGATTCGGCACATGGAGTCTTAGGCATCTCTGAGCTGGTACCTCTTCTTCCATGTCCCTGAAGCTCAGGCAGGCACAAGAAATGGGATTCCTGACTATCAGCTGGTAACAGATGTGGCAGGTCCAGAGAGCTGACCACCTGTCAGCACATCCAAAGATAA
The DNA here is from genome assembly GCF_018350175.1 of Felis catus. Lineage (NCBI taxonomy): Eukaryota > Metazoa > Chordata > Mammalia > Carnivora > Felidae > Felis > Felis catus. Next base: position 59,788,202 of record NC_058379.1, on the reverse strand, counting down.
AATCATTTCCTTGCCACCAGTGGGCCACGCACTTGCAATGATGTTTTTGGGAATGTATCTTACGGAATCATGAGACATGAAAGGGCAAGGGTAAGAAAATATTTTCTTCAGACCCCATTAAATGAACGAAATTATGTTGAGGGTTGAAATTAAAAAAAACAAAAAAGTTATGAAGCAGAGTCTGCAGGGCAGGTGCTTATAATCTAGTTGGGGCACCACAATTCAGAACTTTAAAGATACACGGCAGTGGAAGATAAGATGTGAAATATGCCACATCAGCAGTGCAACTATAAATGCCACAGCAGTTCTGAAGGGAAGTGATCACAAAGTACTAAGAATTGGAAGTGAAGAAGATCTAACAGAGAAGAAAGATGAGTGAGCAATGACATTTACAGAAAGTTTAGGATTTTAAACAAGGATGGGAAAGGCAAATTTGAGTACATGAAAAGGCCGGTAATATTGCTTTAAAAGCAATGCGTGGCAGTGCCTGGGGGGCTCAGTCAGTTAAGCGTCTGATTCTTGATTTGGGCTTAGGCCATCTCACAATTTGTGGGATCAAGCCCCATGTCAGACTCTGCACTGACAATGCAGAGCCTACTTGGGATTCTCTCTCTCCCTCTTTCCCTGCCCCTCCGCTGCTCATGCCCTGTCTCCCTCTCCAAAAATAAATTTTAAAATTAAAAAAATAAAATAAAAGCAATATGTGGACAAATTTTATGGTTAGTATGGTCAGATGTTTACAGGGCATAGAAAGACTACCCAAAAGGGGCTGGACTCTTTCCTGTAGGTAATGAGGAGTCATTGATGTTTGGGGAAATTGCACGAGAAGTAAAAAGTTGGGCTTTGTGAAAGTCAACTTCAGAGTGAATAGCTCAAAAAAGGGGAAAAATGGAAAAATGGAATCAGGGAAATTTCTAGGAAATCATCGGGTCATACAAATATAAAATAATGAGGTGTTGGACACGGCTCAGAACACTAGAAAGGCGTAGGAGAATATAGATGCCACTAATGCAGAAGTTATAGATTGCTGTAAGACATCATCTTCAGTTGAAAGTGTTTATAATTTCATGTAAGCTTGGTGGTGGCAAATCATAAAGTGGGAGAAGTGTATCTTCGGAACTATCCTCTTTACTTACTCATTCACTCAGCAAATGTTCATCGAGTACCTAAACCATGTGCCAATCCCAGTATCAGATACCACTCTTACCACTTTTGACAACACATTGGCTCTCCTGAACAAGCTTCAGAATTGTGCCCAATATGCTTTCAAGTCCTTTACCATCAAAGCCTCTTGCCTTCTAGATAATAAATTAATGCAGAAGTTTTAGTTTGATAAAAGATTGCTATTCCCAGGTAAAGCCCTTTCAACTCAATTAAAAATATACTCCATAAGGTCAAGACGTAATAAGGATAGAAGGATAGAAGGATAGAAGATTTGTTCCTCGTGGCCAGCTTGTGAAGCGAAGGGAAGATGTTTCTATTCACCTTCTGTTTATTTGTGGGCACATGCTGTAGGCAAAGACTTCTGGCCATCCCGCAATAAACATTCCAGAATAGCTATGATACAGAACAGCACAAAGTGTCCACAACGCTCAGTGGTCCCCTGCTTCACAAGTTCTGAGGCTCCTTTGTAGCAATGCGCACTATGTTATCGCCCACTCTTCATTATCTGTGTGACTCAAAGATGAAAGGTACAATGCACTGTTATTCTATATTCTTTGCAGACTATTCATTTTAATTCAAGTCTATTATGAAAATTTTAGGCAAGCAATAGCTCAGAGAAAGGAAAGTTGCTCTTACAAAAGAAAGGCCCGCTGAATTCATAGAGGAGAGATACCCAATGCGCACAATACCCAGAAGCCTCAGGAGTAGCAAAGATAACTGATAAGCAAGGTCTCATTCCTGATGATGTCTACATGACATTTTGTGGCTTGCACTTCCGGGAGGGCAGGAACACTCCAGCCACCTCCAACATGAACAGCAGCTGAAGATGCCTCTGTAGTCCCATATGTGCCTTGGTGCTCTCTGATAAGCAGAACCTGCTCCATCTCTTAAAGTAAAAACCGAAATAATCCTTTGTGTTCTGTCGGGCTTTCAAGGGGGCTCACCCTCAAGTATATGCTCTCTAAAATTCCCAGACTGCAGGGACAGGTTTGCAAACAGGAGGAGACCTCTGTGCAAACAGCTAGAAAGAACGAATTTAGAGGATTCATCTTCCAAAATGCTTAGGGTCAAGCTAAAGTTAGTGAAAGGGATGTTTACAAACAATTGGGCAATTCGGGGAAGAGAAAAGTCTTAGAATGTTAAAGCAAGAATATATAATTCACATGGCACAAACTGGAATAAAATAGAAATTAATTTTTAAACACAGCTTTTACTTCAGTTCTGGTGGCATTTAGAATGGTGCTTTAAAGAATTAGAAAAAGAGAGAGCAAGATCAAAAATGTTAGAGAAAGAGAAAAGGAAGACCAAGATGTCTGTACATCAAATAACTTAATAATTTAATCTTAAAAATTAAACTATATACACTATAATATAAATAAGTGTATGAAATATATAAAATACATATATTACAATATAAATATATATTAATTTGAAAAGAAATGCTGCTTTTATATAAACATAGAAGGGTATTCCCTTCTTTTCTGAAAAGAACTTTCACAAAAAGAACATTTATTAGCCATGTGGTCTGACTTACATACTCCAGCCTCAAAACAGATGCTGTGTTTAGGTGAGAAGAAAACAACTCAGCTAAACACATCCCCTGGATTTGTCCACATTTTCAATTCTTTTTTTTTCTTTTAATTTTTTTTTTTTTTTTTTTTTTTTTTTGGGGACAGAGAGAGACAGAGCATGAACGAGGGAGGGGCAGAGAGAGAGGAAGACACAGAATCGGAAACAGGCTCCAGGCTCTGAGCCATCAGCCCAGAGCCTGACGCGGGGCTCGAACTCACGGACCGCGAGATCGTGACCTGGCTGAAGTCGGACGCTTAACTGACTGCGCCACCCAGGCGCCCCAACTTTTAATTTTTTTTAATGTTTATTCATTTTAGAGAGAGAGAGAAAACGAGGGAGGGGCAAACAGCAAGGGAGACACAGCATCCTAAGCAGGCTCCAGGCTCTGAGCACAGAGCCTGACGTGGGGCTTGAACTCACGAGCAGTGAGATTGTGATGTAAGCTGAAGTCAGATGCTCAACCAGGTACCCCTACATTTTCACTTCTTAATGTACCATGCTCTCCATGCTACTGAAACACTGAATAGATTTCTTCTGCCCCAAGGATATCAGAGAAAATATAGAGTTCCCAGTTAAATTTGAATTTCAGATGAACAACAAGTACTTTTATTAAAAGTATATCCCATGCAATTTTCAGATTCAATTGGGCATCCTATATTTTTAGACATTTTAAGATAACTTTAGATACACTGTTAAGTGTAAGAAAGGATATAGCAAGATCCCTCGTACTGTTTACTCCGTTTCCTCCAATGATAACATCTTCAAAAATTATTATAATATCACAACCAGGATACTGACAATACAGTCAAGATACATTCCCATCGCCAATCATCCATTATGTTGCCTTCTTACAGTGACTCCCACTTTCCTTCCACCTGGCCCCCTCCTTAATTCCTAACAACCAATCATCTGTTCTTTACTTCTATAATTATGTCATTTTATGAATGTTATATAAATGGGATCATACAGTGTGTAATTTTGTGCAACTGACTTTTTCACACAGCATAATCTTCTGGAGGCTCATCCAGGTTGTGTGTATGAGTAGTTCATTCCTTTTTATTACTGAATAGTATTCCATAATACATATCTATCACAGTTTAAACATTCTTTCCACGAAAGACACTGGGGTTCTTTTCAGTTTTAAGCCATTACAAATAAAGCTGATATAAACATTTGCGCATGAGTTTTGGGATCGATATAAATATTCATTTCTCTGAGATAAATGCCCAGGAGTGCAGCTGACGTTGCTTAGTCTTTGGTAGTTAGTTGTTGTTGTTGTTGTTGTTGTTGTTGTTGTTGTTTTTAGAACCTACAAAATTGTGTTTCAGAATTGTTATATCATTTTACATTCTCAGCAGGTATGTATAAATGACTCTGTGTTTCTGCATATTCTCCAGTATTTGGTATTGCCACACTTTTAAATTTTATTTTATTTTTGCCATTTGTATAGCTTGTAGTAATATCTCACTGGGGTTTTCATTTGCACTTCCCTAAGCTAATGCTGAAATTCTTTCCATGTGCTTATTTGCCATCTTCATGGCCTCTTTGATGAAATATCTGTTTCTTTGCCCATTTTCTGACTGGATTTATTTACTGTTGAGTTTTGAAGGTTCTTTATGTATCCCAGATGGTTATTTGAAGGATTATTTGATTTACAAATATTTTATCCAACTCTACAGCCTGTCTTTTCATCCTTTTAATAGGATCTTTTACAAAACAAAGGTTTTTTAATTTTGATGAAGTCAAATTTATCAATGTTTCCTTTTTAGTTCATGGGTTTAAACATTTTAAATGTTTTTATAGTTCATTTTAAATGTTTATTTATTTATTTATTTATTTATTTATTTATTTATTTATTTTATTTTATTTTTTTTTTTAAGAGAGAAAGAGGCAGAGAGAGAGGGAGAGAGAGAGTCCCAAGCAGGCTCTGGAGTGTCAGCTCAGAGCCCAACACGGGGCTCAATCTCATGAACCATGAGATCATGACCTAAGCCAAAATCAAGAGTCAGATGCTTCACCAATTGAGGATCCAGGGGCTCAAGGTTCATGCTTTGGTCAAGTCTAAGAACTCTTTGCCTAACTCTAGATCCTAAAGATTCTTTGCTATTTTTTTTTCTAAAAGTTTCCTAGTTCTACAATTTATATATAAGTCTGTGATCCATTTTCAGTTAATTTTTATATAAAGTATGAGACCTAGATTGAGGCTTACTATTTTTTTTTTTTTTTTGCCTATGGATGTCCAATTTCTCCAGAACCATTTATTGAAAAGACAATTTTTCCTTTATTTTAACTGCTTTGCTATGTGTATCACTCCAATAATACCACACATTATTATAACTATGTAAGTCATGTACTTAAGTAAATTGATTCCTCCTACTTTGTTCTTCTTTTTCCAAATATTTTAACTATTCTAGTTCCTTGGACTTTTTGTAGAAATTTTAGAATAATCTTTTGTATATCTACAAAAAATCACGTGGGAAATTTGATAGCAATTTTGTTACACCTGTATATCTATTTGAGGAGAATTGAAATCTTTACTATGCTGAGTGTTCCAATCCATGAACACAGTATGTTTCCCTATTTGTTTGGATCTTTGATTCATTTCATCAGTATTGTATAGTTTTCAGCACACAAGTCCTGTACACATTTTGTGAGATTTATACTCAAGAAATTCATTTTTGAATAATTATAAATTGCATTAAATTTCTAATATTGGTTTCTGTATGTTTATTGCTTATACTATATATAGAAATATACCTGATTTTGGCATGTTTCTTATATCCTGTGACCTTGTTGAACTCACTTTAATAATTCTAGGATTACTATATTTTTTTTCTTTTGCTTTCTTTATGCTCTTTAAATCTTGACATTTTCTATATAATCATGTTGTGTGCAAATGTGGACATTTTTATGTCTTCTTTTTTGTCTTTTATTTACATATTTGTTTGCCTTATTTCACCACCTAAAACTTACAGCTTTATGTTAAGAATGGTAAGAGTCAATATCTTTGCCTTGTTCCTGATCTTAGAAAGTTTTCAATCTTTTAACTTTAATTATAATGTTAGCCACTGATATTCTGTAAATGTTCTCTATTAAGCTGTGGAAATTCCCTTCCATTCCTACATTTCTGTGAGTTTTTATCATAAATGGGAGGCTGAACTTTGTGAAATATTTTCCATTCATCAATTGATATGATCATGAACATTTCTTCTTCAGCCTGTCAAAATGGTGGATTACATTTATATATTTTTGAACACTGAACCAGCCTTATATCCATGGAATAAACTTCACTCGGTCATGGTAGATAATTGTTTTTGTACATCACTGGGTTTAATTTGCTAAATTTTTTTTTAGTGTTTGCTTATTTTTTGAGAGAGAGAAATAAGAGTGTGAGTAGGGTTGGTGCAGAGAAAGAGGGAGACACAGAATCCAAAGCAGGCTCCAGGCTCTAAGCACAGAGCCCGATGTGGGGCTCGAACCCACAAGCCATGAGATCATGACCTGAGCTAAAGTCGGCCGCTCAACCAAGTGAGCCACCCAGGCGCCCCTGCTAATCTGTTTTTGAGGATTTTTGCATCAATGTTCATCAATGTTCTATAAATGTTCATGAGAGATATTGGTACATAAGTTTCCTTTCCTCTAATATCATTTTCTGGTTTTTGTGTCAGAGTGATGCTGGCCTTACAGACTGACTTAGGAAGTGTTCCTACTCCTTCTATTTTCTGAAAGAGATGCTAAAGTTCCTATCACTTCATCCTTAAACATTTAGTGGAATTCTCCAGTGAAACCATATGGGTTGGGGGAATTCTTTTGGGGGAACTGTTTGTTACAAAGTCAATTTCATAGTAGATACAGAGTCAACCAAATGACCTACTACATATTGGGTGAGTTGTGGTAGTTTGTGTTTTTTCAAAGTAAATGTTTATTTGTTTAAGTTGCCTAACGTAAATGTGTAGAACTCTTAGTAGTTTTCCCTTTTATCTTTTTGATGTCTGCAGTGTCAGTAATGATATACCAGTCCCTTCCCAATGTTGTTAATTTGTGTCTCCTCTTTGTTCTTTGCCAGTCTTGCTAAGGTCTGTCAATTTTATTGATTTTTTTCCAAGCAACTGTTTTATTGTTTTTCTGCATTATTTTTGTTTTCATTTAGTTTTCCTCTTATATTTATTATTTATTTATTTTCTTTGCTTTCTGTTTATCCTATTCTAACTTCTTGAGCTGGGTGCTTAAGTTACTGATTTGCTACTTTTCCTCTTTCCTAATGTATGCATTTAGTCCTATAAATTTCCCTCACAGGAGTGCTTTAGCTGTGTTCTACAAATTTTGATAGGTACTTTCATTTTCATTCAATTAATTTAATTTCCCTTGAGACTTCTTTGACCACCTCCCCCACAGGCTATTTAGTTTGCAAGTGTTTTGAGATTTTCCAGTTATCTTTCTCTTACTGATTTCTACTTTGACTCCACTATAACCAGAAAATCATATATTTAAGAGTGCCTGGGTGGCTCAGTCGGTTAAGGGCTGAGTTCATCTCAGGTCATGATCTCGCAGTTCATGAGTTCAAGCCCCACACTCTGATGACAGCTCAGAGCCTGGAGCCTGTTTTGGATTCTGTGTCTCCCTCTGTCTCTCTCTGCCGCTCTCTCCGTCTCTCAAAAATAAAATAAACATTAAAAAAGAGAAAACTGTATTTCTTTCACATATGTTGAAGTTTATTTTATTACTCACAATTCAGTATGTCTTAATGTATATTCCGTGGCACTTGAATACGTAGTCTGCTGTTGCTGAATGTTCTATAAATGTCAAATAGATTCTGTGGTTAATGCTGTTGTTGATTTTTTTTTAAACTCTTACTCATTTTCTGTCTAGTTGTTCAGTCAATTGTTCAGAAAGAGTTGTTGAGATCTCCAAATATAATTATCGGTCTATTTCTTTTTTCAATTCTATCAGTTTCCAATTCACATATGTGGCATCTCTGTTGTTTGGTGCATACAAAGTTAGAACTGCTATACTTTCTTGATAGACTGTCCTTTTATCATTATATCATGTTCCTCTGATAGGAAAATAGCCACTCCTGCTTTTCTAAATTAAACCCTCCATTTTATATCTTTGTCCATCTTTCTATTTCTAATCTGCCTATATTATTATACTTGAAGTGGTTTTTATGTAGACAACATACAGATGGATCATATTTTTAATGGACTCTGCCAATATCTACCTTTTACTTGATGCATTTAATTCTTTACATTTAATGTAACTTTATGCAATGTCTGACATTATATATTTGTGTTTTGCTTGTGCTGTTTCTGGTTCTCTGATTTCTTTTGTCCTGCCTTTTCTGTGGGTTACTTAAACATTTAAATTCCACTTTATCTGCAGTGTTTTTGAGTATACCTCTTTGGAGTCAGATTTAGGTTTGCTCTAGTTATTAAATTACGTAAATGTAACTTATTATAATCTTTTGGTGTTATTTTCCCAGTTTGATGCAGAAGAGAAATCTAACGTCCCTTCCATCCCCCCCTTACCCTTCACTATTTATACAATTGCCTTAAATATTTCTTCTACATATATTTAGAACAACATCATACGGCATTTTGTTGTTGTTGTTTGCTTCAGTGATCAAACACAATTTAGAAAACTCAAGAGGAGAAAGAAAGCCTATTGCATTTAACCATAGTTTTCCTAATCATGATCTTTCTTCATCCCAGATGTTCAAGTGCTCCTTCTTTTGTTGTTTCTTTCCTTTTTAGAGAACTTCCTTTATACATTCTCTTAGGGTATGTCTGGGGGCAATCAGTTCTCTAGGTTTTTCTTCATTTATCTTGAATTTCCCTTCATTCCTGGAGGATATTTTCCTGGGTAGAATATACTGGGTAGATTATCCTGGGTAGACAGTTGTTTGATTTTTTTTTTCGTTAGTTTTCAGTTTAATTATGAGGTATCTTGGCATGGGTTTCTCTGTTGTTCCATTTTTATTATTTATCTTTCAGCTTGCTATTTTTCCCCGTCTCCTGCATTCTACTTTTGAGCCCATCCACTGAACATTACGTGTCAGTTATTGTATTTAATTCTGAAATTTCCATTTGATTCTTCATATTTTCTATTTTTTTTGATGAGTCATTTTTTTACTGATGTGTATTATTTTTCCATTTGTTTTAAGTGTGTTCATAATTACTCATTAAAGCCTATTTATCATAGCTGCTTTAAAATCTTCGTTAAGGAACTCTAACTCTTCTTAAGTGTTTGAATCTATTGATTATCTTTCTTCATCAACCTTAAGATCTTCCTGGTTCTTAGAATGACAAATAATTTTCAATGAAACTTGGACAATTTTTAAAATGAGATATAGGATGAACTTTTTTGTTTTAGGTGACTTCCTGTGACACTGTAACAGCAAAGGAAGAAGAGCTATTACCTTATTACCACTAGATACAGACAGAAGTCCAAATTTCCCATTCTCTCTTCATTGTTATCAAAGATACAGGGATCAGGGAAGGAGTGCCTCCTTATTGCTGCTGGATAGGAATGGTAATTTTTACTCTCCATATGGTCTCTACTGACACCATAGTGGGGCGTGGTCTTGATGGTTGGGTGATGGTGAAAACCCTGACTCTAGAAGGCCTCACCTGACATATCCCAGTGGAGAAGTGGAGTTATGTCTTGTTACTGGTGGGTTTCCATAAAGGTCCAGGCTCTCCATATCATCTCTACTGATACTACACAATGATGGGCCAAGGGGTGACCTTATTAGCAGCCATCAGCAATGTAAACCCCAGATCCATATTTGGCCATCCCTGACACCACATTGGCAAAGATGTTAATGTACCTCATTACAGCTTCTTTCAATTAAAAGTCAAGCAGGGGGGCGTCTGGGTGGCTCAGTCGGTTAAGCATCCGACTTGGGCTCAGGTCATGATCTCACAGTTCGTGAGTTCGAGCGTCATGTCAGGCTCTGTGTTGACAGCTCAGAGCCTGAAGACTGCTTCAGATTCCCTATCTCCCTTTTTCTCTGCATCTCCCTGCTCACACTCTGTCTCTCTCTCAAAAATAAATAAAAATTAAAATAAGTTAAATAAAAAATAAGTAAATAAAAATTTTTAAAAATTAAAAAAAATAAAATGAAAAATAAAAGTCAAGCAGAAGTCTAGGTTCCCCATTCAGCTTTCTCTTGCTAGAATGGGTGGGAATGGAGCCACAATTTTTTCTGAGATGTTCGGCTACAATGGAGCAGATATTTTCTAAAGGTTTTCTCCTTTCCTAGTCAGTCCCCTTCCTGATCTTATGGCTAGATAGAGTAGGCTTTTCTTGAGGATTTTTTTCTTTGAGTCATTGTCATTTCCAGGTTTCCCATTCTTTAGCTCCAAATATAGAATGCATGAGATAAAAACAATCCTAGGGAACTCACCATCATGTTCCTTGGGTCCGGAGGTCCCTATCCAGACTGCCTTCTTCTCTCTACCTTTCAGTCTCCTTATATTTATTTTTATATATAATGACCAGGGTTTTCAGCTGTATTTAGCAGAAAAAAATAGCGAAAAGTATGTGTACCTCATCTTTCCAGAAGCAGAAGTATATCCTATATTTTTATTTGATAAATTTGGCTATCCTACTCTCCCTGAAACATTTTCTACCTCTCTCCCACCCTCATCTGAATTCCATAGGTACAGCTTACTCTTCCTATTAGTTCTCAATTTAATTACCATTTCATCTTGTAAAATACATTATACATTTATGAAATGTAATACTTTTTACCATGCATTTGTTGCAGCACTAAATTCAGGTACAATTCATGTAATTAAGTTACTTCTTTCTTTCCAACTTAACTGTAAGTACCATGTAGGTAGGAAGAAGATTGCTTTTTTGCCCATCATTATATTTCTAGGGTCTTTCCCAGTGCTTAGCATAGAGTTAGCAGTCAAAGAAGACCTTTGAGTAGATACTTAAATGTTAACAATATAAAATATCAACAGAGAGATTTAGAATAGTAATAAGAATATAGGTGCTTGGGAACTATGGGAAGTGACTGCCACTGAGGGGGAAAAATCCTTTCCATAGAACATGATAGTACAGGGAAAGGCCCTGCATGGGCCTTGTTCAGCAACATACTGTAGCAACTCTTGCCAGAGGATGAGGTTATATAGTAAAGGTCATCCACTTTTAGTATTTCAGTATGTATTCCTTAAAGTATTTACACCAGTGTATGACACCTGGACTGGTAAAACGTTATGAGTTCAGTGGCTGGAAAAGTCCGTGGTTGAATTAGTCCTTACAATTTCAGTTTTCCTTTTAGCAATAGAAATCAGGAAACAGATATTTCCAGGCAAACGACATACCTATGTTGTGAAAAAAGAAAGGTAGGAAAAGAGGAAGCATCGTCCTGTGTGTAGGAAAGAAAGAAATGTCATAGCAAACCACTGGATCTGCTAGACAGTCACTAGTCAAGGCGTTGCTTGGCTGCAGCTCTCTGTGGACTCAGCACAGCTGTACCTCTTAAAGCAAGGTCAGATAAATTAACCAAAGTTAATTTCTTGAAATTACTTTGTCATCAAACTTATATGCCTCTTCTCCTGTTATGAGTAAACCTTCAGAGTGATTCTGTCTCTTTCCCCATATGTAGTCTGAAGGGGAAGATGGACATAATGTCCATTTTCTTTGTTGTATATGGTAATTTCACTCTTCTTCAAAATTCTGTGAGCAGATAGTAGAGGTAGGAAGTTAATATTATAGCATGATCCAACACTTAAAAATGACAGAATTTGCTTTCACGTGTTGGAATCAACAGTATCATTCATTTCATAATCAAAATAATAGTTTTGCTTTCACTTTCTCCAGAAAATTTTACCTTTCTACTTATATTTCCTTTTATCTCTTTCACTAGGTTTAAATAATATAGATGTATTATTACCCACATTAGAACAGAAACTCATTGAGTGCCGTGTTATGGGGAAGAGAGCCTAAAATGCGACAACTGAAGGTGGAAACTGGCTGGAGGCTGCCCATGTTCTTAAGATGCTCCATAAGGGGAATAAAACAGCCCCAGTTGAGGGCAAGTTGATGAAATATTAGTAACAGTTTTACTTTTAGAAACTATTTTGGTAAAGTACACCAACCACTTTCCCTATTCAACCACTCACTTATTTTCTTTCTAGGGTGAACCTGAAGTTGTAGAATATCTGAGAAATTTCAACTTTCCCCCACAGCATTCACCCCATCTCCATCTTCAGTCCTGCCCCCATTATATTCCCCACAATCTCAGCAGGATCAGGGATTGCCAAGAATGAGAAATGGTGGAGGATATGACTTGTCAAACTCAAACTATTCAAGAACATGTGGATTTGAAGTTTCAAAGCAAAACTAAGCTTTTCAGGTTTGGAGTTTGGTTAATAATATGGAAGACTTAAGTGGGATTTTTCTTCAAGGCAGTTCAAAGAATTTCATTTCTTAGTCTGTATTTTTCCTTAAATAAGTGAAACAGGGAAGAAGTTGCAGAAATTGTCAGCTTATTTCACAAGGTGGAAAACTTGGCTCAATTTTCCCAAATGGCACTGGGTTGGAGGAATGATGTAAACAGCACTTTATCCATAGACTGTTGTGGTTCAGGACCCATGTCAAGATGATTCCAATTACTAAAAACTGAGATGGAGAGCGCATAAATCAGAAGGAAGTCTTACTATTAACATATTAATGACATCCTTCTCATATGTAGACCACATGAGTTAAGGAAGTGATAGAAAAGATTAAGGCTCAGTTACTCCTCTAAAGTCCCAGGTGACCTATTTGTTGAGAAGAATATAATTCAAAAGTTTGAGCAGAATAAACTCAGGAATTCAGAGGAGGGATTTACAGTTGTCAGGTAAAATATTCAGAAGAAGCTTTGTACAAGAGGAAAGGTTGAGCTGAACTTCAGAAGAAAAAGATAATTTATGTAATGTGAAGAAAGGGAAATTGCATTTGAATGTATTTTTGTTCTTTAGGTATAGGTGATCTGAGGAGGCTGTAGGAATTCCAGATAGAAATCACAAGGCATCTTCCTTGGAACAGAACTAAACCAATTATTGTGAAAACAGACATTTGCCCTTAGCTCTTTCACCTAGCCTGGTGTGGGTGAATCTGTAGTGTATTAAGAGAATTGCCACTGGTTGAGTTACAACAGTATTTCAGAAACAAGATACAACCCAGGTTATGTTCTGATATCTAGAACATAGGAATGGTAAATCAACTTGAAAAAGACACACTACATGGAGGAGGGGAAAAGGGAGCACTGAGGACAGAAAGGAAGTTGAAGACAATGAGGGCTTATAGGCAGATTGGCTCATAGACCAGAAAAAGGATATCGCTCATATGACATAATTATACTCCCTCTTCCAGATTTTTTTGCTTTAAAATGAGACAGGTATGCTGACTTGCTCTTGGCATTTATGGTTCTCCAACACCTGGCTCAAATTTACACATTCCAATAAATCTCTCCAAATATACTCTTTTATTGTATTGCTAAATGGCCCCTCCCCATTTTCTACATTGATTCATTTTCTCTATATCCTGTAACATGTAGTCCAAGTCCAAGTCAGTTATTTATTTTCCACTAAAAATGAAAACATGTACACTTTATTATCCAACCCAACATGTTTTCTAGGCAAACATATTCAGAGACATCATTCACATATCTGATACCTGCCACCAAGACTTCTCCTAAGATAAATGCTCCTGCTTGAAATTTCTAGTCCCAACTCACTAAAATGCTTTTCTTTCTAGAAAGATACTTCTGAAGCAGCTTATACTTCAAATAGTCTTCCCAAACTCATAGCTAATCTTTGATACTTTCCCTCAAACTGAAGTTCTTCCCTTCTTCATCACTGAATTAAATTCCCTTACCTTTTTGCTTGCACATAATTTAAACACATAAGTAATGTAAGGTCTCTAATGCGTTCCCTGAAGATATATTTCTGCATCATAATGTTCTACTTAGATCATAAACTACTCAAGGTCAGTGTGAGTGCCTATTTAACTCTCTTCATGTTCTTCTTACAGCAGCATGTTACTAAGAGATCCTGAATAATTGTCCTCATGAAAAAGTAGTTGAAGGTGTTTTTCTCCTTAGCATTGGAAAGAAAATCAAGGTTAAGTTGAAAAGTTATTAGAAACCAGTGAAGTTCGATGAAAAAACACTCTATTGTACCTAAGTATTTGTATGTCTTTATATCTTGACTCAAGATGAGCTTTCTTTAAAAAAAGAAAAATGTTAGTAAAGGCTAATAACTATTAAGTAGTTAGATTTATACCATAATATTAAGGAAAAAGGAAATTTTAATAAAAATTAATGCTTCAAGGTGTGGATGGAATCCGTGCCTTGGAATTTCAGAAAATCAGAAAACAGGACACTGAGTTCACAGGCAGGTTCACGGAGGGCTGAATATTGCAAGGTTGAAACCTCACCTTGGCAACCAGATGTTTGGAGGCACGAGGGCTTTTTCAGAGTAAGTGAACAATTAGCCTTGACATCCCAAAGTCAGGCAGTCCTCATGTTTCTCCTAGTAGCTTGCAATATGTATCCCAAAAGCTGGGAGTTCAACTGAATTGTGACACTCAGGTTACCTGATCAGGTGTGCAGTGCACCCACCCAAGTCAGGTCATTCCAGAATGGATTATTTGAAGACCTCCTGAAATACTTTATCCAGTAACTTTACTAGTTCCTTATTCTTCAAATGCAAATAATACACAAGATATATCACGTTTCTCCAAGTTGCTTTCTTTTAGGATATTCAAAGGCATAGTCAGACTTATCAGTAACATATTCAGGATTTCAAAGAAAAGGTCTGAAACCAAATTAAACGTGAATACACATTCACTTAAGAAGTTTCCAGTCATAGGATGCAGAGAAAGGGGAATACTTTGACTGTTGGTGCGAATGCAAGCTGGTGCAGCCACTCTAGAAAATAGTATGGAGGTTCTTCAAAAAAATTAAAAATAGAACTACCCTATGACCCAGGAATTGCACTACTGGGTATTTATCCAAAGGATACAAAAATGCTGATTTGAAGGGGCACATGCACTTCAATGTTTATAGTAGCAATATCAACAATAGCCAAATTATGGAAAGAACCCAAATGTCCATCAAGTGATGAATGGATAAAGAAGATGTGGTGTACATATATACAATGAAATATAACTTGGGGATAAAAAAAATGAAATCTTTCCATTTGCAACAATGTGGCTGGAAACTAGAGTGGATTATGCTAAGTGAAATAAGTCAGTCAGAGAAAGACAAATATCATACGATTTCATTCATATGTGGAATTTAAGAAACAAAACAGATGAACACAGGGGAAGGGAAGGTCAAAATAAGATAAAAAACATAGAGGAAGACAAACCATAAAAAGACTCTTAAATACAGAGAACAAACAGGGTTGCTGGAGGGGTGTTGGGTGGGGAGATGAGCTACATGGGTGATGGGCATTAAGGAGGGCACTTGCTGGGATGAGCACTGGGTGTTATATGTAAGTGATGAATTACTGGGTTCTACTCCTGAAGCCAATACTATAACACTGTAAGTTAACTAACTTGAATTTAAATAAATTAAAAATTAAAAGAAGAAGAAGAAGAAGAAGAAGAAGAAGAAGAAGAAGAAGAAGAAGCAGCAGCAGCAGCAGCAGCAGCAGCAGCTTCCAGTCATGGACTACATGGATTTCCCAGGTTCACAAAGTGAGCTTATTCTAAATTATCTTTTTGTGTCTTCCGGGTTTAATTCACTAAAGTACCTTTCTGGGACTTGGATACTGAAGCAGAAGAAAGAAAATACACACACACACACACACACACACACACACACACACACAATCTTGACATCAGTCTTCCCAACTTTCCTTGAGGATTATCATGTTTTAGAGTAAATCTGTTTAAGCAGAATGTGTTCAATGATTTCCTACCCAAATTAGAATACATAGAATGAAGGCTTCAAGATCACAATTCCTTCTTTCACTTAAATTACTGTCATCTTCACCTTTGCTCAAGAATCTTATAGCCACAGGGTCTCTCTTTCACTTCTGTAAAATGCCACATTCATTTCCAGCCCAGAGCCATTTTCCATTGATGATCCTCTGCCTAGAACAGACCCAGTTTCTCTATCTGCCTGGCTCCAACTCAGCTCATGGGTCTCTGACTGAAGGCCATTTTCTTGCCTATCGTTTTGCTTTTGCTTGCCATCTGCATCCCATAAGAAGCACATTTCTCTTCCTACTTTCTCTCAAAGCACAACATTCTTCACCTTCATGATACTCACCAAAATTGTTTCTTCAATTTTGTGTTGTTGTGTGTTGATCAGCTTGTAGTCATTTTTCACACTGTTTTGTAAGTTCCTAGCACCTACCTCTAGGTAGGTCTTCAGCAAATATTCACAAATAATGACCATGTAACCTGCTGATGAACCTGTCACACCAGAACCTCCTGCACCAGGCATCTAACTACATGAAGTGATTGAGGAGGAAGGGTATAGAGTAGAAGACCACTGCCTTCTGGTAAAAGAATGCCCAAGGTCTAGGCTTTTGCTAGATTTAAGAAGAGAGAAAAACATTTTGTCCATATTCTTGGTCCAATCCCTGGGTCTACTTCTCAATTCTTACAGAGAGAGAAAAGTTACAGGCAGATACAAGCTGAAGTATCTATATTAATAATGGGGTTTTTGATACTCAAGACTAGAGACATAAAGACAAAGTGGGTTAAGGAGAGGGATTCTCTCCTCACACCCTTGAAGAGTTGTGACTGTGGCACTGATCTGTAGCCCAGTGGTTGACCCAGCTATGCTTAATGGAACAGCCAGAAAGGAGGCCACGGGCAATTATCCAAGGAGGAGAAGCATATGAGTACTTGAGTTTCTGAGCATAAGATATCCCTAGGGGCTCCCAGAAATAACAGAGGTAATTCTGAGGGACAGATTTGATATCCCCTAGTTATACACACTAAAATTCCCCCATTTGATAGCTACAGACCAGGAGGATTTGGGAACACTTAGCTTAATATTAGTGATGTGAACATTTCCTTGATCTATCATTTCTTTGAATCTGTGACGCATACTTCTGCCTTTACTTTTTACATTATAAATTTTTTAATGGTCAGGATGCTTCTTACAATCTATTTTAAAACACACTTGCCAACTGCTGCATGGGGAGCAATTTCAGATAAATTCATCATGGCCTGGAAATTTACCAACTTAGCTTTACTTTATGGTATCCACCCATCTATTGCAAGGTTAGCCAAGTCATTGACATCAGCAACTACTTATAAATGCCTAAATGTCAGTTGTCTTCAAAGGACACATAGTGGATGTAGCTTTGAAACAATAATCTATTATGTTAGTATGTAATAGAAGAGAGCACAATTTCTCATATACCGGGCAAAACAATTCAGGGGGTAGAAACTACCAAATCTCAGGAATATATCATCATATTTCCATTAAGCCAGAGGGGCTAGGTATGCCTGATCAATACTTCATGAGGGACCACTATTTAGATACCAAACATCATATTTCATAAGGCTTTGGATAAGATTGTAGGTTTTTTTCTCCCCCATTGATAGGTATTTCAATTATTGGAAGGGAAAAAAGATGACAATAAGTTTAACCAAAAAGCAAAAAGAAATGCAAATAAAGCACTACTGTTCTATGTTCCTCAAAATTATGTCTGGAATAAAGCTGCCAAACAGGAATCTTGTGAGTTATGAGAAGCTATGTGTCCCTGTGATGCTGTTGGTGTCAACTTCCCAAGACACTTTAGTCTTTCAATGTCAAGAGGTATCTACCAAAACCGTCATTGTCACATGGATGGAACTTATATGCTATTTTATGATAAACTTTTGCTAAAGATTCTTTATAAGAGTGGAAAGAGTATGGAGCACCTGGGTGGCTCAGTTGATTAAGCATCCGACTTCGGCTCAGGTCATGATCTCAAGGTCCATGAGTTCAAGCCCCATGTCGGGCTTTGTGCTGACAGCTCAGAGCCTGGAGCCTGTTTCAGATTCTGTGTCTCCCTCTCTCTCTGACCCTCCCCCATTCATGCTCTGTCTCTCTCTGTGTCTCAAAAATAAATAAATGTTTAAAAAAATTTTTAAAGAGAAGAAAGAGTATATTTAACAAATAAAATTATATTTAATTTTCATGCAGCCCCTAAAAATAATTCTGATGAAATACAGAGTATGTGGGTAGGACTTCCTGTTATGTTATATGCAATTGTCAAAGATTGCAGGGTTCAAACTTACAGCCAAGGTCTTAGAAATGCATGGTCATGAGGCAGTCTTGATATAAAAAAAGGTAAGAATGTATCCTTGGAGAGGGGGGTTAAGAGTGGATAATGTCAAAAAGGACTCCCAAATATGCAGCAAAAGCCTAGGTGTTAAGACTCAGTCTAAGAACTGTCAGGATGAGAAAATGCTCTGAGATTAGGGGCTTGCAAAGGGGTGAATGGGAATAGGTGCTGACACTTTGCTGAAATCTCCAGGCCTTGGGTCAGAACAGAACCTGAGATCCAGGGAAATTTGGGGGCGGGGTTGACAGATACCTGTGGTTTTAATGAATTCTTTCCACTGAAACAACACAGAATTTCTCTCAACGTTATCTTCTACCTTCAAGGATCCAGGGGGGTCCTCATAAATTAAAACACTCCTTTTCTTTCAGCCATGATACTCTGTCTCTTTGGAGCATGCCAGTACTGTATTCTCAACCAATTAATCCATTAATTGGTTAATTTATCCATTTATTTGGCAAATATAAATTAAATGGCTGTTTAGAATAACCATGTTAATAAAAAAAGTCTATGGCCTCAAGGAACTTAGAGTTTGGTGAGAAACACCAATGTGAAGATAATATAAACAGAATATTCCTCCAGAGGCCAGTCAAGTGAAAGTGGTTTTTGACTGCTTTAATTATATGCTTGTTCTGTTTTTTCCTAAATTTACAGGATTTTCTGTACTAGATTATTCCTCCAAAGCTAAGTATAAAAACATGTATGTTTATGAGTATGTGTGTATATCAAATAAATAGAATATATATACACATATATTTGATTCTATTCTACTTATTTATTATTTATTTTATTATTATTTTGAGAGAATAAGCATGAGTGGGAGAGGGGCAGAAGGAGAGGGTGAGAATTTTTTTAAATTAAATTCATGTTAGTTTTCATATAGTGTACTATTGGTTTTAGGAGTAGAATTTAGGAAGCCATCAGTTACATATAACAGGCAGTGCTCATCCCAGCAAGTGCCCTCCTTAATACCCATCACCCATTTAGCCCATCCCCCCACCCACCTCTCTTCCAGAAACCCTCAACTTGCTCTCTAAATTTAAGAGTGTCTTATGGCTTGCCTCCTTGTTTTTATTTTCTTTTTCCTTCCCTTCCCCTATGTTCATCTGTTTTGTTTCTTAAGTTCCACATATGAGTGAAATCGTATGGTATTTGTCTCTGACTCATTTCGCTTAGCATAATACACTCTGGTTCCATCCACGTCATTGCAAATGGCACAATTTCATTCTCTTTGGTTTTTGTCTATGACTGACTTAATCTTCTTAGCATAAAAATCCACTCTAGTTCCATCCATGTTGTTGCAAATGGCAACATTTCATTGTTTTTGATCACCAAGTAATATTCCATTATATATATATATATATATATATATATATATATATATATATATACATACATATTATTGATAGTGCTGCAACAAACATTGGAGTGCATGTGCCCCTTTAAATCAGCATTTTTGTATCCTTTGGATAAATATATAGTAGTGCAATTGCTGGGTCATAGGGTAGTTCTATTTTTAACTTTTATAGGAACCTCCACACCATTTTCCAGAGTGGTTGCCCCAGTTTGCAATCCCAACAACAGTGCAAAAGGGTTCCCCTTTTTCCACATGCTTGCCAACATCTGTTGTTTCCTGAGTTGTTAATTTTAGCCATTGTCACAGGTGTGAGGTCATATCTCACTGTGGTTGTGATTTGTATTTCCCTGATGATGAGTGATGTTGAGCATCTTTTTATGTGTCTGTTAGCCATATGGGTATCTTTTTTGGATAAGTGTCTGTTCATGTCAACTGCCCATTATCTCACTGGATTATTTGTTTTTTGGGTGTTGAGTTTGCTAAGTTCTTTACAGATTTTGTATACTAACCCTTTATCTGATATGTCATTTGCAAATATCTTCTCCCATCCCATCGGTTACCTTTTAGTTTTGTTGATTGTTTCCTTCACTGTGCAGAAGCTTTTTATCTTGATGAGGTCCCAGTAGTTCATTTTGCTTTTGTTTCCCTTGCCTCCAGAGACATGTCTAGTAGGATAGTAGGAAGTTGGTATGGCCAAGGTCAAAGAGGTTGCTGCCTGTTTTCTGCTGTAGGATTTGGATGGTTTCCTGTCTTACATTTTTCTCTTTCATCCATTTTGAATTTATTTTTGCATATGGTGTAAGGAAGTTGTCCAGTTTTGTTCTTCTGCATGTTGCTGTCTAGTTTCCCCAACACCATTTGTTGAAGTGACTTTCCTCAGTTGGATATTCTTTCCTGCTTTGTCAAAGATTAGTTGGCCATACATTGGTGGGTCCATTTCTGGTTTCTCTACACTGGGTATCTGGTTTTTGCCAGTACCATATTGTCTTGACAGTTTTGTAATATGACTTGAAGTCAAGAATTATGATGCCTCCAGTTCTAGCTTTCTTTTTCAACATTACTTTGGTTATTTGAGATCCTTTCTGGTTCCATACAAATTTTAGAATTGTTTTTTCTAGCTCTGTGAAAAATGCTGGCATTATTTTGATAGGGATTGCACTGAATGTGTAGATTGCTTTGGGTGGTATAGACATTTTAACAATATTTCTTCTTCCAATCCATGAGCATGGGATGTATTTCCATTTCTTTGTATCTTCTTCAATTTCTTTCATAAGAATTCTATAGTTTTCAGCATACATGTCTTTTACCTCTTTGGTTAAGTTTATTCCTAGGTATTTTATATTTTTCGTGCAGAGAGAGGGAAAATCTCAAGCAAGCTCCATGCCCAGCACAGAGCCTGACATGGGGCTCGAACTCATGATCATGAGTTCATGATCTGAGCCAAAATGAAGAGTCAGACACTTAACCAACTGAGCCACCCAGGTTCCCCTCTATTTGTTTCATTTAACTGGAACTTAGTGGAAGGATACTGAAGATGCATGGAATAAGGGAGGAGCAAAGCCTGATAGAGGCAGAAGTCTGGTTCTCTCAATAACATTGAAGCCTGTCATACTATGAATATGCAAGGAAGCCTGATGAGAAATGCTTCACAGATGTAAAAGCCAAGCTCCTGGGCCTAAGACAGAATGCTTTCCTACCATCTGTCACCTGAGCTAAGAGAGAATTGCTGACTTCTGTGTGAGAAGCTGCTTCAAACTGCAGCTGGATGGCTACTTCTCTTAAATTACCTGGCCCAGATGAGCATGACTTTCTGTTGTTTCCAGGGAACCCCTAAGGTCCTGCCTTAGATTAAGATTCTTGTTCTGTGAATGTGCACTGAAAATGCCATTATCCTTCTTGACAGACAGATGTCCTGGAAAGTCTAATTGCATTCCCAAAAGGCAGAAATCCTTTAAAAAGTTAAATCAAATTAAAGATTAAAAGGCAGCATTTCGCCCAGGAATCAAACTCATGAGGAGCTAAGACCAAAGGAGGTACAGCATTCTATAACTCCTGTAGAATATAGGGAGTGGTTATAAATAAATTTATATTTTTCCACTCTCCATCTCACCTTCCACTTCAACTGCCTCTGTTTTCCAAAAGAAAATCAAGAAGTTTGAGTTTCTAATCATGTTGGATTACTGTCTTTTATGGTCCATGTGGACTATTCCTCCTCCATGAAATCTTCACTTCTAGTTCAAGTGCACATTAATCTGTATGGGCAAAAAGTTAGAGACTAACTCCAAAGACAATTTAGCCTTTCCTCAGTTTATGAAAAATAGTATATGTTCAACGTAATTGAAGATGTATAAGGACATAATATCCTTCAAAGTTAAGCAACCAGAAATGACTTGGTCAAGGAATTCCTTGCTGTGGAGCCTTAAGAAAGGTGTTGAAATCTAGGAAGAATTCAGTCAAGAGACGAGGAAAGAGTAAATTTCAGACTAGTAACTGGAGCTTGAGCAATGATCCAAATATGGGAATATTCCAAGCATCCTTAAGAGACCACAAACAGACAGGCCCAGTAGTGCATGGTAATGTTTTAGAAAGAACAATCTGCAGTTCATTGAATATCCATTCCTCATCTGAACCCTGCAACATTATGTTCTGTCTTACTGGAGCTAAAGGTAGAAGCTCAAGGAAGAAAATAATCCATACCATCAAGATAAACATGAAGCTTCTCCTTTCTTGTAACAATTCTAAGTCATCTAGAATGATGTGGCAAAGTTCAAATAAATTCATGGCCACAAAAAGTAATGGTAATACTCAGAATCAGTTAAGACTTTTCTGGCTATTAGTGACAGAAACAAAAACCCATTCAAGCAAAAAGGGGAATTAGTTGGCCCATTTACCAAACCACATATGCACTCACACATACACAATGGAAGGGGAGCCAGCAGCAAGGTCAACCAAATAAGGTTCACTAATTGTTCTGTGTGTGTGTGTGTGTGTGTGTGTGTGTGTGTGTGTGCGCGCGCGCGCGCGCGCGCGCACGCACATGTGAGAGAGACAGAGACGGAGGGAGAAGGAGAATGATATAGACTATATGTGCCCATCCTTCCATATTCTGTATGTGTGTTGGCCTCAATCATGCTGGGCTCTGCACATGATAGGGGACGTAATCACTGGCCACTCTGAGGTCATAGCCTTAGAGCTTCCTATTCAAGGGAAAAATATCTTCTTTCTGACAGGGACTATATAAAAGATCCCCAGGAGATTTCTGGTTCACCTAGTATATTTTCTTGGCCATCCTTGAGCCACTGTATGTACACAGAGATGGGATATTCTGACTTGCTTAGTTCCCCCTCATTCCCTTGGCCAAAGAAGCATGTTAATATGATTGGAAGCCCCAGCAGTCTCATTTGGGACAACAGGTCTCTTTCAAAGACAGTAAATATAGTTCATCACTAGAGGAAAGGAGAAAGGGAACTGGCAGACAGAAACAAATTTCCACCATACTCTCATAGAGAACTAAGTTGCCACCTGCAAAAAAGAGTCTGGTTCCACAGAATGTACTTCTAAGTGATAGTTACAGGCCAATATAAATGGCCCTGATGTGTCCAGTCTTTATGCTTCCTTCTGACTATGCGGACTCCCTTTAACTCTTACACTCAACTTGATATCTCTCCAAATTCCCTTCTTCCTGGTCTCATTTTGTGACTCCTGCTGTTACTTACACTCCATGATATTGAGTCATAATTTTTCCCTGAGTCAGCCTAGTGTCTTTGAAAAATTGACATATATATTTATATATTCATCACTGCTGGCCAATTACTTTATCTTCCAACAAGAGCACTTAGTGGCATTTTCCTTTTCACTAACTGACCTTCCTGTTAGTGGCATTTTCCTTTTCACTAACTGACTTCCCTAAATTTTAATATATAAGTTATAAAATAGTCTCCCAGAATGAGTAAATTCTGCAAGTAGTAGTTGAACAGACACTGAGTTGCATAACATTTATTTTGAATAGTGTTCTGCGTCAATAGCATGTGGCTTTAATTATCAAGACTAAAGGGTTTCTCCACTACCAAGGAACACGTTTTAAATTTATAAATAAAAAGTCATGCTTTATTTATTTTAACCTCCCTAACAAAAGAGACCTTGTGTTATGTGATTATTTTAACATTTGGTTATGGGAAAACAATGACCATATTTATACACACACACAGACACATACACACACACACACACGCATGCACACAAATATAAATTCAGCCTGTTTAGAAAATGTTACAGATTTTATGAGACAATATTGCATAAAATACAGAAGATGCCAAGATGATTCCTATATGGAATATATATTATAATATGGCCTTCCCTTCAGAAGAGGATTTATCAAAGTTTCAGATTTAATTGTAGGGAAACTGCCCATGGAACAGATCCTGCCTACCCAGTTTGGTTTATGGGTGTAGGATGTTGTTTACATTGAGCTGATTAGCTGTTTTTAGTCATATTAAATTAGCGACCTATTAGTCTGGGTGAATCCTCAAGAATTGATTTTTTTTAAAGCTCCCAGGTTTAGAAACCACTAAATAATAGATGGTAGTTAGATCTTCCATTTTTAATGAAATTGTCATTTCTCAATAGCTAAAATGATTATGGGCTGTAATAGCTGTTATGGTATAAACAAAATAAGCAAATTTGTGAAAATTTCAATTGGGGCCTGCTCACATTGACTTCTCTGGCCTCTTCCACACCCACCAAAATATTTTTTTTTTTTAATATTTTGTGATCTAGTTCAAATGGCACCTCCTCTGTGAATTCTTCTCCATCCCTCAGAGGTTTGGGTTGCCAGACTGAACAAATAAAATATAGGATACCCAGTTAAATTTTGAGTTTAATGTAAAGTTTTAATACAAAGTTCGGTTTGTTTGTAGTACAAGAATATCCCAAATACTGCATGCTACATTATTGTGTTTGTTTGGTAAGGCTGCCATAAAACATGTACTAAGTGAATTCAACAACACAAATTTATTTTCCTACAGTTCTGGAGGCTGGAAGTCTGAGACCAAGGTGTCAGTAGATTTGGTTTCTCCAGAGACCTCTTTCCTTGGCTTGCAGATCACCACTTTATGTGACCTCACATGTTCTTTCCTGTGTGTGTGCGCATGGTTGTGTCCTAATTTCCTCTTCTTAGAAGGATACCAGTCACATTGGACTAGGTAGGGTCTTATGATCTCATTTAACATAACTACCTTTTTAAAGGCCTAATCTCCAAATACTGTCATGATTCAAGATATTAGGGGTTAGGACTTCAACATATGAAAATTACGGGGACACAGTCCAGTCCATAACAGGTATATATCTTGTTCCCTGAGCTTACAGGACACTCAGGTTTCTTGTCATTATTACTTCAACATAGAGTTTTGAGCCTTCACTGTGTCTTATGCATTGTTCTGGTGAACATACAAACATAGTCCCTGCCCAGAGGGAGCCTACATTCTAGATGATGGAGTCAGATAATCAACAGATAAAAGATTATAGAGTTGATTTGATCTTTCTGTGTACATCTCTAGACTAGGTAAATTTTTTCAAGTCTTCTGTTCTCTTCCTTATCTACAGATATACTTACAATGTTTTAGCAAAACATGATCTATGTACGAGCCAATTAAATACTAACTTCAACTATATGTCTTTAGAAATAGGCATCAAGGACACTAAATTTCCAAATTTATTGAAAATCCCCCTCCACTCTTTTGTGCACACTCAACTAGTTTCCTTTGTAAACGCAGCTGCAGTTGCAAAGTCATTTCAAAAACAAACTCTGACCTTTGCTTAGTGTCACTGTAAAATACTATACATTTTTCTTTTAACATCTGAAAACCTAGGCTCCTCCAGGAAAGAAGGGAAATGGGTACAGAGTGTTTCTGGGGAGAAAGTCATTCAACCTTGTGTTGTCAAACATTTCTTTTTGCTTTGTTTTTTCTGAAAGCATAATTCTGACTGAAGGAAATCAGGATTAGAGGCAGGGTGGGGGGAACAATGTAAGCATAATTGGGGTTGGCACAGACTTGATTCCAGGAAGTGAAAATAAAATCCTACAGTACAACATTGCAAAGCATTGCCATATATGTGGTATTCAGAGGCTGCCCATTAATGGGTGAGAGGTCAGGGGCTTTAATAAAAGGGGATTCCTCTACACTTCAGCTTTGTGTTTGGAGAGGTCCTCTTCACATTTACAACCAGTGTGTGGCTATTAAACTTATGAGGGATTTTGTCGCTGCTGTTATGTTCTCTTTTCCTTTAGCAGCTTTCAGTCACCAGGAACTGCAAGTGAATTTAAAATAAGGGGTATTTCTCTTATGTGCTTGCAATTTTCTGGATCCTCAGCCCCTAGCAAATGTCTCATTGTATTCAACTAATATTTATAATATTTTGCAATACAGATATTTTATATTATTTTCAAGGTTATATTCCCCTGCTTTGCTTTAAAAACTCCTTAAAAGTATAGATAATCTAGATGTATACAAATGAGACCCTTCTTGGGTTCAAAGACACTCATAAATAAAAGAGATGGGGTATTTTCCTCTTCTACCAAAGTTCTCCAAATCTCCTAAGGCTGAGATAAATCTGTGACCTTCCTACCATATAGAAGCCCATATTTAGAACACAGGATGTTTGCTCCTTCACCCAAAGCAACATTATATAGTGAACCTCCAACCCTCAGCAGGAAGAGCATGGGCATCAATATAAGATTTGTGAACTATATGCTAAATTACTATAATATGTTCTCTCATTAGTGTTTCTACAACAATCTCACTATTATGAATATTTGAGTGTAATAAAGTCAAAGACTCCAGTTTCAGCAGTGAAACCACTGAGTGCAAAATTGAACATGCATAGGAAGGTGTTCTGAAGAAAGGCCTGTAGATGGGGAGGCTGGGAGCTGAAGAATAACAAGTTGAGAAGAAACCAGGCAATTTCATTAATCGCTAGCATGACTTCCAGTCAATGGGTTCAGTTTCTCAGGGAGATTTGGGCAATTTAGACAGATGACAATAACAGTCTGTATCACAAGAAAGCCATAATCACAGTATGTTGGGACAACCTTGAGACAAATGTGTAGATAAGATACACTCAGCATCTAGAAAGTAGACTCTTTTCAAGCAGTTAAAGACAAGAGCAAAGAGGTATTAAGAAGTTTTCCTGAGGGTACCAGCTGAGTTTCTCCTTGTATGTAGGCCATTTGCTTTAATATAGATTTAAGCTTGAAAGAGTGAACAACAGAACATTTCTTCTCCCTTTATGTCTTATGCTCAAATAATTATATGCTATCATGGGTGGATAATCTCATATGTCCTCCTACCTGGGGCTTGATGAACAAGAGATATCCCTGTATAATATCTGAAAAACAACAAACAGGTATGGACAACTTCATTGGGGTCTGTTACCCTATAGAAGCAAAGGAGTAAATTAACAGCAACAACAGGAAAGATTACTGATACATTAGTAAGATACATTTGCTATAATCACCCAATATTGATATATTATTATCTGAAGTCCAGACATGTTTTCAGAGTTTCTTATGTTTTACCTGATGTCTTTTCCTTTTCCAGCATCCCATGTAGGATACCACATTCCGTTTATATATGTTTACTTAGGCACTTCTTGGCTATGGATAGTTTCTTAGACTTTCTACGTGTTTATGACTTTGATAGTTTTGAGGAGTAAAGTTATTTTGTAGGATGCCCCTCATTTGGCATTTTCTGTGTTCCTTATGATTAGGTTGAAATTATGTGCTTTTGTAAGACAGAAGACATTGAAGTGCCATTTTCATCACATCATATCAAAGGCACATTCTGTCAATGTTATCACAGTCTATACTGATCTTGATCACAAGACTGATTTAGTGATTACCAGATTTCTCCACTGTAAACTTTTTTTCCTATCTTTCCATACTCTACTCTTTGGAAGAAAGTCATTTTGCACACCCCACACTTAAGGAGTGAGAATTTATGCTCCCTTCATTAAAAGCACAGTATCATAAAAGCAAGTAACATTAAGTTACTTGGAATTCTTCTGCAAGGGAAATTTATATCGTCTCCCCTATTAATAATTGATTCATTTATTCAATCCTTTATTTACATAATTATGAACTATAGATATTTATTTTATACTTTGAGTACATATACTTCATACTTTGATTTATAATACAATACTACTTCATTTTGTTCCTCAAATTTTCCAGGTATGGCTACCAGGAGCTCTCTCAATTTCATCTATATCCCTCAGAGATAATGTCCTTTTTTTTCTGCTTCTTTCCTTTCTGGTGTTACAAGACGTTCCAGGCTCATCTGACATATTTGCTGTGCCATTCCTAGAAAAGGCCATTCTCTAAGGAGCCCTGGTTCATTTTAACAGAGAATGGCATTAGAAACCAAGATCTGGGCATTGGGTGTGCTTGTTGCTACCAGCATGTTGTTGCAACTAGGCCCTTTCATTTGAAAGAGCAAGAAAACATATGTGTATATACAAACCCAAGTATAAACATTTCTGTAAATGTATCGACATGTAACCATCTATATAAACATAAGTGCACACTGATCTCTCCAAGTCTAATCCATTACCAAACATTGTTTCTGTATTAATTGGCATATCCATCTGAATTTTCTGCTTTAGCCTACTAAAGTGGTGGATTATATTAATTGATATTCAAATAGCATCCACACCTAGAATAAATCCAACTTGGTTATGTTGTATACTTTTTAAATACATTACTGAATTTAATTTGCAATATTTTTGAGGATTTTGCATTTAGATTCTTAAGAAATAATGGTCTGGCTTCCTTGTCATATCATCATCTGGCTTTGGTGTTGGATAATGCTGTCCTCATAGAATGAATTGGGAAGCATTCTCTTTTCTTTTTTTTTTTTTTTCTGGAAGAGATTGTTAATAAGGTATTATTTCTTCCTTAAGCATTTGTTAGAATTCACCAGTGAAACTATCTAGGCATGGTACTTTCTAATTTGGAAGGTTCCTAATTATTGTTTTAATATCTTTAATAGATATGGGACTATTCAGATTATCTTTTTCTTCTTGAGTTTTGATAGCCTGTGCCTTACAAAGAATGGGTCAATTTCTTTTTTTTTTTAATTTTTTTTTAACGTTTATTTATTTTTGAGACAGAGAGAGACACAGCATGAACGGGGGAGGGTCAGAGAGAGGGAGACACAGAATCTGAAACAGGCTCCAGGCTCTGAGCTGTCAGCACAGAGCCCGACGCGGGGCTCGAACTCAAGAATGGGTCAATTTCATATAAGTCATAAAATCTGTGGGCATCAGGTTGCTCCTAATATCACTTCATCATCCTTTTTATCCATGGCATCAGTAACGACAATGCCTCTTTCATTTCTTTTATTACTAAATTGTGACTTCTTTTTAAATTTTGTTAGCCTGACTAAAAATTTACTAAAAGTTTTATCTTTCCGATGAATCAGCCTTTGGTTTCAGTGATTTCCTGTACTGTTTTCCTGATTTCAATTTTGTTGTTTTCTGCTTCACTTTGCATTAGTTCTTTTCTTCTGCCTGCTAGATGCTTCAATTGTTTTGCTTTCTCTAGATTTCTAAGGTGGAAGAAACTTAGATTGCTGAATTTAAGTCCTTTATATGTTCTAATATGTGAATTTAAGGTTATCAATTTTCCTCTAAGCACTGCTTTCTCTGAATTCCACAGATTTTGATAAGTTGTATTTTCATTTAATTCAAACATTGTATAGTTTCTCCAGAGACTCCTTCATCCAATGTGTGTTGTTTAGAAGTGTGTTGTTCCAGGGATGCCTGGGTGGCTCACTTGATCAAGTGTCTGACTTCCGCTTAGGTCATGATCTCTCGATTCGTGGGTTCAACCCCATGTCAGGCTCTGTGCTGAGTGCACGGAGCCTGGAGCCTGCTTCGGATTCTGTGTCTCCCTCTCTCTCTCTCTGCCCCTCCGGCTTGCTCTCTCTCTCTCTCTCAAAAATAGATAAACATTAAAAAAAAAAAAAAAAAGAAGTGTGTTGTTCCATCTTCAAATATTTGGGAACTTCCCAGAAATCTGTTACTGATTTCTAGTTTACTTCCACTGGGGTCTGAGAATATGATCTATTCTTTCTAAAGCTAAGGGGTGTTTTACGGCATGGGATATGCTCTCTATTGGTGAATGATCCCTGTGAGTTTGAGAAGAATGTTCTGCTGTTGTTGTATAGAGTATTCCAAAAATGTCAATTAGATAAATTGATTAACAGTGCTGTTTAGATAAATTATATCCTTATAATTTAAGGATATATATATGTATACATATACATACATAAGGATATATATATATGTATACATAATTTAAGGATATATATATATATATATATACATATCCTTATAATTTAAGGATAGAGAGATAGATACATAGATATAAATCTCCAGCTAAAATAGTGGGTTTGTTTATTCCTCCTTATAGTAATATCAATTTTTGCCTCATGTATTTTGAAGCTACGTTATTATATGCATACATATTAAGGATTATTTTATCTTAAGACACCTGACTCCTGGATCTATTTGTAACGTCTATGCTAACAATTTCCTTTGTTCTGGAGTGTGCTTTGTCTGACTTGTATATTTTTTTTAGCATTTTTGCTTACACAGTAAATACTTTATATACAAAGTGAGTTTCTTATAGACAACATAGAGTTAGATCTTGTTTCTTTAGTCTACTCTGATAGTCTCCAATTTTTTTAATTGATGGGTTTACCATTCACAATGAAAATGGTTGTTGATATATATGAATTTAAATATACCAAGCTTACTTATAACTATTTCTCTTCACTGCACTTGTTTTTATTTCCTCTTTTTCTCCCTTTTATGGTTTTGATAAATATATATATATTTACATATTTGTATATTTATATATTGTACATTATGTATTTATATATTTATTTTCTCTCCCCTCTTAGCATATCAGTTGTGCTTATTTTATGTAACTATTTTTATTTTTATTTTTTTTAGTGGCTGCCCTGTACTTTGAAACCAATCTGTAACCATTTGTAACCAATCTAAGTCCACTCTCAAATAATGCTATACTTCTCATGAGTAGTGCTGGTACTTTAGAGAATTCCTATCTCTTATAAAATGTCACTTATTTCATTTATTCTTATGCTATATTAATATATTACATTCATACTATTGTTACTTTAAACAAACGTTTTTTAAGGGAGTAAAACTTAAATGTTTTCACACATAAATATGTAAGGTGATAGATGTGTTAATTGACTACATGATAGAAAAATAAACATTTTTCTATTGTATCCATTATTAGTAAAAACAATAAAAACATTTTATTTTACCTTCATGTATTCCTTCTCCAGTGCTTTTTCTCTTTTTATTTTTTTTAATGCAGATCCAAGTGTCTCATTTATATAGTTTTCCTTATCTGTGGAGATCTTCTTTTTAATATTTCTTATCAGGCACATCTGCTAGCAATTAATCCCCTCAGTTCTTGTTTGTCCGAGAAAATCTTTATGTTTCCTTCACTTTTCAGGGATACTTTTCTGGATACAGAAATCTAGGTTTCCTTGTGGTGTTTGTTTGTTTGTTTGTTTGTTAACACTTTAAATATTTCAGTCCACTGGCCTCTCGTTTGTGTAATTTCTGAGAAAAACCCTCTGTAAGTTTTATTCTTTTTTCCTCTGTAGTAGGTAAGGTGATTTTTTTTCCTCTGGCCTCTTTCAATGTTTTCTTTTTGTCTTTGATATTCTACAGTTTATTATACGCCTAGGTGTACTTTTTTTGGTACTTATCTTGCTTGATGGTCTATGACTATGCTAATTTTACAATTTGGTTTCTGTCATTATTTTAGCAAGTTCTCATCAATTATTGCCTCAAATATTTCCCCTGCTTTGTTTCTTCTTTCTTCTCCTAGCATACCAGATAGACTTATGTCACACTTTGGAAATTTTCTCACAGTTGTACATTCTATTTTGTCTTTTTAATTATTTAAAAATAATTTTATTTATTAAATAAATAATATTTATTTAATAAATAAATAATATTTATTTAATAAACAATATTATTTAAAAATAATATTAAAAATAATTAAATTATTTAATTATTTAAAAAAATTCATTTCAGTTTAGGAGGTTTCTATTGACACATCTTCAAGTCCTTTAATTCTTTATTTTGCCATACCAAGGCTACTGATGAGCCCACCAAAGGTATTCTTTATTTCTGTTGCAGTGCTTATTTTCAGCATTTCCTTTTCTTTCTGTGATTTTCCATCTCTCTGCATATGTTACTCATTTGTTTTCTATGTTGTCTCCCTGCCTTTTCAATTAGTAACCTTGACTATCAATTAGAGATATTTTATATTCCCTGTTAATTCCAAGATCTCTATCATATCTGAGATTGGTTCTGATCTTTTTTGGTCTCTTCAGATAGTATATCTTTACTGCCTATAGCATGCCTGAGAAATTTTTGTTGAAAGATAGACATTTTAGGGGCACCTGAGTGGCTCAGTTGGTTAAGTGTCCGACTCTTGACTTTGGTTCAGGTCATGATCTCACAGTCCTGAGATCAAGTCCCATGTCCTGGCTCTGACAGCACAGAGCCTGATTGGGATTCGTCCCTCTGCCCCTCCCCGCTCATGTGTTCATGCTCTCTCAAAATAAACATATATACATATATATATATATATATATATATATATATATATATATATATACTCTCTCCCTCTCCGTCTCCCCCTCTCTCTCAGAATAGGAACTGAGATAAATAGATCTTCCTTCAAGTGTGAGGTTTTATGTAATTTGCTAGAAACTGAGCTGTCTTTAATGTTAACTATAGTTGTACATGTCAAAGGCCTCAAATACTTTAGTGTTCTTACTTTTGTTTCCATTATTTCTTTTATATATTCATTGGAACTTCGTCTTAGTTGAGTCTGAGCTTTGCAGTCATATCAGCTATAACACACTGTGTTATAGTGACAGCCTGTTAATATGGTAAGAAGGAATAGGGGAGGAAGGAATTCTATAGTCTTGTGATTAAACCTTTTAGTGGACCTATGTCCCTTGTCACAGTGTTTTTCTCTCCCTTAGGTGTGACAGAAAAATTATATGAGGCTATAGTTTGGCAACTAGACTCCCCATTTATGTGAGATGAGGGTTCTGGTAGAGTATTTTCCTCTGGAAAGTATGTTTGTTATGAAGAAGATAATTACTTTTCCTCTTCCCCTGCAAGAAACATGAGACGATTTTCTTGACTTTTTACCATGATAACTTGGTGAGATACTTGGAGGTAAAACCCACAAAAGATGTGTCCTTCCTATGTCTTCAGCCCCCAGGGGTTTTCCTCTTTAAAAAAAAAAAATTAATGCTTATTTATTTTTGAGAGAGAGAGACACACACAGAGCATGAGAGGGTGAGGGGCAGAGAGAGAGAGGGAGACACAGAATCCGAAGCAGGCTCCAGGCTCCCAGCTGTCAGCACAGAACCTGATGTGGGGCTCGAACTCACAAACCTCAAGACCATGACCTGAGCCGAAGTCAGATGTTTAACGAACTGAGTAACCCAAGCACCCAACTCTTAAACTATTTACACATTCAGCTTCCAGCAATTCCTCAGAATTAGCTTTTAAGTGCTTCTACCAGTTTATGTCTCCAGTGCTTTCTGCATTCAGGTAAGCTGATCTCAACTTTCTCTCTGCATTTGCCTGTCTCCTCAGGTTTTGGTGCGGCGGTTTGCCTTGCAACCTCAGTTCTCTTTGGGTTGAACACATCCAAGAAAAGTCATTGATTTCTGGTTTGTTCTGCTTTTTTCTTGTTGTAAGAATGACTTCTAAGCTCTTTATATGTCAGAGTTGAAATAATACATAGAGTTTTAATCTTACCCCTTGGCAGAATATGATTATAGGGCAAATGGGTTGCTTCACAAATAACATGGACTAAAGCAAATGTTCTAAATTAATCATGATTCTTAAAAAACAAAACAGACATAGACACTCAACTAGTTGGTTCAATCTCATTATTAATTTTTATATTATAATTAACATGGGTGTTGATTTTGTGTGAATATTTTTCTACAAGCCTGAACCAAAATAAGGTTAAAAATAATCTTTAAATTGTGGATACTTGAATTTTTAATAAGGAAAACTCTCCTGGAGTTAAATATACTCTAAATATGGTGTAAAACTTCAGGGAAAGAGAAAAGAATTTTATTTGCATATACTGGACAAAATACATAGGGGAAATACAGCTATAATTTAATGATACCCACATATGCACTGGTTACTTTCTAGTTTATAAGTTGGCTGTAGTGGGAAGGTGAAATAAGATGCTCTAGAAATGTCTTGAATGATCTAGAATCATTGGAGTAAGTATTTAATCCCCAAAGAAACTAAAAGTCCTTATTTGAATGGAGAGGTTTCCTTCATTCATTCTCTTAGAATATCCTCTGTCCAAGGGATGTAAAATAAAATCACTTGAGAAGTAAACAGCTTAATTCACCCTATATCAGTTTATTTAGTGTAAAGTAATTCTTTTACTTATTAATTTTACCTAATTTGGTTTTATTCCAGGCATCATCAGTACTTTTTAAAAGAACAGTTATTTGGGTGTCATTCTTCTTTTTCTTCTAATACCTGAAATAAGCTTTAATTTAATAATTTCTTGCTATTGTTTATCAACAATCTCAATTATTCAACTACTACACTGATGCAAAGATGCTATCCCTACCCCAATAGACATAAATCTGTGTTTGTCTTTCATCAAGATTAGAAGTTACAGCCATTGATCATATTTCCTCCCTTTGCAATAGATGGATTATGTGTGTTATATTCCCAAAGCTGTACAAAGTCCAATCTGCAACCCATCTCTTCAGCCATATTTTATAGAGGATAATATTCATCTTTCTTGAAAAATGAGTTTGGCACACTGATGTAAGAATAGAATGTGGTGCCTGTGTGGCTCAGTCAGTTAAGCATCCAATTTCAGCTCAGGTGATGGTCTCATGGTTTGTTCAAGCCCTGATAGCACAGAGCCTGCTTCAGATTGTCTGTCTCCTTCTCTCTGCCCCTCCCCACTCATGTTCTCTCTCTCCCTCTCTCTCTCTCTCTCAAAATATAACTAAACATTAAAAAAAAAGAATAAAATGAGTGAAATTCTTCCAAAATATTCTCTTAAGAACATTAAACTATTCCAAACTGGCTATAAGAAACTCAAAACAATCAAACACAAAAGCAGAATTGACAAGAAAGGCCACATAACCCAATTTCCTTTTTCCACTATTTAATCCTTTGTTCATATTCCAGAGCATCTAAGCTCGATTTTATTAAGAGACTGAATACATTTCTACAGGTGCAGATGGTGGACAGCATTGAACTAAGAATCTAAAATTACAAACAGGAAAGTTAACACCTAGGATACAAATATCATCCTGTAGGATATATACCTATTGTACTAGCATGGGCTATTCCTGTAGTCTTGTAAATATATAAATAAATAGTTTTTCTTGTTTGAAGATGCTGTGTTGGCTATTTTCTTTTCAATAAGGGTTTATAAACTCAGACCCTTTCGAATATATAATATATATATTTCAAATATATAATATATATATTTTAATTCCAGATGAGTTAACATACAGTGCTATGTTAGTTTCAGGTGTACAATATAGTGATTCGACAATTCTATACATTACTCAGTGCTCATCATGAGAAGTATACTCTTTAATCCCCATCACCTATTTCACCCATCCCCTTACCTACCTGCCCCTCTGGTAATCATCAGTTCTCCATAGTTAAAAGTCTGTTTCTTGGTTTCTCTCTCTCTCTCTCTTTTTCCTTGGCTCATTTGTTTTGTTTCTTAAATTCCACACACGAGTGAAATCATATGGTATTTGTCTTTCTCTGACTCATTTCACTTAGCATATACTCTCTAGCTCCATCCATGTTGTTGCAAATGACAAGATTTCATTCTTTTTCATGGCTGAATAACATTCCATTGTATATACATATCATATATACCACATTTTCTTTATCCATTCATCTGTTGGTGGACACTTGGTCTGCTTCCATAATTTGGCTGTGCTAAATAGTGCCGCAACAAACACAGCAGGGCATGTATCCCTTTGAATTAGTGTTTCTGTAGATATTCAGTAGATATTCAGCAGTGTGATTACTGGATCCTAGGATAGTTCTATTAACTTTATGCGGACTCTCTATACTGTTTTACACAGTAGCTGCACCACTTTGCATTCTCACCAACAGTGTATGAGGGTTCTTTTTTCTCCACATCCTTGCCAACACTTTTTATTTCTTGTGGGTTTTGATTTTAGTCATTCTGACAGCTATGAGGTGATATCTCATTGTAGTTTTGATGTGCATTTACCTGATAATGAGTGATGTTGAGCATCTTTTCACGTGTCTGTTGGCCATCTGTATGTCTTATTTGGAGAAATTTCTGTTCATTTTTTAATTGGATTACTTGTTTTTTTTTGTCTATTGAGGTCCCTGTATTTCTTTCATCATCAGTATTTTCTTTTGTTGATTTGACAGACTAACACATGTAAATAGCTGCAAATGTCATGTGTATAACATGTTAACATGGACACAAAAGCTGTTGCATATATATCATGCATATTGCAATTTGTCAGAAACAACACAGGTTTGGCCTGGAATGATCACCCAATAAAGATGGAGTGATTTGGGCACCCAAAGTTTATATAAAAAGACGGCAAGTAAAAGACAAAGGGAGGTAAGTACAATTGCAATCAGCTCCTCACTGTCTGAAAGACCATCCAGGCATTCTAAAAGCACACAGGAGTGAAAGAGCACAGAGAGGCAGTAAGAACAGAGCCTCACGGACTGAACGGATTTTAAAGTATTCCTCACACTTTTCCTCCCTTTACCTTCAAAAGTACTCAAAGACTTAGCTGCTACCAGAATTATTGTTTTAAAGATGAGAAACATAAGGCACAGATAAGATGCAATTCTTTAGTTTGCCACAAGGTTTGACTTCAAGGTCTCCTTACTTTTGGCTCAATGTTCTTTCTCCCTATGAGAAATTAAAATAGGAATTTATTTGATAGAATCTGAGAGTTGGCTCCAG
The DNA here is from genome assembly GCF_018350175.1 of Felis catus. Lineage (NCBI taxonomy): Eukaryota > Metazoa > Chordata > Mammalia > Carnivora > Felidae > Felis > Felis catus. Next base: position 59,751,718 of record NC_058379.1, on the reverse strand, counting down.
ATATTGTAATAGTCGCTACTGACTGCCCACCAGTATGCTTTGCCTCCTTTCTGCTTCCTATCAGAATCCTTACGCCATTCAGAAATCTCTTCTTTTCCCACTATTACTCATGTTGATTGAGGGGTTGTTGATCTCGCCCCAGCTCCAGGGATAGGCTCCTATTTGCCTAAGTACAGCATGGTAATACTATATCCCACGTTATTTTTTTTTTATGTAGAAATGGGCATGTGAGCCATTTACTCTCTAAAAAAAAATAAGATTTCTGTATACTTCTAAGAAGATATTTTCTTTCTCTTAAGAGATAACTGGGAAATAAGTTCTCTCTCTCTCTCTCTCTCTCTCTCTCTCTCTCTCTCTCTCTCTCTTAGACTATGTGCTTTTGGAAGCCACCTTGAAAGCTTGAAAAAAGACAAAGTGAATGCACTGATGGGGCAGTAGTGAGACAAGGAAATAGACACGGAGTCCTGACTGTATGAAATCTGAAGAATCTCCACTTCTAAATGTGTTATGTAAGAATGTACTATTCCTTATACCTTAAGCCCATTTTAGACAGTTTTCTATAATTTGTATTAAAAAGTCATTCTGAAAGTTCAGAGGAATTATGCTGGTGGTAAAATAGGTATTACATCAGAAAGACTTTTTAATTCAAGTTACAGAAACTTGATATAATAATATAGTATTTTGTTTGTAAGAGCATACGTCCAATTTTACAAAGCATAAAGCGATGTATGATTAAATGCAAACACATTTTATCAACGAGCATAGTTCCTGAACTTTAAGTCTTTTATCCAGTCTGAAGTCACCATTTCCTTCCCACCAAGTTACATCCCTTCCCTTGATACTTAAAAATCTTCATGTGTGCAGAAGTCTTCCATAGAAACATCCTCATGCCACTTTAGAGATACTCATATTCTAAAAGATTGTACCATTTATGTATGTATTTATTCAGCAGTGTTTTTCATTTGTGGTGTTTCCTCTCCTACTACATTGTCAACTCCTGTGAAAAGCTAGGCATAAGCCTTTCTTTTCATTTCCCGTGGCACCTAACACTAGACTCCAAATGCAAAGAGCTTTTAATCGATTTCTCCTGATAATGAATGATAGAAAACATTACCTGGGTTAAGCAATTATGAAGTTCCTTGGTTTTCTGCTTCATAGATTCAATTCATTCATTATCATAAAATCTGAATGGAGTGGACCCAAAAGAAACATTGGCCCAATATTCCCAAAATATGAATGGAATGGAAACAAAGGATAACAGGTGTGGCTAGTTATCATAAATTTATGCCTAACTTTAATTTTACGCCACTTGTATTTTTTTCTTTTTCCTGCTATAACTCTTACTACTGCCCAGGCTGGTCCAGACTCATTTTTGTGTCCTTGGACCTGATGTCCCTCCTGAAAGACAGTTCACCTTTGCTATCCAATTTGAGACCATCATCTCCTGACATAGTGCTGTCCTATGAAGGCTCACCTTGTTCCCTCTAGGACCACATCCTGTTAATCATCACCAACTTAATAACAGTGATGTTAATGCTGTAGCCATAATACTCTCATCTCCCTCCCCAGGCCTTCTGGGCTGTTCAGACGGCTAATGTCTTGTTAAAACTTTTTTACTTATTAATTTTATCTGTGACAGAGGCTGATTAGCTTCTGAATTACTCCGTGCCTATTTTTAGTCTGCCATGCTTCTATCCTTCACAGACAGTTTAATCCCAAAGTATTAATTCGTCTCTATATAATGCTGACTTGTCTTTCTACAGGTATCCTAAATCTTCCTGTTTTCACTCAAGGTCCATCCACCTTGCTTTAAACTTATGTTCCTTGCCCATTGCTTTCAACGATTCACCTCTCTCAGGAAGGAGAGAACTCCTTGTTTGGAAGCCATAAGAAAGCTTGAAGCCCATCACTAACCTATTATCAACGCAGATGATAAAGAATATGAAGTTGCAAATACCTGTCATTAACAAGGACTCTGTAAACATCTAGCTTTAGTGTTATGTGAGGCACTGTTGAGATGTTTGTTTTTTGTTTTTTACTTGTTGTTTTTTTTTTCTGTACTTTAGGTGCTAATAAATCCTGTTGTAGAAGGAAACTAATATGCATGAATCCAACTGAAACCAATACAAGACAGTTTGGAATAAACAGCCTTTGGAATAAAATGGCAAAAACAAAGAGACCAAATGTATGATCCAGATACTCAGTGCTATAGGTGGACAGAAAGAAGACAGGGGGAAATGATTGTTACAGAGTTTGTAGAAGGTATCAACAGAGGGTTCAGAACAGTGTTATGCTTTAAATAATAACTAGGATACTGAAAAGAAATAAAAAGAAATGTAACCAAAATAGGGGGAACAATATGAGGGAGCAATTTGAGGATGCAATTAAAATATCATGTAGCCTGGGACACCTGGGTGGCTCAGTTGGTTCAGCTTCTGACTCTTGATTTCAATGTGGGTCATGATCTCACAGTCGTGAGATCAAGCCCTGCATCAGGCTCTGCTCTGGGCATGAAGCCTACTTAAGATTGTCTCTCTCCCTCTCTCTTAGTTCCTCCCCTGCTCGTATGCTCTCTCTTTCTCAAAAAAAAAAAAAAAAAAATCATGGAGCTTGGATTGATAAATAAAGTGGAAGGATGCTAATCAGTTGAATGGAGGCACAGAGTAAAAGTTATATATGTGTTCTGGGTTGCACTGAATTCTAAATTGAGAGTCGATATATTCTAATAGAACAGGGAAAATTGTAGGTTGAAGTCAAAATCAGTTAACCATAAATGTGGGGTATCTAAATCATGTAGTTGCTACTATGAAGCCTCTTGGAATCTTCTCTACACAAGGCTTGACCCAGAGGTGTATGGAAGTCTATATATATAAAGTGCATACTATCCCTTGACCAGTATTTGTGGACTTAATTTCGCAAGTTTTTCTTTTTTTTTAATAGTTATTTATTTTGAGATAGAGAGCATATGCGAGTGAGGGAACAGGGTAGGGGCAGAGAGAGAGGGAGGGAGAGAATCCCAAGCAAACTCTGTGCTGTTAGCCTGGAGCCAACACAGGGCTCAATCTCATGAGCCGAAATCAAGAGTCAGACACTTAGCCAACTGAGGCACCAGGCACTCCTCATTAAGTTTTTCAATCAATTCCATTCTATATATCTTTTTTTACTCTATTATTTTGGTTCTTCTAATAGTCTAATTTTTCCATTACTTATCCATCTTCCACATATTACTTTATCCTAATTTCAGCTATAACCTGGGTTCTAATCCTGGCTTCATTTCTGTCACATGATAATGACTGCATTCATATGCAAACATCCCGCAACTCTTCATCCTCACTCTTTGGGGTCTCTGCGAGTTCCAGCCCCTCATTCTATGAACCGCTTCTGAGGATAGCCTTCCATCTGTTCTAAACTGCATACACAGACAAGATTTGACAGGCCACAGAGAATATTTGGTGAATATAAAAATTAATTTCTATTCTAGAATCTAGAATCTATTCTAGAATTCTATTCTCTAGGATCAGAGAGCAAGTCTCTTAAAAGCAGGGGTAGTATACTATTTACCTTTGCATATCCTCCATCTCTGCAGTGACTGGCATGGGGTACAAACTCAGCATATTCATCTGTGAATTTGGTTTTAGGTAGCATATAAAATTAAGAAAAATGTTATCAGCACTTAACACTAAACCATATTTTTCATTAAACAAATATTTATTTGATGATCTTGATTGTGGGGATGGTTTCACAGGAGTATACATGTATCAGAACTCAAGGGTATGCTTTAAATATGTGCAGTTTATTATATATTAATTATTCCTAATAAAGCCATTAAATGTATGTACTGATCACCTCTTATGCGGCATCAGCTTTACAATGAACTGCATACACATACAATGATGAAAAGGCATTATTTCCTGTGCTGAAGGAATATACAGAATAACAGCAGGAGGGTAAAGTCATACAGTTGGCTCAGATGAGTCTGAGGATTCACAGAAACACAGAAGACTTAAAACATAAACAGACATTTCCCAAGTGGACAGAGAGATGGAGGGCATTCTAAACTAGGAAGAGGCCCATGTGCAGAGTCACTGAGAAATAAAAATGCTATGTATTTTCAATATGGGTAGGGTATAAAAAAAGAAAGGCAACCAGTTTAGACTAGCAAATGATATTATAAATGATAGGATATTGACTGAGGAGTCCAGATACGCATAAACGCAGTCAAACTAGAGCAATGAATTTAGATTAAAAGAAAAGAGAGAGAGAGATGGAATATGAGATCTATTTTGAAGGAGGAACATAAACTTGGACAAAGGACACCAAAGACAGAAGGTAGTACTAATGAGCATTCTCCTCTCCCTCACCTTATGTGTGATGCCTTTCATTCTTAGAGATCTACCATCAGTAAGTTGTGTGGGTGAGACATCTGTCCTTCCGGAAAATAGTAGATATAAAGAGTAGATATACTCCTACACCTTCATAAATTATGTGAATAGTGTGGGATTATACCCATAAATGAGGCTCAAGCTTCAATGAACTGGTCACCATAGACAAACCAAGATTTTTTTTTATTTTTCCTTTTTTTGTCGTGCTATTATAAATAACTACTATAATTTAATCCTTAATCATTTACATATAAATTCCAAACAACTTTTATACTTATCTAAAGAGTTACTTATGTCCATTATTTTATCCTGAAAGGTAGGTTTTGACATGGATTATTATCTCTAGTTGCAAGATAATGAAACAGGCTCAGATAAAATGACTTGACCAGGTTAACCAACCCCCCCCCCAAAAAAAATTCAGAGTCAAGAGTGAGACCCTACTCTGTTGACAGTTTTTCCTGTACCATTTCAGTGTGAATGCTGAAAAACCTTGAAGCATTCCCAGAATCCTGACTCTCGTTTTTTGCTACACCAAGATTTGGGATCAGGTGTTACTCTTCCCCAAATCTCCAAGGGAGGGAGAGAAAGGAGTATTTTAATAAAAATGATTGCCTCATTACACATTTACTGGGGAGTATGATAAACTCTATAATTAGCATGGGTGCACAGCACACTTATGGAGCCTCTCAATGGTTTCAATAGCCTACCTCTTAAAACATTCTTGTCATACAAGCAGAAAATAAGGAATATGAAAATTTCATGGTTTTCTATTTAATGCTTTTTGTAATACTCCTGAAAACTTAAACTTATCCTGTAAATTGCATTTGACTAAAGAGATGACTAAAGAGTTATGTGCAGTGGTCTAAGGAAGTAGACACTTGGAGAAGTAAGTCTAGGAGACTTTAATTCAGCCTTGGCCAAATACAGTCTTAATCAAAGTGGTTCTGAGTTAATCTTCCCTTCTTTCTTCTTTCCACATCAGTAAAATGAGTGATTCTGTTCAACCATAAGCCACTTTGCATTTATCTTTGTCATTTGTTTTCTACTGTAACTTAAAGGCCTTGACTGACACTTAATCTAAGAACTTCAAAGAGATGGTTCCTGATTCTTACTGTAGAGAAGTTGTAGGAAGGGAAACTGTAGGGCCATCTCTCTGGACAGTGTACTGATAAAGGTGATCCAAGGATGCAGAAAGTATCTGAGAGATTATAAGGAACAGAGATTTCAACACTGCAATTCCTCAATGTGTTTTGATGACGTGGGCTCACATAAGGATTTGTCTCTAAACACACACAAACCCATCAAGATTAAGCTACAGATTTGTAAACATTTTTTTGATGTATACACCAATATCCCCCATGAGTATACATACACAAATTCCCAAAAATTAATAGTAAATTGTACCAGTAATATATAAAATCATAATACTTACTAATTAATTGGGTTTTAACTTATGATGAGCCTGAGTCAGCATTCAAAACACCAGTATGTGAAATCCACTACAATAAAGGACTAAAGGAGAAAAACTCAATGATTATATTATCTGAAGCAATTTATAAAATTCAACATCAAACCATGATAAAAATTCCCCAAGTAGGATGGAAGGGAACTTCTTAACAAAAGGTCATCTATGAAAATCTATAGCTAACATTATACTTAGAGGTAAAAGACTATTTCTCCCTAAGACTAGGGTCAAAGCAAAGATATCAACTCTTATCATTCCTATTCAAATTTCTATGGGAAATCTGTCCAGTGCAATAAGGGAAGAAAAAGAAATAAAAAGACGACAGATTAAATAGAAGACATAAAAATACCCTTCTTCACAGATGACATGACCATCACCATGAAAAAACTCGGAATCTATTCCATATACACACACGCACACACACTCACAAGAATGCCTAGATCTTGGAAGGATCTCAGGATCTCAAAGGCATAATACTGAATGAGGGAAACTAGCATCAGCGAGATGCATGCTATATGACTTCACTGAATAACATTCTGAGGGAAAGGATGGTAAGAACAGATCAGGGTTGCCAGGGATTTGGGTTAAGGAGAGTGTTTACCTATAGAAGGATAGCATAAAGGAGTTTTGTGGCATCATGGCTTCTGGTACCTAGATACTGATTGTGGTGGCTGTTACAGGAATCTATTCATATGCCCCAGCTCATACTATTGTGCAGTAGAATTCTTTTTTTAAATGAAGATGTAAATAAAAAGCATTCAAGTGAAATTTACTTATACTGAGAAAGAAGACTGAGTATACATATACAGTTGACCTTTGAAAAACATTGGTTCAAATTTTACGGGTCCACTTATAAGATTTTTTTCAACACAGTTCAGTGTTGTAACTTTATTTTCTCTTCCCTATGATTTTCTTGATAACATTTTATCTTCTCTAGCTTAATTTATAGTAAGAGTAAAATATATAACATATAAAATATGTGTTAATCAATTGTTTATATTATCAGTAAGGCTTCAGTCAACAGTAGGCAATTAGTAAAGTTTTTGAGAAGTCAAAAATTATACTTGGATTTTCAACTGTGTAGGGGGGTTGGGTCTTCACCCCACATTGTTCAAGGTTCAAATGTAATAAGAAACACTAGCTGAAAAAATATAATAAAGGAAACAAAGCAAATACTAATATCTATGTGTATATAGATAAATATTTGAAATCACACATTGAACGGGTATACTATGTACCTGGGTATATCAACCTAGAACAATAAACACCAAAACATTCTAGTAAAATTACTAGATTTAAGTTAAATAAATTATATAGGAGAGCATCTAGGAAAAAAAAACATGTAATTTATAAGGAAAATTAAAATAGATTATTATTAGCACTTGTTACAATAATTATTTTTTACATAAGAACATCAAATGCCATATTTAAGTCATGAAAAAAGAAAGCATGAACCAAAGCTTTTATTTACACCTAAAAAACTGACTCTCAAAAATAAAAGGCACTGTTATCAGCATGCAGGAACAAAAGAGCTATTGTTCCCATGAGCACATTCTAAGGAATCTACAGAAGAATGAGTTTTAGACAACCAAAATAACTACAGTGACAGTAACATAAGGTTGAATGGTAAGCCAAAAATATATGGTGATTTGTAAAACTAAGAATAATTATAACTAAGAGGGAGAGAGCATAGGTCTAATGACTATATGTTCTAATATGATAAAGTGAAACTATTAGGAAAAAATGAGATGGAGAGAGTATATTATGAAAATAATTTTGGAGTGCCTGGGTGGCTCAGTCATTTGAGTATCTAACTCCTGAGTTCAGTTCAGGGCATGATCCCAGAGTCATGGGATTGAGCTCATCATCGGGTTATGCACTGAACATAGAGCCTGCTTATGATTTTCTCTCTCTCCCTCCCTCTGCCCCTCTCCCCCATCTGTGTTCTCTCTAAATAAATAAATAAATAAATAAATAAATAAATAAATAAATTTAATGGGTCTTGTAATAAATTGGCGTTATTGGGATTGTTATTCTTTGTCTTGAATATGTCACCAAAATAATAATAATAATAATTCTGATAACAGATTAATTATACCATTCCCTTGTCATTGAGAAGCAGAATTCCTTGTGAGAAAGAATCCTTTCTTCCTGGAGTGGAAAAAAGGAGACAGATATAGTAAAATTACTATAAATTACTGAATTACTGAAAATTGAATTGCTGAAAGTGAATTACTGAAATTGTAATCGTAAATATTGATATGAACCTATAATACAGTTTATTTTGTATTTTGTGTGTGTGCATGTATGTGTGTATCAGTCCATTAGTAATGAACATCCATAGTGTCCTACTGTGGTCTAGAGATACCATTTCTCACTAAAAGAAATTATCAGGGATCGTTGGAGAAACAGCTGATTCCGCACTCTGAAACAGCAAATGTACAAGATGAGTTTTATATACCCTATAATACTAAAGGTTAAGTAAACTATCAAACACTACAAAGGTCAGGTTTAAAGGACCCAAATACCACCTGAAGAGTCTCAACTGGCCAAATATGGTATAATGTATGTTCCAATAATTGTAACATTCTCGAGAAGATAAAATCCATCATATATTTTTAGATCCATGATTTCATAATTATATTCTAAAAACTGGTCACCTTCATATGATCAGAAAGTAATTCATTATAATAGAAACTGGTAAACAGGAAATAACCTGCTATTCTGTATTTTCTATACAATCTTGCAGCACTGGGTACCAATTAAATAATGAAGGGACTTGCCACTTTTATATAAAAGTATCACAACTTATAAACAAAAACATACACAATAAAATTAGGATATAACCTGTTTGCAACTCTCATTTAATAAGTAATATAAGCAGTAATGATCAATGGTTGCTAAGATCGTAAAAACAACCAAATATCACGTACTTCATATAGGCTCACCAAACACTGCCAATAGTCTTGCAAAAGGGACTGGATTTTTGCTTGACCTAATATCTGAATCCACCTACCAATTTGCAGCAACTATAGAAGGACCACTGAACTTGTTGAACTGCACCATTTGTGTGCAATTGGCAATATTTTGACTGGGGGAAATTTTACAGGGCCAGTGGTTCAGGTTATTCCACAAATGAAAGGGATAGTAGGGAAATCTATACAAAACAAACTTTATTTAAAAAAAAAAAAACTACTAAAAATAAAAAGCATGTGTAACATAAACTATAGTGTCTGCTAATGCACATTTGGGTTATAAAACTACGAACAATGCAAGCAAAATACTACTATAAACGTCAAGCAAATAGTTACTCATAGAGCAGTGAGGACAATTAAATTGGAAACAAACACATGACACATGGCAGGTACTTCCGGGGTAGCTGGCAAGATTATAATTCTTAACCAGACAGGGGTTTACTTTATAATAGTACACTAAGTCACATTTTGAGTGTTTGTTTTATTTTGTTTTATATCTGTGTTTTATTTTATAATAAAAAGTTTTTGGGTGTTTTTTGTTTGTTTTGTTTATCATTGTTTTTTTGGTTTTTGTATTTTTTTAGATTTTTTAGATTTTAAATTCTTTCAATTATGTCACTTTTTGCAAGGTAGGAAACATAATCAAAGGAAGACAGTCTAGTCCTCTAGGGATCCAGGGTGAGTCTCTTAATGTTCAGCAGGATGACATCATAATACCAGATGCCAATATGGAGGTTATAAACTCTAAATAATAACCAATTCTCTACATTTTTCCTTAGGAAGCTGCCAAAAGTTCAATCCGTAAGGTATGATATAGAGAACACCCTGATCTACAAAAGACAGAATAACCCAGATGAAATGCTGGTGAACCTATTGGTGAATCAGAGCAGAGCTAGTCAAGGACCAATGAAGAGAGAAAGTGTTTACATTTTGAAAACTTCCTCTGAGGTTTTAAAATTTCCTGGTTGCTGTTAATAACACAAATAAAAAGTATTACAAATGCACCCACGCTGATATTTTATTGCAACATCTTCCACTACAACACAGAGTTAGAGGTGAGTGCAGGGGACAAAATACTTAGATACTTTCACAATAAATTACTTAATTATAAGAAATCTACATATTGCCCTCTTCCATCTACTACAAGAACAAATTGGCAAGGACGACTTTTTGAAAACAATGTTCAACTCTAAAAAGATAGCAGCATTTTCCACTACAGAATAATCTCTCACTTTCCCATACAATTAACATTGCCACTCTTCCGTGATACATAGTCATGTGGAAAAAACTTACCAGGAGCTTTAGCCAGGGTCAGGGGTTGAAAAAGAGCACGTGCTAATTAGCTCATTTGTAAGCTCAGTTAACATCTTTAGGATGGACGCATAAAATCTGGCCATTGTTCTATTAAACAAATGCCAAGTGCAGAATTCCTTAGCCCTTACCTAAATTTCTCCTGGTGGTCTTACAGCTGGGTTCGGTGGCATCTGTGACTCCACTCCCCGGGCTGAGGCAGCAGCTACGCGCCAAAGTCTGGAATGGCACCGGAAGAGTATCCCCGGCAGCCTCTGCATGCCTATTTGGCAATGCTCACTTGGTAAAATCCCGGCGGAATTGCCAAGGACCGGGACAGGTGCACCCCAGTCTCTGCCTGCCTTTGCAGATCTAGCCGCCGGCAGGGAGGAGCCTACGAAAACGAGCAAGGCGCCAATCCAAAGTAGGCCTCCGGCAGGCACAATGGCCTTAGTGGTATAGAAGGCAGTGGAACAGACGTGCACAACCACAGGAGCAGCGCGGGCTGAGAGGACGGACAGTTCGCTCAAGCTTGGCAGCGGACACGCCTGAGCCTGCACGGCGAGCCTCAACTAGCCTCGGTCCCAGCAGCCAGCTGGGCGCCGGAAATGGTACGCCGGAAGGCGACGCTGCAGAGTGGCGTCACCAGGCCTTTTTGGCGTGTTCTTGCGTGTTTGATGATTTCAAAGTATTTCTGTTCAGAGGGAAAAATCCAATTTTCGCATTCTGTGCAATGAAAAAAAGTGTCCATTTTAAACTGGTTATATTGAATCTAGAGGCATTTAATAAACATTTTATAAATTGTTGGGGGTGCCTCGGTGTCTCAGTGGGTTGAGCATCTTACTTTGGCTCAGGTCACGATCTCACAGTTCGGGAGTTCCAGCCCCACGCGGGGCTCTGTGCTGACAGCTCAGAGCCTGGAATCTGCTTCGGATTCTGTGTCTCCCTCTCCTCTGCTCCACCCCCGCTTGTTCGTTCTCTCTCTCTCTCTCTCTCTCTCTCTCTCTCAAAAATAAATAAACATTAATTTTTTTTTATTTTAAAAATTTTTATAAATTTTGTAAATTTGTGAGCACTTACTATGTGCCAAGCACTGTACTAAGCTTTTGTGTGTTATGTTTATTTCATATTCTCAGCACTGTTAGACTCTGCACTTTATTTTTTTATTATTATTTTTTTATTTTTTTTCAACGTTTATTTATTTTTGGGACAGAGAGAGAGAGAGCATGAACGGGGGAGGGGCAGAGAGAGAGGGAGACACAGAATCGGAAACAGGCTCCAGGCTCTGAGCCATCAGCCCAGAGCCCGACGCGGGGCTCCAACTCACAGACCGCGAGATCGTGACCTGGCTGAAGTCGGACGCTTAACCGACTGCGCCACCCAGGCGCCCCTAGACTCTGCACTTTATACATACAGATACAGAAACCGCGTGTACGGAGGCCAGATGACTTAACCCTGATCGCATGAGTTAATCTATAGAGGCAAGACTTATCCCATTTGTTGAATTGCAGACCCTATGTCATGATCTACTGCACATTACAAGCCTTTCTTTGGGATCACAGGAAGCCTATACTGATACAGGGTATAGATTTAGGGTAATATTACCAGAAATGTTCATTCAACACACTTGAATATACCCCATGCATAGACAGTGTTGCCTCTCATTTACATCTCTTCACAGCTTCAGTTGTCCATCTTTAAGGAACCCAAAAAACCGAATAGCACATACAAAATGAATTTTAAATCATGTAGCAATGGAAATATCTGTGGATTATTTGGAGAGAATTAATGATTTTCTCAAGTCCATGTTTCAGAAAATGGTTATATTTGTGTTTGGTTTGACATAACTGTAGATTTTTCACCTGCTTTATCATGAAGTCTGGACAGGAGGGGAAAAAAAAAACCATACATTTTATCAAAGTGACAAGACAATGATCCACCATGTATCTTGGTCGCAAAAAATATGTTATTAGATTCAATTTATCATGAAAAATTGCTAGATTGTGAGAAGGCTGAAATGGCAGCATGGCAAGAGTGCAGCTCTTTGGTACTAATTATCTTAAGAGTTGACCTTCCAGGTCACCCCAAACCCTGTATTAATTCAGGAGGAGAGCTTAGATGGCCAACTCGGAGACACCAGAAAATTCCAACAGAAAAGTGTTCAGCTTAACTCTTGCAAGGCTGCATGAGCAGACACACATTACAATGATATCTGAAGTCCTGACAGTCTCATCTCATGCTATCTTTCCAACCTTGCTTGTCACTCCTCTCTGTGCAGATTCCATTGTATTAAAAATATACTCACTATTCCTGGAAGAAGTCATTCTTTCTTTCTGTCCCTTGCCTTCACTGAAGCTGTCCCAGACCTCTCAAAAGCCCTCTCCTTCTTAGCTACTTTCTGAGTTAATAATCATTCTTCCAGGTTAACCTCATTCTAGGATCTTTCTCTATAAGATATCTCTATCAAATTCTCTATAAATTCAACTGAACAAAATAACTTTATCCCCTAAAATGCTACAGTACTCACTGTCCGTGTCATGTGTTGAACAGTTAATGTAATCTTGAATGTGCCAGCTGAACTTATCCATCTTCTCCATCTAATCAACTAATTAATAGCTTGATTTACCCCTGCCCAGGGTAGGAATTTTTATATGGAAGGAAGTATGGGTGAAATACTTTCTGATTCTCTTATTGATTGTTACCCAAATGCCTTTGTGTTTTCCCTTCTTTGCTGCCTATTAGCCACATTACTTCCAATTTAAGTCATAGAGTGGGCCATAGAGCCCATAGCTAACATTAGGTATGATGAGCTGAACTGCATTCTCCCAGGATTTACATGTTGAAGCCCTAATCACAGTACCTCAGAATGTGACTGTATTTAGAGATACGGCCTTTGAAGAGATGACTAAATTAAAATGAGACTGCTAGGGTAAGCTCTGATCCAATTGAACTGGTGTCCTTATAACACAAGGAAATTTGGACATAAAAAGAGACATCAAGGATGTGTGTGCACAGAGAAAAGACCATACAAGGACACCACGAGAAGGCAGCCATCTACAAACTAAGGAGAGGGGCCTCGGGGGGCAAAAACGATTTTGCTAACACTTTGATCTTGGGCTTCCAATCTTTAGAACTGTGATTAAATTAATTTCTGTTATTTATGCCACCCACTCTGTGCTAATTTGTTATCGGGGCCCTACCAAACTAAGACATCAAGGAATCTATTTTATAAGCTGAAGTTATAATATTTGGCTTTGATACTAAGGTGGCACATATGATATCCAGGGACAACACCTTTTCATCTATTTGGTTTGTTTTGTTTTAATCAATATGAATCAAGAGGAAGATGAAAGAAAGTTTGGAGAAAGAGAGAGAAAGAGAAATTAATTAGGCATTTAGAGAGAAGCAGAAATAAGTGATAATGAGGCCTGGAGAAAGAAGCTCCTTGGTTCCACACCTTAGTGAATTCTGGTCGAAGTTCCTTACTCTGGGTTCAATGACAGACTGGTTAACTCAGGAAATATCCTTTCCATGGGAGCTAATTTAAGTTTTGTGGTTTTTTTTGTTTTTGTTTTTCTTTCTGTAATTACAACAAATAAGCTGGACTTAAAAATCCATGGAGGGAAGAGGTAGCAGAAAAATTAACACTGATATGTGCCATGAACCTTCGGTACTTGCTTAATCTGCAATCTACCATACGGTTTAACCCTAAAAATTATTATTATCCTTAAACTCCAAATACTCATGGTAGAGTAACTTTCTCATACCAAATATCACTAAACCATCTTGGTGCTAACAAGTATCACGTAGTCAGTAAGCCCTATATCGCTTGTTGCTGCCCATAGGTTCCATATTTACCTTTCCCTTTCTGTCTTTGCACATGCTTTTTTCTACCAGACAAACATTCTTCTCTGCCATCCTTGTGCAGACAATGCAGAAGTTATCTTCATGATTGGAAGATGTGTCTCATACCCAATGGTGTCATGAAATCAACCCATAATGGTTCATTAGAGCCAATTGTTACATCCTTGGACATTTATGCCTACTAAGCCATTATTAAGCACAACCACTATTAAAAATCAACTTAGCATTAAATAAACTTTATTTTAAACCATGGTGTTAAATATGCAAACTCATAATTTTCTAAATATTTTACTACATTTCACCATTACCTATGCTCTGGGTTTATTGACATCTATTATATGTGTTTGTTGTAAATAACAATGTGCTAGTGTGCATCTCTTCCCAACTCTGCATTCAGTGATGTCACGTTGGAAACTTGAAAATAGTCAAGGCGAAGCATATTGACAACTACTAAAAACCAGGGCTCGGTTTATTATTTTGTGATTGTCTGTAGTAAGAACTAATTGAGAAAATGGTAATAGTACAGAATAAACTTCAAAGTGTGCCATGTCTGTGATTACCACACAAAACTGGAAAAAAAAAAAAAAAGCTTTCAGTGTTATTCTGTTCTTCAATTTGGCGAAGACCCTTCTGGCACATTGATGAATAAGTAAGGTTTAGACATATAAGTTTTTGTTTCACTTTCATCTTACTCATTAATGTAAATAAAAATACCAAACAACATTCATATCCTAACTACACTAGTTCATCAATTGTTTCTATATATATATGCTAAGGATACAAGAGGCAGCAAAAATCAATAGCAGGATTCTCTGAGAATTGTAGGAGAAGAAAAATAATTTTCCTTCTCTACTTCTAGGATCTTGGTTAAGGACTTCCCGTCCCGCCCCCTAATAAAAAAGACCCATGACCAGGAGAAAAACAAACTGAATTTCAATAACATGTATACTCCCTTTCTTAGGAGATACCCAGGAAAACTGTGTAACTCCTTAAATGGTCCAAGTCACACCTTAAATACCATCTCAAGCTAAAGACAAAAGAAAGATGCTGGTCAGGACTGGGAGCCAGTTATGGTAGGTTACCAGGAAAAGCACAGTAAACAAGGATAAGGTTGTTATGCAAAGTTGTCATTAACTTATCTACTGATAAGAGTTTCTGGAGATTTAATCATCCTCTTTCTGGTACAGAGAGGAAAATCCCCTTACAAATTGACATTTATTATAAATGTAAATATCCCATAGAAAAAGGAAACTTTTACTCAGTTGTTTTCAAAGCTTCTCTTATATCTGCTGTTTCTTAAAAGCCAGCTCAGATAACCCTCATGCCAAAGAGGCATATTTTGGAGTCGCAAATTTTGCTACCCTTCAGAATCAATGGGCTGTATGGAATTTTTGTTAAAGATTGTATATTTTGGTAGCTTTTAAATTTAAAAAAAGAAGATTGACTACTGATTCTATCTTCAGAAAATCCACAGGATGTGTACCTGTGATCAGGATATCTGTTCTCCTGTTGGCTTCTCAAGCAATTGCTTAAAACAATTGCCATTTTGTCAGTCCAAAGATTTTGGCCCACTTCAAATAAAGTCAAGTAAGATACTCTCTCCACATTGGCCACCACATCTTTCTTTTTAAATGGCTCCAGACGTGAATTTTTCACACTCCCCTACAGCATGACGGAGAATGAGTGGCATTTGGTAATCCTGAAGACACAGGGTCATTAACTTGACCTTGTGGTTGCTTTTTGAAAGGGAGTCTGAAGCAGTGGGAAGGAAGGATCTTATGAATCTTATTTTATTTAATTTATTTATTACTATACTTTTTATTTAATGTATTTATTTATTTCTTACTTCTTTGTCCCCTTCCTCCCCCATACATCCTGCCAGAAGGGTAATCGGCAGCCCACTCAGCCACAGGAAATTTTGATGAACAACAGATTCAAGGGAGAAACTTCAGGTAACACAAAGCCAGAGGAGCTGCATATTTTCCTTCTTCGATAATCAAGTCTTTTGTTTTGTTTTGTTTTGTACTCTTAAGAACTATCTGCCTATATGGAATTCAATATACAGTTTAGTTTTATTATCTGGTCTCCCTTCACTCCACTAGCTTCCATTTCCTGCCCTATTTGAAATCCCCTTATAATTCAAATGGCAGCAGTCTCTTTTCAAAGACTAATCCTACTGATAACTCAGAAGGAAGAGAGGTTTTGGTTTTCTAATTCATCCTTTCACCCCTCACTACCACCACCCTCCTCTAGCCCCCAGTTTCAGTCTAGATCTCAAGTAGGCACTTTCTTTCTGGATCTTAATTCTGAAGGAGGTCCTTTATTTCATGTGCATCACCCCACCCGATCAGCTGAACTCTCCGTTGCCCTCCTCTAATTAATTACTGTTTGTAAAGAGCTCAGAAGATGAATAGTGCTATATAAGTGCTAAGTATCATGATTTCATTGTCCTATTTCAGTTCTTATTGGAATGAAGTATCATTATAATAATCAGCTTGTTGCATTTACAACTCAGGAGGGGGAGAATCAAAGCAGAAATACCTTTACTACTGCCATTTCTAAATCTCTAGAATAGCCACCAAAGCTTGCAGTGACCCCTGAGATCATTCTTAGACTTCATACAGTAACTATCTCATAGAAAACCAACTACTTGAACATAAATCAAGTACAAAAGGAAGAGGGGTTTCAATGGTAGATTTGAGTGTGTATGGAATTTTTATTCAAGTGGCTTAGGTTTCAGCTTTAATTCAATGATTGTATACACTCATCTCATCTAATAATAAGAATGTAAACCATATATAAACTTTCATAATGACTTCTAGGCCTATTTTCATCTCTGCAACCTTTTGTTCCTATCACCTCATTTCTTGGACTGTTTTGACAATTGAATGTGTCAAATTTTATTACTGTACTCTGGCCTCTCCAGTGTGTTAGCATTTGGAATTTTGTTATTGTAGTTTATAAAGAAGCACATAAAGTCCATAAAGTGCCATCTGACAACCATTACCCCCACCAACCCCAGAGCAAGTAAATGAGAAGCAGGCGAGATACCCTTGGAATCTCTTCTAAAAAAAACAGACATTATTGTCTGCAATTATGATACCATTCAGACCCCATCAGTTCAATGCTCACCTAGGGAGCTGACTACAATTTCTTCACTTTTCAAAATTCCAAGAAAAAGCCAACCCAAGTTTGCATATCTGACTTTCAGACTCCTAATGGGTAGAGGGAGACATGAAATGGGAGTGGATGTCTGTAGTCTGTATCCTCAAGTTTTGCCTAGAAATTAAATCTTCTGGACGCCACACGACCATATATTTTGTATGTGTCCAGTGTTCAATATGTTTTTTCACAGGTATTTATCATGCCAGGATTAAGTTGGGCACTGGGAACATATCATAACCAAATAAATGGTACACTGATCTCATGGAGTCCACAATTGAATGGGGACTATGAACATAAAAAAGACAATCACAATAATGGGTACCAGGTGGTAATTTGAGATAAATACCAAACAATGTAGGGGTACATTGAAGGGGATTCTGTCTTAAGACTGAAGGTTTAGAGAAAGGTTTTCTGGAGGAATGATATCTAGACCGAGATTTAAAGTGGGAATGTTTGGAGTACATGAGTGGCTCAGTCAGTTGACCATTGAACTCCTGATTTGGGCTCAGGTCATGATCTCACAGTTGTGAGATGGAACCCCACATCAAGTTCTGCTCACTGATCTCAAAGACTGCTTAGGAATCTTTCTTTCCCTCTCTTTCTACCTCTCTCATATATACTTCAAAAAAATAAACTTCAAAACAAAATATGAATGCTAGACAGGGTGCCTGGTTGGTTCAGTTGATTGACCATCTGACTCAGGTGATCTGATTTCGGCTCAGATCATGATCCGAAGGTCATGGGATCCAGCCCTACATCAACATGAAGCCTGCTTGAGATTCTCTCTCTCTCCCTCTACCCCTGTCTCCTGCTCATGCACCCTCTCTCAAATTTAAATAAATAAATAAATAAATAAATAAATAAATAAATAAATAAATAAATGTGAATGTTAACTACAAGAAAAAAAATGAGAAAACATAAGTGTTTTGAAGAACATGACTAGGCAAAAAGCATGGCCAGCCAGAGGGCCCTTGACTACAACTCCCTTAGGACTGCAATGCATTACCCGTTAACCAAGTCTGCTTTGGGGAAGGGTAGCTTTGCCCCATAATTCTTATCAGTAAAGACCTCCAAGTCTTGCTGGAAAAATTACACAAAAGTTTTTTGGTCAGGAGTTGGATGCTTCAAGTAATAGACCTGAATTATGGTAGCAGTGATGAGGATAGAGAGAGGTGGTAGAGCTGGGAATCAACCAGTGGATGAATGCAGTAAGACTCTGAAACCAAAACTGATTCGATATCAAGGTAATCGTAAAAAAAGAATAAGGATAAGATTAAAGTTAATTAATAGGGCACATAGAAGGATGACACTCCATTCACGAAGATAAGGAATATGATTTTTAAGGCAAGTTATCAGTTCATTTTTGCATATGTCAAATGCGAGTTGCCCAGAGAATATCCAGGTTATTCTCAGTAGTGTATAACCTGTACAGGTCTGATCTTGGGAGATAAATATAAACTAGAAATAGACAACACATCTACCCAATATACAGATGGTAATTGAAGACATGGTGGTCAATGAAACCTGGTAACCTGGTAGAATAAGAAGAGAAGAGAATCTAGGACAGAACCATGAGGTGAAGAAGTGACATTGAAGGACATTGAAGAAGAGAAGCCAGAGAGGTGAAGGAGAGGAGTTAAGGGAGCACAGCAACTCTGAAGCCAAGTGAAAAGTGGGTTGCAAAAAAAAAAAGACGCAAATGCTAACTAAAATAGAAGTTGAGGAATGATCTTAGGATTTAGCAACAAGCTTATCACTGGTGATCTTGGGAAAAGCAGGGGATTTTTAATTATTATTATTTTTTTAAATTTGAGTATAGTTGACACACAATGTCTCATGTGTGCAACATAGTTATTCAACGTCTCTACACATTATATTACATTCACCACAGGTATAGCTGCCATCTGTCACCATACAACACTATTACAGTCTCATTGACTATATTATGGGTGAAGGGGAGTAGGAAGGAAAAAGCAGTTTTAATCAGGTTTGAGAAAAATAATTGAAGCAACTCAGAATTACATAGGAGAGCCAGCTCTTGAGATGAATTCAGATTCATAGGCAGTATGGCACAGTGGAGCATGAGACCAAGGAGTCAAACCCGGAACGGGAATCAGAAGACCTACTTCTAGACCAGCCTATACTAGTAACTCACAATGTAACCTTAAGCAAGTCACTAACATCACTGGGCCCTTGAATGCTCATCAGTCATTATGGGCAAGGCTTTGGCTGGACTACCAGGTAGGTACATGGCCAATAATGAGTATTCTATGCTTATGTGAGTGAACACTGCATTCTGGGAAGATGCTGGGGTGTAAGAAGAGTGTGGGGGTAAAGCTGATGAGGATGGAACAGAAGTTATATGACCATAGGCCAAGAAGAGATAATGGAGAAACACACACATAAACACACACACATGCACGCATACACACACACACACACACACACACACACACACACACACTAAAAATAACTAAAACTAAAATGCTGGAGAGTGAAGACATATACACATAGAAGGGGGTCCTCACTTGTGTTTGTGTTTCTACTTGGCTATACTGTAGGGATATTAGCAATGCCAAGGCTTGGCTAAGGTTAAGGACAAGGATGAAGAGTCAGATAATATAAGTAAGTTCTGAAAATAATTACAAATATTCAGTCTCTCTTCTGCAATCTACTATCTATGTGACTTTATTTGACCTTCTTAATCTCACCAGATATCAGTTTTCTCATCAGAAAAATGTAAAATAACATGTCTCATTGGGCAGTTATGACATACATACATATGAGATCCATATGGGAATGAAATGAGATTCATTCACACGGATTATAGCACCTCTTTTACCAAAAGTGTTAAGTAAATGGCATTAACTGTATCAATACCAGTTATCATCATATGTGATCTGGAGCCACTCACTTAAAAACAAAGTCTCAGTTTAAAAATGCTATTAGCTATTATCAGTATCAAAATACACAGACACATGCATGTGCACAAACACACAAATGCATACCAGGTAGAGTACCTGACTTACAAGGTTTAACAAATAACAGTAACAATGTTAATAATTATCACTACATAATAAAACTATTGATAATCCTGGGGAGGGGGGGGGAAGCAGAAGAAAAGAAGTAACTGGGATAAGAGAGAAAAGTGGAGAAGGAGTAGGAAGAAGAAAAAGATGGCAATGTGGAGAAAGAAAGAAAACAAGCTTTCTGAGCATTCCCATAGAAAAGGAAGAGGAAGAAGAAATCAACATGCATGTACATCTCCAGCAACGAGAGGAATTATTTCATGGGAAGATTTGTGGGCAACAGTGACCCCAGAGATGAGAGCAGAGGCCTGGCAAGAGCTCACATCATGGGGGCCCTGGTTATTAATTCTGTTGGATATACCAAGGGACATATTTGCTGTAATTCAAAATCCAGGACGCAAGAAATTTGATATGAGCATTAGATGAGAAGATAAATTGAATTTATTATAGAGATGGTGTCAGAAGTAAAAAGGACCAATACCGTTCTGAGAACTTTGTGATGATTCCACTGAACAGGCCAAGGCTAAAGACCCCGTTCACTCACTTGAGGATGAAGCAGTGCCTCTGGGCACTTTTCGTTTAAGAACTGAGATGAGTTATAGCTGCACAGAGGACATCTAAAGATCAGCTACCGATGAAGCTCAGGAAATCATTTAAGTAAAAGGTACAATCAGGTAAAAGGTTTTAGGTCCAGAGAATAAGTACCATTTGTAAAGGGAACTCTGGATAGCTTCTGGGGACAAAAAGGACACATCTATCCAAACTGCACAAGAAAATGAAATAATAAAAGGGGACCAAGGACAACAGACAGACTCCAGGACTCTTGATGGGAAAGAAAAAAAAAGGCATGGAGTTGGTAGCATCTGCTCAAATTAATGCAGGAAAATTTCTCAAAGTCTCGTTAACATATTCACTTACGTGTTCCTTTCTTTAATGGGCATTTTCAAGCTTCTGGCAGGTGTTGAGTTCTGCGATAGTCTCTAGGGATGCAAACTCTTTACCCTAAATAACAAAAAAAGTAAGTAAATAAGATAGTCCCTGCATTTAAGGACCTCACAGTTCAGTAATAACATGCTACTAAAAACAGCTGATGAGAGTTTCAGAAAATAGAAGAGGAGGGGTGATGAGGATGAGTTTGAGAAGTGAAAGAAGAGAGAAAAGACAGAGTAGTTAGAGACAAACAAATGTAAGAACCTGGAGAGAGCTGACGATGGAGAGAGAGTCCCATCCTTTCCTTTCAAAGAGGTAGTTGGTCTGAACTTTAAGGATAAAGAAATAAGGGAAAATATTCATACAAATGAATGCATAGCAAAGACAAAGAGAATAAAAACAACTGTACTAAAGTAGATTAAATAAGGACCCAGAAAGAAGAGGAGAGAAATGGGTTAGTAGCCGATAGCACACATGACAGGAGGAGATGGGAATACAGGACTTAACATGGCTTGCTTAAATAATCTACATTAGGGGATATGATAACCAACAAATTAATTAATTAACTAGTTAATTAATTAAGGTGAGTGGACCAAGATAATTGATATCTGCAGTAGACCAAAGAAGAGCTTTCACATAGAAATAGGATAATTTTAGGTGATAGTTTCTTGTACCACTCAGATACAATAATCTCACACATCATGAAGTCTAGAGCAGGTGACCTCTGGGTTGATGAGAAAGTATAACTTAATGGTAAGAATATAAAAGATGGAACCAGCCAGTCAGGGACCCAATTCTAGCTGTGCCACTGACTAGCTGTGTGACCATGGGCAAACCACTTAACCCCTTTGTTCTTTGCTTTCTGCAGTTGCAAAAGGTGAAAAATAGCTCTGAAAGACACTTAGGGTTATGTAGACAATTCAATGATATGTGTAAAGGTTATAACATGCTTGGCATTTAGTAAACCTTCCAAAACTGTTGGCCGTTATTATTAGCATCATAGCTATCATCGTAAATTATTGGTTCTGAGGCCTAATGATGCCACTAAGGACCGAGTTTTTCACACCAATTTATTCTGCTCATCTGGAGTACTGATGACAAAATCTCCCTGTGACCACGGGAGTATCACTCCCAAGCTTCGTTCCTTCACAAGATGAAGTCCAGAATCAGAGGAGTGACACAGAGAAGGATTTCCTCACAATCTCCCTCTTGTTAGAGACGATGATCTTTGACAGAAACTTCTCAGATGACTCCCTGTATCTTTCTTTGGCTACAAATGACTTATGAAGCAGCCTTAGCTGCAAGGGAGATTGAAACAGCAAGCATTTGGCATTTTCAGTACCATTTTAGAGACAGACGCTGCCATTAAGGAGGAAAAAAGATGGGAATGGTTTTTGAATCGACCGGCAACGATGTCCGAATTTTGTAATATAAAATGAAGCCATGGTATTTTATAATAGCTATTATTAATTTTTAAGAATTTTAAAAGTTGTTGAAATAAGCTCGGGTTAAATTTTAAAGAAACTTACAAAGGTGAGGGATTAGAAAAGAGGTATTACTGAATCAAGTAAATATTCCAAGTTTTGGAATTATTAAACAGAGAACAAAGGTGAAACATAGGTGAGGGTGGGAACAGGAAAAAGAAAAAGAAAAAATTGTGTAGATAGGGTCAAGATTTTTTTAAGAAAAGAAAGGAAAGGAAAGGAAAGGAAAGGAAAGGAAAGGAAAGGAAAGGAAAGAAAAAGCAAAACCACTGTAAGTGAAAAGCTTAGAGAATGCAACCATGGTAGGACAAAGGATTGTTGGATGAGAGATAAGAAACTGCTAGGTTAAAGTATTGCTGAAATTATTTATTTATACTAGGAAGAAAAGCTAGATGGAGAAGGATAAAATTGTGGATTCATACTAGAAAACCTACCTCAGAAATTTAAAAATCACCACTGAAAATCAAATGTTATGTTGTTGATGAAAGGAAAGTGTTGGTGATTTAATGGCATTGTAAAAAATCTTTGAAAGAACATAGAGGAAGATTTTGAATGTCTCTTTGCAGCTACAGGTGGGGAAAAATGGAATAACCAGGACATCAAAATAAATAGATTAACAATTATATTTTATAGGGAAGAGAATATTAGAGATTGGAGACAACAAATAACGATAAAAATTCTGGAAATGCTGAGAAGGCCCAGTGGTAAGTCAAAAAGAGGTGGAAAATTTCACTTGGTCTCAAGGTAAATAATGGAAGACAATAAAAGAGGGAAGTGATGTGGGTATTTATTTAGAAAAGACAAGCATTTATATGGATAGGTAGCTTTTTCATTAAAACCTTCTAAATACATGCTGTGTCAGGTGTAAAATGTTTCATACTACAATCAGCAGTTGGCTAGGAAAGAGATTCAGTCAAAAGAGGAATGAACCAGAGGTGAGCATGGTATCTTTACTTAAAAAAGATATTTATTCAGAATTATTATTATAAAGTCCTATGCTAGGTACCGAGCTAGATGATCAAAAGATAAAGGAGATCTCAAAGCACCAAGATCAAAGCCTTCTTACCGTCTTGGAGACATGACAGGTTTATCCCCAAATAATACCAGCATATGAGTTTTCATAATTCAGAAGCAAGGGGAGTGCATCAGGATTAAACATGCATTTTCTAAACTGTACATTTTGCTCGGCACATTTATTTTGTGGCGTGGTAGGCCCTCTTTTATCTCCCACACCAATAAGTTGCCTGATCCCCATTCGAAAATGGTACTGGTATAAGTTCAGGACAGCAGACATGATATTTAAAAATAAAATCTTTATTTCAACCTGAACACTTTATGGGACATTTTACTTCAGGTGTGGTCTATAGTAAACTCTCTCATCACAGAGATACTATATTTGACTTACATGGAAACGTTTAAAACGAACAGTGTGGTATTAGCTAGAACCAGCTGTGATTCATGTATAAGACATTAGAACAGAGATGCCTGTGTGGCTCAGTCAGCTGAGCTCAGTTCAGGTCATGGTCCCAGGGTTGTGGGATTGAGCCACACATCAGGCACTGAGCTTGGAGTCTGCTTGAGATTCGTCTCTCTCTCCCTCTGCCCCTCTCCCTCACTCATGTTCGGTCTCACTAAAACATAAATAAATAAATAAATAAACAAACAAACAAACAAACAAACAAACAAATATTTAAAAAAGACTTTAGAACAAGCAGTGGGGGTATAGCTAGATTTCTCAATCTTGGCACTATTGGATTTTGAACCGGGTAATTCTTCATTGTGGGGACTTCCTCATCTTTATACAAGAGATTCTAGTAGCACCCCCTACTCTGTGTGACAACTACAAATGCCTTGATAACACCAAATTCCATCTTGGGGTAAAACTGTCCCCAGTTGAGAACTACTGGGGTAGAGGAAAAGAAACTACCACAGAGCAATGATAAAGTGGTAAAGTAAACAGCAGGGGTGAACGGGCAGAATCCCATATAGAAAAATTAATGGAAAAGAGGAGGAAATGCAAAAGAGAAAGAAAAGGAATAGGAAGAAGAAAGGAGAGAAGAGAAGAGAATGTCTTTCAGAGGAAATGTAAGACTTCAGGTAAAATAGAGTATGCACGGTAAATGAGAACTTCTAGGATACGTTTTCAAATATAAAGTTGTAAAGAAAAATTGAGAAATGAAACTTAAAGAATAAAGCATAAAAAGTAAACCATATAGGATATTATATAATATCACTGTGTGTGGTAAGAATGGACTTTAGCTTTTAGAAAAATGCATATTATGATTTCCACCATTAGGTTTAGTGCAGGTCGTAAAGGGAACATATCCTATGTATGGAACACTAGGATCAATTTTGAAAACACTGTATGGGGCGCCTGGGTGGCTCAGTTGGTTAAGTGATCAACTTCGGCTCAGGTCATGATCTCACAGTTCGTGAGTTCAAGCCCCACATGGGCTCTGTGCTGACAGCATAGAGCCTGGAGCCTGCTTCAGATTCTGTGTCTCCCTCTCTCTATGCCCCTCCCCAACTCACACTCTGCTTCTCTCTCTCTTAAAAATAAATAAAAACAGTAAAATAAAAAAGAAAACACTGTATGAATCACCTTTAGGAGAAAAATGAAAAAGCATAAGACCCAGTTAGTTAATATGTTGTGTTTTAACATGAAGGTTGTGAAGGATAGTATCTAGGATTTCCTCTGCTCCTGACAAAATGGACATGCCCACCCTCCCCCACCTCCCTGGGAGAAAAGATATTGAAAAATATAAAGTTCTTTATGGGTTGAAGAAAGCAGAAGAAATTGAACAAAGCAGAGCTACCATATCTAGCCAAGAGAAGTTCTGTGTCAGAAAAAAATTGTGCCTATCCATTGGAAGATGAATCCATACTTAGTCTCTGAGTGGTCCTTTGTTTTTTGTTTGTTTGTTTGTTTGTTTGTTTGTTTGTTTTGTTTTTGTTTTAAGCTTAAAATCAACTAGCAAAAAGTATTTTTAAAAAAGTGGTCAAAGTACTAGCAGAAAGAAAAGCTTTGTATTTCTCACTAACAGAGAAGACAGAGAAGCACCATCTTTGAGACAGATTATCTGAGAATCACTGATGCATATATGTCAGTAAGAGTCAGAGGAAGGAGCCCGACTGGTGAACTATTATTGCAAAACAATAGGGGAGGTAGGTGAGGGGAAGCAATAATTTTGACAGTATTGGGTTATAAGAAATTGGTATGCAATGTCTGTGGAAGTTTTGTTGGTTTCGTTTGATGAGAGAAGAACTGTAAATATGAATAATATGTAAATATACTTTATGACAAAAATAAACTTATGAGGATCAAATGAGAGAAAGAATGTGGAAGTGTGCAGAATAAGTTAAATGCATGATTCATAAAGGGAATGCATTGTGATCGCAAACCCTAAACTCTCTTGTGAACCACTGCAACACTCCTTTTCACACCAGTAAGACCTGTATGACACAGACATGTGCCCCAAGAGGCAGATAGGGACAAGAAGAACAAGGCCTAGACATGACAGTGACCTGTCCACAAAGCCACACAAATAGGCACAAAAGAAGTGAAATGTGTAAAAATGTCCCCTCGCCCATAAATCCCTGCACACATATAATAATTATCATTATTATGCACACATGTTATTATTAAGGATGGAACTAACAAGCAGTATTAATCTCACGATCATCCACCAAGCAGGAGAATACCTTCTGGACATCACAGGTTAGTTTCTTGATGCCGCTAGTTCAACTTGTGTGTCAGAGGACAGTTCTCCAAGGAAACACTAATGGTAAGACAAAGTTTCCCAGGGTACCTAGACTGTAAGCTGCCAGTGAATAGAAAACATAAAATTCATTTCAGGGTTACTATTGCAGGCTTCCACTATACTAAGCATTTAATAGTAGTGAATAAAAAGGATTGAACTGAAATGGATGAAATTTTTAAAAATGAGAAACGGGTACGTGTGTGGCTCAGTCAGTTAAGCAGCTGCCTCTTGATTTTGGCTCCGGTCATGATGTCATGGTTCCTGAGGTTGAGCTCCACATAGGGCTCTGCGCTCACAGAGCTGAGTAGACTTCACATCCTCTGTCTCCCTCTCTCTGCCCCTCCCCAACTTGCTTGCATTTTCGCACTCTCTCTCTCTCTCTCAAAAATAAATAAATGTTGGGGTGCCTAGATGGTTCAGTCAGTTAAGTGTCCAACTTCAGCTCAGGTCATGATCTCACGGTTCATGGGTCAAGCCCTACCACAGGCTCTGTGCTGACAGCTCAGAGCCTGGAGCCTGCTTCAGATTCTGTATCTCCCTTTCTCTCTGTCCCCCCTTGGCTCACACTCTGTCTCTCTCTCTGAAAAATAAATAAACATTAAAACTAAATAAATAGGGGCTCCTGAGTGGCTCAGTCGGTTAAGTGTCCGACTTCGGCTCAGGTCATGATCTCACGGTTCATAAGTTGGAGCCCCGCATCCGGCTCTCAGCTGACAGCTCAGAGCCTGGAGCCCGCTTCAGATTCTGTGTCTCCCTCTGTCTGCCCCTCTGCTGCTTGCACTCTGTCTCTCGCATTGTCTCAAAAATAAATAAACATTAAAAAAATTTTTTAAATAAATAAATGTTAAAAATAACATTAAAAAAAATGAGAAACAAAGACACAAAATGAAAGTTGAAACTGTGTGTTGAGCCATAAGAATTGTAAATTTGCAGTGGCAATGTGTTAAAAATAATTAAGCATAAACTCTCATTATCCTCAACAATCCAGAGGAAGGTAAACAGAAAGTAATGACAGGGGAATACCACTGCTAAACTCCTTTCCCTGTCATTCAGTGCTCCACACAATGAGGTTCCAAATTTTCCTCTCAATATGATTTGCTTCACAATTGAAGTTGACCTCTTTACCAAAGTTCACCCTCTCCTCAAACATATTTTTGCATGAGGTTTTACTCACAAAAACTTTCTTGTGATGTCTTTCTAAGTACCTGTACACAGATCCCCTTATGTTTCTAGGGCAGTTGATTTCTTTATCTATGTTGTTTTTGCTTTTGTTTTTTAAACCTCCTTTGGTTCTTAGATGCTTATAGCATATAGGCATATATTCTTTAAAAATTTTAATGTTGATTTATTTTTGAGAGAGAGCGAGAAATAGCATGAATGGGGGAGGGTCATAGAGAGAGGGAGAGCAGCAGGCTCCAGGCTCTGAGCTGACAGCACAGAGCCCAACGCAGGGCTCCAACTCAGGAACCAGGAGATCATAACCCGAGTCAAAGTATGATACTTAACTGACAGAGTCACCCAGATGCCCTTAGGCACACATTCTCTCAATATTGTGTTATCCCCTAGTATTCGCTATGTTTCAGTATGCCTTCCCTGCTCAAATGCAAGGTTTTTGAGGATGAGATATCTTTACTAAAGCACATGCATCCTAACTGCTTAATTAAAAATCTACTGGTGAACAGATGACTAGATCCAAATAATTTTTAGGAGAAGAAATAACATTTAGAAGAATTTTAATCACAGCACCTTATTTTTCAGATTAAATCTACTCTCAGTTATCCAGGTAATTTAATCACAGGATGTGTATTTGTAGAAATGTTGACTCTGATATTTTGGTCCTGATATTTTAGAAAGATTCTAATTCCTTAACATAAGAAAAAATAAATAAAAAATAGTATGGGCAATCAAACTGTGTTTTGGGTCATCCTGTATTTCCTCACATGGAAACAGCTGTCTGGCAAAACTCAGAAACTTAAAGAGTCTGAGTATGACCTGAATCTAATCTAAAACCCACCCAAAGGATTCTTATGTTAAAATAGAGAGTATGAATAATAATAATAATAATAATAATAATAATAAATTGTGAAAACACTGTGCTTCCACAGTCCATTATGAGCTCTTATGGTGGCTTGCTACATGAGTTGATTAGATATTGTCCTTAGAATGAACCAGGGACCTTGAAGCAGGGAGCAGAAACCCATGAATCTAGCAGAATTATATTTGAAACCACTAGTCTTAGTCAACATAGCTTAGACATCCTCATGGTTGATACAAAACCAATTTTATCTGTCCATCCACCCATCCATCCATCCATCCATCCATCCATCCATCCATCCATCCATCATCTATTTATCTAATCTGTCTTATTTTGGAAGTAGTATGTTAAAATAGTAGAGCAAAGACATCAAATGTAATTTTATTTAAACATCAAGATGTAATTCCAGTCCTGTGAAGAACTTGGCACTGAGTGCACTACAATATTGTATTAATGGGAAGAG
Source organism: Felis catus (assembly GCF_018350175.1). Lineage (NCBI taxonomy): Eukaryota > Metazoa > Chordata > Mammalia > Carnivora > Felidae > Felis > Felis catus. The sequence goes on along the minus strand of NC_058379.1, from coordinate 59,722,875 downwards.
TCAAAGAAGGAAGTGTCAGTTTACTCTTGTTTTCCTGTCTTCTGTCCCTATTTACTAGCTCATCACTAGTCTTCTTTACACTAGTGCTGAATCTATTATAAAATTCAGTGCTAGCTTTAGTATTATCTCTGTCCCTCCTTCCTAGGCAAAGGTAAGGAAAAATTTGCTTCTGGATCAGATATAGCACCTTGTCATATTGTTACTTTGGCCTTACCCCCAAGATTTTGCATATTGTGGTCCCAAACTGCATAGAAAAAAACCTCCCAACTCACTGCTCTTTGCTTGCAGGGGACGGTGCATACTGTTCACGACCAAATTGAAGTTTTATTTGTTGCATTATTGGTAGTTTTGAAGTATGCTTTGGACAGAGCAAAGCATCCCTGGCTGTCTTCAACACACCAGGTAATCACACCATTGCTCAGTAGGCTAAATTATTTTAAACCTTTCAAAAAATAGCTTCTCTCTTTTCTGCAGGTTTTCCTAGGAACAATCTCCATGAAAACGACTCCTAATTTAAAGAAAACTAAGGCATTCCTCACCACTGACAAGGAAAATGGCTCTTTTTGGCCAAATCATAGAAATGAGCTTCCTTAAGTACATTGCACCTTTAAAAGCTGACATTATTGCCGCAAAGCCTGAATGGTACCTTGTCAGCATGGAATAACCAGACTGGGCCAAGTTGTCATTTCTGACAGGTCAGTGTAATGAGCAAAAGAACGCTGAGTTTGTCTAAAAGTTTTCACTCGAATCAGCAGGGTAGAGCTGTTTGGGGCGATAACAGCTCTACGTATGTGACTCATTAAATGTGTCACATTATCAAACATTGTGGCCCACACTATCGCAGCCACCACATTTATGCTTTGTTTCCTCCCCCAAATACCCCCCAAAAATCTTTATATTTCTAAGTTGAAAAGAGTACAGATTGCAGTGCTTTGAGGCACTGGATGTTAGCTGTGTTTGATTAGATGGATGCCAAATGTGTCTTTGCTCCTTTCAAAATACTGCACAGAGATAAATACTAACCTAAATCTATAACTCTACAAGAACTTCTCTCTGGGCATTGCCTTCCCCATATCTTAGGACTTTTCTCATAATATCTTTGCCATCATGAAAACGGAGATATAGAATAAATAAGGAAGCAAAGAAGAATTGGGTAAAATGGATATCAGATGGCCTTTCTGAATTTCTAGATGACATTCAACGTCCAGAATCTTCCCTTATAAGTGCTGAGGAACCTGCACACAGATTTGCCATTTGGATACAAAGCACAAATGTAACGATGTGACATCACCTGGATCCAGATTTCTTAGTCCACAGATAGCAAAGCTTAAAGGTTCTGCCCCTTCGAGTTTACCAGCCAGCTGTGGTGCCCTCTCTTTAATCAGATGCACCAAACAACAGAAAACATTTTTTCCCTGCTTCAGAAAATTTCACTTAATGTTCGTGACTAATTAAATTCTCACTCTAGTCATGATTAATGTAACAAATAATTACAGCTTAGATCTAATATAGATACAACTAATTGTTCTGCCCACAGTGCATCGTGACTAACAATTAAACACTGCTTTTAAAGCAAAAGTAAGATCTGAGGAGTGACCTTCACCTGGTTTTGCTCTTGCCATTGTAGGAAATGCCCATAGCTTCTGTTTTCCTTTTCACTTCTAGTGATGGTGACAAAAGGTTTTATTTGTTTGTTTACATTTCTCTTTCATTAGGTGTTAGATAAGCGGACACCTTTACGCTTGCCCTTCCAATCTGTGGGATGTTCCGGGTCATGAGCAAAGCACTAGGAGAGGGAAATGGAGGTTATGCTGACTGAATTTTCTTCAAAGCTCAAGTGCAAAACTGCCCTCCAAGTCGTCATCGTGAAAGATCATGGGGGACTGGCAACATTTGTGATCAGATGCAAGGGAACAGGACTGGCCTGTATATCTCTCTGCTGTGGTAACCTCTAAACCCCATCCCAGTAGAAGAGGTTCTTTTGTTTGTGGTCCTAAAGCAGAATGGACCGCCAATGAATTGAGAGAGGCACATTGGAATGGTCTCCGGAAATAAATTTCCAACCAGTGCAAACACTCACAAAACCTCTTGGGGATTCTCATAGCTGTGAATGAAAAATGTTCCTAGTTGTTTTCTGGGTTTTTTTTTTTTTTAAGTACCCAGTGAAATAGACAATTGATAACTTACCCATATGCCTCATCTATCTTGGCAAATAGGAAACACACTGATCTCTCTACTAAAGAATTTGCTTATACAATTAGGACATTGAATCATGTCTCTATCAACTACTTTGCCCTCTCCCACAGTAACCTAATATTTCCTTTTTATCAGCACATAGTTACGCGTAAGTTATCTATATAAACTGAAACTCAAATAATTAGAATGTCCAAGGAATGGGACTTCTGGTTGATTACATTCAAACTATAACTATGCCTCAAACCAGAAAATTTTTCTTTGCTCTTTCGAACATTTCTAAAATTTTCAAAACCATTTTCCTGACTTACTAGAATTCAGTAGACAATGTTATTTTATTGTTTAAGGAGTTCACGGCTTTTGGATGGATTTGGGGGCCAGAACTGGAAAAATTTCTTTGCACAACTTACATAATTAATCTGATACAATTCTTCTAAATACATTCACAACTATGCAATGATAATTTGTATTTATTTAACATCTACAATTTGACTAGGTTTGGGCTAGTGATAATGAGTCAACCTTTCCTACTTTTTCTACTTTTTCTGGATAAATTACATGCAATTTTTTTAGAGAACATTTAGTTAATCTAAATTCCAATACAGGCCATGCAGGGTAGAGTTACTCAACTACAGAACAAAGCTAACACTGGAGAACTCTTTCCTCTGTCACCAGGTGTTTTGTCTAGCACATCAAACTTTGCAATAAGCTGTTTTTGTTTGGCCAATAGTTTTAGGACTCATTCCATCCCAGGTTTTAGAAAAATGCTATCCCCAATAAGAAACAATTTTGGAGCAACAAACCAAAGGTCACAATCTAAGCAGTACCAGAGATGCTGTTGGTTAGATACAAATATGATGTGTGAGTTCTAGGACGTGAGAATTCTTGGTTCTGTCTTTCTGATGTATCCCACATTTTTGACCCTCTGTAGAAGTTTCTATTCCAAATAGTTTCTTAGCCCCCATTTCCTTTAGGATTCAAATCCTGCTTTGCTTTAGTGAATTTTACCACCCTTAAGCTCTAGTAATTCATGTCAACAAGACTTGAAGAGTGTGATGTGTAAACTGAATGGGCAATATCAGGCTTCCAGAAGGCTTTGAACTCAAGGAGGGCCAATGTGTCTTGCAATCTTTGTACCCACAGGAGTCATAGCAGAGTGCTTATGATGGAGGATTGCTTAAAAAAGTATTCATAAGGAGGAGAGCCTGGGTGGCTCAGTTGGTTAAGCATCTGACTTGGGTTCAGCTCATGATCTCACATGTCCATGGGTTCAAATCCCACATCGGGCTCCATGCTGACAGCTCAGAGCCTGGAGCCTGCTTCGGGTTCTGTGTCTCCCTCTCTCTCTGCCCCTCCCCCACTGACAGTCTGTCTCTCTGTCTCTCTCTCAAAAATAAATACACGCTAAAAAAATTAAAGAAAACATAATTAAATGAAAGTATTTATAAGGAATGGGTGGATGGGTGAATGAGTGAGTACTGCAGAAGGGAGTTTGGGGCATATATTTCCTATGGTTCTCACGGTGTCCATGAGTATCTTCTATTATAAATATCCCATGACTCCATTATTCTGTGACTAGCACATAATTTCTTAGGAGCATTCATTTTTAGAAAATTTAGTAGATAGATTATTGGATTTGAAAGGATCAATGAGTTGTCATAAAGTTATCTCCCAATTTCTGAGAGGACCAAATTAAAAACAGAGTCAGTATTCAATTTTTGTAATTCACCCATTTACATATAAAATTTTTCAAATAAATGTGCATAGTCATAATCATTATCCAAACTTTTTAACTACCAAAAGACAAAAGACACCTTTCCTTATTTTATTTCCATATGACCCCATATATCTGAGATGTCGTCAGCAACTAACCAGATCTTCTATCAAGCTTAAAATACAACTTGCAATCACAATTCATTATTTTGTTGTTGAGACAATTGGCTTTAGATATATATGCATTTATCTGTGAACTCTCAAATGCATTACTTAGATAATGAAATGGTAAAATCTCAGCCTAAAATAAAAGTAACTGAAATATGCTAATTCTGTGTAGCTGCATCATGAGTAAACATAAGATATCTGTTAAACTTCTTGAAAGTCATCCATGAGCAGGATCCTCCCCCTGTCAGTTATGATAGCAATATCTTAAAGTCTCCAGGGGCCCTCACTTAGGACGAGAATCTGTAAGTGCACTCCACAACATAAGAGTGAATTTTTAATGTCAAATCATATATCCTTTCATTTTTATTCTGTGGAAGCTCCTTAGATTACTGAAATCCATGACAGAGAAAAAATTAGAGTTACTCTAATTTTAGAAATTACTGAAAAAAATTCTTGTAATCTTCACTTAATTTGAAGGCAAAAAAATAATGTTTATATCTTGACATATTTATCAGTCGTACGCTCCTTTCAAGCTGGTTTTCTGGGGAGTTTAATTTATAGCTCCTATTATTTTGTTTTTCTTTTTAGATCTCAAAATGAATGTCATGCCTATGAAAGGAGCCAGAGAGGAAACAAAAGTCCCGTGTTTATTCCAAGTTCGTAAGTCACCATGGGACTGGAGGAAAGTCATCCACAGGCTCCTGGCTCTGTCAAAAACATTGGAAGAAATGGAAATCAGCTCCAATGGCAGAACAGTTGTCCCACAGCATTTCATAGCACAGGCCTTTGAGGACAGTTGTATTCTGGGTGTATTCTCCAAATGCTGTTTAAAAAATAACTCCCCTATTTACTCTTTAAAACCTATGTTTCTTCCCTGCGCTATGGTTCTCTTTTGGTCAGACCCACCAAAGTACTTCATCCTTCAAATGAATCTTATATGTTGCCAGATCTGTACCTTTGTTCAAAAGGCTTTATTCAGATTCCATCTTTTTTTCTTTCTCTCCTGTTCTCTCTGTGACTTTCTAGACTTTGAAGGTTAGCTCAGTGTTCCTGGGATCTGGAACACCTTCCTCAACCATGTCCATTCACACTCCTGAGAATGTCCTGGCCTTTACCACGTGTCTCTGTCCAAGACTACAGATGAGAATCTCCTGACAAACGTGTAAAAAATAACCATGCTTAGGCCCCACCCAAGTCAAATATGTTTGCCTGGAATATCAGTTTCAATGTTTTAAATGTGCCGTAATTGAGCATAATGGCTGAGGTTGAAAGCTACTGGTTCATACTAAGTTTTTGTACCCACCTATAAGTTGAGATAATTGTAGTAACATATGTGTATATATTTAAAATGCACACACATACATACACTCATAGATATATTTAAACTTTATTTTTCCCCTGATCAGGAATCAATTCTTTATGCAGATTTCAGCAAGGAGGCTCTCTATAACCTAGAGCAAAGGAAATCTCATGTGGGTAAAACAGTGTAAAGGACATAGAATCTTACTATCTTGCCTCTTTCCCTTTCCCCTTTTCTTTTTCTCCTCTGCCTCCTTTATTCTTTTCCAACACAGCTGATGCACCAATGAGGCCCTCAACCCCAACCTAAAGGTACCACAGAATAAATTTTTAAATTCAAGAATCTATAACATACTTCCCAGTTTTGAAAGCCTGTGATTTAATTACATACCTGGTACTGTGATTACTACACACTAAAAGCTAACCGATCAATAAAAAGATAAAACACTGACTGGGAGCTGTGCTGACCCTTCTTCCCACGAAGGCCAGGTGATCTGGTGCATTCCACTGCATTTCCAATGATCACTCTTTGTTTATTTGTATATGCTCACAGTGCAATATTATTTATGTATATATAAATTTTAGATGTATATAAAATATAAAAATATATATTTAAAATAGAATATTAAATAAATAAATAAATAAATGTCACAATTTGTTTATCCATTCATACATTCATGGATATTTGAGCTGTTTCCACTTTTTAGCTATTGTGAATAGTGCTATTATAAACATGCATATAAATGAATTTGTTTGAATATTTGTTTTTAATTCTTTCATGCACATGTCTAGGAGTAGAATTATGGGCTCACATGGTAATTCTATATTTCACTTTTTGAGAAACTGCCAAATTGTTTGCCACAGTGGCTGAACCATCTAATATTCTCATCAGCAAAGTACAACAATTCTCATTTCTTCACATCCTCTCCAATATTTGTGATTTATTTAAAAAAAATTATTACAGGGGTGCCTGGGTGCCTCAGTCCGTGAAGCATCTGACATTTGATTTCGGCTCAGGTCATGCTCTCACATTTCCTTGAGTTCGGGTCCTGCATTAAGCTCTGTGCTGGTAGCATGGAGCCTGCTTGGGATCCTATCTCTCATCCTCTCTCTCTGCTCCTTCTCCATTTATGTGCTCTCTCTCTCTCTCTTTTTCAAACTTAAAAATATATATATATATATATATATATATATATATATATATATATATATATAGTATAGCCATCTTAATAGGTGTGAAGGGGTTTTGTTTTGCATTAACCAAATGACTAATGATGCTGGCATTTTTTTCATGTGCTTCTTGGCACTTTGTATATCTTTTTTTGGGTAAAGAAGTCTTTTGCCTTTTCAAGTTCTTTGCCTGTTTTAGTTGGGTCGTTTACCATTTTGTCATTGAGCTGTTGGGGCAATTGGCCATAGATACATGGGTGTATTTCTGAACTCTCATTTCTATTCCAATGGTCTGGTCTACATATCTATCCTAATGGCGGTACCACACTGTCCTGATTACTACAACCTGTGTTAAGTTTTGAAACAGGGAAGTGTGATTTAGTTCTTTTTTTTTCAATAATGTTTTGGCAATTCAGGGCACTTGCAATTCGATATGAATCTGAGGACTGGATTTTCCAATTCTGAAAAAAAAAAGAGGCTATTGGAATTTTGATAGGGATTGTTTCGAATCTATAGATCACTTTGAGGAGTTTTGACATCTTACTATTAAGTCTTCCAATCTGTGAATACAGGATCTCTTTCCATTGATTTAGGTCTTCTTTACTTTCTGTCAGCAGTTTTCATTGTGCAAGTCTTTCCCCCACCTGGTTACATTTATTCTTAGGGATTTTATTATTTTGAATGCTATTATAAATGAAATCGTTTCCTTAAATTCCATTCAGATTGTTAATATTAGTACATATAGAAGCATTACTCGAGTGTGTTGGTCTTGTACCTTGAAAGTGCTGAATTTGTAGTTTTTGTGTATGTATTCTTTGGGATTTTCTATATATAGAATCACGACATCTGGGAATAGAGATAGTTTTACCTCTTCCTTTCCAATTTGGATACCCTATATTTTTTTATGTTGCCTAATTGTTCTGGCTAGAACTTTCAGTACAATATTGAATAGCAGTGGTGAAATGAACATCACCGTCTTGCTCCTGATCTTAGTGGAAAATCTTTCCCTCTTTTACCATTGAAAATGATGTTAGCTATGAGATTTTCATAAATGGGCTTTATTACATTGAGAAAGTGCCCCTGCTTTTTGCATTTTAAAATGTCTGGGGGCACCTGGTGGCTCAGTCAGTTAAGCATCCGACTCTTGATTTCAGCTCATGTCATGATCCCCTCGGGTCATGGGATTGAGCCCTGTGTTGGACTCCACGCTGAGTGTGGAGCCTACTTGAGATTCTCTCTCTCCCTCTGCCCCTCTCACCTGCTATGCTCCCTCTCTCTCTCTCTCTAAGATAAAAATAATAAATAAATAAATAAATAAATAAATAAATAAATAAATAAATACAAATAAAATGTCTGAAAAAGCAAAAGAACAATATTGCGTTTTGATATGGAAAGATCATATGAAATTAAACTCAATGTTAATAACTACCTTTTTATTGGAACCCAGCCACCCTCATTCCTTCCCACATTGTATAAGGCTGCTCTTTTACTTCAAGAGCAGAGTTGGGTTGTTGGGGCAGAAACCAGATGGTCCACAAAGCCAAAAATATTTATCTGGCCTTTTACAGAAAATGTTTGCCAACTCCTGGTCTAGTCCTGACCATAAGCTTTATTATGTTTCCTTTTTTCCCACCACTCTATCTCTAGAACTTCCCACTCTTAACTGCCTAGTAAACGGCACACACTGAATAAAAATTTGTTGAAGTGATTAAATGATTTTAAAATCAACCAATCCAGGAAATTTTTAATCCTTTGTTTACCTACTAACTCAAATGATTACCTAAGGAAACAGCAAACAAGTAAAAACATCTAATTATCTCTTTATGGTGAATCAGTACAAAATTTCAAGGTGTGAAGATGACGAGTGTGACATATATTAAATGAAATAGCATGTATACATGTGCCTTTGTGTATAAAGAGATACACTTCCATATATAGTGCTTTCTACACAATAGGGGTTTGATTTCTTTTTCCTTCTAGACGTTAGAAGAATTGAGTACAAATCCTAACACATGTACTACATCATGTCAAGTGGTCTTAGCTTTTTTGATTCTTGGTTTCCTCATGTGTAAAATGGTCATAACCATACCTGTCATGGGACTTTAGTGATGATTATTTGAATACTATATGTATAGCACCTAGAGAAAGGCCTGGACAAAGTAGCTGGTGGAGCTTTGCAAGACTGTTACACTGAAAGAATACAACTGGCAGCTTGATGTTAGAAAGGAAGTATATGCCTATCTATAAATTAGCATAAGGATATGAGATAATCTAGGGTGGTAGACAGTATAAATTCACAAGCAATCATAAAATCTATCACCACAAAATATCTTGGGGCTGGCCTTGCATGTTTTAAGTACATGTTTCAAGCTCACAGGAGATAAGAAATGAAATTTAGCACATCCACTGTGGTCAGACTTGAGTGGTGAGTCCTTGTACTGAGGTCCAGCTTGTAAGAATTATTGCCCAACTAATATATAAAAAGCCTCTGGGATGTTTGTGTGTGTGTGTGTGTGTGTGTGTGTGTGCGCGCGCATGTGCACACGTGTGTGTGCGCAAGTACATACCTGTGAGTGAGGGAATGGGAGAGAGAGAAAGAGCTGCTTGGCTCTTAAATAAAAGGCACAGTGGAACAGTGTTCTTGGCACTATATGTCCAATGCAAAAATAATATGCATTTTGTCTCCATTTGGACTGTACTTCCAGGTAGAGGTTGTGCTCAATGAGAATCAAGTTGAAAATGTTTCTCTGGTCCCATTTAAAAGGTTATACATAATGAGATTTCTGCCGTGGTGGGAAAGTTAAGAATTCTGGGTGACTTGCCAAATCTTTTGATCACAAAGAGTGCTTTTAATACACATTGCAAAGCATTTGTCTTTGCAAGGTGTAAAATGCCAGAGCTCAGCTTCCTTTTTCAGGGTCTGTTACTCTCCATAGCATAATTTATCTTAAATTCTCCAGCAGTGTTAACTCTTTACACTCAGTAACATGGGAGCTGTGTATCAATGTATATGACTGTATATTCCCTGAGAGTCTACCTGTGCATTTTCATCCATCCTTGGGATTCTAGAATTCTGACAAACACTAAGACAATCTATCTTTTCAATTAATCAATACATATTTATTGAGTACCATATATGTGCTCGGGCTCTTTTTAAGGAATATGACATATGATTGGTGCTCTCCAGAGCAGTTGTAAAATTTATGATATTTATAGAATTTCTCTGGAAGGGTACATAAGAAACTGGTGATAGTAGATACCTGTGAGGAGGCAAAGAGGAAGAAAGGAAGGATTACTTTTCACTCTTTACCTTTTGATACCATTTGAGTTTGCACGATGTGATTGGTTTACTTATTTTAGAACAAAACTAAAAATCACAACTTAAACGATGGTTTGAGGGTAAAGTTTTACAGGCAGGAAACAATCGGGAGGGGTCTCAGAGAGTGTGTCAAATGTCACGAGTGATATAGATTCTAGGCACTAGTCAAGGGAATGAAGAATGAGGACTGAAATAATTGGGAATGATTTATATGGGACTCTTGCACTGCCACTGGATTATGAGTTAGATCATAGATACGTGACCCACCATAATCGAAATGTTCTCCAGTCATTTTGGGGGGTCCCCAGAGATGACTGAGATATAGTCACAAGCTTCCCTCTCAGATCTCTGCCCGTGTGTCTTATGCCACATCTGCTAGCCCTCAATTGGGGGTGGAGCCTCAGGAGGGCTGCCTTCCCCTACCTTGTCCTGCCTGGGGTGCACCATTGCCTCCAACACTGTGGCAATTCACTCACTACTCATTCTGTAGCCATCACACCACAGACCCAGGGGCAGCGTAGCCTACTACAACAGCGACTTTATGCTACACCTTGTCACCTGGAGCCCCTCCGGTCTCACAATTTTCAAATAATTGAAAACTATTATTTTACCTGCTGCTTACAGTTAATTGTAGCTGGCCTGTTTTCTGTATAAGACTAGTCATAGACTGGATACTAGGCTGCCCTCACCACTGTTCGAACATTCCTGGCTTTCCTCTTAGAGCCCACAGGTAACTTAGTGCCACGTATATGATCTCATGTAAATAGATGACTGGAAATAAAATGCCATCATACATGCACAATACACTTATATTCATATATAGGCTACACACATATGATATATATAGAACAATGCATATATTTTCACTCCCAAAAAAGTATACTGCCACATGCAGTGCCACATGCTTGTTAAATTCCCAATGTTTACATTTGATTTTAAAACTTTTATAATAGGTATAGCTCTGGAGGATCCAACTCTGGAGAAAGGGCATATCACACGAAATTTATCAAATGGGCTTAATTCTCTTCAATGTTTAAGAACATAACAATTAATCTCAAGGAGATTGGATAGCAAGTCTTAGGACACATACTCCAATTATTAGCACAACCTTTGCTTTGAACTTTCTGATCGAAAAGAACCCTTGAATATGATATTCCATACTTGTTTAATGGAAGAAACATTTATTTTCTAGCTTTGCAGAAATTCTTAGGTGGATCTGAGTCCTAAACGGTTTTGTAAATTATGTAGTAAATGCTCCTTGCTGAAGTCCGTGCGAAGACTGAGTCAGGAAGTGTTGGGTATGAATGGGCAGAAGTTGCCATGAGAGATGTAAGCTGAAGATTTACAGAGAGAATGAAAATTTACATCCTTAGCGGGTGTTTTGTTGATGGCTTGTAATAGTCTCCTAGGAGGTTTACCTTGCATGTCTGGTATCTACAGAACAAATAGCCTCAGCTTGCACTGACCTTGGTATCATTATGAATTATTTTAACAGGGAGAAACTTGGGAAAACATCTCTAATGTATTAGATACCACCCTGCTAAATGCAGCATCTGGAATAAAGGTCTTCTCTACCTGTCTGTTTACTGTGTGCTGGAGACATGCCAGGCTATCAAAACCAGCATGAATATGTAGATCGTTTTGCTTTCGAAAAAGTTGGTACCCAAGTTTGGAATTCTTTTCCATTAATATTTGCAATAACCTGTAAATTTTAGAAGGATAAGAAGCAGAAAGTTATTCAAGTACTTGAGGTAATGTTACATATGGAATCATTAAAGGCAACTTCTTAAGGAAAACATACTTCAAAAGAAAATGACATCCAGTAATTTACAGGACCCAGCACTGTACCTATTAGTTCTCATCTTGATTTGGTTATCTGATTAGCAGGTGACCTTGAAATAACCACTTAATGTCTGTTCTCCTCATTTGCAAAAGAAGTAAGTTGAACCAAATGGTGTATAGGTTCCTTTCAGCTTTAAAATTCCATGAGTTAATGAATGCAAATGAAAGTAAGACATATGAAATGCTAAAAGAACAAAAATCAGAAATCATGATTCATTAAGAAAATAGTAAATCAAGAATGTATGAGTAGCAGTTTGTGCTAAAGGAATGCAGAGCGGACACCTGTGGTTCCAAGAGAGAACAGGGCAATGATTAATTGACAGGGTAAAACAAATTTGTAACCTTATAAATAACTCTTTAAAAGGCTTGCTGAAAAATAATAAACTTGCTTTCCTCTGTACATATAAAGCTGGCTCACCTAGATTATGTTTGATCTGTAGTTCCTCTTCTATTACATTCGTAACAGGACAGATCCATGGACTACTGGATGAGGTGGGAACTTGGGGGCAACTAGAATTAACTCCTTATCAAAAATGATTCAGTCCGAACTCTACCCTTATGAGAATGCATTGAAGACTCCCAGAATGCATTGTATGTGTTATTGCACTAATAAATCAGCATCGTTTACAAGAATATGTTTATCATATCGATTAGCTAGGGATGCAATAGGGGTGGGACACAGGGAAGGGACATAATGATTCATGGAAAGGGGGGAAAAAATCTCCAACTCTGACATACTTGCTGGAAGATGCCCATTTAAGTTACTAAACAAACTCACCAGAGGTGTTGAGAGTATCAAGTACAGTAGGAACACTAGGAGTGGTAGGGATTGTGCTGATGTGGGACAAAAAATATCAAAAAGAAAAGGAGAAAGCCAATACCATGTGACACAAATTTCACCATCTAAATCCACCAGTACCCTTAGGGGAGAGACCCATATATCTCCCCCGTAAGCCTCAGAATCTACTAGACTTACTCTTACTTTGCTCATTAAAAAAGCTTGACTATCTTGTTTCCACCCAGACTGTTCATATGAAAGGGTGATGCTGAGGAAAGGTACAATAACACCTACAGGAAGAGGCTACTAGTAGAGAGATCTGGAAAGAAAAAAAGACAGCATAGCTCCTAAAACCTGATGTGAACACTTGGGAAGGCAGTGGTGTGGGCCACTTTTTTATTCCATGTAAATAATGTATGGTGAACCAGGACTACGAACCTTCACTTCTCTGTTTTCACTACTGTAGAAGACCCGAAGCTTCCCTCTGCTCACTGCCCCTTGGGATTCAAAGAGAGTGAGGCCATCTGAAAGGAAGACTTGTCTGATGAAGAGGAGTCTGATTAGAGCCAGCTCTAAACCTACAATTCCTGCTTACCTGTGAGAATCCAAATGTCTTGTGAGAACGTAATAAACAGTAACCAATTTAAAATGCTTTGGTATGGCCAAATCTTTACAGCACCCAAAAAGTTAACATCAGTGGAAAAGACCTATGATATAGTTTAATTGTTGTTTTACTTAACAGCCAGAAATTCATCTGTCATTTTGGTTCTAGCAAGACAAGCAAGAAATTATTTATTGAGTACCTATTGCATTCACATGAAAGTACTTGGGGTAAGAAATTCTAATGTATTCTATGCTAGAGTTCCTATGAAAAGAGCATAGCCTGGCCAGATAAGAAGTGCACTTAAATGTCATGTGAGGAATGAACAAACAAGTGTGATTGGATTTTTGGGGAGGGAGCAGTCATTTCCAGGTAGGGCAAATAGTAAATTCTTCCTGGATATGCTGACACTTGAACTTGGCCTTGAAAGATTGGTAGTTAGGGGGATGAGGATAATACCATATTTTTAAATTAACATATTGGGTTTTGACATTTCATATTATCCAAATTACATGTGCATGACTAATAAAAGTGTACATTTAACTCAGTAAGTGCATTTCTATCTCCTATTAGCTTCAACAAGCTGTATTTAAATTTATTCAGTATTTAAATATCAATGATGTTTTAAAATTGAGGAAAACTGGTACCTTCATAGGCTGGTGGGGCAGAGATATTCTGGGGTCAACACAGGAATAATAAATATGCAAAAGTGTAAAGAGAGATTTGTTGGAAGGATGAATGACACATAGATGATTTTCTTTGCTGTGTGACTTGATCTCAGTCATGAAACCTCTCTGTGCTTTGGGTTAATTATCCATGAAACAATGCTGGAAAGAAGAAAAAAGCATGATTGTAAATAGTTTGTTTGATATAAAATCCTATATAAATGAGTAACAAGCGTAAGGAGATATGTTTAATTAGATATTGATTAAGTTATAGAGCCTTTATCTGACCTTATAGAGTTGTGTATTTCTATTTGCAGTTAACTCCAATTTGCCTTGTGAACATACACAAAGTTGTACCAGTAAATGAAAGTAAGAAGTCTAACCAGGAAGATGAAGAATGGATTAGCTGGAAAGCCAAGGTAAAAGTCATGAAGGCTCAGCCGAATGACAAAGTAAAGAATAACAGCTTCAACTTTCCTTGAAAAAGAGATAGTTACACAATGAATGCGATGGCTATTTCCTCCTGGAGCCAGGCAGGAATTGGCAGGGCCATATTGTGATAAAATGTCTGTGGCTACCACTTGATAATGAGTTTATCCTGGGCTCTTTGAGGTGGAGAAAGAAAAGTGCTGGCTGAGATTAATGTGCAGGCAGTTGCCTCTAGCTATGGAATAGCCATGAACGCATGTGAGTCAAAGAAAGGAAATGGCGCTGTGGCATCAGGAAAAGTGTGAACCAAGGCGGGTCATAGTCTGAAATCCCTTCTCATACAGAAGAAAGATTCCTTAACTATTGTGTTTACTATGATTTTTGCTCTACCTCCCATCAATCTAGAGTTGCGTGCACATTTCTTCTATCAACTGAATCCATCCATGCATCTAGGTAAATGATAGAGAATCCATGCTGGCTCTTCTCACACTGCACTATTCCCTTTATTACACCAACCTAATAGTACATATATTCTACACACTTAGTGTGTCCTTATTATCTTCTGGCATTTACATATTGTTTTCTTGTATTGTTATTTAAATCATTAACAAAGGAGCTTATAATCATAGGGGAGGTGAAAGAACCCTAGAAGGAACAGCATCTATTATTTATGTTTTTATATTCTCCACTGGAAACAGGGAAAGGATGTTGTTTCATAAATATCTCTTAAAAGACTAAAAGACTTAATGAAGAAATGAAAATATTTTATTCTTCACTATGGAGCAGGATGGTAAACAACTATGTGGAGTCAATTCCTGAGATGAGCTACATGGAAACAGTGAAGGGGGTCTAAACTCCCCAACTCTGACGGAGCCATGCTTTGGACTAAGAACTTCATGTTGCAACTCTCTTAGTTATGTCTTTACAAAGAAGTTAGAAATATTTAAGCAATGTCTATATCAACTCCTTTGAATTCCACCTGTGAGATTGGTGATTGGGTATTACAATGCTCAACATGTGCCCCCAAACAAAGGAGTCTGCTTTGGTTTAATACTGTATTTGACTTATTCTCATATTGACTGTTTTATAGTCTTTTATTCTACATGTTTTTCTAGTATAAAATATTATATATATATGAATATATATACATATATACACATATAAATAATATACATCTACACACACACACACACACACACACACACACACACACAATGTTGCATTTTACCTGGGTTCTGTGATTCAGGAAAATAAGAAACGTTAAGAAATACAATCATCATTTTGTATTTCAGAAAAATGGCTTACTACAAAGTGCCCCCTTCCTTATATCACTTGATAAGACTCCTCAATGGCCCCACTTGCTAACCTATGACAAGGACCGATACAGATCCTCCTAATTCCCATTCTTTGCCTCATAAAAGATTTAGCGGAACTGTTGTGCCCACTAATCATTCCGAACAGAGTGTTTGTTAAGAAAGCTTTGGTTAAGATTTTCTCTTCCCCCAGTCCCTCGAACTTTAACGCCCCCTCGCCCGGAGCAGCACATACAGCCTCTCCTGAGATATATATTCAAGGTGAAACATTCTCTGATCCACTGCCCAATCAAGCCACTTCCCCACATCCAGTTCTCTCTATCCTGTTTACACAGTTTTAAAAAAGGAAAACCGGGGTTCCTGGGTGGTTCAGTTGGGTAGGCCTCTGACTCTTGATTTTGGCTCCAGTCATGATCTCGCAGTACATGAGTTTGAGCCCCACATCTGGCTCTGTGCTGACAGTGTGGAGCCTGCTTGGGACTGTCTCTCTCTTTTTGCTCCTTTCCCCTCTCAAAATAAATAAATAAACTTAAAAAAATAAAAAAAGAAATCCTATCTTTGCCTAACCCTTAAGATCCGTTCAGATTTCATGATCAGAATTCTCTTCATTACCGTCTCTATCCCCTATTGGCCCCTCCACCAATAATCATTTTGAATACAATCTGTCCCTACAAAGTCCAGGTTTTGTTTTTTGTGTTCTTTTAATTGAAGGATAGTTGGCATACAATGTTATATTAGTTTCAGGTGAACGACATAGTGATTTGGCAATTCTATACATTACTCAATGCTGATCACGGTAAGTGGAGTCACCATCTGTCACCGTACAATGTTACTATGATATTACTGACTATATTCCCTAGGCAAATTTGTTTTTTATTTGACAATGCACATATACACACACATATCATGAATAAATATACACAAAAATACATATATACTAGAAATGTCAAATAATATAAAAATGAGACATTTAAAGAAATGACAGCAATTGGCCTAAAAGTAACCACCTAACATGTGGAATGATGGAGGGAGGAAGACAGGGAGGCAGGAAGGAAGGGAGGAGGCAAGAGAGATAGAGACACAGAGAGAGAATGGATGAAAGAGTGCTCGCTTCATTAATCTGGATCCTTATAAAGACCTATAATTTTTTAAATGAAAAGTATTCAATCTTAATTTTCATTAATTTAGCTGAACTGAAAAACAAATGTACAATTGAACTGCAAACATAGCTGAATTTAAAAAAAAAACTTTGATGAAAAGATACTATTTTTCTAAAAAATGCTGTTAAGAAAGGTTAAGAAAAACAGATTTTTAAATTCCATATTTTAATTTATGATAGTATCGATTTGCTCCGTGCCAACAAAGGAAAGGGCACTAACATTCTCATTTATCACACCTCCCCTCACCTGCTTCTGCACATTTATGTCATATTTTCATTTTGATAATTTTATATTTATTCAGATTTAGAGTCATTACTTTCTGTTTTTGAAAAAAATATATTAATTCAAAAAGCTCCTAGTATTATTTCTACATTTAAGTAACTTTAATGAAACCAAGATTCTTTCTAAAAGTCATGGCTACTATAAATACTGAATTATTGATCTCGATTTATCTCTTCTTAGAATTAATGTGTAGGACGTTTCGTTGTTAGTGGTGTCATTGTTTTGGTTTTTGAGAAGGGCTCCTGAGTATTAACTTCCCCGAATTCCCTCATGTTTGAAAAACTGCCTATTGCTTTCTGACTTAAACCAAATCTTGGCATCTAATATTGCTTTCTTTCCTTCACAACTTGGAAGTGTTGTTTCACAGGCTTCTCATCTCAAATTTTTGACTGTAGAGCTGTGTGAAGCCAGCCCAACATTGCCTTCCTAGCCTGTAATTTGCTTCTCCACCCTGAATAGCTCAAATATCTTTACCTTTATCCTTGAATTTCAAAAATTATTAATCCAAGATATTTCTCAGTGTTGAATACTCTATTTTAATTCTTCTTACAACTCAGTGCATATTTTGATTTAAAGATTTATTTATTAATTTCACCAAGGAAATAATTTGGGTGTCCTTTGTCATTTTTGTTGAGTCCCCTACTTCGAGTATACACAATATCCTTTTCTTTCTCACCTGTGTATCAAGCATTTCCTCTGTGTCTGCTGTAATCTCCTCATGTTTTGTTTTTCTTACTTGCCATCATCGGGAGACTCTCAATTTTTCTTTTGATGACTGTAATTTGAACTTTAAAAATGCATATCCATCTCCTTACTGCTTTTGTACAGTTCTTAATTCCCAGGCTCCTTTTTCTTTTCCCTCTGTTCTTTTATAAGCTCTTATCTGGGCCACAGGTCCAGACTTCCTGTTGTCTCTTACATGGTATGTATGTATGTGCCTCTGTGTGTGACAGAAAGAAGGAGGAGATCCTTACTCCTTCCCATAAAATCTAAAACCTGGTTGTTTTCCTTTCTGAGCTATCATTTGAAATTTGGGTATTTATTTTCTTACATATCTTCTATATACCTTGAGGACATGTCTGGGGTTGGGCATAAGTTCAGATAAAATGGTATTCAGTACATTCTTCAGGGCACCAATATCTGGTTCCTATAGGGGGGGAAATGTAAATTTTAACAGGAGTAAGCTGGCTAAGAATCTTTACTGAAATTTAATTCTAGCCCTAGCCCCATTCCAGGCAGTTGGGTTCAGGAGGTTTATCAAAATTCTCACATTCAACATCTCCTCTGACATTGACATACTATCATTTCTGACCCATCTTACATGGTCTACAGGCAGATTCACTTCACCTAGTTATTTGGGGCTCACCATTTCTGTAGACTGAGTTAGTTTCTCCCACTGAATGTTTGGAGCTAAAGCATTCATTTCCACCAGAAGCACAGCCCTGTCATTGATGTTCTCTAATTTCCCTACTAGCTATTGCTACAACATTTCAGTTAAAAGAGGGAAAAGATTAGCTCCATAACTAAGGACATTTATGAGACTTCTCAAAGTTACGACTTCTACTTTATTCCAGAATCTTCTATTTCTTTCCTGGCCTCAACTTAGGAATTATATGACATTTGTCTGTGTCCCTTCTTTGGGGTTTCTGTGAAGGAATTTCTTTGCTGATTTTGAAAATATTTTTGGCCAGTGTTTTTTACCACCATTACCTTAAGTCTCCACAGTTGTCTCTGGAGCCCCAAGTGCGTCATGCATGTCCACATGAAAAGTTGTTTCATGATTTCATTTCGGGTGGTGCATGTTTCTTGATGGCCTCATGGGGGTAATGCCTTAGTGCTGCCACTGCAACCAGCCTTCCACTGTCAAAATGGTCCTCTTTACTGGGGGCTGCCTTTCTCCCATAATTCTCAACATTTCTAGAACTTCAAGCTGTGTAAAATCATCATTGTGTTACAACCAATCCTGACAGTCACTCAAAATACTTGCTGGACTTTGTCTCCGGGGACCCAAAAAGAGTGTAGTTTATAGTCAGGGTCTCACAAAATCCTTCCTCAAATCGATGTTTTGACATTTCTTTACAGATTACTTTCTCTCAGCCCTCCGACCTGGCCCACGAGGCCACACTCTCCAGCTCCTACCTCTCCGTGTCCTCAAAACCCCCGCAAAGCAGATGAAGAGCATCAGGAGCAGATGTCATTCTACCAGTTCCCTGGAAAGAGACCTGAATCTCAGCTTAAGCTTCTCTGAGCCACTCTGATGAAATTGTGAATGGCCTATATGTTAGAGTGTGTTTGTGTATATACATTACAATAAATATATATAATTAAATATTTGGATAAGCCCATAATTATTTATATAGAATGAATTTCTTGAGTTGACAGGAATGTAAAATTCTAAGACTTCTCCTAAAAAGTTCTAAAGCATCATGCTGATAAAATGAGGGCCTGTATCATCACAGTCTTGCTACAGTAGTGTGTCTTCTTTATTGTGTTAACATCAACCAATTGGGTGGATTAAAAATTAGTATAGTTTACTTAACATTTCTTTGCTGACTAATGGCATTGAGTATTTTTACATATTTTTACTGGATAGTTGGATATCTGAACCTACTCCTGCTCAATTTATTTTGTTGGTATACTTTTCTTACTGATTTATGTTTATCTATCATAAAAAGATAACATATCTATCTATCTATCTATCTATCATCATCATTATCTATCTACTTATATCTATCAATCTTTTGCTCACGATATTCTTTAGGAATAAGGCAAGAACATATTTCGGTAGCTTTTAAAATGTAGACTAGTCTTCATATTCCACTTTTACATCATGCCTTCTCAATGGCCTCCACCTTCTGTCTTTTTTGTCTTGATCTCCACTCTTAAATCTGTGACTCATCACTTTGAAACTTTGCTTTGCCTCTTGCCTGAAACATTGCTGATACATCCACTCTTGCTTCCATGTTCTGGTCAGAAGTCTTCATATTTATATTAATATCTCTGTTTCTAAATGACAGGTTTTGTTTTTCTCTCGATTGTTTTTGTCTGGGAAGATAACCTCTGTATTCTGTATCTTCTTCTACCTATGAAATTTCATCCAATACTAAACCTCACCCCACAGTACATTTCTTCTTTTCATTCTCTTAATTTCTAGACAGAATCTGACATATAACACCTATGTAAGCAAGTGAACTGGTTTAGCATATTGTGTTCTTTTCCTGTATATGTGAAGATTACAGAAACAACGAGGTTGTATTCTTTAAGCAATTTTTGGAATCACAGAACTATGGATGTTTGTAGATCTACATTATGATAATTTTTAAGAAGTGAATTCAAAGTTTTCTGTGATAAATTGATATTTTCTCTGGCCACGGTCACTTCTTACCATTTGAATATGCTGTGAAGCCAAGAGTCACCCTTAAAAAATACTAGTCATAAGAGACACATTGTCTTCTATTGAATGTAATTATAATGAACTATTTTATATAATTACATTGGAAAATATAAAATGTTGTATGGCCCCTGTCCCTGGTGCACTGCCCTATCCACATCCATATTGCCTTGTAATAAAATGGTAAATGGCTTATTTGCTTTTTGGTTTGTGTAGGTGCTGGCTGAGTTGACACACTCTTGAATTTCATCTATTTTCAATCAAATGCTCTACATAAACTTGGCTTCTCTCAGCTGCCTGAGCCCATTACTAAGTTATATATTCCCTTTTCATTGCTCCATCACAGTGCTGTAGATTTGAATGACACAAGTCATCTGTGGTTTCGCTTATGAAAGGCTCTATGGCAACTTAAGATATTGTTTTCAGATTGGACTGCATTGTGCAACTCATATCCTAGCTTTGCCTTGACTCCCAACAGGACTCCTTAGGTAGATAATAATATATTTGAATAGGAAACATCCAATCCAAAATATTTGCACACACAGTAATTGAATGACTGCAAGTAGAAGATAATTTTCTTATTATTAATCCTGAACAGTTTAGTTCTACAGAATACCTGTACATTTCCAATATGCATTCAGTTTCATTGAATTTTTTTTCTCCCTGACATCTGGTTATTTAATCTTCTGCCAACATTGTGTCTGTGAAGCATATTTTTTCCAGCTATGCCCACTCAGCTTTTAGACTATTGATGTTTTCATAGAGAACGGTGTATGTGTGTCAAATTATAGCTATTGATCTATGTTTGTTTGTTAATACATACAGTTGTTTAGATAGTGTTATGGCTTGTCTGATTGTGGATATATAAATAAAAGGAGGAAAAGAGAAAAAATGCACTTCTTTTTTATATGAATTTCATTGTTGAGTGAAGACTGTTTATTTGAATTGAAAATGCACTGGAATCAATGTTTCTTTAGATATGAGTTATCTTTTTCCATTTTTCAGTATCAAATGGAAATAATAGGATGTACAGCTATAATATAGAGAGAATTCTATTTTTTAGCAAAAATAAATCTTTTAAAAGTATATTGTGTCAAATTTCCTTTGTCTTTAAAAAATGCCTTTTCTATATTCTCCAACATATTTCTCCCTATTAAATGAATACTGTCAAAACAAGACTTAATTTTTTTTCAGTTCCCACCTATTAGATATTCTTTGTTAAAAGTTTTCAAATAAAACATCTTGCCTGACTAATTTTGTTTCTTGCCATTTTCTAATATTGATTGTCTCCACTTATACTGTGTAATATTTAGGATGGATACGTAATTTGAATGACTTTAATAATATTAATATCAGTCTTTATTTTCACCAAAACTGTCAAGAAGTAATGTATATGAACATTACATTATCTTCACACAATTTCAGTGTGTGGCAGGCTAGGAAGCAGATGTAGAGAGACGTAAAGTATGAATCATTTGGAAGAATGCAAGAATCAATTCCCATATTTAGGAAAGACCATCTTCAAACACAGCAGGTTGCAATTAAAACCTCTCACCTCATATCTGTGTGCTTTGGATGCTTCATGGAGCTTCTGGACCCAATACCTCAAGTAGCATGCAGCTGACAAGATATGTGTGTCTGTGCTGGAGAAATGTGGCTGTCAGATCTGGGAAGGAGTCTTATAAAAGGGAAACAGAAATTTCCTGAAGATCACATAGGGGGCTGATCAGATCAGAAAAAGGTCTGAAGAGTCCCACCTCCAGACCACATTGGTAAAGCCTCAAGCATGCAGTGTGTGCCAGCACAGTGTAGGAAAAACTTTAGGTTCCCAAAGGTCTGGGTTTGAATGTGGCCCTTCCATTTACCAAAGGTATGATATGTAAGTCACTTATTCTCTCTGGGCCTCATGCTCTTCATGTGTTAAAAAAATCCTCCTTCCTTAAGATTGTTTTGAAGATTAAATAAGAAACTATTAGGAGCATACGTATTTTGCTAAGAACTGAGAATATATCAATGAATAAGATATGATTCTCACCTTCCAGAAGATTGCATTTTGGGGGAAGAGTAAGAAAAATATACTGACATCAATTGAGTTTGTTGATCTGTGAAAGAGAGAAACACATGTGTAATGAGAGCACAAAGAGGGGCACCGGCCAGCATCAGGGCTGGTGAAGCCAAGGGAGAGAGAAGGCTTCCTGGGGAGATGATGCTTGCCTTGGTCTTGACAGATACACAGATGCCATTGAGGAAAGGGAGAGGTGGTTCTAGGCTGAGAAACCAGCAAGTACAAGGCAAGAGGACAAAGAAACCATGGTGATTTGCAGCAGCTGCAGGTGACTCCATGCAAAGGAAAACCTATGTCCCTCAGTTCTGGGACATTTTATTTTATTACAACTTTGATAACTCCTTCTTCCCACCACTCTTCACTTTCTCTTTCCTCTCTTCCTGTATTTCCATTGAATTCTGGGCCTTCTGGTTTGAGTCTTAATTATCTTATATTTTCTTCTCCATGTTCTCTCTCTTTATAATTTTCTTTTTTAATTTTTTAAATATTTATTTTTTAGAGACAGACAGAGCACAAGAAGGGATGGGTAGAGAGAGAGAGAGGGAGACACAGAATTGGAAGCAGGCTTCTGGCTCTGAGCTGTCAGCACAGAGCCCAATGTGGAGCTCAAACTCACGTACCATGACATCAAGACCTGAGCCGAAGTCAGGCGCTTAACCAACTGAGCCACCCAGGCACCCCTCTCTCTTTATAATTTTCAAGGGCCTAAGAAATTTTCTGAACTTCAGTTCCAAACTCTTCTATTCATTGTTAATTTTATTATGCATTTCCAAATGTATTTTCAAAATAACTTGATTATTTTCTAAATATTCCTGTTTATAATATCCTATTTTTGTTTTCATGGGTAAAATATTTTTTTCTTATCCACAAAGTATAAAGTCCAGAAAGACAAAGGGCTCTTCATCCATATATCCCAAGTACCTGGGACAATGACATGCATAGATGTCTTATGCTTCTGCTTAATGAATATTTACTAAATCAATGAAGAAATGATGCTCCCTGAAGCACTCAGTTATAGTTTCATTAAAGTTTTCTTCTGATTTCTACTTTGTCTCTGTTTGATTTAGTTTGTCATGTTGTTCGACTGTTTTGTCTCTGTGTTCTTGTCTTTCATGTAAAAACTTAAAAAATAAAATAAGTAAGTGGTGGACCTTGGGTAATATCTATACTTAAGAGTGAGGCTCACATAAACTGACCAGAAACTATCTGTGGCATGGGCAGAGCTTCTTGAATGGTGAACCTTATCATAGAATATGGTATCATGGGGAGCTCTCCGTCTGTCTTCTTCTCTTTGTCTTTGTCAATATCTATAAATCTTTTCTCTTGGGCTGGGGAGTTTTCTCTGTAGAATAATATCCCAAAATGATGTTTTGGGGTGGCAGTCCTGGCTTTCCTAATTTGGGAAGCCTGTTAGGGGAAGAGGGTTGTAGAAGTGGGAAATTCCACTCTATATTTGGATTAAAAAAAAAAAAAACTTCTCCCATTTTGAGGATGGAATGTTTTCCCATCCTTCAGCTTTGCTGCTGTCTCTGAGTCAAGTGTATTATTATGCATCTACTCTCAAGAATAAACTTTTTATTCTTATAGATGGACAAGGCCAATTTTCTGGACATCATGGAATTTGAAATGCAAACTTGGTTTCTAACTGTCCATTTTATGAATTCCAGAAAAATCCACTCAGTTTTCATACCCAACCTGAAATCCTCAGCCTTAAAATATCTGGTAACCCCCAACTTTTAACTGGGTTTTGCAGAGTGGATCACATTTCTTTCTACATTTCCTCTCTATGCAAGCAATTATATTTTTATCATTCTTCAACCTACTAAATCAGTTATTCACCATCTATCTATTCAGAAATTGTGTTAACAGCTCTAGTTGGATGCTTTATCCCTTTAATTTTCTACATTTTTTTGTGTTTTTTTTTCTTTAGTTGTCATTTCAAAGGAGTTTTGGGAAAGAGAAGAGATAAATGTTTTCTAGCTACTAATTTACACAGAAATTCTTATGAACAGAAAGGGAGAGAAAGAGAGATTCTGAAATGCCACAGTTTCTTAGAACACTGCTATTGCAGACAGTGAACATACCTGTGAATAATTTTTCTGTAGAAGAGTCATTTACTATCACAGCCTATTTCAGGTTACTTCTTTAGTACTACAAATGGGACCCTAGTGAGTTGAAAGAGTGATTGCAGCATGCAAAGGGAATTGTTTCCTCTGTAAACCTTTGCATGTGCTATGTCCACTTGAAAATTTCTGCTGCTTTCTTTCTTGCTTTAACTTGAGAGACTTTCTTGTATACTTTGACTATATTAAAGACATAATTGTATTACACAAATGGAACATTGATGAGATACCTTTAGGTATCATCATAGAATGCCTAAATCTAACTTTTGCAAAAGTCTTCCCAAATCACCAAGGCATTCTGTCCACTCCAATTCACTTTTCTAAATCCTAACCCCCTAATTCCACAACTCATGTTTTTGTGCACGTTAGGAATTATTTAACTCTACTTTATACATATGTTAAATGTATTTATGAAGGTTGAGTGATGGAGACTGAAATCAGATAGACTGAGATTTGAATTTAGCCTCACCTGCCAGCCATATGACTTTGAACCAGTAACCTGGTTCTACAGTCCTTAAAATAGGAATAAAATAGCACCTATCTTACTAGGCAACCATGCCCCATAAAATATTTGATAAATAAATGCAGTAGCCTGTTTTCTATGCGTTAATTTGCAAGGATGGATAAATGGGTAGATTGATAGATAATAATAAATGATAGATAGACAGTCAAAAGGTAGAAAAGAGATCTTTTGTTGAAATTTTAGGATTCAATTATATCTATCTATCTATCTATCTATCTATCTATCTATCTATCTATATCCTCTCTATCTATATACATATAGATTTTTAACTCATGTAATCGATATAGCTGACTTTGAAATCTCTAGGGAGAAAAACAAGATAATTAGCAGAGAAACAGAATGAAAAGGATTTGAACTTGTTAGGTCTGATTGGGAAGGCTCATTTGACAAGTATCTTCTACTGACTCCTGTCTTTGTTTTATTTTATTTTCTCTTGGTACAGACCACAAATTTCTCCCAATCTGAATTTGGTTGCTTTTCACAATCATATCCAGCCCCCTGAGAGATGCATCAAAAACTATTAACAACTATTTTGTCAATCTCTATCCAGCACCTTATGTCATGTACCTTTTAGAAGCACAGAAGAAAAACGTAAATATAAGTATTAAGGAATAACATCATGCAGTGTCTAGAGCTGGACCACTTCGGTCAATGCATTGTTCTAGGGGTTCAGAGGAAGAAGAGAAGGGAATAAAGGCAAAGTTGGTGAGCTTACAGGTAGGTGGTGGCCTGAGTCAGGCCTAGAAACAAACCCACTTTTTGATAGACTTGAGGGGATGTGGGAAGCATTAGAGAAGAATAATGTGATTTAAGACCCAGAGACAGGCATAAGCATGGAAATGCAGGAGACTGACTCATGTTGGGGAGAACCACCAGTCATGGAGAACTACTGGAGTGGGTATAAAAATGTCCAAAGGATTTGAGGATATAAAATAACTTCAGGGAAGTAAAGTGACTTTTTTGAGGTCCCAGGGTCAATTAGTAGCAAAGTCATAAATACATCCTTTAGTCTAGGCCTATTTGTAATTCTTTATGCTACTGATGACTCCAAGGTCCTCACAGCATTTGGGTCAGCATTCCAGGTGTCAGTGCAAGTAAATAGAAACAACCAAACTTAATTAATAGGAATAAGAAATTCAGAAGCCCATGCATGGTCAATATTGGTAATTATTACCTGGCCCTGATATAACAGCCAGAGTTGTTTCTGCAGCCTGAAGATAAGCCTGTTTCAGATCTGGGGTTTTCTATTCACAGAGCTTATACATCCCATTTCTGAAAGACCCCCATGCAATATACAGAGGAGTTGCACATGAAATATTGCATACTGCTTATGACACTTCTTGCTCAGACTCTGTTTTTCACAACATTATTCTGCACATCTCTTAGGCACATGGCAAATCTCATGGATGTTTTTCTCCCTGGTCTATCCACTGTTCCATTTTGCTCTTAATAGGGTGAAGTACCCTAACACATTTTCTCATCTATTTATTCCTGTTTCTGGATTCCATTTGTTGCTTATAATCCCCATTAAGATAAAGATCAGAAGAGGGAACATCCCCAAAGAGTGAGTAGAGGCTTGATACCAGGGTCTGTATTCCATACCCCAAATTAAGCACAAATCACTGACTACCTTCTCCTTTCGGTTTCCCTAAAATTAGTAATCATTTTGCCCACCTCCCAGGTAGCTCCCTGTGTGCAGAGGCTGTGGTAAATTTATGCTTTGTCCCCGCCCCAGGTAAACACAGACTGCCCAGACTAGAATTTGGGGCATGCAGGGTCTGATAACTTTGATTGATGGATGGATCAATTGAAAGCAAAATGGATATAACTGGCCATGTAATTTTGCTGATGGATGAAGGGAAAGATAATAAAACTCATTAATACAAGTATTATCGCAGACTTCTCGTTAGCAATTTCTCCATCTGTGCACCCCCACCTCTTGTGGAATGGCTTGCTTGGTTATCCAAGAGAAACTTCTCTACGCCCTTCTCACCCTTATGTAAACTCTCGCCCCTCTTCTTTCTACTGGTGCCTCCTGTATCTTCTTGGGGTTTGAATTCTTAAAAGAGAGCATGTAAACATTCTCCTGCAGCCTGCTGCCTGCCAGAGCCAAAGGCGTTGTCAGCGATGAGCCAGCAGCGGCAGTGCAGTGCTGGGCTGTGTTTTTGCAAGTACAAGACAGAAAATCCATGTAATTACCTCTGAAGCCCGAGAAGCTGTGCCGCCTGACAGAACAGCATGTGTAGGAAGCACTTTGTCAGGCCTCCGCTGACTAATTCCCCACTCCACCTGGGGTTGTGTGTGGAAGTGTGTGTGTAGGCGTGAGTGTGTATGTGCACTCCTGCGTCTGTAAGTCCTGCCAGCAGGCTTAACAATATTTAAAGACAAGACTCAAACCCCACCCTGATTTACCAGCAATTTCGGTTCTGCTTCACCCCAATTCAGAGGACATCTGAGCTTTGGAAGGCACTCAAGGTAGCCTTACAGCATGGCAGGACATAGTCTTTCCTTTCCCCTGGCATGGTAGTCACTCAGTCAGACAGCACTGCTGCTCAGAAGTGGAGGAAAACACAGTCCCTGCAACAAATCATCTATAAAAAAGTTCAAGTCTGGGGCATCCATTCAGGTGGGGAAATCAGACCCCTCCAAAGAAGGCTCCCTGCATTACTCCAAGAAACCGGAGGACTCAGAACATCTCAACACATGCTTTTTGACCTTAGGCTACCTTCATTTCAGAGCACTGCTAGTTAGCCTGAATATCTAGAACATCTTCTAGAGGAATCTCAAACTGAAAGGAAACACCTACAGAATTAGAGAAAGCAGATGGATATAGTTTTCCCCTGTATTGCTTTAGTATAACTATGAACCTTGAGCTTTTCTAATAAATAAACTTCTTTATCCTTGAGTGATTGATAACCATATATAATGAGGGGGATGTGGGTGACAGAACTGGGTTCAAAGCAAAGCCACTGACTATAATTGGTGGCTTTCCTCATAATATGTACGTTTCTAAAGGCAGAGGGTTCTCTCTCTCTCTCTCTCTCTCTCTCTCTCTCTCTTCCCTCGCCCTTTCTTTTTCCACCAATATATCGGTAGCACATGTAACAGCACCTGGTATACAGTAAGAGAACAATAAATATTTGTCAACTGAATGAATGAATGAATCAATCAAGACAGGCTTTCTGAGTCTGTTTCCTTTGATGAGTTTCATAATGTGTTACCCAAAATATGTCACCTTGGCATATTGAAGATGAAGGAGTTTGAGAAAACATTAGATGCAGGAAGGTAACTATTACTATCCATTCCCCCTGACCCTGGTTGCCTTTCTTTCCTGAAACATGTTATAAGACATTCTCGTGAGAGGTGTTCTTCCTATACACAGAGGAAGGGAACATCCTTATCTCTGAAAACAATGAAACAACACGAAGCCTCCTAAAAAACAGGTGCTCCCCAGTTCACTACACTAACTTCATACTCTCTAACCTATCATGTTCCTGCACAACTGCCCACTCATCATCTAACCCAGCACAAAATGTTCAGTTCTAACTGTCCCTTTGGGTCTTCATTTCCTTTTGAAGGCTCTCTTATCACGTAAAACTTATCTTCTGTTAATCTATTTTTTCGCCTTAATTTTCAGATTCATCCAGGGGTCGTAAAGGTCAGGACGATGGTTTCTTCTCCTATACCTCATACGTAAAAAGAGTTCAATAACATTTAATTTACATGGTTTTTGTGTAGTTGAATGGAATAAAACAGGCCTGAAGCTCTATAAATAGGCACTACCCTCTTTCTCTGTCTTCTAAATAAAAGGCCTGAGAAACATTTTTTCCCCAATTAATGGTACCCCAGAAATGGTTTTAGAGTTTTGGCATAGAGAAAGAGATAACCATAAGGTCAAGCTTACACTATTGTGTAGAAACTTGCTTCTTCCTGTAGCCCAACAGATCAGTTCCAAAATCTGTAAGAATCCTAGTGGAACACCAGGAGACAGACACAGAGCAGCAGGCAGCCAGCATCGGACTTCCTGCCTGCCCAGCGATTCTGGATTCCTTGGTTGCCAACCACTCTCCCCCAAGCAGAGAGACTCTGCTCTCAATCCACTCCCTTTCTAGTTGGCTTGGAGAGAATAATCTGATGAGCAGACTTATCATAAGGAGCCAGGGGCTGGGATATAACCCCTTACTTAAATATTTGCATTTTTATGAGGTTAGCCCGAAATTCAAAAAATTTGGTCAGTATTAGTGACATTTAGGATATTAGTAGAAGAGATGATTTTATTTTTTAATTTTTATTTAAAATTTTTAAAAATATTTATTTATTTCTGAGAGAGAGAGAGAGAGAGAGAGAGAGAGAGAGAGAGAGAGAGAGAGAGATTTAGAGCAGGGGAGGGGCAGAGAGAGACACACACACAGAATCTGAAGCAGGCTCCAGACTCAGAGCTGTCAGCACAGAGCCTGGTGCAGGGCTCAAACTCACAAATGGTGAGATCATGATCTGAGCCAAATTTGGATACTTAACCGACAGAGCCACCCAGGTGCCCTGGAAGAGATGATTGTATACCACATGTCTCTGACTGCTGAAGAGGTCACAATAAATGGCCTATCATCCTATTACACCATAGCCACCCCTATCACTGTGCCCACTGCACTATGGGCTGTGGATGAACAGTGGGTGTTATTGGTACTCATGAAGCTGGCCCTGCTCAGATACCACATTCTTTGAATGAGAACTCTCATTAGCTTCAAGCTATTGCTTTGATACATTACACTTTCTTGGAAACTTTGTGTTTGAAAATTGCAAACCAAGTATGTGTACACAAAATCACTGGAAGTAGAATTGAGGCAACTATAATCAGCCAAACCAGGCCCCCAGCAATTCCCCATGGTATGCCTGCTAATGTTTTGTCAGCTGAGTTTTATATGACTTAAGCAAAAAGACAGGGCCTCCTGAGCAGCGTGGCTGGAATTACAAGAGCTAATAATGATAATGATGAATAATTCATAAATGATAAATCTGTGTTGTTTTGTTCGTAGAGCTTTCTCTAAAGGACTTGAACAAAGAAGCACACTTCCTAAGTGTGCAAGGGTTCATGAAGGACTAGGAAGACTGACCAGAACTCTTCCCTTTGCTGGCTCAGGATTTAATGCCGAGAGGAAAGGGCTTTGCTGGTCCCTCATGACCCTGACCCCGAGCTGATCATCTTAATTAGTACACCAAGTCATTTTTGCTTCTTTTTGCTATTGTTCATGCTACCAACTATCCATTTGGAAAACATAACCTGAACGAAACTTTCCATTTGTAATAAGTTCCCAGATCCTTAATAAAAATAAAAGCTCTTTAGTAGGAGAACCAGAACAAACAAACAAACAAAAAAACCCAAACTGTAGCCAAAAATTTTCAGGTTTTTTTTGTTTTGTTTGTTTTTTCCCCCAACATTAACCTCTACAAACAATTTCTATTTTACTTTATTTTACTTGTTACAGTTGGAAGTCTTGACCAACATATTAATTCCTTTTTAATCCTTTCTAAGATACCAATTCAGCCTTATTCCAGGAAATTATTTTGTCTCTCTTTCTCTAGCTTTTGTGAGAGTTTTCTTTAATTCATTTTAAACAAATCAAGAAACAGACGCTTAACTACAGAGAATAAACTGGTATTTACCAGAGGGGGTAGGAAATGGGTGAAAGAGGTGATAGGGATTAAAGAATACACATATCATGATGAGAAGTGAGTAATGTATAGAATTGCTGACTCACTATATCATATCTTAGCTATACTGGAATTAAAATAAAATACTTAATGGTTTTTATTTTTTTAATGAAATGTGAGATACAAATTAAACCCACAGATGTAAATATTAATTACTTTGTATGAAAAGTAAAAACCAGTTTGGGAATACATGGGGAGAGAATGATGCAAGGGAAAAGCTTAAGGCTATAGAAAGCATTCATAAACTATCCAGATAGATACTGGAAAAATCAGTGTCCACATCAACAAAACTTACTTGCCCATCTATTGAAAGTAAAAGGAAAATGCATTGGGGTTCATTGGAATATTTTACAATAGTATATTCACTGTCCTATCTTCAAGGAATAGAAAACTGAATTGATGATGTAGGATGTCAAAAAAACCCCAAACCAAACAAAAGGAATTGCATAACCATAAAAGAGGCAATACGTAACATGTTGGGGGAAACAGACAACTAATTGCTAAATGAGAAGTAGTGGTGAGTGCTATAAGTTTAAAGACCCAGAAAGACCTCAGGAAACTCAAATCAGATGCCATCTCTGTTAATAGTCTCTAAATACTTGGCCTCATGCAAATACAGTGAGAATGCACAGCAGCAAAAAAGCAAAACTGGTGCAAGTTAGGTAGTATATGCCAGTCAGAGTTCATTTTATGTAGCTAGTCAGTCTCCCAAGACTGTACGGGAACATGAATGTGAGAAATCACCAGTAACACCAGCTCACTGAACTGATTTTTCTGAGTGTGCTTCACTTCCACACAGGACCAGAAATTTATGGAGATACACTAGAGATGTGGATGTGAGTATTGTTCTCTGTCACCTGCAAGCTGTGGTAGCACTTAGAATAATCAAAGGTCCGTGGAACGATTATGTGAGATGGTATGTATAAAAGCACTTTAAATGATTAAGTACAATGCAATATTAAAGTATTAACAGCTTTATGAAATTAACATAAAATAAACTCAGCATATTTAAAAAGCATAATTTGATAAGTTTTGACATATACCGCTGAAACCATCAACCCAGTCAAGGTAGTGAACATATTTACTGTTTCCCAAGGTTTCCTTGTGCCCGTTTGTAATTCCTCCTTCCTGTCTTTTCCTTCACATATCTTCACAGGCAACCATTAATCTGCTTTCTGTCAGTATAGATTAGTTTTTATTTTCTAGAGTTATCTATAAATGGAATCACACAGCATATACTCATTTTTTTTGATCTAGCTTATTTCATTTGGTATAATTATTTGAAGATTCTTCCATGTTGTTGTGTGTTCATTAATTTTTAGTTAATTCATTTTTATTGCTAAGAAGTAGTCTGTACTCTACAAATTGTTTATCCATTCATCTTTTGAAGAATATTTGGATCGTTTCCAGGTTTTAGCTATTATAAATGAAACTATTATGAATACTTGTGTGCAAGTATTACTGTATACAAGTTAGTGCATTAGCTTTTATTTTTCTTGGGTAAATACCTATGAGTAGAACGGTGGAATCATATAATTGATACACGCTTAACTTTTTAAGAATCTGTCAAACTATTTTCTAACAGGGTTGTGCCACTTTACATTCCCACTACTAGTGTTAGAAAGTTTTCCTTCCTTCAAATCTTTACTGAAACTAGATATGGTCAGTCTTTTTTAATTCTAGTCATTCCATAGGTATATGGTGTTACCTTATCATAGTTTCAATTTGCATTTCTCTAGTGATAAATGATGTTGAACATGTCTTCATGTGCTCATAGGCCATAGCTTCTCTGTTGAACCTTTTGCCCACTTTTTTTATTGAGTTGTTTTTTTTTTTTAGTATTATCATTGAGTTTTGAAATTTCCGAATACAACTGCTTTCTCAGAAATGTGATTTACAAATACTTACTCCTCACCTGTGACTTGTCTTCTTATTCCCTTAACTGTTCTTGTGAAGAACAGGTTTTAATTTTAATCAAGTCCAGTTTGTCAGTTTGTTCCTTTACAGATCATGCTTTCGTGTCCTGTGTAAGAAATTTTACCAAGCCCTAAGTCACAAAGATTTTCTCTTCTTTTAAACCAGTTTAATAGTTCTAGGCTTTATATTTAAATCTATAATACATTTTGAATTAATTTTTGCCTATGGTGTGAGATGTGAATTTAAGTTCCTTGTTTTGCAAATGGATATCAAGTTGTTCTAGTAACATTTGTCAAAAAAAACTATGCTTTCTCCACTGTACTGCCTTTGTACCTTTGTAAAAAAAAATAGGTGACAAGATATACACATATAATGTTGTTACATATAATGTATATCTTAGAGACACCCATGTACACACACACAAACATATATCTATTTGTGAACTCTCTACTGTTCCATTGATTGATTTATCTCTTTTTGATGATACCCCCCCACACACACTGTTTTGATTACTATAGCTTTATGCTAAATCTTAAAATCATGTATTTTTAGTCAATCAACTTTCCATTTTTCATAGTTGATTTGACTATTCAATGCTTTATATTTCAATATTAATTTCAGTTGTTAATTTTTTTAACTTTTAGATAGAGAGAGAGTGAGCGCAGTGGGGGAGGGGCAGAGAGAGAGGGAGACACAGAATCAGAAGCAGGCTCCAGGCTCTGAGCTGTCAGCACAGAGCCCAACACGGAGCTCGAACCCATGAACTGTGAGATGGTGACCTGAGCCAAAGTCGGATGCTTAACCGACTGAGCCACCCAGGAGCCACATGAATTTTATTTTTTACATGTTTATTTATTTATGTTGAGAGAGACAGAGCATGCATGCAAGTGGGGGATGGACAGAAAGAGAGAGGGAGGGAGGGAGAGAATTCCAAGCAGGCTCCATGCTCAGCATGGAGCCCTAAACGGGGGTCACTCTCATGACTGCTAGATCACAACCTGAGCCAATGTCAAGTTAAGTTGGATGCTCAGCCAACTGAACCACCCAGGCACCCCTCCATATGAATTTTAAAATCAGCTTGTCATTTGGAAATAATTGACATCTCAACAATAGTGAATTTTCAGGCCTAAGAACAAAATATACCTCTTGTTTAATTAGTTCTTTTATTTCTCTCAACAATTTCTTTTTTAGTTTTTTAAGTAGAGTGTTATCACATCTTGCCAGATTTATCCCTGAAGATTTCCTATTGTAATGCCCTTCCAAATGGTATTGTTTCTCAATTTCTGATTCTTCATTTCTTGTATATATAAATGCAATTGATTTTTGTATGATTCTGTATCCTACACCCTTGCTAACCTCAGTAACGTTTTAAGTTTCCATCAGATTTTTTTCCATAGATATTTATGCCTACATCTTCTTTTCCACTATGAATGTTTTATTTTTCTTGCCTGATTGCACAGGTCAGAGCCTCTAATTTAATGTTGAATAAAAGTGACATGTCTTGTTCCTGCTACTGGGGGGAAAATTCAGGTTCACTAAAGTGTATGATGTTAGTTCCAGGTTTTTTGATAGATGTCCTTTACCAGATTGAGGAAATTCCCTTCTATTCTTAGCGTACTGAGTTTTTTTTTTTTTATCATTATTATTTTATTTTTTTCTCTGTTAGAGACTTATTAGCAATAACTTTTCTTATTGTCATTTTTGTTGTTGCTTGAGAGTTTACAGCACATACCTTTAGTTTATCACTGCCTAACTTCAAATCAGAATATATCACTTCAGGGCTAGTATAAAAACCTTAAACATTACACCTTCATTCGTCCCCTTCCAGCCTTTGTGCTCTTGTTGCCACACATTTCACTTTTCTATATGCTATAAACCACAACTACATAGTTATACTTTTTGTTTAACCAATCGTTTTTGAAGAGATTTAAATAACAAAAATATGTTATTAACATGGAGTTATTGTTTCTGGTGCTTTTTATCTTTTGTGTAGATCTGTATTTCTATATAGTATTTTTCTATTTTCTTGAAGAATTTCCTTTAATATGTCTTGTGATATGGGTCTACTGCTAATGAATCATTTAAGCATTTTTACATCTTAAAAAACCTTTATTCCACTTCAATTTTTTGAAGGTGTTTTCACTTGTTATAGAATTCAAAGTTGATAATTTTTTTCTTTTAATGATTGAATGACTTTTATCCAACATCTCTTCCACAGCATTTTTTTTTTTTGAAGAGATATCTGCTGCCATCTTATCTTTTTATTTCGTACATAACATATCTTCTTTCTCTGGGTAAAGATTTTATCTTCATCTCTGATTTTGAGCAGCTTGCTTATGACGTGGTTTGGTGTTGTTTTCTTCATGTTTCTTTTGCCTGGGATTTGTTAAGCTTCCATGGGTTTATCATTTCTATCAGCTCTGGAAATTCAGGTCTTGCTTCTATAGTTTGTTAGATGGGTCTGGAGTAGTTCCATATAGAGCTAATTATTTCCTACTACTGAGACATGATCTTTATGAGTATTTTCCTTAATGCTCCATGAATTATGAATTTTTCCACTCTAACTGGTGGAAACAGACTATTCTCTGCCCTGAGTGAGTGCTGGGCTTGCTGATTCCTTTGGATGATTTTTTCCCCCTTGTCTCAGGTCATTTCTCCACAGACATCTGCTGATCAGTACTCAGTTGAATACTTGAGGGTGATTCTTTGCAGATCTCCAGGATTCTCTCTCTGCCCATCTGTGTCCTTTTCAGTACTCTGTTCTATGAAGTTTAGTTACTTTGGCTTCCTCAGATTCTCAACTCTGTCTGCACAATTCTGTGATCTGCCTCATTTTACTTCCTCTGGAATTGTGCTCTGAGAACTCTCTCAAAGCAGTAAGGTAGGGCAATTATAGGGCTCACCTCTATGTTTCCAATTTACCAGGGATCACTATTCTTCATTGCTGAATGTCCAATGACTTAAAAATTATTTTTGCATGTATTTTGGTTTGGGGTTTGTGTCATGCATTAGGTTAAACCCAGTTTGTTACTGCACCTACACAAAAGAAGTTCCTAAGTTTCTATATTATTATTAGGAATTTATTATTGTTTAAAAATGTAAAGATCTTCTAAAACTCATGATAGTAGAAAGATGGATGGATATACGGAAAGATACATAAATGAAAGTAAATATTTCATTTTAAAAACACCACAATGCATCTAAAGCAACCAAGAGACAGGGAAAATGTGCATGAGTAGAAAAGGGTCTTGTGTTTTTAATATTCCTTCAGCCTAACCCCTGTTATGTTTCTTGTTATCATTTTTATTTACTAAAACTCATCAAATAATTATTTTGACAAAAAAAAAGTTCCACTAGCTGAAATGATTTGAAAATAACTGGATTTTTTAATGTGATATTAACTTCCTTTAATTATCTTTCTCTAGTTGATTTTGGAAGTTTGAGCAAATCACAGACTTCAGCTATCCTGACCACTTGCAATATTCCTGATACATTGGTGTTCCAGGCTTCTTTGCTTCTGTTTGGGATATACTTTTCTGTGAGATGTATTTTGCAGTCCTTTTCTCCTATCTTTTCTATTTCTATTGAAATGCTACCCATTTGACCATCCTAAAGTTTCTATGGCCGTTACTGTCATCACCCTCCTGTAAGCCATAATGATCTGTGTGAACTTCTTTACGCTTGCCCTGTATCTGCTACCTACTACTTTCACAGATCTTAAACAGTGCATTGTAGTTATAGCCTCTTTACTACACAATGACTCTGTCAGATTTATTTTTATAGTCAAAGTATTTCTGGCACGTTATCTGATGCATAGTAAATATCAACAAAATTCTCTTGAATGAAAGAATGCATGAGTAAATAGTAGCAAGTATGTGAGAGCTTGTATGCACCACAGTCTAAAAGATACAAAGCCATGCTGTATCTTCTTTCCAACATGGGTTCTATTTTCACCTATAACTATGATCAAAACCTCCAAAATAAGAGTGCTAAATACATGATCAACTCCACAGTTTCTGTTCTTTTATTTGTCTGTTTATTGTTTGTTTATTTGCCATGATATGTTGGTTTACTCTTGGATATTCATGGTATCAGTGGTAATCTCCTGCTCTTTTGAGGTTTTATTTTCTCCTTCTCTGTTAGTGAAGAATTCAATAAAGCATTAATTAATTTTGCCAAGTGGTAGAACTGGGTGGGCAAATCAATGAGAAAGACTATGCCCTCAGATGGAGGAATGGAGGCAATGCCACCCTCCAGTATCCCTGCATATTTTTGCCTGAGGGCCTTTTAAATCTCAGGCTGCCAGGCAGTTGTAAGTGGTCTCAATTAATCGAGATTTCTGAAGCTAAAAATCAATTTCTTTTTTTTTAATTTGCATTAAAGATCAAGATTATTTTATTATTACATAGAATGAGTTTAGCAAATAGAACCCTGTTCACTCACCCTGCAGTAGGAGAACTTGAAGTAAGAACAAGGAAAAACTAATGGAGATATGATTTAACTATGCCAGTACCATCAGTGAGAAGTAGGTGGTGCAGATTTACTTATGCTTTCCTGGCCGCTTCAGTTGCCTTTCCTTCCCTCCTTGTGTAACTAAATTCTACCCACCTTAGGTAAACTCTCTCCTCCAAGAAGACTTCCATTTTTGTTCCTTTGTGCCCTTTTAACCTACTTCAGCACTTCAAATCTGAAATACTCATCTTAGTTCTAAATTACAATACCTTATGTTGTTTTGTAGCATCCTGTCATATACTATGATATCTCTTCTTAGGAAGGAATTTTGTATTTTTCTTCAGTGATTTACATAGTGACTAGCAAAGAATGGAGCAAACAGCAGGTGTGTCAGTGAAGATTCATTAATGGATGGTTGGTAGCTTTGGTAATTGGACATGGACATCTCTTCCTCTACCCATGCTCTCAATGGTCATATGCGTGTAGAAGCCAGAGAAGGGGACTTTGAAGACATGTGTCCCCTAATTTTGAGGAATGGGCCGATAATCACCCAGGCAGACTACAAAGTGTGTGCTCTCACTCTCTTCCCACTAACAGGTTCCATATTGAACCCCTGAGCATGCCGTCAGCCAGTCTCTCAAAACAGCAAGCAATCAAGCTTGCTGTTTGTTACGCTAGAATAAGAGCTTTTATCTTAATGTAAACCACCAGGCAATCAAATATAGTTTGAGAAAATATCACAGTTAATCACCTCTGGTGACCTTTTTTATGTTCCTGAATTTTATTCAGCAATTTATAGGAGGAAGGGGAAAAACCCATCAGAACTGCTGAAGAACAGTTCAGTCCACAGGCAGGCTATTTATCCAGAATATTGAAGGAACAACAAAAATATGTAGGAAGCAATAGGCCAACTAATTGGGGGGAAGAAGTGAGTAAGCAATTCATACCAGGAAATAATTACAGTCCAACAATTGTGTTGTAAACAAAAATCATTGTCATTAATAACAGCAATCTAGTTCCAAGAGAAGCTGCTCATTGAAGATGAAAAAGTTTGTAGCTAACATTCACTCTCTCTTAGTCACTCTCAGGAGGATTTGGACCAGGGCTACACTCCACATTTAGAATCAGAAAAATTTATATGAGACGTTCTTTGAACGAGAAATTTGTTTGCCTTATAGAATTATCTTTTCTCTGGGAACTTAGGCAAATTTTTTTCTATAGCGGTATCTATGCTAACCTTTTATGCAAATGGACTACACAAGCAAAATTTTGTTTTGTAGTCAGTCTACTCTGATAAATGGTTGACATTTCATGTCAAACATTTCTGCCCAGGTCACAGACCTCTATTCTTACACTGAGTTCCATAGTGCTGGCTCTCTCTGATAGTCATATGCTGATCCCTGCACTATTGCTACCATTGCCCCCATCATCACAAATTATAACACATCACCATGGGAAATAGTAAATGTCTACAGAGGAATGTGAGGGGTAGGCACCATTACAGGATTCACACACATACCTTTAGACATAGACACTCATGGTACTATGCTCTTGATATCTACAGATGAAGTAGCCATTCCACAATCATGTGAGCTTCTTACAAATTTCTCCAATGTTTTGATGAAGGATGTGCACATATTCACCCACATTCCTATCCTCCCTTGTCTTTGTGAGGTAATTGTCAGTACTTTCCTATCAGGAACTAGAATTAAGAAATGGGATACGAACCTTAGGTTGACACAATTTATAAAGTGCTACTGGAGTATGCCTTAAGCTGTGGGAATATAATACTTATGCTCTCATTCTATTAACTGAAAGGCTCTCTTGGAGTCACATTTGGAACCTTCCCCCACTAGGGTAGTGGTCACCCCATTTGGCTTAGTACCCAGTGAGGTCTGATGTTGTCAACTCACAGCTCTGGGACGGAAGACAGGTTATCAAATAACCTCTGATAGATATGCCAATAAACCGGCTGAATTTGATAAGGAGCAATTAAGGGAAATGTTCTGTGTTCCTTATGTAGAGTGTGCTGTTGGATTCAGAAGCATGTTATTGGGGAACTGTATGTCTCACTCATGTCTCAGTGAGTTGGATCTGTAGAATGAACCTCTCGCCTCTAACTCCTCAGAAGCTGCTTTGTTCTTACTCCCTTGGGTTAGGCAACCAGACTGGAAACAAATTAATGAAGAGACCTCCTCCATTAGAGAAAAGCTGAAGGATCGGGTTGCTAATCTTAAATTCCAATTTTATTTTCCTTTTATTCACTAACCCTCTTGCTCATTTTTTTCCTTAAATAATATTTGGTTTCCCATTTTCTTCTCTCATTTTCTAATTTCCAGTCAGTGTTACATGAGGGCAGAAGATGTAGCCATCCATATGATATGATTTCTTAGTACCACACACCCCTCTTCCAATACCATGTCTTAAAAACTTGTCTTCAATTGCTCAACCTATTTTCCCCATTAGAAATTCATTAGAAATTTATTCCATTCAGAATGAAAACATCAAACAGCAAAGAAATAGATATATACTTCTGGATCTTAAAGATTCATAAGAAGTTAGGAAGGCAAATTTTGGTTAAATAAATGCAAGATTTGTCTATAGACAGCTACAGCTAAACCCAAAAGGAATAGTGAGTAGTCCAATAGGGTCCTTTTAACACAGATTTAATGAAGTCCTGTGATACTTCCCAGGCTACTGGAAAAGCGAATGCTGGGTGACCTATTGAGGTTCCTGACTCATTTTTCTACCTCAAATGAAGCAATTATGAATTTGTCTGCCTTAAAAAATTGGCTTTCATTTACATTTTCTCCTGATGCAATGGTTCCATTGCTAAATAATACTTGGAAAAAAACTTTTTTTTCCTTATTGATTTTAATAGTGCTGTGTCCTTAGGAAGGGGAATGTTTAAGGTGTTATTAGTATTCTGGTTGTTACTAAAGCAAAGGCAATGTGGTGGGGTTTCTATTTGTTGCTTAAGTTTTGTTATTAAGGTCAAATAAGATTGCATTTTTCATGAACCCAGTTATTTCTCTCCCTATGACCAAATTCACATTATAGAATAAACTCTTCGCTTATTCAAGCATCTTGGCAAGAAAAGTGAGGTAGAATTTCATTGTTTTGAAGATGTGTGTTTATATTGTTCGTGCATGCTGAATCCTAACAGAATATTATTTGACTAAGAGTAATAAAATATCTAGGAGAAAGCAAAACACTTGAATGGTTTTTACAAGAGCATGTTATTAAAGAAATTCTACCCATGGATACCACCATTTTGAGTCTCTAAATGCCCTAGCTACCCTAGAAAACCAAATACTGGGCATGCTACCAGACTTTTAACACACATTCACTGTATACATGTTGGCTGAATGGATGATTATTGCTGCCAAGTCACTGATTTCTGGTCCTGATGAGGTACTCTGGATGCACAGAGGGTCAGCAATATGACTGTTTTCTCATCTGGACCTCTGTCCCCATTAATGACCTCTTTGTGAAAGATGGTTTAGAAACAACTTTTCCTAAATAAAAGGCACAAGCATAAGGAATATAGTTAGTGATACTGTAATAGTGCTGTATGGTGACAGATGGTAGCTACACTTGTGGTGAGCATAACATAATGTATAAACTTGTCCAATCACTATGTTGTACACCTGCAATTAATGTAACATTGTGTATCAACTATACTCAAATTAAAAAAAAGTAAAAAACTTTTCTAAATAATAATATTGTGTTAAAGCACATTGGTACTGGCCACTTGGATGTTCATTACATTATCTTTTTTTTTTACACATACATATATAATTATGTAAACATTTTTGGTAACAGTGACATATTTCATAACACACACACACACACACACACACACACACACAAAGATTCTATACTTACTAAAACATAAAAGAGTTGGCATATAGTAGTCAGCCTAGGTTCAGTTTGTGTTAAATGGAGACAAGGATTCTGGCTCAAATAAGATGACTAGGAGTATCCTAATATCACAATTGGCATCTTTTTGTTGTTGTTTTTGTTATTAGTTAGTTAGTTTGTTTTTCTTTTGGACTTGTGTAGCAGTATTGGTGTGAACCTATTAGAAACGTAATGGGACCCCTGACCTGAGTACTCTGCTACAAGGGTTTTCTGCCTCCCCATCTATAATAACCTATTGGAAGTGTCTGTTCAAAGACAAATATTTACCCTAAGTATAGTTCTCTAACCCCATTTTCTGCTCTCATACTTCTATTATGTTGCTCTAGCAATATGAACCACCTCTTCTCCAAGATCATGACATTTTCCTTCCTGATTTTCTGCACATGACATTGCTTCCTTTGAGGATCCTTTTGTGAACTTGTTCACCTGGAAAACCATGCTATTGGTCCAAGTGTCACTTCTGCACAGCCCCCCTTGACTTCCCATGTAGCATTAGATCTGCTTCCTGGCTGCCACTATTGCTCTTATCACCTGGTCTGTCATACAGTCTGATGCTCTG
The DNA here is from genome assembly GCF_018350175.1 of Felis catus. Lineage (NCBI taxonomy): Eukaryota > Metazoa > Chordata > Mammalia > Carnivora > Felidae > Felis > Felis catus. The sequence continues at coordinate 59,681,280 of NC_058379.1, read as the reverse complement.
AGCCACCTCTACCTCTCCACTGGACTGCCATTTCCTCAAAGATGAAGCTCAGAATCTTCTCATTTTCCCACCAGAGTGACCAGCCCCATATAGCACCTTGCTCGAAGATAGTCAGTGTATGTTTGCAGAAGACAGGGGGTGAAAAAAAAAGAAAGAAAAATCCATTCAACTGTTGTCATTGTGATGTGAATGAGTCATATCAAAGCATATTTATGAATTTACCAGAAAGTGGTGGAGCTTTTTCTGATATACAGTAAGGAAAAGAGAAAGAGCTAAAATATAACACATCGTCTGAATTAATGATCCCGAATAATTAGAGAATGAGGGGCAGGACATTAGAATCTACGACTGTGGTGGAGTGGATAACGCTCCTCCTCCACCGTGCTGCTCAGGATGGGATTCTCTCTCCCTATATGCCTTCAGCTGTCTCTGAATTCCACGTCAAACCTGAAGTGGGATGAGAATTACCTAACTTCAGCCAGCAGCATGGGGAATGCAAGAGACAAATGTCTCCAACTGGTGAACACCCCATTATTTTGATAGACACACAAAAACATCAAGGATTTTAAGAACAATGTGATTACGAGGTGAATTTTCCATTTATTTTCCAGATTGGGGGTGTCAGACTGACACAGCTGCAGGAAAGAAGCTGTCAGTGTAATATACTCACATCACAGGCATCCTATGAGTGTATAAGCATGGAGTATTATCAGGGGCCCAAAAAGAAGAATCCTACCCCAAATCACAGAAACACACCCTTGTACAAGCGTCCTTGCCAGCTTTCTGATACCTAGAGTTCCTGTGAAATCGTTATCTGTGTTTTTCTTTCTTATTACAATGAGAGAGTAAAAAGGCAGAGAACCCAGTGGGAAAGGAACATGGTGCCTGAGATTCATCTCACGTGGAATGACTCAAGGTCACATACTTCCCTTAATCCAGAGGCTGGGGACATCAAAGTTGAGCACCACCACCTCAGCAATGCTGCTGGCCATTCAGCATCATATCAATCTGCAGAACTGGTGTGAGATCACAACGATGGCAGAGTAAAAGCTGAAAGGAGTTCCAGATCCAAAGCCCTTCTTCACACAGGGAATTTGAAGCTGAGAGAAGAAACATGGTATGGTTTGCCCTGGCCATATTTGATTGGTGACCCCTAAAACTAGGTTTCTTGTTTTATGACTCCTAGTTCATTTGTCTTTGCTTTAATCATGATCACTTCCTTAGAAGTATCTGTAATCTAGAATTGAAACTTGAGAGATGAACATAAAAGTTCTGACAATTCTAACTTTTATGATTGTTTTCCTCATTTAAGAAATTTAGAAAAAAACCCAAAATATATATCATGAGACCGTATATACAATATAAATAATGAATTAACAGTTTTATTTATGAACAACTTTTAACTCATGTCGCATAGAAAGGAGGAAAAAATGTAAGAGAAAAATCCCACAAGACTAATTAAGAACATAAGAGAAGTTTTTACTTGTCTTTTTTTGGAATTTTATTGTTTCTGGGTCAGGTTGCCTGATTTGGAAATCTCCCTGCCTTGCTAGCACAGGACATTCATGCTGATGTAAATTGATCATTTAAAAGCCTTATATAATTTTTCTCAGGAAGGATAAATGAATATAGGCAGGAAGAGGGGGCTTTAAAGCACGACTTGTTTTTAAAAGACCTGCATACAATATTAGATCATCTCCATTCAACAAAGTATACTGGTCTGAAAAGACATACATTTGCACATGGTAGATCCAACTGAAAGAAACTAATCAGAAATCAATTGGACAAACAGGAGAAGGCATTTCTTTTTGTCTGACTCAATTACTTGGGAGGGAAAAGACAAACTATGGAAGTGGAATGGGGATAATATATCCATGCAAATTAATAGACTAATACCTATGTCCTATGTGGGTCACGATTTCCCTCTTCTTGAGCCTATTATATATATACAGGCAATAATATTATTTTATATATATGATTATTTATATACATGATTTCCCTCTTCTTGATATATATATATATATATATATATATATATAGAGAGAGAGAGAGAGAGAGAGAGAGAGAGAGAGAGAGAGCGCGCAAATGAAGTTTGATCTCCATGTTATAATTACTGGTTCCACTTTGAACACAAAGAAGATCCATTTGTAAATGTCTGCAGCTATGTTGAAGGTTGGTATCTATGCCTAGGTCACAAAATTTAGTTCCCAACTTTTTATATTAATCAATCAAGTCTACTAAAATTTATTACTTTGGTAAGGATTATCATGATCCCGCAGTAGCTAGTCCTATTTAAGATGTTTCCCAGATCAGAAGGGCCCAAGAGGGGCACCTGGGTGGCTCAGTCGGTTGAGCGTCCGACTTCAGCTCAGGTCACGTTCTTGTGGTCCGTGAGTTCGAGCCCTGTGGCAGGCTCTGGGCTGATGGCCCAGAGCCTGGAGCCTGCTTCCGATTCTGTGTCTCCCTCTCTCTCGGCCCCTCCCCCGTTCATGCTCTGTCTCTCTCTGTCTCAAAAATAAATAAATGTTAAAAAAAATTAAAAAAAAAAAGAAGGGCCCAAGAGTCAGAGGCAATACCTTCAAATAGAACCATGATGTGTTATATCTAAAGAAGACTCTAAGTATCTTCTCTGGCACTAGTCGATGGGAGGGAGATGCTGGTGGTTATAAAATGCTGGGTGAGATGAGGAAATCTTGGCCATGAAGAAAAGAACAGTCATTGGCTGAAACTAAATGATGCTTTCTAGGTTCCAGATGGAATGGTAAATGGAGTATGTGTGAAACATTTAGGAGTTCTTCCGATAACAGTGATACTCTTGTGCCCTTATGTTGGTTTCTTATTGAGAGTCCAGTAGAACAAAACAGAGAAGATCTTTTCTGATTTATGCCAAATTAAATCTCATGAAAAAGGACCATAGAAGTACTTTGCAACTATGAAAATTTTAATCAAATACTTCATGCTCCATAAGAAAGTAAAATCAATGTACCCAATAGAGGTTTAGACTTCATGTTAAAGAAATCTTAAGGTGCCGAATCTCACATCTTTTAGCTATCATGGCCTGTAGAAGATCACCTGAGATTACACATGTTCACTGGGAGAAGCATCAAAACTGAGGACTGTTGTTGAATGTCTCATACTGTCAGTTGTGTAAAAATTACTGCAGTATTTGCTGTATATTACTTTGTGAAATATAAATACATAGCTTGTTAATACAAATAATTCATAATATAGGGATGTATCTTTTGTTCACATACACCCATTAATCACCTTTCCCTAAAAACTGAAAATATTTGACTATGATCATTTAATGAGAATACAGCAATCATGAGCTATAGCAGAGTTTAATAAGCCCTATGCAATTCTTATGAGCTAGAGGAAGAGTCAAAGAAAGATATGTTAAGCAGAGGAATATTGTGAACAAAGCAAGAAGGATAAGAAGAGGAGGAGCTGAAAGTGTTTGTATGAGAGTGAGTTAAGAAGTTTGCTGGAGCAGAAAAGTAGATATAATGAAGCCAGTCCATAAAAGACTTTGAATGCCACCTGATTTAGCAGGTCTTGTGTCTCTCAGGCTCTCCAGGAAACAGAAAACTTATGTGCAGACAGTGCGCGTAGTTATCTTGAGAACACCTATGAAAGAATGAAAGAAGCTAGACAAGTGAGAGCTGGACAATATCTTCTTCAAACTTTAAAAGTGCTTATTGGCACATTGGGTTCTTTGTTTGTTTTCTATAACCTCCTCAAATGAATCCATGTTGTATCACACAAACACAGCACTACCTAAATAAAAACAAATAAGCTACAAAGTTTTATCAGAAGAAATAATTTCTGTTTCCTTAGTAAGTTAGGAAAAAATATTTTGTCCTTGTTAAAAATATCTCAGATTCTAGCTTTCTTTAAATGTTCATGCAGGGATTTAAAAAAAAAAAACATAATGCATTTTCAAACAACCCATCTTAAAAAAAATTTAAAAACATCCTTCACTGCACCAAGTCATAACGAAGCATACCCAGCAAATGCTGCACAGTTAATGTTGCTCATGGACCCCTGTTGAGCGGAAGGATTTTACTAGAACTGTATGAAGTGCCTTGAAATTAATTTTCCTATAATAGAAACTACTTAAAAGAATTATCTTGCTGTGCAGCAAATCAGTTCATGTGGCAGATTTATGCTTTCATCTGGAATTTTCTTAAAGGGGGCAAAGGCAACAAAGAGATGGTTTGGATGAACTTAAAATCAGAGTCTGTCCAAGCCCTGAGCTTTGTTCTTGGGTTAAAAAGACTTGAGAAGATGTTAAGACCTGAATAAATGCAAGATTGTTTTTGGATAAGCATCAAGCAATATTCCAAAGAAAATTTCAAGCTAAAGGAACTTTTAACCCCAACATTATCTTACAGATGAAGATACTGAAACTGTGGGGAGAGGTCAAAGAGTTGGTCAGTGGCATGCAAGCAATCACATATATGTGCAAAGACACATCTATTTATCTATACATAGACACATCTCATGTTTAGGAATACTTCCCAGTTCCCAACCATACAGTTTAAGATCCATATTATTGAGGTTGGGCTAGGCTTTTCCGTGACAGTAAGTCAGCACAAACTTAACACAGTCAAAGCTCATTTCTCACTTACTTCACATGTATATGCAGTTTGGAGGCCCTCCAAAACCTGGGTGGTTTGTCCCCCAGATACTGACTCTGAGAAGCACCATGAGGTCCTATCATCTCAGAGTTCCATGCTTCCAGTATACTAACAGTGGGAAGAGACTCTACTAAACTGTATTTTTTCCTTTTTTAATATTTTCAGAATATCACTTGGCCTGGTGAATGGAGAGGGTATTAGACTATCAACAGCAAAGCTTTTAGGCCAGTATTCTCAGCCCCCCTCCCCCATCCTGAATGGCAGTTATCATTGTAAGCTAAGAAAGTTCTAGGATGATTAACTTTGGAAACAAGTATTTGTTAACTACCTGCAATGAAACATACTCCTCATTCCCCACTGTAGGAGAGTCACAGTACTCTTAAAGAATTTGGGAAGAGTCTTTAAAAAGTCATGGAAACTAAATCCATGAACTGATGGCATCCAACCATGGAATATGGGAATTTAGAAAAGAGAAAAGTTGAGAGAACATGTAGAAATAGTGAATAAATCAACATGGGGAGAGAAATATAAGAAAAAGACACAGAGGGGCACCTGGGTGGCTAAGGTGATTAAGCGTTCGACTCTTGATTTCAGCTCAGGTCATGATGTCATGATTGAGATCGAGCGCCATGTCAGACTCTCCACAGACAGCGTGGAGTCTGCTTGGGATTCTCTCTCTCTCTCTCTCTCTCTCTCTCTCTCTCTCTCTCTCTTTCCTCTTCTTCTTCTTCTTCTTCTTCTTCTTCTTCTTCTTCTTCTTCTTCTCTCTCTATGCCCTTCCTCCACTTGCACTCTCTCTTTCTCTCTCTCTCCCTCTCTCAATAAATAAACATTTAAGAAAAAGAAAGACACAGAAATTTAGGAAGAACTTCTTTGAGCTAAAGAGTAGAAATGATGGAAAACCAAGTCTTTCAACTTTTCAGACTATGGTTTAGAGAATATAAGTACTGAGGACTTGTAAGCAAACAGCCCTGGAACCCATGGAGTGTCAGGAAAAGTCATAGGTTAACAGAGATTGTTCTTTCTTGGTCTCAACTCATCACTGACTAATCATGAAGGAAATTAGGTGATCATATGTCAATTATGAGGTGTGATTTTCAGGTCTTGATGAAGCACCATATCTGAGAAAGAAGGGGACCAACAGCTTTGTGTTTTTTTATTTTTTTTCTTTTTGAGAATTTTAAAATCAAAGTCTTAGACAAGTGTCCTTGGTTGAAGTGCAAAGTTGAGCTGAAATTTCATAACAGGTGAAATCTGTTGCACTTCTGGTAACAGCCTCAAGAAAACAAACAAGCAACAGCAAAGGCAGTAGAGGAGAAGCATTCCTCAGAGTCAAGCTCAGTCATATACACTACCCTTGTTTATCACCCAGCAACATCTCCTCAACTCTTGTTTGAGACAGATATTTTGCTCTCTAGGTTATTCCTTCCTCTATAATGAACTAGTTCCAAGAAAGTTTTAAGAAAAAACTCAGTAATTAAAATACATAATGATATTTCTTCTTTGTTTTAATTACAGTCCTTACAGTGTGAGAATGTTCAGTATCAGGTTGTCGTATATTAAATCTGTGACCATTAATTCTAAGTTTAGTCTGCAAAGCATTTTGCTTTTGCTGAGAGAGGTAGCCCTCATTCTTAATTCAGTTTTATTCCAGGCTGAACTCTCTCTCTCTCTATGGTATATGTAAGTAGGATATTTTAGCTCATTCTGGAATCTAACCCTGGAAAATTCATCTCACTCCCCTGATCAAGAGTAAAATATATCTTGCTAGTTCTGGTAGCCAATTTCTTCTTGACTCTGTAGAAAGACATGCTCTAAGGGGCTGAGTAGCAATCCTTTAACTCCTATGTGCCTGGATTCCTAGCCAGAATCTCTTTGCAGTGACTCTGTTCTTTCAAACATGTTCATGCAGTCTTCTATTCTAAATCCCTCTTTTCCAGATGTACATTTCCTACTTGCAATTACTTCTTTCTTGTCAAAAACATTTTAGTATGGGTCCTTTATGTCCAACATAAAGGGATGATATATTTGAAATAATTATCTTTGATTTGTTAAGAAGATTGAGAAAAAGTAGAGATGTTTTCATGAACTTTCCCCCGCCCCACTCCCCACAAAATGTAGGTGATATGCTCATTTACAGTTAGCAACCCAATGCTGGTCCTTATAAATTCTAGTGAAGAACAATGATAAACTCTATTACTTAGTTTCTGTGTAAACCTTTATTCTCTAAGCTTATTGTATTTCTAGTCAACTAAAACCTTCTGCCTGATTTAAGGAGTTAGCATGTGAAAATATTTGCTGAACCTGATTCCCTGATGGGAAATACAATCCACTAGAATCAAATGTATTTGTGAAACACAAACACATTTTCATTATCTGTAGCTTATAATCAAAGCAAAGTTTCTTGCTTTGACAAACATCCTATTCACTTTGGAAATAGCAGTGAAGCACAAATTTTGCATTTATTAATTGTGCATCCCTGCTGTAAACATTAGCTAACCATTTGCTGTTGGATCTTAAGTAAATCTCTAGCCCTAAAAGGCACCACTCAGCTACCAAACTCTCAGGCTCCACATTTTGAGTAGGTTATAATCTTGGCAAGATGCATTTTCCCCATCAACATCCATAATGTCTCCCCAGGGAGGAATTTGTCAAAGGAGGAATTTGTAAAGTCACCATCTTCACAGAGGCCCTGGAGAACGAATTTAGCTGATGTGTGTAAAGACCTCCAGAGGTGAAAAATGGGGCAAGATAGTCACTGGTGCCAGAGGGACTTTTTTTGGCAGTGTTGGGGAATCTTCTATGAATTAAACAGGAGCATTTCTTATATGACCAAGAGAGGAGGAGGTTTTCTAAGAGAATTACATGGAATCGTATGTGATCTTCAAGCAGTTGCTCAGATTAGATACGTCTGGAATGGCCCATATTTATTCATTTGAAGTTTAAAAATGCTTTAAAAGAAGAGGAAGATCAGAAAACTTGAAACAAACTGAAATAATTAAAAAGCTCAATGGAAGATATTGCAGGCCTTTGAATAAATGTGTACATAGTCCCTCAATTCTAGAGAGAGGTAAGGAATGTTTGAAGTCCTGAAATTCAGGTGATCTCATCTATAGAAAGCTTTTTCAGTCCTAGAAACCTTATTCTGTTACACGGTTGGAAAAATAAAATTCTCCCCAACATAGCGCCTATGTTTTGATCTTTCTTTGTATACACAGACAATGGGTAAATAGAGAATCCTTTCCTTCTGTGAAAAAATATATATACAAATATGTGTGTGTGTACATATGTGTACATATATACATATGTGTATTGTAGGTGTATATGTGTGTGTGTGTGTGTATGAAAGAGAGAGAAATTATGAATTTCCAAAGACTAAGCTTAGTCATTAGTCAATGGGAAAACTGAGATTTGATGGGGAAATATTTATATTTTGGCTTCATATATTGGTACCATGATATATTCTAATGGGAAAAATGTCAATAAACCAGTAATTAATAAAGAAGCAAACAGGGGTGACTGGATGGCTCAGTGGGTTAAGCCTCTAGCTTGGTTTTAGCTCAGATCATGGTCTCATGATTAATGGAATCAAGGGTGGGGTGTTCTGCCTCTACAGAGCCCGCCTGGGATTCTCTGTCTCTCCCTTTCTCTCTGTCCCTCCCCCGCTTGTGCTCTCTGTCTCAAAATAAATGTTTGTTTTTAATAAAGAAGCAAAAAATAAACATTGTCTTATTATTTTCCCTTTAATATCAGTTTGGGACATTTAAGGCCTTGACCTAACTAAACTCCTGGAGTCTCCAAGCCCAGTTCCTCCCTCCGTGTTGCGCAGTAGTTCTTTTCTTTTGTCGCTGCCACAAATTCACTGTAGGCTTCCATCATCCCATTCAGCACTACAGCAACAGTCCCCCATCCCCTTTCCTTCAGTCTCTTCCTTATCAAATTAATTAAATCTGCAGCAAGCTAAGTCTTTTGAATATAACACTTTAATTCTGGTTGCAAAACTCTCAGTTTCTTTTCATTTCCTAGAGGATAAACCCTTAAATTCTTCACATGCTATTCAGACCTTCTACAATCCAACCAATCCATCTTCCCTTTTACTCTTCTGTGCCCTTTGCTGCTAGCAAGTCAATCTAGATTTGGGGCTCCAACAATCCCTGCATTATCTTACTTCTCTTCCTTTCTTCATACTTACCTCTCTTACCGAAATGCATTTGCTCTCATTTCAAACAATCCTTCAAGGCCCAGATAAGGAGCTCCCTTTTCTAAGCAGCTGCCTCAGTTCATTCATGATAAATATAGTTTCTCCTTCCTATGAAACTGTATGGGCCATTGTTCCTGGAACACACCTTGTCTTGTGCCATTGTATACAGAATCAATTATTATTTAATGAACCTATGTTTATAGCTTATTTGTCCAATGTGATTGTGATTAACAATGAAGAATTATTACTTCTTCTTTTCTTCCAGTCCCTCCTCCTCCTTCATTCACAACTACAAACAAAGGACTTTGTACATAATCAACACTCAGGAAATATTTGACAATTCATTAAGAAGTGTTATGGGTTCATGTTCCCATCATGATTTCATTTGGGTCATTTCCATACAAATCCTAAGGAGACTCACAGAATTTTTGAGTGAGCCCAATTCGATAATTTATTTGTTGCCATGGTTGTTGTTGTTGTTGTTGTGTGTGTGTACTTATGAGTTTTAAAGGCAGCCTTTGAAAGTTATTGCTGATTACAATGTGATTTTGAATAAAGCAAATTCTCTATGGTTGTTTCAACCCCTAAACATAACATATATATATACCATTGCTTACCAAGTCAAGTTTGAAGGATTCAAACATTAGGGTTGTAAACCCACTTCTTGCTAGAACAGTTATCTTACAACACGTAACAATAATTTAACAGATCTCATCGGATGCCATCTCCCAATGTTCTAGTTATATTTTATTTGGCTTAGTTTTATTCAGTTAAAGCTCTCCACGCTCTTCCTTTCTTGATGTCTAGCTCCTTCAACTGCCAATAGTAAAAGTTTGCAGGATCATGGTTCTACAGAATCTCATATGAAATTTCCGTATGTGCCATGTCGACTTTACACTGAATCCATGGAGCATCTTTTTATTCTCAATGGGGGAACCAGAGTAGTTACATTTAGTTAGGTTTTCAGTGTGGTGCAATGCCAGTGAAATAAGAACCTGAGGGGGACAAGTTGTTCCTCTAGCTGACTTCCTCCCAACCTTAATTTTACAGGTTGAAGACACATAACCACTAGACGTGCAATACCTCACTACATTGACTACATTGACTAATAGTAAACAAGTGTAATACACCACACAAATGTTTGATATTCAATCCTAAATGAAAAAATATGTATTCTATAATGAATACTTAATTAGGACTGCAAACTGAATATAAGGAATGGATCCCCTACTGCTTCTGAGACAAAGCAGAGTAAAATGAATTACCATCATGCAGGGAATGATATTAATAGTGTCCAGCTTTATAAATGAATCCAATTTTAAGCCACTTTAGTTGCTATCATACTGAGAAAGAGTGCAACATGTCTAACATATCATTTCCTTTCTGGCAAATGACAAGACTTAAGCAGAAAACAATTTTAACTTGCTGATGTTTGCTTGCATTAAATATTTCTAATTATTGAGTACTCAAAGTCAAACATCATTCAGAAAACAAAAGTCAGTGCTCTTTTCAGCATCAGCCTATTGAGAGGAGCCATGTTGTTTGTTTATTTTGTGTGTGTGTGTGTGTGTGTGTTTCCTTTACAAAAGAATAAAGTAGTTTGAAGTATTGCTTGGGTGACTTTATAGCTTCAGTAATTGTTGGTTCACTCCCTTGAGTCTATCCTATAGAAAACAGTTGGTGGTTTACTATGTGCGATAGCTTAGGTTTATGTGATGTATTTGTTATTCAGAATGTTTGCAGGTGAATGAAGTCACCAGGAAGTGATGTAGCAATCAAAAAGCACTAGGAAAAAAAAAATCACAAAGAAAGAAAATCACAAAACTCCATTTCCACATGCAAGGAAGAGAGGCTGTTGTGGTGATTCTTATGGTAATAAGGATGGTAATTAGACCATATAAATTGGACTTAAGATAAAGAACCAGTAGACTCTTCTGATTTCCAGAACTTCTGATTTCAATATTCAATCTATTCACCTACCACTGAATAATTCTTTACTATATTCTCAGTTTGTGATAGTCACTAGATTAAATGTAAAACTAGGAAACAGTGGCATTCCAACTTTGGGATTTATAGTCTTGATGGGCAGGGGAGACCAACATACATTAAGAGTACTAGTCAATTTAGAGTGGTATAGAAATCCTAAATATGGTGATTTAGAATACCATGTAAGAAAAGGAGGTTGAGTGTCAGCTAATAAATGTCTGTCATACTGCTGAGACAGAGTGATAGCTCATCCTTATAAAGTCTTCCACTGTGTTGAATCAGAGAGGAGAGGTTTTGTTTACTTTGGAGAGCATCTCCTTCCACCCCTCCTCCCCCCAAGTAGTATTACACGGTTATTTCTAGGCAACAGCCACATTGCCAAAGGCTTTGTTTGAAAAGAGGACAGTAAAGAGGAGACAGGACAAAACTCTGGGATCTGTGCAGGAACTTAAGCTTAGAATGGTGCTCAATGTCCTCTTTCTGCAACATGCACAACTAGAGAAAATATGCCCTACTGCCTTTATCCAGCTGGCCCCCTTGATAATCTCATGATTACATTCTTATATATACACACACATACATTATATGATTACATTCTTATATATACACACATACATATATACTATGCTATAATATAGTATAATATAGAACACAAGTTCAGGCCAGATGCCCACACAAGCATCAGACATCTGAGTGAAGAATTTCTGCCTTTGGGCACAAGCTAAACCTCACCTTTTCCCTTAAGCTTTCACAATGAAGAAGAAAAAGATCTATCATCAGCCCAAGGAAACAAGAAGTCCTCAAGCACATTCAATTAGACTACAAAACTCAAAGACAGCAAGACAGTTGGTGGATAAATAAATGGATGGATAAATAGACAGCTAGATGGATAAATAGATGGATGGATGGATGGATGGATGGATGGATGGATGAATGGGAGGGAAAAAAAAGACTGAATGGATCAACTTATTCTTGGGTTGTCTCTTTCTGAGCTTCACTTTCTGTCCTCCAGGTAATATGTAAAGGTGAGTCCTGAAGTAGCTTTTGCTTAAGAAGCTCCTTAACTATTAAAAGAATAATTGCTTAACTTAAAAACTTTACCGAGAGTATCTTAGACCAAGTCCTAGGAAAGAAAAGATGATAATGACAACAATTACTTGTATTGAAGACAATGCAATCTCCAGGCTCTAGACTAAGGGTTTCATTTGTATTTATCCATTTATTCTTCATAATAATTCCATGAAGTAAGCACTATCTTCATATAATCCCTATTAAAGCAAAGATATGTTGGTAACTTGCCTAAGTCACACAGCCAGGAAGTGGTTATCAAGAGTTAATCAAGGGTTAATCAAGAAAAGTATGAGTTGAGAACATGCTCTTACACATTTCTCTGCACTCAGGAATTAGACCCTTTGAAATGTTAACAAGACGCTAAAAACAAAGCAGTTAGAAGAACCTTATATAGTCTCAATTGTATATCTCTTTCATTGTTTCTCAAAGAATGCTCCCCAAAACTTCTCTCTACAAAATGCTGACTGACTCTCCCCCCTCACTGCAGATGAGCTCTGGAGGAAGCAAGCCAGCCTGGATAAGATGATAATCGCACAGATATGTCTTGTTTGGGGAAAAGGCACAGTGTCAGGAGAGGAGAATGGATGCTCTCCGTCCATGGGCGACACCCCTTCCACTCTATGATATACGGACACCAAAGACACCGTACATCATGGTGACATGCACTTAAACTTAAAGCTGGTCCAAGCGCTTCTCTGTTCCCCAGGGGAGCTGCCATAAGCTGTGATCTATGGAGAGGGCCCAGGGCTGCTCTCTGCTTGGGTTTGTTCTGTTTAGAGTAATCCTCCAAATACAATTATTGCCTTCACTGCAAAGAAGCATTTCTTGGAAAAAAGTAAGTGATCTGCATCAGAAGAATTGGGATAGGAAAAACAAAAATAATCTGGTTTTGGTAGCAGAAGTTGTCTAGACTAAAGCAACATATTGTTATACAAAAGCGTTAAATTGGGAAACAAAATACATGGCTTCTAGCACTGGCTTCTCCCAGAACAGCCTCTGTGACCCTGAGCAAGTCATTTGACACTCTGGATCTCTGTTCTTTCTTTCTGGATCTCTGTATAAAGTAGGGTGGTAAAATTAGACATGTTCCTTAAGGTCTTTTAAAGTTGTTTAAAAATAGAAATTCACTGTTTCTAAAATTGAGAGTCCATATTTGACTGGTCTCCGTGCCTTTCCTATCTAGTACAAGACAGGCAGAGAGGTGCTCAGGAAATATGTGTTGAATTAGGAGACAGGGAAGTTTGCTTATAGAGTTGCACAGAAAACAAGAGACATAGAATCCTGACCTTCAGTCTGAAATATACATTTGATGAATCTGCCTCAATTTTTCATTAGGCTTACAGGAGTAATTTCTATAAAAAGCCGACAAACAAACAAAATCCCCTGTATTGTGTTTAAACATAGTTATAAAAATGAGGTTCTTGCCATTCCCCAGTGATGGCCTGGAGCCATTGTTATATTCATCAGGGATTGATCATTATTGCTCTGCCCAAGATATTCCTGCAAAAAGCAAAAACATCATTTTTCACTAGTCAGACCAATAAAAATGCTAGAGCAATAGCTTTTAAAAAATATATATTTTTAAGTCCTGGATTTCACTGGAGCAGAATGCAATTAAAATAGCTGTTCATCTTACCAGTTCTATTTTATAAAGTAAAAATAATGATGCAATTTAAAATATAATTTTAAGTTCTATTATTAAAAAAAAGAGTAGTTCAATTCTCCAAGGCAGCACACTTACTCTTTTTATAAAATTTAAAATTTCACCCAATATGTAAAAATGTCCCACATCATGCCATATCTCATGACAAAATGGCTTTTTGAAATGGCTCTTTTGGTAATTTTACATAGTTTCTTTTTACTACTAAAGTATCTTTATTCTCTAATCCCCCAGATCTATCTACAATGTTCTTAAAGCAGCTGGTGATTTGGGGCTGCATCTCTGACCTTTGCATCTCACTTGTAAGAAGACTTCCTTATTAAGGACATTTGTACTATCAAAGCTTTGTCATATTTGGGATGTTTTATATCAGTTCTGCTCAATAGGAATATAATGCCAGCCAAAATTTTCCTCATAGTCACATTTAGAAATTGAAAAACAAAGCAAAAAAAAACCCTAGTAAATGAATTTGAACATATTTTTAGCCCAATATATCTAAACTATTTGAATTTCAACAAGTAATTAATATATAAAATATCAGTGAAATACGTTGCATTCTTTTTTTCATGCAGTCTTCAAACTCCAGTGTCCTTTTATACTTACACTTAACAACAATCTTGTGTACCTGCCTCATTCTGTGTGGTCCATGGCCTCTTGGGGCTTGTTGCTGCTGTACTGGACAGCACAGCTTCAGATGACAGCTTCTACTGGAAGTCTAATTTGTTTGCTTATTTGTTAAGCTTTTTTTTTTAATGTGTTTTCTTTAACCTACTTGTTTTACATATTGGACCAATTCTGAGTTTCATCAGTACTCACAGGTTTCAGTTATTTTTCCTTTCGTATGAATATCCCTGTAATCGTCTCTTTTACATTCCTTCCCATTCCCACTTTAACCAAGGGTTCTCAACAATAGCAAATATTAAAGGTTCCCAAATTGGAAGAAAAGCAAAGGACAAAGGGGCTTCCACCGTATTGAACAATAAACCTCTCTGTCTTTGTCCCTCTATCTCTCTGTCTCTGTCTCACCCACCTCCCTCACACACACACTTCTCTTCCTCCTCTTCCTCCTCCTCCTTCCTCACCAATTCTCCCATGAACGGTGGAGAGGTTTAAAAGTATTATAAATCCATGGACTTCTCTAAGTTCAAGATACCAGGAGGCATCAACAAATGTTTTTGGAATGTCTACTACATGCATGGCCTTGTGCAGATGGCAAGCGCAAGAGGAGTTACTAAGAAGCAAGAAGAGGAGTTAGTAAGATACTTTTAGTTGGTCCATTGGAGACAGAATATTTGCTAGATCCTTGGTGAGAAAAGAGATAGTAACATTCAGTGCTTATAAGTACAAAAACAGGAGCTGTATATTCATTGGGAATTGGGGAATTCCAGGCCGCTAAGAAGGCTGACCTAATATTTTGTAACCATATGTCCTTTCAGCTTTGTGTGACACTACCAATCAAATGAGCTGCGGGATCCTGATAACATTCATTTTTATATAAGCATGGTGGGACCTATTATGCCTATTGACAAATGTGGGGACTAGAGTTCAAAGAACTTTAGTGATCTACTCAAGGGAGGGAGTATGTGGGACTAGAATCCTGCGGACTTTGTTTCTGCCTCTTGATTTTTTTTTAATTTTTTTTTTAATGTTCATTTATTTTTTTTTGAGAGAGAGAGAGAGAGAGAGAGAGAGAGCAAGCAGGGAAGGAGCAGAGAGAGAGGGAGACACAGAATTGGAAGTAGGCTCCAGCTGTAAGCACAGAGCCTGATGTGGGGCTTGAACTCATGAACCGTGAGATCATGACCTGAGCTGAAGCCGGACACTTAACTGACTGAGCCACCCAGGCGCCCCATTGATTTCTCTTTTTTAATGCTCCATTTTTGTGAACCATATTTGAAATAATTGTGAGTGGAGAAGGACTTAAAATTTTAATGAAATTTAATGAGTCAATACATATAAGAAAACACAATTTGTTTCATCCTCCATTTCTCCAATATCCACTCTTAAGTGAATCTTCGCTGAGCATCCATCTCCCATTGAAAGTGTGCTCTCCTTTGGCAGGCTTTCCGTTAACCACTTCCCCGGTAGAGAGGCTCTAGTAACATTTGATCCAGGAATTCATGCATGCGTAGTCCCTACATGTCAGGTAACCATGGCCTTCTCTCATCCATTGGTTTGAGGGTAGGTGCTGAGAACGAGCCTCTTTTTTCTTCCAGCGCCATACTCACAGTGCTCATGCACAGCAAAGTTCAGTCCCGGTGTGGTTTGACTGACACTGATTAGGAGTCTGGGGAAATGAGACTTCCACTCTCCAGTGACCTTCCAGTGGACTCAGCATGAACTCCCCTGTTCACTGCCAGTCGATTTACAGCCCCAATATACTTGTATTCAGTTCCTAGAAGGGTGTCTCATGGAACTTGCTGCTTCTCCTGTTCTCAGAGCAGCAGGAACATGTATTATCACGCTTGATTCAGTTTCAGACCCACCCACACCTCTCCAACTTTCCTGTCATTTTGTCTTTGCCATGAGAATCCTATTTCAGCCCCAAATACTATCCTATGACCGGGTTTTTGACATAGATATTAGACAGGTATATCAAAAGTGGGCTGCCCTAAAAAACACAGTAGCTGGATTTCAACAACTTATTTGGCTTCACTTCGTACATAATTTTGTATAAATATGAACTGGCTTGTAGCTAGCTAGATGACCACACATAAGGGCAGCTAATCAACAGATCGGCATTAACCTGAAGATAGATCTCTAGTGGCCTGACAATGAGTTCTGCCCTTGGCCTTGACCTGTTCAGCATCCTTATCACTTGATCATTTGCAGATTGAATTGTCCTTTGAAGTGTGTTTCAAAAGGTCATAGCCCCGGAGTGCCAGCATTGCTTGGAGTTGTATAGTAGCAGTCAGGAGCAGAAATGGCACCAGAAGCACATTTTCTGAATCAGGAAATGGAAATTTCAGTGATTACTAACTGAATGAGACTTGTCCCTGCTGAGTATATCAGCTCAGACATGAGAAAGTAAACAGACTGCCCAGCAGGCAGATGTGCCTGGATATTCTTCAGATGGACAATACCAATCCCTTTCATGTGCATGCCCTGGAACTGACTTCTTCTTCTGCTTTCCACGTTTCAGTCGATAGTACTATCTTTTATAGTGCACCTGAATCAGACACCTGAGTGCTACCTTCATTTCTTTTTCTCTCCCTTTTCCCCCACACTCAACTGACCATGTTTCCTGGTGATGTGAACCTTCCAGTATCTTACTAACCTATTTTCTACAACAAACAAGGGGAAACGACAATTGGGGCAAAAGTGAAGTTGGAAAAGGCTCCACATATGATTATGATAACTCACCCAACCCCCTTAAATAGGTTCAGAAATGCTGCATTATAGAATGTTATCTCTACGGGGACCGTGGAGACAGTTGGCCTTTGCAAACACATTAGGGTTCTGTAATAATACAAGTAAAGACAGACACTTGAGGATCAACTTAAAATCTAACACGTATTTCTATCGCCTCTGAGATTTGTAAAAATGTTTGTAAACAGGAAATTATATAAGGGATTTTGAACCCTCAACCCAATTAAAGGTTAGTGTGAGTTCCCTGCATCTCAGAGGTGATGGAGTTTGGGAGTTCCTATCACAGTAAGAAACACCAAATGGAGCTTTTGCTTTCTGGTTATTATTCACTTGTTGAGTTCTAATGTAACACTTGGGGCTGAGGAGAATGCACAACAATGCAGATAGCCCTCGAGGCCAACAACAGTTGAACTGCATAGACTTTACAACAACTCAGATATCCAAAGAACAGGGGGAAAAAAAAGGATGGCCCAAAGAAATGACATTAGATGAACTCTGGAGCCCACAGACAGTAGAAAGGGATTTGGGCAGCGCCCCCACCTCCTGCCGCCAAGCCAAGCTTTCTAAGGTGCTCACTTATGTCACCCACACCATGGGCTTTGGATAGGCACAGCCATTCTTTATGCCACACAGTGGGCAGTGTAGGCTGAGGGACAGCTAGCAGAACCTTGGCAGAGGCTTTGATGCTGTCTTTACAAATTGTCACTGAAGGCTTAGGTCAGATCTTAAATCTGTTGTTCTGACTCCTGAAAGACAAATGAACTTGACACACATCCAGTTTCCCTCCACATAGGGAGTTAGTTACACGATGAGACCAGAGCCCATAGTCCACTGGACAATCTACTTCCACAAAGCAGTAGAGATCCTAGTCTCTTAAGGTCAGAGAAATCAAGCAATGATAAGACTTCATTTTACTTTTGCTGGGGCGCCTGGGTGGCGCAGTCGGTTAAGCGTCCGACTTCAGCCAGGTCACCATCTCGCGGTCCGTGAGTTCGAGCCCCGCGTCAGGCTCTGGGCTGATGGCTCGGAGCCTGGAGCCTGTTTCCGATTCTGTGTCCCCCTCTCTCTCTGCCCCTCCCCCGTTCATGCTCTGTCTCTCTCTGTCCTAAAAATAAATAAACGTTGAAAAAAAAATTTTAAATACTTTTGGGAAGTGCCCCTAAAGAATTAGAATTATAGCTGATTCCTGTATGCCTTGTGGAACACAGCTCACAGTCCTATCCACCAGGAAATTTCCAACACTGGGATTCACCAGCTCCACTGGGATCAGAAACCAAGGCCCCCTACTGCCTGTACTCCATTTCATGCAGCAGCTTCCATGAAAGAGCTAATAGAGCAGGCCCCAAAGTAGGAAGGCCCAGCTGGAGTTTCAACATTCACCTCACTGGCAGTCTTTTGACCTCTTTTCAAAATAATACTTCAAAATATCTGAAAAAAGTTCTTGGAATTGGCAAGAAAATCTAGTATTTTCACATGTTAGTTTTATCAATTTTACCCAACCCTGTTTATCCTTGTGTGGATGGATGCTGATGATGGATGGACCCCCATGTAGGAGTCAGTAACCAATAGCACCACCCATCTTTAGTTTTGTAGATAGGACTGTACCACATTGTTGGTATTATCTAATACTTTGCTCATACTGAAACTAGTTCCTGGTTTTCCTTTCTTGGGAACTGTGACCTTATAATTGCTCGTAAAACCAAAAGTCCTTTTCTAAAGAAACAAACAAACAAACAAACAAAAAAAACCCAACAACAACCCTGCCAACCCTCTGTTATTTTTTGTTTGTTTGTTTGTTTGTTTTACGTTTTATATATTTCCTGATGTGGCAGTAAAGTCACTCGAAGCAAATAGGAATCATAAAAACCTTCCTTCACCTTAGGAGAGGTAATTTCATTTCCCTAAAATAAAAGTCAGTTCCTTTACTGTAAAGCCCAGCACACCACACGTTTTCCTGAATTCAGGCTTTGTTATATGTTCCAATACTCTAAGGGAGCAGTCATCTTCAAAGCCATAAACAAACTCACTGAACACAGAGGATAAGCTTTTGTTATTCTTTTTTTCTGCGGGTTTGGCTATTGAATTGCAATGACCACTGCATTTTTTTGTTTGTTTCTTTTGCTTTGCTTTGTTTTAATGCACTTTATGCTGCTTCCCATTACAGCTTATTTTTATCATCCCTTTTCATTGATAGAAGCTTCCAATGTCACTGTTTTGGCCCTTTCCTCAATTCTCTCTCCCACAGTGAAACGTGGTGATTTCTCACAGTACCTGGTCAGAGACTTGGAATAAGGAGCTATTATAGCTTCAATTGGAAACTGTGGAAAAATCAGAAGAAGTCATTCTCAGATAGTTAACGGCATTTGGTCTGAGATTAAACTGCATGAAATGGAACATTTGGGTCATTGGATAGATGTGACAAATAGCAAAATATAATAAACAGACTCCAGTCTTCCCATCCAAGACTTTCCAAAACAAAATAAATGCTTTCCATAGCTGCTGCAGATACTCAGATAGGCTTTTTATTTCAAAATATCCTGATTAATCTTTCAAATGCCCAGAGCTTGGGGATGCCCCCAAACATCACTGCCCAGTGAACTTCTATAAACTTGCATCTTTGTTAGGGGCAATATAATCTATACATTGCAGATTCATTTACCCTTTACCCATCAAATTGTTGTTTAGTGGAAGCCGTTCAGGGCCCCTGAAGCTTTGTGTTATTTTAACGAGCCCTTTAAAGCTTCTGTTTCTCTGTGCAAACAGAAGAATGCATTTGACTACAGGATATTTTCTTACATGCCGGCTAATCTGGGTCTTGTTATAGATGCAAAGACTGCACAGGCCAAGTCATAGGTTAACTCTTTCCTTATTTTTCTGCATCACTCCATACCTGAAAAGAAGCAATGAGACACCACTTCTACATAGCATATTAAGTAGTAGCAAGTGACATGAACTTTGCTTTTCAGGACCAGGCCCTGAATAGATGTATATTTGGATTGGCCCCTTGATGAGGGAGTTTGAGTACCCAGGACTCTCTGATGCTCAGCTTCTACACCCCACGCCACTCCTGCCAGGTCAGAGGCTTCCTTTGATATAAGGCCTGCCCCCACCCCCAACCAAGAATCAGTTACAAAGGATCCCTTTTGTTCCATCAAGAAATTTCTTAGGATGACCTCTTAGTCCTACCAATATTTCTTGCTGTAAACAAGTCAAGCCCATAGAAAACCTAAGAGTGCCTGCTCCTCCAGCCCCAACCAAAAAAAGTGGCATTTATGTGTGAATCTTGAGGATGGGTCCCGTCTTGTGCGATCATGAGTTGCACAACCAGGAAAGACCAGTTGCAGAACCGCACCAGACCAAGGACAAGTGTGTGGGTCTTGTGCAGACATAGCCTAGAGAAAAGACACTGGCCTTATCCCTGTAGCCCACCTACCCCCACCACAGTCTGCAGAGAAAAGGATCAGCTTTGGGCATCTCTTTATTCATCGAGGGGACAAAGAAGATAAAGACAAGGGGGAAAATGCTATGAAAATGACCTTCATTAAGAATCTTTTCCCCAAGGTTGTTTTGATCATTTGTTTGGCTGATCTTTTAGCTATTTTTCTAAAATTTCTCAGGACCAAACAACTATGCTTATGTGGCTGCATTCTAGTCTCCTCGTGGTTCTTGAGGTCTGAAGTCAGTTATATTTTGATAAATAATAAATGCCACATTTTTGCCTGAGAGGAGTTGCTTGTGTACCCTAGAACACTTTCCAGGCAAGAAAGGCTCTGAGATGGTCATCGTGATCCAAATCACAGGAGGAAAACAGAGAAGGAAAAATACAGCACATCCACCTGAAGAGTACCTGTGTTTCCCTGGAGCAGAGTGAAAAGATCCAGAGGCACCTTGAGTATTTAAGGAGATGGAGGATAATATGTGCAAGAGACTGATGCAGATGGAACTTCACCTTCTGGAAATTCTGATGGATCCAATAAGGCAGTGCTGGAGAAAACTTGTGCACACTAAAACCCATGTTTGGTACTCCCTTCTCTTCCCCATCTGGACGTAGAACTCCCCAGTGTCTTCCATCCAGGCTCCATTTCCTGGTTGTGCCCTCTCTTCAATCCCAGCTTACACAGTTGGCTCATGTTCATTGCCTACTACACCGTGCCCACTACGTGACTTACTGGATATGCAATATGTCAGGACAGAGTCCTTGCTCTGTCACATACCAGATGCGATGTCGCGCTGTTCTTTAACCACAGGGAGGGGATTCCCTTTTCCTTGTCTATAAAGTAGGGTGATAGTTATACCTACCTCATAATGAGACTACTGTAAGGATTAAAAGAGATATAACTAATGCTTATAAGCATTTCTTGCACATTTTAAACCCAATAATAAATGTTACCAGCATCATTATTTTTATTAAATACTATGGTATAAAATGTGACACCTCCCAAGAGAATTTAAAAGGATTTCAGTTCTTGAACCTAAAAGTACTGGATTTTAATGGTCGAATTCCAAACATCTTAAGAGGCCTATGGAGTTGGGAGAGCAAAGGCTTTTTTGTGGCCACCCAATTATAACTATTCTGTCGATGTTTAATTTTATTAATGGATCTGGTGTCTCAGATCGATTTATTTTTTCATCCATCTTTAAAGACAGCTCCTAGTTTTGAATGTGACTTGAGAAAGTGGGGGTTTGGAAAGCATAGCCTCATCCCAGCTTGGAGCAGCCTCAGACTATAAACAAATGCACTGAGGCATGTTATGGAAGGCAGGCTCCACATTGCAGAAAGGGGCACTAATTCATTCTTATTCAAGGAAGTTCTTTTACCATTATTAATGAATATTTTTAATCCTGAAAATATCGCTCAGACTTAGTCACACATGATTGCACCCATTTTGTTTCAAAATTTAAAGAAATCATTTTGACTGAGGTTAATCTTTGCTTTTGGATTTTTTTTTTTTGTCTGAAACAAGGAAAGTATAGTATTCTTCACAGAGACTGCTGTAAAACTTTGCAGCAAATATCTTTTTTAATGTTTTAGTGTTTATCTCTCTCTAAAAAATAAATAAATAAACAGAAAAATAAATAAACAAAAAAATTAAAAAAAAAAAGAAAGTCAAGAAACTATAAGGAAAAAGAAAAAGATATTGGGCTATGTGACAATTAAAACTCTTTTGTGTTCAAAGATACTTTGTGTTTTTTAAAATTTTTTAAATGTTTTTATTTATTTTTGAGAGAGAGAGAGAGAGAGAGAGAGAGAGAGAGAGAGCGCCAGCAGGGGAAGGGAAGAGAGAGAGTGGGAGACACAGAATTCAAAGCAGGCAGGCTCCAGGCTCTGAGCTGTGAGCACAGAGCCCAATGCAGGGCTTGAAGGCACGAACTGTGAGATTATGACCTGAGCTGAAGTCAGATGTTTAACCAACTGAGCCACTCAGGTGCCCCCAAAGATACTTTAAATGATAGCAAAACACAAATAATAGATAAGAAAAAATGCAGATGACAAACAGATTAATATTTTAAGTGTTCATGAAGTTCCCATAAACCTATGAGAGAGAGAAAATATCTATTCAAAGGACTACTCCAATGTTGTTTTCAAAATATTTGCATCCATGTGATAAGATGACTCTGTTATTTCCAGCCATTGGCCCAGCCAGAGTGTTTGAGATGATAAAGATACCATGGGGATATGGTGGAGGAAGAAAATATGATCAGGCTAAGTGCTCAAGAGCTGCGTCTGTTGATTTGTCTTCAAAATTACTGATTTATGCAGTTTGGGGAAAATATTTATTTCTTTAACCTCCACCAAATCAGAAATTTCATCCTTTCATGATTTTTTTACATAAATATTGTAACATTGCCCAAGCCAGCACCAAGTCAGGCTTCACATGGAGGGAAAGATGTGGAGATGTCAAATAAACTCCCTCATGAGAAAATGCTCCTCTCCCTAAAAGTATACATTTTACCCCTTCTGCCAGCCTAAAGTATGAATTAGAAATGTGCTTGTTTTACTAGGCTCACTTTTAAGTTATTAGCCCTATATGCTGATGCAGGGCTTCTATTAGTCACTCTAAACATACCAGGGATCCATTTCTGGTGAATTGGGAAAGAGACTTCACTCTGAAGCCTGTGACACTTTCGGATGCTACTCAAATAGGCCAGGGTGAAGTGTCATGGAGGGAATCTTCCTGCAGATCAACAGAATTTAACATCAGAGAACTGAAGGGGCGGGGGAGACATGTTGGCAATATAAGAGGAGTGCTAAAAATGAGATATAGGAGAGGCAAAAGCAAATTGCACAACTTTGTTCTATGCTGTAAGACTTGCCCTTCCCCAAATCTGACTTCTGTTACCCCTATCACAAAGTTCTAACAGCTCTCTGAGGAATGGTGACTTATGGCCAAGGAGAAAGTAAGTGTCAATGCCGTTCTGGGTTTTGGAAAACATAAAAATTCTCCTTGTATTTGTGTAGTCATCATTTTCCAATTTCCTCTGATCCAAGTTATTTATGAGCTTTTTAGTGTGGCCGGCACGGGGCTGAATACAGCCCCTAGAAAAATGTGGTTATAGACCTTGATGCCTGCTGGTTAAAAGTACACGGGACTCTTATAAATACACAGACACTGCCTCTGGTCACTCACAGGGCTATTATCCAGACGTGTCCCTGCCTTACCTTGAGGATGTTGTTCTCATATTACAGACTCGACTGTCCTTTCTCTGACCGCGTAGGAAAAGCGAGAAAAAGGCACAAAGAAATAAAAAGTAGGATACCAAGTATTAGCCTCACACGGTTCATGACAGGCAAAGACAAAACAGTGTTCAGAAGGAGTAAAAGGTGGGGCCAGGAAGACCAAGGTTGAGGGAGGAGTCAGGACAGAGATGGAGAGAATGAAGCAGAATGGGTAGCTCTGGTGACATAATGGCTGAAAATAGAAGCACATCTGGAGGGGGGAGAGTGAGCCAATCACAGCAAATGTGACTATGTGTGACACACTGCCATTTCCCATCCTCTCTCTGAAATGCATTTGAATTTCCCCTCATTTTATACTCACAGTCATTTTGAAGAGTCCATCTTAAGGTGAATTAATGGAAAACCGATTTTCATTAGGATTGTGGACACTAAGGTTTTAGCACTTATAGGAAGTGGCAGCACCAAGGTCTGGCCTTATTTGTGCATGTAGGAGTCATGTATACGGAGATGGGGTTCTAGAACACTGCCTTTATCCAGAACAGCCAGGAGCCACTGAGCATGGTGCAGCCCCAGTCCGGGTTATGAATTTCAGCAACCATTGCCTATGTGGACTTCCTCTTAAAAAGAGCAATTTACAGGGGCGCCTGGGTGGCGCAGTCGGTTAAGCGTCTGACTTCAGCCAGGTCACGATCTCGCGGTCCGTGAGTTGGAGCCCCGCGTCGGGCTCTGGGCTGATGGCTCAGAGCCTGGAGCCTGTTTCCGATTCTGTGTCTCCCTCTCTCTCTGCCCCTCCCCCGTTCATGCTCTGTCTCGTTCATGCTCTGTCTCGTTCATGCTCTGTCTCTCTCTGTCCCAAAAATAAATAAACGTTGAAAAAAAATTAAAAAAAAAAAAAGAGCAATTTACAAAGGAGTACACACTATTTGGGGAAAGAGGAAGCAACAGAAGTTCTTAATTACGTGCTCACTATATTCTGGGTGCTGTCCTGAACACTGAAGATGAACTGCTGCGAACATCAAGCAGACGCAACACCTGCCCTCACGTGGTCTATACTTTAATGGGGAAGACAACAGATGAAAGGTGATAATAAACACTATAAAGAAATCACTGCAAGGTGATCCGATAAGGGCTGCTGAGGGTGGTCAGGAAAGTCCCTTCAGAAGAGGTGATATTTGAGCAGGGAGCTGTAAAAAGGAGGACACGAACATCTGGTATCCAAAAGAGCCCTACAAACAGGACTTCTCTCCCCATCCAAGTTTGGAGCAGATTAAAAGGGGTACAGTGTATGAGTCAGCAATGTGGCAGGAAGGCTGCGGCATTCTTCAAGGGGTACTCAAAGCTAGCTTAATGAAGAAGTTATTAACAAAGGTGCAGATTGGATTAAAGATAATCCAAGTGTTGACCACCACAGAACCAGCAACAGTGTGAAACCACACCACTCTTGAGTCTGTAGGCTCTGTCTGGGACAGGGAAGCAGCTATTAGAAGGGGGCAAGAGAGGACTGCTGGATAGGAGCTGTGGCCTTCAGTACAGTGATTTTACTATTGCCGACTGGTAGTCCAGCAGGCAGCAAGGGATCAAATACCCATCCTCTCCTTTCTCCTACTCTCTAATCTTATGCTGATGCCCCCCAACCCCCTGGTCTAGCCCAACTGGAAACCAATAGGCAAGGGAGACCTAGACAGAGAGCAAAGATGAAAGTTAGGGAGAAGGCAAGAAGGGCAAACGGAAGATATCCAAGTACAAACGTGGAACAAAGCATGTAGCATGCAAAATACCACCTCTG
Organism: Felis catus; assembly: GCF_018350175.1. Classification (NCBI taxonomy): domain Eukaryota; kingdom Metazoa; phylum Chordata; class Mammalia; order Carnivora; family Felidae; genus Felis; species Felis catus. Next base: position 59,655,888 of record NC_058379.1, on the reverse strand, counting down.
ATACTTATAACGCTGGTATTAAAGAATGTGTAACGGGAGGGATGTGGATTTTGATGGAGAAGAGCAAAGAGAATCTAGCATCACGGGAAGAAGGGAGCTAGTGCTCAAAGGGAGCAATGAGGCCGAGTACAGAAAGAATAGAAACAGAAACCAAAAGCAAACGTCATTTTCTCTTGCTCACAATGTTTTCTAGAGCTGGCTGGCTGAGGTGAGGGGAAAGTGGATAGAGACCATGACACTATAAGCTGTGTTATTTCCAGCTGCCTCTGAAGCTTTGGGTTTTATCTCTGATCGGCAGCGTGCTGTCATGTTCTGCGATTGTAATAATAGCGGCAGAGATAAGCACTTTTGAAAGAGATCGCTGTGGAGATGAATAGATCAGCTGGTTTCATAGCATCTTTCCCAGTTATGCCTTTCATGTTAACTGCCTTTCCTAATGCAAAATCCCCTTTATTTAAAGCATTGAGATACCAAAAATAAGAAAAAAATCGTTCTTACTTGGACGTTGATTAAAGTAATGAGTATGTTTTAATCTATTTCTGCTGGTTAAAACAATTACATTTTAAAAAGAAACTTAGTTACCCCAAATTAAATGACTCTCTCTAATTGAAGCATATGGGCACAGTTCAAGTTAGCCCCATAGCAATGACCTCAAATAGAACTCTTAATCCTTTCTCCTATTGCCTTACATAAAAATGTTGTCATCTAAGTAGTAACATAAATGGACTTACCTAGGAAGCACATGTGTTTTAGTGAATGAAGAGTGACTCATATAACCCAGGCAGGCCTCAGACTCTCACTTTGCCAGATGGGATATTAACTCAATCCTAGACATTTATCAAATACTTACTGTGCATCAAGAGAAGAAAGTAAAACTTGAGGAGTTTAACACTAAGTGACTCAAGTGATAGCAACCAGGGACAAGAACTTGGAGGCTTTATGTCTTGGACTCACACTCTTTTATTTTTTTATGTTTATTTATTTATTTGGAGAGAGAAAGAAAGAGAAAACATGAGCCAGGGAGAGGCAGAGAGAAAGGAAGAAAGAGAGAACCAAGTGGGTCCCGTGCTGTCAGTGCAGAGCCTGACGCAGGGCTCGGTCTCAGGAATGTGAGATCATGACTTGGGCCAAGATCAAGAGTCGGATGCTTAACCGACTCAGCCACCCAGGTGCCCCTTGGACCCACATTCTTATTATTGCACTGAACCACTTCAGATTTCACAAATGACTTCCATTCCTGAATGGATTCGTGGAACACCGGCATTTGCCCAAGGGGCCAGCCAGGTGCTATAGATGTGTCTCTCAAAAGATAAACGATAGGAATGGTGGGGCCTGTGACAAACGTTTAATATGGACATTCAATTACAAATATGAAAACAATAAAAACCCACTTTGTTGGTCAAAGCATGTCTGTGGGCTGGATTCAGTCTGAGGTCTGCTAATTTGTATACCTCAGAATGCAGGAAATAGTTCTTTTTCCCTACAATTGTGCATGATTCTAAGTGAAAACTTTGTCTTTTTCCTCCCTGTCTTCTTCTATTCTTTCTCTCATTTATTTAAATGTTTCTCTCTACTGAAATTCTTTGTTGATGGTAGTAACTTTTAAGCATAATTCATTTTCAAAATGTGTGCCCACATACTGACAGAAAGAAAAAAGAAGAATTGATTATAAGTATTTACATGGGGTTCCAGTGTTCTTGAAGTTTACAACAAATTTGAATATATAGAAGGGTGAAGCCCAGGGGAAAATGTGCTCCTTCCTGGAGCATAAAATTCAGCAAAAATCCAATAGTGTGGTCAAGTGCCAAATACGCACATTGACGTGTTAAACAGAAAGGAGTAGTAGCAACTCCAGGAAAGAAACCAAGCCAAACCTTATAGACATGCTGAGATATAAATCCTAATGATTTCACACCTCTGTACTTAACCTGTCTACACTAGAGTACTATGATTGGGAAAAACAGCTAAAGTCTGTTATGAATGAATTCAAATTTTAAAAATAATTAATAATCATTGACTTTACCTTTACCTCAGTGATCTAAACTGAAATAATGATATTATTAACAATAATTATTGATAATGACATATATAAGCACCTATATCTTCTCAAAGGGTTTTCAGGGTATCATCTAAATAAACCTCGAGGGGGACCTGGGTGGCTTAGTTGGTTGAGCATCTGAGTTCTGCTCAGGTCATGATTTCACAGCTCATGAGTTCGAGCCCACATCAGGTTCTCCGTTGTCAGCACAGAGCCCACTGCAGGTCCTCCATACCCCTCTCTCTGCCCCTTCCTCTCTCTCTTTCAAAAATAAATAAACATTTAAAAAATAAACATACAAATAAACCTTGAGAAGGAGGATAACCTGTTTGGGTTCAAGAGAAAATAAAGAGAAATGAGGGGAAAAAAAAAAACATCTTTCAAGGGCACCTGGGTAGGCTTAATCGGTTAAGTGTCTGACTCTTGACTTTGGCTCAGGTCATGATCTCATGGTTCATGGAATCAAACCCCATGCTGGGCTCTACACTGAAAACGCAGAGCCTGCTAGGGATTCTCTCTCTCTCTTCCTCTCTCAATGCCCTTCCGCCTCCCCATGCTATCTCTCCCTCTCTCTTAAAATAAGCAAATAAACCTTAAATACACAAATAATAAACATTAAAAAACTAATTAAAATAAATAAACATTAAATAAATTAATTGATAGATCAATCGATAGATAGATAAATAAATAAATAAATAAGCAGATTTGGGACCAAGAACAGATGGGCAAACTCTAAGTCTAATACTCTACTTGGAGAGGAAAACAAAAACTACATGGTAAGAAAGTTTGTCAAAAGAAGCATATGCTTTTATTACCATCGTTAATTAAAAAATATATATTTCAGAGTTCAAACCAAAATCCTTTATTTTGAGTATTTTTTATTCTCTCTACTTCATATGTAATTGCTATACCCTGAAGAGTCCGAGTATTACTTTCATCCTAGCAGCAGTCTAGCAGCGGGCACAAGTGCATTGTCCATTCTGGAAACCTCCATCCCAATCCCACCATTACATATCATCAATTGGTTATTATGTCTCCTTGGGTTATGTGTATGGGGGAGAGAAGCAGTTTTACCAACCAGAAAAACCCCTCGATTCCTATCCTAGTTCTACCTGGCCTACAGTCTAAGACAATATTCCCCAAAACAATCCCACTAAGATAGTGAGAGGTGGAGATGGGAGAGAGTGTTCATGTAATGACATAACTAATCCTGTCCAAACTCTGCAACATGGTTGAGTCAGGGATTTTTTGAAACATATGTGTGAAATCACATTACAAATTTCAATATACAAAGAATAATAGTACAAGCTGGGAACACATGCTCTGAGTTATCTCCAAGGAAATGAGAGGATATTGATTTTTAAATAATATACCCAAAAGTGATATCACCACTCCTAGAGGGAAAATAAAACTAGTTTTAAAGAATCAAAGAGTCAAATTCTTCATAAAATAGAGCTTTCTTATTTTTACTATTTTATTGACAGGGGCAACATAAAAATCATACTAACAGGTGACTATATTTTAATCAAATATGATATATTCTGAGGAAAAAAACAATACTTGCATCTCTGGAGAATTAAAATCAGCCATTGTTGTTTCTGATGTAGAGACTGAACTGAAATTATAACACCTATCCCATGTTTATATGTAAGAATCTCAAACATAAGGAGCCTCATTTCACAAGGATGTAGAGCTTAATCTTCCAAATCTCTTCATTAGCATTTGGCAAAAATTTGAGACCAAATGTATAAGAATCAAGGAGCTACCTAGGGACCAGATTCCTCCTCTTCTGTGAGAAGATGTAGAATTTTCTTTTTTTTTTAAGTTTATTTATTTTGAGAGAGACAGTGAGGGGCAGAGGGGCTGGGGAGAGAATCCCAAGCAGGCTCTGAACTGATAGTGCAGAGCCTCATCTGGGGCTCCATCCCACGAACTGTGCGATCATGACCTGAGCAGAAATCAGGAGTAGGATGCTTAACCGACTAAGCCACCCAGGTGCCCCAGAGAAGGTGAAGAATTTTCTTAAGACAAGATTGTGTAGATTTAAAGAAAGGTCTATGTGCAAGAGGAAAAGAGAGAGAGAGAGAGAAATTGAAAGAGGGTAAAGGAAGGAGACAGATGTAGTCCAAAAAAGAATAAATCCACCTGAATTTCTGCAGTCAGATAATTCCTAGTAGGCAGCCTTAGTAAGGTTGGATTTCCAGATTCCACCAGGAGTATTTCCCAAGCTACCAAGCTCAATGAGTTCCCTCTGAGACAGAAGAGGAGGGCTCTGCCACAATGAGGTCACATACCTAAAGATAAGTTATTGTGTCTATTTTTATTAAGAGCATTAATGATGACATTGTAATTTGCAAGCAGTGACGAGAGAACTGATAGGAAACTGAGATATCATTCTTCAGTGAATAACTTGGTGGGTCTGTATTCTTGTTCTATACTCAAAAGACTAAAAAAATGGACACATCCAGAGATATCAAGCTATCAGGAACAGACTGTCATCAACTATTTTTACTGAAGAACAAAATGAGAAACAGAATTTTGAATTATATATTTTCAATACAAGATGTGTATTTAATGGAATTAAAAAATGAATTTATACATCTATTCATTCTCTTTTCAATGAAAATGCATATCACTGATATACTGAAATCCAGAAGACTCATCATGTTAAATAATGCCAGAATGAAGAGATTCATGTACAATGAAGCACTACAAGATTAGACCTACCAAGGGTCATAGGAATAGTATAATTAACCCCGTGGGTGCTAGGCACCAGTGGAAGGTCTTTCTATGAACTCTTTCATCTTTGACAAACAGCCTATTTGGGGATTCCATTGTTACCCTCATTTTACACATGAGTAAATGAGGTACAGAGAGATTAGCTCACTTGCAGAATGAGAGACATAGTAAGAGAATGAGCCTGTATTTAATGCAGATGGTCTGACTACCTAAAAATTGTCTGTGCACACAGATCTTTCTACTAACCGCAAAAATGAGCCTCCACCTGACGGAATGAAACCTGAAACTCCACACATCTTAACATATTCCCCAGGTGGTTCTTGCAGAGCTAACACAACGATGTGTGTATTAATGTCCACTGAACCGGTGTCCATCGACCACTGCTGTCCAGTATAGGAAGCCTGGTTTCTGCATTTTGTATTTGTTTGTCCATCCCCTAAGACAGGTAGGCCTTCAGTAAATATTTGCAATTTATGGAGTTAGTGAATCAGTAATGGCACTGATTGGATCAGATCAGTAAATGACTGGGGTTTATCTGAAGCTATTCCCTGAAGCCTCAGGGGTTGGGAAATGGGTTTGGAAACTCCTTAATCACCCATATAATTTCCTGTAGAATACCATAAAAAAAGATAACTTTCCATATTTTTTTTTCTTTTTCTTTTTCCTAATTCTACTCTAAATGTTCTGGAATGATCTTATTGTCACCTAATCACTCAGCACAAGAAAGCCTCAGAGCTCGCAAGATTGTTTTGTTTTGTTTTGTTTTGTTTCTCTTTAGGCTGCAATATGCTTATTGACTTGTAGACTAGCTAGATTTCTGTAGGTAATCTTTTGCAAGAGTTGCATTTACATGGCATCCACATAGGGATCCATTTAGAATCATCATGAATCGATTTGCTAAGAGTTTACGTTTTTCAGACTTTGGAATTATATCCTAGGAAAACAGAAAACACATTCTCTCTTGCTGTATGAAATATGCAGGAGACTACTTTGGGTTACAATGCTCTTTTGCATTGGCACAGATGCTGAAAAGCAAATTCTCAGCTGGTCGGTCTCACTCAGAAGGTGTGCTACACTAATAACTGTGTATGGGGGAGCATTGCCAACTCACAATATAACAAGTTAAACTGCGTGTTGTATTAGCATTATTCTTAATGCTAATGTAATGTCTATCCACGAAGGCAGCATTGTTAGATTGTTAGTACTGTAGATTGTAATGACAAAAGGAATTAGATGGGTTTTCTATGTTAAATCAATCATTAAGCAGTGCTATAATTATTTGCTGTTGGGAACGCTCTTTTTTCTATTGTAAAATTGACACAGTCTATGAACGTAATTGCTGTGTTTTCATCCTAGGGCCCTTTAAGATTAGAGTCTGGGAGGAAGATGTGGCACTTCTAATCCTTCTGACATTTCAGAGGGACTATCCTGGCAGGAATAATATCACATCACCGTGTAATTAATCAGTGCATTTTCCTGTGGTCTGTGAAGCCTGTGTTTCCCTCTGCATTTGAGAGACAGAGAGGTGGCATGTACGAACCTTCTGCGGCTTTAATTACAATGTGATGTTGGGTCCAATTATATTCTTGGGCAATTTGACCTTTTCGAGTTGCATATTCAGACCATTTCACTGATTCCAAGGTGGAAAATTTTAGGCATCAGTGTATGTGGATTTGAGATCATTGGATCTCTGTTTCCCTCATTTCCCTGGGAGTAAGAAAGTCTTACAGAGTATAAACTGGTAATGATGACATCAAATTAAAAAAGAAAAACCTTTATTACCTGAAACGGCTTCCCTTCATTTTACAGATGATAGGGCCAGCACAGCAGGAATCTGTGTTAAGGTATGATCTCTCTCATTTTCTCTCTCTCTCTCTCTCACTCTCACTCTCTCCTCTCTTCTCTCTATAGATAGATGATAGATAGGTAGATACATACATACATACATACATACATACATACATACATACATAGGATAGAGGGATATCTAGAAATAGACATATATGGTCTATCTGTGTCTCTTTTTGAAATAAATGTAAAGAATGTCTGTATATATGTTTGGAAGTAAGAGAAAACAATCTGCTCTATGGATAATTTATCTGAATAATTCTTCCAGCAACATCATAGGATTAATTAAGCACCTGAGAGAGGTGCACAGAAATATGTATGCTTTTGGTCTTGCGTGGAATTATCATTAATATTAATATCAATAAAAATGGGAGAGGGACTTTTATTTGCAGGGCAAGAGTAAGTGCTATGGGAGATATGCGAGAAAGACAGAATTTCTGCTTTCCCCAACTTAGCTCCCCAAGGAAAACCATAGGAACACAAAGCTAGAGTAGAGAAGAAAATGTGACAGGGTCATAGGAGTTGTACAAACATGAATTCAGAGTGGAACAAAATAGCATGTGTGGGGGGATATTCAGAGATGGTTTCATGGAAGGAGTGAGATTTTTATCTGAACCTTATTCTGCAGAAAATGAGGAACCAAAGATGTTTTTACACAGAAGTATACTATGTTAGAAGTGGAGATTTAGTGAGATTAACTTGGAGTTGTAGAGTCTGAGTACCAGGGGGTAGAAAGAGAATTAATGGAGACTTGTGGAAGGCTGCCTTCTTAGTAGGATGGGGCTCTGTGGTGTCCTTTGCATTATGGGACCACCTAAGTCTGAAATAATAAAAATTAGCATTGATTGAGAATGGAGAATGAGCACTCCAAGCTGATGCAGGAAGCAGTCTGCGTGCCTATCATTAAAGAACTCTTCAAAGCCTTAAACTAAATGTGGTTTACCTGGGGACACTATACATGAATAGTGTATGAAAACATTGCGTGTGCCTGGGTATGCGTTACCGGACAACTTTTATGTATTTTATTTTATTCTCACTATGAAGTGGTTAATATTAACTCTGTTTTATTGATGTGGAAAAGGAGATCCAGTTGCTCAAGTTAAAGAAACCAAATCAAACCAAGAGGCAAGGATGGCACTCAAGCCCAGGCCTTCTGATTCCATGAATCCTATCTTTCCCACTCACAATTTCTAATTTCCAAGTCAGGAAAGGTAAATTTATTAGTTCTCCATATGCAAATATGAAACTTTTCATTGTTAGTTATTTTTCAAATCTGTGATAATGAGATAGACTGGGAAGCAAAAACCTAGGCTTAATTGCAGTTCACAGGGTGAAAATGCGCCACGACTGCAAAGGGCGTTTGCCTGTGACAGGTGCTACTTAACGATTCATCATCTATTAAGGCAAGGCCGTGGAAAAATACAATAAGGCTGTGATTTTCAAGAATCATAATTCAATTTTTCAAGGAAACAGAATAGATAGTGTGGAGACTATGAGAAATTCAGAAAATATTTATGACTCTTTATTTGGTTGACTTTTATTTATTTGGTTGTTTTTCACTTTGCTGTGCCCTCCCCTAACCTTCTCATAAGATTTCCAGTGTAAATATATTCATATGCCCATCAGAGGAGGCCTGACTTACTTTCCCAAGACAGCCAGGTTTTGATGCCCCTGCATTGTGTCTGTCTATCTTTGGCTCTCTTTTCTTTCAGGGCTCTGCTTTCTGCAGCTCCACTGCCCACCTCATAGCTCAGTCTGCAAGTCTTCCCACTTGCAGTCTCAGCCCCATCCAGCGTGAGTCAGGTGCCTCAGAGCCCCCTGTTTATTGATCTTCAAGATAGAGCCATCATCACCGTAAGATCGACCTGAAAATCAGTAGACAGAACCTTAACCTGAACCCCATATTACTCCTCAGGTCCAGCGAAGCCTTACCCTGGAATGTCCTGGATCTGAAAATGGAATTCTTCACCCTAAGTGCCCAACTCTGATATCCTAGCTGGTCTTCATGCTTGGACTGACCTTCCGTTTCAGCTTATGCGTAGGGATCTTATTCTGATAAAGAGCTGTGCTCTTTATTTTTTCCAAACCCTTTTTATGGGGACTGGAAGATTTCTCATAAAACTTCTCAGTGGCACATTAGACAAGATATGCCCATGTGAATTCCCATCAAAGGGCCGAAAAGGGACACTGACCTTGAAACTCCTAGTTTTACCAAAAGGACCACCAAGTGGAAAAAAAAAAGCAAGGAATAAATATGTAAATATCCCAACGATCCCTTTTACATGACTTCAAATTTCATGAAGTAAAATCAGTTCACAATCTTACAAGAACAATTCTAAACAAAACAACACCCATTAACTGCAACGGAATTGTTGCCTCTGGTGGGGGCAGAAAGAGGGGTGAAAATGGGTAATGGTGGCGAAAGCCAGTTTATCATTCAAGAGACACTTCTTGTGGCTCAGAGATCGTAATGTGCCCTTTTGTGAATAGTATGACCGAATGAAGCCTCTGACATCTGCAACAGTAAAAGGGGAAAATGAATGTGGTGGTTTATTATTGTATTTTCTTCTAAATTTCAATTTACCTTTCCATTCTAATTCACCATTTAAAGCAGGTGAATTCATTCTGCAAATATAATCAAGGGATGTTCATATTGCATTAATAGATTGCTTTAGTTTTGTACTTCTCACAACTTAATTATTTAGAGTCCAATTCCCTTATTCAACATTAGCATATTAAGGCAAAATCTAATTTGCAGTAAGCAGCTTGAGGCCACAGAACCACTGAAAAGAGTAAATGGAGGCAAGTGAATATGTTCAATTTTTTATCTCATCAATGCATCCAGTAGCTGATGGATATATTCTTCACTTGCATCTTTCAGTATTTGAGTTCAGTAAAATAATGTGTGTATTTTGGCAAGTTTTCTTGCATTTTAAGAATCTTTATTAGTTTTCTTTCTGAAAAGAGGGCAATGTCTGCCACTGGGCTAAAAATAAATAAGAAAAGAAATGGGGGAAAAGAAGTAAACATCAGACAAGTGAAAGTAACAAGCAAAATTTGGCACTATAGAAAATGATTGGTAATTGTTTAATCATTTAATTTTCTGGGCCATCTATTATCTAGCAGTATTGAACGGGTTCAACTGACCCATCATACCCTCACTGATCAAACTGCTACCTCAGAATGTACTCTAAGGTCATGATAGGGAATGTTGAGTTAAGAAAAGGTAAATTAACACAAATTAGAAGGTATTTCTCAACAACACCTACTATGGGTCCAGTCATTTGCCAGACACTATTATCGGTGATAACTAGAAGAGAAATGTCAACTTGTCCCTCCCCTCAGTGTCCTTGGGATTTAGCTAAGCACAATCTTCCACACATTAGAGTCATATAACAGTGTAGCAGTGTAGAGTCAAGAATTAACTGTGTCTTTACACAAATTCTGGACTAGCTAGAGGGCTTAGAGATAGACAAGGTCAGGAAGGGACAGTTTGTTTTCAACTGCTGGTAAGTACAAAGCATGGATAAGGCCAAGGTGTGGCTAGGCAGGCACATGCAATAATCTTTGAAATTTGGATTTGGAGGGAGGGCTATGGAGGAGAGATCAGCCTGGAACTCTCTCAAACACTTTATAAAGCCATATGAGTTTGGCCATTAAAAAGATAACACACACATACAATGATTGTCTCCTCTTAAAATGAGATCTGAGCTCTAGTTTGAAGCTCCAGTGATGGGCAATTCAGTGCAAGCAGCCTTCGGCAATTTGCAAAGAACTGTCTGAGGATGTGGCGTTGCTATCCTTAATGATTGTGTTTGTCTTTAAGGAGAAGAAATGAGTCATGGTCCAATTTCACAAGTTCATGCATTAGATTGACTGAATCATCCACTACATCCAGTTTCTAGCCTCCCCTAAGTTAGTTTAATTGACAAAGAAATCCAGATTTTGAGTGACCCTAAAACAGATCATTAAGAGAAGTCTGGGATAGAGACTTGAAAGCAGCGTTTATATTCCTATTACAAGAAAGTTTGCAATCAGCAAGTACTATGTTTAGATAAGCCTATTACATGTTTTAGAAAGTGGCCATGGTGGCTGTAGCAAATAGTTCACTGGCTTTGTGAGACCCATCTCTGTCTCAGCTTCAAAAGCATATTGGGGTGCCTGGGTGGCGCAGTCGGTTAAGCGTCCGACTTCAGCCAGGTCACCATCTCGCGGTCCGTGAGTTCGAGCCCCGTGTCGGGCTCTGGGCTGATGGCTCAGAGCCTGGAGCCTGTTTCTGATTCTGTGTCTCCCTCTGTCTCTGCCCCTCCCCCGTTCATGCTCTGTCTCTCTCTATCCCAAAAATGAATAAACGTTGAAAAAAAAATTAAAAAAAAAAAAAGCATATGTTCCTTCCTAGTCTTCACTGTGGAACCCTGGAAGCAATAATAGCTTTGGAGACAGACAGGTGTTGTTTTAAATGTCTATTCTCTTCTTTGTCTTTTATTATCTGTATAACCTTGGACATATCTATTCTATTCCTTGATTTCCATATACTTATCTGTTATAGGGTTGCCATGTTTATTAAATGCTATAGTATACTGAACTGTTCAGCAGGGTGCCTCAAATAGAGTAACCACTCAACAAATGCTGGTTACTATTATCACTATCATTGTTCTTAGTATTATTACTTCTATTAGACACTTGCCATCACACTTTTCTTCTTTGAAGAACCCTATGTCCAATCCTCCTCAGTGTGACTATGCAGAATCCTGAGAATTTAAGCAGTTTGTAGTAGTCCCAGTGACTTTGCCAGACACTAATTTAGCATTTGCCTTTGGCCAATAAAGAAGTTAATGGGAAGACTACAGGGGAACTTCTTCAAAATTTCTTTCACTACAACAAAGGAACATGAAAGAAAGCTCCTCTTCTCTTACATGTTATATTCTTATATATAAAAAGTTGGGGGGGACTGAGACAACCCCGTGTGACAACGAAGGACACTGGGCAAAGAAAAGAGCAACACTCAGAGAAAGAAACATGTAAAAAGAGAAACATTTAAAAGACAGAAGCAATGCTATTCATATGTCAACATGGAGCCAGTAAATTAACCTATTAATGTATCTGAGTACTTACTGTTGTTGAGAAACTTAATTTTATTTTAAATGATAATTTAAAGCATATTTTTTGCTTCCTGCATCCTCAAGCATCATAAATGATACATTATGAAATAAATTTATGTTTTTCTCCCGGCCCCATTCCTTCCACATATAAACACACATACTTGGACAGACACAAATACATAAACACGCACACACACACACACACACACACACATACACACACACACACACACACACACACATACACACACGGAAGAACAAGGCTGACATACAGGAAGGCCAGTCCAGGTCTGATTCTATTGAAGGTCAGCTTATTAAATAAAAATTCCATTTTATTTTATCTGGCTGTGATTGACTAAGAAATTGATAAGGTAAGTGATCATGGGTTGTACAAAGATGAATAAAACAGTCTTTTCCCTCGAATGACTTATAATCAAACCAGAGAATAAGTACATAAACAGCTATCATCCAAGGCTGGTTATAGTATCTATCTTGGAAGAGGCATAAAGTTGAGAAAGGACAGAGCACAAGAAATAGGTCACGCTGTCTGCCAGTGGAAGGATCCATTTGTATTACAAATATATGTATTCATCTTCTGTGTATTTGGCTTATAATTAGTAGTTATAGTCTAATAGAAATGTTACTTCTTCTTGGGGACAATCACCAACATCTAATTCTTATTTGCCTTCTGATGTTTCCCCAGCCCACTTATTATTTATGAAGTCCAGAATATACACACCGATTCTTACCTCCAGACATTCTTCCTACATCTAATGTTTATGGTGTAGACTGAGTTTTAAGATTCAAAAACTTCTTATTTCCACTTTGAATTTTGAAAAATCGTTTTATATGAAAAAGCTGAGAATTGACTTTTTGTTCTCCATTGTTCTCCATTGTTCTGTTGATTTCCCAGCAAACCTACATGATCCTGGATACTACAGGAAATTAAAAAGGGATAGGGAAGGCTTATCAGGAAAAAAAATAATTTCATGGAACAAAAAACACATAGGAGTATACAAAATATCATATCTCTACATAGAGAAAAGGCATAGGAGAATAAGAACTAGTGATAGAGGGAAGTGTCCTGAAGGAACCGTGTTGAGCAAATTCTTGAATAAAGACTGGTAGAAAAGAAGACAATATATTCTTGGAAGGAGGGATAAAGGCACAGATATAGGGTAAATTTCCTATGACAACCTGGGAAGAATTATTGGTGTGCAGGCTCATGTGAGGCAACTTTTTTGAAAATACCTGCCGAGTGAAATATAAACTTGCTATGCCTTAATTTTATGCAACAATATATCCAGGTAAAAATATTGGGATATCAATATGGCAGCAACTGGCCTAGCTTCTTCTACACACACAAAGATCTAGTGAGATCATTGCAAAGCTTGAAGCAGAATGTCCTAATTGAATTAAGTTGAGTGATAGGAAATGAGTGATAGGATTGAAATGGTATAGAAAACAGCTAAGAAAGTGAATTTAAGGCTGAGGTGCTTTGATTTCACCCAGTAACTGATCTGTCCACTAATGCATCTCCGTGTATGCATCATCTTTCTCATATCCATCTTGTCTGTTACCTAGGCCAACTTTTTCATGATTTTTGAATGCAGTTGTTTTTTTTCCCTCAGCTTTCTTCACTTCAAGATAGAGACTCCCTAAGAACACGTTCCAGTTCTCTCTCCCAGGCTGCCACAGCTCTTTAAGCAGACATTTGAAGAACTGTCAGAATCAAGGGACAGAGAGTGGAAAGAGCAGACAAGGGAAGCAGAAGGCAGTGCAAAAAAATGGGAAGTGCTGCGGTAGCTGGCCATTGTGCCAATTTCATGCTTTCACACCTTTGAATGAGTGTTCAAAGTGTTTCATTTTGGAAGCCTCAGACAGTGGAGCACTGATTGCAATGGCTTCAGGCATTTCAGGGCACAGCTGGCCACTCGGCCACCCCTGTGTCCATGGCAGTTTTCTAAAAATAAGGGAAATAAAATATAGGTTATTTTCAGCTCTGATGGGTGAACCTCACTGTGAACAACTGCAGGATCAGTGTTGTTGTTGGCGTGTATGTGTGTGTGTGCGCGCGCGCGTGTGTGTTTTCCCCTTTCTTTCATTTTCTTTTTTCAAACACAGCCCAAGCCACATCAGCTTTGAGCAATATGATTCTTCTTTCATATAGTATAGAAGAAACAGAAAGAAAGAAAGATGCCATTTTAGATAAATAATAACAAATTCTGAGCCTGGGTTATTGCAACGGTCTCGCTAGTCCCAAATTCTATCTTAAAGAAAGAAAAAGAAAAAAAAAAATCTGGGGGAAGGGAGGACAAACATTAAAAAAAGAGCTGTTTGATATGTTATACTTACTTAAAAACAAAAACAAACAAAAAAGACTTTTACATGAGTGGTTTTAGGTAAAATTATTGTTATTAAATTTAACTATTTTTATTAAACCCATTTAAATATTTAGTCTTGCAACTTTTTAGAATAATGAATGTAGCAAATAATGTCCCTAATATTCCCCATTTGAGAGCTGGATGTCAGAACCTGAGTTTTAGATCTAGTTCTGCTGTTTATTGGTATGTGGTAGGTACATTTGCCAAGTCACTTAATTTCTATAGGACCTCAATTTCTATAGGACCTCGATTTCTACATTGAATTGAGATTTATTTTTTTCTTTAGAATTAGTTAAAACTTGAAGAATTTTAGAGGTCATTTAGTTTATTGTCTTTACAGATGAGAAAGCTACTGGGTCACACAGTTGGTTGGAAGAACATTTTTAATGAGCACCCAGCTGTCCTAATTACTGATGTGTATTTTCACATTACTGCCATCATTTTTGCTTCATGTAAGCCTTCCATTCCTTTATACCTACTCAACTCATCTCTACTCAAACCACCAATATCATAGCCCCCCTAACAGATTTCCCCACAATTTACCAACTTTCTAGAACTCCCTCATGTATCTCAATAACATTTAACTAGTTTCAGGAGCAAACTAAGGACATCTCCATCTCTGCAGCCTTCCCTGACTGCTTTTGCAAAAACATAATCTCTTGTTCTTTGGGACTGAGTAGCACCTAACAGCTCTATCACTTAAGTCATCCATCTACAAAGTCAATGAATAATACATGAAGCCTAGGTATGACAGAAGAGCCTGACTCATACTTACTACTTTGTGTCCTCAGCAACTAGAACTGTGTCTTTGGTCACAGTTTCCTTGTATGCAAAGCAGGGATAACAATATTACCTATTTCATAGGACTTAGAAAGATTAAATTTTATGTATACATATCAACTTAAAGCACTGTTTGACACATAGTAAGCTCTGTATTAATCTTGGTAATTATTTATCTTTGTTGTTGATGATGATAATGATAATGATAATGCTTTGGGGAGGTGAAAATTTTTCTTCTGGAGGATTGCTGACCAAATCCCCAAAGTCCATTCCTAATAGGGACATGATAGAAAGTAAAGAAATAATTAAGCTAAATGCTTTTTCATCCTTCTATAAAGAGAATTCCATTTCCTAATTCCCTGAATATTTGAGATTGTCTGAACTTTTTAGAGCCAAATTGAAAATACAATAGGATGTATATTTCTAGAGCAATTAAGCTTTCACTATTTGCTTTAGGGTTCTGATTTCTTATACCTTTGGTTCATAGATAATAAGAGTGGAAGATCAGTGATATGTTTGTACTTTTTAAAAAGTACTTGATCTTTACCCATTTTAAAGACTTCTACATGCATAGATATGGTGAAGCAAGGGGAAGGGGAAATACAGGCTTCCTTTTCCCTCAGACATTGATACCACAAATATCTTTTCTTACATCTAGAGCTGCTGGAAACTTTAGATATTCAATTAGGAGCCGCAAATCATGTATCTTGTTATGTTGAGGGCATTCACTCATGAGAAGCAGCATAAAAGGTGTTCTTAACAGCTCTAGATATCAAGAGTTTTGTCAGAGCTCTACTGCTGAGTATGTGACAGACAAATACTTTCTTCCTTATGAGCTGAAGTTTCCTCATCTGCAATAATTTGGAGTCCAGCTTGACTTAGTTTCTTTTAAGTTTCAAATTCTGGGGGAAAATGATATCTTTGGATGGAATTTAATAGACCAGTTTCAGACCCAATTTGGGGAAATTTCGTGCCACTTAACACCATTGATGTTTCCAGTAATGGACTAATGTTTTTGTAGCATCAACCCAGTGCCTAGAATTATAAGTTCTGTGATACCAGATTTTACAGAAAACAAGGAAGAAGGATATATCATCTTACTGCCCTCATTCTGATCACTAGAGCATGACAAAGCAATCTTTTGTGCCTAGCACCAGTTAAGCAACTAATTCATCAACATAATGTGACTGAGAATATGCAGGGAGCAAAAAAATTGTTTATCGTGCATAAGGGTGAGAGAAGAAGAAGGTCTTTTCCTAGGGTTCTTATTTGATAGATAAGACTTAAATATCCAAATTATACACAGTTCTTAACTCCCTTCTCTTTCTTTATATTGTGGATAGATCTTTCAGACATACATTGTCGTGTAGGACATTTGTATAGAATAGTCTAATGTTTTTTTGTGTCATACTGTAGTGGGGGTCACTTGAAGAAAGATTCTTTGGAAACAGCCATTGATCTCTTTATAGATATTTACTCTGAATATCCACAGCACATTACGCATAACCCTCTGGAGAAAAAATAACAGCATTTTATAGTTATGAGTTTATATATACTACCTTTCTAATATACTATATGAAATTTAAGGGTGAGAGATATTTCCTCTTTTACATCCATGTTTTCTAAGATATACTATAATATCTCATACATAGGGTGACCATATGTCCCAACTAGCCTAAGACAGTTCTGTTTTATGTCCAAGGTCCTAGAATAATTACCACTAGCACCCCTTTTCACACATAAAAGAATTCTCATTAGATGATAAATTATTTGGTCAACCTACTTACACATATACATTCTCCATAAATATTTGTAAATGATGAATCCCCAGAATCAGACCCCCTCCCTTGATTGAGTTCTATGTCTATACTCATTTTTTTTATGGAACACCAGAGAGCAGAGGGCATGCCATATGGACAATCAGGAGAATTACTTAAAAAATTATAAAGATGTATAGCTTGATGTGAATTTAGGAGCCATTTAATCTTCTATTCAAAGCAGGGATTCTTCTTTAGAACCCCCCCAAATGGCCATATATTCTTATTTTCCTTATGAATTTAATAAATTTATATGTGTCTGGCAGGTTTTGTCCTAAGTGCTGAAATTTAGCAGTGACTAGAGCAGATGTGTTACCTGCATTCATGATGCACAGAACTTAGTGGAAGAGGCAGATCATACACAAAAACATCAAACACATAAGCACATGATAGAATTATGATACTAGGGAAGTGTAAAGTTTCAATGAGATCAATTATCAAGGTTCTAATGTGGATGGAAGTGACAAGGGGTCAATGTAGGTCTCTCAGGGGAAGTAGCATTGATGTTTGGACTTGAACGATCAATAGGACAAAGTTGCAAAGAGTATGGAGCCAGAATGTTCCTGGATGAAGAAATAGCATATAGTGAAGTTCTAAAGTGGAAAAGAGCTTTGAGATTTTAAGAAACTGAAGGATGGCTAACAAAACATGGTGAAAGCTAGTAATGGAGATGAGGGTCATTACAAATTGGTATTAGAGTGGGAGAACAGGGTCAAATCATGTATACCTGGGACCACAACTGACTCTTGCAACAGCTCATTCTCAAATTTTGCCTCAATCCTGGTCAAAATTTTAATTTACTTTATTTTAATTTAATTTAATAATTTTAGTTTATTTTATATTTTATTTTATTTTATCTTATTTTTTAGAAAGGGGGAAGGGGCAGAGAGAGAGAGAGAGAGAGAGGGAATCCCAAGTAGGTTCCAGGCTCAGCGCAGAGCCTGATGCAGGGCTTCACAATCCTAGGATCATGACCTGAGCCCAAATTAAGTGTTGGATGCTCAACTGACTAAGCCACCCAGGCGGCCAATGCTGGTCAAATTAACAGGCCTAGGAACTACTGCCAGAGGAATAATACCCATATTTACAGTTCACAGCCTTTCTCTGCCATTAATGTTTCCTTAACAGTAAATATTCATTCACTTCAAGGGGAGTAGAGTGGGGGTGGGGATATGGGGGTAGAAAAGGAGAGTGAAAAGGAAGGCTAGATTCATTATTTCAAAGGAAACCATTCCAATCACTGGGACTATCTACTCATCCCTTGTTTTCCTTACTTTTTTTTTTTTCAATTAAAAAGGGCATTTCCATGCTAATTGGATCTTTATTCCTTGAGAGTCCCTCTGCTCTTGTAAACTCTTCCTCTTCTGAAGCATTTAATCCCCAGCTTGAAACATCACTGTTGATTGCAGTGGAAAGACTGTGATGTCACAAATGGGGGATTATGACTTCACAGGAGAAATAAAAGAGCAAGACAGACAGTTTCTAGAGACCAAGATCTTTTATTTATGAGAATGTCTCTATTAATCAAAAGGGGACAGAAATACCAAACATATAGAAAATGACAGCAGAATTGTAGCTAAATAAAATGTTCTTCAAAATTATCTTGGCAATGTCACTTTCTCTTTAGACGATTCCTGAGAAATGCTATTGCAGAAGATAGGTTTGAGATTCCAAATCTCCCTATACTCAGCACTTGAGAAATACTTAGCCCTGGGGTAATTGAAAGTATAATCAGGCCACAGAGCAATCTCTACCACATTTTGCCTCTGATGTAGAACATAATGTTACCTATGGCCCCTTCATGATGTTCTTTAGTTGGGTCCCTGGAAGAAAGATCACCTCCATTCTATTTCAGCAGTGAAATCTTTTGGTGCTAAGGTGCATTTGGGGGGCAGAGGGTTGAGGGTGGGGTTTTAAGTACAAACTCAATTTCTTTAATAGATAGAGGCATCCAAGTAATTTTCTTCTTAAGTGAGTGTAGATAGTTGTAACTTTCTATGAAGTTGTCTATTCCATCTAGATGATTAAATTTATGAATATAGAATTGTTCACAGCATTCTCTTACTATCCTTTAATGTCTGTAGGATCGAAGTGATGTTTCTGTTTTCATCCTTGATATTGGTAATATATGTCTTCTCTATTTTTTTTTGATCATACTAGCTAAAGATTAATCAATATTATTGTTCTTTTCAAATGAATGTCTCTTGTCTTTATTGCTTATCCCTATTGTCTTTGCATTTATAATTTCAGTTGTTTCTATTTTTATCATTGTATATCATTCTTTCTGCTTGCTTTAGATTTAATTTGCTATTCTTTGTTTAGTTTCTTAATGTGGTACCTTAGATTACTGATTTTAGACCTTCTTCTTTTCTAACATATACATTTAAGGCCATAAGTTTCCTATTAAATAAATTTTGATGTCCCATATTTTAGTTTTTATTTTATTCAAAAGATTATTTTTCCCTTTGATATTTCCTCTTTGTGCCATGATTATTTAGTACTGTTATTTACAAGTATTTGGAGATTTTATAGATGTATTTCTGTTTTTATTTTTTTTTAATTTATTTATTTTGAGAGAGAGAGGGAGGGAGGGAGAGAGAGAGCACAAGCAGTAGAGAGGCAGAGAGAGAGAGAAGGAGAGAGAGAAAATCCCAAGCAGGCTCTGTGCTGATATGCAAGGCTTGAACTCAGGAACCCTGAGGTCATGACTGAAGCTGAAATCAAGAGTCGGGTGCTTAACTGACCGAGCCACCCAAGAACCCCTATTTTCTGATTTCTAATTTAAGTATGCTATGATCTGAGATGATACTTTGTATTATTTCTGTTTATAAAATTTTCTTAAGTCTATCTTAGCAGATGCACAATGCCATTTGAGAAGAATGGATATTCTGTTGTTGTTGCTTGAGAGTTCCATAAGTATCAACAAGGTCGAATTGGATGATAATATTTTTAGGTAATGTATATGTTTTCTAATTTTTCTGCCTATTCTATCAATTATGGAGAAAGTAATATTGAAGCTTTACCTATAATTGTGGATTTGGTTTATTTTTCCTTTCAGATGTTTCTGGTTTTGCTTTATGTAATTTTTTTTTAAATTGAGGTATAGTTGACATACATTATGTTAGTGTGAAGTGTCCAAAATAGTCACCCAACATTTATATTTATATACATTACAAAATTCTCACCATAAGTGTGCTTACCATTTGTTATCATACAAAGTTATTGACATATTGACCATATTCTCTATGCTGTATTTTTCATTCCTGTGACTTATTATTTTATAATTGGAAATTTGTACCTCTTAACCCCCTTTACCTATTTCATCCATTGCCCCGCCCTCCTCCCCTATGGCAACCACCAATTTGTTCTCTGTCTTTATGAGTCTGTTTCTATTTTTTGTTTATTAGTTTGTTTTGTCTTTTAGATTCCACACATAAGAGAAATCATATGGTGTTTGTCTTTCTCTAACTTATGTTACTTAGCATAATACCTCTACATCCCTCCTTGTTGTTGTAAATGGCAAGATTTCATCTTTTTTATGGCTGACTAATATTTCATTATATATCTATATCTATATCACATTTTGTTTTTCCACTTGTCAATTGATGGACACTTTATACTACTTTCATATCTATATTATTGTGAATAATGCTACAATAAACATAAGGGTGTGTATACACGCATGCGCACACACACACACACACACACACACACACATTTTAAATCAGTGTTTTCATTTTCTCCAGGTTAATACTCAGAAGTAGAATTACTGGATTATACGGTATTTCTATTTTTGAAACAGACTGCTATATGCATAGAATGTTATATATGAACCTCACAATAACCACAAGGCAAAAACCTAAATTACATACAAAAAAAATGAAAAGAAATGAGACCAAGCATAACACTAAAGAAAGATATTAAACCACAAGGGAAGAGAGCAAGAGAAGAAGGACAGAGAAGAACCACAAAAGCAAGCAGAAAGCAATTAGCAAAATGATAATATGTACATACCTATTAATAATTACTTTAAATGTGAATGTACTAAATGTTCCAATCAAAAGACAAAGAGTGACTGAATGGATTAACAAAAAAACACTCAAAAGAAAAACAAAAACAAAAATAACCCATCTATATACTGCCTACAAGAGACTCACCTCGAACCTAAAGAAAATGAAGGGATGGAAAAAAGATATTCCATGTAAACTGAAGTTAAAAACAAAAGAAAACAAAAACCTGGGGTTAGCTATACTTACATCAGACAAAATAAACTTTGAAACAGACTATAAAAAAAGACAAAAAGAGCATTACAGAATAATAAAGGGATCAATCCAACAAGAAGATATAACAATTATAAATATCTATGCACTCAACAGAGAGGCACCTAAATATATAAAGCAAATATTATCAGACATAAAGGGGGGAATTGACAGTAATAATAGTAGGGGACTGTAATATCCATTTACACCAATGAATAGATTACTCATACAGAAAATTAATAAGAAAACAGTGGTTTTCCTCACATGCTTTTGGATTCTGTTTGGTTCATAGACATTTAGGATTGCTATGCTTTCTTGAAGAATATACTCTATTATATTTATATAAGTCTTTCTCTATCTCTTTTATTCTTCCTTATCCTGAAGTCTGATTTGTCAGAATAAATATTCCCACTATCTCTTGGGGTTTTTTTGTTTGTTTTGAGAATAAGAAAAATAAAAAGTTTTTGTTTTGTTTTGTTTTGCTTTACTTTCATTATTCTTTCTTTGATTCTCTTCTTTCCTCTATGTAGACCTGAGTTCCTAACCTACATTATTTTCCTTCTTTCTAAAGGACTTATTTTAGCATTTCTTATAATGCAGGTCTACTGGCAACAAAATGGCTCAATTATTGTTTGAGAGTCTTTTTCTCTTTCCTTTTTGAAAGATTATTTTATGTGAATTCTAGGTTGATGGACATTTTCTCCAAAAATTTTAAATATTTCACTCCACTCTCTTCTTGCTTGCATGTTTTCAAAGAAATTGGATATGATTTTTATCTTTGTTCCTCTATAGATCAAGGTATTTCTTCCTTCTAGCTTCTTTCAGAATCTTTTCTTTATCTTTGTAGCTTGAAAATGATATTCCTAGGAATAGGTTTTGTTTTTGTTTTCTTTTCTTTTTGACATTCATCCTGCTTGATGTTCTAAGTGGTTTCTGTATCTGTGGTTTGGTGTCTGACTTTAATTTGGGGAAATTTTCGTCATTGTTGTTTCAAATATTTCCTCAGTTTCTTTTTCTCTTTCTTCACCTTCTGGTATTCCCATTACATACGTATTACACCTTTGTACTTGTCCCACAGTTGTTGGATATTCTGTTCTGCTTTTTTAGTCTTTGTCCTCTTTTCAGTTTTTGAGAATTATAGTGATATGTCTTCTAGCTCAGATATTCTTTACTCAACTATGTCCAGTTTATTAATAAGTAAGTCCATTAAAATCATTCTTTGTTTCTGTTAGTGTTTTTATCTTTAGCACCTCTTTTTGGTTCTTTCTTTGGATTTCCATCTTTCTGCTTGCCCATCTGCTTTTGCATGTTCTCTATTTTATCCATTAGAACCCTGGACATATTAATCACAGTCCTAAATTCCCAGTCTCATAAATCCAACATCTCTGCCATGTCTGGTTCTGATACTTTTTCTGTCTCTTCTAATTGCGGTGTTTTTGTTTGCTTGTTTTTGGTTTTGGTTTTGGTTTTTGGTCTTTTGGTATGTCTTGTAATTTTTTTTTTGATAGTTGGACATGATGTACCAGTTAAAAAAAAACTTCTGTAAAAAGGCCTTTATTAATGTATTGGTGGAATGTGGAGGAAGGAAGCATTCTGTAGTTCTATGATTCTGTTTCAGTCTTTTAGTGAGCCTATGCCTCTTGACTGTGAAGTTTACAAATGTTCTCAATTTTCTCTCCCCTTAGGTGGGACAAGATGGCTAGAGTGTATTGGAGTTGGGTATTTTAATATTCCCATATAGTAGGCAATTGCTGGCTGGAGGTGGCTATTTTCCTTCCCCCAGGGCAGTTAAGATCTGATAATACCCTAGTAGGTTAGTCTCTGGTTAACTAGTTTTCCCTAAATATAGACCTTGTTAAGAACAGAGTGCACTGGCCTATTTCTGATTGGTTCCTTTTCCCTTTCCCCTCCTGGAATAATGAGGAGATTTTTCTCCAGTGTTTACTATAGAAATGTGATCAAGCTCCTGGAGTTGTTAATCTCACAATATTGAGGGGCCCCACTATAACCAGGTCCCTCTGGGATTTTTAATTCTCAAACTTGTCAACATTAAGCCTCCAGCAATTCTTCAATTGCAGTTAAGGTTTTCCTATCCTATCAATGGTTCCTGTGGTCATTCTCATTCCTGAGTTTGTTCTGGTAAGCTGTGATATCTGTATTCATCTTTATGTCTCTCCATCTTGGGAGCAAGGGTTTTCCCTGTGTCCTTCCCTCTCTTAAAGATTCAACAAAAGTTGTTGATTTTTCAGTCTGTTCAGCTTTTTATTTGTTATTAGGATGGTGACTTCCAAGCTCTTTACATGTAGAATGGGAAACCACACTTGTCCCCCTCTTTTATTTATTTATTATTTATTTCTTTTTGAGAGGGAGAGAGAGAGAGAGAGCGAGAGCGAGCGCTGGGGAGGATCAGAGAGAGAGAGAGAGAGAGAGAGAGAGAGAGAGAATCTTAAGCAGACTCCATTCTCATGTTGGAGCCTGACACGGGGCTCGATCCCACCACCCTGGGATCATGACCCGAGCCTAAATCAAGAGTTGGACACTGAACTGCTCAGCCACCCAAACACCCCTCTCACTATATTTTAATTAGTGCTTCCATGATATTTCTTTCTTCCTCTTTTTTCTTTTACATTATCTACTTTTTTGTATATAAGGTGGCTTTTTATAGAAAGTAGGTAAACTGTTTCAGCTTTAGCTATTGGGAGATTTTTGAACTTCTCCTTTTATACAGTCTTACTTTTTTTTTCTTTTTTTGCACTACAAGATGCTCTAGTCTTATCTTGTATATTTCCCACCCAAGTCCTCCAATTAGCCATTTCTTCAAGGAGTTTTGTTTCCTTTACCTGAAGAATGGTATTGGAAACAAAGATCTGGATGCTAGGTTTGCACACTGTTACTGTTGTGCTTTGATCCTAGGCCCTCTTAGCTGCCGTAGTAAGGAAATATATGCATGCATACATATTTCTATAAGTATTTGTATATGTATCCATCTGTATCTCTAGTAAATTAAACATGAGTTCATACTGATGTCTATAACTATCCATTACCAGGTGAGTAATTCTTGTCCTAGCCTATGTGCAATTTCCTATTCTGACAATAAGAAACCTAAATTCTGTCATCTGTCTTCCATTAATTTAATTGTTCCATTCCCGTATACATGATTTTAGAATTGCTAACTTATTCCTCTAAAAGAAAAAAAATATCAACTAGAATATTATGGTTATTTATAATTTCTTTTGTCTTTGCTCTTACAGACTACACTCATTTCTAAAGTTACTTAGGTCAGCATCTAAAAAGTACCACCCACCACATTCGGTGACATTGTTTCATAGTTTTGTAAGTTATTTTAAAAGATTATCAAAATGTAGATATTTCCCTGTATTCTTTATTTGCTAAGAGTGTTTTCTTTTATTATAACTGTGTGTTAGGTTTTGCCAAGTGCTTTTTCTGTGTCAATTGATAAGATATTACTTCCTTTTCATTAGTTGGTTGTTGTAAACTTCAGTGGCTGATTTTAAAATGTTGAACCAGCCTTGCATAGTTGGTTGTGGTATATAATTATTTTTATACATTGTCAAATTTTATTTGAAGGCTATTTTTATTAGGTATAGAATTCTGATTTGACATTTGCTTTCAGCACTTTAAGGACATCATTCTATCTCTCCTCTTGGTTATAGACTTTCTTACAAGAAGTCTGCTATAATTATTAACTTTTTTCTTCTGTAAATAATGTGTCTCTCCCACCTTTCAGGCTATCTCCAGGATTCTCCTTTTGCTTTTGCTTTTCAGCAGTTTAATGTGACAGGCTTTGTTATGTGTATTTTTTTTTTATTGTTTTTGTTTTTGTTTTTCACTAGCTTTCCCTGTTGGTGTTCTCTAAATAGTCTTGAAACTGGTTTAGTGTGTGTTGTTACTTTTGGAAAATTTTGGGCCACTATTTCCTCATTTTTTTCCCTATTTTTCTTTTATCCTTTCTTAATTATGCACACATGATACACTGTATAGTGCCTCATAATTTCTAGAGATTCTGTTCTTTTTTCCCTTCTGCTCTTTTTTCACTTGTATTTTATTTTATTTTAAGTTTATTTATCTATTTTGAGAGAAAGAGAGAGAGAGAGAGAGAGAGAGCTAGCACGAGTGGGGGAAGGGCAGGGAGAAGGAGAGAACAGAATCCCAAGCAGACTCCATTTTGTTTTCTAATATTTGTATTTGATGTTTCCTTAGGTTTCATCTTTCTTCTTTTATTAGCTGTTTGATCTCAAATGTTGTCTACCTTTGCCTTGAGAATCTATAACTTAGTAATAATAATTAACTTATTTTAAGTTTCCTCTCTGGTAGTACCAGTACTTTGTCATATCTGAGTCTTGTTCTAATATTTACTTTGTCTCTTCTGGTGTGTTTTGTTTTTGTTTGTTTTTGCCTTTTTATATATGTCATAATTTTTTGTTCAAAGCTGGACATTTTGTATAGGATGATAAATACTAAATTAAATAGTTTTATGCTTGCAGTATAGCATCTTTCCTTCTGTGGGGGTTGTGTTAATCTGGGCTGGGTTTGAAATTTGTATTGCTATGGGTACTCTAAGTGTGCCAAAGTCTTCCTCCAGTGATATATTTTTTTTTCTTTCCTTTTGTTTCCCCTCCTGACTTGGGTTCTCCCCTTTGCATTAGTCCCTGAAGATAGTCTGTATTTTCCATTTCTCCCAGCTATATTACACTGTTATTTTTAAACTAATGCTTGTTAGCATGATTACAGAGGATGTGGGAGGGAGCATAATTTTTCATCTTAGGCAGATATTTTGAACCTGTTCTTGGGGATGCTGTCTTTACAAATGTTCCTGTTCTTGTTCCAGACATAATGATGAGCATAGCATTCATTCTGCCCTACAAGAAAGGGTGGAAATAAATTCTCCTATACCTGCTCCACCCCACCAGGTGCAATGTGTACCTTATAGCATCCCCACATGTGGTACCCTCTCCATGTAGGGTAAGGCACTTTTCATAGTTACTTACAATACAGGAGATGGACCTGGGGACTTCACTTTTTGCCTCCATTCTCCAACTTTAACCACCATGGGGTTTCACCAGTGCTCTCAGGCTACAGAGTAAAGTTTTTGTTTCTTAGGGATAATAAGGAAATTAATCTGGGTATTTTTTGAGTATTGTCTTCCTTCCCATCACTTCACTTGCATTCCCCGCCCCCGGTGCTCTTAGGGCACACATTTTGATACTCTCCCTGTGCAGATTAGGGCTTTTGTTCCTCAGGGAAGATAGAGAAAATAGTGTATAAAGATTTTCATGTTTAGTCTACATTTCTCTTCTTCAACTGCTAGAAGCTTCCACCAGTGCCCTCTGGTTACAAGTTTTGATGTCATTCCTTTCCAGATGAAAGTTTTTACTCCTGAGAGGAGAGAGGTGGGATGGGTCTTCACAGAGTTTTGGCAGTAGCTGCTTTTCCTTTTTATTCCCATCATGAGGGAGCTTTCTCAGGATTATCTCAAATCTTTTCTATAGGCTACCTAGCAGTGTTCTTGGAGGAAAACTTTGCTAGAGTATGTGGATCCCCCTGTATCTGTGACCTTCTGAAGTTCTACCCTCTCTCAGTAGGCTCCACCCTACTTTTAGCCATTCTTTCAAAATTTCTATTTAAATTGATTTATAGGTCTGTATGTTGTTAGATGAGAGCTGACCCAGGCAAACAAATAGTAAGGTGTTCCTACTCCTTTAGGTGCCTGTTTCTCTCTCAGTTTTATGTTTGTTTGCTTCTCCTACAACTTCAGTTCTATGAAAGTTTCAGTAAAAGTCACTCGTTTGCTGTTTGTCTAGATTTTCTTTGTTGTAAAGTTGGGAATGGTGTTATCCACAGCTCTTAATGTCTGTGAGCTGACACCAAAAGTCCCTGAGAATGTGCTTTGACTTTTCCTAGTTGAAATTAATTAAAATAATTGAAATTGAAATTAAAATTGAAATTCCTACTGCTCACAACCAAAAATAAAATTACTAAGGTTTATGTATATATGACTATATGCTGAATGTTGACTTTTATTTTTTTTTCATGTTTATTTATTTTTGAGAGAAAGAACATGCAAGCCAGGGAGGGACAGAGAGAGAAGGAGACACAGAATCTGAAGCAGGCTCCAGGCTCCAAGCTGTCAGCACAGAGCCCGATGTGGGGCTCAAACTTACGAGCTGTGAGATCATGACCTGAGCTGAAGTCAGACTCTTAACCGACTGAACCACCCAGGTGCCCCATGAATGTTGATTTTTAAAAGAACAGGTTTGAATGTTTTATCATTCTCTCCAGGTCAGTTTTCTTGGACCTACTTTTTCAAATTCATTGCGGTAGTCTGAGCTCTTGGCTTTGATGAACTTTGACAGATGGACAATGCAGTGGGGCAAAGAAAATAAATGCCTAAAATAGTCCTCATTTTATAACTCATGGACACTTGAAAAATTAGTTAGAATAGGGACATCCATCACCTCAGTACCTCTGCCCCCCACACCCAAAAAAGACCAAGCAAAAAAAGGACCGCTTCAAAAGAGCTAATAAAAAGATATGCAAAATGTGGGGCAAATTCTAAAATCAGGAACCAATTTAGGATGCGATCAGTTTAAATGTTGATCAATTACAAACCTAGGATAATGAGATTTTAAGTGTCATTAATTTCACAACAATAGAAATGAAGCAGCAACAGTAACTACAACAAAAACAACAAAAACATTATTTGGCCTCCAGTCTAATCTTACCTGTTTGTCCCAAATCAAATGTAAACTCTTTCATGAAGCCTTTCCTAATCTTAACCAAAAAGAAATGATTGCTTCCATATCTAAAAGCAAACATGTTATCTTCTTCATTGAACCTAAACCTAATCTGAATCTAACTACATTGTGAATCAGTGTGGACATAAACAAAGACAAACCAAATGAGAACAAGCAAAATCTATTTATTCAGAGCTATAGCCAGGGAGTCGGCCACCACCACTTGTGTTTGGTAAAGACTCAAAAAGGCAGGTGAATGGGAAACCTTTATAGAAAAAGGAGAGGCTTCAAGTGATGCTCTGATTGGAGGCTATTGGCAAGGAGACGCTGCAGGTGGGCTAACTAGCAAGGGGTCACCCTTTGGGACTGATTGGAGGTACATATTTGCTTTCTCTGATTGGTCCTCAACTGGAAGTGGGGACAAAAACCATGGAAGCTTTCAGTTATTAATCAAGTCCTGGCCACTCTCGGCCAATTGTAATAGGAGTTATTTTTTGACTACCTGGATTGTTACTGGAGTTACAGGCCTGAATTCACACAAGTTTAACTTATATACAGAGAGCAGGCTGCTTTGTGAGGATGATTACTGTAGAAAATGGGTTAGTTTCTTGGGCTGGTTGCTGCAGGTTGTGGGTAAGAATTTTATTTTTACATATGGTCTGGTGATTGTATATCCAGTCTTTCAGTGGCAAAGAAATAAGGGCCCCAGAAGTCTAGACCTACCCTGTTCAAAATTACCTATCCTCCCAAGCAAAACACAGCCCCAGGTCTCAAAATTAAACTTAAAGCAGAGTCATTTTCATTAGGCCCCTTCATCTTTGGTATGCAGAAAATGGTATGCAGAAAAAGGAAGATTCAAGAAACCCTAGAAAAGTGAGAGTCTGCATAACCATACTAATGACAGTGTTATGTTAGGACATTCCCTCACAACTTTGGCTACAGAGTATATTACTTAAATTAGGTATTTTCCTAACTCTTTCAATCCTGGATTTTTAAATTCGTAAATGAATTTGGAGAAGATCATTTTTTTCATTCATACTCCATTAAGATTGTTGGGAACCCATTAGCTATTTTCAGTATTTCACAGGTTAATAGAAATAAATAAATACTGCAATGAGCCTGCACAAGCTAATAAAAATATTATATACCATCATTTTCTTAATGCATTAATATTTTTTATACATAATGATATCAGTATATGAATATTAGTAAGTTGGGTAGATGATCCTTCATAATAAATATGGAATATGTGAACTATTTCAAACAAGGGGTCTCTAGAGTGTAAAGGACACGCTGTCACTTTATAGTAAGATAGCAAAAAAATCTGACAAATGAACTTTAGGGTTTCTTTTGATTTCGACAATTTTATGCTTATAGCAGGTTCATGTTTCTGATATATATTTTTTTTAATTTGACATAAAAAGAACCATATTTAGTGAGATTTATTTAACACAATTAGAAAATGCAGTTATAACTCTAAAGAAGTATGATCAAGCCAAATGCATAAATTCCAGATTGAATTTATAAAATTTGAATTTGTAATGAACATAAATTCAAAATATATTTCTTAAAGGAAAAAAACCTAGGGGTAGGCAAAGTAGCTTAAGTTTTTTTTTTTTTCAAATAACTTTCATTTAAGCAAACTAAGAAAAATTTAAGACTTGTTTTTTGAGTAATAAAACAGTTGCTTTGGAGATCTCATAAATTGTCAATGTCCTGATATTTAAACATACCTCTCTTAGATTGAATTTTTATTATTAATTTGCTCATTAAGCCCAATTTGCTATTTGAACATTAATATGTACCTTCCCAATCATTGTGATTTCCCAAAAGTGGAGTCTAGAGTAATGATACTCAGAATGCATTTATTTTTTAGCTAGTACATGTATTTCTCATGTATTTTGATATGTTTATTGGGCTAAAATGTTAAGGAATAATGTATGCACATCATTTCATTCCATTCAGCATTTGGAAATAACATCTCCCTTTCAGGAAGACCATTTCTGTGTGGGCCATGGTCAAAGACGATTTGCTTTGCTCCCCTGCAGCACAGAAGAGAAAGAAGTTTAGAGAAACACGTAACAGGAAGATTTTCAAGCGTCACTCCATTGTTTCCTATGATGCCCCAAATTAAGTGCCAGAAATGTGCTGAACGCTAGCTTTTGCAAATTGGGAAATGAAGAATACGACCTGCAAATTCCCACTTCCCACCATTTTAATAAAAACGTTACAAGCAACATTTAAAATCACAATAAGGAAGAATTCAAGCCCTGAGAGAACTGATTTTGCAAAAATGAGCTCCTTTTTCCTCTGTAAGCTCCAATCAAATGCCTTCACAAAATAAAATGACACACTTCCAGACAACAATCGCACTATCGAATTGTGCACTTTTATTTCATCTCCACACTAATGTTACCGATATATTAACAAAAATTAAAAACCTCAAGAAACAAAATTCCCAAATAAGATGGATAAAGGTACTACTACACGGTGGTTACTTTGATTCTGCAGGCTCTGAAGATGTTCTTAATGAAACTCATAATTTGGTGCATCAAGTAAAGTTCTAGGTACTTTGTACATATGTTTTCAAAATATGGTAATTCAAGGTGATCTTGTCATTGATTTGTTATAGGAAACAAGGAGTTATTAAGTGATATAACTTGTTGGTGTGTATTTTACTCTGTTCATATAAACCAGTGAAGCAAGATCAATTTGTTTCTCGGTTGAATTAGTTTTCTTGTGGGCACCTCAAGCATACATTCAAGAACAGCTTCCAAGAAACAAATTTATTTTCCTGAAATGATGGTCTTTATTGGCAACATCTAGTTCTTTTAATTTTACAGTTGGTTTCCCAGTTATGATCTCTGTTTTCATGAAGCATGAGAAAAATCCTAGAACAGTTAAATGTGCTTACCATATAGTTTATGAATTAGCTGCTTCTTCAAATTGGAAAAAGTCAGAATAAAACTGCACTCTCAGTAACTCAGGCCTTCGTTTCCTGACTCCCAGAACAGTAGAATTACTTATCCTGCATGCATCCCAGCTTGGTCATGGCAGGTATTAAGTTGCTATCAGTAAACACACACATACACATACACATACACATACACATACACGTATACATACACGTATATATATACATATACATACATATACATATACTTATACATCTACATATGCATACACATAGAGAGGGGCTGGGGAGGAAGGGAAAGGAGAGAAAGATAAAGAAGTAAATGTAGAGTGTGAGAACCCCAATCCTGGTCCTACTTTGTCAGCCTTTCATTTATTGTGTATATTACAGACATCACATAAATCCCCCGAGCCTTCGGTTTCTAATCTGTAACAACAAAAAAACCAACAAACAAACAACCTATTTTGGACCTATCAACATCCAAAGGTGTTGTGCTGTTTGTGGAACTCTGAGAGATGAAAATATACCTTTAAAAGATAGAGTATGCATTGAATAAATTTTAGGGGAGTATTCTTTTTCTCTCTGATATTATACCATCAGACAGCTCTGATGAAACTAAGACACCTGCGAGTTGTGTTTGGTCTTTCAAATAAAGAAAAAACTATCTTTTTTTGGCTTCTTTTGGCTGCATTTGAAGGAAGGAAGGAACACAGGTGCATTTTAAATGATTCTTTCAGCTCTGTCCAGAGGGTGCTCAGCCTGGGAGGGACAGCCATTAGTTGAGTAAGTGAGAAGTGACATGTTCTGTCTCTCAAAGGGTTTCTTCGTGTCCACTTTGGTAGCTCTCATTACATTGCCTGAATCCATTAAGACAGAAACAAGGTTACCCCATGAAATGTTTTTGTGACTAAAGAGGACATGCAGCTCTTTAATCAGTGACAGAACATCTCCTCTGACAAGACTGAGTGATACAGTGCGCTCTGGTCCCACCTTTGCTGCTAAGAGGGAATATCCCTTACAAGGACGGACAATATTCTCATTAAATTGCCACTGGTTGATCTATCAATGTTCTAGTGAAAATAATTATTCTGAATATGTTTAATGTAAATATTCGGACTACATTTAATGTAAACATCTACGTGAAATGAAATCTCACCTTACATTGAGAAGATATCTGATCCTTGATAGTGCAGCCAATGCCTTGAGGTTATGAGATAACTATCAGCTGGTTTCAGATTTTCCAGGAGTCAGGGTGACAGTGGTGGGTAGCAGGGTGGTTAGGATCCTGTCTATTCCCAAAGTGAAAGACAAAGCTGCTGGGTGAGAAGAGTGTGATGCTTGCCACATCCTTTCTTAGCAATGGTCTCAAATAGGATCCAGAGTGATTTTGTAACTTGAGACCCTAGAGGAAAAGTGGTCAGCAATGTGTGGCTGACCTTAGTATATTTTTAAAGATTATACGTGTGGGTGAATATATGCCACTTTGATATATGACGTGGGTAAAGAGTTATAAAAGGGACCAATCAGTAGGAAAATGCCACATTAGCTTGCAGTGTTAGATTTTGTACATACATACTAATCTGAGAGAGAATAAAACCTGGGTGAATGTAAAAATGAAGTGGAGCTTAAAGTTTCTGAATTCCAATTGGCTTGTTGGTAAATAAGAAACATGATGTCCAAAGAACTGAAATGACTACCTCTCAGAGTTGCATCGACAGTTACTATCGGTGTCCAAAATCCAGATCTCTACCTCTTGTTTAAGATTTCTATGAATTTTACAAACTGTACCATAACTATCAACAGTTTATTTTGAAAATACACCATTAGTGTGGCTATGGCTCAGTGCCAGAAATGGCTGAGCATTAATTGACAGGCGATTCTGCTCTGCAGAACCCTCATCTGCATAACTGTAGAACATCAACGTGTCTTTCTTTCTCTTCTTCTCAAGTATTTCTCAAGACCTCATCGGAATCCTAAGTATGTCTCAGAATTGTGCCTCTCTCTCTGGGGGTGGCAGATGAGCCATAGTTACCAAACATTGGTGCTTTCCCATGGGTGGTCTGCTGGTCTGCTGCTCTTGCTGCTGCTATCCCCACTCTCGGACTCTCCCAGCGCACCTCAAAGCTGAGAAACCCTCCAGGAGCTTTACCACCTTTGTGCACCATTTGTGGCCATAGCAGGTCACCATCTCCAAGTCTGGACA
Organism: Felis catus; assembly: GCF_018350175.1. Classification (NCBI taxonomy): domain Eukaryota; kingdom Metazoa; phylum Chordata; class Mammalia; order Carnivora; family Felidae; genus Felis; species Felis catus. Next base: position 59,623,049 of record NC_058379.1, on the reverse strand, counting down.
AATGGAAGACACTATCATACCCCTCCAATTCCACTTTCCACTCAACTCTTTCAGGCAACAGACAAAATCCCATATGTAAATATGTCATACGAGTAGAATTCCGAATAGGTCAACTACTTCTGCAGAGATAAAGGTTCTGAATCTCAGTCATGGCTCAGATGGAGCTCTCTGTAACTCAGTGACAACTCTCACCCGCTGCCGCAAGTCACACAGTGCCTTCAACTAATTCTCTCCCTGTCTAGGACCCTCACTGTACAGTCTGACTCAGTTAACTGACAAAACCTATTTCTACTGATCATTTCTTCTCTCTTCCTCATTGGACTATGAACAAAAGGACATTTAAAAGTTTTCAGCAAATGGCATTAGGAAACCTGATGTCCACCTGAAAAAGAATGAAACTGGATCTATATCTTATACCATAAGCAAAAATCAACTCAAAATGGATTAAAGACTTAAACATAAGACCTGAAATTATAAAACTCCTAGAAGAAACATAATGGAAAGGCTTTATGACATTGGTCTTGCTAACAATTTCATGAATATGACACCAAAAGCACAGGCAACAAAAACACAAATAAACAAGTGGGACTATATCAAACTAAAAAGCATCTAAACAGCAAAGAAAACCATTAACAAAGTGAAAAGTCAACTTGTGGCATGGGGGAAAACAGCAGCAAAAATATAATAATAAAAAAGAAAAAAAAACAAACAAACAAGCAAACAAACAAAAACACCCTAATAACCAAATTAAAAAACGGACAAAGGACTTCTTCAAAGAAGACAAATAAATGACCAACAGGTTTATGAAAAATGTTCAATGTCACCCATCATCAGGAAACTGCAAATCAAATCATAATGAGTTATCGCCTCACACTTCTCAGGATGACTATAATAAGCACAAACAAATCGGGCACCGAGGTGGCTCAGTCAATTAAGCATCTGATTTCAGCTCAGGTCATGATCTCAGTTTGTGGGTTTGAGCCCCGCATCAGGCTTTGTGCTGACAGCTCAGTGCCTGGAGCCTGCTTCAGATTCTGTGCCTCCCTCTCTCTCTCTCTGCCCCTCTCCCACTTGCACTCTGTCTCTCTCTGTCTCTCAAAAATAAAGTTAAAAAAATAAATTAAAAAAAAATAAACACATGCACGCACACACACACAGACACACACACACACTCACACACACACACCCAAAAGGCAATACTTGTTGACAAGGATGTAAAGAAATTGGAATCCTGCAACACTGTTGGTGAGATTGAAATATGGTACAGCCTCTGTGGAAAACAGTATGAAGATTCCTCAGAAGAAAATTTTAAAAAGAACTACCATATGACCTGGCAATCTCACGTCTAAGTATTTACCAAAAGAAATTGAAATGAGAATCTGGAAGAGATATTTGTACTCCTATGTTCATCACAGCACTAGTCACAATTGCCAAGGTTGGGCAACAACCTAAATGCCCATCATCAGATGAATGGATTAAAAAAATGTTGTATATACATACCATGGCATACTACTTGGCCTTAAAAATTTTTTTAAAAATCTGCAATAAGTGACAACATGGATGAATTTTGATGGTTTACAATAAGTAAAATAAGGCACAGAAAGACAAATACTGCATGATTCCACTTACATGAGGCACCGAGAATAGTCAAATTCATAGACTCAAAGAATGAAAATGTCAGGGGCTGGGGGGAAGGGGAAATGAGAAGTTACTAACCAACAGCCATAAATTTTCAATTAAACGGAATATATAAACTCTGGAGATCAGCTGTACAACATCGTACCTGTATTCAACAATAATGTATTATACATTCAAAATATTGTTAAGATGGTAGATCTCATATAGTATTCTTACCACACAATACGGTAAAATTTGTAAGAAGAAAAGTCTTGGATTTTGAGTTTCTGTATGCTCTCTACAGATAAATGTTAATTAAAGTGTTTTTCTCTGATAGAGCTAATTTATTTAGATTTGTGTTCTAAATGCGGGCTAAAATGTAGCATTGTCTGCCCAATATGTTTTTACCTGTAAACTAAATGGAGGCTTTTGCCAAGAACCTATCCTTATGCTATCCATTCTTACTCAGTCCTTGGGCCCTCCAAGTCCTGGTGGATGGACCAGAAAATGCTGGGATTCCCCAAGTTACTTGTCAAACTTCACTGCACACTTACAGATGCTGTGATTTTTTTTTTCTCTCTCAGTAGTGTTTATACTAGTTTTTCTGATTAGGCACAGTAATATTTGGCTTTGGAAAAAGGAGCCTTGCTTGGTGTAGGAGCAGGAAAGATCCAAGGAAAACATATATTTCTGTATAGGTTCACTCATGTCACTACCTCGGCTCCTTTTCTGATTCCAGGTCATGAACTTTTCACCGAAGAGAAATGCACTTGAAATTAACTCTACACCACACTGTTACTATTTACATGTCTTCCAATACACACTGCAGGGCTTTTTTTTGTTGTTTGGTTTGGTTGTTTATTGTATGTGGACTCTTCAAAAATGACACCCATAAAATATAATGCTGCTTCCGCAAAATTGTGGTATCTTTGAATGTAGGAGGTTATAAATAAGCTTGGTAGTTAAACTTCTGTGTTTCAAACTTTTGCCGCTTTATCTCTGTCACTGCAAAAGGCCTATCGGTCTGTCTTCTCTTGTGCCTATGATAAAATGCTTATGTGGTAGTAATCAGTCTTGTATCCTCCCCTTCTTCCCATCCATTTATTTTTAATTTTCCAGTTTCAGACAACAACCACTTTGGGAGCTGTGATATGCCTACCTTTAGTGTATTTCTACGGCCTCTGGGAATGAGAGTTGAAGAAGCACAGTGCTGAGGTAGTTACTTCCCAGGCCTGCGTTGTGTTTGCCTCACTTTAATTAGTCAACCCCCATAATCCCACATATTTCTGATATATCTGCTGAGAGGATGAATATAGTTGTCCCCACCCCTTTATAACTTGACACCTTTTCTTTTTTATAACTTGACACCTTTTGCGAAACCCAGTGAATGTCCCAATTAGTTTAATCTGCTTTTAATCTCTGTCATCCCCATTACTTCTGGACTTCGCTCATTTCTTCTACTTGGTCAACACAGCTTATGAACACTCATCTCCTGCAAACTCCTCTGGCTGCAAAGGCCCTGTCACTTCTTATATTTATTTTCAATTTTCCCTTTGTCTTGTTTTAGTCAGTATCTAATATTGCAAGAGCAAATGAGAAATAGATGTAATATTTTAACCTTTACCTTTCAATACTCACTAATTAAAGTATTCATATTTTAAAACATACCATATGAGGCTTATTTCTCTGTAAAGAGTCAGGCCATTATTTTTCCATCTTGCAATTCTTCCATAAAAGAAAAAGAGAAAAGCAGCTACAGACGAATAATTTACATTTTCTAAGTTGCAGAACAGCCAGATATAAAAACTGTAGCCAATTACAATTTTTTAAAATAAAAATGTTCGTCAATAATAAAGCATTTTCTAAGTACCTCATTGTTTTATACCACCAATTATCTAAACATGAAAGTAGGCAAGATTTTATAACTCAAAAAACAGATGCAGTAACATTTATCAAATATCCATGGACACTATGAAAACACAAGCTAGGCCATCTCCTTTTCTTATGAAAACCTTGCATGTTCTATAAAGAAGAGTGCAGGAGAACATTAAATATATTTTACTTAATTTCCTGAATATAAAAATAGTATGCATAATACAAGTAGCTACAGGATTTGAATGACTGATTTGATTAATGGAGTTCCCCTAGAAAGTATTAAGGCTTACAGTCCTATTTTTTTTTCAAATTTCTACTATCTCTCTTTCCTTCATCCTCTAAATTTTCCATAACTGTAAAATATATTTAAAATATGTGCCTAATTTAGATAAGAGAAGACCTTACTTATGGATATTACACGTAAGTGTTGAAGGAAGAGAACATGACATAATGACTTGGAGATTTTCAAACCAAAAGGATAAGTGTTTTCTTTATAATAATCTTTACAGAACACAATTTACCAGGTAGTTTACATTGTTTTTTTTTATTCCTCTCCAGTTGTGTCAAATTATGAAAATAATTTTCTCAACAAAGTGAGTAGCCTTTCAAAAGCCATAACTATATTTTCTCCTTCTATTAGCCTCCCCACACTGATGGGGCACCATTTTTTTTTAATCCCAATTGAAATCCTAAAAAGTCTTTCAAAGTTTCCTATGATAAAGAGTGACTGTTGATGGTAGGAGTAGATAACATACAATTATTTTGGTATACCGTTTGACAGTTTCTTGTAAAAGTATACAATTGATTCTTAAGCAACATAGGGGTTGGGATGTCAACACCCTTTGTGGCTGAAAATCTGTGTAGAACTTTCGACTCCCCCAAAATTTAAATGCTAATAGCCTACTGTTGACCTTAAGCTTTACCAATAACATAGTCAATTAACACATAGTTTATATGTAATACATACTACATAATGAATTCTTACAATAAAGTAAGATAGAGAAGAGAAAATTTTAAGAAAACCATAAGGGAAAATGCATTTACATTACTGTACTATATTTATTGAAAAAAATTTGTGTGTAAGTGGACCCATAGTTCAAACCTGTGTTGTTCAAGGGTCAACTCTTCTTATGTCAACTGTATGACTCATCAATTCTACTCCTACTTATATGTACCAAAGATAAAATTTAAAAAAAAAAACTCAGAGCTATATATATGTTGGGGCACCTGGATGGTGCAGTCAGTTTAGCATCTGACTCTTGATCTCAGCTCAGGTCATGATCTCATGGTTCGTGAGTTTGAGCCCCACATTGGACTCTGAGCTGATGGTATGGAGCCTGCTTGGGATTCTGTCTCTCCTTCTCTCTGGACCTCCTCTGCTTGTGCTCTCATTCTCTCTCTCTCTGTTAAAATGAATAAACTTTAAAAAAATTATATGTTCACAGCAGCCTTATTCATCATATCATCAAACTGCAAACAACCCATATCCATATGTCCATCAAGAGAATGTATAAATAAACATATACAGTAGTATGCAATGGTATTAAAAGAAGGAACTACTGATACACAGAGTCATGTAGATGATTTTCAAAAACTTGAGAACCAAAATATGCCAAACACAAAGTACATACTGTATGTTTTCATTTATATGCAGTTACGGATAGGCACACCTAACTGGCATGCATAGATATCAGAATAGTATCTGCTGTAGAGTGAAGTTTTGAGTATTGATTGAGAAGGGGCAAGAATGAATTTTGTGGAGTGGTAGAAATGTTTTGTTTTTGTTTTTGTTTTTGTTTTTGTTTATCTTCATAGGGGTGTTGTTTACACAGACCTATTTATTTGTCAAATCTCATCTAATTGTACACTGAAATCCCCTGCATTTCACTGCATGAAAATTATACCTAAATTAATTTTGTAAAGTGGTCTGCAGGTCACCTGGGTGTCTCAGGCGTGGTTAAACATCCGACTTCAGCTTAGGCCATGACCTCATGGTTTGTGAGTTCGAGCCCCACCTCGGGCTCTGTGCTGACAGTTCAGAGCCTGGAGCTTTCTTCAGATTCTCATTCTCTCTCTCTCTCTCTCTCTCTCTCTCTCTCTCTGTGACTCTCTCTCTTTCTCTCTGTGCCCCTCCCCCACTTACACTCTCTCAAAAAATAAAGATTAAAAATAAATAAATAGGTAAATAAATAATAAGTAGTAAATAAATAAATAAGTAAATAAATAAATAATAAGTAGTCTGCTTAACATATAAAGGATATGGAATGTGTAGGAAAAAAGTCTGAAAAGAACAAAAAAAATTCAATTATTCATCAGGGCACTTTAACTGTTTTTATTTATTTAACAAAACAGAAGATAACCTAATTTAAACATGCTAAAACTAATAATAAAGGCAAAATTCAGGTATTTTAATTCTCCTTCAAACTAATACAAATAATAGTGCAATATAGGTTTTAGGTAAATGTTCTCTATGATGATTTGTTCACGTGGCTGATGATCTGTTCACTGGTACAAGGACCATGTGATGGTACATGGACCTTTCTATGATGCTGCCTGAATGTCCTCGGCAATAAAGGCACTTGGCTTCCCCCTGCACAAGTGATCTGAGAGAGCAGGGAGGAAGCTACATACCTTCTATGGCTTGGCTCAGAAATAGCATGTAGTTATTTCTGCCTCATCCTAACCATTAGAAGCTAGTCACTAAGTATAGCCCACACTCAAGGAGAGAGAGAGTACATTCCATCTTTCAAAGGAAAGAGTATCAAAGAACTTTTGGTCACAGTTTAAAACCAGTACACAGAGTGTGTGACCTCACCCTTCCATATGTATCTGACCCTTGCATAGAGCAAGGGGGATTTCCCTGTAGAATTTCAATAGTAAAGCATTGGTCTCAGCAGTGATACATTGCCATTTGGGGCAATTAGGCTCAGTCCATACAGGGAAAGAGAAATTATTCCTGGGATTAATACCAGGGTGAGGCAAGGGAGGAGGTAAAGGAAGATAATGAGGCTCTGGCCTCAGGTAGAGATTAAGGGGGTAAAAAATTAATGCAGAATGGTTGTGTTGCATTAATTTTGCTTTTTAAAAAATACTGAATTATAATATTATCTCAATTTTTGAAAATTTTAACTCCCCTTAAAGTTTTTACTTTAAGGTGAAAGTCAATGCCTCAGTCACCTTGTTTGCTTAACCCTGTTCCTGGCCCCATTCTCTCAGACTTCCCCCTCTTCCTACTTTATATATTAGTGGCCTAATACCAGTTACTTCCAGCAGCCTGAAATTAGTGTATCCTCAGTCTGCTGGTAACAGTCATGGATAACACAGAACGGTGGGAAACTGCAAGGTTTGATACAGTGGCTTGGGTACTAACACTGGTCAAGTCCTGCTCTAATTAGCCACAGGACCTTAAAAAAGTCATTTCATCTCTCAGGGTGTCAGTTTCTTTGTCACAAATGTGAAAGAACTGGATTAGGTGCTTGCGAAGGACCAAAATTTTCATAGCATAAAGTCTTAGTGTCTTGGTTGATGTTCCTTCTCTTGAATCCATCATCTGTAGCTAGAGACCTGAAATCCATTATTCTTCAGGGTAAAACTAATGCCGTTCCTATGTGATTGTTGTTTTTAATTTTAATTTGGAATCATTCTTTTTGCAGTCATTTGGCAGGTTTGCCCAATCTCGCTCCGGGGTAGTAATCAGGGCATGATGCAGTGTTGGTATCATTTTCTATTTTCATTAAGGTGCCCTTAGGACTTCCAGCATTTGATGCCAACAAATTTAAATTATTAATTTTATTACAACAAGAATTCTATAATGGCAGAGTTACTAAAATGCTTTTCAAATTGGTTTTTAACTAGAAAAATAAAGAGAGAGAATTTGGACACTTGGGAAATAATGAAAAAGTGAGACAGCACTGCTATTGATTTAAAGTCAGGTAAGGGGATTATTTTTTGAGTTCAATATTCACAAATAATTGGCTTTAGATGAGATACTAATCAGAGTGCTCAACAACCTCGTAGGTATGTAATAATGAAGAAACCAACTAATAATAAATGAAAATGGTGGCGTTGACATGCAAGAAAGAAAAAAAAAACCTGATCTCACTAATTAATATTCTTTTAATTGATTCCACTGCTTAATTAAGAAACTATATTTTCGACATGCCTAGTTAAAAACCTACTGTAAACAAGAGATATATAATCAGAGTCAAGGGATGGACTCACATCTCCATTTCTGAATGATCTGGGGTAAATCACAAAACCCAATTTGAACCTGTCTTCACCTGAAAAATGTGGATATTAAAACCCTCATGCAGGGGCGCCTGGGTGGCTCAGTCTGTTGGGCGTCTGACTTCAGCTCAGCTCGTGATCTCACGGTTTGTGGGTTCGAGCCCCACGTCGGACTCTGTGCTGTCAACACAGAGCCTGGAGACTGCTTCAGATTCTGTGTCTCCCTCTCTCTCTGCCCCCTCCCCTACTCATGCTCTGTCTCTCTGTCTCTCAAGAATGAATAAACATTAAAAAAAAAAAAAACCCTCATGCAGGGATTTTTGTGTGGCTCAAATAAGGTATTGTGCATAAAAGCAATTTGTACACTGTGAAGTACTCTGCACATAAAGAATTTATAAATTTGTAGACATTTCTCATTTCCAATTAATATTATCGGAGGTCCTAGAAGGTGGCAGGGATGAAACTCTGTGGAACTCTAATGTGACTTTATGCATCAGATGACTCAAAGCTGACCCTGGAAAATACAAGTGTATAGATTCCACTTTCATTCAGAGTGATGTAATGAGCTCTCTAATAAATGATAGCATCACAGAACTTTTGAAAAATCCTTTTCATTATTTGTGTTTACTGGGTGCTTAAACAAGAGGAACCTCAGCTGGCAGACACAACAAACAAATCGGTCAGCAAAATTCATTCACAGGGTTACCCTGTGCCTGATTTGCCACAGTCAGCCATCCTTGTATTCCACACCCAGTTCTGTTTTGTCAAACCCCACAACCCCAAATGTGGATCACTCCGAAGGCGGAAAGAGTCTCAGCTGAAGGGCAAATCTAGGTTGGGACTAGAACCAAACCCTTGGTGTTAAGTCCAAGAATCTAGGTTGGCTCTGTAGATGAAGAAATAAACATCATCCAGGAGGAATCCAGAGACCTAACTGCTCATGTGAAGAGAGTGTGGCTGGTATGGGAGGTACTAGAAGCATAATCTGAAAGTTAAGCCAGGGTACAAGTTGTGTGGAAACATTTGTGGGTAGTTGATGAGGTAAGAGGCCATAAAGACTCCAAGACTAGAAGATGGGCTAGAGAGTGAGCAGTGTGGAACTGGCCAAGAAGGAAATGCAAACCCAGAAATGCTATCTGCTCACTTCTTTTTCCTCCCAAGGATATCTTGAATAAAAGGATGTTAGTAAGAGTCAGAACCATGCCTTGGAAACAGGAAAAGGCCACTAAATGTTGAAGTGCTCTGTGCATGGTGAATTTGAATCTTTGCCTTATTTGTTTTTTGATGCTGTTCATTCATCTCCAGCTGGAGCAAAAGGACACAAAGACATCCTGTACGTTGTTCCTACAGGAAAAGGCCAGGAGCTGCTAACAGGAAAATTCATTTCTCTAATAAGACACTGCATGTACCATATTACTAAAAGAAAAAGTAATGTTGAAGAATCCTGACTACCCAGCAGGTCATCCTATAAGTAAACAGTAGGTCTATGTATCTGTGAACTAAAAACTGAGGAGCCGTTTTCATATTCACCTTCCCTTTTCTCCAGAATCTAGCTGGGCAGCGGTGAATGTCAGCAAACTATTTGAAATAATATAACAGCCACAATTTCTTGAAGACTAATCATGTGTCAGGCTTTGTGCTAGCCACTCTCCATGTATCCGCTCATTTAAACCTCACTTCAACCTCACAGAGTAAATAGTGTTATCCCCATTTTATTGATGAGGAAATTGAGGCCTCTTGCCAGCAAACAATGCATTGAAACTTGAACACAGTTTCACTGCAAAGCCCACTTCATGGCATTTCATTCTACTATTACATTCTGTGGCATGTGAAGGAAACTGAATGAATATGTGTTCCTGTGGCGTGGGTGAAGTTTTTTCTGATGGTGAGAGGAAGGGGGAGGGTGGGGTACCTGTAGGCAGAGGTGCAGGATGGTGTATGGTTCACATGAGTTGATCTATAAATTAAGGGAGGGATAATGAAATTAGGGGTAGAGGGAACATATAAAATTTACCCACTTTCTGAAAGGTTAACTTTAAAATACCTTCCTTGAGGAGGACTAAGGAAAAGCTAGCTAGCTTTTCCATCTCTGTTCCTATACTGTAATTCTCTTCTGAGAGCACTCTGAGCCTTCAGTAAAGACATGCCTTACAGTCTGATAAGTTGGACTGATAGACTTGAAGGAGACAGTACAAAGGACCCCTGGGTCTGCCTGATCCCATTTCCTGGAAAGAAGGCAATCCTGATCGCCTGGTGGACCTTGTGAGAGAACTCCAGAAGGTCTTTTGCATCCACAGAAAAATCCAAAATTTGGGACTATAGGAGACAGCCCATGGCAAGAAAAAACAAACCAAACTTCCACGTTAGTTAAGAACCCTCTTTGATAGGGTTTGGAATACTGAAATTATATTCCATCAGCCCAAGAGATTACTCTGAGCAGTTTGCTGCTGGTTTTCTTCTGACTTTTGAATATCTATCTTCTGTTCTTGAAGGAGAAAGGGGCAGTGGCAGCTGACTACTTAATTTATTTCCTTTTATAGCTTTAGCCTCAGATTCATTTTTTCTGATGACCGCTGAAAGATCTTTCCATGCTTTCTACTCATGGGAATGCCCATCTGCCTGCACTCCATCACTTCCAGCTGGATTTGACACAAATTTGTCACTAATAGCAAGTTCCTTTTCCTTACTTCCCCCAATCCTAGACTGAACATCTGCCTTGTACATTGGCAAGATTAATATATCCCACTTGAGCAAATGCAATATGGTCTCTTGGTGTCACTCTCAGAAACAGGATTTGTCTTGCCAATTGTGATAATTGTGCCATATTATACCAAGAAAACATATATAGTCCATAGTGGTCTAAGTTATGTGCAATCCTTTATATATGAGGCTCATGCCACTGAATGCCATCAGTGAGATACTCTGGGCGTGCCATAGGTGTCTTTCTCCTATGTTTAAAAAGAAAAACAGTCATATTTTCTTCCTGTGACATGGATTTTTGCCATCCTTATTCTCCTTGCATTAATCTATCTGTGGTTATTTTTATACAGTAGACCCCCTTATTCATGCTTTCGCTTTCCCTGGTTCCAGTCACCGTTGACCAACTGCAGTACAGAAGCAGATGATCCTCCTTTTGACCCATCCTCAGAAGGTCAATAATAGTCCCTACACCATGCACCTCACTTCATCTCATCATGTAGGGATTTTATCATCCCACATCATCACAAGAAGGATGAGTAGAGTACAATAAAATATTTTGAGAGGGAGACCACATTCACATAACTTTTACTACAGTATATTGTTATCATTGTACTATTTTGTTATTAGTTATTGTTAAACTCTTACTGTGTCTAATTTATAAAGTATACCTTATCATTGGTATGTATGTATAGGAAATAAACAGTATTTATACAGTCTGGTGCTACCCACAGTTTCAGGGATCCACTGGGGATCTTGGAACGTATCCTCCACGGACAACAGGGGGGACTACTATAATATTTGATTCCTGTAGTCAGAACTGTATCTTGTGTGTATTGTGGCCCCAGCATTTAAGACAGTGCCAGAGATATTATAGGCCCTCCTCAGTGGATATTGGTTGAATGCATAACTGAAGTTTGTCAGAGGCTTCTTAAATTTTAAACAGATTATAGTTACTGACATTGTGTAACACATCTCATTTACAAACATATTTTCTTTCTCAAAGAACTTGGAATGTCACTTGATTTATCATTAGCAAAATCATATTACTAGGTACAAAAATGCAAATCTAAACCATAAACTTATAGACATTGTCAGTCCCTAAAAATGGAAAGTCTCTCCTAAAGTGAGGGTCATACAATCAGTATTGTGATGTCATTGAACCAGTATTGAGATGGAGATCCAAAAATCGTTTTTAAACACTGGCAAATTGATTTTCCCTCCACCTTTGAATGCCTCACAACTTCCATCATATGAAGTAAAGAATTTCTAATCTAGAATTGATGGGTAAACATTATATGTTCAAAGCCTCTGCCCCAGATGATTCTGCTATGACAGGCTTCTCCTCTCTATGGAATTCTTAAGGTTTCCTAACCTCAACATTGTAAAATTATGAAAAGTTAAATTGAATTTTGAAATCCAGGCTATAGAAACAGAAACAATCTTTGAGATGCTAATCTAAAATATGACCATTTCCCAAAGCTCCTGATTTCATCTATTTTAGAAATAAAGCACTCCTGGGAGAAACACAGGTTACATGCTATTGCTTTTCACACATAAACTCCCTCTACTACCAACATGCCCTGAATCCCAATGCCTGGCCAACCCTATCACTAGTAATCAACCACCATCCCAAGAAGTGAACATAATCAAAAGCTAAATCAAATAAATATGTCTTACTCTCTGTTCTGACGTCGGCCAAGTTCCATTTCTGGTGGGAGGCCAAGGGGAGCTGGTGCCAAAGGCATATGGCTGCAGGCACCATTGTGCCAGAAAGATGTCAACACATTGGAAAGGATTCAGAGAAGAGTAGCGGGGGTGATTAAGGGGCTGAGGAATTTACTTATGAGGGAGATTAAGAAAGCTAAGTGTATATACATTGGCTAGGCAATATATGGGAGGCAGCAGAGTTGGATATAATTTGAAGTGTCGACAAGTCCGCACAAGGAATTAGTGGCATGGGAGCCAGAGGAAATGCTAAGGCTTGGGAAAGAGTAGTAAATAAGGACGAAAATCAGAGTCTAGTTGTTATCAACATATCTTAAAAGTATGTTGATTTAAAATAAGAGCATTTTACAGTACAGTTGTGAGACTAGTCATAGATAAAAAGGAGAACATGAAAATAAGCTGTGCTCGCCTGGGACCAAAGGTATAAGAAGCCAAGTATGTCTTCCCCATACCCTCCCCTATTAGGGCATCATTATTAAGAACATGTCTACTGCCCACTGTCAACTGTCCATAGTTCTTCAGTCACACTTTCAAGGAGGGGTGGCCCAGGGTTCAACCTCTCCCTTGCCTGTCTTTCCATCAATACTGTCCTCCATGACCCCTTTTCCCAGTGCCCCAGTGGGGTGAGATACTGACCACTTAATACAGGATAGATAGATAGATAGATAGATAGATAGATACATAGATAGAGATATATAGATAGAGATATATATATACAGCTTTTTTGAAATATAATTTATGTATCATATAATTTACTCATTTACAGTGTATAACTTAATGACTTTAATATATTTATAGATTTGTGTATCCATCACCATGATCAATTTTGTAATATTTCTGTTACACCCTAAAAAACCCCTCATACCCCTTATTTATCATCCCCAAATCCTCAAAAAAATATTTGTCTAACTCCAAACAAAAATGCATAGATATTGTCAAAGTCAAATAAAAAATGGAAAGTACTCCACTAAATTGATGGCCATAAAATCGTTACTTTGATTGTGATCCAAGAGGTGGCTTATATATATGGGTAAATTCATTTCTCTCCATCTTTGAATGCCTCACAACTTCTACAGCATGGAGTGAAAAGTTTTAACCTCACATCTTTCTTTTTTCTAGCCTTAGCCAAACACTAACTTACTTTCTATCTCTGCAGATTTTCCTCTTTGGGACATTTCATATAAATGGAATCATACAATATGTGGTCCTTTGTCACCAGCTTCTCTAAATTAGTATAATGTTTTCAAAGTGTATCCATGTTATGGTATGAATCAGTGCTTTGTTCCTTTTAACAGCTGAATAATATTCTATTGTATGGGTATACCACATTTTGTTTATCCATTCCTCAGTTGATGAATATAGATCATTAATAATAGATATTATCACGTAATATTTGTGTCCTTAAAAATGCCTGGCCATTTCTTTTAATCACATGACTCAACCTGAGGCATTATGAGCTGTTTCTATCATCTCTCCCAGAAGAGATGTACCCTCTACAATCAAACAAATTAATGATATTGGAATTTGATATTCCCTGCCAGGTTTTTTCTAGAGATACCTTTGGCCAGTTAGTCCAATGTCCAATGGTTTGGGTTCATTGTATCAGCAGTTAACTTAGTTTCATAGAAACATATGGACATAGTCTTTTTGAGGGACTTTACTCTTTCAGTCTTTCCCCAAAGGGATAAACAATACTCTGCAGCAGAGGCTGGTGAAGCCTTCTCACTCCTCGAGCAACATTGAAGTGAACTACTGTGTGTCTTCTCTGGGTGCAGATTTCCTCCTTAAACAGTAGTGGAGTATGAAGTTATGGTAAATTCTATCAATGGGATCAAACCATACTCTAACTCAAAATAGTTGAGGAAGTTATTTCAAATCCCTAAGACCCAGTTAATGCATGGGGACAAATAACCTCAGTGGATTGTATGAAGCAAATTAATATACAAAAGTTCATGGCACATACTTGAGGATCAAAATATTAGTTGATTTTAACAAGATGTGATCCTATAAGAAGTAGAGGAGCAGGGGCATATGAAAGCAGGAAAAGACTTAAGGTACAATATCTGGTTATGTCTCTTATGTGTTAGAAGAACATAAGAATCACAGCTATCATTTAATAGCTCCTCAAATGCCTGGCACTGCCCCCCAGATCTTTTCACATGTTAACCCTTGTAATAATTCTGTGAACTAAGTATTATTATTATTACCTTCATTTATTAACAGAAGGGTTTTGTCAAAGATCACTTGGCTTATCAGAGGTGGGATTTGCATGCAGGTGGCTGGTTTGGGGACTGAATGCCAATCACTGCACCCTGCTGCTGGGCTCCTCTTTCCTCTATGAGTAGCCTGACTGGACACATGGTGCACCGAATGATATATTCAAGTCTTGGATGTCAGAAGGACCTTGGTCATCAACAATCAGTTTTCTGAAGATCAGCATTTTAGCTTCCATTGTTCATTTCAAACACATTGTTTTAAGTTACTACTCTTTTCTCCTTGTGATAACTTCAACTTTTACAACTCTCTCTTTCACTATGTTAAAGCCCAAGAAAAGATCTGGGTAAAAATTGAGCTGTTCATCCTTTTCAGAGTTGTCTTTTGTATGCCATCTTTCATTGCTATAAACTTGCAAAGAGAAGCAGGTGGTGAGGATAAAAATATGTTAGTATTCATATTTCTAGCCAAAAGTCACCTACATTTCATTTGAGACAAATAGGAAACAAGCAAAAATATCTCCCTTCTATTCCTACCCATCTATGCCCAACAGCCTAGTCAGACCCTGATCCTCCGATTCTGGGTTATTGCCACATATCCTGCCTTCCCACATTCCCGGTTACTTTAAGCCCTTCCTATACACAGCTGCCAGAAGATCCTGCCTGCCCTGCCTTCAAGAATCTTCAGTGCACCCCTTCTGTTAAATAGATGCAATTTCAAATCCTCTACTTCACTTTGTCCTCCCCAAGCCATCCTAACATACTTCTCTGCCTCAGTCAGGCAAATGTCATCACTGTCCCCTGAACACGGCCACTCCCACACCTGTTTTGATAACATTAAGAATGCTTCTTCACCACACACATGCACACACATCTACACACACATGCATGCACTAGAAAGAATGATAAATACACAGTAAATACGTATCAGGGTTTTTTTTGTCTCTTCCTCCCCTCAGCTCTATCAATAATGAATCGTTCCTAACTTCCCCAGCCTGGAATATTCTCTCTCTGCCTAAAGTCCTGCCATAGTTGGTGCCACATGGTTCAGAATTTGACAATTCTCTAATTCTAAATCACCACTATGATTAATTCTTTGAGGGACTGGGTTAAGCTGTGTTTTCAAAATTAGGCTGGGCATTTAAAAGATATTAAATACCGTTTATTCGATTGATTCAATGGCTGAGATAAAATCTCATCTCTTTTCTGTAATCTTCATATACCTGAATCCAACTCTTCTTATCCACAGGAAAAAGTAATTTCTCCTTCTGTACCCCAATAAGGATGTGAAATACACACGCTTCTGCAACTGTAGATAGTGCCCTATATCCTGGTTATTGGAATGAAGACATTTCCCCTAGAGAGACTGCACTTCTTGAAGGCAGGGGTTTTCACTCACTTTCTATCCCTAGGGCCTCTGTAGCTAGTACTTAATAAGTTGCTAAATAAATAATCAGAATTTAACTTGATTAAAAGAGCAGAACTCTGAAAGAAGAGGATTAAATGTGTTGAAATGGGTGCAGGGGTGAAGAAGTTAGAGTTGCTCAGATGCACAGGGCGCTTCTTCTTTTCATACATTGCATTAGATTTGCTCTTTATCCAGGACCCACTGTGCCAAATCAGGCTTGTGATTAAGATCAAGTCTACCGGGAAATCAGCAGTGAGTTGGAGAGCATTTGAAAAGGGCCTTGCTGTCCAAAGTTTGCCACTCTGGCAAACAGCTGTTATGGTTCTATTGTTTTATTTTTGCTTCTTTTAAAGGGCAAGGTTTGAAAAACTAGGGAATTTATAAAAAGAATTTCAGTACAAGGGGAACACTCCAGGAATCACTTTCTCTTGAAACAAGGTGAGTTGCCACCTGCAGAGAATCCTGTTTGTGTATGGTGGCTATGTCAGCTGCAAGGGCCACCTAGTCCAAAATCACCTTTTTCAAGACGCAAAAGACCTATTCTGCCCTCAGGCAGGACTGTGAATATAAGGATTCTATTTTCAAGAATCGCTTTCAGATTCATTTAGAACCTCTCAAGGAATGTGTCTCCCATTCTGTGGGATATCTAAAGCATTTCCTCATTGAATCAGAGAAGATTATGGCTGGAATACACCTTAGAAGTCATCTAGTTTAAATTTCATTTATTTTCTCTTTTTCTTTTTTCTTTTTCTATTCCTCTTAGAGACGAAACCAAGGGAAGGAGAAAACACACAGCCAGTTATCACAGAGGGAAGGCTGTGGTGTCAAGTTAAGTTCATTCCCTGCCACACCTCAGAGCCTCTGCTGGTGTTTCTTTCTGTATAATTTCACACCAACATGTTAAAGGGGTCTACCCAGGCAGTTAATTAAATGAATTCGTTGGTTTCACAAAGGCAAAATGTTACCTAATTTTATGTCTAAGCACTCACTTTTTCCTTATCAGTGTTATGCAAACAGAGAAGTTCCTGGACTTCTTTATTCCATTTATGTATCTGGAGGATGAAATGGAAATTTGAAGCTTACAGTTAAAATTCTGTTGTGTATCCAGGGCTGTGTGTGTGTGTGTGTGTGTGTGTGTGTGTGTGTGTGTGTGTGTATGTATGTTTGTTTGGGACTGTGAGGTTAAAGGTAATGGACTGGTTCGGAGGAGAGCTGGGATGGATATTTGACTAAGAAGGCAACATATTTACTTAGTATCCAGCAATTGCAGGCACCTTGGCAGAAGAGAAAGAAGACAAATGGGGATTCTCACATTGAGGGAGGAGCACAGAAGCATTCTTGGAAAGTGATGTTTCTGGACTCAGACTTCCTTGGAGCAAGAGGCAATTCTACAGCGATGACCAGGATTCACACAGTGAGGGAATCAAATTACTAATTCAACTGCCTGCTTAAATTCTATTTACCTTATTTATGATTCTTTGTCCGTGTATGTACACTCAAAGAAACCAGTAATATCACAATGCTCTTGAAACAAATAATGTAAGAAAGGAAAAAGTCCTTTGGAAAGTATAAAGGGATAGTTAAAGAGAAGGGTGCCTGTCATTTTGACTGCAAGGATATGTCTTCACAACTGTAAAAGTATTTGTCCATGTATAGATTCGGAAAAAAACTTTTACAGGTTGGTCTGAAAATAGAACACTTACAAAGATGGAAAATTCTACAATGGGAGCAAGGGAATAGATAAGGACATACGCATCTCATTTAAAATGTAAACCAGGGGCGCCTGGGTGGCGCAGTCGGTTAAGCGTCCGACTTCAGCCAGGTCACGATCTCGCGGTCCGGGAGTTTGAGCCCCGCGTCAGGCTCTGGGCTGATGGCTCAGAGCCTGGAGCCTGTTTCCGATTCTGTGTCTCCCTCTCTCTCTGCCCCTCCCCCGTTCAAGCTCTGTCTCTCTCTGTCCCAAAAATAAATAAACGTTAAAAAAAAAATTAAAAAAAATAAAATAAAATAAAATGTAAACCAGAAAAGTGTTCAGACATTTATTCTAGCCACTGCTTACCTTGCCCAATTTGAGTTTGGAGTGACCCTCTTTCTAATTAGACACAGGAATTGGAAAATACGGATAAAAGTCCAAGTCTGTGTCTGGGTAGAAGTTTTTCATCTTTTAGTCAAACAACTATTTTATTTTTGAACTTCAAGAAGTTTAAATGTCTGCAAGAAATTCATCAATTTAGTCATAAAATTAAGCATGGCTTAATAATATTGCCAAAGAAATTAATAAAGGAAGAACACATTTGAGGATTCCGGTTGTGAGCACCTCAGGTGTCTGTGGTGCTCAAAGCTTCCTTGGTTTAAACCAATCACATCATGTCTTCGGCTCAGCCCGCTTTATAACTTTAATTAAGCAAAATTAAAATTAATTATTAATGGAAACAGATGAATTAGCTAGGGTGACCTGATATGTTTTTTTGTTGCTGTTCTTTGTAAGGTGCCAGTAGTATACTCTGCACAAAAGAGTTTAGCTTGAACAGTGCTGAATAACAACAAAGTTCTTGCCCCAAGGATCTTTCCTTCTAGAAACAAGTCAGTAAAAGACAGATCATAACTCAAGGTGTAGCTGACAGAAGCTGCTGCTTCCAAAATAAAAGAGTATCAATGGCAAATTCTCATCAAGGGAAGAGTTGAAACGTGATTCTCCAGAGAGTCTAAATAAGGGATCAATTCAGTCATTGACTGGGTTTTATGAATATTTAGAGGTACAATGAAGTTCTTCCCTTAAGGCAGCTCCTTCTGAATCCTGCAGCTAACATAGTTCTATAAAGAAACCCTAGTCCATACTCTTAATTAACCCTATTTTAGTCACTGGATAGTCACAAGCTGGTTCTTCACATTTCGTTTCATGTTTCATCTTATACACCTCAGGAATTTCTTTCATATCTTTGACAAATATTTCTTGAAAATGTCTTATGGGCCGAGAACTCACTGTGTGATTAGTATACAGTGGAAGGTAGAACAGGAATGAAGGAATATATTTTTGGAGAGAATTTCATAATGCCCCCTGTGAGGGAATAGGGTAGTGGTGCCACATGAACTATGAGGTGAGTTTTCTAAGCTGTAGAACTCGATGGTTGCAGGCAGAACTCACTGAGACAGAGCAAGTGGAAGAAGATAAGCCTGGAAGGAGGACTCATGGGTTAGGTTTTAACCATGCTTCATCTGTGGTATTAAAGGGACATCTAAAAGTAGGGTCAAGAGAGCAGTTCCATATATGGGTTGGAACTTGTGGCTAAGTCTGAAAAAGATCTCTTTGGTTATCAGGATACTACTAATCTATTAGGATTTTTGACTAGGATCTCATGTCCACTGAATGTTTATCTATAGGAAGCCTTGAAGCTGGTTGAACACACATACTATCACAGAGGATTTATTTTTGCTTTTGCGAGTTGACTTAAACCAACTTGGCACCATTTAAACATAAGTCTAGCTTAAATTATTTTAGATCAGCCACATAAAATTTGGACCACAACCTCACAGAAAGGTTAACTTTGTGTTACATATCCTTAAGGGACAATTTTTTTTTCAGCATCAAATTGGAACTGAGAAGTTTTCCGTGGTATACATCCCTGAAGAATGGGTCTATTTCAAAGCTTTTGGGGCTCCAGTTTTGTGCAGAAGGCATAGATCACCCTTGTTCCGTGGGTTCTAGGCAATGTCTCCTTTCCTCTGCTTTCCTCACAAGATCAAAATAGAAGGTTAAGACACCAAGGTCTGCAAAAAGCCCATTTGTGAGCAAACTTACTTTGGTGGAGTCTAGTTTTTATTTTGGTTTTGGGGTTCTGAACTTGTCTTAATTTTTTCCAGCTTAGTGACACATTTTAAAATGCATTTTTAAATTATACTTCTATGTTATTTAGAGTTTTTATACTTCACATGGCATAGTTGTTTAGGATATCTAAATTTGTCAATGGGACCAGAAAGTAAAGTTATGATATTTTGTTATTGTTTATTTCTCAAAAATTAGCTATGTTATTTACATTCATTATATTATCTAATCCTTAACGCATCCATGTGCAGTAAGTATTTTTATCATAGTTTCCAGAAAAGGGGATTGAGATTAGAAGAGGTAAGTAAATTGCCTAAGGCAGGAGAACTGTTAGTGTTTTAGGATTTGAAATCATAGCTGTTTGGTTCCCAAGCTCATATCTATTATAATTGTAGACACTGGGACATTGCAAGAACACTGGACCTTAATCAAGAAGAGAACTCTTCCTGTCTTCCCTGTGAGGACACAATGGCAAGGTAGGTATCTGTAAGCCTGGAAGAGAGTTCTTAATAGGAACTAAACTGACTGGCATCTTCATCTTGGATTTTCCAGCTTCTAGAACTGTGGGGAAATAAGTTTCTATTGTTTAAACCACACAATCTGTGATATTTTATAATGGTAGCCCAAGAAGACTAACATGTAAGGTATGCCTCTTTCTTCTAGAATATACAGAAAACATTAGAAATTTATTTGCAAGGGCATTTTTAGAGTTTTATTATCTGATATCAGCTTTCCTGGAGAAAGTGCTCATAGTTGATGTTATATAAAAAATTATCTGAGGTGGTACCCATTTGTAAAGCAAATAAGTAATAAAACATATATGAGGGGATTAACAGACCTTAATACTATGTTGTACTATGATTTTCTCTCTTTTTTAAACTCACTATTGTGTTTTTGTTTTGTTGTTACTTTTAAAGTATTCTTGGCCTTTGTCCAAAATCAGAATCTTTTACTAGAGTAAACTGTAGTGATTCTGGATAAAACTAAGGAAGCTGTACACAGTGAGTAACCACCTCTTGTTCATCCAAAAAGAAGTCCCATTTACAAAGATAACTTGTTTTATCAGCACTTTTTATATCTTATAGGAAGTAGAATACGTATGCCTCTGGACAAATTAATCTGAGTACTGAAAAGTGGAATAAAATGTTTGTTTCTAAAGTACATTACCTTAATAGACATTTGCATATCAACTGAAAATACATATGCACATATATTATTCCTTTCAAACTGTGTGTGTGTGTGTGTGTGTCTGTGTGTGCAAGCATGAACTCTCACAATTTAAAGATTACATTTGATTTAATTTAATTACTGAGTGGCCACCACGAGAAGAAAGTCAATCCTATGCAGAAGGTATCAGACACTGACTAGGTGGGCTGATGAGTAAGCTAATGCACCCAAAATGTTTAAATAAAATATGAGGCCAGAATCGTTGGTGAAGAAGAAAAGTCCCTGGATAGTGTGGAACTTTCAGAGGGTAGAGCTTTTCTGGGTGACAGGATGTCCCTTAGAGGATTGACTGGATTCAGTTGGGCAGTAAACAATAATCTGACTATTGAGAGGGAATGGAATACTCCCAAGTGACCTTTGTAAAGAAGAGTCTGATGTATCCTTCCTTGTGTTATCCCAACACACATGATAGATGCCTAAGATAATATGATCTGTATCCTTTATTCACAAATAACTCATTGTCAGATCTCTTTACTGGCTGAGTGGTACTTTATGCACTACCAAATTAGCCCCACTTGATTTGTGCACAGAAGTGCTTTCTGAGAGAGTGTGGCCAGAAAGGCACATTAAGCCACTCATACATCCATATCTCAGCCTCAGGGCCCTTACCCTCTTGGTCTCTGAAACTCAAATAAACAGGGTCAGCATCTGGCAGTGAACACAGATGCCAGCCAGGTGGGACATACTACAGACCAGCACTGTCCAGTGGAAAGATCATGAGAGCCACACACAGAAATTTAATGTTTTTAGTAGCCACGCTTAAAAAAGTAGAGAAAGAAAGAGGTGAAACTAATTTTAATAATGTACATAATTTAATCCAATATATCCAAAATAATATCATTTCTGGGTGTAATCAGTATAAAAACCATTAATGAGATAGTTTATATTTTTCCCATAAAAAGTCTTTAAAATGCAAAGTGTATTTATGTTTATGGCACATTTCAGTTGGGACCAGCCACATCTCAAATCTCAGCAGCCAAGGATCATAGCAGTGTTTGCCAAACCTAAGCGATGCAGGGCCTCCTTTTAAAAGGAAAAGAAAAATATCATGGCCTTCACAACTGTAAAACTAGGTAACAAACTTCTTACACTTTTAATTGTACTATTGTAAAATAAAAAAAATTGTTTAAATAAGTGTAAAGCAAATAAAATGTGAATTAACATTATTTGAATATGATAGATAATATTTTGCTGAAGCTAAATATCTCTGTGCAAATAAAATGCCAATTTTAGGTTTGACTCACTGCAAATCTTCCTTCCCACAGAGACATGCCAGGATTTCATTTGGCCTTTTTCTCAAAACAATGCTTCATTTAAAGTATCAATTCTCAGGGGCACGTGGGTAGCTCAGTTGGTTAAGCATCTGACTTGATTTCAGCTCAGATCATGATCTCATGGAATTTGTGAGATCAAGCCCCATGTTAGACTCTGTGCTGATGGCACAGAGCCTGCTTGGAATTCTCTCTCCCTCCCTCTCTTTGTCTCTCTTTCCCTCTCCCCTGCTCTCTCTCTCTCTCAAGATAAATATTTTTTAAAAAGATCTTTAAAGTCTCAATTTTCTTCTCATCAACAAAAATCAAAATGCCAATGCTCAGCACCAATATTATTCAGTCGCAGAGCCAATGTGCTAAAAAATATAAATACAAAGATGGGCACTGAAATCATTCATCTCTACTAATTATATATAATTACTGTTGAATATCTCCATATAATTCCTTACCCTTTCCTCTTCCAACCTCTGCTCCAACTGGCTTTCTTTAAAGCAAGTATATTTGTTTGTTTTAACTTAATATTATAAACAAATCTTCCATGTTGCTTCATAGTTTCCATGGCATTACTCTTAAAAGTTATATAATATTCAATCAATAATTTATCAGCACTATCTGATGGACCCATTGGTTCATCCTTGACTTCTCTGTTGTATTAAATGCTAATGAAAACACTGCACACTGCCCGTCAGCTCATCTTTCTTGAAACTGTCTTTCCTAAGCACTTTAGTTTACTGAGTCTTACCTGCTTGCGGATTGCTAAATGCTCACCTCTTTTCCTGGGCCTCTAAATGGAGGCATTCATAGCAACCCACCTCTTCTCTCATCCCACTCTTCTCCATGAACTCACCCTCTTCCAAGATTTCAGCTAATTCCTCTGTGTTGATAAAGCCACTCTTTCTCTTTTGGGCTCTACTTTGGCTTTACCTATTGCTTCAAAAACCATGTCTACCAAATTGCCTCTTCAGCAAGAAAGATTCTAACCTGTGTTCATTTTCTCTGCTCTGGTACCTCCCATCACAGAATTGTCAGTACTTTTCTTTGTTAATGATAACCCATTCTACTAGCAAACATGAGCTGAAAACTTTAAATTCATGCATGTCTCTTATTTTTCCTTTTGTCTGCACTTGCCAAGACTCCTTGTGAATGGCATCCTTGTGTGTGATATTTTCACTATTACCATTTCATTGTTTCTCACGTAAGGCATAGCAAAGGTGCCTCATCACACATCTCTCTCTCTCTCTCTCTCTCTCTCTCTCTCTCTCTCTCACACACACACACACACACACACACACACACACACACCCCTTTATCTCTGTTCTGAGGCCAGTACTTGCAAAATTAATTTCCTTAAAGTGGTCACCTGATCCTGAGAGTCTGCTTTCAGGAAACATTAACATTTGTCCTTACTGACCAAATCAAATGTTATTTAACTTACCCTTTGGAGACCTTTCCTTTCTGATCTCAAAATAACTCCTCTACCCTCACCAGTGAGTGAGGGCCGGTTTAGAACTGGACGACATGCATATGTCTTCTACCATCAGACTGTAAAGTTTTAGGTTCAAGGATCATGTCTTATTTATACTGAATATCCAACAATATTCACAAGGCAAGTATTCAGCCAATAAATAAATCAAATTAAATTAAAAAATGACTTTCATCAAGTAACAATTTTTAGAAAGAAATGATTTCATGAATCAATTGACAAAAAGACAATGGTGCTACAAATTAGTGGCAACTGATAAGAGAGATATGTGTCAGGGGTATGAAAAGCCACCCAGTGTAGGCTGGCCCGAGATACAAAATAGAGGACCATGGATATCAAGATGGGAGTGCATGGGCACTAGAATCACAGCGTCTAGGAGTCTGAAGGACCAGTTAATTCATATGTTTTAGACTCTCATTGTTCAGAGGAGAAAACGATCACAAATTTAAGAAATAGTCTCCTTTTACTATTCCATTACACTGTGTCTCCTTACCGACATAACTCCAAGTTGCACTTACTACAAAATCATCTGTTTTGAGGCATTAAGTTTGTAGGTTTTTTAATCTTTAATTGATCAAATTGAATCTATAACCAAGTCGCTAGTGCTTAAAGGCTTCCCAGAAAGGAAAACTTGGCAATGACCACAGATAAACTTTTGAAAAAGTAATTAACATCTGTTTAGGACTTTGCTGTTTCTCATTTGAAAGGCATGGCAATCTTTTGAGAAGGTCAGGCAATTATTATTATCTTATTTTACCAATGATAAAATTGAGGCCTAGATTGCTTTTATGGCCAAATGTCATATTTCTGATGCGGCAGGGCCAGCAATAAATTCAGTGCTTCAGACGCTCGGGCCAGGGCCATTCTAGTATTTATTGCTCACTCATTTACCATTTTCCCAGTGATTAGACCTGCAAATAACTGTAGTATGTGACATTATAAGTATCAGACACCTATCTCCTCTACTACAATGTATTCTCAATTAAGCTGTTGGCCTATGTTTTTCTTTAGGAAGTTTCCCTTTAGATCCTCATAGAAAAATGCTCCTATCCCTTAATTTAAGCTCACTTGGAAATAATGATCTTTTAAATAAAATATTTGTTCAATATGAATTAATCAAATTGTAGTTTTTCATTATTTAATTTTCCTCTGAATTTTCTGGTTTCCACTGTGGATTCCTAGGCAGTTTATGTACAACTCAAAGCGTGTATTATAAGGTCTTGTGTTTTAGGGCTCTAAGAGCATTTCCTCTGGGTTTAGTTATAGCTTCAATCTGATCAATTAAAAGTAAGAAACCTATACTTATGAGATTTGCTGCCTAAAGGCAGATGATTTTGGAATAAATAAAACTTTCAAATTCTTATCTCAATGAGGAGACTCACAGATTTTGTTCCTGTTATTGTTGCAGATCTTCAGCTTTCTATTTTATAACATAAGGAGCAGCTGAAGTAAAACATGTTTTTATTTTCATTTTCAACTTGCATATATTAACAAATTAAAGGCAGATCAAGCTGCAACAGTAGTTCAAGTTCTCTCTCCCCTCCCCCAACTGTGTTTTAGGAACTTACAGTAGGGCTACCAGATTTTTTTTCCCTAGCAAATCTAGGGACACACATTTGCATATTGGTTTGCATGTATTTGAATTTTAATTTGCATAAATTTGCATACTAAATGTAAAAGCTTCGACTACAAGTATATAAAGTAAAATAAAATTGATTAATTAGTGCAACCTACTATAGTTGTACCCAATCCCATTAATCTGGTTGTGCTGGAAGACTTGTAGTCAATAGTGGCCTGAAGGCTAGGGAGCGAGCTTCCCAGCTGTTGCTGACACTGGGGCCAGCTCCATAAACAATGAATTGCAGGAATGGGAACATCAGAGTTACAACTGTTCCTGGAAGGAAACATACACACACATACATGCACATAGACACACATATACAGACAAGTTTTATCTTTAGCTAAGGATCAAATCAGACTATGGTACTAAGTATGGACAGATTTTGTTTTCTTATATGTCAGTTATAATGAACAAAATGAAGCTTCTTTCAGGCCTGCAGAAGTCACTTAACCCACAGCCAGTCCACCCACAGATGTATGGCAGCTCACCATGGTCATGAGGAGAACACGGGCCATTTGAATCAAAGACTTTGACCCGTTGATCTCACCCTTCAAAGTCCAGTCTCACATCCCTTTCAACACAAAGTTGCCATACCTAACCCCACCATCTTCTGTTTTTCTTAGCTTTCTTCCCAAGGTCTTTTTTGACTTGTTCTTTTTCTCATACTAACCTTCCTGCAATTCCTCTCCTCCTCACTCATCCAAGTTACAACTTTAAGGCTTAGCATAAGTCTGTCCATATCCTTAAAAATCAATAAGAACAACAATAAAAATAACTGTAACAAAACCATTCTTCCTATTTCAGGCCATAGGTCTCCTTTTGCTGAACCTCAATGACATCTATTCTCAATATGATTCAACATATTTTACGATAACATTTGTCTGTCATGTGTATGGTTTGCCTCCATACAAATTTGCAAGGTTTCGTGGAATAATACTCTGCATCTAAAATCTTTCAAGTGTCCATCATAATTCTGTGGGCATACCAGGGGATCACTGTAATTGTGTTGATTGAATATTCATTATTATAAAGAGTATTACGCAAGACTGTAGGCAGAATGAGATGGAGGGAAGAAACTGTGATACAGAATCAGTAAAGGTGAGTTCCTTCATGTAGGTGGGTCCTAATTTAAGTTTGTGCCTTGGCTTGATTGGCCTTAACAATTGGTAGACGAGACTAATATGTACCAAGCACTTACTATGTGCTCTTCACTGAAGTAAGTGGATTACATGCAGTGCTATATTTAATCCCCAAGACAACCTGATGGCAGAGTGACCACTTGCAGATAAGAAAATGGAGCCATTAGGTGATTTGTCACAGCCCACTCCTCTGGGTTGCAGCAGAGACAAGACTCACACCTGATAGGTCTGACACTAAAGACTCTGTTTCAAACCAGCAGACTATACTATTTCTCACTTAAACCCTTCTTGCTTTAGGTTTCTCATGTGAAGATGAATATAACAACTTCTACGTCAGACATTACACGATTCAAATGAAATTATATAAAGAAATTTGTGAGCTATCAAGAGATACTAGTTGTGTTTATAGTTACTGTAAACAAAGATTTCTCTCCTACTCCACTCCCTCACTCTCACTTTAGATTTAATATTTCAAACAGTCTTGAAAATTGTCACTTATCACTTTCACTTTGATTCAAAAGAACTCCCCCAACGGGGTACTTGTCAGGCTGATAAGAGTGCGTTTTGACACCAGCAGGACACATAGCCAGGGTCACTTCCCTTGGTTTCTCCAATTCCACAGCTTCCTGCGAGGAGCGGAATCAACCATGAATGTCATCCCATTCCACGTTGGCGAGCAGGGTGCTATCTGTTTGGCCTTTGGCATTTAACCATGTTGAATTATGAATGTGCTTCCAATCACACTGTTTGCCTTGGAGCTGGTTAGGATGAATGCAGTACCTTTTTGGGAATTTGATTTTTAAAGTAGACTACGCGATTTTTTAAAGGAAAGTTTATTCAGAAAGCTCTGGCTATCTCAAGACTTGCCAGATTATGGAAAATGGCATTGACTCCTGGATGAGCTCATGGAGTAGTTCTCTGCAAAGCCTGTGGCTTTATTTAATACTAAACAAAACTGGCTATCCAGGCCCAGGTGGGTCCTGTAAAATCTAACAGCTGGCATGTTGGTGTCTCTCTCTCTCTCTCTCTCTCTCTCTCTCTCTCTCTCTCTCTCTCCATACAAAGTGCTCCAGGGAAACTTGTGCCTTGGTTCTGTGTGAGATGAGAACTCTCTTTAGATGAACATGAACCTCATCTTCTAATTAAGAAAGAGAATGTTCTGTTCTGCCCAAAAAGCAAAAGTTAACAAAGTGGTAAATTCACAAATGAGTATTTTAGGCCGTTCTCGTTCTAGTGTGTATGTCAGTTTATGAACATTTCATGAAGACAGAATGGTGATATGTGGAATTCTAGGTATCAGTCTTTTTATGAGCCTTGGTCCTCTCCAGAGCATGCCCTAAAAGCCAGAAAAAGCTATGAAGCGGAAATAAATCCCATGCACACTCTGATGGGAATTTACAGGCTTGGTGTTTTTTGTTTTTTTGTTTTTTAATGTTTAGTTATTTATTTTGAGAGGGAGAGAGAGAGAGAGAACACGTATTAATGTGGGAGGGGCAGAGAGAGAATTCTCAAGCAGTCTCTGCTGTCAGCAAAGAGCCCCATGTGGGGCCCGACCCCTGGCTCAAACTCAGGAACCATTAGTTAGATCATAACCTGAACCTAAATCAAGAGTCAGATGCTTAACCAACTGAGCCACCCAGGCACCCCAGGAATTCATGGGTTTTTTTGAATCTTTTCAGGACTGGCCAGTTTCTTCCCTACCTTTATGATGAAGGAGTTAGGGATGATTTTAGGTTGACAAAAAACCTGTGTCTCCATTGCAATGGACTCATAACTATTTCCACCTGTTCTTTTTAATGGATCAACAGATAGATAAAAAGCTGAGGTTATATCACTTCCCCAAGAATAAGGACTCTTCTTAGATCAGTTAGTATGTTTTGCATTATAAAAAATAATTAATTATAGAGAATGAAGAACATTTTAGAGAACCCTCTATTCACATTACTAAAGAAGATACATGAATGGCAAATAAGCACATGAAAAGATGTTTAACATTATTCGTCATTAGGAAAATGCAAATTAAAACCACAATGAGATACCACTTTGTACTTAGTGGAATAGCTATAATAACAATAAAAAAACAATAAAAAGTATTGGTGAGGATATGGAGAAACAGGAACCCTCATGCATTATCATGCCATTACTTCTACATTGAGAGTGGTTCCTTTTGGACCCTTCTCCTCAGGGGGACAAATGTGTCACTTAGGAGTTGCTGCATGCATTATATAATGAAAAAGTAGTCACTTCAAATCTCTCCTTGAACTAAAAATAATTAAATAGTGAGGTGAGACCTTTCTTCTACCTCTGGCCATAATTCTTCCTATGAAGCAAAGGGAACAGAGCCTCAAACATGAAATGAAAATCAAAACGAGTTCTAGTTTAATGACTTTGGGTAACTTTATACCTTAATTTCCAGAACAGGGAACTAAATTATATGCCATGTTGTTACTAGAAAAGTTTCAAAATAGATACCCATTAGAACACTCTGAAAAAGTATAAAGTGATTTACAAATATAAATTAACATCATATGGCTAAAAAATCATATTGCATATTCTTAACTTAATAACATAAGTATAGAACACAGTATAAGGGTTATATGTAGCATAAATTGGTCTAATTTTCTTCTTGCTATACTGGAAGGAAAAAATCCTGATTGCTTTAAAATTCTATAAGCTCTTGGTAGCATGTCATTAAAAGTTACCCTTAAGTTAAGTGGTTATAGAAAATGATATAAAAACCACTCTAACCTAATCAAGCCACTTCAACATTTAGAGTAGTTTTTCAAAAATGAAAACATTTTTGACATTTTTGATGAGTGTTTGGCCATTCAACATTTTTTAATGTTGGGAAAGAAAATGATTAATTTAAGACTCTGCAGCCGATTGAAATGTTACTACCCCCACAAACTGGGAATAAAATACAGGTGGTACTCCTATTTAGAAAAAGCTAGCATATGGAAATGCAGGTTTACAGAGCAGACACATTAGAATATGATAATTTTCATTACAAAAAGATTCTCTACATAACAAAAGGATTTTCCTCAGGGTTCCCCTTAAACATCAGGCTCCGTTAGTTCATTTAAATATGACTCAATTTGCACACCAATTTTCAGGAGCATATTCATTATGGAAAGTTGGGTGTACCTGCATAATGGCAGGTACCCAGCCTGACATTAATTCTCAGCACCTAGCACAGTGCTTGGGGCATGCAGCAAACAATATGTAAATGTTTGATAGATAAATGAGTGAATGAATAAATGAATGAATATTACATAAGCAGACAAATATCCATTGAAAGTCTTTTGAGTGCCCAATAAAATCTTCAAACAGCATGGGCTGGGGCATGTCAGGTAGACTAGGAAAATAACATTCTTCAGAATGTTGAAATAAATTTTATCCTATGTTAAGTTCTCATTATTGAGTGGATAAACTAATGAACTTAGTTAACAGGTTCATTTCCACTATCAATTCTTGACTGAGAACAAATCATGATGTGATATGTAAGAAAAAAATCAACAAAGGCTGCTTTTCTATAGACATCAAACCAATTTTGGGGTCTCCCTGCTGCTTTGTTTGATGCTGACCCTAATGTATTCAGACCATCACCTAGGGCACCTTTGTTCATTCTCTTATACTAAGCTTTACACTGTTTGGCTATTACTACCACTGTAACAAAAGCCAGCGTTACAGCTCTTTCTTTCCCTTTACCACCCCTCAGACATAATCAAACAAAACATCCCAAACTTCCCCTTTTCCTCTGCAATATTCAACTCAATTCTCCAGCCCACTGACCTGAAGCCACAGATGTCTAAATCCTGGGTGAGGAAGCCCTTTGCTAACACGCACAGAAGTGAGTAGGTTTAGCACATGAAGAAGGTTCTTCGAGGTATGGCCTCAACCATCACATTAACCCTACTAATTCCTCCTACTGAGGTTTTGCTGCTTACACATCCTTGTGTTTTCCAAGATTTCCCTATTCCTTTGCATCCTCCTTTTCTCCCTTTACTCACACCCTTACATGAAATCCTTCCATTTCCTTATTTTTGCAGTCAGCACCGCTCCCTAACAACTGAAACCACGGCTAACAACTGACTTGAAAATCGCTTTTTAATTCAAAGAGGGTGAGGTCAGAAAAGGGATAATAATTGAGGAGAAGATGGTTTATGCAATGTGGTTAATGAGCTGAGATACTGCTCAGGGAAAGCTGGGCAAAGGAGGGAAGCAGAAACCTGGGCTATTCTCTACTCTCAGATCAGTCCTGGGATGCTCCTCACTGAAGATGTTGGCTCCAGAGGGCAAGCCTTGTGCTCCAAAGAGAGGGATAGGTAGAGACAGACACACTGCAGATGCCCTGAAGTCATTAGGCTGTGCAGCTCTCCAGAAGAAACCAGATACTCCAGGGTGATTGCCAGGAGGCATTATTGTTGAACTGTTGTCGTAACCCCTCAGCCAGCTCTTACCAGGCCTCCACCAGAGCCCTCTGGAAGTGAGACATCTGTTTCCTAGAATTAGCCTTTGATGTTTCCAGACTTTAGATTCTCCATAAAGGTGATTCACATATAAAGGATGTGATTATAGACCCAGATGCCCCAGCAGCTTCCATCTCAGGGCTGCTTCTATGTGTGTGTGTGTGTGTGTGTGTGTGTGTGTGTGTGTGTGTGTGTATGTGTGAGAGAGAGAGAGAGAGGGAGAGAGAGAGAGAAGGAGAGAGGGAGGGACGGAGGGTTAAGGAGTTAGATAATGCAATTTGGGGGGGGGCTGTCAAGTTCAGGGCAGGCTGTAAGACTAGGAACTCTGGCAAGAGTCATCTCTGTGTCCAAATGTGGTCTGGAGACAGAATTCCTTCTTCCTCTGGGGACCTCCCTCATTGCTTTAAGGCCTTCAACTCCTTGGATGCAGCCCACTAATATTATGGAGGATAATCTACTTTGCTCAAAGTCTACTGATTTACATATTACTCACATTTAAAAAATACTTTATAACAACATCTAAACTAGTGTTTGACCAAACAACTGGGCACCATACCCTAGCCAAGTTGACACACAAAATTAACCATCACAAATATGATAAAGACCAAGGAAGAGGCAAGGGGCTGTGTTGAATCAGTGAAACACTACCTACACAGACCACTCCTGCTTTATCAAACTACCTGCTGAGAGAAGTGTATGATCAAACGTCTGTTTCTTCTTCTGTCTACTTCCAGTTGGTTGCTAACACTGATAGTTGGCTCTATTTGGTTTTGGACATGGATCTGTTCTCAGGGTGCTGTGCAGAGCATGATTAAAACAAACCAATAAAAGTATTCATTGAGAAGGGCCTCCAGTCTCCTCACTCTTCATTCTCATTCCCTTCCTCTTACCTTTGTTACTTTCTCTACTTAGAAAGTCCTGTTCACTTAGCCTCTGTCTACTCCTTAGTTACAGCCAACTTGAAAACCCAGTTCAAGTCTACTTTTTTTTTTCCTTTTTAAATAGCCCCCTTGACTTTATCATTTCTGTCTCTCATACAGCTTATGCTTATTTGGATTTCTGGCCAAAGGTAATATTTGCCCACAATATGATTAAGTATTTTAGCAACACCATTTCTATGGTCCCTTACAGATCTAAAACTCAATATCTCTGTTCGTGACATCAAGTAATTCTTGAGAGATGACTGCTTCCAAGACCATAAATTAATTAATTAATTAATTAATAGGAAAGGAGTTTTGGAATACATGAGCCTACCACATTAAAGACTGATTAAAAGAGGACATATTTACATAGGTGTACAAGATCTCTTGTGTTCATTAAAAGCAAATCAACATGACAAGACAAACAAAATCATCTATTTCCCCCCAAATCCTCTTATTATACAGTCCAAATTCCCATGCACAGTTGTTTCAGTGCTTGTTCAACGAATGAATAAAAGAGAGAAATGCTACTTTGAAATGTTTTGTTTGTTTGTTTTTGTTTTTGTTTTCTTTGCCAGTGTCTCAATAGGGAACATTTTTTAATGCCAGGTACTTATTTTTCGTCCTCACTTTTCATTGTTTTTCTTTAAAAAAAAAGAGCATTAGGCCTTCTGAGTAAAATACAGTAGATTCAAATCATTATTGACTGTTCAGAATTGGTTTCACTTTAGCCAGGATATAAGACAAATAACTCTTAGGGGAGGTTTTATCTGGTCTGAAAAAGTTGTATTATTATTACTATTTTAAGAAAGATTGGAATGCATTTAATTGGAGATATAACTAACCACCAGATATGGAGGAAGAAAATAAGAAACCAATGTGAAAGGCTGTACTTATTGATAGAACACCCTGCAAGCATAAAATATGATACAATTTTGAGTTTTAAAAAATGAGAAAATCAGACAAGATTTTAAATCTGTAATGAAGAGTTCATAATGTTCCATCAGTAATACTAATAACTTACAACACTTTTATAATTTTAATCCACCTTCAACTAGGTTGCCTTTAGCATTTTGCTTAAGCTCTGTATACACAGACACACATATAAGCTATTAACTAGTTATTTCAAGGTGCATAACCACGTAAATGAATCAAAGCAAAGCCAAATCCTACTGTCCTTCAAATATTAGAAATGTGGACTACAAAATCAGAAAACTACCTTCATTTTCTGCTTCACTTTTTTGTTCAGGAGATGTGGTTCACTCTCAGAAGGCAGAACTACTTTATTCCCATTGTTAGTCCTTTCTTTGATGCAGAAATCATTTAGAGAGCCTACCATGAAAAGATGAAATGCAGAGCACAGAGAAGAACTCACAGGGTAGACACTGTTTCCTTCTGCCTTGGTCACCTCAAGGAAAAGACAATCTAGCATTCACTGACACTTAATATTTGGGCAAAATATTAGGCACTTCCACACATACCATCTTATTTAAGACTCAAAAACACACTGTGAGTCACCCAGACAACATATTCATTTTGGAAATCAGGAAACTAGAGCTTCGAAAACATGCAACTGGCTGAGCACACATGACTCTTTAATGGAATATTCAACTTTAAACCCAAGTCACTCTGACTCCATAGGGCTTGGTCTTCTATGACATAGTAAGGCTATCATATTCACCAGGAGAGAAGTGGAAACAATGATCTATCCTGTGTCCTTACACTCTTGATTTTGAGAATTGGTATATTTATGCATATTTATATAATACCTATTTTCCAGACTTTTTTCCAAATAGAAGTCCTACTCCATATTTTTGTATTATTAGATTGAGAAGTATCAAGATGAAAGCCCAGCTTTTCAGCAATTCCCAAATATGGCTCCACTACTTCTCCAATGAGGAGGTGGGCTAGGTACCAGGCAACCGATAGGTCCAGTGTCTCAGCACTGGTCTTCAGAGCAGAAGAGGGTATCTTCAGACTGGCCCACCCCAAGTATCTACAGAGAGATGCAAATACAGCATGTCTTTTATTAGATATTCTAATTCCCTACCATACCTTTTTAAAAGAAATCCTTTTATTTCCCTTCACCTCAGAAAACTTTTACCCCATTTAAACTATTATTCTGCTCCCTTATATAGGATGCCAGAGTCTAACATATCTCCTACCCTCACACAATTATCATATTGGGTTTGTAATGTTCTAGGATGTTCTCACCATTTTGAGGGCTACTGTGCTATGTCTTCCATAGCATTAACCTTATTTAAGAAAATATTTCATGTAAAAATTAGGGTCAGGATCCCTTGTGAAAGTAAACACTTATATGGCACTATAATTTGTAAAGACTTGAAAATAACTTTTCTTTGTAACAGAAGAAATGCATCTGGAACTATTCTATGAGACCTGCCTTCTCAGAAGAACTAGGCATGTCTTCTCATCATGGCTAAAATCCCAGTGTATTTGGTGTGTTTCTACAGATTTATTCACAATTTTAATTCAAAGAAATAGAGAGGTCAACACCTATCAGAGGGCATTATATAAAACAGCAAAATTTATTTTTTAGACTGACAGAAGACAAAGGCAGAAATAAAATAGAAAGAGACTAACATGTTTTATGGTCACTTATGCCTCCATTGCTCCAGGCTGCCTAAGCCTCCTAGGTTGACCCTGATATCCTCCTAAATGGATATACTTTTTTTTTGGTTCCGCATCTTTGGTTTTGGACTCAGAGAAACTCATGTATCATTCACATTTCTATGTTCAGTTTCTAGTGCAATGTCCAGCCCAGTCCTAACATTGTAAAGACAACCACTGAAATAAGATTGATGGACTCAACAAAAGGAATAAAGGAGAAAATGAGAAACAGAGAAAGAGGGAAAATGGGAGTGCTTGGTTTCTATCTATGAGGATTTGAACTCATTTTTCCAATTTCTTGCTAAGGTTTCAAGAAACAGATAATCATGTTACCCCAAATATCTACAGAACCTGTTCAGGAAGAGGTCATGGGACTTCCCATTTTAGCAGAGATGAAACCAAGACAGGGAAGAGGGTAGTAAGTCTGACTATCGCCAAGGTCCATGCTTCTAGGTGAGGGGTCATCAGGGCAGTGGTTCTTCCTTCTAGCCAGGCCTCCTTCATTCTTCTCCACATGAAGCACTTGCACCCTTTCTATGCTCCAATACCTCAAAGGATAGGCCAGTAGGCCTTTGTTTCCTAGTATGAGGAAAAGTCCAGCAATCCCTCACAATAAGCAAGATGCCCTTGCACTCCATGACAGCCACCATCTAAATACCCAAGAGGGAGAAGCACCTTGAACCTCTTGGAAAATACAAATATGTGTCAGTGACAGAAACACATCCCTGACCAAGCAGCAAGGTCACAACTCAAGCAGCTTGGAGAGAACAGATTCTCCCCAATGCTGGTGAGTGCTGCTATGGCCCTTTCTACCTAAGAAGCACATCAAGGAGGCCCACCCATCCTGAACCTCAACCACCTCTCTTGGGGTTGGCTTAAAGGCAGGTGTCCACCAGGAGGCTGCTGGAAACAAGGCACAGGAACTGTAGGGTGTGTGGTGGGAAACAAAGGGGTGGTATTGGAATGAGGGGAAAGGGTACCTGGGAACTATAGACAAAAGGGCAAGGAGGATCATAATTGGCATCCCTGACCACACTGGGCTAGAATCTTCTAGAAATAGTACAGACATGCCCAGGACAAAAGAAGTAGAATCCCCAGTAGCTCTGAAACAAATCAAAGAACTAAACAAAAGCCCTGTACCTTCTCACTCACTTTTGAGCACTTATTAGATTTGCCTAGATTCAGATCTCTTACATCTATAGCCAGCCCATTTAAGCTTCATTACAATAAAATGTGGGCAAACAATGCACTTCACAACATATTTTTGCAAAATAGACAAAACAAAACAAAACAAAAACCCCAAACTGTTTGTTTGAATACACTTAGATTGTATGTTTTCTCTCCATTCTTGATTTCTTTGCTCCCTCTGAATCTCTGCCTATCTTCCTTTCCTTTATTCTTTCCTATCTTCCTTGATCTTTTCTTCCTTCTTTCCTTCCTCCCTTCATACCCTTTATATTTCCCCCTTCTTTCTCTCTTTTCTTCCTTTATCTTTTCCTTTCTTTTGGTTATAGGATGTTGGGAAAAATTAATTTCATATCTCACTTTTTGAGTGTGGGTGCATAACCTGGAATGGGCAATAGATGAATTAGTACCATAAAGTAGTGCCTCACAGGGCTCCCTTTACCTCTCCATTTTCCTCTACCAACTCTGTGTCCAGAAGCACATTTAGAGAGGTTTGAAGAGGTGTTCACCAGGCTAGACAAAAAGAGATAAAAAGTATTTTTCTGTAGAGAATGTCCTCATCAAACTGTGACTTTATTGTAATTCAACTGTTTTTTTTAATTGTCTTTACCAATGGCTGTGTATGTCTGCATGCACGTGTGTGTGTATGTGTAATGTCACTGTTCTGACATGACTAGAATGATCTCATTCTAGGTCATCCCTCACACTGCCTTTGAGAGTGGTTAATCTAAAACATATACACAGAAAGCTCTTGATAATCAACATGTTTTTCTTATTAATAATTTTCTATTCTCTTCTTAAAATTAATACATTAGAAGGCTTTTAACTGCTGTCATCAGAGCTAAATAGTACTATTCAAATCTTTTATAGGGAAAACAAACCCTAGGCTTTTGTCATAACTAACTGGCTGCTAGGATGGAATGAAGCCAATACATTGTCTTCAGGACATTTGTCTCCTTTAAATGGGTTAAATGTTACCAGCTTTCCAGAAGTTTTGGTAATAAAATGACACATAGACACTTGCATTACAAGAAATGTAACTTTTTTTTTCTCAATTTCAATCTCTTACATCTATTAGGGACTTAAGGCACATTTGAGGAACAAACGGATTATTTTTCTATTCAAATCAGTGACTCATAACTATTTATTAGTCTTGGATCCCTTTAAGATGTAAATAAAATAAAAATATAATAAATGACTAACATTTATTTAGAGATTGCTATTTGCTATCCGCTGTTCTAATTACTTTCTATATATTAGCATGATCTTCACATCAAATCTATGAGGTAGTTGTTATTATTATTATTCCAGAATTGAGAAAAAGGAACATGGCACCTATTAAGTCACCTGCCCTAGATCACCTAGCTGGTAAAGGATAGATCTGTGATTTAAACCATGCAGTCACCTCCAAAACCCATCTCTCAGCTACCGGGTATGATTACTACTACAGATGTAAGCTACAGGGTTCACTATCAGACAAATAAACACAAAATGTTGACCGAATTTTAGGGGATTCACAGAATACTTGAAGCCCAAACATGGGTCCAAGGTTAGTAATTCATGTTTATTTTATTTTATTTTATTTTATTTTATTTTATTTTATTTTATTTTATTTTATTTATTTTATTTAGTTTATTTTTTTAAATATGAAATTTATTGTCAAATTTGTTTCCATACAACACCCAGTACTCATCCCAACAAGTGCCCTCCTCAATACCCATCACCCACCCTCCCCTCCCTCCCACCCCCCATCAACCCTCAGTTTATTCTCAGTTTTTGAGTCTCTTATGGTTTGGCTCTCTCCCTCTCTAACC
This sequence comes from Felis catus, assembly GCF_018350175.1. Lineage (NCBI taxonomy): Eukaryota > Metazoa > Chordata > Mammalia > Carnivora > Felidae > Felis > Felis catus. The sequence continues at coordinate 59,585,701 of NC_058379.1, read as the reverse complement.
TCTTTTTTTTCCTTCCCCTCCCCCATGGTCTTCTGTTAAGTTTATCAGGATCCACATAAGAGTGAAAATGTATGGTATTTGTCTTTCTCTGTATGACTTATTTCACTTAGCATAACACTCTCCAGTTCCATCCATGTTGCTACAAAAGGCCATATTTCATTCTTTCTCATTGCCACATAGTATTCCACTGTGTATATAAACCATAATTTTTTTATCCATTCGTCAGTTGATGGACATTTAGGCTCTTTCCATAATTTGGCTATTGTTGAAAGTGCTGCTATAAACATTGGGGTACAAGTGCCCCTATGCATTAGCACTCCTGTATCCCTTGGGTAAATTCCTAGCAGTGCTATTGCTGGATCATAGGGTAGATCTATTTTTAATTTTTCGAGGAAACTCCATACTGTTTTCCAGAGTGGCTGCACCAGTTTGCATTCCCACCAACAGTGCAAGAGGGTTCCCGTTTCTCCACATCCTCGCCAGCATCTATAGTCTCCTGATTTGTTCATTTTAGCCATTCTGACTGGCGTGAGATGGTATCTGAGTGTGGTTTTGATATGTATTTCTCTGATGAGAAGCGACATTGAGCATCTTTTCATGTGCCTGTTGGTCATCTGGATGTCTTCTTTAGAGAAGTGTCTATTCATGTTTTCTGCCCATTTCTTCACTGGATTATTTGTTTTTTTGGGTGTGGAGTTTGGTGAGTTCTTTATAGATTTGGATACTAGCCCTTTGTCCAATATGTCATTTGCAAATATCTTTTCCCATTCCATTGGTTGCCTTCTAGTTTTGTTGATTGTTTCCTTTGCAGTGCAGAAGCTTTTTATCTTCATGAGGTCCCAATAGTTCATTTTTGCTTTTAATTCCCTTGCCTTTGGAGATGTGTCAAGTAAGAAATTGCTGCAGCTGAGGTCAGAGAGGTTTTTTCCTGCTTTCTCCTCTAGGGTTTTGATGGTTTCCTGTCTCACATTCAGGTCCTTTATCCATTTTGAGTTTATTTTTGTGAATGGTGTGAGAAAGTGGTCTAATTTCATTCTCCTGCATGTTGCTGTCCAGTTCTCCCAGCACCATTTGTTAAAGAGACTGTCTTTTTTCCATTGGATATTCTTTCCTGCTTTGTCAAAGATTAGTTGGCCATATGTTTGTGCATCTAATTTTGGGGTTTCTAGTCTATCTCATTGGTCTATGTGTCTGTTTTTGTGCCAATACCATGCTGTCTTGATGATTACAGCTTTGTAGTAGAGGCTAAAGTCTGGGATTGCGATGCCTCCTGCTTTGGTCTTCTTCTTCAATATTACTTTGGCTACTCGGGGTCTTTTGTGGTTCCATACAAATTTTAGGATTGCTTGTTCTAGCTTCAAGAATGGTGGTGCAATTTTGATTGGGATTGCATTGAATGTGTAGATAGCTTTGGGTAGTATTGACATTTTAACAATTTTTATTCTTCCAATCCATGAGCATGGAATGTTTTTCCATTTCTTTGTGTTTCCTTCAATTTCCTTCATAAGCTTTCTATAGTTTTCAGCATACAGATATTTTACATCTTTGGTTAGGTTTATTACTAGGTATTTTATGATTCTTGATGCAATTGTGAATGGGATCAGTTTCTTTACTTGTCTTTCTGTTGCTTCATTGTTAGTGTATAAGAATGCAACTGATTTCTGTACATTGATTTTGTATCCTGAGACTTTGCTGAATTCATGTATCAGTTCTAGCAGACTTTTGGTGGAGTCTATCGGGTTTTCCATGTATAATACCATGTCATCTGCAAAAAGTGAAAGCCTGACTTCATCTTTGACAATTTTTATGCCTTTGATTTCCTTTTGTTGTCTGATTGCTGATGCTAGAACTTTCAACACTATATTAAACAACAGTGGTGAGAGGGGACATCCCTGTTGTGTTCCTGATCTCAGGGGGAAAGCTCTCAGTTTTTCTCCATTGAGGATGATATTAGCTGTGGGCTTTTCATAAATGGCTTTTATGATGTTTAAGTATGTTCATGTTTAGATTAAACTGGTTTGAGCAATACTTGAGTGAATTTGCTTTTGTGGTGATGACAGAAAATGGTAGCACTAATGCATTTTCAGGTTCTAGACAGATGGGAATGGAAAATTAAGTAAAAAACAAAACAGAGGCACTTGGGTGGCTCAGTTGGTTAAATGATTTCCTCTTGATTTCAGCTCATGTCATGATCTCACAATAGTGAGATGGAGCCCTACATTAGGCTCTACATGGAGCCTACTTAAGATTCTCTCTCCCTCTCTCTCAGCCCCTCCCCCATTCGTGCACATTCACTCTGTCTCTCAAAAAAAAATGTACTTATTATCATTTTTATGAGATTGGGGATGGCAATATTCTGGCTTAAAGATCCAGGGTTTCTTTATCCAAAACAAACCCTATGTAAACAGAATATATACTTATATATTTCATGATTCAAGGCAGAACTGTGAAAACTATAGTTCTAGAAAATACAGTCTGCTTTCCTCCCAACACAAGGTAGTTTGAAAAGCATGTGCTCCATGATGAGTGGAAGAAAAAGACACCACTATGATTGTTTGGATCAGCTCTTCCCTGGGAAGGAGTCACAGATATCTTTTAAAGGTAATTTGTCTTATCCTCTCTCTGGAAACATATCTGTCAGTCCAGGATACTCATGAAAAGTCTGACCTGAACTCTCCTTTCCCTTTTTCTTTTCTGTATAGTGGTCTTTAGTCCTACCTTCAAATGCTATGCTACTTCTTAATTAAGTTACACTTGTCCTCAAAGTCAGACATTTCAAGTCAGAGCAGATTTGGCTGCTCTTTCTGTCTGCCCAGAGCTTCCTGATATGTTTCTCTCCTCTATGTTAGACTGGGTGATACTGTCCCATTGGTCACCAAGACTGCGCTAACTCTATTGTTCATAAATGTTGGTTTTTCTCTATTGTTATATCCAATATGTTGTCAAGTCCATCATGAAATTTTTATTTCAGACACTACACTTTTCATTTCTAGAATTTTAATATTGTTTGTTTTTACTATTTTTATTTCTCTGCTGATATTCTTCTCTTCACAATTTTCCTTTCCCTTTAAGATTTGAAAGGAATTTTTTTTAAGTTTATTTCTTTATTTTGAGAGAAACAGAGACAACATGAGCAGGGTGGGGGTAGGGAGAGAGGGAAAGAGAGAGAACCACAAGAAGGCCTCACACAGCCAGCTACAGAGTCTGATGTGGGGCTCAAACTCACAAATGTGAGATCATGACCTGAGCCAAAACCAAGAATTGGTCATTTAACTAGCTGAGTCACCCAGGCACCCCAGAAGGAAATATTTTTCCTTTAAAATTTTAACATATTTTTAATAGCTGCTTTCTGCTATTATAACATCTTGTAGTTGGCTTCAGTTGATTGTTTTTTCTCTTTACTATGTGTAGCAATTTTTGTTTTGTTGTCTAGTAGATGTTACGACTGATAAATTGGGGACATTTATTTTCTTTTATCTTTTCTGAAGGAAATTTGTTTTTGTTCTCATAACAGTTAATTTTGTTTGCTAACACTTTAAAGTCCACTATTAACAGTAGACATCAGATGAATTTTGCACTATTTTTTTTTTTCATCCCTCTTAATGTTGCTTTTTGCCAGGTTACCTAAAATATGCTCTGCTCATACATATTATAGTATAATTGTCAGGTGAGTTATTGGGTAGAGTTTATATGTAATTCTTTTGGCTGTCCCCTCTGTGGCTTCCTCCTCTCTAGAATTTCTTCTTTACTCTCTAGCCAGTCTAGAGATTAAAAATACCATTTTGTTGATTTCCTTTTTTCTTTTGCTCCTGTCCCAAACGCTCTCTTGTTTGGTTTTGAGCTGCAACATCTCTAGTAAAAATACCCGTTTTATTGTAAATGTTCCAGTTATATCAACTAAAATTCTTGAAATCACATCTCACTGATCTTTGCACATCAGCATTCAAATGAATAAGACAGATTATTTGAACAGCTACGTCCAATATCTAGAAGCAGAAATGTGGCCCTACTTCCCTATGGCTTTCCTTCCTTTTCATCATCTCTCACGTTGTTTGTCATTAGTTCTCTAATAATTTCCTCTGTCATAACCTCCTTCCCTGCTCTCCTGCTTTCCTCTTTTCTTTCTCGCCTCCCTTTTTTTCTATAATTTCTTGTCATTTACTTCCCTTCTTTTCTGTTTCTTCATTACAAAATGTATACATTTCTTATGTTTTTGCACATTAATGAAGTTATACCTGCCTTCACTTTACTGGAAATAAATTTATCATTGGCTTCCTTTATTCAAGATGTCTGGCAGTTTTCCACAATAGCTAATGTTTCTTATACAATTATGAGCAAAAGCAGTTCTGGGAAACTCCCCTTTCACACCCAGAATTCTGAATTCATGGTAGAATGCTTTTTCTGTCTACCATAATATGCTTCCTATTACATGACCAACAATGAACTAGTCATTCTCATACACACACACACACACACACACACACACACACACACACAAAGTAAAGACAATAGAACATATGAATTAGGAGCATCCTAGGGAAGAAAACTAGATATCCCTTAAACAAGCGCCAAAATTTCTACATATCTGCATGACTCAGCTTTTGCACTTCAGTTATGCCTCTACTCAAGTGAAATGATTTCAGGGATGTCTTCCTTGACCATCCATCTAAAATAGCAAACCCAGGGGTGCTTGGGTGGTTCAGTCTGTTGAGTATCTGACTCTTGGTTTCAGCTCAGGTCATAATCTCACAGTTTGTGGGATTGAGCCCCAAGTTGAGCTCTTCACTAACAGTGTGGAGATTGCTTGGCATCCTCTCTCTCCCACTCTCCTCCCTGTCCCTCTCCCACTCGTGCATGCTCTCCCTCTGTCTCTCTCTTTGTGAAAATAAATAAATTAAAAATAAAATAAAATAGCAAACCCAGGGAACTATGCTCCCTTTACTATTTTTCTTCTTACTATCACTAAAAAATTATCTATTTTTTTCTTGTTTATAATGTTTGTTTCTATCCACTTCAATGAACCTCCATTAGGGTAAGGGTAATTTTTAAACTACTCAGCACTGGGCATAGAATCTGGTATCTAAACAGACATCTAATAGACAGTTGTTGAATGAAATGGAATGGATGATTTTCTTCTAAGTCTCAATAGTCTTATTTTGGTCTATAGTCTAATCCATTTCACCTACCACCCATGGTTGCTCAAGATATACCTCTATTCAAAAATTTGAATGACCATTTTACATTTCAGATTAAAAATATGTAAACCCCAATATTTGGGGAATATCAGTATATTTCTGACCAACTTTTTAAAGTTTCAATTCTTGTTATTTTTTTTTATTTATACCTTGCACTAAAGTCACATTTGATCTTCTGACTACCTGCCTTAACCTGAACATGCTTTTGTTTGTTTGTTTTTGTTTTTGTTTGGTTTTTGGCTCCCCCTATACACCTGTGGCTATTATTTACTTATCCTTTGAATTTGTTTTTACTAATTCTTGCTTGATTAAATACCTATAAGTTTCTTTGATGTTCTCTCATGGTATATACCATTTTTTGACCGTGTGTGTGTGTGTGTGTATGTGTATTTTGCTGTTCACCATTATACTCCAGTGGCCATATCATGCTCATCTTTCTCCTTCTATAGCATCTCAAAGAAATCATTTCTCATAGTGGAAACTTTATAAACTTAATTCAGTATTACTCCAAGGTGGATTAAACATCTTTTAATTATGCATGGCTTTAATCAACATTACAGATGATGCAGATCTTGAGCTGCTCTCTGAAGGAAGTAAAATTATTGGACTGACGGAGGGATAAAATGAGGGCCCCTCCTATATGGCAACGGGAGCTCTGTAACTCAAGGTACAGAAGAAGCATGACACTTTTAAGAAAGGTAAAGAGGGTACACTGATCTAAGAAAAGTACAGAGGTTATGTCTTCTTGCCACAGTTTCCTGGGAACACAGATTAAAAAAAAAAAGGGAAAAAAAAAACTATCCCTTCATAGAATTCTATCTCCACATTCTTGGGCTTTGGACCTCTTCATTTTTACACTGTGAGACCCCTTTGATTAAAAGCCCTAGACTATGTTGGGAAAGTGATAAAAGCTTTGGCATGCAGTTCTACCAAATAAGACCTCGCAGAAGAGGGAACAGTGGAAAAGCGCCTGGCAGTTATATAATTGAAAGGGAGGGAGGTGAATCAGACATTGTATGTCCTAAGGAATCACATATAGTGTAAGCAGTTCACTGATCTGTATCAACACATTAATGATTTATGTAGCTTTTAATTTACAACACAGACATATCTAAAATAATCAGGTAGAAGTAGGCATTAAAAATTCACTGCATGGGTCATAAAATGATTAGTTATTCAAGTGACTTCAGATTTGTATTTCATTAAGGAATAATTTTAATTTACTTTTAAACAGTTTATATACAGAGATTTAAGAACTCTTGCAAGACGATTATGCATACTCCAGCTTTTATGTATCCAATATATTTGAGACTCTTGCATCTCCTTTTTTTTTTTCTCCTTGCAAGTAGTATTAATTTGTTTGAGAGCACACATCCAAAAAATATGGCCCAATAATTTAGTAAAAACAACTGTAATTTACAGAAAATGCTTGGCATTTCTTTCACTATTATTTCTATTATGTGCAGCTTATATGGATTTGGGACCGGAGGGGGTCTCTTTCTGCTATTAAGTGTAAAATGAAATTATCCAGACATCCCACCCGACATCCCCTGGCCATTCAAGTTAAATACTCAACTTTTGATGTCACAGTCATCATCACAGTATTATATAAGGTTATTCTTAAAGGAAACCTCAGAAATTATTTGCTCCAATTTGTTCATTTATAGATTAAAAGTTGGCCTCATAAGCACTAACAGCACAGAGTCTGCTTGAAGTTCTCTCCCTCTCTCTCTCTCTCTCTCTGTCCTTTCTACCCCCCTCAAAATAAATAAATAAACCTTAAAAAATAAATGAATTAATTAAATTAATTAAAAATAAATAAAAGCTGTCCTCAAAAGGTGAGGTGGCTTGCTGAAGTGCCTACAGGTGGATGGAACCCAGGTACCCCGCTTTCTAGTCTAATATAAGTCCCCATATCTTGAGGTTCGTTAGCTCCATCTTAGCTGTTGAAGTTATTTCTAGTGTTTAAAAAGCCAACTTGATGGTTCACTGGGAGTGTTTATTTTCTGCCTCCTTCCTGATCAAATACTGCGGCAATCTGTAAAAACATAACCAGGCTAGGGGCAGTTTAACTTGAAATTAATCTTATCTAGGCTATTAAGCACCTAGTTTCTCTGGTTTCTGCAATTCTATCACAATAAACATTTTGAGATGCCGCTCTCAACTCCAAAAACTAACACAATTATATAAAAAGCTTAGCCATTATCAAACTTATCTCGAAGGCAATGTAGCTCAACATGTAGGCAGCATTTCTGTCCTCAGATTTTTTTTTTAACGAGTTCTTTATTCACTCCTATGCTCTACCCCATATCTCCTTAGCTCTTGCCTTCAATGGATGGCTGTCATGTGGAACTTTATTGAGGGCCTTCTGAAGCTCATGATAAATCATGCTGTATGCATTGACACTGTCAACCTTGTCTGTAACCTTCTCAAAGTCAAAGAAGTTTGGCAGATTTCTGCTCTTGCCTAGATGAGGTTTTTCTCTATCTCTCCATAGACGATGATAAGTCTTGTACCTTGCACATTGAACAAAGTTTCTATTTTTGACACAAGTTATAAATGCCAAGTTAAATGATCCAGTGAACATTTACTTAAAATATGTAACTTGTGATACATAAGTTATCCATGCCAGGCTAATGTTCTCTTTCTTTGTCTGTCAACTCCACATATTACTTCTAAAATCTCCTGCTTCAGATCCTCATTTTATCCTTAAAAATTAAGGATAGCAAATGACAATTTAAACGTTGAGTTATACATTAGCACGTTCGGTGATGTGCCAAATATCCTAAAACCAGACTTGAAAGTCTCACAGCACTTACTGCTATCTCTCCACTTTTGCCATCTGGAGCTCATCATGCCGACTTCAGGGATCATTCTGTGAAGAGTTCTAGGACTCTAGTGAAAAAGATGCTGAAACTAACTTTTGCACAACCTTTGGGAAATGGTCTTTTTTTTTTCTTTTGATCTCAAGTCTGGCCCTGTTTGTAGAGGTTTCCTTTTGCAACGACAACTCAGCCTTATTTCTAGGACCATCTGCAATGCATACACTGGCCTCCCTCTGTATGCCATCTCCTACCTTTTACTGAACTAGATACTCTGATGCCATCTAAATAGCCCCTTTACCTAATCAAGCTTTATATTTTCCAATTTTAATTCCTGGACTGAGCTGTTCTTTGCCTGGAAGTCTTTTGGCATAACTGCCTTTTCATGTAATTCCCACTCCTTTTCAAGGCCCAGCGAAAAGTTTCTGCCCTCCACTCAGCTGTCCTTGACATTCCAGCCTGGGTTCATTCAGTAGCCTGTGCCCTCTTATTGCCCTATCATATACAGAACTCCGTGACAAGAGGGACTGGGTCTCACGATTCTGACTGACATGTATCTAGAGGGGGTTCAGTATCTTTAAGTTGGAATGGCACTGAATGGATTGTTTCCACATTCATGTAGATGATACATCTGCTATTTCATGTTTTCACTGCCTTATGTATGTGTATGTGTGTGTATGTACTCACACACATGTGGCGTGTGCACATGTGATTAGATCCATTATCCACTTCTCATTGGTAATCTCATCAAGACAGCTGCCAGGCCATAAACTAGTTTATATTCACTTCTGAGACTGGCTCGGTATTCTACATACAACGATGTTTAACAGATACTTGCTGATTGGTGATATTCAAAATACTCAATAATCATAAGGGATGCTCAACCAGTCAAAATGGATGTTGGTTATAAACATTCTATAAAGCCATACCTGTATATGCTGGCTCAATGTCCATTCTGATTGCACCCTATAAAGGAAAAGAAAGCCTGTATATAAATTAATTCGATATAAAATATCTAGCTTGTTGAAATACATTTAGATAAGAGAATACTTTCAATGTGATGAAAAATAAGATTAATTCCACAAGCTTTAAATAGTATTAAATAGTATTTTATCTTTTTAGTCTAAGAATAGGCTAAACTCTTCCTATTCCTATAATATGAATTTTCCTTCTGTTCTCTTTATAAATAAAGCAATTGAACATGGAAGGAAAAGATTAAATCCATGACAATATCAGAGAGATAATTTGCTAGTTCCTGAATTGCTGGAATTACCCACATAGTTTCCCTGAAGCCTCTGATCTTGGAATGCAGCAGAAAAAATATGCTATGATTACAAATATGAAGTGTGCCAGTACAGAAAACTTGTTCAATTTTCCAGAATTTCTGAGTGTTGGAATTCCTCATAATGCTAAACCAGTAAGGTTCTGTGGCTTTAGTTTCAAATTGTCATCAATACATTTTCTAACCAATGCAGTTCATTGTAGAAGCTAAACCCATGTGGAGAAACAAGACACCAAGGCTAGGAGACTGAATACTAATGCAAATGCCAAAGAGCAAAACCAGAGTTTTTTTTACAGAGGTAGAAACAAGAAAAAGATGGGTTCACGACTGTGGAACCTGGCAAGAAAGACTAGGTAAGGACCTATATCAGCTCCCTGGAGCATCTTTTATTTCTATCTCTAATTGTATTTGGCTGTGAAGTTTCTAGGGATAATGTGTGTTAAGGGAAGACAGGACTTCCAGCTACCTGAATTCCAAAACAATAAATGCATTCAGTCCTTCTTTTGTTATTTAATTCAATAAACTTTCTTCAGTCCTTACCATGAGCCAGCCTAGGTGCTAAGTGGTGGGGACTCAGTGAAAGCGTATTAGATCATGTCCGCCCTCAGGGCTTTACTCTTGTGAAGGAATTCAGGGAAAACAGACATAAAATAAAGAGTTAAGCATGTGAATATTACAATTTTAGATAATAATGAGTGCTAAGAAGAAAATAAAGCCAGAATGTAGAGTAAAAGCATGGGCTCAGAGAACTATTTTGGCAGTCTACCTGAAGAGAAGACCTTAGAGCAGGGAGAAAGGGAGCCATGAAAGGACCTAGAGGGAGGTTGTTCCAGGAATAGGTAGCAGCAAGTGTAAGAGCTTCAGACTGGAATTGAGCTGGTCATGTTGATGGAAGAGTAACAAGATCAAAAGCAATATTGTGATCAGGAAAAGTGTGATTCACAGAGGTAGGCAGGGGACAGAGTATGGCTTATAGGATATTCCAAGGATAGCAGGAAGCCATTGTAATCTTTAAGCAAGGGGGTAAGATAAACAAAGTATGACTGAAAATGATCACTGGTTGCTATGTGAAGAAAAGAGAGAAATGACCATGAGTGGAATCAGTAAAACCAATTAGAAAACTATTTTGTTAGTCTGGTTACAGATGATGAAAATTTTAATTTGGGACTGGGAATGTGGTAGGGAGGAGGTGTGCAAAAATTTGGTCAGATTCAGTGTATGTTTTTAATAGCAGAGTCAAGAGTCCTTGCTTATGTGTTAGATATGGAGAGTATGTGTTGTTGTTTGTTTTTATGACCAAAACAACTGAGTGAAGAGTAGACTAGGAAGACATTGAGAAGGGCATGTTTAAGGGAAGATGACATCAAGAGAGCAGTTAAGGACGCATTGTTTGAAATGCCTACAGACATGCAAGTAGGGAGGCTAAGTAAGTACATGGGAGCATGAGATTGGAGCTTAGGTTAAAGGTTAGGGTAGTAAGAGTCTAAAGGTTAGGATGAAAGTATATTTTTTATAACTGGTATATATATATATAATATGTTTTTATATGTATTATATATATTATATATTTAATATATTATATATTTTATATATTTTATATATATTTATATATATATTTAGTTAATATAACTTGCTCTGTTACTTTTCTCGCCTTTGGCTCTTATTTATGTTTATTTATGGCCCTTTCACGTTTATTTAACATCTTAAAAGTATTTATTAAATATTATTTGTTTTGAGAATGGTTAAAAAGTCCAGTAAGACTCTATCTTTTTTACATTCCCACGTTTAAAGTAATGGTGAATGGTTGCTATCATTTTGGTCTTGAGATGTTTAAGAGCCCTGGAGATCCTTGAGAGGTTTAGGGTGGAATCATTCGAGGGACCAAAAGCATAGAAAATTAAACTTCTATGGAAAAGCAGGGTGGTGATTCTCAACCGTGGCTGCATATTAAAATTGCTGGGAAGTTCTTAAAAAATACTGATGCCTGGATACCATTCAATACCAATTAAGTCAGAACCTGGGTGATGTCAATATGTGTATCCAGGGATGATAAGACTAGTTTACAGATACTGGGTTATCAACTAGCTGATTAAGAAGTGCTCAATAAGTTTCTATTTATGTAATACACTATGGTAGATACTAGAAACATATAATATGCAATCATTCTCATAGGAAACTCATATTCTAGTTTCTGAGGCAGAAGCTACCACATTATTTTATTACAATAGAAGGCAAGACTGATATCTAACAATTATACTAGTGCTTACATATAAACCAAAGGAAATCTCAACAAAATTGAGGTGGAAATTTATATGTAATTTCCAGAAATGCTGTTCTTATGCAAAACATTTAGATAATTTTACTCTCGGAAAATGTGTCACATTTGCTAGAAAACCCTGTTGGCTAATAAATCCTCATTTAGTAGGATGGATTTAATTTTTGAGAGACACTCAGGAGTCATTTTACAGACAAATCTAAAGAACTTAGGTAAAAATATGCATGTATGTATACATGTAATTTTGAAGAGGGAGTGATAGGATAACTCTTTCTTCTGTATGATAACAGAATTCTGTATCTATTTTCGTAGAGGTACTGAGCATATCTTGAGAATGGCAGCATCTTTACAGTTAGGCATATGTCTTCTAATGGTGACTATTTTGAAGTACAACACCCTTCTGAATACAACAAGGCTGATCTGCATATTTAAAAAAATCAATGATAATGTCGTAAATTGATATCTCATACTAGTCAGTATTGAATTCCATCATGGGTTCAGGGCATACTTCCAATTTTAGTGCAGCAACAAATGAGAAGGAAAGTTGATGCTAAAAGTATCAATACTATACATCATAATACAATCACAATACAATACAATACAATACAGTCATAATAGTCAGATGGGCAGAAAGGGATTCAGCCTCTGTTTGGGAAGGGTCCAAAATAGACCACCTGGAGTATTTCTGTACCTTTGGAAAACATATATATCTATCTCATAGTATTAAGCAGGGATCTGGAGTGGTTCTTTGGTGAATTATCCAAAAGGTGATTATCCAGCTACTCCTTATCACATGGCAGACATACAGAACTTAAGCATGAAGGACGTTTAACGTTGGATTTTTATTTTAGAATTACAAATTCCTCTTTTCTCAGAAAGTATCAAATTCAAGTCCCTTCTCCGGAAAGGACTCTAAATAATCCAAGAGATGATGGCTTTGGTGAGTAAAGTGCTAGTGTTAAGACTCTGTCAAGGTGGTGTTTGCCTTTTGCCTTAGTAAGTCTAATAACTTACCTCTGATTGGTTGGTAGCTTTTTCTAGGGGTATTTTTGGTAAGTTGACAATCAAATTTGTCACGAACAGATTTGAAGAAAATCAAGAAAGATTTTCAAGAAAATCAAGAAAGAAAATCAAGAAGAACAAGAAAATTTGTTACGAACAGATGAAATACATAACCTGGCTAATAATATTAATAATAACAAATCATTGTCATTCCCCATTAGATCACTCATGATGGCTGGAGGCTGAACCAAGTGACTTCTGAGCATCCTCTTCTAGCTCTGAGAATCTGTGAATAATCCTTTTCTAGTCTCCCAGGGTGGTCTGTCTTATTTCCTTAGATTTTAGTGCATGATATTCCTGGGGATATTTTTGGTTCTAGGATATTTCTCTAGTCATTGATATTTTCATTCCATCAATGGTAATTTTGATTAGTGTTTTGCTTGTTTTCCACATTCTCATGGTTTCTTTGGCCCTTAGTATTACTTAGAAAATACTACTTTTCTTTTTCGGTCAAGTATTTGCATCACCGTTAGCATTATTGATGATAACTAGACGTTATTGGTGATGATGATGTAGCTTTTGGCTTATACTATGCTTCACACCTGTGATTATCAAATGTACTAATTTCCCAAATGCGTCTAAGAAAGTACATGTGCTTATAGGTATAGGAATGATGAAAAAAAAGGAGGCATAAAGATGTGGTGATTTGGTGTATACATGCCTGTGTTTATGTGCACATATGTATTCCAAAATCTCCTAGGAATTAAGTACTTTCATGATCACTATTTTACAAAAAAGGAAACTGAAGTCCAGAGAGGTTAGTTAACTTATCACATGTCACATGGCTAATAGGTAGCAGAGACAGAATTTTTAAAAAAGTTAATTTAAAAATGTAGATTATTGTGTCTATTATTATTACCATGGAAATTGTGACAATTAACATTTTGAGACCTTTAAGAAGAAATTATACGTTGTAGTTTTTCAATATAAGTTAAATTGATACAAAAGAGACCATTAATGAGAACAAGGATGGAGGGTTTTTATAGTAAGATTTGAAGCTCAGAGAGACAAGTGTAAACCTATAGTTGTTGTGAAGTAAAGAATATGGAGGGAGAAAAAAATTGTTTGTAGTGAAATACAATATATGCACAATTTTTTCATCCTGGACTAAAGAGTCTTAGAATTCTAAATTTGGAAGGTACTTTCACAGACATTAAAAAGATACAAATAGTAAAATAAAGAGCCGTATTGGGTTACTGGTAGATAAGTCCGGATATCTGAAGACTGATATCTAGTGAAGGGATCTATGAATTTATCATTTTAGCCCTAGAAAGGAACTTTAGAGCTCTGCACATCCACTGTGCTCATTTTCCAGGTAAATAAACAGGCCTGGAGACTTAGTTGTTTGGCCATAGTCCCTTGGAGAAAAAACCAATTGTCCTCACTGCCCATTCAATTCTCTTTCCACCTCACCTTTCTTCTGCTTTATGTCGGTGGAAATTCACCCTGAGAGGCGCTCCTGCTCCTATCTTTGGCATCACAGCGACTGCCTGTTCTGACACGATTTCTTTCTCAAGCTCGGCACAGAGAAGAGCGTGACTGCGCACCTTCCCAGTGAGTAGAGGAAGACAGATGCCATCTGAGGAGGCGTCTGTGAGTCCTTCCACTCATTGGCACCCAGACACCTACAGTGTGCATGCATGTGCAAGCAGAGTCTCACTTTCCATTTACAAACTCAGAGCTCTGTTCTAATAATAGCCTGTGGTGAGACCTTTCTTTCCCCAGAGGCTGTGATTCTTCCATGTGGTAGTCACTTCTAAAACCCGCCTCCTGCTCTGCTTTTCTTCAAAGGAAAGCTCTTGGGAAAATCCTGCTAAGAGGGACGTTCAAGAACAGCAAGTAGCAATGGCTTCTTCATCTCAGAATGGAACTAACCTGAGTCCTAGCTAAACAAAGGAGTGTGAGCAGCGAGAAATGATTCAGGCTAAGATCTGGTTAGGAGGGCCATGGGCTTTCCACATACAAGAATTAAAATCATGCTGCTTTGGATAGACCCACAGGATTACATTTCCTAACGTTTCTTAACTATTTTGAGAAGGGAATGGACTGCAAATAGTTGATTAGGACATAGCTTTTGTGAACTTTCTTTTCTTTCTTAAACCCATGGAAATAAAACAGCCTTCAGGGATTAGCACGAGCTGGTAGCAGAGCATTGGACTAAAAGTCCCAACAAATTGGTCTTTGTCATCCCTCCCCACCTTTCACCCTTATTATGCTCACACTGCTATTTAGCATTGATATTCTGTCTGCCAGTTATCTCTCTGGCCACATGTTATCCTGTTGGTTAAAATAGGGATTGTAACTAATAGTAATTGCTATCTTTGATTATACACATTCTCTGTGATTTATTTGTAATATCTAATTTAAAAACAACAGTAGGACAGATATTATTCTCCACGTTCTACAAATGAAAAACTAAACCTAAGAGCAATTAGAGGACTTGCTTAACCTCATGAGAAAGTAGCTTGCTACAGCAGTGGATTAGAGAG
Organism: Felis catus; assembly: GCF_018350175.1. Classification (NCBI taxonomy): domain Eukaryota; kingdom Metazoa; phylum Chordata; class Mammalia; order Carnivora; family Felidae; genus Felis; species Felis catus. The sequence continues at coordinate 59,570,576 of NC_058379.1, read as the reverse complement.
AGCGCAGGCCTTCCAATGCCTGGCCTAGCACACTCTTAAATGTACCGTCATCACGACTCAAACAGAGCCCATCACTGAACAGTTGCATTGTACCACAGCTGGGGCCCTCCTTCACTGGCTGCCAAAAGCATTGAGTGAGCGAGTGGGCATGAAGTTGTCCAATGAAGGGATTAATGGTACCCATGTCGAAATTAGCTTTAAAATCCTGATTAGAAGTCACTCTCCCTTGCAATGAATTTGGCTTAGGAAATAGACGAGAAGCTATTTAGAGAAGTGGTTGATGCCTTAGGTTTTGCAGTCAAGCTGCCTGTGTCTGAATCCTGGGTCTGACATTCAGTAGCTATGTGACCTTGAGCAAGTCATTTAGTATATATTGCACTTCATCCTTCAAGTGGGGTTAACAATAATATGTACCTCCTGAGGTAATAATATCTTTAAATGGCAGTGCATTCAAGGCTTACACATGATGAATGCTCAAAGCACGTTTTTTTTTCCTCTGTCCGTTCCCCTCACCCTTTTCTTCCCCCACCATCCTTCCCAGGAAATTGGAACACTATTACTAACTGCTGACCATGTGACCACAACACAAAATGCCTGTATGATGTAAGTTAGATTCAAAGATGGGCACTTATGACATTTTCAAAGCATTGGTTGGGATTCCAGAATTAAAAGCATTCAAATGCCAAGAGATGCTGAGCTCTGTAACATGAGATGATTCTGAAAATGGACTTTTCAAGTCTAATATGATATGCTCAGCCTAGATTGGTCTGGATCTTACAATTTCTGCTCTATACTGGTAGAGGGTATCTGGTGTAGTTATCTTTGTCAAACGATATGTGTTAAAATTTATATATATAAATATATAGAGATACATATGTATAGATGTGTGTGCACACTTGTGTATATGTGTGTGTGTCTGCATATACACATAGACACACACACACATGCTCATGTACCTGTATCATGTAGAATAGTCTCATTGATATTAATCTCCCCGTAATCTCAGCCGTAAGTAGAGATTTGCCACTTTCTTAAACACAGAACTTAAACTTAAAGGTGTTATGTCCATACTTATACCCAAGCCTCTTTTTCATTTTAACATCCTGACACTTCAACTATGAAGCCTCTGGGAAAACTTTCAGTATTGGGAACCCAAGTTGGGAAGGAGGCTCATGGGGAACATATCTGCAGAGCCTGTCAGAGAGGAGTTGTTGATGACTAATCCCTTTGAGTGGTCTGTGAGAAACAGAGTCCACTTGCTCTCTACTATGCCTTCCCCCTTTTAGGCAACTAACATGTAATTCCAAAGATGATTCCAATCTCCTTTTTGTTTTCCCACATGGGAAACTGCCACCAAGTACCGCTGAGTCTACAAATCACGATACCTGATATATTACGGAGCACACCGAGAAAACTACATTATGTCTACCTCTAATTCCAGGTAAAATATCATGACAAAAATCACAGAATCTTTGGCAAATGTAACTCGAAAGAGGCTTGCTCCAAAATTCTCATTTTGCAAATGAGAAGGAGAAAAAGAGAGGTTAAAATAAGTTTGCCCCAAATCAGAGTTTCACTCATTGGTTTTAATTGTTTCTAGAATTTCTTCTCTGTATGCATTCCCCAACAAGGAAGAAAACAAGGAATCATTTTCCTTTCATAAAGAGAGAGACAAAAAAATAAGACAGAAGCAAAGCAACAGAATTTATCTTTATGAAAGCAAATTCTGTAGATATTTTGCCAAAAAGGACACATAGTGAAAATGGATTAGTTCATTTGAGTGGTTTGTGGAAAATATATATTTCCCGAAGCAGGTGGTGCTATCAAAGTGAATAGGGAGAAAAATGTCGTGTATGAAAAATATTTTTTTTAAAATGCTATTTTTCAAGTCGAAAGGGAAATGACACAAAATCCTACCACTGACTCTGACAGCATATTCTAATGGGTTCTGGCTATATTTTAGAGAAACACACACCCACATACAAACAGAAACAAACATTTTCAAAAAGGATATGTATAGAAAACCCTGGAGGTTTTACATTTGTTAGATGGGAGAAAAAAAAGAAAGACAAACGGCCTGCCAGATAATGAGATGAGTGAGCAAGTAAGTCACTGGAAACTCACAAAATGCACTTTTTTGAGACATTTCTAGTACTATTGATATAAGCAGAGAGACATGGATGGTATAAGAAGCAAACCATTGCCCCATTGACATTTTAGCAAAATTCCAAAACTCAGTACTTTAAAAAGTAGCTCCATGGATTAATGTGTAAATTAATTTTTTAGCATATGTCTGTCTTGTCATCTTTCTTATGTTTGTAGTTTTGTTTTCTTTAACTAGTAAAATTCAATTCAATAGGCATTTCCTGAATGCCAGCCACAGAATATGATTTGAACCATACTGGACATTATAGGGCATATGAGGATGTTAGAAATGGTGGGGAAATGTGTTAGTTCGTTAGGAGAATTAGCCTATTCCATTAAGTACTAAACTATATGGTGATCTGTAAGTGTTGGTCCCTGCCCTTCTGAAAGACCACACAATTTATCATTCTCACTGGGATACTTTTTTTTGCATCTTTCTATTGAAATATAATCTACATACCAAAAAGTACGTATATCATAATTACACAACCTCATGCCTCCTTCTCCTCTGTTCATTGACTTGCCAATCTGTCAGTTGAAAAGACCAGCCTACCTTTTCCTCTATCTAGTGTGGGTGTTCTATGTAACAGCCATAGTAACTGTACCACTTTCCTACTTCCGTTTAGACAGTTGCCGTTCCTAACAGGTACCAAGGGAGGAGCACCCAGAGAGTGATGGCCAGATGTGTCCTGTTTTAAAACTCTGATTTCTCTTCTGTCCCCCAGTGCCTTTGCTTATGGGTCCTATATTTACCCAGAAGGCTGCTCCTTACTTCTAAGCATATTGAGAACTCGGAACTCAGCTCTTGAGTGAAGGTCCTCCTGACTTTGGTGCCTGTCCGATGAATTTCTCCAATTCTCTTAATTTTAACCATACAGTTTAGTGCCTAAGTACATGTCTGCATTTTCTGGTCACTGTCACTTTAAAAGCAATTATATAATGTAGTCTCTACCAAATAATAAGTCCTCTATGATTGACTTCTGTACTTGAACTTGCCTCCAGAGTTAACACTACAGTCTTGCTGGGACAAAGGGTTTAGGTAGTCCTTCTGACAAGTTTGCACAGGGTCTCCCTAGTTCCTCATGTAAGTAAGATATTGATGTAGTGTCTCAAGGTAGAATGTTCGGGAACATCACAAATAATTTCCCAAACCTCAAGCCCAGAACATACTCAGGCACAACCTTCTTAGTCACACATCTTAAATATAAATTGAATATGTTTTCTTACCATCAGCTTCAATGTCCCTTCCTGGTTCAGTTCATTGGTTCTATTCTGGACCATTAGAAAAGTCACTGATGCCAGGCACTCCTACACACTCGAATCCGTTCTTCTCACTGTGTTGTAGCCAGACATGCCTTGTTAAAATGACAGTAAATGCATCTATGGCCCTGCTTGAAACTCCTAATGGTATCTCTTTGGTGCCAATTCCATGACATGAAATTCAAGGTCTTTCGTGATATCTTACCCAGAATGGGCATTTACATGCTCAAATGCTTCCCAGATGGTGATCAGAAAAGAGAGCTAGCTAAACTTGCTGGTTAACATCTTCTTGGAGGAGGCAGAATGTCAGATTAAAGGGCTTTCTTTCCCAGTTTTTACTTAGCAAGCAGAAGCAGATTCAGTTTATGGCAATAAAGGCATTAATTAAGCAGAGTACGGGAAAATGTCAATGAGAATTGACAGCTGTGACTTCTCAGTTAAAATATTAAGTAAAAGTTGCCTGCACTCCTTTCTCCTCCACCCTCTCCTCCTTCTTGCTCCTCCAGTATTTGATTAAATACACTAGAAGGAAAACATCAATTCACTCTCGTTAGAGGGCAAGACATTGTGAATTAATGAAGTCAGATCTGTGGGCAGTTTGATTCAATTCTATTACTTTCAAGTACTTATGATAACTGGACCTTAATCTTTCCGACATAGAGATCATTAGTATCATTTAGCACATAGGATATTGATCAGCTAAAAATCATTCATATCTAGCAAATAAATATGTATATGTACACATACATACATTTATATGCATATGCATATACATACGTAGTGCGTTGTGTTTAGGGTAAATCTATATCCATAATTATTGCTAAAAGTAAGGTTTAATTATATATGTGCTTGTGACTGTGTTTTGGGTTTTAAGAGCTTATTAACTGTTAACATTGCTTAAAATACTTTGTTCCTTCGGGCTTTTAAGGAGGTTTGCTGTAACTATGTCACACTCCCCTCTCTCTATAATGAAAAAGTATTTTTTTAATTCAAATTTCAGTTCCACCTCTTCTTAATTTGGTGGGACCTAAATTAAAAGGTTTTATTACAAGGAGTATCAAGTTAAAATAATGATGATATTTATTGCAAGAGACCTATAATGTGAGTCAAATTGCTTTTGGAGCTCAAAGATAAGAGTTTTGAAGCTGCATATTACTGGATGAAAATCTTGAGAGCAACAATGATACAAGCTTCATTACCTGGTGTCATGCTTATAACAGTGAGGCTTTTGGTTTTAAATGGTATTTATTGAAAGCTAACCAGATTGTGAGCATTTAATTGAATATATCAATTTTCAGGAGACCAGAATTGTTGTGTTTGCTTAGAAGCGTGTTCTAGAGAGCAGCCCCCCCCACCACCAACACTAGAAATATGTAATAATTCTGTGTCTGAAAAAAGCTTCAGGTAAAACGGTAATTTGCTTCTGCAATCATATCAGTTACTCTGGCAAAATGCAACCCCGAATCTCACATGACAGTTTACAAATTAAAACCTGTAGAAATAATTAAAAAAGGAGATATGTACAGGAGTGTTACGTGAAAACGTAAAGCTTCGGCAGCCAGCTCAGCTGAGCGATAACTAGACGTGAGGTACAAACTAATTGTACTTACTATTTCTCATAACAAAGACTGCATGCATGAAGGTTCTGCAATGGGAAGGAGAAAGGGCGTGCACAATACTCTCAAAATACTTTTTTTAAATATATTTTTGCTCTCGAAAATTCTCATGTAATCAAAGAGAAATAATTCCAGGAAAAATCTGACTGCATGGAAGGGAATGTCAACAGTTTGGTATTAAGTAAATTGTTGTGGATCTTTTTTATCTTTTAAATTATTTTTATTCTTCTGCATTTCTTTTGTATCTCACTCACCGACTTACTCAACAAAGGCTTTTAGAGCAACTACATTGTGAGGTGCTGCACCATAATCAGCAAACTGTTCCTCCAACTGGGCATCTAATTTGCTGGAGCCACACTCTATGTCTTCTTCTTTGGCTTTGTATCCATACCAGAGTTTCTAGCACACTCCTAGGCGCATGTTATACATCCGATAATTATTTTAAAACAAATTAAAGGATAAAGAGAGATAAAATTTTTCTAATCCTAAAGATTCTCCAGGACACCATCGCTTAGCAGCCTTTAAAAAAAACTTAATTCAATTTTTTAAGCAGCTTTTTACTGTAAGTCTAGATACAATTCTTAAGTTATCCCAGTGAGATTTTTTTTTTTTATCCCAGGGGCCTGGACCCGAACTTGGAATAACTGTCAGAAGCAACATTAATTGCCCCCCATTCTTGGCATCTGGGGTGTGAAAATTGGTGTGGAGAGAGACTGAAATTTCTGTTCATCCCAAGAGGTAGCCACTGGGGACCCGATGCAGCCCATTAGGGGGACAGATGTGTGCAGGCAAGTTTCATATCTGTCTGAACAGCTCCTACAGTCTGGGTAAATAAATACCTTAAATCCCTAGAGCCAACAAACTTCTTTAAGATTTTCTCCTAATCTTAGGCCCGATGGTGTCTGGGCCTAAGGCATTTTCTAATTGTGAGTAATTTACCTCGAAAAGCTCAGGAGCCTATATCTCAGTATGACCACTCAACAATGATTCCTGAATTAAAATGCTCATTCCCACCTCCATTCCTTTACACAGATCCCTTCCTTTTCCTAGGAATTCTTACCTTCTCTTTAGGAGAAGATAAACGATAACCATCCAAAGCACAAAGCCCTTCTCAACCACCTGCTTCCAATGATTACTTCCTCCTCCAAGCTCTTTCAGCCAGACCACCCACTGACTGCTTCTCATATATTGCTTGGTTCTTGCTGCATTTGTGACATGTCCTTTCTCTGTCTCTCCACCTGTTCTGTAATCATACAGGTTCAAAATTCATGCTTCTATATAGCGTCTAGTGCAATAGAAGATACACCGAGGGTGCTAGTCCAGAGTACAATTGGTTAGCTCTAGTCAGTATGCTTACAAGAACTAGGTGTAGGAACTCTGATCATTATGCCTCCCACCCTCCTCCATTTGCTGTTTGCACATATTTACACATTTGCTAGCTTTTCCCTGTGCTGTGATTGCTAGCCCTTTCTTTCTAGAGTGAACTTCCTGGAGGCAGAAGCCTTGGTACCTGCAACATAAGAGAAGACTCAAAGGGAAAGACCTACTTAGAGAAGCATTCCAAGCTAAGGAAGGTCTTGATTAAAGACGCAGGCATATGAAAGTGAGTAGGTCAGATACTAATAAATGCTTCAGTCTAAATTTCCAACAGTAAAGTGGACCACCCAGGGAAAGTATAATTTGAGATGCACATGAAGAATCTGGATGACAATTGAGGAGGTAGAGGAAGGAAACCTGTCCTGAGTAAGGGTTTAGACTGCATGACCTTCAAGTCCCTAGTCGGCTGAAGACCTTGAATTCAAGGTCATGTGATGGTTAATTTTATGTGTCAACTTGATTGGGCCATGGACAGCCCAGACATTTGGCCAATATTATTCTAGGTATGTACATGAGTGTATTTCTAGATTAGGTTAGGATTTGAATCAGTAGGCAAAGTAATGCAAATTGCCCTCCATAATGTGGGTGGGCCGCATCCAATCAATTGAAGACGTGAATAGACCTAAAAGCCTGAATAAGAGGGAATTTTCCTGTCTGACTGATCGAGGTGGGACATTGGTCGATAGACACATTAGCTCTTCTTGGGTCGCAAACCTGCTGGCTTTTGACTGGAACTTCTATTATTGGCTCTCCTAGTCCTCAGGTCTTTAGACTCAAATGAGCACTATACCATCAGGTTCTCCAAATCTTCATTTTGCCAACTGCAGATCTTAAGGACTTGTCTGCTTCTATAATCATGTGAGCTAATTCTCTATTAATAACCTCCCCCCTCTTATTCTGTGTGTGTGTGTATATATATATATATATATGCCATATATATATATATATATATATATGGCATATATACATATATATACATGTATATATATGGCATATATATGTATATGTATGGCATATATATATGGAATATATATAAATGTATGTAATATAATGTATAAATGTGTGTGTGTGTGTGCGTGCGCGCGCGTGTGAACCCATTGACTCAGTTTCTCTGGAGAACCCTAAGATAGTCAGTATTGCCTGTTTTACAAAGTGCTGCTTTCTGACTAGAGGGGATAAAGGCACAGGAAAGCTGGCTTCAGCCCCAGCCCAGTCCATCAAACAATGCCTCTAGTCTTCCAATTGGACTCTTTGCTTTACTTGTTCTAAGAAGGAAAATAAGGTTTGTCTTTTTTCCCCCTCTGTTCTTACCAATCTATCCTTTGATATTTGGCAAAAGCTGGTAGCTTTTCGTTTGGTCTGACTGGATCTGGAAATAACATGTTTATTTTTGTTTAAACATAATAGCAAAGAAGAACTTGAGCTTATATGCAATTTAGGCTTATCAAGCCCAGACATATTTGTTTGTGTACAATCAGCATGCCTGAGTGATGTCAGAAGAGCTCTGAAAACAATATATTTTGAAGCCAGAGTTGTTAGTAGGTGGAACCCTCCCAAATAATAAGCATTGTACACATGGCTGGAACTAGAATGAGTTATTAAGTCCAATACAACCTGCTTTAGTCCATACAGCATATCATAGGACTCAGAAACAAAACAGGAAAGGGGGAATAACTAAGAGAGAATGGGCTACATGAAGGAAATTGTATATTTGTGGGCTCTCTAGAGGCACTCAGTTAATAGTTATTAAATAAATTATAACTTTTGAAATCAATAAAATTACAATTGCCCATATATGTGTGTGTGTGTGTGTGTGTGTGTGTACATATAGATACAAAGAAAGATGACATAGTAGAGATATTGCAAATGCATTCACATACAGAGTTGGTGTTATTTTATTTCTTAATGTTTATTTATTTATTTTGAGAGACAGAAAGAGTAAGTGTGAGCAGAGGAGGGGCAGAGAGAGAGAGGGAGAGAGCGAATCCAAGCACAAACCGTGAGATCATGACCTCAGCCAAAATCAAGAGTCAGACACTTAACTGACTGAGCCACCCAGGCACCTTGAGGGTTGGTGTTATTGATGAATTGCCCTAGGCTGAGATATTCAAGATGCACAAAGACTGAAGTTACAGTCTTGGTCTTTTTCTCTCCTGGTGTTGTGTTCCCTTTGCATTATAGTGGGCTACCCTGAACTCTCTTCGTTCTACATGTATTCCATCCCATACACCTTCAATCTACTTCCATCAAATAGCACACTTCCAAGTATCCATGATGGTGGCAAAGATTTCTCTCTGAAGTTGTTCTCAAAGAGAAAATATCCATGTATCAGAAGCTATATTTCTAGTTACACTGCTAGTTTTGCTCCAAACTGCCTTTGCACACATGTATATTAAGACAAAACAGAGACAAGTGTCCATTAAAAATGAGTATGTGTTTTGAAAATGAAATGATATTCGCCTGTCAACGGTGCTGGTAAAATATAATATTCGGCTACCTATGGCTTCTTGCCCCAACCTCTCACCTTTAAAAATACCCCAGGGGTTGACAGTTACAGTTAAATGTATTGATGGATGTTTTATGGAGGTTTTATACCTATTTTATATCCACTCCATGAAAGTGACACTGCAAGAGATGAAGGAGATAGAATATTAAGAAACTGAAAATTCAGAGTTTGTTCTAAGCAATAGAGTTTTAAAGAAAAGTGTTCTTTCCTTCTTTGAACTGATAAGGTAACAAAATATAGCCATGCAGACAGTTTGCCTCAATTGTCGAGTTTTCTGTATCAGTAAATTTTGAAATACAAATGGATTCTTAGGCTTGCACTAAGAGATCTGACTGATCAGGTTGCAGTGGGGCCTTAATCATCTGAATTTTAAATAAAATAATCTAGAATATTCTTGTAAAGTAAATATGTAAAACCTCACTTTTAGAATAATTACAACCTTGTGTCACTCCTCATACTGCTTTCATTTAGAATTGATTCAATGAATTTCTCCTGGGATAAAGTCTGGAGAAACGTATCTTAAAATTTGTAACCAAAAGAAGTTTGGACTTTTTTTAGAGACTCTAGTATCTAGTCCTAGGTCTTTGTTTGCTGACTTCCACTGTGAGATAGTCCCTTAGCCAGTCAGTCTCAGTGTCTTTAATTATAAGGAAAATATAGTGTCTAGGTCTCATGGTTCCTACGTTATTCAGAAAAATAATGTTTGTAAAAGTGATTTGGAAGCTGTAAATTGCTGTATCCAAGCAAGGAAACATTCAGAATATACCTATGCTTTATTATCTGGTCAGCTGGTGCAGTGAGAGATGGAAGGATGGTAGAGATGGAATGATAACCTTCCTTGAGGAGCTCATAGTCCAGGGGCAAGATCCATAAAACAGCCTAGAGGTAATAATAGCAATGAATGGCAAAGTGTATTATTCTTAAGGATTTCTAAAAAGGGAGAGAATAATGGATTATGGGAAACAGTCAATTATATGGGAGGACACGGTAAAACAACTGGGCTGTAAGCAGGCCTTCAAAAAAGGGTGCATTTGTTGTTAAATAGAGTATTGGTGGAGACATTCCAGGTGGTAGAGAAAGGGTGGAAAGGCCCAGAGATGGGAAACAGCACCTCAAGGAACACAGGAAGGGAAAGGAAATAGCAAGAGACATAGTTTGAATCTCAGGAAACCAGACAGCTCATCCCATTTAATTCCTTACTTTGAATAGATTCAGGCTTTCCCCAACATTTCCTTCCTTATCTGACTGATAAACATGCTAAAAATCCCAATCAATATTTATAAATCTCTTCAGTACCAGTTTTTATAGCAATATAATACACCATCCAGAGAAACCCTCCCATCAAGACCAAGTTAAGTACTGCCCCATTAACAGCATGGATTTATTGACCTATTGATATGTTTAAAAGGTCTCCATTGTAATATTAGTGAATATGTAAGTGGTACTAACCTGAAGGAAAGGAAAAACAGATTTTAGAAAAACACTACTATCCTTGTTATTGGATCCACCTGCTTCTTTTCCAAGATGTCCCCTTTTGCTTCTGGTAAGTTCTCTTCAGTATCAATAAACTTTTTTTGGATATAATTTTCAACCAAAAATGGAAAAAAAATACAGTCAGACATCTTAAGCACCTTTTGTACTTTTCTGTACTTTACACGAGAGCACAGAGGGATATTTTTTTCTACTTTGAGCATTATGATTTAATAGACTTTTTAAATAGAATGTCAAAAACAAAAGAATAATTTTAGTACAATGGCATGAGAACTAAATGTATGGATTGATCCTCTGATAGGCTATTTACTCTCCATCTCTTTCTCGTGTACTTTTTAAGTGATTCATGTAAGTGGCCAGAGTGTTAGAGACCCAAGTTCCCTACTTATCAAACTGAATGGGCAGGAAGCTAGTTCTGAGTCCTCCTGCCTCAACAATCCAAGTGGTGACACATATGAAAGCACACTGATGAGTATTTCAGAATCATTTATTTTTCTAATTTCTCAAAAGAGAAAGCAGGTTTCTACTGACTGTTAGCAGAATGGAAGGAACTAGATTAACGAGAATGGAGGACCCGCAAAAGAGGCAAGAAGGCTTTGAAGATTTGACATCTGCTTGCAAAATGCAAGGTGGACTGTTTCTTCTTGAACCTTATCACATGAATTCCCACTGAAGAAAGGGCTTTGGAAAAGATATTTGCATGAGAGGAAAGAGCTATAGGCTGGTGTTAGAAGACTGGGGCTCAGGTTTGGATTCCTTGAACCAGTCACTATTTACATTTCTCTGCCTTCTTTTCCATATGGATAAGGTGAGGTGCCTATGTCAAAAGATACCCAAGGTACCATTATATGGAGTTCCAGAGTAAATTTACCACTGGGGCTGTGCTGGTTATTAGGCTATAATCTCTCAGCAATAAAGACATCTTCTTATTCTCCCAAGTGATACCTAGAGGGGGACATAATGGCTGGAGGAGGAAGAGGCTCTTGCATGTGTTTTAGTTCATAGAGGCTTTTTACTCTGGCAGCAGTGTTTGGTTCCAAACAGCAATTGATTCCAACTTGAAAAACTTTATCTCCCCTCCAAGGACCACCCCCATTGTGTCTCCTCAGAGATTTCAGCTCCTCAGAGGACTATGTCCCAGTTGTAGAGGGGCCCTCCATGCAGCAGCTGGGCAGTGCTCTCTCCTCAGAAGCCTGGTTCCAGTTCTGGAGCTTCCTACAATCATCTAACAACTCCAAAGTGTTTTCCTGGGGCCTAGGAGTGGAAACGGCTACCTGCAGCTCTTAATCTTTACAGTCTCCCCAACATTTCTTCAACTGACTTGTGATATTGCATTCTATTGTTGAAATAACTGGTGTGCTTTTGGCTTTCCTAACTGGAACCTGATAAATCCAGTGACTAAAAATAAGCTGGAGCATTTATAATATGAAAAATATCTTCAAACTAGTTATATTTCTTCTTCTTCAGGATTCTGAGACTCCATCCCCTTCTTCTCTATTCTTTCTATAATGTTATTTGTGCAGAAACCCATTATCTTTTACCATCAAGATCCCCCATGGATCTTTGCCAGTGAGGTCTGTCCATTGCTTGAGTTCTTATAATACAAGATGCTTCTTATTTCTATAGCATGGAAACAGGTCAAATGGCCCTAGTATGAAGAATTCCAGTAGGTTAAATCATAATTACTCTCAAATCAGGTCCAACATGAGCCTTAATCTCTTTTCTGCTCAATAGTGGTAAAGTTGTAGATTAGAGTTATTTTACTATGGGCTGACATTTGCAAGCAAAACTAATCAGGTAGCCATTATATCTACTGCCAGGAATTTAATGTGCAGCAGTCAGCAAACCTCCTTTACTGCAGAACAAAAGCCTTCTGAAATAATTGGCTCCTTCTGCAGCCCCGCCACAACAGGTAGATAGGCAGGCCTATGGGAATTGGTAAGCTTGGGAACACAGATACTCCCCTTCTCATGTGGCATTATTCATGTGCCCTGAACCTTCCATTCTGAATGTTGGGTGATAGTTCAAGAAGATAATGGCCTCTGCCCAGGATCTGAATTCCTAGAGGACAAGAGGAGCCAGCACTGGGACTTCATTATAAGTTGGTCCTCTTATAAGTTGTTGCAGCATGGAATTGGGAAAACCTTCCATAAAACTGACAGCGAGTTTAGTTCATAGCTTGTGTCCATGTTGAAACACACCCCAACTTGGTTCATTTATGCAGTCAGTCTGTAAGTAAATACAAAGTGAGGCACATATATCCTGAATTATCTCAATGTCACTGTTAGTTTCTATTAACTTCACAAGTCATTATCATGGCTATAAATTTAATTATGATGATGCGCTTTTAGAAGTCTGCCTTAGCAACTGGAGGGGCAAGTATTATTTGTTAGGTGACATATCCAAACATTAAATTCAAAGAACGTAGCTGACTGAATCATTCATTTATGATTTCCTGAATATAAACATCTAGTTAAGGACACAATACCAAAACATTGATTGTTAAATCACAACTTAAATGTGACTAAGTATCTGGCCTGGGCCACACTTTATCAAAGGGGTTCATATTTAGCACATCATGTTCTTGAAAAATGTCCTTGAAAGAAAAAAGTTTTGCTGCATCTTAAAGAAAATTTTCTGAAGTACCACACCCCTTGCCATTCTGTAAGACAGTTTATTTTTCCTATATCTTAAATACTCTGGTAGAATATAAATTCTTTGATAGAAGTGGCACTGAGATTAAAATAAAAGAACCAGGAGGTCATCCTTTTCAGACTCCCCTTATATGAGTATTTGTCCCTCTACTTTCCCTTTAATTAAATACCACTTAGGTTCAGCTTGAACACTGTCCTACTAGGAAATTCACCAACCAATAAGGAAAACCTTTCAGGTTAATTTTGCTTTCAAAATGAGAGCATCTAATCTTTCTTGTTTATATCAGAATTTCATTTTAATGCAGTCATGAAATATCCTTGAAACCCTTCTTCAAAGCTGAATATGTAGTCTCCTTTGGGTTCTTTGACATGCTATGGTTGAAGATTCTTTGGCATCCTGATCATTTTTCTTCTGGGTGATTTCCAATTTGCTAGTGTCCATATTTATTTGTCACACCCTAAATTTAATATAACCAAATGTTACTACAAACAACACTGTGATTTATTAAAAAATGAGTATGTGTTGATTGCTATTCTCTCAAGTTTGCCACATTAGCATTTCCCAAAGTGCCATGAACTAAGGTGTTTGGGTCTTTATTTTTATTTATTTATAAATTTATTTTTTTTAATTTTTAGTTTTTATTTTAGAGAGAAAGAGAGCAAGAGCACGAGTTGGGGAGAGGGACAGAGGAAGGGAGAGAGAGAATCCCAAGCAGGCTCCACACTAAGTGTGGAGCACAAAATAGGGCTCAATCTCACGACCCTGGGATCATGACCTGAGTCAAAATCAAGAGTGGGATGCTCAACCAACTGAGCCACCTAGGCTTTCTGGGTCCTTATTTTTAGAGATTAGAGACATGCAGATAAGCATATGGCCCAAACCCAGTGACTAAACTCAGGGCCATGTGACTCAGAAGCCCATGCAGGTGCTATAGCCAGGCATGTTCTCTCTCCAGGTATAGACTATCCTCTAAGCATACATTTCTCATTTTAATATCCTCACAGCACCTGGCTCAATGCTTTCAATAATAATTCATCTTTGTCAAATGAATGAATGAATGAATGAATGTGTGAATAAACAACACAGTTGGCAAAAGCTGCTTCTTTAAGGCCACAGGCATGCAGAAGACAATTCAAAGGGACTTAAACAAACAAACGACTATCTTCATTACTGTATTTCCTCTCAAATCCCATGCATAAATCCCTAGTTTACATCTCTATCTAAACATGTATAAACTAAATTCATAATTTTCCCCAAACTTGCTTGCCTGTCTCCTCATTCTCTGTCCCCCTACCCTGAATTTGTCTTTTACAAAAGGCTCGATTCTGGTTCTCAGCTACTTCTCTTCACCAGCCACATCTAACCTATCAGCCAGTCGTGTGCTCACTTCAACCACATCCATCCTGGATGCATCATTTCCCTTGGATGACAACAATACCTGAGCTCTCTCTGCTTCTTTGCTATGCCCTGGATTCTGTTTATTTTTAAATGTAAATTTGGTCTTGTCACATCCCTTTAATAGCTTCAGTGACTTTGTTGTATTTAGCGTGACTCCAAACCTCTTTACCTAAGTTCTGCTGGGGTTCTGACCTCCCTCCATCCTTGCCTGCAGTACTCAGTCTCTCCCCTGCTGCTCTTTGACTGTCTTTCTCTTCCCATTCTTCCATCTGTCAAGCTCAGTCCAACTCAGGGACTCAGAAGCTCTCTCCCTATTTTTACCCTTCTTTCGTTGTTAACTAGTCAACTCCTCAAAGAAACTTTTCTGGACAGTCCCATCTAAAATGAATTCTTTATTATTCTTTATCTCCTTTTATTTTTTTCAATCTACAGTCCTTTTTAAATATTGGTGGTTGGGGTGGGGTTACCCAAGTGTGTTTGTTGTTTGTGTGTCTCATCTATTAGAAGGTGAGCTTTAACCAGAGAGGAATTGTGTCCAATTATCCATGTATGTTAATGCATACTACACCCCCCTTTAAACTTATTTTTTGTATGGAGAGATATACCTTGATATAATTGCTAAAGTCTAGACTCTGCCCATTCTAGTTCCATTTCTTCTCCAACAGAACACTGAGTGTAGAAGAATGTTCAATGTTTTACCCCAATATTCTTTAACCTCTACATACACATTATTGAGTACTTCATCTCTGTAAGCTTTGCATGATGATGCTATTACCTCTGGTCCCTTGGTGTCTCCTTTGTTATAGTTGGTGACTGTCTAGTGCCCACCCTTTGAAAAGGCAGGTCCCTCAGAGCAGTACTGTCCCAACTCCCACTGTTATAGAATCTACACTGAGATCACTTCTAAGACTAGAACCCAGAATCACCTTCATTCCCCTGAAAAAAAGCAAGATGGTTCCCCTCTGTTTTCAGATTATATCCTTTTTATCTCTCCACCTCCTACCATTTCTATTCACCTCAAGATTTCCCCTGTACTCTGGTTAGCATATTCTGGGTTTATCAATATGCCCAGTGTCAGTAGGTAGACTCAAATTCCTTCCTTTTATTGGTCATCCTAGATAAGTAACCATATTTTTAACATATCCATGTTGATTTGCTCATGCACATTGAAGGCAGTAACACGTTAATTACCGAATAACAAGATTACATTTTAACAGGATTTGTATTAAACCTAAAGTTTAAGAATACGCATTCTGGATATCAGTAGGTAGAGAAATTTTGGCAATCAGAACTTTGATAAGCCAGAAATAACATCTCACTGTCTCCACCTAATTTACCTATGCTCAGGACCACATGTGGAACTTCATTCTTTGCCTATATATGTATAGAAAATGGGACCGTGTGCTTAATTTGCTTAATTTTAGTACTAGAAAGTCATATACATAAAAGGAAAATTGCATCCAGAGAAATGAATGATCAAATTATTTAGGGCCTGAGATAAATCAGTGTTTCCTAGAACCAGTGCTGAGAAAAGGATACTTTTGGAAACACCTCAGCAGATAGTCCTTTAAGTTAAGGTCTTTTAGTTCCAAAGAAGAGTTTTCTAATAACGGAGTTGAGCTGGAGTACAGTGTTGCATGTCCTGCCTTCTTGTGAAACTTCATCACATCATCTAGATGAGGAATCACTAACTTATATGGGATAGGTCAAAGGCAGACAAAGAGTCAGTCTTGATTCAAGATCAAGTGAGGTCCACTTTCAGCTCTAGCAAGTAAACTCTCCATGACCTGAAAAAGTACTATATTCCCTGTAGAAGCCACATCAGAGTTGAGTTATTTCATTCATATGAAGACAATGCGTATCACTAACAGCTTTAACCAAGTAATGGAATGACTATATATGGATTTATATAAACCTCACGAAAGGCTCAAAGATTGTGAATGTGTATGTCTTCCCTCCATCTCTCTCTGTCTTTCTTTCTCAACAGATGACCTGAGTTAAGCAGCAAGTTATCCTGACATTTCACTTATCTTTCCACTCATATTCTTTGCCAGAAAGGGATTTGCCACACTTGTAGCAACAAAAGACGAAACCATCTCATCTTCCTGTTTCTTGTGGCATCCCTGGGGGAAATGTGTGAACATGGTCAAATGTTTGAGCTTCTTGAGCTGATAGAGAAAAGAAAGAACGGAATGTCTCTTTCAGATGCCAGGGTTTGTAGGAAACCCTTTAGCTATTGCTATGTTGCAGAAGATGATGGGGAAAGTAGGATTCATGCAAAGTCACATAAATGGGAGAATCCACATGTTCCAATAAAACATCTAAAACCAACAGCACTTACACTTTTTATAAAAGGTCTGAGAATGATTGCTTTTTTTCAACCTTAGGAAATTTTACCTTGCATAGTATTAGAGACTTAAACAATGTTATGTGTGAAATGAATGTTGCTAATATTCTTTAGCAGAGAAAAACAGATAACAAACCCATCACACTTATACATACTTGTACTTCAAAAACTGAAAAAAAAAAAAACCCTATGTGGAAGGAAGAGGTTATAACAGTATTAAATCTATTAAATCCATTAGAAAATTCAAGTATTTTAAAATTTTTATACAAGTTTTCAACTTCACACAGGTATAAGAATCAAGCAGAATACTGATGTTCTAACATATAATCAAAATTTGAGTTTTTATTTAAATGATGTTATTTGGGACATCTTTGTTAGACACGTTGCCATATGTCATAGTTCAACTTAAGGCATAAAAACTTATGAAACTAATACAACCTAGTTAACCGACAGCAGTAATTAAATATTGTTGCTTTTCTCTTATTTCACCTATTTATGTTTTATTTCCATCTAATTTGTAAGTTCTCATTCTGTTTACATCACCTGCGGTCGTATTTCAGTTCTCTATATGGCATCTTTTAGGCAGTCTATAATCTGTGCTAGTAGTTTATTGGTTTGCCCTGTGTCTCAGTACTAGGCTTATAAATACAAATGTAAACAAAATTAGAATTCACCATGCATGGGGTTGCTAATTATTTGGGATTCCTAGAAATGGATATTAATAAGTTTTAATTAGTTATCCATGGCATATCTATAATGTGCTAATCATATGAAACATTAAAATGCAACTATTGATTTAAAGACATTAAATTCAAAATGAGAGACTTTTACTGTTGGATTTATTCATTTTAACTTTTCAGTAGAGGAGTTTGAGTTTTCATTTTTCACACATCTCTCTCATCCTGGGCTTTGACCAAGATTGAGTAAAAGCTGGAGCACAGAGAATCGAACTCAAAAACTGTTTGTGATTCTTATAGGAAAGAACCAGTGTCTAAAATTGCAAATCATATTTTAAAAAATGTTTTTGCAAAATGTCCAAGGCAGCTGCTAGACCAAACAGAGAAGAGATGATCAAGTTTGAAAAACATATGATGAAATTCAGTAACTTTTTAAAATCATGGTCTAAAGGATACTTTTATCTTCTTAGGAGTCATCTTTATAAAGAGATGTAAAAGCACTGGCATTACAATCAATATGGTAACAGATACTTCCAGATAAGCCATCAGGCAGGCACTTAGTGATGGGGCCCCTTCTAATTCTTCTGGCCAACTAAGTGGTCAGGCAGTATTATCAATATTTAAAAGTTCCCAAACAATCTAGCTTGATATAAAGTTGAAACTCAGGAGATTTTGAGTTATTTTCTATACTCACTGCATGAAAATTTCAAGTCTATTCCAAAAGGAAATTATGATTTTAGGCTAACATATAGCAATAAGATAAAGTGAATTATTTGTTTTATTAGACGATTGCAGAGAGGTTAATCAATACAATATTTATCTCATGGGTTTCATTTTCCAGAGTGGTGGCTATCATGAATAAATAAACTATAAAGTTCATTTAACTTTAACCAAATAACCATCAATCAATCAATATTTACTAAGCGATACTTTGCAAGACTCTATGCTAAGTACCATCAGGGATATGAATAAATAGTAAAGACCTTAAATAAATAGTAAAGACCTGGCAAGAACAGGAACTCCATGGGCCTAAAGGGACAAGCCAATATGGAGTCTGCTTTCCCATCCAGTCCCTGCTCTGGATTCTGAAGACCCAAGAATTCCCTTTCTAAATGGTCCTAAGTCCACTTCTAAGGACTGCAACTGGCTTCTTCCCAGGTCTGTTTCCAGAGGCTGGATAGTATCTTGGGTGTGCAAACTGTACACCTGAAGGGTAGCCAAGGGGCATTCAAGAGGAAAAGTTTCTAGGAGGTCAAGGATGCAGACTGGGAGATTCTCATTTAGTGTGAGACGGAGGACGGGAAGAAAAGGCAAGTGGGATGAGAACCCACTTTCCCTACACCTTCACGTTTAGACAGAGCACTGTGGAGTCAGAATTTTAAATTCTACTTAGTTTTCAAAGTTGTTATGAAGGTACACTTGCCAAGGTAAGATATAACAATTTATTAATATTTCCTTAGCCTGATTTATAACTTCTAAATATGTAGTACAGAATATGTAGTATCCTTGCTCTTGGTCAATAAAATGTTTAGGATGAGCTAAAAGAATTGCCATTGTCTACAAGAAATTTACATTTAAGGAAATGAAATAAAACACAGAAAATATTTATTGTGCTTCTGAAGGAGCATGAAATCAGAGTTCTTTAAACTCAGCCTATTATGTGGGTATCCTGGGTGGTTCAGTCGGTTAAGCATCTGATTTCGGCTCAGATCATGATCTCACAGTTCATGGGTTGGATTCCCATGTCTGGCTCTGTGCTGACAGCCGAGAGCCTGGACCTGTTTCAGATTCTGTGTCTCCCTCTCTCTCTGCCCCTCCCCTGCTTTCTCTCTCTCTCTCAAACATAAATAAACATTTAAAAATTTTTTAAAACCACTTATTATATATCCATTTATTCTTATTCTTTCAGCATAAAGAGTTACTAGCATGGTATGTAGTTTAGTTAGGTCCTGAAGGAACACTTCATTCATGGGACTGGCTCCTCCTGGTTTTCTTTTGATAATATTACAGGATTAGTTCAACATCATGTCTTTAGAATATGCAGAGTTAAGTTTGTGTGGAGGTGTGTGTATATATTAACATAAAAATCTAAATTCTTTCAGGAGTTTGAAAAATGATGCCTGGAGGAATGGAGATATATAGTGAATATCTTGACTGAGCACATTAAATATCTAAAATTCATATTTGTTGTTAGATTGTCCTCATTTATCAGTATATATAAAAAAGTAATTAAACATACTGAACTCAAAAAGTCATGTCTACAGGTTTGGAATGATTTCATAATATGGTCTAACAACTTTTTACATTAAAAGTAAAGAATAAAAAATAATGAAATATCATTGAAATCTTATGCCTTGGGTATGGTCACTGATCCACAGCATGGACAAATATGATTGTCTACATGTACTTCTTAGAACCGGCTTTACTATGCTGAGCATGTGCTACAATCTGTGTTTATACAACAGAGGAGAACATAACTAAAGGTAAGAAATTTTACCTTTTAGGTCGTTTTCGTTGTAAAAAACATATTTAAATTGAATAGGTCTAACATTCAACTGTCTCCTAATGCCTTTACCTAGTAGACCAGCTGTTCAGGCCTCTTAGGTAAATAACTAAATGTTTTTAAAAACCATGCAAATACATATTTAACCAATAGACTGGAACAAATAGAGCCTCGATGGGCCATTTGGAGATTGGGACAATTGGAAGATTATTGAGCTGGTAGCCTATTGTGGCTCATGTAAACATTTTAGAGCAGGTTAAAAAATGCTAACCTGAGCTCACTTTAATGAAAAGCCCTTAACATGCAAGATTAAAAAGTCATAACAGAACATTATTATAGAGGGGGCAACCTGGATTAAAAGCAGTTCAGGTAATGTTTGTTAAATATGCCTTATCACGCAAGAGGGAGAGAGAATTTAAGTTTGGTTTGAAAGCAAACTGGAGTATTTTAAAACATTTGTGAATATTTAGTTCTAATATATGTATATTTACTTGTATGTATTTATTTATTCATTTATATGTTTATTATTTACAAATATTTCAAAGGATATTTTGTAAAGGAGCTTATTTAAAATACTGCCAAAAAATTATAGAGGTTTGAATTCCTATTATAGATGATTTGTTTTCATATATTTATGATCAGTTGTTAGTCCCTCAAGGGACAAGATACACTTAAAGTAAGGTTCTTTATTAAAGATATTAGAAATAAATCCATATATTAAATAGTCATTGCATAATTTTAAAGTTTGGACCCATTTTAAAATTACATTTGATCAATTTCTTCCTTTTGTTCTTTCGTATATATCTGAAGAAGATCACGCACTAGACATGGAGATTTCAGTTAGTACGTGCATCATTGATACTATCTTCAGCCTGCAGCTACTTTTCTGGAATTATCTTAAACTTTTTTTCCATTTTGTGAAACTTAGTTTAATTAATATCAAAAGTAAAATCTCTAAGTCCACATAACCAGATAGCTGTGAACCATAATCCATCACAGTATGATGAAAAGTAGTGAAGCGCTGAGGGGGTCACCATTGTCCCTGCTGAGCTGCAGAATTCCATTTTTCCCTCAGGGCACATCACCTACTCTATGTGACATGTGACCATCTGCTATATGGATAGACTAAAGGAACAAGTGGCAATTTGTATAGTAAATATTTGCAAAGCTTATTTTCTTCCTTTTTATCAGCTGAAATTATTACAAAGAGAGGTTCTATTTTCTGCATCCCTCTGGATAGTCATCTATCTGCTGTCATACAAGTGCCTTGCTTCAGATACCACTGTTCTAGGGATATATATATATATATATATATATATATATATAATCTTGAAAAGAAACAGGAAATTTTATATATTAATTGAAGCTGCAAGGGAATCCAAAGGATGTCTTTTATTAAGAAGCCAGGAGGTCGAGGCTATTACTTTCCAATAATTGCCTTGGTGTAATTTACTTCCAAGAATAGAGGGCTAATACATTTTACAGTAAGTGGTAACTAGAGAGCACTGCTCATCTCATGGTCTTTGAGAACTGTGTCACCTGGAATTATGTATTAAGTGATCTGCATGGCTTTCACGATGGCACTGGAAAATGAGATAGGAGTTGAAGCCTCATGTAGCCAATCAAAGGCATATAAATAAGGTGACTTTTATTAAGTCACTTTTATGAAGGAGAAAAATGCTTGTAGAACTCAATCCAGAAAACACAAGTCCATAAACTCCATATAACTGAAGTTTATATACAGAGCATGGTGTTTTTGTCCATTAGGAGATTCATTTTTGCTACAAATTTATTGGATATTTGCAATTTTTAAAATAAGTATACAAAGCATCATCGTGCTATAAAGATGAATAAAATATGGGTTTTTAGTGGAGCACAATAGAGGAGGTGACAATGAGAACAGAATGAAATTAATGCTACATGGAACCCAGTTATTACTACCTCTCAAAACTACAGCTGTCTGTGCTGTCTGGTGCTCATGCTGCAACAGCCTTCAGTGCTTCCACACTAGCAGAGTTCCAAGACCATGGAACATTCAGGAGAAATGGATATCTCTTGCATAAGGGACAGCAACAAATATTTCATAAAACCTTGCAATATCTCTGTTGTCAGAGTAACTCTATGACTCCAACAACTCGATATTCACTTAAATCTTATCCTCAATCTCCTCCAAAAAATTCCCTTTGTTATAGAAAGGAACCCCTCTGTCCAGTTCCTGCCGTCAGCTTGCATAATTCACTCAAGGAAACAAGAGCATGATGGTTCTGTTTGTCAGGGGATCCCTTGGTGATCTTCATTCTAGAATACAGCTAGGCTGTCCCAAGATGGAAAGCTTAATGCTGATTTGGAGAGTTCAAACAGGCTTCAGCTAAGAGGTAAGTTTGGTCAAAAAGTCTTTGAAAAAGTCTCCATGAACTAGTAGATATGTTTTGCCTTATATTTTCTCTCCATGAGAACAGAACCCACAGAAAAAAAAATCCCCAGTATAATAACTTCGTACCAGAGGAGTGCAGAGGCAGTATCTGTAGGCCAAAAGGAGTTGGACAGTTGAGTAATTTTCCAGAAAATTTGATTAAGAAAGACAACCAAACTGGATCATTGAAACTCTGAGTAGACCCATCCTAAGGCCTTTTATGTATTGGCAAATCAAGTGAAAAGCAGAGAAAAGTAATTTTTCAGATAATTCAGACTAAATAATATTTTATACCAATTAAAACAAAGTGTTCTTTTGCCGGTTTTACTTAGTTTAGTTGATTTTATTCTCCCATTCCCATTCATTCTGTAAATGTAGATCTGGCATCTTTAGTTACTTGCATAATTGTCTCAGTTCTTCATCAAACTTTTTTTTTCTTGTTTTGCTGTGGAGATGAAATTGAAGTTCTGATTTAGAAACCTATGAAGGCTAAGCCTAGAAAACAGAAGATTTTGTGTTTTTAAAGCTTATATTTAAGATCTGACTCATACATCCCCCTTCTGAAAGGCCAAGAACAATCTTGATCATCTGGCCAGTTCCCAGCAGAACTACAAAGAGATACTTCAGAACACCTCTGCCCGTCTAGCGTTCGGCGGGCTCTTTGCCCTCTCCTGTGTCCCCACCAGTGGTGTCTATTCTGGCCTGTTCTCCTATAGGGTTTTTCTCTTCTCTGGAAGTTTCCACCTTGGAAAGTACTGGCTAAAATAATTTTGGCTGGGATGTTAATGCTTGATAATGGCTTGACGTGTTAACCCCCCCAGAGTAGCCACCTCTCAACTTCCTGCCTGGGAAATCTTTGAACCTTAGGTACCATTTCTGAAGTTGTAATGCCAATTGGCACACCTAGCAGGGGAGCTGCATATTCCTAGACATATTCAATTTCTTCAACTTCTGTTACTCATCTTTTGTCTATTATGAATATGAGGAGTGCTGGTATTGCATATAAAAAGTGGTTAAAATGTGAAGAATTGTGGTTCAATCCCTCTCTGTGGAGACAAAATGTGCTTGTTTCAATCAACTGCTGGCCATAGTGGCAAAATTGTGGTAGCAAAGAACAAAGGGTGTGTCAAGGGCCATAAATAAAGGGGGAAAGATGCTTTTTTTTTAATGTTTAATTTTGAGAGAGAAACAGAGACAGAGCAGGGGAGGGTCAGAGAGAAGGAGACACAGAATTCAAAGCAGTCTCCAGGCTTCGCACTATCAGCACAGAGCCCCCAGCACAGAGCCCCAAGTGGGGCTCAAACTCATGAACCGTGAGATCATGACCTGAGCCAAAGTCAGACGCTTTACCTACTGAGCCACCCAGGCACTCTGGGAAAAGATGTTTTCAGTTTCTGTGCCCATACACATTCTCTGTGCTAAGATAAGAGTTTTTGTGGCTTGGTATGGCAACGTCATCAATAATGAAGTAGAACAGGATTAAATAATTTTATACATTCTTTTTTTAAGTTTACATATTTTGAGAGAGATCAGGGGAGGGGCAGAGAGAGAGGGAGAGATAGAATCTTAAGCAGGTTCCACGCTGGGTGAGGAGACCAACACGGGGCTTGATCCCACAAACCGGGAGATCATAACCTAAGCTGAAGTCAAGAGTCAGATGCTTAACCGACTAAGCCACCCAGGTGACCCTAAATAATATTTCTAATATACTTATTCATTAGCATGAATTGTGCTATGGATGATGATAACCCAGGGCCCTCTGAAATCTGTCAAACCTTTCATATATATTCCTCATAGGGGAATTTTGGCCACTTGGATTTCTTCAGTTAAGATGCACTGATTGAGAACTATAGTTACAGTAACACTCAACTAAACTGAATGTTTTTTTTAAATAATTTTTTATTGTTTATTTATTTTTGAAGGAGAGAGAGAGGGAAGGGAAGAGAGAGAGGGAGACACAGAATCTGAAATGGGCTCCAGGCTCTGAGGCATCAGCACAAAGCCCAACACGGGGCTTGAACTCAGAACCACAAGATCATGACTTGAGCTGTAGTGGGACGTTTAACCAACTGAGCCATCCAGGTGCCCCTAAACCGAATGTTTTTAAACAAAGGTTGCCTAATTATTTTGTCTCAACCTTTATGCACTAACCATTTGCTGAAATTCCATAAAGTAGTATTGGAATAGACTGAGTTCATAGAATGCACTGACTTATCTCTAGATTCTTCTTTCTGCTCAAGAATATTTATTGTCTAGGGGTGTCTGGGCAGTTCACTCAGTTAAGCAACTGACTCTTGATTTCAGCTCAGGTCATGATTTCAGGGTTGTGAATCGAGCTCTGTGTCAGGCTCCACACTAGGCCTGGAATCTGCTTAAGATTCTCTGCCTCCTTCTTGGGGCGCCTGGGTGGCTCAGTCGGTTAAGCGTCCGACTTGGGCTCAGGTCATGATCTCGCAGTCCGTGAGTTCGAGCCCCGCATCGGGCTCTGGGCTGATGGCTCAGAGCCTGGAGCCTGCTTCCGATTCTGTGTCTCCCTCTCTCTCTGCCCCTCCCCCGTTCATGCTCTGTCTCTCTCTGTCTCAAAAATAAATAAAAACGTTAAAAAAAAATTTAAAAAAAAAAAGATTCTCTGCCTCCTTCTCTATCTCTGCTCCTCCCCCACTTGCTTGCTCTCTCTCTTTCTCTCTCTCTCTCTCAAAAAAAGAATATTTATTGTCTAATAGAAACTAAAACAGATAAAAACAATAGATCAATGAAACTAGGAAATGATGCTTTGAAAAGATCAACAAAATTAATTGATAAATCTCTAGAAAGACTCATCAAAAGAAAAAAGGAGAGAAAGAGGAGGAACCCAAGAAAATCACTAATGAAAGAGGAAAAATAACAACCAACACCACAGAAACACAAACAATTTTAAAAGAATATTATGAAAATTTATATACAAACAATTTAGCGAACTTAGAAGAAACAGATAAATTCCTAGAAACACAAAACCTACCCAAAACTAAAGCAGGAAGAAATAGAAAATTTGAAAAGACCAGTTTGCAACAATAAAATTGAATCAAAATCAAAAAACCAAAAAAAAACAAAAGTCCAGGAGCAGATGGCATTACAAGAGAATTCTGCCAAACATTTAAAGAAAAGTTAATACGTATTCTTCTCAAACTATTCCAAAAAATACAAGAAGGAAAACATCCAAATTCATCCTATAAGGCCAGTATCACCCTTACCACAACCAGATAAAGAAACCACACAAAAAACAGAACTAGAGGACAATATTTATCATGAATATAGATGTAAAAATCCTACAAAATATTAGCAAACTGAATCCAGTAATACCTTAAAAAATAATTCACCACATTCAAATGGTATTTATTCCCAGGATGCAATGGTGCTTCAATAAATATTCACAAAACAATTGAAGTGATATATCACATCAATGAGACAATGAATAAAAACTCTATGATCATTTCAATAGATGCAGAAAAAGCATTTGACAAAGTACAACATCCACTCATGATAAACCGTCTGCAAAGTAGGCCTAGAAGGAACATACCTCAACATAATAAAGGAGGCCTTATATGAAAAACCTACAGCCAGCCAATATCATACTCAGTGGTGAAAATCTGAGAGCTTTTCCCCTAAAGTCATGACCAAGACAAGGAGATGCCCATCTCACCACTTTTATTCAACATAGTACTAGAAGCCCTAGCCACAGCAATTAAACAACATAAAGAAATAAAAGTTATCCAAATTGGTTAGGAAGAAATAAAACTCTCACTATTAGCAGATTACATGATACTATACACAGGAAACCCTAAAGCCTCCACCAAAAAAACTACTAGAATGGGGGTGCCTAGGTGGCTCATTCTGTTAAACCTTTGACTCTTGATTTCCACTTAGTTCATGATCTCATGATTCGTGGGCTCGAGCCCTGCTGTTAATGCAGAGCCTGTTTGGGATTTTGTAGCCCTCTCTCTCTCTGCCCCTCCTTTCTGCTCTCTCTATCTCTCAAAATATATAAATAAATTTAAAAGAAAACTGTTAGAAGAGAGGCTGTGTAGCTCAGTCAGTTAAGCCTTTGACTTCGGCTCAGGTCATGATCTCACTGTGGCTCGAGCCCCACATCGGGTTTTGTTCTGACAACTCAAAGAATGAAGCCCACTTCAGATTCTGTGTCTCTATCTCTCTCTGCCCCTCCCCAACTCGAGCTCTGTCTCTCTGTCTCTGTCTCTCTCTCTCTCAAAAATAAATAAAATGTTTAAAATATTAGAATTAATTTAGTAAAGTTGCAGGATACAAAATTAATGCACAGAAATTGTTGCATTCCTATACACTAATAGTGAAAAAATTAAGAAAACAATCCCATTTACAATTGCAGCAAAAAAAAAAATATATCTAGGAATAAACTTAAGCAAATAGATGAAAGACCTGTACTCTGAAAGCTATAAAAAAAAAACAAACTGATGAAAGAAATTCAAGACAATGCAAAGAAATGGAAAGACATTCCATGCTCATGGGCTGGAACAAAAAATATTGTTAAAATGTCTACACTACCCAAAGCAATTCACAGATTTAATGCAATCCCTATCAAAATACCAACAGCATTTTTCACAGAACTAGAACAAACAATCCTAAAATTTGTATGAAACCACAAAAGACCTCTAATAGTCAAAGCAATTTGGAAAAAGGAAAAAAAAAAAAAGTACAGGTATCATGATTCCAGATTTCAAGTTATATTATAAAGCAGTTGTAATTAAAACAGTAGGGTACTGGGATTAAAAACAGACACAGAATGGGGCGCCTGGGTGGCGCAATCAGTTAAGCGTCTGACTTCAGCCAGGTCACAATCTCGCGGTCCGGGAGTTCAAGCCCCGCGTCAGGCTCTGGGCTGATGGCTCAGAGCCTGGAGCCTGTTTCCGATTCTGTGTCTCCCTCTCTCTCTGCCCCTCCCCCGTTCATGCTCTGTTTCTCTCTGTCCCAAAAATAAATAAACGTTGAAAAAAAAAATAAAAAAAAAAACAGACACAGATTAATGAAAAAGAACAGAAAATCCAGAAAGAAACCCACAATTATATGGTCAATTAATCTTTGAAAAAGGAGGAATGAATATATCATGGGAAAAAGACAGGCTCTTCAACAAATGGTGTTGGGAAAACTGAATAGCCACATGCAAAATCATAAAACTGGACCACTTTCTTTCACCATACACAAAATAAACTCAAAATGTATTAAAGACCTAAATGTGAGACCTGAAACCATAAAAGTCCTTAAAGAGAGTACAGGCAGTAATATTTTTGACATTGGCCATAGCAACATTTCTCTAGATATGTCTCCTGAGGCAAGGGAAATAAAAGTAAAAATAAAATATTGGGACTACATCAAAATCTAAAGTTTTTGCACAGAGAGGAAACAATCAACAAAACTAAAGACAACCTACTGAATGAGAGAAGGTATTTGCAAATGACATACCTGATAAAGGGTTAGTATCCAAAATATATAAAGAACAGATACAGCTCAATACCCAAAAAGCAAATAATCCAATGTAAAAATAGGCAGGAAATATGAACAGACATTTATCCAAAGAAGACATCCATATGGCCAACAGGCACATGAAAAGATGTTCAACTCACTTATCATCAGGGAAATGCAAATTAAAACTACAATGAGATATTGCCTAACACCTATCAGAATGGCTAAGATAAAAAACACAAGGAACAAGTGTTGGTGAGGATGTGAGAAAAAGAATCCTCTTGCACTGCTAGTGGGAATGCAAATTGGTGCAGCCACTGTGGAAAACAGTATGGAGGCTTCTCAAAAAATAGAACTATCTTATGTCCCAATAATCACACTGCTGGGTATTTACCCAAAGAATACAAAAACATTAATTCAAAGGGATACATGTACTCCTATGTTTATTGCAGCATTAGTTACAATAGCCAAACTATGGAAGCAGCCCAAGTGTCCATTGATAGATGGAAGATCTGGCATATATACACAATGTAATATTATTATTATTATTATTACCATTATTATTATTATTCAGTCATAAAAAAGAATGAAATTTTGCCATTTTCAATGACATGGATGGATAGAGCTAGAGAGTATAATGCTAAGGGAAATAAGTCAGTCAGAGAAAGACAAATATCATATGATCTCACTTATATGTGGAATTTAAGAAGTAAATAAATAAAACAAATGGACAAAATGGGAAAGAGAGAGAGAGAGAGAGAGAGAGAGAAACCAAGAAAGACTGTTAACTATAGAGAACAAACTGAAGGTTACCAGAGAGAGGAGGTGGATATGGGATGGAGGAAATAGGGGAAGGGGATTAAAGAGTACACTTATCATGATGAAAAAAAAAAATTAAAAAAAGGTTTATTGTCTAGTGTTATTTTATAAGGATAGCTTCAAGAGACAGGAACCTATGGATGCCATGCATTAATAGATTTTTTTCACTCATTCAGTCTACATTAATTAAGGGCCTACCATGTGCCAATATTGTGAGATAAAAGGATGTAATATAAAATTATATTAATATGGGCTCAGAGCAAATATACCACTTTCCACTAATTGATTCATGTACAGAAATATTTATATATATCTGAAACTGAGAGTCATTCATTACGACACTGTTACATTCATACATTCAACTCCAGAGCACTACTATTTATTCAGCATGCAAAGAACAAAAGAGAAGGTCTCTGCCTATAAGTGACCACCTCTAGGGTATGAGGACACAGACACTGGTAATATAAAAAGATGGCAAATACAATGGTTATATATGTTGAATGTAGTGAGAAGCTAGAAGAAGCATCCAAGTTGGCCTGGAACATTCAGAGAAACAAATCTTAGGAGCAACCACACAGCAATCCCTTATTAGGTGTCATAACCTATAATAAGCACTTATCACACATTATCCCTTATTTTAAAATCCATTGCCTATGAGATAGGTATTAATATTATGTTAATTTTAAAGATGTAGAAATTGAGGTGACATGATGTTAAATAGCTTGTTCAAGATCCCATAAGTGGGAAGATTCAAGTTTATATCTAACACCAAAATTAAGCTTTCTGGAAGGATAAGGCAAGTGTATACTGATCACATCGCCTACTAGGATCCTGGGATACATCAGTTAACCTCTCTTGATCTCTATTTTTTCATATGATAAAAAAAATGACACTAACAAAAGATTTCTGATATCTTTTGCAGCTAAAACACAAAAAGGGCACCAAGTGTATACGGAGACCTCCTTATATGAGACATCTGCATCTTTGTTACCAAATTCCTAACATTATTTCATTATATTATAATTTTCCTATTACTGATAAAATCTCATGAGAATTTAAGTCCTGTTAAATAAAAATTTGAATTAAAATTGCAACAGATTTGGTGAATATGGTAAAAAATGTGCCTCCTTCACTTTGATAATAAGTATTTACATATTTAAAATGTAGATATAAGTTAGTTCTATCCTCTCCATTCACCAAGCTAAATAAGTTGTTCTTGCCTGGCATTTTTCTCTTTTAACTCCTGACAAGCCCTATTCATCTTCCCAACATAGAGAAAAGAGACCACAAATTATTCAAGTCAACCCTATGTTGGTAGATATGTCTTGTTGGCTCCTTGGAATAAAGCAACAATCTGCAGATCATTTCAGGAGTGAAATAGAGGAATGGCAAAGGTCTTTAAGGCTATAAACTATTGGATCCATATCTTTTCAGGGAAGCTTCCACATCAGAAGGAGCAAAGCAATAACTGGAACTATGGAAGACTAACAATGGAGTCACTTGGCTCACAGTGTTATGAGTTGCATTATGCTTCACGATCTTGATATGCTGACAAAGAGCAAACAGATAAAAAATATACACCAACTAATTCTATGGAATTCTTTGACTAAAACCCTCCCTCCCTCACTTTTGATTGAAGAACTCAGGAGGGAAATAAATCTACCAAAAGCATGTTCAGAAGAAAGAAATGAAATCTGCCTGGTGAGAAAAAGAATGCGCTATGGGGCAAGCACCGAGTGTGAGGCAACATAGCTGGAGTTTACATCTGTCTACATCACTGATCCTGGGTGAGGTTTTGGGAAAACTTTTCAGCCTCTGAGTCACAGTTCCCCGGAAGCAGAAGTTAAAAAATAAAACAAAAATGAAGCTGCCCTAATAACAATGTTTATGATAGCACTTTGCAAAGGCAATCAGATCTTAAGTATTGTTATTGTTTGTTCTCTAGGCAATATTTTTTAAAAGCTGCCATTATATCCAGATTGGGAATGAGGAAGCAGGATATTGTCCCAATATCACATAGAAAAATAAATGATGGAGCCCTGACATACATTTTTGATTTTTGACACTGTTCAACTTCTGTCTTCTCCACAATATGCATCACTATTTTAACAAGATGAGTACTGCTAATGTTTGTTTTTCATTGGTCTTTCTATAACTCATACTCTCCTTTTGGGATTAGACTTTAATGTTTTCTGGACTCAATAAACATTTAAAATTTATTGAAATTTTAGATCTTCCAGAAAAAAAAAACAATAGAAAATAAAACAAACAAACACACAAACACACAGTAGCCGTGCCAGTACAAGGCTACTTCTCACCAAGCCCTTGAAATTCTCAAGATATCATCAACATGGCTGAAATAAGTATATAACTTTTTAGATGATAAAGCTTTAAATTATCTCTTTTAGTCTAAGTGAGAGAAGCATGAGAGACAAAAGTAAATCATAAAAGCCCATTGAGTGTCTCTGCTCCTGTCAAATCTGCTAAGGTTTCATATGCCAAAGTAAGTCACAGTATCTAACTCACCATCAATATGTGGAAAAATATATTCTGCCTTTCTGGTGGAAGGTACTCCAAAGTCACATAGCAAAGAAGGTGGATATTTAATTCTATAACAGATGGATTGAAGAATTTGAAACAACAATCTACCATAGATAATTCTAATCCAGATCTTAAAATCCATAACATTGTTCTATTATTTGCATAGTTTATATGCTTCCAACATAGACTTTCTCATAAGTCAAGTGCCTGACTACTAGTACATTACCATCCTGGCTGAAAACTAAAGGAATATATAAGTAAAATAATTCCAAATGGCATTGTATATTTCAGAACCCTTAATTATGTACCTCTGTAAGAAGAAAATTCAAGAAAGAAAACTAATAAAATATTGGAAATCCCTTTAAAAATATGATTCAGGTCTGGGCTGGCCTATAAACAAATTAGAGGGCTGTCTCTTGGGCCTGAATTGGAGGTAGAAGGGTGTAATGCTTGTATCTTCTTTCCTTGTATCTTCTTTCCTATTTGTTCATGGGTGTTTGCAATTATATTTTGCACATAACAAAAGTTTTGAATTCATAAAAGCTTAGACATCAAGGTAACTGGGAGTAAATTATTTCCTGATAATTGAAGTTGTTTTGGCAGTGAAGCAAAACAATGAGTCTTTAAACATTGTGTATCCAGAAAGTTCAACCAGAGAAATAGAAGCAATAGGAGATATATATTAGAGATTTAGCATAAGGAATTGGCTTATTGATTATGGGGGCTAGCTAGGCAAGTATCATATCTGTAGATCAGGATGTCAAGAAGGATCTCAAGCATGAGCTGACACTGTAGATAGACCATTGGCAACCTTTCCTCTTTTTCAGAGAACTTCAGTTCTGTGCTTAAGGCCTTAAAACTGATGGAATGAGGTCCATCCAGATTATTCAGAACAATTTCCCTTGCTAAAAGTCAGCTGATTATGAACTTTAATCTTGTCTTCAAAATACCTTTACAGAAACATCTAGAATAATGTTTGATGTGTGAAGTGTCCATAGCCTCACTAAGCTGATAACATAAAACTGACCATCGCACACAGAGACCCTAGGGATGGAGAAAATAAGCCCTAAATGGGGAGAAGAGGCTGTGAAAACAAACTTTACTGATATCTCAGCTTTGCCCAAGGCTGGCCAGATTGGATTTCAGATTTGGATTGAAATATAGAAGTCATTTTCTTGTGGCTTTTTGTCACCACTCTTAAAGGCACTTTGTCATAATCAAACTGACAACCTGCCTCCTTAGGAGCTTGTGGGTAGAGTTTCTCAGAGATGTGCTTAATTGAAATCACACTTGGAGATTCTATCCCCACTTTATAGTCTTAGGATTTGCTTTGTTTTTAAACTGGAACAGAAGAGAGGATGAATGGCTGGTATATTTGATGATACATAATCACATTAATACTTTATTGCCACATTTGTCAATATATTAGTGCAATATGTTATCATATACATTATTAACTGTTGCTGTTAAATGTTTTATACTGATCTTTTACATTTTTTATTTCGATTGTGATAAATTTGGATCCAAGGGATCTTTTTTCTTTCAGAACAAGAAGGAGCAAAAATATTGCATTAAAGGAACTGAGGAGCATTGAGCCCAGTACCTCCTACAAAGGACACCAGTATTTTCCTCCCACGGCCTTTTTACCTGCCCTTTCTTTGCTCAGCACCTGCAGGTATTAGAACTTAAAAGTGGCAGATCGACTGCACAGAAGAATCCTGATAATTCCCCATCTCTGGCAATATCTCTGCAGTTCATCGACAGAGGCTCCCACGTTGTGTGATGGTTGTGGGGTGGCCTTCGATAAACCTGGATTTACGGCTGAGACAGCCCCTTCCAGTGGAGTATTATTTCTAAATGTTATCTCTTGAAGTTAGGATTATGTTCTTAGTTGTAATTATAGAGTGGTGCCATCGTGTCTGAGCAGAGGCCAAAAATTAAGGCTGATTTGACACGTTCCACTATCTTGTTTAGTGTGTGTGTGTGTGTTTTTTTTTCATTTGGGGAGGTTAGAGGAGAAAGGAAATATTATAGAATTGGGATTTCTTTAAGTATGGTGACTTTCATACTTGAAAGATTAGCAAGAGAGTGACAATTTTGTATCAGGAGTTTCTTCTTGTTTGCCTCACAGAATATAAATTGCTTCCTACATTCCAGAGACTATCTAAATTTTACAGAATTACTGCATTGCTAAAAATTCTTGTGTAACTAAATTGCCTGCAAATATGAGGTCAGTTTGCTATTTTTTAAAAAAAACTGTGCCATGTGCCAATTTGTAAAACAAACAAAAACTGTCCTTTAGTTTGTTTTTATAAGCTATGACTTACCCGTATTTGTTCAGATTAATGTAAGAATCACTAAGCTTCTGTGATATATATGAAAATGGGTCAGTACAAGGGATAGGACATTTAGAAATTTCTTCCGCTAGTTGTACATATACTGAGGTATCATAACCAAGTCACTATCCATCCATTACAGATCATCATGACTCTGTGTTAACTTACTGTGTTTTTTTTGCCACTGAGGAAACTGAGCCCCTCAGTGTTCTCTCTAGGCCCCAGTTTACTCACTTGTGAAATAGGGTAGCCAACTAAACAACCTCTAAAGTCATTTCCGGTTTTCATTTCTTTGGATTATCTCCTCAAAGATACTTTCCAATTCTATTCTAGCAGCAACTCTGTGTTTCAAACACATATTCATCTCCACATATAATGAGTAAGGTGATTAAATGTATAATATTTCAGTTGATTAACTTTATTCCCTTAACTCACTGGTTTGGATTCTTTTTGCAAAAACGGTCTTTACCAGATGCACAAAGAGCTGTCCCACTATTCTACAGGGTAGAGATCCTCAAGAACTAGAATACCATGCCAATCCAAGAATTGGATCTCCAGTGATGATTTTTGCTACTGTTGGGTAGGTAGATTAAACAAAGGTTAAAATACAATACATATTTCATACATATTTTATTTTATATCAATATATGCTGCTTATATAGGATGTAACACAGAATATTCAGAGATAATGTTGGAAAGAGACAGATTATGTCCAATATATCTATCAAGTGGATCAGATTAAAAGAAATAGACCCTTATTTAAGAGTCATATGGGTCTTCACTGGATATGCTGAGATTAACAGACACCAAAGAGGCCTGTCCACATTTATCTCTGTCATACATTTTTTTTAATAACTTGGAAGAAAAGGGGATCTGGATATGGTTTAATAAACTTTATAAATGTGCTTAACAACACATTGTTAATCTAAATTTCTTTTTGTGGTTCTTACTTACAATTGTTCCTAAAAATGTCTTTTATCAAGGAATATCATTAAAGTGTTATGATAGGGCAAGACACATGGTTTTTCTTAAGAATCCATCCATTTGTATAATGTGAAAAGTAATGTCGATCTATATCCTGCCCTCTGATCTGTCACTTTGAATACCACATCTCATCAGTTTGTCTCTGTCTTTGTTTAATAAGATTATATCAACTTTAAACCTCAAGCTTGAAGGGTTACTGTCATACTTATACCAGAATCTAATCCTATTGTAAGGATCAGCATTCATAACACTGAAGCATGTGTCATATGACATATTTACCTGTATCCTCAAATTTACAGACAAAAAAACTCTTTTCATGACAGTTAAACAACTTCTTAAATTTGTTAACCAATGGGGGTAGACCTAGAATTCAAAAGTCAGGTCCAAATGTCTGAAAAATCATCAAACTCTGTCCTCTGGAACACTGTAACATCTCCCCTGGGAAAAGGGAGCTTTTTTGAGGCCAGGACCCATGGAGAAGTCATCACTGTACTTTTCAACACCTGGCCTGGTGCCTAACACATAGTATTGTCGGTTAAGTATTTCTGAATTGTAAGCTTTCCCTTCATGACTTTATGGCCTCCAAACATGCTGCCCTTTTCCATATGTCTCTCTTTTTCCAATCCAAGTTTCCTTACATATCAGTCTTTATCAAGCAATGATTCCCTCAATAGTCTCCATGTCCATTTCTTAAAATCTCTCTAGTTCTGCTATAGTTTTTTTGAGTGCTGTGACCAGAATGTCTGTGAGATCCCAGGAGATTCAGGATATCTTCGTCTTGGCTTTGGGGCATATATTCTCTGGCCTCGCCAAGGATAGAGGAAATCTTGACTGTATATAGACACAGACTTCTGAGAGATTTTCCTGTTTAGTTAATAATCTTGCCATAATGAGCATAGACCATCATTATCAATAGAATGACAGAAAAGAAAATTTTAAAGAATGACTATTATTTTATATTATTGACTTTTATTCTATGTCATCTTCTCAGAAAACTGAATTATATCCTTCTATTTTATCAGTCATCATTTAGTGACAGAAAAGTAACCTAGCTTAAAAAAAAGGAATATGGTTCATGTGACTGTGAAGTTCAAAGGTAAATCTAACTTCAGTTGTAATTTTCTAAAGTCAAAACATTATGTCTGGAGTGCCTGGGTGGCTCAGTCAGTTAAGTGTCCAACTTCAGCTCAGGTCATGATCTCGCAACTTGGGAGTTCGAGCCCTGTGTCAGGCTCTGTGCTGACAGCTCAGAGCTTGGAGCCTGCTTCTGATTCTGTCTCCCTATCTCTCTGCTCCTTCCCTGTTCACACACACTCTCTCTCTCTGTCAAAATTTAATAATGTTAAAAAAAATTTTTTAAGGCGGAGGAGTCAAGATGGCAGAACAGCATGGAAGTTTTTTTGTGTCTTGCATCCATGAAGTACAGCCAGACAAACACTAAACCATCATGCCCACCTAGAACTCTGATCTGAGAATTAACACAACAATCTGCACAACCTGAAGCACAGAATTCTGCAGGTACACGGTGTGGAGAGGTGAACTGGGGGAGAGAGAAGCTGCAGAGGGGAGGGCAAGGCAGGGAGCTGCTTTTGCATGCAGAAAGAGGATGGAGACTGGGGAAAGAGTAGGGGAAAAGCACCAACCCCCCAAAACCAGCTGGAGAGAAAGTGGAAAGTGGAAACAGCTGCAGGGACTGAACTAAAAAGAGAGACAGGAGAAAGGAGAGGGTTTAAATTCCATTAAGACTCTATAAACATGGGGAGCACAGAGTCTGAAACTCTGCAGCTCAATACCTGGCGGTGCTCTGGTCAGAAGGGTGAATCCCCAGGAGCAGAGTGGAGTCCGGGGGTCTTCGGGCCAGATGGCAGAGGTGGTTCCCCTACTGAGAGGACACCCGGTAGACGCTGTTCGGGCCTCCTCCTCCCGCCACAGGCAAATGGCCCAGTGGACCCAGGAGAACAACCGCATTCACTGGTGCTGGAACAAGTTTGCTGAGGGTGAAGCCTGGTGCCAGATGCGTGTTGTGATTTTCCATAATCCCTGAAACACTGCTGCTACACTATCTTGCAAACTTTTTCTGGGGCGGGATGGCATCCGGCCACAGTCTCTGGGTGTCAGCAGCAGCAGGGTTCCACGAATGCTCCTGGGTGCGGTCAATACCTGGCCATTGCTCCATGAGACCCTCCTGCAGAGGGGCAGAATGGGTCAAAGCTGCAGTCCCTCCCAAATAAGGGGTCAAGAAACACAGCCACATCTGAGACAAAATTCAGGAGGAAGGTGCTTCCTGGGGCTTGGTCACAGACTGTGTGAAAGCAGGCATGGACAGAAGCCGAAGACAAAGGATGGGTGTAAAATTGCTGATCAGGGAGAACAGAGTTCTGATACTAGAGACTGGGTAGCTGGGTGACGCCATTTTCACCACTCCCACGCATGCACATACACACCTACAAGCACCAAACAATCCACCCCAGTAAGCTAAGCAGCGCCATCTAGTGGAGAACAGAGCTGTTACACTAAGCCCCGCCAACTGGGCCAACCTTGCTCTTCAGGAACACAAGTCTCTCTACCTGCTTAGTTTATGGACTACAAAGGACTTCATAGTTTGACATCTAGGGGAAAATAAAGTAATTTCAGTTGGATTTCAGTCTGTTTGCTGGTCCATCTATTCAATTTTTTTTTCTTTTTTCTTTTTCCTCTCTTTCATTTCTTTTCTTTTTCTTGAATACTGAAAGAGAAAAACTTTCTTTTTATTTTCAATTTTTATTAAAAATATTTTTCTTAAATTTTTTTTTCTACCATATTTTTTACTTTTGTGTAATTTTTTTTCAAAGTCTACTTTGCTTCCATCATTTTATTTTATTCTACTTCAGTGTATTCATTTTTTCAAATTTTCTAATGATTTCCTTTTTTACCCTTTTTCTCTAATCAAGCCCCTTTCAATACCCAGACCAAAACACACCTAGGATCTAGCATCATTTATTCAATTTTGTGTGTGTGTTAATTTTTTAATTTTAATATTTTTAATATTAATTTTTTTAATTTTAATTTTTTATACCTCATTAATTCCTTTTCTCCCTTCAAAATGGTGAATGAAGGAATTCACCCCAAAAGAAAGAGCAAGAAGAAACGACAGCCAGGGACTTAACCAACACAGATACAAGCAAGATGTCTAAACAAGAATTTAGAATCACAATAATAAGAATACTAGCTAGAGTCGAAAATAGATTAGAATCCCTTTTTGCAGAGATAAAAGAAGTAAAAGCTAGTCAGGATGAAGTAAAAAAATGTTATAACTGAGCTACAATCTCAAATAAATGCCACGGAGGCAAGGATGAATGAGGAAGAACAGATAATCAGCACTATAGAGAACAAAATTCTGGAGAATAAAGAAGCAGAAAAAAAGAGGGAAAAGGCAAAAGAGAACAATTTAAGAATTAGAGAAATCAGTGACTCATTAAAAAGGAACAACATCAGGGGCACCTGGGTGGCTCTGGTGGTTGATTGAGCATCCAACTTCAGCTCAGATCATGATCTCAAACTCCATGGGTTCGAGCCCTGTGTTGGGCTCTGTGCTGACAGATCAGAGCCTGGAGCCTGCTTCAAATTCTGTGTCTCCCTCTCTCTCTGCCCCTCACCTGCTCATGCTGTCTCTTTCTCTCAAAAATAAATAAAGATTAAAAATCAAAAACAAAAAAGGAACACCAGAACCATAGGGGTCCCACAAGAGGAAGAGAGAGAGATAAAAGTAGAAAGGTTGTGTGAGCAAACCATAGTGGAAAACTTTCTTAAACTGGGGAAAGACAGACATCAAAATCAAGGAAGCACAGAGGATTCCCATTTGATTCTACAAAAACCGACCATCCACAAGGCATATCATAGTCGAATTAACAAAATATTCAAGCAAGGAAAGAATCATGAAGGCAGCAAGGGGAAAAAAAAAGTCCTTAACCTACAAGGGAAGACAGATCAGGTTTGCAGCAGACCTATCCACCAAAACTTGGCAGGCCAGAAAGGAGTGGCAGGATATATTCAGTGTGCTGAATCAGAAAAAATATGCAGCCAACAATGCTTCATCCAGCATGGCTGTCATTCAAAATAGAAGGCGAGATAAAAAGTTTCCCAGACAAACAAAAATTAAAGAAGTTTGTGACCACTAAACCAGCCCTGAAAGAATTATTAAGGGGGGCTCTCTGAGGGGAGAAAAGATGAAGAAAACAAATAAATAAAGACCAAAAGCAACAAAGACTAGAAAGGACCAGAGAACACCACCAGAAATTCCAACTTTACAAGAAATATAATGGCAATAAATTCATATCTTTCAGTACTCCCTCTAAACATCAATGGACTCAATGCTCCAATCAAAGACATAGGGTAACAGAATAGGAAAGAAAACAAGATCCATCTATATGCTGTTTATAAGAGACCCACTTTAGATCTAAACACACCTTCAGATTGAAAGTAAGGGTATGGAGAACCATCTATCATGCTAATGGTCAACAAAAGAAAGCCAGAGTAGCCATACTTTTATCAGACAATCTAGACTTTAAAATAAAGATTGTATCAAGAGATGCAGAAGGGCATTATATCATAATTAAGGGTTGTACCCACCAAGAAGACCTAACAATTTTAACATTTATGCACCAAATGTGAGAGCACCCAAATCATAAAGAAACTCATTGATAATAATACCATAATAGTAGGGGACTTCAACACCCTGCTCACAGCAATGGACAGATCATCTAATCAAAAAAATTAACAAGGAAACATTGGTTTGAATGGCACACTGGACCAGATGGACTTAACAGATATATTCGGAACATTTCATCCTAAAGCAGCAGAATATACATTCTTCTCCAGTGCACATCAAATGTTCTCCAGAATAGGCCACATACAGGGACACAAATCAGCTCTCAGCAAGTAAAAAAAGATCAAAATCATACAGTGCATACTTTCAGACCACAATGCTATGAAACTTGATATCAACCACAAGAAAAAAATTTGGAAAGTTAACAAATACTTGGAGACTAAAGAACATCCTACTAAAGAATGAATGGGCTAACCAAGAAGTTAAAGAGGAAATTAAAAAGTACATGGAAGCCAATGAAAATGGTAACACCACAACCCAAAACCTCTGGGATGCAGCAAAGGTGGTCATAAGAGGCAAGTTTATAGCAATCCAGGCCTTCCTCAAGAAGAAGGATCTCAGATACACAACCTAATCTTACACCTTAAAAAGCTGGAAAAAGAAGAACAAATAAACCCCAAACGAGAAGAAGACAGGAAATAATAAAGATTAGAGCAGAAATGAATGCTGTCAAAACCAAAAATGCAGGGGTGCCTGGGTGGCTCAGTTGGTTAAATATCCAACTTCACCTCAGGTCATGATCTCATGGTTCGTGAATTCAAGCCCCACGTTGGGCTCTGTGCTGACAGATCAGAGCCTGGAGCCTGCTTCTGATTCTGTGTCTCCCTCTCTCTCTGCCCCTCCCCACTCATGCTCTGTCTCTCTCTCTCTCAAAAATAAATAAACATTAAAAAAAAGCAGTAGAACAGATCAATGAAACCAGAAGCTGGTTCTTTGAAAGAATTAACAAAATTGATAAACCACTAACCAGTTTGATCAAAAAGAAAAAGGAAAGGACCCCAATAAATAAAATCAAGAATGAAAGAGGAGAGATCACAACCAACACAGAAGAAATAAAAACAATAATAAGAGATTATAAGCAATTATACACCAATAAAAGGGCAATCTAGGAGAAATGGACAAATTCCTAGAAACATGTAAATTACCAATAAACAGGAAGAAATAGAAAATTTGAACACACCCATAACCAGTAAGGAAATCGAATTAGTTATCAAAAATCTCCCAAAAAACAAGAGTCCAAGGCCAGATGGCTTTCCAGGGGAATTCTAACAAACATTTAAGGAAGAGTTAATACCTATTCTCTTGAGGCTGTTCCAAAAAATAGAAATGAAAGAAAAACTTCCAACTCTTTCTATGTAGCCAACATTCCCTTGATTCCAAAACCAGACAGAGATCCCACTAAAAAGGAGAACTATAGACCAATTTCCCTGATGAACATGGATGCAAAAATCCTCAACAAGATATTAGTCAACTGGATGCAAAAATACATTAAAAAAATTATTCACCACGACCAAGGGGGTTCATACTTGGGATGCAGGGCTGGTTCAATATCCACAAAACAATCAATGTGAGTCATTACATCAATAAAAGAAAGGAAAAGAGCCACATTATCCTCTCAATAGATACAGAGAAAGCATTTGACAAAATACAGCATCCTTTCTCAGTAAAACCCCTCAAGAAAGTAGGGATAGAAGGAACATACCTGGAGGTCATTAAAGCTATATATGAAAGACCCAACGCTAATATCATCCTCAATGGAGAAAAACTGAGAGCTTTCCCCCTAAGGTCAAGAACAAGACAGGGTGATGTGCTCTTGCTATTGTTATTCAACATAGTATTGGAAAGCTCAGCCTCAGCAATCAGACAACACAAGGAAATAAAACGCATCTAAATCAGCCAGGAAGAGGTCAAACTTTCACTTTTCATAGATGACATGATACTCTGTATGGAAAATCCAAATGATTCCACCAAAAAGCTGCTAGAACTGATCCCTGAACTCAACAATGTCACAGGATATAAAATCAATGCACAGAAATTGGTTGTATTCCTATACACCAATAGTGGAGCAACGAAAGAGAAATCAAGGAATCAATCCTATATGATGGCACCAAAAACCATAAAATGCCTAGGAATAAATCTACCCAAACAGGTGTAAAATCTATACACTGGAAACTATAGAAAGCTTATGAAAGAAATTGAAGAAGACACAAAAAAATGGAAAAATATTCCATGCTTCTAGATAGGAAGAAAAAAATGTTAAAATGTCAATACTACCCAAAGCAATCTGCATATTCAATGCAATCCCTATCAAAATAACACTAGCATTCTTCACAGAGCTAGAACGAACAATCCTAAAATTTGTATGTAACCAGAAAAGACCCCAAATAGCCAAAGCCATGTTGAAAAGGAAAACCAACGCAGGGGGCATCACAATCCTGGACTTCAAGCTGTAGTACAAAATTGTAATCATCAAGACACTATGGTACTGGCACAAGAACAGACACTCAGATCAATGGAACAGAAGACAGAACCCAGAAATGGACGCACAAACATATGGCCAACTGATCTTTGACAAAGCAGGATAGATTATCCAATGGAATAAAGACAGTTTCTTCAACAAGTGGTGCTGGCAAAACTGGACAACGACATGCAGAAGAATGAACCTGGGCCACTTTCTTATGCCATACACAAAAATAAACTCAAAATGAACAAAAGACCTAAATGTAAGAAAGAAAGCCATCAAAATCCTCTAGGAGAAAGCAGGCAAAAACCTCTTTGACTTTGGCCGCAGCAACTTCTTACTCAACACGTCTCCAGAGGCAAGGGAAATAAAAGCAAAAATGAACTATTGGGACCTCATCAAAATAAAAAGCTTCTGTACAGTGAAGGAAACAAAAGCAAAATGGAAAGACAAGTGATGGACTGGGAGAAGATATTTGCAAATGGCATATCAGATAAAGGGTTAGTATCCAAAATCTATAAAGAAGTTATCAAACTCAACACCCAAAAAACAAATAATCCAGTGATGAAATAGGCCAAAGACATGAATAGACACTTCTCCACAGAAGACATCCAGATGGCCAACCGACACATGAAAAAATGCTCAATATCACTCATCATCAGGGAAATACAAATCAAAACCACAATGAGATACCACCCCACACCCGTCAGAATGGCTAACATTAACAACTCAGGCAACAGCAGATGTTGG
The DNA here is from genome assembly GCF_018350175.1 of Felis catus. Lineage (NCBI taxonomy): Eukaryota > Metazoa > Chordata > Mammalia > Carnivora > Felidae > Felis > Felis catus. Next base: position 59,528,180 of record NC_058379.1, on the reverse strand, counting down.
CGAGGATGCAGAGAAAGAGGATCTCTTTTGCACTGCTGGTGGGAATGCAAACTGGTGCAGCCACTCTGGAAAACAGTATGGAGGTTCCTTAAAAAATTAAAAATAGAACTACCCTACGACCAGGCAACTGCACTACTAGGTACTTATCCAAGGCATACAGGTATGCTGTTTCGAAGGGGCACATGCACCCCCATGTTTATAGCAGCACTATCAACAACAGCCAAAGTATGGAAAGAGCACAAATGTCCATCGATGGATGAATGGATAAAGAAGATGTGGTATATATATACAATGGAGTATTACTCGGCAATCAAAATGAATGAAATCTTGCCATTTGCACCAACATCAATGGAACTGGAGGGTATTACGCTAAGTGAGATTAGTCAGTCAGAGTAAGACAAATATCATATGACTTCACTCATATAAGGACCTTAAGACACAGAACAGGTGAACATAAGGGAAGGAAAGCAAAAATAATATAAAAACAGGGAGGGGGACAAAACATAACAGACTCATAAATATGGAGAACAACCAGAGGGTGTTACTAATTCTGAGCCAAGGGTTGTAAGTGGGTATGGCCCCTTCATACTCTGCTTTCTTGCTTTCATTCTCACTAGAGAAAGAGAATACAGAAGCCCTAGGGGAATGGTATTATAAGCTTTAAGGAGCCTTGGTTACTGAATCATCAATGGAGGAAAACTTCACACTGACTAGCAATACCTGATTGAATTGTTAAGATAGTATAAAATAACCTTTATTGTGTTTGAATTATTATACATTTTGGGGCCTCTTTGTTACAGCAGCTAGCCACATCTCAGTGAATACTCTGTAACATATGGCAATAAGTAACTCCAGACTGAATTGCTTATAAGGTCCATGATCCACAGAAAAAGAACATCTCTGAGGATACCTTAGACAGTAAAGGTATATTAAAGATAAACTTGATTTTATTGTTCTAAATTTTTTATGCTTATTTATTTATTTTTATAGAAAGAGAGAGAGCACGAGTAGGGGAGAGGCAGAGAAAGAGGGAGAGAGAAACAATCCCAACAGACTTTGCTCTGACAGCGTGGAGCCAGATGTGGGGCTTGAACCCACAAACTGTGAGATCGTGACCTGGCCCCAGCCTAGAGTTGGACACATAACCAACTCAGCCACTCAGCTGCCCCTTAAACTTGATTTTTAAAAAGCACTCCAAGACAAAAACAGAAGATGTTTTCAGAATCTGAGTTCATCAAATTGCAACATTCGGTATTTAAACCAGTAATGTGCTTCTCAAAATGCACACTTTGGGGCCACACATGACAAATTCTGATTCACATAGTTTGAGACATAGCCTATTAATCTCCATTTTGAGATTTCCAGATTCAAGAGTCCCATTGACCAAAGTAGGAAAAAAATAATTATAATTTTGGCAAAAAAGGCCAATTCAGGAGCTGAGGCTGGCACTTTGAGTTCTATCATTTTTATTTTCTGTCAAAAGAAAGTTTGTTTATTAATCAGCAACACTTTTAAAATTCTATAACTAAATTTAAGGAGTAATTTATAATATGGGTCATTATGTAAAAGCCATCAATACATGTCTTGCCCATAATAGACACCAATTGAATTGTATTAACCAAAGATGGTTTAGTACAAAGGCAGTTCTCAGCCTTGGCTACACACTGGAATAAGATGCAGAGCTTTCTAAAACACAGTTACCATAGTTCCACCCCAGTTTTTCACTCAATTGGATGGAGACAAGTCTAGACATTAGATTTTGAAAAGATTCCTAGATGATTCTAATATGCAGCCACTGTTGAAAAACATCTTGATAGACTCTTAAAAACTGAGAACTGAGGGTTGATGGGGGGTGGGAGGGAGGGGAGGGTGGGTGATGGGTATTGAGGAGGGCACCTTTTGGGATGAGCACTGGGTGTTGTATGGAAACAAATTTGACAATAAATTTCATATATTGAAAAAACAAAAAAAAAGAAAAATATCTTGATATGTGGTCCTCAAACCAGCAACTTAAGCATTAGCTAAAAACTTATTAGCAATGTAAATTTTCAGACCCCAGAAGCTTCTGAATTGGAAATGTATGGTGTGGGGTCCAGCAGCATATCGAGGCTGAGACATACCCATGTTTAATAACCACTGGTCTAGGCAGTGGTTTCCACATCTGATCATCAGAATTATGTGGGGAGATTTCTGAAAATAGAAATTCTTCGGCTTCATTGCACTTCCAGTTTCTAATCCAGAAAGTCTGGGGAAGGCTAAGAAAATTTTTTATTCATGTATTGTTTTTAAGAATTTTGAAGATTTGCTAGGTTTGGGAACAACCTTGAGAGTATGTTCTGAAAAGAGCACCGACTTAGGAAATCTCAGTTCTAGTCCTGCTGCAATTTGTAACTGGCCAGATGACTGTGGCTGGGCCCTTCTCAGTCTCCTGAATCAAAGCTTCCTCCTCACAACTGACTCCCACACTTGTTGGGAACCTCTAGCGAACAGGAATGAGGTGTGAAGGTTCAAAGCTCTTGTAAATGTGAATTACTACTATCAAATAGTTTGAGAATGGAAGAGGATGTTTCCTGCTCTACTTCTGCCTCCTGGGAGACTATTACCCACTAGCATGGCCTTTCATTTCTTCTTCTTTAATGGAAAACCTCCTGAAGGACACCTTGGGCTCTGCTATCTTCTTCATTTCCATAATTATCTAGAGCTAAGTTTTGCCCTAGGAAACTCATATTGTAACAATACTTCTGTGCTGAGTTCCCCCCCTTCTCCTTTTCTCACCTCTCTTTGTCTCTTCCTGTTCTAGATAGTGTCTGTCCATTTCACCCTCTTTCTTTTTCATTATTATTATTTAAGGATCGTAAAGTGGAAGTCAGGTTGCTGAGCATTCTGAGACAGATGAGGCCAAGTGGTCCGCTGGGAGCACTCCGCACCAGCATCTCGCAGTATCCCAGCATATGGAGTTGAATCTCCAGGCACTGACATTAACACTCCTGCTTCAGGTAACTCATTTAGCTTTGGTGTCATTTTACAATAAATATACCATCCACCGACACAAATTAGACAGCTATTGAGATTAATTTTGAGGCACTATCGGCAACATCTTAAATCAAAAATCATTCTTTATTAGCATGCTTGGCGGTATAGTGTGCCTGCCCTCCCCCCTCCTGATCCCTGCCACAAGAATAAATGAGGCCCCGTGGTTGACATAGCGCATCAAGTGTTTTATAATAGTCTAATTGTAGCTAATGGTTTGTGCAGCTAATTAAGGCCCTATGAATTACAGTAATCAGTCAGGCTCATCCTTTAAACCAGATAGTTCTATTCAACCGTTCCTTTAGTAAGAAACAAAATATATAACTATATATAACTATAACTCCACACACACACATACATATGCACACAGGCTGTAATGATCACTTAGGTTCATCTGAGCACAAAGAAATTAATAGGACTGATTTTTTTCCTCTTATTACAAAATATTTATTTAAAGAGACCAGGTTTTCAGCAACAGCAATAGTCCCTGTGGGTGGAGGAAAGGCAATCTTTAGTGTGTCATCTGCCTGAAGACTGAGAATCACTTGATGACAAGTATAGCACCTCTTCCCTCACACCTCCCTTAATCCATCCAGGTCCCAGCCCAGGGTTACCATGTAGCATTGGCTTTGCTCTGGGGATCCAAACGCCTCAGAGGAATGGTGCCAAAGAAGCTACCTGAAGAGAATGAATGAAAATGCAAAATGAATAAAACTCCCATTTGTGAACTGGATGGCCAACAACACCTCAACATGGTTAGATTCCTTTGGGATCCCTGGTCAACAATACATAGGAAGTCAGTGAGCAACTCAGGGGACATTGGTAAGAAAAATAGGATGGGTTTCTTCTGCAATGGGTTTGTTTCGAGGAAAATATTCTAAATAGAAGATCTATTAGGTTAAAAAAGAGCTCTCCAGAGGCCCTTGAGGATACTGTGTTTCTCGGTTTATTTACTTCACTGGACAGGGGCACCTGGGTGGCTCAGTCAGTGAAGTGTCAGACTTCGGCTCAGGTCATGATCTCACAGTTCATGAGTTCCAGCCCTGCTCTGGGCTGTGCACTGTCATATTCTCTCTCTCTCTCTCTTTCTCCCTCCCTGATTCTCTAAATAAAATAAAATTAAATTAAATTAAAATAAAATAAACTTTTTTTAAAAAAAGCAAAAAACTTGACTAGACAGAGCAGGAAAGACCTTTGGAAGCAATTCTGCAAGGCCTCTAGAGAACAGAAGGAAGCAATAGGTCTGTTCCTGTGCTTGTATCTCTGATTCTTTGAGAAGAAGGAAACAATTCTGTACAAATGTCATCAGCATGACTTCTGTTGGAACATGTGTCCTTGTCCTCAGCATCCCCTTGCCAGTGAAAAGTGGGAAAAGGAAGAGGGATTTTTATGAAGGCCATATGTTTTCATTCTCTCCAGCTCACCATCTCACAGAACTGGGTAGAACCTTGAAAGTTCAAACAGTTCTTCACCTTGTTTTTAGGCAAGATTAGATTTAACTGCTCTGGATACATGATTGGATAGTCAGTTCTATTACATAAAATGTACTTCTGTGGCATGTGTTTACTGTGGATTCTCATTCCCAGCAACTACCTCTATCTGGTCATATTTTATTACTGCAATAAAGGGCCATTTCTTTATGATTTTAAAGGACAAGAGTCACTACCCCTTATGAATCCTTGACACTCCCTCTCATTTTCCAGGTCAAATTATTCTTGTTTCATTACACTCCCCTGTAGATATTCTTAGCTCATCGTGGTTCAAGAGTAGAAAGCTCACTGGTCAGGAAAAAAAAAGTGTTACTTGCCTTATAACTAGAGTTCTAGGTATTTGTTGGTTATTCATTATATCCCCTCAAGATTTAAATTTTTAGGTAGTTACTTAATATGTATCTTCATTCTAAAGTATTCAACTGTTAGGTATAGATGTTCCTTATTTCTGAAATGGCTGCTATCAAACTAAAATGCTTACACTTAGGTCATCTGATTAACAAGTCAGTGTAGCCTGCTCATAGTTTTTTATCTATCTATATCTATCTATCTATCTATCTATCTATCTATCTATCTATCTATCATATATATTTTTGCAAGGTTATGATTGTACTTTATATGGTTATCCATGATGGCATTAAACTTTTTTTTTTATCTGCTAAATATGCTTTGTGAAGCATTAACTGCATGTTGACATTTGACTGCACATACTTCAAGGCTTTTTTATTAACTTTTTTTCCCCTTGAAGATGACTAGACGTTGGAGGAATCGGATTGATGGAGATGAAAAGTGTGATTTGCCCCGCTCTCATCACTAACCCCTTCTCCCTCATTGTTCTGCTCTTTCCACACTCTTCCCCCACAATGGTCTTGTACACTTTACAAGCCTTAAAATTCAACATGTGTAGAACCAGATAATTCTGAAATAGATGCTTCTGGTTCAGGCCAAAAGATGCCTCTCCATGCTTAGGATAGTGGTGGTGCGGAGTCTGGGGCTTTATTCGTACTGCACCAAAACTGAGAACTGAGGGCAGCTCTTCATCACTTGGTGTCTGCCTTCTTCTACAGGTCAGCATCCTTAGTCCTTTCAGTATGCAAAATGACTTTATTAGTCATTTTGGGAATGACTGATATTGCTACTTTATACTATTGTTTTGGAGTGATATAAAAGAGTATACACTCCATTCCTACCACACCTCAAACTCTAAATTTCAAGCATCCTTTCAAAAGAAAGGATGATTACACAATGTGCAATTGCATTCACCCACCACAGTGCTGACTCAATCCCATACATGTACAGAGTACAAAATACCCCGTTGATGTCTGAAAGACAGTCAGAACTATTTAAAAGAGTATCACACATGAATGGCTGGAACTCTAAACTATTCCTTTTGCATAGATATTCACCTATCTAAAAGTGCAGATCTGAGCCAGTTGAGACCCAAATATTTCATGATTTTCTGACTCCACACATCTATTAAATGAGGGCAACAAAGCTCTGATTACTCATAAGTAGAATCCAGCCAGCTGCTTTTTCTTGATTTAACGTGTTTTTTTCTTGTATTGTTTGATCCCACTCCAGAAAGTGGACACCATATTAATTGTATTTATAAACACTGTATACACCCAGTTGCAGAACCTCAAGACTCATTTAAGAAGAAAGATTAAACACATAAATTATTATGATGAATTAAGCTGTCAAGTTCTTTTCCTCTCAGTACCCAGAGTATCTAAAGGGTCCCAATTCAAATCCAGGTGGAGAAGAGTGAACCACCAGAAATACCTACATATCATGGGGATATTTCAGAAAATCATCTGGCATAGAGATCCATCTTCAAGATGACCCAACGCAGCTCTGTATTACAGAAAACATAGAATTCTCTAGGATGAATTTTGTACTCTGTCAGCCTCTATCTGCTGTAGTCCTCCATTTATCTCACAATTCAGTGATGTGAGCTTTGATAGCTAGGATGCACCCCACATGGATTTACCACTACCCCTGCCCATGTCCACAACAAATTCAAAAGAAGTACATTTCTTGGTTCAGTGTATGAAAGATCTTTAATTCTACAACCCAGAGTTTATTTCTTTTTTTTAATTTTGAAAACTAGGCCATGGCAGAGGTTAACAGTGTTGCTTGTGCTAAAATGCAAGGTAACTGTAGAACATGCATTATAAGATTCCAGATTGTGTTATGGAGAGAAACGCTAGGTTAGAGATGAGAGGGAAAATATAGTCTAGGGTTATCCACTGGTTTTCAACAGTGGCCACCAGCTCCAGCAGACCAGTCAACATCTCAGTGTCCACAAAGAATGGTCTGTGACCTTGGATCTGTCCTCTAGACACAGTACCTTCTCTTATTCTTCCAGGATTTAGATCCTATCCATTTTTCAGGATTTGATACAAATTTGGATTCCTCCAGGAAGCATTCCCAAAGAATACCAGATTATGCTACCTTTCCTTTTTCTGAACAGAGCAGTCTCTCATTGTGCTGGCTATGTTGGGACTTAATCACATGCACCCTGAATTTATTTATCATTTAGGTTGTAGGCTAATGTTGAAATTAATTCACAGCTCTGAAATCTATACCAGTAGATTCTACTGAAGGTTCAAAGCCTAAGAAAATCTTTAGGGAAAATTAAGGCAAATTTTATGAAAAAGGAGACATGATTGAGGCTAGGAAAATACAATAAGGGGCAGTAAACTGAATTTAACTCAGCCATTCCAGAAACATAAGCTTGTCAACCAAAAAATCCAATTTATAGCTTATTTGAAAGCTGGCTCAATTTAACTTTAAAAACTACTTTTCTAAAGTAAAATATCCTGAAAATTATTATCAGAATATAGCTGATGATTATGTTGATCTTTATTTTAAGAAGTAGTAAAGCATGGTTCTAAAGCACAGACTCTGAAGCCAACTAACTGGCCAGAGTTTGTTTCTGAGCTCCGGAACTTAGGAGCTGTGTGACTTTGGAAATGTTAGTTAACTGTTGTGTGCCTCTCATTTCTTATTCATCAAATACTACTAACAGCAATATCTACTTCAGAGGAGAATCATAAAGATCACATAGTTAAATGGGAAAATATATTTTCAGTCCTCAGAATATTGCCCAGCATATAATAAGTGCAATATAAGCATGAGCTTTTAATGTGTTTTAAGCAGATAGATGATCTTGAAATAGTAGTATAAATTAGAAAAGACTAAGGTAGAAAGTGGGCTGGAACACCTTGTATCTGAGTTCTGGATGGCATTTCTCTAAGTACATATTGGCCCCAAGGATGTAATCTATTATTTTTGTGGGATGGGGAGTTGAAATACAAAATCTGACACTTTTTTCCCAGGATTGCAGAAATAGAGCTAGACATTTAAACATAAAGAATTTCATAATATATTTAATAAAACGATGAAACATTATAACTTTCCATTATCATTCACTGTCTACACAATTGTAATTAGTGTTTGTTAAAATCACAAAAGTGACAGGACCACTTCTGTGCCAAATGAAATCTGATTGTCGGAGACTGCAATTAAATTCATTTTGATGTGATTTGGAGCAAGACCATAGTAATAATCTGTTTTGTCCTTTGGCCATGTTTTCAGTTCTCTGCAGTTTAGACTTTTAAAAAAGAAGTATAGGCACCTTTTGACGCTGCAGATAAAACAGAATTTTAAAAACTGATTATTTCTATGATTACCCCTCGAGTGCCTCTTGGTCTCTATCCACAAAATGGAGAGAATCATTTGGCTAAACTTATGGTAACTCCAGAGCAGTGGTCAATTCCTAATTATCAGAAATTATGGAAAACCACCATTCAGTGACTTGTTATGTTTGTTACAATTCTCCTACTGTTTCCAAAAAATATGGTTTGGAGATACTCATGTAATCAGAAGTTGGTCAATATTTGTACAGAAAAGGCAGTAGAATCTAGAAGAGGAAGGCATTGCTGCTATGTTACATAGTTACTACCGCCACATTTTCTCAAGCATATACTGGAGCACATAAAATGATACATATTTAAGGAGGTAAGTGAACAGGTTATTTGAAACAAACTTCCCTGAAAAAAATTAGATGTATAGATAACATGCATCTCAATTCCTATGTGTGTAAGCTTATATAAGGGAGGGAATCCCATGAAAATAATAATAATTAATAATTAATAATAATAATAATAATAAAATATTATTTCTATTTTGATAGCAATCACTTATAAGGGCCTGACTAGTGCTATATATTCCACCAAGTTCTTTATATGTATTAACTAATGGCACACTGGCAACAGCTTATGAAGTAGGCACCACTTTTATTCTTTACAAATGAGAAAACTGAAGCACTGAGAAGTTAGAGAGCTGCTCTGAGTCATTCAGAATTCAAATCTGGGCACTCTTGCTCCCAGCCTTTGTGCTTTTGACATAGCTGCATTAAATCCTATATGGGGCATGGCTGAATTTTAATTGCAGACTCAAATGAAGCACTGCCTCCCTTACTTAAAAAAGCAAATTTGTACGCACTGCTCTTGGGGACCCAAAACAGATTCAGGGCCTGCCCTCAGGAAGTGTAGGCTATACCAGGAACTCAGGCACTTCTGTATAGTCACTTGCTTATTTAATTCCAAGTGTGAAAAATGCTATGCAAAAATGCATAAGGAATAAAATTGTTTTAGAAAACAAAATATTTCAGAAAGGGTAGTTGCTAACAGTCTGCCAATTGTAAGTAACAAATAAACCAGACTATAAAGCTGATAAAGTCATAAAGGATAGGGGCCTTATCTATTTTGTCTCACTCTGTATCCTAAAGCCTTGTATCATATTGATCATAGAGTACACACTCACAAAGCATCTGCTGAGGAGGAGTCCCATGAAACAGCTGAAGACAGGCAATCTATAAGAACAGACCAACCAGATTAGTCACCTCTTCTCTCTTCCTGTCAGAGCATGAATCTACATAAGGATCAAAGGTACCTATTCCACCCCAACGTTATCAACATCTGCTATACCTGCAGATCCAGCCTGACCCAGACACATGCCTGTAGCTCCCTTTGGAGCCACTGTTTCTATTAGCAATGGGCACACCACTCAAAGTAACCCATTGCCCAGTAACCCCTGTATGACTGCCATGTTCTGACTGAGAAATTCCACTATTGCCAAGCCTAAGAGGGAAATGCCAATTCTAATACTTGGTGGTTTAGGGTAGGTAAATCTTCCAACAAGAGTTGATCCCCCCTTGTCCATACATCACTGTGTTCTTCAATACCTCAGACCTGCCAGGGAGTTTGTGTGTCACTTTATCAGAAGCATCCACTGTGACGGCTGGAGCGCTGACAACAGTATAGGTCATAAGAGAGGGAGACATTGTCCACCTGTGTGTGTTCCTAGCTATATACAAAATTAGTTAATCATATTTTGAGGAACAAAGGCAATAATTCTTTTCATGGTGAGAGATGCTTATTGGCACACAATACTCAAATGCTCGAAGAAGTTCTCTAGACTTACTATATCAACTCTCTTGAGAGGAAAATTTACACTATGTTGGCAAGTGTCATTGTCTGGAAAAACTTTCCTCCCATCCTTTCTCCTATCATTCTTCCTTCCTTACTATTCTTCACTCCCTCTTCTTTTTCTCTTCTTCTCCTCTCCCCTCCCCTCCTCTCCTCTTGTGTCCTCCCCTCTCCTCTCCTTTCTTTTCCTTTTCCCTCTCAAGGATTATGATTCTCTTTTTTTTAATTTTTCTGATATGGAATTGCTTGATTTTTAGGCCTTGATTTTAGGTGACTGCTGCATGACCTGGCTTTTGTAAATATATTGGACAAACTACTCAACCTTCAAATGAGACTTTTCTTTACTGTACCAAACTCCTCCACCCTCCACCCCCTTGGATCTAATGGTTAACTATTCACTTTAGGAACCCATTTGTCTTGCTTGGAGTTAGGACTATTTTATTTGTTTCTTTATTGAAACAAATTGAAACATTTTGGCTCAAAATATGCTTCCCAACACTCTAGCCCAATTAGTCTCCTGTCTACTTCGTTTTTTTTAACTTTTTTAAATGTTTATTTATTTTTGAGAGAGAGAGAGAGAGAGAGAGCAAGTGTGGGAGGGGCAGAGAGAGAGGGAGACACATAATCCAAAGCAGGCTCCAGGCTCCGAGCTGTCAGCACAGAGCTGAGAGGCAGGGCTTGAACTCACACACTACAAGATCATGACCTGAGGCAAAGTCAGACGCTTAACTGACTGAGCCACCCAGGCACCCCATTCTGTCTCCTTCTTTTTAAAAAATGTTTATATATTTATTTTGAGAGAGAGAGGAAGGGGCAGAAGGATCAGGAGAGAGAGAATCCCAAGCAGACTCCACAATGTCAGTGCAGAGCTTGATGTGGGGCTCCATCTTGCAATCCATGAGATTATGACCTGAGCCAAAACCAATAGTCAGACGTTTAACCAGCTGAACCATCTAAGTGTCTCTCTCCTGTCTACTTCTAAGCATTGTGGGCTCTAGCCTTGATAGAAATGTCCCAATCCTTTTTTTCTATTTGACCACCATCCATTCTCTAAAATATGCTGACCACAGGCAAGACTGAAAGGTCAGTATTCTCCCCTTATCCATGTCATTTTGTCTCCCTATGGTGTCCCATCCCCTTTGGGTGCTCAGCGCCAACATACTCTTCTCCTTCACCATCTTTTCTGCTATGAAGAACATATCTAATATCAATAATTACACTTCATTGTCAATGCAAATTAATGTTTTCCTATTCCCAGGGATATTCTCTGGCTAATGATAGACTTTTTTCCACAGGTTATAAAAGAAAAAAAAAAAGGGAGAAATAACATTAATTTGACTGTGCATCAGCCATTTGTCAAAAACTACATTATAAATCTTACTTATGCTAACCCATTTGTTTATGCAGTATGTCTCTATTATTATTAGAACTATTTGCAGGTGAAAATAAGCTTTTCTTCTTTGTTTAAGGTTTCAGGGCCAAGCCAGAATTTGAATCCAGTTATACAGGCCCATATGCCTTTGAAATCTCACCATAGAGTATGGAAATCCATATCAGTTGCAGTTGCAGGTCAAGTTCTACTTTGTTTTCTAGAACCTTCCCTATTATATGGTTTCCTACTTCCTTGGAATTCTCATAGTAGTAAGAGTCTGTGCCATAAAAATAATAACTTCACTGCATATTCCCACCATATTATAGTAATGGCTTTATTTGTATCTATCAACTTTGTAGTGAGACTGTAGGCAGTTTCAGCCAAAGAAATACATGCCTTGTCTTTAAAAATATATTCCTGGGGGCTCCTGGGTGGCTCAGTCACTTAAGTGGCTGACTTTGGTTCAGGCCATGATCTTCTGGTTCGTGCGTTCCAGGCCCGTGGCGGGTTCTGTGCTGACAACTCAGAGCCTGGAGCCTCCTTTTCATTCTGTGTCTCCCTCTCTCTCTGACACTCTCCCGCTAACACTCTGTGTGTCTCTCTTCCTCAAAAATAAATAAACATTAAAAAAAATTAAAAAAAAACCTTTTAATAAAAAAAATAAAAATATACTCCTGGACCATGAACTAGAAATTCACATATATTATATATTTAGTGAATCCTTGACTTTATAAGGATTGGTGAGATATGATGGGATTAGACCAGATTTCTCAAGACCACCAGGGAGAATAAGAAGGAATAAAAAGAGGTCCCGTGACAGATTTCTTACCCCTCTACCTCATAAGCATTGTATTAAAGCAGCTACTTGGGAATACATTGTTATTTTCTAAAAACCACTTTTGTGAATGGCACTTTCTAGAACTGTACAGTGGAGGGAAACCCTGTCTACTGCCAATCCTCCCTGGTGAGGGTTACGGTTTATGGAGAGAAGCATAGTACTTGTGAGAGGACAACAAATAGTGGAAATCTGCAGGTTGCCCCTCACCTGTGGCTTCACCACGTTCTACCTTTGGTTCCATTAGCACTACCATTGTCTCACCAATGTCCTGACTCAAGTTAATTCTCACATAGGACAGTTTGGGCTGTTCACAGCAGCGAAACAAGGTGAACAGAACACAGTGTTGAGATTTTCATAAAACTCTCTCATTTTGTGGGAAAATTAATATTGGCATGTGGTTTATTGGTTTACACTTTAGAGGCCCCAGGTGATATTATTGATGAATCACAACTCTTTCTTCTGAGCCTTTTCCATCACATACTCAAGGAAGCCACTTTTAATTATTCATGACTGAGGTAACTTCTCAAGTTATAAGGATGTTCTCTGAAGGAAGTGCTAACCACAAAAGACACAGTGTATAGAAGATCATAATATTTATATAACCAATTGGGGCATCATCAAGGAGCATATATTGGTGGATAGAGAACCAAATCTGGGGCTACAGGAAACAGATCCCTAGAAGTGACCAGAGGCCTACTACATTGTTGCATTCTAAATATCCAGAGGCATCAAAAGTGTACAGTGTTTTAAGTGCCAGGGGCAGAAGGAAGAATAAATGATGAATTTTTGCATATGGGAGGTCATCATCTAGAAGAATTATGCATAAAGAGGTCATTGAAATATGACACAGAAAGTGCCATGATCAGAATGTGCAGAGATTATAAAATAATAGAATAGACCCAAACTGATTTTGATGAATTAATCTCATGAAAAGGTTTTTTTTGGATTAAATACTTTAGCTATGCCCAGAATGTCATTAAGGGGGGAAAGAGTATGATTCTGAAAATAGGGGTGCTGAGAGGGACATTGCAGAAAGTGTTACAATGAGGTAAAGGCACAGTGGTGTATTTAGGGCACAATAAATATCTTGGTATCATTATATCTTGGCCAGCACATCCTTGTTGGAGGACCAATCAGCTGGATCTCACCACTGGACTGTACATTTGGAGAACTGAAGCTCAATGGAGGGTACAGATAAAAGAACTTGAGACCAGGGAGCCTGGGTGGCTCAGTCGATTAAGCATCTGACTCTTGATTTCAGCTCAGATCATGATCCCACGGTTGTGATATCGAGCCCTGTGTTGGACTCTGAACTGAGCATGGAGCCTGCTTAAGATTCCATTTTCCCTCTCACTCTTCCCCTCTCTCATGTGTGCACTCTCTATCTATCCCTCTCTCTCTCTCTCAAAAAAAAAAAAAAAAAAAAAAAAAGAAGTTGAGACCAATGGTGTAGACACAAGGAGTCCTATTTGCTTTCTATAGATGATACCTACTGTTTCCTATGAGATACAATAAAATGAAAGTGACAAGTGAAGATACATGTATTAGTATTAAATGAGGAGTCTAGGACCACATAGACAATCCCCTTTTTTCTGATCATCATGCTTTTCATTCCTAGGTCAAAGCACTGTGAGAGCAGGGTGGACTATTTACTGCTTCTGAAGAATCTTGGAGAATCTTTATTGAGTAAATATTTGCTATTTATACCCTGTTGACATTTTGTTTGAAGATGTCTCTCAAAATGTAAAATTGACTTCAGGATTCATAGTTTAGTTAATTCCAAAGAGGTTTAGGACAAGTGGCTATAACTTAGGTCTAATGGCCCAAATCCAATACAGATCTCAAACATGTTGTGCTCTGAAAATCACATTAGCTTATTTGGTGTTCTGTTCAAGATAGTGCAAGGGCAAGGAAGCTTCCATTTGAAATACTGTCTGGAGTATCTGGGCTAAATATTATCTCATTGTTTTCTCATATTCAAAAACCCATTTTGACAGAAATGCTCTCAAACACAGTGGATTCCAAAAAAAACCTATCTGGAAGCAGAACTTGTAGAACAGTCAGAGGAAAGTTGCTGCTTAGTGCACTCCATACAGAAAAGGGCTCTGAAGTTGGAAATGCCTCCCACATTGTTATTTATGGTACCTTTCCCATTTCCTATGTTATTTCTGGGAATATTTGTGATTCTATCTTAAGAAAGGCTATTTTTTCCCACCATATCATACAGAGCTAAGCTCTTTCACAATTGAGGCAAAAAAAAAAAAAAAAACCAGGAAAAAGTATATTCTTATTTTCATATGAGAGGCTATAAGGAAGCTCTCCAGTTAACAAAATGTCTTTAAGAATCCCTGGAAGACTAAGCATTAATCATATTTCTTTATCAGTTTCTAAAGCCATGAATATATATATATATATATATATATATATATATATATATATATATATATATATACACACACACACACAGGTAACATGTGTGAGAATGGAATTTATTTTTTTTTATTTTTTTTTCAACGTTTTTTATTTATTTTTGGGACAGAGAGAGACAGAGCATGAACGGGGGAGGGGCAGAGAGAGAGGGAGACACAGAATCGGAAACAGGCTCCAGGCTCCGAGCCGTCAGCCCAGAGCTTGACGCGGGACTCGAACTCACGGACTGCGAGATCGTGACCTGGCTGAAGTCGGACGCTTAACCGACTGCGCCACCCAGGCGCCCCAAGAATGGAATTTAGAAAGAGACTGCCATCCCTAGGCATGTTGCTGCATATCTGCTCAGGTGACAGAAAAAGTGGGGTCTTCTAATGATTTTGGATATGAATCTTTGAGATTCATCTAAATGTAACTGAAAGGTACTGCGTTCCTATCAGTAGGGGACATATTCACAAATAAGTCTATTATTTTCATTGAAAGAGACATAGAAAACTTCTATGGATGGAACAGAAGCTTAATGCTCATCTATATTTGGTCTTCTCTTCTTCTAAACACATGGGAGAACTCATTTCTTGATGACTCCACAATATTTAGGTGGAGCCATCTGGCTAGCTCTAGTTAGTGAGTTATGAGTAAAACTGATGTGTGTCACTTTCAGGCCAGAGTATGTAGTTGTCCATGTGAGATCTCTTCTATCAAGGCAATTATGGAAGTCCTTGTTGATACGGAGATGCCATTTCAACAAGTTCTTCCCTAGATACTGAGCCATCACAAGGACAGTGCCCTGAAGAGTGGCCCACACCTACAACACACTTCTCATGAATGAGGAATAAATTGTGTTTAGCAACTGAATTCTTTTGTCTGCAGAATAAGCCTGCTCTGACTAAAACAACGAAAGAAGCGTTGTGAGGTGTTGTGTTTGCAAAAGACTTCGATAGTGGATAGAGGTAGGAAAAATGTCAAAGGAAAAAAAAGCACTGGCAAAATCATAAAAGCAGAAGAATGTCGTTTTCACTGGGGACAAAAGGAACAATTAAACTTGACAGGAATATAGTGAGAAGTAGATAATAAGCCAGAGGACATAGATTAGAATGTTAACACTGGATTCATACTTAATCCCGTTGACGACAGATAATCATCTATGGTAGGAAGGAACATATTAAGAGGAGGGATCAAAGTGAGAAGAGGCTGGGAGGGGGGGAAATGGGCGATTTTCAAACAAGTGCAGATAGTAATAACATCTCTAGAAGATTGGAGATAGAAGAAAAATAGATTAGGAAATATATTTGTAGGAAAAATACTGAGAAGCACAACAGTGTTCTTGACCTGACAATAGACAGTCGGGGTAAGGGAAAAAGGGTACCCCAAGAAGTTACAGGGAGGGCTGCTATAACACAGAGATGTTATTAGTTAAATGGACTGTTCTTTCCACGCACCTGACACCTCATGTATAGGGGATATTTTTCTCTAAGTTCTAAGCAAGTAACTGATTTTGGAGAACAACTTATTTCTAAGATAAGGTTTTCATCATAGATGTCCTCACTGGAAAAAAAATATTGATAAGTCCCTAAGCCTTCACTTTGCCTCAGCCTGTCCTCTCAACATTTTATCCATACTCAGGAAAATCTCAGCATAGCCAATATCAACTCATGCAATTCATGTCAGTTTGTCAGGCTAACACATATGCCTGAAGACTTGACATCTGGTTTCCACACACGCTTTCCCCAGGTCCGTATGTGCATGGGGGAAACACACAGATCTTCTGTAATTCACAAATAGTAAGGGGGAAAAAAGGAAAAGGAAATTGCTGGAAAATAAAGAGTAAAAGCTCTTCTACAGCCATAATGAGACTAAGATTTAAAAGTACATCAGAGACAAATAAGAATTAATGGTTAAGAACATAAAACTTTGAGGTAGGCATGTCAGATTTTGAATCACTGATCTGCCACTGTAAGTTTCTGTAAACTTCAGTTTTCATCATGGAAAAAAAAATCCTTGCAGGGCTGTTATGTAGTTAAATGAGATGTTGCTCACAAAGTCCTTGGCATAGTGTATTTTCAAAATAGCCACACGTAACAGAATGATTCTATTATATGTAGGTCAGATCACATTACCCACCTGCTCAAAACAACCCCATTTGCCTGACATTGTCCTACGAGTCCCAACGTGACCTGGGTCCCTGGTTCTCTCTGGTCCCTCAGACCACTGACCATTCTTACCCCTACTTGCTGAGTGTCAGCCACTCTGATTACTTGCTGGCCCTTGATCACATCAAGATCTTTCCCACCCAGGCCTGCACACTTTCTCTTCTCTTGCCCTGCCCTTTCCTTAGGCTCCTTGAAAGACTTCTCAACTGCCACCTCTGCAGGGAGGTTCTCCATCCCATCCTGCCAAGTTCAACTTCCCTAATAACTGCCACACCTCTTCTCTTTTTATTTTCTTGCATAGCACTTTCCACTTTTTGACACATCTCTAATTTACTTATTTATTTTGTCATATATGTTCCCTTACTGAACCATAAGCACTATGAGGGCAGAGATTTTGATCTGCATTGTTCATTGGTATGGGAGAATGCCTAGAACATGCAGATACTTGGTAATTACTTGTAGAATCAATGAACTTCCAGTACGACTATAAGAGAAAGGTAATGCCCAAACAAGATGAATATACTCTTTTGTATATAAAAGACAGACACGCATTCCAGGGTTCAAACCTAGGCAAAGAGATATAACAGCTGAAGAGTACAAGGCAGATAAGTGCCAGGATGAAGACAGAAATTGAATGCAATCGTGATATTTTCAGTTCCTTCTAACTTTTTTCCACTCAGAGTTCTCTCAAAGCAAAAGTATTCATCAGGTAGTAATAATAATCAATTCTTATTAGATCTTACCCTATGCCATACATTGTTCTCACCCTTTATATGGATAAACTCCCTTTGTCTTGGCAATACCCCATGAGAGAAGTACTATTTGTATCCCCATTTTACAGATGAAGACATAGGGAATGTGAGTACCTTGTCCAATGTTACATAGCTAGTGTTTGGTGGAGCTGGGCTGCAATCCCAGGCAGCCTGACTATACAGACTGTGGTTGTAATTACACCGCAGCAGACATATAATAAAATGCTCTTCATATGTGCATCAGTTGAGGCATAAGTTAATATTTCTCCATTGAATCCTAAATATACATTTTGCCCTCTCTCTGCTATCATCATGACTGACTGTGACAGTTTAATTTTAAAGTGATATGATATAAAATGAATAGAAAAAAAGAACTATGAGATAGGGTAAGCCCTGGTTCAGGGGTCAAGAGCTTACCTTCCTGGGGCTACCACTAAGTACCTGCATAACCTTGACCTAATGCCTTAGCATGTGCAGGCCTCAGTTTTCTCATTATATAAAAATGTTGCTTTTGGATGCAATGATTCCTGTAGTCTTCTACAGAATACATTCTGATTCTGTGAGACAACCAGAAAAGCCCTGTGTTGTTTGGCAACCAGCAGCATTAATTTGAAAGCAATAGGGAATATGGTTAAGTCATCCATATTTCACTTTGAACTCAGATCAACCTCTCTGGGGGAATTTAAGAACTAGGTATATACAGGAACAAATATGATCAAACATAATAGCTTTGGAATTATATCCTATTGGAGAAGTATCAGGAGACTAGGAACAGCCAGAACAAAGACAGCGCGAAAATGAACCCTGCATTTGTTTGTCATCAACTGGAGCTATCCAATCATTTTGAGGAAAAGAAATGCTTCAAATTAGTGATGATTTTAATGAGATCTGACAACACCCTCTCCTCCGTACCGTTACTTGGTTCCCATTGGCTAGGGAACCACTCACCTTTAAGAATGATGAGGCATCAGGTCACTCTCATTAAAAAAAAAAAAAAAAAGTAATTCTTGATGGATACTTTAAGAGTCAAGATAAAGTCAAATGTAGTGAACATAAGGGTCTTATCATTATAACATTTGTGACCAGGTGGAGAAAAACCAGGACTGGGGCTTCTGACAGCTGAGAAGGAAATGTTCGCTGGTGTGGCAGAGGCTCAGTCAGTGCTCAGAGTAAGGGTACTTTGCAGAAATTTGGGATCAGGGCCTGAAGGGGCAGGAAAGGGCCAGATTCAGTGCCAGTGTCTGAGGTGCTTGTCAGCGAGCTTGAGAAGAGCTGTGGATGCTGTGAAAATAGAAAACAGTCAGCAATGATTTCAGGGCAGGTGTTGGAAAGAGGGCAGTGGGTTTAGCTAAGTATGAAAAGTACAGTAGCACACTAAAGCTTGTCACTGTGAGCACATCTGATTCTCAAGGCTTAGAGGTGTATGCCCTTTCAGAATTTTTTCCTTTGATTGAGACTGAAGGTCCAACCACAAGAGAAAATAGTGAAGAGGAATGTTGTGGTTTTCTCATACCTTTATAAAAGATAAGGAACTGTGATGAAGGTGCATGAGCCAGTAATTTCTATAATCAAACAGAATTTAATATAACCACTAATTACTAATATTCAAAAAGAATTATATGCCATTAGTACAATGACTTTATAATATGAGAAGATGGTGATTCTGTTTCCCTGCCCACCAAATGTGAGAAGTTGATTAGGAAGACTAACCTAGAACAGTATCAGTCAGGATGCACGTGTGTTTCCCAAGAAGACCCTATGTCATGTATTGGATTTAAGCAACTCCTGAAAGGGTACTTGATCAGGTGCATGACCCTCCCTTCCAGGAATTGCCCCAGGGCAGCTCATCTCTTACCCCCCATCAACCCTCATAAGTCGTGAGGACTCACAGATAAAGTTGCTGAGTAAATTAACTAGACAATGTTGTAGAATGACGGCCAGCACCTACCAGAAAAGAGGAATCTCCCTTCATAGGCTGATAGTAAACATTACAAGACCATGCCTGGTGGTGTTTACTTCTCTATTCCCAATGCCCAACACAAGTGATTACTCCGTAATTGATTATTTGTTCAGTGAATGAATCAGAGAATAATTATTATCTTATGTATCAAACTCCTTACTCTAAAACAAAAACAAGACAACTGATGCAGACGTTTTCTTCTATCAGTGTTGCATGTCTGTTCCATTGAACTTGAATGTCATTATTCCTGGTCTCCTTTTTAATTACTCCTCCACTTGTCACTCCATTCCCCTACAAACTAGCATTCTGCCTTCTATCACTTCTCTTCTATTGTCTGGTGAGAGAGTGGAGGGAATAAGAAAACAAAATAAAACAAAACCCTCATCCCTAAAACATTTGTATTTAATATTATTCAAACCAAGTCGAGGTGGAATAAACGTAGAAAAATACGGAAGTCATTATCAAGGAAACGAGAAGTTACGTGTGATTTCTTTTTCTTCCTGTTATTTCCACACGGTTACCAGCACCTCCATTTTATAGTGGTTTTAAGATTATTGTAGTAGAAATCTGGCTACAAAAATACAGATTTCCTTTCCATCATCACAACATGGACTTCACCATGTGAAGATGCAATTTGTATTTTAAAATACATATTAAATTCTATTCCAGTCCCCAAAACTATGCTTCCCAGCTTTTCTCTATCCTGCCACATACAGATCCTCACTGCTTGAAGCAAACCTGATGTATAGAAATCAGAATTCTCTTAAACTCCAAGGTGATTCTTTCCTTTACAAGAGTATTCACCAAAATGTTCCTAAAAAATAGCTAGTTTCTCCTCTGCATTTAAATGATAATGTGACATACAAAAATTCAGTCCACTAAGAAAGTTGAAGGAGTTCAACTATGCTTTTAAATGACACAAGACCAATAACTTAAATCTGAATAGCAGTTTCTATATTTTAAAGTATTGTAATCAATCTTCGCAATCCAATTAAAGATAGGCTTCCAAAGATAAAATAGGGTGCTAGGGTTAAAAATTCAAAGATAGTAAAAGACACAAGCTGTGCTTTCAAGAAGCTTATGTTCTAATTACAGAGAAAGCTAGGTAAATATTTAGAACACAGTGTGGTATGTCCTGTGTTGAGAAAAAGACAACAAGCCCCAAAATGGATTTGTTTATCTAAGACCTATGTCACTCAACCTAGACTTAACCTAATTATAGTTTTGGCTCTTTTAGAAATGGAATTTTCAACCAGTCTTTCTGGAATCACATGATCAGCACTAGTTGGATAATCTGCCTGATAGACCCGTTATCCCCTAAAGGAAAGTAATTTTGCAATAACCAACACACTTTTTTTAAAATCTAGTATAATTTCCTTGTTCCTCCTCCCTCTGGCTGTAAAAATTTTGTAAAGCTCCTTGGAGCTCACTTCTATCTGCTAGATTAGATGCTGCCTGATCCAAATCAATTTTTGCTTACATAAACTCTTAGAAGTTCAATATGCCTCAGTTTATCTTTTCAAACCATCATAAAGGCATAGAGCAATACAGAGGAAACACATACACGACTGGTTACCCGTGAGCAGCAAGAGAAAGCCAAACAGTGAAAAAAAAAACACCCTTCTGGATGATACAAGCAGACGATGATATTTACTCACCTCAGTTCCCCTCCCGGCTTCTTTCCCTTACTGTAGTTTGGGCACCTGTTACATGGTCTTGTTCTGAAGCTGTAATATAGTTTAGGTTATGATTAACTTCATATGCAGCACAGGATTCTAAAGTATCTGCGTCGTCTTAGAGTAATGAACTACAAATTTGATTTTCTGAATTGATTGATCCTATTGAGCTTCTCAACAGTTATGGGAATCACTTAAGTTCCCTTTCTTGGCCCTCTAACAGAGCTTTAAACCACCACTTGTGAATTGCCTGGAGTAGCCAGTAAGAACAAACCTAGCTGAATCCTCCAGCTCAAATGCAAGTTTCAGAAAGGTCCATGCACATGATCTACTCACAAACCAGCACAGCAAAGTAATGTATCCATGCTTAGGAGAATGGAAGTCACACAGGCCTGTCTCTCTCATTTCCTCACCATTCAACTTTGGGCAAGTCTCTCTACCACCATTATCCAGTTTCTTCAATCAAGAAATAAAGATGATAATATACAGCATCTCTCACAGATTTTGTGAAAATGAAACTAGATCATTATGTAAATCTTTTAGCACAGTACCTGATACCAATAAAGTGGCTAGGAAATGATTATTATAATTCTTTAAATTATTTATTCTAAAAAGTTCACTATTTAAGCTTGTCTATTTTGAGAACACGGCTAGCCCTCAAGAGTGCTACTCGAGAAAATCTTGACTAGAAAAAGAACCAGAATTCTTTAAAGGCATTAGGACTATTCATTTCCAATCCCACATAACTGGAATTAGTTGTCATTGTCTCCAGCATCTTCAGTTTTTCCCCTTCCCATGATGGATCCTTCTTCTCCCTCTTTGATACTATCCCTGCTTGCAATTTCTCCTCCATGAAAAATCACTTTTGTATCCTTTGTGCTGCCATTCTCCATTTATAAGCCCCATTTACGATCCCTTTATCTGTCCTCTAGCACTCTGGGGCTGGTCTCTAAGGATTAAATATGGGTATTCCCCTTTCCCTCTGGTTTCTAGTTGGGTTTGGACAGTAGGAGGCACCAGCAAGAAATGATGTCTTTCTCTGCTCCCTGCCTGTTTTGTCATCAGGGTCTGGCAGTCGCTGTACCTCTCTCCAGAGACCCTGCCCAGTGGCTCTTTTCCTTCCCCTTCAGCCTGAGGGGTGGTAGTGGCTTCTTGTTCTTATTAATCACCAGTGGCCTCCACACCCTTTGTTGATTTCCTTAATCCTGTTCAGTAAATAACTGTCCTTAGAATTACATCCCTGTTGTTTTCTTCAGGGAAGGTGGCTAATTGTCTTTCACTTTCATTCACTCTTTTTGCCAATTCACCTATTAATTTAACCATCTACTCAAATTATAATATTCCAATCACGCCGCTGGGACACTGAGGTGCAAATAAAAAAGGGAACTGAAGGACTGTAATGGGGCCAAATCTGCACCAAACACTGAAGCTGCAGAATACCCAAAGAGACTTCCAGCCTTCCTGTTTCTATGAAGGTTTCTGATCAGTTGTCTTGATGGAGCTACAAGGGAATATGCAGAGATTGTAGAGAATAGGATTAGAGCTCACACTTAGAGACGAGATCTGCATATTCTACCCTCTTCCCCCCAACACACACACACACACATACACACACACACACACACACACACACAGTTACATTCACACATACACATATACACTAAGTCTAATGACAGGGTTCCTGGAAAAGGCAGATAACTTTTCCTGAGCTGAGCATACTGCTTCTACGATCCAAGAATTTTGTCGCATTTAGGATAGAAGACATTTATTTGTCACGTTTGAGACAGTTGTTAGATATCCATTAACAGCAATGGAACCAAAACAGAATTTTCAAAGTGGGTGGTGATGATGACGAAGATGGTCTGGAATGAGCAATAACCAGGTGTCACACAGACTTCTTTAAGGAAAAGCAAAGACAGCAGAACTACAGACACTCCACCAAATCACAGAATCTAAATTCCAAGGAAAAGAGTCTTAACCAAGGGTCGCAAGCTAGTTCCTGATATGATGAAGAATAAACCCACTTCTATGACACTCTGCCCTTACCTTTTTAGGACTGATGATTACAGAGTTGTATTTTTAACAAGAATCAGAGTCATAAGTAGGGCATGGTAGAATTTCAGGAAATAAACTACATCAGAGGAAGTACTTTGGAAATGTAAGGCTTCGCTGGGCCCTCAAAATCACTGTACAGGCAGTCACTCTCTCCACCTACGCATACGGCCAGCCCTGCTTCTGGTCCTGCTGACTGGGAAGGGCTCAGCTGTGATTTGTACACACTTTTCTTCATATCTGAATGCCCTCAGGTAAGGGTGGATTAACTTGCCCTTGGCATTCTTGTGTGAGGCATCATCTGTCATGCCTTATGTCTTTTTAAAATTTTCTTGGCTTGAACCTTTCCATTTTGTTATCACTAGTAAGATTGCAGGCAGTTCCAACTGTGAGCCATTTGAGTTCTCAGGTGCGTGTTTGAGGGGATGAAGACCTATGCCAGGAATATAGGTTAATGCCAGTGCCAAACACAAATCCTCCTCTATCAGATTCTGGAGAAATCCTGGAAATGACTGTAAGAATAACTCGCAGCAGTCACGTGGTGTTCTTTTTTCAGAGAAGAGATGCAATGGGTCTATCCACACTGTTCTTAGAGAAAAATATTTCGTCAGAACTGAATTTTTATTACGTGCAGCAGTTGGTGAGTAAAATCCCATCCTTAACCTGGCTGGCCCCATTTGTACTGGATGCTGTGGCAGTTGACCAGGTGCCCACCATCAGGACTGAAGCATTAATTTCCCCAGGTCCTAAGTGCTGGGAGTATTAGTGTGGACAGCTCTCAGCCCAGTCTGTCCTTTTCCATAATTAGCTTTTGGCTGAAGAGAGCAGCTTTGCCCAAGACCGTGCTGCCTTCCTAGGGACAATATTTCTTTACTATCTGGAGTTAAGAGTAAAACACTAAGGGGGATACAAGCTGGGCACCTTTGCCCTAATTTGAAATAATGCTTCAGGGCCAATCCCAGAGCCCACAGGATCTGCTTAGTCCTCTGTTGCTACTGCACTGCAGCCCAGCTTCCCTTCTGCCCCTTCCTGCACCCCACAAGTGTTGCTCCTGAGAGCATTTTCCAGTGGAATTTAACTGTGTCAGTCTCTGTCTCAGAGTGGGTTTCCCAAGGAAACTGACTGGCAGTACTACCCATGCATCATTCCAGATGCTCCCAAAATGCTAAGACATGTTCTACATAATATTTCCAAAACGTTTTTCTGTCCTTTGTTTTATTGGAGCCTTAGTACCATCTTCAGAGTCAGAGAGGTCTGGATTGTCATGACTTTGTACTGGTCCCATAGCCAACTCACTGGGTATACAACTTGCCCACGTTTCTCACTGCTCTGAATGAAATGAGCAGCTCCTGTAATTCTACTATCCTGTCCCCCTCTGCTGACCCCTATTCCTCCATCTGTATATAGCTTTTTGCTCCACAGAGCTCCTAAAATATTGCTCTGGGTGTTACCTTCTTTGCCTTCTTGCTTCATTAATAATGACAATAAGAATGGAAAATATTTTCAAATATATACAATTATACTTGTTAGGTGTTCCCAATTATTCCTCAATAAAATTATACTGAGAAATAGTTAACTGATTATTTAGATGTAATAAGTGAGGCCCGAGAAGACTGAACCTGATTCCCCCGAGTGTGGAACATAGGAGATGAAAAATGTCATAGGACAGGGACAATGTCTTTGGTACTGCTGTACCACTCATAAAGAGAATTAGGGAAGAAGCTCTAGGTCTCTGCATACCTGTGCCAGGATTTACATGCATTATTTTTCCAGCCTTCAGAAGACCACGGAAGGAGAGAGATGCCAGGAGTGGACAAATAAATTAGTAAGTTAATGAATGGAGTGTTACAAAGTGTTCTAGCCTATTATCCTAAAGGATGATCCCTCCACCCCCTTTAAGAAACAGATAAATGGGGAAGAGGTCTTCTTTCCTAAAATAAATATGTGATTGTATTTTTCTATTAAAATTCCCCAAAGGAAAGGTTCCCATTAGGAATCCAAAGTGAAAAATTAGGAAAACCCAGTAAATTGTTCAAGGTCACCGGGCTAACTTAGAGATACCAGCTCCTAACCAGACCTGGACTTGCCTTCTCAGATGCTCTGTGTAGACGACCTAGACTCTTCAGTATGCAGGGAAGCTACATTCTGCAGAAGGTGGGTAAACGGAATTCTCATTTTAATTTAGATAACCTTTTGATAAATATTTGTTTCCACTAACTCTTTAAAGCCTGTCTTATAAGGCTGATATGTTCTCTTTTATTTGCCCTACCTCTCCTTGTATCCAATATTTTATTCATTTATCAGAATAGTCATCAAAATAGTGCAGATTATTATTTTTCAACTAAAAAAAATCAAAACTATTAACTACAGACATCTTTATTGTTTATTTTTAAATTTAACTATTTTATGCAGGCAAAAGATGAAAATGGGTCAAAAATCAAAGCTACAAATATAAGTACAGTGAATAGTCTCCATGTGAGCTCTTGTGCCAAACATCAAGTTCCCTTCACCACAAAAACCTATGATCTCAGGTTCTTGGGAATCCTTCCAGTGACACGTCATGCAAATTTAAGATAGTTATATAAAAAAAATGTATAAATGTCTTCTATTTTCTACCTTACTATATAAGATAGCTGATTATAATAGTTTACACAGACTTCTACACCTTCTTTCCTCAATTAAGAGGCTACTTTAGAGATCATTTCCATTAGTACAGAGACTTTTTAAAACTTTTACCTTTTTAG
Organism: Felis catus; assembly: GCF_018350175.1. NCBI lineage: Eukaryota > Metazoa > Chordata > Mammalia > Carnivora > Felidae > Felis > Felis catus. The sequence continues at coordinate 59,502,194 of NC_058379.1, read as the reverse complement.
TGCTGCATACTATTCCCTTGTATAAGTCTACCATAATTACTTGTTTTAATTTGTCTCTTTCATGTACATTAAAATTATAACAAGTTTTTCTATTAGAGGCAAACTGCAATTAATAACAGATACCTAAGGATATAACCTTGACAGTGGAATTTCTTCCTCAAAGAGTGAGGTATTTGTAATTTTGACAGCTATTGCCAAATTCCTGTTCATACAGGTTGTGCTAATTCATGCTCACAAGCAATGAGAATTCCTCCACACATTCACCAGTGCAGCATGTTATGACTTTTTAAAAAATATATATCATTGCTAATATAATAGACTGAGCATGGTATCTCAAAGGTGTTATAGTTTGCATTCCTCTGACTTATGTTTATCATTATTTGATACATTAAAAGCCATTTATATTTATTTTCATAGAATATATAGTTTTTTTCTATTTTTCTATTGGTCTCTTACTTATTAATTGAGAATATTTTTCATATAATTGGGAAATTATCCTTTTGGAATTTGAGTATCAGGTGTTTTGTTTTGTTTTGTTTTGTTTTTTTAGTGTTTGATTTTGCATCATTACACTTTTTTTTCTAATTTTCATATCTTCAAATTTATTGGTGCTTTGTGGGGTTGAGGGTTTTATTTCAAGTTAAGAATTTCTCTGTAGTTAAAAAGCATTCATCCATGCTTTCTTCTTATATCCTTTAGGTAAAATAGTTGCTAGTGCCTTTCTGAAGGAACTATCTCATTCATAAGTATTTGGATTCATTTGCTAATTGTTTCCAACAATTTGTATGGACTGGACTGGGGCCAAACACCTCCTCAAAGCTATTTTTAAAGCTCAATGAAAACACATTTAAAGAGATAATAGATTAAGTGATTTCAAGAGAAAAGTTTATTATGGCTAGTAGGGCACAGAACAAAATTTATAAGATCGTTAAACAAAAGAGAAAACTCCAACTTGGGTGGCCAAATCCCAAAACATCTTAAGTGGCAAAAACACTAGAAATGGGAAGAAAAATAGAAGGCTGTCTGACTTTACTATAGCTCATAGGAATTTTGAATTAGCCCCTGTAAAGAGGTGGCAAAAACTGAAAATTGAAAGACTCCAAAAGCTTCAAAATGAAGATTTCATGTGCAGCTGATCTGAGGTGTTTTTGAGTTGTCTCATTTAGCAAATCTGAGGTCGGGGGCGGGGGGACAAACAAACATATTTCTTGATTTCCTTATCTGGACCTCGTGCCCCAAGGTGGAGGAGCTACGAAATCAAGCAAGAAGGATATTCACATTTCTTTACCTTTCTAAAGAGGTAAAAGAACCCAACCCAGTAATTCCTCAATGATGATATTAATAGATTTTTCTTTTTCTTTTTAATGGCACTGAAATACATTGGGAAAAATCTTTAGATATAAATTGCTGTGGGTTTTATTAACTATCAATGGGTAATAGCTAATCTGCAGTGTTTATTGAAGGTTTATTATATGCCAAGCTCAGACACTCAATTGACTGAACCACTCAGGCACCCCGTGAAGAAACACTTATTAAATGTGAGAACATAATGGGAACAAAAAAGAAGTCAGCACAAATAATGTGGTGTTTTCAAATAAGTCCGAGGCAATGAGAAAGGTGGCTTAAGTTTGTACATTCAAGTCCATGAGACCTTACAGGAGCAAATGCACCAGAACAAAACCCTTCAAACTACTAATATTTACTTGCTTTTATCTTTAACTTCTTGATACAACTGTAAACTTGGCCAAGAATGACTTAGACCTCTATTAATCCTTGTTCTAGAAGTGGGTCCTGGATCAGCAGATCTAGACATTTGCTTTTCTTTCTCTCTTTCAATTTGTTATATAATTAAGAAATTGACTTGTCACTGGTGTCTGGGAGGGAGATTCTAAATCCTTGGAATTTCTGGAGTGGTAAAAGTGTCTTTTGATTCCTGAGCCCCTTAGATCACACCTCAGTTTATGTTAAGTGATGAGATGATTCAGGATGGGACTGGTCACCAGAAAGACCAAACATTTCATTAGAAGCCTGGGGCTGTAAGTCAGTCAAACCTCTGGAGAAGGTAGGAAGTGTAGAGAATAGATCCAGATGTCTATCTGACTGAAAGCTTCCACTGTGCAGCAAGAGACAAGAAAGGTGTCTCCTGACTCATGTGTCCATTCACAGAAACCCAAGCAAAGGAGATAGTACCCTTTTATCCTACCAAACATGGTTGCTCTTGCTTTTTGACACCTACTGATCTTATCAAACATTTAGCTCAAACACCTGCTTTATGTGCCTCAAACCAAACATATACATCCTATATTACTCTACTCTTTCTACGGGGACATGAGTACTTTGTGGAAGTTCTGCTAGACAGAGAACAGTACTTTGGCTATTCTGGGACTTTGTACATTATGACTTATCTAGTGTATCATGTCAAAGCTCCACAGAAGGAACAATTGCCTGGCATTGGTTTCATTACTCCTCTGTGGCCCATCACTTTGGAATCAATATCCATCATCTTCAATTTCCCAGCTTTACTTTCAGGCTTCTGGTTCCTACCATGGAGCCCAAGGCATGCCACCTGAGTGGGAGGACCTCCTTGTACTGCCTTTGAGCAGTCTCTTTTTTATCCTGCCATTACATCCTTGTACTAATGCTTATAGGATGCCTGGGCCCCATGGGGCCTCTCTGATGGAAAGGGAGATGGGAGAGTAATGGGGACCTAGTCTTATGTTACTTTCCAAGTCCTAGCATAAACCTTGAAATAATAACATTTGGGAAAGTATGACATTTTTCCTGGGGCACCTGGGTGGCTTAGTTGGTTGAGTGTCAGACTTCAGTTCAGGTCATGGTCTCCCAGTCTGTGAGTTCAAGACCCACGTTGGGCTCTGTGAGCCTAGTACCTGCTTTGGGTTCTGTGCCTCTCTTTCTCTCTCTGCCCCCCCCCACTCATTTTCTCTCTCTCTCTCTCTCTCTCTCTCTCTCTCTCTCTCTCAAAAATAAACATTAAAATGAAATTAAAAAAATTAAAAATTGTCATTTTTTGAACCTCACTATTTTTATTAAGATAGAAAAGCCCCACCAGACAGTCAGGCATTTACACAAATGTTACTCCCCCTTCCATACTTGGTTAATGGAAAAGGATGCTTAAATCTTTCAGCAGCCAATCATCAATTGGTTAGGCTAATTACAGAGAAGTTTTCACATTGTTGTCTTATCTCCTTCCACATTAACTGATGTGTCTCATGTAGTTACATTTCAGTGCCCCATCAAAAGGCTTGGAGGTGAGTGTTTCTACACTGTTGTGATATGGAAAGCATATGTGGTTTGTACCTATGGGTAGAGTTCCAGGTTAAGAGGATGATGGGGAGCATTTAGCTGGTCACCTATCAAGGAAATAAGACTTAAAAGTAAGGACAAGGGAGTTAACTTGAAATCAAGGTTATTTTTATTGGTATTTTCATTTTTATTTTTTTTGCAACAAAAATTAGTTTGCCCATTTTCATTGGTTAAAGCAGAGATCTGTACTCAGTTTTAAATTTCCATAGCCAAAGATCATAAATGTGGCTCCTGACCTCAGCTATAATTTTGATTTTCTGTTCAGGAGTTATTTAAATAAATAATTATTTTTAAGAACAAAAATTTGTAACATTCATATTAGAAATGATGTTTACAAATTCCAAGTTGAGACTTCTTTATGATCAAGATTTTACCCCTCTGTTATTGTCTATTCAGTTATCCCTCCAAATATTTGCACTTACTATTTTTTGGAAAATATAGTCTAAGGATCAATCACACAACTCTAAAAAGTCCTACCTTCAATATTCTTATCTTTCATATTCTTCTGTTTTTGTTTTTGTTTTTTTTTTTCAGTTTATCATCTTACTGCATTTCCCATTTTGCTGCAAGGTTTCATTCTTTTTTTTTTTTTTTACTTTACATTCAAATTAGTTAGCATATAGCACAACAATTATTTCACAAGTAGATTCCTTAATGCCCCTTACACATTTAGTCCATCCCCCCCACATCATTAACCCTCTGGTTCTCCATATTTATGAGTCACTTATGCTTTGTCCCCCTCTCTGTTTTTATAACATTTTTTCTTCCCTTCCCTTATGTTAATCTGTTCTGTGTCTTAAAGTCCTCATATGAGTGAAGTCATATGATATTTCTCTTTCTTTGACTAATTTCACTTAGCATAATACCCTCCAGTTCCATCCATGTTGGTGCAAATCGCAAGATATTATTCATTTTGATTGCTGAGTAATACTCCGTTTTGTGTGTGTGTGTGTGTGTGTGTGTGTGTGTGTGTGTATGTATATACCACATCTTCTTTATCCATTCATCCATCAATGGACATGTGGGCTCTTTCCATACTTTGGCTATTGTTGATAGTGCTGCTATAAACATGGGGGTGCATGTGTCCCTTAAAAACAGCACACCTGTATCCCTTGGATAATTACCTAGTAGTGAAATTGCTGGGTCATAGAGTAGTTCTATTTTTAATTTCTTGAGGAACCTCCATACTCTTTTCCAGAGTGGATGCACCAGCTTTCATTCCCACCAACAATGCAAAAGAGATCCTCTTTCTCTGCATCCTCACCAACATCTGTTGTTGCCTGAGTTGTTAATGTTAGCCATTCTGACAGGTGTGGGGTGGTATCTCATTGTGGTTTTGATTTGTATTTCCCTGGTTATGAGTGATTGTGAGCATTTCTCATGTGTCAGTTGGCCATCTGGATGTCTTCTGTGGAGAAGTGTCTATTCATGTGTTTTTCCCATTTCTTCACTAGATTATTTGTTTTTTGGGTGTTGAATTTGGTCAGTTCTTTATAGATTTTGGATACTAACCCTTTATCTGATATGTCATTTGCAAATATCTTCTCTGGCAGTTCACTTTCCATTTTGCTGATTGTTTCCCTCGCTGTACAGAAGCTTTTTATTTTGATGAGGTCCCAGTAGTTCTTTTTGCTTTTGTTTCCCTTGCCTCCAGAGACGTGTTCAGTAAGAAGTTACTGCGGCCAAGATCAAAGAGGTTTTTGCCTGCTTTCTCCTCCAGGATTTTGATGGCTTTCTTTCTTACATTTAGGTCTTTCATCCATTTTGAGTTTATTTTTTTATACAGTGTAAGAAAGTGGCCCAGGTTCACTCTTCTGCATGTCTTTGTCCAGTTTTGCCAGCACCACTTGCTGAAGAAACTGTCTTTATTCCATTGGATAATCTATCCTGCTTTGTCAAAGATCAGTTGGCCATATGTTTGTGGGTCCATTTCTGGGTTCTCTCTTCTGTTCCATTGATCTGAGTGTCTGTTCTTGTACCAGTATCATACTGTCTTGATGATTACAGCTTTGCAGTATAGCTTGAAGCCCAGGACTGTGATGTCTCCTCCTTTGGTTTTCTTTTTCAAGATTGCTTTGGCTATTTGGGATCTTTTCTGGTTCCATACAAATTTTAGGGTGGTTTGTTCTAGCTCTGTAAAGAATGCTGGTATTATTTTGGTAGGGATTGCATTGAATATGTAGATTGCTTTGGGTAGTATCAACATTTTAACAATATTTGATCTTCCTATCCAGAAGCATGGGATCTTTTTTCTCCATTTTTTGTGTCTTCTTCAGTTTCTTTCATAAGCTTTCTATAGTTTTCAGTGTATAGATTTTTCACCTCTTTGGTTAGATTTATTCCTAGGTATTTTGTGGTTTTTGGTTCAACCGTAAATGGGATTGATTACTTGGTTTCTCTTTCTGTTGCTTCATTGTTGGTGTAGAGGAATGCAACCGATTTCTGTGCGTTGATTTTATATCCTGCAATTTTGCTGAATTCATGAATCAGTTCTAGCAAGTTTTTTTTTGGTGGAATCTTTAGGGTTTTCCATACAGAGTATCATGTCATCTGCAAAGAGTGAAAGTTTGACCTCCTCCTGGCCGATTTGGATTCCATTTATTTCTTTGTGTTGTCTGATTGCAGAGGCTAAGACTTCCAATACTATGTTGAGCAACAGTGGCAAGAGTGGACATCCCTGTTTTGTTCCTGACCTTAGGGGAAAGCTCTCAGTTTTTCCCCTTGAGGATGATATTAGCATTGGGTCGTTCATATATAGCTTTTATGATCTCGAGGTATGATCCTTCTATCCCTACTTTCTTGAGGGTTTTTGTCAAGAAAGGATGCTGTATTTTGTCAAATGCTTTCTCTGCATCTATTGAGAGGATCATATGGTTCTTGTCCTTTCTTTTATTGGTGTAATGGATCATGTTAATTGTTTTGTAGATATTGAACCAGCCCTGCATCCCAGGGATAAATCCCACTTGGTCGTGGTGAATAATTTTTTTAATGTATTGTTGGATCCAGTTGGTTAATATCTTGTTGAGAATTTTTGCATCCATGTTCATCAGGGAAATTGGTCTATAGTTCTCCTTTTTAGTGGGGTTTCTGTCTGGTTTTGGAATCAAGGTAATGTTGGCTTCATAGAAAGAGTTTGGAAGTTTTCCTTCCATTTCTATTTTTTGGAACAGCTTCAAGAGAATAGGAGTTAACTGTTCCTTAAATGTTTGCTAGAATTTCCCTGGAATGCCATCTGGCCCTGGACTCTTGTTTTTTTTTTGGCAGATTTTTGATTACTAATTCAATTTCCTTACTGGTTATGGGTCTGTTCAAATTTTCTATATCTTCCTGTTTCATTTTGGTAATGTATCTGATTCTATGAATTTGTCCATTTCTTCCAGATTGCCCATGTTATTGGCATATAATTGCTCAAATATTCTCTTATTATTGTTTTTATTTCTGTTGTGTTGGTTGTAATCTCTCCTCTTTCATTCTTGATTTTATTTATTGTGGTCCTTTCCTTTTTCTTTTTGATCAAACTGGCTAGTGGTTTATCAATTTTGTTAATTCTTTCAAAGAACCAGCTTCTGGTTTCATTGATCTGTTCTACTGGTTTTTTTTTTTGTTTGTTTATTTGTTTTGATAGCATTGATTTCTGCTCTAATCTTTATTATTTCCAGTATTCTGCTGTTTTGGAGTTTTATTTGCTCTTATTTGTCCAGCTCTTTAAGGCTTAAGGTTAGGTTGTGTATCTGAGATCTTTCTTCCCTCTTTAGGGTGGCCTGGATTACTATATACTTTCCTCTTGTGACAGACTTTGCTGCATCCCAGAGGTTTTGTGTTGTGGTGTTATCATTTTCATTGGCTTCTATATACTTTTAAATTTCCTCTTTAACTGCTTGGTTAGCCCATTCATTCTTTAGTAGGACGTTCTGTAGTCTTCAAGTATTTATTACCTTTCCAATTTTTTTCTTGTGGTTGATTTTGAGTTTCATAGCATTGTGGTCTGAAAATATGCACGGTATGATCTCAATCTTTTTGTACATACTAAGGGATGATTTGTGTCCCTGTATGTGGTCTATTCTGGAGAACGTTCCATGTGCACTGGAAAAGAATGTGTATTCTGCTGCTTTAGGATGAAATGTTCTAAATATATCTGTTAAGTCCAACTGGTCCAGTGTGTCATTCAAAGCCATTGTTTCCTTGTTGATTTTTTGATTAGACGATCTGTCCATTGCTGTGAGTGGGGTGTTGAAGTCTTCTACTATTATGGCATTACTATCAATGAGTTTCTTTATGTTTGTGATTAATTGATTTATATATTTGGGTGCTATCACATTTGGTGCATAAATGTTTAGAATTGTTAGGTCTTCTTGGTGGATAGACCCCTTAATTATGATATAATTCCCTTCTTAATCTCTTGATACAGTCTTTATTTTAAAGTCTAGATTGTCTGATATAAGTATGGCTACTCCAGCTTTCTTTTGTTGTCCATTAGCATGATAGATGATTCTCTATCCCCTTACTTTCAATCTGAAGGTGTCCTTAGGTCTAAAGTGGGCCTCTTGTAAACAGCATATAGATGGATCTTGTTTTCTTATCCATTCTGTTACATTATGTATTTTGATTGGAGCATCGAGTCCATTGATGTTTAGAGTGAGTACTGAAATATATGAATTTATTGCCATTATCATGCTTGTAGAGTTAGAGTTTCTGGTGTTTTTCTCTGGTCCTTTCTAATTTTTGTTGCTTTTGATATTTATTTATTTATTTATTTATTTATTTATTTATTTATTTATTTATTTGTTTGTTTATATTTTCATCTTTTCTTCCCTCAGAGAGTCCCCCTTAAAATTTCTTGCCAGGGCTGGTTTAGTGGTCACATACTCCCTTAATTTTTGTTTGTTTGTCTGGGAAACTTTTTATCTCTCCTTCTATTTTGAATGACAAGCTTGCTGGATAAAGAATTCTTGGCTGCATATTTTTCTGATTCAGGACACTGAATATATCCTGCCACTGCTTTCTGGCCTGCCAAGCCTGTGGATAGGTGTGCTTCAAACTTTAACTGTCTTCCCTTGTAGGCTAAGGACTTTTATTTCCTTGCTGCTTTCATGATCCTTCCTTGCCTGAGTATTTTGTGAATTTGACTATGATATGCCTTGTTGATGGTTGGTTTTGGTGAATCTAATGGGAGACCTCTGTGCTGTCTGGATTTTGATGACTGTGTCTTTCCCCAAGTTAGGAGAGTTTTTGGCTATGATTTACTCACATAACACTTCTACCCCTATCTCTCTCTCGTCCTCTTCAGGGACCCCTATGATTCTGATGTTGTTCCTTTTTAATGAGTCACTGATTTCTTGAATTCATAAATCATGCTATTTTGCCTTCATCTCCCTCTTTGTTTCTGCCTCTTTATTCTCCATAAGTTTGGTCCCTATATTGCTGATTCTCTGTTCTGCCTCCTCCATCCTTGCTGCTGTGGCATCCATTCATGATTGCAGCTCATTTATAGCATTTTTTTTCATCCTGACTAGTTTTTAGTTGTTTTATCTCTGCAGAAAAGGATTCTAATCTACTTTTGACTCCAGCTAGTATTCTTATTATCATGATTCTAAAGTCTGGTTCAGAAATCTTGTTTGTATCTGTGTTGGTTAAGTCCCTTGGTGTCATTTCTTCATGTTCTTTCTTTTGGGGTAAATTCTTTCATTCATCATTTTGAGGGGAGAAAAGGAATTAATGAGGTAGAAAAAATTAAAATCAAAAAATTAAAATTAAAAAATACTAAAATTAAAAAATTAACACACACACATACAAATTGAATAAATGATGCTAGATCCTAGGTGTGTTTTGGTCTGGGTGTTGAAAGTGGCTTGATAGATTAGAGAAAAAAGGGGAAAGGAGAAAAAAAAGGAAACCTTCAGATAATTTGAAAAAATGAATACACTGAAGTAGACTAAAATGAAATGATGGAAGTAAAGTAGAATTTGAAAAAATTTACACAAAAGTAAAAATTATAGTAGAAAAATTTGAAGAAAAATAGACTAAAATGAAATGATGGAAGTAAAGTAGAATTTGAAAAAATTTACACAAAAGTAAAAATTATAGTAGAAAAATTTAAAGAAAAATATTGTTAATAAAAATTAAAAACAAAGATGACTTTTCTCTTTCTGTTTTCAAGAAAAAGAAAAGAAACGAAAAAGAGAAAAAAGAAAAACAGAAACAAAGGAAAGAAAGAAAATTGAATAGATGGACCTGCCAGCGACTGAAATACAACTGAAATTACTTTGTTTTCCCCTAGAAGTCAGACTATGAAGCGCTTTATAGTTTATAAACAAGCAGGAGGAGAGACTTGTGTTTTTGAAGAGTGATGTTGGCCCAACTGGGTGAGGCTAAGTGTAACGGCTCCTTTCTGCACTAGATGGTGCTGCTAGCCTACTGGGGTAGATTGTTGTGGCGCTCATAGGTGCGTATGCACATGCGCAGGAGCGGTGAAAATGGTGTCACACAGCTACCCAGTCTCTAGTATAGGAACTCTGTTCTCCCCAATCAGCAATTGCGCACCCATCCTCTGTCTTCAGCTTTCATCCACTCCCCGTTTCTTCACTGTCTGTGACCAAGCCCCAGGCAGTACCTCTCTTCCAAGTTTTGTCTCAGATATGGCTGCTTTCCCTGGCTTCTTACTTCTGAGGGACTGCGGCTTTGACCCGTTCCACCCCTCTGTGGGAGGGTCTCACCAAGCAATGGCCAAATGCCAGCCACACCCAGGAATGCGGCCAGCTGCCAGCCCGCCCCAGAAAAAGTTTGTGAAATAGTGTAGCAGAAGTGTTTTAGGGATTATGGAAAATCACAACACACATCTGGCACTGGGCTTCACCTTTAAGGACATTGTTCCAGCACCAGCGAATGTGGCCATTCTCTGGGGTCTTCTGGGCTCAGGTTGCCTCCCAGCATCTACCAAATGTCCTTCCAGTGGTGGAAGCACTTCTCCCCATCTGCCCCGAGAACCTCCCAGACTCCACTCTGCTCCTAGGGTTTCACCGTTCCCACCAGAGCACCACAAGGTATCACGCTGAGGAGTTGCAGAATCTGCACTCCCCCTGTTTACAGTCTTAATGGAATTTATTTTTTTTCAACGTTTATTTATTTTTGGGACAGAGAGAGACAGAGCATGAACGGGGGAGGGGCAGAGAGAGAGGGAGACACAGAATCGGAAACAGGCTCCAGGCTCTGAGCCATCAGCCCAGAGCCTGACGCGGGGCTCGAACTCACGGACCGCGAGATCGTGACCTGGCTGAAGTTGGACGCTTAACTGACTGTGCCACCCAGGCGCCCCAACAGTCTTAATGGAATTTAAACCCCCTCCTTTCTCCTTTCTCCTTTCTCCTTTCTCCCTTTTTAGTTCAGTCCCTGAGGCTGTTTCCAATTTTCCACTTTCTCTCCAGCTGCTTTTGGGGAGGGGTGCTTTTCCTGTATTCTGTCCATCATCTCTGTCCTTTCTCTGCATGCAAAAGTACCTCCCTGCCTTCTGGGGCTTCTCTTTCCCCAAGTTCCCCTCTCTGCACTGCGTACCTGCTGAATTATGTAGTTCTGGTTGTATAGATTGTTGTGTTAATCCTCAGATCAGTTTTCTAGATGTGCAGGATGGTTTAGTGTTGGTCTGGCTATATTTCATGGATGTGAGACACACAAAAAACTTCCATGCTGTTCCACCATCTTGGCTCCCTCATTATTCTTCTGACAAACTAGACTGGCTTCTATTTCATTGATTTCTATTTGTTGTTTTCTCTGCCTTCCTACTTCTTGATAGGAATGGTCTTGGATCTTAGTTCACCTATCACCTTTTTTGGGTGACTATTCCTAGCTAAGCAATCTAATTTTATCTCTTACAATGTTATTCTCAACCACAGTGCCCATTTTTATTTTGTTCATAGTAATGAATCTGATATTTAAATGATAGCACTTTGCTATCTAAAATAAAATGGTAAGATTTGAAGCAAGATTTTCATTGGATTCATTGGCCATTCATTATGCAAAACCCAAAGATATTAGGAATTTAAGGTTCCTACTCCTCTCATTAAACAATCCAGTTATCTACTGTGGCAGTTTCTTCTGAGATCCAGTTACTCATGTCCCATGCTATGCCTTCCATCTGCATGTGTAAGAGTTACTGCATTGCTACATGTATGAGAAATCCTCCTGTAGGGAAATGTTCCAGTACTGGCAAGCTTCAAAAGAGAGCCATGTTTGTGGGAGAGTATGCACTGTGTTAGAATTCCCTCTCCAGACTGGCTCTAATAAACTCATTACATTAAGATCAAAATGACTGACCAGCTGTTCCCCTTCCCTGAAGTATTTGCATTTTAAAAGGTGAGAAAAGCCTAAAACTGAGACAATAAGTTTCTATTTGTTGAACTCAGACACGAAGAAATACTGAAATGTAAAAAAAAAAATTCAAGGAGATGTGAAAGGGCTATATTATCACTGCTGGGAATCATTCAAACTGGCAAGAAGGACCACCAAATCCACTCTCTAAAATTCAAATCATTTGCAGGGCTCTCTGGGGAATCAATTGGTCCCTAAATTCTGCCTTAGTTTTGATATTTGGCAGGGCCTTTGGTTCATTAAAATCTCAGGAGTCGCTACAGAGCCTCAAGTGTAGTGGCCTCATTTGGGGCCAGTACTGTCATCATGTTAGGCACAGGCTGACTCACAGCAGGGGTCACAGCTGGCCTAGAAGAGTTAATTATCCTCAGGATGTAACCACAAAGCCATAAGCCTGTCACTCAGGCCTTTGCTCCTGTTTGCCAGTAACTTTGGATTATCAAGAAAGGCAAAGAGGAGTTCCTATTATTGATATGATGAAATATATTCCTTCTCCATCCTAATGAGAGACTGATTCAGGAAAATGTAAGATGAAAACAATTGTATCATTCATTCAAATATAACAAATCTTTGTTAGATGCTTACTCTGTGCCAGGGACTATTTTAGAAACATACAGGGATAGTAGTTATCAACATATACCAGGTTTCTGCTTTCACAAATTTTATATTCCAGTGACCAGAAATAGGTACCAAAATAGAAAAAGAAACCTAACAAGAAATTATCATTTTAATCAGTATAAGGAAAATTAAACACTGCAATGTTATAGAGACTGGCATGATAAAGGAGTTAGATTGCTTGATCTATTAAAGACACCCAAGAAAGTGACATTTAAGCTGAGATACAAGTCCATCCCTATAAAGATGTGGAAAAGAGAGTTTTGGGTAGAGAAAGTATCAAATAGAAATCCATGAGAGGGATACAAATTCGGTTTATTTGAGAAACAACAACAACAAAAAAAGACCAGGAGAATTTCTACTCCCAGGAAGCTGGAGTAGACATCCTTTTTTCTTTTATTCTTGGTAAGTATAACTAATAACTATAGGCATTTTAAATGCAGTAAACATAATATGGATCTGAAATATAGAGAGGATAAGAAAGACAGGCTAAGGAACTCGGGACTTAAGTGACAATAAAACAGTGAGTTACCTCAATTTTCTAGTTTTGCCTTACACATCCTAGACTTGGGGCTGAAGAAACTAACAAATCATAAAAACTAACAAATCATAAAGGTGCAGACACACACATAAAAATGTCCCAACAAGAGCTTGCTCTCTTTAGCCAAATTTTGATAGTGAGTGCTCTACTCCAGTCAAATACGACAGAAACAAACAAACCAAAACTGTTTTTGAATCTCCATCCAGGTCAGCAAAGCCTGAGTGGGAAACCTGTATTTCCAACCACATGAGACTGTAATAAGCACCCTAAAACTCCTACTGGGGTGGTGTCAGAGAAGATCAAATATGGAGGTTTGACTTTTATGTCCACTGGCTGGCTGGTTATGAGCCAGTGGTGCCCCTAGAGACCACATGAGGGGGATGGACATCCGCCTCTACTCAGTATTCATAATATGCCCCTCATGTCACGATGAGAAGAAGCCAAAGTGGAGAATGAGGACACTGACCATCTTGGAGTAGTAACAAGGCCATGCCCACCTCTACATGCACTGTCTGTTGAGATCACCTCAGGACTGGCACTTCTATCCTGCCCAGCAATCAGTAATAAGGAACACCATCCCTCAGTTAATGCAGGCTGAGTGAGGAATCTGGACTTTACTTCCTCTTGGGAGTAATAAGGCAGAACCAACCTTCCTCTAACGGAGTAGTGTCCAAAAAAAAAAAAAAAAAAAAAAAAGGCAGATAAAACAAAAAGGTTTAAATGGGAAGGTTAAAAAGGTTAAACAGTCTCTTACCAATACAAACAAGGGCTCAGTTTTAATCAAAACTCACTAGTCATATGAAAATGAGGAAGATCTCACAATCAATGAAAAATACTCTAATATCATAGAAATATTAGAATGATCTGATGAAGATTTTAAAGCAGCCATTACAAAAATTATTCAACAAGGAAAAAACACACTTGAAACAAATGAAAGTAGAAAATCTCAACAAAGTTCTAATATTCATGTAGACAGAGTTCTAGAAGTAGAGGAGAAATATGGCATGACTAGAAAAGTATTTGAAGAAATAATGGCTGAAATTTGCACAAATTTGGCAAGAGACACAAACTTGAAGAATGAAGAAGCTCAATGAACCCTAAAGGTTAATCCCAAAGAAATCTACACCAAAACATAGACACATCATATGTAAACCTCTGAAAGTGATTATTATAACACTTTTCAATGTGGTTGTCAATATGTGTAGAGAAAATATTTACATGTTATACTCCCATGATATTATAGAGTATAAAGGAACATAAAGGGAGCTAAACTTTAATTCACTCATATTTGTAAAGTGATGACACCAGTACTAAAAGAAGAAAAAGAAAAAAAAAAACCACCATCCTAAAATTCTGTATCCAGTGAAATTATCTTTAAGAAGTGAAACAGTAATAAAGACTTTCTCAGTCAAACAAAACTAAGGGGATTTATCACCAGTAGATCTGACTTGGAAGAAATATTAAAAGAATTCTTCGAAGAGAAGGAAAAGTATAGAGGTTAGAAATTCAAATCTATGAAGACCAGTTTCCTTTTTTTTTTTTTTAATGAAAACTGGACACTTTGTATAACACATTGTAGCAATTATAGATTCTGATTCCCCTTTTCTAGAACTCTTACTGTTGCTGCTTTTTTGTTTGTTGCTTTTTTGTTTGTTTAATGATTTGCCTGGACTCATTATGTAGACTCTACTTACCTCACAGTCTTCAATCACCAAAGTCTCTGCTTTTTTTCTTCTCATTTTCATTCTCAAGCCCAGCTTCCTAGAGGTAACCTATGGAACAGTTTTGCGGTCAGCTAATGATTGGTCAGGGGTTGTGTTAAAATATTGAACAAATAAAACTCTTCCTTTGCCTAGAGAGCTGGGTGTTGTTTGGAACTCATTCAATGTTCAGACACTTTACAAATCTTCCCCAGCTTTTACCTTCTGCAGGCCCTTGTGGCGTCTCATCTGCACATGTATTCTGAATGCCCTTGCAGTCAGAAGCAACTTATAAATAGCAAGAACCATCTCTGTCTCTTCAGAGATTTTGCAGGCTTGCACATGTGTGAGCTTTCCAGACTGCCAGAAATCTATGAGTGTTTTGCAAGGCCACCAATGGCTACCTAATTTCCTAGAACTCCATATTAAAATTCTGGCTATTCTATAATTGTGTTGCTTGCCCCAACTTCAGGTTACATGCAAGGACACTGGTCTTCTCCATTTATTTGACAATGAGATTAATTGTGTTTTCAACATTGCCTCTGGGTGTGGGGTTCTTCTTTATTCTGTACCCTTTCCTGTTAGCCTCTTTTAGCAGGGAAGCTGCTGGTTTTCATAGCTTTCCCTGCCATAGTTGAATTTCTTTGTTGATGGAGTTAATGGAAGGAAGCAATCTCAGGCTAAAACTCCAGAAACTCCTACTGTTCTTAAATAAACATCTCTCAATTTGTAGTATGCCTTTCATTGATTTCTAAAATATGGTGGATTTCTAAATAAAGTTTTTCTACTTTTATCATTGCTTATTTGGGTAAGGATTTTTCAAGTTCCTCACTTCCTCATGACTGAAGTCTTCCCTTTGAACTAATTTTCTTTAGGATTGATGTTATTTCTATTTTAAATCTTTGATAGAATTCAAAATGATGTCAACTGGGCCTGGATTATTCTTTGTGAAAGATTTTAATTACAGATTCCATTATTTTAATGCTTGTGAGAGTATTTATACTTTATGAATGTCTTTTGATTTACTGTGTTTTTCTAAGTATTAATTTATTCTAAATTTTGAAATTTATTTAAAGGTGCTTAAATCTTATGATCTTTGTGATTTCTGTAGGATTTGTAGTTTTAACTTTTGAGTTTCTGACATTGGTTATTTGTACATTCTTTTTTTCTTGATCTATTTTACTGGAGTGTTTTTTAAATCTTATTTTTAGAGTTAACTTTTATTTTGGTGGTGCTATTTCATGTCTGTTTTGCATTTTATTAATTGTTATTTTATATCCTCAGTTTAATTTTACTAGCTTTCTAAGATGGATGCTTAAATTATTAGATTTTAGCCACCTTTTCTCCCTTCCAAACATAGTAACTGAAAGGTATGAATTTCTTCTAGTCATGCCTTATGATGCATCTCACAAATTTTGATATGTATATTTTTATTGTTATTCAGTTGAAGATATCTTCTAAATGCCATGGTGATTTTGTATTTGATTTGGATTACTTAGAAGTATATTACTAAACTTCTATTACATGAAGACTTATTTATTTAATTTAACCACCTATTTTTAAATTAATTCTAGCTTAATTACCCTGTGGTCAGTCAGAGGAATAAATGTAGTCTGATTTCAATCCTTTGAATTTTGTTGAGACTCACTTTGCCACCTGGTGTATAGTTAAATTTGATTAATTTTTCCTAGTGTTTCTAAAAATATATATTTTTTAATTCTGCAATTTTTGTATTTTACAAATGCTCATTAGGTGAACTTTTTTTGTTAATATTCTTTTCAAGTTTCTCTTTCTTTCTTTCTTTCTTTCTTTCTTTCTTTCTTTCTTTCTTTCTTCTTTCTCTCTCTCTCTCTCTCTCTCTCTTTCTTTCTTTCTTTTTCTTTCTTTCCTTCTTTCTTTCTGAAAGAGAGAGAGAGACCTCACAAGTAGAAGAGGGGCAGAGGGAGAGGGAGAAGAAGGATCTGAAGTGGGCTCTGTGCTGACAGTGCAGACCCCAATGCAAGGCTCAATCTCAGGAACCTTGAGATCATGACCTGAGCCAGAGTCAGATGCTTAACAGACTAAGCCACACAGGCACCCCTTTATGTTTTCATGCCATTTTACTGGATTGTATCTAAGTAGGATTTTGTTTTATTAATCCAGTTTAACATTTGTTACATTATTAGAATATGTAGATTGAGATTTTTCATCAATTCAGAAAATTCTCAACCATGATCTCTTTAAACATTTTTTTTCCCTCTCTCCTCCTATGGGTGTCAAATTATACTTTTGTTAGAACTTTCTTGCTATATTCTCTATGGCTTTAATGTCTTTTATCTTTTTATGAAAACATTCCATATTGTTTTTATCTCTGTGTATATTTTTTTATCTATTCTAGTTCTCTGGTTTTTCTTCCATCTATAGAATACTTAATTTTCATTTCTTTTAATTAAAATGTACATTTTTATAGTATCTTATTTTTATAGTATCTTATTGTCTAAGTTCTTCATATTTTATTTCTTTGAATCCACTGTATTTAACTATTTTAAAGTTTATGTGTAATAACTCCATTGTGTTGATCATTTATATTTCTTCTGTTGTAAATTGTTTCTGTTATTTTTCAATTACATTTTCTTGCATTTTTTAACGTTTATTTATTTATTTACTTACTTATTTTGAGAGAGAGAGAAAGTCTGAGTGGGGGAGGGGCAGAAGGAGAGAGAAAGAATCCTAAGCAGGCTCCACACTCTCAGTGCAGAGCCCAATTCTTGGGGTCAAACCCATGAACCTTGAGATCATGACCCGAGCTGACATTGGATGCTTAATCCGGGAACCTCCTTGTATTTTTTTATATCTGGTTATTTTCCATTGAGTGCTAGGTGCTATGCCTATAAAATTTAGAGATTATTGAAACTGGGGATGATGATTCCTTCTTCCATTGAGTGTATTTTTTTTTAATTTAATTAATTTATTTTTAGAAAGAGAGAGAAAGAGCAAGCAGAGGAGGGGCAGAAAGAGAGAGAGAGAGGGACAGAGAGAATCCCAAGCATTCTCCATGCTGTTAGCATAGATCTCACGAACTGTGAGATCATGACCTGAGCAGAAACCAAGAGTTGGACACTTAACTGACCAAGCCACCCAGGCCTCCTTTCCACTGAGTGTTATATTTACTTCTGGAAGGTGGTGGTGGAACTAACAGTCCTGCAGCACTTCAATCTAACCAGGCATTAAGATGATTTAAAGCTGAACTCTAATATCCCCAATTTCTATTCTATTCACTTCCTATTTCTAAGTTGAAGCTCTTGGGAATTCAACTGAAACTTTTGGTGGGCATAACTTGCCCAGAGACTCCATTAGTGGGCTTTGAATTCCAATTTTCCTAAGCTCTATGGGTCTGTCATAAACAATTTTTAACATTTAGCCTCTCAGCCTCCTAATTCCTCTTCTTCTGGAAGTGTCAGATATCCTGAGGAGAAAAGCAGACCCAAGTGCCAGTATCACCTCTCTGGGTTTCTTTCTTCTTTCAGGTCTTCCTGCAATAAGTCTTCACTTCTTTGTAAGCAATCGGTTGATTTCAAATATTTTATTTAAAATATTTTTCCAGCCTTACTTGTTTTGTTCTGCATTACCTAGACTTCCATTCTTAGAATACCTGTGTTTGTTTTTCACAGCCTCGTGTATGGCTTTCATGTTGACAGATAATATTTGTTGTAAATACACAACTCTGTCTACTCCTTCTCCTCCTCATCTCAGAAAACGATTAGGTATGAGAACATTTTAATCAATTCCCCTCTTATGGGTTAAATTGTGTCCCTGAAAAGGGTATGTTGAAATTCTAACCCGTGGTACCTTTGAATGTGACCTTATTTGGAAATAAGGTCTTTGCAAATGTAATCAAATGAAGATAACGCCATTAAGGTGGATCCTAATTCAATATGACTAGTATCCTTACAAGAAGAGAGTAGAAACAGACACAGTAACACAATGTGAATGCCCTGTGACAATAGAGGCAGAGATTGAACTGATGCATCTATAAGCCAAGGCATACCGGGGATACCACAAGCTGAGAAAGGGGTGGAATAGATTCTTCCCTATAGACTTCAGAGAGCTTTGTTCTGCTGACTCCTTGATTTCTACTAGCTTCCAAAAGTATAAGAGAATGAATCTCTGTTGTTTTAAGCCACCCAGTTTATGGTACTTTGTTATGACAGCCTTAGGAAACTAATAGATTCCACCCTTAGCCTGAAATAATTTCTTAAAATCCTAAATTTCTAAATTGACTGTGACCTCTCTCTTTCTACTCCTATTAACCTCTCAGCTCTTTCACAGACATTTAACAAATTCCGTGTCAGCAACTGGTAACATTTGGGATGATTTTCTTTTGCTGTTTCCTTCCCTTTCTTGTCTGTCCTCCATACTAACATTATTCACTCATTTCTTCTTTTGAATATACCAGGGGCTATTTAATGTCTTAGCTAAAGTACCAAGTGATTTTATGTTTTTCCAGGAGCCTCCGATGGCAAGAGAAGTATTTGATAAACTCACATTTAGTGTTTAGAAATAGACTCCCTCTCATTTTTAACAAATTGCAGTGGTGACAATAGCAAGTGGGCAGGTTAGGTATAATTTGGTATATTTACACTTTTAGTGTTTTGAAAATTTTTCCACTGCTAACCAACAGTAAGAAATATTTTTTACATCATGACCGAATCCACTTACACATGCAGACAGATCTAATTGAAGAAAAAAAGAAGTTTCCTACAACAATGCTTAGCTTACTAAGATGTAAATCTTCTGTTATTTTCTATTCTATACTATGCTTTTATAGTTACAAAATGAGGGACACCTAGGTGGTTCAGCTGGTTGAGCATCCAACTCTTGATTTAGGCTCAGGGCACAATCCCAAGGTTGTGGGGTTGGGTCCACGCTGAGTGTAAAGCCTGCTTAAGATTCTCTCTCTCTCTCTCTCTCTCTCTCTCTCTCTCTCTCTCTCTCTGCTCCTCACCCCCACTTGATCTCGATCTCTCTCTAAAATAAAAATAATAAAAAAAAGAAGACGATGTTCAGGAGGAATTAAAATGAATTCACAGATGGAAATCATAATCCAGAGTTTGAGATTACTGTCCAAGTGACTTGTTTTCTGCATGACTACTTTCTGATGTCCATCATATGGGATCTCACACATTAAGCAGTAGAAAGTCAGGAAGAGTACATTGATCTCTCATTAGATCTTTCTTTTGATTCCTTTCCTTTCAGTTAATTATCTGAAATTCATTTGTTTAGTTCAGATTTCTGATAACACAGGAAGAAGATATATTTTCAGGGGTTTGTTGAAGACATTTCTGTCTCCTCAGATTACATTATCAGAAGAATCTATTATTTCATTATTTGAAACCCAGTCTTTTCCTTTTTTGCTGTCCTTTTGTTGAGGCAGAATTAAATTTCATAAAGGGACACATATCATTTCAACCAGGTGGGTGTTCGGTGCTATTTTTTTCTGTATTTGATAAAACTCATTTGTAAACAACTTAGTTTTGGTTTAAACCATCGAATTATATATATAGACAAATTCTAATACAACATAAGCTACATTCTCATAGAATTGCTCGACATCAAGCGTGAAACCCAAAAATAACATGTTCTGCTAAGGAGACATGGTGTTTGTTACACGGAGGCTTTTCTGAATGGCTGACATCCAGAGATTCATTTTCACATTGGTTCTACCCTCCACCATTTGGGGCATGACAGGAAAAGATCAGAGAAAATAATGTTGGAAAGAGTTAATGGCAGGTGCCATGTTTGCTTATTGCTTCCTGCAGCCTTCAGCAGTTGATGCTTTTGCTGTTAAATATTTTCATATGTAGTTTTCTATTTGCCTTGAATTACTGAAATATACTAAGCATATCTCTCCAAGGACCCAGAGCCACGATGTAATAGGCTCCTGCTAATAGCTTGAAACTGTACAGCAATCTAGTTTTAAAATACAACACAAATCTTTATCTAAAAGCACTAACACCTCACTCTTGTGTTCGCAGAGTATGTTTTCACATTTCCTCTTGCGATGCATAGGAAGGGGGGAAAAGCTACAAGAGAAATGATGCATTCTGGGCAAGGAGCCAATTTAAAAAGTCTGTTCTTTCCAGTTTGCTGTCACTTGTCGTGGTTAAACAAAACACGGAGGAGAAAAAGAGAAATTGGCTTCAGTGTAAATGTCAACATTCTGATTAAAGCAAACACAAAGCATTCAGAACTCTTGACAAAAAAAAAATTAAATTGAATTATGAAGGGTATGCAAATGGAGCCCTTCCTCTGTATGATTACCAGGACTTATGCATTTCGTATTTGCTGTCTGTGCTGGAGAAATCTGTGCTGCAGGACAAGGTGTTCAGGAACAGGGAAGGGAAGGTGAACAACACATTTCCCAGCTGATGACAGTTGGAACCTACCAAAATGTTGGTTGAGAAATAGCCCGATACTTTGCAAACACTGGGGAAGGTTAGGAAGCTGACAGGAAGGCCTGGTGCTTTTGCTCTATTGTCTTTCTAGCTAAGCAGGGTCTTCCCCTAGGACACAAAACCCAAAAATGTTTAGTTAAAGGATTCGAACGACGTAATTTGTTAGAGGGGAGGGCTTTTAAAAAACTCATATTAAAATGCAGATATGTAAACTATATAGTGTCAATTCTTCCCTATCTCCTTTAACACAGACCTTAGAAATTGAATTGTTTGAAATGCAGTTTGAAAGAGATCTCAGCATGCATCCATGATATGCAAGTTTAAAGGTAACATGATACATCCCATTTCTGTAATTAAAATTAATGGGAAAATGAAAAAAATGGTGTGCCTAGGTCTGACTTATCCAAAAGCAAAATATATTTGTCTTCTTGAGTGAATATATATGGCCCTGTGTTAAGAGGCTGTAATGTAGGTGTTATCTGTGGGGGTGTATGTGTGTATGTAAGTTTATATGCTAAATGTAAGAAAAATCTTTCATTACCTTCCATTCTTTACTCTCCATGACCTCCAGTACCATCGTATGTATAAAACTTACCTTTGCCTGTAATTTTACCATTGCTTTCTGATTCATCACTGCTCTTGTCTCTTCCCCCTTTGGGCTACTCTGAGACTGCCTCCAAAGTTATAGTATGCTCTCAGCATGTCATTTCTGACTCAAAAATCTGAAATGGTTAGCCAGTGCCTGCTATAAAAATCCAAACCCTGGCCTGGCATTTAAGGCTTTCACAAGTGGCCTCAAATTAACTTTGTATTCATTTCATAAATATTTACAGAGTGTCCACTGAATGTCATTTTGCTTTTTCCTCACCTTGTTGACCATACATTTTCTACTTTTAGGTTTTTTTTTATTCCTCTCCCACCATACATTGTGCTTTTCCATTTCTGTAACTTTATTTTGCTGTACCCTTTCCTTCCTAAAGCTTTACCTGCCAGACCCTATCAGAAATGTCTTTCAAGGCTGCATTTCAAAGACATCTCTTTCTTGAAATCTTCCCTATTACTGGATTTGAAAATGACTTCTTCCTCTCCAGAACTTTTATAGTTTTCAACTCATAACCCTTAGAACTTATTAGTATTACTTTATATTAATTATACAGATCTTCTTGACCTACACTGTGGTTGTGTCCTGATAAACCCACTGTGCTTTGAAAATATTGTAAGCCAAACGCTTAATACATCTAAACTACTGAACATCATAGCTTAGCCTTGCCTACCTTAAAACATGCTCAGGATATTTGCATTTAGCCTACAGTTGGACAAAACTATCACACACAAAGCCTATTTGATAATGAAGTGTTAAATATCTCATGGAATTTATTGAATACTCTGATGAAAATGAAAAACACACTGGTTAGTCATATGGCTACAGAATGATTGTATTGGTTGTTCTTACCCTTGTGATGATGTGACTGACTGAGCAGCTGCCCAGCATCACAAGAGAGGATCAGACCACATATTGCTAGCCTGGTAAAAAGATTAAAACTCAAAAGTCAAAGTATGGTTTCTACTCAAAGTATATCGCTTTCATACCATCATCAAGTCAAAAAACTGTAAGTCGGGGACCGTCTGTATATGTATATCCTGCATCTGGCCTAAAAGAGTCTTAAAAGTTGAAGCCTTTGTTTCATACAGCTTCAGGTCCTTCCCCAAACTAGTACATGTAGTCATGGTGACTTGTACATCTAGATAACATTGGGAAAGTGATGTCACCTAGCAATGTTCTAATTCCCTTGTCCATGAAATATGGATGATGATCTTTCTGTCTTGGAGAATCATGAAAAGTAAAAGGGGGTAATGTTTGTAAGTCTGTGTCGAGCTCTAAGTATTAGGTATAATTTATATTATCTCAATTTTTAATATTGACAATGTATCCAGAGACATAAATAAGTGAATGAAGATAGTAGTACATGTAAGTAAACACTAAAGCAGGAGCATTAGCTCTTTGCTGGATGGTTTTCATAGATTTAACAGAGTTCACACTGTAACCTTATAAGGCTGGTACTAGAAACTTGACTGAATAGGTGAGGCTGGGCAGGCTACATGTAAATAGTCTGACTCCAAACAAATACTGTGATGTTCTTCAAACTGTCAGGAATGTATTCCTTGGACTGTCATAAATAACAGGAGAACTTTGTTCAACTAGGCTCAGGGACAACATACCCCCAGCTCTACTATGGACCCATTCCCCCATTCCTTGAGTGTGTGAAAATAAATTCACTGCAACTCAGAGGAACAATCTGAGGATTTGCTTGGACCCCACTAACCCCATTTCCTGTGCTGCTGCTGTTCTTCCCCCAGATCCAGTTCTATCTAAGATTTCCCTAAATTTGTGTCTGAACGCATTAACTTTTTGCTAAACAGTCCTCTAGACTGCCTGTTACAAATGTGGATCCCTGCCACCATTGTAACAAGTGTTCCAGGTGACATTGATGAAACCTGTCCTCAGACTACACTAAGAAATAATGCTCTAGACAATAAAGCTCAAATGTATTTAGGACACCACATACAGACTTTCCATTTGGTATGAAGAGAGACTGGTAACATTTAATAGGATGGGGAGACTAGAGATTATCAAGCGTCACTCCCCATTCCATTCAGGAAAATGAAACGTACATTGAGGTTAATTGGAATAAATCAGCATAAGGAATTAAGGCCAACAATAATTCTTGTGGTGGTTTTTAATGGAAGTCTCATTCATTCATTCATTCATTCAATACCATCTTCTTGAGCCCCCACATTATAGTGTCATTCACTGAAGAAAGCCAGCCATAAATAGCCTCATCTCTCTGGGAGTTTACAATCTGGTTGTGGAAACTACATTATCTTATAAACAAAAACTATAAAACATGAACAGAAATTCCAAAGAGATTATCACTTGATGTATCTCAAATAGTGAATTAAAAACACACACGCACAGATTTTAAGTTTTTATGTGTAACGTGGGAGCTGGTGTGAAACAAGACAGGTGTTTTTAGAGAAGGTGAGGGCTTATCTGCTTTATCACCAGCACAGTCCTCCTGAGTGGGAGGGGTCCTGGACAATGAGTCAAGGCCTTGCCAGCCCATTTCCCACATTTCCTCATCTGTGCACTCAGACTTGGGAATGATGGCTTCTTTTGTTGTTGTTTTCATGTGGAGAAAAATACATGTTCTTTCCTTCAAAGTAAACATTTTGGAAACTGTTGTGATTGTTCAGATTTCTTTAAAGACCTTGACGCCACTTACCATTGCTTTGTAGACTGCAGGGAACATAATGAAACTGAAGTCTCTCATGGAGCTTTTATTCCTCTTCTTTCAGACTTAATAGAAAGCAGTAGGGGACACTTGGGCCACCAATGTCAGTGCCATTTCAGGGTCTGCTTTGGTTTTATTCTCAAGAAAAATGGCATTGGATTAATTTTTTTTTAAACAGATGTTTTGCTCAGAAGAAGCCCTAACATTTGCCATTTATCTCCTTCTCTTCCTTCTCCTCTCCCACTCCCCTGGACTGTCTTTTCTTCCTCTGGGACAGGACAAAGGCCTGAGTTTGAATGGGGTCTTCCCCTGATAGTGCTTTTAGCAAACTTTATTTGACCAGGGTACACAGTATGAAATACATTTTACATTGAGATTCAACATGAAACACACAGAAGCACACACATATATCTTTTGACAGAAGTTTGTATCTTTACTAGTAAGTTTACATATTTTTTTCCTTTAGACATCTCCCACTTCCAAAATATTAACTTTGAATCTATCTTCTGGTATTTGGTCTTTAGCAGTCTAATTATTATTATTTTTTAAATATTGATTCATTTTTGAGAGAGAGAGACACAGAATGTGAGTCGGAGAGGGACAGGGAGCGAGAGAGGGAGACACAGAACTCGAAGCAGGCTCCATGCCCCAACCTGTCAGCACAGAGCCAATTGTGGGGCTCGAACTCACGCACCGTGAGATCATGACCTGAGTTGAAGTCGGAGACTCAACCGACCAAGCCACCCAGGGGCCCCTCAAATTTAATTTTTAACATGGAGTCTCACTGTACTTCTATTTCATTAGATAAGGATTCACTTTTTTTGAATCTTCAACTCATTTTAGTGAACTCTAAATGCGGCACTTTCACCTCTGAGTTCTCAAAAATTGTAAGCAGCCATCACCAAAACAGCAACAATGAACAAAAACAAACAAACCTTGGTTGCAGGTCATATTCTCAGATATTTTTGATCCATTTAAGAAATAGTAAGTTAACTTCACCCTTAATGGCTTACAACAGGCAAACTGAAAACCCTGCTTGGCTTCGGAGAAGTAGAGCTTGTTAGTGGCTGCAACAGTAAGTAATGGGAAGGATTTGGAAGCTGAACTCAGTGGAAGGCAGACAGCAGTCTATTACTCAGGTTGGCCAAGGGAGTAGCCAATGAGCAAAGGGAGAGCCATTCCTTACCCTTCAGATAGTTTTTAAGTCTTCTGGAAGGTCAGCATTTTACTTAGACTATAAATCACTCACGACTATATTGTGACTTTCAAGGAACCCCAGGCACTTTCCTTCACAGGTCACTCCCTCAATACATAAATAAGTAAGTAAATAGGTAAATAAATAAATAAATAAATAAATAAATAAATAAATAAATAAATAAATTACTGTGTTGATATAAAGACAAATATAATCCAGGCTGGATTTATAATGAAATATTATTATCATTATTATCTATTGTATTTCCTTTTACCTTCTAATTTTAAAAGAAATTAAAATTGAAATATTTTCATGTTAGTTTGCAAACTGGCCCTTTGTACACGGAGGGCAGGGAGAGACTCAAGAGGCAAGGCACTCCAGATTGGTAATTGGAACTTCTAATAAGCAAGGGAATTTACATATTAAGCTTATCTTGGGCAGCTGCAAGATGAGAAGATCTCCACACCCACCAGCCAGAATCATAAGGCCTTATATAGAGACCTTAACTGGGTTCAGTCACATATTTAGTTCAGATGGTGTCAACACCTTACTCTCTCAAGGTTGATTCCTTCGAACAGCTCCTAGTGTGGGAATGGTGGGCGGAAAGTACATTTCAAGGACAAGGGAGTGAAGACTGTCTGATTCTCCTGACCCAGCTTGTTGCCAACTGACGGTCTCATTTTTTCAGTGACCTCTTCCAACATTTCATGAACTCCCAACTCTATAGTAGGGCCTAGATACTGTGCTTATCACCTGGATGAATATTTTGTCTAGAATCCCTAAATTTTAATGCAAAGTATACTTTGTAATTCACAGGTGAAAGAACTGACTCCTTTTCTTTTATGAGTAGAAAACATGTTGTAATTTCTAGATAATGAAAAGTAGCATATATGGTTGCATCTGCTTCTTTTAGTTAATATTAAAAATGTTGTGGTTGGTTGTTTTTAGAGATATCGTGGTGGCTGTGAGTAGCAGAACTGTTTGGAATTTTGGTTGGAGACCAGTGTGTGCCTAGGGTCAGAGGTAAACCTTTGAAATTTTACAAGGAATTAGACTAGAAGCAGGATGCAGAAAGTTTGACAAAAGAAAATATCCTTTGGGTTTGGCATTTGGTCCAAGACCACTTTTCTAAAGCAAAAAGAAATATATCTTATACAAGTAATATATATTTAAAAGCAATAATAGGTAAACAATGCAGATAATAAAAAGGAACATCTGGGGGCGCCTGGGTGGCGCAGTCGGTTAAGCGTCCGACTTCAGCCAGGTCACGATATCGCGGTCCGTGAGTTCGAGCCTGCGTCGGGCTCTGGGCTGATGGCTCAGAGCCTGGAGCCTGTTTCCGATTCTGTGTCTCCCTCTCTCTCTGCCCCTCCCCCGTTCATGCTCTGTCTCTCTCTGTCCCAAAAATAAATTAAAAAAAAAAAAAAAAACATTGAAAAAAGGAACATCGTAGTTCAATAATTCCCCAGAGATCTAGTCATTGTTAATATTATGAACCACAATCTTTAAGAAGCATATGCATATATTTATGTATGAACATTTGAAACTTTTAACAAAAAAATGATCTATTATTATATAGGTTGTTCTGCTGCCTGCAGTTTTACTTAAAAATAAATCATTAGACTACTTGCATATCATTAGTTTTTCACCTAAAATATAATTCCTAATCCATGGTAGGACAACCTAACAC
Organism: Felis catus; assembly: GCF_018350175.1. Lineage (NCBI taxonomy): Eukaryota > Metazoa > Chordata > Mammalia > Carnivora > Felidae > Felis > Felis catus. Next base: position 59,475,041 of record NC_058379.1, on the reverse strand, counting down.
TTGTTCAATGGGTCTCTTGCCTATGGAATTCGAGCTCTCCATAGCTATTTGCTAATACAAGCAGTGTTGTCCTAAACTTGCATAAGCCTGTGAACACAGCTGTATGCATCTATATTCTCTCAGAAAAAAAGTTCATTGAAGTGTAGTTCTCAGGGAAATTGCTATATACTTCAGACAGTTAACCATTTTTACATCTTCTTTAAAGAACTATCTAGGGGCACCTGGGTGGTTCAGTTGGTTAAGCATCTGACTTCAGCTGAGGTCATGATCTCACATTCCTGGCTTTGAGCCCCGCTTTAGATTCTGTGCTGACAGCTCAGAGCCTGGAGCCTGTTTCAGATTCTGTGTGTGTGTCTCTCTCTCTGCCTCATCCATGCTTGTGTTTTGTGTGTCTCTCTCTCTCTCTCTCTCTCTCTCTCTCTCTCTCTCTCTCTGAAAAATAAATAAACATTAAAAAAATTTAAGAACTATGTATTCATGCCTATATCCCATTTCTTACTTTTTTTCTTGATTAGAAAACAGGCTTTATATAACAAAACTGTTAACCCTGTGTATCTATTGAAAATATTTGTAGTAGTTTATTTACATTTTTTGAAGTTACTTTTTTTTCTCTCTACACATGTTTTAAAAGTTTATTTGGTAAAATCTATAAAATCTATTTGACTTCCTTCTTTGGTGATATTTCTTCTATTATTTGAAATTTAAAAATATGTCTGTTTAAATTATTTGTGATTCATTTTGGTATAGTATATGAAGTATAACCAAATTTTGCATTTGTTTGTTTTTTTTTTCCAACTGCATTTATAAACAAAATACATTCCTACTTTTTTTTAAGATTGCTTCTGTATGATGTTCTAAATTCTGATATGAAAAGTGTGGCTGGTTTCTATACTTTCTCTATTTTTCATTGATCTATTAGTCTATTTCTGTACCAGAATCATACAGTTTTGATTTTTGAAGTTGCAAAAAAAAAAAAACAATGAACTGATTATGTCTTTTTTTCCTTGAAATGAGCTACTTTATCATTTACTTTGTTAGAAGAAATGTAGTATAGTTTTTTCAGGTCAAATATTTGGAAAAGTTATTGACATCTTTAAGGTTTAATTCAGAAGAGTAAGTTTTTTCACAGTATCTTCCCATCCAGGAATATGGGACATCACTCTGTTTATTTATTTACTCATGCACACACACACACACACACACACACACACACACGTGCATGTGGATGTGTAAATATATAGTTAGATAAAGTTTTATAGACTTCTTTGACTAATGCATTTTTGCTTCTTGATATTTTTTATTTTGGTTGCTATGGCAAATAGAATCTTTTCTTTTATTATGTGTTCTAAGTGGTTATTGCCACTGGGTAGGAAAGCTTTAGATTTCTCTACTTATTTTGTAACTGCAAACCTTACTGTATTTCATTGTTAGCTCAAAATAATTTTTTCTTTGATTCACTGGGTTTTTGGAGTAGACAATCTTATAATCTGTAAGTAATGGTATTTTGTCACTTCCTTTACAGTATTTATAGCTCTATATTTTTATTATCCTATTTCATCAGGTAGAACTTCAGAAACTTGTTGAATAATAGCAGTGCTAGCAGGCATCTCCTTTTTTCCCCCAGAATTTATTGGAAATGCTTCTGGAGTTATGTAGTCAAATAAGGTGTACATAGTTTCGAAAACAAGTCTTTATCCGTATTCTTAGTTCATTCTGAAGCTTCTTTTTTTTTTTTCACCTTAGTCTGTTTATTTTAAAACAGAAATGGATTTGGGATATCTGGGTGGTTCAGTCAGTTAAGCGTCCAACTCTTGATTTTAGCTTGGTCATGATCTTGTGGTCTGTGAGTTGGAGCCCCACCTTGGGCTCAGCTAGGAGAGTAGAGCCTGCTTGGGATTCTCTCTCTCTCTCTCTCTCTCTCTCTCTCTCTTTCCTTCTCTCCCTCCCTCCCCTTCCCATACTCTTGTGCAGGCTGTCTCTCACTTTCTCAAAATAAATAAATAAACTTAAAAAAAAAAAGAAATAGATTTGAACTCTGTGAAATGCATTTTGGCAATTATTAGGTTAATTACATTTTTGTTTCTCTTTTTACCTATTGATGGGAGAAATTATATTTATGGCTGTCCTAATAGGTGAGCCCATCTTGCACACCTGGTGTAAATGTTATTGGGCCATGGTGTATCATTCTTTTGATATGGCACAGAATTTAATTTGCTAAAATTTTGCTTAGCATTTTTGCAGCTATACTTATAAGTGTGATTATTTGGTAGTATGTATGTGCACACATATGTGTTTGCATATACACATTTTCCTTACCAAGCATGGTATTAGGTTTATGCCAGCTACTTAAAATGAACTGAAAAAATTCATATTTTCTATATGACCTATAAATCTACAATTTAGATTTCATGAAAATGTTGCTGTCCCTGAAGATGTGATAGATCAACCCAGAATAATCTCACCCAGATTGTTTTGTCTTTCTAGTCAGTTTCTCTGGCATTAAAAACGACTTTCTCCCCATAATCCACTAAGTACCCATCAAGCCTCTACCTTTCTGAATTCACATGCAACACACAGGAAACGGTCAAAGAAGGTCAACATAAAAAAAAGATGGTGTACAAAGCAATTCATTCCAAGCCCAAAGGAGTGGCACACACAATGCATTTTATTGGAATTCAGAAGAATTAACAAATAGTATTGGCCTCTTTGATTTAGAAAGTTTGTTGTTGTTCCTTCTTTTGTTTTGTTTGGTTTTGTTTCTGTCTGAATGAGGAGGGATTTGAGCTTAATATCAGGCTAACCTAGCTGAGAAGTGCTAAGAGTACCTTAGCTGTAAGTATGAACTGCTGTTGGGATATTGACTTGAGTGCTTGAGGCACTAGAGGACATTCTGGCAGAACTGAAAAGAGCACATGAGGGGTATAATGTTAAAAAGACTGGAGTCAGATGCCCAGGGAACCTGTAATATGTACAATTCTTCCATCTACAAAAACCTATTTCCTTCCATAGATGCTTTAATGAAAACCTCTAGCTCATTGACATAATACCAAAGGTTCAAATAGAAAACCTGCAGGTCCCCTTCCAATTTTTTCACTCTTTGAGTCTTTGAGTTTCTAAAGCCCCAGAGTGCCTCTTGGCCTCTGGAACTGGGCATGATTTGACCCAAGATTTCAGTAACAAAATGGTTTTCAGTTTAACCTATGTAGTTCATTTCATCACTTAATCATGAACTTCCAACTCTTTGTAAGCCAACAACAACAACAATAGTGGTTTGTATAAGTCACATAAGAGAAAGGCACATCTATATCTTATGAGTCTATTTACAAAGGGAGTTATAGAAGATGTCTGCTTACTAGAAAAAAAATCACCTAAGTTAAGACAGTGAAAGTGCCATTAAGTCATTTTTCCATCCCTCAGAACCTGGCAGGGAATTGTTCCCTGTGGTGCATTTTCCTGCTTCTCTTGCAGCCAGGTTTTAAACATCTTAAGCTATAGTACTACCTTCCCCTCCCTTGAGCAGTGACTATACTGCCTCATAAATCTCTTTGGTTGGAATTCTTTCCAACATAACTCCAGGTCCCTTGTGATGGATTCTTTCTGCCCCTGGGAGGCCCCTTAGTTTTGCCATGTGCTAAGGGAAAGAAAGCAGGAATTGGATTTGTGCAAACTTCAGAAAGCGAATCTTTCTGTCCTTTGTTTACATTCTTAGCTATAAACGGAACTCTTTAGATCTTATAGAATGCAACACTGACATTATCACACAGGGAACCTCATATATCAATTAGTTGAGCATTCATGGTAAGTTCCACGAGAATGGGAAACTTGGACAGCTTATTCAACTCTGGAAACCCAGAGTCTAAAAGAGGGCCTGGCAAATAGTAGGTGCCTGATAAATACATGTTAAATGTCTGTGTAAATCAGTGGATTGCTGCATGTCAAGCAAAATATGCCCAGTGGGAATGCCCACAAAAGAAACATAGGACTCCTGCCTCACAGAAAACTACGGCTAATTGGAGAGGCAGATTCATATTGGAAATTAAGTAGTCTGTAGGAGATAAGGGTTTAAGAGCCATAATGCAGATTCTGAGGCTATGGGTTGATGGGCAGGATTTAAATCACCAGAAGGGCAGAGCAATCCATGGAAGAGACCACTGCTCTTTCCCCTTGTCCCCTTAACTACTTCTCAGAACACCTGTAAGTTTATCTAACTCAATTACTCTGAAGTCACTGAGAACCCGGCTTTATAACCTATGATTGAGAAGATGTTAGTCTTTATTCAAATGACATTGCAGCCAGAACCCTAGCTGGTAAATCAATGGAAACATGCTGCTCTGACTGGAACAAAGTAGTGAGCCCTTGTGATGCACCCTGAACAGGTTCACAGAACCTCAAGGACCCTCCAAGAGCAGTCTGGGGGATACCTGCCCTCTGTGAGCATGCGAGGAACTCTGGTTCTATCTCTCCACTCTTCTCATTCTATAGATTTTTCCAATCACACCTAGCCAGCCCTCTACTTAGCCCTTTAGGCTAGGAATATTTTTGTGAGGATGTGACAACCCAACATCTAGAAAGGAAACATAGAGAGTCTGCCTTCTGATGCTGTTGTTGATGTGTATGTGTTCAAATCTCTGAATAAATAGTTTGCAGGCAGTCACAACATCTCAGCACAGTAAAGTATGGAGTCCGTGCATTGTAATTCTATTTTCTGACAAAACAGCACAGGACTGCAGGACTGACCCTTTGCATGGACTCTCAGGTGATTGCTCCTAAGAAGGATGTAATTGGGGTATCATCATAATCCATCTATGGCTTTAAACTGCCTTCTACCTCAGTTTGTCCTAAAGACAGGAGTTCTCATATAAGACATCAAATGTAAAGAGTCTCATTTTTAAGAAAATACTGCCAGGAGAGATGACACATTAAATTTGTGTTACCTGTTAACACCTTTGCCCAAGTTAGTTTATCAACTTAGCTCTCCAGTCACTGAGTTAAACTTTAGTGAAATGAAATCTGAAACAGAAATAGCTGATTTCTTTTTTTATGAATTGTGTTCCCATAAAATTCATATGCCGAAGTCCTCACCTGTAATGTGACCATATTTGGAGGTATGGCTTTTAAAGAGGTTAAATGAGGTCATAAGGGGGAGGGGTCTAATCCATTAGGACTACAATCCTTATGAGAAGAGGAGGAAGCACTCGGAGTGCACAGAGAAAAGCTAATGTGAGGACGAAGTGAAAAAGTGGTCATCTTTAAACCAGGAGAGAAGCTTCAGAGAAACTAAGCCTGTGGACATCTTGATTTTGGACTTCCAGTATCCAGAACTTGAGAAAATACATTTCTATTGTTTAAGCCACCCAGTCCATTGTATTTTCTTGTGGCACTCCTAAAAAACTAACATACTTTATAATTTTATGATTAATATGCTAGTGTTAACCAGTCTCCAGAATAATCCTTCCTTCAGCAAGCCTCATTTTGCCAGCTCCCTTCCTTTACAAAAATGTAAAGAAAACAGGGATGCACAGTTCTCCCTGAAATTCCCTTTTTTCACCCTTAGCAGCACTTACTAACTACACCAGGCTGAATATTTCCTAGTCACTGACCTGGTTGCACCAATACATTGAAGCTCTTTGTTTGGCAAGTGTTGTATCCTGTTAAACATTTTATTGCTGGTCTACAGCACAGGACCTATCATCTGCTTATACACTCAAAAAGTGTTGAATTTTTTCAAATTTAATGTATTGAAAGGTTGTTATGTATATATGGAAATACTCTAAAATCATCATTTTCTCTTCAAGAACCCATAGACTATGACAATTAGCATCATAGTTAGCAACAAATCATGGTTGATTTATTATTGTCAAGTGGTGCTTTTACTGTTTTATTTTGTAGTAGGTCTGGAATAGAAGATTCTACCATATAAATAATGCTGCTGTATTTAAAATTGTGTATGTCAAACAGTTAGTGTTCTTATGCTCATGTGCAACTATTCCACACTCTACCCAGTATTTGCTGTCATGTCACATCAGTGGTTAAGATCTCCAAGGCCATCTGATGGCTTCCAGAGAAACATTTTAAGTCTTCATGTTGACAGGCATGGCTAGTCTTAACATGGCTTCCACCTAAGTTTTTAAGACTTGCTTAGCCGCCCCACTACTGTTATACACCCTTTTTAGAACACACCATATTAAACCTTCAAGAAATTCACTATTCCCTCCCTTTGTCCATCTGGAAAAACTCAAATCATATTTTAAAACTCAGTACAAATGTCATTTTCTGTGAAGCCTTAAGGATGATGCAAAGCAGTTGGTCTTTGCATTATTTTCCCATAGCATTCTAAATATTCGCTGAAAGTATAATCTCACCTTCTGTTATAACTTCCTAGAAATACCAGTCCTAAAAAGTTCAAAGAAATACCAGTAATAACAACACACCATTACTGACTAAGAAACAATTGTCAAGTAACTTAGTAGAATTAGATGATGACTTCTGCCCCAAATCTCAACTGATTTCACAGCTTTTGGTTTCCTCCCTCTCTTTATTGCCCAAGTTTTTCCACCTTAAAACAGGTCATGATAATCCTCCTTTATTAGGCATGACATAAGGAGGACTGAGACTAGCTTGGCTTTCAGATTTACAGAAAACTCAATTGCCCGAAAGATGCTTATTTTCATAAGACACATTTCGATGACAACAATCTTAGATAAGTTGAACTTCTTCCATTGCATCATTAGTTCATTTCCTTTCTTCTTCCAATCCTGTACTTCCTCACTGCATGATAATTAGATAGAATATTGTATAATTCTCACAAGCAATACACATGCCAAATGTGATGTTCACTACCAATTCAGAGATGATTTTATCAGAGAGCTCATCCAACTATTTTACCTTTGTCCTATGGTGTTTTAATTTCTTATGACATAAGCCAACTGCCCTGGAAAATTCTGAGATATCCTAAATGTTTATGACATCATGGATCCCAATATATTGCTTAGATTTATGCAAGCCTTCCTAAATATCTGATATAAATATATCATATTAGGACTAAAATTTCATAAAACTTACATATTAAATACAAGGACATTGTGGGGAAGCATCTCAAGATAAAAGAGAATACAATGCAATGTAAAAGAGTTATCCAGGTCACAAATGTATCAACTTTTAAACTAATTTAAAGAATTTCAGTATCTTGTTCTTGGCCCAATAAGTTAGTCTCAATTCATTTTTTATTGTTTCCATTTCAGAACCCTCAGTCAGATATGCAACTGAACATGAGAACTTCCTGCTTCCATCCTCATTCTGGTTTAGTTCTACCTGAAAAATAAAGTCCAATACCCTCAGCAATCCATTGCCTTCATATTATGGCCTGAATTCAGCTTTGAGGATTGGGGCTCTACAGCTCAACCCAATGCTACCTATATACATGATATTTTGTCCTAACCAGACTCCTTGAAATTCTCTAAACATATATATCTTCATGCCGCTCTGGGTATTGTTCCACTCCAGCTGTTTCTGCTGCCTGAAATGCCCTCCTACACCCAGATCATTTCCATTCATTCTCAGGGCCCAACCCAAATTCAATCTTTACAAATTCTTTACACCTTTCACAGGCAAAATAAACTAATTGCTCTTCAGTAGTGTCACAATACTACACAGAGATCTTTGTTCTTTATTTTATTAGGTGAAGTGCTATTTGACATTTTCATATAGTCTCCATCTTCCTTAGCCTACCTAACATCCTCTCTCTTAAGGGTATAAGTGGTGATGTCTTTTCTAGCCATAAACATTGTGTTTTCCACTCCTGTAGAATAGTCTTATTCTATTGTATGTGACCCAATCTATATTGGATATAGACATTAGGATTGTCTGAACAGTTTTGAAATGTTTTCAATAATGAAATATACAAATATTTAAAGAATTGATAAAATTTACACATAAAGTGTACATTTGCTGTTGACAATATGGGAAAGGTAAGTGCTCAGATATTTTCAAGAGAAACAGTAAAGTGTTTACTTTTCAAAAAGTAAAAGCAAAGATATCTCTTAATTTAGGGGCACCTGGGTGGCTCAGTCGGTTGAGTGTCCCACTTCGGTTTGGGCCATGATCTCGAGGTTTGTGTGTTCAAGCCCTGCCTCAGGCTCTGTGATGTCAGCATGGAGCCTGGAGCCTGCTTCAGATTCTGTGTCTCCCTCTCTCTCTGCCCCTCCCCTGCCCGTGCTCTGTCTCTCTCCCAAAAATAAACATTAAATTTTTTTTAAATACTTCTTAATTTTAAGGATGAGATGAGCTATCTTCTTAAATTTTCAGAAATGAGCTCTATACTGTGACTCTTCAAATTGAAGTTTCTAAAAACTTAGGTAGTAGGAAATTTGAATTTGAGGCAGCCTGGTATCATAACCTACCTTATCCAATTGAGGAAAAACGTGTATGAGCAAGTACAGAGTTCACAAGGATGAAAACAAAGAAAACTATTTTTTATCTCTGAAACTCTTGAGAAAAGTAATATGGGAAAGATAATCTTTCGCATAAAGTAGTTAAGGTCAACATTTGTCTGGTCTAACAGAACAAGTCTTTTCATGGATAAATGAAATTAACTAAGAGACCCTAAGAAGTAACAACCTAGGGACCATAGTGACTGAAAGAAAACATACATTGGAAATCACTCTTCAAAGACTCTGAGGAGTTCTTTGGAAAAGAAATTCATTCATCTTTGTTTAACCAGCATTTCACAAACTTATTTAAACATGGAACACTGTTATTTTTCTGCAAAGTAACCTATCCGGCTGAGTTGAGAGAATTCTGCCTACCAGGGCTTTCCTGGTGTTTACTTTAACCAGACTCTGGTGTGTGTGTGTGTGTGTGTGTGTGTGTGTGTGTGTGTGTGTGTGGAGAGCAGGATAGGTGCATGCACTGTGGAAGACCTCTGATGCCTTGGGCATTTCCTTCCTAAGGAAGTTTGATAAAGGATAAGAAGTCTCAGTTCTTCTCACTCAAGTCCTACTCTTTCTAGTTGAGTGAGACCATCCTCACTCTCCATTAGCTCTTAGTCATGCCAAAAATTGAAAGCAAAGAGAAAAGATAAAGAAAATTAAACATCAGAGAAAAGAGAGAAAGAAGAATGGAGTATAAAGATGAAGAAATGCCTTAAAACCTAGATACCAACAGCAAAGCATTTAAAAAAAAAGCCTCTGCCAGATGTAGCCAGCTAAAGTCTAACTGAAGTTTCAGCAGTAGGCATTCCATCTGTCATATCAAAACATTTTCAATACCATCTACCAATACAGCACTAAATTCTGGACTGCCATTAATGTCAACCCATTTATAATTTTGGCCCGTAGCACTACAAAAAGGCAGATGACAGCCTACTATTTCACACCTGCTGTTGAAATGAATAAAAATGACTGAAACCCTTAAAAGCAGAAAAAAGAAGAAAGGGAAAAATAAAACCAACAACACTGAACAATAAGGCTAGAGAGAATTCCCTGCCTGCCTTGTGTTTTGAATACCAGCCTTTGGTTTATGTGTCCTTTATAGATCTATCTACAGTAAATATAGTGTGCCCTAGGTATGGAAGCTGACCTGCTTGGAATAATTTCTTCTTTCTTTGATTGGTAACTATTTTACCTACATTCATGACTTATACTGGTCCACACTCTCTCTCCTGGGCCTAAATGAATTTGATACAGTTTCTATAACATTCCTTTGTGAACTTTGTCATATATGGCATTGGGAATGTTTTGATGGACCTATGCCTTCTGAAATGTTAGTACTATTTCTTGTACTTCTTTTGGATTTTATTTACTATTCTCTTCCTAAGAGTATGCAGCATAACATGGAGTATTATAACATAGAGTATTATACATTGGTATGACATCTGATCTTGCTTTCTTCAACCTATGCAACCATAAGTGGGATGTTTAATATGATTTTGAACAATTAGATGCTCTGGTTGCTAATCCTTGGGTTTTCCTGACCTGGCCAGGTATAGTTAGTTACAACAGGCAACTGACATCAAAGTGTGGGTGGCAGACCCTTACTTTTGTTATAATATAAAAATATCATTTGCCTCTTTCACTGTCTTGACATTTGTACTGATAGTACCAAAGATATAGTGGGTGAAATTTCTGGCATCTAAGAAAATAATGGTTTTTGTCTTAAAATTATCTAGTGGTTTCAGTTTAGATCTCAAATTATTGATAAATATGTGATTTGGCAATTTCAAGAACAAAGAAAAGTTTTCAGTATATTAAGAGTCTCTCAATACAGCACAAATTCAGATTATGTAGAATTATATTGAATGGAATGTTCCACTCATATTAGATTAAAATCAACATCACAAAGCTGAAAAGAAGTTCCAAGTACACACCATTCTAAAGCAAGTCACGATGTAATGCATGTTCCTGTAGAACCAGTTTTGTTTTTTCAGAACTTCAGCCTATATTAAAGGAAAATGAAGAATTCAAGAAAATTTACTTAATTGTGAAATGTCAATCTTGGGACATAATGTTGTGACTTTTTCTTTTCTCTCTCTGTTGGGAAGGGAGTGCTTCAATATCCAATTCATTGTAGAGCTTGATGGTGTCTTCCAGAAAACTGATTCTCATTCCCTGGTTAAGCATCTGTTGAGACATAATTCTGGCTGATCTAACCTTGGACCTATTTGAGCAGGTGAAAAATAATTGGAGAGAATTTGTGGACAAAGAAAAGGGAGATCCATGCACTCATATCATTGAAGTAGCAAAGGTGTGTAAAGTAAATTTCCCTTGGGTCAACTGTACGCATCAAGCATATGCAGACTTGAAATGACTTGCATATATCTTAACCAAAAGGTGCCTCTGATTACTAGAGGATTCCCTGATAGTAAAATACCTCACATATTACCAATAATTGGAATGAGAAGAAATAATGAGAAGCTAAGCCATAGAAGACATTCTCCACATCAGAGAGCTTATCTCTAATAGGACTTAACATGTATACCTCGAACCACAACTTCAATGCCCACAACATATAGGCTCTCTACAGTTTCACAATTAAGTGAGAATTACTTGATCTTTTCTATCAGCTTCCCAGCAGTCAACCCACTAAAGGAGAAAGGAGGAAGAAAGGAAGGGGTGTTCAAGAGCAGGCCCCACTCACCACCACAGAGGTCCCTAACGGAAGGAGTTGAGTTTCCTCTACCAGAGTGACCGGTTAACTCTAATAGCAGCCTCCTATGTCTTAAGAGATGAGAAGAAAAATCTTATGACACATTGGAAGGTAATGATCAGAAAAAAAAAATAAAACTATATTAAAATTTGTTGCTCAATCAGTTCAGACTCAAATCTACCTTTAGTAAAGTTGTTTTAGATCTTATATATGACAATAATTACAATGAGTACAAAACCCCAGATCACATATTTTTTCTAATATTATTACACCTGATTTCCAAATATTTTAAGTAAATGAAAATGTCTCCTTGTATATAATGCTAAGTGAGAAATGCCTACAATGTAGCATTTTCATATTTATTTTTTTTTTGCCATACAGCCAATAATACCTTACTCTGAATCTCACTAATTCCAATTGTATTGTTTTTTTTCATGTCAATAAGGTTACACTGAATATTTGTACCTGCAAATAACCAATATGCTATATTTGACTACATGCTGTCAGAATCCTCTAATTAAAAAGAATTGGTCTCTGAAACAATCATCCTTGGCACAAATAGGAAAACCTGTCAACAAGGCATATGATTTGCAGAATACAGGAAAAAAAAAAGAGTAGCAGTATTATCATCCATCATTACTTGGAGAACATCTAGAGGCAGTCTGGCAACATTTGTCCAGAGAGTAAACAGTAGGATGCCTCAATTTTCCCGAATCATCTACCTATTTCAGAAAGTCTCTTTCTGAAAAATACATAGGTTGCCTTGCAAGTTTCTGTCAGGGAACACTGAAGCCTCATATGCGAGGACCATGGAATTGTAAGGAACTGTGGAAGGGATTTTCAAAACCATTTAATATGACCTTCATAATTTATAGGTGAATAAATTCTGGCACAAGTAAGTTGAATGACTTGCCCAAGGTCCACAGGACCATGATTCAGACCTCTTAATTGCAGTCTAGTCTTTTCCCACTAAGATTCCTGTTCCTAAAAACATCTGTTTTTACCTCAGAGACATTTAACTTTCCTCAGAAACATTCTACTGTCCTCAGAAACATTTCCTAATCCACACCTATGGAATTTAGGTGAAAACAGGGGCTAGGAAGATTCTGTTTTATTGTATTGTGTCTGGAAGACACTAACAACTGTAGAGTACAAAAGATACAATAGCAGCTGTCAAATGAGCATCTAGGACACAAAACACCATTTCACAATTCCTCTTAATTACATATAATGGTGTTTTCTAGGAACAAATGAAGATTGTAAGAACCATGGTTCTTACACTCAGAATGAATTTACAGGCTATCATCCACAGGTATGGAATAATCCCGATATGAGAGAGCAATGGATTATTCTTTCCTCTAGGAAATCTGATCTGATAGCTCAAGATGTGTGACAACTACAGGTTCATGGTGGGTATTTGAACTGTTGTGCATAACTTGACAGTTTGTAGCAGTTGCCAAAGGAAAAAGGATAGGCAGGGTCTGGAGACCAAAGAGATTGTTCAGAAGTAGATTGGTTGTTATTGTCAGAGGGACTTGCTTGGCAAACTTAAGAAAACAATTGACTGTGTGCTGCTGAAAGAGTAAATACAGCAGTGAATTGCGAGTGAAAATTGGGGCAGACCAGTCGCAAGTGATACTGGGGTAAATAGAGAAGTGGAACCGAATGAACAAATGCATAAAGGCAGCCATGTTGTTGGGTAAGAGTGGGTTTATCAAATATTGACAAACATGAAATGATTGTAATCAGTCACTGTCAAAGGAGAACAGGTCCCCTCCTCTCTTTTACAAATGATCCAATTAAAGGAAACATGTTGGCTATAAAAGTCAAAATCAACAATGCACTATACACTGACAACCCATCCAACATATAAAATCAATAGTGCATTCTGCTGCCATCCAGCACAAAGCGACAGTAGCAACTTCCCCACCTCTTTAGTCAAATATGACACTGTATCAATCGATCAAAACTCAGTACTTATTGAGCAAGGCTTCTGAAGAATGCAAACTGCATTGTACTTCTATCCCCCCTCCCTACCCCCTGCTCATTTTATTTCGATAAATTTTAACTTAAAGGCATAATACCTGAGAATGTTCTGTTGGCACATAGAGTGGTTTTTTTGGTATAATCACCACACAATTTGACACTGACTGTATTTACAATAGGATTATAAAACACTGTAGGGCTAGAAATGCAAATGCCATTGCATCGGAATCTGTAATTTTAGTTCTGTCTCCATACCATAGCTTTGTCCAAGTCCTTCATTCGGTGTGACAAACAAGACATAGATGGCTCCAATGAGTCAACAGTCTTTCAGTAGAACTAAAAATAATCTGAGAGGGAACTGCACAATGACTGGATATAGAACAAATCGTGAGTTTGACAGAAAAAAAGTACAATTCACAACTTAATATTTGGTGTTGTGAGAAAAGGGCAGTGGAGTGGAATCTGGCCCTGGCTGTATGTGCCCTGTGCCCTTGAGCACATCATTCTTCTTCTTTGGATCTTAAACTTCTATAAAGTTAAAGTATTATTAGGCTCAATGGACTTCAGTAACTACATAAAGACTGAAGTTTTAGTAGTCTAACAGTCGTTTTTAAACATCCCCTGCCCCGATTCATAGTCAGAAATGCATTTCTATCATGATAGAGTACATAATACAACCGAAACAAAATTCCATAAACAATATTTACCAGTATTATATTTAATGGTCTCTAATATTTTATCTTCTATCCATTTTTGTTATTTATAAATGCTGATGAATCACAACCCAGGGTGTGCAAAACACTGTTTTATGACTCTTGGCTGTTCTTGCTTCCTGCCTTCTCTCTTCCTTCTTTGCATCTCCTTTCCTCCCTTTTCTCTCTTCCTTCAAAAATATCTCTACCCTGAATCTGAAACTCTGTTTTTTTGTATTTAGCTGAATTTGTGTTTTTCTCCAAATACTCTGTATTTCTCCATCCCATAAGGCTGGTACAATACAGAGACCCTCATTTGGTGCTCAGTACTTAATTAACCCCCCAACTCCATAACCTATTTGAGAACAACAATCATGTGAAAAGGGCATTTATTAACTGATTTTTTTTTAATTTGGGGATGAGGGCAATTGTGTAGTTATTTAATAATTTTTTAATAATTTTCAGAGTCAGAATGTGCTCATAATATGATTTTAAGTAAAATTAGGGATATAACATTTCATAGAGAGTATGAATTCAAGTAATAAAACTATAAAAAAGACTGGAAGAAAATATGCTAGTCTTTTATCTCTTGACAGGAAATTTCTATGCAAATTCCAAACTCATTTTTTATGCTTTCTTCTGCCCTCCAAATTATCTTTTTTAACATGTGCCACCTTGGTAATTAGAGAAATTATAGCTATAAATTATATATATAATATATTTAATAAATACATGAATAAATATAAAATTTATATATAATTTTATATAAATATAACAAATAAATATATATAATATATATTAGATATATTTTTTATTTCCTGAGAACAAAAGGCAAAGCATGTTAGAAAGTTTTGTAAAATGATTTGGAGTAGTGTGTCAAATGTGCAGTGTATATGTATCTATCTATTCATCCATCCATTCAGCCGTCTATCTGTGTTTCCTTCCTGAACATAAGCTGGTAATATATTTAGCTTGGCTTTTTAGCCTCTGTTGCCTTTGCATGTCTTAAGAAATACAGTACTAAGGTAATTTTGTTACCAGTGATAGGATTTTCTTTTCCAAAATCCAAGGTAGCAATCTAAAATAAATCAAGGGGTACCTGGATGCCTCAGCCAATTAAGTGTCCAGCTCTTGGTTTTGTCTCAGGTCATGATCTCACAGTTTGTGGGTTCGAGCCCTGCATCCGGCTCCAGATGACAGCGTGGAAGCTGCTTGGGATTCTCTCTCTCTCCCTCTCTCTCTATTCCTCCCCCACTCACACTCTCCCTCTCTTGAAATAAATACACTTTAAAAATAAATAAATAAAATAGAGTAACATAACATACATAACATAAAGCCTGGCTGCCACCACCTCTTTCCCTTTACCCAGCATGAATTTTAATATGTGCAAGTTATAGATACAATAATTGCTACCATCTATGGACAGCTGATCATATGTCAGCCTTTGTTTCCTCTCCATGCTTGTGATGTCATTGATCCTCACAACTATCCCAGGAAAGAGTTGCTACTGGTGTCCCATTTCTACAAATAAAGAAACCGAGGACTGAAAGATTTGATAGGTAACTGTCTTAAGTGGTAGAATCCTAATATGAATTTGAGCAATCAAAACAAAAAACAATGATTATTTTTCTCTTTAATATTTTTAGAGATGTGTTTTCTCTTTCATTTATTTTGCCTAATTACAAATGTTTGTTGTATTTAATACTCATGAATTGTTGAAGTCAGTCCGATCATTATCACTACTTTATATGCAAGAAAAGGAGGCAAAGAAATGGCAAGAGAATAGGTAATAAAGAGTAAAGTGGTAATGTGTATTTAGAAGTTCTCAATAAAAATTCACTTCTCTTCATAAAAATTCTAACCAGATTGTTTAATTTTATCTTTCAAACTTCATTGATTCCCATAGGGGCTTACAGAATTTTGTCTCTAAGTTTTCCCTTTCCCTTACAAAAATGAGGTAGGTATGGGTTTATAATGACTCCATTTTCTTTTGGAAGACATTTAGGAAATATATATATTTTAAAAACTATTCTAATAAGAGCAAAAATATACTTGTTTTTCAATACTTTATGCTTTTGACTATAAATTGGCAAAAAAATAATGTGACAATATTATTAATGAAACATAAGCAAACGAATCTTTGAAGCAATGCAAAGATGAAACCTAGGAGTTCACCACATCGTCTCTTCATAAGTTGGCCCAACTTTCCTCTCTACCACGAAGGATTCTCTGGTTAGCACCACAGTATCTTTATGCCATTATGCTGTCCTCCGCAGAATTTTGTATTATTCTATTTAAAACTTTTATCAGCAGTACTGCCCTGTTCAAAGCCTTCACAGACCCCCCATTGACATGCAATGTCTTTTACATGGGAGCCTTAGTGAGCTTTTCAATCTGATTTTCGACTTCTTTTTGGGGCAGGACTATATTTTAACGTTACTCTGTATATATATCTCTGCTTAGCACAGTGAAGAGATTAATAGAATTTTAGAGCCAAAAAGACCTCAAGGCTCATCTCTCCAAGACAGATCATTTTATTTTATTTTTATCTTTTTAGGTTTTTAACATTCATTCATTTTTGAGAGACAGAGACAGCATGAGTGGGGGAAGGGCAGAGAGAAGGAGACACAGAATCCGAAGAAAGCTCCAGGATCTGAGCTGTCAGCATAGAGCCCGATATGGGGCTTGAAGTCACAGACCATGAGATCATGACCTGAGCTGAAGTCAGACACTCAATCAACTGAGACACCAAAGCGCCCCCAAGCCAGGTCATTTTAAATAAAATACTGGTGCTAGGGAGTGCTCTAGGTCATACAGAAGGTTAAAGGTCAAATTGTTAACAAAACAAAAGCTCCTAAACATGTAACTAGTTGCATTATTTTTTGAATTAGTTGCATTATTTGCCATATGTTTGGAGGCATTTTGTGACCTACTAGGAATCACAGTGTTTGAGGACAATGAATGGAATGAGCCAGCATAGGAAACATCTACAGATGTTGAGCAGCTCACTTAGTATAACACAATGATAAATTGTTTTTAAGACTCTTACATGGATTCATCATTAGAAGGAGTTGGTATGGAGAGAGTGAAAAAGAAAGTTACCTAAATCCCAGCTTCCTCGGAATATGCCCCTCAGCATATTCCTAATGAAATAAAACCATGTATGGCGAAGCCATACTAAAGATTTGTCACCTCACTTTCTGGGTGGAATCTTCAGTGGAACCTGGGATTATTAGAATTGGAAGAGACCTCAGAGATAAGCCAGGTAGTCCAGTCACTTCATTTCAGTGACAAATTGAAGGTAAGATTTTAGGATATGTTATAGAAGGAATCTTCACTAAAAAAAAAAAAAGTATCCGAGAAAATCCATGAATGATCTCAGCACTGTTTTTAAACTCCGCAAAGTCTTCTGGGCACTATGAATGTATTCTTTGATCTGTCTCTCACAACTAGAAAAGAAAACTAATGGGTCAAGCTCTGAGTCCCTCAGTTCCACATCAACATATACAACTGATTCTCAATATGGGGGTTCCAGATGAAGTTTTCTAGGAGAAAAACAGACTGCTCAGTAAAACCATTGATCCCAGGATAACTAAGAAAAGTAACATAAGATAGATTCTATATGTTCTAGTCTACTCTTCTCTCTCTTGGCGTGTCTATCTCACTAATGTAGAGCTCTCATACCTTAGTTATGGAATATATTTAGGAGTGAGGGGTTGGAAGAAATTTAATGAAGCACTGAGGCAGAATTTTTTTAAATCCATGCAGGTATGAAGGCTTTGAAAAAGCTCCATTTATAATCAAAGCAGTCAACTTAGCAGGACATACAATCATTTCAGTGAAGTGAACCATTTCTGGGATTGTTTTTTGGAATTTTCTTCAAAACACAAAGCATATTGTTTCAACTATTCTCCAGCATGGCAAAAGTGTGTCTTTGAACATGGTTTTGGTTTTTCACAATTAAAATGATAATTGGAATTAAGTCTGGTTAGTAAGTGTGAAATCTGAAATTAGGAAAACATTTGGACTTGAAACAGGCTGTGGTTAAAAAGGAATGAGAGGGATTTCTTCATGTGCTTCTGGAAGCAAACTCTGAAGAGGAAGACCAAGAAAAGTTTAGATTATGACTGCAGCAACTAAATAGGTGGGGTTTTGTTTTGTTTTGTTTGTTTCATTTTTTTGTTTGTTTGGGTTTTTTTTAACAGATTGAAAGGCCAACATTGATTTGGATGCAAGAATGGCTTGTTGTATTGGAGACTCCAATTAGAACTAAAGAAACCTGGATTGGAATTCCGTTTCCACTATTTCTGATTCACAGGACCTGGAAACTTAACATATCTGCAACTCAGTTTCCTCATCCAAATACAGGCATTTTCATGGAGAAAATAAATGCTTTGTATAAAGCTCCAGCTCAGTTTTGGGCATCATATACTTCATAAATGATAGTCATTATCCTTAATATTAAGGTATATATGTTTAGACTATTTATAGTTTGTAGTCACATTGTTATTAGGTTATGCACTGCATGAAAGTATATATATTTCTTGCAAAATCCCTAAGACAAAGGCCTGATATTAGCTAAAATTTCAGATAGATTTTAAAAGATGCCTCTTCCCTTCCCAGCAAAGTTTCTTTTCTGTGCTTTCTGTGGTATGCACCTTTTTGAATATGCTCTTTCTAAAGCGACCCCTCTCATTTCTCAGCCAGAAGACTTGAGGCACAGAGAACCTCTCTGCTTTATCCAAGGCTACAGCCAAGTTAGCTGCCACATACATGTAACACCAAGGTCTTCTAACACTGAGTCAAATGATTTTGCCATTCTACCTTCTGCTACTTACTTACTGAGGTATTGAAAGGATTAACATTCACTATGAGCCATCTTTATGTACTTAACTAAACCTATTTCATCTTTATACCCACAATCCTAGTATTAAGTATTATAATAGTCTCATTTGGCATGTGAGAATACTCAAGTTCAGAAAGGATAAGCAACTGGTACAAGGTCAAACAGTGAGGAAGTAGCAAAACTAGGTTCAAATTCAGATCTTCTGGGAAAAAAAGCAAAGATTCCAATGCATTCACCATAGAGATAAGACCAAACAGATGGCTAGGTCTTAAGATGCTCTAAAGACACTTGATGTTATGAAGTATATGAATCATGTGACTCAAAACATGATGGTGGGATAGTGCTAATTCACACCTGTTCCCACCTCCACTGCTCATATCACCAATTCTAGGTATAGGAGATATTCAATCATGTCTTTTTCCTATAAAACTCTTCTTCCTGATCATTGATGAACTGCATCTCCAGTCAAGACCTGAAGGGTGGGAGAGCCACTGAGTTTTGTAGTGACTGAACTTAATGAGCTCTTTAGCCATGCTATTATATCAGTGAGTAGTATATATTAATTTCTTTTTTCCTTTCCAACTTATTCATGTGTGTCTCTAGTCTTTGAAATTTCTGGGCCATTTACCTGTATGCCCTTTAAGGATACTGATGAGACCTTCTCCTTCTCTGGAATCATATTCAATAATTAGTCACAATGTCATAAGACACTAGTGTATACCCTTAGTCAAATTCATTGCCATATGAGAAAGCCCAAGTAGTTCAGAGCAGTGCTACCCCAATGCTCAAAATCGGCGTTGTGTGTGAAGACTAGAAGACTGACTTTGACATGTAGATATGTAGGTTATTGAGACAGGTGAACAGATGTGTCATCCCATCACATTAAATATTTTCTAAAATTCAGGCTCTAAGTGCAATATAATCCTACGCGTCCCCAGCTGTGATCACACCCCCTCACTCACTGGACTTTTGTCCATTTTTTTTTTTTGCCTTTCTTCTGCACCCAAAGTCACAGACATGGAGGAGCTGAGAGAATGAGCTAGGGATACCACGGTAAGCTGTCAATGCAGAGCCTTATAAAAGTGAACGAGACTTAAATTTGCCCAGCATCTGCACTCAGCATCTCACCTTCTCAAATCCTTACTGAATCAGATGGCCAGTAGAGGAGTGTGGGGGTAGGGTGGGGGTGGGTGGGTATCTGGTCCAACATCTTTCCACCTCAGCACAGCTTACATTGTTTAAAATGTGTTTGAGTTTCCTTGATGAATAACACATGGGGGAGATACTTTTCCACAGTAGGCATTACATAAGTGTCTCTTGGTTTGACCAGTGGTCTTAAAGAGTCAGGATTATAAACCATCTAGCAAAGTACTGGCATTGGAAAGCACTTTTTATACCCCAGAACAATGTTAGGGGCTCTGAAATGCAACGGAAACATATGAGAAATCCCAGCCACAAAGAGCTTACAATTAGCCAAAAGAAATTGCATTTGGTTTACTTTTCCACTGGAAAAAAAAAATCCCAACCTCAGCCATTAAATAAAAGGAGAGAATTCATTTCAGCTTCATTTTCTCTCAGCCTGTATATTAATATCTTGATTTCCCTGATAGTATCTAGGCATAAAAGTTATGTTTCCAATTTTTCATTTAGATGAAAGATATTCCACATTGCCTGCTACACCACTAAGGACTAAGTAAATGCTCTTCAGCTTTCCTTTAAAAAAATAATAACACACACTTATTTGGATGATTTTCTCTACTGTGGCTTGAGAGAAAGCAGTATTGGGGCTGTGGCAACATTGTTAACCACACAAATGACCTTCTAATTGCAAAGACCTCCTGGCTCAACTGGGATATCACTTCTAAAATCATATCCTGGTAATTTATTCCTTCCATTCCCTGAAGAGCTGGCTTGAGGTCAATGTCATCATGTGAGAGACAGCTTCTCTCTTGCTACAGCTACAGTAAACTGTCCTTTTCCTTTATTCTTTCATTCCCCTGCTTCCTCCTTTACTAATCTGTTTAAAAGAAATTTCACATCAGACATGGTCAAATGATGATGATTTCATCTCCACCAAATGGCCCTCCCTGGAGACAATTAACCAACAATTATAGGATGAGTTAGTTCTCACTGGGTCACAGAAAGGGCCTCTTAGTTGGAGGCCAACTACCCCCAAAAACAGACCATGGAACAGCAGAGCTGCAGGACCAGTGGTTGCCAAGAAATTGCAGAAGAGCAAATGATGGCAAATTGGCTTACCTTTTCCCCTCCCTGGAGTATCATCTGATTATTAAGATGAGGGGTTGGACTCACAAGTCCCTCCAATTCTAGTAGAGAAGTCATCAGAGTGGCTTTCAGCTCTGTATTCTACTTCTTGTTTCAGTTAGGTTAAACTTCTTTGAATATGACTTTCCTTATGTCATTCACATATTCCAAATCTTTCCACAGCTTTTTGTTTCTCGCCTGTATGATTGATACTTTTCTGCCTGGCTCACGGCTTTCGTGGTCTGGCTCCATAGCACCTGTCTCCTGTCCATTGGAAACCTACTCTCTCTCACCCAGAAATCTCTACCTCATACCTGTGTTTTTATTTCATGCCTTCATTCATATTGTTTCCTTCTTAGGCATGTTCTCTCTTCTCTTTTCTCCTCTCCAAATGCTGACAGTATTTAATACCTATCTTGGTTTTCAGCTCTTCTCTAAGGCCTTTCAAGCCTTTGCTGAAGTTATTAAGTCAGAGTTGGTAAACTTTTCCTATAAAGGGATATATTTTAGACTTGGGGGCTTTACCATCTTTGTGATAACCACTCAACTTTGTGGTTATAATGCAAAAGCAGCCACAGACAATACATGGGTGTGTCTGTGTTCCAACAAAACTGTATTTACAAAAGCACGTTTTATAATATTTAGCATCAATAATATAATGTTATATGACCTTTACTAAAATACCTCAATACTCTGTTTTTTATTGAGTTAAATGGAGTAGTCATAACTTTCAAACTGGACTGGACTGTGGTTATTTCAGTCCATTTTAAGTTTCATAAGGGTAGGGACCATGCCTTATAAACCTATTATGTCTTTTATATTAATCATCACAGCACTAAACATCAAGATTATGGTTAATATAGATTCTGTTGGTTGAGTAGTTTACTTTTCACTCATTTACCTCAGTGAACTCATCTATAAAATGGCCCATTTGAATTAAAATTTCCTCTTATCTCTGGTATTTGATAGAGCAGAATAGAAAGGCTTAAGCTTTTTTTTTTAAATGGTTTTCTTTCACTTTAAAAAAAAATTGTAGTAAAATACACATAACCTAATATTTACCATAGTAACCATTTTTTAATGTATAACTCAGTTCTATTAAGTACAATTATGTACACTGTTGCACAACCATCACCCCCATCCATCTCTAGGACATTTTTCATCTTACAAAATTGAAACTCTATATCCAAAAAAAACCCTTCCCATTTCCCTCTCCCCTCCATCCCCTGGCAACCACCATTCTACTTTCTGTCTCTATGATTTTGACCAATGTACACGCATCCTATAAGTGGAATTATATAGTACATATTTATATTTTGGGAGTGGCTTATTTCACTTAGCATAGTGTCTTCAAAGTTCATCCATGAGTAGCATATGTCAAAATTTCCTTCCTATTTTAAGGCTGAATAACAGCCCACTGTATGTATATGCCCCATCTTGCTTATCCTTTCTTCTGTCCATGGGTACTTAATTTGCTTCCATGATTTAGCTATTGTGAATAATGATGGTATGAATATTGGTATAAAATATCTATTTCTTTTTTTTAGCTAGTTTTGCATTTAGTTTGTTCTTCTTTTTTGAGTTTCCTGAATTTTAGAGTTGGTAATTGATTTCAGGATTTTTTTGGTTGTTTTTTAAAGTAAGCATTTATGGCTATAAATTCCTCCCTTAGCAATGCCTTCTTTTTATCCCATAAGTTTTAATACTTTGTATTTTCATTTTCATTTCTAAGTGTTTTCTAATTTCCATCATGATTTCTTCTCTGATTCATTTTTTTTTTGAGTATGTTGTTTAATTTCCACAAAAATTTAAATTTTCTGGTTTTCCTTCTGTTATTGACTTCTAATTTTATCCTATTGTGGCTGGAGAAGTTACTTTGAATGAAGTCTATCTTTTAATTCTTACTAAGATTTAATTTGTGGTAGGGTCTATTACGGAAAATATCTGGTAAGCCCACTATTTGGTCTTTCTCAGGGACATTCCAGTTGATCTATTGTTTTTGCACTGAATAGGCCATACTTATCTGCTTCTTTGTATAACTTGTGATTGTGTTGTTGTTGAAAACCAAGCATTTAAGTTTAATAATATGTTAACTCTGGTTGTCTGCTTATTTCCCTTTCAGAGGAATTGCTATTTTGTGTTGTTTGTTTCTGTGGTTGTGTCTATGCAGAGGATCAGACTGAAGTGTAAACTTAAGGTCTCCTTGGGTCTTTTCTGAGCCTGCCTCTTCCTGTGGACTTGTACAGTGACTTTCAAATTTCTCGCATATATGTAGTTTCCTTTCAGTGTGCTATTATTCAATATCCGGTAACTAAAAGAAGAATGAAGAAGAGAAAAAAGGCACCATCCCTACAAATCCCCCAGAAATTGCTTTAGCCTGAGGAGGAGGGGCTTATAACAATGGGAATGGGTGCAGCAATGGCTGCCCATCTCTTTGTCCATACCTCCATTGTTAAAAGCAGTGATCAGCGATCACAACACAAATTCCTGACATTCGGAGGACCACATCCTTATTGTACACCCTGCCTCCTATAAAGTGTGTGCAAGCTGCTCTCGGAGCATGTGCACAGCTGCCTGCCATAGGCCTGAAGGGTGGGGGATGGGTAGTTGCTTCCCAGGTAAGAGTTAAAATGGACTGAAATAACCAGTTTACCACTAGAGGCTTCCCTTGGAAGTTGGAAGGCTTCAGTAAACCGCAGAGTTCTGAAGTCATACATCAGGCAGATTCCGCCAGACCAATTGTCTCAGTGGTAGAACAGAATCCTGGCGCTTCTTCACCATCTCTCCAGAGTCCCCCTGAAGCCTTAAGCATTTTTCAAAGTACATGTCAAACTTTAGACACTAGCATGAATTGGAGCAATTAAATGTCTTCATAAGCTTCTGTCCTTCCAGGAAGCTCAAACAAACAAGAGACTGCTGGGGCGCCTGGGTGGCACAGTCGGTTAAGCGTCCGACTTCAGCCAGGTCACGATCTCGCGGTCCGTGAGTTCGAGCCCCGCATCAGGCTCTGGGCTGATGGCTCAGAGCCTGGAGCCTGTTTCCGATTCTGTGTCTCCCTCTCTCTCTGCCCCTCCCCCGTTCATGCTCTGTCTCTCTCTGTCCCAAAAATAAATAAACGTTGAAAAACAAGAGACTGCTGCCTCTTCACCCACAAAATTAAGTTTGAGGTTTAGAAAATTGCATAACTGAGTTGTGGAGTCAACTTCAAGAAACTCCAAGAGAATCCAATACAAACATTATATAGGTTTAATGTTTTATCAATAGGGCATCATTGTTTTTCACATAGTAAATAAGGAAATCAGTGTTTAATTTATATTCACTTGGGCTACACACTCACACATTTTCAGAAATATGACATTTATTTGTGGTCTACAGCACGAGAATGGAAATCTCTCTCAGAGATCAGAGATTCTTGTTTAAAAAAAAAAGTCACCATGGGGCACCTGGGTGGCACAGTCGGTTAAGCGTCCGACTTCAGCCAGGTCACGATCTCGCAGTCCGTGAGTTCGAGCCCCGCATCAGGCTCTGGGCTGATGGCTCAGAGCCTGGAGCCTGTTTCCGATTCTGTGTCTCCCTCTCTCTCTGCCCCTCCCCCGTTCATGCTCTGTCTCTCTCTGTCCCAAAAATAAATAAACGTTGAAAAAAAGTTAAAAAAAAATAAAAAAAAATGTCACCTTTCTAATGCAATGTTCCCAAAGTCCTACCACTAGGTTTGGGCAAGTCAGGACGTGTTCACACAGTGGGCACCAACAGAATTTCACTAAAAGAGGAGGTAGAAGAATAAAGAAAATTAACTATGTTCTTTCATTAAATTTAACCAAAAAAAGAGCCTTATGGTACATTTACCCAATATCCAAGAGACAAAACTTCTCAGATTCTCATCAGATATCCTTCTTCAGCCCTCTGACTATTCTGACAGGTTAATAGTGTTTAGCATTATACTAGTTGCAGTAATAACCAAAAAATAAGTAATCTGAAAAAAGTTTAATTTTTTCCAAATAAATGATGCTGATCATTCAAATTGTCCTCTCTCTCTCTCTCTTTCTATCTATCTCTCTCTCTCTCTTTTTAGAGGGAAATGGGAAAGAGCTATCTACTTTCCTGCCTTCTTAAACATAACCCAAACATCACAGTTTAGCTGTTGGTGATGAATGCTTAATATTACAAACATGAGTTTTTGTGTAGTGATAAAATGCCTTACTACAGAGAAAGGGACTGCCTCTCTCCACATACTGCATGAGATAAGCAGTTATATTTTTGTGTAATTTGGTCCTGTATTGGGCTTTCTTGGAAGTGTCACACTGTCCACTACTTCTTTAAAACTTTTTTTTCTCTTCTTGCTAGTAGCTTATATCATCTTGCACCTCCCAAATGTCTGGTTAAACACAGACCTCTAATGGGCTTTAATAAGAAGATAGGATACCCAAGACAGTTAACTTGTTGGTCTAATAAAATTAAATAGGTATAAAGTGAAAGTTTTATTTTTATTATATAAAATGTATGATTATTGGTGTTTTTTTCTCAGTGTTCAACTATGTTTTTATGGTTAAAACATCAGAAGAAGTAATGTTTAGATAACTGAGGTATTTCTTGTGAAAGAGCAGGGGAGAGAGACAGAGACAGAGAGAATGAGAGAAAGAGAAATAACAAATTGTGGTATTGTATATGCCCTATTGGACCCATTTGCCCTTATTCTCCCCAGTTCATTGACACAATGCATCATCTTTCATGTGCTACCTGAGCCCATCATGTTATTCAGTGAACAAACACATACGTATTTTGGTTATATACACAATTATTTGTGGGACAAAAGGAAGTACAATATAATGTACTTGAAAGGAGGATGATCAATGGCTAGACCTTGAGTCTTAGCTGAAATATGATTAAAATAGCATGTGTGACTAAAACAAGACACTGCACTTCTCTGAAATCCATTTTGTCTGTATCTAGAGTGAAAGGCTGAATCATCTGTAAGGTCCCTTCCAGCGCTAATATTCTAGGATTCTACTCTTTGAGATATGATCTTCCCTTTTACACGAAATCCTCCAAAACCATCAAAGAATAATTAAGATCACAGAATGATGCACATTCCAGCTTTATTAGTCATAGAAGATAATTTTTGAGGTTCATCCCTTATATTCTGACAGGCTGAAAAGTTGTATAGATGAGAAACAGTGTCAGCATGCGGTCGGCAGCACAAATTTCTTTTGCTGCACTAAATCTCTGCGCTCACTAGGAAACAAGTCTTGTCAAAGTAAATATCGGCCACCAAACTGCCAGTGCACATCCACAGAGAAGGTGAGCTGACACGGATCAGATGAGCACCAGAATAAAAACTTGTCCAAGCCACAGACCTTTGGAAATGCAGAAGCAATTCTACTGACCTCTTTTTCTTCCCTCTGTAGAAATGTTGACTTGCGCCATTGTGATTCTGTGTGTAACCTAGGGCCACACGAAGAAATACAGAAATACCACAAGGAAAGCTCCTCTCCTCACATGTCCAATTTCATTAAAACTGAGGTGCATGTCCAGGGCTCTCCCTCTGAGAGCCAGGCCCCCAGGGATCTCCAGATAAGTAAGGATCAGTGGGGCTATAGCAAGTACACTTTCTGCAGCTCAGAGTGCCTACTGTCCCAGGTAAAGCTGAGAAGTGGGGTTTTTCCAAAGCAGAGTCCAGAAGGCCAAGAGCCTGGGCTCCCAAGATGCCTGTACTTCATGATCCATTTTCATGGAAGCTTAAGGCAATAATGGAGGAAACTTGGAGACAGACAGACTGGGTTGAATTTAATTCTTGTGTTTACAAGCTGTGTGTTCTTCAAGTTACTGAACTCAGTGCTTCAGTTTCCTTATTCATAAAATGGTGATAACATTTTTTTCATTGCCATGGGGTTATGGAGATACTTCAAGATAATGACTGCAAAACTCTGGATATAGTGCTCAGGACATGGTTGTTCTGGATGCCAATGAATGTGAGAATTAATTTCTAAATTAATTTATTATTTAGTGCAGTATATTTGTTTCTAAAGTGGAGAGAATAATAGAGAATGCCATATAAGGTTTGTGGCAAGACTAAGTAAGTCAACATTTATAAAGAGATTAGATCAATGTCTGACACATAAAGTCTGCAAAACATCAGGTAGTAGCACCATTACTGACATCATACTGGTGGTCATTGTCTGAAGTGGCAGTCTAGAAGTCGAGCTTAAAATTATTGTTTTTGACACAGCTGGGTTTATAGCTGGTAGATGGTGTTGGGTCTGAAATTCCTCATCTGTAGAAGGAGATTACTTACATTCTTCCTGAAACTGGATAGTATAGGAAATAAGAATATGTCCTCTGGATTCACATGTTCTTATTTAAAATCCTGGCTCCAATATTTAACAATTTTATGCCTCTAGACAAGTTTTTCAATCTCTTTGTGTCTTGGTTTCTTCATCTGTAAAGGGGGGATTGTGTTAGTATATGCTTCATTGAGTTGCCATGAGAATTAAATTATGTGTTAGAATACTTTTAGCTTCGGGTTTCAAGAAGGTTCCAATGCCCTTAAGTCTGGAAAACCATCGTTTGATCCCTGACAGGTAGTTGAGCATAAGCAGCATGCCTGCTACAACTAGGGCTTAGTTCCCTTTTTCTGTGTTCTTTTGCATCTCCCCAGTATATGTGAGCTCTGACCATACACTGGCTTCCTCTCTCATCCCAAGGAGCTTTTAGCATCATCTGCAAAGCACACATTCTTGTTTGTGTCCTCTACAAAAGAGAGGCAAGCTTCCCTTGCTTTACCTATCAGCAAAAAACTTTGTTGCTAGAAGCTTCCAAATATGATCTCCTTCTAATTATTGGTACAAATTATCTTAGGCCTTTGCATCCCCAAACCAATTACTGGCAAGAGTGAAAAGGGAGTATCACGACTGGTTTGGGCGAATCATCTGGGGCAAGAGTCTATATCCATGTCCACTACAAATGAGTAATTACTGAGGACTGAGACTGGAGGATCTAAAGGTGTGATGAATGTTAGAGAATATTACTATTTTTTAACTAATATATGTATTGGGATAATTAAATTGACAGTATATTACAAGCATATATCACGGGACTTAGCAAAAGTAAGTGTTTTACAAATAGAGGTCAGTACCATGTAATTTGTTCTGATTCCTAACCAACATACCCAGCATCCTCACTGCCCAGTCGCGCAGCTTCCCCTTGCACCTGGTGCATCTGCTGCATGCAGTCTGAATCTTCTCAAGCTTATTCTATCACATGTCCTTTATCATTCATCTTCAGAATAATTTCTATGATACTTTTCCTGACTTCTCCAAATGGAAAGGATCTTTATCAATTGATCTTCTATCAACTCTGAAAACACTTCTCTCTAATATATACATTTTTCAAATGATGCCACAAAATTATCTAAATTAATGATCCCAGCTTCCTAAGAATTAGTGAGGTGTTTGAGGGCAGAGATAGAGTTTTATATGTGCCTCCAAAGTGCTTGACCCATTGCAGTGCAGATAAGGGGTACTCAATGAACAATAGTTAGCTGATTACCATAGATGCCCAAGTGGACTCTGCAAAAAGAAGCCTTTTACCTTGCAACACTTATTAAAGACTGAAAGGGTGACAGCATAATAACAAATGCACAAAGGGAATTTTCACTGAATGAATTTTTTTTTTCGTCATAAAGAGACCATTAGCATTGCCAACTTTTCTTCAAGTCTATGGCCATGAAGAAAGTCTATGAACAGAGAAAGCATTAAGTTTAGGGAGTCAGCAGAATATCAGAAATAAAAGATCATGTTCTTTTAGATGCCCCAAAACTAGCATGAAAATTTTGTCTATTCACTTCCCTCCAACATAAGGACTTTCTCTATTCTCTCAGAAAAGCAGACATGCTTACTCTACATTCAGTTTGTCTTTTAATGTCCTCATTCCACCAAACTCCCTCCATTCATGGTTCCACGGACTCCAGGTCAAGGGTGAGTGGTATAGGATGGGGTATAGATATGGTGACCACAAAAGACAGATCACTTCTTATTGATCCTTGATGGACACAAGCCAGGTAGGACCTAAAATTTCTTCCTCTCAGGGTCAGCAGCTAGAGAATGGATTCCAGCTCACCTTCTGGTGCCTTTGCTAGCACTTATAAACCAAATACAAACTTTGAAATGGCATTTAGTTGGAATGAATGTGATGCATGATTCCTCACTTCCCAATGTCCTTTTCACTGTTTAAATTGGTTCCATCTCTTCATCAGATATTGCCTCTACTCCCTACTTAAATCTTTGTTTCCAGATCTTTCTGTCTGGAATGTTCCTTCTCCTGCATTCTATCCATTTAAGCCCACACTCTCTGTAAGACCCAGCGTCAGCCATTCTTCCTCTTATAAGTTATGCTTCCCTCAACTTCTTGATGACCCCCAACTCAGCTGATCCTGTCCTCACCATCTCTCTCTTTGGAGAATACCATCCATTTGGTATTTGATATTGGAACCTGTGTGGCTTTCCCTACTATTTTATGTGTGTCTGCCATTTCTCCTCACTAGAATTGGAGTGGACTAGGGCCTGGGATTGTCTGACTTCTCTTTAGTCTTTCCATAATATTCACCATCTCTCCTGCCCTAATCCCCATGCTAGCACAGAGAATTTTTCTGTAGTCATGTGTGTTTGGTGAATTTCAAGTTATTGCAGTGAATCTCAGTCTGCTTTGGTTATGTCTGTGCATAGCAATCTGTTTATCTCTTGTTTGGGGTGCTATGTTAGGGCAGCAACAGGAAACTCTCTACTCTTTGTTCGGTGCCACACCAGAGACAAAAGGAGTGGTCTTTCTGTAACTGAGAAATAATAAAGCTGGTCATATCATGGGGTGGTGGAAAGTTAGTCCATCCTCTTTCCAGCCTTGTAAGAGGTCCAAATTATGAATTCCAGTGGCCCTGGAGCATTCCTAGCTCCTGATAAGACCAATTTTCCACAATTTGGCACTTTTGCCCTGATGCTGCTTAAGTGAGGTCACAATAGATTACAAAGTAAAGGACATTGCTTATATACTTTTATACTTTATAATATTTGTTAATGATCTCTGTTATTTATAGTACATATAAATATGTAACAGTACAGCTAGTGTTCTTATAGTTCATTTTCTGTGAACCCAGAAATATATGCATGTTAAAGATATTCAGAAAAAATTAACATGTTATAACGGCACCAGTGAAACCCTATGAAATACCATCTCACTTTTCTGGTCCTTTTTATAACACAACTAAACATGGTAAAAGTTAGTTTTTCATTTTGGGTTGGTGGAAAGAATGATGATTGTGGAGCAAAGTAAAGAGGAGGGTCTGTGATAGTCCTGATTATTATTGTGTTGTGTTTTTTTTTTCTCAAACAAAATACATGTGTAAGAATGGCACACTTATTCTCTTCTATACAGTGATCTTGTTCTTTCCTCTGGAAGACATTAGTGTTCAAAGTATTTCTTCTCACATAACTGTTCGTATATTCACATTTTAACTTTTTTCTTTATCCAGACTACCTGAGTCTACATATTAACCTGAAAACTGAGAAAGTCAAAGCCATGCAAGCACCCTTCACCTACACATGTGGTAACCCTAAATTCCCAGTGTTCCTCATCTTGTCCAATACCATTACTGTTGTCACCACCACAACCCAAAAGTCACTGCTGAATACTTTAACATGTGTGTTTTTATATTGAATTTGTTACAAAGAGAACTGTAAAGATATAGTTATCCACACAAGGCCAGTACCACTTTCATATAAAGAAAATATTCATAGTGTGAATCTTACATTTTCTTGACATATTGACCCAGTGGCCCATTCCATACAACCCTCTTTAGTTAGATTGCTTATAACAAGTTTTTTTTTTTCCTCTTATTTAAATTGTCATTAATGGGCTCCAAAATACAGCTCTTATTGTGAAGAATATTACAATATCATGATGAGGTGGGGGTAAAATTGTATGAAGTATGGAACCCTGCTACTGTATTTCCTACTGGGGCAGACACCATCAACAAGGGGAAGGGCTGCAAGTGTAGCTGCAATTTCTATAGAAGGATATATTAATAATTTAATAATTATTTAATCATTCCATTGGAAAATTTGGGGGGAAATCAACAAAGGAAAAAAAATACAGAAAACTAAGACAATGAAAGAACAATGATCAGGTAAATGGCACCAGAAAAAAACAATGGTACAGAAACTACCATTGGTATGCTGGTATACTACTTGGTTCAGCACTATTTAATAGCGACAATGAATTAAATGATAAAAATAAAGTAACCTTTTAAAATATAATTCTTGAGAAAGATAGGAAATAAAAAGGGACATTGAGTAAGAAGGTGAAATAACTATCTTCCATGAGGAAATGTAAATATATAATATTTAAAATTGTTAAATCTAAAAGTTGTAAGATGAATGTTTAAAAAGATGGAGGTAACTTCCATAAGAAACCATTAAAAGTTGAAAGTTGATCCATCGCTCTGGGGAGTGGAGTTGGGAGTTGGGGAGGCATGGAATAGAAAATGTTACTTTTAGTTATGTTTTATAGTACAATGTGAGTTTTTTATAGCTTCATGTTTCACCAGAAATTAAAATTAAAAATTTAAAGTGAAGTGGACCTGGGATTGATGTTTGGAGCACTCTGGCATTTGGAGATCAAGCAATAAATGAGTAACAAGCAAATGGATGCCAGCGGTGGTTGCCAGTGGAATAGGAAAATGTCCAGGAGAATATGGTATCTCTAAAGCTTTCCCTACTACTATAAAAAATGTCCCAAGAACAAAGGATAGGAAACTAAGTAAAAGGCTGTTACAATTTTAAATAAGGACAGAGAAGTGGTCCTTGAATTTGTCGTGATGGAGTGTGTTACTGACATTGAAAGTTGACTTTGGGTGCAGTGAAAGATTGAGCTCAAATGGAATAGATTGAAGACAGATTGAGAAGTGAGGAATCTAGTACAATGGATATAGAAAAATTGAATTGTTTTACTATAAGGGGAGCAGATAAGAGAGGCAATATCTGGATTGGACTATGGGCCCAAGGGACTACCAGTCACCCAGTGTAGCAGGCAGTGACTATGGGCTTACTTTTTTTTTTTTAATTTTTTTTTCAACGTTTATTTATTTTTGGGACAGAGAGAGACAGAGCATGAACGGGGGAGGGGCAGAGAGAGAGGGACACACAGAATCGGAAACAGGCTCCAGGCTCTGAGCCATCAGCCCAGAGCCTGACGCGGGGCTCGAACTCACGGACCGCGAGATCGTGACCTGGCTGAAGTCGGACGCTTAACCGACTGCGCCACCCAGGCGCCCCAACTATGGGCTTACTTAACTGTGCCTGGGTGGGAACTTTGGCCTTTGACAGCTAAAGAAGTTCCCATCTGGAATTTTTCTAATTTCTTTATTAAATACAAGACAAAATCATGAGGTAAGAATAGATAAGAGATTAGAGGTATGAAGGTGAGAAAATGAAATATTATCTCCCTATCTCCCTAAATGGTAGAATTAAGAATAATAGGAGGAATTCATAGCAAGAGTGGTTTGGGCTCAGGGTTAGAACAATAGTCAAAAGAATCTAGAAAAGATCATTTGTAGTTCAATGACTTGAAGTTCAATGACAATGAGATCTCAGCTTGTATGTGGTGTAATAATATAGTGGTTTGCAGCATCAATAAGTAATTATATCCAAGAACCTAGCATAGTATCCATTCACATCAAGTTTCCTCAACATCAGCTCCCTCATTTTCTGGCTCTTGTGGGTGCCATCTGAGATAAAACTCGACTCCCAACCCTCAGGCAGGCTGATAAAAGACCTCAGTGGATGAAGTAGGTAGTTAAAAATGAGTGGCAGTAAATTCAGACACCCTTTTGTTCTGAGCCCTCAGCTAAGTATCATTTCTGTGATAAAGTGACCCCAGCCAGTGTTTCAAAGTAGACCCTAAGAGGGCCTACTTGTTTTTTTACAGTAAGAAGGCAGCCTGCTGCTTGTACATGTCTTAGAAATTTGTAGGTAAAAGAAAAAATTGACTCAGAGTTGACAAACATTATTGAATAGTCTTAAGTAGACACTCAGAAGAAGTTAAACAAGTCAAATCTTTACAAATCTTTTGGGATTGCTTTCCCAAAAGTTGAGTTTTGAAAAAAATAATGAAGTTGTCATTATTTCAAAAATAATTAGTAACCTGTTGTTAAATGTAGTCTTCAACTATATTTTTCTAAACCAAATTATACATATAGACCCAACCTAAGTTGCCAAGTATAGGAAGAACTATTTTAGGAAGGTCATTATCCAGACTTTTTTTTTAAATATAAAATTTATTGTCAAATTGGTTTCCATACAACACCTAGGACTCCCAACAGGTGACCTCCTCAATACCCATCACCCACCCTTCCCTCCCTGCCACCCCCCATCAACCCTCAGTTTGTTCTCAGTTTTTAAGAGTCTTTTATGTTTTGGCTCCCTCCCTCTCTAACCTTTTTTTTTTTTTCCAGACTTTTTAATCTCCACAAAAGAAAGAGATGTTGGAAATTGGCCACCAGTTAAAAGCTGTTTTGGTTAATATAACATGTTTGTAGAGAGTAGAATGAGACATGCATTCTAATATATATCTTGCCTGGAAGAGAGTTGCTTGAATGAGTTGAATTCTCCAGATTCCATCCTATACTTGGGATAGAGGAGTTCATGGCACCTCCCAGTTCTATCAGGGAGCCCACTGTAGAGGTAGTGAACTGTGCATCACACCCTGTCTAGTCCCCACACTTGAACCTGGGCTTACTTTGTAACTCGCTTTAACCGATGGAATATGGTAGAAGTGGCAATGTGCTAATTCAAGGCTTCAGCCTAAAAAGGGACAGAAGCTTCTGGGCTTTAGTGCTCTTAGAAACCCATTGCCATGCTGTGAGAAGCCAACGGTACATGGAAAATCTGTATGGAAGAGAACCATGTTTTTGTTTGTTTGTTTGTCCAGACAACCAGCACTAATTGCCAGCCATGCATAATGTAGTAAACTATCATGTAAGATTCATCACACTTGAACCCCCCAGGTAACTGTAGATACAACAACATCACCTTGAGCAGATCAGGGGAGCTGCTCATGTGAGTGCAGCTCCCAAATCATAGCCACAATCAAGCCACAAATCATAAGAAATAAGAAATGGGTGTTGTTTTAAGCTGCTAAATTTTGGAGGTTGTGTGTGTGTGTGTGTGTGTGTGTGTGTGTGCGTGTGTGTGTGCGCACGCGTGTGTGTTATGCAATAGGTAATTTAACCATTATATCAAAGGCCATACATCAAGCAACCTTTGGCCATGGAGGTCCTGGAATCTTATCTGGGTATGAGAATGTGTGTAAGATGAAGATTCTTCTGAAATAAAAAAAAATGGGATTAATTTTCTGATAATTAGGAGTGCACATATAGAGCACATGAATATGAAACTAGAGAATTGATGGTGTGCCACGTCCACAGTTGACACCCGCTGTGCACATTTGCAGTCACTGTCATTACAAAGCCCATCCCAGTGTGTCTCAGTGGCATCCTTTGTCTCCTTTCTCTGCTTCTTTTCTTTGGTCTTTTTCCTTCCTCTTCCCCTCCTTAAAACACTCTGACCTAGGAATTAAATCTCAACCTGAAGCTGGACTTACCTGTCTTCCATAAAAAACAAAAATACATGACTCTGGCTCAGGACTGATCTGGGTAATGGTATATTTATTTTTACAAGCCATTAAAAGTTAACTGTCATTAGGGGCTGACTTTTGGCATCTTGGCTGTTGGAAGCCAGCCCCTAACTGAGGTGCTTCTAGAGAAGAGTGGTTTGGTTAAGAAAATGACCAGAGGTGCTAAGCAATGCTCAGAAAGGCTATTGGCAGACTAATGAGAAAGACATTTCAAAAATAGAAGAAATAAATTAAATAAATTAGGTGAAAGTAAAAATATTTGAAGAAGAAAAGAAGGGAAGAAAGGTAAAGGAAGAGAGAAATATATATTTTTACCATCTGTTTCTTTTATAATGCTTCTCAGTAAACTCACAGCCCAAAATAATGTCCTCCTTGGATTTTACTGATATTGTTCCTGTGTTTTTCAATTTAAACTTTTCCAGATTATTTGTGATAATGGGGCATTAAATAAAATTAAATAAGGCAAAGCAATGTGTGTGTGTGTGTGTGTGTGTGTGTGTGTGTGTGCGCGCGCGTGCGCACACGCCTGCTAAGGAACCTAAAATTTCATCGAACAAGCAATATCTATTTATGAAATATTTAAAAAATAGAGCATCTCCCCTGAATCAATGGTACCATCCAGGATGTCAATATGAATAAGCCAATAAGATGCTAACAAACATCCTAAAAGACTCAGTCTCAATAAGCTGATAAAACTGGAAGCCAGGAACCAGGGCTGTGAGCTGAGGCTGTGATTCCATCACTGATTGCTCTGGGCCTCCGGGTGGGTCATTTAACCTTGCCTGTCTTCAGATTTCCTATCACCAAAAAGGAAATTAAAACTGGAATTCATTCTCCTGGGTGGCAGCCTAAGAGCAGGAGAGCATCTTATCATCCTATTTATAATTGTAGACTCACAGAATTTTAGAGTTGGATGGGTCTTTAGCCACCACCAAATTAATCCCCTCATTTTACAGATGTCAATGCTGGGACTCAGCAAGGTGAAGCACCTTGTTCAAGGTCAAGCCAGCTGGTACCTGACTTTTAGCCTGAGAGTCCATCATGATACAACATAGACCTATGCCCCCTGAAAGTATCCTTTTTTTCTTTTCCTCTTTATGCCCACCAAAACATCTGTGTTCAGTTAAAAAAAATATTTGAGAACACAGGATCACCTTGAGATATATATAAATTAGGTACTAATGATCAATTCACAAATACTGTAGCCCTTAATGTCAGGTTTGATATTTGCCTGAAGACAGAAGATCAGAATTATAACTGCATTCCTATTATCCTGATCTGTGGAGGAACAGAGAATGCCTTTGCTTACCAAATTATGATTGAGATTATTTGGGAACATGAATATATCTTGGCTTCTGATTGATTCTCCTAGAATTGTTCTACCACCTCTGGAGAATGTTCCTCTTAAGATGGCAGAAGAGGTTGTAATAGTCCAAGCTTAAAACAAAACAAAACAAAACAAAACAGATTATGTGTTGTTTTCACAGGTCCATGAAATGCACACAATCGTAGTACGAAAAATTAGAGAAACTTGTTCTGCATTCTTTTGGTCACATCCTGACTTCTATTCAGCTTCACGTGATTTTTTTTTCCCTAAGGATTTGAACAGGTGCAAATGGATGTGCTTCTACAGTTAGGATTTTTATTTACATTTCGGAGAGAGTCAGCACAAATCCTTTGGCCTAAAGTTTCATAGACGCTTCCCTTCTATTTCCTGTAGAAGAAAGACATCGCCAACTACATTTCAGAAATGCTTTAAGGGAGATGGAAATCAATGCTGCCCAGTGAGCTCCTGTCTTTGTGTACAGTGGCTTGCAAAGGCATTTTCTATAATGTATGGAATGAACTGTTTCAAGTTTTTTTTCTTTGCTGCTATAATTTTTATATCTCATTTTACCTCTGTAATTAAGACAGGTCTGGTAGGTATTTAAATTAGCCCAGCTTTCATCTCTATCACACATTCATTTCAAAACTTTTATGAATATTTAATAGAGGTTTTATAATTCATGGTGATATGATGAACAGCCTTTTGGCCGTTAAGTCAATTGACAGAAAAAAAAAAATCTCTCTCTTCAGGCAGAAATAATAACGATTCTATTTCTGTTCCTAGATTGGTGATTACACAGTCACCTGTTTTCACATTAAACTTTGATGATAAATTACTCAGCAACCATGATAATATCAGAAGTTTTACTGGCCAGAACAAATTGCCAGTAATTGCTCGCAAGATAAAGAGAAAGCACTGCCTCTCTTTCCCCCTGTCCTTCCCCCGGGGAGTTGTGGCTGCGACCCCACAATCTAACTGGCTCCAATTTCTTTCATTTGTTCTTTTTATTTTATTTTATTTTATTTTATTTTATTTTATTTTATGTTATTTTATTTCCTTTCAAACCTCGATCTGTCCGCCTCATAAGAATATATTAATATTCCATTAGTGTGGCTGTAGATTTGGCACGCACACACAGAACATAGCTGCATAAAAACAGTTAACTTTGAGATGAACTGCAGTTCAAACAGGTTCATTTCCTACCCAACTCCCCACAGAACATACATGCACATTTTAAAAAATATTGGGGGAAATGCCTCCAGATTAAAGTGTGTGTCAAATGATGCTGTTTCCAAAACAACCTAGGGGTTTTATTTCACCTAGATATATCAAAAGCTTAATAGAAGAGTCTGATGATAATACCTAAGTATCTATCAGAACATTATAAAATCTAGCCTTGGCATCAGATCCGGGCAGTGGGGCATCCTGCCTTCAATATTCATCTCAGCACCAAACTGGAACCATAAATGGTAAGAAATGGAGGAGTAGCACTCCATCCCGCATCCCCTTGAGGTCTCCAAGGGGCTGAGAGGAGTCTCTCCCTACAGCATATTGGGGAACTGGACCATCCCGCCAGGCTTTTATGACTCCTGTAATGGGGTCACAGACTCCACTGTCTCCCTGGGGATGTAATTCTGCTGCTTAATAGCTTCTACTCCAACAAACTTTTTTCCCTGATATGCAGACAACTCCTCTCTGCTCATTTCCTTCTCAGTAATGCCCCTTTTACTAGCCTGCAAATTCCTCTTTGGGGGTTTACAGCCCTGAGGCAGAGGCTGTGATACCATAGCTCCTTAGCAGCAGCTTCACGGAGCTACACACACTACATTCTTTTAATCTCACCTCATATGTTAGGGCCTTCACCCCCTCAATCATTTTTGTGGCTCTTCTCCTTACTCTGTCCAATTTGTACGAATATATTACTTGTATGAATGATGAGTTTGACTCTATAAACTGTAATGCATCAATGACTACATGGTAGTAAATACTCACCATATCCTCCGTGTGTACACACACACTACACAAACATGCTGGACCTTAATGTACTCAGTAACTAAGGGCATAAGCTTTAAAGGCATCCAAGTATTCTTCACTTTACCCGAAGAGAAATGCAGAGAAAACTGGATTGCCCATCTCCTGCATCCATTTCTTTTAAACTTTATTTCTCAATGAGACTTTGGAAATCTGTCTTTGGGTGAGGGCGAGTAGCAAACTACATAATAACAGATTCATATCCTGGTTATTACCAATGCAAATTTGCTTCCATAAAAAAGCATTAAACATAAGCATACTCAGGTTGAGTATTATTCAGAGTCCTATGTGAGAAATAAAGCAGGGAACTCTGTGAATATTCCTCTATCTCTGGACAGAGGTCTCACAGAGGGATGGGAAGAGTCAAATGTTATCTAAATTTCAGATTGAGGCCATTTTGGAAATTACACCCTTTAGTTCTGCTGAGGAGGGAGGGTGGAATTTGCTATCAACATTTCCACACATTCCATTCCCTCTCCCTTCAAAGGGAACCTCAGAGCTGAGCTACCAAAGTGGCATCATGCAAACAGGAACCCATAAACATCAACTGCCTCTGTTGTATAGCTTTTGATGTGTGAACAGTGCGTCATTGTGATGCTGGAAGAAGCCCAGCTCCCTCCTTCTTTATTGTAGGCTGCAGGGCCTAATAGGCATAAAATAACTGCCAACTGGGCCCATGTGCATTTTAGTGCTTTCAGATGCTGAATAATTTAAATAATTTTATTCCAGTGAGGTGGGTGGACTTAAGAAAGCAAATGTTTACAGGATGGTGGCTGTGAATAGTTGCCCACTCTGCACGTGCATGCACGTGCACGCATGCACACACACACACACACACACACACACACACACACACAGTCTTGTAAACAGAAACACAGAGCTAGCAAAGTGAAAGAGCAGTTCTTGTGATTATGTCTTCACTTTCAATACCTGTGTACTTTATACTTGATATTTCAACCATTTCTTTTCACTCATGCATCTTTTTATCTGTGAATCCTGGACAAAAATATATCCCTGAGTGCATAGAATTGAAATGAATGCCTCATGATGGTTAATTTTATAGTTATAATACAACATACTAAAATTATAACAACTTCATGGTTATAATATGTGGAAAAGAAGTTATTATTGATATTATTTTATCCTAAGCAGTTCCAAGGAATCTTCTGGCTTAAGAGGAAAGTCCTCAGCTGTTTCTTGGCATTGTGATAACTTTTTGATCTTGTTTCTGAGAAAATGCTCAGAAATGCTATTACTATAGCAAATGCTATCATTATACTTCCAATTTTGTTTTTGGGCCAGACCTTTTTAAGTGGATATTTATAGACCTGTGTTTATATATACATATGTGTGACGAGATAGATTCACAGATAT
This sequence comes from Felis catus, assembly GCF_018350175.1. Lineage (NCBI taxonomy): Eukaryota > Metazoa > Chordata > Mammalia > Carnivora > Felidae > Felis > Felis catus. The sequence continues at coordinate 59,435,698 of NC_058379.1, read as the reverse complement.
GATACATCAAAGTCCATCTCTCTACCACATGCAGTCTAGACAGGAGATTGGTCAGAGCAATCTCTGCCTACAGACAGAGAAGTAGACTAAATGAATTTGGGGGATCTCTGGAATCCGCCAAAAATTTGGAAAGACACAGATGTGAACATACTAGTAAACATTTATGCTGTATGTTTTATAACTGTAGGTATCTGAATAGCTTTCCTTTGGGCATCCCAACAATTGATCACAGCTATATAAGTTACAAGTTACTAGAAAGGCTATGGCATATTGAATTCATTATAAATTGTAGCCACTCATGGTAACTTTTTCTTACATATTCCCCCGCCCCCTACACACACACACATATACCCCCACACATTGTTCCATGCTTCAGAGACTAAGACCCTAGACAAGAACAGAATGAAAACTTATCCAAAGCTCACATATTTTGACTTAGAGGAAACAGAGTAGAAAAGATGTTTAATAAGGCCTTACAGGCTGAACACTATGCTAAACAGGAAACTTCACACATACACTCATTTGAAACTTAAAGCAACCCGATGAAATAGGGACTACACTCCCCACACTGTAGTAGGCCAAAATTCAGGTTCTGAGTCCAGATATGACCACACAGCATCAGATGCTGCATTCATGTTATCTACCTTGAAGGATGTACCCTCAGAGTTTGCACTGGATTCTAAATTCAGACTCTGTGAGTCACTAACATTAACAGCTGGAGGGAAGAACTGAGTCATTATTCAGATGTACAGTTGCTTTATATGGAGGCCAAATAGACTGTGGCTGTATGACACCATTTAAAGGGCTCTGGGGAGGACCCCTATTACTCCCTCAATGAGCCACACAGCCTGTTCGTTGATGCCTATATTCCTTTACGGGGAACAACACCTTCTATTTCACAAATATGGAGAAGGCCTAAAGTAAAATCTCCCAGAGAGTTGTAGTACCCAGTCTGAATACATACTTAAATTAGACAATATCCCTCCTGGGAACAATTAATCAGAGAATAGAAAACTTCAGGAAAATGTGGGCCACCTAAAGGTCTCCCCTGAAGGAAAAGGTTGGGGCACTAAAAATAAAAAAATATATATAAACTTACAGGTTTCTTAGGCAAGGCATGTATAGGCTATTTGATGAACTAAATGGTCAGCTAAGTTTTGTGTGATATAGAGACATCAGGCCCTTCCTTTGCCCCAGGTTTCTGTCTAGAACACAGAGAAAACCTTCCTATGTACCAAGGATACTTAGCAACTTCACTGGAAATGCCTCATTCTTACTTGTGGAATGTGTTGCATGGAACAAACATCTATATCTATTTGTCTGAGAGGAGATTCTAAATTAGAAGTAGAAATGAAAACTTCAGAAAAATAAAGATAAATTGTTTTGTTTTCCTCCCCTGTTTATAGCAGTGACTAGCTAAGGTATATTTAGAAAATATACAAGTGTTAAAGATATACACTAGCATGTTCTTCAAGCAGAGCTAGGAGGAAAACAAAGGAAATTAACCATAGTTCCAACACACAAGATGCATGGGATCATAGTGATAAGCCACTTACTACAAAGAATATAACTACATTTGGTAGACAAAAAATAAATCTGAGCTGATCTGTTAAAAGCAAAAGGGCTTAAATGAATTGAATGGATCGTGGTCAGACATAAGAAAAAACTTATTGACTTATAGAGATCAAATATTGATCAGGGAGGTCAGTGATCCATTGCCTAGAGATATTCTGAAACAAATATATTTGTTCCATTTCCTAATTGCATAATAGAATGATTCCTTTCTTCCTTGAAGACTTATATAAAAAGTCTTAAATTAGTTGACCATTTTGCTTGAACTGTTTAACATAGAATTATGTTATATTCCTAATAGTATACAAATAATATACAATATTTACTACTACTTGTAGACTATCTCTTAGTACCACATATTTGCCATACATTAGTGGTCATAACATGGAAGGTGACTGCTGCTAAGCTATGACTAATAAATGGTATTGCAGGATATTAGCTACCTACGAAGTTCAGCTACTTCTACAACCCTAAATTGCTTAAAAATATCAACGCTTAAATTTCCTACTTTTGATTTCTCCAACGGAATATAAAGTACTGGAGAGTGAAGGCTACATGCTTCTTGCACCTAAATGCCTTTCATATATATCTGATAATCCAGCTAATCATGTTGATTCTTCTTCCTCCTTAACATATGCCGAATTCAACAATTTCTTCCCACCCTCAACTTCACTACCTTCACAGAAGCCATATCACCAACATCTTTCATGTAAATATTTGGAAATATACCAAATACTTGGAGGCAAAAGAAAATCGTACTAAAGAATGAATGGGTTAACCAAGAAGCTAAAGAGGAAATTAAAAACTACATGGAAGCCAATGAAAATGATAACACCATAGCCCAAAACCTCTGCAAAGGCAGTATAAGAGGGAAGTATATAGCCATCCAGGTCTGCCTTCCTAAGGAAGGAAAAAAGGTGTCAGATACACAACTTAACTTTACACCTTAAAGAGCTGGAAAAAGAACAGCAGATAAACCCAAAACCAGCTGAAGACAGGAAATAATAAAGATTAGAGAAGAAATCAATGGTATCAAAATAAAAAAAAATAAATTAATTAAAAATAAGTTAAAAAAAAAAACCAACAACAGTGGAATAGATCAATGAAACCAGAAGCTTGTTCTTTGAAATAATTAACAAAATTGATAAACCCCTAGCTAGATTGATCAAAAGGAAGAAGGAAAGGACCCAAATAAATGAAATCAAGAATGAAAGAGAAGAGATCACAACCAACACAGCAGAAATAAAAACAATAATAAGAGAATATTGTGAACAATTATACACCAATAAAATGGGCAATCTGGAAGAAACATGTTTCCTAGAAACATATACACTACCAAAACTGAAACAGAAAAGAAATAGAAAATTTGAACAGACCCATAGCCAGTAAAGAAGTTGAATTAGCAATCAAAAATCTCCCAAGAAACAAGAGTCCAAGGCCAGATGGCTTTTCAGGGGAATTTTAACAAACATTTAAGGAAGAGTTAAGACCTATTCTCTTGAAGCTATTCTAAGAAATAGAAATGGAAGGAAAACTTCCAACCTCTTTCTATGAGCCAGCATTACCTTGATTCTAAAACCAGACAAAGACCCCACTAAAAAGGAGAACTATAGACCAAATTCCCTGATGAACACAGATGCAAAAATCCTCAACAAGATATTAGCCAACTGAACCAGAAATACATTAAAAAAATTATTCACCACAACCAAGTGTGATTAAACCTTGTATGCAGGGCTGGTTCAACATCTGCAAAACAATCAGTGTGATACATCACATTAATAAAAGAAAGGACAAGAACCACATGATCCTTTCAATAGATGCAGAGAAAGCATTTGACAAAATACAGCAACCTTTGTTGATAAAAACCCTCAAGAAAGTAGGGATAGAAGGAGCATAACTTGAGATCATAAAAGCCATATATGAAAGACCCAATGCTAATATCATCCTTAATGGGGAAAAACTGAGAGCTTTCCCCCTAAGGTTGGGAACAAGACAGGGATGTCCACTCTTGCCACTGTTATTCAACATAGTATGGGAAGTCTTAGCCTCTGCAATCAGACAACACAAAGAAATAAAAGGCATCCAAATCGGCCAGGAGGAGGTCAAACTTTCACTCTTTGCAGATGACATGATACTCTATATGGAAAACCCAAACAATTCCACCAAAAAACTGCTAGAACTGATCCATGAATTCAGCAAAGTTGCAGGATATAAAATCAATGCACAGAAATCGGTTGCACTCCTATAAACCAATAATGAAGCAACAGAAAGAGAAATCATCAGAATTAATCCCATTTACAATTGCACCAAAAACCATAAAATAACTAGGAATGAATCTAGTTATGAGGTGAAAGACACAAAAGGAAGAAGACACAAAAAAATGGAAAAATATTCTATGCTCCTGGATAATAAGTATATTGTTAAAATGTCAATACTACCCAAAGCAATCTATATATTCAATATAATACCTATCAAAATAACACCAGCATTCTTCACAGAGCTATAACAAACCATCCTAAAATTTGTATGGAACCAAAAAAGATCCCAAATAGCCAAAGCAATCTTGAAAAAGAAAACCAAAGCAGGAGGCATCACAATCCCTGACTTCAAGCTGTATTACAAAGCTGTAATCATCAAGACAGAATGGTACTGGCACAAGAACAGACACTCAGATCAATGGAACAGAATAGAGAACCCAGAAATGGACTCACAAATGTATGACCAACTAATCTTTGACAAAGCAGTATAGATTATCCAATGGAATAAAGATAGTCTCTTCAGCAAGTGGTGCTGGGAAAAATGGACAGCGAAATGCAGAAGAATGAACCTGGACCACTTTCTTACACCATACACAAAAATAAACTCAAAATGGACGAAAGACCTCAATATAAGACAGGAAGCCATCAAAATCCTGGAGGAGAAAGCAGGCAAAAACCTCTTTGATCTTGGCCGCAGTAACTTCTTACTCAACACATCTCTGGAGGCAAGGGAAACAAAAGCAAAAATTACCTACTGGGACCTCATCAAAATAAAAAGCTTCTGCACAGCGAAGGAAACAATCAGCGAAACTAAAAGGCTACCAATGGAATGGGAAAAGACATTTGCAAATGACATATCAGATAAAGGATTAGTATCCAAAATCTATAAAGAATTTATCAAACTCAACACCCAAAAAACAAATAATCCAGTGAAGAAATGGACAAAAGACATGAGTAGACATTTTTCCAAAGAAGACATCCAGATAGCCAACCAACACATGAAAAAAAGCTCAACATCACTCATCATCGGGAAATACAAATTAAAACCACAATGATATACCACCTCACACCTGTCAGAATGGCTAACATTAACAACTCAGGCAACAACAGATGTTGGCGAGGATGCGGAGAAAGAAGATGTCTTTTGCACTGCTGGTGGGAACGCAAATTGGTGCAGCTACTCTGGAATGGAGCTGCATTTCAGTATGGAGGTTCTGCAAGACCTCAGTATGGAGGTTCTGGAATGGAGCTGAAACAGTATGGAGGTTCTGCAAAAAATTAAAAATAGACCCTCCCTACTACCCAGCAACTGCACTACTAGGTATTTATCCAAGGGATACAGGTATGCTGTTTCAATGGGGCACATGCACCCCAATGATTACAGCAGCACTATCCACGATGTATGGAAAGAGCCCAAATGTCCATGGATGGATGAATGGATAAAGAAGATGTGGTATATACATACAACAGAGTATTACTCAGCAATGAAAAAGAATGAAATCTTGCCATTTGCAACTACATGGATGGAACTAGAGGGTATTAGGCTAAGTGAAATTAGTCAGAGAAAGACAAATATCATATGACTTCACTTATATGAGGACCTTAAGAGACAAAACAGATGAACATAAGGGAAGGGAAACAAAAATAATATAAAAACAGGGAGGGGGACAAAACATAAAAGACTCTTAAATATGGAGAACAAACGGAGGGTTACTGGATGGGTTGTGGGAGGGGGTGGATGGTCTAAATGGGTAAGGGGCATTAAGGAATCCACTCCTGAAATCATTGTTGCACTATAAGCTAACTAACTTGGATGTAAAATAAATAAATAAATTTAATAAAAAAGGAGAAAATCACTGTGAAAATGTAAAGTCAATATAAAGCCAAATTACATCCATCAATGTGAGCATTGTGCCATGCATTTCAGATTACTTACTTGTGTTACGCAGTTGACAGAATTTTCTGTTCAGAGTTGGCAGGTAACTAAATCTCACCTTTCCAAGAGATTATACAATGTGATGAAGGACTTAAGAAATATCCTCTCAGAAAGGACTTTGACTAATGCATGGAATAGTTATTGTCTCATTAATAGCTGGCATAATATTAATAGAAATTAAGGAGAAGAGTTGGTTTCACTCATAAATAAATAAATAAATAAATAAATAAATAAATAAATAAATAAATAAAGCATTACATCAAGTCCTGCTCTTTTCTAAAACTCTCTAGGGATTTGAACTGTCCCTAAATGCCACTTCACCTCAGCCCACTGCTCTGGGCTTTGGGTCTGCTTTTGTCTCTGCCTGGCATGGTATTTTAGATCATCTTCCCCAGGCTAGCTCCCACTTATACTAGATAAACTTCATAGGACTCTGCAAGATCCAGCCTCAATGACTCCCAAGAGACATCCTTTCTTTGTCTCTCAAACCTTTTCTTTCTCGGGAGTATGCTTATCTCATTTACAGCACTTAAAACATGGTGATGTGAGTTAACTGTTTACTCAACTTTTGTCTGACAAGACTATATGAGTTTTTCAAAGACAATGGCTTTGCGTCTTTTATAAATAGATCTTCACCAGTTCCATCAGTTCTCAATAAATATGTGTTAAATAACAAATCCAATGTAAGTGTCTGGGCTCCAAACTGGACCTTAACAAATGCTTATTTGCTAATTCATGTATTTATTAAACTTCGTAGGATCTAATATGTATTAATCGGACTTAGACAAAAAGTGTTTCTTCCTGTCAAAGCAGCAAATTTCATGTCAAGCATCAAAACAGAAACACTAGTTCAATGACTAAAGAAGAGAATGAAGATGGCTATTTTCTGAGCAGGAGAAAAGAATGTTCAATGTCCACCAGTTAATTCTCCTCTGGTGTTTTTCTCAAGGGTGTATACATAAAGCTGCTTTTCTTATAACAATACAGATTTTTGGCTAGGAACCATTAACAAACGTGTTAAATCGTTGTGACAACTGATTAATTTTAGTTTAAGGTAATGAATACAAAACAACAAGTGTTGGTATGTAACATGCATTTTAATGATGTCACAGCAAAAGGAAAGGATGAGAAAGATAATTCAATTTGCTTTCTCCAAAAGGTCAGTTCTCCCGAGATAAAAACTGTCCCTTAGGGTACCAATGCCTTTCTCAGCATAGCTCCCCTTCTGCTGCTTCTCTGGCTCCTCCTGTTCCTTGGGGATGTGAGCATTTATATTGAAAGGGAATTAGAATGTGTTGTTTGGAATGCAAGTGTTGGTGGAGAAGAGAAGAGGACATCCCATTCTTTTAAAATGAAAGAGAAAAAAAAAAGTGTTTTTGCCTTTGATTTCAAATTACTCCAGCACACTTTAAGCTAAAGTGTGAATTTAAGAAAATAAATAGAAATTGATATGGTCATTTAAATAGCATGTTTACTAGTATTTGTATAGACGCAGACTTCATCTGGAGGTGGAAGTTTCTGTGAGGAAGACTGTACATCAGTTGGTCAAAGTTTAACCCAATACTTTAGAAGTGAGATCTTGTATTTTGACAGGATTGAATCTTTCATAACAGCAAGGAAAAGCGCAGGGTCTTCACAAACTTGGAGTTCAGTATGGATTTGTGAAATCAATGGATTAATATCTGACTCTATAGATATGTTGACAAACATTCAGTGCATGGCCCTTATGACCCATCCAGTGGGACTCAGGTTTTATAAACAAGAAAACAGATATTTGCTTGTTTATAGCTTCAGCAGAAATTGTGTTTAAAAAATTTTTTTAGCTTAAAGTTTCTCATATTAATACAAAAGGGGAATCTCAGTGAGGTATAATCAATCCAGTTATCAAAAAGTACCTAAGTGTCCCCAATGTTTATAGCAGCACTCTCAACAATAGCCAAATTATGGAAAGAGCCTAAATGTCCATCAACTGATGAATGGATAAAGAAATTGTGGTTTATATACACAATGGAGTACTACGTGGCAATGAGAAAGAATGAAATAGGGCCCTTTGTAGCAACGTGGATGGAACTGGAGAGTGTTATGCTAAGTGAAATAAGCCATACAGAGAAAGACAGATACCATATGTTTTCACTCTTATGTGGATCCTGAGAAACTTAACAGAAACCCATGGAGGAGGGGAAGGAAAAAAAAAGGTTAGAGTGGGAGCGAGCCAAAGCATAAGAGACTCTTAAAAACTGAGAACAAACTAAGGGTTGATGGGGGGGTGGGAGGGAGGGGAGGAGGGGTAATGGGTATTGAAGAGGGCATCTTTTGGGATGAGCACTGGGTGTTGTATGGAGACCAATCTGACAATAAATCTCATACATTAAAAAAAAATGTACCTAAGTGTAAGTTGTAATTGTGTGTATGGAACAGGAAAATATATAACCATAACATTAAAGATATCACAAATCTGTGCATTAAATGAGCAGCAATCAATGAATAAGTAAAGATAAATGGAATCCAAAGATAGGGTAGGATACAGTCAGCTGATTTCATTAGAGATCATTTTTCAGGGGAGGAGAGATTTTTGTTAATGAGGGACATGAGTGAGTAGACTGGAAGGCTTCCAGAAGATGATCTTAAAAGAAGAAAAAATAGAAGTAAGGATGTTAAAGAGATATCTTGACTTAAAAAAGCTGAACAGGAACTAAGTGCGCATGCAAGAGAAATGGAGAAATCATGTAGAGACATTTATATTCATATATCTAGTGCGTGGAGATACTCATGTTTATAATTAAGCTGCCCTTCTTTGGATCCCTGCCATCATTTCATATTCAGATCACACACACTGTAGGTGGGAAGGAAATGACTACTCTGAGGCCCCCCAACCATAAAGGTCCTCTTGTGAGAGGAAAAGACACATTGCTGTCTTCAAGTGCCTCAGACTAAGTCACATTAAGGATAGGACATCTGGGAGGTGATGTGATGTGATAGAACAGTGGAGTCAGCAGCCCTGTGTTTGGGCTTACTAGAGGGCTGTGTACAGTAGAACAAATTCTTTAACTTTTCTGAGCTTGACTTTTGTCATCTGAAAAGTAGAGATAATAACTTCACAGTAATTTGTGAGAATTGACTCTTCTAACTAGGAAGTGTTGCCCAAACATAAACCATTTCCCCTCTTTAATGAATTGTTTGGAAAATTTGGTCAGGGAAGGCTTATTGTTAGAGGTCAGATTTAAGGTAAACCTAAAGCATTATGGTCTCAAGTTCATAATGATGAGTATTGGAAAGTAATACTATTTCTGTCACTGCATCAACAATTGCTTTCAGAAAATCCTAGCTATTAGGGATAAAGTGTAAAAACAAAAAAGAACAAAGCTGAACTCATCCCCTGACAACTAACCCAGATATTAGCAAATAGGAGATCCTCTAATAACATTTATTGAAAAGAAACACCTACTTACTTTTTCTAAAAAATGAGCTATAATTTGCATACTGTAAAATCCACCCCCCTTTTGTACACAATTCTATCAAGCTTACTTATTTCAAAAGCAGACATATAATGTAAGACTTCTGTGCTGATACATCCATCTCTTTGTTTGCTCATCCCCATGGTGACCACAGGGACATAATTAATGAGTAGGTTGGGCAGCAAACGAGAAAAATCTATAATATCCATATTGAACAAAATAACTGACACATATGTGTGTCATTGGCCCCCACTGAGGAATGACAGCAGCACTGATGTTGAAGATGAGCAATGGAGAAGGAGGCTCATCAGTTCCTGCTTTAGTATCCTCAATTAAGGCTTGCCATAGATGTACAGCCAATAGACTGAGAGAAATAATCTCAGAGGAAGATGAGATGAGAAAGGAAAAACAGGTAGAAAAGTGAACTTTCTAGACAGAATTTTTGGTTTCCTAAAAATTGTTTGCAAAATAAACTTCTGTGTATCCTACCATATTGTCTCCCAATTTCATGACTAAACTTCTGGTTCCATAGCTCTTGTCTTATGTTTATTTGATCTTCCCTTCCACCAAGCTATTACTGCCACAGAAAAAAAAAATGTACAAATCTGTTCAAAATGGTATATAATAGAAAATAAACTTTTTATAAGCTCTCATTACCAATAATCAATCAAAGTCTCAAAAGATGAACTCAAGCTAGTTATTTTCCCATTTGACATAATGGAGTCTATAGTGAAGAGCAAAAATGTAGTTCGTGAGCAGAGCACTCCATAAGATTCTATGGCCTCTAGCAGTTTCTGTTCTCCATAGCCCGCAGAGGAAGTGAATTAACCCTTGCTGTTTTCCTATAGCCTATTACTTAGTCCTGTGTGAACACTAAGAGATTTTACAAATTAGCTGCCAGGGTGACCTGAGATGAGGAATAGAGGAGAGATGAAAAAAGGGAGAAAATGACAACTCCAAATACACATAAATGAACAAGAAGTATGATTTAATGATTATTAAAAAATACAGGAAACACAAAAGATAAATGAAATATTTGGGAATAAACTGATATATTAATATATATGACCAAGAAGTTCTGAAGATATCGTTAGATCTTTAAGTATCATAAATATAAACCCACTGCAAACTATGATACGGGGAACGGTCTACTTTGGAGGTACCTTTGGATAGAGAAAAATAAACACTGCCACTCTCATTGTTTCCCAAATCTCCAACCTAGCTGTAAGAACAAAACAGCCAAGACTTCTCCCACAAATAAATGAATGGCAATGGGCAGAGAGGTGAGACTTGGGTAGCATTAGGTGGCAACCATCAGATAACATTCAGCCACCCCCTCCAAATTATGGAAGGTAGAGGACAGTTAAGGTGGAGAGGGATTGAGATGGAGGAAAATCCCAGCATGTGGAGCACTTTCTAATAAAGGCTCAGTTAAGAACATATACTGGCAGGTGTAGACGTATAGACGTAGACGTAAACATATAGATAGATATAAAAGGGAAAAAATGAATGCATTTTTCTTAAGTTTGCATTTGGGAAAGTACCTAGTTCACTAAGAATAATTTCTATATGCCAAAACATGTGTCATCAGCCTTCAGTCTGGCATCATAATATATCAGTGGCATAATACTATCAGTAGTTACTGGTAGTGATGAAAGTCAGGCCACTGAAGGAAAGTAAAATATTTCTGTTGAAATCATTTTTTAAGTTGAAAATTAAAAATGGTTTTCTTTATGCTAGAGGGCAGCTCTGTGGAAAGAAGAACATGGTGTTCATGTAAGCCACCCCTCGAAGTAAAATCTTGCCTATTTGCCACCTGCTTGAATTTCTACACACCAGAATCCCTTTTTCCAACCCCATGTTAAAAAGACAAGCATAGAAAGAAGTAATTCCATGGGAGGATGCAAGTAGCTCTCCTTCAAAGCAAAAATATTTGTGGTAAACTACTTTTCACATTTGTTGCTTGTAGAAGAAACCAAAAATGATCTGACCTGCAAGAAACTGATTTTAATACAATTTTGGGTTGAATATAGGCTAATGTACTTCTGAAAAAATTCTTCTAGAATTATTCTCAGAATGAGTCTCTACATTCTCTACATTACACAATCCTAGGAGATGTTATTTTTCATTGAAGTCTATGTGAACATTGCAGGAAAGTTGTTTAATGCACAGCCTGTGCAACTGTACATGGAAGTGCCATCCAGATCTCTCTGGGCATAAATGAGACAGACCCTCACACATTGGCAGTTTTGAAACAGAATTATTTTAACCATTGTAGATGGTTAGTTAAGTAGATTTGCTAAATAGCAAGTGAACACTGGGTATATCAACAGGCCCTCTCCAAATTTTTAGGACTTTAGTCTCATTTTTAATAATTATGGAAATTTTCAAATCATCCTTTCAAGAATAGAATTGTGCCTATGAGAACAAGGCTGTTATTATCACTGACACCCCTCCCCTCCAGTGTTCTTGATCAAGCTCTTCTCTTGAAAACTTATTGACTAGCAAAACAATGAATGTGAATGTTTTAATCACAGATGCCTCATTTGTGTATGATATTTGTACTTTTAAAGATCAGTTCAACATCCATTATTTCATTCGACTGTCCCCATAAGGGTAAATGTTGCTCACAAGACAGATTATGGGACTGAGCATCCAGAGGATTCTCAGGAATCCAGAGGATAAAGAAACTACTCACAATTTTCATAGTGAGTAGTACCAGGGCGGGAGGATGCCCCATATTTTCTCTGTCCCAATCAACTGTGTTGTTTCATTGACGCTATTCTTGGCCCTGCCAAGACCATGAACTCTTTTCATCAGCCAGGTAGAAATAGGCTCATGCACATTTGGGGTTTGTTGTTGTTGTTGTTGTTTATTCATTTGTTTGTTTTTTGTTATATTCTTAAGCCAAATGCCAATCAAATCTACTCTTCCAGGAGGAGGGGGAAATATCTTCTACATTTTCCTCTTATTTTTGGCTGGGTCACCTCAAGACTCTTAGACAGCATCTGCATGGCACAATTCTGGTATCTACCTCACCCTCTTCAGTCCAAATTCAGTAGTCCAGTTCATGCTGCAGAGACCTGCATGTATGTCTTCTCCCCATGTTTCCTGTGGCTGTGGCTTCCTAATCCAACTCAGACCCTCTGCCACCTTCCAAGAAGAAATCTCCTTCCAGCCAGTTAATCAGCACCCTGTTCCCCTGCTGCAGTCTGGCTAGTCTAAGTAGACCATGTCACTATTAAGCTGCTGAGAATCAGATGGCATGTCACACATGCAGTTTCAGAAGAGTGGTTGTAAGAGGGACAGCAGCCTCCCTGCCTAGTGACACTGTGATGGCTAGCCCTGTGGACAAGCAGCCTGGAATCTCATTAGCCTCTTTACTGGCTGCAGCACTGCATGTTAAACATCTGTCTCCTCTGATTGCAATTCTAAGCTTAGGGCCTTTGGGGAACATGCCTCTAATCTGAGGGTCTTGTCACCACCCTAATTTCAACATGGCTGCAGGGGAGGACTTTTCAAACACTTCTTGCCTCTCTATCCAACAGGAGTATCACAAATCAGTATCTCCTCATCTATAACCAAGTTTTATCACTGCCCAATAAAATATCCTTTCTGTTTGTGTTCTCTATCAGATCATGAGGGTTTTATACTTATTCTGGCCAAGACGTGATGCAGACCCTTTTTCCTGTTTATTTTACATTGCTTAGCCAGTGTGCCTCCTGTGCAGGGGTCTCATTTAAACTCAGGATTCAGGATACATCCGGCCTTACTTGCTTCTGATTGGGTTCTCATAGGGCCAGGTTAACTGAATGGCAAGTTTGTTAGTTAAGGAAGCCCCGTGTCTTTTTTTATATATACCAATATTATATATTTGGGTCAGTTGGTATAATTACCTGCCATCTTAGGCTTTACTGGTGCCTGGCTAATAATTCTTAAGAGAATCTGATAACCATGTACATCTTCTCCACTTACACACTGTGCCACTAACAAGAACTTCAAAGCACAGAGAGAACCATCCTGATTGTCCTCTAACAACTCTATTTTGTGGATCTTTGTTCCTATTCAAACAGGCTTTTGATGGTTATTTTAACTGGAATTCACATCTTCTTTCATCAATGTACATTCCATCCCATTAATACATGGAAGCACTTAACTATGTTTCAGGCACTCACCAGAATTTTTAGTGGATAAGGCCCAGCTCCCAAACCCTGAAGAGACTCTGGTCTATGAGGAAGAGGTTCCTATTGACCTTGACAGTCCACTCAGTCTTATTTGGGTGGAAAGCACAGCAATTAGTGGATCAAAAAAGAGAATTGGTGAGCACTATTATTTAAGGCTGCTTTATGTGCCAAAGTAGGGTTTGTGGGCACAGAAATTTCAGAATAACAAAAGGAGGATCCTTAGTCTGGAGGAATTCAGATGGTAGCTGAGGTGACATGACAAATTTTACTTTTACAACATTTCTTTTTTTTAAATGTTTATTTATTTTTAAGAGAGAGAGAGAGAGAGAGAGACAGAGCATGAGCAGGGAGGGGCAGAGACAGAGGGAGACACAGAATCCTAAGCAGACTCCAGGCTCCGAGCTGTCAGCACAGAGCCTGATGTGGGTCTTCAACTCATGGACCATGAGATCATGACCTGAGCCAAAGTCAGACGCTTAACTGACTGAGCCACCCAGATGCCCCAGACAAATTTTACTTTTAATTAGGAGAGATCAAGACCAAAATAGAAATAGTCTTGAATGTCAGAATTTGCTTGGTAGGTAATGAATAATCAATGTGCCAAGTAGAGTGGTTTATTCATAATTATTAATATATATGTGTGTATAGATAGATAGATAGATAGATAGATAGATAGATAGATAGATAGATAGTTTTTTCCATGAGTGATTTAACTCAAGAACATAGACACTAAAAATTCACTCTTTAATCCCCGATAGACATTAATGGACTATTTGTTAGCTCCCATCATATTTATTTTTTTAATATTTGTTTGTTTATTTTGAAAGAAAAACAGGAAGAGAGAGTGCACATGCATACACATGGTGGGGAGGGAGAGAGGGAGAGAGAGAATCCCAAGCAGGTTCCTTGCTGTCAATGCAGAGCCCTATGTGGCGTTCAGTCCCATGAACTGTGAGATCATGACCTGAGTCAAAATCAGAGTCTGATGCTTAACCAACTAACCCACCCAGGCACCCCCACTATATTTCTTTTTAAGAAGAAGAAAAATTAGATTAATAAGGATGGCATCTTTTTTAGTATTAACCACGCCAGGAAATATACTAGGCACTCTCCATTAATGATTTATGTCTGATTACAATAGCCCAATGAAGCAGCCATTTCCCTCACCCTTTTACCAAGGCAGGCTCTGGAGGCTCAGAGAAGTTCAGTAACTCGGGCCACGTTTAATGCATTGTAAAAGATGTAGTTGGAATTCAAACTGTAAAGTTGAGGTTAAGTACTAGGTTCTATCTGCTCTGCACAATGAACCCACCGAGGCTAGACTCTTCTCCTGACCTTTGATTTAATGTTAGGAGAGAATAGATTCTGGGCCCAGGGGACAACATCTTTGTACGATGTTCCTTAGAGGTATTTGTAGGAGCCCGTGTCTCAGCCCCTTCTCTGTACTTTGTTGTAGATGGCTCATGCTGTATTACTGTCAAGTTAATGTATGTCATTCTTTGCTTTTACAGGTAAAAGTTCATGATAGTAGGACCATGCCTCATTTACATTACTGTGCTCAACTTCTGGCATCATGCTTGGCACTTTGCAGGGATTCACTCATGTTTACTGAATTTTACTGAATCATATCAGACCATCAGTAGGGGCTGGTATGATATGGTGGGTAACTTAGGGACCTGGAATGAAGTTCCAGTCAGCTGTTGATTGTGGGATTTGGGGCTCCTCACTCTCTTTGAGCCTCAGTTTCGTCTTCTGGAACTCCTACCTGATACTGTTGTTTTGAGGGCTGAATGAAGCAAATAGATGAATGAGACACCCACCACAATGTCAAGCACATCCTGGACAGAAAACCAAGTCTAGATTTATGTTTTCCTCCCCTTCCTCTTTGATGCTAATTTTGAAGGTGACCTGAGGAGATGAGTATCCTTTAAAACTCAGGAATCCCACAATCCAGAGCCTTCTTGTGTTTCAAGTATTCTTGGTTGGATGTTAAGTGACCTGAAGCCATTAATGATTCGCTCATTGGTCTTAACAAGCTAATATGCCCCTAAAGGTGACTTCACAACACAAGCAAAGGGAAGCAAAGGGTTGAACCATTTATTCTCTGAATTTGATTGATGTCGACAGGCAATCTCGACAGCTGAGGTCCAAATGCACACTTTTTTTTTTCCTTTTCTTCCATAGCAGGATTGATTTTAGCCTGAATCATCTGAATAATTGCCTTAGCTCCTCTAAAACATGTCTTTCACTTTGTGGGTGTAGACAGCTATAGAAAACAAGTATTATTTTAACCTCCTCAAAACATGGAAACTCTCAAACACAGAGAGGTTAATTGGTTTGACAAATGTCACACAGCTCCTCAGTAGTGAAGCTGAGAGACAGCCTCCAGGTCTCCAAGCTACCCTCCTCTCAACACATTAAAAAAAAAAAAAAATTACATCTGTTTAAACACATCTGTGCTTCAAATAGAAATAATAACCTCTACAATCACACATTTCTTCCATTTGGGGTGTAGAAAATCATAGTCTGAGGCTGGTATAATAATGAAGTAATCACATGTAGAGAATTTTTATTATGCCCATTACCTATGTTTGTGTCTTATACTCATACTTTGCACTTAGGTAAAACAAACAATAGATGCTTGGAAAACAAACAATTGAGGTTAAAGTCCTTATTTTTCTTTATCAAAAGGCAAATTATGCTATTGGGAGTCATGAATTCATCTATTCAATTAAGTGTTTTGAAGCTCCTTTTATGTTAATGGTTTGTGCTGTAGATAGATAAAGCACACATGATAGGCTCTCATTGGAGTACTTTCCACAAGAATGAGTGAGGGGCAGCCCTGGAGAAAGAGCAACACCTACAGTGTGAAGGACTAAGGTTCTTGACCTGACCCTGCACCAACTGACTGGGTAAGTCACCACTGCCCCTGAAGAATGGAAACCATTGTATCTAGCTAGACTAACATTAATAAGTTTTATCTAGAACCTACTTACTGAGATCACGTAAAAGAAATGACTGAGGGGAGCCTAGGTGGCTCAGTCAGTTAAGCATCTGACTTCGGCTCAGGTCATGATCTCACGGTTCCTGAGTTTGAGTTTGAGCCCCTCATTGGGCTCTGTGCTGACAGCTCAAATCCTGGAGCCTGCTTCAGATTCTGTCTCTCTCTCTCTCTCTCTCTCTCTCTCTCTCTCTCTCTCTCTCTCCCATCCTCCCACCCACCCTGTTCACACACACTCTCTCTCTTTCAAGAATAAATATTAAAAAAATAAATAACTGAAAATATTGAAGGACCTTACGAATGAACCACTATAGTCTTTCTGTTAAAGAGGGAAGGCAAGACTGTATTTGGTATAAGCCTGTATGTAAATACCAGCTCTTTGGAATGAATGTTATGTACTCTGTAATCTAGAGAAGGGAAAATTCATATCTGCTTTTGTAGTTGGAAATAACCTTTGTTGGGACTGAGATTTGGATTGGAGCTTTCATTTACATGGTGCTTTTAACTTTTATTTTTAAATTTATTTATTTTGAGGGAGAGAGAGAGAGAGAGAGAGAGAGAGAGAGAGAGAGAGAGCATGAGTGTGAGCATGAGTGTGAAAGGGGCAAAGAGAAAGGAAAAGAAAGAATCCCAAGCAGGCTCCTCCACACTGTCAGTGCAGAGCCCAATGCAGGGCTCGATCTCACAACATGTGAGATATCAGAAGTCTAATGCTTAACCAACTGAGCCACTCTAGCTGCCCAATATTGTGCTTTTAACTTTATGTTAAGAAATATGATGACAAACATTTTCAATACAACCCCATTATTTCATGAAGCATTAGGAAACACGTTATCGGCTCTATTTTCCCTTTAGGCATTCTGATTGCTCTACTTTCCTTTAGGTATTTTGAAGTCCATCGAAGCCAGTTTATGCTCATATTCAAGATCATATAGTAAGCTGCCCTATAGAGACGGGATCTGTAACAATGGGCATTAGGATTGGAATTGCCCTCTACAAACACAAATGTAAGATTAGAGAGAAGAGAAAGGAGTGCGTCAGATTAAGCCACCTGTTTCCATTTTGTGGAGGAGGGTGCTGAACTAAATGAAAGTCTTTGAATTACCTGCAGATTTCAGTTGCAGCTGTCTGTTTCCCACCCCCTCACAAGTAATTGAAGGTTCTTATACACTGCATTTTGCTCTGCCTAAAGTATTGATTGTGCTTCCTAGCAGGTTGTTTTATAATACTGGAGCCCTATGGAATGTGGAGGGAACTAGGCATAAGATAAGACCCAAGAGACTTTGAATCTACTCTTAGTTGGGGACTAATTTGCTCTGTGACTTTGAGCAAGTGACTGAATTTCCTTTAACTCTCCTGTATTTAAAGTTGGAATAATACCACTTTTCCTACTTACCTTATAAATGGAGAGATTATACTGAGAATGTGCTAGAATAATATATGTTAATACAAAGGTTAAATGCCATACAAATGCAAGATTTCTCTTAAGCTGATTTCTTAACTATGGTAGGCTATTGCAGGAAAGGATAGCATATATGATCATCAGTCAATCAAAACGTCCTGAGTACCTAACAGGTACCACACAGAGAAGGCAAAGAAATGTGGCAGTGTGATGAGAATGTAGGGCTGTATCAAACTAAGTAGATGTGATAACTAGATACAAGAAAGCTTGCACCTTGCTGAAGATGAACAGGTGGTTTATATTTGACAAAATATCAGAGGAAAGAAATTTTGCATTCACAGAGGGGAGGGGACTGTATCTTGGTTGGACAAACTGGTAGGACAAGGGAGGGCAAGAAGGAGTCAGTCACTTCTGTAGAGTAGAATGTAACCTTTATGAGGACAGGGCTTTTGATACATCTTGTTCATTGATGTATCCCAGGGCACTATAAATATGTGCAGGGCACCATATTATGCCTTACTGAGGCACCATAAATATGTGTGAATGCATCACTGAGAGACGACAGCATGAGCAAGGCATGCAGGTGAAAAATATAAAAACAGTGTCACCAGAGCAAACTAGGTTATCTTCCTAACAGAATAAAGTTCATGATGGAGTTTAGTAGTAGATAAGTTTGAAAGAGGAAGTTTCAGCTAAAGCTGAAAACAAAACTTACTAAAGGAACAAAAGCGTCCTGTATTTGGAGCTATAAAGAGTCCTAGCAATGTTAAATATCTTAATCCTGGCTTGACAGACTGACTCCCAGGCAGGGGGAAGATTTATAGATATGGTTCATGGAATCCATAACACCCTCCCATAATATGGATTGCACAATTGTATATGTGAGTGTGTTTCTCATAGTTAAGCTTAGTTTTCTGTCAGATTCTTAAGGTGGTATATCCTATAAAATAGTCAAAGAGGCTGAAGTCCTAAAAGCCCACATATGTACTAACTTTGTTACATGAGGAATCATTTTATCCTATGTTATTATTGCATTTGGGGAACCTTCATAATTAATTATATCTAGTTTTGTGTCATATGCTCCAAGTGTATGTGCGTTTACTATATTTTAAGGATGTTGACTGCTCCTCTGCCTTTCTTGTGTGTGTAGCTCAGTCCCAGCCAGATTGTAGGCACTTAAGAGTGACTGTGCAAATAAAAATAGATCTGAATCCATCAAGTAACACATCTAGCTGAAACAGTTTTTTTTTCCTCTTATGAAAGAAAGCACGATGCTTATTATTTCATAGCAATGATCTCTTCTGCTATGTGGTTGAACATCGTTGGTGTTCAAATACATCCTCAAGTGCCTCTCAGATATATGTGCTGAATTCGGTTTCAATAAACCCTTCTTAAGGACTTCCCAAAATAGTTGAGGCTACTAAGATGGCAGTCCTAGAAAACATCGCTATGCCTTTTCATCTAGGGAGAAATATAAGGCTCCCACCTTAAGTATCCCTTCCCTACAGCCAGAAGTCATAAAAATAAAATGTGCCAGGGAGGAGCCAAGATGGCGGAACAGCATGGAAGATTTTTGTGTGTCTCGCGTCCATGAAATACAGCCAGACCAACATTAAACCATTCTACCCACCTAGAAAACTGGAGGATTAACGCAACAATCTGCACAACCTGAACCACAGAATTCAGTAGGTACATGGCGCGGAGAAGTGAACTTGGGGGGTGAGAAGGTGCAGGAAGGGAGGTGCTTTTGTGAGCGGAGAGAGGACAGACCCTGGGGGGGGGGTGGAGAATACGGGAAAAGCACCCCTCCCCAAAAGCAGCTGGAGAAAAAGTGGAAAATTGGAAACAGCCTCAGGGACTGAACTAAAAAGGGAGAAAGGAGAAAGGAGAGGGTTTAAATTCCATTAAGACCGTAAACAAGGGAAGCGCAAAGGCTGCAACTCCGCAGCTCCATACCTGGCGGTGCTCTGGTGGAAGGGCGAATCCCCAGGAACAGAGTGGGGTCCGGGAGGGTCTTGGGCCACACCTGGAAAAGCGGTTCCACTGCTGGAAGGGCATTTGGTAGAGACTGTTGAAGCCACCTGGTCCTGGCAGACCCCAGAAAACGGCCACATTCGCTGGGGCTGGAACAAGGTCGTTAAGGGTAGAGCCGGGTGCCAGATGTGTGCTGTGATTTTCCATAATCCCTGAAATGCTGCTGCTACACTGTCTCGCGAACTTTTTCTGGGGCGGGCTGGCACCTGGCTGCAGTCTCGGCACCGGCAGCAGCAGAGTCCGGTGGGCATTCCTGGGTGCAGTGGATATTCGGCCATTGCTCACTCGGCCATTGCTCAGTGGGATCCTCCCACAGAGGGGCGCAATGGGTCAAAGCTGCAGTCCGTCAAAAGTAAGGGGCCGGGGAAAACAGCCGCATCTGAGACAAAATTCGGGAGAGTGTGCCTGGGGCCTGGTAACAGAGAGTGAAAAAGCGGGGAGTGGAGGAGAGCTTCAGACAGAAGACAGGTCCGCGATTGCTGATCTGGGAGAACAGACTGGGCAGCTGGGTGGCGCCATTTTTATCGCTCCGGGGCATGTGCATACACACCTACAAGTGCTGCAACCATCCACCCCAGTAGGCTAGCAGTGCCATCTAGTGGAGAACAGGGCCGTTACACTGAGCCCCGCCCAACTGGGCCAACTTCGCTCTCAAAAACACAAGTCTCACCTCCAGCTTAGTTTATGGATTATAAAGTGCCACATAGACTGACTTGTAGGGGAAAACGAAATAATTTCAACCCTACTTCAATCTCTTAGCAGTTCCATCTATTCAATTTTCTTTCTTTTCTCTTTTATACTTCATTTCTTTTTCTTGAATACAGAAAGAAAAAAATTCCTTTTATTTTCATTTTTATTAAAAATATTTTTCTTTAACTTTTATTACTATATTTTTTACTTTTGTGTAAATTTTTTCAAGTTCTATTTAACTTCCGTCAATTTACTTTAGTCTACTTCGGTGTATTCACCTTTTCAAATTTTCAAACGATTTCCTTTTTTTTCCTTTCTTATTCTTTTTTCTCTTTTTCATTTCTTTTCTTTTTCTTGAATGCAGAAAGAGAAAAACTTCATTTTTACTTTCAATTTCTATTAAAATATTTTTCTTTAATTTTTTTACCATATTTTTTGCTTTTATGTAAATTTTTAAATTCTATTTACTTCTATCATTTTATTTTAGTCTACTACAGTATATTCACTTTTTCAAATTTTCAAACAATTTCTTTTTTTCTTTTTTTTTAAATCTTTTTTCTCTTTTTCATTCCTTTTCTTTTTCTTGAATACAGAGAAAGAAAATATTCATATTTATTTTTAATTCTTATTTTCTTTAATTTTTTCTAATTTATTCTTTACTTTTGTGTATATTTTTTCAAATTCTATTTTATTGCCATCATCTCATTTTAGTCTACTTCAGTGTATTCATTTTTTCAAATTCTCAAAAAATTTTCTTTTTTTCTCCCCCCCTTTTTTTCTCTAATATGTCAAACCACTTTTAACACCCAGACAAAACACACCTAGAATTTACCATCATTTATTCAATTTGTGTGTGTGTTTTTAATTCTTTAAATTTAATATTTTTTTTATTTTAATTTTTTTATTTTAATTTTTCTACCTCATTAATTCCTTTTCTCCCTTAAAAATGAAAAAATGAAGGAATTCACCCCAAAAGAAAAAGCATGAAGAAATGACAGCAAGGGATTTAACCAACATAGATACAAGCAAGATGTCTGAACCAGAATTTAGAATCACAATAATAATAGCTAGAGTCAAAAATAGATTAGAATCCCTTTTTGCAGAGATAAAAGAAGTAAAAGGTAGTCAGGATGAAGTAAAAAATGTTATAACTGAGCTACAATCTCAAATAAATGCCATGGAGGCAAGGATGAATGAGGCAGAACAGAGAATCAGCAATATAGAGGACAAAATTCTAGAGAATAATGAGGCAGAAAAAAAGAGGGAGAAAGGAAAAAGAGAACGATTTAAGAATTAGAGAAATCAGTGCCTCATTAAAAAGGAAACACATCTTGGGGTGCCTGGGTGGCTCAGTTGGTTGAAGGACTGACTTTGGGTCAGGTCATGATCTCACGGTTTGTGAGTTTGAGCCCCACGTTGGGCTCTGTGCTGATAGTTCAGAGCCTGGAGCCTGCTTCAGATTCTGTGTCTCCCTCTCTCTCTGCCTCTCCCCCACTCATGTTCTGTCTCTGTCTCAGAAATAAATAAACATAAAAATTAAAAAAAAATTGAAGAAAGGAACAACATCAGAATCATAGGGGTCTCAGAAGAGGAAGAGAAAGAGATAGGGGTAGAAGGGTTATGTGACCAAATCATAGCAGAAAACTTTCCTATCCTGCGGAAAGACAAATACATCAAAATCCAGGAAGCACAGAAGACCCCCCATTAGATTCAACAAAAATCTACCATCAAGGCATATCATAGTCAAATTCACAAAATACTCAGGCAAGGAGAGAATCGTGAAAGCAGCAAGGGAGTAAAAGTCCCTAGCCTACAAGGGAAGACAGATCAGGTTTGCAGTAGACCTATCTACAGAAACTTGGCAGGCCAGAAAGGAGTAGCAGGATATATTCAGTGTGCTGAATCAGAAAAATATGCAGCCAAGAATTGTTTATCCAGCAAGGCTGTCATTCAAAATAGAAGGAGAGATAAAAAGTTTCCCAGACAAACAAAAATTAAAGGATTTTGTGACCACTAAACCAGCCCTGGCAAGAAATTTTAAGGGGACTCTCTGAGGGGAGAAAAGATGAAAAAATACATACACACATACATACATACATACATAAATACCAAAAGCAACAAATATTAGAAAGGACCAGAGAAAACCACCAGAAACTCCAAGTCTGCAAGAAACATAATGGCAATAAATTCTATCTTTCAGTATTCACTCTAAATGTCAATAGACTCAATGTGGCAATCAAAATACATAGAGTAACAGAATGGATAAGAAAACAAGAACCATCTATATGGTGTTTACAAAACACCCACTTTACACCTAACGACACCTTCAGATTGAGTTAGGGGATGGAGAACCATATATCATGCTAATGGTCAGCAAAAGAAAGCCAGAGTAGCCACACATATATCAGACAATCTAGACTTTAAAATAAAGACTGTAAAAAGGTATGCAGAAGGGCATTATATCATAATTAAGGGGTCTATCCACCAAGAAGACCTAACAATTGTAAACGTTTATGCACCAATGTGAAAGCACCCAAATATATAAATCAATTAATCACAAACATAAAGAAACTCATCAGTAGTAATACCATAATAGTAGGAGACTTCCAACACCTCACTCACAGCAATGGACAGATCGTCTAATCAAAAAACCAACAAGGAAACAATGGTTTTGAATGACACACTGGACCAGGTGGACTTAACAGATATATTCAGAACATTTCATCCTAAAGCAGCAGAATACACATTCCTCTCCAGTGTACCTAGAATGTTCTCCAGAATAGACCATATACTGGGACACAAATCAGCCCTAAGTAAGTACAAAAAGATCAAGATCATACCGTGCATATTTTCAGACCACAATGCTATGAAACTCGAAATCAACCACAAGAAAAAAAATGGAAAGGTAACAAATGCTTGGAGACTGAAGAACATCCTACTAAAGAATGAATGGGCTAACCAAGCAGTTAAAGAGGAAATTAAAAAGTATATAGAAGTCAATGAAAATGATAACACCACAACAGAAAACCTCTGGGATGCAGCAAAGGCGGTCATAAGGGGAAAGTATATAGCAATCCAGGCCTTCCTAAAGAAGAAAGAAAGATCTCAGATACACAACCTAACCTTATGCCTTAAGGAGCTGGAAAAAGAACAGCAAATAAAACCCAAAACCAGCAGAAGACAGGAAATAACAAATATTAGAGCAAAAATTAATGCTATCAACACCAAAACAAAAAACAAAAACAAAAAAAAAAAAAAAACAAAAACGGTAGAATACATCAATGAAAGCAGAAGCTGGTTTTTTGAAAGAATTAACAAAATTGATAAACCACTAGCCAGTTTGATCAAAAAGAAAAAGGAAGGGACACAAATAAATAAAATCAAGAATGAAAGAGGAGAGATCACAACCAACACAACAGAAATAAAAACAATAGTAAGAGAATATTATGAGCAATTATATGCCAATAAAATGGACAATCTGGAAGAAATGGACAAATTCATAGAATCAGATACATTATCAACACTGAAACAGGAAGAAATAGAAAATTTGAACAGACCCATAAACAGTAAGGAAATTGAATTAGTAATCAAAAATCTGCCAAAAAAAACAAGAGTCCAAGGCCAGATGGCTTTCCAGGGGAATTCCAGCAAACATTTAAGGAAGAGTTAACACCTATTCTCTTGAAGTTGTTCCAAAAAATAGAAATGGAAGGAAAACTTCCAAACTCTTTCTATGAAGCCAGCATTACCTTGATTCCAAAACTAGACAGAGACCCCACTAAAAAGGAGAACTATAGACCAATTTCCTTGATGAACATGGATGCAAAAATCCTCAACAAGATATTAGCCAACTGGCTCCAACAATACATTAAAAAAAAATTATTCACCACGACCAAGTGGGATTTATACCTGGGATGCAGGGCTGGTTCAATATCCACAAAACGATTAACGTGATTCATCACATCAATAAAAGAAAGGACAAGAACCATATGATCCTCCTAATAGATGCAGAGAAAGCATTTGACAAAATACAGCATTCTTTCTTGATTAAAAAAAAAAAACCTCAAGAAAGTAGGGATCGAAGGAGCATAACTCGAGATCATAAAAGCCATATATGAAAGACCCAACACTAATATCATCCTCAATGAGGAAAAACTGAGAGCTTTTCCCCTAAGGTCAGGAACAAGAAAGAAATAAAAGGCATCCAAATTGGCCAGGAGGAGGCCAAACTTTCACTCTTTGTAGATGACATGATACTCTATATGGAAAACCCAAACGATTCCACCAAAGAACTGCTAGAACTGATTCATGAATTCAGCAAAGTTGCAGGATATAAAATCAATGCACAGAAATCGGTTGCATTCCTATACACAAACAATGAAGCTACAGAAAGAGAAATCAAGGAATTGATCCCATTTACAGTTGCACAAAAAAAAAAAAAAACATAAAATACTTAGGAATAAATCTAATGAAAGAGGTGAAAAATCTATACACTGAAAACTGTAGAAAGCTTATGAAAGAATTTGAAGAAGATGCAAAAAAATGGAAAAAGCTTCCATGCTTCTGGATAGGGAGACCAAATATTGTTAAAATGTCAATACTACCCAAAGCAATCTACATATTCAATGCAATCCCTCTCAAAATAACACCAGCATTCTTCACAGAGCTAGAAAAAATAATCCTAAAATTTGTATGGAACCAGAAAAGACCCTAAATAGCTAAAGCGGTCTTGAAAAAGAAAACCAAAGCAGGAGGCATCACAATCCCAGACTTCAAGCTATACTACAAGCTGTAATCATCAATACAGTATGGGACTGGTATAAGAACAGACACTCAGATCAGTGGAACAAAAGAGAGAACCCAGAAATGGACCCACAAATGTATGACCAACTAATCTTTGACAAAGCAGGATAGATTATCCAATGGAATAAAGACAGTCTCTTCAGCAATTGTTGCTGGGAAAACTGGACAGCGACATGTAGAAGAATGAACCTGGGCCACTTTCTTACACCATAAACAAAAATAAACTCAAAATGGATGAAAGACCTAAATATAAGGCAGGAAGCCATCAAAATCCTCGAGGAGAAAGCAGGCAAAAACCTATTTGACTTTGGCCGCAGCAACTTCTTACTGAACATGTCTCTGGAGGCAAGGGAAACAAAAGCAAAAATGACCTACTGGGACCTCATCAAAATAAAAAGCTTCTGCACAGCGAAGGAAACAATCAGCAAAACTAAAAGACAGCCGACAGAATGGGAGAAGATATTTGCAAATGACATATCAGATAAAGGGTTTGTATCCAAAATCTACAAAGAACTTATCAAACTCAACACCCAAAAACCAAATAATCCAGTGAAGAAATGGGAAAAAGACATGAAGAGACATTTCTCCAAAGAAGACATCCAGATGGCCAACTGACACATGAAAAAATGCTCAACATCACTAATCATCAGGGAAATACAAATTAAAACTACAATGACATACCACCTCACACCTGTCAGAATGGCTAACATTAAACAACTCAGGCAACAACAGATGTTGGCGAGGATGCGGAGAAAGAAGATCTCTTTTGCACTGCTGGTGGGAATGCAAACTGGTGCAGCCACTCTGCAAATCAGTATGGAGGTTGCTCAAAAAACTAAAAATATAACTACCTTACGACCCAACAATTGCACTACTAGGCATTTATCCAAGGGATACAGGTATGCTGTCTCAAAAGGACACATGCACCCCATGTTTATAGCAGCACTATCAACAATAGCCAAAGTATGGAAAGAGCCAAAATGTCCATCGATGGATGAACGGATAAAGATGTGGTATATATACACAATGGAGTATTACTTGGCAATCCAAAAGAATCAAATCTTGCCATTTGCAACTACATGGATGGAACTGAAGGGTATATGCTAAGTGAAACTAGTCAGTCAGAGAAAGACAAAAATCATATGACTTCACTCATATGAGGACCTTAAGAGACAAAACAGATGAACATAAGGGAAGGGAAACAAAAATAATAGAAAAACAGGGAGGGGGACAAACAGAAGAGACTCATAATATGGAGAACAAATTGAGGTTACGGGAGGGGCTGTGGGAGGGGGGATGGGCTAAATGTGTAAGGGGCACTAAGGAATCTACTGGTGAAATCATTGTTGCACTATATGCTAACTAATGTAGATATAAATTTTTAAAAAATGAAATAAATAAGAATAAAATAAATAAAATAAAATGTGCCGTGTGAATTTTTCCAAGGAAGAGGCATCCATTTCCATCAAAATTAAAGGACACTGTGAGAATATGTATTGGCAGTATGCTCTGAGAACTATAGGTGGTTGGTCACCTGTAAGGAAGGAATGAAATCCCATCAATTATGAAGAAATCATGGTCACAAGCATCTCTGTCTGTAAACGTTAACCCAGAAACAAAGGCTGGAAACTGGTTCTGAAGTTCAATGTGTTTTACTGCTAGCAATTACAAAAATGATTTTGTATAAATACATCTCATCAAGATACAAACAGCAATATTAGAGATTTCTGATGAACCTTTAACTCCTCTGAGATATAGGGCCTACTTGCATTAGCAATCTTATCAGCAGAGCTCACTAACAGTGTCCAAAGAAATAGAAATTCAAAAAGCCTTCTCTTCACACCAGAAACTTAGGTATTTCCTACGTTCTTACTGTGGTCACCTTGTTTTATTATAGGAATGAAAATATGGCACGATGATCAAACAAATGATGCCAATTACAGTGGTAGGAATATACAAAAAAGAGAGTATGAAACCTCTGACATTTTTTACTAGCTGGTTAAGCCAGCACTGGGACAGGGATTGCTGCACTCCTAGTGAATTTTAGAATCTCGACATCATTGTGTATTGTCTGGTAATACTGAGTAATAAAAATTGGATCTGGTAGAATAACCATGTCGTAGCTGAGGATTCTGGTAAGGCCACGACTGTAGCTTTGAGCCTCAGCTTTGAATGGGTGGACAGGGTATTCTGATCTTGAAGTTTTAAAAAGCTCATATTAAGCCAGTTAGAATTTAGAATTGTAAAATTGGCTTTTATTACTTTGGACATAGTATACGAATTTAAGTGGGCCATAAGGTATTTTAACCTTGGCAGGACGTGACAGCTTATGGCACCTTTGACCAAGGGTGAGCTACTGTTGTTATAGTGGCAGCTTGAAGAACACTGCTCTTGGGTCCTCTGACCTTCAGCAAAGCCTCCCAGGCTTGGATAGAGACATAGGAGGGCCCCAGCACATAGCAGTAGCACATAAACTCCTACAAAAGCACCCATAGCTGAAATAAGAAAAGAAAGCCTTGATAAGTAGAGAACTTTTAGGCATATGATTATTGTTTGGATTTTGTTTCATCAAGATGGTGGTAGCTTCACCAAGAGTAGTGAGGTCAAGTCAATGCTTGTTGATTATCCAGGTATTAATTGTTTGCTCTGTAAATTACATGTACTAGATTAAAGATGAGATGTGTGAGAGTTATACTGGAATATTTATTTGTAGGTTATCTGATTTTTACCTTTAATTCCTCCTGTGTGCATTGTCAAATGACCTTATCATCATCACTTGAGGGAAACATCCACCCTGTAGGAGCCACTTAAAGTCAAATCTGCTTCAGAGACAGACAAAATAGTGTAGTATAGTTGGTGTCATTTTCTCTTCCATAACTGCAAACAACAGTAAGTATCAAGAGTGGGTAGATAGAGACACAAGACAGCATTTTGAGGAGAAACAAGTTCTTAAAGGAAAGAGCGGCTCTAGCTAAACTAAAGAATTGGGACATACACCATCTCTTGTTCACTTGCAAACCTCTGATTTACTTATGTTTAGGACTAAAACATACCAATCTTATCATAAAAATATCCAAAAGATGGGGCATCTTAGGTGGCTCAGTCGGTTAAGCCCCTGACTCTGAATATCAGCTCAGGTCATGATGTCAGGTTCATGAATTCGAGCCCTGCATCAGGCTCTGCACTGATAACTCAGAACCTGCTTGGAATTCGCTTTCTCTGTCTCTCTGTCTCTCTGTCTCTGTCTCTGTCTCTCTCTCTCTCTGCCCCTCCCCGTACTTTCTCTCTCAAAATAAATAAATAAACATTAAAAAATACCCAACAGAAAATGCAGTAATTATTACAATTACGTATTAGAACTTCACCCTAGTAGAGTGGTTTATAATACTCATAGCACTGTAAGTCTTTCAAATAGACAATACTGGACCTGAACAATTTTTTTGTGTTAGGATCAACATTCACAGCAATATCTCTAGCCTCTGCCCCGTGGCCTCACTTGCATTGACCTCTGCCCTTTAGGAACTTTTCCTAGTCTTCTGATTGCCCCTCAAAAAATTGACCTCATAGTGATTGGTCTTATTGTACCTAGTCTATTCAGTCACTAATTTTTATATCCTAAATTCCTCTAGAATATAACTGTATTCCTCTAGAATATAATCTAGCCCCTCATATCTCTCAGGTGAGCCATCATAGTATTCTCCCAATTAAACTTTCTATCTCCATATTTTACACTTACCAAAGTCCTAGCAATAAATGCTAAGCTCAAAGGAGTTAATAAAGGGACCATTCTCAGTCATAAGCACGGGGTGGGGGTGTGGTAAGGAAGCCAAAAGGACATGGTGAAAGATGCAAATTAGTAAGAACAGAAAGTTGTGACTTTTCAAAAAAGAATCTGGTCAGAGCCAGTGCCGAAGAAGAGGGGCTGCCTGATCAGTGTTGTGACCATGGAGGAAAACAACCATGACTAAACATGTAGGGAGATATAGAGGGACCAGGGGAATGAACACAACAAAATATCCTTCCTTATGACTGACTCAAACTGCTGCCAGTGCTTTCCATTGGTAAACCCCTACCAACAATGACATGGGAAGGGGCCTAAGTAGTGGAGCCATAGTGATAAGCCTGCAAGGCAAAAGAAGTACAGAGAACAGGTGTGTGAGGGGTGGGTCAAGTGGAGGATAACCACTCCTGCAAATCCATCTTCCACAGGAGAGGCAAAATGATGTATCCAACATGCTCTACTTGACCGGATCACTCTAGTCATTGAAACACTCTCTTGCCTCCTGATAACCTACAGAATTAAGCCCGAGGCAGACACTCAAAGTCCTCCTTGTTCTTGTCCTACTGACCTGACTGGCATCATCCCCAGAATGTCTTTGCCTTCTTGAATGATTTAAAACCATTATCCTGGGTGTTTTGTAGTTCTCCTCACAAACCATGTCACTTCTTTCCTTTAGGTTTTTGTTTCCGGAATTTCCTCTGGAATATCTTTCTGTCTGTACCAGTCACATTCAAATGTCATCTTCTTTAGGAATCCTTCACCAAAAACCACATAATTCTATACGTATTGCATTTTTAGAAATTACCATAAAATTAGATTAAACCATATGAAGTTTCTGCTTTTCTGCTCTTTCTGACCAACAAAAATGGAGCTTCCTATGTAGAGTCTTAACTTTCCTGCCCATAGGTGAGTCTCCTGAAGGCAGGGCGATCTCCTATTTGGGCTTATTTCTTGGCAGGTTACTAAATAGCTGCAAATGGGTTGGTGATTTATACCTGCTTATGGAGCTGAATTGAACAAAGCTCCATATTTTAAGTTTTCTAAGTCGTGAGGAGCAGGGACCATGTCAGTCTTGATTTCTCAATAAATATTTGTTGTTTGGAACATAAAACATAACCGAAACCCTTGTTTGTCAATTCTCATAAGCAAGGGAAATAGGTGAAAATTATCTTTTCCATTCTTGTTCTAGACTTGAAGTATCTCAGCTTCTGGAAGACTCAGTTTACAAAGACATAGCCCCAATAACACAGTTTTAAGAATTCTGGAAGTTAATAAAATAAGTTAGTCAACGTAATTGATCAAATGCCCTCCATAGCAAGGTACTAGGAGTAAGAGAACAGGTTTTATACAAGGCATAGTAATATACATAAATGAACCATGTAGAGGCTGAAGTAAGTACCTTGTAATTTCCTAAAAATCCCTTCTAAATGTAAACTGCAGCTGTCATTTGATGTCATTCAAAGTACAAGGGCCTCCGTAGCTGAGGTCTAAATGGAGCCGACAACCAGACGTGGCATTTGAGCCTTCCAGATTTACAGCCTATTTCCAAGTCACTTTGCCTGCTTTATTCACAAAAAAAAGAAAAGAGAAATGCCACCTGACCAAAAATGACCAATGAGTGTTCATAAATCTTTCTCACGTCCTATCAAAACTAAAGTTTCTGTGGTAATTCTCCTATAAAAGGAAATGTAATATTTATTCCAAAAGGGAAAAAGTGGAGAGGGGAGGTGCCTGGCAGGCCTCAGGAAGCCAGGGCATTTGAGCAAAATTAGCTCATGCTTCTGCCAGCAAAAGTCACAGTTTGGTCCCTCATATCATGAAAATACCATTTGTTGTGAAATATAAGGACACGTCCTGTATGTGTGAGAGAGCGTTTAAAATCCCCCATCCTGTACCCATGACAGCTCAGTGTGCTCAATGACGTGGGGCCCCATCCCTTCACGCCTTGTTAGGGCCAGGCAGGGCCAGCTGGCCGGGCTGTCCCTGTCCTCGGGCCTGGGCGCCATTGTCCCGGAGCTCGCCCAGCCCGCATCCCTTTGAAGCTGCTCCAAAGAAACTTTATCCCTCTGTTCCAGCTGGCATTTCATTAAGCCCTGGCTTCACAGGATTTTCCACTCCCATTGACACATCAGAGCAAAGATGTAGCCATTAAAATAATGAAGAAAAAGGAAGCGAGCAGAGGAGAAACAGTTCTAAGGGGAAATTGAAAAGGAGTACAAGGTTATTTAAAAAATAAAGGCCAACTGTAAAAAAAAAATAAAATCTACCTACTTTCTCCTCTCTCTCTTCTCTTTTTTCCTCCCCTACATGCGTGTGTCCTGGGCCGTCCAAATTTTTCACAAAGCCTCATAAGGAATGACTTCAGAGGCCCTGGCTCTGCAAAACAGCTGACAGTCATAGGTCTAAATTAGGAGCAGTGAAAAGAACCCCAAATACATTCTGAGTCCCCATGAACACGAGGGAACTCTGGGCACTGAAGATTTCTATCGTCACGCAGAAATAAATCATAGCATCTCCTGCTGGTTAGACATCAAGCCCACCTAAGTTATTAACGACCCCCTGTGTGACCTCCATATTCTTAACCTCCACGGTTTCGCCCAGCCAGGAGTATCTGCTCCAGATGTGCCTTTCACTTCTTCAAAGGTACATTGCCTCCATACTATCTGGCCTTAAATTCTTTTTTGATGTTTATTCACTCCTTTGGTAATGTACCTATGATGTCTTTTTAGTCTCCACAATTAGATAATGAATATAAGAATCAAAATAATTGTGCATCTCTTTGTTGATATCACTAAAAAAGATCTTGCAGAAGACTCTGCACAGAATTTGTATTTGCCATAATATCTGCCCAAGGAATCTGACTTCAGCCAGCTCAACCAAAGACATGGATAAGGAAAATGTTATAAAGGCCTTTCAGCTCCTAAAACAGCTGTGACAAAGCCCAGGCACTAAACCTATACATTTTATTCCCCTGGGCGTCATTCAGGCATTGTGATTTCATTAACAAGCTTGCTTTTCTAGCATCTCTTCCCACAGGAATTAAAAGCGGTGACCTAGAAGTGGGCTCTTAGATATATTCCTGATAACAGAAGGGTATGTGACAGCTGACATGTAATTGAAGGAAGAAACAAACAAACAAAAAAGCAAAAAACAATGAACAAGCACATTGCTTCATAGCACAAAAATTGATGTCTATAAAAATGTATTTTAAAGTGTATTCAATAGCTGCTGTGAAAATGCAAAATATATATTCTTGAAAAATATACTACAAAATGGTTAAAATTTGTTTTTATGAAACAAAAAAACATCAGATATTTAGGACATGTATGTATATATATCCCCCCTCATTTCAGGTATTTCAGATAGAATTGAGTGTCATCCATATGAATATTCAGTTTATATTATCCTGAAATAAGTTTCTATTTATGCATTTACATTAAAGACTGTTGAAAGTAACACCCATGCATTTGTTTAAATTAAACATTGTAGGGACGCCTGGGTGGCGCAGTCAGTTAAGCGTCCGACTTCAGCCAGGTCACGATCTCACGGTCCGTGAGTTTGAGCCCCACATCAGGCTCTGGGCTGATGGCTCAGAGCCTGGAGCCTGTTTCCGATTCTGTGTCTCCCTCTCTCTCTGCCCCTCCCCCGTTCATGCTCTGTCTCTCTCTGTCCCAAAAATAAATAAACGTTGAGATTCTCTCTTTCTCTAAAAAAATAAATAAATAAATAAAAATAATAAAATAAAATAAAATAAAATAAAAAATAAATTAAACATTGTAGAAATAATAACAAAGGTTTTAAAATTCAAGAAAAACCCAATAGAGTTGGGATCCAGCGGAAATATATACTGAGAGGAGACAGGACCATACAGGAGGAGATCTTAGCTCTGGAAGATGAACTCACGTTCACATCTTAACCGTCTCTTCTCTGCACTGGCATTGTGTGACTCTAGTCACATTCCCCAGTATTGCTGGATCATTCTAGGCAACACCTGTGAGAAATAAGTGGATTTCATATATGCCAGGATCTACATCAGACCCACATGCGGAAAACCTGTGTTCCAGGACTTGGTTATTGATGGAAGCATTCAATATGGCATTTGGCAAGCCCTTGGGGTGGGGCTGAGTAGAATCTTAAGGAAAAACATAATCAACTGATCAGCGTAGAGGAGTTAACTTCTTAACTGTGTGGAAGATAAAAAATTATAATAATAAAAGGCAGAAAAATATTTCTTCCCTCAAATAAATGTACATTTCTTTAGGAAGATAAAACACACACATGAACCAACATGTTGAGAATAATCCAAGAAGATAATGGAGTATAGAGCTGGAACTGGAATTACCATAGTTAGCATAACTCAGTCTTTGAGGATTGGACATGTCATGGGAGGTTTTGTGGCAATAGTGGTAATTGACATTTTGGGGGAGGGCAAATGGGGGGATTGTAGGTGTGGGAGTGAGCAAAGTCAACAGTAGATGAGCTACAGATGAGCAGGAGCCTTCTACTCAGTTTCTATCTGGCACTAGTACAGAGATCTGCAGTGTCCTCATGGCACACAGTCACACGGTGGTTTGGAATTTTGGCTTTGCCCCTTACAATCCCTGGGTCATTGGACAACTGATTTAATATTGCAGTTCCTAAGTTTCCTCAGCAGTAAAATGAAGTTAGGACCTTCCTCGAAGAGTTGTGGAGAGGATTACATGTTAAAATGCGTGATAACCAGCTGGCATAGTACCAAGACTAAGCAGCCCATATATAACCATTGCCATTTGTTCCATTATTATCTACTGTGGATATTACCCTTCTGTTCTCTAGTATTTCACTTCACCTTCTGAATACATGTCTCCTATCTCTCATATATTTGTTGCACTGCTTCATTCCTATCTTTATCTAATTGCAACTATTTAAAAAATAGTGTAATGTAAGTTGTAATTTCTGTCTGGATAATCTACCCACTGATGTAAGTAAGTACTGAAGCTCCCTATTATTATTGTGTTGCTTTCTGTGTCTCCCTTTAAGTCTGTTAATATTCGCTTTACATATTTAGGTTATCCTATGTGGGGTGAATAAATATTGACAAACATATTCTCTTGTTGGATTGACCCCTTTATCATTGTGTAATGCTCTTTTTTGTTTCTTATTCCAGTTTTTCTTTTAAAGTCTCTTTTGCCTGATATAAATATAGCCACCCAAGCTTTCTTTTGGTTACCATTTGCACTTTTTTTTAATTCTTTTTTTCTTTCTTTTTTTCTTTTTAATTCTCTGATTTAATTCACTGCCCTGTCTTCTAGATATCTGATCCTTCCTTCTGCTTCATCTAGTCTGTTGTTGAACCCCTCTAGTGTATTTTTCAGTTTAGTTATTGTATTCTTCTGCTCTATTACTTCTGTTGGGAACTTTCTTATATTTTTTGTATCTTTGTTATCCATCTATTTTTCTCCCAAATTCACTGAGCATCTTTATGAACATTACTTTGAATTCTTTATCAGGTAAATTATTTATTTCTGTTCCCTTAAGGATTTTTTTTCTAAGTTTGTGTCTTATTTTATTTTGAGTATATTCCTCTGTTTCTTCATTTTGCTTGATTCTCTGTGTTTGTTTCTATGCATTAGATGAAAGATCCACCTCTCTCAGTCTTAAAAGATTGGCCGTATATAGGAGATAAACCTTATCATTCAATCCTGCCCTAGCTCTTGGTTCTCTCTCAAACCTTCATGTTTGTCCAACAGCTTATTTTATTTTTTAATAGCTCCCAGTCATTGATGGTGTGCCAAAACCAGTCAATGTCTCAAAGAGGAGGATCTCAGTCAGCACCTAGATTCAGGCTGATAGAAGCCAGACCCTCAGACAGCAGCTTTTATAGAATGCCAATATATACATTCCTGTGGGACTGCAAGCATAACCAGAGCCAGACAATCTGGAGGTGTCCCCTGGGCAGCAGTCACAATAATCAGGGATCCAAACAAGCATAGGCTCCTTTCTGGGAGATAATGGGCAGGTGTGGCAAGGCAGGGGAGAGCTCAAAGATGGTGATATCCTCTGGCTTTTGTTCCCTGAGAGCACCTCCATAGCCTCTAGATGTGTGCTAAATCTGAAGACTGCCCATAAGGGTAAGGCTCTAAGACTAGTAAGTGAGCCTCTTTCATAGAAAACTGGGTGTTTGTTTGAGTTTTCTGTCTGTGCATGCTCTGGGATGATAGCCTGCCAAGAACTGTCTCTCCAGTTGTTGCCATCCTTTGGGACCCAGGAGCACAAGCTCTTCTGACCACTAGAACCATTCAATCAAGTGGTATCCTGTAGGAACCTGCCAAAAACAAACAAACAAACAAACAAACAAACAAACAGTTCATTAGATGTGAAAACTATAGCATCAGACACATGTAAGGTAAGAACTCCCTTCAAAGAGACGCTCACACTCTGGAGTGTTTCAGGGGGATAGTAAAAAGATAGTGCCTGTCCTCCAAGGTCTCAGGGAAGGTTTACAGTCAGGTCCTATAAGTGTGTTTAATCAGAAGACTGCCCCTCAGACTGAAGCTCTGATGATAAGCTGATCAAACCTTTTTCCACAGAAAGGTAGAGCTCCTGGATCTGTTGCCTCTTGCTGTGCCCTTGGGGGTGAAAGAACTCTTTCTCCATTGGTTACAATCCTGTGGGGTCCACAAGCATAAGTCTCATTGGCCACCAGACACAAGAGATGTAGCCGTGTCCCCTGGAAGCAGCTACAACTACCAAGGTGCCAGAGAAGAGTGTAAGTTCTTTCTGGAAGATACTGGTAAATTGGAGAGAGGCAGAGGGAAGGCACAAACACTGTATCCACCAGCCTCCCTTAGAGTAGTTCTATAGACCCTTTAAGTCTGCCAAACCAGAAGGTTGCCCCTCATCCCAAAGCTCTTAGCTAAGGAAATAGGCCTCTTTTTTTAAAAAGACTACGGGTGTGTTTTATTCTGCTGTCTGTGCAGTGCCCTCAGAGTGGTAATCTGCCAAGAACTGAATATCTGATTGTTATAGTCTCAAAGGACCCGGGAACACAGGCCCCCCCCCCTTGACCTCTAAGGACAGGTCATCAATGGGTAGCCCCTGGTGCTAGCCATAAAAAACGTGTCACCAGACATAAAAACTGGAGCACCAGACATCCATAGAAGATCTCTTCTTGGAAATACTGACTGTGGCAACGGGAGAGTGTGAAGCTGGCACCTACTAGCTGGAATGAAGCAGAGGGAAAGTGGAAAGATGGCAATTGCCAAAACAGAAAAAAACAAAGGCCAGAAAAAACTGAAAGGGGAACAATGGTGAAAGAGAAGAAAGTAGAAAAAAAGAAGAGAAAAAAGAGAAATAAAACAAGAAAAAAAGAGATGGACCGACTGACAAGGGAGATGAAAGGAGGAAGATGGTGTCCAGCAGCGTTTGTTGACAGAAACTGTATCAGCAGGCTTCTGCCCCTCAGACCAATGCTTTAAAATGAGGAAACGAGTCCCTTTCACATGAAGTCTGGGTGCTTTTCAAAGGGCTGCTCCTGTGCTGGCTCCAGGCAAGGGCGGGGTGGAGTCTATTTTTCAGTTTGCCACAGCGCTATGGGTCCATGGGGGCAGAGTGTCTTTAGTTTTCAAAGATAGATGTTTTGAGGGTTTGTTGCCCAGGTGCCGGGTTTAAAATTGGAGTGCCATGGCAGGGATGGGGTTTACGGCAGCGAGATTGTACCGCAGCCTTTCTGACCCACTTTGATGAGGTTTCCCGCTCATTTGCCTCATGTGGAGGGGTTGCTTTGCCAGTCTTTATGGTGTTTGTTTTTCAGAGGAAATTGCTCCATGTGTAGCTATAGATTCCGTGTGTACTTGGGAGGAGATGAGTCCAGGATCTACCTGTGTTGGCTTCTTGAGCTGGAACTCCCTTAATTGCACTACTGAAATCATTCTCTATCCTTAACTTTCTTTTGTGTTCCTCAAATTATATCAGCTTGCTGTCTTCCATCTAGCTCATCCTTTAAGGTCTACATCAAGTCACATCTCCTCTTAAACCATTCTAAGATGTCTGGTCACATTTTATTACATATTTTAACCTCTGTTATAGCTGTTACTATAAACTGTATTGCATTATAATTTCTAGTACAGGTGACAATTTCTTATTGACTCGTGAGCCCTTATGAGGCAGAAATATTTTTTGTTAAATTTAATTTCCTGAGGGTCTGTCTACATAAGCTTGATGAGATGGGCCCAAAGCATCTAACTCTCTTTGTTTTCTTCCTGAGGATAGAAGCCAAGTTACTATTTCTGTTTTTAGGAACAACTTGTATTTTTCACTGCATAAGAAATCTTAAAGGGAAATGATTTAGAAATCAAAATAAATAACCTGACAATTAGGCAACCTTGAGCCCATAGAGCATCTTGAACAATGGACAATTTTTTGGTATCCTAACCCCCACTTACGGTCCCAATCACAGTAATATATGATTCTTGGATTGTAGATATTGTACTGTGTGTGTGTGTGTGTGTGTGTGTGTGTGTGTGTCCAAATGCCATGAGACTGTATTGTCTGGCTTCATGCATGTTTCTCAAGGTTTCAAAATCCATTAACTAGAGCTTATTTAGCTTCGCCTGATATGATAGCTTTTATTGTGTGAGTATGTGAGGATTTTTTTTTTAACAGAAGCCAAGTGTGCCCTTTGGATGAATTGATTTCCTCAATCTCATGGTGAAATATTGCATTTCAGTTGTCAGTTTTGATTTATTGTTTCTTTAAACATTAAATCTTCCTTTGCATTTTTATTGGTTTCATTAAAAATGTTCTGCTCATCTTTTTCATGGCCACCTCCATAAAGGCAAGGAAGGCCTCAGTGAGAGAGCCTTGGGGGACCCACAGAGTCCCCTCCTTTCTGCAAAGTCCTCCTGGCTTATACTCTTCCATTGGCTGCATGTTCTGAAGGATCGGCAAACAAACCTGACTGCCTTTGTTACAGAGTTTATAAAAACATGTATTAAATCTAATAACTTTGGTGTGTAATGAGGCACAGAGCATATGTCAGAAGTATGGTGTCCAAGCAGCAGTGGGCTTGAATGGTTTATCTTGCTGGCAAATGTGTTACATGAGATTTGACCCTTAAATTGAGCACCGGGAGAGATAAATAGAGTAATCAAAAGGACTCCCGTACAGTCATAGGAACCTGGAGCCATCTGGTCAAGACAAAAATAAATCAGTAATGCAACTGGAAATGGTCTCCAGAGACCTTTGAGGATTGGTTTAGCATCACTGTCTCTCAAATTGTGGAGCAGAGGAAACTGACAGCAAAGATCAGGAAACCAACTCTAATTAACACACACACAGCAAAGGGCTCAGAAGTCTTTTCAGACTGAAATGCCTCACACCTGAGGGACTAAAACCCAGACAATAATTTGAAAGTCCCACAGCCTGGTAAAGACAAAAATAAAAGCATGTATTGATTGTTGGATAAACTTGTGAAGTCCTGATACAGAAAAACAAACAAAACAAAACAAAACAAAAACAGAAACTCCATTTAATCAGAATATAACAAACCAGAGTTTTCAGCTGT
The DNA here is from genome assembly GCF_018350175.1 of Felis catus. NCBI lineage: Eukaryota > Metazoa > Chordata > Mammalia > Carnivora > Felidae > Felis > Felis catus. The sequence goes on along the minus strand of NC_058379.1, from coordinate 59,397,038 downwards.
GCAGCATTGCTCTGCTGGCTTGAATTAAGAAAACCATTATCCAGTCTATCTCTTTAAAAGATATATCTTTCCTCAACTTTTTACATATGTGGCAAAGTGAGAAATTAACAAAAATTATGTGAAATGTTTGAGTAAAGCAATATTGTCCTCAATGTTTTCTTTGTCTTTTGACTGAGCCCAAACCATTTGATTTGTTGTGCCTAATATGAAAGTACATATTAAAATCATCCTGCACTGATTCAAATCCCCAAAAGATAAGCCATTAGCAATATGAATTAACACAAAAAGATATCTGTAAATACTGTTTCGATTTCATTTTTGGAAAAAGTTTTAAAATTGTCCTAAATATGCCTTCATCTACATCACATAAAACATTGTGACTAGAATTTGCATTTTGGAATGGTTATTTAGGATCATTTAATGGTAAATGGTATATGGAGCCACGTCTGCCCCAGTCTCCCACGACTCCGTCTGTCTGTGTTATGTCGAAGATTACGCAGCAGGCCTCCTCATCCATCACAGCTTTCTCATTTGTTCAGCTCATACATAAGTGCCGAGAGCTCACTCTGTGCACGATGTTCTGCTTAGAAATGTGTTGAGTTAAAGGCATGTATGAGACAAGGTGCCTGTCCTCTGAGTATAGATTCTGGAGGGGGATCACACTTGGAGCTAGATAAGAATATTCTGGACAGCATCACCAGCAAATTTCAAGACACACAGTCTAGGGCGGCAGGGATGAGCTTATATGCTGTCCCATTTGGTCCTGTCACAATTAAACTCATTGTAACTCAATATTCTCTCCTGTAAAATGGAAATCATAACGGTATTCTACCTGCAATTTTCTCCTGAGGTTTTAATGAGTTAAGGCATATAAAGCACTTAGAACAGCAACCCACACTTTTCAGTACCCAGGAAAGAGCCAATTATTATATTGACATTATTACTGCAAGTATCTTGTTTGTGGTGATTATTATTTGGTCTTGTTATATACTGACTAGTCTAGTTTTTTCCTCAGACCTACATGTTATTGATTTAAAAGTTTGCTCACTGCCTTGCCTTTTTTTGCTGACACATTAGCTCACTGCTGTGGGCATTTAGAGAAACAGAAGGTGCTGTTTTTTTTTTTTTTTTTTCCCCAAAGAGCTTCTGGTTTAAGTGGAAAGACAAGAAACACACACACACACACACACACACACACACACATACTCTTACAATGTGTAATGACAGAGTACAGTAAATGCAAACTGATTGAATAGAGTGTTTTCAGTCCTATGTGGTCCTACAGCCACACTATATGCTGCTAGTCTGTTAACATTATAATGGGCTATGTAATCATGAACTATGATTACACTGTCATTTTTGTTCAACTTTTTCTTTTCTCTGAGGTTAATAATTGTCTCTGGTGTTTTTGTTGTTGTTTAGTTTTCTAATTCACCCCGAAGAGAGTAAATAATCTCTAAATATAGTTACAAGTGTCATATAATAAACACCAGTTGAACTTTTTTCCACATCTATTCTGAAACATCTATTCTGCAGGCCTCTTTCCCTTGCTTTATTCTAGGCTGGATATACTCTAGACATATCTATAAAGTTACACTCTCCCTTCATCATCATCTGGAAAATTCCATTGCTTCTTCCTCTGCTGAAGCTCCATGTCCTGAGTGATGTGTTTCCATCTTTCTTGCTTAGACAGAAATCTATATTTTATAGCAGTTTTCTGAGAAAGGATGAATGGGATATACATTTTTTTGAGTTTGAAACTCAACATGTCTGAACATGTCTTTATTTTCCCTTCATGTTTGATTGTTTGGCTGGATATTAAATTCTAAGCAGTGGATTATCTTCTTCATAAATTTGGGAGATTTTCTCCATTCTCTTTAAGCTTCAAATATCTCCTTTTTAGAGATTAAATCTGAGTCTGCTTCCAAACCCTCTCCTTTTTTGTCTATAGAAATTGAGGATCTTCTCTTTAGCCGCCCTCCCCCCCAGTCCTGGAATTTCACAATGATATTTTTTGTTGAGGGTTCTGTTCTTGCTCATTTTATGTGATATTTGGTGGTCCCATTTTTTAAAATCTGGAAACACGTGCTTTGGATATGGGAAGATACCTTGCATTGTTTCTTAGATAATAACACTGATTTAGTTTTGTATCTTGTATATTTTCATAACTCCTATTACACTTCTGCTGTAACCCTGGACAGATGTTCTAGTTTTCTTTTCTCTTTTCTCTTCTCTTTGTCTTATTCTTCTGCTTTTTAGAAGTTTTTTTTTTTTTTTTTAATTTCTATTCCTTGGGTTGAAATTTTACATCTCTGCTCCAGATTTTTAATTTCCAACAGCCCTTTCTTTTACTCTGGATGCTCCTTTTGTGAAGCAACCATTTTCATTTCATAGATGTAATGTCTTCAATCTTCTCTCTGGAGAAATCCACATTAGACTATTGGAAGTTTTCTTGGACTCCTTACATTGTCTGTTTCTTCTGATCTTATTTTATCCCTTTGCTTTGATCTGTCTTTCATTCTTATTTTTAAGGACTTCCACAAACACCTGGTGATTACTTTTGATACACTCATAATTAAAAGTGAGGCACTGAACACTGATCTTGATTTACGTGTTCAAGAGCAGGGACTGTCAAATGGTGGATGTCACTCTAGTTTTATCAGGGAGTGACAGCTTTTTCACCTAGGCCAGAGTGTCAGATACTGATCTGAGAGATAAAAAGCTCAATTTTCCAGCATTTTTGAAAATGGTGAAGAGTAGGTCAGGTTCAGATTAGTTTGTTATGTAGATTTTCATTAATAATCTGGTTTGATGCAGCATTTTGCCTCAACCTTTAGCTAAGGCCATTGTTTCTAAAATCAGAGCTTCTATGGTCTCATTGTTCCACAAAACAAACCTGCAGTCTTCTGACCCCATTGGCATATTGAGTCTCTTGGCTACACAAGATGAGGACAAACATCTAGGCTTTTAATTGCTCCTATAGAGACTTTCAACTTATCCTCCAGTTTTAAAATTAACTGGCACTTCATCTTCCAAGATGCCAGCATATCTAAATTCTAAACATTTCCAGCCTTCTGTCATGGATAGGTTTGCTAATATTTGGCCATTTTCTAGCACACACACAGATTTCAGCTTCCTCTGAGATGTTCAGCCAGTAACCCCCTGCTTATCTCATTCCAATTCCTCCTTTGTTGGCATTTTTCGTTGATTCTTGTCTGTCTTTCTTTCTTTCTTTCTTTCTTTCTTTCTTTCTTTCTTTCTTTCTTTCTTTCTTTCTCCCTCTCTCTCTCTTTCTCTCGTTCCCTCTTCTGATGTCCCAATGTAGAGGAGTTTTAAGAGACAATAGGAGATAGATGTGTCTGTTTAATTGACCATGTCTAACTGGAAATCAGGATAGGATTTTAATGGTTGCATTCAGGGCCCCAAGACAATGTATTGTGGGATATATGTAAGGGTTAAATCGTTATATATATGGCATTCCAAATCATAATACATGAGATTGCACCCAGGAGTTTTAGATAAATACCCATTGTTACAATTAAATATTTATTTGCCTGGGGATTGTGAAACCCAATATTTATTAGCATATTTCAAGAGTCATTGCAAAGACAAAGTAGCCATCATGTTTGCTTCCTAGTCTCTAGAGTAGTATCTTTATAGCCAGGAAATTTATTTATCAGCATCCTCTGATACTCTATTTTTCTGAATAAGATTACAATCTTAGCATTAATTATATCAAGTGTAACTGGAAACCTTAATGAAAAACATAGTCACCAGAGACATCTTGAAAATATTTTCTCTGAAAGATCCAGTTCACCTAAATACCCACCTTGCTGACATCAACAATTTTGAAAACCTCCGTTTGAATGTGTGTGCACACCTGGGAGCATGCATATCCAGAAAAGTCATGAATTCTATGGAGACCACAGAGCTGGCAATATGTACAAGAATTTTTCATCAGGAATATCCTTCACATGGGATGATAGAATAGTACAATCCATGGAATTAGGCCTAAAAAGTCCATGGTCCTTATACCCAACTGAGAAACTTTAAGAGGACCTATTTTCCATAGCATTCCTGGTGACAGTGTTCTTAAAATGATAGGACATCCATCCATTTGAGAGGTAAATCTTCCTTTTCTGAACAGCTATAATTGTTAGAAATATATTTCTTGTATTTAATCTGATCTTATTGATTACCTTTGCATTTCTTTTCTTTTCTTTTTTTATTTCTTTTCCCCTTTTCCCTTTTATGCTGACATTAAAAAAAAGTCATTGATCTGGCTATGAACAAACAGGTATCACAAATAGATCTGTGATGGCATTTTCAGAGAAATCAAAGATACCAAGATTATCAGGAAAGTCCTATGGACGTAGCATCTAAATTATAGGATACTTATTTCATTGAGGTTTTATTCAACATTCAGTCATCCCAGTTAAGACCACAAAGTTTAGTTTATGTGTACATGTGTGAACAGGAATAAGTGTGTGTGTCAATGAATGTGTGTGTGTGTTTGTGTGTGTGTGTGTGTGTGTGTGTGTGTGTGAGAGAGAGAGAGAGAGAGAGAGAGTATGCCGTGCATTGTTCTCATTTTGTTAAAGAAAAAATTGTGAAAAACTAAGGCATAAATATGATCTGTGTACATTGATATTAAAATGTATGCAAAAGCAGTTTTAACATTGATTCTGAACTTATAAACAAGGAGCATCTCTTGTGATGGACTCCATGGTCATCTTATAGCCAGGCCCCAGACTCTTTACCTATTTCAGTTTTTTTGACCCCCTCAAATTCTAATTTTTCTAAACTCCTCCCAGCCTCTCAGAAAGGTGACCTCATAGACATCTTCATGTTAAAATATTGGGCACTTAATGTATCACTTCTCCCAGAGGGGTTCATACTTTGAAGAAAAGCCATAAATGAATCATATCCAACCTAAAAGATCAATCAGGACAAGCTTTTGCACATCAATGGTAAAGGCAATACTTTAAAACATCTTTTTTTGGCATGCATCACATGACCTCCATATCCTTTTACTCGATGCTCTTCCTTTTTCTACACAGGAGACTGGCCTTATTTTGAAAGTTATTTAGACCTCTTTGTCTCTTTGTAAGATGGAGATGATAAAGTTTCCCATTTCCCCATGTTTGCAGTTCAAGAGGGGTGAGGTGATGCCAAGGTGTTAGAGGTGACATTACATCTAGTCATTGATCATTGGTTCAGATGGGTTGCCACTGAGATGACCATGTTCTGTATTGGCCTGTCTCTCTCTTGTTATGTTCAGTGATTTCTCTCTTCAGACACACTACATATAAGCAATACTCACATCACACTTTTGGGTCATGAAGACTTTTCCTTGACTACTATGTCTCAGTGAACAGACTATGGCTCTTCCTCTCTAGTCTTCTCTACTTAGGCACAGTCTGAGAATCTACCAGGAGAGCAGGGCGTAAATCTTTACTTCTTATAAATTTCATTTGCTTATATTGGTATTTTTCTAACTCTCCAGGTTTCTCCCTAGGGTGCAGTTTCCACTTTCCTCTTCCTGCAACCATGATGTCTCCACTCTCATCATTTGTCTCTCTTGGAGGCCAAGCTCCTTGCTCTATTTCGGAGAATTTTGCTCCCCCAAATTCTACCTGTGTTCATTTTATTACTTTTCCCATAAAGACATTGGCTTTTCAAATATTAACACTAGCAGCCCCCCCCCACCCCCATTCATTAATAAGTATTCCTTCAAGGAATGGGAGTGGTAAGTATCAAAGATGACACTAGAATATTTTTTTAAAATCTCATAACATTTAAAAAATATTCCTCAGCTCACATGATGTAAACATATGTGAAGTTTTGGAGCTTCCTTATGTAAAGCCTTTACGCTTGCTCACTCTCTTACAGCGTCATATCTGTCCTTGTTCTCTTTTTTAAACATAGGATTTTCACTATCTCTTTATGATGCATTTATTTATTAATTTATTCCACCCACAACTTTTGAACTGTTATAGTCTGAAAAACATTTAAGAAAAAGTTTTTTGGATTCCCTCTGTGCATTCAAGCTGTGCCTCTGTTTGTTTACAAGTTTATATAAAGGTTGGAAACCACCACCCAGGACCATATCAATTACTGACTAAAGGTAAGTGATATAATGGGAAGGAGATATGATTATATGTTTATATATTTTCCCCCTTTAGGCATTTGTCAAGCAAAGCACTGCCAAAGGAAAGGAAAGAGAGCCCAGGGATGAATATTAGAGATGATGGGTAGGTAGTGCTTTTCAAATAAGAGCTTGAAGAGGGGCTTTGTCATTTAAATTAAAGAGTTTCAGAATTTCAGAGCATTCACTACATCAGTTCAAACAAAAGCATAAACAAACCAAAGAACAAACAAAGGAGAGGAATCACCTATCCTTTAATATGAGTAACTAACAGTTATATAGGTGACATTTATTTCTCTTTTGTGAAAATCTAGAGGTGGAGAGACTAGGGCTGACATTGTTGCTACATGGTATTTTCAGACCTTCTTAATATTTCTATTCTCTACAATATTGCCAATAAGCTTGAGCCAATAGGAATTCAGATGAAGTGGGTAGAGCAAAGGGAAGGACTCAATTTAATGAGCTCAGGAAATCCACTGCTGAGAAATGATAAGCAACAAGGATGGATGAGGTGAGGACAGTTGATATGAAGCCATGCATTAACCCACAGGTGTTGGGGAGGCTTTTCATCCTCTTGACAGCAGAAAGACAAGGTAGTGTTGCAACTAGTATTTTAGATTTGACATTGATGTGAAGAAATGTTTTTAAAAGATGAAGTAAGAGTGAAAAGAATGTAAGGAAGACTGAAATAACCATAAGGAAAAAGTGGCATTTGGAATAGAAAAAGAGAACTGCAAGCTTAGAGGCATCTTGTGATTTTATTTCATTTTCAATATAATCATGATCCATGAGCTCCATGAAGGAATAACTAGGGAAACTAACCAGAAGAGTAAACACTCTGATTTAATTATTTTCCTTAACATTAAAGCTACTGAGTTTGTCATACCTCTGCCCACAACTTGCATTAAGCTTATGACTACACTCAGTCTGGAAGAATAAGTAGCACCACATGATGCAATGAGAGAGGATCTAGGATCAGTCTTCCAGCTCCCATGAAAAGCAAAATTTTAATGCCCTAATCCCTCTGATGTTTTTAATTTATAGCGGCTTTTGTTGTTGTTATTGTTCTCATAGAGCCTTTTTGATCTTTAAGAGTCTACTATTAAATGAAAATACCCTTGTGAGGGAAAATAGCTTAAGCAATAGCTTTCCCACTTAATCCTGATAATTCCAGGTAAACTCAAGGCTTAGCAGCTCCCTGGAATCCAGGCCAAAGGTATGGGTGTTCTGAAAGAGGGAAAACTTGGTAGAGTACTTGAAAGGAGGGGAAATTTACCAACTTCAAGTTTCTCCTAAGAAATGGAAGGAACTTTGGAGAAGGCAAGATGGCGGAACAGCATGGAAGTTTTTTTGTGTCTTCCATCCATGAAATACAGCCAGATCAACACTAAACCATCCTGCACAACTAGAAAACTGATTTGAGGACTAACACAACAATCTGCACAACCTGAACTACAGAATTCAGCAGGCACATGGTGCGGAGAGGTGAACTGGGGAAGAGAGAAATCAGGGACAAGGAGCTGTTTTTGCTTGTGGAGAGAGGATGGAGATGGGGATGAGTATGGGAAAAGCATGCCCCCAAAAGGAGCTGGAGAGAAAGTGGAAAAGTGGGTTAGGGTTAGGGTTAATAAAATATGGAGAACAAACAGAGGGTTACTGGAGGGGTTTTGGGAGGGGGGATGGTCTAAGTGGGTAAGGGACATTAAGGAATCTATTCCTGAAATCATTGTTACACTGTATGCTAACTTGAATGTAAATTAAAAAATAATAATAATAAAAATAAATAAATAAAATATAATCATCAAAAAACTAAAAACTAAAAAATAAATAAATAAGTGTGATGAATGAATTTACAATCCATTGTCAATGAACAATAGCACATGGTTTAATAGTTCTAGAGACACTTGCAAATGTATATATATATATATACACACACACACACACACACACACACAAACATGTTTGTATTTGTGTATATACACAAATATAAAATATATATGAATGCTATATATAGGTATATATACATAAAAGGATAAATGACACATGATAAGTATTCATTCCAGTGTTTCCATATCTATACCAAATTCTATGTTCAAATGATTTTTTTTGTTTAGCCTTAATAAATAAAATAATGAAAGCTTCTGTAACAAAAAAGAAAAAAAAGAAAAAGAAAAAGAAACGGAAGGAACTTAATGTGTTCATTCATTCAACATGGGTCAGTCCTGTCTGTCTCTGCCAAGGCCAGGTGAAAAAGTCACAATCCATCTGAACTTCACTAAGTTTTTCTGTCTCTGGATCTGTCTGATACTTGTGTGTGACTCAGAAAATCACTCCACTTCCTATACCTAGCTTTCTGTTATGAATAACAAGAGTCACGGGTTAAATGGGCTATTGAAGAATAAAGAGAGTGAGTGATTAGAGCAGCTTGAGATTTCTGTGAGATTTAGGGTGTTAGCTGTTGACAAAATGGCGGGGGTATTGTAGATCAGCAGCAATCTTGAATCCTGTGGTAAGAGGGACTTTCTCAGCACTCTGCAGGATGTTTCTGTCAGTCTGGATTCTGTTCCTAAGGAAGGAAGCTGTAGGAGTCACTGGGAGGCTCTTTCTTGCTGCAGATGACATAGAACAGCAAACATGTGAGCAAGCATGTCATTTCTCTGTAGGGTGCATGGGAAATACATGGCACTGTTAAGGCTTTGCTCCCTCCAGGGGGGAAGTATTTTGTTTCTTACAATAGCTTGCCATTCATTTGGAGACAGACAGGGATGGTTACAACTGAATGCTGAAGTTGGGGAAAATGTTAGCTTAATTGTTGATACACTCCACCGTATCATCTGCTAGAGCCTAAAACTGGGGCCCACCAGAGTGTGGGGAGGGAAACATTCATGTGGGTGGGGAGGCCCGAGAAGGGGAGCATTGGGAAGGAGAGGTACACATTATGGATAAGAAGGACATTCTGGGGAGCGATATTTCTTACAGTCTAATTGCTCTATGTTTTATAGAACCTGATCATTAGGGGATCCTAGGCATGATTCCACAGAGATGTTCTTGTGAAATAAAGCAAGAGGCTATTAAACAGAAAGTTTAAATATAGCTACAGGGAGACATACTTCCTGACAACTTGACAGATGTCTTGGAGTGACGACTCCTTCCTTCATCGCTAATTACAAAATCATTTGTCTTAAGGAAAGGACAAAAGAGAAGTAATTATGAAAAACATGATTCTTAAGGGATAAAAAGATAACATCAGTTTAAAACACAGAAGCAATCATAACCACTTAGAATCATTATTAGTTTGGTGGAACCAATGACAGGTTGCTTTTTAGAAACCAGAGGGAATGGGGCTCCTGAAGCAGAGGGAAGAAAACATTCAGTTTCTTGTTATGCTAAACTTATCCCCAGACTCCAGAGACTTCTTTGATGAACAGTTCATTAAAATTTCCGACCGCAGATGAATTTGAGCTAAAATACACAAATGTTTTAATTATACATTCCTTTTTAATTACACTAATGACTTGTAATGTGTTTATGTTGGTTTAGAGTTTAATTTCTTCCCTTAGATTAGGTGGTTGACTTAAGGACTGTGCTTTTCAGTAAAATAGCATGATTCATCAATGTTTGATTATGAATTAATGCCCAAATGCAGAGGAGCTGCTGCCCTTGGAGGGACAGCTCTGCCCATGAACAATTGCCTCCCCTCTGGGACAGAGCACATCTTGCCACCTTGCACGCATAGGGGATGGGGGTTCTGAAGAAAAGGCAAGAGCTACTTCCCACTCTGGGAAGGAGTGGGTGGATGGGGAAGGAAAGGCCCCATTTGTGAAATAGATCTATTTACCAAGGGTCTCTATACATGCTGACATGAGAAGAGTCAGAGCTAGCCCATGATGAGGTTGTGAGGGGCTAGTTACACTCTTCATGTTTTTACCTTCTTCTTGGGTCTTCTTTGGAACTGTCTCATTTTGAGCCCCTCTAACTTTCTCCCCCAAAGTAACCTTTGCCAATTCCAGCATAAAGAACAAAATGTGAATAATACACACTTCACTGCTCATATGTGATTTAACGTGAATATTTATTCCTGTCCAAACTTCAATAGTTATATTTTATTTATTAAAAAATTTGTTTACTGTTTATGTATTTTTGAGAGAGACAGAGACAGAGTGTGAGTGGGGGAGGGGCAGAGAGCAAGAGAGACAAGAATCTGAAGCAGGCTCCAGGCTCCATGGTGTCAGCACAGAGCCCGATGCATGGCTCAAACTCACAGACTGCGAAATCATGACCTGAGCCAAAGTCAAACATTTAACCAACTGAGCCATACAGATGTCCCAATATTTATATTTTAAAAGGGGATTTTTAAATGGCCAGTTCTTAACTCACACTTCCCTTCTTACAAGTTTGGGGAACTACACAAACATTCATTTTCCATCATCCCTCTGCCTTACTCTAATAAGACATTCCTTTATTTTTTTTTTTCCTGCAGAGAAACCATTCCATGTGGTATGATTGAAGATCATCAAAAGCCATCAACCCTGCCCCCTTACCATCTGATGTGGCCTCATGTGACCCAAGCTAGCCAATCAGAGCATATAGTCTTCGTAGGCACAAAAGTTGGTTGGAGGTAAGCACATCAAATAAGACAGACCATGCAAAGTTCTTCCTAGGACTTTTTTTTTTTCTAAACCTGTTGTGGTGGGCAGAATAATAGCCCCCAAATAGATCCATACTCCAATCTCCACAACCTGTTAATATGTTACTTTACATGACAAAAGGAACTTTGCAGGTGGAATTAAGCTGAAAGTCTTGAAATGGGAAGATTATGGGGGGTGGATGGGTCTAATGTAATTACAGGCATTCATATAAGTGAAAGAGAATGGCAGAAGAGTTAGAGGAGATGTGACAGGAACAGCACAGAGTGATACAATTGCAAGCCAATAAATGCAGGCAGCCTCTAGAAGCAGGAAAAGCAAGAAAATCCCAAGAATCTTCAGAAAGGAATACAGCTCTGTCAACACCTTGATTTTAGCCCCACAAGATCTATTTCACATGTCTGACCTCCAGAACTACACAAGGTAATAAATTTGTGTTGTTTTAAGTCATCAGGTTCATTGTAATTTGTTATAGCAACAATAGCAAATATACATATGTCCAGGAAGGTTCTCTGTCTCAGCTAGGATCTTGATGTTCTGAAAACCATCATGTCTGTGACATGGAAAGACACTATGAAAAATACTGGAGAAAAAGACATGGATCCCTGATGATACTATTAAAGCTGCTTGGCCAGCTTGTCCTGAAACAGCATCCTATTGTACTTGCCAATTACGTGAGGCAACACGTTCTTCGCAAAATTCTGGCTTATGCTAGTTTGAGTTGTATTTCTGTTCTCTAGAAACTGAAAACCTGGGTTAGTATACTTCCTTAATATTTTTGTAGCAAGTGAAAAATGAAACATAAGCAGGTCTTTCTATTAGTTCACAGTGTTGTGGTAAAATTTTGTCTCTATACACAGTTGATACAGTTGGATTAAATCAGCAATCAGTATTTGTATTTATTGCAATTTTTATATTTTTGTTTTCTCTTCAAAAGTGCTCAGAATGTTTCAGAATATAGGGTGCATACTGGGTACTATGCTCAAGTGGAAGTAATGATGCCACATTTAACATCAAGGCAGGAGATATATTTAGGCACAGATATTTTAGATACCTGAAATTGCACCATTATAGCCTTTTCCTACTCTGACTAGATATGTAGCCACTTTGACCAACAGCATTATTTTGTCTAAGCTGCATGCAGTAGGCATTAATCAGAGAAGCCAGGTTGGAAAACATGAACACAAGACATTCAAGTCTCCTAAATGCTGAAGAAAGGGAATTTATCACAAATATAGGAGGGTGAGTATTTTAAGTGTGGAAGGATTTCCATATGAAAGGGTAGAGTTTTTTTTTTTCTTTTTTCAGTTTTTGGTTTTTGGGTTTTGATGGGGTTTTTTGTTTATTTTTTGTTTGCTTTTTGTTTTTTTGTTTTTTTTTGTTTTATTTTGTTTTTTGCAGATAGGAGACAAAATAATCAGGAGACTTTACTTAGAGCCTGGTGACATCCATAGGAGGTAACATAGGGCTTTCTTCACAATCTAGAAAAATTTGGTGTTATCTACAGGGTCTGACTCAGGGGTTCTTTTCTTGCCGTATGACAGAGTAAGTGTAGTTAAAGACAGTTGTACTTGAAATATCTAGGTTTTTAGATGGGAATCAAGGGGCCCCAGATGGGAAGTAGTCAATTGGGAGCCCAGGTGTGTGGACCACTGTTGCTCTTCTAAATATTCCTCCTCTTGTAGATGTGCTGCCATTAAAATTGGACTTATTTAGCAATGGGCTATTCCATATTCGTTTCTTACAAGAGAAATTTCCTTTTAACATATGGATAATCATCCATTTGTTAACATGCATTTGATTACAGATTTTCCTCTAGAGCAGAGGTTTTGATGGAGTTTGGAGAGATCATTCATTCAAGCAACATTTACTGAGTGGTTGTTATGAGCCTGGCTCTCTGCTGTGTGCTGGGAATATAAACAAGAATCAAAGCAAATATGCTTTCTTCCCTAAGGATTTCATGATCTAATGGGAGGTTGGCAGGAAACTTTGATCTACAATATTAGGCTGAAAAGGTTAGAGACAAATGTTTTCCTAGTTTCCAGTTTCACCAAATACAACCCCACTGTATCTTATCTGTTCTTGGAAACTTCACAGCCCATCCTTCTTGCCATTTTCTAAAACCCTTTCCTCAATTTTCATCTATCATTGTCACTTCACAGTTCATATATGCATTTCAAAATATGTGCCAATGATTATTTCATTTACTTGCCTTTGATTTATCAATAATCTAGAAAGATGAAGCAGAGGCAGCTATCACAGAAATTCAAATCCATGGGTTCCCTAACTCTCAGTTTGGAGCCCTTTCACTACGTCATGTCTGTGCAAATCAACCATAGCATGCACCTAATCATAAGGTACATGGACTTCAAACAACATGGGCCGTTCTCCAAATTCTACTGAATACAGCTCAGACAACATGACCTGGCATCCTGGGCTTTCTACAAATTTGGCTTCATTCCTTCCCAAGTTTGTTCCATCGTTCAACTACTATAATTATTTGGCCATAATTTCTAGAGAAATCTCTATGCTTTCCTAATTCCATGCCTTTGCTCATGGCTTCCTCTTCACCACAATATCCTATCACTTCCATCTTTGTGTAGTGACTTCCTAGTAAATCTTCAGTGCTTTATCAAGTCTTTCCCAATCTCAATGGCCAAAAATTTTTCTGTAGCAATTTTATTGAACTTTGCTTGTACTTCTCAAATGGATCTCATTGCATCCCACCTTCTATCAAAGGTATTTTGTTGCTGTCTTATGTCTTCTAATAGAAGGCATTAGAGATTTTAATATCTATCTGGAGATCCTGCAGTTTCTAGCACATTAAATGGGAAGCATCATTAATATCTGATCAATGACCAAATGAATTGAATTGAATTTAGGTCATCGAAAGAATAAGGAGACCAAATCAAAGCAATGTAATTACAAAACTTAGCCTTTCTGAGGTAGGCTGAGTAGGGCAGAAAGTGGAGAGTCTAAAAAAAGCCTTCAGGGGAACTAGTTAAGAGACTCAGACAGATATTCTGGATGTAAGGAGATAAAAGTATACTCTTTCTGGTAGAACTGGGACAGAAAGGAAATGAGTAAATTGTAAAGGCATTTCTATGCAAGACATGGTGTGTCATGGGGTGTTGTAAGAGATAAAGAAAGAGGTTTTACTTGGGGATTGAACATGGTAATTCCATAGACAAAATGTACAGACTGTACCTGTCAACATGTTTAGTGCTTCCTTCCTTGTTGATATAATTGCACACTTTTGTTACTTTGCTGAAAGTTCTTGGGATTATCTGCGGTACAGATATCTGATATCTAAGCTGTTGTCCCCAAGAGTGCTCCTGCTCTGTGTAGTTACCTCTGAGCTATCTAGGACCAATAAGAGAAAGCCGAGTAGGCAGAGTCCTAGGACTACCAACAGGCTTCCTAGTCACTCCACTTGGATTGATTTTGATTACTGTAGTTATCATTAGATTCTTAAAAAAAAAAAAAAAGTTTTCTGCAGTTTAAAAGTGTCTTAAAACCTTTGCTCTAGAGTAGCATAAGCAAACTGTGGCCCATTAGCTAAGAATGGCTTTTATATTTTTTAAAGTACAGTTTCAAAAACAGTAAATGAAAAATAAAAGAACTATATGCAACAAAGTCCACGCCTGGACCAGGAAAATTTAAACACTTACAATCTGGTAATTTGAAGAGTAAGTTTTCCTAGCATAAGTACTTAAAAAATAAAAATAATTTTCTAACATTTTATCCAGTTGTTGTTGATATTTGATGGCATTATTCCTCCATCCCACCTAGGCTCATTACTAGCTTTCTTCACCTACATTGGCCAGCTAGAATCCTTGAATCCTTGAACCCTGTGTTTATAGGACCAGCATCTCCCATCTCACAGTGCTTATAAACTGCTTCAGTGTTATAGCCAGAGCACTTGAAAATATTTATGCAATAAACAACTAATTTTTCAAGATAGTTATGGTTATACATATTGGGCAGAGGATATCTTAAAATTCTAAATAAAGTACCTTATTTTAGTTATATGGCATGACTTTCCAATCACAGCAGTCACCTTTTCATAGAGGTACATCAAGATAAATAGAGCAATATCCATATTTTACAGTCTATAAAATTCAAATCTTTGCTTAAAAAAAGAGTGTTTACATGCAATGCATATACCAGCTTGCAAGTTTATTTATCAACATATATTTATGCAATATGTGCATTGTAAAGTTAGGGCATCAGTTTTAGGGTCTGGGCAACTATTTACAGCCCAGATCCAAATAGAGGTGAGTGCCTATCAAAAACTTTTGTGACAGGCAGTTGTAGTTCACGAAGGAAAGTGCTACACAGGGCCAGCTCTTCACAGTATCGGCAGGGTGGCTTTTTCATCTTTGGGAGCTAAGGCTTCATTTCCTGCTCCGAGGCACTTTTTTTTCTTTCTTTTTTTAATCTCAGTTGAAACCTAGAGGTTGAGATTTTCATTCTTTTACCTTACCTCAATACTCCTACCATATATATCTTTTTAAATATAACAATTTTACTTCTATAGTGGTGCACATGTTTGATTATTTGTAAAACTTACCTTTTCAAGGAGTGTGCATATTTTAACATTTTTTGAGGTTTTTATTTATTTTTGAGAGAGACAGACAGACAGAGCAAGCAGAGGAGGGGCAGAGAGAGAGAGGGAGACACAGAATCTGAAGCAGGCTCCAGGCTCTGAGCTGTCAGCACAGAGCCCAACGCGGGGCTTGAACTCACAAGCCGTGAGATCACGACCTGAGCTGAAGTTGGATGCTCAACCCATTGAGCCACCCATGCACCCCAGGAGTGTCTATATTTTAAAAGCAGTCAGAATCTTCATGCAAGGCCATGGGAGCATAAAATATATTTAATAATATGGTAGGTTGACATTTTGAGATGGACTTATATGTTTGCCTTAGAATCATCCAAACACTCCCACTTGAGGGATACAGTGCCAGAGAAGAATACACAGAAGCAAAGAGTAGAAAAGAGCAGAGAGGTGGAAGAAATGGGGGGAAGTTGGGAAAGGGGTACCAAGTTGCAATTTTATTGGACAAAGAAGTCTAGAGAGCTAATATACAGCATGCTGACTACAGTTAATAATAATGTATTGAATTCTGGAGTTTGCTAAGAGTAGATTTCTGGTATTCTTGCCACATACATAAAAAATGGTAATTATGAGAAAAGATGGATATGTTAAGTAACTTGGCTGTAGTTATCATTTCACTATATATGTTTATGTCAAATCGTCAGGTTTTATACTTTAAATATATATGTTTTTATTGAAGAATATAAAATATCAATAACAACAACAAAAAAGAAACGGTATTGAGTCCAAGCACGTAATCATTAAATGAATGACTTTTGTACTAAGAAGAAAGTCATGAAGAAGGTAGAGATTCTGAAGGGACTGCTCTCCCTGGTAGAACTTGCATGTTTGCGGAGAGCTCATCCAGGGACTCCAGGTGAAGTTACCTGGGATGCAGGCATAGATCTATCTATCAGACTCACATGGCTTGGTTTGGGAGTGGTAACTACTTGCCCGAGATGTAGACAAATACAAAATATGGTGCATATTGTCTTTGATCCACCAGTCTGGAGACAGAACCACTCTGAGCAATTCTATGAATGTGAGGCAGAATACGTAAATTCTGTAGAACTCCAAACTCTCAGTTGCTTCAATGTACAGAGAACTCTCAGAGGTCTTCCCAAAAATGTTTCCAAAGAGTTGTGTTTCTTGAATCTCAAACATCAAAGAGCTAGGACCCTACAAGTGAGCTGTCCCTGACAGAACTTGTGGTATAGTTTGGTCCCCTGTCTCCATCCAAGCCAGGTTGGTGGGCATGGTGAGCCTTTGGGCTCAGCCAGAGCAGGAAACTCAGGGAGCAGCACTGGCCAGGGTAGCTGGATGTGTGGTTTTCCTGGCACTTGGGTGTACAGTTGGGCCCATAGAGGATGGCTTTATTGTTAGTGAGTATCTTATATTTTAGATAAATATATATTTCATTATATGCACTGACTTTTATTATACTTAATCTTTAATATCATCGAGGTAGAAATTATTAATACCATTTTTAAATGGGGAAATTGAGGCTCAGTGTTTTTAAATGTTTTGTCCCAGACTGCACAAAAATAAAGGAAAAATTGAGGAAACATATGCCAATGCTTCTACCTTAATAGTGGCCCAAAATGCAGATGTGATACTTGATCCCTATTCTCATGATAATAAAATAACAGTAGGTACAGTCACTGAGTACTTATCATTTGTCAGGCATGTGCTACGGCTTTTCTTGTGATGGTGGAAAATATCTGATTATCTCATTTATCATGAAGTATTAGCCATTGAAAATAGCTTCATGAAGTCTTGCTCTCAGACCTCTTTCCACTTTAAAAGAGATATATGGGGGAAGAAATGTGTAACCTAAAGGAATGAATGACTAACTGTGGAATTTTAGGGTTTGTAAAAGTTAATACAAGAAAACTTTTTACCTCAAAGATGCTTTTACAAATCATTTTTTTATTCCATATTCTACCAAATCATGGGGTTGGTTTTTGATCCCCAATTTTAGCTGCAGTGACCTAAAGTCAAAAGCAGAGGTTTTGGTAAAGAAGAGGTTTGGTAGATACAAGTTCTTGAAAAGAACTTGGTTGGTTTGATAGACTCCAATTGCCCAAATACAGTTATCATAATGTCTAAAATTTCACTATTGTAAATTAAGTTCTTGGACTCCCCAATTAATTGTATCTCAAAATCCAAATATTCTGAATGTTAGATATCATCAATTATGCTATGGTGTGAATGAGCTTATTGTTTATTGGTTCTGAAAGTTAGTTGAAAGACTTCTCCACCAAGGTGTAAAAAGCAACAACAAAAATGTAGTTGACTGAGATCTTTAAACAAGTCCTCAGAGGGAAGGCTTATAGAACTACAGTGGCCTGCATGATGAATCATGGAAACAATGGCACAGTAAAGAGTGATGTAGATGAAGGAGGTTCCAGATGTTTAGACCTAAACTGATAGGTCATAGGCAGGGGTAAAGGAGGACAGAGCACAGAGCCCACTGCCATGAAACCTAGGTTTAAGCTAGGTTTAAGCTCTGTTTCTTCAATTCTAAAGGGAGAAAGAGGTAATGATTTGGAGGGAGGGGAGATTATTGTGTGGATGAGATCAGATATTGGGTGGGGAAGTCATTTGAGGACAGTGAAGTACTCTACAGATATTTGAAGGTGTCATTGAATGATGAGGACCAGTGAGAGTGTTCATATGGTGACAAAGCTGTGAGACTTTAACATAGTCTTAGTCTTAGGGAGAGAAACAGCAGGTAACTTGAGAAATGATGCTGGACAGTTTATGGATTAAATTTTCCATACTGGTATGAACTCACACAAATCACATATTGGTAGCCCCCAGAAAAGCAGTACAGGGCAACAGAAGTATGATATTCAACCCCTGGAAGCATTGGGCACCCATTGCCTGTGTACTAAGTGTTTATAAATGACAATTCTAATCTTTAAGGTGATTTCACTAAACTCCAGCTTCAAGGTGACTGCTGTTTGGAATACATGACTTGAAAAAAATGATTAGGGAACCATAGTCACTGAAAAGATTCCTCTTTTCCTTCCATAATGTGACTGTATTGGGTGAAGAGGTAGGAAACCTAGTTTTAAGACATTCCAGATGCTGATTTTGAGTCAGGACCTGTGCTAGTGGTAGATATTGTGTCCGTAGAGGCAAGAAATCCAGCTGAAAATTAACCATTATTCTGAATATGCAGCAACTTGTCCACTAAATAGACTCAAAACAAATGTCTTATATGATTAAATGAAGGCCAACTTTAATTCATGCTTTTGAATTCGTTTTCAGTATTAAAGCCAGCATCACTTTATATCTTTTTTGTTGTTGTTGTTATAGATTCTTCCCCATTTCTTGGGTCTACTGCAATGTGTTGGCAGGTTGACTTGTGTGGTCAGTAGATGAGCTGACCTCTTGACTATTTTCCCTGACTCACAGGCATCACTGGGCAAAGGATATGCCATTCATGTTGGGCTGATCTACGGCCTCCGTTGTCTTCTAATAAACACCCAGGACTCAGAAATCTCAGATTTGCATTCTCCAGCCAAATTGTAATGCTATTTACTGCAAGTGCAGCCTCAGGAGGTGGGGGATTTTAGGTTTAAGTATGCCCAGATGAATATGCTGAGTGGCATATTCTAGTACATAAAGAATGATATCCAAGTGTCTGTGTTGCTCAAAAATTCAATTTAAATTAAATTACATTCCTCCCTACCCCCAATCCACCATCGCACACTCATGTCTACAGTCCAGAAAGCAGCCACACTTGAAATAGCAGCAAATAAAATTGGAGACACAATCAAAGTTTCAGGTCTTGAGAAGAGTCAGGCATATGGGACCATGAACTAGAAATTGTTCTCATCTGTTTAATTGGCAGATGCCAGGGACCATTTAATACCTAGGTCTGTATTGAAATGCTTGAAATAAACCTTTGAAAAGAAATAATGCTTTACATAATGCCAACCTCTCTCTATGTCTTTACCTGCTACAGATATGGCTGCATCAGGGCTGATAGTCCCCTTTTCCTCTCTGGGTCTAGGCCATGGTTCCTGACACCAAGCTCAGACTAAGAGGAAATGATACAGAGGCCAGGGAGCATTTTTGTTCTCCATGTATTTCCCCATCAGAGATTCTCTCTTCTCTTTTAGTAGATTCATTTTCTCTTCTCAGAGTCCAGGGCCCAGGTTATTGCCTGCTAAGTACCTAGCTACCCACCTCATATTTTCCCTTTTGTGTTTTTTTTATTCTCCTTTCTCCATCCTAACTGATCAATGCCCTTGTCAATTCTTTCAAAGAAAGTCCTTCAAGCTAACCACAACCAGGTGATTTGTCTCGGATAAAGTTCTCTCTGTTCACCACCAACACATTTCTTCTTTAATTCTGACTTGTTAGAAAGGTTTGAATCCAAAGATTGGATATTCAGAAACTTGACTGGAGTCCATAGAGAAGTTCTTGAGCCAATGGAACCTTTTATGACTCTCTGATCATTCTCTGTATGTTCTCTCATAGTCAAAAAAGCCAATTCTGGCCCTAAATGAATATAACTAGTCAAGTGAGTGGTGAAAAATTAATCTGGGTTTAAACATCAGTGTCATCTCCACATCTTAAAACTAGACTGTGGGATAGAATGGGCAGTAGATGTGTGGAGAGCACTTTGCATAATGTAAAACTAGAGATGCGTTAGAATGTAAAGCTTATGAGCTTGGCTCTTCACACCAGCTACCAGGGTTGTAATCTCAGCTCTGTAACTTCCTAGCTATATGACCTTGTGCAGGCTTTTATCTCTTTTTGTTTCTGTTTCTTCTTATGCAAAATAGGAAATAATGGCTCTTTCCTGACAGCGTTGTGTTACATGAGTTGTACTTGCCCAGTGCTCAGAACAGTGACCCAACTGATGATAAATACTTCGACTTAGCTTTTTTTAATCAATAAAGACTGAAGTCCAGTGGTTTTGGCATCAGATACACTATGGCATGTGCCTTGACTCTGTCATCTATGGTACCCTGAACAAGTTATTATCCTTCCTATGCCTCAGTTTCCTCATCTGTAAAAAAAAGCAGTAATAATGATATTCACCACCTCTACAGAGAATTTGTGATGATTAAATGATATAATTACTCTACATTGCTTAGTGCAGTGTCTAGCACAGATTATACACACAGTAAGAGTAGTCACATCTAGACTGATGTCGCACAGTGAACCTAGTTCTTGTCCTTAGGGCAGTCAGCAAGCTGTCTTCCACTTATGTGGTTATTCTCATAAAGACCTGTGGCAATGACACATTCAGTCCAGCTCAAATGCGTCCTTTTCTGTAGCTTGCTTGACCAAACATCCCTGGTTTCCCTTCATTCTGGTTGTGAATATTCCACACCAATTTCTGGTGCACTTGTTTGCATATAGATTATCTCTCCTGGAAGGAAGAGACCATCATACACACTCCCCGCCCCCCACCTCCACAATTTGGCAGAATATCCTGTAACAAAGTAGGTAGATATTAGCCCTTTAAATTCTCCCTTGGATGTCATCAATTTTCTTCCTCCATAGCTGTTTATTCTGCTACTGTTTCAGTGGCATGCTCTAAACATGATTAACAGTCTTTCCCTTTAGTTACGGGCACAGTAAGTTCTTAGTGGGGCATGGAAAAGGCACATGGGAAAGAAAGGTAGGCTCCTTTAGATACCTCAATCTTTTTTCTTTTTTTTTTAATCAGGTAGCCTGAACCTGAAGTTCAAAAGCTGGCTTAAGTCCCAGGACAGAGCTGAGTCCCCAGGGTCTGTGCTTTTGCCAGTGAAATTCTCCATGGATCTGATCAGTCTTGACACTTATTTCTTCTCTCTGCCTCAAAATGACTGATTTCTTCAGGAAATGGATGTCTGTAAAAGTTAGAACAAAATGTCTAATAACCAGTTCAAATATTGCTAAGGGAATATTTTGACTTCTTCAATTTACTGAAATCTCTTAAGGCTAGTTCTTGCCTGAAACATTTATTCCTGCACCGTATGTGTTTTCCCCCCAAATTTGGAACTCTGTCATCACTGTAGTCTGAAAGTCTTTGTAATTTCTCCAGTTGCTGCAGTCCAACAGTGATGGTTTTTGTTGGATAAACTCAAACTTCTTCAGAATTCAAGTACCATAGATCTATGCACCCATGGTTAACAAATGTATTCTTGGTGTCAGCATGGGAAGATGATTCTATTTGAGGGATAGGTGGAGATGGCACCGTAATGAGTTTCTTACAGAGGTTACCGAACAAAACCCAAGTGTAATCTATGATCCCATGAAGTTCAGTCTTAGCATGTGTTGGATTCAATGAAATACAACTCAACAGCCAAGAGTAATTTTAATGTGATTTCTGTCTTTAATTACAATTTTCAAAGACCATAAAAGAGGTTCCCAATAACAATCCATAGCAATATTTTATAAAACTCCTTCAGCTCTAATTTTGCTATAAGATAAAGTGGCATAAATAGATATAAATGTTAGTTAGAGGGGTAGAAAACCTATAAAGGCAGATATAAAATTTTTCCTGTTGTGTGGGGACACAGAGGAGGGTTAGAGGTAAACCTGATAATATTGGTCACATTCCCCAATTAGCATAGCATTATCATTTTACTTTGCATTACTCACAGAATACTCCCCCAACATGTACAAATGCTGCACACACTCCAGAGGAGAATATCATCCAAACTAGTAAGTCATTACTGATTGATTGGTTTAGGGAGCAAGTGGAAGGCGAGTCCTCTATGGTTGTTTTACTGTATGAATGTGATCACACAGCATGATCAATACACCTAAGAGGGTAAATGAGGTATTTATTCATTCATCAATTTATTTTTACTCATTCATTCATCCTTTAGGAAATTCCATTAGACATTTACCAGAAGCCAGAAACTTTCTAGGCGCTGGGATATAGTGCTGGACAAAAGAACAAAGATCCTGCCCCCAAGAAGCCTACATTTGTTGGGAGAAAGTGTGACAATAAACAGATAAAATGTAAGGAAATGCTGTGAAAAGCAGGGTAAATGGACGCAGAGAGAAGGGGCTGCTGTTTTACACAGGTGTCAGGGAAATTTTCTCTAAAGAAGTAACAGAGTCTCTGTGCAAGGGCCAGAATAAAGAGAGAAATGGGGTTGGTGGCAAGATAAACGGGTTGTGGGGAGGCACCAACAAGCCAGCATTGTTTTTTAATACCTTCATTCCATTTATGAATGGAATGCTTTTTTGATCTTTTTCTTTCTTCTTTTATTTTTTTTTTTCCTTAAGAAATCCTGTGCTTCTTGAAATGTGAAATAGGTGAAGGAAAATACAGTTCGGGACCATTAATTGTGCTTTCTTATTGAGTATATAAATTTGATGTCAAACGGGCCTGGCTGAATGGTATATATTTATTTCAAAAATATCATTTCTGTGAGGCATTGCTGCATCATCCTATTGATTTAGGGATTGGTGTGATTGTGCCTGATGCTTTTATGAAAGGCAGGCTATTAACAAACTAAATTGAAAAACTAGTGAGTCTGCCTTTCCGGGCCCAATCCGGCATGCTGCCCATGTGAGGCTTAAATGGGAAAATACTGTAAAAAGACTTATTTTAATGCGACAGACTCCTCATTGCAATCCATAAACCTTATTTGCTGTGAAGAAAAAAAAAATCCTACAAGATAGAATTCTCATGCTCCGGCAGAAATCTCCCTCTGGTTTCTCTCCCATCCATGGCAACATTAATCTTTTCATTTCAGAAGCTGACTCTCTTTGACCTTGTTGGACATTAGGATTAAAATCTTCTGTAAAACAAGGTAGCTTTAAGAGAGTCAGAGAAACCTTGGGTGCTAATGCATAAAACCCCTGGAGGTGTCCAGGGTTTGAAGTTTCTCCCCAATTCCTGCTGTGGGCTGGATGATTAAACCTAGGGTGTGAAAGCTGAAAGTTATTAGATTTTACCTAGTGTGTCTTTTTTGTTTTGCAGATAGAAACTGAGGCACAGGTAAGGGGT
The DNA here is from genome assembly GCF_018350175.1 of Felis catus. Lineage (NCBI taxonomy): Eukaryota > Metazoa > Chordata > Mammalia > Carnivora > Felidae > Felis > Felis catus. The sequence continues at coordinate 59,373,669 of NC_058379.1, read as the reverse complement.
AACACTTATTCACTATCACATAACCAAACTAATAGCAGAACTTATGTCTCAGAGCTCTTTCCAATCAGTCTCACTGCTTCATATTCCACTTTCCTATGGTCCCTGTCTCATGGAAGATGATCCAAGTGATTGTTTAAAAAGAGTTTGGAATCATAAATACAGCAAAATGGTTATGTGAACTCACAGGAAATGTACTTGGATTTTCAAGAGTGTAAAAAGGGTGATTGGTGGCTCTTCTCACCTGCAGCATTGTGGGCCTGTCTCCCAGCTCTGTTTCTCTGATATCAAATGACTTTGATGTTATCTGACACAACAGGGGGGTTACTGTGAAAGGAGGCAATGCCGCTGAACAGTTTTCAGTCATTACAAAGATTATGCAATGGGGCACCACTTTTTATGATGGAGCTAAAACTTAGATATTACATGGTGTTATCTTTTTAAAAATCTGTATTAGAGGAAATAGTCACTCCACAGATGTGTACTGAAAACCTGGTATGTTCTCAAGCCTTCATCACACTACTCATTAAGTTACAAAAGAAAGAGATAATGTGGTCTCTGCATCCTGCTCTAAGGGCCCCGTGCTCAGCTGGAGGAGGAGGTGAAGGACCCAACTCCTGGGGAGCAGATGAGTCTGGCTGTGTGCCTCCTGGTCTGGGAGCTGGAAAAGACCAGAGAGAAAGAAATGATGAAAAGAACGGCATGGAACCTCTCTCATGGATGGGTTTATGTAACTCCCTCTGCAGTCCTCTGCTTAAGGATGATCTGGGACTGAAGTAAGAGTCTATGTAAAACTGCCAAGAATAAAACTAGCACCATAGTTAGAATGTGGCATGTGGTGGTCAGTTAGGCCAACGTTGTTCCTCTCTTCCTTTCTCCCTCCTTCCCTTTTTCCCTCCCTCCTTTCTTTCCTTCCTTCCTTCCTTCCTTCCTTCCTTCCTTCCTTCCTTCCTTCCTTCCTTCCTTCCTTCCTTCCTTCTTCTTTCCTTCTTCCCTCCCCCCTCCATCCTTTCCTTTCTACTTTATTTCTTCTCCTCCCCTTCCCTCCCTCTTCTTTCCTTTATTTCTGCATACTTGACAATAGTGTGTACGACATCACTCCTGGGAATAGATGTCTCCATGAAAGAGAGGTATTCCAAAGGCAGCATGGAAATCTTTTTCTTTACATTAGGAGACTTACATCCTTCCTGGAAAAAAATGAAAGAAGTGCAGTAAATGGCAACTCTTCCCTAAAGACAAACACATTCTGGAGATTGCCTGTGCTCAATTTCTCATTCTTCAGAAGTTGGGGTGACCTTAGGCTTCCCTGCTGTGTGTGACCCTGGCCGGGTGGATATGTTTTGGGGATGTGCAGTGAGAAGTATATGCTGGTCCATTACCCTGCATTTTGTTATACTTTGAACTTACACTTCATTAAAGCAGAAAACTCTCTGAGTTTCTCTCATATCCCCTCATAGAGTCTTTATTTTACCCACTCCCAATGCATCCTCCCTTTCTACTTTGTGTCCTCTTTTCCTACCTCCTGCAACACACACTCATTTCTACTTGCTAGAATCTCAAGCGACTTCCAACTAGACAAAAAGAAATCCTGTTTCTATGCACAGACAGCCTTCAGACTGATGGCCCCATTACATTAGCATACAATAAAAGCCAGCAGGGGGTGCATTGCCATGCTGTTATCCTGGGTCTCTGTGCCTCAGGGGGCTGGGAAGGTTCCCAGGGTGCAGCTCTTCTCTCTGGTAATGAGGCAATTGCACACTTTGGTGACAGCTCCTCAGCCTCAGTGGAAGCTGTAGTCTTAGTGAAGGGAGAGGGGAAAGGTCAGCACCGTGTATCCTATGATCTGATATGGGCTTCCTGGTTTCTCTAGCCTCCTTAATGTCTCTTCCACTGACCTAAGAACGGCTTAAAATTCCTAACTTTTGCCTCCATAACAAGTTAGGCAGTTTTTATTGTAGGAAACACTATTTCTAGCACTTTCTCATTAAAAATATAGAGGGTGGTTGGGGCACCTGGGTGGCTCAGTCGGTTAAACATCTCACTTTGGCTCAGGTCATGATCTCATGGTCTGAGCTCTGTGTCAAGCTCTGTGCTAACAGCTCAGAGCCTGGAGCCTCCTTTGGATTCTGTATCTCCCTCTCTCTCTGCCTCTCCTGCACTCATGCTGTCTCTCTCTCTCTCATAAATAAACTTAAAAAAATAAAATATAATGAAAAATAAATAATATAGATGGTAGTTAATTATGCACTTACAGTGCTCCACCTTGCCAACTCTCTATGAGAAGATGGGGAACTCAGGTTATAGGAGAAGAAAAATAGGGTTCCATCTTTGGCCATGAGAACAGCTTTTCAAACTAATAGTACAATACATTGCCAATGTTCCCCCCGGGTTGTTCGAACACCTGGCATTGCTTGCTGAAGCCAGGACTTCAACACCCAGAGTTCACTCCTGGACCCATGTTGGGACACAAACGTAAACTCTATCTGGGCCATGAGCTCAGGTGGGCCCCTTCCACCAACACTGGGGACCTATGGCTGCATCCACTCCAGCCTTCACTAGTATGGAGACACCACAGCCACCAGGCTTGGCAAATGGTGATTAACTACTTCTTTGTTTAAACTTGTGATAAAAGAGTGTATGGAGGAGGGAAACTGAATGCAACACATACAAACCCTTGTCCCTCTCAGCTCTCATTGCCTCTACTTTTCAAGAACCCAGAGAAAACAGAGCAGAGGGCAAGTTGCAGTTCCTCCCTATATGATACTGCCATTGTTTTCTCTCCAGAGAGGCAGTGGACAGAAATTAGCAGGTTAATAGCCCACAGAAAGGGACTGTCAACCCCATCTAGGATTGAGACAATTGATATGCAGGCCCCTTTGTGATAAAATGTAATATAACTGTATTCCACTTCAAGTGCCTTGCCTTCTGTCCCACAGTCAATTCTGGTCTGAATCCATTCTCCCCAGACATACAGATTCCCTGAGGCCATGTAGTCTTAACAGCCTCCTCTTTATGAGAAGTCACTGACCGCTGGATTACAAATCACTACTTAATATGATATTAATGCTCCCCAATCGACCAACTTCTAACCAGAGGAAAAGAATGTGTAAATAAAAGCAGAGAAGATTGTGGTTGGATAAGGTAGATGTCCCTGACCACAGATGGGGATCAGGTCCTGAGGAGGACAACCAAGGTAAGGCATAAGGTCCCTGCTTTCAGACATCCTCAAGAGGAAAACTGATCATCATGTGTGCAGGCTGTTTTTTTTTTTTTTTCTCCATAAGAGCCCAAGTCAGGCATCTTGAGGGTTTCATCATCTTGCGGCCCTCCCTCATGAATCTGTCCCTCCATTGGTCCTAGAGGGTGACTTTTGATAGTTACAGTGCTTTCTTTAGTGTTTTTAAAAAATTATTCTTAAATCCATCTCCTCTTACCAAGGGTGCTTGAGGGTCTGACCAGTGCAGCCTTATACCTGAACAATCACAGTAACTTTTCACAGGATTCCCTACCTTCTAACCACAGTCCATATCGCTGCCAGATCAATGTTCCTACCAGAGCACTCTAGAGACTTCCTTCCTTAACACACATACCTGATCCCTGTGTGATCAGCAGGGAGATGAAGTCCAAATTCCTGGGCTAGGCATTCAAGGCCATGTGCCATATAGCCTCAACTTTATTGTCTTTATTCTCTTAATATGTTCCTGATTAGGCACCACTAAGGGGTCCCACCTCATACTGTACACCTGGTATTCCCTTTACTTTTGTGCAGCATTTCATAGTAAGAGAGAGAAGATATGATATAGGAGAATAACCACTAGGTCAGTGTTGGAAAGATGAATTTGAATACTATTTCTGCTACTTCCTTGCTCTGTAACATTTTCTTAATTATTTAATATTTTTCTCAGGCTGCTTCCTCAATTTTAAGAGTGGGTAATAATTCCTTTGTTATTTGATTTTGGTGTGGATTCAGAAGCTAATTAATATAAAGTGTATGGTACACAGTAGGGGCTTCATACGTTGTATTTACAATTCTCCTTTCACTCTTTTATGCCCCTTCTTACACAGCCAACCGATCCTTGAGGGCCCTGTTTGGATTTTACTCACTCCGTGGAACTCTCTGATAGCGCTAACTCTCTTTGGCTTTTTTTTTTCTGAAATCTTTTAGTCTATTTTAAAAAACACTTACTGGGCAGTTTTCTGTATTAATTACCTTTTCATGGGCATACAGTCTGTATATCCAACAGGGCTGAGAGTGACTTTCTCCTGCCTCTGTCTTCCCTCCTACCCTGCTTATGGGAGCTATACTGCATTGGTTCTTGAACCAGTGATTCAGGTTCAAGGTGATTCAGGAAATTCTTAAAATGTTCTGACCTTCCATGCAGTAATTGCTTTTCCTGTTAATATGACCCAGATGTCCCTAGTATTTTCAGATAAGCTTCCCGCAACCATAACCTTACCTTGTCAAACCACAGGTGACACCAGATGCTCCCCAATTCATTTCTTCCTTTCTCAAAGGTTCTTGTTTTCAATCCATTTAAACTTGAATTTTCAAATTCAGTATCCCCCAGTTCTTGCTAATATGCTTGAGTCAAAGTTCATATGTATGAATCTTTGTTCTGGGCACCTACCGGGTAAGCCAGATGTTGTGCAAGAATAAAGTCCAGCCTGTGAAGCCCAGCTTGAAGATCTGGGCTGTGCTGCCTAGGAAGACATCTCTCCCAGAGACTGTCCCAGTGTTCAAAGATCAGCAGCTATTTGAAACCCTTATTTCTGCATCTTACCATTTGTGTATATCCCTTTTGTGCCATACTAAGTCCTTCATGCTGTCTATTATCTACACTGGAAAGAAAGGATGTAACCACCTTGAGTGCTAAACCCCACTCTTTACCAGCCTGCCTCTAACGCTGTTTGCCACGCAGATCTAGTCACAGGTGCCACTCCCCAGTTAGGGTGAGTGAGCTGTGTGCTGCTAACCACCTAATCCAAGACATGAGGTGACACATTCTACAGAGTGGCATATCACAGTGTCTCTACCCCTACCCAAGAACTTTTGCATTGCCAGACATCGATGGAAGGATTTCTAAACAGAGATAGTCTGATGCCTAGACTAATTGAGCAAAATGATTTAATCGAAGACCCAAGCATGCAATTATAAACTCATGTTGGCTTGGTGAGCCTGGATTGTCAGAGGTGGCTTTGTGGCAGGCAGGCAGGTGGACAGTCCTTGGATCCCGAACGAGAGAACACAAGGCTCACGCCCGCCCCTGACATTCACTGTTCTGTGACCTTGGGAAAGTCACTTATCCTTGTGAGGATTAATGAGTTAATCACAGGAGAACCACTTTGAGATCATTGGCTGACAGGTGCTGTATAAGTACAAAGTATTATTATGAAAATGTCACTGTGCTAGCTGCATTTGCTCTTGAGGGCACAAAGGCAGGAATGACAGCCCTGGGTGAGTGGATAAGGATTATGTAAAACAAAGAAGAGTTCTGCCATGGAAAGTTCTGTCTGCTAACACTACTCCTCTTCATCTCTACCCCCAGTCAACAATCTTCTGGCTTATCTCTGGACAAAGGCAAGTTATATTTTTCTAAAATAAACTGTGCAAAACAATTCTAGCCAGAGGCTCTATATCCATAGATCTTCCTGGTCCTTAGGATAGCCTTGGAAGTAGAGGCCAGAAAAACTTTTTTTAACATCTTCAACACCTCCATATTTCCCCCCCAAAACTCAGAAACTTTCCTCTGACTTTTCCCACTTATAAACAGAAGTAAAATATAGAGATTGGTAAGGTTGGGTCTCAAACTATAATGGTCAAAATTCAAACTCTGTCTGTCAACAATATCTTCCATTGTCTGTTTTTCATTTTTAGTTTATCTTTATTCCTGAAAAAGTTTTTTGAAGAAAAAAGATATTGCTTATGAAAAATCCTAACACATAGTAGATACTCAACAAAATTGATGAATGAGTAATTTGTATTCAGTCTGCCTGGGTATCAAAATTCCAAAGCGTATCAAAAAAATCAACAGTTATTGAGTGCTAATTCATTGTGATGCTCCCCTAAAAGAGTATCTTGTGTTTTAGGGGAAACATGATTCAAAAAAATTATGAAACATGCTGAACCCTGAAGCATGTGGGAACACTTACCTGAGGGAAAGGCATACCTCTCTTAGGGGGAGGGTTTGATGGTGAAAAGATATTATCAGTGACAACACTGGCAGCATACAGGTAGTTGAAGAAAGAGGAAAAAAGTCAGGGGACAAGACCTACAGCAAATATGGATTCAGAAAGGGCTTCTGTGCACAGGAAACCAGGTGAGATTTAAGAGGAGATAAAAGGTGGATTGGGCTATGCCCATGTGTCTACCGATTACCAGGAGGATTGCTTCTAACCGAGGAGAAGTAGAGGGACCCCCACTGGTCTTTCAAAAAGCCCCAGTTGTAAGCTAGGGAGTTAGAGGGAATTTTTAAGTAGTTGATGTTTTTTTGTTCTTGTTTGTTGTTGTTTTCTTAAAATGAGTATATTCTGGGCTCCCTAAAAGGGACAAAAGCACCCAGAGGAATCGCTGCCTGGAATTGCATATTCCTCGCTTCAAAACTCCTAGAAAACTGAAGTCAGTTCCCGCCTGAAAAGAAGGTCCAGTTCCAAGGAGGTGGATGGAATCCTCTCCTTGTTAATTGGCTGTTACCACAGTAGGTTCAGCTTGTGGAAGATCAGACCTTAGTGGGGCACAGGGAGAGGGCAGGCTGCACAGCATTGGAGAGCCACAAGGCTGGCTGCTGAGATTTTACACTCAGAACCTGATTGTTACCTGTGCAAGCTGTAGGTAGGACAGAGAAGTTCTTCATTAAGAGCTGTGTGTGATCAGTTGCTCTTATCTTATTTTTTTTAATTATTGCCTTAGCATTGTTATTCTCTATGTAACTTTCCTTGGGAGCATGTTAAGGCTTTCTCACAGAGAGAGACAACTACATGAATGGATAGTGAGACAGAAAAATATCCTTCTTTTGTGAAATAGGTGTCATCATCTCTTTGTTGAACTCCCTCTACATCCTCTTTCTTCTCCTCTGTCAACTAGGTGAATTCTCTGTTGACCTGAGTTCCACACAAACCTCTAGGACACTTGTCTATTTCAAGCAATCTTCCTCTTCAAAAGAATTCCTTCGTCATTATCCATCTGGGCCTCATGTCCTCAAAACTGCACTGTTTGATTAACTAACTTTATCAACTGATCTTTCCTAGGATATTAACAATCATTAATATATAACCTTCCTCATAGCAATTTTATTTTTAAAAAAAATCACATCAATGTGTTTCTTAAAGGGGAATACAATGTGGAAATGTTAGAAGCCCATGGACAGCCAGTAAAGCAGATATTTATGGTAGATATAGCCACTAACCTTGACTTCTTGGAAACCATTATTGATAGAGAGACCACATTGGCAGGTACATACCCTGAAAACTTTATAACCAACCCTCTTAGTTTACAGATATAGACTGAGTGCCAAGTTAAATGGCACTTGGAGACCACACAGCTGATCAGTAACAGAGTCAGAACTCAAGTCCAAGTTCTGAATCTGAATAGAACTATATCCACAGCACCATGTTGTTCTATAAATCCCATTCTGTACCTGCTTTGCTGTGAGACCTTGCACAGAAAATGCTCAGTCTCTGGGTTTCTGTTTTGCACCCTGTAAAGTAGGAGTTGGATTAATGGGTCTTTGAAAGGAGGGGTCTTTCAGCTTTTCAAGTATTCTTATTCTTGTATTTGGAATCACACATGTGCATTTTACATTCATCTACATATATAGAGCCTGGGGAATTTGACTTTATCATTTCTTCAAGTTTCCCTATGCCATGATGCTTCACTACTGGTATAATGATCTTTAGCATGTCAATGATTCAAATACAAGGACATTTTCTTGGGCCTTCATTGTTTCAGAGTGAAATTGAAAGAGGGAATCCAGCTGTTTATATGCAATATGCAGCAATTATGAAGTTCATTTCCAGAAGACACTGTAACCATGGCAACCTGTAATTCTGGAAGAATAGAGACAGGCTGTAGACTGACTTCCAGTGGGGCCAACTTTTAACCAGAGATGGCTCAGGAAATGCTGATGAGGAGCCTGAGCTGTTTACTTTAAGTTAGAAGCAGTTTTTGAAAGTCAGACTTCCTTAATCCATAACTTCAGTCCTTCTTTAAAGTTCAGTAATCGGTGAAACTCAAATTTCTAGATTTGCCCGAGTCTGCCCTAGAGGGCTAAATAGTTCAAATGAAACAAGAGCCAGAATTGTATTGATGTTTATTTCATAGCTCCTTAAACGCAAAACTCAAAGTCATAACATCAAACTGACTGAACTAAGCGTGTGTTGCAGGAACCTCAGAAAGTTCAGATGAGAACCAGAGAACCCAGTCTCTTGATATACAGTGTTTCTGAGCACACACTGACTACTTTGATATTTCAAAAAAAATCAGATAAGACTCATGTTAGAATGGATGATTTTATGATATTTGGACCCCAACAGGCCAGAAGGGAAGCAGAAGTTGCCAGAGGGGTGGAGGTGCAGTGGGGTGGGCAGCACAAAGGGCAGAGGTATGGTCATTCTGAGTCAGAAATTATTTAAAACAATTTGGTCAGGTTACTGAGTTGATTTTCCTCTCTTTACCTCATGTGTATCACCTTTAACAAATAGTGTGATTTTCTGGATACTCAGAAAGGGAATGGGACAATGGGCAGCTAAGGGTCAAAACTTAAATACACACAACTCTGGACTACACCCTGGGACATTCATGGAGATGAAATACTAAATGACTGCAAGCTGCAAAGGCATAGGAATTGGATTTCTGCTATTTCTGCCTCTTTCGAATCTGTCTTTGATCCCTGCTGGCAGCACGCTGGGCATGTGTGAATACCACAGCTCATAGATACTGTACCTACCAGGAAAGTGAAAGGAAGCCTGGGCCTAACAGCTGCAAGTTTTCCTCTGTGAAATTCCCAGGGGACTTAAATTCAGGGGTGCACTCTGAATAGGTTGAGATGTACGCCTTCTGGTTGAGGGCATTACTTTTCATTCATTTGCCTGATTGATGAGCAGTCTTGCACGCATCTGAAGCCCCAGACAGACACGTATGTATAGTGCCCAGGATGAGTTTACTGTCACTCTAGGGTCAGCAAGTAGACTTGAGAGACAACCAGATAGGCTATCCGGAAAGAGATTTGTGTCAAGATGTAGGTTAGTGATAGGAGCTAAATACATATAAGGATTTTCAAGCAGATCTTTAGCAACTGCAGAGTATACCACCTGTAAGCAAAAGGAAGACCTCCCATAATGACACTTAGGCTCCTGGCTCGCATCTCTGCCCTTGTGTAGACTCCTGCCAGCTACAACAGTATTCGCCGAGAGTCCTGTGCTCATTCTGCTCTGACGTGGCTCTTCCTTCCGTGCCAGCCTGCTCTTGTACCATCTTCTAAGTCCTGACTCTGAATCTAAAACTAGATCTGCCCTGCAGAGGCTCATGGAAGGAATCACAGATTTTGGAAGCTGAGAATCCTGGCTTTGCCCCTAACCTTCCAGATCCAAAACCATTTAACTAACGGTTCTACATTATCTGTAAAGGGCTAATCATGAAACACTACTTGTACAATTATTGTACATAATATGCTGAGCATGGTGGCTAACAGGGGACAGGTCTTCACTAATGGCAATGACATGTATCTAACCCCTGTTGAGATAAGAATTCATAGGAGCTATTGAAAACTGCCTCCACTACATGGCTGAAGAAAGACAAAGTCAGGAGCCCAGAAAACAAGACACAGAAAGTGAGGTCCAGGGATAGGGTAATACCAATCTCTGAAAGATTGGGGAGTAGATGTAATTCCTTCACATACAGAAGAAGAACATATAGCAAGCATGGTTTAATAAAAAGAACACAGCTTTGGGCTTAGAAGGCTGGACTTAAATGTGAGTTAGAAGAACAGGGATGATAATGTTGTCTGCCTCCTGCTGGTATGTCCTGGAGCAGGTCCATTAGGCCCAGTGGTCAATTGAATGTTCTCTGCACAGGCAAGCTGGTGGGATGATCAGGCAGATTTTGAAGGAATGGTCACTGAAAACTGAAATATCACTATTACAGAAAGGATACCAAAAAGAAGGTCAGAGTGAATAGGAAACTCTTTATAAAGAAAATGGAATTTGAGAAATCCCTTGAAAGAATTGCTCAAAAGAAATGGGGGGGTTCAATTATCTTGGTAAGTGTGGGGGTTATGTACAGGGCAAGGGTGAGAGAGAACCTGAGATGAATGAAAAGATCAGTGGCACCTCGGTGGCTCAGTTGATTAAGTGTCTTACTCTTGATCTTGGCTCAGGTCATGATCTCACAGTTTTTGAATTAGAGCCCTGCATCAGGCTCTGGGCTCTATGGCACAGAGCCTGCTTAGGATTCTGTCTCTCCTTCTCTCTGTCCCTCCCCGTCTTGTGCATGTTCTCTCTTTCTCTCTCACTCAAAATAAATAAATAAACTTAAAAAAAACAGATCAGTAATAAAAAGATCAGTTTGGTTGGGATGGAAAGTTCTTATAGGAAACAGTGCTATTAAAGGCCAGGAAAATAGACTGAGGTCACCTGGTGGAGGCTAAATATTTATTATTTTTTTGGTAATGGGAGACCATTCAAAGTTATGGCAGGAGATATAAAACTAATGTTTTGCATCTGCCCCTGCCAATTCATGTCAGATCCCTTTATTCCCCACCCAAGGTAACACACGTGAACGTCTTTATGAGCTATACCTTTCCGTGTTCATATGAACATATGAATATAAGTGTGTATGTGCATTTATACCAATTATAGATCCAAATACATAAATTATTGGGTCACTATTAAAAATGGAATTGTATATATATGTTTCTGCATCTTTTTTCATTCATAGAAATCCCTCTTAATCAACTCTTACCCACTAATGCACTAATTTATTTTAATAGCTGCATAATATTCTATGGTGTGGATAGACCTTAAGTTATTAGAACATTTCTTATGTCTTGGTATCCATTTTATCCCTAAGGATTTTTTATTTGTTTCTTGGATTGTTTATCTGCTTCAAAGCTATTAATACCAAATACTTTTGTGCATATGTGTTTAAGTACTAGTGGATTTTATTTCATTAGATAGATTCCTCTGAGTGGTGTTGTTGGGTCAGAACACATGTGCATTTTCAATTTTTATGGATTATGCTACATTGTTTTCAAAAACTACCCACATTTCTACATGCTGTAGATATGAAAGGAAACTTTTTCCTTCATCCCTCTCAGCATTAGCTTTTAAAATGTTCTTTTCATTTTTTTCCTAGTCGTAAAGTGATGTCTCATTATTAGTTTAATTTGCATTTCCCTGAACCATTAGTGAATTTGAGCATCTTTTCATATGTTTCTCAGTCATTTATAATTTCTCTATTGCCAATTTCTTGTGCATAAACATTGTTCATTTTCTGTCGGGCTATTTGTCTTTCTCTTGTCAGAAAATCTTGTATTTTAGAGACATTAACCTGGGAATGTGCTTGGTAGAATTGCCTGGAGGAGGGAGAGATGGAACCATCAAGAAACAATCACATTGTTCAGAAAATGAAGTGATATGAGCCTTCCTTAGACTTGGGTCCTTGGCCGTGTAAAGGATCAGCTGAGAACTGTTTGAAAAAAGGAGCAACAGGACCAAGGAATTGATTGGATGTGGCTGCAGGGAGGAAGGGTGGAGTGAGATTGCAGTTATTTTGTGGTTGGGCAAGTCTGATTGTTGGGAAATTGCTTATTGCATTTTAAAGATCAGGAAATCAGAGGAAGAACAAGAGTTGTAGGAAAGAAGAGTTTCTTTACAAATGATATCAATTTCACTTGACTGTGACTCATCCTGATGACAAGTAAATTTGCAGGACTAGAATTTGGGAGAAGGGTCAAAGATTTTCAAGGACATAAAGGCCCTGGGTGAAGAAGGGTGAGACAGGAGGCAAATGTGGCAGAGATTTGGGTTTTCCCAGTCCTGGGAAGTAGAAGAAGGCACAAAATCTTTGAGAATTAGCATCCCAGTGTGTCTGAAAACATCCCAGACCATATCAGGTCACAGAGGGAGGCCACAGAGAAATAGTGTGTGGGGTAGCAATTGGGCTTTAGAGTGGTTGCCAGATTTAGCAAATAAAAATATATGATGCTCAGTCAAATTTGAATTGTAAATAAACAGTGAATAACATTTTAGGATAATTGTGTCCCATATGATAAATCTGATAAACTTGATAAATATGTTAATATTTGGGACATACTTATCCTAAAAATATTCAATGTTTGATACATACTTGTCCTAAAAATATTCATTGTTCATCTGAAATTATAATTTAATTGGGTATCTATATTTTATCTGACAGCCCTACTTTGCAGCACATGAGGGTTCATATCTTTGTTCTTTCTGCCATGTCACAGCTTTGGATTGCCAAGCAATCATTCCAGCCTCTCTAAAACAAAGTTATTCTTTGGGATCAAAAAGCTTTTCACGGTGATATTCTAGGCAGTGAAATAACTGACATTCTCTTTACTAGCACTTTATCCATCTACAATAATGCAGTGATTATTGATGTCCATTCATATCTTAGCCATTCTACCAACAAATATTTATTGAGCATATGTCATGTGTAAAAGAAGGTGCTTGATGGAATGTTCATAATAATGACCCCAAAGTAACTTGGACATCATATACTGACTGCTGAAACCTCAAAGGTTTAAATAGTCCCCAAGAGATTTTCATTATTTAAATTTATTTTTAGATGTCATTTTAAAAGAATAGTTCTCTCATCTACTTATAGAGAGTTTCTATTTGGCAGAATGTTAATTCTGATCTCAGTAAATGGTAATTGAGAGAATACATTATGGGGATTTTTACCTCTAATAAATAATGCATCATTTATTATCCCTCAATGAGCTTATATTCCTCAAGGATCATACAAGTCTCATTTCTGCAGCTAGCACTAAATAAAGTGGATCCCTCTTCTCAAAAATGTTTTATTACTAATATTTGTAGACTTCATACATGTGGTAGATATTTTCATTTAGCCCTCACAACAAACTTATGAAGGAGGGACTGGGATTTTACCATTTTACAAATGGAACTAAACAAGTTCCCACAGAAGGAAAGAGGTGATCATGGTCCAATCCCTGTTGACTTTGCTCCAAGACCCATGCTCATAACTATAGTGCATAACTCCTTAACCTACTGAAGGAGTGTTGGATGGAACAGGGTGACATTCTAAATAATTCAGTTCTTGGTTAGGGTTCAGAGGAGGACTCTAATCTTAAAGAAAGCCTGGGACACTAGGGAGAGAAACAATAGAAGGGAGATTGTACCCAAACCTATCTTCGATGATGAACTAGATAGCCTACTAGTCCTATCACCAGAGTCTGGTGGGCAGCAAAGATGACTTTGGTGGGAGTTTATGGGAGCTGTGGCATATAGAATTGACCTCAAGTCCTGGACCTGCTGCCTGTGAAGGACTCTGAAGAGATAGAAATCATGGATGAGCACTACATCTTGGGGTGCACTTCAGGCTTCTGGGACTGGGGAGCCTGTCTGACATTTCAGACTCAAGAATGGATCATAGGCTTCTGTTCCTCTTCTTGTCTGTTAAGACAAACACATCCCACCAGAATTATCATGAGATAAGACATAGAAAAGCAATGTTATAAGGGCTGGCACTCATAAGAGCAGGTGTTGGAAAAAAATGCATGTGATATCGATGCAGGTTATTATAAACTATGTTCGTAATTAGAAGATTGAAATTTAATTGAGGATGAAGACTTACAGCTAAATAATCTTTAAATATTTTTAATAGAATCCATTATGGTTATGAAAAGCAATATAAAAAATTAAAACAAAAAAACAAAAATCCGGATCATTTTTGTAAAAAAGGAAGACCATATATTTGCCTCTATTACACATCTCAATAGTGCCTGTGCAGTACAAAGAGGTTGGGACTCTCAAGTTCTGATAATCTAATTGAGTTCCTAATCCTTTATACCAGATCCAAATGTTCTTCTAAACTAAGTCTGTATGTCTCCAGGAAGAGTTACCATAAAGTAATGTAGCAGTAACTCTTATTCCCCTCAACTTTTCTTTATGTCCTGCCAGTCAATTCCACTTCGTTCCTACTCCCTATCAGTTTGATGGTTTATAATAGTCAACTATCCATCTAATGTGTCCACAAATTGCTAATCCTTATTTGAAGGTACCTTAGCTAAGTAGACACCTGGTGATGGAGGAAATTTCTGTTCTATTGGCATTAACTGGACACATCATTCAGCAAAGGGTGAGAAAAACACATCAGGGAGGAAGTGGATGGGCAAGAGACAAATGTTGGGACTGGAGAGCATAGTGTACTGTAATTTAGGGTGTTAGGGATGGTTAAGTTAGGAAAGCTTCAACCTGGCTGCTCTTGAACTAAGAAAGGAGTATGGAGTCAAGAATAGGTAAACTGCCGGCAATTTACCTCTCTCTTCTCTAAACTGGGCTGAATTATATCCTTCATTCAGCAATATTTATAGAACTCCTTTTATGTGCCAGGCACTGTTCCAGGGGATGGGGATACAACAGTCAACAGAACAGATGATAATTCCTGCCTTTATGGAATATTCATTATAATGCATATGAAGATAAATTTATAACACCTCACAATTCTTTCTAGAAACAATACAGTGTTTAAAAATCACTTGTATATAAATGCTTTCCCTAAAAAACTGAGATTGACAGGTAGTTATTGGTATCATATTGGTGTTGTCATGCCCAATACTATACACAAAATATTTGGCTTCTGCTGCCAAAGAATTTAACTCTAGAGCTTCAAAGATGTGAGTGCCTAGAATGGCCATTTGCTGAAAAGAAAACTTTTTCCCCTCAAGTTTATATCCATGGGGTGCCTGGTTGGCTCAGTTGGTTAAGTGTCTGACTCTTGATTTCAGCTCACATCATGATCTCACAGTTCATGATTTCGAACGCCATGTCAGGCTCTGCACTGACAGGATAGGGCCTTCTTGGGATTCTCTGTCTCCCTCTCTCTCTATGTTGCAACATTACATTTTTTTAAACATTACAATATTTTTTAAATATTCCATTTGTTATTTTAAAATATCTATGAGTTAGGTAAGGAGATGAGCATTCATAGTCTTCCCTTCTCTTTTTTAACAGGTAAGAAATAATGGCTTGGGTTGGGGGAGGGGGGTTATGATGAATAAGCAGATGGGGCATAAATATATGGAAAGATGGAAATTAGAGTTCATGGGTGACTTAAACCCTCATCCAAACTCCTCACCTTACAGATAAGGAAACCGAGGTTGAGAGTAATTATCATAACTGATCTAACACCCACAAAGGTAATTTGTAGCAGGTTTGAGAGCAAATCCATCTCCTCTGACCCTCAGTCCAGGGTTCTCACAATTATACCATGTTCTCCCTCCTATTAAAGAGAGATCACCTATAAATCATGCTCACATTAGTAGGATTGTATTTCAGAGCCAAGGCAGGAAGCCAAAGCAGGTGCAGTGAAAACTGCTAGCTGCAGAAGATGATTAAGGAGCTGGCCATCAGGCCATTCACCCCAAGTGCCTATTCAGAAGGGCCCTAAATTACCACTGTAAATGTAACCAATGGAGAAAATTATATTTATCAGGGAAAAGCTTGAATGAAATATCAAAAGATATTTTGATAAGTAGTCTGAGTATATACTCAAAGAGGAGACCCTGTGGAGCATGCTCCCATACTTACAGGTGGCTAGACTGTCTTCCAGGAGCTTGTTTTGCTGGTGGAGCCCATGCCTTATTGTGCTACTCAGCTCCCACTCCAAATGAAAGATAAGCCAGTATGTAGAGACCATGTCTTGAAAGAAGACCAGTGTGTTGGTTTGTCTGGCTAACCACACAGTAACCAATTGTCTTTTCTGAGACTCCAGCTTCCAAGGAGAGAAAAGTGATACTGCAGAGAAAATCGCTTGTACTGAATGTCCATGCCCTGAGGCTGACAGAACAATTGTCTCTTGCTATTTGGAACCCTCTGGCTTCCAATATATTTTTTCTGGTTCTCAGGTGCCTGCCAGTAGGTTTCAGTTCCCAAAGCAAGACCATTTTTCAGTATAATTAAGAGAAAGATCAATGGTTTTGACCTACGATGAAGGAAGAGAGAATGGTTATACTTTCTTAAATTCATAAATTTCTTAAATTCAGAAAGGCTGACTGTTTGGCTCAGATTTGCATAGATGGGGAGTCTGAACTTACCTGTTCCTCCTTCTTCCACTCTGTTCTTTGAGGTAATCATCTTTTCTTTCCTTCTTTTCCTGTAAAGAAACTATATTCTCTTTGGACTGTGATGTATGGGTTTAAAAGATAGGCACTGAGGGGCGCCTGGGTGGCGCAGTCGGTTAAGCGTCCGACTTCGGCCAGGTCACGATCTCGCGGTCCGTGAGTTCGAGCCCCGTGTCAGGCTCTGGGCTGATGGCTCAGAGCCTGGAGCCTGTTTCCGATTCTGTGTCTCCCTCTCTCTCTGCCCCTCCCCCATTCATGCTCTGTCTCTCTCTGTCCCAAAAATAAATAAACGTTGAAAAAATAAATAAATAAAAGATAGGCACTGAGAGTTTACATTTTGGTAAAGTATAAAATGGCTTTCCTGCTTGCCTACTGAGTTTTCATTTTGAAAGTGAAAAATAAAAATAAAAGAAGATGATAACTACCAATAGATTTTGTGGATAGAGGTTCATGTACAACTTTGTATTTATAAGAATCAAACAAAAACTTATCAATAGTACATCACTAGGAAAAATTATAAACTTTTATCAAGTCCTCATTTGACCCACCTCTTCTCCATTGCCCGTAGCCTGCCTGACATCTACATCTTTTTTCTCCTTCCAGAGGGGAATTTTTTGGTGGTTAGAGAGGGATAAATATTATCCCTTCACTCCAAACATTGATCCTACTTAGCCTAAGCCAATCCTATGACCCTTGCCATGTGGTCAGTTCAGGGATGGACACATGACCTAAAATAATTTGGTATGAATAAGGAAAAAAAGAAGTCCTTTCTCCCACTGATGTAAACATGAAAGAAAGTGGCTTAGTTTGGTAGAAGAAATTCTGATGCAACCACAACTAGAACCGGCCCTGAGCTGAAGCCGGAACCTTGGATATCAGAGCAGAAAGACCGCAAAAAACAAAGACAAACCAAACCAAACCAAAAACAAAAACAAAAAACAAAAACAAAAACAAAACAAAACAAAAAACCACACACACACACACACACACAAGAACAAAACCACAAAAACACAAAAAAACAAACAAAAACTTGTTTCTTGGATACATCATCAGTTAGCTGCTAGGTGACTTTTTCTTGAAACCTAGAAAACTGCACTTCTCAATATGTCAATCAATAAATTGTTTTGTTTTCTTTTGTTTTAAAATCAGTTTGAGGTGTTAATGTTCTCATCTCTTGCAAACAAAAGAACCTTAGGGTATTGTTGCCCACCCAAGATCTATTTAGTAAATATGTGCCGGTTTACCAGTTGTAATACTTTTTACATCCAAAGCACACATGATACTCTACATTAGAATAATAGCAAAACACATGCTATTCTACATGATAGACATGCCACATTTGTATTCAAATGTCCACTGAAAGGGTAATGATTGCACCTATTTTTTTGGAAACTCCCTCCTAAATCTTCCTTTTCCACTTTCTTTATCTATTTAATTTAATTTTTAAAGTTTATTCCTCAAATGTTGATAACATACATTGGCCCTTAACAAAATGTCCTTCTTCCCTCCAGCCTACATGGTTAGCCTGACAACAATAACCTCAATCTTATCTAAATACAATTGCCAAGCTCTTGCCTCTTTTTTCCTTCTGTAGTTGCATTCTTAGTGGCCCCTGCTCCCATGACACAATGATGAGTTTGGGATCATTCACGCTGTTTAAACCTTTCAGGAACATTTTCCACTTGAAGAATCCTCTTAAAGTGAATATACATCATTGAGCATGATTATCCAGGCTTAGAGGAATAATACACAGAACAATATGGCCTCTGTGGAATTTGCTGGCAATCTTGTCCACGAATCTCTGTTCACATTTTCAATTCAATTGTAGATTTATTGTTGATTGAATACTTTGCCCTTCACTTCTATCTCTTGGAATAAAAATCTCAGGATTGGAAGGGACTTTAAAGATTGTCTAAACCAGTGCTTCTCAATCTGGTTTGGGATCACACTTTGGAATTCATCAGTCTAAACCAATAGATAACAAGGGAATTAAGCTAAGAAGTTTATTAAACACACATACACAGACCTCACTCTTAGAGAACATGTCAAGTTTTAAATGATTCTCAACTGACTCTAATATGCTTTCTGATTTTAAAATTGCAGAAGAATAGGTTAGGAAACCATTTAAATATTTTTTTAAGAAGGAGTGAGAGAGAGGGAGAGAGCGGCAGAGGGAGAGAGAGAGAGTCTGAAGCAGGCTCCATGCTCAATCCTGTGACCTTGAGATCATGACATGAGCTGAAATTAAGAGTCAAACACTTAATTTTCAGAGCCACCCAAATGCCCCCCCATTTAGAGAGTTTAATTAGCTTTATAACTACTATATCTGACTGTATATGAATAGCCACAATAAAAGGTAATTTCCTACCTTTTAAGAGAATCCATCTGAGCTATGGACAGTTATTTTAGAAACCTGTGTCTTGAATTGAGCCTGTAATCTATCTTTTGGTAAACACCAACCATCAATTTTAATTCTACCCCTCATGAACTACATAGAAGTCAATTCTATCTTCCGCATACCATCCTTCCAAATATATAGAGAACTATTATTGCCCCTGGCCATGTCTTAAATTCTTTTCTTCTCCAGAAAAAACAGCTCTGTGTCCTTCACCATCTATGTCATGGTTTCAAGTGCCCTTACCATCACTCTCCTCTTCATCCTCTAAACTTCCAATCTTGTTTTCTGTACAAGACACCTTTCTTGGTATAGTGGAGAAAAAAATAAAGGGGATTAACAATTGTATACGAATTAAATCTTTGGGCCTAAAATGATACCTGACGTTCTAATCCCCATATTATGTGAATTTTACCTTATTTGGAAATGAGGTCTTTGCACATGAAATAAAATTTAAAGATTTTGAGATAAGAATATCATCCCAGATTAGGCCTGGGAGGGTCCTAAATCCAATGATAAGTGTTCTTCTAAGATACACACAAGAGAAGAGAAGGTATATGAAGATGAAGGCAGAGATTAGAGTGATACAGCAACAAACCAAGAATAATCTGGAGCCACCAGAGCTGGAAATGGCAAAGAACAGATTCTTCTCTTGGGCCTGAAAAAGCGCCACTCAGCCAACACCTGGATTTCTAAGTTCTGACCTCCAGAACTGTAAGGATACATATCTGTCATTTTAAACCACCAAGTTTGTGATAGTTTGTTATTGCAGCTTTAGAAAACTAATGCAGGCCACAATATCTAAAACTTAGGGGATAGAAATAATTGAAAACATCATAATCTTTTGATTTCTTATAAGTTTTAAAGATCAGGTAATATATCAGTTTAAACCAATAGGCAAAAAAAATTTTTTTTGATATCCAGAATATAAAGCTAATTTTTACCAGCTAATGAAGTGAAATTTATTAATTTTTATTTCTATTTGAACATAGACCATTGATAAATATCTTAAAAGGGTGAATGACCAGAAGGATTCTCACCACAGAAGGCAAAAAAGCGTTCCTAGCAGTCAGCATACGTGCAAATAAAAAATTTATAAGCTAGGAGTGCCTGGGTGGCTCAGTCAGTTGAGCATCCAACTCTTGATTTTGGCTCAGGTCATGATCCCAGGCTTGGGAGTTGAGCCCCAAGTCAGACTCTGAACTGAGTATGGAGCCTACTTAAGATTCTCTCAGTCTCTCTCTCCCTCCACCACTCTCCCTCTCATGCTCTCGCTCTCTCAAAAAATAATAATAATAATTACAAGCTTTACTTATTCCTTGAGAGGATTACTAGCTATTTAGGTAAGGGGGATGCTCTAGATAGGATATATCTTGATTTCTGGCAGGCATTTGGCAAAGTCACAATACTGTTTAGTGAAATGTGGAAGGTGAATTGGATGATAGTAGCATTCATTATGTAATTCACAAAGGATGAAAATGTTAATTAACTGTTCAATAGCAAGCAACAAAGGAAACTTCAGGGATGCCAAAGTCTTATACTTTGATCTTATCCACTTCACTATACTTATATGATTAAGGTAGATTGATATCTTTCTGATTATGAAATTTATGGAGAATGGAACAGTTACCACATATACTGGAAAACATTTTAGGACCAAATATATTTACAGGTTAAAACAGTATATTGTCATCATTTTTTCGGAACCCAACACCTCCAGAGATGCTTTCTGGGCTGCCACAGCATATACGGGGTGAAGCTCACTTTAGTTACAGCTAGGTGTCTGGGCTCTTATCCCAGTCATACAGGGAACAGCTCTTCTATTAACTATATAGCGGTGCTGCATAGTATTTCTTCTAACAAAAGACCTCACTCTGCTAAACAAGTATGTATGAAAAATTAAAGGACAGAACAACTGACCCAAAGTAAACTTAAGAAATTTAATAAAACTGTGAAGACCTAGATTCAGCCATTTATTTAATGAACCTGTTAGAGGAGGTTCTCCAGATAATGTGACCTCCAGTTGACCCATGAGCTGGCCCTGGGCTGTTGAAGGCTCCTCGCTGCCTCCCCTGTCCTAGAATATACATTTCACCCACTATTCCCACATGGAAGCCATTTTCAAGAATGCAGCCTTGAGAGAACAATGTTGCTGGAACCATCTGGATGATACTGTGACTGAATCCAGTTAAGGCCTCTATATAAATGGTTAAAATTCTGGCAGGCAATGCAGACGTCCACTCACCTTGTGGACCGCTCACCTTGTAGTGACCTAATATAAGCCTTGGAAGTAAGTTCCTTTGTTTATTACACTTGCCACTTACCAATCTGGTCTGCTGGTTTCTTTGGTCTCTCCTTGTCCTCTGTGTTCAGGGGACAATTTGTGAACCAACGGACACTTGCAAAACATTTACTATGTGTCAGGCATTGCTCTAAGCATTTAACAAGTTGTAACTTACTAAATTAAATTTTCAGTGCAGTCTTATAAGGTAGGTACTATAGTTATCTTCAAAGTACTGATAAGGAAACTGACACAGACAAGTCAAGTAATTTGTCTACAGTCATACCATGATGAGATCACTTGAGTAGTGGCTTGTGGTCAATCATTATCCTTTGTTGGCTTTTAAATATATTTTAGGAGCACAAGAAAGAAAATAGTTGACTTTTTGGAGTAGATCTGTGGTGATGATGGTGCCACTTCCATTCTAGAACATATTTTCAAGTTTGAGAAATGAAACTTCATGGGAGATATTCACAAACTAAAGCTCTTTCAAATGAGAGCATCTAGAGCAGTGGCTGGTAAATAAATTATACTATATCTGGGGTTCTTGAAAATAACAGGGATGTTGGGTCTGAATCAGAAAAGATATGCAAAGGCAAAAATAAACAACATGTGTAAATATTTGATAGACTAAAGGTAAAATAGCAATTAGACACATCCTGTGCTATGAGAAGCAGAAATTAATATGATGGGCAAAATTTTAAGGAGAATGTAACCAGTAGAGCTCTCCTACAACTATTACAAGGCAGTGAATTCTGAGCTACACATTTTATGTTCGTAAAAATTGGTGACCTACTGACAGAATTGTAGTGGGAAAATTTTCTGTATTGTGTAGGAAGCTGGATTAGATAATCTGTAGGTTTCCTTTCAAATATTAGATTCTATATTTCTATGTTTATTTTTATGCAGGCATGCTGAGAAATTGACATGGCAATCAATGAGAGTTTTTGCTTGAATAAATATTTCAAAGTCAAGCCCATGTTTCTCAGGTTTTCTATTGTATCTCCTTTCTCCACCACTTTCAAAACTGAAAGAAATCCACAAAAGTGATTTCTTTCTAATTGCATAATTGCTGCATTTTGGTGTAGCACTAGTGGGAAAAAATGGCTTGACATCCTAAGATTTCAGTAAAAAATTACTTAATAAAGAATCCAGACTGAAATAACTATTTATTTATAAACTAGAATTTACTGAAAAACCTCAAACACTGTTTCCCCCTTACTACTGCCACATAATTAAATAATTTCACAATTAATTACTTTCAGGAGAGATAATTTGTTTTCATTAAAATATGTAAATATGCATCCCTTGCTGTGCTTTTTTTTTTCTTAACGTTTTTTTCACCACTGTTGCGATGGTGCTCCGTGATAAAAGGTTTCACCGTAAACTTCAAATCACAGCCTAGAGATTTATCTATTGGCCCTAGAGAGCACTTTTCCCTACAACATAGTCGCCTTTGCCACAGCTAGCCACAGTACAAATTTAAGAGCAACCTCAAAGGTTAATGTTTTGCTCTCTATTCCTGTCTTTGTGTCCTAGAGTCTTCACTTTTGAGGCTCCAGTTTCTCTTATAACATTGATTAATGAAGATGTTCGATTCAAGAATATCTAAAGAGCCAATCCAGTGGGAGGAGGAGGAAAAACCACCAATTACATTAAAAAACAGAAAACAACCCCCCGCCCCTCACCACCACCACACACACAAAACCTTGCATTTTAGATTATTTAGATAAGATTGGGATCAAAAGGATCTAATGACACCAAACCAGTAAACCTCAGGTGTCCACTGTGTTCAGGGCACTGTGTGTGCAAATTGTGAGGCATGAAATGTTTGCCTAGAAGAAGTCCCTTTAAAGAGATTTGTGTTTCTTATCAAAACCAAATGTACAATCTGCTGGTTTTGAACTAGAGAGAATGTAGGGAAAGGTAACAGGGTGAAGCAGTTTTTACTATATGTCTGAGTATCACTTAAAGTAGTGTTACAATCATCACATCAAATTATGGAAGGCAGAGTGAAGAAGCAAAATTTCTCTTGAATCACCTTTGCCTAATGAGACAAATTATGGCATTCAAAAGGCCACTAATGAATGCCATAAAGGAAATAAACATGAGGAGTACAAGTGGCCTAAATCCAGAGAGGCAAAGTTAAGAATTCAGATCTTACTACAGAGTGATTACTCCCAGTGGCTGTAGATACTGTCCAACACACATACTGCCTGAGAAATCTCTGCCTCTGAAGAGTCAAAATACATGTCAGGCAGTCTTTTTCAGGCTTTTTTGCTCATCTTCATATCAGTTGATTAAAGAAGAGACAAAAGTCCAAGCAAGGGGTATGTGGTATCATCAGTAAAGATATGTTCAGGTGTGTATGTAGTAGCTACAGGTTAGCGACTTGTCTTTTTCTTGGAAACCACCTCTCCTCCTTGTTTTCATCTTAAAGAAAGAAATGACTTCTTGGTAGGGTTGCTACTTACTCCTTAAACACACACATACATGCAAATTTATGAAAGAAACATTCCTTTAGGAAACAAAATAATCTTTGTCTTTAATGATTGATTATACTCCATTGAAGAAATGGCTTAGCTATTGGCTATTCCACATTCGAATCGTGGCTTTCTGGTCTTTAATTTTTTTGTACGCACAAAAATAATTCCCTAAAATTGAAAAAGAAAGATAAATTGAAATACAAATGTAATAAAATGGTATTTGATCAAAAAGATGATAAGAATAGGAGCACCTGGGTAGCTCACTCAGTTAAGTGTCGGACTTCAGCTTGAGTCATGATCTTGGGGTTCCTGAGTTTAAGCCCCACGTTGAGCTCTGTGCTGATAGCTGATAGGGTGCTGATAGGGTTCTGTCTTCTTCTCTGTCCCTCCCCTGCTCACACGCTGTCTCTCTCTCAAAAATAAGTAAACATTTAAAAAAAAAAGATAAGAATCTTCAAAAGGAATGAAGTATCATTCATACAGAGAGGTTTATTATTATCACTGTTGAAATGATTACACATCACCAAAAACTGATTTGTTTTAGAGATTTTATTTTTAAGAACTGACCATATTAGATGGGGAAGCATGATATTAGAGAAGATGTTATAATTCTAAGTGCAAAACAAGTAAATGAAGACCTTTAGCTTCTCTTGCCTTTTTTTTTTTTTGGTTTACATGGAACTATTTTTAAGGAACCTAATCATTTGGTGTTTTCTAATTTGTTTTCCAAGGCCCCTTTCCAGGGTTAAGCCCTCTATCCCCAGGCCTTTAAAATGAAATGCTAACAGACCATTAACTGCAGTGGCACTCAGAGGCCTCTCCATTAGAGCCTCTGCTTTGTTAATTAAAGACACGCCATCAAGGCTGCAAGGGTCTGAATCATGACCTACCTTTTGAGATCAGTTTGCAAATGTCTCTTGGCTACTTTATGTGCAACTTAACTTTCAAATAAAAGCCAAGAAATAATGAAAACCCTTCTCTTTCCACAATATCTACAGGAAGATATAGAGTATCTGAAAATGGAACAGAAAGGAGCCTCATTTATCTCCTATCATTAAGGAAGGTAATGCTATGAGACAAATGGTTCTAGAAAAAGGAAATAGCCTTTCTCA
The DNA here is from genome assembly GCF_018350175.1 of Felis catus. Classification (NCBI taxonomy): domain Eukaryota; kingdom Metazoa; phylum Chordata; class Mammalia; order Carnivora; family Felidae; genus Felis; species Felis catus. The sequence continues at coordinate 59,349,073 of NC_058379.1, read as the reverse complement.
GTTAATTATTTGAAAGGGAATATCTAATAGTATAGCATACTATATGTTTCCTATATTTTTAGTCATTTATTTTTGTTGCAAAATGAAACATTTATAGAATGCATAAAATACATACAGTTCAATAAAATATTGTAAACATAGTCTTCTCTAACAAGCCCCTTTTCCTGACATTCTGGACAGAGAACAATGTCAGCAAATGTCCTAAAAGAAATTACTACTCTGAATTGTATGGTAATCACTTCCTTACTGTTATTGTTTTATTTTAACCATTTAGTTATTCATTTTTAAAAAAAGACGCTGCTATTGTTTGTCTGTGTCTTTAATATTTTACAAAAGTATTCAGAGATTAAGGATTCATTTGTACCAGTTTTTTTTCATTCTGAACTATGATTTTTTCTTATTTTTCCTTTATTTTGATTTTTGAATTTTTTTCTTATTCTTATCTATAGCTGTACTTAATGTTTTTCCTTTGCTGTATCATGCTCCATCATATGAACACATCACAATTTATTTATATATAATTCCACTGGTGAACACTTTGATTGTTTCCAAGTTCTATATATTTTAAGTTTTATTTTTATTTTTGAGAGAGAGCGAGTGAGACAGAGTACATGCATGAGTTGGGGAGGGGCAGAGAAAAAGGGAGAGAGAGAGAATCCTAAGCTGTCTCTATGCTGACAGCCACAGAGCCTGATGTGGGGCTCGAACCTATAAACCATGAGATCATGACCTGAGCTGAAATCAAGAGTAGGACATTTAACCGAATGAGCCACCCAGGCATACCTAAAACACTGTTTTTAATGAACATTTTTGTTTATGTACCTGGTATGCATGTATGCATGTTATTCCAGTATGTATACCTATGGCCTGAATTGCTGGTTTGCAGGTTGGATACTGAAAAATGGTTTTCCAAAGAGTTTATAGCAATTTTAACTCCTACTAACAGTGTATGAGCTTCCCATTGTAACATATTCCAATCAACTTTGGGTATTTTCACATTTCTTAATTTTATCTAATATGGATGGTAAACAGTGGTCTCTCATCATGATTTAAATTAAATTTCCATTGTTATTATTTAATTGGAATAGCCTTTCATATATTTATTGATCATTCAGATCTTTTGTTGGTTGTCTGTTCAAGTCTTCTGCCCATTTTCCTATTTGTCTGCCAGTATCTTTTTTTATTGATCTGTACACATTTTTTCTAGATTTTGGGTGAGAGTTTTGTAAGTTATATGTATTACAAATATTCTTTCACTTTATGTGGCTTGACATTTTACTCTCTTAAAGGTGTCTGAAGTTGTTAACTTTCATGTTGTCAAATTTATTAATAATTTTCTATATGTTTAGTGGTTTGGGGTATCTTGTTTTACGCTATTTTTTCATCCTGAGGTCATGAGGATCTCTGATACTATTTTCTTTTTTTTTTTTTTAACGTTTTATTTATTTATTTATTTATTTTTGGGACAGAGAGAGACAGAGCATGAACGGGGGAGGGGCAGAGAGAGAGAGGGAGACACAGAATCAGAAACAGGCTCCAGGCTCTGAGCCATCAGCCCAGAGCCCGACGCGGGGCTCGAACTCACGGACCGCGAGATCGTGACCTGGCTGAAGTCGGACACTCAACCAACTGCGCCACCCAGGCGCCCCTCTGATACTATTTTCTAAAAATATCTCATGTTGTTTTCTAAAAGCTTCATTGTATTAGCTGGTATGGTTAGGTCTGATATACACAAGGAAGTGATTTTTTTATTGATATGAAATACAAATAGAATTTCTGAGTTTTATTTTTTCATATATAAATATTCAATTTTCCTAGCAATATTTATTGAAAATTTTATTCTTCTTCTTGCTCTACCATTTCACTTTGTCAAAAATCAAAAGTCCATATGTGCATGGGTTTTTACCAAGCATGCTGTATTATTTGTCTAGAAAACAATACCACACTATCTTGACTACCTTTACATTTTTCACACAAATTTCAAAACCAATGTTTCATGTGCCAAAAATGAAGTCATGTTGGAAGTTTGACTGGAGATCACATTGAATTTGAATAAAATTAGCACATGGACAACAGTTAGTCTTCCAATGTATGATCATATTATATTTCTACATTTATCTAGGTTTTTGCTAATGTCTGTCATTTTTAGGTATCCTCATTATGGTCTTGCACATATTTCATTAGACTTATTCCTAGGTAATGGAATTTTTGATATATAAAAATGACATGTATGTATAGATAGGTAGTTATTTCATTTTATTGTTCTAAGTATTTTGTTTGATATTTAAAAAGTATTTTGAGTTTATATCCAGTAATCATGCCATATTATTGTATTGATTTCAATAGTTTATCAATAGATTCTTTTGGATTTTCTACATGTGACATTATACCATGTATGAATATCATTTTAAATAATGACAACTTTCCCTTCCCCCGAAATCCAATTTTATAACATCTGTCTATCATATATCTATCTATCTATCTATCTATCTATCTATCTATCTATCTATCTATCATCCATCTATGTATCTACTATCTATATATTAATGTATTGCCATATATATTGGCTAGGGTCTCTCTAGACTTGTGTTGAACAAAAGTGATGGAAGTAGGCATATTTTTCTTAATTTCAAGTTCAAGAGGAATATCTCCCACATTTTATCAGGAATTATAGACTTGGTTGTTTTTTTTTTTTTTTTTTTCAGCTAGCCTTTATCAGACTATGTTAATTGTCATTCTTCCGTTCTATTCCCAGTTTCCTATGTGTTTTAAGCATGACTGAATGTTGAATTGTATTTAAAACATTTTGGGGACACTTGGGTGGCTCATTCGGTTAAGCACTAAATCTTGATTTTGTCTCAAGTTGTGATCTTGCAGTTCTTGGAGTCGAGCCCCACATCGGGCACTGTGCTGGCTGTGAGGAGCCTGCTTGAGATTCTCTCTCTTCCTCTCTCTCTGCCCCTCCCCTGCTCAGGTGCATTCCCTCTTTCTCTCTGTCTCTGTCTCTGTCTCTGTCTCTGTTTCTCAAAATAAATAAACTAAAAAAAATAGTATAAAACATTTTCTTCATTTATTGAGGTAGCTGTTAACCTGAGGTAGTTTATATAACCCATTAATATAAGGAATAGCACTGATTGCTTACCCAATGTTAAACCACACTTGCCCTCCTTGTTAAACCTATTTTGGTGATGATATGTATCAAGTTTTGTCTTGCACTCAGTTTGCTAAGTGCACCTGAAACTTTTGCATATATATTTTTTGCATATATATTTGCATGTATATATTTGTTCATGTAATTTTTTTCTTTTATACTCTCCCTGTCTAGTTGTGGTATCAAGGTTATATGAGACTTACATAATAGGTTGGGAAGTATCCCATCTTTTCTATATTCTGAAGAATGTGTGTATGATTGGAATTCTTTCTTAAATATTTGTTAGAAACTACTTGTGAAGCTATCTAGACAGTTTTCTTTGGAAGACTGTTTTTAATTACTGAGTCAATTGTTTTAATAGTGATAGGATTATTCATAAAACTACCCTTTGTTCCAGTATGCTATTTATTTTTCTAGAAATGTGTCCATTTTAACTGTTTAAAAAATTTGACATTTTCTTCACAATATCCCTTTTGTCTAATAGTCAACAACATTTGTGATAACTTTTTCAGTCCTCACAATCTATTTCTTATGACTTCATTTTTACCCCCTTGATATTTGTCAATTATATCTTTGCAGAGATCCAACTTTGGGTACTTCAGTCTATTTTTTATTATGATCTCTCTCTATTTCATACACTGCTATTAGTTTTATTATTTAGTTTGTTAGTTCATTTAGGTTGTGTTGCCATGTTTTTTCTAATGTATTGAGATGAACACTTTGCTCATTCACTTAACATGAATGGATTTGAGTCTTTCTCATCACACCCAAAACCCAAAAACAATTAAAATGCCCACAAACAAGAGATACAATAAGCATATCCTGGTATATTCACGCAATGGAGTATTACTCAGCATTAAAAAGAATAAACTACTGATACCTGCAACAACATGGATGAATATCAACCAAATTATGTTGAATGATAGAAGCTAGGTAGGAACACAATAGACACGTGTGATTCCATTCATGTTAAGTTCAAGAACAAGCTAAACTAATTTGAACTGATAGGAATCAAAGCACAGGTTGCCCATTATGTAAATGTTCCATTATTTTGGTTTTGATGGTGGTTGCACAGATTTATACAATTATCACAATTCATTGAAGTTTACATTTAAAGCCAGTATCTGGCAGTGTAAGAAAAATTTTACATCCATAAACAATACTTTTAAATAAAGAACATAAATTATGTATTGTGTTGTAGTAATGTGATGGCCACAAAAGTTACTCAAATATATAATGCTGTCTGCTCTCACTTGTAACTTTTTACTGATATTAAGGCAGGGTCCTGTATCTTACTTTGTTGTTTCTGATTTGTGAAACAGGAACTTAAGCAGGGGAATTTAGGTGAAAGAGTTTCAGGGTGTGAATGACTTTCTTGTGTGTAAAATCCATTAAATTTACAGCTCCCTTCAATTTAGTAGGAGAAAGTCCTAAAGTCTCCATCAGATATGACTGGATATTTATTTATTTTCATCTTCATCAAGGCATTTGTCTGCGTCAAGGTACTTAACCAGTTCTATTTGTCTCCAATGGGACCTTGTCTGTTAAGAGATATTTGTGTTAGAGTCTCTGTGGTTACAGAGAAGTCCAGAACAGATTCTTTTATCTGTTTTTTATTTCTGTACTCACCAGTGCCAAGGTGGCATCATAGTGATTCTGGTTTCAAAATGTAGATTAGTACTCCGGGCTTTTTTGGCTTGTTGGTTTGTTTTTGACGGGTTCATTTATGAAAAGGGCTTTGGGTTTGAACTTGCCTTAACAACTCCTTTCTCCAACCCTGGAGCCCAATTCTGGCTTTCAGGAATGGAATCCAAAAGGTGCACTGCATAGTAAGTCAGCAAATTCTTAAGCTTACACTTTATCCCAAGTGCTGATGTGACCTTGCCATTTTATATCTTTGAGACAAGATTTCCAAGTGTGGAAACTGAATAAGATAATTGTTATGGTAACTTCTTTCACAGCCATGTACCTTCTCTACCCTAAAGGTTCTTGCAGGTGGAATGGGCTTTTGGAAGCTCTCCTGTCCAGACCTAGCCTAAGGTTAAAACCGGCTAAGAACACGAGAAATTAGATTCATTTGCTGTGAAGGGATTTCCACATGTCAGCATTTTCTATTACTTTGTCATTGACTTCTAATGCATTCCCAGAATGATTTGTTTTTTTCTTGAGCAAAGAAGAAAAATGAAAATAGGAAAGAAAAAAAATACCTTGATATTCATTATTATGCAGCTTTTGCTTTGCAAAACACAATTTATAGCCCAAAGTCTCCTTTTTTGTATTACGTGCCACTTCAGATGTCCAATGCTAAACAGAAAGTGCTATAAAAATGTCTCTCCTCATTCAGAAAGATTCAAATGCTTGACAATAAAGTGAGAAACCGTTACACATGTAACCTTGGTTCCACTTTCATGGAATATATATCTATGAATGAGTCTATTCTTAGTCCAGTTTTGTGGTTGCGTTATTTCCAGTTGTGGATGCTGGGATTCTGGTAGCACATATTCCTGTAGAGGCTTACATTTCATGGTCACTTTTTATGTCCTGTCTCTCCTTCCATCTATCCACATCCTGCTTTCACTTTGCTTCAAGTCTCTTTATTCTCTTTATATTGTAATGTATCATGTGTAACAGGTATGTTAAATGGTTTAAAAATATGTAAGTTGTGATCTATTTTAAAAATCTGGTTGATCAGATAGTTCTTGACTGGTTGTGATTTTAAAAACAAAAAAAGAGGGAGACGACTATTTAAAAAAGATATTTTGGAGGTGAAAGTGGAAATCTGAATATGAACTAACTAAGTTTTAAAATATATGAGGATATTGTCATTAATTTTGTCAGGTTATTGTCATATGATTATTTAAGGGAGTGTCTTTAGTTTTTGGAGACGCATGCTGCAATATTTATTAGTAGAGTGTTAGGATTTCTGAAATGTACTTTAACATTATTTATTAAGAGAGGAAAAGCACAGTTATGGCCAAATACAAATAACTGTATAATTTAAGTGGTAGATATGTTTGTTTATTATACTATTCTTTCCCCTTATCCATGTTATTTGAAAATATTCCACCAAAAAATTTGGAATGGGGAGAAGCCACATAGCTAAATCACTTACTCCCTTGCGACATGTTGAGAATTTTGACTGGCACCTATATGCGAGTGGTCCTTCAGGAAATCCAAAAGGGATTGTTTTCCAAAAGAAAAGAAAACTAACTCTGAGATCTATGGACTAAAATGAAAGAATGATGCCAATGTAAATAGACTTCAGGAAGTCACTAGTGGCCTGAATTGAACCCACAAGTGTGGCTTTGGTCTGTTTAGCATCCATAACAGTTTTGCATCGAAATCCAAATCCCAGTATATTATGTATACATTGTGACTGCTATTTCCTTCTGATGATTTGTCCCATGTATCATTATGAAATATCCCTCCTTATCGCTACTAAGAATCTGTTTTGTAGTTTACTTTGATATTAATTTAGCCATGCCAACTTTGTTATGATCACTATTTATGTGGTATATATATATATTTTTTTTTTCATTTGTTCTCTTTTAACATACATTTGGGTCTTTACATTTAAAGTAGGTTTCTTGTAGATAGCATGTAATTGAGTCCTTTATGACTGTCTCTGCCTTTTCATTACAGTATTTAGTAAAGTTACATTTAATATAATTTTATTTATATTTATATTTATAATTTAATATAATTATTAATTTATTTGAATTTATGTCAATATGCTCCTTCTGGGTTTTTTTGTGGTTGTTATTATCTGTAACTAATTTACTGATTTGTTTTTGGCTAATTAAATTTTGGTTAATACTTTATGGTTAAGTGATGTTCTATTAGTATTCAATTATTTTTTTTTTTCTGTTGAATTTTTAACTGGTTTTTAGCTCTAGGTCATAGGTTGTCAAACTTTTTCTTCAAAGGACCAGGTAGGAAATATTTTAGTTTTCTACAAGCTGCATATGGTCTCTGTTGCACATTCCTTTTGTTTGTTTGCTAGTTTATTTTCTGACCATTTAAAAAATTTTAAAGCGCCATTCTTAGCGTATGGACCATACAAAAATAAGTAGAAGGCCAGATTTGGACTGTGGGCAGTAAGTATCACCCAAATTATAGTGATAAAAATATGCATCATTAATTTGTAAAAGCTATTTATGGTTGATATTACACCATTTCATACGTCAAACCTTCCACTTCCTACTTGCCATTTGCAACATCTCATTTCATGAGTGCAATTACCTTACTACAGTTAGTTTCCATTTACCTGTTCCACTTTACAAGTAGCCCTTTATGCTCTTAATGTCATATTATTCAATACATAAGTTATAAACACCACCCTATAATGTTATAATTCTTGCTCTACATATTTTTTAGGAAATTGTGAGAAATAAAATAAAAAACAGTTTATATTTCTTTGCATGCTTCATATTTCTGGTGCTTTTCTTTTTTTCCTATAGAAAGGTGAGAGCTTCCATTTTGTATCATTTTTATTCAGCCTAAAGAACATTTATTACCTTTTCTTCAGTGCATGTCTGCTAGCAACGCATTCTTTAGCTTTGTTTACTCGAAAAAAAAATGTTTCACTCTTGCTTTTAAAGAACATTTTTTGCTGGATAAGGACTTCTGAGAGAACAGTTATCTTTTCTTACTTTAACTCCTTAAAATATAATTTTATTTAATTCTGATCTTATCTTTCTGATAAAAAATAAACCATAATTCATAATATATGCCCCTGTGGGTAATTAGTCTTTTCTTCCCTATACTGCGGTCAAAAATTTTTCTTTATCATTGGTTTGTAATAGTTTGATCATGATGGGCCTAGGTGTGATTTTCTCTACATTTATCCTGCTTGGTTTTCTCTCCATCTCTTGGATGTAGAAGTCAATATGTTTCAACAAATTCAGAAAAAAAAACATTCAGCAATACTTTTGTTAAATGTGTTTATTTTTCACTTCCATTCTCTCTCTTTTCCTTTTGGGGCTTCAAATTTACATTAGATTGTTTGGTATTGTAACAACCATTTGAGAATCTCTGTTGCCTTTAATTTTTTTTCATCTTTAGAATGAATAATTTCTATTGATCTGTCTTCAAGTGTGCTGTTGTATTCTTATGATATCTCCAACCTATTATACCATCAACTGAATTCTTCATTTTAGGTGTTGTCCTTTATCATATAGTTCTTTTTATTCTTTTCATTTCTTTTCTAAGGTTTCCTGTGTGTTTGTTAAGACCAGATGTCCCTTTAAGTCCTTAGATAATCATTCTAATAATTCTTTACTGTCAGGGTCTGCAAAATACAACACTAAGGCAGCTGACTGCTTGGGATTGGGATCTATTGACAGCCTTTATTTTTTCCTCAACTCTAGTTCACATATTTCTCTTTCTTTAAATATTTCATAATTTTTCATTTACACTGGATATCATGGCTTATACAATTTAGAGACTCTGGATTTTGTTTTCTTTATCTAAAGAATGTTCTTTTCTGTCAGGCGTTTTAGTTACTGGCTCATTACTTTTAAATAGTCCTCTCTGTGGATCATGTTAATGTTTGGTTTTAAGCTGTTAGGGCAGTTCTAGAATAGGCTTTACTTTAACATATGGAATTTACTACTAAGGTGTGGATTTTCAATCCACAGCTGGATGCCTAGGATATTAAAATATGTCTTTGGAAAAGCCAGACTTCAAAGTCTTACAGCATTTCTTGACTTCTGATACCTGTGTCCACTGTAAAACCCACAGCAGCTTCCCTCTGGTATTTCTCATATAGTCTTGCCCCACACAGGTACAGCCCGGCCCTAAGTCTAACATTTATGGTGAACCTCTACCTAAACTTCTCTCCTCCTCTTGTCTCCCTTCTTTTTCTTGCCAGGCCCTTAAAGTCTAGCCACTGCAATAGTCCTAAACCCTCATCGTTGCTTTTATAGTTCGGTGATCGCCTTTTACAAGTTCCTATATTGCTGTCAGGATATTGTCACCAGGTAGAAAGCTGGAGTGATCAGGGAACTTACCTAGTAAGTTTCCCTTCCCTCAGGGATAACAGAGATTTTACTAACTGTGGTCCAATTCCTAAAAACTGTTGACGTATATTATGCTCATTTTTTATGTTTGTTCATAGCAGGAAGGCTGGTGTGTGTGGTACTAGTTACTCTACTATGGCTAGAGGCAGAATTATCTCTACTTGTTCTTATCTGGCTACTGCATTTAAGCATTTGATGTTGTAAGCCATGAAAAAAAAATCTGAGATGTAATGGGAACATGGACTTAGAGTATTTTTTTTATAAAAAGATATTGGGGGCACCTGGGTGGTTCAGTCCTTTAAGTGTCTGACTCTCGATTTCAGCTCAGATCATGATCTCCCACTTTGTGATTTCCAGACCCCCTTTGGGCTCTGTGCTGACTTTGTGAAGCCTGCTTGGGATTCTCTCTCCCTTTCTCTCTGCCCCTACCCTGCTCATGCTCACACACTTTCTCTAAAAAAAACAATAAACATTTTTTTTTAAAAAAATATATTGAATGTTAGGGCTTGGATCTAGGAAGAAGGCAGTGAAATACTATTGAATTTTCTGAAGTAGGAGGCATATATGCCAATTAACGTATGTGCCAATTAACACACTGTGAGACCTTTGTCATGACAACTTTGTAAACAGCTGAGAATGAGTTATAAGACATGAGGTAAACTGGGTCTTCACAAAATCTACAGCACTATAACTTTATATCCGGTTTTATGGTTTGTTCACTTGTTTCTATTTTGTATTGCTTGTTTAAGTGCTGATGTTTGATGAGGTAGTTTAACTTCTTCAGGCTCTATGAAGTAAACCCAGTTTAGAGAACCATGGCGCAAAATCTTAGGTTATTTTATAGGCATTTCATTCTCTTCTGGTTTTAATCTTCATCAGAGGAAACTTCTCTACTGGCCCTGACTCCTCAGCTGGCAACTGGTACATAAGCTACATTGGATTAGAAAGAATTGCCAATAAAGGGGGGGAAACTTCCACTATTTACTCACATACGTATTCTACCTTGTATAATATGCACATCGCAGTAATAAAAGTTTTCCAGTGTTTTTTCAGCCTTAAAATATTGGCAATAGGTATTCTTTACTCCTGTGAACTTTCTGTTGACTAGATACTGGCAGGCCAGTTCTTCGAAAACCTGATCTGCCTCTTTATCTCCCAAGGTGGATTTCTCTGGTATATAGTGCTTACTGCTCAATTCTACCATATTTTCAGTTTTCACTCAGACCCTGAGACAAGGGTTTTAATGGAAGTACTTTATCATTTATTCTGTTACCACTGTGAGCTGTATTGATAGCTTTCTGAATATTAAACAAACCTTGAGTTTCTGGAATATATGTCATATGGCTATGGGTTGTTTTTTTTTTTAATTGTTAGATTCAGATGGCTAATGTCTTGTTAATGTGTTTGCATCCATGTTCATGTGTATTGTCTGTAATTTCCTTTCATGTAATATCATTCTCCGCTTTTGTGTCAGGGTTATGCTGGCCTCAGAAACCAAGTGAAGACTTTCCTTCATCTCTTTTCTGAAAGGGCTTATGTGATACTGATATCTATTTCTCTTGTTTGATATAAAGCACCATTTGTGCTAGTTGTTTTCTTTGTGGTAAGTGTTTGATAACAAATTTAGTGCAGACAAATTTTCTATTTCCACCTGAGTCACTTCTGGAATACTGTGTATTTTCAGGCAGTATATTTGTTTTATCTATGGCATAAATTTGTTTATAATATTTTTTGTTATCAGTTTTGTTTCAGATGGGTCTGTTATTGTATTTTCTTTTTAAATTTTTGAACTTAGTCACTTGTGTTTTCATGATTTCTTCTTAGTAATGTGTGTAAAAACTCAACTTTTGACTTAGTTTTGTTAATATCTATTGTTTGTCTGATTTATGTTTCATGAATTTCTGCTCAATTATTATCTTTATTATGTGCTTCCTTATACTTAATTTAGTTTTATCTTTTTTAATTTTTTACTTAATTTAGTTTTAATTTGTTTACATTTTTCAGCTTCATACAGTTGAAAATTAGTTATTAATTTTAAAATCTTTTTTATTTAAATATATGCACTTAATGCTAAAAATTTACTTCTAAGTATTGGGTATTTTAACAAATACCCACACACATTGATATGCTGTGTTGTATATAATTCAGTATGAAGTACTTTAAAAATGCCCTTGTTGTTGTTCTTTGACATACAGTTTATTTTAAAGTGTTGTTTAATTACCAAAGTTTTAGGACTTTTTAAAATACATATTTTACATTATTACTAGTACCTAATTAAATTCATTGGGTTCAGGGGCACCTGGGTGGCTCAGTCGGTTAAGCGTCCGACTTTCAGCTCAGGTCACGATCTCGCGGTCTGTGAGTTCGAGCCCCGCGTCGGGCTCTGGGCTGATGGCTCAGAGCCTGGAGCCTGCTTCTGATTCTGGGTCTCCCTCTCTCTCTGCCCCTCCCCCGTTCATGCTCTGTTTCTCTCTCTGTCTCAAAAATAAATAAACGTTAAAAAAAATTAAAAAAATAAATAAATTCATTGGGTTCAGAAAAAATACTGTGAATATTTTTTATATTTTTAAGTTATTAAGACTTATTTCTTGACCTATCACAGGGTTTACTTTGATGAAACTTTTCTGTATACTTGTATAGTATGCTTATTTTGCAGTTTTTATATGTGTTATAGTACTGATATTTTATTTACCTTTTCTTCCAGTTAACAAGAAAATGTATATTAATATCCTTGTATACAATCATGTGCTTGTCTGTTTCTCCCATTATGTTTTGATTCATGCATTTTGAGGTTGTATTGACTTGTTATAAACATGTTAATTGTGTTGCATTCCTAGTAAAATTACACTTATCATTATGAATATCGTTCTATCTATAATACGCATTCAACAGTTATTTTGTCTTCTATTTGGTCATTCCATCTTCTTATACTTACCATTTGCATTGTCTATATTTATTTCATCTTCAACCTTCTTCATTTCTTTTATTTTTTTACTTATTTAAAAAAAATTTTTTTAATGTTTATTTATTTTTGAGAGAGAGAGATAGAGTGTGAGTGGGGGAGAAGCAGAGCTAGAGGGAGACACAGAGCAAGCTCCAGGCTCTGACCTGTCAGTACAGAGCCCAACACGGGGATTGAACCCACGAACTGTGAGATCATGACCTAAGATGAAGTCAGATGCTTAACTGACTGATCCACCCAGGGGCCCCAGTCTTCATTTCTTTTAGACTGCACAATTGAACTCAGCTTTTTAATCCAGTCTGATAATTTCTGACTTTTAAGTGGAATATTTAATCCACTCACACTTAATATTATTTGGTTTATCTATTTTGCTATTCTTTTTGCTATTTCTTTTTTACGTCTCCCTTCTGTTTTTATTTTTTTCTTTCTTTCTTTTCCTTTTTTTTTCTTGGTTTCTACCTACTATTTTTTCTTTCTTTCTTTCTTTCTTTCTTTCTTTCTTTCTTTCTTTCTTTCTTTCTTTTGTTTTCTTTTAGTAGAATATATTGTTTTATTTTATTTTAATTTTGTGATCAGCTTTCTTTTATAGTTTATTTTACTAAAAATCTGTGGTAATGGGTACTTTGTTATCATTTATATGAAAATTTTGCTTTTCATTTATTTTTAAAGAACTTGTGTTTTTTGCTGGATAGGAATCTGGATTGATAGTTTTGTTTCCTCTTAGTGCTTTAATTATGTCATTCTATTGTTCACTGTTTTCTGTTAATTTTTATGAGAAGTAAAGTATCATAATCACCACTGTTCTATAGGTAGTATGCCATTTTCCCCTGACTAGTTTTAAGGCTATCTTTTCATGTTTGGTTTAAATCAGTTTAACTATGATGTGTCTAAGAGTTCTTGTATGTGTGTGGAGATGGGGTGGCGTGCAAGTTTTCCATTTAAAATATGTTGGGTCTGGTAGTTCATTTATCCTCAAATATTTTATTTTTTAATTTCTGCTGATTTCCCTCTCTTCCTTTGCTAAGAGTCTCCCTACATAATCTATATTGAGATATTGCCCCACAGGTCATTGTAGTTCTGTGCATTTTTTAATTACAAAGTTTAATTTAGGATAATTATAAATCCACATGCAGTTTTAATAAAAATTGCAGGAAGATCATGTGTTCCCCTTACTCAGTTTTCCTCAATGGTAACATCTTGCAAAAACTATTATAATGAATCAGAACCAGGACATTGACGTTGGACACAATCAAGACACAGAGCATTGCCATCACCACTGGTTCCCTCATATTGCCCTCATATAGCCACACCCACTTCCCCTCCTAAGTCTATTCCTGGCAACCACTAACTTATTCTCATTTCCCAAATTGTGTCATTTCAAAAATGCTATATAAATTAAACCATGCACTGTTTCATCTTTTGGGATTGACTTTTGCCAATGAATATAATTCTTTGGAGACTCATTCAGGTTGTTGAGTGTATCAAGACCCCATTCCCTTTTATTTCCGAGTAGTTTTCCATGCTACAGCAGTTGTAGATTGCTTAACTATTCACTTGGTGAAGGACATCTGAGTTGTTTCTAGTTTTGACTATTGCAAATAAAGCCACTATAAACATTCACATACTTTTTTTTTTTTTTTTTTTTTTTTTTTGTCAACATGCACTTTCACTCATCTCCCAAGAATGCAATTGCTGGGTAATGTATGATTGTTGTATGTTTAGTTTTTAGTTTTGTTTTGTTTTAGAAACTGTCAAACTGTTTTCCAGAGTGCCTTGACCATTTTATATTTCTACCAGCAAAATAGTAGTCTCTGTCTTTGTAGTAGTCCTTTGTCAGATAGTGGTTTGCAAATATTTTCTCCCAGTCTATAGCTTGCTTTTTTATCCTCTTAGGATGCTTTATACAGCAAAATCTTTTAATTTCAATTAAGTTGATTTATTAATTTTTCTAATACATATATTTCTTTCGGTATCAAATTGGAAACGTCTTTGCTTGCCCTAGATTCTAACTATGCATTTTATAAACATTTTACTTTTTTGTATTTTCTGTCATCCAGTCTTAATTAATTTTTGTATATGACTGGAATTTATATCAAAGTTCTTTTTTTTTTCTGCTTATGGATCTCCAGTTGTTCCTACCCCATTTGTTGAAAAAACTAGCCTTCCTCCATTGAATTGCTTGTGCACCTTTTTCAAAACTCACTTCAGTATATTTCTGCAAGTCACTTTCTGGGTTCTCTGTTCTGTTCCATTGATCAGAGTGTCAATCCTTCCACCAATACCACATGGTCTTGACTATAACTATACACTAAAAATTGAAAATGGGTAGATTGATACCTCCCACCTTAATCTTCTTTTCCAAAATTGATTTAGCATTATATTTCCTTTGTCTTTCCATATAAATTTTAGAGTTGTGTTAACCTGTATCTATAAAGGTTTTTTTTTTTAATTTTGGTACTAATTATATTAAAATTCTGTATCATTTTGGGAAGAACTGGTATCTTTATTGTGTTGAGTCTTCCAATCCATTAACACAGGATGTCTCTACATTTATTTTTTTCTACATTTATTTAAATTGTTATTTCTTACATCAGTATTTTGTAGTTTTCAACATATAAATCCCGGACTTGCTTTTTAGATTTACAGGGAGATTTCATCATTCAAGAAGATTTTCACTTAATATTTGTACTTTTTAGCCTCTTGACTGACTACAAACCCAGTCTCCATACCCCAGATTCCTAATTTATATTTATATCTCTCATCTCTTATCATCCCCTCTGTCATCTTTGTATGAGTTTATATCATATTTAATACCTCTTCTGTCAATTTTATTAGTAACAAAAATATATTTAAACCACTATTAAATCAAGAAAGTGATTTTAAATTTGACTTAATTTTAACATCTGATTCTTTTAATTTTAAATTTAAATGTTAATCTAAAATATTTAAATCAAATGTTTAAATCAACTTAAGTCTAATTGAATGAAAATTTTAAAGTTAAACACCATTCAGTTAAAAATTTTAGAATATTCTTAACACTTGAAGAAATACTACATGCCATTTAAACACTTCCCTGAAGATTATAAAACATGTGTCTAATAGTTTGTTAAAAATACATTTTTCCATTTGGTGTGTTTGGCAAATTCATCTTTTTCATGAACTGGCTTTCATGGACTAACCTTTTAGAGGATTATTTTTGTTTGTTTGTTTTTGTCAATTATCTTGCATCATTAAGAAAAGCTAAAAGGAGGGAGGGTTTTATTTTTAATTTTTTTTTTAAATGTGAATGTTTAGTTATTTTTGAGAGAGAGACAGAGCATGAGTCTGGGAGGAGCAGAGAGAGAGGGAGGCACACAAATCTTGAAGCAAGCTACAGGATCCACGCTGTCAGCACAGAGCCCAATGCTGGGCTCAAACCCACAAATAGGGAGATCATGACCTGGGCTAAAGTCAATGCTTAACCAATTGAGCCACCCAGACACCCTATAGGGATTTTTCTATTCCTTACTTGAAATTCAGGGTGCAAACATGGCACAAGGGGCCTTACCAGTACAGGACTGCGCCAACAAATAAAAACTAGCAGTAGAATATGGTTAGTCTGAGAAAGGAATATCTAATGACCTAACACTCTCTTGGCTACTGTGTGATGTAGAAGGGATCCCCAATTCCCTAAACATCTTACAGAGGACACAGAAAGATACTGATGGTAAAACATGGCTAGAAGCAAAATGGACCCACCATATAAATGAGAGGTAGGTACATAGGTTAGGATATGAGTGGAAGTTAAATCTGGGAATCGGAGTGCTTTGCAACTAAGATAGAGCTGAGATTGTACCTAGGCAAAGAGATAAGATTAGGAGGCCCTCACTTAACTGAAGTAATTGACTTTAGGTTTGGGCAACAGACTGCATAGCTTATGACACAAGCTTGGGCCCCTGTCCCATATACCTACCTGGATGACATCTAGAGGAGGACTGGGAAAAGAGAAAGAAAAAAGAATTATATATATATATATATAATATATATATATATTATATTTATTTATAATATTTATATTATATTTTTATTTTATATAATATATTATATATATTATATAAATATTATATATAAATATATATAAATTATATATATTTATATATATAATTAATATAATATATATAAATTGAGCATGGTTCCAAATGAAGCTGAGTTTTATGTATTCATTTACTCATTCATTGATTCATTCATTGATGCACTCATTCATTCAAGAAACATGTATCAAGCATCTAAAACATAATAGGAACCATTCCCTGTACTAGGATGTAGACAAGAGTCCACTATCTCATTGACTTTCCTTATCTGAAAGAGAGTGATTAGGCCAGAAGGAACTGAAATAATTAACAAGTTTTAGTTATTCTTCAGGTTATCTGGAGGTAAAGTTTTAGCAGAAAGTTTAGATAAGCTATAGAAAAGAAAGAAACCACATATATTTGTATCGTTGTACAACTATAATTAAATCAGGTTCCACATTATTTTATAGTTTTGAAGCTAGGGAGTCTTATTAACTTATTTAATAAATATTTATTATATTATAGCACTTATAGCACTTATAATAGGCTGGATACTGTTCTAGTGCAGAGGATACAATAGTGAACAATTCCATATTTCTATTCCTTTTGCCTAGCGTATGGCATATATTCAATATTTGCAAAAAGAAGCAAAGGCAACGACTCTGGCCCTATTGACCATGTACAATTTCATGCAAAATAATGAGGTATATGGGGATGTCCTTCACTATCAGTGAAAACATTCTGCATAAGATCTCCATGTGTCCAGGATTTAAGGTTTGCCATGTCTCCTGTGATTCCCATACTGATCCACTCCCATCCTAGGATATGCCATGAAAGAAAGGATTTTTGTACATTCTTGGACTCTACTCTGACCCATGTATCATAACATGCAATGTGTACTTGTGTTTCGTTTGGGTGTATTATATTTATCTGAGTCTATGTGCATGTGTGTACATATGCATGATGTCTCTTAGGAGGAATTTTTAGTGTTCAAGTTTACATACTTCATAAGAAAATGTCTGGGTTATTTATGCTACTGCAAATAGTGACATCAAATCAATAGGACAAAGATTTGAAGAAATATTCAGGTTCAAAACATTATAAACGGATCCCTTGAGACTTGACCAAGTCTTTCAATAGTAATGATTGTCCTTTTTATGGACATTTGACTAATTGGTAAGTCATTCACTCAAGAAAACTTTATTCAAAAGCTACTAAGTGCGCAACATTATAGTTCTGTAAATGCATTAAGATTTATTTGCCTTTACAAATTGGTCAAACTGTGTGATAGCAATTGCCATAAAGTTTAAATACTTTTTCAAAATTTTTTCTAGATTTATTTCTTTCAAATTTTAGGGTAACCAACAGCTCCCTTAATTCTGGCATTCTTAGATTTAACGGAAAAGTTTCATGATTTTTTATTTACTTCCTTTATTGTATCTTTCATACACTCTTGTCATTTCTCTTCTCAGGTTTTGTCTTATCAGACTAAAGCATTCCTCTTTAAAGGGTACTTCAGCTTATTCAATTCACTTCAATGGATCTTCCAAAGTGGTCGCCTCATCATTTTTCACTCCTTTTTCTGTCTTCTCTTTCCTTTTCTTCTTCTTCCTCCTCAAGTGTACTTCCACCTTGGGAGAATTCGTAGGCTGTGGCCAGGCTGCAGTTTACATCTGTCACTAGTACTGCAGCCTCCAGCAACTTTTTATTAAAGCCAGTGATGTAGTGGGCACTTTGGCCAAAGCTGTCCACATGATGGATAGGAGCACGTCTCGAGGGGCCTTTCCCTTGCAATGAGATGAGATTGGCTGATGTTGGGAGATGAAGCCTTTCCCCTCTAGGTCAGTGCCTGCAATCCATTCCAAGTCAGAGGGGAAAGGAAGTTATTACCAGCCAGTGGCTGTTTCGTGGTCACTGGGAATTCTATGACTGGGAGAGAGAGCCTCATCCCTCTTTTCTCTCTACAGAACCACAGTTCCTTCAGCTAATATTAGTGACCATGGTATCTCTCTCAGAGGAGGTGCCCTGGGCAAAATGAACTGGAGTCAATTAACTAAATCTTGACCTGCAGTGGAAAGTGAGGCAGATAATTATACTCTTTGGTTTCCTTAGGTATAAAATATAGTAGCAACATTGCCTTACAGGAAGATGTCCAGACATCTAAACTATAGAAGCATAACTTTAAGCCCAAAAATAAGTAAGGGTGGCCCCAAAGCAGTAAGGAAAAGAGAATTACAAAGCTCATGTACTTTCTTCCACATACTCAAATGGGGAACCATTCTCAGGTAAACTGTTTTCAGTCTTTTTTGAGAAAAAAGAAAGGAAACTAACAGTTATTGAGCACTGACTCCATACCAAGGAGTTTACATCCATTGTTTCAATATGATAATATCGATGTTAGACACTGATTACTTTTTACCACGTCACAAGCATATTCAAAATGTGTTTATTTTTTGTCTCATTTTATCCTCAAAAATGTCCTGTGATATAAAATTTCGTTTTATAATTCTATATAACAGATGAATAACCTGATTGTAAAAAAGGTTAAGAAACTTGAAAAAAATGAGGAAAATGAAGTTCAGAGAATTTGAGCACATTGCTCAAGGCCATCCTCTTAATGGTTATGTTGCTCAATGCCAAAACTCATGCTTTTGCTATTTCACCAAAAATTCTGAGTGTATTAAGAGCTACAGGCTGCAGGCAAAATGGACAGATAGAGATTTAAAAAAAACTTAGAACTAATGGTAATGGAGAAGACAACAGAGGCAGGAAAACCATAATACAGGGCTTTTCCTTTGGAAGCATGTAATTAGTGGGAACATTATTCTTTTGGATCATGGATAATATTCATGATAATGACATTGAGGTACCCAGAAATGGCTAACGTTTTTTCAATATAATTTAGTCAAGAAAGATAGAAAACTTGCAAACAAAATTTGCATGAAGAAAAGTTTTGAACTCCAAATTGCACTAGAAATTGAACTCATGTGCTGGGGAATTTTCCACACAGGGATGAATTTGTGTTTACAAAAACATATTATAAATATACAATATATACTATTTCCTGGATGTGATGTAGTTAATGGAACTGAGAGGGAAACTTGAGCTCTATTAGAATATGGACCCCATTATTGACAATGCTATATAATATAGTTACTCCTATAACTTGTGCAGCAAATTACAAATAGGAAGTTGTTGTGCTAGAGATTAGTATCATTTCTATTGTTCCCATAAAAAGTTAACTTACAGAAAGATATGCACTGCTGCCTCATCCATGTTAGTACCTGTAATTTCCTCCAATAAAATTCCACAGTCACCAATGTGAATATCCTATGTTATAATTCTTCTTGAAAATGATAGACATTCAGTAAATGCTTGTTGAACAAGCTAATTGGTGAATGGTACATACATACATACTCACACATTGTCTTTCTTATTACCAAGAGTTCTTTTTAGCTAAAAAGATGACCGAAATGCCAAGGGCAGATAACATGATTGTAAAGCTCTGACCTTGGTCTCATTAGCAATTTAGCCTCACTAGTGATGTGAAGTCACTGAGGAGGACATCACTGTGATCAAAGCTACTGGTGTCTGGCCCCAGAAAGGCAGAGTGCAAGTTGAGAACCAACATAGTTCTACGTCTCTGGTAGCTCATAACCAATGATGGAAATATCGCCAAAAAGCATTTGAGCCAAATAGATCTGTAGCTTACTAAAGTTATCCTACAGATGAAGATATAAATATTTTCTATAATATTGCAATAATTTACTATAATGCTCATGAAGAGTCATATGATTTTTATAATGGTTGAAGTTTTAATTACTACATTTCCAGTCTGTAAAGGGGGTTGGAGTGTATTCTTGACATGATATTTTCCATGCGGACATTTAAATAAGTACATTTGAAAATGTCCTAACAATACAGTGAAGCGCTGTTGTATCTCATCCACTTTTTACAATGCACAGAATAAGTTTGATTCTGTGTTAAACTCTTTATATTCAAATAACCTTGTTTAAATTTTTATTAAAATGCTTTATTCAGGATCATAAATAATTTTAAATATCAGTTATAAAAATGACCTTGTTGAGCCTCTATAGAAGTCATGAGCATTTCTAAAAAAATCATTGGAAGTCCATGACAATGAAGAACTAATCAATATTAGGTCTACTTAACCCACACCTCCATGGGAAGTACAAACTTGCTTTTCAGAATACTGGGGTTCTAGGGTCCTGATTGGGGAAAATGTTACCTCATTGGACTTACTGTCCTCTCAGTGCTATTATCCTTACCTATGCTTTATTCTTATCATCTTCTATAAAAATAGAGCATTAATACTTTCAGGGCTATGATCTCTGTTATGTTTCTGGGGACTCACTGTTCTATTTCTAACCTTCATAAAACATTGAGAGGATATAATGAATTCTAAGGCTAATGTGAGTCTTAGTAACAAAGGAAGCCTAGCTGCCCTCATGAAGCATAAAAAAATTCATAAAGACTTTCATAGATAAGACTTTATATTGTCTTCTACAGTCTCCTATGATTTCTTGTTCTTATAGTGACCAAACAACCCACATTTTATAATAAAAGATCAGAACTATTACCAAGAAAAACAGGAGGGAACAGCACTGCTTGCTTTACTTCCTTCTTTTCAACCACACCAATGGCCACATTGGGGAGCTCTTTAAGACCAGTTAACAAAGAAGAAAAAAACATAGGCCTAGTTTACAGATGGATCTTCATGGTATAATGTCACCAGCACAGGTGAGTCGCTGTTGTATTTGAGGTCCATTCACAAGGTGGCTCTGAAAGACAGTGATGGAGGAAAATTCTTCCTCTGAACACCTCTTCAAACAACACATTTGATTCTCCATTGATGTATAGATCCTCATTCATGGGCAGTGACTAAGGAGTTGACCAGCTCTTCAAGGAATTAGAAAGAACAAACTTCAAAGATTAGTGATTAGAAAGTTCAGGGGCTCCTGGGTGGCTCAGTCAGTTGAGTGTCCGACTTCGGCTCAGGTCGTGATCTCACAGTTTGTGAGTTCAAGCCCCACGTCGGGCTCTGTGCTGACAGCTCAGAGCCTGGAGCCTGCTTCAGATTCTGTGTCTCCCTCTCTCTCTGCTCCATCCCCACTCATGCTCTGTCTCTCTCTGTCTTAAAAATAAATAAAACATTAAAAAAAGAAAGTTCAGAGGAGAGGTAAGTGGATGTACACAGCAAACTAGAAAGAAAGAAAGATGATATTTATATACATTTAAATGTCCTCCTGAGTGCTTCCATTACAGAGGGATTTCTCAATAATCATGAATGTAAGGATCCATCCTGAGCAAGTCAGTTAGTTTTTCCCATAACTATTCCATTTATTCAGGAGTTCAAAGTACAAAGCATTAATTGCAGTAAGGATGGTGTCCATTCGTAGGCCCCAAAATATGCATTTTCTCTTATTATGGGTGATCCAAATGCCACCACTGCTGACCGTTAATGAGTCAGTAGCAGCCACTGATGCTGAGTTCCTGGCATGGCACCATTCCCACAAAAGGACCAGCCAGCCACCCAGTGGCAGATTGATTACATTGGACTTTTAATCATGGAGTAAGGAAAAAGTGATCATCATAAGAATAGATTCATATTCTGGATATGGGTTTGTCTTTCTTGTTTTCAATGCTTATGTCAGCAATATTATTTTTGGACTTATAGAATATCTTGTTCATTATAGTATCCACATAACATCATTCAGACCAAAAAACTAGGTTTATGAGGAAGAAAATATGGCAGCAGGCTCATGTCCATGAAATGTGTTTATCTTACCAAAAATGCCCATTTCTCAGAATTATCTGGCTTGATAGAATTATGAAATGAACTTCTGAAGGCTCAGTTATTGTACCATTTGGAAAACCAGACTGTGAGAATCAAGTGCTGTCCAAAGGATACATGACTTAAATGAAAAAGCTGCATGTAGCATTTTCTTGCATAGCTATATTATACATCTCTGGGAATAGAGGTGTGGAGAAGTTACACCATTCATACTATATCTATTAATTTACTAAAGGAAACGTGGTTCTTTATTTGCAAATTCTTGTGTCTTGTGGCTTTTGGGTCCTTTTGGTCAAAGGAAAAATTCTTTTGCCAGGAAATAGAAAATCTTCATGTTTCTGTTAAATTGGAATCTGAGAGTACTTTGGACATTTTGGGCTTGTTTTTTATTGAAGTATAGTCGACATACAATGTTATGTTAGTTTCAGTGTACAACATAGTGATTCAACAATTCTATGCATTACTCAATGCTTGGGCTTCCTATACTGTGGAACAGACAGACAGATATGGATGCATTTTACTAGCACAATTGATCCTCTTTACCATTTTACTATTGTGCAACTTGGGCAAGAAAAGCTATTTCTAGAATCCAGGATATTCTCCAGAAAAACTCATAACATTTCTATGTCCAGTAGCAAGCGGAAACACTAATAAACCAATAACAACAGGAATGCAAGGCATTTGGATCATGTGGAAAGTTTAGGATATTCTACCAGATAAAAAATATCAAGAAACTGAGGGCCTGTCTGAGAGTAAAAAGGACATAGAATGGAAGTCATTATTTCCTTTTGCCTATAATCATCTACAGGGGTGGAGGCTGTAGCAACTTTATTGGAAGTCTATTAATTCCCCCATTTTGGTGCCATTTTAAGAAGTATACGTTATAATTTAGGTTTCATATGTGACAATGATTTCATTGACACAATGGTGACAGAATGGTGGCTCATAGGATTCTGAGATTCACCTGGATTGAGGAGGCAAGCTTCTTATTGCAAGTGGAGAAGATACTGCCAGATCTATTTTTCTCTGCCCTGTTTTGTGCTTGAGAGTGATGGCTAAGGATCTCATCACCTGAGCTGCCTGGCCCTCTGGCTGTTAGGTGGTTTTGCCAATGGAACAAAATGCAGAGCACAGTATGAGAGGAAAGGAAGACCTGGATATTTATCCCAACACCCTCTTCTGGCCTCCCTCCTTGCTTCACTGCAGTTTTGATTGCACTGCTATTTAGGGGTCACCACCCCTACTAGCTGTTCCGCCTCTTATGGCTCCAAGCATTCTCTAGACTTTGGAAGGACTTTTGCTTTCAGGGTTTATGATGATGAATAGTTTCCTATATTTTCTAGACTCTGGGAATTTCACCATCTTTAGTTGATTTCTTTAACCCTGACCACAATGCTGTGAATAGTTTCTCCTTAATGAAACACATTGAATATGTTATCTCCTTCCTGTCAATATCCTGACTGACACACAATTACCACATACCGGGCATCAAGGATACAAACCACTCTCTGGGTGCCCCTTGACAAAATGTTAATCTCTTGGTACCATGTTTCTTCATCTGAAAATGGGGATTACTTCATAAGCCTGTTGTGTGGATAAAAACCACATGGAGTATTTGAAGTGCTTAGAAATAGTCTCTGGCTTTCCAATAAAATGCAACTCTTATTATTATCATTACTAACATGATTAACATTATTACCAGCAGTGCCCTAGATAGATTTATTATTATTGGTGATCAGTGTTATCGGTAAGAATTATTGCCCCACATTTTCATCAGCATTCCTGGGGAAAAGAATCCTTTAGAATAATATTGTTACCAGACATTTTGAAAGTAGTTCTTATATTTGGTAGAACCACCAATATCATCCAGTTTGAGAGAACCTTTACAAAATGAAAGAATCCAAATATATATTTTTTCAAGAAAATTAGTGCAGAGGCTGTGGTCCACTAGGGCTGAACCAAGATGCAAAGAGGAAAAAAAAAAGTCAAATGATCCTTATAGGCCATCTTTATCAACTTCATAATAATCTCCAACTCACTGAGCATATTGAAAAATAACCCTGAACCAACAAGGGAGTGCATTTTCTTTATTTTTTATATATACATATATAATGTGTATATTATATATTTATGTTCATAAATATGTACATTCCATATTTTGTCCAATTTTCTGAGACATCCACAGAGGTGGCAGGAGTTTTAAAAATGTACTATTGAGGCATAATTTATGTAGTGTAAACTATACATAAAGTATAGAATTTAATATTTTGAAGTATATGTACACTCATGAAACAACCACCATGATTAAGATAATTAGCATATCATCACTCTCAAGACCATTTGCGAATACCTTTTATAATCTGTCCCTTCTATCCCTCCCTTACCTGAAACTTTATCCCCAGGACACCACTGTTATTATTGATTAATTTAAAGGTATGTAGGTAATTTATTTAAATTGAATCATATGTTCTCTTTTTTTGTCTGGCTTTTACTCTTGCATAATCATTTTGAAAAAAATCACTCCTGTTGCACATATCAATAGCTCACTCCTTTATTATCCCATTCCATTTTATAGGCATACTACAATTAATTTTTGCATTCAACTGTTAGTGGATATTTGAATTGTTTCCAGTTTAGAGCTATTTCAAAAAAATCTATTTTGAAAATTCTTGGTGTAAGTTTCTGCATGGTCATATGTATTCATTTCTCTTTCATAAATACCTAAGAATAGAATGGCTGGATCATATAATATCTGTGTGATTAACCTTTAAAGAAATTGCCAAACTTTTTTCCAAAGTGGTTGTACCAGTTTATATTCCCAGTAGCAATGCATGTGAATTCTAATTTCTCCGTGTCCTTGCAACATTTCAGTGATAGTGAACACTTTTTCATGAGCTTATTTGGTACCTATATGTCATTTTGAGTCTTTTGAAGATATATATATAGAGAGAGATTTTAGTTTTCATTAATCTGGATACAAATCATTTATCATATAAATAGTTTGCAAATATTTTCTTCCAGTCTGTAGCTTATCTTTTCATTTTCTTCCTGGTATTTTTGAAGAGAAGATTTCTTTTTCTTTTTCATTTTTTTAATTTTTTTGAAGTTTATTTATTTTTGAGGGAGAGAAGGACAGAGCATGAGTTGGGGAGGTGCAGAGAGAGAGGGAGACACAGACTCCAAAGCAAGCTCCAGGCTCTGAGCTTTCAGCACAGAGCCTGACGAGGGGCTCAAACTCATAACTGTGAGATCATGACCTGAGCCAATGTTGGACATTTAACCGAGCCCACCCGGCACCCCATGAAGACAAGATTTATTTCTTTTAATTATACTTTATCTTTTTAAGAAAAAGACCTTCCTTTAGCTGTCATATCAAAGAAATATTTGCCTTACCCAGGGTCACAATTTTGCCCTAAATTTTCTTCTAGAGATTATATAATTTTAAGTTCTACATTGATATCAATGATCTATCTTTGTTAGAAGTCTTATATCTGGTTGGAGGTATAGAAGTTTTATATCTGGTTGGAGGTATGAATCAAAATTCATTTTTCTTTGCATATGGATATTCAACTGTCCTAGACTGATTTGTTAAAAAAAAAAAAAAAAGCTATTCCTTCTTATGAATTCTTTTGTGCCCTTATTGAAAATAAGGGTGTGTGTGTGTGTGTGTGTGTGTGTGTGTTTTGGTTTCTTGACGGATTCTCTATTCTGTCCCATTGACAGAATACCACATTCCCTTGATTTTTAGAGCTTTGGATAAGTTGTGAAACAGAGTTCATCTTCAAGTATTTTTCCTTTTCAAAGATATTTTTAGCTGGTCTAGGTACTTTGTATTTCTATATGAATTTAAGAATCAGCTTGCTGGGGCACCTGAGTGGCTCAGTGGGTTAAGCTTCAGACTCTCAATCTCCGCTCAGGTCATGATCTCATGGTTCCCGAGATCAAGTCCCACTTTTAGTTCTGTGTTAACAGGACAGAGCCTGTTCTCTCTCTGCCCCTCCCCCGCTCACACATTTACTCTCTCTCTCTCTCTCTCTCTCTCTCAAAATAAATAAATAAACTTAAAAAAAAGAATAAGTTTGCCAATTTCTAAAAAATTCCTACTGAAAATTTTATTGGGATTGCATTGAATCAGAAGATCAATTTGGGAAGAATTGATATCTTAATATTGTTGAGTTTTCTGAACCATAAATATGATATATAACTCCATTTAATATTTAATTTCAGCCATATTTAAAAAATAAAATGCGTAGAACTCATACATTTTAATAAGATTTATTCCTAAGCATTGTGTATGTTTTAATTCTGTAGTATTATATTTTATTTCATTTCTGACTGTTCATTGCTACTATATAGAATTATAATTCATCTTTGAATATCATCTTTCTATTTGTCACTTTGCTAAACTCACAAATTAGTTATAGTAGCTTTTTATTGAAAGTCAAGGGGACTTTCAACATAGATAATCATGTCTTTCTTAAATATAAATTTACTTCCTATTTTCCTATCTAAATGTGTTTTATTTCTTTGTCTTGCCATATACCAATTGGTAGAAACTCCAATACAAAGACAAATAAAAGGTAAGCATACTTTAATTTTTCCTGATCTTAGAAGAAAAACATTCAGTTTATGTTAGTTATGTTATGTATGTTAATATGGTGAATCACACTGATTGATTTTCAGGTGTTAAAGCAACCTTGCGTGACTAAGATGAGCTGTACTTGGTCATGATATATTGTCCTTTTCATATATTCTTGGATTTGGTCTGTTAATATTTTTGAGGATTTCCATATGTACATGGATATTATTGGTCTGTAATTTAATTTTCTGGTAATGCATTTATTTTGTGGTAGCATTAGGGTGATGCTTGCTTCATAAATGAGACAGTGAGCTCTTCTCTTCCATTTTCAGGAAAAGATTATGTAGAACTCTTATTGCTCCCTTAAATGTTTGGTAGAACTCACCTGTATATCCAGCTGACCCTGGAGTTTTATTTTTTGTAAGTTTTTAATAAAAGCTCAGTTTCTAAAATAGAATTTTAGGACTATTCCAGTTATCTATTTCCTCATGAATGAGTTTTAGTAGTTTCTGTTTTTCAAGAAATTAGTCCATTTGATCTAAGTTGTCAGATTTATGGGCCTATACTTGTTCATAGTATCACTTTGTTATTGTATTAATGTTTTTGGACAGCCATGAGTCATGTTGGTAATTTCTCTCTCTTTTTTTTTTTTTTTTGTCAACCTAACCAGTTTATTACTTTTGTGATGTTTTCAAAGAAACTGCTTTTGGTTTCAATGATTTTCTCTATTGTTTTTCTGTAAAATGTCATGGGCTTCTACTTCAATTTTATAATTTCCTTCCTTCTGATTGTATTGTGTTTAATTTGCTCTACTTTCACTAATATCTTTAAGTAGAATCTCTTGACCTTTCTTTCTTCTTTTCTTTTTAAAAATTTTTTAAAATGTTTACTTATTTTTGAGACAGAGAGAGAGAGTGTGAACAGGGGAAGGGAAGCGAGAGGGAGACACAGAATTCAAAGCAGGCTCCAGGCTCTAAGCTCTCAGCACAGAGCCTGACACAGGGCTTCAAGCCATGGACCATGAGATCATGACCTGAGCCAAAGTCAGACGCTTAACTGACTGAGCCACCCAGGCGCCTATCTTCTTTTCTAATATAACCATTGCATGCTATGTATTTCCCCAAGAACTGTTTTAAGTGAAACTGACACATTTTCATATGTATTTAAATTTTCATTTAGTTCAAAGTATTTTCAGTTTTAAATTTCTCTTGAGACATTATCTTCATCTACCAGTCAGTTAAATGTGTATTGTTTGGTTTCCAAATATTTGGGAATCTTCCTGATTTTCTTCTGGTATTGATTTCTAGATTAATTTTATTGTGGTATAAGAACATGCATTGTATCATTTCTGCTCTTTTAAATATCTTAAGGTGTCTTTTATGGTCCACAGTATGGTTTATCTTGGTGAATGTTCAGGTGTACTTGAAAAGAGCGTATTCTGCTATTGTTGGGTGGGATATTCTATAATTACTCAAAATGGTTGATAGTGGGTTTTTTTTAAGTGTATTTATTTATTTTGAGAGAGAGGGAGAGTACATGTGCACAGGGCTTGAACTCACAAACTTTGAGATCATGACCTCAGCCAAAATGAAATCAAAGTATGACACTAAACCAACTGAGCCACCCCAGTGCTCCAATAATGCTGTTTATGTCATATTTATCTTCACT
This sequence comes from Felis catus, assembly GCF_018350175.1. Classification (NCBI taxonomy): domain Eukaryota; kingdom Metazoa; phylum Chordata; class Mammalia; order Carnivora; family Felidae; genus Felis; species Felis catus. Next base: position 59,320,829 of record NC_058379.1, on the reverse strand, counting down.
GATTTTCTGCCCACTTTTTCTTTCAATTACTGAGATATGAGTGCTGAAGTCTCCAACTCTAACTGGAATTTTTCCTTCCAGATCCATCAGTATTTCTTCATGCATTTTGAAGCTAAATGTGCATATATATTTAAGATTTTTTTCTTCTTGGAAAACTGACTTTTTAAAAAAATATTTAATTTTTACTTATATTTCAGAGAGAAACAGTGCACAACCAGGGGAGGGTCAGAGAGAGAGAGACAGAGACAGAGACAGAGACAGAATCTGAAGCAGTCTCCAGGTTCTAATCTGTCAGCACAGAGCCCAATGTGGGACTTGAATTTATGTACCATGAGATCATGACCTGAGCCGAAGTCAGATGCTTAACTGACTGAGCCGCCCAAGTGCTCAGGAAAACTGACCTTTTATCAATATATGATGCTTCTTGTTTTATTTGTGCTTTGCGTTGTATATATTTTTTTCCATCTTTTATATTTTATTCTATATATGTCTTTAAGTGGGTTTCTTATAGAAAGCATACAGTTAGATATTGCTTTTTTAAAAGACCTAATCTGATAATATCTGCCTTTCAACAGGTATTGAGACCAATTACATTTCAAATGATTGTCAATATTGTTAGATTAAAGGATACCATCTTTCTACGTGTTTTTACCCTTTTTTTGTTTTCTTTTTTCTAGAATTAACTGAGCTATTTTTTTGATCATACCTTATGTCTATTGACTTATTTAAATTTTATTTTTTAAAAATTTCAGTGGTTGCACATGGGTTTACAAAATAGACTCTAAAATAATCTGAATCTTATTCAAGTCATATAATATCCCTTCACTCATAGTATTAGGACTTTAAAACTGTGTACAGTATTTCTAATTCTTCTTTCATCCTCATTATTATTATCTTGGATTTTACTGTTATATGTGCTATAAATATACAATAGAGTGCTGCTTCCTTTTGGCTTTACAATGTCTTTTACCTTTTAGAGTAGTTAAAATAAGAATAAAACTGATTTATCTTTGTTTATTCCATATCTGATGCTTTTCATCTCTCCACATAGAAACAGTTTCTGACCTGCCTCTAGAATTTCTTTAACATTTCTTATAGAATAATTCTGCTCACAATTCCCTATATTTTTGTCTGAGAAATCTTCATTTTTCCTTTTCTTTTGAAGTATTGTTGCACTGGGTAGAGAACTGTGATTTAATAGTTTTTATGTGTATGTTTTTTTCCCCTTATACATCCATCCTAATGCTATGCCTAACATGTATTTCTGCCTCTACCCAGAGTACTTTTTTTTTCTCCCTATTCTGCTTTTCCTGCTCCTGTAGATTTTTCTAAGGCTTCAGTTTTTTTGCCCACCACTTACTTTCAGATTGAAGCTTTTTCCCCCCATAATTCAGTGGTAGTTGTCTTTCCTATCTCTATAGGCTGTGTTCCTACCAATGCCAACTTTAGGATACATGTTTTATGATCCTTCTTATGCAGACTGAGACATTTGAGGAAGGAAAGCAGTTGGGCCTCAGTGGTGTTTCTTAGTAATTGCTGTTACATTCTACTGTCTAACACTGTAAGGGAGGCTTTCTCTGGATTCTTCACATCCTACCTGTAAATGGCAGGTGGGATTCCTGGAAGAAAAGCGTGGAAGAGAGGGATAACCTTCCTATGTGTTCATCCATCAGGAACTTTACACTCTCAGCTAACCCACACTCAGCCTTTAGCAAGTTATTAAAATTTTCTAGTTGAATCTTTTTAACACTTTATATGGCATTTGGTGATTTCCACTGTAGCAAGCAAATGTTTGGGTCCTGTTTCTTTTGTTTGTTTGTTTGTTTGTTTGTTTTATTTCAAGTTTTTATTTAAATTCTAGTTAGTTAACATATATTGTAATATTAGTTTCAGGAGTAGAATTTAGTGATTCATCACTTACATTAAACACCCAATGCTCATCATTACAAGTGCCCTCCTTAATACCCATCACCCATTTAACCCATCTCCCTGCCCACCTCCCCTCTAGCAACCTTCAGTTCTCTATAGTTAAGAGTTTCTCTTTTGGTTTGCCTCCCTCTCTTTTTTCTGTCCCCTATGTTCATCTGTTTTGTTTCTTAAATTCCACACACGAGTGAAATCATATAGTATGTGTCTTTCTCTGACTGACTTATTTTCCTTAGCATAATACACTCTATCTCTACCCACATCACTGCAAATGGCAAGATTTCATTCTTTTTTATGGCTGAGTAATATTCCATTGTTTATATGCCACACTCTCTTTATCCATTCATCAATGGATGGACATTTGGGCTTTTCCCATAATTTGCCTATTGTTGATAATGCTGCTATAAATATCTGGGTGCATGTGCCCCTTCAAATAAGTATTTTTGTATCCTTTGGGTAAATACCAGTAGTGCAATTGCTAGGTCATAGAGGAATTATATTTTTAACTTTTTTAGAAAACTCCATACTATTTTCCAGAGTGGCTGCACCAGTTTGTATTCCCACCAACAGTGAAAGAGTTTTCCCTTCTCTCCACATCCCCACCAACACCTATTGTTTCTCATGTTGTTATTTTTAGCCATTAGGACTGGGTGCAAGATGGTATCTCATTGTAGTTTTTATTTTTATTTCCGTGATGATGAATTATATTGAGCATCTTTTCATGTGTTTGTTAGCCATCAGTATATCTTCTTTGGAAAAATGTCTATTCATGCCTTCTGCCCATTTCTTAACTGGACTATTGTTTCTTGAGCATTGAGTTTGATAAGTTCTTTATAGACTTTGGACACTAACCCATTATCAGATAGGTCATTTGCAAATATCTTCTTCCATTCTGAAGTTTGTGTTTTAGTTTTATTAATTTTATTTAGTTTTGTTGCTTTGCAGAAGCTTTTTATCTTGATGAAAGTTCCAATATTTCATTTTTGCTTTTGTTTCCCTTGTCTCCAAAGACATGTCTAGTAAGAAGTTTCTATGACTGATAAAAGAGGCTACTATAAAAGAGGCTACCGCCTATCTTCTCTAGGATTTTGATAGTTTCCTAACTCACATTTAGGTGTTTCATCCATTTCGAATTTATTTTTGTGTAAGGTGTTCAAAAGTAGTCCAGTTTCATTCTTATGCATGATGCTATCCATTTTTCCCAACGCCATTTGTTGAAGAGACTGTCTTTTTCTTCCTTGGATATTCTTTGCTGCTTTGTTGAAGAATTTAGTTGACCATATAGTTGTGGGTCCATTTCTGAGTTTTGTATTGTGTTCCATGATCTATGTGTCTGGTTTTTTTTGCCAGCATCCTCCTGTCTTGATAACTACAGCTTTGTAATATACCTTGAAGTCCAGACTTGTGATGCCTCCAGCTTTGCTTTTCTTTTTTAATATTTCTGTGACTATTCAGGGTCTTTTGTGGTTCCTTACAAATTTTAGGATTGTTTGTTCTAGCTCTGTGAAAAATGGTGGTGGTATTTCGATAGGGATTGCATTAAATTTGTAGGTTGTTTGGGTAAGTATAGACATATTAACAATGTTTGTTCTTCTAATCCATGAGCATGGAATGTTTTTCCATTTCTTTGTGTCATCTTCAATTTCTTTCATAAGTGTTCTATAGTTTTCAGAGTACAGATCTTGTTACCTCTTTGGTTAGGTTTATTCCTAGGTATCTTATGGGTTTTGGTGCAATTGTAAATGGGATTGATTTCTTGATTTCCTTTCTGCTGCTTCATTATCTGTGTATAGAATTGCAGCATATTTCTGTACATTGATTTTTGTATCCTGCGACCTTACTGAATTCATGTGTCAGTTCTAGCAATTTTAGGGTGGAGTCTTTCAGGTTTTCTAAATAATGTATCATGTCATCTGCAAATAGGGAAAGGATTTCTTCCTTACCATTTTGGATGCCTTTTATTTCTTTTTGTTGTCTAACTGCTGAGGCTAGAACTTCCAGTAGTATGTTAAATAATAGTGGTGAGAAGGGACGTCCCTTTCTTGTTCCTGACCTTAGTGGAAAAGCTCTCGGTTTTTCCCATTGAGGATGGCCCTGTCTCTTCTTACAAGTTCTGTCACTCTTCATAATTTTGGTTAATTGTTTGACCTCTGAACTCAGTTCTCTGGTACTTTTAGGAAAAGTCATTAATTTGTGGTTCATCCAGCTCTTTTCTTTCTCTTTGTGAGTGATGGTCTTTCTTTCTCTTTGTGAGTGATGGTCTTTATCTGCATCTCTGTGATAAAATTGGAAGTAGCCAAGTTTTATTAAATAAAATTTATATACAAAAACTATATATGCAATTTTTGTATGTTTTAGTTATTTATTTTGTACATTTTAAAATATAAAATAGAAACACTTATGAAGCCACCACCAAATCTAAGGACTAGAAATTATCAATATTCTCACATCTAGGGAGGGAATGGCACAGGAGTGAAACACAAAAGCAGGTGAAATAATGTCCATCTGTCTTTAAGAAGGGTTAATAGTATATATAATTGGCATCTGCAAAGGCCTGAACTTAAAAATGTTATTTGGAAAAGAATATAAATTGGATATAATCATATTAGAGTTGCCCAATGGCCAGGGCTTAAACCTCTTCATTTTTGTTATTTTGTGCCAAAAGACTTAAGATTTAAAAGTCTGAATCTCACTTTAAATTCACCATCCCCATCCCAATCATCAGTCAGTGAGCTGGTAAAAGCAGCAAATTTTGAGTGATGCCAAGAACCCTTGTCATATTTCAATAATTTCCTTCCTTCTGAAGAGAATTAGTGTCTTTGGTAACTATGCTACTCCCTACACTGTTATTATGTGAAGTTATCATGGGAATAATGTCCAATGGAAAGAGTATACTAGCTCCTTTATTACTTTTTTTTTCTTTTTGGCCTTCAGATTAATTTTTGAATGATATAATTTTGTCTGGTCTATTGAATAAATAATTCCCTAATTTACAATCTTATTGATTAATAAATCATTTCACCCTGATTAGGAAAGCAGTACCTACTTTTAAAGGGGAAAATAGAGCATTTTATTGGCTTTCAAAATATTTTGAAAAGTAACATGGCTCCTCTCTTAGCTCCTTTCCCATTCTATTAGTACATTTTACTTTCTCTAATAGGGTACAAAAACCAGTAATATGATAGGAAGTCATTAATACAATATAATCACAGCAGAAGATCAAGCTCATCTCTTTCTCTTTGCATTGTCAAGTGTTTCAATATTTTATTTTATAATGTGCTGACCAGAACTGATCATGGTAATCTAAGTGTGGATCTGACTAATGCATTGTATAATCAAAGATTTCCTTTTAGATTATGATTCTTTTACATTCGTTAGCTTGCTCATGTCACAGTCAGGCCCAATGGAATCACCACACTACAATATTAATTCCAAAAGAAGTCAGAGAATGGATCAAATATGGGAGAGTGACAATAATGAACAGGAAAACCCAAGTTTCAGCTGTATTATATCACTTGCCTGTGCCTCAGTTTCTTTGTGGGTGCACAAACTCAGGTGCCTATAAGGTTTGGACGAAAAAATGAAAATGATCAAGTAATAGGGTAGGATTTAGAAGGGACTCAGAAAACTGGCAAATCACTCTGTCTAAAAGAGTAGCTGTCCCTCAGCTTCAGGTCCTTGCTGCCGTGCAAGAATGCAGGTCAATCCTGCCAGGAAAAAAAAATCTAATTTCTCAACAGAGGCTGGAAGTAGAGATTTTCATAGGAAAGCTCTCATTTTCTAAGTGTAGAAACTATTGCAAAACCTTGTAACACAAGAGGCTACAGAACAAAGAAAGCAGTCTGCAGACACAATCGCTTATTTGTGCCTACCTTATTAGAGGGCCTCCAAGGATCCTTCTGGCTCTATCATTTTGTGTTTAAAGATTGTGGGTCAGTATGGTTTTTAAAGGAATCAACCGAATTCATTGTTTAGTCTGAGACCATTTATAGAAGCAGCAGCAGCAGCTTTATCCAAAAGTACTAATTAAGTGTCAAATCTATGTTCGGGATACTTGAGAAGTTAAAAGGCATAGTCTTTCCTTTCAGGAGCACACACGCTATTCATTGGCTCAACAAATATTTACTGAGTAATGAAAGGTCAATAGAAGTGAAATAATTCAATTTACCTTCCATTCTTCTCCAAACTTATCTACATTTTTTTCACATCCTTGATGCTCTCAGACCTCCACAGGATGAGCCTTACCTACTTTTTGTATATTCTTAAATCAACATTTTCAGCTTCCTCTGGGACCTTTCTCCATTAATTACTCCCTGAGCCTCTTGGTTGTCAAGTCCTTCTTGTCTCCACTTGCTCTGTACTCTCAATAAAACTATATTCATGATTTATCACAAATGAAATAATACCACACCTTCCACCACCCCTGCCTCCTCTTGCCCAGTCATTTTCCAAAAAACTTTTCAGATGAGTATTATAGTTCCTCAGAATCACTGCCTGCCAGCCTGAAGATGTAAAGAGGACAAGGGAGGGGTGCAGTGATGGCCTGATGGCAGGGGTGAGTAGTGTACTCATTTAACACCCTCCTGTCCAATAGCCCTTTGAACAGGAAGGTGGGCTCTGAAGGGGGCAGAGTGGGTAAGAGCAGTGGAGTCTCACTATCTGGATTTGAAACGTAAATATGACACTGACATTCTCCAGCTGTGTGACCTCGTGTGAGTTATTTTATCTCTTTTCCTCAGTTTCTTCATCTGTGAAATAGTAGGACTGTTCTATTAATAGAACTAATAGGGCTGCTATGAAAATTAAAGATGTTAAAATGTTTAAAGTCCTTGGAACATAGAAAACTCATAGGAAACTCGGTACAAATGCTGAGAAATCATAATAGGAGTTCTTAGCCTTAAATGAGAAAACTGAAGTCTAGGGGAATTAAGGAACTTCCCAGGGCTTATACAGTTAATGAGCTGCAGAGCTGAGAGTTAAACCCAGGCTGTCTGTCTGCAAAGCCCAGGCTTTCAACCACCATGCTTGTCTGCTTCCCAACTGTGCCATGCTGCTCCAAACAAAGTAAAAATAACATTGCCATAAATAAAGGTCATATCAGTGGCATTCTATACATCCTAAATTAGTAATAACTGGCCCTGTGTTATTAATTTCCATTCTCTATCCCTTGCTTAATAGAAACTTTTCATGATTTCCCTCCCCAGCAGTTTCAATAAGACGCTTGAAAATTTGTTTTGCTTTGTTGCAGATAATATGCTTACTAAGAGGCATTGTTTTCTTTATGGGGCCAGTTCTCCTTCTAAATGTTCAATGCCTTTCTGATTTTATGACTCAGAGTAGTTGATTGTTGACTCTTAACTCTTCCCTCCCACTCTCCAGGTCCTGCCTCCTGCCTTCTAGATTTCACTATATTTATTCCCAGAGAGACTAACTTGGATTCTTGAGGTAGAAAATGCTTTAAGTAACCTATAGTTAACTTGCTTATAGTCCTCTCCCGCCTTCCCGAATGACCATTGTTATAGCGCTAGAATTTTTGTACAATAATAGAATTTCCTGCAGCAGCTCTCAATAGTCCCTGTGTAGACAGATGGTTGAATTGACCCAAGGTTTGGTTTTTGCAGAAGGAAAAGGAATTGAAAGGCTGGCAATAAATTGGTTAAAGCTACTCCTCATTTGTTCTGGGCTCAGCAGGCAATGAAATGAAAAATGAAGCCATGACGTAAAGGGGGGAAATAGGAGGAGTAAGAGACTGTTGGGTTCACTCAGGTGAAGCACTATTAAAGTGAGAGTAAGTGATGAAAGGGAAAGTTGGGGGGTTGTGACCAGGACCCGAGGTATGGAGCTGTAAGACCACAGGGGCAGTGCCATGCAAGCCAGTGCAAAAGTTCCAGGTGTAGCTGTGGGAGTACATTTCTGAAGCGCTCTGCCAATCTTCACTCCTAACACTTTCAGGGCACGTCCAGCCCAAGGCTATAGGAACAAGGTCCTTGCACTAATTAGCTCCAGTGATTCTTCTAGGTTTTGCTTTCCTGCTCTTCTCTCACCTAGCAGTTTTTCTTTTTTTGTCTAATAGTCACTTTCAGGGTAGAGAGATTCTCTGTTACTTTATCCTATTATTTGTGGTCTTCAAAACCACATGTATCATCAATCTTTTTGATCAACCTCTTTCCGAGTCTCTGATTCTCACTAATGTCTCACTACTACTCAAAGTCCATGGCCCACACTTGCTTATCTTGGTGACATTAGGCAGACATGTGTCTGAGGTGGTAGTCCCTGGAGTTTATGGCAGAAAAAGACCTATGAAGGCACAGTCCTCCATGGGATCTACTACCTGGGTGTTTTGGTCATTTACTATAACAGAAGATAGGGTTTGGAGGAAGACTGGAGTTGGATTCCAAAATCTTCACTAAATGTGAATAAATATTTGAGCATTCTACAGAGAACATTGAAAAAGGTTGGTATAGTCACATGGCTAGAGTCTCAAAAGAGGAATTTTTGTTTTCATAAGTTTGAGCTTATGATGCAAGAGAAAATGAAGAGTCTGTGCTTGGGATTTGACCAATCCAGAGCACCATTTTCCAAACCCTGGACCAATGAATCAGAACACCCAGGAACATCTGGGAAATACTACTATTGTGACAATCCCATTGCAGTTAAGGAGAGTCTAAGACGAAGCATGGTGCGTGATGAGGCTGAGCATGGAAGAATGCTTGCTTACAGAGCAAGGAGATTTCAAGAGGAGGGGTGGAGAAAATGGAAAGGAAGAAATGGTTGAAAGACACCCAAAGAAGTATGGCAGTGGCGATAATGTGGAGGGTGTTGAACTCTAGCTTAGTGACATGCAAAAGAATTGGATTGACTTTTCTCTGGATAGCACACTGGTATTGGCTGAAGTTCCTGAGGCGTAAGAGTTGTCATGAGGTTAAAAGATTGAAGTATTTGCTCAGTAATTGGATACAATTTTGCGATTTTTTTTTCTTCTGATGCCTGCAAGGCGAGCTCTCCAAACAAGGAAAGGTCAACTTGCTTCCCAGCTGCTCAAACTTGGAATGGAATTTCAGCAGCTGGCACAGGTGAAGAAAGTCAAAAGTTCTTACAGTGGACCAGAAAGACCTGCAGTAGCCTTGGAAATCCTCATTTGAATTGGGTTCTTTCTATAAATTGCTAAGAAGAAGGGCCGGTGCTTGGATTCTTACTACCTAGAAGATACTTGTGCAGCCATCCCTGAAGGAAGTCTCAAGTTTTACGGACAGAAACTGAAGCTCCTGAACTGGCTTAGGGACAGTGAGCCCTGAGTATGATGGTCCCAGGTAGTTGGGAGGTAGTTAGGAACATTCCTAAGTGTTTTGCCTCCAGCCACCTGTGTTGATCAGAAGGCATCAGACAAAAAGAATCTAGGTAATATCTTTGATTTCCCTCCCTTTAGCTCTAAAATTCCATAAATAAATTTCCTGCCCATTTTATTGTAATGAAATCCAAGATTTGCTTTAAAAAACAATCAACCAAAGGGTGCCTGGGTGGCTCAGTCGGTTAAACGTCAGACTTCAGCTCAGGTCATGATCTCACACTGCGTGAGTTTCAGTCCCGCGTCGGGCTCTGTGCTTACAGCTTGGAGCCTGGAGCCTGCTTCAGATTCTGTGTCTCCCTCTCTCTCTGCCCCTCCCCTGCTCATGCTCTGTCTCTGTCTCAAAAATAAATAAAAACATTAAAAAAATTTTAAGAAAAATAAAATAAAGAACAATCAACCTCCCCCTATTTTTTTTTAAAACAGGCCTTCAAGCTTTTCTTGAGCTGAGCCCAGAAAAACATTTCCAACGTGCTCATTTTTTGCTCTTTGTCCACCCCTGTATCAGTCTTGTCTTTACCCCTGCAGCCACCCATACTCTAATTTGTCTAGTTATATTTATGCAATTATAGAGCTGCTTGCACGGCATGGTATTAACCCCTCAGTGCCCTCTTACCATTGAAAACCTGCTCATCCTTCAAGGTCAAATGTAAATGCCACATTCTTCTTAAACTTTCTTTTATTCTTTGTTAGAGCCAATTACTCTATTCAAGTCCTCATAGCACTTACTACTTCTATCTGGAATGCTTTCTACAGTCAACAGCAGTCCCGTTTTATGTTCCTTGTTTTCTCATTAGATTAAAAACCCTCCGAGGGAAAGATTGTGGTTTTAGTACCATGTTATTTTCCAGAGCACCTGTCTTAATACCTTGAATACAGTGTGTACTTAACTAAATATTGGCTGATTGAATATCCACTTCCAATAAAAGGCCTTGTTAAGCCTTAGAAGCAGTCTTGAGCCACATAGAAACATTGTAGGGAAATAAAGTATCAATTTATCAATAGTCCCCCCAGTGGCTTGAATAAGTAAATGACCTTTTCCAAAACACAGAAACTTCCTCACTTCCTACTGTTTAGGAAGAATCTTGAATAATAAAGACATAAATGTATTTCCATATAGGCTGTGGCCAGTTCATGTAGTCTTTGGGTGACTTAGAGTCAGTCTTCCTCTGGTTTTCAGAATGATACAGAGAGATCTTCCTCCAGGTTCTGGAATGAGATGTAAGCTGGAAGGAAAAGCTTGGGACCTGACACCACCAAGCTCAGATGCTGCAGCGTGGCCTAATGGAATGTGAGCTGGTTGGAGCCAGGAAGCTCTCAATAATTGTCCCTGGACAAACAGCATCAATCCTCTAAACTCTGTTTTTTTTTTTTTTTTCCTGTAAATTACGGATAAAAATACCTTCCCTAATCTTAAGTACTTATATCAGATGCCTCTTATCCACCATTTCAGAATCTCTCAGCCTCACCTGTCTTTTCTTCTGGCCACTGCTCAGGTGACCCATTCTTCTGGCTCTAAGAAGCTTCCTACTGGTACAATCTGACCACCTGATTTCAGGCCTGTGCCTCAGGTGCCAGAGTGTCTCTGTTGGCAAGATGTGGGAAGCCACAGAAGCCCATTCAGCTTGCAGTCTAGGCATGCATATGCCAGAAGTTAATATAGCAACTAGGGTAACCCACAGAGTAAACTATGACCAATGTAGGTCCACTATTAGAAAATTTCTTTTCCTCTCTGACCCCAGAGAGGTGGTCCTGAAATGCACCTTCGTAGAACTGAGCGTGTGGTTGTCTGTATCAGTGACCAGCTGGTAATGCATCCTTGTATTTGGCTTTTTATTTTCATGTCTTACTTATATTAGTCCTTATCCATTACTTATTTTTTCCTGAGGCTATATACCCCAAATAACATAATTACACACAAGCCTTCACCTCAGGCTCTGATCTCTGGGGAATCTAGATTGAGATATAACCCTGTTGCTACAACACGGGCAGGCAAGCACAAAGAAAAAGTAAAGTGATTGCAAATTTGTTTTTCCCTAGAAAGGTAAATATGGAAAAGGTAAGAGTGTGGTAGTATCACCTTAAAGAGAATTTGAAAACTTCACTGGACTTTATTTGATGTGGAAGCTTCTAGTAAAACTTAACGATGATTCAAAGGACTTTGTGATCACCATGGTTCTGTATTCCCTTGGGATGCTAATCTGATTTTAGTCAGTAAAACTGCACGGGGATCACAAGGGGGATCATAGTCACAACAGCCAAATTAACCCAAGCTGATGACATTGCTCTGTGCCCTAGGAAAGGCACTGGAAGCTGGAACAGAAACGTTCACTAAATGGAAAATAACCAAGAGGCTAAGGAGAGAGATGTTATTTTTGAACTTTTAAAGAGAACATTATAAATAGCCGAGAAAATGGAAAAGCAGAAATTAAAAACAATAAAAACAAAAGCAAGTTGACAGCGACCCTTTTAATATGACAATTTTGGTGCTTCTAAGGCCCAGGCTCGTGGATGTAATAGCCGAGTCCCCGCAAAATAGCCAAGGACCATGGGGTTTGAGCACTTAGTCACAATGGCATTTTAGGTTAAACAATCATTGACTCAGCGGTGAAAAATGAGATAAATTAAAATTATTTTCTTCACAACGGCCGAGGGGCTTGGCAAGTAATATATTGAAGAAATTTCCTGGACATAATAGGTTACATTAATTTTCAACTGCAAAACAATTCCTTCAGCATTATTTTTCAAGGAGAGAGAAAAGAGGAAGGGGGGAGAAAACCACCCTGTTACTTGTGCTATTTACTTCTGGCCTAAATGAGAAAACATGTTTCAAAGGGAAGATTAAGAAAGGCGTATCAAGACACACAGCAAATCCTGACTGTAAAGAATTCAAGCTAATTGGTTACCCATTTGCCTGTTCAAATGTGGTCAGTATTAATCCAAGAACAATAGAAGCATACGTTATGAAAATTGTTACATTGGGAAACAGGATGTTAAGCCCTCTGCAAGCTAAAAAGCACCTTTGTTTGGAAGATGGAACTAAAATGGGAGCAAATCTTTCCATCCAAACATGTTACCCATTACGGTATAAGAGCTTAGGGTCTGTGATTGGGTCCTCTTTGTCCCTGACGCTGAGCAAATGAGTGAACACCCCAGGTTCCAAGTCTTGCAGATTTCCATACTGCTGGGGGAACAAGGCAAATGGGGCTGTACAGGGTAGTGAGACTGGATGGAGCCATCATCTGGGTCCAGATGGAAGCAGAGGCCCATATTCCCGCAATCCACATGCATGCTTCTCTCCTCCCTGCTCCCCTGAAGACTTGTCTTACCCTCTTTACATTATTGACCATTTGGCCCAGTGGTGTCCTGGTAACTGTTTTAACAACTGGCTCTCTCAATGTGGTTCTGACATGAATATTTGTTGATATTTTCATTTTATAGCAGTGGTTGGCAAACGTTTGCCGTGAAGGGCCAGACAGTAAATCTCTTAGGCTTTGTCAGGCACACAGTCTCTGTCACAGCTATTCAACTTTGCCATTGGAACACGAAAGGAGCCATAGACAATACATCAGTGAATGAATATGGTGGTGTTCCAAGAAAACTCTATGTATGGATACTGAAATTCAAATTCCTTGTAATTTTCTTGTGTCCAGAAATATTCTTTTTTTTTAACTTAATTTTCAAAACAAAACAAAACAAAAACAAAAACAAAAAGTCCCCCCAACCATTCTTAGCTCTCAGGCTGTATTAAAAAAAAAAACGGCAGCAGTCTAGATTTGGCCTAGAGACCTTTGTTTGCCACTCCCGTTGTATAGTAACAATTACGTTAGACAATAGAGAAACAACTAAGATGTATGTGAGAACTTTGTTTGTCAGTAAGATGGGTGGCTTTTTTGCTCAGTTGTATAATTATTTTCAAATACTGGATGAAGGTTTCCATAATTCTTTTGTGCTGTTCCCAATGTGATGGCTACATACAGGCCATACTTGTAAGTTTAGCTGTATTATTAACACCTCCATAACTTTCTAATGTCTCAACAATCAACAAAATAGTTCGAGCTCTGACTTGTAGCATTTGCCAATTTCTATGGTTGTAAACATTTCCACTGCAGCCGATTTCAAGTTACTAATATGGTATCAGTAATATTACAAGGATACTTCTTTTATAAATAAGCAACAAGAACAAGAATTTCCTTGTTTATTACCTTTACTTCCATGCAATGCCTTGCACAGCACACACTAGATGCTCAATAAAGACGTATTGATGGAGGCAATATGTCCACTGGGCAGCTGCTTCTGTCCCTCACATGAAGTCATTTTCAGTGATGAACACAGGTCTGTAGGAACCAGATAGGCCATCACCTTCTATCTTCAGGTTTGGTTACTATTGTTTTGCAGGGATGCCTAGACTTCAAAAGAGTGGACGAGATAATAAGAGTGTTGGTCTGAGGTTCTCCTAACCTTCCCCCTCCTTCTCTCTCTCCCCCTGTGTCTCCTCCTGGATGGCTTCTTTTGTTTCCTTTCTTGCAGGAGTTCCCAGTTGCCTCCTCTGACACTGTTACTACTCCAATGTAAGTATTCCAGTTAAATGCCTCTGTTAGTGTTTATTTGGAGACAGGGATAAGCTTGATTTAAAAATAGAAACAAAACTTTGAGCTACAAGCATAGGCCTAAAATTTAGGAATGTAACTAACACACCACCTAATGATTAGAAAGATATAGGAATGTGTGTGTATATGTATGTTTGTATATGTGTGTGTGTATATATGTATGTATTGCTTTCTTTGAAAAATACCAAACAAAAATGACCCACATTCCTACTACTTTTTGAGCTGTACAAAATAACAAATGAAAAAATTTCCTTCAGTCCATCTAATCTCTCCCTGAAAATGAACCATTATTAACAATTTTGGGAGTGCCATTTCTAATTTTTTCCTCCAAGTCTGAAAGTACAAAAATCCCTCTCCCACCTCTCCCTCCCACTTCTGTTTCTTGCCTCTCCTCCTCCCCCTTCTCCCTCCTCCCCAGTCCTCTGGAACATTCACTGTCTAGTGCTCAGACTCCAGAGCAGGGTCCTAGCATACCTCCACTGTAGCCAACTGACTTAGTGCACCCCCTCAAGTTATTATCACTGGGCAGGAAAAGGGCTCATGTTTCCACTCTGACACAAGGCTGACATTTGCTTCAGTGGGTACTCTCGTTCCTTTGGACTTGACTTTACCAGGACCTGCCCCCCACACTTTTAGTCTTTTAGGTAGAGTGACTGTGCAACTGGCATTCACAGCCACAAAACCATTCAGATTTCCTGGAACTAAATTGCCTTCCAGAATTCCAAAGGCATGTAGCTGATGTGGATATTGATTTCTTGTTTGTTAGTGGCCAGTAATGTGGAGCCCAGAATGGGCACAGACTGGTGGAGAGAGCACCTGTTCACATCTGTGAGTTGCTGGGCAGGGGGTGGCCACCGTCGGCTGGCTGCCACAGCTGGGCCCCCCCCCTGCTCCATACTGTGCCCTTCCTTCAAACTGCCAGCCAGGCTCAGGGCTGATTACAGACTGTGCTGGGCTCTGGTGTCTGCAGCCCGAGCTCTCCTACATCTGCGGCCACCCTTGAAACCCATTCTGCCCTTTGTCTGCTGAGACTCGGAGAGGCACGGAGCCCAGCAGCTCACAGCAAGCTCTGCTCACGCGGCAGTGTCTGCTGAGACGAAACTGCAAGTCGTGTCTGTCTGCAGGGAAAAGCACCGCCCAAGAAAAGGGTGTCAGGCTCCTGGCTAGCCAGACACCCAGTTATTTGTCTTTGTTTTTCCGTTTGTTTATTTATTTATTATTTTTAATTCTGACAAAAATGCCTCCTAAAGCAGGCAGTGGTGCGGCTGGTCATTCTTTTTCTTTTGGCTAATTTCTTTTTTTTTATCTCCTGAGGGCCAGACCTGGAAGTCCAGGGCCACACTCCTGCTCATCGGGTTCTGAGGAAACGCACCTGACACACTGACACCCTTTTGTGGAAAAGCCAGCATGTTTCCCCATGACAAGTGATTAGTGGCAACACTGGCGTTGTTTTAAATGAATACCAGAATTGTTTCTGACACAAAACAGCCAGTCTCAGCCCATAGACAATTCTCCTGATTTTAGTAATTTACCTTCTATAAGAAAAATTCTCCTTTCTTTGCTCAGCTTTGCCTTCTCAGGGAGGTTTACTCTGATTGTTCTGTTTCAGATTGCGTTGACCACCCTACCCATCTACCCGATGTTCCTTATCTTTCTCTCTTTTTTTTTTCTCTTGTCGCCCTCAACATAGTAACTAGCATTGTATGCTTCTTGTCAGTCTCCTCTCAGTAGAACCTAAGCTTCTCAGGAGCAGGAATGTACGCTTGTTTTTGTAGAGCCTAGAAGAATGCCTAACACAGGCTAAATATTCGGTCATGATTTGTTGAGTGAATGTAACAAAATCAGAGCAGCCATGAATATCGCAGCCCTGTGTCTTCCTCCTCTTCTTCGTGACGTTCTCCAATTTTCTTTCTCCTTCTTATCTTTCTCCTTTTCTGCCTACTGACTCTGAAAATATAATAGACACTTTCTGGGTTCCTCTGTCCTAATGCAAGGTTATAATGATTCATTCATGTTGGTTGTGAGTGATTGATAAGACCTAAATATCACCCCAGAAAACAAGGGGAAAAGGCAAGAATAAACTATTTGTTAATATTTAATTGTGATAAAATACAAATAATATAAAATTTACTGACTTAAGCATATTTTCATTGACAAAACTATAAGACATTCAAAGTGTACATCGTAAGGACCCAATGCACATACACTGTGAAAGGATTCCTCCCATCTAGTTAATTAACAGATCCTTTCACAATGCACCAGTCACCAGGATACATACTCTAAATATCCCACAATGCTACCTGTCATTTATTTATTTATTTATTTATTTATTTATTTATTTATTTATTTATTTATTATTTACTTATTTATTATTTTTATGTGAGAACATTTAAGTTCTACTCTCTTATCAAATTTCAATTATGCAATATAGTGTTATCAGTTAGAGACACCATGTTTTACATTAGATCTTCAGATCTCATTCATCTTATGGCTGAGAGTTTATACCCTTTTACCAACCTCTTCTTATTTCCCCCACTCTGCCCCTGCCCTATCAGCTACTTTTTTATCTCTTGATCATGAATATATTAAGGAAGTTCTATCTCTTGACTATGGATATATTAATGTATAAAATTATTCATATTTCCCTTTTCTTAACAGAAAGTATGCTTCAATAGATAACATTTATTTTAAAATATTGGTATAGCACCTCTCAGAATATAGAATTTAGTATTGACTAACTGATTTTATTACTTTTGTTCATCTTTTTGTTTTCTACTCTTTTACAATGATCAAGAATTACTTTTATAATACTGTCATAATATTAACAAAGCACTTTTATTTTAATTAAGACATTTTGGACTATGTTAAAATCCCATGGATCAGTGTATCAGTAAAATACAACACACTAAAATCAGGTATTTGTGGACTTTATTTCTGCTTATCTTTAATACATTTATATTCTTTATCCATTTCTCCCTTATCTCACACCCTTCCTCTAACAACTACCAATCTGTTCTTTGTATCTATGAGCTTACCTTATTTTTAGATTCTCCATAAAGAGAGATAATACAGTATTTGTCTTTTTCTGACTTATTTCACTTAGTATAATGCCCTTTAGTGTATCTATGTTGTCACAAATTGCAAGATTTCATTCTTTTTTATGGCTGAATAATATTCCTCTCTCTGTGTGTGAATGTGTGTGTGTGTGTGTGTGTGTATCCCCAATTTCTTTATCCATTCATCCATTAATAGGCACTTAGACTGAGTTCTTTATATATTTTATCAGATATATGATTAACCCCTTCTCAGATACATGATTTGCAAATATTTTCTCCCAGTTTGTATGTTGCCTTTTCATCTTGTTGATGGTTTCCTTTGTTGTGCAGAAGATTTTTAGCATGTTGTAGTCTCCCATTTATTTATTTGTGCTTTCTTTGCTCTCAGTTTTGGTGTCAGATTAAAAAAAATCATCACCAAGATCTATGACAAGAGCTTAACACCTATGTTTTCTTGTAGAGGTTTTATGGTTACAGGTCTTGTGTTTAAGTCATTTTTCCATTTTGAGTTACTTTATGTGTATTCCTAACAACATTTACTGAAGAGACTGTCCATTCCCCACTGTATACAGAATACTGGGCTCTGTTGGTATAAATTAATTGACTATATATACATAGGTTTATTTTGGGGCTTTCTATTCTCTTCCATTGATCTGCACATTTATTTTTAGTCAATATGGTACTGCTTTAATTACTATAGCTTCATAATATAATTTGAAATCAGAGAGTACAATACCTCTAATTCTGTTCTTATTTCTCAAGATTGCTTTGGCTATTCAGGGTTTTTGGTGATTCCTTACAAATTTTAGAACTATTCTATTTCTTTGAAAAATGCCATTGGAATTTTGATATGGATTGCACTGAATCTGCAGATTGCTTTTGGTACCTCTTAAACTATAACACCTTAAATCCCCCTTTCTTTAGCCCTAGAAATCATCTACTCTCTGAATAGAACTACTCTAAGTATCTCGCATAAGTATGGTTATACAGTATATGTCTCAAAAGGAAAAATTTTTAATAAGATTTAAATGTTTATTTCTTTGTTTATTTATTTATTTATTTTGAGATAGAGGGGGTCAGAGAGAGTGGGAGACAGAGAATCCCAAGCAGGCTCTGCTCTGTCAGTGCAGAGCTGGATGCAGGGCTCACACTCAAGAACCATGAGATCATGACGTGAGCTGAAACCAAAATTTGGATGCTCAATTGACTGAGCCACCCAGACCCCGCTCAAAAGAAATTTTTTAAATTGTAGGAACATCAAGGATCAATGGGTATAGATCAGTGGATGTAAAAAAAATATTTGGGGGCGCAAAAAGCATTCTAAGTGCCCCTAAAATCACATGACACATGTAGCCAACTATTTGATATGTGCACATATATAACTCACTTTGACCAAAATGAAAGGAAAAATCTTATCTAAACTGCCAATGTACCCTATAATAAGCAAAAACAATACATGAAAGTGTATATTTAAGTATGATGTAATAAAACTGATGTTTAAAAGTAAAATGATTAAAGCTTGATAATTAGCAATAATTTCTATAGTGTTTTATATTTAAAACACTTTAACATTTTGGATGTTATTTTTTTGTTTCCATAACATCTTCATAAGATGAAAAGTGGAGTGTTATTACAGATAATAACATTTACAGATGCAAAAATGTTTTTTTAATATTGTTTAATGAATATTTATTTTTGAGAGAGAGGCACAGGCAGAGCACAAGCAGGAGAGGGTCAGAGAGAGACAGAGACAGAGAATCTAAAGCAGGCTCCAGGCCTTGAGCTGTCAGTACAGAGCCCAGTGTGGGGCTTGAACTCATAAGCCGTGAGATCATATCCTGAGCCAAAGTCAGACACTCAACTGACTGAGCCACCTAGGCACCCCACAGATGCCAACAACTTAACCTGGGTCCACGGTCAGAACCTAGGAAGCCTTCCACCTATTGCAACTGTATTAAATTTTCACTCATGTGGCTTTATAAAAATGGTACAGGTGAAGTTGGATGAAGGTCTTGTGCCCTAAGCTTGCTGTGGCCCAGGCACTGTGTTCAATCTGCCATGGATACTGTCACATGGGCACACATTGCAAGTTCACTGCTTACTAGCTGTGTTACCATGAGCATATTATAAGAACTCACCAAGTCTCTGGGCCCCTGGGTATGGAAATCATACCCCAGACTCCCACTTTTCTTTTGTCTTTCCCTAACCTGTAACAGAGGTGTAAACAAAGCAGATACCAAGTGCTATTATGGGGAAAGCATGAAACGCCCTGAAGATTTTGATGTGCTGCACTAACACAGACACAAGTCTGCAAACTTAACCACAGTACAACTGTGAAGAGCAAAGGACTATATATCACCTTAATTTCTCTAAAATTTCAGTGGTATTCTTCCTCAGCCAACCAGTCAATGGGTGAGGCAAGGTAGGGGACAACGTTTATTTGAATCTGAGTGTCTTTTAACACCACTCTATAGTTTTAGGAGTCTCTTTAGATAAAGCAGCTTCTGGATGGATTATACATCTTTTGGGGCTCTGCTTCAATCCTTTCCCTGGTGGAGTCTGAGAAGAAGTGTACATAGTCACATGGCCTTAATGGGAAAAAGCCCAACTTCTCTGGGCCTTGACTGTGACTTAGCAGATACTAAAAGATGATAAATTTTGTCTCTGTCTTTCTTGTTCTGGTAGGTACCAGTGATTCTTTCCAGCTAACATAGCTTCTCCTTAGCTTTTGCTAGTGCTGAGACCTTCTGAAGTTCTGTAATATCTTTCCATGTCAAGCCTAGACCACCCAAAAGCTGTAGGGGCACCTCAACCCCTCTCCTTATCTTATCTCCTTGAATATCCTCCTCCCCATCCACCTCTACAAAAAGCTCCATGACCTACCCATTGGCTTGCAAACTACTGTCCCTGACACATAGGGGCTGGATCAGGGCAAGGATACAAACTAGCTACTCTCTCCCTAAGCCACAAAATCTCATTCTAATTGCATTAGGGATGTCCCATGTTGGCTCCAGATATCCCTGTCTGGTGGTTCCAAAAGCATTTAGTTAAAACCTTCTGTTTTAACCTGAGTATTCCCCCCTTACC
The DNA here is from genome assembly GCF_018350175.1 of Felis catus. Lineage (NCBI taxonomy): Eukaryota > Metazoa > Chordata > Mammalia > Carnivora > Felidae > Felis > Felis catus. The sequence continues at coordinate 59,300,805 of NC_058379.1, read as the reverse complement.
TGAGTAACACATTTCCTCCCATTTTGTATTTCAAAGCCCCTTAAACAGGAAGGTTGAGCTCATAAGTTACCACATTCTCTCCAACTGTCCCTCCTTTCTTAACTCAGACATTCTTTGTCATGAAAGGATTGGACTCTCTCTCTCTCTCTCTCTCTCTCTCTCTCTCTCTCTCTCGCTCTTTCTCTCTCTCTCTCTTTTTCCTTCCAGGTTGTATTCTCTTGTTAGCTGAGCTACCTTTATCATCTCCCATTCCCTGAAGTTAAAATGCAGAACAAACTCTGGTAAACAATAAGGGGAAAAAGAACTATAGGGATAACTTGGAAATGACATATCAACTGCACCCACATAGGATTTAGGTATTTGTATTAGTCTGCTAGGGCTGGTACAAATACCATAGGAAAGGACCACAGTCAAATCTTTGTTGCTGTCACATGAGGAAGCCAAGGCCTGGAATGAATAGTGACTTGCCTAGGTACACAGTTACTGTTGACAGAGGTCAGTTGGAACTTGGATACAGAACCTCAATTCCTCGGTTTCTTCCTCTACATCATTTTGCTCAGTAGAAAGGTATTTCACATGTGCTACAGTATACAGATATACAGATAAGTGCCTTAATTGAAAATTCTGTTAATGCAATAAAAGGAATCAGTACACAATCAGATGTATGAGGGAAGTTCATTTCATTGTTTTGCAAAGACTAAAAAATAAACCATTATTTTCTCGTTTGGTACCATATGGGAATAAAAGGAGAAATATTAAGAGTAATATTTAAAAGAAGATGTTTCTAAACATTTTACTTTTTCCGTCAGATTTCTTCAATTCATATAAATCATTATTCATTAATGAGGAGGCATAAATAAAAGCCAATTTATCACTCTTTCCCTGAATAATCCTAGTTATATTCTTTTGAAGGTCTATGATGCTTTTGACTATATTATTTCAGAATCAGTAGTACCAAATAGACACATGTATCTATCTCTTTTCTATGGGGCAACTGAAATATCAATCTTTATGCACACTGCGTTCTTTGTCCAATGACCTTGAATAACATAAAAGCCAAGATTAGTGAAAACATTTTTAAAACCTGACTTATCAATAGATCATGATATTGCCTTTGCCTTTGAGCCTTATTTAAGGGTCTAGATTGCTGGAGCTGGAAGGTCCCTCAGAGTTCAGCTAGGCCAACACCCTCATTTTCCAGATGAGGAAACTGCACCTGGGAGAAATGAAGTGAATTACTCAAGGTCACACAGAAAGTCACTTTCTGAGTCCTGCTAACATTCACGTATTTTGACATGAGTTCACTTTCCAATATGCCAAGATGTCTCAATATTAATAAAACACAGATGGTATTTACTAATATTCTCTAGATGAGTTTAATTTATTCCTAAATTTCTATTTACCTCTTACCTCTAAGACTTAGCTTCAAAAATTAGTGGAAGTAGGAGAATGTGGGCATTGAGTTGTCCAGAGGACAAGGAAATCCCATAATCAACTTTCTTTCAAGGATGACTTTTTTTACCTTCTTTTATAGAAGACAACCTTGAAAGTAAGGCTTTATAGAAAACCAAAGGATTGTCAAAATTCATTTTCTTCTTCAACATATAAAGAAGTAAGCTTAGAGTCCCAGGTCCCGGAGACTTCTAGGGAAACTGTTGGAATGAGGAGAATGCCCAGAATAGACAGGCCTCCTCTACATGTCATCTAGAGCACAGGCAATCTTGAGACTTCAGTATGGCTTAGTGCTTATGGAGAAAGATGATTTAAAATTAATTAGAGCAATGACAGATCCCAACTGAGAACTTCTTGAATGCCCCTGGAGGATGATCCTGGAGTTAACTGAGGATTTGGGATGCTTGCCAGAAAGGATCACTGACAAAGGGCCAAAGTGGTCATGCCTCTGAGGTATTCGGGGCTGGCTTCCAAAGCCAGATACCAGATATCCATTTCTCACTTATCTCACACCCTTCCTCTGACAACTACCAATCTGTTCTTTGTATCTATGAGTTTACCTTATTTTTAGACTCTCCATAAAAATATATCATACAGTATTTGTCATTCTCTGACTTCACCTGTCTCAATATGCCCCACCATCTCTTCTGAGACAGTGGATAATCTGGTTGCTCTCTTGTCTCAGAAGATCCCTCCATTATTTTTCTCCAACCCTCTTGACTACTCAGGGTGTTTGCATCTATAACTATCCCTTTAACCCTGCATCTCCTTTCTCTTTGCTTCTTTGTACAGCTTTCATTTTTTTGCTCTGTTGTTGCCATTGATGAACAATCATAAGTGATATCTGCCATCTTCCTGAGCCACATGTCCCCTTCCTGCTATTAATGTCTTTGTTCTTTTTTATTGATGGAATCTTTGAAAGACTTTCTGTGAAAACTGTCACATTACCTGACTTCATGGCCTTCACAGTTTAGCAAGAGAAAGGTAGAATTTAACAAATAAAGACACAGGTTAGCATATAATTATAAAATTTATGTTGATAGAAAGATTGTAGATAGATGACAAGTAGATACATACACACACACACACACACACACACACACACACACACAGAGAGAGAGAGAGAGAGAGAGAGAGAGAGAAGAAATCTAACTCAATAAAATATTTAGTTTTAGTTTGAGAGTAACAGATATGCTTAGATATAGAAGGTATCTGGAAGCATATTACACATGCACACTTTTTAACAACTGAGAATTGAAGGAACTTGTCAGAAGGGACCTCCAACAGGGGCAAAATTAAACTGAATAAAAAATTGTATTCACCAGAGGTAACTCAACATGGAAAACTAACTACTGAAGAAGTTGTATGTGAGGAGACCAGCAGCGAGCATTGAAGCCATGTAATCATGGATTTAAATCTCAGTAACTATAGTGAAACTTAACCTTTATAACTATGGAGAAAAGATAAGTGAAAAACAGTAATTTTTATGCAATAGTTAGTGGCAGAAATCACAGTGCATGCTAATTATGAGATAAGGGAGTGAGTGAGAGATTGAAAGGAAGAAAGGCAAAGACGCCAATGCATGTATCTTGCCTCAACAAGACCCATAGAGACCATTTCATTTCTGATTATGCTAATTTGGTAAATAAGTATAAATCCAGTTTTGAAAATAAGCAAAGAGAAGGAACTATGAGAGATTACAAACAAAACAAAACAAAAATACCCATAGTCTTCTGTCATGAATTTGAGATAGAAGACATACTTTCTAGAATTTTTAATAAAAATTACATTATTTTAATTAAAACGGCAACATAATATAAACATAAACTGGATTAGATGCTCTTTGAAAATAAACTTTGAAGAAAAATATATAGATAGCAATTTTCTATTGATCTTGTTTTCTGTTATATTCATTTATTTATTTATTTGTACTTCCCATTTTGTGACTTCAAAAATAAATCTTTAATTTTCACTCATGCTTCCTTGTTTGAAACACTCACACCCCCCACTGCCTCCTCTAAAGATTCATACTCCATGAGTGCTAAGAGCATTCAGACTTACTGGATTGCAAACTTCAGCAGAGTTGAACACCGATTGCCGGGCCCACCCAGAATTCTGATAAAATTCCAGGCAATGCCAGTGTTGCTGATCTGGATTACTTTTTGAGAACTCCTGTTCTGGAAAGTAGAGGCCCAAGTTTCTCTTCCCAATTATAGATGAGGTTTGGATTCTTGGCTCCGTTATTAACTCCCTTATCCCATCAGCTTAATAAAACGTATTAGTGCGGTGGCATGGGGAATGGAAAGACAGTTATATTGGTTTTATTTCCTGGTCTTATCTTCACTGCTGTTCCTACATGTGGAAAACAGAAAAAGACAATTACATGCAGACTGTTTTCTTCCACATCAGAGAGATACAACAAAACTTTATTTTCTCATCAAAATCTTGAGTTTATCTCTGGGCCATGTGGGAAGAAGTTGAAAAGTACATACTCCTTTTCTTTTTGTATCCCTTAGTGAAGGTGATTAGATGTTTCTGTGTAATAAAACTTAATCACAGTGATTCCCTGAGCCATGGATCTAACTCATACATACACCTGGGTCAAATACAAAATATATTCTGATAGGGAGATTTTTGCTTACAAATCTAAGTCTATGCTAAAAATACAGTTTTGAGGAAGAATTTAAACAGGATTTTGTAAGATTTTATTGGATACCTTTACTTTATACATTAAACACTGCTGTTGTTATGGAAGATAAAGGCATAAACTGGCTTCAAGGTGCAGTACTAAGACCACCTACATCAGCATCTCTGTTTAAAGTGTAGATTCTGACCTAGAGGATGAGGACCACTTAGGGCAAGGCCTGGGAAGCTAATTGCTAAGCAGTCTTCATACCGTAGCGTGGAAACTCTGTATGGAATGTCCCTGCCTCCTTCAACCCTTCTCCATCAAGGCATTTAGTCATCAACTTTGGTTTATGGTCGGGACCCGGGCCCTACTCATTCCTCTTCTTCCCCATCTGTACAATTTTTTTATGCTTGTATTTGCCTGGCAACTATTCCAGTAACATATTTGAAAATTACATTTGCATGTAGATTTTCCTGCTAGATTTTGAGATTTCTGTGTGCAGTATCATGTTCATTTTGAATCCCTCATGGCTAGCAGAGTTCTAGACATATAGACGTGTTCATAAACATTTATAAAATGAATAAATGGAGGAATATATGGATGAATTAATGAATGAGAGAGTAAAGTAAATAAGGCAATTTGTGGCATGTGTGGGGTAGAGATCATCAGAAGATAAGGAAAAGCAATATTAAAAGGAGTGGAACAATCCATCTGAAAAAAAAAACAACATTAGATACTCACAGGAGGGTTCATTGAAACATTATTTAGGATAGCCAAAACCTAGAAACAATCTACATATCTATCAATAGTGCATTGGAGAAACAAATTATGATGTATTGAAAAAATGAAATGCTATACACCAACAAAAATGAGCATACTATTGATACACATTACCACATGGATAAATCACACACACACACACACACACACACACACACACACACACACACAAATATTATGTTGAAGGAAAGAAGCCAGAGGCAAAGTAGCGCAAACTGAACAATACTATTTATAAAAATTCAAGAACAGTTGAAACTATGTTGAAAAAAGTCAAAATAGTGGTTACTTTGGAGGGATGGCTTTGATTGGAAAGGGGAATGAGAGAGTTTTCTGGGGATTTAGAATGTTCTGTGTCTTGATCTGCCTGGTGGTTATACAGTTACATACATAAGTGAAAATTCCTCTAGCTGTGCACTTAAGAGTTGTACATTTACTGTGTGTAAGCTATACTTCAGCTAAAAGAAAAGAATCCATGCAGGGAAAGCCTCAGAATGGGAGTCTCAGCAACAGGACAGTGGAAGATGCAGGATGTCTGAACACACCAACTTGGGGATGTGCAGTTACCTCAGACCTGCTCTTGGAGGAGCCTCGGGGGAGTAAAAGCTGTACTTGGAAGGCTATATTTGCCAATGCATGTTGAGATGGCTTATTTCTTCAGTCCATAGAGACTTCCATGACCACTCCATGTAAAATAGACTGGGTCCTGGCTGTCTTTCGCTTTAGTTTTCTTCACAGTCCTAAACACTTCCTGGCACGTGAATATTTATAATTATCTGTCTACCCACCACTTTATTGTGAGCTCCATGAGAGCAGGTATAGTCTATTTTGTTCCTATTACATCCCCAACAGAATTCCTTACATGTGGATGGAACTCAATGTGTTTGTTAAATTAATGAGAGAATAAGGGAGAGAATGAATTAACCACGCATGTCTGATTAGGGGAACTGATTAGAAGAAATAAGAAGGGAGACATTTTAGAGCAAGTTAGAGTGAGACAAATTTTCTTCAACTCTGGCTGAGCCCAGGGGCTTGTGAGAGGTTCCTAGGGAAAAGGGAGATCTAAAATACAATAAGTTTCAATCAACTAAAAACTCTCTAGTCTTTGGAGCGTAGAATATATCCTGGAAAGTAATGGAAGTTGGGGCAAAGGGTTCACTCATGACCTGTAGTAAAAGGGGAAGGAGGCAATGTTATCCCTCCTTCCGGTTTGGTTGGGGGAGAGGAAACAATGCTGTCTCCCTTCCTATCTCACCTACAGACAGAAATGTGGCTAATGGATACCTGTACTAGACCATTTCAAAGCACTGGAACCTGTCCCAGTGCCTCCATTTCAGCCAAACTGAGAATCCTACCTGAACAAACATCAAGGCAAACAACCTTTGATCGTTATCTCTTGAAGTAACCTTGTTTGTTGATGACTAAATGCCTTGGATACCCATCTTTCATGCACTCAAGTCAGCCTTTGTATGTGTTCTCCCTGCTTCATTGTGCTAGATGTGGGTGTAACTCTTGGCCTTTCACAAAGGTGTATCTCAGAAATACCTATCTCACTTTCTTGTCCTGGATGCACTAGGCAATGATATTCTGCCTTACTTTGTGTCTCTTGGGGCTGTAACCCTTAACTTGAGCTAGGTGGATTGGTTCCCCTAAGACCGACAACTTCCCTGGGGCCCTGAGGTTGTGAGGAAAATGGGAAGTCTACCACGAAGCAGCAGAGGGGAGATGGCAAAGACATTAAGAAGCATGTCTATTGTGTATTAAAATGTCACATGTCTTCTCCCTGTAATCCTACTATAATTTCTCTGAGGTGGGAGAGGTTATTAAGAACTGAACATTTATGGATTTCTCTGACACAGGAGGCAGGTATGAATTTGTTTTTATTAAGGTATAATTTGTTGCATACAGTGAATTGCCAAAATAAATTAATTAGAATCACCACCCAAATTAAGATATAGAACATTGCCAGGTCCCCGGGAATGCCCCGTTCCCATCGTGTACCTACTCTAAGGTCATCCCTGTTCTACGTTCCATCACTATACAGGGTTTTAATTGTTCCTTCACATTAAATAATTAATTCTACAGTATGTCACATTTTGTATCTACATTATTTTTTTCAACATAATATTTTTAAGATCCATCCATATGGTTATATATTTTGTTCATGTTTATTGCTCTGTCATATTCCATAGTAGGATATATCACATTTTGTTTATTCAGCTCCCTGATTGTGGATACTTAGGTTATTTTCATTTGGGGATTATGAATAGCACTGTTATGAATATTCTTATACAAATGTTTTTATGGAACCATGTTCTCAATTCTAGAGGATGAGTACCTAGGAGAGAAATTGTCAGGACATAGAATAAGTATATGTTTAACTTTGTTGGACCTTTTGTTAGAGCTCCTTATAGGGGAAAAAGTATGTATCAATGGAGGGGGGCGGATCTTTGTCTATCTAGAGAGATATTAATTACAGGAATTAGCTCATATGATTATGTAGGCTGAAAAGTCCCAAGATGTTTCATCTGTGAGCTGTAGAACTAGGAAACCCAATGGTAGCATAATTCAGCCCTAGTCCAATGACCTGAAAGCTAGGGGACACTGACAGTGTAAGTCCCTATCTGAATCCATAGGCCTGAGATTGTACATGATTTTATAATATTATTATAACTCAAATTCCTGCAGTCAGGATTTGTCTGAACAAAGGATTATGCTTATTATGAATACTGTTCAAGGAAAACTTTATAGATGAAAATAGGCCACTGTATTTCTTAGTGAAAAAGTGAACTCACATAGGGAGCACAAAAAGTGGGGTATTATTTTTTTTAATGACCTCAGACAGAACCACTTATGGGGGATTCTAAAATGTACCAAGGGTAAAATGTCTGTGAAAGCCAAGATAGAATCTTCTACAAGGAAGCAAATTCTGTGGCTGGGCCAGTCCTCATATGAGTGTGGAGGGATCAAAGCTTTCATCATCTATCCCTTTCTTGCCCAGGTGCCGAGCATTTCCATGACCTTCACTGATGGCCTGGATTTCACAGTCTACTTGCTCTAGACAGTGGCCACTCTTTGGATAAATCTACCTTTAGATTTTGAATTCCAAAACTCTTTGTTTCTAAATCTCATTCCAGGCCCTGCTTGGGATGTTATCATACAAGGTCCATGCGGTGATGCCAATGACGTTACCAGTCCCTTGTCATTTCTGCTGCCACAGTGGTAATCCCAATTACCAGAGTCTTAGCAGATTGTAGTAAGTGGCCTAAAACTTAGAATGCTAGAATTACATAGATGAGGTTTATTTTTTTCCAGAAAATACACATCAATGATGGACTATTTATATATGAAATGTGACTATATAAATTCTGACTATTTGTCCTCTCTAACATATATTTAAATATAAGAATTAGAACATGCATAATACATGAATAGATAAATATATGATCTGGTTAAGAAGAAATATATAATAGAAATGAGATGATCAAACATCCAATAAAATAATAAAATCCCATCCTAATAGCAGTTTTACCAAAGACCAAAATGTGCTTAAGCCTGTCACTTCTCACCATGTTGTCAGGCCCACTGAAACCTTTCTCCGACAGGATTCTGTCAGCACTGATGCCATTTAGACCTTAATACCTAATTAAAGGCACTTTTATTTTCTTCACAGCCCATTTTTCTTTGACATTCTGTAGCAGCTTTCCTCAGATATGCTCCCACATTGTCCCCACATTATAGAACATCATAGAACACCCTCTTCACTACATACTTAATACCAAAAATATGGGGTTTGGTGTATATTTAGTGTATTTGGCTCATGTAATTAAAACACGTGTTTATCATACAGTAATTTTTTAGCCTGGCTTTAGTCACAGTGTATAACTATAGCTACTTATTTATTCACCTTCCCTTTCAAGTGAGGGCTGCCTCATCTGTAGCTTAACCTATTTACATTGTTTGAAAATGGAACAGCATCACACAAATTTCTGGTAAAAAGAATAAATGGAGAGGTTTTTCTTTTTTTCTCAATTGAAAAGAAAAAGAATAGTTAAAAGTTAGTAGCTTTCAAGTAACTAATCGATATTATATCAAATGTTTCTGTACTCTATCCCTAAACAACAAATCTCTTATGGCCTAAGGCATGCAGATACATACTCATGCCACTGTGTATTTTGAATTTTTGCATACATACACATATGCACTTTTCCCAGAAAACGTTTTTTTTCTAATTCATATTTGCATAGATTATGTAAAATTCCCATAAGATCCCTAGATTATAACTCCCATTTGAGGGAAAGACTGAATTATTCATAGTCTTTGCTCATAATGCTGCAAACATGAGTTTCATACAGTAAGCACTTAATTCATATTTGGTAAACTCAGTGTAAAGTACTTTAAGAGAGTTGAATTTGCTATACTCTAACACCTGCTGGATTGGCACCTACCCTTACTCTGATCAACTAAAAGAGACAATGTATACTGAAAGATAAAATGTTCAAAAAAAGGTAAAAATATGAAAATTATGACATATTTATTAATGTTAAAATAAGCTAAGTTCTATGGTGCATAGAAATAGATACAAATGCCAAAGTATTTCCTAAGTGTCAAACTGATTAACAAGTCAGCTCTTTAGTGATTGGCACAGAGGAAGTACTCCACAAACTCTTGCTGAGTGAACAATATCCATGTGTTGGTATGTGCTTTCTATATGAAAAATCAAAACTATTTATGGAAACTAGATCACAAGTAGACCAATTGGTAATGCTGATTGATCCAAATAATAGATACCTTAAAAACTATTTTTACTGTGATGCCTGGGTGGCTCAGTTTGTTGAGCGTCTGACTCTTGGTTTTGGCTCAAGTTGTGATCTTATAGTTCATGGGAATGAGCCCCTCATCGAACTCCATGCTAACAGTGCAGAGCCTGCTTCAGATTATCTCAAGTCCTCTCTCTCTGCCCGTCTGCAACTTGTACTCACGCTCTCTCTCAAAATACATAAATAAACTGAAAAACAATTTTTACCTACCTCGTATTTAACTGTGTTAGACTAAAATGAGTATAAGTTTTATCAGGTTCCAATATTATTGTTATGTTCATCTTTCTTTGAGCACATTCTGACTCAACTTTGGAGAAATGCCTCCAAAACTCTGTTGAAGACCACCAGTTCCCACTTGTCTATTATACATTGTAGTAGGTTTGTAGTAGGTCTTGTTAGTGTCCCTGCCACATCCCCTGTTAATAGCTCACTGCTACTCCTTCTCTGAGAAATTGCCCTTGTCTAAACAAGAGCCACCTTGCCCCAGAGGTTACATCCCCTCCTCTCTGGGCAGCCAGCAGCCAATGACTAACTAAATGGGGTACAAAAGGCTGCCTTTGCCTCAGTGTGGGACAAACTCAGCACAGTTCACACTCCAGAGCTCCCAGTGTAATTAAAGTAAAACTAGACTCCAGCAAAGATCACATCCTTGCTTAGTTCATTTTCTCTTCTCTAAGACTGCACTCTTGATAAATCACTTTCCCTAGAATTTCACATGTCCCAAGTTCTGCTTTTAGGAATCTCAACCTAACACAGTTGATACAAATGATAGTCTTAGGAAGAGGGCTAAATACGGGATCTTGGAGATTGACCACTCATCAGCATGATGGCCTGATGGCAATGGGAGGCCTATTGGGAGTAGTAGATGGAGTATTGATAGTTGCTGGGTTATTTAGAAATATGATAGCTAAGATTTTCATCTGAAGTGACTGGAAGGAGATACAGGTGGAAGAAGATGCACTAGCTGGTGTCAAGTCTCTGGCATTTGATAGTTATGGGAAAATAGTAATGATAAGGCCTAGAAATGGGTGGCTTAGGGCTATTATTCATGGATGAGAGAATCACAACAGAGGAAGAATGAATAATCCACAACTTGAAGCATTTAATGAAACACTTTTTCCTGCAGTTAAAGAGCAGACAGAACTAAAGACCAGGCAAAGGACTTAAAAGTGGTGAAACTTCAGAGAAAGGTGAATCTTCAGTCTAAGAAGATCTACTATGCTCAAATCAGGACTCTGATAGGGAAGAAATGGAATCCTGAGACTCATAGTAGAAATATACAAGTAGATGCACCTAAGACCCTTAAATCTCCTGATTGCCCCGATCACTTAGGCCTGGAACCAGCCCTCCTTTTTAAAATATACAGCCTTCTCCTCCTTGCTTGAGAACTATACAGCAGCCTCAAATAAAGCAGGCCTTACAAGGGGAATGCTTGCCATACTTGAGACTTATTTTTACCTTTATTCTTAGCTATCAGATGCAGAAGTAATATCAAATGTTAGTGTAATTCCGTGGGGAAATGCTGGGTCTCCTAAGGGAGAGGAGGGATGTTATACAAAAAATGCTTCAGGATATGTCCTACATATAAGAGTGGATCCTGAGGGATCTAGGGGACTATCAAACTGGATTAGGGAGATAATAGGGTACACTCTCATTGCACAGGGCTTAACATTTTCCATGGGCCCTGAGAGAAGTTCAGAAAAGAGATGGTGCTTACTGGGGCATCTGGGTGACTCAGTTAAGACTTCAACTCTTGGTATCGGTCAGGTCATGATCTTGCGGTCGTGAGATCCAGCCCCTCATTGGGCTCTGTGCTGAGTGTGTAGACTGGGATTCTCTCTCTCCCTCTGTCTCTACTCCTACCCTACCCCCAAAATAAATAAATAAACTTTTTTTTTAAAAAAAGAAGAGGAATTGTACTTACTAATTATGAAGAGATGCATGAAATGCGGTGGCAAATTCCTAAGTAAAGACTCAAATTCTCAGAGAAGTGGGCATACTAAAAGGGTTTTAGTATATAAGATTGGAAGACCTAGCAGTTGACTATCCCTCCGGAGGGCCAGAGTACCCTTTGTATACCAACATGATTACATGATTAAGAAATGCAGCGATGAGGGAGCACTAGATTTGCTGAGGAATTCAATGATTGTTGTCCTTTGTCAGGCTGGAATCAATAAAGGAATAACGTTTCAGGACTGTCCTCCATGGTAGTAATAAGACCATAGGAGCCTAGAATAGCAGAGACCAGGTGGCAGCACTTAACCAGCAGAAGCAATGTGGTCATAATGACTATAATAGGCAATGAGGGCAGAATGGCAACAGGGAGCATAGCCCATAGTGATCTACAAAGATGGTTAATAGAATATAATGACTTTGTTCTTTTTAATACTCATCAGAAAAGGATCAGAGCAGTTTGTAATCAGATCGGAAAGACAACAGTCTCCTTTCCCGGGGCTGTATAAATTGTCCTGCCCTCTTTTTACAATCTGAAGGGACTTGATTGGACATTTCAGAGAACATTACAATAGCCCATTGTATCAATGACACCATGTCAATTAAACCTCGTAAGCATGAAGGAGGAAATATGCTAGGTTTTTGAAAGGACACAATTACTCCAGATGGTGGGACATAAATGCAACCAAGGTACCTGATATGTCAATGACATTTTTAAGGGTGAAGTAATATTGGGCATGTTGAGGTATCCCTTCCAGAGTACTGGCAACTTACAGCTTGTACCTTCTACTACCAAGAAAGACACACAATATTTGGCAGGCTTCTCTGAGTTCTGGAAGAACGTATTTCACACGTGGGAATCCTGCTCTGATCTTGTTATTGAGTTGCATGGAAGGTTGCCAGTTTTGAGCAAAGAGTGAGAGAGAATTTTGCAGTAGATCCAGACTTTGCAAAGCAGATTTGTCACTTGAGCAATATGACCCATAAGCCAGAAAAACCCAAATGACTAGAGATATATATAATCAAGATATATGCTAGATTAAGCCTCTGGTAGACTTCAAAAATAGAATCACAGGATGGACTCTTCAGGTCTTGGAAAGAGGCCATGCCATCAACAGCAGAGTTCTACAAACTTTTAGGAAAACAGGTCTTAGTATGCCACTGGGCCCTGGTAGAACATCAAGTGACCATACAAGTAGAGTTGTTCACCATGTGCTGGCTATAGTCAGACTCCAAAATTGGTAAGTTCAGGTGGGGACATCAGAAATCCATCAAAAAATGGAAATGGTACATCTGAAAGTAGGCTCAAATGGATTCCTTTGATGTGGCATCATCCCTTAAGGAGGCTAGCCAGCCTTAGAAACCAGGTTTGGAAAGGGTCACATTTCAAGCTAAGTTGGACAATTGGTTATGGGTTTGCCTTTCCTGCCCCCAGTGTCTTAGCTGCCATCTCTATCTGAGGACTGAAAGAACATGAGATCCTGCATATTAATACTTCAGACCAAGGGCCCACTTTATAGCAATGGAGTATAGCAATGGGCCACAATCTTTGGATCTATCTCTCCTAGCACATACCACACCATCCAGAAGGTGCCAGTCTAATAGTACACTGGAATATCCTCTCAAAAGTGCAGCTCATCTCTGCCTCACCCTGTGAGGATGGGGTGCCATTCTCCAGAATACACTTTAAATCAGTAGTCATTATGCATACAATGCTATGTCCCTGATAGTGGAGTGCACTGGTCTGGAAACCAAGAGGTGAAAGTAAGGTGCCTCTGCTTATTATGAGCTTCAGTGACCCACTTTGGAAATTTGGGCATCTAGTCCCTACCACACTATTGGTCCTGGGCCCAGAGGCAAGATGTTTCCACCAGAGAATACAATAAGAATGTGGTTTAATTTAAGCTGTGGTTGTCTCAAGTTTATTTTGGTTTCCCCCGTCAGCAGACCAGCAAGAACAAAAAAGAATATTTGACCCCAGTCATCATGAGGAGGTAGGATAGTGAGAGCAACAGAATTATGTCTGGAATGCAGGTGATCCACTGGAGCATGTGTTAGTACTCTTGTGTCCTGTAAATACAAATGGATAGTATATAACCATAGCATGAGAGGGCATGGTATCAAGGAGCCACATCCCTCCACAGTGAGGTTCTGAAGACACTACCAGCCAACTCATCCAACCCAGTAAAAATGCTGGCTGAGGATGTGGGAAGTCACCCATCCTAGATGGGTAGGATAGATGATGAGCATTTAAGGGGCCTTTCCACTCTTCTAGATTTTCCCAGAAATTATGACTAATCAGAATCCCGGATTACCTGTGTCTGGATAATGTGAACTTAATGTGAGAGCTAAGTGGATGTGAGTGGTACAAGAGGTAGACTTTAGTGTCTGTTGTTTTTACCCTACTAATCTTGCCTTTACCTGACAGTGCACCCATATTCCAGTATTTCCATCCCCCAGCAACTGTAACATCTGCTCATAACTTTGTGTAGCTCCCCCCCCCCATTTTTTGATCCCCTCTGCTGAATGGGAGCCATCTCTTACCTGGGAGCGTCATCTTGGATATGACCCCTGCCATCTCCACTTTTGCCAGGTAACAGTCAGCAAGCAATGACTGAACAGTAGTAAAAAAAAACCAGCTTTCATGGCCCAATCCTGTGGTGTCAGTCAGCCTCTGGGGTTCCATGTGAGTCAAGCTGAAGCCAGTCTCCACTACAGAGAACACTTTTGCTTAACTGTCTTTTTAACTATCCTTTGTGTTGTAATCCTCTTGTTAGATCCCATTCTCAACAAACTTCTTTCAATAGAATCCCCATTTGGGCACCGCTTCTTGTGAACTGACTGTAAGAGATGCATTTATTGAAGCAAACCCAAATTAAGGAATTGAATGCTGACCATACTTTTCTTTCCTAGCCTAGATGATCTTATAGTCTTCAAGCACTGAGCATGTAAAAAGGATTCCACCCTTTTGTTATATATGAGAGAAACAGCAATTAAATATTCATTCCTGTCATGCACTTTAAGAATAATATGTCCAAAGATATTTTTTTGTCTTTGAGATATATGGTATCCACTTGGGCAGCTAAAACTATGTCCAGAAATTACAAAGATTAATGAACATAATTGTCAGACACCTTTACTCTCTAGATATATATTATTCAAAGAGTCTAGAAAATAGGTTTTCTAGATTACAGAGAGTTTATGGGTGAAACATTAACATTAAAATCATAACCGGTTTGGATGGGAGTCTATAAATTTTTATTACAGATTTGCATGCTTTCTTAGACAGAGGATATTGAATATTATTTCAACAGTTCTTGATGACTCAAAGTTACTGTTATTAACAGCTATTACTGCTGGAATGTACTATCACGGCGATGCCTCTGACTCTGCTTAGATGTGCTTGGATCTGTACCAAATGAATAATGATAGCTTTGTTTTGGGTTCTTATGTCTGATTTTGATTGCTTTGCTAGCTCTTTCCATTACTTTACAATGTCACCTATCTCTATCATGAGTGTACCTACTCCTGGCAATTCCTCTCTCCCTTTCAATTTGTTATTGTTAGTATTTGGAAAATAAATAATAATTATTATTACTGAATGCTTACTATGCACCAGCCAAAGTCTAAATGTTTTATATATTTTAGCTCATTTAATATTTATAAACTCATTAGTATGTTTGTAAATTAAGAGTAAGTTGGTCCTGCAGAACATCATACATGGCTCTTTTTTGTACCATGTATATAAACTTTAGTACCTGAACTTACTGACATTTATTTATTTTATTTTCTCAGAAACTTAACTTTTGTGTCCTTCTAGATTTTTAGTTATACTTTGGATAAGTAAGACAGGTAAGATATTCAGAGAGTTCAAGCTATGCCTATAAACATAGGAAATTATGTGACTGAGACAAAGAATGCAAGGAAGTTGGAGTATAAATCACACTCGAGTAGGTGTTGGAGATTTGCTTGTGCAATGCAAGAATGAAGGGCATTCTTTGTAAGAAATCATTTTTATGATGCTACATATTAAATAACAAGTTTGCAAAATAAACCACTGAATAATCATAGACAAAAGTTATGAAATAATTCTCATTAACTCCATTAGTTCTAAAAGAATGTCCTTGGGGCGCCTGGGTGGCGCAGTCGGTTAAGCGTCCGACTTCAGCCAGGTCACGATCTCGCGGTCCGGGAGTTCGAGCCCCGCGTCGGGCTCTGGGCTGATGGCTCAGAGCCTGGAGCCTGTTTCCGATTCTGTGTCTCCCTCTCTCTCTGCCCCTCCCCCGTTCACGCTCTGTCTCTCTCTGTCCCAAAAATAAATAATAAAATGTTGAAAAAAAAATTTAAAAAAAAAAAAAAATAAAAAAAAAAAAATAAAAGAATGTCCTTTCACATGGGTCTTGGTCATTCTAAAGTGGACCTCCTCTTGTTTTTGCTAATTCATATAGCTTTACCAGGAATTTTTCTTAAATTTAAACAAGCAAAAATTTAATCATGTTTCTGTGAACAGTTTATAAAGAGTGGATTTTTTGTGTGTGTACATCTGGATGTGTTCTTTAATATATGTTTCAGCATTTGCTTTGGTTCCAGTTGGAAACTGTTGTGATACGCTGACCATCCTCCCACATCTTTGAAAATAGGGAAGAGGCCAACCCAGAGTCATTGATCTTTTCTCTTCCTTTATTAGTGTTCCAGTAAAAGTAATATAGTACCACCTATATTATCCAATAAAAAGTAAGTTTCCTCTCTGGTTGAGTTCCTACCTCTTCCTCCAGGGGATGCTGGATTAGTGTCTTCTTGGCCTCCCATTAATTTAAGACATTCTTTTCATACATGTGTATAACACTCCCTAAAGTATTATTGGTTTATAAATTACACTTGTTGTTTCAGGGCAATAAATGGAATGATGAATGCATGCTTTGTTCAGTCACCTTTTTATTCATGAAAGGCAATACCAAATATTCTAAAAACATTTATCTACATCAGGAATAAGCTATAAACCTTTCAGAAATGCTCCAAGTAATTCGGAAAGGAACCACTAATTACTGTCATAACAAAAAAGATTCAACAGCACTAAATGCTCATGGAGCAATAGAATGTCAGAGATGAAAATCAAGTCCAGCACCCTCCTTTTACCCTCCTAAAGCTTTTGAGAGGAGAAATGATTTACACAGTCGTCCAAATAGTCATTCATGGCATCAATCCTAGGTTCCATGTGACCTGACTCCAAATTCATTGCAGCTTCATGGGGTCACAAGTGTTGGGGTAGGAGCTAGAGTAATGATACAGACCACTTTATTCTCTTCTGAGTTTATTCTCTGTGCCGATGTCTGTTTGTTTGAATGAATCAGAACCTCAAAGGACAAGAGGTTCTAAAGAGACAATTCTACTCTGAGAAAAAATATCTTTTAAAGATTCCAATTTTGGGGGCAACTGAGTGGCTCAGTCGGTTAAGAGTCCAACTTCATCTCAGGTCATGATCTCATGGTTCGTGAGTTCGAGGCTGCATCGGGCTGTCAGCGCAGAGCCGGCTTCAGATCCTCTGTCCCCTTCTCTCTCTGCCTCTCTCCTGCTCACTCACTCTCTCTCTGTCTATCTCTCTGTTTCTCTCTCTCTCTCTCTCTCTGTCTCTCAAAAATAAACATTAATTTTTTTAAGATGTCAATTTTGTAAGAATGTCCTGCAAACTATTTCATTTAATGAAACATGTCAATTTACCCAATGATATGACTAAGCATTCTGTGGCTTCCATCAGAAATGGGTTTAAAGTTAGGGGTGGCAGGAGAAGAGATGGCTTTTTACGCAATGTTAGAAGAAAGGCTACCTTCTCCTCAAAGCTGAATTCCAAAATACAGACCTTAGTTCTCTACTAATCTATCTACACAAATACTATCCTATCACTTTCTCATTTTATCTTGAAAAAAAAAAAAAGCCAAGAAGAGTAATCCTTCTATATTCCCATAGGCATAGGATGTCCTATGGTTGAACAATGTAAGGTATATTTTTTATAGATTAACATCCATTGAAAAGGGTGGCTAATGTCACAAGGCCATCAATATCTGGCTCTGTTAAATCTGCCACAACACACTATCATTGTCCTATTTTCTACCTTGGACCAGCAGTTATCTGTCCTTTTATTTTTTTAAACTCTTTTTTTTTAATAATTTCAAACTTATAAAGAATATACAGAGAAGTTGCAACAGTAGTATGCTTCACCTAGGTTTCCCAACTGGTAATTTTTAAAAAATATTTTTTATGTGTACATGTATGTATACACAGTTGTAATTTTTCAACCAAGTGACAATATGTTGCAGAGATGATGCTCCATCACTCACTAAATACGTGTTTGTATTTCCTATCAAAAAGACACCTTCCTAAAAATTATACTACAAACATCTTAATTAAGAAATTAACATTCATAAAAGACTACCATTTTATACCCCCTCTCTTTTGTCTTTCTTTCCTGCTTGAATAACAGCTATGTAATCCCCTTGTATAGCACCTAAGAGATTTAAAAAGTCTAACTTATGAACCTATATGTATCTACCATTAGCATATAATCTTTTTGAAGATAGAATCTAAGTTAATCTTATTAACTATCATACCTATAGGTTCAATAAATATTTTTAACAAATCAATTGCACTTTTAAAAAATGTTTGCATTTCATATGAAGCTAAGAAGGATAGTCAATTGATGGATGATGAAATGAAGATTGAAAACACAAGAGCAAATTAATAAGATGATATTTATCCAGTAAAAATGGCAGTCTGGACAGCAAACATAGGTTTAAGGAAACTTAACAATTTACATGAAATGGGTTATGTGGACTTCCTTGATTGATGTTTATTCTGTATGCCAGAAAGCAGGAGTACTCTCAGGTTGCATCTGATTAAGAATTAATGGACTTTATTAGTCCACTCACTGCTTATTCTATTGGGCAGAGCATATCTGGAGCATGATACTCAACTGACATCTCCAATGTATAGGCAGGATGGAAACTGACAGATCAGAGGGACAGACAGAATGGCATGATTGTTTGATGTGAGGAAAGGATGGAGGAATCCAGGTTGTAGAATGTAGAGTACCAGAGCTTGAGCATGGCTGCTCTGAAGCATCTGAGCAATACTATTAGGTAGATAGATGATAGATTAGATAGATAGATAGATGATAGATAGATGATAGAGATAGATAGATAGATAGATAGATAGATAGATAGATAGATAGATAATAGATAGATAGACAGATACATAGATTTTGGCTTCAAAAGCCAAGCAGGTATCAGCACAATATAATGCTAACTATAAACAGAGATGCTAAAAATCAGAATTATCTACTTGGTGAGATATCAGTGGAAGAATTCCACAGGGTGGAGGAAGACTGATCTTCAGTCATCTTAGCAACAGAGAAAAGTCTAGAGAGAGTGGCACAATCCCATCCCTGTTTCTCCTTTTTCACGTGTAATAGATGTCATCAAGTCTCCATAGTGTTGTCCAAGCGGTATGGCCCAGTTTTGTGGTTCTATTCCCAGCATTTTGTTTCCTCTCTGAGATCTCATGCAGGTTCCTCTTGAGCAGCCACTGTCTGCCCTGGTCTCTCCCCTCCCTTTTCAGTAAAGTTATATGCCAGTGTGTCCATAGAGTAGGTATAACTGAATCATCAAACTTATGCATTTCCAATTAAGATTGCATTCTTTGTTTCAAAATATTTGATTTAATGAACTATCAGTAAGTCAGGAAGGAGAATGAACATTTGCTGGGTAACTTTCATGTGCCAACTAATTTAAGGTGCTTTACATATACATTTGCATTCTATCATCAAATAATTGTTTATCTTAATTTTAAAGATGAGGATAAGAATCAAATATGTCACATCCTTTTTGCCTTAATCTCAAGTGATCTGTCAAGAAGATATTATTTTGGGGGCACCTGAGTAGCTCAGTTGGTTGAATGCCCTACTTTGGTTCAGGTCATGATCTTGTGGTTCATGAATTCGAGTCCAGCATCAGGCTCACTGCTGTCAGCACAGAGCTTGCTTTGAATCCTCTGCCCCCCTTTCTCTCTGCCCCTGTCCCGCTGGTGCTCTCTATCTCAAATATAAATAAATAAACAAATAAACAAATAAACAAATAAATAAAATAAGACACTATTTTTCTCATTTTATAGAAGTGGGGATGAGACTCAGAAGTTAGTTTCCTTGACAAAGACAGGCAGATCATACAGGATTTGAAAGCTTCCTCTTTCTAAAAACAAAGGTTAAAATAGAGAGTTTTCCAGGTAACATAAATTGAAGTATGCTTAAAAACGTCCCCCAATTATTTTTCTGTGGTGCCCACATTTCTACTGTTAGCACTTAATTTTTTTTTAGGTTAAGACAAGATGTTTCTTAATAGCATACAAATGTTCCCAAGAGGCTCTGAATATTGTTTTTGTTTTTTGATTTGAGATTAGAGTTTAAAAAAAAAAAGAGAAAGAGAAATATAGAGTGCACACCTAAACATAAAGTCTGGCAAGGATGAGCACTCAATGTGGATACCCAGAAGAGAAGTTCAGCATGAAATTCAGGGTACACCAGTGATTCCAAAATAAAGGAGTAAGAAAGTGCCAAAGGTAATTTCCCATCCTTTATAGTTGCTAAAGATGAGTCTTTGCAGAACTGTGCACTGACAGAGGCTCCATAAAGTTCTTTTTGATGGTGATGATATTGAAAAATATGATTTAACTCCTTGCATGTATCTTTAAAGGTGAAAACACATTAATAAATTGAAAGTTTCATGAATAAAACTGTCTTTGGAATTACCTGCCTTATTTGTGTGAATACACTCAGTGAATTTACGATGATTAATGGTAATACGATGAACACCAAAGCACATAATAATGATTTGCTACTTATTATAAAACATTGCCAATATTTTGTACACCCAAGCAGCACAACATGCAAGAAATTCAATGAAACCTTTTTAAACAAGCCATGGGGAGAGGGAAGAGCAGATCAAGCCACATATACTATCTCTAGGGACAGAGGCCTCTCTTCTATCATAAATTGATTGCTCTGGCACCCATGAAAGGCAACAGGGGCAGTTAGAGGACTGCATAGAGACATGACTGTCACAAAGAAAGTAGAGACAGAAGTCGGCCTCAAAGGAGTGTATTGTTTCTCAACCCTTGAGAGTGCAAAGACAAAACTTCCTTCAAATTCATAGCTTGTGCATTCTGGATAGCTGAAGATAATATACAAAAAAAGAGAGAGAGAGAGCGAGAGAAACCCTTATACCTTTAAAATAATTTGAAGATGTGAAATACCTTAACTTCAAAATAACTGTAATTTTTTTAATGCACCAAATCTCAGCAGGCAATCTCTCACATTCACTTCATTCTGCAAGGTTTGTGGCAAGCCAGTGTCAGCCAAGAAAAACTGTGGGAATGGAAACGCAGGAGAGTTACTCACGGGAATAACATTGACATAAAAGCCCTGCAAGAAAGCTTAAGTCCACGTTATGTGTAAAAGTATTAAACATTAAAAAAGTGTCTTGATAGATCAGAGCACAGTGTAAGTCTATAAGAAAGGGACTTAAAAATGCATATGACTTGAAGTAACAGTCTTCAAAATACATAATTTCTGGAGGACACAAAAAATCACATAAAATGGAAGGGAGAGGGGCTTTTTTTTAAGTAAGTGGTAAAGAGTAAAATATGTTTAAAAAAAAAAAAAAGGAAATTCAAAGTCACGTAAGACCAAGACAGCCAAAAAAAATCAGTGGAAATACATATCACTCCCCTGCCCCCACACACATACACGTGCACAGAAATCCATTAAAGAATATGGACTTTGCTACAATGAAGAAAAGAGGTCACCATCAAACATCATGTAAGAAATTCCCTGAACTATTTTTATATCAAAGAGTGAACAGAAAAACATTGATAAGGCTATGCAGAGTTATCTTAAAAATCAGAAAATGATGTTAAATATACCTCAGGTGATGAGATTCTCCATGAACAAACAACCATATGTTAGAAGAAACTGTAAGAAAGCATTCGCATTAAAATGTACTCAAATAATAGGAAAACCACTATGGATTAGAAATTTGAATTAAAGAAGACAAAGTGGCCAAAAAGTAAAGTGCGAAGAAAGAAATGAAAGTTGTTTGCTCTCAGAAAAGAAATAGAAGGAAAAAAAATTTAACCCAGAAATAAAGACTAATTTACAAGATGCCCAAGCACCAAGGATTGAAAGAATATTTAATGAGTCATTGAAAAACCAAGGAAACACCCAAAAGAATGTAATTGAAATGAAAAAAAAAAAAAAAGAAGTAAAAATTCCAGAGGAAAAGTGGTAAAAATTAAGGATATCTAAGATGGATAATGTTCACATGTTTGGAGTCCCTAGAGATAACAAAACAATGTAACAGTACTAATATTTAAATGTATCATCCAGAAAAATTTACCTTAAGTAGAAGAAGACCTGAATCTATATACTGAAGGAATGTCACGGGTACATAGAAAAATAAGCCTGGGGTGCCTGGGTGGCTCAGTCGCTTAAGCGTCCAACTTCAGCTCAGGTCATGATCTCACAGTTTGTGAGTTCAAGCCCCACTTCAGGCTCCGTGCTGACAACTCAGAGCCTGGACCCTGCTTTGGATTCTGTGTCTCCCTCTCCCTCTGCCTCTCCCCCACTTGCGCTCTCTCGCTCTCTCTCTCTCTCTCTCAAAAAACAAATAAATAAAATGTTAAAAAATTGTTAAAAAAAAGAAAAGTAAGCCTGGAAGGATGAATTATGAGACATTTATACTATGGAGTATTAAACAACAATAAAAAAAATGAAGAAGATGATCTTTATAAACTGATATGAAGTGAATCTAGGCTATATTTTTAAGTGAAAAAAGCAAAGTGAAAGGAAGGTGTATCTGTGGCCTGCTATGTTACATGAACTGTATGAAAATCTACATGTACCTGATCCTTTATGCAAAAAGTGAAAGATAAAAAAAGTAAGCCAGATTAAAGAGATTCATTACCTTTAGGATACGTGGGAGGAACAGGGTTGGCATAAAGAATAAATTGGATTCATACAGAAGGGATGAGAAGCTAGTGACTCCTCTTGGGTAGATTTTGTATCATTTTGTTATTTAAAACAATGTTAATGTTTCATATAGTCAAGAAAATAATTAAATGATCAAGCAGGGTTTGGGGGAATTCAAAATGGAACATAAACTGTAAGAAAGGAATCTAACTTTATTCCAAATAAGCTGACCACAATGAATGGGATAGAGATAAAAAGGACGAACACAAATAATTTTGGGAAAAAAGTATTTTGATACATACTGTAATGCTTAAGACGAAAATAACTGTACACAAACATTATCCTATAGTTAGTAAGTTAGTGTTTCACAGTGGTATGGGCTAAAACTTTCTTTCTCTTTTTTTGGCTAAAGTTTTTTAAAGTAATTTATATGCATTAGAAGATTGGAAGCATATGTAAATACATTTATGTGGCTACTGAGAGCCAGTTTTTTCACTGTTGGAAAAGGAATTACAAATAAGTAGAGGGAGAAAACTAGAATGAATCCTCTGGTGTTTGACTGGTATTGGATATATGAAGCAAGAAATAATGATTTTCAATACATATGCAAATAGATAGCTATAAAAATATAGATATGTATGTATGTGTGTGTGTGATGCATAGATAACCAAGCTCTGTTCATTAAGAGAACTTAGAACTAATGACACTCAAGTACAATGAACACAGCTAATGTCCATATTTTGGTTTCTAATTACAATTCCCTACTAAAACAAAACAGAGTTCCTTGGAGAAGTGGCTAATGTCCATATTTTGGTTTCTAATTACAATTCCCTACTAAAACAAAACAGAGTTCCTTGGAGAAGTGGCTAATTCAAGGGCTGGTAAGGAGATTAGAAGTAGAGTGAAATATTCTGAGACACAAAAAGTAAAGAAGTGCTCAAAAAATGGTGAGGATGTTTTTAAAAGACACAGGAGCAACTCACAGTAATTTTCAATGGCCAAAAATATGGAGTGTGAGCCCTCCAAAACAGATAATGAATGATTTTTTTTCTTTTTTTGAGAGAGAGAGAGAGAGAGAGAGAGAGAGAGAGAAAGAGAGAGAGAGAGAGAGAGAAAGAGAGAGAGAGTGTAAATGCGGGAGAGAGGGGTAGGAGGAGAGACAGAGAATCTTAAGCAGGCTCTACGCTCAGTGTGGAGCACAATACAGGGCTTGATCTCATGACCGTGAGATCATGACCTGAGCCAAAATCAAGAGTCAAATGCTTAACTGACTGAGCCACACAGGCACCCCTAAAATAAATATTCTTGACTCAATACTGATGTAAATAAATAATTGAATAAGTTTTTAAAAATGAGGGATTGGGGCGTCTGGGTGGCTCAGTCGGTTGGGTAGCCGACTTCGGCTCAGGTCACGACCTTGCGGTTTGTGAGTCGAGCCCCGCTTCAGGCTCCTTGCTGACTGCTTGGAGCCTGGAGCCTGCTTCAAATTCTGTGTCTCCCTCTCTGCCCCTTCCCCATTCGCACTCTGTCTCTCTCTTTCAAAAATGAAAAAATGTTAAAAAAAATTTTTTTAAATAAAAAAAATAAAAATGAGGGATTAAGAACAGTTTTTTTCAGTACAACGACAGTTAATAAATGTAGCAGGAATAATATCAACAGAAAATTACCATATAGCAAACATCAAATCATCCTTGTTTTTGATAGGAACTGACGTAAAAAATCAGTGAGCGAAGTATGATGAAAAATAGCGTATTTTCATAGTTTCAATGTATATCCTAAAGAAATACTTCTTAGGGAGTATAGGTAACACTCTTTTGGAAACACCTGGCCATTATCTTAACTAGGTGATCAAATCAGCATCACCCAAAATGGGACAAATGGAGATAATGTGCTTGAAGGTGTGATGCATGAGCAGGACATAGGATCCCTTCTATATTATTCATGCTACAAATGCAGAGCCTGATTTTAGGCATAGGAAACATCAGATAAATCCAGACATAGAGGGCATTCTACAAAATAACTATAAAATAACTATGTATTTTTGGGGAAAAAATACAAATCTGAAAAGATCTAAGACTGAGGAACCAGATTGAAAGATACTAAGGAGCTATGACAGATAAATGCAATGTGTCTTCTTGGATTGAAACCCAAAACATAAAAAAGAACATGTAGGGAGACAATTGGTAAAATTTGAATAAGGTTTGTAGATTAGCTAATAGTATGAAATCAATGTCCATTTCCTGATGTTGATAATTGAACTATGGTTGTGGAAGATGTTAACGTTTAGGAAAGCTAGGTGCAGGGCACACAGGAATTCTTTGTACTAATTTTACATATTTTGTGGGTCTGGTATAATTTTAAAATTAAAAAGTTAAAAAATATTAAATTAGTAACTGCTGGAGACATGTTTTATATTGTTTATCTGTAACATCTACTTTCCACCTAGAAACCAGCTTCTAATGAAAATTATAAAACCACTCTGTCAAACTCAAGTTTGGTAAATGAAAGAAACTGCAAGTCAGATGGTGTAATTTAAATGTGTACTATGTTGTATAGTCTTAAAGTATCAAAATATTCTGAAGTGGGTAAACCTGGGAGATACAGCCTTAGTTAGGTGATCAGACTTAACATCACCAGGAATGAGGAAGAAAATGGCATGTACCTCCTGGTATGATGCATGGAGACAGACCGCAACATTGTGTGTGTGTATGTTCTAACCAAAATTGTCTACGCTAAAACTAATCATGAAATGTCAGGAAATTCCAAATTGAAGAACATTCTAGAACATAGCTTGCCTACTTTTTATTTATTTTTTTTTTTTATTTTTTTTTTTTAAATTTTTTTTTTCAACGTTTATTTATTTTTGGGACAGAGAGAGACAGAGCATGAATGGGGGAGGGGCAGAGAGAGAGGGAGACACAGAATCGGAAACAGGCTCCAGGCTCTGAGCCATCAGCCCAGAGCCTGACGCGGGGCTCGAACTCCCGGACCGCGAGATCGTGACCTGGCTGAAGTCGGACGCTTAACCGACTTCGCCACCCAGGTGCCCCAACTTGCCTACTTTTTAAAAAACTAAGACAAAAGACAGACTGAGGGACTTTTCCATATTAAAAAAAAAAAGAAGAAGAGGGGAACCTGGGTGGCTCAGTTGGTTGAGCATCCGAGTCTTGATTTCAGGTCAGGTCAGGATTCCAGGGTCATGGAATCAAGCCTCCAGTTGGGCTTTGCACCGAGCTGAGTGTGGAATCTGCTTGGGATTCTCTCTCTCCCTCTCTCTCTCTCTTTCAAATAGAAATAAAATAAAAACAGGAAGATATGACAACTAAATGCAATGTGTGATCCTTGATTAGATATCAGGTTAAATTTAAAAGATTGCTATTAACATTATTGGAACAAACGGAAAATTGTGAATGTCTATAAATTAGGTAATAGTATTGTAACAAACTTAAATTCCTAATTTGGATCACTGTTCTTAGGAAATATAGACAGAAGCATTTGGAGTCGAGGGGTATCATATCTACAACTTACCCTCAAATGGTTCAATGAAAGTCATGATGATTAATGATAGTGTTAAGAAGAAGACTATGCATATATGGAAAGAAAATGATAGAGGGTGTGGAAAAACTTTAATGTTGGGACTATGCCAGAAAGGCATATTGTATTTTTTTGCAGTTACCATTCTTTTCAGTAAGTCTGAAAATATTTTATTTATTTATTTTTATTTTTTTAAGTGTATCTATTTATTTTGAGAGAGACAGAGAGACAGCAGGGGAGGGACAGAGAGAGACGGGGACAGAGAATCCAAGCAGGCTCTGTGCTACCAGAGTAGCACATGGGGCTTGATCTCATGAACCATGAGATCATGACCTGAGCTGAAATCAAGGGTCAGATGCTTAACCAACTGAGCCACCCAGGCACCCTAAGTGTGAAACTATTTTAAAATAAAAATTTATTAAATAAATAAGTAGACAAATAGACAAATCAATATAGGGTGTAAGTGATGGGAAATGAGGTTGGAGAGCAACACCTGGGTGAAAATCAGGCTCTGTCACTTGCTTGTGGAATAACCTTGGGCTTCTCTATACCTCTTTTAGCTTCTCTACAACATGAGGATAAGAATCATATCTACCTCAGGAGGTGGTTATAAATATTAAAATAGTAAGAATATTAAATGGTAAGCCCTATAAAAGTATTAGCTATTAATATTATAAACTATACTTATTTTAGAGGGTATGGAGCATAAAGAAAATATTTTATTGATATTTAGGGTCTAGAAATGTTAGGCCTTGCTAACCTAATTGCTAATCAGTTGATTACAGAGGGAAAAGGGAAAGAGCTGTCCCCAGGTAACCAAAATGGACAATTGGGTGAATGGTGGTGCTGTTGACTAGACGATGGAAAAAGGGGAGGAAGTGGAAGTCTTGACAGGGCAGAATCATAAATTTGTCTGTGTACTGAGTTAAAATGCCTGTCAGAATTCTTGCTGGAAATATTAGAAATTAGTTGGTAAGTAGGTTGGGAGCTCAAGGATATCTGTACTTGAGTTGTAATTTGAAAGTTACTAATGTGTTCTTTTCTTGCAAAAGCATATCTTCCCATTGGTTGCCAACTACCCAAGTCAGGGATCAGAGGTTCACCTTGTATCTCTGTAACAGTTTGTAGCTTGTAAGGTAGGAGCTCTGTAATCTCATTGCAATGAAATGTCCAGGGTTCCTGCTAGGTGTGTCAGCATAGCAACTCTGGCAAATGACCAAGCACTCTGCCTCTCAGGGCTAAGGAAATGTGAGACTCTGGTCCTTCCAAGAACCTAATTAGTACCAATTCAACTTCATCTCTTAGGCTTCACCTAGGAGTGTGTGTGTAGCCTGCCTGTGTGATTTCCCATGCCATAAGAGAGAGAGAGATAAAATTTGTCCTTGTACAGATTAAAACCATTTGCTGTCCTTTCCCTATAAATCGGCTTTTGGTGTTGTCTCAACAAGTCCTATTGTGCCCAGGGCTGGGTCCATCAATACAGCTGATACTACCCTGTACTTCTGCTCTCACCCTGACAGCTCCAGCCTTGCTCTCTTACTCCTCATTCCTCAGTCTTTTTTCTCATTCTGCTAATATTAAGTGAGTGCCTTTTCTGTCACAAAGTATTCTATTTTAGTATCAGAGGGAATATACAGATTAGCTTATATTAGAGTATTAGCTACTAACAAACTTTAAAAACTGTGCCAAAAAACCCCACCTTTATTATATATAAAATAAGAAATAATTTAAAAATAAGTCCCTCTGTGGTTTCAGGTATCCTGTAAAGGGTGCTGGGGTAGAACAGATGGTGTAGGGAACAAATAGGATTTCCAAAATACCAAGTTCATCCAGTATACATACTCCTTATTTAAAGTAGATGAGGCTTCCTGGGGCACCTGGGTGGCTCAGTCGGTTGGGCATCCGACTTCGGCTCAGGTCATGATCTCACAGCTTGTGGGTTCAAGCCCTGCATTGGACTCTGTGCTAACAGCTCAGAGCCTGGAGCCTGCTTCGGATTCTGTGTCTCCTTCTCTCTCTGCCCCTCCCCTACTCGCACTCCATCTCTCTCTCTCTCTCTCTCTCTCTCTCTCTCACAAAAATAAATAAATATTATTATTATTTTTTTAATTAAAAGTAGATGAGGCTTCCTGAGACTGGTTTCTGAGATTCTTTATCTTATTTCACAATTTTGGTTAAAATCAAGGAGGGCCAAAGTAGGGGAAAAAGGAGGCAGAGTCAGAGTAAGATTTGGCAACCTTTGTTTTTACCTATTCATGCAATCCTATCAAATGAAGAAAATAGGAACTTTCTTTATTTTACTTCTCCTCTTATGAAAATATTAATGACTACTTAATTTACAATTTACAAAGGGCTTTGATATCTATAATATCAATGAAATCCTACAAGGTGAGAATCTAAGTTGAGGTTATAAAAATTAGGTTGGTTGTTATTCTAAGGGTTAAAATGAGCACAGTTGTTCCCAAATCTGTACATTAGAATTACCTGGGACAGGTCAAAATCAACTAATGCCTATGTTCCACACCCAGAACTTATGATTTACTTGGTCAAAGGTGTCGCCTAGACATTGGAATGTCTAAAAGATTCCCAGATGATTCTATTGTGCAGACAAGGTTTTTAGTTTCCCAACGTTATAAAACTAGAAAAGAACTAGACGGGAATTAATTTCAGGACCTTTGGTATCTAGTTCAGTACTTTCAATATAGGCAATAGTAATGAGAAAAAAGCATAAAACTGATAGGAAACTCAGTAAACCATACTTTCCTTGTCCACTAATTATATTTTCATGGAGTTTAAATTTGAATGGCCACTGGTAGGTGGAAATACGTTAGTTGTTATGATGGAAGTGGATCAGGAGGGAAGAGGTGGAAAAAAAAAAAAAAAAGATGCCCATGGCCATCATCATGGAAGGAGAAAACCTGAATGATGCAGTGGAACATATCCTGTGGACCTAAGGCAGAGAGCCAAGCTACTGAGCTGATGTCAAGAATCTGATGGCAACTGTGATTGATAGGCCTACTGTCTCCCATAGAAGGAGATGAAAAGTGTTTCTCATCCACTAGGAGTGAGGAGGTTATTGAATCCAGCTGTGTGAAGTAGAAATCGAAGTTGGCCAAGATTTTCCACTTGTGGCAGGGATGGATCATGAAACATGTCCGTGGGCATTTGCCAGGGGCACCAGCCTGTAAGAATCATCAAACAAATCACTGTGCTAATTCAGAAATATGGTGCCAATTACATTGGGCTTCTACTTCAGTGTTTATAAAATTAACTTTACAGTTAGAAAAATTTAGTTAGTGCAGTTTAGTTTCTTATAAAATGGCATTTGAAAACAATGCTAATGCTAACTAATCTGCCCTGAATGTTTTTGCAGTGCATATGGGCAAACTTAGCCCTTTCTGAAACCAAAGAATGCGAGACACATTGTAGTTTATAGGGAGAAAATGATTTATTTTATCTAAACTTGAAAACCTTTAATATGTTTCCCAAGAAGCTATGTGGTTAGCAAATAACAACAACAAATAGAAACAGAAGAAAAAAATAAACCTCTAAGAGAAAACAGTGTCGTGTCTGCAGCACCACTCCTACGTTGCCGTAGAACCAAATAATCATGCACGTATTTTTTAAATGGAAATTTGAAAACTTTCTGAGTGTGTAGTCTGTAAGCTGAAGTATGACGGGCAGTTTCTCGCTCACTCTCCCAGGTGTGCAGCAACTAAAACTTTATATTTTTACAACACAACTTAATCTCTGCTTTGAGCCTCCTAGCCCACTTGATCACAAAAGACATAATCATATTCATTGCATGGCTCAAAGAATCTTCCCTGGTTTAAATTTAGTCAGTTTAGGGATTTCTTCTCTTCTGCTTAGTCCCTGGGGTTTCACCTAACCATCAGGAGCACATATCTGCCCCAAACTGTTCAGCATTTCTCTATGTTGGGGTCCACTGGGATGAACTATCACCACTCTGGCTCTTAGGGATCATCCACCTTCCAGTAGGTATTCCTCGAGGCTTCCATGTCTTACCTGGTTACGAGACCTACTTCCATGGCACTTTCTACAGTGGGTTTCCTCTGTCATGTGTCCCCCCCTGAATGATGTTCAGAGAATGAGGAAGATGCATTCCTTTCCTTAGCCTTTTTTTTTTTTTTTGGAAACCTTACGAATACTTGGATCCGGGGAACCTTAGCTGCCATCATGAGCCCTCTCTGTCCCAGATAACCGCCCCCCCCAGCTTAATATCATGGTAGCACAGAGACTAGAGTGTAGTTCCAGCTTCCCAGAACTCCTGTAGAAAGCAGATCCTGGGTGCCCTCTACTCTCAGATCCTGGAACACGTCATGTACATTTACCTCTGGACCTCAAGAAAGATCATCTGATTAATAAAAACATTCACTTTGTTTAACCCTCTTGTTTTCTCTCTAATTCGTATTTTCTTTTCCAAGTCAATGGACTCATCATCAGTTCTATAGTAGGCAACACTGGCTGGCATGTTATTGCACTTTCTCACTGAATATGTTAACTAGTTTCGGTTTTTCCTCAAAAACAAGGCATTTGACCTTCAAGTGGCCTTTCTGACTAACTGATGTCTATGCCAGAAAAATAAAACTTTGTTTCCTTCAGATCTGCCAAAGCATCCCATTTTCTGAAATACAAAATAGTAGAAAATGGCCTGAGGTATCTGGGAATTATGGAGGTAAGATAATATGCAGCAATATAAAATAAATATAATATTATATTATATATATTAATCCACTGCATAACATAGTGTGACAAGTGATAAATGTTGCCACCTCAACCAGTGTCTACCCTAAGGTAATAATTATCACTGATAATCAGGAGTTGTGTGGTAACAGGTAGAATACGCCTAGACAGAGCCCCCTTAGGGTAGGTCGGGAGGCCAAGAAATAGCCTATCAGTTTTTGCAGATTCAGACAAGCATATTGGTTATAGTAACAATAAACAAGGTGACAGGCAAGAGACACACACAGTTGGTTAGAGTGTAAACAGAGACCAAGAGGGGATCAAAGCCAATAAACCAGTACCAAGGTTGAAGCTATAGGGCAAGCCAGGCATAAGAGATGGGAGAGCTTTGTCAGAGACTTAATGTTGAGTTACCAAACTGCACACTGGTCTTGCTTAGAGATTCCCTGCCTAGGGTCTGAATTGGTCCCAAAGTCTGATTCTGACTGAACTTACACAATATAATTTCATCTTCAAAGGGTCCACAGATTATCAGAATATCCAATGCCTAAATTCTTGTTGTCACATAACAATTTCCCTTTACAACTGAGAGATTAGGCTTAAAATAGAAATCCCTCTAGAAAGCAGAACACAATGACAGCAGAACACTAAGTTGTCCATGGCTAAAAACAAGACTATTATTAAAAAAAAAAAATTTAAACATGTTTTTAAAAGTTTTATTGAGATATAATTACACCCTACAATTTGTCCATCTAAAGTATACAAGTCAGTGGCTTCTAGGATATTTAGACTCGTGCAACCATCATTACATTCAATTTTAGAACTTTTTCATCACACTGAAAAATAAATCTAATGTCCTTTAGCCATTTACCCACAATCCACAATCCTTTTATCCCCAGCCTTAGGCAACCACTGATCTACTTTCTTTCTCAAAGGTTTGCCTGTTCCGGACATTTTAAACAAACAATTTCGTATTCTATGTAGTCTTCCGTGTCTGACTTCTTTCACTTAACATAGAATTTTTAAGTTTCATCTATGTTATAGCATCTGGCAGTACTTCATTCCTTTTAATTGTCAAACACTCTTCCAGTATATGCATATACCATTTTGGTTTATTCATTCATAAGACTTTTTATCACAAAAAATTTCAAATATGTATGAAAGCAGAGATAATATTATAATGAATAACCACAGACCTATCACCCAACTTCAACAATTATCAACTCATGGCTAATTTTGTTTTACTGATACCCACCACCATTTTCCCGTCCCAGTATCATTTTAACACAAGTTCTCCCACAAATAGTTCAATGTATATTTATATACACATGCATATATAGAAATCATTTTTAAAAGCAACTACAAAATCATCATTACACCTTAAATCTTCATTCTTTAATGACATCAAATACCAACAAATGCTAAATTTTCTCTATTTGTGTTTCTTTGCATTTGATTTATTTGAATCAGCATCCAAAATAGGTTTCTCAAATTCCTTGACTCTGTTTTTGACCTCAACTTTTTTCTCCCTTTTTCACCTCCCTAGAAGCTATCATCTGTTGAAGAAACTAGGATATTTATTTGTCCAACAGAGTTACCATATTTGGATTTTGAGAATTGCATCCTTACCATGTTAGCACATTCCTATTTCCCCCGTATTTCTATAAACTGATAGTTGAGGTAAAACCTTTATCAAATTCAGGTAGGATACTTTGACAATAATTCTTCACAAAAGTTGTCTGTATTTCTATGAGAAGGCACTTAAGTTAAATCAAATTAACTTAAGTTAAATTAATTACATTAAGTTAAACTTTGCTTTTTTTTCTTTTTTTTTTAGTTTGATGTTAAAATTGACCAGGGGTTCAGTTGTTGTTGGTCATACCCATTAATTATAAAATTCCCAAACATGTGAGAAATATATGATTATTATTGAATATCCCTGAGATTTTGAAGCTATTTGTTACAATAACTGAGGATATAACTGACTCTTGTGAAATGCTACATCATAGCAACCAAATAGTTGATTAGGGAATATTTTTCTTGGTAAAGGTATTCAAGTTAATAAATAAAAAACAAATTTTATAGTCCCAGATGAAATAATGTATCTAGGTAATAGTCAACAATGGCTGTTAAAATACCAGGTGAAAAGCTAATAGGTTGGGGTGGATCTGTTGATTTTGTCTGGCTATGTTACTTTTAAACAGATGGAAATATAAAATATATTTTTAAAAGACATATTTATTCAAACAAAATCACAGGTTTTCTCTTAACTTTTTGGTATTCTGTATATGTAGTCATGTTTATCAATATTCTTCTATTATTTCTGGATTTTGAGTCATAATAACAAATGTTTTTACAGAAGAAGGAACCATTAAAGTGAGTGGGTTACTAAAAGATAGAGGTGTATATGTGGGACCAGGAAGGGGAACCAAGAGTTACTGAAGACGAATTCTGCTACTTCACAGGTTAGCTAATTGCTGATACTCTTGTTTCTGGGATACGAGGATTTAAAAGGATATGTGGACTGGGAACCTGGAACTTTTAACAGCCCCTATATTATTCCAATATTAAGCCCCAAGTTAAGAACTACTCACTTACAACTCATCTTGAAGCATGGTATAATTAAGAAATAATAGCCTAACTCAACCCATAAATAAGCCGGTGTCCATCCTTACAGGTTTGACCCTTCACAAGTTTTACAACCGAACTTTTGTAGTTGACCTAAATTACATCTACTCTGTAGTTTTACAGGATGATGGTGAGGGAGCATGTAAAGTGATAAAGGCATTGGCTTTGGAGTCAAAGACCTGGACTAAGATTCTGGAATTTGCTGGGTATATTAATTTCCTACTGTTGCTGTAGCAAATCGCCACAAACTTTGTGGCTTAAAACAACAGATAATTATTATCTTTTAGTTTCAGAGGTCAGAAGTTCCAAAGAGGTCTCACAGGGCTCCAGTCAAGGTGTCAGTAGTGCTGTGATTCTTCATGGAGGCTATAGGGGAGAATCTGTTTTCTTGGCCTTTTCCAACTGCTAGAGGCTGCCAACATTTGACTTACAGCTGACTTCCATCTTCAAAGGCAGCAATGACCAATCAAGTCTTTGTCACATTGAATCATTCTGACCATGACTTTTCTGCCTCCCTCAATTCCGCTTAAGGACACTTATGATTACATGTGATTACGTGGGAACCTAAGGTTCCCACCTGGGTAATCCACAACACTATTTCTGTTGTAAAGTCAGCTGATTCACAACCTTAAGTCCATTTGCTACCTTAATTCTCTTTTTCCGTGTATCATAGCATATTCCCAGGTTCCAGGAATTAGGAAGTAGGCATTTTGGGGAGAGGCCATTATTCTTCCTATCACACTAGTTATATAACTTTGGGGCAATATTTTTTTTATTATGAACCTCATTCTCTTTTGTAAAATGAGCATCTGAGGTTATGTCATATCTTCCTGAATTAATGCATCCCAGTGATTCTCAAGAGAAGGAGAGGGGTGATGATCAGAACATCTGGAAAGATTTTTTGTTGGTAAAGTGTTTCCCAGGTTATATCAATATCCCACTTCTTTACTATATGTTTACTCATCCTAAAGAATTGCTCTGAAGATTATGAGAGATAATTAATAAAAACACCTGGATGTGATAAGGGCCCCATCCCGATTAGTTTTTTTTTTTAATTGCTTTCTTTGCTCCATTCTATTAATAGAGAAAGACTAATACTCAAATATCAATGAAGAATTGATGGTGTATCAATTGATGGTATATCCAGGTATATAACCCTGGATACCATGAATCAAATAATTAAGATTTTTGCCTTAGTCCAGATTCCAGCTAGATATTTTTGCTCCCTACTAAAGCTGTTCACATACACCATTTGGTTTTTCTAGTTTCTTTGTCAGAAGCCTGTGGCTATAACCCTGACCTCTAGAACTCTGTCTTCTGTAGATCCACCTTTCAGATAAGATACTGAGGTACCTGTCTCCTCTTCAAATGTTGATGGTGACCAACATGTGAACCCTGCCTAGGGCAGCTCTAAGTCTCAAGCAATGTGCCTTTTCTTTTGACCTACACCTCCTCAGCTACATATTCCCAATTCTCTATCTCATACCCTGCCACATAGCATATCTGCCACCAAGTTCCTGCCCTGAAGCCAGAGGAAAACCATCACAACTTTCTAAAGACTTAGAAGATGGGATAGCCTCAAAAACTTTGAACATGGTACATCTAGCAATAACCTAGTAGCATTTACCAGAAACCATGGTTTTGGGGAGGGGTTTGTTTTTTGCTACAAAATGTATTACCTTCTTTATGCTTTCCTTTTTATCATGTTACTTCTTGGTATGTTTGTCCTGATTTTCAATTAGCAAATCATCTAAATCCCAGACACTAGAGTTTATATACTTATCAATCATTCTATTTCAGAGTTGTTCTACCATTGTTAAAAGGGGGACAGAAAAAGGAAGAGTAAAGATTGCCCAGTCTTTGATGTTGTCTTTGGGTCTGAGCTCTATAAGGGAGGACAAAAGCAAGAACTTGAATGATGTCCATGTATTCATCATTGAATGCATTCAAAGAATATTTACTGAGAATCTACCATGTATTTTGCAACATGTTAGTCTGTATGAGAAAAAAATAACAGTCTTTCCCAAGAGCTTACATGTTCTTGATGAAAGTTATCCAGTAATTATAAAAGCATGTCAACATTTTAAGAGTGACAAATACTATCAAAGATGTTCCATTGCATTATGAAAGTGTAATGGTAGGATGGTAGGAGCATATCTTATGGTGAAAACAGTAGTCATGGAAGTTGTAAGGAAAATAAGTAAATAGTCCAAGATATCTTTTAATTTCAGGTAGTGATAACTGCTATCAATAATTTAGAGGAATGAGGGAATAGACAGTAGGAGTGACAGGAGGGGTGAAAGGAACTGTAGTTAGTGTGGCCAGGGAAATTCTCTTGAAGAAGATATTTGAACAAATACATGAATGTCCATCATGAAGAGTGAGGACCATAATGATATGAAGGAAAAGTGTTCCAGGCAAGGGAACAGCAAGTAAGAAGATTCTGGAGTAGAAGAGAAATGGCTTTGAAATGAGAAAGAGTTAAGAATCTTTTAGAAAGGATGAAATGTATAATAATGTCACAAAACCAATAAAAGCCACAGAAAAGGAGTGGGTTTGGGGAAAAGATAGAATGAACTACTCCTTTAACCCAGGACCTAATATGGAATCACATTGCGTTTAATTGTCATTGCCTTATTGTTTTTTAATATGTACTCAGTTCTCACTCTTACTTTGTCTTTCATATGCTCAAAATTTTTAAAGAGCTGGACCAATTATTTTATGGAAATACCCTCAGTTTGACTGTCTCTGAAGATTGCTCAGGGTAAGACTCAGGTTATTTATTGTTAAGAGGAGTACGAAAGAAGTGTGTTTTCACAGTGTCTTTCCCAGCGCATTATATCAGTAAGCACATGTAGATTTGTCACACAACTGGTGTTACCCTTGGTTAAAGTGATGTGTAACAAGTTTCTCATGTGTAAAATTACTATTTTTTTCTTTGTGGCTGATAAGCAACTTGATAGGAGACTCTTTAAGACTAAACTATTGATCAATAAAAATTTTCTTGCTTATATTATCATTCATTGATGACTCTTCTTCAATCACTTATTGTCATGATGGTTGAAAAATGGTGATTTTCTAACTCCATGTTTTCTCCTACATGTATTTGTTGGCATTCTACTTTAAAGAGTAGACTTTTCTTCTCCATTCTGTATTTATTTAGTCATATAACCATGGATTATTTTTATGATATTTTTTATTTTGATGCCCAACATAGTAGACATAATTCTAAGACGGCCCCAAAATTATCCTAAATCTTCTTCTGTTGAATGTGGAGACACTATGATAGAATATCATTGTCATGATTAGGTTATATTATATGGAAGAATTCACTAAGAAAGGACGATTATCCTCAGTAGACTTAACCTTAAAAGGAACAGAGCTCTTCCCTGTGAGAAACATTCAAAGCATGAGAGGAATTTGATGTGGAAAATTCTCCCTGTTGGCATTCAACATGGAGAAGACTAAATTTCAGGTAATGTGGGTGCCTCTTTGAGCTGAAAGCAACCTCCCACCAATAGTTGGCAATGAGATGACACCTTGAAGTGCAGTTCAAGAAGCTGGATTTGGCCAAAAACCTGAATGATCTTGGAAGTGGATTCTTACATAGAGTTACAGATATGAATGCAGACTGGCCAACACGTGAATGTGGGACCCTGAGCTGAGAACCCAATCAATCTCGTACTTCTGCCTTCCAAAACTAACAAATGGGTGTTTTTAAGTCTGTGGCAATTTTTTACCCAGATATAGAAAACTAATATACCCTCCCATATTTAGCCAGGGAGAGCTCTTTCAAGCAAATTATTGTATCCTTTAGATATACACTGTCATTCTTAATGCACTTCCTTATTTTAAAGTACAAAAACACACACAACACACATACACACACAGAGTATTAAATCAATATTTAATTTATTGTTTAAACGTTTCATAAATAAGTATTATACTATTATTATTTCATGTGACTTCTTTTGTATTTCCACCGTGACGGTTTTTCAGTTCATCCAAGTTACTGTACATAGATGCAACTCATTTTTTCACTACGATATATCATCCATTTATAAAATTATGCTATAACTTCCTTTATATTGATGAATATTTAAGTCATTTTCTTTTTTATTTTGTTACAAATATTGGGGCATGGATTTTTCTGATCCTCGTGTGACATTTTCTGTAGGCATCTATCTAGGACTACAGTTGCTGGGGCAAAAGATGTGTGAAGCATGATGCCCAATTGTTTACAGAAGTGCTTTTACTGTTGCACCTCATCGTTGCCATTACTTAGGGCTATCAAGCATTTTCATCTTTGTAAATTATGTGGGTATAAAATGATATCTCCTTTCTGTTTCATTTGCCTTTCTCTGGGTTCTAAGGGGGTTGAGTATATGTTAAAAAATTAATTGTCCATCTGTATTTCCTATTTTGTGGATGCCCTTTTAAGTCTCTTACCAGATTTCTTTTATGTTGTCTCTTCTCACTGATTGATGTTATTTATATGTTCAAAATTCAGTTCCTTCATCTATTATACGTGTTACAAATCTTTTTCTACTTTGTACCTTCTGTTTATTTTTTTAAAACTAATGTCTTTGTGGTGTCTGTTATGGACTAAATTATGTCTAACCAAAATTCATACATTGAATCCCTAATCCCCAGTGTGACTGTATTTGCAGATAGGACCATTAAGGAGGTAATTAAGGTTAAATGAGGTG
This sequence comes from Felis catus, assembly GCF_018350175.1. Classification (NCBI taxonomy): domain Eukaryota; kingdom Metazoa; phylum Chordata; class Mammalia; order Carnivora; family Felidae; genus Felis; species Felis catus. The sequence goes on along the minus strand of NC_058379.1, from coordinate 59,262,585 downwards.
ACAAGGCCAATACCTTAATCCAATAGGACTGGCGTCCATATAAGTGGAAGAGACATGAGAACTAGCTCTCTCCCTGCACACGCAGAGAAAAGACTACATAAGGATGTAACAATAAGGTGCTGTCTTCAAGTGAAGGAGAGAAGTCTCATGAGAAACTGGCTGGTACCTGTAGCCTCCAGAACTATGAGAAAATAAATAATGTGTGTTGTTCAAGTGCCCAGTTTGTGGTATCTTGTATGACACCCCAAGCCAACTAATACAATGTCTTCCAATGAATGAACACTTTTTTCATTTAATTTAGTCAAATTCACCAATAACTTTCTTTATACTAATAGTCTTTGGTTTTTTCTTTACTATAATTTCCATACTTTATCTCATAGACATACTGTTTTTTATCTTCTTCTGAATAATTTAAATGTCACCTTTTATGTTTAAGGGTTTATTCCACCTAGAATTTGATTTTTTTATAATGTATTATAAAGACATTATGTTAGATAATATTATATAAAGTATATAACCATATATGTTATTTATAACACATATATTTATCATTACATATGTGTTTATATATATACGTATACATATATGTATATATATATACACATACATACATTTAATGTGAACAATTCTTCCAGCCAGTTTCTATAATAATATACCACAGACTGGGTGCTTAAACAACAGGCATTTATTTCACACAGTCCAGGAGGCTAGGAATTCCAAGATCATGGTGCCAGCAGATTTGGGTCCTGGTGAGATCCCTTTTCCTGTTTGCAGATAGTCACTTTCTCACTGTATCTCCACATGGCGAACAGAGAGAAGAGAGCTCTGTCATCTCTTTTTCATCTTATTAGGACACTAATACCATCATGGGGGCCCCGACTCATGACCTCATCTAAACCTAATTATCTTCCAAATGCCCCACACCCAAATATCATCACATTGAGGGTTAGGGCTTCAACATATTAATTTGGGAGGGGAGACACAAACATTCAGTCTACAACACAGCCCTGTTTATTAAATAATCTATTCTTTAATCCAATGCTACACTGCCATAGTTAGTTCAGTCATGTACTATGTCTTCATACATAGAAAACGTTGTCTCAACTTGTTCTTTAGGAAAGTCTTGCTATTTTTTGTCATGTGCTTTTCCATAAATTTTAGAATCAGCTTGTCAATTCCATTTAAATTCTATTAGAGTTTTGATTATAATTACATTGGTGAACAGGTCAATATAATGAGAATGGTCACATTTTTATAGTGACTATTGATAATTATTATATAGCTCTCTTTTCATCTTGGCTTTCTTGTATAATTTGCTCTTGAAATCTGGCATATCTTTGGTTATATTTATTCTCAGACACCTTATTTTTGGATGCTATTATAAAGGAAAATACTTTCTTCAATTATATTTTCTGAATTATGCTGGTATATAGAAATGCCATTGATTGTGTATATTGATCTTACAGCTTACAGCCACATTGCTGAACTTTCTTATTATTACTAATAATTTTTCTGTAAATGCTTTTTGGTTTTCTACATAAACAATCATAACATCTGAAAATAATTTGTTTTGTTTATATCTTTCTGATACTTTTGTCTTTAATATCTCTTTTCTCATCTTTGCTGGGCTAGGATATCTAGCATGATGTCTGCAAATGATGATAATAGGCTTCATCGCTTTGTTTTTGATTTTAAAGAAAATACTTTAAAATATTTATTCATATGGAAGAGTATTGTTCCTGGTTTTTGTCACCCTTGTTGCTTCTCGTTATCAGGTTAAGGAAGTTTGTGATAGTATGATTTATAGTAATAAATGTACATTTGATTTTTATCCCATTTCTGGCACAAAGCTCCTAAAATTCTTGGAATTTCCTATGATAAGAACAATAAAGGTGTCTTTTAAAGGTTATGTTGATTAAGTGACTTTTGGATGACATCTAAGCACAGAGGTTGGTGGCCAGGATTAAAGGGTTGAAACTTTCCGTTCCATCTCCCTGACCTCCCTGAGAGAAGCACAAGAAATCAAGTTCAATCACCAATGGTCAATGAATTAATCAATCATGCCTATTAATGAAGGCTCCATAAAAAAAAAAAAAAAAAAAAAAAAAAAAGAAGGGTTTTAGTGAGCCTCCAGGTTGGTGAACATGTGGCGATTTGGGGAGAGTGGCAGGTTTAGAGAGGAAATGGAAGCTCTGTGCCTTTTCCCCATATCTTGCCCTATGCAGCTTTTCCATCTAGCTACTCCTCAATTCTATTCTTCTTTAATGCACTAGTAATCTGGTAAGTAAAATTTTTTTCTGAGTTCTGTAAGCTACTTTAGCAAATTAATTGAACACAAGGAACGCGTGATGGGAACCTCCAGTCTACAGCTGGTCAGTCAGAAGTACAGGTGACAACCTGGACTTGTGACTGGCATCTGAAGGGATGGGGGGCAGTCTTGTAAGACTGACACCTTGAGCTGTAGGGTCTGGCACTATCACAGGTAGATAGTATCACAACTGAGCTGAACTGTAGGACAACCAGCTTCTGAGAATTTCTTGATGTGAGGAAAAACCCACGCGTCAGAATTGATGATTCAATTAGGAAGTTCCTTATTTAGGAACCATACAAATAAGGAACTTATTTAAGGAACTACTTATTATTTCTTATTTAATGACTTTTTATCATATATTGACATTACAGTTTACCAAATATTTTTCTTTATCTATCAAGGTGTTCTTAGGGCTATTTTCTTTTTAATCTGTTTATGTAATAAATTACCTTAGTAGACAGACTATTTACTATTAAATCAAACATGCATTTTTTTGATAAATCCAACTTGATAAATCGCTAAATTTGATTTACTAATATTTCATTTAGGGTTTCTTCGCCTCTAGTAAGAATGTATTTGCTTGAAATTTCTCTTATATGTAGTACTATATATATTGGGGCAATTGGGATAATCTGCTTCCTAAGTATTGGTTAGTGATAGCAGATGGTAGCAGTGCCCCATCCTCAGCACACACTATTCCCAGATACACTGATAGCATTTCTTAATTTTTATTTTATTTTTTAATTGAAGGATAGTTGATATACAATGTTATATTAGTTTCAGTGTACATCATGATGACTGGGCAATTCTCTACATTACACAGTGCTCACCATGTTATGTATAGTCATCATCCATCACCATACAAAATTATTACAACATTACTGACTATATTCCCTATGCTTTACTTTTCATCCACATGGCTTATTTATTTTATAACTGGAAGTTTGTACCTCTTAATCCCTTTCACCTACCTATTCACCCATCCTCCCACCCCTCTCCATAGATCAGTTTTTCTACTGCAAGCACTAGTAACTCTGCCTAGGGACCTCCTCTGCCTATTGGAGGCAAGGCGGTATATTTCTAAGACAGGGCAGCAGTGCGGAAGAGTAAATGCCCTTGGGAGAAACTCTAAACCAATAACAGACAGATGTTAGTTTATATGTACCCCAGTTTCCTTTCTTCTGGATGGGAAAATTTGAAGGCATTGACTACATAATTATTCAGAGGTTTCTCCCGAGATCAAGATGCAGTTGCCCACGGGCAAACAATTCACCAATTTATCTTTTATTGTATTCCTTCTCCTTTCTGCCTTCCTTTCTCACCCCTTTCAGTGATTCTTGAGATCGTCTCCTAAAGACACTGTTTCATTCAAATCCTTGTCTCAACATTAATTCCTGGGGAAATCTAATACAAAAAATTTAAAAATGTTAAATTTTGCTGAGTAATGTAATTATCTAGATATATTTCCTTTTTGCAAGGATTCTTTGTTTGTTTGTTTGTTTGTTTAGAGAGAAAGAGAGAGCATGAGTGGGGAAGAAGGGCAGCAGAGGGTGGGGAGAGAGAGACAGACAGACAGAGAGAGTCTTAAGCAGGCTCCACACTCAATTCAGGGCCCAACATGACATGAGACATAATATTTCTCTATTTATAATAGGGTCAGATTTGGTTATTTGTATTTTTTGACTTTTCTTCAAATACATGTAAGTTTTCAAATGGATTGGAATAAAGTTGCTCATAATATTCTTCTCTTCATTTTTCTTTTTGGCAGGGAGGGGGTGGTCTACACCCAAAGAATGTATTTATTTGTTGTTTGCTTGTTTAATTTGAATGTAGTTGACACACAGTGTTACATTAGTTTCAAGTGCCCAACATTCTTATTCACTTTTTAATCTCTGCTGTAATTCTTATGGCTCTTCTGTTAAACTTCACACTTATTTTCCTTGATTGCTATTATCAGAGATTTGTCAATTTCATAAGTCTTTTTAATGAATTCACTTTTAGCTTTATTTATGAATTCTCTCATTTGTGTTTATGTTATGTTATTAATTTCTGTTCTCATTTTGAAAACATTTCTTTTTTTATTTAATTTTATTTGGTTCTATTTTGTAGTTTTTTTTTTATTATTATGTATAGTGTATTATTGAGGGTTAGCCTATTCTCCTTTCTTAAACTAAACATTTAACCCCCCCCCCCATAATTACCTAGTTATTTGTTTCACAAGTTTTGGTATGTGGATTTTTTATTATTTTTTCCCTAAGTAACTTAAATACACACTATGCTTTCTACTTAGAAATATCCATTATCTAAAAGTTTATTTTAATATCTTTATATAGTGTTATGTCCTTTTCTAGAAAGTAATCTGTGTTCTCCACTTGTTAAATTCAATGTTGTTTGCATGGCCATTCAGTCAAGTTTGGAACAGTGTTGCTCATATATATATATTATATTATTGCTTTTTATTTCTGCTTGTTCTGATTCCTGATGTATTAACTCTTAAAATTTGATTTCAATCTATTCATATCTCTTCACAGTTTTTTAGCTTTTTATTTCATACATTTTAAAGCTATAGAATTAGGTACATACACATTTAGAACTTTTATATCACTCTGGAAAATTGAAATCTTTTTTTAATGTTTATTTTTGAGAGAGAGAGAGAGACAGAGTGTGAGTGGGGGAGGGGCAGAGAAAGAGGGAGACACAATCTAAATGAGGCTCCAGGCTCTAAACTGTCAGCACAGAGCCCAACATGGGGATCGAACTCACGGGCTGTGAGATCATGACCTGAGCTAAAGTCAGATGCTTAGCCTACTGAGCCACCCAGGCATCTGGGCAAATTGAAATCTTTATGTAGTAGCACACTTTATCCATAACATTATATTTTACATGATATTGGTATTGCCAAATTAGCTGCCTTTTGGTTAGTATTTTCCTAATAAATATTTTTTAAATTTTTGTCTCCTTTCCTCAGGGTTTCTATCCTAAATAAGTCTCTTGTAAAGAGTGCATACTTGATTTTTCATATAACCAGGCAATCTTTGACTTTAACCTGAGTGCTTTGTCCATTTATATTTATTGTAATAAGTGATACATTTGGGTTTATTTTCTTTGTAATACTTTCAACTTTTTATGTTTCTTTTTCCCATTTTCTTGACATTTACTTTTATTGACTTATTTTTCCTTGAGTAGTTATTATGCTCTATTTCTGCTTACTCTGGGGGGAACATTAATGTATAGTTAAGGTAACAAAGACAAAACTTAATACATTAAAATAAAATCTTTTGTCAATATGAAGTAGTAGAACAGCTGCCAATGGTTTCAACGGCAGCTTACATGCATAGATTTTTGTTCCTATTTTATTTTAGCATTCTGAGGATTTTTACCATAAAATTTAACACTCAGGAATACTCATACAATAATTATAATATATTACAATATTAAAAATACAAAATATTACAATAATAAAAATCCAAACCCAATAAAAAAAAAGAAAAAAAAACCAAACTCTTCATAAAAGAAGATGTAGAAATATCTGTTAGGCCAATGAAAAGGTGCTTAACATTATTAGTCGTCAGAATTTAACCACAAGATACATTAACACACTCCTCAGAACAGCTAAAAATTTTAAATGACTAAAATACCAAGTATTGGTGAAGATGCAGAGCAACTAGAATTTATAAACATTGTTGAGAATATTCCAGTAGTTGATCATGAAAGTAAATATACATCTTTCTACTCTCTCACTTAGTAATTTACCCTTATGTGTTTACTCGAAATAAGTGAAAACAAATGTTCACAAAAATTCTTGTATGAAAATGTTCATAACAACCTTATTCACAATAATAAAAAATTGGAAATATCAAATGTCCACCAACAGAAAAATGGGTAAGGAAAAGGCGACATGTTCATTTAATGAAATAGTACTTAACAACAAGGACGAACATATTACTAATACATGGAAACACATTAATCTCAAAAATATACTGAGTAATAGAAAACTTTCAGAAAAGAATATACACTGTATATCTTTATGTGTGTGAAATTCTAGAACAGTATTAGTATTCAATGATGGAATAAAATCAGGATAACAAGTTCCTCTGAAAGATAGGGACAAACTTTCACAAGGGATATAAGAGAACTTTCTGAGATTGCAATGTTTTATATTTTGATAAGGGTGTATGTTGCATGGATGTATGCTTTTGTCAAAACTCAGTGAAAGTTCATTTAAGAATTGTGTGGTGTTATTTTTTTTTATTTTATTTTTTATTTTTATTTTTTTGTATCTAAAGAAGAACAAGAAAAAAAAAATGGCAGACCAGAGTTGAACTCTGGTTGATTGGATGTGTGCTGGATTATCAGCACAAAGAAGGCCCATGCCTGCACCTTGATTTGAGTCTTATTAAAGAAATGGAATGAATGGATAGATGCATGATGAAGTATAGTGATGTGTTTGTGGTAGACATCGAGAGGTGTAATTCTTTCTTTGTTTTATGTTTTATGTTTAATGTTTCAAGCCTCACATAGGGTGTGAGGAGAGAATAGGAGGAGAAATATTGGAATTAAACTCCTAAGTGCTCTTTTTACTTCTTCCCTTGCCCTCTACCACATAATATGAGCATAGCAGATTAAAAAACAGAAAATAACAATTCATATAAAGTCCTTCCTTGCTCAAAAGCCTCCAATGGTTTCTCATCTCTTTCTGGAGATTCTTCCCCTATTTCTGCCTTCCTTTTTTTAATTTTTTATTATTTTTTTTAACACATTGGCCCTCCATAAGAGATACCTTATTTTCTTTGCCTCAGCTAAATTTTTAAAAATCATAAATAGAAAACCCACTCAGACCATTAGAAAAAATTCTGTATTGTCTCTGAATCTGGAGAGAGTATTCATGTAGTCATTAGGAGTGCCTTTCTGATGTCAGAGAGAGCTGGGGCCCCAACCTTGGACCTACTCCCTTTGTAATGATGTGATTAGATCCTTTTACGTTTTAATCTCTTCACAGGAAAAAGAATGGTGGGATTAAAACAGGATCCATATAACAAGGCAGGTTTTTTGTTTGTTTTTTTGTTTGTTTGTTGTTTTGAAATAGAATCATATGAGATCATCCACATAAAGCACTTAACATCACTTAACATTTACAAAATGTTCAGTAATTGGTTGCCTTTATCTTTGTTACTTATTTCAGGACTTCTGGTAAAACTTGCCTATAAAGTCTAAACTTTGTTCTTCAAATAAGCCATTGAATTATATATTATAAAGAGACAAAGAGAATTATGTTTGGGATCCTCCAAAATATAAGCAGAGATGGGTTTTAGAAAAAGATATAATCAGTTGCAAACTTCCTCCTAGCTTGATTCCTAAGGCTCCCTCCTGCCCCTCCAGCCACTACCGAGTATATCTCATCACCAGGCTCATATATGTGACAATGATGAAAAGGTCTGCGCTGGGAACAATATAGTGGGTAATAAATCAAGGCAGGGGTGGGGGGGGCTACCAAGCAGGATGGGAGGAGGGGGGCTGGCATTGTGAATAATCAATACAACAGACTCTGTAAGAACATGGCAAAACATCTTACTTAACATGCTTAATAAAGCTGGAGAGGAGAAAACAGTGATAATATGGAAACAGGCTGTCAGATTGCTAGAGAGCCCTATGCCCACACAGCCCAAGCAGGCTGTGGGAGAGCAAGAGAGCTGCCTCCTCTGTGCTGGACCCAGCTCTGACCACCCACCCCTACACTGGGCTCTGTGTCTGGGATGGTATATATTCTTCTCCCTGGCTCTATGCCAGCAGTTTCAGGACTAAAGAGGAAAAAATAACCTATTTGAAAAGGCTTCAAATTGTGGTTAAATCCAGGAACATATAGCAATACTCCTATAGAGCAAAAAGACCCACTCTCCACTTGCATCAACAAACTAAAAAGAATTTTAAAAAGGTACTTAGAGGGACACCTGGGTGGCTCAGTCGTTTAAGCAGCTGACTTCGGCTCAGGTCATGATCTCATGGTTTGTGGGTTTGAGACCCACACCGGGCTCTATGCTGACAGCTCAGAGCCTGGAGCCTGCTTCAGATTCTGTGTCTCCCTCTTTCTCTGCCCCTCTTCTCACATTCTGTCTCTCTCTCTCAAAAATAAAATAAACATTGAAAAAAAATTTTTAAGGGTACTTAGACACTTAAACTGAGATATGGCTGAGACTTGTTCCAGAATGATAGTGCAAGAAAGAATTCATGGAATACTCTAGTCCCAGCTCTCTTGTTCATGTGAAGGAGGAAATGGAAGCTCAGGGAGAATCAGGTCAGAAGGTCACACGGATAACTGGTGTCAGATCAGAGACTAGGGCCTAGGTATCCAGTTTAAGACATTAAATTCTACAATATGCTGTGCGTGCAGGATATACTTCACACATGGTGATCATTTCCTCTTTCGTTTAATCCTGCTCTCTTCTCTTTTCTGCATCCAGAGCTTAAAGAGAGAAGGGAAAAATGAGCACTGTACTAGGAGTCTGAAGATATTGGTTAGAAAGCTGTTTCTTTTACAGACTGGTATAATTTGGAACAAATCACTGACTTTGGGTTCCAGTGTCCTCATTTCTAAGTTGAGAAGTTAGTTTTGTAGGATTACAAGGCCTTTTTAGGCCTAACATTCTTAATTTGAAGCATTCTCATTTTCAAATTGAATATGGCCTGTCTGCATAATGGACTAGGGGGGGAAAACACAGAAGGAAAATAAGTGCTATGATATTATAATAGCATCTTGTCCCTTGGTAGCTTTGGAATAAGTGTGTTATTGTTAAATTCAGTTGTACCATCTTAGCAAGGCAAACAGAAATGTAATGTTTGCTAATTGAACTATAAAAATAATAATTACCTTTGATGTAGAACGCAAAGTCACTCAGCAGTGAGCTCTGATTGTATAAATGGAAGCAGTTATCATCAGAGCCCAAACCAGATTAGAAGGAAGCCATTCCAATTACATGTGAGTGGTACTGAATGTATACCGGGGATGGAGTGCCTTCTGTACGTGCAAGGATATTCCCCTCAGATGCTGCAGGCGAATGAGGGGAACATGGTTACTTACTGCTGTGAGTGACCTGCATCTCGGCAGAAAGCTGGAATCTCTTTAACATGCTAGCTTGGGGAGCTGGGTGGTGTGTAGGATAAAATGAGATACTGTCCAGGAGACGCTCTTACCCCATTCACAGGGGCCACCTGCAGTACTTGATTTAGTGGTCTCTAGAAGCTTGCCCGCCTATAAATCTGTACCGGCTACCCTTCAGAAATGCAGGATGCTGACAATGGACGACAAACAGTTCCCACAACCTGGCTCAGAAGGCTCTGGACAGGGGCAGCCAAGTGACAATGAGGCACATCTCAGACACAGGCCAGCAAAGTCACTTAAGGAGAATGGGCCTGGCCTTAGTGCATGTGGTGCCAGCGGAGCAGGTGGGAGATCAGGCATCAGGCCCTCTACCAACCCTGCGTAACGTCAAGAAATTCAGAGGGAGGGCCACAGCGGTGGATTGAGCTGTGGAACAACAGGCCAGCTGTGCCCTGGAGAAATAATTCCTGAGACTTCTCTGTCCCATCTCATCAGCTCACCCCTTCTGCATGTTTATTATCCCTGTGCCCCACCCATACTCAGCACTTCCTGGCCATTATCTAAGCGGTTTGTTTGTTTGTTTTGCTTGCTTGTTTGTTTTTCTCCTGATTCTCTTGATTCAAGCCTAACAGCAATCAGGGGGGAAAATTGTGCTTACAGGATGATTGCTGATTGAGGAATTGATTGAAGATTTGATTGTTTGACTCATTTGGAATAACTTGTCCAAATCTAGCTTACCACAAATTCTCAGAGAAACTTAGGAAAGAAACCATTTTCTCTCCTAGCCTATAATATGTAAGAATTTTGTTAGGGCTCCTTGTCAGAATATTTTCAATGAGCATTTTATTATACAACAAATTTTCTTTGGAGACCTCCTTCCTCCTGCTTACAGCTCTCACTTGGCTTCTAATTTCAGCTCAAGCTGTGCAACCACCAGCGATTTCATTCCCCATCTATCTCTAGCCCCCTCCCCAACCAAATCATATCCATATTTTTTTTTCCAGAATGCAAAATATAGAAACAAGCATCTGTTTGGACAAAATCAGTTTTCACTTGTGAAAAGTGGATGCTTTGTAAAATCACAGGCAACAAGAAAAATGTCAGAGAATGGAACCAAATGTTGGAGGGGTAATAAAACCTGCAGTTCCTGCTTGGATGAGCTGAGGAAGAGGTTTGCTAAAGATTAAATACGCAGGGCATACACTGACTGTCATTGGTCTTTGAGTTCCAACATCCCTAGCTTGGTTTAGACCCTACAGAGGGTCCGCTGAGGCTTGATTTCTCACATTAAAAATATGGATACGAGACTCCTATCTATACATTGTGCTGTGAGCAGATATGTGGGATCAATCGTGTGAAAAGGAGACATCTGTTTCTTTGTTTTCACAAAGTGGTGTTCCAAAGGGCATTTCCTCTTCAATAAGAAAAGTCGTCCAGACTCTCACTTCCAAACAGTAATGCTTTGAGAAGTTCTCAATGTAGTGAACTCTAATTATGTCTGTAGTGCATAGAAAGGATGTTGTGTGAATACTTGATTCTTTAGTTCTGAGGTCTTTCCATCTTTATCATTTAAGCCCAATGACAAGCTCAACAAACTCTTTTTGGTTACCATTTTTTTTTATGTGCCAGACACCAGACAAGACGAAAAGGACACTGACTGTAGTCTTAATGGAGAAGCAGGAAACTTCACAATAGCTAAAACAGAATGATATACAAGGGAAATTTGGAATAAAAGCATAGCCTCTGCAGGTTTCAAGAACTTTCTAAAGTTTTTGTGTACATGTTCACACTTCTTATGTGTCAGGACTGCATCCCCACATAATAAGATTTCAATACATATTGAACAAGTTTTTAAAAACTTGAGCACATTTTGCCAAAGCTGGTAATTATTACACATACTCTTTGATTTCACAAAGCTAGATTCTGTGTCTTAAGAGAATGACTTTGAAATTTCTTAGGATATTTCAACTTTATTTTTTAAGGGAGTTTTAGAGACAAAGTATGTTATATTTTACCATGCATTCCATTGCCCTCACCAGTCCTAAAGCAGAAATTGAGTGATGGAAATTATACAGCAATTTTAAGCATTTGTATTTTTAGAATTACTAGTGTTATATTTCAGTAAGTTTACCGCATAAAAACAATACTTCTTTCCCACTAACTGCATTTCTTCAATTCAAGTCAACATAATCCTCTCTACCATGAGCTCTGGACTGTACCTTGAAAAAAACAGAAACGTAAACTCTATTCTTTGACCCTAAGGAGTTTATGTTTTAATGGTGTTTATAATGTACACAGTTATGTTATTTATATAGACATAACAGATAACATTATAGAAACATACCAAGCAAACATGTAAATGGAAGATTATGCGATTTGTGTATAATTGCTGCACAAGTTGAGGAAGCTTTCCTGGAAGAGGTAGAGTTTGGATTGAACCCTGAAAAATCCAGTAACAACTAATGTGGAAGCATTAAAAGGAGGGCATGAGTAGCATAAAAACCAAAAATAGGAATGCAAATAAGCATAGTTGTATAAGATCAGGAGGGCAGGTTGGAATTTAAGGATTCTTTGGCAAATACCTCTTTTTTTTAAAAATTTTAATGTTTTTATTTATTTTTGAGAGGAGAGAGAGAGAGAGAGAGAGCACAAGCAGGGGAGGGGCAGAGAGGAGACACAGAAACAAGTAGGCTCCAGGCTCTGAGCTGTCAGCACAGAGCCCAATGTGGGGCTCAAACTCACGAGCCATGAGGTCATGCCCTGAGCCAAAATCAGACGCTTAACTGACTGAGCCACCCAGGCGCCTTGGCAAACACCTCTTAATTGCACAAAATAAAGTCAAAACTTTCAAGTCCGGAATTCAAATACCTTCAAAATATGGATCCATCCTGACTTACTTGTTTTGTTTCTGCCTATTCCTTAATGACTAAGTCAGTATTGGACTTCCCAATCTCCATGTGGTTTACTTAAATTTCCCGTTCTCTTTGAATGACAGACTAATTTCTACTTTCCATTTCATTTCTATAACACAATAATTTATCTGTGTTAGCACTTACATGAAGGGTTCTTGTCCTCCTCTGAACTCAGTTACCATTTATTGCCTGTATATTAATTTTTATTTTTGCATACATTATATTGATATTTTAATTTCTTTTTCAAAACCACTCCAAATTGGAATTGTAAACACCCTTAGGAAGGTGAACTTCTAAAAGAAGTTTACACCCGATATTTGGCCATATATTCTTATACACTCTAAGCATTCAATCAATAGTCATAGTGATCCATTTATTAGCAGACAAAGGGACATATGGAAGGCAGACATCCTTTTCAACATTTCTGAAATCTTATATAATTTCTCTTCTGACTCTGTTTCAATTCCCACACTTGTTTCTAGTCCCGATTCTACCACCATTATGTCACTATGGAACCTCCCCCACTCACCTAAGCTCTTGGGTCTTCAGAGTATTCGTTTGCAAAGAGTTAATAAGAGTTACTTTGTTGAGTTTATTTGAAGGAAGAAGGCTTGAAGAAAAGATGTGTTGTAAATCCTGACCCATTGTTTTAGACTCTCTCTCAATTTCCAAAGCCAACAGTGTGGGCAAAAGAGTACAATTTCTTTTGACGCAAATGCAAGCAGACAAGGGAGCTGAGAAAATGGACCTCAGTAAGGGAGGGAGCAATGACAAGAAGACAATCTTATCATATGAAACATTTAAGTGGCTGCAATATTGTTCCTCTTGGCAGCTGGGTCTTGATGCAACTGAGGAATGCTGAAGGCTACTTAACTTAAAAGAATTCATCCTCCAGAGTGGATGTGATCTTCCAGAGCAGACGTCATTTTTCAGTTTTTTATGAACTGAATTTGGACATGACCCATCCCCTGGAACTCTAATCCCTTCTCATTATTATAAGGCTGTTTTGTGATCATAGCCTTAGAGACCTAGTATGAAGACTCCTTGCAGCTGTGGAAATGGATGTGTGGCTGGCCCCAGAGACAACTAAGTTCAACCAAGGAAATAAAGTTTGCAACCCACGACTTGGAGTCAGAACTTTTTTCCTATGCCTGTGGCTGACTGTGGACACCAGTGTCCCATGCCAAGACAGCATTTAAATACCAAGAGATGAGATACATCACTGCACAGGCATGATGCCTGGCACCCACGCTATCTCCAGATGGCTTGATGTGCAGAAATAGCCTTTGGGATCAAACTCAATGTGGTGAAGTCCAAACTCGTGATCTGTCCCTTAGGGCTTCTCTGTAGTACAAGTCCCCTCGGTTGCTTAGAGGCACAGCTCACAGTCTGTTAGGGTGCAGTTGAATATCATAAATTATCCTCCTCACCAACAGCACAAACATTTATTGAGGTCCTGCCATCTGTAGAACACTGCACTAGCATTTAGAATATAGAGGAATATGGCATGATCATTGCCCACAACTGCTTCCAGGCCAATAGGGGACAAAGGCATATACAAGAAAACATAAACATCTATATAGTTTGCACAATAATGCCACAAAATTTTTGCATGGAAAAGGTGAGGTAGAATTTCAAAGCAGGGAGCTATGACTTGAATTCTGTAGTGAAACACCCAAAAGACAGCCTTCATAGATGTTATTACCAGGAGTTATCTTCTAGAGAAGTGCTAGAACTTTCTGTGATGATGAACATGTTCTGTTCTGCACTGTCCAATATGATAACCATTAGCTGCATATGGCCATGAGCACTTGGAAATGGGCTAGTGTTATTACTGAGAAACTGAATTTAACATTTTAATATTAATTTAATTTTAATAGCCACATAAGGCTAGTGACTTTCATATTATACAAAACATTTCTTGGATATCTATCCCTTCTCTAGCACATGGAAACATAGGCATAGACCTGTTGTGCTGGCTATATTCAAGGAAGGGGTAAATTATTTACAGGTTATTCTAATTCCTAGTCCAGAAAAATCTTGACCATGCATGACCTTATATTCAGTCTTACCAGGAAGAAAAGCACCATTCTCACTACATAGGATAGGCGCAGTTGCTCTCAAATGAACTTTGTGTTGTCATTATAAAAAATTGAGGATCACTAGACTGTACATTTCATGAGGGCCGGGGCTTCCTCTAACTTATTCACTGCTATATCTCCAGCATTTAGCAGAACACATGGCACATAATAAGTGAACAGTAAATATATACATGAATTAGTAAGCAGATTCGTGGACAAAACGTTCCATGTATTATTCTAAATATCTTGAGGTGGTGAATTGAGCTAGCATTTGTGGGAAAAATTCCCTTATCTAGTTGAGAATCACCGCTCACCTGCAGGACGGGCATGAATCAGACTGCATCTAGCATGGGGCCTGGCACATCTCAAGTGCTCAATCAATATTTATTGAATAAACTTGTTATGTTTGTTTCTGTAATTGCTTCTCTCAGTTAACCATTTATAACAGGAAATGTGCCCACTTACATTTTTCTTATCCCTTGAATGCCTATCACAGGAACTTAGCACACAAAGGTTCTCTAAACTTCAATAGAATTATATGGGCAAGCAAAGGCATTTTTGAGCAGTCACAGCTCTTTCAGAAGTAACAAGGTGGAAAGGACTAGATATTGTTTACCCTTTTTTTATAGCTTAATTTCTTATGAAGGTTTAGCAGAAGTAACTTTTCAATAGAAAGAACATAAATATCTACCTTGCACAGTGAGAATTTTGGGGGTAAGCAGTGTGAAGTCCCTATTTCTATTTTTGTAAATTTTAAAGTGCTATTTCTGCCTCATCTGTCCTCCTGTCTTTCTAGCACTTCTCTCTTAGTTTAATAATTTCTCACATACATCTTTTATATAGATAAGTCAAAATGTATTTCCGTGAAAACCAAGGAAAAAGAAGAAAAGAAAAGCTTTCTGCAATCCTGGTGCCTGTGATATGAACACACATTGATACACTTGATCTCTCCCAGTGGAACGGGCATGGGAATTAACCCACACACTGGCACATGAACTTCTTGTTTCTGCCAAACGTGTCAGCTGAGATGGGTTTGCTAATTTATTTATGGGGACATATGTCAATGTCACTCTGAGAAAATGCTTCCAGGACACACAAAAAAACTGACTGCTGTCAGGACTGACCTTATGCGTAGGTGGAAGAGCCACCTGCTCACTCACTTCTTGGAAGATTAGGGGATCCAGAGAGCCCTGCCTCATCTCAGTCCTTGTTCAAAGAGTCTTTCTAACTGAACTTCCCATGGCTGCCATCTGAGTAAATCAGTTCCCTTAGGAAAGAAGTGTGCCCTACTCTGCTAAGTGTAATCAGAGAGCAGGTTTTGACAGGGGTTGGAAGCAGGCATGAGAATAAAGGGGTAATACTTAACACCAGGTCAGAGGTGGAAGGGAGGGGTATAAAATCATGAGGCTGGAGGCCAAAAAACTTCATTGTCTCTAGAGATTTCTGAGACACCACAATGAAATGTAAGCAATGCAAATGGGGCATCTATTCACATCTTAATTCCAAATCTCAGATGCATCATCCAACATAAAGTTAGTCATTTTGCAGCACTAACCACAATAAAACAATTTCCACATCTCTGTTTTATGTTCCATAAGGGGCACGGTTTTCCTGCGGGTATCTGAGATCCTTATAACTTTCTTTAACACCTAGGATCCAAAGCTGCTCACACTCAGCAGGCAACAAAAGAGGTACCTGTCCTAGAATCTTTGTTTGCCTTCATGTCTCCTGTTCAATAGAACCATTGTCGCTGCCTCTGTGATCACGGAGTCTCTGGACCCTGACTGTTTGGGCTTTTGATGTCTACCTGCCTAGCTGACTTCCCTGGAATGTGGCCTATGACCTGCCAACTTCCTGTACCTTCCAGCCCCCACTTGTGTGACCAAGCCCCCAGCCCTGTCTCCTCCTGGTCTGCCTGAAACTGTCGCTGTCCTCTCCTCAGCATGCCACCCAGGGTCCTGCCTGAAACAACAAAGAGACATCAAAGCTTTACTACAAGGCTGAGACAACTGTTAGGATTGCTATCTTTGCCGATAGTCTGGTGGCAGTGGTCCTTGTGGGAAAGGAGGTAGAAAGGACATTAGAAATAGTGGCAGAAAGGCAGAATATAGTCTCTGCTATTGTCAGCTGCATGACCTTGGGTGATAGACTTAAAACTCTGAGCTTCAGTTTCCCTATCTATAATTGGGCGATACTAATATCCACCTTGATGGCTCTTGGGAGAATTAAATGTTTAAAAGTGCCCAGAACAAGTCTTGGCACATAGTAGGTAATCAATATGCAAGGGATTCTTTTCTTCCTTTCTTAAAATAACTGAGCATGAGTCCAAGGTGAAAGTTGAGATTAGCTGATACCAATTTACTCCTTTGAGCTAGGACCTCTGCTTTTTACACCTCAATTCTATAGGCATTGCCCTTCTATGACGGAGTTTCCCCTTACATAGTTTTGGCAGAGGATCTGTGAAGTTCTTTGATGCCTGATAATCCAAATGTTGGATTCCCAGAATCTTCCTCCCAAATCCAGGAGTCTCAATAGGTGCATTCATTAGTTCACAACTGGCAATGCAGCTTCAGCAAAGACAGATGTGACTGAAGGGAGACAAAGCAATTATGAGAAAGACAAGATATGGTAGGATATAATATGCTAAAGGCCATGAAGGTAAGGAGAAATGTGGGGGAAAGAAGAATTAAAAGCCAGGGATTAATGGAAGGAGAGAGAAAGAATGAAGACATTAGGAAGGCTGGGAAAATGTGAAGAATGTAGAAAACCCAGAGAAGATTGGGGTTCCTAGTATGATTGGAGAGGTTACGAGATACTGGTAATTTGACTTCAAGGTCTCTCCTTGGAAATATTTTTTTTACAATGGAAATGACGATGGAAATAAGAATCTAAAATAAGAAATTTTGAATCAATTCTCACTTCTTTCGAACACCTATATTTTATCTTTCTTTTCACAGCTGTTTTGTCTTTGCTGAACTTTTTTAAGGTTTACCCTTCAGATTTCAAACCGACACCAGAACTGGGCCTTGTGTTGCATTAGGTTTCACATGCCTTATCCAGAATCCCTGTGTAGATATACAACTATCTGAGCCCTAAGACCACATGTTTGTTGTACCCCAAAAAGGGCCTAGACTGGTGCTGTGCATATAGTGTTTAATAAACCAGACATGGTGTTAGCTCTTCAGTCAAGCATCCATGTATCTCCTGAGAGAGTTAATGAGTGATACCAACAACTTTTTTTAAATTATTTTTAATGTTTATTTATTTTTGAGACAGAGAGAGACAGAGCATGAATGGGGGAGGGTCAGAGAGAGGGAGACACAGAATCGGAAACAGGCTCCAGGCTCTGAGCTGTCAGCACAGAGCCCGACGCGGGGCTCGAACTCACGGACCACAAGATCATGACCTGAGCCAAAGTCGGCCGCTTAACCGACTGAGCCACCCAGGTACCCCTACCAGCAACTTTTCAAAGAGGCTAGTCTGCACACAGAAGCTTTGGGTGTGAGGCACAGCTTTTTCTGGGAATCGGGAAACCACACACAATGGAAAGGGGGCTCCGAGTAAATAGGATAAAGACTGTTTAGCCTGTCATCCAAAAACAGTTTCAAAGGAGACTATCCTCAGTACTTCAGATGCTTCCCTCACAATCCTCACAACTGAGTTCATGCCTCCGAAGATGTGTTTGCTATTGTTGTTAGTTTTTTGTTGTTTTTTTTTTTATTCAGAAGTTTCTTTCCATGGGTAGATATTCATACAATCAGAAAAACCATGGCTAGTGTTCCTTACAAGAAAAGTAGTCAGTAGTTTAAAGAGCCTTCTTCCCCATCTGCCATCTTAAAATTCCTATGCATTCCTTTCTCAGGAAAATATCATGGCAAAAGAAAGATAGTAACTTATAGTGTAAGAACAAGAGTTTGAATTTGACTGTCTCTGATTTCCACCCCTCTGGTAAAGAATCAAATGGCAAGAATGGAATTAGCAGTGGATTAAAAGTCCTATCTCTGTGAATTTGGATAAATTGGGTAATCTTGCCAAGTTTCAGTTTTCTCATCAGCTAGATGGCAAGCATTGTGCGAGCTGACACATGTAAACTCACAGAACACAGTGCCAAGTTCATGACAAAATCTCTATGAATGTTCATTTGTACATGTTGGCTTGTTTGTGTGTGTATCCTTTGTCTTGTAGGTGTTATTAAATATGGTATTGTTGGACTGGCTTGTGATCTGATTCCTATTTACTCCAAGTTTCTCAAAAAACAAAAACTCAGCATCTGAGTTTTGAGGTGGTAGCAGTGGTGCTGGAGGTGAGGGAGACAAAGAAAAAAAATCTAAGGACACCAAATAAGACTCTTCACTGAAGCAAGATTTGCTTATCTTATCATCTAGAAAAGAAATAAGACTTAAAGTATTAGAGATAGAAAGTCTTCCACTTTACCCATAAGTGGATATATTATTAACTCATTATTCCTCTATAGCCCTTCCCAATTATTATGTGATATAATAAAAGAAAACTGGACTTGATTCAGGAGGTCTGGATTTTAATTCCATCTATGACATTTACTAGTGAGTTGAACTTGGTCTGGTGACTTAACAGACAAGTCTTAGATTCCCCATATGTACTGTGAGGGTCCTCTGCTAAAGGATCATGGTTAAAGACCAATGGGGTAGACTCATCTGGATAACTTGTGTGTAGCCACCATTATATGACTGTCTATAGAAACCAATAGTAATCTCTAAGGAGAAGGAGGCAAGTGGGATTCGTTCCATTTTTAGGTGACAAAAATAAGGATCAGTGAAATGAAGTCTCAAAGTTAATGGCAGAAGCATGATTGACACTCAGGATGCCTGATGCCTAGTTTAGAGCTGTCACCTCTTAAACTGTATAGTACTCATGGTTTTGTGAGTGGGCGCATTGGGATAGTGGAGGTCCAGTGTCTAAATAATGGGGCAGCCCCTGTCTTGGATTATTAAATGCAGCCATTCATTCTCAAGCTAAAATTTTATATCCACCATTGCATCAGCCCCAGAAGGCACAGAAAATTCATCTCCAATCCCACACCTATCTTAGGAATGACCACCACTTGCATCCTGAATTTGCTAGACCCCTGGTATTTATACCACTTACACCTGGTTTTACACCATCCCTGACTACAGATTCATTTCCTATTTCCATATTTTCATAGACAATGGAATGCATTTGTCCTATCACATTTTATACTTCTGAGATGACACTAACCACTGTTAGTCAGGTGTCTATCACAACATCATCACTGGGTGAGCACACCCATCATAACTTACAGAATGAGTTAAGCAGTTGAAAAAAAAATCTTGGCAACAATACTAGAGCACCCTTTAAGTAAGTCTGACTCGTCAGTTCTTTTCATGGCACAGAGGACAATATTGCCAAATGCATGAGCATTAATATCCAATTAGAGAAGCACTGAGAACAGTTGGAGTTAGAACAGCGCCAATCCCCTCCCAAACCAGTATACGTTACCAATGCTTTCTTTTCTGTGTATACAAAACATAGATTTTCATAAAAATCTATATTTAAATAAGTCTAAAAGAACTTTTTCAATTAAAATAAACTGAACATAAGAAAATGGTGTATCAGAGTGTAATTGGCAATTTTTGTTTGTTTTTCATTCATAAAATATTTGTTTCTCTTACATCTTACAACAGAGGTCTTCCCACATGACCTGATGTTTGGTTTCTTCTACTATCAATTCATTCAGACTTCTTCCAGCAGCTGCCTTGAGTACACTCTCAAGTGTTGACTCTGCCTACAAATGTGATGGCAGTGCTCTCTGTAGCTTAGGGTGAAAGAGTCATTTTCCACTACTTTTCCTTGCACATATCTAGTTAGATCAGCCCTCTGTCCCAGGGTGAGATCATTTGTACAAACTGTATGCAAAACAGATTTTGTAATTGCTTCTTCAAATATGTTAGATTTACATTTAATTGTTACTATGAAGAAGAAAAAGCATAGACAATCTTATTCTGGAGTCAGTTTTCTTGAATTTCTCATCTTTAAAATGAGTTTTAGAGGGGCACCTCGGTGGCTCAGTCGGTTGGGTGACCGACTTCAGCTCAGGTCATGATCTCATGGTCTGTGGGATTGAGCCCTGTATCTGGCTCTTTGCTGACAGCTCAGAGCCTGGAGCCTGCTTCAGATTCTGTGTCTCCCTCCCTCTCTTCTCCTCGCCCCCGTTGTGTTCTATCAAAAATAAATAAACATTAAAAAAATTTTTAATACAAAAATAAAATAAGTTTTAGAATGTTTTGATTTGTGGGCATCCTGAAAAGTTTATGTAGAATAATTCATATGAATATACTTTTTAAAAATAGAGGTACCTGGGTGGTTCAGTCGGTTAAGCATCCAACTCTTGATTTTGGCTCAGGTCATAGCCTCCTGGTTTGGGGGATTGAGCCCAACGTTGGAGTCTATGCTAACAGCGCAGAGACTGCTTGACATACTCTCTCTCCCTCTCTTTCTGCCCCTCCCCTGCTCATGCTCTCTCACACTCTCTCTCTCAAAATAAATAAACAGATTTTAAAAAAGAATATACTTTTCAAAAATAAAAAATACACATTCAAAACTTACTCTTCACTCTTATTATTTTGCTTTCTTATGTCTGAAGATAATTTTGCTAAAAGTGCTAACAACAAAATAAGACCATTAAGCTTTAAAAATCAGTTAAATAAAAAAAAAAAAACTTGGTGAAGAACAGCTGGCCAAGGTGCCTTTGCTAAACTGGAAAGTTATGAGGAAAGTATAATGAGATTATGTGGAGAACACAGACCCTCACCCCAGCCCCCCTTTGCTTCCAAGTCTGAGTGACCACAGTCTCATATAGATGGCATCCAACTCCATTTGAACTTGCAAGGACTAAGGAGAAAGGAAACTCAAAACCTCAGTCATGGACTGCCAAGATTTTGAAATATTATTAGACCTTGGATCATGAATCTGAAGGCAAAAATGAATCAATCAATTCAATATTTATGTGCAAATCACTCTGCTAAAACCAACAAAAAATATCTTGATCTTTATACACTAAGACAAATGATTGAGAGGTAATATGATTGGAAGTAGACATAATAAAAACAATGCCTTATGTTTATGTAGTGACTTAAAATTTACAAAGGAATTTCACACACATTCTTATTTTGTCCTCACAATAATTTGTGGAAGAGGCATTATTCCCATTATAGATGAGAGAGAGATTAATCATTTTCTCAAAGTCACACAGACTAGTTAGGTGGCAGAAGATAGGGACTATGGATAATTCACTGGTGCATCTCCAGCCCCTAGTTACCACTGTGATATGTATTTTATGTGACAAAGGAATATTTCAAAAAGCACGAGGTATAGTTCTGATGAGTAAAATAACTCCCTAGGCTAGTTGGTTAGGGAATGCTTCATAGATACCATGAAACTTACTTAGGGACAGAGGGGGTGGGAAAAATTCAAACATCCCAAGGGAGTGGCATATAGATATCCCAGTTGGAAGGAATTAAGAAAAAAAAAAAAAAGCAAAAGAAGTAGGAAATTGGTGGAATGTTCCAGAGGATTCATGTACTGGCTCCATGGCTTGACCTCCATTGATCAGATTCATTCATGACCTTTGACTTTTATAATTTTGGAATGAATCATATGACTTGACCTGGAAGCAATTGTTTCAACCATCTGAGTCACCGGGGACCAGGATGAATTGGTGACATTGCCAGTAGGGACGTATTGTTGGATACAGCGGTATAGCTGCAGTGCTCATGGTAGAAGTGAAATTAATAAGCAGGAGGTAAAAACTACTTAGTCTGTAGAAACAAGAAATAATGAAACTGGGGACCCTTAACATGCCAAACTAGTGCAGGGCTGTGGGGCTTGGCACCTGCCTGCCCCTGCTGTACATATATAGCCGTCAGCTTCCACAGCTAATAAGCAAGCAGAGGGAATGACAGGCTTTACCTAATGAAAATGGCAGCTATCAGTCTGTGACTCAAAAGGTCTGGCTCCAATTCCTCTTACAGTTGATGATTTGATCCTTGTCGAATTAGCGGGGTTGTAACAAGGAGGCTAAATGTGAAAGCTGCCAAGTGTTCCTTTTAAATCCTCTCCAACTTTTTCTTTTCATGCTTTTCCACAGAAAATTGTGTCTACTTGTAATAGTGTGTGTGTGTGTGTGTGTTTTACTTCCTCTCCCTGGAAAGAATGTTATTCTTTACTGAATAACTATTACCAATAGCAGCATCAACTTACAATTAGGAAATTTCAAAAATGTCTAGTTGGGTCAATATTTAACTTAAGAATGTAATGTCTTTTGTCAAGTATCACATTTACCTTGAAATTTTGTTCACCATCCAAATGCAAAATCACATTGTGTGCTCATCATTTATGGTCTCATTGTACACCATGTGGCTTCTAGCTCTGACCTGATTGGTACTGAAATAAATTTGGTCTCAGATGGTTGCTTTTTACAACAGACTCCCTTCCACAACATGGCTTGGAGAGCTAGAATGAACAGCCACTTAACTGATCTGCCTTACATAGGACAGCACAGTGTTTAAGTTATAAGTTACTGGAATGCTCTGAAATGTACCAACCGCACTGGCCACACCGCAGACCCTTCCTCCTCACTGTCAGAGCCTCTCGCATTTTCCCATCTCTAGTTCTCACAATTGGGAACATATATTTTTAACAATTAATGTATGTTTTTCAATATTTTAACAGATTGCTCAAGATACTCAACAGAGGTAGGTAGAACAGGAATTTTCAACTTATTTTAGAGATGCAGTGAGGCAAAGGTGTTTGAAAAGACTTTTGGAGATCAGATCCCTCTACCTGACTCTGGGTCCAGTCCTCTTTCGATCACTAATATCCTATGATTCTTTTCCATAATTCTATGACTTAAAATCTGGTCAGAGAAAGCTATGAAGGAGAGAAACATCAGAGATCACATATAAAATAACTGGGGTTACAGCAGTTTCTCAAAAAGCCAACAGCTAGTAAACCAGGGAATAAGTACTATACCTCAGGGCTTTTGAATTCAAGTACAATAATGTGGCCTTTCTAGTCACTATAACACCTGATCAGAAACAGGTAACAAGCTAGGGTAGCCTTAAATCACACTCCATGCAGACTTTTGAGAGTAACCCAGCAGTAATCAGACAACAAGCAGTGGTATGGTCAGCTTGTCCGCTCTAGATTCCTGAAGAACAGGCTCCGCTTGAAACAAACAGCAGAAACATGAAGTGCTTACAAAGAAATCAAATCAAATCAAATCAAATCAAAGCAGCATTTGACTCCTTAAGGAAATGTTCTCCGAGGCAGCAGCCAACATGGCTGTCATGTAGGGATGTGTGGTGTGAAGGCAGCCATCCATTCAGGCCACTGGCTACCAACAGCTGACTCTAGGAGTAGTATTTGAATCTACCCTGAGGGGGGCCAGAGCCCACAGACAGCTGGGCCATCTGTTCCGATAATACCACATTACTCTCTACACTCAGTAATGAAGGCTCCTGAGTAATCTTTCATCAGAATGACTTCACAGCATTAAAAATGTATTTCAATACATAGCTTGTTTAAATATTTAACCCTCTTCGGCTTTGAGAGATTGATTCAGAGCTGCAGTGTTTATATGGGCAGGAAACATTGATTTTCATATGCATGCATGCATTAATTCAGGAAGACTTGGGCACACACCAAAGGTTTTGATAAATGGATCTTTAAATCTCGGACTTTAATGGAGAATATTGGTTTGCCGCCCAGATCCCATCCCTCTGCCAGTATTTAAATATTTTCAATTCTCATTTCCCGATGGTGAGGAGGGAAAGTCAGTAGATGAACAGATTTTAGAGAATTATTTTGGGTAAAGTTTGTTTACACAACACACACACACACACACACACACAGATATTATTCATTTTGCTGGCCTGCAGTGGGAGCTATTTGTGCACAGGGCTGTCCAACTTTTATTAGATCTGTCGGCAGCTCACCTTTTGCTGATATCTTGTCAATAAATCTGAAGACTGCAGTGTATATTCAGCACATGCAGGACCCAGGGACCGAAAACCCTCTTATGAATTTCTTTGTGAGGTGACATCTTTTAAACTGATTCCAGTACCCAGACTTACCTTATTTGTTCTACCTTCCCCACTCACTTTATTGAGCCTCCCACGCTGGGAGTTCTGGTTAACTCTGACGATCTTTGCAAACTTAAACACCTCACTGTGTTTGAAAGACCGGTCTTGATATTCAGGAAGGTCTGTAAGACTTCTAAGGTTTCCTTAGCTTTCACCTGCTAGGTGCTGGATAAATAATCATTATTAACATCACACATGCAATCCCTTTACCTGTATAGATTACTACTCAATATTACCACCTTCATCTTCTCCCTAGATATTAGCAACAGTCCCATGAGATGTTTAGCTAACATTATCACCACTGAGTAAATGGGGGAAAAAAGCCTCAGAGAGTTTAAACACCGTTTCCGAGTGCAAAGAGCTGCTGAATGGGTGTGACTTAGCTTTTTAAATTGTTCACCATGTGGTTGAAGACAGTTCAGTCTTTTAAGATACATATGCATGGATTAATTAATACACTTAAAACAAGATCTATTGATTGCATATTAAGTATCAGACACAGTTTTGGCACTAGGAATATAGTGGTAAATAGGATAGAGTCCTGCTCTGAAGGAATCTAAAGAAGAAAAAAGGTTTGGAGCAGAGAATTAGAAAATGCGTGAGCAGAGTGATAAAGATAAAAATGGTTATCATGGAAAGAGACACTCTGCAGAGATGATCAAAATTCAGTGTTCAGTTCAATGTTAACAAATCCCAAGTGCAGACTTTCTCCACCTATTCATCAAGAGAATCAAGTCCTGATGACTTAAGATATCCAATGAATGTGCTAAATTAACTTCTTTACCATGCATCTAAAATGGTGCTACTTATTGTGTTATTCTTGGAAGAAATGAGAAAATGGTTGCCCATCATTTTCTATGTTTTTTGGTTGAGTCCAGGAGAGAATTAGTGGACTGGATCATGAAAAGTTTTCTGGAAGAAAGAGAGAAGAACTGAAGTTTCAATTTTATTTATTTATTTTTTTTTATGTTTAGCTACATAATACATATGCATAGTTAAAAAAAAATAGTTCTAGGGGTGCCCGGGTGGCTCAGTCGGTTAAGTGTCCGACTTCGGCTCAGGTCATGATCTCGCGGTCTGTGGGTTCCAGCCCCGCATCAGGCTCTGTGCTGACACCTCGGAGCCTGGAGCCTGTTTTAGATTCTGTGTCTCCCTCTTTCTCTGACCCTCTCCTGTTCATGCTCTCTCTCTCTCTCTCTGTCTCAAAAATAAATACATGTTAAAAAAAATTTTTTTAATAAGAGAAAAAACAGTTCTGAACGGCAGTCTCATGCCCCAGTACATCTCCTCTATAGCCACTCAGGCTGTGTCTTCTGGTAATCACCACCATGTTTCTAAACATTATGCATATTGTACTATGTCTTATATTAATGTTATACATAATTTCTCATACATCATCTGCATCTCGTCTCCCACATGTATCCAAAATTGCATGTCGATTTGTTAAAACAATAGTTATATTAACATTGTAGTAATTATATTAACAGTGCTCACTACAGAGCCTGGTAATAATGTTGTTATTGCCTTCTCTTTCTTCATAGCAATTTGCTTTCCATCGGTTTTCTATTTGCCTTTCCTTTTCTTTCTTGCTCCAGTAAACACAAAGCCTATATTTTTCCTAAACATTCTACCATATCGGATGTACTTTTATCTCTTTATTCCTTGAAGTCTTCCGTACCACACCTCTCTATCCTCTGACTATAATCTAGGCCTAAACCCTATCTCTAAGAATGTTTCTCATTATAGTCTAAGGAATTCTTTTAAATTCTCTCCTACTATGATTACATATGTTCCTGGATATGATGTCTTAAATTTTTTCCTGGTTGACTAACTGCATATTTCCAGAGCGCATTTTAAAAAAAAAAATTTTTTTTAATGTTTATTTTTGACAGAGAGAGAGAGACAGAGCATGAGCGGGGGAGGGGCAGAGAGAGGAGACACAGAATCCAAAGCAGGCTCCGGGCTCTGAGCTGTCAACACAGAGCCCAACACAGGGGTGGAGCTCACAGACCGCAAGATCATGACCTGAGCCAAAGCCGGAAGCTCAACCGACTGAGCCACCCAGACGCTCCTCCAGAGATCATCTTTATGCTGCTTCTCACAAAAGGGTGATTGGTAGGTGAATTTTTCTGAGCCTTGTTTGTTTTTATTTTGTCCACATATTTAATTAATAGTTTGGCTGTCTACCTTAATTCCAGGTTGAAAATAATATTTACTCAGACTTCCAAAGATACTAATTTCTAGTATTCATTCCTGCCGTTTTGAGAAGATAATCCATATAAATTATTACTTTATGTATAACTAATAATTCTATCAACGCTTCCTATTCTGAAACATCGTGATGATTTTTCTTAGGGTCATTATATTATTTTTCATTATGCTGAACACCAAATGAGCATTCCTCTTTCAATGTAGAGTTCCATACCCTTATATTTGAAAAAAATCACCTGTTGTTATTTTTTGGATATAGCTATTTGTTATTCTTATACTTTCTTATGCTCTGGAGTATATCTGCTGCTTAGGCCCTAGATGGATAATGTAAATCCTTTGTCTTTTTTCTTATAGTTTTCATTTCCACTGTTTTTGCATTACACTTCATGGAAGATTTGACTTTATCTTCCAACTTTACTTTGTTTCTCAAAAATAATATTTTACTCTTGCAAAAATGTATTATTTTTTAATATTAAACTTTAATGTATCCATTTTCATTGAAGTGCAGTTGATATACAATATTGTATTAGTTTCAGGCGTACAACAATAGCAACTCGACTCAATGTTTATATACATTATAAAGTGATCACCAACCTAAATGTAGCTGCTGTCTGTCAGCACACAAAATTGTTACAATATTATTAGATATATCCCCTGTGTTGTAAATTGCATCCCGGTGTTTATTTTACAACTGGAAGTTTGTATCTTTTAACACCCTTTCCTTATTTTACTCATTCACACTCCTCCTTTCTGGTAGCCACCAGACTGTTCTCCATTATCTATGAGTCTGTTTCTGTTGTATTTTGTTCGTTCATTTGTTTGTTTTTTAGATACCACATATAAGTGAAATTATAATGTATTTGTCTTCCTCTGTCTAATGTGTTTCACTTAGCATAATACCCTCTAGCTCCATCCATTTTGCCACAGATGGCAAAATTTCATCATAATCTACCATTATCTTGGCTATTGTAAATAATGCCACAGTTGAACATAGGGGTGCATATACCCTTTTGAATTAGTGTTTTCATTTCCTTCAGATAAATACCCAGAAGTAGAATTGCTGGATTGTATGGTAGTTCTATTTTTAATTTTTTGAGCAACATCCATACTGTTTTCCAATAGTGGTTGCACCATTTTGCATTCCCATAAATAGTACATGAAGGTTCTGTTTCCTCTGCATCCTCGCCAACACTTATTATTTCTTGTCATTTTGGTAACAGCCATTTTGAAAGATGTGAAGTGATATCTCATTGTGGTTTTGATTTGCATTTCCCTGATGATTTGTGATGGTGAGCGTCTTCTCATGTATTTGATGGCCATCTGTATGTCTTCTTTGGAGAAATGTCTGTTCAGATTCTCTGCTCATTTTTTAATTGGATTGTTTGTTTGTTTTATATTGAGTTGTATTAAGTTCTTTATCTATTTTGGATATTAACCCCTTATTGGTTATAGTAAATATTCAATGCTACTTATAAGTAGCATTTTTTGTCTTATCTATGGATTTGGTTCTTTGTAGGTCTGAAGATAAATAATGAGGTGGTGTTTGTTTATTTATTTTTGTTCCCTACATTATCTATCTCCATCAGGCTGATATTTTCTTCTTCCTTTGAATTCTTCTAATGTATTTGGTGATTCTTCAGTCTCTAACACCTTTTAGGAATGAGGCATAATAAGAGTGCCAACTGAAAAATTATGGTCTTCCAATAGAAATTATGGCATAAGTTCATTTTTCAGTAAATTCCCTCTGTCTCAACCATATAGAATGACTAATAAAATTACCTTTAAAATGAAAAATAAAGCTGTATTAAAAACAACATAAATATCTCGGTGAACCAGAAGGGGATAAAAATACTACAATAAGTGCGGCTAAAGTTCAGATTTCTTTTTTAAATTTTTTTCTTTTTAATGTTTTTTTTTTAATTTATTTTTAAGACAGAGAAACAGAGTATGAGTGGAGAGGGGCAGAGAGAGAGGGAGACACAGCATCTGAAGCAGGCTCCAGGCTCTGAGCCGTCAGAACAGAGCCCGACATGGTGCTCGAACTCACAAACTGTGAGATCATGACCTGAGCCCAAGTCAGACGCTCAACCAACTGAGCCACCCAGGTGCCCCTAAAGTTCTGATTTCTGAGTGCTTACAGGAAGCAGCAAGTCTTGTGGATGAAGGGGAAGGGAAAATGTCTGTGTAATGTAATGCCTAAGTCCAAAGGTGAGGTGGGCTCCCTCACTCATGAGAAAAAGAAGCTTAGAGAAGCTCTGTCAAATATTTCCAAGTTTGTAGCTTAGCCTCCTAACCAGGAATTGAACAAATATGTTAGTTGTGTCTGTGCAGGTAGTGAGACCTCTGAATTCACCATGGGACAGGAGATCCAGGCTGCCATTTTAAGACACAATATTTAACTGGAGCTCTAGGACGGGTTGGATGCACCTGCAGAACTTCTACAATGGGGAATATAACTGAATGGAGTGGGAGAAAGAGAGAGAGAAAAAGACTAAATAAATCTACAATAGAAATACAGAAATATAAAATCAACCTAAATCTGCCAACAAGATAAAAAAATCAACAAAGTCCAGATGAAATCACTCCAGATGAGATCACTGCTATAAAGGCAAACTTTATAAATAAACATGATTGCAATGCTCAGAGAAAGTGGGAGGAACTTCCTCCATTAAAACACACTCACAAGATACTATGAAATAAAACATCAGTAAAAAAAAAATGGTAGTTTTTTTCAAGAAATTGCTCAGAAATCTTGGAAATAGAAAGTGACAAAATTGAATCAAAATGCTATAAATGGGATAAATTTTAAAAATGAAGTCCAAGAAGGAATTAATGAATAGGAAAATAGTACTGAGGAATTAATTCATAAAAAGCAATTGAAAGATACAGGAAACAGAACTGAAAGACTCTGAACTAACTTCACTTGGAGTTTTAGAAAATGAAGTGAAATAAATAGGAGAAGACCTGTATTAGAACAGACGAAGGCTCAAAGTTTTGCAGAATTTTAAAAAAATATGGTTAAGTCTCTGATCAAAATTTGCTCTGTGTGCCAAGAAGGATTTTACATTATAGTAAAATTTCAAAACACCCAAACTTAGTGGAAAATGTTAAAAACTACTAGAGGAAAGAGGACAGTGTACTGTCTGAAAGCAGACACAGCGTATTTATTTGTAACTTAAGGAAATTTCTCTTTGC
Organism: Felis catus; assembly: GCF_018350175.1. Classification (NCBI taxonomy): domain Eukaryota; kingdom Metazoa; phylum Chordata; class Mammalia; order Carnivora; family Felidae; genus Felis; species Felis catus. The sequence goes on along the minus strand of NC_058379.1, from coordinate 59,232,640 downwards.
TTAGCTTATGATGACTTTTAAAACTGAGTCTTGAAGTGACTTAAAACATGCAACCAAGAAAGTATTCTAAGCAGTCGTTTAATTTAGCCCGAGTTTGTTTTCAAATGCCTTTCTCTTTACACTCTGCTTGACTGGCCCAAATTTCTCTTGTGCTTATCTCTTGGAAAAGAGTGCTAAGTTATCTGATGTTTCTTCCTCATCTCCCTTCCTCGTGTTTTTTGTTTGTTTGTTTGTTTGTTTTTTGTTTTTTTGTTTTTTTGTTTTTGTAGACAACTGTTCTATTGGGAAGTGTGAATGAAGTCACAGAACGATCTTAGTGTCAGGATCTAATTCAGGCATTTTTCCCAAAGTGAGATCTGCAGGAAGATGATCTATGACAAAAAAGGGGGCTCTGTGCTCCCCTTTCAGTTTGAGAAGTATTTCATACTATATATCTTACTCTTAGAGGTATACAATTCGTACAAGGATATCAAAGGCTGTGCAAAATTCTTCACTAACAAAGCCACATAAATTAATTTAATATCTTTTTTCCTAAATTTTTGGACATAGGACCCACATTTTTAAGTATATACTATATTGTTACATGTCCGCCAGGAACATATGTATTATTTAAAAACACAGTGCCTTAGTACACCAAGAAAATACTGTCATCTAATAAAAACAAACTTTTTAATCCCATTGGGAATGATAAAACTGAGATTTTAATCTGAGTTCTGCCACAAGCAATGTGTTACTTCTTTTCTAAAAACAGGATGATAGTTCTTTATGTTTTATAGTTTTAAGATTAATTCTATGAATAAAACATTATTTCTTTTTTTTTTAATTTTTGAATGTTTATTTTTGAGACAGAGTGTGAGTGGGTGAGGGGCAGAGAGAGAGAAAGAGAGAGAATCTTAAGCAGGCTCCATCCCAGGTGGGGAGCCCCCAACACGGAGCTCAATGCCACTAACCATAAGATCATGACCTGAGCCGAAACTGAGACGCTTAACTGACTGAGCCACCCAGGCTCCCCAAAACATATGATTTCAATGATATATGTTAAACCACAGTGAGTGATGCTTTAGTGAATGATAAAGAAGTCCTTTCTCTGTTCTCTGCAAGTGGTACATGTTAGCAAATACCTTCCTGGCTTCCAGGCAGGCTGGACTTTATGCTCAGATGTGACCAGGCTAAGCATGAGAGGATTGTGTTTTCAGAAGGGAAACATGGAGGGAAGCAATCTTGTTTGTCAAGGACTTTTTTTTTTTTTTTTTTTTTTTTTTTTTTTTTTAGAAAGCCTATGCTGAAGGGTAGCATGCAAGATGGGTGTTGTCACAAAATCTCTGAAGTCAATATAAAACGGACAAACCTCAAAGTAGACCCAGGCTTTGTTTCCACAAAAAGGAGTTCCCTGAATCTTGAGAACCCCTTAGGAAAAATTAAGTTTCTTGTTGGTGTCATTGAGCAGTAGTAACAAAGGTGACAGTTCTTGGACCTTGGCATTTGAATGAGCACAATCTAAGGTCTATATATAGATTGGCTGTTGAAGCAAAGCAGCTTAATTGTTACAAACAGGGGAAGAGCCATAGCGGGGCACATGCTAACTAGATGAGGAGGGGAGGTCAATTGCAGTCATTCAACAGAACAAGCTAAATACAGCGTCCGAGAATGGTATGCTCCAATCTCTGGTCACAACTTAAACAAGTAATGGATACAGTGGCGGTTGAAGTAAAAAGGATTTCCACAAGTGGATGGAACACAAAAGTTGTATAAGATTCAAATTAACAAGAAGAGCAATCAGGGGCTACTCACTGGATCAGAGATAAAGTCCCCTTAAGTTTTGGCTCATAGAAATGTCCCCTGGAGAATTTGTGTGCACCATCCCAGGTCAGAGTTGCAGAAACAGTGTAAGACCCTGAAGCAGACTTATCAAGTGTTGGAAGTATCAGATGGAAGAGACAGTATGGATCCAGTGAATACTCTAAGCATTAAACTTGTTTAAAGCAGTCAGATGCCATCTGAAGATCCTGGCATCTATCTTCCTTCACGATCTGTTCTTTATGTATTGTTTTATGCTTTACAGTTTGGAGATCATTCTTCCTGATAGATAAAATGGAAGTAAAATAAGAGATGAATGATCATTCTGCCTTTGCTGTCATTTTTAACAGTACCTTATCTACCCTAAGCCATGTTCTTCTTCCTGCTCTGTACAAAGCAAAAGTCATCATTTTCCCAAATCCAGTATTTTTTCTGGCTTTTCACCTCTTTCTGGTTTTTAACTTTCCATGTGAACTTTACAAAGATGCAAGGGACTCATGAACATATCTCTTTGTTTGCATGTCCCTCTTTCTATCTTTGCTTCATGCCATTCAGAACATGAGTTCATTGGATAATTCCCATTGTAGTTACTCTGCACCCGCAGGGAGATATTTAAAATGCAGAGAGGAAGTAAGAATATGCGTAATCAAGCTAATGCTTTCCCCTTACAAGAGATGAAGACATATATTAAATATCAGGAAAACATGTGTACAAATTAGCCAATATGACCACTGTTATACAGATCAGTATGGAACTGAAGAGCATAAAAGTAAATTTTGTTATCATTGCTGCCTCTAGGAAGGTGTCTGGAAACATAGCTGATAACAAATAGGAGGTAGGAAACAGAGAAGGAGGCAGCAATGTGAATACTGATGGAGCCAAAGACTACATGGAAAACCAGTGTCCATATGACTTGCTTATTGGTACCCTCACCAGATAGATTAGGGGAACTAGGTTAACCATTAAAGAGGCCATATTTCTTCCTCAAAGTTATTAATTTCAAGATGGCATGGTCATTTTTTTCTCAGGTTCCTGTCACTGTGACCCTACTTAGCCAGGCTTTCTGTTTATCATAGTCAGTTATGGAAGCTTGATTCCTCACCCTAATGAAAGGCAAATTTAACAGCAAGGAAAGTCAGCAAAATGCTATACACTGGCCTTTGAAGGTGTAGACCTTAAACAGTTTAATTTATGAATTTGCTTATTAACTCAGTCATCCAACAAGTGATATGTTTCTTAAATTCCTTCAGTGTTCCAGAATGACAATACCACTGCCCTCATGTAACTTGTAGTCTAAGAAAGAGTATAAAAATTGCATAAACACTTGTGTGATGAATTGCAGTTGTGCTAAGGGCTTTGAGGAAAAAATAATTATGGTGTGATTACATCTGATAGGAGGTTTTAAGCTTATCTGAGGGATATGTTAGTAGACCCAGCTGATGGATGAGAAGAGTTGGCTGAGACAAGGGAAAAGAGCACTAGAGTAAGAAATAGTAGTTATAAGAGAGTCCAGAGGCAGGAGAGAGCATAGAATATTTGAGAATTGATGCAAGTCCCCAGCAGTTGTATAATAAAGATGAGTTGTAGAGAAAGGCATGAGAAAAGTCTTAAAAATAGTATAACAAGGGCGCCTGGGTGGCTCAGTCGGTAGAGCGTCCGACTTTGGCTCAGGTCATGATCTCGTGGTTTGTGAGTTTAAGCCCCGCGTCGGGCTCTGTGCTGACAGCTGAGAGCCTGGAGCTTGCTTCGTATTCTATGTCTCCCTCTCTCTCTGCCCCTCCCCTGCTCATGCTTTGTCTCTCTCTCTCTGTCAAAAATAAATAAAACATTAAAACATATTTAAGAAAAAAATAGTATAACAGACGTGCCTGGGGGCTCAGTCGATTGGGCATCCGACTTCGGCTCAGGTCATGATCTCATGGCTCATGAGTTTGAGCCCCACATCGGGCTCTGTGCTGACAGCTCAGAGCTTGGAGCCTGCTTCGAATTCAGTGTCTCCCTCTTTCTCTGCTTGTTCTCTGCTCTCTCTCTCTCTCTCTCACTCAAAAATAAACATTAAAAAATAGTATAACGTATGGAGATGTGTTGAATCACTATGTTGTATACCTGAAATTAATATAACATTGTGTGCTAACTATACTCAAAATTTAAAAATCTTAAAAAAATAAAATTTATCATCAAAAAAGAAAGAAAAGAGAAGGCTCAAATATTAGGAAGGTGTCATATCATACAAAGCTTTTCAGCGTGTGTGAAAGCATTTGGAATTTACTCAAATCCTAATTGGAAGATATTTAAGAGTTTTAAGCAAGAAAGTATCTTGAATGGATTAAAAAAAATTTTTTTAATTTATTTTTGAGAGAGAAAAAGAGAGCTGGGGAGGGGCAGAGAGAGAGATCAAGTAACTATAGATTGAGAGATGGAATAATTTTTAAAAAAATTTTTAACATTTATTACTGAGAGACAGAGAGACACAGAGCATGAGCAGGGGAGGGGCCAAGAGATGGAGAGACACAGAATCCAAAGCAGGCTCCAGGCTCCGAGCTGTCAGCACAGAGCCTGACACGGGGCTCAAACCCACAAACCATGAGACTATGACCTGAGCTGAAGTCAGACACTTAACTGACTGAGCCACCCAGGCTGTCCTGAATGGCTTTATGTGAAAAAAGATATTGCATTGGTTACTGTGCAAAGAAAGATGTGGGAGATACCAACTAAGAAGCAACTGTAAGAGGCCAGAGGAGATATGACGTTCTGATGAAGACAGGATGCTAACAGAGACAACTGTTTCCATTTAGACTGTAAGGTTGCAGCAGTAATAGAGAAAACAGCTGTCATTGACATGTAAGTAAGAAGGAGAAGTGAGAAGATCCTAGACCTGCTTAATTTTACTTACATTGAGTACGCTAAAGAGCTACAGGTAGAAGAAGAATAGAAAACAAAAATATGGCTGGCCAGAGAATAGTTAACATAGATTGGGAAAAAGAAAAGAAAAAGGTTGAGAAAATTTAAAGAGGGGGATGAAAGAATGATATTAAGTACCGTGTCCCTCCTTCTCTCTCTCTCTCTCTCTCTCTCTCACACACACACACACACACACACACACACACACACACACACACACTCACAAATCTCTCTCACCTCTCTTAATATGCACACACACAGGATAAGCCAAAAAAATTCATTAAGATTTTTTTTAATATTTTATCATATTTTTTATGTGGTTTTGAGAAGTTTAAGTCAAGTCTTAAATTGACTGACGTTTTTAATGAAAACCTGTACTGGGACTGGAAAGTTTAGGCAAGTCATTTTTATCCAGTAATACATAGGATCAAGCATTTGATTCAATATGATTTTCAAGGGAAAGAAGATGGTCTAGGACAATACTCAGATTTTTTACTTAAATAATTGCAAAAACTGTACTATCTTTTGTTGAGAAAAATATGAAAATATTTGATAAGTTCTCTATCTGCCTCTCACTGTCTACACTTTATCTTCTTTGTATATCATTTTTGTGGTCTATATTAGAAAACTGATAACCATAGATTTGGTCCAGTGCATTTCTGTACAGTATCATCTCACGGTGACATCACTTTATTTTTCTTTTTTACTTAACCACCAAAGTGCTTTCCACTGTATGACATCAGATGAATTTGAGGATTTCTGTACAAGATTATAATAGTCTCTTTGATTACAGTGCTATTTTTTTTCACATCCTTTATTTAAACAGCTTTTTCCTCTTTTTAAAGGCACAATCTTCATTTGTTATCTTCTAATCATTTACCTAGCTTCGCTAAATTTCAGTGACACTTTCATCACTCATTTACATTCTTATGTTAAATTTCAAATTCATTCTTTGGATAATAAGAACTCAGTGCATTGGTATAGATGATCATTATTTTTCTGTTCCTTTTTTTCTTTCATTTCTTTCTCTTCTTTCTTTCCACAAAATCTACTGAGTGTCTGCTTTGTACTAGACATTTTCTAATCACTAGTATTATAAAAATGAACAAAGCTTGTTTGCATAAATCAGCATCCTAGTCAGAAGAGAAGAAATTGAAAGAAAATAAACATGAAGAGAGTACATGAAGATATGTGCTATTCAGATAAATAAAACAGAGTGATATCACAGTGACTTGGAAGCTACTTTAGATTGCTTGGAAGGTGATATTTAAGGTGATAATAGAGTAATAGACCATAGAAAATCCTGTGAAGGTCACAAGGGAGAGCATTCCAGGCAGAGGAGATAAATATGAGAAAGGTCTAAGGCAAGGATGATCGTAGATTTTACAAAGAAGAGGAAAGGAACCAATATAACAGAATGCTAATAAGCAGGGGAGGGATGGTTGATCTCTAACCCAGGGTCATCATACAGAGAGCTTTGTGTGCTAGGGTCAGGGGTTTTAGTATTTATCCAATTGGGATGGCACATCATGAGAAGGCTTTGAGCAAATGAATGGCATAATCTGGTTTACTCTTTTATGAAATCCATTTGCTGGCCTTTTGGAAGATAACTGGAGCATGGACATGTGGAGAGGAATAGATTTTAATTTGGAGAGAAGTAAGAGGTTATTAAGTCTTGGATTAGAATATAGTGGGGATTAAGAGAGTGAGTCAAAATTAAAAAAAAAAAGGGAGTAAGCCAATCTGAGAAATATTTAGAGGAACAATTGATAAGACTCATTAGAGGGAACGTGGTAGGTTGAGTAAAAGAGGAAAGAAGGATAATCTCTAGATTCTCAGCTTGTACAATGGAGGAGATTTTTCTTTTTCTTTTTCTTTCTTTTTCTTTTTCTTTTTTTGTGTAAAGATGTGGAAGACTAGCTTTGGGAAACATTTTTTTCTTGAAAAATTAGGAGTTGAGGTTTCTTGTGTATTTGCTTAAAGTTTATATATTTATTTATTTATTTAGAGAGACATAGAGAGAATGCATGCAAGTGGAGGAGGAGCAAGAGAGGGAGAGAGAGAATCCCAAACTGACTCTGAGCTGTCAGAGTGAAGCCCCATTCAAGAGTCGATCTCACAATCTGTGAGATCATGACCTAGGCCAAGATCAGGAGTTAGATGCTTACCTGACTGAGCCACCCAGGTGTCCCAGGAGTTGTCTTTTGCGGTTTGGGCCAAGTAAATTTTGAGATGGCTCTTAGACATCCACGTAGAATTTTTAAATGACAGTTGGATAATCTACCAGTCTGAAGCGTAGGAAAAGTCTAGGACAGAGATGATGGTTTTGAAAATTATAGAGATGCAAAATAAAGTTTTTGAGAATAGATATAGTCAGTAACCTGGGTCACCTAGCAGAGAGTGAGTGGAAATAAGGAGGCACCAAGGAAGATCCTAGAACACACCAAGGCTTTAGATATCTAGAGGAGGCACAGAAGCCTGGGGAGATAGAGGCTAATGAAGTAAGTGAAAATCCTCAGTAGGAGGACAATGTGTTTCTGTTGTGAAATCTGAAGAAATGGTATTTCAAAGAAAAGTTATCTTTCAATAGTTGATTGCTGCTGATAGATCAAATAACATAAAAACACAAGTGTAAGCATCAGCACATACCTCATGAGACATTAATGATGTTCTAGTTTGTCTTGTATGTTTATGGGGAAACTATTCAGCATTTCCTCATCTGTATACCAAGTACCTTTTTTCCTTGACTCAAGATCTCTTCCATTGGTGCTTTCATTAATTATTTTTTTGTTGTTGTTGTTTATTAATATCAGCTACAAAATACTCCTCAATATAGCTCAGGGTAGTAATAATCCCTCCTAAGTTCTCCCATTTCTTTACTTTGTACTCCTAGGCAAGTTAACAAAAATGAAGAAAAGCTGGTAGGATTGACAAGTCAACACAGGGTTGTTTTCTGCTTTTACTTCATAGAAAACATAGCATTAGGATCACAAGATTTGGAGTCAGACCGAATCAGGATTAAATCCCATTTCTGACACTTATTGTGAGCCCTGGGGTCAAACTACTATACCTCTCAAAGATAACATCCTCAAATGTGAGACAGGGTCAACAAAATCTACCTCATAGGGCTCATGTGAAGATAAAATGATGTAATAAATGGCTAAGTGCTTAGCACAGTGCCTGGCACATGGTTAAGTGCTTCATAAATGTCCACTACCACCAATAAAAATGATGACTGCAATTTCAAAACTGGCTTGATAAAGGTGGCGGAGAATGGGAATCAGAGCAGAAAAGCATTATGGAAGGTGGAATAATGTGGGCAAATATAAGGGGATCAGAGGATAGGAATCCATTTTGACTGGAACAGAGGTTACTCAAAGAGCAGACTTTAGAAATCCTATTTAGTTCTACCTTTCGTTTCTTAGTGAATCCACAGAAGAGGCACGGGCTTACCTGAAACCTTCAGAACAAAACTCCTGGTAAAACTAATTTTTTGTGGGATTAAAGAATGCCTACTTAGTAATGAGCCCCTCCCTGAATTGTCTGTGTCATATTTACAGATCCGCTGCAGCTCTCAGAATTCTCTCACAATGTGTCCCACATGCAGTTTTAATTTAGCTCTTTCTTTTCTCCTCCTTTTCCTCTCACGTTGTCTAAGTGCTAATAATAATAATTCAATTTAATAACATCCATCCTCACAGAGTACTCAAGCCCATCCAGTCCTCAAGGACACCTAACCCTTCCCGGGCTCACCTCTCAGCTTCTTTATCACACTTGAAGCACATCATAAACTACATCTTCCCCAGACCTTGTCATAAAGGGTGAGGCCGACATTGCAGGAATGAAGTCAGGGAAGCACAACCTTGAACTGTTTTATCTCCTCTCCTCCCTGCCCTTCTCTCCCCACCCCCCACCGCCCCCCACCACCTTGCCTTTCCCTCTTCTCTTTGACCAGGACTTTTCCTTAGCAGCCAGAGAGAGAAAAAAAACTTTAAAGTCTCATTCCCGAAGGGGCTTCCTGGAATGGTTCACTTTCTGTTTGGCAATTGAAGCCCAATCTAATATGAATGATACTCAGCATTGATAGCTGCCTCAACAGTCATTAATTTGCTAATAGAAATTGCTTTTTGATGATGCAGGTCAGGATGATGGCCTCCAGTTTGTGGATAAAGAAATTGAAACATGAAATGTTAAATGTCTTCTACACAGTGACAGCGCTGAGAATAATTCAGGGAAAGGACCCACTTATCTGGCATTCAGCTTTCTAAAAACTTTAGCTTCTTGGAATATAGTAAAAGTAAAAGTTGAATATAATATTTGTAAACAGCCAAAATAATTATAATAAAATGTGCTTGGAAACACTCGTGCACTTGATTCACATAATTGTGCTGGTTTATTTATTCTTGGTTGACACACATATACAGTATTGTATATTCTGCTTCCCAGTACATTAAAAAAAACCTGACAGATAAACATTGTTTAAAAATTTTTTTTTCAACGTTTATTTATTTTTTTTTGGGACAGAGAGAGACAGAGCATGAACGGGGGAGGGGCAGAGAGAGAGGGAGACACAGAATCGGAAACAGGCTCCAGGCCCTGAGCCATCAGCCCAGAGCCTGACGCGGGGCTCGAACTCACGGACCGCGAGATCGTGACCTAGCTGAAGTCGGATGCTTAACCGACTGCGCCACCCAGGCGCCCCATTTTTTTAAAAATTTTTTTTTCAACGTTTATTTATTTATTTTGGGACAGAGAGAGACAGAGCATGAACGGGGGAGGGGCAGAGAGAGAGGGAGACACAGAATCGGAAACAGGATAAACATTGTTTTAACTAATAGCTGAAAATAGAGAGACATTATTATTGTTAAATCTTTATCATTTCAGTCGTATTTTTGGGCACATTATGGGCAAGAAACCTAAGCTTATGAGAGGCTGTATCATGTAAACAAGGTCATACAGTAGGTTAAAGGAAGAAACAGAATGTACCTTATGTGTATGTAACTCCTTACTCTATATGTCTGAAAAAACAAGGATAGTATCTACCACATGAAACTGCTTTGAGATCGTGCATGAATGTATAATAAAAAACTTTAGAAATGTAAATAGAAAAGATCTTAGTTTTGCAGAAATCACTAGGAAGGGAGTACAATGTAGGATGTGATTAGCACCTTAATTAGGATTAATTGACAGTCAGTGGGAGATTGGCCAGACTGGACAGAGAACTGTGTGCTAATGCAGGTGGAGTCCCTAACCACCACATAATGCTAAAGCCTTCGCTCTGAGAGGACATATTTTCCTTAATTCTTTTTTTTTTAAACCAGGGTCCAATCTGGAATACTAGCTTATAGACATTAGATGGTATAAGACTCCTTGTCACCGTCGTTTGGCATACTTCTGCCTACTGATGGATGCACACTAGCCAGTCTAGGACCACACGTAAACATGATCCAGGGATTTGGAAGAGGTACACCAGGTGGGTGTCAAACTGGGAAATAGCTACTGAAGTGTTTGGTACTTTCACATTTTCTTCTCTCAATTGCACACTCTGTGTATTAGAGTTTTCTACCTCCAGAGATCTTAAGCTATTTGGCTTTCTAGCATTATACCCTATATTGACAACATATATGACAACTTTTGCTGAAAACATACCTTTCCTCGTTGAAAAGAAACTGGTCATAATTCACTTTTAAGAGCAGGGAGCAAAAATATCCATATATCTTGTAGTGGGTACTGAGGTAATGTGGTACATGGATCAGATTTTCTCCTTTCCTTTAGGGGGTAAAGCAGTACTTTCTGGTCATGGGAATGTTGGTAGCTGACAGCTCTCAGATTAATTCCTCTGTGGAAATCACCTTGTCCCGAAGAGGGTCACCTTGACCATGGCCACACCCCTGTTCAAGAGCATCCCACATCAATGACCTGTCCATGTGAGTGTATATAACCCTGGTTCCCTTGTTCACTATGGGAGAATTCTGAAAGGCAATTCCGGGTCAAGAGATCTCATAGAATTGTCCTAATGCCTTGTTGTGTATGCATCAAAGTTAACTTTATCCTCTACCCAGTTTATCATCTTTTAATCTCTCATGTGAGTGGTCCCTCAAAGACTAGAATTAAAATACATTCAAGTATGGGGTTTGCTTTTCTTGCCTGGCAGACTCAATTCATCACATATATTTCAGAATTTGCTTCCCACATTGTTTTCATACAACAACAAGGGACTGTGTCCTGCATAATACTGTATTTGACCAAGGGAGTCTTTTTACAACAGAGAAAGTACGGCAGTATACACATGATCATGGGTGGGATATGCTGGTTTTATCATTTTTCATACCACCCAGAAGATGCCACACCAATGGAACAAGTTGCACCTGAGGCACTAGCTTGGTGATAATACCCTGTGAGGAAGAAGTGCCATCTTCCAGGACACATCAAAGATCCCAGTAGGTAGTATCATGTGTCTGGGATCCAAGAGGTGGAAGTAGCAAGGGCCCAGTTACTATCAGTTTCAGTGACTCCCTTGAGAACTTTGTGACAGCCCAAATTTGGTGCTCTGTAAGATTACAGAAAGGGGAGTCTTCCAACTGGAGAAAATAAATGAATACCATTAAACTTTAAGCTGTAGCTTCCTCCCATCACTTTTATTTCATTGTTCCAAGAGACCAGCAGGAAGGCAAGGCAAGGGTGATCAGGAAGAGAGAGGATACTGTTATACTATGCAGGCTGTTAAGAATGTGTTGAATACCCAGGTCATTCACATGGGAACTTCTTGGTGTCACTTAACTCAATGTCGATTGAGTTGTAGTCTTAAGACTACAATAATAGGAGCTCTAGTTCATCCTACTAAACTTTATCTTCTAATTCCACAGGAATAGAGACCCATCAGAATCCTGGAGGACCTTATTATATGAAGTATCTGATGTAACAAGGGGTTAATTAGGGTAAATTATAGTGGATGCTGTGGTGTGCTGCCCAGATCCCTAGCCTTTAAGACAGAGGCACTCATTTCTGCAGCTGCTGGAATTGTAGGCTTTTTACAGTCCTTAACTTAGTTGCTCTACTAGAATTTCTCTTTGCTGAAGAAAACCACCTCATGCAAAGGCACACGGTCTGCTCGGAGACATATCTAGTGATGGGTTTGTGTACATTACTCACAACTGTGTCTCCTGAGAATACTTCCCAGTAAATTTGATGCATGCCAATCCTTGCCTCAGAGTTTCTTTCTAGAGGATACCAACCTCAACAAAGTTACATATCTATCTATCCAGGGAGACTTCAATGAAAACAAAACAAAACAAGCAGAAAGCAATACCTTTGCCCCCCAAATGGAAGTTCCAAAATAGGAAGAGTTTTCCAGGTATCTCTAATATCCTAACGGAAAAAATATTTGGGGAATATGGATACTTTCGGAAGGAAATTAAATCATCCTTATGCTTTGTTATTCCAAGTGTAACGCAAGAACTAGCAGCATGAGCATTACGTGGGAGTTTGTTAGAAATGCAAACTTTCCAACCACGTCCCAGACTTACTAAATCTCAACATGCATTTTACAAAATCCTCAGATGGTTTATGTGCATATTAACTTTTCAGGAGACCTTCTCTAGAATAGTGTTCTTTAAATGTTTTTAATTACATAGTCTTATTATTTAAAAAAAAATGAGCATGCACCAATACTATTTATAATATATATAATAACATAGCATTTATTATTATCTATTTACCACTTATATGTGATAATATATAAAATAGACATAATATCTACTATTTATAATGGTATTTTATACAATGACACTAATGTGTCCTAAGCATTTTAAAAATTGCAAATATAGAGGCTAACAAAAATAAAGCAAAAACAGGGAGGGCAGTTTTCATAGTTGACTCCCACTCCTAGTAGATCATCAGAGTAACTCCACCATGGATGTGTGTGTTCTTCGTTGGAGACTGCTGCTCTATAGGCAGACATACCTCAATCCTGTGCATTAGTTAGGGACTTATGAGAGACATTAATGTGAATCTCGGGATAAGGAAAAATCAGGGATTGCTTTCTCTGTGGCCTGGGAGTGGAAAGAAAATTGGAGTGGTTTAAATTGGCATAGAGTGGTAACAGCAACTAAAAATGCCACAATCTGCAATAGCCTGCAGATTCAGGGGCTAGGGGAACTTCTTTATTCTCCATTCTTTGTGATTCCAGTCCAGGATGTTCACCAAACTTGTCCATTTTTCACATGGAATGCTTGCTATTTGCAGGTATCTCATTGAATTTTCAGCAGCTGCTTAGCAGGTCATTTCATTTGTCAGGTAGATGAAGGTAATGAGAATTTATCAGCCCCCAGTTCAGATTCACAGCTGATCTGTCACCATGCATTTCTATAAATACTGCTCTTATTTACTCAGGATGCATTTCAAATTAGCAGGAGATTATACACACACATATTTTATGCACATATATATACATATATATATATTTTATACACACAAATACATTATATATCTAGAGAAGGGCTTGTACCTCCATTCCTAATTTTTCTGGCATGCCAAAATGAGCCAATATAGTGAAGCTGTGAGTGCCTGAATTGACAACTTCAATGATAATTGCATTAATGCTGAGGCTCAGGAGGTTGGTATGGAATCGGTTCAGGACCCCTGGTGTGGGAGCTGAGCTCCATTGTTCTACAAAGAAGAAAGCACCCTATAATTTCACTGAAAGCGGAAGGGCAGCAAAATGATATTGTTTAGAAACTGCTCAAAGTAATAGCCACTGTGTCAGCTGTCTTGTCAGCCTTTCTGTCAGCAATGGAATGTTGCATGAGAATGTTGTTCTCTCCAAATGTGAGACAATTAAAATATTTGAGTGATTCAGGAACAGGGGGTCTAAGGAAGAAAAGCAAAAAGCTTTGTTTTCCAACAAAAGAAGTGATGAAGGAACTGATAACAGCAATACTCAAGATGGTTCAATATTCTGTGTGGTGGTCAGAAGACATTGTTCTGGAATGTCTGAATTAGATGGCCCAGTGACCAGTCACTGGTGAAACATTTCCTCAAATCAGGTGTTCATTCTGAACCCTATTAGGGGTATGTGAAGGGGGAAAAAAAAGTATTTCCATTCATGACGGTTCCTCAAGTTCACTCTCAGTCAGTCATCCTCAACTCCTTACACAGGCAGTTAATGAAATTACAAAAAGAAAGAATCCATGAGGAAAAACAAAAGAAAAGTTATTAGTCAAATGTCCCTTCAGGCCCGCTGGTTCTGATGACAGAAGCAAACTATGGTATCCAAGAGTTCAGCCACCACAGGGTAAAAGGGACCAAAATGTTCCACTCAGGATTGGCTCTGCATCCATTCTTAGTGCTGGAAGCTAGGACTATGTTGATATTGCCTTCCTTACAGAGAGATGAAAGAAAAATGATTCCCAAATTGCTTCAGGAATTATTCTTTTACTAAAAGTTATAAGACTAAGAAGGTGGGAGAAAGAAACAGCCTCGTGATGCTGAACTGAATTGAACTGACCTTTAGCTCTGTGAGTAGAATTGTCATATAGCCAATACTTCTGCAGAGCAAAACCACTGAAATACCTATTAAATACCTACTTTAGAGTTAGGGGATTAAGGTGTAAATTCACCCAAATAACCACAAACTTCTTGTCAGGGAAAGATTGTACAACACAAAATAGATCTTAAACAAACCAAAATTTCCACTCAAAATGAATATACAAATCAAAGTTTCAAAAACATTAAAAATTTGAACAGTAGGAATGTCAGCCAGCACAATTAATATTACAAAAATATTTATTCCAGATTAAATTTTACTGTTTGATAAAAACTTATGTTTTTTAGTCTTATTAGTCTACCTTTAGTATGATGATAATCAAAAGGTAATGATGACATTTATTTGCAAAAATTATGGAAGTCACAAATAGGAAGAAAATAAGATCAAAGGTATTAGGAAAAGAACCAATCCATAAGTTGGGAAATTAAAGTTTTAGTCATTTAAATAAAAATGTAACTGATGTAATAACTGTCTTCTACTAGACATAGTAGAAGAGAAAATCAGTAGTTTGGAAAATGGCACTGAGGACAACATTCAGCATGCAGGATAAGAGAAAAGGATATGATAAATTATATGAAAGAGGAGTTAGGAGGAAATCTTTGTGGGGATAGGCAAGATTCTTAAACATGACACCAAATGCATATTCCATTAAAGAAAAAGTTAGAAAGTGGATTTTCTTACATTTCAAACTTTTGTTTTGATAAAAACAATGATAAGAGAATGACAAAACAAAGACGAAGAGAAGATACTTGCAATTCTCATGTGCAAAGAGAACTCAGAATATATAAAGAGCTCTCAAACTTTGACAGTAAGAAAACAAACAACTCCAATAAAAACTAGGTTTGGACAGAATTTTCACCAAGGAGTATATAGGCAAGTGACCACATGAAAAGTTATCAACATCAACAGCTGTTAGAGAAATGTAAATACCACAGCATATCTATTAGAATGGCTTCAGTAAAAAGTACTGATAATTGCAAAAGCTGGAAAGGATGTAAAGAAACTGGCAACTGTCATATACAGCTGGTGGGAATGCAAAATAGTACAGGACTCTGGAAACCATTTGGAAGTTTCTTTAAAATTAAACATATTTTTTTCATGTTTAAAATTGCAATGCACTGTAGAAATTATATTCATAGTATAAGATTACAATGTAATAGCAAAATTTGTTTTCAAAGATAAAGAATTTTATTATTCTAGGCTCATGAACATCTTTATGATTCTAGTACCATGAACATCTGCATGTTAGTATCAGTTCCTGTCTTGCCCAAGTCCCACTTGGAAATGTGAATGGACCTAGATGGTTACATACAGAGTGTTGCATTATGGAAGAGGAACCCTGAGTTTTGGGACCTAAATCTTTTTCTTTTAATGGGATGCAGCAAAAGCAGATGTTGGAGTGAAATTTATACTATAAATTCTTGCATTAAGAAAAAAAAAGTTCAAATAAACAACATGACGTTATACCACAAAGAACTAGAAAAAGAATAAACTTAGCTGAAATTTAGTAGAGGAAAGATATAACAGAGAAAATCATGAATAAGTAAAACAGAGACCAGAATAAACAGTAATGTAACATTGAAAGTAATGGTGTGTTTCCAAAAAAATAAACAAAATTAGCAATACTTTAACTATATTAACTAAGAAAAAAAGAAAGAAGACCAAAAACCAAAATGAGAAATGGAAGAGACAACAATACAACAGATACCACAGAATATGTAGTGTGATAACAGATTACTATGAACAACTATATACTAACAAATCATATAACTTAGAAAAAAACCCATAATTCCTAAAATGTACAAGTTACCAAGATTGAATCATGAATCTTGAATCCAAGAAATAGGAAATCTTCTTAGACCAATAGCAAAAATGAAAGTTGAATTAAGAATCAAAAATCCCCAGCATAGAAAAGCCCAGGACTACATAGTTTCATTGGTGAATTCCACCAAACATTTAAAAAAAAGTAATGACAATCTTTATCAAAATCTTATAAATATGGAAGAGAGGGAGCATATTCAGAATAATTCTCTGAAGCCAATATTATCCTGATATCAAAAACATTAAACATAAACTTACCATGTGATCCCACTATCTATGCCACAGTATTTAACCTAGAGAAATAAAAACAGTACATGAATGTTTAGAGCAACATCATTCATAATCACCCAACCACTCAAATGTCCTTCAGGAAGTTAATGGATAAGCCAAATGTGGTATCATCATTAAAAAAGATAAAACTATTGATATATTTAACAGCTTGGACACATCTCAAAGTTACAAAATAAGCCAATCTCGAAAGGTTCATACTATATAATTCCATTTATATGACATTCTTAAATAGAAAAGACATTAGATAACAGAGAACAGAGCAATGACTACCAGGCGTTATAGACTTGGAGAAGACATGATGACAAAGGGATAACATGAGGGGACTTTTTGAAGTGATATAAGTATTCTGTATCCTGATTGTGGTGGTGGCTACATGAATCTACACATTGCTTAAAATCATAGAACACCAAAAGAAGTCAAATTTATAGTATGTTATTTTAAAAAAGGAAGTTAAAATATCAGCAAAGTTAATGAGATGGGTATGTATATGTGTATGTATGTGCAAATGGTGGATAAATTGTACGCATAGAAACCACTGACCAACTATTCAGTCACCAAAAAAAAAAAAAATGCTCAAGTAGGGAAAGAGATTCCAGTTTATTTATTCCATAAATAAATAAGACATGGAATACAATGTACAGCAAAGGGATTATAGTTAATAATACGTAACTTCATATGGGCATGGTGAATTTCATACGGTAACTAGATTTTTCATGGTGATCACTTTGTAATGCATATAAATTTTGAATCACTATGTTTTACACCAGAAACTAATATAATATTGTACATCAGCTACACTTCAATTTTAAAAAAGGCTCAGGGGCACCTGGGTGGCTGAGCATCCGACCCTTGATTTCAGCTCAGGTCATTCATTATCCCAGGGCTGTGGAATTGAGCCACATGTCCAGCTCCGTGGTGAGCATGAAGCCTACTTAAGATTCTCTCTCTCCCCCTCTGTCCCTCTCCCCCAGTTGCACTCTCTCTCTCTAAAACAAAACCAAACAAAACAAAAAGTTAAAGTGAAAAAAAAAGTCTCAAAATGTTTCAAAGAATCAATATTATGCAAGTTACGTCCTTTGTCCAAAAGGTAACTTACCTATGAATAAACAGAAAGTGCGCTTTGCACAAAGCGTGTATTTGGATACTTACAAATGAATTCCTGGGGCGCCTGGGTGGTGTGTCTGACTTCGGCTCAGGTCATGATCTCACAGTTCATGAGTTCAGCCCCGGGTCAGGTTCTGTGCTGACAGCCTGGAGCCTGCTTCAGATTCTGTGTCTCCCTCTGTCTCTGTTCCTTCCCTGCTCACACTCTGTCTCTCTCTTTAAAATAAATAAATATTTTAAAAAATCTAAAAAAAAAGAAATGAATTCCTAAATAACTTATGGGACAAAAAAGGAAATTAAAATTACAAAATACTTAGAAATGAATGACAATGTAAGCACAACAAATTTTCCAAAATGAGCAAGTGTAAATAAATCACTTAAGCATTTAACTCATTTAACTGAGAATACTAAGAGGACAAACCTAAGTGAGTTAGTGAGAAGAAATAATTAAAAAGGGGTCTAACAAACAATAGAGTGTGTCAATAAACTCTAACGCTCTTCCTTTGAAAAAAATAATTTTTAAATATTCAAACCTTTTACAGGAATGATGAAGTGGGAGAAAAGGAAAACAAAGGCATAAACATACAATATTGATATAAATAAATGGGACATAATTACATGGACATAGAAACTTTTTAAATATTAAGAGAATAGTATGAAAAATATTATGCACCTGAATTTAAAAACTTAAATAAAATGAAAATTTTCCTGAAAATATATGAATAAGCCAAAATTACTCAAAAATAAATAGAAAGCCTTGATAAATCACTAACAATTATTGAAAGTGAATGTAGCAATAGGTTTTCTCACTAAAAGTTAATAGTCCCAGATATTTTGCAAATGAAGCAAATTTGGCAGGATATGAACAATTGGATAAAATTTGGTATGGGACACAAGTTTGCATTGTGCTATTCTCTGTACTTTTCTGTTTGAAATATTTCAACGTAAAAGAAAGTTAAAAGCAAATTTAAAAAGGACCCTATAATTAGAGTAGAAGGCATACATTCAGTTTGTGGATCTGTCTCTGTGAGTAAGAGACAGATCCTGAGGCTGTTTTTCATTTTTGTTGTGAAGACAAAATGAGGGTATATACGAATGTGCCTAGCACATGCATGATTCATGTTCAGTGACGTTTCTGAATCTGATCTGATCACCTCAACTCAAGAGGCTTAGAACCTAGTAGTAGAGACAACTAATACTGTAAGCTTGTGCCAAACAATTTGGTTTTGAATTTGTAGGACTATCAGCTGAAAGCTACATGTGGAGTATGAATGAGGCAAGATAAGAAGTAGTTCATTGTTCCTAGAATATAAGCAAATAATAAATTCTGAAACTGTGAAACTCAAATATCTTTTTCTTTTAATTTTTTAGTATGCACACTTTTTTTTTTAATTTTTTTTTAACGTTTATTTATTTTTGGGACAGAGAGAGACAGAGCATGAACGGGGGAGGGGCAGAGAGAGAGGGAGACACAGAATCGGAAACAGGCTCCAGGCTCTGAGCCATCAGCCCAGGGCCTGACGCGGGGCTCCAACCCACACGGACCGCGAGATCGTGACCTGGCTGAAGTCGGACGCTTAACCGACTGCGCCACCCAGGCGCCCCTAGTATGCACACATTAACAGAAATGGCACATTTAGAAAGGAGAGTAATACTCATGCCTTGGCCAGAATGCACTTGGATGTGTGGAACTTACTTCTTCATGCTACAGTCTAAAAGACAAATATGTTGATTGGAGAGTCCAAGATGACAGAGAAACTAAGCAGATTTTAATGTGAAGATCCGAAGAACGAACCAGGAAGTAACAATCTGAAGAAGGGGAACTTCAGGAGAGACATAAATGGATGGCTTCAAATGTGTGCAGACAAGAAAGGTGGCAGGCTTTCAGCTGTGTGGTGGCATTGCGAGGGGAGAGGACCTGTGTCTCTTTAAGTTTCTGTCAGAACTGCCAAAAGCAGGAATGGGATCCCATGTCCTTCCATGCATTTCCCCATCCTGAGGTTTTCACGAGCAGGCCTGGAAACTTCCTGAGAAGAAACTGTTCAAGGATCAGAACCAGAGGAGCCTCAAGGTCCCGCTCAAGCCTAACAAGGTATACTTCTGAGCAGGTGCCTGTACCTGCTGCCCTTTCCCTTTTGTAGGTCAGAGACCTTTGAAAATGACACAAAAGCAGGACTCTCACTCCCACATTATTATACCTCATGGCCGCAGTTTCTCCCAAACCTCATGAGCCACTCTGTGACCCAAACTATTGACCACAGGAAGGGAAGCTTATAAATGCCATCATGCCCTCCTCATACGATCTGCAAATAATTAGACATTTTTGATCCTCTAATGATCGATCCAAAATCCAATCCTTTGTAAAAACAAATACAAAATGGTGTTTGACTGTTTCGATGATACAAACTTCAGAAAACAACATGAGGTTGGGGACTGGTGATTTGTGATAACGACCTGAGGCAGGGGTCTTCTTTGAGGCACTAGTCTTCTTTGAGACCTCCGTAATAGTAGTGGAAGGAGGACAGGCTTCACAGAAGTGACACGTGTGGTATAACAGCTCTGTCTACTACTACTCTCAGCTGTGTGGCTGCCATCTGCTTTGACTCTCTCCAGTATCTCAGTCTTTCCAAACTTCTATTAGATCAATGACTTTCCTACAGTTCACATTTAGCAGATGAGAGATTTTAGAAACAGAAAAATCAGGGACGCCTGGGTGGCTCAGTCCGTTAAGCGTCCGACTTCGACTGAGGTCATGATGTCATGGCTTGTGGGTTCCAGCCCCACGCCAGGCTGTGTGCTGACAGCTCCGAGCCCGGAGCCCGCTTCGGATGCTGTGTCTCCCTCTCTCTCTACCCCTCCCCTGCTCTCTCTCTCTCTCTCTCTCTCTCTCTCTCAAAAATAAACATACATACATACATAAATAAAACAAAAATTAATGACTTGCCTAAGGTCACATAGCAGGTTGGAGGTGACAGAACCAAGACTGAATCCTGATGATCTAATCTCACTGTCCACACTAGTCCTTCTTTGAGCTACCAAAACACGGATTAGGGGAATTCACTCGTTTGGCAACTGTCTGCCAATTATTGTATAGTCACATAGACTACGATTTCTATTCAGAGGGGTGAGTATGCAGTGTTACATCTCTATTGCTTGGCTCTTCCCAAAAGTGAAAAGACAATCACAAAACAATATTTTGTTGGCGTGAATTGTCCCTTTTCTTTCTGACATCAGTAGATTTACCATGATGCTTGTGTTTCATTCTGGGATGATCCTAAAAGCACTTTGTATGGTAATCAGGGGCATGGCGGGTGCTGGCTTAGCAGCATCCTAGGACAAAAGAGACACATGATGAGGACTATAACCCCCAAAGGCCATACAAGTGCAAATCAGTTAGCTGAAGAGTTTCACGGTGTGTTGGAGACAATTGGGTGCTCTGCGAGATTGCCTGAACAGGGAACCGAAGGCCCTAAACTCAGTGACACCCTAAGATTTTTCTCTAACTCTGCCTGTCTGCATTCGGAAAACCCTCAGCAAAGTTCCTTTCTTTATTTTCCACACCTGGGTGTTCTTGTGTCTGTAGCTACTGCCTCCGGTACAGGGCTTGCTCTTTCCTCCTCTAGGCTGCATCCTGGTTTTGATGAGAGTGTATAAATTTGTATTCTCCACCATGGCGTTTCTGTTGTCTCTCACCACTGTTTTGTTATTTGAAGTCAAGTTGCTGACAGCAGAGTATACAGCCTTCGCATATGGCAGGAATATGGGTGAACCCTTCCCTGACTCTCGCTACCTGTGTGAACTCAGGCGGAATTGCCTAAATTATAGAATCAGAGAGGTCTGGTCCAAATCTGAGATCTTTCATTTATTTGCTGTGGAAACTTGGGAAATAACTTACCTCTCTAAAACATATTTTCCCCACCTGCAAATGGGCATAATGGTAACTGTATTCATTATACCATAGGACCACGTAAAATACTGTACACATAGTTTGTAAGAGAGTAGGTAGCATGTATCTAAGTGTTTGATAAATGACAGCTTTTACTGTTATAATTTACATAAAGCACCTAACCCAGAGTCCAACACTTAATGGATACTCCATCCACTTCATTTCTCATCCCCAATCTTTTTTTAATGTTTATTTAATTTTGAGAAAGAGGGAGAGAGAGAGAGAGCAGGGGAGGGGCAGAGAGAGGGAAACACAGGGTCTGAAGCAGACTCCAGGCTCTGAGCTGTCAGCACGGAGCCCGACGCAGGCTGGAATTCAGATTGCAAGATAGTGACCTGAGCTGAAGTTGGAGGCCTAACAGACTGAGCCACCCAGATGCCCTTCTTCATCCCCCTTTTTAAAGCATATTTGAATAATTTCTTAACCCTGGGGCTTCAGCCCTAATTCTGGGCACTGTGATTGCTGCTTTAGTGGGCTTCCATGACCAGCCCATGACTAGGCCAGCATCTTAGACCTCCGCATGCCCCCAACACTTTTCTAGCTCCACCTCCCCCAGTGAGCTAGTAACTTGAAGGCATACCTCACCTAATCCCAATATTTGAACCACAGGTAGCCATGCAAGACTCTTTTCCATGCGTTAAGTTGGTGGCTGATGTTGAGAAGTTCTGGGAATATATATATATATATATATATATATATATATATATATATATACTGATTCTATTAGTTTCCCAGGGCTTCCATAGCAAATTTCCATGAGCTTTGTGGCTTAAAACAACATAAATTTATGGGGCGCCTGGGTGGCTCTGTCAGTTGAGTGTCTGACTTCAGCTCAGGTCATGATCTCGCGGTTCGTGAGTTCGAGCCCTGCATCGGGCCCTGTACTGGTAGCTCAGAGCCTGGAGCCTGCTTCAGGTTCTGTGTCTCCCTCTCCTTCTGCCCCTCCCCTGCTCACACTCTGTCTCTGTCTCTCTCAAAAATAAATAAACATTAAAAAAATTTAATAAAAAAACAACAAGTTTATTCTCTCACTCTTCTGGAGGCCAAAAGTCTGAAGCCAAGGTGTTGGCGAGCCATAATCCCTCTGAAGTTGCCAGAAGGAATACTTTCTGGTCTCTTCTAGCTTTTAGTTTCTCCAGACAACCCTTCGCTTCCTTAGCTACCTCACTCTCATCTCTGTCTGCATGGTCACATTGCTTCCTCCTCTTCATTTGTCTGTCTTCTTTTCTGTATCTTCTAAGGGCACTTGTTATTGGATTTAGAGCACATCCAGATGAAATGGGTTGATCTTCTCATCTTAATATCCTTAGCTTATTTGTCTCAACAAAGACCCTATTTCCAAACAAGGTCACATTCATAGGTTCTGGGATTCAGGAAGCAGATATATTATGTTGTCTGCCACCAATCCACTTACTATACTAGAGAAAGGAGAAAAAAATAAAGAAATGAACATAGATCAACACCATCGGAGATTTGCGCATTGGCTTAAGGCTTAGTGCTACCCTCCTCCACCCTCCAAAAAGAGCAAGGTAGTGGCAGGGTGGGGGGGGTGGGGAGGGTTGGGAAACACAGGCAGCCAGGACTCACCTTCCTTTCTCAGCCCTCAGATTTGACTCTTCGGAAGAATCAGCCTACGGAGGTGTCATCTAAAGAGTTGCATAGAATCACTTCTCAGATGAAATAATCAAGGTCTTAATTGACCTCTCTGTTGAATTTTTTCTTCTAAGAATACCACAAGAAGTGCTTGCTTTTCTGGTTTAAGGCCATCGATCCTTGTTTGTCCATGGTCTAATCACCTGAAATAATTCCTTTCCTCACTCCTTACCTATTCCTAGTATTTAAGTTCAGTTATCATATCCCTACCCACTGCCATCATGGCTCCAGGCTGGATGTATGAAGTTCTTTTCATAATCTTTCTCTGTAGGTCATATCCTCTAATCCTTTTATCATTTTTGGATCCTCTCCAACTTATCAATGTCTCCTTCTAAAACAAGCAGCCAAAAAGCTACAAGAAGTGTTGTGCACCTTGTTGTTGTTGTTTGTTTTTTTGTTTTATTTTTTTAAAGCAGAGAGACAACGGATACTCACAAAGAAGTCAGGGGATTTTCAGAAACACATTCTGGAATTAAATCACATGTATTAAGTCAGCCTTTCCCAATGCTTTATGCACTCCTCCACTGCTTCAGCAACTGCATTAATTTCTTCCGACCATCAGAGGAAAACAGACAGTTCTGGGTGGATTAGTTATGTCTAAAAAGAATAGTAGCTGCCACTTGTCCCATGATCACTGTGTCAGCATATGTGCTTTGCATGTGTTTGTTACCTCATTTAATTCTACATTATCTCAGCCACACAGATGAGAAAACATAGACTCTGAGAAAGGAACACCTATGCCTATGTGTATACAGTTGTTCAGTCATGATGCTAGGATTAAATCCCAGGTTTGGACACAGTCTGTGCTCCACAGTACCACATTTCACTAGGTCACATTTTAAACCCTGGTGAAACCCTAAGAATACCACTGCATTTAAAGAATAATTTACTATAGGCTGCCTGGGTGGCTCGGTTGGTTGAGTGACAGACCTTTGATTTTGGCTTGGGTCATGATCTCACTGTTCGTGGGATCAAGCCCCACATCAGGTTCTGCGCTGACAACATGGAGCCAGCTTGGGGTTCTCTCTCTCCTTCTCTCTCTGCCCTGCCTCTGCTCATGTGCACAATCTCTCTCTCTCTCTCTCTCTCTCTCTCTCTCTCTCTCTCTCATAATAAATAAATAAACTTTAAAAAACTAAAATAAAGAGTAGTTCACTAAATATTCTGTTCACTGGCTGGGTTCAGCTATTTTATTTTCTCCAAAATTATTTGCTTGTCTAGATTTGGCCTTTGAATCAAGATTAACCTTTCTAAAGGGTCATTACCTTAAAAGGTTATTTAATCTATACCCATGCCTTGGGGGTGCCATTCAGGAAGGCAATTCCTCAGTGTCAGTAAAGAGTTCTCTGTGCAACTTTAACTATTTCTTTTCAAAATTGTTTTACACATACACAAGTATGCAGGAGATCCACTTACAATAGACTTCAATAAAGTCAATAAATATAATTCAGTCAACTATGCTACCCAGTTCTGATTTAAGTTCCACAAGTTTTACTTAAAAAAAAAAAGAATATATAACTTTTGTTAAGGAACTCAGTCTTACAGAAGATATATATCAGGCTCAAGAAAATAGTAATGGGAAACACTCAAGATAGTCTATCATCCAGAGTGACATTCTGTGACACAGACTAAAGATTTGTAAACCCGTTTAATCGGAAATACCTGTATAAAAATTGCATTGCAGGAACACCTGGGTGTCTCAGTCAGTTGAGCGTCTGACTCTTGATTTTGGCTCAGGTCTTGATCTCATAGTTCCTGGGTTTGAGACCCGTGTCCAGCTCTGTGCTGACAGCAGGGAGGCTGCTTAGGATTCTCTGTCTCTCCCTGTCTCTCTGCCGCTCCCCCACTCTCAATAAATAAATACATTTCATAACCCAATTCCAGACCAACTGTACCGGATACTTAAAGGTTAGGGTCTAGGCTTTGGTAGTATAAAAAACAAAAACATAAAGACCTTTAGACAATTATCATCAATCAGATTTGTGACCATAGACTTTTGGCAGAATACATATTCAAAGAAAGGATACTAATGTTAGTAATAACAAGGATAATATCTTATTGCTATTTAATATTCTCAAGTTTTCAAAGTAATGTTCCACTAACTATTTAATTTGACCTTTGCAATAACTCAAAACTTTGTTCTATGGACCAGTTGCCATAGTCAAGTAGCATATGATGAAGCTTTAATATTAAATCCCTATTTGGCCCTACCCTAAGTCACATAAGTAGCAAGTGGCAGAGTTGATCTGGAGCCCAGGCCTCTGAATACTTAGCCTAGTCCTTCTTTCAACACTAATTTATGCAGCCTTCATGGAGGAACGATGTAAGGTATTAAGGAAAGAATCCTATTGAGAAGAAATAAAGAACACTGGATTGGACTCCAGTCCTTCTTCCCACTTGCTACATCTTTCTAGGCCTTATAGTGTTAAAAGCATAGGCTCTGGGGTCACACCATCCTTGGTCCAACACTGGTTGTACCATAAAAGCTGAGGGGTTATCAACAAGTTAATTAATTTCTCAGTGACTTGGCATCCTCACCTGGAGAAGGTTATTATGAAAATTAGATGTGTGAATGTATGTAGTGTGTGCGTGCGGGTGCGTGTGGGTGTGTGTGGGTGTGTGTATGTGCGTATCTATGTGCAGACCCAGTACAGTTTTTATAAAGTACTGAATCTTCCATTAAGTGCTAACTTAGGGAAGTTAATCAGATGAGCACAAAATTTTCATTTAACACTGACTCTTAAAACCTTAAAGAGTAAGATCACATATGACAGGGAGTTTGTAAATCAGAAGTTCTGAGAGTAATCGCTATCTCTACTTTTAGAAAAAATATATTTAATGAAATTTTGTATATTGGATACCTGTGCGTGGCAAACACTGTGTTAAATGTCTACCATGAATTATCTTTGGTCCTCAACATAGCCCCATGGCTTGTGGACACGTTTTCATCCTCATTTTACAGGTAAGGAAACAGAAGCTTAGAGAAGCTAAGTAAATTGTCCAAAGTCACAGAGCTTGTAAGTAGGGTGGCCAGAATTAGTTCACAGGTCATTTGTGTCCAGACCCTGCGTCTTCACTACTCTCACTGCTGCTGTATGTGTAGTATCGGCAAAATTTCCAAATGGAAGAAGTTTATCTTTCCCACTTTCCATTTCTTTCTCTGATTTCCTGTCATCATCTCTGTGCTTTTTATTCCCTTCTGAATGCCTTTCTTCACCCACACTCACCAGCAGTCTTTATTACTATCTTTTAGCTACACAAATTCTATCATATCGACCCCCGTCTCAGACCAGCCCTTACTAGAATTGATCCACATGCCAAAAATCACTTCCCCCTTCACAATGAAATTGTCGTTTTCTGTTCTCAGCCAGGTAATGAATGCAGAGAAATCTGACTATGTAATTCACAGCGAAGAATATTTGCAGCAAGAAAGATAATCTTTACATTTCTGTGGGAATTTATTTTCCAAAAAGCGTTGGTTAACTGAACTACATCTTTACTTAGTGGAGTGTTACACTGTGAAAAGGTGAAATAGAGGATCTGGCCTGGACTGGGGAGATATTGCTAGGTAAAAGGACCCTAAGAGTCCTTGACAGAACTGCGGGCACAGGCTTAAAAGGTAGACCACAGCCACATTCCAAGAATCCACACATTTGAAAGTGAAAAAGCGACCATGACCAAGTAAGACTGGTGTTTGGAGGACAAAGACACTCTTTCATCATTTTATTAAAAAGCCACAATGTGATGGCAGGAGAGGTATTGCATGCCCTTTCTCTGGAGCGGCCTGCCCAGCTCCCTTCCCATTTTATTAAATCCAAGAAAGAAGCATTGTCCCTTGGCTGACAGTAAACTGCCATACAACGTTGACTCCATGTCCTGTCCATGCCAGCGCTAAGACGTTCTCTATAGCATGATATTTACAGACTGAAGAGGGATGGCATTTCCAGGATAAAGACAGCAGCCCTCTGGTAGGATCAGCTATCAGGAAGCTCACTTTGGCTAGAAACGGCTGTTTTTCCAGTTGTCCCATCACCTGCTGTTCTGAATAAAAGGTTTTTCCTTTTATTCCTTTTTGGAGAAATCTACAGGTTCACTTTAAAGTACCTCATATCACACACACACACACACACACACACACACACACACACACGTAGCAAGCCTGGCAGGAGCCTGAAAAGAAGGGAGAATTCTATTTAACACAACATCTTGGGAGTTTGGGGAGGAGGAAGAACCCTGGGTGCCTCTGTTTCTCTGCACACTGGCTGGCTGTCTTCCAGAAATATCTTGAAGAATCTCCTCTGTGAAGCCAGCTGTGATGGGACAGTCAAAGATGTCTCTAAGTAAATACAAAGAAAGGAAACTAACAGTCCAAGAGTCAGGTAGTGAGACATAACAATAAACTCCGTGTTGAAAGACAGCACATGATATTGAATACAGATGGTAACAACAGCAGGAATAATTCTCCCTTGATTGTTCCCTGCTAAACAATGTAAGTATGCATGTGAGTGGGTTGTATGTATATGTGTGTATATGTGACTATGCATATGATTTGCACGCAAATATTTACGTACATATGTATATGTATGTGTAATATAGATATATTTAATTAATCTCCTTAACTACAATATAAATTGTTCCTATTAGCACTTAAGGACACGAGGACTAGGGAGGACTTTCCCAAAGGCATTTAGCAAGTCACAGAGAAATTCCCAAACCAAGCTTTGTCAGACTCCAGAGCACATGCTTTTGATCCTTGTAATACTACCTTCTAATAGTACAGTAAATGCAACGAGGGTTTAAAGAAAAAAAAAAGTCACGAGAGGCTTCACATGATGTGTGGATACCAAGAGGTCCTTGCAAAATGGGTTAGGGTCAGGATGTGAAGGCAACAGGAAGCCTAGCATTATGATTGATTAAATAGTGTGAACAAATGCACCCAGACGATGGGAGGGACAATGGGAAGATTTTGATTAGAGGATGATCTTAAGGTTAAGATTTCATCCTGAGGGCACTGGGGAGTCACAGAATATTCTTGAGTAAGATACATGGCACAATATTCTTTCCTAATAGGAAACTGTCTCCTGAAGGCTTCTTTTAAATGTGGTCATCTATTGTGGTTGTGTTAAAAATAAACACAGAAAAAAAGCCCTTATATTTTGGAGACATATATTGAAATATTTAAGGATGAAATGGCACGAGTTTTAGTGTTTGCTTTAAAAAAAATCCACTGTGTGTGTTGAGGAAAAGGAGGCAGGAGTGAAATTTCTAAAACTCTGGTCCATGGGTACATGGAGGTTCATGATATTGTTCTTCCTACTTTTATATATTTTTTAAAATTTCCATAATAATAAGTTAAATAAGAATCATTAGCAATTCAAGTACTGCTTTAAATGGTGATTATAAAATAAAATAGGAAATAATAAAGCAACCTGTGAATTTTTAATAGTTACTATAAAATAAAATATCAATAAATTTTTCTAAAAAAAAGTGAACTTAGTATTAGGATCAGCTCTCAAGTCCTTTCCCATTATATTATTTACTTAGAGAGGTAAATCTGATAACAAGACCTTGCATACATATAATCTTTTTCTACAAAGTATTTCACATGTGTAATTTCATGTGATCTTCATAGGAATCCTGAGTAACCGGGCTACCAGTGTAAATTTGTCCTACTAACACATCTAGTGAGACACTTCTGGTGGAGACTTAAATATCTTACTCTTACTTCTGAATTTTTCATAGCAGTTGAAAACATAGCAGAGCTACATAGGAGTGATAAAATAATGGTAATTGTCATTGGTGTTAGAGGAGGTGCAAAGACCCAAGCACACCAGCAAAATTCTGGAGATAATGATCCCAGTCTCTATTTGGTACACAGAAGTCCTTCAGTAAATACTTGCTGATGAGGGAATGATCCGATTCCATTTCCATATATGGTTAAAATAGCCATCTACAGGGTCTAAAATTCAGTCCCCTCTAGATATGTTCGCATATGAGCTTTATATATTTTCCAAATGCCTATCAAGGGATAAATTTTAATTTCTTTCTGATAATTTCAAAAAGGTTATGAGTTTTGGGGGTTTTGTTTTGTTTTGCTTTTGCTTGTTTTTATCTTGTCTTATCCATGTCAGACTTGTATGAGGAAGAAGCTGAGAAATGGGCCAGGCAATAAGCTCATAAGCTTGGTAGGTCCAGAAAGAGTCTTTGAGAATTATGAATTTGAAAATTTGTTTTTCCTTACACATTTTCTACCAGTTTACCCTTCTTCTCCTTTCACTTTCCAGACCTCTCTTCCTATGGATTCTTAGAGATAATAAGAGATAGTATGATATGCTGAAAAGAACAAGAATCTTAATTCATTCAACTTAATATCGATGCTAACAATTTTGTCCTTGGGAAAGTGTCTCTGGGTTTTCTTTTCCTAATATGCCTTGCCCACTTCACATGAGATATTGCTACAATTACTCTACAATGATATGAGTTAACACTCATACACGTGGAGCTGGTGTACATCTAAAAAGGTGTTTTCAAGAATCAAATAAATGAAGCTCACATGGTAAAATTGGGATACCGTGTTTGATATTCTAGGCCAGGGTAAACTATGATGTGTTCTTCTATTTGTATTCCCATATGTTGCAACCTGTTCTGCCTGGTTATGAGGCTGACAGACTAGGAAGGCATCAGTGGAATGATGTCAAAATTAAAACACAGCTCAGTCATTAAACTGTCCTATTGGCAAAACTGCAGGCCTCTTTTCATGCATTGCCAACCATTACTTTGGTGTTTTAGAGGTTGGCCATTAGGTCATTAAATGCTTTGAGCTCCATTTTCCTTCTCTATAAAAACAGTATGACACTGATGACTAGTGGGCTGTTATATTTATGTCAGCATGAATAATGTAGTAAAAGTAATAACAATCATATAATGGTCATATTTTATATGATAGTTACTTACCATGGTATAATTAATGTATTCTATCTTCATTATTTAACATGGGCCTCCTGCCTTGTTTCATGTAGACAGCTGTTTATGTGAGGACCCAGCTGCTGACAGTATCTTCCTTGCCATTGCTAAAGAGAGAGGTAAGAAAGGGAGCCATCCAGCTAATAAATTCCTAAAGCTTTCCCTTCCCACTCCCCTGCAGTTGGTTTCTATGACTTTCAGCTTTGGAATAGGGCTGGCCACAGATTCTGCAATATATGATTGGCAGCCCATGACAGACACGTGATGTGCCAGGTACATTTCCACATTTGTGGAGTGGGTACTGATATTTTACAAGAAAAGTGTTCAGGCCTGGGAGCGACTTGACCCAAGACCCAGAGCCAGAAAGTGGCAGAACTAATACTAGGTCAGGCTCACTCCATGCCTAGATACTTTTCACATTCCACCATTTCCCTTGGTCATGAAAGTGCCTTGGTAGGAGGCCAGGCAAGGAAGCTTGTTTCATAACTAAACTAGGCTAAGTAGCATGGTCCATCATTACCCTTGGAAGCTTGAATTAATTTACATTTTTTTGTTCAAAATTCAAAGGCAGGTGATAAAAAAGACAAAAACAAAAGCATGGAAATGTTGAGAAGGTTGTTTAGCACAGCAGCGTGGGTTGTGCTAAGTGCATGCTGGCACCCTGAGGGATGCACAGGGCATCCTCCTGGCCTCCATGGATCTCTGCATCTGATGGACATTCCGTTACCCCTGCTGATGAGGGGCTCACCTCTCTTTTGAAAATGGTGAGTTGTTGCCTTAGCAGACTCCACCCCATCCTGATTCTGCCCTGCTTGCTGCTTCCTGCTCATTGTGTACATAATTGCATGAATAAGCTGACCTGTCAATATAATGGGCCTGCTGAGATTATGGCACAGGAAAAAATTGGGCTGTTTGTTTTAGAACTTCCTTTCTGTTTCCATTTTTGATTAAGCTCTGGCTTTGGGTATCAAAAACGACGTAGTTTCCTTGGCAGCAGGTCTGTATAGCAGTTGCTAATGAGGCTACCACAGTGAGTTTTCTTACTGAGGAGATGTGTGGGAATGAGCAAGTCTTGCATTGCTCTTCAAGTGAAGCCGTTGCCCAAATCTGTCCTGTCCTCTTAGCTCTCCACTTTAGATATCTGTAGAGTGATACTGTTCTCTGTTAAGCATCTTGGGGGAGGATCATAGTTGGTAGAGAAAAGATATTGGAAGTAACTGAGTGAGGGTTTTGGAGACCAGCTGAGGAATAGACAAGATCAGTGGAACATCTCAAACTCAAGGGGGTTTGCTAAACACTAATACTCTACCTTTACCCACACCCAGGCTTCTACTCTCTGCATGTATGTGTGCATGGAAGGGAATAGGGACAATGGCCAGGTAGATAATGGAATGGCAGGAGAGAACAAGCACATCATTTGGAAAGCTCTTTTAGGTGAATGCCAAGTTGTTGGGGAGGGAGGGTAATCAGAGATATAACAAGCATGGTTCTTAGTTATAACAAATATAAACTAGCTTCAATAACTTAAGACCTGTATTAAAGAATATTGGATAGCTCACAGAGTCTCTGACTATGCAGCACAAAAGAATGTCCAAAGCCATACCACAGAACTGGCCCCAGTGGAGACAGTCTGGTACCTCTGCCAGGTATAGATGTTATGGAAGCCAGTCCTGGATGCTTCTGCAAGAACCTTAGCGAGCACTGCCCGTGGAAACTGGATGTAGCTACCACTACCATCTCCCAAAAGGATTCCATGTGGAATCTACCTCTTTAAATTATTATCTTCCAAGTAATCATCCATCCATTGAGTCTGACTGAGAGAGTGTGGGTCATATAAGTGTGCCCCAAGTGCAAAGGATGCTGGGGAATTGAATACATGGTTCTCACCAAAAGTCAAAATATAGGAAATAAATGACCTCAACTTAAAGAGGGTGTTCATAGTTACTGGAAGGCCTCAAAATTGACAAATATCTGTTGTAATAGGAATCTGTGCAAGGCAAATGGCAAGCAGAGAATGGGATTAAAAGGAACTAGATGACAAGTAAACCCCAGAGAGCTGAAATGAACTAATAGGGAACTAGAAGGGCACCAGGGACTATTAACAGAAATCAAGTAAGACAGATTGATGACTCATTTTGGGGATCAAGGAGACTTCTGGGTTATGTTAAAACAAGTGTCCAGGGATGCTGGGAAACATGCTAGGAGCAGCTAGCTAATTAATGTCCCATTCTATTGGATATTAAATCCCTATGCCGGGCTCTTCTTGATTTAGGGGCAGAGTGGGTCTGTGGGGTTTTTTGCTGTTGTTTTGTTTTGTATTTTTTGGTATTGCTTTTGCTTTGTAATTTTTTGCTCTGGCTTTCAGAGGAATCAACAGGAAGGGGCAGATCTTATATTAATTCATTCAACAAAGCTACTGTTCATAGAAAGGAGTAAAATACCATCTCTATCTTCAGTATACTTAAAATATATGGAGAGCAGATGCAAAATGGTGGGACAAGTCAAGATGGACTGGAGAGTCTTTATGGAGAAGCCATTGTTATTCTTTTGTCCAGCTTTCTATCTATCATAGATATTATCTCAGCTGGAACTTAAACATTTATTTGATTATTTATTTGTTTTGAGGATCTCTCTCTCTCTCTCTCTCTCTCTCTCTCTCTCTCTCTCTCTCTCATTGGAATGTAATGGAAATAATGGCAGAATTTCTGTTTATCGTTCTATATCTCTCCACTGGTATAAAGTAGATGCTCAATAAATCGTGTTGCAAAAGGGAATTAATAGATGGAAATGGACTATGAAGTGAGTCTTCCTAAGTGAGTGTTTCCAGGTAGAAATTAGATAATGGATGTATGGAGTAAATTTTAGAAAGAGGAGCCGGTACCATCAAGAGCATGGTAGTATAAAACACCTAGGTAAAGGCCAGAATCTACAAACCACTTGGTGCTACTGAAATATAAAGACTGAGTCCAGTTAAGATGACTGATAAGGTTGGAAATCAATAGAAATAAGACATGAAAGGCCTTTGCATTAGTTTTCTCTGGTGACTGTAACATATTACCATAAACTTAAAGTTTAAAACAATACACATGTTTTCTCTCATAGTTTCTATGGGTAAACAATCTAAGCATAAGTAAGTTGATACCTGTATACCTGTACTCAAGGTCTCACAAGGTTTCAGTCAAGGTGTGACTGGGGCTAGGGTCCCATCTCGGTCTTGAGGCTCTCTTCCAAGCATATGTAGTTGTTGGCAAAATTCACTTCCTACCAGCTGTAAAACTTACAGTGGTTTACTTCTTTAAGGCCAGAAGAAGAGTCTCATCAGGAGGGGCAGTATTTTTTTTTTTAAAGCTTTTACCTGATTAAGATAAGCCCATCCAGTACAATATTTCATCCAGCATAACGTAATCATGGGAGTGACATCCATCATACTCATAGGCCCCAGGCACATTCAAGGGGAGGAGATTAGCAGTCTGATTACACCAGGGCATAGAAACTTGGGATCCACCTCAGAATTCTACCTACCATATCACTGAACATTAGATAAAGGGGCTTGTAATCTCTCCTAATTAATGGGGACTCATTGAAAGGTTATGAGAACTGGGATAATGAGAGCATTGTTTCCTCTATGAAATTATGCTGTCAGGGATGTGGATGACAGATTTTAGTGGGCCTGAAGTTTTGTGGAAAAGATATTGGACTATGGCAGGGATCTAAGTGAAAGATGATGATGTGGGCTTGAGAATGAATGGTACCACTGCCCATCCGTCATTCAGATCAGAAACCAAAGTCTCAACTCTGATTTCTTTCACATCCCATATCCAATCCATCAGCAAGGTGTATCAACTATAACTCCCAAATATCCAGAGAATATGTAACTTCTCTCCACAGCTATCACCTAGCCCAAGCCACCATCATCTCTATTGTTCATTCTTCATATCTTTTAAAATATAATTTAGGTTTATATTACTATCCTTCCCAGACCCTTCTAGGACTTCTCATTGCCTTTGTAATGGATCAAAACTCTTTATCACAGCTCACTAGGCCTTTCCTCTGCTTATCATTCAGCTGTAATGTTAGTTTGTGAAACCACAATCCCACTATGCTCCAGCCAAAGGTACTTTGTTCTGTCTTAAATAAGTAGACTTCATCACACTGGGCCTTTGCTCCTTCTGTTCCTTCAGCTTGTACTGCTCTTCCTCCAGGTGTTTGTGTAGCTGGCTCTTCACATCATCTAGGTCTCAGCTTAAATGCCACCAAGTTAAAGAGGAGGACAAGCAATTCCCTTTCAATCATAATACCTCATTTTGTCATCTTTGTGAGGTGTCTATGTAGAAGTTATCTTTTTTATGTATCATTTGCCTCTCCTACTAAGAAGCCTTACCCTTTTCTCTCTGTATCTTTAATGCACAGACATGTGGCTGGTACATATCAAATTGTTTAACAGGTATGTATTGAATCCATGTATGCATTTGAGGAAAATTTTAAATCACTTGGACTTGATGATTAACTAACTGTGATTGGCAATGCAAATGAAACGTGAAAGGTTTTTGGCGTTTTAATTTTGGTCACTGAGATAAAAAGTAGAGGGTGGAGTGGGATCTGGACAGAAAATATAAGGCACATAATGGAAACAGAAAGACATAATGGACAAAGATGACACATGTAAGAAACCCTTGTAAAGAGCTTTATGAAATTTAAGAAGAAAATGGATATCAAACACTATTTTTATGATTTGGTGGCTATGATAACATAGCCATTCCGTGTGATGTAAAGAACCTACTGTTTTCTTTAGGAAGAGGGATTTCCTTGTCATCTCTGGGATCAGGTTGAAGGCTGGGAAAACTTCAAGTATCCCACTACTATGAGTCATTTAACTAAAATAATTGTCAACTGAATAATTATTACCCACTAAGCTAATACCCTGTGCGACCAGAGGGGTGTAGAATGTGGTGTTGGAGAAACACACTCTATCTGTAGGAACACACACCTTCATTCTCACTGGTTTAACAAAGGAGTGGTTCTGACTACTCAGATTCTTGTTCTTGTTCTTGCTCAGGGTGTGTAGCTATTTCATCTGAAATTCTCATGCCCAGCATGTTTTGCTCCAAACGTTTTTCTTGCCTTTCTGAAAGGCCATGTTTATTTAAAGGAAAATCTAATCTGTCTGTGCCTGATGCTTTTCCTTTTAGCTCAGCCAAATGTTTCTTTCCTAAGAATTACGTGCTGATCGAGTGATGTCGTTGCTTGTCAGAAGTGAAAGTCACACTTACCCAGTGAAAATCTCCTGACCCCACCAGAAAACATGAATTCAGTTTGAGATGCGCCACCCCGGGGAGTCTGCTCTGGGTTATGAGCTTAAGAGAAGTGAAACAGCCTCAAGTGCCCTTTAGCTAGACTCCAGCACTGAAGACGAAACCGCACTGGTCAACCCTATGGCCAGTTTCTGTTTTATTCCCTGGTACACCCTCTCTTTGGTAGTGAGCCGTGTAAGTTTCTGTGCTTCAACTTTTCTTCCTGAGCTAGTAACCACTTATCTACTGACTTCCTGGTGTATTGAGAGACAATGTGAAAATGAGGAAGAGGAAACATTAGTGGAGTGTTTGGATCAGATTATAGGCGTTGCCCACCCCCCCATCTTGAATCTACTCCCAGCTCATGAAAGAGGATCCAGTGCTGAAGATGATGAGTCTGCACAAAACCTGGTTTAAACTGAAACTAGGAATGTGGATTTGGATGAAGTTTTTGCTTTTGTTTGTTTTTGTTTTCTATCTTGACTTTGCACTAAGAACCATTTCACTCAAGGTAAATAGTAACTAACCCCTTTTGTGACCTCCCCTGAACTTTGGCAGAGGTTGGAAGATGCTTATGCTCTGCTCTCCCTGTCACAGGGGATTTCCACGGTGTGCCAATGGTGGTTTGAGCAAAGGAGATGCAGCTCAGTTCACTGGCTCTTCCTCCAGCGGATTCTTCCTGTGACGTTCATCTCTGTGCAATGGCTACCCAGCACAACTTCCCGATCTTTCCTTGTTTTGTGATCCACACCCCAATACCTGAATGGATTCACACCATCATGCCCAGTTTCTCACTCTCTGTTCCTCCCATCTTGCTGCTTCTCCATGTGGAAGACTGTCCATCCGAAATGATCTGAAGCTACTACAGGCAAAGACTGATAGGCCAGGGAGATGGTTTACAGATCATTTTTCTCAGTGGCATTGTGAGTGCTTCACATTTATTTATAGTTTGCAAATACCTATTTTGCATATAAGTTAGAAAGAGCTAAGATTATCCCTTTAATAGTTTAACACTTTCCTTGGACTCCTATATACTTTGATGAGTGGGAAAGAAAGGGCTGAGCTTTAGCCATTGCTAGGAATGAGAACTGAACATAAGATTGGCTTCCAGGGGCCAAGTCACACATGTGAATATCAGTCCTGGCTTCAGAGAAAGTAATGGATACCCACTGAACTAAGCCAGCCACTCTCTGGGGGAGATCCTGGGTCTCCTGCTACCAGGCCTCTGTTCTGTTCACTATACCATGGGTGCTCAGCAACTGTTGCAGGCATGGGATTGTATTTGCCCAATATACATCAGCAAGTGCCACAAAAGTGCCACATTTGTATGAAATTAATTCCTCTCGACCCTCCTATGCCCTAATTCCCTACTCCTGATTACATGTCTGCCAGTTAAATATTTGAGTCCTCCCAAGTGCTGTTCGCATGTACTTAAAAACAATTCCCTGTCTCCCCTTGCTTTTAAGTATCCATACGGTTGTCATGACATGGCCGTCTTCAGTGCTGTCCCCGGGGGGATCTCCACCCTGCTGAGAACTAAGGAAACATTGCAACTCTAGTTTTGCCTAGAAGGGACTTCTCAGGTTTCCCCTGGCCTCACTGTATAAACTGCTCCACTTCCAACACAGCCAAGGGTGGGCTGTTACCTTTAGTAAGAGTTTACTGAAGGGGTGCCTGGGTGGCTCAGTCAGTTGAGTGTCTGACTTCAGCTCAGGTCATGATCTCACAGATCATAAGTGTGAGCCCCGCGTCGGGCTCTGTGCTGACAGCTCAGAGCCTGGAGCCCACTTCGGATTCTGTGTCTCCCTCTCTCTGCCCCTAACCCACTTTCATTCTGTCTCTGTCTCTCTCAAAAGTAAATAAACATAAAAAATTAAAAAAAAAATAAGAGTTTACTGAATGTTGAAATCTAGACTTAAAGATAGGTTATGAAAGACAACTAAATGCCAAGGATCATGGAGTACATAGGTTTAGGGATATCCACAGGATCCACTCCATGTATCAGAAACAGCTGCATACAATGCTTAGAGCACTCTGAGCACCTCTGCTCCAGAGTCCAGACCTAACTGCCAACAGACTAAAGAAAAGAAGGAATTGTTTCTTCCCTCTGGTTTAATGCCTGCTTCACCATCTGTCATTCCCTGATCCAAAGTAGGTCTTATGTTAGGGTAATTGGCAGGAAGGACAGAGCCTTTCAATCTGAGGAAGACTACTCCCACACACAAGGGAATAATCTTATACTATGGTCTCCAGCAGGACAGTTTAATCCAAATGTCTTAGCTTCAAATTGGTGTGTTTTGAGCTGTGTGTTCACAAATATAGCAATATATGGATGATTCATTCATTCGTTCATTCATTCATCCATCCATCCATTCAATCATCAAACCAAAATTTATTGAGCTTCTAATACCTACATCCAATCACTGTGGCTGGCACATAGTAGCTGCTCTGTAGATATTATTCTACTGAATGAATGGATGAACCTGAAGCTTTCACTTGGATAAGGTGGTGGTTTGTTAAGATAACTCTCCCTGAAGTCAGATAGCCTGAGTTTAAGCCATGATTCTGTCCTCTTATAAATGGCAGTGGGCAAGTTACCTAACTTCTCTAAACCACAATTGCCTTATTTGTAAAGATGAAGATGGTGATGGTGATAGTGATGGTCATGATGATGATTATAAAATAATGCCTTTCTTATAGGTTTGTTGTCACACATTCAAGACAGGGTGTAATAATATTAGGATATTAGAGGGCTCAGCATAGTTATGGGTAAGATCTGGAATTAATCTTTTGATTTCCTGAGTCTCATGTGCCTGGGAAACTGCACATAGCTCATGACCCTCATCACGATGAGGTTTTCCTCTGCTAAGCCTCATGTCTGTTTTCTGTGTACTATTCTGGATGTCTGTGTAAATGTTCCTCTATGAATGGGCCCTCACTTGGTTGGGACCAATTTGTTCACGTAGGAAACAGAATCCTTCTACTTCAGTTTCTGTGTAAAGATCCATCTTGAATGCACTCACTGCCTGGAATTCTAATAGGGGGCATGCCTAGTCTCCACTGCTGCTTGCCTCCATGCCTACCAAACAGAACCACTTTGATCATTGACGCTGAACAAGCCTGTCCTCACCTGGTAGTTGTTGCTTTTTAGGAATAAAACTAAAATCTACATCAGAGGTTTATTTTAAAGGTTACATGAGAAAAGGCACATGAAAACATTTAGCACAGTAATTTTACTGAAAAGATTAAGTGAATTATAACTCCTTAAATAAGCATGTGCTCTCATCACTTCCACTTTCCATTCATCCTCTTCCTTACCTCTTTTGACCATCCATTCAGTGATACAAAGTAGCTGTAGCTGCATCTGCATGGATTCTTTGGTAGATACAATCCTCAATCCCTACAATTCCCAAAGAGCAAAAGGGCATCCATAACCACATTCATGGTGATACTGGGCATAAAACTCATGCCTATAGTATCCTCTGGGCTAATTTATCTTACCTTGTCTTATTTTTAATGTAAGACTCATTGAACCATAAGGGTCCCCTCTGCTCCAGGAAATGCTTGCCTATAAATTCAAATTTCTTCCTAGAATCTATCAGGTATCAACATTTTAATATTTTATGTACTCCAACCATACCTTCAGGACACGCAATTTGTTTACATAGCAAATGAGCTATTGGGAATTCCTTTCAGGAGAAGTTTTCATTCTTTGAATAATTCTAATGATGGCTGAGTTTCTGGGAAAATCTTCTTGAGGTTTTGTATTATTCATAGAAGGAACCATGCCTCCCAATTTATTGAACACCTAGATTTATTCCAAGTAAACTCACAGTGAGGTTGGTGTAAGAAATATGGTAACAATATGGCCTTTTGCAATCAAGCTAGGTATTTTTTTATACTAAGTAGATTTACCTAGGTTTTAAGAGTATAAAGGTAGAGATCTATCAGATAAATTGAAGTAAGAAAAATAAAATTCCTGGTCTGTTTTGTCTTCTGAAAAATAAATATATTTGTGGATAGTGTTTGCATATATTTGGACCATGGGGGTGGGGAATGGAAAGCTGAACTCCCTTCTCCTATATTCCTAATGCCCTCACTGTCATACATTATACACTTCTGGAGCAACAGAATTGTATCTAGCCTTGTCCTTCAAAGTACCTATCCCAGTGACTCTTATAATACTGGCATCAAAAGATTTTCTTAATACATTAATAAATCAATAACTAATGACATAGGACTTTCTTTCTTTCTGAATGCAAGAAACAATAGGAGGCAAATGTAGAGAAGAAAAAGTGAAGGGGTGTGGAAAAAATATCAGGAGGTATAAGAGTGTCTATATTTCCTCTGAGACCTTCTAGAAAGGAGTAAACCCAGTAAAATGTCAATCATCATCATCATCATCATATTTTTATTTGAGAGATATTTAAATATCTAGCTTTTCAGTTGAGTTGGTACTTTCTATCTTTAACCTGTGCCCCATCTGCCTTCTACCCCCATGCTTACGTTTCACAGAAATGCAGTAAGATTCTCTAATCATTTCTGTTTAGGGTCCCTGCCAAACTCCCCATCAGATTCCCCTTCACAGTGAGCTGAAACGGGCACAAAAGTAATCTCAAAGATCCCACTTATACCTTTATTTGAAAGTGTGATTTCTGCCGTATCTCAGGAAGCCTCCACTCTTTTTCTGAGGCTAACTTACCACTCCTACGATATCAAAGTAAAGCCTTCTCCAAAATGAAAACATGTCCACACCCACATTTCTACCCAAAATGCTGCATGGATGAGTGAGGGGCTTATTGCTTCCCATTCTTTCTCCTTACTATTTGCTCTTATTTCTGAGACTGTTGATGGGAAGGTCTATGTCATAACCATCATCTCAAGATATCAGGTTTGTATGGATTCTCAAACTTTTCGGTAATGACTGAAAAATGACTCCATTACAGGTACTAGAGGTCTCTAAGGTCCCTCCCCTAATGAAGTTAAGGTTAGAAGGAAGAGATTTTACATGGAGATAACTTATCCTTATCCCTCAGTTACCTGAAAAGAAATCAAGAAATTATAAGGAATAAGCTGGGGGGAAAATGATACATGTCAAAAATCCATGCCTTAAAATTTATTCAACTATTTCTTGCTATGAATTACATTCAAATAATAGCTCATAGTTTACATTTTCTACCATTATACAAGCACTGGATTTCACAAAACACTTACACTTGCCACATGTGTTGAACAAAATATTTTCAATTATATTTTCTATTCTATTCTATTTATTTAAATAACAAAAGTGAATCCTGACCACCAAATTGATTTCCCAACTTATTAATGGATCATGACCCACAGCTGAAATGCCCTGTCTCAAAAACTCACACTCTGTGAATTTATATTTCACAAATAATTAATAACTTTAATGATTAATCCCAACACACAGAAACCAAAAACAGCCAATTGCACAGGGTTAAGCAAGATTGATAGAAATAGGAATGAAAGCAAAGAAGTGAAGACTTCCAGCAAGATGTGAAAGAGCAAAAACAACTCCCAAAGTGCTCAAATGGGGACCATTTAGTGCTAGAAAAATAGTTTCCTCATACTTCACCAGAAAGCCTGAGGAGACAGCTGCATTATAGCTCCAGTCAACAAGGATGTTGATAATGATAACCCCAAGTCACCAAGAAAACTTTAATTGATGCTCCTCATAACATATTTAAAGCAATTCAGCAAATTATTGAACAAGTCCTTTACTAAAAGTGTTGCATTTAAATAATGTACAGACTATTGTAGAATTATTCTCAAGAAAAATATTTATTCCAAATATAAACAACAAGAATTTGGTGGTTTTAAAACAACATGGCTGGTGTGGAAAGCTTCCAACTTGCAGGGATTCCCCACTCTGTAAACCATTCCAGTAACAGAGCCTCCCACCCAGAACACTAATAGTTTAACAATCTGACGACTGGACCTGTTAGGATCTGCTTTTTTTTTTTCATTTTTCATATCATTCCACAACTGCTAGAGTGGCTAATGTTGAATCCATACCTTCTAAAATCCCCAAGTGACCTTCCCCTGACATATTTGGGTACCTCACAACTCAGTCTCACCGTCTTCTCTCTGGCCCACCCTCTCCCTCATCTCAGCTCAGGCACGGAGATCCCTGTTCAGCCATATCAGCACCTCATGAAAGGTTTTGTTTTGTTTTGTTTTGTTTTGTTTTGTTTTGTTTTGTTTTGTTTCTAACAATTCGGTCTTTTCTTCAACTCTTTGTATTCCCTTGCAAGACATTTTCTACTTTCTCTTCTACCCAAGGTTAGGTGTTCTCCTTTACCTCAGCAACATACATTCCATTTTTATTTCTCTACTTTAAAGAGTCGTATTAATTCTATACAAAGAAGCTAGAAAGAGGGAGTGGTGAAAAGAGGGATGGAGACAAGCTAAGATTTGCTTTTTGATATCGGACTCTGGAGTTCCTTGAAGTCTGTGGACCTCTTAAAAGTAATCTTAAGCCATCTGAAATATTGACTTGTGCAGAACAGGTTTTTTTCCCAAATGATGCTGTAAAAGTACTCCACCTGCTTTTATGTGAACAAAGTTCTCATACTACTTTGCTGGTAGAATTTTAGGACATCCAGTGCAACATGTGATTGTTCCCACAACTTGATAGAATGCATCAGTCTAGGTAAGACTGAAGAGAAAGGATTCTACAAAGACTTTCCTAGTTCCAGAGTGTCTGGAGTCTGAGTGCTTAAGGAGCATGTTATGACTTTGAAAATGTGTATTTTCCCAACCCAAATCCCAGTAAGTTATTTTGTGGATACTAACAACTGATTCTAAAGTTCATGTGGAAAGACAAAAAGATCCAGAGAAACCACCATAATATTGAAAGAGAAGAACAAAGACAGGAGGACTGTACCCAAAGTCAAAATTTGCTGTAAGCTGTAGTAATAAAGGCAGCGTGACACTGGTGAAAGAATGCACAAATAGATGAGTGAAACAGATTAGAGAGCCAAGAATAGATACATGCTAATACAGTCAACTGATCTTTGACAAAGGAATAAAGGTCATTTGAAGGGAAAGAATAATATTTTCCAACACATGATACTGAAACAAGTGGGAATCCATATACCAAAAAAAAAAAAAAAATTCTAGACATAGACTTTTCACAAAAATTAATTCAAAATGAAAAATGAATCTTAGACCTAAATATAATACATAAAACTGTAAAACTTCTAAAAGACCACATAGGAGTAAATCTAGATGATTCTGGCAGTGATGATGACTTTTCAGATAAAACACCAAAGGCATTACTTGAGTTGTATGTCACAAGTTTGGTATAAAGTAGTATTTTTATCTTTCAATTTTAACATATTTATGTGTTCCATTATAACTTCTTTGAACTATAGGTTATTTAGAGATGTATTATTTTATTTTGTGGGGTACCTGGGTGGCTCAGTTGGTTAAGCATCCAACTTTTGATTTTGGCTCAGGTCATGATCTCCCAGTTCATGAGTTTGAGCACCGCATCAGGCTCCATCCTGACAGTGAGGAGCCTGCTTGGGATTCTCTCTCTCTCTGCCCCTCTCCGACCTGTGCGCTCTCTCTCTCTCTCTCTCTCTTCCTCCCTCTATCTCTCTCTCTCTCTCAAAATAAATAAATAATCTTCTCAAAAATATTTTTAAAAAAGAGAGTTTTAGGGTTAGTTTTTGGATATTACAGCTTAATTTTAATTACAGCCAATAAACATGCTCAGCTTTTGAAATTTGTTAAAAATTGATTGATGACCGAATGTCTAGTAAATTTTAGCAATGATTTCATGAAAGTCTGAAAATAATGTGTGTTCTCCTGTTGTTAAGAGATCCATTGGGTCATGTTTGTTCATTAAGTCAAATTTGTAGAGAACGTGTTCAAGTCTCCCCTATCATTGAGGAGTTTTTGCCCACAAGTTCTAACAATTATTGAGAGAAGTTTAAAATCTACCATATATTTGTAGATATATCTCTGTCTCTTTGTACATCTATCAAATTTCTTTATATATTTTCAGTCAACGTAGGAACATATATATTTTTTTCAACGTTTATTTATTTTTGGGACAGAGAGAGATAGAGCATGAACAGGGGAGGGGCAGAGAGAGAGGGAGACACAGAATCAGAAACAGGCTCCAGGCTCTGAGCCATCAGCCCAGAGCCCGACGTGGGGCTCGAACTCACGGACCGCGAGATCATGACCTGGCTGAAGTCGGACGCTCAATCGACTGCGCCACCCAGGCGCCCCAGGAACATATATTTTTAAAATTGTCACATTTTTCTGGTGAATTAGATCTCATAATTATGAAATAATTCTTTCACCTTTTGTTATTTTTTAAAGCCTCTTTGATATTAATATTATAATATTTTGTATATGACACACGTTATATTTTATTTTATATTATATATAATTTATGTATTTATTATTATATTATATATTATATAAAGTATATAATATATAATTCCTTCACTGTACATATCCTGTTAAATGTGTTTCTTATCAAAAATATATTGCTGGCTTACTAATATTTTATCTAAGTTGACATATTCTATCTTTTAATTGGTTTATTTAACCTTAATATAAATTTTTATCTAATGTAATTCTGACCTAATATGTTTATATCTATCATCTTAGTTTACAATTTTTCTTGTG
This sequence comes from Felis catus, assembly GCF_018350175.1. Taxonomy (NCBI): domain Eukaryota; kingdom Metazoa; phylum Chordata; class Mammalia; order Carnivora; family Felidae; genus Felis; species Felis catus. The sequence continues at coordinate 59,188,659 of NC_058379.1, read as the reverse complement.
TTTTATTTCTTTACATCCTCTCACTCTCTTTCTTTTGTATTAACTACTATTCCTTCTCAGTCCACTTTAAAAGTTTGGAAATTTCACCTTCTATTTTCTTAGTGGTTGCTCTAAAACCTAAAATTGGCACTTTTAGTTTATCAATGTCTAAAGTTGTTAGTACATTGTTTTCTGATTTATTTTGTCACTATTAAGAAATCAGTTGAACTTTTAATGTTTTTTTTAAAACTAATATTTTATTCATGTCTTTTGTATTGTGTAGTTTCACTGTAATTTGCATGGATGTAGATTTCTTTTTATTTATCTTCATTCATATCATAGATCTTCTCAAGTTGGTGTCTTTAATCATACCTTAAAAATTATGATCTCAAGTAAATTCCAAAATTGATCGCTACATTTTCTCTTTTCTCTGTGTTTATTCTATGCTCTTGGTTTTTCAACCTTTCATCTTTTTAGTCCTGTCTCTATTCTACAGCTATATAATTCCTTCAGACCATATATTTTAGTTTACTAAAAATCTTTTACTAAATTTTCTACAAAAGGTTTTACTAAAACATTTTATATTTTACTAATTTTGTAGTCAGCTATGTCTAATCTGCTATTAAACCTTAACTTCGAGTTTTTTATTTCAATTATTTTATTTTTAATATTTATGAGTTCTGTTTTTTCAAACCTGAGTACCTATGTGTGATTTCTTTTAAAACTTTGTTTCCTTATTTAAAAAAAATTTAATGTTTATTTTTTTAAGAGAGAGAGAGAGAGAAAGAGACAGAGTGTGAGTGGGGGAGGGCAGAGAAAGAGACCGAAATACAGAATCCAAAGCAGGCTCCAGGCTCTGTCAGCATATAGCCCAATGTGAGGCTCAAACACACAAACCGTGAGATCATGGCTTGAGCTGAAGTCCTGCACTTAACCCACTGAGCCACCCAGGCTCCCCTGTTTCATTATTTAAATACAGTAAGTATAGTGTTTAAATTAGAATTTAAATTTATAAACTAAACTTATAATTAAAATGTCAAAAGTCTTGTTTTGCTTTGTTTTGTTTTGTTATCTGTTACTACTGCCTTTTCTTCCCAGCACAAAGTTTTCTTGTTTTTTGTGTATGTGTGTGTGTGTGTGTGTTTATTTTTATTTTTTGTTAATTTAAACCAGTTTATTAGATGGAAAACCCATGAGTAATTTTGTCATCGCTAATTTGTTTGTTTAATGAATAATTATAAGGCCTTTTAACCACCACAAAAATTAAGAAACAATGATATAAGCCAGACCAGGATGCCCTCCATGTGTCCCATATCAATCACAGACCCTAGTACTCTTCCAAAATATAACCGCTAACTTGACTTTTATAGTAATTGCTTCCTTTTGTTTTCTTATGATTTTATAATCTAATTTGCATTCCTAAACACTACAGTTTAATCCTGACCATTTTTACATCGTGACCATTTTCTAAAATATCTGTTATATATATATTTTAAAATTTACACATTCCTCCTCCATCTCTTTCTTTTTAAGGTAATCTATCTGAGTATTTCTAGGTATTTGACCTGTAGAAAACTTTTGACTTGGCTGATTGCTCTTTCTTGGTATGGGTCTACATGTATCTTTCACTGTCTTCTATATCCCTCATTACTGGCAACTGAATCCAGAGGCTTGGCATATAATGTCTTGATTATACCTTTTATTTTATTTTTCTTGTTTTGGCAGGTGTTAGTACTCAATGCCTAACTGTACAAGTTAATTGGAAGTGAAATTATAATAAAATAATAAGATATTAGAATATATTACCTTGAATTAATTACAGGTACTTTCCTCATATACTACTTAGCTATCCAGTTGTACAGTTAATATAAAAAAATACAAGTTAATGCTTAATTTGTCCCTCTCATCTATCCAGTTTTAATAGTATAATGATTCCATTTTATCTTCAGAAGATGACAAATTGTATTTTACAAAATATTCATCATTAATAACACAGACTTCAATATATTATACTAGTTTAAATCTATTGAAATTGTTATCTCTGTTGAAGTTCAAAGTTTCCCATTTTTGGCCTGTGTATATATAAAAATGTTTTTTCTTGAGTCTTTTGGGCATAATTCTAGAAGGCTTGGTAACTTTCTTGTTATCTGAATGACAAGATATTCCAGACTAGACAAATCAGATTCAGCTGTTTCTTCATGAAGTTCTGATTTCTTTCAATGGGAGATAATATTTCAAGACCACAATCTGAATTCCAGAAATGTTAGGTACTGGCCTATAAATACCATTTAAAATAATACTAGTATTTCTGCTTATATAACATTATGTATTCTTTTTTTTCCATACCAATGACTTTTTAACCATTTAGGTTGTCTGAAGCTTGAGGTCTAGGCAATTCCTTAGGAAAGGATCAAGATAACAATATTCTCTGAGTTTTTGCATGGTGATAATAAATCGTAAGTGACTTTTACTGGATATAAAACCTTTCACTCACATTTTCTTCCCTTAAATATTCTAAATATGTTACTACCTTTTTATCTGGCTCAAAACATTGCTATTAAAAAGTGTAATAGGAATCTAATTTTTGTTTCCTTTATGATTTGTAAGCCCTTTTTGCCTGGATGTTCAAAGTTATTTTTATTTTTCTTTAAAGACTGATATTGTAACTAGAAAACATCTTGCTGCTAGTAACCCTGTGTTTGTATTATCAAGTGCATGTTATTTAATTTCAATATGTATTTAACTTTTTTTAATTTCAGAGATTTTTCTTGAACAATAGATTCTGATACTTTTTTTTCCTCCTTTCTTGCTTTGGTTTGCTTTTCAGGGTCTCCCATTATACACTTTGGATCTCTTTTGTCTGTCTTCAATCTCTCACTTTCTTGAATTTTTTTAATCTCATTTTTACTTTCTTTAATTTTTTTTCCTAGAAATACAATTTGTTCCTTTTACTTACTTCTATATTCCTTCTAGTTTAGTATTAATATCTAAACTAGCATTTTCTTCTAAATTCTTGAATTCTGTCACTAAGTTCTGAATTTTTTCATGCTGATTTATGTTATTTTTTTCATGTCTTATTTAATTTTGTCAGTATATTTTAGGTAATTATACAACAGCACATTATAATTTTTATGTCTGTATTATCTATATATTGTTTCTGGTATTGTTTTACTCACGGCAGAGGTGCTATCCTCCTTCATTTCTCTTTCTTCAGAGTAGCTTTATATGGGATTTTGCCTCAATGTTTTCTTGTTGCACAATCATCTGTAAAATTAATTTCCCTGAACTTGCAAGTGGAAACTTGATTCAGATACCTTTGCTACTTTAAAGAGTTAAATTCTCTGTTGTCGTAGTGTACTGTGAACAGAAATATGGTGGTTTGTTTTCTAAGATATCCTGGCTCTGTTTCCCTGCCCCTTACATCTCCTCTTTATCTCTGTTCCTATCATGCCCAATTTTTATTTTTCCAGTAGTTTTCTCCACAGTCTTATGTCCTATATGGAAGAAAGCCCTGGCTGCTTATTTTAAAAAGCTAATAAGGACCAGAACTCTCTCAGCCCTTTTGGCTTTATCTCAGAACCCTTGCACTTAGTTACTACTAGAGTATGCAGAACTCTTTTCATTTTTAGCTGCTGTTCTCAAACTGGCCTGCCAATCTTTCCAGTGAATGCCTTTTAACCTTTGGGGGTTCTTTTGTTCTTAGGTTGGTCAGATATTCTATCAATTCCTTTTCTTTCATCACAGACTCTGGTACTGTGCGGATCTTGTAGTTGTCAGTTGTTTGCCTCTACAAGCTTGTAATTTGGACTACATAGGAAACCTCGTTGTGTGGCTTTCATATAAATTTCATTCACGCATTTTTCTTTTGCTGGCTTGTTCCTCTGTTCTTAAGTGAGATAAAGGAAAATTTAGATGATACTGCCATGTTAATGTTAACTTCCCAGATTTCTCTGGTTCCTTACATTTTACTATGAGCTAGTCATTTTCTTGATAAACTGTGGAAATTCTTTGAAGCCTAGCATGAATGTACATTACTGATGTTATCTGTTAAAAAACGTTAAAAATAAACCCATGGGTTTCCAATTCCAGACAAAATGGACTAAACATATTCTACCCTATTTCTTCCAGTAATTAAAATTATAACCCTGGAAAAAATATAAAGCATTGATCAAAAGACTATGTAAGGTGAAGAAAAAAAGACAGTCTGTTTAAAGAAATCAAAATTCAAGGACAACACAGTGATGAATACCATCAAGTATAATTTTCCGGGGGCACCTGGGTGGCTCAGTTGGTTAAGCGTCCTACTTTGACTCAGGTCAGAATCTTATAGTTCATGAGTTCAAGCCCTGTTTCAGGCTCTGTGGTGACAGTTCAGAGCCTGGAGCCTGCTTCAGATTCTGTGTCTCCCTCTCTCTGTCTGTCTGTCTCTCTCTCTTTCTCTCAAAAATAAATAAACATTGAAAAATATATACATATAATTTTCCTTTTCCATTCTTTCTTTCTTTGCTTTTTCTTTCTTTTTCTGTGTCAGAGATCAGCAATGTTTATCATCAAGGGTCAGATAGTATGCATTTTCCTATTTGTGGGCCATGTGGTCTCTGTTAAAACTACTCAGTTCTGCCTTTATAGCAAAGACATTCCAATAAATGGTTATACAACAACTGCATTCCAATAAAATTTTATTTGCAGAACCAGAGAGTGGGTTGGATTTGGCCCACAGCTTGTAGCTTGCCAACCTACATATCCCAGCGAGAATGACAGAGAAGTCCAAAACCCAAAAATGCCCATGAGAACAAAGAGTTTCTGGAAAAGCCTGTTGTCACTAATCAAAGGATGAGAAAGAGGTATAGCTACATCCTATCTCACCTGGTGCTTCAGAGACCTTGTTAGAGCCCTGTCCATCATTCCCCCTACACTAAGGGGAGGCAGAGACAGCATCCTTTCCCCTCTCTAAATGAGGACGTAAAACCACATTGTCTATACTTGCTTAAGTAAGCAAATGATAAACTAGATGAGGACCTTTACCTACTGTCATTACTAGAGTATCTGAGTGCATTATGGAAAGGAGAATCTAGTGAAAAGAATTCTTTAAACCTGTGCATACAATTCTAAGCAAAACACTGAACTTCCCATGGTGAAAAAAAACAGAATCAATACAGCAAAAGTTTTGAGAAATGAACTATAGTATGAAATGCTGCCCAGGTTTCAAATTAGCATCAGGATATCATGCAAATGGGACAGACTAGAAACTGTACAAGATTTTGAAAATTCAATTAACAATTGAACCACATTCTATAAACATGTTACACAACATGTTATACATGTTAAACATGTTAGACTTGTATACAAATCTCGAATTATGCATTCGAGACTTAAATAGGCTGATTGCCTGGTTGGGTACAATATTAAAATAGAACCTACACTTTCATGCATAATGCCAAAAATATCCAGAATAAAAGCCAAGTTTATTTGCCATATCAAGAGCCAGTAAAATTTCAACTCAAATGAGAAAAGACAATCAACAGATGCCAAGACAGAGATGAGACAGATGTTTGAATTATTTATAAACATTGTAAAGCAGCTACCACAATATTCCATATGATTACAAATATGCTTAAAAATGGAAAAAAATATCTTAGCCAAGAATTAGAAGATACAAAAAAAAAAGAACAACAGTAAATTTTAGAATAAAAAAATATAGTTATTGACATAAAATACTCACTTAACTGGTTCAGTATAAGAATGGAAATGATAGAAGAAAGAATCAGTGAACTTGAAGGTAAAAAGCAGAAATTATCCAATTTGAACATCAGAGATAAAATGAGTTTGGCAAAAAAAAAAGAAAAGCAACCTAAAAACTTGGAACATTAATAAAAGGTTTAACATTCAGGTAATTGACATCTCAGGAGAGGAGAAAGAGTTAGGGGGTGATAAAATATTTGAAGAACTATAACCTAAAACCTTCCCCCAAATTTTGAACAACACATAAACATACAGTCTAAGAAGCTCAGTGACTTAAAAAGATTATAAATTAATTATTATTATAGTTATCATTGTCATTATAAAATGACAATGTATTATTAATTTAAAAACCATGCCAAACACAAACAAGAAAATTTCTGAAAACTATAGATAAAAAATTCTGAAAACTATAGATAAAACTATAGATAAAAAACTATATATAAAAAACTATAGATAAAAAAAACTATAGATAAAAAAAAAAAAAAAAAAAACTATAGATAAAAAAAACTATAGAAAAAAAAAAAAACTATAGATAAAAAAGTTTTATCTATAGATAAAACTATAGATAAAAACTATAGATAAAAAAACTATAGATAAAAAAAAAAAAAACTATAGATAAAAACTATAGAAAGCAGCCAGAGAGAAACATTGCATTTACCATAAAGGAACAATTACATAAGTAACTGCAGATTTATAGATCCAACACAACCTCTATCAAAACCTCTATCAAAAAACCTCTATGCAGATTTTGTTTTTTAGGAAAATTGACAAACTTGAAGCTGATGATAAAAGCTGTATGTAAATGCAAAAATTTTTGCAAAAAAGATAAATGAGAGGATTTTACTGACTAAAACAATATAAACAATAATAATCATGAGTATAATTGGCATAAGAATAAACATATAGATGAATGGAACAGAGTTAAGAGTACACCAATAAACCCTTTTATGTATGGTCAAATGATTTTTGGCAAAGATGATAAGGCAATTCAATGAAATAAAAGTTTATTTTCCTAGATAATTTGTGCTACAGAATTTGGATATCCATTTAATAGTTGCCTGAGTCCAGAGGTGGGTATTGACTGCCATGGAGTATGAAGGTTCTTTTTCGGTGATGAGAATGTTCTACAATTGAATTGTGATGTTAGTTGTACAATTCTGTAAATATACTAAGTAGCATTGAACTTAAAATGGGTGACTTTTATGATTTTTAAGTCATATCACAATAAAACTGTTAAAAAGAGATAAAAAGAAGAAATAAGTAGTCAATCAATACTAGATTTTCAATATTTAGCTATTTAAGTTTTAAAATGAGAAAATGAAAATATGCAAAGGAAAAATTAACAAAGGAACAATTTTAAATAATTTCCCCAAATTGAAAGATAAGGTAACAAATCCAATCTAAATAAATAAATCAAATTCTACACTTGACACCATACTTAAAAGTGAAAGACTGTTGGGATGAGTACTGGGTGCTGTATGGAAACCAATTTGACAATAAATTATATTAAAAAATAATAAAAACAAAGGTGAAAGACCAAATTCTTGCCATCTATGATTGGAAGAAGACAAAATGTTCACTTTTACATTACTAAGTTTACTCTTACTACTCTTACTCAATATCATACTTGGGATTCTAGCCAGTGTATTAAGGCAGAAGAGGGAATAATAGGCATATAGATTGGAGAGAGTAAAATAAAACATGTATATTTAGAGACCTACACAATCCCAAAGATGTAAAAGAAAGCTGATGAACTAAGCAATGAGTTTAGTGAGATCACAGGATACAAAGTCAACATACAAAAGTCCATTTTACTTTTACAGACTTACAATGACCAATAGAAAATTAAAATTAACTAAATTATACCATTTATTATAGCTCCAAAAATCATGGGCTATAAAATATTATGTATAGATATTATGAGATATTAAAAGATCTGTATACTGGAAACTGAAACACTGATGGTAAATCTAAGACCTAGATAATTGTTGAGATATACCATGTTTAGAAATTAGAAGACCTGACTTTATCAGGAAGTCAGTTTCTTCCCAATTAATCTATATGTTTAAAGAAATCATAATCTGGGGCCCCTGGGTGGCACAGTCGGTTAAGCATCCGACTTCAGCCAGGTCACGATCTCGCGGTCCGTGAGTTCGAGCCCCGCATCAGGCTCTGGGCTGATGGCTCAGAGCCTGGAGCCTGTTTCCGATTCTGTGTCTCCCTCTCTCTCTGCCCCTCCCCCGTTCATGCTCTGTCTCTCTCTGTCCCAAAAAATAAATAAACGTTGAAAAAAAAATAAAGAAATCATAATCAAAATCCCAGTAGAAGGTTTTTTTTGTACAAATTTACAAGAGGACTCTGAAATACATTTGGAAACAAAGGAAAATGTTTCTACAAATGGAGTCAATCATCAAAGGAAGGAATACCTGGGATCATTGCAACACAAAGAAATATGGAGGACATTCATAGGGTAATAGTGCTAGAGATTCAAGGAAGACAACTGTGAAGCTGGTCCTGAGTGCAGTCATTTCAGATAGTAGCAGTTAAACACAGTGTTCCAGAAGGGAAATCTCCAAAAAACTTGCACTGCTATTTTATTTTAGATGACAAGTTAATCTTGACGAGACTGAAATTAAAGATGTTTTACATCTCTGACAGAGAGCTCAGGGAGATATTAATAATTAAAACAAAAGAAAAAAAGGCCACAACTGTATATTTGTGGAAGAAAATATGCTACAAAAGAAATGCAATTTGTGTGTGTGTGTGTGTGTGTGTGTGTGTGTGTGTGCCTGCACCTGCACACCCATGTGTAGTGGTGGTAGCATAAGTACTAAACCTTTTTGTGGCAGAGTAGGAAGTCAAGAGAATGGGATTTTTAAAAAATCAGGATATAAAGGCTGTACTGTAAAAACATAGTGTTAAATAGCTGAAGAAACACCTAAAATCAATAAAAGCAAATCTGGGGGGGGGGGTTGCATGGAGCAAGAGACTGCTGTTTATTGTAAGAGTTATATTATATGTATATCTTATAAATTTTTTACCATATACTTGCAATATTTCTTAAATATTTATGAAAGTGTAGCATATGGATAGAAGAATATATATTTCTAGTGTATATTTTTCACATAATGAAACAATATCTTCTCAATTTTCAAAGCCTAGATAGTGTCTGATACCTTCCATGAATCTTCTTACCTCTAGAGCCCTAATAGTTTCACCATTTATGTTAGGCATCATAATTGCTACTGCTCATTTAAGTCCAAATACTGACTTGTATGACCTTTCAACCACTACATAATGTGCATTACTTACAGAAAAAAAAATTTAAGTCCTCTGAGGAATAAAAAAAATTTAAGTCCTCTGAGGATATATATATATATATATATATATATATATATATATATATATAGTATGAATTCTCATATAGTATGAATTACACTCATATAGTATGAATGGGTTATAATATGATAATATAGTATTATCTCATATAGTATGAATGAGAACCAGTTGTTGAAGTGGACCAGACAGCCAACTGCCTCAGTCACTTATGCAATATGTTCAGTAATGACTGGGATAGAGGTTTTGATTCAAGATGGTGACACAGGAAGATCCTGAACTCACTTCCTCCCATAGACATACAAAACCTAAAGCTATATGTGGAACAATTTCCTCTGGGGAAAAAACACTAAAAATTGACAGAATGACCCCTTTACATCAGGCAAATGAGAGGGAAACCTCATCAAAGCAAGAAGGAAAGGCTGAGACACAATCTTACCAAAACTCCTACACCCAGAAGGATAATCAACAGCCAGGAGGAAGAGAGGTCAAAATCTGAAGCTTCTCCCTAAGGAGTGAAAAGTTCATATTCACCATGGGGCATCACAACTTTTATGACTGACACCTGACAGATATGCCCCCAAAGCATCTGGCTTTGAAGACCAACGGGGCTTATGCCCACAAGGCCCACATGGTAGTGGTAAATGAAGAACATCTCTAATAAGGATTTGCACACAGACTCACCTGCCCCAGGGCCCAGCAAAAGAAGCAGCCCTTTGAAAAATGCTTAGACTCTGTGTGAAAGAGACTCATTTCCTAATTTTAAAGCATAGGTCTAAGGGACAAAGGCTTGCAATGATACCCACCAGGAAAGGAGACTGATGGGAACCATCTTCCTGCTCTATCTGCACCTGGCTAAAGCTGGTAAATACTTTTTTTTTATTTTTTATTTTCCATGAGTACCATATTTATGCTTCATCTGGTGGGGGCCAACTTTGTGCTCTAACTCTGCCACACTCCAAATCATCAGTACCTCCCAGGGGTGAGCTTCTACACATGTCTGTTGCCTTGGTTTTATATCTGGTGACCCAGATTTTGCAGTTGCCAACCTGGAGATGTCTCTTTCTCACTGGGCTCCCACATCTCCCAGAGGGGAGCTCTTATATGCATTTGGTACCCCAGTTTTTATGTCTGGTGCCCTGGTTTTTGTAGCTGCTGCCCAAGGAATATTCCCTGGTCACCTGGCTCTGGTGGCCAGGGAGGCTTGTATTCTTTGGTCCCATAAGATTGTAACAATTAGAGAGACAGTTCTTGGCAGACTACCATGCCTAGGACACTAGACAGATTGAAACATAGCTGGAACAATCACAAAGGTTAAGGTTTAAGAGACAAGTAAATGCTAGGGTAGGGTGAATGATAAAGTTCATCTCCTACACAAGGCCAACCCTTTATAACTGGGAAAGAAGGCTGTTTCATCCAGTGCATAGGCACTAACACAGAGTCAAGCAAATGAAAAAACAGAATAATATGTTCCAAACGAAAGAAAAAGATAAAGCCTCAAAAAAAAAAAAAAAGCCTTAATGAAATAGAGATAAGTAATGTACTTGATAAAGAGTTCAAAGTAACAGTCATAGAGATGCTCATAGAACTTGGGAGAAGAGTGGACGAACACAGTACTTCAACTAAGAGATAGAAAATGTGAGAAAGTTCCAAACAGAAGACATAGAGCAGAATAATAACCAAATGGAAAAGTGTTCTAGAGGGTTTCAACAGCAGACTGGATAAAGCAAAAGAAAGAATCAGTGAACTAGAAGACAGGGCAGAGGAATGCACCCAATCAGAGCACTGAAAAGGAAAAAAAGAATTTTTAAAAAGTGAAGATAGCTTAAGGGACTTACAGGACAACATGAAGCAGATTAACGTTTACATTATGAGTCCTGCAAGGAGAAAAGAGAGCAGAGAGGCAAAAAACTTATTTGAGGAGATAATGACTGAAAATTTTTCTAACCCGGAGAATGAAACAGATCTCCAGACCCAAGAAGCTTGGAGAGTTACAAATAAAGAGACAAGGAAAGAATCTTAAAAGCAGCAGTAGAAAAACAACTTGTTTTAAACTAAGGAAACATAACATTATCAGCAGTGTTGTTTGTTTGTTTGTTTGTCTGTTTGTTTGTTTGTTTTAGCAGAAACTTTGCAGGTCATAAAGGAATGGCAATCCCAAATAGCCAAAGCAATCCTGAGAAGGAAGAACAAAACTAGAAGTATCATGCTCCCTGATTTCAAACTATATTACAAAGTTATAGTAATCTAAACAATATGATGTTGACATAAAAAGGACACAGATCAATGGAACAGAATAGAAAGCTCAGAAATAAACCCACATATATATGGCCAATTAACTGACAACAAAAAACCCAAAAATAGACAATGGGGAGAGGACAGTCTCTTCAAAAAATGATGTTGGAAAAACTGGATAGTCACATGCAAAAAAATGAAACTTGACCAATATCTTATACCATACACAAAAATTGACTCAAAATGAATTAAAGAATTGAATGTAAGACCTGAAACCATATAACTCCTAGGTGAAAGCATAGGCAATAAGTTCCTTGGCATCAGTCTTGGTGATGAGTTTTGGATTTGACACCAAGAACAAAGGCAGAAAAACCAAAAATAAACAAGTGGGACTACATCATACTTTAAGTTTCTGCACAGCAGAGGAAACCAACAACAAAATAAAAAGGAAACCTACTGAATGGGAGAAAATATTTGCAAATAATATATCTGATAAAGGATTAATTTCCAAAATATATAAAGAACTCATCTAGCTCAGTAGAAAAGCAAACAATCCAATTGAAAATTGAGCAGAGGATATAAGTAGACATAAAGAATACACATGGCCAACTGACACATCACAAGTTGTTCAACATCACTAATAATCAGGAAAATTCAAGTTAAAACCACAATGAGATGTCAACTTACATCTGTTAGAATGGCTAGTATCAAACAGAGAAGAAATAACAACCACTGGCTAAGATATGGAGAAAGTGGAATCCTTATACACTGTTGATGGGAATGTAAATTAGTGCAGTCATTATGTAAAACAATAAGAAGGATCCTCAATAAATAAGAAGATACAACTACCACATTATCCAGCAGTTCCACTTTTGGATATTTATCTGAAGAAAATGAAAATACTAACTAGAAAAGATATATACACCCCTATGTTTATTGCAGAATTATTTGCAATAGCAAAGATATGAAAGTAACCTAAGTGTCCATGGGTAGATCATGGATAGAGAAACCATGGTATATATGTGGAATATTATTAAGCCACAAAAAAATGAAATCTTGTCATTTGCAACAACATAGATCGTCTTTGAGGGTATTGTGCTAAGTGAACTAAGTCAGACAGAGAAAGACAAATACTGTATGATCTCACTTATATGTAGAATCTTAAAAAAACAGACAAACAAACCAAACTCAAAGATACAGAGGATGGATTGGTGGTTGTCAGAGGAAGAGGGTGAAGGTTGGACAAAATGGGTGAAGGAGGTCAAAGGTGCAAACTTCCAGTTATAAAGTAAGTCATGGGGATGTAATGTACAGCATAGCAACTATAGCTAATAACACTGTATTACTGCATATTTGAAAGTTTCTAAAAGAATAAATTTTAAAAGTTCTTGTCACAAGAAAAAAATCAGTAACTATGTATGGTGACAGATGTTAACCAGACTTACTGTGGTGATCATTTTGCAATATATAAAAATATCGAGGGACGTCTGGGTGGCTCGGTCAGTTAAGAGTCTGACTCTTGATTTCAGTTCTCGTCATGACCTCACAGTTTGTGAGTTGTAGCCCTGCATTGGCTCTATGCTTAGTGTGGAGACTGCGTGGGATTCTCTCTCTTCCTCTCTTTCTGCTCCTCCCGGACTCATGCTTTCTCTCTCTCTTTCTCTCAGAATAAATAAGTAAACTTAAAAATTTTTTTTCAAGTATCAAATTGTGTAACAAGTTATATAATATTGTATGTCAATTATACCTTAATAAAAAGATTTTTAAAATAATAAGATAATGAAAAAATGATAAGATAACGACTGGGACAAATCTGAACTATTTTGCTAGTTAACTCAGGTTTTATTACCCAGAGCTCTGTGTGTTTGTATTTGTGTGTGTACAAACTAGTACTCAGCCAAACAAAATGCTGTTACCTTTTCCTTAATTAAAAAAAAAAAATCTTGTAATCCTGACTTTTTTCTAAAAAGGTTGAGTCCTAGCTATTGTCAGATCCTATGTTTGCTGATCACAAACAAAATCTATATCCTGGAAATAATATTTTCCACATTCTTAAATATACATAGTGGGTAAGGTTACCTAAGTGTGGAAAAAGAAGTAATGAAAAATCTTATTATTTCACACAAATAAGGGAGAAATGAGGTGGCAATCTTGGGAAGGTACTGGTCCTGAAAAATCTATGGAAAGTGGAAAACACAGACCTACTTGCTTCGTGAGCAAGAAAAGAAACTTGGGCAAAATAACATGTAATTTTATTTTTCAGTGAAATGCAATGTAAACGCTTTCCACTATTCTCCCAATAAAATGTTCAGTAAATTCCCTAACATATATTAATTTTATTTTGAAAATGAGAATTTACTTTAGGGAACACATATAAAAAGATATGAGAGTAGTAAGTATAAGAGCTACAAACCTTTGTTTGAGGTATATATACATTGAAAAGAGGTATATATACATTTTTTAATGAATAGAAGATGGATTTGTTTCCATCTCCACTGAAACAATATTGAGCATATATTTAAAATCATGGGTTTTCGGAGGAACTGAAGTATTAGACTCAAGTGATACTGCATGTATCTGTTTGACCCTGAATTTTTCTCTTCAACAAAGTTTATTCTAATGTCTTCATCCCCCCTCCCCCCAACCCTCCTCCAAATATTTATTATATGCTTTGCTCTGGGGAACTAATTAAACTGGTTTGTCTGGAACGTTCCTGATTTTAGCATTGGAAGTGCCGCTTCTGAGAAACCCATCACTTTGGAGCAAACTGGGAATGTTGGTTACCCTAGAACTCTAGGATCATGTGGCTCCACATCAGCACTGGAGAATTTTAATAGAGAATCATGGACTGGATTGAAGAGATGAAGGGATGAAGAAGTGTCAAGGAATCTATGCTGCTTCAACTTTGAGGTTAGCTTAAGTTGAGGGAGGGATTGGATCACTTGAAACTCTCTCTCAGGAAGCTACATAAAACCACAACACCGGATTATAGGCAAAAAGTTTGCTGTCACACTTGCTGTTTTATCCGGCTTGCCTGGCTTTGCTCTGAATCCTGTCTTAAAAGCAGCATCCTTGCATTCTCAAGAAAACCTGAACTTAAGTGACAGGACATAAATAGCTGGAGAGAAAAATCTAGTTCAATATAGGCCAGAGAAAATCCAAACCCCCACAAATCCCCACCCATAAATCCTCAAGCTGGAGGAGTTAAGAGCATTACATCACCAGTGACTGCTTCCATTGGTTGATGGTACCTGAAGGATCAGAATACCTGCTCCTTGGACTAACTCTTTCCTTCCCTTGCAAAGCATCAGAAATGTGGGTATCATAGACTAGAACAAAGGCCCTGAACAAGGACATCCTTTCAGAAGGGCACACCCTGCTGGGTCACTGCTTCACCATGCAGGTCAGCGTGTGCATGTCTGCAGGCAGGACACAATGAGCCCAGGCAAATACTGTCCTCCTTAGGAAGTCTTAGGAAGATGCTAGTTTGACTGGGAGTTGAAAGAGATCTCCGGTGAACTAAATGTGTTTGCTTTCTTCTCCCACTAGTGCTATCGGAAAAGATTCTCATTCTAATAAGTTTTGACAAGAGCTGGCAAGGGGAGCAGGTGCCAATGAATCCAACTAGTCGGAGGCATTAGAGACTTCGTGGGCACCAGAGGATAGAGGTGTTGCCATGGGAACCAAGTGAAAGGTGTTTGGTGGTGGCTGGTTAGGAGGTTTGTTTTCTTGTTTAAGACAGAGCTGAACAGCTGCAAGTCACGCTCTCTGTTTTCTACTTTAGCATCAGTGGGTAAATCCCCCTGCTCTCCTTCCCCCCATCCCAGCCTTAAATAGGATTTGAGGAATTTAATTTCTCTGCGAACATGAATAATGCTTAAATATGAGGCACACCAAAAGCCTTTGCAAAAGGTATTTGCAGCAAATCAGGACAGTTCTAATCACAGAACTCTTTATGTTGGAGAGAAAATTGTTGCTTCAGGGTCAGAGTAGTGTTGTTTTTGGTTTTTGGTTTTTGGTTTTTTTTTTTTTCCAGCAGGATTTGAAGACATCATTTTGAGCTGTGAAGCCCTCACCCTAGCTTTCATAAAACATCTTGCCATCATGCACTTTTTGGCATTCATACTTCTAGTTTTTAGGATTCATACACCCTGGGAATGACTCAAAAACACAGGACTGCCTAATGAAGAGGATGGGCTCTCTGAATTTTGCACATCTTTTTGAAGTCTTTTAAGCACATAAGAGAAAAGATAAAAGGAATGCCAAGAGTTTAAAAATAGTAATTACCCAACAACAAGTGTTATTCTCGGGCTGCCTTACATCTAGTCTTCTCAGAGCTGTGGAAGACACAAAAGGAAGGTCAAATTAGGACTTTTGTGACCTGCTAGACTGAGGGAGCAATGGAATTCCCTAGACCAGAAAGACAGAGGAACAGTGAGGGGAACAGGCAAGCTCTGAGCTACAGGAAACTGGAGAAGCCAATCACAAGGATAAGGAGCTCATATCCTGATAGTGGGTGGAAAGCGTCCGGTCATTCAAGCAAGGCTCAAGGAGATAGCAGATGCTATATGTTCAGTCACATCAGTGCTAGCAACTATAACCATCACACCAAGTATGGAAGAATTATGCCGTTGAGCAGTTAAAACAGAAGCCTGGGTACTGAAATTACACTCCAAAATGCAAGCTTAGTTATAGGAAACAGGACCAATACTGAGTGCCAATGTCCATGCATAAGATTTAAAAAGGACGAGCAACCCATGGTTGCACAACTCTGGAAATTTGTGAAAAATTATTAAATTGCAAACTTAAAATTGGTGAGTTTTATGGTATGTAAACATACCTCAATAAAGATGATTAAAAAAAAAGACTTGCTACCAACTCTGAGAAAATATTGGATAATCACGTATCCAGAGTATATAACTCTCCAACTCATAAAATAAGAAAACAAATAACACAATTAATAAATGGGCTAAAGACATAAGAAGGCAAATCACCAAAAATGTATATAAATGTAAAATAAACACTTAAAAAGGTGTTCAATATTATTAGTCATTCGAGAAATACACATTAAACCCGTGAGGAGGTACTGCCATGTATTTACTGGAATGGCTGAAACAAAATTTACTAGGGCTGCTGCTTGAACGTGGACACTCAGTTTATTTAGATTCAGTTTAACTCCCTTCCCCCCACAGGAGAATTTCTGGCCCAAGGACATCTCTCTGAGCACCCTGCTTCATGGTGTTGGGGGAGGGGTAATTTGGATAAATTGTAATTGTGCTTTCACCCTCTTCAGTGTGTCCTCTCTTATTCCATTGTTTCATCCAGATGCTGTAATTTTTCACCTGGATTCGAGCTCTTGGGAAGGTATGTCTGTCCACAGATAATTATCAAATCAATATTTCTGTGCGGGGTGGGGAGGTACTAGGGATGCAACTTCCTATTCTGCTATATTGCTGATATCACTCTCACATGGGCGTCGGTTCGACATCTTTTCCCAGAGGAGTTAAGATTTTCATAGTTCTACATATGCCAAGTAGTTTTGGATTTGTCCTGGACATCTCGAATATCACGTTATGAGACTCTCAGTCTCATTTAAATCCTTTGGGGAAATGTTGATGTTTTTGTGTCGAGGGAAATTTGATAATACTTCTTAAGAGTCATTGAAGGCTCCTAGTTGGGATGGGGTTAATTTGCCATCATTTCTGGATTTCAGGCAGAGTAATTATGACCTTCCTAGGTTCTGGAGAAGCCCTCAGGAAGAAATACAAATATCAGATAAGCAATTGGAAGTTGGCCAGCATACTTTGAAATTGCGGAGACCATGGGGTATGATGGACTCCAACAAGGTCTGCTATTCCTTGACTGTATTTTGATCTATTAATCTATACCGACCCTTATTTAGCCCCTGCCCCCATGCTATTCAAGTGATTCAATCCATCTGTCAGGTCTGCATTTTCTTTCAGGAAGGAAATATACGTGAATGGAAGATTATAAGCCTTTCTAGTCTGTGTATCCCAATACCTAAGCTTTTTGTGCTTTAAAGGCAAAAACAGATAGTCTCAGCAAGAAGCAAGGAAAAGACTGTAGGGTCAGTGACCAAGAAAGGCAGAAATGAGAAAGAAGTCTATAGAACCCAAGAACAGAGGGACACAAGTACATATATTGCACGTGTCCTAGAGAGGAACAGAGGTACCCAGAGAGCAGGGGCCTCTATAAGGTTTCTCTACAAGATTCAGGGCAGAGGGTAGTCAGATCTGAGGGGCCATGCAGATGAACGACCATGTGCAGTAATGATATATGAAATATTTTTAAAGCTTTAAATTGCTTTATAAGATGAGTTTTAGTCAGAAGCCTTTAAGTATTTCTTTGTTTGATTCCAAATTTCAATCTTCCAAAAATAATTGAGTATATTTCAATATGTAAAGAATTCATACTCTGAATTTCATGAAATACTTAACAATATTAAACCAAAATTTCCTGTTAGTTAACACTTAAAAATAGCACAGCATAGTAGAAAACTAGAAAACCAAAGATTGATACTGCCTTCTTTATATATGCTCTATGATAATTTGTTTCTTCCTTATGAATTGTTCTGTTTCTTGTTTAATTACATTTTGTAGAAACTTCAAAAAAAGTAGGAAAAAAAGCAATATTAAGCAATATATTTTCAATGTTCCAAATTTTTATGATAATTTCTTTGATATTTCGCTATTATAGGTGATAGTTGCCGTGGTTTCTTACAGTGACCTTTGTCTAGCAAAAGAAGTCTCCTTATGGTCCTAGTTTGCTTAGAGGTTTTGCTGAGTGACTGTTGAATTTTATTGATGCTTTTTTTCCATCTATTAAGATGAATTAATATGAGCATAGTATTTTCACTTTTAATTTGTTAATGCTATGGGTAATTTGAATACAATTTCTAATGTTCAACCATCGTATTATTTCTAAAATAAACTCAACCTGGTCATAAATTGTTTTTATGTTTCTGGATACTGTTTGTGAATACTTACTTTAAAAATTTGAGACTGCTTTAAAATTTTATTTTGTGTTCTGATTTAGTTTGGATGTGTTATCAAGGTTATCCCAGATCAGAAATGGAGGTGGCAATGATCCATATCTTTCCATCACTTGGGGAAAAAGGTGTATACAACAGAGAGTATTCTTTGGAGGATTATAAAAATGTACCAGGAAAACTATCTGGGACTGGTGGTTTTGAGAACATAATGTGAAGTCCTACTATAATGCCTCTGACAATTTCAGGTTTTCTATTTTTAAGAGTCAGCTTTGGTAATTTCTACTCTTTAGGGAAAACTGACCATTTCATCTAAGTTTTCAACTTACTGTTACAAAATTATTTATAACATTGTCTTTTTGGGGGGAGAAGGGGATCTGTAGCAGATCTACAGTTCATGTTCTCTTTTTATTTCTAAAATTACTTAATTTTTGTTTAATTAATATTGCCAGGTTTTTTGCTAATTTATTAAGCTCTATAAGGCTTATTTCTTTGTTAGCTTATAAATCTGTTGTTGTTGTTCTTTTGATACTTTATATTTTATCTTTGTTTTACGCTGTATTACCTTCTACTCTTATCTCCATTATTCACTCTATTCTTTCTTTGAGTTTCCTATTTTTTCCAATTCTGTCGTTGAAAGCAACCACCATTAATTTTCCAGTTTTATCTTTCAGGCTATAAATATTTATTCTGACACCTCTTCAGATGAATCCCAAAGTTTTACTATGTATTATTGTTTTTTGTCATTCCATTGAGGTTATTTTCTAATTATCAGTATGATTTTTTGATTTATGGTTTATATTTACAGTGATGCTTAAAATTCTAAATGGAATTTTTAGCTCTTCATTTTGTTGACTCACAATTTGAATTCATTATGGACCAGAAAATATAGTTTGTATGTTAGTGATTAGGCATTTATTGAAAGTCTATTTCTATTTTTATAAATGTTCTATACACGCTTGAAATATAAATACATATACATGTATAAAACCAAATAGGTATAAACATGCTTGAAATATAAATACATATACATGTATAAAACCAAATAGGTATAAACACATATGTATAATATATATTAAAGTATTAATATATAATATATATTATATAACATAAACACACATATATTTTTGTATGTATATGCATATATGTATATGTAGATAGATACATGGATAGATGAATACGTAGCTACTTAGATATGGAGATAGAGGAATAGTTTTGTTTGGTTGTGGTATACGTAAAATTATACATTATTTAATCATTTCATATTCTTAATATATTTGTATTTTTTTCTAATTGTTCTTGTTTCTGAGAAGTGTATTTTAAACTCAGTCTGGTTATGATTTTGTAATGTTTTCTTTAAAATTTTATCAACTGTTGCTCTTTTTGCCTTACATAATTTGAAGTTTATTTTTAGGTTTCCTGATAAGTTATTTCTTTTATTCATATCTGATAAAATTAATTATGATTTTTGCTTTAAAGTTTCTACATTGCTCTTTATGTCTTTATCTATGCTGCATTCTGAGTAATTTCCTCGGTTTCAACTTTTAGTTTACAAATTCCCTCTATTAACACATTAATTAATTAATTAATCTGCATTTTAACCTGCCTATTGAGTTTATAATTTCATCTGTAGATGATATTGCACTGTGTTCCATGTCTCAGTGTTGCAGATGAGAAATCCAATGGTAATCCGATTTATTTTTCTTTTGTAAATAACATGTTATTTTGCCTATGAGCTTATAAGATTAAAATAGTTGAAGAATTTCATAGGACATATCTCAGTGTTTTATTATTTTTAGTTTGTTTCTTTTTTCTCATTATTTTAGACTGAAACTTTATGAGCCTGTTCAATGCTTAAGTTTCTTCAGTCAGGAAATTTTTCTTCTATTATTTCTTTTGTTATTGATACTTCCCTAAACTCATTGTTTCTCTCTTTAAAACTACTATTTGAACATGCCTCATGTCTCTATCTGTTCTCTCATAATAGTTGTCTCCTTTTTTCTCTGAGTTTTGATGCATTTCTTATAGTCATATAGGTCATTAATTTTGGTATTAATGACAACCATTCTTTCTTTCAATTCACATAATGAATTATTTAGTTGAAAAATTATATTTTAGTTCTGGAAACATATTTTTGTGCTTCACTTGGAAGCTTTATGAACCTCATTTTTTAATTTGCATTTTAGGGGCACCTGGGTGGCTCAGTCGGTTAAGTGTCCGACTTCAGCTCAGGTCATGATCTCACAGTCTGTGGGTTGGAGCCCCGCATCAGGCTCTGTGCAGACAGCTCAGAGCCTGCATCCTGATTCAGATTCTGTGTCTCCCTCTCTCTCTGCCCCTCCCCTACTCATGCTCTGTCTCTCTCTGTCTCAAAAATAAATTAAAAAAAAAAATTAAAAAAATTTAATTTGCATTTTATTTGACTCATATGATAAGTTTATTCCCATTGATGTTTATTCTGAATTTCTGCCTTAACTTTCTCTTTCTGTATCCTACATTCCCTCTGGGATGAGATGCAGATTTTTTTTACTTGGTTTGTATACTGAGGTTTATAGCTGCTATTTTTAGTTCTCTAACTCTCTCAAATCCTGAAAATTCTGAAGGGTACATGCATTGTTATCACCTTGGTGTGCTGTGTAGTCAGAAATCTGTCCATCTTCTGTTAAGATACCGGGAGGACATTTGTGCTCTCAGATCCCCTTGTGGTTTTTTCGTTTTTTCTTTTTTTTTCGTTTTTTCTTTTTTTTTCTTTTTCTTTTCTTTTCTTTTCTTTTCTTTTCTTTCTTTCTTTCTTTCTTTCTTTCTTTCTTTCTTTCTTTCTTTTTCTTTCTTTCTTTCTTTTTTGAAAGAGTGTGTACAAGTAGGGGAAGGGCAGGTTCCACACTCAGGGTGGAGGAGGAGGTGGGGTTTGATCTCACAACTGTGAGATCATGACCTGAGCCTAAATCAAGAGTCTGATGCTTAACCAACTAAGCCATCCAGGACCCCCATCTTTGTGTTTTCCTACTTCAAAGGCTCAGTCCTCTTATACTGAGAGATTCCTGTTGGAGACCAGTCCACCAAGGTCCACAGATCTCAGGAGATCTATTTCTTCTCAAGATATGTTGCTTTTAGATTTCAGTTCCAGGTGTTTTCCAAGTAGGGATAGCCCTGCATCAGTTCCCTCAGCTGGGACCCCAACACAGTCCAAGATCTTAATCCCAGGTTGCAAAAATTTCCAGTGATTGGTGGCTCGAGAGAAACAAATAGTTTGGAGTTGGGATGGAGGAGAAGGAAGTTGTGTTAAAGGTAACTTTTCCCAGAGTCCTCAGTTTTCAAGTCGTTGAGAACATCCTGTCTCAATTTCTCCCTCTATCCCCACCCCAACTCTCTCTCTCCACTTTTCTCTTCTTCTCTCAAAAAGATAACAAGTGTCATCATGGATGTAGAAAATTTGGAACCTCATATACTGCAGGTTGAAATGTAAAATGGTACAGTCACTTTGGAAAACAGTCCAACAATTCCATGAAAGATAAATATAAAATTGTCATTTGACTATGACCCACCACTTATACTCTAGATACATATGAGAAATGAAATAAAAACGAAAACTCATCCACATAAAAATTTTTACACAAACATTTACAGAAGCATTATTTATAGCAGCCTTAAGGTGTAAATAACTCAGATGTTCACCAAGTTATGCATTGATAAATAAAATGTGGTATATCAATACAAGTGAATATTATTTGGATAACTGATACATGCTACAACACAGACAAATCTTGTTTTATGATAAATGAAAGAAGCCAGCCACAAAAGACTACCTACTGTATGATTGCGTTTATATGAAATATCTAGAAAAAGCAAATCTATCTAGACAGGAAATAGATTATTGATTACCTAGTACTGTTGCAATGTTGAGGAGAAATGGAAGGAAGCATGATTGCTAAAGGGTACAGCATGTCTTTTGAGGGTGATAAAAATAATCTAAAATTTATTGTGATGGTTACACAACTCTTTGAATATACTAAAAATCATTGAAGTGTATACTTCAAATGAGTGACTTATATGATATATGAACTATATCTTAATAAAACTGTTAATGAAGGAGAAACTATGGATAAAATGAGTTGGTTACAAAATGACTAGGACTTGGTTACAGAATGGCAAGCACTAAATAATTGCTGATTGTAATAGCAATCATGTTGTATATTCCATGTTGTATATTCTCTTTTGTGTATATAATTTATTTATCCATTTTACTGCTGGAGATATTTGGGCTCTTAAAACTGAGCATTCTTATGTATACCCCTGGTTGCATTTTTCTAGAGTAGAAACCTAGAATGAAATTCGGGCATGACAGGTTATGCACATCCTTAATTTTAATAGGTACTATCTACATTTTCTATGTAGTTAATCCTTTCGTTGAACTTATATTCAAATAATTATATTGAAATCACTTTTTTTATACTGCTAGAACTTATTTGTCCCTCAATTTGGAGCTATAACCTGAGTCAAAATCTGAAAAATTGGCAAATGGTGAAAAATGAGGACTATTGTATACGTTAAGAATATTGAGAAATGTATTGTTGTTGATCACAAGTGTATGCTTAGCTAGGTAATCCTGTAAAGTGAGGAAGCAAGCATTAGATATCAAGGGAGCCAGTGAGTAGTTTTGATGATGGAGTAGATGCTGAGAAAGAAGAATAGTTTTAGAATTTAGATTATAAAGTGAAATAGAGATCAAATAGTATTTTGAGAAGGAAAAAAGTTTGATTTTTTTTTTGTATGAAGATTTGCATAATCTAGAGAAGGAAGAGATGGAGAGAATAAGAGAGAAAGGTGTTAAGTATGAGAAAGGAATAATTAGCAAAGTGAAGTTCTGGAGAAGCACCAAGATAATAGGAATAAGAATATAGGTAAAAGGAGAATCAGCAAAAAATGATGCCTTTTTCCAAAATAAGAGAACAATAGCAAAGAAGGAGTGGACAAGTGGAGAGATGTTGAAGGAGGAGTTCATGTCTAAGAACATCCTAACTTGGTGAAAAAAGAGCTGTGTGTGCGTGTGTTGGTATCATTACATAAACACCTTCACAGAAAAGCTCTTGCGAATAAACTTGCAGAATATTAGAACTAAGAATTCTTTAAAGATTTTCCTCAATTGATTTCATTTATTTTAATAGTCTATCATCTATTTCAACTCAGGATCTACTCCTACTATGGTATTTTTGCTCTAAATAGCTCAGCCTGTTTGTAGTGAGGATTTGGAGATTTTAAAATTATGAATTATGTCCAGATCATTACTTACCCTTGTATGGTCTTGGACAAGAGTCTTCACCTCTCTGATAAAATAATTTTCTTTACTTTACATGGAGATAATAATATCTCACTGAAATAGTTGTGGAGTTGATTCATGATATAACATGAAAACATTTTGCAAACGCCATAGCACTAAACATGTGTGATTTCCTTCTTTGTGCTTGTTTGCAGCTTATTGCCTAATCCTCTCTTCCACTTTTTAAAAATAAGATCTTGCCTTGCTATCCAATTGTTTCACTCACATAAACACAGTTTTCTGGACAAGAGGGACATCTAACAGGTTCAGTAATTAAAGTAAGACCATTTGACTTGCTAACAGACTGATTGACTTCACAACAAAGGCAAGGATGGAGCAGAAAATGTGAAAGCACAGATTTCTTGTGTGATACCTAAGGAGGCTGTATGCTATAGCTATCCAAACTTGCACTAAGTGCAGGTCTTTAAAATCCACTGTACTGTGCCATTAGCAAATAATACAAGTGGCATTAAAAAAAAGCCTTCATTTTAATTGGAGAGAAAACCTATGGAAATGTAGACATATACATAAAAATACAGGAGCCACATAATTGTAGAAAGTGGTATAAGAACCTGGGGGAAGAAAGTGTCATCATGGGCTGGATTTAAAATGAGTTTTAAAGCAGTGGTTCTTCAAATTTTATTTAGACTACATTCCTGTTTTCCAACCTAAACAGATTATCTCTTGTTGAAGTAGAGGAAAAGGCCCAGAGCCCAGGGCTTCACTTCCTCCTCCCAAATACTTCTTCCTGTTACCAGCAATCCTACATGAGACTCTGAGGCACCTCTCAAAAGGCCCGGGTTCCACTGATAGATTGAGAAGGATTGGATTGGGGGGTAAAAAGAAGAAAGGTGAGAGAGTTTGGGTAGGTGCAAAAAGAGATAACAGGGGAAAACCCAGTGTGGGTGACATTGGGGGGGGGGGGTCCTGCCCCTCTGGAAGCTGTGAGGTGACAGAGTATGTATTGGGAGCCGTGGGGGTAAATAGCATGGAGACCTACAGAAGAGTTACATTCTAGAGGGCTGTAAATGTTATGCTTAAAAATCCTGCAAGTTGGGAATC
This sequence comes from Felis catus, assembly GCF_018350175.1. Classification (NCBI taxonomy): domain Eukaryota; kingdom Metazoa; phylum Chordata; class Mammalia; order Carnivora; family Felidae; genus Felis; species Felis catus. The sequence continues at coordinate 59,163,979 of NC_058379.1, read as the reverse complement.
CCTGACAAATAGACCAACAGACCTCAAGGCATGATCTTGTTTCATCCCTACAGAACGCCTTATACTACATCTTCTTCCTCTTAATTATGTTTCTGTGTTTTGCCACATATTTCTGAAGAGATGGGCTCCATATGGATAATGGGTGCATTCGTAACTTATAGACATCACTTTCAGAAATCCTATCCATACGCATGGAAATATTTCAGTGATTCAGTGATATAAAAATTAGCTCCTTGTTGTAAAGACTTTGAGACCCCTTCTATAAGCATTGAAGAGTTATTCAGGCTTGTTGAGTAGGGGAATAATGATGAAAAAATAACTTAATAGAACTTACCTGAGAGCGGGCAGGGGGGAATTCTATAGTCTTTGTATGTAGAAATTGTGTGTATGACTGTAGGTATTTGCATGTTTGCATGTCTTTGTGATTTATATTATAAAGATGTCTAAAGTGGATACTCTGCATGGAGTTTCATCCTCCCAGGTTAACAAGATAATTCACTTGAAGCAAATAGGATAATTTGGAAAGTTTTATTGCCTTTCAAATGAGATAAGATTGAGTTAATTATGATATCAAATCATCATAAGATTTCATAGATTATGGAGGAGCTGACACAATGTCTTCAAGCACCTTTTCTACTCCTTAATTTTAGCTGCTGGCTTTTGAAAATTTAGCTCATAATGACCGTAAGGTGTTTGTTTGAATATATAAATTTACATACACATTATATGTACCTACCTACCCAAACATACAGTTGCACTCAGATACCTAAACACAAGGCTGGTGATTTGGAGATTTCTGAGATGTAGCAACGCATTTGCCCAATACTAGAATAAAACTATACCAGCCCACATCGGAAAGTAAGTGAACTTTGCGTAAAAAAATATAAAATGTTAGCAGAATAAACATTATACACCTACACACAAAGATAAGGAAAATTAAGCTAGGAGCTCATTATTTCTCAGCCCTGTGATTTTAAAAGAAAATTCTGATATTCTCAGTATAAAACCCCCCATGGGTTTCCCTATTGGAATAAGACAAATGGTAACAGCCTGCATTATTTTTGTCCTTGGAAGATGGAAGTGAGGAAAATCTTAATGAGTCTTAATTTGGGTGATGACGGTGAGAGGTGAGTAGCAGAGACCTTGCTTGTGAAGTCGTTCCTCCGGCTAGAAAACCTATGTGTGAGAGTAAAAATCGAAGAGACTATTTTTGTTTATTCTTGACAGGTAATTAGAACAGGAAGTAAATCTTGCTTTAAAGGCACATAACCAAAAAATTTCCTCTGGTTAGTAGGGGAGTAGAATAATACTATCTAAGGTGAATAGAGACTCATCAGTATCTTTCTCTTTCAAATTTCAGAAGAAGAGGTCAAAATCTTCCAATGTTTCTTTGAAATGTCAAAACTCAACCTTAATAATACTGGCCTCATGCAGGCAGCTCTGCATACAAAAAGAGGCTAGAAAGCTGCCAGTCAGGTTGACTTCTGTCTGACTGAAGGAACGCACACCAGGGCAGGCAAAGCTTCTTTGTTGGGACTGGAAGATGGAATTTAAAACATCTTCACTTATTTAAACTAACAGAAGAGGGACAGTCATGTGAATTAGTGATTAGTGTAAATTATTGAACAATCTTTTGAAAATTTTATTCCAGAATGTCTATACACACTAAGGGTTAGATGGGCACAAAAGACATGCTCTTTTATAAAGCAGGTTCATGGACTCACTATGGATATTTTTTAAAGAATGTGTTTTATTACATGAAAGTAAATACTGGAGCGTGAACTCACTGACCAAATGACTGTCCTTTGGAGACCTAGTTTTTAAATTAATAGATAATAGTCATTTTCTGGGAATGTATCAACTGGGTATTTGTTGATTGGCATAAATCATAAGCTCCTCTAGACATAAAAAGTACTTACCAAATCTTGAGTATTGTGTACATGATGTGTGCTTAATTGTACCCCACCCCCATTCACATGTTGAAGTCCTAACTCCCAGTGTATCAGAATGCGACTGTATTTGGAAATAGGGTCTTTAAAGAACTAATTAAGTGAAAATGAGGTCAGTAGGGCTGACCCTAATCTTATGACTAAACCAATGTAAATTGTGTCATTATAAAAAAAGAAAAGTAAACACAGCCACACCCAAAAGGGAGACCCCATGTGAAGACACTGGGAGAAGACAGCCATCTGCAAGCCAAGGAGAGAGAGGCCTTAGAAGAAGCCAATCCTATTAATATCTTGACCTCAGAATTCTAGCTTGAAGAATTGTGAGAAATAATTATTTCTGTGAAGACACCCAGTCTCTGGTACTTTGTAATAGTAGCCTGTTATGGACTGAATATTTATGTCTTCCCCAACATATATACATTTTAGCCTTACTCCCCAGTGTGGCTGTATTTGGTGGTGGGTCCTCTGAGAAAGTAATTAGAGTAATTAGTAATTAAGATATCATAATGATGGAGCTCTGATCTGATAGTATTAGTGTCCTTATAAGAATAGACATCAGAGAGCTCTCTCTTGCTTTGTCTCTCTGAACACACACAAAGAAGAGGCCATGTTGGCACACAGCAAGATGGTGGCCACCTCCAAGCCAAAAGAAGAGTCCTCAGAATGAAACCTACTTTGCCAGTACCTTGGTCTTGGACTTCCCAACCTACAGAAATGTGAGAAATAAATGTCTGTCGTTTAAGCCAACCAGTCCATTGTATTTTGTAATGGCAGCCTGAGCAGACGAATACACATCCCTAGTAAGCTTACAAAATATATATGCTAAATTCATGCTTTTGTCTTAGGTCCAGTCTTAGTCCTCTCCCAAAAATCAGGAGCTGGATATTATATAAATGTATTAAGATTTTTTATAAAAAGGAAATTAAGAAGATAATTAATCACTGAGAGTACCTATGTTTTGAACAGTCATATATTTTCTGTGATGTTAGATTCCAAAAACTTTTGCTATAAGGTCTTTATCCTCAAGACTTTTACATCAGGGTTGATTTTATTTTATGAATTTTTAATAATTTAATAATTGTTTAAATCATTTTATGTACATTTAACTTTATTTCATATGTGTAATTGTTATTATTAATATTAACCCATATTACAATACATTTATATGTTTGTGAACTTTTCAAAGCATTTGTATATGTTAGTTACCTCATTTACATCTCTCAGAAGTCTTGGACACAGGTCAGAACACAGTGTCTGCATTTTTCCTGTAGGAATTTAACTTTGGGGAGGCTAAGTAACCTGCCCAAAGTCTTAGAGGTGGGAAGGACACGAACTGACAACACTAGTTATATTGAAGGAAGATGGCAAACTTGATGGATAATAGTCATGCCCATAAGGTTTAGAATCTTTTCAAGATGATCTTCTTTAGTTATTACTTATATAATTGTAACATTAAAAATAATTATTTAAAACAACATAGTCAGAAAAGTGATTATTAAAACAAAGAGTGAATCCAGCTTGTTGAACTCCAGATATCATTGAATATCATACAATCACTAGCTCAATCCAAGTCCCCTTTGCTCTCTCCAAGATGGTGCTGGCAACATTTTTAACCTAACTCTGACCTTGGAAGGACCTTCCTTGCAATATTTCCCTTAGGGTGACTATTGAACAGGCATATGGTCATTATGAAGAAACTGCTGACGCCTGGCTCAGCCATTGGTACAAATATTGTTTTAGAAAATAGAATAAGAAGGAGACTAGAATAATTGGAATACTCCAACTGGCCACTACTAGGAGATAGCAGAGATCTCTTTTCTCTATAGCAATGTGATAAGGGGAGAAAATTTACTCAATACACTTCCACACAAATTTTCTGAATTCCCAGGAATTCAGTCTTAATAAACCACAGTACTAGCCACAGTGGGAGGGCACAATATAGTTACAGAGTTTCACAATATAGTTACAGTGACAAGATTAACACATTGTCAGATATAATTTGGAGTTCAAGCAACATTCAACACATGCCTAAGAAAGGTATAGATGTTCATCGGACTTCAATTTTCAGCCCTTAATGAACTACCAATAGCAGCCTACATGAGAAAGAAAGGGGAGAGTAGGTAATTATTCTTAGGTAGGATACTCGCACCTGAGATTTGTAACTGTGCTATGGGTCAGAGGATTTACAACTGGTTCCCAAATGTAGCTGCAAATTAAAATCAATAGGGGAGCTTTGAAGAAATTCAGATTCCAGAATTCTGGACAAAATAAAGGCATTTTGGACTCAGATTCAATACCATCCACATGGTATCATGAATGAAGAAAATGCTTACAAAAAACTGTGACTAAATAAAAATAAATCCGAATAAAATTCTCAATGTAAGAATGAATATTGAGCAATGCATAATAAATCTAGGTGAATATTGATAATATGAAAGGCAATTGTACTAAAAGTTTTAAGGAAGGATTACTGAAGTGACTCAAGAATAGTGTGAAACTAAAAATTCTAAATCATTAAAACAACAATATTGTAAGAGAGGCTTGAAGCACCCAAACACATTTTGAATGTCTCTTTCATGGTGATGGTGTGCAAAAAACGTGCAAACAGAAATTCCAAAATCAACCACACACACATTGCAACAAACTTCTTGCAAAAAGATGCAGGAATCTGAGCTTTTGTTAAGTTTGCCTGGTGATTCTCAAGAGACTAATCAGCAGGTAGACTTTGGGGAACCACTCATTTAGAGGACTCTTCCTGAAACTAGAAATAAGCAGCAAGCTGCATATCAGTACCCTGACTCCTGTTGCCCACATTTTCTAGAGCAACTCTAGACCATTGGATGAAAAGACACTTCTCTGCCTTCACGCCAATTGCATTAGGTGAAACTTCACAGAACAAAATAAAAAAGAGTTCAGAGAGATTGACTCTGAAGGTTTTATGTACTTGGACTCTTCTTATGAAAAATATGAGTTGTATTAGATGAGCTGTAATATTACAGCTTCAGATTTAAATGAATTTATAAAGCATGATACATTATATTTAGGAATGGTATTTAGTAGAATTTCAGAATAATGTTCAAGAAATAATCAGAAGCCCATCAGAGACATAATGAGACACAGGCAAACTGGATTGAGGGCAGGAGGCAATGTATTATTTCTCCAAGTCCCTCCTATTCCTATAATGCTTTGTTGGCTCTAGACACACAATAAGCACATGTGTTTTTAAATAAGTTAGTGAGTCAATGAAAACAAAGTTCCTTGGGTGCATCTTGGGAAATACAAGATGAAATCAAATCAGAAATGAAATAATTTGGTGCTACTATAAGCTGGTAACCACTGACTGAGAGGTCAAATCTTAAATTTGAATGTCTAGAATAAATGAATCAAAACAGATTTCTCAGAAGACTTGCTGAAAACAAAATAGAAAGAAAACAGTGACAAGGGGAACAGAGGGCAGAATGAATGAATAAAAAATGGAGGTGAAGTTTTATGATAATTTTGCAGTCATAGAGTCATCAAATCTCAGGTTTGGCAGGAACCCCAAAGGTCATTCCTGCCAATCACACATCTAATGCTTGAAAACCCTAACTTTGCTCCCCCTCCAGTGAGATGACACGGATGATATTTCTCTTTAACAGCAAAACCAAATAGAAATCGGGAAGTTCTACTTTGTCTCCAATTTACATCCCTATTTCACGATGAAAACTCAGCTTTACATGTATATACGTCTATCTGTATCTGTATCTATATCCATATTCCTGAATAGCATTGCTAGTGCTTGAATTTCTTGATCCAAACAGATTTTGCAGAGTTTGGTTTGCTTTAGTCTTTATAGAAGAATTGTCTCAAGAAGTGGTGAAATAACCGTAGAATTGCTTTTTTGACTACATCCAGTATGAAATGAATTCAGGGCAACGTCTAATTCATCACTCAGTCACATCTGACAGATGGATTTCAGTGGTTTACTAGGTCCCTGGAGACTTTAGTTGGTTCAGAACAAGTGCCTCTAAACACCCAAAACGTCTGGGGGTTTCCCTTTTCCCAATCAATGTCTATTTGTTAAAGGTTATCTTGTGGAAAGTTAAGAAGAAGATTCAGGTGTGACACTTCCTCAGAGGAACTTGTTCCTATTTTAATTCAAGAAGCTCTGGGTCTGTAAACTGACTCGGGACTGACTATAAGATAAAGGGCCATTCTTCTCAATGATGTGAGCTCAATTAAGGATTCTGTTCACCAGACATAGAAGTTTTTGTTGACACAAATTTTCTTGGTTCTGGCTGCTGTAACAAAATGTCATAAACTGAATGGCTAAAACAACAAACATTTATTTCTCACAATTCTGGAGGCCGGAAGTCCCAAATCAAGGTTCTAGCAGATGTGGTGTCTGGTGAGAGCCTGCTTCTTAATTCATTGAATATGATTTCATTGTGTCCTCATGTGGCAGAGAGTAAAGAACAGAAGCAAGCTCTCTTATGTCTCTTATAAGGGCATTAATCCCATTCATGAGGGCTCTATCTTCATGACCCCATCTAATCCTAATCACCTTCCAAAGGCCTCACCTCCTAATATCATTGCATTGAGGGGTAGGGTTTCAACATATGAATTTTGGGTAGAGGCAAACATTCAGTCCATCTAGGCACTAAGTGACATGTCCATTTGTTTTTGCTTTGGGACTTCATCAATTAGCCATTGTGAAAAGATCAATCTACTCTGATAACCTCTTCCAACCAGTGACTTTATTAACCATGTCTACCTAGTGCTGGCACTTGGTCTCAGCCATCCAGGGTTCCCTCAGATTCACTGAAGTAACTGAGCTCAAGTCAATGGCTATATTTATCACATTCACTCCCATTCTCCAACCTGAGGTATTTCCAGGTAAAATCTGAAGTTGGCCCCCATATATGAGGGTGAGGAGAGACTAGAGAAAGAGCCAGATCACTCTAGATTGGCAGGCGGTAGGTTTAATAAGCAAGTTAACTTACACACAAGGTTTATGTTGAGTGGCTTGAAGAAGAGTAGATCTCTGCACCCATCCACTAGAATCTTAAAAGATTATATAATGGGCTTAACTGTGTTCAGTCACATATACAATCCGGTTGGTCTCAACACATTGATCTCTCAAGGTTACGTTTTGCTTTTGCTTTTGTTTTGTTTTTGCTTTTGTTTTTTTTTTTGTTGTTGTTGTTTGGTTTGTTTGTTTTAGAGAAAGAGAAAGAGCACGAGTGGGGGAGGGGGCAAAGAGAGATGGAGAAAAAGAAAGAGAATCCTTAACAAGCTCTACACTCAGTGCAAAGCCCGATGCAGGGCTCAATCATACAACTCAGGATCATAACGTGAGCTGAAATCAACAGTCAGATGCTCAAGCGACTGAGCCACCCCGGTGCCCTCAAGGTTGTGTTCTTGAATTTGCTTCTTACCACTGTGGGTGTGGTGGGAAGAATGTACATTCCAAGGACAGGAGAGTGAATGAGGAACTTCTGAGTCCTCAGGTCCAGCACTTGGGTCAACCGGTGGTCACATAATCTCAGTGACCTCTTCCAACACCAGCCCAGCCATTTCACGGATTCTGAGGCTTCCTTCTGAGGTTTTCCCCAATACCGTAGTCAAGAGAACATACTCTGGGCTCTCTTGGAGAAGCAATCAGAAGGGTGGTCACACATTACAAATCCTGTCTTCCCAAATCTTCAGATTTCTTTCTCTGTATTCAATGAAAAATACATGTGTAGCATATTAATTTAGTTGAGGCCACCAAATTTCAAATCAACAGACTGAGAAAAAAAATGTGGGGGAGACCTCATGCAGCTGTTTGCACTCACATATTCCTCAGAATTTCTGCTAAAAATACTTGCATTGGTAAATTTGTCCTGACCATACCCTTCCTTCTAGATGTATACTACCCTCGGCATTTTTCCCCAAACCTTTCTTGATTAATAACAAGTAGCAAAACCAGCATTTATTTTGTGATTAAGCTGTCTCCTCTCAAATTTGACTTTATAATTGGCAGCCTAGGCCATGCAGGGCCTGTTCCCTAGTTATGTGTCTTCTTCACTGGAGGGTGATGGGGGACCTGAAGGAAGTTGGCAGCCCCATGGGAAGTAACTAACAGACAAGGTAGTTACAGGGTCTGTTGTATGAGAAAGGACAGAAGACTGATACTGATTCTGCTGTAGTGGAAACTCTGTGGGGTTTGGGGGCTTAGTAATAAAGATAATATAAATCCTTCCAAACAGTCCTCTTCCAGTATTTAGATTTATACTTCTTTTATACTCCATTTCTTAGCTTTCATGTAGGAAACCTGACAAGAATATGAATTCAAATGGATTGTAATTCAGCAACTGAAAATAATGTTTATGTGGGCTTTTGTTTTTTGTTTTTCATTTTTTTGACATATCAGCCAAAATATGAGGCGACAGTTCAGGAGAGAAAAAAATTTAGTTTGTTTTGTTTTAGGATAATAATAGCAACTTGCTTTCAAATCTATTTCAGCCATTCTAGTTCCTTTGTTATTAATAAAAATTTTAATATAAATTTTTTAATTTCTCCAACAAAGACTGCTGAGATTACAATCGGGATTGCATTAAGCATAGAGATCAATTTTGGAAGAATTGACATATTTGCCATTGGAAACCTCCACACCATAATCACAGTTATCATCACTGTGTTTATTTAGGTTTTAGTTTTTCTTATCAGTGTTTTATACTTTTCATTATAGAAATACTGCACATATTTTGCTAAATTCATCCTTAACTAGGTCATGTCTTTGAGGCTATTAACAATAGTACTTTCTAAATTTTTTAAAAATTGTTTTTTGACAGTATGTAGAAGAAAAAATTATATATATTATAAAACATATATATATATATATAATTAATGCATACACATACACACAAACACATCCCTTCTTGCCTGTAACCTTGTTAAACCTGCTTATTAGATCTAGTAGGGTTTTTTTTTTTTGGTAGATACTTGAGGATTATCTATGTAGACAATCATGTCTGCAAATAAAGATCATTTTATTTATTTTGTCCAATCAATATACCTTTTATTTCTTGTTCTTGCCTTTTTTCACTGACTAGAACCTCCACACTTTGAATTAGAATGATGTGAACAGACATTTTGTTTTGTTCCTCATATGAAGAAGAAAGAAACAGTTTTTCAACATTAAGTATGAGGCTAGCAACAGGTTTTTTGGAGATGCCTTGAAAAACTTCTTTACTAATTTCTAATATTTGCTATTGTTTTATCATAAATGTTGTATTTGTGAAATGTTTTTTTCTGCCTCTGAGATAACTATATGTTTTCTTGTTATTATATTGATGATATCGAAAATTGCATTGATTAACTTTGGTCTAACATTGTATTTCCATGTTAAAAAACGGCTATAGTATTATTTTCACATATTACTGGATTCTGTTTGCTAATGTCTTGTTAGTGATTTTGGAGTTACATTTATGAGTTTTCTTTTCTTGTAATATCTTTGACATTAGAAGAAGGCAGACCTCATAAAAGTGAGTTGAGAAGTTCCCTTTTTTGTATTTCTGGAAGAATGTGTATAGAATTGGTTTCTTTTTCCTTAAATGTTTTATAAAATTTTTAGGTAAATCTGCATGAGCTTGGATTTTTCTTTGTGGTTAGATGTTTTATTATAAATTCAAAGTTTAAAATAGATATAGGAATGTAAACTTTATTTCTTCTTGATTGAAACTTAGTATTTTGTTTATTTCAAGGAAATTTATTTCAGTCAAGTTTAAATGTATTGGCCTAAAATGATAATGTTTCCTTTTAAATATTTAAGACTAATGACTCCTTGTTTATTGCTGATACTGGTCATCTGGGCCTTTTCTTCCTGATTATTTTTTATATAACTATCAATTTAATTGATTTTGTTTTGAAAACCAGACTTTGGTTTCATTTCTTTCTTTCCCCCATTTTCTTTTTCTTTCTTGTTTTGGTGTTTAGTAATTTTGAATCTTCTGTTTATTTACCTCCTCTGCTCACTTTTGTTTAATTTGTTCTTTTGTTTGTTTAAGTTGATGCCTAAAACATTGATTTGAGACCTTTATTGCATTTAATATAAATATTTACTAGTATAAATTATCCCATTTTAGCCACACTCAATGCATTTTTGTACATTGTGATTTGACTTATAACCAATAAAAATATTTTCTAGAATTCCAATTCTGGGTCAGAGAGAATTAGAAAATTCTATTCTCTTTTTCTCACTGAACATGACTATAAAATATATACATAAAAGCAGTTTTTTGAGAATGATGTTAACATTGTTTCTGCTCAAAATGTACCTCCTATCCCTTTTCACATTTCCGTGTATACAGACTCTGCACTCATGAATATTTGACTTTTTCCTCTCCCTGAAATTGAATGTTGCCCATACTTATTATTTGTCAGTTAGCATTTACCACCCATACATGTGTGTCATTTCTTTATTGGTGACACTGATGTAGACTACATATTCTTTGATAACAGAACTCATTTTTACTTATAATAGCCCTCCCCAGGCCACTTTAAATAAGAGTAGGCTCACAGCATATAGAAACTGTTTTGAATTGATGTAGATTTTTGGACAAGCTCATCAGAATAGGCATTGTGGCTAATATTTTGCTTTCTTTCTCTTCACTACTATCAGACTTTCTCACAGAATTAAATTTTAAAGGTGACCGAATAACACTTGGGGTGTTTTTACTATTTCCCACGTTCTGGGTGCGAGATTTGGGCTATATTTAGGAGCAGAGGGCTAGTCTGTCTCCATGCTAGTGGAGACGGCACAGAGTAGGGCTCCACTAGTAACTTGGCCTGAAGTCAATTTTTGTCTGTTGATAGGATTATTGTCTTTATCGTAAGGATACCTGGGTCAGCGCTGTGATCTGTGGCTGGAGTCGAGACATGACACTTTTTTTGGTGCCCACTGAAAAGAGCAAATTCAGATTATTAGCTAAATTGACCTTTTTGTGTGTGAAATTCACTAACCCAGAGCTCTAACCAAAAGAACAGTTTCCCAAATAGATCACCAGATCACCACCAATGTGTCAACTCAGAAAACATAGCAGCACACGAACAGTTGGAGGCCAAATGGGCTCTCCAAGTAAACCTTCCAGTTGAAGAATGCCTTTAGCTTAAACCATCAAATCCAGGTGATTAAAGTGAAATTACGTATGTATTTATAGTTTGACTCTTCACCAGTTTTGTGTGTGTATATAAAAGAGAAAGAGAAAAACGGGGCAGTGAAGAGAAAACCTGAAAAAAATAACACAGCAAATAACCTTTTTTTTATTTGTTTCTCAAATTAGGGCCTCAATTAATACATCTCAAATTGCCTCAGGACAGTGCCAAAAAAGATTAATGCAAAAGTGGTGCGTTCTACCTTTTATCTCAATTGGGTGACAGTCCTCTTGCAAAGTTGAAAAGCTGCTAATTTAGTAGTCAACAGTGTCAAATAAAATTTCTAAACTGTATGTCTATAAAAGAACATCTTAGAAATAAGGCACAGCAAATATGCTTCAAAACAGTGCAGTCAGCAAATCTGTTTCAGGTTTTGAAATATCTAGCAATGACATTTATTAGAGAGAAACTATAATATATCAGTGATATAAAAAGCTGTCTCTTCATCAGCATTGCTTTATTATAGGCACTAATTTTGTGCAAAATCCTTTAGATTCTTTGCAAAACACCTGCTGAACTTAAAGAAATATGGTGAGTGCTTGCACAGAGACAGATGCAGCTTAATCACATAATACTGAATTTGACTTTGTGGTGCTTAACAATAAATGAACTGAGAGCATACTAGTACAGAAGGCTTAAATCTTCCTCAAATTTGTATAAAGTTTTCAATGAATATACTGTTTGTGCTGATTCCTTCTTCATCAAGTTTGAGGATATAAACAAATAGCGATTATAAGGATCCCATTAAGACTGAGTTTTTAAAATTAAAGTAAATCACATTGATGACTATGCTCTGAATTGCACTCCTTTCTCCCACCTCCCATCCTATTTCAATGTTCTTAGCTGGCTGCTTTCTGGCTACTTTTCCCTTTGTAGTTTCCATCCATTCATCCATTCATCATACCCTGTTTATTCTATCAGATTACTTGAAAATTTCATGTTATAGATGAATCTGCTTCAAGGTCAGATATGATGGCATTATGGCTCAGTAAAAGATGGAAATAGAATAAGAAAGACCATTTTCTCATTCTCTCTTCTGCTGCACACGATTAGTTTTATATGTTGATTGATTTTTGGTGGTAGGTTAAGTCGATTTCAATGAATTTCACTCACCCAGGGTTGACCAGATTAAGATCCAAAATTGTTTACCCATATCACTTTTTCTCTTCTTTCTTCCCAGTCTTTTAATTCATATGTTCAAAAGACATTTTGTTTGTACATATATGATACAGCCTCTATGTGTGCCTACATGCATTCACATTCCCTAGTGAATTAACTATTCTTTCTTCACTGATTCTTATTTGCATTGTAATGTTAAATAATGGTACTTTAATTTTACTTCTTCAGATAAGCTGTGTGCTTGAGAAAACCATAAAACAATGAAACCTCATGAATATTTATATCAATGACTACACAGCATTATAGTCATAATCTCTGGAACTAGTTCTCACAAGTTCAGAATTAATTATCAAGTTCAGTTTTAATTGCGTTCTTCTAAATTACAACCCCTCCCCCCCTTAAAAAAAAGACATAATGAATTATCTGGTAAGTACTTTACTGGGACTAATGCATCTCAGAGAGCTTCCTAAAATCCCATTCTTAACGTCTAATAACCAAATGAAGGCATGCAATCCCAAACCAGTGTTCTAATCCTTGTTATCCAATGTATTAGACATTTGCGGCTGCTTCTAGGGGGTTAATATATTTCATTTTCACTCAAATGAAATTTGCTATTTTCACTCAGTAAGAATTTAATTGAGTTTGGGGAACTTTTTTATTAAAAATTAAACCCTAAACACTCATTGTTTTGCTTTCTTATCCTGTGAGCCTGAAATAGCATACAGAGAGGAGTATTTGATGGGTAACCTCTGGAGAACAGTTGTCCCTTTATTTAAAAAAAATTAAAAGACATGTTTAGCACTAAGACATAAAGATGGGAACAATTAAGAGTAATGATATATTTCATCTTGAAATAAAGGAAATCCACCCCAAAACTTTCTAGCCAAAATGCTGAACTGTAAGAAAAATAAGAAAGCGTAACCATATTTATTCTTAGAATAAAATATGGAAAATTACTCAAAATAATATAAACTTTTAAACACAAAGTCTTATGAAAAACTTTAATGAGTAAAACATTGAGAGATATGTTTATTTCATTAGGTAATATATATTCTATTATGTCTGAAACATTTTTTACTGTATTTTTATTTTTTTATTTTAATTTTTTAATGTTTGTTTATTTATTTATTTATTTATTTTTTGAGTGAGGGAGGGACAGAGAGAGAGAGAGATAGACACAGAATCAGAAGCAGGCTCCAGACTCTGAGCTGTCAACACAGAGCCTGACACAGGTCTCAGACTCATGGACTGTGAGATCATGACCTGAGTTGAAGTCGGATGCTTAACTGACTGAGCCGCCCAGGCACCCCTTGACTATATTTTTAAATGAAAACATCTAAAAACCAGTATTGTATCTGTGTGTGTGTTAGGACAAAGATAAAGTTAAATAAGTGATAACTTGACAGCATTCATTCCCAGAACTTTTCCTCATATTTAGTGATAATAATCTACTTACAGTTGAGAGGGCAGAAGGAAGATGAGAAGTATAATTTCAATTGGAAACCTAACTAAACTCCTAGGTTGATTATCACTGCAGCAACTGAGCTCCATTGATTTACCAGTACAGTTGTTTGATTTAACTTAAAGTTAGTCAGGTTTTAGTAAAGATTTGGTCTTGACCATGTGCAAGATTTGAATCCAGGAATTTCAGGAAAAAGATGTGCAAATAGAAACTTTCATAACATAAATGGGTTAGCAGCAGCAAGGAAGAATGTAATTATCTTCTCCCTCTCAAACAAACAAACAAAAAGGACAAAGAGCACAAGTAGTCACTTAAACTTAAGGGTCAGTATCAAGGAATTAATGTAGAGACTAGAATACAATCTGTAGGAAGTCCTAGAAGGGCTTGATAAAAAAAAAAAAATCAGTAACCATGAGTTGAAAACAATATTTGAATGTATGAAAGCACAAATAGATTCATATACTCATATGAAAGAAATGCCTCAGTCTTGATGGCCAAATTCTAAGAACTAAGAGTTTTCCCAGGAATGAAGCATTTTGGTTCAAAGTACAACTAGTTCACTGGAGTCTTTCCAGGGACTCGTACCATGCTGAAGACAGAGAGGGCCCACTGCATATATATTTGGTGAATGAATGAAGAAATGACATTTTGAGAGTTGTTTCAAATCAAAAGATAAAAATGGATTTGTCTAGAAATCAGACAGAAGATAAATATCATCATACAAGTGTATTTAATTTCATCTTTTATTACAGATTTATTCCTAAAATATCCATTATGTTTCTACATCTTAAGAAGAATTTAATGAAGCCACTGACAGTACACATATCACCCCTTGGTTTAATGAGCTTCCCCCATGGCTTCCTTATGGGGTGGTCTGCCCATCCTGCCCAAGAGTTCACGTGCATGGCTGTATCAACAGGGCAGGTTCTTCCTTGACATTATTTATGTGGCAACAATTTTTAGTCACAGGTTAGATTTTTTAAGCAAATCTGCTTCCTGCTCTCTGACCAGCAAATGGTGGCACCAACCTATTCGATCAGTGTAACTCCATTTGAAGTCAGTTTAAGCAGAGTGAGCTACAAAAATGGCAGAGAATCAGATTAACATTTTTTTTATTCAGCCTCTTTTTCTAAAGGGAGATGTCCCAATTGCATGATTTTGTATCATCTGCTGCGTGAATGCTGTTGCTGCCCAAATCAGGCACAAACAACAGCATCTGAGCTGTATGATCTGTCTCTTTTAAAATAAAGTTTTAGAGCATACCACTGGTTTTTGACACATTTATTCCATAATATATTAGACACAGTGGAGCTTCAGTCATTATTAAACATCTTACAAATGTCCAATTAGGAATACATCACATATAACATATGACACAGCATGTGTTTTTATCACACTGCATTAGAATCATTACTAAAGGAACAGAGTAGATGTGGCTTGCTGTTTTTATAGTACACTGACAATGTGGCAACAAGGATCCTTGCCATAAAAAGGGCCTAAATGTATATGTGCATTGTCTTCTGTGGACCTTAACACAAACAAGTTATATTGAAAATACATTTTTACAATGATCCCTTTCCACTACCTAGTCCCTTCATTCAGATCCTGATGTGGCCCATATGTGGAAACTATTTCATGAAAAAACTGCCATACCTGTCTTTGAATGACCAAATGAGCACGGTCGACAATTGTAGAACAATTCTGTACCTCTCAGAAGCGATAGAAATGACAATTAAAAAACAAACAAACAAACAGTTTAAATGCAGAATTAGAATTAAAAGGGGTACAAAAGAATTGAAAATGTAATCTTCAAACTAGATAAGTACAAGAGATGAGGAACAACAAAATAAAGTCAATGACTTCCCAGACAGTGATTTGTTTTGCTTTCCTCCATTTTAAATGAAAACTCTTAACATATTGGAGAATCTTGAGTATGATTCTTCCCGAAGCATGTTGGCCGGCTATTTAATCTAAAACTCAGTACGTTTTTTATTTATTTGTATAAGTTTACATATAGTAAACAGTACTGACTTCTTTGTATGCTGTTCTATGAGTTTTAACATATACATAGATTCTTATAACCACCACCACAAACAGGGTACAGAATAGTTCAAACATCCTCCAGAAGTCCCTCTTGCTGAATTTTTGTAGTCACCCCCCATCTCTTCATACCCCTAACAAAATGATATAGCTACTCTGGAAACAATCTGGCGGTTTCTCACGTTTTAATTTGACCCATAAATTATTACCATATTTACAGAATTCTCTAGGATGAAAATGTGACTTTAACATATTGGATATTGATTTACCATAGAGTACACCACAGAAAGAGCCCCAAAAGTCAAAAAGTTAACATTTTTCATGCTGATGAAAACTGGAGTCTATAAAGAAAACCATCCCGCAGGTTATCCACTGTTGACACATACCTATGAGAAAGTGAATGATGAAAAAACTGGAGCTCAGAAGTCCGTGAAATCATCTTCTTTATGTATTCTCTTATAGGGGCTATCTCTCATAACCTGGTGTCTTTAGCTTGAGTTCAATCCACATGTCACCTTACGTGGATATATGATTCCCCCAGCTCTGTGTAATGCTCTTTCCTGATGCACACCAGAGCAATCATTCAGGATGAGTAAACTGGGCATTGATTTGGGAATAATAAACTCCCCTGCCCCATGCACACTCTATAGCTGTCCTCTTGGCTCCAGCCACCAATCCAAACTCTTGTATTCTCACTTTTACTTTTTTATGCTTTCTTTTCCGTTTCTTTATTCTCACCGGAGCTTACTGTTCTGTGTACACTTCTTATACAGACTTGGAAGTTAATTTCTTGAAGAATCAGGACTACACTTGGTCTGTTTCCCTTGCAACTGAAAATTAAGTTTCCAGAAGCTGGAACCAAAGCTGGAACTTTGGTTACATCCACCAGGTTAGAAGAGAATAGAGAAAAAGATCATTACGGGAGTGATGACTACAAAAGATAGCTTCTTCCATTAGATGAAAGGTTGGACCACATGACCTCTGAGGTATTTTCCAGGTCTTAATGACCATTCCTGGAATCTATGCAATCCATTCTAGGATATGTTAATTTACTGACTGAATTATGCTGTGCCACCTTCCCACATCACTTGGCCTCTGTAGACTGAACCCTAGTGAGTTTAACAAGCATTTAGCTGCTTGTTAAAATCAAACTTCTGGAACTTTAATTAATGATTGACTTGTCACTAGTTTTATTTTATTTGAGACTCTGACTTTTCATTCGAGGGCAAATTATGCTCATCATTTGGCAAAACCTCAGCTGTGGTTATCTGACAGCGGCCTGTGAGGTAGCACAATTTTATGCCGTGTCACACTGACATAGCATTCACTTCTACATGGCTTTGTACACTTACATCTTAGTATTTCTACTTTCCACTGGATCATTCCCACTTCATATAAAGTGTATAGTAATTTGAGGAAGTATAAACTGAGGAAAAATGCAGAACTTTTAGTTAAATGTGTAAATGTAAAGTTAAGAGTAAGGTGAACACATGATAGAAATGGAGAAAAGTATTATCATATGGCCTGACTACAGTAAAAATTATGTCACATAAGGGCCCGCAGACAAGTTGCCATTCAAAAACCTGAGACAATACACACACACATCCACACACACACACACACACACACACACACACTTTGTACTAAGTGAAGATTTGGTTAAACCATTTCCTTTAAAATCAAGGAAAAAATAAATTTGTCTGCTTTAACTACCTCTATCTGATATTATCCTAGAAGGACTAATTAGCACAAATATGCAACAAAAACAGATATGAAGTTTTCAAAGGAACAAACACACTTAAAATTGTTTGAACAAAATATAACTGAATACACAGAAAACTAAATCAAAAAATCTTCAATAAATTATTGAGTTCATAAGAAAGTTTATAAGCATTGCTAGAATGAAAATTAATACTCTGTAGTTGGTTGCCCTTCTACATGACAGCAGCAAGCACTTAGAAAAAATGTAATTAAAATGTCATTTGTTAAATAAATTTGTTATTCAATAAATTATAAATAAAGTTTAACAAACTACATGAAAGATCATCATAGATTTTTTTTCTTTTTTAGCATTATGGAAAGACATCAAAAAGGAACTAAATAGGAATAAATGGGATTTATATTTGCATCTAAAACAGAGAAAGTAGATTAGGATTGCAATCACTCTTACCTGGAAAACTGATTTCTAAAATCTATCAATTTAGCAATAATATATTTAGTCCAAGGAGAACGAATACATAATCAGACAAAAACATGCAAGTGACTGATAATTATCCAATGTTTTTCTTTAAAAAGTGAATCAAATGGAGAGATATGAATAATATTCATGGATTGGAATATTTAATATTTCAAATAGTTCACCCACATTGATGTATAGATGTATAGAGACAATGTAATCCTCATCAAAGTATCCTGTATGGAGCTTGATATGCTAGTTCTAAAATTTACATGAAAAAGCAATGATAGAAAGAATAGCTAAATCACACTGGAAGAATAGAAGGTAGAAAAATTTGTTTTTCTAAATATCAAGACAAAGATATGGTAATTAAGACTGTTAATAATAGAGACAGACAAATATTTCAATAAAACTTTGAGAAAAGTGGAAATTCAAAATAGTGTGAAAAGAAGAAATAGTCAATAAATCATAAATTATCCCTATAGAAAATAATGAAATTTCCTAGCACCAATCCTCAAAATCCATTTTCTGTAGAACAGAGTTCTAATAATGAAATTCAAAACTATAAATGAATCAGAATATAAGAGAATGCCTTTCATATCATAGAACAGGAAATGATTTCTCATGCAAGACACAAAAATATTAACCAAAAGGGAAAATATTAACATATCCAGTTATAAGTAAGAATTTCCATTAGCCAAAATGTGTCTTAAAGACAATGAGAAAACAATTCAAGTGTTGGAAGAATTCATTTATAACATATGTAAACTAAAAAAGTTATGATCTAGGACAAATAAGGTAGTCATAAACAAAAAACAATAAAATTGGAAAAAAGAAAGCTCTATATAAAAGAGAAACACAGTAAATATATAAAGTTAATTAATCGTATTAGTTACTAGTGAATTCCAAATTAATACCGTGAGATATCATATCATGCCTATCACCTTGGCAAAAAATTTAAAAGCCTGAAAATATCAAGCATTTTTAAGTATATATAGCAATTGAATCAAAGTATTCAGCTTAAACTGCAGATATCTGAGATATCATATCTACTACTATTGGTTTTATAAATTCCTAACATTACTCTATAAAATTACCAGAAATATCTAGCTAGTTTAAGAAGACTTTATCCTACAAGCTTGCAATTTTACTTCTTGGATATACTATTTAAAAACACATCTCCTCAAAAGACATATTGATGAAATTCTTAGCAAAAGATTTCATAATAGGAAAACCAGAAAATCTAAAAGTGTATCCATAGAAAAGTGTGGTATTTTCATACACTACAATACTATATCAATACTATACTATATACTATGCAATACTGGTGTAGCACTGAAAAAGAATGACCTCTAGCTACAGACATCACCATAGATAAATCTCATGATATAATATTGAATTTAAAGAGAAAATTGGAGTTAACTACATAAATATTGTCCATTAAGCATGTTTTAAATAAAAATGACTGACAGATGTATGTGAGTATATGTATGTATGCACGCATGTATGTACACATACTTTGAAACAAGTCTTATAGACACATTACAGGGATTAGGGAGAGATTCTCCTCTGACATTATTATAGTTTGATACCCCACCATCTATGTCATGCACACACACACACACACACACACACACACATTAATACGGTTAAGGTAAAATTGTGTAATATTTGTTTATAAAAATCTGTTCTTAGGAAAGATATTGCAATATAAGTACTTTGTACTTTAATATGAAATTTAGTTTCTGCTATCTTTGTGGTATTTATATTTTGAACTTTGTTTCTAAATGCTTAGTGCTTTCCAATTTATACTCACACTTTTCAGTTGATCATTACATTTTCCCCTTGAAATACTAGCATTAGAGAATACAGGAAACTGAAGATCATAAATAGGAAGTGATAGAGCACACAGCTAGCATGTGGGGTAACAGGAAAATCTCAAATATCACTGAATGACACATTTCCAAACTCTTAAACGCCGGCACTACCTTACTTAGATATCTATCTCATTATTCATTCATTTTTCTACCCATAGGTAAACTGTAGGGACACCTCAACTTTCAAAGCATGCACAAGTCAAAGCAATTTTATGGTCCTCTTTCAACTTTACAATGACCCTAGATACTAATACTTCCAGATATCATGATTCCCATTTTCCTGGGAAATTGAGACTGGCTTCAAGGTCCTTGTCCTGTTCAGACCCAAGCAGGGAGTCCAACATATGCACAGCGACAGCCTTTCCCCAGACCTTCTCATGAGACCAGAGGCACACGTACCATCCTGATCCTGAATGACCAGAAGGATGTCACGCAGCACCATCTGCATCTTGTGTGGCTTCCAGAGACACGAGAGAGACCCCAACACTGTATGTTTTAGGACATCATTTACTGGATGTTCCTGACAGCTTTTATACATCTCCAACACATAGCTTAAATGTTCCTGTTTTATAACTTTATATAAATGGAATCATATCTAATGGACACTGTTTGGTCTTGCTTCTTTTGCACAATGAAGATTTAAAGAAAATGTAAATAAAGATTTAAAGAAAAACAAAACCTTACCTTTACCTCCATCTACCTCAGCTTACCATTGTCACTCTGCCACCAATTCCTCCACGAAGGTAAAACCATGGTCACCAAGACCTCTGACCTTTCATCACCATTCCTGTGCCCCCAAAATCTCCCCAAAAGGAGATTCTTAGTGGTTCATGGAAACAGCCAAAGGATGTATTTTCTCCAGCCTAGTTGACATGTCCATAGGAATAACAGAGGTGTAACCTGAAGAAGAGAAGAAGGAGGCCTAGAGAACTATCATCTATGCCTGGTCGTATACTCCACACTTTCCCCTCCCATTTCAAATGAGACAACTGAAAACCAATGCAATTCAGCGAAGTGTCACACAGTGAGTAGCGAAGTCATGACTAAGTTCCTTTCTCTTCAGTCTCACGTCAGTATTTCTTAACACTAATACTTACCAGAAGTTTTAGAAAGTCCCCTTATCCAAAAAGTTTGGTACATCCCATTGTTTTCAAAAGAATAGCCAACTCTTTGGGAAGCATGGATGATTACTTCGAGGACCATCATAAGTAATTGGTTAGGAGATTCCTTCTGAGCTGGGAGGTTGGAAATCAACCTAAATAGTATATTGTCTCCCTAGACTCTGGCACAGTAGAATTTGTTCTCACAAGTGTTCTTTATTTGCAAGTGTTGGACAAGGCAACATTCTCAGCAGACAGACAGATTAACTCCCAGTGGTAGATACAATTTTCTTAATGATAAAACCCTTTGGGGGCTAATTTATACATCATCTGCTTTTGGCACTGGAATCCTCTCTAAACATTTCAAAGGGCATGCTCATACTAACACAACACCTGAAGCAATATTTTGCATATATCTGGTATTCGGTAAAATGATCATTATATTGAATTAAATGCAAGTCCTAGCCATATGAATTGAGAAAGGAAGCAACAGATATTTATTATGTACCGTTTGAATGTTCAGGCCGATTTTAGAGACCTTTGTAAAAACTGAAGAAGAAAACATTATAACCCTTCCAATTAGTTCAAAACAATGACTAATTTATGAAGAATTGTTTTAAGTTGAGTTCTGGAGTGCTTGACATAGACGATGTGCACTACAGGGACATGGCTAAGGAACAGTGTGAATAAGAGATACGACAATGAGAAAGTAGGCCCTGAAGGAAACCTTGAATGAACAATTCAATAGATGAAAGATGAAGGGACAGGGACAATCGTGCTGAGGTAAGGTGACCCTAAATTATCTTGACCTGTTTCTGTTACCTTGATTGAACATCTCCCATATGCGAGGTACTGAAGAATAAAAGAATAAGGCCAATTTCGGTCTTTAAGAATCTATCTCCCTTAATAAGGAGATCACAAAATAAATAATTATTCAAAGTTTTAAAATACAACATAGGAATAATGGTTTTACTGGCTATAATTCACAATCATTGGAGGCTTGTTCATAAAATTAGGTACCTGGGGCTCACCCAGGAGTTTCTAACTCAGTGTCGCTGGGATTGATCCAGAGTCCAGTTAGAAGGCTGGCTCTAGAAATATCCAGCTACAGTAGTAAAGTAACCTATACTGAGTGGAAGGCAGGAAAATGAATGGCAAAAAGAGGGCAGACATAAGAAAAGCATGAAGGAAAAATGGATAGGCTGGATGTCTGATAGAAATCCAAAAAATGCCAATGTCGTTAATACAGATCCTGAGATATAGGGTAACAATGAGGCAGCTATTAGGCAGTTAAGAAGTGGAGCTGATCTCAGAGGGGTGGGGCAATGAGAGATGTACTCTGATATGTTAGAGTTTGAAGAAACTAAGTTTCCAGGGTAATCATCACATGACTCAACTCCTCAATATCTTTGTAGACATAGAATTAGAAAGAAGAGGCAAAGGTGCAGTATGAAACCCAAGAGGAAGAGAATGAGCAAAAAAATGGAGAATTCTTGCTAAAGTTGGATGGAGACTCTGAAATAAGTTTATTTCAAGCAGGAATCAATAAAGGCAATCATGTACAATCAACACTTATGTGGATTTAAGTCATGTGATTCAAAAGCTCAAAACGGAGTTGAATTAGACCAGATGCCAGCTTTCAGAGCAACAACCTAGGTGCAAGAACGCTTTACTTCAAAGAGATCTCACTGAGGTGTTACTGACAGAGCATTTTACAGCAAGTGAGGCAGGATTCAGAGTAAATCACATCTGAAGGCAGAAGTGGGCGTGATATAAGCACGGCTTTACAGAGTCCTATAAGTGCTTCTACTTAAGTATATGCAGCACTGAAAAGACAAGAAGAAAAATTGCTTGAAGGTTTTCTGTCAGACTGCACTCCGCATGTTCCCATTCATAGGCAATTTACTTTGAACTGAATCTTGAAAAGAACATCTTGACATCTAGCAAAGGGGTTAACCTTTTAGGAAGCTTTTCAATATTTATACCTGAGACCACTTGATAAGATTTCCCTGTTCAGGATAAATCCTGTATATGCACCTAGAGGCCTTTTACAACACTGTCCTGTCTCAATCTGTGTGTTGCTTTATAGATTGGCTTCTTTTCACCTTCTTTTCTGTTGTTTGGGGAATTCACCTGGCTTTGCCCCCGTTCCAAGGGTGGGAGACCCAAGACTTTAAGAGACTTTGATTAGAATTTCATTGAATAAACAGATTCGTTTGGGAAGAATTGACATCTAAAGTCCTCTTGAGTCCTCTGACCCCCCCAAAAATAGTGTAACTTTCCATTTGCGTGGGTCTTTTTAAGCTTCCCTCAGAAATGTTTTGTAGTTTTCATTGTGTAGGTCCAGGAAACTTCTGTTGTATTTATCATTATTTCACATGTAATGCTTTTGTAAATGGTGCTTTTTATTTCAATTTCTGATTGTGCAGTGCTAGTATGCAGAAACACTGTTGATTTTTATAGAGTGATCTTGTGTACTACAAATTTCCCAAACTCACTTCTTACTAGCTTTTTGTAGATTCCATGACATTTTCTAAATAGGTGATCATGACATCTGCAAGTCAAGGTTTTCTTCTTTTTCAATTTGGATTTCAATGGCCAATTATGCTGGCTAAAATCTTAAGTGTTATACCAAATAAAAGTAGTAAAAGTGGACATCCTAGCCTTGTTGCTTTTGTTAAGTGGAACGCAATCAGTCTTTCATCAGGTATGAAATTAGCTGTAGAATTTTCATAGATGCCATCTCTCAGGTTGAGGAGACTCTCTTGTCCTCATTTGTAAGAAATTGTGTAGAGTTTGTTTCATTGCTTAATTAAGAGTTTGGTATAATTCACACTAATGTCATCTGGGCCTGAATATATTCATATTATATATTTCTTCCTTAGTATTTGTGGTTCATGTTTTACAAGGAATTTGTCCATTTCTCATAAATTGGAGAGTTTATTGACATAAAATTGTTAGTATTCCTCCTTTCATTTCTGATATTAATAATTTGCCTCCTCTATTTATTTTTTTTTTGAGAGAGAGAGAATGCATGAGCAAGGGAGGTGCAGAAAGAGAGGGAGGGAGGAAGGGAGGGACGGAGAGAGAGAGAGAGAGAGAGAGAGAGAGAGAGAGAGAGAGAGAGGATCTTAAGCAGGCTTCACACCCAGCACAGAGCCAGAAGCAAGGGCTGCATCTCACCACCTGAGATCATGACCTGAGCCAAAATCAAAATTCAGAAGCTTAACCAACTGAGACACCCAGGTGCCCCATTTCTTCTTTTTAAATGACTGATATGACTAAATATATCACTTTCTTGATTTTTCATAAGAACCAGCTTTTGATTACATTTTCTCTCTCTTTTGTTTTGTTTTGCTTTCCATTTCATTGGTTTTAGTTCTGATATGTATTATTATCCCTTATCTTTTTTTGGCTCTAGTTTACTATTATGTTTCAAATTCTTCAAGCGGAAGTTGTAGTCATTGATTTAAGAATTTATTTATTTTTAGCATTTAAGAACTCATTTATGCATGTTTTAACAAATGTATTTGGTGATCTATACTTTCCTCTAGGTACTGCTTCAGCTGCATTTAAAAAATTGATATATTTTCACTCAGTTTAAAATACGTCATAATTTTGGAATACTTATTTTCTAAATATTTATATATTTTCTAGACATTTCTTTTATTAACTTGAAATTTAAATCCATTTTGTTCATACAACATAATTTGAATGATTTGTGTCCTTTTGAATTAACTCCATCTTTAAATTTATTGAAACTTCTTTTATGCTCTCTTTTGATAAATGTTCTGTGAGTGCTTGGAAAGGATGTCCATTCTGCTCTTGTTAGATGAATGTCATATAATCAATTATATTGAATCAATCGATATTATTGTTTAAATTGATAGTATTTTTAGAAAATACTAGTTTTCTATCTAGTGTTCATTCAGTTATTGAAACATGGGTGCCAAAATTTTTTATGATAGTTGTGAATTTGCTAATTTATGTCCTTGCAGTTCTATTCATCTTTGTTACACATATTTTAAGGCTCTTTCATGAGGCTCGTAAATGTTTATTTATTATTATTGTGTTTTCTTATTGAACTGATCATTTATTATTGTGAAATGAATCTCTGCATTCCAAGTGAAAATTTTACCCAGACATCAATTTTACCTACCATTACTATAGTACTCTCATATTTAAAAACACATTAGCATGATATATCCTTTCCCATCTTTTTACTTGTAATCTCTTTGTGTTTTGTTTTTGTTTTTGTTTTTCCATTAAAATAGGTTTCTTGCCAACAGCATATAGTTGGGTCTTGTTTTTAATCCAATCTGATCAACTATGTTTTTATTAGGGTGTTTAGACCATTTATATTTAATGGTATTATTATGTAGTTAAGTTCAAATCTATAATTTTGCTATTGGTTTTCTATTTGTCTCATCTGTCTTGTGTTCAGTATTTCTCCTCTGTATGCATTATTTTGAATTACATGAGTATTATTTATGATTCCATCTTACCTCCTCTCTTTGCTTGTTAGGTATAACTTTTTGTGTTTTTTAAATATTTCCTTTTGGAAGTATAGATTACAATTTTAATTTATTAAAATTTACCTTTAAGGGATATTATTCCACTTCACTTACACTGTCAAAACCTTATGGAAATATACTTCTATTTCTTCTCTTCTGGCCTTTATTGTAGTGCTGCTATGTCTTTTATATTTACATAAGTTATAAACCCATGGTGCATTGTTATTATTTTTGCTTTAAACTGGCAATTATCTTTTCAGGGGTTTTAAACAGCAAAAATAAAGACAATAAATGAAGTACAAATGTAAATATATGGGTAATATAAACAAATATTGGCCAGTCCAAAAATAATTATAATGCTATATATTAAAATCCATTACATTTAACTATAATACTTAGATCATATGTGTGTTGAGAGTACAGTGATATCAGATAAAAGGTGCTGAAGTTCTTGTATTTTTAAGAAAGATGATATTATTTGTAAGTTTTAGACTCTGACCTAAAGAACTTCTCATTTTTCCATCAGAATACTTAAAGAATATAATTATAGAACATAATTTCCAAACCCTTGGAGCAAAATAATCAACCTTGAAAAATGCATACTAACAAATGAGAGAGACTAATATAGAAATTTTAGGATAAATAGAAAATAAAAGTCTATTTGTCTATTTGTATTTAGTCTATTTGTATTTATGCAAATGAGATGAAAATGTATTTCTATGCAAAACAGATATTCACAAATTATAAGGGGAAAAATAGAGAAAGTTAAAGGAGGAAAATACAGTGTGTCAATAACAGTATCAGACAATATCCATGTATAGGCAAAGAGTTAAAATGATTCATACATAATCACATAATGGAAATATCATCAATTCGCTAGGGAAGAAAAATTTTCTAAACATCTTTGAATGTCAGAATTAAGAGTAAAAACATATTAATAGAAGAATGAGAAGAAATTTTGAAAGTCTTCCATTATAATAGGAAATTTTAACACAACATTCTCAGTAATTAATAGCTCAATCAGGAAGGATACAGAGTATTTGAACTAGGCCTTGGCAAAATTTGTCTAATGGGTATATATAGATCAGCACACCCAGCAACCACAGAAAACACAAACACATACTTCTCAAGCATCTATGGAACATTTATAAACATTAACCACATACTTGGCTGTGAAGCAAGTTGCACCAAATTTAGAATGATTGATATAATAAAAATTGCTTTTGTTGCCAAAAGCAATTGACTTGGAAATCAATAACAAAAAACTAAACAGAAAAATCACATATATTTAGAAATTAAGAAACATACTTGAAATAATGCAGAGTTCAAAAAAGGAATAATAATGGAGACTGGAAAATGTTTATAGCGTATCCATATCCTAAAATTGTGGGATACAATTACTAAAACAAATTAGGACTTGTACAGAAATGTGCAGCCTTAAATGGTTATTTTGAAAGGAAGAAGGATCAAAACAGAAAGACAAGCATGCGTGTTAAAAGGAAAAATTCTAAAGAGAGTAAAGAAATGTAATTTTTAAAAATAGGGGCTCCTGGGTGGCTCAGTCAGTCAAGTGTTCAGCTCTTGGTTTCAGCTCAGGTCATGATCTCGCAGTTGGTGAGTGAGTTCAAGCTCTGTATAGGTCTTAGCACTGACAGTGTGAGCAGAACCTGCTTGGAATATCTCTCACTCTCTCTACCCCTCCCCCACTCACTCTCTCTGTCTCCCTCAAAATAAACAAACTTAAAAAAACTTAAAAATAAATAAAAAGAGGCCAATTAAATGGAAAACCATGATGCAGTAGGGAGGACCCAAAGAGCTAGATAACTGTGTATGGATATGTGTGTGTGTTTTTGTATGTTTTAGAAGACAACAGAACAGACACGTCTCATGGCACTGATCAAGAAAAAAGAGCAAAAACACAGTAACAATATTATTATAAATGATAAATATAATAAATAATATTCCATCTTTTAAATGGTTTGAATGTGCTGGTAAGATGAAAAAGTAAATAAGAGAATATAATGAATAGTTTTATGTTTATAAACTTGAAGATGGACAAATTTTCAGAAAAATAAAACATCAAAACTGACCAAAAAAAAAAAATGGAAGGGCACCTGGATGGCTCAGTCAGTTAAGCAGCTAATTCTTGATTTCCACTCAGGTCATGATCTCACGGTTCATGAGTTCTAGCCCTGCATGGGCCTCTGCACTGACAGCACAGAACCTGCTTGGGATTCTCTCTCCCTCTCTGCCCCTATCCAGTTCATTCTCTCTCTCTCTCTCTCTCTCTCTCTCTCTCTTTCTCTCTCTCTCTCAAAAAGAAATAAACATTAAAAAATAGGAAACTACCATCCTATAACCACTGAAAATAAATCAGTAGATAAAAATCTTCCTACAAAGAAAAATTACTCCAAGATTGCTTACTAATAAAAACTATTTCAGAGTAGGAAGAAACAGGGAAAGAATACAAATTTATAATTTTTATTTTGAAATAATTTTAGATTTACAGAAGTTTTATAAAGATAGTCCAGGAAATTCCTATATGTCCCTTACCCAACTTGCACAAATGTTAATAGTTTATGTAACCACAGGATATTTATTAAATCTAAGAAATTGACATTTGTGAAGTTGTATTAACTAAATCACAGACTTTATTCATATTGCATCGGTTTATATAGTAATATCTGTTTTCTAGTCTACAATCCAATGTGAGATACCACATTGCATTTAGTGACTATGTCGCTTTAATAACCTCTTGTTTGACAGTTTCTCAGTTTTCCTTGGTTTTCATGATCTTTACACACTTGGAGCATCTCTCACATTTAGATTGTATGATGTTTCTCATAGGTTGTGGATATTTAGGAAGAACACAATGGAGGTGAAATGCCCTCCCCATCTCATCAAGGGGACGTGATATAATTCATGACGTTAAACTTGATCTCTTGACTAAGGTGATGTCTGGCGCTGTGAAATTTTCCACTGTAAAGTTACAGTTTTTCTCCTTCCAAACACCATTCATTTAAAACAAGTCACTTAGTCCAGCCAACACAAAGCAGAGGAAAATTAAACTCTACCTCCTAGAGGGAGGAGTATCAAATAATCTGTGGACATTTGTTTAAGCCAATCAGTAAAAAAAAAAAATTGGGGGGGGGGGAGATTTTTAAGGCTATACAGTTCTCCTGTTCTTCCTTAAAATGTCACTCCTTAATTTTACCAGTGGATTTTGCCTGCAGCAATTGTTACCGTGGTACTGAAATGGTGATGTTTTAGTGTCCTCACTCTTGTAAGGAGTTCTCCAAGAATGATTTGTCCATTCTACTCCCTACATGTCTGCATCCTATTTTGTGTGTGTGTGTATGTGTGTGTGTGTGTGTGCGTGTGCATGTAAAATCATATATATAATTGTTTAATTCATACTGCAGGTTGCATATAATGCTACTGTCATCGTTTGTCAAATGATTTTTCTGCTTTGGCCTTTGGCAGCTCTTCCAGGTTAACACCTGTGTCCTTTTGCTATGCCTCCACCGCCCCCCACCCCCGCCTCTTATTTTCTTACTTTCTGTCGTTAGAAGTTTCTTCAGGCACATCCATAACTTCCCATAGTCTAGACCTAGAAGCAGTTATTTCTCCAAGAAATCCTAGATTTTTTTTTATAGAGGAAGTTATTTAAAAGGAGTGCTAAGTGTACTTGCTGTTGCTGTGTCACTGCTTCTGGGGGTGGGGGTGTGTGTGGAAACACACACACACACACACACACACACACACACACACACCTAATATCTCCAACTGATTGAGCAGATCAGAGCTCAGGCTAGTATTCTTCCTTGCTTATTTGTAGCTCCTAACTCGAGCAGTGAGAAAGTTGGCCCTCATTAGCTACACTTTAGTTGGTGGTACCCATGTAAAGTAGTTTAAGAATTGCTAAGCTCTGCTCCCATACTCCGGTGAGTTAGCAACTAAGATACAAAGTTTATGAAGAGTTTTTCTTTCTAGCCTTATAATATTTATCAAATCATTGTTTTTTCAAAGTTACTTAGGTCAGTTCTCCAGCGACCCCTTTCAGTTCTGTTATGCTATACACTTATAATATAGCTAGACCCATCTGTCACAGTCTACATTTCACCCCAGGATCACTGGATAACCTAGATAATTTTTTTTCAATTTTCATGAAGTTCAACCTTTGATATGTACAGTTCTATGGATTTTGACAAATGTTTAGAGTCATATATCTGCCACCACAGTGGTGGATATATTTTTTAGAAACATTCCATCACCTTAAAATGTCTTATACAGTCCTTTTTTTAAAAAAATTCAGTCTCCCCTCTGCCAACCACTGGCAACAACTTATCATTTTCTGGTCCTAAAGTTTTGCATTGTTTCAGAACGTCATATAAATTGAATTATGAAATACGGATTCTATGCATTTGTCCTATTTCACCTAACAAAATACATTTAAGATTCATCCATGTTGTTACAAAAATCAATAGTTGGCCCTATTTAATTGCTCACTTGTATTCAATTTTATAGATGTAACACATTTGTTTAAATCTTAATCTGTTGAAGGACATCTGGATTGTTTCCAGTTTTGGCCAATTATGAATAAAGTTGTTACACACATTAACATACAGGGCTTTGTATGAATGTAAGCTTTCAATTCACTTCAGTAAATACCTCCAAATGTGATTATTGGGTCACATGATAAGTGTACTTTTAACTACCCAACTGTCCCCAGCAATTAAGAGTGCTATTGCCAAGCATTTGGGTGTATCTGTATTTTCTTTAGAATTATTCTTTAGAATTATTTTTTAATTTATTTTTTAGAATTATCTTTCAGAATCATTACAATCATTCTAAAGGTGTGGAGTATTATCTCCTTGTGTTTGTAAATTTTCTTTCCTTGCTGACTAATGATGATGTTGAGCACTTTTTAATAAGTGTCTTTGCCATACGCGTCCGTTCTTTGGTGAAATGTCTGATCAGATCTTTTGCCCAATTTTTTATTGGATTATTTATATTCTCATTCTTGAGTTTCAACAGTTCTTTATATGTTCTTGATATAAGTACTTTTTCATATATGTGCTTTAAAAATATAATCTCCCAGTCTTTGGCTTACTTTTTCTTCCTTGTTTAGCAATGTCTTTCTAAAGCAACATCTTTAGTTTAGATGTCTTGGTGTCATTATATCTATAAACTCACCATGAAGCCCAGCATTACATAAATTCTTCTGTTTCATCTGGAATTATTAGTGCTATACAATTTATATTTATGTCTCTGATATGTTGGAATTTTTGTGTAAGATATGTGGCAAGGTTCCTTTTTTTCTGTGAATGTTCAATTGTTAACAACACCATTTATTGAAAGGACTATATTTTCTTCATTAAAATGTCTTTGAACATCTTTCCAAAAATGGTCTCTTGTGGTTTACCATTGATTTTTGTCTTTTTAACAAAACCAGAATGTCTTAATAATTGTGTCTTGAAATCATATAATGTGGGTCCTCCAACTTTGTTCTCTTTTTCTAAATTATTTTTGACTATTTTAGCTATTTCTTTGTCTTTCCACATAAATACACAAAAGAATCTTGATACTATTTAGAGAAAATTGAAGACAACTAACATCTTCACAATTATCTTCCAATTAATCAACATGATTGATATACCTCTCCACTTTTTAGATCATTTTAAACTTTTCTTTTCAACAGAATTTGTAGTTTTCAACATATTTATAGCCTGCATGTATTTTGTTAGGCTTATATATTACTGTTTCATTTTGGGGAATGATACCCTATTGCAATGTTATAAATTTCAAATTCCAAATATTCATTATTGGCATATAGGAAGATAATTGACTTTTGGATATTGACCTTGTATTAGGCAAACTTACTAATATTTAGTTATGTGGTTGTCATTACTATAACATGTAAATCCTTTAGGATTTTGTATTCTAGAAAACTGTACCATCTGTGAATATGAAATATTTTTTCTTTCTTTCCAACTTTATGACTTTCACTTATTTTGCTCTTTTACTTATTATCCTTTTTTCTTAAGTTTATTTTGAGAGACAGCACACATGAGTGGATGAGGGGCAGAGAGAGAGAGAAATCTCAAGCAGGCTGCACGCTGTCAGCTTGGAACCCCACACAGTGCTCGAACCCACAAACCATGAAATCATGACCTAAGCCAAAACCAGAGGTCTGACGCTTAACCAACTGAGCCACCCAGGTACCCCATTTACTATCCTTTATTTTTGGTCTTAGATGAAAGCAGTCTGTCTCTCATCATTAAGTATGATGTTAGCTAAAGGCTTTTGTAGATTCCCTTTATAAGGTACAGAAAGTTCCAATCCATTTCTAATTTGCTGATGTTTTAAATATAAATGGATACTGAATTTTATTGAATTTTTTTTCTCAGCATCTACTGGGATCGTATTTGTTCTTTCTTAGTCTATTTATGTGACAAACCAAATTGATTGCTTTTCAAATGATGAACCAACTGTGCATTCTGGGATGAAACTTGCTGGATCATTCTATATTATCCGTGTTATGATAGATTTTATTTGCAAATATTTTGTTGACAATTTTGTGCCAATGTTTACCATGAACACTGTTCTG
The DNA here is from genome assembly GCF_018350175.1 of Felis catus. Classification (NCBI taxonomy): domain Eukaryota; kingdom Metazoa; phylum Chordata; class Mammalia; order Carnivora; family Felidae; genus Felis; species Felis catus. The sequence goes on along the minus strand of NC_058379.1, from coordinate 59,131,955 downwards.
TGTTCCTTTTTTTGGAATTTCCTCATTTAATTTTAAGGATAGGCTAATAATAGCCTGAAAATATAAGTTGGGAATTGTTCTCTCACTTTGTATTATCTGGAAGACTGTGTGCTAAATAGATTTTATTACCCGTTTAAATATCTAGAAGAATTTACCATTAAAATTATCTTGGCTTGGAGTTATCTTTTCTGGAAAGTTTTAACTATGAATTAAATTTCTTTCATAAATACAGTACTCAGATCCCTTAATTCTTTTATAGTGATAGTTTATGCCACTCAAGGAACTCATCTACTTAAGTGTTCAATACCATGGGCATAGTGTCACTCATATTTTCTTCTTATTTTAATGTTTGTGGGATCAGTAGTGATGTCTCCTCTTTCATTCTTGATATTGGAAATTTGTGTCTTGTCTTTCTTTTCCTAGTTATCTCTCTTAAAATATGTTGATAATCTCTTAAAAATGTCTTGGTCACTTTGCTTTTCTCTATTGTTTTTCTCTATTTTATTTATCCTCACTCCACTCATTATTATTTTCTTCCTTCTTCTTTGATTACTGATTTGAGATCTTTAATCTTTTCTAATATAAGCATTTAGTGGTGTAAATATCCCTATGTGCACTACTTTACTGGATCCCACACATTTTGATATGTTGTATTTTTATTTTGATTTCAGTAGAAATATTTTTTTAATTCCTTCCAGTCTTTGACCCATAGATTACTTACAAAACTGCTGTTAATTTCCAAATATTTGGAAATTATCTAAATTTATTCACCATTTATATTTTATTAGTTTAATTCTATTGGGTACACTAACATTTTTAATTATTTCTCTTTTTTCATTTTGATTATTTTCTATTTCTTTATGTTTGTTTATTTTTGTGAGAGAGACAGAGAGAGAGAGAGAGAGAGAGAGAGAACAAGGGAGGGAGAGTCAGAGAGAGAGGGAGACGTAGAATCGGAAGCAGGCTCCAGGCTCTGAGCTGTCAGCACAGAGCCCAATGCAAGGTTTGAACCCACAAACTGTGAGATCATGACCTGAGCCAAAGTGGGACATCTGTCTGAACCACCCAAGCACCCCCTGATTGCTTTCTATTCGTTTAAATCTGTTAAGGTTTGTTTTATGGTGCAAACTATGGTTTTTCCTGGTCAATGTTCCATTTGAAGTCTAGAAGAATGTGTATTTTACTTTGTTCTGTGAGCATTCTATAAATGTTAATTAGATTAATTAGGTGTATAGTTTTGTTCTAGTCTACTATGTCCTTACTGATTTTCTACCTACTGTTCTATGAATTACCAAGAGCCTCAAACTAAAATTGTGGATATCTTTACATTTCTTTTCAGATCTTTTTTTTGTTTCATTTAGTTTCAAGCAAAACTGAGTATAGGTTTATTATATGTCTTTGGAGAAATTTACCTCACTCTTATTACAGAATATCATAATTTATCTCTGATAATATTCCTTGTTCTGAAGTTTACATTGAGTGAAATCAATAAAAAATTTTAGTGTTTTTATGATATAGTTATCTCCATATTTTAAACTATAAATGTATTTATATTTAAAGTTGACATCTTATGTACAGCATATTAATAAATATTTCTTCTTTATCTAATCTGAAATTCTGATTTTGACAAGTGTGTTTAAAATATTTGAAGTGTTATTGATATGGTTGGATTACCATTTGTCATTTTTCCTGCTATCTCTTTTAAAGGGTATAATTTGTTTTTCTTAATAATTATTATGTTTCCTCTGGGCTTAATTAAAAATTTTAAAACAATCGTTCCATTTTATCTCCTCTATTGGAATATTATTTTCTTATCTTATTTTAAAGACTTTTAGTGGTCACACTAGGTTTTAAAATATACATTTTAAAATTATCTGCATCTATCGGCGCCTGGATGGCTCAGTCAGTTAAGCATTTCACTCTTGATCTTGGCTCAGATCATGATCTCACGGTTTCTAAGTTCAAGCCCTGCGTTGAGCTCTGCACTGTTAGCACAGAACCTGTTTAGAATTCTCTCTCCCTCTCTCTCTGTCCCTACCTGACTCATGTTCTCTCTCTCATCAAAATGGATAAATAAACTTAATTTTTGTAATAATCTGAGTCGACTTTCAATCAGTAATAAGATGTTTCACATGTCTTGTAAAAGAACGTATAACCTTATATTCCCAGTTCCTCCTTCCCGACCCTTATGTCACTCACATGACTTTGAAGTATGCTGTGAACACACAATAAACTTAATACTCTTTAATTAAGTGGTCAGTCCTCATTCCCAGCAATAAAAATAACAAAATGGTTTACTTTATCTTCTTTGATTCCATGTTGACATCTTCATTTCTTTATTTGGATACAAGCTTCTAACACATGACACATTTCTCCTCACTAAAGAACATCAGTTAATATTTTTCATAGGGTAGGCCTAATGGCTGTGGATTCCCACAGTGCCCTCTCTTCAAGGAACATTTATTTCTTATTTTTGAGGGACATTTTCATTAGGTACAGCATTTGGGGGTACAGAAATATTTATTTATTTATTTATTTATTTATTTATTTATTTTTGCCTTGCCTTCTTGCTTACGTGGTTTCTGCTGAGAAATCTATTATTTGCCCCCTTGTTTCTCTCTAGGTAATTTGTTTTCTTGTTTGCTTTTTGTTTTTCAATCAAGAGCCATCAAGATTCTCTCTTTTTACTTTCCCACAGTTTGAATATAATATACTTAGGAAAATGGGAGTTTTTCTTTTCTGGCATTTATCCTGCTTGACATCTTCTGAGCTTCTTGGATCTGTAATTTTGTACCTACCATTAATTTTGCACAATTTTCAGCCATAGTCTCTTCAAATATTTCTTCTGCTCTCTTTTTCTGCTCTTTGAATGGATTCCAGTTATGTATAATTTAGATTGGTTAATATTGTCCCACAGCTCTTGGATGCTCTGTTCTTTCTAAAAATCACTTAGGGGCACCTGAGTGGCTCAGTTGGTTGAGCAACCGACTTCAGCTCAGGTCACGATCTCACAGTTTGTGAGTTCAAGCCCAGTGTCAGGCTCTGTGCTGACAGCTTGGAGCCTAGAGCCTGCTTCAGCTTCTGTGTCTCCCTCTCTCTCTGCTCCTCTCCCACTTGCACTTTGTCTCTCTCTCTCAAAAATAAAGATTTTTAAAAAATGATGAGTAGGCTGCAAATTGGTGAGCAAAAACAGTGACAAAAGCCAACAGAATAAAGATTTTTAAAAAAATTAATAAAAAATAAAAAACAAAAATCACTTATAATTTTTATTACAACTAAATATTTATAATATCTGTTGATCTATTTTCAAGTTCACTGAATCTTTTTCAACTTTATTTAATGTGCCAACAAGCTCATCAGTGGTGTCTTTCACTTTTTACTATTTCTTTAACATTTGTCATTTTTCTATATTTATTATAGTTTCCATTTCTTTTGCTGAAATCACCTCTCTGAATTGGTAGATTGTATATTTTTTTAACCAGATCCTTTAACACAAAAATATTTGCTATTTGAAATTTCCTGTCTGGTCACTCCAAAATCTGTATCATATCTGAATCTTGTTCTAGTGACTGCTTTGTCTCTTCAGGCTGTGTTTATTTTTTACATGTCTCTTAATTTTTTGTTGATAAATAGACCTATTGTATAGAACAGTGGATGCTGAACTAATGATTTTTAATGCTTTGATATGAACTCTTCTTTTCTTCTACTAGACCTATTTGTGTTAATATAATCAGGGATTAGGCTAAGGTTTATGTTAGCTGTTACTATGGTTACCCACAATTCACCAGAGACTTCCATATTTTTTTTTAAAAAGTGTTCATTTATTTGAGAGAGAGAGAGAGAGAGCACAGGAGAGGGGCAGAAAGAGAGGGAGAGAGAGAAAGAGGATCCCAAGCAGACTCCATGCTGACGGTGTGGAGCACCATGTGGGGCTTGATCTCAAGAACTAAACCATGAGATCATGACCTGAGCTGAAATCAAGAGTTAGATGCTTAACCAACTGCACCACCCAGACACCCCTCTATTGCCATTCCATATTAATTTGAGCTTTCTCTGTGGGAATTCTTTAAGATCTTAGTTGCTATTTTGTTCCTCTAGATAGGAATATTTTTTATTCCGTAAGAAACCTGGAGTCTCTATCAAAACAGAACCTCTTTAGATTCTCAGCCTGAGTTTTTATTTGTTATTTTACAGACACAAAGGTGCTTTGCATTTTGACTGAAAACTTGCATAAAGATTAGATGTTAGTTAATAATTCTCTTAAAAACTATTACCTAACTCAATGATTACCTAGACTAGTAATTTTCTTTTCCTGAAGCAATCATATAAATTAATAGTTGTGTAATTTTTGATACACTATTTCCAATTTATTTTTTGTTTTCCAATATATTTTTTGTTTTTCTAATGCTTTTATAAATTTGTTGACATCAAGTATAATGTCGAATAAAAGTATTTCTTGCCTTGTTCCTGAATTTAATAAGAACACTTTTAAAGTCTTACATAAGTAAAACTTTAAAATTTATAATATTCTGTTTTATTTCAGAGAAATACTGTGTACCTGATTTGAAAGATCTATTCTATTTCTACTTTACTGAGCCTTTTTATTAAGTAAATTTTTTAATTTGTTTTACTGGATTGTTTGCCTTTCCATTTCTGATAACAGTATTATTAAAGTTCAAAGTAAACAATGTAGGTTTTCCTAATTATAAATCTCTGAACTATTATGTATAAGATAGCAATAATTTGTTCCTTCAAGGCTGGTAAAATTTGCTTTTAAAATTATCTAAGGTTTTTGTCTTGAAGAAAAAGTATTTAGATTGTATGCAAAATATCTCTGAAAGTTTTCATTTTATTCAATTTTATACACCTTTTAGTTGTTTTTATTTGGGGGGAAAGCATTCATTTCATCTAAGTTGTTACACAAAATGTTTAAAAATTTATCATCTGCATATCTTCAGTTGTGTCTCATTTTAACATTTAAAATTACATTCATGATTTTTGCATAATTTTTCTTAGTCTGGAGAGGTATTTTTATGTATTATTTTTTCACAACAGAATTTTTTAAATTGACAGACTTTGTATTTTAGATCAATTTTAGGTTTACAGAGCAATTAAGCAGAAAGTACAAAGTGCTCTCCCTCTACCACCACACAATCTCCCCTGTTATTAGCATTTTGTATTAATATGGTACATTTGTTATAACTGATAAAAAGATATTGGTATATATTATTATTACCTAAAGACCATAGGTTCACTGTTTTGCTGTACAATATTATGGGTTTTAACCAATATTTAACGTTGTATATATGACAATGAATATGTACTAAGTCAATACACATGCATGATAATATAACGTCATTTCCATCATCACAGTATTAAAGAGAAAAATTTCACTAACCCCCAAATCCCTTGTCCTCTACCTGTTCATCCCTCCTTCCGTCCCTCAAATCATGGGCAGCAATAATCTTTTTTACTGTCTGTAGATTTTTTTTCCTCAATGTCAAGAGCTGGAATCATGCAGTATGTAGCCTTTTCCAACTGACTTTTTAAACTTAGTAATATATGGTTAAGCTTTTTCATTTTTTTTCAGCTTGATAGTTCATTTTTTAAAGCACAGAATGACCTTTTAGTGTAACTTGATTATTTTCAATTTTTCCCAATTATGGATAAAGCTACTATAAAAATTCGTGTCCAGATTTTTCTGTGGACATATTTTCAACTGATTTAGGTAAATATAAAGAAGCGCACCTGCTGGGTCCTATAGTAAGACTATACTTATCTTTGTAAGAAATCACCAAATTGTATTTCAAAGTAGGTGTTCCATCTTGCATTCCCACCAGTAATTATGAGAGGTCCTAGCGAGAATTTGGTGTTGTCAGTGTTACGGATTTTAGCCATTCTAGTAGATGTGTAATCATATCTCATTGTTTTGATTTGAATTCCCTGATGACATATGATGTTGAGCATCTTTCTTTCATATGACTGCTTGTCAAGACAGAATTTTCAGTTTTGCTTATTGTTACTATTTTCTTGTATTTCATTTTTGAATGATTTTTTTTCCTTTAATTGATTTTTTGATCTTTGGGGTTTTTTTGTATTTATTTCAACTATGCCTTTTCCCTTCCTTGGCTTCTTGAGCTGGATTCTTAACTCACTTACTTTCTATTTGATTTGTTTAACGGTGGAATGTATTTTAAAAAATGTTTAATGTTTATTTATTTTTGTCAGAGAGAGGGAGACAGAGCATGAGTGGGGGAGGGGCAGAGAGAGAGGGAAACACAGAATCTGAAGCAGGCTCCAGGCTCTGAGCTATCAGCACAGAGCCCGACGTGGGGCTCGAACTCACAGACCGTGAGATCATGACCTGAGCTGAAGTTGGTCGCTCAACCAACTGAGCCATCCAGGCGCCCCTATGGTGGAGTATGTTTTAATATCCAGTAGTTTTATTGTGAGACTTTGACTAAGCTCTTAACAGGTTTGATGAAGGGGAGCCAGAGGAGTCAGAATAGATATACTAGAGACACATGAGGGATCCCATGAGTACTGTGGTAGGTGTTAGATGTATCTATTCACCCAGTAGAGAGAACCAGATAGAAAGTTATAGTAATGTCAAGCACAAAATGAGACAGAGATCTTAGCTAAATATCTGACACCCCCATAAAACTCTGATCAGAGGGCAGAAATATAAAAAGATAAGTCATGAACAAAAAAATTCTTAAAGAATATTGCATATGCCATAAAATAGAAAATTTATTTTTATTACAAATAAGATCTTACCTCATTGTTATATTGCTTTTTGTCTATATGCTGAATTTTGCCTCATCCAAGAGATCTGTAATTAATATTTACAGCTAAAAGAATAAAATGTATTAGAACAAACAGAAAAAAGTTAGGGGAAACATGATGGTTGTTTTTCAAAAAAATTAAATAGGAACATCAAATGAGAGGAAGAACCAAGTGTTTTCTTATGTCAACTGGAAATAATTAGTAGAAGTCATAAAGAAAGAGATTAAAGAATTGGAGGGTGTTATAACAATTTCTTTTTCCCACAAAATAAAAAGTAATTGCTTATGATGAAATACAGTCCTGTCATGAATCTTGCCAAACAAAGATTAATGAGCACTGCCCAGTCCTCTGACAGTTCATCCTAAATCTGAGCGTCTGTTTTCCTGTGTGTGCATATGTCTCTGTATATGTATTGTGTGTTTTTGTGTAAGTGTGTATGTATGAAAAATTATATGTGGGGCTTGTGTATGTGTGTAGTTGCCCACAAGAATATTTTTGACTGAATTTTCTCTAAAGTATATTTCAGTTTCATTATGTGTAAGAACACTGTGGTTTTCAAGACCTGTGCTTAGCAAATCTGTGAAGTAGAACAAGATTTTCTCTTACAAAATTTGAGGCATTTTTTTTCTTTCACCAAATCCATTCTCCCTCTTTTTTCCTTAAGGTATCATTCTCTACAATTTTTATCCCTAATCTTTCAAAATTTTCTTAGAATTTAAATGCAAGACATGGGTTTTATACTATGGTTTTAGGACAATGTCTTTGCTCCTCCAGGCATAGTTGCTGAAATCTCCTCTCTAATTGGGGAATTAAAGACTGTCCTATCCTAAAAAGTTCCAGCCATTGAGGATTAAATAGAGAACAAAGTTATACATTGAGGATAGCTTTATCATAGCATCCCTAAAATCCTAAGCATAAACTGATACTTCAACTAAAAATTAAACCAGAAATGTAGAGGCAGAATTTAAAAAGAAGTGTTGTGGGTTTCCCTGTCCAAATGCTGTGCACCTATGGAAGCAACATCTGAAATGTTGAATGAGTCTCTTCAATCCCCTTGTCTGAGTCATATCCCAATGCAGGTGGGAAGGAGTGGTATTGATGGGAAATGGCTCATTTTCCCTCTTACATGTTATCTCCCCTGAGTCACAAGACTGCCAAAGGATGCAACTTTCTGAGGTAAGTGGGGACATTGGGAGGCAGCACAATTTCTTTATTTTAGCACAATTAGATGGGATTTTTTTTCTGCCTCAGCCCCAATATTCATATATGAATTATTAGGGGATGAATGAGTTTCAGAAAATGAAAATTAAACTCAGAAAGTCAAAGGAAATCAGAGTCAGGCAGAAGGGTCCTCAGAGAAAGAGAACAAAGGCAAAATAGACAAAGAGAAAAGAAAGGCAAAGTGAAGAAAAGGCAGAGAAATAGGAGAAAACATAGAAGGCCCCAGAAGGGCATGAGCAAGAATGGAAATGCCATTCTGCATGGGCTTCTCATCTTGAGAGACCCCAGAGATAGGGGAGAGTGTATGGGAAGACTCCCTGCCAAAAAGCTATTTTGTGATATGAGATTCCACTGAGGTTCAATATCTAAATGAAATTACAGCACATGATCATTTTTTATCACATACTGACCAAAGGCTGGACGCATCCACTTCTGGAAAGCCAGAATCAATTCTAAAAATTGGAAGATGATGAAACCCAAATATATATTGTCTAGGAGTCCCTTTAAGTCACCTAGACTTTCATAATCCATTTTAATTCCTATTCTTAACTTCCCACCTATACTGTGAATGCCCGATGGACAAAGATTATATTATGTTGCCTTTCCCTTATGTTCTATCCTTGCATAAGGATAGCAAATATCTTTCTGCTATTTACATTCAAAGTCAATGAAAGACAGATCTTCCCAGTACAGACAAAGAAACACCATGGAAGAAGTATGATGAGTTTGTTGCAAATAATTGGCAATATGTGAATAAGCACGGAAGAAAGAGGAGGGTTTACTGATGGAAGGACATGTCCTTCAATGAGCTGATAGTACGAATTTTCCAGATATAGCATAGAAAAAAATAAGTGAACAAAAAAATCAACAAAATTAATCAATAACAGAGAATAATATTAATCTAAATAGAAGCTTTAATGTATTCAATTTTGGGCATATGATAAAGACAAGTAGGCCACCTTAATGCAATTCCTATGGAGCTTATGTTGTCAACAGCTCACTGGGCTGAAAGGGGCTTTTTTTCTTTAATGTTTATTTAATTATTGGGAGAGAGAGAGAGAGAGAGAGAGAGAGAGTTGGGGTGGGGCAGAGAGACAGAGAGGGAGACACAGAACCTGAAGTAGGCTCCAGGCTCAGAGCTGTCAGCCCAGACAGATCCCGATGCTGGGCTGGAACTCAGGAACCACAAGATCATGACCTGAACTGAAGTCGGATGCTTAACCAACTGAGCCACCCAGGCTCCCCAAGAGGGATAACTTTTGGAAGGTTTTTCTGTATCTCTCCATTAGGGAAAGAAAGTAAAAGACATAGATGATGCTGGTATAAGTATAATGTGTATGAGAGTAAAGACAAAGAGAGAGAGAGAGAGAGAGAGAGAGAATGTGTGTGTGTGTGTGTGTGTGTGTGTGTGTGTAGCAGGGCGTGGTGGCTGGGAGGTAGACATAACTCATTTCTCCTTGTTTAAGCCTTTTGTGGGATATGCTACTGGAACTTTGCTGTTTCCAAACTTTCCTTTTGATCACCCTCTTTCAAAGGCACCGGATCTTTATATATAGCCAAGTCAAGTCAGTTAATATTTTACCAAGGGGCTCTACCTGCGGTTATCAGTCCATCTGCTACATGTTTTGGAATTGATTTCCTTTGCTAGAGCCTGGTTGGTATTTCTTTAAATACACTGAGATCTACAGCTTGATCTTCTGATCCTTATCAGTCATGTTAGCAAATCCTATGATTTTCCCATCATGATGTCCCCTGTGGCAGGAGAACCAGCAGGGATGAAACAGCAGTGATGTCAGTAGTCACCTTGAGGTCCCCAAAAGCTGGTGTGCATTTCATGAGGCCGGGATATGCTTCTTAAGTGGAAGATTCGAGTGATATTAACCGTCCAGCTATCCAGAGCTGAATCACAGCAACATTGCCATACAAAGATGAAGCTGTTAATGCTTTCCAATTATCTTCTACAGTGGACCAGATACAGTTTTTGGTATGAGAGATTTCCACATTTTTATTTCTAGTTTCAGCCTTGTTTTACAAGATTTCAAGATTCTTTTGGCGGTGGAAAACCAAACAAAAACACTTGGATAGATGAAAGGCGTAATTCTTTGTTATTTAGATCCAAATGAGAAAAGGTTGCCATGTGGAGCCACACAGGGCCTTGCAACTGAGGACAGAGTAACAGCAAACTGAAACTGTAGGAGGCTAATTTATGTCAAGTATGATGGGATTAGTTAGGTTTCCTCAGCTTCCTGGTGACTGGGTACTTTGAATAATGCTATGGGCCTAAGAAAGAGGGGACTGTCCAAGGGTATTACATGCCTGGGGACATCCTCAAGTTGGAAATGTGTGTGTTGTCTCCCAGAAGTGCTACAATTTGATAAGAGGAGTAGTCGGGTGGAGGCTTAATAAACTGCCTCCCAAGGGGATTTGAGAATTTTTATCCAGGACTTTAAAAACTGGGTGAAGACAGCACTTGGAAAGTATCACATTACAGATCTCCCTTCTAAACTCTCATGTCAAATATTTAACTGTCCTCCAGGCATTTCCACATGGATGTCTAAAAGGCATCTCAAATTCAAAATATCCAAAAGGAAATTTTTCATCTTCCTTACCCACACTTGCTCTTTCCAAATCCTCCCCCCTCTCAGTTGCTAAAGGGTAGACTTTCTCCTTGCGAAGTATGAAGACTTTCACCCATCTTCACGTGTAATCCCTAACTTCCTCACTCTGTGTCATGCAGTGAGATGACACGTCTGGCAGCTTGGCCTTTTCTAAAATGATGTAGCAAGTGTTGAAGCAACAGAAAACAGGTCTCAAACAGGTGGACCAGCTGTGACTTTTGATTTACTGTGAGCACCATCATAAGTTTTTATAACATGTCACCAGCTTAGTCTTAGTCAATGGTGTTAATCTTGGGTGACAAGTCATGAATGATAAGCAGCTGTAACTCTGAAGTTTCCCCATCACACATTTGACAGGGCCAGAAATCTTGACCTGTGGTAAAACATGAGCTGCCTGTTCACTGGCTACTTTAAGACAAAACCTTGCAATGTGGAGGACCAAAGAAATATCAAAAGTTTCTCAATACATATCCCATTAGCACATAATAAAAATTGTCTACTTGTCATCTTGGAACGGACAAAAGGTTACTATGAATTACTTTTTCCTCACAGTTGTTTTTTGTTTTTTTGTTTTTTGTTTTGTTTTTGATGGCATACTTTCTAGTCTGAACTACTGAGAGCTGTAGCACACAATAGCTCTCTACTGATCTTGTTAATTAACATTAAATACATGGCTAATAAACTTAAACATTACGGTAATAAGATTTTTGACTTGTTCTCTCTTACAGAAGGACTAAAAGGAAGCTTAGAGTTAATCTAGCCTAAAACCTTATTTAAACATGAGGCAACTGAAGCTCAGTAACTTACAAGAATTTTCTCAATGGCCACATTGTTATAAGTGAAAAAGGTGGAAATTTTTTTTTAATTTAAATCCAAGTTAGTTAATGTATAGTGTAATAATGGTTTCAGGAGTAGAATTTAATAACTCATCACTTACATAAAATACCCAGTGCTCATCCCAGCAAGTGTCCTCCTTAATGCCCATCACCCATTTAACCCATCCCCCACCCAGCATCCCTCCAGCAAACCTCAGTTTGTTCTATGTGTTCAAGAGTCTCTTATGGTTTGCCTCCCTCTCTGTTTTTATCTTATTTTTCCTTTCCTCCCCCTATGTTCATCTGTTTTGTTTCTTAAATTCCACATATGAAAAAGGTGGAATTTTAAGTCCAGTCTTCCATCTGTGAGTCAGGGCTCTTTCCATTCATCACACTATCCTACCTTTTTAGGATGATTCAGATAATTAAGTGAAATTGTTTTCTTTGTATTATCTTTGGCTACACTTATAAATAAATGGGTGACTTTATGGTGAAAATGAGGATACAATTTGATGAAAAATTATAAGCAATTAGATTCAAAAAATTATATTCTTATATAGACCCAAAAAGTAAATAATAAGTTTAAGAAAATGCAAAATGGTTAACTGAAACACAGAACATTCCACAAAACTCTGGTAAACACAGGACACGTTAGAAAATTTCCTTAGGGCCGGGAGACTATATACAGTGCGAAGTATTTCAAAAGCATCTATAAAGATTGAAACCTAGAAAGTAACTTTTTGAAGAAAGGAGAGGGGTGTCCAGAAAAGGCTTTGTTATAATCTTAATTGTCTATAAAAATGAAGCTTCAAATGATCTCTGTAGTTGCTCACAAGTCTCAAGTTCCTTTAAAACTACCTATTTGTCAATACAAGTCTTGAATCCGGCCCTAGTTAGGAGACCCTTTTCACACATAATCTCACTGTCTATTTAAAACAATTTTCATTCATTTCTGTTGTGGGGAGATGAGCTGCTGATGCCTGCTCTGGGCCTGGCTGGTCCCCTTGTGGCCATCCTGCTGACACACTTCCTTGACCAACGGCTGAGGGAAAGCACAGCGGATATCCACAAATACAGAAGGGCGAGTCTATAAAAAGGACAGAGACCAATTATTCTCATTAGTCAACAAGGACAGAGTAGGAGCTAATGGGGCTTCTGTTTCAACAGAGGGAGAATTTAGGTTAATTATTAGGAAAAACTTTATAACTATTAGAACAGTTAGGGCTCTGGAAACAAGGTACCCTGGGAGGAAGCAAAATCACCTTCACTTAAAGGTACTCAAGGTAAGATTAGCTCATCATTTATCAAGGAAGATTAAAAGATTATTAAATCAGGACCACTGAGAAGTGTGAAAGAAATATCCTGGCCTAGGAAGATTATTATCTGGCCCTCAAGTTGTGTCATTAGCAAAATGTCAAGCATTATAGTTTAGGCACTGGGGATAGAACATTAAGCAAACCAACACCAACCTCTGCTCTCACAAAGCCTGCAATCTAGTGGGGGTAGAGAAAGGGAACAAGGTGCACAATAAACAAATAAATAAGTAAAATAAGTATCATGTTAAATAGTTGTAAGTGCTGAGGAGAAAACTAAAGACAGAAGGAAGAATGGGAGATGATTAAGAGAAGCGGCAAGTTTAGAGAGTTATCAGAGAAAAACTCACAAAGATGAGATTTTAGTACAAATCTGAAGAAGCCAATGTATCTACAAGAATCCAGGTGTGTTCTAGGCAGAGGAAATAATAAACAACAAACCCTGAAGTAAGAGCATAACTGATATGTTAAAGAGGAAGCAAGGATCCCTTTATTCCTATGAAAATGAATAAGAAGGAGGTGATGAAGATGAGCACCAAAGGGGTAACTGGATGAAGATGGAGCAGACCACTCCAGCTTTGGCCACCTTGATGGGATGTTGGCTTTTATGCCAAGTAGAAGGGGAGACAGAGAAGTGATGTGACCCCACTTGCAGTTGTGCAACATCTGGCTCCGGCTGTTGTGTTTGGAAGACTAAAAAGGATTAAGACTGGAGACAAATGAATTATCTTGAGGGTTCTTATAATAACTAAGGTGAAGTAACATGATGACATAAATTGAGGTGGCTGCAGTAGAGATGGTTTGATGAAGTAAAAATCTGTGTTTACTTTGAAATTGGATAAATCTTGTACTCCCTCAGTTTATATATTAATGGGCCACATCAGGATCTGAATGAAGGGACTAGGTAGTGGAAAGGGATCGTTGTAAACATGTATTTTCAGTATAACTTGTTTGTGTTAAGGTCCATAGAAGACAATGGATTTGGTGAAGAGTCAAGAAAACATGTTGAGTTAGGAAAGAAAGAGTGTGAAGAACAATGCCATCATAGCATAATCCCAAGTGATATACGTAAAAATCAGTGCAAAATGTTATACATAAAAGGCCTATAGAAGAATTAAATGAAAGACTAAAAATTATAGGAAGAAATTTAAAGATCCATAATTGTAGCTGAAATTTGTAATATCCATGACTTAGTAAATAATAGAACTAGAGAAGGTAACGGGGAAGGTTCATAGGATCCAAATATTATGAAGGATCTTAATACCATAGGTATTTATAAAGCACTAAGCCAGACAAGTAAAGAGTAAACATTCTTTTCAAGGTCATACAAAATATTCAACAAGTTACATCCCATATTGAGCAATAAAACAGGTTCCAATAAGTGGAAAATGCTGAAATAGTACAGAATATGTTCTTTGAAAGAAATAGAATTTAGAAATCAAAAAGAATATAAATAAAAAGCTACACATATGTCACTTCAAAATTTAATCACTTCAAAATAATCTATGAGAAAAAAAGAGAAATAAGAAGGAATATTGGAAAGTTTTTCAAAACGAACTGCAGTGAAAATACAATATATCAAAATTTATAGGATGCAACTGCTTTCCTGTTGGAGAAATGAGAAATAGTTAAAATCAATTATCTAAATTTAAAACTTAATAAAGGAGTATATGAAAAAGAAGTAAATAAAAACTAGCTTAATTTTGAAGTCAATATAAGAAAGAAAATAAGAAGAAAAAATAGGAATCTAAAGAGTAAAACACCAACAAAAATAGATAAAATTAGCAAAAATAAAGCTATTTATTTGAAAAGATCAATAAAATCAATAAACTCCTGGAAAAATAGATTAGGGGGAAAAAAGCAAATATAACTTGCTAGTATCAGAAGTTATCACTAAAAATTCTTAGAGATAATGAAAATAGCAAAATATTTGATGGTTTGGATGACATTAAAAAAAACACTAAAAACAACCTACCAAAACTGACATAAGATAGACAATTTGAATTTCCCTTATTTATCAAAGAAAACGAATTTTTTAACAAAAAATTTACACACACACACACACACACACACACAGTACACATCCAAGTCCTATCATTTCACTAGAGAATTCTACCAAACATTCATTTTAAGAGAACCTTCTTTTATTTTTTAAAAAATTGTTTTGCTTTTATTATTATTTATTTTTGAAAGAAAGAGTGAGACAGAGTGGGGGGGGGGGAAGGGGGGGGCACAGAGAGGGAGACACAGAATCCAAAGCAAGCTCCAGACTCCCAGCTGTCAGCACAGAACTTGACGCAGGGCTTGAACTCACAAACCATGAGATTATGACCTGAGTTGAAGTCGGATATTCAACCGACTGAGCTACCCAGGTGCCCCAAGAGAAACTTCTTTTAGAGTGGAATTTATTGTGAAAGGACATGAGGGAAATGTCTGTGTTGATAAACTGTTATTAATTGGGGGGGGGGTGTAGAGCACAACCAGGGGAAGGGCAGAGAGGGGAACACAGGATCTGCAACGGGCTCCACTCTGACAGTCTGACAGCAGTGAGCCCTATGTGGGGCTAGAACTTCTGAACCAGGAGATCATGACCTGAGCAGAAGACGGATGCTCAACAGACTGAGCCACCCAGGTACCCCAAAATGTTATTAATCTTAATTGGATTGTTGTTTACACTGACATCTATTCATTGAAAAGTATATACTTATAATATTTGCCTTCCAATGTACATCAATTTTACTTAGAAAATAATACTATAAAAACAATCAGGTGAGGAAAAGTCATATATGAAATAAGAAGGACAGAACTTTGATAGTCTTTGAAACTGGGTGATGATTGTAAGGGGCTTCACTGTGTTATTCTTTTTACTTTACATATGTTTGAAATCTCTCATAATAAAACATTTATTTTTTAAATGACTTTAGTGTTTTTCGTATCAAAGCAATAAGTCTGAGACTGGGAAGGGTAAAAAGAAGCAGGTTATGCAAGTGGTTGAATTAGAATCAATTTTGAATGTGTTAAATTGTATGTGTTTACTCAGTATCCATTTGCAGATGTATAGTTCTTAAATTTCACAGGTGAAATCTGTTTTTGAGATATACAGCTGAAAACAAGTATTGAATGGATTGTATTTAAAGATATGAGGCTCATTTAAATTACCTTGGGAATTAGTAGAGGTAGAGAATAATGGAGGTCCAAGATATAGAAATAAGGAGAAAAAAAAAGTTTGAAACACAGCAGTCAAAGAGTAGGAAGGAAATCAGGTGAGTATACAATCCTGTAAGACAAAAAAACTTGCATAGATTCCAGAAAAATCATATCCATAGTAGTCTAGGCTTATCTAAAAGAAGCAGGAAATATAAAATTCATTTTTGTTTACCAAGGAAATCCTTTACTTTAGCAAAAGATTTGCTTGCCTGTGAGTTTCTTAGACTATTATTAATTCAATAGAGACTGATGGAGCAAAGTAATATGTTTACATAGGATAAAAATAAATGCTCCATACATAAAAATTTATGTTCTAATAAGAGAAACTAGGTTAACACAAGTAGAAGAATATTCATACACAGACAATTAAATCTGAGTGCAAGCCACAAAATGAGAAATTCCAGAAGGTACTAGATAAGTACAAAAGAAATGGTTCAGAAAGTCTGGAATGCAGAATTTCAGAGAAATTAGAGTTCACTGTATAAGGGAGTTGCCAGCAAAGTCTTGGTAGAGCAAGGTTAGGTTAAACCGGGCTATGATAAAAAGGTTAGGTATAACGATGGACACACACACACACACACACACACACACATTCAGAAAGAGCGTTCAAGGTAGGGAAACGGTGAGCAAATAAAGCCTCTGGTATACACAAAAGATATTTTGACCATGAGTATGTCAGTAGTAGAAGATGTGAATAGAAAAGGGAAAGAAGATAATATTGGAGAAATAAGAGTATGGCCCAGATTGTTGAGAGTTTTCAATGAGCAACTATTTTGATATTGTCTCAGACATCTTCTCAGGGTCTCAGAAATTGAAGGCATCAGTCCTGACTCTCAAAAGGAGGTTTGGCAGTCACGATTCTAGAACTGTTTTCCTAGGAGGGTGAAGAAGAGCAGCTAGACTGCTAAAATCTCTGCCCTTTGATTCGTTACACCAATGCAGGAGAGATTCCATTTTAGAACGTCATCAGCCAGGTGGAAGAGGAGCACATTTCTTTTACTCTGTTTTTCCTAAGAGAAGGAAACATCTATGAGAGATATTTTTTACCACTTTCTCCTTTCTCCCTTCACTACAAGGAATTGAAGCACCCTCAAGTAGATATAGAGTTGCTCCAGAAGAGTTTTTATGTTGTTCCTGTGCTGAGTCTTGATAGAAAGGAGCTGGAAATTCAATGCAATGAACAGTGCTGTAATTTGTATCACAGGCCCACGTAATAATAACCCTGTGATCCACAGGCTATTACTTCAACATAGAAGACACTACCTCTCCTCTCCACTTCCTTAAATCCTTTCTCCCAGCAGCACCAGCGTAAATATCCCTCTTCAAACCACCTTCCAATTTTACATTTTGTTTTCCAAATCACCTTGACCGTACAACAATGCTTGGCAATTTCTCTTTCCAATGGGATGCTTATTACCTTGAGGGAAAGGACCCACCCTATCCTATGTTTCACTTTTCCAAGATTTTGCCCAGGCCTGGATACAAAACATCTGCTCAAAACATCTTTGTCAAATTGACAGAATTAAACTTGAGTCAAGAAAGTTCCACACAGGAGGAGGTCTTAACAAATAAAGGAGCTGAGCAGCAGCTGTTAGAAGTTATAACGTTAGCATCGATCTGAAGGTTGTTTGGAAGCTTCTTTCATTTTCTTGCTAATGGCATTAGGGGCCCTGCAGCAGATAACAGGCTCTGACATGGAGACCTTCATCCAGGCAGTCTGCAGAAGCCCTGACCTTCAAGGAGCACAGACATTGATCAGCACAGAGAGGGTGGAGGGTCAGAGATTGAGAGTCATCAAGCTATACAGAATGGCAAAAAAAGCAAAGTTGCTCATCTTGTACCTTGGAAAAGGCCAGTGTTCAATCCAACCCAGAAAGGAGCACATCTGCGGGGAGTTCCTTAGAAAAATGTACACCGCTGTTTTGTTACTACCCGAGATAATCTCTTGAAATTTATCTGGAGACCTACAGTATGTTAAAATATCAGTCCAGGTCAACCAGGACGAAGGTGGAGTGGGCATTCTGAGACTATATCAAATCCTTCCGTTCTCACCCAATTCCTGTTTCTATAGACGTCAGGTGGAAGCTAAACAATTAAAATTTAGTTATTTCTATGAGAACTTGTCTTTAGCTAAGTTTCCTGTTTTAGGTTTTCATCACACAGGCCACTCTCTGATTTTAATGATCTGGTTTTCATGCTACCCATCCTGCATGACACTAGCCTAGAACAGAAGGAAGGAAAGTCTATACACACAATTTTATTTGAGGCTCCATCTACTACCAAGGTTAGATTTCTTTGTCTTCATCCTGATTCCTAAAAGGCTTGAAATATCTTCTTTTTGAGTCACTGACAAGCTAGACTACAAAGACTGAGAGATTACTCCAGGAGAATACCATTAATATATATGTTTTCTGAAAAATAAAGACGGTGGGAAAAATAGAAACCTAATATTATTGAGTGGCTATTACAGTCAAAGATTGGGTGTTTATATATTTGCATTTATTTAAATTGGTTCAAGAAGAGGTCTACACCAAACTTAACTTTTTTCCACCAAGCAGTATGTCCATAAGTCAAGTTTTGTAAAAGAGTCACAAAGGCCCATTTATACTCTTATATGAATTCTCTCTCTCTCTCTCTCTCTCTCTCTCTCTCTCTCTCTCTCTTTCACACACACACACACACACACATACATACACATACATTCATATGTATGCAAACAATTTGCATCAGTTTGGATTGTTAAGTTTTTAATCAGGCTTCTAATGAAGGGAAAAAATGAAGCAGTTTCAGTTATAGACTCAATAGACCAGCTCATAAAAAGATGTGTGGACACGTTTTATTATATATGTACATAAGTGTATGTATGCATATAATTCTATAAGAAATAAGTGAAAACACTTTTTGTAAAATGTGCAAACCATACTTAGTACACAGTGAAAACAAAAATGTGAAAGCCTCACTTTTATTTATAACCGCATTACTCCCACTCCGTTTCCATCCTTGTGCGCGGGTTAGGCTGGTGGTATACACACCACAGGCTTGTTTGCAGAGCTCAGGCCTACACAAGCGGTTGCTCAAGGTGTGTGAAAGGATAGGAAGAAGGAGCAAGATCGGATGGAAATTCAAGGCATCTGAAATTCCAAGTTTGAAACTGACCTTTCAGACTTCTATTTAGCTACTTTTGCTAAGTACGTAGAATATATCTTATTTAACATTTTGTCAGCTTGACTTATAACTTTTAAATATTTTGACAAATGAATCTCCATTGGTGCTTTTGTTTCTGACTCTTTTCTGGGAGGAACATTCCACACTGGTATGGGGGATAACTTCTAAGCAGAACACGGCTGTGTCACTGAGTTGAAGGGCAAAAACTGAAGTTCAAGAAGTCTGAGGTCACCAAAAGTTGCAGGCAGGATTCCTAAAAGGAGGGAACTATGGAGAAAAATAACTTCAGAAATCCACATGTTTTTTTTCATAAGCTACTGCTGAGTAATAAGATATGCTGCATATTGTGAGCAGCAAGTCAGGTAAGTTAACTGGATCCTGGAAGTCACACAGACCAGGAAGTGAGTTGCCCCACAAATTATTCAACCAGAGAAGACAACCATCACTTGTTGCATTTAGTAGAGGGCCATACCTCAGTAGTGGGGTGGAACTCAGTTAAAGGCTACTCTAGACCTAGCCTAACAAATCAGGATTCAAAAAAAAAAAAAAAGGCAAACTGAAATATTAGTTCCTTAACTATCTACTAAAATAAAAATAAAAAGCCAAGTTCTTTATAGAAAGAGAACAAATTCCAAACAGTTAATAATCTAACATTTTTAACAATCTAAAAATCATAATGGAAATATTCAAACGAAATTATTAGGCATGCCAAAGATATATGTGACATATTACCAGGAAGAAAAAAACTACAGAAGCAGGAAATTTCATAAATATTTTTTAAGCTGGAATTAATGTCTAAGGACTTTAAAACAGTATGATATCTGTGTTCAAGTATTTCAAAGAAAATCTGAATGGATTAGGGAAGGAAAAAAAAAGGAAGGCTGCCTGGGTGGCTCAGTGGGTTAAGCCTTGTACTTCAGCTCAGGTCATGATCTCGCAGTTCATGGGTTCAAGCCCTGCATTGGGCTCTGGGCTGACAGCTCAGAGCCTGGAGCCTGCTTCAAATTCTGTGTCTCCCTCTCTCTCTGCCCCTCCCCCACTCATTCTCTCTCTCTCTCTCTCTCTCTCTCTCTCTCTCTCTCTCTCTTTCTTTCTATATCTCTCAAAATAAATAAATAAACATTTAAAGAAATAAGAAAAAAATAGGATGAAATACAGAAAAATAATAAAGTTGGTACATGAGGAGATGTAAAATATACTATCTGAAATGAAAGTTTCACTAGGCAGGATGTACATATGCAGAAGAAAGAACAGTGAACTTGAAGGCATGGCAGTAAAAATTAACCAAAATGCAATGCACAGAAGATAATTGAAAAAATAAACATAAGCAATCTTTGGCTTCTGTGACATGAATAGTTCTAGTATAGTAGTAATTGGAATTTGAGGAGGAATGAGAAAAAATGGAACTTATGTGAAGAAATAGTGGCCAATTTTTTTCAAAATTTTATAAAAAAACATAAAAATTATAAATTCACCCCATAACCTCATCAACATCTAATCAGGATAAACACAATGGAGAACACACCAAGGCACATTATAATTAAATCTCTGAAAATGAAGAACAAAAATAAAAGCATCCCAAGCAAAAAAAAAAAAAGTCACATTATATACAAAGAGAAGAGCAAAGAATACATAATCGGAGAGTTCACATAAGAAATCAGGCAAGTCAAAAGCCAAGGGAACAATGTGTTCAAAGTGTTGAAAACTATCAAGCTAAAATTCGTTGAATACCAAGGCAAAATGAAGACTTTTTCAGGAAAAAAAAAAAGATGAGAAAATTAAGGTCTAAGATTTGTGTAACTGAAATTCCAAAATGAGAAGAAATAAAATAATAATGTAAAATATATTTGAAGTAATTATGGTTGAAAGTTACAAAACTTGTCAAAAGACATAAAACTATAGATTCATGTAGTTTAGACACCTCCAAGCAGGCACCTATAACACAGTGGTTGTAATGCAAAGGGACCTCTACATTGGTATGATTGGCTGAGATTTCTATATTGCATTTGAATTGGTAAAATATTAACTCTGAGTGTTAGAATTAAGTATGTATATTGTAACATCTAGAGCATTCACCAAAAATCTCTGCCCAGAAATAAAATGAGAGACACAACAGATAAATTAGAGTAGAATTTTAACTAATGTTCAAATAATCTCAAAGAAAGAAGGGTCATGTCTGTAGAGGAACAGAACGCAAAGATAACAAATGAGGGGCGTCTGAGTGGCTCAGTCAGTTGGCTGTCTGACTCTTGAGCTCAGCTGGGGCCTTGGTCTCAGGGTTGTCAGTTCAAGCCCCATAGTGGGCTCCATGCTGGGCATGAAGTCTCCTTAAAAAAAAAAAAGGTAACAAACAAAGGAACAAAATAAATAATAAAATGGTAGATCTAAATCCAAACATTTCAGTAATTACATTCAATACAAGTGATCTAAACACACCAAAACATTTTTTTGAAAGACAGCAATTGTCAGAATGGATTAGTAATGCACAGACACACACACACACACACACACACACACACACTATCCAACTACATGCTGTGCCAGGAAAACTGCAAGAAACTCACTCAAAATATAATGGCACAGGTACACTAAAAATAAAATAACAGAGGGGCATATGGGTGGCTCAGTCAGCTTTGGCTCAGGTCGTGATCTCACGGGACATGAATTTGAGCTCCAAGTCAGACTCTGTGCTGATGGCATGGAGCCTGGAGCCCACTTCAGATTCTGTGTCTCCCTCTCTGCCCCTCCCCCACTCAGGCTCTGTCTGTCTCTCTCCCTCAAAAATAAATAAACATTAAAATTTTTTTAAAAATAAATAATATGATGGGAAAAAATGTAAATGCCATGCACATACTGCATACTCGTACACAAAGCTGGAGTGATTGTGTAATATCAGGCAAAGTATACATGAGAGCAAAAGAAATTATCAGAGACAAAACAGATATTACTTAATAATGGAAAAGTTAATTCCCCAAGAATACATAACAACCCTAAATGTATATGCACCTATCTCATGGAGAGATCTCAATATCATTAGCCAACTGGGAAATGGATATCATGATGAAACACAAAATGTCCCATTTCATATTCACAATTATAGCTATTAAAAAAAACAGACAATAACAAGTGTTGGTGAGAATGTGGGGGAAATGGAATGCTTAGATACTGAGAATGTAAAATGGTGCAATCACTTTTGAAAAAGTTTGACGTTTTCTTAAAATGCTAAACATAGAATTTCTAGATAAATTTATATAGAGGGAGTTTATATATATAACCCAGCAATTCTTCTCCTAGGTACATACCTGAAAGAAACAAAAATATACACCTACACAAAAACAGAAACACAAATATTCATAGCAGCAGTATTCATTATAGCCAGAATGTAGCCAAAAAATGGAAACAGCAAAAATGACTGTTAACTGATTATTGGAGAATTAAAGTCATCACTCCTCTCCCAGCAATAGATAGAACCAGTAGACAACATTTAGCAAGGATGTGGGATAGCTGAACAACACCATCAACCGACTGATTGACATGTACAGACCACTCCACCAAACAATATTACAAGAGTGGAACATTCATCACGACTGACTGTACTTTGTGTAATAAAACAAACCTTAACAAGTTTAAACAAATTAAAATCATACGTAAGTATATTTTCCAACTACAATGGAATGAAATTAGAAGTCAGTGACAGAAAGCATGAAAGTTTCCAAAGAATTGGAAATTAAACAACATAATTATAAATAATCTAGGTGTCAAGGAAAACTACAAAATCTTTTGACCAACACTGAAAATACAACATATCAGCATAAGTGTGATGCAGCTTAAGCAGGGCTTAGAGGAAATTTTATAACATCAAATACTTAGAAAAGAAGAAATGCCTCAAATCAACCATCCAAATGTCTATGTAAAGTATAAAAAGAAGAGTAAAATAGCATCTGTCATCATTACAGAAATACGAATCAAAACCACAATGAGATACTACCTCACACCTGCCAGAATGGCTAAAATTAGCAACACAGGAAACAATAGATGTTGGGGAGGATGCAGAGAAAGGGGAACCCTCCCACACTGTTAGTAGGAATGCAAATTGGTGCAGCCACTCTGGAAAACAGTACAGAGGTTCCTCCAAAAATTAAAAATAGAACTATTCTATGTCCTAGCAATTGCACTACTACGTATTTACCCCAAGGATTCAAAAACACTGATTCAAAGAGATACATGCACCCTGATGCTTATGACAGCATTATCAATAGTAGCCAAATTATGGGAAGAGCCCAAATGTCCATCCGCTGACAAATGGATAAAGAATGTGTGGTATATACATATAATGGAATATTACTCAGCCATAAAAAAGAATGAAATCTTGTCATTTGCAATGATGTGGATGAAGCTAAAGCGTATTATGCTAAGTGATGTAAGTCCGTCAGAGAAAGACAAATACCATATGATTTCACTCATATGTAGAATTTAAGAAACAAAGCAGATGAACATAGAAGAAAGAAAACAAAGCGAGGCAAAACGTAAGAGAGACTCTATAGAAAACAAATTGAGGGTTGCTGGAGGGAAGGTAGGTGGGGAAGGGGGCGTGATGAGTATTAAGGAGGTCACTTGTGATGAGCACTAGGTGTTATATGTAGGTGATTAATCACTAAATTCTACTCCTGAAACTGATATTACACTATATGTTAGTTAATTAGAATTTAAATAAAACCTTGAAACATTAAAAAAATAAATAAATAAAATGAATTGAGGGGGGGAAAGGAGCAAAATAAACCCAAAACTAGCAGAAGTAAAGATAATAAACAGTAGAACAATTACATGGAAAACAGAAAAACAATACAGAAAATCAATGAAACTAAAAGCTGGTTCTTTAGAGAGATCAATAAAATTAATGACCCTCAAGCAAGATCGAGTAAAGGGAGAAGAAAGAAATTGACAACATTAGGAAAGAATGGGGGAAATCATTAGAGATGTCCTTGACCGAGAGTATTAGCCAATCTGTACGTCCATACAATGTTATAGTACACAGCAATAGAATAGAAAAAATCTATTTGTGTTAAAAGTCATTGAAATGCACACTAGAAAAAAGAAGTCAATTATGCTGAGTTAATTTTTAAAAGTAATTAAAATTCTCACAAAAATATTTTACCATATTTGACTGTCAGCAAAGATAAATTGTTTATTTCCTAAAATTCTCACTCATGAGATTATTATCATGCTTTGCAATGTTACCTGTTCAATGATTATTTATTTTTTAATTTTTGTTTTTGTAGTCAATGTAAAATCAAGAATTTTACATATTTCCTTTTTATTTGTACTTCTTCTTTGTGAACTTGCTGTTTAAATAATTGGCCCCTGGGGCTCCTGGGTGGCTCAGACAGTTGAGCTCCTGATTTTGGCTCAGGTCATAGTCCCAGTGTCATGGGATTGAGCCCTGCATAGGGCTTCATGCTGAGAATGGAGCCTGCTTAAGATTTTCTCTCTCTCTCTCTCTCTCTCTCTCTCTCTCTCTCTCCCTCTGCCCCTCTCCCCTGCTTTCGTGCACTCACTGTCTCTCTCTCTCTCTCAAAATAAATGAATAAATAAATAAACACCCCTGTTTTTTCTCTCCAAATTTTCCTTTTTTCTTCTCTTCATATATTTTGAATATTCTTTTTTATATATAATACAAATAAATTTGTCATTCTTCATTTTATTCTTAATTTTATTATGTTTTTACTCCTGTAAAGATTTTGATGTGTCAAATACCTCAATATTTGACAAATACCTCTTGAAAATCCCTTTGACATCTGGATTTTCCACATGCTTAAGATAGCCTCCCCCTTCAATGTTTAAAAACTTTTTTTCTACTACATGATTAAACAATTATAAATGTTCCTGTAATAGAGTTATTTTTTACATTTTGGCTTCTTATGTATAAGCTATGCATAGATGGTGTAAGTGTGGGGCTCAATTTTATTTTTCCCCCAAATGACTATCTAAACATCCCCAAACAATTCCTTCAACAGTCTATTAAGTTCTATACTTACTTGAAATATTAGCTATAGCTAGATAAATTCCCACAATCCTATAGGTAGGCTTCTTTCTTTCTTTTTTTTTTTCTTCCATTCATCTATCTTACTTTACTATCAATTTTTTTAGTCATAGCTTTCTGGTATGTTAAATATTCAGAAGGATACTTTACTGCTCATGTTACACTTTTTTAGAAATGTGTTATATATACTTTCACATTTTCTCTGTCATATGTACTTGAGAGTTTACTTGTCAAATTCAGTAAAAATATTAATAAACATTAAAAATGTTGGTTTGTTTGGAAGTATCAAATCCATAAATTACTTTGGGAAAATAGACATTTATACCGTACTATATCTTTTCATCCCAGAACACAAAATGACTATTTGGATTTTTAAAAGTCCTTCAGTGAATATTTATAATATTTGTCGTGTGCGTTTTATAATCGCTTAAACAGAATTAGTTATTTCTTTCGTTGTTTTATGTTTTCACAATCGGGGTTTCAAACATAACCCTTCCCCTGGGGTGAAGGTGGGTAAGGATGTATGGAAGTCCTGTTCACTGCAATTCTGATTGCTCTCTACCCCATCCTGACCAAGAGGGAAGCCCCCACCTCCACCGCATCCCTTGCCCCTTGGAGTCCTGGCAGTTTTCGGGGCGCCTGGGTGGCGCAGTCGGTTAAGCGTCCGACTTCAGCCAGGTCACGATCTCGCGGTCCGTGAGTTCGAGCCCCGCGTCAGGCTCTGGGCTGATGGCTCGGAGCCTGGAGCCTGTTTCCGATTCTGTGTCTCCCTCTCTCTCTGCCCCTCCCCTGCTCATGCTCTGTCTCTCTCTGTCCCAAAACTAAATAAACGTTGGAGTCCTGGCAGTTTTCAGAGTCCTGATATTTTCAGAGGATGCGATGTTTGAGTGGAGCTCTCTCTCTCTCTACTTCTTCTTCTTCTTTTTTTTTTTTTTAACTTTTACTTGCCCAGATAGCTAACAACTTCCCACATTCATACATCTTCTCAGACACTTTTAAGTTTTTCTTTCTTGGCTGATCTATTATCAGAAATGCCTTCCATCTCCCCATTACAGAAGCTATCATTGTGACAATTGCTATTTCTTTCATGCCCCCTCACACTGTTACAAAGATGTACTGATGACATTATCTCGTTCTTTCTAATGTCATTAATAGCTCATAGCTATCATAGTCATCATTAATTACTACAAATTTCATAGTGTTTCACACCTGGCTGGGACACCTAGTTCTCTAACGCCAGCCCTAATTGGGAACTGCTACAAAAAGTAGATAGGAATGGGATTCAAAAACTGAAGCCTTCTTCATGGCAGAAATGGGAAGAGCAAAGCTGTAGCTGTTATCTAGGTATGTGAATAGAGAGGGCCCTGAGGGAGGAGATACCTATTTATAGTCTTGTGCCCACATCACTTCCTCAGACTGGACTCGATTTTCTCAGAGCAATCAGAAATCTGTTGCCTGATACAGTCGGCCTGGCTCCTGCCTTCAGGGAAAACACTTGAAATGGCCTTACAACAACCAACACATTTCATGATGACACTCTTCCTTAAAATCCCCCAGAAACTTCTGGTAGGTCATCCCCACAAGTAAGGCTCAGCTGCTGTCTCCCATCTTACTCTTCCATGTCTTACTTTTGGCTTCTTCAATGCCTCTATCCCTTACAGCATCTCATTTTCCCCCAAAAGTCCATGTTCATTCGCACAGATAAACCTTCACTCATGCTGCCTCCAAGTTCCCTATCTTCACTTTCTGAATCTTTCCAGGACATTATAGGGTCCACGTCCTCTGTGAATGAACTTTCTACCATCATTCAAAACTGGACCACTTATTTGGTTATACGCAGAGCTGTCCATTGAATCCAATGATTTCACAAGGAGCGAACACTTCTTATCTTTTCAAGTACATATTTATTGTCACTTCTGTGCCATTTACACTCCCTGAGGTCAGGGATAGCATATCAGTTTTGCACTATATATGAGAAGTATGGTCAATTGTAAGAGTCATATAAAACAGCATGTGTAAAAGAGGGAGGAAAAGAAAATTGAGACAAATATCATGGACAGCATTTTCTATTAAAAAATGAGTGACAAACATGTATTGAACACTCACTAAATGATAGACTATGTCAAGTGGTTTTATAAGTAATTAATTCAATCACTTATCCTCTCCACATATAACTATTGAGCATCTACTGTTTGCCAGATATATCTAAATAGTTTTAAACCAGAGACAATACTTACCCTTATGGAACTCACATTATTCTTCTATTAATAGTCATAATGCTATAAAAGAATAATAAATAACTAGATTTATTGAATGCCACATATATTTTTAAGCTTCTGTTCACATGTGTGTCACCAAAACCCTAACAAATGATTACTATTATGATTTTATAGATGAGGAATTTGAGACTTAGTGTGAGCAAATCACTTTTCTAAGGTCACACCTTACTATGTCTGTGATAACAAATACTATTGTGATAGTTCTGAAACAATAATAGCCATATCAGTCAGCTGTGGTCCTTGCTGAAAATGCCAAAGTTTGAGCTGTACCCTTCAAGATTCTCTTTTAGTTGGTCTAGAGTGAAGCTAAGAGGAGACACGAATGTTAATGGATCTCAATGTTTTGATCAAAAAGCATTTGTGTTGGGGCTCCTGCGTGGCTCAGTAGGTTAGGCATCCGACTTCAGCTCAGGTCATGATGTCAAGGTTGGTGGGTTCGGGCCCCACATGGAGCTCTGTGCTGACAGCTCAGAGCCTGGAGCCTGCTTCAGATTCTGTGTCTTCCTCTCTCTCTGCCCCTCCCTTACACTCTCTCTCTCTTTCTCAAAAATAAATAAATATTAATTAAACAAAACATTTGTGTTGGTGATGTCAAGATTGTAAGAAACAAGCCACACAAAGAAAGACAAATATTGCATGGTATCACTTATGTGAAAAATTTTTTAAAAAATCAGACTTGTAGAAACCGAGAATAGAAAGTAGAATGGTGGTTGCCTGGTAGCTGGGGAGTGGGAAAATGGAGAGAGGTTAGTAAAAGGGCACAAACTTTCCATTTGAAGATGAATAAGGTCTGAGGGCCTAATGTATAACATGGTGACCAGAAATCATAATCCTGTATTACATAATTGAAATGTGCTGAGTAGAACTTAAGTGTTCTCACAGAAAAAAAAAAAAAAAGAAAGTTACTGCATGAGGTGATGGATGTGATAATTTTATTTGTCATATACCTCAATAAAGCTGGAAAAGAATGGGGCAAAGCCATAGACTCTCGAGAAAGAGAGTGCTTGTGCTTCGTGGACCATTCACCTGTCATGTGGTCCTGAGTGAGTTTGAGATCCTCAATCTCTATTGCCTCAGAAGTAAATAAAGAATTAACCTTCAATTTTTTTTTTTCATTTTGGAAATAGAAGACACATTAGGCATCATCAGTTTCAATATTTGTATTTTAAAAATATAACAGTTTAGGTGTTTAGGTGACAATTGTGGTAGATTGGAAATCCTGACCATAGTGTTTTGTAACTCTTGCCATTAGATGTAGAGTCTGTTTACCCAGCCATCATCCTGGCCTCGCCCTGTAACTTGTTTTGTCCAGTCAAATGGGATGGAATGAGTTTATGCGAGTTGTGGAATCTGGAATGTAAGCAGCTACAGCTTCCACTCTTGGAATGGTGCTGTCATCTTGTAGTGAGGGCAGACCTGGATCACTGAGAGATTAGACCCACGCATGGAGATAAAATCCTAGTGCCAAGGTCCCACAAATGTGAGAGAGGTCATCTTGGATCTTTCTACTGTCCCAGCAGCCATCTAATTGCAACAGCAGGAGTGACTCCACACTTTTTAAGCCATGAAGTTTTGGAGTAACTTCTTATGCAGAAATAGATAATTGAAACAAAAATTCCACAGCAGAGTCAGTCATGCACCCATCTGACACACAGTTTGGTCCACATTTTTTTCTCTTCTCCAGGACCCCAGGCCTCACTTCTCTCACTAAGGTGTCAGTTCCACTGATTGAAAAGAGCTGAAAATGCTTTGAATAAAAACTAAATGATAAAATGAAATAGGAGCATGGTATATTCTAATATAATTGATCTTCCTTTCTCATTATTGTTATAATCTAAACCTTGCACCAAGTTTTTGAGAATAAGCATGTGGAGAGTCTTAGAGTTAACCCTGCACCCTGACTTCCACATCCACATAACCTACAAACAGACCATCTTGTGACTACTCATTCATTTGGACATTCACTGGGCACCTACAATGTTAGAAATTCAACTTGAGAGAATGAGATAAAGGCATATATAGGTGTATATTCCCCCCAGGATTATTTATGAGATCTATATCTCATTCCTGATGTCAAGACCCAGGTGTAAGTCTCCAGGTCCCAGAGGAGTGGTTTTTCAAATCACTCTGGTTTTAACTCACTTCCATACTGTGACTCTTACCACAGCTCTGCCTCCTTTTCATGTTCCCCACGTGCTCCCCCTCCCCTGACACATGCTGTCTCTTCCCTCAATTTCCTCTCCTGGACCTCATTTTCTGCTGTTTTAACTTCCAGATTTAGTTCTACACATGCTTCATCAATAAATCTCTCCCACTAATTTATCTCCCTGAATATCTCCGATTCTGTTTCCGTCACTCTTAATCTCTAGAAAACCTTTGTAGAGTGCACTTTAGTGTCTGGAGGAAACTGGATTAAACCTTTCTGGTTCTCTTCAATGGCATGATTCTGTCTGCCTCACTTGCTGGTCATAGCCCTCTTTAGTTTCCAAATTACTGTTTTCCAACCCCTGCAACTCAGTCCTAGCAAGGAACCTTAGAGATGCAATGTCGTAGCTGGGTGCAGCTCATTCTTTTCAGCCTGGGGCTGTAACTACCTCTTCTACAGAGGAAAAGCTTAAATAAAATACAGAACATTGGTACCTCTACACTCTGTTAAACAATCGCTTATATTTTTAAATTCTTTTACCCATCAGTAATCAATCAAACATCAAATATTGATTATCTTACTGTGGAACAACACTGCAGTGTGCTAGGGAAGATACAAGTATTCATGCCCTCCAGGCACTAGCAAACACAGCCAAGGAGGACAATATAGTTGACAAAGGGGACTTGTATTGGGAGCACCTGGGTGGCTCAGTTGGTTAAGCATCTGACTCTTCATTTCGGCTCAGGTCATGATCTCATGATTTGTGAGTTTGAACCCAGAGTCGGGCTCTGTGCTGACAGCTCAGAGCCTGGATCCTGCTTCAGATTCTGTGTTTCCCTCTCATTCTGCCCCTCCCCCTGTTCATGCTCTCTCTCTCTCTCTCTCTCTCTCTCTCTCTCTCTGTGTGTGTCTCTCTCTCTCTCAAAATAAACATTTTTAAAGGGGGGCTTGTATTTGTTAACTTTTTTAAAATTTATTTTTGAGACGGAGTGCTCACCCCCAAGCAGGGGAGAGGCAGTGGGAGAGGGAGGAGTTCGATCTCACAACCTTGAGATCACTACCTGAGCCAAAATCAAGAGTTGGCACTTAACCGACTGAGCCACCCAGGCACCCCTGTATCTGTTCATTTTGTAATGAGGAACTTATTGAAAAGGAAGCTAATGTGGAATGATTCAGTTAACTACTGAGACCATCTATAATAAGATATATAACCTGGGTTTGCCCCCAAGCACATATTTTTGAGAATTACAAAACAAGTATCTTCTTCAGGCTCCTTTCTCCATCTTTGAACACAGTTGCTCATCAGCACGCAGCTTGGTGAGTGGGAGAGTCAACAAGACTTCTGTTTCTCCTTTCTCCCCAGCCTGGGTCCTCCCTACAGTACAGAACTTACATAGCTCCCTATGTGGTGCCTCTGCCCTGAGCCCAGATGAGATGCCAAGATGGAGCTTCTGAGACTCTGGGGCTTCCTGAAATGGCATGTAAATTTGAGAATTTATGGAAGATTGTGCTTGTTCTCAAGAGACAGACTGCAGAGGAACACAAAACAATGAAATTCTGAAACTTCCCCCCAAAAGCCTATCCAAAAATGCTTAAGAGTCACAACTCCAGGCATACAACTTCATAGGACCCTTTGTAGTAGAGCTGATGGGCCCGATTTTGCATTTTGATTTATCGGTCTGTGAGTTGACTGACTTTCCTCAATCTACTTAAACACTCTCTGTTTTTGTTTTTGTTTTGATGTTGTTGTTCTTGTTTCACGTACATAGTTATGTATTCTTAATGGGTTTATACTCATAATGACACCCCTCCCCCCTACACATACACACACTGTGGTCTAGAACCATTCAAATACACTTGAATGCCAAAGTTTAATTCATTAGATTTCACTGTTTTTGTACTTCTTCAAAGCAGTTTTTGATGAAAGAGTAAAAATATGTATCTGAACAGGTCCAAGGAGTTTTTTTCTCCCTCTTCCCAATGCTATCCACAAACCCTGTTCTCCCTTTGTCTGAAGGCTTTTATGATTTGTATTTGGCTCTCTGTGCAAGGGTAGAAGTACCCTAGACCACCTACTTCTCTAGTGCAGCTAAGAGACCTGTAACTCATGGATTCCATATCGCTCCTATCTTACACATCTTGCACTCAGATCTTTACTTTATACTCTATCCAGCTTAGCTTCCATGGGACTTTATTGTGATCACTCCTTTAATAAAATCTTAATTCCCTTTCCCCTGTTATCATATTCATTGGGCAAATGCTCAATCTGGCTAAACCTATACTTCTGCCTTTTTAGTGCCTATATCTAAGCAACTGAAATTGTTCTAGAAAACTATTGCTAGAGGGAGTATAAATTTCTACTACCAATTTGGGAAACAACTTGGCATTATCTTTAAAGTTGTGTCTACTCTATGAGCAAACAATTTCCTTCTTAGGTGAGTAACTCAGAGAAATTACACACATACCAAGAGATATGCATGAGAATGGCCATACAGCATTTTTGTAATAGCAAAACCAAAAGCTATACAGTAAGTGGAAATAAATGCATTACATCTCTAAACAATACCATGGATGTAGCTAATAAATATAATATAGAACAAAATTAAGTCACAGAAGAACTCATTCAATATGTTTTAAAACTCAAAGCCGAGCAAATTAAGCAATATTTAGTTTAGGGCTACATATGTATGTAGTGACAACATATATACACAAAACACATGTATACCCCACAGGTAGAAGTTAAAAGTAGAATTCAGAAGACTGGTTATAGCCTCAAGAAAGAGAAAGGGAACAGAGGAAAGTGCATTGTAATTACTAGCAAGATTCATATCAACTTCTTAATAACTGGCTTCCCTTTAAATATAAGATACACACTTCTGATAGGCCTTCAACACTACCCAGAGACCCTATTGCATTTCATTAGTCAATTTACTCTCCCAATTTTTAAGGTGAATACAGAATTTTCTTTATTTTGTTTTACCATCAAACCACTGACACCCCTCCTTGATCTCAGCTCAGAGAGATAAGAAATTAAACTAAATACAGAGTAATTTTTTTATTTTAACAAATCTGCCTTTCAGTTTTTCTGGGGTAAATTATGTCCCTTTAAAAGCCAAGTACAAAAAAAAAGGCATTAACTTAAGGTAATGGTTATTTTAGATTTGAGTGTATCTGAGAGTTAGAACTTAGAGGTAACAATTACACCACCCACCCTCAAGTTTTAATCTACTGGAGAATAAACACAAGAATCATTAGCCAAAACAAGACTAAAATCATCAGTATCATTAGTCATTTGGAAACAGTGATTAATAAACAGTTTCTGGTAAACTGTGTTGAAAGAAATGGCAATAGCTTGAGGACCCAAATGGAAATTAGTATTCCAATCACTATTAATTGGAGTCAGCTGTGTCCATAGGCATGCCTAGACCTCATTAGCCATCTATTATGAATGGAGAGGCCAAAGCGGGGTTCTTCCCTCTATAGGGAAAAGAACATCTTATAGGGGAAAAGAAATCAGATGGAAGCCCATTGCCCTGACGACCAATCCAAGAGACCGGCAGGTCCCAGACAAAGTCAGGAGGCCTGAAGCATATAACTGGTTGCAAGTCTTTCCATGGAGAGGGGTCTGTGAGAAGAAAAAGAGAAGGGCAGTAGTTATTTTTCCAGTCTTGTAAGAAGGTAGAAAAGTTGTCGGAAAGCTTCATTGTTGGGGTGCCTGGGTGGCTCAGTCGATTAACCATCCAACTTCAGCTCAGGTCATGATCACATGGCTCGTGGGTTCGAGCCTGACATCAGGCTCTATGCTGACAGCTCAGAACCTGGAGCCTGCTTTGGATTCTGTGTCTCCATCTTTCTCTGCCCTTCCCCCCCCATCTCAAAAAATAAATAAACATTTAAAAAGTTAAAAATGAAAGCTTAATTGTTGACTTATTTGTGTCCAATTAGAATTGAAAAATTAGGATGTATAAGGGTGATAATACTGTTTGAAAAAATCAGTATAAACTTTGCTCAGACTTCGTTTTATTTTAGTTATAAAAATTAGCAAGCTAAGAAAAAAAAATCACAAAACTTAAACCTTGCTATGTCTCTCTTAAGCATTTCTGGAACTATTTATGATGATAGGAGATGAAAATGATGAAAATACAGGTTCCCATTGGTTCCTGAGAAACTATTCATGACTACCAGACCCAAGAACAGGATCAGGAATTACCCAAATGTGCACTTCTTGGTGTCTGTACTTGACCTGAGAGATTCTATATATGTTTTATTTCAGGGGTGGAGGGGAGGATGTGGTATGTGGTAAAGGAGGAGATAAAAAAAAATTGCTAACTCAAGTTAAAATTTAAGTAAAACCTGGCCTGATGGAAGTTAGGGCCTCCTGGGCAAGTGACATAGGCCAGGCCTTTTGTTGTAAAATGTCTGAAAGTAGTTTATGAAGACTGTAGGGTCTCTTCAGTGCTGCCTTTGACTTGGTTCCTATCATTCAAAACATTTTATGCATATAAGTACTTTGTCTTTAATGGGTGTTTAATTCATGTTCTTTGAGTGATTGCATGAATGAATGCATGCATGAATAATAAAAAGCAAAGAACTGGGGCCTAATAAGGTAATATGGGGCCTACTAAGGTAATAAAGTCATATGGAAATTCTGCCTTTGGTTTATGATCTATATCATGTGGAAGAATCTCTTCACCCTTGGGAGATTTGGAACTGTCTAAGGGAAATAATATGAATTCATCTGTTCCTATGCCCTTTCCCCCAAAAGTAGCTTGTCAGTAAATGCAGGTGATCAGGAGATTGTGAAAAAAAAAAAAGTTAAAAGTTAAAAAAAGGCATCAAATTCAGTGGCAATAATCTACTTATATTTCTGCTTTCCTGATATTTTGGAATTTCCTGTGAAAATTTCTCAGCAAGGTGCCAGTAAGCTATAGGCAGAATTTCAGTGGTGGAATGAGAAGGAAGTGAACTCGATGGTAAGCTCTATGAGGGCAGGATGATGTGTGTTTTGTCCAGGGTAATAATCTTAGTATCTAACAGTGTTCTGTGTTCATTGGATGGTTTTTAAAAATGAAAGGTAGGTAGGAAGGAAGAGATCTTAGTCCAATATGAAACAAAGGAAGTGGTTTCAAACATCAAAATCCATGTCTTCCTCTCTTTTTCTCCCTCCCCACCCTTTCTTTTTGAAAATTTGTGATGACTTGTGGAGTATGGGTGGTTATCAGCAAGAGTAAGTGAGATATTATCCAGAATTAGCTCTAACTCAAAAGCTGAACTTTCTCATGGACTAAAGTCTCTATGTACTAGTGAACTCAAGTATAGTAATCTTGTACTTCAAAAGTTCATTAATGGGAGAACAAGATGTTTCTGTACCCGCTTATGTTGAGCTCAAACTAGCTCCAAAATTGCCCCAAATGAATTATACTCTAATACCTTTACAACCAAATACAGATTTAGATCACCTTCTCTTGGTTGGCATTGCTTCTGTTGAAAAAATCATTTTCAGAACCTTGGAAAAGATAAACACAGCCCAAATGGCCCCACTGTCAAAACTAAATTTGCTCATCAGTCCACAAGGCTCAGAATGGAAAATGGATAGTTATTTGAAAAAGCAACTTAAGGGGTACCTGGGTGGCTCAGTCAGTTAAGCAACCAACTGTTGATTTTGGCTCAGGTCATGATCTCACGGTTTATGAATTTGAGCCCCATGTCAAGTGCTGTGTTGACAGAGTGGAGCCTGCTTGGGATTCTCTCTCTCTCCCTCTCTCTCTGCCCCTCCCCTGCTCACACTGCCTCTATCACTCTCAAAAATAAATAGATTTTTTTTAAGGCAACTTAGAGTTTTATTCTCTATACATTTCACACAACCCTGTCACTAAATCACTGTTGGCTTCTGTTTCATTTTCATTTTATATGCTGGGGATAATTGAACTCTAAGAAGATGGGTGACTCCTTTAAGATTTACATCCCTTTTGGTGGTGCCTGGTTGGCTCAGTCGGTTGAGCGTCAGACTTTGGCTCAGGTCATGATCTTACAATTCGTGGGTTCAAGCCCTGTGTCGGGCTCTGTGCTGACAGCTCAGAGACTGGAGCCTGCTTCATTTTCTGTGTCTCCCTCTCTCTGCACCTCGCCCACTCACACTCCATCTCTCTCTTGCTCTCAAAAATAAATGAAACATTGGGGTGCCTGGGTGGCTCAGTGGGTTAAACTCTGACTTCAGCTCAGGTCACGATCTCACGGTCCGCGAGTTCAAGCCCCGCGTCGGGCTCTGGGCTGATGGCTCAGAGCCTGGAGCCTGCTTCCGATTCTGTGTCTCCCTCTCTCTCTGCCCCTTCCCCGTTCATGCTCTGTCTCTCTCTGTCTCAAGAATAAATAAACGTTATAAAAAACAAAAACAAAAACAAAAAAAAAAATAAATGAAACATTAAAAAATTAAAAAAAAAAAAAAGATTTAGGTCCCTTTTGGCTCCAGATTTTATAACTTTGTATCTCTTGTAAATCTATAAATCTTCATGTTATAACATTGAAAATAGTAATGGCCCATTGTTCTGATGTCAATCTTCTGGCACCCTAGAACTTTAAAACAGAAATAAAAATCCATTATTAAACAGAAAGGTGGCTTATTGGCTTAAATAGAAATTTCTGGAATCAGGTATCAAATCTTAGCTCCTAAGCATGGTCATCATGACCCACTGACACTTACAAAGGGCAACATTTAACTCTCCAAGTCCAAAGCAGATTAAGATCATCGTACTGAAGGGAAAAGACAGCTCAGTGAAATCACACCCAAAGCAGAAGGTGCTGCCAATAACCTCAGAGTTAAAAAAAAAAAAAAATTAAAAATTTGCACAAGAACTCCAAAGGCACAGTTCTTGGGTCATTATTTTTAGAAGCAAATTGCAAACTGTATGAAATAGAGCACATTCATTGCTTTGATAAATGTTTTGTATATTCTGTTTAAGAAATCAAAGAAATAAAACATGTTTTAGGGGCACCTGGGTGGCTCAGCTGGCTAAGCCTCTGACCTCTGACTTCGGCTTAGGTCATGATTTCACGGTTCATGGGTTGGAGTTCCGCATTGGGCTCTGTGCTGACAGCTCAGAGTCTGGAGCCTGCTTCAGATTCTGTCTCTGTCTCTCTGCCCCTCCCCCACTCACTCTCTCTCTCTCTCTCTCTCTCTCTCTCTCTCTCTCTCTCAAAAAAAAATAAAAAATAAAAAATAAAAAATTGAAAAAAGAAACAAAACATGTTTTAACAGAATCATCAAAATCATTAAACTATTTTTGAAAATATGTTTAAGTATTTATTTTTAACACATTTCGGGGAAATGTTCTTTATGTATGATAGATATTTCCACAATGGCGACTGGTCAACAGGACTTAATATATGATTTGTAATATATCATGTATATATATACATATATATGCACACAGTTTTTAAAAAATTACCATTCTCTTCTCTAAATTTTTGGCTAAATTTCACTTGATTGCTTTCCATAGATCCATTCTTTTCTTCATCATGAGCTTCCTATCATCCAGTGTGGTTTAATCTCTTTGGGTGTCAGTAAATACTAAAAACCTTAAGGAAAAAAAACCCTCTAAAACATGCTGCTTCACCAATTAATTCTTCACTTTTCGAGTCATTAATGATGGTCATTCCAAACACCGGAAGTTATCAGATATGAAGAAAGCACTGCAGGATGGCATTGCTAGTCCAGAAGACAGCATAAGATTCCAGGTGGGCAAACTTTGGTCAGAACCGAGTTTTGGGTGCTTAAGTAAGTCAGTAGAAGAAACAAGGCCTAGCCTTGGGGAAGCCAGACATGTTGGTGCAGAGTAGAGCTGGAGGAGGTTGGAGCTGGAGGAAGGATAAGGGCCATGAGTTGGTTCTTTAGAGGAAGCAGAATTTAAAAGGCAATGCTGGGATTGGAGGGTATTATGCTAAGTGAAATAAATCAAAGACAGGTATCATATGTTTTCACCATTATGTGGAACTTGAGAAACTTAACAGACGACCATGCGGGGAGGGAAGCAGAAAATATAGTTACCCACAGAGAGGGAGGGAGTCAAACCAGAAGAGACTCTTAAATACAGAGAACAAACTGAGGGTTGATGGGGGGCGGGGGAGAGGGGTTAAAAAAAAAAAAGAAGAAATAAATAAATAAATAAATAAATAAATAAATAAATGGCAATGCTGGTACCTCCCAGATTGGGGAAAACTGAGCTGGAGATGAGGAGGAGGGTGGGAGCATGTCTTAGGGCAATGCCCAAAGGGCAATTCTGCAACAGTTTATACCTTAGTTTGTTCTCTTCCACTATGCTATCTAAAATCCATGACTGGGAAATAGGGTCACCTGGGTGCCTCAGTCAGTTAAGTGTCTGACTCTTGGTTTGGGCTCAGGTCATGGAGTTTGAGCCCATGTCAGGCTCCCCTCTGACAGTGCAGAGCCTGCTTGGGATCCTCTCTCCCCTTCTCTCTGCCCCTCCTCTCTCTCTCTCTCTTTCTCCCTCTCTCTCAAAATAAATGAACTTTAAAATAAAAATAAAATAAAATCCATGACTGGGAAATATGCTGTCCACATATTTCCCTCATTCCGCTTATGTCCAAGGACAGATTTTTGAGTTAATTGGCCATAACTGACATCAATCTTTAGGTGAAGAAAAATAGGGGGGGACCAGGCTTAGAGGACAATCTTTTCTTAGGGTTAAGAACCTCCACCCTCTCTCTTTCTCTCTCTCTTTTTCCCCCCTGGGGAACAGTGTAAAAGTGTCCAGCCATAATTCTATCCAAACAATGATTTTGATATTCTGAGTTAGTTGTCCCTGAGCTGGTTGAGGATTTTTTTCTCTAATGACTTGAAAATCTATTGTTGTATGACAATAGCATCCTGCTCTTGAATACAATAGGTCAACCGCTCTTTTTGGTTTGACTGATTCTAGACCTGGTCATGACCTGCTGCCATTTTGAAGAGAGTAATTTTAGAAGAGGAGCTTCCTAAGAACAGTGTATGCAAGACAAAGTGTGTAATTGCAGAATTGGGGGTTTGGGCCTCTAGAAGCCAGAAGTATTGAATCAGTGTAGCTTTTCTTCCTATTCCCCACACTCTCAGCTCAGATATTAACTCCTGAGGAAATCCTTCCCTATTGTCCAAGTCCAAGTTAGATGTCCCTCCTTTGTGCCCCCATGACATTATAGTTTTCATGATCTCTTATAATTGCCTATGTGATTATCACTATCTGTATTCTCCTCTAAGATGTCAGCTTCTTTTGGATAGAAACTAGATCCTTTACAATATTGGGTCCCTAGTTCCCAGGTTATGAAATAAATATTTGCTGAGTGTGTGGGTACCCAAATTTCCATGTTTGCCTACTCTCTCTATGCCTCCAGCCATCTGGCCCTGGCACTGATTCTGTCAGTCTACTGAAATGGAAGATGATGACACAGTTACCATCCATGTGTAACCATGTGACTGACCACAATCTGCTCCCAATTTACCCCTTCCTCAAGTACCAACTCAGTCATCACCTCTTCTATTGAGCTGTGCCAGAATGCTTTAGGCTAAAATAATGTCTCCATTCTCTGACCTCCAACACTCAGTGTTTAGAATTTATGCAACTGGGATGCCTGGGTGGTTCTGTCAGTTGAGTGTCTAACTTCGGTTCAGGTCATGATCTCATGGTTTGTGGGTTTGCGACCCGCATCAGGCTCTGTGCTGACAGCTCAGACCCTGCATCCTGCTTCAAATTCTGCCTCCGGCTCTCTCTGCCTCTCCCCTGCTTGTGCTCTATCTCTCTGTCTCTAAAATAAATAAACATAAAAAATCTTTTTTAGAATTTATGCAACTAACTTTTGATCACTCACTTTCTTTTGTGTGATGTCTGTGGTTCTGATCTCTGTGAACACCTCACATGTCAAGTTCAGTCTACTCATTCTCTTATTCCTTCTGTGCATCTAAGCACTGAGCTGGGCACAGAGAGCATCTCCAAATAGTGATGACTGGCTTGAAGTGATCATATATAAGTCCTGAGAGCAAACTTTTTGTCCAGAGCTTTACCTGGATTTGTGCG
Organism: Felis catus; assembly: GCF_018350175.1. Classification (NCBI taxonomy): domain Eukaryota; kingdom Metazoa; phylum Chordata; class Mammalia; order Carnivora; family Felidae; genus Felis; species Felis catus. The sequence continues at coordinate 59,092,301 of NC_058379.1, read as the reverse complement.
GAAGAGGCTGATGGGTGGTATCAATAAAACCGCTGTGGCGATGGATACAGAAAGAGATAGAAAGGAATTGGCAGAGGCAGAACTGTCCTTTTGTTATTTTGTTATAAATAAACTCCCTCAGTGGAAACTTGTTAACCTCAGTCCTTGCCTTCACATCTACTTATATGCAAGACCTCCCTCGACAAATCAATCTTTACACTGCAGTGGCACTCTCTTGACAAGATATGTTTGGCTTTGCCACTGTTGATATTTGTTCTTGAAATCTCGGTTGTATGGCATGGTACACTTTGAGAGCAGAAATGGAGATGCTTAGTTTATATGCACAGAGGATGGGCAAGATGCAAACAGAAAGAGACGGTCCACAGCAGGGCAGCAGAAATGGCAGGAGCCGAGCAGCACTTAATATGTTGTGATGTATTGAATCTATGAAATGCTTGTTCAATAGCTAGTCAAAGTAAATTTAGAAGGACACAGGAAAGGGATTTATTTTTTCATCATTGTAAAAATGTTCATTATTTCTTATTGTTGGTCATGGTCTACTGGTGTCCTTTTGAGATCCCAGTGCCCTCAGAATCCCAAATAGCACCATTGACAGGATTAGGTGAGGTTTGTTCAATATATTCAGGTCCCTAGAGAACTATGGTTTTATTGGTACTTTGGAATTGGGCTCTCCTGCTGGATTTTATTCTGAAAAGAAGGAGCTAGAGAGCTTGACACTCCCTCAAGGTAAATTAGTTGACGCCTTCTCCTCTAGTGAATAACTTTATTGGAGCATTTCCCACCTTTGACTGAGATAATTTACATACATGTCTGTTTTGCTCATCAGACAGTGAGTGTTTGCAACAGAGACTGTATTTTCTTCATTTATTTTTCCCAAAGGGGTGGCATAGTGCCCAGCATATAGGAAACCCTCATGAAATGTTTGCTGAACAAGACATCTTAATATCCATGAAGAACTGCCTATGTAAGGGAGGAAACAAAAAAGGTAAACGAAAGCTATTTTGTGCCTGCTTAAAAGAAATGCAGATACTATTAGATAATTAATTAAATTTTAATTTTCCTGTAAGTAGTCTCCTGAGAAATGTGCTATTTTAGCATTGTACCTAGACTAGGCTACTTATAAACACTTCCTGTGAACCTAGTTTTATGCTAAATGGCATGGGAGAAGAAGTGGATAAAACACGGTCTTTGCCAACAAGAATGTTGGGTGCCATTTGGGAGACAAGGTCCAAGAAAGAACCCAAAGCAAACAGTGGAGTGTAATGAAGAGTAAAAACAATATGGATAAAAAGAGGTCAGAATAGGAGAAACTTACATGAGGTAGTATAATTAAGGAAGGCATTAGGAGGAGGTAAACATCCACTGCAATGAAGTTTCAGTTGATAAATGACATGTGGGAAATCATTAATTGAATCATGCTGCTATTTTATATAAGATTCAGGACGGGAATGTTATATGTTATTTTCTTCCAAAGTAAATGCTCTTCTGTGCTGTTGGAAAATCCTCAGATCATCAGATTTCCTTAGAATTATCAGTGAACAAACTGGTCCGAAGAAAGACAGCATGGTGTTCTGCTAAGGAAGAGTGTGCTGAGACTATAGACCTGATGTTCTCCCTCAATTCTACCGTTAGCTGTGTGACCTTGATGATGTTAGGTGACCTCTCTGGACCCCACTTTTCCCTTTTAAAATGTTGACATCAGGGAAAACCTGCCCAGACTTCACCTCAGGGCATGGCAAGCTTTAAATTGTGAAAGAAAAATCACCTGTATAAAGACGGGAAGTCACCTCATCCTTCAGCCTTTATAGGGCCAAGACTCTGATGAAAAGAGAGAGAACTGCATAATTGTTGCTTTTCAGCACAGGTCCTGATTTTTCAGGCATTCAGGACACTGCCTCCCACCCCTCAATTTTTATTTACACTTGGCAGTCAGAAATTCTTAGACCACATTTAAGCATTTATGTGTGCACATTTTAGCATGAGGAATAATGTTCTCCATAAGTAGAAAATCACATGTCACAGGGGACTGAGTCAGGGGAAATGTCAGAAGAACCTGGATTAATGCGTACATTTCCAATCCCATTTTTTTAAATCAGCCTTCCAATTTGGAATATCACTAAACCATCATGGGTGGGAGCACATTCAGATTCTGTAGCAGAAATCTGCAGTAAAGTGCCTGATCGAAAGTAGAAACTGGGGTAGGAAATGTTCAGAGTAAGCCAAGAGAAATCTGAAACAATGTATATTTATAGCTACCTCTAAAATATGTGGCTACGCCCCAACTGTTCAAAGATGAGCAAACAGGGGGAAAAAATAGAAAAAGGGAAAGGGATGTAGATGCAAAACCTCTGGAAATGATCTCTTATGGAATCCAGATATTGGCTTTCTCAATCAGATGTAAAAACGCGTCTTAGGCAGAGGTTCATCAGGGGAAGCCTGCCAGGCTAAGGTACAAATTCTACAAAACAAAATGAAAGAAACATTGATAAGATAATTAAGACACATAAGGAAAACAATAAAATTCAAAAGCTTGGTGGATCATGTAAATAAAATCATTTATCTTAAATGACAAGAAATCCAATCATTGACTTGGAAGAAAAACTTGAGAAACTATCACAGATATCAAAGACCAAAGTCCTAAAATAGATTATAACTCTAGAGAATCCAAAATGGGTGAGAAATATGCAGGTAAAAAGTGTTTCTAAAGAAGAGAAAAGAACAATGAAATCAGGGGAAAATATCAAAGACGTACTGGAAGATGTCTTTCTTTAGTTCCAGAAAGTATGTACAAACTGAAAGATCCACAGGGTTTAGGGCAAAATCAATGAAAGGGAAACCACATTTAGATCCACATCTGACAATTTTAACGGGAATTACAAAACTGAAAGTATGAAACTGAAAAAGTAATCAGGCAATTTTCAAAGGAATGAAATTTATGTTGCCTCCCAAACTCACATTTGCAAAGCAGAATGCTGAGGGGTCAGGGGTATAAATGTGCAACGTAGGTTTGATGAGAAAATTTGAAAAACAAGAATTTTATACTTGCCCAAGTTGTCTTTCACTTATGAGGATCTTCTCAGATATTCATATACCCTCCTAAAGGAGAAAAAAATAACTTGGAGATATAATACAACTTATAATGATAATTGAAAAAAGAGAAAGGAAAAAAAAGAGGAAATAATGCTGTGATGGTTAATTTTATGTGTTAGCTTGACTGGGCTGAAGGATCTCCAGATATTATTTCTGGGTGTGTCTGTGAGGTTGTTTCCAGAAAAGATTAACATTTGAATCTGCAGACTGAGTGATCATCCATGTTAAGTGCACAACATCCACTCCATTGAAGGCCTGAATAGAATAAAAAGGCAGGAAGGTGGATTTTCTCTATGCTTGAGCTGGAACATTTATCTTCTCCTGCCCTTAGACGTTGGTGCTATTCGTTCTCAGGCTTTCAGGTTTGATTGGAACAACACCACTGGCTTTCTTGGGACTGTAGCTTGCAGACAACAGATCATGGGACTTCTCAGCCCCCATAACCACATGAGCCAACCCCTCATATTAAATCTGTTTTTATATTTCTACATATCTATGTTAATGTGTATATCTGCATCTGTAGGCTACCCTATTGGTTGTATTTCTCTACAGAACCCTAATACTAATGATAAAGCCATTGAAATGAAATTAAGTCAAGGATTATAAACAATTATAAAACAGAGTCCAAATATCAACAACTTCCCTAGAAACAAGGTACACAATACACAAAAGATAATTAATAATGATTGCTGTATCTATTCATCTTCTCAGGCTGCCATAACAAAATACCATAGATTTGGTGGCTTAAACAACAGATATGTGTCTTCTCACAGATCTGGAAGGTGAAAGTCTGAGATGAGGGTGCCAGCCAGGTCTTTTCTAGTGATGGCTCTCTTCCTGGCTTGCAGCTGGCTACACTCTCACTGTGTGCTCCCATGGCTTTCCTTTGGTGCATGCACATGGAGACAGGGATCTCTCTTTCTCTTCCTCTTATAAGGCCACCAATCCTATTGGATTGGGACCCTGTCCTATGACCTCATTGAACCTTACTTGTGTTTTTTTTTAATTTTTAAAAGTTTATTTGTTTATTTTGAGAGAAAGAGAGAGAGCACAAGCAGGGGAGGGGCAGAGAGAGAGGGAGAGAGAGAGAATCCTAAGCAGGCTCCACACCATCAGTGCAGAGCCCAATGTGAGTTTTGAACTTACAAACCATGAGATCATGACCTGAGATGAAACTAAGAGTTGGAAGCTTAACTGACTGGGCCACCCAGGCTTCCCTAACCTTAATTATTTCTTAAATGTCTTATCTCCAAATATAGTCACATTAAGGGTTAGGGCCTTAATATATAAATTGAGGGAGTACAAGATTTATCCAATAGCAGTGTAAAAATTATATACTAAATATGACGGCATGAGAACATTAAAAATATTTTTTCAGGGGCGCCTGGGTGGCTCAATCGATTAAGTGTCTGTCTTCTGCTCAGGTCATGATCTTGGGGTGTGTGAGTTCCAGCCCCACATTAGGCTCTGTTCTGACGGCTCAGAGCCTGGAGCTGGCTTCCAATTCTGTGTCTCCCTCTCTCCCTGCCCCTTGCCTGCTCACAGTCTCAAAAATAAACATTTAAATATATATATGGATATCCATATATATTTATATATATCCATATATATATTATATAAATATATATTCATATGAATACATAAATGAATATATATTTATATTCATATATATTTATATGAATATATATATTCATAACCTCTAAATGGGAGGTCATCATAAAGGTAATTTATTTAATAATGTTGAAAAACTAATAGTTTTGAAAAGTGTAAAAGTAACCACTAGTCATGAATAAAACCAACCAAAATATGCACATATGAAAAGAGAAAGCATAATGACTATAGCAAAAGTTAAAAAAAATACAAGGGCAGGTGATGATAATAGATAGATCACCTGGTAAACATAAACAACTATATGATGCTTATAAAATACACTTCAGTGTTAAAAATATAAGAAAATACTTAAAATTAAACGAACAGGTGAACATACATTAAGTAAATTAAAACAGAGTTAACACAAGGGCAATGATATTAAATGAAACCCCCAAACCAAAGGATTATTTCATAATAATAAAAATTCAATTCACAATAAAGATAAACTAAGAGGCATTTATGTGCAGTATCATAGGGCATTAATACGGATCAATCAAATCTTCAAACTGCAAGAAATATTTTATACAAATGCAACAGTTTGAGGAAAGTTTAACAAAATGTATAGACCCAATGGGCAAAATAACTAATAAATAGAAATCAGTGTACAAAAGATCTAAAAATTATAACATCTGTTTTGTGAAGACAGCAAAGATTTCATAAACAAAGGAAAACATAATCACTTTTACAGCTAACGTTGAATGTTTGCCAAAAGTGTTCATGACAGAGAAAATTTCAGATTTGTATTGCATAGAAATATGATTACGATAATATAGTAAATGATGATCACTATTAATCAATTCTGCTTTCACAACATGCCAGGACATATGTTCAATGTTTCATATGTATTAGTTCATTTATTCCTAGTCACCGTGCTATAAAGTTAATGCAGTTATATCTTGACTTTACACACGAAGGTATTTTGACTTAAGCTAAGTATTTCTCTCAAGGTTGCATAACGAGTCAGATGTTAAGCTCAGTGGTTCTCAAACTTCAGCATGCACCAGAGTCTATTTGGGTTTGGATTTGCTGAGCCCCACACCCAGATTTTCTGATTCGGTAGGTCTGGGTTGTTAACCTTTAATTTGTATTTCCAATGGCTCCCACTTTATGCTGATGCTGTTGGTCCAGGACCCTGTATGTTGAGAAGCATTAGGCCAGGTATTGCCAAGGACAATACATTTACTACTACACTGCTTTGCAAAAGAAGAAATTGCGGAGACCAGGTTCTGACAAAAATGCGATAAATTTAGAAATTTATAATTAGCAAAGCTAAAAAACAGTGCTTGGAAATTTAATTAAAAATAAAAAGCAATCATTCCCAAGTTAATCAATTTAATACATTTCCAATTAAAATTCCAATTGGATTTTTTTTCTTTGAACTTGACAAAATGATTCTAAACTCCATGTGGATGAATAATAGGAAATAATAGCCAAGACAAATTAGAAAAGGAAGAGTATTTTGAGGGGAATTGCCTCACCATATAATAAAACATTATAGATTTCCAGTACAAGATTGCATACCCAGCAAGTTCTTACTTAATGTTCTCTAAAATCTCCACCGAAATACTGAAATGTAAGCTTTGAGGTATGTATGACAAGGAGTAAACCAATAATAGTGATGAGAAAGGGCAGCATCAAACACGAAAGAATACAGGGATTTGGGGAAGATAAAAGCGGATAGAAACATGTGAGCAAATAGTATCAGAGCGATATGAAGTTTACGTGAACTGGCAGAAAACACACGGAGTTGGGGCATACACGGCACATGGTGGGCCTTTCGGAATCCTGCATGGAGGGCCTTTGGGCTCAGTGGAGGCACAGATGCTAGGCAGCGGGTATGACATGGGGTTCCAACAAAGGGACTGATGAAAGTTCTGTGAATAAAGCAACTGAACCAAGTGACACCTCCACCCCATCACCATCTACTCTAACCCGTTCTCCTTCCTTGAGTTAAAGGCAGCCCAACATTTATCCCCAGGCACAACAACAGAACATTGTTCTCAACAGAAATGAAGTGAATCAGGGAAGATGTTTAGAATGATGATGTCAGGAGGCGTCTGGGTAGCTCAGTCATTTAAGCATCCTATTCTTGGTTTCAGCTCAGTGCAGAGCCTGCTTGGGATTCTCTTTCTCCCCCCCTGCTCTCTCTCTGCCTCTCTCTCTCTCACTCTCAAAATAAATAAATAAACTTTAAAAAATAAAATAAATAGAATGATGATGTTGGAACCTTAGATCAAGTCCTTTCTTATTTTGGCATCTGGGGGACTCTCAACCTCACGATCAGTATGATCTCATTCAGGAAAATTAGAAGGATGTTACCAGGAGAAATTGAATAGTACAAGAGACAAAACATCTAATACTGGTATGTGAAATCTGGCTAACATAACAAAAACCCTAAAGCAAAATCTTCACTCCAGTAAAATGATGGCACAAAGCAGGAAATTGTGGACTCCACCAAGAGACCTTTCAAAACATAGCCTAGGCTGACAGCCTCACCGGCAGGCCTAGAGAAGATCCAGGTCAGGACAGCACAAGAGGGCAAGGGTCTTCAGAAGCAAAGGCAATTGGGAAAAATGGTAATTGATAGAATAACTGATGTAGTGGTGTCTCCATCTATTGGGACTACTACAACAAAACACCATAGAATGGGTGGCTTATAAACAATAAAAATTTATTTCTCACAGTTATGCAGGCTAGAAAATACAAGATCAAGTCACTGTAGCATTCAATGTCTTGTTAGAGCCCCCTCCCAGTTCATAGATGGCTGTCTTTTTCTTAGGTGGACAGAGATACTAGAGAAAGGTAGTATAAGATAACTAAATTCATACTTGTAAGAGCAGGAAATTATTTAATAATGGTTAAAGATGATAAACTAAAAATTATAAATAAATATCACTTTTGAGATACAGAGCACATGAGCAGGGGAGAGGGGCAATGGGAAAGAGAGAGAGAGAGAGAGAGAGGGCTGGGGGGGGGGGGGGGAATCTTAAGAAGTGTCCATGCTCAGCATGGAGCTCAATGCAGGGCTCAATCTCACAACCATGAGATCATGACCTGAGCTGAAATCAAGAGTCAGACACTTGACCAACTGAGCCACTCAGGCGCCCCAGTAAATGTTCTTTGAGACTGGAAGCTTATTAGAAATATAACACACACACACACACACACACACACACCTTAAATTGGTTGCCTCTGGAGAGCAGAACTAGGGGATTGAGAAAGATGGTCTAGGGCAAAATACATGCCTTTCAAGTATTACTCTTATTTCATGGGAGATCTTTTCACATATTTCCGTGGTTTTTTTCATGTTTCCATATGAACTAAAACTCTATTTTATTAAAAAAAATCACCTTTTATTTTTATTAGGATTCTGTTGGTTTTTAGTTGAACTTCAAAGAATTTCCATGCTTATGACCATGAGAAATTCTACCCAGTAGGGCCTTTGTTTCTTTTCAAGTCACCCTTTGTGTCCCTCAGAAGAACATTGCCATTTCCACGAGGGCACACACACCAAAGAATAAATGAAAACAGAATTAAAAATGTTGAAATAGGTTTCATAAGTGACAGATCGATGGTCAAACAGATCAGTCATCCTCACTAAAAGTAAACAGCTAAGGGGGTTAAATATATTGATTGACAGAAACTGTTGGTTTGGGTCATAGAATACAACAAACCACTACTGAATGAAAAAGAAACACCTACAACAAAGTGGTTTGAAACTGATAACAAAATATTAGCCAAGGCAAACCAGACCAATACAAAGAAAGAGACAACAAGGGGGCACCTGGGTGACTCAGTCAGTTTAGCATCTGCCTCTTGATTTCAGCTCAGGTCATGATGTCACTGTCATGAGATGGAGTCCCTCATTGGGCTTCATGCTGAGCTTGGAGTCTGCTTAAGATTCTCTCTCTCCCTTTTTTCCTGCCCCTCCCCCACTCATGGGTATGTGTGTCTTCTCTCTCTTTTGTTCTTAAAATAAAATAAAATAAAATAAAATAAAATAAAATAAAATAAAATAAAATAAAATAAAAGTTTAAAAAGAAAAAGAGAGTAGGTATAATGTTCCTAACATTAGACAGGTTTGAATTCAAGGCAAAAGCTTTAAAGGGAACCAAAAAGGCCCTTGTTAAATTATTGAATGATAGAGTAAAAATGTACAGAAACTTTAATGGTTTTTAATTTCCTCATGCTTGACACAGACCAAAAACCCTGATAATATACTTGGGAATATATGAGAAATCATATTCTTAGCAGGATACTGTTATTTACCTCTCTCGGTCTATAAATTGCCATACAGACCAGCAATTCCTCTCCAGCTTGGTTGCGCTATTCTACTTCTAGTTTCTCACCAAATGTACAGAAAGGATCCTGCGTGCCATCACTAATTCTTAGGATTACTCAGTATCTCTAATTTCTGCTGGCTCTAGTAGGTGCAAAACGATATCTCATAGTCTGTGTGTTATTATACACTTCACTGTTTTCTAATGAATTTGAGTATGTTTGCATATGTATTTCAGTTTTTTTGATTACTTCATCTAAATTTCCTGTTCATATTGTTTGATCTTTTTTTCTTTGTTTTTGGGGGTTATTTTTTGTTTTGTATTTTTGTTTTTGTTTTTGTTTTTAGTTGCTAACTTTTTCTAATTGATTTGTAGGAGCTACTTGTATGTTCTAGACACATGGTCCTATCTACGGCCAATTTCATATATTGTAAATATCTCCCCATTGTGTTACTTGCCCTCTATGTTTTGTCTATTGTGTTCTTCACTGAATGGGAAAACAATTTTAATTTCATCAAATTACTCATTTATTCTTTATGGTTTGTTCATGACTTTTTTTATTTTATAACTAAGTTATTCAGGTATAACTTGTATACAATAAAACACATCCATTCTGTTGCATAGAGTGATGAGTTTTGACAAAAATGTACGCATCAAGACATAGACTATGTCCATAAACTCAAAAGGTCCCCTCATACTCATTTTCAGTCACTCCTCACCATTCCCAGTTCCAGGTGACCTACCGATGTGCGTTTTATCACCTCAAATATTTCTGCCTGTCCTAGACTTACTTCATTTAGCATAAGAGGTTCAACTACGTTGTTTTAATAATCAGTGGTTTGTTTCTTTTTCATGAGCATACCATAATTTATTTATCCATCCACCTGATGGTGGACATTTAGGTTGTCTCCAGTTTTCAGTTATCATTATGAAAAGGACCTTAAACATGTTTGTACAAGTCTTTATGTAAAAAAACTTTTCATTTCTCTTTTCATAAAGACCTTTTTTACATGAAAAATGGATGTTTACTGTTATAAAAAACTACCAAGATGTTTTCCAATGTGGTTGTACTATTTTATACTCCTGCTGACAAATAGTGTATTAGATTCCCTATATCCATGCCAGACTTGGTATGATTAGATTTTTAAATTTCATTACATATAGTAGGTGTGTATATACTGGCATCTCATGGTGATTTTAATTTTAATTACCCTGAAGACTAATGATTCTGAGCATCTTTCCATGCATTTATGACTATCTGTCTACCTTCTTTTGTGCGCTATTTATACAAATCAATCAATCCTTCTTTTGCTGGATTGTTTGACTTTTTACTATTGAATCATTAGAGTTCTTTATATATTCTACACAAAAGTTCTTTGACAGATATGTTTTGCAAATATTGTTTCCCAATCTTCAGGTTGCCTTTAAATATTTTAATGCTACCTTTAGAAAACAGATTTTAAATTTTTGATTGTCAAATTTATCATTTTCTTTTATTTTATAGTTCTATGAAATTATTGCCCTACTCTAACTTCATAAATACTTTCCTTATGTTTTCTTCTTGGAGTTCTATAATTTTAGCTTTCAGATTTCAATTGATGAAAAACAGTTCAATCAAATTCTTATAAATAGTGTGAAGCAAAGGTTTATTTTTTTCCCCAGAGGGATATCCAGGCATCTCAGGACCATTTGTTCAACAGCTTCACTTCTCAACATTGGGAATATCTGTCATATACTCATTTTTTTCCTGACTCTATATGTTAGTCCTTAAGCAAAAAGCAAACCCTTGATTAAGGTAGCTCTATAATAAACTTGAAATCAAGTAGTGTAAATCTTCTGATTTTGTTCTTTTTTTTTATGTTGTTTTGGCTATTAGAGGCCATTTGGTGTGCACATAAATTATAGAATCAGCTTGTCAGTTTATACAAAATCTTGCTGAGATTTTGATTAGAATTGTGTTGAATATATACACAAATCTGGAGGAAATTTACCTCTTAACAATATTAAATCTTCTGATTTAAGAACATGAATATCTCTCCATTTTTTAGTCTTCTTTAATATCTTTTTGCAATGTCGGACCATTCTCAGCGTACTGGTTTTGCACATATTTTATTAAATTTATCCTTAATTACTTGTTAATTTTAATGCTATGGTAAATCATGTTTATTAATTTTATTTTCTATTTGTTCATTGGAATAACATAGAAATCCAACTGGTTTTTATTTTGACTTTATATCCAGAGACCTGGCTAAATTTTTTTTATTAGATTTTGGCATATCCCCTAGGATTTTCTGCATAAACTGTCAAATCATCTACAAATAAAGACAGCTTTACTTTCTCATTTCTAATCTGCATGCCTTTTATATCTTTGGCATGCTTGTTGCACTGATTAGCACTTTCTGTACAATGGAAAATTCAAGTGGTGAGAGGAGACAACTTTGCTCTGTTCCCTAATTTTAGGAAGTGAACCATTCATTTTCACCACAGAATATGTTACCTGTAGATTTTTCAGATCGAGGAAGTCCCTTGTAATCCTAGTTGACTGAGAGTTTTTCATATGAATATGTGTTGGAAGTTTGTCAAATGTTTTTCTGTGTCTATTAAAAAGATCATATATTTTTATCTCTTTTGTTCCATTAATGTTGAATTATGTTGTTTGATTTTTGAATGTTAAACCAACACTGTATTCCTAGAGTAAACTTCACTTTGTCAAATGCATTATCCTTTATCTATATTGCTGTATCTTTCTATCCCTTATGGCTTCTGCTTTTAAATTTTTATATTTGAAGTCTGTATCAACCGTACATCACAGAGACATTGTACTCTTACACATTTGTAATGCCTTAAAACTTTTACTTTTATAGAATTCTAATTTTAGAAATTTAATCTGGAATCCATCTCTGTATGTGGTATTAGTTAGTGATCCAGTGTCGTTATTCTCCATATAGTAACCAGATTTCCGAAACTGTTTAAGATTTTGTGGTTCTTCTCCTGTCGATTTCTGCTACCACCTTATTATATGTTATGCTTCCAAATATGTAAGTCAGTGTCTCTGCTACTGACGATGTTTCATTGATCTACTTTTCAGATCTTCTAAGAAAACCATACTATTTTGTTTCATTATTTTATGCCAGCTTTGTATCACATCTTACTTTCTCTTATGATTATGCACATCCTCCCACAAACTTTAATTTTCTTTTATAAATTTACTCAGTTCTTCCTGGACTTTTATTCTTTGATATAAATTTTATATTAAGTTTACTGAGTTAAACAATAAATCTAACTGGATATTTTAGTGGCATCACATTGTAATTACAGACTAAATTGAGAGATAATTTACATACAAATAATATTTAATCATCCTATCCAAGAACATGGGCTTTTCATTTATTCAAATTATCTTCTGTGTACTTTCTTCACATTCCAAACTTTTCTTATAAGAGGTCTTATTATTTTTATTAAGTTAATTCTTGCAGACATTATAGCTTTTGTTGCTGATGTGAATCGTATTTTGCTTTATACTTATAATTTCAAGTTCATTATTACTGGTATTGTTAAATTTTTACCAGCATTTAAAGTTTATCACATATATATACTATTGCATGCAGACTTTAAGTAACCAACTAAGTAGCAGTTAACACCACTCCCAGGTACTTCAGATGATATAGCAAAGATGGAATCTTAAGGATATGCCCCCATCCGTGTATGTTTGCTGTGAGCCATGCCTTTGAGATCTGATTGGACAAGATCCTGAAGCTCTTCTAGTGCATATGTTATCTCTTCCCAGAGCATTCTTTTGCTTCTTTGTTTGAAATTTACCTTCCTATAGTACTACAGGTTATGGACGGTGGTGCCAGAGAGCTGCGAGAAGGCATTCATGTATGAGTTAAGTGCTGTAAGTGCTCTCGCCATTTTTTTTTTAATTTTCTTTTTTTCTCAAAGGAAGGCTAGATCACTCAGATTATGAGAAGACCTGCTTCTGGAGGGATACAAGGATTCAAAATTCTCAGATTCATTTTTGTGTGCCCAATGTCTTCATCCAACATTCCAAATTATATTTTTTTTCCCCAGCCAACACTCTTAATTTGGCATATGAGCTCATTGTGTGTCTGTTGCAACCCAGAAATGCATACATTCAGACCTTGAATCTGACTTTTTTCCTAGCCTTCTCTGTAACTAAAAAGGAAGGGTTTCCCTTAAGGCCACCTTAGAAGCTCTCTGATTCTTTGTCCATGGCTTGAGTTAAGAGGTTAAATCCATAAGCTTCTTTTTTTTTCTTTTGTAAGCTCTTTACTACAGTTAGAAGCAGTTGCCCCTCCATCACATCCTATGTAATCACCATTATCACCATAGCAATTAAGTACCTCAACCACTTGATCTCCTTTTACTTTGTCCTCCACCTGTAATTCACTCTATATCATTACTGGAGATAATTTTAATAACTATAATCATGGATTATCAGTGTCTTCACAGAGATTATGTATGTGCTATTCAAAAATATGAGCAATTCTATTCCAGAATTCCATCTTTTAAGGTATAGGGGAATGATATTCTCAGTACCAATAATTCTATGAACTAGGCTCCCTTCAGAAAAAAAGATGATGTATTTTATTTTATTTTACTATTTTATTTTATTTTACTCTTTATTTTATTTTAAAAGGGAGGGAGGGGCAGAGAAGAGGTAGAGAGAGAGAATTCCAAGCAGATTCCACACTGGCAGCGTAGAGCCCGATGTGGGACTCAAATTGATAAACCGTGAGATCATGACCTGAGCCAAAACCAAGAGCTGGATGCTTAACCAAGTAAGCCACCCAGGTGCCCCCAAGAGATGATATATTTTAAAAGGACAATTTACAGAAGTGTGGGCAACATTAGGTACCACCAAGTGATGATGTGACAATTAAGTAGCAGAGAGTAGAAATCTGTTATCTAGGTCTGAATGATCAAGGAGAGAAACTGGAGTTACTAGATGCTTGTGAAATATAAAGGCACCATCCACAGGAGCTATATATAGCCTCAGAGAAGTATAGCCCCTGAGTCTCATCAAAGTAGGAGGCAGTAGGGAGAAATAAATACCCAAACTTCTCACTCTTCCAACCCTCTGTTCCTTTGCTAATTTCTTCCAATGGCTTAACCCAACAAAAATCCAGAGGACAAGGAAGCCTGGGTGATACAGTCTATTTTGGTCAGCTTCTAGGAACATTGGGGAGGATAGAGAAAGGCATAAAATAGATCTGGGTGGAAGTGTGCAATCTGCTTGGTAGAAGTTGGTTGCTGTTGACACTGCTATATGAGAAAATAGGATGGTGAATAAATATTAGACACAGTGGTATACCAGTTGTAGTAGTGAAATAGTCTGACCAGTAAGGTCCTTCATCAGTGGGTATTTCAAGCATGGATGCTTTCCACCCCACCCAGGCATCACCAGTCACTCAGGGAATTGTTTTCTCTTCCACTCAAGGTCTTGTACTTGCTGGTTCCACCTTGAGGCTTCCTTGCCCCAGGTGAGGTAAATACTTAGAATTCAACCAGTCAGGTTGCTTCACTGAGATATCCCAATTGATCAACCTGTCAGGTGCCTCAATCTGCCTTCCTATTCTTAGCCATTACCACCCCTGGGTAGAAGATATCTTATATGCAACTCCTAACCTTTATGGCAGCATTTCCTATGAATGTCCTTTGCTCTGGTTTCCATCAAAAAATGTGATCTCATGACTCTCTTTCACCAGTATATATTGTCTCTTCCACAGAGAGCCTTTCCTTCTGACTTTTCCTCCATGGATAAATATTCACTTATTCATTTATATCTTTTCTATCATTTCTAGGAAGTCATTATTTAACAGACATTCTTCAGTGGATTTTCAATCTGCCTCTTAGACAAAGATGTTCTCAATTCTACTACTAACTTAATAACTTGCCATAAATAAAAAACCCTTGATTAGAAAATAAGAATAAAGATGATGGAGAGAACTAAACTGTTCAACTTCCCCATTGTCTTCACTCATGTGCTAATGTATTAAATCCAGGCATATGGGGGAATGCATCAATTTAGAAGAAAAGCATTGGTTCAAAATATAGATGCATATTTGTTTGGCCGCTATTTTGTAAGGTTCTGTGCTGATTGAATTCAAAAAGTTGATTGTTGTACCCCAAAAACCCTAGAGTGAAAAGGTGATAGTATTTAATTTTTTCTAATCAGACCACTTGGAAGACAAATTATTTTATAGCCTGAAAAATCAAGCAAGGTTAGGGTAACCCCTTTACCCTATGTTTAGGGTAATATGCTTGCCAATACAGCTTGAAAACACATTTATTCACTTCCAATCTGCAATACCAATGGTCCATTTTTGGGTGAGAGAGTACTCCCTATATTCATACCACTAGTTATAACATATCTAAGTTCTAACATGTCTACATTAGCTCAGTAAAGTGACCTGAATGTAGGTGTTATAACAGGCATTTGAGAATATCACATCAGTAGGAATCATATTTTCTGAATAGCTTCAAATAACTCTGTATTGCAATAGAAAACTTCATATTGTGATACTTAGTAATATTTAGTATAAGAGAAATGCAAAGCTGAATTCCTGTGCTATGGAATCTCTCAAGTGGCCAATGCAAAGTACCTTCCCAGTGAGCACATGCCCTTGAGTTGCCCTAATACTAACTATCCTTCAAACTCAACTCAAAACTCTTTTTCATCATGAATTCCTCTCTGGAAAATGAGGTGCACAGCAATCATCTTGTCCTTCTCCTGGTGCCCAACTTTTCTGTTAGTTTCACTCATTTGGTATGCTAGCTTTATAAAATTCTACCATTTTTCCTGACATGATAATGTGTACATTGCACACACACAAAGGTGTGTTAAAACAAAACTGATTAACTATTTGCCTCCCCCACCTTTCTATTTATAATAGACAACAGCTGCAATTCACATTTTCTTGGACATTACGTCATTTTCTCCAAAATATTCTCATAAAATAAGTTTACATTTATTCTTACATACCTGCAATACAATACCTACAATACCTACCACTTAATTGCCAGTTATGAATTTGATCTTCCTTAGTTCATATCTGGGAAGATGTTTTGAAAAACTGTAAACTCTCATTCTGTCTCCTACTTTATGCTTTCCAGTTGAACTCAGATAAATTGCACCATCTCTTGCTCATATAAATACAATTTCTACCACATATTTTCACTTCTGAATATATGGGGAACAAAATATTATTAAAAATACTTAATTCTACTCTCTAATATTTCTGTGTAATTAATTTTTCTCTACCCTTATATTATGAGCTCTAAATTTAAGAACTGGGCCATCTTTTATATTGCCCCTTCTTCTACTTACATACTACATGCTTAAATATACTGGTGAGTTAAAAGATACTTTTTGTAAATACATGGAAAACATTCAGTCACATCAAGTGAGATGCAGAATAGTTCTAAGGAGGAATTCTGGGTTTATCTTTAGCCCAGGATAAATTCTGAAGGTACCATGTTTACAGTTATCACAGTTACCAATCTGGCCCAGTGGTTAGTAACTCAATAGTCTACTTTTCTGTCTTCATCTCTTTTGTCTTTCCTACTCTCCATCAGCCCTTTCTTGTCATTAGACAGTCAACATAAAGTAGATATGCCTATGGCTGAAGTTTCTGCTTTGGGGATCGTAAAGTTGTCATCCAAATAATTTAAGGACTTCTTAGAAGCTATTTGGCTATAAGATATAGCTTGATAATTACAGTCGTCTAAGGCAGCTAAATGTTGAGGGTACCTTGAAAGTTGGTCTCGAATCTATTATTTCATTTCCTTCCAGTCATATCCATTAGGATGCTCCCAAGACCTGGCTCACATTTTCTTTATGTATTGCCCTTTAATTATACTGATATTTCATCTCCCATATTTCTTTTTACTATTGATACTAATAGCCATGTCTGAATTGTTCTTTCTAAAACTGTAGGTAGATACTACATGAAAAAGGAGGCCCATATAGTGTTCCTCATTGGAAAAAAAGAATACTCTCCTTTTTCTTCCCTGATTTACTCCACAGCATGAGCCATTAACTATATTTTTTGTCATCTTCCCACTTCCAACGTCTTGCATCCATCTTTCATTCTCTACATTTTCAGACTTCATTGCCCCATACTATTTCCTTTTCCTATAAAACTTTGTTATAAAATAAACACAACTCAGAATGTTGTGTTACCTTTCCAGGGACATTTGCTATATCAGCCTCCAACAAACTGAAATTACTTAAGACAAAAGGATCTATTTCCAGTAGAAGAGATGTGCAGCTCTGAAACAGTGGAAGAGGGAAACCTTTTGGTCTGAGAGAGTATGTTAGATGTTTAAGTATGATCCGAACAGCAGAACCCTGGTCACAGTAGGATTTAAGGAATAGTGTTTTGAGGCAAGAAATCCATAAGAAGGAAACCTGTGCATCCAGAAAAAGAAGCTCCCACAGAACCTGTCTTCTCAGACCCAGTCATAGGAATGGAAGAAACTGTCCCTTTCACCCACAAAATCGAGCATACCCAGCAAAATGATTACACACTGTATCTTAAAATACAGGCTTCTGACTTGCCATCAAGAATGTTATAACCATGTTGTTTGTGATTTTAATTAGTTTTCCAAACATATGACAAACTAAATTGAATAAATCAAACTGACCTTTAAATTTCTAGAGTTATAGCCTATTTAAATGTCCATAATGCTACAATAATAACCCAAGTTAATAACCATTTCACTCTCCTCCCCGAGAGGCTCTGGGTGATACACAATGTTATTAATTTTGGCGTGATTACAAATTATTCCCATAGTTCAGGTTTAATACAGTATTGATGTTGTTATTAATATGGATTTGTCAGTAAAAATACAAAACTGAGTCAGTCCCAGCTAATGTCAGTTTTAAGGTTAAAAAATTAAAAAAATAAAAATAAAAAAGCACTAGCTTATATTGAGGAAAGTAAGGAACCCCCTTAAGACCTGAGTTTCATTATAAGGATATTTGGCTTGGTATGAAAATGGACTCAAAATGATAAAATAGGAAAGAAAAGCACTGTGAATCTATCCCTTATAAACTTAAAATTTTAAGATATTGTAAATTGACCATTTCTGTGGCTTTCAGAATTTCTTGGGGGGTTGAATAGATCATGTGACAATTCCACAAGAATTGTCAAAAAGTAAGTCTAGAGGTTAATCCTTAAGGTTGAGTGAAGAGTATAATAATTATACTCACAATATACTACTTTGTAAAGCATATGGGACAACAAAACAAAGCAAACTAGCTATAAATGTATGACTTGGAGTGAAAGAGAGAAAATTATGCTGTGTGAAAACTGGTATGGCAAGGCAGTCTAGCACAGAGGTAAAGAGTTCTAGCTGAACACTTTTAAACTTGGATTTAAACTTTGGCTTTGCTTTTGCTAGTTCTGTTCATCACTAAGCATCTTTATGCCAGATAATTCATCTGAAATGTTACCTTTAAAATATTACTTATCTTGGGGCACCTGGGTGGCTCAGTCAGTTAAGCGTCTGACTCTTGGTTTTGGCTCAGGTCATGATCTCGCAGTTTGTGAGTTTCAGACTCTGAGCTGCCAGTGCTGAGTCTGCTTGGGATTCTCTCTCTCTCTCTCTCTCTCTCTCTCTCTCTCTCTCTCTCTCTCTCTCCCTGTCTGCCTGTCCCCTGTTAGTGTGCACACCTCTTTCTCTCAGAATATATAAACTTTTAAAAAATATTACTTATCTTAGAAAGTTTGCCAAAAGTAAATAAGATAATGCATGAAAGTGTTTAATGATATCTAACCTATGGTAAATGTTCAAAACATGGTAAGTTCTTGTTAACAGGTTACCACAATGTGCAAGAGTGGACATCACTTTCATCATTATATTTTCATACTTGGAGAAATAAAGTCATCTCCACAAGGACTCACAGTTATTAAAAATTTGTGATGGGCTTAAAACCATGTCATTTCCAATTACTAAATCAGTTACCATACTGTCCCATCTGCTTTGATTGTTTTCTGAGATATGGTCCCAGGTAAAGTGTATATGGAATTTGATTTTTTCACATAAATTTAAGACTCCTAACTTCTGCTTTTAGTAATTCAAAGCAACCCTTAGAGTAGAGCAATTAGAAAAGCTGGACAAAAAATTTTCTGCCTAGAGATATCCGACAGTTATAATGAAGTGGAAATGTATGGGCCAAATATGGGAAAATAGAATTATCTGGAGAGGTTACACCAGCATTTGGCTCTGCTTTTTTCCTTATGATTGTCTACTGATGTTAAAAGAGGCAATTGAGAAGCTACCTGATACTATTCTTTCTACCTTTGCATAATTGAAATTTTCTACATTATATAAATTAAAAACAAAAACAAAATGAAAACATTCTATGAATACTCCCTAACCTACTTTTCAACTTTATATCCTACTGCTCATTTATCATTGAATATTATTTACTATTTCCTTTGCCTGGGATGTCCAATGTTCCAAAGTTGATTACTCTACCTAATAAAATACTTTCATTCTTCAAACTCCAAAGTTGTTTCCCCCTTGAAGTCAAGATAGCACCCCAATGAAAGTAGCCTCACTATGTTAATTTGCCACTGCCTTTGACCTTCCCATAGCAATGAGCAGACTGGGTTATGTGTGCATAGTTGAATATGCACCTGTCACTTCCAACCACTGTAGATTTTTAGGAAAAGGACTATGACTGTCATATTTTTATCCCTATGCTATGACAAATATAGAAATGAATTAAGTTTTGTGGGGCCTAAAGTGTACAAAATTGCTTTAATGTAAAGAATGCAAAATTCCAAATACAAATTAGGTAAAGTAACTTGGAAGACTCTTCTGCAAGTTAGGGCCCTAAAGCCTCAGCTTCAGTAGCTGTGAACACTAAGTCCATTTGTGGCAAAATGCAATATGTGAAGTATTCAGTTTGTGCAAGTAAATCCTCAGGAACAGGGATGTTCATCAATGGTTCAAGTTGTTTTCTCATGATACTTGAGACTTTCTTCTATTTCTCTATATTGGACTTCAAAATAATATGAAACAGATGAAGTAGTACCAGTGGTCTCTACGTCTTATATTCTGTGCTCCTTCATTACTCCTGTAATTTTTTTTTCTTAATGGTATTTAAGTCTTGGATATATAGCCAGAAAGATATCTGCTAATAAGGTCTTCCTAAGAAAAGAAGATCTTAAGAAAAGTTAACCTATAAATACAAAATAAAGCAGTGTATCAAAAAGATTCTTACTCATATTTTATTGTTGACAACTTTCTTTCATAATGGGGATGGACACAAGAAAGATTATGGGGACTCTGGCAACATAGAGTCTGGAGGAAAAAAACCTGTAGGATTAGGGGAACCTCCAAGTAGCAGGTGCTGGCTCCAACAAGGGCAAGAGGTGGGTCAATGCACAACGTTCAAAGGGCATGTAAGCTCAGGCTGAGCTAATGCAATCATGTGGGTGGGACTAGGATGGTACAACCAGGGGCACAAGTAGTTATCCAATGTAAGTGTTCAGTGGGACAAGACTTACCTATGCATGACAAGTTTTATAACAGTGACCTGGGGTATACTGAAGAATATCCAGACCTGAGAAAGTTAATTTTCCACAAACCAGACTGGGTTCCAAATCCCCTAACTCTGGGCTCCTATCTATACAGTGTCTAGGGATCTAGGCAGACCAAGGAGTATGACTGTGAGTGGTGCATCTAAGTAGAATCCTGATGTGATGGACTGGGCCAAAATAACAAAACCACAGAGAGGGACATAATCTGGGGCCACTTAGGAAACTGGAAATCCCCTTAGCCAATTTGAGGTATGACCTCATATTTCTGAAAATATAAGAAGCATCAGAAAAAAGAGATGTGAAAGACTCTGGAGGGGAAAGGACTAGAATTCTAAGACTTGTTTAGACCACAGAGCTATGGATTTGGAGACCATGGCTGTATTTTAGGTATTCATTATGGCAAAACTAAGATTAACTGAGGTCCAAATCTTAAAATTCTATTTTGTGCAACATTTTCTAAGGAGAATATTCATCTATAGATAGCTATCTCTCTGCCTACTTATCTACCAAATTCATCTAAGTCCAAAGAACTTCCATTTGGGAAAAAAATCCTTGAACATGCCTTGTATATTTATATCTTAATTATTTACACATAGGAAAAGATCATTAATAATACAAAGAATGATAAGGTATTGCCAACTAAGGGAGACCACAAATGTGGGGGCCATCAAAGGAGAGAGGAATCTTTCAAACTCACTCACTCCTGCTTTCAGTTGGAGATAGATTCAAGGAGTAGTAATTTTTAAGATATTAGAAGTCAGTTTTAATAGTGCGTTTATCAATTAAGATGTCTCATCAAATAGTGTACTATCAGCAGCTTTAACAAATGCAGATTTATTTTCTCACCCAGTGGAAGATCCAGAAGCTGATGATCGTTATGTGAATGTCAGAGCTTTTAGACAGGTTCTCAGCTCGTCCCTTGCCCTTCCTTTCATGGCCACAAGACAGATATAGCAGTTGAAAGAATCATGTCTTCTCAAGACCTCATTAAAGTCAGAAATTGAGCAAGTTTGTCACCTTAGCTATCTCCCCCTTATCAGAGGAAGAATCTGTCCAAGGACTTCCCTCGAACAGAGTCTTCTCTGGCCAGAACTCAGTAACCTGCCCACTCATTGAACGAGCTGTTGGACCCACCTGCCCAGAAATCCAATAATATTCACCTTGTACCCAAAGAAAACTGAAGTATTATCAGCAGCAAAGAGGGAAATGGCCTATGTATGAGCAAACAGTATCTATACGATAGGTATAATCATCTCCCTTTCCAGTTAGCCTTTGTATGTAATGATGGTGATCAGTTAGAAGTTTCTACTGATAAGAGTGTCTGATACAATGATTGGCCAGAATTAAAGATACTTTGGGGCAGTGAGGCCTGCCTAAATTCACACTTTAGAAGCAACCATCTGCTTCACTTAGTCTGTCTACAAATAGGGACAAATCTGTCTTCCTTCTTTAAATACTTTCTCTGAATTTGCTTCTTCTGTCCACCTTTCCAAGATTTCCTATCTCTGATGTATCCAGCCATTATCTCTGTTTCCTTGGTTAGCTCACATTCTGCATGCCTGTGTTTGACTAAGTATCATCATGCCTAGCAAACAGAGACCTGTGTCCTTGTTCCATTAGTGAGGACAGCCCTTTCTTAGTCTCTCCAAATGAATAATAAAAACAATTCAAGTCAGCCTGTTGCTCAGCAGATAATAAATGGATCTTATTTTCTGTATGTGGATGCCAGAAACCACTGCTCAGTAGGATAGTCAGGGATATATTTCAATCGCTTAAAATATTTGGGGAAAAAAAATTTGTATATGTTGGATGGCATGTGGGGGGAGAAGTATGTGTAGACTATTCCCTTCCTCCTTCCTCTCCTTTCTTTCCCAAATCTCACCACCCTGTGGAACAGACACTGGCTTTTCTATGTGATGTTCAAATCCCAGAATTTGTTTTTCAAATTTGCCCTAAGTGTAGCTTAATGGTTTTGAATATAATATAAAGGATAAAACAAAACACTGCATTGCATTCACCTTGCTTATTCAATGCCCAATGATAGGGAGTTGAATGTGTTTCATTCTGGAGCTCATAAAACTCATAACAATGAAATGTGTTTACACACCTATACTTTGAGAGCTATCACTAACGGGTGAACGATGCTTAAGTCTCACCAGTTGCTGCCTCCAACTCACCTGAATCTTTCAGTGACCAGTCTTTCATTTTAAGAGAGAAGCTATATGAACTCTGCCAATGAGACCCATTGGCTTGGGATTTTACTTTTGGTTCTCTCTCTCTCTCTCTCTCTCTCTCTCTGATTTATGAGTTGAATTCAGTATTGGGTCATGAAGACACTCAGATGTCCAAGAGGATGATTCTATATGGAATCACAATCAGCACTATGTAATAAATAGGATAACTTGAGTAGCTCTAGAAGCTACTCCCTGATCAAAAGCAGTAATTCTGAAAGCCCTATTGCCACTGCCACTGTGGGCTAGTTAATACAGTCATGCTATGCATTAGGTAAATGACCTATATTACTTTTCCTAAAGTCCAATAACATCAAATGCCTGCTCAGAAACCTTTGCTGACTCTCCATTACAAAGTTTTTAAAAGCTACATGATTGAACCCAGTAAATGGTTTAGTACTTTTTGTTTTTCCTTTTAACTAAACCAGGTACAAACATAATCATTAAAATGAAGCAGTTAAACCAATCATAAATATAAATACTCAATAGCAACACAATGACTGGTAGAAACAAACTATGTACCCTCAAGATTCTCATAATGCATTTTGTTTTATCTTCATGCTTGTCTTTTTTTATTGACTATTTTGAAGTTATATAATCTAAATCTAAAGATTTATACCCAAGATGCTTAAATTAGGAAGATGGTTCTGCCTTTTCTTTGGAGAGTATCAAACAGATGTTTCCCTGATACAGGCAGGGCTTCAGGAATAATCTGAGGGTTCCAGGAACCTCTGAAGGCCTCTCTAATTCCAATAGCTCAAAAAATAGAAAAAAATCAAATCGTGCAAACCCAATAGCTCTGTCATTGACTGGCATCGCTATTTCTCCAATTTCCATTTGAATAAAGAAAGAACTTGTGATACAAGATAAAAATAGCTTATTTTGAAAATAGCTTCATATAATAGGTTGGAAACATACCCCAATAATTTTGTTCAGACTTGCTTTACACCCCTGGATATTTTAATCTAAAACTCACATCATGCATTTCTTCTTCCTCTAAAATAACCTCATTTCTTTATATATCAGAATTTCTTTCCCCCATTAGTAAAAATAAAATCATGTAGGTGCAATTTTGTTTTCTTTATACTTTGGGGACTAAATATAACTAATTAACATTTTAATAACATTCCACCATTTGTTCCTGCAGAATTAGGGGACTTGCTCAAGATAGATTAAGATATACTTTGAACCATCTGGAATTCAAGCAGCTTTGATTTTAAATAAGTACTTGTTTTCTATATTCTTGTGGACATTTTGGGGGTGATTAACATATAGGCCATAAGGTAAACCATAGAAAGAATGGAATTTATTTATTTTTATTATACTTCTCACACTCAAAAGATTCTGAATTGCTTCCCTAAATGGAATTTAAATATTGGTGAGTATCCTGGCAGAACAGGCACTCAAGGTAATACTGTGAAATCTCACTGATTCAGAATGATTTAAGGGAATGCAGTTTGTATAGAAAAGCTTTTGAACTACAAGACTGTCAATAACAAACATTTTTATTACCTTTAAACATACATGCAGTAATCCAAACAAAATTAAAGCACTGTTGCTGATAGAAATACCATTGAACCCAGTTTAATGAATGACTAAGGACTAGTTCTGTGTGAAGGGCACACTGAGGATGACAGCCTGGGTGTGAGGCACAAACTTTCTGGAAGGGGAAAATGGAAGGCAAACTTGAGGTGAGATTGGGACAGGGATAGAAAACCATGAACATGATGCTGGGTTAGAGGACATAGAAATTAAATAAAGGAGCTACATGACTCCATCTAACATAAGCCCCAAGCCAATTTAGGCCACCAAGATAATTCCTTATCATGGGACAGATAGAACTGGTCAAAATAGTCTTCCTCATTAGTTGTGGGCATACAGTAAGAAAAAAGTTTGAGATAGGCAAAACTGTATCAAATAGTTTTTGAGACATGACACTTGAGAAATTAGGAAGTCTGCAGTGGCCCAAGTTCTAGGGCTCCCCTTTGGGTTTGTTGCCATGTTATGTCCACAGGGACAGGTATGCTAAAAAGGAATTCCAGACTCATGAAGAGCCTAGAACTGACTTCTTAACTCGATGTGGAGCTATGCATCGGCACACAGCCCTCATCTCTGTTTGTTCTTGATCCATTACTCTGTCATTCTTCCTAAGGTTTATCTTTAGCATTAGTCCCTCTAGGATTCATTCTACCTTTTTTTTTTCCTATAACCTCTTAATTTTTTTACCTTTCTTCTCTCTCTTTATCTTCATTCTTTTTTTATTTTGCACTTTGTTTGTCAAGATACAAATGCCCTTATTTTCTCTGTTTGTGAGCTACAACCACTATCGTATTGATTGGTCAGCCATAGCTCACAAATGGAGGAAATCAAATGCAATGGAGAGAGGGAGCTGTGGAGAACATCTTCACCTCCCAGTATCTGTCTCATCCTCAACAGGCTTCTGTAGTTTCCCACACAGAAGCTGACTCCATTCATCCCTGACCAGGCAGATCAATTAGGCACCCAAAATAGAGACAAGGATAATTTTGGTCAGGCTATTGTACGTACTCATAGAGATGCACAAAAGCAGGATTTAATTGACTTGGTAACTTGTTTGAAAGGTCTTTGCCTAGAATCCACATTTCACATATGGTTCAAGACCTGACCTCACAAGCTCTTTAATAAACAGTACATTGATGTTCCTTCTGTCACTGGTCTTTCAACCATGTCTTACCCCAGTTGAGAGTTTGAATAAAGGGTGGACCAACGAAAGACCTTTGATCAAAGCTTTATTACCCTTTCTTTTATTATGGAAATATTCAGTCTACTGACTTTGGTCAACAGCTACCCAATTTAATATCCTTAAGAAATTTTGCCAGTTAGCATCTGTCCCATTTTTGTGCCACAACATTTCAGACCGTTAATGTCTTTTAACATCTTCTCTCATTCTATCAATAGCATGAAGTATGCAGGGTAGATTTTATGGTAGTTCTTTGTTAAACAATAAATTCAAGTGTAAAGGAATAAAGTGAATTATCAAAAGCACGCAGTAAGTTACTAGCAGAGTCTAATCTACATTCCAAGTCCTTGCCTCCTAAACTCATGATATTCCCAGTATCTTGCACCTCTCCTCTTTACTGGTCTGTTATCGTAACCTTGTGTGGTAGTCACTTAATTTATTTCCTACACTTTACTGGTCTCTATTACCTAATCAGCACATTTTTTTTTCTTGAGGGAGTCAAACTATGCCTTTCAAACCCATTTACTGATGACTAATATAATTTCAATATAGACAGGAAACAGAAAGGGAACTTTCTCTGTAAGAACATAATTCTCTACTTCCATTTTAAAAGATTGAATTTATTATAGATTCTACATACTTAAAATATTTTGTGATTATAAAACATCTTCCCTCGAAGGAAAGGGGATGGGCGTGAAGGTCTTCAACCTAAGGAAGGATTCAAAGAGTATCTGGAGAAAAGGGAAAAGTTGGGGAGGGATAAATTATTCATTGAATTTTGGACATGCAAATCATCTGAGCTCTGAAAATAAACCAAAACTAGGGATTCTCAGAAAGTAATCATATTCTGAGTGGAAGAGAGGGAGAGAGAGAAAAGCCTTTGAAATAGGAAATCGTGAATATCATGTACTAACCTTGGTAGGAACCTAACTAACAGGTAGTACAGCAACTCCTGAGGTGACAGTGCCCAGCTTTGGGGTCCTGGGGCCAGTGGGGATACCAAGAATGGGCAGCAGGATAATAGGTGAGAAAGAAATGGTGTCTCCTAAAATGGCACTTTTCAAAGCATGTCCCAGTGACAAGAGACCTGAGGGGCACCCCTTCCTAATTTTTTCTTGGTCAAATAATTGCTAAATACCAGATGCTGTAGCCCCCTCCTAAAGACTCAAAATGCAAAATAACATAAGAATTAAATATCTTGCTAAAAATAAAAATAAAACTCAAACAAGTTTAGTTATTTTTAACTATGAAATGTTTCAAACATATATAACAATAAAACAAACACCCATATACCCACCACTCAGATTAAATACAGTGTTCACTGTATTTTTTTATTGCTGTACCAGATGCAGCTGAATTTTCAAACTATTCTTCTTTCCCCCTCTTTAGATGTAATGACCACATTGAAGTTGTTGTTTCCCATGTTCATGTTTTAACTTGGGTTAATCTAGCATTTACCAAACATGTTTACTCACAGAAACTTCTTATGTAACATCTATTAACCAACCATGGAAGATCTGAAGTAAGTATATAATTTTGGAACACCGATTTAAGATTCCCATATGTCTTTTAAAAAAGGGGAAGAAAAGCTGGTGAATATGCTTCAGGCTTAGAGAAATAGGTCAGGAAAGAGAGAAGTGAATTTGGGGCCAGAATGAACAATAATTCCTGGGGAAAAAAAAGCTACAATGTGAGATCTCCACCGGACAGTCCAGAGTTTGAAAGATGACTTCTATAAGCCAGATGTAAAATTTCCTTTGTTCACTATGGCGTCAGCCAAGGGTAGGACTCAAGAGGCTAATCTAGGGCCAGAGAGAATACTTCAGGGTTCATCCTAAGAAAAAAGGGAAAGGTTCTGGTAGTAAAAAACAGACCACAGACCTGAGAACTAGCAGCAATCCACATATGAATCTTCTAAGGCTTGATCTTGTCTCCTATGTAGATAGGGTTCTTGTGAGAGACTTGGTTCTATTGTCATCACCTTGGGAAGTCCCCTGAGCTCACGATGATTTCCATAAGCTGGAACTCCATTCCATGTCCCTTAGCCCCAACAATTTTGACTGAAGTAATTGGTTTATATTTTAGTCAATCATACCCCCACCACAGACCCCCCAAAATGGCCACATCAGTCATTCATCTCAGCTGAGCCAGATTTTCTGGAACTGAATTGCAAGGGAGCACTAATGAATAAGAGCTGACTGGGGAGTAAATCTGAGTTACACTTGCCCTACTTCACACAGAAGTAACTCACATTCTGGGCTGTGTGCGGTTCTTCAAATCCTATCAAAACTGAGTAAATGTACTTCACCCCATTTACTGATTTTAAGGAATACCTAACTTCTTTGAATATTTGGGGTAATCCCTTAAACTATTTTAACTTATTCAGTGTTGCCATATTTGTTTACCCTGTGAATATGCAGTGTGATTGAAAGAACAACCATTTAGAAGTTCATGGGTCTGCAATCTACCACTTACTAACTATTGCTCCTTAGGGAGGCACTCGCCTTCTGTGTCCAGGTAGAATAACATCCTCCCACAGGTTTTGTACAGGATTAAATTAACTAATGCATATGTGCTTTTCTTAGTGCTTAGCAAGTGGCAGATCTGCAAAATGAGAGCTATTTCCATTACTGTTGCTATTATAAGTAACTGTAAACACAAACAAAGACATGTTTATTTAGGTATAGAAAGGAATGGTTGTTTTAGGAGGTGCTGTAGAAATCTGCTTGAAATGTTTCCAAGCAGAAGAGACAGAATAGAGTACACAGTAGAAAAGAGGTAAGCTGAGCAAACATTTGTGACCTAATGGGGTCAAAAAAGGGAAGGGTTTAATTAATATTTGACTAACATTTCACTGGCCCAGGAAAGGAATATACACCTGTGCTTGATCCAACACATAACGTCAATGTGTTATTAGATACTACTAAGTGTCCCTTTGTCCCCAAATGCTCTCTCCTGTAGAAATACAATTAGAGAATACATGGCATGTGGATATTTCTGCTCAGTCTCCTGCCTCCCCTCTCTGTTAATCTGCAATGTTATAGGAAGAGTCTGCTGCTGCTTAATCCACCAATTTACAAGGAAGGCCCTGATCACATTCTGTACAAATCATAGTGGAGGCAAGAGGACAGGGCTGAGGGTCTTGCAAAACTGATGAACATTCAAGATAGACTGGTTCAAGTGTCCTAGCCAGCTCAGCGGTGGCACTAGGTGTGCTCCCTCCGCACACTCCTTGGCACTGCTCAGTATCATCTGTGTGGGTGCTTGTTCAAGCCCTCCCATGGCTTTATTCTCACCTCTCTCTTTTGGAGCTGTTTCTATCTCATATGACACGGTTCAAGTCCCTCTCTTATGTGATTCCTTCACTGAGTCCCTCAGTCCATGATCTGGTCTTCTATGGACAGCATTTACTACAGAGGGCACAGTTTAGCACTTAATACCTGTCTTGCATTGAGAGTGTATGATCAGATTTACTCATGTCTCCTCCAATAAGATTGTAAGCTCCTTTAGGGCAGAAACCATGTCTTCTTCTGCATTTCCTTAAGCTGTTAGCATAGAAGTGAGTATATGAAAACTAATTAATAAATGCCCATGAAAAGGAATGCTTTAAGACCTAAGCTAAAAAAGTGTGCCCAGAAAATTCTCTAGGGACATAAAGAGCTTTAGAAAACTCCAAGTCAGAATACATTCACCCTTGCAAATGCATTTAGAAAGGGTCTCCAGTGCTGACCCCAGAGAGGCTCTGAAGGTATCTGTCATGTGAGCTTGAAATGCAGCATTGTCATTATTCAGATGGAAAATAGAATCACTTATGAGATCATGGCTCATTGTCAATTCTCTATATATTTGCATTTATTGTGACAGATGCTGTCGAATCTCATCCTAGCTCTATTATTCTACAGAAATAGATTGGCCCTCTTATGCTATACAATAATAATTAGGATAATATCACCCATTAACTCTCTATGCCCCTTTATATCTAAAAAGCTCAGAGAAAGCTTTGATGATTGCAAGCCTAAACTCTACTCTATCAGTTTCAACTGGACCCTCACTCTCTCCAAAAATTTCATTTTTGACTGAAATATTTCATAGGCTATTCACATCCCAAAGGGGATTTTTTTCAAAGTTTGAGATAATGGGTTTCAGCCATCTTGACTTAGAGCAGAATGAATAAATGCATTTTCTCCACAGAAAATTCATAATGCCTTAAGCTGAGTTTGTGCCTATGACATATTCTTAACCACCTACTGAATTGCTTTCTCTTCATTTTTGAGGTTAAATGGGAGGCCTGGAGCCTCTAGTAGAATTCTACCATATGTGCTGGTGGAAAATTTAAAAAATAATGAAGAAAAAAGAAATACAGTTCCAGAGTTATCAGGCAGCACAGTGAAAACAGTAAAATTATTGAAAACAGTAGAGCTTTCTGTCATTTTTTTCAGACCAGCTGTCCATTGGTTACCTGTTGTCCACAGCCTCATATATCACGAAACTATTTGCTCTATACTGAAAATATAAGTGATTACCTGTTTATCTTCTCAGGAATATCTATAGTTTAAGGAGGAAAGAAGCACAATGAAGTAATATGTCGTACTGGTGTTTATCATTTCTCAATTACGTTCCATTTGGAGGCATTATGGATGCCTCAACATCAATCAACTGGTTGAAGAGAGAAAGCAACTCAAGATGGGATAAGAGAGAAGCTGAGGAATATGATCTGATTATAGAGGAAGACACAGTAGTAGGGAACTCAGTGATTGGCTTCTCGATGTTGTTAGGTGACTAGACTCAGCCCTAGGACACAGGCCTTGAAAGGATAACACTATAAAGAATGGGGTGATATGCTAGCAGTGGACACATGGAACATTATAGCCCCTCATAGGTATTTTAGATTTTTTTTCTGGACATTCCTCAGATAACGTCATATGAGTGGCTCTCCATTATGCCTAGGTATGAAATCAACCTGGCCCCAGCGTAGTGCAAGAAGTGTTAATTTTCCATATACATATTACTAAGTGGAGCCTCACCCTGTCACTGCTCTGCACCATATCTTCAATGTAAAAAGCGGGTAGAGATATATGGGCTGTTTGCCTTTGCAGAAACCACTCCAAGATACAACTAAGACTACAAAAAGCCCAATTTTGCCAGTACATCCTAAAAACTTAAGCTGCATGCTGAGAAATTCATACATACCTGGGAAGAAGATTGGGAAGAAGGGGGTTCACCATTGTTACCTTCAGCTCTGCCCCCTCAGACAAGCCAAAGGAAACCCTCATACCAGGAAAACAACCTGATATTTCCATAGAGCGGACTCCTCCCTTGCATTGACCAACTAGTGGTGAGAAGTGAATCAGAATTCTCCTCATGCCATACGTATTTCTGAATCTTAGTTTGTGCATCTAGAAGTAGATAATGAAATTATACTTTCAGGTTTTAATATATTTCAGTTTTGATTGCAGAAGAAGTTATAGAGAATTACTTATGCTTGGAACTGTGTTTGAGCTCTTCTAGGGAAGATGGAATTTGGTACCACACCAAGTCATTTTTCTTTTCAACTGGATTTTCAGAATAGCAATTTTTGTATTTATTTATAATGTTTATCATTGCCCCTAATGCTAATTTAATCTCTTTGAAAAAAATCTTCAAGCTGGTAATAAATGATACACTGGGAAATAGGGAATTGATAATACTTACTGATTTCAAACTCTGACTGAAATTCCAGTTTAAATCTACACTTAGGAATTATTTATATCCTCTTATGTCATATCAATTTAAATAATATCCCACTCACTGGGGCATAAAGAATAATGCTAATATTAAAATTTCTATTTAATATTTGTTAATTGCACATGAAGGGGTTATATCAGCTGCATTTAGGGTGTTTTTATTTAATTTTACTGTATTAGAAAATCCATGAGGTTAAGTCTCCTGAAATTATTGCTTTTAAATATTGAGTAATAAGAATATTGCCCCCATGATGCATTCTGAATCATGTGGCCTTGAATAAGTTTTCTCCCTGTTGTAAAGAGAGAGGAATAGCAGGGTGCTTGGTCTAATCTTGTTAATAAATAAGAGTGATCGTACTCTCATTTTAAAATATTAAATTCGTATTTAAAAAGCCATTTTATTCATGAAATATGTCCATCATCAATAGGGTTTGTAGACTTTATAAAACCAAAAATCTCATGAAAATCAAATGAACGTTATTACTGCAAAGTTGTTTCCTATCCTAAAGAGATGCATATAAACCATAGTCAATGCCCTACTTCAAACCCTTAGCTTAATCTTCAATTTTTTATTCATACAACAAACTTCAATTTAATGCCCCCAGAGTGGGGCAGAATGGTGACGATAGGAGAAGGCAGGCCTCAGGTCAAGACATAACCACACATCCTTAAGAGTTGTGTGCCCTCACTTATATTGCTTAATTTCTTTGAGCCTTGGTAGTTTCTTTGTCTGTAAAATGAAGATAATAATCCTACCTTGGGGGCCTTTCTTTTTTGGTAATGTCATAAAACAAATGCTTTTGCAGTCTATAGCCCATAATGATGTAAATAAATGGTTGTATAATAATGTTCACAGGCTTCACCAGTCTATGGTACAAATTGGTCAAGAATAAAATAACTCAGTTTCTGCTAGGTCTTTTTACCATCTACTCTTATAGAAGCTCTGGACGCCAACAGAGCCCTCTCTGCTGACACAATTCCTCTAACATTCCCATACGTGCTGATCATTGAGCGTGAATAAATACCATGCTGTAATTAATTCTATACTGGCCATTCTACTCCTGCCCTGTTCCATCAGCATCCACACATAAAAAGTGGTTTTCAGAGTTCATTTTTCTGTGCCTAACTCCTTTTGACTTCATACTGATGGTGATTTCTCTCCCGAGAGATTCCCAGATATGAGAAGACATGCCCAGACCTCTCTGAATCCCACTTAGATTCTATCTGTGACACCCCCCAAAAGAGACTATGGTGCCTCTTCAGCTATTGCCTTGTCCAGCAGCAATGTCCCCAGACATGCTCACTCTCCAAAGGGGGAAATGAGTTATTAACACAATAAATGGGATCTAATATCCTTGGAAGTATATTATGCATAGTATAAAAATAACATGAGGGAGAAAAGGAGAAAATTGAGGGGAGAAAGGGAACCCCATGTGTTGAGACTATTAGGGAGAAGTTCAAAAAGAGGACGGGTTCTGATCTGGATGTAAAAGAGGGATAAAATGTTAGCAGAAATGGGGAAGGACAAACTTGATGACATTAGAGGTTGATGCAAAGTTTCTCTAGAGCAGAAGGCAATGTGAAGGGATATTGTAGAAGAAGGTGGGCCAGAGGCAAGGATGAAAAGCACTCTGGTGGTGGTGATGATGCTGAAACACTGCTGTCTTTTATCCTTATCTACCGGGAGTAAAATATCAGATCCCATTACAGGATTTTTTTCTACCCTGAACTGTCTATACTTCCCTTTTTGTTCTCATTATTATTCATAGGCCACATTCGCAGCATAGTGATATAGTGGTAGCAAAGCATAGAGATGGGTAACATAACAATGTCATCCCATGGTATGAGACTCCACCCTTACCGAAATAAGCAGAAAGCCTGACTGGTGAAGCATGATTTGAGATAGAAATGGTATGTCCCTTCATAATAAGACACTCATATTTTATCTTTATTTTTAGTTTTTATATTGATAAAACATAACATTTCACTGTTAGAAAATAATCAAAAGTGTAACTTTTTTCATCATTTTTGTAGTTAGTTTCATGGACTCCGTGTTTCATGTCTTATCACAGTTTAGGTAGTTATATCACCTCTACTCCCCAGGGGCTGTCATTTTGTGAGAACAGGGGTGGTTGGTGAATTATTATAACCAGGCTGGAAGAACATCGTCATATCCTCCTGCCACTATTCCTTCTATGCTACTGTTGTTCGGAATTAGGACAGACATCTCTCTCCAGAAAACTATTTCTCAATTTCTGGAATTACACTTTTCATGGAAAGATGATGCAATGAATCTCATACGTCTGTTTGCTTTTTGCAAGAGAATCTAAAAGCAAGAAATTCCAAAAAATGGAGCTCCAGTGGTGAAATTATGTGCCAGTAACATAATTGTTTAAAATATCAGAGAAAAGGGGCGCCTGGGGGCTCAGTCGGTTGAATGTCCGACTTCAGCTCAGGTCATGATCTCACAGTTCGTGGGTTCGAGCCCCGCATCAGGCTCTGGGCTGACAGCTCAGAGCCTGGAGCCTGCTTCAGATTCTGTGTCTCCCTCTCTCTCTGCCCTTCTCCCACTCATGCTCTGTCTCTCTCTGCCTCTCAAAAATAAAGAAACGTAATAAAAAAATTTAAATATCAGAAAAGAGCATGTTCTGGAAGGTACAAGCACCACTCCTGCACAGAAGTTATAGGTAACAAATTCAGGCCCAATACACATAAGAACTTTCTTATAAAGATCTTGGGGGTCGGGGCGAATGTTGTAGAAAGGATTCCAGCACTGAATGGGAACTTCAAAAGGATCATCTTTGATGAAGGACACAACAAATGCAATCTAATATCCTTGGAAGTATATTATGCATAGTAGAAACAGACACGAACAAAATTGAGAGGAGAAAGGGAAGCCCATGTGTTGAGACTATTACGGAGAAGTTCAAAGAGGGTATCAGTTCTGATTTGGATGTAAAATAAGGGTAAAATGTTGGCAGAAATGGGGAAGGATAAAATCTGATGACATCTATGAATCTCTGGCAATTTCAGACAACATGACTATCAGCCAAGGGGAAGATATTTTTGGCTGGAGAAGTCTGTGCAAATTTGTCAAACAACAGGGAATGGGAGGCTGCCTGTCACAGATCCACAGGAGACTACAACCAAGCACAGGTCTCCAACATGCAACTTTTGCAAAGTGTACTAGGGCCATACTATGAAACATTATTTACAAGCAGAGATAGTTAATATTGAGTAAGGTAAACTATGAGTTTAGGAAACACATCGAATAAATGTTTCTGGGTGGTGAGACTAAACATGAATTCTGCTTCAATACATGGCTAAAAAAATGAAACTCAATATGTGGACACATCTAGAGTTAATATTTTTTTAATATCTTAATATGGAAGGTCGTAATTGACTGATGAACAGTAACTTCAACTTAAGAAATGCTGATATTGACCAACCAAGAAATCAATAGCTGCTTCATAAATTAAAAGAAAATATAAATATATCAGACTTATTTAATCAAATTACATATTACATTTCAACTACTTCCAAAGCGTGGTATTTGCCAAGAAAGTAAAGAACACTGAATGTTTAATTAGAAGTGTATTATCGTGGGTCACCTGGGTGGTTCAGTCAGTTGAGCATCTGATTCTTGATTTAAGCTCAGGTCATGATCTCACAGTTCCTTAGGTCAAAACCCTGTGTCAGACTCTGCACTGGCAATGGGGAGCCTGCCCAGGACTCTCTCTCTCTCCCCCTCTCTCTGCCCCTGTCCTGCTCACTCTCACTCACTCCCTAAAATAAATAAATAAACTTTAAAAAAGGAAATATATTATCAATGTGACCATTATTCAGGACCTATGTTTCACAAATAAATAAATACATAATAGGAAAGGAAAGAGGGAGAAGAAAACGGATTTGCTTCCCAACTCAGCAGGTGCAAAGGCAAAGAGGCATATGAGATAGCACAACACTGCATACTCTACAGTTAAAAATGTAGGCAACACTTTCAGGGTATAATGGTGGGATATTATGAAAGACTGTATATCTACACATACATATGCACACACATATATAAACACACACACATTTAGGGATGAACATTTAAAAAGCCCACCACTGCTTTAATAGGTACTCAGAAAATTCTACCACTGGAATTCAATTTTCTGAGTTGAACCCATGTGTCTAAAACACTGCTGGTAGAGGAAAACTAATACTCGTTATTATTGTTTACTAACATGTGAATTCATTTATCTAAATAATGACCGCTAGGAATGATATATTGGAATTTTAGGTATATGATTTAGATCAGGTACATGGGAATTTTTATGCAAACAACAGAATTTACAAGTTGTAAAATATGCACATTTAACATGGATAAGGTGGCCTAACATGGTGCCCAGGGCATTATGGTGATGCAGAGAGGTACTTATTTTAATATTTTCACCCAGACTTGATCTACAGAGTACAATCTTTATATGTCTAGTACTCTTAAGTGGCATGTTATCTTCTCCCCAAATGTGCTCGCTTTCTGGATTTCCTGCTTGACAAATACTACCACCATCTATTCCCAGTGCCTAGAATTCTCCTTCTCATGCAGCCCTTCCTCTCCATTCCATCCCCCTACTATCTCTTCATTCTGTTTTTTCCTTACAATCTCCATATTCTCATCATTTATTGTTTGGATTATTGCTTACCTACTTAATTTCTTGCTATCTCCAGAATGATCAATTTGAAATGCAAATCATGGATCTTTATTTCCTTGGACAGGATCAGGTATGGTTTGGCTGGAATAGTAATGGTAGAAAGGATAAGGGTGAAGGTAGTAGGAATAGGAGAGGTTAAGTGTCAGGTTTGGGTGGCATAACAGAAAAAAGCCAATCAGAATTGTACCTTGGATGAGGTTCGGCCTCTTGCTGAGCTGTCAAGGAAGCTAGATATACAAGGAAAAATTTCACAATACGTGTAAAAATTTCAATTTATTAAGAGCTGAGGAAGCACCTCAGCCTTTGCATAAGTCTAATGAAAGCATGCTGTTTGGTCATAGAGTTCAGTGTTAACTCCTCCTGTGCCTTTGCCCAGTCCCAAAGCCTGGGAAAGGTAGGTTCAGGTATGCTTGCAGAGGGAGAGAAAGAAAAACAAATTTCCAGCTTTACAGAGAAAAACCTGGCCTAAATTATCTACTCAACTCTTTGCTTGCAGAAAATGGAAGAG
Organism: Felis catus; assembly: GCF_018350175.1. Taxonomy (NCBI): domain Eukaryota; kingdom Metazoa; phylum Chordata; class Mammalia; order Carnivora; family Felidae; genus Felis; species Felis catus. The sequence continues at coordinate 59,055,824 of NC_058379.1, read as the reverse complement.
AAATGGAGTCATGACTTGCTTTCCTCAAGGGACAAGACTTTTCCTCAGAATGAAAAGTGAAATAACAGGGGAAAAAATTAAGTGTGGTTCATTAACCTGTTTCTAAGAAAACCTTACATCATGCATGCTCTAGGCTCTGACCTAATGGGCAACGACAGGATGATTTAGAAGGTTGTGTATAGTGAGTGTTAAAAGATGGACGGAATTTCCCTGTGTCTCAACTGCTACTGCTATCACTGTCACCACGTCACCATCCCTATCACTAGGAGCCACCCCTTGTTGAGTGCTCACCCCAAATGAAGCCAAGACACTACAGGAAGTCTTACCTCATCTACTACATTGTGTCATTCAGCCCTCACAAAATATCTACATACTGGGCTCTACCAGTTAGTACTTGTTTTTTCTTGTTGTTGTTGTTGTTGTTGTTGTTGTTGTTTAGGTGAAATGATTAAAGATTGTAGAGGTTAAAAGGCAGGGCTGAATGTGGGACAGATGTGGAGATCAAAGGGGTTTTCTAGTTCAGGGGGAAATGCCAGTCAATGCAGCAGGAGCAGAGGGAGAGGCCCTAAGCAACTATATTGGTCAGAGAGTGTGTCTGGGCATGTGACATGATTGAGGGTGTAGTTCTGGAGGGAGTCCTGTTAAAATGGATCAAGAGAAAAGCCACTGGAGATGAAGAATCAAAACAAGAGGAGAGTTGTTAAATCCTAAGTCATCTATATGCTGGGAGAAGTTCTCCAACAGGAAAACAAACTGATCCTCCCAGTGGTGGATAAGTCCAGATCTCCTACCCTTGACATCCAGCATCCCAGCACTCTATGCCTTGTCCTGAAAGCCCTGCCTTCTCAGCCCACTGGGCTGGCCTGCTCCACTCAGAGCACACACATTAGCAATGCCCTTGCACAGCTTCAAGTTGTACTAAAAGCACCTTGAAGCCTAAATGCTAATGTCTATCAAAGTGGCTGAGGTACTATCTCTAGTCCCACTTGAATTAAGAAATACCCAAACTTCCATGCCTGGTGCAATGAGTTGATTGACATCTGCTTGCATAAGAAGTCTTCAAAGATGATATGAACACTCTGGGGACTCCCAGTACTCCCCAGCTGGTCACTGTGCCTGCAATTCTCCCATTGAAATGCATAGTTTTAGCTTAAATGGAGTTCTTCTTTGTGATCAAAGTGTAAATCTCCCTTGAAAGAGCTGTGGTTTAGACTGATTTTGGTCATTTATAGCTTATTGTAAATGAAAGATCTGAGAACAGGCACTGAGAAGGGAACAAGGAGCCTGGGGGAAGAGAAACTGGAAGGGGAGTAATCCTGGGGACATGGAAGACAGACTGTAATGATGTCTTAATTCAGCACACCCCTTCTCAGGAGAAAAGTCTGCAGCCTTCTTTGCTCATTCAGCGCATGGACGTTTAGGCCTCATTTCTGTTTACTCTGGTCAAATGGTAACATTTCTGTTAGACAAACCAAGGAGTTTGTAAGGAGGAGGTTTGGGTCAATAAAATCAATATCCATAACTAAAATTTAGTTTAGTCATATATTTTATTTCAAATGTATATGGAATAATCTATCTATTACCATATAACCTCAGCCTCAGCAAGGAGAGACCAGGCCTGCATCCTCCCCCACCCCCACAAAAGTTCTGTAAAGTTTTCACTTGGTCATCATAGGCCTGCCTGGCCCCAGGGATCTGTGGATTTTTGTTTTTGTTTTTGTTTTTCCCAGACTTAACCCCAGCTAAAGCTTAGAAATATCTAAATAAATCATAAAATGTCCTTATCAAGATGATTGGCCCCGAAGAGCGAACTGATTAGTCCAGTTTGAACAAAGAGAAATTGTAGGAAATCATCACATCCTTACCCTTTCCAAAGTACAGTTATTTTCAGGATCCTACTTCCATCTTTTGAGCCTTTCCCTCCCCAGCTGCCCAACGTGTCAGCTGCTGGGAGAAAATTCTCTCAACGTCTGTCTGGCTGAAATGTGAAGGAGTAAAGGGATCATGCCTCAGCGGGACACTGGAGTCTGGAAGAGCAGTGGTTCAGGGTCTTGAGACATGAGTTCACCTCTGGTTCTACCATGTACCATCTTTGGGAGCATGATGCTGTACTCCACCTTCTTACTGGGTCTCTTATTTCCAAGTGACAAAAATTCAAGCCAAGATTGTTTGTGCAGAAAAGGGACTGTATTGGCTTTTGTGACTGGGAGATCCATGGTCTGGGGACTTGTTTAGTCAGAGCTAGATCCATTAGTTCAAATGACTCATTTATGTATTCATTCCACAAATTTTAGCCAAAGGCCCACTTTAGGTCAAGAACTGTTTTAGGTGCCGAGGACACAACAGTGAGAAAACCAGGCAAATCTCTAAATACATAACATGACAGATGGTGATAAATGCTAAAGAGGAGAATGTCATGAGGTTGGACATGATAGGAGTGGCTGTTTTTGTTTGTTTGTTTGTTGTTTTTACCAGGCAGTCTGAGAAAGTGGTGTTTGAGTAGAGACCTGCAGGAAACCTTTTAGGAGCTCTGCAATTGCCTTATTCTTTGTCATCATTTCTACCATGTCTCTTGGCTCTATTCTTTTTCTGGCTTTGAGCTCAACAGATTGCAGCAAAGATTCTAGACCTACATAGCCCCGCCAGCTCATCTCTTAGAAGGAGAGAAGTCCTCCTGTTAAAAGTATCTCCATCAATTCCCGAGAAAGGACTTTGGCATATGGGTCACAAAACCATTCTGGACCTCTCAGCAGAGGACTTCAGCATTTTTATTGGTCAGTCTGGATCACACATCTAGATTTGGGGCAGGAGAAGCAGAGCTAGGTGATTGACAGTCTCACCAGACGCAAGACTAGTGAGAATAGAGAAGGGGGAAGGGACACTGGTCATGGAAAAATAATAGGTGTCCACTAAACCATTTATCCTCAGTTTCCTTGTCTGTAATAAGAACATAAGTATGTCTAAATGCAAAGTCTGTGCACACTAGAGATAGCATATATAAAGTATCTGGCCTTGTCTTCACTCTGTGTGTTTCTTGCCGGGGCCAGAAAAGTGGGGAAGGCAGAAACACAGGCTGCTTCTAGTCTTTTCTGTACTTGGTAGCTGCCCCAACTCACACTATCATTTAGGGCTCTTCTCCCCAAGACTGGGATGTATCTTCCATATTATAGCCAGCAGCTCACTGAAGATAAGTACTCAGGACCTTTCCTTATGAAAATCATATTGGTAATAATTCAGGGGAAACATCAAAACTGTAAACAACTGAAAGCCATAAATTTTATCATATATTAAAAATCTTTAAGTCTTTGCTCTTGGGCCTGAAAGGTATACATGATAATAAATAAAAGCCTGTTTTCTGTCCTTAAAAGAGACTTTGCTTAAACTCAGCTTATTTTTGAAACCCCTCCCCTGCCCAAAAAGAAAACTCCAACTTCACAGAAGCCCCTCTCCCCAGTCTATAAACCTAGATGTAGACTCAGCTCAGAACATGTTCTTTTACCTCAATGTGTTACCTCAATGTGTTCTTTTACCTCAATGTGTTAATCTCTGGGAGTAACACTGAAAGTGGGGAGGGGGGTATGAATGCTGAAAATAAATCAGAGGTCTTGGCTGCTGACAGGATATGGGAAGCAGGAAGCAGGAAGCAGGAAGCAGGGAAAGGGAGAAGGAATTAAGAGTGACAGCCAGATTCTGATAATGTGACAGGGAATGGAACACAAGTCACTATAGGAAGGAAATGGAACTAGTTCTGAAAAGTTGTACATACTGAGTCCTTTCAGATAAATCGAGTGAGTTGCATATGGGACATCCAGGTGAATCGTAGTGGCAGCCGTGGAGACAGAGAGAAAAGGACAAATTCAACTGGACTCTGCAGAGACGAGATAAGACGACTGTCGGTAGGGACAACACTGTCTTCATCATGCTTGGACCTCCCTTCCTCACATATCCTTCCTGTCCTTCTGTTGCTAAATCCCAGTTTCAGAATGTCCCATACCTCCTTTCTCACTTGCAAGGCTTTGGGGGTACTGCTTAGAACACCCTCTTCATCTCTTACAGGTATGCAATCTTAAATCTGCATTTTATGTTCTGGATTCCTTTCTTCTGCCAATCTGCCTTTAAACTCTGCCCTGACTCCCTCCTCTGTGTCCCTGCTGTCATATTTCTCATCAGAGAAAGAGGTACAGACACACAGAGGAATATCATGGCAAGAGACTCCCCAAATCCTCTCAAATCCCACCATATTGGCTGATAACTCCTCTGGATCTACACGGAGTCAATTCCTTGATACAACTTGGTTCAGGGCTGAGAAAAACTGGAGTGGATGCTGCAGCTACATCGGGGGCTGAACTGTGGCCAACAAGAACTGAGCAGTCCTTGTGCACTCCCTCCTATGCCCATTTATTTTCTAAATGATCTGCTTGAGTGAGGTAACCCTGGCAATTGTAAGGGAATGGATTACTTGGCTACACATTGCTTTCTACAATGTGGGTGATGACAATAATTTTACATACCAGTACTATTTCATGACCATTGCAAATGATGGTGTCCAAATGGAGGGAGAACAGTGTGATTCAGAGCAAGGCACAGCCCAGGGACAAGCACAGGACCCATTCTGCTTTCCCCTAGCGAAATGTCTCCCTTGGGTTTGAAAGTGACGTTTATCAGCAAACAGTTATTATTACTGTTTTATTATTGCCTCAGTTAGCATTTATATGGCACTTTGTATTTTCAAGGTGCTTTTCAATCATTTTTACTAGTGAGAGAGGGCAGATTCTCAAGCACAGGTGGAAGAAGGTAAGAGGCTGGGTTTTCTTGAGAAAAGGAAAGATGTTTTTGCAAACAGACAGTCATTCTGCTCTCTAAATTTTTTTAATGGTGGCTGAGAGATGTAGAAATCATTTGTACAGTAATTATCCAATAAAAAGTCACTAAGCCAACTAAAATGCATGTTACTGTTCAGTCACAATAAGAGAAACTCACTCATTCATGCATGCATGCATTCAATTCATTCATCATAACATCCTGATAAATGAACACTTTTTCCCCAAACCATGGCCAGTCCCTGAAAGAAATGCTTAGAAAGCGAATTTATGGCCTTTATTCATGAAGGATTTGAAATTATTATTTGGAAAATAAAACAGTCATATCAAATAATTAAGACCATGAAGCAAATAGTACTAGTTAAAACTATGAGAGGGATTTAGATGTGGAAGGTGTTTATCTTAAAGCAGAAGCTTTAAGAATAAGTTTCCTTCCTAAAGGAACTTGGACTTCAGCCCTATTATGCAAGACTTGGAAACCTTTCTGGAGAGGTGACCAAAAGAAGGCATGATCTCTGTTCTCCAAGAATTTACAGTCCAAACAGTTGAGGTAATAGGATTTTCATATTTAAAGAAGCAGTCTCCACAAGGAGGTATTCTAATTAGTGGGAAGGTTGTGACTTTCTTTCAAATTTCAGAGGGTGGAGACACATCCCATACTGGGGTGAATTTCAGTTAATGAGACAGTGTCAGTTGTGTCAGTTAAAGGTATCAAAGAAGGATTTCTAGGAAAGATATCAACACTTAGAGTTCAAGGAGGAGGCACTTTTAAGAGGGCATCTGTCCAAGAAGCTTTTATTGAAGGTGGCTCCACTCAATCATCCAAGCACGAATAGACCACTCAACATGTCTGAACACTAGATCTTGGGTGTCAGAGAAACCCTCTATTCTTACTACATTCTCTCCCCATGTCACTCAACAATGTATAAAATTCTCAGACTGAATGGTTGAAAAGAATTCAGCCAATGTGCCAAATTAAATTAAATATTTGCTATAAGAAGAGTGTAATTTATGCTTAGTCTCAGTACCAATCTCTTTAATAGAATCTATCTATGAGTATTTATCTATTAGTTACTATATTCTCAGTCTTGAGCTAATACCAACAATGAGATTTTAGAAAAAAGACTGTTTATGGCTCTTAAGAAAATTACTGTCATATAAGTAGAAGGCAAAGTGTTAGGAGTTTAATGCAAATGGCTCAAAGATAAAACCATGTAATTGTGTGAGAGATTAGGGGTAGGAAAGGTGACAAAGGTCACAATGCTATTCCTTTGGGTACAAGTCACAGAATAGAGTCTAATAGGGAATTACGTTGGAAAGAATGGGGATTTGGAGGTATCATTTTATCTTGCTACCAAATGCACAATATAAGGATACTATAACTGGAAAAAATGTATTTATTTACAAAGTGATACCTGCAAGCAAATTTGGGAAGAATATGAGCATATTTTCCAATTTTCTCTCCAAGTCAGCTCTCTTTTTCTACCTCCCGTCACCTTCAATACTTGCCTTGAGTTGTAATAGCTCAAATTTTGCAACTCTGGCTTCTCTCTAAAACCCAGCACTGGTGCACTGTGGTGAGGGTAAGTCGGGGCTACTGGATTCCTAATCACTTGAGTTCTGAAGACCTCTACTAGTTACTAACATGTGACCTTAAGGAAGTACATTAGCTTACATAATTTGTATTTCTCATTGTATTTTGGGTGTAACTACCTCATTCGGTTGTGGTGGGGATGAAATGAGAATATTTGTAAGGTACTTAGCATCTTTTCCAATACATGGTTAGTAAGCATTAAACATTATTCTCTTCATTATGTTTCAAATTTACCCAAAGTCCACAGGATTTATCTTTAAAATCCTCTTAGGATTCTAGTACCTTTCAGAATGATGATAAGGTCAGTCTTTTTTTTTTTAAGTTTATATATTTATTTTGAGAGAGACAGGAAGAGAGAGGGAAAAAATAAACACAAGTGGGGGAGGGGCAGAGAGAGACAGAATTCCAAGCAGGTTCCAAACTCTGCGTTGAGACTGCCCACCTGGGGCTCAATTGCATAACCATGAGGTTATGACCTCAGCCAAAATCAAGAGTCAGATGCTTAACCAACTGAGCCACCCAGGAGCCCCTGATGGATAAAGTCAATCTTAAAAATAAATCTCTACTAATCTATAAATATCATACATAATCATTTATATTTATTTGGTGTTTTAACACTTGCAAAACTATAACACAAATTCATTTCAACCTCAGATGAAGTTTAAGTTTAGGAGAGGATGGAACTGGTTTTATAGAAATTAAGTGATTTGCCAAGTCACAGAGCTACTGAGAGAAGGAGGTGGGCCTTGAACTTAGGTCTTTGGACTCCAAATGCTATGTGATTTTCACCACTTGGTACAAACTCCCTATGTGTATAAACATGAATATTAACATGAACCTATTTAGAAGGATAAATCATACAACCAGTGCCCTCCCTCCTCTCTGGGAACATATATTAATTTAAGAAGGAACTCATATTTTATAATTCTAATGATTAGCAATTTTAGCATTTTTAAAAGACAAGTAGAGAGAATATTTTGGAAGAAAATGAAAGTTTTAGATACCTTTAACTCATTATGTAATTTATATGGCCAGCCATTCCTCCCATGACAAGAGTGAAGACAATTTTATCCATAAAGCACCTGCCTGTGTCTATGGGCAGAGGAGAGAGGGATGAATATTCCAAATTGTTACAGGTACCTCAAACCATTTTTGAGATTGCAAAGAGGAAAGGGCCCAGCCAAAAGCTTTTCTAACAGTTCTACATGAAATTTATTGTCTTACCCAATAGTCCAATCAATAAACTTGAGTAGGAGCCAGGAAATGAAGAATTTCTGTTTGCTGGAAACTTTTTGATTTGTTCTATTATCATAATTGATGACCTGGAATCAAGAACTTACTCAACCAGAATATCAAACATCTCATTCTCACATAGATAAATGCCTCTAGAAACTGATTAGGAAAATGTTGATTCACTTAGCTTTCCCCTTCCCTGGAAAATTCCTTCTTCTTTTCCCTGTTTATCCATCTGACTTAGTGCTACTCCATAGAAATGTGAGTGAGTGGTGGGGGCAGATGAAGGGTACCAGATGTGACTTTTTATAGTCTATGTGGTCAGAAAGGGCCACTTGCTCTTCAAGGTAGTGTCACAGAGAGCATTTATGAAATTTCCCTCTTAGAATACCTTACTCCCTCCAAACAGGCTCTGCACTAAATCCCCAACTGTCAACTGATCTGTGGCCTATGGTATTCAGTTTCACATTTATCTTATATCTTTGCTCATAGAGTAAGTCCAGCTTTGACTCTCTACATCTAGATTTGCCAATTACTGGCTCCTTTTGCCATTCAGGTCTCAAATTAAATATCAGCTCTTCACAAGGGCTCCCCTGATCTTTCCAGCTAAATTTCATCCCAGGTCCCTTTTGTCATATAACCTTGTAATATTGTTTTTCTTATAGCATGTATTACTCTTGGAAAGCACCTTAATTATCTGCTTACCTGTGTACCTGCACTTGAATCAAAGTCCCACAAGGGCAAGGACTTATCTGACTTATGCCATATCCCTAGTTCCCAAGTTAGTGTCTGGCACATAGTAGATACTTAATTAATGTTTGTGGAAGTAAAGAAAAAGGAAGGAAGCTTCATAGATTTCATTTCCACTGTGTTTTGTACATATTCTATGCTACTGTGGAATTTGTTTCAAGCTATTTCTTTTATGTATTGATGATTTCTTTCACCTATTAGTTCCTCAAAAGAAGAGCCCATGTCTTCTGTGTTTATAATATCTCCCATGTCTGACTGTGAAACTGGTTCTTGGTAAATTCTTAGTGATTGACTAAGAATTGAGAGTGAAAAACTGGTAACCATGCATTTACAACCAAAGTAACCATTATAGACCAGACTTTATTTACCTACATAAATAAATATTTCGAGGCCATCAGTTGCTGAAAGAAGCTGCTTAAGTTTCCACTTAGCTTTTGATTGTGCTTTTGGTTGACAGGCTCAAATAAGGAAATGTACAGAGGGAGATGAAACCATAGATGCAAAGGACATTGGAAAGGAAGACTGAATGGGACAGTGAATGGTAAGGAAGATAGAAAAGGGAGAATTAGAGTAAACTAGGCTCCTAAATCTGGGAGATTGGACAATGGCAAAGTCTTTAGTTGAAATTAGGATGATGGGATAAACAACCCACTGGGGATATGAAGAGAGATGAATATAGGTTTAGAAAAAAACTGAGCTAAAAATGGTGGTAGATTTCCGTACCTTGATTTTGTACCCTGCAACTTTACTGAATCTGTGTTTCAGTTCTAACAGTTTTTTGGTGGAGTCTTTTGGGTTTTCTACATAGAGTATCATGTCATGTGCAAATAGTGAAAGTTTGACCCCTTCCTTGCTTATTTGGATGTCTTTTATTTCCTTTTGTTGTCTGATTGCTGAGTCTAGGACTTCCAGTACCATGTTCAATAATAGTGTTGAGAGTGGACATGCCTCCTGTCTTGTTTCTGACTGTAGAGGCAATGCTCTCAATTTTCCCCATTGAGGATGATATTAAATGTGGGTTTTGGCACAGGGTGATGTATGGGAGTATTAATTTACTATAGCATACACCTGAAACTAATATAACATTGTATGTTAACTACTTGGAATTAAGATAAAAACCTTTAAAATGTATTTACCAAATACATATACAATTTTATCATTTTATCATATAATATCATATATCATAATATCATATAATGTCAAAAAAATAAAAACAAAAATGGTGGTAGAAAATGCAACAGCGGAGGGATGCTTAGCAGAGTAGGAAAAGCGAAGCTGGAAACAGAGATGCAGAAAGTCATGCTGTTAGAGGTTATCTTTGATACTGTGAAAGTGGGTAAAAGTTTCCAGAAAAAGGGAGAGGAGGCTAAGGAAAGACCTTAGAGGGGCGCCTGGGTGGCGCAGTCGGTTAAGCGTCCGACTTCAGCCAGGTCACGATCTCGCGGTCCGTGAGTTCGAGCCCCGCGTCGGGCTCTGGGCTGATGGCTCAGAGCCTGGAGCCTGTTTCCGATTCTGTGTCTCCCTCTCTCTCTGCCCCTCCCCCGTTCGTGCTCTGTCTCTCTCTGTCCCAAAAATAAATAAAAACGTGGAAAAAAAATTAAAAAAAAAACATGCATAATAACAAAAGTGAGAAGGAAGAAGACTTATCATGAAAGAGAAGGAGAGCTGGGGCAGCTCAAAAGAAAAATTTTATGAAAATCAAGAAAAGAGCTTATTTTGTTTTGTTACAATATGAAGACACCTGTGAGTGTTATTTTTACAAACAGAGTATAAAGAGCCTGAAGGTGATTGCCTTTGTTTTTATGTATATGGTGAGGAGAGGGGAATGATTATTTATGCCAATAATTTACTTATTAGAATTATTTTTAATTCATAATTAAAAATGTTAGTGCATAAATGTGTTGGCAGTCATGAGATATGAAAATACTTCTTGCCAATATCAGTGCCTTCACAGAGGTGACTATTTTCTATATGCCACTCCAATCCTTTTCTATGAATTTTTATACTTACAAGGTAGAAATATGTAGTTTTGTTTAGTTGATTTATAAGAACACCAAGTGGTATTACATTGTAGACCACAACATGAAGTTGTTTTTTTTTTTAACTCAACTGTATGTATTAGAGACTTCTCTATGTTAGTACATGGATCTTCATTATTCATATTTACTGCTGCATGGACTCTCAAAGAACAGTTATCCATACCTTATTTAACCAGAACCTTCTTTGTGGAAACTAACAACTCTGTCTATGTCTCCTGTACCTGTGTGATTTTTCATTGTTTGGACAAAAATATGTGGAATCACTGGGTTGGAGAGTGCAGCTCGTGGCCCTTTAATTTCTCGTTTCAATCACTCAAGGCCTAATACAGGCCTGATAACAGAATGGGTGACATAATTGCCAGTTGAATTAAAATCCCTTGTGTTAACCCTTTCCTTTGGCCTCTTCTTTCCTTTCATGATCTACTTCAAGGTGGCACTGTTGTCACCACCACTTGGACTTGGTACAGGTCCAGAGCAGGCACAGAGGGAATATGAATGGCGCAAGCCCATGCCCTGGCCCATCCATGGAGGAGCAACTGGTGGCCTCAGTACTCTTGGCCTCTAGAGTGAAACGAATTGACATAGAAAGAGGACAAGCATCTTGCTGAATGTCCCACTGAAAATAAGGCGCTAAAGAACCCCTGTCCTTCCTTAATCCCAAGGCCTCAGTGTATCTTCCTATCCACAGCCCCAGATGATTCGCACTGCCAACTTTTTACTGCACTGCCACACTAAAACACCTGCCATACTCAACAAATTTTATACTTTTCACTTGGTCCCACTCAATCCCATGTGGTGTTTTGAAAATATGTAAAGGGAAAGTGAGGCTCCAATATTTTTCCTCTCCTCATAAATATGGCATTTTAAATAAGTTTCATACATATTCATCCTTTGCTCTTTCTTTTTTCTAAATGTTCACCTATAGCTTACGTTTTATTCATACCCTTCTCAGGTTCCCTGGTTTGAACTGAAAAATTGAAATGTAAAATATTAACCAAACAGTAAGGTATCTAAAACTCACCTTTCAGTGTGAAGCCTGAAAAGAAATGAAGACAATCTTCCAGTAATTTACAAGCAAGATAGTAAAAGAACATATCCAGCCTAAATAAAAAACAGCCATCGGAAGACAGAGCAATCTGTAAACAGAACATTTTTGAGTAGTGAGGGACTGATCTGTGCGAACAATTTGTGATGTCAGTGTTATTAATTTAAAATCACACTTCAAACATTTAATCTTATGAATTCCCAGGTGGTTTAGGACTTTGCCAAAGTTTCTAAAGAACTCAAAGATCCTTATATATTGGTTCCCCTCCACTACATGTCCAAATGTGTCCAGAACAGATGAACTCCATCCAAAAATCATTATTTTTTGCTTTCTTTTTCTCTCTTTCTTTTAAAAAAAGAAACTGAGCAGGAAATCTCACTTAAACAAGCTGTCTCACGACATTTCTGGCAAATCCTGATTCCAGCTAAGTTGAAAATATCTCAAGAGCAGCCTGTCTTACAGAATTTCAGTGCTTCTACTCCTGGGAAATGCAGAAATAGATGGATATGTGGGATTCAAAAGCTTCAAAACACCTTCAGAAAAAGCATCTTGATGTGAACTTCACAGTGACCTGATTTTATGTGAGAAACATATGTTGCCCCTCATGTATCAGTGAGCTATTGCTGTGTAACAAATCACCCCATATCTCAGTGACTTAAAACAAGAAGCATTTTTAATGGCTTATGAGTCTGTAGGTCAGTTGGGCAATTCTATTCTTGGTTGGGCTCTATTATAAGTCTTCAGTTAGCTATATGTAAGGTAAGCTAACTCTGCTGGTCTTGGCTAAGTTGTCTCATATGCTTGAAGGCTGGCTGGCTATAGGGCAGTCTAGCCTCTGATAGGACAACTGGCCTCTTCTCCACGTGGTCTATCATCCTCCATCAGGCTATCCCAGGCTTGTCTACATGGTGATGGCAACATTCTAAGAGAAGGCATAAGTGCTCAACTTCTCTGCAAGCCTAGTCTCAGAAGTGGCACACTACCACATGCCACCTTATTTCTTTGGTCAAAGTCAATCATAAGGCCAGCCCAGCTTCCAGGGATGGAGACACAGATTCCCAATTCTTGATGCAATCACAATGCAAAGGGTATGGATATAGAAACCACTAAGTGGAGCTATTAATGTATTCATCTACTATACCTCATTTTTAAAGAAACACTTTTTGAAGATTCCCATAAGGATTTTTTTTTGTCTCCAAAGTTCACTTGATTACCACTCCTTCCTCAGTCACTTGGAAAACAGTACCAAATGAGAGCTGTGTGAATGCATGATTATTACCTGGAATTTGGGGAGAAAAGATGAAAAACAAAGGTAGATATTAAATTACTGGTATTTATAAAATATATAAAGATTTACATTTATTATCCTCTATCTCCTCTTCCTCAAGCATGTTGGTGATGCAGCATTTCTTAAAAGCCATTATTGTGTCCAGAACTTTCTTCCAACCCACTGCCACCTATTCTGCAAGTTTAAATGAAGGTGCTTTTTTAAATATTACCAGATGGTGTCAACAGAAATTTTTCAGAAAAGAATCAGTATGCATATCTTTTTCTCAAACGGGCCTTACAAGGTGCATTGACCGAAATATTGAGAAGTTATGGCTGCCAGGCTGCACCACCAGGATTAATAACCAGGTCTGCATATGTGTATTCAGTGACAACTGGACCCAATTCTCACCTGACCCATAGCAATTGTAAGACTCTGTTGGCTATAAAATGATTTCAGAAATGTGAAAATAATGTGTACCTTCAAATTGATGAAATATGGTATTAAACATCACTGAATTCACTGTACGCAAAAATATTTTTCCAGAATACCACCCTAGGCTTTGATATCATTTCCCCCCAAACAGTTCTGCTAGGCTTGCTGTTTGTAAAATGAAATATCTTCTTTAAAGTTTGCCCTTTTTTGTCTAATTGGAGAATCTAACTAAATAGAATGATCATTTCAGTTGTTTCCAAAAAAGATTTTCTTTAAGAATGTAGGTGAAATCACCTCTGTGGAAACACATATTCCTTTTAGAGATCCTTCAATTACTGGAATACATGGGGCATGGGGCAGAAAGGACACATGGACATAGCATTCAGGGCACTTTTGTTCTTTTATTATCTTTACCTTTTCAATAAATTAGTGTCTCAAAGTTTAACCTTCGTCTATAATCCATCTGGGGCTTTCTTTCATAACTCACTCCAGAAGGAACATTAGTGGATGTGAGTTTTCTCCCAGGGATTCGCCCTCCTTCTGTTTTAAATCAAAAAATGCTTTTGCAAATTAGCCAAAGGAGACAGGCTATAAGCTTCCTGTAAGAATCCTTCAGTGTGCCCTCTGGATTTTTTGTCTGGCTGTTCTCAAAAGTTGTGCAAGTTAGGATGGACACTGAATCTATACAAAACATGTAAACAGCACATGTGAGGACAAACACATCTCCCATAAAAACAACAGGCATCTGCTGAGTTACTGCAGTTGAAATACACAGCACAAATGCATATAAGTCAGAGGAAAGCAGGTAGTTTTTAGATTTTTATGGTAAAAACAATGTTTAGAGACCATGTTAGTATACACTTCTCATTTTACATAGGAGGAAACTGAGACTAATTATTCTTTCATTCAAAACATAATTATTAAGTATCTATAATGACGGAAGAACTGTTCTAGCCCCAAGATACAACATAATGAAGATCAAATGACTAATCTGAGGGCATTTGGCTAGTCAGTGATAAGCCCTGCACGAGAACTCCAGTACCCAGCATTGACTGTACCTGCACCTTTAACTGAATCGGAATATTTGCCAAGAGAGACAAAGAGAAAAAAATGTACATTTTGACTTCCAACGTCCTGATCAAATATTTGCCCTTTTCCAGTTATTCACTTACCTCTAAGAGAGCAACAGAAATTCAGTAACAGAGGGCTAACTAGCAACCTCAGTTATAGAACTGAACCACCAGATCAGTTCTCAGAGACCCTTGTATTAAGGCATGAAGAAAATTTATGTTTTATGTATTTGCTCCATTTGTTTACACAGTACTGACTCTGCATATAGTCTGTACAAAATACAAAGGAGGCCATAAAAAGAGAAAGATGCAGCCCCAATCCTCAAAAAAGTTCCTAATTCTCCAAATTAAAAACAACAGCAAAAGCCAGTATAATAACTGGGGGAAAGAAACATTAGAACATCTACCAATTTGTGCTGCCAGAATAGAATAAGTTCAGTGTGTGCAGCTGGTTTAAAAGGCTTTCTGGAGAAGAACAATCTTGGGTTGGATGTTGAAAGAAGTAAAAGAACTACTGAAAAAGATTCAAATCTTCCTTGATTTGTGAAAAGTCTTCTTTTTTTTTAATTTGAGAGAGAGAGAGAGAGAGAGATCATGTGAGTGGGGGAGAGGAGTAGAGAGAGAGAGAGAGAGAGAAAATTCCAAGCGGAGTCCACACTCAGCACATAGCCTGACATTGGGCTTGATCCCACGACCCTCCGATCATGACCTGAGCTGAAATCAAGAGTCAGACACTCAACCAACTGAGCCACCCAGGTGCCCCTTGTGAAAAGTCTTATTAATATTTAAGTATAGTTTTCTAATCTAGTATTTCCTTTCTATCCTTTATGGATACTATTCATGCTTATGCTCAAGCCCCCTTGTTTCTCTTTCATATCCACCATTTCCATTGTTTTCAATTTTGTTAATTCCATTTCTTTGTGCTCACTCATGCTTTATCTTTCAGGACCTCTTGCACCTCTACATTGTTTGAACCTTATATTTTTGTTTGATAAAAGCATTTGTTTTCTACAACCTCCCCCTAAAAAAATAATCTTGGGGATCTCTTCAGTCATATTTTCCAGCTGATCTATAATAACTTCTGGAACATGTGCTCTTGTTAAAGTATCTTTCTCTAGTAGTATCTCATTTTTGCTTTACCTGTTCCTTTGATCTCTTTTCAAGATAGATTCTCTGTGCTTTTTTGTTTATTACTCATCTCTGAATGTGGAGGTTCTCCAGATCAGCTGCCGGTGGAAGGCTGGAGTTTGTAGGGGTTCTCATCATGGCTAATGGTGGGCTGAGGTATGTGAGTTCTTACAGCCATTTGTAGCCAATTTCTCACCAGCAATCAAGGCAAGCCCTACAGGGCCTTCCGTAACACAGGCTTCTCTTCTCCTTGCTTCACCAAAAACCAGTTTCTTGCAAATCTGAGTTATGATGTTTCCTGAAACAGCTTGCTTCTTTTGAGGCTAACTTTCAAGAATCTTTAGGCAAGAGCACAGCAGCATTTACCCCAGTGCTACTTATCTCTCAACCCCAGGGCAAGACTCCTCTGAGTGCTCCACCAATGCATCATATATGTTGAGGTCCAGTCTGGCTGCTGGGAACAGGAGTTATTCTGACCTGGTATGAGCACCAGTTTCTCTCTCCTACAGTCCTTTTGGGTGGTTCTTTCCCCCATGAGGAGCAGTTTCCTCATGGCACTTGCTCATCAGTGCTCTGCTGAATACTCAGAGTCAGCCTCTGAGTCCAGGCTGAGATGTCCAGGCTTCTCTTTCTGGGCAGCTCTCTCCTCTCTGTCAATCTGCCCTGCAAACTCTAGCCACCTCGACTTCTTGAGATTCCCAACTCCATTTCCTCAGTTCAAGGTACCCACTGGGCTCTGAGTTACCCCTTCCTTCTCCAGAGCCTGAAACTCTCCGAAAGCAGTAAGTTTGGGAAGCTACAGGACTTATTTCATTTGTTTCCCATCTTCCTGCTGTCTGACGTTCAGGTTCTTGGAAACCATTGTTTTATAAATTTTATCCTTTTGTCACTGTGTTGTTGCAGGTGAAAGGATACATCTTGTCCTGTTACTCTACCTGGCCACAGGGAGTGGGTGATAGTAATTCCTCATTTAGCCTTTATTTTCTTACTATGAGAGACTTCTTCCAAACAGTATAAAGGAGAGCTCCCCCCATTTCTGTTGTTCCAGGAGAATCATTTTGCTCCTTCCTCTGAATGCACCACTCAGGATGGAGTCCTGGGCTCTGCCTTCATTGTCTGAGATATTCACCAAGGATCCTCTCTCAGTGTGATCAGGTACCACTATCTAACCTTCACTGCATTGGCAGCCCTTCACCTTATAATGTGGTTAAGAATAATGACGTTTCTAGGTGTGTTGTCTCACATTTGCTTTTCATTCTCCTTTATTTTGGGAAGAAGCCATCATGTTGATTCATCCTTCCCTCCATCTGATGCTGAGCTCCTCAGGAGGTAAGGACTGTAAGTTGATATACATAGAAGTCCCTGCACATGACATGGAGCCTTCACACTGGGGACTTTTAAGGGTCATTTGCTGATGATAAAGAGGAATGTAAGGAAGTTGATAATATCTGAGGAAGAGCAAGAGAGAGGGAAACGATAAAGACTCGGCAGAGCAAAAGGTATAGTTGAATAGACATACCGCCTGTTTGTGCCAATTTGAATAAAAGTCTCAATATATAAATTTGAGAATTTGAAGTTAAGATATGCATTCTAGAAATGTTTAAATAAACATCCAGATAATAATGGCAACATCAAGGCAGCTAGATAAAGGAAAAAGAAAGACATTAGGAAAACAAAGCATATGAGAATATAAACATGGCACATAATATCTGCTTGTATTTCTCAAAAGCTCAGTAAGAGAAGCAGCTCTCCTCCTAGCTAACTGACATTCCTTATCTTGGCTTCTATGAAGCATTCACTAATGGAAATAAAAATGAACCAAAACTTAGAAAAATGTGATAGTGTCAACTATACTCAAGGAAAAAATATAATTACTTAGTCATTTTAATTACACACGCAGAGTAAAGCAATAGCTTGCAATTTACTGGTGTATGCCAAAAACAACTTAATGTTAATAAATATTTGTGAGAAATCACTTTGTAAATTTTAATTACTTAACAAAAGCAATAAAATAATTTTTAATTAAAAAGTATGTATACCCATAACTAAAATGACCCTTTGTATTCCAATATAGCAGCTTCTTTTAGAACTGAAGAATAACATTTCTGAGCCCCTAATTATATATAAATCATGAAGGAGAAAAGGGGATAAATACCATATTGTCTTTTCCCAGTGAAAAATTAGGAAAGAAAATTGCTAAAGGGATAAAGTGTGGGGAGGGGGGAGGGCAGGGAATGAAACAGTCATATCTGAGATATTCTCTTCATGTCTTGTAAGGAACATTATCTTTAAAAAAAAAGGTGGTAAGGTGAAAATCCACAGTACTGAGGACTGCCAAAAGTAATCTATACCCTTGAAGTCCTGAATACTTCCTCTGCTCTTACCACTATGTTGGCCTCCTTTGGCCTAACTCATTACAATTCTTAGTGAATGAATTAATTGGTATTTTCTTATTGGAAATTGCAACCAATTTGTGGAAATTAGTAGTGATGACTTTTTCAAAAGATATAAATGGTTGTGTGATTCTTATTAATAATCCTAACCACTAATCAGTTATAATTGGAAAACAACAACATACAGAGGTGGGGTATGTTAGTACTCTGCTCTTCCCCTCGGTGTCCAAAGAAGAAAGTTAAGTGGGATGACCTTACTTTGCCATCCCAGGAAACCTGGACTCTTCAACATCCCTAATAGGGCAAATCACATAATAAAGCAGTTTTCCTTATTCTCATTCAGTTATACAAAATTCTGCCCCTTACTGTTGTATGCCAAATCCTCCTCATTGTTAACACAGGAAGCTCATAGAATGGAATTATTCTAGTCCTCTACACAAGTTTAATAACTAGGTTCTCTACTGAATTTTTTAAGTTTCTGAAATCCTGGGTAAAAGTTTTATTGAATCTTATTTCTTCTTGATAGAGCCTTGCAGCAGCAGAAGCTAGGATGGGCTATGAAGGGGAGCAAGAAAAGGACATTCTCTAAAGCAGACCTGTTTTCTGTCAGATGATTTACCAAATGACCTCCTTGGCCACAATCCCTCAACTAATTTCAATCTGAATAGGGGAATAAGGTCAGACACCACCAACAATGTATACCAGAGTCATCCCTCTGATAATAGCAAATTAGCCCTGGGAAAGAACACGTATCAGCCTGAAAAATTCATGAAGATTCGAATCTGCTGCCTAATTAGCCACAGTGGTTGATACAGGAGAAAAAAATAGCCCACAACTAACAATGTCAAATTAGGGGCATTTGCTGGACCTTTTCATTGAATGGCTGAATCGATTGAAATATCCAAATGTCCAGCTAAATGAATGCAATCTTGTCCACTAGAAAGTTCTTCTGTGATTATGCCAAAACTTATGAGTATGGGTGACTAATGAAGCATGAATTTAAGTTAAACTAACTGTCAAATGAGATACATATGTCTATGCAATAGGAAATAGTGATATAAATTTCATATAAATATGAATCAGGAGCAATAGAGTGACCACACACACACACACACACACACACACACACAATTTCCCCTGGAACTGGAAATATGCATTCTTTCCAACTTTGCCACCAATGTGTCAATTACCCTCCTACACACACACACACACACACACACACACACACACCATATCAGCCTATGCTTGAACACTTCTAGTGCATCAGTTCCCTTATTCCAAATAAGTTCTACTCCTCTTCCAAATCTTCAGCTTACTGATTCCCTAGAACCTTAACAGGTAGTCAGTGAAAAGAATAACAACAGACTTTATAGCTACTAAAATCTTGAAGAACCTGGCAAGAAGTGGTGCATGGAAGACCTCTCCCTTTCTTCTCTTTGTGTGGACATACAAGAACCAAGGAGAGAAGGGAGATTTCCTGAGACAAATTAACGGTTTATAAGAGCTAATGGTGTCTCTTTGGAGGGCATTGTATTAACTTATTGTTTCCCACATAGAATGGCGCTAGATACGACAAGGCTCAGAGGACAAGTCCATGTGCACCTTTTGCTTGAGATCTAGAGGATTTAGAGAAGTAAAAGGGCTTTGGGAAAAGACAGAGAAAATGAAACAAGGAACAGGCTACTTACCACTTGTTCTAGGCTCTAGACTTTACAGAGCAGTGAAAAGGAATTTTGAAGTTTCTTTTCCCAGTACCCGCACAACTCACCTTGGAAAGAGGGAAAGGTCTACTCAGGAAGAAATAATATGCATTTGTTTCAGGCAATCACATCTTGTCATCTCTGGAGAAGCACTGTCTAATGATGGATGGATGAATGGAGAGCACCAAAACCTGGAAAGGAGAATTATATTTCATTATGAAACTTTGTAATTGCTAAAGTTTCATACTTTATATTTCTTCATAATTGACTTCACTGTAAAGCACATATACTGGTTATTGAAAATATGTTATATCTCTATCTCTATCTCTCTATCTTTCTATCATCTATCTATGTTATATATACACACATGCCAATAATCTATATGCTAAGTGATTTAAGGAAGGATCCAAAACAAAGAATATGTTTATCTGACTTCATGAGCCCAGAAATTGATTTAGGTAGATGAAATATACATACAAAGTGTATGTAATAATAAAGCTCAAAGAAAAGTTTCCTGTCAGTGGGATGGATAGTAAATGAAACAAGAATTCATAGTAGACTATGATAGTTTCATGTGTTTTCTAAAGGTCTCTTGGAGGAGATGTTAAAGATGGTGAGAATTTGATTCAATGGAGTACATGGGAACCCTGTGGGAAAGGGAGGATCAGCATGAGAAAAGGTGTAGAGGTGAGTGTGTGAACACTTCTTTGTAGGTTACTGGATCACATATCAGTGGTTGCCTAAGAGGCAGACCTAAATTACACCTTGTGCAAACCAGTGAGAGGGCTGACTGACCTTAACCTGGACCTTACCTTTTCTCACCTTCTACTGCTCTCTACTCTCAGTAGCTCACCTGAACATCAGAAGGAAGTGGGATAGGGGGTTATGGGCCACATAAGCCCAACATTTTTCTCAGGGCATATGCCTGCATTTGGCCTTGACCAATGATCCTGGAGCAGCCAGGGTGTGATTATGTTGGTTTACTCATATTTTTTTACCTGTCGTAGGCTCAGTACCACCCCCTCCAAGGACCACTTTGCACACTTTTTTCACCTCAGCATCAGGCAATACAAAGAGTTCTAATAGTTCCCATACCATGTCAATGTTGAGCTAGCTTTTAAAGAGTATTCTCTATAATAATGTTGATATTTAACACATTTGCACTAAAACAAAATGTTCCTTTTGGTTGCATTTTAAGAAATCCCAGGTCTCTGGCTCTGCCATCTGTTCAAGACAAGGTGTAATTCCAGCGCTTTGGGGTCCTTGGGCCTCCCCCTTGCTATCTCTTGAATTAGAGCCCATCTGGATACCAATTCATGGCTGGACTTTCTGTAGATCCAAGAAGAATAGCTTTTAGGAAAATGCAAAAATCAAAGTGTTCGGTCATTTGTCTGATGTGACATCCAACAACTGGCCTTTCTTATTCTGCTATAGATATTACAAAGTTACAATTTTAGCTTCTGTATTCTTTCTTCATGTACTGTTAGCAATTCTAAAGAAAGAACAAAGGAATAAAAACCAATAACTTTGTCAAAACAAATTCAGAGATAATTCTTCTCAACCCTCAGGGCATTAGGAGGGACCTAGAAAGCATGGCCTTAAATAATTCAGGGAGATTTTCTTTAATTTAAGCGTTTGGTTTAGGTTAAAATCCATGTTTCCCTAGGATGTAGTACTCTAAATTGACACAGATCATGTTCACTTTAGAGTGCCAAAGAACACACAAGTACGTTTTATTAAGAAGGAACAGAAACAGAGGTCAAGAGTCTTGGTTCTGGAAACCTGAAACAGAGAAAGAACCAGAATGAAAGGACTGCAGATGTAGAAAGCTAGGACCTTAAAAACAGTGATGACCAGAGAATGGCTTGTGCCTTCCCACATTTCAGTAAGTGATATGGGAAGGCTCAGGAATAGCAGAATGCCTGGAAGGTTATTAAGAGAAACACCTGAAACTCCATGTATAGCTGGGCTGCAATGGCCCAGTTTATCCCAGATGTGGCTACCACATGTTACAAATCTTTTTGTTTTTTTATTTGCTTTCCCTCTCCCCTTGAGGTTTGGTACAAAAATATTCATTCTAAAGATTCAAAACACTGGGACTTCTCCTGTGATATAAAAATGAGAAGCTTGGCTCCCAGGAAATGCACAATGGGGCTTTGTGCTGATTTTTCACTGAGGCAGCATTTGTGTGACATTCTCTATTCTCCCTCTAAAGCATATAAGAAAAATCTGACTGAAAATGGGCCAAAATCTTTTAACACTTCTTTCCACTGGAGTATTATGCAACAGAGATGCACACCCTCCTTCCCAGACCATGCCACCTTACTATTTTATACTCCACCAAACTGTAATTCAGGGAGAGCTGGAGGGCTGGAGAGAGAAACACAGAAGGGTGTCAAATGACATAAAGAATAGAAAAAGGGATGTGAGAGAGAGACTAGAAAAAAATTAGAAGTTTGGTCTAGAAGTCAAGAAGGAAAGTCCTGGTACTAATACCAAATGATTCGCTAAGATTATGACTTTTGTGATTTTATCCAGCATTGTCAATATTAAAGTACAATGAGGGGAGGCCGAAGGAAAGGCAAGCCATCACCTGTCATCTTCACCTCAATCTGGATGTCTTTCTCATCTGGCACTGGAGACCCTCCGCAGCATGGTCCAGTCTATTCTTTACTCTGCACCTTCCTCTTCCCTTTGACTCTTGTCCCAAGCTTCTCTCCATTGCCTGTACCATCCCTTCTTCTGAAACACCCACCATCTCCTTTCCGCTTTCCTAAATTCCGTCTACACTTCCCCATGCATGTCACAAGGTTCTCCCTTGGTGAAACTCCCCCTGCCTCCTCCAATCTAGTATGCTGCCTTTGTTCTCTGAATAACCACTGGACTTTGTTCAGACCATGCTTTCAGCACTTGGCATTTTATATCTTATTTGTTCCAAAAATAGTTACTGAACACAGACTAGGTTCCACACACATTATTTTAGATGCTGTTCACTACATTCATGGAGTTTAAGGTTATTTGTATCCTGTGTTCCTAAATTCCCTTAAGGAGGGACTATTTCATTCATCTTTGATTCTTCTGCACATCTACTGCACCTAGAAGGGACTTAGTAAGCTCTACAGAATCAAATGGAATATAATTCAAGCAGCAAATATTTCTTTTTTCCTTGGAGGATTCTGTCCCATAAAACCAATCCACGGTTCTGTTAGTATGAGTGGTTCCCTCTCTCTAACATGGAGAGCTTCTTTCTTTCTCAGGAGAAAAAAATTGGTGTCATATATGCTGAGGATGTTAAGAACACTCCCCTACCCCAAGCTGGACCATTGCTGTAAAAGTTCATGAACTGGTTTCCAAGACTTTGTGAATCTCCTAATATAGTGTCTTCCCTTGTTCTGTTTTCTGTATATTTTCTAAGGCACCTACAACCCCCTAACATTGAAGAATATAGCAAATGGAAATTGTTCTTAGTTCTGAGGAAAAAGACTACTGGGCCACAGTATTGTCATTTGGCCACTCACAGGAGCTTCTCTGGAGCATTATCTTTCAAACTAAGGGATTCTGGTCCTCCCTGGACCAATTAAAATGCAGTGGTGGTGTTGGCCAGAGGGAGCCATGAGCTGACTGTGATCTCTGGAAAGATAGATAGCATTTCCATTGTGTTTAGTCTTTTTTGAGTGAACTGTGTTTGGTTTTGGGTATTGTGCCTGGTAGACTCTCAATGCATAATTTATTAATAAAAATAAATGAATAAAAGGAGAATGAAGTCCAAATTTGGTAAACAGTGGTAATACCCTGGAACAAGATTATCAACCAGAGCTCAGCAACCTTGTCTCTGGCTTCTCTGCACCTCCCCAGCTCATGGAATTGTCATCACAAATGTTGACATTTGCTTATACCATGCAATGGAGCACCATCTTCACCATGTGTCTATCTCTGCCTTAAGGGTTTGCCATGAATGAGGAGCCCCATGGCTCTTGGTGCAGAGCTAGGCACATCGAGATGGGCTGAAATGATCGAGAGGAAACTGTTCTCATAAGGATGCATGTGGCCCAGTTACTCTATGAAGTCCCTCAGACCTTCATTATTCTGAAGTGCATCAGCTGTGTCTTTCTCATTGCATGTAGCACCAAGCAAGAATTGCCATTTTTTTCAAGGAAGACTTTTTAAATCATATTTCCCCCAGATTTGAAAAACAACACTCAAAAAATAACTCAGAAAAGACAGAGAGCACACACCAAAAAAATAAATAAAATAAAATAAAAACCATTGTGTGCCACGGTCCCATGGTAACAGCTATTGGCCTCTTCCTTCCATATTTTGTTATAAATATAGACACACAAAAAAACTTCCATGCTGTTCTGTCATCTTGGCTCCTCCTCCTATTTTGTTATAAATATAAATGTCATTAATTATCATGGGGTAATTAGTGGAGTCATTTTTTGGTCCTCTTCAAATTCTAAGATATTCCAGCTTAACAATGAACCCTGATTCCCACCTGTCCTCAGAATCTTGAATTTAAATCTTTAGAATTTACTTTGTAGAAAATCATAATTCATAGTATTTGTCTTGGTCTATTAGTTTAAAAATTCCTTGGGAACTTGGACTTAGTTTTCAGAACCACTCTATTTCCCATAGTTCATGTTTTCATATTAGTTCTTATGAATTTATGGATTAATGAATTAATATTTTGATGTGCTTATTCTCTCCAGTTCAAGAACTGGGATCTCGATGATGGGATAGGGACCTACATGGCAACCTGGAGTCAGGTAGAAGTGTCCCCTCACATGAGCCACCATATTATTATGCTCACTGCTCCAGAGCTATCACACCAGATTCATGGTGATGGCCACATGGATGCTGAGCCCTTTCTGAGGAAATGTCTTCCTAGCAGGAAAAATACACAAAGCATGCTTCTTTGCTTCATGTTTTAAATTAATTTTTCTACATAGAATCTTTTCATGGAGGAAACTGTCCAAGTGCACCTAACAAAATATGGCAGATTACCTTGGTGATTATAGATCTCAGCTCTTGTAACATGAACTTCTTTTGGAAAGAAAAGTAAGTGATATCTTCCCACCTGCTAGTGTTAGCGCAAGCACTTTCCCAGAGATTTACAATAAAATCAGCTTCTGAGGAAGATAGGTGGGACCAAATGATGGTCCCTTAGAGAAAGAAAAACAGGCCCAACTCACCTCTCTGGATTCATTCAAAAGCAAAGTATTTGGAATTCAGGAAATTCCAGGAAGTTGGGGTTAACAAAAAATAACGTAAATAACTAGTAAGTGGTACATCCATTTATGGTAAAAATAGGTCAAATCCCATTAACAAGGACTATGTATTAATAAAAATGTCATTGTAGAGTGTGGGGAATAATGGGTCAGTTGTAAATAAATAGGGTCAGAATTTTCTTTTTTTTTTTAACGTTTATTTATTTTTGAGAGTCATAGAGACAGAGTATGAGCGGGGAAGATGCAGAGAGAGAGGGAGACACAGAATCCAAAGTAGGTTCCAGGCTCTGAGCATAGAGCCTGACTCAGGGCTCAAACTCACCAGCCATGAGATCATGACCTGAGCCAAAGTCAGATGTGTAACTGACTGAGCCACCCAGGTGCCCTGGGTCAGAAATTTCTGCCCAGGATATGAAAGCTGGAATTTTCCAGAAAAATGCCTGTATGGAGTTAGAACATCCAATGGACCAGGTTATTCAGAAGATACAGGGTCTCCACCACACATGAGAGAAATGCAAAATAAGAAAGCAGTATGTGGTTGTCCACTCATAATACATAAGAAAGTCATAAAAGCAGGAGGGCAAAAACAACATTCATTTGGCTTTGTAGTATTTTTCTTTATAATTATATCTCAAACAAAAATTTTCATTTGTTGATTTTTTAAATAAAATTCATGTGACTAAAACCCTTGTAAGAAACTATGCCCTTCACCATGCCTAACACATAGGACATTAAATAATGTTTTATTACTTTTTAATTGATTAACTGACACTAGGTTGAAGGAAAGTCCAGTTTCATGTTAAAACTTTCCATTAATAACTCATTACTATGTTATAAACCTGAGGAAATTGTGGCGGTCGGGATTTTCTCTGACATGTAAAACCAAATTTTGGTCTAAAACCAAAATGACTTAAAGGGTACTAGGAAATACTAAACTAATTTAAGACAGTCTTGACATTCACTCAAGTAAATATCTTTAACATCTTGGGACTCCAATAGTTTTTAAAGATCTGGGGTGGTAGCCCCTCTTCTGTGGATATCCTATGTGTCTTAAAAGACACATGCACTGCACTGAAATCTGTCAAAATGCTGCGAACACTGACAATACTACCATGATCATCACCACAGAAAATAAACACCTTGATGAAAAAGCTAGATTTTGAAAGAGACCTATCACTTCTCACACTTGTTGTTTCTGATGGTAGATGGCTGGCAGTTCCCTAAATCTACCTTACCTCAAGGACATGTGCCCCCATGTCTCTGATACAGTCACCCAATACAGACACAACAAGGCCATGCCATTTATTAGTTCTCACTGATGGTGTTTTTCTCTAGAGCAGCATGGATATTTGTAGCTCTTGTCTTCCTCTGAAGTTAAGCAATTGCATCACACTGACGGGATATGACATCTTACTTCACCTCCTTGCAGAAACTATATTTTCTTGGAAGACTATCAATTGGTACCTTGTAGCTGACCATCAACAGAGCTACAAGTCAAGGACTGGAGAACTTTGCTGCAGCTTAGCATTCACTGATAGTGAGGGCAAAAACTCATGGTCCCCTTCATGGCAAAAGGAACATGAAGGTTGATGATGAATGAGCAACGGATTAACATTTTGGTTGAGTACCTGTCCCATGCTTAATGTGGAGGCCAGGTTTGTGAAAAAAGATACAGTCCTTCCTTCAAGATCTATACAGTCTAGTTGAGAGGATAAATGTAAACATGAAAATTAGCACAGATTGCAGGTTTTTATCTCCGTGAGGATTTGGATGACACAGAAAACAAATGGTGAAGGAGTTCAAGAAAAGTAGGCTGAGGGCTGAACTTGTGTTCTGCCTTAACAGGACAGGTGGAAGTTAGAAGGGAAGTGAGGATGCTGACCCACACCACGCAGATGGGCTGTGTGGGGAATAGTGAGATAATGAAAGGTCTTGACATCTTGTCAAAGGAGTTTAGACTCAGTGCAGCTGGAAGCAAAGACTCACTAGAGGCTTTGAGCTGGAGAATAGCCTGACTATATAAAACAGCTGAAAATACAAAACAGCAATCAGTCTGGAACTTTTCTCATGGGTACAGAGAACTGAGGGATTAATTCAGGTTTGACAGACTGAATATTTCCCACAGCCTCTGAAGTATACCTGAGACCTCAGATGCACATTCCTCCACAACCCTGTGTCCCATATAGGTATGTATGTCTAGGTCCCAGTGATAGCAAGAGCTCACTCAAGAGCAAGCAGTTAAGGAGAAAGAAACTTCTGGATTTCTAAAACAGTTAATGAGGTTTATGCTTAACCCCCAAATTATGTATCCCCTGAACTGGTGAAAATTTATGAAAATCCCCCTGTTCAGAATTTGTGATAATCACTCCAGAGGAAACTAATGTTTTCCTTTGTGAAAGGCATCACCTTGATTAAAAGCACAGACTTCAGAACCACAGCATTTAGATTTCGATCCCAGCTCTACTACTTATTAGCTGTGTGGCCTTGGATACATTTCTTAACCTCTCTGGGCCTCTTGGTTCCCCCCTTTGTAAAACAGGAATAATTATAGTACCTATCTTATGGGTATGTTTAAGAACTGAATTAGTTAGGGGCGCCTGGGTGGCGCAGTCGGTTAAGCATCCGACTTCAGCCAGGTCACGATCTCGCGGTCCAGGAGTTCGAGCCCCGCGTCAGGCTCTGGGCTGATGGCTCAGAGCCTGGAGCCTGTTTCCGATTCTGTGTCTCCCTCTCTCTCTGCCCCTCCCCCGTTCATTCTCTGTCCCAAAAATAAATAAAAATGTTGAAAAAAAAAAAAAGAACTGAATTAGTTAATTTTTGTCAAGTACTTAAAACACAGAGCTAAGGACAAAGTGCTATATAAATATTTGTTAATAAAAACTAATAAACAATTAACAAGGAAAAAGCAGAATCTTCCTTAAAAAAGTAAAATATTAAAGTACCATAGGGGTTTACTTAACTCACTGAAGAGAGACAAATGTCTTAAGAATTTTAGATCCCTGATTAGACCAGTGTATCTCAACATGGGTAGATAGAGGGAAGTGATGCATATTTTGTCCATCAGGGACATAGGCAATGTCTGGGGACACTTTTGGTTGTCATAACTGTGGTACAAAGGCATGGGGTCTGAGGGAGCTACTGTCATCTAGTGGGCAGAGACCAGGGATGCTTCTAAACATTTTGTACACATAGGAAAGACTCCCACATAACAAAGAATTATCCTGCCCGAAGTCTTAATAGTATTGAGGTTCAGTGGCCTGGATTCTAACATGCACATGTTACTGTTCATTATAAACAAGAAGTCATGACAAAATTTATAGCATAGTGGGAGCAAAAGGAAAGTCCTGAACGCATCCCCTAATGCGCTTCTCGTACTCTTTACATTCCTCTGCTAACCCATTTTAAAAGTATGATCACTGATGATGGCTTCCTGTTATAGGCTGTAAATAATGATAAACAAGGAGTGAAAATTGGAGAAGTATTCATGTTTACTCAGCCCATCACTGTGTGTTAACATTGTCAATATGTCCATCTTTGCACCAAATAGAATGTGTTGTACAAAGAGGATGAAATCCCTTTCCCCAGAAACATTCTCTCTGGCTGAGAAACCAAGAGCAACACTTAGAAAATTACTGGAGTGCCTCATACAACCATGTATGACCAAGCTTGAGAAAACAGCTTGACACTTGACACCACAAGTGCTGCAACTAGTCCTGGAGAGGAGAATTAGCTTCATTTCAAATTTCGTGAAGTCTCCATGCAGTCCAAGTTGAGCTTGAGATATTAATGGGGTTTTGATGGATGAGGGAAAGGGCATTCTCTTGGATGGTACTGGATTAGCAAAAACATGGTGGTGAGAAAATTTTTGTGTCCGAGGGACAGTAAAGAATTGTCTCTGTAGGGTTATTTCAGGAGCTGAGGGTAAGGAGAAACATGGTAAGAATAGAAAATAAGTTTGGATAAAGATGGAGCCAGTTAAGGCATTCAGATCTGTCCTCGAAGGTTATAGGCAAATGTGTGTCCAAATGCTTCGTGCGTGAAACAACAAAAAGAAAAAAATTGTTTAAAAACACTGGGCTATATCGCTAGAAGGCAGACTTCAGCAAGGAAAACACAGGGATGGATCATGTGTCCTGCCCTTACTGTGAGGTGAGGAGAAGGGCCTTCTGCTCTGGAGACCAATGCATAAAGCACAAGCTGCTAAATCCGTGTGCTTCCTGGGAAAGGTGTTGTTTAACCTAGCAACAGTTTGAAGTTTGTATACATTTGCATGCCGAGATGTGCTACCGCACTGCACCATTTACAAACACTGCCATGAGCCCAGCCTTTAGCTTGGGGTGGGTATTCATGTTTACTTAGCTAGCTGGGTTTTTTTTTTCTTTTTTCTTTCTTTCTTTCTTTTTTTTTTTTTTTTTTGGTTACTAAATTATACATGTAAATCAATATGTATCTTGAATTTACATATCAAATGCAAATGGTTCGACTGTCACTTTTTCTCCTGTTCCATATTTGTTCTCTGCAGAATGAATACCATATGCACCTTCAATGAATCACTCTGGGCCTTTGCCCTTCTTGCTTCTCAGAAAATCATTACGGATGAAGTAGGGAGAAGAGTTCTCCAGAGCATTGCAAAGAACCAAACATTGCACATGGCCAAACAGAAATCAAGAAATCAAGAATCAGATAGTTTATGTAAATCAGGGAAGTGTGTCCAATATCAGACAATATAGGGTGATGATAGCTGCTACAGACTGAGGAACGGATGCCCCACTTAAATATATTAACTTTAAAGAGAAAATTAAATCTGTTGGCAGGTGGGAAACAGAATTAGGGCAAAGGACCCAAGAGCTATGCCTTGGTTGCCATCATTCTACACCATACATATATGCCCACAGTAGAGATGTAGGACTCAGGCTATAATCATAAAAGGAATCTGTTCCCTGTGCCCAGTGCCCTCATCAAGGATAAACCCTCCCATCCCTGGGAGGTCACCAACCTTCATCTGTATCCTTAGGCTCCTTATACAGTAACTCACTTCTCCTTGCCTGATTTATCAGTCTTACGCAGGTCTATGGCCCCAGCTGGTCTCTCTGGGCAGGATCCAGGGCCCTTCCATCTTTCTTCCAAACTATCCACATTGACTTTCAGATGGCATGGCTCCTCTGGCCTTCTGATTACTCAATTCAATGGTTACAAGCCAAGCTCCATCCCAATATCCTTCCTAAGGAATCCCATTCCACCTTTAATAAAAAAAGAATGAAATGGATCTTAAGACCTGATTGCTGGGAATATTTTGGAGCAGAAAAGCAAATTAGCTCCCCCTTTGCCCTCTTCTAATTCTACCTCTAAAATTCCACTCAGCTATTTCTGACACCATCTTTCCTCATGTAAAATAATTTCTACTATTAACTGAATAAAACAGGCAAGATTAATTCTGAGGTTTTTTTTTTTAAAACTAAATTTGAGGTTGATCCTTTTCACCATATCCATTGCATCTTTTTTTTTTTTTTTTTTTTTTTTTTTTGCCAGTTCAGTACAGTTTCCCATTAACAGCTATCAAATTCAATCAAGGTACTCAATTCTTATGGTTCAACTTTCTGAAATTCAGTGTTTTTCTCTCCTTCTCAATGAACTTTGCTAACTACATGCATAGAGTTGTCATTCAACGTTAGTTACATCAAACTGATGCATTTCAAATCTTTCATATACAAGACAGGAGCAATAAGACCCTAATCATTTCCAAATGGAAACAAAGTTTTCCAATCTTTGACAGCCATGCTGTCCCAGCATCATTGATTCTCCTGTCCTCCCATCCAAATGGTGAAAAGAACTCCACTACCTTTTGTTCTGACCCTTCCCCACCCCTCATCTACTGAAGGGATACCTTGAGAATCCAATTACGTTCCGAGTGCGGTGGCTAATTTCAAAGACAAAAACATTTCGTAATTCTTGCTAGTACCTTCAAGGATAACTCTGAGAGTTAATGCTCAGAGTACCCTAAAATAACTTGAGCTCTCTTTATTTAATTTACTTCCTCCATACCCACATGCACATATATCACTTATTTATTTATTTATTTATTTATTTATTTTTATTTATTTGGTGCTAAAAGAGAAAGCAAACCAACGTACACTGTATTGGAACCACTAATGAGCTGATGTTATCTGCCGGCCTCTTTAAAATGCTGTTCCCTTCCTGTTTTGCATTTGTTGGGCTATAATTTTAAATTACACACTCATCCCCAACTCTCCTCCTCACCCCGCCTCTCTAGAGCTTTCTTTTCTCCCTTTCTCTGTGTCATCCAAGAATCGTTTCTTTGGGGATTGATAGGGATCACACTTTTACATGCATGTAAAACACACACACACACACACACACACACACACACACACACACACACACGTACAACATAATGTAAGTCCATGAGATTGAAAAAGAATACATGGGTGCGCAAACTCTCCTTCTTGAATATGTATACACACATTCATCCTGTATCATCTTTCTTCAAAATAACTTTTTGAGTTTCTTCAGCATTTTTGTTTCCTAGGGACTTTTTGTTCCCCTAAAAGGTAGGTTTTTCTGTTTGCTTCATTGTTTGTTTAAAAAACTCCTCAGTGTCTAGTGAGGGACCCTGGATGAAGCTTCCTAATTTAGAAAGAGGAAGAATTGACGTTTGTTGGGGGGAAAGAGTGGTTTCTTATGGATAAGGTTATTACACTTCCAGCTTCCCCAAGACAAGCTTGATTTTCACCTGCTAACCTATGTAATTATGGGTAGCACCTATCTCACTTTCAATAGTAACCTGGTTTGGGCCATAAATTATATGGTCATTGTTATGCCTAACTTCAGTGCAGTGTAATTACATTTGCTGATGAAATATGTTTGCTAAAAAAATGGAGTGCACAAGATGAAGAAACTCTGCATTTTCTTAAGAGTGGAAAAAACATTTCAGAAAGGCCAACTTTAGTACAAATTGTGGAGTAAACCAATAATGTCTATGCTCAACATCCAGAAACGATCTTTGGCCTGTGCCAATTATTCCCTGTGCACCCAGGATCTTCATGCTAGCCCCTGACTTGTTTACTCCCTCTCTAACTTTGCTATTTGTCACCACAACCTACTAGAATATAGTGAAACATTCTCAGGTCTAACACCAAACTCAAATAGCGTTAAAAGACTTTTTCAAATTCAACGTTCTAGTAAAAGACAGAAAGAGGATTTGGATCCAAAACTTGACCACAGGTTTAATGGTTGATCTACCACCTTATGAATGCTTAATCTCAGGTGAGTTCTCCAGGCCGTAACACACTAAAATGCTGCTTCTGGATTTGAACCCCTCACATCTCTCATCTCCATTGTCTCAACTAATCAACAGAGGTTCATGAAGTGCCCTGGTTTGTCAGAGCTTTGGACTTCCTCAGTGTGTGTGTACAGTTGTTTACCTATCACCCAGCAAGAACCAGGATGTAGTTTGGATTTTCTCTCCAAGACCCAGCTCACACCTCTTCCTCGTCATTCAGCCCAACAGAAAGCTAATGCTCTACTAAACTCAGAGCGCCCTCAGTCTATAGCTCTAATTTGTCAATGAAACACAAGAACCTACTGGCATCTTTTATCTTCTATCATTTTTCTTGTGTTTATGTGAATCCCTGACTAACTGCAAACAGCTCGAGAGCAAAGACAAGGGCATCCTTTAGTACTTAGCAAAGGGCTGGACACATAGCAGTTATTGAATGCATTTTGGCTGATGACCACTGTTCACCATGGGAACACCATGGGGACCCTAAAGATGCATGCATTAGCAAACTCATAGTAGCTTCACAGATATGGAAAGACACCTAAGTCAGCTTTTTACCCACTATATAAGTGTGTAGGGCACTCTTTAGACACTCTACATCATGTAGCTCATTGGCTATCAGATGTGGAAAGAGCTTTACAGATTATCTAACTCAAATGCCCTTTTTTTTACTGGTGAAAACCAGGTTGACAGCTTGTTCAAGGACACACCACAAGTGGGTGGCACAATTGGATCCTAAAGCGCACACTGATGCCACCTCCCCTCTTCTGCCATCTCCCCTGTAAGCCATGCCCAACCTTCAGCAAAGAGACTTTGAGGCAGAATATCAATTTCCTAGTCAGGGAGTTTTTGATTTGGCCGTGAAATAGAGGCTTGTGCTCCCTCAATATCATTTCTTGGATTTTTTTCTTGTAATTTTAGGATTTTTTTCCCCCTAAGTCATCTCTATACCTGTAATCTCCCAAACTGCTTGTCCACAATCACTCCAGCTCTCCACAGGAGGGAATCATCTGTGGAGCGGCTGCGAAAAATCAAGAATATTCTTCACAACATGCCTCCACCAGGAGACCCCTCTCTCCCTGCTTTACCTTCTCCTTTGGATTCCTGTTGCATTTTTCTCTCCACACCCTAGTGTTGTGTAGCAGCATATTTGTGTGCAGTTAGCTTCTTCCTCACTACTTCTGCTTCCATTTCCCCTGTAAGTAGACATTCTTGCTCAGAGACACCTCTCCTTCTCTGGCTCCAGGCTTTTCACAGAAAATTCTTCCTCCCCAGCCCTCAACTTTCAGCACCCACCCCTCTCCCTGGTCAAGAGTTCCTTGGCTATTTCCTCTAAGATACAACATCCTTCATTACTGACTAGGAAACTCCTCTCTAGAGAATCTTATTTAACAATCAGATTAAAAATTGTGTTTGACCTTTTTTTTTTTTTGCTTTATTGCTTTATGTAACATTGGCAAATACTATACTATTTTTATTTATAATTTAGAGACATTTCTTAGAGTGTATGTGGTAAACTTTTACAAAAAACATTTGGACTATTGATCTAGTGGTGCATGTCACAATCCTGTATTACAAGGTGGAATCAGATTAAATTCTGACTCACAAAGCCTCAGGAATATGGTTTACATACCACTCTTATATTCTGTAAAAGATGCTATTACAACACAAAAATTCTGACATAAGCTAACACTCCTGACATGGTTAGGTATGAAATTTAAAAGTTAAAAAAAAAATGGGAGCTTATTAAAAAGGAAGAGACGGAGGTAAGGAGGACGGCCATTTTTGCCAATTTGCCATTCATTCTCACAAAGGAAAATAGAAACATAAATTATTTTTTACAAGGTGCGCAGCCTGTCTTCGCACAGTCCTCAGTAGCCTCCCTCAACACTCTGGGGTCTCCAGACATGCATGTGGTTCCCACCCTCTATCCCTTATTAGCTATGACCCACTCCACACCCTAGCTCTGCCTTCTAATTTACTCAAGGCAGATCATATTAATTGCTTCTCTCTTCTCCTGAGCTTACTCTCTAAATCTTAGCCTTCACTATCCCCCGGTTCAAAGCTATAGGTTTTCTGAACAACTGAGTCAAAAGCCCTTTCTTCTCTCTTCCACCAGGCTGGCAAGGTCCTAACTCCTCCTCCCTGCCAGACCTCAGGAGCTTCTCAGCAGTAGTTGCCAGCTTGCTGGGGGCAAGACAATCGGTATGTGTGGCCTGTTTGAAACAACACCCTTCCCCTTTGTCCAGTCAGTCATCGGAGGCGGACAGATTATCTGCTTCTTATTCCAGGGAATGCCTATGAGCCTGTCCTTTGTACTGTCTTATTTTAGGAATTAGGAGGTTATAATACATGGGAAACCCTGCCCTCAAGCAGCTTACAGTCTAGGTAGAGAAGTCACACACACAAGAAAGGAAATGAAGCATACACAGGGGAGAAGCGCCATCTAGGGTGCATGATGGTATAGGCAGTCTACGCGGGAGGAGCATGGCAACAAGGAAATGATCCACATGGAGGAAGGCCAGGAAAGGCTGAATGGAGATAGGGTTTCTGGACTGTTGGCTTTCCTAACAGGAGACAGGCTAACTTGTCTAGAAAGTGAGGAAGATGTGGTGCCTGGGTGGCTCAGTTAAGCATTGGTTAAGCCTCTGACTTTGGTTCAGGTCATGATCTCGCAGTCTGTGAGTTCAAGCCCTGTGACCGGCTCTGTGCCGACAGCTCAGAGCCTGGAGCCTGCTTCAGATTCTGTGTCTCCCTATCTCTTCCCCTCCCCCACTCATGCTCTATCTCTCTCTCTCTCTCTCTCTCTCTCTCTCAAAAATAAATAAACATTACAAAATTTTTTTTAATTAAAAAAGAAAAGTGAGGGAGAGCCTGATGCCCTGGCCCCCGCTGCAGCCTTCCTCTCTGCACCACCTGGCAGTCCTAAGAAAGCACCGAAGCTATACAGTGCAGTGCGAAGGAGGTTTGGGGGTTAATGAGTTTTGTTAGCGTGTTACTTTAATTGCTGTCGTTATTTCTGAGCATACGCCTAGAGGCTTGCAGTGAATGCATTTTATTATTAATATTAAGCATTTTGTACAGTACTTTCTGTTTGCAAAGTGCTTTACAATCATTAATTAGTTATCCCTCCTGACACCCTTTCGAGGTGATCCAGGGCTCACTCACTCCCCTGTTCAGTTAAAAACAGCAGCCCCAGCATGTTGAGGTTAAATGACTTGGCCAAGGTCATCAGGCCCATCAGGGAAAGGCTAGGATTAGAATTCCCCCGTCTCCCTTCAGGCTGGGGTTGATGCCGCTGGACCCAGCAGTTTCCCTGGACAGAGCTCATAAATGTTACAATAAATAAATAAATGGAGCCGGAGGCAGGAAAAAATGGTTCCAAGGCCTCATGACTAAGGCCTGGGGACACCTCTGTCACAATGGCACAGAACTAGAAATTGCTGAGAGAAGAGCAAAACTGAGCTCAGTCATAACCTAACCTTCGCATTCTCACTGCCAGTTTTAACGGGTCCTCCTGGAGATCCTCGCTGTCCTTGTTGCTGGCTCCTTTGAGTTTCCTCTGCACATTCCTTTTTAACTCGGAAGGCATTTACTGCCCAAAAGGGCTCCGAGATGTATAATAAGTGGTGATGCCTGGAAGAGCACCGTGTCAATTTAATTTGAACCAATTTGACAAGTCTGATACACTTTCAGGACAGCAGCCCACCGTGCAACAACACAAGGCTTCTCTTGTTAGGTCCTTACCCTCGCTATTTCTCCTGCAGGTAATTACCTCAGATCAAGAGACCGATTGTAAACGCGTTACATTTTGCTGACAACACAAAGCTGGGGAGAAGCAGGAACTCCAGTTTGAGAGGCAAGGAAAATGCAACACGATGTGCTACCCTCTCTAAGCCGCTATGTGGCAAATGAAATTCAGTATTGACAAATGCACATTAATGCCATTGGCCAGGGAGAGGGGTGGACAGGAAAGTGCTGACCTACAGAAGGAACATTATCTAAAGGTGTCCCTAGACCGTGCTGTTGGAAAAATCACAGAGGGGATCATTAGAGCCAAGAGCCTCTGGGAGTGGTCATTTATTTTAAAATAATACATCAGCGTGGGAAAGAGGGTTTTGCTCGCCCCCCCCCAACTCCTTTCCCCACACCTGCCCGCGCCTACTCTCTGGTACCACTTCTGCCAATTGGAGTAGCTCTTAAAGACATTTTCCAGGGATTAGTGATCAAAGCCGACATCCTGTAAGGAAATAGAGATCTTCTAAAAACAGGAGTACCCGATTTAAATCTCCTTATGGCAGATGTTTTTTTAAAGGAAAACCTGTTTTGCCTCAGTGCAGGCAGGACAAGCCCAGCCTTGATTTATGCTCATTACTCTCGCAATCTTCCTTTCGGATGTGAGGGGGGATCATGACTGTTCAGTTTGTAGCACATTTCTCACTTTCATTTTGATGGTATTTCCAGAAAAATGTCATAGAACCAGATGGGCCACCTTCCCCCGCAACTCCCAAAGTTAGCTTTACCTTCAAGGAGAAGAAAACACCATCGATGGTTAGCACATATTTTGCAAGGTTTCCTTTTTGGGTTTGTTTTCCTGTTTTAATCACTCTTTCTATTTTCTGAAATGGGTACATCCTAAGGACCTTTCGCCTTGCTGGGTATGTTGGATGCAATGGGGCTGGCCACAGTGAGTAGACATGTGAAGAAAAGATTCCAGGCTATGTCCTCAGAGGACTTACCATTTAGGTGAGTGAAAAATATGGATTTTAAATTTTTATTAACGTTTATTTTTGAGATAGAGATAGAGAGAGAGAGAGAGAGAGAGAGAGAGAGAGAGAGAGAGAAAGTGCAAGCAAGTGGGGGAGGGGCAGAGAGAGAGGGAGACACAGAATCTGAAACAGGCTCCAGGCTCTGAGCTGTCAGCACAGAGCCCGTCGCGGGGCTTGAGCTCACAAACCGTGAGATCATGACCTGCGCCGAAGTTGGAGGCTTAACCAACTGAGACACCCAGGTGCCCCAAGAACATGGACTTTAAAGTAACAACTCTGCTCAGTTCTAGTAGAGATGGTCAGACTGCCAGCAGACAATCCATGTACAGAGATTTGTGGGTCAGGCATAAGAATAATCTATTGGGAACTCATGGAGAAGAAGGCTTGTGCAAACCTCAAGAAATAAATATACCTACCTACACACACAGACCACACACACACATGAATTTTTGTTCTAACCTAAAAGTCTCATTTGACCTAGAATTGCTGACCTGTGACCTTTGAATTCTATTTGACTGCCCTCAAGGTTCTAGAAGCTGGCGTTTACTCGGCTCACACTGAAGACATCTCAGGCCTGGCGTTATATTTGTGGTTTCCTCAGCACAGCACCTCATTCCTGGACACAGAGAACTTGTTTCTCTCCGGTGTGGCTTTGTTTCTCTGGTGAGGTTCTAACCTCTTGACCTGACTCCCCAAAGTTCCCTCACCTACCCTCATAAAGCCCTCACATGGCCCTGACGCTCCCAAAGGAAGGGAACTTGTCATTGCTCCTGGAGACTGCTCATTGTCACAGCAGGTGGCTCCCTTTCTGGTGACTTTTCTCCTTCCTCTGACACCCTGGGCAGCAGGGATCACTCATCAGGTCCTTTCAGACTGGCAATACCTCATTGTACAAATTCTTTGTGTGTGCCTGCTAAGTGCCAAAGGGTCACTTGTTTGAGTAATCCTTAGGAATAATATGGAAATAATAGTGAGTATTAATTAAGCACCTATTGCTATTTATCATAATAGATGCAGTACGCTAAATGCACCACAGCATTACTTCATACAATCCCCATAACAGCCCTATGAGGTAGGTATATCCATTGTCCTCGTGTTTAATATGAATAGCCTCAGGCTTAGAGAGGTTGCTAAGAATTTCAAGATTATGTAGCCAGCAGGTGACTAAGGCAAGGCTTCAAGCAATTCTGCTCTACTCAAAACTTTCTGCTCTTAGTCTCTGCCTTCCCATATGAACACAAAGGAGATGATAATATGGAACGTGTACAGAATTGTTGTTCTTCCACCAAACTGTTTGGAACCCAGGTTAAAGCTCGGGGTTAAGAAAAAAGATATGTGAACAACCAAAATAGATACCAAAAAATTCCATGCACTGATGCAGTTACCTCTGATTCATAGGAGAATCATTCAAGTCTCTCTTCAGTGACCGGTGATTCTTCTTTTGTGAATAATCATCATCTGCTGTTCCTATTACTTACCAAAAGGCAAAGAGAAATCACTCCCTTCCTTTCATCTATAAGGAAAATGAAGTTGGCCGATATTATAGTTCTATTCCCAAGGAAATAAGACTGGTAAATGGAGGGGTCGGGATATCAATCTGTTTGTCTGAGTCCTAACCATGATTTTTAAGAGGGTTTTTTTTAAACAAATTCTCTTAAATAAAATTCAAATGTTCAATTAATCTATAGCACTGTAAGGGGGTCCTTGTACAAAGGGGGTCATAAATTATGGCTTGCTAGAACTGCAAAAACGTTCCTCTAATCTAAACCCTCATTGCATGTTTGAGATCTAAGTCTTTACTGATTGTGAGAAACGTGGTTCTTAAAGGATCCTGGACTTCTAAGTGCAGTTTTACCAACCTAGACTGGAGTTAGTTATTAATCTGGAATATGACTCTCCCATGAGTTAACTAGAACTAACCCTCAATATAAAAATGTATAATCTCCAAAAGGTTCATGCCTTTACAGACCATGCCATGACTGGCACAGAATTTTAAATCAAGAGACTGGTTTTAAGGTTCTTTATCTGGTTAATATCAGCATAGTACTCTTATAAATATTCATAAACCTTTCTTTCTTTCTTTCTTTCTTTCTTTCTTTCTTTCTTTCTTTCTTTCTTTCTTTCTTTCTTTCTTTCCTTCCTTCCTTCCTTCCTTCCTTCCTTCCTTCCTTCCTTCCTTCCTTCCTTCCTCCCTCCCTCCCTTCCTCCCTCCTAAGAAAGAGAGAGTTCACATGAGTGGGAAAGAGGAAGAGAGAAAGAATCTTAAGCAGGCTCCATGCTCAGCATGGAGCCCATTATGGGACTGGATCCCACGACCCTGGGATCATGATCTGAGCTGAAATCAAGAGGTGGATGCTCAACCAACTGAGCAACCCAGGCGCCCCACTTAAACATTTCAATAATTGTGTCTTAATAGACATAAAATAAAATATTCTTACAATAATACAGGTAAGAAAAGTTCTACGAAGTTTTGCAAATCCAGATTAGTGTCTATGTTAAACATACATGAAGCCTTATTAAAAAAATACTTTGCAGTGTGCAACCTCACAGCTCTCGCTGGCAGAGGTCCCGTATACTTGTTCTGGTGAATAAGTAGCAAACATGTGTAGTTACTGTAGGCCTTTTAGGTGAGCCTCTTGAATAAGCTAAATAGCCCTCCATCTCTGCTTTCAAATGTGTTTGCTCTGTAACTCTGCCTCAAACCCACCTTCTTTGAGAATTAATTCTTTCAGCGCAAATTTTATGTGTCTTCATCTGAGGACTTCAAAAATTATATCAAAAGGAATTTCCATTCTATGAGGTCCACATTAATGACATGTTTATGACAAAACTCATGAAGATTTAGTCTCGGTGCAGGAATCTGTTGAACTTACCTCATCCTCTGTGGATTTTATGGATTTAAAACATCCCCACAGGACATTTGTATAGCAGGTATGACTTTGAAATCCCCACACCTAATTTAATTTAACACAACATGTGTTTACTGAACATCTGCAGTGTGTTTAACACAGTTCTGGTTACTGAGAGATGCAAGAGAAAGTACAGCATCTTCTCTGGGTAAATGTAAGCTTAGCTGAGAATAAAGGATTTGTACACATGAAATAAATAGATAAAGGAGAATATGAAGTTCAAAAACATGATAAAATGTATTGTAGCTGGAGTATATACTGGAGTATCAGAGGAGAGATCAATATTGAAATTAGTATTGTCCTAAGATATTGAGTGGCTGAAGTCCTGGACCTCTGATGTGGAGAGGAGATCCCATCAAGAGATGGATGAAGAGTTTTTCACCAGAAGGAGAGTCCATATCATGGCTAGCATTTGGGTAAGACATAGTGAGATGTGAAACAAACTGATGTGAGAGTCACATTACAGAGGAGGGCAGATGAGATTGGAAAAGAAGTTTGGTGCAGTAGAGAAATGGTTTCCCTCATGCATCCCAATACAAACCTATAGAATGTTCCTCCCATATTCACAGAAGAAACAACAGCCCCAACTGCAAGTTGAAGGACTGGCCAAAGCTCCCTGCAGATTCTCATTGAAATATTTCTCATCAAGAGGACATTTAAGAGGATAGAAAGGGGTGCAAATGGCCAACAGGAGGACTCACTGAAATGAAAGCAGCAAAATAATTTCCCAGATTACCACCGACTATTAAAATAGGCCATGAGGGTCCATGGTTATTACTTTAACAATTAGTTAATTTTAGCAGCAGGGAGGCCATTAGCTGACCAGCTCACTCCTCTGCCCAGCATATCCTAGCCAATGAGCTGTGATTGGGGCAATAAAAATGAGGTTGTGCCTAGGCAATAAAATATTTAGACTTTTAATATGTTGGTGGAAATGGACTACATTTTAAAGTGACAGAGCATCATATTTTCCTTCTCTTTATTTATTTGTCCAAGGCCAATGTGCCTAATCGTTGCCTCAGCAAACTGAGAGGAGATATAATAAAAGCAGAAAGACTGTGAAAAGAAACAAATATTAATGAAATTAAAAAGAAAGTATGCAAATACATTCTGTATGCTGAGTAGAAATACTTCAGTTTCATTTCTAAAAAGGAAAACAGTACATGTGTAAAATTGAAGTATAAAAACCAGATTGGCATAATTTATAAAGACTGTGGGAATCAATGATGTACACACAACTTCATCCGTGAGTAGTGTCTATGGCTAATGTCTTTATCCATAAATGTCACCCAAATGTAAGTAAATTGCCAATTTTAAATTAATTT
Organism: Felis catus; assembly: GCF_018350175.1. Classification (NCBI taxonomy): domain Eukaryota; kingdom Metazoa; phylum Chordata; class Mammalia; order Carnivora; family Felidae; genus Felis; species Felis catus. The sequence continues at coordinate 59,014,822 of NC_058379.1, read as the reverse complement.
GCAGAACACATACAAATAACTTACACATTCTATATGCAAGTTAATGTAAATATTGCAAAACTCCTGAAAACAGAAATGAGTACGCATAACTTTCTGCACCAGTAAAGCCAACATTCATATTGCTATTTTCTTTTAAGTGAGGTTTGTTTTTCTACACCAAATGGTAAGTGTAATGTAAACTTGAGATTTATCCTGAGGTGAGCATCCTGAGCTTTATCTTTCTTAAAAACCTCCCCATTGCATATATGTAATAACAGCCCTCCAGTCAGAATCCGTCTCTCTTCACCCATGGTCTACAGTTAAGCATCTTTTCTCTTATCTTCTTGGGAATGTGATTTCCCATTTTCTCTCCCCACCCAAATACTGCCCAAACATTAAAATGTATTTTGTCCATCCTGAGAAACTGAGCTTCCTGCTTATAATGCACCCATTTCTTACAATATATTAAGAATTAGCAATATTCTAAATAGATTTGGGTGTGATTTGAAGCAGAGAAGGCTTTACAATGAAGCTGAAACCTGAGCGACTCCTTAAAGACAACTCTTGTTTGGAGAGGGAAGAAGAGAGAGCCAAGCCCTATGGATAAAAGATAAGGTCCAGACGCAGGAAGGTTTAAGGAACACACTTGCTACTTTTTCAAGGGCAAAGGCTATCTGGCATGAGGGGGACATAAATGCAAAGCAGTAGCAGAGCAATACACATCTTACCAATGGGGTCCTCCAAGCTAGCCAGTTCGACACAAGCTACAACTCTTTCCAGATCAGGTTATACATCCCCTGGACCAGAGCTCTCTTTGCTTCAGGCTCTAAGATGGGCAGCCCTTCCATTGCTTTCATGGCATTACATCATCGGTGAATTCTTGGCACATCAGTTAGCTTCAAATTTACTAGTATTCATTATTTGTTTAAAAAAAAAGAAAAAGGAAAGAAAGAAAGAGGATAATTTACATTTCCTGATTCAAAGCCAAGGCCTATTCATCATCGCCTGCACATCGCTTATAAAGATGATAAATGAATGTATAGTAACTGAACCCTAAAACAAAATAATGTGTTTTTCTTAAAGCTTCGCAGGGCTGCATTTCCGTTGTAATTAGTTGACTTTTTTTAATCAAATTCTGTTAAGCGGCAGTCAAAATGAAAGCTGATTTTCAGACTGCTAAAAGCAGCCCAAAAAAAAGAAGAGGAGAAAAAATAAGGATATTTTTTCACATTTAATGCTACAAAAATATCAAGGTAATTGCATAACTTTTAGAAACAGCAAGAATATAATCATGTCTTGCTGAGTGTATGATATTCAAATATAGGATTCTATAAGAGAATTTACCATTTGATAAAGAACTAGTTATATTGCTATTCCATCTTTGAAAATTCATATAGAAAAGACATCTTTACATTTCTACGGCTCTACCTTGCCTGTAGGGTAAATTTGAAAACACCACATATTACCATTTAACTTTTGTTCTTCAACCTAAACTTAGTCCCTGTTCTCTCAAAAGTATTTAATCATTCCATCTTGTGATTCCTTGTTTTGGTGCCTAATATTCTGTCTTTCTTCAATGGTATCACTCTACTCTTCACCTACCTGGTTCCTATAATTTCACTTTGCATCCCTGTTCTGGGAGGCTTTTCTGGTGTCTCGTTTCACAATGTTAGCCCATTCTATAGCTGCTTACATTTCACTTAGCACACTTGTGACATTGTATTTTGTTCTTAGATTTTAAATGGTTATTAACCCCTCAGATATGTTTCTCTGTGCATGTCTCCCTGTCTAAATTTCATAATCCCTAAGGGGGTAGGGGGTCATATCTAATAAATGTTTCTATGTTCACTGACTGACCACATTGTGGGGGAAAAGGTAAGTCCTCATCAGACTACAGCAGAGATACTAGCTAAGCAATGTGACCTCTCATCTGTTGAATCTCAGCCTGGGTGGGCCGGAGAATCCAGGTTAGCCTCATTGTTTTCCTTTTACCAAAAAACCAAGAGGGGAGGAACGTGCATATCCACTGTCATATTTGATATGTGTTAGATACTTTTTCTACACAGGACCAGCACCTGGAATACATATGAAGTATTTGAAAACCATCTTGAGTAACCTTGTCCCTTTGTTTTACATTCTTTCTTGTTCCACAGCCCCCATCTCCCAAAAACATATTCATTCACACAAAATGTCCAAGGACCATTATGATCTTAACCTTCCTCTTCATTTAGTATTAGGATCTGTTCCCAGATCATGCCTTCTTTCTCCAGGGTAAACATTTGTTAATGGCCTGTACTCTGGCCCCTAAAGAGTGACACCTTCCAGGTGTGAGTCAGATAGTCACTATTAGTGTGCTTGGTGCTACGATAATGCATAAGGGCTAGTATTCAGTGAGCATAAACCACGTGCCAGAAAATCCATTAGGTGATTTACAAATTTTTAATCTCATTTAAATTTCCAAATTTGCATGTAACATTGCACCCTTACTGATAGCTTTGGGGGAAGTGGTGTCCATCTTTTTTATGTAAACCTAATGTTTCAACTCCAGATCTGACCCTTCTGCAAGTATTTCTAATCTTAAAGACTCTGTTTCTCCTTCTTTCTTTCTTGATGTTTATGTTTGTTCTTTCTAAGATAATTTAGTTTCTTCCAGAATTAATTAGCTGTGAGTCTTCTTGTTGACTTTGCCTGTATTGCAGAAAGCCCTTGCAATCCACACACAGGTCATCCTGCACTGTATGAAGTTTTTCTTCTCTTTTATTTGTATTCATATATTTCACTTGACATTCCCTTGATGCTCTTCTTTGGGAAAATCAATTATATGTGTATCTACGCCGCTTTCTCTCATTTGGGGGTAGGGAATTTGAGGTGCACATGATACCCTGCCACCCCACAAACTCTTCTAGACTTTGTGTGTCTTTGGAGCAGCATCAGATAAGCGATAGCTAAGGTGGTCAGGAAAGCTGCCTGGGAACACTCTCATCACAGTAAGGATACAGGTGTTCTCCGAAACCAGTCATTCACGTTTTTGAGCTGCATTAGCATCACCTATAAGGCTGGTTAAAACCCCAACTGCTTGGCCCCACTCCCCAAGTTTCTGATTCAAATATGTTGAGGTTGGGCTTGAGAAGGTACAACCCTAACAAGTTCTTGGGTGACGTAGATACTGTTCATCCAGGGATCACACTTTGAGAATCACCGTCCTAAATTTAAGTGATCTCCATTATAACAAGGATGTTGAAAATTGGTTCATTTGTTTTCAGAAATTATAAGCAAATGTATCTATCCACACCATCCAGTAGGGTGTTTATTTCTTTGTTTTTAAATTGGTTTCCACGATGGCTAGCCAATGCTCTTTTAACCAAAAATCAGAGTAAGCTTTCTAATATACATTTTAACATTTCTTTTCCATAGTAAAAAAAAAAAAAAAAACCTTCAATAACTCCCAGTAACTGATAGGATAAATATTAAAATCCCTTGGCATGGGACTCAAAGCTTTCACATTCTGTTCTGGGCCCATCTGTCCAGACTCCTCCACCACCACCCTCACTCAGTGTTACAGACTGAGTTGTGTCCCCCTGAAATTTCATATGCTGATACCCTAAGCCCTGGTATGTCTGTGTATGGAGATAGAACCTCTAAGGAATTAAGACTAAATGATGTCATGAGCATGAGGCTCAATCCAATGGGATTAGTATCCTTATAAGAAGAGACACCAGAGAGCTTATTCTCCCTCACTCACTCACTGTCACACACCCTCTCTTTCCATTTCTACCCAGTGAGAAAAGGCTGTGTGAGAACATAGTGAGACGGCAGCCATCTGAAAGCCAAAGAAGAGAATCCCCACCAGAAACTGAACTTGTTGGCATCTTGATCTTGGCCTTTCTAGTCTCCATAACTGTGAGAAAATATATTTCTGTTGTTAAAACCACCTAGCCTTTGGTATTTTGTTATAGCAGCCCAAGAAGACAATGACACCCAGTGTCCTTGTATTACTCAGAGTTCTCCAGAGAAACAGAACCATTAGGAGATACACACACACACACACACACACACACACACACACACACACACACGGTCCCTGACTTAGGATGGTACAATGGTCCAACTTACAATTTTTTGACTTTACAATGGTGAAAAATCAATATGCATTCAGTGGAAAATCAAACTTCAAATTTTAAATTTAAATTTGAATTTGATCCCTTCTCATGACACTGGGCAGTGGCAACAAACCATGGCTCACAGTCTGTCACATGATCAGAAGGGTAAACAACCAAAACACAACCACTTACAAGGTACTTTGTATCATACATCCATGCTGTTTTTCACATTCAATACAGTATTCAGTAAACTAAATAAGATATTGGACACTTTATTATAAAATAGGCTCTGTATTAGATGATTTTGTCCAACTGTAGGCTAATGTATGTGTTAAGGTAGACTAGGCTATGCTATGATGTTAGGTACATGTTAGGTGCCTTAAATGCATTTTTGACTTATGATATTTTCTATTTATAATGGGTTTATTAGGATATAACCCCACTGTAAGTTGAAAAAGATCTGTATAAAAAGATGTATTATAAAGAACTAATTCTTAGGGTGGAATCCTGAGGTTGCAGAGACTGAAAAGTCCCAAGATCTGTAGTCAGAAGCTGGAGACCCAGGAAAGCTAATGATATAGTTCCAGTGCAAGTCCAAGACCAAGTCTGAAGGCAGGAAAAGACTGATGTCCAGGGGCGCCTGGGTGGCGCAGTCGGTTAAGCGTCCGACTTCAGCCAGGTCACGATCTCGTGGTCCGTGAGTTCGAGCCCCGCGTCAGGCTCTGGGCTGATGGCTCAGAGCCTGGAGCCTGCTTCCGATTCTGTGTCTCCCTCTCTCTCTGCCCCTCCCCTGTTCATGCTCTGGCTCTCTCTGTCCCAAAAATAAATAAACGTTGAAAAAAAAATTTAAAAAAAAAAGACTGATGTCCCAGCCTGAAAACAGTCAGGAAGAGAGAGAGAATTCTCCTTTACTCAGCCTTTTGGTTATATTCAGATATTCAATGGATTGGATGAGGCCACCCATACTGGGGAGGGCAATCTTTATTCAGTCTGCTAATTCAAGTGTTATCTCATCCAGAAACACCCTCACAGAAATATCCAGAATAAATGTCAACTAAATATCTGAGCATGATGCAGCCCATTCAGGTTAGCACATACAATTAACCATCACAATCCTCTTTGGGAACTATTGCACTAGTTACCAAAAACACCATGGACTATGTGCCATTCTAAGTCAGCAGGATGTCTCTTGTCTTGTCATCCTGCTACATGCTGTTTGTTCCCTCTGCCCTGAATGGCTTCCCTCTGCATCCTGCCACTGTTGATGTTCACCTAGAAAATTCCCACCCATTCTTTAAGTCTTAACTCAAGGGCTAATTCCTTTGAAGCCTCTCTTGTTTTCCTCAAGTAGAATTAATGTTCTCTTCCACTGCCTTTTTAAGCAACTGATGAAAAAACCTGTATCATGTTATATTGTAATTTCTTATTTATAAATATAAAAAGACATATTCCTTAATGAACTATGATTTCATCTAGCTCAAAATGTGCGTCTTAAAAAATTTTTTTTGCATTTACTACAGACCATTGTGTTTAAAAATACTTCATTAAATCTCTGACAATTGAAGTAACGCATATATGAAAAAGAGCAGGGTTAGAAATCAAATGACAAGATATGAAGCTGTGACAGTACCATCTCAGGAATTAGCCAGGGGCATATTTCCAGGACTCCTGATGGCAGACCATAAGGTAGCTTCCTTCTTCATGCAAGTGTGAGCACTCTATTCAGTCTTTGCAGCATTATCCTATCTTCCTCTGTTACCATTCCTTCTATTTTGTCAGGTAATGGGTAGGCTCCCCTCAGAGAGCTCTGTGGGAACTCACAACAATCTTAGCACCAGACACCTGAAGAGTATAATTTTCCTGAATATCTCCATATAGAAGGAGATAGGATGCAAAGGAGAGACAGGCTGAGTACTCTAAGTACCTAAAATATCATTACTCAGGCCAGATCAGACACAAAGCACCCCGGAACCAGATGAGAAAGACTGGTGGATGATGAGGAATGACCCAGCATGAGGGAAGACAAAGCCTGGGGAGCAGACATAAAGGGAGCCTTTCTATCTGAGGCATGGTGTTCCTATTGCCTGACAGTCAGGAACGCTGGTGCTAGGCACCAGGGCACCTGAGTAGTCTCACTCACAGTGCTGGGGAAGCTTCTGAAGTTCTGATCCATAAAAACTCTCTCAAGAAGCATAATATTTGTTTGGAGCTCTAAGACAAAGTTAGGCAAGTAGAGTGGGAGCCTGGGTGGGATCCAAACAATGCCTTTGGAGCAACTTATGCTAAGTGAAATATATGGGCCTCCAGCCAATAGATGGAAAGTACTGAGAAGAAATATAGGCACTCGGTGGGGAACTTTCAACGTAATCTCCTATCTCTATGTCCAGCTGACATGATATTGTGGGTCACACAAATCCCCAGTCCCCACACTTGCATGCCTTAATCACATAAGAGGATACATAAAGAGGTGGTGTACTAGATTTGAATATGGTCTCTTAGCTTTCCACTGCTCCCAAACAACCACATTTGGGTCTTGAGAAGCGAATACCTGTTTTCTTCAATTTGTAAGGAAACTGAGAACTTGACTTTCTTCTGTAAGTGGATAATTCACAGCCAGTTCTCCTATGGCATTTTTGTGGCAATTATATGCAAACTGGCTTACCTGACCAAATTAAGCATGCCTATCCTGACTGGTGGCAATACCATACTTCAGATACCAAAGGACTGCAGGCAGAGACATAAGTTACCTTCTGCCTGCTCTCAATCCAGATATGTGTGTTGTGGAGAATAGAGGAAGAAATGTTCAATGGAAGCTTCAAGAAGAATTGAATTGACAACTAAATCCCCAAGCCCATATTCACACACAACGCAGACACACACACACTCATAACACAGACTTCTCCTCCAAGGTCTGAGAACTGAAGCCCTTAGTTATATTGACCAGTTCATCCTGAAGATTTTTGCTCAGTCCATTTTTTTTTTTTGAAGATTTTTTTCAGTCCATTTTTTTTTCACATTTTTAAAGTTTATTTATTTTGAGAGAGAGAGAGAGAATGAGCAGGAGAGGGGCAGAGATAGAGGGAGAGAGAGAATCTCAAGCAGGTTCCACGCTGTTAGCACAGAGCACGATGCAGGGCTAGAATGCATGAATCACGAGATCATGACCTGAGCTAAAACTAAGAATTCAATGCTTAACTGACTGAGCCACCCAGGTGTCGCTGTGTCAGTCCATTCTAAGTACTGTTTAAAGTGGTGGAATCTGGTGGTGCTGACCCTACCATCCATTGGGTTTTTGAGGTGAGACCTCTAGTAGGACTGTGGAAAACCCTCATAAACCTAGTGTAACTGGTATTATGGTTGATACAGCAGATCATTTCACCAATGGATTTTAAGCAACTGATAATAAGTAAACACTGTGAACACCCATGTTTTCTTGTGAATTGGGACCTCTGCAGAGCTAGAGAATACATTTCATCCTCAGCTAGATGATATGCAGGCAGCTTTCTGCCCTGTCTCTATCCTGATGCAGGAATATCTGGGGTGTGTGAGAAGTTATGTCTAAGGAAACCAGTGAGGACAGCATAAGCACTACCTCTGAATGCAATCATTTGGAGTATGAAGGTTTCCCCTGCCCCCAACTTCTGCTGGCTTCCATATCTGCAAATTCTACTAATTCCCATTTAATAATCTTTTGAGCCCCCATCATACTTGAGTCCACCATGAAGTCCAATATTACACTGGATATCCATCCCCAAGGAATTCTGATAATTCCCAAGGAATGCTTACTACATCTGTCACCTCAGGAAATCAGCTATTATAGAGGACAATACTGCTTTCTCCCATCACTTTTCACCAAACCGTAACTGAATGTTACATGTGACCACTGCTGTGTCATGACTCCATCACTTGACCAGCAGTGGAACCTACACTAAAAGATGGATGAGACCAGACTGTAAGAGTTTAAATTTTTTATCTTCTATAAAGATAATAGAAAAGATTTACAACAGAGAAAAGCCTTTGAAAATATTGACAAAATGTAAACATTTCTAGACTGGATAGGCTGTATTTCCCATATAGCCATCCCGTCAATAGGAATGCTTCTGACATTGTCCCCCTGTCTGAAGTAATGACACTTTCCCAGTACTTCAAAGTCCTTGGTTGGGGTGAGGAGGTTCTTCCCAATCTCAATCTCATATCCACATCTTGGTCTATATAAGAATCTATAGACATAAAACTTTGTCCACAATGACACAGATTTACATCATGATGCTGAACAGATTGTCTGCTCTTTGTTATCCACATATAATCAATAAGTTTACTAAACTATTCCCAACAGTGAAAAATAATATTAGGTAACAGTGGCTACATTTAATTGAGATATACTAGGCCCCAGGTTTACTATCCTAATAATATAATATTACATGTTTTAATGCATTTACTGTTCACAACAATCTTCTGAGATAGGTATTATTATTATTGTTATTATTATTATTATTATTTCTATTTAACTGTTTAGGAAAATTAGATGCAGAGAAGTTAAATACTTTTCCAAAGCAAGAAAATAAAGTAACAACTAAACTTCACATGTAAATATTCAGTGAAACAGGAATAAAACCTGCTGTAATTTTGGACAGTAGCATCCCTATCTCCCATCATTCCTGCAGCCTACCCTGCCCCCAGCTCTGCCTCCAGCCATGAAATATATACATGTTTATAAATCTGTGATCCAGACCTCACTATATATACTGCATTATCTTTTTAAAATCCAAAAATTCACTCACATATCTGGCCCTAAGATTTTCGGATAAAAGATTGTGAGTCTGTATCATATTATAGAAATTTAATTAGCTTCAAAGGCTGTAGTAGAGCTTCCCTGACCAACACTGATGAGTAACTGGGAGTGTGACTTGTGCATTTATTCCCTTACAACTTGGTATGAGCACGCACACACACTTTTTGACCTATAAATCCTAAAGAAGTGCAAGGGCACTGGATTAGTGAGTTTTGATAGAGAAGGGTAAAGGGAAAATGAAAGTAACCAAAAAAAAAAAAAAAAAAGAGGCAATGGATGGAATGAGATGACACAGTCATACAGAGAAAACAGATAAAGGTTGACCTTCTCATGAACAATCGACATAATTCAGACCTAATTTAGTCCTTCTAAAAAAAAGTGTCTTGGGCTTCTAAATTCCCTAAAGAACAATGGCATCAGTTTAGAGAAAGAAGACACATTTTGACCAATCAGAATTATGACTTAATGTATGTCCATTCTGGCATCATTCATACATAATATCAGCTTTGGACATTCTTATTTTCTATACGGTTCCTATTGTAGATTATGACTCCACAGTAATAAATGGAATCTAGCACATACAACCACCATGAAAAAGAGATCCTCGATGCTGTTCTCTGTCACTTTAAGGAAACAGATCAGATTGGATCATGATAAATGTAACTGAAGAGTATAACAAGCAAGACAGTATGGCAAAGAAGGAAGTATATATAAATATAAACCCCATCCAAAGAACTCCCTCTATTCAATTATAACACATATAACTTATTTGGAAATTCATGCTATTATTGTGAGGCTGAAACTAAATAATGAATGTAAAAGTGTTCAGAGTATGTTTGCATATCAATTAACATACACCTACATCATCATTTTTAAGGACTGCATTATATGGGTATACCAAACTTACTGAAACAATTCACTATTGTTAATCATGGACATTGTTTCTAGGTTTATCTTTCACATGAATAATGGGATAGATACAGTTTTATATTTATCTTTATGTTCTTATATAATTATTTTTGAGGAGGAAATATGAAAATAGGATTGAAATGCCAAAAACTTTTTACTTATTATTTAAATTAACTTTATTGAGGTAAAATTACATAATATAAAAGTGCTGTTTGTATTTATAGTAAAATGAGTTTTGACAAATGTGTGCATCATGCAACCACCATGACAATTAAGATAGAGAATATTTTTTAACTCTGAAAGTTATCTTGAACCCCTTGCCAGTTTATTCTAATCCCATACTCCTGGCCCCAAACAATCACTGATCTGTTTTCTATCACTGAAGTTTAGATTTATATTTATAAATGGAAAGCATACAGTACAGTAATACTATTTTGTGTTTGGCTTCTTTTATCCAGCACAGTATTTTTGAGATTTATCCATGTTGTTACATTTACTATGAATATGTTCCTTTTACTACAGAGTACATATCTACTGAATGGATATACCACAATTTATTTATCCATTTAGCTTGCTTTTTTAGTTTGTTTGTTTGTTTTTGTTTTTGTTTTTAGAGAGAGAGAGAGAGAGAGAGAGAGAGAAAGCAAGTTAGCTGGGGAGAGGGGCAGAGGGAAAGAGAGAAAGAATCTTAAGCAGACTCCACACTCAGCGTGGAGCCCAACATGGGGCTCAATCCCATGATCGTGGGATCATGATCTGAGCTCAAATCAAGAGTCGATGCTTAACCAACTTAGCCACCCAGACTCCCCTATCTATTCACTTACCTCTTAATGAGCTCACATTAGTAAAACCGCTGAGAATATTCATATACAAGTCTTTGGATAGGCATGTGTTTTCATTCTGGAGGGGGGGAATACCAAGAAGTAAAATTGTGGAGTCAGATAACAAATGTATACCGTTATAAGACACTGCTTAATTATTTTCCAGAATAGTTACACCTTTTGACATTTGTCACCAGAAGTGTATAAGAAGTCCCATTTGCTCTTCATCTTCAATAATATTTGAAGACTTTTTTTCCTCAATATTAGCCATTCTAATGTGCTGGTAGTGCTATCTCACTGTGGTGTAAACTTTCACTTCCCTGATGACTAGGGATGTCGAGCATCATTTCATATGCTTATTGGCCATTTATGTCTTCTTTTTTGAAGTGTCTTTTCAAATCCTTTGCACATATTTAACTGGGTTATTTATCATCTTGGATTATTTGAATTCTATATATATTCAGGATACAAGTACCTTTCTCATATAATAATTATGAATCTCCTAGTCAGCAGCTTGCAGTTTCATATACTTAAAGGTATCTTTACAAAAGCATAATTTATATTGATAGATAGATACATAGATAGATACATAGATAGATACATAGATAGATAGACAAAATCCATTTTTATTAAATTATCTTTTCAAGTTTTATGCCTTTTGTGTCTTAATAAGTCTTTTCTTATCCTGAGTTAGCAATAACCTCTCTGTTTTCTTTAAGAAGTTTCATGATTTACATTTTAGTTTATAATTCATTTCACATTAACATTTCTGTATGCCAACCTCTTCCTGCCATAAAAGCCAGAAGTTCCAAGTAAGAAAATAATTTTAAACCTAGAATATCTATTCACCCAAATTACCATTTAAATATAAGAGCTGTAAAAATATTATTAGGCATATAAGGCTTAGGAAACTTTGCTACACAAAGTGCTATAGGGAAATAGTTTGGAATGAAGAATTGAAATAACAGCGAAAACTAATCCAGGTGACATTACATATACAAACACACACACTCACATATATGCATATATGATACATATCATATATATAATATATAACTATCTTATGTGATATATCATATATAATGTGATGCATGTTATATAACAGTATTTTGATATTAACAGTTGCCACTTTAAAAGTAACTATGGAAAAAGCAGTATATTACAAAATCTTAAATCCAGTTTGAGTCAGTTCATCTCATGACTGAATGGAGCTAATGTGCTCTCACTATTACTGCCTGCCAAAGAAAAAGAGTCATCCTCTGCAGAGGAAGATAACACTATCCAGATACCCTGTATTTTTTTTAATTAAAGAAAGTCCATAATTCAATCAAACTTATCATGTATTTCAAGAAACTGGACCAAGAGGAAAAACAGACAATAGTAACAGACCCACAGTTATTCCAGATATTACAACTATCAGACATAGATATTTAAAAAACTGTGATGAATATGTTGAGAACAATAAATGACAAGACAGAGCATTTTGATGTAGAACTGGAAACTATAGAAAAGAATCAGATGGGCATTCTAGAATTAAACACGACAATATCTGAAGTTAAGAACTCAATAGATGAGGTTAACAGCCACTAATCTACAACCGATGAGAGGATTAACTACGTGAAAGACAGAATAGTGGAAAATAATTACAGCAGAGAGAGAACCAAATGGAAAGTATTACAAAGAGAGAGACAGACAGAGAGAGAGAGAGAGAGAGAGAGAGCAATGGGTCACACTGAGAAGTTGCAACATATGTGTAATTATAACCCCTACAGAGAAATGAAAGAGAATGAGGTAAAGGAAATAGAAAGAGATCACATCCAAGAATTTCCCAAAAATTATGAAAATTTGAAGCCACAGATTCAAAAAGCTCTACAAAACTCTAAACAATAAAATTACAAAGAAAATGCACCTACATATGTTACAGTGACACCTGTGAAAACCAAACACCAAACAATAAAACCTAAAAAGCAACCAGAAAAAAGAAGACCTTCCCTTCAAATCAGAAACAGTGAGTCAACCCTATCTTCCCATCAGAAGATACAGAAGCCAAATAAGATAATAATACCCTTGAAGTTCCAAGAGAAAACACTTGTCAACATAAAATTCAAAACCAAATGGGTGTGCCTGGGTGGCTCACTCAGTTAAGCATTCAACTTCAGCTCAGGGCATAATCTCACGGTTCATGAGTTCCTTCCCCCTAGTGCGCTCTCTGCTCTCAGCACAGAACCTGCTTTGGATCCTCTGTCTCCTTCTCTCTCTGCCCTCCCCCCACCCCCGACACTCTCTCTCTCTCTCAAAAATAAATAAGCACTAAAAAAAATCTAAACCAAATAAAAATGTGCTCCAAAAGTGAAAGCAAACAAAATGAGATATCTAATGAAACAAAACTGAGAGACTCATTAATGAATACCCACACTAAAGGAAGCATTAAAAAGAGTTCTGGAGAAGAGAAATTATTAAAGATGGACTAAAAAAAAAAGTAGGTGGGAATGAACTGCAACAGAAAGGGTGAATATGTAGATAAATATTAATGAACCCATCTTTCCCTAACTAAATATCTTACATTATACACAAGTTTCACTTCACAAATATAATCTTTGTTTAAATGAGCTCTATTTTAAGCCACAGCATCCTGGTGGGCCCTAGTGGGTAGGCAATCACCTAAAGCACACATCTTTTAAGGAAGTGATACCAATGCATGAATCCTCATGCTGCCCAAAAGTCCCTCCCTGAGTGCCCACATTTATATTGGTATGTGTCTCATCTTAATCATCTCAGGGTGACTAAATGTTATCAACACCAATATTCTTCAGCTTGACATGGCCCTAACCTCCTGAGTTTGAGGAAAAATACAAAGTTGCCCAGACTTGCATTATAGATTTTCCCTTCACCATAGCCTCTGAGGCACATTTCCTTATGTTTACCATCCTCTTTGTCTTTGTATGGTATACTGTAAGGAAAAGCAGAGATGCCAGTAAGTTACATAACAATCTCATAAGGTCTGTGCCAAATACTCATTTATTATGTGAAAAGTGACTATGCCAGTTATTTATCCAGTATCTTACAGACTTACATTGACACTTCTCTACTCTACAATGCCGAAGCTGTGTGTCCCTAAATTAAATTTTCCAGTTTCCTTTGCCAAGCAGTCTCCTGTTAGTTTTCCCCAAAAGAGGCATTAGTTAGAGATCAGAAGTTGGAAGGAGGAGACAAGAAATTCTACTTACTTCTTTTCTTGCTGCTCTGGCAGCATCTTTGGAAGTACACATGTCTTCTTGATGATCTCGATTGGACCTTAATTGATATAATATTTCGTACCAAGAGACTTGATATTTGCAAAAGTGGTGAGTTCTATCATATCATATCACCCATTTAACTATTTAACCACTAATTTTTTGGCAGTGCAAAAGATGTCTAGATCTTGAAAAATGACTGTGGATTACAACAAAATAAATCAGGTGGTAGGTCAGATTGCAACTAATGTTCCAGATGTATTATCTTTCCTCAAACAAAACAAAATCCCCTGGAACTGAGCATGTAGCTCTTTATATATAAAATGTCTTGGGGTGTTTTACTATATATGCCAACTTCTAAACACCACTGAAAGCAGGAAGCTTTCACCTGACAGTTAGCAATATTCTTCAACTGACTTGCTCCAAAGCTGTGAGAATCTTCCTGACCTCTGTCAGAAACTAACTTGCAGGGATTTGAGTACACCCTACAGGACATCGTTCTGATCCTCTATTTTGATGACATCATGCAGAGTGAACTTGATGAAGTTAGTAGCAACTACTGTAGATGCCTTGATAACATTTAAATATGTCAGAGGGTAGGAGATAAACCCCATAAAAATATGTAGACCCGGCGTCATTGTGACATTTCTAGGAGTCCAGCAGAGTTTCTCCTTATACAGCCTATCACCAAGAAATTACAGAAGTGCATGTTTGGCTTCTTTGAACTTTAGAGACAACTTATGCCTCATTCCAACCCATTTACTGACCAGCTAACAGATTCAGTTGCAAGTGGATTTTGAAGCTGATACAGGTTGTGGTGGGTGCTGCTCTGCTGCTTTGGCCATGGTGACCGGCCTTTCCCATCAAACCCAGAAGAACTGTGGCAAGCAGATATGCTGAGTGGGGTCCATGCAATTCACCAACAGACAAATCATAGTGCTGTTACCTTAGGATTTTGGAGCAAAATAATGCACCCTTCTGAAGATACTATTAGCTTTACAGGAAAAAAAAGTATTGGGCTCTGATAGAGACTTAATATCTGATCATGGGACAAAACTAGCCCAGGAAGTTACGTCATGAGTTGAGTGTTTCTCATCCATTAATATAAATTTAGGGATGTGCAGCAGCACTCCATTATCAACTGGAGGTGTCACATCGAGAAAGAGGTCTCAGAGACACCTAAACACACAAGTAAATTGCACAAGCATGAGGCTCAGAATCTTCCGGCACTTTCACAAAATGTACCTTCTGTCATCACTCCAATAGCCAACTCCTATGACCTTATGGGAGAATCTCAATGACCAGTTTACAGAGAAAGAAATAATTCAGGATTAGTTCCACAGATATTTCTATGTGACATGCTGTCATCAGTCCTAAGTGGTTGCTATTGCTCTTCAGTCTTAATCAGGAATGTCCCTGAAAGACATCAGTGGAAGGAAATCTTCTCATTGGCCTAACTTTGAGAAGTTATTTACTTTGCCTGGATAGATATATAGCCAACGCTGTGAATCCATGCTGATTTACAAGCAACAGATAACAGTTTGGCTTAAAGACCAGATAACTGGAAATAAAAAAAGATTCAAAGATCTAAGGAGTTCACAGGAAGGAGCATGGAATGACTCTCCCAGGATGGGCATAGCAAGAAAGGAATATTTGTTCTGTGTTATTGATTACTAAAGGATATCCAGAGCAGAGGAAGTTCTCAAATATTACATAGACAAAGTTACCCTCTCAGTGGATGTTAGCCAACCTCTACCCAGCCACCCTTGTGCTTATTCACACTCAAATAGCCTCAAATAGGACTTACACTCAAATAGCCATGGCAGCAGGAATAGAAAGTCATATATGGGTCAAGAGCATGAACTCTTACCTCACTAAAAACAATCCTGCTTCTATCATTGCTGAGTGTCCAAACCTTCCAACAGGCCCTAATGGGTTATCATGTCTCAAGAGGATCATCTCAGCCACCTGATGGCAGTCTGATTATATTAGATTCTTTTCTATAACATTGGGAACCGTGATATGCTCTAAAAAAAAATAGTTATTTTGATAAGAATTTTTCTTCCCTGCTCAAAACTTTTCTGCCAGTACCACTACCCATGGATTTACAAGATGTCATATTCACCATCACAGCATACCACCCAACAGTGGTTCCAAGCAAACAACTCATTTTAACATATAAGTGCAGCAGTGGGCTAATTCCATGACATTCAGTGTTTTGTTTTGCTTTGTGTTTTTTTTTTTTTTGCCATATATTCCTTCCTCCAGATGGACTTAGCCAACACAAAATGATGAAACGGCAAACCCACTTTTAAAATGTGATTTGTACTCTGAACTTGTAACCAATACATGGTACAATTTCCTCCATAGCACAAATGCATGAGTTTGGAAATGAAGAGGTAGAAATGGCACTGCTCCTTTCACTATTATATCTAAGGAACCACCCAAAGAATTTTGCTTCCCATCCCAGCAACTTTAAGCTATGATGTTTTGTTGGAGTTTTTAGTTATCAGAGGAATAATGCTTCCATCAAAAGGAATAACAATAATCCTTCTGAAGTAGAAGTTGAGATTGCCACCTGGCCATTTGGGGCTTCCCATGGCATTAACTCAAGAGGTACCTACTGAATGATTATGATTCTGAAAAGAAAGTAGGGTCATTGTCATGCAATGGAGCCAGGGAAGACTATGTCTTGGACCCAGGAGGATTCTATGGATACCTCTAAGAATTCAAGTAAAAAAAAAGTGTCATGAAACACTAGAAGAACCCAAAGGAACCTTACTAAAGGTAAGACCACTACTTTCTGGCTAATTTCTGACCACTAATCCCTACTGCAGGAATGAGTGTTTGAATTATCCCCAAAAGTGAAGTACTCTAACCAACTGATATACTGACCAGGGGCAAAGGGAACCTGGAATGAATTTTTTCTTTCCCTACTTGTTACTTACCCATATACCCCAAAATACACATATAGAATTTTGTCCTCTTTTTTCCTCCTATTATTTTATGTAGAACATTGGGAGATAGTTTAACTTTTGCTTTATGTTACATAATATCCATATGGCCTTTGCATCTGAAATGAAGAGGAACTAATACCACTCAGGGACAGAGGCGGGAACTGATTGATGAAACTTGGTGTCATCCCTTTGGAAGAGACTATGTGCATCCTCCTATGTACCAAAGAGAATTAGACTTTATTATGCAGAAGCATGACATTACCTTTGCTATGGTACAGGAATTGTAAATATGAGTAGAAGGGCATGGATGGATGATGAATATACCAATAAATGGACTCGGCCAGTTACTGAGGCATTTCAGTCTCATACCTGCCCTTCTCAGTTCTGCTTAGGAATGCCAGTACTGGAAGTCTTTTTCCCAGAAGGCTTACAGGTATGTTTAACCAGTAGGAGGTATTGGTGAGGTCAGACACAGGAGTAGGGAAGCAGAAGCATTTCTTCCTTGCTCTCCCTGTACCTCTAAGGGCATCTCAGGAAGTGGCTGCAACCCTGGTTCCAGCCATGAGGCCCTCTTCATGGTTCCAGTACTGATCATGTGGTTTTTGCTTAGTAGTCTTAGACTCTAATACCCCCACTCCCTTCCTTTCCTTCCATGAGCCCTAAGAGTGGTGACTGTTCCCTACAATTATTAATTTCAATAATTTCTACAATTATGGTTAGCTCACCACCCCCACTCATTCTCTTTGAAACATATAGAGTGTTTTTATTTTACCCTGCCTGACATAGCCTTCCTTTAACCATTCCATACATCTCTCCTAGACATTTAAATATCTCACTTCATCTGAATCAGTACTTTTCACACAGTTTCTTAGAGTCTGAGAGATTTCCAGAAACCCCCTCAGAGCTACTACTGAAAAAACAGGGGGACAGAAAGTGTTTGGAAAACAACCCCCTCACTTCAACATATTATTTCTGTTTCATATGTTTTACTTATTTACATTTCTCAGAGGAATTTCATCACAACAAAAGCTTTCACTTGTAATAAAATGTTTGAAATCATGGATCTTTGCCACCAATAAACATGTTGAATAGAATTTGGTCAAGGATAAAAATCTGGCTGTTGCCTCAGTAGACATTACTTTGTTCTCGCCAGAAGGTGGGGGGACACAACGCTGGAAAGTTTATTCCCTTCCCTCTCTCTCACTCCACCTCATCAACCATAATATTATTCCATTAGCCTTGACCCCCTACCCCTTGTTTCTAGAATATTCTCACTCTCAGGAGTCTGACTGAAAAGTTTCCTGAATGCATTGTGTATCAAAAGAGTGAATTCATCCATAAAGCCTGCAATAAAAATAACCCAAACAAATGACTATCACGTCACATGTCCTATTAGCGAAGTACTTGTGTGGGAACAAAATGTTGTTGTTGGTTTTGTTTTCATTTTTTTTAATACAGTCAGGGCCCCAGTGGGGCATGAATGTGGAATATCATCCCACTTTATAATATATGCACCATAATCTTCTTAAAATGAGTTTTCACTTCAAGAAACATAAGGACTTAAATATGAGCAGCCTGTTTTGTGCGTTTGTGTGTTTGGCATCTCATTACACTTCAGACCATTTTGTCTTCTTAGAACAATTGAATATCATTAGTGGAGGCATATTTTGTTGCCAGAACTTGCTTAGTTGCGATTGTGCTTGTTAAAATGTGTCCATTTGCCAGCTGATGGATGGGAATTCTGAAGGGTGCCTGGTGAGTGAGCATTTGAATATCAGAACTTTCATCTCTTTCTTCCAGAGAGAAAAATAGCTTTGTTACCAACCAACACAAAGCATGAATTGTCCTTGACTTCCCCTCCCTCTTTTGTCTTTTTTTGTGTAACACTCTGTTTAGCTCACTGAGTTTCTATCAAGGACCCAGAACTGTGCAAGGCATAAAAGCTTCCTAGCCAGGCAAATCTTGGAATACATCCAGACTCCTCGGCTTTATTTGCATCGTGACTTTGGGCAAATCTCACAACCTCTCAGGCCTCAGAGTTTTAATTTGCAAAGTGGGCCTCCTAATGCTTACTTCTCAGGGCCATTACAATGAAAATCCCACACCCATTTTGGACCCATAGTAGATGCTCATTGATCGGGAGCTAGCCAAAGTGATAGATCAGAAAAAATGCGTAAAACAATTGGAGAAGACCTTAAAAGCAAACGTAGTGCAGCATTAATCAGAATATAAGCAGGCCCTAAAATACAAGCTACCCCAAAATAAATAGTTTCAGAGGCAAGATCTATAAGTTATAGTTCATTCTTAATATTTGTGGCAGTTAATGTTGTGTAAAGTCACCAGGAACACTGAATTTGCAAATACTGGCCCATTGCTCCTAGGGTAAAAACAGGGTTAGGTTCCTATGAGCCTCTGATAACATTGTCACCAAATAATCAGTGAATAACTTTGCATCTTATATGTTTCTATTTGAAAACACCTTATTTAATATATATTATCAATTCATTAACATCGTCATGTCTAACAGCACTAAAACGCATGCCGGAATAAAGCTTACCTAGCGTATGTATTTTCTCCATGAGGCATACCCAAGCTTTTTTGCTTGGGAACAGTAAACAGTAACTCAGCACTCTGCTTGGGGGCCATTGTAAATAGATAAATCAACAACAAAAACAGAAAATATTAAAACTGTCATACTAAGTAGAACATGACAAGGACACTTGTTTACAGAATGTGAGCTAAAACAAGAAAGCAGAGCATCTCCTTGTTCAACCTCAGCTGGGAATGTGTACACAGGGTGACTAAAATTTTTTGCTACTCTGTGCACGCACATGTCCACAAATGAGCATGAAAATGCCATGGGTATTGATTTGGGGATTATAAATAATGTTAGCAAGTAGGTGAACAGGCAAATAAAAAAAATCTACACATAATGAGGATCAACTATAAATACGAGGAGGAAACCTTGGACAGAGGAGGGGATGGCTTAAAATGAGTGATGAGAGGAAACAGTCCAGGCAGGAAGAGCCAAATCAGCACAGGAAAGATCATGAGAAAACAGGAACCGTGTATGAGAACAGATCATATCTGCCAGGATCTTCTAGATCCCATGGGATGCCCCTGTCATTTCTTTCAAATCTGATCAAATGCCCCCTGCTCAGAGGGGCTTTTCCTGGCCTCCTATTAGAACAGCATCTAATTACATTTTCTCTAGTCCTTTCTTCTGCATTATTCTTCTCTAGAACATACTTCCACGAGTGACATATGTAAGTTTTTATTTGTAAACTGTCCTCCTGTCCCAGTCAGAAAGCAGACACCATAAGGTGGAGACTTTTTGCACTTTGTTCACTGGCCCAGGTACCTAGAGAGCACCTGCAACAATGTGGTCATCCATAATCAATATGTTAACCTTAAAAATAAAACTGTCAGTTAGTTTGCCAACAAAATGGGTTTATCTAGGGGAATAGCAGAGAATTTCAATGCAGGATGTGCAAGCTACAGTAAAGCCATAGGCAAGTCAGCAGAACAAAGGAGAGGAATGATCTTTTATACAGGTAAGGGGAAAGTTGGAAGAGGCTGACATAAACAAAAAGTCCCTTGGTATAAACCAGAAGTTCAAAGTATAGTAGCTTTCCATTGGCTGAGTTGTGATGGTCTCTTGTTGGCTGGACTATTGCTGGGCAAGGAGAAAAATCTTTCTTCCTCCTGCTAGAGCAGTAAAGTAGACTTCTTCCTACGGGGAGTGCAAAGTACCTCTCTTCCTGTTGGTTCTACAGTTGACAGTGGTAGAACTCGAGAGCTCCCCCTGCTGTCCTCCTGACTCCATTTTAAATGAGATTTCCTTTTATTAATTTTCACAAGAACAAGAATTACAATGACTCTGAATCACACATTAAGAATTATACTTTTCATCCGAGAGGAAATAAACAACCATTTAAGTGAATAGTCCTATTAAATATGGAAGATTTACAGTGCTTCTGATACTAGAGGTAAAATTTAAAAAGACACATGCTTGATTATTCTATGTTGGTTCAAGATCCTTTTCTACTCCAAATCTTCACAGAAATCATAGCAAGCATCTATCCTTAACAAAAAACAACTTTCTGGCCATTTTTCTGCCTGTTGCAATTGCAACTGTAGCCTACTGGTATGATTTGAAGGAAACTGGAAAACTCTCTACAGTGTTAACAGTGTCCAAAATGAGAATACTGCAGACACTTTGGAGTCAAAAAGCCTTCAAAATTTCTGCTGTACCTGGATAACTAACTAATTAAATGACTGTCAGTCATTAATACTTTAGTGTAAATTAGCTTATCCTGGTGTTTTAAGCAGTAATCATGTAATTCCAAACTATAATTTTAGAGAATGGGAAAACTGAGATGCATAATGGGAACATAGTTTTATAACTAATCTAGTAACTTGAGACATAACAAAAATGCTTGTCTCCTGGCATTCAATTAACTATAGCATTCTGATTCAAAACCTTTCCAGCAGAGGTGTTTGAGACCATCCCCTAATGAAATTTCCAATTAGTAAATCCTTATGAGGAAAGGGTATAAACCCCCAATAAAATGCAAATAACTGAAAAAATGCAAATAACTTGAAAAGTTATTATCTTCAATTGGGTTATCAAATTAGCTGTTCCCAGAAGTCAAGTACCATCTTAGGACACAATATCCTATGACAGGCAAACTGAGTTTAACTTTTGGTGAAAAATAAGGGACTCAAGAAAAGGCTGGGAATTCTGGGAAGTCCTACGGCTATTGTGCAGACGACACAAAATGAAGAAAGCTCAAGAGAGGCATAGAGGGAAAGTCACAGGAAAGAGTTCTCCAAAGCAAATATCAGCTTTGTCACTTTTCTACATTTGACTGTGGCACATTCACAGGAGTCCAGGGTCCACAGAGGCTGGCAAGTGGCTGTGGGGTGCTAGCTCTTTCTGAACGGATCTTGGTGAGTCCCTGAGAGTCATGTAGAAGCAACTTGCAATCCTTATGACTGCAAATGCTAATCAAGAAACTGATTATACCCACTGGGAGGTGAAAAATGAGCTGATTCCTTAATGGAGGAGCTGGGTTTTGACTAAAATGTCTTTGGAAATGTCTCATTCCAGTGCTGCCCATTTCTTTAATACATCCCACCACTGCCTTCTCAACTACATCTTATAATACACACACACACACACACACACACACACACACACACACACACACAGAAAGAATTTTATAAACAATTACACTTAGCTGTTAATACTTTATGCTAGCTCAAAATAATCTCCATAGTTCTGGCTTCAACCCACTTTTCCTGTAGGTAAGTACTGCTTACCTTCTCAGGAGTATTTATGTTGTCAAAAGGAAATTTGCTTTTTTTGCCCCTTAAGGGTAGGAACAATTATTCTCTTCTTTCATTTGCATACAGCATCAGGAAATATCAATGCTATGAATTGAATTGATCTACTAAAGGTGGAATTTCTCACATGAGAGCAGGAAAGTGAGTAAATTACTTGGGGAAATGAGATCCCTTTCTTGTAGCTTCCAAAAGAAACCATATTTGTTGCCAGTGTTTTCTACATCCATATCTCAGCAACCTTGATACACAGAGATGTTGAACACCAACAATAACATCTGCAAAACTGTAGGTGATTAAAAGAAACATCTGGCTTTCTATTTTGGAGGCCTATGTTTTGCTAATTTTCTTTTCAAGATGCATTAGGCCACTACGTTGGGGGAAGGAATAACATTGCTCTAAGCCAGGGGTCAGGAAAATCACAGTCCACAAGCCAAATCTGTCATGCCACCTGTTTTGTAAAAAAAAGAAAGAAAAAGAAAAGATATTGGGACACAGCCACATTCATTTATTTACATATTGTGTATGGCTGTTCTCAAGCTAGAACAGCAGAGATGAGTAATTATGACAAAGACCATATGGCCCACAGAGCCTAAAATATTTACTATTGGCCCTTTATACAAAAAGGCTCTAAACCAGTAGATTTTTTTCCCCTAACCACTAGATCAGGTTTTGGACAAAGCCATTTATGTGTTTAACAAGGCTTCCAGGAAAGCCTGCTATCTACCGATGTTTGAAAAATTCCACATGGAACTCTATTTGAACCAGGCTCAAGGAGGCCTATGGCATGAATGGACAAGGGACAAGTAAGATCGTTGCCCTCTAGTCAGGCTCCAAGGAAGTCGTACGTGATAGCTTCCTCTTAACTTCTGGAGTCTCATATTCCCTCTAGCTTTCTGATTTAGCCTCCTATTTCCTAATGCTGATTTTGGTACATTTCCACTTAGTTCTTGGCATCCCCTTTCTAGACAGCCAGTATTTATCCTTGGCATCACTCTTTGGTTCTACTCTTGCCACTACTATTGTGTATGATGTTTATCTGCTCCTGCTCCACTGCTGACTTCAGACATCTTTCCAGTGTTGGTCTTCTAATTTGCATCTCAGTTTGAGTACAAACAAAACAACAACACCAAACATTCTTCTTAGTTGTGTGATTTATCTCTCAGGAGGTCTCTAATTCTTAATTTTTGATCCCAAGACAAACATAAGATTGAGACACCCAGACATCTGTCTTTATCCAATACCCCAGTGTCAACCAGTGCTCAAGGAGTTAAGTGGGATGGCCCAAGGGCACATGATTCAATAGTCTCAGGAAAAGAACTGTCACCAAGCCATAGTATGGGATTACCTGGCATGCTGTTCAATTCATAATCAGCATCATTTTCAGATTCAGGAAAGTGGACTTCTTCCCTAGCTATATCTATTTTCAAGTCTAGGAGGAGACTCTGCATTTGGACTTGACATTGACAGTGAAATTGTGGGTGATAGCAGCTTCTCTGTGAACACCCAACCCTCCCTCTAGGTAATTGAATGGCCTGAACTTCTAATATCTTATTTTGACTATGTAAACTCATGAAAATTATAAAACTAAAATCATCGACCTTTGAAGATTTAAAGACTCTCAAATCGGGGACACATCTATTTTTACAAACTGAAAAAAAGTACTTAAAGTGTGTATATGTCACTATATATTATATATACTCATACACACATAAAGATCTATGTGACATTATTATGATATATGTATATATATATGACAGTAAAACAAAAAATAGTTTGTAACAATGCAAGAATCACTATAATTTGGAGTCATTTATAGTAGATTTAGATAGTCCTACTTACATTAAAAATTCCCAATAATACCACGGTTAAAAATATAACATTACACTAAGTACATTGTTATAATGACCGACAAATCAATAAAAATTTGAATTATTTTCAGTAACCCTTCTTAAAAAGGTAAAATATACATTTAAAAAATTGCAAATTTATTATCTAGAATATTGAAATCAGACCTTTCTTGGCAATAGAACACAACTGTACTTTTGTGCATTCTTTTCCAAAAGGTTTAAAAAAAACAGGATTCTTGCAGATAGCTATTTATGTAAAGACTGATCATAACCCTCTGAGAACCCCATGAGACTTGATCTGTGTCATATTCATCATTGTACCATCAATATCTTGTGTAAGAACTGAAACCCAACTCCTTCCAGGAAATTTCTATAGCTTTGTCCTCTTGGATAGAGTACCCCTCGACTCAAACTTCATATTTGGTCAGGTAGAATTAATCACTTTTGAGCAATGGGCTTCAAGATGACATTTGTTCCCACTTGGGACCCTAGAGTAGACTTAACTTCTCCCAGCCACGGTCCATCCCAGCACTGGCTTCCTTCTCAACAGGAGTATCAAGAGTGCCTCACAGCTGTGTTCCTTCAAGATCTAGCAATTCTCTCTTCTGTAAAATTTGCATCACCCAATTGCTACCACCTCTGGGAAACTGTATGAGGCACTTTCAGCAGTTCATCTAGGCCCCTGGAGTTCCTCTCAGGGAGATAATGAAGATATGTGTCAACACCAAATGAGAGTAAAACTCCAAGGGGTGAGAGCACATGCAGCCATTCAGAGTGATAGAAATGACAAAGACTGTAATATAGGGACACACTGCCGAGGGCACTGAATGATGTAGATGTAAAGAGGATCTGGGAGGGAAAAAAAACTGGGACAGGACAAGACTTTGGTCAAAAGAAAAATAACAGAAAATGGAACACAACAACAGATGGTTACTGCCAAAAGTGGTAAAGATGCCCTCCCATCGCTGATGGTGGGAATACTCAGAACCTTTTATTCATCTGAAGGAATGCCTTGAGTAAGGAGTGACAAATCAGAACTTTCTTGTTATTGCTAGTAACCTTCAACAAAATTATGTGGAAGGGAGTACAGACAGCAGTTGGCTAAACCAAAAGCAAAGAGGAAAAGACTGAAGTTGGAATGAGATGGAACATGTGTGAGGATCTATTTAGAAGACTAAATTTTAATTGTTTCCATTGAGTAAATCTCATTTGCTCATCTAGACTGCTAGATCCTACAGGGAAGGAACAACATTTTCTAAGTGTTTGAAAATACAGCACATACAAAATCTTGTCCAGATTGTCTAAACAAGAAGAAACAAACACGTCTAAAGTCACAGAGGGAGTAAATGTCAGAACACCTTGACACTAGAGTTCTGTTGACCTACCTAGATTAAATGTAGGCTATTTTGTATGATATGCATTTTATACATACTTCATTCTCAGCTTCATTTTAAATTTCTTCTGTTGTTTATTCTTCTTTCTTATCCATTTCTAATGTCTTATGTTGTTATAGTCTATGAATCTCTATAAGCCATCCTATGTCCTTCCAAGTACAAAGCAGTTAAATGAATCAAGAAAGAATGTTATTCATGTGAAACACCCAATCTCTCCCTCCCCCCCCCCTGTGTCACACACACACACACACACACACACACACATTTCCCCTCAGGTGGAATGATTTGCACTTGGTTTACCTGCTCTTTAATCTCTGGGAATTCTGAAAGACAACATTCTATCTTTATACATCGCTTAATAAATAAATTACTTAGGAACCCAAGTAAATGCAGACCCATATTAAAGTCAGGAGTCTCTCTAATATCCTTCCTTTTCATATCATACTTTCTTGATTGACCAATTTCTGTGGGTCTGTCCTTTTCCCACCAAGTCTCCACTCCCTCACACCAAGTTCAAGGACTCAGAATGAATACAGAGGCACCCCCTTGGGTTTTAAGTCAAGCAGTTCTGTTATTTACTGCACTTTCATTACTTTTGATCATTGGGAGGCATGTTGGCATATGGGAATGGAAATTTAGATTGAGTAACTTTCAGCAATGTCAAATGAGCTATTAACAGAACCAAATTCTATGGTGTCCTAGTTGCTTTTGGAATATGGCTTTCAGTGTCTCAGCACAAGATGACCTCTGAGTTTGATGGAAGTCTACCAATAAAAAAATAGATAGGAAATAATAAAAATGACATATTGAAGAATTTTAAATCATAAATGCATGCAAATTCATCTCAAAGAGGATTACTCAATCATTAAATAATTAATGAAGACTTAATGTTTTGTCAGAACTGTCCTATGCACAGATGTGAATGAAGGAACAGGGAAACTTGAAGTCTTAATTGTCAAAAACATGGAAGACATATGAAATATTGCATAAAAAAGGGGTGAAGTTGGGAGGAAAGTAAAAGTGCTAATGTATGAGGTAAAATTTACATATATACATAAATACGTATAAACATGTACATTTATATCTATGGGTCTCATTACTCATTAGTTTGGAATGGAACACTGGGACAATCACGAGACGGGGATACAGGAGTCCAGGGTCCTCCTCTGGCTTGACCACAGATGAGCTTTGTGATTGGGAAGTTTGTGTCTAGGTCTAGCTCTTCAGCTGTGAAATAGGGGAAACTGGATTATTTTTAAGCTGAAATAAATGTGTTATGTTATGGAATATATAATTTTTTTGATGTTAAACACTGACTTATTTATCAAAAGAAATTAGAAATATGTGAGTGGCTCCTACGTTACGAGGGTGGTATTAACAGAGGCAAAGGTGGTCTCCCTAAAGTGTCCTATGATAAACTGAGAGAAAGCCCAGGGCAGCAGGGCAATGGAACCAAGTTCAAGAGGGATATTTTAAGGTGCTTATTATTTTTTTAAGCTTATTATTTATTTTGAGAGAGAGTGTGTGTGTGTATACCCCCAAGAGCGGGGGAGGGGCAGAGAGAAAGGGAGAGAGAAAATCCCAAGCAGGCTCTGTACTGTCAATGTAGAGCTTGATGCAAGACTGTCTCATGAACCTTGAGATCATGACCTGAGCCCATATCAAGAGTTGGCCACTTAACCGACTGAGCCACCCAGGCTCCCCAAAAGGGCTTATATCTTGAAAAAAAATATGAACAATAGTAAAAGTGAAAAACCACACTAGTAGATTACATTTTATAACATTTCTCCGCTGGCTTTTACAGGGACAATGCATAATAGATCGACTAAGTCTCCAGGATTTGATGTTGGACCAAAACTCAGCTATAGCATTTATTAGCTACTTCACTTTGAACAAGCCAACCTCTCCAGGAATCAATGATCTTAACAGAGAAGCAAAGGTAAGATTATCATCTAAATCATTCTTGTGAGGGGCAAGTTAGATAAAATAAGCATTCAATAAACTGTAAACATTCTGATATTCGTACTTACTCATATCTGGCAGAATAAATAGAATCCTTATTACTGAACTGGAAAAGCCATCACCACAACTGGGAAAACCTCGTTGTTATAACTATCTTTAAAATGCCAGCATACTCATACCAGCTGATCACCATTTAAATGCAATCTAAACTTTCTTCCTAAAATTAACATTACCCAAAACCTGGTCATTAAGAAGGACAGTGAGTTTAGCCTTTGCTTTAATCCATCTTTCTAGGAGGAGAAATCTCCATGGTTGGTCCTATCCACATTCATTGTATGGCCTATGGAATGTGCCTTACTGTCTTCCTTAATGCACAACTACAGGTGATTTCTTCATCTAAGAGTCTGCAAGTTGTTTTTTTTTTTTTTTTCTTTTCCTGTCAAATTCTTTGAGGGCATTGGGCTGACAGTTCTGGGTCGGACTGAGTTTAATCTTTTCCTTTCAAATCAAATTATGGGGAAAATGCCAGGGAAATGGCTCCCTAACAGCTGGCATTGTTCAGAAATCACGGAGCTTGGTGAATTTGTAAGATAAGTGTCTAAATTGTGGAGAAAGGCAGACAGCTTCCCCTCTTGGGCTGATATCTGAGCAACTAATGACTTAAATGACTCCATTTTGCTCTCCACACAATGGCCTATCCTGGAAGACTTGAGAGGCTCTTGGGGTTCAGTGGCCTCTCCAAAAATCAGCCTGCCTAAAAGCTAGTCTTTGGGGTCTTCCCCACTGCCTTTGCTCCCTATTTAGTAATTTTATAACTTTCTAAACTTGTGAAGAGAGGACAGGGTAGATTCCTTCCTTGAGTAATGTCAAATCCACTGGAACCTCCCTACCAAGACACAAAGAAAAATGGCTAAGAAAATAGAAAGTATTAGTAGAACAAAAGCCAAAAAGGGAGAAACAACTTTTAAAATATTATTGGAGAGGCACCACATTCACATTAAATACTAAAATATTAAAATTGATTGAGGTTGTGAAATAAGTGAATTACTTAGTCTCCCATGCATTAAAATTAATTTTTCATCTCCTTCTCCAGGCCACTTCCCACTGGCTTTCGTTGAGCCCTCTTAATATTTTATTTGCTGAAGGGAAAAGGTTTCCTTTTGACATATTGGCGTTCCTGGGGTTGGTTGACTATCTCACTGCCAACTGCATGAGATTTCTCAGTCCTAGTGAAGCAATAATAAAGAATAAAGGAGGGGTGCCTGGGTGGCTCTGTCAGTTAAGCGTCTGACTTCAGCTTCGGTCATGATCTCACGGTTCATGGGTTCAAGCCCTGAGGCAGGCTTTGAGCTGACAGTGCAGAGCCTGCTTGAGATATGATCTCTCCCTCTCTCTCTGCCCTTCCCCCACTTTCTCTCTCTCAAAATAAATAAATAACCCTTAAAAAAAGAATAAAGGATTTGCTATACCTCCTAACTTGGCACATATTTGAAAGCAGACTCTCCTCTAAAGACTGTTATTCATGAAGCTATTCTCTTTGCATGTTACTTTCCCACCTTCCTGTCTTCCCACCTCCCCAACCATCAGCCTGTTGGTAATTCATCTAGACAAAAACTGAAAGATAAGTTGAAGTCACTACATCTGAGCTGCCAAAACCAGCTTTTATGTTTATCTGGAACTCTGGAAGGGAGTTGCCTCTTTGGGGATTTAGAGCAGGCAAGGCATGGTGTTCCCTGATTTCTGGAGCTCAGGAATTAACATGGCAGATCCTCTGTAGTTAGGAGGTGAATTCAAAGGTGGCACACAGGTACCAAAAGCAGAGTGGATAAATGGCACAGAGAAGGCATACAGGTGCTCAAATCACTGGAGACGGGCTTTGGAGACTTACCAGGATATTAATCATAAAAGCCTCTAAGTTTCTGGTCTTATATTCACAGCTAAATGTGGACCCTTTCCTGTAATGAAAGTTTACACATGTGAGGAAGGAGGTAAGATCAGAAACACTCAAAGTCTCTTCAGAATGAAGTGGGATTCCAAACTCTCCATCACTCCCTAAAGTTCCCTCCTTCAAGGCCATGAGAGTAAAGCAATGCTTTTGTGTACTGTAGTCATACAGTGTTAGATCCAGAGACAACTTTGGCCCTGGTATAGTCTAAAATCTGCTTTCCAAATGTCATGTAGCTGCAGCAAACAGAACAGGCCAGACTTGCCCCAGTCAATACAGAGTTAATCCCTGAGGCCTCACTGTTTCCCAGGTGTTCAATTCAGGACCTTTGCACAAACCATTTTTGGGGCAACTTGTGATAGGAATATGTCTTCTTATTGTTAAGGTTCATTCTTCTTTTCTTAGATCACTCAAGATTAGGGGCTAAGGCAGAACCCAAGCTATTTCAGGTTACTTGAGTACAAAGAAAATGGTACTGATATATTATCTGTTCATAACCATAACACACTCTTGACTTGTTTCAGGATTCAGATTGAAAGTTTAGTTATGAAACCCATACCTATTCTTGTACATATAAAACTATCAGTATGTTAGTTAAATCCTGTGGTGCTCATAGAAGATCAGAAGTCATAAGCCCCACTCAACCTTTAAGGAAATGTTGATCTAAGTCCATCATTCATACAAAGTCACATTACAGGTCAGTCACAGTATTGGGTAACAGAGCTCAGCTTCCTCATTGCTAGTTGTGTGCTCTGTTTACTATCCTAGAAGAGATAATTTATATTATAGCATTTATTTAATGAAGGACACCAATTAAATGGAAGATTCCCAAAGCTTCAACAGAAGGGTACACTAACACATGTGATAATAATAGTGGTTACAAGAATCAAGAGAAATTCCATAACAATAACCTTGGAAAACTATACTAAATAGAGCTAAACATGTTTTTATGCAGCAGAAATTTTCAAAGCCTTTAATATCTTGTTGAGCTTTACAAACATTTAAGAGGGATATATGCTAGACCTGTCACAAACAAAGGTGACCTTGGGAATCATCAACTGAGGAACATTTCAAGTCAATGTTAAGACCCAGAATGTACCTTAGAAAACCAAGTTAGCTAGTTCCCATGGCATCTCACTATTCTCCCTCAGTGTTGCCAGGTTATCAGGTAGGAACAGGGAGCTGAAGAACAGTCCCACCAATCCCTTTGTGAAGTCTATAATGAGGATCCCTCCAATTCTCAAGGCTTCAACCATCAACTCACTGTGAATGTACTAAAATCACAATATATAATTTCTCAGATCAGATCTTCACCTCATGTCTAAATCTCTTAACCTGTCCACAACCCAGCTGTGATCTATTTTTTTTTACATTAATTGCAATCATAGTTCTTGCTCTTATCACACTTGTGCATTTTTGTTTCCATAATGACCATGGCTCTTTTAAGATCTTGTCTTTGCTTATACGGTTCTTCTTATCTGTAATGAATTGTTTTCTTCTTCCTCTGAGTTGAGCACAGTCCTTATTGAGGTGACCTTATACCCCGACTCTTCTCTAAGTCAACAGTGTTCCCAAGTTCAGAAGTTTCTTTTGCTATAAATGTTCACAGTATCACTTACTTTCTGCCTTGTTTTGTTAGTTATATCTTCACAGGTTTGTGTTTCATCTGCCTATTTAGGTTATAAATTCTTTTCTTCATCTTTTTTTTTCTCTATCAGCATGGGGCTTGATGTTTGGCATACAAGTCACTTCAAATAATTGTTAAAGTTAAATGAAACATAGGAGTTAATGTTCTATCAATAGGTCTAGATCATATTAAAGAGTGCCTTTAAAACCATATAGAGGGCTTTGGACTTAATCTCATGGATGGAGACATTCTGGATTTCTTCTTAAAGAGAAGGGGTATGAAAAAAAGATAACATCATCTCTAGTTGGATAAGCAATGTAGCTTGGTGGTCATGGGTAAGCATTCTGAATCATACTTCCTAGGTCTGAATCTCAGCTCTATTATTACTACCAATGTGAAAGGTACTAAACTCTCTGGCTTTCAGTTTCCACATCTGTAAAATTACAATACATTACCCCTGCAGTCATTTTGAAGTTTGGATGAAGTAATCCATGAAAAGTCCTAAGAGCAATGCCTAGAACCTAGTGAGCCCTCAAGAAACAGTAGTTAGTATTATAATTAACCACATGGGGAAGGGAAAAGAGCATTGGTCTGGGCATCAGGAGACCTGGGCTCTGCTGCAGTTTGAAGAAAAGGTGCAAATGAGGTCAAGTATTGCTGGTAGAGGAACTTGATTGGAACTCAAGAAAAAAGAGCATGTGTTTGATGAATTTACCATTCTCTGCACCCTAGGCTTACAGACTTGAAATCAGACTCGTAGCACAACAAATGCATTAATCAAGCTTACAGAGACAATCTATAAACACAGAAGCCCAATTCATTAATTTACAATGAGAAATATAACTATTAAGTAGATGGGATGTCAGTGTTTACGGATAAGCATGTTCTCTCCTGTGGACTAGTATATACCAGAAGCCAAATCATAATCCAAGAATTGTCTGATGAAAGGGAAAACAGAAAGGAGAGAAAGGGGGTGACCTCGGCACATAACCAAGTTCATAGCCAGATGTATCCCGTCTGCTACAGACACATACCTATCACTCCAGAGATGCCGAAACACATTCCCCATCTCATCCTTCCAGGGATGGAGAACACTACATTTCCTTAGCTTCTGATGGGTACCTTTATAGATGCCATACATACCATTATTTCCCTGGTACAATGCAATCATTTGGATGGATGTTTTCTAAGTGCAATCAACATTTATCTGAAGTTCTGCCTGAATGCTATGATTGAATTCTTGATGTTCATAGATCATTTCTTAGGACAGTTTTCAGATAGTTATCATTTCCTTAAACTTATTTGGTGAGCCTCTCACAGCCCTAAGAGACTCAGCAGAAGGGATTTCTGTGTATCCCTTCCACTTCAGGTCTTCCTAAATTTATTCCTTGGTGCAAATCAGTTAGCTGGTGTTGCATAATATACTATCTCAAAAAGTATTCATTTAAATGTTTATTTTGAGCCCATTTTTTTTTTTTTTTTTGCAAAAGACCCTCTGGGTTAGCACTTGTGCCTGGGCTCAGCTGAGTCCATTTTCTCCACGTGGTGTCAGCTGCATTTGCACACACGTCTGGGCTCAGATAGGGTAGAGACGACTGGGATAGTTAGGGTCTCTCTCCACATGTCTCTCGCCCTCCTTGTTCTGTCAGGGGAAAGAGACTTCCCCACTTGGTGGAAGAAACTGCAAAGGATCTGTAGCCAGATTTCCTGAAACCTACCACTGATAGGAATAAATTTGGACTGACTGACTGACTGACTGAATGAATGAATGAATGAATGACTGTGTCTTCAGGGAGAGAGGTCATACTTGTCAAGTACTCAAGGCAGCTGAGTCAGCAGCTCTCTAACCCATGAGTCCAGCAAACCTACTTGTATTGGCCATAGTGAATGAAAGATGTTCCAGTCCCAGAAAGAAGTTTGGAGCAGGCAGCATGCACTATTCCCTCCCGACACTCAAACTTTATGATCCTAAGAAAGTAATCAGCAGGGGAGGCGAAAGCCCCTGAAAGGAGGCTGACATCGAGTGACCCTTGCCGAGGAAGCTGACGCTGACCGCTCCTGCCCAGTGATCGAATTTGATGGGTTTCATCATCTTCCTCCTGTGCCCGCTCCGGCTCCATCGATTGCATCGCCTTCAATATCTCTTTTGTGGTTAAAGGCTGCTCCCGAGACTGCCCTCTCTGAGTTGCCTAGTTTTGTCAATTCCAATTCAGCCAGACATCCTTTTACCCTTTCCTAGACAACAAAGCTTTCTGGTCGATGTTTTTAAAGAAAAAAAAAAAAAGGAAAGAAAACTCATAGAAGCCTCAGAAGCCTCAGAAAGTCTTACTAAACCCTTCTTTCCTTAGGACGCATTCTCCCCCGCCTGGGTTAAGGAGAGCAATTCTCCTCCAATGCCGATAGCTCATATTTATCTTCTCTCCCAGCCTTTTACTTCTGCCTTGGGATCTCAGACAGAAGCCTCCTTGTTATTTTCCCCCTTTCTTCTCTCTGAAAATTAAAAATGCTTTATTGAACATAAAGATAGCCTGTACATTTTAACCCTGTACATCACTTTGACCTTATTTTCTAGATCAGAAAAAAATACATCTTTTGAGAATTCTCATTAGGCCTAAATTATGGAACAAGGACTTTCCATTTTATGCTTCAAATATTGCATGTTTCTTTAAGATGCTACAGAAAGACCTACACAAAACAGGGGACAGATATTAATGCATGAGAAGAATGCTATGGTTACCAAGTGTCTCTTCATTGCATCATGTCTGTAACTCCATGATAGACATGAATCAGAGTTTCCAAAATCAATGCCAGACAGAAGTCCCCAAACTATAAGGTAAAATACAATCTCCTTATCATAAGAATAAAAATTATAAAATAAGATACTGTTCCTGCCAACTTGTCCAGCTTCAGCCTGTCCAGCTTCAGCCTCGCCCCCCTCCCCAAGTACTCTGCTCAGAAATCACATCAAACTACTAGTCAAAACTCTGCATTTTCCACCTCCATTAAGTTGAACCTGTTATTTCTCTGCCCAGAATTTCCTTCCATTAGTTTGTCTAGAAATCCCTTTTCATATTTTAGTCCACATTCCAATACTTTCCCTAACTAGTAAGCCTTCCTTGATCCACCTAAATAGTTGTTATTCCTTCCTTTTTATCATCACTGTATGTATATTACAACCACTAGCCTTACTGCATTAGAAATGTTCCTATCTGTCTATCTACCTATCTATCCATATATCCATCCACCGTCTGTCTATCTACATTTCTCTTCTTAGAAAGGCTTAGAAAGAATCTTGTCTTGGTGTTTTTACACATCCCTGCTTTTGTCTTAGGGCTTCTCCTGCTTTTCTAACATGCTGATATCTGAATTATCTGCCTTTGTTTTATAGCACATTTTCTCTATTCCACTCTATTCTATTTCTTCTTCATCTTACAATATCCCTCTCCATCGCCATGCTACTTTCAGCTATAAACATGATCTTAACTTCTTTATGTCAGAAAAATCAGTCTTGATCTCTCCTTGTTCCTCCACTGAACTCCCTATCATTCTTTACCTGGGTGTCTAATTCCTTAGAAGCATGATTTGCACCTGCTAGCTCTACTGCCGTGCCATTTAGATACTCCTTAATTCTTCATAATCCTGTCTCTAACTTCACCACTTTGCTTGCAGTTGATTTAACAAAGATTAGAAATCATTTTCTTTTCCTTAATGTTTTATTTATTTTTGTGAGAGAGAGAGTGCACGAGCAAGCGGGGGAGGGGCAGAGAGCAAACAGAAGATCCAAAGAGGACTCTGCACTGACAGCAGAGAGCCCGATGAGATGCGGGGCTCCAGCTCATGGAACTGTGAGATTAGGACCTGAGCCAAAGTGTGATGCTCAACAGATTGAGCCACCCCGGCGCTCCCAGAAGTTATTTTCTTAGCAACACACACACACACACACACACACACACACACACACACGCGCACACACACACATTCATATGCACACCTGTAGGCATATATAATTATATGTTTATAAGCAATTCTTACCATCTTTAATCTTTCAGCCACTTTCCCTCCTTGAGCTCTCAATCCCTCACCCTTCAAGACTTCATACTCCTTATTTTGGCTGAGAGTCAGCAGAGGGAGGGACATTTACCTCACACTTAGGATTCGTTGGTGTTCACTCTTCCACCCAGAGCCTACTAAAAACATGTGAGTGGGAGGCGAGGCTCTGGTTTGCCTGCACACTTCTCTTCCCACCTGTGAATTCCATAATTACCAAGAGTCAAGTTGTGTTTATAACCAACATACCTTTGGCACTGCAGGCTTTTTATTGTAATGTCACATTTTAATGAAATAATATGTAAACCAATAAAATATGAATGCAAAACAAATATAATTCTTTCTTTCTTGAATGGAAACTAAAGTAAAAAGGTTTAATGAAAGCAATTTGCAAGAAAAAAAATACACAACAAATCCTGTTGAATTAGACTGAGACTTTAGTAGTAGGGGAAAAACAATGCAACTCCTCAGTACTCTAGACTTGGTTGTGCTCTCTGAACACCCTCACACTCCCTGCCCGCCTCCCTATAAGCCGCCACTCTGCTTGCTCAGTCTCAATGACTGAACCTGGGCTCAGGTTTCCAGTATTTCATTGTCCTGGGCCCTGACCTGAAAGCTCACCTGCCTGTCCAGAATATTCACACACTGTATGGTGTCATGCTCCTGCTCTGACTGACCTTTGGATGCCTCATCCCACCATCTATTCCTCTGCTGGTAGATGGGTCCCATGTGAAATGTCTCTAAGAGCCACTACTATTTTGATTTCCTTAAAATGTCACCACTGCATGAAATTCCCTACTAATCATTTTTTTTTACCAGACTGGGCCTTTTACATGTGAGGTCTGGCCCAAATGTGGAATGGAGTCACTATAGCCCTCTGGATAACAGGTGGAGGACTGTCCTTCCTTCCATCATCTAGCTAGTTTGCTACCCTCCCCTACCATCACCCTTGTTTCTTCTCATTCTCCATCTCTCTGGCTGTGGAGGACTCTGCATGACTTACCTTTGTTAACCCATGTGGTGGTAGTTAGCAGCTGTTAAATTATTTATGATTAATTGGTTGATCCCATTTAAGGAGCCCCACAGGCAGGTAATACACAGGACAGCCACACTGAATGTCGGGAGGACAGTGAAAGCAGGGGTGAGCTGCAGCTTGAGAATGAATCAGAGAGAAAGCCTGAGACAGGTCATATCCTGGGGAAGCTCATGGTGATCTTGAGGGACGAGAGATGGAGAAGTATGGGGTCTATAGTTGTTAGTGGCTATAAAATAGAAAACCGGAACCATTAAAATCAACCATCCCTACAACTCTAGTGTACGTGAGTGTTAACACTCCCTGCTAATAAGGAGACAAAGAAAAAGAAGAAAGGAGGAACATATGGAAAAAACAGCAGGGAAAACACAGTGATTCTTTCCTCACAAGGAGCTGAAAAATTAATGGTAGGAGGTGGGTGTATTGTTAATGAAGAAAATAGCAAAAGAACTTTATGGAAAGTGTCAGTGAGGTCAGTGATAGGAGATGCTAAGGGACTTTATAATCACCCTAGATCCTCATGGACATTGAAGTCAGGAATAAGAGTTTAGGAACCATACAGAGTGCAATTATGTGTGATACTAATGGAAAAGGAAAAAGCAATCTTTTGGGGGTGATTCACACAGTGAGTAATTGACTCTGGGTTTGGATTGTAATTGCAGCAATGGCACCTCTGGACAAAATGATGAGGCTTTAGGGGCTGCAATCAGGCAGGTCCCGGATCCAGCAGCTTCCTGGGGGATCCAGTGGAGTTTTAAAGGGTGGAGCCTCTCCCTGTCCTTATCTGTCCCTCTGAACCAGGAGCCTGAAAGCTGAACTCCCTGACACATAGCCCCACAAGAATGAGGAGAGGCAAATTCCCCTAAACAGTCTCTCTGTGTATGATGGGGATGGGGCATTATTCACAGCAGTTCAAGAACTCGTGCAACCTATGCATAACCATAATCTCTGCTTTAAAATGGCTGCATTCCTTGCTACCCTCTGAAAGCCCAATTTCCCTACTTAGGACCCTGGTTTACACTCCCTAGCCTAAAATGCACTATCTTCCTTCAACATCCTGCTTCCAAGGTTAAGTGCAACTACTTCTCCTTCAGTAGGCCTCTCCCAGCTACTCCAAACTACAGAGTCCCTCTCTTCCCTGGTTGTCCACAGTCCTTGGGGTCTAGTAAACAGCAGCATTGTCATTGATTACAGTTTGAGTCTTATCACCCTAAAAGATCATATAAGCTTCTTAAAAGCCAGAGCCATATCCCCAACAATATCCAGCACAGACTAGAGGCATTAATTGCCTAGTGAATGCATATTGATCAATTGATTATTTAACTCACTTAACATTTTCACATTACTTGGCTTAGGCATTTGATGGTTAGGAAAAATTCGGTGGAAGTCAAACCAATTTAACTCTAATTAATGAGGAATAGAAATGAAACAAATGGCTTCTTTGGAGCAATAAAAATAGACCTGAAAAAGTAGAAAGACAAATCACGTAAAAAAGATACTAAACCTCACTAGTTACTGGGACAATGTATTTTGAAACAATAAGGAAATGCCATTTTTCACACATCAATTTGACAAGCAGGAAAAAAAATAACACTAATGTGAGGGAAATGGGCATTAACACATATTATATACTTTGGTCGAAATGTAAGCAGAACATTTTGAAACTCAATCCAATGGCTTTTTATCAAAATTAGCAATCCTACTTTTATGTACCCATCCTACAGAGAAACACGTACTTGGTCCAAAATTATAGGTATCAAGATGCTTTTTGCCACAAGGAAAAATTGAAAATGACCTAAGTGTCCATCAGAACATATTGCTTAAATAAACACTGAGTTGTCCATATTTTAGAACACTATGCAACTGAAAGGAACGAAGGCAACTGACAAGGAAGGATCATCAAGGTACATGTGTAAGTAATAAGTTAAACAACTCATTAGAAGAGTGTGTATATATACATATATATATATCCCATTTAGGTTGAGAATTTCTATGGATGTGTGTACATACATGAATATGTATCTGTATCTACATATGTAAATGCGTAAAAAGAGAGCTAGAAAAATACACGACAATGCGTTGATAGCAGTGAGTACCCTCCAGAGGAATGGAATTAGATAGAAGGGAAATGAAGAAGTTCTCTATATACTTCCATACAACACAAAGACTTGAATACACAATAGAGGACTAGACCTAGAGGACTTCAGCACAACCCTCAAGAAAGGTTTTCTCCACATGCACTGTGTCAAGGACAGCTTGCCTAAATGTGGTTTATCTTCTGCTTCAGCCAGGCATCTGTGCAGCACCAGGGAAGTGTGAGTTCAGGCCACCCAGGGGACACCACTGCCTTCCCTCTGTCAAGACACTGTTCCTCCAGCTCCATACTTCAATCCTATTCTTCTTTCAGGGTCCTTCATACTGTAGCCTCAGTCCGCACTGATCTCACCACCTCAGAATCTCTATGGCATACATCAGCATCAATCAGCTGACAATTAATTATGAATGATTTTGTGACTTTGGAGGAGTAACTTTCAAATGAGCTACTAAGCCACTCCGTTTTGTAATGTTTACAGATTTTTGTCTGAGTCTGTAGCAGTAGCAAGTAGCATAAGTACAGACATTCATTCTATTTCCCCCACCACCACCACCCTTGTTCCCTTTTTTCTGAATTCCCTTTCCTCCATATTCTGGAAATTCTTCCCTCAAAATAAGAATGCAAAGTACTCATTAGGTGGGAAGCATGGATCTTTCTCTCTCTAGGCTTGCGGGGCACAGTTCCCCCCAAGGCACAAGGCAATGTGGCACTTTAATTAACAGGAAAGCCTTCTTCTCTGATGGATCTCATGGCAAAAGAAGAGGAACTAAATACCATACTGTGACAAACTGAACTCGGTAAATTAGTCTAGCAGCTCAGCTAGAAGTTATGGAACCATGTGAAAAAGAAACACCGTAATAACAGGAGTCCCATTTCAAGTGTTAATTTTGGGTATTGTGCCTCTGAGTTTAAAAAAACTGGGAAAATAGTTCCTGTGCACCAATCACTTTGAATCCATTGTTCAGTCTCCACCTAGGGAAAGGTCAGACCATCCAGATTGAAGCTGGTCACAGGGAGGAGTGGCCCCTGCTCAACAGGTCAGTTCCCTGGGGCTTCTGATTGCTAGGCTCTTGGGAAGCAAGAAGGGCTGATAAAGATTCCCCAAGTGCACTGGGTCTTCTCTGCTTTCCTGTTCTCTCTGTTTTTACTCAACAGTCCTCATTCCCAACCTCCCCCAACTCCTAGAATTTCATAATAGATACACAATACATTTTTAATGGATTAAATTAACATTTTGGCAACATTACAGAAATAAAAGCTCTGCCTCTGGCTAAATGTGAAATAAAAAGAGTTAATGTCTAAAATTTAGGTGTTATAGGAGATAGAGGAGACAGAGACAGGAGAAGAGAGAAGTGTTTGATTTGAATTGGAGAAGTCTACAGTCGAAAAGTAGAAGTAATAGAAAGGTGGGCTTGAGGAAGATCATAAGGTGTTATGTATCCACACTGAGATATCTGAATTTATCATTTGAAGAGCCAGTGAAGAATTTAAAATAAGGAAATGAAATGATCAAAGATTTCTTTTAGAATACCACTCTATAGCAGTGTGGATACTAGATCAGAGGTTAATAACCTCAACAAAAGAACCAGCCAGTAGACAATTATAGTGCCTTCCCCCAGATGAGAGCCCATGCTAAGGTAACACCCAAGGGTTGCATGTGAGGGCAATTTTGAAGATGTTGGCTAGACTTGCAAGGGTTGGAGACTGGAGGCTGCAGGGGAGGTAGGAAGACTCAAGATGGCGGCTTGGGGACCGGATGGATGACGGTCATGTACAGGGACAGAATGTCCAAAGGGTTGTTTGAATGGGGGAAAAGGGGGATTCTATTTTGAACATGGTAATTGTGAGGTGCTATGTGGAAACTGCAAGGAGACATAAAGAAGGACGCTGGAAGAATAAGCCTGGAGCTCCATTGAGTAGGCTGTGCTGACACTCAGGGATGTGGGGTCATGGATTAACAGCTAGAGCTGAACCCCAAAGAGTAATGAGGTCGTCCAACAGGTGAAACAAGTAAGAGAAGACTGACTATATAACCCCTAAGAACATTCAATTTTAAAAATCAGGCAGAAAAAAAAAAAAACGTAGTCCCTTTTGATTTCATTCTAATTCCCTTATTTAATTTAATTAACGTCCTGGATTTCTTTACATCTAAGATGAGTCACCTCCCCTTTCAAGTGCCCCACCCCACCCCAACTTCATGCCTAAGTGTGTTTCCCAGTCTAATTCTTTTCATTTCCACCAATACCACACATTAGTCTTCTTTGTGGCTTCTCTGGTTTTGCAATAAGCCCCCGTGAATATTTCCTGTTCCTCTGGAGTATTTTCATTTTGAGGGGAGGGGGTTGAGAACCTCTGAGTCTGGAGTGGACAAGACAAGAAGTCAGTTCCATTGCTTAGAAATTGGTATCAAATAAGAAAGGAAAGGCAATGGTGTTCCCTGGGTAAGCTGAACTCACACTTCTCTGATGTTGCACAGATACCTGGCTGAAGCAGAAGATAAACCACATTTAGGCAAGCTGTCCTTGACACAGTGCATGTTGAGAAAACCTTTCTTGAGGGTTATGCCAAAGTGTCTACTTGGATCCCCCCTGGTGATATTTCAGAATATAGGCAATGCTTTCTGGATTGTAGAGGCACTACTATGTCTATAACACAAATTCCTCATCCCAAGGAGCCACAGCTCCCAGTGTTTCCAGGGTGATTAAGACTTTTGACATAATTTGAACACATTCTGCAGATAAATGGATGCCAATTCATCAGAATCTATAATACTAAGATTAAAAACACTAATGAAATAGAGCAATATAACATTTCAATATAAGATTTCCAAATGTTTCCCACACATTCAGAAGGCACCCAGGCATGTACATATCTCAGAGATCATTCTTCCTCCCAAATTGTATCTGAGGCAGAGCCAGGGCTGAAACACAGAAGATCCAACCTGCCCATGCTTACTTCAAGCAAAATAACCCGTAAACATCCTGTCCATCTCTCTGTTTCTCCAGCTGGGAGTGTTACATGTGCATCAGAAGGCAGCAGGTATCTCAACCTATAGGCTTGAAAGACTTTACCCTCAGGTGGGCCAAGGAGGCAGGAAGCCTTAACTGTAGGGACAGGGTCTGTGTTTCTTTGCTCAGTGAAGGAGAAGGAGCATTTCTAAAGAAGAGCAGAAATGCTGAGACCCAGAAGTGAAGATCAAGGGGAGGACCTGGCTGGAAATCTAAACACACAGTGCAATGGGGGAAGGACAACAAGGGAAAATGAGAAGGGCAACTGTTTGAGAAAGCATATGGAAATTGAGTTTGCTTAATACTGGAAAAAAAAACATAGTTTTTACTAAAGAGATGGGATGAATTTTTGTAAAGGAGAATGGGAGGTGAAAAGACATCCAATATTGGCCAGGGTTAGAAAGTACCCAGCACTGTGGGAGGAAGGAGAGAGGAGTCTGGTTCAGGGTGGAGCCCCACCGTGGCCTCCAGGCTCCAACCTTCCAGGTTTGCCCTTCACCAGTCACTAAATCCCCCTTTGGAGCTGCCTGTCAATCACTCCCAGGCGGAAGCCCCTCTGTGGGAGAACCGTCCTTCCCAAGGCGCTCCTTCCATTATCCCCGCTAAACCTGCCTCCGCCGTAGGGATGCACGCAGATTGCTCACATTAAGAAGCAAATTGATTATGAACTGAGTTTTGTCTACCAACAATTTTTAATATGTAATCTTGTCATGAGTGAACGAGAGTCATTAATAATACAGTAAGCAAAATGTGCTACAGTTAACCTTAAATTATAACTTACAAAGAGCATTCTTGCAGTTTCTTCTTTGATTTATGAGCTCAGTTTATTCTATGCAAATTCATGCACAGTTTCTAATAAGAGGGAGGAGGAAAGATAAAGGAGCTTTGAATATTTTATAAGCTTTTTCCACTTACCTTAATTTAGAATTATGAGGCTGAATATGTAAGTAGAGAATAATTACCTATTACTAGTCTCCCACATAGTTTATCTATTTCAGCTCTGAACATCCTGAGCAATGCAAAACATAACTGTTTTACTACCTGTACCACTGTGAATATGTTAATTAGGCCTCCTTCAGCGTTACTTGTTGCTGACACATGAGAAGATAGACATTGTAATATAACCAGACAGTCCTGCACTGTTGTTTAATATCCTTTTTAAAAATAATATCCCGGGTGTTCAATATTTCATTCATTGCTCCTAGTTAAAGTGAACTTTTTAGGAAGGTTTGTGCCCTGGAAAATTCCCTTGTCTTTCTTCTCCCATAGTTGCATTCTTTGAGCTCCTGGACTAAGGAATTAAGTGAAGGGAGTAGTATTGAAAGAGGGGAGATTGATGGCCTGGCAGGCAGAGAGCTCCCTGAAGGAGCAGCCTGCAGCCCTATCCCCACCCTCCTTAGCCCATCAGGCGACACCCTCTCTACACCAGCTCCATGCCTGGGACTCCCCACTCACCACCCACAGGTTCAGAGGTTTAGGTCACATTGATGTTGCGGTGAAGTGAGGAAAGAAAGAGAAAGAAAATTCAGGGTTTAGTTGGCCTGGCAAATGAATGGATGAGGTTGATGATGCCTCTGGGTACAAAATTGGCTGCTCAATTGTTAACTGACTACAAGGAAAAGAAAATTGCCTTCCAGGGCAATTCAGCAGACCTTGGCTAGGTCAATAGGAAGACTTGGTAACTAGTGGAACTCTAGGCATGAGGTGACTTCCAGGGAGAGGCAGTAGATTCTCTCAAGCGCTCCCCAGGTGTGGGCTTAGGAACAGCAGCCTGGACCGAGTAGCAATTGGCAGTTCCCAGACTTCAGGATCCATACACACTCTCCTAAGGAAGTCTGGCAATGGTGGCTTTATTTTTAAGAAATCTGGACCTGAAAGAAATATTGAAACTGACCAGCCCATTTAATTTAGGAAATAGGATGAAATGGATGGCCAGCTCTTCAGTGCCTGTACTCCCAAATGGATTCAGACCCTAGGAATGAAGGAGGTACTGGCCTCCGCTGCTCATCATCTGAGTCAGCCGCAGTACCTGTGTGAGGGGATACGGGATCTCAGATTTGTTTTGTCTTCTTAGATTATCAACAGAAACTCTTAAGCACCCAGTGATGTGCTGAATTATCTGAAAAATAACATAGATTGAGAGTGAATTGTCCTTTGCATTAGTTAGGGCTCAAGGCAAATGTGGTGCTGTGGTTTCCTCTTCTATCACAGTAAATGCTGATCAAATTTAAGAGAAGGAGCAGGCAGCTTCCAATAAAGAAAAAAGGGTTTTTCTCTCCTGGTAAATTGTATCATTGGATTTTGTGATAATTAGCACTTCATATTGTATTACAGTGATGGTGTCAGACCAACAGCCAAACAGAATTAATGAGTTAAATATCTGTCAGCAGGAGGCTTCAGGTCTGATTAAGGGCACTGCAGGTGTGTGTGTGTGTGTGTGTGTGTGTGTGTGTGTGTGTGTGTCTATTTCTTTTCTTTTTTTTTTCATGGTGGTCAGTGTATTGAATTGTCAGAGACCATCACACTACTAGCATCAATTATCAAAGAGTCAAGAAAATTATAATCCTTTCTCTTGATCATAGGAGGAAAACTTCAGGGAATAATAATGGATAGAATAAGAAGAGAAGGCACACTGAAATAAAAATTTCAAACCTCCTCTTTATGATATGTGCATAAATGAATGAAGTAGGCCTCAAATCATTCATTCCTGTCCAACTGCTACTTCAAAAGAATAGCCAAGTGGTTTTGTGACATAAAAGTTTTCATTAATGAGTTAATTCTGGGGAATACAAAATTTACCAATATTATCTAAGCATTAGGCCCTCTGCCTTGCACTTAATATACATCGTTCATTGAAACCTATATCAGTATATTTTGTTATTCTCATATCAGGTGAAGAAATGCAACATCAAATAGGACTTCCCATCCTTTATTCTAACAACTAATATTTATTAAACATCTTCACTGAGCACAGATTAAGAAAGACTATAACAGAAAGGGGAAATACCATCCCTACCAAAAAGGAGGTTTGAGTGAAGTTACAGTTATAAAGAAAAATGTGAGGGGAAATGGATAAAAAAAAAGAAGAGGGAAATAATGATATGGCACAATGTAATATCAGAGCTGTCACAATGCATTATATAGTTGATTGTCAAATGAGTGGCAGAGATAGAAACTGCTATTAGTTTAGAAAAGAAAGAGAAAATTGTGGGCTAAAGTGGTCTGAGAAGATTGTAGGAGAGAAGAGAGCTGACCTTGGTCAGGTGGGATGAGCAAGATTCAGATATAACCAGAAGGTCAGTAGGACACGACAGGGCATTTCAGACAGGGACCAGGAAAGAAACGTCTGTGGGGGGAACAAGGACCAGTTCTGTTTGGGAAGCAAAGAGCCATCCAGTCAGGTTGAAGAGGAGGACTGATACAAATAGACACCGAATTATAAGGCGGCAGAAGCTAGTTGGGTTGTGCAGTAGGATCCTGTAAGGAAAGAGAATAATCTGGAGTATATTCTTTTAGGAAAATTGAACCATCCCCATTTTAATCAAATCTATTGTTGGCACCTGCTTGCAGTTAATTGCCCTAACTGATCGTCCATCTTGTGGACCAATAGCCTTGTACTTTGCTTCTCAAATAGCTTTCTCTATCACTAATATTATGGGCATATAGAATACTTTCAAAAGCAGTTTATGTACCTCGAACCTAGTGGTATCGAACAGTTAATGGCCATATACACCTATCAGGAAAAAATGGGGGCTTGCTGTCCCCATATAAATAAATAGACATACATACATATATACATACATATACTATAAATTAATATGTTGCA
Organism: Felis catus; assembly: GCF_018350175.1. NCBI lineage: Eukaryota > Metazoa > Chordata > Mammalia > Carnivora > Felidae > Felis > Felis catus. The sequence goes on along the minus strand of NC_058379.1, from coordinate 58,969,898 downwards.
TTCATTATAAAACTTACATTAAAATATAAATTAAAAATGAGAAATGAATGAAATGAACATTTGCATTTTTATTTTATCTAATCACAGTTTAATGTTAACCTTTTGCTGAAACTGAAAACATTATTCATAGTAATATTTTCAGAGAAAGCCTTGAGCCTGAATATGCTTTGCCTTTCAGAAAGTCTTGGTTTAATACATTTTGATAGAACAACTGTAAGGTCCAGCACTGATTTCAGTTTATTTTGATCCTTGGTTTTCATGGCTGGTCTGTCTAACTGTTAAAGGTACCCCATGAAGACACACAAAGCCCATGGATGAAGGTGCAATTGGTTCTGCTGACTAGTCATGAATTCACTTTTCAATCCCATGTACCCAAAGAGCAAAACTATTTGTTGGAATTTTGCTAGTCAATTTCTAGCTTATCTAAAGTCAAACAGGTTAGAAAAATTTTCCTGACATTTTCAGTGTGCCCTCACGTATGAGAACTTTAATCTTCATTTTTGGCAACAATATCACACAGAGACGGAAACGTTTCTAAACACCCATTTTCGGATGGCATTTACTTTCCTGCTCATTGAATGACCTTTCTTTCAATCTGATCAGATCACCCTTATTTTTACTGGCAATGGGGCTAAGGAAGAATGAGGAAGAGAAGTGTGGCACCACCACACCCTAACAAGGCAAATCGTGAAGGCTTGTAGGGTTAGCATTATCTTCAGTCTGCAGTTTTCTCACAGGATTGTTATAAGTCACTTCTCTATACTAGGAAGGGCAGTTTTGTTAAAAGAAGAGAATATAATCCACAAATCTCCTTACCTGGGTATATGCAAACTAAAAGAATAAAGCAGCAATGACACACTGCCAAACCCTCTGTGCTACAGAATCCTTGCCCTCCTTTCTGGACACCTCAAGGCCACTGTGAGTCATGTGACTCTGGCTTAAGAACTGAAGAGGGCTTCCAATCCAAATTAAAAATTAAATGTTAGAAATGTAATCCTTTTACTAATACAGGTTCTGATAGTCTCTTCCTACACCTTAGTGGATTATCTTATTCATCCTCTAATTACAGATGTCACTCTGGAAATAATTGTTCTTTACCTGTTTTCGGTATATGGCATCTAAAAGTAAAGGAGTTTGTGATTTGACCTAAGAACTGTGCCCACATCATAAACAGGTCTCTGCACGCACAGCTCCTGGGCCCACTAGGGGATAGTTATGTGTCAAGAATTCCCAAGTATACACAGATAAGTCAAAATTTCAAATGAGATTTCTGATACATTTCCAGGTTTTTATCTCCATTCCCTGACTACCTCTCCTCTATCCACAAACTTAGCCTGAAATCCTACCATTAGTATGCATTCAATTTATATTTCAGAATTAAATGTAATCCAAAGTGCTTTCCTGGAGTAAGGAACAGTAAACTCAAACAAATGCCAGACACAAACACAAGCCAATGGGCAGATGAGACTTGCTCTTGAAACAGAAATGTCATCAAAGGGAATCTTAGCCCAAATATCATCCCTAAAGACCCAGTACAATATCAGAAATGTCCACCCTCCACTTATTCTTAACAGGCTCTTCTTATCATGTGCTTCTTGTTGTGATATGAGCTTTGTGTACTTGAAGTAATAGGGCATAACATGTTATGTTAAAATCGTATTATTAATATCAATAGAATGGTCTATATTTTCGAATTTAATTATGAAGCTTAAGCTCTTCATGCTCTAGGAATTAGAATAAGAAGAGATGAGAACAGGCTGGAGAAGGAAGGGATGCTTTCCTAGAGGAAAGCAAATTACTCTGGACTTTGAGGAATGAGTAGGACTTCCTAACATAAGGACAGAGGTTACAGGCAGGTACAGTAGCAGCTGTGGCATGAACCAGGCATGAGCAAGGCTGGTGAGAGGTCCACTGAGTCAGGATCAGACTCATGAGTCCAGTGTGCTATATGTTCACATGGGCCTTTACTCCTAAAGGTATCTTCAGTGCCTGTTTCAGATGAAAATACCTTCATGGGAGTGACAGCTCTGTCAATTCAATTTTCATATCTCCCCATTAAACAATAAGAATGTGATTGGAATGTTACATTTATGAGGCAGTTTTTGAAACCTCTTTGAAGATAATTGTCAGTTACCGCAGTAAAAATGTGCCCTTCGTGCAACTTTCCCCCAAAAGTTCCCCAATCTGGTGGGTTTGCAATTCTTGGCTCTGTTACCATGTCCCATTAAGACTAAAATATGGAGTGATTTTAAGGGGCCCAAGGGGCAGGGCAGAAAGTAAATAAATGCATGATGTTCTAATTGCTATTTAACATCATGGAATTGGAAGGAATGAGGTTAATAGACCACCCCAATGCATAAGGCAACCTTCCTCATTTTGAATGGTTCTCTGGCACCTTTGATTACCCACTGAAGGAATGCAGCCTCCTCTGGAGGCTAACAGTATCCTCAGAGGTCTCTTTTTTTGCCTGTGATGAAGCCATAATTTTTGCACATGTAGAACTCACCCCTGCTCTCTTCTCAGCTTCAAAAATGGTCTAGACAGATTCTGTCTTGCCCCCAGCATGTCTGTAGGCATGTCATGTTTTCCAAGGTAGTCTATGTCCTGTAACCTATGCCATCATAAAACCAGGTACAACATATATAAGTTTACAAAATATGGCCAATGCACTTAAGGGAAACTGCCTGCAATGTGCTCAAAGAAATAAGTTTCATTTTACCACTAACATAAACCCACATCTAGACCTCCACATCCCCAGTCCTAACAGGTCCCTCTGCTTGTCACTTCTGTCCACACATCATGCATGGGCTCAGAATCACTCCATACTGTCTTCCTTTACAAAATTCCTCAAGAATCAACTCAGGACTTCTTGGACAGACCAAGACATCCACGTTTCCCCCTTTGCTCTTTCCCTTGTGTCCTTACTGTCTGACCCATTCACCTTCACTCTTAACTAAGATCTATACTTTATTATTCTTTATGCATGTGTTTCTGCTTCTACTGCATGCATTCTGAAGGCATATGCAAATTTTAGTCTATTTAGTTCACAGTTCTCTGGATCAAGGCTACTCCTGAGATGATGGAAAAGAAGGTATGGAGGGGTTAAGTACTTGCTCAAGATCCCACAGCTAATAAGTGTCGGAGTCAGATTCCAACCAAGCTGCTGACTCTGGAGTTCAAGCCTTTTACCGCTATTCTATATGTCTCTAAATTAATTTATGGTCTAGTTAGAGAAACAAAAACATTCTTAAAACAGAAAATGTTTAAGTGTTATGGTATGCAGTTTAATTATAATTACATAAAAATTCAAAAGTGCGTCGAAAGTGGAAAGGCCAAAAGAAGTTTCCTGGAGAAGGCAGGGCTTGGCCAGCCCCAAAGTGCCAGGTTGAGAGAGGCCACCCCTCTAGATGGAGAATTGAACTTCAGTGGTTCTGCAGTGCAAAGGAACTCAAGAGGCGAAGAAAAGAATGTTGATGACCAGCAGGGATCTACTGGACTGACCTTACATGTGGTATTAGAGGAATCACAAGCTTCATGAGACCTTTGTTGAAAGATCGAGAAGAATATGTCCTAAATGGAGGAGTGATGATGAAAACTTCATCTTCTGATTATTAACCTATTCATTCTCTGAAATGAGTGCTTTCTGAGTACCTACAGGGTTAAAAGGATCTTGCTAAGTACCATGGGAAGTGTGAAGCCATGTGAAACACGGTCTTCAACTTTGAGAAAGTACATCCTAATAAGAGAGTTAAAGCGTGAAGGCAAAGATCAATGGTAGAAGGCAGATGTGTTGAGGATCCTTAGGTTATCGGCCAGGCTGCAGAATTTCAGACAAAGCAGGATCTCTTCCTGCTGAGGTTGGGAAGGACAGTCTGTAACAATAGTGCCAGGCTTGAGCTTTACAGGGCAAGTAGACTTCTTATACACTGAGTTGAGTGATGCTGGCATTCCAGGTGGAAGAAGTGTGGTAGCTACATTCATCTGTGTCTTTTATAGAGGTGGGAAATGGGTTTGAAGAATGAGCAGATTGGGTTTAAAAACAAAAGAGGCATTTCCTCAAAATATATTCCCAGAAAACACTAGACTCTCAAGATGTTGAATGAAAAGAGGGTTATTTTTATTGTTTGTATGTGTGTGTGCACATGCATGTGTACATCTGTAAGCATGTGTTCATGCTTGGATATGTGTGCGCCCATGCACGTATGCATGTATATTGGGAAAATGTTAAACACGTTGGAGAACGAGAGGCTTTGAGTAATGCAGATAATGGTTACAAGGGTAAGTTGAGAACAGACTGTGGAGGTCCTTGGAAAGACCATGAACAGAGTGTGACATGAAAATAACAGCATATAAAAACCCACCTGGATGAGAGACTAAAGGGAGAAAGAGCTGCTGGTTAAAACACTTGTAGAGTGTTCTAGATAGGACACAACAAAATGTTTGTTTGAACAAGTAAGTCTTATCAGGAGGGGATGATGCAAAGTTGTTTATGTATGTTTTAATTCACTTTTCAAAACCCATCTTCACTCTTCTTTCCCTTCTAACTTAAATGTATTATGTGGAAGAGAGTTGCATTTTGTCATTTCCTAGAATACCGATATTCTGAGAATTCAGATCTCTCTAAGACTGGAGCTAGTAAGAGATGCCCTCTAGAGATAATGGAAGCAAGGTGAGAGATCACTGGTTTCTGCTCTGGTGGTGCAGGGTCCCCACTCTTGAGTAGCTCAAACTATGTGCATTGCCAGGACCCAAATCTAAGAGAACACCTTGCTCTTTGGACTTCTCATTCTCAGCTGGTTCTCAAGATTATCTCATTTTCCTCTCCCAGAGCCATTAATGCTATCACCCTGAATGCCGGTTAAAGGGCATCCCTTGCATGACTTGGCATGGTTCCCAGATATGTATTTCATCCAAAATATAGAGACCAAATTACCAATAAAGAAATTATGAGTGACTGCCGCTGCTCTGTCTCTGTCATCCTCCTCCACAGTTGAATACTCTTCATTGTTAGAGACTCGTTTTTTCCTGCAATTCAGCTTAAATTTTCCCTCACTTGGCTTCCTCCCATCACTCCTAATTACAGACTAATAAAGCCTTTGGATTACTGTGAGCAATTTTCATCCCTCCCTTCTCCCACCTCAACTTTCCTCCAGAAGTTTCCTGAACCTATCACTGAATTGTACTGAATGAGTGGTGACTGAAACCCACAAGTTTATTCCATGGAATGCAAATCCGGGGTTTGAGGTTGTTTGCTCAAGGCTTGTTCTCTATTCTTAGTCATATTCCTTACTCCTGGCTTTCAGAAAGTATCTACTATAAAGGATGTCTGAGCTGAAAACTGCCTGGAATAAAGTGGAAGTCACAGATATGGATCTGTGGAAGGTGCTTGCAGGTTAAATTTCAATGAAACGGAATATTCTTCCGAATTAGTGAACCCAGTCATTCAGCTTCAACCCAGCCTGTCTGCCCGCACTGGCTGGAAGACCATTGCCTGACACCTACTGGAGGGCCTTGCTTTTTCCAGCCCCCCAAAGAATACAGTTCAGGTTATATTCCCTAGCCACTCCCTAGCCTACTCCAACTCATATCCTTAATGAAGTTTCTTCCCCCTCAAGATCAGACTACCCCATGCAATCAAACATTTGTGGTGGGGGGTTGCTGCTTAGGAACAACACAAGTTACTAATTGTGTGATCCTGGGCAAGTTACTGGATCTCTCCACATATTTCTTTTGTAGTTTCAGGAAAATAGTTCATAAAAAAGATTTATCAAAGTGCAATGTGGTGAAGAATATGATAATTGTCAAATCAAGTGCTATTAATATTCATTGGGATAAGAGTTCAAAAGAAGGATTGCAAAGGACTGGGATATTAAAAGAGGACTTCTTAAGATGAGAGAGGGCTTAAGATAGACCTCCAAGGATGAGTAGAATTTAGTAACTGGAGATCCTGCGATACAGCATTCCAAGTGAGCATAAACAAAGACTGTTTTTTCTTAATGAAAAAGGCCTTAATTAGCATTGCCCTTTTCCCCTCATTTTATGTGTATGCCTGCAATTATCAGGATGTAAAACCCAGTCCAAAACCTTATGAAGTTTTGTGGGTCACACAAGTAATTTCAGAGTAAGGGTCTACTGTTACCTGCCCTATCCATACTTCAGGATTTCAGAGTATAACAATCCCAACATCCTATCCCTGCCACTACCACCACCATTATCTGCCACCCCACCTGCCTTATCCCACTCACTTCTAAATCATAAAGACCTGCTTAAATTGTATTTTGTAGAAAGGATAAGTAGAGAGAAATGGAGTTGGTTTTATTAATGACCCCAGATTGGGGGCAATGACATGGGCCTCCCAGTGCCATGAAAATCAATCAGTATGGCCTGACTCTGGGGACATTCCGACTGGCTCACGGACACCTCAGGATGACAGGGAAGGCGAGGTGAAAGCCCTCCCATTGGCTACCTCTGGCCTGGAAATCAAACATGATTTATCTACATTAGTGGGCTTCATCTTTGTCTTATTATCCCAGCCACAGCTTGCGACCCAGGCCGACTCTCCTGCCTTTTAATAAACAGATTTAATAGGACTGATAGTTTGGCAATTTGTAGAGTAAATTAGATTTAATTTGGCCTGAATGCCACTGATTTCTCATATTGTTCAAAACAATCTTATCCAGGGCTGTATGTCATATCAACACGTTCTCAACTGATGTAGCTGAAAACAGTCAACTGACAGACCTAAATGAGTGGATATGCTCTCATGAGGCTATGGCCTCTCTCTTGCTTCTTGTGACTTACTTCACTCAGAAATAAAGGCAAGTATGGATATAATGACTCTAATGATAACAAAACCAGTGACAATTCCATGTCCCCTATTAAGTGTCTTTGCAGAATTAGATAAACATAGTGTCCCTTTACATACAAAATATTGATATAGTAGGTATTTTGCATAACAATAATTCTAGGGATGCCTGGGTGGCTCAGTAGGTTAGGCATCTGACTTCAGCTCAGGTCATGATTTCACAGTTCATGAGTTCAAGCTCTGCACTGGGCTTTCTGCTGTCAGTGTAGAGCCCATTTCAATTTCTCTGTCTCCCTTTCTCTCTTTGCCTCTCCCCCTCTCACTCTCTGTCTCTATCTCTTTCTCAAAAATAAATAAGCATTAAAAATAATTTGTTAGAAATAATTCTAAAGTGTAATATCAATGTTGAAGCCCTCTTAAGCAGAATGCACATAACACAATTTTACTTTTCCTTGATGACTGGGAGCTGATATGAAAATCATTTGTTATACTATGCTGGAGAGCAGTGCATAACTCAGGCCTATGTAGCTGACCATCTGCCTCTAAACTAAATAGCCCCAGTATTGCATCTTGATTTGTAGTCTTCCCTTTGTCTCTTCCCTCACAAACAACTGTCATTCTTCAGTGTTGTGAGGGACCCTGCCAGTTATAGCCTTCCCTCACCTCTAGCCTTCTCTCACCTCATTCGTTCTGGTCACCAAAAAATGTTGGCTCTGGTGGCATTGAACTTTCTGGCTTATTTTGGGTTGAGGGTTGTGGACTGGGCCTGTCAATTTCATCACCAGTATAAGACCCCTATGATATTTTCTCTCTGCCATCATGACTGGAAGAAGTTGGCCTCTTTGTCAATCTGGGTTCTGAAGCAAAGACCCAAGCCAACCTTATGATGAGAGCAGAAAGAAAGAATGGTGTGTTAAGCCATAAGGAGTTTGAGTTTGTACATTGGTGCAGCATTATCTAGCCTCCCTTAGGGGATTTATTTCCCCACTTTCTAATTTGACCATTCTAAAGTGGCATGGATGTGGACATAAGATAACCAACCTTTTTTTAATTGCACCAAAAAATCACCATAAAAAACCTTTCAGTGGGCTGTCATTTATAGGCAAGAATGTATCAAAATACATCAGATTTATGGTTTTATTGATGTTTGGAATTCCTATTTTTTAAACTATATATCATTTGTGGCAAAACCATATAGAAAGCAAGTGTCTTTTTCACTAAGAATAATATTCTATGCTTTTCATGATGGAAGCAAGCCAATGTAATCAACCTACCTCCAGGTAGCTGGCTGGTCACCCTGGGGAATGGTGCCATGTCAACGTTGGTTTTTGCTGCTGGCAGATTGGGCACTCAGCAGTGACTGTAACCAGTTCAACCTCCGTGAGTGGCAGTACATGTTGCTGAGCCCGCATATACCTTCCATCCCAGCCATCATGGCCACTTTGCTGATAAACATATTAGGAAATGACAGGAGTGCCTGGGGAAGGAGGCTGACTGGTTTCCACAGAACAAGCTATTCTATAATCTAGCAGTATGATTTTTACAGTCCTACTCTCTTGGGATCATCCTTTGGTGAACATTCACAGAGGACACAAATAGTTCTACCCTATGTGCTCATTCGGATTCATCTATCTACATGTTTCTTCCCCAGACCCTCTTGTCACCAATTTTCCACTCTTGTTCTTTTCAAGTCATCGACCAACCACCAAAACCATTCATAGTCTATGAGCTGGTACAGATATGCAATTCTTTTCATCTTTACTGGCCACTGTCCAATGTCCTGCTACTGGGAGGATTTCCCTTTGCTATTGTCTTTACCGCCATCCAGAATGGGGCTATAGTGCAGCAGCCATGGACTTTTTAATGGTGAGTGCACATCATGCAGAACCATCTGTAAAACACAGGTCCAATATTTTCTTCAGTTAAGTGATCATAGGGTGCTACTTAGGAGCCACAGATTAAGAGAGAGAAGACAGTGTAACAACAGTAGGGGCCATAGGCATCTGGCCCACCTCCTAGTCCAACATACTTGTGCCTTCAGGGCTTTCTTAAGCCCAGTCTCCTATATATCACTTCATTTGATAATGGAGAGCACCTGTCCATGTTCAACTTCATGGGTTGGTGAATCACACAACACCAATTTGTGACGGGCAGCTCAGGTCACACAGTAACTCAGCAGTCCATGGTCAAGTATTCATTTTCTACTAAGGCCCAGTAGCAGCCAAAGCTGTATCTCAACAAAAGAATAATTGCATGAAGAGATAATGTGGTTTTACTCTAAAATCTGAGTTTGTTCTGTGATTCAGCTGCAGGGTCTGCCAGAGCCTGCATCTCTGTCTGCCATTGACACTTCAAGCACCACAGAATCTGCTGGATCATACGATGCAAATATCAGAACAGCTTGCATGGTAGTCTGAACCTGTTGCGAAGCCATCTCTTATTCTGAGCCTCACTCCAAATTAGCAGATTTTCATGTCACTTGGAGAGTGGGTTAGAGAAGCACACCTAAATGAGATATTTATTGCCTCAAAAATCCAGAGAGACCTCCTAGACATTGTGCCCCTTTTTCAGTGGCATAAGGGATCAGATGCAGCAACTTGCCCCTCACTGTGGAGGGGCTATCTTAACATGCTCCAGACCACTAGACACAGAAATTTTAACATGGCAGGAGACCCTTGAATTTTTGTAGGATTTATTTCCCACCCCCTAGCATGTAAGTGTCTTACCAAGGTCTATAGACCAGTTGTTACATCCTGAATGCTCGATTCAATCAGCACAACACTATCCATGTGATGGATCCAAGTGGTGTCTTGTGGAAAGGAAAGGCAATCAAGGTCCCTGCAGGCTATATTATGATACAGCAATGGAAAGCAAGAACAAGCTGGAATGCACTAGCATGGGCTGGAGCCTAGGAAGATGTTCTGAAATTTGTGTGAGTTCTTACTGGCTTTGACCTTGAGGGTATCTTGCAGAGGCCCAGGACACTGTGTCTCAGAGATGAACCGGGTGTGTACCTGGCTCAGGACTCAGGGGAAGGTGAGGAAGTTGCAGGCCCAGCTATTGTTCACAACCACAGGTGGGTCAGCCGAAAGTGACAATATGTATGAAATACTAAATGATTGCTATTTCTCTGTGGCCCATCACATATCCTATAAGAATCTCCTTCATGGCCCACCCTAACCAGAAACACGCATGAAATGGAATTCAGCCTAGCTAAATTGAAACATTATAAATCCTCCACAGCCTATAATTACACACTCTGAGTATATGCTTTCTTTGCCCATGAGTTTGACAAAAAGGGAAACATGGCACATAGCTGATCCATCCTTTCTAAGAAAGACACCATCATTTCAGGATGTAAACTTTGCTTCCTTTCCAATCTTGAGAGGCCACTTCTCTGTTGCACTTCAGGCTGAGCCTGGTTCTTGGACCATGAGGTGGCAACCATTCTCCCTCATGGATGGTGTATACTAATACTGCCAGCAAAGGACTATGGGAAAGTAAATTGTCTCTGGAATTCTGGACTGCAGAGAATAGCATAAGAGCAGCATCACAGTTGAATATATACCAAGTATAAGCTTCATGCTATTAGAGTCTCTACAACAAGGAAGAAAGGAAGAGAGAGGGAGGAGGAAGAGAGAAGAAAGAGGGGGTTGAGAAAGAGGAGGAAGTAGGGAAGAAGTGAAGAAAGGGAGAAAGAGAGAAACAGAGAAAGAGAGATGGAGAGAGGAAGGAAGTGAAGGAGAGAAAGCAGAAAAAAAAAGAAAAAGATAAAACTGCTTATATATGATTTTGGCTAGTTATCTTCCAGTTGCTATAATAGGTGATTGTTGTTGTTGCTGTTGGTGTTTTTCATTTATTTGACCCCACCAAATAATCTCTCTAGACTTAAAAATTTGAAAATATGATATACAGTGGGTTCTATGATCAGGTAATCTTCAATAGCAACAATATCAATCAACTCCATGAGGATCCAGCATGAAACTTGAATTGAATTGCTTAAGACCCCCTGAACAGGAAATAAGGAATTGCAAATTAGGCAAGCTGGCATCTGGAGTCCTCTAGACTGGCTCACAAGCAAAAGACACCTTATTCTCCTCCAGAAATGCCACTGGCCAGCTCTTTAACTTTGAGGAAACCCCTGTCCTGCTCTGAGGCTTGGACATATGAAAATTGTGTCCCTTCTCATTCCTGCCCTGTGGCAACATTGGAGACTAAAGGGAGTGAGGAGGTCAGTGGGGAGAAATTCAAACCCATGGCAGAGCTCAGAAGCTCCAGAGGGTATCCCTTCACTAGCAGCATTCATGCTCAGAATGATGTTCCAAAGTCACCCAGAGAAGTGCAAGAGATTATTCCCCCTTCTCTTTCCTGAAGGCAAAATATAATTAGAACAAAATATTAAATATAATGAAAAAAAGTCAAAAAAATATGTGTAACTTTTTTTACATTTAGAACAAAATTCAGTTTGGATGTTTAAAAGTAGAGTTCAAATACTGGGAAGATGCAGTTCTGCAGAATCTCTTAGTTCCCAGGATTCTAGAATGTGGAGGCACTGTGGGGAATAAATCAGAACAATCTTCTTTTGTCATCACTTTGAGATGAGTCACTGTCATTATTTTAAATACCAACTGCTATCTTGTGCAAGGAAGCAGTGATGTCTTTAAGGGCTGTGACAAGCTACCTAATGTTAGAGCTGGAGGGGACCCTAGACAATTACCTTTTCCAGATGAAGTGTTGAGGCCACGGTGACAAGGCCGCTTGCCCAGGGCAGTCCAGGTAGATCTGTGGCCTCCTGAGCCAGGGCCAGTGTGTGGGTGCCAGGCCAGTGCTCTTGCTGGTGCCTGAGACCCAGTTGGTGGTGCTTCTCAGATCCTCCCATAACTCCAGACACTCTCATCACTTTGACAAACCCAACCTTTCAGTGTGTCCTCTGCTTGTTTCCCATCTCTGGGAGAAATCTCAAGAAGACATGGTGTCCAAGGGAAAACAGAGACTCCATCTTAGGAACATGGTCAAGGTGCAGTCTTACATTCTCCATTCCTGGAAAAGCAGATGAGAGCCCCCCTGCCTCCTAAGGACTAAGGTGTTTCTGCTTTACCACCATTACTTTGGTCACTTCACAAAATTGGGCTCTTTTTCTACTCTTGAATGACTTTCTGCTGAGTTTATGCTATTAGGTATAGCTCCCAGAGCCTGCTTTGTCTAAGGAGGAGGAAGTGTGGGCAGGAAACTAACACTGGAGATGATTATAACAAAGGCCACATTTCATTCATTTCTCCTTTGTCCTTCCCCTCCCTTCCTTCGTGTGTGTGTGTGTGTGTGTGTGTGTTTCTACAGAAAATTAAGATCTGAAACAGACTCCCCCAAGGAGGAACTCACAGACTCAGATCCATGAAATAGAGAAAAATAAATGCATGATCCTAACAAGGTGAATGCCAAAAGGACTAGTCCAGTTAATACGTGGAAGAACGTAAGGAGAATCAGTGTGTACTAGAACACTGAGAGATGGCACTTGAGCTTCAGTGATGAACAAGGAACAAAAGGAGAGAGAGAGGGGAGCGGCAGGATGGCGTGCATCCCAGCAGTGATTATAGCTAAGGCTCTCTAAGGGGAACATCTCACCTAATCTGCACTGTGACTCAGGAGTGGATTACTGCCATGGTCCCCTCCTATGGATAAGAGAATTGAGGCTCCTGTCCACAGCAGTCTGCCCAAGGTCACATAGTACACACAGAGCCAGCAGAGCTCGTACAAACTCTGGCAGTTTGACTCTGGCTCTTAACCACCACCCTGCACAATGTCTGTGCTGAGAGATGGGTGAGGGTAGAATGGAGCAAGGTGCAAGAAAGTGGGGTCAGGAGTAGCCAGGGTCAAGTTGCCAAGGCTCTCCAGAAGCCTAGCTCTCTCCACACTGGCTGGTTTGCCTTAGCCTGATCCACCCCCTCTGTTTATGGCTCAGCCCCACCCAACAGTCAGCATCGGGGAGCAGATGCTCACTTAATCCTTGGGATTAGCTCCAGATCATGGAGAATAATCAGCAGTCAGCCAAGGTGTGATGCAGGTGGCACCTTGCATGCACACACTTCTATATCCAGTTTCCTAAATGCAATGCGGATACCCAGTTCTATCCCTAGATTTTTCTATGTAATACATAGAAGAAGCAGAAATCTGAGAAAAGCCTGCCAAAAGTTCCAGCCATCATAACTGACAAAGGAGATAATGTCTTATTATTTGAAAAACGCTTTGAAATCCATACATGAACATGAACGTAGTACAGATCTCAACCTCTCTCTCCCTCTGTGTGTGTGTGTGTGTCTGTGTGTGTGTATGTGTGTGTGTGTGTGTGTGTGTGTGACAGAGACAGGCAGAGATAGATAGATAGATAGATAGATAGATAGATAGATAGATAGATAGATATGGAAGAAGAGAGAGAAAAATGCACTAATAAACTTAACAATAAACTTTAGGTTATTATATTTAAAGTATTAATAACTCAATTTTTAATGTCTGGAATATATGTACCCGTATACATATCCACTGTATCCTTGGATATGGAAAGAAATAATTAGCCTTCTAATGAACCAAATATGCAGTTGAGATAGAGCTAGAGACCATTAGATGCCCAGGGTCCCTAACAATCTGTGTGACCCAGGGCAAGGGAACAGCAGCCTCACTCCTAATGTCAAAGAAGGGTGGAGCAAAGCCTGCCCTTCATGTCTTCTGGGCTCATGGTGAAGGGATCCATGTGCAAGTACTTTAGAAAGTAGAAAATGCCAAATACATAAAGGGATAATTACCAGTAATCATCATCATCATCATAATTTAATACTGAGGATGACAGGCATGGGTGGGGGAGAAGCAGGCTCCATTATAATTATCTGGGAGACACAGCCGAAAGCACATTTAAGCCATATTTCCCACCTACCACATTTCCTACTTCTGTACGTGCTGTTCTTAATCCAAGATTCATAAAGGAGCAGTGCTGTTTTGTTATTCTAAGACAATTACTGGCATAAAATCTACAAGTTCAAAAGCCCCCGTTCCCCCATATCTGTTGAACTACCTCTAGCCTGAGAAAGCTTGCATTGGCGTAAAAATTCAAATTTGTTTTATTCTTTATAAGAACACAGAAGCCTTCCATCCGCTCAGCATACGCTCCTTTTCTCTGGACTCTGTGACCACCCAGCCCACTCAACAAAGCACCCTTGGTCTGGGAATTGACCCATGCTAACCAAATGTGGAAGCCACTAAAATCAAGCGAGCCTATTGGGAAAAATTTTTTTTTATTTTAGAGAGAAAGAAAGCATGAGCAGGGGAGAGTGGCAGAGTATGTGTGGGGAGAGAGAGAGGGAGATGGAGAAGGAGAGAGAGAGAGAGAGGGAGGGAGAGAGAATATTAAGCAGGTTCCATGTTCAGTGCAGAGCCTGATGCAGGGTTTGATCCCATGACCCTGGAATCATGACCTGAGCTGAAATCAAGGGTCGAACATTCAACCGACTGAGCCACCCAGGCACCCCAAGCAAGCCTATTTTTTTAGTTATTTATATTTTAAAGTTTATTTATTTATTTTAAGAGAGAGACAGAGAGAGAGGGAGCATGAGAGGGGGAGGGGCAGAGAGAGTGAAAGAGAGAATCCCAAGCAGACTCCGTGCTGTCAGCACAAAGCCTGATGAGGGGCTTGAACTCATAAATCATGAGATCGTGACCTGAGCTGAAACCAGGAGTCAGACACTTAACCAACTGAGCCACTCAGGTGCCCCAAGCAAGCCCACTTTTAAGCTACTTTGGGGGCTGCATGCCCACCTGGCTAAGGTAAACTGCTTAGCAAATTGTTTCTTCCTCCCAGGAACTGGTCTTGGCTCCTTTTACAGCCAAGCTCCTTGCCTGCAGTTCTTTCCTCCATTTGTCTTCTACCCTCTTCACCCTGAAGCTCATCTTTACCTCAATTCTTTCTTCCCTTCCCATTCCTTTCCCTTCTCCTTTTTCTCAAGGGCTGGGACAGAATGTCACAAGTGAAGTCTTGGGGGTTTTTTTTCCCCCTTTTCCTGTTCTCTTTCTCCCTTGGCTCTGCTACCCTCCCAGACTTCTTTTCGCAGATAGTTTTATATGTCCTCTGATTTTTTAAATCAAATGTAATTGTTATTTAAAAACATAAAATAAGAATTCTATGCACCACGGTGCTTCCTTTCTCCCTTTCTCCTTTCCTTGTGGAATCACTGTGCCCTGCTCAGTTGTATTGGGAACTCCAGGGAAAAAGAAGGAAGTAGGCAGCAAAATCCTTGTGTTTCTAGACATAAGCGTCTAGGTAAGGGAAAAGGAGATGAACAGTGACCCAGCTCACCACTCAACTCCTCTCCCTTTTGCATATTCACCCTCTCCCCACCACTGACTCTATTCCACCAGGCCTTAAAAGGGCAAGTCTTCCCCAAGACCACAGCTCTCCCAGAGGGAAAAATTCTATTAAAGGAACAGTTGCCCTTGGCTTCTGAGATTGCAGGTAAACTTTGATTTCTTAGACACCACTTTTTTTTTATTTCCAAGTGTTCTACATGAAAACTGTTTCTCATGGGGAAAAAAACCTCCATAAAGTACATTTTTTTAAACTTCCTTTGACAAATATCTCCAATATTTACTGTACCATTTCTTTCCTTCCCTTCATAGATAAGCTGAATTGAAAAGAAGATTCTAGCAGGCCAGTTGTCTCTGCTTCCTCACATTATGCTAATGCCTTTTAAAAAGTAATTTTTCACATCCGATAGACCTTTTTGACCATTAGTTCATGCTTTTTATTATAATGATACATAGACTGATATTAATATTTCTGAGATGAATTTCTTTGTGTAGTTCCCTGTTTTCTTTTTACCCATGCTTTTGTTTCTAATTTTTCTTTCTTTGCCATCTTATTTAGGTGATTTTTTCTCTTAGATTTATAATTATCTCAACATGTAAGTCATCAATTTTAATATTGGTGTTAAGGCATTTATAATTATTGGTGTAACATGCATCTTACCCTATTCATTCCATCTTCTTATGAGCCTTCTTTTGTTTGGGCATTCTCTCTGCCGCCTTGGTTTTCTGTCTTGACTCCACAGATACAACCTATTTGTTTATATGTTCTGTGGTTATTTATATTAAAAATTATGGTTTTTACTTCTACTAGTTTCCCAGATATGCATTTATATTTCTCTCTAATTATCAAAGTTGAGATCAATTAATACATTTTGAGTTGATTCCAACCATTCCCACATTATCTCCTCTTCTTTTTTCAATAATTATATCCTGGTTCTTGCAACTCGAGTATTAGTGTCTTCTAATATTTTCTGATTTCAGTTAGCTCCTGAGCTCAAATCCTTTGCTCCCAATGTGTACATGCCAAGGTCTTTGATGTCTATAACAGATGTGTTTATTGCTTTCAGAGTAAGCAGCAAATTGGAAGCATTCGTATTTAATGACGAAAGACATAGGCATTGTGAGGGGAAGGGATGAGAGAGGGGAGAGAGATGACTTCTGCAAATGATCTGACCCCAGGACCTGTCCTGGTTACCTGGCCGTGGGAAGGGGCAGAGGTTGATGCAGCTTCTCCTTTGTGAAGAGTTCTGTGAGTCTCTGCTTCAAGCTCTGCTACTTTGGGATTTGTTTATCACAGAGCTGAAGGGAGACCTTTCCCTCCTCCAAGTGAGGCCCTTTTCAGATCAGCCTCACCAAAGCCTGAAGCACACGAACACCCAGATACTGCCACCTTGAAGCTAGTGCTGCCACAATGGGCAGGACGGTGGGCATGGATACATCCAAGGACATCAGAGCAGGGCAGGTGAAGGTGGTAGGAATAATGTGGTGCCCCTGAGGTGAAAGACAGTTCTGCTAGTGCATGAGTCACTCCCCAGGGATTCACAGAAATAACTAGTGGCCTTTGCAAGGATGTCTGAGAGTCTATACTACACACAGGAGGGGCGATTGAGCCAGAAGTTTTGGACTACACAGTTCATGATTAAACCAATCAGCTACATGTCTTCTAGACTTATTCATATTTTTCATGTTTAAAACATTCTCTACAGCTGTGCTCCTTCTTTAAGCATTCAATACACACACACACACATACACACACACACACACACACACACACACACACAAACACACACAAACACACTCACTCACATACTCGTATCCTCAGCAGATTGAATGGAGCTTCTTCCCCTCTGAGGTTGCAGTGACCTAATCATGTCACCACTACGCACATACACCTGCATACACAACACAGTATCCATTAATGGCTCACATGTTGCTCTATATACTCTGGACTTGGCCCTCCCTTCCAAACTTTTTCTGGCCACCCGGTTTTTGGCTTATAGTTCCTAAGTACCCTCTGATCTCTATTCCTCTGGCTTTCCTCAGGTCATTGCTTCCAGTTGAAACGGCTTCTGGATACATGTGTCATAACAAGGTAGGGCCACTTCCTCTATGAAACTTTCTGGTTATTCTCCAGGCCTACTCCTGAGTGAAACTGGGCTCTTCCTTCTTTGTGCCCCTGCTCAGCTCTAAACAGACATCTATCTCACTGTCACAGACAGTGCTTCTTATGGTTTTGACTTATATGTTTGTCTTCTTCTGAATTATTAGACCTTTGAGAACAAAGGACATTGTTGCTATTCTTATTTACATCCCAGAACCTAGGGCAGGTTCTGCAGCATAGAAGAGGTAGTGAATCCACGTTTATGGAATAAATGGAGAAATGAAGGAAGGAAGAGACACAGTGGCCGAAAGAATATGTGCAATCCACTTGCAGAAGAAATGGAAGGCCCAGCAGAGGAGGGAGTTTTCAGTCTGTTGGAAGAAGGGAGCCACTGAAAGCATCTGACAGAGCAAATATTCTGAGTGCTCTGAATAAAACACCAATGAAGGAAGATCTACTGGGCCCCTGTGTGCCCTTACTGCAAGTGAACTTGACGCATGGAAATGGCACCCTGCAAAACAAGTATTTAGGTAACATCCCTTCTCTACAGTGTCCAAAGAAATTATGCCAGTTAGAGGGATAGAAACAAAGTGGAAATCATAGGCTCATGGATGATGGGGGCCTTTTTCTGCTATAATCACAGAGGTCATGATCTCAGGAGTTGTGTCTAACTGAATAGGAAATTCAAAATATAATACTGGAACCAAAAAAAAAAAAACCTTCAAAAAACCCCTTATTTCCACTCCATTTTTTTCCTATAATTACCAATAACCCGCTATTAGGCTTCAAGGACAAAAATAACTCTTAAAGCCCCAGATAGAGGTGCCAAACTAGTCTTTTTCACCCTGGAAACATTTAGGGAAGAATTTTCCTTCAGTCCTTGAGGGTCTGTAATTGCCAGCATCCCTGGAGCCCATGGGGCCATGCAGGTGGGGGGTCTCTATGCTATGATTATGCCTTGCCTTAGAGCTGTATTCTGACACCTCTGGGACTGTCAACTCAGGACAGTGTTTGCCCAGGGAGAAGGGAGTAGGAAGTTGAGTAATGCAGGGGCAGTCCAGGAGGGGAATGGGTTTAGTGTGGGGATAAGTACAGAGGAAACCTAGAGTGAATGATGGCTAATACCATAAAGCCTGAAGGGGTGAGGGAAAGGAAGGGCAGAAGTACAAGCTCTCCAAGAAGGAGTCCAACCTTTGTCTACCTCAAGAACCTAAGAACCAGTGTATATCTGCACACTGTTAAGGACTGGATCTCAGCCACTGCCTGGGAAGAGTAACTCTGCAAGCTTTGGACCACACCACCACTGCCCCTTTACAGAAGCCAAATCACTTACTTCTCTTTGCACTTCCCACACACACACTGAATTGCCGTTTCATCTTTTTCCCATGATGTGCAGTTTCTTTCCCCAGCCCAACAAGGACAAATTCTGTTCAGTAGAGACGTGCTAATTGACCGAAGGATTAAGTTGTATCAGGGTCATCTGAATTGAAGAGGTGGCAAGATAGGCAGGCGGTGACAAGAGGCCACATGGCAGGAAAGTACAAAAGTGATTCAGGAACAAGGGCACCTGTGGTCCTTTATTCTTGAACAAGCACTATGTCTTGAGTGATGGCAGAAATGCCCTCAATATCTGTGATGCTACTGCTTCCTCTGTGAAAGGTTTGGCAGCCCAAGAACCATTTTTCCAGAACAGTTAGGAAGCAATGAGCACATAGATTTGGAATCCTCTGCTTAAAAACATAACTCAGTTTTCCTGTGAGATATGACTGCCAGAAGGAGAAAAGAGAGATCTCTACCCAGGCAGCTACCTGGGGAAACAGGATTCTCAGCACGAGGCAGGGTGGAGGACCCCAGACTCTGAAAATGGAGACTGAGAGTAGAAGTAGGGAAAGCAGATTACTTCTTGGGAGCCAGGTTGAAGTCTTCAGACTTTCTTTGAGAGAGTCCTAACTACCTTCAGACTCCGGCCTGCACTCCTTCTCCCTCATCTTGGCCACAAAAGAGCAGACAGAGGTGAGAAGACTTGGAGAGTGGTGGCTGGCAGCCAGGGCACCTTCAAGCTGGAGCCCTCCTCAGAATATCCAAGTCTGCTGGGTGAGTCATGAACAGCAGTATTAAGAGTTATAGTCAATAGGATGATTATATCATATTGATAGGATTTTTCATTAATGCACCAATGAAGAGATGAAAAGACAGCACTTGACTATAGCTTGCTGAATCTGGAGAATGCTGTTTTGTGAGGTCCATCATGGGGAAGTCTCTACTTACTGATGTTCTCCTTTGGGGTCTTGGGCTAAGACCCAGGGGCTACATTTTGTTCACACAGAATGCCACCAGCATGGCCTCTCTGTCCTCATCCTACCCCTAACCCCTTCCATAGGAAGTGGTAGAAGGATAGCCAGGGCAGAGTGCCCTGTTCAGATTCTTTTATCTAAAGAGCACAAATACAATCAGGCCCTGAGCTGTGAGTAGGCAGAAGAAAGAAGAAAGAGAAACAGTGGAACTCCCAGGTCATTGCCCAGAGCAAGATGGGGGTCAGGGGACCATGGATACAAATAAGACTCAGTCCTAGTCCATGAAGAAATCACTATCTTGTGAGAAAGATATGCAAAGAATCAGTTCTTCAGAAGATGGTGCAAGGGCAAATTAACTGGGAAACTTCAGGGATATTCACTTAATTTTATATTATTTTTTTAAATTCTTTCTCTTAAAGAAGATTCCTCAAATTATGTAAGCTTCAGATACCACAAAACCTAGATCCACCCATCATGTGCTGGGTAATATGATAGTAATATAATCATAAAGAATGTGCACATAACCCTGATTTGGGTTGAGAGAGGGCCAGAGAAGTTGTTCCAAGGAGTAAACACTCGGTCTAACTAAGACATTCTCAGATGGCTAATTAAGAAAGAGCCATCCCAACAGATGTGAAGTGATATCTCATTGTGTTTGAGTTACATTTCCCTGATGGTTAGCAACACTGAGCATTTTTTTCATATCCTTTGGCCATTTGTATATCTTCTTGAGAGAAATGTCTATCTTTAGCCCATTTCTAAATCAGGTTATATAAGTTTTTTGGGTTTTGTTTTGTTTTGTTTTGGGGAGGTTGTTTTGTTTTGTTTTGAGTCATAGGAGCTCCTTATATATTTTGGAAATTAACCCCTTATCTACTAAATGGTTTGAAAATATTTTCTCCCCTTCCACAGGTTGTCTTTTCCCTTTACTAACGGGTCTAATCTCATTCTTTTGCATGTGGATAACCTGTTTTCCCAATACTATTTGTTGAAGAGACCATACCCTTATTGCGTATTCTTGGCACCATTGTTGAAGATCAGGTGACCATATATGTATGGATTTCTGGGCTGTCTATTCTATTCTATTCTATTCTATTCGCATATATGTCTGTCTTTATGTCAGTACCATGCTGTTTTAATTACTATAGCTTTGTAGTATATTTTTAAATCAAGAAGTGTGATGAATCCAGCTTTATTATTCTTTTTCAAGATTATTTTGGCTCTTCAGTCTTTTGTGGTTCTGTATGAACTTTATAGAATTATTTTTCCATTGCTGTAGGAAATGCTACTTGGATTTTGATAGGAAATACATTGAATCTATAGATCACTTTGGGTAGTATAGACATCTTAATATATGAAATATCACCTCCTACCTATTAGAATGGCTATTATCAAAAAGATGAAAGACAAGTGTTGGTGAGGAGGTGGAGAAATTGGAACACTGGTACACTCTTGGCGGGAATGCAAAATGGTACAGCCACTATGGAAAACAGTATGGAGGTCCTCTGAAAAATTAACTATAGTAGTACCAAATGACCCAGCAATACTGCTTCTGAGTATCCAAGAGAACTGAAATCAGGATCTTGAAGAGATATTAGCACATCCATGTTTATTGCAGCATTATTCACAATAGCCAGATGTAGAAACAACCTTAAATGTCCATCAACAGATAAATGAGTAAAGAAAACGTGGTATATATGTACAATGTAATACTAAGACTGGATGCAACCTTAAAAAAGAAGGAAATCCTGTAATATGTGATGATGTGGATAACCTGAGGACATTATGCTAAGTGAAATAAGCTAGTCACAAAAGGACAAATACTACATTACACTGGCATTCCCTAGCAACTGATTAGAAATTCAAGTTCTTACGTCCCTCACGAGGCCTACTGAATTGGAAATCTGGGAGTGATCTCAGGAATCTGTGTTCTAACAAGCCCTCCAGGATATTCTGATGCATCCTGAAGTTTGAGAACCACTGCTTTAGACTGAGGGGTGGGAAATAAGAATGATTTCCCTAAGAACTCTTCTTAGCTGTATCCCTGCCCAGGTGAGGAAGAAGAACCCAATCACCACAAAAAAGCTATTTCACATGGTAAGGAAGGAAGGGAGAAATCTACATTCAGGATTGTGGTACATTTTGCAGGGGTGGGGGGGATGCATTAGTATATTCTGTCAGGACCAAACTTTTCACTGTTTGATCACACCTCATTTGCATTTTTAATAGTCCCCATTAGACAGCCTCTGAGCTAATTAGGCAGGCGTCTATAATAGAAGACTTCTGTTTCCTGTTTTCAGAACTCAGAAACTAATGGCTGAAGCACTGCTAAAACAATTAAGTAATAAGAAAAATACTGTGTAAGATTGGCAAAAGCACAGCTGCCATAAATCATTACAAATGACTCCCAGCTCAAAATGTTTAATTAGGGAAGAAAAGTAACCTATCACATGTTGGGATAGCAGGAGAAAACAGAGGGAGAGGGACCCTGGAACACAGTTTATTGCCCTCTGCCAAGTGGAGATGGGATGGGAGGTTGTAATTCCAGGGATTCTAGTACTGATGATGTATTCCTAGGCATTAATCATCTCTTGCTATATCTAAGTTCAATAGTAAATTAAAATTACAGCAACCCAATAAAATCAGGACTACTAAAGATAAAGACTTATGGAAGTAAAATATGGGCTAGCCAGCAGAGGAAGAAACTTAACAAACTGAGATGCTGGCTGAGGGCAAAGAATCACAGAATGAATGGATAGTAAGACAAGAAGTTATAAATATCAACTACAGACTCGCATTCACTTTCAGAAGTGAGATCAATAACAGCATACCTATTTCCTTTTTTTATGCATATATTTGTATATGTCAGCTTTCTACTCTCTCCTTCCTCTACAGTTTGATATAAGGAGTGTTGGTGATGGTTAACGTGGGAATTTAGTCTTCAAGTTATAGAATAGATGGAATTGTGACTAGTTTAACATGACCCAAACATAAACATAGAGAGCATTTTGTGTCTCCATTTTTAGGAGAGGGTGAGCATACCATCATTAGTATGAGGGTTAGTTGCAATCTCTTAGGTGGAAGCAAGATGATGTCATTACCATCATATAAAAATTTAACTACAGCAGAAGGATGTATGTGGATGCTGAGAAGTCACAGGGGGAAACTGTGCCATGAGTATCTCTTGTTCCTCAGTTCCACATTTGTTTTCATATACCCTCTTCCCTACTGTCATAGTAGAAAGTCTGCAAACTACATTTCCACATTGTTTTTCTCTATTTGGAATACATAGAATGGCTTGGGGTTTTATTTGGTTTTTTGTTTTGTTTTGTTTTCCAACCAGGACATTAACTGATATACAGGATGTGATTAATTAGACTGTAATTTGAATGTAGATCTGTTTTATTTGCCAGTGTCACTATAAAATGAACTCACCTACATGCTAAATGCTGTTAATTTGTATCAAGTGTGAACTCCTATAATTTATATTGATTAACTTATAAGTTCAGTATAATTTTGGTACACTTTATATTCAACCATTAAGGAAGAATTAATTTTATGACATCAGAATGAACTCCAATTTTATTTATTCTTTCATGCATTAAGTTAAATAGTTATAGACCACAGGCCATGTATTCAGCACTGTGCAAGGCACTGTCAGGGAAATAAAAAGGATAACACTTTGTCTGGGTCTCAATACTAAGGTATGTCACAGGGCCATAACCACTAAATGAAAATACACACACACACACACACACACACACACACACACACAATTAGGACACATGTTGGGAGTTATTTGTTCCTTAGGAAAGATAACAGTGTATTGAAGAAAAGTAAACATTGAACTGATTAAAACTCATTCATAATAAAAACTCAGCAAATTAGGAATAGAGGGGAACTTTCTCAACTTGAAAAAACTATTTACAAAAACCCTACAGTTAACATGACATTTACTGATGAGAAATTTGAAACTTTCCAACTAAGATCAGGTATAAGGCAAGGATGTTCTCGATCGACACTCTTTTCAACATTGTCCTGGAAGTCCTTGCTAATGTGGTAAGTCAAGAAAAGAAAATAAATGGTATACAAATTGGGAAGGAAGATATAAAACTGTCTTTGTTCACAGATGACATGATGGTCCATGTAGAAAATCTGAAAGAATCAACAAAAAAAAACCCTCCTGGAACTAATAATCAGTTATAAAAAATAACAATTATCCTTACAGGATATATAAGGCTAATATACAAAAGTCAATTACTTTCCTATATACCAATAAAGAACAGGTGGAATTTGAAATTAAAAACACAATGCAATTTACATTAGCACACTCAAAAATGAAATATGTTATGTTAGACATAAATCTAACAAAATATATACAAAATCTATATGAGGAAAACTACATATTCTGATGAAACTACAAAATTCTGAAGAATGAAATCCAAAGAACTAAAGAGATCGAGAGATATTTTGTGTTCATGAACAGGAAGCCTTAAGGTTGTCCAGATATCATTTCTTCCCAACTTGATCCATAGATTCAATGCAATCTCAAAATCTCAGTAAGTTGTTCTATAGATATTAACAAATTTAAACAAATTTAAATTTAAAGTTTATATGGAGGCAAAAGACTCAGAATAGCCAACACAATCTTGAAGAACAAAGTTTTTAGAATGACTCAACCCAACTTCAAGATTTCCTATAAAGCTACAGTAATCAAGACAGTATGGTATTGGTGAAAGAATAGACAAATAGATCAGTAGAACAGAATGAAGATCCCAGAAATAGACAACCATAAATACAGTCAATTGATTTTGACAAAGGAATAAAGCCAGTACAATAGAATAAATACAGTCTTTTCAGTAAGTGGTGCTGGAATAACTGGATATCCACATGCAAAAACAAAAAAAAAAATTTAAATCTAGACACAGACTTTATATACTTCACAAAAGTTAACTCAAAATGAACCATAAACCTAAATATAAAATGCAAAACTATAAATTCCTAGAAGTTAACACAGGAGAAAACCTAGATGACCTTGGGTATGGTGATGCCTTTTTAGATACAACACCAAAGACATGATCCATGAAAGACATAATTGATAAGCTGGGCCTCATTAAAATTAAAAACTTCTGCTCTGTGAAAGATGATGTTAATATAATTAAAGAAAATCCACAGACTTGGAGAAAATATTTGCAAAAGCACATCAGATGAAAGACTCTTATCCAAAACATGCAAAGAACTCTTGAAACTCAACAATAAGAAAACAAACAACCCAATTAAAAAATGAACAAGACTTTAGCAGACACTTCACCCAAGAAAATATATATAGATGGCAAATAGCATATGAAAAGTTGCTCTACATCCTATGCCATCAGGGAAATGTAAATTATAGCAACAATAGGATACAACTACACACCTATTAAAATGACCAAAACCTGGAATACTGACAACACTAAATTCTGGGAAGGATATGAAGGGAACTCTCTTTCACTGCTGGTGAATGAGATGCAAAATGGTACATCCATTTTGGAAAACAGTTTGGATTGGTAGTTTCTTTCAAAACCAAACTCTTACCATATGATCCAGCAATGGTGATTTCTTGTTTTTACCCATAGGAGTTGAAAGCTTAATTGTCCATACAAAAACCTGAACACAGATGGTTGTAGAAACTTTATTCACAATTGCCAAACTTGGAAGAAACCAAGATGTCCTTTGGTAGGTCAAAGGATAAGTAAACCGTGGGATATCCAGAAAATGGAATATTATTCAGCACTAAAAAGGAATGAGCTATCAAGCCATGAGAATACATGGAGGAACCTTAAATACATATTATTACATGTAATGAGCTATCAAGCCATGAGAAAACATAGAGGAAACTTAAATACATATTACTAAGTAAAAGCAGCCTATCAGAAAAGGCTACATACCATATGATTCCAACTATATGACATTCTTGAATAGGCAAAACTATGGAAATGATAAAAGATCAGTGATTGCCAAGGGTGGCAGGGTGATGCAGGAAAAGAGGTGAATAGAACAGAGGATTTTTAGGGCAATGAAAATACTCTGTATGATATTACAGTGATGGATTTATGTCATTATACATTATGCAAATCCACAGAATGTATACCAAGAGTGAATCCTAAGGTAAACAATGAACTTTGGCTGATTATGATACGTCAGTGTAGGTTCATCGCTGATTAAAAAAAGAAAAAAAGGGGCGCCTAGGTGGCGCAGTCGGTTAAGCGTCCGACTTCAGCCAGGTCACGATCTCGCGGTCCGTGAGTTCGAGCCCCGCGTCAGGCTCTGGGCTGATGGCTCAGAGCCTGGAGCCTGTTTCTGATTCTGTGTCTCCCTCTCTCTCTGCCCCTCCCCCGTTCATGCTCTGTCTCTCTCTGTTCCAAAAATAAATAAACGTTGAAAAAAAATTAAAAAAGGAAAAAAGTACCACTCTGGTGAATGATATTATCAATGGGGACAGGCAATGCATGTGTAGGAAGTTATATGGGAAAGTTCTATACCTCCTTCTCAATTTTTTTGTAAACCTAAAATTGCTCTAAAAAATTAAGCCAAAAAAATTGAGCTGAATCTTAAAAGAGAGTCTAGGAGTTAGAAAAATGGAGAAAAGAAGTTAGGGTAGATAAAATTTATATTTCAAACTGTACACTCAATTTCACTGACTTTATCATATGGCCACTTAACATAAGGTAGAAGAACTCTAGTCTATGAGCCAAGTCTGACCCCTCCTGCCTATTTTCACACCTCCTGTGAGCTAAGTAGTTTTAACGATTTGGCAAAAAAATTAAAAGAAGAATAATATTTCATGATACACAAAAATTATTCAAATTTTAGTGTTTATCAATACAACTTTTTGGAACACAGCCATCCCATCTGTTTATATATTGTGTATGGCTGCTTGCACTTTACAAAGGCAGAGTTGAATAGTTAACAACAGAGACTGTATGGCCTACAAAGGCTAGAATATTTACTATTGACTCTTTGCATAAAAAGTTTGCTGCTCTTGAATTAATATATTATCTTGCTATTAAACTTCACCATCTCAGTTCAGAGCTCAAAATATACCAGGCATTTTCAGATGCTTTGAACCTGATACCTAATATGGCTCCTCACCTGTGAATTCCTGCTCTGCTTATCTCTCACTTGTCTCTTCATTTCCATTTTTCCCCACTCCAGGGTCCTCAACTTCAATTCAAATGGCTGGCTCAAAGACCCCTATAAACTGCTTTCCTGTTCTTCCTGCTGAAAATTCCTTCTCTCTACTTTCTTCATTTTGTTTTGTTTTGAGAGGATGATAGAATATTGAGTAGATACAAAAGAATGAAGTATCTATAAGTTATAAGGAATAAAACAAACATCTATATATCCTCCATCTAGCAAAAAAGACAAAACACTATCATTATTTCAAAAATTCCCTGGACATATACCCATGCCTCATTCCTTTTATACCTTTGATACTCAAGTCTCACCTCCTTAATGACCTCCTCCCAAATATCTCAGCAGAACAGTGATGGTGCAGGTATCTTATTATCAGCACACAAACTTTAGTGATGGTTTGGAAATTTAGAATTAGAAACTAGGTTTAGAAACTCAACATATAAGTTCAAGTATATCTAAGCTACCTCTCAAAATATATGCAGTTTCATATGTAACTCTTTGCCTGTAATATTCTGCATCCCAAATACACTCATCCATAATCTTGGACTCTTTTTCAACCAAGAAAGAAGAGAATTTAAGTTGCCTTGTATGAAGGAAGTTCTTTTTCCACACTTACTGATTCTTTTCAGACAGCTGGAAGAGGGGAGCTCCTGATTTTAACATGCTACCATCAGTGGTGATCAAAACCTATAAAAACACATATAAATGGAATTAAATCAAGTTTACAATTTAAAATAAGACCAAAGATGACTCTGTATTAAACTATCTAAGGGGCACCTGGGTGGCTCAGTTAGTTGAGCATGCAACTTTGGCTTAGGTCATGATTTCACGGTTCGTGTGTTCAAGCCCCGCATCAGGCTCTGTGCTGACAGCTCAGAGCCTAGAGCCTGCTTCAGATTCTGTGTCTCCCTGTTTCTGACCTCCCCTGCTCATACTCTGTCTCTCAAAAAATAAAAATAAGCATTAAAAAAATTTTAATTGAGTTAGTGAAATGGGAATCTATACACTCCTTGCATCTTCCTTACACCAAGATGATATTTCAAGTGCTTTTTATAAACACTGGTGCTTGAGATTCAAAGAGACTATTGCAGAGGGAAAAGCCTTGGGCTGAAGCTAGGAGTAGTGAGGTCTTCTAATTCCATTGTGAATTCTCTCTGAAGAATCAAGAAGTAACTACCTTCCTGCCTTCAGTTTATTCATCTGTAATTTCTGAGATGCCTTTGTCTCTATCATTCTGAATTCATGGGTCATTACCAACATCAAGAGATAACAACGTCAAGTCTTCTACTGCTGTGTTCATCCCCCTCTTTTAAATCTCTGCCTCACCTTTTACTCTAAGTGCTAAATATTATTAATCAAGGAAATGATTCCTGATGCTTGATAGGCATCAGAATTTAGGTATGAGTATGTCACAGGCCCTCACCATGATCCATCTGGTGCTCTGAAGCCCAGATATCAGGAAATGCTAAAACGAGGAAGAATAAAGCTGCTCCTAAGAATCACCATGCCAACAACTTCAGCGGTAAGGACCAATAGGGGGAGAGCAAGTCTGATTTTGATACTGCCAAGGAAGAATTGGCACCGCTGGCGCTAACTTCAGTGTTCACGTGGTCCAAAAAGGCTTACCTCAGAAGTTACCTGCCTCTCCAACAGAGCTCACACACCTTATTTTGATAAGCAACAGGTCTCTATAATTACCCTGCTCTTTTAGCCAAATATGTTTCTTCTTTTTCTCTCTGGTACATGCCCTTGGCTACTCCCAGGCCAATCATGTCATAGTTCCACCTACACTTGCCCTACCCCAGATCAGTATCTCCTCTTCATGGACTTTTCTCACCTCTGTGAACTTACATCTGATAACATCCTTCGGGACATCCTTGTATGAAAACACATACAAAGGGAATGAGATCAATTTCACAATTTAAAAGCTTGTTCCATCAAAACTTTGACCAACTACTGTAATTCATTCTCCAACTTCTGAAATACAGTAACAAATATGAATCTCCTCACATATCTTCAGAATAAAATCACTCTTTCTCTCTGTCTTCCTATCTTTTCTTTCTTTGATCAATGCTGGGCCCAATCTCCAAAACCCTGAAATCTAATATGGGGCTGATGAGCACCTGGAAATAGGTGTTTTCCAAAATCTCTCCCAGTGATCCTAAAGATGAAGGCAATGTGAGGAAATAGTAGTCTTGAACATATATGAGAATCTAGGAAGAAACTAAAATAACCCCAATAGCAAAAATAAATTTCAAACTGTTTAGCCACAATGTACCTTCTCATGGAAGGTGATCTTTTTTCATTTAGAGTTATTTCACTTTTCATTTGGGCACATTAAATAAGATTATTTCCCAATTTCCCACAGCAAATGTAAAACCATAAATGAAAAGCATGTGTAAGATTTTACTAAAAACATATATGACCATTGCACAAAAAAGTGACAGTTGATGACTCCCTCCAATGGAGATGTGAAGCAGAAATAAGAGTAGTAGAAAGGAGATGTCTTGTCCCCCTATAGCTGCTATCCCTTTCCTAGTTCTGCCAACAAAAGAGACTTTGGGGGTTTGTTTTTGTTTTGTTTTGTTTTCCATTTTTTGGCTCCAGACATCTAGATAGGTAATAAGCATTTTGTCTCTCTCATTCAGTTTCCTTCTTCTATGAAGATTTAGGTTCAGAAAAAAGAGAAAGATAGATCTTACTTAGGCCACAAGCCTAAATTTCAGGCTTCAAAGACCTCTATCAGACCTAGCAATGCGGCTGTTAAAGCCCAGAACTCTGATGGCCACTACTCTCTTTCCATGCACTTAATGACTTTCATCTCCACATTGGCAAAGGAAGGGGTTCCTAGCGGTAATTTGCTGGTAAATTTCTGGTATTATGCTATCTAATGCCATTTAAATCTCTACAGTTGCAGTCTCTAAATATGGCTTCCAGAAATCCTTTAGTATTTATAAAGCATATCACTTCTCACATTAAAAAGTGGAGACCACCCTCTTTCTCATTAAACTTGTGATGGCATCGGGAATTGGTTTGGCTAACAGAATGTGGCAGAAGTGTTCTGGAATGCTTGACCTCAGGGGGCTTAAGAGGACTGCAGCTTTTTTGTCTCTACTTTTGGGGTTCACCCGCCATGCTATTAGGAAGTACAAAAGGGGTACCTGGGCAGCTCAGTTGGTTAAGCTTCCAACTCTTGATTCTGGCTCAGGTCATGATCACATCAGACTCCATGCTGGGCATGGAGCCTGCTTAAGATTCACTCTCTCTTTCTGGGGAGCTTCAGTGGCTCAGTTGGTTAAGCATCCAACTTTAGCTCAGTCATAATCTTGTGGTTTGTGAGTTTGAGCCCTGCGTCGGGCTCTGTGCTGAGAGCTCAGAATCTGGAGCCTGCTTCAGATTCTGTGTCTCCCTTTCTCTCTGCCCCTCCCCTGCTCCTGTTCTGTCTCTCTCTCTCTCTGTCTCTCAAAAATGAAATAACATTTAAAAAATTAATAAAAAAAATTTTTAAAACATTATCTCTCTCCTTCCTTGTCTGCTCCTACCCTGCTAGCTCTCTCTCTTTCTCTAAGATAGAGAGAGAGAGAAAGAAAGAGAGCGGGGGGGGGGGGGGGGGGGGGCGGGGCAGGGAGGGCCCCGGAGGATTATGTGCCATTTTAGATGTCCCAGCCACAGCCAAGCTCTCACCTAAAAGCAATAGCATGAATGATCCCAGTCATCATTACGTGATGTTAAGATAATTGTCCAGTTAAGCTCTGCCTGAATTCATGATGTACAGAATTGACAGAAATAATAATTTGTGGTTTTAAGCTACTAAATTTGGGGTCATTCACTATGCAGCAATGGATAACTACAATATTTTCCCACTCTTCCAACTCAGAAAGTACAGCAGTTTAGGTATTGCTTGGGGCAGGAAAAACAGAACCTGTCTGTGTTGCGTACTGATATAATATAATGACCTTCAGCCATTATGATGACTTAAATGGTGCTTAGGGAAATCAGACTATCTGTCTAAGTTTGCATGATATATTTTAAAAATAATCCCACTTAAACTCATTATATTTTTGAAGATTAATACAGCAACTTTAAGGATGAGTATCAGGAATCTAGAACCTTTGCTTATGTGAGAAGCTTCATTCGTGAGGAAGCTTCATTCGTGAGTTAGACAAACTATTTGTGGTTAGACAGAAGAATTCTCTTGCCTTGAGATCAAAAGAGACTGAAAAAAACTGAGATGAGTGTAGGGCACACAGACAGATGTGAAAGACATCTCAAGAGTAAGGGTTGAAATTGGGACGTTGATCCCTAGAAAAACACCCCTAATAGCCTACTGTGTGTCCTGACATTGTCACTGAACAGTACTTTTAGACTAGAGTACCTGACAGAGGAGGTTTGGATCTCAGTCGCACCACTACCATTTATTTCCTGTAGGCTTTGGCTGAATTATTTAACCTCTCCTAAACGCTAGTGAAAGAATAAGTCTGAATCCCACTGATTCTCCTTACAGACAGACTCTACAGATTTCTGTCTGAGTGAAGAACATCACATCTCCCTTATGGAGCTGGAACAGCTGAGCCAGTGTGACTTTCTGAGAGCCATGGGTTCATTCATGTGGGGCTGACTGACCTTTCCTGGCATGTTAGTTTCCTAGCCTGCTGTAACAAAGTGCCACACCCTGGGTGGTTTAAAGAATAGAAATTGGTTTTCTCACAATTCTGGGGGCCAAAAGTCTGAGATCAAGACATCCCAGAGTTGGTTCCTTCTAGGGGCTATGAGGGAGAATCTGTTTCATGCCTCTCCCCTACCTTCTGGAGGCTTATTGGCAATCTTTGGTGTTCCTTGGCTTGTTGTTGCATCACCTTAACCTCTGCCTTCATCTTTACATGATGTTCTTTCTGTGCACAAATTTATGTGTCCAAATTCCCCCTTTTTATAAGGACCTCAGTCACATTGACTTAGGGCTTACCCCAAGAATCTCATTTTATCTTGGCTACTTCTGTGAAGACCTTGTCTCCAAATAAGGTCACATTCTGAGATGCCAAGAGTCAAGACTTCAACATATCTTTTGGGGGCTACACAATTCAAGCTCAGATATCTGGGAGATGCTGCAGAACCTCAGAGCCTGAGCAGTGCTATGCTTGAGCATCCTTGGAAACAGCAAAACCCATAGGTGCCTGTTCTGATGTCTCCCAGAGATTGACTCAGGCTCCTTATTCCATTTTAGCCTTCAACTTCTAGAGAAAATATCCTAGCAGTTATCCTGAGAGCAGTTATCTGGACAGCCCCAGCCAGCCTAAACTCCTACTATGCCTCACTCCACCTGATGTCCCAAATCTACCACCACCTCTGCAACTGATCCTGTCACTCACTCAACAGGCATCTCCTGGATGCTGACTCCTGGGCTCACTGCCAAATCCTAGCCCTCTTCACTATTTTTTTTAACTTAAAGTAGTCATTTTTTAAAGTTTTTCTTCCCTAAGTGGGAAATGACACCACATATGAATGACAAATGTCTCTATCCCTTGCTTAGGAACGTCAAAGGAAAAAACCCAATCCCCACAAAGCAGACTAGAATAGCCACTTAACGATTCAGTGACTGTCCTAGTGCACATGCCTCCCTCCTAGTTAATTCTTTTACACTAACAACTGCTTTGGGCACCATAAATTATATACCTGTTTTGACTAAAAGGAGTTGCGTGACGAGTGGTAGGGCTTATCAAAATCGAGTCTACATTACAGGTGCTGTCAGCATGATAGACAGAAAGGCAAGGTATAATCCCAATGACTCCCCGATGAAACATATACAGAGGCTTAACCTAATCCCTGAAGGAATGACAGGGAAAATAAGGTGAAAGACCAATTAGCCTCTTTCCATATAATCCTAAACTCATTGGTTGGCTATTTTCATTTCTTCTGCTCCCTGACTCACTAAGTAAGAGCCAAGAGGTGACAAAAGCCAATGTTTTCTCAGCAGAACCATCTGATGTTTTTTGGTGGAAGATCTACCTGACTTTTACTGGACTAAAAACATGTGTCATATTTACCCACAGCCTTTTTCTTTTAGAGAGTTGTAAAAGGCAGCACATTTGTCCTTTTTTTTCCCCCTATATGGGGGTAAGTAGGCACTTGGGAGAAGCAGGATTTTTCTAAAATGCCATCCATCAGTTCCTGAGTTCCCCCTTTGTGTTCACCCCTTGTTAGTAATTGCAGAAGATACAAGGAGAAGAGAAGCAATATTCCATGGCCTATTAGAATTTGGACTCCAGTACAGGGAAGAAAATAAAACTCTACTGTACAAAGAGAAAGTCTTAATGTCTGCTGTTTTTCATATGTGATGAAACTGCTTCTTTATTTTTAGCAGGACAAGTACTATCTTTTGGGGTTTTGTCCAGCTGTGGGTATGCCTATGTACTGGGAATTCCATTTCATGGACTCATTCATTTAGCATCCTTTGTCACCAATGGCATCTAGTTGAAAGGATACTAATCAGGGTTCACTGTAGCATCTGTGGTAATATTTAGGAGCTGAAGCCAGGAAAGAATAAGTGCATGGTTTGAATTACACTGTTACACTGCAGTGAGACTGTGTGTCCATGATGGGGAGTTGACTACGGGTCAATGTCACTGAAGCTGGGGAGACTTCATGAGTTGGGTGAGGGAGTTACAAATGTTTCCTTCACACGAAGGTGATGATCTTTACAGTGCTCCAATGTACTGCCCTGGGCCCAGCAGCCACTCTTCCTGACTGAATTCTCCATATAACCTGTCCTGAAGGACCTAATAAAACCACCAAAAGTGCTTCACTCCTTGGACAGAGGTCCATCAACTGTCACCAAAGGTCTTCAGCCTCCTAGCAACCCAAGTAACTTCCCTAGAAATGGACCCAGTGCATTCAGGAGGAGAAACCTAGGCTAATCATTCTGGCTGTTTCCTTTCTTCTATCTTTGCCCACATATGCCATTTTTCCCCCTAATCAACTTCAATTAAATTTGGTTTAACAAAGATTGATAATAATTATCATTGCTGTAAAGGAAAACAATAATCTTTCCTCTTCCCACAGTGTTTTTATGTTTTTCCTAAACCATTTTCACATACATTAATTAATTCAATCTTTATCATCTGCCATGTGCCCAGCCAGGTATAAGGCATTGTGAGGAATGCAAGATGCCAACCCCCTGAGTTGCTAATGTGCTCCCTCATATTGTTTTCATAGGCCACTGTAACCAAAAGCATCAGTCCTGAAGCCATCAGACACAGCTATCAGACTGGAGGCATGGCTCTTTTCTGGGGGGGAAAAATGGAAATCTGTCACCTTGACACCCTGACCCTCCTGCCTTCGCTCCATCAAAGTCCATTATCTGCCTGGCTCCCCAGGATATTCCAGGAGCCTGGAGCTGCTACATCTCCTTTCTAGATAATCTCGACATTTTTGTTTCTGGTTTTAACCTCATTCAGATCCTCTACCTGCACTTCCCCATAACGTCTCCTGGTTCCTTCATGTTGCATTTTGGCTCTCGGCTGGGTTTGCAACTCCTCCCAACTTAGCAACATCTGAAAATTTAATTAGCGAGTGGTTGTCTCCCTCTTCCATATAATTAATGAAGATGTTAAAATAAAACTGGATTAAGAACTTATTAGGCTATAATTTGCAAATCATTGCCAAAGTTACCAGTTAAGCTCTAACAAGGCAGGAGGGAGCAACGTGAGAGGGGTGAGTGTGTCTAGACCATCACGATCCTTCACTCTAAGCCAAAGGTAGTATGGCACAAGGGCAAGAGTTCAGGCTAGCAGTCAGGAGCCAGGATGTTCATTGGGAGTCTGTCACCAGGAGAAACTCCCCTAGGATGATCCACCTCCAAACCCCAAGGTACAGGCTGAAGGACACCAAGATACTTCAGGCTCAATAAACTGAGGAGTTGGGTACACTCTCGGGTGAGAATGCAACATAAGCAGTAATCCATTCAAAAGGGAGGGAAAGAATGGGGAGGGGAAACATGTATTTCTTTTGAATATTGTAATACTAGTAAGAATAAGCCTTTCTTGAAGAGTGAACAAAATAGGTCAAATAATAAAATCGCAGGATGTATTTACTCCTAAAAATCTATTCTTGGCTAGTGAAGACAGTCAGCTCAAGACAAAAAGGGTCAAAATAAGGAAGGAGAGTTTCCACCATTCAAAAACAACAGGCAGTGAGGAAGATACTGCCCCTAATTTTATCTCAGACCATTCACAACAAAGCCCATCTTTGCTTTTACCTTATGCTGGTCTTAGAATTATTCCTATTCCCCTCATTCCTTCTGACCTGGTGTCTCTCAGCTGAATCTTTTACTTTGATTCTTCTCTTCTTTACTTTGGCTTTCATGACCCCCAAGTCCTCTTCCAGCTCCTCCCTCAGCTTGACTTAGTCAATCTCATGTCTTTCTATCAGTAACCAAACAAGGCCCCTCACCTGCTCCAGTGTACAGGCCAACCCCACACATGGCCCCTGTGGCATTCCTGGTCTTCCATCTTGGAGTTGGCATCTCCTCCTTCCTGGCCATGCTCACTCAGCAAGAAGCAAACCTGGGAGCAGGATTAAATGCAATTATGAAGGGCACGCACAGAATAGATTATTGAAGGATTTACTCGTGTAAGCAATCTTGGCTTCATAGAGCAAATATTAAATAGGTAGTGCTGTAATAGAAATGGTTGTATCCCTTCAAAATTCCTTTGTTGGAACTCCCAAGGTGAAGATATTAGGAGGTGAAGTCTTGGGGAGATAACTAGGTCATGAGAGTAGAGCCCTCATGAATGGGGTTCATGTTCTTACAAAAGAGGGCTGTCAGAGCTGCAATGTGAGGATACAAGGAGAAGTCTGTCACCCAGAAGAAGGTCCTCACTCAACCATGCTGGCATCCTGATCTTGGACTTTCAGCCCCTGGAACTGTGAGAAAGAAATTTCTGTTGTTTATAAGCCACCAAGTCTGTGGTATTTTGTCATAGTAACTCAAACTGACTAAAGCAGGTAGTCATACTTGTGGAATTTTTTCAAGAAACTAAATGTTGAAGAATATAATTCAGGAACTTGGTTTTATTCCAAACTTCTTTTGTTATGTCCAACATAACAATATAAGTTAGAATTGGCAAATCATGTATGACTTGACTGCCTTACTGGCCCAATTTTGCAAATTACAGATGAAGTTTGGTATCAGATATATTAATTTCTATATGTGAGCCCTTTATAGTTCTTTACCTCAATGTATTGGAAAGGGAAAGCCTATTTTGTTTAAAAAAAAAAAAGGAAAAGGAAATAAAAGACAAAGTAGTGACTCACTCAAGGGAATACCTTGAAACGGGTATAATTTATAAAACAAAACACCCTTAATATGACAGCAGTCAATTTAGCCTGATATAAAAGAGGGTCTGTGTTTTCTTTCATTTATATTTTTATGATATGTAATGTCTTTATAATTTCACCACTCCACATCAAAGCCGCCAACCGCTGAGCGCCTAAATAAGTAGCATGTGAAGAAAATGAATGAATTGCTAAATGTCCCATTACGTCCACAGAGAATATCCTTCTATTTGGAGTCAGGAATCTTAAATTGAGACGACAAATGAATGGTTTTCACTCCAATGGAGGGAGAGTTTTGGCAACTTTATTACGTTCAGCATTTGAATGGACTAAGGGGGAAATACATAGAGAAATGAAGTTTTAAAAAAAATAATGTATTGTTGGTATCTGAGCTCTGGCTCTAAATGTCAGTTCCTCTGTGAGACAGAGTGATGGGGACAGTAGGGGGCATAGCACATGCATAAAAGCTCCAGGGAGCCAGAGAGGAGGGCCTGTCAGTGGTATGATTTCCCCAGCACAAAGAAGCTATTTGGAGAATCTTAACAAGTTCCAATGTGTTTGGCCCAACACATTAGGACTGACATCAACAACTGAAAAGTAAAGAATGTGTTGAGCTGGTTAAAGGAAATCACAATAATCAGCAGCTCTTAGGGCACTTAACCATAGACACCCAGGGAGCCCCAAGGGGAGGGAAAAGAAACTGGGCGGGGCGGTGAGTGCAGCAACATTCCAGAGTTCATGGGCTTTAAAAAGCTGCCCAACCTTCCAGACGAAAATAGGATGAGTGCTGTAGTGAAGACAATACGACTACTGACCTGTGCATAGCGTAGGTACACTGGTCTCAAGAGTTTCTTTTAAGGGAGGTCCACTTTCACAGACCCTAAGTCATACATTCTTACAGCCTCAATATTTAAAACTTCTTTTTCTCATGTTCAAGGTCCACCTCCCTCATGTCTCTCTCTCACCATCTGCAAATTTCCATACAGACTTCCTCTCAGCAGGGTGATTTGGGCACACTTAGTGATGGAGGGAAATAGGCTCAACTTGTGAGCTGCGGTGGTCTCTGAACCAGGAGGCTGAGCATTTTCAGGGCAAGACATTCAACTTTTTGGCAAGAATTGAGCAACTGACTAAGAGAACCAAAATAGGTCAGATATATTGTGAGTGTTGTGATCACATTTACAAGGTGAACAGTTAGTAATCAATTATTTATTCCTTGAATAAGACTGACCTTAATATTTGTGACTCTGAGAATGTATGTCTGATATACATGCAGTCAGAACATGATGGGAAGAGGCTTTCCTTCTTATGTCTTTTAGATTTTTCCCTCCTATATCAGTTTACATCTAGATAAGAGAACAACAACAACAAAAACCAAACAAACAACTGGGGAAACCTAAGAATCATCTTCTGTGTAAACGGAGAGTCGTATTTTACTGCTTTAATGGGAAAATATTATCTGTATGTAGCAAATAGGTACTCAAATGGCAACATAGTGTAAATCAACATAGACTTTGAAACTTGAATACTGTGCTTTTAAGACAAAAAAATCAATCAGTAAGTTGTTTCTCTCTGACCTCAGTTTTCTAATTACAAGAACAAATGATTGGATTATATAATTCCAAATTCTCCTACAGTCTTAATATTGTATGATCTTTAACAATATAAATAATAATGCCACAACTACACAATAATGGCATATCAGCAACAATAATCTTGTCAACAACCATTTGCTAAAAACTTGCAAAGCTCAAGACCATGTGCTAAGTGGCTTATGTACTTTATTCCATTTAATCCTTACAATAACTTTATGAAGAAAGAATTACTACTCTCATTTTTATAGATGAAGACAAATAAGTTACCCAATACTACATAGTTTGTGGGTGCCAGGATTGGAATTCTAACTCCCATTGAATCTCAAATCCTATGTTCTTAATATAAAAACAATTAGTGATTTTATCTTATTTTTAATTTTACTTAGCATGGTGGGAGGGGAAGACTGGCTACAAGAAACTGAGAAGTAGAACTATTTTCACTAAGTGTTTACAATATTGTCGAAGAGAAAAGACCCACATGGGAAAGAGATAGCCCTATAGTTTGGTATGTGTGTAAGTGCCACATTGACTGAATCGATCAGTCAATAAGAACCAATGAGACCAAGAATTTGTATATCAAAATCAGTCAACGACACCAAGAATTTGTATATCCAAAAGGTTTTCAAACGATTAAGATACTTCATTGAAATACAGCTTTCCTAAGATAAAATGTGCAATCACTTCTCAGCCTTTTGGCTAAGATCAAGTGTAGCATAAGATAAAATGCAAAAATTTTAGGTATTTATTTTGATAAGTTTTGACAAATATATACACCCAGGTAGGCTTTATCCCCATCAAGATATACAACATTTCTTCCACCCCAGGTTCTTGTGTTTAAGATATACAGAATTTAAACAATATTAAACTGACTTGACTTTGCAGCCAATCCCCAACTCCTCCAGGTGATCACTGGTTTGACTTCCAATCCCCATAGATTAATTTTGTCTGTCCAGAATTTCATACAAATGGGGTCACTCAGGGTGTACTTTTTTATACTGGCCTTTTCCTCTCAACACAAGGTCTGTGAGATCCATCTCTGGTATTGTAGGCATCAGCAGTTTGTTCACTTTTATTGCTGCAGAGTATCCTATTACATGAATATACCATGATTTGTTTATCTATTGTCTTAGTGATAGACTTTTGAGTGATTTCCAGTTTCTGGCTGTTGTGAGGAAAGCCATATATATACTTATATAAGTCATTCATAAACAAATGTTTTTATTCCACTTAGATAAATAATTAGGCATGGGAGTAATGAGTCATGAGCTAGGTGTGTGTCTAGCTTTAAAAGAAAAATAATCTATTTTCTCAAGTGGCTATACCATTTGATATTCCCACCATCAATGTGTGAAAGTTTTCAGTTGTTCCATATCTTCACTTGATATCAAGCTTTTTAATTTCACATATTCAAGGTCCACCT
Source organism: Felis catus (assembly GCF_018350175.1). Lineage (NCBI taxonomy): Eukaryota > Metazoa > Chordata > Mammalia > Carnivora > Felidae > Felis > Felis catus. Next base: position 58,930,828 of record NC_058379.1, on the reverse strand, counting down.
AATTTTTTTATGGTTAGTGCTTTTTTGTGTCCACAAGGTCCAAAGATTTTCAAAAGATTTCCTAATTTCCTTATAATTTTTTATTGGACTTATGGATTACTTGGATATGCATTCTTTAATTTCCAAATATTTGGAGATTTTACTGTGTATTTATTGTTAATGATTTTTCATTTAATCACATTGTGATCAGAAGACATATTTTGTAAGATTTCAATTTCTTGACATTTATGAGATGAGTTTTATGGATCAATATATAATCTAGTTTGATGAATGTTCCATGTGCACTTGAAAATACTATTATTCTGCAGTTGTTGGGTGTGGTGATCTGTTAATGTCAATCAAGTCGAGTTGGTTTTAATGGTGTTTAAATTCTGTATATTCTAAAAGAATTTCTGCCTATTTACTCCATTAACTGTTAACAGAAGGTATTAACACTTCATCTATGATTGTATGTTTACAATTAGATTATAACTTATAGAAAGTACATATGTTACTTTTTATAACCATTCTGACAATCTCTGCCTTTTGAGTTTTAGTTTATTTGCATTTAATACAGTTATTTGTATGCTTGAGTTTAAATCTATTATCTTATTATTTATGTTCTATTTATTTCTCTTTTATTATTCTTTTTGCTATTGGGGGTTAACTGAATAGTTTTAGAATTCTTTTTTATTTCCTCTATTGGCTTTTTAGCTACACTTCTTTTTCTTAATTTTTTTTAATGTTTATTTATTTTTGAGACAGAGAGAGACAGAGTATGAGTGGGGCAGGGGCAGAAAGAGAGAGGGAGACACAGGATCCGAAGCAGGCTCCAGTCTCTGAGCTGTCAGCACAGAGCCCAATGAGGGGCTCGAACCCATGAGCTGTGAGATCATGACCTGAGCCAAAGTCAGACGCTTAACCTACTAGCCACCCAAGTGCCCCTATACTACTTTTTCTTATTACTTTTCCTTGTCACTCTAGGAATGATTATATCTTTAATTTATAAAAGCATCCTTAGAATTAATATTTTACCAGCTCACACTTCATACTTCCAATTTCACAAATGTAAGAACATCAAATCAGTTTATTCTTTTGTAACTTGTAGTATTAATGTCACTATGTTTGGTTCCCACATATGTTTTAACTTCACCTTACAATGATGTCATTTCTGTTTTAAAGAGTTTATTTGCCCTTTAAAGAAATTAAGAAAACAAAGTTTGAAAGTTAGTCTTTTATATTAATTGCATACTTAACAATTGCTAGGGCTTTTCATTTCTTCTCATGGAACCAGTTTTCCATCTGATATCATTTTCCTTTGACTTGAATTTCCTATAATAATTCTTACAGTGCAGGTCTTCCACCAACAAATTTTCTCAGCTTTCATTTATCTGCAAATGTCTATTTCATGCTCATTTTTAAAGGATATTTTCGCTGGATATGGATTCTGGTGTAGTAGGTTTTCTTCTTCCTCCTCTCCTTCCTCTTCTTCTCCTCTCCTTTGTCTCCTCCTCCTCCTTCTCGCCCTCCCCTCACTCCTTCCCCCTCCTCCTTCTCCTTTTTCCTCTTCCTCCTCCTCTCCTTCTCCTTCCCCTTTTCCTTCCCCTTCTCCTTCTCCTTCCCCTTCCCCTTCTCCTTCATTTTCCAGCACGTTAAAGATGACCATTCCATTGTCTTCTGGCCTTCATTATTTCTGACTAAAAATCAACCATCTTTCATATTATTGTTCCACTGCATGTCATGTGTTGATTTTCCCCAGCACTTTTAATATGTTCTTTTCATATCATTGTCTTTGGTTTTCACCAATTTGACAATGATGTGCCTAAGGTTGGTGTTCTTTATATTCATTCTCCTGTAGCTTTTTAGTACAAATGCAGACTACTGATACCCACCTCAGACCTACTATATCAAAGTCTCTGGTAGTGTGACAAGGTTCTAAATTTCTAAACAGTGTTTAAATTATTTTTATGGACACTGAAGATTAGAGAATCACTAAACTACTATAATAAAATTAGTCCATATCCTGAAGAAATGTAGGATTTTGAAGGAGCTAAGATATAGACTCAAAAATCTATAATATTATTAGGATATAAAAATATGCCATATCAGGAGGGGTAACTTGTTATGAAAGTTCAGAAAAGAAAGAAGAAACATAAGTGGTAATAAGGGAAGCTTACTGGAAGGGATGGCACTCAAGCAGAATGCTTAAAAGATGAGTGCCATTTCAATTTGGAAAACTGGAGGAGAGTTGCTCCCATTTAAATGGTCATTTCTAAATACTATCATGAACAACAATTTTACCATCCCAGAACTAATCTTGAAACCTCTATTACTGGCATAAAATAGGAGTGACAGGCCAAAGTAAAAGAATATTTTTGATGGACTTAAGCTGAAGGTGTCTGACCTTTCAACCTTTAAAACAGAACTGAACCTCCCACATACACACCATGTGATAACCCAATTCTGAGCAGAAAAAAAAAAAATACTTGGAATGTTTTCCAGCCCATTAACAAAATGCAATAGCTTCTTATTTTTTTTAATGCAACATAACCTGGATGTCAGGTTGCATTAAGATGCCTTGGGTTACGATGACATAAATAGTTCAACATAATGAAACATGACACTGAGAAATATGGGCATCGATCTGTGCCACTAATTTAAGGACGCACTGGGTTTTGCCCTGATCTGTTTTTATGTCCTCAACCAGGAAATGACACATGGATAATGGGTATTGTCTGCTTTGTTGTTCCCAGGACAGGCTGCACAGAGAGTTTTTCTATTATCGACACATCCTTGGTATTGACAAGAGGGTTATCATATTCTCTTTCTCATGGACTCTTGTCAAATGGTCATAACTTAGACAAATAAGAACAGACTCATTTTAAAGGAAGTCTTCAGTAAAATAGATTCCAACTATATCTTCCTCACACTTCAATCTTCATTAGAGCTGAAATTTAATCTTAATTTATTCACATAATCAATGAACTATGCTAGGGGATAGGGAAACAGAGATGACTGAGACCCTGACATCTAGTCTTTTTCATCATTTATTAAAATATATTTTTCAGAGACATTAATGGATGTAGCCCTAAAATTTTTGGTTTTGGAAATACAGAGTTAAACATGTAGCTGGGATTTTTGGTCAAAATTGGGAGATTGAATTAATTCAGATTCCTTGCCTCCCACCCATGTTGGATCAGTATAGTCATAGAGCTCTGCTGTGTGAGAACTGAAACTAGGCTGTCTATAAAATCTGGGAGTTGTCAAGAATTTTCCTATCCATTAAATGGAGACTGAAGATCTCTACCCATAAATCTGGGGAAACAGCTTGGAATTATTATTTTCCTGAGGTATAGGTATTATTACTCAAAATTTATTAGATATTCAAGTCTGCTCCAAGTGTAGGTGTGAGATAAAAATTAATACGTGTGGAATAGAGACCCTAAAATTTAGAATAAATATTTAATTGGCCCCTAGTAGTGAATCCCCAAAAGTGACAAAAGAGTATTCTGTTATTAAAGGATTTTTTATTTAATAATTTCTAATTTATCCTAAATTTCTCCTAATTTCTCAATTTCTCTGAATTAGAAATAATTTCCTTTAATAACATTTTCCTTCCCCCCGTACAGATCCAACAAAAAAGAAATTCTACTGACCATAGTTGATGATGGTGATGACAGTCATGAGGAAGAAGGAGATGGAGAAGGAGAAGGAGAAGGAAGAGAAGAAGGAGGAGATGGAGATGGAGAAGAAGGGAAAAAAGGAGAAGGAAAAGAAGGAGGAAAAGAATAAATAATTATACACCATTTGAAGAAACAAATCTCCATAAGAGATAATGAACCCACATAATGATAACAACAAAAAAGAGGAATTGTTTAAATTCTTTTTAAAAACTTTAAAATACATTAAAATGGCTTTATAAATCAAATTTATCAATATTTTCCTTAATGTTAGTTCTTTCTGTGTCATATTTGACAATTTTTTCCTATTCTAAGGTCATGAATATATTTTCCTATGTTTTATCCTAGAAACATTTTTTGAATTTTTCTATTAGTCAAAGGTAACTCACAAATTAGATCTTTGCAATGCATATAGTAACAAAAAAGTACTTTCCAGCATATATTAAAAATACCTAGGGGCACCTGGGTGGCTCAGACTATAAGTGTCCAGCTCTTGATTTTGTCTCAGATCATGATCTCACAGTTTATGGGTTCGAGTCCCATGTCTGGTTCTGTGCTGATGCCGCAGAGCCTGCTTGAGATTCTCTCTCCCCCCCTCTCTCTCTGCCCCTCCCAGCTCATTCTCTCACTCTCACTCTCGCTCTCTCTCAAAATAAATAAATAAAACAAAAAATTAACTACAAATCAGTAAGAGAAAGACAATCAAATAAAACGATAGGGAAAAGACTGGAACAGGTACAATACCAAAAAGGTATCAAAATGGCCAATGAGCATTTGAAAAAATGTTCAGCATCATTAGTTATAACCAAATGAAAATTAAAAACACTCTGCAATACTATCTCACACCCAGCAGAATGTTTAAAATTATAAAAGCTGTCAATAGCAAGGGTTGGCAAGGATGTGAAAAAACTAAAATTCTTATATATATGGATGAGTTGAATTACAGATTGCTATGCCCAGTTTAGGAAAACAGTTTGACAGAATTTATTAAGCTAAACTCATGCATACCTTATGACCCAGCAACTCAACATATGGGTGAATACCTAATTTAAGTGAGTATTCATGTTCACCTAAAACATATTGCTATATAAGCTGTTGACAGAAAAGGAAGCTGAGTGAAAGGTTTATGGGAACTTTTTCTACTATTTTTGCAACATTTCTGTAAGTCTAAAATTATCTCAAATTAAACAAAATTAACTGTTAAAGCCAAACACAAATGGCATAAACTCAAGAATTTATATGGAATTTAAGAATAGTAATCTATGGCTATAGAGAACCCTTTAGGGGAATAGTGACATAAAGGAGCCTCCTGTGACACTGGAAATGTTTTATATCTTTTTCTGTATGGTGTTTATATAGCATACATATAAAGAAAAGGAAAAGAAAGAAACAGGGTTGAATTGTTAAACTTGATGCAAATAGAATTCATCTGAATGCAGTGTAAAGCTATAAGGAGATGGGAATTATGAAAGAGAAGGTAAGAGAGATGAAAGATGGAAAGAAAATTAAAAGTTTCATCTATACCTACTAGGGGTTTCAGGAGGAGAAATTAGAGAATGAGGAGCAGTAGTACTGAAGGATGTAATGTCTGAAACACATACATAATTTAACAAAAGGTGTCTTCCATTTGAAAGAGCACAATGAGTTTTCAATAGAGTAAATTATATGCATAACTCATTCTAATATGATAAAAAGAGTATCCTAGAAAAAGAATTTTAAAAATTGTTCAAATTCTCATTATTGGAGTAAGAATTTACAGATAAGCAAGGGAGGCTAGAATGATGCCCATAGCAATGGAGATATCAATATCAACTCATGTTTAGCCTAACTTATTTTTTTTAATTTTTTAAATATTTATTTATTTTTGAGAGAGAGAGACACAGACAGACAGACAGACAGACAGTGTGAGTGGGGGAGGGGCAGAGAGAGAGGGAGATACAGAATCTGAAGCAGGCTCCAGGCTCTGAGCTGTCCGCACAGAGCCCAACATGGAGCTGAAACTCACGAACCGCCAGATCATGGCCTGAGCTGAAGTCAAACGCTTAACCAACTGAGCCACCCAGGCACCTCTTAGCCTAATTTAGAAAGATGGTTACATATAGAAATATTTGTTGATATGTGTATATACACAAGTTAGTATATACACATATAACTCTTTGCTGTCAGCTGACAGAGCCTAAAAGAAACAACACCCAAACAGCAACAAATAGATCTATCATCTATCATCCAAATCTTGGAATACCATTCTCTAATAAAAGGAATAAGACTATTGTAGAAATGACTGATTCTAGGATTGGAACTGGAAATATAAAGATGGCCACTGAACACTTTAGTAGTACTGAAACTCAGGAGAAAAAATCTCAAACCCACACAATTGTGGGAATATTTCAGAGAAGCACAGGAGCCAACTGAAAGAGGTCTTAGTGACCAAAACTGGAAGAATGCAAACAACACAATAAATGAGTGTTGAATTATAACACAAAGTATAAAATAAATATTCATTTATAAATATATATATGAATTTATAAAATATATTCCATTTGGATATAAATAAACTATTGAAAAAATTAATATATGGGGGAGAAGAGACAAATTTCCAGTGCAGAAGAATTCCAAGTAATTTACGTAGATACCCTATCTTCAAGGGAGTAGAGCATACAACTTTTGCCTCTTGACATGTAGGCTGCACATAGTGTTTTCCTTCCAAAGTACTGAAAGAAGGGAAAAAAATATGAACTTTATAGTGGAGAAACTTGACAAATACTACCTTAGTCAAGCAATCAAGGTCAATATCAATAGCCATGAATCATACTCATGGGATATAACCTTGATATGATATAATAAAAATGGCACTTTACCTCTATGGTTTTTCTCCCCCAAACTCATATCCCCAGTCTGTCATGAGAAAAACATCAGAAAATTTCCACTAGTGGGGCAGCCTACCAAATATTTGATCAGTACTCCTTAAAACTGTCAAGGTCATTAAAAACAAGAGAAGTCTGAGAAGCAGCCACAGTTTAGAGGAACCCACAAAAACATGATGACTAATGTAATGTGTCATCCTGGATGGAATCTTGAAACAGACAATAGACATAAGTTAAAACTGCACAAATTTGAATACACTATGGACTTTAATTAATCATAGTGTATTGGGATGGGGGAGGGGTTGGTGCACCTGCATGGTTCAGTTGGTTAAGGGTCCAACTCTTGATTTCGGCTCAGGTCATGATCTCGTGTTTCATGGGATTGAGCCCCATGTCTGTGCTGACAGTGCAGAGCCTGCTTGGAATACTCTCTTTCACTCTCTCCCTCTCTCTCTGCCCCCCTCCCCTGCTTGTGGACTCTCTCTCTCAAAATAAATAAACATTTAAGAAAAAAATAACAGTGTATGGATGTTGTGTTCAATAACTGTAAAAAAAAAGTTACCATATGTTAAAAAATTTTAAGAAGCATAGTCACAAAAAACAACAAGAATAACAACATCAGAAGTCTATCACTGATTCCTCCCTTTGCAGTTTGATTTTTAAACTTGTGGCTTTTTAAAAAGTATTATAATTATTTATTATTATTATTATTATTATTATTATTATTATTATTATTATTTTAACTCCTGAAAAGCAGGCAGTAAAGCATTTCCTGGATAAATTTACAACCAACTACATGAGATTTTTGTTTTTAATTTTTAGAATTCGCCCATGGGTCAACTGTTGATAACTCATCAAGATAACCATTTCTTTGCTGAGTTCAAGTAACTGAGGAAGAGCCACACTCTTGAAACAAGACAAAATGCACCCAAAACAAAACCACACAATCATCTTTAACCTAACTTTTTATAGAATGTCTCAATCCCTTTTAACTTTGCACACAAGCTTCTGTGTTGAGTTGAATTGTAACCGCTTTTGTATTTGGAGACAGCAAACTTGAAACTTTTAAAGAGAAAAAAAGTGGGAGCAAAATAATTATTTTTCTGACAGACTAGAAGATTTAATAAGAAAACTCTCCGTGAGAGTTTCTTCTTAAAAAGACAGACTTTTTCTGTATCGAGAGAGAGGTTGGGGAGAGTGTAGACCACGCTGCACCCACACATGGTGGTGCACAGCTCCCATGCTGGCTTGGCTGGCTAGAGCTCTGCCCCACACCTTCTTCACTTTGGGATCCAGCTGCCCTCATAGCAAAGTCGCTCAAAACTTCTGTTCAGCAGAAGTCACAGGTACCATTCGCTCATGGTTTATTGGCCAAACCAAGTCTCACATCCAGGAGGAGGGAAGTGTAATTCTATGGTAGAAGAGGCAATGAATATTTTGAACATAATACATCTCCCACAGTTTGATAGAAGGAAGGAGTGGCATGCAAGAAAAATATTAAACAATATAGTCAGCATGTTTGTGCATTAAAAAAAAAGGTACTAATGGAAAATAATTGAAACATAAATTAAGGTTTTAAAGTAAAGCAGGATGGGCGCCTGGGTGGCTCAGTTGTTCAGGTGTCCGAATTCAGCTCAGGTCATGATCTCACAGCCTGTGAATTCGAGGCTCGCGTCGGTCTCTGTGCTGACAGCTCAGAGCCGGGAGCCTACTTCGGATTCTGTGTCTCCGTCTCTCTCTGCCCCTCCCCTGCTCCTGCCCTGTCTCTCTCTTTCTCAAAAATAAATAAACATTAAAAAAATAAAATAAAATAAGGCAGGAAACCTAGGGTAATGGAAAAAGGGGGGAGACATGAATTTTAAAGATTCTAAGGTCTTTCTACTTTTTGGCATAAGGTCATTGTACTTTTTGATTAACTTTAAACTACTTTTGGGTAAATGTGCATTTTAATCACAGCATTTAGAATAGAAATATAATGTATACCTTCTTATCTAAGTTGAGAAGAAAGAGAATATAAAGAAATCATATCTAGGGGCACATGAGTGGCTCAGTTGGTTGAGCGTCTGACTTCACTCAGGTCATGATCTCACAGTCTGTGAGTTCGAGCCCCGCGTCAGGCTCTGTGCTGACAGCTCAGAGCCTGGAGCCTGCTTCAGATTCTGTGTCTCCCTCTCTCTCTGACCCTCCCCCATTCATGTTCTGTCTCTGTCTCAAAAATGAATAAACATTTAAAAAAATTTTTAAAGAAATCATATTTAATTCAGTAGAAATCAGAGTAGATAAAAAATAAATCAAGAAAAACGTGGTAAAGAGAAATGCAAAAAAAAGATAACAAAAACAAGTTCAAATATTCAAACCTCAGCTATGACCAAAAGACTTCCCCATTTATCAACAACATAGATGATAATATTTAAAGTACTAGTAATTCCTTAATTTGGGTGAGGTTGCCTACAGCCTTTAAGAAACCTTGGAAATTCTGCTCAAGGATTCTCATCAGTAGCCCAGACACCTCCAAAAGTTTTAATAAAATGTGCTTCTTGTAACTTTAAGAAATTGCAAAATGGATGCCATCCAGGTGAAGTTTGCCTTACAGAACAAACTTACAAAGGCTTTTACTCCATGTTTATGATGTAAGTTTGTTATGAAACAAACTTAGACAAGAGTGAAGCAAGAGTAAAAAGAGATTTAAAAAATATCAGAATCTTGAAAATAAAAATTTAATTTTTGAAATTTAGAGACAGCTTAAAACTCTACTCTGAACATAAGTGAATTTAAAGATAATTTGGAGAAATAAGGATCTTTTTTTTTTAATATGAAAAAAGTCCTTGAGGCCCTGGAAAATAGGATGAGAATTTTCTGTGGAAAAATGGAGGGAATGGGGCGCCTGGGTGGCGCAGTCGGTTAAGCGTCCGACTTCAGCCAGGTCACGATCTCGCGGTCCGTGAGTTCGAGCCCCGCGTCGGGCTCTGGGCTGATGGCTCAGAGCCTGGAGCCTGTTTCCGATTCTGTGTCTCCCTCTCTCTCTGCCCCTCCCGCATTCATGCTCTGTCTCTCTCTGTCCCAAAAAAATAAATAAATGTTGAAAAAAAATTAAAAAAAAATGGAGGGAAGGATGAAGAAACTACCTAGGAAGGTAATACCTGAGGATTATCCAAAATTTAAGAAAAAAATTATCCTCAAATTTAAAAGAAACTTTTAGAAGCTAGACTACAAAACTGTGTGTGTGTGTATTTATTTATTTAAAATATATGCTAGAGGTTATGAACATACTACATATTATGGATTATATACATATATATTTAAAAACTCTAAAAGTCCACTCCAAGTCACATAGAAGTAAAACTGTAGAAAACCAAGAATTAAATGACAATTTTAAAATCTTTGAAAAATGGGCAGATTACTCTTAATGAAAAGAAATGACAATTAGTACAATAACAAGTAAAATTCCCTTTAGCAACCGTAGGTGCCAGACGATAAGGGAATAATATATTAGAGGATGCTGAGGGAAAATAGCTGTAAGCCTAGAACTACAGAATTATGAAGGATTATAAAACCAAAACATAATTTATTCATTCAGCAAATAATTTTTCTTTTTTTGGTATTTACTATATTTCAATTCCTGTTCCAGGATTTGGAATACAGCAAGACACAGAAGAGACAAAGCCCTTTTCCTCAAGCCCCGTTTCTAGTGAGGACAGACAGACAGACTGACACACAATAAACAGATAACACATAATGAAGTGTGATACCAGCTGTGAAAAGAAAAGGCAGGATAAGGGATACAGAATGGTGTGGGGAAGATGTCATTTATAAAGAGGCATAAAGGAGTCCTTTTCTGAGGGCATGACATTTGATCAAGTTCCCAAAGGAATTGAGAAGTTATTCACACAAGTGTCTGAAGCAATGGATTCCAGATGGAAGACTCGCAAATGACCTTAGAAGGAGAAAAGGGAGGCAGAGGAAGAGAAGGAGGAGGAAGTTGAGGAAGAGGTGGAGGAGAAAGAGAAGGAAGAAGGGGGGGCGGAGGAAGAGGAGAAGAGAAGAGAGGAGGAGGTAGAGGAGGAGGAATGAGTAGGAGGAAGAGGAGGGGGAACAGGAGGTCTGAAGTGGTTGGTTAGAGGAGATGGAGTTGCCATCTATTGTGACAGAGAAATTCTCAGTAGATGCAGGTTTGTGGATAAAAACCAAGAGGCCGTTTTTGTACAGAAGGTATCAAATAAAACACTCAAAATGAAGACATCAGGTAGACAGTTGGATATCGGAATCTGGAATCTGAGGCAAAAGGCTAGATACACATGAGCATCTAGACATTAATTAAAGGCATGTGCCAAGTATGAATACAGACAAAGAGAAACATCTGAGAACTGAACCCAGAGGATGCCACATTCACACATAAGAAAGGCAGAAGGAACCAGGGTGGACACCTTTGTAACAGAAGCCAATGAGGAACTCAGGTTCCTCCAGACATGTGAATTTGGCAGTAGGAAATGATCATGTACACTGATTTGGGTTAAATGAGGGCACTGACAGTAAGGGGCAGGATGGGCAGGAGAATGGGTTGGGGGAATAGGAAAAACATGTTACATGTTATAATTCTAATTTTATCCTCACAACCTCTTTGTTCATTGGGCAGCCATCGCTGACGCAACTTTTAAGTACCAACTCATATTTAGTAAATTAGGTTATGCCATGGTAAATCTGGTCATTCTGTTACTCATGACATTGGTCACCATATTCATATGCCAAATGACCCCCTTAGTTTGGCCACTGTTATCATCTAGGCAGCAGGCAAGGAAGTAGCTGTCAAATAGCTGACTAATCCATTTCAGACAGACACAGAGCTAGAGTCAATACCTTCGCAACTGACTCAATGCAACCATTTTCAGTTCTTAACATCAGGGACTCCTAGTTTTGGTGCCTAGAATTTGATAAACATGATTATGTTCATCCTCTATTCCTTTCTTTTTTTTTCAGTTAAAATATGTAAACGAATATACCTGCATGTAGTCATTTTAAGATTCATTCAGATTATTGAAATATTGTTACTTGAACCCACCCTCTTCACAAACAGTTGTTGGATTATTCCAAATTTGTTCAAAATGTTTTCTCCTTGGGAAATTCAGATGTAGAGAAATGTTCTCCATTATGGCCATAGTGTGTCTCAAATGAGTCTCATAGTCTACATTTCTCTGAAAGCAGGAAGATTACATTGCATCACTTTGGTGACAGCTGAACATGTTTTGCTTTTAAAACACCAGTCACATCACTTTGGACTTACACAAAAGGGGGATAATCTCAGCAATTTCATTGAGAAAAGTTTCAAAATTATGGTTTTTACGCAACCGCTTTCCATGGTAAACTTAAAGATGTTTGATAAAGAGTTTACCTAATTATTCCAGGCAGTGGGGTTTGGAAGATCAGAAAAATCTCTAGGAGAAAAGAAAGCATATGCTGTAATATTTTGGGCCAAGAAGTCAAAAGCATGTTTGGTGTGGAGGGAATAAAAAGGGGGATTAACCAAGGTGCAACTAGAGGGCTTCTGAGAGAAATTCTTTGGGTTGTCTCACATGCAATATGCTAAAATACAGATGTATGGAGAAATCTCCACTGCTGTGTAGATTATTAGTTCAGCAGTCCTTTCAATCCAGAATCCTATCATAAATTACATCCCAAAGTAGGTGTTATAGGACATGTGTGGAAGTTACAATTCTTGAAATTATTTCTTTTAGCTACAGATTTACTCCTCATAAATCCCTCCTTTTCTTTAATAATTCAAGATAGCTCTGTCATTTTGGTAAGCTTCCTCTTTGATAAGTGACTCCCATCAATTTTTATCCAAGTACTTAAAGCAGGCCTTTTTTGTTTGTTTATCTTATCTCCACGAAGACACAAAGAATACTTCCTCATTATCATATTTGGGCAAAGGTGAGGCAATCCATGTTTCTTCTAATTCCCAAATGTTTAAGTGTTCTTACTTAATTCTTTATGAATACACAGCCTACATACAATTATTCATTGCAGATTACAAGTACCAAATGGGGTCAAAATACAAAACTCTATGTTCCCTGATTTAATGAGATTTGATGTATATTAGAGAAAACAGACCTATAAATAGGTAATAATACTCATGTGGGAGAAAACATCACTATCATGGAAAAGCGTGCTGTGGGAGCATAGTGGTGGGTTGGCTAAGTTTCACAGGGAGGTCAGTCGTGTTATTGGAGGAAATTATTGAAGATTGATATTCAGTAAAACCAATGAAAACAATAGTCCAGGAAAAAAAATGAAGAGAGACTGAACTAATGCAATGGTCATGGTTCTGGAGAAGAGGTGACATACATAGGAGAAAATCAAACTGGTCTTGGTAGCAGTTAGAATCATAAAGAGTTTATAATGCCCCACTTTTCTCGGATGAAAGATAAGGAATACAGGAGTATGTGACACTACTAGAGGTTATTTTGTTACCTTGGGTGAGTCATCTATCTTATTTTCCTGATCTCATAAATGATAGGGACTTCCTTGGGTACAAACATCTTCAGGACATTTAAAGCAGAAATGAAACTGAGAAGCTATCTTCAATATCTTAAAAATCTAAATGACAAAGAGACACTTATCATGACATTGTTTGGACTACTTGTTTTTTCTTTGGTTTGAAATTATAAAAACACTAAGTGTAAATTTGATTAATTCATTCTGATCCAAGTTCTGATGGCAATCAGGTAGGCTTATCACAAAGCAATAGGAAAAAAAAATAATATATACAATACTATTGTTAACTAGCACGGTCCAAACATGTAATTCATGGGGAAAGTTGCAAAGAGAAAGTTCTTGGAGATGAAGAACATAGCGAACTCTACTCATATTCCAGATTTTGCAAGGTTCCTCGGGCTTCTTATAAAAACATGTTCTTATCTTGAAACATTTCATCTAGTTTTAATAGTGCAAACCATTTCTGAAAAGGGTTTCTGAGAATTTAATATCAGGGGCTAACTGGATGGATAAGTGTTTGATATCAAAGCATTATGCCACGACAAGAGGAAATCATGGTAGCATCCTTCTAACGTATTAGAAAATGGATAGGAAAAATGGTTGTCTTCTAAAAATAAGGCAGAGTGAAAACATATTTTCTCCTCTTGGATCATGATCCTTTTAAACCAGAAGTGACCTTAGCAACCCTCTAAAATGGCCTCTCCTTGAAGACTCGGACAACCATAGAAGTCACATTGTTTATCATTTACACATTAGATGATGTGACGGCAGAGTAGCAGAAGACTGGCCACAGAAACATTCCATAAAATTTCCTCCTTCCTGTGTCTACAATATTAAGAAAAATATGTATGTTGGAAAAGCACAAGCAGGGAAACAGTGAAGACTCTTCCTTATACATAGTGACTGGGCCACTGCTAAATGAGAGAGTATACACTGGAGGTAAACTTTATAACAAATGACTCTGATGGAGTGTAAAACTATTTTGCTTCCAAGTAAAGTAACAGTGCCCTAGGACCAAAAGCTGGGATTTTCAAATTAGATGATGGAGCTAGAATTTTCTTTCTAAGAAGTAAATACTAGGAGTTGGTAAATGTAATTATACCTTGGACTTAGTCTTGATTTAAATCATACTTTCAAAGAGCATATTTGAATATACTCTCCATTTGGTGTTACTTATGTTAATCAGTTTTAATATATTCCTTAATAATAATTTACTAGATTGGAATGTTTCTTATTGTAAGGTATGGATCTTTGATGAATCAATTCATACATGTATGACTGAGGCAAATTCTGCTACCTGGTGCCACTCATGAACTGTGAGCTTAGCTTTTATTTTGTTTTTGTTTTTTTAGTGGCTAAATCAACAATTTTGTAGGTTGACTCTAAAAACCTAAAATTAAAAATCAATGACAAACACAGGAATTATTTTTAAATGTTTATATTTTTTTTTGAGAGAAAGAGAGAGAGAGAGAGAGAGAGAGAGAGAGAGAACACTTGTGAGAGCAAGCACAAGTTGGTGAGAGGCAGAGAGTGAGGGAGAGAGAATCCCAAGGTGGGGCTCAAACTCAAGAAACATGAGATCATGACCTGAGCCAAAACCAAGAGCCAGATGTTTAATAGACTGAGCTACCCAGGCACCCCAAACATATGAGTTTTTAAGTGGATAAACATTGGTTATTTAATTCATTTGTTCTCTGGTTTAGTCAGTTAAATTTTGGAGTTTACATTCTTTGAAATACTGAATCTTCTAGGTATTGATTCTTCACACACACTTCACCTCCCACATCCCTTTCACCCTCTCATTAGCTTTTACCTGTGTAAGGGCTAAATATCCTCACAATATTAGTAAAACTTCCTTAAGGAAAGTTGGCCAGAATTTCTCTGTATTCAAGGAGCCAGGAAATATAACATTTAATTAGGCTTTGTCTTTCAATATAATACATACAGAGAGCAATAATATTATTAAAAAAAAAAAAACTTTGAGACAATAGCTTGTGTGTCTTAAGCTGACAGTGTCACTCCTGCAGAATGAATTTCCATGTATGATAAATGGAAAGTCACTCTCATCATATCCTGGAAGTATTTGTTAAAGCAATAATGATCACAGTCTAAGCCATTGCCCCTGGGATTAATGAGAGTCCAGGAGGAGTTGATGGTCCAAGATGCAGAGAAAAGTCATTAAACCCCAGATAACTATTAAGTCCCTGGTAATTCACTGTGGCTAAAAACTAGATGGCAAGGCAGGCATATCATAGTGATGGGCCTGAGAGGGACAGCCAGAGATGGGTGGGTTTAGTGAAGATGTGAATTTTCCAGTGTCCATGAAAATGACTGTTTTTGTACAGTTAGCTATTTAAAGGCATATCTCACCTTCTCTACTCCACATCACCAGTATGAAGCTGAATGATTGTATCTTTGTAATAATATTCAATATCACCACTCCTATTTACATATAATTAACACTAACTTCTCTTTATTTTTTCATCATTCTCTTCTATGCCATTTGCATCCATTCTATAAATACCCATTAATACCCAGTACTTGAATTCCTGTGTATCATGAGGATAAACCATGAGTAGCAGATAAAAAGAAAAAATTTGTTCTATAGGGTCTGTGTCAAGTTCTTCACCATTTCAACTGAACTAGATATGTATAGAAATGTATACAATACTCTGGAATTGAGGGAAAATATAAATAAATCTACTCATCCCAAAAAAGCCTGTGCCAACAAGAGAGGTCTGATGATAGAGCGAGCAGCCAGACCAACTCCATTAAAACTGATCTTGGAGGGGCGCCTGGGTGGCTCAGTCGGTTGAGCGTCCGACTTCAGCTCAGGTCACGATCTCACGGTCAGTGAGTTCGAGCCCCGCGTTGGGCTCTGGGCTGATGGCTCAGAGCCTGGAGCCTGCTTCCGGTTCTGTGTCTCCCTCTCTCTCTGCCCCTCCCCCGTTCATGCTCTGTCTCTCTCTGTCTCAAAAATAAATAAACGTTAAAAAAAATTAAAAAAAAAAAACAAAAAAAAAAACTGAGCTTGGAGACCTCATCACACTTCTTTATTTCTGATTCTGCTCTGTGTTCATTTAACATGATTTCAAGTTCTTTATCAGGAGCCTATTATGTGCCCAGGTGTACTGGTGAATAAAACAGTATGGTTCCTTTTTCCTGACAGATGGTAAGTTCTCAATAAATATTAACTGATAATTATTATTTTTTTAATTATTTCCAAGACATGAGGGATGAGATCTTGTAAGCCCACCATGTTCTTAGTGATGGACACCATTCCTGGAAGTGGAAGTAACGAATACTTTGTTCCTACGTCAAACATTCCTCATCGGGGTGGGTTAAAAATAATTATGGTAAATTCTAATTTTATTACCCCAGAAATATATTAAAAATGTAGATCTTTTATAATTCCTTCAATTAACAGTAGACACTTCTTGATTACTTTCTAATTAAATCATTTCACTCTAAGACTTGGTAATTACAACAAGAAGTTATTAAAATTAGAAAACATTTGCTAACTCAGTACTTTTGATTATTAAGCTTTTGTCATTTAATATTGCCAAACAGTCTATGAAGATATATGAGGAAAGAAACTGATTTTAATGTCTTTAGCTGCAATAATTAACTACAGGTGTCCCAAACAATGCATTGTTTCTTTCTTATCACATATTTTCCTATAAAATCTACTGTTCTTGTCACCAAATGGATTTTTTCCCTTAACCTATTACACCATATTTCCCCCTATATCGCTGCTTTTCCCATAGAAGAAAATGATATCCTTGAATCCCCTCTGCTTAGGTATTTAATCTTTCTTTGGTGCTCTGATGAAAATATGTCCACAGCCTATTATAAGAATCAGAACTACTCTTACCTTTGATGGTTTTATCTGACTGATCACCACATTACAATCTATAGGACAATAAACTTCCCCAATCAGATACATTCCTGGAAAGTAAAACATCCATACTGCTGGGGCCTGGGAGATGAACTATGTGATTTGCCATCTCAATACGTCAATAGGGTCAATTTGCTTTCATCAGATTTTTTTAGGAGGTGTGATATCTTTTACCTTCAGTGGCTGGTTCTTACTGGGGTGAGGGAGAGGTGGGGAGAGAGACTGTTCTTTCTTTTAGACAAGCCTCAAAGAAAATT
Organism: Felis catus; assembly: GCF_018350175.1. NCBI lineage: Eukaryota > Metazoa > Chordata > Mammalia > Carnivora > Felidae > Felis > Felis catus. Next base: position 58,913,661 of record NC_058379.1, on the reverse strand, counting down.
AAAAGATGCATTTCTATCCTGCTCATTGCAAATCCGTGTAAGCATAGGGGTATACACATCATCACTGATAGGAAATGGCTTTTGAAACATAAGATTGGATTCATAGAATCAAATGATCCCTGCAAGCTATGATCAGTCAAAGTAAATTCCCCCAAATGTGATTCTGAAGCATAGGGTGAGGTGCTAATGGCTGTCTATTGGAATATCGGTTTGACAAAATGCACCTAGAAAAGATATTGACAAGCTCTTCAGTGTTCTAGCAGGAAAGAGATTCTTGAAATCAAGCCCATTGCTCCTCTGCCTGCCTTCTGCTAGAAAACCAAGGAAAGGATTGAACAAATTCATCACCCCTTAACAAAGCAATAAGTGAAAACTGATGAGTCTCTGTGCTTGATGGAAAGGTAGTATCCTGTTCATGGTGAATAACAGCTCCTTACACTCTACACTGATCAGAGAACACCTAGGGAATCGTGTTCTATTTGGGGCATAATCTTTTCCAGAGGACAATGAGAAATACCCAAAGGAGGGGAAACATAGTGTGAAGAATGAAAGGGAGAACAGAATAGGAAAGCTAAGCCCAGTAATGTAGACTGGAGGGTGGAATGACAGGAACATTGCGATTGCTGTCAAATATATAAGGGGCATCATGGTGTGGGTGGCGCTACATAAAGGAGCAGAGGACAAACTAGGACACATTAGTGGGAGTCACAGGGAATCTAATTTAAGGTCCAAATCAGGAACAGTATTCTTATGGTGGAATTAGCTACTTCGAGTGGAATTAGAGTGATGGACACTATTTGTTGGAAGTATTCAAGCAAACACAGACTCAGATGTTGGAAAAGTGATGAAAGTTGGATAAATGCCAGCTTGATATGAGAAAAGAGATATGAGAGAGAGAGAACACAGACTGAGAACCAAAAGCTCCATGCTCCAAGTTGAACTCTGAAAGTACCCCGGCAGGACAAAAATCTAGATTTAGCCTAGGTTTACTGTGTGACTGTGGATAGATTACAAACTAGGGAGCGTATTGCCTACAGCAGACTTCTAGAGGGATTGAGGAGGAGATTTGAAGTGTGTGGATAATCTTTAATAATTCTGCATTGGTTAGGATGCCTGGGTGGCTCAGTTGGTTAAGCATCTGATTTCAGCTCAGGTCATTAGTTCATGGTCTGTGGGTTCCAGCCCCGCCTCGGGCTCTGTGCTGACAGCTCAAAACCTGGAGCCTGCTTCAGATTCTGTGTCTCCCTCTTTCTCTGCTCCTCCCCTACTCATGCTCTGCCTGTCTCCATATCTCAAAAATGAATAAATGTTAAATTTTTTAAAATAATTCTGCATTGGTTTAAGAATGCATTTTTTACTGGTAGGAATATATTATAGGTTCACAAACAACTAATGAAGACATGTTTTCTTGTTGCCTTAATGATATAGATGTTTACATGCTGATAATGTGTACACCCTGTGCAATTGTGGAAGGAAACAAAGAAAAAAAAGAATTAGACAAGTATCAGCTAAGCTGATCTTGTTTCAATTTTTTAAAGTAAATCATGCCTATTTATTATAATAATTAATAATGTCTGAATGAAAGAAAATATTTTCCCTTAAGGCAGAATATATATAAATTTATGTGGACATTGTCAATAGTTACCCTAAAGTAGGAACATATTTTCAATTACTTAGGTGGCTTTACACAACTCTTTTTTCTCTGGGCCTTTATCGTCCCATCTGTGAAAGGAGAGACCACATGAGGTACTTTCTGAGGTTCTTTGTTTTTTTGTTTTTCAGCATAATAACCCATGTTCATGAGTACATATGTATAGTATACACGTGTGTCAATGCATTAGCTATGTCATGAAATACAATGCCACAGACAACTTCATTCTATTAGTTTTGTCCATGTGCACCCCTTTTTTTTCATCCCTGGGACTCTAGAAAATGAAAGTGCTGAAGAACCTTGGTAAATGCCTTGATCCACTAAGGAGATTCACAACTTAAGCTTGATATTTCTTGAGTTTTAATCATGCTGAGTTAAGCCCAATATCTCTATTTCTGCATTATAGTTGTAAAGAAAACAATGTAAATCTTCCCAAATGGCTTATTTACATGCCTTTGAGATACAAAATCACAGAATATTAAAGTGGCAGGAGGCCACCTAATCCTAACCCCCTCATTTGACAACAAGCACACTGAAACCCAGAAATACTGAATGACTTAACTAAGGACACAGAGTTACTTTGGGCCAAAGTTAAATATAGTTTTCAGGGCTTTTAACCCTTCACCAAATTATTTCTTTCATTTAAATATGTCACTTGCCCATTCACATTAATGAATTTATGGCTTCTATATTTCTACTAAAGTTGTTGACATTTAGTTATTAATTCACATGCTAAGTAGAAATGTTACAATTTCAGAAACAATCTAGTTTAGTTTTGCCTGCATATTTTCTGCTCATCTCTATACTGGGGGACAGCAGGAGCCTGGGACCTGAAACTCCTGTGTCTTCAAAAAAACATCTCCAAGCTGGGGCATAGAAGCTGCAGGCCTATTCATGAGACACTTGGGCAAACCCGCCAGGAAATTAATTTAATATGAACTGATGGCAGAAGCCATTCCAGGAACAAACAGCAACCTCAGTTGCTGGCTGGAGAGTGAAGCACGTGCACACAATTCCCAAACATTTGATTGTTATGGCATGAAGACTTGTTTGTCCAGCACCCAATGGATTTGGAAAACTATGATAAAATCAGAATTGCCTTTCTGGATAAGGCTCATATTCCATCCAAGTAAGAATTCTGACAGAACACTGAGAGAAAATTTGAGGAAAATCCACATGGTTCTCTTAGATTGCTAAAATCAAAGGATTTATAATTTGTAACTAATATCTCTTCAAAGCTTTGAATGACCCAAATTTGATTTCTTATATTATTATTAATATTCAAGAAACTAGAAGTTTTTTTAATCTGAGTGAAACTAGTGTAATAATCAAAAAAATTATTAACGTGCAGCAACTTCTACCTTTGAGCAGATGGTTTGCCCACATGTAGGCACAGTGTTTGACATGCATCATTTCAAGGAGATTCTTTGCTCCTTGGCTGGAATTGACCTGAGGTGGTTGGGAAATGATGTGGGGCTTGGATCAATATAGACACAAATCAGTTGTTCAGAATTTCCAACAACTTGTGACCCGCCATCTGGATTGGGAATATACAGAATGATTGTGGAAACAGAACAGTTCCCTATCTGGCCTGACCTGCTAACCTTCTGGAAGTTCTCCCATAACTAACTCTACTCTCACAGGTAAAGGAGAGGGAGGACAATAAATAAAACCATGTTTGTAAGTAGACCCCTGGCTGATACGAACACCTCCCCTGTGTGGTTAAAACTGGTATACTGCTGGAGTCAGAGACAGTCACCTGAAACGAATTCTCTTGCAATTTACTGTATGTCTCTAGCTAAGTCTCTGTAGATATGCCACTCCCCAGCATGGAGAATGAAGCTTCCTTGCTAATATGGCCAGAGTATGGTACAATTGCCTCTGGTCACGCATCAATCCAAATTATTTGATGTGGTTTTAATTAGCCCAAACAAGAGACCCAGTAGTTATTATAACTCAACTGTAGAAAGAGGAAAAAAATCAACTCTTTGTTTACTTCTGGTGCCCCAGACACATGAAGACACACCAAAATAACTGCTATTTATTTTACAAGATGGAAAAAATATTGACTGCCCTCTGGTCATAGAAGGCATTTTCTTTTGGGATTACAAGTGCAGAGATGAATTAGGTACACTTAGGATCAATATCTGTTTCTCTTCTTGGCTCAAGATGGGATTTGTCAAAATTCGAGAGCAGCTTCTATTGAGTGTCAGCTACAAATCCTTCCACTACTGAGTCATACACCTATTCAGGTTGAAATATAAAAGGCAAAGGGCTTTTTCAGCTACAATATCTGGGGTCAGGATGCTGAATCGCCTTTCTGCCTTTTCCTTTAATGAGCTTTAGTTTGATGAAGTGACCTCACCAGCAAAGAATGCAAGGGAGTAAAGGGTCTGTTAGCAAAGGACAGTGACTCCTGGGCATGGAGGGAGATCCAGGCAGAGGCACTCACTATGACCTAAGAGGAGTGAGGGAGGGAGGCAAGTGAACGGGAGAAACTGTGGAGAAATTACTGTGGCCAAAGATACGGTAGGATAGATAAGGAACAGCAGAAATGAGAATACAGGAGAGAAATTTGCATTAGCTCTGTCCAATTGTTAGGATTGCAACAATAAATCAATGCATTAATATATTTATTATCTGTAGGGACTTCAAGTCTTGGAAGAAGATGTGTTTCTGCTGGGGTGTAGTTAGGCAACAAGGTTACCCAGCATGCCATGGGCCTAGACAATGAGAAGTAGAGAACAAATTTTTAAAAGTATCTCAGACATTCCTGAAGTAGACTTTTGGAGATTTGTATTTCACAGACAAGGAGACAAATGGACATCAGCCAATCAAAAGCTCATGGGTACAGAAAAGACTACTTAGATTCACTTTTAGACATTCTACACATCAAGAATTTTCCAGAAGTAAATACATGCTTCCTGTGGAATTAGGAAACGGAAGGAAGAAAGAAGAGGTGAGGTCCCTGACCTAAAGAAGCAAGCCCTTGGATGGGGAGGCAAAGCTACCACAAGGCTGTACAGAATATGGTGTAATAAAAAAGCCATAGATTGATAGGCAATAATCACTGATCAATCAGCAGAGTTGCCACAGTGCCGTGGAAATCAAAGAAGAAAGCTATGTGATGTGGGGCAAGAAGACCTCTTCAAGGAGATGAGTCTCAAGTTAGACCTTGGATAGAAACTGAATCTAATTCCGGTGTTTTCTTATGCCTTGCAGCCACCCCTAGTGAAAATCAGTAGTTGTTGCAATGGCACAAAGTGATATCTGAGAGGGTCTTGACGTATAAAGCATGTTAGCTGCTATGACAGTTGATCTCAGACTGCTGTGCCTTTTGAAAATCTTACAATTTTTTAAAATTTTCTTTTCTTTCTCTTTTTCTCAGACTGTCAGCTGCCACTTTCTGATTCTGTCATTTTTCCCTATGTTCTTTCTAATCTGCTAGGGACTAGGAAAGTTTTATGAGACTACTAAATTCATGTAACCCTGAATATAGGGATTAAAAATTTAAAAATCCACCAGAAACCCAGAAGTCTCCATACAACCAGACATTTGTCTCATTTAAGTCTTGATGTGTGGCTAGTTTTAAAAAAAAAAATGTTCTCTCTTGAGTAATACCAAGAGCTTTAGATACATTGTTGTCTGATCTTTTTTAAATAATAAAATTACACATATTAACAATCAAAGCTAAGCTTCTGCAGAAGTATGAGGGTGAAATATTGGGTCTATTCCACTATTTCATCAGTTACCCACTAATATAATGATCTAGCCTTTCTCCAAAAACAGTTCTCAGACCTTGAATCCTTACTTAAGGGTAGATGAATGGCATCAATGAAACATGGTGCTACTCAGTTTGCATGTTAACAGAGATGTCTGAAGTTACTGAACTTCTAATGGGAAATCTAAGACTTTTGAAATAGATGAGTTTTTTGAGAGTGAAGAACTGGAGAGACCCTGTTACACCTCATCTGGTATGTGGCCTCCTGCCTTCCTTCTGCCATCTAACAACCAGCAAAGAGACTAAATCACTGCTGTGCATGTCACAATGGGGCTGCTTAGTGGTACATACATGACTGTTGGGTGTTCTGGGAGGATCTATTATTTTACTTCTCTGGGACTCAACTTCCCCAGATGGACATCATGATAATTCCCTCTCCTTGTGTCAAGGGTGTGACCTAGAAATAATTCACTTATTTTCAGAACAGAATTTAATATCCTTCAGAGAATAATACAGTCTGAAGTTAACATGGCTGCCTGGCCTCCCGGGCTGCCTCCTCTCTGTATTATACAGTGAAACTGACTAGGACATTTCCAACTGAGAAAGACGTGTCTTTGGGTTAGATTTAACCATACAGGAGAATTAATATAAAGCGGTAATGGTTCACAGGCCAGCTCACTCCTCCTTGAAATTTCAGCGACTGGAAAAATTAGTCTCCTGTTTCCTTTCCATTCCCTTTTTTTAATTATAACTTGCTGAGGCACTAGCTAATACCCTTTAATCTCTTTTAATAACTACCCTATCCCCGGTTTCTTTAAGCATCCTTCTCAAGGCATCCACAAATCCAAGAATGCTCTTAAGATTGACTGACTGACTGATCTCTCAGCTCTGTTGATTTACTGACACGAGGTTTATTGCTCCAGCTCTGGCTCTGCAGGGATGAAGGAAGAGCAGGGATGCGAACTCTTTCTAGACCCACGAAAGGGCTTGCCCTCGGGAATTTTGGGAAGAAGGCCAACTATATTTTTAGCTCCCCCCCCACACACATACACTTCCTGAATGTTTTCTCTCTCTCAGGACTCTCATAAGAATCCCACTTAGCATCTCCCAACAGCCTCACTCTTTTCTTGGGTGAGGGGATGAATAAGTGCTCCTTCTCAAAGGGCTTTTACATATTCAAAGAAGACCAAGTTATAAAGGGAAACACGTCTCTGCTGGAAGAATCACAAGCATCATGTCGGGCCCACAGGGGACACGTTTATGGCAGCTAGCCCAGCCAAGCGCTCACAAGTCATGGTAGGTCAGAAGCCACCAAGTCCTTCTTTTGGTAACAAATGGACACATTTTGAGTGAGCAATATCAAGCTTAAAAATGAACCCTCAAATGCAGAAATCACAGGACCTGGCCTCAAGCTGCTTGCCATCACCACCTTGACCCATGAAGGGTACAAATTTAATGGGAGGACATGACAAGGCAGAGCAAAACAGTGATGCTAACAATCAAGTATTTGTTGATGTGTCTAGCAGTAGGAGATAAAATATGACGCAGAAGACAAGACCTATATGTGTGATGTGAGAGAAGAATGATGGACAGTATGCAAGCAAAGCTACAGTTTGGGAACTAAGTAACCAAGAAGGTCAGTGAAGGAAGATTAATGAGGACCCATGCATTCAAAGAAGGTTTCATGAGACTTGAGGGTGCTTAATGTTTAGACACAAGTGAGATAATGAGTTGGGGTTTTTTGTTTTTCTTTTTGTTTTTGTTTTTTTTTAAGATATCAGTATGAACAAGGAGTGAGTACATAGGAGTAGACCAGCCTGTCAAAGCAGACTGGGTGAGAGACAGGTGGTAGGTACAGAATATGGTTCTCCTAGAAAGATGTTTTAGATGTAGAAGACAAATGGCTGATTTGATTGTTAGGGAAAGCAAGTGCCAAGTTATGCACATGTATGACACATATTTGCTTCACCAGAAGAGACCCGTTTCACATAAGCTGATATAGGCAGGTTCTGACCGAGAGAGCTTGGAATGTAGGTAAGGTATACTTTTAGCACCCACCATCAACACTATACACAGAAATCCCACATTTCCCAAAGACCCTCACTGGGCTATACTTCTAGAATAGCACTAGCCAAAGGAAATATAAACAAAACTACAAATGCAAGCCACATACGTTATTTTAAATTTTCTACTAGTCACATTTTACAAAGTAATAAGGAACAAGTTAAATTAATTTAAATATATTTTATTTAACCCAGTGTATCCAAAAATTATTATTGCAACATGCACTTAATATAAAGCAGTTATTCATGAGATAGGCTGGGCTCATCTTTTCATAATACATTCTCAAAATCCAGTGCATCTTTTACACTTACATACCAGCTTGGATTAGCCACATTTTAAGTGCTCAACAGTCCCACGTGGCTAATGGCTACCATATTGAAGAGCTCAGCCATAAAGACTTGACAGTCTTCAGTTTCAGCCTCTCAGGTCACTGCTTCCTTCAAAGACTAGTCCAGTAAATGCATTCATTCTAAGATGCTACTAATACAGCCACTATTTTCTCTATCAGCCCTCCTTGATATTTTATCTTAGAGTGGGAATTTTCACATTTCATGGCAGTTTATTAAGAGAGACCATGTGGGCAGGGAAAATTGTCTTGCATTCAAACCAGACTGAGTGGGGGGAAGCCTGCATATGAAGTTCCTATTACACTCTGGAAGGCTTCCACTCCCTCCTTCCTGTGTGGTTTTGCAGGGGTTGGTGGGTAGTTGATCTGCATGGCTCTCTGTGCTCAAAGGACCCTCGTAGAATTTCTGGATCTGTTGTTGGTTCCAAGATGACCCGGAGGCACTCAGGAGGCCAAGTGTCACATAAACCTCTTCACCTCATCCCTTTCTCTTAACTTCTGGTCAGTTCTACCTTCTGGCCACCTTACTGAACCTGTGACTGATCTTCATACTTTGTAAATTCATCATGGAAATTCCCATGGGCTCTGGAGTCCAGGTCTGAAAAGTAATAATCTTTGTACAATGTCAGGGAAATAGAATCCCACTACTCTGAAGCAGGTACTAAAAATGCTGCCCTGTACTATATTAAGGGAAGAAAGGTGGCTTGGCTATAGGAATGGACACTAATTTGACAGACAGACAACTCCAGGAGAATCATGGCTAGGTTTCTGGATATAAAACATAAATTTGAAAAAGGAATTTGAAAAACATGAGAGTGTTGCAAAGAAGACACATTGACCAGAAGGCAGAATCTTCAAAGCAGACCTTATAGATACAGCAGTGCTAGTGAACTTGAACCCCTGCTGGGCCACTCACAAGGTGGCTGACCTTTGGCAAATTACTTGACTTTCCAAGTCTTGGTTCCTCAAGGTAACCTCCAAGGATTGTTACATAGATACATTTGACTGGGTGCCTGCCATAGAGTGTTTTCAATAAAGCCTTGCTATTCAATAAAAATATATAGCTGATTGATAGCCAACTAAATATATGATAGATGATAGATAGATAGATAGATAGATAGATAGATAGATAGATAACCCAGCAAAAAGAAAGGGGCAGAGGACTGGGGACAGAGAATCAGAACACACACATATACAGGGCACTCACATGCACATACATACACTCATGCTTATGCATGCACATACATGTACATATAAGCCTTGTGTATGCACATACACACCCACTCACAAGCATGTCCACATACACACATACACACATGCATGTACAACCTTTCTTTGACATACTGAATCTCAGAAAATTAGCCTCAATCTCCAGGCCCCACACATAGTTTTCTGCTCCAATACATCTCTTTCCTTATGACCTCATAGAGTACTGTCACCTCTTAAATGCCCTGTGTTGCAGCTCTAGAAGAGGAAAACTAAAACTGTGGATTTTTTAGGAAAGGAATCCCTTGCCCTCTCTCTACTCAGTATGGCAGTCATTTGACTCTCTGACCACATGATCTCATGGGAATGGATTATGCCCCTTGTATATAAAACAGCATGTCCCGTCTACGGAGAACATCCAGAAGTACTTAGTAGAGACAGTATATTATTATTGGTTGAAAGGCTCTGATGCCTTGGAGTAATCAAATTCTCCTTTTTTCACTCACTTCAGATGCTGCATGAACCATGTGTAATTAATGCCATGACTACATTCATTGCTACATTTTATTACCATAAAACGCAGAGGGTATGAAGACGCTGTATCAGAACAGCATAGCAGGAGGCAAGGCAATTTGGTAGAATTTGTAAGAACCAAAAGAAGCAATTCGACAAGAAATTACTAGACCTACTGTGTGTTAGTTGCTATGAAGTCCACGAGAAACAGAGGCATGGTTTCTGACATCTAGGAGACTAAATGTCCAATCCATGCAAGTGAAAAAGCACTACTAATAATACAAACTGCTCCTTGAAAGTCTGACTGATTCATATTGAGTACCTGGCTGTTTGCTGAGTATTTTGACATATTACCTAATTGAATCCTCACAACAAGATCAGTTAAATATATTATCCCCCATTCACAGATGAAAACACAAAATATGACGATTAACTCACTTGCTCTAGGTCACACACAACTCTACTGAAAGATACCAATGCCCTAAAATAGCAATGGATTCAAAATTCCAACAGAGTAGTTGAAACTGTGTATTTAACTGTTTGAGATTGTGTATTTAAACCTTACAGAGCCTGAGGGGGAAATTCCTCCCAAGCACATACACTATTGACACCTGTTCATACAGTTGACCCTTCTGACAACCAGCTCATTCCTTGCCTGCACCATGAGGTCTCTTTTCAAACTAACCTCTAAGATATGTGCACATTACATCAGAAGAGAGTTAATAGGATCTGTTACTATTAATTCTAACAGTATTAGCTGTTTCAGAAAAGGTACTATTTAGGGTGGCTAAGTCGGTTAAGCATCAGACTCTGGATTTCAGCTCAGGTCATGATCTCATGGTCTGTGGGTTAGAGCCCCACATTGGGCTCTAAGCTGAAGGTGTGGAGCCTGCTTAGGATTCTCCTCTCTCTCCCTCTCTCTCTCTGCCCCTCCCCCACTCATCCATGAGCACACATGAGTGCACGCATACTCTCTCTCTCAAAATAAATAAATAACTATAAAAAATAAAAGTACTATTTATTCATAATTAGGTAATAGAGCAGCAACTTTGTCTTATTCCTGAGTATATCCCTAGTGTCTAGGACGGTGTTCTCATAAAGCACATGTAGTTCAATATGTGAAACGCAGCATACAGAGCATGGAGATGGGGGAATTAGGTATAAAAAAATGAATCAAATGGCCTACTTCTCAAGACACCAACATCAACTGCAGATCTGCAGCATTCCCTCAATAAATACCTTTTATAATGCAAATCAGAAAGTGATATGTGCAACAACATGAGATCCAAAAAGGAGACAGAGTGTGGGAATAGATTAACATTGGGACCTGAAAACAGGTGGCTTAATGCAATTAATCTACAATACCTGGATCCTTAGCTTTTGTGATTTGCTATTTCACTTAAAGGTATCTGCATGGATACTGACAAATGATTTGGTTTTGGATCTGCAGAGTTCCCACTAAAGAAAAAAGAAAGGATGGATATTATAATTTGAGTGGTTTGATCTTTGTTTTTCCTTCCAAATCCACTTCACTTCTCAGGTCAAACCATATCTCTCTCACTGTCGCCATGACCTTCCCAGTGCCACGCACAATGATTTGCATCAATTCTAAGTGTATCTTGATTGCCCCTGAGGGCCTGTCACTCACAGTCCTTATGTGGGTCATTGTACTGCAACTTGTCCTTAAGGTCATAGAATTAATATGTCTCCCTTCCAGGAGGGGACCTCTGTTCATATGTCCCAAATGGGATGCAGGAAGGAAGGATTTCTCACATTACGTACTGCTGGGTCACCTCATCTTTTGCCTGTTGCTCTTGGCCTCAGTGTAGCCAACCCCCTCTCACTGTGGGTCTTCCCACGGTATATGGCTGCCTTCACATTTGTCTGCAGCATCCAGATCCTTGACTATCATCACTCTGCTGCTGCCTGTGGTGAGGCCCTAAGCTTAAGCTTAATTCTGAATCAATCTCTCTCTCATTTTCTCATGATCAGCTTATGGTGCTCTATAGCAGCTCAGTGCTGTCCCCTTCTCTGTGAGCATCAGTTCTCCAAGAAGCGTGGGTCAGGATGAGTTCAAATACAGCCTTACAATACCACACTGCTCATTCTGACCCACCCTCATGGGGCTGTTTTTCCTCTCTGTAATTGGCTTTTGTCATGCAATATAGACCAACCGCCGTTCTGTCTGCACATGTCTGACCCCCAGGTGGTATGGCCAAGTGACCCCAAACAAGCCATGACATTTAGAAAGGGCTTGTCTGCTTGGAGCACACAGAAACCCTCCAGGGTCAGGAGGTGTTGTCCAAACCTGCATGCTATCCTACTTAAGTGCCAGAGTCACATTCTGAGGAGTCACTTTTGTCATCCCAAGAAGGACAGAAATTTCTTGCACGGCTGAATTGTGAGTTGAGCATTTCCTCTCCCTGCTATTTATTCTGTGTCCAAATGCATAAGATAGTAAAAAGATTCAGTTTACTTTCTCTCTATCAAATACATGTAAGATAAAATGATATCCAGGTGACGGAGGGGTAATTGATTGATTGATGAAAACCAAGCTAGACTCTGGGTAGTTGCTTTCTTGAATTAAAGAAATACATACCTTCATAACACTATTGAGAAATAATCATTATTATCAATACTAATAAAAATAGCGAGGTTATTACTTTATTTCTATAGGAGTGCTTACTGGATAAGCTATTAGAATTTTTAATGTAAAATCATAAATATTTTCATGTAATTAATCTAATCTGGAAATTACTCTTCCATATGACTCAGCTGCTCCTTTGGATAGAGACATGCTAGACAGAGACCTGGGGTGCACGGAGCCCATGAAAGGAGCTCAGAGAGGACCACTGAATGCAATAGGGAGCCACAGAACTTGACTTGCTCAGAGTAAAAGAGCTAGAAATTTGAGGTGGATTTAATACTGGAATTCTAACTGAGTTTAGAGGAACGGATTTGGAGAACATTGAGTGTAACTACCCAAACACTGGTTTAATATAGTTCATAAAAAATTATTCTAGATATTCTTCCACAAACAAGAGTCACTTGGAAATCTATTAAAAATATAAGTTCCCAGTTCTCCACTGTTACTTCCTGAAACACGCTCTCTAGAGGAGGAGGCTAAGATTCCATATTTTTCAAGAAATTCCCCAGGTAAGCCCAATACACAGTCAGGTTTAGGAACCAGTCGTTTAAACACCCTCAGCAAACTTAGTCCATAGTGTCAGTACACTGGGTACAGGAATAGGAGAGCCTAAGGCAAAATATTCCATCTTTGGACCACTCTGCTTTGTTAGAGTGATCTATCACATAATGAGTCAAAATACATCTTTTCACAATTCCCATCACTAGGACCTGCTTCTATCCCTTGGCACCTCATAGAACAAGCAAAATCCTTTTTCCTGATAATTGGTGATCTTGTTCATAAAAGAGCCAGAAGGTCTCTTGATCCTGTGATCCACGATCCTGTGCCAGGCCGCTGCAGCCTCTCCCTGGGCCATGGCTTTGAGAGAGCTGAGAATGCCACTTTGGAATTCTTTTGAAGTGCTGGAGAAGCTGTGGCTGTTACTTTCATTCTGTATTCAGTATAATATGACAACTCCTTGACCTGCAGACTGAGCTATGGTCTACTAATTCGGCCTTCCCCATCTCTGGTTCTTGTTTGTACTGTTGTTTTTCCTCCTTTCATCCCACAGCCTTCAAGTTTTTTTCCCCTTAGTGTCCTGGAAGCATGACTATACAGATTTGCACACCAGTAAAGAAACCAGAAGAGATGCTATTTCTGCAGATTCCTCCTTCCATGCTGTAGAAGAACCCATCGGACCCAATATCTCTCCTCTGTGAGTAAGTGCCCTGAGTTTTCTCTCTCCCAAGTGAAGCAAAACCACAGGGCAGGGAAGATAGGCCAGCTCCACGCTGGTGGGTATAGCACTCCATTTCCCCTCCTCCAACTTTACCTTCAGCCATTGGTACAAACTGTGTTTAACTAGAGCATGAAAAAAGCAAACAAACCGGTATTCCATATTATTTGGCCCAGTATGTCAAAGATGTTTGACTTGAGGTATTAAGTACGAGAAAAAATCAGTTGTTACATTGAAATGATCTTTTACACCTCCACCTGCCTCAGGGACATTGTAGGAGTGGGCATCACTTATCCCCAAACCATCAAATCCCACCCAGCCACACCCAAAGTACGCAGCAAATGTGTGTCTACTTCATCATGGCGTGCCAAACTCCATGCAACTCCTCAAACACATGAAAGCCAAACTAAAAGTATTTCAAACAACTGGCATTTATTTATGCCACTGTATTTCTTAAGCATTTCAATGAACATGTATCATTTAGGCCATATGTACCAAGACTGCATATCCATTTTTGATACAGTGATATAACTAGAATAGATGATTAGATGGTTAAAATGTTCGCAGAGAATCTGGATAGTTTGGCCCATTTCGGGATTTACACTTACACCTCTGACAGCTATACATGCTGCTTTCACCTGAAATCCAGCCTTGCCCCTCTGTGGCTTAATCTTTGCCCCATGGGGACTGTGCACTAACCACACCAAGTACAAAGGACTTCTGGATGCTTCTGCTCTATTTGGCTGCCCTCTACCCTGCTGCAGCCCTGGGGAACAGCTTTCTGATCTTCCCATCGTGCCTTTCTAATAATTTCTTGTGGGTCTCCAAATCACCAGCCAGCACTGCCTGGCTGGAGGGCTCTGGTCACAGGGCAGCTGCTGTTCTCCACCTATCTCACTCTGACCTGAGTCCCTAACTCATTCCGCAGGAAGCATTTGGCAAAGGAGAGGATGCACGTGTGTGCGGGTGAAGCCCTGGATTATAATGTATGAGGAGTGCTCAGATACACCAGGGTTTGCATCTTGTCTCTGAAAAATACTGGCTATGTGGTCCACAGGACTACAGGCTCAACAGTATCAACTTCACTGGGTGGTTGTGGAAATTAAATGGGCTGATATATTTAAGATGAATGGCAATTGGGAACCTAATAAATATTAATTCCTTTCTCTTTCTCTTTTCCTTACCCTTCATGTGCATTTGACTTGAGGAATGGGAGCTTGTCTCTTCCTAATGTAGCTAAATGATCATCCCTTGCCTTTGTACAATACTTTATAAAATACAAAACACATTCACAAGCTTTCACCCTCACAGTTATTCTGGGGTTGGCAGATCAGATGTCATTGTTCTCATCTTTCAGGTGAGGAAATAGAACCGAACAGGGTTAAGTGATTTGCCCAAGGTCTCATACTATACTTTTAAATATAGACAATACATCTTCTCAAGAGATTGTTAAACAATCTGAATATCTTCAGGAGGAGTCCCCACTAGTGATCATGCTCCTACCAGGCTTGCACTCCTTAGTAAACAAACTCTTCCATTCCAGATTAGTTCCTCTGAGGGCTTGCACACAGCAATCTGACAAATGAATTCACATGAAGGTGCCAGGGGCTGATAATGGTTTAATACGTTAACATTCCACTATTGACATTTTAACAAGGAGAGGCTCTGGACAATGCCTTAATGCAGGAGAGCAAATAGAATCCATCCTGAGTGCCAGCTCTGATCAATTGGTAGTGGCTGCCCAGCACTGCTTTGAGAAGGACCCTGAGGCTTTGTCTGCACTCAGAGGAAAGCCTGTCATGACCCATTGTCAATGCCTGTCATAGGTGTGGAAGGGGCAGCTAAGGCCGGCTTGCCACTCCGCTTCTCACCTTCCAGTTCTGATCTCAGATCCACCAGAGACCACCTGATGAGCATCCCTATTCTCCACCTTCCCCACTTTGACCTAATTCCTTCAAGATGAGCTAGAGGTGGCAAAATAGCCTTAGACAAGTTCCCTGCCTGAGTCCTATCATCTCCTGAGTCTAGTTTTCCTCATGATGCACACTAAATGAGATACTAGATATAAGAACGCTTTGAAAATTATAAAACACTATTTAGCTATGAGGTGCAATTGTTATTAAACCAAGCACTACAGCCAGCAGGAAGGGTGGGGAAACTTTAATCATTTTCAGATGGCTCTTCATGGTAGAGAGTAGCTTATTTTGGTCCCACTTTACACCACAATGAGGAAGAGGGTTTGTTTTTAGGGTGCCTTCCCTGCCTCTTCGGCCTTCCTCTCATCCCTGCAGGAGATGAACTAAAGAAGCTGCACCAGCAGCATTTCCTTCTCCCTCCCAAGCTGGGTATTGGCATCATTATCTGAATATCAGCAATAACAGATAAGAGCGGCAGATACCAATGTTTCATTACCTTTGGTGCCGCTGGGGATTGCTGCCCGGATATTTGGATTCACATGGCTTTCTCTCTCCGAGACTGACTTTGAAAAAAAGTGAATTTCCCTCAATAGGTTAACCAGAGCAGATCTGGGGGATAGTGACCCTCCGGCCTTTTTACTGCTCTGGATCCCATCCCCAGCCATGCCTGGTGTCACCTGTTTCTGTCCACAGCAATAGCAGAGCTACTTCCTTGCGTGCGCCAGTAAGAATAAGCTTAACGACCTGACAGGTAAGGCCCTGCATAGCCCTTCGCTGTCTCCAAATTGTCACTTCTTCTCTTTGTCATTCACCCTTTACTTCCAGAAAACTGGGCAATCTATCGTTCCCCACAGGGGCCAGACACATCCTCATCCCTACACAGACCCCTGAGCTGTCTACTCTCTCTAGCATGCCCAGTCTTGAGTCTCCGTCTGCTAAGCTCTACCATTTCCTCAAAGTCCACCCAACATGGCACCTTCATGATGTCCAGAGCAGTCTTTTTCAATCACAGGTCATCTTCTCTTCCTTTTAAATAAATATCCAACAGTAACAACTATAGAGTGTACACACAGGTCCTACACTACGTTAATTTCACATCCATGATCTTAGTTAATCTTCATAGTAACCCTATGATTACTATTGTATCCCTATGATTACTATTGCACTATTATGAACCCAATTTTACAGATAATGAAACAGAGGCCCAGAGAAATCAAGAAATTTGCCCATGATAAGGCAGCCACTAAATTCCAGAGCTGAGATTTAGGCCCAGCTCTCTGCCTTCATGGCCCATGCCTACCATTACCATACCCCAGGGTTTACTGAGCCCAGTCCTGAGACACTTCTCCTGTTCATATGAATTGTATTGCTTTTGGTGTGGGAGCTCACTGTGACCTTGTCTCCATCCCTTGGTCTTCATTATAAACTCCTATATAATCAAGAAGAAATTATTATGTCTTCCTCAACTTTGTCTCCCCAGCACACAGAAAGTGCCAAGTAACCCTCTAGATTAACCACTGCCTTTGATTCTTTGATGCCAGTCTATTTCCCATGGACTCCATATCCTGAGCTTGTCATCTACCAACCGAATCGGTTCACATATTTCAATAACAGTTCTCCCTGCAGACTCTCTCAAGTATCATGTTGTTTCCCCACATCCTCCTTACTTTTGCTATGCCATTTACACTCTTCATACTCAATCGCCTCTGCGTTTCTAAATTCTCTCCAAACTTCAAAACTCTACTCCAAGCCCACCTTCTCAGGGGACCCCTTCCTAACCCTCACAGTCCACATTGGCCCCTCCATCCCCTGACCCACTAACATGTAAGTAGATGGTTCACCAGCTCCTTCACTAATTGATAATTCATAACACCCACATGTGCTGAGTCCATACCAGGCATTATGAGGACACAAGAAAAGTATGGCACATGCATAGCTCCTAACTTCTAAAGTTCAAACATTGGGGAGACCATGGTTGCCCATGTGAAAAGTTAATAAAAATGCCCAGTCAAGTGGGCAGTTCAGAAAAAAACCTCTGCCAAATATATGCCAAATATGAGTTCAGAGGAAGGTGAGAACATTGTGCATTCTGAAGGTTAGACTGCAGGCCATCTGCAGGAGGATCCTGGAGAGTGAGTCCACTCTGGGCAAGTAGGAAGTAAAGGGAACATGTTCCAGGTGGGCAATAATACAATCACTATGTGAAACAAGAATGACTTGTGAAACAGGCAATGAGGAGACAGGTATGATGGGAGGAAAAATTAGACTGTAAATGGGACAGGGAAAACGGAAGGTATTGGAGCCACCTGTATAAGCCCTGCTTCCATGTGGAGAGTCTCTTACTCAACCTCTCATTCTACATATGAGAAATGGAGGCCAAACATGGCAACGTGGCTCAGGAATGTCAAAGCTGGGATAAACATCAAATGCACAAAATTCCTCGTCTGTGCAGCTAAGTGTGAAAATCTTTGGAACTAAATAATACCACAACTCCTTGGACTAGATCACAGACATGGACCTTTATCTGAGAAACACCACATCTTAGTGTGACCCTAGGGCTTAAGGACTAGCAGTTTGCCAACAACCCAGTGGTTCATTGAGCAGGTCATTTTAACTTCTGAGAGCTTGACTTTCTTCATCTATGTGAAAAGCACAATAAAGTTTAAGGTTATAGCTGAACACAAGGATCCTGGTAGAATTTCATGAGATGTTGCTTTTCTATTTTTTCTAGAGTTCAGCACAGTACTAGCACATAAGAAATTGTCAGTATAAACGAGCTTTTATATGAAACATGGGGATGATAATGCCTCTCCCAAGGAGATATACAGTCTATGCACTTAAATAACAAAGAAACCAAAACCGAGAGTTTGGGGGACCGGAAGTCTATTCTAACTTAGATCTATAGTGGCAGCACAGAGCCTGCCTGCCAGCCACAAATTTGTAACTCCTATACTATCTAGCCCAGGGCACAATCCATCGAAGATATTTAATAAAGGTTTCTGAACTGAATGGATTTAAATTGGATCAAATTTAATTGGATCCTTTGTTTAAAATTTAAAAGTCTGCCTCTGAGAAGGGCTGAATGGAGTACTTCTTAGTTTTGCAGATTGTTAATTCCAGCAATCAGACTTGACCCGTCTTTCCTTCATATTGATAATTCCCGACAGAATGCCCCACTGTGTTTTCCCTCCTCCACTGCTCAGAGAGTTGATTGAACATGAACTACACAGCTGTGGTCGGGGTTTGCTGGGATATGTCGCTGATGATTACAAGGTTGTATTTTCTAGACCACTCTTGTCATATGCCCCCAGTGTGCCAACCCCAGTATGGTAGGTTGATACTCAGACCCATCTCTTCCCTGCTTTGCCTTCCTATCTATCACTGGGGATGAAAGCCTGGAAATTGTTGGGCCCAGAATCCTTGGCCAGCTATAGGCTGCTACTGAGAGGTGCTCACTGGAGACAGGAAAACAGGAAGGAGAGGGAAGCCATTCTCCTCCTGGCTCTAGCAATGATGGAACCTCAGGGGATTTGAAGGCTCTGGCAATATCATTGGCAGTTTGATCATCAGGGTATGAGCTCCTTGGTTCCTGCTGGCAGCATAGGGTAGTGATTCCAATGGTGACAATATTTGCCTGCCATGGAGCTCCAGCCACATGAGCATCAGCAGAGGGAAAACCATGCTGCCATGTTTCTCCTGCTGCTATTCCAGCATGTGTATAACCAACTGCCTATATTAAATCCTCTTCTGCTTGACATAGACAGAGTTTTCTGCTTTTTTTTTTCTTGCTGGACACTGACTGATAGATCACTGAAAACTTCTCAGTATATTATAAATTTTGAAAATGAATTTTCATTAAACTATTAATGATCAATAATGATAAAATAGTTTAGCATTTTTAAGAGCAGAATCTTTCTAATGATAGGCTTCATGGAAAACATCTTGAAAGGCACAAAGGCTTCCTCCAAACTGATACATAAAGGAGAAAGTTTTACCGATGGGCCCTTCCCACGTGCTAGAACAACCAGGGGAGAAACAGCCTTCTATGGAAACAACACAAATGGCCAGCAGTGAAATGAATGGCCAACGGCGGCGAAGAGGGGACAATGAATGCTGCCACTCTGGCAGAGATGGAAAGGGAGATAGCAAGAGAGGTTCTTTCTTTGGCCATTGAGATAACTGCCAGCACTCACATGGTCAGCCCAGGAACTGGCTCATCCACCTTAGCACTGGCAGACCTCAGAGGTAAGTAGTAGCCTTGGGGAGGGGAGGCCTCAGGACACGATTCCTGAGCCAGGTTAACCTTGAGGCTGACATGCAAGCAGAACACCAGTGCTCACCGCAAAGCAGCGTCCAGACTGAACATTTCTCCATTCAGTCAGACAGCTGCCAAGCCAGGCCTCTGCCTCCTCGTCAAAGTGGGACAACATTACGCACTGGAGGTGTCTCTAAGGTAAAACTGCAGATCATAGCAAGATTCATAGCTTTGAAACAATGTGTGCCTCAAAGTTATTGCTTTTTGCTTTGTTTTGTGTTTAGAGGAAAAAAATAACAACAACAACAACAAAAACCCAAACCTTTAAGAAATCTAATTATATGTTTGAGTTATAGACTGGTTTTTAACAACAACAAAAAAAAATTAACAAAAAAGGGGGCTCATTAAGAGTCTTTTGTCTCCAAAACAAGTGTGTTTTCCTAAGCCATAGAGCAAGCAAATTCTAATTGCTGGCTTCATTATACAGAAAAGTCTAAGTGTAACAATCAGAAGCCTTATTACACATACATAATTGAGTTTCATTGCAACTTATGAAAACATAAACTCTCTTAAACACACTTGCAGAAAATGTCGCATCATCAAATCAACACTTTTATTATACAAAAGTAATTGTGTTTAAAGACACCAAACATATGTTACTTATACAAAAAAATGAGTTGCACTATGATTCAGAAGTCTGAATCTTGAATCTGAGAGCAATGTTTTGTTTGCAAATGCAGGGCAAAAAGAAAAAAGGCAAATTACAAACTTTACTAATGAGATGAAAGGGAACTTGCTCTGGAAATATTCTAGTTTGGAAATTTGAACTCTCAAATTCCCTACTCTGGCCAAATCTTCCACGAAGCTACTTTCTTCTGTATCTGGCTCCTTCTAAATCCGTTCCTCGTGGTGCATCTTCACATTTTCCCCTCTGATTTGAATTCCTTCTCTACCCAGTCTACTACCCCGGATCTCTGGATTTTCTTTCCCTAGTGCCCCCTTAATGTTCTACCATTCTCACCTGGCACAGGCATCCCTCACTAATTCCTGCCCTCTCTGCTTCTTATGCTCCTGTGTCTGTGCTGATGGAGCTTCTGCAGAATCCCGTCCTGCTTGCTTACCAGGGACTGGTGAGCCCCAAGTCCAGCTGCCCTGCCAAGTCTGTTCTGCAGCCCATTTGCTTCTCCAGATGACTGTCCTCTTCAGCACTCGTAATTTGTGGGGCCCAGTGCAGATGGAAAATGCAGTCCCCTCACTCAAAGAGCAGGAAAAAAAGCCGCCTTCTTGCTTCCGTGTCTTTTTGTTTGCTATTTAATGTTGCATTCCTCTCAGTGCAAGGATGCTTGCTGGTGGACGAGTGCAGACACTCATAAAGGCTTGGGCCTTACCTCGCATCTCAGTGCACAGGTGTGTTTCTGATTTCAACCCTCCCCAGTCCCCACCCCAGGCTTAGGCAGGTGATGGCAGGGGAACAGGAAGCAGAATACCTGTCCTGGGAGGTGGAACCACACATAAGCCAGGCTCCAAGTCCCCAGCACCTGCCCTATTTTCCCACTGAATTTACTTCAAGAACACAATTCAAAGATAAAATTATTAAAATTTCAAGGTGGAAATCACAGAGCATTAAAACTCAACTATGAGGTCCTGTGTGACTGCACTAGGCACTGGCCCCTGAAGTTGACCCTTCCCAGCTCCTCCCCATTGTCCTCGCAGCTTGGGATTCCCATCCTGTGCCTGTATCTCTGGGTACCCCTGCCCTTACCAGCCAGCCTGGCTGCACGTGTACTGACCCACATTTCGCAGGTAAAGTTAGCAACCATCCCAAACCCTGATTCTGCCCTCACCTCAAACCATACACCTTCCCTCCTTCTCTTGCAGAAGAAAAAACTCAGGCCTCATCCTAAGATAGGTTCTCTCCTGCCATGCAGGGGCTGGGATGTGTCTCTTCATACTATCTCCTTCCTCAGTGTTCTGCTCCTTCCTCAGTACACTGCTAAGGGCTTCACCAAGTCTCCCATCTAGGCACCCCAACACAGGAATAGAGGGGGTGATAATTTTATCCTCATTTTCATTTGAGGCTTAGGGGTTTAGAGTGACTTTCTCAAGATGACATAGCCAGAAAGAAGCAAATCCACAATGTCAGCCCAGACTCTGAACACTTAGCCACCATGCCTTACTTCTGGCATTTTCCAAATCCTCCTTCTACTGGCTTCTTTCCCCCAAATGGAAATTTGCTCTAGTACAACAACAGAAAGCCAAACAAAGATATATATCTCTATATAGATATATCTCTATATAGATAGATAGATAGATAGATAGATAGATAGATAGATAGATAGATATAGATATATACCTATATATAGTTTCATGATCCAGCTTAGTTCAAATGTCCATTCTGTCTTCCGTTTACAACCATACTTCTTCATATCATAGTGTATGCCCCCTGCTGTTGCTCTCTCCCTCCACCCATCCCTCTCCTGACGATGTCTGTCCATGATTTGGGCAGTTAGAGACTTTCTGCAGTTGTTTGTCAAAGCTTTTCCTCCTTGACCTGTCTCCAGCCTAAAACGCTGGTGTCTGTCTGTTTCTCAGCATTCTTCCGTTCCTGGCTTGCCTGGGTCTCATTCTGCCTGTATCACTCAGGTCACACCCAGCATGGTGGTGTCTCCAAGCTACACCTTGCCCTCTCTTGCTCTGTCATCTTCCTGGGTGACTTCCAACTATATTCAGGCATCTCCTAGATGTCATACACATGCATAATCCCACACTTGAGAGAAAGCAGGAACAATCACTGTCTACTCTAAGTAAGATATAAACCAGATACTTTATACTTATCTCCTTGAATCCTCACCAGCTCTTCAACGTGATGAGAAATCTAGAGTTCAGGATATCTATGTGCCCTCTTTACAGTTGCTCTGCTGAGCAGTCCAGAGCCAAGATTCCAGTCAGGCCTGCCAGACTCTAAGCCCATCCTCCACCATTGCCCAAGTGCTATTGCCTCTGTGGTGTGTCAGTCAAATTTCACATAATGATTTCTGACTTTCTCGGATTATATCCTAGCTACTTGAAAGTTAAAATATCAAGACTTGACTACTTAAGTGAACATTTCCCCCCCCCTCCCCCCCCCCGCCCCAGGTTTTCTATCTTGGCTACTGGGATAGATATTTGATCTTGCTATTCCATTCTCTTTTTAAAATCCCTTAGGGACCTTCTAATCCCCTCAGGATAAAGTTGGAAATTCTTCTCCAGAGCCTACAAAGACCTCCATGAACTGCCCCTTGTCTAGTGGTATGCTCTTCTTCAGCCATGTTTGTTGAAAGCATTCAGACATACCTGACTGCTTGAAACATCCCAGCACACCACAATCTGTCATTTATCCAGGCATTCATTTGACAAATAATCATTTGTGGAGGATCTACTGTGTGCTAGGCTCTGTTCTGGGTAACTTGGGCCATCCCAGTGAACAAAACAGCAGAGATCTCACTATATTTGAGCTTATAATCTAGTGCAGGAAAACAGAAAACAAATGATAAATGATAGTAAATTATACAACATATAAAGAAGAGGATAAGTAATATAGGGGAAAAAAGAGAAAATGAAATAAGGTAAAGGGGAAGCACGAGAGTTTTTATGGTTTAAAATTAAATAGCATGCTCATGAGAAGGCAACATTTGAGCAGAGAATGAAGGAGTTGAGGCAGACAGCCATGCTGACATCTGGAAGAAGAGTGTCCTGGGTAAAAGGAACAGACTGTGTGAAAGCCCTCAGGGGAAGAGGGCCCCCAAAGAGCCTCAAGGAAAGCTGGAGCAGAGTCAGCAAAAGAGAAGAGTAATAGCAGAGAGTAGAAAGTTAAGGAGACCAGATCATGTGAGGCCTTGAACATCGGGAGAGCTCTATCTTTACTCTGAGCAAAATGGAGAGACCATATACAACCTACTGATGTAACTGACATCTTAAAAGCACCACTCTGGGCACTGGGATATAGGCAAGGACAAAAGCAGGGAGCCAGAAGACTACTGCAGGGACTCAAGCAAGAGATGACAGTGGATCAAGTAAGAGTTATAACAGTGAAGGTGGTAAGTAGTGGTCTGAACTTCAGCACATAACATCTCCTTACTCAGGAATGTTTTTCTCCCTTAATCCATCCAGGTGGCAGACTCACCTGACCTTCAAAAATATCCTCATCTCTTGGAAGCCTTCTCAAACCTGTTATCATTGGTTAAATTCAGAATTTCTTCTCTTTGCTGTCCCTCTGAACTCCAATAATACTACAGGCATTTCATTATTATAGCACATATCTGTCTCTGTCAAAATTATTGATGTTATTGTCTGTCTCCTTGCCAGACTGTGGGTGCCTTGAGGCCACACTGTCTTATACTTCTTTCTATGTTCAGGATGCAGTTTTCATAAATGCTCAATAAAAGATGGTGACTGAATAAATAATATTAGTGTAAGAAGTAAGCCATATTCTCTCTCAATCTAGGCACCGAACCCAAGTCTTGGGAAACTCAGGCACTGGTCAGTTCTCAGAAGACAAATGCTCAGCAATAATAATCCTCACAAGAGCCCTGCCAATTGGGGCTGCCAAGACCAAGATAGCAACCCACGACCCTTTCCACAGCTACTGAGTTAAGGAAAATCAGGAGGGTTGGCAAGTGATGTGCAAAGTAACTGGATAGGAAGAGGAATGTGTGTGGATGACCTTCTATTCACCCTATGGGTGAAAAGATGGATCCCTCACCCTGAGTAGTATGAGATGGCCAAATACATAATACCTTAGACTGGACAGAAGAGATTAACCACAGTTTATTAGTCACATATGCTCCAGGGGAGGAGGATACCACATTCCATGCAGGGCCACACAGGGCTTGCCCTCAGAAAGACTGAGAACAAGTAAGGGTTATAGGAAGCAAGCTCTGTAGTGATGAGGGTAAGGTGACTCCTAGTTTTTAGAGTGGATGTAATTGGCTTGTTTGAATAATTTCATGGGTTGGCCATCAGGTTGAAGATCTGGTGGAGTGCACTGGTCCTACTGATAAGGGAATTAGCCACCTGGAAATTCTTTTTCATTGAATGGGGAACATATCTGGTGAGAGAAAGGGAACTCATGGGTAGGGCTTTGGGTAAGCCCTGGGTGGCTTAAGGGTGTCAAGGAAGCATTTAATATTGCATGTTAATTTCAGGTCTTACATCACAGCATGGATGTAAAGGAAATGCTCAGGTCTAGGACGGAACAGTGAAGGATATAGAAGGGGACAAAATTAGGGATAGTTTGCAACTTGAGAACAGTATTGGAATAAAGGATTGTCACTGATTCAGTGAATCTAGACTATGGCTAATAACAAAAGATAGTCTGTTAGCAACACAGATGATGACTTGGCCCACAATTACATTCAGAGCAATATTCTCAGAAACCTTAGAACTCCCACCACTGATGTACTCATATCAATGCTTCCCCACTTGCTAAACAATAAACTCCAAATTCATGAACCTGTTGGTAAATGCCCTATAAAAGCCAACTCTACTGGCTTATCCCTAGCTTTTATTTCTCTCCTACAAGAGTAATCCTTTGTCAAGTCTCTCCATCTTCATGAAAACTTACCAAAGAAATAAGGCTAACATTAATGACTCTTCTGGTAATTAATCTCCAGCTATAAGAAATACTTACAAGGTACCTACTCAATGCCAATACTATGCCAAGAGTTGAGGATACAAAGCAATACAAAACAAGCTCTTGCCTTCAAGAGGCTATACATCTAGTTGAGGGGCAAGGCACATTCTTAAGTAAGTAAGAACAATGCAAGGTAACATAAGCTAGGTTAAAACAACTAATACAGGATGAAGGGTAAGAAGTAGAAAGAAGAGGAGATCATGAACTAACCTGGGGAGGGGGGCAGAGATCTATGTTTTACCTGTCCTGCCTCATTACATATGGTATAAAAACAGAAGTAGCATATATTTTTCTACAACCAGAGCCTAACATTGTGTCTTGGATTACTGACTGATTGCATGTTTGACTGATATATTGATGTTTGCTTGCCCCTCTGGAATCTTTCAAATATGCTTATTTTTGTTCTCAAATCATATCAGTAACTTTCAAATTAACTCATCTTAAAGGGTCTTAGCACCCTTGGGAAATTTAGTATTACTAACTTAATATCCTACCTTCTCATGCTGGGAGGTAGGTATTATTACTGCCATAATTAAAACCATATTAATTAGATCTTTTCAGTCACCTGGATTTCAGCAGATTCCAACACTGGGGATTGTGCCGCTGTCTATGCTGTAAGATATGAAAGGCATGGGAAAGGTGTCTCTGACCCCAAAATATCACACCCAGCTGGATTTCAACGGTGGCTAACATTGGAAATCAATCCCATTAGATAACATAACCCTTGCCCATGTAGGAATTGTTTTTGGAATGTTAATGTCTCTGGTACAGTCAATAAGTATTTGGGGGCTTGGGGTTTTGTTTGTGATCTTTTTAAGGGCTTCTCCTACGTACCAGATGTTGTTAGGTATCATGGGGATACAACATTGATCAAAAACAGCCTCTTCCTTTCAGTATATCCCTATATGGTTAGTTGAAGGAGGTTTACAGTTATCCAGCCCTGCAGTGGATATTTACAAGGCAGCCGTACATAATTTAGTGATGATTATGGAGTAACTATGGAAAGAGAACTTGGTTAGGAATATCTGGGATCTAGTCTAGATTTTGTCATTAAGGTACTGTGTGACCTAGGATATCACTTGCTTCCAACAGATTTGCCCTGAGTCTGATGCCCTATCTTCTCACTGAGTGATCTCTATTTGGAGAAGTTCAGAACACATTGATGATGTCAGAAGAGACAGAGCTCAGAGCCCAGCACAGTGCCTGATCCACAGTCAGCACCACATCTTACTTCCCAACTTAGTTCCTTCAGTCCCAGAAGGGCTTGAGATGACTATCTTCCAAAGCAGAGTAGGCAAAGGAACAAAAGTGAGCTGCAGTGGCTAGGAAAACTTCAAAGAGAAGGAGGACAATAATATGGACTTTAAGGAGAAGGCAGGATTTGGAAGGAGTGGGATGGGGAGGGCATGCTGATGGGGTAAGAACCATGAGGAAAGACCAGCATGTGAGTGATCTTTATCAGACATAATTCCTCATGAGATGGTTTTAGATACATTTTGGGGATACCAGCAGTTGTGTTTATGGAGATGAAGATGTAAAGTTGAAGCTGGCAGCACCCCAGACACACAATGCTTTCCTTGATAACACCTTGTTCGCCTGCTCTGGGCAGAGAGGTGGAGGGTTTGCTCCAGAAGTACAGCAAAGGCATAGAAACCTGGTGACATTGATCCTATGTCCCAGTCTAGTTTGGTAGCCCATTGGTTCCTACCATGTGTGACAGGTCAGCCCTTGTCTGTAAGATCTCTTGGGACTCAGATTAAAACAGTCTCCATGAGAATATCAACTATAGCCCTTAGCCACTGCACTCAGGTCTTCAGTGTTTTCTTATTGTCAGTTGTTGTTTTCAGGGAGGAGTATACACTGGAGGAGAGAGATAATGTTCCAGAAGCATCTCCTCTATTGACATCTTACTTATAGTACCTCATTTTATCCTTGCTGGAATTAGGAGGGGGAAGTGTTTGGCTTTCTACACATGAGAAATGTGAAGAGAAAAGTGAATCTCCATGACATTAAATAACTCTCCCAAAGTCCTAGCTAGGAAGTGGCTGAACTAGGATTTAAACCCTGCAAGTAGAGTCAGGTGCAAGGTAAGACAAGTAAAGTACCCAAGATGTAAAATTTCAGGAGAGTCTCTCTCTCAGGTTTGGACCCTGCACCTGTATGACCCTGAGAGTGAGTGCCTTGCTTAACTCTAGTCCTGGCCCTACCTGTAAGGCTGTCTGACTCAAAACCCATACTGTTTCTCTTATACCACATCTACATTCTCTATCAGTTTTTCAACAGTAACATCAGCCCCTTAGTAGCCCATTGGGATAAATTATTCCCAGGCAAACCCTAGCCCGGGGATCTAGCTCCCAGCTGCATGCTAACTAACCATAATCCCAGATGATGCTGAGACAAGACGGGGCAGGAAAATGAAGATGGATAAATCACTGTCAGCTAGAACTGCTCCTGGGGGTGCCACATGACACTCACTTACCAAGAGACACTTGGATATGATATAGCCCCTGCTGGACTTAAAGAGGAATGCAATCAGTACATCAACTTTTAGAGAGTCAGACACCTTCAAGAGAAGTTGTACACACCAGTAACCCATGGACACCCCAGTTCCTTTAGCTGTATAGATGCCACATATAGCATTCCCTTAGAAAAACCACCCCATT
The DNA here is from genome assembly GCF_018350175.1 of Felis catus. Taxonomy (NCBI): domain Eukaryota; kingdom Metazoa; phylum Chordata; class Mammalia; order Carnivora; family Felidae; genus Felis; species Felis catus. The sequence goes on along the minus strand of NC_058379.1, from coordinate 58,885,792 downwards.
GGGGCAGGAAACTGTTAAAAGTCTAAGGGCAGAATGGTCATTGGGCCCCAACCCAGACATAGCCCAGAAATAGACACAGCTGTTGCACACAGAGGGCCTCTCTCCCCTTCCCATTCCTCATGCATTTGGGACAAAGAGAGACTCATGTGCCAAATGGCAAGCTGCAGCTATTAAGTTGGACAGCAGGGCCGTAAAGCTACCACAGAAGGGGAACATTAAAGAGGCAGTGTAAATCCCTTGATGGCAGCACTAAGTCTCTGTCAACACTGGCATCAGTTTGTGCAAAACACACGGAGATCCAAGATGCTCACTATGGTTATGTTCAGAGTCTCTGCAAAAAAAGGATGTGAAAGAGTAAAGTCTCAGAAATGCCTCTGTTCTTTGATTACTATATGTGCTCACCTCAACCCATTTCCCTTCCATACAGTTCTGTCCCCCAGTTCTGTCCATGCCAAATCATCCACACATCATATCTTCTCCCACTCCATTTAATTCCCATCCATCTCTCCTCCATATATTCTATATCCTGTTCTGATTACAATGATTTTTTCACTTTTATCCTATATTTCACAATTCAATGCAGTCTGAAACTATATACATATATATAGCACATCCCATATACAATATTTTAGTAATCTTCCTGAGCTGATGTGCTTATGGAAAAAGATATGAACAGGGAGAAATTGGGATCACAGTTAGATGGACTCCAAACCTCCCTACCATACTCAAGGACCCTAAATTATTGAGCAAGGTCAATATGAGAAAGAATTCCAGTGGCTCAATTCTCAGCCTTTCTCAATCAGACATTTTTATCAGCACGTAAGCTGCAGACACGGAAAGGGGAAAGGAAATGGAGCTGATGTTTGCTAAATACCTCCTGACTACTATGAACTAGAACTTGCTTTGCATGCAAAATTTCATCTTATCCAAACTATAACCTTAAAAGATAATATTCTTGGGGCGCCTGGGTGGCGCAGTCGGTTAAGCGTCCAACTTCAGCCAGGTCACGATCTCGCAGTCCGTGAGTTCGAGCCCCGCGTCGGGCTCTGGGCTGATGGCTCAGAGCCTGGAGCCTGTTTCCGATTCTGTGTCTCCCTCTCTCTCTGCCCCTCACCCGTTCATGCTCTGTCTCTCTCTATCCCAAAAATAAATAAAACGTTGAAAAAAAAAGATATTATTCTTATCCCCATTTTACAAATAACTGAGGTTCCAAGTTAAAAGCTTTTAAACTCAATCAGACTGTCCACGTGGGGCCCATGATCTTTCCAGAGCTTCTATCTGATATAGTTGATCACACAAATATATGGCATCAGTGGTACTTGCAGTGGTAGCACTATCAGTAGCCTAATGCAAAATTGTCTCTCTTTGCGTGTGAATGACATAAGCATGGAGCAAATACAGAGGCTGAGATATACAATTAGACAGCAACGCATATATCTAGATTATATGAAAAGCAACCTTGCCCCTCCTAGTCATCCTAGTTTTCTTTCCCTTCATGTATTGTTTCTCTCCTCTAACTTATATGTAAGCTTCAAGAAGGAAAGCACTTTGTTTTGTTCACCAGTACATACCCAGCCACTAAAAGAGCACCTAGCACACAATTGTGTCCAAATATTATTATTTGTTGGATGAATGAATAAATGAATGGAAAAACATGGTTTCTAAGGAAAGTTCTTCACATTTGAACAATAAGCAAAAAGTGAGATCTACTAGAGAAATTGTTCTACCCAAATGTAAGATGGGAAATATATGACTTCATTCAGTTTAAACCGTTAAAGCATAAACATGCCAAAGCAGTAGAGACATGCACACCCCAAATAAACTGCTGGGTAGAAATCACTAGCATTCTGCAGGACAAGAAAAGACCGGAAGGTGTTCAGGGAGAATGCTCAGGTTGGCAAGAAAACTCTGGAGGTATCAGAACTTTTACCAAAATACCTGAAGACCTGTCATGTCTTCATGGAAGGGTCATAGGCACATGGGGTACAATTTCAAAAGCAGAACAAGGACCTCTGGGTGGAAATTATGTGGAGTCACCTTTTGTTTCAACACAGGGATGCCAAATCCACCATTCTGGAATGCTCAAAAATGGAATTTGTTAATTCTCCCTGGAAACCTTTTTTGTATCCTGGGAAGTGCCATAGCAGAGGCTGGTTACTGGTTGTCCTGGTTACAATTTAGTCATTAGATGGAGATTGGACTAAATAAAATTCTCAACTCTGAAACTTGGTGATTCTATATTTCTCCTGGCCTTGCTTATCTGGGCATCCCCAGAAGCATGTAGCAGAATACCCTAATGAAGCCCAGCCCCAGACATCAAAGCCCACTGATCTTGGCCATCTCACTTTCTCTCCTTCTGTGGGCGATCATAATCCTCTGTTAAACCTTCCCACAATCCTCCTGCAGACTCCTGCTATAGATGTCCCTCTCCTCCTCCTCCATCCCCTTTGCCTCCTCCCTTCCACATTCCCATCATCTATGCATGTCCTGAGTCTGGTGCCCCCAGAGCCTGCTCTATGCTGCATGCCCACTAATTATTTATAAAGGAAATCAATCCCTGTTTATGTGTCAGTGAATATGAGACAGAATGTTTCACCCCAGTGACAATGCACACATCTCTTGAAGGACATTTATTACAAAGTAAATCCCAAAGAATCTCAGGTAGCATAAAAACCCATAAGGAAACATAATAAAGGGTAACAGAAACTATAGTAAGAGTTGGGGATTGCAGTCTAGCTAGGAGTCACTAGAGGGTCCTGTTTTGAAGTTCCAATTGCTCTGCAAGAATACTGTGTTCACTTGTAATTTCTATTGATTTGCAGTAACTTTTGGTATAGCTTATGGAGATAATGGAAGGCTGTAGGTCTCTAAGCCCAATCTTGGTGCTGCCTCTGATTTGGGAGTGAGGAAAACAGATGTCCTTCAATTCTTATCATGCTAAGAATACAATAAGGGTATCTGAGGTGAAAGATAAGCCCTAAAGAAGAGCCTAATCATGGTCACTGGAAAGATATGGGCATAAGAGTATAATCAATTGTGTAACAGAAATAGTTGCCAGAACAACTCCCTTCCCCCAGTAAATGCTTCTTCCAAAAGCATAGATTTATAGGAATATAAGCTTAGGGACAAAAGGCTGGAATATGTTTGACAGAGAGGACAGAGATGAGAGGACTCAATAGGCAGGATTTCAAAAATACTCAGTGCCTCAGCAGTAAAATACTACTACTTCTACTACTACTAACAATAAAAGTAAGAAGATGAAGAAGACACCTATAGGAATATTATTTTATAATTATCTTGAGGTAATTTCTTTTTTTTAATTTTTTTTAATGTTTATTTATTTTTGAGACAGAGAGAGACAGAGCATGGATGGGGGAGGGGCAGAGAGAGAGGGAGACACAGAATCGGAAGCAGGCTCCAGGCTCTGAGCTGTCAGCACAGAGCCCGACGCGGGGCTCGAACTCACGGGCCATGAGATCATGACCTGAGCCGAAGTCGGACGCTTAACCAACTGAGCCACCCAGGTGCCCCATTGAGGTAATTTCAATATTTTCAAATTGGAGCTATAATTCAAGGATTATTATAAGTTATTACAAATTGTGTTGCTAATCCACAGCATGGGCTGTAGCAGGCCAGGGAAGATTCTCCAGGACCCTAGCGGCACGGCCATCCAGTTACACCATAGCTCATGCCCTCAGGATGGCAGACACTCACACATTGGGGGGACCAGCTTCTTGTTGAAGTTCAGTACAAAACTGCAGATATCTCCTTGGTCCAGAGAAAGAGAAGACCAGAGAAGCAGTGAGATGTCTATTTGCCCCTTCTCGTTGAAGTTCAGTATAAAACTGCAGATGTCTCCTTGGTCCAGAGAAAGAGAGGACCAGAGAAGCAGTGAGATGTCTATTTGCCCATCACTGAATTCCAGGTTGCAAAGCTTGGGAGAGGCACTCAGGAAACAATGCTTATGAGATGCACTTGCCCTTCTGTTTGAGTCCCACACTCTTTTCACACCACCTGACCTCTGTCCCCTTACCCAGGTCTCTTTATGAAGTGGCTCAGTTCTCCCTGTCCCCCCTGTCCTTTATCAATACATCCACCTGGGCTTCAACTTCACAAGGTCATGTTCATCAATGACAAGTTATGGACAAAGAGATACTTATGATGTCTTAATGGACCACACCAGGCAAACTCTACTCTTAGCAAACATTTACTGAGACCCTCTATGCAGCCAACACAGTTTGCAATTGCTAGGCCCCATTATTCTGGTAGCAGAGTAGCAAATCAGTCTTTTTACTAAAATCTGTTTCTGGAAGAGTTAGGACTCTTACTGGTGAAGTCTGAGGGTGAAGAACCAGAAGGGCATCTGCAGTGTCTGGGGGTCAGAGAGCCACCCTGCTTGCCCTTATCACCACCGACTTGTTCATTCATTTATGTATGTGCTTTCACACCTAGAAAAACATCAGCAGTCCTAGCTCTGGGCCAGGCAGTGGGCAAAGGGCTGGAGAGCTTTTGGGCTGGCCCAGGGCCCTTGGTCACTACCCTTTAGCTGCCTATCTTCCTGACATTAAGCTTAGTAAACCAGTTTTTACATTTACCTAACTGGACTGGTTTAGTCTTAAAGCAGAAGTACTCCTCGGCTCAGGGGCTTTCACCTTTACTAATTGAGTTGAATAATTTGATTTAATAAATCAAGAGAATTTGCTGTAGGTTTTGCATACTTTCATTAGAGAAGATGTATGTGGTATGGCTGCTGTTTGGTCATGTATTTAATTAAATTAATGAATTGATATCTTTGGTGGTTCGAAGTCCAAGTGTATATACCCCCTCGTTCTGTAACCCCGAGGTTTCACTAAGATTCCTAAGTTTACTATGAATACATTTTGAGGAAAAAGCTGGTATGGGGCACCTGGGTATCTCAGTAGGTTAAGCGTCCAAATCTTCATTTCAGCTCAGGTCATGATCTCATGGTTCATGAGCTTGAGCCCCAAATCTGCACTGTAAGTGCAGAGCCTACTTTGGATACTGTCTCCCTCTCTCTCTACCCCTCCCCTACTCGCATGCCTATGGCTCGCTTGCTCTCTCTCTCTCTCAAAAATAAATAAGCATTGGGGCGCCTGGGTGGTGCAGTCAGTTAAGCGCCCGACTTCAGCCAGGTCACGATCTCACGGTCCGTGAGTTCGAGCCCCGCGTCAGGCTCTGGGCTGATGGCTCAGAGCCTGGAGCCTGTTTCCGATTCTGTGTCTCCCTCTCTCTCTGCCCCTCCCCCGTTCATGCTCTGTCTCTCTCTGTCCCAAAAATAAATAAACGTTGAAAAAAAAATTAAAAAAAAATAAGCATTAAAAAAAACCAGTTGGCATTTATTTGCTATTCTTCCATTAAAAACAATTGGGCCTAGTGACCTCCAAATCAAGGAGTTTTACCAGTTTCTACTTTTGAAGTTAATCTTGTCTAACCAAGCATTCCCAAACTAGTGCCTCAACCCCCTAGTCATCAGTTCCTCATAGCCCTCACCCACTCTTCCTTCTCACACTGGGGACACTTGGTTTCACACACTCATTCTTACTGAGGAGACCATACATGATGACAGCTTGAAGATGAAGCCCTCTTTGTGAGAGAGGCATTTCAACAAGGACTGACCTCAAAACCTAAGGGATGATATACCAATGCTAGTGTTTCAGACCCTAGGAAGAGAAGACATTCTGGGTGAGGATAGCATGCATGGAGCCACTGAGGGTTCCCACCAGCATACAGCCAGTGCTGCCCCATGGAAGGAGGAGTGTGACTTCACAGAGGGCCTGTCAGGCAGCCCCGCTGACTCCATCATCACTTGTTGGAGTCCATTACTGTGTTTTCTGTGGCTTTAACTGGTTTGGGAATCTTGCATAAAGCAAATGAAGCTGTAATCAAGGTCTTTGTCACTCTCCCATATTTGCATGTAAGTGCTGCAGTTTGGGGACAGCTCATCAGTCCTCTTACTCAGAAAGAGAGTTTTTAAAGGAACAAAAGAAAAACAACTTTAAAAGGATCTTAAGCATTTTAGGACTCCATGATTTTGGAGACACAGCAGACAAAAATATTCTAATTCCTCCTTAGTTTACTTTGCATAATATATTGGTACAAACAAGCTAAGCACTGGACTTCAAGCAGAGAGGAGGTACCTCTGTTTGCAATGCTAATGGGCTGTTTCACAGCTCCATCTGAGAGAGGCAGCCCAATGTGCAGTGCATGCAGCTCCCAGGCAAGGGGAGCACCCTGAAATCCAGCTCAATAGCAGTCATGAAGACTACTATTCAGGAGGGAGTGCCCTGAAGTGAGTAAGAGACACTGTGCCACCCAGTACTGAGGCAGGTATCAATTCTGTTCATAAATCCCGGCTTGAGGTTTTGGAAACAATGTTGCAGAATCATCTATGTCCTAAGTGATTGGACTACATTCATGGTTTGCAATTTCTCTCTGTAGCATAATTTACATTTTCAAAGATAGGTATAAAACAAAGAAGCCCAACATGTAAGTCAGGCAGAGAGGAAGCAGAGCTGGGTACCAGAGTCTCTCCTACTCTCACCAGAGCCCTTCCTACAGCCTTCCCTGGAGACATCTCCATGGAATCACTCCTAGGATCTCTCAGTATCATTGTGCAAGTCTCTGGATTAAATGGAAAATAAGGTTCCCTCCAATCACAACAAGCTGCAACTCTGAGCTAGCAATCCAGGCTTCACAGAGGGTGTGACTCTTCTTGGCTGATTCTTCATAGAAAAGGAGGAGAAGAAGGTTGCAGCCAGTCTCCTGGTGGTATAAGATAAGTATCATGAAATGATTGCCAACTGTTCTGTTTCCTGGAAACCTGAACATCTGTTTCTCCACTGTGGTGGTCATTAGGGACACTTACCAAGTATTTCCACTTCTCCATCTTCTGGATACATGGTAGGATACAGGGATTCCTGCCCTGCCCCTGGGGTTCGATCGGGTTCTAGTTCTATAACTAGTTCTGATTAATGAATTATGGCCAGTGAGCATTTGATGACTGATGCCAGACCCTGCAAATGCTCTCTCTATTCTCTCTGGTGCAGCAGTCAGCAGTGTTCAAGATGGTGACTGCCTGGGCTCCTGGGTGACTACAATGAATAAGCCCTCTTCATCCAGTGTTCCATGATGGGTACACAGCAGGAAGAAAAAGAACATTTTTTTCTGTTTCAAGTCACTAACATTGGGGGATTATTTGCTACTAATGCATAATCTGGCCAATCCTAAATCATACATCCTCTCATGGCATCATAAGAAGTGCCCTACCTCATGCCAGTCATACATAAAAAGGAGAAACAAGTCTCTATCTTCAGAGACTTGTTGTCTTAGCTGGAAATACACATCTCATGCAGGCAGGCAATGGAAGTATTTAAATATTAAAACATGGGGGTGTTTGCAGAGCTATAACAAACAATCCTAAAATCTGTATGGAACCACAAAAAGTCCTGAGTAGCCAAAGCAACCATGAAAAAGCAAAGCAAAGCTGGAGGCATCACAATGCAGGACTTCAAGTCATATTACAAAACTGTAGTGATCAAAACAGTATAGTACTGGCACAAAAAAAGACATATTGATCAATAAAACAGAATAGAAAACCCAAAAATGAACCCACAACTCTATGGTCAATTAATCTTCAACAAAGCAGGAAAGAATATTCTATGGGAAAAAGTCAGTCTCTTCAACAAATGGTATTGGAAAAACTGGATAGCACATGCAAAAGAATGAAATCAGACCACTTTCTTGCACCACACACAAAAATTAATTCAACTAGAGACCTAAATGTGAGACATGAAAACATAAAAATCCTACACAGGCAGTAACTTCTTTGACATCGCTGTAGCAACTTCTTTCTAGATAAGTCCCCTGAGGCAAGGCAAACAACAGCAAAAACAAACTATTGGGACTTCATTAAAATAAAAGCCTTCTGCACAGCAAAGGAAACAATTAATAAAACTAAAAGGCAACCATTGAATAGAAGATATTTGCAAATTACATATCCAATAAAGGGTTAGTATCCAAAATACATGAAGAATGTACACAACTTGACACCCAAAGAATGAAGAGTCCAATTAAAAACTTGGCAGAAAACTTGAATAGACATTTTTCCAAAGAAGACATCAGATGACCAACAGACACATGAAAAGATGTTCAACATCACTGATCATCAGGGAAATACAAACCAAACTAGAGTGAGATATCACCTCACATCTGTCAGAATGGCTAAAATCAACAGCATAAAAAACCCAGGTGTGTCAGCGAGGATATGAAGAAAGGGAAACCCTCTTACACTGGTGGGAATGCAAACTGGTGCAGCAACTTTGGACAACAGTATGGAGGTTTCTCCAAATTTAAAAATAGAACTACCCTATGATCCAGCAACTGCACCACTAGGTTTTTGCCCCAAAATACAGAAACACTAATTCAAAGGAATACAGGCACTCCAATGTTTGGATTTATAGCAACATTATCTACAATAGCCAAATTATGGAAAGAGCCCAAATGTTCATCCAATGATGAATGGATAAAGAAGGTGTGGTATATATGTAATGGAATATTACTCAGCCATCAAAAAGAATGAAATCTTGACATCTGGAATGATGTGGATACAACCAGAGTGCGTTTTGCTAAGTGAAATAAGTCAGTCAGAGAAAGACAAATACCATACAATGTCACTCATATGTGTGATTTAAGAAACAAAACAAGCAAAGGGAAAAAATAAGAGAGAGAAATCAAGAAACAGACTCTTAATTATAGATAAAAAACTGATGGTTAACCTGAGGGGATATGGGTGGGGGAATGGGCGAAATAGGTGATGGGGATTAAGGATGGCACTTGTGATGGGCACTGGGTGTTGAATCATTATATTGTACATCTGAAACTAATACTACACTGTATGTTAACTAGAATGCAAATAAATAAATAATAAATAAATAAATAAATAAATAAATAAATAAATAAAATGTGAGGGTGCTTGTTGTAAGTACCAAAGAGTTTCCACATTGGATTGTGTTATGGACTAGAATGTACGTGTACCCCCTAAAATTAATATATTGAAGCCCTAACTAATCCCTATATGGCTATATTTGAAGTAAGGTGGTAATTAAAGTTAAAGAAGTGATAAGGATGGGCACTGATGGTTTAGCATCATTATAAAAAAAAAAAAAAGACACCAAAGAACTTGTTCTTTCTCTGTCTCCTCTTTCCACGTGCATGCATGTGAGGTCATGTGAGGATACAATGAGAAGGTGGTCATCTGCAAAGCAGGAAAAAGAGTCCTCACCAGAAATAACCCTGCTCTGCACCTTGATCTGGAGACTTCCAGCCTCCAAAACTGAGACAATAAATTTCTGTTGTGTAGGCTACCCAGCTTGTGTTATTTTGTTATGGCAGCCCAAGCAGAGCAAGAAAGAGGGAGGAATATAATTCTGGGTTAAGGCTTCCAGGATTCTTTTTCTTTTCATTTTTTTAAACTAATTAATTAATTAATTTATTTATTTTTGAGACAGAGAGAGACAGAGAGAGAGAGAGAGAGAGAGAGAAAGCACTTGAGGGAGGGGCAGAGAGAAAGGGACAGAGAGAATCTCAAGCAGGCTCCACGCCCAGCATGAATCCTGACATGAGGCTCAGTCCCACGATCCTGGGATCATGATCTGAGCAGAAATCAGGAGTCTGATGCTTAACCAACTGAGCCATCAAGTCTCCCCTAAGCTTCCAGGATTCTGAAGGAGGCAGTACTTGCTCTGGCCTCGAGGAAGGAAGATGAGAGTAGATATAAATGCCACTTGTTGTACATATATTATCTCATTTAATTTATATAATACAATAATACAACATACCATCCTCTACTCAAAATGAGTCTCAGTTCATTGAAAGTAGAAGGCACACCATATCTACAGACTGCCCAGCCCTTTCCTGCTTCGCAATACTGGATAGAGAGGGATTGACTGGCAGAAGAAGCAAGGGAGTTCTAGATGGGTGGGGGATGGCATTTTCAGAGGTAAAGTAAGAAAACAGACCTGAATGAGACCAAGATTACTTACCCAGAAGCAGTGGGAGATACACTGGGATAGGAAGACTAGGGTAGTATCAGATATGGCCTTACTACTGGAGAAAGAGGTAGTAGGGAGTCCCCATAGAAATATCTAAATATTGAATTTAAATAAATATTTAAATATGTATCTAAATCTTTTAAAATCTGATCTTGACATTGTAACTGGATATGAGTAGATTCTTCATAGTCAGATAGAGTTTTTTCTGGCCCTCTTAAAAATTGATCCAAGTCAGTTTTAAGATGTCCTAAAAAGCCCTCTCCACTGTTTTTCAATTTGATGTATTTCATCATCTTGACACAGCCTTGGGACAGAAGCCTTATCCAGGAAAACTGGACTTTACATTGACTGCTTTCAGACAGTCAATCTAAAGAGGGAGAGGGTAGGAGGGTGCATGAGTCATAGAAAATGTCCAAGCTTCATTATTGCCCAAACTTTCATACTCTGAAATAACAAAACTTTAGTGCCTCTAGTTGAGACTTCTCCGGAGCTTGGGTTTGCTGGAGAGAATAGTGGATTGCCACTCTGCCCAGCAGCTGGCTCAGCTTTCTTTCCTGCTGCTTTAATAGCCTTTGAGGTAATAATCTGTTTTATTAAGACAAAGACCCAAACCCTTTAAGCTCTAGCAGAGATGAGCTTAAAATGAGAAGCTCTGGGTGGCCAAGTGAGCTACTGAAACTCTTTTGCTCCTGTTTTCCTGAATTTTATCTTCTCCTAGGGCAGGAGCTCTTGACCTAGAGACCACAGAGAAGCTCTGGCAGTGCACTAGTCACCTGAAATTTCATACAAAATATTGGATAAATATGCATGCTTCCAAGGGTAATGTCTATAACTAAAATATCACATTCTCAAAGGATGCTATGCCTACATAAAGGGTCGCAGCTCTAGGGGGTCCTTGCCTTGACCCCCATTGAAACCACTGGAGTCCAGACAGCCAAAGTGGCTCATCAGAAGAGGCGATGAATGTAGATACAGGTAGAGTCAGTTTCAATCCCTAGCTTGACCAATACCATTTATGGCCTTTGGCAAGAAATTGCAACACTCTGACTTCAGTTTCTTCACAGAAGCTTCACACTCCTTCCTTTGCAGGGCTGTGGTCAAATTGGAGATAAAGTGTATAGTAGGCAGTAAATAAAACTATTCTTTTAATATTCCTATCCAAGCTAAAATTAAATAAAACCATTTTCTTATAAGAGCAACAACTTCCATACACCTCCACAAATATCTTCCAGTGTGCATTTCAGTAAGCACTGTTGTGTGCACCTCTCAGGATGCAGACCACCATCCAATGGAGGTCTAATGGGCACCCAAAATCCAGGCAAGGAAGCCAAAGAAAGAATCAATGCACTGATGGGTTTTTCAGGCCATCAGTGGGCAAAGATCCACCATTATCTTCTCCTGATGTAGGGGAAAGACCATTGTTGTAGGAGCCACCACATCCATGTTCTCATTTGAGCTCCACATCTATTACCCTTGAAACTCTTTCAACCAATGACTTTAACTCTTCAGTGAACTGACAAAACTAATACATGCCTTGCCTTTTACATAGGACAGTGATGTAGACAAAAGAGAATCTTAGATCACATGAAATGAAAAAATGCATGCAAAACAAGTTTGAAAGCATTTCAAGGGCTGCAAAAGTAAGGAATGGTCATTCCATCAACATCATGATTTTCATCATTGATCCACAAAGGCATCTTCACAGGACAAATAAGCAAACTGGGCTAGAGACAAAAGAATAGTGCTGCCCAAATAAGCAAAATGGTCTGGCCTCAGACAGTGGGAGGCGAGCCATCTGTTCCCTTTCTCCTTTTGATTTTCCCCAAGACATATGAGGAAATGTCGCATGATTCTGTATGTGGGCACTCATCTCCTCTATGACCAACGTGCACCAATTTCCTTGTTTTATATATTCATAAAATGACACCCATTAACAAGCTCCTTATGTCATTCTAACTATGAAAGCCTCCTCCTTTTCCTGCTGCTGATGCTGCTGCTCCCTATTTCCTTTGCACACATAAGTGTTCCTAGCTGTCCATGCTTTTCTATCTTTTCCTATCCACAAGGTCTAGCTCAGAGGCCACGTTATGTAGACTTCTCTATCTTCAGCCCACACCACCCCAAGTCGGGCCCTCTATGTTCTGCATTCCCATAAGCCCATGGAATCTGGGTACACTGACCATGCAATTTGCACTTTTGAGAGTCACACAGGTATCTATTAATGATAACCACCAGGATAACAGATATGAATAGTCAGTCTTGAGATAACTGAAATACATGTTCTCTCTAAATCTGGGCTACAAATGTCAACCTTTACCATGTGTTACCTAACATTGTTATTTTACTGCTCCTGGTAGGAGTCTGTTCTTGCCAGCTGGACTCCAGTAAGACAAGATGCCTCTTGCTTCTCCACCACCATTCCAAGTTCACCGAGTGCATTGCCTTAAATCTGATTCCATGCTGAAAGAGAATGCAATGGGGATTTGCATGTAAAATCTTACTGGACATACTCCCAGGAAAACCATCTGTGAGGGAGGGAGGGAAACAGGACTGGCTAGAGAGAGAAATTAAACTTTGATGTAGCCGTGACTCCAGACCATCCTACAGGCAGTGCTAAAGCTGGGGTGGCCCCTTAGATGGAGGCAAGGGGCTCAAGACTTTGTACTCTGTTAGTCAATCAGGTACAGTCTGCCTTCAAGAAGGGGACATACTTAGGAGAAGATGTGTGTATACCAGTGGCTGGGAATCTTCATGGTCATCTTAGGTATCTACTAGTCCAGGAGAGGGAATATTGGTGCACAGTAGAATCCACTATAACCAGTTACTACCAAACAATGAACTACAAAGTTAGGGAGACCCAGGGCATGATTGTCGGTTCTCTTCCCTCCACTTGATTCTCACTAGTGGTATCTCTTCTTACCATGTGCCTCAACTCAAGCAGTGCAGAACCCCAATTACCACCAGGATTCTAAACCAAGAGAGTTTTTCTCACACTCATACCTGCTCACCTCCAGCCTCTGGAGAGCCAGGCCCAGATAAGAGCAAACTCAAACTCAACTAAGATGAGGCTGGCATGTTCAAAAGCATATTATTCAGAAATATTAAAAAAGAAAACACTTTGTCACCCCAAAAGGAATACTTTTAAGAGCTGATTTCTTAGCTTAAAATAGTGACTAACTGGTCAGTCCCCAGAGGAGACCTGCCTGTGTTCAAAGTCTGATTCTACCACCTATTGTGTATATTTGGGCGAGTTATTTAACCTCTCTGTGCAAGTTTCTTTACCAGTAAAATGGCATACTAGTGCCCTCCTAGTGGAATTGCTGTGGGGATTAAATGAGATAATACATCCATGTGGACTACTTCCCATTTCCCCTCCAAATACCGCCTGTAATCCTTTACCTTGCTTGGTCTGCACCCCAAGAGACTGACCTACATCAACTATATTAATGGGATCCCTTCTCCTACGGCTTCTGATTGAGTCTAACCAATGGCACACATGGGACAGAGATCTGAGGGATATTTATTATCCTGGCTCCCTCCCTTCAGGGTGACCTCAGGCTGGCTGTACCCCTCAACCAAAGGTCACAGCAGCTATCAAAATGCCCCCTCCCTGCACCTCTCTTTTTCCAGGGCCTAGTGATTGCTCCCTACCTCTGCTCCTTCAGGTCAAGGGTGGTAAGTCCCTGACTACTACACCCCATGGAATATGCACTATCCTGTGTGGTTTCCCTATATCCTCCTACCCTTCTGTAAATAGACCTTATAACTAGTTTCACTTTTTTCTTGCTAGAGCTTGTATAAAACTGGTCTGTAGCCAGCATTTGCTAATTGCTAGGTGTTAACAGCAGTGGAGTTTCTGCCCACAAAATGATTTGATTTGCAGACCCCTGTTGGCCATAGGTTCCCATCCCTTTCTGGTCTGTTCTCTGGAGTAACAGCATTTATGGGGCAGCTCCCTCACATATTCTTCCCTCACAGGTATCTGTGGCCAGCCCTCCCCTCAACCTACTTCACCTTTTTCTCTGTGTCTTCCAGAAACACATTTGTATATCTTGCTGGCTATCACAGATATTCAAATGCTTACAAAAACCTACACTGAAAAGTCCTCAAGGCCAGTTTCCTATGTAGCCAGACCGATCTACCCACAGCTGAAAGACAGCAAAGAGAATAGTCACTGAATAGGTCAAGCTGAGCCCCCACACACCATGAGCTGACCAAGAATGTCAAGCCAACAAGAAGTGACAGCCACAAGAGCAGTGACCTCACAGTAAGAGCACCTGCATCATGACCCCACACCTGCCCCTACAGAGAGGATAACCCACTGAACCCAAAGCCCACAGATTCATAAGACCAAAGATCATTTTACAGTGCACCGTATCAGTCAGTACCCATTATTAAGCAGAAAATCACACTTATGTGTTGGGTCAGCAATCTATCCATTCAGGGAAAAATGGATTTTCTGAGAAAATGAAAATCATTAATTTACTCTCAAATTTTATTGGGAAAAATTTCTGTTGTATCTGAATACAGATGGGAGATAAAAGATGCTGGAGTACTCCATCCTTTCGTTTATTAATGAAGTAGGATACATAAAAGGCCCATTAAAATTACATAGAAGCCTCATAAGCATCTTTCATACCTTCTTACTCAGTCAAATTTCATGTCTTGAGAGCAGCATTTCTGTGAGAAGGTATTACCCAAATGCAGTGGCACCCAAAGTCACACATAAACATAGGTTGGTTATATTCACCCATCCATCCATTCATTCATTCATTACTTCAATAGCTATATGTTGAGTACTGAGACTGTGCCAGACATTACCCTAGTTACTAGGACCATAAATTAAGTTTCATGTTCTGAAGGTGCCTACAGTTTCAAGGGGAATTGGAAGTACAAATAGGCAATAAGGGGCAAAGAAGAGAGATCAGGTAAGAGACATGTAACTCAGACTTGGGACAAAAGCACCAGGAAAGGCTTCTAGATTGAGACCTAAAGGAAAAAAAGGATTTACCTGATGAAAAGGAGAGAGAGAAAGAGAGCAGAGTGTTCCATCTCAAAGAAGCAACACCCCAAAGGCTCATGGAAGGTTTGCAGTAATTCAGTAAGACTGAAGTGTTTAAAGGGAACAGAAAGAAAGTAGAGAAGAAAGGAAATGTTCTAAGCAAACAATGGTAAGGAATGCGAATGACAGGTAAGAGAACATCTAGGCTGCTGCTTAGAGAAGCTTTTCTAGAGGTGGTAAGTTTCGATCAGAAAGTTGAAAGCCATGGGCACCTGGGTGGCTCAGTCGGTTAGACATCCTACTTCAGCTCAGGTCGTGATCTCACAGTTCGTGAGTTTGAGCCCTGCGTCTAGCTCTGTACTGACAGCTCAGAGCCTGGAGCCTGCTTCAGATTCTGTGTCTCCCTCTCTCTCTCTGCCCCTCCCCCACTCATGCTCTGTCTCTCTCTCTCTCTCTCTCTCTCTCTTTCTCTCTCAAAAATAAATAAACATTAAAAAAAATTAAAAAAAAAAGAAAGTTGAAAGTCATGGTTCTACTGGATGCATTGTGGGGTGTAGAGGAGGTGGCTGTAGATACAGAGGTGCATTCACAGAAAATCACCTGTGCTACTGAGACTTAAAGCTCATTCATATACTCATCCATCCACTCTCTCTTCAAATTTTAAATGGCCCTCTAGTATGTGGGAACACTATGCCCAGCCCAACAGATATCTAAGAAGAATCAGACATGATTCTATGCCTTTGCCTTATACTTAATCCCAAAGTCAAGCTTCACTGTCTTGAAAACTGTACTGGAGCTGGAGGTGGGGGAAGGGTGCTGAGGCTTATAGGGAGCACTCAAAAGTCTGAAAGAGAATAAATTCCCCTCTATGACTTCAAAAACCATTACCTTGAGAAGAAAGAAGTGACACTTGCTGGTCCTCTTTAAAACTGTCTGACCTTTCCACTGACCACATAGGTCATTATCATAAAACAATGACTAATTCAGCCAACCCTCCAGTTCCCTCCTGACCCTGAAGCTCCTGGCTGGTCATGTGCATCAGCTCACAAGGCAGAGAGCACATTCCTTGCTGTATGTGTAGGTCTGGTTAACAGGTCTGACTTCGATGCAGTTATTTAATCATTCTGGACCTCAGTTGTGTGGGTCTCTAAAATGGAAATGGTAATATCCACCTTGTAAAGCTGTTTAAACCATAGCAAATCATACTTATTTATCAGTTAACTTTTTAAAGGAAAATGAAAACAATTGTACACTGAGTACCAAATGTTCTATATAAATTCTGGTGGATCAGTATTTGGTTGAGCAAAGTCAGGGGACAGTTTTGGGAGATGATGGTTCCTAGTCAGACCTTAAAAACAATCAGAGGAGTCTGTGTGGGTCATCTTAAGCATCACCTTACATGGAGACAGAATCCTGCTAGGCATTAATTTATTTACTCCTTCAATAAATAAGAATCTTCCCTGTGCTTGCCTCTGCTGACCCCATTGCCTGGAATTCTGTTTCCTATCTGATCCTCCAAGGTTCTGCCAATATCATCCATCTTCCAGCACCAGAAACACCTACCCTGACCTTCCTTCACCTATTTGCCAGTCTTCGTAGGTAGTCATACTCTAGTGGTCACATGCTTCATAGTATACTGAGATTATTTACATATCTGATTCTTCCTGAAATGTAATCTCTTTGAAATCAGAGACCAGGTCTCCTTTTGGTGTCTCTAGCAATATTAGATGCTTAATAAATGTCTATTGAACAAAATGTGTATCCTGCTTTGTAGTTTATAAAAGGCCTCCATGTTCATCATCTCAGAACAATCCTTGAAGTAGAGTGGAAAGACCCATATTTTAGCTCAACATAGAGTTAAACTTGGCACAGTGAAATGCTGTGTGAACTTCAGTTACTTCTCAAGAGCATGAATTCCCAAGTCTACATGGTGGGCAAATCACTGACCTTACACACTGGGAGATCTAAAGAATATAACACAGAGAAAGGTGACATATTTAATTAGAAAGTCAAAAACAGCATTACAAATCTTTCAAAGGGTTTTATCAAGGCCCCATAAAAAAGGAGAAAAAGTAGAAATGTGAGTTAAAAATAAATAAATACACAAGAATCTACCTCTACCTCTGCCATTTACAAGCTGAATGATGTTTGAGAGAGAGAGAAAGAAATTGACCCAACTACTTAGAGTCTCTTTGCTCATCTGCAAAATGAGGACAGTGGTACCTCTTGTATTATTCCGAAAAAATAATTTTTAGATGTATGCTAAATATACCGTTTTCAAGCAAATAAATGTGTGATAAACAGTAAACAGATAAAATGTGATAAACAGTAACCCACCCCCCTCCAACCCTCCCTTGGAGTTTAGGAAATGGGGTAGCATCATATTAGAAGAGACTTAGCAGGGGCTTTATGAAGTAGGTAACATCTAAAGTGGACTTCCATGGTTGTTCTAGCAGTGATGGGGACAAGATGTATAGTTCAAAGAATAGATATGTGAAAGTGACCTTATGTCTGTAGTAGATGTGTGTCTAGGTACGTGGGTGCAACTGTGTGGGAATGTACTTGAGTATACATATATGTGTGTTCATGTATGTGTGTGTACGAGCAAGTATGTGTTTGTGTGTGTATGCATTTGTGTGTGTACAGCAGAGAAATGGGAAATGAAATTGGAAACATGGAGTCAGAACTGGGAAGCCCCCACATGGACATGATTCACAGAGCAAGGGGTTCATTCTGTAGCATTTAGGGGGATGGAGCAAATTGCTAGGCAGGGAAGGTCACAAGCCTTGCAGAAGAGAAGGGCAGCATCAGCTTTATGGCCCACTGGAGGGAGGGCAGGTCAGCTCTGGGAAAGAGTGGGGCAGTGAGGGTCAGCTGGATGGAGGGATTCCACACAGGATGGGAAGGAAGGGCTAGTCACTGAAGGAGTGGAACAGAAAATACTTTTCAGATGGCTAGTTCATGGGGAAAGGAGGAGCTAATGCTGATTTCAAGTTGTGAGGCAGAATCACTAAGGAAACATGGTGCCTCCCAAGGGGATATGGAAAGAGTCAGGGCCAAGTAGCCAACTAGCCTTTCTAGTTTGAGAGCAAGGGGCAGGAATCATTTTAAAGCTACATTTTAAAGTTCAAATTCCCATTAAAAAAAGAAAGAAAGAAATCCCCTCCTGGATCTCCCGCCATATGAACCTTATTCCAGTATGTCTTCAAGGTTCCTTGATTCCTTGAAAGAACACTCATTTGAAGGCAAATACCAGGGGAGAGGTAACACCCTCTCTGTAGTTAACCAGTGGCCCAGGGAAGAGGCAATGCTCATTAGTCATCAGCCAGAAAACTCTCAGAGGACAGGCCCCCATAGTCCGGGATGAAAGAAAAGATGCAAGCAAAATGCTAAAATGCTTTGGGGGCAGCAGAGGAACAGTTATGTGTCACAGGGCAATGAGAGACATTCCCATGAGATCCTAGAATTTAATATGGTTAGGGATGTTGAAAGCAGAGGCAGGGAGAAAGTGGCCATCACAGATTTTGCCAAGAGACAACCAGAGTGCATCAAAGACCAACAAAAGGTCAATCTCCTTAGTCTTCAGCATATTCCAGAGTATTACTATAAATGTGATTATGGCTTTAGACTCCAGGCTGAGGTAGAGATGTGTTACCTTGCCCACTCAGAGTGAACTAGGCATGAGGTACCTCAGTCCTGAGCCTTCTTTGCCTCTTGCTCCTTCTCACCCTAACAAACAATGCAACACAAATGTGGTCACAGCTATACCTTCCCTAGAGGATGAAATGGATCCTTGAGCCTTCTGAGGCATAGGTCAAAAGCTGATAGCCTCAAGGCCAGCTTCCATGAACTCAGCTTTGGGTGCACCCCACTAAGTCCTTAGCTGAAAGCCTTGCAAAGTGAGCACCCAAGAGTCCCATATTGGTGACATCATCATCTCCCCCCTGATTTTTCTACATGTGATCATTTATTTCCTTCTAAAGCATATATAATTGTGGGCATTGGGGCCCAGTAAACCATACCCAGCTAAAAAGTAAACCCCACTACATGTGACAGAGAGGAGCAGGACATCATGATCAGGGCTCAGTCAATTTTACCACGCCATCACAAATATTGACTTCTATAAAATCACATAGTAGTGCCTCAGCACATACAAACCCACCCAATAAACAGCACCCACAGAAGAAGCATATTCTGGTTCTTCCAATAAAAGTGAGTAACCCCAAAGTCATTAATTCTGGGTTCTGGAATGAATTACTGGAAGATTACTTATTTTGAAATTGTTGTTTATTTATACAGAGTGATATCCATCCATTCAATTGAATATTTATTTAACCGATATTACCAGTCAATAATAATTTTCATTAGTATATGCTCACTTCAGCATCAGGCATAAGTACAAAACAAATAAGGCACATTAAGGCTGCCTAGAATGGCAAACTCAGGAGGCTTGGAAAAACTTAAAACTTAAAAAACTTAAGACTCCAGAATTCCAACCTCCCCACTAAAATGCTAGGGCCTTTCTATAGCCCTTCCAAGCCAGCCTCAAATTTCAGCTTTAGCAATTCACGGCAGAGATGTGCATTTTTAGTAAAAGCCCAAGATGTTTTAAGATACATAGGATCCAAACAAGTTCTCCCCAAGTGCTCTGGGGAAAAACTTTAAATATATATATATATATATATATATATATATATATGTATATATATATATATATATATATATACACACACACACACAATATATGATATATATACATATATATACATATATACATACATATATACATATGTACATATATATACATATGTACATACATATATATACATATACATATGGGATATATACATATATATGTATATATACATACATATGTATACATATGTATATATGTATGTATATATATGTATATGTATATACATATATATATATATATATATATATATATATATATATATATATATATATATAAATGACACAGTCTCTCTCATCTCTTCCATGTGATGACAGCTAATATTCCCTATACCTTCTCTGGTCTCCTTAGTCTTGTCTATTTCATGTTAAATACATCCTTGTATTTCGACTTTCCATGAGTGAAATATGTTTGAGGGGATAAGAATAAACCCACAAATCAGGCATACAAAGATGTATAGCAATAAACGATGACTACCAATCACAGTGAGACAACCAGGATCTATTGCTAGTAAGTGATCCTAAATTAGGAAAGGGATCCAAAGAGGCCCATGAAGCCCAAAAGCCTCATCAAACTCTGTGTTTGTAACTCTTACTCTTGCTTGGTCATCATTTCCAGGTATCTAGGACTGTACTAACTCGTCAAAACAATCTGTATCATGCTGTGGTTTGTTTTGTTTGTGTAACTATATATCCTGTCACACTGCTGCTATATAGGTCAAGAACAAGGAAAAGGGGCCAGGTTGATGGCAAATGCATTTGCTTGCTGCACTTATCCATCATCATTCTATGGCATGAACACTGCTTTACAATCAAACTTCACACAGAATACCTTCCCCTGATTTCTCAACCCAATACATAACCCATCCTAGTTAGGCTTTAATCATTTTCTGCTGAAGAGTTTTGTGTCCTTTGGTTAGTAAAAAAATTTCACATAAGAGAGAGTGTCAAGTCTTTGTTAAAGAATCATGTTTTGTATGGAACCTTCTGAAGACTTTTCAGAGAAGCTGGTACTTTGATTTTGGCAGAAAGTCATGACAAATTCAGTAAGAACTGGCCATTTATATTGGGGAATACTGAGATGCGAATTTGTAAGAACAGTGAATTCATATTCTGGAGACACTTGTACATTGGAATGCTATAGAGAATGAGGAGTCCAAGAGTCCTAATGTGAACATGCTGTTTAAGGAGGCCACGGAGGCCATGAGAAGGATATGTCTGCTTAGAAGGGAGGCCTGGAGGCAGAGTTTTTGACTGGGGCCTTTGGCCAACATGCAGATGTGCCATGATGAGTGTCTGCCCTGGGCTAGTCCTAGTGAAAATGGGAAGAGAAACTAGGTAGATCCTAGAGACGAATCCTGTATAAAGTGTGAGAGAAAGGGACAGTCAGCCATAACCCTGAAGGTACAGATATGGAAGACTGGAAGCCTGGTCAACTGATACAATTAGGTTTCCATTTGCTGAGGTCATGAAGAGTGTGTATGTAGAGAGGACATCCAGGGCATAAGGGAAACAAGAGCCCTAGATCATCCATACTTGAACACTCCATTCATTTATTCAAAAAAGACCCATTTGCCACTCTATCATACTGTATTGGCGCAAACAAACAAAACAAAGAAGAAGACATTAAGAAGAACATAAGAAGACATAAGAAGAACACATTGCAGGGTTAAGTCTAGAGAGTGGAGTAGGGGGGAGCCTGGGTGGCTCAGTTGTTTGAGAGTCCAACTCTTGATTTCAGCTCAAGTTGTGATCCCAGGGTCCTGGGATCGAGCCCTGCATGGGGCTCTGTGCTGAGCATGGAGACTGCTTAAGATTCTCTCTCTCCCTCTGCCCCTCCCCTGCTCTCACGCTCTCTCTCTGTCTCTCTCTAAAATATAAATAAATAAATAAATAAATAAATAAATAAATAAATAAATAAGAGTAGGATATTCACAGGTGTCTCAAAAACAAGGCAGTATATAACAGATATCACTGACTGTATTCCTTGTGCTGTACCTTTTAGTTCCATGACTTATACATTCCATACCTGGAAACCTGTACCTCCCACTCCCCTTCATCCATTCTGCCCATTCCCATCCTCCCTTCCCTCTGGCAACCATCAGTTTGTCCTCTGTATTTATAGGTCTGATTCTGCTTTTTGTTTGTTTGTTCATTAATTTGATTTTAGATTTCACATAAGAATAGAATATTAGGCAATAATATCTTTGACACTAGCCATAGCAACATTTTCCAGATATGTCTCCTAAGGCAAGGGAAAAGCAAAAGTAAACTACAGGGACTATCAAAATAAAAAGCTTTTGCACAGCAAAGGAAATCATCAACAAAACAAAAAGGCAACCTATTGAATGGGAGGAAACATTTGCAAATGATATAGCTGATAAGTGGAGAATATCCAAAATATATAAAGAACTTATACAATTCAACACCACAAAAACAAAAAAAAATTGATTAAACAGGCAGAGAACCTGAAGAGACATTTTCCTAAAGAAGACATACAGATGTCCAACAGAAACATGAAAAGACGCTCACATCACTAATCATGAAAACCACAATGAAGTATCACCTTGCAACACAAAATATTTTTAAAGTAAGACCTCAATATACATTTGTACTGAAATGCAAGATGGATAAATGAACAGATACAGACCAAATTCACCTAAAGGGACAGAAACTTCCACTTGGACTTTTAAACCAGCTTCGGCTTGGTTGGATCTATAGTCACAAAGACACATTTGAGTAATCCAACAATTACTGTAATCGTGAAAGGCATGTGAAGGTGTGTGACCATCAGATAAACCATCTAGGGTTACAGGAGTCAGTCCTGCCCTGTGCTGGCCTGCAGCTCCCTCTGGGCATGTCTTATCTTCCTGTACCACATGCTGTTCTGGGTTTTATGTATGAACTTTAGGGGGAAAGGCATCCGACTGTGCAGAAGAAATGAAAGATTTTTCTCTTTCCTTGTTTTTTGTTTTGGTTTGGTTTGGTTTTTGTTTGTTTGTTTGTTTGTTTGCCTTTTGCTCTTTATCCTTCTTGAGGGGCATAATGCATTGGAGAACTATCAAGAATTCACAAATGAAGGGATGGCAATAACACAGAGGGGACATCCAGAGCAGCCCTAAGGTTCCTACCTTGCCCACAAGGAGGGTCTGGCAGCTTCAGGTCCTTAGGACAAGCAGGAAGGGAACCAGAACAAGACCCAGAGAAGGGAAGGAGGGGGGTGCTTCAGGGCAAGGGCAGGAGTCCAGGGGCAGAGAGCACCGGTAATGAACGGTGATGAACGAGGAGTGCTGAGGAATCAGGTCCCAGGAACACGTTTGTCCTTCCCATCTGATAGGGCTGTAATTACAGGGGGATTGAGCTGATGAAGCACGGAGGACCTTTTCCGCTTACGTTCGCATCTTCCCTCCATAATCATCTTTGAGAAAAATGTTAACTTGGAGTTGGATAAATGGCTCGGAAACTTAGATCATGGGCTCAGAGGGTGTGGAGTCCCTGCAACTGGGCTGAGTTTATACAGAACCATGTGTTTCACTGTCAGAAGACCCATCTTGCCTGTATGTGCATCTCTCCAGGTACTGGGGCAGACTGCTGAGATAAAAGACATCAATCTGAAATATGTCCCCCTGGGTCCCATTTTGAAAGGCTCTCTTCCAGACACAGATGGGGAAAATGGAGGCTACTTAGAAAAAAAGCATGGCTCCTGCTCACAGTATTGGGAAAAACAAATCCTACCTCATGAAGAGGTCAAGATAGTAAAGAGTGAGGCTCAGCCTCTCGGTTGGCGGGGGGGGGGGGGGGGGGGTTGTGTCACAAATCTTGGAGGTCAGGGGGTCTTGGAGAAGTAGAGAAAAGTTTTCTGGAATAGGTAGGATGTCGTCATGGCCCTGGAAACTAAAAGGGAAGACACGGAAAACATGGAGGCAGGCCTTCCAGGTAGCATCATGAGAGTCTAAACAGAGGCACACAAGTTGAAGTAAGCTCGGTGAGTGAAGGGGGTGCTGAAAAAATTCTTTTGACAACCTCTCTTTTTTGAGACCCCCCTCAAATACATTCCCTTTTCCCATGCAGATATTCTTATTATCCCAGTGTCTTCTATTTCCTCTGAACTTTGGGAACACGTTGCTTTCATGCCTTGCAAGACATGCAACATATGTTGTCTTATGCTGAGGCTATTTACCCACCTGATCTAAATTTCTTACTAGACTCTAAGCTGCATTATGTCCCTAATATGTACCTCTCCAAGGTTAGAAATTTAGTACAGGTTAGTTGGACTTATTAACTTATTAATGAGTGATAGTGGGTATATTGGGCTGGCCTGATAGGGACAGGTCTGATGGCCCTTGGTAGATCTGATTTAAGTGCAGGAACTTGGAAACCTGGAAATCTGAAGAGAGCCAAATGATGCTTATCACCATGGTGCCTTGCTGCTCAGTGCAATCTCCCATATGGTGAGTCTCTTCCTTTTCTCTCTGTCTTTTGTAGTTTGGGATCTGGGACCTACTTTCTTACTGGTTCACTGGAAATCTCTGTCTGCAAGCTCCTCCCAGCATGCACCCCAAGCACACACAGATAGATAATTATTTGGAGAGTTGTAAAAACTGAAGTTATGCTCTGGCAGTAGCTTCAACATGACTATCTGTTTCAACAAATGGAGAGCTTAAATAACAGTATAGGACAGACACCTTATGATCTCAATATAGAAGGAATCATTTGAATAAAATTCATGATATATTTTTTACTTATTTCCCTTTTACAGAATTTTTTTTTTTCACTCATATCAGTCGGTCTGAGTTCTGCTCATTACCCACCTTTACATTGTTTGGTACCAGGCTGACCTCCAGGGACTAAGTCACCCAGGCTCTTTAGCACTCTGACTTCTGAGGCCCAATAGGAGGTAAGCAGGGAGAGAAGGGAGCAGTCAAGGCATTGCTTACTCAGCCCCCTCCCCGCAGATCTACAGGTTGGCAGTAGTTGTGTTATCAACCAAAAGTTCCCCTTCTGCAGCTACCAGTCTCTCTGGATCCAACAACTGCTTTGTTCCTTCAGGCCTTGAGCTGCTAACACTGGTCATGCCCACTGCTCTTGCCAGCTCTGGGAACTTCAACACTTTCTGATTTCCCTTAAAGCTGCCAACCCCCCTTCACCCCATTCGAGTACTTCCTATCCCTATTTTCTTGCAATGACCCTGACCCAAGAAAGGTTCTGTGAAAAAAAGATGTTCACTTTTCTATTTATATACTGAGCCAGGATCAGCCTGATCTTTGTAATAGCACCGAACAATGCAGGGATATTTGGGCTAGCTGGAGACTTGCTTCTATAGATTTGCTCAGAACCTGAAGCCTCCATTTTGACTAATCAAATAAAATCATGAAAAGCCACATCAATAAGTTTATGATGAGCACAGTGGAAAATCTCAGAGGAAGTAAACTCCTAGGCCCTGCCCTCAGCATGTTGTGGAATGAAGCCTCTTCTGAGCGTTGTCCCCTGGTCCGTGTACTTATCTTGGAGCTAATGAGAATTTCAGGAAGGAAGGTTTATGCTGAATCCATGAGAGATTTTCTTACTTACTTCTTTCTGGTTTTTTGAAACAGGGAAAGGGAAGACACATGTAAAAAGTGATTCCAGGTCATATATCATCAAGTTTCATATATTCACAGTGGTAAATACAGACTATAGAAGTAGCTTTGTGTTTAGTTGCTGCCTGCTAGGGAGGTGGTGTCGCTACACGGTGTCCAGATAGTCCTTTTGTGGCAGTGTCAAGGTCAAGGAGGCTCCTTAAGGAAGAAGCAGACTATGGTGTATGCAACTCACCAGAGGGTTGAGGCCTCCTGTTCCTGGATTTGGGGGACGGTCTCTAGGGGTCCTATTACCTTCCTCATTCTGAACACTCCTCTGCCAGAATAAGACTCTCACCCTGAGTGGCCCTCAGTTTTCATGCTATGCAAGCTCACTCTTCATTGATTAATTAAATGGGCACACTATTCAATGTTTGTGCAGTTGTCAAAATGGCTTTTAAGTTTGTTCTTGTCAGGGCTAGATGCCACAGCCTATAGGCTCCCCAGGGGCAGACATCATGCATTTTCTGTTACCTTATATAAACCCAAAGTAGAGAGAGAGGTGGGGTTAAGAAATAGTGAGTTTTTTTAAGCACTATGCAAATTCAGATTATTAACACCATCATTATTAACAGATAATGATGATGGTAATGGCAATGATGGTGATTATAATAATCCCTCAGAAAACATTCCTCCTTTCCTCTCTTTAGAATGTACAGGCTGGCCGGCTCGGTGGTTGACTGCAAAACATACACTTAAGGAATCCTGGGTAAAAGCTTTCTTGATTTCCCTGAGCTTCTGGTAAAGTGCACAAAAGGCACGTGTGTATGGGGGTGGGGGGCATGCTCATGTGTATGTATACCTGTGTGCATGCAGGCACGTAGACTGCCTTCTGTCTCCAACAAGAAATGACTCCAAGGTAAAACACTGGGGGGTTTTGCCGGCTGCAAGCCCCTGGGGTGTAGCCATAGCTGTAAGGGCTGTGGGTTTGGGGGAAAACGGTCTGCAGTGTGGGGGATGCTCCTGCATTGGAGGGGGAGCATTTCTTCAGGCCATTGTGGACCAATAAACAGTTCAATTTTTTCATTGTTCTAATTAATTTAATTAAGTTAACTTCCAAGGTGTGTTAAGAAGCAATGCCTTGGGTGATTAACTGTTCCCATATCAAGGTGTTTTCACAAACACATTTACCCTGATTAGTGTACACATTATTATGTAATTAAATACCTCACACAGAGGAATTTATTAGTGCCTCCTTGTCTCCTAACAAATAAAGCAGCCCTCAGAATCTCTTAGAAAAGATGATTCCAGTTTCCAGAAAAAAGGGACAGACAGATGTAGAGATACGCCAAGATCTAGCCTGAGCGGGAAGGACCCTGTGGCTCCTCCCAGAGGTTTGCAGCCAGATGCACTCCTGAGCCAGTTGTCTTTCCTCTCCTCCTCATATGGTCCCAGGAAGTCCACATCACCTACCAGTAAGGCTCCTTCTCCCTCTTCTCCCCTTACAAATAGGGAGAAAGAAAGAGGACTCTCCCCTTCATCTGTGCACATCCCTCTGAGCTGGCCTACAGAAAACTTGTGAAATTCAGAGTTTCCTTATAACTTCTTCCACCTCCATCTTCTATTCCATCTGCAAACTGCTAGGCCAGTTTTTGTGGGGCCCATGCCCAATTGCTTGGAAGGAGAAGTACTCTGTCTTGGTCCAATCAGGCTGCTATATAAAACACTGACTGGGTGACTTACAGACAACAGTTTATTTCTTACCATTCTGGAGCCTGATAAATCCAAGATCAAGGTTCTGGCAGATTCGGTGTCTGGTGAGGGCCTGTTGCTTTGTCCTCATATGGTGGAAGGATGCTCACTGGGGTCTCTTTTATAAAGGCACTGATCCCACTCATGAGGGCTCCACCCTCATAATGTAATCAATTTCCAAAGGCCCCATCTCAAATACCATCCCATTAGGGATCAGGTTTCAACATATGAATTCTGGGAGGACACAAACATTTGGTCTAGAGCAGGCTTACAGTCTGAGATATTGAAGTAAGTGAGTGCCAAATATTAGGTTCTAAGACAAGTTAGAAAAGTAGTTTCTTCTGGACAGGGCACTTTCTCAAGGCTTTCCCTCATGGCCACCAACTTTATTATTTGCATGGTCAACCAGACAAATCCAAATTATACCCTAATAACTGCAATATTAATCCCCTACACGTACTGACCACATCTGCCCCTGGGCTTATCTAGTCCTACAACTCCATGTGGTAGGTGTTATTGTCAATATTATTTACCAGATGAGGAAACTGAAGCATAAAGTGATTAGTAACATGTTTAAGATCACACAGCTCAGAAGTGGCAGAGTAGTGGAAACAACCCAGGACCATTGGACATGAAAGCCCCAGGCTCTGGCCTCTGTGCTCAACCACCTGCCCCATCCTCAGGGGAGACAGCAGAAACCTGAAAGTAGAATCCTGATGTTCAGGTCTAGGGGCCTGAGGTCCATGCCTTTGATACAAAAAGCCAGACACATTTCTTTGCTCACCTGCCCCTTTTGATGCTATGAGGCCCAGGCAACTTAGCCACCTCAGAGAGGATAAATTAAGTGACATTTCTGGGGAATGTAGAAAATACTACTGAAGGCCAAGTGAATCAATGCTGAACGCAGAACAAAACAGTTCCCACCACTGGGATCAGACTGTTCAGGTTGGTGGCAGGGAGAGAGAATTATGTGAGCCGGGGGCCAGCTCCTGAGGGAGCTGAGATTGATTCTGTATGATTGATGACTCGGGGACAGAATGCCAAGTCATCAATTGCCTCGGCTCATGCCACGGACGGCATCAAGATCACTTTTCCCTGGTGCCCAGTCTGAAAGATTTCTCTTCTGTTTGTTTGTTTGGCCTGGGGCGGCCGCCTGCCGGGCTCAGCTATGTAACTTTACCAAGGCCTTCTGAGAAAAGACAGGTGACAACATCTGGCAGGAGGGCACAGGACTTGAAGGAGAAGCAGCAGAACTGAAGTGGGGGTAGAGACTGTGTGTGTGTGTGTGTGTGTGTGTGTGTGTGTGTGTCACAAAGAGAAAGAGAGAGAGAGACAGGTGGCAACAGTCCTACCTTAGGAATCCTGAATGCCAGTTCCACATGTGCCAGTGTGTAATATTTGACCAACTGAGGTATTTTCTCTATGACCCAGTATCTTCGTATAATGAATCAGAACAATTAAGCTATTTCTTCTGTCTCATCAGGATATTAGAAAAATATTTTTACTCCTCTCCAAAATTTACTCATGATTGCCTTATGGTTTAACATTTTTAACATATTTTTCATTGACCTTTATCACACTTTATCAGGAAAATTCATAGTTTGGCTTACACAGCCTTGAACTTGATTGCACACTCTTGGATAGCCCACTATGTGTCCCTCTGTGAAAGTACTACCCCTCAATTAATCTGGATGCTTCCTGAAGTTAGAGACCATAGCTTTCCTAGATCTTCTATAAGCCTGGAGGTGGGCCAACAACATGCTCCATAACTACTTCTACTGGCCAATTTCCTATACATATAAATAAATAAATAACCTGTATAGCCTATGTAACATATGAATCACATGAACCTATATAAATGGTATTGGGAAGGTTACAGCTTGGACAAGACTGAAGATATTAAAAATTTCTCCAAAAACACCAAGTGTGATTTTAAACACAATAAGGGAGAGATAAGTCTATTGCTTTGGTAAGATAATATCAGGTTAGGAGATAGTAGTGAATTCTCACTCCCTAACTTTCTATTTTGTTCTGTTTCCTCTGACAGTGTTAACAAACTTTAACTTGAAAGGCAGAATAATGTAACTAAGAAGGAATGAAATCCCAATATAAGTAAAAGAATGGTGGTAAAGCACATAACCACTTCTTAAAATTTCCTATGTCTAAGATGGGTAATTCACACATATAGTAAAATAATTGTTAAAAAAAAGACAATTAGAGAGGAGAAATGATAAACATCTATAAACCACCATTCAGTGTGGAACACGTTTAGTTACTAGTCATATTTCTCTGTCACTCCATCATTCCATGTGTGTCTGTGTGTGCCTATGTGTGTGCATTAATTATAATTTTAATTTTTAGCCTTTTAAAATTATTTCAATTATTTGGACTCAGAAACTCTACCCTAGAATTGAGAAAGCAATTGGGATATCTTATATAAGAAAGTGATCACAGAGATCCTTTAGGAGTTAACTGAAAGCAAAGTAAAAATAGTCTCATTTCTTCTTAGATAAAACATACCTTAATTTTTAAGTGATTTAACAAAATAGCTCAAGATTTTCTTGAAAGTAGGATAGAGAAATATGGGATGGCATATTGTCCAGGGATGCAGGAAGTGGATTCATGGTTGCAGGTGTTGATCATACACACAGGTTGTTGGAGGTGAGCCATAAAGGCTCTTTTCAACCTAATCACTCAATCATTCATCTGTCCATTACTCTAACATTACTCTTACTGAGGGCCTGCCCTGTACCCAACACTGCACAAAGGGCCCAGGATGTGGCAACCAAAGAGAAGCCACAGAAAGTGAGCTCCTCAGGCATCTGCCTGAAATGAGTCCATAGAGGCAGTGAACAGGCTGAGTAACAAAACCCTAAACTGAAAACACTGACTGACAATTAACCATACTAAGATCAGCAGGGAAACATATAAAGAAATCTGTATTAAGTTAGGGTTCTCCAGAGAAAAAAGAAACTATAGAGATAGATTTGACATCAAAAGATATTGGCTCATGTCCCACAAGCAGTTGATGATAAGCTGGAGACCCAGGAATACCAGTGGTGTTGTTTGAAGGTCTGAGAGCTGATGGTTTAGATTCCAGTCTGGATCTGAAGGCCTGAGAATGAGGAATGCCAAGGATAGGGAAAAATGGATGCCTCTACTCAAGCATTCAAGCAGAGTTAATTCAACCTTCCATTTTGGTCTATTTAGGCCTTCAACTAGGCCTTCAATGGATTGGATGATGCCCATCCACATTGAGGAGGGGAATCTACTTTACTCAGGACATCAATTCAAATGTTAATCTCTTTCAGAAAGGCTGTCACAGACATACCTAGAAACAATGTTTAAACAAATATTTGGGTACTTCATGGCCCAGTCAAGTTGACACAAAATTAAGCATCACAGCTTCCATCTAAGTTTTAGAAAAAACACTCCCTTGGTTGCAA
The DNA here is from genome assembly GCF_018350175.1 of Felis catus. Taxonomy (NCBI): domain Eukaryota; kingdom Metazoa; phylum Chordata; class Mammalia; order Carnivora; family Felidae; genus Felis; species Felis catus. The sequence continues at coordinate 58,855,272 of NC_058379.1, read as the reverse complement.
ATGGCAAGATTTCATTCTTTTTGGTTGCTGAGTAATACTCCATTGTATATATATATATACCACATTTTCTTTATCCATTCATCCATCGATGGACATTTGGGCTCTTTCCATACTTTTGCAACTATGTGGATGGAACTGGAGGGTATTATGCTAAGTGAAATTAGTCAGAGAAAGACAAAAATCACATGACTTCACTCATATGAAGACTTTAAGAGACAAAACAGATGAACATAAGGGAAGAGAAACAAAAATAATATAAAAACAGGGACAAAATAAAATAATATAAAATAATATAAAAACAGGGACAAAAATAATATAAAAACAGGGGGACAAAACAGAAGAGACTCATAAATATGGAGAACAAACTGAGGGTTACTGGAGGGGTTGTGGGAGGGGGGATGGGCTAAATGGGAAAGGGTCATTAAGAAATCAACTCCTGAAATCATTGTTGCACTATATGCTAATTTGGAAATAAATTTAAAAAAATAAAAAATAAAATTAAAATAAATAAATAAATAAAACCACTCCCTTGGGAACTAGATTGAACAAAACTAATTTAAGAACCATTCACATAAGGAAAAGATTGGAAAATTTTGATTAAGGACAACCCTAACAACAGGTAGGTGCAGATGCTAGAGAAGCTAATGTAGTCCCAGTCTAGCAAAGTACAACTATTATGTCTGCCCCAGCAGAGGAACAGTCCAATGTTCCTTGCACTCAGCATTTTCATGCTCACTTCTGGGCTTGGAACTTAAGCAGGGACAGTGACAACCCAATATAAGTTCATTCATAGGTGAGGCCAGAGATGTGAGAGACTTGGAAGATTCGGCATGAGAGAAAATGAAAGAAACTTTCAACTGGAATGTTTAACTAGATGTTTAACTAGAATAGAAAAGCCACATGTGATGGAGTAGTATAGCAGAGGGGGACATGATAGATATTTCCCCTTTAAACTTCTTGGTAGACTGTTTTGGGAAGAGTGGTAGATCAATCCTGCATAGCTCCCAGGATAAAGGCTGAAAATTACTGAAGTACAGACAGTTTTAAGTCATTGTAAGGAAGAACTTTCCCATTAACCAGAATGCTCCATCAATGGACTGGTCTTGTGAGCTAGTAACTTCCATTCCACCAAGAGTGCATGCAAAGTCAGAGTCACTATGTGTCAGGACACTGCTGAGTGCTGGTTAGGGTTTAGAGCACATGCCCCAAGGGGCCTTTCTGTTAGAGGTTCCATGATTCTCTGCTGAAATGTGGCTGCATAGAAAGGACCAGCAACAGAAATGTCCATTTTTCACATCTTTCTTTCTAAACCCCATACTATCCCATTGGCTCAAGTATGCCTGAAAAACCCTGTTCTCAGTTATCCAATAACTACAAAAGAGCACATGTTTGCTTCAGTCTCTAGGGAATCACCCACAGGGCTATTAACACATTCGATGGGATTAAAACCTAAATTTATAAGCCCAACTCTCACCAGTGGTATGTCAATCATCAGACACAGGTGGGCAGGGTAATATGTTCCCTGGGGCAGTGTGGACTGCCTAAGATCCCTCGCATGGTGCTACCCAGGCTGTGCTTATGATTAAGCTGGCCATGGCAGGAATGCAATTTGTGTTATCAAATCACTTCCTGCAGTGACATTCCACCTCTTCCACAGGCTTTCCAGGACTGCTCTGTACACTGAGGCCCCCCCTCTCCTGAAGCCCAGGCCTGTAGTCCCCATCTAGTCTTTGATGATGAATTCAGTTGAGGAAGGAACAACATCTGTTTTAGAGCAGTGGCAGATCCAAATGTGTTAGAGACACTGGGTTTGAAGACCTAAAGCCATGGGGTGTTACAATGGAAGGGACAGATGGGCAAAACCATTTCTTCAAATGAAATTTTACCAGAAAGCATAAATTTATCAAACAGATAAAAGCACATCTGCTGTGTCTGAAGCAGTGATTAGGGGTGAAGGAGGCTGGAGCCCCATGCACTTACTCTCTACATCTTGCCCCTCTCTTCAGGCAGCTCCTAAGAAGGCTCTGCAGAGCCTAGTTTGAAAACCAATGAGGGTCACTTTACATACAGAGAAACTGAGGCAAAGGGCCCAGGAAAGAAAAGTGATTTCACCAAGTTAACAGCTAATTAGCAATATCCATAGTGTTTGTTCTCTTGGCAACCACAGTGGTCATGTTCTATGCATGATTATATGGCTAAATTAAGAAGACAGGAAAGACATATATCCCCAGCCAATCACTTTCCTTTTTAATATGGCTTTATTAATTGGATCTGAGATTAGTTACATATCTTTCCTCCAAAGAACATGGTAGTGAAAATGGGGAAAAATTAGTAAGGGAAGAGATGAGAGAAAATTCTGCCTTGGCAACACAAAAACATATTTTTTGCAAATTTGCTTCCAGGCATGAATTTGGCTTTTTTTTTTCAATGGAATGTCAGCATTTTTTAGTCTCAAGAACAGCTTTCTCAGCAAAATAATAGTTCTTGGTCCATGGAAGTTGACCTCTGTTTTTGCAAAACAGAAGTTTGAATCTCAATGAAAAATGGAATGTCTACACCTTCTCCTCCCTCTTTTCTGGAATTCATGAGTCTGGATGGGCTCATTGCCTAACTTTGTAAGACAGGGGGCTACATCCAGAGACACATTTAAGAGAAGCAGGGAGAGGGTTTCCTCTGCAGAACTAAATTGTTCAATACAGTGGATATACGCCTATATGTTTTGTGTGACCCACAGAGGCCAGTCACCTGATGGGATCCCTGGGGGACAGGTGGGCAAACCTCTTCCCTTTGGATCTTACCTCACTGCTGCCCAGCTCATGAGACCACTGCCAGGCATCCTAAGGTCCTAGCTGTGGAAGGCACTATTTTTATCTGTACTTTCAAACTTACCCCATCTCTTTTTATTTTATGAACTATCTTCACAGTAGATGCTCAGTTCCCTAAAGAAGGAAAACTTCTGCATATTCCATGTGATTGAGCAGAGCTGAGAACATAGGTAGCATTCAGTGAACACTGCATAAATAATTGAAATTTAATTGAAGTCAAAGACACCATGCAATCACCACCATACTTCCTAATTCTCATCCCTGTCTTCCTCTCCTTTCTCCTCCAAAGAGTGGGTGACCTTGAGCAAATTACTTACCTTCTATGAGCTTTAATTTCTCCATCAGCAAATAGGAATACACATACTTTCCTTTTTTCAAGGTTGAGATAAGAATACATTTATTATTTTTCTTTTTTTAAATATAATTTATTGTCATATTGGCTAATATACAATGTGTATAGTGCGCTCTTGGTTTTGGGGGTAGATTGCCGTGGTTCATTACTTCCATCATAGGCTCTTGCAGTTGTCTTCTTCCTTTCCTTCTTCCTGCTTCAGCTTTTCTCCTGTATCTTTTTACAGTCCTCTTCAGCACACATACACAGAAATGTCTGTACTTGGGTGGTTAAGTGAGTGAATAGTTGTCTACCTAGAGGTACTTGCCAAAAGTGACGCCCTCTCAGCCCTTGCTTTATCTTCCCAGAGGTGTACTGTTGACGTAGACTTACGAGCTGCCAAGACTTAGAAGCTGGTGCTAAGTGTTAGGAGAGGATACTTAGTGATCAGAGATGCCTTAATAATTGTGGAATCCAGGGACCATTTGAAGACGTCAACTAAGGGGAGCAAGCAGGGAACTGGAACCCCCCAAGCTATGCACTCAAATCAAAAGGGTTTAGGATAATGGTAGATCAGGCTCTCTGAAGGCCTGCCAAACCCAGTGATAGACACACAGATATCAGAGGAAAGAGTGGAATTGCCCTAATCATTCTTCAATAACCAAGGAAGCATACACAGCCAAGGAGATGCAAAGTCCTGAGTAAGCACCTGTGGCCATCTTTTGGCCCTGCCCAGCAACCTTCAGGCTATTGCCTAAAGACAAGGTGGGCCATCTTTACCCAGGCTCAGCCAATTAGGGCCCTTTAGCAGCCTAATTATGTCAGCCTGGGGCTTGTTTTTTGTTATTTTTAAAACAACTTTTAACTCTGAGCCCAGCACAGTGTTAAGTGCTTCATGTGGATCATCCCAATAACCTTATGAGGGATATTCTATTATTATGTCCCTATAATCATTCCCTTGTAAAGGAAATTAAAGCAAAGAGAAATTACGTAAATCAACACATGGTGTGTGCTATGTACCCTAGTCCAGGCTGATGGGAGTTCTTTCCTACAGTTTTTCAAGACCTGATCAAGGAAAGAAAAGATTCATGGGCTGCACTGACTGATGCAAAGGTGCCATTCGAGGTCATCTGTGTCCTTCTGTTCCTTTCCAGTAGTCAGGCTAGCAGGATAGAGGTTAGGATCTGCCTGCAGTCATAATTCTTGCCTTAGGAGAAGGCTGGTTTGGCCATCACCCAAATAACAGAAAGGAGATGGACAGCCCGGATGGAGTCTGACCCTGAGTCCACCCATCCTCAAAGCTGGCTCCATTCCAGGCCTGCCTTCCTCATGGTTTGGTGATGTGAGCCAAAAGAGGCAGAAGCCCCCATACATACATTTTATTTTTGACTGAAGCTGGTGTTAAGTGGTTTTCTGGTATTTGTGACCAGAGTCCTGATGAATTCAGTAATTCAGACAGCTGTCTTTAACCCCCTCACCTGGTGACATGCAATCTTGATGGAGAAAAACTTGAAGGTCTATATACCCTGGAACCTGAATAAAACAGACTTGGGGTAGAGGAGGAAATGGGAATTAACAAAAGACAATGGGGAGGGAACCACAGAGGGCAGAGGCTCTATCAGGAAGAGAGCACAGGGCCAGGAAGAGCCTTGTCTTGCAGATGGTCCCGTTCATTCTGACAGACTCCTCCTCACACCCACACATACCACTCCAGGCTAGCCCGCAGCCCTCATAGCGCCCTGGAGGGCCATGCCCATGGCCACTCCCACACGCATACCTGAAATACCCACAGAGTGTTTTGGGCCAAAGACCTACTATTCCTTTAAATGTTTAAGGAAACTTCCAGGTCATGTAAAATGAGCTCACTCAAAGCGAGCATTCCTCCTTTAGCTTCTGTGATAAAGGGTCATTTAGTACCTGCCTGGCAACCCACAGGGACAGCAAGATCATTCATTTGTGAAAAAGCACCAACAAGGGCTGGGTTGTCTGGTTGTTTAAATGTCCCTTCACTGTTTTTTTCTTTTTAAAATTCTTGTAACTTATTCACTCACCACGTTTTTATCTAAATTGTCATATATTTTTGAGAAAATTTTTATTGGCATTCTCACCATACAGATTTAATAGATATTAATATTTTGACATATTTGCCTCAGATCGTTTTTTTCCTGAGAAAGTAGATGGTTACAGATACTATTCAAGTTCTCTTTATACCTCCCTCCAATCTCATTCACTTGAATGGACCCCCAGACATAACCATATCACTCTCTCCCTATGACTTTACTTTTACTACGTGTGCATAGCAGTAAAAGCACATACATTATTTGCACCTTTTCATATGCATGTACTGTATTCTTTATACAGTATTAAGGTTTTCAGATTGTCATATGGATGCAGGCCACCCAGTCCATTCATTGTAATACACCTGTACTAGGTGACTCTACAAATTTATCACCTCTCATATTGATAGACATATACATTGTTTCCAATGTTTTGCTACCACAAAATATACTGAAAAAGACACCTTGTAGATACCTACTTCTACATCTGGGTCTGAGTTTTTCTAAAGTATACACTGAGAATTTTGAGGGCATTAACATTTTTTACTTTGGTGCCCATTGTTAAATTGCTCTCTGAAATTTTTGTTACCTATTTATTCCCTATCAACAATGTATAAAAATCCATGTCCTCCAAATCTTCACCAAGACTTGGAATCATCAACCTTCTGACTGATGTTTGTGAAGAAGAATTTGTTTTAAGATGCTTATTATTAATCACTGATGCATTTGAGCTCCTGTTCAGATGTATACTAGCTGTATTTCCTTTTGTGTGGATTGTTCGATCATTTCCTTAGCTTATTTTCCCTGTTAAACTGTTTATCTTTTCTTACTGATTCTTCAAACTTCTTTATACATTCTGGTTGCCATTCCTTTGTTAATTAAAGCTGTTGCGTGCATCTTCCCATGTGTGGCTTGCCGTTGAACTTTGTATATGCTGTTGTCAGTCATATGAAAGATTTAATATTGAATGTGGGAAAAAATACGATTTATTGCCTTATGATTTCTATTTTATATTCCTTATTTAGAAATTATTACCTACTCCTATATCATAATGATATATTTCTATATTCTTCTCTAGAAGTGTTAAAGTTTGCTTCCCACGTTATATCTGTGATCCACATGACTTTTTTCTTTCTTCGTGGTATGAAATTGGGATCCAGTTTATTTTCCACATAGAAAACCAATTGTAGCAGTACAATTTTTTTTTATATCAACGCCTCTTGAAAACTTTCCATCCTTAACTTCTCTGTCCAAATTGTTGAATATACACCAACCAAAATTCTATTTACACCATTCCTGAAAAAAATGCCCTTGACAAGGCTACAGGTGACTTCCACTTCCCTAAATACAATGAATACAATAGTTAATGCTCTGTCTTCATCCTACTTGACCCATCAGCAACATGGGACACACCACCCCCACCCCCTTGAAGCGCTTTCTTTTAATGGATTACCTATGGGTTTCCTCCCACTTCACTTACTAATTTGTCTCTTTTTTTCTGGTTTCTCCTGAATTCTCATATGGCCTAGTAAGGTGTTGGGTTGCTTTCTTTATCTATTTATTACCATTCTGGTGGTGATTTCCTTCAGTCTCACAGCCTAATGGTGCCTCAATGCGGGTGCTTTTCTAATTCTATCCCTACTCTATACCTCTACACCAAATTCCAATCGCATACATCCAACAACCTACCTGACATCGTCACTTTGATACTAAAAAGGCATTTCAAAGTTAACGGTATATACCTAAAATCCTGATATTTCCCCAATCCCCCAGCATGTGCTTCTCCCACAATTTCCACCAACTCAGTCAATGGGAACACCATCCCTTTTATTGTTCAAGCCACAAATCTTGGGATCATCTTTGTCTGTTGTCTTTCACTCACTCCTGAATAATCAGAGAATCCAGTTGATTTTACCTTCAAAGTATATCCAGACTATCAGTACAGTTGACCAGCCCATCAACCACATGGGTTTGAACTTATATATGGATATTTTTTGGATGAATACAGTACTGTAAATGTATTTTCTCTTCCTTACAATTTTCTTAATAACACTTTCTTTTCCTAACTTAATTACTGTAAGAATATAGTATTTAATATAAGTAACATACAAAATAGGTGTTAATGGACTGTTTATGTTATTGGTAAGGCTTCTAGTCAACAGTAAGCTATTGTTAGTTTGGGGAGTCAAAAGTTATACATGGGTTTTTGACCATGCGGGGCAGGTGGGATGGAGTTAGTTTCCCCAACACTCCTGTTGTTCAAGGGTTAACTTTACTTCCTCCCATCTCCACTGCTACAACCCCCATCAGAATTGCCATCACTTCTCATCTCAGTTGAGATCCTTAAACCCATCCACCTGATTCTATACTTTCCACCCTGCAATCTAGTCTTAACCCACAAGTCCAAGTGATCCTGTTAAATTGGAAGTCCCGTTATATGACTTATCCACTCAAAATTCAGTATCTCTCCATCTTCTTCAGCTAAAGGCCAAGGTCCTTATAATTACCTAAGTGGCTTGTGTTACCTTTGTGATCTCATTTCCTACTACCCTTGCCCTTACTCACTCCCTTTGTACTGGTGTCCTCTTTCCTCGATGTTCCAGATGTATTCCTATCTCTGTATCTTTATACTTTCTATTCCATCAGAAATGTTCTTTTCCTAGATATTCTCATGGTTCACTCTGTTTCCTTCAGGTATAAAGTCCCTTTATCAGTGATGTCTTCCCAGAAATCCTATCTAAAATTATAATCCTACTCCCACACATTCTCAACACTCCCTATCCCTTTCTTCTCCATGTATTTATCTTGTGTTATCATCTCTCTCCTCCTCGGAAGTTAAGTGTCATGAAAGCAGGGATTTTTGTCTGTTGAGTTCATTACTATGTCCCCAGGGCCCAGAGCTCACCTGGTACATGGTGGCATTAGCACTGCCTAGTACCTCTGCATGCTTCCCCTTGTCAGTTTGGCTTCAGGTTAGGTGTTTAAATATGTACATCCTCTCTCCCAGTAGCTTAATACCCCATGACCTCTACATAATTGTCACTCCAGGGAGGAAAAAAAAGTGTACATACTCAAAACAAATATTCATTGAGTACCTACTATTTGTCACACATTATTTTAGAAACTTAAGACACAGTGGCTGGCAAGTTATACAAGGCAGTGTATACCCTATCCTCATGGGCATACAGAACCCACCCCCCCCAACACACACACACACACACACACACACACACACACACACACACACAACTAAACAAGGAAATAAGTAGTTCAGAAATAAATTGCCATCCAATGGATAAGAAAGCACTTCTTTTAGAAATATTATATAATGGATCATATTCTACAGTGATTAATGAATCCTATAGCAAATCAGCAAACCCAAATATATTTAATTAATGACTGATATGTGAAGGATACTCTCCTACATGCTTTAACATTTTTAAATGTTAAAGGCACCAAGCATTTGCTTAATGATCTTGCAACTAACCATAGAGCACCAAACCACATGCCTTATAAAATGACAAATCAGGGAGCATGATATTGGTATTCTTCCTATGTGTACTGAGCACCTACTTTGGGGTTGGGAGGGGGAAATGAGTCACCTTTGACCTAGTACCATTGATTCATTGAACTTTCACTGCTGATATAAAATGAAGGTATTCACAGCCTTGTTTCACAGTGAAGGAACGAACTATCAGAAAAAAGTGCCTCTCAAGAGAAACAAAAGCAAAAATAAACTATTAGGACTTCACAAAAATAAAAAGCTTCTACACAGCAAAGGAAACAATCAACAAAACTAAGAGGCAACCTATGGAATGGGAGAAGATATTTGCAAATGATATATCTAATAAAGGTTTAGTCTCCACAAACTATTAAAAAAAAACTTATCAAACTCAATACCCAAAAAACAAATAATCTAGTGAAGAAATGGGCAGAAGACATGAATAGACACTTTTTCCAAAGAAGACATCCACATGGCTTACAGACACATGAAAAGATGCTCAACATCACTCATCATCAGGGAAATACAAATCAAAACCACGATGAGATACCACTTCACACCTGTCAGAATGGCTAAAATTAGCAACAGAGAAAAAACAGGCGTTGGCAAGGATGCAGAGAAAGGGGAATCCTCTTACACTGTTGGTGGGTATGCAAACTGGTAAAGCCACTCTGGATAACAGTATAGAGGCTCCTCGAAAAGTTAAAAAATAGAACTGCCCTATGATCCAGCAATTGTACTAGTAGGTATTTACTCAAAGGATACAAAAATACAGATTTGAAGGGGTACACACACCCTGATGTTTACAACAGCATTATCAACAATAGCCAAATTATGGAAAGAGCTCAAATGTCCACTGATGAATAGATAAAGAAAGGTGAATGGAATATTACTCAGCCAACAAAAAGAATGAAGTCTTGCCATTTGCTATGATGTGGATGGAGCTAGAGAGTATTAAGCTAAGTGAATTAAGTCAGATAAAGACAAATACCATATTATTTCACTCATGTGTAATTTAAGAAACAAAGAAAATGAACATAAAGGGGGAAAAAAGATAGGCAAACCAAGAAGTAGAATCTTAACTACTGAGAGTAAACTGATGGTTTACCAGAGGGAAGGTGGGTAGGGGGATGGGTTAAATAAGGGAGGGGTATTAAGGAGGGCACATGTGATGAGCACCGGGTGATTTATGTAAGTGATGAATCACTAAATTCTACACCTGAAACTATTGTTGCACTATATTTTAACTAAATGGAATTTAAATAAAAACTTGAAAAAAAAAAGAAAAAGAAAAAGAACACAGTGCCTCTGATTTTAGTAATCAAGTGAGGATTCACATACATCATGGTCAGATTCCAAGCCCCATGCCTTCCACTAGATTCCCAAATCACTCCTGCATCAGATTCTCCAACCCATACATGTCCTTTCTCTTTAGAGCTAGTCTGTCATACGATTTCAGGACAATATCTGGGCTTTAAAAGTCTGAAGTTTGCAAATCTGTCTCTGCTCTCCCTGCCTCTTGCCTAGCCCCACTCAATCTCCTAACCATTCTAATTCTCCTTGGCTAGAAATCAATGTCCTTCATTCTCCCTGAGGTCCAGGGGCTTGATAACAGTTGAAAATTCAAAGCCTCCTATGAGGAGATGCATTTGACATCCTTCAGAACCTTGAGCTATGGCCAAAAGTCTTTCTTTCTTTCTTTTTTTTTTTCTTTTTTTTTTCTTTTTTTTTTCTTTTTTTTTTTTTTTTTTTTTTGCTGTCAGCACAGAACCTGATGTGGGACTCGAACTCATGAACTGTGACATCATGACCTGAGCCCGAAGTCGGACACCCAACCAACTGAGCTGCCCAGGCACCGCCTGTGGCCAAAAGTTTTAATGATGGAATTCCGCTTGTTTTCCTCGAGCTGTATGAGACATATTGGTGCATTTGGGCTTCCTACATGGTTCCGAAAAACACCACCTTGGTGAACCTAGCATTGGGACAGACTCCAAAGAAGCTCTGAGAGCTCTGGCTCTCTGGCGGCAGCTCTGAGGGGAGGGGATCTGTCAGAGCCGAGTGCCTGGCTCTTCTCCCTGTGCCTCCTAACACAGCTGCTGCCCATGACAGAAAGGTGTGAGCATTACTGGCCCTCCAACCAAGTGCATTCTAATACACTCAAACGACCATATCCAAGGCCCTTCAGTGAGTCATTTTGGAGATTTGGAAACAGTTTCTATAAAGTACTGGCACATAGTAGGCACTCAATAAATGGTGGCAGTGGTCAATGGTTTTGTCTACCTCTCCAAAACCCTTGGTTTTGGATCCACCAGTTCTTCCTCAAAACTGCTTTAACAAAGTTGAGAAACTCTTTGAATAAAAACGGTGATGGAATGTATTGCCTAATTAACTGGGTTGGTAATTAAATTGCAACAGAAACGGCCAGTATGCACTTAACTAGGCATTTATTATAGCTAAATAAGGTAATGATTGTATGATAAATACACACCACTTGATTAAAGGACTAGACTCTCTTAAGCATTAACAAATGCTGGTAATAGGCTAAAAATATTACAAACTTTGTGGAGTTCTTCTTTTACTCCTTCATGTATTTCTTCACTTTTTTCTTATCAAAAATACTCAACTGGCTAGACAAACGCAATGAAATAATCCAGTTGGTTTCTTTTGCCACAGTTTATCTCTGCTGCTAGCTTTGTGATTAAGTATGGTAGAATCAGAGGCCATGCAGAGGCTGCTTAGAGTTGGGAGAGCTGTTGGAAGCCAGCTGGCTCACTGCCTCATGAGAAACCCAAGGACCAAAGAAGAGGCATGCCTTGCTCAAGGTCACACAGGCAAGAGGCTCAGGACAAGGACCTGGCCGTCGTGATTTGTTTTTATATCTTCTTTCCTCCTCACAACTTTGGATATGTGTTTTCGGAAGTCCAGCTTTTCATTTTCCCTGGGATAGTTTCTCTACTGGTCATCAACAGGGAAAAACCTCTTCCAACAGAGAAAGACACGTTCTCCAAGACAGGGAACTAGGAGCTGAATTCTCATGAAGATGTAAATGACTGATACGTAATCCTGTTGGGACAGTGAGTTTTGACACAAATGGCAAGAGACACTGACAGTATTAGGGCAAGTGGTGTGATGTAGCTAACAACTACAGGATCAAGTGGAAAGAGCCAAACATGCCCTACAGTGAAGTTGGGAGCCTGAAATCAGCCCTGGTACCAGTCGCATTTACACAATGGGAATCAGCAAAAGTTATAAATTAGGACTTGTTTGGCTTTTTTGTTTTGTTTTGTTAGTTTTTTGTTGTTGTTTGTTTGTTTGTTTGTTTTTAACTAGATGACCAGAGCACTAATTACGGCTCTGGGTCTGAATGAAGTGTGTGAGAAACAAGGAATGAGGGAGTGTGTGGAGACTGACCTTGGTTGAGTTTGATGAAGGTCAGCAGGGCCCATTTTCCAATTTTGCCAAGAGTGGTCGTTGGGTACAGCTTCCCTCTCCAGAATCTTTCTGATCCAAACCCATGTGTGTAGACATTTTTTTAAATTAAAAAGGAACTGAACACAGAAAGGAGACAAATAGGCTACAGAAAAAGATAGTTCAGAACACACTTCTGCTTAATTAATGCTGATTAGCTGTCCAAAAAATATATATCCGAAAAAGACCCTCCATTGGTTGGGTATGAAATGTGGCATTTGCCAAAAAGCACTGTAGATTTTTAAGCTTTGTAAAACTGATGTATAAATCTCCAAAAATTATTACTCTCATAATCACCTGTCACTTAATTAAAACCCAATAATTGCCTTATTAGATCACAAAATCCTTCCTGGATGCATGCAATAGACAAAAAGAACCTGAACTTAAGTTTTTATTTAAATCAAGCCATTTGGTTCTTTGTCATACTTAAAGACTAAAGAACAATAATAATGGTATTATCCCAATCATATGAACCAGCATTATAAGATAGGAATTGGCAATTAAAGGGATATTGTATCAAGTGAGAAATAATATGTTTAAATCAATTACTCACCAGCTTTATTACTAATGCACATTAAAGCCAAGGAGATATAGAGAGTGCCCAGCACTGTTTTTGCTTCATAATATTTTGGGGCTATTTTTGAAGATGAGGCCCTTGGAGGTCAAAGCAACCTCTAACCTCCTTTGGTTCTACAATGAAATTTACTTCCTGAGACAGTAGAGAACATGAGCTCTCCCTCACCAGGCCTGGGAGATGGTGACCAACATATCCAAGGGACCTAGACCAGGAATCCCAGAACTCTGTACAAAGTAGGTAAATGAACAATTCCAAAGGTGAGTTCAAAATCTCCCGGTGATTTGAATGTATAGCCAGGAGTGTAGCTCCTGGTCCTTGTCCATCTCACCATGTTTGCTCTTTCTTCCAGGGTGAGCATGTCTTTCACGGTTATTATCAAAGTACAGAGAACAACACAGATGCTCCCTCCCTCTTCTACCACAATATGCATCTGCTAAGAGTAATACTCTTTACTGTTAGATCATCTTATTATCTCATTTAAAGCTCAAAATTATCCTTCCAGGTAGGTATTTTGTTCCCATTTTATGATAAAGATGGTTAAAGAAGTGCCCAAACTAGGACAATATAGGGTGATAGGTCTAGACTCCATTCAGGTCCTGTGCTTTGAGACCCAGGGCACCCCAATTTCACTTTTGAAAAATGCTGATGCCTGGGCCTCATGCCACAGGATTCTGATTTAATTAATGGGTCACAGGGACACCTGGGTGGTGCAGTCTATTAAGCCCCCAACTCTTGATTTTGGCTCAGGTCATGATCTCACAGTTTGTGAGACTGAGCCCAGCTTTAGGCTCTATGCTGACCCTGTGAAGCCTGCTTAGGAATCTCTCTCTCCCTCTCTCTCTGCCCCTCTCCCCAAGCTCTTTCTCTCCCAAAAATAAATAAATAAACATTTAAAAAAATAATTAGTGGGTCATAGGCAGCATCACTTTTTAAATAATTCCAACGTAGATTCTAGCATGCAACCAACACTGAGAAACTATAATGAGAGCTGGAATGCATAGTCAAAATTCCTGGCCATCCCAACAAGCAGAGGGAAAGATGCTCAACATCACTATTCGTCAGGGAAATGCAAATCAAAACCAGAATGAGACACCACTTGATACTGTTAGGATGGCTGTTATCAAAAGAACAGAAATAATAAGTGTTGTCAAAGGTGTGGAGATATTAGCAGCCTTATGCATTGTTGGAGGAGGTATAAAATGGTGAATATAGACTGGAGTTCTCAGGCAGGGTTTGCAGAAATAGTGCAGTTGAACTACTCCTTGAACTAGGCTTTGGAATGTGGATAAAAACAAAAAACAAAAATCCCTCCAGCATACCTATTTCCCTAGAATCAGTTCTCCTGTTTTACCTCGTTCCTAATCACTCAGCTAGAAAGAGTTCAGTGGAGCTCTCCATGAACATTGGGCTCCATTCGCTGGACATCACCAACCGAGTGGCCACCCCACTGCTGCCCCTTTGAGTTGGTTTCCAGCCTACTGCACAGCTTCAAGTAGCAATACCTACCTCGTTTTCTACACCCCACAGGTCTCTAAGACTCAAAGAGGCAGAGCTGTAGAGATACATTGCTTACACAGGGGGACTCCAAAGCCAGGAAACAAAGGACTGTCCTCTGGATGTAGACAAGCTGACTCCTCTCCAATTTATGGACCCAAAAGAGGCCTTTTCATCCTCATTGTGGGAGAGAGGAACAATCCTCAGGCTATAGGCCTGCAGCAGACCACCTTACATTGGTCCCTTATAAGGCATGTTTAGCTCAGGTAGTATGCTTAAGGAAGTTATGGTTAAAAGTCACATCATGTGCTATGTGTGCTTGGAATCTGCAATAATTCAGGCTAGAGTGCACTTAGTAATCAGAATGTTGGAAATTACTTTTTTCTGAATTATTTTTTGTGTATTTCCAGGGTCTTAAAAACAAGAAAGTAGTCTAAATTTAGTCATTTCAGAGTGTTTGATTGATTGTTTTGATTATTTTGGGGGTTTTTTTTGTTTTTTTTTTTCTGTTTTTTAACAAATTAAGAGGTATTCTCCATCTGCGACAGTCCTGGTGCTCCTAGTCAGAATTACAAAGTCTGTGAGTCTCAGCTCCTCCTGGAAGGGAATTCTGTCTGGGGTCTCTTTACCACCCTCCATGTTGAGCAGCATATCCAAGAATTCAGAGGAGCTCAGTCCATGCCCTTAACCAAAAAGAGGCTGACTATACAAACCCAAAGAACTCCCATTCCTGAAGCCTTTCTCTTCCAAATACAAAGAGTGTGTAAGGGTGAAAAACCTCCAGCTCCCAAGACAGTTCTCAAGAGGTCTGATTCTTCATAATTCAGAGGACTTTCAATCTAGGGAAATCTTCAGGCTGACATGGGGAGAGTAAGCCTCACCAAATTCCTCTAGAATTTTCAAGAGATGCTTTATAATCCTCAGATGCAGCACAATGGCATGAACAAGCACTGGCCTGAGCCTTCCCCACACCCACCTGGGCAGCTCTGAAGAAGTCTTGTAACTGCCCTGGCCCTCAGTTTCCCTTCAGACAAAAAAGAAAAAAATATGAAGTCCATCACATCTACCCCAAACAACAAGAAGTTAGCATGTTATTAAATAAATGTACTTTGTGAAGGTATCTAGAAAAAAGTCTAATAAACTCTTAACAAACATAAAACATTTTCACATTTACAGTGTTCATATTGCCTTTAACACAGGCACCCAATCTATCCTGGGGGTAGGAAAATGAGGAGTGGCTTGTGGCATTTGGCAACAATTTATACCACGAATAAATACACCCACCTTGACATTTTCAAAGCCTGGCTGAGAAGAAAAGTCCTTTTTTCCCCTGAAGCATTAAGAGAAAATGTGCATGATTATCATCTGTCTAAAAAAAAAAAAAATGGGGAAAAAAGAGGAGGAGAAAAGGAATACAGCTGAACTGACACCGAGAAACTCACCATTTTATTCTGCACAATTGAACTTCATTAATCATAGAAAATCAGAGATGGAAAAGACCTCGTAGGTCACCCCATCTATCCCTCTGAAAGCATTAAAAGCTTTCAAATGAGACAGAAATCGGAGGTCCTGATTGCTGATGGTCATTAAAGATGTTTTTTGTGAAGAAAAATGTTAACCTCCATGTCCCTGACAAATTACACTCTGGGTGGTGACAGGCTGCCTTTGCCAGAGCGCCCGGGCCCTGGGGTTGGAGGTCACCACCCCTTAGCATGAGTGCCGCTAAGTGGCTTCGTCAGGGGCCCCTATTAGATAACCACCACTTGCTGACTGAGAGGGCGCTGGGCGAGAGGAGCAGGATTTGCTTCCCTGCTCTTCCTCTGCTCTCCCTGCGCGAAAAGAGGAATATGGCTTCCCCTCCAAAAACAACTTCCTCGCAAGTTCCACTTTTCACAGGGAGCCTTCCTGCTTTTGTTACTTCTCAGTGCTGGATCCCTCTGCTGAACCTTTACATCCTTAAATTCTGGGCCTCACAGGGCAGCCCTGGTCCACATAGAACCTGCTGTTTCTTTACCCCTTCCCCAATCTCTTTGCCCCTTCCTCTAGCAAGGGCCCAGATCTCTGGCTTTAGAGAGTTGTCCTTCTCCCACTCCATGGGCCTCTTGAGGGCAGGACCCTACTTTTAAGTTCAGTGGAGTGCTCACATGTCCCAGGCTGCCCTATCATAGGAGCTCAACTCTCTGCCTACAATTATCAGCCAGAAATGAGGACATGGAGCAAACCACCCCAATATAGGTCATTCTCTGGAATTTTATATATCAACTCTGAGAGAAAGAAGCCTTCTTTCCTCTGATATCACTAAGGTGGCACATGACACAAACCTGAAATTGGAGTGATCACTCCTACTGCACAAAAGTAGCTCATCAGATCAGAATAGAATGAGGACGATACTCAGATGTACGCATCTCAGGAGTCCCTAAGAGGAACCACCTTTGCTTTTGCCATTTATGTAAGCCAATAAATTAAGCTCCTTAAGCTACTTTGATTGTGGCTTCTCCCCCTGGGAATGCATAAATGCCCATCAGGTTTCTGCCATTTTATGCTTGCTTATACATGGGAGTCTTGATTCCCCAACAGAATGACAACATATGGGGGGGGCAGAAATCATGGTTTCCTTCTCTCTCCAGAGCCTCACCTAGTAGGTCAGTATAAGTAGTAGACCATTGGATTGTATTCAAGTATTGTTGCCAACAGAAACCTGTCTACTTTTTTTCTCTGTTAGTAACTGAGAAGCATCATGAGTCCTATCCCCAACTCATTGGTTAATGACCCCACACCCAAGGAAGGCAATCCAATCCGTCCAGGGGCAAGCATTCTCCTCAAAGGATAGGATGAACACAGCTGAGCCAACTGAAGTGTCTCTCAGCCCAGCAAGTCACTCCTGGCACTGAACTCCCCTCTCCAGGGTATCTTGTGCTATGGCTTTTCATTCAGGGCTCTGTTTGGCACTTTACATATCATGTATGAATCTGCTCGTGCCACCAAAAACTGACCCTTTTATTTCCTTCTTGTCACTTCTGAATGCTATTGTGGTCGTCAATCAGGCCCAGTTTGGGGACCTGCCCTGCAGGGCCAAGGACAGAATTTGGTGTGAGGAACTTTTAATAAAAGCAAAGGAGGTATCTGGCATCAGCAACTCTTCAGCCCAAAGGCTGAAGGTTACAAGAAAAATTAGTCTCTCTGACACGTAATAACTGAAGTTAAGACTTTAAACAAAATCATAAAACTTGTATGCCCTCTCCCTACCCTGTGGCATCACCCCTGTCTGCACCCTTCCTCTTATACCCCATCCTCCAAAGTCACCTCTGACTCTTGTCTCCTCAGGACTCCCCAAACCTTCACGTGGCCAACCTCAGACATCTATTATCTAACAAATGCCAATTTTTTATTAATCATCCCAGGGGTGAGCTGTACGTTTGTGTTTTTTAATACTGAGTACACCAATAATTAAAATAATAGCAACAAACACTTGGATAGCACTTCCTAGGGGCCAGGCACTGTTCTAACAGCTTTACAAAAATCAACCCATTTAAACTTTACAATAAACCTTAAAGAGAGAGAGCTAATTGAATCATCACCAGTGAGGTTAGGTGGTTTGCTCACATGTAAGACTGTTTTTTAGCAAGAAAATATCTGTAGTCAATGGAATTAGAAAGATGCATTATTTTAAATTGGGGGTCAATTGGGTTATTGGCAGTTTGGGAATAAGCTGGATAGGAGAAATGCAAAATGGAAGTTGGAAAGATAAGTCAGAAGAGGCAGGTGGTTGGGGCTCACCTCGCATAAGAAAGGAATAGGAAGCATTTGGGCCAGAAAGTCAGACACTGAGCAATTTGGATACCCACAACTTCCATCAAGTCAACTGGAGGGAAGTCAGCAGGCACTGCCCTAGGGGAGTAGCATGGGTGCCATAAACTGCTCCCACGTGCACTGCCCCAGACTGTTTCTGGCTAGCCTGTGGAAAGGCGAACTTAGAGAGAATAGCCCAAACCAGGGAATAACACTCCTGAGCAGGGCTCCAACAGTTAGGACTCAGGTTCTTCAGGACTGGAGCTTTGTTTCTGTAGAGAAATATAATCTGAGTTTCAAATGATAATATGATTATTAGAATGTGGGGGATCTATCTAATAAATTATTTTGATAATTTTAATTATCCTTAGTAAAACAGATGATTTATACTTAATTACCTTACCACAATAAAATAAAGTGGTTGTAACTATAATTGTTTTATATATAATATAGAATTCACATTATAAACTAAGTAGTTCTATTATAATAAACAACACATGATTTAGTTAACACTTGCACATTTCAGATGTTTGAACCTGAGGGTTTCGGGGGTTTTGTTTTGTTTTGTTTTTTATTTTTGCTTTTAGGCTGTTTCTGGGGCTTCTCAGGCAGAAGCCTATACTGTAAAACTCTATACCCCATTGCCTGGTCAGAACATGAACATTCCCTGCCTGGGTGACTAGAAGCCTGTCAGGAGGAAATGATCTCATTGTACTTTACAAGTCAGCCTCAACAGAGGAAAGGCTTACCTCCATTTTTAAAAGCAACTTTACTAAGGTGTAATTTATTTATAATATACTGTACCCTTTCTGAGTATAAAATTTGATGAGTTTTGACAAATTTGTATATTCATTTATCCACCACCACAATGCATGAATATTGAAATGAATATAAACAAATGCAAACACATATAATATAGACAATGAGGGTTCCTAATGATTAAGGAATGGGATAAAGAAATCCAACCCAAATCAACACAGATCTGTTTGGTAATGGGATCAAAATCACCACTACAATGACTAGCACATTATGGATGATAATTTTAGGTAAAAAGTGAAATCACTTTTATATGCTAGTGTGTTAGACACTGTAAGTTTTGTGCCACAAAATGATGATGCAAACAATTTAAATAGTAGGTACAAAGTGAACCCCAAGAGAAGAACATATAATTGTGGAAATTAAGAGAGAAAAGAGGAGGGGCACCTGAGTGGCTCAGTCATTTAAGTGTCTGACTCTTGATTTAGGATCAGGTAATGACCTCATGGTTTGTGAAATAGAGCCCCATGTTGGGCTCTGTGACAACACATAGCAGGCTTGGGATTCTCTCTCTCTGCCCCTCCTCCATTCTCTTCTCTCTCTCTCTCTCTCTCTCTCTCTCTCTCTCTCTCTCTCTCTCTTTCTCAAAATAAATAAACATTTAAAAGAGAGAGACAGAGAGAGAGAGAGAAATAAGGAAATCCAAGAACAGAAATGTGAAAATCACTCAAGGTAGCATTTCAGCTGAGATTGGATAAAGGAACTAGCTTTTGAAAGATAAAATATAAGAGTTATCAATGGTGAGAACAGCTCTCTAAAGGAACAGCTCCAGCAAAAGCACAAAAGCCTGAAAGTTGGTTTGTGCTCATAGGATACCCATAGGCCCACAGGAGAATAATAGACCAGAGAGAGAGAGAGAGAGAGAGAGAGAGAGAGAGAGAGAGAAGGCTAAGAGAGTAAGTTAATATAAATCTGAGGGGTCCCCCTACCCAAAACTTACTGGCTAGCTCTCTGATGACAATTACTCCACCAAAGGCCAATGCATGTGTTTTGTTCAAAGATTTACTTAAAAAAAAATTCTAACATTTATTCATTTTTTTTTAAATTTTTTTTCAACGTTTTTTATTTTATTTTTGGGACAGAGAGAGACAGAGCATGAACGGGTAAGGGGCAGAGAGAGAGGGAGACACAGAATCGGAAACAGGCTCTGGCTCTGAGCCATCAGCCCAGAGCCCGACGCGGGGCTCGAACTCACGGACTGCAAGATTGTGACCTGGCTGAAGTCGGACGCTTAACCGACTGCGCCACCCAGGCGCCCCTAACATTTATTCATTTTTGAGAGACAGAGCACAAGCAGTGTTGAGGCATAGAGAAAGGGAGACACAGAATCCAAAGCAGGCTCCAGGCTCTGAGCTGTCAGCACAGAACCCAATGCAGGGCTTGAACTCATGAACCGTGAGATCATGACCTGAGCTGAAGTCAGACCCTCAACCAACTGAGCCACCCAGATGCCCCAAAGCTTTACTTCTATTTACTATATAAAACACCCATCGATCCATGCTATATGATGCTCTTTAGGCATATGTTCCTAAGGTAAAAATGGGAAAGAGATTTTGAAGTAAGGAAGAAGAGTAGAAGTTACCAAATACCCAAGAAGAGAGAGAAGGATGTGCCCAAAAAAGCACCTAAGAGCAGGAAGCCAAGGAGACCGTAAAGGCATACACTGTCATGAAAGTCTTGCTCCACTTAATCCTGAGAGTCGATTTGCTGGAATGAACCAAATATGGGAGAGCACTGTTTACAGCTATCGCTTATGAATCAAATTAAATTATTTTGTTCAGCCACCCTGCCACGCAACTGCTCTCCATCACTAGCTGAGACCTCTCTCAAAGTGGCAGCTCTCTGCAGGACCCTTTAGCCCCCTATGGTGAGAGCCTGGATCCCAAGAGGTTAAGCCTTGGCGGCTATCACCAGTGTGACTACAAAGGAAGCCCAAACTGTTGAGTACAGTGTGATTAAATGTCTGTCAGCCCTCATGTATTTGACTCCTTCCCTCTGCACTCTTCAATTATGGGAAAATCTTAACCCTGTGGTTAAGGTTATTTTGGGAGCCAAGGACATCTCCTGCCAAAGACCAAGAGTGATATGTACCATTATGGTCCAATAGTTTAGTACAGCTGTTTTCTGAGACTGTGTTTCCTATAAGATGAAAAAGCAGGCTGCCTCTCTCAGAGGTAGTGATGCAAAGAGGGCAAAAGAGTGATGGGCAATTCAGGCACCAAGCTGAGACTCTAGAATCTCAGGTCCATTTATGATATTTCAGACATTCTCAGAGCCTGAAGGACCTTGAAAGCACTTTGCCTTTAGTCAAGTGAACTCTAAACATTTCTGTTCTTCTTGAGTCTTCAACTCCAAGTTTGATTCCATCACTGTCAGAAAACTGAGACTATTCTAAATAAGTTAAAATACATGTATTGCTCACACAACATGTGCTGGAACTCTGCTCTTAAGAAATTGACATCTTGATTGGAAAAACAAGACACCAAATGAGTGATGGACACAGCCAGGACTGAAGAAATTCCAAGGAAGTTAATATTACAGACTGTGAGAAATTATTTTCTTTTTAATGATATATTTTGGAGAGAGTTGGGGTAAGCCTTCCCATTCTTCTTATATTAAACAGAAATTTAAATTTTTTATACCCAACTCAAATTTCCCAGGTTTTATTTCTCTTTCACAGGATCCTCTAGAGACATGGAAAACAAGGGATCACCAACCAATTCATAAAGTTCATTGATACCTAGTGGTGAACTTTCCTTTAGAAAAAGACATTCTTTTCAAATGTTCCTCCTATGACCACTTCACTGGTTCTTTCTTTTAAGTTCCTCTTTTTCTTCTTAGTCCATAAATGTGGATTTATTTAATATTCTGGCTTTGGTCCTTTGGTCCTTATCTATATTCTTTGCATACTCTTTCCTGAAACTCTCACTCGTGCTTAGAGTGTTAGAATAATAAAATATTTTACAATTCTATGCACACTATATGAGACCATACTGTGTTCCAGGCACCAAACTGAGACCCAGATAGAATAACTAACTTTCTGAGATAATACCACAAATTAGTTTTGTAACTACTAATAAAATCTCCATTCATAATAGCAAAACTCAAACAAGAAAAAAGGTCTTTCACTGTTTTCACTGAATTCGTTGATGGGATATTTTAAGATTGTGTAGACACAAACTCAGTGCTCTAGGCTTGTGCTGTTGTATCCAAGTTTAGTGTAATTATTGGATGTCCAAAGAGGAGATCAGCCTTTAGGCAGAACATATTTCTTCTCTGGCCATCCAAGATCAGCACTCCTAAGAATATGCTCTGGGGAGCTATTTCATTAATAAGACAGACTCTCTTTGGCCCACATTGTCAAATACAAATTCTCTATTCCCTCTCTTTCAGCAATGAACTAACACATCTAATATATCTGTCAAATGAAAGAAAAATATATAGCTCCCTAGTTTTCTCTCCCTTCTGCTTCCTTTATCTCCCAGGTGAAGCCTAGATCCTTTAAGAATGGGTAAGAGATCTGTGATGGTTCTGAGGATTGATTCAAGGAAACAGAATACAAAGGTAACTGGATTACCATTTTATCCAAGTTCCAAGTTCCACTATTAACTCACTGACCATACAACCCTCAGCAATCCATTCAATCTTCAGGACCACAATTTCTGTAATTGTCAAAAAAGAGTGATACACACCCTGACCACCTAGAGTGGTTATTCTTTCTAAACCAAATAATTGCATACATACATTAAGTGCAGGTATCCCTATGGATACTATGGCCCTTTATTCTTCCACCATCTAAAATGATGGATATTACCATATTTACTCAAGTATCAAAGACAATTTCAGGCTACAGAAGCACCAAAATCTACTCTGTCAACACAACCAGTTGATTCTACTTCCATAATATTTCATGAAGTCTTTATCCCTTTTCCCTACTTTAGACTTTTATCATGCTTCATCTGAATTATTCCAGTGGTTCCCAGTTGGTCTATGGACCTCCCTGCCTCCCATCTTGGCCCTGCCAATTCATTTTCCACTATTACCAAAATGACACTTCCAAAACTTCAATCTGATGATATCATCCTCTGGTTCATATCCCTCAATTGCATTGCCTTTATGAAAATATTCACATTCTTGATTAACATTAAAATACCCTTCAAAATCCCTATCCCCACAACCTGGTCGTTACTCAACCTATTTCCTTCACCTGGTTTTACTCTTCTTCTCCCCATGCCCCTCACTTCTCCCCATGACCCGCATCCTCAGAGTTTCAATTTGCCTAACATTCTTCATATTCTATATCATTGCTACTGTATTAGCTAAAATAAGTACACCTTCTTCAAATTCCCATAATAGCATGTATCAAGACCTATGAGGGGTCTGATATTTTAGCCCACCTACAAAGTTACAAGTTAGCTTGCTACAGTTCATGGATGCTGGTAGACGACGTTAGGATCATTGCAATAACCAGGGTATCAGCTTTTGTTCCAGTTTCCAATTCCTACAGGGTAACTCAAAGGGAGCTAGAAGGCATCTACAAACATAGTGGGTAATGTTATAGAAGAACTCCAATCTTAGGGAAGTCAAATATTTTATAATGAGCCATAAACCCACCTACACTTTGATTTGATCCAAATGAAGAGATTCTCTATCTTCCAAGGTTGTTCACTATATTAACATCTTTGAAAATATAGTCCAAAACAAAGGACAGTTAGTGCCCACTTAAATGATGTGCAGAAACTTGAAAGAGCCATGCAGAACTGTCTTCCAACACACTGACCATTCTGCAACACAGTATTTATAGTACTGAGTTCTTGTTATCCCCATAGCTATATCTGTCACTAGATTTTGAACTTCTTGAAGATAGACATTAAGCTTTGCTATACGGATTCTTATTTCATGTACAATATATTGTTAGGATCTCAAATATATTTATGGAATATTTTATCCACAAAAAAATCTTAGAAGTGCATTACTAGATGTATATCCCTTAACAAGGAATTCAGGTAACTTCAATTAAATGATGGATGTAGAATTTTCTAGGCCACAATAAACAATATTTTAAAGTAAGATGTTTTAATAAGTCTCGAACATTTTTCTCCAAGTCAGTTTTTCTTACTTTAAAAATGGAGCAAATTGAAACCACACTCAGATATCACCTCACACCAGTCAGAGTGGCCAAAATGAACAAATCAGGAGACTACAGATGCTGGCGAGGATGTGGAGAAATGGGAACCCTCTTGCACTGTTGGTGGGAATGCAAATTGGTGCAGCCACTCTGGAAAACAGTGTGGAGGTTCCTCAAAAAATTAAAAATAGACCTACCCTATGACCCAGCAGTGGCACTGCTAGGAATTTACCCAAGGGATACAGGAATACTGATGCATAGGGGCACTTGTACCCCAACGTTTATAGCAGCATTCTCAACAACAGCCAAATGATGGAAAGAGCCTAAGTGTCCATCCACTGATGAATGGATAAAGAAATTGTGGTTTATATACACAATGGAGTACTAAGTGGCAATGAGAAAGAATGAAATATGGCCCTTTGTAGCAATGTGGATGAAACTGGAGAGTGTGATGCTAAGTGAAATAAGCCATACAGAGAAAGACAGACACCTTATGTGTTCACTCTTATGTGGATCCTGAGAAACTTAACAGAAACCCATGGGGGAGGGGAAGGAAAAAAAAAAGAGGTTAGAGTGGGAGAGAGCCAAAGCATAAGAGACTCCTAAAAACTGAGAACAAACTGAGGGCTGATGGGGGTGGGAGGGAGAGGGGGATGGGTGATGGGTATTGAGGAGGGCACCTTTTGGGATGAACACTGGGTGTTGTATGGAAACCAATTTGACAATAAATTTCATATAGTGAAAAAAAATGAAGCAGTTTGATTATAGATGCATTTATTACTCAGAGCCCTTCCCACAGGTCTCCATTTTCTCGAATGTCTTTGAACAGTTACTGTGAAAAAACAACACACACCCCAACCCACACTGTGTTCATAGAATAATTCCTGACAGAAATCATTGCTGTTTACTTGTATGGACTCCCTCAGCTAGGGGAACACAAATTCTTCTATTTAATTCCCTAGTAAAGCCTCTATCCTCCTCCAACCAAATTCTCCAGGCCCTATCTCTTCATCTCTCCCCTTAAACCTTCCTTAGGCAGTGGTCACACTAAAAGGTGTTCCCTTGCTGGGGTCATTATCTTCTGATGCCATGTCACTCCTGGAATGAGATTTCTCTAAGAGTTATGGGGTTAGTGTTCTGGGGTACAGAGAATTGAGGTGGCAGTCAGGAGATTTGGCGATGGATACTAAATTAAAAAAAAAAAACTTTAGAAATTCTGAGTGTGGCCCAGCTCAATCTGCAGGTATTATACATTTGGGGGGATGTCCCGAATTATCCCCTCACTGACCTGTTCCTTCCTATCTGTCTTCAAATATCCTTGCCCCATCCACCATTTAATAAATTAGGTACACTGTCTCAAGATCATGGTGATAGTACAAATACAATTTAAGAAGAGAATAAGGGAACCAGGAGTGAGGGGGAGAAGTGCTCACCTTATAGTCCTTTCACATTTGCACATCATTAAAAACATATATGAGCTTTATTGTATTTTATTAGCTTTTAATGGAGAACATTTATAAGCATTTATATTTATTGCCATAATTGATGTCCTTAGGCTTTAGCACTTTATTTTGTAAGATTCCTTAACATTTCCTTAATTTTCTGTCTTTTGCTGGATCTCGACTTAGCTTTTATTTTTTCTAGCTATCTAGGAAGTTATAAATCCATGTTTTAATTATATTAATGGATTTTTTTAATATTTGTGATGAAGTATGATATACATACAGAAAAAAAGGATATTATATATCATTATATTTTCAGAAAGATAAAGCTATAGAAATAAGCATATCAAGAAACAGAACATTGCTGGTATCTCAGAAGCCCCCTTGTCCTTCATTTTAGCCTCTGGCCCTCCAAAGGCAATTGCTCCCCTGGTTTTTAAGAGCATGGATTAGGTTTGTACTTTATATAAATGGAATTATCTAGTATGTACTCCTTTGTGACTGGCTTCCTTAGCTCAACATCATATTTATTAGTTATACCCACATTGTTTTATGTAGTTGTAATGCATTCATTCTCATTGCTATGTAGTAGTCCTTTGGGTGAATGTACCACAAGATATCTATCCATCAGACTGTTAATGGGCGTTTTTGTAGTTTCCAGTTTGGGAGCATTAAGAACAGTGTTACTTCTGGCTTCTCCTTAAGACGTAGAAAGCTAGAAAGAATATAACCCCCCCTCTTACAACAAAAATGCTACACAATCGACAGATTCATTACATTACTTGAACCTGTCAGTGACCTGAGCTTGCAGAACAAATAACTGATCTGAAATCTAAGTAAACACAATTGGGTGCAAGAAGAAACAGAACATGAACATTTGCTTACCTGAGATGGATGCTGCGAGATGCTGGTAAGAATTCAGCTAAAATTCTTACTACTGTTAAGGCCAAGTGATGAATCTCAAGAGAATCTAGAATTCCTGAGGATGTAGATATAATGGACATTTGCACCCATTTGCAGGCTCTTCTCTATGCACCTAACCAGTGATCACAAAAACAACTGACGGGAGTCCTGAAGAAGTGCTCCCTTGTACTTCAAGCCTGAAGAAAGTGAACAGCAGCTGCTGCAGGACAGGTAGAAAATACCACCCAGATTCCTCTTGCCTGTTGCCTCTTCATAATACTAATCTTAAACTTCTGGAAGAAGGCAACCTACACTATCACAGTTAGAGCAATGGTAAAAGCCACCTGTGTCTAGGGAAAGAGAATGTAGGAAAAAACAACTTCAACTCCAGGAGAAGACCACAGCCCTGAGACACAGCAAGAGAGAAGTACCTTTAAAAGACTGAAGCTTAATTAGAAGAACATTGGATACACCTGCTCCTAATCACAGGCTAAGAACCATCAGGTAACAAGTAACAGTAGAATAGTGCTGTAGAGGGACAAGAGCATGTAAAGAAACTCTCTCCCAAGTATAACATAAAGGGATGAGATGACCTAAAGTTAGGAGTGGGTTCAACACTGAGAAAAACTCTCTGACCAAAACCCAGTGTCAAGACAAGGCAGTGTTGAAGAATTGGAAGCATGTGGTGCATTGAAGGTAACCATAGCAACAATTTTTTTTTAATGTTTATTTATTTTCGAGAGAGAGAGACAGAGAGAGAGAGAGAGAAAACATAAGCAGGGAAGGGGCAGAGAGAGGGAGACACAGAATCTGAAGCAGGTTCCAGTCTCTGAGCTGTCAGCACAGAGCCCATATGGGGCTCGAACCCACGACTAATGAGATCATGACCTGAGCCAAAGTTGGACACTTAACCAACTGAGTTACCCAGAAGGCCCATAGCAACAAACAAATCTTAAATCCAGCTCAATTCCTAATCACATTCGTGTATATCCCCAAGCTAAAATTTTAACAGAAGGAAAGGCATGCCCATATTCAAGCATACAGACTGTTTACCTTAGCCTCAAGTGTCCTACAAATGTTTTTCAACAACTTATTAAGCATAGTCCAAAAAAGCAAGGGGCGGGGGCGGGGGGGACTGTCAAGAGACAATGCAATCAACAGAACCAGAGGCACATATGACACAACTGTTGGAACTATCAGCCATGAAATTCAAAATAACTATAATTGATATATTAAAGGCTCTAACGAAAAGATAGATAACATGCATGCAGTATCAAGTGGGTTATTTTAGCAGAGAAATGGAACCTAGAAAAAAGAATCAAATGGAAATACCAGAAATGAAATCAGAGTAACAGACATGAAGACTTTTTTTTTAATACTTTTTCCATGTTTATTTTTGAGAGACAGAGAGAGACAGCATGAGTGGAGAAGGGGCAGAGAGAGAGGGAGACACAGAATCCAAAGCAGGCTCCAGGCTCTGAGCTGTCAGCACAGAGCCCCATGCAGGGTTTGAACTCACAAACCGTGAGACCATCACCTGAGCCGAAGTCGGATGCTTAATAGATGGAGTCACCCAGGCGCCCAGACATGAAGACTTTTAAGAGCTCATCAGTAGACTCGACAAAGCTGAGGAAAGAATCGATGGACTTGAAGATAGGTTCACAGAAATTAACCAACTGAAACAGAAAAAGGATAAAAGAGTAATAACAATAGTAGTAATAGTAAAAGGAAAGAGCACACAAAATCTATGGGGCACTATAAAAAGTGTAGTATATTTACAACAGACTCTCAGAAAATGAAAAGAGACAGAAAGTGGGACAGGAAAGATGCATGAAAACATTAGAGCTGAGAATTTTCCAAAATTAATGATAGCTATGACACCAATCAAGGGAAAAAACAAAACAGTAGTAAAACTACTAGAAACTGAAGACAAAGAAAAACCTTGAAGGCAGTCAGAAAAAAAAAGACATCTTACCTATGGAGAAATGAGAAACTATGCAAGCCAGGGGTGCCTGGGTGGCTCAGTCGGTTGAGCGTCCGACTTCAGCTCAGGTCATGATCTGGCAGTTCATGAGTTCGAGTCCCGCGTTGGGCTCTGTGCTGACAGCTCAGAGCCTGGAGCCTGCTTCGGGTTCTGTTTCCCTTCCTCTGCCCCTTCCTTGCTCATGCTCTGTCTCTCTCTCTCAAAAATGAATAAACGTTAAAAAAAAAAAGAAACTATGCAAGCCAGAGGAGAATGAAAGAATGCTTTCAAGTATTGTAAAAAGCTGTCAATTTACTACACTCAGAAGAAAAATTCTTTAAATGAGACATAACTATGTTCTCAAAAAAAAAAAAACCCTCAAAAAGCCACACTGAGAGAACTCAATGTCAGAAGACCTGTATCTGAAGAAAGATAAAGAAAGTTTTAAAGAAGAAGATACCAAAATAAGAAAGTGTAAGATACCAAATAGAAACCGGGCTCTACACAAAATAAAATGAAGAAGGATGAAAACAGAATTAATAAAGGCAAAATAAAATTGTCTTTATTGTTATTTTAGTAGCTCTGAAAGATAACTGTCTAAAGCAAAAATAGTAGCAGTGTATTGTGTTTACAACATACGTAAAAATAAAATGTATGACAAAAAATGTATGAAAAAATAATAAAAATGCATGATATCAAAGAGAAATTGGGAATAACATTCATGTGAATGAAGGGTCTGTTGTATTTACTAAAAATGCTTGGCTCCATACTTTGTGAGCCCCTCTTACATACGAAACTGTGAGGGTAGCCAGAATGTGTTGGTCATGGAGAAAAGGCAGGCAGGCTCCCCACCCATTGACTGCTCTCAGAACCCAGGCTAGACTCAGCAAAAGCTTAATCACACTTCAGAGTCAAGGCCAAAAGGCCCTGATAAAACAAGTCTAGGGAAAAGGAAAGCCAACCATTTTTATGCACCCCCACCGCCTACTTTACTTTAGGCTTTGTCATATCTTCTCAGACACTTGGAGAAAGAGCCCACGCTTAGTCTCCTCACTATAATTCAGCGTCTTTTCTGGGGCCCCAGCTCTTAGGACAAAAAGCCTCTCCAGAAACGGAAGTCTTGAGTCTACACAGACAATGGAAGGGACAGTTCCCCATAGCATTGTTTTCTTCCTTTCTTGCTCCCTCTTCCACCATACAAACCAAAGGAGCCCACTTAGAAGAAAATTTACAGCAGAAGATGGAAATCCAATCTTTCAGGCAAGAAAAAGCTGCAAGAAAAACTCAGGAAGGTAGAATTTGAGAAAGGAATAGCTGCAATTTTGATGGTGTGTCAAATCTGTAACGGCTGAGCGAACTCCGGGAGCTGCCTGGTGCCACCCAGCTCTAGGAGCGCTGAGCTGAGTGAAAGAGGTTGGCAGGTGGTAATGGAGACGGGGCAGCACTAGTGTGGGTGGCTTCTGATGGGAGGCAAGGGGCAGGCTGGGGATATGACACAGACCCAGTCTTACGTCCAGAGCTGCCTGTACCATTCTATCACGATCCAATAAAACATGAACCTGGAGAGCCACCATTTGTAAGGCAACTAGCAGCTCCCTGTGTGAAACCCAGAGCGAAGACACACAGCAAGACTGAATCCTCCAGCAGCAACGGCTCAGGTTGGAAGGCAAAAGCTGTTGGCACCATGGAATTGCACTGGTAATGCCTACTTTTCACGGGGAGCCTGAGAAGCAGCCAAGGGTAAATAGTCCAAACACAGAGTTCAAAATTGTCACCAACATGCTTCTGAGGTGGCCCTTTATGTCACCCTCCATGTGCCCAGGAGATGGTCCTGATACAGTATCACAGGTGAAGGTAAACTGTACCTTCACATGCTTTCCTCCGTCTCCTAAGACTACACTGTGTTTGTGTCTATAGGAGGCACATCTTCTAAACACTGAGCCTCAGGACAGAATGTCATTATGACAAGCAAGCTTCAAGAGCTTCTACATGCAACTCAACAGGTTAGAAGCCCTGAGACCACTAGGAACCCCAGAACATTGGCTGACTCCACTATCCCTGTCACTAAGAAAAATATCCTCTGCTAAAACAAACCTACTCATCCTTCAATGTCACCATCCTCCTACACCGCAAACCCTTTTCTGACCATGTCAGTCAAAACCTGATTCCCTAAAGGGATTTGTCTAATACTTAAATATAACTTTTCACCTAACAAATAGACAAAGATAAAAATGCCAGTCCTGGCAAAATTGAAGGGAAATAAGGCATTTGTACATTGGTACATTTCTTTGAAGGCCAATTCAGCAATGTGCATAAAACAGGAATGTATATAACCCTGGACTTGGATTTTCTCTTCCAGGAATTTCTCATAGCCATGTATGGACACAGATGTTCGTGAAAAGCCAGCTGATATTGAGGGTAGGTCTGGACACATTTCCTAGCTCTGGTTCCTGGTTCTGCCCTTGGAAGCTCTAAAACCATCTGAATCTCAGTTTTTGCATCTGCAAAAGGGGTGACACACAGGGTTGTTATGAAGATTAGATGATACAACGCATGCACTTTGGTACATAATGGAAACCCACCAACTTTCCATTATTGTTGTTTTATTGTAATTCAAATATTTTTCAGAAACTTAGAGAGCTATCAACTGGATTTGATCAGCAACGAAAGATCTACATGCAGTAGAATTCTACACAGGATTTTAAAAGAAGAAAAGCTCTATACATGTTGAATTAAAACAACAGATTTCAGAAGAGCCTGTGTGTGTATGTGTGGGTCTATGCCTCTACAAGCATATGTGACTATGTGTGGGTGGGTGTGTGTCTGTGTGGTGGGTATATTGTAAGGTGTATGTGAGTCCTGTGTATATAACTGTGCTGTATGTGTGAATTTTCTATGATTGGCTATAGTGTGCACATGTGTATGAGTTCTGTATCTCTATCTTCAATACGTGTGTGAGAGGCCTGTGTGTGTGTGTGTGTGTGTGTGTGTGCAGCGCGTGCATGTATGTGAAGTATGTATCTCTGTGGTGCAGGTGTGTGAGTTCTGTATATGTCTGGGTGTAAATTCTGTGTGTAGGGTGTGTGGGCCTTCTGTGTATGTCATGGTGTGTGTGTATCTGCAGGGCGTGTGTGTCTGTGGGGTGTATGAGTTCTGTGTGTGCATGTGTGGTGTATTTGCACGTGAGTTCAGTGTGTGTCTGCGGGGGGAAAGCAGTGGTATCTACAGGTGTAAGGGGTGCTGTGTGTGTATCTACAGGGTGTGTATGTGTCTGAATAGGTAGATGGTATAAGAACCTGGGCTCTGGGGTGAGAGAAGCCTTAGTTGGGTTCCTGCCCCAACATATAGTAGTTCACCCTGCACAAATTAATCAATCCCTCTATTTCCAGTTTCTTAATCCTTCAAAAAGACTATCACCTCCTCTCCAAGGACCGTGTAAGAATTAGATGACAGAATGAATGGGAAGCACATAACACTGTGTCTGGCACATAGCAGGTGCTCAATAAAGTATAGCAATTTTTCATCACTGTCATAATCATAGACAGGTATCTGGATAGGTGTTATCTGGGTAATAGGACTATAGGAAAATTTATACTTTTCTATGTTGTCTGGATATTTTGCATGCATATGTATTATCTCTGTAATGAAAAAAACGATACTTGCCCTTTTCAAAAAAACAAAACCCTGAGACCGACATCAGTCACCTCCACACTACAGGCAAAACAGCCTTTTAACCCGGATCCCAGCACCAAGCATCTCTATCTTTCAGAATGCATCTCTCTACACTTCTCTGAAATTCCCATCTTTATTGTATTATTGTATTTAATCCAGCACTTCTGGATTAAAAGCCCAGACTGTGATGTTATGTCCAGAAAGCCCTGTTTTAAATTCCATTGACACCTGGGATTGGCCAGTTGTTGGAGCAACTTTGTGTCTTAATCCCACTAGAATTGATTTTTTAAATCAGATTAACTTGTTGTCACTTTGGAAGGTATGGTGGTAAAGGGCGGCTCAGTGTCAGACCCTGTCAGAGTGTGAGACGGGGAAGCCAGGAGTGATGGAGATAAGTCCTTGGCAGAAGGGGATTTTAGAGATGAGCAGTTGACATCACGGGCTGGGGGGTGGGAGGCAGGTGACTGGAAGCCCTGCATGAGTGGTGAGGGGGGCCTGGGGACACACACTCACACACAAATTCACTTTCTTTATGGTTTGGTTCAGGTCACCTCTCTCATTTAGCAAATTTATCAGAATCACCTGAAGAGCTTGCTAGAAATGCAGATTCCAGGCATGACCCTTCCCTCCCACCAAGAGATTCTGCTTAATGTGTGAAGTGGGGCCTGGGCATCCACTTCCCTGGCAAGGACTGGATTAATCATTATAGAGCAATAAGGAAGGTCTTTGGGGTTAAAATCCCTCCGCGAAACTGCGTGCTACACCGCTTTTACGGCTGTGTGTCTTCAGTTTAGTTACACAACCTCTCTGGGCTATTCATGCCAGGGAAATAAGGGTGATGGTGCAGAACAAAATGATGATGAGGCCATTAAGGTTGGATAGCATCTGTGTAAAAATAAAAGCTGGCTGATTTGAAGCCAAAGCACAGTTCTGCCAGTCTCTGAGAGGGACAGGGTGCTCTGAGGATGGTTTCTGACCCTAGAGTCGCCCAGCCTGTTTCCCCTGCCTCCGAAGCTTCTGCCAACCTTCCTGGTCCTGCAGCCGCAGGCAGCCTGCGAGTGTGCTCCACTGCCCCCTGGTGGTCTCATCTGGGAAGATGAACGGTCTCTCCCTATTGGGCTTTATCCAGGCCCCTGAGCAAAGACACAGCTGCCCGACCAAAGGTGGAGAACAGAGGGAGCCACTTCTGAGGCCGTGGGGGCTGAAACATTCCCACCCCCCACTGCCACCTGCTCTCTGGGGCTTGAACTGTCCCTGTGGAGCATCGCCACTCTGCTTAAGGGTGTCATGCCCCTGGATGCTTCCTGAGCCCTGAGCCGGGCTCTTGCTGAGAGCAGCACACAGGGAAGGGACGGGTTGAGGAGACGCACCTGTTGCCTCGGGAGCTGGAAGAGCTAAGTTTGGCCCATGAGATCATTGTACATGTGGGTGGGTCCGCTCAGAATTCCGCACTAAAAGGGGTTAGGAGGCCAGCCCTGAGGGAGTACATCACAGACTCTCAGCAAGTCATCCGGCTTCAGCATGAAGAAGGACCCAAAGGCTGAATGAGAACCCTACGCTCATGGGAAAACCTGGCCAAACGACTAAACTTCAGGGCTCTGCCGTAAGCAAGGCTGGCCCTGGTCCCAGCGAAGCTGCCATCCTGAGTTCCCCATTGGCCAAAAGCTTGACCTTTCTAACCTTCCTGTTCGGGCCTTAGGCTGTACCACTTCTGAGTCCACCACCAAGCCCCTTTGCTCTCCACACGACACACCCCACCCTGTACCCCGTGCCTGCAGGCACGTACCCCTAAGCTAGGCTTGTGCGCAGGCTGAAGCCCCGTTTGAGCCTTCCTGAGTCAGAGCCTCACGCTGGCTATCCGATTCATTAGTGACCTACTAGCGTCAGATGGAGACCACAGGGATTTGAGGGTAGTTAGTGGCAGAGGCCACAGAGATCTAAGTGCCATCCTTGAGCTGAAAACACTGTCTGGACATGGTCTGACCACAAGGAGCAGACATTTGAGACTGCCATCACAGCACCGCGTCCCTGCGTTCAGGCATATTCTCCATGGGACCGAGAACTGGCTTACTGCATAGTCTGGGGCCCCCACCCAGGGTGTCTGTGAGGGCAGAGGAGGGGGCAGGGCTGGGGCTCCCAGAGCTCGTCATCTTACACAACCAGCCCCAGACAATCTCATGAGACAAGGAGGCAGGTGGGGGCATCTAGGAGAGCCTCTGGAGCATGCGGGAGTGAACTGGATATCTGCTCAGGAAGCCCACCCTCCTTCCCATCAGCAGGCTCTGGAAGGAAAGGTTAGAACTGGTCATTTTTAATAAGAAGATGTGTAGGGACCCATGAGAACATGAACCTGGGTTACAAACATGAAGTCTTCCCACCCCATCGCTGTCATCCTTGTGCTGGAAGTGATCTCAGAGCTACAATCACTTCCCCCAGGAGCTCCTGGACACTCACCAACTACTTCCTGTGTTCCTTGGTGTTCTCCCCTAGAAACCACCCCCCCCCCATCTGTCCCAATTTAAATAGAAAAAGGTAATAAAAATTACGAAGGCAAAGAGAATGAATGCATTGTATTTTATAATGGACTGGGCCTACATAAACTCATTTTAGCAAAATTCACCCCATTGAATGCACAGAAACACAGATGAGTCAGGTATATACCTAATTTTAGAGACAAAGAAACAAAGGCTCAGAGACACCAAACTGGGATGTGGCAAAAGCTAGACCTCACCCCAGTTCTCCTTACTCTGTAAGTTTCTGGTCTTTGTAATATATCTATAATTCCCAGTGCTGGCCTGGGAGTTATTCCTGCCCAAGGCCTGGCACCATTTCCCCTCTGCTCTTTTATTCTGGGCTGTCTCGATGCCACCATCACTTCCAACTGCCTGGTTTCTGGCTGGCCTCTTCCTTTCGGACTCACTTTCCACCAAGCACACCTAATAGGTGGAATTGGGGTCTGCTCAAAGGACGCTAGTGCCCACAGAGCAAGCAGTGTTTGCCTCAGGCTACCCAGATGGCACATTCCATACCCACGCTTCCATCTGCCCCAGGAGAGGTCAGTTCAGGGCATTTTCTCATATTCTGACCTCTCCCCTCACCCCTATGCATACATTGCTCATGACGTAGTGGTCCCTGTCTTCTCAGGACCAGTCCCCGGGGCGCGGGGTTCAGTGCTTCCCTCCTCCCCCCACTAAACCCTGCTCTCGATCTTTGTCCTGCTGAAAACATCCTTAACAGGTTACGACGGAGTTTGGCAATATTTTCCTCTCTTGACTTTAAGACAGCTCTCCCCTTGCTTCCCTCCACCTCTCCGTTTGTTCCTTCTCAGCCTTCTTTTCGAGGAGCTTCCTGGTCCTGCTAACCTGTAAACTTTGCCAGCCCAGGCCTTGCTTTCTTCTCTGTCTAAACTCACTGTGTCAGGCATGTCATCCAGCCCCAGGGACTTCCAATATCAAATAGGTATCCTGATGACTCCCTTTTCTGTACACACGACCTCTTCACTTTGATGTTCCATCAAAGGTAACATAGATGCCTTAGTTGGCTCAGGCTGCTATAGCACAATACCAGACGGGGTTGTCCGTAAACAACAGAAACACTGCTCTCGGTTCTAGAAGCCGGAAGTCTGAGATCAAGGCACCGGCTCCTTGGGTGTCTGATGAGGGCCCACTTCCTGGCTCATAGACGACTGTCTTTCTGCCATGTCCCCACATGGTGGAAGGGACTGGAAGCTCTCTGGCGTCTCTTTTATAACAGCACTAAATCCATTACTGAGGGCTCCACCCTCATGACCTAACTACCCCAAAGGCCCCACCTCCTAAAGCCCTCACACTGGGGGTTAGGATTTCAACATATGGATGTTGAGGGGGACACACACATTCAGTCTATTGCAACGGGTAAGACCAAACTTCGTTTCTCCTCAAACCCCTCAAACCTGATTTTCCCACAGTCTCCTGGAGTCTCAGTAGAGGCAACTCTGTCTTCTAGCTGTTCAGCCCACAGCATCATCCCTGGCTCTCCTTTTCTTGCCCACCCTCCTCCAATCTGCCAGTAAATCCTGTCAGCCCCACATCAGGATGTATCTAAAATCCACCCCACCCCCACCCCCTCCGCTGCCCCAACCGCTCCCAGCCCTGCGTGCCCCACTGGGACCACTGCGGCTCCCTCCTGACGCCTCTGCCTGCTTGTGCTGCCCTCCCCGCCCCCCGTGTCTTCAGCCTGCCCTCAAACCATAACACTCTCCGCTCAGAACCTTCTCCTCACCCACACACAGCGGGAGCCAGCACCACACACTGGCCCTCTCAGCAAATGCCAGGCTCCCCAGCCTGCTCTGGACCATATGGTTTACATCTGCGGCGGAGTGATTACGAGAGCACGTCTCTCACTATCAGAAGGCGCCAACTGGACAATAAAACTGTATGTTACTCTCCCCCCCCATGCACTTGCCTGATCTGGTCCTTGCTCCTCTGTGCCCTCCATCCTGCTTCCCTCCTTTGGGCCCCACTGTCTCTCCCCCTCTGTCCTCTGCCTCTAACTGGAACACATTCTCCCAAGATAGTCTTAGGTCTCCTTCCTCAATACCTTCAGATGCTCAAATGCCTTTTTATCTGCTCCTAATAATGCCTCCTCACAGTCTTCTCTCAGGACAACAGCCTGGTCACACTCTACCCCTGGACCCTGCCGCATCCTTCCTCGGGGCAGTATCCTCACCTGGCAGCTATATTTTCATTCCTAGTGCCCTCACTGGAAGGCAAACTTCCCAAGCCAGGGCTTTGTTCTTCTGCTTCTGGCTTCATCTCCAGGACCTGAAACACTCTGGGCACATGGCAGGTGCTCAGTAAGTATTTGTTAGAAGAATGAATGGATGTTTAGGCTCAAGAAACGTCACCAAATCTAGAACTTCTCTTCCTGTGTCTGCTTTCAAACCTGTTACGTCTAGTTATAATGAACATAGAGGGCTGCTTGGATCAATGTAAACCAAATAAACGTTAGGAATCGTCACTCACATACACTGGTCTGGGGTTCAGAATATGTGACATTGGTTTGAACTGCATCACTGAGGGAAGTCTCAGGACTCTCCTGAGTTTCAGATTTATTTTTAGAATAAAATAATGCCACAATCGTGTCTGGCACCAAAATTCTACATGTTGGGTCCCACAAAAGTGACAGCACAAAAGAGCAAAGTAAATACACGGAATCATCAGGAAAGTGTTTTATTGCCTTCCCACACTCCCGCTGTGGACACCCATCTCAAAAGCTGTTAGCCAACACGTGCCTGCTCTGGAAGCTCTAAGACCAGCACAGATATCTGGGCAAAGAAGTGCCAATGTCCTTTAGTGTGCTGTCCTCCCCAGAGGGCACCAACCTGTAAAAATTTAAGGAGCAATGACTTTATTTGTAAGCAATATGCATCAACCCATTCAAGTGCATCAGCTACTCACTACATTCACCTGGGGCTGTCCTCTTAAAAATGGAAACATGAGGGCACCAGGGTGGCTCAGTCAGTTAACCATTCTACTCGATTTGGGCTCAGGTCATGATCTCATGGTTTGTGAGTTTGAGCCCCGCGTGGGGCTCTGCACTGACAGCACAGAACCTACTTGGGATTCTTTCTCTCTCTCTCTCTCTCTCTCTCTCTCTCTCTCTCTCTGCCCCTCTCCCTACTCACTTTCACACATGTGCATGCACTCTCTCAAAATAAATCGATAAACTTGAAAAAAATTTTAAACAGGAAACATGGAGGAAATGCATTTTGGGGGAGCAGGGAACACATGCCCTTCCTGGGAGCACGATGCCCAAACTTCATAGGAACCATATGTCATGGGGCATGGGCCAGGGCAGGAAGAGAGAAGAAAGAGATGTGTCACACCCACGTCCATCCTAGGTGTCTGGAGGCCTAACCTGGTTCTTTGCTCTCAGAAGCTTTATGGAAATCGTAGGTTGGAGAATGGGGGAGATTATTTACTCATGAAATATTTTCCTTAACAGATCATTAGCATCTCTTTGATTGAATCAGCGAGTGTGTTTGGGTGTTTATAGCTCATTTATTATATTACTAGGTATGTTAGGTAGAGGGGGGCTCTAGGGAGACAAGGATCCTAAAAGATCATCAGAAATCATCTCAGAATTAATTCGTAAGTTAAAGGAAGATTGTCAATTTATTTGCAAAAGAAAAAAATCAGTCTACACGAAACTTTTGCAAAAGGAACAAAATGATTTGCATTAAAGAGCTGGCAGGAAGGTAAATGGGCCAGTCCCTGGCACAGGCAGGTGTTTCCCCTTCATTTTCCAGTCCCTGCTTTAGTGCACCGTCACTGCAGCAGCCCGGACTCTTGTGTTCTCCCCCATATCCTGTGCTCATGCTCCTCTTATGCCCATGGAGAGGCCTCTAGAAACCGTCCCTCCTCAGGCAGGGCCATTTCCCTCTTGCAGCACATGGTACCCTGGGTGTCACTCACAGGCTCTATGAGAGCAGGAATAGACATGTAGCTCTAGCCTGTCCTTCCCGGCCTGCTCCCTTGGGTCCCCACATTGAGAAACATCTTCCATGTAAACCCTTTAGGCTATTAAAGGGCCAGGTCACTGGGGCACCTGGGTGGCTGAGTCGGTTAAGCATCTAACTTCAGTTCAGGTCATGATCTCACGGTTCATGGGTTCGAGCCCCACGTCGGGCTCTGTGCTGACAGCTCAGAGCTTGGAGCCTACTTCGGATTCTGTGTTTCCCTCTCTCTCTGCCCCTCCCCCACTTAGGCTGCCTCTCAAAAATGAACAAATGTTAAAAAAAAATTTAATAAGAAATAAATTTAAAAAAATAAAAAGGCCAAGTCACAGAAATCAGGCAGAGAGTCAGAAGATCAGCTTCATATGTGACAAGCCAAGACGCATTTCCTCAAGCCCCTTGAAGAAACGAATGCTGTTCTAAGGGTGGGTCCTGTTCTTGGCAGTCACCCCAGCACTAGCCTCAGTGATGGAATACAGTGGGCACCTAATAAACATACACTGAGCAGAGGAAGGAAGGAACAAATAAATGAGGCACTCATACTTGTTCCAACATATCTTGCTCCCTGACCCCTATCCTGGGTTACTATCTCTCTGGGTCTCATCTGCTTCTCAGAGCCTTGGGGATGGGGCCAGCTCTGCGTGGTCCAGGTTATGGAAGCAATCTTGAGACCAGTATTGTGTTTACCTCCTGCTGGCTCCCTCCCCGTCCCTGACACAATCTATTGCCAAGGCTTTGGTTCATGGACTTATACATACACTGAGTTTGTAATCAGAATCTAACAGAATCTATTTTAAATACACGGGGACTACAGTACATATGAATATGCTAATCAACTAAGCTTAATAGTTCTCGTTTGTATTAATGCAAATTAGGCAGCTGCATTTCCCACCAAATATTTTCCTTGGTATTTACTGACGAAATCAAGGTCCTTCTAATAAGTTCTAATATTTAATCTAAAAGCTCTAAAGAAGGTGCTTTAGTTGAGCATAATCTAATTTCACTGAACAAAATTGCATCTAAAAGCAATATAAAGTTACAATTTGTTCCTTGTCAAATAGTAAAAATGGCCTTTAAATTTTACATGGTTTTGACCTTTGGTTTTTGCATTTCAATTAAACTTCCCTTAGAGCCCAGAGGATCAAATGTTCCCTGAGTGTGAATTAGGTGCTGGCGAGAGGTGGCTACTGACCCTCTGCTTTTTTCCTTTTCAAACTGACATCTGTCTCCCTTTTGACACAGAGTAGAAATGCTCTCCCTCAATAGCTGGAGCAGAGGTAAACAGAAATAGTAGGTCTGGACAGTACCTCATCTTTAGACCCTTGAAATTTCCAAGAGTCAATCTTCAAAATTCATTCCTGGATCAGTATGCCATTTGCCAGACTCCTATCTATCATTGGTGTGAGAACGATCCAGCCTCTGTTAGCCACGTTTGAACCACGTTATACCTTTACAATACCTGTGGGTATCTGTTAGTTTCCTCAGGCTTTGTAAAAACCCAGAATACAGAGGAGAGGTCATCTTTTGACTTCTGATCAAATAGAATCAGGTACTCAGGTCTGAGAGGCTGTGACGCCACTCAATATCCATTCTCCCCGTTTTTCTGGTAATAGAGTCTGAGTTTTATTCAGGGCAATGATGCCCCCCAGCTAAAATCCCACATTTCCCAGCTTCCCTTGCAAATAGTGAAACAAAAAGAGAAAGTCCTGGTTTCTTACTGACGTGGTGGAGCCACCTTACTAGCCTTGGTTGTTACCTCCAGGCATCTTTTACATGATAGCAAGAAATCAGATGAGTTTTTGTTATATGCAACTGAATCTAATCAGAAGTCTTATAAAGTCAGCACGGTTCCTGGCACATATGTGCTCAACAAATTATAGCAATTAGTCAATAATCAGATGGATAATCCATCTAGATGACACATCATAGACACCAACTAAGGACTGAGAGAGAGCATGAGACAGAGAGAGAATAGATAACACCTGCATGTCTACAAAGAAAAGCACAAATGGAGAGCTATATGTATCACTTTAATAATAATAGCAAATATTGAAAGTTATAAGCACGGAGCATTATTCTAAGCATTTTACATGTATTAACTCTTCTATATCCTCAGTATTAATGCAGCATTTACAAAATTATGTTTTACAATTATATTATATTACATATATATATACACACACATATAGATATACATATATATGTATATACATAGGTGTGTGTATATATATATATGCTTATTATATATATATATATATATATATATATAAAATGGTGTGTGTGTGTGTGTGTTGAATAAACAAACACACATACAGATGACATCTTGCTTTCCTGGATCTGAACTTCATCTGCTCGGTACCCTGGGTGAGATCTAGGTCAAATGACACACTAACTCTTTAGATCCAGAGACAACATATTCCTATGACAATGGTTTCCCCTAGGTTGAGCTCATTTTATCTTCAGTTGACTGGGGAATCATCAGAAAGGATATGTCTCTGCCCTCAAAGAGTAACTTTATCAATGCATCTCCTCCCTGAGCTTTGCAAACATATAGCACTCTTCAAGAGTGCTGACCCGCGTGGTTCCAGGATAACAACTCTGGCAGGGCATGGTGTTGAAGGTAG
Organism: Felis catus; assembly: GCF_018350175.1. Lineage (NCBI taxonomy): Eukaryota > Metazoa > Chordata > Mammalia > Carnivora > Felidae > Felis > Felis catus. The sequence goes on along the minus strand of NC_058379.1, from coordinate 58,814,185 downwards.
AGGCACCCTGAGTGGCCATCTGCCACACCAGAGGGTTAGGCCCACATAGAGAATTCTGGAGCTTCCATAATAACCTACCATGAATCAGACCCTTGCACATACATTAGTACCTTTATCTTTACAATGGCCTCATGAATTGGAATCCTATTTTAGCCAAAACACACTAAAGATCAGAGTCATTCATTCTTCTTTAATTCATTCAAACTTATTAAACACCTACTATGTGCCAGGAGATAACTTTTAAGGATATTATGGGAAATTACTTTTTTAAGGAGCTTAGAGTTCAGGGTGGGGGGGTGTGGAGAGATAGATAAATAAATAAATAAATAAATAAATAAATAAATAACATGTGACTGGTGTTGTAATGAAAGTATCAAATATCATGGGGACATATTAGGACTAGTCACAGTGGAGATACTACAAGGCCTGAGGCCCACACTAGGACCGAAGTAGGAGGCAAAGGGATGGTATTCCAGAAAACTCATGTTGGGGTAACTGGAACATAGGTGTAATGGCTTTGCAAAGTGTTGACTGGCTAGGCTGAACCACATTTCCTGATATTTCCTTTCTTGTATGTTTCTGGTTAGAGTGGCCTCAAGGGGGGGTTCCTGGGAGACTTGAGGAAGCAGAAGTGAAGTAGCAACTATTTTGTAGCTCACACATGTTGTTGCTTATCTGTGGATTCACCTAAACGGTATGAGCCAGCAGCTGGGGAAGTAATTTCTCTACCTTCCCCTGGATCCTCCTTCAACTCCTCTGGCTCCTGGGCCAGAAGTGCCGTCATCTCTGTGCTGGAAGGTCTCAGCTTCTGCAAGATAGCCTCATCACAAGGTCAGAGACAACAAGCATGGACAGAGGTTTCAGGCCATGCTCATAGGTCACAGCTTGTGCTTTTTGGCTTACAGCCTGCTCATGATCTTCCCTTCCTGACTACCTGCCTTCAGACCTCAACTACAGCAACAGATGAGAAGACTATCGTGTAAGCCTATAACAAATCTGTCATTTATCTATCTACCTATCTATCTATCTTACAGGGTCTACTTCTCTGTTCGAACACTGACTAATACAAAATTTGGTACCAGAGTGGGGTGCTACCATAACAAACATCTAAAATGTGAGAGTGGCTTTGGGAACAGACAATAGGGAGAAGCTAGAAGATTTCTGAGGAGCATGGTAGGTAGAGAAAGCCTAGCTTGCCTTCTTGAACAGACTGTTAGTAGAGACACAGACAATAAGGACACTGCCAGTGAAGGCTCAGAAGGGAAGGAAGAATGTGAAAACTGGAGTAAGGGGGATCCCTATTATGTGGCAGCAGAAAGATTAGAAAAATTGTCATCTGCCATAAGGGGAAAGCAGAACTTGCAAAGGAAGAACCTGGTTATCTAGCTTGGGTGATTTCCAAACAGTGTTGAAGTCCCCCCCCCCCCCAGGTTTCTTCGTGCCACTTATAGTACAGTGTGAGAGGAAAGAGGTAAATGAGGGTAGAAGTGTGAAATAAAAAGGCATCAGGATTTGATGGTTTTGAAAATTCTCAATCTCTCCAGGTGGCAAAAGATACTGAAATTGATAAATGACTTCTGAGTATGTCAGGAAAACATGGCATAGAGGTAAAGTCTTGCCTGAGGATGAAGCCACTCCCTTCCTAGAGCTTCTGAATCTCCTCTGACAAACTATGTTTCAGGGCCTAATTCTTGGAGAAAGAACCTGAAATATATCCTCACTGTTTTCTAAATTCTAGGGATCTGAAGCTTAACCACACCCTCCCTCAGATTCAGGGCCCTCACTTTCCCTCAGCTTTCACCCTGCTCTTGGGCTGTTCTCTCCAGGTGCCCCTGGTGGGTCCTTTTCTTTAGTCCAGCATGCAAAAAGTAGGGTTGCCTGGAGCTCCTCACTCACCTCTCCTAGGACATTCTGAACCATTTCCATGTCTTCACATGTCAATTTGCATGGTGATACCTCACAAACATGTATTTTGAGCCCAGTCCTCCCTCCTAGACTATGCCCTATCTATCCACCCCTACCCATGGAAACCTACACCACAGTGTTGTAAAGGCACCTCCAGTTCAGACATCCACAACTGATAATGCTCCCTTTGTCTGCCTGCCTGTCTGTCTCACACACACACACACACACACACACACACACACACACACACACCCCAGAGCAAGCCTCCTTTTCCAAGAGTTATGTATCTGGTCTATGGAACTAGACCAGACCACCAGGGTTTGAGTCCTGGCTCTGCTACTGCCTGACTCTGATAACTTGGAGAAGTTTATTGGTTTGTTTGTTTGATTGCCTCCCTATATCTCAACTCTTGTCTGACGATTTGAGGTTAATAGTAGTCCTTACCTCATTAGGTTATGGTGAAGATCAAATGGATTGTATGTGGAAAACAAAACAGTGCCTGGCACATTTTATACTCTCCAAAAATATTCATTCTCAATATTGTTATATTTTGGTGAATTCCATCACCCAGTAACCCAAGGAGGAACCTTTGAAGTCCCCTATCCCCCTGTAATGCACACATATGCTATTCATCTGATCAAACTTGTCAGTTTTACTTCCTCGGCGTCTTGAGAATCCATCCCCTTCTCTCCATCCCAATTATCACCCCCTTTAGTTCAAGCCTTCTTGATTCCCCCCTTGGCCAGAAGCAGTATATAGCTGTCATGTTCCCTTAACTGGGCTTTATGTGTCCTGAAACCAAAACAACCCTTATACCCAAATCCCTTCTCCATATTGTAACCAGAATACCCATCTAAACTTAAACTCTCATCATGTCTTTCCCTTGCTTAAGAAGCCTTAAGAATAAAATCTTGACTTTTTAGCCTCACATTACCCAATGGCCTCTACATTCTCTTTGCTCAGTGCTCACAGTTGTCAGCCTTACCCTCACTCCCTTGCATCCTCATTTCCAGGAATCTGGAAATGTTCATTCTTTGGACTTTTAACATGTTCTTCCTCCTAGAGTCTTTGGTGCTGAAAAGGAAGTCTGTTTATATCAAGGAACACCACTATAATGATAAGCGTCCAGAACTTAGCAACAGGTGAGTAAGGGAGTGTCTGTGGTTGGGGAGGGAGGGGGAGATCAGATCAAGCAGGAAGCAGTATATGTTAGCCCTGGGCTGCTCTGAACCCTTCAGAGGGCACCTACTGGCTGAATGTGGCCCCGGAACTCTGCTTTGTTTTATTCCAAGGCAACGGATAACTTCAGCACTCCCAGGTAGCTAATCTAATCCTGGCAAAGGTCAGGAAACCCCACCAATGGAAATGGGTCCTTCCTGCAATAGGGGAGGAGATTTTCAGGGCAGAAGCCAAACTGGGAGCACTCTGATTGAAAGGCTTTTATGCTAAAGGATTTGGGTTTCCTTTTTTTTAAAGCCTTTCTTAAAAAAAAAAAAAAAGTAGTCGAGATGCTGTCAGGCAGCTCCGCGTCTCCATTAGAATTCAGAGTATTCCACGGTAATTACAAAACAGCTGTAATGGAAAATTGGTAGTCAAACCCATTTTCCAGCGACTAGAACGGTGAATGGGCTCCATTATGTTCCTAATTCTCATTAACTTAATTTGCATAGGAAACAATGAAGGAATACATAATGAGGTACAGTGGGCTAGCAGCCCAGCCCTCACCCCCCGAAGAGCTGGGTGCAACCCACAGTGACCCACTCAGAGGGAGGAGAAGCCCAGTGCCGCGCTGGACTCCACTCTTCTCCAGTGACCTGTGGCTGCAAGCCAGAGCTAGTCAGGGCCAGCGAGGTGGAGGGTGACTCCAAGATTACCTTGCCTCAGCACACACGATGCAAGCTCCATTTCTTTGCCCACCCCCGCCCCTGCTTCTGGTAAGACGGAGAACTGGAGCAGAAGGAGGAGGGAACGTGTTTTCGGGTAAGCAATTCCAGGCTTTGGCTGTGTGTGCACGCATCTTGCTTCCTACAAATCTGGTTTAAGTATAATTAGCCCTGGCAAAAGGATGAGATCAGCAACCAGGGAGCTGGGTGGGTTAAGGATGCAGGGATGGGCCTGAGCTGGACTCCCTTTGGGAGGTGGGGTCAGTGGGGCCTCAGCCCAGTCTCTGCTCTAAGCAGTGACCCCATAAGACCAGAACCACTACTGACAGACCAAATGGAACTCGAGACAGAGAGGGATCACAGCCAGAGCTCAGAGCTGGAACAGCTAAGTTATCTCCTGACTCCATCCACCAAGCTGTGAGTAGTAGAAGCCAGAAGTTCTACTCTCTACTTTAACAAATAAAATTATGAACTGAAAAAAGTGGTACATTCAACTCACCATTATTGAGGATTTATCATATTTCAGACACGATACAGGACAGTCTCACTGAATCCTTACAGCAAAACTACAAGATAAAATATATCCATTTCCCTGATGAAGAAACTGAGTTCAAATAATTCACTATGCTGGGGTTATTTAGTTATTCAAAGGAGAAGCCAAGACTCAAGCTGTCTTCTGAACCAGCTAGACTAGTTAGGTCAATGCTCCCCAAGCTTGTTTATTTCATGGAACACATGGAAAATTATAACATTTTTATGGTACCCCAGCATGAAGGAGGGGGTACCTGTAGCCTGGAGGAGGTGCCCCAACCTCTAGCTGGGTGAGAGGATCAATATTTCCAGCCACACAGGTTGGAAAACTCAAGTGTAATCCATAGGAAAAATGATGGTTCCTTGTGTAGATAATCCAAGAACTATCAGGAAGGTGGGTCTATCCCAACAGTATTCCAAGAGTACCCCTGGGTGAGGCAGAAGTGCCTGAAATGCCACTGTTTATTTGGACTAATCATTGCCTTCCTCACATTCCTCTTTTTAAATGCTTATCTCTGTGGATGGTGTACAACCTTCATCTCACAAAAAAATGTAATTTAAGGAGTATTTATCTTTTTTAATTTTTTTTTAATATTTATTTATTTTTGAGAGAGAGACAGAGACAGAGACAGAGATCAAGCAGGGGAGGGGCAGAGAGAGAGGGAGACACAAAATCCAAAGCGGGCTCCAGGCTCCAAGCTGTCAGCACAGAGCCCAACGCGGGGCTTGAATTCACAAACCACGAGATGGTGACCTGAGCTGAAGTCAGCTCCCCATAAGGAGTATTTATCTTAAAGTAAGAAGACCTCAGTTAGAACTCTAACTCTGCCACTTAATAGCTGGAAGACCTTATGCAATTCACTTCCTGGAAACTGCCCACATAACCTTCCTGCTGTTCAAACTCTGTAAATGTATTTACCACAGGCTTTCCTCCAGGTGGGAATGGATCAGTGGAACTCAACATGCCAAAAGGAAGAATGGCATAGGCAAAGTGACTGAAAATAACCCCTCCAACAACCTGCCTTACCCAGCTGGTCCACACTAACTCTTTAAACAGCAAAATCTTCAACAATTTCCTGAGAACCTACCAAGTCCTGAGCATCACACATATGTGGTTTATGATCCCTGAATAACAGAGATCCCATCCCCGATGAGATGAGTTTCTTCATCACCATTAGATGAGGAAACAGTCATAAGGGGGTAAAGCCACAGAGTCAAGTGTTCTGCCTGATCTGAGTGTCCAGCTCTTTCTCATCCCAAATCCTGAGCCCTCTTTGTTTTTTGAAACCAATTTGTCTCTTCTTTGGCAAAACTCCTTCTGCACCTAGAGTTGATGGCACATAGTCTTCAACATTTCAGTGATTTCTTCATGTTCAAAGTATATTTGGGAACCCAGGCATGTCCCATCTCATTTGCTCCCCAACCTCATCCTTGGAAATTCTGTCTGCATCTAGGAGACCTGGATACACACAGTTTAAGCAGAATTTTTGGTTCACTTGACCCATTGGGTTGGTTCTTCATATGCCATGCCCATGAGGCCCAGACAGAGACACCGTTGAGAACAAAACGCAGTGATCATTCATGTGTGAGACTAAGGAAAACAGCTAGTCTAAACTTGTGTGGACAGATTTCCTGCCTTTCTGTCTGTGCCCACCAACAACCAGTTCACACAGTGCTTGGTAAATGTTTGTGGATTAATGGATTGACTTACTGCCTTCATTAATACCAGGGCTATTTACTAAGCACCTGATATGTGCAGTCATTGTACCAGGAGTCGTAGAGAACTTTACCTTTCTCCAGTTTGCACAGCACATTCTGATTTTCTATCTACATCTTCATACTGTTACTCAAACTTACTTGGCTGGGACTAGGCACTGGGAGAAGGTCCTCCCTCTTGATACTAACCTCATGGTTTGGGGGTATGCTGGAGGTTATGGCAGGAAGGAGACCAAGAGACCAAATCCAATGATCTAATATTGTTCTACTTCGCCCTGGTGTTAAAGACAAATACCAGATCTTCTATCTAACCAAGCACCAATCCCAAGCAATTCCCACTCTCAGGTGGATTGACTTTTAGGTTAGTTTTCCTGTAGGAAACTACAGTCCCTCGTCTCTCTATATATAAGAGAAGAAAGCTGAAGATGTTCTAGGAAGATTCAGGGCTGGTTTGTTTGTTCCCTTCTTGGGTTCACTCAATGGTACTTAACACACCAACAAAAACCCACTTGTGGTTGAAGTTTCCCACGCAGAGTTGCAGGCGCTCTGTGTTCCCTCAGTAAAGAGCCTCTCGCTGCGTTCCCGGGAACCAGCACCGCACTGCACGGCTTTGCCAACTGCGTCACTTTTAGATTCTGGGCTTTGAAACCAAATAAAAATTGATATGTGTGTAATCACATTTGTTTAATTAAAGTAACACATCTGTGCAGTAAATATTCCAGCACGAGCTGGTCAATAGCAAATCCTCAGCATGTACAGTAATAATTGACTAATGTAATTAAATGCATGTCAGAGTTTTAAAAGAAAATATAATGAGATTTCATCATTTTATATGTACAGGTAATTAGTTCTTAGGAATGTGAGTAAAAGCAAATTATCTACAGATTTGAACTATCAGCAGATAATTCAAATGACCTAGTTTAGGAGAGAAAATGGTATCTAAAAATGAGAGAAATTCAAACCAAAACAAGCGTTCCCTGCGATTAAATCTGAAAGCTATGTTAAGAAATGAGCATGTATAATTTTGCTCAACATGTTTCCATCGAGCTTTCATTTTGGATGAGTTGAGCCATAGTGTGAGTACCAGGTTGGAGTGACATCTCTCCTGGCTCACACTCCTCTACTGGCTGTTTAGGCATCCAGGAAACTTTTAGTACCAAGCTCTGGGTCATTTTTGACAAGGCTTTCTTTTGCTTTGTATTCAAGCTGATTCCATCTTCTGCTACTTCTTAAGAGTTCCTATTTGGCCTGAGTGTTATCATCCTGACTTCTGGACAGCATGCGCACAGGAGGGCTGTGGGAAGGGCATTCCAAGAGTAGAGAACAACTTGACAGATGCAAGGAAGTAGGAAAGCACATGGCCTGTTTGGGAAGCAGCGAGGAGCTCAGTCTGACTGGAGAAGATTCCAGTAGGAGAAAAGAGCGAGCTACCACTGTCAAAATAGGCTAGAAGTGATGGGCAGAGACTTGAATGCCAGCCAAGAAACTTGAACATCTTTTCTCTGAAGGCAATATGGAGTTGTTGAAGATGCTGTTTTCTGCTACTTCACTCAACCCTAATCAGATCGAATGCTTCAAAAATCCCAACATTTAAATGTGAAGTCACTGCTCATAGAAATGGTCAAGTCCTCAAGACCCTTAAGATGAGGGTCCTTCCTCTCCAATGGGAAGCTGTCTGGAGGTTTCTCCCTCCCTCCCAGTGATTCCTCAGTTCAAATACCTTCCCTTATCTACACTCCCAAAAGTGATGACACTCTCCCCTTAATGGCCTCTCTTCATGACTATGGCTCTGGACTGTGAATCCTGCCTTGTGTGAATCTTATTGCCATAACTGGACCAAGGGTGGGCAGGGACAGTGTGAGCCTATTCTGTGCATGTAATTTAAATATATATACACAAGTTGTTTGTTTGCATCTTTGCTGCCATGACCCTGTATCAGGAAAAAGCAGCGAGAAGACTGAATGACCAGGACAAACACAAGACATGACCATCATCTAACATGAGAGAAAAATGTTCCTCACCAGTTGAAGGGCAGAAACTTTACTTGGTGATGCAGTTAGTGGTTGTACTGAGGGACGTGCCCTTACCCACTCCCTGGCTTGCATCCCTCTTGATCAGAGCCTTCCTTTTGTGAGAAAGTTTGTGCTGGTGCATCAGTGTCAGCACGGCCCCACATGTAGGGCTTCATCATTGCAGGTTCCTTCAACAGAAGTAAAAACGCAGAAGTGATAATGAAGAGGGGCACCTGGGTGGCTCAGTCGGTTAAGCGTCCGACTTCAGCTCAGGTCATGATCTCGGGGTCTGTGAGTTCGAGCTCCACATCAGGCTCTGTGCTGATAGCTCAGAGCCTGGGGCCTGCTTTGGATTATGTGTCCCCACCTCTCTCTCTGTCCCTCCCCCCACTCATGCTCTGTCTCGCTCTGTCTCTCAAAAATCAATAAATGCTAAAAAAAAAAATTTTAAGTGATAAGAAGGAAAACTACTTATTAGAAGAGACATATCAACAAATAACAATGTGTAGGCCTTATTTGTGTCCAAAAAAACCACAAACTGAAATATATATATAAGAAATGGATAAATATGAACACTTACTAGATATTTGTGCATAAAGAATTTTTAAGTTCAAGTGTGATCACTGTATCATGACTATAACTTATCTTTTTCAAAATAGCCTTTACAGATATAAATCAAAACACATACAGGTGAGAGGATATAATAATGTCTATATTTCTTCCAGAATAACACAGGAGAGGGTGGAAATAAGTGTAGGTAAGGATACGAATGAAACGAGAATTGCCATGTACTGATAACTGTTGTAGCTTGGAGATAAGTACATAAGGTTCAATATACTAGTTTCTTGGTGTCTGCATATATTTATGTTTTTTCATTAAAAAATTATGATGTTTATGATTTGCAGTTAGCCAAGAACAGAGGTCTTTCTGGGCTGGGTTGTTACTTTAGGGCTAGGGTTTGAGGTTGAACTGAAGCTGAAGATCTGGGTTCCATTTGTGGCTAGGGTCATACATTTTAAATTTATCAGGTATAGAGCAATATATTACCAAAGAAAGAGTCCAGAAGTGGTCAGAACAAGGTAGCAACTGTATGATCATTATAAAAGGGTAACTCTGAGTGTGGGTTTGGGATCAGCCTGTGTGTAGCTTAATATGAAGCTGGGACTAAGAAGAAACTGTCTGTAGCCAAAGTAGGAGGTCATTCTTTCTTTCTGGAGTTGAAGATGGTCTAAGCCCTCAGTTAGGGAATTATCTATGTCCAGAGCTAAAATTCACATCTGTGGCCAAATGGAGAAGAAAGTGTGAATATTTTCTGTGGCAATGGTATGACGTAGATGGTATGTTGGATCTAGCATGATAACAGCTCAATGACTGAGACTTGGAGCCAATGTGTAGTTAGGGTCAGCTTTGACTGATTTGGGGGAGTTAGTTTGTAACAGGGGTTAAAGAAGTCTATAGTTTGGTGTCTTGATAGGGTTAGGAGGTGATTTCACACTCTGGGCTGCATGTCAGAGTTACTTAAGTGGTAGAGGGTGGGAGGTGGCATAGGTGCTAATGCCTAGGTCCCAACTGAGCCAAATGATCCCAGGACTCTGAGGCCACAGCCTCAGCTTTAGTGAAAACGAACTCTCTTGAACCAGAGAGACCAGACCAAGGGATCTTTTTTATCTAAAGTTAAATGGTATTCTATGACTAAGTTGCAAGTGTAAGGGGTCAATATGTAGTTACATAATAGAGAAAAGGTATTTGGGCCCCAAGAATGATGCAGCAAGTTTACTTTATTAGCACTGTATTCTAATCCTAGCAATCCTGATTGAGACCACTTAAGAAGCACATACACAGAATATGATGCCTTGATTTAAAAAATTCTACTGGCCCATATTTGAATCTTTTTACCTGAAGTAAAAATGGGTTTCTCCACTTAAAATGGGTTTCTCCAACAGTAACTGATCTAGAGACTATGGCCATTCAACAGACCATGAGTAAAATGGCTAATTAGGATACTGAACCCCTGACTTTGACCTCAGTTGATCCATATGCCAGTCTGCTTAGCTAACTCACCTAGCAGGACCTTACCAATAGCTCTACATAGTAAAAGGTATATTAGGCAATGGGATTGAAGGGAGATAAAGTCAGTTAAGTTTATTATAAACTTAAATGATAGAAGAAGATAGAGAGGGAGAAATGCACCTCCTAACTTTTCCTTAAACAGTAAATGCCTTCTTTTTTTTTAAGTTTATTCATTTTTGAGAGAGAGAGACAGAGCTTAAGCAGGAGAGGGGCAGAGAGAGAGAGAGACAGAGAGACAGAGAGAGAGAGAGATGGAATCCAAAGCAGGCTCCAGGCTCTGAGCTGTCAGCACAGAGCCTGATGTGGGGCACAAACTCATGAACTGTGAGACCATGACCTGAGCTGAAGTCGGACACTTAACCAACTGAGCCACCCAGGCGCCCCATAAATGCCTTCTTAGAGAGGTAAAATTCTGCAACCCAGTATTTTCCTCTGTATTCCAATTAAACAATGCATAAAATACATACTGTGCACCTATTCTTTGTACCTGTGAAGGTGTTAGAGTCATAGCCCTGTTCAGAAGAAGCAAGTGATCTAGGATATCAGGAGCTCAGGGTCAGCTAGACAAGGAAGACATGGGAGATGATGTAGATGAGCAAGCAGAGAGATGGCAGGGTCACAACACCACTGGGCTGACCCCTGTCAGTTAAAAGGGCTCCAAAAGGTCTCCTAGAACCCATCTAGAAGAAGAGCTAGTCATTTTTTTTTCCCTATAAGATAGTCTCTGGTACCTGGAACCAATTGGAATGCTTCTTACCTGGGTCCTGAGACCACCAGCAGTGTCTACAGTTCTTTGGGGATGGCCTGAACTCCAATTAGAGTCTTGATCTGGGTGCTGGTAACATTAAAGAGCACAAATAAGAGGTAAGTATGGGAAGAAATGCTATAAGAAGAAGGGCTCAGAGAATTGGGAGGTAAGGTAGGTTGAAAAGTTTTGTTGCAGTGGTAGACACTGTAGTTGTCTACCAAGTGTTATCACCTTTCCTTCCTACAAACAGAACTCCAATTTAATTCAGAGAGGCAATGCACCCAGTTTTGAAGACCATTTCCTGGAAGACCATTTCCAAATAGCATTCCTTGCTATTTGGGTATCAAGTGATAAAAGTTATGACCAATGATATTCATGGAATTCTACTGGAAGGATACATAAAACACTTCTTCCTCCTTTACTCATTTTTCCAAGTTCCAAACAATTCTCTTCTTGCAGCAAGGATAAGAGGCCTGAAATCATCAGTTCATGGAAAAGACCATCCCCAGGCATGTCTCAGGATTGAATGCATTCTTCTGGGCCATTCTTCTCCAGCTACTGAAAAGAAAACAGACCTATTCTATGCAGATGCCACTAGCCTATGTTTCTGTGCTGGATCCTGGGATGGTGCTACAGGTTGTTATACATTGCCATCTATTTGGCCAGGATATTGAGGAGGCCTTGCCAACAGGAGAAGTGCCTTTTCTCCCACTGCTTACCCAAGCACTAGCAACACTAGGAAAAGGATATGAGTAGCCCAATTCCTGACCCCATTCACCTACAGACTTGTGACATCTACAGTGGAAAGGAGGAAGGCTGCACAGATGACTTGCAAGAATTCCTTGAGGAATAGTGATGGCTATGGTGAGAGCTAAGACATGCTGGATTCTGGGTTTGGAACAAAACTCTTCCATCTTCACTCTGAATTAGTTTAGGTCACAGCAAGCTGCAGAAAGTTTAGTAAAGCATGGCCAGCCACAGAACATGCATCAGTGACTGTTGAGAATCACAAGACCATGAGGCTAAAATACTGATCAAAAGCTCTGGGAGTGCCTTCTGTAGCCAGAAAAAACCAAGGGGAGTACTTAGCTGAGCAAAAACCAGCCGAGAGGAAAGAACTAGACCTCAATTGTTTAACTTACTGAGGTTAGACCTCAGAAAATAACTTTCCAGCTCTTCTTCTCAAACAAGCAGGAGCTGAAAGCTCTTATCCAGGCTGAGTTACTTGGAAATAAGATCTGGGAATGAAGGAAAGCCAGGTTGCCTCTGATGCTAAAACATGCGTCAAATGGAAACCAAAGGCTGTGTTTGCAAGGATCATAAAGTCCAAATGAGGATGAGAGAACCAAAGAGCAGGGGTCCAGCAGAGAGCAAGCAAGATGGAAAACTTGAGTTCCTGAGGAGGGAGCCCATGATAGGGAAGATGCTGTGACAGCTGAGTTCAGATAACAATATCCCTGTGTGACAAGTATTATTGTTACTTGACAAGCACTATTATTATTAATATCTGTTAATGCAGATGAGGAAGCTGAGGGTCTGCAAGACACATTGTCAAGCAGTCAACAAATGACAGGATCAAAGACAGAAGTGTGACCCCTGAATCAGAATTATTTTGTTATTCCTTTGTGGCACTAATTGCACAGTGAAACAAATTCAGTGTGTGTGTGTGTGTGTGTGTGTGTGTGTGTGTGTGTGTGTGTGTGTGCGCACGCGCTGGGGAAGGGGGTAAGAAGGCAGAGGGTTAGCCAGAAGAAAATGATGATAATAATGGATCGTCCTGAATGTCTAGCAGGGAGATTTTTACTTGACTTGACAGTAAAGAAGATCCATTGTAACTCCTTGAACCAGGGCAGAGACCATAAAAGTGGTGTTTTGGGATGCTTAATCTTGCAGGAAGAATTGAAAGATAAAAGGTTTGGGAGTGAGGCACTCGGGCTTCACGAATCAGAGTTATCCTCCTTCCCCTCCTTGGCTACTGAGTCTAGGATAACAAGCTTGTTTCTTTGTCAGTCTCCCCTTTCAGTCTCTTTGTTTCCTATTTTTAGGCTGGAGTGAATGTTACCAGCTATGATTACTTGTATTGGGATTTGTACCTCTGAGAGAAATTTTCTCCTTAAACACAATCCTCACTACTCTTCATTTCATATGAAGGAGAGAAATGTCACAAGCAATGCTTTCCCCAGCTACGTTCTAGGGCTTAAGTTTACCTCCCATCTAAAGGGGAAAACCCTATAAACACAGCCAAGCAGAGCAGGCAGCCCTATATCTTAGAAGATGGGATCCTCGTGGATAAGAACTTGGAATAGATGGTGTCAGGGTCTCCTCCAACTCTGTGATATCATGATGATGAGATTCTAATTCTTAAAAATGTGTCAAGTTCAGCCTTCTGTCTTTAAGCAGACCTGCACTCCTGGAGGAAGCTCAATTCCTGGAGCTTGCCAAGCCTTTCTGCATTCCAGGGTTTTGGCACTTGCTGTTTCTTCTTCCTGGATGGCTCTTCCTCTTGCTCTTTGCAAAACTGGCTCATTCTCTTCCTCCAGGTACTTGCTTTAAATGTCTTTTGCTCACAGAGGGCTTTCTCAACCACCTACGTAAGTAGATCACTCTATTTTTTTCTCATCTTAAAACCCTGGTTATTTCCTATATGGATTTTACCACACTCTGATAATCTCACATGTTTCTTTGCTTGCCTGATGTTTATCTGCCCAACAAAAATACTAACTCCACAGATTGTTTATGAATGGACTCCCAGGATGTAACACAATGTCTAGCACATAGTGGGTACTTGAGAAATACTGGATGAATGAATATCGGATGAAAAGATGGATACATGGATCGATGACGGACAAAGGGAGAGAGGGAAGAGTGAAAAAATACTTTATTAAGTGTGCCATGACAAAAGAAGTGTTCTGAGGTCAACTGGGCTTGCGAAATATGTTCTCTTCCATTCTTGGTAATTTACAGCACACATTAGCAATTTAAAGGGTCTGAAAATTCCCTGTAAGATAAAGCTTGCTTAATTTTATTTAACCCAGCATTTCCTAAACTTGTTTTAACTTAAAATACTTCTTTTTCATGATACCCTTACTTAACATTCTGCCAAAGAGTGTTCTTTAAAAAACTAGTTTGGAAAATCTGCTCCTTTATAACCACTGCCATGTTGAATAGTAATTATTTTTAACTCCCCTTCCAGGCTGTGAGGTCCTTAAGAATACAGACCGAGACTTACTTATCATTTTACCTCCATTGTACAGCACAGTGACAGGCACAGAGCTAATACTCAGAAATAACTGAAGTATTGAAGAGGAAGGAAAAAAGGGAGAAGGAAAAGACAGAAGAAAGTAAGAAAGCAAGGGAGGGAGGACGTAGCTGGGTTACTCAGCAAGTAATTGCTCCCTGATATGTACCTTCAATTGACTTTAAGGCAAATAACAAAATGCTAATAATGACCTTACAGAAGTCAGAATTACTTTAACCATCTCAGATAAATTCCAGATTAGTAATTTACTAAGGGTTAGAATTAGAGTTAATTCACAATAAACACCCCCCCCCCACTCTCTCACACACACATGCAGACATAGTGTGTTATGATGAGGATGAGCTCTCTCCTATTTCTGAGAGTAATATAATTATTTAGAATGGCAACAGTTTTATATACTTGTTAAGAGTATAGGTTTTGAAGTCAAATCCAGTCTCTATCATTGTCTGAGTCTGAGCTGCTATAACAAAATATTATAAGACTGGGTAGCTTATAAACAACAGAAATTTATTTCTCACAGTTTTGGAGGCTGGAAAGTCCAAGATCAAGGCACTGTCTGGTAAGGGCCTGCTTTCTGGTTCATAGACAGCTATCTTTTCATAGTCTCCCCACATGGTGAAGGGGTGAAGGGGCTCTCTGGTATCTCTTTTTAAAGGGCATTAATCTGGGGCACCTGGGTAGCTCAATCAGTTGAGCAGCTGACTTTGGCACAGATCATGATCTCACAGGTCATGAGTTCAAGCCCCATATGAAGTGCAAAGCCCCATATGAAGTGCAAAGCCAACTTCAGATCCTTGGTCCCCCTCTCTCTCTGCCCCTCCCCTGTTTGCAGTTTCTCTCTCTCAAAAATAAATAAAACATTTAAAAGGGCACTAACCCCATTGATGAGAGCACCACCCTCATGACCTAATCACATTCAAAAGTCCCCACCTCCGAATACTATCACATTAGAGATTTTGTTTCAACATATGAAGAATGCCAAGGGAAATGCTTAACTCAGAAAAGCAGTGCTCTGATTGTAAAATTTCAGGCCCACAGAATGCCAATCTCAGGGGCTGGGGCTCTTCAAATCTTACCCCAAGATTCTAATACCCCTTTGAAATCACACACAAGCTCATTTCATCTAGCACTTTGCAGACTGAGAGGCTGGTGGGAAACCACAAATAAGAACACTTCTTCGAGAGAAAATTCCACCCACACTGGCTTGTGGAAATGCACCTGGAGCTGGTTTTGTCCTTGTAATCATGCAGGATTCATTCCTTTTTCTCTTCACTGCTCTTTGGGTTTCATAAATTATAAACACAGGTCATTTCTACCTGCATAGTTTCTGAACACATCTAGGGATGCGAGGTGTTGGAGGGGCCGCAAGAGGCAGGATGAGCCCTAGTCTTGACCTAGAATGGGATTAAGGAGGGGTGGGGTGCAGAGGGCATGGATAAAAAATTAGCACCTACTTGGTGCTAAACACAAAATAAACGCATAAGACTCTTTGAAATTAATTGAATATAAGAATACCATCCAAGAATTATTATTTTTAAAGAGGATTTAGGTTCAGAACAAATACAACTCCCTTTTTCTGACTTCAAATGTGCCCCAGTTATGGCCCAATGGAAGAGTTACATGCTCAAAAGGCTGCCAGGAACTCGGAGAGTAGTATAATCCCCCTGCTCCTGGACAAGACTCACCTTAAATCAGCTCAAATGATCTTTACCTTTCTTTTAAATAAAATTTAAACCTATCTAGAAAATCCCAGACTCATAGAGGTGGAAGGGACTCCTTCCTGAAATCCAACATCTTTGACAGATAGCCAGATATGTTTGGCTGGTGAAAGAGGGGTTCAAAAGCTTCATTCCTACATCTTTAATCTTTAGAAAGTTCTCATATCAAGCTGAAACTTGCTTCACTGTAACTTCTCTCTGTTGGTCCAGTTCTACTGTTTACAGCCAAGCAAGATAGGTCTGCTCTCTTCTATTTGATGCCCTTTCATTCCTGACCCCCACCTCCCATCATCTCTCCTCGGCACTAAACATCCCCCTTCTCTTTGAATGTTCCCCACATGCTGTGGTTTCCAAACCCTTTACCATGCCCGTGACCTCTCTGTGAAGCCACTGCTTGTTTATTTTCTATCTTAAAATGTGTCTACTAGAACTCAGTCCAATGCCCCAGATATGTTTAAACACACATAGAACAGGCAGACAATCAGTGGTTAGGAACAACAGTTTCTGCAATAGATACATTTGGTTCCACCACCTCCTAGCTCTGTGTCCTGCTACAAGTTAAATATTCAGAACCTAAGTTTCTCCATCCATAAATGGGTGTGATAATAAAATTGTCATGAGTCATAGTCATGTATAAAAGGCATTAAGCACAGTTTCTGGTACATGGCTAGTATAAAATAAACGGTGGCTATAATCAATGTTGATGTTATTTGTATTATTAGACATGATATTCCACTAATGGTGTAAACTTTTTAATAGCTATTCATGCTGTTCATTTACAAAAGATGAGTCAGCCAAAACACAATTTGTTTCCGTGAGTTATTATGGAGCAAATATCTCCCCTATCTTATATTTGTATAACTTGTAATTTGAATCCAAAATCAGAATTTGTCTGTATTCATGTTTATCTACTGGCTCATTGTTCCCAACATACAAATATTATCTATTATGAGTAAAAAAGAAAATACCCTCCCTTGGCCATGAGCCACACGACTTGACCACACAGAGTTTGGAAGCTCTTCTAACATAAGCAGAACCCCCATGTAGTTGGGGTCATCTTGTGTCATGTTTTCTTCCCCACCCCCACCTTGGGGTTCCAGTGCCCAAACTTCCACCATTAGGATTTTAACCTATGGATTCATTCAACGAGTTAAGTGCATGGGTATTGAATGCCTTCTCTACAGCAAGTGCTTCTCTTAACTGTGTCTATGCAGTAGATGAGGCAGGCAAGACCCCTGCTTCATGGAGCATTCATCCCAGAGGGGGAGACAGATGAGCAAGACGAGGACACACCACATAAGGTCAGATCATGATAAGAGTTATAAGGAAATAAGGCAGATGGCAAGATGGAGAGGGAGGTGGGTGGGGAGAGGTCCACTAGACTGAGTAGTTCCAGAAGGCACTTCCTACTTAAAACAAGGGTAGGAACTGCCAGAACCAATAGACGCGCAAGTCAGCATTTATCAGTCCGTTTGGCTGTTCCTTTTTTATGGACATGAATGACACCATGCAAGTCATATGAAAGTAGCAAATTGCTCTACCTTCAAAACTCCTCAAAGGCTGGCCCAGGTTGTCTACCCATAGCAAGCTCCTTGCGCTTATCAGACAGAACTTCCTTTGCCATTGCCAGGAATGCCAGCAGCTCAGTGTGGTAATCTGGAGCATCATATGCTCTTCGGAAGTTATGAGAGTAATTAAAATGGGAAAACATATTTTTACTAAATTGGTTCACTTGAGAAACAAATCTTATGGGATCCATAAGGAGCCGGGTACAATGGGTTTATTTGTTAGGAAAGAGCAGAGGAATTGTTTCTCTGGAGCTCAGACCAGGGAGAGCCCAAGCTCACTCCCTGGATCTCTTCAGCTCAATGTTCAGAGATCTACCCTCATTGGACAAGTTGATTTCTCATGAAAAGAGATCTCTGTCTTTTCTAAAATTTTTTAGTGTGTATTTTTGAGAGCAGAGAGACAGAGCATGAGCTGGGCTGAGGCAGGGAGAGGGAGACACAGAATCCAAAGCAGGCTCCAGGCTCTGAGCTGTCAGCACAGAGCCCAACGCAGGGTTTGAACTCACAAACTGTGAGATAATGACTTGATCATAACCTAAGCCAAAGTCAGACACTTAACCGACCAAGCCACCCAGATGCCCCATGAGATCTCCCTCTTTTCTAACCAAAAGATTAACCGATGAGTTCATAACCTGTGAGCCAAGGGCTCGTAATTGATGTTGTTCTCTCCCAGCGTTCCAGGCGACCTGCCTTTTATAAGCAATTTGGCCTGTATTCTTCCCAGGGTGGCCTCTTACTAGCTTAGTTTGGGCCTTTGCTTTTTCCAAACCCTAGTGAAATCACATAAGAATATGGGAAAACTTAACAGTGTGGACTAATAAATACACCTTGGCCAGAATGTGAGGAGAATCTCCACTGGTGACATGAGCTCTGGAGCTGAGATGTAGATTAACTTGTTAGGTGAGCCTGATACAGAAAACAAGTTCACAGGCCTGAGAAGATGGCCTCACTTTTTCCTGTGGAATAAATCCTCAATCAGTGATCCAATATCTACCTCACCAGACTGATGGGCCAGTCACCCAGTATTGCAAAGAGGAGTCTCCTTTCTTAGGTAACCAGGTTGCTCTTTATGTCCACTCCATCCCACCACAAACTCTTTACTGATTCCTTCAACATACACTCTCAAAGTACCGTTTCCCTGGAATAATGCTATGTGCTATGTGTAGTTATGGATATATGTGTGCAAATTCATAGAAACTTTCTGGAAAGATTCACACAAAGTGTTCATGGTAATTACCTCAGGGGAAAATGTGAGTTGAAGGAAGGGTGGTCAAGTAGAATTTTTTTTAATGAAAGTTCTCAATATTTTGAAGGAGAGTATTTCAGGAATTACTTGTGCAATGAAAATTAATTGTGTAAACACACACACACACACACACACACACACACACACACACTACTAGTATATGAATAGAAATGAACTGGATAGACTTTAAGGGGAAGAAGGAAGAACAGGCTCAAACTTCCACAGAGCAGTAAATATAAGAACATATAAAAGAAATAGGATTTCTGGGGAAATTCTACAACCAACCAAGTGATCATTCTGTGAAAACTATATGCAAACAACATGTCTTCTGAATAAAACTGCTCAGAAGCATATTAGTTAATCCAGTAATAAACTGTATTAAATAATTTAGAATAAAATATTGGGATTTAAAAGAAATGATGGTGATGGGACACCTGGGTGGCTTAGTCAGTTAAGCGTCCAACTTCAGCTCATGTCATGATCTCCAGTTCCGTGAATTCAAGCCCGGCATTGGGGTCTGTGCTGACAGCTCAGAGCCTGAGTCTGCTTTGGATTCTGTGTCTCCCTCTCTCTTCGTCCCTCCCCCACCAGTGTTCGTTCTCTCTCTCTCTCTCTCTCTCTCTCTCTCAAAAATAAATAAACATTTTTAAAAAATGTGAAAGAAATGATGGTGAGTATCAAAACTATATGTAGAATTGAGACTAAATAGTTGTAGGACACGTGGATTCAAAATGAAATATTTTTTCATTGAAAGGATATATATATATGTAAAAATGATAATCACTAACATTCTGGTTCTGAAATTCCCCAGTACCCACAAAAAACCAGGAAGTGAATGGAAAGCTAAAAGCATGGCATGAAGGAAAAGGGCACTAATTTCCTCATCTGTAGTGTAGGCAATTGACTTTTTCTGCTTCATTTGGGGCAAGTTACTTAAACTTTCTGTGTCTCTGTTTCCTGCAGTGAGGACATAATGAATAAATATACATACATTGTTTAGCATAGTACATGGCATATACTAAGGGCTCAATAAACATAAGCTGTAATACTAATATCATAATTATCATTATTATAGCAACTTTGATACTTCTAAAAATATAGGAGTAAGTATATGTTAAGCTACTCAATTTTTAGTAGAATTAAAAACCAGACTCATTCATAATTCCATACTTAATTCACAAGAGAAAACAAGAGTAAATAAAATATAATCTATTTTCAAACGACACAAAACCAAAACAAGAGAAATAATAAATTAAAAGCATGAAATAAATGTAAGAAATGAAAAATGAACACACTGTGTCATTTAAGTGTTATTATTGGCTACAATTAGCAGAAACCCGGATTTATATTGGCTCAAAGAACAATAAAAAAACTGTCTAATTTTATGTGGCAGGAATGCAAGATGTAGGACAGACACAGGGCCATTGATTCCGAAGCTCAGGGATATCTTCAAGAACCCAGGTTCTTCCCATCTCTTTGGTCTGCCATCCTCGTGAGGACATCAGCCTCAGGCAGTCAGCAACATGGCACTCTGTGCTCTATCGCAGGTCCCGGTGCAGTACCCAGACCTGATGAGGCCTGGCAGAGGAAGAGAGACTTCCATTTTCTGAGGCTTTCTTAGGAGCAAAGACAGCCAGAAAAGCCTCCAAACCCATTTCCTTTCTCAGTGGCTTGGCCAGCATTTGAATTACCGGCTCATTCCTGAACCAGTCACTGGCACAAGGTGGGATTATATTTGGACCAATCAGCCCCACCTCAGAACTGGGGTAAACTCAGGTTGCCCTGGAGTTCAAGGAGAATCTGGAATTAGGTAGGCTCCTTCAGGACAAAGCAGGAGAAAAGAGATGCTAGTCAGGGGAGAGCAATGTCCACTACGTGCATCAGTTTTAAAATAACTATCAATCTAATTATTTCCCTCATTAATAAATAAAGTCTTTTTTTTTCTCCTTGGTCAAAATACAAAATACACAAGATGCAACTCAAACAAGGTCAGAAATAGAGGTTAAATGCTTAGCCAAGATGTATGTACACAAAAAGGAAACAGGGATAGAAATTGCAAACAAAGCATTAAATAGGCCAAGAGGGGCATTTTAAATTGATTATGGGTATAATCCACAATTAGGATACAACAAATGCATGTCTTCATCTCACATTATATTATAGCATCATGAAATGTAAAGCAGAATCTCTGACAAACAAGAAAACTGAGAACCATGTAGTAATCACAGAAAAGTTGGACACGTTTTTCTATGGTTCAGGCTGATCATATCGTCAGAAAAGAACGCAGGATTCCATATAGTATGATTAATGTTTATTTAAAGTATTTCTAACTTAAATGTCTTCTAACTGCGCTGGTCTGGCGTAAAATAAAATTCATTTGACAGCTCCATTTATGACCATTGTAAGCACCCGTCTGACCAGGCAGGCAGTAACACCCTTGAAGCATTTCCTTGTTCCTTATAGCCCCTCTCAGGGCTCCTCAATCTCAGAGCTGCTTCAATACCAAAGACCATGCTCTTACGTTCCTCTGATCCGGCTGCCTCCTCCAGCTGCCCACCCCTATCTTTCCTGTAGCTGGGCCTGGTGAGGGTCAGTTTGCTGCCCGCCCACTTTGCAGAGGCTTCATTTCCCCTTCTCTCTCTGCACAAGTCTTAAAGAAACCTCTCTTTTAAGTCCCATAGCTGAGAGCAGACTATGTAGTCTTTAGCAAGGATGTGCTGAGAGTTTATAAAGATGGAAAGACAGAACAAATTGTCCTTGCCAACAGATGCACCCACTTCTGGAGGTGCCAGACCCAGGCCTGTCCCTGGGGTCCCCCCCAGTTGCCCTCCCTGCTCTAGTCTTACTCTCCCTGAGATTCACCCTCCTGTGCAGCTGTGTTCTAACGTATCTTCTCAGGCTAAGTTCTGCCTCCCCAGGCTTCACCTCCCCAGTCCTGACTCTTGTTCCAGACACTGGCTGACCATGGGAAGGTCAGTTGGATTTAGATGGAATCGTTCCCTTCCCCAATAGCTGTGTGTGCTCTGGTCCCATTGGTGATACCAGACATTTTACCTTCTATCTATTGCATTTTCAAAACTCTTAGGACTGAATTTCATCTTAGGTGTCTTATACAGACAGGTATCTAACTCTATATACCACCAACAGGGAACTCTATCTTTTCAAATGTGCATGAAACACTATGAAAATGCATATTAACCATAGTAAAATCTAAATACATTGCAAAGAAGAAAAATTTTGCAAATAAATTTCAAAGAGCAGAAACAACAAAATACAACCACTTGGAAAATGAAACCGTATTCCTAAATTTTTTAAATTGCTATTTAGAAAACTGTAACAAATAGAAAATTACACAGAAAAACTTTTGTGCTATAGCCAAATTTTTTTCAGTGATAAATATGAGGCCTACAAAATTAATTAAACTAAATTCCTACAAAATTAAAAATGAAATGTAAAAATAAATGAACAACACATCCGGCTTAGTTATCAGAAGAAAATTAAGATAAACTCAAGGAAAGCAGAAATTTAAAAATTCATTTAAAAATAATGAATTAGAAATGATAAAATCAATAAATCCCAGAAATAGAGTTGAAAGGAAAAGCCAAATAGCTAAAAATTGAGCAAGTATATTCAAGTTCAAATAAAGAAGACACAAAAGCAGGGCGCCTGGGTGGCTCAGTTGGTTAAGCATCCAACTGTGGCTCAGATAATGATCTCACAGTTCGTGGGTTCGAGCCCCACATTAGGGTCTGTCTGTGCTGACAGCTGGAGCCTGGAGTCTGTTTGGATTCTGCATCTCCCTCTCTCTCTGCCCCTCCCCTGCTTGTACTCTGTCTCTCCTCCCAAAAATAAATAAATGTTAAAAATCTTTTTTTTAAAAGAAAACACATAAGCAAAAAATTAGAAATAAGAAAGTAAATATATCCATAACCTTAAAAATAAAACAATGATGAAATGAGTAATTTTATATTAAAATATAAGTGAATCAAAACTTAATCATGAAGAATAAGAGTATATGAACTGATGAAATACAATGAAAATATCTCATAATGTAAATATTTATTACCTCCTAAAAGGCACAAGAAAATACCTGAGTTCTCAAGGAAATACTGAATTCTCAAGGAAAAATTTCCATGCTATGTTAAATATTCCAGAGTTTACTTTTAATGACATTTCCAGTTTGTTCTCCACAATCCCGATCCCTAAACTTGACAGAGAGAATGCACATTTGTATATCCACATGCCCCACACACATACACACAGAACCAAACACACACACCTACAGATTCTACTTACTGACGATACAAATGTAAAAATCTCAAATAAAACAGCAACATAAATTAAAATCATAAGCATACCAAAGATATACATGATCAGGTAAACATGACTTCTGAAATGTAAAGGTTGCTATGATTTCAGAAATCCACCAATATCATATCAATTTTAAAGAATAAAAATATTCCTGATACTACAAATAAAGGCTTATTCCTTTTTAAAAAATCGATCTTAAAATAGTAGTGGAAAACAAAATAAAATAAAAAATAGTAATGGACACTTGTTAAATGATGAAACATCAAAGGATTCTACATCAGAGTGAGCACCAATACAAAGGATACCAGATGTCACTGCTTTTACAGAGTACTTTGGCAGATGTGGCCAATGCAACAAAACAAGAAAAATAAGTAAGATTTATATATTCAAATAAAGGGTGCAAAAAGAATACATAAGAGAAGTAACCAAAATACTTGTGAACAAATACAAAATATGCTCAAACACACACACACACACACACACACACACACACACGCATGCATGCACACACACCTCACAATGGCTTTCCATAAAAAAAGAAAAAAGAAAAAACCCCAGCAAATATCTGAAATATCTATCAATAAATGTAGGAAGTAAGTAGCATTTGACAAAGAAAACTATTATACTTTACTGAGGGGCATGAAAATGTCTTGAAGGAATTAAGAAAGAAATAGTATTCCTGAATAAGAAGAAATATGTTTTTCAAAATAATATTGTAAGTGTGTATCATTTCTTTCAAGATAATTCATATGTTTCAGTTTGCTTAAATCAAAACACTGAAATTGTTTGAAAAGGTAATATAAAAATTCATCTAGAAGAATAAGCAAAGAAGCCCCCTAAAAAGAGAGTAATGAAAGGAGACTAACACTGCCAGATAATAATACTTACTGTGGTATAAAACTCAATAATTTTTTTAATATTTTATTTATTTATTTATTTATTTATTTATTTATTTATTTATTTATTTTTTTTACTATATGACATTTATTGTCAAATTGGTTTCCATACAACACCCAGTGCTCGTCCCAAAAGATGCCCTCTTCAATGCCCATCACCTACCCTCCACCCATCAACACTCAGTTTGTTCTCAGTTTTTAAGAGTCTCTTATGCTTTGGCTCTCTCCCACTCTAACCTCTTTTTTTTTTCCTTCCCCTCCCCCATGGGTTTCTGTTAAGGTTCTCAGGACCCACATAAGTAAAACTCAATAATTAAAGCAACGTGGTGCCAGAGCAAGAATTGTCAAATGAATCAATGGCATAGGGAAGCAGTTCCAGGAACAGACCCTAATACAAATTAAAGTTTAGCATTTGACCAGGATCACATTTTAAATCCAGGGAGAAAGAAAAGAATATTTAATAAATGACTCTTAGATAACTGATTACATATTTGAAAATAAAATGTTAGATTTCTGCCCAATACCGTACCCCAAAGGCACTGACCCATTAATTATAAAATGGAATGAAGGGAGGGAGGCAAGGAGGCGAGAGGGATGGAAGGTTAAACCTAAGAAAATGTGTGCTGTTTTTAAACGTGATCTATACCTAAAAACAAAGAAAGACATCCTTAAAGGATAGGATAGCTAAATTTTAATACCTAAGTATCAGAAACTAATGTTTGGAGTGGGGGAATCACTATTTAATTTCTAAACAAAAGCAAATATCTGGGGGCAATATTTTTACCATGTATCAGAGCTCTACAAAGAAAATAAGATCAATGGAAAATCAGAAAAAAGTTTCAGCAGGTAATTCACAAAAGGAAAACAAAAATAAGCAATAAGAAGAATTTAGTATTTCATGCAAATTCAAACAATAATATAATTTTTTTACCTATTTATCAAGGTATTTTTCCCTTTTTCAATGCTTCAATTTTTTCCTTTTTTTCAATGCTGACAAGGTTGCATTGGAAATATGTACATCCAAATATTGTTAATGAGAGTCTAAAGTGGTTCAGACTTTCTAGAGGATAATATAGCAATAAGTATCAAGACATTTTCATTTGTTAAAAATCTACTTTTAGCAATACTTCCTAGGGAAATAAGTTGAGGTTAGCCCCAAGATATGTGTATAAATATGCCCACAAATGTTATATTTTTAATTTAAAAATTAATAAAGAAAAACCTTTATACCTTCAAGTAGGGCTTTGGTAAAATAAGTTTCCAAAAGTCTAACAAATGTGCTCATGATGTAACATTTTAAGTGAAAAAGTCTGATAGTTAACTTTACCACATATAGCATAAATACAGACGTAAATTGGTAAAACAAAACAAACGTAGATGAAAAAGAAGGTGGTGGGGGAGGAAAGAGAGAGAAAAACACACCAAATGTTAACTAAGAAGTGGGAATATAGATGGGTTCATGTTTTTTTCTTGTATCTTCCTGGGTGTTTTTTTTTTTTTAATGAATAAGCATCACTTTTAATACCATAAAAAGATGTCATTTTAAAAATAGTCACTGTTTGCATCAGAATCCTTATTTAGGTGGAAGTATTTGGATTAAAATCAAATCTTCTTGAACTTATGCTTTAAGTGTTATAGCCAAATAATCATCACCATTTGTATCCTCCTAGAAACCTGTGTTAAGCCCCCTCTTCATTGAAGGCAGGCAGTATGTACTAGAGATACAGGTACATAATAAATTCACCAACTTCAAGAAATTTGAAGTCCGATTTGGCCTTGTATGGGGGAATTGATGCACCACTGAAGATTTAACTTGTCTTGTATTTATTTAATTTATTTTTCTTTCTCTAGGCTAGAAATACCTTAGTCTCCCTTACGAGGATAAATCACAATCGAGGTACAAAAATGACTCTTTGCCTTGCAGCGGATATGAGAGCACATCATCAGGGAAAGGGCGGTAAGTATTTTGCTTACCATTTGCTTCTGTGCTTCTGATAAAAAGAAAATGCCTCGCCCCATGGTGGTCCCGGGGAGGTAAAAAGAACGGTTTTTCAGACAGGAGAGCCCCTTCTGACAATACAGCTGAGGTCTTGGGGGAAAGTCATAAATAGAATGAGCCAGTGAAGTACAAGAACTATGGCCCAGGGAATTACAGCAAGGAGCAAACTTGACTTTATTGGCCTCAGGGAGCAAACCATTCCCCACGCAAGATCCTGGTGAGGGTCTTCCTCTCTCCCAGGGCAAATTTGAAAAAGATGCTCATAATATATGTCTTGGTCAGCTTTGGCTTCTATGACAAAATACCATAGACTGGGTGGCTTACAAACAGCAGAAATTTATTGTTCACAGTTCCGGAATCTGGAATCAGTGTGAGAGATCAGCGTGCCAGCACAATCATGTTCTGAGAACAGCGTGCTTTACAGTTCCTGACAACCGGCTTCTCGCTGTATCCTCACGTGGCAGAAATAGGGTGAAAGAGCTCTCTTTTATAAGGGCACTAATCCTATTCAAGAAGGGTCTGCCTTCATGACCAATCGCTCCCCAGTGGCCATCACCTCCTAATACCATCACACTGGTGGTTAGGATTTCAACATATGAATTAGGGAGGACACAAACATTCAGTCCATTGCAATATATTAAGTGAAAAATCCTGATGCGTAACTGTATCATGTATAGAATGAATATGAGCTTTAATTTGTAAAATGAAGCAAATCTCTCATCCAGTAGTGGACCACCAGGTGAGGACTCTACAGAAAGGGCTTTCAGCAGCAACAAGATGTGGCAGCAAGAAGCAGCAGCAGGACCAGGAAGAGCAGCCCAATCCACAACCAGGGCACTTGCCACACAAGTTTGTCCTTTAAAGATGACACCTCTTTCATTTGGATTTATAAGGCTTTGCAGTCTAATTTTTCTCAAAACTTGATTATACATTTAAAGACAGGAGAATCCCAGTAAGGAGAACTACATAAGCAAAAGTGAAAAACTAGAAATGCTATCATAGCTGTAAGAAGCAGTAAGTGCCTGAATTCTCTTTCCATGTGTTTATTATTACAGTTTGTCTGTGCTCTAAATTTAAAAACTGTTTATCCCTCCTCACATCAGAATGTGTCAAAAAAAAAAAAAGCATAAGCTACATTTACCCAACTGGATTTGTCAAGATAGAAACCATTTTTTCCTTCTTCCCTTTGTTTTACTCAAGATATTTGGTCCTCCTACTTGGGTCCCAAATGGGAGAAAATAATAATCAACGATTGATTTATTTGTGTGGACAAAATGATTTGATGCTGTTTCTTGTCGTTGACAGAATGATCTGGGTGGAATTGCATTCCATTGATAAAACTGTGATGAAATGTTATTTGTTGGATGAATAAAGTTAGAAGTCAAGAGAAATTGCTTTGGCTCACATGATATTTTTTCAGCCGTCAGTCATTTCTTGGCATTTGATCACATCATTGTCTCTGCTCCCATCATATTGACTGCGTTGTCTGTTATTAATTGAAGCATGACTTTTCTTTCAAAACTACAACAAAGAGAACAAACTCTGGAAAATAGAAGAAGTTCCACTTTTACTTCTACTACCTCCCTGACTGTCTGAACCTCTTTGGTGAAACTGACCTTCCTTTCTGGTGTACTTGGAATATCACAAACAGTTGTGTTCTGCTTTTAAAGACATATGCTATCAGAGAAAACTGACTTGACTCTGTTCAGGATATCTTCAAATGGCCTCAGGAACATACGAATTTTATAGTAAAACACTATGAAGTAAGAATCATACACGGCACAGAAACAAAGAACTAAGAACACCTAGGGGCGCCTGGGTGGCTCAGTCGGTTAAGCATCCGACTTCAGCTCAGGTCATGATCTCACGGTCCGTGACTTCGAGCCCCGCGTCAGGCTCTGTTCTGACTGCTCAGAGCCTGGAGCCTGTTTCAGATTCTGTGTCTCCCTCTCTCTCTGACCCTCCCCCGTTCATGCTCTGTCTCCCTCTGTCTCAAAAATAAATAAACGTTAAAAAAAAAAAAAGAACATCTAACAGCCTAGATACATCCCACAAGTATAATGTTGAGTGAAAAAAAGCCAGACACAAAATAAATATATACTGTGTGAGTCCATCTGCATAAAGTTCAAAATCAGACAAGACAAGTCACGGATGTTAAAAGTCAGGGTAATGGTCACCCTTTGGGGGGCAGTGACTAGCAGGTGGCAGGTGGGGTACTTCTCATAAAGTTCTATCTTTTGATCTGGATATTAAGTACAGAAATATATTCACTTCTCTAAAAGTCCCATCATGCTATACACTTTTATGGAAGTCTTTTGCATGTATACTTTATAAAAATTTACCAATTTAAAACATTAATACTACAATTTTTTTTTCTTTTTTAGCCTTTCACCGGTTAGATGTGGCAGTGAGAGAAAACAAGACTACAGAGTGACCTCCAAGTTTCTTTTGGGCATTAGTGGGTGGGTGTGCACAAGGACACAGAGGACATAATAGAGGTTTTTGGGAGGAGGGATGGGGAGAAAAGGGGTTGGTTTAGAGAAGTTGAGTTTGAGGTGCCTGAAAGGATGCCCAGGTGAAACTCAGAAGGACAACCAAGAAAGAGCATATACTCAGGAACTGTCAGTAAGGTGATGATAACTGGAGGCTGTGAGGAAATGGGATTGCTGGGGAAAAAGACAAAATCAAAAGAAGAGGGCTGAGGAAGGAACAGGAGGAGCCCATGTGATGGACTACAAAATTCCATCCCAGGGGCCTGGCAGGATGGACTTCCTGGGCCCTAGATCTTCATGGAACCAGACTTCACCCTGGGGATCATCTCACCCAGGGAGGTGGGGCTCATCCCAGGAAGGGCCAGTCCCTTCCCTAATTTACCATCTTGATCTTGACCTCAACTTTTCACATTCACCCAATTTCCTTGTACATATTTGATGAAAGAATGAATGCCTCGCATACAAATCCTAAGTCATAACAGCATTGATAGGTTTTTGTGATGTCAAACAAAAATGAAATAGAAACCACAGTTGAATGCAACTGGAGTGTGTGTGTGTGTGTGTGTGTGTGTGTGTGTGTGTTGGCAAAATGAAGAGAGAAATTTAAAGCATTTTAATAACTGGAGGGGAACAGGGTCCATAGGTACAGGAGTTTTATACTGAATTTGGGTAGAGTGATGGGGAGGTGAGGTGGAGACAGTCATTAACAATTGTCTCATTTAAAATTCCCTGTCCTCCTTCTCCTAGTTCAGTAAAGACACCCATAAAATATTCTTGTTCATTCTATAGGCAGTCAATAATATCTGACAACAGGCAGGTCAGCAAAAATGACAATCGTATCCACAACATGGAAATTACCAAAGAAAACCATTGTTTTGAAATTAATGCTTCTTAGAATCAATAATACATTGGAAAATTGATATTGACTACAATGTGTTTGTGGTGACTTTCAACAGGGTTGCAGGGTCCATTGGCTCCCTTTTTACCACAGACATTAAATTAGTAAGTCACTGTGCACATCAGTTATCCCATTGTCTGACCCATTCTTATAAAAGAATGCCTGAACCTAATAAGAACTCAGGGAATATTAACAATTATTTGTAAATTTGCAGGTGGCACACTAGTGTTTTATCATTTGTTGGTAAAAAATTGCCATGAATTAACACTAACAATATTAAGGATTTTATATTAATTTATATTAAGGATTAATATATATTAATTTATATTAAGGATCAATATTAAGGGTCAGCTCCATGCCGCAGACCCTAAGGAAACTCATAAATATGTCAACCCCCCACCCCCTCCTGATTGGAACCTAACCTAACAAAGCAAGGTTTAGGCCACATCTATGACAACTGCTTTGTTTTCCAGATGAGGAAACTGAGTCCCTGAGAATAAAGAACTAAATCTAGAACTCAATTTTCCTGAATCCCGGCTTAGTGAACTTTAAACGATAGTGTCCGATCTCTTCTGTGCCAGGAATTTGCATAATTGCAGCAGAGGAAACCCAAGAAATATTTAAAGTAGTGAAAACCATTGTGTTCATGGTTTGTGGTTTATGCTGTACTGGAGATGGTGTTCACAGAGGACAGAAATGTCAGAGCAGTGTGTCAAAATGGACAGTATGGTAGCCTAGGAGTCACGGATTCCAATCCCAGCTCTGCCATCTTCTAGCAGGATGACCTGAAATAAGTTGCCTAACCTCCACAAGTTTCTTTAAAAAGGAGACAGGGGCACCTGGGTGGCTCAGTTGGTTGAGCATCTGACTTTGGCTCAGGTCATGATATTCCGGATCATGAGTTCGAACCCCACGCTGGGCTCGAGCCCCATGCTGGGCTCTGTGCAGTCAGCCTGTCAGCACAGAGCCCGCTTCAGATCCACTCTCTTCTCTACCCCTCCCATGCTTGTGCTCTAACAAAAATAAATATTTAAAAAAACTTTTTTAAATAAATAATAAATAAATAAATAAATAAATAAATAAATAAATAAATAAATAAGAGACCAAATACCTTCCTTAGATGTAGCTCGCGGGAATAAAACAGTAACGAACAAAGCACAAGCCTCATTAGACATATGCTAGCTCCCTCCCTTTTTTGTCTCCCTCCTGGAGCAGCCAATCAGATGTTCATAGAGAATATAGACTAGAGAAGAACCCCAAGCAATTTGGATGCTTTCTTTTCTTCCCTGAGTTGGCAGGTGGAGAGTTGCCATCCCTTGTACATGGCAACTGTGAATCCCAGCCGTCAAGATCATCACTTGCCTGACCCTACTTGCCTGGATTTGGGGTGTCTCAGTCACAACCAAGGCTCATTCTCTGAAGCACAGCCCAGGAGATTAGAAAATCAGCCTTCCCACTTACTGAATGCAGTGGCACTGGCTGTCAATACACAGACAAACCACACAAAACCAAGGCCTCAAAGAGGTTTTCATCTCTACCTCTTCTTCTAAGAAATAGGCAACTTCTCCTAGGAATCTTTGAGAAAATCTGCATTTCTTTCATTTGTCCAGCAAACTGTCCCCTGAAAAATAAATGAACTAAGATGAAGTTCACTGACCTTGCCAAGGTGCTCTTGGGGCTCTCTGGGTCCCTGGGTGACTGTGTGTTGACCTTGACTAACTCATCCACATAGGGTCTACATGCAGACAGTCTTCACCACCAGGTCCCCCTCGGAAGGCTCCCTCCTCCTGAGTGCAGACTGCATGAAAGCAGAGATATGGCAGATGTGACTCTTCCTGTTCCAGAACTGCTGATACAGAGACCAGAGGAGGCCGACACACACATAGAGGCACACAATGACACACCCAGAATCTTCCTACCCCAAACAACCCACCCCCACCCCACTCACACACAGGAAAACAGACAAGCACACAAATTATCACACACACACACACACACACACACACACACACACAGAACATCGACACTCGGTGTGTACTCGAATGCACACCTTTGCAGAAAGCCTGCTGTGTGACATGCCTTGTATACCCACACCTACCCAGGTACACTGTGCACCCTTCCCCTTGATCACCTGCAGCTCCTGTGGCAGTGCAGCACACACCACAAGCCAGACAGAATGGAACTTGAATTCCTCTTCTAATTTCTTCCACTCAAGAGCCACAGACCTTGGGAAAGTCATCCAACCTCCTAAGTCTCCATTTCCTCATCTGCAAAATGGCGGCAACAATGGTTTCCACCTCATAAGGCTGCCATGAGGTTCCAAGGGGGTAATATAAAATACTTGGCACACTGCCTATCAAATACCCCATGTTCCATAAATGAGGGAGGTAGGCTTTAGGCCCACAATCTCCTCTTCACAAAATTCAAAAAACTATTTGGAAACCAAAAGATTTTTCACAGCCTGACCTGACTGACATGAGGTTTTTAGGATGCTTATTCACCTCACTTGATAATATTCACATGTTTTGCAGCAGAACTCTTAGTGTGTTTGGCTAGGATACTGCCTCAGTTGCTGCTGAGACAACTGAGTTTCCTCAGTAAAAAACATTTATCACTTTATTTTTCTGAAATCTGGAAAAAAAAAACCTTAAGTTTTTAAACAAATGGTCCCAAGGATTTGGACAAGGAATTGTAGACCAGTATAACTATTAATAACTGCAGTTTCTATAACAAAAATAAGAACATATGGGTAATAATAACTATTACAATATGATTAGATTATAATGAAATAACAGCTCTTGTTATTACCATTACATCCATATGCCCTGCCTCATTAGTGCATTTGTCTAAGTGTGAGCCATGGTGGTGGGTTCACACATTGCCCTTCTTCCTCTCCCCCTCAGAGATTGACTTTGTCCTTGCACTTTCCCCATGTCAGGAGGGACTGAAGCTTCTCCTAAGCTGTCAGTGGAATGAGTGCCTGGGTCATTGAAGCCACCCTGATCTTGTTCCTGGAAAAAGTCTTCTGGGCTATTGTAACACACACTCACCTCCCTTTTGCGCGCGCGCGCACACACACACACACACACACACACACACACACGCATATATCAGGATGCTGATGGCCACAGTCCTGGGTTCCCTACAAGGTAATGTAGCAGAGTTGATGGAGAGGGAGGAGGAAGCATCTCTTCCCAGAGGCACTGTGAACACCTGGACAGCAGCAGTCTCTGATCTCACTTCCTTGAAACCCCCACACCAGTCTGAGGACTAGCGCCATCAAAAATGACTAGCAGATACTGGTGCAACTGACAAATACTTGGATTTTCTTCCCTCTTGAAACTATGACACAATCAATAAATGGGTGGCTCTCTTTAAGTCCCTGTCACCTGAGACCCTGACCAGACCTACAGTTTTCTGCATTGGTGGCTCTAAGGCCTTAGTCCTCAAACTTAGAAGCTCATTACAATCACCAACATTTTTTTTTTAATTCCAGCAGACCACACCCCAGTCCAATTAATTCAGAATCTCTGGGATGAGACCCAGTATTTTTTAAGCTCCCCAGATATTTCCAAAGTGCAGCCAACACAGAGAACTACTGTTTTCCAGGTGTCTGGAAGGAAGACCACACCTGCATGTGTTACTAAGTCCCACCAAGAATCTTTCCCCAGGGTGATCCAAGTGGCCAGGGACCTCAGTTCAATTACTGAGAGAGGAGAATCCTCTCCCAGAGAAGACTGTGCAGGTTGCCCTGGAGTAGGAATCTAGAGGGGAAGCAGCACCAGGTTCCTTAGAGGACTGAGCCATGGAGAATCCTGGAGCAAGAGCTCTGGGTGAGTTCACAGTCAGCTTGAGGTCTATGGAAGGAAAGGTCAGCAGACAAGATCAGGGTGCCCAGTAAATGTGAATTACAGTTAAAGAATGAACATTTTGTAGTATAAGTATGCCCCAAATAGTATATTAAAAATTATTATGTTTCTGAAATTCAAATTTAACCGGACATCCTATATTTTTATTTCCTAAGTATGGCAATGCTGGAGTGAGGGGACAGGTATTCCTGACTGACCCTTACTTGTGTCATGAAAGTTTGTTTATGTGAAGAAATGAAAAAGCAGTATGTTTTTTTTCAGATGACATCCATCCCATTTGTCAGATAAGCACGAGTTGCAGTTTTCTTTAAAAAAAAAAAAAGGCAAAAGCAAGCTTATCCACACATCTTTTTCTTTTTCTTCCAGCGACTGGTCCCTCACATCATGCTGGCCCTTTTCCTCTTTGTCATAGGTGCTTCCAACCTGTAATGGAGGGTATGCAGAGATACCCTCCCTTTCTGCAGGCATTGCATGAAGACAGAACTGAGTCAACTGGCAGAAACACCCTCAGCCACCTACGGTCTATTGGTCATCCCCCAGCAAATCCCAGAAGGGTCCCAGGCTCAGGGCTCTTGCCTGCCCTAAGCCCAGGAAGCTTTACTCAGAGAAACAAGAGCAGAGGGAACTGGGCTGCGTAGAGATGGTGCTAACTGGAGCAAAAGATTTTGCCGACTGGAAATAGTAGCTCTAGGCAAGCTCAGACCCAAGGAACTCTGTGAAACTCCAAGCCTGACTCTAGCCTGGCTCCCCCAGGGAAGACAAGACTAAACCCCCATTAAGGCAAGGCAGAAAAAGCTTTGATAATAACAATTAATCAACTAACAGCAAATAGAAGGAAGTAATGTTCATATATTTCTCTGGTCTCTCTGTGAATTTTAGTCTTTATAAGAAGAGGACAATTTGCTCCAGAGCCTCAAGACCTGCTGATCAGTCTGATTCATGCATCACGACTGAAGAGACTCTAAAAACGCCATCAAGGGTGGCCTTGGCCAGGAGCTGTC
Organism: Felis catus; assembly: GCF_018350175.1. Lineage (NCBI taxonomy): Eukaryota > Metazoa > Chordata > Mammalia > Carnivora > Felidae > Felis > Felis catus. The sequence continues at coordinate 58,780,063 of NC_058379.1, read as the reverse complement.
ACCTAACTGTCCCCAACCTGCTGGAGCAGTAGGGACCCCAGGTTGGGTACTCTGGCAGATCCCTGAGGGATTAGCTTCCCTAAGATCCAGCTTCTGCAGAACACTGTCTTTCCAGTCTCAGGAGCCTTCTCTGAACCCCACAGCATGCTGGTGCCCCTCTCTAACACAACCTAGTCCCTTCCAGCCATCGCCATCTGTGTGCATCAACCCTACCAGATGCATGACAGGGGTGTACGGGGCACATCCCACATCCTTTCCACCACACGGTTGCTAGTCTGGTGCTTTGCTCTGAAATATGTGATGGATGAATGAGCAAGAAAATAAATGAGGAGTGACAGCCACCTTCCCTTTAAATATACATGTTTACTATCTCCTTCATCTTTCAATAGGCTCATAAGGCCAGAAGGGGTGCAGTTATTAAGCTCATTTCATAAGCTACAAGACAAGATTTGGATCTGTTACTTCTCTAATGGGCTAAAACTTGTCTGTGGCAAAGGCAGCTCAGTGCTCCCCATCCCGGAGTCCTGCCTGCCTCAGTGTTCCTGTCCCACACAGCACTGCCTCTTCACCAGTGCTGGGCACAAGTCTCCAAATGCTTGAGAACTTTCACCAAAAGCATGGAGACCGCATGTGGTCCACTTCTTCAACAGTAAATAAATTGGTAGTAATAGCCATATCAAAGTATTAGGGAAAGGATAGGAACTTCAGTGGGGGCTGTTTGGGTAAAATGCACAGACTGAATCCTTTCAAATAAAAAATATTGTCAGCTAAAATTCATTCTCAAAGCTAGAATGCTTTCTCAAGGAAATCCAAGCATTCCAAATCCAAGTATCTATTTGGGGCACGTTCACTTATTGAGTCATTAACTAAAGATTCACTGAGTGCCCACTGTATGTCAGGCATGGCTTTGGGAGCTAGGTTATGGTGGAGGAGTGAGAAAGGCTTTCTGCCCTCACAGAGCCTATGTTTTAGTGGGTGGAGCTAGGTAATACAAAATAAACCAAATAAACAGGCGGCACAGTGTCATATTGTGATGAGTGCTTTGAAGAAAATAAAACAGGATAGTATGACAGAAGGCAACTGAGGAGCTGCTTTAAAGTGGGTGTCAGGGAAGCCCCTTTGGAGGAGGTGACATTTAACTGAAGACCTGCCTGACAGGAAGGAGGCTACCTCGTAAAGATGCAAGGAAGAGCATCCAGGCAGAGGCAACAGCCAGTGTCAAGGACCAGAGGTAGGCACAACCTTGGGGTTTCTGAGAAACAAAAAAGGCCAGTGAGGGAGAGTGGGATGTACAAAAAGGAGAACAGAATAAGGACATTAGAGAGCTGGACAAGGACAAGGAGTTTGGGTCTTTGACTCAGTGTGACAGAAAGACATTGGAGGGTTCACGCAGAGGAGTGAGTGATGTTATCTGTGCTCTAGAACTGCCATTTGGCTTTGTGAAGACTTGTTTGAGTAAGAGGCAGAAGCAAGGAGACAAGCTAGAAGAAAGCTGTTGCGCTATCCCCGTTGCAAAGACTGTGACCTGTCTCTGGCAGAGAGAGAAGTTCACAAGGATGTGGAATATGATTGCAAACAAAGTCAGTGGGATTCGCCAATGAAAGATGGCCAGGAAATAGAGGACCATGATGATTGGGTTTTTGCTTGGCTTCATCAACTAGATTCATGGTGATGCCATGTACTGAGCCTGGGGAAAGAGAAGTCAAAGGAGGAAATCAAGAGTTTCATTCTTGAGTGGTTGAGGCCTGAGATTCCTATGAGATACCCAGACATAGATGAAGAGAAGATCGTTGGATATGTTGAGTCTCAAGATCATGGAAAAGGCCATACATTTGAATTTTGGAATCATCAACATAAGCTTAGTCATTAAGGTGAAATTTCCCAGAAAAGGGAAAGCATAACTAAAGAAGAAAAGAGGGCCCAGGATGATACTCTCTACATTCCTGCATTAAGGTGGGTCCAAAGAGCCAACAAAGATGAGCAGGATGTGGGCACTAAAGCAAGTGGAAGCACAGAACAGCACAGAGAGCTGTGGGCTAAAGTAATCATGAAAGGCTTCCTGGAATAGGTGGCATCAAGTCAAGTCTTGGAGACAGTGTGGAACTTAGATCAGTGTAGAGCAATTAAGAGCATTCCAGGTGGCTGTAAGAGTATAAGTAAGGACCTGTAGTGGTGCTGGTGGAGACAATCAGTGGTGACAGCAGTGGCGGGAAGAGGGAGAGATGGGTGGTGCATGACTAGGATCACTACCCACGTGTTGTGGCCACCAGCCAGGGTTTGATGGTGTCTCCCATAGCTTGCCATCTCACCTGAGTTGTGGATACCTTAAACGTCCTGGGAGTCAGGCCTGAGCATCCAGGGCTGCTTCCTCCCTCTGCAACCACATCAGCAAAGGGCCACTGAGAGGATGGCCCAGGACTCAGGTCCCTTTGCCCACCGTGCAACCAGACCACCAGCTGTCCTGCATCAAACCCCTCCTTTAACTGCTGTATACTTTCTGGAGGGAGGTCATGGAGCAGCTTTAACCCAAGAACTCAAGAAATTATCTCCACTTTTAGTGCTATTCTCTTCAGGCAACTGAAGAAGTTTACCTTCAGGCACATATAAGTTTACCTTATAGGCCTCTCTCTGCCCCAAATTAAGGTGGCTTCTTAACTAAAGTCATCTCTCAGTCCCTCAGTAAGTGAAGATGCCTTGTCTTTCCAACTTTGCTCCTTATCTGCTTCCAGAGGTTTGCTCAATAAACCCAGTTTCTCCAGATTCTGCTTATTTTGTAGGAAATTTTCATTCTAACCAAAGAATCTGGATTCCAACCTGGGCAAATCACACGCCATCCTGAGTGTCCCCTTAATACCCAGAAACTTGTGATATGCTTCACATCCTCAAGCCTAAAATCAAGAAAGCATCTAGAGCTGGGCCTGAGATCTGGCTCCTCAGAAGAGGGACTCATTCCCAAATGGAAAGCCCATGGATGGAGCCAGGGAGGTGGCCACCTTGTTAAGAGAGAAAACCTCCTGGAAGAAGAGAGAGAATGAGAGAATGGGTTGGATGATTTGTGTATTGGCATCTTCAACCACACCCCAATGTAAAGGAAACCCCCACAAGTATGTGCACACACACACATGCAAATGTGTACAACTTACACACACCACACCACACACACACGCGCACACACACACACACACACACACACACTCACAAATCACGAACCTGTGTTTACAAACCACCCAGGAGATTCTACTAGAGTCCCCTTAGGTATATCCCCTTTACAATGTTCATGTTTTCAAATACATATACACATAATTGTGCAGTATTCACTTCTAGCCTGGCTTTCCTTCAATAAGAGGACACTGACTTTCCTGCCAACTGCTATCTACAAGGTACCTGGTGCTGCCTAGGGCTCTCCCTGTACCTCTTGCCTCCTAATTTGACTGCAAGCTGATGGACTGACCCCATGTGTTCAAGACATCCTGCTCTCAGCCCTGCATCTGTGTTCTGTCCCCTGGCTCTAGCTAGTCAGCTGTAACCATTTGCACATGTTAATGTCTTATTGGTGTCTGTTCTTGGGCCTTTTAAATATGCATGTGTGTCCTAAATACTGGCCTGTGGCAGAAACCACATCTTTCAAATTAGGCCAGGAGATCTAGGGCTCCCCAAGGGTATGGACTGTTTGTCTTCCACAAGACTTGAGACACCTGGTGATGGTGTGCCTGTCAAACCACTTAAGCTGGAAGCTTCTTAGAGGCTGGGGTCCTCACCTCTATTTTGCCAGGGTGCTCTGTCTGGCCCCCAGTTCAGGGTTGCACACACAGAAGATGTTCTGTGGGAGGCATGAGAGTGTCTGAGGATCCTCGTTTCCTAACTATTGGTATGCCTGCCAGTCCTTTTTTCAGCCAGTGCACACAGAGGGACAGTTATCACAAGGACCCAGTCTTCGTTGTGTCAACCAGGTCTGGTGACACAGGCCTATTTGACCATTTGTCTACACAGGTCCAGTTTCCAAAACACCAGGGAGAACGCTTGGATGCTCCTAAACCCTGCCCACCTGCTGGCTGATGTCCATTTTCTTTTCCATCATTGGGTTTAAAACATAGCAGGCAAATCTCCCTTGGATACTATTCCCTCCAAGAGGTGAGTGCCTGATTCTGGTGCCTCTTTGACGGAGGGGCTGGGCATTCTCAGGGCCCATCTTGGTGATGGTCCAAGGGAAATGACCTCCAGAGAAGGAAAACTGGGTAACAGGGGCACCTGGGTGGCACAGTAGGCTAAGCATCTGGCTCTTGATCTCCACTCAGCTCATGATCTCACAGTTTGTGAGTTCAAGCCCCACACTGGGCTCTGCAGTGATGGCGTGGAGTCTGGTTGGGATTCTATCTCTCCTTCTCTCTGCCCCTCACCTGCTTGTGCTCTCTCTAAATGAATAAATTTAAAAAAGAAAAATAAAACTGGGTAATGGATGGGAGATTCAAACTGAATCCTCACATGTTCTACCTGCCCTGATTCTGGCACTTTCCTCTTTGTTATCTCATCTACTCAAAACCTTCCCCACTACCACCTATCCAATGTGTAATAAAGAGTTATCTAGAAGAAGTAGGATTGTGGAAGCAAGCAAGAGCATCCTCTGCTTCAAGAAGGTGCTCAGCCTCTTCTACGGACTGCTCAGAAGGGTCAGGAAGTGTAGAGTCCTGTAGCCAGAGCATCAGCATCTCCTGCTGAGGTGCTCTGACACTTTTTCATACTACTGTTCCAGTAGCTCAGACAGGTCTCTGGAGTTAGGTGTTGACCACTGGCACCTCTGGTAGATGGCAAGCAGCTTGAGTAGGAAGTAGGTCTTCTTCCTCTTTATATCCCAGTACTCAGCACAGAGAGCAACATGGTGAACACTCAGCTAGCATTAATGACAGAACTATGAACACAGAAAGGCCTTATCGTAGGTCTCAGAGGAAGCAGACTCTGAGATGAGGAAGACTTACAGGCAGGAGATTGACTGGTATGTCCTTGGGACCCAAACCTATGAGCTAGGGGCAAAGAAGGATGGAGGGGAGAAAGGAGGTGAACTGCAATATCATCACTGCAGGGAGCTCTGGAGCTGATAGGCCCTTCAAATTTAGCCTATCTTTATACACTATCCTCCACCCATCTCTGCATGAGGGCTGGCCCACGGTATCAACACCCCCAGCAGCCAGAAGAAGGAATATGTCAGTGCTCAACAAGGGATCTATAATAACTACCACAGAAACCCTGGTGAAGAATTAGTATTTAGGAAATGGAAACAAATGTACTAGCGAAAGAGTCTAGGGACCCAAACCGGAAGCCCTGTGTGGTACTCCACATGTGTTTTCTGATCTTGGACAAGTCATTAAAATAGCTCCTCAGCTGGGGTGCCTGGGTGGCTCAGTCGGTTAAGCATCCCACTTCACTCAGGTCATGATCTCACAGTCCGTGAGTTTGAGTCCCACGTCGGGCTCTGTGCTGACAGCTCAGAGCCTGGAGCCTGCTTCACATTCTGTGTCTCCCTCTCTCTCTGCCCCTTTCCTGCCCATATTGTCTCTCTCTGTCTCAAAAATAAATAAACATTTAAAAAAATTTAAAAAAAATAGCTCCTCAGCTATTACTTTTTTTTATCTGTAACATCAGGTTATGGGTAACATCAGTGATTAGGACTAATGGCTGCACATTAAAATTTCCTGATAAAGTTTTTAAAATTACCCAACTCTAGTCCGCACCTCATACCAACTCAGGATCTCAAAGTGTGTGGCAGCCAGGCATCAGTGTTTTTTAAAACTTCCTGGTGATTTTAATGGCCAGCTTAGTTGAAGAACCAATGGACAGTGCATGGTCCTTAGGGTCCCTTCTAGATTGATTTCTTATGTCTATATATTAGATTTCTAGTGTCTATGCTATGTAGCCAAAAACAAGCTCCCACCATGTATAGAAGGACCAAAGTGAGTGGCAGTTGCAGAAGCCCCTCCAAACTCACCCCTTTTTATGGGCTGAATTGTGTCCCCTCCAAAATTCATATTTTGAAGTCTAACTGCCAGTACATCAGAATGTGACTATATTTTGGAGACAGGGCCTTTATAGAAACAATTAAGTTAAAATGAGGTCATTTAGGTGGACCCTAATCCAATAAGCTGGTGTCCTTATAAGAAGCTAAGATTAGGACATAGACAGAAGGAAGGCCATGAGGCATAAGAAGACAGTCAACTGTAAGCCAAGGAGAGAGACCTCAGAGAAACCAACGCTTCTGACATTTGCACCTCGAACTTCTAGCATCAAGAACTATGAGGAAATAAATCTTTGTTGTTTAGGCCCCCTCTCAACCCTAAACCCCTCTGCTTTCTCTCAATTTCTCTTTCCAGTTCATTTCTCCATTTCCTCCAGAGACCAGAGTTCATAAACACTCTCAAAGGCTCCCTCTCCCTCCAGGCTTAAATACTGATATCACAGGACAGAACTTAGGAAACTTCCATCTCTGTGAAAAATTAGTGAAATCTGTGCAGAACTGTTCCCCGTCACAATCCTACCCTCTCTCTCCAGTCCATCAATGAAAACAGAGTTGATCAAAGTTCTTCCAAAATAGCCATCCCCTTGGGCTCACTCTTAGCAAAACCATGGAGGGAGATGGGACATTTATAAGGGAAGCTATTTTTTATGTGCCGTGGTGATGCATTCAAAGAGCTTGAGGAAAGTCAGCCTGCCCAAACAATCTGCACTACCAGCCTGTGGCCAGTGCCTGAAATTCAATCATCTAGGAATTTCTTCTTCTATTAGTTAAGGCCTCTGTTATAATGTCAATGCCAAAGAGACAGGAAAACAAAGCCAGTATGTGCTATTTATACTTTAAGGTCAATTTGCTATGAAGTTGAGTCCTATGAGCTAGGTTGATTAATGGTTGTTGGAAGAGAATTAAGGCGTTGACCACTTACAAGAAAAAAACAGACTTGTAGAAGGCCTGCAGCCTACAAAAGCTGACTTCTCAAATGTAGTGGTCACCATTGGCTTTTTTATTTCACAAAAAGCCCCTCCAAAAAATAAACAGGGAGAGTTGCGCAGCCTGGCCTTGTACTAAACAACCTTGGACAGGAACTAAGTTTCTCCAATTACACTCAAAGGGAGGCCAATTGATTTATACAAATAAAAATCATATGTACAAAGTGTTTAAAAAGCAAAGGGAGAGAGAAGAGACGTCTGGTCAATCTTTCACTGTAAATAAATTCTGGTTTCTAACCAATACCCTCAATGACCTGGAAAGTCCTATGTGCACAGCAGTGTATTTCCTGGGGAGAATTTCCCCAAGAATGTACTCTCCTAACCCATTGGTTTGCATAAGCAGGAATGAAGTGTGAAAAGCAAAAATGTTCCAAACAGGAGATGCAATTATTTTAGGTCCTTTCCTACAGGAAAAGAAAACATCATCTTGCTATAATTTTCTCTTTACTTCCCTCCCTCATTCTCTCGTCCTCTTCTACCCACTGTTTAATGAGCCCCAGAATTTTTCTCCAGAGGACTTTTCCCCATCATATAACACAACCTTGGAAATAAACATCAGCTCCAATTGTATGGCCTGAAAAAACAGGATCGGCCTAAAGGAAACGTATTCACCATAAAGAAATCGAGCAAGTCATGCATTAGATAAGGCTGGATGGTTTCTGCTCTCTTCCATTCCCTTATTCAGGTAATTCCCATTTAAAAAAAAAATTTAAGACTGACTTTCGCCTTGCCCTAGTATTTGGCCAACACCAACCCTGGAGAGGGAGTCTTTCAGAGGCCCTTTGTAATATCCTGGGACTCGGTGTTGTTAGCTTTAGTTAGTGTGAACCAGCCCTTGAGCCAGGAACCTTCTTACCCGATTCTTGTCACTGCCTCTTGCCTTGCTGCTGTGTGTGAATTCCTGCCTCCATCATCAACCAATATCCAGTCACTGTAGGGTGTGGTTTCATGCTGCTCTAGACCCCAGCTGCCACCCATGAGGACAGCCCTGCCATTGAAACCTCATGCTAGCTTGCTGAGTCTGCCTAAATCTGCTGACTGCTGGGTTCCTCAGTTTCGAGCTGCCCACCCTTAGGGCCCCATTGTGCAGAGAGGCAGTAGAGGGAAGTTGTAAAGAGGGTGAAAACTCCAGTGAGGGAGCCTAAGATGGTGCCCTGGTACTGTTTACCAGCTGGGTTACCTGAGAATGCCATTGCTTCACTCTGACTCAACTTCCTCATCTGTAAAGGAAAAGCAATATTACCAGTCTCACCAGTTGGCTAAGGGGAGGAAAGGAATTAATACACATAGAGTACCGGACACACAGAAGCATTCTCTAATTGTTTCCTTGCTCACAGGCTATTCTCTGCCTTGCACTGTTTGCCCATGGGGACACTCCTTGCTGATCAGCCATGCCCACTGAGTAGTGAGTTTTCTGTCTGCTGAACTGATTCCCCCCTGCCTCTCCCCCATGCAACTGGACCAATCTAATTCCAGAGCCTACTCCCTTCCAAGGCCCAGCCACAGCCTCCTCTAAGATACTACCAATTAAACAGTACCGAACATAAAACTTCTCATCCAAAAATCATTTTTTGAACATTTACTATGTGCCAAGCACCGTACTGGATTTAGGGATACACAAGAAAAAAATTATATTGTCTTTTCTTCTCAAGGAGCTTGGAGTCTAATATATTTATAGAATGTCTCTAAAATCACAATGGAAGTTTACTGCAAAAAGAATCCTTACTTCCCCCTGAAATGGGACCGCTGCATACATTTAGATTCTCCCCGAAGTTAATGATACCGAACCAGGCCCTTGGGCTCTCCAAGCAACAGAAATTGACAAAAGGCCAAACGGAAGTTTCAGGCAAGGCTTTATTGGGGCTTATCCTCCATCACAAGGGAGACAGCACAAAGGAAAGAATCCTCAGGCCAACTCCCCAAGTAGAGGTCAGGGAGAGATTTAGAAAGGCTTAGGTGGGAGAAGGGTGACATCTAAGCATGTAGAGGCAGAGATTTATTAGCACTTGCTCACTTAAAGGTCATGCTTCTTCATGCATCACGTGTCTAATTAATATACTAAATCTCCCCCTCCCCCCCACCAGGCATGATTTTCAGTACTATAATGAGGGAAAAAGTCGATGAAGGTTCAGCACTGGGGTCCATCTTGGCACACACTGGTTTGGTCTAGTCTTGGACAATTTTCATTGTCGAATCCCTCCTTTCAATAAGCATACTGCCTCTGTTATTTCTGCAAGATATGCTACCCAAAGGCATAAGGTTTTAGCTATCCTGGAAGATACACTATTCCAGGGGCACAGAGTTCCTGCCATCAAGGAACACTGGTTTGGCAGTCAGGGTTGAGGGGACCTGTGTCCACTCCCTCCTCTCATTCAGATGTCCACAGTTTTCAATGTTGGATTCTCTGGGTCAACTGAGACAGGGAAAACTGGGTCACCTATCCATCATCCCATTTGAAGACTGACTTTCTCTGGGTTGTGAGGCAAATGGATCTGCAGGGAAGGGACCCTGAAGAAGAATCCTTTGGGAGTTCTCCAGGTCTTAGATCTAAAGTCCTTGTTGCAAACGAGAGATTGTGTTTATGGTTCCTATACTGGGAAACAGAATCATGTGATAAAATTGGAAAACTAGTGAAATTGGTAATACCTGCCTTTTCTCCGATTCATTCTATCACTATTATGGACAGAATGTGTACCCCTAAAATTCAAGTTGAAACCTAATCCCCAATGTGATGCTATTTGGGGGCAGAGGGGTTCTTTGAGAAGTGATTAAATCATGAGAGAGGAACCCTCTTGAATGGGATTAGTGCCCTTGTAAAAAAAGAGCCAGAGGGTTCCTTAGTCTCATACACCATGTGAATTCACAGCTAGAAGACAGCCGTCTGTGAACCAGGAAGTAGGTCCTCACCAGACACTGAATCTGTCAGTGCCTTGATCTTGGACTTTCTAGCCTCCATAATTGTGAGCAATAAATGTCTATTGTTATAAGATACCCAGCCTGTGGGATTGTGTTATGGTAGATCTAAGACAATCACTGTCTCCCTCAACCAATCCTTAGGAACCCAGAATGTTCACAGGTATTCATGATTATTTTTTATCTTTCCTATCAGGGAATTAAAAGTGTTGCCATGGACTTAATCACTCTGTGAATATGGGGGTTCTTCAGCCAGCACGAACTGAGGGTTACCAGGGGTAGCTGCCTGCCTTCAAAGGGCTCACAGGCCAGTGTGCTCACATTCCTCACAAATCAGTCCAAGACTCCCAAGGCAGAGTGTAGGGAGCTCCAGAAGTCTTCCAGAAAAAAACAAATGAGTATATTAGATTTGAAGAAGATCCCAAGATGATGATGTTTAATCCAAATGATATAATGTTTAAACTGAGTAAAAGAAGTGCCTCGGGCAGACTTTCAAGCAGCCACATAGAATGATGGGGAGTCTTGCTACCAGGTGACTGCGAACTCCAAGAATATTTAAGATAGCCCTGTGAGCAGCTATGTAAACTGCATGGAAAATCAGAACCTTAGATATTGGGTGTCCCTCATGAAGCTGGTTTCCCAAGCCTCAGAAAGCTCCTCTCCCCTCCTCCAACCTGCCCCTCTGCCTTCAGGGGCTGCCATCAGGTGGGATCCCTGCCTGGGTCTCCTTCTACAGGATGGGTTTTGGGGAGGCAGCAGAGGACTGGAGACTTCAAAGCTTCATCCTGCCTTTCTTTCATCTGTTAACATCGCATTAAGACATGTGTGTCCCTGGGAAGCCTGTTTATGCAGCATCAGCCTTAGCAAGCCATTTTCTCACCTCCCTAATGCCTTTTCTGAGACACATAGTAACTCACAGGGATGAGAGCTGAAGCTCTTCCTCCTCCTTTCTGTGATCTTCATGTTTTCATGGCATCAGCATCAGCATCACTGAGACCAACAGAAGCATAGGATCTGTTTCCGGTGCCTGAGGCCACCCCTCCCAAACACACACACACACACACACACACACACACACACACACACACACACCCCTCTGGCCCCTTCTAATAGCCTCTTAGATCCTTCCTCCCTTGTTCTCTCTCCCTCCCCTCCCTCCTCCTTTCTTGTTCAACTCTCTTACATACTTGACAGGCACCCTCAGCAAGTGCATTACAGACATCTGCTTACTTGCTAGCTCCCCCTACAGGCTGCCTCAACCCTGCGAGCCACACAAGCTGTGAGCTGGCAAGTATAGATGCTCAATAAATATCAGTTGCTTGTTCCCTTCAATCTCTCTTCTTCTCAAGGAGGTCTTCTTTCTGGCCAAATACAATCCAGTCTCATCACTCCAGCCCTCTAGAACCTTGTAGGCATGGCTTAGCCCTTTCACGAGTTAGCTCACTGCCTCTCTTTCCCCATTAGGGCCATATCACCACCTCTAGAACAGAATTGGCACACACTAGGAGTTCAGTATTTGTAGGATGAATAAATGAGTGAATAAATGAATGTGTCTCCTGTGGCAGATGAGTATCAAGAGAGCGAGGGCTCTATTTATCTCACTTTGGTCTTGACCTACTTCCAGCACTCTTTACATGATTCTGCATGTGAAGATGCTCACTCACCTGTTGGTTAATTGCAATTGAAAAAGCCATTTGGATGGTTTTCTTTTGGTGGGTAACTGAATTTTGTCCATCTTCCTCTCCAAATCTTACTCACCCCTGTCCCAGCCCACTGTCCCCACCCAGAGGCCATACCACCCTTCTCCCCCATTTTTTACCCTCGCACAGCACTGCCAGTGAGTCTAAGAAGCCACATCCTGCCACTGTGATTATTATAGTGCTGAGTATTTGGGGATGCTTCCCCTGCACAGAGGAAAGATCCCTAGGGCAGACACACAGTCTCTATTCCTCCTCTAGGAAAGAGGGTTTTCTGGACTCAGGATGAACTCTGAAACTTTCTCCTGGCCTGACTTGAATCATGGCTGTAATTCACTTCCCAGAGGCCCCTTCCCTGGGACCACTTCTGAAATCTGAGGGCAAGAGCCCTTGACCCTTGACCACTATAGACCCTCCCTCAGCAAGGGCCTCAATCTGAACCAAAGACACCTGCAGAAGTCATCACTGTGAATCTGGACTTGTCTTTATGCCATAATTCTGTTGCCCAAATGCCATATGTTATGGACTTCTCTAAATCAAACCAGCCTATAGTGTTGCAGAAGTGTTCTCCCTTCTCCAGACAGACAGAAATTCAAATTCCTGGTCACACTCAAGGCTTTGCCTGACACTGGAGCCTCTTGGCCCCTCATTGCCCTCAATTCCTATCTTCTTCCAAGACATCTGAGCCCTCCCCAACCTGCCCCACTCTTCGCCCAGCTAGGCTCTCTTCTGGGGACAGCCTAGGCTTTCTTCCGGGGACAGACCTAGGCTCTCTTCTGTGGGATCTCCAACTCCCCTCCCCCAAAGAGCAAGCACTTCTTCTGTTCTCTCCTTAGCAAATTCTGACTCATTATCAAACCTCCTAAACACCTGAAGTTTCCCTTGATTTCCCCAACAGAGTTCGTCTCTTCCTGCTCTGTTCCAAAACTTCATTCTATGCTACATTGTCCCACATGATCCCCCAGGACCATTCATACAGGGATAAATGGAATCTAATTGTACCAAGTGAGACCCCTGCCTAAAGCAGTTCTGTACGACACTGATAAGGAAGTCACCTTCTTCCTCTGACACAAACTCTATCTCCCAGGGTTGACAAAGTTGGAGATTCTCCCACAGCGCACAGGAAGAAACTGGCTCTTCTACACCAGCACCCACCACTGAGTCAGCTGGTCCTTGAGAGACTCACCATAATCACCACTTCCACCCACAGCCTGACTGGGCACACACAAGTCCTACTCCATTCTGCCTAGCTGGGAGAACGAGACAGGTTAAATAACAGAAATATGCTGACAGGTCATGTGCCTGGATAGTCTGGCAAACCAGGATGGTGATGGTGAGAAGCAGCAGAGCCCAGGATCAGGAGGCTGCCTGTAACTCCCTCTACACAGGGGCAAATTCAAGTGCTCTGAGATCCTTACATGCACCACAGCCAGGTGAGTAAGGGCCCACTGGACTCTCACCAAGTTCTGGTTTCCTGCAGAGGATTCACTTTTACACAGTTAATTCTGGAAATCCTTGTGCCCTGCAACAATCATCCAGGTCCCTTGATATATGACCTCAAGGGACCACCATAGACAATGCAGATGGTTCCCAACTTAACCATTTTTTTGAACTTACAGCGGTGCAAATGTGATAGGCATTCAGTAGAAACTGTACTTGAGTTTTGAATTTACATCTTTTCCTAAGCTAGCAACATGTGGTATGATCCTCTCTTGTGATGCTGGGTGGAAGCAGCAAGCCGTGGCTCCCAGTCAGCTATGTGATCACGAGGGTAAACAACAGATCTACTCACATCCATTCTGTCCCCACACAACCACTCCGTTTTTCACTTTCAGTACAGTAGTCAATAAATCGCATGAGATATTCAACACTTTATTATAAGGTAAGCTTTGTGTTAGGTAATTTTTCCCAACTATAGGCTAATGGAAGCATTCTGAGCAGGTTAATACAGACCAGGCTAACCTATGATGTTCAGTAGGTTAGTTGTATTAAATGCATTTTTGACTTGCAATATTTTCAATTTACAATAGGCTTATTAACACATAACCCCATGTACACTGAGGAAGATCTGTACATCAGTCAACAGGCCCAACATTAATGTAAGAGAAACATACCTTCATTGAAGCAGGTGGGGGGTGTCATATTAGAATCTTTTCTTAATTAAATAATTTTCAGTAAAAGGGATATTGCTCTTGCTCCCACTATTCCACCAAAATAGATGGCTGTTAAGTCCAAGTTATCTGGTAACAAGCTCCCTTTACGAATTTGGGTTTGGGAAAAGGAAGTTGAGGGATCTGAGTAGGAAACTGCCCACGGAGAAGTGACAGAGCCAATCGGATGCACTTGTTAGTCTGGTAAACTGATTCAGGGTGATGTGCAATGGGCCAAGCCCAAGGAGACTCCCCCATTCCTTCCCAGCAGCATCTGTGCATGTATGGGGCCATCTGGAGGATGTCCCTGCCTGACGATGATGGAATTTGATCTGAAAAGCAAAGGGCATCACTGGCGGTCAGACCATAGGCCAGGCCTGCCTGGTGAATGGCTCTGCACTGCCTCCCCCACAGCGGAACACAGAGGGACAGCTCCAGGGCCAAAAGGGAGGCCAGGGGCAAACCACACAGGCAGGGCCACTTCTCCCCTCATTTTACAGCATGTGCTACATGGTTAAAAGGCACATATCAAGGACAGCTTGATTAACACAACAGAGAATCTAAATATCCACTCAGAAACAGAAGAGAGGGCATGCAGATGTGAGCACTGAAGGAACAAAGGTTTAGAGGGGGGAATGATTGCATTGTGCTCTGGAAAAGAGAAGAAATTAGCTGATTTGGAGATCTGGAGATCAGCTTTTCTTTCATTAGGAAAGAAAAGACTGAATTGTTTTTCCCGTGCCTTTTTAAAAATAAATTAAATACTCTTTATTGATCTCCCACAAAGAAGGCCATTCCTTCCCTTAAGGAGCCTGTGATACTGTGACTAATAAGAAATACATATTTGGTTATCAGATTATCAAAATATGTTTCTCATATTCATTCAGTCCTAGTCCATAGTTCCTGGCTCACAGCTCCCAAAAAGCCTTGGAATTTCCTGAGCATAAGAGCAATGGGGAGCATCTTTCATCATAATATTTGGCCTCCAGTCCTTAGTTCCTAAAATAGTTCCAGAGCCATCAAGGTGAAATGGGTGTCTTGTTATTCATAACTAGCACCTTTCAACCACAGATGCACATATGTTAATGAGATGACTTTTGAAAAAGACTTAAAGGTGGCGCCTGGCTGCCAGGGGGGACCAACTGGAATCCAAGGTTGGAACTTCCAGGCCCACCTCCCGATTTCCTGCCAGGGGAGAGGGGCGGATGACCAATGATGTAATCAGCCATGCCTCCATAAAAACCCAAAAGGATAAGGTTTGGAGAGCTTGAGTTAGTGAACGTGTGGAGGTTTGGGGAGACTGGAGCTTTCAGGGAACATGGGGGCTCCGGCCCTTTCCCCCACACCTTGCTCTATGCATCTCTTCCATCTGGCTGTTCCTAAATTATATCCCTGTATTTAATAATAAATAAATAAATTTTAAAAAAGCACTAATCCAGTGAGTAAGCTGGTTTCCTGAGTCCTGTGAGCCACTCTAACAAATTAATTGAAACCAAGGTCCTGGGAATCTCTGATTTATAGCCACCAGGTCAGAGACAAAGGTGACAACCTGGACTTGTGAGTGGGGTCTGAAGGTAGAAGAGCAAACTTGTGAGACTGAGCCCTTAACCCGTAGAATCTCTTGCTGTCTCCAGGCAGACACTGTCAGAATTGAGTTGCTTGGTGGTGGAGAAAACATTGTAATTGGTGATCGGATCAAAGCTAATCTACTAGTGGGTAGAAGATAACAAAACTGAATCATAATGCCGGCCTGAGCAGGAGAGTGCCATAGTTCATAAGGAGGGACATGGAAAGGATTCTTTCAAGGAAGGTCAGAAAATGCCAACATTTAAGAGAGTCCTGACATAAAAATCATTTCAAGAAAACACTCCCTAGGTTTGAGAATACTGCCCCAGGGAATGGCTCCTCTGGGTTTGGCCCCCAAAGCCCTATGTGCTGTGGCCATAGCAGAGAAATCGTTTTCAGGGAAGATATGCTCGCAGTTGCTGCTTCAGTGATTCCGCAGGTGGGGACTCCTGTCTTTCCTGTGTCAGTGATTTATAATAAATGCCGAGGGTGCCTAGGGCCATCGCTCTGCATTGCTAAGTGTGTGGCTCACAGCTCTTTGGGGAGAGAAGGAACAGTTGAGCCAGGCTTCCAGCCCATAGAGGTGAGTGGGTGGAAGTGGCACTGTGAGATTTGCAGGGTGATGCCAGAAAAAGCTTTTCCTCTCCTCCTTACATTGTCCCCTTCATAACCCCCACCCCATACTGAGCCTCTCTGGTCAGGGGTAGGATAGAAATGGGTAACAAAGTAAAGGTTGTGCTCCCAGCTTCCTGGCCCCCTCCTGCTACAAACAGAGAGGAACAAAGCCTGGACCTGTGTCCTACCAGTGAGGAGGAGGACCTGTCTGGGTTGGATGACCACCCAGACCTTCCCATGCCTCAGGGAGCAGTGCTGCCCAAAGCTGGTTCAGGTAAGCAATGTTGCTGAGACTGTGGAATTCTTCCCCCTTTTCAGAAGTCCGCTGCACCTTTAGTGCCTGTCTTCTTGGCCTTTAGGGATGCTCAGTAATTTCAGTTCCAACACAAGAGAGGCTCTTCCCTTACCTGGGCTACATTCCTTCTGTTTGTGTGATCAGCCAGTGCTCAGCCTGCAGGGAGCACTGGGAGGGGCATCTGGACTTGCAAAGACCTGTATAATCCCACAGATAGATGTCACTTCAAATGGCTGCTCTGCATTGACCTTTGGGACCTTGGGCAAAAGCTGTACCTCTTCAGCCTTTTCCTCTTCCGTAAGACAGGTGTCAGAATGCCTAACTTTTCAGGTGGTTTCAATGACTGGGATTGTACATATAAAGCTCTTAGCTCAATGTCTACTGCATATAATTAGATCTTACTTTACATCATTTAAAAATAAAGCCCAGATGGATGAAAGACTTGATACATTTAAAAAATAGAAAACAAATATTGGAAAATGTGTTTATGATGTTGAAGATGAGGAGAGTCTACTTATAAATAGGATACAATAGCAAGGCATTGAAGAACAAAGTGATAGAAATGGATTAAGTCAAAATTAAACATATGTATAGGACAGAAAACAATGGATGGGAGAAAATACTGTCACCAAATATAACACAGAAAGGATTATTATCCAAAAGATGTTTCTAAAAAGATCTGCAAAAAATAATTTAAAAAAAAAGAAAAAGAACTCAATACAACAGTAGGCAGTGAATATAACAAGTAATCCACAAAAGAGAAAATACCATCAGCCGATAAATATAAAAAGTGGCTCAACTTCATTAGGAATAAGGAACGTTCTCATTAAAACATCAATAAAATTCTGTATCCTTTTATACTGCCTAGAATGACAAGATCGTAGTTAGGTAATATAAAAGGTGTGTGTGGTAATATGTAGGTACATAAGGTAGGTACATAATATGTAGGTACCTACATAAGACAAGTAATATGTAGGTAATAAGGTAATGATGTGGTGTGAAAACATGTAATTTGTACACAAGTGACAAAAGTATAAATTTTCACAACCACTTTGGAGAACAGATTGATAAACTCTGAGGAAGTTTTAAGATGTATACATACATGGAGATGTCTACAAGGATGTTTATTCTAGTACTGTCTATAGTTAGGGGAAATTATAAACAATGACTGAATTAAATGTGATATCCCCATAATATGAAACAAGCTGAAGTTGCTTTTAGGTATGGTACACCTCTATGTTCTGAAATAAAATAATCTCTAAAACACAATGTTGAAAGAAAAAGACATATAGGTCTGATACCATGTAGACTTGATACATTAAGTAGGCAAATAGATACTTATATATAGTATATTATTTTCTACAAGAATATACATGTATATAGAGGCCTTTTATAAAATCCTGGAAGTCTGCAAACCAAACTGAAAACCAATAAATACTGGGGAGGAACCAGGAATGGGGCCAGTCAAAATGAATTATAGTTTTGCTATAATGTTTTAATTTTTCACAAGGAGAATATATTCATAAATTCCTTATGTAATTAAAAGTAATTTTTAATTGAACAAATAAAACACAATAAAACCTATATCTCATCATAAACTTCAAATTTGAATCTAGGAATATATAATGCTGACAGCTAATGTTAATTGAGACATTATCAAATGCCAGACCCTGTTGTTAAGTAGATTCCATGTATGTTTCCAATGCTTGTATGTTTCTATATTTTCTGTTTTCACTTTTATCCTCAGGACATCCTTCCTGTAGGTGAGCACTCTAACCCAATAGGGAGATTAAGAACTGCCTGCAGTCACCACCCCCAAGTAGCTGCAGAGCCAAAATTAGAAGGCTAGCAGTCAGTCTAATTAGGGAGCCCTCCTGTACATGCCCTATAGCTTCCTCTTGCCTCATGCCAGAACATCTATGGCAATAGCCTCCTGGGCCCAGGGAATGGGAAGCCCTTCCCAACTCAGGGCCCTCCTCTCCCCAAAAGAAACTCTCTGCCTTCTCATGACCCAGGTACTCCATGCCACAGAATGGCTTGCTGAGGGGTGGACTTTAAAGAGTTGGTAAAATTGGAGAGCCAGTATAGGCAAATGGGACAGAAGGGAGGGACAGTCCAAAGGACCTGCATCAACCAGTTCATGACAGCAGAGAGAGGCAGGAGGCTGGGAAAGCTCCCCACAGCCTGGCCTCTGCCTCCCCCAAGAAACCAGATTTCCACCGGTGGCTCTTGCTAGAATAGGAGGTCATACCATATTTAATCCTTCTAAGTTGGACATGAATTATTCAAAGAAGTTAAAGAAGAAGAGGAAGAAAACCTTTCTTGTAGTAAATGTGATCTTATATACTCTAATATCTGATGATTAGCAACAGGCAAAATGAGGCATTTGGCACAGAGCTAGAGCAGCAAGTGACACGGTTCAGCTGGGACAAATTCAGTCCTGACTCCAGCCTCAGGCCACCAAGGGCCAGGAACATCTCTCCAATTGCTGCCCCCCTGCCAGCCAGAGATGGTTCCCAAACAAAGTTCGCTAATAAGGGTCTTTCCCCAGAAGCAAACCTCTGCTGGAATGAGAAGAACGCAGCACACGTGCAATTTAAGAACCGCCGAGAAGCACTTCTTGACCCAAATATGCCCCACACTCAACGCTTCCATAATTGGAAATGCCCCTAATAGACCCCATAAAGGTGGCAGCCACTGTCTCAAGAATCTCCATGAGACAGTACCCAGCTAGGACATCAGAGGAAGGAGTTGCCCTAGGCCATTCCTTAGAGAAGCTTCCAGATCAGTGGTTCTCATAACCCTGTGCATCAGAGTCCTAATGGGTAGCACTCACTGAGTGCTTGCTAAGTGCCATGTTATTTGCATACATTACCTAATTTAATCCTCAAGGAAATATATAACTATTAATTTTAGCCCCATCTGGCAGATGAAGAAACTGAGGCCCAGAAAGGTTGGGTAAATTGCCCAGGATCATGTAATTAATTTGTAGGTGCCTGAGAAGGGATTTGAACCTAAGGAACTGGATGCGAGAGCCCACTATCTCTTCTTCCTTTAATCATGTAGGATAGCATTAAAGTAGAAAGTCTAGGGATAGGACCAGGGAATCTGCATTTTAAGAAGCTCCTCAGGTGATTCTCACGCATGCAAAGTGAGAACATTAGAATATTGTGTGCCTCAGAGAAATGAGTGGCTACTTTGGAGCCACCTCTGTTAGCTAGCTCGTCTGACTGTGTGGACAGCATTCCCTGCAGGAGCACTGTTTTTACTGCTTGACACCTTCCCCACCCCTGACCCTTAGCACCTCTCCCGGTGTGGTATTCCATGAATGCGTGTTAGTTAGTCCAGGGAGAGAGCTCTGGACTGAGTCTGGAGCTGAAACTCACATTCCAGCTGTTAGGAAATTCACCTGGATAGCTACCTGCAGTGGATTTAGCCTCAGCATTCTAATCTACTCAATGGAGATTATGTCAAAAGGGGATTTTTAAATAATATTTTTTAGAACCGCTATCTTTTATTAGCTGTTTATTCTGTGATGGGCACTTTGCTAGGGCCTCTGGCATACACCGACTTTGATTCTCAGGAAGCTTCAAGGTAAGAATAATTGTTCCTTTGTGACAGGGAAAGAAACAGGATTTCAGAGACTCTGGGTTGCCCGGCTAAGCCTACACAGCCAGCAATGATGGAAAAGCATTCTTAGCCAAAGCCCTTTGATTCTACATCACACACTCTTTCCCCCACACCACCCAGTGTGATCCACCTTTTCTCCATCCCATGGATATAATGAGAACCAAATGAGATCACAGATATATCAGTAGGGTGGGCTGGGCTACGCTGTGATTAAAAAACAGCTCCAAATCTCAGTGGCTTAAAACAGAAAACGTTTATTTCTTGCTCTCACCGTACATCCATCAGGAGTCAGCAGGGCATTTCTGTGCACCATGATCATTCAGGGACCTAGACGGAGAAGCTGCCATCCTGAGTACCGCTCAAGGGAAGCAGGGCCAAATCATGCAAGCACATTGAAAGTTTCTGCTCAATTAAATGAGGTGAACATCACAACTATCCATATTCCATTAAGCAAAGCAAGTTCTGACCAAGCCCAAAGTCAATGGGGTGGGAAAACATAGCAAGGGCAGAGAAGAAAGAGTAATTGTGAACAAATAATTAATCTGCATAGAAGACCATTGATGTAAAGAATGCTTTGGAAGGTACTCAAGTGAAACAGCATGAAGTATGTTTTCTCCCATGGAGACATGGTGTCGGTCCCATGACTCCAAGCTGAGCTTCCACAACTGCAAACCCATGGCTATCTCCTCTGTTATCAGGAACCTAATTATTACTCTCGTTTCTGCTCAATTATTAAAGACAAGGCAGTGAAGAACCATGGAAGAAGAGGAAAGTCTGTTTTGCAGCAATGACAAACCATATTTCATATGCATAAAGGGGAGAAATAAAAGAGCATTGCTTTTACTCTTATAATTGCAATTTCCTGCTCGTTTCCTTTTCAAATTAGTGAATGTAATTGTTTGGTAATAAAATATCAGCATAATATATTAGAGGCAGAAAACAGACGGGCTTAAGGGACAGTTGCCAAGAACAGGAGAGAGAGGCAGAAATGAACAGAATAAGAGTCTACGGTCCTTGTGGGTCTTTCACAGAATGTGTACTGGACAGTATCCTGGTACCCTTTGTGCTCTTCCCTGTTGACTCTTGCCTGAAGCAAATGAATGGTCCAGGCAAATCAGCATTCTCAAACTAGCTTAACATTCCTGTCAGCACCGAGTTCAGACCAGATAGAGAAAGAGAGGAATAAGCATTCAGTAGACACAGAATGACTATGGCAGAGAACCACAGCTTTGAGGACACACTTGGACTTAATACCAGCTTCGCCACCCACTGGCTATGCCACCTCAGGAAGATTATTAACTTTGCTGAGTCTCCATTCATTTCTAAAGGAGGAATAAAAAATATCCTGCCTCAAGAGGTAGGTGCTCCATAAAGCGTAGGTACCCATATTTTTAGAAAATTAGAGCAGGCGGTTTAAAACCCTGCAGAAGGAACAAGTGATGGACCATGGGGGTCACCTTTGGCAAAAATGTCAAAACTAGGAAAGACTTTCTTTGTTGTCTTCAATCCACTATCAGCTTCCCTTTCCTCCAACTGGAGCCCTTCTCCCCTGCCTGCCTCATTTTCTCAAGGCTTAACCCAAGTGGCTTTCAGGAATGTTACCTAATTTTTGCCATGGTTTTACCCCACAACCAAGTTGCTACCCAATAAAAAAAAAAAAAAAAAAACCTTGAAGGAGGCTGTCATGGACAATAAAAGTCTCCTGCATTGGGGACAAGCTGCCGCCTCCCCACACACTGCAAAAGCAGCCACGGCCTTTAATGCCTGCCCTAATTGAGTGCTTGGACCCCATAGGTGAGCCCTAAATTGAGAGCCATGGGAGGTTAGAAATTACACAGTAGATTCGGTCTGTAACCTCAGAAACCTCCAGACTGGTGGAGGGAGGAGAAGAGCCAAGTCTGCCTGGTGCAGAGCTTCTATTTCTGCTGCTCTCGAGTGTGAGTGTGTGAGAAGTCACTCAATGGTATGACTGCAGGGGCCTCAGGGTGTCCCAGCTGCTCACATGGGGCCCCCAACCTTGGATGATAACAATTTAGTTCCCGGTGCAAACAGTCATAAAGACAGATGTCCTGTGGGAAGTAGTCTCCACTACCCTGGAATTTCCCTGGTTTATTTGAAGGGGACCGAGAACACAAGTGCCCTCGTGAGGAAGATCACGGTGAGGGGGAAACCCCAAATGCTGATGAAGAACTTCCCAGTTCATCCCAGAACATGCCCTCAGGGAGGAGAGCCAAGCCAGAAAAAAAAGATCAGTGGGAAGCTTTCCCAGAAGAAGCAGAAACAGAGCAAATTACCCTCAGTCCCAAGTAGAGAAAGTTAGCATATCCATAGAGTGAAACTTGTGGCAATAAAGAACAGAAGCTGTGGGAAGCCTGGAGTTCTCATGTCACTCTATCCCCAAAGCCAACTAACTCAATTCAAAGCGCCCCTAGTGGCTGCTCGCTGGGAATTTTAAAACAAATACAGTCATTTTCCTCCAGAGGGAGAAAGGCTATCTAACAAATTCCCCAAGACAGACACCAAACCAATGTCTGCAAAAAGAATAGGAAAGTCGAGAGAAATGCCCAGAGGACAAAAGTTCGTGAGGAGCATGTCTGTTCTGATGGGGCCACCCCTAGAGGCTTGACCTTGTCTTTTCCAACACAGCCTCTGGGGCCCCATCCAGGTCAGAGTCAGAGCCAGAGGTACCTTGCACCAGCATGACCCTAGAGGTTCCCTCCCTCTCAGCCTCTCATTCAATAAGCCCACAAATACTTAGGGAGGACCTACTCTGTGCCAGGAAATGTACTAGGTACTTATTAAGAACAGCATAAAATTCTGGAAGTACTGAATCCCTCGGATATAGGGAATGGTGAGTCAGAGGCCTTGTCAAAGTCTTTGCCAGTATCGAATAAAGTTAATGCTTGTTCATTCAAGGAGCCCAGAGGCCCTGACTGAGCACAGTCAGGAAGCCAAGGCTTGGTGAGCTGATGAAATCTTGGATGAGATATAATCGATTCCCATTTTCTGGTGAAGTTTTCCCAGACTATGGCAGCAAGAAGGATCTCTCTTCTACACTGACCACATATCCACTGTCCTCACACTCATGTGTCATTACACTGCACCATCCCAAGTAGTGAGTACAGTTCTTGGATATGTGTCTCTCATCTCTTGAGCCACCTGAGAGACTTTACTTTCTTGCACAATGCCTAGAATAGAGTCTTAAGTGATATGGTAATGGTATATATAATTATAAATTGACTATATTTATATGTTCAATGAAGAATTGGGTGTCTAAATGCTTCTACAAAGTGCATATTGTTGATCCAAGTTTATTTCTTCTACATGTACTGAGTATCTCAGGAGGCCTCTGGAATTGGCCAAAAATACATGTAAGTTAATAGGACAAGGTTTACATGCATATGGTGCTTAATATAAGTAATGTATTTCATCATCCTCAGTGCCTCCCTACAGGAGCTTCCTGGACCTGGATGCATTTTCTCAGCCAGTCATTCTCAGCCAGAAGAATCCTTGAAGCTTGGCTCATCATCTAAGAGTGTTTGAATCTTGAATTATAAGTAGAAAAGCAGTAACATTGCAACACGGCTAAAACAGAATGCTTTGAATACACACATTCATGAGTCCAGTCTGTTTCCCCTTTTCCACCACCCACCCAACACTAACCTGAACCATGGTATTAATTGTCCATACTGTACAATTGTAACTTTGGGCTCTTTGACTTATAACATCTCCTTCATTGCTTTTTAACTTCTTCCTAACTTAATTCTGGTTCTTTATCTAGACAGTAAGGCACTTGTGAGAGGGAAGCATGTGCAACAAGATAGAATGGGTACTTCCTGCTTCATTTTTCAACACGACCCCTTTGCAGAATTTACAAAGGAAAGAAGTTGAACATGGTTTCACAACTTACAGACCACTCAGCTCAATCAAGGATTTAGGGAGAATAAATGCCATCTTCTCTCACCAGGCCTAATGAGAGGTTCTCTAACAGGACCTCTTATAGGAATCTGAAATGTATTTCTTTTTCTTTCTTTTTTTTTTTTAGAGAAAGAGAGAGAGAGAGAACTTGCGTGAGCAGGGGAGAGGGGCAGACAGAGAGAGAAAGAGAGAGAGAGAGAGAGAGAGAGAGAGAGAGAGAGAGAATCTCCATGCTGAGCATGGAGCCTGACACAGGTCTTGATCCCACAACCCTGGGATCATGACCTGAGCCAAAATCAAAAGTCAGACACTCAACCAACTAAACCACCCAGGCACCCTTAGAAGACCCACAGACTGTCATCTAACGCACATCTGAGAAAGCTAAGGTGAATGGAGCCAAAAGTCTGATCCCCACCTGGAAATCTGCTGAGTGAGGGCAGAGTTTACCAACTACTCCAATGGTGAAGGCTGCTTCACAGGTCTGGCCTTCACTCCTAGAATAAATAAGAGATGCACAAGTGTTTCTCATGGACCAGAGGTGGGCCAGGTGGAGAGAAGCTACTTTGGGCCTTCTTAGTTCTAGTCAGTAGAGCTGCCTGGAGGAAGAAGGGTCTTGAGCAGAAAGAGGCTTGATGTGTACCCCTGGGTGCCCATGGCAAAGAAAGATGTCATAAGTGTCCAACTGGATTAGGTGGGGATCACATACAGGTCACAGGAACCTCAGGATACAGGAACCCAGCAAGAAACCTCTAAAGATTCCCAGAGGGGTGCCTGGGTGGCTCAGTCAGTTGAGCATCTGACTTCGGCTCAGGTCATGATCTCACTGTTTGTGGATTCAAGCTCTGCATCGGGCTCTGTGCTGATGGCTCAGAGCCTAAAGCCTGCTTCAGATTCTGTGTCTCTCTCTCTCTCTACCTATCTCCCTGCCCATTCATTCTCTCTCTCTCTCTCAAAAACAAATATTAAAAAAAGACTACTCATGAAGATCCCAAGAAAGTGCCCTCAAAAGAAATAATTGCTTCTATCCCCTGGCCAATACCGGAGACCATAATGACCCTAGCCAGGCAGATACTATCTCATCCACTTACCTCTCCTCCCTCCCGTGCCTCCAACCTTACGAGATCCAACATAGCAGCTCACGACCAAGTGGGAGAGGAGACTAGTAGGGAGCCAGGGAATAAGACAGTCCCAAAGAACCATGTCTTGTTTCCACACCAGGTTTCCACCCTAAAGCAGTCCAAGCCAGGGCAGGGAAGAATATAGAATGCTAAGTCCAGTTCAGAGTTTCAACCATCACATGAGACTAGATATACTATTCATTTGCTCTAGCCTGTGTTTGGGGCCTGCAACAATGGTCGCAGGTCTGTCTAGTTATCATAAGCAGAAAAGCCATTAAGACGTGCCACAGTTCTCGTTGAGCACAGAGAAAATTACTCCCATTTTAAAAGTTTAAAACAATGTCAGGAAACAAAAATAAAGTTGAATTTTGATAATATCTAAATCAGTTATGTTCAAAATGCCATGGAAATGGAACCATTTCACGTTTCACAGTTCTGGACAAAAGTCCAACTTTTTAAGAAGTAAGGGGAGTCAGGGACCAAAGAAAAAATTTGACAGTGAACACTCAGGGAATGGTCACCAGGGCTCACCCCAAGCCTGCAATCTACTCAAGGAACCACAACACCTGTTGCACGGACAGTCACAGAAGGGTGGCACATATGGCAAATGAGACCAAAATTCAAGTGGGCCATCGGGGAGACGAACAGTAAGCCAGGATGTGGGTTGACTAAGAAAGCTAACAAAAGCCAAACAAACAAATCAAAATCCTCTAGCATAAACAAATTTTAAAAAATTATAAAACCCAGCCATATTCTTCAATTGGACTGAATCCTTTTGACAACAACTTGTCAAGGCTTCTGTGGGGTGCCGAAGAGTGGCAAATGCAGTATCTCTGAGTACGGGTCTCCTGCAAAGGTATCTGAGGACAGGGTACCTCTCCTCAATGACATGGTCCTCTGGGAAAGTCAGGGACCAGGAGAGACTATGCCAACTCTCAGGAATTATGAAATGTCCAGGAAGCAGATGAAGTTCAGATGACTATGCCCTGGTGCCTCACCATTCAAATCACCCCATAGCAGCCCTGCCCTGGCAATGGGGTTTATATTTTCCACACTCCAAGGGGACTGCTTAGAAAAGAAAGGAATTCTTGTGGTCCATGGTAGGAAACCTCTTTTTGTCGAATAGGGCCTGGAGGCATGGGAAAGTGGATTGATTATAATCAGGATGTGTTGAGGAAAGCAGGTTGGAGCCTGGGGCCTGCCCCCACATTGGCTCCCCAGATCTGCTGATGTGGGTAGCCACACAGCTGCTCTCTCACACTAGACCCTTCCTACAGGTGTTCCCCCTCCATCTGCCACAAGGGTCCCTCCAGGATCACTGCTTTCAGTGCCCCAGACAGTGCTCTCCGCTCTCTAATGTGCATCCTAGTTTTACCTTCCAAGGGTCTCAGCTTTCTTGAGGAAGGAAAGGCTTATATAAAGGATTTTTTTCTGATAAAAAAAATCATCCTATGTCAACTAGGGCACTGGAGAGAAATCTCCTTCAAAGACCAAAACAGCAACCAACCTAAGAACAAGACTGTCAGAATTCTCTGCCAGTTCATTTGCTTTTACTACCACTACCACCACCACCAACAGCCAAGCTGACCATTACTAAATAATTATTTTTTTTCTTTTTACCATTTTTCAACATTGTAAGAACCCAACCTGTAATCACAGTTAACAGAGTAGGCTCTCCCTACTCTTAGCATTGGTTTCAAAGGATAGCTTCTTGTAATCCTTCCTCAGATACCAAATCCTCCTCACCCCCCATCCAAGATTTGCTTTATACACAAGAGGAGGTGATTCACACGCTCAGGGGATTTGTTCACTAAGTCACTAGAACTCAATTTCCCTGATACTCATGTAGGAGAAAAAGAAAAAGAAGAAAAGGGAAATGAACAAAAGGAAAAAAGGAAAGCCTGGTTATCCTGGGAACTTGAAAGGGAAATGCAATCAACAGGCTCAGAAGTTGAGGGATTCAGGAGCTCTATAACCAAATGCAAATAGACCCTCAGCAGAAAAATTGTGTAGGAGGCAATGGAGGAGTGAAGAGAGGAAAGAAGACGGAGATTTCTTTGGTACTTACCTGTATGGCATCGACTTCAAGTCGTCTTTAAGTGGAACTGACGGCATTACAAACACAATAAGCACTTCTAGACAAACTGGAATAGCAATCACTTCAGGAGCTGGGAAGCATTCACAATTTTGCTGTTGTCAACGCTTTCAGTGGCTTTAATTTTCAATGGTAAGCACAACTTCTATATAGTGTTGTCAAAACCGCAATGAAGTTATGTCATTGAATATTAAAGGCCCAGCCCGTGGAATGCCAACACACAGATTTGAATTTCATGCTCGCTCCTAAACATCAAGACAAATATGTCTAATTTCATAAAAACCTGGCCAGCCCCAGGGAGGCTGACAATCATATCTATTGTTACCTAAGTTTGCTGGAATAAAACCTGGCCCTGTTTGGTGTATGAGGCCAGAAAGGAGGAAGAAGAAGAGGAGACAGAGAATCAAGGATTATCAAGATATGCAGTAAAAACTGGCTGACTCTGCATGGGTTTTGACGGGGAGCAGAGCTCTGTTTGCAACCCCACTAGTATCTAACTTGACCCCTTTGGACTCAACATTCCAAAGTTGTACTAAGAATTTACTCAAAAGGAATCCTTTGAGCCTAGCAAAGTGATACACTTCACCTCCAAAGAAATGTGTACTGATCATTTCCTACCATATGCTGGTCTGCACTAAACACAGTAGGCAAAGCACTAGGGTACAGGAGCGATCAGACCAGTTGGGTTCTAATGGAGATGGGTTTTAGGAACCAGTGGGAAATAAGGTTTGAGAGGTGCAGGGGACAAAGGTGGGAAAGATCACTACTGGAGATTTTTCAACAAATATGTTAAATGTGGTATTCAAAGAAAACTAATTCTAAGATTTGTGGAAGCTCAGTTTTCTCTAAAAAAGGAAAAAGCTGGCAAGGAAGTGCAGTGGGTCATTTATGAAGGAAGAACAGTGAAAAGGTAGTTGGAATAGCCTAGCCCTGTTATTAACATTCATTTCAAAATGTAGTCCTTTTGTAATCCCTCCTCAAATATTAACCCCGCCCCCCACCCCACTGTCACCCACACTTAAGATCCCCCTCACATTTGGAAGAAAAATATCAATTAGAAAACCTAACAATCAGAGGGTCAGATGAAATTTCAGTAATCTGTTTTTGCATCATGGTATTTTAAGATTTAAAAGTGTTGTCATAGCCTGTATCCCACTGGATTCTCAAATCGATCATGTGAAGAAGGTACACTGATGCTACTAATTTGATAATCATTTTCCACAACCCATCTTAAAGGTGCCCAACATGATAGCCAGTGGATCTATAACTTGCCCAAGAGAATACATTGATTTGCTTAAGTTAGATCCCAGGAACTCTGATCCCAACACTAATCATTATTTCACCTCATTTTCCCCTCACACTTCAGATGGAGTTCCTGTGTCTCCTTCTTCCACAAAGCTCATGCCCTGAGCCAGCTGAGATACATGCAAAAGAAACCCAAGATTTAAAATAAACTTGCCTGTTTTCTGAGGACATGGGTCTTGGTTCAGGCATGATAAGGAGGAATGTGCTCAGTGTCCATGGAGAACGAGTGGGGTAAGTCCTTCTTCCCACATTTCACAAGACCATGTGTAAAGCCACACTCCTCTCCATAAGCTAGCAAAGACTAGGCATGGTGAGTGACACACTGTAAAAATAGTGGGCAAAGAGTAGGCAAAAACACAGAAAACACAGCACCTTTCTGTAACATCCTTTTTATAGCATTTATAGCCAGGATTACATCATCTAGCCATTGATTAATTTCATTTTGACCTCCTGTAAAAGGCAAGAATGGGGCACTGATTTGTTGTATTTTCCAGAGCAACGATTTCCAGTTTTTTAAGTGCATTAGACACATGTAGGGTGGTAAGTATTTGTCAAATATGCAGATTCTGGGAACATTAAATCCCAATAAGTCTTATCCAGGAGCTCTGGACCCATGTCTGGTGAGTATATTTAAGAAATTAGACGGCTGGGTCATGGAATGGATATTGGGAAACTTGCAGGAGGTAAGAAGTATGCCTGGAAAGGAGGAGGAAGCAGATCTGTAAGGGCCCTTCATTATATGCCAAGGCATTTGGATTCTGTCCTGAAGACAGTGGCAACCCCAGTAGGATTTTAAGCATTTTAGTGAAGGTCATAATTGTTTGTTAGGAAAATTATTTTGGCTGCAATGTAAAATTGGACCAAGGTGGGTAAACCTGGAAACAAATAAAACAGTTAAGAATCAAACCCCACATCAGTCTCTGACCTGAGGCAGCTCCGAGGAAAACAAAAAAACAGGCAACTCTGAGAAACAACCAGAAGATCAAGATCCTTGCTGCTGAACTAGAATGAGGAGGTGAGGAAAGAGAAATATGGAATGACTTCTAGGTTTGTGCTTGAATGACTGGATGGATAATAATGGATGTTTATTAAGCACTGACTATAGGCTAGGCTCTACTTCAATGTGGGGGCAGAACAAAGTATGATAAATTGCCCATTTAGGAAACAGTAGCTTCAAGATTCAAATATTCAAACTCACAGCAACTGGTTCTAATGGTCCATGGTTCTAATCACTGCCCCAGCTTACTCCATTACTCAGAAAGAGGAATCTGAGTTTAGGAGTTCAGTTAGGAAAGGAGAAAAGGAAGAACAGAGAGTAAAAGAGATACAGACAGTGGTTAGAGAAAGCAGAGGAGACATCTGAGAAAGAGGAGTCAGGAGATGACATGAGGAAAGATGCTTACCAAGATCCCACAGGAAGAACAACATCAATGCCATATGCTGCAGAAAGCAAGATAAGAACCATAAAAGTCCTTTGGGTTCAGCCATCTGGAGGCCATTGGAGAATTCACGTGTGTTTCCATAAATTGATATGGAGAGATCACAGGGGTATAGGTGACAGGGAAATGATGAGAGAGGACAATCCCCAGAGTATAGGCAATGTAAGGGAAGAGAGGTAAACTATTCACATGATGAACATACAGACACAGCAAAACATGGAAGAAGCTAGTCAAGGAGGGATAGAAAAGGCAGTGAGAACATCTGAGGGGTGTGGGGAGGTGAGTAAGAACTGGGAGAAGGCAGCAAATATCTAAAGAAGGATGAGGAGAGTCTGCAATGACAATCTTTAGGAATCAGAGGATATCGTGGACATACAAAGCGGTTGCTGGGGAATGTGGAGAACCTAGTGAGGTTGTGGCTCCACTACTGGCATAGTTGGTACGGCATGTTCTTTAGCTGTGCCCACCTGCTTGAGTATAGGTATACAACTGGGCCCACAACTAAGGACTTGTAGGATGGTTTTGTATGGCTATACGGTTAGTGCGGATGAGAATAAAGTGGACAGGTGCATCTATCTAAGACAGTAAGTAGAATGAATAGAGAAATGGGTGTGGCCACAGGAGCACATGTCCCCACCAGACCAACACAAAACAAGGAGTGAGGCAAAGCAGAAGCTCACGGCCCTCATTCTAGACAGGAAATCCAAGCATGAGCTAATGAAGAGTTGTGAAGAGCCTTTAAGTGCAGGCAGTTGTGCCCTAGGAAAGCTAAACTCCATAGCTAAGCCCTAGATCTGAGCGCAGGGAAGTCCAGCCCACTGGAGCCCAAGGTCTTAGGGACAATCATGTGGCATGGGCAGCTCCTTCCTGACTCCCTTCAGTTGGGCAGTCATTACTTCAGGATATAGTACTGTCATTTATGTCCTCATTTCTCTTTTCCTCTTCCTCGGTGTATCTTAATTTCTTTCCTTCAAGGTTCAGGTCAAATTTTGCTTCCTTAATGAAATCTGTCATGCCCCAAAGCCTGACACATATTAAGTGCTCATTAAATAATAACTGTCCTATTTTCATGATCACCATTGATTGTGTTTTAATTGTATTTGTTTTCTTATATCCCCACCCAGTCTGTGGACTTCCACGAGGCAATGAACACACCTCCTCATTTCAACCCCCCTCCTACTGCCTCAGAGCCACAGTAGCGCCCTCAGTTGGTACTGAGTCACCCCAACTCAGAGGGTGACTGTGCTTGATGTCACCTAAGCAAACTGTCAAGCAAAAAAAGGTGAGGATAGGAACCCTAAGAGATGTGACAATAGGGAGCCCCAGTAGCACCATTCAAACCCTGTCCCTGCCTTCAGAGAGAGTCGCTCATTAGTATATAGTGAGGGCCCAGCAGGAAATGGAAGGCACTGATGCTAGGGTTTTGAAAAGAATTTAGTGATGGACTAGGAGCAGGTTTAAGGAAGCCAATGAAAGATGTCAAGACACCCAAAGATTAGAACTTCAGGGACCTGAGGGGTCAGAAGATGGAGGAAGTGATATTACCAGAACTTCATAGGAGCCACAGTCCTGGAGGAGGGCCCACCTGGCAGGTAATGTAGAGACATAGCTACAACGAGACCTGCTGCCCAAAGCAAGGGGAGAACAGAATAGAATCATCCTGACCTCGCTCTCTCTACCACCCCAGCATCCTGCCAGTGACTCCCATTGCCGATTCCAAACAGAGGGCTGCATGGGAGCCTGAGGGAGGAGGTTTGCAGGGGTCAACATCCCAGGGCAATAAGCAGGATAGTAAAGGCAGAAATGGATGGGTTGGGGGTCACCAATGGAGTGTAATCTACCCAGTTAGCAAAGACAAAGAGCCAAGTGAGGGAGTGTATGCAACATAACCATCAGATAAAGAGTTAATATTCTCAGAAAAGGTTGGACACCTAACTGGTAGGAGAGAATTATTGCCTACCAAGTGTTTGCTTAATAGTTGTTGGGGACACACTAGGAAGATCAAGTAGAGCCCATCTGGGCAGAATAGGAGCAGAGCCAGTAAGACGTGGGGATTTCATGATCGTATGTCTAATAGCAAATTAAGGGATGATCATGAAAGCCTCTTAATCACTCTTGGTTTTGTATCCAAAAATCACTATCACATGGCAAAAGAAGAAATAAATAAAAATAACTGAAGCCTGGCCTGGGGAAAGGAAGCAGCCCTAACTTCCACAGGCCTGAGACGATAAAAATGAGCAAGTGTGGTAAATTAATCAGTTAAAAAGAAAAGTCCCCTAAGAATACTGGGGGCAAGTGGTCGTCACTCTGGGGTCACTGGTGGCGTGGTGCAGGCAGTGGCCACAAAGGCTCTGAAGGCACAGAGAGAGAGACTGCTGCAGCTCACAAACCAGTGGTTGTTTTCTTCCTGGAAGGGAAAGCAGGCTGGGAAATAAGCAATGATGCTCAGGGGATTAACGGTGCAGCCCCTGCCGGGAGCAGGTGGTGGCTCAGCGGGCTGGAGAGACTGGAGTCCCATATCCCTTCCCCACAACAACTGTGAGTTTTATTAAGAGATGCTTAGATTCGATGAGAGTGGGAATTATGCGAAACTCATCTCACCACCCATTTGACTCTGTTGATTAAGTTTCTTTCTTTAAGACCCTGCAGTATGAACATTTGGGAGGCTGGTAAGAGAGAAGCCAGTCCCCAAAAGCCCCATTCTTTGGGCAGCTGGGCCACAGGACTCTAGGCACAATTTCCATCTAGGTCCTGTACCATAATGGTGACATATGGGAGGGGAGATGATAGTAGTACGAGCCACATCTATCATTACAATTGTTGTTTTATGATACAGTACATGAAGAAGTTCTCTGAAAAGACACATAGAAGGCATCATAATAAGGGCCAAGAAATGTATCTTTGTATGCAAATGAGACATAAAACTAAATTTTTCTCTTTGGATTAAAATATACATATACACACATATAATTATGTATTACTATGCACAAGAACTCCTCAATGGCACTTTCCATTTCACTCAGAGCAAAAAAGTCATACAATGGCCTACAAGCCCTTATGAGGTGGTCCCCATCCCCTTTTTAAACCTATATTCCCCTGGATCACACAGTCTCACTCCAGTCATGCAAACTCCTTGCTATTCTTTAAACACATCACACCGGGGGGCACCTGGGTAACTTAGTTGGCTAAGCGTCCAACTCTTGATTTCAGCTCATGAAGCTTGCCCTGATGGCCCTACTGAATATTGCCTTTCCCCCAACCCCCATAGTCTCTATATCCCTTACCGAGCTCTGCTTTTATTTCCACAGCACGTGACATTCTATTATACTATTTAGTTTCCCTGTTATATTATTTTTTGTTATTTGTTTCCTTCTCTAGAAAGTAAGTTCTGCAAAGATAATGACCAGTACATTTTCACAAACACTTAGAATAATGCCTGGAACATAGAAGGCAGTAAATAGGTATTTGTGGAATGAATGAATGAATGCATGATCTACCATGTGCCAAACCCTAATTACAAGTCTTTACTCCACTCTACTTGTTGCTAGCATAAATCTTGTCACAAATTAATGCTTCATAAAGGGTAATTGATGATGTCACTTATTCAACAAACATTTATTGAGAGACTATTTTACCTAAAACATCATGGTAAATGCTAAGAAATATAAGATGTCAAATCTTCTCTCACAAAGTTATTGTGTAGTTGGGGATATGACTGGCATCAGAGTGTTCCCCAATATCCAGTTCTCCTCCCCTTCCAGACACCTGGAAAATTGTGCTTATCAACTGCCTTGCAGATGCATAGTTGTGTGACTAATTGGCCAATGAAATGTGAGCTGGAATCATATGCTTCACAACCAAGATGAGTCAGTGAAAAACACTATCTACCCCTGTGACAGTGACCAAAGGGACACTGTGGTCTAGGGTACAATTACTGGATGGAGGAGACCCACCGGTTTAGATCCTTAAACAAAAACATGAAATTCTGTAGTGCTGAGCCACCAGAGTTTGGGAATCTTTTGTTCCTGCATAGATAGCCTCACCCATCCTGATTAGCATAGGGTGCAGGGGGGACCATGAAACTGATAAGAATTGTAAGAGCAGAATGAACAGACTTCATGAGGCTGGATGTAACAAGTGGCCAATAAGTGGTACAGCCATTGAAGTATCTGTTTCTAAATGTTGAAGGACCACTGGGTGAACTGAATGAAAGAACAGAGAGCATTGTTAGGATGGGTGGAATTTAGCTAAGCAGGAAAAAAAATAGAATTTTTTAGTTGGACAAATGGCTTTCAGGAATGTATGATGATGATGAGACACTCAAGGGGGTGCTCAGTCAGAATAAAGCCAGCTGAGATAATGGAGAAAGGCTGATCCACTCACTATCAGCCAAGCCTGACTTAGAATTGTCAGCACTGGGACAGGCCCCAAACGAGAGAAGCACATTTCCCCTTATGTTGCCCCACACACATTTCACAGGAGCAAATGTAGCTTAAAATTCAACTTACCCATTTTTGTTGATTTAGGGTAGCCGTTTAATTAGTTTTTAGCATTGCACATTGTTTACGGTCATTGTTTCAATGGAAGTGAAAAGTGAAAAAGTTTAGCATGCCTTGATTTGTAGACAAAATAACTAACAGTTCCAGATTTCTCTCCTTTCCCCCTGCCACATTTCTGATTTAACAGTGTCTCTGACCTAGTGAATTGCTTCTAAATCATATCCCTGGGTTTCCTGAACTTCCATTGTATGGAACTTCTCCCCTAAGACAACATCCCTCCAGCTGAGAAAACATGTCTTGTCTTGGTGTTGCAAGTGAAAGAATATCTGACAACAAATGCAATAGGCCAAGAGAACATCTGTTTTCTGGAAATGGCATAGTCCTCAATGAGGAAAAGTCCACAGAAAGCTTAAGTTGAGAAGTTCACTTTGGAGTCCACTGAGGCTGGGTCCCTAAGCAAACCTACGACTCTCCCATGAAACAAACCAAACTTGGAGACGGCTCCAAGCAGAGGCCGTTGCTTCTCATTGTGGGTTTATAATTAGTAAACAATGGGGATTAAATATCAACCATAAGAGCACCTGGCTGGCTCAGTCAGTAAGTAAAGCATGCTACTCTTGATCTTCCGGTCATGAGTTTGAGTCCCACATTGGGTGTAGAGATTATTAAAATAATAATAATAACAATAATAATAATAATAATTTTAACTTGAAAAATAGTAAATAAATAAATGTATGTATGTATGTATGTATGTATGTATGTATGTGTGTGTGTATGAATGTATGTCAGCCATATACCAGCCCCTGTGCTTGGAGGAATGGGAGATGTTAGGAGGATAGGATCTGCTCCCACATTTCTCACAACTCTGAGTACACATAATTAATTCTCATGGAAAGGAAGCTAACAATGGTTTAACAGCAGCCATGTTATTCAGGCTCCCTCCTGCCACCCTCAGCATCACACCCTGCTTGCTCAACTGCTTTCCATGGGCCAAAAAGAGGAGCAGTCTAAAAAAGAACTTGATTTTGCTATTTTTTGAGAGAGGGAAAGAGAAAGCGGGAGAGGGGCAGAGGGAGAGAAAGAGAGAATCTTAAGCAGGCTTCATGCTCAGCGTGGATCCCAATGCAGGGCTCAATTCCATGACCCTGGAATCATAACTTGAGCTGAAATTAAGAGTCGGACACTCAATCGACTGAACGACCCAGGCACCCCGGAAAGAACTTTCTGAGACAATTCAAAATACAGACAACAAATAGAAAGTAAAGATTACTTAAAGTTCTAAAAATAAGACTGGGACAAGGTTGATGCAAACATAGCATATGAAGAAATGGTCTATTTTAGAAGTATTCTTAATTGTGGGAATTTTAGTTGTTAGAAGGATATACACTTTGAAAAAGAGGTAAAGCCCACCAGGATTTCTCCCCCATACAGCTTCTGTACTTGTCATTACTAACTTCTCCTACCATACTAATATAGGCCCTCTGCCCAGGACATGCACGTGCACACATACATACCTACACGCCAGAAGTCTAGTTCATTGGTTGACAGTATGGATGTTGGAGCCAGACTGCCTGGGTTCAAACCTGGATTTATTATTCTTTAACTATGTGACCCCAATCAAGTTACTCAACCTCCCTTTGCCTTGGCATCCTTATTTGTAAAATGGGACTAATCATGGTATTTACCACACAGGGCTATTATGGGAATTGAATGGAGTGATGTGTGTAAAATACTTAGAACAGTGCCTGGCATGTACTTGTACCATATGTTTCGATTATAGTTCTTACTGCGTGCATTTCAATTCAACGGGAAGCCAGAGGAGACCTTGCTAGGGCTGTGGGCTACAAGAGAGTATTTCATAGTCACCACCCTTAAGGTTGTTACAGTCTAATTGGGAATACAAGACATAGAGAGACTAGAGAAAGTCCTAAGGTGTGCTTATGGGTCAAATCAGAGGGTGTAGCCACTAGGCCTGAGTAGATGGTCTCCCAACATACACCCAGCGCTCAGCTCCTCCTCTCCTGTCTCACGTCCTCCTCGCCTGAGTACAGTAAGGCAAGCATGGAAGTAAAGTCAATGCATAACAATGTCACCATACGTCCCCATCACCACTTTGCTGTCCCCCTAGAACTCAGACATCCCATCATGGCCTGTAGTCCCTGAAATTCAGAAAACAGGAGTTGAAAGGTGTTCCCTTCTGTTCTCTCGGCCACTATTTCTTAAACAGTCAAGAAACCCCTCTCAAAACAGTCTGACTTGCTACGACAGCTTTGGGATTCCAATCTGCCAGTTTGTCTCTAGAGCAAAGGCAACAACCTGAACATCAGAGGCCAGGATAGAAGTGGGAGGCACTGCCCACAACTGTGTCTGCCATCCATTATTAGAAACCCACAGCCCTCTTTATCTTGGCCCAACAAGAAACCTCTCTGTCTTTGCCTTCTTCCCACCCACACTCACCTAGCCAGGACACCATGAGGCATTGTGTAAAAATACCATAGTTCTCAAATGTTCCTATAACTCCATCCCACCGTGCTCACATTTAAAACAATGCACAATTCCAGCTGATGATCAGACAGGAATACAGGGCAGGGCTGGGGAGTAGCCCTTCGTGAGAAGTTCTCTCCCATCACAGTGCTCACAATCCAGAGAAAGGAGGTATCAGTGGTAGCTGGACAGTCAAGAAATACCTCCCAAAGGCCAGAGGAGTTAGCAGATGCTTGAGAAATGGTTCTGATTAATATATATGGAAGTGGTTAGAAATGGTAAGACTATCCCAGATGTGGGAACTGGCAAGGGCAAAGGTGTAGGAGAAATCAATGTGGCACCTGCGGAGGATGGTGTTACAATTATAATGACATGTGGATCGGGGAGTAGGGGGCATACATACACACACACACACACACACACACACACACACACACACACACACACATTTATTTACATTAGCAGCTTTTCACACTAGGCCATATATATTATCTCATTTGATCTTCACAACTGATCTGTTGGATTGGCAGGATATAATATGATTCCTCATGCCACAGTAAAGAAATTCAAGCTCTCAGAGAGAAGCAGTTTGTTTAGTCCTTTTAAAATTAGTAAAGGGGAAGTTGGATTTCAAGCGACAAGTTCTGATTTGAGGTTCAGTGCATTTTCCAGAAGCCTTCTTCCCTCTCCTCTCCCTTCCCCTCCACTTCCTCTTCTTCTTCTTCCTCCCCATCCCCCTCTCCATCTCCTTCCGCTCCTCCTCCTCCTTCCCCTCCCCCTCCCTCTCCCCTCCTCTTTGTCCTCCCCCTCCCTCCTTCTTATCCCCTTCCTCCCCCTTCTCTAGCTGTGGCTACCTTCACCTGCATCTCCATTTCTGTCTCCCTCTCAGCAGTTCTGTGCCTGGAGAAGTGAGAGAGGTAGGTCAGGCACCTGGAATGGGGCTCCTGAGTGCCAGCTGAGCCTATACCTCTCTCCAGTCTCTCTTAGGAGGCATGAGTCCCCATCACTCTGACCTTTCCCGGAGTGCCCTTTCCTTCCTGCTCCTGGGCTGGAACCCCATTTGCACATTCTCTCACCACTGGGGAGTAGAGTGTATCTGAGGTAGAGGGGAGTCCTTCTCAGGAGACCCATATGCTGAATCATGCTATACCAGGGACATGATGTCCTAGTGTTGAGAACAGGAAAAGGAAAAAAGAAAAGGGGCCTTGGGGAAACAACCAGTGCTGAGAGGGAGAGAATGCCAGCATGGCTAGCTGGGTTGCCTGTATTCATGGATCTAAATGTACGTGAGGGACTATAACAATAAGCAAAAATGAATAGAAAAAGAATTGAATCACTGAGGAGGAAAATGTCAGGCCCCATATGTAAATGTTACTACCAGACAGTCATTCCTAGCCAATCAACTATCCTAGAGATTGATTATGCTCCAAGATTCAAAGGGCTTGGGAATGTGCTTAAGGTATAAAGAAACAATCTGGTCTCTGAGGTCTCCCTCTTCAAGTGATCTCTAGATCTTGCTTGGTTTTGGGGACCTCATAGGAATCCTGGATGCTGCTTCAGGTACCATCTCTCTCTCCTCTCTCTCTGTCTTTCTGTTTCTCTCTCACACACACTCACTCACACACACATGCTGCTTCATACATCATCCATCTCTCTCTCTCTCTCTCTTTCTCTCTCTCTCTCTCTCTCTCTCTCTCTCTCTCTCTCTCTCTCTCACACACACACACACACACACACATACACACACACACACCATGAATCCCATCCAGACTCATACTCACTGAGTTTGGACCTTGTGCTGGGAACATCTCTTCATACCAGGCTCCAGTCTCCTCCATGATGCCCCACCTGGAAAGATTCTGATAATGTCATTCCCATACTCATGACAATGCCTGAGAAAGGGCCTACAGGTGTTCGTACTGGATAATATATGTATTGATGGAGAGTCATGCCTTAGGCCAAAGGAATGGGGCTGTAGGACACACACCTCATCTCCTTCCAGCCCCCAGACAGAAGGAAGCAGAGAACTATTAGAAGCTCAGCCTTGGTTCAGCCTTCATTTGGAGTGCTAGGGACAGGGACAGAGGGGTCCTAGACTTCCTGACTCCCACTCCAATTTGTACTTCACAGAGCTCACGGCCTGATGTGCTCTCCAGCAAAGGAGACCATTTCAAAGGAAATAATAGCACCAGGAGGCCTCACCCACCACGATGAGAAGCCCCCTTCTGTTCTTGGTCTCCACCTAGAAGGAACCAGACTTGCTCTTTCTGACTCACCTGCTCGCTGGCACCCTTCTGAGTCTTTACAAGTGGGATCTCTCAGAGCCCCTCTGGGGAGTCCTCAGAATGTTTTGGATTGGTTTCCATCTCCTGCCTTAGGAGAACAAGTGCAATACAGTCATTCCTCCGTGACATAAATTGATTTGTGGTTTCACCCTGCGGTGGCCTCTTGCAAGCATCCAGAAATGCCCAAGTCTAGGTGTTTAAGAAACAAGTCATTATTCTTCTTCTCACACTCCTGCCCCAATCCCAGTTTGAGCTTTTCCAGATTTTTTCTTACCCCCAAACTCACCCTCTACATTTTTTTTGGACTTCCCCCTCTGTGTCTCTAGGGGAGTTGTTGGTGCATAGCAATGGGTGACTTTTTAGGACAGTGGGGCTGTCTCTGGGAAGGGGGTTGTGAGGACATGGGTCCACCCTCTAAAGGAAACCAGAGTCCACGGTAATCAAAGGCAATGATGGAAGGTCTTTTTGAGAAAGACCTAGGCCAGTGGCCTCCCTTGAGCCCAAAGGTTTGGATGGGAAGGATGGAACATGAGATGAGAGAATAAAAATTGTTAAATCACATTGATCAACTGGCAACCATATAGACACAATCTATCTGTATATATGCTTTGCCTTGGAGCCCTCACCCTGTCATGGAACATTCCATGAGGATGAACATCTTAAGAGCTGGAGGTACTTGTAGGCACAACCCCATCCCTCACATTTGATCAAACACTGTTTTAAACTTTAAATGGTGCCATTCTGGAACATACTCCTCTTTAAGACTTGTGTGTATATATAAGTCCTCTCTGTAAAGAAAGTATTAGCTCCTCTAGGACAAGGACCAGATCTCCCTTGGCATTGCTTTTCTTTGTCACCAAACCCCGCTCCAGTGCAGGGCTGGGTACTCAAAAAGAAGGTCACACATTGTAACCATGGGAAAAGTTGCACTTGGATGCAGGAGAACCAGGCTTTATCCTTGGACCCAATCCTGTGACTTTGAAAAATTCACCTAAATTCTCTGAGTCTTTGCTTCTCACCTGTAAACCAACACTTGAGCTACTAAACTTCTTTAATGGAAAACCAACTTGAAAATGCTTAAATTAATACATGCTATCCGAATCTTATGCACTGCAGACCCTAGCATTCACATCCATCTTTGACAGCTTGCAAAAGACCCCAAAATTCAGGATATAACGAGAAGTCACCACTTTGCTAGCATTTGATTTCCATTCAGGGACCAATGAGGCTGGGTTAGCTGTGCACCTGGTGAAGGAGCCTAGCTGACTGTCCAGCATCCATCCTCCCCAAGCACAGCAGGTGTCCCCTGTGTGAGGCACCCTGCACCCCAATGAGGAATCTGAAGGAGTAATGGCAGTTTCTATGTGAGTCATCTGTATATTCCTAACATGTCTTGGATTCCTCTGCTTGCCTCCACCTGCCTACCCTATCCTACCTCATCTCCTTTGGGCTGTTGCAACATCCTCCTAACTACTTACTTCTAGTCTTTGCCCCCTATGGTCTATTCTTAACATAGTGGTTGCTATCCTTAAAATCATAAGACAGATCCTGTCATTTCCTCCCCCTCTGAGGGTAAAGAGTGCTCTGGCCAACTCATGGAGGGCACTGAGTAAATATTTGTGGAATGAATGAGTGATCGCTGTATCGCATTTCTAGAGAGAGAGAATTATACATGACGGTGTTTTTCATGCGTTTGAGATTCACAAAGGCCTCAGGATATAATCTCACAGATGTCAAGACTCTCCCATACTATAATAGTAAATAATCCATACATATTTAATTGTATATGGAAGTGAATTGAACGACACCTAAATCCACATTTCCAGACAATGCCCAGAATAGGTGTACAAATCAATCCAGATTTGTGCATTGAAGCATGAGGTTAGTACACATGCAACCCAAGAGATGGTGGGGGTCACGTGAGAGGGTGGGAGGGTGAGAGCCCTGGACAGGCCCAGAGAGCCCTCCTCCAGCAGGCTGGAGCTGGGCGGTGATCACTGCCCGCAGGGGAGAGGAGCAGCACCGGGTGACTTGCTAAGAGAATTCGTGGAGTATGTTAATTTCTGTGGGACTTCAGAGGCCCCATAACTCTTGGAGATTAATAAGAATCTGGGAAGTATCTGTCTTTGCCGGCTGCTTTCATTTGCGCAGTAATAAAGCTCGCCTTTCTTGTTTAATAAAAACAATGTGGAAACAAATGGTTCTGTGCACAGTGGAACTTTAAAGAAATGAATTCAGCGGCATGGAGGGAAGCGTTTCATCACACTGCTGGCTCCCCAGATCTAAAAACAGAAGCCATGTTTCCATTTTCCCGCCTATTTTGCATACCCCACCCCATATTTTGGTTGTGCATCTGGACCCCTCCCTGGTGCGCCAGGCTAGTGGGTGGAATGGGAAGGGAGGGGCAAGTCCCCTGCCCCTGCTGGCCCACACCTGTTCTTTAAACAAAGGACGCCAGGGCTTGGCTCCTGAGATCCCAGTAGCTGGAAGGAGGTAGGTGGAGACCCAGTCCCAGGCTGGCAATAAATATGATAAGAAACAACCAGCTCTTCTGTAAACGGAAACCTGCCTGGGAAGAGAAACAGACTGAGAAATGGTTTAGGGATATCACTGAGAATTGGATTACTAATGGGTCCTGGGGAAAATTCTGGGTCCCCTTGCCCATTCGTGTATTTATCATGCTCAGATAGATGGCACAAAAAGGCCACACAGTCTCCATCCAACTGCCTCAGCCACAGAGTCCAAACATACACTAAACAAGCCATCACCCTGACCCCAACAGTGCTTCTAATGTCCCTCACCTGAGCCTGAGCTCCAAGCTCCAGCCCTTGCCAGAACCTTATGTTTCCATTTTGTGGTCCTATAAGACCATGTGGAAAATGGTACTAAGACCAGTAAAAACCTAAATGATACTTCGTGATGAGGAGAAAGACTGTTGGACAACCTCCCACTGTAGGAGAACCTGGAAAACACAGGATTTATTAACTGCCTACTATGTGCCCTGCCCTGCTGGCCACCAGCCCTAGGGGGACACATGAATCACAGTAATGAATTAGAACCTCATTAAATTAGACAAGTAGGGGGTCTGGCCTATCTGCATTAATGAAGATCTGATTTATTAACTATCTTTAAAGAAATGCAGTTTTATTACTTTCAAGTATAAGCATTGATTCATATCAAGTGCCAACAAGTATTGCCAAGTGGAGGTACTGATCGCCCTGCCTTAACAAAAAGATAAGATTAATTTGTAATTAACGGCTTCCATTTGCATGGAAACAATTAATGGGCTAAAGTCCTCATAAAAACAGTGCAATCTATTAACTAGATTAATAATGCCCCCTTTACAATCTAGGATAACTTATTAGTTTTTTTTTTTTCCAGAAAAGGCAAAGGTCAGATCTCCAGGAGCCTGGGTGCTATGCTGAGCCCAGAGAAAATTATAAAGATGCTGAAGCTTGTTTGCATGGTCCCCAGCGTTCCTATCTCTTTTT
This sequence comes from Felis catus, assembly GCF_018350175.1. Taxonomy (NCBI): domain Eukaryota; kingdom Metazoa; phylum Chordata; class Mammalia; order Carnivora; family Felidae; genus Felis; species Felis catus. Next base: position 58,737,570 of record NC_058379.1, on the reverse strand, counting down.
TTCTTCTCAATTTCTTTCATTCAGTATTTATTGAGTGCAACTAAAAGAAATTTTAAAAGAAAAGTATAGGATAATCTTTGACCTCAAGGAGCTTACAACCTGGCTGGGATGATAAGACACAGATATATTAAATACTTGGGAGAAAATCAAATGCTCGTTCAAGGCAATGCATAAGCAATAAGTGCCAACTATGTTTGAACCCCTTAGTTGTGCTGGTCACTATGGGAATCCTTGAAAATGTATATGCTAATATGTAAGCAATCCTGGGAAGTTAGGTATTATAGTTTCCTTTCCCATTCCACAGATGAAAAACCAACACTCTGAATGCTCTACATTTTGTCTATACTCACACAGCTGGTAAAATGTGTAGTAACTGGTCTTAAAAAATAGCCTCACTGGTGTGCACACCACTGTGTGAACTCAGCCTCTTAAACCTAGGCTGGGTCTGACTTGCTTTTGACCAACAAGAGTATTACAGAAGAGCTGCTGTGTGACATCTGTGGCTAGATCACAAGAAGCCTTACAGTATCTGTCCAGGCCTCCTAGAATACTTCCTTTGGGGAATCCAGCCACTAATAATAAGTCCAACTACCTTGAGACAGACATGCTGTGAGGAAGCCCAACCTGCGGACATGGAGAGAAGCTATGTCAGAAAGACTGATGCTCAGATAGTCCTCAGCTATTATAGCCATCCCCACTGAAGTACCACACAGGTGAGTAAGGACTCCATCTTGGACATGCAACCCAGTTGAGCTTTCAGTTGACTCCAATGCCAGCCATCATATAGGACTACAACCACAGAAGAAACCCCAACCAAGAGCCACCCAGTTGAGCCCAGCCAATCTGATAATGGCTTATTTCTTACGGTTCTCTGCAATAGATAACCAGAACTAGATGGTGAAATTTGAATAAGAGTGGTCTAATGCCAGAGTTACAAGCTTAACCTCCATGCCAGACTAGCAGTTGGGTATTATAGACCACTGTGTGATGACTGCATGTGTCTGTCTTCCTTCCCTCAGTTGGAGAATCTCAAACAGGCATGCCCCTCCATTCCAATTCCTTTCTCTGAGAATGTTATTCAGTCTGTGAGCATGCCTCAGAGTAGCTGTAACCATGCCCAGCTTCTATTAGGCAGGTATCCATTAGACAGGTATTAAAACGCAGGGCAGAGGGTGACTCTACATGTCCCTAAGACTCATTTTCATGCCCTCTTTGTGGTTGTTGTGAGAGTCTGTCGCAGGTGCTTCATTCAGATTTATATCTCTCTGGTGTGTTGTCCTAGACCCTGGTCCCTAATTTTAGCTTCACACTCTCCTCTCCCTAATGCCCTGTTGCCCCTCCAGATCCACAGAGATTAGGTTCTTGGGTTCTGCCAGTACTTAATTTTGTTTGAGATCTAAGCAGGTGTCACTTTAAACTCAGATGAAGTTGTCCAGATTCTGAACAATCCCTGGACCTTTGGTCTATACTGGTCCACCTCCCCTCAAAAACTGAGTTCTTGCCTAAATAAAGCTTTGTCTTGTAGCCTAGTCTCAATTTGGGGTCTTCTGGCCCCAATAATGCCAACCCAGAGGCTGAGACCCACGAGCAAGGTTATACTTCCTTGGCCTGCCACCAAGGAATTTGCATTTTGTCAGAGTCAATCTGTTACTAATAAAATGAAGCTCCAAGGACTAGCTACCTTGATGAGTCTCTTTTCAAACTCCCTGGACATCTCACTATATCACTTCCTCCATGTATATATACCACTGGCCTGACCTTCTGGTGGCTGTCTACATCCCTGAGATTTTATTAGGATTCCTTTCTATAGCTTCGAACAAAGCCAGGAGGATAAGACTGTAACAAAGGGAAGAAATATTCCTCCCTCTTCCTCTCAGCTGTCCACACCTTCTAGCCCTGAGGGCTCAGAAAGAAAGCTCCAGAGTAGAAGCCTACCTTTCGGAGACAGCATGGGACAAGCAGGTATATAGCACACAAGGAAGGTGACAGGTGAATTCTTGGAGACATCCCTGGCATCCTAAGCCCCACTGAGGCAAGTTGCATAGCCAGGATCAGGAGCTCTGATCTTGGAGTAGAACCTGAGTATAAATTTAGATTCTGCTACTTCCTCACTCTGTGGCTTGCTACAAGTTCTTTAACTTCTAAGACTAGTTTCCCCCTCTGTAAAATAGGGCTATTGATGCCTGTTACATAAAATTCAATGAGAAAACATCTATAAAACTCTTATACCTAATAATAAATGATATTCGTTAGCAATGGTACTATAAATACATAGTTTTCATATTTTTAAATCAACTTGTAAGATTTCAGTATTTGGCCCCTAATTGTATCTCCAGATTTAATTCAAATGAATAAAGTAAAACATTTTCTCATATGACATTTTACTGACTCCTCACAAAAGGACTACTACAATTATACTTTTCTTATAGTGAAAATGAGATCTGGAAAAGTGCAGTAACTTGTATTATCATCTTAGTCTGGCAAGTTAAAAAGTTAAGAGCAGTGACTTGACCAAGGTGGCACAGCCCCTTAAAAAGAGAAAGGTTTGAACCCTCTCTCTGAATTTGAAATTCAACTCTAAGCCCATGCCCTGCCACCTTGACCTTGCTAATGTAATGACTCATCTGTCAATAAACAGGTACTTGTTTGAACACCTACTTTCTACCAACTTTCTAGGAGAGATATAAGGGAAAAAAAAAAGAAATAGCCAGGCCTTATTCTGAGGAGTTCATGACTAGCAGGAGAGACAAGAAAAATATAAGTATTATAATAATGTTTTAAATGAATACAGAAAAGATTGCTAGGTATATGCCAAGTTTAAGAAGGCCTCTAAGAGTTCCAAGAAGAGAGGAAAACACCTGGGAGATAGATATGGGGGATATTTGTCAGGGTCCCTCTGGAAAAGATGGAACACTCAAATTAGGAGGATTTCTTTGTAGGGTGTTCATTACAATAGGGCAGGCAGGGTGAAGAGGAAGCAAAAGGAGGTCCAGTGTAGGAACCCAGGGCTCATGGGAGTGGAGCTGTGACCAGCCTCAGGTTAAAGAGATGGGGACAGGGAGAGGTCACTGACACTGAAAGGGAGAGAGGCTTGTGTACAGCAGGCCACTGACAGGGTAGAGACCTTAGTGACAGGTGATGACCTCACAGGAGGAAAGGAGGGAGGAAACACTTTCACCCCACATATGACCCTCTCTATTCTCCCAACTAACCAGAAGCCAGAGGACACATTCACCTGTTGATGCAATCCATACAGGACACCCTGCAAAGCAAAAGGCAGGTGAGGAGTGGATCTGGAGGCCAAAGGGAACTATGCAGCATGGGAGGCTCTGAATTTTAAGTGGAGTCTGAGTAGGTCAGGAAGGAAAGCATCCCACTGAGGGAGCCAGTGTTAACTGGATAAAGGTGTGAGACCAGTGGAAGGCAATGGACAGTGAGAATACTAGCTTAGCTTGGCTGGTTGGGCTTCGTTGAAGAAGAGTGGGATTTTAATGTTCTGAATTACACGTTAGATCATCAGAACATCCAGAATAGTGTCCGGCACATAGCAAGATCTCAGTAAGTCTTTTTGAAGAAAAAGATCAGCACAACCATTAAAACTTGGGTATGAGAATCTGGGATGCAACAAAGGGAAGCCCTCTCTAGATCCTACATGTGAAGAAGAGCTCTTATAGGTAAACTGCGGGAACAGGTTTCATGCTTATTTTCCTCTTCCTGGCCTTTATTTGTGGAATCACTGTACCACTGAGAAGATATAACCAGCCTACTGAGGCCTAGGAAAGCTGCACTTCCTTCAAAGAGAGGCTAGGCCTTTTCCCCCACCTAAGACATTTCTATTACTGGAGGGAGGATGTTTGGGTGGTGGAGGGTTCAAAGAGGGAGCCAAGCAAAGAGGTAAAGTCTCTAGACCACAATATGAAGGTGTGTTGCTCTGGCAGGCCTTCTGCCTTCCACCTCAAGTCCAATGGTTTCCACTCTCCAAGCACCAAATTGACACTCAGTTAGGACAGATACTCTCCAGGAGCAACATAACAACATAGGGAAATCCTACCTACCTCATTCATGTTTTAGTCACCATGGAAAACTTATGGTGATACAGCCATTAGACACTCATAAAATGAACAGAGTAGAAAGGAAGGAAGGAAGGAAGGAAGGAAGGAAGGAAGGAAGGAAGGAAGGAAGCAGGGAGGGAAAGAAGGAAGTGGGGAGGAGTGAGGATAGCCTTACTACTCCTCATGTCTCTATAGAACAACACAAGGTATTGTTGAAAAGACAGGAAAAGAAGGCACAATCCAGTTGGGGGACAAGCTATGTCATAAGGCATTCACTAAGTAGAACCATTCAATGATTGAGTAACATGGCTGAGTAACATGGAACTGGTCACAAATGTAAAAAACAAAAAACAAAAAAACAAAACACAAACAAACAAAGAAAAAAACATAAACACATGGAAAGCACAGGTAATAGGAATGTGGCTCCAGGTGGCTCAAAGGATTGGTTTCATTTTAGTAGAATAAGTGGATGGAGGAAGGTTTCTCAGGTGAAGGGAACAGCTTGGCTGAAAGCAAGGAGGTCAGAAAAAACAAGGCATGTGTCCAGAACATATGCTCCCAATTCACATTAACAAATATTGACACATATACACCCTGTACTGCCTTAGGCACAGGATTGAAGATTATAAAGAAGTCCATGTTCTCCAGAAGCTGCCCAGTTACTACCAGCTCTGAGAATCTAGGAGTGGGAAAACACTAGCCAGGCCAAATAAAAATTCTTTTCAGAGAATCCTAGAAAGCTAGTAGGCTGCCTTCTGCTCAGAAATCCCCAGGTAGGGGGTGACAAAGGGTTATCTTGTCCCCTCTTGGATGATTTTCATCGATATAAAGTTTACTATATAATAACTGAAATCCTCCCCCTTGTCCCCACAAAATGTTGTTTTTGTTATCATAATCATCAATATTATGAATATCCCTCTGTTTCTCCATGCCAACTCCTCTCTGTGGGCTTTTTCCCAGGACACCATGGGACTGTGTGAGACAGCTGAGACCACCACCAATCTGTGAGGGTGGCCCCTATTCCTTCCCAGGTGCAGGGACTCTAGATGAGGCCACAACTTGCTCCCAGCCCCGTTGGCCTCTCTTCTTTGGTCACAGAAGAAAGCCCATCTACAGTCTGGCAATACCACACATGTTTCTGGGCATTAAATGGCCAGAACTGTCAGGAGAAATGTCAAACAGAGTGTCATGGAGCCCCCAACTGCTTTCTTTCCCATCTTGTTGACACGCCCTTTGAAAGCTGTGGGAAACAGAAAATTGCTCATCTTCTTTTAATCAAGGACACTATTTAAGATGCTTAAGTACAATACTATTTAAAAATGGGCAGTTTTATATAAAGGAAAGGAGAAAAAGTATAGCAGCAATGTACAGTATATCAGATTGAAATAGTTTTTCGTGCCACAACATGTAAACAAATCTGTTTAATTAGAACACCTTGTTTTTATTGCATTCTGAGCCATTTTTCAATGATGAGGAGAAAATAAGACAATGAGGAAGGGAATCTGAAATTTCTCAGGGAACTCCAGGGATCTTCTCTACTTTCCCTAATGACCCAGCTCCTGGGGTGTTCCCTTGCATTCCCCATCAATGACTCCTGGCTCATTCAGCCCCCTTCCCCCAAAGGCCTCCTGTTCTCATTCAGGACTCCCCCTGTTCTCATTCAGCCCCTTCCCCCAAAGGCCTTCAAAATAACCTCCATCTGCAGAGATTTCAGCAGATTTTATGCACAGAGGGAAGACGAGATGTGGTCTCCTATATGATGATAACTTGGACTCCCAGAAAATGGAGAGAGGGAAATGCTCAAAGTCCCCAAGGCTCCAATAGCAGCTGGCAGAGGAGAGCAAGATCTGGGTTGGAGTCCAGCATCTTGTTCTGAATTTGGCACTGGAGGTGGGCTGTGGAGTTGGTCCCCCAGATCAGGCCTCTGTCTCCTCATTTATGTAATGGAGAGCTTGGCCGAGATCCGCTGACAGCCCCCACACTCAGGGATTCAGACTCATGCCTTGGACCTCATACTACCATCCACACCCTTCTGGTTCACAGAGGCCTCAATCAAGGGAGTTGAGAAGGATCTATAGAAAGCAGCTGCGTGCTCTTCAGCCAGCCCGCTCAGAGCCTAGAGGATGCCCTGATCTCCCTGCACTGTCCACTGCAGTTCTCTCCTCCTCAAAGTGCACACTTTCCCTTCCTTACATACACCCCTGTTTCTCCCCTCCCTGCCCCCCACCACTGCATTCACACCTGCAGGGGTGTGAGTGTTTGTATTTTTGGTTTCTGGTTAGTTTCCGAACAAGCAGAAGATTTAAGCTTTTAATCCATCTGTTGGGTGCAAAGCATAATATATTCTGGGAGTGGATTAGGGGACTAAATTTGGGAAGTGTGTTGTCAAAATGTGGTTTTGCAATGCAAGCTTATTGATGAGGGTGTCATTTGGAGTCTGAAGGCCTTTTGGGAGTTGCTGTGTAAGGAGGGGTGGAGACAGGGGGAGCAACAGGTGCACACAACTCGCCCTCCCCCCAGAATGTGGAGGTGGAAAACTTTCTTTTGGGAGTACCACAATCACTCCTTTCTAGGTTCTCCTCCCCACCCTTTGCTTCTTCTCTCCTACAGCAGGATGATACAACTTTCAGGATCTTCCCCTCCACAGGAGCACCCTCAGGACACTGACATATATTTATTCACAGTCAGGAGTGATAGCTATAATAAGATAAAAATCTCAATTCCTTTCTGGGATGTGTGCATTTTAATGATGTTCAATGTCTTATGTTATCATAGTGGGGATGTAGGCATCAACCAACATTTAGAGATGATACCAGTTACCCTCTTGTACATTGGAAATGGTGGAAAGATGGCTTCTGTTTGTCTTCCTCCTGACACCACCCTCTACATCTGTCCCTTGTGTCCCGGGCCTCAGATGGGGGTGATGGGAGTGCATAGCCTGGAATGCAGAAGTCAGCTGCAGACTTGGAACAGTTAACCAGCAGCCTTAGGATTCCAGGGTTAGAGGGATATGGGGTGGGGATGGTGGGCAGGAAGCAGTGGGAGTCATCACTCACCCATCCAGGCTGGGCTGGGCACATCACAGAACGGCAACAGGGTCCTTAGAGAACATCTATAGCGATGTAGGAGGGCAATCCACAGCATCCCTGACTAGTAACCACCAGCCTCTGATAGACTGTCTCCAGCAAGGGGAGCTCACTACCTGTCAGAAAGGCTGACCACCATGTGCCAGGTATAGACTGACTAGATAGAAGAGAAAAGACTGACCCCTAATACATCAACAGATCAGGAGGATCACATTCCAGCCTCCATTTGATATAGATGGTTGGTATGAAATCTCCCCATCAGACCCACTGCCCTTTTTCCAGCTTATTTGGGGCTGAAACCTCTTCCAGGTCATAGGCTTTACTCCTAGCTGATCCCTGTCATCCCCCATCTGAGAACTGTCAAGTATTAATCAATCCACTACCCTGCTCCTGAAAGGGGCTAGCGGCCCTGGAGCATATGAGAAGTACAGTCCTTGGCTTCAGAAAGGTCACAACCCATGTGGGTCGGGGGAGAAAAGGCATGTAGGACAAAGAGAATGATTTCAAACAGAACAAGGCGATCATGGGAAGGCTATAGGGTGGGATCTGGATGTCAGTTCAGTAAAATTAAAGAAAAAAATATCCTTTAGTGGGAAGCTGCAGACACTGGAGAGAGCCCACTCCTCCCAATAACACCACTTCCATCTTGCTTCTGAACAGGACAGTGTTCATCTGATCCACTTCTCATTAAAATCTCTAAAGTTGTCAAGCCTCCTTATCTCTTTCTCTCATGGTTGGTCCCAGTTTATCTCAATACAACCTTAGTGTTTTAAAACAGAGTTTGTCTGTATTGCCTCATGGACTGAGGTCGGGAAGCCCAGTTTTGCTTTCTTATGGTCCTGTCCATGCAACAAAGGAAAACCCAGGAAATGGTTCAAGGTTCCATATTTAGAAAATGAAAAATGCCCTGGTACTGCTGTGCCCTGAGTGGAGGAATAACAGAAAACAAGAGAGGAAATACTAATACTGATGGTGGCACTGAAACCACCAATGGGACTTGATACAATAATCTGACAGGAGAGAATCTTAATAACATAATGAACATCCCTGGGGGGTAAGGAACACCAGGAGTAAAAAGCCGGAAAAGCCTGAGCAGTTCCTTTGGAGGTTTCCATATCACTATCCTTTCTCCTATTGTCTTCTGCATTATCAGTTTTTCACTCTCTACTGGATTATTACCATCAGCACATAAACATGCCATTAGGTCTGCCATTAAAACTCTCTTGACCCCACCTTTCTCTAACTACTGACCCATTTCTTTGTTTGCCTCTGCAATACACTTCCTCAAAGGATTATCTATTCTCTTTCAAATTCCTCTCCTCACTTTCTCTCTTAAACCCACTCCAGTCTACCTTCTATAAACACCTTTCAACCAAAATTGTCTTGTCATGATCTCTAATAACCTCCATATTGCTGTATCTACCCATCAATTCCCAATCTTCATCATACTTGCCCTATCTGCAGCATTTGACAACACTGTCCACCTCCCAGGACTGCACGCTCTCTCTACATGTTAAGTGCTCTGAGGCAGCTTCTTGATCCTCTTTTTTACCAAAACTCACCCCGTTGTTGATATAACCAGGACCATGACTTCAAATACTGTTGTGAGCTCAGTGACTCCCAAATTTGTCACTCCAGTCTAGATTTTGCTCTTGATTTCTAGATATGTATCTCCCACTGCATCTGGGATAATCTTCACTTGAGTGTCTACAAACTCCCTCAAACTCAACATGTCCAAAACTGAACACTTAATTTTTCACACCCCACTGCTATTCTATCCACAACCTTTCTGATCCCAGTTACTCAAGTGAAAAACCATGGAGTTGCCCTTGACTCCTCTTTTTCTGTCACACCCACATCCAATCGGCCAGTAGATTCTATTGGCTCTATTTTCAAAACATATCTAAATTCATGATACTCACCACCTCTGTTGTCACCACCCAAACCCAGTTGACTATTGCCTCCTTATTACCTCCTTCCTTGAGTACTCTCACAGCCTCCTTGCCTTATTGGAGGTATTCTTTCTTTCTTTTTCTTTTCCTTTCTTTCTTTCCTTCCTTCCTTCTTTCTTTCTTTCTTCCTTTCTTTCTTTAAATTAAAGTTATTTAACACACAGTATAGTATTGGTTTCAGGAGTGAAACCCAGTGATTCATCACTTACATATAACCACCACCTTCTGCCAAGTCTTCACTCTCACTTTCTCAAGAAGGCCTTCCTGACCACGCTATTTAATCCTGCAACCTTCCCCCTTAGCATCACACCCGACCCCCTTGCTCTCCTCTACATCCTTTCATAGCATCAACATACTGTATCATTTACTTATCTTCATGTTGAGCATGCATGTATCTTCCCCTACTGAAATGTAAGCTACACATGGACAGGAACCTTTGTCTGTTTCATTCTCAAATGTGTCACAAGTGTAGGACAGTGCCTGCCACATAGATGTTCAATAAATGAGGAAACATCCCTCTTACCACCCAAACACAGCCTGTTCTACCTACTTCTTCCAGGTAAGGTCTCTATGAGTCTTTCTATTTGGGATAACAATCATCTGCATTTCTGCCAAGTAATATTTATAAAAGCTATAGTACCTGCAATTTATGTACTGCTTACCAGTGCTACCAACCACCTATAAAATGCTCACAGCATATGCAATAATCTTAACAAGGACCATCTTTTTAAATTTTTCCAATAGTTCAGTAAGATAGTATGATAAAATGCATTACTGGATCCAGTATTTCACCCCCTTCCCACCTGCAGCATCCATACCATTGGGTAGCCCTTCCGATAAGCATGGTGTATTTCCTCTCCTGTTAACTTAGAGTGTGGCCACCTGACTTATTTTGGCCAATGATATATGAGTAAAAATGACAGCATCAAGTTCCAAATCTAGGCCCTAAAAAGTCCTTTCATGTTTCTTTTTATCTTCTTGCATTTCTGCCATCCCATGAGAATATGCCCAGGTTGGCCCGCTGGTATTAGAGAAATATGAGAGACATGAGCCACATGAGTGAAACCCAGACTAGATCAGACAGCCCTTGGTGACCCTTGGTCACATGAGCAGTAAAGATGGTTGTTGTTTTTAAGCCTCTGAGCTTTGGGGTGGTTTGTCACACAGTAATAGTTAAGTGATAGAGATATTCCCATATTTCTCATTTTAGACATGAGGAAAATGAGGTTTAACAAAGGTAAGTAACCCACCCAAGATCTCATGGCTGGTGAGCAGTGAAGCCAGGTTCTCCCTGAGATCTTGTGATTCCAGAGCCTGTGCGTTTACCACTAGGCAATGTCACCAACTCCCTTCTTGCCTTCCCTGTTCTTCTGGGTCACACACCACTTGGACACATTCTGAATTCCTCTCCAAATGTATTTACCTATTCATTTATTCATTCATTCACACCTCAAAACAATAAAGTAAAAGTTGATTATCACATTATCTTGAAAGGTGCTGGAAATGCTAAAATAGAACCTGAGCAATGTAAAACAGGAATGTACCAAAAAGGGAGAAAACACACAAAGGGTGTAGCTGGAGAGAGATGTGCCCAAATGAAACTGAGAACAATAATGAGAGTGTGCTAGTGACAGCTGCTGTAAATGTTCCCAGAACGTGGACCCTGCTATGGCTCAGAACGTCCAGCTTCAGGACAAGGTGCTTGAGGGAACTGGACAATTTCTAGCCTAGATGCTGTGTGGAACACAACCCACCCTCCTTACAGATACTCCTTAACCCCCATGACTTTTCACCTCTCTCCCCTCAGAGTAGGATAAGAGACCTAATATTATTAGTCACTGCCACTCAGTGTTAAAAATAGACAAGCCATTTTCAGTCTTCATCAAAACAATATCATGATGAGTCACTTATTTTTCAGGATTGTGAATATCCAGAAAATATTAAAACACTCCCAAGACAGGGAGGCAGTTCTCATTGTAAGAAAATGCTATTCTTTATAAGGATTTGTGACTTTTCTGGTGCCATATGGTTAATAAGTGGCATAATAAAATTGAGAACAAAGTATTTAAGGATGAGAAGAGTCAACAGACAGAAAAGGAAAGCAGGATATTCTTTGACCTTGGGTGAGTTGGTAAACTTTTCTGAATTTCTGCTTCTCTATTAATAAATTGGAAATGACAATGCCTAGTTCATGAGGTTGTGATGAAGTTTAGGTAAGTTAGAAAATCAAGGGCCCAAAAAGATGTTTGGCACGAATATTTGGACATAGATATAGCATCAGGCCATCCATTCAATAAATATTCAGTGAATGTCTGCCATGTGCCAGGTTCTATAATATACCCTGGGAATACTGAGATACATAAAATGTATGGCTCTCCCTTCTGGAGCTCATGGTCAAGTAAGAGATGCAACCAAGTAAAACCTGCAGATATGGCACAGTGAGCCATGTGCCCTGTTGATCTACATACAGGAGACAGGGGAACATTCACCAGTTTGCAGTTTCAAATTCACAGTCCCAAACCTGGGGCACTTGTCAAAACTTCAGAAGAGGTTTCACATGATAATGCAAAGAACATATTCACCAGGATGTACTCACCCTGTAACAAGATGGGAAAGACCCCTTCCAAGCCTTTTAATAAAGCAACCCTGGAATGAGGACTTGCAGCTGAAGGGGAAATAAATAGTCCTGCCCTATTAGAACTCAGTGAAACACACCGAATTGCATCTACTGGGACCTCTGACTGTCCTCATTCTGCATTAATCCCTCCTATGTATTGAATTCTTACTCCACACCCTCACATAATCCTCATAGCCTCCCTGTGAAATGAACACTGTTATTTATCCCCTTTTCACAGAATAACGAACTGGTGTTTGGAAGTTCAGCAACAGCTTGGAATTCATGGCCAGGAGCCACGGGGCTGGGATTCAACCCAGGACCAGTGAACCAGCTCAGATCCTTCTCTCTTTCTTAGTGGGCCTGGCTGGCGGGGCAAAGGAACCTCAGCAGACATTTTGTAAGGTGCTCTTTCAGACCTAAGCCTATTTATGATTGCTCAGTTGCCAAGAACCACAAGACCAAATTGGGGTTATAAATATAAGTGCTGTGGGTGATCCACACAGTTTGAGTTATTAGGGAAGACTTTGCAATAGAGTTAGGACTTCAGTTTGTGTCTAGGTGGAGAATAAAAGCAACATCCGTTCCGTAATTCTTTTGATAAAGATGTATGTTTCTGTGCACTGAGCTGCAGTTTATTTCTTATTCGTCTCCGTCTGTCCTCTTCCTTAGAACATCTTATATGCATAAAGAAAGAAAACAATTGAGCTGCTTCTATTACTGTAATTACAGCATGACACTACAGTGATGGAAGAGGAAACCACCTCAGGGGCTGGGGAGAGGAGGGACAAATGCCAAGGGAGCCACCCGTGCCTGTAGGAGGTCAGGTCACAGGGCTTGCAAACAAAGAACAAAAGTTCTCATTACACAAGATTCTTATCTATTCCTTCTAGCAAACCCAGCATGACCCCAACTTAGAAACTAGTTATTAGTTCATGATTCTATCTGGTCCTGGCCCTCCCAACAGGAATTATTCTCTCTTCTCAGGCCTCCCATAATCCATTAACTATGCCTTTTTTGAGGGATTTGGCACTTTTCATTTTGTATGATGTTTACGTACGTGCAAGTTACTACTTCTACTCAACTTTAATCTCCTTGAAGGCAGGGTCTTTGGACGTGTCTTTGGGTCCCTCACCGCAGATGCATGTGCCCACTGTATGCTTCATCAACATTTATTGAAGGGATGAAGATACAGTTCCAGGCCTTGAAAAAAAATCTTTTAATTATACTGCTGCTTCCTTCAAGAAGCTGGGTGGATGGACAAAAAGAATTTTGGTACTACTCTCAATTTCTACACAAGAATGTCTGACCCTTGGAAATATCTGTTCAAGTCTCAGGAAAGTGATCAGTTGATCAGTTGAAGAAGACCATGGGCAAGGCCTGACAGGGATATTCAGAATTGGAACCAAAAATGAAGGAAGACTAAATCCAGCAGGCTCCCTTCCAACCCCCTGCACTGCTTGCTCCCAGCCCCCTCCCCTCTTCATCATCATGGTCTATTCCCTGCTGTCACCATAGCATAGACCTCACCACTGTATAGACCTCATCCACCAGTATTTCATAAGCTCCTGACCTCAATCACTCCCCTCTTCCTTCTAACTTGTACAATGCTTCTGGATCAGCTTTCTGAAACTCTTACTTTAATTATACTGAGGAACAAACAAGCGTAGTGGTTGAACACAGAACTTTGGAAACAGTCAGACTGGACTCAGTCCCAGTCCTACCATGTATTAACCCTCAATCATCTCATCTGGAAAATGATGATAATGATAGTACCTGCCTCCCAGATAGTGGCAAACATTAAATTAAGTATTATGTATATTTCCCAAGAGTACCAGCCTCCTTGTAAACCTTCAAGAGATGTTAAGACACAGAAAAAATAATATCCCTCTTCCCAAATCTGCAATTCTCAATGCTTACAAGGTACTTCCCTTTGACTGGCACCCCCCTTCCTCCAGAATGTAAGTGCTCTGCTCCCTCAAACCCACCAACCACCCTGTGCTTCAGCCAGGATCACATCATTTATCCAGAGAGCTGTACTTTTCCCTCAACTGATCCAACAGCTGGTAAATATTTAGGAAACAATCTTTAGGAGCCCTCTACTCAGAATGTATTTTAAGATATAGTCCAGATTGATTCAAGAATTCAGTGTTTTATATGTGTGGGTGTATTGTTGTGGGTGTGAGTGTATATGTGAACACAAAGGAAAAACAAGATAAAATTAATCTGTTATTATTGTGACTACAGCTTCTCATACATAAGGGCAAAAGAAAAAATATATAAATAAAAAGATTACTAGATTTGACCACACAAAAGCTAAAACAACAACAAAAAAAAAAAAAAAAAAAAAAAACATATATCCCTGCATCTAAAGACACACCACAAAAAATGCTGGAAAGCAAAAAATCAAGTAAGAAAAAAAAATGATTGCACCATATATGCTAAATAAAAGATTAATAACTTATAAAGAGCTGTTACTAATCGATAGGGGGGAAATGCCAATGGAGAAATAGGCAACGTAGTTAAAGTAGCAAATCACAGAAAAGAAATGCAGAAGATAAAGAAATATATGGGAAAATGCTACCTCTATAATAATCAGATAAAATCAGAGTGAAGCCCAAAGTTCCACTTTGGTCTCCCAAAAAGGGAAAGTGCCCTTTGCAACCAGTAACAGTCAGTATTGGTAGAGCTGCAAATAAACAAGGACTCCCATTCTGGTGGGATGGCATCAATGCCTTGGAAGTTCCTGTGATGAGATGCACAAAAGGTTTTTCAAATATGAGTAACTTCTGACCAGTAATTCTACCTTTAGGAATTACTCCTAAAAGAATAATGAGAAATGAGCACCAAGATTTCTGCATAGAGACTTTTATCACAGTGTTTTCTTCAATGGAAAAAAAATGGAACAGCTTAAATTTCCAACAGAAAAATGTTGAAAGGACGTGAGAGATGCTCACATGATTGAATTCTGCAGCTACTCAAAATTATATTTTAGGGGCACCTGGGCGGCTCAGTTGGTTAGGCATCTGACTTCATCTCAGGTCATGATCTCACAGTTAGTGAGTTCAAGCCCTGCCATCAGGCTCTGTGCTGACAGCTCAGAGCCTGGAGCCTGCTTCTGATTCCATATCTCCCTCTCTCTCTCTGCTCCTCCCCTGCTGGTGCCTGCTTCTGATTCTGTATCTCCCTCTCTCTCTCTCTGCTCCTCCCCTGCTGGTGCTCTGTCTCTCCCTGTCTCTCAAAAATAAATAAACATTAAAAAAAATTAAAGATTATATTTAGAAGAATATTTAACAGAAAAATAGCCACAAAATACTGTAAGTGAAAAAGTTAGGTAGGATTCCAAATTTGTAGTATATTCCCAGAGAAAAAACTTGGAAGATGCCATGGAACTGTTATGCATTTATCTCAGGAGGAATTACCAAGAATCATAATTTTGTTATCATTTCTTTTCTGGGTGTGTGTGTGTGTGGGGGGTGTAATTATAAATTAAACAGCCAAATGGACCTACCCTAGGCTTCAAAGTCAGTTCAAAGTCCTACATCTTCCATGAAATATGTTCTGACTACTCTGGACCTCACTGAACTACTCACCCTTCACACTCTTTCAGCCATTCTTATTCATGTTATACAATCACCGATTTGCTCATGTTTCCTTATACCTAATTATCCAAGGCTTGAAAGTATTAGTTCTTCAGCAAGAGTTCATTCAAGAACTACTCATAGTTGGATCTACCTAACCCACAGCAGATTATATTTCCCAAGAGAGTTGCAACAATTTCTCCCATCCTACATGTTCTTCTTACATTGACATTGACATTCCTCCTACGAAAAGGCAGGATCTATGTTTCCCTGTCCTTGAATCTGAACAAGGCTGTGACTACAGCAGAAATAATGCCATGTGACTTCTGAGGCCAGGACATAAAAGACAATAGTGCTTCCACCCAGTTCTGTTGGGATGCTCTCGTTTAGAACCCAGGTGCTATTTGATGAGGAAGCCCAGGCCACATGGAGAATCCATGAGTCAGTGTTTGTCATGCTAAAAGCTCTAGCTGAAGTTCCAGTCAACATCCAGCAACAGCCACCAATACCCAAGTGAGAAAGCCTTTGTGATAACTCCAATCCCATCCATTATCTGCCTGCAAATACATGAGAGACCCTGAAAAAGAACTGCCTAGCTGAGCCTAGTCAATCCCTGAACAAGCAAGGAGCACAACATGGGGCTCCTGATCCCATGATCCTGGGATCATGACCTGAGCCAAAATCAAAAGTTGGACACTCAATTAACTGAGCCACCCAGGCACCCCCTCTCTGGAACACTTTAAACCCTAAATCCATTGGCCCTATAAAAAAAAAATACATATTTATTATATAAGTGAGAGAATTGATAGATGAATGAATGAATGAACATTTTAAACATCACTATAGTATTCCTTAGTCCCAAACTTATGCATGCTAAATGAGTCTTCTTAAGAACTTTCTGACCTAAGAGAACCAGCATATTCTGAACTTGGCTTCCTTCTGTTACCACTCCAAACTCCAACATACAGAAAAGTTTCACTCACTAAAAAAGAAGAGTTGGGGGCACCTGGGTGGCTCAGTCGGTTAAGCATCTGACTTGGGCTCAGGTCACAATCTCATGGTTCATGGGTTGAAACCCCGTATCAGGCTCTATGCTGACAGCTTGGAGCCTGGAACCTGCTTTGGATTGTGTCATCTTCTCTCTCTGCCCCTCCCCCACTCATGTTCTGTCTCTCTCTCCCTCAAAAATAAATAAACATTTAAAAAGAAGAAGAAGGGGCACCTGGGTGGCTCAGTCAGTTAGGCATCTGACTTCGGCTCAGGTCATGATCTCGCGGTCCGTGAGTTCGAGCCCTGCATCAGGCTCTGTGCTGACAGATCAGAGCCTGGAGCCTGTTTCAGATTCTTTGTCTCCCTCTCTCCCTGACCCTCCCCCGTTCATGCTGTCTCTCCCTGTCTCATAAATAAATAAATGTTAAAAAAATTAAAAAAAAAAGAAGAAGAAGAAAGCTAATATAGCAAGAGGACCAATGAAAAAATTGATGGCTCTGAGCATTCCCTTTTCTCAGGAGAAGCCACTTTCTAGGAAAAGATGGTCCCTCTTTAGCAACCAGTATGTTACAAGGACACTGCTATCCTCCTACTCTCAGTCAATAGGATGCCAGCTATAGAACTACAATCCAAAAATGCAGACAGACCCCTTCAGTCCCATTAGGCCATCACTGCCAAAGCCCTGGTACATGGTGCTACCTATGTGGTGTGGTTTGAAAGGCAAAGTGTCTCCTCTGTGCTAATCCACTATTTCAGATGCCCTCATGGGGTAAACATTTTCCCCTCTAGGCTCTTTCATTAAAGAGAAATTCCTTGGGAAGGAAGCATGCATTCACAATATGACAGCACAATTGCTATTTTGCCCTAACATTACATAATGAATGTTCCTGAGAGTTTGTCCCTGGCCTGGAGGGGCAACTGTGCACAAACAAAGCAGGGGTTTGTGAATGAGGATATCCACAGAGAAGGAAAAAAATCAAAAGAAGAGAAGTCTAGGAGCTCTGAAATCGAGCTTCTCACATTTCACAATCTCACCAAAATTGATTGATTCTGCCAGGGCTTCTCTTTACTTGATGGTAACTGACTAAATTTGGTTCATCGTCTATTATTTATGTTTTTGATATCAGTGAAATTAGGATTCCCTGGAACTAGTGTCACACCCCTCGTTTACCAACCTTCAGAGACCCCAAACTTAGGCCTTGCTGTGGAGGTTGCCACCAATGCCATAAGCAGGAGTCACCTGGACCTCAAAGTCTCTTTGCCTTAATGCTGTCATCCCACCAGGTGGGCCTAGTGACTGGGAAAGGAAAGGATGCCATGATTTAAGGGTGGAAATAGGGAAGCAGAAGGACTTCCTGCAAGCACAGCCTTACACAAAATGTTCTTTGAAGGCAATGGGATTGTCTCAGATTCTGAAGAAGAATGTGATGATTGACTTTTCTCATCCCTCCTCTCTAGGCAGGGTTCAGAGCGGGAATAGGAGAATGATTGGCTCCTTCTTGTATTAACCCAATATCTAAGACATTTCTTTGTGGCTACTAATACTAGTTTGAGTTTGTATCTCAATGTACACTGCTCTGGGGTCCCTAACCCACCAAAGCCACTGCCATGGTGCAATATATTTGATCTACCAAGAATTTTGTTTAACAGAACTGACCACAAACAAAAGGGATTTTCTTTTTTCCCTTTTCCTCGAGGTTGATTTTTTTTCTCTGCCAATAATCTACTTGCCAGACAACAAACCAGTTTCAAGTCAAGGTTTGTCCCTTAGATTCCTCAGCAAATTTCTAAAACTGAGCTCCCTGCCATTGTCATCACCATCCCTACTATCACCGTCGCTGTCACCATGTGCCCACATTCTCCATCTTTCCTGTCACTGAGCCAGGTTGGCCTCATTACCATCACCATCTCCATCATTAGTGCCAATTAATCATCACCATTAACATCATCAGAATAATGGCCTTAGCAAACCCCAACTGGGAAAGGCCTGTTCCCATCACCACAGGAATTTCCATATTAAGACTTCCAAGCCCGCGAGCTCTGGAATATACTAATGGAGAGAAACCGTGCTGGAAAAGACCCCTGGGAGAAGCTGGGAGGGAAAGCGTGCCCCAGTCGCCTCTCAAAATATCCAGCAAGCAGCCATCGGGGAGCATGTGCCCGTTCTTTGAACTCCCTCAAAGTACCTTTCATCTGTTCTAAATCCAGGATCATCTTTGTACAGGGCTTGCTGTTTCTGGATAAATCCTTGGCCCTTGTTCAAGCCCTGGACTGTGTCAGGATGTTCCACAGACCCCAGCAGGAAAGCACTGCTAAATGAGCCTTTCCAGCGGGACCCCTTTCTAGTGACACGGATTCCAAATCCCAGCCCAGAGCGTCTGCGCTCAGCAGTACAACAAGGCAGCGACCGACATCGGATTCTCATTTCAACGCCCATCTTCCTGGAGGAGGCCCCCACACCCACCACAAGAGAGTCCGCAGCTGATACTTCTTTCCTAGGGCACTCTATTTTCGGCTTCATATCATATCACGGACTCTCTTTCCCTGTGGAGCAAGCTGGCGAAACATTTTTTCCTTGCCTAAGCATTTGCTCTGTATCTGATTCAAATCTCTAACCTGAAAATGGGGAGAGCAAGCCAACAAGACACCAGGAAGAGGGCCTCCTTCTCTGCCCATAGACCGAATCTCAGTCCCAAGACTTGCTGTGTGAGATTGAGCTAATATCCTCCCCTCCGAGTCCCCACCTCATCTCCCATTGTCAGAGCAAGAGCTTTGCAGTACCTGCGTCCTTGGGTGTGGCAGAAGACTAACTCTGCTTTCCTATGTGTATTACCCAAATTAAACACTTTCCTTTGGTATTTGGTGTTTTTTTTTTTCTGGTTGTCAAATGATCTTTTATTAAGACATTTTTTTCAAACACAAATAAATAAATAATTTCCTTTGTAGTTCCTAACTAGCCGGGCACTTCACCACATCACACTGCTGATGTCATCTATGATGTCATGAAGGCAACGGCCATCAACCTCGCATCCTACAGGCTGTACAGTCTTCAGGATCTCTTCAATGGTTCCAGAGAATTCTCTGGCTAAAGATCAGTGCTGCATCTGTCAGGTAATGCTGACAGTGTCATCAAAAGTGGTGTTTCCACTGAGCCTAATATTTTTCTGCTTCTTTCTCTCTGGGGTGTTTCCTCAAGGACTTTGATGATCAGGGCAGAGGCAGGAGGTGCCACCTCAATCTGGGCCAGTCTATTCGGAACGATCAGGCCCCTGGAATCCTCAGACCTGACCAGTCACCTGCTGCCTTGGCAATGTCATCACCAACCTTTTTTGGAGATAAGCCCAGGGGACCGAGGACAGACATGGCACTGACTTCCCCACAGTGCACCCCAGGTACACTACTTTAATTTCCTTGAGGTCAAACGTGGGCGGCATGGCAGAGGCAGCTGGCATAGGATAAACCCGGATACAGGATAACTAAAGAAAGTTTCGGGTTGGCCTCCTCGAGCCAAAAGCTGAGAGCTTCCCTGATATTTTTATACAGCCTCTACCTTTCACTGCATTTTCATTTAATGTGTCATGTAAGCCACAACTAACTGTGAGCAAAGCAGTGTGATCTTACTCCCATTTTACAGTAAGAAAACACACTCTAAGTAGTGGGTACCTCTTTCAAGGTCTTGGCTATCTGGAAAGCAGCCGCTTCAGGACTGGACCCCAGTCCAGTCCAGACTGGACTGATTGAGCTAGACTCCCCACACTTCCCACTTGCTGCCCTGTGCGGAATGAACATGAGTAAATCACAAAACAAGCCTGAAGCCAGTGGAAGGGAACAAGAAAACCACGAATGAGTTGTGAAACGTGAGTGTACCATGAGAAATATCCATTTAAATCTGCCTTGTGCTCCTATCGGGGACACTTTCCCTGTAAAACACAGAAGGCCCACAGGCTACTCAGAGTCACAGACCCCCACCCAAGACGTTGGTGCTTGCAAAACATCTCCACTTTGTAATCAAGAAGAGTGATACCCCACGTGCTCACTGACTAGTCCTGATTACTTCAGGACTCAGAGGCGAACTGAACACCTGTTTCTAAAAACTTTTCTTCCAGAACCTTACTCTCTCCTTTTATAAGAAGGACATGACCTCTTCGCAGTGGTAGAGGCCCAGGCATTACACTGTGAGCCAGGAGAGTTGGAGAGTTGGCCCTTGGCCACAGCCACAGGCAGAGGAACGGAACATCCAGCCAACAAACTTGAGTCACTAGGACGAACGTTCTGTGAAATCATCTCTTCAGCAGCCTGCCACGGTGCCTGAACTTTTACCACTAGGTAGCCAGTTCCATGGATTATGGCAATGGCACAAGGGACCACAGGACAAATGCAAAACTGCCACAGGATTATTGATAGCCAGAGCAATTTTTAGCCAACAATAATTTCGCATAACTTCATCAAATGACCTTGGCAAAGGGCAGGGCCCTGAAGCAGTGGAACACGTGACGGCATATTTTGACACAAAGAAGGGATAGGTGCCCCTGGCCTGAAACTTGGAGCTTCAACAAAGGAAAGCATCTTTAGTCTGGAGGCCAGCCCTGGGTACTTGGGCAGTAAAGGGATCCAGGGGAGGGGTGAGGCAAAGTGACAAAGTTATATGGATAGAAAAACTCGACTGGGCCAAGTAGTAAAAACCCATGCAAACTGGCTTAAGCATGAATAAAATAAAATTAAATTAAATAATAAAATGGAATATACTGGCTCATGAAACCGAAAGGTCGGAAGGCGCACTGGCCTCAGGCCCCACTGGCTTTCTCCTCTGCCTGCCTCTGATTTCCTCCAGGTTGGCAGCATTCCCCTCAAGTAGAGATAAGACTGCCCATGGCGGCTCAGCTCAGATCCCCACAGCTTGGCAGCTCTTGCAGAAAAACAGCTCCTCCTTCCAGGTGGAAGGATGGGCTCTGATTGGCTAACCTCAGATCACATAACCCTAACCCTAACCCTAACCAATCACTAAGCTCTGATTGGCCAAGTCTAGATCATGCACTCTCCCCAGAGCTGTATTGAACCAACTACAGTGATTCTCCAGGCTAGTTCAGCCTCTGCAAGGTCTTCGGCCCTACCCCTTGCCTCTGTGGGCCTCTGCCACATGGGGGAGGTCCTTGGAGGCCAGCACCCCCAATTAGGAATACTTCCGCCATCACTGCCTGATGCTATTCCCAGAAATGCCACAGTTCTGGGCTCCGGAAGCTCCAGGGTGTTGGGCCTGGTACCAGGGTGCAAACTGCTGGAAAGGAACCCAGGGCCCTCTCAGTTCTGAGTTTTTCCCTCTGGAAGGGAACTCTCAAAAACACTATCTGAAGTAGCCTTATTTGCTTAATTGTCTATTGTTTGCTGACTTTCTTCTTTGGTATAAATATTAGCTCTGTGAGGTCAGAGGCTGAATGTTTCCTTGCTTACAGAATTCCCAGCACAGAGAATGGATGGTACCGGGCCCAAAGTATGGATTCAGTAAACATTGCAGTAAACATTGCATGTTCAGTAAACACTCAGTAAACATTATACCAGTGAAGTGAAGTATCCCTTATGCTTTCCTCTGAGTTTTTACCCCTACTTAGTCTGGCACTGCTACTGCCCCTCTGGGTCCCAGGGACAAGCATGAACATCCCTTCCCCTGGGTCACCTTAACACAACAGACACATATGTGGCTCTCACCTCTCCAGGCTCCAAGGGCAGAAGGAGCCTGCACTACCCTGCCCACATCAAGGCAGGTCTGCCTGTGTTGATGGAACAACAGCTGAAGGCAGCTCCAGGCAAGGTGTTCAAGGCCTGGGTGGTCCAGATCACTGTGGGTCTGAGTGGGACAGAAGGAGGCCAAGAGCCCCAGGAGAATTCTGGGGCCTGCACGGAAGGGACTCCTGCTAGTGGGAAAGGGGAGCAGAACAGGAAGGATGGCAAATGGCCTAAGCAAAGCTTTGCTTCCTCTCCCAGCCCTCTCATTTCCTCTCTAGGAAGCCATGAGAGGTATGAGGGGAGGTGGCTGCTGTTGTCTTCCTTTCTGCACAGACACTTATAATCACAGGCTCCATCAAACTCCCTGTCCCTGTGTGGAGGCTGCTCGCCTCGGTGAGAACCTCAGCTCCAGACCAGAGTTGCCTAGCAACTCAGGGTCCTGAAAAGAAAGCAAGAAGCAGAGGAGCCAGACAGGGAAGGGCAGAGGGGAGTGGGCTGGCAGAGAAAGGAGATAACCAGATGTAAGCAGCCTTATGCTTAAATACAAGGCAACTTTTCAAGTCCTTAGTGTCTCTGCATGCCCACCTCTGGAGTCCCCTCATCCTCAGTTAGGGCCTGAGGTCCCAGCACTGGTGGTATTTCCCTTTCAAACCACTTAAGTCCCTTGAGATGCAAATCCTATGGACTGAGCTGTCCCACTTCAGTGTGGGAGGAATTTATCAGACCCTCTTGGGGAAGAGAAAAGGGGAAATGCGGAAATGCAGTTTAATCCCATTCTATTCCATCCTGTGCTTTCCATTATATTCTTTATCATCCAGTCCATTCCATTCTTCTCCATTCAAAGGCTGTCTGTGGGTGCATGGCAGAGATGTCAGGTTTGGGTGGCATCTGTGTGACACTCAGCAAGCTGCTTACCTCAATTCTATCTAAAATAATCCTTAATCATAAAGTTGTCATCAAAGTTAGGCAAAATTATGTATCTGAGAATATCTGCACAATATTTGTGGACAGTACACAATATACACCAGCTCCCCTTCCTGAAGACTGAAGTCATAATGCCATAGTCACTGGGACCCCTGGGTCTACATAGCTCTCCTACTTTGGTGCAAACTAAGCAGATTCTAATTGTAGAGGTGAAATTTAACTCCAAGGCTGAAGAAATTGCTGGAATCCAACCCTGACTTCAAAACGGGGAGACTTCAATCCTTGCTCTTGAGGAATGCATCACCTAGTGGGCAAGACAGAATCTCAATAGCCAGGAGAGTCGGAAAACAATGCACAGTGGCACAATTTACCCTAAATTAATCAGCTCTTCCATCATCTTTATTTTTCTAGCACCACTGGGGCCATTCTTGCATCCAGCTGCCTTTCATGGGTCACTTCAGTATGGTTGTGCTTATGGCTCAGTCTGCCTACCATGGCAGTGGCAGTCAGGGCTGGGATGAAGATTTGTTCAGAGTTAGGTTTCCCATTCTTTGGTTAGTGTTAGGCCTCTGGGCAAAAACAGGGCTTCAGCTCAGATAATTTGGGGTTTAAAATCAAGATTTGACTGGCAAATAGAATTATTTTGTAAACTAATGATCTTGTGTTTATCTAACCATCCATCTATACTATACTTATTAAGTTGGACCCAGTTCTGTGCTAAATGTAAGGAATACATAGAAAAGATGAAAGTGGTCCCTGCCTGAGTTATCTGCACAATAAAAGAACACTAGAAAATAACACATCATTCAAATCCAGATAAAGTGGTTCCTCTTGGCAGGATCGGAGCATTTCAGAGAAAGAGGTGGAGATGGTATGGTCAGGGCAGAGGGCTCCTGAGGCAGAGGACCCTTTTTCTGAAGCTCTCTACCTCCACACAAACTGATAGAAAAACAAATCACAAAGGTAATTTGGCTTTTTCCAAATTCCCCATTCCTAGACCCAACCAAACCTTAAGAAAAGGTATTCCTACGGATAGAGAGACAAGTGACAGGCAAGCAAAGACCCCAAAGCTTACAGGATATTGAAGCTGATAGAGAATTGACAGGACAGGAAAGAAGAGGGGACAAGCATGCCCCTGGTGTCATTCCCACAGCTACCTGTTGGGTGTCTGATTAACAGTCTCATACATCAGCTCAGGCAGGAGTCTTCATTGATTGTTCTCAAACTAGAGCAGTTCTGGGGGCTCCTGGGTGGCTCAGTTGGTTAAGCGTCCGACTTCAGCTCAGGTCATGATCTCACAGTCCGTGAGTTCGAGCCCAACGCCTGGAGCCTGCTTCAGATTCTGTATCTCCCTCTCTCTCTCTGCACCTCCCCTGCTCATACTCTGTCTCTCTCTGTCTCAAAAATAAATAAAAAACATTAAAAAAAATCTTTTTTTTAATTAGAGCAGTTCTGTCCTCCATGTTCCCACAACTTACGTGGTTTTGAGTGTGTGTGTGTGTGTGTGTGTGTGTGTGTCTGTGTGTGTGTGTGTGTGTATGTGTGTACACATGTGTGTTGGGGAAGAACATCTGTGGCTAAGGGAATGAAGGGGCACCTACAATGTGTGCAGGTGGAGTCTAAATTGTGGTTGTGTGTGTCAAATCGTATGGGTTCATGGTGGGAAACAGTCTGATATTAAAAATGGATACTAAATATTAAACTGATATTAAATAAAGAACTGAGTCGAAAGCCAGAAGTCCCTGGAAACTTTGGAAATGCCTGACAATTTTGATTTTAGCAGGGCCTCTATCTGGTTTTATTCCTGGAATTAGCATGTGCAATAGAGAGATGATCTGAGATCAGACTCTCTCACTGAGCTGCCCAGAGCATCTTGTGATTATCAGAGCATCCCCACCATGGCTGTGGTTGTATTTCATATTTATCTCAAGTGGGCTGGTCTCCTCTGCAGTGGGTGACCCACTTTCAGGGCAAGACATAAGACTTGGGCATCAGAAGTGTGGTCTCTGCCTGACATCTGATGCTCTGGGAAAGGTGCTGACAGGGAAGGGACCCAGTGGACTACCCTCTCTGTTCCTCACTTCTGTCCTAATCAGGAGGTTTCTCATTACCTCCAGACTATGATTTTTCATTCTCCCTCCTGGCCTTTGTCTGTGCTGTGCCTTCCACCAGGAACACTCTCTTCTTTCTTGCTCTGCCTCTTCAAACCTTCTGCATCCTGCCTGGGGGCCTCTCATCCCACAACTGACCCTTCCTATACCAAGGGTCACACTGTGCCCTCTCCACTGTCTCCACTGTCACTCTCTGAACAAGCCTCTTCACGGGAATTATATTCTGTCTTCTAATTGTTTCCATCTGAGTCTCCTCTTTCCAAATGAGGCAGGAATTACTCCCTCTTTGACACCTCCTCCCTCTCTACAGTTCTTGGCTTAGGCATGGACCCTTAACAAAACCTGCTTCCATTGAAGTAGCCACAGCAGCTCTGCTGGAAGATTCACAGTTGGATGGCTAGCAATGTACATGAATGAGGGACTTTAGTGTTTATACAAAGCTACTTTCCATGAACCATAGAAAAGGGACCTCACAATGTTCCTTTGAGGAAAGCAGGAAAGGACTTATCCCCACATTACAGACAAGGAAGGCGAGGTTCAGAGAGATTCATGATTTACTCTGAAGTCATGTAGACAGGAAAGGGAATCTACCAGCCCCTCTCCTCACTCCTCTCCTGCATGTGGCCAGGGCACTTCCTTAAAGCCATTTCCGTCATCTCAACTGTTTGTCCTCCTCAGAGCTCAATACCTTCCAGAGGATGGCCCTCCGGCAGCCTTTGGCCTTGATATCCAAACCCCACCAGCAATGCTAAATCCTTAATTATCTTTTTACCCCGGCAACACTGAAAAGAGCTTTAGAATTTTGATCACTGTGGTTAAAGGTCAATAACATGATAAGGAATTCAAATATGAACACTTAAAAGGAAATTTGAGTTAGAACAAGTAACAATCCCTTAATCTACTTGCCTCCCCAAACCCAGAATTTCAGCAGAATTTCAGCAGAAAAGAGATCATTGAGACCTGTGCTATCTCATATGGTGGCCACCAGCCACATGGGGCTATTGAGCACTTGAGAAGTGGTTGATCCCAACTGAGATGTACTTTAATTGTAAATAAATGTGGCATTTTAAAGACTTATTATGGAAAAAAAAATAATGAAAAATATCTCAATAACTTTTTAAATTATTTTTAAGTGTATTAATTTATTTTAAGAGAGAGAGAGAGCATGCATGCATGGGGAAGGGGCAAAGAGAGAGGGAGAGAGATAATCCCAAGCAGTTTCCATGCTGTAAGCATGAAGCCCATTGTGGGGCTCGAACCCATGAACCATGAGATCATGACCTGAGCCAAAATCAAGAGTTGGACACTCAACTGTATGAGCCACCCGGGCACCCCTCGATAATTTTTATAATAATGACATGTTAAAATTAGAATATTATATATTGAATTAAATTTTAAGAATTAATATAATTAATTTCACCTGCTTCTTTTTTACTTTTTAAAATATGGCTAGTAGTAAATTTTACATTACATTTCTGGCTTGCATTTGTGGCTCACATTACATTTCGATTGGACAGTGCTGATACAGACAAAAGTGCTTTTCCAGTGCTCTTCAAATAACTCCATGAAGGTAGCCATATGCTCAGATTGTGCTTGAGGTCCCATTATCTGAAACAGTAAGAATTCAGAGCAGTCCTTCTAGAAATTCCGTCCCAAAAGGCACCCCTAGCAGTCAACTTCTCTAGCTTCCAAGGTTGTTGGAGCCCAGGTGAGCAGCCCCCGAGGGAGAACCATTAGTTAAAGTCATGCCTTACAGTTCCCCAAGCTTCTCTAGAGCACTGAGAGGCTATGCTCTCTACCTATCTCTGATGTCTTCTGAGAGGTTGCTGGTATTGACCAAAGCAAAAGATATCAGAATTAAAAACTGCTTAAAGCAAGGTTAATGTATTTGATTAGAGTGGAATCTGGGACCTGTATTGGGTGGGTTTTTGCAGAGAAAAGCCCCCTCCCTTAAATAGCAAAACCCAAACCTCCTGAGCTGTGCTGGAAAAAGAATCCATTGATGAGAGGGAACTTCTGCCTAGTGTCTCAGGTATGCCTCCAAAGTTCATCTTTGCCATAGGAGTATAGATATTCTTACAAGCATGATGACCTAAAGACAACACCACTTCCCCTTTACACTCTGTCCTATATGCTTAGGACAGAAACAACCACCTGTTGATCACCGGAGACATCCTGACACAAGACTGGATCACCAAACAAGACTTGATTAAAGACAGAAGGATAACAGGAGGGAAGTGAGAGGAACACAAAACTAGGAGGTATGCAACCTTCTGTAAAGGGGACTTTCTCCTAGTTCCTCAGACTGCCTCCACTAGGTAGACAATATCATCCACCTTCCCCACCCAAAACCCAGTATCCCAACTCCTGGGAAAACCTTGCAAAAGACCCAGGACAATAGAGAGATGTGCAATTCCTCAGATACACCTGGGGCCTGTGTCCACAGTTCTGGATCCTGTCTGAAGCCTCACTCTTCTCCATGAGCTACTCTCACATGTGACACTAGCCTGGACAGCATTCCCAACCTCTCATGAACACTGACACCAGCTACTGTGTGTCCAGGGCTCTCTCCCTAGGTAGAGGCCCTCTGTTTCTTTCTCTCAACCTTCCCTCCCTTTGGCAGCTTCTACAGGGTCGGTCTTGCCATCTGCATATTGTAAGGTCTAAATTTAAGATACTAACTCAGTATCCTAGCTAGAGAAGTAACCCTAGTTTAGGGTCAATTAAATTGGATCAACAAATAGTAATTGACCACCTTGTAGTAAAATTTAATCCTACTGTATACTACATGTGCTGGGTACACAGAAGCAGTTAATACAGTCCTGCCTTCATTGAATATATAATAGTTAGAAAGATCATTCACCAATAAGCAAAACTTAATCACAACTAAAAAAATAAAATTCAAGACAACAATGGACTTTTTATCTTAAACTTTAGAAGTCTTCCAGTTAATTTCCATACCTGGTGCAGCCTCTATAGCATCCTGGGAGGGTGACTGACCAGCTGAGGCTCAAAGCCAGCTCTACCACTACTGAGCTGTGGGACTCCTGGTAAAGCAGCCTCCTGTCTACCTGGGCCTCGGTTTCCACTACCCTCATATTTTAAAGGTGAGGCATGGACTGGCTGAACTCTCAAAGCACTTGCAACTTTAGCCTCCTAGAAAGCTATAATCTATCCTAGCATCCCCACAAAGGCATACAGCCACTCTTTCGGTCTTTCAGTAACATGGAGCTCCCTGCTTGCCGAATCTTGGTTGCTTCAGAGTTCTTAGGAAGTAACATTTCACTCTGTCCAATTTCCATCTGCAAATTGACACCAGGTGAATGAGCAGATGCAAGTTGCTCTGAGTTTCAGAGAAGGCCAGAGCTTGTCAAGTTGGAGACGTGAACAGCTAGTTCAGGAAGAAGACAAAATTTCAGTAGTCTTGAGAAATGGCTCCTATTGGATATGGAGAAAGCAAGAGGATGAAATGCAAAGAGTATATAAAGAATGAAAGGAAAGGCTAATCTCTGGCCTGAAAAGAGACCCAGGGAGAGAGAAAGGGGTCATAAAGGGGAAAAACACAGGTCTTCCATTACCTTTTTTAGTTTCCAGAAGATCAGCTCTAAGTGCAATACTATTTATGATCATAATATGAAATATCTAATATTTATGGAGTACTTACTACACACTAGGCACTTTGTATTGTTTTATTAAAACCTCACAGCCACCTCCAGGAGGTAGGAACCAAAGGATTCCCATTTTATGGGTAAAGAAATGAGGCACATGGAGGATTATCTGCACAAATGTCTTGTTCTAGCTCCAAAATTCTGTGATTCTAAAAAATATCTTCCTATTAACACTGAAAGACACCTGGAGAGTTGAGGCAATAGACAAGGATAAAATGTCTCTAGCAGATCTCCCACCCCATAAATACTTCCTCACAAAGTAAGGAGATCACTCCCTTCATGCAATGCCTTGGAGCACATGCCAGTGGAGACAGGGTGACTTCATGGGGTGGAACCATCAAGTTGAAGTCAACAGTCAAGCCCTGGACAAGAAATGTCATCTAGGAGGGAGTTCACAAACCATCCTCCATGGGATGGCTCCATGGGATGGTCTCAGCTCTCATATACACGTCACCACTTCCCTGGAACTATAGCTTATCTCCAAAGATTCCATATAAACCAAAGAAAGCCACCCTCAGAGGCCATTGCTGGTCTCAGCTCCAGCAAAACGTTTTGAATGAAGCAAAAAAAAAAAAAAAAAAAAAAAAAAACCCATACAAAACAGCCATTTTCCAGTAGTGTAAAATGTCAGGACCCCCTGAAACATGAATCCACAAAGCTAAGAAAGTCCATAGATTTCAGGCTGCCCCTCACTCTGAGGTAGGGGTAGGGGGCACATAATGATGTCATTTCATATGATTAAAAAATACTGTATAAGTAGGGCCAAGGAAAATGGAATAAAATATAAACTAAAAATAAATGGTTGAGTCAACTCATCTTTAATGCCTTTCCGTGTAACATCTATTTTGTATAATGGAATACGACTTTCATACTCCGACTGCAAATTTAACCTTGGCCACAAGTTATGATGTACATTACAATACACTTTTATTATGTTACACAGTATTGTGGTGGTTTTTTTTAATCTATTGCTAAGCCCCTAACAGTATGTCTGCGTCAGTGAAGCCCATCTGTCACAACCACAGTGGAGACATTATTATGTAAATAGTTCTAGGGCCTCCTTTTGGGGGAATTTAATATACTGTCCTAATATCCCAGCCGGAAAAAAAATGTTTATGAAAAAAAACTTTTTTTTTTTTTTGGTTTGTTTGTTTCGTCTGTAGAGAAAGGCTGGTTGAGTTGCTGAGGTTTTTTTTTTTTTTTTAAATAGTTCAAATCTCTTTTCTTCTCTCTCTCACTCACAACGTCTTTAAAAGCTAATGATATGGCTCCTAATAAAATAAAATAAAATACATGAGAGACTTCTTTTAAACACACCAGCTGAAGTGTAGAGCATTAACATCTTGCAGCCTAGTGCATTAGCCATCTTTTCTATATTACAGTCATATTTCAATAAACTTCGTTTTCTTAGCAGGTGCCATCTTGGATTATTTCTTTATTAGACTGAGTTATAAAATATGCAGAATGGTATGCTGAATTTCCTGTTATTTATTGCTGGTTTTAAACCTTTGCCAAAATCCATACAACTAAATCTTCCCCCTTAGAGGTGGAGGGGTAACACCTGGAAGGGGCCTGCAGTCACTTTCACTTTCAGGGATGCCAACTGGGAGGCTGAGGGGAGGAGGGCAGAACCAAACAGAGTGTGGTTTGCAAAATGGGAGATGCCAGTTCCCAGACTTCTTAGTGAATTTTAATTAACCATGTCATGTTTGAAGGCAGCACAAAGAAAGGGACTAATCACCAGATGGAACTGGGCTACCAAAACCTCCCAGCCCACATCAACTATGTCCTTGCTTTTACTCACTCAGTTATTAAAGGTTTGCTAAGCACCAGCAAGCAGTGAGTGCTTTGCAAGAAGCAAGAGAAGCAAATGACATGCTCCAATACCTCAAGAGACACCCAGGCTAGATAGGGAGAGATTACATCAGGTAGAGAAAAACTTGAGTGGTGTCTTAGTCCATTCAGGCTGCTGTAACAAATCGCCATTAAATGGATGGCTTATAAACAACAGACATTTATTGCCCACAGGCTAGAAGTCCAAGATCGAGGTGCCAGCAGATTTGTGTCTGGTGAGAGCCCTCTTCCTGGTTCATAGACAACCATCTTCTTGCTATGTCCTCACATAGAAAGAGCTCTCTGGGGTCTCTTATAAGGCACCATTCCCATTCATGACGGCTCCACCCTCATCACCTAATCACCTTCTGAGGGCCCCATTTTCAAGTACCATCACATTGAGGGTCAGGCTTCAACATAAGAACTTTGAGAGGACACATTCTGTCTATAGCACAGGTAAAATGGTCACATAATTGTATGGGTGGTTCTAAATAAGGGATGTAGGAGCTGAACAGAAGGAGCTATGGTGCAGAATTTGATAATCAAGGAATATTCTCAGGGCAGTAGGGGCTCAGGTGAGCCTTGAAGGAGAAGTGAGATTTAGCTGCTTAGAGTGGAAGAAAGATGCCAGAAGACATCATGACACAGAAGTACATCTCTACTCACTCCAGGCAGGAGCAAGGGCACAGTGAAAGCATAGGCAGAAAGGGCACAGAGGAGATGACAAAGAGGCACATGAGGTCAGGGCAGTAGGTTCCTGGTGGGATCAAGGCAGGTTTGGAAATCAGATGAGGTAAATCTATTGGGCATCTGTTTCATGAGGGGCTAAGCATCTTCCTGGCAAAAAAAAAAAAAAACCCTCTTAAAATAAATAAGAGTCAGGAAGCCAGGCTTGGCCCAGGAACACAGCTGCAGTGGTTGGTAGAGAAAGGTCATTGAGGGCAGCATGATTTGTGTTCTCTGTATGCACCTCCCATCCAGCTATGTCTCAGGTCTAAGGGAAAAAGTGGCTATGATAAAAATCCAGAAAAAGCTACTTCACAAAAAATGCTGCCAGTTATCACAGATAGGCTTCTACTTCTACTTATGATGGCACCAAAAATGTATCACACAGAGGGATAAGGAGGCATCCTCTAACATGTTGACTCTACATAGCTGCTGTCTCTAGCTGCTGTCTCCACCTGTACTGTGGAGAGGTTGGCCACAGCTGCAGTGGTGCCCAGCAGCAGATGGCAGTGGTGCCTGGGACAGGAGGACTGAAGTGGGGCCTGGGGATCAGAGCAGAGAAGGTAGTAGGTAGTAGTGCCCAGGGGAAGCAGACTACCAAGAGCACTGACAGCAGGAAAGGCTGCTTGTTGGAAGGCCACCCTACAAGCTTTATAGGAAAGAACATACGAAATTCCATCTGGGAAGCTAAGTGTCTTAGTAGAAAGATTTCATGAATGTCAGAAGGTGACTATTGTTAATATGACTCCATTACCCACCAGCACCATGTCCTAGGAAAGTTCAGGGTACACAGGTGAGGATAAGGGAAGGAAAGCCAGCAAGTTTGCTGATGTTGAGGACAGGGATGTTGGACTAAGAGTAGGCCTGTCTGTGGCAGAGTAAGCCTATGAGGGCAACCAGCCATTTCCTCTGCACTCTGCTGTCCTCAGTGGGAATCCAGCTAGCACCTGCAGGCAAAGGGACCTTCCTTTGGAACCCTCCAAAGGGACCAAGCTAGCTCAGGTGAGAGCCAGGCAAATGGGAACCCAGAAGTCTCCGTGGCTTAGCTATGCTGGTGATTCAGTTTCATCATTAGCATGGAACATAATAAGAGTGGTCAGGGAGTGAGACCATGAAAGCCCCATGTAGGCCAGTCAGGAGCTCCTGGTCCTGAGGAAGGAGACCCACATGAAGAATGAACTTATTTGGTTCTTCCTATGCACACTGTAGTAGCTCAAGATGGTGGGTGGAGAGGAAGGATGTGAGAAGGAAGACTGGGGGACTTTCCCAGCAGGACTGAGTCTGAAACTGCCTTTGAAAAGTGACAAGAATTTGACTTGGGACTTATGTGAGACCCACTGGGAGCAGAGAACATGCAATGCTTGAGTGTCCCCCTTGTCACACTTCCCCAAGACAGTCAGTATCCAAGCATGCCAAACTCTCCTTAAAATTCCAGTCTGCCAGTAGCTGTGGTATGATTTTAGGTATGATTTCATAATCTTCTGAGCCTTAATGTCCTCATTTGTAAAAAGGGCATGTTAGTGTTTGCATAGTAGTGCTGCTATCAAGGGTAGGTGAATTACCAAATGGCACACAGTAGGCTCCAGGCCTCCTGCACTAGCCCAGCACAGAGATGAGTGGGTTGCCTGAGATCACCTCCCACTGCCATAGGAATGAGGCCATAGATGGTGGCCCAGCCTGGCCCCGCTTCCCAGGACATCTTCCTCAGGGGCCATGGGAGCCAGGGAAAGAAGGAGGAAAAGAGGAGGAAAAGGAAGGGCCAGGAGAACAGCCATCTGGGGAAAGAACAGGATGGCCTTTAACAGTGAGATTTCCCAGGGAAGGGCTAAACAAGAACCTCTTTCCATAGAATTAGCCCTTGGAAACTTCCAGGTCTGTGGCAGCTTTGCAGAGATTGATTATCTGTGGCTGAAAGCCAGAGTAGGAGGGCTTACCTGAGAGTGACACCCAGGGATGGGGGACCCTCAAAGATACCAAGAGGACACCACAGAAGCCAGGGATGCTTGGAAACAAGCTTTCCTCTTTCAGGGGCTGAAGTTTAGCCCTGACACCTGAAATCATCTGGCACCTCTGAGGATGGGCAACGGTGCAGGGACCCTTGTGGTAGGACCGCACAGAAGGCCTGAAATGCTACAGAAAGATGAGAGACATTGAGAGGGAAATAACAGCTTTCAACTCCTATCTGAACTCTCTATCCAAACTCAGGAACCAGATTCCAAAGAATATCCAAATAAGGCTGTGTGAACATCTTTCTTCCCAAATCCTCAGGAAGGGACTTCAGCTCCTTGTTTTACAGATGATGGAACTGACAATCAATAAGACTTTCAGCTCACCAAGGGCATACAGTGACTCTGTCCCAAGACCCTCACTCCACTTCGGTGCTCTTTCCATAAATTCAGCTATTTGAGAAGAGATCAGGGCAGCATTCCTGCAGCCAGTCAGCTCCTCTTGTGCCTAGGATTGTGAAATCCAAGAGCAAACACTTCTTCCCCGCTCGCTGACCCCAGGGTTACCTCAACTGCTCACCCATCGCCCATGTTTGGAGCTGATTTAGCTGTTTAGACATGAGTGGCTGATTAGTAAGTGGAAAGGCAAGCAGTCTGGGAAGGGCATAACTGGGCAGGCACTCCAATGCACAAAGAAGAAGTCCAAGGAAGAGGTAGCTTCATTTGGAAACACCCCTGCCAGGATGCAGATGTTCCAGCAGCCGGCTGGGCAGCAGGCCTGGCAGGCAACTGCTCCAGCTCTGACCCCAAAAACCCATGCCTCTCCCCTGACCCCCTTCTCCCCCTTTCATTCTGCTTTTCTCCCTGCTTCCCCCACTCCCTTCCCATCTTCCTACTCTCTCCACTTTTTTCTCTCTCCTTTGCTATATTTCCCTGCCCCCTCTGTCCCTTATATCTGGTCCCTTTCCCTCCCTGACATCTTATCTGTCTATTGGTGTATCTGTCCATCTCTCTCTCTCTCTCTCTCTCTTTCTCTCCATGATGTCTGGGCATTGTGTGTGCTGAGTAGCTCATCTGGGAAGAAGAGCCAACCTGGTGGTATCTGGGTCTTTTTCTTCTGGGTCTCTTTCTGGCCAAAATCAGGGAGTGCAGACACAAGCAAAACATGCCCAAGGGGAGAGGAAGAAGAAAAGAATCTTATCTAAGGACACATTCCATTTTCTAACTCCCTCCATTGATAGATGGTTGGAAAAAAGAGAAGAAGATAATCTGCCCACTGAACAGTTAGAACGCATGGGGCACAGACATGAAATGATTTGCTTTTTCCCTAATACCTGTTTCAAACCAGCCCTGACAAAACCCTTTTCCCATTTTTAATGACAACCTAGGCATATCTCATTGCTGCCTAATCAGTACCAACTGTTAAAACACACACACACACACACACACACACACACACACACACACACACACACATAAGCTGAGCCTTGTTCAGAACTCCATCAGACATCCAATATGGCATCATTTCCTCCCTTAAAACTGGCCAGGCTCTGGCCCAAAGGAAAAGAGGAGAGCTTGGTCTACTCTTAGGACATCTCCTACTACCCTCTCAACCCTTGGTGTGTTGGGGCAAAAAGGATAGAAAAGATGGGAAGTGACAAGTGTCTGACCAATATGGTGCTCTGTTGGTCTTTGTTTGAATTGATTGGTCACTGCTGTCTGCTGGCTTCTAAACCTTGCTCTGTCATAGTCACCATATGGGAGTCTTTGGAGGCCACTCACTGAGGCTGGCTCTGAACAGGTGGGAGATTCAGCTTCCCTTCTACCTGCTTTACCCTCTATCACTTTCTAC
The DNA here is from genome assembly GCF_018350175.1 of Felis catus. Taxonomy (NCBI): domain Eukaryota; kingdom Metazoa; phylum Chordata; class Mammalia; order Carnivora; family Felidae; genus Felis; species Felis catus. Next base: position 58,702,514 of record NC_058379.1, on the reverse strand, counting down.
TTCTGCCACTGGTCTCTTCTCTGCAGGCAGCTAACCCCTAGGCAGATCCCAGACAGTGGGACACATTGTAGTGGAGAGGGCATGAACACTGGAGGTACAACCCAACTTTTACATTTCAGAATATTCTTTGGCTGGGAGATCCAGGATTCTGAATTCTTATCCCTCACTAGCTAGCCGTATGTCAATCGACTTTTGAAGTTAGAGTTGAATCCAACTTCTAGTTCATAACTTGCTCACTGAGTGACTTTGGCCAGTTATCAGCCTCTTTTGCACCCCGGTTACTTCATCTGGAAAATGAAATTAATAATATCTTCCACCCAGTGCTGCTAAATATGATCACACTTAGCATAGGGCTGGCATAAAATCAATATCTTTTAAGTGCCAGGCACATTATCTTGCTTCTTAGAGCCCCAATTTCCCTCATATTAAAAGAGAAGTATTATGAGTTCCCAAGTTCCTTTTCAGCTTTTAGTTCTCTGAAAAAGGTACATGTTTATCTCTTCCACTGAGTTATTAGCTATGTCTATGCTGGCAGGGACACAAATCTCCTTGCATGTCTGCCTAAGTAGTTGTATTAAGTAGAAAGGTTGGGGGACTCAGCTGTCAATAATCTAACCTGTTTGTGGATCAGTCAGCATCACTCAGGACTTGGGCTACACACCCAAGCTGGACCCTTCACCAAGCCTAAGAAAGAGTGAGGATGAACAATTCATCCTTGCCCATACCCACTGCTAAATATGGGATACCCAGAACACACTCTACTCAAAGGGGTCAGGACTGTCATCTGGGTATCTGGAAAATAATATCTTACTGTGATGTTTGTTTCCAAAGTCACAAACCACATACCAAACACAGAAGCCATCTCTAGGACACAGATATAACATTGCAACATCATTGTCTTACTATGGGGAATTGAAGAATGGAAATGGAACTTCTTTTGCCCAAGATCACACAGTATCTAGAATTAAAACTCTCTTCATCCTGTATGTTAGTCTACTGGCCAAACTGCCTCTAAAACACTTTTCTCCCTCTCCTGGGCCATCCCTCAGACTCTGCTAGGAGCAAGGAGAGATCTGAAACCTTAGGGTTCCATTTACTTTGTTCTTTTTCCAAGCTGGTCAGACCCTGGGAGCCACTGAGGCTCTGAGGAAAGAGCAGAGGTTTGGAGGTTTGGAATGACTCCAATTCAGAGCATTCTCCACTCTCCCTGGGTTGCCAGTAAAGACAAAACCCAATAACCCTAGGATGCCAAAAAGAACTCAATAATGTATTGGGATTTCCTGAAAACCCATGGAGAACTTGGCCAGGCAAAGGACGTGTCAACAGCTTTTTTGATGAGTTCAATGTAAATGAATTAGAAACAGATGGATTAAGTTTCCCTTCAAATACACATGTGCTGGAGAGTTACAGCTGAGAAAATGCTTAGACTCATGCATTTCCAGGGACTGGTCAACCCCAAACAGGGTGGGATGTTTTGCTGAGTTCCAAACCCTGGCTTCTTCTCCTCTCCCTAAAAATAACTTAGCTGTCCAGCTGCTGGATGGATATTTTCTCTTTTGGTTTTGTTTAATTTGGTTTTCTCACGAAGCATCAGAGTGATAAATGACTTCAAAACCTGGTAGAATGTTCTAGAGGTATCAGACATCCAGAAAACATTTTTAAAAACTCTGCCACTATGCTCACATCATTCCCCCCACCAGGTATCTTGTGTCTTGAATATTACCTATTGTTACTGACACATCCATCAATGTCAACCCCAACATCCACTTCCTCTGGAAATCTTTTGGGTATTATTTTGGTCCTCATGGATATAGAAATCAATCATTGTAACAATATTTTGAGTACCTAGCATGTACCCACAATATTCTGAGCATGTAGTGAATATCTAAGAAAAGGCTCTTGCCCCTAGTAAGTTTTATATCTAAGAAGCTTCTAAAACCTATGAAGCAATTAAGAGATAACAGGTGGTATAGGTTGGTCAAAATTAATGATATAAGCATTAGGTATCTTCAAGAATTCAGAGAATGGGAGGGGAGCCTGGGTGGCTCAGTTGGTTAAATGTCCAACTCTTGGTTTCGGCTCAGGTCATGATCTCATGGTTTCTTGAGTTCATGTCCCACACTGGGTTTTGTGTTGGCAGCTCAGAGCCTGCCGGAGATTCTCTCTCTCTCCCTCTCTCTCTCTGCCCCTCCCCAACTTGCATGCCTCTGTCTCTCTCAAAATAAATAAATGAACTTAAAAAATAAAGAATTCAGAGAATGGAGAGGCACTGTATAAAAAGGTCAAATGTAATGATAACCAACATCCATTAACTGTTGCATTTGTGGGATTTTCACAAATGTTTTCTCTTTGGTTCTTCACAAAAGTCCTTTAACATAGGGGTTGCTTTTATAGATGGGAAACAGGGATTTGGGAAGATTCACTGTCTTCAAGATCATACCACTAGTAAATGGTAAAGCAGAGTTAGAGCTCAGGGCCATGACTTCTAACCCAGGCACCTTTGCCTTATGTCACACTATTTCCTGCAAAGGTACATTAATGTCAGACAGATGAGGCTCCCTGGTGTAACTACAGCCTTATCCTCGAATCTCCTTGTAACTGGAATCTCCTAGACATTTCTGAATATGTCCAAGTTGACACGCACACTCCCGCCTTTACATTTTGCTAATGAATTGCACTCACTTGGGATTTTCTGCTTTTCTCTCCCTTTTTTAAAGATTCAATGTAAGTTTGTACCTTGGATTTTTCTTTCTTTGGAACAAATAGGACTTACTAGCTGCATCTCTTATTTGTCAACTACACGCTGGGCTGTACATCACTTCTGTTATCTTGGACTTTCATTTAAATAATCTTAGGTTATTATTTAGTGCATCAATGTTTCATCTCTGCAGAAATTAGCTACTCTCTGAGAAGAGATTTTATGCCTGATATACATTCCCAACTGTGTTGAGAGTGGTTCAATGCTATGCTGAGTAAGCATATGCTGAAAGGGTAAAAATCTCCACGCTATGATGATGACTCCCACACCTCCAGTCCCCATTCCCATTTTTCTGTAGGACTCTTCGCCAGCATGCTCCTCAAGCTCCTCATGTTGAAAATGCTACCATCTTCCCCTAAAACTAGCTTTGCTTCTAAGGTTTGTCTTGCTTCCAGAGGCAATGTAATATTCTCCCATTTAGATTCCTAAAGTAATCATCAGTATTGATCCTGACCTTGCAGTCCTGTTGATCGTTCATTTGAAGCTTCTTATATGTAAAAGAGGCCCTATTGTGTACAGGATGATCTGATAGAGATAAAGAACAGATTCCTAGGAGAGCTTCCTGTCTAATAAAAGAACAAGATACACAGAGAAACAATTAGACAACAATGCAGACCCTGTGTATTCAGTTCACACTGCAAGTGCCCTGGGGATAATGAGCTTTGGTTGAAGTAAGCCACAAATGCTTTCTGGAAGAGTATTCAATGAGCCTTGGGGGGCAGGAGGGCTATTTTGGGAGGAAGCAAAGGGAAGGCCCTGTGGCCTGCCCTGTGGGGAGGAAGGAGAAGATAAATGCATGATCCCTGCTCCCAGGCATCAGAAGTCTTCCAGAGGGAAGGTGGGGTGGGAAATGCTGAGATCGAAAGAGAGATAAGTCATGTCCAATGGGGCTAGCTCAGGATTCTGACAAAAAGAACACCAGATGGAATGTTCAGAACCCGGACTTCCTCTCCCTTCTCTTCCTGAACAGAGCCAGGTGTAGTCTTCCCAAGAGCAGGATTCTTACCTGATCATGGTACCTGCTTTCAGCAGAAACACTGTCAGAAAGAAACTCAGCAAGGGCCTTCCACACTGACTTTGAGAACCTCTCTGCCTGTCCCCAGAGTCTAACTCCTGGGATGCCCTGGAGTGCCCCCAAGAAGAGGAAACTCAGGAGAGCCTCACAGAGGCTGGAAGGATATGGGCAGTTCAGACCATTGTGTTTCAGCTTTAGTCACTGGATTTAACTTCATGTCCCAAAGTAATTTTTCAAAGGGCAAAGATTAGTCAGCCTTCAAAGTTCCCACTTGGGGGAGGCACTAGAAACTGTCCTCAGAATACCAGCTTCCCTTTCCCTCCTTGCTATGGCAGTCATAAGAATTTTCCACCTGGACTTTCAGGGAGCATAAATTATTAAAGGCTCTGACTCTTAAAATTTTAAATCCACAAACTTTGGCTCAAGGACCCCTGCAGCTTTGTAGAACCTTCCTTAAACTAATCTAGAACACTTTCACACAATCTTCTCCCTATCTCCTTCATGAAGTCAGGCTTGGATGTTGGTCTGATTACCTGTGTGTATAGTGAGAACACATAACATGAGATCCGCCTTGTTAACAAATTATTAAGTATACAGTAGGGAATTGTTAACTACAAATACAAGGTTATGCAGAAGATCTCCAGAACTTTTCAACTGGCATTAACTAAAACTTTATATCCATTGAATAACAACTCCCCATACCCCGTTCTCCCAGACCCCTTCACCTTTCTACCTTCTGTTTCTATGAGAATGACTATTTTAGATACTTTTAGTAAATGGAATCATGTAGTATTTGTCCTTCTGTGGTTGGCTTATTTAATTTAGCATAATGTCCTCAAGGTTCATTCCTGTTGTCTCATATAATAGAATTTCCCTCTTTTTTTAAGACTGAATTATATTCCATTGTATGCACACACCACATTTTCTTTATTCATTCATTAAGTTGCTTCTGCATCTTTCCTGTTGTAAATATTGCTGTAATGAACATAAGATTGCAAAAATCTCTTTGAGATTCTGATTTAATTCCTTTGGATAAATACTCAGAAGTAGGATTGATGGATCATATGGTAGTTCTATTTTTAATTTTTTGAGGAAATTCCATGGTTTCCATAATATCTGCACTATTTTACACTTCCACCAACAGTGCACAAGGGTTCCAATTTCTCTGCATTCTCACCAACAACTTGTGTTTTGGGGGGGGGGGGCTTTTTGTTGTTGTTGTTGTTGTTGTTGTTGTTGTTGTTGTTGTATTTATAATAGCCATCCTAACAGGTATGAGATGATATCTCATTATGGTTTTGATTTGAATTTCCCTGATGATTAGTGATGTTGAGGATCTTTTCACATACTTGTTGGTCATTTGTCTTTTGGGGATAAATGTCTACTCAAGTCCTTTGCCCGTATTGTCAATTGATCTTCAACAAGAGTGCCAAACATACACAGTGGGGAAAAGATAGTTCCTTCAACAAATGGTGTTGGGAAAACTGAATACCCACATGCAAAAGGATGAAACTGGACACTTATTTTATACATTACACAAAATCAACTCAACATGGATTAAAGACTTAACCATAAAACCTGAAACTATAAAACTCCTAGAAGAAAACATAGGGAGAAAGCTTTAAGACATTTATCTTGGCAATGATTTCTTAGATATGACATCAGAAGCAGAGACAACAAAAGCAAAAATAGACAAATGGAACTACATCAAACCAGAAAGCTTATGCACAACAACAACAATAAAATAATCAGAGCGGAAGGCAACCCACATAATGAGAGAAAATATTTGTCAATCATGTATCTGATAAGGGGTTAATATCCAAAATATATAGGTAACTCTTCCAAGTCAATAGCAAAAGGACAAGTGACTATTCTTAACCTTCCCTAGTTCCCTCCCTTTTTTCTGCCACAGAGACATTCCTCTACTTTACCTCTCTCTGTGCTCAGAGATCAGGTAGGGAAGATAATGTCAAGAACTCATTGTCACAGAGGTGTCAGACACTGAATTTGTCCCCAACATCTCCCTCCCAGGGGCAACTGCCTGTAGGAAAGTCCGGAGACAAAAATCAAATGCCAAATTACTAACTCCCTAAGGGGCTGTGGGTGTGGGTGGAGATTTCAGGTACTCTGACAGGGGGTAAAGAGTTTACTGCTTTCATTTCTGGCAGGGGTCAGAAATACCTTCCAAGCATTCTCAACGTTGACTACATCTGCCCACATCTACAAGTGGGTAGGTAATATTCCTTAATCCAAGAAGAATTCAGAGCATTAATATCACCATGAACAAGGAGTATTTTAAAATCTCAGCCAGAGTTTATTCACTGCTTTCAGAACTCCAAGCCCCAAACAGTAGGACTCCTCTCGCCCCCACAAATGCAAAGACTAATGGAATGTGGAAAGTACAACAGAGGAGCCCTGAGGTGACTAATGATTCCACTCAGTTCTTTTATCTTAACACTTGTCTTCAGAATACTATTCTTTGGAGAGTAAAATTGTAAAAAGAAAAAAAAATCCTTAGGAAAAGGCATTTATTTTGTTTTTACATAAAATAGTTTTAGGACCCATAGGCCTGGGTAATGCTCAGGCAAATGAAGGAAAAAGAAAAGGAAGAGGAGGAGGAAGAAAAAGAGGTAGAAGGCAAGCTATCACTTCTCTGTTAACTTTGCCCCATCTCTTTTGTATAGCAAAATTATACAGAAAAGTACCTAAAATATAAATATGCACTTTATTAAATAATTACAAAATGAGCACTTGTATAATCATGACCCAGGTCAAGATAAAAACATTTCCAGCATCCCAGAAGCCCTCCATCTGCCTCTCTCTCCCTTACCAGCCAAAGGTAACTACTATCATGATCTTTATGGTAATCACTTGTTTGCTTTTCTTTATAATCTTATAACCTAATTTGCATTCTTAAATACTATTGCTTAAGTTTGCCTGTTTAAAGCCGTATATAAAAAGAATCACACATATATTCTTTTGTGTTTGGATTCATTTAACATTAGGCTTGTGAAATTTATTGACGTTTTGCATGTAGCAGTAGTTGCTCACTTTCATTGCTGAATTGTATGCTGCTGTATGAAGATAACTAATTTTACTTATCCATTCTACTGGTGATGGGCATTTGGGTTGTTTCCAGCATTGGCCCATTGTGAATCACCTTTTGACATATGTGTGCATGAATTTCTGGTGACTGTTTATTTAAGGGTGAAACTGTTTGGTCATAGGATGTGGATATCCTCAGTTTTGGAAAGCACAGCCAAACCATTTTCCAGCATGGCTGAGTCAATTTACACACTCACCAGTAGTGTGTAAGAGGTCCAGTTGTTTCACATTCATACCAAAATTTGTTGCTAACAAGTTTGTAAATTAGCCATTCTGTAGTTAGGTAGTGTTCTCATCAGAGTTTCAACTTACATTTTCCCTACTATTATCAATTACTAATAAAGGGAGATACATTGCCATGTGAATATTTCATCTTTTTGTGGAATCCTTGTTCAACTCTCTTGCCCATTTTCCTATTAGGCTGTCTTTTTTTTTTTTTCTTTTTTAATTGATCTTTAGGAGTTCTTTATTTATTCTAGAAACTAGCCTTGCTGGTTTTAGGTGTTGAAAATATCTTTTCTCACTCTTGGGGTTGCATTTTCATTCCCTTGATGGTTTCTTTTAATGGACAAAAGTTCTAAATTTGAATATAAATAATCAGTCTTTTCTATATAAGTGTTTTTTCCTATTTAAAAATCTTTCCCTTATCTGAGATTATGAAGATATCTCTATCTTGTCTTCCACAAGATTTATTATTTTGCTTTTAACATCGATATACACAATTCATCTGTAACTGATTTTTTTAATGGTGTTAGACAAAGGTCAGAATCTTTTTCTTTTTTTTTTTTTAATCATATGTAGATCTATTTTGTTCCACAGACATTTATTGAAAAGACCATTTTTTTACCCCTGTGATATAACATTTGTCATAAATCAAGTGCCCATATGTACATGGGTCTGTTCTAGGAAATTTATTCTGTATCATTAGTCTATTAGGCTATTGTTGCAACAATAATGCACTGTCTTAATTATTGTAGCTTTAAAAGAAAACTTAATATTCAATAGAATAAATCTCACTCACTCTCCTTCAAGAGCATCTTGGCTATTCTTAGCTGACTTACATCTTGCACATTTGTTTTAGATTTTTTATTAGGACTTCATTTTATATTTCTGATGCTACTATAAATTTATATTTTAAATTGTAATTTTTTACTAAATTTGTTAAATTTATTAAATTATAATTTTTTAATTGGCTGGTATTTCAAAATCAATTAGTTGTGAAATAGTGACTTGCTTACAGAAACTTTGGTAAACTCACTTGTAAATTCTAATCATTTATCTGTAGATTTGTTTAGATCTTTTTTACATATACAATAATATAACCTATGAATAAATACTGACAATTTTATTTCTTGCTTTTCAAATCAAATAATATTTATTTTCAAATTTTCCTGCTGTACTGGTTGGGGTACCCAATGTAATGTTGTACAGACATAATGATAGTAGGCACCTTGTTCTTGGCTATGATCTCAAAAGGAAATCTGCCAACATATACACATAAAGTATTATTTTTTATATAATAATGGTTATTTAAAAAAAAACACTTTATTGAGTTATGATTGACATACAAAAATCTGTTCATATTTAATGTATACAACTAGATTGAGTTTGGAGGTATTTACCCATGAAACTATCACCACAAACATATCCATCACCTCCAAAAGTTTCTTCCTGCCATCTTAATTTAGTAATAGCAGTACTATTACTATTAATGATAAGAATGTTTAACATAAGACCTACCCTTTCAGTAGATCTTTAAGTATACAATACAGTATTAACTATGCTGTCCAGATCTCCAGGACACATAACTGACACTTTTCTTCCCATCTGCCCCTTCCTCTTGCTCCTGACAACCACCACTCTGCTCTCTCTGCTTTCATGAGCTTGACTATTTTAGATTTCTCATATAAGTGGTATCATGTAGTACTTGTCTTCTGTATCTGGTTTATTTCAACTTAATTGAAAAATGGGCAAAGGAAACAGACATTTCTCCCAAGCAAGGCATGGAAATGAACAATAGGTATATGAAAGGATACTCAGCTAATCATCACTAATTATCAGAGAAATGCAAATCAGAACTACATGAGATATCACTTCACACCTGTTAGGATGGCCATTATTTAAAAAAAAAAAAGGTAACAAGCATTGGCAAGGATGTGAAGAAACTGGAATCTTTGTCCTTGTACACTGTTGGAAATGTAAATTGGTACCGTTACTACAGAAAACAGTATGGAGTTTCCTCAAAAACTTAAAAATAAAACTAGCATATGATCCATCAATCCCACTTATGAGTACTTATCCAAAGGAACTAAAATCAGAATCTCAAAAAGATATCTTCACTCCAATGTTCATTGCAGTATTATTCACAGTAGCCAAGATACAGAAGCAACCTAAAATCCATCGATGGATGAAGAATACAGAAAATGTGGCATATGAATATAGATTAGATATAACTATAGCTATATAGACACACACACAAAATTAAATATTATTCAGCCATAAAAATAAAGGAAATCCCAACATTTGCAAAAACATGGATATACCTGGAAGATGTTATGCTAAGTATAATAAGGTATATAAGGTAGGGTTTTGATAGATATCCTTTGTCAGAAAAATTATCTTTTGTTACAAGGAAGTTTATTTCTAGACCTAGTTTGCTAAAGTTTTATTTTTATCTTAGATCAAATTTGTATTCACAAAATAAGCTCAACTGAAAAGTTACAAATAAGTCTTCCCATATATTACTAGATTTGGTTTGCTAATATCTTATTTCAAATTTTTGTCTAAATGTTCAGGAAAGCATTGATGTGTAATTTTCCTTTCTTTTTTCACAAGTTTTAGTAATATATTTGTGTTGGCTTCATAAACAAGTTAGAAACTACTCTTTTTTTTTTTTTGGTCCTTCTATAAAAGAGTTTAGCTTAAACTGGCATTATTTTTTCTTAAATGTCTGGTAAATATCCTGAGGAAACCTGTGTTTCTGAAGTTTTCTTTTTGGGGAAATTACAAATTAAATTCTTTTATTGCTTATAGGACAGCTCAGATTTTCTGTTCTTCTTGAGTTACATTTAATGGGTTGTGTTTTTCTAGAAATTTGTCTACTTGAAATAAATATTCAAGTTTATTGCATACAATTATTTTATAATATACTCCCTTTTTTCTTTCTATGTTTCCGAGATCCATAATATTTGCTTTTTCATTATTTGCATTCTTTTTCTTTTTTCATGATTATTCTGAGAATTTATCAATTATTTTATTCTTTTCTAAGACTGACTTTTAGTTTCATCATCCTCTATTTTGTATGCTACTTTTACTTTTATATTTTATCCTTATCTCATCACTTTTATGTGTTTATTTTAAAGTTTTGTTTCTAACTTTTAAAATGGATCCTCATATTATTAACTTTCAGCCTCTTTGTTTTCTAATATGTACATATATGGGCATAAATTTCTCTCTGAATATTTCTTTTGCCACATTCCACAACTCTTGATGTATTTTGTTTGTTGTAATCCAGTTCCAAATAATTTCTATTTTACTTTGTGACTTTTCTCACCAACAGGTTACTTAGAAGTACATTTTGTATGTCCAAACAAATGAGGATTTTTCTGATGACCTTTAGGTCATTTGTGTTGCAATCAAAGAACACACTCTGGGGGCACCTGGGTGGCTCACTTGGTTAGTGTCTGGCTTTGGCTTGGGTCATGATCTTGCAGTCACCGGGTTCAAGCCCCAGGAAGGGCTCTGTGCTGACAGCTCAGAGCCTTGAGCCTGCTTCGGATTCTGTGTTTCCCTCTCTCTCTCCCCCTCCCTCACTCATGCCCTGTCTCTGTCTCAAAAATAAATAAACATTGAAAGAAAGAAAGAAAGAAAGAAAGAAAGAAAGAAAGAAAGAAAGAAAGAAAGAAGAAAGAGGGGTACCTGGGTGGCTCAGTTGGTTAAGCATCCAACTTCAGCTCAGGTCATGATTTCACAGTTTGTGAGTTCAAGCCCCACATTGGGCTCTGTGCTTAAAGCTTAGAGCCTGGAACCTGCTTCAGATTTTGTTCTCTCCCCTCCCCATGTCTGCCCCTCCCCTGCTCACCTTCTGTCTCTCCTTCTCTCAGAAATAAATAAACACTTTTAAAAAATAAAGAAAAAAGAACACACTGTGTATAGTTTTAATTCTTTGAAATTTGAGACTTGTTTTACGGCCCAGGACATGACCAAATTTTATCAGTTTTTCTGTGTGCTTGAAAAAACATACATTCTGCCCTTGTTAGGTACACTGTGCCATATCTATACATGTTAGGCTAAATTTATTCATCATTTTTAAAGAATATTTTATATCCGTGGTTTGTTTTTTTTTTTTCTGTTTGTTCTTTCAGTTAGTGACAGAGGTATGCTAAAATATATTTTGTATTTGTAGATTTACTTTTCCTTTTAGGTTTTTCAACTTTTACTCTATATAGTCTTAAGGTTGTATTTTTTAGGTGCATGCAAATTTTGAAGTATTGCTGCTTCATCGTAAATTCAACCTTTAATCATTAAGAAATCCTTTCTATCTCTAGCAATACTTTTTGCCTTTAAGCCTACTTTTGTGCTCTTAATATAGTATATCTTTTCCCATTCTTTTACTTTTTTATTATTCTCATGTTTTAGTTATATATCTCAAAAGCCAAATACAACTGAAATTTTTGGAACTGATAATCTGATAACCTATTTTTGTTGGAGCCCATTTACATTTAATGTAATTATTACTATGTGTAAGTCAAAATAACCATTTTATTATTTGTTTATGCCTGTCTTTCTTAAACTATTTTGCTTTTTTTCTCCTTTCTTTCTCTGTTATGATTTTATTTCTTTTCTTTTTTCTTTTTTCAAGGCTAGCCGTGTATTAGCTTGTTAGTTATACATTTCTTTTTCTCTCAGTGGTGAAATTAGAAACTATGAATTGTATCTTTAACTTCTCAAAGTCTAATGTTAATTGGAACCTTTACCCTTTACCCAGGCAGGAAAAAGACCTCAGAGTATTTTTAATTTATTTACCCCTCTCCTAACTTGTATGCCACTTTTTTATTTATTTTAATTACATATTAATTTTAAGTCCCACAAGGCAACATTATCATGGTTTACACAATCAACAATCATTTGGATTTCGTTATATACTTATTATTCATTTTCTCTTTTGCTGATCATCATTCTTCCATCTGAGCTCATTTTCCTTCCACCTGAATGACACCCTTATCATTTCACATAATGTAACATTGCTGGTGACAGATTCTCTTTTGTCTAAAATGGTCTTTATTTTACCTTCATTCCTGAATGATATTTTCTTAGAGATGAAATTCTAGATTGGCAGTTATTTTCTTTCAACACATTAACAATATCATTCTATTGTCTTTTGTTTTGTTTTTTTTATTTTTTTCCTATTGTAAAGTTACCCATCAGTCTAATTATTGCACTTGGAAGTAATCTATCTTTCACCTATGATTGCTTTTAAAAGTTTCTTTTGTCTTTGGTTTTCTGCAATTTAAAATTTTTTTTTTCAACATTTATTTTTTTTATTTTTGGGACAGAGAGAGACAGACCATGAATGGGGGAGGGGCAGAGAGAGAAGGAGACACAGAATCAGAAACAGGCTCCAGGCTCCGAGCCATCAGCCCAGAGCCCAACGCGGGGCTCGAACTCACGGACCGCGAGATCGTGACCTGGCTGAAGTCGGACGCTCAACCGACTGCGCCACCCAGGCGCCCCAGGTTTTCTGAAATTTTAAAATAGCAGTCTATGCGGGGCACCTGGGTGGCTCAGTCAGTTGAGCATCTGACTTCAGCTAAGGTCATGATGTCACAGCTCAGGGGTTTGAGCCCCATGTTGGGCTCTGTGCTGACAGCTCAGAGCCTGGAGCCTGCTTTGGATTCTGTGTCTTTCTCTCTGCCCCTCCCCTGCCCATGCTCTGTCTGTCTGTCTGTCTCTCTCTCTCTCAAAGATAAATAAACATAAAAAATAATTTTTAAATAAATAAATAAAATAGCAGTCTATGTGAAATTTTAATTTTTTACTTGTGGATCATTAAATTTTTAAGTTTTGGCTTAGTGTCTTTTAACATCATTGGAAATTTCTCAGATATTATTTCTTCATATATTTTTTCTGCTCCATTTTTTCTCTTCTATTTCTGGGACTTGAATTAAACATGTAGTTCAACATACCACCATTCCTTTTGTGTCTCTTGCCCTCTTTTCTGTTTCCCACACACACGTTTCATATAACTAGGCTTCATTCTGGATATTTCTTCTGACCTATATTCCAGTTAACTAATTCCCTCTTCAGTTATATCTAATCTTCAGGTAAACCATTTCATAAAGTTCATGACTTATAGTATTAATCTTGACTTCTACAGTTTCTATATAACCAATTTTTAAATCTGTTATACCTATTTTATAGTTTCTTATTCTCTGGTTGACTTTCCATCTTGTTTTAATTGTTTAAAAATAATATAATTATTTTATTTTATTTTATTTTTATATTTTCAGTTACAGCATCTTTTTTTTTTTCCAACGTTTATTTATTTTTGGGACAGAGAGAGACAGAGCATGAACAGGGGAGGGGCAGAGAGAGAGGGAGACACAGAATCGGAAACAGGCCCCAGGCTCTGAGCCATCAGCCCAGAGCCCGACGCGGGGCTCAAACTCACGGACCGCGAGATCGTGACCTGGCTGAAGTCGGACGCTTAACCGACTGCACCACCCAGGCGCCCCAATATAATTATTTTAAAGTCTACACCTGATATTTTCAATATGTGGATATTCCTCAATTTTTTCTTTGGTCAAGTTCTTGTTTGTTTTGGTTTTGCATCCTTACATGTCTGGTTATCTTTCATTGTATGCCAGACAATGTATTGAAAAAATTATTTATAGAAATAATTTTGGACATAGAATAATATCCCAAGGTGATTTTCATTGCTTTTGCTCTACACTTCAGAACTATAAAAACTTTGGATTACCTTAATTCAGTTTCAGGTATTAAGAATTACTGGGCCATTCAGTGACTAAATCTAGGCTGGAGTCTTGAGAGGGTTCTTTTACTTCTAGTTCACCTGTATTCTAAGGGACAGCTTTCAAAGTCCCAACCTAAGTTGAGGGTGATTTACTAGTGCTATTCTACATTTTAATCTTCTACAGGGAAACTCTTTACTACTTTGTTAGGGTTCCACTCCTTCAGACTGCTCCCTTTTGTTGTTGTTGTTCATCTTTTCTAGTCCTGAGCTGAAGTTTGTCTAAATTAACTAATCCAACAATCTGGCACTGCCCCCATATTACCCTTAGGAATTCTATACTGCCTTCTAATTCCAGAAAGACCTCTGCCCATATCTACCTCTTCTCTAAAGACATGTTACTAGCAAAGGGGACTGAAAGGCTTGTAGATTATTACCTAAGGACTCACCTTCAAGTCACCTCTGCCCCAGTCTGGCCCTGGCTTCATGTCCTACGGCTAGTAACTGGACAACTGTCTTATTCTTGTGACCAAATAATACCCACTTCAATTATGGTAAATTCACTTATGCCCTTTTCTTGGCATCTAAAGACATGCCCTATTCTGTATCCCTTTCAGGACCAGGGCTCCAGCTCTCTCCTTTTCAACACCTTGCTAGCCTTAAACTGCAATGTCTCTATAGGTACAAGGCCAGGGTCCTGGGGCCTGCCAATGCTCCTGGGATGCCACCTGCTGGCCAGGTCCTTAGATGCTGACATCTGAACTCTCCTCTGCCCTTCCTGTGACTTCCTTAAAGCTAACCATTTGCCAGGGCACCATCTAGCTGCTCCTCAGCATTCACGACAAGTGTCCTTCAAAGCTGGACTTCTGCCCACCCTTTCCCTTCTGCCCAACCGTTTCCCCTCCAGGGCCTTCTTTCACCCAACTGGACTCTAGCTCCAGCCAGGCTTGTCCGGGCCATGAAATCCCATCACACTTTCCCTCTGTGCACCCAATCCCACCAGCAGGCAATCTGGCCAAATGAGGTAAAGGACTTGAATTGTGAGGGAGACTATACTGCATTCATTCATTCATTCATTCACTTACTCTGTCACTGAGAAGAGGGGGTGGGCACCTTTGTAAGAAATTGAGACATAACATTAAACATCTAATTACCAATAGGTTAATTACTCAAAAGCTATTGGCCTTAATCTTAATCTTAATCATCAAGTTGTCATTTCAGCATAGACTCTATAGTGGTAACAGTAGGTCTGAGAGACCAGCTTGTCCAGAACTTGGCTAAAAACCATAAAACTTAGAATAATACTTGGTTGGAATGAACACAGTATCATATTTATGTAAAGACTGTTATGTGGATGCTTTGCTTTATTTATTCACTGAAAACATTCATTTAGGCAGGCTCTGTGCTAGGGATACAGAGAAAAGAGACTGGGGGCATTGTCCTCAAGGGGTTCCCAGTCTGTTGCAGTGTGCTAAGGGCCATGATGGAAGGTGGCATGCACAGAAGGGCCCTTAGCCTCTACAGAACAAGAAGGCAGCGAGGGCTTCCTGAGCTTTAACACTGGGCCTATGCTTTGCAGTCATTAGTCAACTGGACCCTTCCCCCACCCTCTCACCCCCACCCACCCCACCCTCCCACTTCCCTTCTGACACTGCTCACTGACTTTACAGGTGCATTTTTCAAAGTGCAAAAGCAAACTTCAGCTCTGTGGGTCTGAGTGATTGCTTACTCTAAATTAGTGGAGTTTGAGTTAATGAGGTTTAAGAAGGTCGTTTTTCTCCTTATAGTCAAGTGAGTCTGCACTCTGCCCATGAGGCCCCTGGAATAAGACCTTGTTTTATTTCTTCAGCACCTTATCCCACCTGCTCAGTTTCCTCATTCAATGGTCTAATTATTTACAATAGGATAAGTTGATCTAAAGTTCTCTAACGTCCCTATTAGAAGGACTGGCAGGCCATACCCTATAACATCTCTCCTATATTTCTCTATTTATTTAACAAGCATGATAAGTATTTAATAATCTCCAATTGTATACCTGGTCCTTAGGTATTATAAATTTTTAAAATAGGGTTCCTATGCTAAATATGCTTATAATCTAGGTGGATGTAAAGGAGATATTTTCATGATAACCTAGGCAGCAAACACTTATTTTTTCCACAAATCATTGTTAGGTATTGAGGATGTGGTGAGCATTTCACTAGACATCAAAAGCCCTCAGCCAGTAGGACAAATGAACAAGCCAACAGAAAACCAGTGTTAGATGCAGGGGACCACCTAGGATTTCCTCAGCATAACAAGTACAGAGATGCCTACTACAGCTGGCTGCTATCAAAGCTGCCATCACTGGCAGGCATAAGAGGTTAAGTTTGGAATGCCTACCATGCTCACCACCCTTCCGAGAGATCTTCCCACCTAGGTCCCTATGGTTGCATGACAACACCCTTCCTTACCCACCCTCTGCCACAACTGGCTAGATCATATCTGGGATCAAGAAAGACCAATCCCTATGTTGGCCAGCAGTTTTGAAGGGGTGGGCACCCAAACTGTGACCAAATAAGCCTAGTGGTGATCAGCTATATACTTTCTCTGCTAGAAATTTTTTTATTGGGAGAAAGTGAGCCATTTGATAATGGGACCACAGAAATCACACCACAAGCAACTTGTCTGAAAAGGCCTTAACTCTTCAATTTTCCCCATTAAGCAGAAGCTACAAGAAAACAGAAAATCTAAAACCAGACAGAGTAATAGGGGAGGTGATCGGTCATGAATGGAAGGAACAGGAGGTCATGATCTTCTAAGTGGCCAAGATAACCCAGGCAGTAGACTTAGCCTAGAATCTAAAAGGCCCCAAGACTCACTCTACCACAGTCTTGGCATGGCCCTGCTCTCCTGCAGTCCTGGGATGTTCTACCTATGTGACCTCACCTGCTGTGAACCCCAACTCTTGATGTGAACTGAGCATCTGTACTTTCACCTTTAAGAGCCTGGACAATGTGACAGGAGGGGCCCACTCCCCAGAGCTCTGGCCCCCTGGCAGGGATTCAGGGAGGCCACCCCAACCTGTGTCCCTAGGTCTATGTCTCTTTGAAATATCACCACTGTGTTGAGCCAGCCATGCACACAAGCTATGCCCAAATGCATGCTGCTGATGGACATGTGGATTATAATTATTAGGAGCAAATGACTTACACTGAAAAGGAAGGTATTATGCTGGAGGCACATGGCTGCCACAGAGGGCTGTTAAAGCCCTGAGAAGAGGAAAAGGAAGGTCACTCTCTGAAGTAGGCAGGATTTGGACCCTACTTAGTGGCCAGAAGCCAGGTCCATTTGTCATCACCTTCCAAACTCCTCCCATGCTCTGGCCCCCCATATCTGGGTCAGGATAAGTGGGTGGTGAGAAGGAGAAAGGTGTGAAGTGATAAAATTCAGGTGACAAACAGAAAAGGCCACAGGACAGATAGCTCCTCTGAGGTACGCTGCAAACAGTGCCAACACTTTATGCAAATAGAGCCCATATTTATACGGACAAATACCCACAAGGGCTCTACTAGTTACAAGATGCAAAAGGGAAAGTTCTTAGGGAAAAGGGCTGTTGACTTCCATTCTCATTTCAGTTTTGACTTACCTACCTTCTTCTCTTACAGTCAAAGGATTGGGACACAAGGCTTCAAATGTTTGGTCTTTAGAAAGCTCAGCTCAAATTACAGAGAGACTTTCTTTAGCAGGACTAGAGCTTCCTTGTGGGGGAAGCCAGCCTCACTGCACTTAGACACCAAACCTAGATACTCCATGACCTCTCACTGTCCCTTGCTGGCCCTACCATGCTTTCTCTTCCCAGTGCAGTGCCCCATGCTATAAACCGTCCTTCCTTCTCTGCTCTCCATGTTAACCTGACACATACGTTCTGCTAAGACAGTCAAACATCACACACATTTGAACAGGTACTTCCAATACCTTAATTTAAAGAATAACTGTATCATAAAAAAATATATTAATAAAATAAAAAAATAAAGAATGCATCATAATGGAACTCCAAGCAGATAGTTTTTTAAGTTTATTTACTTATTTTTGAGACAAAGAGCACAAGCATGAGCAGGGGAGGAGCAGAGAGGGAGAGGCAGAGAGAATCCCAAGCAGGCTCCACAATGTCAGCATGGAACCCAATGTGGGGCTCAAACTCACGAACCATGAGATCATGGCCTGAGCCAAAATCAAGATGCTTAACAGACTGAGCCACCCAGGCGCCCCAGCAGATATTCATTTGTATGGTGAAGGCTGAGACCTCTCTTGCACTTCCAAAGTCAACTGCACAAGGAACCCCTTCCCTTACCCTGCCAATGACAATGAGGACCCCACCCCATGTTGACTCCTCCTTTCTTAGGAATCCTCAATGCTGCATGTTGGTTTTTATTTCCCAAGTGATTCTGTACCTGAGGCAACTCCCTTGAAGGAAAGAAAAAGGCTGAATTTTTAGGAAAGCAACTTCCCTGGAGGCATTGCCCGGGCTGGCTTCTGGAATTCATTTTCCAGCTAAGCACTTTAGAACCGCGTTCCTTGTGGTTATTAGCACGAGTGACAACAGCCTTTTCCTCCCTGAGCCACGCAGATTAAGGAAACCTAAGACTACATTTCTAAAATTGTTTCCATTTCAACCCACAGAGAATCAATACAAGAGAAGAGCATTGCCTTAAACGCTAATGTTATCCAAACTCAAATTCATTTTTGATGGATTGGTGGCTGGGTTTTCTTAAGGCGAGGCCAGGATAAATATACACATTTCTCGAGAATCTTTCTCTTTCCCTATCCTTACCCCCTGCACATGGAAAGTGCAATGAACAATACACTCATATCCTATAGTCCCTTTAGGACACAATCTGTATGGGGGCTTCGGGAAACTCTTTCTAGCCAGGAGGTGCTGGGGCTTTGCTAAGGCAGTCTGCCAGCACTGACTATATGACTCAGGGATCCGTCTGATGGGAGACCACTGGCATAAGCTTCAGAGGGTCTTGAGCATAGTGTGCAGAATCAGACACCAGGACCATCTGCAGTCTCTGTTAGACCCAGCCCCACCTCTCCCCTTCCCCAGTGCTAGGGTCCCTCGATTCCTACCACCACCATTGTGCATTCAAGCCCAGCCCTGACCCCCGTGCTCAGGACCAGATGTGGCCTGCAACAGTCCCCCATTTCCATGCTCAGCCTCTAATCATTGCTGGCCTCAGATATCTGCCTCATTCTCCTCCTGTTCCCTGAATGCCTATCTTCACTTCCTTATTCTTTATGATTCAGCTCAGGCATGGAAACCCTCCTTCCTTCACCACTCTGTTGAGGTGAGTGCCCTCTTCTGTCTCTCATCATTATACTCGGGCACACCCCTGCTACGGTGCTGGCTACCCTGAATTGCCCGTGGCTGTTTGTGTATACCCCCCACTATAATATGAACTACCTGACGATAAGGTCCAATTTACTCAGCATCAGATCTAAGACAGTGCTTGACACACAGTAGATAATTTTTTAAAGGAAGGAAGAAATGAGGGAAGGAAGGAAGGAATAATTGAATGAAGCCCAGCCCAGACACCCAATTAACAAACAAAACTTCTACTTTCACTCCTAAGACTAAATTGAAAAACTGCCATATTGTTCAGTTCCTACCCTCTGGAGGTTTATTTTTCTGGCCTTTCCATCAGAACTTGGCTATGTGAATTGCTTTGGCCAATAGAGCATTGGCAACTGTGACTCAAGCAGAGGCTTAGAAAGCTCTTGCTCCATGGAGCCCTTTCTTGCTGCTAGGAATCCTGCAACCACCATGTGGAAGAAGCCTGGGCTTCCTATAAGAAAGAGGCCTTGAAGAGGCCTCCTTTCTTCCTTGAAGAAAGAGGCCCAGCCACCACCATCCTTGCCATCCCAGTTGAGACCCTACACGTGCAAGTAAGACCATTCTAGCCCTTCCAGACCCAGCCACATGCCCAGACCAGAATAACTCCACAGAATCACAAAAAATAATATCTCATTATTATTTTTTGCCACATAATGTTAAAGTTCTTTGTTTGCAAAAGCTAACAGATAACGGTTCCATGGCTCTGTCTGCTTCAGTAAATTGTTTTTCTCCCTCTTGCCCATTCTCTAACCATCCTGATCCCTGTTTAGTTCCTTCAACAAGTCAAGGATTTTCTAACTCAGGACCTGTTTGTATGCTGTTTCCACTACTTTCAGTTCTCTCTTCTATGTTCTGAACTTGGCCAGCCCCATCTTATCCTTCAAGTCTTGGCTTACTCTTTTTATTATTATTATTATTTCTTTAATGTTTATTCATTTTTGTGACACTGAGAGAGACAGAGCACAAGCAGGGGTGGGCAGAGAAAGAGAGAAACACAGAATCCAAAGCAGGCTCCAGGCTCTGAGCTATCAGCACAGAGCCCGACACAGGGCTCTAACAAACGAACCATGAGATCATGACCTGAACCAAAGTTGGATGCTTAACTGAATGAGCCACCCAGGAGCCCCAAGTCTTGGCTTTCTTGCTCCAACCACCTCCCACCATCATTTGCTCTCTTAGCAGTATTTGTTTCCTTCATAGATATTTTTACAATTTGTAGTTATTTCATGCATTTGTTTGTTTAGTTTTAGTCTGCTCCCCTCTGAGCTCCAAAGAGTCTTTCTGTTTGTTAATCAGATTGCCCCGGGACCCAGCAGAGCTACTGAGTGTTTGTTAATTATTTGATGAAGTAAAGGAGGAAGGGAAGAATAAGCAAGCCCAGTCCTTCCTAGGAGAGGATGCTTCTTGGCTCTTGGAATTCCCCTTCTAGATACCAAAGGGGGTCCCAAGCTATCAACTGTTCCTGTGTCCTGAGACACACTTTCCATCTATATTCATAAGTGTTATCTGTCCCGGTACCCCAGTGCTGATTCAGCCCAGATTAATCAAATGTGGCCTGTGATTATTGTACCAGTGGGGCACTGCACTTTACTCACAGACCTGAATCTCCTGGAACTTTCCATAGGGTAAGTCCGTCCTTCCAGTCCTCTGTTCTCATTCTCTCCATGGGCTGCTTAGGATCTTATTCGCACTACATCTTCCTCATCCCAATGTTCCCAGCCAGTGCCTGGCTAGATCTTCAAATACGATACTAAGAGAAAAATGACCCAACAGAAATTACAAACATGAAACACAGATAAAACCAATTCTATACCCAGGAGGGTCAAGGTACTATTGATTGGCATTTTTGATACATTGGAGTCAGTTCAGGCTAGCCAAAAAAACAAGCATCCAACATCCAAGCAGACTTTTAATGGAGAGAATAAAAGGTAAATTTAGCCTCACCCCACAAAGTGTATAGAGAAATTGGTGGGCTGGGGAGAAGTGTGTGATTGGTGTGGGAAGAGAAGGAAATATCAAACCAGCAATCAACAAACATGACAGATGACCCTACTGTGAACAGCCCTGAGATCTCCATCTCAAACAAATACAAAAGGAGACAAATACTAGCATAATGAAGAAACCAGAGTCACCTACAGAATAACCAGCAATTAACCCAAGTCCTTGTGATGCTGCCCCAGATGTGGGGGCTGGGGGTGGAGTTGGGGATACAGAAAGGACTAGGCAGAGGCAGAAGGGGCAAGCTGCAGCAGGTGGGTGGGGTTTACTGTGAGAAGGAGATGGGGCCTAACCCAGGACAGGAAGCACACCCAGTCCTGGCCCTAAGCCCTGCCTGCTAACCCTGGTTCAACCACTGCTCTCTCTAAGGAAAGAGAAGCTGGGGTGTAGCCCAGAAGAGAGCTGTCTTGCTCCAACAATGGATTCAATAAAATGTCCCCACATTGTATCAGCACCATAGCATGGCTCACGAGCAAGATTTCATCCATGACAATTATGTCCAGCTGCCCTTTTTCTCCGACTTTCCCAGTTTTGGTTCCATGCAGTTCTGGTCCTAGAAGTTGTCCCACTCAACCTGAGTATCTTCTGTCCAACCCTAGTGTGACCTCACCTCTTGGGCTGGGTCTGGTTTTGTCCACTGTTTCTCCAACTTGAGCTTTAATGTCTCTGATTCTGTTCTGCTCAATGTTTACTGAATCATAAAGCCATCACAAGTGCAGTGCTATCTGCATTATCATCCTGATAATCACCCAGCTAGAGAGACTGGAGGACTGGCATGGTTGTTGCCAGCATCATGGCACACGGGAAGCAGTCATTCACCCTCCTGGGCACTGCGGTGACAGCCAGTCCACCCTCTGGCATGGCCTTTGGGTGGGTGGGAAAAGACCTGAGCAATGACAGTGCAGATTCGAAGGTCAGCTTCTTGGGAATTTGGTGGAAGTCTAAATATTCTGCCTTCCTGGTTAGAAAGAAATAGTAAGAGAGGATAACAGATTATGAAAGCATCTTAGTATTGGTCTCAATTCCAGATTCTTTGTGGAGGGCTGGGAACTGAGCTGAGTAGCAGGTAGGTCTCCTGATCCGTGGCATGGCTGTAGGCTGAGGTCCCACAAAAAGGGCCTTTCGTAGAAGCCACAAGACCACATATGGTCACATCTAGAAGTTTTAGGAATTGGTGACAAATTTGAGCGCGTGGAATTCCAATGGGACACTGAGTCACTGCATTCCTCCAGGAGACCCTGGTGCTTATGCTGTATTGGGGAGCCCATCCTCAGCTGGGTGAACGGACTCATGGCCAGAAAGAGTATCACACACGTCAGATATATCTAATCCTCTTTCTCAGATGGTACACCTTCTCAAAGATATAATCTAATGAGGGGTCACAGCATTAGTAAATAAATCAGAGTTGTATGCAGAGTTGGGGTGACATTTTATTATAGAGTATATCTTTTTTTCCCAGGGAAATTCCTCACTGCCCACCATATAAAATTAACAACCAATTTTAAGTCCTTAGGAGCAAGGGTGGCATCCTTTTGGCTTGGCTATTCCACAGCATCTAAGCACATGAACGGCAAAATAAGCTATGTCTGAATGATTCTGAGTGAGGCCGTGTGAATGCTCATGAAAAACAGAGAGAGAATGGAAATGTGACCAGGGATTAAACTGCAGCATTTGTTGTTAGATCACCCCTCTTTCAGGTTTGGGATAGATGAACTTTAGTACAGAAGAATCAAAGTAGTTCAGCTTAATAGATATGCTCAACACTATTTATGATTCATTCTTTTCATTGATTGAATACATTAATTAAGCACCTAGTATGTGAATGCAGAGCATCATACCTGGTAGCCTGGAAGCTAGAAAATTCAAACCAGAGATGGACACTGCTTAAGAAAGAATGAATCATGGGCGCCTATGCAGCTCAGTCGGTTAAGTGTCTGACTTTAGCTCAGGTCATGAGCTCACAGTTTGTGGGTTTGAGCCTTGTGTTGGGCTCTGTGCTGACAGTCTGCAGCCTGCTTTGGATTCTATGTCTCTCACTCTCTGCCCTTCTCTCACTCTCTCTCTCTTTCTCTCTCCCTCTCAAAAATGAATAAACATTAAAAAAATTTAGAAGAATGAATTAGGCAATTATGTTGGGAAAGAAGAGCAAAGGACTTCTCTTGACATCACCATCACAGAATCAGCAGGTGCTTCCTTACATGTAACACAAGCCTTCTGCTTTCTCCAGTTCCTGTGGTCTACTCATTTTCTCCTTATTTACTCTATACTATCAATCCTGACTTTAATATCAACCTCATCTGGGCAATTCTAAGAGCAAAAATCCAGTACAGATCTTAGCTCCTCCTCAGAGCTAACCTCAGCCCTATTGAAGCCTGCTTCTTTCAACATCAATGTGCAGCTATGTCTATAACACCTGGTCTAGCTCCCAACTATAATTTATCCTTGTCATGTTCTATTGTTTCCTGTGGGGAATTCCAGTTCCCCAACTACTTCCTCAAGGGATCAGTTCTTTTTCTTTGTTTGGGCTTCCTGTATAGGTCAGAATACACACTTAGAGATTTTTTAAAAAGTTATCAAGTGAGTAAATCAAAATGTAAATGAATGGATTATCTAATATTTCTCCTAGATAAGGGAAGACCATGCACTTGGTAATGGAGTTGTGTGTTGATTTACACTAAAATGTGAATGGCTGATAATTATAAACTGTTATTTCTGCAGGATGGCATCTCTATTCAGCCAGGGGTCTTCAAAGTCTTAATTCAAAGAAATATGTTACAATTAGTCACTGTATTAAAATAAATGTAACCTACACTCATAATGCTGTCACTCCTTTAACCCATTCCCCTTCACAATGTCACTACTGTCCTCAGTTGACTCAACAATAGTATCACAAGAAGCCTGTGTGTGTTTGATGAGACTAGAGGCTAGGGAGCATCTAAGTATCCCCAGGCACCCAGCTCTGACCTCCTCAAAGCAACGGTAAGCAAGAAAGCAGCACCACTACCCCCACTTCAGTCTACACACACACACACACACACACACACACACACACACACTCCCTAGAAGTCTCACATTTCCCCCATAGAATGGTTTCTCTCAGGAGAGAGTGGGTTTTTAAGATAAACTCCTTTAAAGGTTGTGTGCCCGCCAGCCACTGATGCAAAGAGCATAATTAAGATGGAAAACAACCAAATCTTGCAAAAAGCACGGGCATAACAAGACTGGGCCGCCTCAGTGAAAAGGCCTCTCTCCCCTGTGGCTCCATGCTCAAGAGCTCTCCACAAGCAAAGAAATAAGTGAGAGTAGAAAGGAACATGTGAATAAAACAAAAGGTGTATTTATGGAGCTCTGTTGTGCAAGCCCTACACTATAACTACCCACTGCCGGCTTGACCCATGGTGTCACCTTCCATTCTGGGCCTGGATCACCATGTTTCCCTGTGTCCTTTCCCTCGGGCCCCAGATGTCCTAAGTCAAGTGAACTCTGATGGAATTGTGTGAGCTCTCAGCAGTGGGCAGGTGGCAAAAGGGAAGATGCCCATAGGAGGGCTAAGGACATTTTGAGAACTATAGGGCCAGCCTCAAACCACTGATGAAAAAACCCAAAGAGTTGTGATAAAGTCAGCCTTAGCTCCTCTGGGCCCTGATATCCCCAGGACTACAGTTCAGAGGATGGGGAAGGCAAGGAGAATGAGCCAGATGGCAGGTGTTATCAAATTCAGGTGAGGGCAGCATCCTGGCATGAAAATGTGGTTCACATAGTGCCAGAAACTGGCTCTCACTATCTTGGGAATCAAGGAACAGGGTCAGGCTCACAGAGTCTAGGAAAAAGGTTGCCAGAGAGTCAAAGACAAACACAAGTGGGTCTGGGCTTCAGGATAGCATTGTGTTCCTTCCCAAGAACTGGATGACAAGGTAGAAAACAGCAGCAGAAAACCCATCTTGAGGATTGTATCATTAGGACTTAAAGGAATGAGTTTCAGAATCAAGTGGATATCAGCTGGAGTCCAGCCTGTTCATTTGAAGGGTGGGGACAGTGCCTCCCTACAGAAAGGCTGTGACATCTAAAAGAAGTAATGAATGGGAAATGGTGAATACAGAGCCTGGAGCATATTTCTAGTATGATGATGGCTCTGACTGGCAGAGCTGGGCCTGCTGGTATTGAAGAAAAAATTTTAACAGTGACATCTAGGGGCACAACCACACTATCAATTTCAGATTCAACTGGCTCATGGGGCCAAGTGCCTAAAAGCTAACCTGCTGAGTTGGGCTTGGTCCAAAAATTGAACAGCTATAGGCTAAACACTGTACCAGCTCCTGCTGTCCATAGCTGGAACCAGCAGAAGCTACACCCAGGAAGACAAGCAGCTTATCTCTCCTCTCACAGTTACCACCTCTGGCTCCGATTATAGAGTTAAAAGACACATTGCCAATCAGCTTGCCACAAAAGGCAAGTTCACCCAGCACAAGATTACCCAGCAAGTTTTTAACAGAACAAGAACCAGAACTGAGGCCTCCTAACCCAGAGCCCAACGTTCCTTCCATTCTGCTGGAGTTCCTTCATCATTATGATGATCAGAATGTAAGAAAGCATCCATACCTAACTCCCTCCTTTCCTCACTTCCCCCACTATCAGCACACAGATCTATCCTTCTAGACTTGGGCAGCTATTCCCATGGGAAACAGGCTTGTGCTAATGAAAAGGCCAGGCATGGAGAAGCTACACACAGCAGGAGTCTTTCCTCCCTGGGTATAGAAGCCACCTCCGCGTTGAGCACAGGGAATGGGTGTGGGTGACACAGTGTGCACGCCATGGAGAAGAGCCAGCTTTCCCCAAGAATTCCCCAAGAATTCTGATACCAGTCCTGCCCTCTTTTCCTCCATATCTTTCTTTTTGTTATGAGACACCAACTACACTATTCCAAACACGAAGTATGAATCAGAACTAAAACTGTTTCTTAAATTCACAGCATTTATATTAGTTATTTTTGTCTAGAATACAAGGGCAGTCTATGAATAAAATACACACAGTTGGAGAGGAGGAGAATATTCATCCCACAGCTCCCTGCAAACCCAAAGGCCAACTGAACCATCTTCGTGATTTTCCAGAGTTAAGAACACAGTACCAGCCAACTAGAGTGGTTTAATCAATGTTTGGGGTATGGAATTCAGTTCTCACCTGAGATTATTTGAGTTGTTGATTTACAGTAGTTAAATTGAAATGAATTACTTTAACTGCATGAATTAATGGGTTCGATGAAGTTATTTGAAGTAAAGTAAAATGAGATGAATTTAAGTTAGTTCATTTTGAGAGCAAAGTAACCACCATTTTAAACACTGGGTTGGTGACCAATGGATATGAGTGTTGACCTTGAGTTACTGAGAGCTCTGGAAAATGGATACCAAGGCATGGTCCTATGCAAAGCTATTGCTGCACCTGCAGTTTAGGCCCATTTGGGACAAGGGACTCTAGGTCTTGCACCAGGGAGTTCATTATCCATCATCCTGGAAGCCCACACACCAAGGGGAGACAGAAGACTAGTGACCCTTCATGACTTAGGCATAGCCTATAAAATGCAGGCTGTGGTGATACCTTGACCTCTTAATCTAATTCAATCTTCTTTGTTACTATAGAATTCAACTGTTGGTCTCAATATTAAGAACTGTATGTGTGTGGAACTGCTTAAAAGAAAACCCACATGGGTGAACCACACAAACCCAGAGACTATTTTAAGCATTCTCTCTGTGTTTTCCACTCTCCTTTCATGCAAAACTGAATGTGTTCTACATAGTGAATGTTCACATCTTCCCCCTTTCCCACCAAGAACATGATTTCTACTTTTATCAATTCTTTCTTCCAATTCCCATTGTTACATAAGCTGAAATAGGCATATGTCTTAAAAATAGGCCTATGTATATAATTTAGCTGTGAATGTGGTATTCAGCAGTCTCCAACTTAAGAGCAGGATCCGTTCCAAAAGTTTGAGTGTATGTCAGTTTTCTGGTACTCAAAATGCATTTTTCCATAGAAACCATGTTGTGCGTGGTGGTTAGAGTCCCAGGCAGCCCACGGAAGCCTGTTGAAGCCCTATGTAACTGGAGTGCAATCCTGTCCTAATAGGACCCTAGACCCCAACATGTTTCTGTGGGAGAGCACATCTGGAGTTCTAACTAGGGGATACTTCTCCCCTCCAAATTCCATGGTTGTGGGGGTGGTCACAGGATCTCCCCAAGTTCTCATAGAGATGGATCCTGCATCTGAAGTTCCAAACATCCTCTCTGGAATAATTTACAAGTTTTCTCCTTTTTTTCCATATCTTGCCCATTAACAGTCAAATGATATTTTTTTCTCACAACACATCAGTGCAATGCAGGGAACCAGACTCTCCCCCAGGTTATCCTGCCTTCAGGGAGGGAGAGCAATGGGGAAAGGCCTTCCTGGGAGGAAAGTAGGTGGCTACCCTTGTACACTCTATCAGGCTTTGGTAGCTCATGGAGAGAGCTAGAAAGGCCACAAAAAAGTAGGCAGGAGGGTGCTTAGGACTCACTTCATTGTCTTGAGGAGCACCCTCAGTGCCCAGAACTGCATCAAACACATCCACAAAACAACAAATTATACATGGGGGTTCAACGTCAACACAGAAGAAAAACTGATATATGCTTCTTTAAAATTACCATCACCCCTAGGTACATTATTAAGTGAAAAACAGAACAAACAAAGCAAAACAAGGTGGGATAAGAGAAGGCAAAGGAATATCATGCCAGAGTGAATGCGAGTGCCCTCTCAGGGGCACCAGACAGTGCCTAGCTGCCCCACTCCCACAGGAGCTTGGACACCACACAACAGAACCAAGTGTAAGCCCCCTTGGGATCTCTAGCAAGGTGATTACTCAGTTGTTCTCAGCTATGGTTCTTTTTAATTTCAGGTTTTGTTTTTTTGGTTTTAGCATTTAGCCTGAAGTCACCTATTCAATGAAGAATTGATATAAATAATGTTTAGCGACAGAGTCTATTTTTTTCATTATTCATGAACCATAAAGTAGATAACTCACCCTCGTAGCTTTCAATAAATTCTTTCTATCTCCAGCTTCCACTATAGTGCTGGAGAAAGAAAAGTAACTTCATACCCAAAATTTGGGGGCTTCCTCTAATTGTCCAGAAATGCCTCTCCCTTAGTGAGCAATCACCACAAATCCATAGGAGAAAAAACTCAATGGCTCTTACTCATCAGGATGAACACAAGGGGTGACGAGGCCCACCCGCCATCTTTGGGCATCATCTCTGAAAAAACAGAGGCTTCCACCATCAATAGATGAATGGATAAACAAAATGTTATATATGAGCACAATGGAATATCATTCAACTTTAAAAAGGAAGGAAATTATTTTTTTAAGTTTATTTATTTATTTCTTTTGAGAGGAAGAGAAGGAAAGAGAACAAGCAGGGGAGGGACAGAGAGAGAGAGAGAAAGAAAGAGAGAATCCCAAGCAGGCTCTGGGCTGACAGCGTGAGATCATGACCTGAACCAAAATCAAGAGTCCACTAATTAACTGACTGAGCCACCCAGGCGTCCCAAAGGAGGGAAATTCTGACACATGCCACAACATGGATTAACCTTAAAAACATCATGCTAAGTGAAAGATACCAGATGCAAAAGGACAAATATTATATGATTCCATTTACATGAGGTAGCTAGAGTAGTCAAATTCAGAGACAGAAAGTGGAACTGTGGTTTCCAGGAGCTAAGGGGAGGGAGTAAATAAAGAGCAATTGTTTCTTCCTTTTCTTTTTTTTTTTAATTGAAGTAAAGTTGACCCACAATATTATATTAGTTTCAGGTGTACAACATAGTGCTTTGACAGTTGTATACATTATGCAGTGCTCACTATGATTAAGTGTTGTTACCATCCATCACCATACAAAGTTACTACAATATTGGTAATAGTATTTTTATGCTATGCTTTTCATCCCCATGACTTAATCCCCTTTACGTATTTCACCCATCCTCTTACCCCTTTCCTTCTGGCAACACCAGTTTGTTCTCTATTTATGAGTCTGTTTCTTTTCTTATTTGTGCATTTGTTTTTTTAGATTTCACATGTAAGTGAAGTCATATGGTATTTGTCTTTCTCTGTCTGACTTATTTCACTTAGTATAATACCCTCCATGACCATCCATGTTATTGCAAATGGCAAGATCTCATTCTTTTTGATGGCTGAGTGTTATTCCATTGTATGTATATACTACATCTTCTTTATCCATTCATCTATTGATAAATACTTAGTTTGCTTCCATATCTTAGCCATTGTAAAATATTACTGCACTAAATACAGGGGTGAATATATCTTTTTTAAATTAGTGTTTTGTTTTCTTTGGGTAAATACCCAACAGTATAATTACTAGAAATATATGGTATTCTATTTTTAAGTTTTTGAGGAACCTCCATACTGTTTCCCATAGGGGCTGCACCAGTTTACATTCCTACCAACCGTGCACAAGGGTTTCCTTTTCTCCGTATGCTCACCAACACTTGTTATTTCTTATCTTTGACATTAGCCATTCCATCGAAGTGGTGTGAAGTGACATTTCATTGTGGTTTTGATTTGCATTTCTCTGATGATTAGTGATGTTGAGCATCTTTTCATGTATCTGTTGGCTATCTATATGTCTTCTTTGGAACAATGTCTATTCAGGTCCTCTGCCCATTTTTTAAATTGGATTATTTGGCTTTTTGGTGTTGAGTTGTATGAGTTCTTTATATATTTTAGATATTAGCCTCTTATCAGATACACCATTGCAAATATCTTCAGGGAACTATTGCTTAATGGGCCCAGAATTTCAGTTTGTGATGATAGACAAAGTTCCAGAAATGGAGCAGTGATGGTTGCATAACATTCTAAATGTACTTAATGCCACTGAAGTATATATTTAAAAATCGTTTAAATGGAAAACTTTATGACATATGTAGATACAGATATAGATATTGATATAGATGATATACTTATAACCACACACACACACACACACACACACACACACACACACACACACACAAATATATGAGTTTCCAGCTTTTGCTCAAACACTCCACTTCATTCTAAAAACATGTACTGAGGGACGATTACACGTCAAGTGTTGTTCAAGGTTGTGGGAAGAGGAGGGCTGCAATTTTAAATACTATGATAAAAGAGGGACTCATTATGAAGGTGAAATCTGAGCGAAGACTTAAAGTGGAAGAGTGAGTAGGC
Source organism: Felis catus (assembly GCF_018350175.1). Lineage (NCBI taxonomy): Eukaryota > Metazoa > Chordata > Mammalia > Carnivora > Felidae > Felis > Felis catus. The sequence continues at coordinate 58,672,047 of NC_058379.1, read as the reverse complement.
CATTTCTGGCACAGACAGAAAGCATTCCTGGCAGAGAGAACAGCAGTGCAAAGGCCCTGATACACATTATGCTTGGATGTCTGGGGACCAAAGGTTTCTAGGGAATGTGTGTGGGTTTCATGGTTGTGAATGCAGAAATACTGGAACTTCTGAGCGGAGATGTTCTGCAGGCAGTTACTGCTGAATATAGAAGAGGTCAGGGATTCAGGTAACTAGTTCAAGTCTCATCACATGGAAGCAATGAAGCTATGATGTAGACTATGTATGTTCTTCATTTAATCACTGTTTTCCCCAAGGCACCACACTCCCACCCTCTGTTATGGCCAGTGATGCAGTCTGGGCCTCTAGGGTTCGGTTTATACAGAGACTACCATTCCCATCTCCTGTCATGGTGTGAAGCTGGGTACTGGAGCGGATCTAGGGGACTAACAACTTCTCAAATAGACTTCCAACAAATCCTCTTTTTATCCCATACTTTCTAAAGCCCAGCACTCGCTCTCCCCTACTGTTTCCTTTTTGTCGAATGAAGGAATGAATGAGTGAACAAAAAATATTTATGAAGCAAAAGAGAATCTGGGTGCTGGAATATGTGGTTCAGTTTCCAGGGGCTCTTGGAGATCAGGTGAGAGGGAGAAATCACAGAAAACACTGGAAGGATTATGAATAGCGCTAAAGACAAGGTTTGCTGCAGATAGAGCATGTCATGGGGCCAGAGCCAAGTGTCTATAAAGGTGACACTGAAGGGGTTCCCAGTTGAAAGTATGTCCTAGGACTCGGGCTCAAGACACGAGTACATCATATACACACTTGAGGATTGCACCCAAGGGTCTTATCAAATTCTAAGCCTTCTGACCTACTTAAATTCATTTCTTCTGGTTGGTACACTCAGTGGGAAAGGAAGAACAGGAAATCCCTAGAGATTTCCAAGAATCCTTGATACTTTGGTGGGCAATTTTGTTATGTGAGGTTGTATTGGGCACCTGGCTTCCTCAAATCATTTTGAGGATATTTCAGAACATTTAATATAACCGTGTTTCACTCTGTCTCCAAACTGTATATCACTTCCTCACAAAGACCATGACCTCATCGAAGGAAATAGGGATATCACATTCATTTCTGTAGCCTACATTCGCAGCACAGTATCTGACCATAATTGGTGCTCAGTAGGTATTTATGGAATAAATCAATGGCTGACTACTACTGATGCAACCAGAATGAGGTTTCACTATTGAAATGTGTCTTCAAACCTTATTCTTCCTGCTATACTTAGGTGGACTAGCAGGAAAGTTTCCATTTTACAGATCAGTGACATAAAAAGCGTGTTAGTTATCTATTGGCATGTAACAAATTACCTCAAAACTTGGTGGTTTCAAACAACACACATTTATTATTTATTATTATTTCTATTATTTTCCATTTTCTATGGATATAGAACCTGGGCCCAGCATAGCTGGGTCAGCTTCAGGATCTCTCACGGGCTGCAGTCCGGGTGGCAGCTGAAGCCACAGTCTTCCCATGAAGCAGGACCTGTTTCCAAGCTCATACACCAGTGTTGGCAGGATTCAGTTCTTCAAGGGCCATCAGACTGAGGATCTCAGCTCCTCACTGGCTGTTAACCAGATGCTACCCTCAGGTCCTTGCTATGTGGGTCTCTCCACCATGGCAGCTCGCTTCATCAAAGCCAGCAAGCCGAAAAGGCAAGAAAAGGAGTGCCAGCAAGATGAACGTCAGAGCCTTTTATAACTTAACCTCGAGAGTGACATTTCCATCACTTTCATGGTATTCTAGTCATTAGATTCAAGTCACTAGGTCCAGCCCCACAGAGGGCATGAATGCCAGGGGGCAGGGATCATTGAGAGCCACTTGAGGAGCAGCCTATAACCAGGGGCACGAAGTGTACCTAAGTCCTTCAAGATCATGCAGTGGAGTCAATGCTTGAAGGTTTGAGCTCTCCCCTCTGAATGGAGCTGTGAGCAGGCCTTGGGGAGTGGGACAAGTGGATTGGGAGGGAGAAGAACAGAATAGTGAAGGAAGGAGGGCACCAATACACTTACCCAAATTTACAGTGGAACAGAATTTACATCTTTCAAGTTATCAAAGAGTTAGACAGCAATGAGAAGTGACTGCAGGTATGGATTTATTACCACTAATACAAAAGCTGTTCCTAATAATGTTTTAAAGCATTTCCATATACTACATCTGTTCAGTTCAAATTTATAATTGCAGTCTGGAAAGAACTATAGTGGCAATCAGGAAGCACTGAAGAGCTGAGTTTGGCCCTTTGTGTGTAGGTCTTTCTGGTATAGAGGGGAGTGGTTTGGGCTGATTTGGTCTAGAAACCATTGCTGGTTCAGCCAGTGACACATCCCTCTCCCCACCCTCCCACCCTATGATGCTGTTCACCATCCCCCATGGAAGAAGAGAAAGTTTGGGGAACAGCAGTGTTAGGCCTGGGGAATGGCTTTTCAAATCGAAAACTGTAGATGATTAATTTAGATGATTCTAGATCCTCTTCCACCCACAGTTCCCTCTGTCTGAGCCTTCCCCACTGTGTCCTTTCTTCCTGTGGGGTTAGCTCCCCTCCAATGTGAGGCAGGCTTGATGCAGAAAAGTCTGAGACATTCCATACCATATCCACACCTCTATCCAGTGTGTGTATCCATGAGTGGCACATGCACACACATGTCAGGGATGGGGGAAGGGGGCCTCAAACTAACACATGTCATTCCTAGGCCCTTTAGAAATAAATGAAGCATGATCAGAACAATGAGAGGTAGTGTGGCTAACTGAGGTAGAAGGGGAGCAAATAGTGGAAGAAAGGAACAGAGAATACACCCGGTACATTTTGGCTCACTCTTCAAATTAAGCCTTCCCGTTTGAGGAAAAAGAAAACTAAAGCCCAAAGAGATGAAGTAACTTGCCCAAGGTGACGCAGTGGTGGATCTGCACCACAGTCCTAGAGCTGCCTAACTGTACCGGATGGTAATGGCAGCATGATCGTGTCTGAGGGAGCAGCTGGCCTTCCTTATAATAAGAACTTGGCAAAATTATCCTTCTCTTTCCAGCTTAGAAGTTATATACAGACAGTCCCTGGCTTATGATGGTTTGACTTATGAGTTTTCAATGTTATGATAATGGGAAAGCAATATGCATTCAGTAGAAACCATACTTTGAATTGTGATCTTTTCTTGGCCCAGTGATATGCCCTGCAATCCTCTCTTGTGATGCCAGACACCAGTCACCCACGTGATCATGAGGGCAAACAACCAATACACTTACAAACATTCTGTACCATACAGCCATTCTGTTTTTCACATTCAGTATAGTATTCAATACATACATGAGATATTCAACACTATTATAAAATAGGCCTTGTGTTGGATGATTTTGCCCAAGTGTAGGCTAATATAAACATTATGGGCACATTTGAGGTAGGCTAGGCTATGATGTTCAGTTGGTTAAATGTATTAAATGCATTTGCAACTTACAATATTTTCTGTTTATGACGGGTTGTCAGGACATAACCCCATCATAAGACGAGGAAGATCTGTATATACATTTCTTGTTTCTGATTGTTCAAACTATCTTATCTGACAATTGATCATTCTTGGTCATTACTGATCATTCAAGTATAGAATACTGGAGTGTACTATTATAAAATCCCTGCAGGTGACTACAGTGGCAACAGGACTTTTGTGGTGCTCAGGGCACATGGCCTCTTACACTCCCTCAGACCAGATGTGTGAATTGAGAGTGAAGCCTAATAGGGACAGAGGGTCTTTGAAGCCCTTAAAGAGGCTTCTGGTTGCTGGCAATGGAGTCTCCTGGAAAGCTGGCACCTGCCTACCACCGGGGCCTCATGAGAAACGAGAGTGAGTCTGTCCATCTGAGGATCCCAGGTAACAAGACAAGCTTGACCTGAGAGTAGAAGCAGTGTTTGTAGCTCATCTTATGTCAAGAATAAGGGGAGTATTTCAAGGAGAAGTCAATTGTAGATATTTGTGATAGGGATGATGCCAACCCCCCTCCCCAAAGATGTCCATGTCCTAATCCCTAGAACCTATGAATATGTTCCCTTACGTGACAAGAGAGAATTAAGGTTTCTGATGAAATAGGGAGACAAGGGGTGCCTGGGTGGCTCAGTCAGTTGAGCATCCAACATCGGCTCAGGTCATGATCTTGTGGTTTGTAGGTTCAAACTCCATATCAGGCTCTGTGCTGACAACTCGGAACCTGGAGCCTGGAGCCTGCTTCAGATTCTGTGTCTCCCTCTCTCTTTGCCCTCCCCTGTTCATGCTCTTTCTCTCTCTCTCTCTCAAAAATCAGTAAAAACTTTTTTTAAACTATATATAGTTTACATATACATATACATATACATATACATATACATATACATATACATATACATGAGAAAGAGAGAGAGAGGGGAGGGAGAAGGAAAGGGAGAGGGAGAGGGAGAGGGAGAGGGAGAGGGAGAGGGAGAGGGAGAGGGAGAGGGAGAGGGAGAGGGAGAGGGAGACAGACAATCCAGGATTATTCAAGTGGGCCCAGTGACATCACAAGGGCCCTGAAAAGATGGAAGAGGCAGGAGTGTCAGCATCAGAGTGGGGACATGAGGACCCAGAGTGGGGACATGAGGACCCATGTGGACCCATTGTTGGCTTTGAAGATGAAAAGGGGCCATGAACCAAGGAATGTTGGTGGGCTCAAGAAATCAGAAAAGGCAAAAAAAGATGACAGATTCACCTCAAGAGGTTCCAGAATGAATGCAGTCCTGCCAGCACCATGATGTGAGCCCATTGAGACCTGACCTCTGACCTCCAGAATTGTAAGATAGTACATTTTTGTCATTTGAAGCCACTAATCTTGTAGTTATTTGTGACAGAAGCCATAGGAAATGCAAAGAAAACAACAGAAACACTTCAGGGTCCAGAGAAGCAGCCCAACTCCTCACCTGACAAGGGGCTTGGAGAAGGAAGGTGGTCTCCAGCCCCCGTGGGGTGCAGCCAGCCACAGTGATAGGTGAGAGTCTGAGTAGGCTGGCTTCACTCAAGTCATCAAGGGCTGTCAGCGAGACCTTAGACATAGCTAGAGAAGCTCTCAGTCCCCTTTTGGGAAACTTTGGAGTCATTGTTTAAAATAGAATTCAGGAGCTACTAGCCAGTGACAACCACCAAGGCTCTCTTTGGCCTCTTCACCATCTATGCTGTTTTGTTTATTCTCCCCACAGTGATTGACAGTAAAACACTTTAAGGAAAGGGACTTGTAATGTGTTTCATGGACAACAATGATAAAGAAAACAAAACAAAACAAAATAGCTCCCATTTCTCGGTCAGCCAGCAAGGCTGTCAGAAACCAGGGATAGAGAAACAAGTGTTGGCAGCAAAGGAGAAGCAGAATCCTGATGGAGCTGAGACAGGAAGACAGAAAGGGCTTTCGAAGGCCTTGAGAAGGCTGCCTACACAGGCATGGAGCCAGGAGCTGGTGGGTACATTCCCAGGAGGAACCACTGCAGCCTGGCATGAAGATGGCACTCAGGAAGCATGACATGCTTGTTATTATTGCATAGGAAGGAACGTCCTTTTGAGGATGATTACCAGATTACCCATACATTAAAAGGAAGGCTTGGGGTGCCTGGGTGGCTCAAAGAGTTGAGCGTCTCACTCTTGATTTCAGCTCAGGTCATGATCCTAGGGTCATGAGATCAAGCCTGGAGTCTGGCTCCCTGCTGGGTGTGGAGCCTGCTTGGGATTCTCTCTCTCTCTGCCCCTCCCATGCAAGCTTAACATTCTTGTGTTCTTTTGTATGGCTATTTTATCTGATTCTTCCACAACCACACTGACACGACAGGTGACATTCTCCCCTCCATTTGATAAATTGTAAAATGTCAAAGTGAAACACATGTTTGTTTTGAGTGAACTGCAGGGGTAAGCAGCCCAATGGGCAACACTGCTAAGAGGCTCCACAGCAGAGGAAGAGGAAACGTCAGCAGGGACATAAGGGCCCTGGTCTCCAAGAACTTGGGAGACACCCTCTGTGACCTCCAGGACTAGCTGGGGAGATAAAGAGCCCAGAAATACTGACCCACTGTCTCCAGACCTAACAGCTGCCCACCAGTTGAACCCAGGTTCCGAGCTCTGTGCTCAGCCCCGCATCACACTTCTGTAACTGCCTTATCTCAAGCTGGTTGGTAGAGGGGATGTAGAGGAAGGCCAGCCCTGGCAGAGCTCCCACCCTCCTGAGGCTTAGAGCCGCACCCTGGCAGGGCTTCCAGCCATTTCTGCCTTCTTCTAGTTACCAAAGGAAAAAATACTGATTGTAAACATCACTTTAAAAGCATGCCATCCGACAGCCGGCTCAGCTGCAATACATCAGCCTGAATTGTACTCATTTATGGTGAAGCATTTTATATTAATGTTTTCATTGCTTATCACAGACACTGGCTTTAAAGTGCTTAAGCCAGCTGTACTGAGTTATTTATTAGGCTTTTTTTTCCAAGTTGCCTTTTCCTTAAATAAAGTGTTTGTTTTACTTTCATACATTTAAGAATCCCTCTCATCTCCTGTCAATCACTTCTGATGGCTGATGTGCATACAACCCCTATTTCCCCAGAATATACTCAGAACCTATGGAAGGAACACGAACTGGAGCCAGTAATGGCTGCAGAAGGACAACAGTCCAGTGAGACAGACAGTTCAGTCTCTTTAGGGCCATGTAGCTTCCCTTCCTCCATTTCCTTCAAGCTGGATTTTTTCCCACAAGCTGGATTTCACCTCCACAGCAGCAGTGAAGACTTCCAATTGCTGCCTGAAGTCAACTGATTTGACATCTGGGCTACAGTCAATGCTATTTACCCACTCCCCCTTCCTTGGTTCTCTTCCTGAAATGGTGACGAGTCCTATGTCCCTCTCATTGACTTCACCTTCCTCCTCTTCTCTAAATGTGGGTGTCTAAGGGTCAGGCCTCGGGCCTGTCTCCTTTATAACTAGCACCTACATAAAGTGGAGTCTAAAGACCGAATGGTAAAACACTCTCCTTCCTTAACCTGCTAGGCTCCCAGAAGACTGACAACAAGATGAAAACCTAGAGTGTTTGTCTTTAAATAATCTGACATTTGGCTAACAAAACTTCCAGGGTTCAATCACCCCACACTGAAGTCCATTAGTCAACAAAGCCCACTCATAATCACAGAATTCCAGTTAGCAATATGGTTCCTCACTCTGAAGTATGAACAGATAGCCAAAGATCAGCAGACACTTATGAAAGACTCTAACAAAAATCAAAACAAAGCAAAAAATTGGACATAAGGGACTCACAGGAAACAAAAGTAAAGCAGGAAACTAAAGAATTATCTTTAAAAAAATTACTGCTAATAGCTTCAGGAAAAAAAAAAAAAGGTAGCCATGCAACAAGAACAGAAGGTTATTGTAAAAGAAAAGTCAGAAAATAAAAAAGAGTAAATGGATATTAAATATGGAATAACTATAATAAATTAAAGAGACTTCTAGAAAATAAATATAAGAAATCTCTTAGGAAGTAGACAAAGCACAGTGAGGTGAAATGAAAAGAAATAATAGGAAAATTAAAGCATTCATCAAAGAGGTCTAATAGTCTCATAGAAATTTCAATAAGAGAGCTCAGAGAGAACAAGGGAGATAATTACAGATAATAAACCCCAAGAGGATTTTCAGAACAAGAGTGTGAAACTCCAAGTATAATGGAATTATCAAAAGGTCAAACAATGAATGAAAAAAAGATACACGCCTGGATGTATCATCCTGAAATTTCAAAACACTGAGATAAAGAATGGGGATAAACACTTTCAGAGAAGCGTAAAAAAAAGGATCACACACACAGGCAGAAATCAGTAAAACATCAGACTTCTCAATAGTGACACTAGCACCTAGAATACATTGGAGCAATGTATTTCCATCATAGAATTCTACATCCGGCTAAATGGTTAAGTCAAATGTGAAGAGAGAAAAAAGACATATTCAGATATGCAAGTGTTCTAAAATTTTAATCTATGTGGGTTTTCATGAGAAGCTTCTAGATAAGCATCTTCACCAAAGTAATAGAGTAAAACAAAGAAGACAAAAGATTAAAGAAAGAGGGGATCACCAGAGGAGACCAGTACAGAGGGAAGTGAGACAGGAAGGGTGCAGCCAGCCAGGAGGGGGAGCCAGTCCAAATCATACAGAGCTAGGGGTTGGGGACCCCAGAGGGAGAAGTTTCAAGAAAAAAGCGACACTGTTCAGTCACCCAGAGGGTTTGACTGTGTCTAGGAGATCTTGGTAGCTCCATCAGAGAGTTGGGGGAAGAATCAATGGTAGGTACACAGAAAACTAGGTAAACTATTAAATTTGACAATTTTTAGCACTTGTGAAAACAAAAAGTTGTGTATAAAAGGGAATTATCCTATCTGTATCCCTTTATGAATATTTTCATAGATAAAAATATGAAAATCCTAAAAATAAACTTAACGGAAAATTGCATCATAGCTATGTTGGTAGGATGAAAGAAAGAGAAGGGCCAATGTGTTAGTTCAAAGAGAGGTCTACCCTTCTATAGACGGAAGTTAAAAAATACTGTCCTGAAGAGACAGCAGTATAAAAATATTATTTAGAAATAGGAAGGTAAAATGCCAGCAACAAGAGCTCAAAGAGTTGAAAAGGTGTTTCCAGGGAGGAAGACTCAGAAGTGAGGAAAGGTAGGACAAGGGACTACTAGGTTTTTTGTAAGTCTTGTCATAAATTTGAATTCTTTAATCATGTACATGTTCTAGTTTGATAGTAAACTTTAATGCAGGTGTATAAACTTAATGACGTATGCATAGCTGTATATTCTAGAGAGGACAAGAGTTCACTATGAACAGATGTACAATGGGAGCAAAAGCAGATGCAGTCCCTGCCCTCCTGGAGCCTCTCTTCAAACATGGCATGCTGTCTCTTACCTCAGGACCCTGCACATGGCTCACCTGGACCACTCGTCTCTGTGGAATATGCTGACTCAGTCATCAAGGCTTCTGTCACACCTTCCTTGACTCCCCCAGGGAGCAAGCCTGTCCTGAGTCCTAATGTCTGTGCAAAACGCCACTGAAGCGACTGTCTCACTGTACTAGCTGTGTGTATTTGCAGGCCAATCTCTCAGCTAGTCATGCGTTTCCCCCTAGGCATGTCCCTAGTGCCCAGCACAGTGTCTGACTCTAGGTCAAAGCCCAGTAAATGTTTATCAAATAACTGCATGCATGCACAGATTTGTGTATAGAAGGCAGAGCTGTGTTCTCTTGTCACCAACCTAAAAGAAAGAGGAGCACTTATTGGTTAAACAAAGACTGAGACAGCAGAAAATATCCAGGAAATTGATTGTACCACCCTCCCTGGGCTAGACATACTGGTGGCACAGAGGGAGCCCCTAGCACCTGAGTGGGAGCTAAAATCCTACATTATTGCTTCCACAATACTTAGGACCCAAGAAGGTCCAAAATAATATGCACACAGAAAGGAGGGAAGTGATATGAAAAAGGGAGGCAGGGACTCTGAAGACACAACTTGCTGGCAGTGGCACCTGTCTCCACTTGTGACTTCCAGCAAGAAGCTCAGATGCCTCTTGTGTGCCACTGGATGTTTCTCTGTTATCTTTGACCACTAAGGAAGAAGCCAGGTGCTTTAGTAATGACACATGGCCAATGCTAGGGGTGTGACAGACGTGCGGAACTCTTCTCGGGCCCAGTTATGCTTACACTAACAGTTTTCATTCCTTCCACAGACATCTCCAAGCGAGTGGGCAACAAGATGCAGGGCTCATCTGCAGCCCCCATCCTGGCCCTGCCCCATCCAACACAGCCACTTCCTAAAATCGGGGACCTGCACTTCGTAATCTGAGTCTAAAGGGCAAGGGGCATTTACCAAAGACTCTGAGAAAACTTCTAAAGTCCTACTAGCGCCACTTGGTTCCCACCAAAAGGATCTTCAGCAATTGAAAGTTAAATGAATTTCTCATACATTCATCCAACCCAGGATGGTAGCTGGTCAGCTTTGTGGCATGATTTAAAGGCTCTGAAAAAACCACACTGCCCCAAAATATCTCCCTACTGGCCTGAAATTCTTCATTTCACTTTATAATCATGCCTGAAATTCCACCAATTAGAAACTCATTTACAAGCCCCTCTTGTAAAATGTGCAAGAGTGATTAGCTTTATCTGATGCTGCTCCAGAATCTAAAATTAGGACCAATGGTTGGGCCTAATAAAGAAAAATTGATGGGCTTTAGTTTGACTGAAAAAGCTTCTTCTGTCAGTTCTTGCTCTTCAGCAATGGGACTGGCAACTCCCATGAATGACAGATAAGCTATCACTTAAGACAAAATCTTCTCCTTCTGGACAGCTCTAAAGGGGTAGAAAGTTCTTCCTGGTGGTGGATTAAAATTTGCTTCCTGACAGTCTCTGTGGTTTGCCCTAGTTCTGCTCTCAATGACACAAAGAGAGTCTAATCATCATCCCCTTGTCAAACAGTCTACGCCAGGCCTCCTCTCCCTTAGAGCTCCCATGGTCCTTCCACCATGTCTAACAGCTGGGCAGTGTGTATACACTGATTTGGTTAAATAAGGTATGGCTTCAGGATTCTTTGCCTGCCCACTAGAGAATGCAGGCTAGAAGTGGTAGAGTGTCAATGACATGTACTAACAGCCTTTCTTCTCTACTCCCCACTGACAAAGCCCTCTGGCACACAGACTGCCATGTGGAACTGGAGGCATCACATGGGTGTTGTAGTCAGGCACCAGGCCATGTGCAGGGAAGAGCTCAGGAAAGTATTGACACCTGGGCTGGTTGGTTTGGGCAAAACCTGTACCAGGGTGCAAGAGACCCTGAGGGTGTGGTCTGATGCCAAGCCACATCAGACCATGAAGCTGTTTGCTCTGTATTTCTCCATGAAAGTTCTGCTCTTAAAGGCCCGAGACATAGCCTTCTATACTGGATCAAGACTTCACTGGGGCGCCTGGGTGGCGCAGTCGGTTAAGCGTCCGACTTCAGCCAGGTCACGATCTCGCAGTCCGTGAGTTCGAGCTCCGCGTCAGGCTCTGGGCTGATGGCTCAGAGCCTGGAGCCTGTTTCCGATTCTGTGTCTCCCTCTCTCTCTGCCCCTCCCCCGTTCATGCTCTGTCTCTCTCTCTGTTCCAAAAATAAATAAACGTTGAAAAAAAAAATTAAAAAAAAAAAAAGACTTCACTAATTTGAGGCTTTGAGCAAGTTTTTTTTTTTTTTTGTTTTTTTTTTAACATTTATTCATTTTAGAGAAACAGAGTGGGAGTAGGGGAGGGGCAGAGAGAGAGAGGGAGACACAGACTCTGAAGCAGGCTCCAGACTCTGGGCTGTCAGCACTGTTTGAACTTTGAACTGCTTGAGCCCGACATGGGGCTCAACCTCATGAACCACGAGATCATGACTTGAGCCGAAGTCGGACGCTTAACTGACTGAGCCACCCAGGTGCCCCTGAGCAAGTTTCTTAACTCCTCTGAGCCTCTACTTGTTTATCCACTAAATGAGAGGGCTTTTCTATCTGCCTCTCTGGTAGAGTTTTATGAGAATTCCATGAGATGATAAACTTGAGAATACTTTGAAGTCTATAAAGCAAAATACTGTGCAATGGCCAGCAGTGGAGTTCATGGTTGAGTCCAGTTGGGAACAGCCCGGGTTCTCAGCTAGGAATAATGGCCAGAAGTAGAACTGATACTCTGCAGCAAAATGCATTTCTAATTAAGACAGGGTCCAAGGGCCAAGTGTTCCAGAAGTATAACAATCAAGTTTAGCCTCTTGCACATTTTTGCAACAAAACAATACCCGCTGAAACTACACAGTTTTATCTTCTGACACGTTGCACGCAGCATGGATGTTGGAGTTGGTTTCTCAGCATGGCCCACTGCATGGAGATGCCTCATTGACCACACAGGTCTACAAGGCCAGACAGCCATCCCTGAGCAGAGACTTTTGTCTGGATTACTCACCAGCCAATCCTAGAGCAGACCTTACTTTTAAGTATTGGGATATGGGAGCCAGGGGTGAAGAGGGTTTGGAGCTCCTCATAAAGGAGGTACAATCAGAGCCCTGAAGACAAAATAGGATTAAGCCTGTGAGTAGACTTTAAATGAAAAAGGTGGCCTTAACTGAGATGTAATTCAGTAATTTGGGGATGTAATTCTGAGTACAAATCAAGACAGGGAAGTTGGGGGGCTTGGATTCCTGCTCTTCCACTAAATGTAGGTACTACTGGGAAAGTCTCCAGGTTTCATTGTTCTCATTTATAGCTAAGGGAGCAGGATCAGGTGGCCTCTTGCTGTAATTTCCATTTTATCCTTCCATTCTACTCCCCTTTACCCCCAAACATGGCTATCTGCTGACATAATTTAAGATTCAGCCTTAACTTGATTTTCTCAAAGAGGTCTTCCTATTTTCCCTAAACCACCCTAAAGGCCCTGCCAGGCACCAATACAGCACAGGCACTTCTAGCCTGTCTTCCTCTTCCCCCTAAATATTCTGTGACCACGATATCTTCTTGTAGTCCAGTGTGCCTGGCACAGAGGGAGTAAGCAATAAATCAAAATTTAAAAGAGAAAGAGAAACATCCTAGCAAAGGTGAAATCACATTCCTCTTATAATGCAAATGGAAACTAAGAGCCCACTGCCCTAAGCAAAGGGTTTACTTCTGTGATTAACAGCAAATAATCACAAATCTTTAGCAACAAACCATTTCCATCAAGAGGTGGATTTGACCAATGGAATGTGTCTTCCAACCCCAGGCCTCAAAAAGGTCTTGTAGTTTCTTTTCTTGCGATCTTTGGAACCCTGAGACAGCCCTGTGAATAAGCCAAAGCTAGCCTGCTGGAACCTGAGAGCCCCCATGGAGAAGAATCAAGGCACCCCAGCCAACAGTCAGCCAATACCTGGCCAACAACCTGCCAACTTCTAGACATGCGAATGAAACCATCTCATCTCATCAAGCCACCAGCCAACCTACCAGGTAACCAGAGATACCTGAGAAAGTCCAGCAGAGATAAGCTGAACCAGCCCAGAAAAGACAAACTATGAACTAAATAAATGGTTGTCATTTTAAACCATGGCATTTTTGTGGTCATTTGCTATGCAGTGAAAGCTAACTGACACAACTCCCCTTCTTCCTCTCTTTGTTGAACTCGGCAGGCCTAACTCTTGGCAAGGGTCATGGAGGCAAAGGGCATGGACTAAGTTTAATTGTTGTCTTAGGAGTCCAGGAGCCTTTTGAGAGAGAGACAGCCTGTATCTTATTCCTACAATAAAAGCTTCAGATTAGGGAAACTCGTATCTATGAATCACTGTGACCATGATCAGTCATAACAGACAACAGCTAATAATACTTCTATAGTGCTTACTCTCTGCCAGTCATTTCTAAGAGCTTTACATCTATTATCTCATTTAATTTTCAAAACAAGCCTATGAGATTTTATTGTCCATTTTATTTCCATTTGACATGAGAAAACTGAGGTACAGAGATGCTAGGTAATCCTTCCAAAGTCACACTGCTAGGAAGTGGTGAAGCCAGAATTTGATCTGAGGCAGGTTGACCTCCAGAGTCCTTGCTCTTATTCAGGATGCTATCTGCCAAGTCCTCTGGTAAGAAAGAGTGCCTAAGATCTCCAATAAGGGAAGGGGGGTATGCGAACTAGTGACCTAAGATCAGTCCTAGGGTCTGTGGGGTAATATGGGGATGGGGATTCTGGCACAGGCCACAATGGAAACAGGAGCCAGTCACTCTGCAGAAACACTCTGGGAAAACTGCAGCTCAGCCTGTGGAGTGAGGACCCAAGTATGGGAAAACCCAGAAATGGATGTGGGTGCAGGTCTGGACCCACAAGGGCACTAGTAGGCTACCGGGCAGGGTCCCATAAACAACACAGGCCCTGTGGGCCAGAATGCGGTAACATACCACCCCTCCCCTCAAGTAGCAGTGCCATGGACAGATGGAGCTTTCAATTGTCTTTTTCCCTGCTTATGGGAGAAATGTGCATGGTGGGGGATAAGAAATAAGGAGCCAGACTTCCTGATAAGAGCAGTTGAGGTCTTAAGTGATTGAGTAGGAAAATAAAAAGGAAGTGACCATATTTACAGCCAAAGCAAGTGAAACGGTCTTAGCGGTTTCATAAATATTTCTTGAATAGGATTTCACAGTTTATAAAGTGTTTTCAAATATTTTATTTGCTTGTTTTCTCTCCACAAAAACCTTGCAAAATAGGTAAGACAAGTGTCACTGTCCCTGCTTTTCAGGTGATGGAACTGTGGCTCAAGGGAAGTGCCTTTCCCAATGTCACGGAACCAGTGGGAGGCAAAGCTAAGAAGACAACACAAGGCTTTGCCCTCCAGATCTAGGATTCCCTTCTACTGAGCCATGTCTCCTCTTTATACACATGGAAAGTTGTGTAACTATTAAATAGAACTCATAACTCAGGTTAGGAATCCAAGGGAATGCACATTAGTAACTCATTATCAAGAGAGTGAGTTGAGTGGCCCAAGACCCTAAAGGGGCCAAGAGAAGGTCAAAGTACCCCCAGGTAGTCAGCAATGGCCTCAAGGAAGAGGTGGGGGCCTTGAGTTTGATTTAATTCATTTAAGCAACTTTGCTTCACAAATGGTTATTCAGAAAGTTGCTGATGAATTCCACCTAGTTATTTTGTAGCAACAAGTTGCTTGGGGATGATCTACAAAATATTCCGCTACTTGATTTAATCCACTTTCACCCGAACAATTCTTTGTGATGAAAAGTCATGGCTATTTTTTCACATTTGCTTATTTGTTAGCTTAGAAGCAGAGGCTGCTCTAGGGTAACAACCCTGGCAGCCAGCCCCCAACACCCATTTACTCTGGGACCAGTTCCACTGCGGGTATGGCTTCAATGGCAAACATATCCTTCCACTGCTCACTGTAGAGCAACTGGAAGGGGACATGAGCAAGAAGAGGACCCTAGCATCAGAAGTCAGCTCTCTGGATACGGGTTTTTTTTTTTTTTTTTTTATCAGGAAGTAGAAGAGAGAAATCGCTGGAATGAGAAGAATTATCATTTCTAGAGTCGTCTTTGGATAACAAATTGCTGAGGCCTAAATATCCACAGATTATTCTATCGGAGTTTATCTTGTTGCGACAGATCCGCATGCTGTAATCAATCACACTGCGTATCCATAAAACAGCTTGATAGTACACATGTATTCTCCTCAAAATAAAGTTGTAACATTTACACATAATAACTTATTGGGCTGCAGGCTTTGCCTGACGTATGCTCAATATCATCTGATGTTTTATTGGATCCCACACAAACTTTCGCCTAATATGGTCATTCTACAGAGAAAAGTTAACTGAAGCCTTGACTCTAACCAAGAAAAACACAAAGAAAGAGTGGAAACTGAGGCAACCTGCTCCAGAGGCCGAAGCGTGGCCAGGGTAGGTAGAGCCTTAGGGGAGAAGGTCAAGGCGGGGTTCAGAGTCCCACTACCCCCAGTCGATGGCCGTGCACTACAGAACAGGTCAGTTCAAGTCTTCAGACTTTGTCTGTCTCATCTGTAAAATATCTGGCATCACCAAATGTTAACGTGGAAATTATACAGAGAAAGTGAGAGAGAGGAAGAGGATGGAGGGCTCGTGGCAAGAGCTCCTGTGCAGGAATGAGACATAACTGGCTAGTGTGTCTGGAACACAGAAGGTCACTTCCACTGATTCAGTATAAGGGGTAGATGGGGTCAAAACAGTGTAAAAAAGTAGTTTGAGGCTTTCTCTATTGACTCTCAATCTTACTATGTCTATACGAATGTTATCTATTTGTTGATTTGTCTATCACCTCTACCTCTTCATCCTACCCCACTCTGGACTATCAGTTCCATGAGGCAAAGACCCGGCTGTCCCATACACTGTGGTGTCTGCAGTGCCCAACACATAATAGGCATTCAGTACGTAACCAACGAAGGAAACATACATGAGTTAATGAGAACATTAGTTCTGGAACACAGCGTATCTGACACTTTCAGAGAACGGCCACGCGCACCTTGTTCTGGGCAGCCCCTCTGGCCAAAGCCCTATGCTCTTCCTTTCCTGCCACCTCCATCAGAACATGCCCATACTGTACCCATGCTTTCAGTAATACAACTAACCTAAAAACAGCAAAAGCCAACGGTCACGCTGCTCTTTGTGGATGACATAAGGGCCCCGCTGTTCTCTACCCTGGTCAGAGGGCATGTGGGACATGGAAACCACTCTGGGGGCACACATTAAGAAATCCCAGAAACTAAGAAGTGTCATATGAATAAGTAACGCTTTTTATGTTGCAGAAGTACTCAGTGGGTTGGGGGAAATGTGGGACTATGCTAGTTGCTCTCAGGGCATCACATCACCCATGCAGCTTTGACAACTTACACCCCTGAAGTCCTGATGGAGCCCAGAGAGCTACAGTTCCTAAAGCTCCACAGATGATTCCCGTGTGTTCTGAAGACTGAGAACAGCAAGGCCAACCAAACAAGGGCTTGCTTACACCCTTTCCCAGTTCAATTCTAAATGCAGGTTTTAAATGTCCTTTGGGGGCTGGGGGAAGGAGATGGTAATGAATAAATGTAGTTTTCTAAAAACTCAGAAAGCCTTAGACAAAACAAGTGACTCAAATAATGCATGTTTAGCATCTGGCCCTTCTAGTTTTCGCTGTCCACTGAGTGTGGCATTCCCACTCCCTGCCTGTCCTCGGCTTATGGAATTCTTTGGCCACTTAAGTTACCCTTGCAGCCTCAACAGCCTCTCAAAATCACACCCATTTGTTTGGGGGAAATGATGCGATATGGTCACTTGTGTGAAAATCAACTGACATTTGGGCAAAGAACCTGCCTCCACACTGTCTTGCTGGGACCTCTGAAATTTGTCTTCTGATGGCCCAGCCATATTCATACATGTATTCACTCAGTGAACAATCGCATTTGATCCCCTCCTATCAAGAACTGTGCTAGGTGCTAGGTATGGACCACTGAAGCAGTACATATTTATTTGCAAATATGTGTTTATATGTATGGAGACACAATGCTTGTGTGACAAGCTTAAGCTTAGTTAAGTAAGAACAACCCGCAGCTTCCAGCTTAGCACTTCAGGAAGTCGATGGTGTAGACAGCTCCCACGAATTTAAGGAGATACAACTCATGAAGAATCACAAACATTATCCTGATGATTATCCATGCAATCTTCCAAGCTTTCATTCTCACACCCTAGTGGGATGTAAGAGGCTGAGATTTCATGTGACTCTCTCCAGGGGGAGCTACTCTGCCCCTGGCAACATATTCACATAAGTAAGTTGAGTTTAAACATAAACTCAGGGAAATCTGCCTTGAAAATGGATCTGGTACCTTCGATTCTCTGTCTAACCTGGCTGGATCTTGCTGTAGCAGAGCTGCAGATCTTCACAAGTTCACGTGTTTGGCTGGAGGAGGCCAGGAACATGCTGGGCACAGGTGGAAGCCAGCCAGCCTGGTGAACCCATGTGCTTAGATAATCAAGGGTATTGGGGGTCAGAATTCTTCCTTCTTCCAGGTCAGTCTTTGTCCCTTGCACAAAGCAGCTGGAAGTGGTTTGCACTCGCCTGGGCCAGCCTGTGTAACTGAGTGCCAAACACAAACTCAGGGATTAGGGACATTTCCCATGACCCTGCACACTTATTCACAGCCCTAGCTTTGACCCTCACTCTTCTCAGCACAGACCATTCTGTCTTCCTAGAATGATTTGCACAGCTCTAAAATGGCCCTGGGCTTGGGAAATAGTCCAGGTCTGGAGGGGTTAATTACCATGCAATGTTCAGCCTTTTCCTTCCTATATTCCTCTTGTCAGCCAGTCCCTCTTTCCTAGCCAGGACCTCTGCTATGCTCAGGGTACACAGGCGCCCTACCTACTACACCACACACGTCTTTCCCTTTAGTTAACCTAAAGCCAGGCTAGGATTTTTGAAAAGGAACTCTTATTAGGAAACCCTGGGAGCACAAAGAAGAGAAATAGATGAGAGCAATAATGCTTCACATTTGTAAAGCACTTTGCAGTTTGCAAAGCACTTGCACATTCATTACCTCATTTACCCAGCATGAATGCCTTCCCCTGACTTAAGTAAAGCCTAGCCAGAGACTGGCACAGGCTCCACTAGGAGTTTCCTCCAGCCCTCCCTGACCACGATTCCCCAAATTCAACCCTACCATCTGGTACCACTGGAAGCCTGCATGGTTCCTGACAGTCCCCTGAAGTCTGATTCCTGGTCCTAAGTCTGCGTCTGACTTTCTCCTGGAGGTGGCTTTCTAGAAGCATTCTCACTACCTAATTGCTAGTGGTGGTTCTACCCACTAAGGAAAGTGACGTTTCTTGTCTCCAGGACAGTACTGGGTTTAATCTCTCCCATCTTACTCAAAGAGACCAGTAATAACTAACATTCACTGAGTACTTACTGAGCGCCAGCATTGCTTTTTGTGTGAATTAACTTGTTTTTTCCTCACCAAAATCAACAAGTAGAGAGTATTATCCCCACTTTACAGATCAGTAGGCTTAGTAAATACAAATCTTGTTTTATGTTGTGGAGCTAATCAGTGGATTGGGTGAAATGCAGGACAACGTGACTGAAGTCATTTGCTTCACTTAGTCACAACTTTATGTATGCACACATTCTAGATGCATTTGCCAGGCTCTCCTGTACAGCTGGTTGGCCACAGGGACAAACAGTGAACCAGGCGTGGCTCTGTCCCCAAGGAGCCCGCTGGCTGGCTGGCTGGCTGGCTGGCCCCAATTAGCTTCTCCTGCTGCAGATAATATAATGTAATAAGTGTTATCACAGAGGCTCGAACCTAGTCCAGGGCCCAAAGAAAAATGGCCTGGAGGACATGGCATCCATGGGGAGAAGGATTGGGTGCCCCAAGTGGACAGAGCAGCAGAAATAAAGGTTTGGAAGTCAAAGACAGCATGGTACATTCAGGAAATCCAGCATTAGTGGTCAAGTAGGGTGAAGTGAGTTGTAGACTGAGTTAAGGGTTTGAGCTTTATCCTCAAATCGCTAAAGCATTATCGATGGGTTTTAAGCAGAGAAGTGACATAAGAGGAACTTTCCCCCTAAAGTTTTGGGTTTTTTTAATTAAGTCTTTGATTATCATCTTGTTGTCCTATAGTTGCCTCTCTCCAATAAAAGTGAGTTCACATTGGGTGTGGAGTTGAGGGGGGTACTCATCAAACAAGGCTCTCTAGCCACTGGCTGCTAATTAGCAAAAGTCTTGCCACGCAAGTCTTGCCACATTTCCCATCCTCCTCCACCCGGGCTCTCTTTCCCCCACTATCAGACACTTCAGGGAGCTGAAGCTGTTTTGCTCCAACAGTTAACAGCAAATTCTAGGCCCATGTCTCTGAGTACTGGTAGCTTCCATCTCTTCTGGATTTACCATTATTTTTGGTGTCCATCTATGATAGTTGCCTACTGTCCACATATATGGTCAGAGTTCACAGATCACCCACCGCTGACTAATGCTCCTTTGTCAGGTGTTAAAGAGCCTGTGCAGGCTTCTAGCTGGTTGGCTCTGTGCTCTTCTCACTGTGATGAGCAACTCCTGGAGGCCAGGCCAGAGCCAGGTTTGGAGGAACCCAGATGCAGGCACCTCAATACCTTTGGGGAGCACTCCTCATTTGGCTTAGCGTGTGATTTTAGCAGGCACGGACATAGAGAAGTGAGGGAGGAAGGGGCGATGGCTTGCCAAGTAGGCCCACCAAACCAAATGTGGTGACTCATGGGGCTAAAGGAGCGTGGCCAGCTCCTCCTCATGGCTGGGGCTGTGTTTTATGCCAGTCTTCAATGCCCACAGCTCCCAGCTCTGAGCACATACATGAGCTCGTCTTTGGCAATCTCTCTCTTCAGAACCGAAGTCCTGTTTTGTTTCCACAGTTGAGAAAGGCCTCAGAAATTGAGCTTTGACCAATCTGTGCTATGATCTGGCACGAGACAGAAAGACAAGGGACGCTGCCTTCTTTAAGGCAGGGAGCCTTCACACCTGGACCACGGCAGGCTGAAAAACGCAGAGTCTGCTGAGATCCATACAAAAGGGTATGAGGTAGGCATGCTTTTATGAGACCCCAAAAGGGGTCCACAGTCCCCACAAAAGGTTAACAAGCCCTGATTTTGAGGGTGCTTGGTGATCTGCACACGCTGACCTTTTAGCCCAAGGCCCTCGGAGCCCTCGGAGCCCAAAGGCCAGCCCTCCCCACTGCAGGTCTTCCCAAATACATCCAGTTGACCCAACTAATGCAAACATGGCAATAATTTATTTCAGTTCAAAGAAATGCAAATTGGGTTAATATCCCTTTCTCTGAACCATCACATATTCAATATAAACTAATTCGTTTCCACAGCAGTGAATTTTTCTAGAAACAAATGATACTCTGTTCTGCACAATTCAAACTAGCACATTTTTTAATGCAACAAACATTTATAAACCACTCATCCCTCCCCCCCTTCCCTCCTTCCTAAAAATACCCATTGCAGCACCATCTTCGAGCCTACAGCCTGTCATCCCAAACTGCTGCATTGTATTTTTATAATGGGACTGTTTCAATCCTAGTCATCAAATTGCCCTGTTTATTATTATCCCCATTTTACAGATAAAGGAATGAGGTCACAGGGAGGTCACCTGACCGGCCGCAAGCCCCATAGCAGGGCTATAATGGACAAGACGTGCTTCCCGGTACTGCAGCCTTGAAAGAGCAGAGGCAGACAGGCTGGCTTGCTTATGCTTCTAGAGAGAGCAAGCACTCAGTGAGAGATAATCCCGTTGTCCCTCAGCTCAGGGCAGGGCCAACTGCAGGGAAGACCATGACCAGCCTCATGGCAAGAGGTGTCCTGGCCGGACGGACATGTGACTACCTGAGAGAGGAGTTCAGAGAGGGACTTCACGCAGACATGGCAGCTTAGGGCCGGCCTGCAGGTCTGGGGCCATGACGGAAGGGGCACTTGACTAGAAACCCGGGCCCCGACACTGCAGGCAAGTCCATCCTCTCAGTGCACCTCCGTTTCACAGCATGAATGATGCCTGGATTCCACGAGTTCCAACAGCCTTTCAGGAGCGGCAAAGGAGTCCGATCAGGGGGGGTGGGGCGCTTTGCGGAAGGACTCCTGCAAGTGCCGCCTGAGCCCCCTCCCCGCAACCCACACCAGGGCTCCACCCTCACAAAGCACACGGGGCCTCTGGCTATCACTGCTGAGGCCTGCTGTGGGACAGCCAGCTCAGCTGATCATCACAGCAGACAGACTAGGGGCTGACGTCACCCTTTATATATACAAAATTTCATGCACGTGCGCACACACAAACACATTTTTTTTTCTTGACACATAGTTCTTGATTTAAAGAACTAAAGCTCAGGGATGAGATTATTTCTGGCCCCCTCCAGGACCATGAAGGGGGAATCTTAGGACCTCATCCAATGTGAAAGTGCCACATCCAAACATCATCTATTCAAGAGCTGTCTGTGGTGCAGACCATCAAGCTGCAGGTTCCCAGGACTAAAGTAACTGCTCCGTTTGCCTCCGTTGTCCTCAAACCCGCACCAGGTGCACCTCTGCGGAGGCCCCAGCCCTGGGTCCTCTAACAGGCTGGGCCGCAGTGCGCATGCCGGTCAGTGACCAGGTCGCAACCACAGTATCAGTGCTCTCCTACAGCAGGGTTCGTTATTAATAAACACGCTGCTTCGAGCATTTGCTCACGATTGTTTGATATTTCAGTTTTCAGTAATTTTCTCAGTTAATAATTTATTAAATGGATTATTTGTCATTTCAATTTATTAAAAATTGATAAAGGGCTCATTTCTTTTTTCCCCAGCTAGGACACAGGAGATATACAGGCCAGAGTACAAATTAAAGGCGCCCTGATTTCTTCTCTGCCCTGATCTCCATCCAATCACCTGCACCCAGTGAACACTCTCAGGTCCCTTCGTTGGTGTCTCTGCACCCAGAGCCTACTTCCTGGTCAAGCAATGATGCTGGGAAGGCATGCTCCCACCACTCCTGAGCCAACTCTACCTCCCATCCCTTGGCTTCTTAGCTCAGCTTTTCCCCCCGACCATGCTGAAAGCTCCAGGCCTCCTGCTGCCCTGCTCAGCAAGGAGAATGCCTTACCAGTTCCTTCAGTATGCTGAATTTTGCACAGTGCCCTCTCTGAGGTGAGGCTGCATTTCCTAGAAGGAGCCTGGGATGGTGGTGGGGCCTAGGACTCTGCCTGGAGTAGCAGGGAGGTATTGGGGTGGGGGGTGCAGGGAGCACTCAAAATGGCCACCTGCTCTCCTGCAACCCACACCCACCCTGGAAGGCAGCTGTCTTGTCTTTGGTGCTATTAATTACTTCAAGGTTTCTGTATTCTGATCATGGCATTGCCTGTGTTTACAGAACAAGCATATAAAGGCACCTGAGAAGAAAAATATCACCAGAACAGTCTCCTGAACCTTTTCCTCTTCTTTCTCCTCCCTGTCCTCCATGTCACCCTCCACCACATGCTTCTCTTACTTACTCCTCCTCTCCACTCTCTTACCATCTCCACAACGCACTCTGCCTTTCTCCCTTCTCCCTCTTTCTTTATCCCTCTTTCCCTGAGCTCTCTCCATCCTTTCTCCCTACAATTTTCTTCTTTCTGGCCCTTCATCCCCAAGGTTTCCTCAGCAGGGTGGTTAATTGCCACAATTCCCTTTTCTGTGGGTGTGGTCCCAGGACCGCGCAGAGGGAGCCACCACGGACCTTTATCACCAGTGCCCTGAGGTCACAATGGCTCTTTGGCTGTTACTGGGCTCAGAGCTAAGTCTCATGCATCCAGGTCGGTCCCCACCTCAAGTCCCAGAGTGCCCACCCAACCAGAGCAAGGAAAAAGGATAGTGCTCTCTTGGTTCAAGATGGTCCAGATGAAGGCCTGCACAGCCATCAGCAGACTCAAGGCAGAGAAAGAGGAAGAAATCATGGGTGGGCAGAAAGGTGGCAGAAACAGCAGCCACCTCAAAGTCACTTTAGCCAAGAGAGTTTGGTCATCATTTTGCAATTTCCGTCTGCCTTCACGGGCTCCTTGAGATCCCATGTATCACTGTTTTCCAGAGCGCCTTTTTCTGAGATGAGTTTAATGGCCTTATAAAAGTCACATTGTGCACAAATTGGGAAGTTTCTGAAGCTCTGCGCTGGCTCTCATGCATATACACTCGCAAACTTCCCACAGCTGAGCAGGGAAGGCAATTCAAGGCACAAAAACATCCTTGGGTAAATTACTTCCTATTAGTATGTCACATATTTCTTAGATACGACTGTAGTTCCAGGAGGTGACAGCAGCAGTTGACAATAAAACTTTGCACTCCTTCTTATTTATATTTTCCCTGCCTTTCTATTTTGTTTGTTTTTTCTTTCCCCTCAAAGTTACGTAACACCACATCCAACTCATCTCCTTGCTCCTGGGGAAACAATGCCCCCAAGGCTTTTCCTGACTCCCTCACTATGGGGTTGTCCCAGCAGACATCCAACCTCAAGTTGGATGGAGGAAACTCAAAAGGGCACGGCACCATCTGGAGACAGGAAGCACACAAGTCTGGGGCTCCTTCAACCCCACTGCTTCTCCCCAAGTCCACTGCTAGCCACAGCTTCCCACTTCTCTTCAAATCCACAATGTTCCACTGAGCTACCTACCATATGCCTAAACCTTAGCCAAATAAGCGGGAAAAGACAAGAGAAAATAGGAGTTCGTTATTTGCTTATAGAATAAGACCCACCCAGTAAGACAGCCTAATCACAAGAAAAGAAAATATATGATAAGTGACAGAGTGAGCACTTCCACCCAACCAGCCCCCATGACTTGTGCTGGAGAGGACTGAGGTCAGGGCAAAGGAGGCTGTGACCTAAAGCAGGGTTCTGATAGACAGGTGGAAGACACAGCCCTTGAAATAGGGGGACCCTCTTATGCTGTTCTTTGCAAACTCAGTGGCACCTCAGCGTTTAAGCACATCCAGATGGAGAATGAGGATGTTAACTCTCTGACAAGAGTCCCCAGCATGGAACTGGTGCTTCTGAACAAGAATTGTCTCTCCATTGTCCCAAGACCTTAAGAAGTCCCTCAAGCACAGGGAAAACTCCGTTTGCCAGGCTATGGGCTGGGGTGGAATACATGAGACTCTCCAGCCCATGCTAAAATCCTGCATCTCCAGGCTGGACCCCTCCCTACTTCCAGAACACAGATGCCTCAAACATACAGGAGATGGCCTCTGAGGAATGTCTCTGTCCTTCCAGGGTGCTCTAACCTTTCCTGGCCTTTACATCTCATAGTCCATTCCTTCCTCCCACACCCTGGAGAATTCAGAATCCAGAGCCCTCCTTGGGAGGATAAAGTTTCATCTCACCTTCCACTCTCTGGCTCCCTGGTCCCCTTTTGGCTCCAACTCTCCCACCTGCAGGAGCCTGATTCTGGTGGCCCTTATCCCAAGCTCAGAACTAACTGTGGCACTAATAGCAGCTCCTTCCCAAGAGCACCCAGCTCATTCTCCTCAGGATCTCAAGTTTATGACTAAAGAAGAGGTTCTGTTGTTCTGCCTACAGTGTATCAACCTCGTCTCCATGAAAAGATGAAAATACAGATTCTTAAAAAGACATCCGAACCATAAAATGTGAACAGGGCCCATACTCACTGGTAAGGATGACTGACAGAGGGCCACCTAGGGAGGACAGGATTGGATAGGCTTTTCAAAAGGGTCAGCTGTGACATTGGTAGAAAATAAGGTAGTTTTTTCTGTAATTGGACAAAGGAACAGAGGGACAGATTAAGGAGCAAGGATTAGGGGAGGAGGGATATTATCAGATTCCATTTTGTATAAATGCCATAGTATGGGCAATTTAATTATTTTTAACTTTTCAGCCAAAAGTTTTGATGTTGCATTCACAGCCATCAAAACAGTGGGAAAAGACTATTACTAATAGAAAAAAATTAAAACACTTTCAGATCAGTCCCCTGATTGTGACCTGTCCAATGCTATTTTTTTGGTCAGTGTAGGTACATCCTGAATATTTTAAGACTTTCTGGACTTCAATTCTCTACCACTTATAATTCTAAATTGCATCTCCCCCCACCTTCTCTCAGGACTCTTAATTTCTCTTCTCTTTCCACCATTATTTATTTAAGCCTCCTAACTGTATTATTTATTTTAACACCATATCTGTATTATTTATTTTACTGTAGCTCCATAACGATATTATTTAAGTCTATAAAATAAAGCTTTTTCCCTTGAACTCTCTGTGCAAAGTAAAATTGTGTTGTACTGAAACATTCTTTGAAATGCCCTTCTTTTCTACCACTGGATAATAATAATAATACTTTGCATTTATATGGTACCTTTCATCCTGGGATTATTTAAGCCTGCAAAAACAGTCTGTCTGAATTCTCCATGCAAAAATCAAGTTGTATGATAATATTCTTTGAAATGCCCTTTATTTTTCACCACTTGCTGGTACAGAAACGCTCTGTCTTTGTGCACTACTTTTCCACCTATGAATTCCCAAGTGGCTCTCTCATTAAAACTCACCTACTTAGAAATGGCCAGGTAAATACTGTCCCCACTGCCTGAGTGGTAAAGGAAAGCAATAAGAAGACCTCCCTGAACAGGAAATATGCGTAAATCAGACGACACCTCCACACAGAGATCCTCCCTGCTATTGGAACAGCTCCTTACAATCTCCCTCCTCCCATCCATCATCCAGATTTATCAAAGAAACGTGCACTGAGCCAGACCGCCTGGGTTTGAATCCACGCATTCCTAAGCAGCAGATCCTGGGCAAGTTCCTTCCCCTCTTGAACCCTCAGTGGCTCATCCATACTCAGCATCGTCCCCACACCCTCAGGCCTCTCTCACATCCCAAAGTATCCTTCCTACACCTAGCCATCTGTCTGTCCTTCAACACCCAACTCCAAATCCACCTCCAGGAAGAGCAAATGGCAGCCCCTTACCTTTTCCAGGAACAGCAGCTGGTATCCATCATTTTCTTTTTGGATGGTCCTTGGATTCTAAGTTTCAGGCAACATATTCTGGAGCTGGATTACCTGTTATTTTGCACAGATTTTAACTGTCGCTTGTGTCTGAACTTTTTATTGGTTGATTCATACAACAAATATTTACTGAGCACCTAGTATGTACCTGGCACTCTTTTTGGCTCTAGGGATACCAGCTGAGAATGAAACAAAACCCCAGCAATCTCAAAGCTTAAAACCTTGTGGGAAAAATATGTCTACCATGAGGCCTGTAAAGCTAAACCATAGCAAGGCTCTACCTTCTTCCCTTCTGCTCTCAAAGTGCTGAACCAAGCATGGCTACACGGCAGGAGATATTTTTTACCTGATTTTTAAAATATTAATGATAAGGAGAAAGAAGTATTTGAAATTATAATTTTAATAGTTTTATCCAATTTCAAAAAACATTTTTTAAAAAACTGCCTCCAGCACCAAACTGGTTATTAAGTCCCTAAGTATCCTTATAATGTTTTATATGGTCAGCAGGACCTTCCCAAGGAGTAACTCTCCCTCTGGAGTGGGTCCAGTCTACAGCCTCCAACCCTTCAGTTATGCATCTCTCGGGTGGGGCTGGCATCTTTCAGTTACTGGGAAGAAACGATGAGATAGCCATTCCAAGGGCCAGCTCCATGTTTCACACACACACCAGAAGCTTAACAGACCACAGTACATCCTTTCCCCTCTTGAGGCTCTGGTCCTAACTCCACACTGATGACTCTGATCCATGTGATGACTGAGACACTGAAAGTCTGGGCCAGTGAAAATGGCAGTCCATTCTCCCCAGTAAGTTCCCCTGTCTCTTGCGATTTGTACCCAAGCCCCATGAACTCTACAGCTCTCACCAGAGGCATTACACACCACAACACTGGGTTCTGGTCTTGCCCTCTGCACTGTGAAACTACTCCCACCTTCACTTGTTCTTTTTCTCTCCTCTCCTTCCTATGTATTGCATGCTTTGTAGACTGTATGCTGTATATACTTGCAGCACTTTGCATCCTTCCCCGGGAAGTTTTACCCTAATCAACTTGCAGGTGAATGTTGCTTCTCACTTCACTCCACTTCCATTTTGGTGTGCCCTCAGGAAGAGGAATGCAGCATCTGCACAATAAACATTCTTTTCACGGACTTTGTTTTGATTGTGTGGATTATATAAAGCACTTATAATTACCCCCATTTTAGTAGAGCAGAAAGGGAGAGCTGCCCTTCTCAAACTCCCTTGACTTCCTCCTTTCCCTCAGGGGATGGAACACTTCCTCTCCAAAGCTGTGCATCATGTCTCCCTCCAGAGTACCTTCTCTGCCCCTATAATTATGCTGGGCACTGAGGATATATTAAGGACCAAGCCATGGTCCCTTGCATGCACACACCACAGTCTAGTAGGGGAGGCATACAAAAACCGACAACCAAAATACTATGTGTATACAAGATGGGATAAAGCACAGGGTCTCAGGGGGCAATATACCATGGTCTCCTAACCAGCTGTATCAGGTCAAAAAGGTTTTTTAACACATGAAGTGAGCCAGACATAGGGTTAAGGAGATGGCAGGCATTCAGGCAGAAGGAACAGGGTCTTTGCAGGCAAGAACATGTTCAAATAACTAGAATAGCTCAGGGTCTCTAGAACCAGGGCCAGATCCTGAAGTCCTTCTAAGCCCCTCTAAGGAAGTGGGGTATTGCCCGGATGTTACTAGGAAGACATCAGAGTCACTTTAATTGATTAATCAGAGAAGGAGCATGACTAAATACAAGGAAGGCTCCAATGAGGGCAGAAGTAGACACCAGAAAGAAAGTCAAGGGGGTGAGAGGTAAGAAAATCACTTGAAGAATTACAGAGAATTCATTTAGGAAATATTTGTTAAAATGTTTCTAATGACCATATCCGTAGTAAACCCTAAACACCCCCCTACACACACACACACACACACACACACACACACGTTAGAATAAAAAAACTGGGTAATGTTGCAGGATATAAAATTGACATACAAAAAACCAATTTCACTTCTATATGCTACCAATGAACGTTTCAAAAAGGAAAATAAGAAAAACAATTCATTTTATGAAAACATCAAAAAGCATAAAATATTTAGGAATAAACTTAACCAGGGAGGCAAAAGACTTGTACACTGAAAACTATAACATGTTTATGAAAAAAATTAAGAAGGCACAAATAAATGGAAAGACATCCTGTGTTCATGGATTGGAAGACAATGTTAAGATGTCCATACTATCCAAAGCAATCTACAGGTTTAATACAATTCCTATCAAAATTACAATGGTTTTTTTTTGCAGAAATAGTCAAATCCATCCTAAAATTTTCTCATGATCTCAAGGGGCCCCAAACAGTCAATACATCTTTAAAATGAACAGCTTTCATTTTAAGCTTTCAAACTTACTACAAAGCTACAGTAATCAAAATAGTGCAGTACTGGCATAAAGACACACACATAGGCCAGTGAAACAGAACACAGAGCTCAGAAATAAACTATCATATATATGGTTAAATGATTTTTGACAAGGGTGCCAAGAACATGGAATGGGGAGAGTCTTTCAACAAACAGTCTTTTCAACAAACAGTGCTGAGAAAACTGGATATCCATGTGCAAAAGAAGGAAACTGGACCCTTATCTTACACAATACACAAAACTTAACTCAAAATGGATCAAAGACCTAAACATAAAAGCCTAACCTAAAGCTATTAGAAGAAAATATATACAGGAAAAAACCACAAGATGTTGGATTTGGCAATGATTTCTTGGATA
This sequence comes from Felis catus, assembly GCF_018350175.1. Taxonomy (NCBI): domain Eukaryota; kingdom Metazoa; phylum Chordata; class Mammalia; order Carnivora; family Felidae; genus Felis; species Felis catus. The sequence continues at coordinate 58,643,206 of NC_058379.1, read as the reverse complement.
CGATGCCAAAAGCAGAGGCAACAGAGCAGAAATAAATTTCACTTTATCAAAATGCACCAAAGGACACAATCACCAACATATAAAGGCAACTCATAGGATGGGAAAAAATATTTGCAAATCACGTATCTGATGAGGGGTTAATATCCACAGTATGTAAAGAATTCATACAACTCCAACAAAAAAATTAAAACCGAGAGAAGGGTCTGAATAGATTTCTCCAAAGAAGATACACTAATGAGCAACCTGCACATGAAACTATGGGAAATGCAAATCAAAACCACAATAAGATATCACCTTACAAACGGTCACTATCAAAATAATAAAAAATAAAAAGCAAATGTTAGCAACGATATGAAGAAACTGGTACCTTTTGTAACCTGCTGTTGAGAATGCAAAATGGTCAGCTGCTATGGAAAAGATATAGCAGTTCCTCAAAAGATTCAACACAGAATTGCCATATGATCCAGCAATTCCACTTCTGGATATATACCCAAAAGAACTGAAAGCAAGATCTTGAAGAAATATTTGTGCATTCATGTTAATAGCATTATCCAGGGGCTCAGTCAGTTGAGCCTCTGACTTCGGCTCAGGTCATGATCTCATGGCTCGTGAGTTTGAGCCCTGCGTCAGGCTCTGTACCAACAGCTCAGAGCCTAGAACCTCCTTCATATTCTGGGTCTCCCTCTCTCTCTCTGCCCCTCTCCTGTTCATGCTGTCTTTCTCTGTCTCTCAAAAATAAATAAACATTTAAAAAAAATTTTAAATAGCAATATCCATAACAGCCAAAAGACAGAGGCAACCCAAGTGTCCTTTGAAAGATGAATAAACAAAAGGATGCAAAATGGGATATTATTTAGCCTGAAAAAGGAAAGGAGTGCTGACACACAAAACAACACAGATGAACCTTGAGAATGTTAGGCTAAGCAAAAGAAGCTAGGCACAAAATGACAAATACTGTACAATCCACTTATATGAGGTACCTAGAGGAGTCACATTCATAGAGATAGAAGTAGAAGGGTAGTTATCAGAGGATGGAGGGAGGGGAAATGGGAGTTGTTTGGTTGGGCACAGAGTTTCAGTTTTACAAAATGAAAAGAGTTCTGGAGATTGGTCACACAACAGTGTGAACGCACCTAACACTACTAAACTTGACACTTAAAAATGGCTAAGAGAGTAAGTTTTATGTTACGAGCGCTGTACCACAGTTTAAAAAAAAATAATGCAATTGAGAAAACAACATGTTTTTAAAAGAATTATGCTATTGAGCTTTGCTTCCAAAATTCAATTCATCTTTTCTATCACAATGTTAGGCACATCAGTAACAGCCTTTACTTCCTGTCCCCTGAGAGCCAACTGAGGGACAGACATGAGAGTCCCACAAAAGGAGAACAAAAGATCAGCTCTGCTGCAGCTAAGAGCTGACTGAAGAGCATAGCTTCAGCTCTGTAACCAAAGGGGCTGGCCCGCCCTTCACCCCTAAATCAGAGCCCCACTGCCGAACAACCTCTGGCTTGCCCTGCTCTGTACTCCATGGGCGAGAGCAAGGGAGGTGGAATCCTGCAGACAGGTTGCCTCTGATCAGAGGGCGGGCAAGGCCTGAGCTCAGCATCTTCCACCACCGCTCCCCAGCTTCCCATCTCCATCCCCCAACCCGGAGAAGGGAGACAGGGGACATTTCAGGAGTGTAGATGTCCTTCCGCTTGGGCAGTGGGGACCATGTCTTCTCCCCCAAAGAGCTACTAGGCAAACTAAAATCTGCCCCCACCCAATGTTTTCAAAGTTTTATACTGAATTACCCAAAGAGGGCTCCTCATTACCCCACCCTGACTACACCCATTACCCTCCACAGGATCAGGAAAGGAGTCTTGGCACATAGCATGCAGTACATTTCTTAGAGGTCTCATTTGAAAATAGTTTCTCCAAGGGCGCCTGGGTGGCTCAGTTAGTTAAGTGTCTGACTTCAGCTCAAGTCATGATCTCACACTTTGCAGGTTCAAGCCCTGCACTGGGCTCTGTGCTGACAGCTCAGAGCCTGGAGCCTGCTTCGGACTCTGTGTCTCCCTCTCTCTCGGCCCCTCCCCCTCTTGTGCTCTGTGTCTCTGTCTCTCAAAAATAAACATTAAAAAACATTTTTTGGGGCGCCTGGGTGGCGCAGTCGGTTAAGCGTCCGACTTCAGCCAGGTCACGATCTCGCGGTCCGGGAGTTCGAGCCCCGCGTCAGGCTCTGGGCTGATGGCTCAGAGCCTGGAGCCTGTTTCCGATTCTGTGTCTCCCTCTCTCTCTGCCCCTCCCCTGTTCATGCTCTGTCTCTCTCTGTCCCAAAAATAAATAAACGTTGAAAAAAAAAATTAAAAAACAGAACAAAACATTTTTTTAAAAACAGTTTCTCCAAAATATCAACATAACCTTGCTGTCAGTGGGGAGAGGGGTTTGTCGGTGGTGAGGTTTTCCTAATCCTCATGGATCATCTGTCAAGAAGGGACTTTGTTACCGTTGAAGCAGAAGGGCTCTATGCTGATAGAGAGCACAACCCAAGTGCCCCACATATTTGCTCCAGTGGGGGAAGGGACATGTGAAGGAAACTTTTGACCTGTTGGGACCTCCAGTGAAGGGTCAGGAATGAGGTCAGGGGTGCTGGACCTCCTTCCAGCCCTCCCCCTTCTATACCTGGAGGCTGAGGGTAAGGGTCTGGGCCCATCTGCCTAAGCACACCAGAGCTTTGGGAGAAAAGCAACAAAAAACTCCCAACCCCTTCTCTTTGAAGCATGAAGTTAGTGAAACACACCAGATGGAGCAGAGTTGGCCTGAACAGGCCAACGGGCAGAAAAGGGGAACAAGATCCCTGAGAAAAAAGGTAGGGGGAGTCTAATAAAATGAGGCCCAGACTCTATTCCAGAGCTCTGAAGGGGAAAGCGGTTCTGGAAGCATCACTTGCCTAATGCTAGTTCCTCCTGCTAGCTCTCTCTGATGCAGACATGGGAGATGAAAGACAGGGTGATGCCAGAGCCCCAGCTTTCTTGCTGTGAGGTGCCCCTGAGTCTGCCTGATGAAGCATCCTCTCACATCTGGGCAGCCCACAGTTTGGACAATTTCAAGAGGCCCACTGCAGTGAACTTGAAAACAGGGAAACAGCCAGGTGGACTGATTCTTCAAACCAAAGCTCCAGGAAAAGGCCAAACATCTTACAATAAGCATAACTAAAAATTACTGCTGAAATCAATAGTTTTCCCACAACCCTTCAGATGCTTCAGAAAGATGTGCTGTCTTTTCCCGAGGCTTGGAGGTGCCCACACTCCCCTAAGAACGAGTGGGCCTGAGTCCTCGCAGTGGGGGCTCACACATGGGTCTCTAGATCAGAAATGCCAGGGATTCTTCCTGTGGCACGGCCTCCACCCCACCCTCTGCCATGGGGGCGGGGGGGAGACAGTTTGTGGACCTTCGCAAAGCAGAATGAGCAATCTCGTGGATAGGCCAGCCCATCAGTCTCTTCCCGCTCTCACTTCAGAGTCCATGCTAATTCCTCCCATAGCAAATGGAGCATCCCCTCCGGAGTTGTGTGAGTGCAATCAGGAAGTAGGGCCTGCAGCAAACAGGGAGTAAAGACACTGGGCTCCTTGGCATGTTTGTGGGGCTTTAGGACCAGGAAGACTGGAGCCAGTTTCTGAAACTCAGCAAACACAGGGCTGGCTGCCAGCATGGGTCACAGGGCCGAGGAGTGGCTTTCTGAAGAGCTGAGTTCAGAATCGATTAAGCAGCAGGGCTATTTATTGACCACTTTAGATTCCATAGAAAGGGCAAAAAAAAAAAAAAAAATCCACCACGAAAATGAAATCCTGTCAGTAGCCCCAATAGGCTTGCCCACCAACTAACGAGAACAAGGTAAATTTGAGCTCAATTTACTCAGATGGATAATAAAACTTTCAATTATGGTTGCATTATTTGTTGCTATATGGTTGAAAGATTAGGTGACAATATGCAAAAAATAGTTTCTTCATATTATAATATTTAGTAATGTCATTTTATTTTTTATATGTTTCATTAAATTGTTTTGTGGCTTTATTATCTACCCAGATGCACAGCCCAGAAATACAATTATTCAGATTTAGAAGCAATAAAATTTGGCATGCATTTTCTCGTATTCAGAATTCCTGCATGTTAAAAAGAAATTATAGCGTTCTTCCCACATTGCACTGCTCTGAGGCCCTCACAGACCCATTCATTAACCGAAGACATTACAGAAAGCACACCATTTAGGTTAAAGGGCCCTTCGGATAACAGATATGCATGCACGAAGCAAATATTTCAATGTAGCCCCGCCTTTTGATTATGACAATAATAGAGGCAAACGGATATGCGTTTGCTGTAATGTGCTGCTCGGTGATGGATCCATTGAGTGGTGAAAACTCTGATTGCAAAGCAGCACACAGAGAAAGCATTATGACAACAAAACCTATCTTTGTAACTATCAGGAAGTGGGAGTTTTACTACTTGGAGAAAAATGAAAGCTTCCTGGGGAATTGTATTTCAGAAGAGTTCTATAAGATGTGAATCCTGAACATATTTCAGCTGCCCATGGAGCAGTGGGTGTAGACAGGTTTGAGTTGAGGGATGGTGGCCCCTCTACCCAGAAACATTTCTTCCAAGTCACAATCCTAAGCCTCAGAACCCCCCATTAAAGTGCAGAGAAATACTTTGGAGTATTTGTCTACCACTGGGACCCTAACACATGTTTAACAGATAGTTAGTGGAAATCATGGAAACCTAATGTAACCATTATAGAATACATCAAATGACTATGTCAAGCCTTTTTGGGGGGGAACAGTTGATAGTGCTAAATGAAGATGCCAAAGTGTGATCTTACACATGCAATATAGGAAAAGATAAAGTAAAAATTGGAAAAACACATTTGCCACACAGACCATCAAAAAGGATTCATGTGGAGAATATATAAAGAACTACTATAAATCTGTAAGAAAGGAGAAAAAAAAAATGATAGAAAGGGACAGAAGACACGAACGACCATCTCACAGAAGAGTAAATACATATGGCCAATAAACATTGGAGGAAATATCAAGGAAATGCATAATTAGATGCCTCTGATACCCATTTGATTGGCAGAATTTAAAAAAAAAGATGCCATTATCAAGTGTTAGAAATTATATAGATACATAGGATTGTCAGGGGGAGAGTAAACTGGTAAAACCTTATTGGAAAAAAATTTGGCATTATCTCATCAAGTTAAGTAGTCACATGTCATATACCCTGCAACCCCCTAATTCCACTTCTAGGTATATACTCAAGAAACACTTGTACATATGTGCACCAGGAAGAATGTACAAAACTATTCATAGTAGTACTATTCTTGGAAGCAAAAATCTGGAAACATTCCAACTGGATAAGTAAATTCTAGAGTACTCCACAATGAAATATCGTGAGGCACTCAAAACTAATGAACTGTAGCTACTACACATAACAATATGGTTGACTCTTGGCAATACGATATTTTGGGGGGGAAAAAAGAGGTGGTTCCAGAAGACTACAGGCAACATGATTTCTTTTCTAAAAAATTAAAAATAACCAACCAAGCAACATAATCTTAGAAATGTACATATATAATAAAACTGTTTTAAAGGAGATGACAAGCACAAGATTCAGAAAAGTGACTAGCTCACATTGGGGGAAGCAAGCAATGAGCTAGCAAAGACACACAGTTATGCAGGATCTAGTTCCTATGGCACACATGTGCTCTTGGGCCAGAGATTGACCCAATTCTAAGCACTGAATATGCTATGTGATTACTTAGTGTTCAGGACCCTCTGATATGTATTTGTGTATTTGTGTGTGTGTGTGTGTGTGTGTGTGTGTACACATATATTTCATCTACACACTTACCAAGGAAACTAGTGTGTTGATTTTAAATGAGCAATTAAAAGTAAACTGTTATTGTTATGATGATGATCATGAAGCAACAAAACAGACATCCTATGCTAAAAGTTTTAATCATCAAAAACAAAGGGGAGGGAGGAGGATACTATAAAATAGGGTAAGATGGAGAGAACAATAATGACCTGGCTCGTGTCACTTACTTATAGGGTGAAGGCTGCCATTGGAAAAAAAAAAAAAAACACAGAGCGTAAAGGAAGGCTTAAGTAAACGAGAAAGGACATTACTCAGTGGTGGGTTCCTCAATCTCACTGTGCCTCGGAAAGCACCTGGCAAATTTAGAAAAAATACAGAAGTCTGGACCCCAACCTGTAAAATTCTCAACCTCTAAAATTCTCAATCCATTCAGGATATCAGGATGTTTAAATGATGCCCAGTGTTACTACGTGTCACCAAAACTGAGAACCTCTAATCTTGTAGGGGAGACGTCAAGTTTGATATCAGCCTACCCAGGTGTTCTAGTTCCATGTCTCCCATTACCTAGAGAAGATTTGCTCCAATAATTTTAGCTCCTTGAACTTCTATTTCCTCATCTCTAGAGTGGAGAGTGTCAAGGGCAAGGAGGAGGGGCAAGTGGACTCAAGACATTAAAAGAGCGTCAAATACTGATTTCATGACCCCTTCTATTTATGTGCTAGGCTAGAATAAGGGTAATCTCAGCAAAAGGAACTTCACTTGCTTCAATCCAGGGAGCATGAAACTGTGCACAAGTTAGCAATTTCCTGGATGGATGACTGGATATTGCTAAAGGAGTGATTAATTAAAGAGGCACTATAGTCTAATGGTTAAAAGCAGGTGCTGGGAAACCTCCATTCAAGACAACTCAATGACTTTCATCTTTAACAACTCTCTCTGCTACAAAAAGTTAAAATTTTTAAAGAAAAAAAAACAATAAAACCAAAACCAATTGCTGTGGACCAGAAAAAGAACAGAAAATCAAGAGACTGAACAGACCCATGGATCTGCTGCAGCCTGAGCTGGAAGCAGGAGTGGTAATCTTAGAGCTTGGCTTCCTCCGGTTAACGAAGAGAGATTATAGGAGACTGAAGTTAGATGGAAAAGCTAGGATCACTGCATGAAGCCAGGGCTAGGCAGAGCTCCCACATAAGCAAAAGGAGGCCCGGGAAAAATGGTAGCCTGCAGCCAGGGGCAACAGGCGTGGAAGACATTAGACAGTGAAATCAGAGGGAGAAAAAAGTCATAGACTTTTGTGGCTAGAAAGTGAAGCTAGACAACCACCGATTGTGTGACTGGATGTGAGATCCCTCAATATCAACACAGAACAAGAACCTTAATGCATGCATCTAGCTGGAGGCAACCATAAAATATATATGAAAGAGAAGTTTTCTAGAAAAATATTAATGACCAAAATTGACTCAAGAAGAAATAGAAAGCTTGAATAAACTAATGCTAGAAAAAATAGAATCAGTTATCAAAATCTCCTTCCCCCCCAAAACACCAGATGCAAACAATTTTAAAGGTAACTTAGCAAATCTATAAGGAGCAGACAATTCATATCTTTTATAAAATATTTCAGAGAAAGGAAAAATAAGAGAAAGTTACCCATCTTTTAATACTAAAATGTGACAAAGGCAGCACAAGTAATCAAATTATAAACATTTTTGTGAACACAGATATAAAAATCCTAAATAAAATATAAACGAATAAATTTCATAAAAAATATAAAAATATTTCAAAAATACTTTTATCAAAGGAAGGTAAGGATGCTCTAATATAAAGGAGACATATCGTATGACTTTCTCAATAGGCACATAAAAAGCTTTTATACTAGATGTCCTAGCCAACTAATAATATCAAGATTAAAGAATGAGATATAAAAAATGGAAAGGAAGATAAAAACCAACCTTATTTATGATAACGTATTTTTACATACAGAAAATATGAAGGTATTGATCAAGTATTAGAACAAATAAGAAAATTAAGCAATTCTCATGTACAAAAAGCAATCTTTAAGGAGCTAACAACGTTCCTATGCGCTGTGAAGAAATAATAGGAAAAATATCTCATTTACAACAGCAAGAAAAATGATGAACTCCTCAAGAATAAAAGTGAAAAAAATCTTCATAAGAACTTTATAGAGAAATCTTCTAAAATGTTACTGGGAATCATGAAACTTCCACAAATGGAAAGCTATACTGTGTGCATGCCTGGGAAGGCTCGATTGTATAAAGGCTCAATTCCACCCCCAAATTAATATATTAATTCAATGCAATTACAATCCAAATTCTGATGGGGCTTTTTATGGAGCTACACAAGCTGATCCTAACATGCATGAGTAAGAAGTCCAAATTACCTAAGGACAAGCAGAAGAATGACATGAAGAGATGTGCCCTGCCCATATCGAGTTTTCTAACAAAGCAATAGTTTGGTGCTGGCACAGCCCCAGACCACAGAACAATGAGACAGAACACAGAGCAGAGAAGCCACTTTCATACGGCACAGAGGAGAACGAGGGTGAATGAAGTGTCTTGGGGTAAGTCTTGCTCCATCTTGGAAGGATGAAAGTAGAGCTCCACTTCACTGCATTCACAAACATTAAATTCCAGATAGGTGTGGGAAGAAACGCTCTAAAAAACTGAAAAAGGAGGCTATCTTGGTGATAACAAAGAAAAACATTTCAAAAATAGGACCCACCAATCACTAACCATGAAAAAATCCTAACAAGACTAAAAACCTCCACCGTAAACAGTTGATTACATTTAAATAAATGTAAACTTTCTGCTTGTTATCATAAATAAATTGCAATTCATATAATTAACATCCAGACTCTACAAAGAATTTCTACACACAAATTTTAAAAAGACAAATTTCCTACCTTTAAAAAATACCCTGAAATATAAAGCAAGTATGACAGAATATTAAGATCTAATAACATTGGGTGATAGGAACATGAGTGTCTATTGTGTTGTTCTCTAAAGTTTTCTGTGTGATTGAAATAGTTCAAAATAAATTTAAGTAAAAATAAAGGCAGTGCTTTAACACCATACAGGCCTGCTATATTCAGGTTTACTTCCAACACTTAGCAGCAACCATAGATGAGACAGTTCAACTTTTCAGTTAAGGATCTCAGCTTCCTTATCTGGAAAACTGGAGTAGTAATTCTACTACTGGATTATTGGATAAATAATATTGGATAAGGGGCTTCATATAGGGCTTGGCAATTGCCAGTAGTTAATAAGGCCAGTTATTTTCATGTTAATAATAATATACTTAATTATTATATGTTAATATACTATATTATATGTTATATGTATATTATATGCTAATATATCTTTCATGTTAATAATAATATACTTAATCCAATCATTTTTTTCTCTCCTCCACATAATATCTTTAAATCTCCCACATGAAAACAAAAAGAAGAAAGATCAGTCATATTGAGCCTCTGACCTAATTGATGTAGCACATGCTTTTGAGCAGTACGTGACATGTATTTATTTGCAAGAAAGCTGGGCAGGTCCAGGCCTGGATACAACCTAAAGTATGAAGTGTAATAAGTCCTGGTGTCCACATGTGCATCAGAGTTCCCTAGTATCTCCAAAGCATCCACCCCCTGCCTTGTCTGTTAACTTCCACTTAGGAGTTAACCAAGAACAAAGGAGTTTGTGAGTTTTCCTCTGTGTTAAGACAGGATTCTTAGAAAAAAAAAATGTCCTTCAGACCCAAAGGACTGGTATTAATAGCAGATTAGGTTCTACCCTAAGCTCCCTCAGGTCACACTGAGTAGAAATTTCTTGTAAGGCAGGACTGGAGCTGGGGTGCCTGGCTGGCTCAGTTAGAAGAGCGTGCGACTCTTGATCTTGGGATTGTGAATTTAAGCTCCATGTTGGGTGTACCGATCACTTAAATGAATAAATAAATAAAAACTATTTAAAAATTTGTTTAAAAAGATAGGACTGGAGCTGGAACTGTAAAAGTCATGTGCCCTGACTTCTGAGCCAACATTCTTGCATTTATGCGCACACACACACACACATACACACACACACAGAATTTTCTCACACAACCTCTGCTTTTACACGTGAGTAGAGCCATCTCGATTAGGCCAATCATTATAATTACATCCGGATACCCTGTTGTGGTCTGCAGGGTAAAAGTCTTGTCCCTGGAAGTACACGTGGTCTCCCTTGAGAGGGACAAGCATCCCTAGAGTCAATTATCCAAAGAGGTGGCAGGTTCCCGAAAGGCAGGCCTCAGGCAGCGAAGAGAATCTTGTTTCTCTCAGAGCCGCATTTCATAGGCACCGTTCTTCAAGGAGTCAAGACGCCCGGGGTGCGCTCCTGGGTAACAGGTGCGGAAGTGATGCCCACCCCATGAAGATGAGCTGGAAGCGGGGATGAGGGGAATCCTTTCGCTGCTGAGGAGCAAGTCACAGTGCAGCATCCTCAGCATCCTCCCTGGGCTGGTTTCTTCTTGGCTTTCTTCCCAAGGCCTCAGTAAAGTATCACTGGAGAACGCCAGCACTGCCCACACTTGACTTGTTAATGTGCATTTCTGTGTGAGAATTAATAGTAGGTCCTCCAATAAGAGCTAATTTTTATGTTTTTAAACTCATAAAAGAAGAACAGGAGTATAAAGAATGTTTAAGCAGAATTACATGTCTTCTTGTGATTCATGCCTACAAGTTCTCACCAAACACCTCTTCCCCCAATGGAGAGGCTTTTCCCTCTCTTACCAACCAGATCAGGTAGTTAGGTCTTTCTGTGTAACAAACCATTCCAAAACTTAGTGATGGGAAACAACAACCATTTAGTATTAACTCGTGATTATGTGGGTGGGCAATCTGGACTGGGCTGGGCTCAGCAGGCCAGTTCTCCTGCCAGCCTCCCCCGTGCTCACTCCTATGGCTGCAGAGAGCTTACAACTGGGATGGGGGCCACTTGGCGTAGGACGGCTCCATTCGTGTGACTGGCAGTTGGTGGTGGCTATCATCCGGGGTGGCAGGTGTCACTGGGCCACATGTCTCTAGAAGGCTTGCCCCAGTTCATTGACCTTGTGTTGGTTAAGGGCTTCCAAGAGCAGCGGGAGAAGACAACTTCAATGTACATGTGCCTTTAAGATCTCTGTTTGTGTCACATTTGGTAATATTCCATTGACTAAAACAAAAGCACATGGCCAAGTCCAGAGCCAGTTTAATAGGGCCCTACCCAAGGGTGTAAAGGGAATTATCGTGACCATGTTGTCAATCAGCCTTAAACAGCCTGGATCTTAATCCATAAGACAGGAAAGAATTTTCCTTAGACACATAACATACCCACACACATTCACACACTCACAGCCACACATGCATCTTGCATATTCTCACAGTAATATACACATACATACATATCACAGCCACACATGCCCCAGACATGTGGACACATCCCCATAAGAGAGACTAACATGGACATACACATAAAACTACTCATGTGAATAGGTATAAAAGTCAACTTACAAGGCAAGGTTTTTGCTGTACATACTCTGCTTCCTTTTAACTCCCAGCTTTTCCTTGAGAAAATCTGCCACGGCAAATTCTTGAGGAAGAATCTGCTGCTACAACCCATCCTTTGATATGAAGGGTTAAGCGATTAAAGATGACCTAGCCTGCCAGCTGCAGGCCCGACTCTGTGGTCTGATTTCTCAAGATGATACAGCTCACTTCCCAGCGGTGATTGCAAGATTTAAATCTAAGTCAGGAGAGAGAAAAATGCAATTCTTAGTACGATGTTAGTTAGAGCACAGCTAGAGACAGCATAACCAATGAACAGACAAGAGTTTTATAGAACTGTTTAACCATCTTGCTAGATAGGAAACAAGGAGATGAATTTTCATAGAGTTTCAGAGCTGCAGGGCTTTAGGAGGTCCCCTGACCTGGCTCCCGGAGTATCCAAAATGGATGTGTGATGTTCTAGAAAAGATATAACTTTTTAAGTAAAGATCTCCTCATTTTCTACCGAAAGCATATGACTCTCTTCTATGTTTTCACAGCTCTATGCATATATTATCAACAATTTATAATTAATAAGTGTTTACACTCATAAATTTTTAAGTGACAATATTATTGAAAAAATACGTTAAAAATAGGATTCCATATATTTTCATTTCTCCCAAGTTTCTTATGCCAGAGCGGGGTGGGGGGATTATTTTTCCCTATACAGGCAAAATTTCTAGAGAATTTATATCTGAAGAGGCAAACAGGGTTTCAAATATAGAACACTCTTGTAAGCTCTCCATATCTCCCTATAGATTCCCAGCCCAGGACTGAATCTGTATATCCAGCCCCCAACTCCACCATCTGAACTTCCTTTTTTTTTTTTTTTTTTTAAAGCTTACCCCCTGCATACTGCTTCCATGATCCAGCCAAGCACAGCCCTGCCCTCTCCCCTGCTCAAGCCCACTGGCTGCTGGATCACACCCAGTGTGGGTGGGTGTGTTCGGGCTGCTATAACAAAAATACCATAAACTGGGTGCGTAAACAACAAACATTCATTTCCCACAGTTCTGGAGACTGGAAGTCCAAGATCAAAGTGCCAGCAGATTCCGAGTCCGGTGCAGCCTTACCTCCTGGCTCATAGGTAGTCATCTTCTCACTGACATGGTAGAAAGGGCAAGGGATCTCTCTTAATCACCTTCATGAGGGCTCCACCTTCAGAACCTACTCCCTTCCCAAAGGCCCCGCCTCCTAACACTATCACATTGGGAGTCAGGATTTCAATATATGAATTTGGGGGGGGGGGACATAAAATTCAGTCCATAACCCCCATACTTAGAAACACAGTGGAGAAACTGCAGAAGCTTGCAATGGAGGGGGGGGGGGTGTAGTAAAAGCAGCTGCTTCAGGTTCAGAAAGCTGGTTATGATAAACTAAGACAATAGTTTTGAGGTACACTACCAATAACCAGTCAACGTAGGAGAGACCCACCGATGCTCTTCCCCTCAGGCCTGCAAACCCAATCGCCTAGAGACCCAGGCAGGTGGGCAGTAAGGTGTACCTGCAGGGTGATGTCCTGTCTGCTCGGCCCTAGGAACAAGGGCCCAATGTGCCCAGATCTTCGGAAGTCTCTTTTTAAATCTTAGCAACTAATTAAAATTATAAGTCTGTCTGCAAGCAAGTACACTAATTAGTTAATTAATTAATTAATTAATTAAGCAAGCAAGCAAAAACAGTCAATTTTTCAAAGTCCATACCCTGATCTTAACAATCCCAGTAAAACAGTGGCACCTGGGTGGCTGAGTCGGTTAAGTGTCAGACTTCAGCTCATGATCTCACAGTTCCGGGGTTCGAGCCCAAGCCCGGCGTCTGGCTGTGCTGACAGCTCACAGCCTGGAGCCTGCTTAGATTCTGTTGTCTCCCTCTCTCTCTGCCCTTCCCCCACTCGCACATATACACACTCTCTAAAAATAAACATATAAAAAAAAAAAATCCCAGTAAAACAGGAAAGGACAGGACTGCTCCTCAAATCCCATTATCCAAAGATATCCTTGATCTGATTCAAAACGCAAGTCCTTTCTCGGGGTCCTCATCCTGCCCTCCAGGGCTGAGGACAGCCTTTCGCTCTGCAGCTGGGGTAAGCAGCTCTACCCCAGCACAGTGCGACGTTTAGGAACGAACGCGTACTTCCCAAATTAAACCCAAGTTAAACCTTGCCCTGGTTTAGACTTCCAGGTCCTCTGCGGCACCTCTAAGTTCAGCTTCATTCATAGCTGATTTTAAAAGTGATGGACCAAAAGCCACCAACCTCCTGACTGCAGTATCTCAACCATCCCCACCATCCACGAGCCTCTTCGGCCTGGAGAAGCCCCTGCGACGTAACTTTCCCCAAGGCGCGCGCACGCGCACGCACGCACTGACACATGTGCGCGCACGCACACATGCGCTCTGGGAAAGGGCTACGCTATGAGGAAAAGGTACGTTCCGCTTTAACAATATCCTAACCATAAAACTACCCCAGGATTTTTTTCAGAAGCTTTTAAAAACGAGCACAACCCACTCATCAAACGATCGATGAAAACGGGAATAGTAAAGCCGGTGATAAGTGAAGTTTAAATTTGACGAGGCAGCACTGCTCACTCAAATGGTGAGTGGGGAGCCTACCCCCACTCAGCCGCGGCTCTCCTATCCAGGAGCGCAGGTGGCGTCACATTGCCTCAAGTCACTGGCCTGCAGTCCTGTGCACCAGTGAGCAGTTGGTCATGCCCATTTGACAGAGGAGAGAACAGAGGTCCAGAGAGATCATAAAGGATTTGTGCTAGAGGCAAAAAGTAACAGACTCCTCTCCCACATCTGGAATGGCATTCCCCGCCTCCCTGCCTGTCCAAACCTCCTATCCCCCCAGCACTGTTATGGGGCTGGAAGCTGTATCCCAAGCATCCAAATGCAGGATCCAAGTCTTCTATTCTCCCATCTGCACCCGGAACCTAGCACGGGACAGACTGCACAGTAGGCGCTCTGGAATAGAGGTTGTGGTCACACATACAGAAAAGCCTCTCGAGTTCTGCCAAATACAATATCAGAATCAGGGCAGCCAAGAGAGGCTGCCAGGAAGGGGACGGTGGGGTTCTGGAGGTCAGAATGCAGCAAATGCCTGCCCAGCACTCCTTGAGCTCAAAGGCTGGGATTTCATATCTGATTCTCTGCATCAGAATGATTGTTTTAAAGGGCCAAAAACATCAACAGAACACGGAACAAAAAAGATCAGCCCACTGGTAAGCCATGCTAGCTGACTACCACTCCTGGAGCCTGTCCTATGAGGCAAGGCTGTCTCCAAGAAGGCAAAAAATACGAAGTCCCCACCATTGGGAAGCTGATGATGAGTGTGGGAAGCCAGTGTGTTCCTAGACATGAATTAACCGTGAGGTCCCCATCTGAGTTCTCAGCCCCTTAAGTGCCCTTGGGGCACCCAGTTCAGATCTCTGAAAAGATGTGAGGGCACAAAAAGTCGAGAGGACTTTCACAGGAGGTTTGAACCTGGGCCTGGGACCAAAAAATGAGCAGATTGTGATGGAATACATGGTGAGGTAAAGGGGGCCATCGCAGGCAGACGCAAGAACCACAGGCTCAAAGGAGTGCAGTTGGAAATGAGACATCGGACACACCTGACCAGGAAACGGGGTCTGAATTGGGAAAAAGAGAAATGATACTAGAGGGTCAGCTGTTCACATCTATGGCCCTTCGATACTAAGAAGCTGAACTCTTTATTCACTTGGCAGGGAAAACAATATCCATGATTCCCAGGCTTTGGCGTTTAGCAGAAGTGGAAACAAACATATGCAAGATGGGGAACCAAACAAACAAACAAACCAAGAACTATCCCTAGACCCAGATGGTACCAAGGCCTAGTGTTGGACCCGAGGCACTTGCAAATGGTCTCAGGACAGGGCCAGTCTGTCCCACAGTCACCAGGGCAGTTCTGGAAGCCAGCAGGGTGTTCATGCCAGCACTTGCCTCCCACACACATACTCTTCAAGCACTTCTCAGATGGCCTTGCTGGGGCCACCTCCCACCATCACCCTGCAGAACTGCTGGGAGCACTTATTAGGAGCACCTGGACCCTCAGAGACTCTCAGCCTGAGGACAGGCTGCCCAGGTGCACTCGGGACAGCTGTTTAATAACCCATCTGTTAAACCTCTGCCAAGGGTAGGAGATACGGCTGTAGGTGATGCCCTGGGCTGATGAAGCCAGAAACAGTTTGACACTAAATACCCCTCTCCAGAGTATAAAAGGGATAAAAGAAAATTAAGACATTGAATATAAATCTGGCAAAATAAGTTATTCATTTTTCATTTCAGCTTCATAACAGGAAATATAATACATAGCTTGATATTAAAGACTCATTGTAGGAGAAAGTGGTGATGCTCTGGGAGTGATTGGAGAAGCACCTGGATAGCCCATTAAAAGGCTTCCCAGTTTACATGCCCCAGTGCCTTTTTTTTCCATTTTTCCACTATTAGACCCTTACTGATACACAAATGCCCCATTAGGAACTCCACAATCTTTTTTTTTTTTAAGGATTAGTATAGCTTCTTCTATTTTTTATTGAAATATATTTGACATATAACATTGTATAAATTTAGGGTGTACAACTTGTTGATTCGATACATTTACATACCATAATATGATTGCCATTGAATGATAGCTGGCACCTCTTTCACAACACAAAATTACTTCTTTTTTGTGGTAGGAATAATTAATATCTAGTCTTTTAGCAAGCTTGTTGATTATAATACAATATTGCTGTTTATACTCACATACTGTGCATTAGATCTCCAGGACTTATCTATCTTCTAGCTGCAAATTTACACCCTTAAACATCTCTCCTATTCTCCAACTCCCTACTCCTTAACAAACACAATTTTCCTCTCTGTTTTTCACCAGTCTGGCTTCTTTAGACTCCACAAGTAAGTAATATCCTATAGTATTTGCCTCTCTGACTTATCTCACTTAGTATAATGTCTTCAAGGTCTATACACATTGTCACAAATGGCAGGATTTCCTTCTTTCTCATGACTGAATAATATTCCATTGTATATTGTATGCCACACCTTTTTTTTAATGTTTATTTATTTTGAGAGAGCGTGCACTCACTTGCACAGGGGATGGGAAGAGAGAGGGAGAAAGAATCCCAAGCAGGTTCCACACCATCAGTGCAGACCCCTATGTGAGGCTCGATCTCACAAACCATGGATCATGACCTGAGCCAAAATCAAAAGCTGGATGCTTAACCAACTGAGCCACCCAGGTGCCCCACCACACCTTTATCCATCCATCTGTTAATGGACACTTAGGTTATTTCTGTATCTTGGCTATTGTGAACAATGCTGTAGTAAAAATGGGAGTGCAGATATCTCTTTGAAATCCTGTTTTTACTTCCTTTGGGTAGTAGAAGTGGAACTAGAAGTGGATCTGCCAGATCACGTGGTAGTTCTATTTCTAAGTTTTTGAGGAACTTCCATATTGGTTTTCCATAATGGCTGCACCAATCTACATTCCCAACCAACAGTGTACAAGGGCTCACTTTTTTCCACATCCTCACCAATACTTGTTATCTCCTGTCCACTTGAGGAGGAACTCCACAGTCTGGTTTTACCAGGCTACTTGGGGTTTCCCCAACATGGCATACTCCCCAGATCACCAATCCTCCCTGCTGGCCAGAACACCTCCCTACCTTGTCTGCCATGTGGACTTCTGCACCTTGACTCAGCTCAAACATAGCCTGAGCTATTCCCACAGCACTGCATCCACCCTTCTTTATCACCAGCTTCATTGTTCTGTGATTTTCTATGTAGATGTCTGTGCCTCCCTTCCCCCCACACGAAGTCTCTGAGGACAGAGGTGAAGTCTTATTTTGTATTCCAGGTCTTTACTGGGTGCACCTAATAAATGAGTCCTAAAGGGAAATGCTAGCACCTTTGTCACTTTCTGGTATTTCTCCTATGGCAGTTTGTCAAAAAAAAAAAAAAAAAAAGGCAGGATTTGATGCAGGGGAATATCAGGAACCAGACAGAAAGTCATGCCTTGGGGGAACATATGTGGTTCTTTATCTCATCAGTGAGGTAGGTGGCCAGATAGAGGATAAACTGGTAAGGACTTAGGAAATGTAGAATACCCACATAGAAAGACCCTCCCAACCTGACCAGTGATGCCCAAAAGAGTAATAAGAGTTACAGTGAGGTAGAATCTTCTCATATTGACTGTCTGTCTGAGGCTTTCTGTGGCCTGGTGCCCACACTAATCATCTTACACATCTGATCTCACTTAATCCATACAACAAAACTGTTCACTTAATCCATACAACAAAACTGGGAGGTAGGTTATGCTCATCCTGACCCTGCAGGTTGGGACCCTGAGACTCAGAGCAGACAAGTAACTTGCTGACAGTCATGCAGCTGGCCACTGGAAGAGTCAGGACTCAAACCCGCTTGTCTACCTACCCCAATGCTCTTACTCTCAACTGTGCTGTCAAACAAGAAATCATGCTGGATCTGCAGGTCCCATTTGGTTGGTAAACTTGTTTATATACATTCACACTGTCTTCCTCAAATCCTTTTGGACCATAGGAAGGCATTAAATAACTAATTATAAATCAATTGGGGTCTTAATAAATGAACATCCACATGTACATGCCTAAAGTCAACTCTCCCCTCAAGCGAGAGCCTCTCTGTGGGATGAGAGGTGCAGGTGTCAGACTCCTGAAGGAGGTGGTGCTATGGGACAGGAGAGGGGGTAACAGGAGAGGGAGAGGAAAGGAGAGGAGGAGAGGCTGCATGGATGAGTTGCCCATGAAGGCAGAATCTGCAGATTTTTTCCTCACAAAGCCCCTTTGCCACAGCCACTATTGCTCACGACCCTGCTTACTCACACCCAATCATCTGAAATTGCCTCATAAGGATTCCCCTGCTCCCAGTCTTTTCTACCCCAACACAGCCCTCTCATGAATGCAGCCTAAGCTCAATGAAGCCCAGCTCAGACCTGCTCTGATGCATCTGGGGACTCCTATTGCCTTCTGACTGAAGTGTAAAATTCTCAGCTCAACTCAAGGACTTCTGTACTCAGCCTCCAACCAGAGCCATCCCAGTTACTGGCTCAGATACCCCAGGCTTCAGCTTCAGGCCCAGAACATGACTCACTGCATCCCAAATGAGCCTTGCTCTCCTTGTTCTACCGTTTCTCACTCTTTCCCTCCTCCTGGAACACCACAGTCTTCTCTCAGGCTGCCAACACACATTTGCGGAGCACCTACTAGAAATTAGGCATAGTCCTGGCATGTAAGAATAGATTTCTCCTTCAAAACTTGGTGTAAATGCTGACTTCAGCATGAATGTTCATCATTCTGATGAAAAGTAACCCCATCCTTCTCTATGTACTCAAATATTTACAACATTTGGTCTTGAGCCACAGGCATGTACCTGCCTCCCCAGCCCTGTAAGCTCCTTGGGGCAGAGAGTATAGCACTGATGGCAGGAAGCTCCGTTGTTGACCATGGTGAGCCTCAATCCAAGCTGTATTGGACTGATGGACAGTTCCAGAGTTTCTGGATCATCATTTCCCATTGGCATGGAAGTCACACAAATATTGTATGTTATTGAAACCATCATCAAAATACCAAGGAATGACTTCTCTAAAGTATCTACATATTTCAAAGATAATGGAAATCACACCGTGGCCTGGATAATTTTGATTTACCAGACATTTCTCTTATTATGTATCCACACAACTAAACAAACTATGTGAATCCATAACACTTCATGCTATCAGACAGAGATGCTATGCAAGTCATGATACCGTGGACTGAAAATATACGTGCATTCCCTCTTGGGCTTAACTTCTAACCTCTAATGTTAAAAATAAAAGTGGATGTCAGCCTTGGGACCCATTCATTCCATCACCCAGTTGGAAACCATTTATTAAACACCCACTGTATCAAGTCCTGTAGTTGCACTATGAAGTAAATGGACATAGTTTCTCCCTCCAAGTGTTTCTGTTCTGGTAAGGAATACAAGCCTTACTCAGATGAAGGAACCAAACTAAGCAATGCCTAGACAAGAGCCAGGTAATGTAAAATTTTAATATGAAGGCTAAGGAAAAAATCAAAGTAAAAGAAAAATCTTAACAAATTGAGGGTAATCATGAAAGATGCATTTGAACCATATTACTTTCTCAGTAGAGACTTACAATGAACCTCAGTAAACCCTGTATTAGCCATCTTAGAGTGTCAGGTCCAGATGGTTTTAGGGGACGGAGGAGCTCCAGTGTGTAAAGGAATCTAATCCTTTAGGTCTCTCATTTATTCATTAATTCCCTTATTTATTATTCAACAAATATTTGTTGAGTGCTTACCATGTGTCAGGTAATATAGTGGTGAATGAGGGGGACACGGTTCTTATAAACTCGCAGAGTTTGGAAGGCACTACAGGAGAGTGTCTTTTTTATATTGGAACTCCATGCCTTCAAATGTAGGTTGATATTCAAGTGAGTTGAATTCCTAGGCATGGAACGAATGATGATCAGGATGGAGGGGTGGTGTTTCCAGAAGCAGGATGCACATCAGGAGGAAACCTTGCTGAGAATAAATACCAGTCACAATTTATAGCATTTCAAGGTTTAAAGGTTTAAGATGGAGGTTTGGGGGGGCAGCCATGGAGAAGAAGAAAAAACAGGAGCTTCTGCCCAAGAAAGGGAGGCCACAGAGGGTACTGCACCAGGGTCAGGCCCCACCCACAAGCTGAGACTTGGCATTGCTGACATGGATGGAAGAGCCAAGAAGTGAAAAAACAATGAAATGGGGCTGCCATCAATGAGGAAGCATCGTGCAATGCCAGCACTTGATTTGGAAAGTATTCATAGGCTTTCTTGGCTAGGATATTTAAGACAAAAATAGAAATATTCTCATCAATGATTTATAAGATTGCTTTAGAAAGATGGGGCAGAACCCAGTATCACAAAGAGTAGCAAAGCAGCCTCCTAACTTGTCACTGGGCTGGAGAACATGGGCCAGGGGAGAGAGCTGTGAAGGTTGCTCCTTGCTCCTATCACAGAAATTAGAGCCGGAAAAAGCTGTCAATTTAGCTGGTCTGAAACTCAGAAATCCAACCACTTTTTGGACACTTTCAGCTGCAATTTTATTCTTCTCTGGGGTAGAAGCCTCCAGATGTGATATCTGAAAATTGCATATGCATTGTAGAGAATAACAATAATATTAACAAGTCAGCAGCCAATCAGGTAGGAATGTTATTCTAAACAGAGAGCATTCTCTTCTAGATTCCACCCTTGGAAGAGGAAGAGATGGGGGCCAGGGAATGAAATAGGAACATGTTTAGAGAGAGCAGAGAGTGAGAGAAAACCTTCCCACAATAAGGTAAGGTCATTTCACAGTTATGTGCTGAGCTTATTATAAGCCCATTCCTGGATTTTGTTCATTTTCAATTATGCACGAATTGACTCCATCTCTTGGACTCTCCATCAGAAACATGGGATGGGAGAGGAAAAGTCACTCATTTTAGACCTGAGCCTCATGGTTACACTGTCGCCAGCCCCCCGGTCCCTGACACCACCTTCCTACATGAAGCTTCCCAGCTAATCTTCCTAAAACACAAAACTTCATTAATCACCATCATAGTGGGGACAACCTTCTGCCCCTATTGCCCACTTACAGGACCAAGATCCTACTCATATGGACATATCTGAAGCCCTCCAGTCACCCAGTCAGACTATTGTACGCACAGGGTGCCAAGCTTTGGGGTGAAGAACTGGACAAGAAAGGACAGTCATACCCTCAAGGAGTATGTAGTCTACTGGGACTGGGGGAGTGAGGAGGAATCAACCAGTAATTAATCGGTGACAACAGTGCAGATGGCTGCAAAATATAGAGTATGGTGGGAGTGCACGATGGGTTACCTATTGTGGACTCTGGGGTCAGGCAATAAGGCCTCCTTAAAGCAGTGGTGTTTGAGGAAAGATGGGAAAACTGAGCCTCAGTTAGCTAGAAAAAGAAAGGGGCCGATTCTTCCAGGACAGGGACCATTGTGACACTGAGAGAGACCTTGGGCATCTGGAGAACATGATAGGAGCATGACGAGTGAGGATGAGACTGGTACCAGATGGGGCTGGAGACCCGGGACAGGAGGAAGGGAGAAGTGAGAGAAGACAGGCCTAGAAGGGAGGGGCCAGGGTGAGTTATGAGGCTCCTGGAATACCAAGCCAATGAGATTGGGCTTTATCCTGGAGGCAGTGGGGAGCCATCGAAGACTGTTAAGGGAACTGGTGTGACCATGTCTATGTTATAGAAAGCTCATTCTGGGTGCAGAGTGAAGTACATGTGGGTCAGAGCAGGCAAGGCCAATGCACAGAGACCAGTTGGAAGACTGTGGCAGTGGTGTAAGTAGGACAAAATGAGGATCTGGTAGGAAGGAGGCAAAAGATGCAGAAGAGCTGCCAGGACTTGGTGACCAAAGGCTTCTGCAGGATGAGAGAGAGGATATGGTCAGGAACGCGTCACATCCTGGCTGAGATGACTAAGTGATGGAGCACTGACCAAAATAGGGACTTCGGGTGGGAGAGATCTTTTTCCTCATGAGAAGGGAAAATCCCTGAGTATGAGAGTCTCCTGACAGAAACCTCTAGCAGTTGTAAATAAGAGGCTGAGGCTCCGTAAGACAAAGGGGACTGGACACGTTCATGGGAACATCAGTGCATGACAGGGGATTGCCATCCTAAATGTGGTGTCCCTAGGAGACTGCACAGCATACAAAGAAGGTGAATTAAAGGACACAACCAGGGTAACCCCAACATTTAAGGACTGGGCTGTCGAGGAGACCAGCTGGAAGTAGAAGGTAATCAAAGAGACACAAGGTGTTTCTTGAAAGAGAAAGAAGATACTGTAAACAAGTGGTTAATAGCATAAGATGAAGACTAAAGAGATCGCTACCTTGGTTCTGGCCAAGGGAGTACCAATGACTTTCCTAAGAGTAATTTTAGTAAAGTGGGAGAGGCAACGGCAGATCTAAATGCATTATGGAACAAATGGGAAACAAAGAAGCAGAGAAAGCCAGGGGAACCACCTATTTCAAGACCTCTGGCAAGAACGGAAGGAGGGGAAGCGGCATCCTGAGAGCCAGGAGCAAGGGCAGGCCTTTGGAAACGAACTGGCCTGTCACACTGGGGAGCTGTCAGGGATGCCTGCAGTGGGTGTAAATAGGGAGTGAGGGAGTGGCCCCTAAGCTCTGTTCCAAATTGGAGATCTGTGCCCCTCTGGAGAATGAGACATATCAAAACAGTCATTTCCACGGAGCCTGCTTAGGATTGGGAGCCGGACAGTGGCATTAGGATGTGAGGAATAGAAAGGAGCTTGTTCCTGTGCCTCTTGGAGACTAAGAGTGTGACTGTTCTCCCAAATGGGGTATCTGAACTGGAGGCCACACGGCTCAGGCTACAGTAAAGGACTCAAGAGGGAAGAAAGGCCAGGAAGTAACCAGTTCCATCCCCATGATAATGTCAGCCCCCCTCATCTCCACCCCGGAAGGGAGCCAGAGAAAGAGGACCAGGCTGAAAACAGATTGCATAACAGCGGTGCCAACCCACCCTCCTTCCTCTGGGCCTTCCCTGAGGACTGAGGCATTGCTCCCCTAGGATCCTGGCTGATAGGGAAGCAGGTAACACTCTGAGCCTCCACCTCCCCAAGTACGCGGTGGGCCCTGGGCTGGCCAGCTGCTGAGGCAGCCTTTCTGGGAGCCAGCCTCTCCACTTCCTGTGCCAGCCTCAGCTTCCAGCCCAGGAGCACTGGAGCAGGGAGGGGAGGAGGAAAGACAGACTGTTGGTCAAAGGTGGGGGGAGGAGTCAAAGAACAAGGAGGAAATAGCCATCTCTTACTGCAGAAGGAGTGTGTGTGTGCCTGTGAGAGACAGATAGAAACCTGGTTTCTATATCTGACCCTGGAGCGAGTCACTTTGCCTCCTCGGAAATTAATTGTGTAAAATGAGAAAAGTGGATTAGGAGATGCTTAAGGTTCCTTTCAGGTTGAAAATCCTGTGTTTCACAAATTTTGCATCTGTATATATATAGCACCCCCAGAGGCCAAAAGCATTATCAGCACAAAGCGAATATAACAAACCCCAATGAGGAAGACACGCTCACACATGTGTCCCTGACAAACACATGCACGCACACTCTGACACACACTTGTGTGCACACACAGGAGGGTGGGTGCTATGCTGTGCCTATAAGTGAGGAGAGTGGCTACAGCACGTTGGGACATTACACACAAAAGTTGCCGGACCGGCTTGCAGCCACACCTCTTCTACATACTAGTGAATACTAAATCTCAACTAACCTAAGCATTGGACAAATGAATCATTTTAGATTGTCAAGCTTTCTAAGTAGCTAAAGATTTACTCTTCAAATGACCAAAAGTAGTTTTAAATGCAACCCCAGAGGGAAATATTTGGGGTATTTTTTTTAATGTGTATTTATTTTAGAGAGAGAGAGAGAGAGAGACAGAGTGCGAGCAAGGGAGGGGCAGAAAGAGAGGGAGACACAGAATCCAAAACAGGCCCCAGGCTCCAAGCTGTCAACACAGAGCCCAATGCGGTGCTCCAACCCATGAACTGTGAAATCATGACCAGAGCCCAAGTCGAATGCTTAACTGACAAAGCCACCTAGGCACCCCAGGTTTTTTTGTATTATAAATGTTCTAAGCCAATTCTGCCGAACCTGACCTCACTGTAGGTTCTTGATGGCACTGGTTGTCTTGCTGCCCTTTCAATACACAGCGGTGTGCTGTGCCTGGGCTGGGCTCACAAAGTGGCTGACGAGGCTGTAGGATCATCCTCCCGTGTCCCTCAACCTTGTGTGTGATGAAGGTGGGGGGTGGGGATAGACAGACCACGGAAGCCTTCCCAGTTAAGAGAGAAGAGCCAGAAATAAAGACAAGGAAGGGTAGGCGGGCAGGTATCTGCCCAGAGTTGGACTTGAAGCAGGGAAAGGGGAGGGGAGCGAAAAAGGCACATTTTCAAAGGAAGCTGAAAGCTGGGGACTGGGCCCATCTCCTGCTTGGGTGGATCTGGGCAACCTGGGGCTACCACCCAGAGGGATATAAGGAGAGTGGGCTTAGGCAGAAAAATGAGTTAATGTGAATTTCATCAATTCTTTCCCTAACGTGTGGGAGAACGCCAGAAGCTTTCTGGTTGCCATCTAGGGCAAGAAATGGAGTAAGAGGAGTGCCTGGATGGCTCAATCAGTTAAGCATCAGACTTCAGCTTGGGTCATGATCTCATGGCTCGTGAGTTTGAGCCCTGCGTCAGGCTCTGAGCATCGGGCTGGGTGCTGACAGCTCAGAGCCCGGAGCCTGCTTCAGAGTCTGTGTCTCCCTCTCTCTCTGCCCCTCCCCAACTCATGTTCTGTCTCTCTCTCTCTCCAAAATAAATAAACATTAAAAAAAAAAAATTAAGAAACCCAGGAAGAGAATGAGGCAGGTGGGTGTAGGAGGAGCTGAGACTCAGGCTCCCAGTGATCCTGATGATGGCTGGAGCCTCATGTGCAAAGGAGCCTGCCAACTCCCACTCTGGGGTGCCCAGGATGGAGACCATGGCTACCAGACCCTAGGGAGCCCATTGAGGTCCCCAATGACAGCACAAGGACAACCCAAGGCCCCCTTCCCACCACAGGGTATGTAAGCTCCCCTCACCTCAGCTGCCATTTTGGTTGGAGAGGAGATGGGGAGAAGATCCTCCAAAGATGGATGGTTTGCCCACATAAGACAGGATTACCCTGAAAAGAGAGTGAGTGGCCCTTTACAAGCACTTTTGAAGGCTTTCTGTCCCCTTGACACAGAAGAGATGGGGCCCTGGGGCAGGAGAATAAAATGGCAGTTAGAGAAAATAAAGACCATGGCACGTTTGCCCCATCAATGTAGAGTCTCCAAATGCTACTTCAGGTGGCAGGTGGCATGGCTGGTTCTGGCCCCTGTGCTCACCTGTGCTGCCCCTGCCTGAGGATCCCTTCCTAGCCCTTCAGGAGAGATCTCACCCCTGGGCTGATGGCCAGATGACAGGGGCATTTGCAGCCTGAGAGTCAGGGCAGGGCTGGGAGATGACAGGGTCTGCACCAGGGCGGCTGGCCAGAAGCCAAGGCAGAAGGCCCACTGCCTCCCTCTGAACCGATGACTCTACGGTGGCATCCAAGAGGGAAGCCTGGCTCGTTCCTGAGGCACCAGATGATCCTCATGGCAGTTCACCTTCAGGCCAGCCTCAGACTTAGCCTGTAAGATTTGAGGGACCAGAGAGGGCCTTGGGCTCCCCAAAACCTATATCCCAACAGTCTTCTTGCTGAGAATCTGTTTCCAAGACAAAGAACTGAAAAATGCAAGCAGGTGTGAGGAACATTCATGCAAAGGGTGAGTGAGCCTGGAAGGGGAAAGGAAGTGTCCCTGGGGCAAAGCTGGAGAGGAACATTCAGCCTGGGGCCTAGGTAGGTAGGTGGACTAGGCCACAGGCCTCCTGGTCCTCCGCCACTGACAGCCCAGAGCTCAGTGCAACCGCTGGTACGACAGCAGCCAGGAAGACCCTCTGCACACAGCAACCTTCAAAGCCTTTCAGCTCTCAGGCCCTAGGTCCCTCTAGCCTACAGTCGGGTGAGTCCTGACTCTACTCACCTTAGGCCCCAACGGGCCACACAGCCCATTGTCACCACCGCACTCTAGATCCTGCACACACATACGCACATACATATGCGCTCACTGACAGACACACAGAGACACATGCCAAGATAGCCAGCACTCAGGATAAAGGCCCTCACTTAGGGTCTGGACACTTTCTTTTGTCCCTCTGGTCACTTAATTAATAGATTCTGAATGGTGTGATAATACCAACACCCTCAGACTCTGCCTTCTCCCAACGGTGGCACAGGACCTACATGTCCTTTCATGGCCTAGGATCAACTTATGTCATCAGCATCAGCATCAGCATCACCACTATCATGGCCAGGTAGAGCCACAGACATAATGCAAATGTCTACCATACAGGTAGGGGAGAAACTTGTCAGGAGCAGAAGGATCAGGCTCTGGGAGAGAGGCTTAAGAGAATATGAAGCAAAGTTCGGGGAAGGGGAGACTCGAACACTGACCGGAGCTCAGCTGTATCCAGTCTGTGCACAGAGATGCTTTGTGAATCAACACGGCAGAGGAGGGGCAAGCAGGGGGACTCATGATCTGCCTTCATGGGATCCAGGGCACCTGGTTCCAACTCTAGGGTCACAAGCATTCAGAGTAGTGGAGACCAGTGCTACTGCAGTGATGGAGCCGGCTTTCCAAAGGAGGGAACACTGAGCAGCACCACTAAGGCGGGATAGGACTTGTGATGAAGACAGCTGACAGCACAGCATCAGGATTAAACAAGCGAACGGTGGAGTCAACCAAACTGATTTTGAATTTTTGCTCTGTCACTTCCTGGCTGTGTGGTCCTAGGAAAGACACCCAACCTCTCTGGTCTTCAGTAGCCTGGTATGTAAAATGCCAATGCCTCCCTTATAAGGATGCAGAGAGAATGAACTAAGCCTGTAAAGGGGCTGGGCTATAGTAAGCAGGAGCATCAGGTGTGGGTAGACAAAGGCACAGAGGCTGAAATGAGACAATGCATGGATGGGGCAGAGGAAGAGGATGGCCATGGATGGCCCAGAGAAGTGGGGCACCCAGGCTGGATGAGGCTGTGGCTGGAGCAGGCTGCCTCTGAGGCCCCATCTCTGAAGAAGATGCAGCTGCGGAGGGGGACAGCCCTGCGGAACAGGTTGTCAGTCCAGCCCTTCAGGGGCTTTCTTCCCATTGGCCACGACTCTGACGGGGAAATCAGCAGGCTGGCGGTGCGGGCCTGGGCAGCGCAACAGACAAGGCCCTGGGGACAGCTTAAGTGGACAATAATTGCAGGTTATTATATACCGGGCTGCAGCCAAAAGCCAGGCGGCTATTAAGTGTGATTGGGAGAAATAATCAGGAGGAGGAGGATGGATGTGAGAACTAGGCTGTTCTTTCTGTTCTCAAGGCCGCTGTGAGTCCGGGACTGTGCAGAGGCAGGGACAGGGTGGGTGGGGAAAGGAGCAGGTCTACAATATAAATACCCTGCATTCTGAGAAGCCATCCCACCCTTGCCTCTGGCCCTCCCCACTCCCCAGGAGGTACGGAGCAAGGGTTACCATCCCCATCTCATAAATCAGAGAATGAGGTCCAGAGAGGGGAACCAGGTGACCCAAGGGCACACAAGTTTTGCCTGAATCCCATCAGAGCCTGGATTAAGCCCCCTCTGTTGCTCGATGGCCACAGGAGTGACTCCTGACATGAAACCCCATCAAGCCCTGACTCTGCTCTCAGAGGTTGAGCAGGAATCGTCTCTGAACTGGGACTGAGAACTGTCACTAAGACCCAAAGGGGGCACAGATCCCACCGTGTGGCTGCCAGCTCATAGGTCAGGACAAGGGCAGGCAACAGGGAAATGGGGAGGGGGCAAGTTTATAACAATATCATTGGCTATTTCTTAGGGCTTTATACATTCATTAGATGCCTCTCTGGGATAAAAAAGAGAATTTTATGCCAAGTGTATAACTGAGGATACCAAGAGAGATACATGACCTGTCCAAGGTGGGACAGTGATGCTGTCAATAACAAGGCCCATGTGACAATTGCTGGATAGGGGCCTATAAACCACACCCCAGATCTGTCTATCGGAGAAGACCTTGCAGAGGTGACCCTAAATCTGCCTTCTGCCACCAGGCCAGTACTTGTGATTTTATCCCTGCCAGCCAGAATTTCCCATTGCATCAGGATGAGAGGTCGTCCTTTTCTTTCTGAGCCAAGGGTGGCATAAGGTTGTGGCCCAAGGGGTGACACTGCCCTCATATGATGTGTGGATCACACATCCCCACCCTTCTACCTCCCACTCCTCAGCTTCCCCAAGCCCACAACTCATTTTAGAAATAAAGATGACCAGCCTCGTCCCAGAAGCACAAACACCAAGGGCATCTTCAAGGAGGTGCCCAGAGACCTTCATTATTTCCTATTGGCATTATTTTATACAGACAGCCCTACCCTGATGGAAACACCAATGGAGGCCAATGAGAATATGTATATGTTGGTAGGCAGTAGACCAACCCCTCTTACAAACACAACACCTCAGCAGATATCCAGGAAAGTCACGCACAAGGCTCAGTGCCATCCTCGGTTCTGATGGTCTGCCCCTCCTTCCCGGGATTGCCTCTCCCCAGCCAGGCCTCCCCAACCCTGGTCTGGAAATGACCCTGCTTTGGGTCACATGAGAGTAGAAACCTGGCGCAGGGAGGGATCAATTACATTGTGACTCAGCGAGAGGGCACAGAGCCAGGGAGTGAGTCACAGAGCTTGCCCACCCTTCCCCTTCCCAGGAAGGGGCAGTGGGAGGGGGGCGGTCACGCGGGCCTGTGTGGGAGCCTCCCATGTGTCCGGGTACAGGCTCTCCAACAGTGTGGGGGAAGTACCAGGTCTGTGCTACAGTGTGGGGCCCCTTCCTAAAGCTGAATGCAGGTGAGCGTCACTGAGCAGCCACGTTGAGAGAAACTCATGGGGCCCCTCCCCCAAACCGTTTCCTACAACATGGTACCCACAACCAGAGACAGGTTCCTCTCCTCTCCTCCACACAGTGCGAGGACCACTGAGGGGAAACCGAAACTGCCCTCTCCCTTAGAAAACGTCCGTGTCCTCTTACACATTTTTTAAATGCTATTTTTGGCCAGCTTATATTTATACCTGGAAAGGAGAGACTTAGTTTACTTTTGAATAAATACAATAAAAGTAACAGCTAATATTGATTGGGCACTTGCTATGTGGCAGGCACTAAGTTACCTCTTTGAATCGTTCATTATCTCTTCATGATAGCTGTACGCAGTGTTATTATGCCCATGTTTCCGATGTGGAAACGGAGACTCAGAGAACATGACTTATATTGCTGGTAAGCTAAAGATATATCTGGTCCTAGGGGTACCTGGGTGGCTCCGTTGGTTAAGCATCCAACTCTTGGTTTCGGCTCAGGTCATGATCTCAACGGTTTCATGAGTCTGAGCCCCGAGTCCGGACAGTGTGGAGCCTGCTTGGGATTTTCCCTCTGTCTCTCTCTCTCTCTCTCTCTCTCTCTCTCTCTCTCTGCACCTTCACCACTTGAGCTGCCTCTGTCTCTCTCAAATAAATTAATTAATTTAAAAGAAAAACTGACCGGTAGGGTTCTGAAGCCCAAACTCTTTCTATACACAATGCAGGCACCTTTGCATATGTGTATATATAGTATAGAAACTTGAGTCTTATATGCATATTTTAAAGGATTAAATGCCCAGTGGTATTTATAGACTGTATTTCTTTAAATTTTACCCTTTGAGCAAAATTTATATTAGTGTGTCTGTTCAGTAATAGACCAGAATTTATATATGTGTATATTATATATATATATATATATATATATATATATATATATATATATATATATATTATAACACTTTGGAAGACTTTAAGCTTATTAAAAGAAGGCTGCCATCTGGAAATTATTTGGGGGAGGGAGCGGTTCTTGAAAACCTGTGGCATCTCCTTTAAATGTGACTAGTGGTAACAAACCTTCATCCTTTGGATATAGAAATGATCTTTGGAAAATGGGCCCAAAATAGTGCCCCTCCAGTTTAGCACATGTGTGTTGGGGGTGATTTCTCCCTTCTCAGCCATCCTTCATAAATACCCAGGTGCCTTTTTTGTCCCAGTCTTACACCACTGATCACATTCTTCCCTGTCATCAGCAACCGGTCAGCCTGTGGTCAGTGAGTCCCCACCCCGAGTCTTTCTTGTGAGCCAGCCCTGCTGTAAACCTCTCCTCCCAAGGCTGCAGACCATCCCTGAAACAACAGCCTACATTCCTTCCATGACCTTCAGGGCCCAACTTGACTGCCCACGTGCCCTCTCCATCCTCATCACCAGCCTCTCCTTCCCTCTCCCCAGGTGATGTAGCTGAGGCCTCCTTGCCAAGCTCTTGTCTGTACCCAGCTGCTGGGTGAGGGAGCTGGGGCGGGGGGGGGGGGCACCCAGGCAGGTGAGCCTGAGGCCCCCGCATAACAACCCTTGGAAGATCTGGCCTGGTGTAATTGTCCTGCAGGCTCACCTTCCTGAGCCCCTACCCAGTTGGGGGTCTCCCTATACCACCAAGCCATGTCACTCCCTCATAGCATCTGCACAGTCCCCGGATGCTGAATGTCTTAACCAGGGCTCTGGCTGAAGGACTGCGGGCTGGACTTGGGGGGCCTGGCTGCAGTGGGAGAATTAACATTAAAAAGCCTGTGTAGAAGCCGTGTTTTCAGCAACATTATCAGAGAAATCGTGGCCATGAGAAAGTGACATTTATCCACAGCATTGTGCGTGTAATAAATACAACTTACTATTCCAGTTTCTAAAGTGAGCCCAGTGTCTGAAAACCTCAGGGCTCATGTACAATAAATTAACATAATTAAAAACTAATTAGTAAAACATCACAATTAAAAGGACTTGCTGCGGCAACACCTCTCAGGTAAGAAGAGGCTGCGTAGTGCCGGCAGCCAGTACCTAGGGCAGGCCCCAAGAAGAGGCCGTGATGCAGGCCTGGCCCTCCGGGAAGGCTTCCCGCCTGCCCCCCGCCCCCCCCCCCCCCCCAGGAGCACCTTGAGAAACAGCCTTGCAGCAAGTGAGGACACCCACTTCGGGTCCAATGCCGCCACCACCAGAGGGGCCGCCCCGCCTCCCGCGTATGCTGGGGGAGGGGCCTCCGCCAGCCCTCAGACTGGGGCCTCTCTGTTAGCGGGGCTCCCATACTACCCGCTGGCCTGACGTGATCTAAGCCCTTTACGTGCATTTACTCATTTAATCCCCACAACAATTTTAATAGGTTCTATTCCTCTTCCTATTTTACAAATGAGGAAACTGAGCCACGGAGAGGTTAAATAACCTACCCAAGGTCATAGAGCTAGTAAGTGGGAGACTTTGAAGCCAAGGAGTCTGGTTCTGCCAGCTTTACCTAAGTGCCGAGGTAAAGGCACCTGCTTCTGTCCGACTCAGTGCTGCCTGGCCAGGGCTCCCTTTGAAAACATGTGAATTATTTGGGGAAGATAAGGAGTAAATTCCTAACCCTTCCATGAAACAAGTTAATTTCATCTACACCTTTCTGTGGCCCATTTTGACCCTCAGTCCCTGCTCTCCTCTTATTTTTTTACATGAGAACTGTGAGTCAGCCTCACA
The DNA here is from genome assembly GCF_018350175.1 of Felis catus. NCBI lineage: Eukaryota > Metazoa > Chordata > Mammalia > Carnivora > Felidae > Felis > Felis catus. Next base: position 58,611,508 of record NC_058379.1, on the reverse strand, counting down.
GACATGGCACTGTCTCACCTTCTTGGATGTGATGTGAGGAAGGAAAGGAGGGTGGAAGAAAGGACAGCGGTCTCCATTTTCTGGAGGAGAAAGCTGAGGCCAGGAAAGCCGTAACTCAGGTTCCTCCTGCACTTCCCAGCCCCCGCCCATGCAGGGTGCCTGGGCTGCAGGACTCCAGATCCCTTTACCCCACTTCTTGGGCTGCCTTTCCATTTCCTACCTGTCCTCTGCAAAAGTGAGGAAAAGCCCCAGTTGGCAAAGAAGCAGAGAACAGGAGCATGTTCCCATGCCAGAACAAGGAATATCCATGCTGACCACCCAAAGGCCTAGAGACTCCCCAAAGCAACCCCCCACCATTGCCCAGAGCCCAGGAGTCCCCACAAGACCATAGCCATATGTCCCTGGGGCTCAACCAGCAAGGAAGGAAGCCCGAAGGCCCCTCTCTTGCCAGGCCTGGCACTTGTCTGAGCTATAAGAGGAAGCCCAGTCCCTTCTGGGGAGCTCCTGGGTTTCCTAAAACACATAGCATCCTAACTCAGTTCTCTTCCTCCCTCCATGCATTTGCTCGCCTAGCCAGGTCTACTGTTGGCTCAGGACAGGACAAGGGGATCCTTCGATTGTCTTCTCTCACTGGCCGGAGGCTGCTAAAGTTAACTGAGAGAAGGTAGGGACCCTTTTCCTCTTCCTTTCCACCTCAATTAGTGCTTCTTGTATCACTGAACCTTCCCAAATTATTCACAGAGAAGTCCTAAGCTTGTGGAGAAGACCAGAAACAGACTTCTGAGGCTGCCTTCAAAGCCGCATCTTGCCCACCCCACCTACTTCCACATATGAGCCCCCTCTAGAAGCATCTACCTTCTATCATGTGAGAACCCACTACACTCACCAGACCTGGCAATTCCATCCACTGCCTCAACCTCTCTCCTCTCTTCCTAAGCTGACACCTCCACCTTCCTATAGGGCCAGAGTTCTCTCCACCAGAGAGCCTTCCGGGGGTGCCAATGCCTACAGAAGCTACAGCTTCTCCAGGTTCCCAGGGCACACATCACCAGCACCTTTCACTCTACGCCTTGGTGGCCTCACGCCCTAGTGTGGTGGCTCTTGTCTGAGTCAACCTCTTTGCCTAAATCCATGAGCTCTCTGCAGAGGGCAAGTGACTCTCCTGGTCTCCAGCCTCCCCCCACTGACCTCTGCAGGTCTGGGCTGAGCAGTCACTCCACAGAGACACTTAGTGGTCTGGTCTCTGGAGAGACTTCAGCAGACCACAGCTCTCTTTTTAGCTTGTTCTCAACATAGCCTTGGAGAACCAGCTGCTTCTTGCCCTCCTGGGCCTTAGGCCAGGCCATCACCCAACTCTCTGGCCATCTACCACCTTCTGCCTCTTGCCTTCACAAGCCCTGCTCTCCCCCAACAAGGCTGCTGCCCACCCCCCACCCTCCCATCACAGATTCTCCCACACAATTTGGATTGTTTTCTGTTTTCTTGCATGTGGAACTCCTCAGGCCTGGAAGACATTTAACCATCTGTTGCCATTTGGTGTTCTGGGGCTTTTCACTTGGTACAACTTTGGTGTCTCTAACTAGACAGTGGGTTCTTCCCAGTCCTGTCCTTTCTCTGCTGCTTCCAGGGGGAGACCGGAAGCATTCCGTGAGTGCAAGAATGACCGTGTGGTGATGTCTCCAAGCCAAGCCCTGCAGCCCAGGGAGGCTAAACTGCTGTGTGGATTCTAGATGGATTGTTCTCATCCCTGGCTTTGAACTTCTTCTGGAAGAGAGTCTGCCTAGGCCCCTGCAGCTCCCCATCCTTAGGACCTAGACGAATGAATACAGCATCACCCCCTCCTCCAAGTCAGATTAGCCATAGGTATCTAGAAATTCCATTCTGAGCACCTACTGTGTGCTCATGCCTGTCAAGAGAGGTTGCAGAGGGTGAAGAGGGGCCAGATTACTGGGCTCCTGCCTTCCACCAGTTCCCAATCTAGATGGAGAGAGAAGACTCATAGGCAGGAGAGCCAAAGCAGGTCTCAGGGCGTGTGGCCACGGCCAGGGCTGCAGAATGTGGTTCAGTGGGTGCCAGAGAGAGGAGAGTGATGGTGGCTCCACTGAAGGGAAGCTGAACACAAAGAAGGTTTCCTCCTCCCTTGAGGGGGAGGAGCAAAGGGAAGTGAGGAGCAGGAGGCAATGGTAAGGCCTGCAAAACTACACCATCCGAGCCAAGATCCCCACCACACAGGGCTTCCTGACATCCCTAAAGATGAATCAGCAACAAAATGTAAACCCCAAACACAGAGAGAAAATGAGAAGCAATTGTTCCCAACTCCCTTTTCCATTTGCCGGCCTTCTCTCTCTCTCTCAGTGGATGGAATAATTGTGGCCGTGAAGTGGCACTTGAAGAAAAAGTTTTAAATCTATTTAAATGTCACAGTGAGTAATACTTTGCCCCCATCTTTCCCTAGTTACATTTCTCTTTGATGTTCGAAGGTTAAAAAAAAAAAATTAGCTCAAGTCTTTCTAGAATATCAAGGGCAAGGATACCAGAGAGCCAACCTAGCCACATTCCTGACTATTTTCTTTGGGGTCCTGCTCCTTTATTACATTAGTTTGAGACACCTGTCCGTGTTGTTTTATCCCCAGTACTCTGCTGTGACAAAACAGTGGGAGCCTAAGAGATCCAGCTCTGTGCCTTTAAGAGATCTATGCCTTGGCAGAAGCTGTTTCTGCCGCTGTTAATACAAGGTAGCTCAGTTATATGGGGCCTGGTGTCCTGGTCGCTTCTGTCCCAGCAGTGTGGGGAGAGGTAGGGCATTTTACCACATAGATGCCAGAGAGCTGAGAGGTGAGGAATGTGTTACCCCCTAAGGGGAGACACTCCAAATCCAAAATAAGCCATCCTCAGGTGGGGAGACAGGGGAGCGTGAGGTACCTTCCCTAGGGAAGAAGGAGCTCTCCACAGCTTTGGGTCCACATGTGGAAAGAGACAGGGAGAGGGGGCTGTGGTGCAGGGGGCACAGATGCAGTCCTGGAGGGAGTTGATGCTATACCTTATGGCAGTATTTTTGCAGGTATCTGAAATAACCAGATGCCCCCTTCCATTAACAACTCCACTCTCCCACTCACTCCTGCCCAGGGACTGCTTTTATTTATGTATTGGCTATTATTATTAATAATAAGATGAATAATGAAACACCTGTGAATAATTTACTTGGACCTGGGCAGGGCTGGGGTGGGGGCAGGAAGAAGTGGAAGATAAACCACAGCTGCCCTCCCCTGTGCTGGCGCCTTCTTTCCCAGCCCCCACCCCCACCCCAGCTCACTTCCTTCTCTTCCCCCAGACCTAGCTTTGCTTTAAGGAGGTGGCAGGCAGGGAGAGAGAGAGAGAGAGAGAGAGAGACCTCAAGCAGGAATTACTCTCCTAAACTCGCCTGTTATGGCATAAAATACATCCCACTCCATTGTGATATCCTGGGAGGTAAGCACCACAAAATGATGTTAGAGGAGATATTTCGGACAAAGATACTGGCCTCTGCTGATGTGTCCTGAGGGGAAGGGGAGGAGGGGGGTCTCAGACTGGTGCGCGCACACACACACACAGCCAGAGTGTGGATACAAACGGTCTATGTGCACAGCCACACTGCACCCACACAAGCACTTACACACAGTCCTGATAAGACACAGGCACACACCTCCAAGCCACCAGCTCAAACCCTCTGTGTGCCTACTGGGGACATGCCACCTTATGACAGCACTTCATAGGCACACCACGCACACAGCTACCTTGCAGAGAGGCCCTATGTGTGAGTTTCTGTTCGATTCCATCAACTCGGGCGATTCTTAGGCCGTCATATAACACTGGATAATGTAAGCCCAGAACCGAGTTATGAATCAACTATACTTACACACGATTCCATCAAGAAAAGACAGAAGAATCTTAAAATGAAAGGATGAAGTTCCACAGCTCTCAGAATTGTACTTGCTGTTTGGTCACTCGCCCTGGATCCTCAGGGAGAGGTGTCCCAGGTGGGCTTGGGGCCTGGGGCTGCGAACCTCGGGGCCTCCTCAGGCCTCCTCCTGGCGCTGGAGAGCTCCGCGTTGTGGTTGTACCAAACGGGCTTGGTTTCGGTATTCAGGCAGCTGGGGTCTCATTTCTTTAAATAAAATTGTAAACATATTGTCTAATAACATCATGTAATCCGAGGGTAAGAAAAGAGAAACCCAGGACACCCGAAGGGGGCCGGTGGGGGTCCAGCCAGAGTCAGGCCGGCAGCTTTGCCCCTGCAACTCGCAGGGGAGCGGGCGCGTTATTTTAATTTGCCCGGCTTCTGAAGCCATGGAGAAGAGGCTGCCCTGGAAAAGCAAATGTGGGAGAGGATGAGGGGCAGGTAAATATCATTAAAATGAAAATCTGCTCTCCCAACCCAAGTTCACCACCAGCATTCACCCCCAGAGGCGGGGCTGCTTGGACCCGGCTCCCGCGCCGGCCACTCCCTCTCCTGCGCGGCCGAGGCTCTGGCCCCCGCGGGCCTGGTGGGGAACCCGGCAAAGTCGGGCTGGGCGGCCGGACCCTTGGCTCCAGCCCGCAGACGCGACTCCGAGCCTCGCACTTCTGGAGAGGGAGGCGCCGCCAACGAAGCCCGCGGGGGCAGCGCACGCCGCGCGAGTCTGGGTCCGGCCGCAGTCCGGATAGCGATTCGGGGGCTTTATTTCTTTGATGGTGAATTAAGGAAAAAATTTCAATTTGAACCGGTAACGCAGACGAGGGCCAAATCAAGCCGGTCCCTCGCGCTGGCTCAGCGACCCGGCACGGCACCCAGATCCCTGCCTCCTTCCACGGCGGGCGAGCGGGCCGAGACGCCCGGCTCCTACCTTCCTCCCGCCAGCCGCTTGCCGGACCAGCCGCCGCGCTTCCGGGCGGGGGAGGCCGTCCGGGACCGAAACACCCACCTCCAGCCTTCGCAGGCGGGCTGGGACGAGGATCGGGCCCCGGATCTCTACGCCCCGTCCCCCCCCCCCCCGCGAGGCCCAACTGCTCCCCCAGTTCCGACCTCCCAGGTGGCTCGGGTGGCGGCAGATGCCGTGCGGGAGGGCGAAGATTTGGGGCTGCTCTGGCAGGTTGGGGATTCGAGGAGGAAAAAAGCAGGGAGACACGGAGAGAAAGAGAGCGCGCGCGAGAGAGCTCTTGTCTACAGATTTATCCACATAATATATATTTATGTAGCTTTTTTTCTCTCGACACTGATCAATGCGCACTCGGATCGCTGGGCGGACTCCCTCCAAGCCGACTCGCTTTTTCTAGTCTAAATAAATAAATAAATAAATAAATAAATAAATAAAGGGAACCAGATGGGAGAAAAAAGCGCCCATTCCACCTCCGCCGCCGCCTTCGCCGCCGCCCCGCCCGCCATCCCTGCCTTTGCTTCGCCCGCCTGGCGCCCTAATAGAGCGCAGCTCGGTGGATAACGCCCCCCTACATACCCACACGAAAATGAAAATCAATGTTTTAAAAATACAAAAAGTTGCACCTGCTGCTATTACAAAAAGAACCCCCAAAAGGCAAAGAGGAGGCCAGCAGCCCCGTTCCTAACGGGCACCCGCTCCCCGCGGCCGCCGGGCCCGGAATCTCAGCGCCTCCCGAAGAGCCATGCGCCTGGCGCTATTTATAGCCGGGGGCTGTCTCGGACTGTACCACCGCCGCTCGCCGGGGCCGCCGACGGGGGAGGCGCGGCGGGGCCGGCGCCGCCCCACGCCGTCCTGCTCCCGGCCGCCGCCCGCCGCCGCGCGGGAGCCCCCCCGCGTCTCGCCCTCTCCGGGCCCCGCGCCCCCCCTCCTCCGCGCGCGCTCACTCGCCGCCCCCACCCCTGGTCTGACTCGGAACTTGAACCGGTCCAGCCTGTTTAAACGGAAAGGACAGAGATCCTGTCTGTTCAATGTAAAAAAAAAAAAAAAAAAGAAAGAAAGAAAAAGAAAAAAAGAGAAAAAGAAAAAGAAAAAAAAAGAAAAGAAAAAGAAAGACAGAAAAAAAGAAAAGAAAAAGATCAGACCGCAAAAGAGAGAGAGAGAAAGAGAGAGAGGGAGAGAGAGGAGAGAGGGAGGGAGAGAGAGAGCGGGGAGAGGAGAGAGAGAGCGCGAGCGCGAGCGAGCGAGAGAAGAGAGGAGAAAGAGAGAGAGCAGAGAGCGAGAGGAGAGCGAGGTGTAGAGAAACCGAGGGGGAGAGAACCCGAGTGTGTGTATGCGTGTGCGTGTGTGAGCGCGAGCGAGCTTGCGAGGGAGAAGAGCGAGAGAGAGTGCGAGCGAGAAAGAATAAAAGGAAAGAAGATTTTCTCTATGTATATAAAGATGGCCACGTTAGCAAACGGACAGGCTGACAACGCGAGCCTCAGTACCAACGGGCTCGGCAGCAGCCCGGGCAGCGCCGGGCACATGAACGGATTAAGCCACAGCCCGGGGAACCCGTCGACCATTCCCATGAAGGACCACGATGCCATCAAGCTGTTCATTGGGCAGATCCCCCGCAACCTGGATGAGAAGGACCTCAAGCCCCTCTTCGAGGAGTTCGGCAAGATCTACGAGCTTACGGTTCTGAAGGACAGGTTCACAGGCATGCACAAAGGTGAGTGCACCTTTCCCTCCCAACTTTGCCGGGGAGAAGGAGCGGGCGGGCCGGCCGGCCGGCCGGCGACGGACGAGCGGGAGACGGCGCGAGAGGGAGCCTCGGGCGGACGCCGAGGAGGGAGGCGCTCGGGCAGCGGAGACCAGGACTGGGGTGCGTGGGGAGCTGTTCGCTGGGGCAAGGCTGGATTTTGGGCGAGGAGCTGATAGAAGCGGTGCGGTGGGGAGAGCAGCGGAAGCAGAATATGGAGAGAAAGAGAGGATCGAGGGGAAGCGGGGCTTGGATTTTTGGGTGCAGCGACTTGAAAGACTGGGACGGGGACAGCTGCACCGGCCGAGCCCGGGACGCTGAGCAGACTGGCGGGCGCTCAGCGGGCCAGGGACCGAGGGTGCTGTCCATCGCCGTGGTGCTGAAAATATTAAGAGATGGTCTCCTCCTTCTCCGCTCCGGGCCAGAGTAGCAGGAGCGCAGCCGTCTAAAAAGAAGAGAGGTGACAAATTCAGAGAGATATTTTTATTTCGCTATCAATTTAACAGTAAACTCTCCCTGTCGAGCTATGTGCCTCAATAATCCGGTTGTGGTGTGAGTGGTGGGGGAGGGGGTGTTTGATGTTTGAAGGAAGGAGGGACAAAACCTAAGGCAAGAATTAGCAAGGAACCAGCCATCCCCTGGGTGGAGTGGGGGGTCAGGGAAGCCTGAATGATCCCCTTCTCAGGAAAGCGGAGCTTTGGGGGAAAAATCTGTGTGTGCAAGATATGCATTTTGAAGGGTGTAGCCTAAATTATCCCAAACTCACCATGCAGAGAGCTTATAGTACATTATTTCTCTCCCTTGAAGCAATCATTGCTAGTGAGTGCTTGGGGGAGGGGGAGACAGAATAATCAAAGAATTAAAACCCAGCAACTTTTTAGGAAAGTGGTCACGAGAATTGTCTGCAGCCTGCCTGTTTTCTCCTTGTTTTATTATCTTTAAGGCAGATCCCCAAACGTGTTCAGTTGTAGAACGTGTGTGGGTGGCTGGTGGGTGACGAAATTAGCCCAGTGCTCCGCTCCCTAACAGTAATGTATAGGATGTGCAGTGGGGATTAATCCGGGCTGGAGCTGTGTGGGCAAGTTAAATGCTTTCTGAGAGAGATTGATCGTCAGGCAGGGAAGGAGCACCGAGCTAAGGAAGTTGTAAGGGATGTGTATGGACGTTCCGTTTTTAATAAACAGTAGTGTGGAGAGCCACTGAAGATGCTGTGTTAGAGCTGGTGGTTTTAAAGATGAAAACACACACACGCACACGCACACCCACCCACACACAGAGAGCAGCCTCATCCTTGGCCACAAATGGGCTATGAACAGAGCTGATCCTCCGGCACATTAGGTGCAGAGCGCAGAGCTGTCTGGCTCTCTAAGCAGCAGTGGTTTTCACTATCACAACCTCCCTCCCTCCTCCAGCCCTCCCTTCATCCGAATACTAAGCAGAGCTCCAAACTCTTCATAGTTGGAGTCCCAGAGAGCAGTTTTTATTGGCTTTAGCATCTTCCAGCTTGCCTGCTGAGGAGTAAATCTTAAAGTTAATGGCATGTTGAGTAGCACAAAAACACAGCAGAATGGAAATATACTGGGTTTGCTGGGGTGGGGTGAGGGTGGGGGCTGTAATGGAGAGACAAACCAACCTTTATCCAATATGGAGAAAATGTCTGTCTGATCAGAAGAGAGACTGGAAAGGTGAAATGGGGAGGCAGTCTTTGAAATAATATTTCTTTCCTTCCCCCCACCTCAAGTCAACCGTATCTTTATAGTTTTTCCCTTCCCAATCAAGCTCCCTAGAAGCTAATCAAGGTTTGTATCAAATCTTTGTCATTCTAATATGTCCCCAGATTTAAAAATAGTAATAATGAAAATTTAAAAAGCATAAATAGGGAAATCCTTTGCCCATCTTAATGATCAGTTCTTGTGATGATTTAAATTTTTAAAGTTAAAAAAAAATTTAGAACCCACCAGAGGCAAAAGACAGTTGTGAAGAGCTGAGCTTCTTAAGAGATCCGGGTTTGGAGCACTTTATTTACTTCTTTATTTCGAAGGAAGATAAACTTTAACAATATTCCTTGGTTTCTTCTCACGATCCCTTGCTGGTATCATCACTATGTTCTTGATGTTATTTGGACTCCCTTGTACTATAGCAAAGAAGTAGAATTATCATCATTTGCATCAGGAAGCCAGAGAAGGTTATATTATAGCTTTATCATATGTATCATATATATACTATATACACATATCTGGCCAGGATTTCTAGGACAAGCAAAACTTCGTTTTCTAAATAATTCTTCCCCTAAACTGGCTCAGTCAGTGGCAGGCAGGCCCGTTGGCTCCGGCATGCTTGGTGTCTCATTGTCGCAGCCCACCCTTCATAGCCTAAGCATATATATTTTTCCCTATGAAACTTCCTGCCTCTCTGTCCCTTGGATTTTTATAGGCAGGGTTGGGCCACAATGTCTCTAACAGTGCCTGGAAGCTCCAGGAGAGCTGAATAAATGAAGCATTCTCTGAGGTCTGGTTTATTCAGTCCTAGAAGAGTTTGAACTCCACCTTCAGAGATACAGCCTGATTTATTAGCTAATCCTGATAAAATAAGCCTCCGGCCACCTTAAAAAATTACTCGCTTGCCATTGGTGATTAATTACTGTTAAGTCAAAAAGCATGATGAGGCTTGAAGAATGAGGGTTGCATTTGGCTTCTAGATTTTCCCCAACTCTAAATTGACAACATGAGGCTAAGGATAGAAACATGCCTTTGTTAAGCCTGGTTTCGGGGCATATTTGTGGCTCTTTCTTTCCCCTTCTTGAATTTCTAACTTCTAATGAATCATATTGGTATAAAATTGAGAGACATGACAGGATACTGGCCTCCAGTGTGGATGGCATATGCATGTTATTGGCATAGAAAAAGAAAGAAAGAAAAAAGGAGAGAAAAAGAAAGAAAGAAGAGAAAGATAAGTAAAAATTAAATTAAATGCATGAGATTTTAGGTGGGTATCCATTTGTTTGCCACCTGCCATTTCAGGTAACTAAAGAAGGAAGGAGTTCTAAGGGTTAATGGAATACCTGCCATGCGTAGAGTGAACCTTAAAAGGCAATTACTCCAGTCAAATTGGGAGTCTGTGGAGGAGGGAGTGGGTGGGTGTTGTGGAGCAAACCCAGCCGTATCAGAGAAAGGCTGTTGGGCTGGGGAGGCAGCAAATAGCAGTTGTGGACTGGGGTAATTACTGTAAAGGTAAATCCACCCCCTGGAGACTAGAAAACACTTGGGCAGGGGTGGGGAAGATCTGGGTGCTAGGCAGAGAGAGAAAGGAAGAAAAAAAGCCCAGAATTACAATTCAAAGAAATAACACCCAAAGAAGAAAACCTAGTTCAATGCAAACTCTCCCGGCTAACTCAGTGTCTTCTTTTCTGCCCCCATTAGAAGCACTTTGAGAAAGATTGTTTTTTCCAGGCTCCAAAGAGAAAGACATTGTACTATTGATTAAAGAGGAGACAGGCAAACTCCCCGGATAGCAGCACAAGTGAGCTGAGGACCAATTTGGTCCCTTCCTATAGAATTTTTCTCCCTTGGGGAAGGGAAGAGGTCACCCACTAGTCTAATTCTTTCCTTATCTCACTTTACATTTATTTCTCTTTTCTTCTTTTTATTTCCTGGAGAACAAACAGCAGTGACTGAAAATACATACACACGCATTCCCATGCCTGCTAACACACACACATACGCAGTCGGTGGATCACACATGAACAAGCCAGCAATCCATTCATAACTTTGGTCTTGTCTAGCAGGATAGAAGGCAGCAAAGACTGAGTTACTGGGAGACATAAAGACTAGTGCTCTCTGGATAGCCATATTATAATGCATTATCTTTGAAGTCATTTAAGTCCAATTTAAGTGGTATTTAGTATAATATTTATGAATTAATGTAATCTAAACATAAGGCTGTCCCCAAAGGTTTAAACAGCCTTTACTACTGATGTGTGCTTGTTCCCAGAGCCTGCGATGCATTTTAATCTAAACAGCCAAGTCCATATCACAGTCCCTCTTGTTAACCAGTCAGAACAAATCTGTGCCTGGGTAACCACTCTGCATTGAGATTTCCCCCTACTGCGTGGAGGAAAACCTAGTCTACTGGCAGCCCCAGGGTGCTCCCAACCCAGGATCCACAGCTTCAGGGACTTCAGCCCCTCATACTTTCACACTAAATCCAGAGGGAGGGTGGGGACAGAGTATTAGAACCTTCTGTGGACTGAGATCTGGAGAGTATTTCATTTAAAAATATACTCATCACCCGATACACAACCTCTCATTTCAGCGGTACCTGACAAGGAAGTACCTGAAGCCCCTTGATTTGGGGTGCAGCTGGGAGAAAGGGAAATAGCAAGTGTCATGATTGTTTTGGTGATTCTTGACCATCTTCATAAAACTGTGCCTTATATTTTCATTTAAGATGTAGCCATTTTCAGAACATCAAGTTTCCACCGCTTGACTTTAGCCGGGAGGGCTCCTTGTTTTTTTCCTTAGGTAGGTGAATTAAAGCCAGTGAGGCTCTATCTGATTTCTGTTTTCAAATGAGTCTAAGAGACAGTGAAGCTGAAGTATCAGCATGGGCATCAGCTCAATTCAGATGAACTTTTAAAAAAAATTTACTTTGAAAAATAAAAATTCTGTCTGTCCCGGGAAAGACACTCGTAGAATGACTGGGCACACACCTATAGTTTTTAAAAGAAAGATTTGCCTTGTGAGAAAGAGGTATGAAAAATGAGATAAGAAAAACATTAAAAAAATTCACTAAAGAAAATAAGCAATAGTAATCATTGCAAAACTAAAGTAAACCAAAGTAACAGCCCCCATAAAAAAATCTCAAATCCCAGATGTTTGTAAGTATTCTATTTAGGAGCAAAGAAAAACATTATTGGGAAATATTTGATTTATTGAAGAGACTGGTGGTTATTTGCTGCTTTACATAATTTTATTTATCTTTTGAAGAGACTTCTTCAGAATCAACGCACAGATAATATGCACATGTGCACGTATATGTATCCATGTACAAGCATGACTAAGCGCATCCCACACATATGGGAACCAGGGCTGGCCTAGATTCCACTTCAATTCAACAGGGAGATGTTAACACTCTTTTCCCCCCTCAGCTTTAATGGGAATTCTAGATTGGGTTGAAAGAACCCCCTTGGCTTACTTCCACTCTCTCCACCTGCTCCAGTTGGCTGGATGTTTGTGGCTTCTCAAACACAAAACAAAAGAAAACAAAAAGAAAGGCTTTTCTTGAGTAAAGTCACAGCTTGAAAACAACCCAGAGGAACACAATTACAAAAAGGTATGCCATAGATGTATGCCCCCATAACGTAGGCATATTGTAAAGTTGTGAGTGTGTTTTCGAATAGCTAGTTTCCAGAGGCACTCCTGATGCCCAGTGATCATGCCACACTCCGGGGACTTGACTATGGCCATCCTTCTCACTATTATTAGCATGATAATCCTCATTATTATTATTTACATACCAGGATGGGAGAGGGGCTTCTAAGTGATGCCTGAGAAGATACTTAAGACACCATGTTCTTAACTGAGAAAACAGCTGGTCTCACTTGCCTCGGATGCTTTTGGGGGAAATGTGGCACAGCTCACACCTTTCATGTCATCACAAGGTAGTCTGTTTCCAAACTGACCCAGGAAGGATCTCTTCAAAGGGGACTTGCAGAGGGCAGACTATAGAAGAGAGGGAGAAGTCATAGAAAATGAGGCCCAAAATCATTAGCAGAGCAAAAGGGAAACTGAAAGTCGTAGGGCCCAGATGCCAGCCGGAAGCTGGGAGTGCTGGTTGACAGTGGCTGAAGCGCAATGTTTCTGAACTTGGAAGGGAAATCCCATGTGACACGCAGAGGGAAGTGCTAGAGGGTGTGAAAATCTGTGTGCATCTGTGGGTCCCCGAGGGTTGGGGGAGGGAAGATGCCACAGCCCGTGTGGGTGTTGGTGTGAGCATGTGTGTGTGAACTTCTGTTTACATGTGTGTATGTATGTGTGCGTGTGTGCGTCCAGGGAAGAGATGATAAATGCAAATGGAATGATGTTAGGGGTAGGTTCATCTTGCAAGGCAGTATGCACGATCAGGGAGATGGTTGATGGAGAAAAGGAGAGAAGGTGGGGAGAACAATACCGTCCGTCCTTGTGCTTACATACGTGCTGCACCTCGGAACTCCTAGCTTGGATTTTATCCATGATCTAAGTGCCAGTGTGGTGGTGTGCTCTTGTTTATCTGCCTCACATCCCCACCCAAAAGTCCAGGTTTAAAAGAAGGTTCCATCTCCCCCTGGCTCATCATCCTTCTGATGCTTGCCTGCTTCTGCTCACCTATGGACTCATTGTAGAAATGACCTTCTATCTGTGATCTGAGTAGCCAGCCACAGAACCCAGCTCTCTGCAGAGATAATTCCCTCCACTCACTGTATTTCCTATGCCACCTGCTGCCCCCTGGCAACTGCTTTTTTTTTTTCTCTTGTAGTGTTTACACACACACACACACACACACACACACACACACACAGGACTTGATCAAGGCAGTCAAGCTAGCCCCTCCAAGCAGAGTGTTGCATTTTCCCTCCATGCAAGGAGGGTGTGGCAGGGACCAGGACGCCTTCCTTTTGGTGTCTCCACAACTAGAGAAGCAAGTTCATCACCTCTACCTTTGCCTTCTTAAATACACAGACTCCCCAAGAATCACAAAAAGTGTCTAATCCTCGTCTAATCCTACCTAAATAGCCTAGGGGAGGGGAACAGAGCCCCCAACTTAGTTGTAACCCTCTGGCTATCAGTCTTCATCTCCCTCTTTTCCTTCTTCTCCTTGCCATTAAGACATCCTCACAAACTGCAAGGTGGGGCCTAAAGAGAAAAATCCAAGTTCCACCTGGCAACATAGAGTGCGGTTCGAAATGCCAGGACAAAAAGACAATGATATGGGTAGAAATGATGACAGAGGAATTTCCAGAGTTGTTGTGCCTGCCCTAGGGGCTTCCTTGTCCCTACTCATCCTGTTCGCAGTAGCCTCTGGATGGGTATAAAGCCTGAGACTCAGCCTTGCAGGAACCAACTAGGAAGCCAGGTGGGCAGCCCCAGGGTAACTGTCCTCCTTTCCAAGTCCCTTTGGAAGTAGAAGGGGGTGTTTTCTAGACCATATGCTCACAGGCCTTCTCCCCTTTTACTTGCTCCATATTTGGTTTCTCTTATCCTCCCTTGTATCTCCCCTCCAGCATTAGCTGACCGAAGCTCTCAAACTGAGCGATCCCCAGCAGCTCAGCTCAGGAACAAATCCTACGTGGCCATCTGCAAGATGTAAATAAATGGGTGCCCTCATGGAGACAGACGTAGTTCTGGCTCTGTGAGGACAGAACAGCCAAAAATATTGATCAAAGCTCAGGGAAAAAAATTGATAATGAGCTGGCCTCCAACAAGAGTTTAATTGACAGAGACTTCCGAAGGCCGGCTCTGGACAGCGCATAAACTGACCGCAATGTTACTTTATTGCAAACACTCTGCTTTAATTAATTATCACCTTTGTTAAAAGCAGCTCCAGATCAAAGGTTTCTAGATACTTAACAGATCTTACTAACAAAGCCCCCTGTGAATTAGGCTATCCCAGGGCTCTCCAGTGAGGCTAGTGAGTTTCCTTCCCATTTTCTTCCCTCTTAGCTGTTGCCTTCTTCCTCTTTGTTAAAATAAATGGTTCTTGCTGCACAGCCTCTGTGTCCTAGGACAGGGATTTTGAGGGGTGTTGTCTGCAGAGGGCAGGGGGCTGCCATTCTGCAGCTGTTTCTAAAATTACACAACTGAGACTAGGTTCACCTTCACATTTATCTGGCTGAAATGGGGAGTGTCAACAGAAGAAAAAGGAATTCATGGAAATGCAAAAGGTGTGTGTGTGTGTGTGTGTGTGTGTGTGTGAGCGCGTGCGTATGCACATGCACAAGCGACGATGTGCACATCCACATAAATATTACAGGATCGATGCATTTCACATCCGCTGCTCACACCTCTTAACTTCTCCCTCCTGTCTCTTGAGCACCTGTGCTACTGTCGTATTTCACTCTGAGAAATGCTCGCAGCTGAAGCGTGCATAGATGATGCTGTATCGAACCAAGCCATTGTTTGGATTTGGTTGTGGAGTCTGGGTGCCCGTTGAAGGATTGTCCTTGCCTGGAGTAGGTGGTGCCTAAAGAATTCACTTCTCAAGATAGGATGGGAACGTCACTCTCCAGAGTCCCCAAAACCTACAAACTGACAGGTGACTTACTTGAAAGCAACCCTTGGAGTCGTTCTAGGCAAATTTGAATGCCATACGTGGCTGTTTGTTCATTATTCTAATTTAATGATGCAGTCACACCTAATTAATCCATGTCTGGTTTATTCATACACTATGTCTGAGGATCCAAAAGATCTCTCTAGCTAGCCAGCTTCCCTTTTCAGGGGCATGTGAGGGGCTCCCCTGACAAGTGAGCGTGTCGGAGTCCAAACAGGAACAGATTACTGTAGACTGATCTGATAGAGGCACTGTCCCTGACACCACTGTCCATGCAGGTAGAAGTAACAGCAATCATAGACAGACGTAGCAATGAGATCTGTGTGCCTGTCGTGACACACATGAGCACACAAACCATGCGTTCTACCACAGAACCCTTCTGATGGACAAGGGGCCACACTCCCAATGCGTAATAAATAACAAGGTGTGTCAAGCACTCCTCTGATCAGGAGTTTCAACACAGAAGGTTGAGAGGCCGAACTGAGTCAGACTCTTCTCTCTGCCTTAAGAAAGTGGATCCTGACCCATTGCTGCCACTGCTCAGATAAAGAGACTGAGGCTGGAAGCAGCATGCCCCTAAAGTCAAGCCTGCAGCAAAGCCTTCAGCACACCTCCCCGTGCTGGTTCTGGCCAGACTGCTTGCAGCGAGTGTTGCCTCTTGCCTGGCAGGTACATTGAGAGAACGAGGCATCAACCTAATAATATCCTTATAAAGCCAAGCCTCCTGCGCAAGTCCTAGGAGACAAGAGGCATCCAAAGATCAAACACTACATCACAGTGTATTTGTAGGAACTCTCTGATTCTGCTACCTCCCTATAATGCTCTAATTGACTATTTGATCAGCTCTAAAAGGGCCAGTGTTCAAGACAGACTCACACACACATTCATACACACACTTATGTGCATATTCACATACACATGTGCATGCACACATATATATATACTCATCGCACAAGCACGTGCATGCAGACTTTTTCTTGCACACGCTGCCGTACCCACACCGGCTCATCTAACAAGGGTAGATTCTCACAGGAGATGCTTGAAGGTGAGTGAAAAGCACACACCTAAGATTGTACATGCCCTTCCAGTAATGGGCTTATCAATAGCTCTTAAAGAAATGTGACAGCCAGCCCAGAGTGATTCAGTTGTGTGGACAAAGGTCAGCATATAGATATCCATTATTAATAATATCAATATCTTGGTTGACCAATATAACCAGAAACTGTATCATGTCGCTGCTGATGGGTGAGGCTGGGAGGGCTCTGCGGCAGCAGCAGGAAATTATACCCATGTAAAATTAATCATATTGACTGGTTCTAAGAATATACAGAGAGGTGAAGATGTTGGTAGTGCTTGCCATGGTGGGAGAGGGGGACCTTGTTCCCAGAGGCTCCATGGTCTTGAACTCCTGGAAGGAGCCCAGGGGGAATGGAGGCGTCCCTGGGTGACCGATGAGAACACTCTCCCTCATCCGGCCTCTGCTTTCCAGCGGGGTGAGGCGGAGGAGAGGTGTTCTCTGAACAGGAAAAGAAAGAAATAGGATCGCCTAACCATTATCCACCCAACATATCCATATCTTTCTGTCAAATCAATACTTGGCTTGGCTTTGTCTCACCGGATGAGGCACAGAGAGCATCCTTGCACCCGCTGTGTGAAGAGGTCTATCTCCAAGGGGTGTCATGAGCCTGAAGCAATATCCCCAGTTATGTGGTGGGATACCGGCCCCGGGAGTTGCCAGTGTGCACTATGCAACTTCGAGTTCCCAGGAAAAAAGGCATCCAAACAAATCAGTCACCAAGATTGGGTTCTTGGGACCAGCAGAGCCAGGGACTCAGAGTCTGGTGGGGTCAACAGTGTTCTGGACTTTGGAAAGCCATTGCTCCCTAAAGCTCACCTCCAGTCACAATGAGTGGGAAGGAAGGGGGAAGCCATTGCATCCTTGGCCTTGGGAGTCCCTTCAAGTATGCCCCTGACCCCTCACCCCCTTGCCTGCCAGAGCCCCAGCTCGGGATGTCCTTGATCTTCCTTGGCAGCCCTGGGCAACATCTGGAAGGGAGGAGAGGAAAGGAGAAAATCCCAGTGGCTGGGGCCTCCTGAGAGAGGAAGAAAGGGAACAGGGCTGGCAGGGAAAGCCCAATAAGCTTTTGGATCATCCTCTTCTCTGTTCCCAGAGCCTGTGGAGGCAGCTGGAAGGGAGCCTGCCTTAGAGGCCAGGCCCATGGTTAGTTCGTGATAGACGATAGGAGATGGACCTTGAAAAGATGGCTTTGACTGTAAAGGAGGGTGAGGAAGTGGCTTCCTTGGCTGGAATGGGAGATGCAGGTTCTAAGGACTGGATACACCCCTTCCTATAGGGAATTTGGAGCCTCAGCCAACAAGCCACATCTATCCTCCTCTGACCTGCCTCCCCTTCCCTGGCTATAGACACACTCAGACTTCTGACACCCAGCCCTCCGGCCAAGGTCTTTGGCTGGTCTCTGTGCTCCTCCCCAGTGCTAATGGCCCAGCTTTCCTAGCAGAGGCGCGGCCCCCAGACCACCCAGGTCGGCACCCAGATGTCCAGACCTGTTTCCAACACGGCCCAGGCTGGGTGCAGCCACAGCGGGAGCATGGTGAGGACAGGTCCCGGAGCCCAAGCTCGTCCTCTGTCCACGGTGCCGCATCCCCTCCGGACCCAAGACCTGGATCTAAGGAGCTCTAGAAGAACAGCAAAGAGCCCAGAAGCCAGGGCCCTCCTCTAGACCCTTCCCCTACCTACTGTGAGTGCGGGAATGCTCCCCTCTCCACCAGCGGCTGCCTGCCATCTGACGGCGAGAGGGAGAACTTCCTGCTCTCCAGCGCGGGGCCCCTGAGGAGGAAGCGGCTGCTCCTGTCACTGCCAGGCTCCCCATGGAGGAGCTGCAGGGCAAACCCGTACCTCGCCCCTCTCCTGGCACCTCACAGGGTGAGGGTGGGCCGCTCCTCTTGCGCATGGGAGCCCCCTGCTCCAGTGGGCGGCGTGAGACCCTGGGCCAGGCCCTTCACTGGGCCTGGGCCTGGGCCTGGGGCAGCAGCAAAACAGCCACCCAAAACGAGACGGGAGACTCAGAAAATCCAGAAAGTATTGTAGTTTCGACATGAAGGTGAAGTTTGCTCCATTTCAAAACAAAATACTTAGTTTAAAGTTTAGTATGGGTTTTATTCTTCATTCCATACATTGGGCACCAGAATCTTTTCCATACTTAGGACTGTAACAGGTCCAAATCCAAATCACTCTATCCCTCAACTTTTGCAAATGCCCCCACAGGACACACACACACACACACACACACAGGCCTGCACATTCAACCCTGTGCCTGATGAAATAGACCTGGGTGGAGGACCTGTCAACTAGGCGTCCACTGGCCCACGGGCCACCCAGGTCCAGTGGAGGCTGGGACCTCAGTCACGTTGGTCACGAGAGTGAGAGAGATACAGAGCAGAACAGAGGTACTGGCTTATGTCCACACATCATTTTTTTCCCCAATAAAAAAATCTTTTTTATTGAAAAATAAGACCTTCTTTACACTTGTCTTAATTATTTCAATAAGTAAACTATTAGATTTATTTTAGAGTCAATTTTACTTTAGAGTCCATTCTGTTGTCATTGTGTTGAGCATGTTTGAAAATCCACTGGAATGAGAAGGAAAGGGTGAGGCCCAGGACTGCGCAGCTGAGTGGGTCCCTAAAGAGAGGAGGGGGTGCGAATTACAGGGTGGTGTCTCAGTGCAGAGAGGGCCTGCCCTTTGGCTGCAATGAGTGGTCACTTGGCAGACGGGGCTTGTGATAGCAGAGGGGAGGAGAGGGAAGGGGAGCGTGGGGGAGCAGAGCCCCAGGCCACACCCAGGGACCTGGAGCCCAGGGGGGCAGCCAGACTCCTACTCCTTTTGGCGTAAGACCACTATCTGCCCCTCACAGTGTCCCCCAAGGCCTTAGTTCATTTCTCAAGTTTCTCTGCAAGCATTCATTAATCCTGAACGTTCTGAACTGTCTCAGCTGAGCCGGTGCTTAAAAGTCTGGCCCACGGCAGTAGCCATGTAGCAGGGAGGAGAGGGTCCCCAAAGCCAGACGATGCAAGAGGAGGAGCCTGCTGGGGCAAGAGCAGTGGTGTCATCCACCCAACTGCAGTTGGTCTCTGTGACACCCCCCAAATATCTCCCCATGGGACAGAGGCAGGCTCCTGTAACGTGTAAGGCATTCCAGTCTGGTGGGGACACACACCATGTCCCCCACTGGGAAGCCCTCGGTCTCATGGGGCAGATACAGGCCTTCCTCTAGGAGGCACAGATTAACATGCAACTCAGGGACTCTGAAAGTCGAGCCCTCTCCTTGGAAGGTGGGGACCCACCCTCACCACCACCAAATAACCGGGCGTGACAGAGGACAGCAAATCCACAAAGAAGAAAGTACCCAATACAAATGTCCTGTGCAGGAGCCCCCCCAAAAGAAGTAATCAGATAAGAGTACAGGCTTCCTTCCCAGGGGAGCTTGGTCCTGGGTGCCCAGGTGGCGAGGGGCACCAAGGCTGGCACATGGGAATAAGACAGAGGGGGGAGGCTGGATTGCAGACGGGCCCCATTGCTTCACTTCATTTCGTTCTGTGACATTTTGTTTCTGTCCCACTGCAGCTAAGTCTCATTCTCAGGCCAGTGGACAAAGGACTTTCTCACTTTAAATAAATCTGGACCCACCACCAGTCTGGCTGAGGGAGAAGCAGTGGGGATCAGGAGCAGATGAAGAGGTGACAGTCCTGTCCCAGGAAGTTAGTGACACCCACAGAACGTGCAAGGGCTGGCTTCACCTGCCTTGGGGCTTCAGTGTCCTTCAGCTGTCCCAACAACAGCCCACTTGGGCTGAGAAATTACTCACAGAATATTTAAACCTGTGGCCATGTTCCCTCTCACCAAGGCAAGCAGCCAGATTGTCCCCCAGGCTCACTTGGCTGAATGTCCCAGAGATAAACTATGGGGTTCTGGAAGGTAGAATCTTCTCCTGCCCTCCACCCTTCTGTGCCCACCCCCAGAATGGCTGGAAGCAGCCAGGCAGGGAGGCGGGGGATAAAGTCAGGGAGCAATGTTTCCTGGGGTGACAATGGTCTCGCAGTTGGAGGCATCTTGGTAGATCCCAGGAAGAACTGCTTCCAGTGTGGTTGAGGGTTCCAGGACCTCGGTGCAGCCCATTTACTGCAGGGGAGCAATCAGGGTACCTCTCCATCCCCGGGAGAGAAATCCAGCCCAGAGGAGCAGGAATAATGAGGTGGCCTTTGGGGCCCCAGACGCAGGAGTGTTGTAGCCAAATTTTTAGAGGAGGCAAACTTTCCTCTTATAGACCTTGACTCCTGGCATCTTCCTGACTCCAGGGGTGGGGGGTCTCAGAGGGAGAGCAGAACTGGACTTGGTCGTGGGGCTGAAGTAAGTGCATGACTCCACTCCTGGCAGGGATGTGGAAGCCTCCTCTACTCTCTCCTCTAACACCCCCAGGCCACACACCCCAAGCCCCAGTGCTCCCAGGCCTTCCCGCCTTTTTGGGATAAGGGCTCCCAACCCAAACTGACCTCCTTTCCCCATCCTTTCCAAGTTCTGCCCCCTGCTGATCTGACAAATCAAACTGGGCAGATGTGTCCCTGGTGGCTAATGGACATTAATGTGTTACCATCTCCGGTGACATGTGCCTCGTGGAGGGACCTTTTAGAGCCTGGTCTGTAACCATAAGAAACATCTCTACTGGGGGGGATCTGGGCACAGGCCAGGCTAGAGGGAGTCACCATGAGGCTGGGAGGCCCCTGGCTACTCAGAAGGGCATGGGCCTGCTTGGCTTAAAGCTGCATTGCCAGGGGATGCTGCAGGGCAAGGGGCACCCAGGGAGCCGAAGGGGTGGTCACCCTGCTCATTCCCTACCCAGGGGCTGCCTCGACAAAGGTCTAATCAAATATTAAACGTGGTCCATAAACTTAAACCATTGTCATAGCTGAGTGTGAGGCTCTCCCCAAGAACAGCCCAGCTCGGGGACATACATTTCTATCTAGTTTTGCCTGGGTGCTGGGGTGAGGGTATCTTCATTCATGCCCCGTTGGAGGCAGGAAAAAGGGGAGACAGACGGGGACCATGACAGGGAGTAAGGCTCATGGCTTTCCTCCTCCCTTCTGTTATTCATTTCCTCTGATTTTTATCTAATCTCTCCTGATTGTTCTGGTGAAACTTAATAGACAAAGTGAATTTTTATTACATCATCAATATAATCTCTAGCTAATCAGCAGACACAGGGGCCACCGCCAGCCCTATAGCTCCTCATCTGGCTTCACAAATAGTAGCAACAATCACCGCCTAGCGCTACTCGTACACCTCCTCCTGAGAGGACCCTCCCCCTGCTGCTCCCTTTCCCCAGACCTATGCCTAGAGTTTCTGCTTTCTCAGGCCCCCACCCCCCACCCCCGCCCCTGCCCAGTGGGCCCCATCGCTGGCCATAGAGATTTCTTCCCTCTTCCTACTTTTCATTTTCTCCCTCCCAGCTTTAGTGGTTATAATCACAAATCTGGGGCTGGTGTTTCGAATGCCAAAATAGCCTAATGTCAACTGATTCTGATCCTACTTTTCTCCGTGCAAGGAATATGATATGTCGTAAGATATTATGTAATCCTATGGATTACGGCACATGCCATGAAACAAATTAAGTCATAGGTTACACTGTACCTATGTAACCTAGGTACCAACATGTTTGGGCCATTTAAAGTCAAATCGTGCATCTTATATACCGTATCATAGATGCTAAATTCTGTATTTCGTTTATATTATAGTATGCCTTCCATTTATATAGCATTTAACCAGTAAAGTGCTTTCTTTTCTATTACCACTTTTGTACCCCTATGGCAGCCAGATATAGCTGATACCTTTTTTATGAAAAAAAAAGATGGAAAAGGAATCATGAAGGAAAATTACAACCTGGTCAAATCCTGCCAGGATACAGCCGAGCAGCTCAGGCTCAGAACCAGTGCTGGCAAGGTGGGGAAGGGGGCACGGGCGAATCAGAGGGGGCAGAGACCTGGCTGCAGACCAGCTAGGCAGCCTCCTGAGGCCCTTGGCTAAAAGGCAAGCGTAATTTAAGAAATGATTGGTTTGGGGCTCTTCCCCCACATACCTGCCCAAAGTTAAATGTGAAACTGAGTGTATCCCCTTCCGAGACATCACCTCAAGATACTGGGCTCGTTCAGTAGCATGGGGCCATCTTTTCCCTTATTCTTCAGGGAGCCAGGCCACACTGCTCTATAGCGGTTTTGATTTAAGAAACCCGCAAGCATCACTTAGGGTCAAAATCTTGTAAGTAAAGTGGGTGATGAGGCTGAGGAATCTGGCTTTGGGCCTCCACTCCATTGACTTTTCAGGGGAAAAGAAATCTGCCTCTGCAAGCAGATCAGAGCCAGCTGTGGGAATGACCAGCCACCGTTCCTGAAGGCAGACCCGAAATGTCTGTGCAAAGGGCCAGTTCTACAGATCTATTCAGACAATGGCCTGCGCGCACCTAGGGGCCACGGGCAGGCCTCTCTGATTTTGGCCTGACGGTTCCAGAAAGGCCTCCGTCATCGCAGGGACCCCCGGAAGCGACAGCTTTTAGTGCTCTGCATGCTGCCGGCTGCAGAGGTGGCTGGTACACCAAGGACGTGCTGCACCCGGAGCTGGACCCCTGGGTCCCTGCCCCACCCTGCCTCCTCACTCAGCGTCTCAGCTTCCTCTTCTCCTAAACCACTGCAATGACACCTGCTCATCCTATCTCTTAGGGTCACTGTGTGGATGGAATGAGCTGAGATGAGGGAAAATGTGCTGAAAAAGTTAAAAATCTCTGGGGTCACTGTCATGTGTTAAGTGCCAGCACCCCCATCAGACCACAGGGAGCTCTGACAGTCCTGGTGTCTTAGAAATAGGACGACAGGATGACATCAGGGCTCAAGGGTGGACGGGAGGGGGTACTGACCAAGCACCTACTACACCGCACACACACAGGGCTCTCGCTTATTTTATCTCATCAAATCCTCGTGACAAAACTGCGACAGAGATGTCACTGTGCCCGTTTGAATGCCAAGGGAACGGAAGCTCTAAGGGCAGTAACTCAACCCAGGTTATGTGCTAGGGAGATGCAGAGACACAGGATTTGTTCCCAAATTTGTTGTGTTTCCAAGCCCACCACGTTTCCATGATTGCAGCTCCCTTTACAGAAGTAAATAACGATCATCTCTTACACCTCCTTCCTTTTACAGATGGGGAAACTGAGGCCCTGAGACATGACAGACTGAGGTTTTTTTTTAAATCCTTCCACGTTGCCTCTATGGCTCTGAAAACACACACACGCACGTACACATTTCAGAGGTAACTGACATGCCCTCTACAGATGCACAGATACACAGACACATACAGACACACTCACAAATAAATACACACTCGTAGACACACATAGGAGCACACTCATGTATGGACGTTCACAGAGATACCCATATACACAAACACATACACTCTCAAAAACACAGATAATACAAATGCACACACAGATTTCACAGACAGAGACATATAGAAACATACTAACACACACATCGGAATACAGAGATACACACACAAACATAGATGCACATACTCTCATAGACGTGCACATACTCACACACCACTCTGTAATAAGGCTGAATTAACCACAGACACAATTTTGCTATATAACTCCAGTAGGAGAAGTAAAACCAGCTGGTTTAGAGAAAAGGAGCGGGGTTGGCGGGGGGGGGGACAAGGGTCCTGCTTGGAGGCAGAGAGTAGGCACACTGGGCCCCTCAACTCACCTTTCAGCCCCAGGCCAGAGGCCAAAAGTCCTCTCACTCACACCTGTGTGGCCCAGGAAGCCCGTAAAGGCCAAGGCCAAATTCTCATCAGAAATCAACAAATGCACAGAAGGCATTTGCTAAGAATGCTCTGTCTGCATTCTTCCTTCTGCATCAACCCACATGATCCTCGCCAAATTTCTGCTCATCTGACCAAGACCAAAGGCAGGTTCTGGAGGAATTAGGGGCAGGCCTTCCAAGGGCCACCTAGTCCCATGCATTGGCTGTGGCCAGGCCTGTGAGCAGAAGAGGTGCCTCAGGAAAAGGAAAGAGTAACCGGGAAGAGAGGAGCGTTGTAGGTTTACAGCCAGTCTCTCCTGGACGCGGGTGCCTCGCCTTGTGGCTCAGAGCAAGGGCTGATGTCTGCACACCAAGTCCTCTGGTGTCCACCCAAGCCTGCTCTCAGCCTGCAGGACTTCTGTCATCCACAGGATTACACTTGGCTCAGGCTTGGCACAGAAAGTGGCCCTGTACAGCTGTGCTAGGAGAACACACACACACACACACACACGGTGAGAAAAGGGTTAGCGGTGGCAGGTAGCTCAGCAGAGAATGGAAAACCCATGGTTTTCTTTCCTTTAGAATAAAATCCTGAGGATCTGGGAATGAATTCACTAAATTTTCACTACTGGCAGGATGAACAGACCACTTGGAAGGTGAAGCTTTCTCGGGACGAGAGGCAGGCCGGCTTTGCCATGCACAGACTTGCGCCATACGTCCTGGGTTCACTATGGGTTGCCATTGGAGGCAGTGGATGTGTTTTTCCCTACCCCCCCCACCCCCGTGTACATGCTGTGCTGACAGGCTGTGAGGAGTGAGGCTGGCACCTCTGGGGAACGGTGGCAGAGAGAGGGCTGTGAGTGACCACGGTGTGGATTGTGCTTCAGGCGTGTGGTGTGTCTGTTAGAGGCATGCTGTGTGCTTGCACGTTGTCTCCTTATGTTTTGCATGTAGGCTGTGTCTTGTGAGTTTCTTGTGTATGTGTGTGTGTGTGTGTGTGGTGCTGTGTGGTTCATATGCATGTGTCAGGGGTAGGAGAGCTGTGTGTCCTGCCCTGGTTCTAGAAAAAAAAGGAGGATGCGGGTAGGACTCTCTCACCGTACCGCCAAGAATGCAAAACTCCCTCATTCTGGGATTTTCCATCCAGGTGAGCCCCACCCTTTCTTTCAGACCAAAGGTAACTCATGTGAGAAGTACCCCTGCCCCCATCCTAACACTCTGGGTCTGAGCAGAGCTCCAGAATCATCTGCAGCCCTCATTGCAGCTGCTGTGAGAAGAGTCCATGTGTGTGTGTGCATTGTGTGTGTGTGTGTGTGTGTGTGTGTGTGTGTGTGTGTGGTGTGTGCACAGGCACACACACCACCTCCCTATAAGCACGCCATAGTGTCAGTTGGTGAAGCACAGGCAAAGATATGGGTGGATGTATGTGCTCATAAGAGCTGAGTGTATGCGGGCATATGTGGGCTGGAACAGGTAAGGTGAGCCAGTTTTTAAGTGATGGGTTGTGTGTATACCTATGACTAGAGTTTCTACCAAGTACATGTAAAAAACAGCAGACAAGATGGGTCCAACTCCCTGGGTGGGCACTCCAACAGTTCTCTGCTGGTGTGTGTGAGTATGGGGGTCTTTTTGAGGGGCTCTGGCCAGGATGTAGAGGAGTGTGGGAAAAGTCTATGGGAAGGAAGTGTTCTGCACACATGTGGTTGTGGGCAGCCTAATTGAGTGGGACACTAAGTGAGACTGTGTCCCCCAGAGACCTCGCTGCTTTCCTGGATGCACGGCTGGGCCATCTGTGGCATTTTCTCACATTCTGCCCACAGATTCCCCTGGGAGACCGGAAGATGAGGGGGTTGGGGTTTCTGGGCTCCCCAGAAGGTAGGCCTGAGCACCGAGCTGCCCTTGAAGAAAGCTGAAAGTACAGGGCTGTGTGTGTGTGTGAGAGAGACAGAGACAGAGAGAGACAGAGACACACAGAGAGAGAGAGAGACAGAGACAGAGAGAGGGAGCTGGGGGCAGCAGCCATGGGAAGAAAGAGTCTGCCCTCCCCACTACCTCCATCTGGGTGGGAGCAGATGGCACTCGAACCTGACCAGCAAGGCCAGAGGCAACACTTGGAAGCAGCGTGTCCTGAGGGAAGGACAGTGCAAGGGAGGACCGGGGTGGGGCTCCCAGGAAATGCTCTCTGGCTGAACGCATCTCTGCTGTCCTGGACCTGTCCTTCTGTCCAGACACACAAAGTCCCTGAGCCCAGCCCACACATCTACTACAGGTGAATTGTACCTTTGCCTCATCTCTGGGCTGTCTGGAGGCTGGTCCAGCTCCTGGTGTGCAGACACAAGGGGCAGCCCTTCCCTGAGCCTGGCTTGTGCATGAACTGGCTTAGCTCCAGGCAGTGTGTGGGAAGAAGGCCAGTCCTACCTGCTCCCAGGGGTCCTGGGGTCACAGGCACAGATTTAGCTGTTACCTCCTTCACTCATCTGAAGGGACCCACCACACTGGCCCCGAAGCGCACTACCCTGTGCTCACAGTTGTCGTCTGTGCTTTGCCTGAAAGTCCTTAACAGTCAGCCTGAGGGCACACACGGCCCTTTGGCGAAGTCTGCCTTGTCCTCCTGCAGCCGAGGCCAGAACCTGCCCCTGCCCAGCCTTTCCCAGGTCCGCCCTAGCAGAACCCCCTGGGAATCTGGTGAGAAATAAAGATCCTGGCCTCTTCCCTAAACCTTGGAACTCCCTGAATGTGGGTTCAGGGACCCTGTAGTTGGAGAATAGCTCAGGAGTGTCTGCGCGCACCAATGCCTGGTCCCCAGAGCCACCTTCTGGAGGCTCCCCAGCCCCATGGTCAGCACGCAGTCCAGATTGTCAGAATGCTGGGGCTTCCTCTGGCCTCAGAGCCGGACACCGTCCCAGCACCCCCTAACTTCCTGTGCCTTGTAGCCGCTGGCACTCAGCCTTCTTTCCCCGGGGAAATGACTTCCCACACCACCCGGACCCTGTAGTTGTACCGTAAAACCCCTCCCTTAAGCTCCTGTCACAACTGCCAGAACGGACATGTCTTCTTCACGTGCAGGAAGAGGGCCCGGATCCCTCTCACGTCTCGCCCTCACACTCTGGCGCACGCGGACACTGCATGCGGATACACTCACACACGCACGCGCGCACACACAGCTACACACAGAGATACACCCACACACATAAATACACTCACACACAGAGACATAACACACAGAAACACTCATGCACACACACACAGTGCATACAGATACACACAGACACACAGAGGCACTCCCATACAGAGACACACAGAGATACATTCACACGCGTAGAGACACGCACTCGGAGACACTCATGCACAGGGATATACTCACACACACAGATGCACACAGATGCATACGCATAGACGCATACTAATATGTACATGGTTCAGACTATTCTGTTCCCAGCTCCATGGAATCATTGTCCTGCTCAGCACCTCACCCGGCTTCCTGGGCCTTCCTAGACGCTGTTCAATGGGAGGGGAGGACTCTGGAGGCAGCACAAGGGCTGTGAGACAGGCAGCGCTGAGGTTGAACGCCAGCTGGGAGACCGTGGGAAAGTCACTTTTCCTCCTGGGCCAGCCTTAGTTTCTTTGTCTAGCAAATGGGAATACACAAACTGCCTAAATAGGTCTATCTTGAATATGAAATACAATAATCTAGGCTAAGTTTCTGGCACTGCACCGGCAACATGGTAAGCCTGCAACAAAGTGTAGCTGTATAATGAATGAAAAGGAAAAGAAGTCACAAGTTTCCAAACCCAGACACCTCAGGCGTTGCTGCCCTTGCCCTTGTGCTTTCCTTCCTGAGAGATCAGTCCATCCCTGCTCCTCTGCTCAGACAGACTTCTGCAGCTCCCCCCCCACCACTCCCAACGTGCATTCCCTTCCTTTCCGCTCCCCCCAGATGGAAGCCTTCTCTGGAGAGGCCACGCTGAGCCTCCCCCAGGAAGCTTCTAAAGGCTGCATCCACATCCTTCAGTCTCAAGTCCCCTTGAGCCTGGATCTCCCACCCCAGGGCCTCAGACCCTCTGCACCGCCCAGGCTGCTAGTGCATGTCTGGCTGGCCTCTCCTCAGACTGTGAGCTCCCCAAGGCAAGACATGACAGCGATACTGTGTCCAACAGACTTCTGCACATCTCCACCACAGGTCCACGGTAGCTTGCTTCACTCACCTGGAGGGACCCACTCTCTGGCCCCAGCAAAGGCCGGTTGTGTTTTTAATATTACGTTTATTATAAATGTTTTCCACCATGAGCAATACTCACCATAGAAAGAATAAACAAGATGGGAAGGTAGCAAGAAGAGAAAGGCACCCCTATTCCCACCTCTCAAAGATAACTACTGTGAATGTCACGGTGATTTTTCTCAGGTCTGATTTTCCTCCGGGGCTTTGGCTCCACGCAGAAGCTCCCAGCAACATAGTCTGGGCTGTTGCTTGCCTACGGTGCACCGGGCCCTGGGCTGCACGCCGTGTGAGACGTGGAGGGAGATCCACAGCCCCTGCTGGGAGGCTAACAGACTCGAGAGGAAAAGCTGGGAAAACCGGTGCCCAAAGCATAATGAAAACACAACCTAGCCCCATCGGCCACCAGCAGCCTGACTTGGGATATGGCCTCATGCGTCCTCACCTGCTCCCTTTGGTGGCCAGGGAGATGCCTATGTCCGGAGAGGCGGGTCAGGCTGCTCCCAGGGTTCAGAGGGAGGTGGGCCCCTGGGTTCTAGCCCAGGAGCCCCCTGGAGTAAGTCACTGGGCTCCTCCTCATCTCCATTCTCTCACCTGAGGACGGAGACAAGAATAATCACCTCTAAGAACACTCCCTGTTTCACAGTCTAGCACCACATGATGTGAAGTTAGTGCTGGATTTAGAGTCCAGGGTGGACAAGCATTAAGGACTCGTGGAGGGTGGGGGCAAGCATGGGACGATTTGAGGGGTGACTCAGAGACCACAGTAGGGGTTGGAGATAACTAGAAATAGACCACTTAGTGTGACTGAGGCTTGGCCATGGGTCAAAATGACTATGGGGCGTGATAGAAGCTGTCTTAGCTCCAGGTTCTCCCCAAGAACAAAGGGAGGCAGTGGTGGTGCCATGCAGAGAGCACTGGAGCTGGAGTCCCAAGCGCCTTGAGGTTCAATCCTTGAGAGCTGGACGGTGACCACAAGCATGTTAGTCCCCGAGCTCTGAGCTCTCAGCCTATAAATCAGGAATAACGACTCCGACTCCATGGGTTATTGTAGCAATTAAATGGGAACATGTAGAAACACCTAGAATAGGCTTGTATAATGGTAATAATCACAATAACAAGAAAAGAATGCCTAACAAGTCTTTATCATTTACCCTGTGTTCAACCTGACAGCAAGCATTTGAATGTGCTATCTCATTTAATACTCCCAAGTCCCTTGGAGGAAGTTCAGCATCTATCTCTGTTTTTCAGACAAGGGAACAGAGAGTTTAAGTAACTTCCCAGGCCACACAGTGAGGAAGTGGCACAGCCAGGATGCCAAGCAGTGGCCCCGAGGGTCATGTGCCTGGTTGGGTCCTGTGCCAGCTGTGGGTGAGCCCCCTTTCCGGGAATGAGTAAGCCTCCGTGGGTGTGAGGAGGGTGACCGAGGACCAGAGCACCCATCTCCTGAAGTTCAGTGGATACACAGTAAGCGCTCAATAACGAGTGTTTATTTATTGCTTCTGTTTACAGCTCTATTCCCAAAGTGAATTGTTTGTTTAAGTAAGGAGCATTTACCTTTATTACAGTCATTGGTAAATAAAATTATATTTGCATTTCCACAAATATGTATGAGTTTAATTAGTCTTGCAATTCGTACACAAGAGCCAGTCCAGGAAACACATGCATGAGCTCACACTTCTACCCCAGGCAAAAAGCCTTCTCAGACAAACATCATCAGGATTAAATAATTCATTCATTCACAAATAGTTATCGATCACCCGCTCCGCACCTGGCACGAGTCTAGCTGCTGGAAACACAACAGTGACCAAAGCAGATAAACTCCCGGCTACCCTGGAGCTTACATCTTCCTGAGGAGATGCTGAATGATAAATTTAAAATAAAAATTAAAGCCCTGATAGTTAAGTGCTACACTGAGGGTTAAAGTGTATGGGTGAGGTGTTGAGTGACAAGGGCTCCTCCACACTGTGTGACAGGGAGGTCTCCCTTAGGAACTAACAGTGAAGCTGAGATCCAAACATCAAACAGAGATGGAGGGAGAGAGCTCTTCAGGCAGAGGGCGCAGCAGGTACAAATGTCCTGAGGCAGGAAGAGGCTTCACATGTTCAAGGGACAGGAGAAAACCCAGTGTGACAGGAGCATTATGAGGTGATGGGGAAAGAGAGGAGGGAGGCGGTGTGGGGTGGGCTGTGTCAGGCTTGGCAGGTCAAGAAAGGGTCTGAACTGCATTCTAAGTGTAGCAAAAATACTGGAAGTAACATCCTGTTATGTACATTTCACAAAGCTCTTTCTGGCTGCCATAGGAGAGCCGAGGTGGGAGGTAGGCAGCCAGGGGAGAGGTGAAGGGTATGTGATCAGGGTGTGCTGAGAAGGTGCAGGAACTATGGGGTCTCAGGACTTGTCGATGGACTGGATGTGGAGTGAGAGAAAGAGGGGGACCTAGGAAGCTCTGAGCCTTTCGGTGGTGAGTGGCACCATTTACTGGGAAGCAACATGTTTTGGGAATGGGAGATCAACGTCCCATTTTGGCTGTGCAGGGGGTGAGATGCCAGTTAGAAGTGCATGTGGACACGCTAAGAAGGCAGGTGGATGTGTCCCCTGGAGCAGAGTGAAGATCTGGGCTGGAGGTCTAAATGTGGGAGGCATCCTTGTATCGTGGTATTTAAAGCCCTTTATGTGAGAACGAATTAAACAGGACTTCACAGGTGTGATTACTGTTCTTCCCCAGCGTGGTCTTGAACATCAATGAGGTCGCAATGTGGTACACACTAAGAGGTCAGGCATGCGTGAAGCCTGAGACAGGATCCAGGGCACCCTCCCCTCCCCAAGCCCTGTTACCACCTCGCACAGCTTAGGGCAGGTCTGTCCTTCCCACGCTCCCGCCTAAATCCCTCGTGCTGCAGTTTCAATCCCTCCGGCTTTTGCCTGGGCCACTACCCTGCCCTTTCTTGCAGCATCGCTTTCCCAGGATGCCAAGGTTGCATTCCGCCCAGGAGGGAGAGCGGGAACTGTCCAGGGGTGAGTCAGCCAGATTCACAGCGGAGATGTAGGTCGCCCAGCTCCCTCCTCCCTGCTCTGCGGTGGCTGAGGCCTCCTCCCGCCCTGCCTGCCCCATCACCCACGTCCTTGTGGCCTCACACCCCTGCCCCACCACCTCCGCCAGCCTGACCCTGCCAGCTCTGTTCTCTGAATCCCCAGGAGAGAAGCACCCTGCAGGGACCTCTGTTTGGCCCCCAGAGCCACCACCAAATGCCTGAGGCAGGCTGCTGGGCTTTTTTCCCCCCCTCTTTTAAAGTTAAAAAAAAAAACGAATAAAAGCAACACACAAGGAAATAAGCTGATGTTTTACTTACAAATTGCAGCTGAAATGATTCACCCAAGCACCTGGGAGGCTTTGGGAGGCTGGGCTGGGGCAAGAGAGAGAGCAGACAGAACGTGCCCTCAGGGCCACCCACACTGCTCTTGGGAGACCCAAAGCCAAACCCTCCTTCCTCTTCACCATCATGGATCACCATCACTGCCAGTGTCAGGAGGCCAGTGTCAGGAGGCCAGTGTCACGGCCAGTGTCAGGAGGGTGGGTTTCAAAAGGCCCCTGCAAGGGGGCGGGCAGCTGGATGGCAGGACGGTTGGAGATGTGGAGAGGACACACACAGAAACGCACTCACACCATCACTGAGCGGGCAGTGATAGCAACGACGGCCGCTGCTCTGCTCGGGGCCACACCACCTCTCTTCGTCCTCACAACCGTCCCACGACAAGGCCAACCCAGCAGCCGCCAGCCTCGTGTGCCTATTTATATGTATCTTGAAATCCATGTTATTTAAATGTAATTAAAGATTCAGTTCCTCAGTCTCACAGCCATGTTTCAAGTGTTCATTAGCCACAAGTAACTAGTGGCCACTGTGTTATGCAGACATGGAACTTTTTTCCTTCATGGAAGAAAGTAAGGCCCTGAGAGCATCATGCAGGCACATACTCACGTAAGCGCGTGGGGAAACATGACGTGGGCAGGTGTGGAATGCTGTCATGTGCACAGTGCCTGGGCTCTGTGTGTGTGTGTGTGTATGTGTGTCTGCCTGTCTGTCTGAGAGGCGCCTAGCCCTTGTCCACCACCCAGACATCCCAGCCGCCTGAAGGAGAGGGTTATGAACCACAGGCTCTGGAATCAAACTGGGTCCAAATGCTGACTCTCCCACTCCCTAGCTGTGTGACCTTAGGCAAGTGGCTTCACTTCTCTGTACCTCAGCTTTCTCTTTATAAAATAAAGATAATAATAGAGCAGGCTGAGAGTTGTTAGGAGCATTCCGTGAGATAATACGTGCAAAGCTCTCAGCGTGGCTCCTGGCACATCGTGAGCTATTAATAACCGCTAGCTGTTACAGTCGTTTTCGGGAGGCGGCGTTTGCTGCGCTGGGGCAGCCTCGGAGAAGAGGCACGTAGGGAGGGCAAGACAGAAGGATTGCCTCACCCTCATGCCTGAAGTTTAGGGGGCTGGTGAACCGGTGGGACAAGCTGCAAGGGGACACCACCGGCCCGCGTGCAGGGCGAAATGGCAGGAGATGCTGGGGGGCAGAGATGGGGTGCTGATGAGAGGAGGTACACACAGAGGAGGAGGGGTAGAAATGAAAGGGTGGGGCCCTAGCATGTTCTTCACAGCCTTCGTCTTCCTGTTGTGCCTTAAAAATGTCCTGGTTGAGGGACGAGGGGGAGAGAGGGAGGGAGAGAGAGTCACAGGTGTAAGTGTTTTACTACAGCAGAATTGCTTTCTGCATCCAGTAAAGCAGCAGGACTATTATTCCCCAAAACCTTGCCCTCTAGGGCCTAAAGTCTCACCTGGGAGATGAGACCAACCCACAAGGGACAATTAGAATGAAAAAGAATCTGAGCCAGAGAGGCCCCTGAGGGAATCTCTAGTCCAAGGCAGCCATTGTAATACAAATCACTTCAACAGGTATTTGTTGAGTGCCTCTTCCGTGTAAAGACAGCTTTGTGGGTGCTGGGCATGATTCAAAAAGAGAAAAGATAGGAAAGAGTCTCTGCCCTCAAGAGGTTGAGAGCAAGAGAAAGATGCCCCAGGCCTGGGCTGCTGAAGGTGAAGCAGACATTCCATGGTAGGTGGGGTCCTGTGCGGAAAAGATTACAAGTAAGAACTGGTACTTGAGCTCTGAAGGACGGGTAGGAACAAAATGCTATCCATAGGCTGGGCACCTTGCACAGGACCACACAGCTTGCAAAGACCAGAACCAGGCATGAGGTCCTTCCACCATGGAGAGATGAGGAAAAGGGGCCATATCCCTACGCATAGGGCACAAAGAGTGAGGACCTTGGAGGTGCCCATGGGGAGAGACCAGAGCCATCCTCCCTCTGTCCTGAAAACCTCCCGAGAAAGTCCCGCCCAGACGCGGGCTAGAGGCCGCCTGTGTTTTCAGATGTGGCCAGCAGAGGGCACCAGGAGTACTGCGCAGCCTCAACCATAGCGTGGTCGCACCCAGTTCTGGATTCAGAGCCTGAGGCCCTCAGGGCACAGGGCGTAGACATCTGCCCCCTCACACACCTGCGTGGGGTGAGGCAATTATGGGACACCAGATGGGAGAGCTACCTGAGCAGCTGCCACGTGGAGGTGGGCTCACAGAGCATGATCGGGTGGACAAGAAGTCTCATGGCCCTCCCAGAATGAGGCACGTCCATAACGGTGGCACCTGGGGTTGAATGAAGGAGCTTTCTCCCATGATGGGCCTGAACCTGGTTGTGACATAAAATGGTGTACTTTCTGTAGTTTCCATTCGGAGAAATCAAAGGAAGGGGACTCTCCGACTCTCCATCTGTCACCACCTCTGAGGTTCATTCCTCAATCCCCTGCAATCAACCAATGGGGAAGAGCTCCTGTCATTCTGTGCACGTGGAGTCAAGGTGGAGAGATCAGACCGGAATGGTCCCCAAAGACGGCAATTTTCATGTCCTTTTGCAGACGCATGACGGAGAAGCGACGTCATTTTACACAGAACTGACCAGGAACCAGTCTTCCTGCCTTAATGATAAAGGCCACTCACAGTTGGCACAGTTGGGTCACCCTTTTGCAGAAGACCACCCCCTGCCAAGGACTTCCCAGGGACTCTTCTTGAATAGAAGCCCCATTCCTGGCCAACCAGCCCAGGTCTTCCGAGTGTACACAGTCCCGCTTCAGTCCAGCCTGGCCGAAATTTCCCAAACTCCAAAGGATGTGGGTCTGAATTCAATTTTCCTTCTCACTCTGAGAACTAGTATATGTCTGGTTTGGGAGATGACAATTTGGAGACTCAGATGACCGTAATCATCAAGGTGGTGATACAGCAGGAGATGAGAGGGGAGAAGAGGAGGAAATGGAGGGAGAGGGACATGTGAGAGAGAAAGAGACGGGGCAGCCGGGAGCACAGAGTGACCAGGAAGGTGTCACCAGGCTGAGGATGGGTGACCAGGTGCACCAGCCAGTCCTGCTGCGGCCCCGGGCCGGCGACGGCTAAGCTGCACGGTGTGACGTCAGGTCACGTCTGTCCCGGGCTCTGTGCGTGTGAATCTTGTGAAGTCAGTCAGCCAGAGCACCCTGGCAAGTCGGGGATCCTTCCCCGGCAGCACACAGCTCGTGCCAGCCGGGAGGTGTCATCCTCGTCGTTCTCCAGGCCCTTGGAGCTTTGTGTGCACGAGTCTGTGAGACATGCAGCGCGCGGCCGTCTGCATGATCCTGTGGCTTGTGAGGCAGATGTGCAGGTCGTGTGCGGGGGCGGGGGGTGGAGAGCGAGTCAGACTTGCCAGGCTGGGGGTGAGGACCTTCGGTCCTGTCTTCTGCCACTGACCAACTCACACCGCGGTCTCAGGGGGGTCACGCCTCTCTGGCTCCATCTCAGCCTCTGCAAATGCAAATGGCAACTCCTTCCTCACTTACTGCGCACGGATATTGTGACACTCGAAGTAGGCAAAGACGTGTAGGAAAGACATGCCCGGTATAGCCCTGTAGCTGGGACACCTAGCTCAGGCTGTCGCATGGCCAGTTCTCTAAGAGAAGGGGTGGACAGACAGGAAAGCCGTAGAAGAGTCAAGCTCCGGGGAAGAGAGAGTTCCCAATTGTCGAACCCGCCTTTGGCCCCAAAGCTTGTCTTCTGCAGGGGTTCCCGCAGACCACCAGCCTCAACCCAAGGCCACACTGCCCTGTGCGGCCTCAGCTCTCCCTGGGGAAGCCTGTTTGCCCCCCACCCCTCCTAACACCCCTCCAGGGAATACCCTCCCACTTCTCCCCATTGCTGCCAACACAGTGACTCAGAGTCATTTCCAAGGAAACCAGAAAGAAAGAAAGAAAGAAAGAAAGAAAGAAAGAAAGAAAGAAAGAAAGAAAGAAAGAAAGAAAGAAAGAAAGAAAAAAGAAAAAAGGAAAGGAAAAGAAAGGAAAGGAAAGGAAAGAGATTCCAGGCATCAGGGGAAATTAACCACAAAGCAAGTGGTTCCAGAGGGGCACTGACAGCACCCAGGACACAGCTCGGGGCTCCCAGCATTATCAACACCGTTCTCAGAGGAGGGGACATAAACAGGACATATGTGCAGGGGCGTGGGGAAGGAGATGAATGTTTCCCCAAAGTGGAAATTAAAGTTATCAATAACACTTTGTTGTCGTGTTTAGCCACAGGGCCCTCTCAGCTAAAGCAACCAAAGCAGAGCAGAGCAAAAGTTAGCAAGGGCCTTTTCACCAAGGGACGAATCCAGCTCTCGGTTCAGCATGGCCAGTTTGGGTCCAGATAGGTCTGGCTCAGCTAGCGCTGTGACAGCAGGGCACACTTGAGGGGGCTTCTCCTCAGGGTCCCCTCCCCCATTCCTGGTGGTCGCTCACCCTCCAGTGGGGCTCAGGGCCGGTGTGGATCCCACACACAGGATCCTGGGCACATAACTGTCTCCTTGAGCTCATGGTACCTATATACATCCTTAAACAACACACTTGTATGAATACTCTATCTGTAGCCCACAAAGGTGCACACACACACACACACACACACACACACACACACACAGGAGTGTGTACCACACCAGGTGATGGGTTCCATTCAGTTTTCCTGTTAGTCCACTGTTGTTCTCTACTAACCGGGTAAAGTGAGTCAGGGCGAGGATCTTGCCATATGCACCTACGAGTTGCATGGGGACTGTCTGCTGGTTGGAAGTCTGAACCTCAGAGCCACGGGGCCGCTGGTTTTGGAGAACAGGAACAATTGGCTTCAGAATTTGTTCCAGACAGTGGCATTGGTCTCATTTTAACACTTCTGAAATAACCAACCAGAAAAGACAACAAAATGACATAAATTGACCTAATAAGGTATGTACTGTCTTGTAGCTTTGAATATCAAGAGTTGGATTCTGCCTCGTCCAAATCATACAGAGATGTTATTTTTAATTCTAGAATTGCAAATCGTAGGCAGGAAGGATTGCCAGCAGGGCATTCCATAGAAGGAGAAGGCCCGGGTGCAGGGAGGCAGGCCCGGCAGCTGGGGCCCCCGGGTCGGCCCTCCTTCAGACAGCTTCCAGAGGAGAGGAGGGCAGAGGGCAGCTTTCCGCCAGCCCGCTGTGTAGACAGCTCTACCTCCCTGCCGCTGCCCCTCAGGCTCCCCTTGTTTCATAAAGTGTTGCGAGTGGCCTGGCTCCTGCCGGCCTGCAGGGCTCTGAGAGGCTCGTCTCCTCTCCTCTCCTCTCCTCTCTTCTCCTCCAAGGCTGAAACTGTGCAGACAATAGGCCAGCGTGGAAGTGTCTGCATTCATATTCAGTCCTCTGCCTTCCCTTCCCTCTCTTCCCCTCCCATTCCTTCCCCTCTGGCCCTGGGGATGTATTTTGCATCCTTTAAATGATCTTGTTTATTCTATGTGTCGGAATATAGTTATCTGAATATTAATTATGGCTTTAGTGAAGTTCATCGGTTGAATGCAGGAATTGAGAATTCCTCCTTCACTTTCAGCCACCTGCTTTGATTTCTCTGTTTATCTGCTTGACTGAGCTGAAATCAGTTTCTGTAAGTGAAAGTCGGCTGCTTGGAGCAGATGTTAATGCTCAGAAATAGTGTACGGTCTGCTATTAGCATAAGTAGCATGATGCTAATAAATAGAGGTGCGCAGTGCTGGTGGCCGTGGTGGCGGTTGGAACTGAGGGACGGCAGCCTGCCCGGTGACTGAGCCTGAGCACTGTCCAGGGGAAGAGGGAGAGGCCCGGCCTGGGTGCTGGGCACATCTCTGCCCAAGCCAGCTCCACCCTCCCGTCCTCAGCACCCCGTATGCAGCCGGCTGGGGGCCGATGATTAATGACGGCGAGGGCTGTAACCAAATTGTAGTGCCATTAGCACCAAGTCACGACTGACAACTAGATCTATCATCTCTGAGGTTCCTATCCAGCTAACTAATTTAACTATGTGAATACGGGAAACGCTGCTCTGATGCCATAAGGTAAATATTGCCAAAGCCAGGAGCCCACTGGTGACCGTCAGTAATGAATGAGAGAGGAGAAATCCATCAGGACCCAGTGGCCAGGTCCACAGCCCTGGTTGGGTCAGAGATCTGTCTTTGGAATGACTCCACCATCCACCCCCGTGGAGCCAGGTCTGGACGGGCAGCTAAAAAGTGGGGACCTGGCGAATCCAAGCCCCTGCCTCCAGGACCTCTCCTACTCCTTGCCCCCTGACAGGGAGATGACAGGTATCCTCACTCAGAGGACAGATGTGATCAAGGCAACACCTCTATCCCAATCCTCCGAATTTCCCCCATCTCTGCAGCTCCCCACTTTCTCCAGGAGAGGGATGTGCAGGCGCTTTGATGAGAAACAGGTGGGCCTCACTTGTCACAGGAGGTGCTCCTGAAATAGTGAAGGCAAATTGTTATTACCTTCATTTTTGTCTTCTTTCTTTCTTTCTTTCTTTCTTTCTTTCTTTCTTTCTTTCTTTCCAATGAATCCTATTGAAATGTGCTATGTTTGCTCATCAGAAGAGCCTTATAAGGAATCCTTTTTAGAAATGAAAGAATCCTCTGCATGTGAATAGTTGCCTTTTACTTCATCTGGTTTATGAGTTTGGGAGTCCCACACGGCCATGTTCCTTAAAGCCACCCCTTGAACTACAGGTGACTTATTCTCTGAATCAGAAAGCCCCCCGCTCAGATCACCCTCCTACCAGAGGGGGCAGTGACTAGGGAGGTTGGGGAGGCAGGGGGCAGAAACATGAACTCTGTGATGGAAACCCTTGATTCTCCAAGTCCTCGCCTGCCACGCTGGGGGCAGAGGTCTAATTGGCTCTCTGTAGCTCATCAAATGTGGCATCCTCTCTGGGGTGCCCCGACTCCCATCCAGGGAATCGGGGATGAGCTCGTGGGATGATGTCTACGAAAGCAGACATTTCAGAAGACTCCAAGCACTCCAACAGTGTGACGGAGACATTTGTGCACAAGTACACATGTTGTTCTGCCTTGGACCTACAGACCCCAGCCCTGATTAAAGCCAAGGGCATGGTATCCGGAGTGACTGAGCCAGCTTGCAGAAAGGCTTCACGCTGCATGTGGCCACCCACACCAGTAAGCTCAGAAGAAAATAATGGCAACAACCCAGATAATTCTGGGAAATTTAACTTCCATAAGAGATATCCAGATAATGGAAACAGAAAGACAGACCTCAGGTGCCTGAACAATTCTACAGTGCCCCCCTTTTCAGAGAAATGCACTAAGACAATCACTTTAGGTAATCGATAACTACCTAAGTAGATAATACACACCCTGTGTATAGCACTTTCTCTTTTGCAAAGTTCTTTCTTCACTTTTCTCTGTCCTGAGGTTCGAAACTGCTCTATGAGGACAGTGGGACAGGAATTGTTATCCCAAATGACAGATGAGAAAACTGAGTTTGAATATCGTTGTCAAGGGAGAGAGGGCAGTTATTTCCATTGACAAAAGGCTAGGTTCATTTTTGTCAGAAAAAAAATTAACACTGTGTCACTTGACTTTTTTTTCTTCATTATCTTCCAGAAAATAAAAAGTCAAACTCGTGACCCATGTGCCCTAATCTGGTTATCACAGGTGGGAAGGTGTATATTTCCCCTGCATCCCTCAAAGAGGCTGTTATCATTTCCTTTAAAGATGTGTTCTCTAATCAGAAAGCTATTCCAGATGTAAATGGGATACAGTCTCCCCAAAAGATAGCATCCACCCCTCCATCCGTTATTGCACACACTCTGGGCAGGAGTTACAAAGGTGACTGAGATGCAGTCCCTTCCCTCAAAATACCTACAAAGAAATAAAATACAAAGCAGCATTTTCCCGAACTGCCACAGGAGCACACATTCAAAGTGCGGGGAATGTTCCAAAGAAGAAAGGCTGTCTCCTGAGGGGATGACTTGGGGAGCGACTGCACAGGGTGCCCTTCGATCTCGGCCTTGATGAATGGCTATGATTGCGAAATGCAAAGATCAGCAGAAGTGCCCTCTGCAAGGAGAAGGCTGCCTGAATAAGGCCGAGAGGAGCGGGTCAGGCAGGGCGGCCCCCTGTGCGGACCAGGCAGAGGGAGCTGCCCTAGGTGCTCCAGGAATTAGAGCCACAGTTGGGGAGCAGGGGCCATGGGCTCAGGCCCTTGCTCCAAGGGCATTCCTGGCATTGGCACGCAAGAGATTAAGGCTAGAAGTAACAGAGAGATCCTCACGGGAGCTGGGGATGAGCCTAGATCACTCACCGCCCTGTAGTGACCAAAGTAGACCAGTGCCCTACCCCCCTGACCTCTGTGTGCCCTGCACTCAAGAACCCCAGCTGCACTGGTTCCCCTCGCTCGGGGCTGCATCCCACATCTGGAAAGCCCTGCGGGACAGGGCCTCCAGCTTGGGCACAGGAGAACAGCAACTCCACCATGGAAAGCCTCCATTCCCAAACTTCTGTCGCCAGAGACCCTCATTTGGTTCCCTCCCACCCCCAAGTCCTCTGCTTCCTTAAAGGTTTTTGCCTTTAAAACAAACTGCTGTTATTAAATAAATAATTGATTCCCTTCCCCATTTTTTATTAATCAAAGGCTAATCAGAGGCGCAGATCGGCATGCAGCAACCAGTGTTAGCCACACGGAGTGGATATAATTCTTGCTAAAAGCAGCAAGGTGCTATTTTTGTTTTCCCCGTGCAGCCTCATCAAGGGGACATGTGTAATTTCCATTAGGCTTTGTGAAATACTGAGAAAGACCTTGGCTTCTGGGATTCCAGGTTGGCAAACTCAGCTAAAGAGTCCACACCCTCAAGGGATCCTGGAGGCCTGGAGAGGGGACACTTTGGGGACCCTGCTCCCACATGGTGGGGACCCGCTGCCAGAGAGAAGGGTCTGCTGGCACGTGGCAGCTCATCAGGATAGGCAGCTCAGGACCCAAAGAGCCTTCCGGGGCCAAGATTCAGGCTGGAACCTGCTGTGGACAGAGGCTGAGGGTCCCCGGGGCCCCTCAACAAGCCTGTGACTTCACCCAGCTCCTTCTGTCCCATAGCCAGTCCCCACTCCAGCTCCTAGTCCTGGCAGACAAGACACCTTCTAAACGCCCACCCTTCCCTTGCTGGCACCACCCCCAGCTTAAAAGATACTACTGGCAACATCATGGTTCTACGACCTGGACCAGATTCTTATCAGTCCTTTTTTTTTTTTTTTTAATCCTGCTGACTTTTTTCCTTCCTTTTTTTTTTCTCCCTCTCTCTGTACTTATTGATCCCAAACGAGGAAAAAGTCTATTAATCCTAAACCCAGAGAAGATTAGAGATAGGGCCGAAAGGGCTTGTCAGGACAGAGCCACACGGGCATTATCTCCTGGGAAGGTGACCACGTCACCAGCAGGAGGAGGAAGGGGAACAAAGGAAGTAAAACAAAGAGTGGCCGCTCCAGGAAGCAAACGTGATGCTGAGAAGGATCCTCCAATCTCCACTCCTCAACCACCTCCCGCCCTTCCTCTGGGATGGGAAGTTGGGAGGAGGTAAGGGGCAATAATTATGGTCATAGCCCACCTGCCAGCCCTTTTCCATTCTCAAAGCACCTTCTTGGGTAGGCAGAGAGGAGTTTTCATCTCCATTGAGGCCACAGAAGCCTGAGACCTTGCACAGGGTCACCCACGATCAGGATAGCATTGGGTGATAGCCCTGTCCCGTCCAGTATGTGGAAGCCTGTTTGGGACTGCAGGACTGCTGGAGTGGCACTTGGCAAGGGTACAGGGGAACTGGATGACCCACCAGAGACTCAGGCAAGTTCCATAACCTCTCTCTGCCTCAGTTTCCTTTCTCTATAAAACAGACACAATAATTGTAAGAACCTTACAGGGTTATGGTGAGAATTATGAGATCATATGTTAGTCTTATTATTAATAAATCACGATTATTACATCTTCATCCAAAGTTCAGGAAAAGAGTCCTGCTCACTGTCCTCTGCAAGATGGACAAGGGGTGCAGTCTTTAGGGACAATACAACAGTAAGACCATGTGTCAACGATGATGTAACCAAAAGACCTTGGATCTGTGCAGTGACCGTCATCCACTCTGTGTGCAGATTGCATGGCAAACCCACAGAACTATCCACGGCAGCCCTTGGGGACCCGAGCTGTGGGCCTCAGCCTCTCTCCACACCCCACTCCTCACTGACTGAATCAGAATCCCTTGGGGGTGAGGCTCAGGCACCATAACTTTTCAGGTGTAGACACTGAGGCCAAGGAAAGTCAAATCTGTGTCCAAGCTGGGGTGGCTACCGAGTGGTAACTGGGTGCCAATGCCCTTAGGAATAGGATCTACCCTGTCCTGCAGCTAGTACCACACCATGGTCTCCCTCAAAAGGTCAGCCCTAGCTTTTCCAGAAATCCACCAGGTGCAGGGAGAGCAAGTCCAAAAGCTTCTGGCTTCCCATGCCCATGGGAAGACAAGGCAGCAGGCTGTCTCACCTCCTGGAATGCCTCTTCTTCCAGTTCCCCTGCCTCCATTCCTCTCTCCAGCTTCCTCGATGTGGGAGCTGGTGCCAGACTGTTTGGATGCTCCCTTGTTTATAGGCTTCGCTGAAGACCTCCCTCATGCAGTGAGCCTGCCATACTCCGTCCAGCCAAGACTGACGCTAAGGTCAAAGATGTTATCTGCAGGCTGAAGGGCAACTCTACCGATGTCATCTTGGATGGAGCACTAGATAGGGAGCTCCGTGTCCTGGCCACCTCTCAGGCTCACCAGGTGAGAGGATGAAGTCAGGATCATCCATCCAACCACTTCCTGAGAACCAGATACATGCATTAGGTCATCGGTTCTCCCACAAACACTGGGAGGCTGGAACTGTTACTATCCCCATTTTGCGGATGAGGGCACTGAGGCACAGAGGGACTTCCCTGG
Source organism: Felis catus (assembly GCF_018350175.1). Classification (NCBI taxonomy): domain Eukaryota; kingdom Metazoa; phylum Chordata; class Mammalia; order Carnivora; family Felidae; genus Felis; species Felis catus. Next base: position 58,569,127 of record NC_058379.1, on the reverse strand, counting down.
TCAACAGCAGTCTTGCGGGTATGGTTCTTTTTTGTTGTTGTTGTCATGTGTATTCATTTTTGACAGAGAGAGAGAGAGAGAGAAAATGCAAGCAGGGAAGGGGCAGAGAAGAGAGGGAGACAGAGAATCCCAAGCAGGCACCGCACTGTCAGCACAGAGCCCCACTGAGGGCTCGAACTCACAGACCGTGAGATCATGACCTGAGCCAAAATCAAGAGTCAGACATTTAACTGACTGAGCCACCCAGGTGTGCTGAGAGTCTGGTTCTTAACCCCGTGCTGAACCACCTTCACATGTGGGTCCTACTCTAGAGCTCAGTCCCCTAGAAAGCAATTGTGGGATAAAAAATAAATAAATAAAGGGATGAGCTAAGAGCAGATGGCTTGTTTTTTTATTACCTACTTGAAATTATGTCAGTTAGACTCCAAGTTACTGATCTACAGAAGAATAACGGCAAAAGGGATGGTTTGGTACAGTGGGGGGAAATGCTGAACCAGGAGGCTGGGGTGCTGAGATTTTTAAATTATTATAAAAATAACCCACACACAGTAAAAAGTACAAAGGGGTATATAATGAAGCGGGATTCTCCCTCCCATTAGAGACCCCATCCCACTCACCAGAAGGAGCAGTTTTTTGGGCATTCTTCCGGAAATATGTCAAGTACAGACAGGCACGTGCAAACACACCCACAGACACTTTCTGTTGTGGGAATTGGAATATGCTCCCAACGTTGCTATGCACCTTGACCTTTGACTTTCCATTAGATCTCGGACCTTTCCAAGTCAGCATGCCTGAGGATCAACTTACTCCATTTAGTAGCTGCAGAGTATCTAGTTGTCCAGATACTCAGTAATTTATCACACCCAGGTCCCCACGGACAATTAGGTTCTTTCTAGTTTTGTTTTATTTTATTACAAATCACACACAATCAACATCTTTGTGCACATCTGCTGCACATAGGCACGCTTCCACCTGTAGAATAAATTCTTCCAAGTGAAATTATTTCAGTAGATTTGAGCATTGTACATGTTGACTGACATTTGCTTCCAAAGAGATTGTATCCATTAAGCTCTCATTAATTTTTTTGGAGCCCTATTCTCCCAAACTCCTTACTGACATTGTGTCTACCCAGAAAACAATTTTTGTCAAGACTTGGGTTTCTATTCCTGCCTTGACACCAGATATGAGGCCTTGACCAAGTCACCCTGCGGTCTGGGCCTCAGCTGCCTCATTTGCGACCTGAAGGTCAGACTAGCTGATCTGTAAGGATCCCTTCAGCTCTTCCTGTCTGTGATTTTAAGTGTATCTATCCAGTGGCTGCAGTGTGTTAAACTCTGCTGAACCCCTGATTTCTCCCAGCCTAAACGAATCTAAAATCCGGTTGGGGTGTAGAACACACCCTGAGAAGGAGCCACTTGGGAGAGCCTGAAATCAAGAGTGAAGTTGAGTGGTTTAGTCCACAGGCTTGTAAAGGGTCAAGGAGAGCGATGTCAGGTGTCTATGGCCAGGGCGGCTCCTTGGAAGCGGCACTTTTGTGGAAGGACCAGGAAAATGCACAGAGATGGTCTGTTGTAGATGACAAATGACAATAGGAAACATTTTATCCCGCTCCTTCCCAGATCCTGGGAAGCCAACCCAAATCCACTCTCTCCCCATCTACCCCACTATGGGTTTGTTTCCCCACAGGGGACTGAAACCCGTGTCTCCCAGCGTGGTTTGATGTTCCAGCTCCCTAAGGATCAGGTCCTACACCAGCGGTTTCACTACGTACTGGATTCTTTATAGAAACATCAGTTCAGTTTGCTGTTTTTTGTGGGGGGGGGGATATTCTACACATAAACCTTGATTAACCCAAGTTCTCAGAAAATGGAAGATTCTAATTAATTCTGTTTTCTGGGTCATATAGGGTAAAAAGGGTTTGGAGGAGGCTCAAGGTCCCTGTCGGCTTCAGTCAGCCCCTGCTGGTGACCCTTGTCCAGCGGGGTCCACATACTGGCCACCTCTGCAGGCAAGGCTTCCAGTAGCCAGACATTGTTGCGGGTTGAAAAGATGAGTTTAGGTGCCGTTTGGGGCTTTCGTATGCTCTACGAAGCACAGAGCTTGCTGTCTTCTTGATACTTGCGCTCATTTGCCAAGGGCTTGGCTCATCTTCCTGAAACAGGAGTGGGGACAGTGGAAAGAGCATGTGCAGTGGGTGCAGGGTCCTCCTGATGTTATGCTATGTGGGGCTCACATACATTAAGAGTATTGACCATGGTTTATTACAGACGGAGAGCCTTTTAGTTTAACTTTCCACACTATAGATAAGGAAACTGAGGCCCAGGGATGCAGGGTGGCTTGTTTCAGAGCTCTCAGAACATTGGGGTGGTGACCACATGCTACAAGTCAAGCTCTTTCAGGATGGACAGGTTGCGTGACTATCCCATAAAGGGCAGAGCTGGGGCTCAAACTGTACCCACTGGGCACCAAATCTTTCCCCAGAAGGTTCCCATGGGCCCAAAAATCCCTTCTCTCTGGGCTTTGGAACCTGTTTGTCAGAAGGGGGACCTGCAGTCTATATTTTAGAGGGCACCTCACATAACCCTGAGGTTGGCTGTTGGTATGAAAGATGTCCCTCTACGATAAGCTGCTTTCAACGGTCCAACTAAAAATCAGCCTTAAAGAATCATCATATTTTTCATGCAAGTGGCTGTAGCCCAAGTCTGCCCCTCCCAAGCACGGAGCACTGGCTAGAGGAGCTGGAAAATCCTTGCCAGTCCCCACAGGTTATAAGCAGTCTCACAGCCAGGCAGATGTCAGTCACCTCTCTAGGTGTAATATCTACCTCCTTTGAAGGGTGCTTGTGAGTTGAAATAAAATGTACCTTCTAACACCTTTAAAAAGGCTGCCTCACCCTAAGACCAGGCATAGTCCTATTCCTGGCCCTGCTGCTGTCTGGCCGTGCCGTGGTTCTCTGCCACTATTCCTCCAGAGCTAAAGAGAAGATACAATCATTTCCACGCCACCTACCTTCCAGAGCTGCGGGGATAATTGAGGTCAGTGGTGCTCAAACTTCAGTGCTCTTCAGAGCCCCTGGAGGGCTGGTTAAACACAGATGGCCAAGCCCCTCCCCAGAGTTTCTGATTCAATAGATGGGTAAGGCCTGAGAATTTTGCATGTCTAATAGATTCCTAGTTGATGCCCATGGGCCCATACTGCAGGTCTGGGGCCACCTTTTGAGCACTGTGAACAAGGGAACTTGCAAAAGGGATTTTTATTATTAAAAAATGCAGGACCCTTCTTTAAAGTAAAAAAGTACTATTTACTCAATTCCAACACCATATCTGATAAATTTCAATTTCATCAATCTCATTTGCTCATCTAAGAACCTATGGAAAATTTAGGAGATATTATAGACCAATCAGCTAGTCACCAAATGAGCCCACACCTGACAAATGAGCCTACTCCCTCCCCACCCTTTAGGAATGGTCAACTCAAGAAACCAGAAGATTCTCCACCCCCCCCCCCCCCCCACACACACACAAAAAAGCTTGTTCCCATCGAGAACATGTCTGGCTCCTACACACCCCTCCAGCTGTACAAACCTGGTCACAGACACCCAGAACCCACACATACACAAACATGCAAGGTTGCTCCCACCCCCTCCACACACCCTGGAAACCCACCTGCGAAAAGGCTGTCTGCGGTGAGCACAGCTGGCTCCCCATCTAGATGTGGGGGTCCTCTCCTAACATGGGGCTATTGTCTGAGTTAGAAGGAACAAATTAAAAATGGAAAAGATTCCCAGAAGTCATTAACCCCAAATCAGAAGGGCCTGATGTTGGTTCCTATTGGTGAAGACACGTGTTAATGGGCATGAAATCTGGAGGGAGGGCCATTGGCCTAGGCTGGCGGTGGCTGTCGGCGGCAGGGGAAGTCACCACAGGGCTTGGAGCACTCAGGGGCGACGGGCAGCTGGAGCCACCCTGTGGCCAGCTCAGGAGGGAAGGGGAGGCAGAGAAACACAACAGAAAGGGTGGTCCCACGAGCAGGAGGCACCGAGGAAAGAGGAGAGGTTTTAACAAAGAGAAAAAGGAGGAGGGCAGAATGAGAAAGGGAGGGCTGGAGATCGAGAAGCCCCGGGGAGAGGAAGGGAGGCGCAGACAAAGACAGCGGCAAGCCGACAGCGGGATGGACCCACGCCGCCAGACTGGAGCGTCCCAACCCCGGCCCGCTGGGGCTCCTGTCAGCTGCTGAGGTCACTGACATTGACCCCCTGGGGGCCACGGCCAGAGCGCACAGGGAGCAGGAGCGGAGCGCGGGACGCGGCTCGCCACCCCCAGGGGGCGATGGCCGGCGCGGGGGAGGCGGATGGAGGAGCCCACTCTTTTTCTTCTCCTCCCCCCTCCCTGCCCTTAATGGCTCGGTAATTGATTGGCCCCGCGTCCTATTTTCACCGCGGGCGGCCGGCGCCAGAGGTCGGCTAATATCAATATTTCCCGCGGCTGCTCCGCGGTCTAGATCCTCCTGCTCCAGGCCGCCCCGCCGGCCGAGAATTTACCTTTGGTTTAACAAGAAGTGGGAGCTGAGTCAGGGATTAGGGCTTGTCAAGTCAAGTCAACACAAATAAAAAAAAGGGGGGGGGGATGGGGAAAGAGGAAAGACATTCGTCAACTCGGGGAGCAATCACGACAGCCTGGGGTTAATTGTGGGAAGGAGGAGGGAGGAAGCCAAGGAGGGAAGAGGCGGTGGCAAAGAGGCAGGGCAGGGAGAGATGAATGAGGAGGGAGACAGAAAGGGATTTTAAAAGACCATGGAATCCTTATTCCTGTGGTTGGCATTTGAAGCCATCTGTAATTGGCCATTTTCCTTCTTCCCACCCACCTTGTCACCCCGCAGCCACCAACACCACTCACACAGGCACCCCTGCAGCCTGACCCATTTCCTTACCTCTCCCTCCCCCATAATATTTTCTGGTCCTACTTTAAGTGGCTCTTTCTCTCCAACCAGATGTGACTCATTCAAGGCAGAGAGAAGAACTAACATTTATGGAGTATTGCTGTATGCCAGGCACTGTGCCAGGTGATAATCAAATATTAGCTCATTGAACCTCCTCAACAGCCCAGAAGACAGGCTCCATGGGTGCAGGGCAGGGGCTGTCCACTCCCCTCGATGCACAGCACCCGGCTTCCTTCGTGTAGCTCATTCACAGTGGCGATGTGTTGAAAGATGGAATAAACGTACAAGCAAACGGCAGCCAGCCCATGCAGCACAGACACTGTGGACGCTCGGTGAGCCTGAGTGGGTTGCCCAAAGCCATACACTGTCCTCTCTTCCACTCCTCCTGTCTTCACTTCTTGTTGAGTGATTACCTGTAGATGATTGGTTTGTGGCTCTTTATTAAAGACGGTGTAGAGACTCACGTTCCGCACTGGGATGCAGGACCAGGAGGTGGTGGCAAGAGACTTTGTGAGACAAAGAGCAGGGCAGCCAAGAATACCGTCCAAGTGGGAGTCCTCTTAGCAAACCATGGGGATCTCCACCTGTCCCTAGGCCCCATTCTGCCCACAGCCCGAGCTGCAGGAGTCTGTCGATGAGCATCCCATGAAGTGCCCGAATTTCCCAGAACCTCACAGGGCTAACGGTACTCCCCCAGCAAGCCTGTCTCCCCAGGCTGGATCACCAAACTTCTTATCCTCGGTCAGAACTGCGCTTGTGTGTCTCAGGATCTCAGAGCTGGGGCAGCCTGGGGATTGGAACACATGGTGGGTCCAAGTGGTAAACAATGACACTGGTTCCTCCAGGACACTGACCTCACCTGCAGGGGAGGTAGGGGGTATGAATGGATTTCCTGATACCCCAGAAGAACATCTGGGGTCCCTGTGAACCCTGCTCCTGGCCCCAAGAGACCCGAAAGAGGGTGAGTGGATCCAGATCAACTCTGACCTTTCAAGAGCTGCCCAACAACTGAATCTCTTAATGCTTCTGCAGATCCATGGGGTCCCTGTGTCTGTTCCTACTCTGATCTGAGTACTGAAGGCTCCCAAACCCAGCACATCTGCACATGTGCCCTGCCACACGGTGAGCCCTCAGGGAAACAGAAAGAGGAAAGCTAAGCAGTCCCCACCCCCACGTTCCCAGTCTAGTTGTAGAGAACAAACCTGTGCACTGCCAACCAATTACAGAACAATGTAAGGGGGCGTTACATCATCCTGTGGTTCTTTACACTGAGAATTCAGCAGAGTTCAGAGACAGAAGAGCTCAGTGTGGCCGGACTGATTGGGATGGTTTTGTGGAGGAAGGGGGACAGGGAAGGGGTGAACGCAGTGCCAGAAACTAGAGGTGGATGGAACTGATGAAGGGACCTGGGAGACTGGAAGTTACCCTGTAGAGTGAGCTCAGAGAGGCTGGAAGGAAGCCAGAGGGCAGAGATATATGGCCTCAGGGCCTTCAGTGGGCCCTGCTGCCCCATCAGCAGGTGTAAAGTGAGGATGGGGCCTCCGTGATGGCCTGGGGCTCTGTCAAACAAACAATCCTGCGCCTGTTGAAAATTCCTCGGAGCCCTCCCTCAGCTCTTCTCTCAATCTCCCTGCTAATGTGAGTGAGGAGCATCATGACTTTTACAGATATGATTCATTGCCCCCTCCAACACACACACACGCACACACACACGCACACACACCCCTATCTTGTCCACCTGGCAGAGTCTTAGCAGACAGATAAGTGTATTTCTCCTTGTGGTTGATTCCCGGATCCCAATCTCAGTCCATCCCCCATCGGTGTCAGCTCTCTCCCTGAGTCCTGGTCCGGCTAGGGGCATAGGGAGATGTGTGCTCCCTGCTGCCTGGGGCTTATGCCTGTCGCAGGCCAGCATAGAAGAAGCCAAGTTGGTCACTGTGCTAAGTGGTAGACAGTGGAAGGCAAGGGCAGGCATACAAGGACAGGAAGAGGTTGCAGGGATCATAAGAAGTGGGACCAATTTAGAACATAATCCGAGAGCTGCCCTTTAGTGAGGTCTCACCACTCTGTGCTGGCCACTGGCTTCCATGAACTCGCTCAGTCTTCACATTTCTACCAGAAGGGAGGTGCTGTTTCTCTTCTCTTACAGATGGAGAAACAGAGGCCACAGAGGTTAAGAGCAGAGGTTAGTGGCAGAGACGGGGTTTGACCCCTGGGCTGCCAACTTCGGAGCCTCAATTCTTAAACTCACTGGTGCTGTGTGATGATAACCTGCTGTAACCAGGTGGCTGGAGAAGACAGCAAGTCCCTTTGTGACTTCATAAAGAGGGAACTCGATTTTCCCGTATTCCAGAGGGGGTACGTGAGATGGTGTCCCCTGCTCTCTGTGACTGTCACTCCTTCGGCCCTCCTGCCTGCTTGGCAGGATGAAGGACAGGTTTTCATAGGCAGACAGGAGAGGCCAGGGTCATCGCCGGCAAAGGCTCACCCAGCGCTGCTCCTGCCGCCCAGACGTGTGCTCTGATCGTCCGCTGAAAATGTCACGCGGGAGACAGGCACGCTCTGATCTTCAGAGAGCTGCGGTGCATCTGTGATGACATGTGGGCATCAAGATTTGCATATTTATTATAGATAAGCTGTCAAAATGTATGTTGTCAATTTCACCTTATACTCCAGATTTAATGGTGCGCGTAAAGGACAGAAAATCTTTAATATTAATATTAATATGATTTTAGATTATAAGACCGCATTGTAGATATCAATCAGCCAACCCTTAAGGACATGTCACTCGAGTTGATATAGTTTATAGAAAATTAATGTAATCCATCCTGTATGATCTATTACAGGGGCATGAAGAGAAAAAAGAGCGTGTGTGCTTGGGGCGGGGGCTGGGGGGCCATTATTACTTGCCACAGTTCTCCATACGTGCTCATTTGTGTTCGTGCCTGAAACATCAGAGAGGGGAATTGGCAGATTTCAGACTCGGCACGGACCTTGGGGATCCGCCGTGCCAATGCTGTCACTTTGCTAGGAGGAAAGGAAGGCCCAGCAAGGGGAGCGATGGGGCCACCGTCACTCAGCTTGTTGGTGGCAGAGGTGGGCCTGCGCTTTGTGAGGGCTCTCTGCACGTTGCCCAGTGTGCCCCGTGACTCCCTGATATACTCCCATCCTCCCCCTCGTCCCTAGTTATAGGAGGCTGCTCGGGAAGGTGGCTTCTTCATCTGTTTCAAAAGATCCCAGGGATCCCCTGGTCTTCGAAGGACTCCTCCCCTTGAAGAGGGGCCTGCAGGGCCTTGGCCATGGACAGAAGGGCTTTCCTGGTGATTGCAGAGGTGCCAGGATGGTCTCAAAGCCCCCACTGCTCACTCTACCCGTGTTCTGACACCTGAGGCTTTGGCACTGACACTCTTCTTACTTAAATCATGGACTAAACATCTATTAGGGGCATGGCAGTATGATGGGAATAGAGTGACCACCAAGAACTGTTCTCTCTGGGTGGGAAGGGACAATCCCAGGACCGTCTTAGAACCTGGGCTGAAGCCCCTGCCCCAGCCTGAGGTGGTGCCATCAGCATTAGTTAAGCCCTAGGGTTTCTGAAATGGACCTTTTTGTTCCCAAGTGCCACCCAGGCTAGATGAGGCCTCCAGGGAGCAGCAGTGGCTCCTGGGCTCCCAGCTCTGCTCTCAGGTCCTGTTGTCCCCACTGCCTACCCAGCCACCCGCACCCAGCTGCCTTCAACTATGCAGAAAAAACTCAACTTTATTTTCCATGCAACCGCCCAAAGTCTATAGCCCTCTGCCAGCTGGGTCAACAGGTAACCCAAAGCCCATCCAGATCTGAGAGACCAGCACCAAAATCTGTTCCCTTGGTTGCTCAGCTATAAGACAATGGCTGACCAAATAGTCCTTGTCTAGGCCTTCATGTCTACACCATAAAATGCAAATGAAAAGACACACGCTGTGTACCTCACACACTGCTGGGCACGACCCGAGAAAGGTGGCAAACACATACAGCACCAGGTGTGGTTTCTGCAGCTCCGGGTCTGGAACCCTGGCACTGCTGGACAGTAATGTAGACAGAAAGGAGGGGCTGTTCCCGGGAGCTCCGGTTGGGGGGGATGGGCAGCCCACTCTTCTGGGGTGAGGCTCAGCTAATCCGGGGGCCCAGGGCTTGAGGGGAGAAGGTACAGACTAGGGAACATGAGAGACAGTATCACTGGTCTGCAGGCCTCCGCTCCTCCAAGGGCCTCAAGTTGGCTCTCTGGAAGCCCTTACCTTACCCAAGGATGTGGAAGCAACAATATGTTGGTGCCTGAATGTCCACAGTAACCCCCTCACAAGGCTCAAGAGAACACCTGGTCTCTCCCCAGGCTTCCAGCCCAGGAATCTTCCCCTCAGCCCAGGCCCCAATCCCTGCTCAGTTTCCCCCGTTCACTCCCTCTCCCTCTCGAAGAATCAGGCAAGTCCTGGTCATGGTAGTTCACGACGGTGGGGCTTATAAACCTCCCATACTTCTTATCGGAAGTAAGACCAGGCCTATCAGGGCTCCATAAATCACAGAGGCATAGAGGGTGGGCGAGGCCCAGGCCGCTGGGGAGACACAGGGACCTGAATGGACCCAGCCGGATAGACATGCTCTGGGCTGCACACAGATCTCAGCATCTTACTTACATACCACAGCAGACGATCAACACCTGAAGCATTTTTCATCCTGTTCAGACTACAAAAGCTTCCTCGGATACTTCTGTGTTAGTGATTCCGTACAACGGCAAAATGCTGATAGGAGAATTTTTTTCTTTTTTTAATCTTCCACCAAAGGCTGGGAGAAAGATGACCCAGAGAAGGGGGAGGGAAGTACAAATGAAGCCAGACAAAATGAGGAAGGTATGCCATCCTTGAGCACGCTTCTTTTTCCCAGGAAATGTAGCAAGTCATGTGAGGGTGAGGGTTTGGATCTGGGAGAGTGTGGCCATCCCTACTAACCCTGTTGGCTCAGAAACCCACCAGGCTCACCCCATCCCTCTCTTCTCATCACCTGCTGCTCTGGGGCCCAGCTATTAAAGGTTTAAAGTGGAGTGAGTGGGGACAAACCTGAGCATCCAGGAAGAGAGGAAACACAGGTGGGGCCAGGGCGGCAGCCCTGCTCTGGCCAGGCTCCCACACTGCCCTCCTCTCTGTGGGCTCTTAGCACCTCCAAGGGGAAGTAACAGGAGACAGTTCTTGGCTCCCTCAAACTCAAGGAGTCTTAATCTGATGCTCTCAGCCTCCTGTGGGTGTGGCGGATGGTGGAGTAGGGGGTGGACCATGATCAGTTTTAAGAGATCTCGTGATCCCCTAAAATTGTATGAAAATGGCGTATGTGTGCATGTATGCCTACATGTGTGGGTATATTCGTGCCTGTGTGTGTACTGGGGACATTTTTCCAGGAAGAATGCCTTCAGCGTCCCTCAGATTCTCAAAGGGCAAGGGACTCCTCTGAACCATTAAGGAACCCCTGGGCTTTCCCTCCAGCTGCTGAGCTGTAGAGTCAGGGCCTCATGAGGCAGGCAGTGGGCTGCCCGGTGCACAAGGCAGGACCCTGCGCTTCCTAAATCAAACTCCAGCCAGAGCAAGATAGCTTGCCGGTGACAAGGGTGGGAGGTGTTCTCCAGGGCCCGGCAGCCAGTGGGGGATGAGCAGGCTCTCTGTGTGGGAAGGGAAGCCAGAAGGGCATCCCAGCGGGCTTTGGCTCTGAGCACATGGCTTTCTCGCAATCTCTCGTCCTTTGTGCCCCGTGGCCCGCCAGGAGGTTGTTTTCTCTCCCTGACCCCGTCTGTTCAGCTCTGTGTCACCAATATCTGTTTTTATGTATTCTTGGGTCCCCTTTCCTTCGTTTCCTCCATTAATACTTCTCGTTCAGGGGAGGATAAACAGGGTCATAATCACGCCATAAAGTGAGCCACAGGCTGCGTGTCGCTTATTGCCCAGGGGTCTGCTAATTGGAATTTATAAAGTTCAATAAAAACTATAATCCAATAAGGGCTGAAAGTCTTCTTCATTTATCTTAGGGGTAATATTCTCCCTGCCCGCCCACCCGCCTGCCTGCCTGCCAGCCAGCAGGGAGGCCAGGGCACAGGGAGCAGGCACCAAACAGGCCTTCCCAGGGGGCCGCAGAGTTCCTAAGAGTCACTGGCCCTGAATCAACAGCAGGGTGGCCAGCTAAGGGAGAGTGGAGGGCCCGGTGGGGGCAGCTCCCACCCAGTCAGACATGGTGGCCACACCTCAGAGGCTGGGAGACCTCCACGGTCGTAGCATTATCTTTTATACCATTACAAACTTTCCCGGTTATGGCTCCCCTGACCCATGCAATTGCCTTCCCTCCAACCCCCAGCCTCTAGAAGAACTCAGGGAATCTACTGTAGAGAATCCTGTGTAAGGGTGTTGGGTGCAAACCTGGGATTGAAGGTGCCTTCCCTGTCCCTGGCCTCAGGAGTTCCCACAGAGCAAAGTGCCACGGTCACCGCATGGCATATACCCACCCAGAACTAGAGCTGTCTCAGTCACCCAACCTGTGCTCTATTGGCCACCCCCCACAGTGAGGGAGGCAAGAGAAGGTGGGGAAAGGGGTTCCCACAGCCAAATGGAGGCTCTGCGCCCTGAAGACAGTTAGAGAAATATGTCAGATAAAGCGGCAAACTAGCGTTCTGGTTTGCCCCAGGGACACAGAGGTTTCCCGGACATGTGAAATTCCTGCTAAAACTGCAACAGAAGAATGGCACAAGAGGGCACTGTCTCCGACGTGGGCTGAGTGGTGGGGAAGGCAGATGGAGCTCACCTCCACCAGGCACCTCCTGGGAGGACCCATCACCTCTGCCTGTAGCCATTCTGGAAACATCACCTCTCCCTAAGTACCTCCTGCAAAAACCGTGGAGTTTCCCATCACCTTCCAGGAAGCCCTCATTTGAAAAATAAAATGAGTGCCCTCCAGCAGGAACACACCTGCACCCCAGTTCCAAATGCAAACAGCTGGCCCATTGCTGGGAAAGCCAGGGCTCCAGGCACTCTGCAAGTGGGAAGAGGGGCAGGGCTCTCAGCCGCTGATGCCAGCCTTCCAACCAGAACAGAAAGAGGCAACGACTAAGCCCCACGGCCGTCGGGGCTTACTGGGGACTAGGTGGAAGGGAGAGACCTATAGAGCCGCTGCCCCTACCAATCCCCATGCTGGGCTGGGGAGTGTGTGCATGTGCGATGCCAAAAGTAGATGGTGCAGCCGCCACAGCCTCCCAGGGCCCCACAGTCTCACATGGAGATAACAGAGGCCAATGCAGCTCTTGGGGGAGGAAAGGTTGGTCAAGAGGTGAACCAAGGAGGAGAATCCCAGTGACGTAACCCGGGTGCTAAACTTCTCAGAGAAGGGGACCCGACTTGGTCTTTGGGCTCGAGAAGGAACTCCAGGAAGAAAGAATGTCTACAAGTGATGGAAGAATGGTCCAGGAGGGTGGGGCAGAGCCCTGCAGCAGAGGGAACAGCACGTACCCGGGTCTGGAAGAGGGCAGAGGGGAAGGCGTGGTGCACCGGGCAGGCAGGGGCTGGGACCTCTGCGCTAAGGAGAGTGCAAAGTCAGGAAATGATTTTTTGCCAGAAGAGGCATCTTTCCACCTGAGAACCTGAAAGATCTAATACCCTAAACCCACCTAATCCGTCTCCGGCCTCTCTCCCCTTTCCCTTCATACCCTCATCATTCATTCGTTCATCCATTCATTCACTCATTCATTCGTTCCACCAAAGCGCATCAAGGGCCTCCAGGTACCCAGCCCAGTCCAGGTGGCAGGGTCCCGGCAGTGAGGAAAGCAGACCGAATCCCTGCTTTCCCATGGGGTCACGTGTCCTCATCCAGATCATCCACCCTGGGTCCTGCCTCTGCTCAGGCCGTTCCCGTGCCCTGGCACGCCTTTCCTTTTCTCCACCCAGTCCAGGCTTTTCAAGCTGGGGATCCCCACCCGCTTTGTGAAACTCCATCTGCCCTTTCTGATCATCATCTCTCTTCCCCTAGTGAAGCAGCAAGAGCAGCAGCAGCCAGGGCCCACTCTCCCAGAACTCTCCAGGCCCCAGGCAGGAGGGCGGCACCCCTGTCTCTAACACTACTGCTGAGGCACTGATCCGGCACCAGCCTTCCCTACCCTTCCCTTCAGACTGTCAGCTGCATGAAGGAGGGGTCCCTGCCTCCCTCCAGTGCTGTTCTCACCATGCCACCTCCACTAGTTCAGAAGGAAAGAGAGCATGACTCATGACTCGTGCTTTAAGCTCCCTTTGGAGGGTGGGCCAAGAAACGCCAATTCCTACTACTTCTGTGCGGGAAGCCTTGGCCAAGGGAAAAAGGCCTTGAGAGGATGAGATCCTCAAGGAAGGAGGTCAGGACGGGCAGAAGGCTGGCGGGGGTGCAGAGAGATGCACGTAGCCGGGGGAGGAAAACTTGTTGCATCGGGAAATGATGAAAAGCAAAAACAAAAAAAGGGAATAAGGGAAGTCACTGGGAGAGGCAAGATGGAGTGTAATCTGAACCACAAACCCACCTCCTCCAGGCTCTGGAAGGCTTTTACTGTACTATAAAAACCACTGCCGAACAGCAAGCCTGCTTGATGACAAAGAGAGATAATTGGCTCTCATGCAGATTTAAGCCCAAAGTTATCAAATAATAATAGCACGCAGAAAGAGACACAGGCAAATGGGCCTGGAGAGCCCGCTTCTTCCAAAGGACGAGGATTTGTTAAAAGTATCTAAATTATGCTCCTGCAATGGAACAGGGAAATGGGGCATTTTTTTAAAGAAAGATTTTCTTTTAATGCTTGGATACATTTTTAAAAGTTCCTTTATAATTAGGGCTGTAATTTATATAATTTATTTTTAAAATATCCTTTTTTTAATTTCCACCCGGTCCAGTTAAAGTTGAACTGAAAAGCCCACAGTAAATGATTTTTTTAATAAAACCGTTTAAAGGAGCCCCAACCTGAAGCGGAATAGATATGTGGATTTTCAGAGAAGAGGGGGAAAAAATCATATATTGAAAAAATAAATTTCCTAACCCATTTTACACCCCAGATTTTATTACCACTGGAAGGTTTTTAAAATTCTAATTCCCTGTGCTTTCCTTAAACTGTTTGTTTACCACCAGGGGGGCTCCTTGGCTTGGGACCAAGAGCTCAATGGGTCAGCTTCGGATCAGTTTCAGATGCCTGGCCCAGGCAGTTTCACAACCCCCCTTATCCCTCATGTGATTTGTCTGTTTCTGCATCTACCTCCCTCTTCAAGTGAACTCTGAGCCCCCTAAGATCAATACCATGCTAGAGGGAGAAATCTCCCTTCTCCCCTCTTTAACACCCAGCACTGAGCTATGCATACAGTAGTTGCTCAATAAGTGTTTGCCAATGATGTGCCACACTATGGAGAGGCCCTAACCCGCCAACCGAGTGAAGGCCAGAAAACCTTCACAGGGACCTGCGGTTCCTGCTATAACACCCTCTTCCTGACGGAGTGGTGAGGAGGTCATCTTTTCAGTGCTTAACCAAGGAGCCCCTCAGATGTGGGTAGAGGAGCCAAGAGCAGATCACTTGAACACCAGGGACAGAGAGCATAAGGGCTGGGGTTGTTTTGGCCGGGTCAGATGGGGCAAATGCAGAAAGAGGGACCAAGAGGAGCTGTCAACTAGACACACCGATGTCCCCCTCTTTCCAGGGACTTGCCCTGAGCATCTCCTATGTTTGCTGGGCTCAGCAGAACCATCACCTAAGAGATGCCCGCTCCATACCTATCAGAAGGTGCGTGCAGGAACACCTACACATCACCCGTACAAAGGGACAAACTTAGGTCCCCGTGAACCAATCAGAGGACACACAGGAGAGGTAGTTATGACTGTAACTGCCATAGCCGCCAAGGGATGGAAAGGTTCATAAGCATTTACGGGAGGCTCCGTAGGAGGAGGGGGCATTGGAACTCGGCCTGAGAGCACAGGTTGGCTACACCTAAGCATAAGGACCAGGCAGAGTATTCGTTCTGGAGGCTGGGGGCAGTATGAGCACAGGCCTGATGGTGGGAATGAGCAGTGTGAAGAGCCTGGTAGATGAAACTGAAGGTTGGTGAAGCAAATGTAAGGATGGAGAAAATCAAACCCGCTCAGTAACAGCAGCCCATGCCCCGGCCAGGGATTCTTGGAGGCTTTCTCTTTGAGCAGTAGAGCTCCAACTGCAGGAAGCTCACACTGCCTCTCATCCACAAACACACGCTTGCTGAACCCTTACCGGACCACGGAGATGCCCATAAGGATGAAGTTTGCTCCCACTCCTGGGCTGCTCCCACCCTTTCTGGGGGGCCACCCCACCTCCCAGATGACAGACAAGCACTGAATGAGAGAGCCTGGCAGGCGGCAGGGAAAGGCCATTACAGCTGGAGCAGCCCTGGCAGGCTTCTTAGAAGAGGGGAAACTAGAGCTTCCCCTTGGAAGATGAAGGGATCCATACTGGAGCGTGGAAGGGAGGGTCTCTGTTTCCTTGAGGTCTCCACAGTGAGACCACAGCCAGTTCAGGTGGGCAGCAGGTGGTGGGACAGGTGGAAGTTTTCTCCTCTCTTACTGAACCCCTGGGGGAGACCCCACCCCACCTTTCCCAGCCTCTGCAACCCCTTCCTTATGCCATTAGCTTCCTGCTCCTGCCAGTATGCACCCATGGTCCCCAAAGGCCAGTAAGTCCTTCTGCAGGGAGAAGGGGGTTTCCTAAGAAGACCAAGGCAAGGAAAAGGAGGGGGGGGGGGAGGAGAGGAGAGAGAGAAGGAGGAAGAGGAGGAGGAAGAGGAAGAGTTTAACTGCCTTAAAGGAAGCTCCCTTGGTAGGGCTTGTACGGGGTGCTGTGGCTTAGCAGGAAGCCGTCTTGGACCGTGGGTCCTCTTGACCGTGCTTCTGTGCATGCTTCCCACCTAGATGCCTGGCTCTTCCCAGTGCTTGGGACGCTCATCAGCAAAGTATGAACTGTAGCTGAGAGACACTGGGAACAGTAAAGGGGCTGAGGAGTGACTTGAAAACAGGTCCTTCCTCAGAATGCCACTGGAGGGTGGAAAACACCCTCCCTCCCGGCAGTCCCTTGCTTTCCCAGCCCAGGCAAGGATACAGGAGCACAGGTCCCCAGACTGCTGCTTCGTTGCCAAGGAGACAGCAATTACTCTGAGAGTTGTGTAGGGTTTTTCTGCCTTTCCTTCTTTCTTTCTTCCTGTGTTTAAATTCTGGGCCTGATGAACTGCAGTTGGCCCGGCTGTCCCCCTCCTCCACCCCCCCGCCCCTGCCCCCCAGCCGCTGACTCTGCATGAAAGGTCAGAAGGGCTGTAAACAGTTGCCTTCCAAAATGACAGATGCCCCCTGCTTGGGGTAAGCATGGCAGGAGAGAAACCATTTGTCAAAGTATTTATAAAGTGGGTGGAGATGCTGAAGTTGTATTCCCTCCAGGTTAAAAAAAGAAAAAGAAAAAAGGCAGAGAGCCACGAGGGAAACAAGAATCCAGCAACTTCTCTCACGACCCACTCTCCTTTTTTACCAGCCGGAGATGGGTATGAGTGTTCTGTGCCTGCAGAGATGAACAGACCTGTGTGCCTGCCCTCTGCGTGTTCACAGTTTGGGGGAGACTCACACCTGGGTAGTCAGAGGCAGCGTACAGGGTACGAGATGTGTTAGACGGGTGTGTGAGACCAAGAATGTCACAGGCTGAGTTGGAGGAGAGCAGGCGTGGCATAAAGGGGTCTGGGCCTCATGTCCCGGGGGAGGCCAGAGCCCGCTCTGTGGTGGAGGGAGTTCTGCTGGGGTCACCAAGGAGGTCTGGAGGAGTATGAGAACCCCAGAGCAGAGGCACCCTCAGTGCCCAGATGCCATCCCTATACGGCAGACCCGTGCCAGCTCTGGGGAAGAAGGACAGTGTTTCTGCAGTACTTTGGCCAGCTAGGCCTAAGTAATGTTCTGTTGGGTTGGGGCAAGGGCGTACCTGGTGCACCCTGAAAATCCAGGCTAGGATATTCTGCTCCTGTGTGGGGGACAGAGGGCAATGCCGTGTGCTTTAATGTGTTAATTTCCCCCTGATGCTTTCTTCCCTTTCCTCTTCTTTTTCAAAGTAACCATTATCCATTTTAAAATGTGCAATTCAGTGGCATTTAGTACAATCGCTATGTTGTACAATAGCCACCCCATCAAGTTCCGAGACATTTGTATCACCCCGAAAAGAAACCCCATATGCATTAAACAGAGCATACCGATTAACCCATTCCTACCTCCTCCTAGTCCCTGGCCATCCCTAGACTTCCTTCTGTTTCAAAGGATTATGGACTGCATGTTCTTGATGTTTCATATGAGTGGAATCATACAATATGTGACCTCTTGTGTCTGGCTTCTTGCACTAAGCACATTTTCAAGATTCGTACATGTTGTGGCATGGAGCAGAATTTCCTTCCCTTTTATAGCTGTGTAATATTCCATTGTATGGCCAGATCACATTTTGTTTATTCATCACTTGATATAAATTTGGATCGTTTCTACTTGGGGGCTATTGTGAATAGTGTTGCTGTGAATATGTTTGTACAAATATCTATTTGAATGCCTGTCTTCCCTTCTTTGGGGTGTAATTGCTGGATCATATGACGGATACCTTCTTACTTTTTTGTGAAGCTCCAGGCTGACTTTTCTGTTGCAAAGTCCCCAACTTGATTCATATTAACTCAACACTTATTGTGTGCATACTATGTATCATGCCCTCCCTAATTCTAGGAGCTACCCTGTCTGATAAATTGTAACCCCATTTTATAGATGACAAAGTTGAGGTTCGGATAGATTAGCTCTTGGGCCATCCAACTGAGAGGTGCCAGAAACTCAAATGCCATTTCCTGGATCTTTCTACCACATCACACATGGCTCTCCCACATGGCCAGGGCACCCAGTGCCTGGATATCCCAGTTTCATGGTACTCATTGCAGAACCTGAAGTGTCTACGTGTTTAATTCCACGTGAGATCAATATCCTCTAGATTCTACTATAGACAGGTAGTTGCAGGTGCTAATATTTTTTTAATTGGAGGGGAGGACATAAAATTGATGGCATTCTTCCACTAAATTCATTTTTGTATAAGTGAGTTGGGGAAAAGCAAACTGAAGTCCACTTCAGTGGCTGAAGCCTAAGCCCTGCCAGTGTGGGGAGACTGGTGTGACCTCAGAAATGTCAAGATGGGACTTTGGGGTGGAAAGACCACATCATGGCGGGAACAGCACCAGCAGAAATCTCAGGAGGCAGAAGAACGGGTGGAGGCAGCAGCAGAGGTGATTCTAGGAGGAGGTGAGCTGCAGACTGCAGAGACAGCTGTTCTCTCACCAAGGATAGAGACAAATCTCAAGGTTTGTGCTGGCAAACGCAGAGTGACACGGCTTGTCCCTGAGGGAAAGGACCCTCCCCACCTCCCACTTCTGCTTCCCCAGCCAGGAGAACATGGTTAGCTAAGAGGACCCACCAAGGGCAGTGAGGGGCTTCAAGCCCCCAGGCCACCAGACCACCTTTGCTCACAGCATGACCTTGAACAGCATACTCGCAGATGTGATGGGAGCAGCTGGCTCGCGTCCCCTGCGGCTGCACCTGTGGCATTTGTCAGCCTGGAGTACAGGCATGCCCCACCGATGCATACTTAGTGCCATCCATCAGCCCTGCAGGAGGTGGGGGGGGGGGCACCACTCCACACTTACCTCCCTAGCACTCCACCCGACCCCCACCCTGCAAAAGACCTCAGCTGCTGAGTGCGTGATGAGACCACAGCCCCAGACCTGGACACCTGCCCTGTAATTCTGTCAGGCAATTAGCACAGCAAATGGGCCCAGAGGGCCCTGCCTGTAGGGAGTCGCCCTCCTGCCTCCAAATGCTTTCCCCTGGCTCAGGCCATGTGCTGATTCCAGACTGATGTTGCACACACACCGCTCCCTCCCCAGTGCTTGCAACCAGAATCTCCATTAGCTCCACCGCCTCTGGTGTCTTAGGCGTTTGAGGTGCCCCGATCAAACCCACCCTGTCTCACCTGCCAGGGCAACTCAGCACCAGATTCCAGCCAAATCAGGGATGAGAAATAAGAGAGGGAGGAGCCCAGATGAGGCCTGCCCAGAAACTCTGGGGAGAAGATGGCCACTCTTGCAAACAGCAAGAGGGAAACACAGCAAGTGATGATGGAGTTGTACTGGGCAGGGGCAGGGTGGAGAGGAGAAACCCACTTTGGAGATATTGGTGGGATAGGTGAGATTGAAGGAGGAGAACATAGAACTCCCAAATTTCTGGCTTGGGAGTGCCAATCACCCATGTGAGGGAGTCCAGGACCAGGGCAGGTGTAGACAAATAATGGGTGCCCTTTTGCTTGGGTTGAATGTGAGGCGCCACGCGTCCTCCAGGCCAAGATGTTCACCAGGGATGGTGTATCGGGGAGATGGACACCAGGTCACTGTGGCTGAAGGGCCATATAGCAACCACTGTGATTCCAGATGAAGAGAGTGAGGGGCAGGGACAACCAGGTATGATACCAGGTCTGCTCTCAGTGAGTTGACTTCTCACCAAGAAGCCAACATGTAAATTCCTCGAACATGGAGACTTGACTAAGGGGGATGACGGACACCAATGTCACAATGGAGGCAAGGTGAAGAAGTATGTGTTGATTTGGGAGGAAATAGGAGGTCACAGAAGGTTTTAAAGCAAGGGAGTGACAGATCCGAAGCTGGCCTGAGACTGAAACACTGAAGGCCAAGGGACAAATTAGGAGGTTATCGTAATGGCCCAGACAAGGGAAGATATGTCAGGAGATAGCAGCCAGGAGCTCACAAGGAGAGAGGTGAGATTTCTGTCATTAAGAATAACCATATAGCACAGTTCTATGCAAATGTATAAGCCCCTCATCTAAGGGGAGGGGATAGGGAAGAGGAGGCTTTCCCACCCGGGCCCAGCTCTCATTCAGATGAGAGGAAAGGGTCTCAGGGGCCTTGGGCAGGGTCCCAGGGAGCAGAGGAGGCCATGGCCATGCTGGACTAGGACCCACTTAGGTGCTTTGAGCCACCAGGTCACTTGTCCAGCAGGTTAAGGAAGGTGGGAAACAGCAGTCCCAGGTCAAACCCTGCACAAGCCCTTCCTGGTGACTGTGACCTTTGGCAGATTATTGCATCTCTCTGGTCCCTCATTCTCTTATCTTGAAACTGTCCATTCAGGAATGTGAGCTTTCCTCACTCGTTTGCACCTGTCACATGGGAACAAGGGCGCCTGGCCATCTACCTCCCAGGAAGTGAGGAGCAGTGAGGTGGAGGATAGGAGGGAGCTTAGGAGTTGGAACCAAACTTTTAAAAGTTAGAAGGGCCATAAAACACGAGGCACCGGATGTTTTTCTCCATTTCCCAGGGAAGCTCCATATCGTTAACGCACTGCCACTCTCTGATGGGTGGTAGGCTTCTGCTGGGACCGGGGACCCTGAGTGGCAAAGGCAAGCAGCAACAGCAGCGGGTGAGGGAAGAAGAACCTTCCAGGCCTGCAAGGTATGGGGCCTGTTACCCAGACACAGCTCAAGTTCAGGGAGGTCACCAGGCCCATGTTGGAGCATAAAACTGTTCCAGGTAGCTGGACCACCCTTCCCACTTTCCTCCCTGCCCTCTTGCTTCCTGGGGATGGCATGAAATGAGGTGAGGGGTAGATGGGTTTTGGGAAGCCACCCCTGTGCCCATGTAGGGGCCCATGGCTATGGCACCAGTGGGTCCCTCCTGGAGACTGGGGTGGAGGAAGCCAGTCCTGAGTGAGGACCTTTCAAGGGACCCTTCCAGGTGATCCAAGTGAGGGCTTGACCTCTGGGGAGCTGGTCTGTCCACATCTCCCTGTGTAGTGGGTTTTTTGCTTGGCTGTGTTTTCCCCAAACAAGCTTATACAATTAGTTTCTTCTTGTTTCCTAAATTATTTTTGCCGCTGCTAATTATTTCACACTCCATATACAAGAGTTATTGGGGTGGGTAATGGGAAGCAAGGGATCGTTTCGTGGGAGCATCGTGGGCTCCGGGACATGCAGGCAACTTTGATTTGTTTTTCTGCTCATCCACCGCCTGAGAGAAGGAACAGAGAGTGCTGAAAGAACAGGGGGGCAGGGAGGGGACGGGGAGGGGAGGGGGAGACACTGCGGGGCTGAGGCTTTGAAAGGCACAGCCTGCCCACAGTCTGGGAGGGAATAACTGCTGATGGGCCAAGGCCACCGCCCTACTGCCCCATGGAAAGGATAGGCTCCAGGGCAGCTCAGGGAGGGCCACATAATCCACAGGACACCTTTGCTTAATGACATCACAGGAGGGACATGTGTGAGGCCTGGCAGCTGCACTGGGAGATCTACATGTGTCACAACAGGCCTGCCTCAAATCTGTTATGCGGTTTGGAAAGTGGGGCTCAGAGAGGTTAAGGAACTCACCTGAGATCACACAGCCAGGAAGTGGTAGAGCTGAGACAGGAACCTAGGTCTGTCTGATGCCAAAGCCTGCATCTCTGCCCTGCTCCCTGCCTGCTACTAGGGTCCTCTTTGTTCCCAAGGAAGGATGCTCCTTGGGGTGCTTCCCTGGGAGGAGGGTGCTTACCTTAGTCAGGAAGGGCTTGGCTCCCACCGTCACCCCCACTTAGCCCCCTCAAGCCCACCGTGCCTGAGCCCCGGCCAGAACAGGTGTACCCACTGCCCTCTTCCCCACAGGGCACCGCCTGTGACGGTTGTGTCCTTTTAAGTTTAGCTCTGATGAAAGGAGGCTCGACTTTTTCTAACGAAAATTAACCAGGAGCTTATATGAGGAAGCAAAACTAGAAAATGTAAGAGCTGCTAGAAGGAAGGGTGTGCAGAACCCAGACCGCTTTCCTGATGCTGTGGGTCGGCCCAGCTGGCAGGGCTCGAGGGTCTCAGCCAGGTGAAGCCACTCACGCACTTAAGCTGGAGACGGGTCTGGCACCCTCCTAAAACAGCTGCTTGCTCCTCTCCCTGACCGTCCCTTGGGGACCCCCGAGGCCCTCCCTCACCTCATCAGGCTCAGCCTGGCTGGCCCTCAGCTGCCTGGGGATGCATGCTCCTGTGGGCCCCAGGCCTGCAGTGACCACTCTCCACTCCCCACTCGGCTCAGGTTCGCTCTCCACGAGGAAGCTTCTTACACTAGCCAGGTGCTGGAACTGGGACTTGCTCTACTGACACTGAATGATGTCTCTGGTCCCAAGCAACACTCTGGTCTCGCCTCTTGGTGCTCTCCACCTTTCATCAATGCACCACAGCCGAAAACAGAGCCACTGAAGTAGGTGAGGCAACGGGGAAAGGTGCTCAACGACGTCCCTGGCACCAGAAAGTGCTTCATCATGCTGGCGGTGACTGGTGCACACCTATTCACTCACAGCTAACGCTGACCGAGGCTGCACTTAGTACACGCCGGGCCTTTTCTGACACTTGGCATGTATGTTCTCATTTAAAACCCTCAGCAACCCGGTGGGGTGAGGGCTACTCATCTCCCGTTTTACAGGTGAGGAAACTGAGGGAAGAAGGGGCTAAGAAACCTGACCCAAATCCCACAGCTAAAAGGCGATAGAGGCAAGCAGTGTGCAAGCCCCGTTCCTAAGCGCTGCCCTGCATTGCCTTCGAGTGGCAGAGGCCGCACAGACCAGCTCATCCAGCTCCCCTCCCCGCCTTACACATAAAGCTGCACGTACCCCCGAACGGAAGGTGGCTTGTTCCTGGGAATAACCCATTTTCTTGATTTGTCTTGTGAGAAAGAGCTCTTCCAAGAATCCTCTCCTCTCCCTGCCCCAGGAAGCCACTCTCCTAGACCCAGTGGGGTTCTCTGTGAGTCTGGTTGCTTCACTGGAGAGGAAGGCTGAGCTCTGGTGTCACTCATCCATCCTGGATGGGGGAGGACGGGGACAGCAGAGTCCTGAATGGGCATGAGACAGGGGCCTGGAGGGAGACAACTGACATCTGAGTAGCGCTCAGGCTTTCCTACCGCCTGCTCCTTTGAAGCCCATGCCGCACCCTCACGTAGGGAAACTGGGGCAGCAATCATCACAGCCATCATTTGATGGACGGAGAAACTGAGGCCCAGAGAGGTGGAGGGACGCACCAAGCTTTGGTGGCAGAAGTGGCACTAGACAAATTACAGGATCTAGGAGAGGCGACTTGTTGGCAGGGGTCCTGGTTGGAGGGTCCCAGGGCACACAGCTAGGCACGATGCAGAGGGGGCTCTGCCAAGGGAGGGCACAGCTCTTCCATCAACTGGGCAAGGCTGGTACAGAGTGTCGTGACCCTGGCAGGCTCTGAGGGCCTCTCTGGCTTTGTTGGCTGGAGTGCTTGCTCTGGGCAAATGGCCAGTGGTCATGAGAGCTCATTGCGCCTGCTCTGGGCCTTAGGAAACCTCAGGGGAAAATTCTTCTGTCCTTTGATACAAGTGCTCCTGGAACAGAGGCTGAGCGTTCAGCCCTGGGCTGACCTTTGAGGCACAGGGTGGGCAGAGGCAGGCACTGTTCCCAGAACGATCCCAGGGGAGTCAGAAGGGAGAGAGTGCAGTGTGTGGCCTTTGGACCCAGATCCACGTGTTTAAAGCCCAGCCCTGCCTCTTCTGAGGCAGTGAATGGCCATGGACATCCTGCCTGAACCCTCTGAGCCTCAAGCTTGTCCTGGGGGATATGAAGGAGAGGGTGTCTACCTCGCAGACACGTGGCGACGCACCGGGCAGGACCTGGTGCTGTGACGCTCTGTTCAGCCCCGTGCTCACCCTTCCCTGGAAGCTGATCCATAGGCTCTGAAGGGGAAGTGGGAAGAGCAGGCCCCCTTGCCGGGTGCTGGCACAGGCCTTTAGAGTTCACAATGGAGGGACTGGAGGGGTCGGGAAGTACCGCCTGACAGAGCCGGGCTGTTGTCTGGTCCCTGGCAGATGAGCGGGAACTGGCCAGGCAGAGGGGTGGAAGGAGGCCATCCTCAGTGAGACGAGACAGAGTGCCCAGGCATGGGCTGGGGACTGCAGGGTGGTTGGGGAGGCACAGGTGGGGAAGCAGGCAGTAGAACCCGGAGAGGCCGGCAGGCTGCCACAGGTGCCCAGCGGTATCCAGGGGTGCAGTGGGGGCTCTGGCCACGCTCAAGCAGCCAAGAGCAGGTACTGGCCTTGTACTCTGGCACCTCGTCCTGGGCCACTGCACTGTCTTATGAGACACCCTGTACCACCTTTCCAGAGAGAGCTGATTACACCCTTTCTGTAAAATGAAGAACAGAAGGAAGAAAAGAAGCGAGCCCTCTTCTCCTCCCCCTCCCTCCCTCCCACTCTCCCCGAGTCCTCCCTCCCTCCCCACCTCCCCGCCTGCTCTTGCTCCCTGTTGCTAAGTAGATGGTAGGTTTATTTGCGGCTGTCGGTTCCCAGTAGAAAAATTTCGTCTTGGAGAGCCGCCTGGATGGGAATGGCTTCAGCGCTGATTTCATGGAGAAGGTCTGTGCAGTAATTAGTGTTCATGGGGGAGGAATTGGACTGGCAGGCTCCCAAGAAAACTACTCCCCAAAAGTTAGCTCGAGTCCAGAGGGCTACATCAAATCCAATTCCAGAGTGTGCGTCGAGATCGCTATATATAGACCTGCAGACGAAAACAGGCAGCGAGGTGGCGCGAGGTTCAGGTTCACGGGGAGATTGGTCATGGGAGGCAGAGGCAGCCTGGGTCTCTGAAACCAGGGACCGTGTCCTCACTGATGGCTGCTGCTGCCCACTGAGCCCTGCACTGCCCCTTCCAACCCCAACCAGCCTGGAACACTCTGCAGGAGATGGGGAAGGACAGAGGTGCAGGGAGGGAGGGGCAGGGAGAGTGGGCTAGCCCCTTGACAGCCCAGTGTGTTTCTAGGGAGCACACCATTTGATTGTAAATGCCTGCTGCCCTTCCTGGGTCCCCACACAAGCACACTCACTTTGATCACTAGGAATAACCCCTGCTTCTTCCTCTCCACCTCTGTCAAGGCTCCGGGGGGCATTCCCTGCCTCCACAGGGGGCCCCTCCATCACCCATATTGTCCCTGGCTTTCCCGGGGCCTCTGCTGTGGGAAGCATGGTCGCTGGGCCACATACCACTTTTCGAGGCTTCCTCCGTGACCCTCTCTCCCCAGCCCTTCCCTGTGCTGGCTACCAAGGGTCTGGATGCCATCTTCCTCTCCTCTCCTTCCCTTCCTCCCCAGGACAGGACTGGGCAAAGAGCCCCCTGGACCTGAGAAAGGATTGAGGGCAGTAAGCCCCAGAGGCCACCCGTGGGCTGTGGTGGCAGGGTGGGTGGAGGGGGTGGGCGGGGGGGGGGGCTCCCACTGTTCTACTTAGGTCTTCAGAAACCAGTAGAATCAGAATTAAAATCCAGAACTCTGATTCTTCCTTCCCATTTTCACCCCCCAGAATTTTGCCAGAGCCAATCTGATGCTCAGGTCAGGATTTTACAGACGAGGAAGCTGAGGTCCCCAGAAGGCCAGGGGCTTGCCAGAAGGGTCCTGTCCTGGCCTCTCATCCAAGTGGCAACTTTCAGCCCAAGATCTTCTCATACTTCTGTGCAGCAGGGGCCTTTGCACCCAGGGTCTCCCTCTGTCTGCATTTCTGCTTTCCCACCTCCAGTCCTACACTCCAGTCCTGCACCTTCTGGTCTCAGCTAGCCTGGCCTCTGGGCCATAGCCCCCATTTCTGGTGCCCTGCAATTCACAGGGTGTGTAAAGCCAGGAAGGGGCCTCTGTACTCAGCCTCAGATGAGGGCCACAGCTGCCTGGGAGCAGAAATGCCAGGGGGGAGCACCAGCAGCCACACTTTTTGTTACCCCCGCTGTCCGGCTTTCCCCTTCTAGGCCTCAGCTCCCCTAGCTGGCCTTCTTGGCCATGAGGTCCAGTCAGCTCAGCCAAGACAAAGCAGAGTTCTAAAGGAAATTTCTAGGAAGCTGAGAGAAAGGATAAAACCTGGGGATACAAAGACCAAGCCATGGCCAGCTGTGGGAGTCAGACCCATCATGGAAGTGATAATGTCAGGCCTCGGGTTGGCCCTACCTGGCACAGCTCATGAAGCCTCTTGGGTCCCTCACTCCTTCCCACCCTCAGACCCTCTGTGAGAACAGACAATAGAACCATGCACACCTCTAGGACACATGAGCGTTTCAGACCTGTGCCTCCCTCTCCCTGTAGACCTGGTCACTGCCCACCATCTGCCCAGCCAGGGGTGGGGATCCTGGATGGACTTGACCTCCACCTGCTCACAGTAATCTCTTCCTGTTCCCTTCATTTGGTGCAAATCCTTAGAGACGCACCTCTGCCTGCTGATTTTCTCTGCTTCCTACACATTTCATCCACCCAGCATCTGCTTGCTCCCTCCCCCTCAGGCTGCACTGGGTCCTCCGGCCCTCTCAGAGACGTGCTCTCCACACTCAACCTGGGAAGCCAGGCGGGGACCTGGAGTCCAGTTCTGTCAGTGACCAGCTATGTGTTCTTGGGATGATCGCTTCACCTTGACCCAGAGACACATGCATTTTTTTCCTCCTCTGTAAAAGAACAGAGTACACTTCCTCCTCCTCCCTCCCTCCTGTTCCACTCATCCATTCACTGACGAATGAATGCTGACACCCACTTTGTGCCAGGACTATGCTGGATGCTGGGGACACAGACTCATGGGTAGCAATAGAAAACCCATTTCACAGAAAAGGAAACCGAGGTCCAGAGAGATCTGGTGACTTACTGGAGGCCATTTAACTGTCAAGAGATCGCTTTCAGTAGACATTCTAATGCCGAGCCAGTGTCCATCCTTCACCCTGTGCCTCCTGTGACCACACCACGCCCTGTGCTAGGAGTGGTGCAACAAGGGTCCACAGCAGATCGGGCCGGCCCTGCCACATTCGGGCTCTCACAGAGGCCTCTTCAGGAGTCAGTGAGTAACACAGATGTGTTCAGTTCACTTCCATTCCCTCCCGCGAGGGCATCGGATTCCATGTGCACCCTGCAGAGTCTGCCCATCCCTGACTGTCCCATCTCAGCGCCACTAAAGACCTCCACTCCTCCTGACCGAGGACCCCCCCCCCTCCTCTGCCCAGCCCTTGCAGCCCACATTCCCAAGCTTTAACAATTCCTCTCAGAAAAGAAACAATTGACACTGAGGTGCCTCTTTGGGGAAGCATGAAGCCAGCTCTTTGTCACTCAGGTCCCCGCCAGCTCATTACTGCCTCCTGTCATTAGCATATTAGATACACGAGGTAAACACACTGGCATCTTAGACTCTCTGTGCAAACCGCAGCGCTCTGAGCCCCCAGGGTGCTGGCCTGCTGGAGAGCAGGAAACAGACAAGGTCCCTGTCCTGATGAGTATGTATTGGGGTGGGGAGGTTATATCAAGTAAAATGTGCAGGTCCCATACAGGGGAAGCAGACAACACCAGACAACGTAAATGCCCGTGCTGTTTTTCACACTATAAGGCGTCTTTAACATCACATCGCCACTGCTGCTCCCGACAGTGGTAGCAGTGGTAATCTCCCCACCCCCAACATCAACTAGTTAGATGCCAGGCACTCTGCTGGATGCCCATGACCCCAGCAGGTAGGGGTCACTGTCTCCATTTCCCGTGTAAAGAACCTGAGGCCCGGGTTGAGGTGGGGGGCTACATAAACTACCTAAACTGCCCGGGGCTTCCAGAACAAGGCAGAGGCTGTCAGAGCCAGACCCACCTCCCTTAGAGGCTGCAGCCCTTTCCCAGGGGTCCAGATGTCCTGCTGATGGAAACAACCGGGCCACCAGGGTTAAATGGCTTTCCCAGAGGCACCAGCTGGCTGGTGACAGAAACCATGGGGTCAGATGTTACCTTGTTTAGGGATGGGGGAAAAATGGTATATCCTGGAGTAGTCGGGAATGGGAATTAAATAGATGGACAAGAAAGAATATGGGATTCCAGCCATGAGAGAGAAAAAGAAAGGCAGGAAGGAAGTGGGGGAGGGGAGAGCTGCACTGATTTCCCCCCACCCTGGGCAGAGCCAATGATCCCCCTCCAGGAGGTGGCAGAGCCCAGGATTAAGGTCACACACTCTACAGGAGGCTGCCCCACCTCACAGCCCAGATCCTCCAGGGACCTGGCCACAGGCCCAAGCAAGTCTTTTGTTTTTGAGTGCCTCCATTTCCTACCTATAAAATGGGGATGATTATAGTACTATTCCATAGCTATTATATTAAATGATTCGATCCACGTGAAGCACTTAGACCAACTACCAACAGATAACTAAACATCAGTATTTGCTGTTATCATTTGTGCCACCAACAGACAAGCCCTCCACAAACCTCAGCTTGGTAGGCGTGCATATACGTCACGTAGCCCTGAAGTTTGTTTACCAGGGGTCTCCTTTATGCCTTTTATCATCTGGAAAATGGTGGGCTATCAATAAATCAATTGATATCAGTTGATATCAATATCAATTCCAAGTTGTGGAATGAATGAATGAATGAATGAATCATCTTTCACTCGCCCACGGATGACAGTACCACCCATCCCAGTCACTAAGTCCTAGCCTTGCGCACCCATCGGTAAATTAGGTAGTTCAATCTTCTTTCTTGGTGGGCTCTGTGGGATGTGGGTAAGACTCTGGGAAGAGGAGAAATCGAGCTGAATGCCAGGCTTTGTCCACCCGCCATGGGTCACCTTCCCCATTGGCCAATTGCCTCTTACCCACCTTGGGCGCTCCCAAGGAGAGCAGTGAATGGAGGCTGAGTGCTCTGACCCTTCCCAGGACTGGGGCCAGGTGACTCTAAAGCAAAAGCTAGAGCCTCTTTCCCTCTTAAAATGTGAGCAACTGGAGCGCCTGGGTGGCGCAGTCGGTTAAGCGTCCGACTTCAGCCAGGTCACGATCTCGCGGTCCGTGAGTTCGAGCCCCGCGTCGGGCTCTGGGCTGATGGCTCGGAGCCTGGAGCCTGTTTCCGATTCTGTGTCTCCCTCTCTCTCTGCCCCTCCCCCGTTCATGCTCTGTCTCTCTGTGTCCCAAAAATAAATAAACGTTGAAAAAAAAAATTTTTTTTTAAATGTGAGCAACTACTTCCGCCAGGGCTCAGAGAGCTTGGGGGATTAGCTCACGGAAGCCAGCAACCCAGTCACATTTGCTAACTACTTCTTTGCTGCGGCCCTCAGGTTAAATATTGCTAAATGCCTGTGATTGAACCTATCCTATTGATGTTGGGTGAAGCCCAAAGCCTGGCCAGAAGAGTAGCTTAAGTGGCGGAGATCATGAGGGAAAGACAACCCACCACCAAGAACTGGACCATGGCCTGCCAGGACTGTGTGAGATTGTTTTTCTGCTTTTAAAAAGAAAATCACATTTTCCAAACATTGATCTTGTAATATGGGACTCCTGGCTATTGGTCTTTTCAAAATAGCCTGTCTTGGATGCTGAGGTTGGAATTTCTTGGTTGGTGTGCTTCTATTTTTGTTGTTGTTGTTGTTGTTGTTGTTCTTTAAGTGGATTAGGGGCTGTTAGAAAGGAGCCAGGAGAGAGAGGCGAGATTAATTCACCTCACCTGGAAGGTCCTGAGTGCCGGAGTGTGATCAAAGTGGAGCTGGCCTGCCCTCCCTTCCGATTCTCAGCAGCTCGGCCACTCTTATGAAGCTCCCATCCCGGGACTTGTTTGAGGATGGACAGGACAGGCCCAGCCAGTGAGCTGTGGTCTACTGGGGAGACAGTTTCTGTGGACGAGAATAGCAGAAAACTCTGTTCAACCAAGCCCTTGCTTTTATGTTTTAGACACTTGGACATAGAAGAACTCATTGGAAGGAGAATCGGGGAGCACTGGGAAGCTGAGGAGAACTGCAGAGGGTGGGAGGAGCTGGTAGAGGAATCCTTCCCTCACCCAAGCAGGGAGGGCATCTCAGGTGGGGAGAGGAGCCAGTGCAAAGGCCCAGAGGTGACATGGATATGCTGTGGAGAAGTGTGACTGAGAAGGGGGACAAAGGGGAACTCAACAGCCCCCTGCCTTCATCTTTTCTTTCATGGGAGAAAGGAGTCAAGAGAGGCTGATGCCCAACCACACAAGGACATCATGGGCTAGAGAGCTGCCTTTGTGAATATGCCAGGGATAGCTCAGGCTGGCAGCCGGGGGCTTCAGGAACATGCCAAGAAGGGATTCCTCCACATTTCCCTCTGCATGGGGAAGGGGGTTCTATTGGGGAAAATGACTCCCACCTTAATTTAGCTGGACCAACCACCACGTAAAGCTCCAACAAAGGGCATTCTATGCAATTCAACAAGCATCCGCTGAGCTTCCTCTGTGGGCATGAGACACACACACACACACACACACACACACACACACGACCCGGCTAATGCTGGAGGCTACTGAGGGGCTCAGATCCTGCACCATGTCATTTCCATACACTGAGGAGCTCAGCATGTCAGGCCAGGGGTCAGCAGTGTGGCTGAGGTCAGCCAACAAAGCTGCATAGTTGTAGCAAGACGGGAGAAAGGCAAGAGGGAAAGGCAGTTGCAGGCAGGCAATGGAGATGGGAGCACAGAGGACAGAAGTGGTCTGGGGCAGGATTACCGTTCTTCTCCCGGACCAGTTGAGATGGCCTTGCTTACTCCGAGGCCCTGCCTACTGCATCCCACCGTTTAGGGATGGGCTGCATCATGCCAAGGGGGCCCCTGAGAGCCCCTTCCACTGTGGGACTGAGTAAGCTGGCTGTCCGTTCCCACTGAGTCACGCCTGGCTTCTCTGCAGGTGCTCCCTGTTCTGAGAAAATTCAAAACAGGAAGATCTAAACTCCCCAACCAGGTTGATTAGAAGTGAACACAGTTCAGTTTCTCTGCTTTAGCATTTATCCTGGTCTTTGTGAGAGTAACGGATACCCCACACGCATTTCAAATCCAATGTGGATTCTCACATAGAGCCTCTGTGGAGGAGCCCATGGCCTGACTCTGACATTGGAGAGGGCAATGGGGGTGGAGGGAGGTCCGGTACATGTGGCCCAGTGAGGCCTGGAGAGCTCAGCCGACACCACCTGGGTCCTTGAAGGAAGAGAACAAGGTCATTCCAGAGCCCTTTACCCCAAGTGCAGGTCATGGGGTGGGTAAGGGTGTGGAGGGAGGACATCTCCCGGGAGGGCCCCCAGGGTCTAGACACTGCCCAGGGCTGTGGGAAGGAACAGGAACTGAGCCCCAAACAGCCTCTTGCAGTTGTCAGATGCTGATTACACACGCCCCGCCCACAGCCCACTCTGAGGTACAAGAATGATGAGCTCAGGGAGACAACAGCCTCACCATGGCAGGTGAGGTTCTCTGCGAAGGAACAAATGGGAGTGCTCTGCGAGCTGGCCCAGAGACAAGGCGGCCCTTCAGCTGTGGGAACGAAAGCCAGCACGTGTGTCAGCGGACCAGGCTGTCCTTCTTTGCCTATGGGCTGAGCCTCGGAAAGGCTGACACCTTCCCTGGGCCAGGCTCCACCACCAAGAGCTCTTTGCTGAGAGAGGGGAGAGGCCACCAGTATGTCCTATCCAGTTTTTGTCCTTTTTCACAGTGCCATAAAGATGCTGCAGCCGACACCAGACATGTAATTCTCCAGTGCTGAGGGTGTAAACAAGGGCAACTGGCAGGAGAGACACTTGGCAAAGGCCTGCCCGCCGCTCTTTGCAGCCTCTGAGGTCCAGAGCCAGTCAGGTCCCTGAGACTGGACTTACCAGGACCTGCCCTGTGCCCAGAGGAAGAGAAAGAGAAAGAGAAGGCCGGGCCCGTTCCCTGGGGCTTCCTAGTGTAGGTCTGAGGAGATCCCGGCCCCCTAGCTTTGTGCCCATCTCTGTCTTGTGGCCACCAAGGGCAGGAGCACTGAGAGAAGTCAGAGACACACTTAGGGTCACAGTGATCCAGGGCCACGTCCCCATGTCATGCAACCGTTAACTCTGAGAAACTCTTGACTAGACCACCGTGCTCTCCTCTGGGGTTTCCTGTTTGAAGAGAGTTGGCACAGGAGGGCAGTGCTGAGCCCCAACAGGGTGAGGGTCCAGGGTGGAGTTTCAGCAGTGAAGGGCCTTGAAGAGGAGAGCAGGCCCGCAGCCCTAACGTGGTGGCTGAGGGTGTCATCTATCTCCCCCCCTGTTGAGAGGCCTGTCATCCCCACCTGCCCGGCCCCCTCTGAGGAAGATGGATGGCTCCCGCCACCATCAGGAGCTTGAGCCGAAGGGCAGATGTCCCAGACCCCCTCCACAACCCCTGCTTCCCCTGCAGCCAGCCATCTCTCCCCAGCATTTCAGCTCAGTCATTCCCAGGCAGGGGCAGAGTGAAGTTTAGCAACCACTGCATTCAATGATGTCAGTCTCTGGGAGGAGAAGAGGACCTCGGAGTTAGCAGTTCCCATAGCGGCGCATTTCCACGTGCACAAATACATAAATGCCAGGCAGACAGAGATGTGTATTCTGCCAAGGGTGAGGGGCCATCGCTCAGGGCTTTAAGGGATGCTGAGGTTGGTGTGGTCAGGGAAATCTGTTTGGAAGAGGGGAGGCTAGGTCACTCCCACAAGGACGTGTGGGCTCCGAAGGAGAGAGGCACGGCAGAGGCAGCAGGGAAAGGATGGTCAGGCTTGGGCTCACCCCATGGAGGCAGAGATGCAGGAGGAAATCAGAGTCATGGACGTGGCTGGGCAGTCACTGTCTTTCCCCTAGGGAGGAAAGAGAACCACAGGAACCGCTAGAATACCAGCAGGGAGAACTCCTCTGGACAAGGAGGGGAGAGGGAATGAGGTCTAGGTAGAAAGGACGGGGAGGCTGGAGCAGCCAGGACAGGTCCGGGGAAGATGGCAGGAGGATCACCCAGTGTCTGGGCACTGGCCAAGAAAGGTAGAGACAGTGTTGTAGTCCCATGGGTTCTTTCTCCTGCCTGTCACCAGGCCCTGCTGAGCCCCAAGGGCCCATTCTCAAGGAGCTCAAGGATTAGATGAACAGACAAGGCCCACCCTTAGGGCAGGCCATGGGTAGGGGCAGCCACATGGGAATCAAAGGTGAGATCGCGGTGGCCCATGTGGGTGCATTGGGCGCCACAGACCTAGGGACCCAAAGAGGCGGGTCCTGAAGAAGGTGCAGACCCGGGGCAGGCACAGAGCAGGGAGAACACTCCCAGAGGAAGAGCATGTACATGAGGAACTGTATCTCCCACACGTACGGAGGAAGGGGACATTTCTCCAGAAAGCTCCAGAGAGGCCACCCTTGCTCACCCAGACCACGGGGGACAGGAACTGGATTATGGGGTAAGGAGGAGGGGATGGATTGGGCCTCAGAACACCCGCAGCCCTCTTCTCTGGGAGGCTGGCAGATGTTCCTTCTCTCCTTCCCTCTCTCTATCCACCCCCGGGGATCT
The DNA here is from genome assembly GCF_018350175.1 of Felis catus. Taxonomy (NCBI): domain Eukaryota; kingdom Metazoa; phylum Chordata; class Mammalia; order Carnivora; family Felidae; genus Felis; species Felis catus. The sequence continues at coordinate 58,535,819 of NC_058379.1, read as the reverse complement.
GCCTTAATTTCTCTGCAGCAGGGCCCGTATCTGTTCCTCTGGGTGATTCTCAGCTGCAGCCTCAGTGAGAATCACTGAGGGGTAGTGCCCCGAGGATGGGATTTCAGGAACTAGGCAGGTCTGTGGGTGGAGATCTGGGGCAGAGTGGGGGGTGTCCTGGACCTCCCAAGAAGATCACATTGAACAGGGAGCCCCTCCTTGACCCATTGGTCTGGCTGGTTGGTGGGTTTCCTGCTCCCTTCCCTTGCCCATCCCTCCCCACGCCCTAGCTTCCTCTCACTTCCTCCAGGCCAGCCAAGCACAGGCCCTGAAGGATCTGATGTTTTATTAAAGTCCAGATCTTCCTATTCTAGGGCCACCTTCCTCTGGCTAATTCTGTAATTCAATTAGTGGGAAGCCAAGGCCCGGCTGGGTGGGAGGAGGGAGCTCATCTGGAGCCTTCCCTTCTGTGATGATTACACCCCAGGCTTCAGCCCTGCTTGGAGTTGGGCAGGAAATTGTACTTCCTTCACTTCACCATGACAAGGGCCTTTTATCCCCGCACACGGGGGCTTTGTAAATTACTGCCATCTCGCGCAATTAATTCTGCCGGGCTGTGTTTTTCCCCCACATGGGAGAGGGCACTCGCCTACCTTCTCAGGAATCAGCGATGCCCCGTTGCACCATTATCCACAGGCTGCTCTACTGGAGAGGGGTGTCTGCCACCCCGACCCGCACCCCAGCCTGGTAACACCCTCCTGCCATCACCAGCTCTGCCTGTCTCCCTGTGGCTCCCTGGTTCTGGGGCTCCTTGTGAACCTCTCCCGATCACACCCTTCTCCTTCCTTCCGGTCCTCCTCTGGGCTTCCTGCTCTCTCTTTGGTGCCAGGTGTCTCTCCTTCTCCCACCACCCCCTCGGGCTCTCTTGGTCTCCCAGCCCTCGGACACCTCAGCTAGAAACTCAGCTCTCCACTTACAAGCCCTCATCTCCGCCCTCACAGAGTGGACAATCTATTCAGAGACAAGACGAGAAACTGATAAATAGGAGGGACAAGTAAATAAGTATGGTGAGTGGGAAGAGGTTAAATGGCAGCATGGGGAGGAGTGAGTGGAGGCCAGTGTTCGTGCACATGGCAGAAGTGAGAGCAGCAGAAGAGAGGCAGGTCGGTGTGAACCCGGACACGTGGGCATGGCAGCCACCTTGTGCACAGAGCCCAGGCCATCAGCTGCTGCTGGCAGCACTGCCTTGTGACTTTTCTCAAAGCATGGCATCTCTCTGCCCTCACTCCCACCCCCAATCATTTCCAAAACCTGTCCCTGCTCTGCCGGGTTGCACTTCTATTCTGCTCTGGTCTGTGGTTCAGGAGGATGGGAGACTGAGGGGAGGAGCTGGCGCTGGGGAGCCCTCCCTCCAAGACAGTGGGACAGTGGGACAGGAAAAGTGGGAGCTGAGCGGAGAGGTCATACCTCATTAGAGATTCCAGAGTCACTTCTGCGCTTCCCACCTCAGAGACTGCATCCGCGTCACTGGGCTGAATGGGAGAACTGGAGGGCAGAGTTGGGGAAGCTCTGTGCTTTGTCCATCATGGACTCCATCCCACAAACCTCAGCTGCTGGAATTCAGGACCAGAGGACCAGGATGAACACCATTCACAGTTTGCTGGAGGGAGGGAATCTGCTTCGGTTCCTGAGCTTGAAGGAAGCTTTGAGATCGGGACATAGCTGGACTCTTAAATGATAATTTCTCTCATGAAGAATTTGCCAGGAAGCTGATGCCCAATGCTCTTTGTCCCCTCAAAACCGACTGTGGGTCTGGCCTACCCATTTGCACCTACTCCATTTTCATCCTATCCTCTTTCAGCAAAAATCTTCTTTAAAGTTAATTGTGCAAGGGATGCATGAATACACTCTGGTGTCACAATGTGTCGATCAAACCAAAAAAAGTTAACGTTATGAGAGACATGCCCCACCTTCCCCCGTACTCCCTGTTTTCAGCTTGGTGTGACACCTTCTAGACTTTGTGCCATGGGGTAAATACAGATTTCGGTGCACATGAAACTAATGGAATATGTCTCCATTATGCATATGTGATGTGTGCTATTTTGCAACTTGCTTTTGCCATCTGACTGTGTCTTCCCACGCTGGTCCATTTAGGACCATGCCACCCTTTTAACTGCTGTAGAGTATTCCCCAGTTGAATCACGAAACCACCTGTATGCTGAGAGACCTTTAGGTGGTTTTCAGTTGCCGTGCCATTCTGAACAGTGGACTCTTGCTCTCTCTGTGAGCACAAATAGGAGAACACCTGTAGGGCCAGGTCAGGGAGGGAATGCTGGGCCACAGCCCCGTCCCTGGGAAAGATGTTCCCTTCTCAAGGTTCACGGCCTGGTCTAGCCTCCTCTCCCATGCTCTGTTGGCTCAGTAGGCAGAGAATCCCATTTCCTGAAGAGTCTGTGAATTCCCAAGAGGCCTCACCAGGTGTGTTTCTGAGGATACCTCAGCACGTCACAGGAGAGTGAGCATGACAGCTTTGGTGGCTGCTGAGCCGAGGCCCCTGCACCACCCTCAAAGCTGGGAGCCCCCCCCCTCCACTCCTGTGAGGAACAGCAATGAGCAACAGGAAGTCAAATCTAACTTTTCTGAGTGGGGGTTCTGTGTGTACCACCCCCTTTCCCTACCCACGTGTCCAGTGGGTGAGGCTTGGGCACCCTCTTCTCCCCTGGCCACCCTGAGCGCCACCTCAGCCTCCACCTCAGGGTGCCCGCCGTGCTCTGCAGGACGCCGTGATGGCAAATTGTCCTCCTGAAGCCACCCCCTCCCCGCCAAGCTGCCATCCCCCCAGGCCTCCGCCCTCAGCAAGGGAGCAGATGCAGTCCCTTCATGCAAGCTGGAGTCAGCGGTTAATATCTGTTTATCCATATCTGCTTCTTTAAAAAGAGCCATAGTGAGACGTGGCATTGGACTGGCTGGAGAGATCCCTTGAGAAGAGCCGGGTGGGGGCTCCTCTCTATAAGCCTCTATAAGGCTGGTCACTCCTGGCAGAGGTGCAGAGAGACGGAAGGAAGGACTCTGCCCTCTGACCTCCTGACCACCAAAGGGGGGCTTATGTTTATGCCGTGCTCTACAGTTAGACAGCGCTGCGGAGGTTGTTGGTACTCTTTGACTAATAGGTCTCCCTATTTGAGGGGGATTACTTTCCCTGTTTGTAGATGAGGACAATGGGGTTCAGAGAACAATCAGTAAGTGACCCTTGGCTGGTAAGGGTATCCCCCGAAAACAGCTTCCTGTCTGGAACCATGCATCAGTGATGGCTTTACGGGAGAAAGCAGGGGAGTGACAGTAACCAGAAGGTCTGACGCTGGGGAAATGGGCTCAGAAAGCCTTGGAGACAGGAGGCCTCCCAGCAGGGACCACCTATCACCTCTCAGGGGCAACCTAGTCCCCCCACCACTATGGAATGCCAGCATGCCTCAGTGTCCTTAGTGCCTTGGTCAGCACCCAACAGCCCCCCAGGCACTGCTTCCCTGCCCCCCTCCTACTGGCCCTGCAAAAGTTGCCAGAGGCGGGGATTCAATGCTCTTGACAAATATGTATTGAGATCCTGCCCTGCTGTGGGGCCTTGAGAACGAAGCAGGAATAGGACAAAAGCAAGTCCCTGAACTCCCTTGCAGGTTGGGAAAACTGACAATCAAGGAACAAACATGTAATGTTAATAGCTCAGTGGGGAGGAGTGCCAAAGAGAAGAGTAAACAAGGCAAGGGGTCAGAGAGTAAGTGTGTGTTGGGGAAGGGTATTGTGTGAAAGGAGGTCAGAAAGGGCATCTCCAGGTCACATTTAAGCAGAAACCTGAGGGGAGTGAAGGAGCAAGCCATGCATATAGGGGGGTAAATGTGGTTCCAAAAGTCCTAAGGCAGAGTGTGCCCTGCAGGGCTGAGAAACAGGAAGGAGGCAAGGGGGTGAGCAAGAGGAAGAATTGAAGGAGGTGAGGTCAAGGGTGGAGATGTTAGGGAGGGTCACATGGAGTCTGGGGGGGGTCCCTCAAAGATTCTGATTGACAGAGCCTGTGAGCTCTCCCAAAAATGTGGCAGAAATTCCTAGAAGCTGGAAAAAAGCAACAGATTCTTTCTTTCTTTCTTCTTCCTGGGATCCTTCCCTTGTTATCCTGGGTCATAACAATGTGGTCATTTTCTCCACCTCATCTTCCTTCCCCCTCCACTTCCTCCCCTTCCTCCCACCTCTTCTTACTCCTCCCTGTACCATCTCCTCCTTCCACCTTCCTCCTCTTCTGGTTCTTCCTTCTCCTCCCTCTCCACACCTGCCCCTGACCTTGTCCCTAGCTGGCTTGCCTGCATGCAGTGAGACAGTGGCTGCCTCCCAGTTGCAGGCAGGCACAGGCAGAGGACAAGGCCAGGGAAGGGACAGGAGGAAAGAGGCCCCCAGAGACGCAGGCAGCAGCACGAGGGACAACGTCATGGGGGCCTCTGACCGCTATTCATTTCAGTCCCCTGGTGTCTCCATCAATAACCGTCTGCCAGGACCAGGGGGAGGAGTGGGGGGGGGGGGGGAGAAGGCAGGGTGACCTGGGTCTGGATAGGGAGGGATGAGATGGGAGTGGGGGAGAGTTCCAAGAAGGAACTCACACCTCCTCTCAGCCTGGGGCAAGAGTTGGAGGTGGGGAAGGTACAGAGCCTACAGGTTGCTGAGAGTTTCTGCCTCCCAGGTTTCTCTCCCTGTTTCCTCCCTCCTATCTTTATGTCCCCTTTGCACCTACATTCCCTTCCATCTCCTCTCTGAAACCAGGAGGGGAAGGGAGTCGGAACTAATTGCTACACTGGAAGAGGAGGAAGGGGTTTTTACTGGGTGATGGAGGAGAAAGGAACTGTGGAGGATGCTGGGAGTACTCTGTGCCAGGGCACCAAGAAGCCAGAGCAAGCCCGGTAACAAGGGTTGGCATAGGCACCACCAGCCTGCAGACCTCATAGGAAGAGGGCCCGGGCCACAGGGCCTGGCACACAGTGGGTACTTGAGAAGTAGTTAACAAATGGCCATGAGAATGACCAAAGGGCCAGCTGTGTGTGGTCAAGAAGTGAGGTTGGCTTGAGATGGACTGGACAAGTCAAGACGGGCTGCTTGGTGTCAGTAGAACTTGATCAGATTCTTGGAAGATGGATGGGATTGGAAGATGGGAAAAAGAGCATGAGAACAAAGCAAGGGGGGCAGTGGACGGAAAGAAGACAGTGAAACAAGGGAGGAGACAGCCTGGAGGGGGCCATCTCTGGGGCTTGAGTGGCTTTAGAAAATCTGAGGTAACAGTTCCCCAGGAGACTCAAGCCTTCTGCTGGCCAAAGTTGACTTTCTGACTTCCCCCCTGGCCCAGGTCTTGTAGGCCTCTGAGGCCATACTCGGCCACATCTGCAGGCAGAGGAAGAGGCCCCTAACACGGGGCAGTTTGAGGGAACTGCCCGAGAAACTCTCCCACTAGCAAGCATGCTCTTTGCTTTGTCACCATGCCTGAAGGGCCAGCATTAAAAAGTCACCCCTTGAGTTAGGTACGTTGTTCTGTAAAATCCAGATTCCCTGGTGAGGCACCGTCAGAGTCACTCAGGGGGAAAACTACACTGGAGTGACCTTGGAGGCCACTGGGTCAACCCTCTCAGTTCACACCCGAGGAGATTGAGGCCACAGAGGGAACAGCATTTGCCAGGGTCACCTAGAGAATTAGAAGCACAGCAAAAGCAGGCCTCAGGTCCAGTACTGTGCATTGGTGGGCTGGACATGCCCAAGAAGCCCTTTGACTAGGAGCGTTTTGAAGCATCACAGTGGTACATGTGATGACAGGGGGACACATGGATAGCCCCATTCACTTTATTAGCACAACCAGGCCTGGGGTCCTCCCTACAGATGGAGACCATTCGGCAGACCAGGAAGGTCCCTCCTTCATCCCTCATAGAGCAGCCGGCAGCACTCCTAAGGGGCCAGAATGAATTCATGGTCAAACGTGACTAGAGGTACTGAGGGTGAGGGCTGGAAGCTGCCCCTTCAGGGAGGTACTGGGGCTTGAGCTGAAACGGACAGAACAGCACCCTGGGGAGGAAGGAGGGAGAAGGCCGAGCTAGCGCCTGAGGCATCAGGGCAGAGGACAAAAAGAGACCCACGGGAAGAGGGGGCGTGGTGGTGGGGGGAAAGATGCAGGGTGGGGAGACTTCAGCGAGTGAGCAAAACAAAAAAGCAACGCAAGGGACAAAAAGCCGACAGGAAAACGGAGAGGCAAGAAAGCTCGAGTAGAGTGCACAGGAGAGAGAGAGAGAGAGAGAGAGAGAGAGAGAGAGAGAGGGAGGGAGAGAGAGAGAGAGAGAGAGAGAGAGAGAGAGAGAGAGAGAGAGAGGTGGGGAGAGGGACCTAGAGCGGGGAGGGGCCCAGACTGGAGGGCGGGCGAGAGGGCGCGTCGGCGGCCCGGGGGCGCCCCACTGACCCTTCTCGGCGCTTCCTTCCCTCCCCAGGCTGCGCTTTCCTCACCTACTGCGAGCGTGAGTCAGCGCTGAAGGCCCAGAGCGCGCTGCACGAGCAGAAGACCCTGCCCGGGGTAAGTGGCGCCTGCCGAGGCGCGAGCGACGGACGCGCCGACAGGGGGCGACTTCGGGAGGCCGGGCTGCGACGCTGCTGGCCGGGGGATCGCGGGCCCGGGCGCGCGCCTGCTTTCGCTCGGGAGCTCGCGCTCCCCCCACTCCCGCCCGGCGCCCCGCGCCCCTAGAAGCCCCGAGGCGCCGCGCGGGGGAGAGGGCGCGTGGGCGCCGGGCTCGGAGCTCGCCCGGCGGCCTCCGCACTCCGCCGTCCAGGCCCGACGGAATCCCGGGCTGGGGGCGAACTCCGCCACGACCACGGAGCTGGGGCTTGGCTCCTCCCCTGGCCCTCCCGGCGCCTCCGATCGGGTCCCTGATCCGCACACTGCCCGCTCGGGCAGCCGGGGCGGAGACGCCGGGTGCCCTGGTTCCCCGGAACCCGGAGCTGCCTCCGCCGGCCCCACGGGGCCCCTGGTAGCCGGGCCACCTGAGCACCCGCCGATAGACGTCGGACTCAGGCTGTTCCTGGGGCGGGGGTGGGGGCGGGGGCCGGGGCGGGAGGGGGCGCCTCCGCGCCCAAGCTCGGCGCCGCAAGTGAGATCACCGCGGTTTATTTAAGGAGCCAGCCCTCGTCTTTGATAAACTATCGCGCCTCGGCCCTGGTTTATAGCTTCTGTGCGGGGGAGAAGAGAATTATTTATGGCCCCCCTAACTGGGTGTGATATCAGCCATGGCTATTATCGAGGCTAGTTCATCACCATAAAATAAGAAGTGTTCCTCGGGTCAAGGGTCTGCGCGGTCTCTCCTGTGGGTTCAGAGAGATGGGGGGGGGTAGATATACGGCTCACCGAGTATCTAAAGATAAATGGAAAGATGTGAGTGTTTGTGGACATAATTTAAAGAATTTACAAATGTACCGTGTTTAAGCTTATACAATGGACACTGCAGGGGAGCACGTGTATTCTGTATGTATGCTCACCAGTGTTTACACATGCATGTTTACATTCTTACCAAGCAAACCTGTACGTAAACACACCTTTCCATTTCTGGCCCACAGCGGGAAAGGTTAACCAGGTAGACTGAAAATGCAACCCTGTGTCGGGACAGCCTTCCCTTGCATCAAAGATCCTTTTTTACCCATTTAGGGGAGGGGAGGGCCTTCCTTCCATTAAGACAGCTTTGTATTGTATTTTGGTACTTGTGATTGCAAAGCACGGGCTGAGTCATCTTAATAACATACCCGCGGATGTAAATGTATGGAAATCATGCACCGCACAGGTTTTTGTGTGGAGCCTTGCTCTGGCACGGTGGCCATTCCCCAGTTGGTTTTTTAGTGGCGCCGCTACATGCACATATATTATAGTAATTACTTTCTGGGTGCCCTCTGTAAGATGGCAGAAATATGCTCCACATCGCCCCATGTTATGTGTGAAGCATAAAGCCATATTGTAAGATAATCAAAGGCTTCTGAGAAAGGTTTGTGCTGATTAATAAAGTGTTTATGGTACTTTGTTTTGGGGGAGACTGTGATAGATTTTAGAGCCACCCAAATGGAATAGAAAATACCACATTGTTTTTGGGAGGCTCTTCATCAGCTTGAGAGAGATTGCCAGGGAGTTTCATGATGGCTAAAAGCTGGGAATTAGATGGGGAAACAGAAAGAGAAGGTGGGAGGGACAGGCTCAGGATTTTGAAGGGGGAGAGAACGGGGACTGGGAGAATTTCAGTAGCAAGTGTGGATTGTTCAGATTCTAACATTAACTTGTGGTTGTTTATTTTACATATGATAGAATAGCTAAATGATGGAGTGTATTAGTTCTTTAATAATTTATAGAAATACTTTGATGTTGCAGTAATTACATTAAAGGTCACATATCAAAGGTAATTTGGTTGAGCAGCTGTGATGGTTTCTCAGAAGCAATCAATACCACTGTCCGTGGTGCTGATTTCACCAAGGGGCCTGCCAGATTAAAGCAGGCTTATTACCAGGCAGAAAGGCCCAGGGGAAATCAGGAGCACATTGGAGCGACGCGCCAGCCCCCCTTCCACCGATAATTAACACTGTTCCCCATAATCTGTGCTAATCCTTCATACTGGGAGATCCAGTGGCATTTTTCTGAAATCACAAAGACAAGTTGGTAAAGTTTGGGAGAAAGGACAAAAAGAAACATGAATGTATGTTGGGAGATGGGAGGGGTGAGGAGAAGCCAACGGTGGAGCTAAAACATAGCCTAGAGTCCCCTTGCAGTGCCTGGAAAGCCTGTCCTTTCTTCAAAGGCCTCACAGGGAGACTCATGGCCTCAAAGACCTCATCACAATTCTCAGGAAAGGCACAGCCTACAGCAGGAGGGACAGAGAGAAAAGACAAGACTGAAGCTCAAACTTCCCAGGGCACATTGTCCCCACACACACTCACATGGAAAAAAGTGAAAAACAAAATGACCACATAAAATTATGCTTTAAAGTGGATTCCAGAAGGCAGAACTGGTGTTCATTATTGTTGGTCGATTCTCTCCTTTGAGATTGGAGAAAACTTAACACTAGCAAATACAGGGACGGGACCAAGCAAAATGCTCTCACCCACCCAAATAATGGGTGTTCCCACCAATTAAGGCTGTGTCCATGGCCACCCGTTAGGTTGAGGGGGAACAGAAAGATACCTCTTCTTACTTGACCACACTAGGTGCCCCAGTGAGTGAACTCTATGTCTGATTAAGGAGAAAGAAATTGAAAAAAGGACCTAGAAAACTGGTAACCTCTGCAATTTGGGCACTTTTCCAGACTTCAAAATCCATTAAAATCAATCCATTAAAACCAGCCCTCCAGTTTCTCACTGAAAAGAAAAAGAGGGGAGAAAATAGTGCAGACAACCCATTCTGTTTCCCAGCAAGTTACAGAGCTAGCCTGTTGGCAGCAAGAAAAACAATCCCACTGTTGTCACACACACACACACACGCACAAACACACACACACATCACTATCACCAAAAACAACAACAAAACAACAGAGACAGAGCTAAAGATGTCCTCATTTGGGGACTGAGAAGGAGAGCTGACATTTCTCTTGGAGTAAGTGGAATCTCAGAAACCATTCCTCAATGGCTGTTCTTACAAGTCAGAGGTCAGTATCCCTGTGTACCAGCCTAACCAAAGCCCCTAGCATGGCTTATGGAGTCATCCCTGGATCAGTATCACATATGGATTACTGTTTTTGAGTTCAGCATGACTTTGTTAGAATGTCATCAGGGACCTTTTGAACAGTATCTTCTGCCAGAATCTAGGCAAAGTGATCCCACTTTTCTAAACTCTTCATTTCTATCTCTTCTTCATACTTTTTTTTTTAAGAGGGAGAGAGATTGAGCAGAGGAAAGGGCCAGAGGGAGGGGGAGGGAGAGAGAGAAGAAAGAGAGAGAATCTTAAGCAGGCTCCACGCTCCCATTCGGGGCTCAATCCCACCACCCTGGGATCATGACCTGAGCCATATTCAAGAGTGGGGTGCTCAACGGACTGAGCTGCCCAGGTGCCTTTCTTTCTCGCACTCTTGATCTCTTATTCCTGACCTTCTGCCCCTCTCCAGCCCACTCTCTTCCATGTACGATGTTTGTTCCACTATTTGTAGGGTATAGTCCACATGGGGCAGTTTCTCAATCCATCAACAAATATTTCCCGAGTGTGTGCCGGGCACTGTTCTAGGCATCCTGGCAGATACAGTGATTAGAAAAACTCATCCCTACCCCTCTTGGAGTTGTCCATCAAGTTAGGGACAGAAGCCACACACACGAACAAAAATATCATCAATAATACAAGACAGCGGGTTATTATAAAGTGGGTAGGGTAGACAATTGCTCAATAACAACAATTAATATTTCTTAAGCACTTATTATCTGATGGGCATGAAATAAGCATGTTATCTGCATTACCTCATTTTATCTTCACAACTACCCTATGAAGAAGATATCAAGATCATCCTCTACAGGCTTAGATTAAGAGACCCAGGCTTAAATAAAGCAATTTGTCCAAAGTCACACAATTAACAAATGGCCAAGCCATGACCAGCACCAGGTCTGCTATCCAAACCCAGGATACTTATCTCTTTTTTTAGTGTTACCTGTTGCTTTAGAGGGGACCCGGATGACCGTGGGGTATAGGAGTTGCTCAAGGGTTTTGTTCAGGATATGGGCAGGTTGGGAATAGAGAGTTGGGAGGAAGACAGCTATGTCAGATGAGAGCACTGGTCTGAGAACAGCCTGTAGACAAGGCATGCATGACAGGTCAGGAGCTGTGAGCTGGGCTGGAGAGGTCCACTCTGAGAGCTCCCTGGGACCTAAGTGTGCACAGGAGGCCTCTTGGAAGGATTCCATTCCTTAAAATAGGCCCCTGCTGCTTAGTCCTAGTCCCCCCAACCCCTGCCTTTCAGAATTTTCAGGCAATTGTCTTCAAGGAATACCCCATCTGTTTCCAAAGTTAGAAATTTAAGGCCTCTGGGGAGAGACTCTCATTAGGAAAACCAGGCGACAAGGCCAGTAGTGGCCAGCACTTTGCTCCTCTGACAGCAGAAAGGGCTCCTCACCAGGACTGCTGAGGGGGGAGAACTGGGTTCAGTTAGCAGGAGGCCAGGAAGCAGCCAGAAGAGGGAGCAAGCAGGGAAGAGGGGAGGAGAGGGAGCTGGGGTGGGGGGTGGGGGGGGAAAGGGTGGGAGCTGTATCTGTTTGGTAAACATTAAAGTTCCAATTCACTAGTTAAAGATTGGCTTTTATGCCCTCACTCCGGCAGCCCAAGAATACAAAGCAAACCAACACACTCCTCTCTGTCTGTCTCCCACCCCTAGCCCTGGATTCAGCCCAGATAAGCAACGTCACTGCCATCACACCTCCGGACTCAGGTCTCTATAACTCGGGACCTGTCATTTCCATGGAAATTCAGTGTGACCTTCTTGGAGTGTACCAGGAAAGATTTAAAATGAAAAATTAAAAAAAAAAAAAAAAGAAATAGAGGCACCTGGCTAGCTCAGTTAGTAGAGCCCACTTTTTCTTTTTTTAGCTTTATTTTTATTTATTTTGAGAGAGATAGAGAGCAGGTGAGGGAGGGGAGAGAGAGAGAGAGAGGGAGACAGAATCCCAAGCAGACTCTGAGCTGTTGGAGCAAAGCCCAATGCAGGGCTTGAATTCATGAACCCTGAGATCATTACCTGAGCCAAAATCAAGAGTCAGACACTTAACTGACTGAGCCACCCAGGTGCCCCAAGCACACAACTCTTAATCTCAGGGTCATGAGTTCAAGCCCCACATTGGACATGGAGCCTACTTAAAAAACAAAACAAAAACAAAAACAAACAACCTTCATTGGATTTCTGGCCCCACTGGCTCAGGATGCCTCTATCTTTGTCCCTCTTCCCCGCTTTCCTTTGCCCAAGTCCCAGCTTGTCTCCCATTCTTTCTCTTTCTCTCTTTTCTTTTTATGCCTGGTTCCTCCTCCTTTCTCTCCCTTCTGGTCATTTTTCTCTTCCTCTTTTCCCCTTTCATTTTCCACCCTTTCTTCATTTACCCTTCTCACTTGCCTCTCCTGGCTCTCTCCTTTCCTCCTCCCATCCTCTCCCTCCATCCCACCCCACCTCCACCTTGACATCCTCAGATGCTCTAGTGGGACCTCCACCGGCTTTCCTGGGGCTTCCCTGATGAGGCCCGTCTCCCTCCTGACAGCCCTGCCATGGAAGGATCCATCCAATTTTATGTACAACTGTAAAGATGAATGATAAGTAGAAAGGATGCAGGCAAGAACAAGATGAATAAATTATAAAGGGCAAATGATGACAAGACAGGGGTCCCCAGAGACCGTGATATGATAACAGAAACTAAAAGACGAATTTATGATGGATGTAGTTAGCATGTACGGAAGCTGTTAATTCTTCAGGGTAGTTTTACAACTTCTGGTGATTGGCGCAATCAAAGCGTTTCATTTTAGAGATATGATGTATTTCCACTTGTCTGTCCTCTGGGCACAGGGTTGGTGTTTGTCTCTATGCAGTGAGCCTGGGTCCCATCAGCATGTGCATCTTCTCCCCCAGCCGCTGCCACCTTTGTGCATCTCTGCTTTGAGTGGTGGGGTCACAAGCCAGATCCCTGCACGCCTCCAGCTCCCTGGCCCTGCTGTCTTTCTTCTTAGCGAGTGTGTAAGTTTGGGGGCTGCTGTAACAAAATGCTGCAACCTGGGAAGCTTAAACAACAGCAGTTTATTGTCTTACAGTGCTGGGGCTAGAAGTCCAAGATAAAGGTGTTGGCAAGATTGATTCCTACCGAGGGCTGTGAGGGAGAATCTGTTCCAGGCCTCATGCCTCATTTCTGGGAGCCTCAGGCGTTCCCTGGCTTTTGGATGGCATTCTTCTGTGGTGTCACATCATCTTCCCTGTAGGCGTGTCTGTCTGTGTCCAGATTTCCCCTCTGATAAGGACACCAGTCATATAACCTCATCTTAACTTGATTACTTCTGCAAAGACCCTATGTCAAATAAGGTTACTTTCATGGGGACTGGGTGGAGGTTAGGACTTCGGCATCTTTTTGGAGGGAACACAGTTCAGCCCATGATGCTGAGAAATAGGCAACTCTTTGGCTCTTCCACGACAGGGAGGAAAAGTCTTCAAAAGAATTTGGATTGTGGCGGGCGAGTGGGGGGCGTGTCCCACCAGACCTTGCTCTGCATCTCACCCTGGCCTTGATTTTTTTCTTTCTCTCTTGGGGAAATGAATCACATATCTTCTTTTCCTATATTTCTTAAACACGACTGTTCATCTGTCCTTTTAGAGCATCAGTTCTACACTTGAGAGCAATTTTGCCCCTCAGGGGACAGTTGACATTGTCTGGAGACACTACTGGCATCTAGTAGGTAGAGGCCAGAAAGTCGTTACACATCCTACACTACAATGCACAGGACAGCGCCCCCCCCCCCATAAAGAATTATCTGGCCCCAAATGTCAATAGTGTCAAGGGACCCTAAGGGACCCTAGGCCCTGTGTTAGGGCCAAGGGCGAGTGGAAAAAAACACAATTAGGCCTTGAGGCAGAGCCTTCCTCTCTCTTCTTTATTGGCTCTCCTCACTTGGGGACAAACCCCAGGGTCCTTAGAGTATCAGAGGTGGGAGAGTTTAAGGGGCACACCCCCCAATGGCGAAAGCATAGAGGGAGTAATGGGCAGCAGAAGAGGGCAAGGCTCACCTCCAGGCATTAAAGATCATTTCTTTCTCCAGCTCCTCCCTTTGCAGGATCCCCATTCTGCCAGGAAACAGATCTGGCTGCCTCTCAGCCTCTCAGACCATGCCACAGACCGGAGGGCTGGGGCTAAGAGTATATTATGCAGAAGGGAACACCAGAGTTCCCATTGGCAAGTCAGAAATGCCTTAAATCCAGACACCAAGCACCAGATAGGGACAGGGGCTACCGTGGCACCCTCTGATCTTGCCTCCTCTCTTCCACACCAGGCCTTGGCCCAGCCCACCTTCCTTGCTTCCATCCAGAGACTTCTTTCCCCTTCCCACAGAGAAATCTGAGTCTTCCTCCTGCCTGGGCCTTTGCCTCTCCTAAACTGCTCACTCTCCTCTTCTCTGTCCCTGCCCACACTGGCCTAGGTGGGAAGGTGTCCCCATGTTTCAAGCAAGTGACTCTTAACTCCCATAGGGAGTCATTCCCAATTGGTGGGCTGCCTTGTCCTAGCAAAGATGGGCAACACTGGGTGATGATGGCAGGAAGCAGTGTGGTTCCCTATTCTTCAATTATTCATGAAAATACTTGCTGTAAAGCGAAAAGGGCTCAAGTTCAGGGGGATGAGGTCTCCCAAGGTCCCAGTTTATTGTGATTCAGTTCATGTTTTGATCAAAGGCGGCTGTGGTCTTCTCAATTAGACCACCAGGGGGCACTAGGCAAGTGGCTTCCTCCCCTGGTGGCTGAGTGGGCACAAAGCAAGTGGGCCTGGTGTGCCCAACGCCGTGTTCAGCACAGAAGAGGCAGAATGATGCCAAAGGCACCACTCCACCCACTTACAGCACTTACAACCTGTAGTGAGGACACCGACCAGCTGGATGACTTGGGACAAGCCACCTGGCCTTTCTGGACCTCTTAATTCTATAATGAAAATCTTATGTGTAAGACCTTCATATGCTGTGGATTGCTGTAAATAATCCAAGGATTATTATGAATGACAAAACAATGAAGTGAATGTGAATGACCTCAGGGTCAATACATTGCTACAGTAAAATCTGGTGACTCCTAATTCATACATGAAATAGTCACAGGACAATAAAAATATAAAATGGTCAGATGTCCAATTTGGACCCTACTTCCTGTTACATTTCAGAAAAGCAAGATGACCGTGACCTGGAATGACCAGAAAGGGCTCCGTGGAGGGGAGATAGGATCCAGGTGTGTGTAAGGGAGAGGAGATTGGAAAGGTAGTAAGGTGGGAAGATTCTGGGGAGCGAGGAGTCTGAATTTTCCTTCCAAGTTAGGGATGAGAATGCGGAGAATGTGGCTGGAGAACGGAGCAGGCCTTTCTCCCACCTGCTGGTCTTCCAGACCTCCAGCCTATATAGCCTGCAGGCCCCAGTCAGCTCCAGGCAGATGAGTCACTCTGACACCCTGCTTACATCCGGGCATGGCTTCAGGCCCCAGCAATGCCCAGTTTTCCTCCTTCCTGGAAAAGCCTGCCTCCGGCTGCTCACCCACTACAGTCCTCTCCTGGGCTTCAAGACATAGCATTAAGCCCCTAACTTCCTCCAGCAAGCTCTCCCAGGCTGCTCTAAGCTACATTGGTCTCCTCTGTGTCTGAGCAGGGTTGATGCACTAAACTCAGCACATCGGCATTATTAGTGTGCTTGTTAGAAATGTAGTCCTGGGGGTGCCTGCGTGGCTCGGTTGAGTGCCCGACTTGGGCTCAGGTGGTGATCTCGCACCTTGTGGGTTCAAGCCCCTGTGCCGGGCTCTCTGCTGTCACTACAGGGCCCGCTTTGGATCCTTTGTTCGCCACCCCTCCCCCCCCCCACACTTTCTCTCTCAAAAATCAATCAATCAAACAAACAAAAGAAATGCAGTCTTGGGCCCCACCCCAGACAGAGTCACATCACACAGACTGTACCCCGCTGCATTTTAACAAGCTCTCTAGAAGATTCATGTGCACAAAAAAATTGATGGCCACTGGCCTAACTTTAGGCTCTGAAAGATAATGCCTTATTTTGAGTACTCCCAGAAGCAGAGTCTACACAAGCATTTGAATGCAAGTAGTTTCTGTAGATAGTGACCCCAGGAAACATGAATAGAAAGTGAGGAAGTATGACAGGAGGAAAAGAAATCAATAAAAGGTGTGTTATCAGGCAGACCAGCTTCCACTGTGAGTGGCCCTTAGTTCCACTGGGGACTCTAGCCCCAGTGTGGATCACAATCCCCGGGGTCATCCACTCTTGGGGTGAAGGAACTGGGGTGTTTATACACCAACTCCCACCAGGCTTTGGTTGAGAATGTGAGCAAGGATCATTAATTCCCCAGCTCTCCTGGCTTGCCACGTGAGTGGGCAAAGCAGGCTCCACGGTCTAAGAAAGCCCTCAGACACCAGGTGCGGGCGCTGGCAGCTGGGAGTTCGGCCGCTGTCACTGAAGTGAGGAGAGCAAGGGGCTATGGGCAGGACACTGCCTGCATTTGCTCCTGACTCCGTACTCTTGAATAGGAGAGAAGATAACAGAAGCCTGTCTCTGCAGCCTTGATGACAACTACCACTCATGGAGTACTCACTGTGTGCCAGACACATCACAAGTAGTATCTCGTTTATTTGTCAAGGAGGCATTGCACAGATGCTCTCCTGTAAGCACTGTCTTATGGAAGAGGCCACTGAGGTAAAGGGGCTTACTTGGGATCATGTGGCCAGGGAGAGGTCTGGTTGCAAGGCCCGTGCTCCTTGCACTGAATCCTGTGGCACCAGATGTGTGTCAGAGCTTCGCAAGGGCAGGAATAGTGTTGTCTTCCTCAGTCCCTATCACCTAGGGCCGAGATCAGGCTGCCCCCACAGAAGATTCTGGCATCAGTGCCAGAGCCCCAGGGGGCCACATGAGGCAGGGCGGTGGACCTATAGGTGTCACCACATCTTAGATCTGCCTTTAGATTGGAAAGCATTGCCTTTACATGGAAAGCAGTATCAGATTCCAGCTTCAGCTCTGCCTCAATCCTTACGTCATACCTTAAGAAACCACTAAACCTCTCTGAACCTCAGTTGCAGTGACTACTCTATCAGAACTACATTTGGATGCAGTGACTTCAGCAAAGGGAGCTTTGTGTTTGTTTTGCACATCACAGAGTCTGGGGTTTGGCAGCATAACAATGTCAAGAGTCTCTTCCCTCATGGTTATAAAATGGCTGCCCCAGCTCTATGCATCACATCCACAGTCACACAGAGTAAGTC
Organism: Felis catus; assembly: GCF_018350175.1. Lineage (NCBI taxonomy): Eukaryota > Metazoa > Chordata > Mammalia > Carnivora > Felidae > Felis > Felis catus. Next base: position 58,518,848 of record NC_058379.1, on the reverse strand, counting down.
CAGCTGTGTCTGTCCTTTTATCAAAAATGCCGAAGGTTTCCCAGAGGCCCCTCCCCAGTAGACTTCTGTGTATGTCTCATTGGCCAGAACTGTGTCATGTGATCACCATAGCTGCAAGGCCAGCTGGGAAAGGGGATTTCATATCTGCCATGAAACAAACAAACAAACAAAACAGACCAAAAAAAACCCCTGTACTTTGGTTCCTGAAGGAGAAGGAGGGCTAGGTAATGGGTAGGAGCCATTAGAGTCTGCCCCACCACCCTCCTCGAGATGGGTAGGGGTTACAGAAGAGGAAACTGGGCCAAAGCAGCAGCCCCACCCCACACATAAGCAGGGTTTGCTTCTATGAGGCGGCTGAGTCAGAAAGAGGAGTTTCGCAGTGTGTTCCAGAGATGTTTCTTCAACATGGCACTGCTAACTCAGCACGTTTATTCAACTACTGACATGGTTTCTAATTCCATGGGTTTCGTAGTGGGGGATGAAGATTTCAGCCCCTTATTTTTATCATCTGTATCTCCCTTGAACTTGTATCCTTCTGTGCCTCTGTATGTGGCTTAAATACTAAGGAATCAAAGGCCACTGTGCCTACAGACAGCTGTCCCCACATCATAGGCATTCTGTGGCCATTTCCCCACCCTCACTCCTTTGTCCACTGCAGCAGTGGGTACACACCATCTGAAAGTGGCCCAGCCAGTTTTCAGGGCCAGCAACAATGGTGACAGCTTTATTTTTCAGAAACTGAAGCATGGCACTTCTGGCCTGTTGTAAGGGGGTGTGGAGTGAGGCCGTGTGCCCAGGACAAAGCCTGCCTGAGAAATGAGAATTTACCCTCGTGATTACCTTCACCCCCCCTGGACTGAGCTGGGAAGGAAAAAAAAGGTCAGAGATGGCCCCAGGCCTGGCCTGTGCTCCCCTGTGGCCTCTTCCAGCAGCTTGAGGAAGGCCCCCAGACCCTTCCGGTTCCCCAGTGGCAGGGGCCATCTCAAAAGGTAGTGAGCCTCTGGCCACAGAAGTGTTCAAGCAGAGTCTGAGTTGCCTGGGGGTAAGGGCAATGCAGGCAGTTCCTATGTTGGACCACATCACTTCTAGGTGAGCCCAGATCCCGTGATTTTATCCCTGTTTTACTTGTTTCTCCATCATAGGCCCCCCGCTCCAGCCCCAGTCTGAAGCCCTGGCCAAACCCCACTGTCCTGCCTGCATTCTCCAGCCTCAATCTCAGAGGATGTCCTCATGATGACTCTGCCCTCCCACTCTCTTCCTTCTCTGAAGACTTCCAGGATTTAGAGCCCACCATGCCCCTGGGCAGGCTCAGGCCCCACTTTCAGCCACCCCAGCTCTCCCACTCAGCTGTGTGAACCTGGGCAAATCGTTTCACTTCTCTGTGTTTCATCTCAACCCTGGGATTTCAGTAGTGCCTTTATCCTGGGGCTGTTTGTGCAAAGTGTGAGTTGATGCTTGCGAAGCACTGAGCGCCCTGCATACTCCTCGGAAACGTGTGATGGTCTCTCCACTGCCGTTGCTGTTGCTGTAGCCGTTCTCTCTTCCCTCCAGAGGAATGTGCCTCCCTGCTTGGCCCCTTCCGATCCATCCCCACCCCTGGCGCCGTCTGCCCTGGTCTGGTGGACCGCTGACCCGGGATGCATGGTAGCAAGTGTGCCAGCTGCGTAGCCTAGCCCAGGGCTGGCCCCGTGGGGAGACCGACAGACCCCAAAGAATAGAAGCCAAGTGTGGGAGGGGCAGAAACATCCCTGGAGGCTGCTGGTCGTCTCCCTGCCAAAGCCTGGCTGTGCTTGAAGAGAATGACTCAGGATCACTGCTTCGTGCCCTTGTGAGAGGTGTGAGCTAAGCTTGTCCTATCGGTTTGCACAATCTGCACGAGACCTACATACTTCCCTCGCTACTTCCCGTTCACGGAGCCACACCCCAAAAAAGGGCAGCGCCCCTGGAAGCTGGGGGAGGGAAGCCCGGAAGATTTAAAACCCTAGCCAGTAAGAGCAGAAGCAGACTCACGCCCCAGCACCCACGTGGTTCCACATGGTCCAGGAGGCCCTTCAAGGCAGGGTGACCCAGGGATCTGAAATGAATATGCATTTGGCCTCTCCCAGCAGCCCTGACAGCTGGCATCCGACAGCTGGGACTGCTCAGGGCCTGAGAGAAGGTTTTTAATTCAATTCATAAGTGTTTCCTGAGCACCCACCAGGAGCACGGCCCGGTGCTAGGTGCTGCGTGGCAGGTGGAAGTGAGGAGAGGCCGCGGACCCTGCTGCCCCTTGGGGCTTTCCCTCCTGCGGAGGAGAAAAGATGTACACACCAAGCAATTAGAGGACAATGGATTGTGACTTTGGACTGAAATATAGAGTTCCAAGGAGTCTGGGAGCCTTGCGAGGTGGTGTTTACTGAGCGCCCTCCTTGAGCCCATGCTGGGCACAGGGGGGCGGGGGGGCAGTGCGTGCAGCCTTGGGAGTGTGGGCAGGATTTGGGCACCTGGAGGTGGGTTGGAGACAGCATTCCATTGAGGCGAGAGCAAGCACAAAGGAGGAAGGGAGGGAATGAGGCTGTATGCTGGAGCTCAGGGTACTCAGAAGCGGGGGTGGGGGGGTGCCAAAAATCAGAGGAGGTTTGGGGCTCGAGTGGGAAAGGCCTGGGAAACATCCCACTGAGCAACTTGGTCTCTTTTCTTTGGGTATCAGGAGCCATTAAAGCTTCCTGAGTAGGAGAGTGACAGATTCACCATGATGGGCAAGGTGGTCTGTAGGGGTAAACGGCCCGTGCCTGTCCAGTGAGAGGCCAGAAGTGGGAGAGTGGCATCAGGAATGGAGCCCGGCAGAGTGGAGACAGCCTTTCAGAGTCTCCCTTCGCCGGGCAGCCTCTGGGGACAGAGCCAGCACACCTGGGGCACTAGTTGGCAGAGACTACGTGGTGCTCGGAAGATCTGCTGGAGGAGGGCTTAGGGGAAGTTGGGCTCTCTCTAGGATGCTGAAGCTGGGGAGAGGAACCTGGCATTCTTCCCCCACCCCCACCACTGCTTGGAGGACGGTTCCCACCTGGAGGAGAGTTCTGGAGAGGCTCCTACACCACCTAACTGCACCTCAAAGTTTCTGAGATATTCAGATTTGTAACAAATGCAAAGAATGAGGTTCAAACCGCCCCCCCGCCCCGGGTGCATGCACAAGCGCACGCATGCAGGAGTGAAGTCAGGGAGCAGCCTGGGAATCCTTCTGCTGCATATGCTCCCTGAGCAATTTCAGTGCTCCTCCGGCTCTTAGAACGCTGGGCACCTCCGCTGTCTATCGAGCACTGTCGGGAAACTTTGACTTGGGCTAGCGGCATTCCATCCATGAATGGGACTCTTCTCGGCCATTACATTTTCCTCCCGAGGCCCGAGAACCTCGGGTGATGAGAGTGATGCCTTAGCATCACCTGCTCCATGCCCCCATTCTGCAAGGGAGACACAAAAGCTCAAAGAGGGCACATAGCCTGTGAAGGTTCGTGGACATTGGGCACACTGCTGAGATGCCACATTTGGGTCCTTTTTCGCTTGCAACACAGCCTTTATCTCAAAGAGGCCCCATGACTGAGAAATCTGGTAAACGCGTCTTGCTTTGGAAGAGCTGTGGAGGACACCCATTTCCATTAGCTTCCGTATCATGGGGTGTGCTCAGTGCAGTTTTATTACCTTTGAGTGGACAATCCAACAGTGCCTCCAAGTGCATGTCCTGCCAAGCCTGCTTTAATGAACAGACACAAAGTGTGTGTAATTAGCCCAGGGATGGTGTGACAGTGAGTACCAGTAGGCCCCTCGCAAACACTGTTGTTCTCTTAGGTAGACGACATATTCCTGCAGACAACGATGTTGTCTACACTGTTTATTTGCTGCCCAAAATTTTTTGCACCACAGACTTTGCAAAGACTGACTTCTCTCTGCTAAAGTCTAAGTCACTTTCTTATCTGACTTGCTGGTTTCAAAATTTTCAAAGATTGCAACCAACTCCTTAAGGAGGGGCCATCTCACAGATGGAAGGATCTTGCGGTGGGTTCATAGCCCCTCCAGAATGCCTCCCCAGATGGGGTGGACCCACGTGCTCTAACACCCCCCCACCCCGGGTTTCATCAGGAATTGTGCTGCATTGTGAGGTCGGCCGAGTAGGGTAGGTCCCACTGACACCCCTCGTGTCTCTCAGACCTCATGGAATGCTGTGTTGTTTGGTGGGCTTCAGCTAACACCCTGCCTGAGGGTTCCCCAAACACTTCCAACCCGTTAGATCACGGGGCAGGAGCCCCGTCTGGCACCCATCAGGTGATGGAGGCAGACTGACTCTCCAGCCGCCGCTGGAGCCCTCCCTGGCTCTGTGCCGTCTTCCTCTATTCTTATTAAACGATTTATCTGGGGGAACTTAATATTTTCTTTTAGGATAAACTGAGCTAATACGATGTGCTTGTTTTAATTTGTGGGGTTAACTGATCTAATTATCTGTGGCGTTCAGTTAAATCCGTGTGCCTGGGCCGGCTGCAGGTGTGGGCTTTGAATCCTGCCAACAGGAAATCTCTCAAAACGAGCCGATCTAACGCAGCGGGTCCGCTGGTATGAGGGATTTTCTAATAATGCATGAATTTATTAACAGCTAAAGATAAATAGAGGATGTATTTACATTAAACAAATTCACAAGGAACTGTCTGCTGCTTCCCTGCCCCCTTCCAATGAATGCGTCCCCCAACTCACATGCCATCCAGGTTGAGTCCAGAGTAACCCCGAGGGGCCCCCTGAGACTAAAAGTGGATACCTCTGCCCTATGACACTGTGGGGGAGCTGGTCTGGCAGGCATTAAAGATCTGGAGTTTCAGTTAACTCCAGACAAAGGAGCCAGTGATGTCACTTAGGTCCCTAAAAGCTGATGCAGTCTTAGGAGGTGAACAGGTGCCTTCCCCTGGGCTGTGAAGATAGTCTTAGAAATCTGTGTTTGGGGCCGAGAGGTGCACGTCCCAGGGGGAATATATCCCGGGAGGATGACAAGGGAAGGAGAAGGAGTACCTTGCATCTAAAGTGATTTGAAAGACAGATGCCATCCAGCCGGATGTGGGACAGCCTTGGCAGATACAAAGAGTAGCCAGATTGGGGTAGCAGGAGGAGCACCTTGGGAATGAGGAAGAGGGGACGAGGGGCAGCCCGCTACCCACAGGATGTGTTGTGAGGGTCTCCTGGCTTCCTAATCCCACCCTCTGCTGACCCACTGGAAGCTGCCCCATCCCCCATCCGGGGCTCCAGAAACCTCTCAAGGCTGGGTCTGGGATACTAGCACTGTCCAAGGAGACTGGGATTCTAGCTGCAGAAGTTCCACATTGCTTAAAAACACCGCTAGCCTGTACTGTTTGGAAACATGGCTTTGGGATCAGGCCAAGGAGCCCCAGCCGCATTTGAAATGCATTTCCCATTACCTGAGGCCCAGACGCCCTGACAGCCCGAGTCATTCAGTACTGACCTGTTTTCAACCAGCATCAAGCTCTCCGTCTTCCACGTGAATGATCCTGAATGAAGCCACACTTGCAAAGGCACGTGTAGAATAAGCACACATGTGCAAAACGTACATGTGCACATAGATGCAGATGCCTGCACACGCTTTACATTCAACCACGCACACACACTGGGGCTTGTGGCATATACACGTGCACGAAGCTATGTACACATACCAGATGAATGTGCACATGTCAACACACATAGGAAGCACACAGAGGAAGACATGCCTGTGCGTACACAGGCATCCATGCACGTGCCCACACACGGGCACACAGCTGTACGTGTGCACGCACACTCTTCCTCGGGCTCTTTTGGCACTGAAAGAGAACGTAGCTCTACGGGGACAGCTGAAGATAAACTCTTGATTTCTGATTTTCAGAGCAGTTTGGACAAGGTCCTCTGAAATGCATTAAAATGCTAATCACAGCATCTGTCTGAACCCTGGCAGCTGTGTGACTTGGGGGGAAATCGAAACAGAATGGATTCAGGAGCCTGGAACTCCTCCTTGACTCTCCTTGCCTCGCCCTCTCCCTCGTCTCCCCTCTCCCCTCCCTGGCCTGCCCACCACGGCCCCCACGCAGCACCGGCCCTTCTGCCCCCGGCTCCAGCCTGGCCGCGGTGGCCAGGACTTTGCCAGACCGGCGGTCCCAGAGCCGTGGCTCCCCAGTGCTACCAAACAGGGCTGCTGCCCACCCGGCTCTGCCCGAAGTTCCCCCAGTGGAGCTTCCCCCGATTGGCAAGACGGCCTCTCCCCAGCACCAGGGCCTTGCTGCTTCTCTCGCCCCCCAGGAGAGAGCAGAGAAAGTACTAGCACTATCAAAGGTGGATGCTAAAAGCGTGCTCTATTTAACTCAAATGAAGAGCGCTCTGAGGGTGGAATTTTAGGTAGGGTGGCAAGCGAGCCCGGAGAAGCTTTCTGACCACCCCTGATGAGACCATATGTGGACAAGGGAACGGGATGGGGTGATTCATACATCCACACTCCTGGTGACTCTCCTCCACTGCCAAATGACATCCAAACCCTCCTCCACCCTTTCCTGACTGTTAGCCCAGCCCAGCTCCTCTCGACTACCCTGCCTAGCACTAGAATGTAGGACTACCCCAGTGCTCCTGAGTCCCCCGCTTCCCTCGCAGCTTCACACTCCAGGCTTTGCTCTGTCACTTACCTTTGCCTGGCCTCCTGCTGTATCCCAAAGTCTTTGCCAGGCCAATCCTTGGTCATCGTTCCAAACTCAACCTAGACATCACCTTCTCCAGGAAACCTTCCCCAATCTGGATGAAGCTGGGTAAGAGGCTTCCTCCTGTATTCTCAGAAGTTCCTGTTCCTACCTCCGTTTCCAAAGTTTAAACATTCTCTTGTCCAGTTCCTTCCCCAGACTCTATACTCTTGGAGGGCAGGAGCTGGGTCCCACTCATCCCTGTGAGTCCAGCATTGGCACAAGGATTGGCCTGCTAAGTTCTCAATGGTGAGTGAGAACACCGGAATGTGTGAGGGGGTGTGTACCTGAATCCTTAGGACCAGAGCCACTTTATGGAACCCCTCAGTGGAGATCCTGGAAAGATTTTACCCTCACTGCTGGGCCTGGAATGGGCTCTGGTCAGGCTTATGCCCAGCTCCATGTGCCCACACCCCTTTCCTCCCCCCCTCCCCATGAAGATCAATGCTCCCAGCATACCATGGTTCCATTTTTCCTCTTAAGCATCAAACTGTCATTTCACTAAACACCATCTGGAGACTCCTGGCTTCAGCCCCTAGCTTCTTCCAAACTCTTATTAATGTGACGGGTGTTTATTCCTTCTTCCTCCTCTTCCACTTCCTCCAGAACATCTCAGCTCTGCAGCCTGCAGACATTCATCTTCTCTTTGGGGAGCTCAGCTCTGCTGGGGAGGGCGGCCGTCTCAGGCTTGGCTTTAAGCAGCTGACAGTGATAAAGAGCAGACAGAGAGCAAGAGCGAGCTGTGAGGGCCCCTCCTGGAGCTTACTCCCAGCCAGCCTGGGAAGGGGGGGGTGGCAGAGAGATCGTTGAGGAAGGAACCTGGTGTAACTTGGTCTACAGTGGTTTCAACTCTGGCACACTGATCTTTCCAAAATTCCAGGACCTTCGGGCGCCTGGGTGGCTCAGTCGGTTAAGCGTCCGACTTCGGCTCAGGTCATGATCCCGCGGTTCATGAATTCAAGCCCCGCGTCGGGCTCTGTGCTGACAGCTCAGAGCCTGGAGCCTGTTTCAGATTCTGTGTCTCCCTCTCTCTCTCTGCCTCTCCCCCGTTCTTGCTCTGCCTCTCTCTGTCTCAAAAGTAAATAAACGTTAAGCAAAACAAAACAAAACAAAACAAAATTCCAGGACCTTCGCAATGTCCTGGTGGTGCCCAACGAAGCCCAGATTCCTACCCCAGGCCTTGACATTCCAAATCTTCCCGCCCTTCCCAACATCTGCGTCTGCCCCAGCCCCCGAGTGCCCATCTCTGCCACCAGCATACTGTGCACTTCCTTCCTTCCGTGACTTTGCCCATTTTTGTGGCTCTCATCTGAATGCACCTCCCCCCATTTTTTTGCATGTCCTCGAAGGAGGAGCTCACGTATTCGTCCTCCAAACAACCTCCCCTGACAACTCCACCCACACCAACAACCTTCCATGGCCCTTGCGGGAAGGGCCACATCATTTCACGTAGTGATCTAACTAACCCACATTGTATTCATGTATTGTATCTCCCGAAACAGACACAAGACTACCCTGATGGTGCTCACAGCACCCAACCCTAGACTGGGCTGGCACACAGGGGTACACAGTCAATCCCCACTGTCTTAAAGCAAAGGGGATAAGCAGCAATGGCCCCTCTGAGAAGAGCACCAGTTCCTTGAGGGTGCCTGGTTGGCACTGGGGTGCCTGCAGCAGGAGCCCTCCCCCAGTGCCCATGTGGAGGCCCGCCCATTCCGGTCCATCACTGTGGCCCAGCCTGGCAGTCAGAGGCCAGCTCATTCTCCCTGGTAGAGCATTAAGCTAATGCGTGTTGTGTCTCATTAGTGGCATTCTGTTTGTGCCAGGGCCAGGCAGTTTGATGGGTACTTGATTGGATATTCTGTTTATTTATGGCAGGAAAAGCATTCTTTATTGAGGACTGGGCAGCACATTTCTGTCCCTATGGCACTAAGATCCTCTGGCAATCATGCAATTATAAATTAAGACTAAATAAATAATATATAATAAGCAATAAAGACTGCATGCCTCCATGTAAAGAGCTCTCCTTGGACAGGCCTCAGCATCACCCCATAGCTAGGCCTAGAGACCCAGCAGAACCCCAGCCTGAGAGACACTGGCCATCCCAAGCTCTTGGCTGGGTTCTCTACCAAGGCGAGCATTAGCGTCCTCAGTCATAGCACCTGAGTGGGAAGCATGCCTGCATTGACAGAAAACCTTTAACTTTCTGCTGCCATTGATTCTCACAAATCCTTGAGGAAGGGAAAGCAGGTATTATTATGTCTAATTGATATGTATGGAAACGAGTTGAGGCCCGTGGAGGCTGAGAGACCTGCCCAGGGCCACAGGGAAAGGCATTGTCCTGCCCTGTGCCCCTTGATCTCTCATAGGCTGGTCAGGATGCGGGCAGGAGGTGGAGAATCTTCCAAGGATGGGAGGTTGGTGCTACCATCCTTCCAAGGGGGGAGGGAAGAGAGCAAAAATCCATAGCCCGCCTCAGAGCCGACCCCTCCCCACTCATCATCATGCCTGAGCCACCCCGTCTGCCCTCCTGTCTCAGGGATGAGTCAGTGAGAGATTGCCACCCATCCCCAGCTTCTTGGGCCTGGGGAAGCAGCGATGGGGAAGGCAGAGGGAGAAGGTCAAGGCCTGAGTTCTGAGAACTAGTCACGGCTGAGGACAGGGAATGTCCATGAATCTACTGGAAGAAGGTGTAGGCCCTCAGCTGTGTGGGGTCAGAGATGGAAGTGTGCATAGCAGGGCCTAGACTGAGTGGCTGGAGGAGTCTTGGGGGACAGGAGAGTCCACGGGGACCTTTGTACCCACTGGGAATGCATGCCAAGTGGGGAGTTATCCTGGGAGTATATCTGAGGACATGAGGCCAGGGTCCTCCTCTGGGCAGGTCACTGGTGTGGAATGGGCTGAGCAGGCTGGGTTTCCAAGTCTGGAGATGACACTGTAGCCAGGGCAAGCTGCAAAGGGGGCTTGATACGCCCTATCTGTGAGATGCACCCCCTCCAGAGGCTGCTGGGATCAGGAAGTACTGGGAGCTGTGAAATTCACAATGGGCTGGGACTCTCAGCCAGCCCAGCGGCAAACCACACCTCCACACCTCCACACCTCCACACCCGGACACCGGGCCAGCCAGAGTGCCCCTGCGCATTCCAGGCAGAGTCCTGTGTGGTATGGCAGACGTGGACAAAGATCGTACATCTCCCCCAAGGGAGAGTGTCTCTTCATGAGACCCAGCCAGGGGCCTGGAAAGGTCATTCTGAGTGCATCCTGGAGCCAGAACAGTTCTGGGAGAGGCGGGCTGGGCCTTGACGACCTCTCTGAGAGCCTCCAGCTAGAGGCCTGGAGGCACCAAAAAGGATTTGCACTCAGGCAGGCTGTAGGTCTTGCTGTACAAATGCAACCTGTATTGCATTCAACACCCCCCACCACCCCCTCCCCGCTTTCTCCCACTCCTTCTCTGCTCTTCCTCTTCATCCTCGCAAAAACTAATTGTCTCTCTCACCAGCCTGCGCCCGGTGCTTTCGAGAGGTTTATGCATGAAACTAATTATGCACCGCTAATTTGGAAGCTAGCAGCTTTCCCGTTAACGTTCATTTGATTTGGGTTGTTCTGCTGAGTGGCATTTCTGTAAATATGCCACAGGGCTGGGGGCCTATCGGGGAGGGTAACCTGAGTTTGGGGTCAAGAGGAGGGGCCTGGAGATCTGGGGATGGCCAGGTGTGATGTGATCCTTGTGAAGGAGAAGACAGGAGGCACCATTACCATAAACCAGGGGAGGCCTCATTAGCAACCCTGGATGGTCCTGTAGTAGGAATCTGACTGCAAAATGTCACACTCAGTTGGGGTGGGGACAGAGTGGAAAACTGGCCACAAAGATTAAAAAGTGCTAGGTTCCCAGGAGTGCCCAGTGGGCATGGGCTCTGTGCAGGGCAGTAGCTGGGACTGGCCCTCATCTCTAGGTGAGCACTGAGAAAGCCGGGTCTGGAGAGGGGCCCTGGGCAATGAGAGAGGTCATTGGCCCGAGAAGTTCCCTCCAAGGAAAGATCTCAAGCCCCGGTGAGTGATCCCACTTTGGTCCTGGAGGGCTGGTGTCTGAGGGTCAAGGAGGGAATGGGGTAGGCAGGGCTTGGAGGAAGGACGGCTCTCTTCCTGACCTGCTGTAGCCAGGCCAGCTTCCTGGGCCCATGCCTGCTCAGTCACACAAAGCCCTGTGCCCAGAAATCTCTGCTGTCACCATTTTGGAATTCTTAATTTCTGAACAAGGAGCTTTGCATTTTCAATTAGCACCCGCCAATTATGTGAACAGTCCTGTCAAAACCACTGAGTCTCACATGGGCCCTGAACTCATCGAAGATGTTCTCTGGGGACTTCTGTGCATTCATTGTGCCTCCTGGAAAAGGAGCTCCCTAGGGACCAGGGCTGGGTCTTCTCAAGTTGTCCCCCAGAGTGCAAGCTGGGCTCCAGGAAATGCTCTGCAAAGAACTGAAGCATTTGACTTGGTTCTTAGGCACTGAGCACCCATGCTGTCAAAGATAAGTCACGTTGAGCCATCTATTCACGAGCGCTGCCTTTTCCCCTTTTCCTCAATGGCCCGGGAGCACCTCCCAGTAATCCACTCCTGTCTCCCAGCAAACGTGGGAGCCCCAGCTCCTACCTCAACATAGAAGCGTGGATGTCAGCACCTGCCACAGCGTCGGTGCATGGACGCTGACAGGCTCACTGTCGACTGCAATCTCTGGTGGCCAGGAGCCCGCAAGGCTGGCAGTTTGGAAATCTCAGGGCAAGTCCGCAGGGGAGGGATTAGCAGGGAAGTCAGATGATGCCTGCAGGGCTTGAGAATGGCCAGCCAGACAGGAAGGCCTCTAGGGGAGCACAGAAGAAGGTGGGACAAGGAGAGGTGGCACCCAGGCCAGCAGTGGGAACCCTAGATTTCTACCCTGAGGGCTGTGGGACAAACTGCCCCCTGGGGACCATTGGACACCCCCGGGGAGATCAGCAACCCAACCTCACTTCTCCTTTTTCCTTCCTGAGACCTCCAGGCAATGCCAGAGGATGTGTTTGGGGACCGAAACGCAATGCCGAGATCACCTCCCACCTCTGCTGGGCTCTGGGGTGGGAGCTCCGGGGAACACAGCATTTGCAGTAGAGTTGCAGCTCATTGCTTGCCCTGCTCTGTTGCCTGCTCACTGTGCACCAAATGTGTATCACTTACTGTCCCTGGGCCACACTTCCCTCTCCCGTGGAATGAATTTGCTCCTCCCAGGAACCCTTTCAGCAGTACCACTGTGACCGCCCTCTCAGTTACCCGCCATCCTGCCTTGTCCCGAGTGCCCTCACCCACAGTCAGACATACCCAGGTCCTAATTCCAGCCCAGCCAGGCCAACCATGTGGCCTCTGAGATAATCTCTTAACTGCTCTGGGCCTGCCTCTGTCTCCTTTCCTGCAAAACGCACATGGTGAAGCCTCCCTTTGTGGGGCTGTCGAGAGGAGGCGGTGATGGCAGCCACTCCTAAGTAGGAGCTACTCCTGTGACTCGGTGGCCACGCTGACGTGCACCCACATGGCTTGGTGGAGAGGTTCTGGCTGCCTGAGACGCTGTTCCTCCTCTCACCTGCACTAAAACTGGTCTCATCCTTGACAACAAACATCAAGCCCTGCCTCCTCCAGGGGTCCCCAATGGATGAACTCCTACAGGACTCAACAGTGAATCAGCCTCCATGCCTCTGAGTTAACTAGCTGCTTCTGTGGGGTGGCTCTTGTCTTACAAGCCACTTACCAGCCTACATCTCCTCCCCTGAGTCTCACACTCTCGGCACACAGTAGACAGCCAGGGAGCTGTTGAATGGAATGCACGTACCTTGTGCGTGACATTCTGGGTCTTCCTTGCATGGAGTGAGTTGTATTCTATGGCGTTTCCTTCCCCTGAAGGGATCTGAGTGTCATTTTCCAGCAGGCTTGTTCCATTCCCACAGCCAACCTTGGGAGACCCGCCTCCCACCTAGAGGCAATGGGCACAACTGTTACTTGATGTTGACTCAAGGTTCCATTACTTTCCAAGGCCGTCTGAGAGGCAGGCCTCATGCCGAGCCATATTGACCAGACCTCTGTGGCAACCAATGCTGAGTAATGGTTCAAATGGTAACCAGCATTAGCAAATAGTTCCTGTGATAATTGCAGCCTAATTTGTGTGTGTGCACATGAATTAGCATGCATCTGTATGCCATTAGCACTCTGAATTATCTCCTGAGCAGCAATGCTTGCCTCGGGCCCTGTGGACAAAGCCAACAGTGAGACATATCTAGAGCTCAATTTCTTCTCTCGGAACAAAGGACAGAAAATGGTTTTAAGGAAGGGAAAGCATATGCCTCAAGGCTGCTTCTTGACTCCCTCCATAAACTGAACCTCAGGCCATCCCAAGGCACTAAAGCAGAGAAAGTCAGGAGGTCCAGACCTCATCACTTTTAGTCATTGGCCCAGACCAGGTCCTCAGCTGGGACCTCTCCAGGGGTTCCTGGGAAAGAAACGAGGGCAATTCAGGAGCTCTTCACTCAGCAGAAGAGCTGGATTCCTAGTTGGGCTGTAGAGAGGAGCATGTTCCATTTTAAATGTGTCCGGGGAGTCATTTGAAGTGAGTGATCACCTCCTGACTTGAGTTTTTGTATCACAGACTTCCAGAGAGCAGAGCCCCTTGGTGTTAAGATCTCTGCACGGACCCAGTCATGTTCAGACATGGCGAGCCCTGGGCGGTAGTGATACTTAGGAAAGTTCCTGAAGGTGCCCCTGTGGTGGCTTCTGGGTCGATTCTTTCTACTGCATCCCTCCTGGCCAATACTGCCTGTCCATTTAGAATTTGAACTACTAGTTTTTTGTAAGAAGTACCTGGAATCATGCCATTTAAACCCCGTTTTCCAAGGATATGTATATTTAGAAGACTGTGTCCCCACATATACATACAAAAAACACTCACCCGAGCACAGTGTTCCTAAGTTGGTGTGGTGTTAAAGACCGAATGTGTCCAAAAGTGACCAAGTTTGATTGCATCACTTAAGAGTCGACGTTGGCTCAGGTCATGATCTCACAGTTTGTGAGTTCAAGCCCCGCATTGGGCTCTGTGCTGACAGCTCAGAGTCTGGAGTCTGCCTCGGATTCTGTGTCTCCTCTGTCTCTGCTCCTCCCCCAGTTGCATTCCCTCTCTCTCTCTCTCAAAAATGAATAAACATTAAAAACAATTTATCAGAAGGCAGATAATCCAGGTATAAGAAGTAGAATCAGAAAATGCAGCAGGGCTCTAACATTGGTGACGAGCACTATAAGCAATGTCAGACTTGAAACAGCCCCAGGTTCTCCAACCAAGAGGAGCTTTGCAAGCAACGAAGGTTCTGCAAGCAGAGCCAAGCTCTATAGACAGCAGGTGGATACTGATAAGCACAGCCTACAAAGCCAGCATCTGCTAAAGATGTTAGATTCTACAATTAGTCCCTGGATCTGAAGCTAGTGAAGAACTCTGCAAGCAAGGATGGGCTCTGCAAACAACAGGCTCCACAAACTGCTTCAGGCTCTGCAAACTTTAATGAATTTGCAAGAAATACCAGGCTCTGCAAGCCCAAGAGACTTGACAAGTGGCAGCAAGCTTTGCAGAGAGTGATGAGCTCTGTGGGCAATGCCTGGTTCTGCTAACAATGAACTCTTCAAACAGCAACAGGCTCTAACGTCAGTGATGAGCCCTTTAAGAAACAGCTGGTTCTGCAAGCAGCAATAGGTTCTGCAAACGTCGATCAGCAGGGATGAACTCTGTAAGCAATAGCAGAGGTGCTGCAGACCACATCAAAGCCTCCTGTGTCTTGGAAAGCTCTGTCCATTCTCGAAGAGCTCTGTCCATACCTAGTCATGAGCACTCCTTCCATGTAGGCCCATGGGTGATGACAAGATACCCTCTTCAGCAACACTTGGATGGGATGACCAGTGTCCTCCGTGAAGTTTCCTCTGGTGGTACATCCTGTTTAGGGCAAAGAAAACTCCATGGGGGTGGGTGTTCCAGTGGGAGGTGGTGCCAGGGACAGGTGTGGAGGTCACCAAAACAGGTGCTTAGACATTCACGCTCATGAGGAAGAAGCTGCACCCTAATGGAAGGAAAGACACCTAGGGCAGAGCAGCCTCAGTCACCCACAGAAGGTGGCTGTCCCCAGTCTGTCACCTCACCGTCATTGGGAAGGACCCTTGACCAAAATAGTCCTTCCGCCTAGCCTATCTCCGATGTCTGAAATCCCACCCTGAGAGCTTACACCATCTGAATCGAAGCCTGACCCTTGTTAAAATGAAATCACCACCCACCCACCCACTCTCCCAACACCCTCAGCCTGCCACCTCAGTGTGAATCAGCTCATCATGTCCTCTCCCGGGTGATAGACATCCAAGAGCAGCGTCTGAGGTGTGTGGGAGCCGGCTCGCGCCTGGATCCTGAGAGCATCGGATATTATGCCAGTGAAGGCTGGGGCGGAAGCAAAAAGACAACTTGTAGGTCAGGCTTCAAAGTGGAAGGGTGAGGGTGCACAATCCCACCAGGCCAAAGACTCCTGGGAAAGCTGGGATCCAAAGATGGAATGGCCTTCTGGGTGTCCCTCAGGGCAGTGGGTGCTGAGTAGGAAAGAGGAGGGGGAGCGGGAGCTGGGGATGGTCTTCTGGCTGCAGGATGTGAGGTCTGCTCCCAGGCTGAGCTCCCAGACCTTGTCAATAGCAGGAAGCCTTGCTTGGTTAATTAATGAGTTATTCAGGCTGACCCTTGATCTCTGGAGCAAATCAAGGGCTTTGTGTAGCTCCTATTAACTCCCTGGATTTGCTCAGCAGCTGCCTGGGAGGTGGGCTGGTGGAAGCCTCCTCTCCCTCTCCTCTCCAGGCTCTGCACTCTCCCAGAGGCTAATGGAATGCTCAGCCCTGGCTTTCAGAGTCTCAAAGTGACAGAGAGCTCACCTGAGTGTCCTGGGCAGGGCTTTCAGAAGGGGCAACCCTTCACAGAGAAGGAGTAAGGCCTGGTCCATTCAGCGATGGCCCAGATGCACCTAGGGGCCACCATCAGCCATAGACGCAGCACCAGGCAGACCACGGAGGTGACAAAGGTCACGTGCAGCCAGCTCTTTAACCCGCAAAGAGAACCAAAGACACTCAGAGCCCCTCTCATTTCCCAGGAAACAGCCTGGCTTCTGCGAGCAACCCAGCAATAACACCAACCTCCTCCCACTCCAACTGCACTCGGAGGTCGCGGGCAGGTCTCAGAAGCTTCCTCAGGAGAGGTGCCACCCCAGGGAGAGTTGTTGCCAGGAAGGGCCTGGAAAAGGGAGGTCTGTGGGCCAGGCTCATGCTACAGGCCTTTGGGGGTGGGATACTGTTGCATCCAAGTATGAGGAAGGGGACGGAGAAGTGAGATGAACCCCAGGCATGGAGCCCCAAGGCTAGGGGAGCTTCCCGACGCTCCGTCTCAGGCCATGTCCCTCGCCTGGTGGAAGTAACTGCCAAACTGGTGGCCTGGAGCGTGCATGTGGTCTCTGCCTCCCATGAGCACCGCTGTGCTTCATCAGGAATGAGCCCTGCAGTGAGCATCGGCAGGATGGCACAGTCCTGGCTCTGCTCTTCATGGATGCGTGCCACCTGGTCTCCCAGGGCTCAGTTTCCCCAGCTGTAAATGGGGACTAAGAAGACCCACCCTGCCTTTGACCCAAGAGAACCCAACTAGAAGATGGCAGCAGAAGCCCCCCGAGCAAGATGCAGCCCTGTAGGTAAGGGAGTCAAGTTCATCAAGGAGCTGGCTGGCCCTGAGTCCTTTGAGAGGGTCCCTTAGGGACCGTGTGCTGTCAGAGTGCAGGCTGGTCAGGGCAGGACAAAGCAGGCCACTAACCAGGGCCTGCACAGAAAGAGAGCCCCACTCCCCTCCTCAGTCCATCCAGAGCCCCAGGCTGGTGGAAGCAGGCCTGTGTCTTCAACAAACCAGCACCATAGGGCGCACCCCCACAGAAGCCCTGCTTGCGTCCCTGCCAAGCACCGTGATGGAGAGTGGGTTTCAGTATGTAGAAATGGAGATGAGGCCTGAGGAGGGAAGGGAAAGGCTGGAGGAGCCGCCTTGGAGGAGAGGAGAAGCAGGGACAGTTGGATCTGGGAGAAGCCTAGGGCAGTCAGGCAGCCAGAGAGGACAGTGCTGGCCCAGAAGCCAGATGCAGGTTCTGGGGACCCCTGCCACAGGGTGGTTACAAACCCTCAGAGGCCTTCAGAATGAGGGCAGAAGCCTCGGGGCCCAGAATCCAGAATCCCTCACAAGGACTCAATTCGAGGCACTAGAGACACAAGAGTAAGCAAGCCCTCAGGGAGCTTCCAGTCTGTGCGGGAGACAGACAGACCAAAAGCAAGGAAGCCATAAGAGCCTCAAGTGGAGAAGCTTCCAAGCCCTGGGGGTGTGAGGGGGCTTTCCCTGGCTCCAAGTTTGTGATCAGCCATTTTCTGAAATAGACCGCCTGCAGTAAGCAGGGGTTTGAGATCTCACGTTCCTGGAGTCCCAGTGGGCTGCAAGCGTCCACCATCCCTCCACCACATTGTTACCTGGTTGCAAATACTGACGGTGTAGCGATAGCCTGGGTTCCGCAGGATTGGGCTCAGACCTGCCTGCTCTGGTTCCCCAATTACTGGTCTTGAAAAGAAGGGGTTCTCAGCCCTTGGGGAGCTCCCAGGTGAGTTCCCTCCTGCCAGGAGTGCAGCAGGGAGGACAGCTTGGGTGTGGCTGCTGCTCCAGGGCTGTGCTTTCCCAGGATGAGGAGACGCTGGGAGTGCAGGGCAAGCAGATGTGTGTGAGAATTGAGGAGGAGGAAGTGAAAGAGGAGGAGGGAAGGGAGAAAAATAGGTAGAGAAATTCTAAAAGGAGGGAATCTCACTCACAAGCACCCTTGGAATAAATTAAATCCCAAGTCTTAAGACAAAGGAAGGGAGGATTCCTTTTTGCCCAGATATGAGATGCTCCGTACTGGGCACGCTTCATCCTTTGGAAGGTGTGAGCAGGTAGGCCTGAGAAACCCACTGCCTTCCCATCCGTGCCTCCCGCCTCTAAATGCGCTAAATCCATCAAACTAAATGAAAGCAGCTGCTGTTTTACGGAAATAAAAGGTTCTCATATTAAAAAGCCCAGAGATTTTGAATGGAGAGAGAGGGAATATATACAAATGTAGATTTTCCCACCAAAGTACCACTTAGCTATGCAAACCTTAGGCAGCCCTGGCAAACGCTTTCCCCAGTGGGGGTGGGGTGGGACATTGGCCCCGTAGGGACTGACTCCAAGGATGTGTGCCTTGTCCTCCGAGTGTGGCCACAACGAACAAGGGATCAATGGCTGTTAGTTAACTGATGGCCATTCTCCTCATGAGGGGCCTTGGCACATCTAGAGGCTGTTTCCTGAGCATGGTAAGGTGGAAACAATGTGTTTAATAGACTCTTTCATTCCCAAGGTTAATCATGTGATTTAAAAAAGTATATCTTTTAGTGTGTTAATAGCCCCCCATGGAGACAGTTCATTAAACAAAGCATGATATTCAGAGCAAAGTCTCCTTTGCAGGCTGACTCTATTTCTTTTGCCTGATACCCGATGGACATTTCCACAGGGACAGGTGTCCACCTGTCATGTAGCCATGACTTGTGTCGATGTGGTTTCACTGAATGCCTTGCACATTCCTGGGATATGAGCAAAGCTGAGAGTGAAAGCAGGGAAGATTTAAGCCGCATGCCTTCCTTCAGGGAATTTACGTGACGTTAGGTCAGGAGATGCACAAACCCAGGTGAACCAGGGAGAATCCGGGAGAGCATGCGGGGAGCTAACTGTTCTGAGGCAGGTGCTGACGGGTGTAGGAAGGAAGCCAGTGAAGGGTTACTGATCCCTCTGCAACCAGCAGTGGGTCACCGGGGGAGCCTGCTGGTCTTACGGGGGCCATTTGAATGGGGTGAGCCCCTGGGCTTCTAGGGCTCCTTTGTGGAGCAGAGTTTCCAACCTCTGGCACCGAGTTCAGGGAGGCGCGTCCCCTGGCGCCTCCTAGCACCTTTCAGAGCAGTGAGAAGCTACTTCTCACCTGATAGAATGCAAAGGGGTGAGATTTACTTGGTGGACAAATCCTTGCAACGCTGTATACAGTTTTTTGGAGTTCTGTTGGGCCTGAATTACACCTTCCCCTTTCTTAATGTGATTAGGCTCGGTTAGCAGCAAGGGAATAGGGTTTGGGCTGGAAGGACAGATGAGTGAAGAGGAAGCATGACGGGGGAAGGGGGTGATACGAACTAGAGGAAACTGCCTTCGGAAGGGCACCTCATCTAACCCTAAGCAAGGCCCAAGGTCAACCTCAGTGACAGGACTTGGGTGGACCTGGTGGCGAAGGGGTAGAAGGTGGGAGTGGAAGAGGGGTGGGGGCAGGGAGAAAATCGGCCCCTGCCCCTGAGAAGTTCATGATTCCTTCAAGGGAAATAAGTTTCTCTACTTTACCTTATTTATCACTAGCAGAAAAAGTGGGCAGAGGCTCCTGTTCCCAGGCTGCTGACCATCAGGTGACCGCATGGAGTCACCTCCACGTCCTGCCTTGGAGGCCCTCCATGTTCCGTCCGCATCCTACCCTCAGCCGTAAGCCCTGGCCAGCCAGCTTGCTCGCGATTGTCTCCCGCTACACTGAGCCATTGCCCCTGAGGGCCCCCCCACCTGAAATGACCGCTCTCCGTCCCAGCCTTTCCCAGTTCAATGTCAGCTCCTTGTCCGAACTCCCACATCCCTTAGGATGTGGGCTGGCACCCTCCAGCCCAAGTGAAGGGTCCTAGAAGGGACCAGTTCTTCACCAGGGAAGAGCACACAGTGGGTTGTCAGTGGAGATGCCATCTGCACTTGGAACGCCCTCCTAGCGGCCCCCAGGGCGGTTAGGGAACGTTCAGGGGTATCAGCGTTGGGCTCAGGGGTTAGGGGGCACCCCAGACACGCAGCCTGTTCTCTCTGAACTGCCTCTTGGTGTACATCTGTTCTTTCAACAAACAGCAGCAGCACACGGCAGAATGTGGTCAGCGGGGTAAAATGAGTGCAGTAGGAAGTAGTGGCAAGTAAGTCGGACCCCGTGAGAAAGATGATTTCTGAAGGTGGAGAAGAGGAAGAAGGGCCGTCCAGGTAGAAGAAGCGACTGGTCAAGGGCCAGGTGCAGAATGTCCAGGTAGAAGAAGCGACTGGTCAAGGGCCAGGTGCAGAAAGTGTATTCAGGAAACCGGAGGGGGTGTCAGAGTGGAGGCTGGGGGTCGGGCCCCCTCCGGAGGGCCTGCAATCGCCTAGGGGGCAACGCGATTCTGCAGGCTGGCTGAGTCGCACACAGACAGGTGACATGCCAGCCCTGTCTCAGACTCACCCCTGCGGTGGGCACCAGGGAGGGACGGGAGGCAGCAGGTATCTGGCCTGGGGCTATGTTAGGGTCTCCGCTGTGCAGAAGGGGAGGTGGTGAATTCTATAGCCTTTTCAGGATTAAGAAAAGGGAGGAGTCAGGGTGAGAGTGTATGTCAAGGGTAAGAAGTGTGGGGGTTTATTTTGCTTGTTTGTTTTTGTTTTCGCTCCTTTATTTATTCAGCAAATATTTGTGGAAAACTTACAAACATAGGGCCTGGGAGAGAGAGGGAGAGATGGTTCCTTGAGCACTATCCCATGGACTTGGGGGAAACAGAAGGCTGGGTGTTTCAATGGCAGGGGCACCACTGACACTGACTCTCATGCAGAAATCCTTCCCCACAGACAGCTGCTCTACTTCCAACACGATGCAGGAGATGACGTTTTTAGCCCCTCAGAGTTGTAGCTTTACTACTTACTACAGACAGAAGGTACTGGGGCGGCACCAGGCCACCAGTGAACTGTTCGCCAGGGCCCGGGCCAGGGCAGACATAGATCTCTGGGTCCACCTCAGGATCCCACGAGCATGACCACCCAGAGGGAGTGGCCTTGGCAGGGTAGGTGACACCTGTTTCCCCATCTGTGTGGACTTTAGAGTCCTGACCTCAAGGCTTGTGAGGGAACCACACCGTGGTGCACAGAGTTTCTACCCACGGCACCTGCATGTGGCGGCTGCTTGATAAGCAGTGGCTGTTATTATTCCCGCTGCTGTTATCGCTATCGTTATATTACCAAGCGTGGCTCGGGGTGGTGTGTGTTCAACTGCCACCATCGCTAGGGGCAGGGCCGTCAAAGATGCTCCGTCCTGGGAGGTCTTGCCCCGAGAAGGGACCAGTGGAAGCCAGGCAGGGTCTGGGCTCTGGCACCAGCTAGCGGAGCCTTGCCTGCCTGGCAAGAAGGGGGCATGGATGCTGAGGAAGGTGGGGTAGGCAGAAAGTGCTGGAACACCTCTAGTACCTCTGGGTTTGCTTGAGTGGGGAGCGGGCTGGGGGGGGGGTGTTTGTGGAGGCCCAGCAGATCCAGCAGATGAAAACCCCACTCCACCCAGGCCCCACTAGATACAGGGGTGAGGGTCCGGGTGGCCCAGAGGGAAGAGCAGGTGACAGTGAGGGAACAGAGCCAGCAGCAGGTCTTGGGCTGCCCAGAGGGATCCCACTTGACATGTGATGGCCCCTCCGGGTGTGCTGACGAGGGCGCTAAGTACAGCCGGCCTCCCCGAGACCTCTGTCAGGAGCCACTGAGCTGTGAACACACACTCTAATGTGGCCCAGCTTGGCTTCCAGGGGAGGGTCCTCTGAAAGGGGAGTGTAAGGCAGGGTTGTGGCCCATACATCCCCCAACATATACACGGGCATGCACACACACACACACACACACACACACACCTCCGTGTATCAGGCTCACATCCCTGGACCACAGTGCTCTGCCTGGGCCCCAGTGGCATCTCCTCGGTGTCCCTCTCCTCCCGAGCAAGGTTGCCCTCCTCCACCCTCCCCCTGCTGTCTTCTGCAGGGGCTTGGGGCGGGGCGGGGGGCGGCCTGACCCGCTGACTGCCCCTCTGCAGCACCTCGGTACCCTAGACGGGACTTCGGAGCACCCCTTCCCTCTACAGTGCCCACCGCTCTGTGCCCAGGGCTCCACAGAAACTGCAACAAACGGGGTGCTCTGCGTTGGCAGCCCTCCCACATCCTGGTAAGTGTAGCTGTGGCAGGTCCACAGGTGAGGGGATGGAGCCCAGATCTCCTTCTTCCTACCCCCCCAAACCAGGGCCTAGACTAGTGACAGAAGAATGCTTTGTCCCCATCTCGGAGCGTGTGCGTTAACGTGCTGGACCCTGGAATGGCACGGGGTGGGGGAGGGGAAAGGCATGGTGGGGGGGCCTGGGGTGAGGCTGCCGCCCGCTGCCCTGCCAGGGTGCCGCACGGGGTCAGCTCCGGGGCCAGCGAAGCTGTGCAGCCCGGAGGCCCCAGCAGGGAGATCGGGAGGGCGACATTCCAGCCACGGAGATCATCAGGGATCGCCATGGCAACGGGGGTGCAATTAAGGCCCGTTTCAGCTGGGAGCAGCTGTGCGCACTTTATCTGCCTTGAATAAGGAGGAGAGAAAAAACCTGGGGAGGGAACGGGGTGGGGAGGCGGAGGGGGGAAATGGCAGTCCTTTGCAGGCCTCTTCCTGTTCTGAGAGAAAGAGGAGAGGGGGCAGGGAGGAGAGGGGGAGGGAGACCAAAAGAGACCCAGCCGAACAGACAGGCACACGCAGAGGGGAAACTGAGAGCCTGAGAACCACAGACACAGACAGAGACATTCCCACAGACACGCAGAGGCACTGATAGACTCAGGCAGAAAAACAGACACAAACACAAAGAGGGAAAAAGAACAAACTCAGGTCCTAAAGGAGAGGGGAACAGGTACAAGGCCAGAACCTCACCACCCTTCTCCACTTTTCCCATACACGAATCTTTTCCCCACCGCAGTGGGGCCTCTCAGACGCACACGTACACATGTACACATACACATACACACATGCATGCACACGCACATGCTCACGGCAGCCTCTCAGCCTTTGCTTCTCTCTTGCCCTGCTCTGACCACACCAAAGGTCTACACTCCTTGGGCTCCTCCTCCAGGAAGCCCTGGTGCCCCTCGGGACTCCCCTCCCAGGCGGGGGCTTCAGTTCTCACTAGCTGGAGCAGGCTGTGTTCAGGGCCTGCATGTGGAAGGAGGAACAGTGGGCAGGGGGTAGCAGGCAAAGAAAAGAGCCACACGTTAAATTAGGGAGGCACCTTGAGGTGAAGAATTCAGGGCCCCGTCTGTTCTCTCCTGGCTGACTCACAGATTCCAAAGTCCGTCTTTGTATCTCCTTTCAGCAAAGGTGTCTCAGCTGTCTCGCCTAGCCGAGAGAAGGAATCCCACTAGCTCTTCGTGAGACACAGGAATAGGGCCGTGCATGCAGAATGGGCTATTTGAACAGCTTGGTCTTAGGAGGTGAGCTGAGATACTCTTGTAGCCTCCTTCGTTCCACAGGTTGTAGATGGCTCTTCCTCCAGCTGGCTCAGCACACGTCTGCCTCGGGGCCTTTGCACCGGCTATCTGTCTGCCTGGAAGACTCTTCTTCCACATGCTTACTTGGTTCATTCCCTCATTTCCTTCAGGATTCTTCTCAAATGTCACCTTATCAGAGAGGCTTTCCCTAGCCATTCTATATCAAATAGCTGTCCCTTGAACCCAGGGCCAGCATCCTCTCCCCCTTAGTCGGCTTCGCTGTTTCCATCACCTCCCAATCTATCCCATCTTGACTTGTTGTTTTTATTGATGGTCTCCCTCCGCTAGACTGTGTGTGTCATGAGGGCAG
Organism: Felis catus; assembly: GCF_018350175.1. Taxonomy (NCBI): domain Eukaryota; kingdom Metazoa; phylum Chordata; class Mammalia; order Carnivora; family Felidae; genus Felis; species Felis catus. The sequence goes on along the minus strand of NC_058379.1, from coordinate 58,495,345 downwards.
GGACCTTTTTGGTGCTCCGTCCCCAGGTCCTGGCATAGGACCTGTCGTAAGTGCCAAAGGGCCATACAGTGAATCCTATAAGAATGAAGGAACGGGTGGCAGAGAGTCTCCCACCCACCGGGAGCCGTGCAGCCAGCCTCCTGGCAGAGTGCCCAGTGCCTTCAGTGCCCCTTTCCCTGGGGTCCATGCGGTCACATTCCCTTTCTCTGCTCCCATGAGCAGACTTTCTGGACCACACTGGTCCACTCACTGGCACTCAGAGGTAACCCGTTGTTCCCCACGTCTTGGATGACATCCTTCCTCTTCTTGTCTGAATGCCAAACACCTAAAAGGATTCAGGTACCCCCTTCTCCCTTGAGCCCCACTCCTCCGCCTCCAGAGCCATCTCTCCACAGTGGACCCCACGCTACTGGCTGGGGCCGGCAGCTGTGGCTTGGTGGCTCGCTTCTGCCCTTGGCAAGCTGTGGCTCTAAGCGAGACACCTTACCTTCCTGACATTGTTTCTTGGCTGCCAATCAAAGGCGAACAACTCTGTCACTAAGGGCTCCTGTTTGGACAGACCCTTCGGGGGCTGCTTTTTAGGCTGCACCAGGCGGGCATCAAGGAATCAGCTGGCTCCGCGTCTGGTTGACTGGCCAGTGGCTGCAGCTTGTTGGCTGAGAGGTGGGTGGGGTAGCATCTGCTGGGCTGTGTTGGGAAAAAGTGGCTCGACACTTTCTGAAGAGCTGGGAGCAGGCACCAAGCTGAGCTTTCACTCGTAAGGAAGCAGGCAGTCGGGGATGACGCTCCCTGGGAAGTGCGCAGAGTCTGGAGAAAGGGCACTCTGAGGCTGCCAGACCCACGCAGGCGGCAGGGTGGCCGCATCTATTCCTGGCAGTGCCCTTGAAGGCGGTCAGAGCAGCTCATGGCAGTTCCCGCCAGCCTCCCAGATGCCAGAGAACTGTTGGGGGCCCGTGCCTGCTCCCAGGGCCCACGCAGGAGAGAGAAGGGGGTGGGGAGGCCGCCACTCCCCACCCCAGCCAGTCAACAAATGCCTCGTAACTGGACATGCCCCTGCTCGGGCACTCAGGGCGGAGCTGGGGAAAGAAGGAGGCCCACTTGGCTGTGGAGACAGCACGGGGCCATCCATGGGAGGCGGGCTAGCCGGGATGTTCTGCTGTGGCTGGGGGCTGCGTGGCCAGAGAGGCCTCTGACAGGGAGACGGGCTGGAGCCCCACCCCATCCTCCTCACAAGGGCCTATGACTTCCCAGAGGAGAAACGGTCTTCCAGACTGGCCCAGGCCTCAGGCTCCCACTGCCACTCTGGGTCTCAATTCCTCTGGTGACAGGAGACTCACTCTCTGGGTTCAGACAGCAAGCAGTTGTGTGGTGGTTCCATTGAGATTCTGAAGCTACCTCTGGTGACCATGCCACATTCTGTACTATCTGTCTTTTCGACCCCCTCACAGTCCTGGCTCATCTTAATATGGGAAGCACTAAATACCACCATGTGCTAAGACAGAGGCTTCACCAGGGTGGCTCTGAAAAGAGACACATTCCAGTCAGCAAAATGGATGCAGGGGCCCTAGGGAGCCCCGGAGAGCCCCTGAGGGGGTGTGGAGGCGCTTGTGCATGTAGGTGATGGAGACACACGCCCAGGGGTACTGGCCATTGGGGTGCCCGGTTAGCTCGTATACAGTGCTTGGACAGTGATAGGATGAGAGGCTGAATAAATAATGAATGTCCCCCCAAAAGATATATAATCGATAAAAACTTGGGGACATTGGCCCAAACCTAAACACCGGGGCGGGTGCAAATCAGAAGAGAAGGTCAAAGTGCAGAGGGGTAGAGGGTGCAGGTACCACCGCCAGCAGGGCACAACAGGTGAGCCAAGAAGGGATCTCTGTGCCTCTGGCTGGCGAGGATGCGCCGGGTGGCCTAGGGCCACTGGGGAGCTCCCAGAGCTGGGGGAGGAGACTGCGCAGAGAAAAAACCAAAGGTAGTCACCTCAGTCCAGCTGCTGGAGGAGTCCCAGGTGAAAGCGAGGCTGGGGTTCTGGTCTCAGCTCTGAAGGTCAGTGCCAGGGGACTGTGGGCAAGTGGCTGTCCTTCCTGTGTAGCATCTCTAGCGACACCCAGTGACATTCTGCCGCACCTGGCTACCTCCCAGGGCTGTTGAGAGAATGCTGTGATAAAACACACATAAGACTATTCACGAAGCCTCGACCATGAGAGCAAAACCTTTCCATGACAGTCGGGATCCTGTGACCTCCGACTCCGTGTGTCTGGTGACTGGCTCCTGGGCTCCAGAGCCTCTCGCCCACTGGCTGCAGGGGCAACCCCCATGTCATTTCACCTGACTTAACAATGCTAGGACCCTACCTTCATGATACTGATCCTTTTTTACTTCACTTCTAGTGCCTTGACACAATTTGCTGTACTTCCTCACTTCTGCAATTGGTCACACATTGCTGGATAATCAGTGAAGGGTTTATAAATGGTGAACAAACGAATGAGCGAGTGAAGTCACTTGTGTACTTGCCATGGCTCTCGTATTTGGCGGAAAGTCTTTGAGGGGAAAAGACAGGCTATGTGTCTTGTGCAAATCCCAGGGCTGTGCACTGAGAAAATGCCTAGTGGCGTTGAACTGACTGAATTTTGTTCCCCAGCAAGCACCATGGCCGTCCCATGCGTTGCCATCAGCCTAGCAGAGATGTGACACCTGGTAGACCCTTTGAAAACAGGATTGACAGGCTGGGGAGAGGGGGTGGGGGTGAAGAGCAGGGGAGAGGTAGGGAGGGAAAGGAGGATGAGCAGCCAAAGGAGAATAAGTAATTGCGTTCATGATTAAAGACGTGTCAGTGAATATTTATCGAGTGCTTGCTGTGTGCCAAGAAGTGGGCTGGGTGCTTTACACAGATCTCATTTGACTGTCCACCCTGAAGGCCAGGGCCATCTTACAGGTGCTGCAGCTGTTACAAAGAGGTCAGGGACTTTAAGCAAGGATACACAGGTCCTAAGTGGCCCAGCTGGGGCGCAGGCCTGACCTGTGGGATAGGCAGCCAAGGCTTTCCTGCTTCCCCTCATGCAGAGAGCCTGGCTGTGCATTTGGGAACGACGGGAGGTCTTCTGTTCTCAGTTCTAACTGGCTCTTTGGCCATGGCCTCCCAAGGAAGCATCTGTGGGTCGGGACCCTGGAGGGCTGCACCAGTCACCCAGACCTGGCCCAGTCCCTGCAGGCCCCTGACCTACAGTACGAGGTCCTTGCTCTCCAAATCTGTTCAGTACCGGGATGTGGGTAGCGAGGGTTTGGAAGTGATGGATGGCTATAGTATTTGTACAGTGCCCAGCCCCCTCCTCACCACACACACACACACACTCCAGTCTCCCCCACCCTCCACCTGGACAGAACCTTACAGCCCAGATTGGTCTCTTCCTGCTGACGTAAACCTTCATGTTTGGGACCTTCTCTGGAGCAGTGGGCAGAATGAGGGGAAGATGGTGCTAAAAGCTGTAGGTCACAATCCCGGTCCTGTCCATCCTGAGCCTCCTTTGTCCTCTCCAGAAAATGGACAGGTAAAGACCAGCCTTGGAGGCTTGTTATGAGAAGAGACATAACAACCTGGTGCCTGGCACAGCGGGGACACTCAGAGGGTGGGTCGTAAGAATGAGGAAGAGGAGGAGGGCAGTAGGGAAGGTGGTAGAGGGACCTGGAGGCAGGAGCAGGGAAAACTTCCAGATCCCTGCTCCCGGTCTGCTTGTCGGCCGTGCCTGTCTCTCCTCTCCCAGCCTCTCGGGGGAGGCTCTGCTGGAGACATGAAAAGAATCAGACCCATCCCCCCCTTTTCTCCCCACTTGCCTTCTTTTCAAGTTTTTGTCCAAGTGTCTCTGCCCGTCCCTGTCTCTCTGTCCCTCTGCCCCTCTCTGCCTCTGTCTCCCTGTGTCTGTCACCCCATCTGCAAGTCTATGTGCGTGCCTCTCTCCCTGCCCACAGCTCCCTCCTCTGCTTAATCATTTGAACCACCACGTCCTTGTAACTCAGCCAGACAGGGTAGCACCACCCCATGAGGTGACTTACATGCACACATTCGGATGCCAGCACTGTGACTGCCAGACCCTCGTTAGCAGGCCCCAACCCCCTCAGGGACTCAGCACCCAAAACACTGGCAAACCCTTCCCGGTTCTATTTCTGTTCCCAGTGCGGGGAACAGAGAAAGCAAGTCCCCCAGTCATTCTCACTGGGGCAGAACAGCGAGCTAGGGCTCAAACAGGCCCCTCTGGGGACCTCGGTCTCCGTGTGTGTGGCTGTGTCACCCTGTGACAAACTAGTGACCTAGTGACACCACCCTTCCTCAGCCTCCCTTCAGCCGACTGGTCCTCTCAATCAGCCAGCAATGGAGGTGCTGGGGGTTTCCTGGTCCCAACCTCAGGCTTTCTGCATTTTAGCAAGTGCACTGAAGTTAGAATAATGCAGCCCCCTCCCCCTTCCATTGTGACAGGGCCCAGCCCAGACCTCTGCACCTGACGCCTCGCAGGCTGCTTGGCCCACCGCAGGCCCGCAAACCCAGGAGCTCGCATCCCACTCACAGGATGTTCCAACAGCACCCTCTCCTGGAAAGCTCCCTTTATTTTGTGGAGAGCCGAACTCCAGTTGTGTTTGGTGACCATACCTGGTGTCTGAGAACCTCGCTGGGAAGAGAAGTAAGAGGAGGCAGAATGGGGTGGGGCCTCATCTGGAGGTCCCTGTCCTGAGCCTGTTGGCCCATGGGCTGGGTTTGTGGGTATGGACAGTACAGAGAATCACCCATCCCCAAGCCAAGAGTGTGGAAACTGCTCCTGTCCGTCCACCCCCTGCACTTCCCCACTTTTTCCTTCCTTCTCCAATACTGCATCTGTGTGTGTGTGTGTGTGTGTGCGCGTGCGCACGCACGCGCGCACGTGTTCATGCCCATGAGCACACCTGCGTAAAGGTGGGGGGAGAGTGTGTTTCTTCTGGAGAAGGGCAGCTTTGTTTATTATGGCTGTAACCTTGGCCTTTGGGTAGAGCAGGGCAGTGGGACTCTTTGGAGCCTGGAGCAAAGAATTTAATATTCATAAGTGACCTCGGCGTAAATGGACTGCAGCTCCCTCAAAGGACTCACACATGATACCCTCCACCTCCTCCCACAGTTGTCTTTCTCCGAGAGCCCATCAGAGTCTCAAGCAGCAGCTCCTGACCAGCTGCCCACAGTGTCCCCCAACCACTCCTGGGCTCTGGTGTCCTCTGTGCTTGAGGTCCCCCCTCCTGCCCAGCAGGGGGTCTGTATGGTGTGAGGGCAGGGAGAGCAGGGTGAACACCATGGGGTCAAGGGCGGTGGGTCCAGTGTCTCATCCAGGTTCCCACACATAGTAGAAACCCAAGAAATAATAGTGTAGTAGGTTCTGGTCTAAATGCTTCACACACACTAACTTGCTTCACTGGCACAGCTGTCCATTTTGCAGATGAGAACACCGAGGCAGGAAGAAGTTAAGTAACTGCTCCCAGGCCACGCCGACAGTACACAGCAGCTCTGAGATTCAAGGCCAGGCCTTACAGATCATGAGGAGGATCTCACAGATCCATGTGACTGTGTGTCGTTGGGCCTATATTCAGTTACATAAACCTCTAAATTTTAGCATCTATTTTAGGGCTCCGCACTCAGAATACGCACTCTGAATATTTGTTGAGTTGACATCTTGCTGGGCATTTTGTGGTGGGCAGTAAATATCTGGTATACAAAGGATGGATGGACTGGACCCAAAAGGGACTGAGATTATAAATGTGGTGGGAGGCTCAGGATGCCATGTCGGGGACCCCCATGGCAGAATTCAGGGTTCTGCTCCCCACTCTCCCACATTTGTTTGTGAATACAGGAGCAGGGGAGCCTGGGACAGTGACCGGGAGACAGGCCTTGGCAGCCTCTCTGTCTGTCCAGCCATCCAAGGACTGATGCCTCGTCTTCTCCCCACCCACCCTAGTGATGTCACAGTGTGTGGGGGGGCAGGGGGACAGGCAGGGGTGTGGTTGGGAGACCCTCCCTCACCTCCTTTGCTAACCCAGAGGCTACCTGGTGCTTCTACTTTTAAACAAGCAGAAGGATGGCCCCGGTCTTTTCTTCCTCCACGTTTGTAAGCAAAGGAAGGAGAGGACAGAAATCCCAGGAGACCATCAGGCAGCGATAGGCCAGGGCTGTCCCCCTGCAGGGCCCCACAGCGTGGTGCTAATCTACAGGAGACAGAGGCTCACAACCCTCCCAGGCTGGCACAGAGGGCATGGGGTGTCGCAGAGAACAGGGGTTCTCCCCCACTAGGAGCTCAGATTTGAGAAGACTAGAGCCGCTAGCTGGAAGCAGGAGTGTTGGCCACATGCGCGTTAGAGGGTGAGAGCACTGCGCGTGGAAGTCGGGGAGGGGGGCAGTCATGGATCCAGGAGCATTTTGGAGCATAGGTGAAACAGGAGAAGGTAGGTGTAAACGAACCCAGCGCGTCAGGGGACAGAGAGGGCAGCGCGGCTGGCAGCAGGCACTGTGTAGGAAAGTGGGGGAGAGCTTAGCAGAGCAGAGGGGGCAGATTATGGAGCCCTGCCTGGATGCTCCTTGGAGAAGTCTGAGATTCCAAGTTGCTTCCAGTCCTGTGCACGTGGCTCCCACCGCCCTCCAGCAGTCTGTGCTACTGGCTGCCCAACCACTTCTTAACAAATGTCCAGAGGAGGAGCACAGCACGATCTGTTTCCTGGTATTTGGAAGCACGCCCTGTCTACAGAAAGCAGCCTGTGTCTGGTTTCCTTGTCCCCAGAGTCACCATAGGGCCTTTTCATGGCCCACCGTGAAGTGCAGGTCAAGCCCTGCTCAGCAGTATCATGGCATTGTGACGACCATCACCCCAGCCACCACCCTCGGGCACCTCTGGAGAAGTGACACTGGGGCATCCCTTCTCCCTTCCTGGAGGGGCTCTTGGCCCACCCAGCCATTAATGTGCAAATGGCCCATTTTCTGCTTCAAAGGAAAGATTTTTTTTTTTTTTTTTTCTGAGATCTGCAGTTTTCGAGTATTCTCAAATGACTAGCCGGAATCAATCTGAGATCTAAGAGTTTGGTGCATGTAGAGTGTGGTATTCTCAACTGCCATCTTCACTTCTTTTTGGCAAGACCCAGCGAGCCAGTGGCTGAAGGAGGGACCTGAGGCTTGGGGGCCATAGAGCCCATGTTACTCACTTTTAAAATTTGTTCCTTCACCTGAACTGCTGCTGCTGCTGCTGCTGCCGCCTTCTATCCCTCCTGTCTCCTCCTCCATTCACTCGCCCAAAGGCCCTGTACAGTTCATTCTTCCTTCCCAAGTCTGGCCCTGCTCCAGGCATCAGTGGGGACCCTAGTGAAAGAGAAGCTCCGATAGAGGGTGTTGTGTGGTCAAGGGTCTCTGCAGTTCAGACCTGGAGATCCAGGGGGTTTTGAGGAAGGCGAATTCCTGTGAGTTGCAAGTCAATTGGGAGGGCTTCCTGAAGGAGGAGGACTGGATTGAGCCTTAAAGAATAGAAGCCTCCTAGGGCCACATGATGGATGGGAGGTGATCTGGCTGCCACTCTGGGTAAATGGATGTTACCTTCTGTTTTATGTGGACCTTCCCCAAAAGAGGGTGACCTTGTGAGATAGAGGGTGACCATGAGGCAGATGGCCTGGCTCAAGATAATGGCCCCCTGCCTGCCCCATCCATAGCAGGGTGGACTGGGCTGCCCCAGCCAAACCACCCTGGCTCACTCTACCCCCTCCTTCCTAATTGCCCCATTACTGTAAATAATATCTTCCTTTCCAAACAATTAGCCTTCTCATCTTGAAGCTTCCTGTTTGTTTTTTCTGGTTCTGAGGCCCTAACGTTGGAGAAAACAAACATCCGGCATCTGTCTGCAGTCTCCCCGCAACCAGCCCAGCCACTAATGCTTTTACAGCCCCCGCAGGCCTGCTCCCCTGTCCCCCTCCCAGGTTTGTTCCTTATCCTGCTGCTGAGTTCGGGGGAGGCGGGGAGGAGCTAGCTTCTAGCTTCGTGTACAATGTCTGAAACAATCAGGAGAGCAGGGAGGAGGCTGGGTGGCTGGAGCTTCCTCCAGGATCTGCCCCGCCTTCCGTGGCTGGAAGGAGATGTTTAAAAACAAATCCCAAGCTTTTCCTCCTTCAGTGGATGTGCAGAGTCACCGGTCCACGGGAGGGGAGAGTTGGAAAACACCTCAAGTCAGGAAGGCTTCGATGTCAGCAGTGTGGTGTAAGGGTGACAATAATAATATACCCACCATCTGGGATTTGTATTCCTCACCCCATTTTACAGACCATCTCCTGGACCATCAGATCCTTTAAACGAGCTCAGGAGGAGACAAGGCACAATTCATACCTCCACTTGCAACAGGGAAACCAAGGCTCAGAGGGTCTGCACGGTTTGCCCAAGGTCCATGGAGGATGAGCAGGTCGATGGCTAGTTGGGCGGGTGGGGCATTGGGTAGATGGGTGTTTAGATGGGGTGAGGTAGGTGGGTAAGGGGGTGGGTGGTTCGGCTGATGGCAAGACTAGATGACTTGGGCCAATGCACACCTGTCTTCTCCCGGCTGCTCTGAGTAGCAAGCACCTGCCCCACAGGATGCAGTTAGCCGAATTTTAAATTGAGCCCGTGTCATTCGCTAATTATTCCCTGCGGGTCTCACCTCCTTCATGGAAGGGGAAACGCCTTCTCCTCTGTCTCTCCCATCACTCCCGTGCCTCTATTTTTGGAGCTAAAACTCAGGACATCTGGTCCGACGAGGAAGAGGTACTCCTCGGACAGGAGGACAAGTGAATCAGGGCTGCCCCGGGACTGCGAGGTGAGCTTGGTTGCTGCCCCGCTGGGCCTGGGACGAACCGGGCACCCAGCCATGGCCAGCAGGGCCTGCTAAGGCTGAACGAGAGGCAAGGACATGCCTGCCCTTCCTCCGCGGTTCTCTAGGATGTCCTCAGAGCTCCAGGGGGAGCGTGCAGCCCAGCATCCCTCCTCTCCACCTGGTTGTTAGTTCCAGCACGTTCCCCCTCACCAAGGCCCCCCAGCCAAGGCTGCTTGAAAACCTCCACCGGGAGCGTGTACAGGACACCTTGGGTCTAATGTAACATTTAATGGCCAAATCTCCTCAGGCCCCTGCATTAATACAAAACTATCGTACTGGTTCTAACCAGACAGAGTCACACTGCTAATGGCTTCAGGGCTGAGTCCAGGCAAAAACGAGGTGGTGAAGGAGGTGGTGGCCGTTAACATCTTGCTATGGCCCTCGAGAGGCAGAGGTGGGCCATTCCTGGGGCCAGAGGCCTGCACATGACCTCCAAAAGCAAGGCCCTGTGGTGCTCATCTCTATGTCCCTGGAGCCTAAGCCAGGGTAGTACACGTTGCATGCATTTAATACACGGTGGCTGCCTGAATGTATGGGTGAGTGGGCCAGTGTGCTCCCGATTCAGAGGTCTTGGACAAATATTTTTCAGGTGACATGCACCTTTCCTCCACCCCGCCCCCACCAGCCCCCCAGCCTAAACCAGATGATATGATTCTACCTGGCTAACAGGTCCTGCCTCCCAGACCAGCCTAAAGAGCGTCATGTGTATGCCACATAGGAACCCCAGAAATCTCAAACGGAAACAGGCAGGGGAGAGCTTGCTGGAGAAGCCTATGACAATGGGCCAGGCCAGGCCTGGAGATCCCCAAGGAGTCCTGCATGCTCTAGCCCTCAAGGCCCTTGGAATAGGAAGAAGCCTCCTTAGAAAAGGAAGACATCGGACGCCAGAGAAAATAAGGCCAGTGGGACAGTATAACAGGACTTCGGATGTTCAGAGGGGAGTGGAACAGCCCTCATGGGCTCCCAGTGTTTGTACACACGGTGCGTACATGTGCACACAGATGCATGCATGCTCAGAGAAAGGCCTCCAGAAATTGCCCTAACTTGGTCCTGCTTTCATGGAAATCCACTTCCATGGACACCTGGGGGCAAGAGGGACTGTCCCCTGCCTGCCAAATACTTCCAGGTCCCCTCCATACACCTCTGCCCCTCTCAGGGTAGAGTGGAGCTACCCTCCGTCTGGTTTCCTGCAGCCAGACTCACATCAAGTTCTGCCTCTGCCTCCTGCCACTGCTTAACCTTGCACAAGTCCCTTTGCTTCCCCGAGCCTCAGTTTTCTCATCTGTAAAATGAAGGGCGGGCCTGGAGAGTCCCCGAGGCCCTCTGCAGCGCTAGCATCTGGACCGTGGGGGGCTGCTGGGCTCTCAGGTGGAGACAATTTCCCAGATCACTGAGCCCCACCTGGCCACCGTTGTACGAGGGCCTCCCCTGGGCATTGGCCGTCTGGAAACACCGCCATCCACCTTTGTGAATATCTGGTTAAAACACTCACCTAATCCTAACCTAATCCTTTCAATTTGGGGAGAGAATTGAAGAAAAAAAACGCTAGCAGCCTGAAGCCTGAATGCTAACAGATGGGTAAAAAGTATGTATAAATTACACCCGCTGCTGTCAATTCAAGCTCTCCAGATAAAGTGATATGAAAGGTGTTTCATTTATAGGGGAAATTAATTGCCAGCTGTATGACGGGATGGTGTGAAGGAACCACAGCCACATGATGTGTCCCATATATTTTTCCTGGCTGGATTCAGTAACTTCCGTGCCAAGGGCTCCCACTCGACTCCAGACCTGGGGGGCCACCAGGGTAACATGACTCTACACCAACTGTTCCCAAGTTAGGGTGCAGCCAGGGAAGCATCAGACGTGGTGGGCACACAGGGCATTGGGAGGCCGAGTGGCCTCCTCCCCTCCACCAGCCTGACCTCATGGGCCTCCATTTCCTCAGGGCGGCTACTTAAGGTGGGTCTCATGTTGTGGTGAAGAGATGTCTTCTAGTCCGTCTGTGCCCAGACCAGACCACATGGCAGTCATCTCTGTGTCCCTCCCCATCATGCCAAGCACCCTCGCACATCTGTTATGTCAACAGAGAACACTGGCATCTGGGAAACATAGTTTATTCTTGTGACCACCCACACTGCACCCTCTAGTCTCAGTCTCCATACCTGTAAAGTGAGTCTGTTTTAGCTTGGGCTGCCGTAATGAACTACTACTGACCGGGTGCCTTAAACAAAAGACATTTCTTTCTCAAGGTTCTGGAGGCAGGGAAGTCCAAGATCAAGGTGCTGGCAGATGGAGATCCTGGGGAGAGCCCCCTTCCTGGCTTGCAGAGGGCCGCTGGGCCCTCACCTGTGCCCTCACCTGGTGGAAAGAGAGAACTCTGGTCTCTTCCTCTTCCTACAAAGGCATTCATCCCATCACGGAGCCCCATCTAAACCTGATCACCTCCGAGAGGCCCCACCTCCAAATACCATCACACCGGGGGGTCAGGGTCTCAATATATGAATCTGGGGGGTCGCAAAACTTCAGTCATAGGAGGGGCACTTAGCTGGAATGTCCACACTTCCTGTGCCAGTGTGCTACTCGGCATATGAGTCTCATCATTCCTGTCACGAAGAGAGACCAGGAGGCTCTCTTTGGAGGAAATGGAAGCAGCAAGGATGGGCCTGGTGCCTGCCTGAGTGGTCTTCCTCCGAGATTATTTATGAGGAAAGGAGGTGGGCCTCCCAGGGAGAGGCTACCTTCCTGGGACTTCCTTTGGAAGACTGGGACAAAGGATGTGGCCGGGGCGGGGAGGTGGTGTTCTGGTAAAGCCAAGACAGTTTGCACCCCGTGACCCTCGTTTCCGTGGGACCTGCCCCATGGCCAACCCCACTAAAAGCGCCCTCAGGATCGCTTGGTGAAGACGGCCTTATCCCAGAATCATTTCTGAGGAGGGCAGACTGAGGTTCTGAGAGGCCTCCCAGCTCTCAGACCACTGGTCGGTGGCCATGCAGAAACTGGCCCTAGTGCTCTGGCCCCGTAAGCCTCCAGTTTGGGAAACTGCTCCCTTTCCTCCTTTCCCTGCCATCTCCTCCTTTACTTCTTGGGTGGGAGGTGGGCCTGGGGTGCGGGGAGGAGTCTCCACCCCAGCCCCCAGCCCCATCACGCACCCACCCATCAGCTGCTTGTAGGCGGTGGGGTCTTCACGTTCTACCTAGGGAGGGGGACAAAGGGTAGGCTTTCCATCCTGTGCCCCTGCAAGCATTTATCAGAACTATTAAGACAATGAGCTAATATTCTATTCGGATTTAAATAATAAATTAATCTGCATTATACTGAGGAGACCTGAGAGAGACTTAATTATCTGGTGTACTTTAGGGTGGAAAGGAAGGTTGGGGACCGTGCTGGGAATAGACAAAGTTATCCGTGATCACACAGATGCGGGAGCTTAAATGCCAGCCCCGGGCTGACAGAGTAGGGAAGTGTCCCCACTCTGCCTAGCCCCGAAACTCCCTCCCTCCCACATCATGGGGAGGGTGCCTCTGTCTCTGACCATCCCTCCCAGGCCCCCCCACCCCGGGGAATACAGATTCTCACATCAATTGTCCTAAGCCTGAAGCAGGCAGCAGCCCAGGAGAGGAATTAGGAATCAGAGACCCTTTACAGACCCAAGTGTTTGCTGGAGATGTGCCAGGCCGTGGTGTCCTCACCAGTCAAAAGGGATAACAGAACGCTCCCTGGAGGGCTGGGGCAGACAGCTCTGCCTGGCGCACAATCCCACCTCTGCGGCTTCATCGCTGTGTGACCTTAGGCGGCCTAATTTACTTCTCTGGGCCTCAGTCTCCACATCTGTGAAATGAGGGTGCCGCCATCTGTGTCCAGGCTGACAGGAGGCTTAGAAGCTGCAAGGTGTGCCGCTTCAGCGCAGCGCCCACGGGCAGGAAGCCCTCAGGAAACGAGGAGGCGCAGATGCGAGTCTAAAGTGGGAGCATTTGAGGAGCACAGTGAGCTGTGCCGGGTGAGTCTGCGGTTACCCCGTCTTACACAGACTTAGCTTATCCTTGAGCAGGGTTGGAGAGCTGGCGCTCGCGTTCTTCAGCTAAGCTAGCGAGCCCCAGGCCTGTGGTTAATTTTTTTCTTTCCCCTGGCTGGTTCCTGCCACTCCCTGGGAGCGGAGCTTTTCACACCCTGAGCCAGCCTGCCCGAGAGAGAGAGAGAGAGAGAGAGAGAGAGAGAGAGGACTATTTTCAGCTCAGCAGCTACAGCAACAAAGATGTGAAGTCACTCCTGCTGCCTCCAGCTCACCCTGCCTGCCCTCCCCGGCCCAGGGGAGAGGTGAGTGAGAGGCAGGTGGGCTGCGGCCTGGGGGTCCTGGAGCACCCCCGCCCACCCACAGCCCCTCCATCCCGTGGCCCCGGAGAAGCACCGCTCCCTGTCCATCCTGGGCCATATCCACTAGTTCTCTTTCCCTCCCTGCAGCTCTCAAAGTTGAGATGGGGCTCTGCCTGGGACATTGGGGTCCTCCTGGGGTCTGTCCCTCCGGAAGACACCAGGATGGGCTAGGGAGCCGAGGGCCAGGGTGTCCGTGGAGGTTGAAGCAAAGGGCGTGCCCTCCTGTGCAGGGAGCTGCCTGGGAGCTGGGTGTGTAGCTGGGAGGTAGGTGTGCGTGATGACGTGGGGGCAGCGGGAGGCACCTGAGAGATGAATCATCGCAGAGAACCCAGGCGAGTGGGTGTTGCCGAGATCCTGAGCTGGGAAGAACTTGATCATTTGTTAGGTTCAAACCCTGTCAGTTGTCTCAGTCAGGCTGCCAAGAAAACTAAGGATTGGAGACCTTCCTAAGACGAGAGAGAAACTTAGCGGCCAAGGGAACTGAAATCAGACAGGACGCACAGGAGCTACTGCTGGCTGTGGAGCGGAGGTTGCGGTGGCCTCACACACCCAGACTAGAACTACAGGCAACAGTGCCCTGATGCATCAGACACATAAGCCAGAAGCACCCCCCCACACCCCCAACACACACACACACACACACACACACACACACACACACACACTATCCTGGTATCCTGGCCTGGAGAACAGGGCTGCAAGCTGTCACTGGTCCACCAAATAAACCCAGGGGGTCCTGTGAGACATGCCAACCCCATGGCTTCTAGATGCTCCTGTTCTTCACTTGGAGAAAAGTCAGCAGGAAGAGTTCCTCCTTATCTCAGCTCAACTAAAACGGGGATTTGTCCACAGGCAGCCAGGATGCTGAGGGTCCAAGTCCTAAAATATGGGGTCTGGTGAGAACACCACCCTCCCATCCCCCAAAGGGGGACCAAGACAAGCGCTGACAGCGGCTGGGAGAGACGGGAGCCACCTTGAGAGAGGGCAGGACCCTCACCACATCCTGTGGACTTGTCATTCCTCCCACCTGGGGTTTTGGAGGAGGTGGTCCAAAGATCTGGGTCTCCACTGCCACCACAGCCAAGCTGCCATCCTCGCCCATGGCAGACAAGGGACTAAGGCACGTGCTATCCCTGCTGAGGACATCAGCAGGGAAGAAAAGTGGGGGCCGGAGCTAGGGGCCAGTGTTCCAGGGTGGCCTTGGTGGCTGTGTCCCCAGCTAGACACTGGGGAGACTTGGGAGATTCAGTACAGGGACAAGAGTCTCCCCCCACTCCCTCTGCTGAGATAGGCAGAGGTGGTAGGTGTTCTTCCATCATAGCTGTGGTCTCCCAACACATCCCACTGTGATGCAGTCCCCAAAGACCTGGGCTTCTGGTGCCTCCTGTCAACCCACTGGAGAGGAGAAGCACCAGCACGCCCCCAGGCCCACCTCCCCTCTGCACAACACGCCTTGCTGGGGTAATGAAGCAATTGACCCCACTCTCAGGGGTGGGAAGGACAGGAAGATCCACAGCCAAGCCCTCTGTTTTGTCAGCTTCTGCCCTTGGGGACAGGAGCCCCAGAAGGCCCCCCCCACAAAGAAGATGATGGGTGACTGTGCCCCCTCCCCCAGATGAGTAGCAGGAGTGACCCTGGGCTTCCAACCATTGGTGGGCTTTGTTGGATGATCCTTGGAAGTCAAATCCCAGTGTCACAACTGCAATTAATAGAGTGCAGATGCCAGAAACCAGACTCCAGAACTTTCCTTGAGCATTGCACCCAGAAATGGGTGCTCCTTCATCCTCAGAGTAACCCAAGGCCTTGTTGTTTAAGCCTGTCATTGGGCAGCCAATCACGTATGCCCTTGAAACATCACTTTTCTTTTTATTCGGCACTATTAATTAACTCTTGTATTATTAATTCGCTTTTTATGGTTTATGTTTCAGAGTTTATGTGCAGCTTCTCTTCTGCCCAACAAAACTATAAGCTCCATGAAGCCAGACACCAAGCCTTATTTTTGTCTGTCTTACCCGTGGCAACTAGCATGCTAAATAGTGCCTTATGTGTAGTGAGTGCTCAATAGGATTTCTCTATTTAGAACCTTCCAGACTCAACCTCTTACAGGCATTTCAAGTCCTGGAGGAGCTTGGCCAGTTTCAAAGACTGGTTTCAACAAACCCAGCCACCTTCCACGGCTCCAGACATGTGCCACTCAGCCTACTTCTCTGTCTCTCCTTTCATTCCAAAAGAGATAGATTCATAAAACCTCAGAGAGAGGATGAAACTTGGAAACCAGGTGGTCTGGTTTCGTACCAGCTGTAGGAGTACTCTCCCCAGCGTTTCTCCCAAATGGTCAGTTGGTCTTTGTGTGCACGCGCCTTCCAACAGGGATCGGGATCTCCCCACTTGCCAGGCAGCCCATTCTGTAGTTGGCCAGGGCTTATGAGATGTTCCAAGACACAGATAGTTGTGGCCACCACGTGGCATTTGGAGATAGTTTCCTAAAACAAAGGTTCAAACAACAATGGTTCTGTGGTCACTAGTGCTCTTAGTTGCTCACTGTGTGCTCTGCTGGTGTGACTTGTGTGACGGGGGCACAGACGGAGTGGAAGCTGTGATCCTTGTGTCAAGCAGCATTCAGTCTATTTGGGGGGCAGACAATGGGAAAATGATGGTCCTTTACAGAGGAAAACATCAACTGCTACGTCACAGTGTAGGACTGCAGGCCACCGTGTCTGGGTCTTGTCCCCATGTCACTTCTAACTGCTGGGTGCTTTGGAACAGCTCCTTCCCTAGGCAGGGGCCTAGTGTCTCCACCTGCAGAAAGAAGGGGTGGGTTCAGATGATCTCCCAAACTTCTTCTGGCTCTCGCAGTCCTGGAAGCACCCTAACTTCTTTTTTTTAAATTATTTTTTTACCTTTATTTATTTTTGAAAGACAGAGAGAGACAGAGCACAAGTGGGGGAGGGGCAGAGAGAGAAGGAGACACAGAATCCGAAGCAGGCTCCAGGCTCCCAGCTGTCAGCACAGAGCCCGATGCGGGGCTCAAACTCATGGACTGTGAGATCATGACCTGAGCCGAAGTCGGACGCCCAACCGACTGAGCCACCCAGGCGCCCCAAGAAGCACCCTAACTTCTTAAGGAGACATCAGCACAGGAGGCACTGAACTTGAGAAGGTAGAGGGGTGGCACCCCACTGTGCACATCCCAGACACATGTTACGTCACTCCAACAGCAGGCAGTGTCTGGTTCATTCTGTCCGTTGGACATACATAGAGTGCCGGAGGCACGTGTGGGTGGCAATAGAATTCCTGTGATGTGCCTACCCCGGATGGAGACAGGAGCCGGGCATTCGAAAGAAACTTAGCAGTAGTGAGTTGCAAGCTTCCTTCTAACCAGGAGCAAATGGAAAGAGCATAGAATATAAAGAGTATAAAGGTGCTGAGAGGCCATAGTAAGAAAAGCCTTGGAGGCAGGAAGTCTCTTCCTACAACAGGCGACTATTGAGGAGGGTACAAGCAGGAAGTGGGAGATGCTGGCCATGTCTCTGGGGTAGAGCCAGTCTCTCCACACACGGAGGACTCACCAGGGCGGCAGCCATATACAGGCATGCATCCTGGTGGCTGTCCTTGGGGGCAGTCCAAGAGATGACCCTGAAGCAGTAAGAGAGAGTCCCCTCGTTCTCAGGTATGACACCCAGTGCCGCTCTTTGTATGGACATTTTTACCATTTTACAATGGCACACCAGCTTGCGTAGCAGCATACCAGTCTCACGATCCCTGCCGCTGGGGGTGGCTTTGCCTGATCCACACACGAGCGGCCTTCGGCAAGCATGGTTTGCAGCCGTTGTTTATAAAGTTGGAGGATGGGATAGCCCAGCCATGATTTCTCCTGTTTGTTCTTCTCTACTTCCTCTAAGTTGGTGTCTCCAAATAAGTAGTAGGAGAACAGATGCTCTCTTTCCTGCCCTGCTTCCCAGCTCTATGTTCTGGGCCCAGGTCAGGTGTGCAAGGCATTGACTGGGGGGACTCTCCTGGTCAGGGTGAGCTCTGGAGCCTGGGTCCCCACGCTATCAGGTGACCCTCACCATAGCCCCCATCTAAGACGAGCTGCATGGATGAGAAGGTGGGTACAGTGCTGGCTGCTCACCAGCCGCGGGGACCTGGAGGTTGGCGACCCAGCAGGAGTGGACCCAAAGACTGGATGAGACCCAAGCCTGAGCTGCCTGGTTTTTCAGCCCCTGCCCAGAGACAACAATAGACCGGCATCCTTCTTGCCCCGTTGTTCCTTGCAGTCGGTGGAAAAGTAAGTGCTTAAGGCAGAAGACCCATTTTGTGCTTTTATAGCTTTTACACAGAACAGATGCCTAGGACTCAGGAGGCCTAATTATGTGAGTGTGGACAAGCTGCCTCCCGGGATCTCAGTTTCCTCATCTGTAGATTGGGCATGATGGTACCTGCCCAGACAGCCTTGCAGATATGTTAGGAGGATTAAATGAGAGAAGTAATAAGAAGGCACTTTGGAAAGTACATAGTGCTGAGCTCACCTGCCAGGGAAGTTTAATACTTTAATCTTACTGTGGTGACTTGTTTACCAAGGTTTCACATAATTACGGGAGAGGGGGCAGCTGCATAATAGAACAATAGCACAAAAATAAGAAGGGGACAATAGGCCACCAGGAAAAGTAGCGTTAGTCCTCAGCATAGGACTTTAACCAATCAGTTGGACAATTTTAACTGGGCACCTGCTATATATACCAGGGAGTGAACTAGATGCTGGGCAGGCAATGGCTGATGCTGGGTCAGGGGAGAGCCCCATCAGGAGGCAGAGGGGAGTGGAGGGGCCCCATGACCCGTTAGCACTCCCAGCACACAGCTGACCCACAACTCCAACTGGAGTGGGACCTGGAGTCCTTTCTGCCCTTTACTCATCCCAGGACCCAGGGGCCAGGCCCAGGGAGGGTTTCCCAGAGCCAGGGTGGAGGGAGGAAGCTGGCAAAGGAGGGAGCGTGGGGGAGGCCACCGTAACCAGAGACACCTGCATCTATAAAAAGCTCCTGCCCCCACCTTCAGTCCCAGCTAGAGCTGCTAATGTGAGCACCCTGTGCTCCCCAGGAGGCGAGGAGAAGGCGAGCGCTTCCCCTAAGGGGGGACATGTGGAGGGAGTGCGTTCCAGGCGGTCACTGGAGAGGAGGACACACCACCCCCTTACAGGAGGGGCTAAGGCCAGGAGGCAGTGTCTTACAGCATCTTGGTGAAGACGGGAAAACAGGCCCCCTGGCTCCCTGCTCAGTGCTCCTCCCCCCATCTCAGCATCCTCCCCCACCTGCCCAGCAGACCCAAGATGCAGGAGCTGGCTTCTGCAGCTTTTTGTTTGCAAACTAGGTCCTAAACCAGAGTCCCAGGTCAGTTCTTTCTATACGGAGTTAGGTTTCATGCCTGGCTTTAGGTTTTGTTTAAAACCCCAGCAGGCTCTGGCTCGAGGTTCTTGTCAGCTGTGTTATAGACCATCCTCCCTGCCCAGGACCCTCCCGTCCCCACCCGGGTCTGTGTGGGGTGGGGGCAGGGGACCCACTGCAATGCTATTACAGTATTTGCATTTATATGAGGCACAGACCCCAAGTCTCCAGTCTCTGGGTGCTTTTACAACCCTGTGTATACATAATTTATTTTTGTTGCTATTTAATCAGGCTCCGTGTTGAGATGAAAAGTTTCCAAGGGGCCCCAGGTTATTATGCAACTTTCAATTCCAGCAGCATTGACTGAGTGGATGGAGCCCCCAGCCCCTCCTCAGCTGCAGAGGTGGGGGCAGGGCACTGGGCAGGAGGTCCGCTTTCAAAGCAAGCACAAGCTGAGGCCCTGGGGTGGCTGGGGAAGGGGTGCAGAGCCCAAGTCCACCCTCTGTGAGAGGCAGGAGTAAGGGAGGGGGCACAGTCCCTGGGGAGGGGCTGAGACAAAGTGGGTGCCTGTGGGAAGAGACAGCTGGTCTGGACATTCGTGTCCAGAGTCTGGAGACAGAGCGGGCCCAGGCAGGGATGCTGGAGGCCAAGTGGGAAGCCAGAACCGCAGGCGGGCATCTGATGCGGGAGGCAGAGAGTTGCGTGAGTCCAAGTTGGATGTCTTCAACAAAGATCAGTCCCAAGAAGACGAGGTTGTCCTGGGTTCCTGAAGTAAGCCCTAGAGGAAAGCCCCGGCTGCACTGAGGCCAGAGGGGAGCCCCAGGCTAACAGGATCTCCACCTCCATCATTTGTGGAACATGGGGCCTTCTAAATACATAACCGAAGAGGCTGTGATGTGAGCGGAAGCTCCTGTGTCTGTCTGCTAGAGCTGGGGCCCTGGGAAGAGGGCAGTCTTGCTCTGGGGTGGTGCTGCCTACTGGGAAAATCCAGGCCTGGATTTTCCCCCTGACCAGACACAGATACAGACACACAGGAGTGTGTGTGCACAGACCTGCACACACAAGTACACATATAGACACACACAGACACAAAGAGGTGCGCCAAACGCACACAGACACAGATGCACAGTCACGCACCACTTCCTGGCCCGCTGACTGCCCTCTGTGGCTGGCCACACCCTGGGGGGGGGGCGGGGGGGATGTCCTTCTTCCAAGAGAAGGTGGGTCAGAGAGTAGGGTGGTGGGAAATGTGAATAAACATGTTCTTCCCGAAGGGCATATTGTCAGGAGACTTAAGTACCAGAGGGCGAGATAGAGAGTAACATTTCCAGCAAATAGAAGAGCACCACTCACACAGTCAGCGACAGCCCCAGCCCCTGTTATGAAGTAGGCAACCGCAAGTGTGACAAGGACGTTCCTTACCATGATGGGTGCTCGTGGGAGGCCAGCCCCAGGAATGTCTTGACTGTCACCAAATCTGGTGATGGTCACACAGGTGTCCATGCCTCTGAAAGACACATTCGCTGAGGCCTTAGCAAATATTTGCAAATATTTGCAGGGTTGTGGGCTGGCCTGGAATGTTCAGGCACATCTCCTCCTACGATGCTGCCACTACCTGAAACAAAAACGGAACCTTCCTTGAGAGTCTCCTTGTCCCATAACCCACCTGACACCAGAAGGTCTTCCTGTGAGTGCAGATTTAAAGTCTATACAAAGCCGAGGTTTTAGGGAATTAGATGATCCCATCTGGGAAAACTAAAGTAATGAGTTCCTCCAAATGCTATGTGTCCCGTCAACTGTACTGTTGGGCGTGAGAGCACTGTCCCAGCCACTTTGGGGTGACACCATCATAAACACCCTTGGAAACACCCCAGTGGATACACTCAGAGGAAAACCTCTCTGCTTAGCTACTTCCCCCAGTACAGAAGTCTGCTTAAGAACGATCCTGGGACCCCTTCTGATTTTACAGATGAGGCCACTGAGCCCCAGAGCAGGAATGTGATGTGGCCTTCTTGACCTTTCCCCTGCCTCCCCTTGGCTCATCACCCAAGTGGTGACTGGCCAGGCCCAAGCTCCAGATGCAAACCGTCCCTCTACTTCTTTTCACTCTGCATTCAAGAGGACTCAGCCACTGGCCAAAGCTTTATTTTCCTCTCATCACCCTGATTATTCCCTGTTTAATTAAAATTTGTTTCAGCTAATAGGCTTTAAATTAGTATTTTCAAATATTGACATCTGCTGGACCCTTATTCATTATTTTCAAAAGCTCTAGGGCTAATAGCTTTATCACCCACCAATTAATTACTTATTCACTGGACAGGTAGCCACTGCCCCCAGCACATGGACGGACGTACTCACAGGAAGGTGAAGCCACACATACAACAGACACACACAGCCATGGGTGGGCATGTGCATGCACACCACACACACACACACACACACACACACACACACACACGACACATTCTCCAGTAGAAGCCAGGCCTAGTAGAGTGTGTCTGAGCATAGGTTGGGAGACCAGGAGGAAAACAAAGCATTTGTAGTAGGCCTGGGTGCCTTGCCAGCCCCTATCACTGTCATAGAGGACTCTGAAGGACTGGGGTTCTCTGGGACCTCTCCCCTTTGCTCTCCCTTTCATGCCCAGGGGGTAGTAACACTGACAGGTCTGAGGGCTGGTCCCAGGAGGGCTCAGGGCCGAGGAAGGTACAGAGAAGGACAACTGGAGCTAGTGACCAAAGGGCCTCGAGAGGAGAGGGCGGCCCTCGAAGGCTGATTAAAAGAGTGATGTCTACACAGGGAGGGAGACACAGGCAGGCGGAGACTCGAGGTCAGAGGAGAGGCTGGAGAGAAGAGGCCAGGACTGTAAGAGTCGCTGGAGGCCACAGGGAGGGCATCCAGAGTCAGGCCCAGGTTGACTTTCTTCCAATAGGAGAGGTGACTGTGTGAGGCCCTCTGCTTGCTCCCTGGAAGGACCCAGCTAGGGACATCAGCAAACCCACCGGGTCTTGTGCCCACAGAGCAAGGGATGGAGCTGGGTTTGGGGAGTTGTCTCCCGTGGGAGTTCCTCAGGAAGGGACCCCCTGCCTCTCACAGGCATGTCCCCCTGTGCTATTCCCCACATGGGCTGCTGAGACCTTTACAGGACAAGGGTGGGTTCAGAATGCCACCCCAGGACCCCCAGCTCCCGCCCCACACAGTAATCTCTCTCAGCCACCTGGCGTTGGAGGAGGTAAGAGCAGCTTCCCACTGGTCACCAGAACAAGGACCTTCCCAGGACCTCTGCCAGCAGCAGTGCGCTCTGGCTGCCGGGACTGTGGAGGGGACCCAGCTTTCCCGTCTCTGTCCCTGCTGCTGCCAACATGTACCATGGCCGAGCCCTGCCCTGCCAAGTGGGCCGGACTGGGACAGGGCTGCGAGGCGGCCCTAGGCTCCACGCAGGCAGGTTTGTTTTTCTCCTTGTAAACAGTCTGGAGTGACTGGGATTAAAGTCTCTGCAAGTTGCCGGTATCGCTTTTCGGGAGAGCCGAGTAATCCGCGGGGATTAAAGAAGCAGCCGTGCCCATCTCCCACAAATGAATATCTGTCAGAGGCATTGACCTGTTAAAATAATGAATTTAATGTGCAGCAAACCACACGTGGCAGTGAAGCAACATGGCCTGGCAAGTTGTTTTCCCGGTGTCCTAATGAGACTTTTAAAGAAACAGGACCCCCAATCAGGCTGCCGTGCCCCCAGCCCTCCACAGCCTTGAACCTCCTTCCTCAGTGGCCAGAGCCGAGAGCTTTGGTGGCTTTTCTGATGGATGGAGGAGATGGGTGCCCTAGAAAGGAGGTGGGCATCCTAGAAACCATCAAGCCCACCCATGCTCAGCTCCACTTGGGAGAGGCAACCGTCTCTCTCAATATTCTGCAGGTTTATTATCCACTTTGTGGGCCATTTGTGGCTTAGTCCAGTGGTTCTCCTCTAGCTCAGCCCCCTGTGGGCACCACTATGGCCCTATGTGTCCCTGAGCCCCTCTTCAGGGCTCAGTCACAGAACAGGTGCCCCCCTTCCAGCCATTGGGTGTACCCAGCCCCCAGTGTGCCACCAAACCTCAGGACCAGAGCTGGGGCCAGGAGAAGCAGGCACCTAGGCCACCGGCCCCTTTTTGCATGAGGGGAAACTGAGGCCAGAGAGGGGACCTGACTTCCCCCTTAGTCACCCCTCGTGTCCACAGCAGATGGAGGACAGGTTCCCCATTCTCTGTGCACTCCCCCACTTCTGGGGACACTGGAAATAGCAGTCTGGCTGTCATCTGATAGCACACATCATGGTTGTCACTGTGGTGGAATTCAGGAGTGGAGCGAAGAGGTGGCCAGGCAGCCGGGGTGAGGGAGTGTAAGCCACCACCCAGCCCCCACGGCCAGGACCCATGCACGGGGCAGTCCAGCTGGGAGCTGAGGTGCACATCCTCTCCGACCAGGGGACCCGCACAGACTTCACCCAAGGGCAAGGGCCGTGCCCTGCTCCTTCCTCAGTGGCCACTGTCACTGCCAGCATGCCTTTCCCTCTCCAACCATTGTCCCCAACAGACATGGCAGAGGAACCCGTTCCTCCCTTCCCGTGTCTTCTCTGGGAGAACCAGTATACGACCAGAAGTTCCTCCAACAGGCTGTGACATGCTCATCTTTCAAGGTGTCCCCAAGCCGGGAAGGACAGTGGCCCCAGGGCTTTTGCCCAGCAGCTCTAGCTGCTACAGATACAAATAGTCTAGCCTGTGGGGGGGGGGGAGTGGTTCCTGTCCCCAGAACTCTCCCAGGGAACCCACTCTTTTCTTTCTCAAATTTCCACAAGGTTTCTCCCCTATCAACAAGGGCACGGTGCCTGCTCTGATTAGGTAATTATGAACAGCTCGGTGGAAAGGCAGTGTGCTTTCTTTTTTCTTCTTTCTTTAATTTTTCGTAAAGGAATCACATGCTTATGAATTTTCCAGGTCCCAGGTATTCTCGTCCAGGTGGCAATAAGATAAAGCCAGGTGGCAAGCTGGGAGGCAGGAGGGCTTCCCGAACAGGGGCTGTCAGGGAACCCCTTGGTCATCCTGACTGGGGCTCAGGAGGCTGATTAGAACCTTGCTGTCTTGGCTTCAAAGTAGAGATGTTAATGGACGTGCCATGGGCAAGCACGTTCGGGTGCCTAGTCCTAGGCTGGGCAGGGTGGGAAACCTAGAATAAGTCTGTCCTTGGGAGTCCCACATTCACCCCTGGCAATTGGGTTCCATGAGAAGGTAGCACGAGAACACATGTCCCAAGAGCCTTTAAGAGACAGGAGTGTCTGCCTGCAGACTGCCTGGGGCTGTGAGCACTCCTGGAGAGGGCACAGGGATGAGTGCCAGATGCAGGGAGGGAGAGGGGACGTGCTTGGGTCTGAAAGAGCAGAGTAGAGGACAGCACACAAGTGGTCAGGGTATGGCAGGATCGGGGGGCAAGAGAGGAGTATTTGGAGCCTGGTGGACTGGACTTCGGAGCACGGATGGAGAGTTCAGACCTCCTCCTCTCCCAGGAGGTCTGAA
Organism: Felis catus; assembly: GCF_018350175.1. Taxonomy (NCBI): domain Eukaryota; kingdom Metazoa; phylum Chordata; class Mammalia; order Carnivora; family Felidae; genus Felis; species Felis catus. The sequence goes on along the minus strand of NC_058379.1, from coordinate 58,471,153 downwards.
GAGGGGAAAAGGAGCTGTTTTTCTAATATGCCACAAGGGTGTCCCCCACCTGGCCATCCCGGCAACAAGGCGGGCTGCTGCCCCCTCCCTGACCTGTTCCCGACTTGCAGGTGGAGGGAGGATGCTGAGAGTGCCCGCCTGGACCACTGTCAGGTCCCTGATCCGGGTCCCTACTCCGGCCCTGACTCTTTCTGTGATCTGGGGAAATCGCTGTCCCCTAGACCCAGTTTCTTCTCCTGCCTCAATGGGGGTCATGATGTTCTGCCCATGGCGTGGCAGCCGAGTGGCACCTCTCACAGCAAGAAGGGTTGAAGTTAGACAGGAAGAACTGGCTTTTGAAAATGAGAGTTCTTGAGGGCAAGGATCCAGGAATATCTTTTCTCCGTGTTTGCTCACACTCTGCCACTTTCTAAAAAGACACCGGCGTGGGTGACCGGAGGGAGGTGTGAGGATTGCCTGCCGGGGAAAGAATCAGGCCATGCTAATCCACACTGCCTGAGGAGGGCTTGAATTCACATCAGATGTTTTACAGCTCACATTTCATAGGCTGCATGTGACCATCCTGGGATTGCTTGACCGTTAATTTGCTCCACGAGCCTGTTCTCTGTGGAGAGAGCAAAGGTCAGGCTCAATCACCCTCGTGCCTGAGTCTCCAATCCATTTATCACTCACTGAGTCCCCACTGTGCGCTCAGGCCACGGGGACTCTGGAGGAGGGAGCACGTGGCCGCGGCGGCAGGCGGCCAGGTCACTGTCTGGCTGGGGAGACATGACTCACACACATGACACAATCGAGAGCAGGGGGCGGCCGTTAATCAGAGCAGGAGAGTTGGGACCGACTCCAAAGGCTGTTTCCTCCTCCTCCGCACACAGAGATGCTTGCAGTTAAAGAAGAAAGCTTGGTGGGGCTTGGGGTGGTGGTGAGGAGGAGCCGTGTGTTGGCAAAGGTGGTGGAGACCCCCGACCCCTGCAGCTGGGCCAGCCAGAGCCCAGGAAGGTGGAGAAGGCAGGCTAAGCAGGGATGCTTTGGCCTCGGGGCCGGAAGGGCTGGGTTCTGCTCAGAACGCTTTCTGTTCAATTCTCCGAGCCTTGGCTTCCACAGCTACAAACTGGGGTTGCAGGTAGATCCCGGCCGTCCCAATCACGGGCTGTGACTCTCTTGGCAGAGTGTGGGTGGGTCTGTCCCCTCAGAGGTCTGGGAGGGAAGGGATGGGGTGAGAGGAGGGAGCATCAGGACCAAAGATCCAGCAGATCCTACCTATGCTTGGATCAAATGTAGTGAATCAGGGAAGGGGAAACCTTGGCTAAGGAGACTTGGAGTGCCCCAGGTTCAAGCCCCCTGTTCACTCGAGTTGGTCCAGAACAGGGCAGTACAACGTGGCATCAGGCTCTTACTAGGGAGAAGCGAGGCCATTTGGTCTCTCTCGGGCTTCCAGATGGTTGAGGCTCCCAGGTGGACCCCCAGTCAGGGCCCCAGGAGCTCGGAGCTTCTGATCTATTTGAGGGACACTGAAGCCACACTTTCTGTGGTCACTGGAGGATGCCCCTGGCTTGCGGTTTGTGCTCAGAAAGTTCTCTTCATGGGATTCACGAAACCTCTACTCTGCCTGTTTGCTGAAGCGATTGTACCACAGGAGAGGCTGCAGCCCCCACGCACAGGGAACACACCCTTGCCCCTGCACCACTCCCCTGCCCCTGCCCTGCCCCAGAAGCATCCTCACAGGCCAAAGGGGGACACAGAGGACTCCCAGTGCTCCCAGGGCACGCCCCACCTGCACACTTTGCTCACATAGTCCCCTGCACTTACTTGTCTCACCGCTAGTTCAAGTCCCACCTCCTACACAAAGCCTTCCCTGAGGATTCCCGTTCACAGCCAGCCTTCCCCCGGATGGCTCTCACTATTCCATTCACTCCTCACAACAGCCCTGTGAGGTAAGTGCTGTCATCCCTTTTACCAGATAAGGAAACCAAGGCGCTGAGCAGTGAGGTAGCTGCCCAGAGTCACATGGCTAGCCAGGAGTGAGCCAGGATCTCAGCCCCCAAGGGCCTGGGGCTGGGGCTGGGCTGCACCCTCACCACGAGGCCACACTGCCTCTGGCGGCTGCTGTCCCCAGTCGACTGTGGGCTATGAATTAGTCCCTGCAGCTCCTTCTATTTTGAGAGCCAGGGTCCCCTCCCTGCGTGGCTGGCCTCTTTCAGGTGAAGGCAGGGCTTGGAAGTCTCCCACCTGCCTCCCACCCCACGCCTCCCAGCAGGGCGCCCACAGCTGGCAGATCGATGTGACGCGTGGTCAGAAGAGCAGGTGACTCACGTGAGCACGACATGCAGCTGCCAGAAGTCCGGGGTGGCCGTTTGGTGAGTCCTTCGCAGAGGACGCAGCTCCCGCCAACCCTAGGCCACCACAGGGGGCCGGTTCCTCCCTGGGATCCTTGCTGTCAACTGGCCCCGCCTGGGTCAGAGGGGCTCTTGAGGAGGAGATGGGCCAGGGCCTCAGCAGGACTGTTGCTGCTAAAAATCCTGCAGGGACCATCCCAGCGTAGGGTGGGTCCCTGTCTTTCCCTGGGTCCTCTACTGTTGGTACCTAAAGGTTTTCCCGAGAGTTTGATCGTCCTCCCTCACCCCTCTCCATCCTGCCAGGCAGAGGGCGGTCAGACTGACTTCCGGGTAGCAGTGAGTGGAACCTGAGTGCTCCAGGGCAAGTGGCCACTTCCTTCCTTTCCCCCTCCTGCTCACGCCCCGAGGCAGCTCCTTGGGCCTCTCCCCAGTAGGGGCTCCAAGCTTTCTGTCTCCCTGACTGCTTCCCCAGGAAGGGTGGAATGGCGGGAGGCACCAGGTGCCTTCCAGGAATTCGGTGAATCTCTCAGGCATGGCTCCATTCCAGCTCCAATTAGCCCCCAGCCAAGGGGCCCCCCAGGAGGGAGATTTCTCTAGGCCCACACCTCGACCCCGGCCCCTTCTCCCTAACCTCTTTCCCTGATTCACAGCATGCCTGTGGTTCCCTGAGTGGAACAGTCCAGAGGGACTAACCCCCTCCCCAGCACATCTTTCTTGGTTGTAATCATGAAGATACTTCTGGAATCATTTTAAAGAAATGCAGTTTCATTACTTAAAAGTGCAATTCATTTGTAAACCCATGTAATCAAACATGGAAAAGTAAAACCAATATTGATTAGCAATTAGCCTGTATGTTCCGTCGCATTGATTGAGCCCCTCCTGGGCACTAGGCCCTGCATGAGGTGCGAAGGAAATAGAAATAGAGTAGAGCCCGCTCTTGAGGATAGTAGGGCCCCGCAGGGCGGCAGCTCACGGTGGGATTGCTGAGCCATAGCCCTGTCGCAGGAATCCAGCATGTCCCTTGCAGCCTGCCTGTGAACCAGCTCCATGCTAGACTGGGTGAGCATGAACAGTCAGCCAAGTCTCCCAGAAGGAAGTGCCGCGGGCACCTACCCCGTGTTCAGAAAGCATGGCTGTCAAGGAGCCCACACACTCACTGCCAGTGGAGGTCCACCGAGTGATTTCAGAGCTGTGTGCCTTTGGCAAGTTACTGAATCTCTCTGGGCGCTAACTTCTCTAAAAAAGACTGTTCAGTGGCCTTCCTTTTCGAGGAGTGCTTTGCGATATTTTTTGATTATTCTCACAGCAACCCGATGAGACAAGCAGAGTTTATACGTTATTACCCCACGTTAAATTTTAGAAATGAGGGAAATGTAAGAGAGTCCAAAGAAGTCGACTTGGGTCACACAGTGGGAGGAATGGAGCAGAAGTCAAACTTTGTGGTTCCTTCTTCACTGTTCTTTCCAGGGCTGGGCTAGATGGTCTCTGAAGTTTATTTACTTTAAAAATTCTGTGACTCCAAGAGATTGGGGCAGGGAATGCACACAGAGTCCAAGTCTGGAAAAGCTGAAACTATGGATGGAGGCTCAGAGGGGGCCCAGTGGTCCTGAGGAAGAGATAGCAGAGCCCCCAGGGTGAGAGTCAGGACGGCTGGTGCTCAGGGTTTATGATGCTGCATAAATCAGACCTGCCCATACTTGACCAAGGTTGAAACCTCTGAGCCGCTTAGTAATTAGATTTTCTGATGATTTTCCCCCTCTGGTTTATTTATCCAGCAGTAATTACCGCCAACAGAGCTGGGCACGGGGGCTGCTCGCCTTCCCCAACCACATGGTTACCCTTCTGTATCCCCACTCGGTGGGGAGGGACAGAAAGAAAGGTTGGGAGGGGACACAGAGGCTTTGGTCAGACCACTTTTGCCTTGAAGGGCAAGTGACTTTCCATGATGGCCCTAATTGGTGGCACTTCCAGGAAATTAGGCACACTGAGGGGGTGGCAGGTGCCAAACTTTGAACTGAGGCATGAGCAAGGGTTCAGATGGGGCGCCACGGGGCACCTGGGTGGCTCAGTCAGTTGCGTGTCTGACTCTTGATATTGGCTCGGGTCGTGATCTCACGCTCGTGGTAATGGGGTCGAGCCCCACATTGGGCTCTGTGCTGAGTGGAGCCTGCTTGGGGTTCTCTCTCACCCTCTCTCTTTGCCCCTTCCCTGCATGCATGTGCCCTCTCTCTCTCTCTCTCTCTCTCTCTCTCTCTCAAAATAAATAAATAAACTTTTTTTTTAAAAAAAGAGCAAGAGTTTAGAAACTTGGGGCCCATTTGACTCCACGACATCCTTCAGATCATCCTGCAGGTAAACTATCAACCACAGGACTCATTATGAGCAGATGACATATATCTCTTACCCTGCCTGTCTGCGAGTCTTGTCTCTTTGGTCTTTGCAGGGAGACCGGGAGGCCCCGAGGGTCAGACAGGCTGCAGAATATCAGGGTGGGGTTGACAGGGTTAGGAAGTGGCCAAGGTTAGGATCAGACTAGCTGTGTGGTCCCTGTGAGGATGCCATCTGTAACCCTGTCCTGCTGGCCTTCTCTCTCTCTCCTAGTTGTCCTGGTGGGCTCCATGGGAAGACATTTTCCTGAGAGGGGGTTCCAACTACTCCTCAGACACTGCAAGCAATGCCTTGAAGGATAACTGTTGGAGCCTCCCTCAGGCTGCCAGAAGGAGTTGGTACCACGTGGCCAATGGCAGGTTTACACTGGGCCTGCTGTGTCTTGCCGGCCAGTGCCTTGAGGAGGGAGCCTAAATCTCGGGAAAAGGAGACTTACCAACAGGTCAAGTAAGAGAAGTAGGCAGGCAGGGGGAGTAGACACACAGGCAGACATGCAGTGCCCTGTCTCTCGGCCACTTGACTGGAAAGGCATGGTGGCTGCAAGAGAAGCAGTTGAAGGTGGCAACCTGCTCCCTCCTCTCCACTCACTGTGAGCGATCCCTGTGAACTTCACCCAAACCCAGCTCCAGCCCGCCCCACCTCCTCCCGCGGGGCCAGTGGGCAGGTTCTCTGTGCATCAACCTCATGGAGAAAGCTACACTCGTATAGGCTCACCAAGGTTTATGGGCAGCCTCCCGTAACAAGAAGAGGCTTCTTTATTTTGTTTCTTTCCTTCCTTCCTTCCTTCCTTCCTTCCTTCCTTCCTTCCTTCCTTTCCTCCTTCTTTCCTTCCATATTTCTCACTTTCTTCTTCCTTTCCTCCCCCTTCTGTTCTCTTTCCATCCCTTCTCTTCTTCCTTCTTATCCTCCTCTTTATGTCTCTCTCTGTCCTTCCCTTCCTCCTCCCCTCTCTGTTCTCCAGGGAGGACACTGCCACTTTTGGCATTTCCATCTGCCTTGCTTCTGAATCTACTTGACTTCAGAACTTGGTGTTTCCACCTCCTCAAGGCAAAGCAGATGCAACAGGGAATGTGCAGAGTGAGGAGGAAGAGGGTGAGGAAGGTCACAGCCTGGTAACATGGCCTGGACACCTATAGCCCCTCAGCTGTCTGGAGGCCCAGCCCTGAGATTGATGCATGAAAAGACAGAGGAGCCTCCCAGGCTGGCTCAGCAGTGCACCCAAGGAGCCCCCGGGTTCTCTTTTAAAGGCGTTATTCCAAGGCCCCAGCCCCAGAGTTCATTGTGTCTACAGTGGACCTCCTGCATCTTCCTCTTCAAAAAGCAGACCAGGTGATGTGAAGCAGGTACCAAGATACTTTGAGGAATCTTGGGCAAAGAAGATAAGACACTCACATGAAAACTGTGTCCAGTCAAGTGTGGATCCAGCTTACGCTAAGGGCTAGGGAATTCCAGGATAGGAGCTGGAGGGCTGGAGAAGCAGCAGGCATCCTGGAGGTAGATCACTTGAGCTGGATTCTGACAGTTGGGAGGATTTGCATGGGTGATCAGAGCAGGGAAGATGGCAGATGAGAGCAAATTATTTGAGTCAGATGCTTCAAATAGGCAATTAATTGGATGGATGGATGAATGGGTGGATGGATGGGTGGATGGATGGGTGGATGGATGGGTGGATGGATGGATGGATGGATGGGTGGATGGATGGGTGGATGGATGGGTGGATGGGTGGATGGATGGGTGGATGGATGGGTGGATGGATGGGTGGATGGATGGATGGATGGATGGGTGGATGGATGGCATCAGTTGGCCCCGACAGACCGCTGGGTTCTGCATTGCTATGGTGTATTCGGTGTCTGGTTTCAAGCCAGGCCCGGAGGGACATGACACACTCCGCTTTACCAGAACTCTCACTCACCCACTTGCCACCACCCTTAGCTGTCCTTCCATGTTCCACAAGAGACCAAACAAGGGAATGAAGGTTAAATCTGGCTCCTTCCCTCCCTGCCCCACCCTGGAACCAACATTCAGAGAAGAGTTAAGTGACAGAGCCTCGTTCTCCTGTATGAATTAATAATTGATTCGGTAACAAATCACTAATATTGCAGTAGTCGTGGTGAATAAGATAATGAATGTGTTCTGTCCAGGGAGTGTCGTGTTGTGAGGATTCAGCTGAAATTATTCATAAATGTGCTACTTTTCCTCATCTCCAACTGCTGCTAGTTTAGCTCCTCTTTTTAATCTTCCCAACCTGTCACATTCAATGGTGGAAATCGTCAGGCTCCATATACAGCAGAATATTAAGGGGGAACTGCCAAGGCATTATGTCAAATTTCAATAGGTAATAGAAACAAAGTACTTGCAGACCCTTTCCCACTTCTCTTGAAGTTAAAAAATAAGACTCAAATTTTTTTTCTGGATGGGATCTTTGTCTCATCATTGGGAAGAAGATCCCAGATCAAGGAGTTCAGAGACTTAGGTTGTGGTCTCCACTTTGCCACATACTTGCTGTGTGACTTTGAGCCAGACACTCAACCATCCTGGACTGAGTTTCCCATTTCTGAAAGAGAGGTGAGAGTGTCTCTCTGCTTTGGTCCAAGAGACAATGAGAGAATTGCAAGGTGATGGGAAAGAAAGTGCTCTAGGCCACTGACAGATAACTGAGCTGGATTTTCTCCACTGCCCCCTACTTTTTCACTGCGTGGCAGACAGATGTTTCACTCTTCTCCAAGCATGCTTTCTATGTGCTTACCACCTGGGAGATTCCCTCCTTATCTCCTTCTTTCTCCATCTGACCCATCCAGCCCTCTGAGCTCAGTTCAGCTACCACTTCCCTCATGAAGCTTTTCTTGACCTTCCATGTCAGACATGTTCTTTCTTCCTGCAAGCCCTCCCCCAGAATATTCTGGCCCTTTCATACACTGCTCTTCACTACATGCCATCTTCCCTAGTAGGCTGCAAGCATCTCAAAAGTGGAAGCTGTCTTCTGTATCTTTGAGTGGAAAGAAATGTTTGTAGAATGAATCCATTGGTAGGTGGATGGATGGATGGATGGATGGATGGATGGATGGATGGATAGATGGATGGATGGATGATGGATGGATGGATAGGTAGGTTTATGGATGGATGGATGGATGGATGGATGCAAGAGTAGATGGACAGAGAGATGGATGGATGGAGAGGTGGTAGAATAAGAAACTTGAAACTGGTACCATACTGTTTTTAGTCAGTGGGCAAGTGTTTGCTGAGTCCTGACCATGTACCTAGTCTTGTTATTTATCTCTGCTGCATGAGTTTGGAAAGCAGAAGAGAAGTGTCAGTGACCTGACACTGAATGTACTGGAGATAGGATTACAGTCTCAGATTGGGCTGGAGGGGGAAATCATAATATGACAGCTGCCAGAACCTTAGGATGGGCCTTCTGGAGACCTTACCGTGGCCCATAACCCTACAAAGGAGACCTGGAATACAAAGGGTGTAGACACTTAGCTGGAATACACAATTGATTGTGCAAGGCCACACCCTGGGCCTCCAGACCACCAGACTGATGTTCTTCTTCCTTCATACCAGGGGGATGTATGAGGGGGGACAATGGACCCCTCAGAGAGGAGGAATGGGGCTGTAGGAGGCTGGGGGACTTGAGTGGGAAGGAAATGCTTGTCCCCAGGATAGGCTGATTCTGCCAAGACATGGAAGTAGCTGAAGGGTTCTCTGAGGACCTGGCCAGCCTCAGTTGGCTGGGATTGTTCCCACAACTGGCCTATGGGACCAGCTGGATTGGGGGCCCAGACTAAAGAGGGCCTGAAGAACAGGGAGACCCCCAGATCAGATGTCATAGGAGTGGAGGGGCATGAAGGAGTAGCAGCAAGGATTGCCTTATTTCTCCTGTTGTGTCCACCTATCTCCATTTCCTCTACATGAACACGTGGCAATCAAATAAAACCTTCCAACACACTCTACAATACACCCTGATGAAGCCTTAACCACAAAGTGAAACACACAGTACTCCAGAGCCAGCGCTGACACCCCCTCTACACACACATAGATGTTCACTGACACAGGTAAAAACATCTTCAGACACCTACCCAAACAAATATGGAGATGCACCCCATAAAACACATGTGTCCACACACGCGTGACACACAGACACGAAGAAACACACACACTCATCCAAGCCTTCATTCTGAATAAGTTATTAAAAATGTAGACATCGCTGGCTCCCAGGGTCAATATGTTGTTTTTAAATTTAAACATGAATTTCCATTTCATTGAGCCTCCAGGGCTAACAAGATGTGCTGTGACAGGAGCAGCTAGCTGGAAAAGGCATGATTGAGGAGCGAGCCAATGATGTGTGTGCACAGCCTGGGAGGGGAGCCTCCGTTGCCCAGCCCCCATGGCCTGGTATGAGTCATAGGCAGGCAGCTAGTGTCACTGCTACTACTCTGCACTGAGCTCTGACCAGCCTGACCAGTCCGTGCTTCGAAAGCTAAGAGATCAGAGTGTGATAGAAACAGTGTCACCCATCCATCCATCCATTTGTCCCTCCACGCCTCCATCCATGCATGCGTCCATGCGTCCATACATCAGTCCATGCATGCCATCCATCTCTCCATGTTCCATGAAAACCCAGACAGACCGAACTAAGGGCTGTAGAGGTGATGGCAAGAAGAAATGTGCGGTCCCTGCCCCCTAGAAGTTTCCACTTTGATTAGGATAGGATGTGTATCTCAGTGAACTCCAGCCTGGGGACCTTTTGTATGTTCCAACCATCCCCTCTGTACCCCCAGACAGCACCTAACGCTCTGGTTTATAACCACACCATTAGCGATCTCTCCCACCAGAAAGTAAGTTCTGTGATAGAAAGTCTCAATTCTGATTATCCAGCAATGGGCCCTCGGCACCCATAACCCACAGTAGGTGCTCAGTGAATGTTTGGTAAATCTGTATGAGATTGAATTAAAGTTCAGAAGTCAGACTCAGAGGTTATATGTGGTTTTGCTCTTTCTCATCCCCCAGCACCTGGCTGGCAGCAGCAGATATGGTGAATCAGTAATACAGGAATGAATGAGTACGTGAGTGCGTGAGTTTAAAAAACCTAACACACAGCAAAGAAAGGGGTGCTGAGTGGGCAGGACTTGCTTCATGGAGCAGGTGGACAAGGGGGAGGCGTTCTCTCATCATGCCTGGCTGCTGGAATGTGGGGAAACCGTGGCTGAGAGGGGAAACCATGGGCAGAGCTCTTGGCTGGGAGTAAGGCACGGTCACTATGGCCGAGCTCACTCCTGAGGGCTGTGACCTGGGCACACAGGAAGCTTGCTGGCTCCAGCCAGCCCCTGCCTCCTCTCTGCCCCACCCTGACCAGCCTTCCTGATGGTCTGATGCTTACCTGTGACCCTGGGGAGAGCTCTGCCTCAGTGTTGGCTATTCTCCCGGGTTTCAGAGACCTTCCACTGGAGTGGACTGGGTGGCTGCTATAGGAATTTAGGTATCTTACATGTCCTAAACACCAACCACTTCCGTTAGGGCAGTGGGGGCGTTCGGGTAAGAATGAAGGAGCAGCACGTGGAGGGGCCTCATGGGCAGGTGATGCCACAGCCTCATCTCCTATAGATGGTTTGACTGAAACTGGCTCTCCATTCTCCTCCTTCTCAACACACACACACACACACACACGCACACACGGCCAGGAGCCATCAGTGGATCAGTTTCTACCAAACTCACAGTCTCACACAATGCACTCACACCTACCCAGAAACACGTACATAGCTCCCACATTTGGGGATATTCTTTCCCCCTCTTCTAGAATTCCGAACTCAGAGTAAATTTTAGGACCTTTTCCTTAAAATTCAGGCAGTTTAGTTTCTGTCTCTGAGAGAGCAGCCCCTTTCCTGCCTCTGGGACTCACAGACACAGAATTCCAAAAACGAGGGAGCAGCCCTCCCGCCGGTCAGCTCCCGTCAGGCCACGAGGCTGCCCAGATCCTCGGCTGGAGGGCTCACAAGCACACACCCGCCCCTTGGCCCACTTGCATGCTGTTTTCCTTTCTGCTCACGTAAGGGAGGACGCACGCTAATTCATGCACACCCTGATTCACAAAGTCATGCCTCCACGTGAGCACACGCAAAGCAATTGCTGGGCACACGTGGAGCTTTCACACACCACGTCCCTCCCTCCCCAGCATGTACACACGTGCCAAACTGGTGTGTGGGCCAGTGTGCAGAGCCAGGGCCCATTGGCACACACACGTGCAGAGAGAAGTGGCACAGACTCATGCAGGATGCCCACACGTGTACTCGAGCACACCAGTGACGTCAGCCCCCATCCTCAGGCCTGAGGTCCCAGCAGTACAAGAAGAGCTGGGCACCTGTCTGCAGGCAAGACCTTCTCGCCCCTAAGAATTGAGTCCTGGGCCTCTGGCCCTTTAAACATCCATTTAAAGTCTCGTCTCTCAAATAATTCAGCCAAGGCATCAGCCAAAAGGGCACACTCTCCTTTCCTTGTCTTCAGGAGCAGGAGAAGGAAGGAGACAGGGGAGAGAGTAGATTAATTGGCCCTGGAACACGAGCCAGGGATTGTGTAAGCCCGGGCTGCCAGGGAAGCAGGGGCGGGGGGCATCTCTTATCTCCTCCTTCTGTCCTTTACTTGTCACACTCTCCCAAGGACCTCATGCACATCTTCATGGGGAGGGCAGCATCCCTGTCCAGTCAACGCCTGAGAACGGCCTCGCTTCCGCCTCTGCCTCCAACACTCTCATCCCTAGTGCTAACAGCCACTCAAAACATCAGAGGGAAAACGACTTTCAGGCTGGGCCTGAGCAGCTTCCTCTGCCCGATGGCGTGTGTGACCTTCAAGGGTCGCTTGGTAAAGCAAGTTCTGTCTTTCTTGCCCAGAGGTTAGGCCCAGGCAGGTGAAGCAAGAAACCTACCTATAAATGGAGTCACATTCCCCATGGTAGGTCTCAGATGAAGAGTCCCACTGTCTGCCCGTCAGCTCCCCACTCTCTTCTCTCTGTCCCTGGTCGTGAACTGCCCCGGGGGCTGGCAGTTGGGAGGCTGAGAAGGCATCTCATCACCTCCCCGTCTCCCGCCAACCCCTACCCTCTACATCTGGTCCTTCCAAGAGGTAGCCCCCGCCCTAGGCTTTCTGAAGCTCACTGGCAGGGCTGGAGCTAGCATCTGCCTGGCCCCTTAGGATATCCTAAGGTGGGCCACGGGGTAGGAGGGATGAGCGGGCAGATTCAGCTCAGTGTGAAGAGTTTGCTCGCGGCCTGGGTGTCTCACAGCACGGGCAGCGTCCTGTGTGGGGGCCAGCTGCCCCAGCCCAGAAGCATCCCCAAGAGGACTATGAGGCCCCCAAGATTCTAACCGACTCTAACACTCTGAGTCACCTCCAGGATCTCGTTGGCCCTCAGTGGGAATCAGTGCATCACATCTGAAGGGAACCCCCCTGCCCTACAGCTTGTCACCAGCCCCAGCTCCCAGGGCCACTCAGCCAGGGGGCAGGAGGCACCGAGCCCATTCCAGGTTTGGGCCAGTCCTCTCTCAAAGCTGGTGGGAAAGTGTCTGTCACATGGGAAACTACATCTCTAGAGACAGCCACGTTCCCCAGTCCATGAGATATGTAGGTCGGGCTCTGGATTCCTTCTGCATGACCGCCCCCTGGAAATCTGAGGAGAGTCAGCAGGCCAGGCCCCCACCGGGCCCCCCTCAGCCTTCTCCTACAGTCTGTCAACTGTAAGTGTGTTTATTGAGCCCTGGGTGCAGGGGGTCCCACAGTGAATGGGACAGACCTCTCCTGCCTACTGATTAGAGGGGCCCAGGCAGGACTAGGATGTGGCGACTGTGGATTCCAAATACCTCTCATCTGCCCTCTAGTGCTGTACCACCAGATCCCCTGACCCCCTCAATCAGTGTACTTCCCCCAACAGAAATAAAGCCCAGCTGGGCCCAGAGCTGTGCTGGGTTTGGGGTGGGGGGGGGGGTCGGGTGGGGACAGAGACATCTACACACACCACAGAGTAGGAAGCAATGGGGAACTTGCAGTGGGAAGACTGGGATATGGGAAATGGCCAGCAAGGCCAGCACTGGGGGGAAGAGCATGTACGGGGTTTAGCCCAGGCCTGAATCCAGAGCCTCACATTTATTGGCGATGGCCAGTGGACACGTGAGCTGGGAGTGCTAGCACCCCATCACCTATCACAGACCTCATACATAGTTGGGGCTCAATAAAGGGGAGACCCAGGAATTCTGAGAAGGGTCCAGGGAAAATGAGCTTAAGTCTTCCAAACTCTGCCTCCATGTCCAGAAAATGGGAAGAATCATAAAGTAATGTGATGATGCCTTCAGATTCGCCAAACCTAGGTGGAGCCTCCGATCCTCACCCCCCCCCCCCCACCCCATCGTATCTAGCCCTCTGGAAAAATCACCTCTTGAATTTTTCCGTTAGAAACAAGTGCTTAGGGCACATAAGAAGCAGCCAGTGTGGGCAGGGCATGTTGAGGCATGAGATTCTTCTGTGTCTGGGTTCCGGGAAGCTGGGTGCTGCGTCCCTTGAATGGTCCCCTGGAGGGTTGACATGTGGCTTGGGGTCTTCCTGAGAGAAAGGCAGGGGCTTCAGCTCAACAGAGGAGGCTTCCTGAAGGAGAGGTACCTTACACATAACTCTTATCCTGCCTGGGATGACATTTCAGTGCACCGTCCTGCTTACTAATAAAAACAAAGGAGCCACGGTTCTCCCAGAGGCTGTTAGTCTAAGGTCAGAAGGCCCTGGAAAGGAGGAGAGAGAGGAGTGGGATGGGGAAGAAGGAAGGTGTATGGAACTCACGTGCTAGAGATCAGGGTCTTTTCCAAATTCCGGTTTCTGCCCTCCAGCTGCACCCCGGTCACTTCCCCTTGCTGAGACTCTGCGGGCCAAGTTTCGGTACACGCGGGCATGTCAGTGTAAGCAGGCCTTTAAAAAAATCCTTTTCTTTCAAATCAATGTAAAAATATTCTGCGGTACAGAGCAGATTTGATTAAAAAGGGAAAAGGTTGCCTGAAATATGCCAAAAAAAAAAAATCGAGCTAATGGGAATCTCATTCATTATTTAATCTCCTGCTTATCAGAACAGGACCAAAATGGAATCTAATATGGCATATGCATGGTGTTGTCCTGGAGAGCAGACAGAAGGTAAGGAGCAGGAGGAGGGAAAGACGGATAAAGACTTGCCATTTCACTTAATATATTAAACCGGGCTGCAGGCTTTGAATCAGATTAACGCCAGTAGTGGCGCTGAAAATCCCAATAAAGGTGTGCTTGCATGTATATATAGATGCACACACACGCACACACACATGCGCATACATTTATCTGGTGTCCACACTTGTGCACTACACTGTGATTCACAAACCGCCACGCTTCTGGGCTTTATTAAATACAAATAAAATACGTCTTCCACCGGCAGCAGCCCACGGGACCAGGAGATCGTGGACGGCTGGGCAGTGCCGTGTCTTGCTCACTTAATGCTGTGCTGGCAAAATCTGCCGTGTTGTAAATATGGCCGGGCAGGACCCGGGCAAACACTGCAGGACCCTGTCTGGAGTGGTGACGGGGGCAGGGACAACCGCTGAGAGTCCCTGCGTGCCCAGCTTTATGTATACGGGTGCCTCTCATCCCCATGGCCGCTCCGGAGACAGCACCGTCATCCCTGTCTATCCCACCCCGAGATTCCTATTCTTTTCCCTGAACCGCACGCTCTCCCTCAAGTGTATCAACGTGAGGCCTGCCATCCCACTTTGCACGCATGGTGAGCTGATAAGCAGGCCAGCAGCGGCTCTCCAAAATTTCCATTTTGTTCAGACAGTTTTCTTTGACCACCCCCAGCCATGCCTGCCTCCACTCCCTGGACTGCTCCATTTCCTCCCTCCCCACTCCACGACACCTCTCCTGACCTCTCTCCCAAAGACACACCTCCCCTCCCTGGTCTGCAGTCTCTGAGGCCCGCAGGCTGAGCACCTGCTGAATACAAAGCCTGGAGGGTCCTGCATTCAAAGAGTCATATTCCAAGAGCAGCATGAGTAGGTTTTCCTTTCCTTCAACCCTGACTCCGAATGGAGCGTCTCAGGGGATATTGCGTCCTCTCAACATGCTTTGCGGCCCCGGTAACAAATGGATCAGGTGTGTTGGGACAGTTTCCCAGCCTTCCAAGTTATCTATGGATTATTTAGCATGCGGATCCTTGGTGGTCTCACTGACCAGGCTCCCCGATGTCCAACACCCCATCCATCCCCCTCTCCTTCCCATTCCCATTAAGCCCATAGCACAGGATGGCCAGCCCAGGCTGGAAGAGTAGGAACAAGTGTGGGAGGCAAAGGATTCTTTCTAATAAGGATGGGTGATTTCAATGAGCCGTCACGGGAGCTTATGCTGGGGCATCTCCTGTCCGTCTCCTTCGTGCCTCCTACCAAACCTGCACTGGGGTGTAGTGGAGGAAGGCGTGGGGTGGGGCGGGCATGGTCCGACCTGCTAACTTCTTTTCTTCTTTTAATGCCAACCAGGGACAGCTCTCCCTAACTCTCATCTTCTTTGATATTCAACTCGAGCTGTAGGGGAGTTAAAAAAAAAAAAACACAACAACAAAAAAAAAAACAGAGCAGGGCACCAAACCACCTACAAAACAACTCAGCAAGGCAGTTTCTGTAGCAAACCTGCGTCTTATATCTTCTGTGACAAAAAGATTTATAGCAATTTTTTATTAAAAAAGAGAGAGAGAGAGAGAGAGAGCTGCAGATAATCAGATCTGAGACGCAGAAATGGGAGCGGGGTGGGGGGTGTTATTCGTGTAAGTTATTTTAAAATATATGTTAGGTGCGTGATGGATTTTTCCAACTCCCGGCTGGAGGAGAGCCAGAGCAACACCCCCCCCCCCCCCCCCCCCCCCACAACCTGATGCTTGGCCTAAAGTGATGGAAATGATGTGTGAAGGGGAAAGGCAGGAAGGGTTGAGGGCTCCAGGCAGGCAGGAGCTAGCTGGTATTTGGCAAGAGCATGCCCTCCTCACTCAAGCTCCCGCCCCAGGGGCCCAGTAGCTGCCTACAACCCTCTTCCCTCAACAGGTAGAGAGAGACTCTCGCTTCCTTCTATAGGGAACGATGCAGCCACAGGCTCTTAAAACCCAAAGCAATCCTAGGACCTCCCCTCACCCCCAAGCCCAGTGTTAAGGTCTCAACTTGGTTTCATAGATAAAGTAAATGATGGTTATAAAGAGAAAGGCTCACCCTGCATTTTGAAGCATAAAGATAGGACTCATTGGTCTTGGTGGTAAAGATACACACACCTCCATCCTAGTTCTCAGAGCCCTCTGGGTCTCTGTGCCCCGGGGCAGAACACCTTTCCTGGGGTAAAGCAGGAACTGATATGTATGCACATGGAAGGGACTTTTCTCAGAATGGGCAGAGTTGGGGATGGGCTTCTTGGCCCTGAGGCTGGGAAGGCCTGTGTGCCGAGATCTGGACCAGCCTGAGGGGTGGGAAGGGGGGGAGATGCACATCACCATGAACGTGTCCCCACCTGAGGAAATTCTTCCCATGCAGGGAGGCCCAATCCCTTGGGACCTCCAGACAACCTTGTACAACGACTGGCCTTCAACTGTTAGTGAAAACAACACGATGGGAGGCGGGGAGCAGGGGAGGAACTGTCTGGAAAACAAGTTCTGTGAGGAATAGCTGGAGGAACCAGGGATCTAAAGAAAAGGACAGGGGGAAATATGAGGCCTGCCTTCAGACACTGACCCAGCCAGTCCAGAGCAGGGGACTATCCCCATGGGCTGAAGGGCTGGGTGCAGGGGCTGGGGGGCCTGGATAGGCCTTATAAGGAGGGGGTTTTGGTGGCACAAATATAAAAGGCATTTTAGTGGGTGAAGCAGAATGAATAAAAATACTGCAGCAAGAAAAAGCGTGGTGCGAGGGCTAGGCAGTGCTTACCCCGCAATTAAGTGCTAATGGTGCTGGGTCAGCCACCAGGGCAGATTCACAGGGAAGACACTAGAAGGGCAAGTGCTTTCCGGGTACCTCAGATTGCATTGTTAAAGCACCCTGTCCCCTCATTGGCCTTGCCTATAAGGTACACACCTTCTATCCTATTTGTCTGAGCCTTCTCAGGATTCCTCCGAAGCCTCTGTGAGCTGAACCCCCCAAGAACCAGAGCGTGTCTGTCAGGAGAGAGGGCTGAGTCATGTCCAGGCACAAGCACCACCCACGTGGAAGTGGGCCCAGGGCTCCAGGAGGATTCTGGGCATCCAGGTGTGCACATGCCCCATCGGGCTAGGCCCGGACTCCCGCTCCCCAAGTTGCCTTCCCCGTCTCCCCTCCCCAGACCACATCCAGCCTCTGTCAGTCAGTTAATAACCTGAAAACAAAAACTTAGATCAGAGGAGCCCCAGGTGATTTCTTTGGGAAAGGGGAGGCCTCCTTCTCTGTGGGCTGAGGTCCAGAGAGCAAAGAAGTCACTATGTGGCTGGGGCCCTCTCCTCGGATAGTGAGCCAGCCACAAGCTGGGCAGGGAGGCAGTGAGTCCACGTGTGGCCCACAGGCACGTGCCTCGACGTCTCCCAGTGGAGTTGTAGCTGTCCTGTCTGTGAAGTCCAGTTGATTACACCTGCTCATGGGGCTGCTGGGTGAGCGACTGAGATGAGGCGTGTGGAGGCCTGACCAGGCCCTGGGAGGGAATAAAGAGTGAGTGGATGGTGGTCGAGATCCCGGTTCAGGTGGAAGGTGTCAGCTGTGAACCACCCACCCTGGCTGCCTGGTGAGGGCCCTGCCTCCTGGGAGTCTGTGTGGCTGAGACCATCTCAGAAGAGGCGATGATGGCCTATTTCTTGAGAGCAGCCTCGGCCCAGAAGGTCCATGTGCTTCTGTCCCGGCCATGGTGTCTGTCTGTCTGTCTTACACACACAACCCACCACACATCATTTGAACGTGCACTTATGGAAATGCTGACACATGTCACTCACACTTCTGCCAAGCGCCACGGCTCTGCCAGGAGAAAATACGCAGGATAGCGTCTGCTCTCACGGGTCTTCCCCTCTGGCACTGTCACACCCTGTCACAAGCTCCATCCAGAGGGCTGCACACCACGCAGTCAGACACAGGGAGGGCCAGGCTTGACCCCGCTGCACAGTCCCACACCTGCACAGCAACACAGGCCACCCCAGCAGCACACAGCTCCCATTGTCCCCATGTCACACAGTGTCACATAGTGTCACAAGGTGTCACATGCAAACATGTTACCCAGTCCATCCGTCCCCTCCAGCCGTTTGTCCCCAGCCCTTCGTGTGGGTCTTGCTGGACTGGGGGAGGGGTGTGGAGAGCAGCAGGAGAGGGGGTGGCCTCGCCTTCATGGAGGGTGACTCCTCGTGTTATTTTTAAACCTTCCCCTCATTTGCTAAATGAGGCTTTTGCTCAGCTCCTCTCAGGGCGGGGGGCGGGGAGCCAGTGGCCTGACAGATGCTTAAGAAATTATGGGTGAAACTTGCTGACTCAGGCCCGAATTACTTGCTGTCCCGGGACCGTATTTAGTCCAGTAAGCGTTGCTGGCTGGCTCACCCGGCCCTCCTCCCTTACCTTCCTCTTCCTCCTCTCTGCCTCCCCCATGCCTGTCTCTGTCCCCCTCCTTTCCCTGTCTCTCTCCCCTCACTCGGGCTGTCTCGGCCCCAGCACCTTTCTCCACCCTCCTCCTTCCCTTCCCCGGTGCCCCTCAGGCTCCCCTCAGGCTCCCAGCCCCACCCAGTGAGGGGCAAGGCCCCAACCCCACAGAGCCAGGGGAGGGTGTGGGTGTGGGAGCCTGTGCGCAGTGAGGGGTGGGAACTGACCGTGAGGTTGGAGTGGGGAGAAGCCAAAGAAGTCTCCCTGGAGGAGGCACACTTGAGAGAGCCTGTACAGACCCTGAACTTGGTAAATGGTAGAATGATAGAAGGGGCCTTCCCAGAGAAGGAGCAGCCTCGCCAGTTCTCAGGGCAGAATAAACTGAGTGCGGGGGATGATGGGGGGTTCTGTTCAGGGGAAAGAGGACCACTTTGGATTTTAGAAGTCCCCTTGGACTTGATTTTGATTTATCTTTTTACTTATTTATTGTTTTTTCTCCTCACCTTCTCCCCACCCAGACCTGATTCTTTGCTGAAATAAAGAATGACAAAGAGCTTCTTCCCCACCCTATCCCACACCCACATTCCATCTGCCACCTCTGAGCTAGGAGGACTGGGGACAGGGGCTCCTGCCGAACACACAGCGGGGAAGGATGGATGACCCTGTGCAAGCCAGGGTGGCAGGGATCAGAGAAGGGACAGCTCCATGGGCCCAAGAGGGTGGGTCAGGGGTGGGGGGGTGGGGAGCCAGGCATACATCCCAGGTAGGTACAGTGGAAGGAGTGTTTGGAAGCAGGAACAAGCATCCTTGGGGGCCCAAGTGCGCCTTCTCCCATGTGGGCAACCTCAGAGACGGATGGTAATTTACACGTGAATGCAAATTAAATGGCTCAAACCAAACACTGAAAGACTCACCTCAGCAATCTCCTTGCCCCTTCCCAGTACAGTCATTTGCTCCATGGCCTCAGCACCAGTAATGTCTGGTCCCCACCAGGTGGCTCTGGAGACCAAAGAGGAAGCCCAGAGGCAAGGAGTCTAGAGGCCCACAGATTGACTGGAGAAGACTGAGGCCCAGAGAGGTGCAGTGATTTGTCCCGGGCCACCAGCAAACTGGTGGCATACTTGTAGTTAGGTTTTAAGGCCAGATAGCCTCCAGGAGACAGCAGGAAGACCTGGGGTCTGGCTCTGCCTCCTTACAGATCACCGCAGGCCCCTGGTCCAGGCCACAGGAGGCGGAGGTGCGAACTACAATGTTTGCATCTCAGTACTGGGCTGGGTAACTGCCTACCGTGCCCAGGGAGGTGATAAGCAGCCTGGTGTGAATGTGGTTGGATGGGAAAGATGTTGAACTGTTTCCTCCTCAATTTCCTCATTCAACTAGAAGCACCTTAAAGGGCTTTGTGGCCCATGGCTGGTGCCAGGGAACCTCAGATCCATGTCACCTGACCCGGGGTCAGGAGCAATGCCTGAGCTGGGGCTCAGGGCTCACTGGCTGGCAGGTCTTGGACAAGCACTTGAACACTCCTTAGCTGTGCTATCCATGGAACTGGCTCACAGGGCTGTTCTGAGAACTAAAGAGTCAATGCCTAGACTGCACTTGACCCGTGATCAGCACTCCGCCAGCGTGGATTAGTATTAGTACCTAAGATGGTCCAGATAATACCGAAAGGCTTTTTCCTGAGGCTTTCCCCAACAAATGCTGAGCACTCACCTTCCCATGGTGCTGCTTTGCCTGACCAGAATGAGGAGCCTTCACACAGTAGGTGCTTGCTAAGGTGCCAGACACGGCCAACCACGCAAAGAGGTCCACCGTCTGGCTTTGCGGTTCAACACTAAAGGAAAGAATGGCCTGGTGGGGGAAGGGCAGTTTCAGTGACCTGTTCCCCATTTCCATCTTTTTCTTTCCCAAGTGAAGAAGACACACCTAGATCCTGGGCTCCAGCAGGGACCCCAGTGGGGCCTGAGCATCCCAGCAGCTAGTCAGAGCCCCAGCCAGGACCCCCACTCCATGGCTTCTGTGAACCAGTGAAACCCAGCAGAAGCAGCTGAGGAAGGGTCCTGGGGGCCCCCAGCAGACCCAGCACTGTATGGAGATGGCCCAGGACCTGCTACGATCAAGCTGTTCCAGCAACGAAACACAAATCAGCCGCCCTCGGCCCTGCCATTTGCCAGAACCAAATTCATGAGCCTCTGATAAATAATTCAGGCTTCTCCATCTGTGGAAAAGTTGGATTTGGCCTAATTTCTCTCATAAACAAAGAACATCATCTGCTCAGAACAGTAAAATAGACACCAGTCAAATTTTAAAAAAATATATAGCCCAGTGAGCGTCATCCATTCAGAGTCGAGGATCACGAAATCCAGGTTGCCTTAACGAGTCCGGATGGGCAGGGTAGACTGAGAGCACTGAATCTGATTTGAGAAACTGAGGCTGGGTGGTGGCTCAAAGAAGAGGAGGATGAATTTAAGACCAGTGGATGAGCCTGACTCTAAATGAGTCTCCGCTGCCTGCAGTTGGCCATCTGATTTGCTTCTAAGTAGTATTGGCTGAAAGCAAAAAACACCCTTCTTTGAAGTATTCTTGAGAACAAGGGTATCAATCAGAGTTTTCCAGAGAAACAGAACCAACAGGAGATAGAGATATACACACGCATACTCACACACTAACATATATTATCTATATATGTATCTACTAAAAGTGCATACATACACGTACGTACCTGACATACATTAATACACAAGTATATATATGTATGTATCTGATATACATTACTATATGTATTCACATACACATATAATACATATGAATATGTATGAAAACATTTATTTCAAGGAATTGACTCATGTGATTTTGAGGGGCCTGATAATTCTGAAATCCGTAGGGCACACCATCAGACTAGAAACTCACGCAGAAGCTGATGCTGCAGTCTTGAGGCAGAATTTCTTCTTCCTCAGGGAAACCTCCGTTTGCTTTGAAGGCCTTTCAACTGATTGGATGAGGCCCACCCACATAATCGAGAATAATTTCTTTACTTAAAGTCAATTTATGTAGATGTTACCCACAGCTTCACAATTCGTCCTAGATTAGTGTTTGGTTGATTAACTGGGTGCTATAGCCTAGCCAAGCTAACACAAAAAACGAACCACCTCTCCAGGTTTGCCTCTGGCGTTTGCTTTTCCCTTGTCGTCTCCGCCTGCTGGTGGCCTAAATCAGTGAGGCTCACCAGCAGGGGCAGAAAGCAAAGCATCAGGGAACGCTTGAGCCTGGGGTTGTGGGGCCTCAGGGAGCATGTGATTGGGGAAAATGAAACCAAGAGTGCTGAATTGGCTTACCCATGATCACACAGCTAGTTAGATGGATCGGTGCATTCACAAGTCAGGGCCACGTACCCCTCATTTGGACAAAGCATCTCTTCCTGCCTCTGGGTCCTGGACAGGGTCTTGTGCCTAGAAAAGCACAGGAAGCAACAAGGGCTCCACAGGTGTGCAGGTCTTTTACATACCAACCCTTGGCAAGTGGACAATACCTGGTGGGTTTGGGCACCTTGTGTTTTGGTTGTCTGGGGCCTTCTAGACCGACTGTTGTCCAGCTGTTTCCAGCTATCCCCCAGAGTGCCGGCATCCTGTTAGTGATCAAGTATTTCTGACAGTGAATTATTCTCCTGTGCATTAATCAGTTTGGGTGTCCTGTCATCTGGCAGAGCGTGGCATACAATCAGGGGCCCGTTGGCGCTGACCTGAAAGCGGGTGTCCTACAGTGTAAGGGGGGGTGTCCCTTATCACAAGTGAGAAGTCACACCATGGCTAAGCATACACGTGTGAGGCGTGGGCAGTCTGCAAAGCAAGTGCACACCCAGGTTCTCTGTTAGTCTTAGCTCCCTAAGAGGGTGTCATTGAAAAGTACGAGATGTGGCAGGAAAAGGGATCCATTCAAGGTGGCCAAACTCGTGGCGGCAGCTCAGGGGACCGCAAGCCCAGTGCTCTGCCCCCCACCAAGCCCACCTCTCACGTGAATCCTCACCCCACACAGTCAGTACCTGTGGCTGGCATTCAGTCTTGCTCTGAGATGCACCAGCCCATCTTCCCAGGGCGGGATTTTCACCATCATCCCGTTTCCCAGCCCCCACTCCCTTCTCACCACCAAACGTTAGGTGAGGAAGCAATTTGGCCAGACTACTATTAAAAGGGAAGGGAAGGGAAGGGAAGGGAAGGGAAGGGAAGGGAAGGGGGAAGGGGAGGGAAGGGGGAAGGGAAGGGAAGCTCGATGGCCATAGCTCTCCGGGCCTCCCAGCAGCTTGGTCCCTCACCCTGCACATTTCCCCCTGAAGCACCTGCCCTTTGCAGGGCCCCCTTACAGCCCTGCTGCCTGGCCCAGGCCTGGGTAGGGAGGGACAGGAGGGAGGACAAAACCCATGATCAGGACAGAGGGCAGGGAGGAGACCCTGCTTCAAAGGGCAGAGCCAACCTTGTGTCAAAACAGAGCACATCCAAGGAGCCCCTGAGTTCAGGGCTCAGAGGCAGACTGGCTTCCGGTCCTAGCTTGGCTTCACGCCAGCTAAGACTGGACCTTTTCCCTGTTTAAAAAAAAAAAGGCCAGCAATACCTCCCTCTTAGGGTTCTTGCACAGTCATTATTTACAAACAGAGAGCACCATAAACCAGGAGGCGTTCTTCCACCAAGCAGTGATTGCCCACCCTGGGTCTGGTTTCGGGGCAGCATGACCTGTGCAGCTCGAGAGGAAGTGGCCAGAAGTGACCCAGACCCCCCTGCACAGACTCCCTGGGGCTCCTCAGTTGGGATCCGAAGATTCCAACCCATGCCACCTGCCTTTCCTGCCCCAATCCCGCTTCTAGCCTTCCCCACCCCTTTTAGGTTAGACTAGAAACTCCTGAAGGGCAGGGACCGTGCTTTGCCCAGCCCAGCACCAGGCCTACACGGAGCCCAGCAAATCTCCCTGAGGATCTCCCAACACCCTGAGCACAGATGCACACTGGGCTCTGCAACAGAGTGAGAGGCTGGGGTGCAGGCGCTGCAGGAGTTCAGAAGGTCGAGGGCCACAGCCAAGCATCGCCCTGCATCAGCAGAGACAGCTGCAGGCCTTGTAGGATCGGAAGGGGTGAGAGCTTGTGGGAAGCTGGGGAGGGAGGCAGAGATAGCAGCAAGGCACAGTGCACCGAGCTGTAGTTGGTAGAGGCCCCCACACTTACCTCCCTCCGGGTCCTGTGAGGCCCAGCGTCCGGCTGCCAGAGCAGGCAGGCACACCAATGGCACAGCCAAAATGAAGACATCCAGACTTGAGGCTGCACCTTCGGAGACGGAATCCTGGCTCTTGCTACTTTAATTAAGAAAAACAAAAGACATGAGCAGGGCTAGTCTGCCTGGTTGCTGCCCAGGGAGGTGGAAGGGATGGGTTCTTGGCTTCCACTAAGAGCGCTGTCTGCAAGGAACACTTGATGGTTTGGCTGTGTTGTCAGTGAGACTGAGGTCACAGGTTCACACCCCACATGCAAGGAAAAGAGCCAAAATCCCCTGTCTCAGATTGACCCCAACCATGGCCTCAAAGTGACCCTGGCTCTGCCCAGCTGCCTGTGTCATCCATTCATCCATGCTCTCTCCCAAGGGCAACGGCAGGACAGGGCTGCTGCATTCACTCAACCCATGTTTGTTGAGCACCTACTAAGCTTGAGTCAGTGCAGTGGACACAGCACTGAGCCATGCAAGCTCACAGCTGCTTGCTATGCGCCCTTTATAGTGACTCCTCCTGCTTTTACATCTGTTTTTGTTTGTTTGTAATTCTTTCCAAAGCCTATTCACAACCACCATCTTGAAGCATGTTCTCAATAGCCAAAATTTACAGATGGGAAAAGGGCAGCACAGCTAGGACAAGAATTTGGATTTCCATCTTGTAACCACACATTTGTGGAGCCTTGTAGCACACGCCGTACGGGCACGGGGCTGGTGGGCCGCACCCACGGGGCACTGCACGAGGGAACCTGAGGCCAGATGTCACAGTGGTGGGCAAGATGGGGGGTGGGTGGGGGGAGCAAATGAACTTCCGACCTCAAAGGACGCATCCCGCAAGGTCCCCCGGATGTGCTGCGGCTGGGTCCTGAAGGAATATGAGGTTAGAGGCCTTGTACTTGTGGGACAGGTGGAGAGAAAAAACTCGCTCTCACAAATAAGAAGCGTCCATAATTTGGAACCATGGGCCGGACTCACCTAGACAGACAAGAACCAGAAGAGGTACCAGAAGGTGGAACTGTGATAAGCAAATATTCCAGGGAAGAGTGAGAAGAAATTGCTAGGGTCCCTGAAGGGAGTGAGGCAGCAGGAGAGCGCCATGTGGTTGGGGCCAGGGGTACTTTGGACCCCAGGCCGGGAGTTTGCACTGGGCACTATGGGCCGTGGAAAGCTCTGGTGGCAGAGCGCCTAGATGCCGGCCTCTTTTGTCCTCTGGTGGGAGCACTGTGGCCCTGTGCGGGGCATCAGAACTGGCTCTGGTACTGGGGTGTGCTGTGGGGAGTCATCGTGCCCGGGCAGGCAGAGCTGACCCCAGACAACCGGGAGGTCAGTTGGATTGACCTTCAACATCCACACCGGCCGGAAGAGTCTTCTTTCCCCCAGTCTGGAAGCCTCAGGACACAGAGATGGGGATGCCTCTGTGACCTACCTCTTAGGGGGCTTGATATTTTACAAGGGGAGCCCAGAGAGGGGTTACTCGTCCCAAAATGATAAATTGTTAGTGGTGGAAACCAAGACACTTATTCTCCCAACAAAAACAAAATCAAACAAACACCAAACCACCCACTGTGCGTAAAGTGTGGAGCACAGTTACCGGGAAGATGCAGAGAAGTGAACTCGGCTCCTGTTTGTGGGAACCTGTAAGCGTCAGGATGGAGCGTGTCTGCCCCCTCACATGTAGCCCTTCCTGCTGAGGGCACAGACATGCTCCACAGAATCCAGGGATGCAGGAGGGGACCAACGAAGGGAGGGGCATGCTGAACAGTTACCACTCAGGCCGTGGCTGTACATGCTGCAGGACATGTGTGACAGGACTGCAGGAGGCCTGGACAGAAGAGGGAGCGACGCCCTCCTTCCCACGTGGCTGGGTCTGCTGGGAACAGCGTGGACTTTCTGTAGGGGAGGTGACCCGGTGAGAAAGTGTCCAAGGCCAGGCAGATGTACATGGGGCTAGAGGGCCATTTTCCCTTCAAGAAGAGCACTCTTCCAGGTGGATGCTGGGGACTGCAATTTGGGGGTTATCTGGGAGCCAGATTGGAGGCTCTAGGAATGGACTCACTTAAGGTCATGCCCTGGGAATGGCAGGGAGGCTGAAGAGTGAGGGGCCATCAGATGGGCTGTGGGAGAGGTAATGCCGGGGGCCCCCACGTGGCCCAGATGCTAGGAAGTGTCCCCAGTAGCCAGAGCATGGGCAGGTCAGGCGCGCACTCTCAGGGGGAGTGGGCACTTGGGGCCTAGAGATAGCCAGGCATCCCCTGGGGGACTCTTCTGTCCTCCCATGCCTTGGCCCCTCTGCACCCCTCCTTCTTCAGGTGCTGGAGCTGCTGTAGGAGGACCCTGGCATAGCATTATTAAGACATCTGTGTCTCTAATGAAAAGTTACCCGTTGCTGGGCAGGGGAGAGACACAAGTCATTATGAATCAATTTAGCTCTGGCCAGCCATCTGCCCGGGCATCACGTGGGGGGAGCCAGATAGCCGCAAGGAGGGGACAGGCGCTCTCCCCTCCCAGCCCAGCCTTTGGGCTGGCTGGAGCACCACCAGGAAAGGACGCTGGACCAAGAGCGGCCTGTCGCCCTGGGGGGCCCCCCATCCAGCGTTCAGGAGCGCCTGCAGTGCCCCTGCGTTGTGCCCTGAGGGCATAGGTCAAGTCTAAGGGAAAGGTGGTGGCATGGGGTGGTGGTGGGGACGTCCCATTCTGCTCCCCACCCCACAACCCCCCCCCTCCCCCAGTCCACACTGCTGCCCCTCATCGGTCTCCTGCTCACTACTCAGCCCTTGCTCCCGCCCCGCCGCCCCTCGCGCCTGGTTCCGACTGGGTGACTGCGGAAGCCCCGCGCGCTCCGGCCACAGTCATGGCTCTGTGGGTACCGAGGGCGCCGCCAGCTTCCCCTGCCGCGTCCCCGCTGGCTGGTCCTGAGCATCTGCCGCGGGCCCCTCCTGTGGGTCGGGGGAGCCGCTCGCCGCTCGGAGGAGCGCGCCAGTTGTCGCGCGCGCCCCGCGGCCCCCGACAAGCTGGCAATTTGTTGTTGTTTGTCGAGTGCTTTTGTCATGCAAATCCCAGAGCCGGCCGCTGGCACCAGGCTCAGAGGAGGTGGGGTGTTTTTGCCTTTTTTTCCTCTTTCGCTAGCCTTTGCAGTTGGAATTGTTAGTGTTGTTTAAAATTACAAGAAAAAAAAAAACAGGCAGGCAAAAAATACCACGTCTTTAATTTCACTTGCGCTTAGCATTTGTGGCTCCCGGGTGTGCCCCTTGACTTCAGAGATTGCCAAGGTTGGGGGCAGGGGATGCTGGTTAGAAGGTGAAGGAATCTGTCTAGACTGGCACCCCCATCACGGAGACAGACTCCAGCATCTGGGCTGGGGCACAGAGGCCCCCCCCCATCCTCACCCCCATAGTGCCTCTGCAGGGTTCAGCCCTCTGATGAGTCGCCTCAGGGGGTGTGGGGCCTCAGCCTGCTGGCAAAGCCCTCCCTCTAGGGTGAATGTGCTCCCTCAAGACACCTGGCAGCTGAAGTCCAGTCTTGCAACGGTGATGTGGTCCTGAGTGTTTCAGAGGGCAGATTCCTGGAGATCCCGGCCACACCCTCCCCCCTGTGTCTGAGCAGCCACTCTTGATGGTGAAAGCTGGGCCCCCAAAGGCCATCTTTGTGTCAGATTCCCATGAAAGGCAGGGTGAAAGCTGGCCCTCCAAAGGGATTTTTGATGAATTCTTGACAAATCTAATAATTCCTGGAAAGCAAAGAATGTTCCCTTTGTGTAACCTTCACACCATCTCAGATTCCATGGTTCTAAGTGGCTTTGAACAAGTCCCAGGTACGCCCATCAGGGAGGTCTGTGGTCTGGGGCGGGCTTTCCCTGCCACATGCCAGGTTAAACTGGTCACCCCTTGACCAGGAGGTAGTGGGAAGATGCCAGGGTCTTCCGGAGAGAAACTAAACCTCTCCTCAGGCCTCTCTTCTATCCCCCCATCCGGGTGTTCCCCCACCACACAGCACTTGTATCAGTCAGCTCAGGCTGCTGTAACAGAATATCATAGACCATAGGTTTAAACAACAGGAATTTATCCTTCACAGTTCCGGAGGCTGGAAGTCCAAGATCAAGATGCCAGCAGGGCTGGCTCCCTGGTGAGGGCTCTCTTCCTAGATTCCAAATGGCCTGCTTCTTCCTACGTTCTCATATGGTAGGGAGAATCTGAAGCAAGCTCTCTGGTGTCCCTTCCCTTAAGGGCACTGATCCCACCATGAGGGCCCCTCTCTCATGGTGTCACCTGAACCTGATTACCTCTCAAAGGCCTCACCTCCAAACACCACTGCAAAGAATGAAGCAGGGATGGGACAGGAGAGGGGGTGGGGCGCAGCTTGAGATGGAGTGACTTCACTCATCACTATAACAGAGAGGGTCTGACTTTGTGAGTTACAGAATAGGTTTTTGGGCATTCAGGTCCAGTGCTTTGGGGACCAGGAATTCCTGGGAGAGCAGCCAGGCTGCACTGGGCAACATCTGATCCGCCTGTGAGCACGAAGGAATTTTTCAAACTCAGGAAACAGCCTGTTGTTTTAAGAAAGGCAGACTCGGGTCTTGCAGGGGCCTCCCCTCTATTCTCTGCGCTTAGACGGTTCTCTGCGGTCAGATTCAACATGACGTGCACAGAGGAGAGGAGGCTTCACCACATCGCAGGCTGTGCACATAAAAACATTCCAGGAGCATTTCAACAGCGCATCAGGGGTTGCCCTTTATGCAAAACAGATGGCCAAGTACAAACCCAGGAGCTAACACAAGGATGGCTGAGAGTGGCATTCTGAAATCCTTTCCTGTAGGTACCCTGGAGTGTGGCCGTGCAGGCAACGTGGATCCAGGTCCTGTCATTGGTGATGGAACTGCCACCGGACTCAGCTTCCAGCCTTTTCTTCAGTCCTCCCCCACCCCTGCCCCTGGCCCCCGTGATGAAGCAGATATGAACATGTGAAGCTGAATCACCATCACAGAAGTAATCTTGGTTGAAAGGGAGCAGAGGCTTGCAGCCCCCACCCAGGTCCCTCTGAATTCAGTTCCTGTGACCCAGTTGCAGGCAGCATCCTTTATTTACCGTCCCCCCCCCCCGCCCCCACTCTCAGCTCGGCACACTAAAAGCCACCCTGGGACCAACCGTGCCCTGGATCTGGGCTCTCCGGGTGGGTTACAGCAGATGGAATGATGTCCATCTCAACTGTTTGCCTCCTGTCTGTGCCCAGCACACCTGCTCCAATCCCTGTCCCAGGTCTGCCTCTCTTCTCCCTTCCCTACCTTCCCTGACTCCCATCCCCTGGGCGCCCCGCCCTCTGCCCCTCATCTGACCACTGGCAAATAAGCCCCCTCCAGTCCTTACTGTGTGCCTGGGCCTGTGCAGGAGAGAACTCACTCAGGCAGCCAAGGGAAGCCATGATCTGGTGTGGGAGACAGACCCGTGAGCAGATGACAATAATGACAGAAGCATTCCAGGCTTCCCAGCCTGAAAGACGGGACCACTCCCACACAAAGACCATTCTGGAACAGGGGACCTTGTCAATCACTACTTGGGGCCAGGAGGGCCCCCGAGTTCAGAGCAAGGAGGACAGACAGGTGCTGCTGGGGGGCTCCAGACAAGAGAGATCTACTTGCACAGGGAGGGGGACAGGACTGCAGGCCAAATTCAGCTGCACCGTGAACAGAGGTGTGTCCATGTGCCTAGATGGTTACAAGAAGGTTTGGGGTCCCCCACCCTCTGCCCCTCTCAGGGAAACAAATATAAATCAGAGCAGAGGAACCTTTTGCCCAGAAGCCTCTCTCTGCTTGCTCCTTACACTTCTGTCTCTGGCCACCTACGGTCTATGATTTAGGGTCTCCTCCCCAGGTCATCTGTCCTCTGCCCTGTCCTCCTCATGTCCCCTGTCTGATGGCAGCTAGATGGCCAGGCAAAGCCGGCGTGACCGAGGCGGGGAGGCTCTGCATTCTTGGCTGCTGTGACAGCTGACAAAGTTACAAGGACAGCGTCAGGGAGGACGGGTGGCCCGCTCCCTCCGGCGGCTGCCCCTCTGCTCCATTCCATTAGGATTGATCAGGCTGGGTCAAGGGTCTGCTGGGACTGCACCAGGCACCTGGAGCTTTCACGATGACTGATGGCAGCACCGCCACCCGCTTGCACCCACCCCACCGCCAGCCCTCACTTCCATCCTGCTCCTCATGTTAGTGCACATCCAGCTCCCTCCCTCCTGTGGCTCACGGTCTGACTTCCTTCCTCCTCCAGCCCTTCTGCCCCACCCCCCACCCTCAGCTGAGCCTGGCTCACTAGCCACTTTCCCAGCGGCCATCCACCCATTCACACCGGGCCCTTGCTCAGGAGGCAGCGGGATTGCAGAGGAAGAGAGAAAACCCAGCAGTGACCTTTTAAAGAGTTGCCCTATAGGTGGGGTGGTAGACGGAACTGTTAGAAAATCCAGCCCAACCTAGTGTGTTGAGTGATAGCTTGAGTGACAGGCTTGTGGGGATGCCACAGATGTTTCCCAGCTCTCATCGTCAGGGCTCCAGGAGCTAGCAGAGGCTTCAGGGAGTGAAGAAGAGAAAGAATCAAGTGGGGGAAACTAACACACGGCCACACTGCCTCGGGCACCTCCTTTAAGCTGCACTATGGGTTCCCACGTGGCACATACCATGACCCATGTATGCCACCTGCATGAGGGGATGGGCAGAGGCAAGCGCTGGAGGATGTCCCAGGCCCAGCAGGTCAGGAGGGGCTGGGGGGGGGGGTTGCTGCTGCTTCCTCTCTCCTGGGCAGGACAGGGAAGGCCGATGCCCCTGCACCCCATGCAGAGGAGAGAGCCCCGGTCCCCAGAACCGGGTCACGGGCCCGCCCAAAGGATCTGTACAGCATGAGCAAGGGCAAGGGACCCACACCCTTTCCTGCCTGTGCCCTCGGTGAAATGTGTGACTCTGTGAGGTGTGGCTCTGTGTGTGTTTGAGACCAGTGTGGGTTTGCTGTGCACAGCTTTGTGTGATAGGTATGGATGTGGCACAGGGGGTTTGCTAGTGTATATATCTGCAAATGTATCTGAGTGTGTGTGTGTGTGTGTGTGTGACAGCGCGCACACACGTGTGTGTGTGTGTGTGTGTGTGTGTGAGTGGGTATGGGGCGGTGGAGGGGGTGCTGTTCGAACGTGTGGCTGTAGCGTGTGGGTCTCCTGGTTTCCGGGAGGTGGCCACGCTCCCGAGAGCGTGTGTAAGCCAGGGTTACACATGGGCTCTCTGCTTTCCTCC
The DNA here is from genome assembly GCF_018350175.1 of Felis catus. Taxonomy (NCBI): domain Eukaryota; kingdom Metazoa; phylum Chordata; class Mammalia; order Carnivora; family Felidae; genus Felis; species Felis catus. The sequence goes on along the minus strand of NC_058379.1, from coordinate 58,440,309 downwards.
TCCCCTGGGCACCCAGAGGTCCAGCCGTGGTGAGCAAATCACAGCCCAACCCCCCTCCTACACACACTTTTAATCAATTTGGTGCTTTCTTGTCAAGAAGACAAGCTATTTGCTTCCTGAGGATCAGATGGTGATGGATGAAATATAGGGAATAATTAAATTAGCAGTGTAATGGTGGTGCAAACCTCAATTAAAAAAATATTTCCATTGTCATAAAGTCTAGCCATAAATTTTAGGAGCTCTGCATTCCTGCGGCCTGCAGTGCTCGGCAGCTAGACTCACCACCTTGTGGGTGTGGGTTCCCATCCGGTCCCGGAGCAGGGCAGGGCTGCTTGAGGGAGATTTGAAGCATGCCCCACCAGCATGCCCCTCCCGGTCCCTGTCACATCTGAGCCAGCCGTGGGCCTCAGCCTGAGAGCTGCCTCTGGCTCCAGCCCCACATTCCAGGTGTGTCCCAGCTCTCAGTCCTCCCAGCCCCTCTCCTCCCTTGTTCTCTGCACTTTAAACTGACCATCGGGAACTTTGTGGGGCTAGCTTCCACCCAGTTTCACTAGCCCAGGGTCCCAGCCCTGTGGAGGAGGTGTTGGCTCCGCCCCAGCCCCTCCCACAGCAGCCGGTACCTAGGAAATCTCAGTCACCTTCCACTGGGGAAGGTCCCCTGGGTGGGAGGAGCCAGGATGGAAGGTGTTGAGGTGCTCCAGGCAGCAGCAGAGATGGGGGAGCAGAGGGCATAGAGAAGAAGGGTAACCAGATGGAAGAGGCCCACAGGGTGTCCTGTGGAGGCTGTAGAATGGCCCCCCACTCTTGTGTAGAGGGGATTGGCTGCTCCTCCCTCGGACCATGGCAATGTCGGCTCGGTGTATGGCCCATTATGCTAAGGAATTACTGTTGCTGTCTTGAGCTCAGTAGTAACTGAGGAGAGGGGCCCATGTGGGGTCAAGTCTAGTCTGGCTCAAGGCACTGCTGTTGGGGGTGGGGGCTGGTGCAGAGAACAGTGGGGAGGAGGATGGGGAGGAGAAGACAGAGGAGAAGGGGAAGGTCGAAGAGGGGAAAAAGCTGAGGAGAGAGCAGAACAGGAAAAGCCAGAGCAGCAGGTAGGAGGGGCTGACAGTGGGGGGTCCATCTGGGGAGTGGGGACAGTATTCCCCATCCCCATCCCTTTATACATAGCTTGAGGCCTCTTTAGGGTTAAGCCTGACAAATGTGCCAAGATTGGCATTAACCCCTCTTTCTCACTTTCTTTTTCCCCTTCTGGGACCTCAGACCGTCCCTCCCATTCCTAACATCTGCCCCAAAGGAAAGGACTTCTCTAACTCACAGTCTGGTCCCCGAACCAGAGTGGTGTTGCATTGCAACAGGGACAAGGAGGGTGCAGGCCATAACTGATGTAGAGCACCAGCCAGTGGGGAAGGAGGAGGGCCTGGGTGGATATCCTGGGGAAAGTGGGCACACAGCCCCTTCCCACAGCAAGCTGTCTGACACCCGACCCTGGCTCTGCTTGGCTCTGAGTATAGGGCCCTCCCTGTCAGGCCTTGCTTTGGGGAGTTGGGGTGTGTCTACTGAGATTAGAGCTGAGAGGAGCAAAGGGTTGGGGTGGGGGGGAAGCAGAACATGCTGATAATCTGTTCAGGATGTTGCAAAATAGGGTCCAGCTCTCAACGGTACAAGAGGGCCCCAGAGCTTCAGTGAGCACTGCACGGTTCCACCAGCCTGCTGAGGCCAGAAAAGGCCCCAGACCCGTGTGTCCTCAGGGTTCTAGTAAGTCTCTGGGTTTGTCCAAAGTGATTCAGAAGGAGCAGCTGAATCCAGTCCCAGGGGGTGGAGACTGGCTCAGCCTTCGATTCAGCATTAGGGGGTGCTCCAGGATCCTGGATGGCAGGATGGAATGTGAGCCTTCAGGTGACAAGAGGGGACTTGGAGCTTAAGGAAGCAGTTGGCTGGCTGTGGTTCCAGGCACCCAGGGCTCAGACCACAGAGGCGGAGGTTAGCCAGGGCCCGGGGCAGGTTCTGAGGGCCCTTGTCTGCTACTGGTGAGGGAACAGGGCCTGGCCCAGGGTGTGGGTTCAGTTTGGCTGTGGGGCTCAGATGGCTGAGATGCACCCTCTGGAACCGCCTGCCTGCCAGCCCAGTGGAAACCAGTAGGAGGGCAGGAAAGGAAGGGGGCCTCCAGGTTCTGCTGAAGAGCCTTGGACACAAATAACCCCCAGCACAAAGAACCAAAGGAACTTTGGGGTCGTGTGTGTCCTTGAGCTGCTAGAATCTGTGCCTTGCGTGAGGGTCAAAGCAATATCTAAACATCCCAAGTGAGGCCAGCAGAGGCTGGGGAGCCCTGATGCAGGACATGCATCCCTGTGTACCCCATCTCTCTCTGATGCGACCACTTAGAGCCGAGAAAGCCCCGGGACTTAATGAGAGGCACATTTTTTTTTTTCTGCTGGTGGTTTCTTTTTCAGGTAAGCGTGAGAAAGTGCACACTTATCCTATAGGAGGCCATAAAACCTTTTTAATGCAAAGAGAATTCACAGAACCCAACTCTGTACACACCCTGAGGTGTGAGAGCAAAGTGAGGAGGTGAGCGTGTAGTCAAGAGTTTCTTCTTTGAGACCCTAGAGGGGAAACTATTTAGGAAAAGAGAAACTATTTAGGACCATAACAGTTAAAGATTATTGAGAAAGAGACTGAATTGTACCTAGGTGGTTTTTTTCTTTATAGGCTTGTTTTAGAAGACTTTCCAATCTCCTGTTTAATAGCGCCATGTTCAAGTTAATTTAATTCAATCAAAAGTTCTATTTTGACTTTTTCTAAGGATAATTAGTGGGAAAGCGTGTGTTCTCTCTTGGTTAATGGTGTCATCATCTACACTGTCTCCAAACCAGGCCAGCTCGGTGCCGTCAGTGCCAATTCCTCCCCATCCATCCCCTTTTGGGCCCTCCAGACTTCCCTCCTTCCACCCCCTCCCCCCGGCTTACCTCTGTCACCTTCCTCCATCCCTGTGACCCTGCAGTGCTCCCCCCCAGCTCCCCGCTACCCACGGCTGGTGGGCTCACCTTCACCCACACTCCCCAGAACCGCTTCTCTAGATATAAAACACTCCTGCCATTTCCCCGATGTGCTCCATGCTTCCTGCAGGTAAGGGGAAGGTGTTTAAGGCTCATCATGGTCTGGACCAGGCACTGCTGAGGCACCCAGGCTCCTGCTCTTCTTCCAGGAACTCTCTGATCAGCCACATCGCTTCTTATCCCTCCCTGTCCTCACCTCTCCCTCCCCTTGCAAGTTCTGACTTAATTCTGTGTGTCTCCCTTCCTGTGGACACATTCCTGGCAAACTCTTGTTTTCTCCCTACTTGCCTCATTCTAATGTTACCTCTTGTGTAAAGGCTTCCCCTTTGAGCTAATTATTCCTTTCTGTAAGCTTCCAGAACACTTGGTTTATTTCTTCACATAGCACATGATACTATCATCTTCCTTGTACATCTATCAGTTCCCCCAAGCAGACACTCTTTTCAGGGTGGGAGGAGTGTTCCAGGATAGGCGGGGAACACAAGAACAGGTAAATTAAAATAATAGAAACGTAAGAAAGAAAAATACATTAATTCCTGCCTCTGGAAAATACATCCCAAACAAAAGGGACATACCAAGGTACATATCACCACCTGGTGGCCACCTTCAGAATTGCAAGTTTAGTTTATTTTGATAAGCAAATCCATAAATGTACACTTAACGAAGTAACAGTAAATGTCACACTTGAGAAGTATGAAAATAACAGCCTGGCCACTTGACACTCTTGCACGAAGGTAAAAGGTGTTAACTGATAAAAATACTTTGGGAAATTGCTAAGTATATGTTGAACACAGGCCACATTGTCTCATCCCTGCCAGGTACAGTGAAAGAGAGAGCTCCCTGTGCAGCTAGAGAAACAAGATTCACACATGGAACGATCAGAGAAATATTCAGTATTGCGAGTGAGTGGCACAATGTGCCATAGAAATAGCCTTCTGGACAGGACAAGAACCCGGAGGTTCTCAATGCACAGGGCAGGGTTTGAAGAGTGAATCGAATTAGAATATAGCCAGTCAGCAGAAGGGTATTTTGGGTTGGTGGGCTGAAGAAGGGACACATTTGTTCCAATGGCTATTGGCCTTTCAGATTAACTGAGCTAAGTTAAAGGAGGCCACTCACTCAGCAACCACTCTCTCCTGATGTCCTATCACTGCCACCATCACTATTGGTGACCCATTAGAGGTGATCCCATCTTCTTAACCAAAGGTCTGACACACAGTCTGACAAATGTAACTGTATGTACAGGGACAAAGGGAGAGGAGATTTGGAATGGGGGTTGACCCCGCTAATCTGAGACTGAGATGTGTGGATCTATACTCATAAGTGACTGGAATGAAGGATAAGAGGCCACTGAGGAGGGCAGGTGACTCAAGGAAAACAGAGACCTGCGCCCAGGTTCAGGAAGGAGCAAGTAAATCAGAAGGGGTTCCTTAAACATTCGTCTACCCCAAAAGTTCCATTACCGTGGGTGAGGTGACAGTAGCCACACTCTGGCCACAGTGGCCTGTGACATCCCCCACTTATTTTTCCTACCACCTTCACTCTGTTCTAGCACCAGAGGCCTGTCTGGGCTAAGGCTACTGCAATATCTCTTTTCTCACACGACTCCTGTCATGGCCCCAGGCCATCCGGGCACCTGTAAGAGGCCAGAGGCCAGCGTCTGGGGCCTGTCTAGGTTATGGATGGAACCTGCTGAACCACAGCACTTGCTGGTTCCTCCACTGCAGGCTGGCTTCCAGCCCTGCTCACCCGCCTTTGTTGCCTTTGTCGGGACTGGCCACAAGCCCCTGGCAGGACCCCCCCCCCCAGCCCTGCCCCACCTGCACCCTCCCTCCTCGTCCCCATTCCCAGCCCCACCCCCTCCCTCTCTGGAGCTGAGGCCGGCCTGAAGACAGATATTAATGTGCAAATTAGCACAACCCGACTGGGTCCAGATTGCCACTTAGAATTTGCATATTAATAAATGTTTTTGTGACAGCATTTAGCAGCTCAGGAAGGACAGAGAGCCTCCCTTCCCCCACCCCCATAAGCAAAATAACAAGACTTAGGAAACCAGACTTGTCCCCCCTCCCATCACCCAACCATCACGACTTCTTTCCGTCCATCCATCCATCCATCCATCCATCTCTGTGTCGCATCTGCCCAGCCCAGCCCGGTGCCTGGCATTGAGCCCCTCTGCCCAATTTCACAATTAGCCATGGAAGAGGCATGGCAAGCTCAGAACCATGGGAGGGGCTGCTCAGAGCAGCAGGGAACACTGTGGCTGGGGTGTCTGGAAGAGCCACCAGGGGAGGAGGACCCCGCTGGGCCTCAAGACAGGACAGGCAGGATGGGCCAAAGCAGATTCATTCTTTCCAGAGATCCTGAAGGTCCCCACTTTCACAGCCAGCAAGGAGGAAGGAAGAGCCCTGAACTGGAGCCAGGAGCCTTGGCTCTATGCAGGTCTCCAACATAACTGTCCCAAGACCCAGCACCTCTTTGAGCCTCTGTTTCCTCTGCTATAACAAAATAGGGTTAATACCCGACTCTCAGGACTATCGCAGGCATCGAATTAGATAACGGATGTGGACGTGCTTTGAAAAGAAAGGAGGGGTTTACAGATGCCACATGGCATTTGGCATGGGAGGAAAAAATCCTGGGGCTGCATATTTCAGACTTCTGTATTATACATGAACCATCTGGAAATTAAGGATTATGTATAATAGAGTTTTCAGCTGGCTGAGGATTGCCTCCTTCAAGCATCAAAACTTTTACACTGTCGTTCTAACGACTTAGAGGGAACATCTCTCTAAAATGTATTCCAAGTGCCCTGTTTTCTTATTCTGTGTACCACATCACCTAAAGTTTTCCTCCTGGCCCGGGTTCGCCTTTCCCAGGGTGGCCGTGTCTAGAATGCCAGGAGGGGAGGGGGCCGTTCTCTGTGCAGGAGTGGCCACTGCCCACTGCTGTGCTCCGAAGGTTCCTGCTTCTCCCAGTGCTGGTGGCTCTGCTCTGTCTCTTGTGATTAAATCAGTGGCTGATCAGCTCTGATAACAGAGACCAGGATCACTGAGCTTCACACAGTCAACCAGGAGCCTGCACGTGCTGGACTGTGTTCCTGGCGTGGGAAATAGTAGTGACCAGATCATGACACTCACGTTTCTGTGGAGGGGAGTGGAGGAGTCACTTGTCAACGTTGTTTGTAAACTGTTCCTCCAGCGGGTTTTCTATGAGCAAAGTGCGCAAGAGTTTTAATGCATGGACCATAAATATTTTACATTTGTCAAATCAATGAAGGGATTAATAAACCTTGGAGGCCTTTATGACCTACTTGCTGGCTCTCTTGCGTTCTAAAGAATGAGAAAGCTTGCTTACCAGGTGCACTGTAGATGGAAAAGGCATTACGTGTGTGCATGTGTGCACAGGTGTGTATGTGTGCATGCACGCGTGTGTGTTTGTACATTCACCGACCTTTGCCTGGTTGGAAAGAATAAACTGAACTTCTAGAAACAGCGGGCAGGAGGTGCCGCCTTCTCCCCCAGCACCCAGAGTAAAAGAGGGAGAGAGAGAAGCCAGGGTCTGTAGTTGCCATGCATGAGAAGGAACCTGGTTGGGTCATGGGCCAGCTGTGTCTGTTGGGGGAGGGAAAGATGCTGAACCTTCCTGGATCTGTGCTTTTCACTTTCTACAAGGGGCTTCTGCCGAGACTGATGGAGAAGAATAGTGGTGAAGCGCTCAAGAGCCAGACTGCTCTGGCTTTACCGCTGATACCAGCTCGATGCGCCTGGACAAGCTGTCCAACCTCTTCGCGCACCGGCTTTCCCATCTATAAAATGGGATGGTGACAGCCCTGTCCTCTCGTTGTGGAGATGTTCTCTGTTAACAGACACCAAGCACCTGAAACAGTGTCAGCATGTAATAACCTCTAGGTAAATATTTGCTATCTTAATTTTTGCTTTAACTTCTTTACTAGCTTTAAAGAGTGGTCCTTCGGTACTAGTTGTTACCTCTGCGTCACTCCCAAGCCTTAGGGTCCTGCTCCCAGGACTTGGAGCAGGTGGAGGCTTCTTTACAAGCCCCTGGGCTGCCTCCCCTCTCCCTTCCTGGGCCCACAGTATATATTCAATCAGTGTTGATGAGCGAGAAGGAGTTCAGGCTGAGACTGGGACCGGAGGGTCTTGCTGTGAATTCTCTATGGATGCTGAAGAAGCGGGCCAAGCAGAAGGGAGGGCCGGGGGCCAATGAAAATCTGAGCCTTAACCCACATGGCAGCTGGGGGCACAAGGGTCTCCCCTGTCGGTGAATCAGCCACAGGACATCCTCTGAGCTCAGTTTTAAAGCTCCAGCAGGGGCGCCTGGGTGGCGCAGTCGGTTAAAGCGTCCGACTTCAGCCAGGTCACGATCTCGCGGTCCGTGAGTTCGAGCCCCGCGTCAGGCTCTGGGCTGATGGCTCGGAGCCTGGAGCCTGTTTCCGATTCTGTGTCTCCCTCTCTCTCTGCCCCTCTCCCGTTCATGCTCTGTCTCTCTCTGTCCCCAAAATAAATAAATGTTGAAAAAAAAAAAATTAAAGCTCCAGCATCCAAGTCCTGGCCTGGGCAGTGGGAAGGATGAGGAGGACTACAGGTTACCACTCTGCCATTGGAGAAACCCCATTCAAACAGAAGAGGCAAAACACTCCTCTATTTCCCTTTCTGAGGGAATGCTTGTGTGATGAGTGCTCAGTCCCTACCCTAGGGTGCCCACTTGTCCTCTGGAACCTCCATGTGGTGTGATTCAGTCTTGAGCATTCTAAGAGCTTGGAGCCCAAAGCCAGAAGGCCTAAGCTGAGCCTAGATGGAAAATAAAGATTTCATCCAGTTCTCCTTCAGAGCTCACCTCCAGGAAGCCTTCCCTGATTATGTGACAATTGCATACATAGTAGATTGTCTACATTCTTTACTCCAGAGTGACACCTTGAAGACCAGGACTGGACCTTGTCCCAGCATTAGTGCAGGCCTTGACATCCAGAAGGCCCTTAATACAGGTTGTTAGATGTTTGGATGGTGGATAGAGGAATGGTTGGATGGAAGAATGGATGAGTAGAGAGAGGAATGGTGGATGGATGGATGGATGGATGGATAGATACATATATGGGTGCTAGGTAGAGGGATGAGTGTATGGATGGATGCTGGATGGATAGATGGATAGCATGTGGAGGGATGATGAATGGAATTCTTATAGAAGTGTATCAGGAATGATGGAGGCCAGGGTAAAGAGGAGAACATGAGTATGGGGTTGGACAAGGACACTGTGGGGATCAGCTGGTGGGAACAGTGGGGAAAGGGAGGTTACACATGGACTTTCAACCTGAGGCCCAAAAGAAGAGATCTTCACAGTCCCAGGAGATAGTGGCAGATAAAGTGGGGAGTGGGGTGAGTGGTGTTTGGCTGGCCGCGGGAGAGATGGCAGCTGGTCCAAGAGGCAGGTGAGGCCAGAAGAGCTTCTCTCTGCATCTCCAAAGTCACAAGCAGGTTTGGGAGGACCAGCCCTGTCCCCAGTGACTCACCACCCTTGGGCTCAAATCAAATACAGGACTGGGCAGGAGGGTGGGAGCAACAGCCCCAAGCTGAAAGGAGCCTCAAATGCTAGCTGTGGCTCAGTGGAAAACATGGGCATGAAGCCTGGTCCTGAACTGACAGACCCGTGGGACTCTCCAGGCCTTGAGTGGGAGAGTGCATCCCCGGGTGAAGGGCCCCAGGGCAGAAAGGCCGCTTGGGCTCCTTGACAGCCAGACACTGAATCCACTACCCCCCTGCCCGTCTCCAACACCAGGTGCCACACACACGAAATGGAGATGAGGAGGGGAGGGCCGGCAACGGGCCATGGGATGTCTTAAGCACCCTCTCAGGAGAACCCTCTTCAGCTTTGCTCATATACCAGCACAGGCAGGAAGTCCTTCCCTGAGTCTGACCTCCATCCCTCTTGGTGTAGTTGTAAATGAAGAAGCAGAGGGAGTCCAGTTGGAGGCTCTAGAAGACAGTTCCCAGAATTTCATATAATTTCTCTAGGGTTAGGAGACGTTAAAGGGCTTTTCTGGCCTCAACAGGGCCCCAGATCTTGCTGGCTCATTCAGGAGCAAAGGACTGTACTTTTTTTCTCATGGCCTCTTATTTGCAATGCCAGAGCTGGCCATTATGGAGGTGATTAAATTTAAAGACACTGCAGTAAACTCTAGCCTACAAAAGGCAGCCAGCATCATTAACACGTAATTGGAAGCTAAGTTTAATGAGGTAAGAGAGAAAAAATAATATGTACAGTCCCTTTTAGGGTGGCCACCACACTTTCAATTCCATGTTCTTCCTCAGTAGCGCCAGCTGTGAAAGTCTGGCAGGAAGGCATGCCTCACAGCCAGCCGGGACACCAGGTGATGGAGAGCAGTGTGGCATGGTCAGACACAAGGTAGACCAGTAGCATACTGAGAAGGGAGAGCAGGAGGTTAGTTAGGGTGGGAATAATGAGGGTGGCTTTCTGGGGAAGGAGGTTATGTCAGCCTTGACAAGCACAAAAGATGAGTTGATGCCCTGAAATTAGGAGCTCAGGAGGTGCTGGTTGCCCAGGGTGTCTCGGCCTTCCAGGACACCCTCCCATGCGGCCCTCCCCCCATATGGACACGGTGGGGGGTGGGAGTGGTGCACCCCCAGATGCTCCTTCCCAGTCAGGCTAGAGCTTGCTCAGCTGTGGTTGCACTCCTCAAAGATCTACTGTCCCTTCATGTGTGGGTTTTCGTAAGACCCTAGAAAATAAAAGCATGGCTTACCCCCAAGTGCTATTTCCCTTTAATTTGGGGTTTATAATATATATGTGTTTATTCCGTGGCAATGAATGCTTCCAAGGGACTTGCTTGTTGCGAGCGAGCGTTGTCTGATTTATTTCCTCTAGACGCTCCGAGAAGGATGTGGTTGTTAATAACAATAATGCCGCCCATCTTACAGCACTCTCTGCTTTTCGGGGCATTTTAAAATCCATTATCCTATTTAATAGAATTGTAGACTCACAGGGAAATTGTAAAGTCCAGGGAGTTTGTCCTTGGCCACCCCTACAGCCTGCCAGTGCCTGCCTCCCTCCCTGGGCTCCCAGCTTCTTCTGCTGCAGCCCAGCAGGGCCACTGTGAGGCCAGACCCCTCACCCTATGACCCAAGCAAGGAGTGGCCACACATGGGCCTTTCCACACCGCCTCTGCTCTCCTAACCTCTGCCCAGAGTCAGGAGGAGGGCTCCGGTACCAGAAGGACAGCGGGGAGACAGGGACAACTCTAGAGCCAGGTTTGTCCGGCCAAGGGGGCAGGGGGACTGGGCGCTGACCTCTTAGATCCTAGAGGTCAGGAACAAGGAGCGCAAGGCTCTGGGAAGTCCAGCCCCTCCGTACCTGGGGGTGTGCAGGGGAGGAGCCCAGCTCCCTCTCAGGACCTCAGCTATCTCCCCCCTTCCTTACCTTTGCAGACTGTCCTGGGCTCTCTTAACCCTCCCCTTGTCTGCCCAGATTCCTTTGAGTTCCCACCTCTTCTTGCTCCTCCTGTCCCTCTCCTGCACACCCTGCCCTTGTCCTTTCTGCCCATCCTATAGTCCCCCAGCCCCGCCCCAGGCTTCAGCAGGGGGGATGAGTCCCTCTTCCTAGCTTGGCAGCCTGAGCCCCCGACAAAGCCAGTCCCAGGCACTGGCTCAGACCCCAGGGGCTTCCAACGTGAGTACTCAAACCATTTCCCCGGGAGCACACCTCTGTCTTTCTTGACAGCCTAGTGCCAAGAATCGGGTGATAAGCCCGTTAGTGCGCATTCGTTTCATTTTTTCCATCTTCTCTCCTGGCTATTTTCTCCGTGCCTCCCCTCACCTCTAGGGCCTTCAGAAATGACCTCTCAGCTGGCACCTGCCCAACACCATCCCATATCCGGTGCTAGCACATTAGAATCACCAAGGAGCTGCAAACACATCCCTGCCAGGGGGCCAAAATACAGACTGAGGTTGAATTAGTCTGGGATGAGTGTGTTTTCTTCCCCCCCCCTTTTGTTTTCCTTTCTGTTTTTGAAGCTCCCCAAGTGGTTCTCAGCACAGCTGAGCTGGAGGCTGCTGACCTAGTGATTTGGCTGTGTAGACCTCGGGGCCTCGTATACGTAGGGTGGTGGCTCCTGCAGAGTCTGGGAGGTTGTCCTCCGTCGGTCAAGGGGCCTACAGCAGAGTGTTACCCATGCCCACCCACAGGCCGTCAGACACTTGTCCTTTCCTGTCCCAGCCCTATTCCTGCCTTCCTGCCTCTCAGTGATAGCCCACTGTCCACTCTCTCCCTTCCTGTGACCCTCCCCCCTCCTGTGCATCCTGCTGAAATACACCATGTGAAACCTCATGGGTACGGGTACTACACAAGAGGTAGGGAGGGACTGTCTGCTCTACTTTCAAATCTCCAGGTCCACCACCTTGAACTGAAGTCCAGGTGATGACCCCATTTCTTATCAGGCCAGAGGAAAGCTGAGAGCCTGCCCTCCCCCTGCAGCCCAGGAGGTGTCCAGGTCAGCACTGCTGCCTGCTTTGCAGAGGCCTCTGGGGCCTGGCCCATTTTCAACCAAGGCAGGGCCAGACCCCAAAGACTCCTATTCTCCAACCCAGAGCTCCAGGTCCCTGGGTATGAGGTATCTTGGCGAAGAGAAGTGGGGAGGGGCCCTCTTGCAGCCAAGTCTTCCTGGAGGCCCTCCTGGAATTCTTCAGCACCCAGCATGTACACATAGAAGCCTTGAAGGCCCGAGGAAGACTGTGGTCTGGCCAGAGGGATGGGAGAAGCAGGGAGCATGCCTGGGACAGGGCAGAGTTGCAGGTCCCAACAAGAGGAGGGCCGGCTGCAGTGTTTACAAAGGGCTGTTTACAAGAGGAGGGCTGGGCTTCAGCCCCTGGGGAGAGAAGGGCCACCGGATCGAGGTCTGGGGCAGACTAGAGAGGAAGGAGGACTGGACCGATTCCCCAGGGGGCAGGGAGCCACAGAAGCTCGTGAGAGGTAGGGGACCCCTAGAGGGCCATGGTCTGGAAAAGGGGGGCTGCCAGGTGGGGAAACAGCTAGACTAGGGGTTGTGCTTGTGGGAAGGGATGAGGGCTGAGAGGGAGGAAGAGGAAGCAAGGCAGCCAAGGGCGCACTGCACCTGCCCTCTGGAAGCTTCAGGTGCCCTCCTCATTAAGAACCCCGTCTCTGCTCCAGACTAACCTGCCTCCCAGTCTGGGCTCAGTAAAGGAAATTGATTACTTTCCGTTGCAATTAACATCTGGTCCTGGGTCACGTCGTTAGGATAATTTGTTACAGGAAAAGCAAAGGAACTAGCTACTAGGTAATAAAGTTCTTGTGGACCCAATTAAAGAGCCCTTCTCCAGCCCCAGCTGAGGGACTGGGACCCGGCAGCATCTGCCAGGCCGGGGCCTGGGGTCGGGGAGACAGGGAGGGTCATCAGAAGCAGATGTTAGGGGGTGAAAGAGTAAGGGAGCTTGGCCCTAACCCGGCCCCGACGCTGTACTCCACCTCCAGCTCCCTGCCAGGCTGTGGCAGCAGGGCGAGGTGCCCCCTCAGACTCAGGTTTGCGTCTTGGCTGCACCACCAAGGAAAGCCACTTCCCTCCCTGTGCCTCAGTTTCCTCTCTGTTCACAGGGCTGAAAGAGGAAGCTATTGGAGGTCAGTGAACGCTGGCAGTTTGGGCGACTGGGAGCCCATTCCATGCTCCGGGGCCACAGCTCAGTCTGGATGTGTTCCATAGAGTGTTTTCCCTCCCTCCCCTCTCAGGGGACCCGGCTACCTGCCCCAGGATGAGACCCTGAGAGCTGTCCAGCCAGCTTTGTCATGTTAGTGCTTTTTTCCTTAGTTCTCCAACCCCATCCCTGAGCATTTTTGTAAAAGCCCCCAAAGTTACCTTTGCAATTCATTTGTTTGCCAGGCGGGCAGATTTACGGCAGGTATCTGTATAAATATTTATACTCTGCAGCAAGGAGGTTTTGGAGGACACACACACACGCCTTGTGCCCCCACCACCACCCTGGGCACAGCCAGCTCCATCCCTCTGCCCAGGCCAGCTGCAGCTGGTGGATGAGTGGGGGTCACCCCATGCACACACTCAACCTGAAATCACGCATCCACATCTGAAACACACCCGCGTGCACCCTGTCATCCTGCTGGGCTGGGCCCTGTGCCACGAGTTCACACCCAGACAGCAGCTCCCTCCAGCTGTTACACAGAGGCAAGCCCACAGCTTGGAGAGACAGGGCCGGACCCGGGACCGCACAGCCAATAAGAAGCAGAGGCAGGTTTGAGGTCAGAGCTGGGCAAGGACAATGCTTCTCTGCTCTGTGCCTCCTTCCCATGAGGGGTTACCCTCTGCAAGAGAGGACACTGGGCAAGAGGGGGACATGATGGCCTTCCTGAGGCTTTTCTGTCGGGATTGATTCAGAACAAGCCCAGCCCCTGAGACTCTGGGAGCACTTGGTGGGGGAGGGCCCTACCGTGTGTACACCTGGGGGCAAGACCCAGGGAGACCCCACTTCTGTGCACTAGCATGTTATGGGCAGCACTTAGACCTGAGCAGCCCCCACAACAGGCCAGGAGCCTCAGGGTGGCCAGAGAAGGTGGAGACCAGAGGGGACTGGAAGAGTCAGGAGTCCTCCTGTGGGGTAAGGACTGTGGGTTCGGGCCCCCCAGCCAGGGGAGGTAGGCACTGCCATTAAAGTGCAGTCAGGGGGCGCCTGGGTGGCTCAGTCGGTTGAGCGTCCGACTTCGGCTCAGGTCATGATCTCACGGTCCGTGAGTTCGAGCCCCGCGTCGGGCTCTGTGCTGACAGCTTGGAGCCTGGAGCCTGCTTCCGATTCTGTGTCTCCCTCTCTCTCTGACCCTCCCCGTTCATGCTCTGCCTCTCTCTGTCTCAAAAATAAAGTGCAGTCAAGATGTGATGGCAGGATAGCTAGGGGCTGGCCTTTGGCACATGAGCCCGGCTGGGCACAGGACTCACACCCCAGCCACCTGCTCTAAAAATCAGTTCACTGAACTGTACCCTTTCAAATGGTTAAGGTGGTAAATTTTATGTTATGGTGTATTTCACCACAATTTAAACATTTTTTAAATAAAATAAAATCTCACCATTGGGGAACTTAAGACAATAATAATAAAAAAAAAGAAGAACAAAGAAAATTAGTCGTGTGGAGCCTGCGTGCGTGCGGCAGGGCCAAGGGCCCAGGGGATGTGAGGTAGGAGCCTGCAGGGAACTCCCAGGCCGAGCTGTGGTTGGGAGCTCCTCGGCTCAGCAGTGGGAACAGCTGTCTCTCTAGCATGTAAATTGCTGTGGATTTGGGTAAAATGCACACTCCCAGTCCATTGCTCACCTCCCACATTATCCTCTCGAATTTTTCATTTGGTGAGAGCTGATGTATGGTGGCTCATCACTCCCCAGTATTATCGTTCGATTAAAGCAGGCCTCTAACCCAACTGCTGTAGATCACCGGGCTGCCTGGATGCCAGTGCTTGCCTGAGGCTGTGGTGGTGGGCGGGGCCTCTTCACCCGCCCACCTGGACCTCTGCCATCCACCAGCAGCCTGCAGGAGCCCGCACGACTAGGACACCCCCAACCACCCCTTCTGCCCCTGGCTGGCGTGATGCCCCCTCCTGGACGGCCTGCCCAGATCCTCTCTGGCTGGCTGGTTCCCATCCATTCTGGCATGTCAGCCTCCCCCCAGCACTGATGCCCCCTTCCCTCGAGGCTAAGCCATCTTTTCACCCTGGGCAGGGAGGTGCTGGGACACAGCCAGGTCTGGGGGGCCTTGGACATGCTACTGGGCCACTCTGCACCTCAGTGTCTTTATCTGCAAAATGGGGAATCTAAGTGCCACTCTCACAGGATTTTCATGACAATCAAGTGAGTAAATAAGCACATCTGCTGATGGTGGGAAATGCTGACCATCACGATCACTATTACAGTGTTCTTTGTTCCAACGAAGTTCCTCAAAGGGCGAGGGGCTCTGTCTTGTGCATGTTGATTTCCCGCATGCAGCCCTTTGCTGTGTTGGGTAGGGGTGCAGGGATGACGCAGTCTGTGGCGGTGTGTGGGTGGGGTGTCACCCCCTTCCACACGGCTCTGCCACCACTTACCAAGTGGGGTCCAGTCCAGCTGCTGTCTCCCTGGGTCCCCTTGGCATCCCCCTGTGTATCTTCCTAGAAGGTCATCATTCCTTCCTAGAAAATCATCATTTCCCTGCGTATCTTCCTAGACTGTTGTGAGATGACAGTCTCCATGAACGTACCTTACCTACCTGTAACGAGTGTCTGGGTTGGGTTGGGTAAGGAGTGTCGAGGTTGGGTCAAGTCTCCTTGGCTGAAACCTTCTGATAATTGGAGCTCTCGCTGGTCTCCTGGCATATTCCCCACCCCAGCCCACACCAATCACTTGCTCAAGCAGGGCCCTGCCCACAGAGACAATGCCACTCTTTCCGAGGCTTTATTATCTATGCTGTTTTCAACAGGCTCCAACTACACACTTAGAAAGAAAGAAAAGAAACGTGTGCTTAGGAATGTCTGAACTGTGTCCGTCCCCAGGCCAGTCCTGCGTTCACTCTGGCCCTGGAACCTTGTTGTCCCCGGGGCCTTGAATTGGGTAGATGTCTCAGTCACCCTCATCGCTACCCCCAAAGGCCCAGCACTGCCAAAGGACTGCCCCAAATCCTCCCTGGCTCTGTTTTTATTCTCTCCTTGGCCAGCCTTTTGGTCACACTCGCTTGGGGTTAGCAGAGTGCCTTGACTGCCCCCTCCCAGCTTCTGAGACTCGAGGTCCTACTGGCAAGACCATGCCTCTTCTCTCCCTTCCTCTCAATCCAGGAGCAAACTAGGAAGACCCATTAGGATCCTGGCATTGCTCGAGGAGCTTTTCTACATGTAGATCATGAGGAGATCATGTGAGGAATTGCATAGAAGGAAGGATCTTTCCACCAGAGCTGTGGCCACAGTCCTGGAGAAAAGGGGGTGCTGGATGAGACGTCCACAAAGGGTTCGCCCCAGGAGGATCCACTGCACATCCTCAGAAGCCAGGCTTCCCAGGCCTTCTGGTCAGTAATCAGAACACTCCCAGGAGCTTGACACCCTTTGAACTACTCTAGGGCTGGTATCGTGGATGTTTCAGCTTTGCCTGCTCCTTTCTAACATGTTTGTTGACCGACTTCTTGGTTAATAGTCTTTGAGGAATCGTGACAAATGGGAATGATGTCGTGAGGCCAAGAGAGGCAAATGTAAGTCTGACTTCCACCAAAGAGAAAGGTGTTTTCTCAAGCAACAAACCAGGGAGTACGTGTCAGCCCTCAGCAAGATTCTAGAATAGACAGCATGTGAGTGCTTAGAGAAAGAAACAGTTGTCCTTGGGGCCTCCCAATAAGCCAGGCAAGACAATTTATTTCCTTTACTGACAGGTCAATTTGACTTGGGTGACCCTCAGCAAGTTTTCTCCTGAGGATTTGTGGACAATCAAGGAAGAAGAGTCCGGATGACAGAATAATCAAATAGGTCTGTAATTGGCTGAAGACCTGTTCCTAAGGCATAGTGGCAATTAGGAGGGTTATCAACCCAGGGAGGTGTCTCCAGGATCAAGAAGCTGGCTCTGGCCTTGGTCCTGCCCTAATCTACATTGTTATCAATGACTTGGCTGCAGATCTGTTGGTCAGACTGACTTGAATTTTCAGATGGCTTAAAAGTGAGAGGAAAGATGCACCCATTAGATGACAGAACAAGAGTGCAAACATGTCTCAGCCGATGAAAGCGATGCGTAGGATCCAACAAGATGAAGTTCAGTAGGGAGAAAGGTAAGGCCTTCCCCTTGGGGCTGACATCCTCACTGCAGAAGCACAGAAAGGGAAGGTGTGGCTTCAAGCAGGTGTTGACAGCTCAATAGTCGTCTTTAGTATAATGTGGCTTCCCCAGAACCTAATTGCATCTTAGACTGCATTAAGACAAGGGCAATATGGAGAAGGAGGAAGCGCTGATCCCACTCTGCTATTGAACTGGGACCCAGTGAGACCCAGTGAGAGGCTGGAAAACAGTGAGTGTGTTCAGAGGCACTTTCCATGCCTGACACATGCTATGACTTAAGGAACCAGCCCTGTTAAGTTGAGGAAGGACCAGCTGGGAAAATGGTCATTCAAAGACAGTCCCAGGGAAAAGGAGTATTTCCTGTGGCTCCAAAGGATAAAATTAGGGCCACTTATGGAAACTACCAGAAGTCAGATTTCAGGAAAACTTTAAAAGCATGCTAACTTGCATTGCTGGCAAAGGATGCACGGTCACTGTGGTGGGGTTAAGTTACTGTACGTAGACAAACACATCTCAGAGAGGGGGTCGTTTAATGGGGATTTATGGTCAGGACAAGGAGAGGCTGGATGGCCTCAAAATTCCCTTGCAAGAGCACGTGGGTTCTGTGATTCCTGTTGGGGGTGCAGCAATCCCAGGGGCACTTTCACCCTACCATATACCTCTAAGTGTTATTGTTCTGGTAACATGCAAGGCCAAGGTGGATGGAACTGGTGGACAGAGTGGAGCCCCTGGCCCTGCTTCTGACCAGCAGAATGAATCCATTAGTAATATAACCCTGGGGAGATGAACCCACCGTAGACAGAGAGAGGCAGCCATCCTCTCCTACCTTTCCTTGGGCTCCGAAAGTAGGGGGGCTGGTACCCCAGAAGGAGGAATGAAAGAGCTCTGTGCCCAGAGCTTTCTAGGAAAAGCGTCTGTTGGACTAGGGGCTGAGGACTGTAGTGGGCCCTCAGCCTGTGGGCTTTGGGAATTGGGTCCAGGGGCCTCTCTGTCCTTGTTCCTCTGGTTTCAAGCAGCAGGTGACTTCTGTTTTGAGGGAACACTTGACTGAGGCAAGCTGGGGGGTCAAGTAAGGCTCTGAAAAGAGAGAGCAAAGGCTTTTCACAATCTCATTCTGAGGAGGTGAGGAAGGGAGTTGAGGCTTCCTGCAGTGAGCACAGTCCAAAGTCCCAGGGCACAGAGGAGACAGGCAGGGGCCTCATGCCAGGGGCACAGTGCCCTGTGTATTCCCTGAGCAGTGTCTCTCAGAATTTGCAGTGGTGGCTTGGTCCCCAGAGAATGCAAGTCCAGGGCCTGGCCTGGCTTGGGGAGAAGGTGTGAAAAGGATTGGAGAAAGCACTGATTCTGGGGGAGTCACTGACACCACACTGCAGAGGACCATGAATATCAGACCAAAGGATTTAGACCTAATCCTTTGGCACTAAAGAGCCGTAGCATGTCTTTGAGCAGTTGAGAGGTAGAATCAGGCATAGGTGTGGGGCAATAAGCAGTGGAACTGGGTTCAGCAGTGGTGAGACTGGAGAGGAAGGGGCAACTCCAGAGTGTTAAACTGCAAATCTAAATGGGACCTGGCCCTCAAGTACAGTAAGGATGGGGAGTGATCAGGAGGCTGGTTGAAACTTCAGAAAACCTAGAGTAAACATACCTCAGGCTGTCAGGAGGAGAGGCCACCCCTACATCCCTGTCCCATACACAGTCCCCAGAGCCACTCATGAATTTTTCAGAAGACCCACGGGGCCAGTCCTCCAGGAGATTCCACAGCCACGGTTAACTGGGGTGAGGAGGGGTCTGGGAGTAGGCATGGCTCTTGAACAACAGCAGGGCAAGTGTTTAGGTCCCACCGGACTCTGGTCCCCAGCTCAGCCTCCATCTGCCCCCATGCTGCAGAGTTCTGGGGGAGAGCTCTATTCTTGGGTGCTGGTGGCCCCAGGGGAGAGGCTGAGGCCGAGGGAGAGGCTCAGTATCTAGACGGGACTCAGGAGTAGGAGACTTGCATCTCCCTGGGGCAGGGGGCATCTCTAAATGAACTTCACCCTACCTCTCCCTATCTCTCCTCTCCATTCTGGAATCTACCTCAGCACTGTCTGAACAAGCACATGGCCCCCAGGAGGGAGTGCCTGTGGGCTCACGTGTACGGGCCCGGGAGTAGCAGGAACAGGCACACCCACCCATACAGGGAGCTGAGGTGTTTCCCCGGTTCCTCCTGGCACCTGCTCATTCTTGCACACAGATGGCACGCGCCCCCCTGCACAGCACAAGGCACAGACAAACACGGGTGTGCATGCGCAGCTCACCTATGTGTATGTGTGGCTGCCCCACGAGGGGACGCAGCAGACGGGCAGGCCTGGGCAGGCCTGGGTTCACGTGCTTATGGGGTGGGGGAGCCACAGCTGTCTGCTCCCTCCAGGCCAAGGTGGCCCCAAACCCTGGGGTCAGACTGGAAAAATGACTTTGCTGCCTGAAAGTGACAGAGGCTGACCGCCAACACAGAGAAAGAGGAAGTTTTATGGCAGAAAATTGGATTTGATATCAAACCAGGCCCCTGGGAAGAGGGCCGGTCAGAGACTGCAGCAGTCAGGATGGGCAGTGGGAAGAGAGGCCAGAAACCAAGTGGGGGAGGCGGTGACCTCCTCACACCTCCCTAGGGAACCATGCCTGTGGTCTCACTGTTGGGGGAAGGATCGAGGTCCCGGGGCCAGGGAGGCAGCAAAGGCTGAGAGATGTGTTTTTGCAAACATGAGTACAAGAGCATGAGGTCAAGAGGAGGGAAACTGGCTGGGAGGAGGCTGCATGAGGACAGGATAATGGGGTCACAGGATGGGCGTATCTGTATGGGGCAGGGGAAAAACAAAACCTCACCAAGCTGTGGGGGGGGGCAGGGAAAAGTTGAGTTCTAGCCAAATGGATTGATGAATAAATGAATGATATTCGTGGCCTGGGACATATCTAGTGTGTCCATACAAAGGACCCATGGAGTATCTGACTTAAGGGTTGGGAGCTGGAGGGGGGTGCTCCTGGGCGGCTCAGTCAGTTAAGCATCCTACTCTTAACTTTGGCTCAGGTCATGATTTCATGGTTCGTGAGTTTGAGCCCCACATCAGGCTCTGCACTGACAGCTCTCTCTCAAAATAAATAAATAAACATCTAAAAAAGGGGAGTCGGGGGCTGGAACCTGGTTCTGAGAATCCCAATGCCAGCTCCCCTCCCACATCCCCCGCCTCTGGCCCCAGGGGCCAAGCCCCCACCCCAGGAGCCCACACTTTCCCTGACCCTGCTGGAAGACTGGCTGGATGTGGGGAGGGGGGTTGTTATCGCAGCCAAACAATTAACTGGAATTGCACAAAGGGGAGGGAGGGGGAAGGAAGCTTGTGGTGATGCCACGCTTGGCGTAGGGGAGATGGATGAACTTTCCCACTTCACTGGAGCCGCGGAGCTGACAGTAAATATCAGAGGTAATGATATTGACTTTAAGGTATTATGGCTCCAAATGTCACTTGTGCTCTCCTTCTCTTTCTCTCTCTTAAGGAAAAAAAAATACGGTCTCCCCGATTTGATTTACATTGTTCCTTCCTCAGCCTCCCTGTTCCTAGAGCAGGGAGGATGGAAACAGTCCTGTACCTTACACCTGGCGGGCACCCACGACGGGAGCTCCTCAGGGGAAAGTCGGACAGATGTGGCTCCCCGGTCCCATGCCGGACCAGGAAGACATGCCCAGAGCATTTTTTCCCTCCCCTCTGCCATGCTACCCCAGCTCAGGAACCCTCTGCAGCACCCTGGGGCTGGGAGAATCAAACTCTGGAGGCTGCCAGGTCCTTCCCACCCAGCTCCTCCCAGCTCCCTGTCTCCTCCTCACTTGAGTCCCCAGACAGGCTCTTTTCCCCAATCATTCTTACTCCCCCCTTTGACTGTGCTGCTTCCTGTCCACCTGTCCCATCCACTCCCACTCTCAATCATATCTCCTCCAGGAAGTACCCCCCCCACACCTAACCTCCATCTACCTCACTTCCTCTTGCAAACACCCTAGCACATACACCCTGTGAATCCCCTTAGGTGACACTCCCCCTCGAGGCCCCTCAACCCCTACAGGCCTCCTCCCCCAGATCTTTCTCCAAAGAGATGCCAGGCTCCCAGCTCCCCTAATCCTGGATGGTGCAGAGCTCACCATTTTCACCGGGGGGGGGGGGGGTTCACTAAATATCTCTTAAATGGAAAACCACAAAGGAGCCACCCAGAAGAGCTCCGTGGGGGTGGGAAGAGGAGTGGAGGCAGGGAGAAGAGAGGAGGGAGGCCCCAGGTGGGGCACCAGATCCATTGCAGTGGCAGAGGGGAGACTCTGGCGGTCATGGGAGGAGCAGAAGCTTGGGAGGTGGGCAGGTCTGGGATTCCAGGCCAGGTGCTCCGGGACCCTAGGCTCCCTTTACCCTCTCCAAGCCCAGCCTCCTAGGCTTCCCCTGGGAATATCCTCTGCTGGCTCCAAGTCCATGGGAACCCAGCTTCAGGTCCCACTGAGGTGGAGAGGACCAGGCAAGAGTGTGGGGAAGATAGGATGGGGGTCAGGCAGCCTGCACCCCTTCCTCCTCCACCCCTACATGAGCTACATACCTCTGAGCCTCGGTTCTTCACTTGTGAAAAAGGGAGAAGGACAGGTCTTGTAAGACCGGTGTGAGGCTTTGAGCCAGGGGTACAAGTCAGAAGCAGAGGGCCTGGGACACAGCAGAGGTGACCTCTGGGTAAGACTGGGGCATCACTGTGGAAGTCTTTCATAATCTCGATGATAATAAAGGCCTGGCCAGACTGGTGCTCTGTGCTGTAAGCAGTTTTCTGGGTCTGTCCCACTATTGTTCCAGCCCAGGCCCTATTCTATTGGGTACCTCAAGGTCCCGTTTGGGGAGAAAAGAGACCATTGTCCCCAGCAGGGTCTTCATAGGGCCAAGAACCAGAGAACATGGTAATAGATGCTGCCCCACCTGAGACCTCTTCTCGAGCATTTCCAGTGACAGGAAGCAGTGCATGGCCTTGCCTTTTCAAGTTCTGTTCCATGGTCAGACAGTTTTAAGGGTTAGAAAGTTTTTCCTTAGGCTGAGCTAAAGCCTGCCTCCCTCTAAATTCTGACAAAAAAAAACCCCATGTCACGATCACACAAATCATTATCAAGAGGGGGCCTTTGTTCCTGATCACCCAGTTGATTACCTGGACCCTAGGTGGGATTTTGCTATTATCCCTGTGAAGTGTCATTTTTCAGGAGTTAATCTGGTGTCCAGCTGTTGACTTAGTTTTAAATTGGCCCATCCCCCTTCAGGGACTGTGAGAGAATCCTGTCTCCTCTGCTACATCCAGACCCCTCCCCAGCCCTTGGCTCCCACCCTCAATCACAGTGGTGGGGACATGCTCCTCCCTTCCAATGGGGGTGCCTACCCCACGGCAGGGGTAGGAAAGGGGTGGTCGAGAAGGGTTTAACCAATCGTCCTTCTCCCAACTTAAGGGTTGCTGGAGATCTCTTCCTCCTCCCTTCCTTGGGCTACCTTCCTGCTCAAGAACCTGCAGTGGCTGCCTATTGCCTTTAGTGTTCAGCCTTTGAGGCCCTTGGTATTCTAACTCTTCCTCTCTCGTTAGGCCTCTGTTGCCCAGCACCCAACCCTTACTTCAGCATGATAGTCCCCTACTCTCCCACCCAACTCTGCCCCCCAAATCATTCCCCAAGAACCTCCCCCATTACTGCCTTCCTTCTCCCCAGTCCTCCTCCTCGAAGACCCCAGGAGATTCTCACCACCCTGGGGAGACCAGGAGTGACCAGTCCCGCAGGCCTTCCCCCTCTCTCATCTCCTCCGGTCTGAGCCTCTCGCCTTTCAGCCTCTCCTACAGTTCAACCCACCCCCCACCCCCCCTAGTCTGTAGAAGGCAGAGACCCAGCCTCTTCTTTGTCTTGTCTCCCTGCACCCCTCAGAGGAACTGCATAGAAATCTCTATTTCGCTTTGGAATACTTTATGAGAGTCTCTGACCCTTGCTCTGCTTTGGCTAGCCTATTCTTCCTAATTCTGAGTTCCTTAGGTTCAACTGGAAATGACAGTGCATTAGGGTTTCAGGTAAATCCTCTGCATGGACAGAGCAGATACTTGGGGCTGGAATACAGTGTGTGTGGCAAGGGCTGGCCCGAGAGAGACACAGAGAGAGAGAGAGATGGCGCCCCGAGAAAAAGCCCAGGTGGGCTCGATGTTACAAGGCCCGTGACCACAAAGCTGGAACCCCCACTTGCTTCCTCAGACGCACCCCTCACCCCCTACCCCACCATGTTCCCTGCTCTCTTCCCCAGCTGTGGCCTGAGTGTCAGACACTCCATGGTGCATCCAGACTCCCCAGAGCTGAGTGTCAACAGCAGTTCTGCCAATCTTACCTTCAAATATCCCCTGGAAACTGAAAGGAGTCTGAGGATGAAGAATTTCACAGAACAAGGAAACCTCCATTGGGCCAAGAGGCTGTTCCCTGTATCCCCTTTTTTTCAGAGTCTCCTCACCCAGAGGGGCCCTGAGAACAAGGTGTAATGTGTTCCTGGAGACACAGTGACAGATGTGGCCCCCACCCTGACAGTTCTTGAAGCAGACAGGTGGGCAGACTCCAGAGACTGAGGGGAGCAGGGCAGAGAATGGGGAAGGTGCTGAGCCTGAGGTGAGGGTCCTAAGTAGAGAGAGAAATGCATCACTGAAAGAGGCACTGCCCTCCCCTCCCAAGGATGTTCACAGGGACGGCCTTAGGGCCTAAAATTCAGTTCTCTAGAAGGCTTGGTAAGGAATTTACTTAGAGTTACCTAAAATAGTCTACATCACTAGTAACCCCCTTTCAGCACCTTTTAGCACCAAACTATTACTGTCCTTTCCATTATCTTCCCCGTAAGGTGCTTAGCAGCTGAGTTTCTCCTTCTGGTAACACCTGTGGCCTCTCCTCTTGTCCTAATTCCAAGCTCATGTATGCCAAGAACCCAGATCATCAATACTATTAAGATTCTGCCAAAAGTAAGAGTTATAAGGCTCTAAGAGAGAGCCTGAGAAAAATCTATGGTATGAAAAAAATATTTGTACTCGTTTTCTTTTTTCTTTTTAAACCTGTTCTGATTTTCTTTATGTGGATTTTTGGATACCTGGAAAAATGATTCCTCCTTTCCTATTTCTTGTCTGTGTCCTGGTAGGTGATAAATTTCGGTACATGAAAATATCACCGGGGTGGGAAGTTCCCCTTCCTTTGTTGCGAGGCTCCTAATGGCTTTTTTCAAGGCACAAAGGCTTGCTCAGCATCTCCTAACCTCACCCAGCCCTCCATCTGCCCCCCCCCCCACAAGCCCCCGAGCACATGTCCGGGACCCTCTTTCAAGGCCCAGGGCACCCGTGCCCAGGAGACATCTCTGCACTGTAGCGCTCCCTCCAGCTGCCGGAGAGGGGAGGGATTCCATTGTGTGCAGGGTGTGCCTAAGCCAGGAAGAGAAATGAGAGTTTCCTAGAGAATCAGAACACGGAGGAAGAACCTGGGGCAGGGGTAGGGTGTGTAGAGAAGGCCTACTGTGTGCCAGTCTCTCTCATGGGCTTCACCTCCTGTAAACTCCCAAAGGGCTGTGCGCAAATATCCGTCTCCATCATCCAGACAGGGAAGCTGCCTGAACTATGCCTGAACCCTGAGCCAGTATGTTCAGATGCAGAGAGATTTGTCAGAATGAGACAGGAGGAGGACCCGGGAGCAGGCAGAGCCCCAGGAGCTAGAGGGAAAGGCTTTGGGAGTCACAAGACCAGGAGGGAGGCTCAGAAAATTTGGGGGTGGGGGGGGCTCATAAAGAAAGCAGGGTCTCAGGGGCTTATTCTGACCTGTGAGACCCTCAGATCAGTCCAGGAAAACTCCACTCCAGGCTGCAGCAGCCCTGTGGTCCTCCCTGCGTCCTGGCAGAAAGGGGTCCAGCAGGGCAGTCTGCGCTGGGCTCCCTGACCACATCCCAGCCCCGGTCCCAGACCCCCAGCCATCAGCAGCCCTGCCCCTTCCTCTGAACCCGGCCCCAAGCCCGGGGCTAATAGGACCTGCAGAATTGCCAATCAGGGATCAGGTGGGGCTGCCTCTCAGGCTTGGCCTTGACCTTCGGCTGCTTCCCGGGGGTGAAGCACAGGCAACCTTGACTTGATTAACATTTAAATGCCATTTGGTGTGAGGAGGGGGGGGGGCAGCAGGACTGGAACAAACAAACCTCCCTCCAAGGTAGAGCTGGAGCGGGGCGTCTAGCCAGAGGAGACTGCATGGCAGGTACTGAATTAAAGGTCTCTTCTGGTCCCTGAAGATCTGGGTGGTCTTATGTCCCTCCTCAGGGCCCGGCAGCTCTTGACTAATTTCACCCAGGCTGAGAGACAGTGCCCATCAGGTACACACTTGGCACTTTGCTGTCCTTTGTCAGACCACCGGGCCAGGTGGGGGTCTGACCACAGGGCTTCTCTGAGCCTTTGGCTTCCTGCTCTGGCAGCATCATGGCCTTGACTGGCCTTCATGCCCCTGGACATTGGGGTGCATGCTGTCCACTCTCGGAAGCTCTCCTTGGCTTCCCCTCCACCTCTCCCTCTCTGGTGTCTCTCCTCAGTCCCCTCCCAGCCCCTCCTTGCCCTCCCCAGCGGGGGCTGCCGCTAGAGCTAATGGGCCAGGCTGCTCCCGGCTGGGCATCTCCGAGGGGAGCCTCCATCGAGACTGAGCAAAGGATTTAAAAGCCACTTAAAATGTCCTTGATGAGCAGAGTGACCCCTCAGGAGGAAAAAAGGCTGGAATAGGGTGTGGAGCTGAGGAGAGCCACGGGGCAAGCTTGCCTTCCCCCCACCCCCACTGGCCTCTATCTGAGGGGAGGGCCCAGGCACCGTTGGGGAGCCATACCTGGGAGGCAAGTAGGGGTGTGGACTGTAAACTAAGCAGGCTAGTTTCTTTTAGCCCCCACGATTTGATTTGCATATCCACGAGGAGTGCTGTCCTCGGAAGTCATTAGCACAAGAGTCTAAATAATGACACTAAAGGCAGCCTTTTGCATTTCCCCAGACTTGCCAGCACACAGAGCTGTGCCTGCTAGGTGGAGTGAGTCCTAAGTGGTGATAGGGCAGCTGCGCCGAGGTGAGGGGTTCCAGGGGTTATGGTCTGGGGGCCGTAACTAAGAAACCCCATTTAGCTGTTGTAGGTCAGCACCTCCTTAACCCTCTGTATCCAAGGTTAGTTCCTGGTGGAACTCCACCCCTTTGGTAGATAACCTTTGCTGAGCCAGATCCAGGGCAAGAATGTGACACTTGCAAAGATCAACACCCTTGTGGAAACGCAGGTCTACCTGTACAAATGACAACCCACTGTTCTATATTAACAGCCTTCGCAAGCTGAATTTTTCAAGACTTAATGTGTGCCCAACATTGCTGCAGACCCTGTGGGGGGCTGCTGATAATAACTAGAATTTAATGAGCACCTACGATGGGCCATGCTGGTGCTAGGCCCCATGTTCCAGCGCACACCCTCATCAGGCTTCACCCATCTTGAGGAAGGCGCTAACATTCTCATCCTGCAGCGACCCCCAGAGAGACTGAGTGGGGTAGGTAGTCTTTCACAGTCTTGCAGCTCCATGTATCTGAGCTGAGTGAGATTCAACTCCAGGCCCATCTGGCTTCAAAGCCCGGGCAGCTCCCACTCCATCCCATTGGGGCTCCCGCTGCACTTACTCACGTTTCTGCAGATGCCTGTCCAGAACTCCGAAGTCAAACCAGCAGAGAACCTTCCCTCCTCCAGAAGGGCATCGTGGTCGTTAATAGCGTGGAGCCGGAGCAGGGCTGACTGCTTCCAGACAGGCTCCACCCTGACCTGCCACATACCTTTGGGCAGGTGATTGCACCTGTCCCGGCCTCAGTTTTCTCATCTACCCAATAGGGATACTATCAGTAGTCCTGCTCTGCTTCTTATGGGCTGTGCTTAGAGCAAGGCTGGCACACAGTGAGCTCTCGCGGTGTTAGTGACACCCGGCCATCCAGGGGTTTCTCCACTTGCCGGGCTCTGCGGAAGGCCTTGGCGGTAGACTCTGCTCAGTGCAGGCTGTTGACTAGGCAGCTGGTAAGCAGTAGTGTTGGTGGAGGTGTCTGGCCCAGTAGTGGTGATGTGGCACCAGCTGGGAACTCCCTGAGGCTCCATCCATCGGTCAGAGGGTGAGGGCCCAGGGGCAGCAGCTGGGGATTGGGAAGGGGCCTCGAGCAGGCAGCACCAACCTAGAAGGCAAAAGGTGACAGCTGCCCAGATGGCCCATAGCTCTGCAGCCCTGGGCCCTAAGACAGCCACTGACCAGCCCTTCCCAGGCACCCTGAGATCCTCTCACCTGGGCCAAGGTTTCAGGGCACCTGGCCCAGCCAGCCTTTTCCTTCCTTGGAATGCAGGGCCACATCCGTTCACTCAACAGGTCTTTATTATGTGTCAGGCCACAGGGAGGTGAGTCAGGTGCATTGTGCACCCTCCTGGAGCCTAAGGTCTACCAGACAACCTCGAGCTGACTCAGTACAGCCTGCAAGTAAATCGGTCAGCAGTTTGAAGAAGGGCTTATGGCCCATATGCCTTGCGCCTACGTAGTGCCACTGTGTTTATATTAGGCCAAGATTCCCAGCCAGGTATAAAGCACACCTGGGCTCAGGAGAGCACAGACAAGACAAGGTAGCTTTGGGGGGCGGCCTCCCCCCAGCACCCTCTGCCCTTACATGTTATACACCTGCCACGTTGCACACACCCTCTCTACCTCTGCACTTGGGGTTCCCTCTGCCTGGAATGTCCTGAGACTTTTCATCTGCTTGTGGGCTCCAAGCTCATACCTCAGCTTCTCTGGAAACGTTACTGGTTCCCGCAGACCCTTCTCTAAGGTTCTCACTTGGGCTTTGCACAAACTTCTGTGGTGCACATGAGTGCTTCCGACTAAAAAGACATTGGGCCACAAAAGTACATGGTATGATCTAGCGAGACAAGTGGCTGGAGCACAGGGTAGGTGCCACAGTAGTTGGCAGAGCAGCTGGAGGGTAGCCTGGGCCTAGGGTCCTGCGGGAGGAACAGCAGCAAGAGGGAAGCAGAAGCAGCAAGGCCCATCGGGAGGCTCTGCTGTGGTCGTTCAAGCGAGCCGTGGCGAAGGCCAACAAGCTCAGGCTGAGGCCGTGGGGGTGCAGAGCAGAGGTGCAGGGCATAGACAGCCAAGCCAGAGCCAGAGCAGAGTGCTCTGTGGAGAGGTCTACATCAGGGTCAGTGAGACCAAGGTCAGAACCAGGCCTGGCCGGGGATTTGGGTGAGTTGCCAAAGCCTCGTGGCCTGCATGTTTCTCTTTATAATCATACTTGTCAGGATTACTCAGAGCGTTTGGTGAGAGCAGGCATGAAATGTACAGCCACAGTTGGACCACAAGGGCCCTCCACTGGTGTGGGTTCCTTAGGACACTGGGGTCCTCTGTGGGCCTGGGAGGCCTGGCTTTGTCTCTGCCTCTTGCTTTTCTCTCTGCACCTCTGTCCTTCCTAGAACCACCTTTTCTCCGTTTGAGCCACTCTCAGACTTGTTCCACACCCCCTCCCTCCAGTCCTCTGCTCTGTGGCCTTCCTACCCGCTGTCACTCTCCTTTCAATTACCATAGCACAGAACAGAAGAATATTTTATTATTTGGTGTCTTTATTAAATCAAGTTTTACGGTCCCTGTTTTTCATTTTTAAAGTGGGTAAGTGCCACACTATATTTTCCTATTAAAAAGCAAAAACCAGACGGAGTGGCTAGGATGGCCCCTAGGTGGTTTTGTCCATTGGTCGGTGCTCCTTGATAGAAACTGGGATGGTCGGGGTGTTCTCCTAGGCCACAGGGATGCCACCTGAATCAGAAAATAAGAGGGTCTTAGCATACCCAAAGCAGCATTTCCAGAGACGCCCTGGGAACCAGGCCCCAGACTGGCTGGTGGAGGCGGAGGCTGCAGGTCAAGGCTCTGAATGCAGGCTGTAAGGCATTCAGAGGCCCCGCCCTGTGCCCCAAGTGCACAGCTCCCACCCTGGCATCCCCGTAGGGGCCTTCGAGGTTCTGCTGCGTCCTGGCCGCTGGATGGTTTGGCCCCAAAGGACTGCGGTGCAAAGGCACAGGGAGGCTGCCCTTTGGCTTCTTCTTGGTCTTATCTGGGGAGCAGGGCAGTGGGAGTGAGTGCAGGGCTCAGAAACCACCTCCACCAAGGAGCCTGCCTGGGCTGACGTTATCCACTCTGTCCGTGTCCCCTCAGCCCTGTTTTCAGTTTAAAGTTTACAGCTCATCATGTTACAGCATTACACACACAGACACCCACAGGCACCCACCAAACACGGTCATACACACACACAAATACACACTCAGCAAACATCATATGCACTCCCAGATACAATCAATCAGGCCATTACACAGAGATTCACCTTTCTTTTTTTTAATGTTTATTTATTTATTTTTGAGAGAGACGGAGAGAGAGACACAGAGAGAGGGAGACTGAGAATCCCAAGCAGGCTCCACACTGTCAGCGCAGAGCCAGATGCAGGACTTGAACTCAAGAACCGTGAGATTATGACCTGAGCCAAAATCTAGATTTGGACCCTCAACCACCTGAGCCACCCAGGCACCCCAAAGATTCACCTTTTTGAATGTATTCACCTGTGTGTACATACTTATAGGCCTGTAGACACCCATGGTCAGGCACACACTCACAGGTACAGCTGTATACCCTTGTACACTCACATCTCACATCCCCAAGCAGGCTCACATTGCCACTTTCCCAAATAGAGTCACATACCCACCCAGCCATGCCCAGACACAAACCAAGCCTTTCCAAGCATGTCCACATATACGTGCACACAGGCAGGAGCACAAATGTGCATGCACACACACACACACACACACACACATTCATGCTCACTGTGATCACCTTTTGTATGCATCCATAAGCTGACACTAACTAACGAGTACTGTAGCGCCCCGGGGAACTGCTGCACCCAGGCCTTCCCGGGAGCGGCGACCTTCCCGGAACACCCTCCTGACACACAAAACTCAGGAGTCCTGACCTCCATGTTTGCAGAGAAAGAGCTGCTGAAAACCGAAAGGCTTCCTTATGGAAACCTGTCTCCCCAGGGGCAGAGGCCTCCCTGGGGCCTAAATGCTTTTCCTGGTTCCCACAACACACCCCAAGTACCCAAATGATCTGAACAACAGGGTGGGCATTAAAAGCCTTTACGAGCAGGTTCATCAGAAACCCCCCCGGAGGATCGAGAGAAGGTGCTGTGGGAAGGCTTGAGCGGGTCCATTCTCTCCTAGAGCCCCCAGTCCTGAGCCCTAGCTCACCTCACAAAGTACCTGTCACCACAAGCCGCTCACAGGTGACAGGTAAGGAGTCAGGGGAACAGAAGGGAACAGGATGCTATCTCATTCCTGAAGCCTCCCGTTTTAGACCCTGGCCTAAAACGGACCAGCGGTTTGCTGGAAGAATAGATCCATTTTTACCTACCCAAGGGAACCAGATTGTTTGCAAGTTTACATATATAGATAGCCTCTCAATGGGGGTGTCCTGCGGGTTCTCCCAGGCACCCCAGGTTAGGATGGGATTGTCCAGGCCCTCTGCCTGTCCCCCACTGAGCCCCACAGTCCGATGCATCTATTTCTTGCTCTGCGGTGCCCCATTTCCCCCCAGGCCGTGAATGCGGAGGCTGGACAGCATTAGGGTGAAGATAGGCTTGCTCGCCCTTACTCTGCATGACCTTGGTGGGTTAGTCCCCTAGGCTCAGTTTGACCACCGTTAAATGAGTCAAGACAACAGTACTTCCTCACACAGCTGTTGGAGAGGGGAATGGGTTTCCCGTGCACTGCCCGGGAATGTACTAGCTGCTCAACAAAGATCGGTTCCTCCCCTGCCATTCTAAGTACTAAGAAAAACAATTCCAAGTCCACACCTTTGGTTCTGGCCTCCATCCTAAGGCCCAGTCTCCACCACCCCAATGTCAAACCAGTGTGTTTGACATTTCTTTTGTTTTTTAAGTTTAATTTATTTATTTTGAGGCAGGGGGAAGGGGCCCAAACTCACGAACTGTGAGACCCCGACCTGAGCCTGACCTTAGTCGGTCACCTAACCGACTGAGCCACCCAAGCGTCCCCCTGTTTGACGTTTCTACCCGAAGTCTTAGCAGAGTGGAAAGCAAGCTCATCACCTCCTGCCTCCTCAAGCCCCAAGGAACCCTTGTGGCCGTCCTCAAGGCTGCCAGTATCCTTGGACAGCTCCCCATCCCTTCTGCAGGTGGACAGGAGCGCAGGTGGTCCTTCTCCCCTGTTCCCCACCGCCAGCAGGCTCCGCCCCTCTTGGAAGAAGGAAGAAGAACATCCCAGCTGTTTCTCCTAGGGCCCCAAGCCCAGGGTCAGCCTACCCCCAGGCCAGCCCCCCACCGCCCCACTCACACCCCCTCCACCATCTCAGACCCTTCCCCAGGAACCAGCCTGGCTCCACTGCTGTGCTTGGGATTGCTCAGCCTGACCCCCTTGGGGGATTTTACTCTACCTGCAAAACCAGATGCCCAATCAAGCTTATCCCAGTCCTTGGGCCTCTCAAGAAAGGGTCCTCAGTGACATACTCTTGTAACCTTAGCCCCCAGCACAGTGCTGCCCCAGTGACGTGGTTCTGCCCGGTTCCACATCTTTTTTCCTGAATCCCCAGGTGCCTCCCCTCAGCAGGGAGCCTCTCCTGCCTGAGTCCCCACCCCCAAAAGTGCCAGTGCCCCACCCATCCCCACCTCTGATCTGACTTCCAGATTCTGACTCAAATTTGGTTGCTGAGAATGGCGGCCAAGGGCACCCTGGCTCGGCAGCCTGGCTCCCTGGGCTCCAGGGCAGATGCGTTTCTTCTCTGTAGGATAGGGAGGAGGTGACGAGGAAGGCAGTTGGGGTGGCCTGTGCTCTGAGGACGGTCCTGGCGTGAGATGAAGACTCGGAGCTGGTAGCCGCGTGGTCACTCTGCTTGGCTGCTCACGGTGGTGTTCTTGCCCTGCCTGGCCTTGCCCAGACAGAGCGACGCGTACAGAGCCTGCCCTCACGGCCCCCAGGACTCTGGTGTTTGGTGAACCAGGACAGCTTAGCGTATGACAAGACATTTGAGACGGAACGGAGAAGGGTGCTGCCAGCATCATACTGCACACACCCCTTTTTTAATTTCTCTTGTTCTTTCTTTTTTTCTTTTTTCTTTCGCACATTGTGGGGCTTGGAACTCATGACCCTGAGATCAAGAGTCACATGCTCTACCACATGAGCCAGCCAGGCACCCCTGCATGCACCCCCCCCCCTTTTTTTTTAAACTGTGGCTGTGGCTGAGCACTGAGAACCTTGTAGGTCCACAGTCTTTGCTGTCCTGACTTCATCTGCTGGCCACTCCTGTGGCCACCTGGAGTTTCACCTGGGCGGTGAAAATTATTCTTGGAAGCATTTTTTTCTGAACACCAGCTCAATCTCAGTGTAAAACAAGCTCCTTCCTATCAAAGGCAACCCATTCTGGCAACCAGTCAATTGCAGTTGAGGACACCAGACAACCAGTTGGAAACCTGGGCAGGAGGTTTGGGGCAGGTGGGGCCGGGATCCACTGGGCTGGGGGCGCGGGCAGGTGGAGAGGGGAGAGGCGCAGTTCCTTGGAGAAGAGGCTGCATGTACATAATGTGTATAAATGTATATAATAATCATTAGCAGCGATTCAGCTGTCTGCCGCTGGTTTGCAAGATAAATTGCATTAATCAACACGATGCCTTCAGAACTTTTGGCGAGCCGTTTCTTATGCTAATTGGGCCACTTAAAGTAGACTGTCATTGCACCAGGATCTCCGGCTGTCAAGACAATTACTGGCATGTGCAAGCCCCTCCCTCCCAAAACCCCTTTCTCCCCCACCCTCACCTTTTCTCTCTTAAATATAATATTAATGAGAAGAGCTAAGCTAATTACCTGGCCAAAAATAAAACCTTGAAAGAAGAAGGGGGGAAGTGGGTAAAGATGTGACCGTGGGGAGACGTGGGTCACCTTCAAGGCAGTATGGAGAAGCCCTCTGGGTGGGGGCTCCCTGGAGAAGCCAGCAAGGACGCCAAAGACTGCTGCTCTGCTGGGGGTGGCAGAGGAGTCCTGATTCATCCTTCCTCCCCTTGGTGATCCTCAGGACTCAGAGCAGACACACCATGAGCCCTGCCTGGGACTAGGGTTCCCAGAATCCTATGAGCTTGGGTAAGAGAAGCTTACAGCCCCAGAACCGAACATCTCAAAACTTCTAGACTCTGAGAGATAAAACAACACTTGAGAGACCATCTGATTTCAGCCTGTCTCCATGAAAAGACCAGCAAGGTAATCCACTGCTCAAGCAAAGCCGAGCCCATTGTCTGTGTCGGTAAAAGGGAGCAACCACCATCTTGGAGGTCTCAGTGGTAGAACAGGGAGGTATTTAGAGAGTTGGGGGTCTGGTTGAAGGTGGGTCCTGCACTGCAGGGACCTGACTGGGATTGGACAGGGTTGTCAAAATAAAACCAAAGCTGGACAGTAAGTAGTTAAAGTGGTTAAAACAGATCTTACTCAGGGACTATTGCAATAGGAGAAAAGAGACCTTAGTATAGAGCTGGGCTCAGTTCCAAATACAGCATGGGCAAGTGAGGATTTATAGCCACGGAGCATGGCTGGGGGCAGTGGATGGAAAATTCCTAGGAGGAGGCATGAGGGGTCAGGGAAGATTCTGGCTAAATGGACTTGACAGGAGTCTTGCTGCAGGCAGGCCGGGGTGATCAGACATCACCTGGGGGGGGGGGCATGAGGAATTTGATCAAGTATGAGGATGATCAGACACCAAGGGTAAGGATTTTCTGTAAAGTGACTTGACAAAATTCTTGCTAAAAGTGGGCAATGAGGCCCACAAGGTCAAGGCCTGGGGGGCTTTGAGGCACTTGGCTAAAGTGTCGTCAAGGAGCCAGTCCTTGTGAGTGTCCACGTGTGGTGGTTTGGAATTGGCGCACACAGCAAGGTGAGCGTTTTGAGCCCATGAGGGTGAGTGAACAGCTATTTGCGGGCGAGCAGGCGTGCCCACGTGAGCGGCCTGAGGTCTGGAGGAGGCGAGCCCCAGTGGTTTATTGTTCAGAAACATGGATGTTCGGGACATTTCTGTAACAAACCGTTACTTGCAACTTTGTCTTTCTGGGTTGCAAATTTCCTGGAATGGACAAGACGTGGTCGTTTGGACAGTCTCAGCCATCTGCAGAGGGGCTGCAGGAACTTTGTTCTCTATGTCCGCATGTATCCAAGGGGGCACGGGCTCCTGCCCTGTCCTGTACCTGGCCCAGGTTGCCAATGGCCCTTATCCACTGAACTGGACGTTGAATTCTATCAGTTCTTGCCCACAGCCCAGCCTCTAGCATGTCTGTCTTCTAAATTCCACTGCCACCACTTGACACGGGCACATCTCTGGGCCACCTTGTCTATGCATCTCCCTGCCTCAGGGGGGCTGCCAGAGTGGTCCTGGGAAAAATGAGTCCACTCGCAGTGACTGTTGCTGTGACTCGCAGTGACTCCTGCTGCTGCAGGACTGGGGCCTCTCACCTGGCCTCCACACCCAGGGCACCCTCTACCTGGTCCCTGCTTTCCCCCCGCCCCCCCGCTCCTCCCTGGGCTCTCCTGATGTGGACTCTGGGCAGCACTGCCCCCTCCTCTGTACAGCACCCCACCCTCTACCCCACACACGGCGTCCTGCCTCTGAACCTCTACACCTGTGGTCCCTCTGCCCCAATACCCTTCCCAGTCCCGTGCTCCTGGCAAACTGCCGTCTGACTTTCGGGAAGCAACTGTACCAGCCACCCTCAAGCAGGTCCTTGGTCACTTGCTGCTTCATGGCCCTCATGGGCCTGGCCCAAGCCTCGGTCTTGGCTTCAGCATCCCTGCCTGCATTATTCATTTACAAGCAAGGCCAGTCTTATTCCAGGTGCAACCTGGCGTTTACACAGTGGCCGGTCCATGTTTGTGGATGATACGTGCTTGTGGAGTGAATGGGTACATCTCTGGAAAACAGAGGAATTCTTTCTTATCCACTACTGTAATCTCTCCTGCTTTAATATAAGCCATTGTGTCCCCTGCTGCCTGCCTCCTTCCTCCATATACCTGCCAAAGTGAAGACCCAGCCCCAGGGCACCTGGGGGGCTCAGTCAGTTAAGCATCTGCCTTCCACTCAGGTCAGGATCTCTCCGTTGGTGAGTCTGAGCCCCGCGTCAGGCTCTCTGCTGTCCACACAGAGCCCACTTCAGATCCTCTGTCCCCCTCTCTCTCTGCATCTCTCTCTCTCTCTCAAAAATAAAATAAATTTTAAAAAGAAAGAAAGAAAAGACCCAGCTCTCGTAGGCAGCCCCATCTCCACACTGACAGGCACTCCCCCGGGGGCCCTCTGACCTTGACCTGGTTTCTCCACCACCTCAGTCCTGCTCCTGTTAGATCCTAACACAGACTGCCCCCCACCCCGACTCCCAAGGAGACACAGGGCAGTCTGAGTCCTTGATTCAGGTTCAGGGACGGAGGACAAGGCTCATCTCAGGAAACTGAGCAGGGTAGACCCCACCGTTGTCAGGGCTTCTCTCACTTGGTTTCCATGAAGCATGTTACCTTCTGATCATGCCTAGCATTTCTCTCCTGCTTCTTGTAACCCCACAATGGCATGGCACTCTTCTCCAGGGCTCTCTTCACATGCCACAGACCCAGCTTCACACCATGTTATTTTCTTGCCATGCCCGCCTTGGCAGAGGTGCACTGGTCAACAAGGCGGGCCTGGCAGGGGCGGCTTTACCGCAGTGCACCCCCCCAACCCTGGCCCCATCCAGCTCTTCTCTGGGACAGGTTCACCAGCGCCTCATTGGGCAGCCCTGACTGACCACCCTTATCTCTGCCAGGTGTGGAGGGAAGGGCCGGGCCTTACCTCAGTAGGTGTGTGATGGTCAAACTTCCTCGAAGAAGAGAACCGAAGGGAGGGAGATAAAAAATGGCTCTAGAACTCTAGCTTGTGTTGTCCCATGAGACAGTTCCCAAAGGCCAAGGCAAGGAGAAAGGAATTTTGCCCAGGACTTCTGAAGGTCTCGGTCCTGTCCCGTGAACTGGAAATGCAGGCAGATGGAAAAGGGGGCATGCAGCCTGGGCCTTGTGACCCCTGGGCTGGGGTGCTGGGGAGCATGGGGGGGACGTGATAGAGCCAGATGGGCCTGCTGTGGCCCTCCCACCACCCTGCTAGTGAGAGGTGAGCAGGGGTTCAGGGCAGGGGGAGGGAAGAAGGCAGGACAAAGAGAAGCTGGCAGGGATCTGGCACAGGATGATTTTTGACAATTTTCAGGGAGCTTTGGTGTGTGGTCTCCTCTGAGTCTTTCCCTGCCCAGGTGAAGGCCAGCCTGATTAGCAGATGAACGAACTGAGGCAAAGAGGGGGTAGATGGCTACTGATTTCTGTACTCTCTCTGCAAAGCTGTTCAGAGAAGGAGAGAAAGGGGAGCAAAAGGCAGAGGTAGATGGGGCAGAGAAAGGAACTGGGACCCCAGGGCACTGGGTCAGGAGGGGAGGGATAGGCAGGAGGCCTGAAGACCAGGCTGGGGCTGAAGCACCTAGGCCAACCTTGGGCACCCGTGGCCCACCAGGCTGGGAAGTCAGCCTTTTTCTGGGGCACCCCTGAGCCACCTGATCAGCCCCTGACTCAGAACATTAGAATCTTCTGGAGGAAGGGACAAAGGGAGCCCTGAGGGAGGCCCTCATCTGGTGCCAACCCTGATCCGAGGACCCAGAAACAATTCCTGCCGCTGCTCCTGCGGACCAGGCCTCAGCAAACAGGCCACAGAGAGCCAAACTCTGCCCCCTGCCCCGCTTCTCCCTCCAAAAAGCCCTCCCATCTGCTCCCAGGCCCCACTGGATCCCCCACCCACTGGTCAAATCCTCCACCCCGCCCCCACCCCTGAGCCAGACCCACGCACCCACGCCCCCCACATCCTCGGTGGCACTGGTCTGTTGGTTCCTCATACTTCCTTGTTGAACGTCCTCTCCTAGTGGAGCCAGGGAGCCTAGGCAGGTGCAGGACAGGTGTAGGGCCGGCGAGTCCCCCAGACCAGTGCTCAGATGAGAGAGAGATTGGGCAGGGCCGGGGAGGAGCCCCTAGCAGGGGGTATGCAGCTGCCTGGGTGCTTTTTGTGGGTGAGGGAGACCTGCCTGGAGGTGGAGGGGGCAGGGAGATTCTCTCCAGGACTCTTTCCAGGATAAAAGCCGATAGGCAGGTGCGGAGAGGCTGGCACAGAAGGGGAGGCTCTCGCAAACCCTTATTAATAAATGAATAATTGGCACCGTGGCCCTGATTGATGAGCACGGCAGCACATCAGCATCTTCCATGTGAAGCCGGGGATAAATCTTCTCTGCGTGGCCGCTGTCACCAGCCCACTTGGCCAGGGAGGGTGGGGTGGCAGGGAGACTCTGGTGCACACCCTAATGCTCCGGGGCTCCCCCTTCTCTTCCCTGAGATGCCTCAGAGCCTGCAGCTTTCTGCGCAGCCCCGGCATCCGGCGGCCGGACTCCAGTGCCCCGGAGATCTCCTTCAAAGCCTCAGGCTGCCTGGGAGCCTCTTCCTCAGGCTTTGCCCCACCTCCTGGAATCTTCCTTCTCCAGCTCTTCCATCTTCCACCTCTCACCACACCCACCACTCCCATCCCCCTTCACTCCCTTCCTCCTTCCCTCCACTGGGTCCTCACAGCTCAGGCCAAGTGCTGCCTTCTTCAAGTCCATCCATGACTCCCTAGGGCTGCTGTAATAAGACTCACTGGGGTGCGGTCCTGGGGCCCTTCCCCAGCCCAGCCCAACCCTGCTCTGCCCTCCACAGCTGCCCCAGCCTTCCTGAAGCTCCTCACTCCTGCCCCCTCCACGCCCACCCTACCTCACGCCCACCCCAGGGCCTTTGTAGAAGCAGCTCCCATTGCCCCCAAGGGCCCTCCCCTCCCTCCTCTGCCCCCCTGGCCCCCTGAGCAAACTCTCAGTGTCACATCCTCAGAGATGCCTTCTCCAACTGCCCTAACTTAAGTGGGCAACCCCCCCCCAACACACACACAATGTCCACTGTCCCCACTTCTGCAAGCCTTTCAGA
Organism: Felis catus; assembly: GCF_018350175.1. Taxonomy (NCBI): domain Eukaryota; kingdom Metazoa; phylum Chordata; class Mammalia; order Carnivora; family Felidae; genus Felis; species Felis catus. The sequence continues at coordinate 58,402,281 of NC_058379.1, read as the reverse complement.
GCCCATCATCATTTGTACCTAGCTTGCTTGTAGACATGACACCCACCTCCAGGCCCAGACTGGACAGTCCATCAGGGCAAGGCCATCTGTACCTGGCACATAGCATGTGCTCACCAAAACTAAGTCACATGATGACTACAGTTGGTCAATCCCAGGACGCCACTTGTCAATTTGGCAAGTGTGGCACACCTACTTTCCACTCTGAGTTCATCTGCCTCTTCGCTAGGGGCCCAGAGCCCGGTCTGCCTGGACCTCCCTACAGAAGTGCTTTCCTTCTGACTTACCATGTTCGGAGCGTGTCCCCTTCCAAGGGGCGTGCACTCAGAAGGGAACAAGAGGGGGGCTTGAGACCCGTGCGATAGGGTGATGCTGTAACGGTGTGATGCCAGGCACGGTGCGGGCCAGCTGGAGAAAGTGGGCACTGTTCAGGACTGGAGGGGAGCCCCTCATTCCCCACCACACATAGGAGGTGACTGTGGGACATCCCCACTCCATGCCCCAGAGACGGCCTCCAGGGTAGGCCAGGAGGACAGGCACAGCGTGTCTCTCCCCAGGAAGGCACCATTTGGAGTAATCAGTTTTTTAATTACTAGTAATTAAATGTGTGTAACCTGCCCAGCTGCCACTCCAGGAACTGGGACAGAACTCCTGGGGGTGCAGCGGTCAGGCACCTGCTGGGAGTGGCAGAGCCCGTCATCAGCCACCTTGGCACTCAAGAAGGTAGCTGGGTGAGTGGGGATGAGCGTGGGTCCCCTGGTACCAGAGAGGAGGAGCAGGGAGCCCCAGGGGGGGCGACCTGCATTTCTGTCTCAGGGGTCCCCAGCCTCCTTGGGGTCTCCTTCCATTTCCCCTTCAGCCTGGAGCAGCAGGATGCCTGCCACAAAGGCAGGTACTTGAAGGGGGCCCCGCCATGCAGTTTCCTCCCCTTCAGCTTTTCAGGTGCCAGCTGTTCCCAAGGGAGTCCTCCTAGAGATTGCCCCAGGCTACCACGCCGCAAAGCAGAAAGCCCCCTCGTGGCCCAGACCCCAGCACTCGGTCAATGTGAGCATCTGTGGAGTATCCGCCACACGCGGACTGCTGCAGCCATCCCTCAGGAGAGCCCGTGCCCCACCCCCGCACCCCCCTGCCCCCCACCAGACAGGCTGGCTGTGGCAGTTCTTCCAGGTCAAACCCTTTCTCTCGGGTTCGACAGTTTGGTCTGTCTTTGGCTGCCTGGCATCTCACTCTCCCTCTTGCTTTCTCTGTCCGGTCCTTCTCTCTCTTGACTTCACCCCTCTCCAGTTCCCCCGCTTTATCTCCCTCTTAGGATCTTTTATGGAACAATTAAAATAAGTGAAAAGCAGTCATCTTGTTTCCGTGCCCACTTGGGGGAGGGGCGCCTCCAGTCCTGGGACTCCAAACCCTCCAGAGACAGAGCCACCCAGAGTGTCCCCGGGGAGCTTGCGCTTCATAGCTCCCATCCACCCCCTTGCTTCAATTCTCCCCTCTCACTTGTCCTACATCCCACCCACTCAGGCTTGTGTAGACTTTGGACAAACAGGAAGAGGTTGCTAGCAGGCTGTGGGCACTGATGGAATCAGAGACAGCACACTCCCATCTCAGCGGCTTCAAAAATGGGGGAAGGACTCGTATGTGCATCCCTGAGGATGAAATCCGGGAGGCCTTATGGCCACTCTCTGGCTGGGCCACCAGCGTGAGTCCCCCGCTCCGGTCACATGTCCCTCATCTGTCAAACGGGAATGGTGACAGCTCCTGTCTTCAGGTTCACAAGGTTTCACATGCCTCTGAAAGCCCTTTGCCGGCGTATAACACGGGGTTAGTGCGTGGATAACGGGACACAGACAGAAAGCCATGAGGATGCACAAGGCGACAGTGTCTCCTATGAACTGCAGGGGAGAGAACTCTCCTGCCTCACACCAGAGGCTCTCCTGGTCTCTGCAAGGATGGTTTTCCCAGCATCTATAGTTCCTCTTGCTGCAGCTAGGACAGTGGCACCTTTCCATCCCTGCCTGGAAAGTGGATAGCCCACTGCTGGGTCTAAAAACAGTCCCCACGAGTCACTGTGGTCCATGTTACCTCTTTGTCCTGAGGCCCCTTGCTTCTGCCCTACCACACCCCAGGGCTCAGCCACAGCCTGCCAGGTCTCCGGGAAGTCATTTGTCGTCTGTCCCAGGGGCTGCGTACAGGGTGTAGTCCTATAGCCTGTCCTCGGTACCTGCTCCCTGGGGCCCCGTGAGGGCAGGCAAGGTAGGAAATGTGCTCCCCAAAGATCTGACTTTACCTGGAACTTACACTGAGTGCCTGGCCTGTCCCGGGCACCACCCTGCCTCTGCAGGACTCAGCCTCTCAGGGAGATTCAGGAATGAACTATCTGGAGCGGGCAGTTGCTAAACAGGGTGGGCCCAGCACACAGTCATGGGCAATGGGTGGTCAGAGCAGAAGTACGAAGTCGGGGTGGGGGGAGGGGCTGATGCTGGGGAGGTCTGATGGGCTCCCTGGAGAAGAAGCATCTTAGATTGAAATCTTTGAAGAATGGGTAGGAGCTTGGCTGGAGAGAGGCCATTCTGAAGGAACAGCCTGAGTAAAGGAGGGAAGGAGGGACATGCCACAGTGAAGGGCAACGTGACAGGAGTGAAAGGTGAGGTTTTGGGGAGTGGGGAGGCTGGATGGGGTCTGTCCCAATATACATGTACCCACCAGCTTGTCCTCACACATAATCCTGGAGAGCCACGATTTGCAGGGCATGGAGTGTGGGCCATCCCCAGGTGGTCATGGCCGGGAGGAAGATGCCATGTGTACAAACTAGTCACCCTGTGTACATGCACAGTTGCCCAGCTGACAATGGGGCGGTTCCTTTCTGACCCCCGCCCCCCCCCTTCACACGGGCTCCCCACCCACCATGAGCACGGACAGGCCTAGAGGCTGAAGGAACACAAAGCAGCTCAGACCTTTAGACTGCACGTGGGCGCCATCTGGTGGTTATGCGGAGCACTGCGCCCTCTGAGGTTTCGGGCTTCTTTGGGATATCACACCCAGAAGTGACATCCCTGGTCCTCACACACACAGAATCATCCGGGGCCAGTCATGACATGATAGCCCCAACCCAAATGCACAAAGGGCCTCACAACAAAACTCCAGCAGTTACACATGGACACAAATACAGCCAGTCCCATTCACGCTGCCTTTTACCTCCTCTCAACAAATACAGTTTAGGAAGTAAGGGCAGAGAACACTGTAGCCCAGCACAGGCATAACAGTGCACATCTTCTCTGTGTTTTCAGCACACTGTTCATTCTCTCCTGTGGTCATACCGCACAGTTCTGAGCTCACACATCTTGCTGGCGCTCACATCCAGGACCTCCTCCTTGGACGTGAGAACTGGGTTGGCTTCACAGGGAATGTGTGCTCACACTGACCACATATGCCCTGGGGACCACACAGGGCAGGGCAGGACACTGGCCATGTGTACAGTCATATAATCCATCACATTACAACCCAAGGGACTACCTAATAGGAACAGTAAAACTGGTAAAATTAAACACACTCTCTTGCATTGGTTTTGTCTCATGAGGCTCACAACACATCTTTACATACACTAGCTCAAACACTAGCTATTACTTCCCCCATATTTTCCAGATGAAGGCACTGAGGTTCAGAGAGGTTAACCTGCCCAGGCTCACAAGACCAGGAGCTGGCTGCAGGGACTCCAGCCCCCCTCCTCTGGACTCTGGCCTGTGCTCTTGGAGGAGGGGCTGCCTAGGGGCACTGTTTCTAGGCTGAGATGGGGGTGGGCAGTGTGCAGAGAATAAGCACAGAGCGAGGGGCAGGATAAATGCTCCCTCCTCACTCCTGCTCTGCCCTGCCTCCCAGAGGCCTCCCCAACCCTGTAAGGCAGGGACACTCAAGGCAATGACAATAGAGAACAAAACAAAACACAGGCTCACTTATTCTGTGAGAGGTGAGGACTAACCCCTGGAGCCAGTCGGGGGGCCAGCCCTTGTGCTTGCCACGCTAAAGCTGCTCAGAGAAGGTTGGTGTCTTTGAGGGGTCCCGAGGACTGCAGGCAGGCAGCGTGAGGACTTGGGGAGAGGTAGTGACACTGCCACATTATTCTGTATCTGTGTCTGGGTGCGTGTGCATGTGCACACACTGTTACTTCCCCCCTAGTCTAAATTCCTGTATGGGTGCAAAATGGCCATAGCCTTCTCAGGACAGAATAAGGAGGGATGGCTCTAGGGGGCTAGGGAGAGGGGGCCAGAGGAGGAGAAATGTCCCTCCATCCTCTGAGCATGGGACACACACACACACACACACACACACTGACACAGCCCCACAGACAATTCAGCCTGCACTCACTTATGGGTAGCCCACAAACAAAGACAATGTATGAATCCTGGCAGGGAGACCTGGATCAGAGAGCTGTGGGATTAATCAGGGCAGACTTCCTGCTGGAGGAAGGTCTTGATCCTAGTGGCCTCAGGAATCCATTAGAGAAATAAGTGCCTGCTGTGAGGCAAGCATTGTTAGCAGCTTCGTGTGAATATCTTATTTAATACTCATAGCACCCTTCCTTGTAGGAGTTATCATTTCCCTTTTTGTGGACAAGGAAGCTGAGGCTAAGCAAAGTCAAGTAATCTGTTTAAGGTCACACAGCCATTAAGTGGCACAGCGGTGATGGAAACCTTAGCCTTCCTGGTTCCTAGGAGCACATTCTGTCATCATCATGCAATCCTAGTCAGAAGGAACCCACATGGCTGTGGGGCCCAAGGGAGCATGCGCACAGACACAGCCCCAGGACATGCAGGAGCTCACACCCCACAGGGCAGATGGCTGCCACACCCCCACAGGGCAAGTGGCCCGGGCCCTTGTTGGAGCAGGAGCAGCTCCTGCCACATCCTGACCCCTGGAGCTGAGTGAAAACCATATACCCTCAGCCGATTGCTTTCTAGCCCCATCGAGAGACAGTGTGATGTCCCCACCCCTGCTCTAACCTCCTCATATAAAGTGGCTTCCATACACCCTCCTAAAATGGGGGTCCTAATGGATATCTTATCCTATGTCTGAGAAAACCTGACAGACCTCTGCCCAAGGACCTCTATCTCAGCAGGCCCTGGTGTAAAAGATGGTGGGGTGTGGGGGTCATTCTCAGGCCTGTGGGGCTGGGGGGCAGGAGAGGGCCCTCAACTAGGGAATACTTGTTGAATGGACACATGAATGAATGAGCTAGTGAATGAATGAGTGATCAGCCACAAGATCACTCCCTGCTGAATCCTCTTCTGCTCTAAGGCTGGCCTCCAGTTCTCCCCTGAGACTCCCCACCCCAAGGGGCTCAGCCCAAAGCCCCATGAGAAATGCTGTGATGCGGCACCTAGGGCCCAAGTATCCCTGTCACTTGCTTGAGTGACCCCGGCTCAGTCGGTGCTGAGCCCAGCCCAGCCGGCAGAGGCATAAACCTTAGAGCTCGAGAGAGAGATCAGAGAGCTGTAAACTAGCTTCAGGCCTCCAAGTGGATGTAGCATTTGTGAGGGCAGAATGGGGGCCCAGTCTGGACGCTGACCCTCTCCTGATGCTGGGGTTTGTAGGAAATGCGCCCCATGGCTGGGAGCGGCTAGGCCTTGGGGAGTTCAGCACAGACCTCGTCCCCTCAGCCTTCTCATCTCGTCTCTTGCTGCCACGTGTTCGTCACTGGCACGAGCAAAACCGTATGTCCGCACAAGATACACGCTGGGAAGAAGAACTGTGGGCCCTTGCACACACATGACTGTATGCATGGGCACACGTGTGTCCATGTGTCCAGTTGCAAGGACCCTCCCAGCCAAGCTCAGATGAGCACTCTCCCCTGGGCCCAGCAGATGTAGTGAAGGGATCCATCTGGGGGACAAACACTCCCCCTCCCCACACTGAGGTAGTGGCTTGGCGGCAGGGTAAAATTTATCATCATTATCCTAATATCATCTCCAGGCTCGACAGTGGCAGCAGCTAAAGAAAATACCAAGGCTTAACTTGGGGCACGTGGGAGAGAAAGGCAGAAGATAGGAAATATGATTTATGATGGAAATCAATGCAATCATAATACTCTGTGCTTGTACAATTGGGCTGAGCCTTCTGTGCCCACAGGCCCACTTCAGCCCTGCCTGTCAGAGGATGTTGGGGACTGGGGGCTGGGGCCAGGGGCAGCAGATGGGCCCAAATGATAGGACACTGTCCCTCTCCTTTCCCGGCCTTCCCTGAAGGGGTGGAGGGGCAGGACATTGTCCGTAAAGGAAGGTGGAGGGAAGCAAATTGGCCTGCATCAAAGCAGGTCTTGGGTACTGTTGCCCACATGGCTTATTCTGCTCACAGCACTGCCCTGTGAAGATACATAATTCTATCCTGTGTTTTCAAGGCCACGAAACTGGGGCGTAGAGAGGTCAAGTGACTGAGTTAAGGTCACACAGCTAGTTGTGCTCTTCCCATGACATCACATGGCCTGGAGGAGGGGCAGAAGAACCGTGGGCGGCTGCCCAGTCCTCAGGCTGTAGTTCATGCTGCGTGAGCAGCTGCAAGAAGGCTGCACCTCACTGAAAACGTCCCCCCTTGCCTTGCCCACGTGCATCCAGAATTCTACCATTGGTGATATCCCTTTGAGTCAAACCATAACCTGTGGTGGCGATGGGGACAGTAACAGCAGTGGTGACAACGGTGGTGGTCGCGGTGATAGCTTTTCAGATAGACTTGTCAGTAACATAGGTCAGGGTGAAAGACAGACAGGCCTTGCAGGGTGTGTTGGAGATGAACTTACTTCTATTTCACAACTTTCTAGAAGAACAGAAGCAAGAATTCTGCACCACGGCCTGGCGGACCCCAAGTGGGCGGAGCAGTCTTTCTTCCTGGTAGATTCACGCAAGAACATGATTCTGTCACTGAGTGGAAATCCCTTCTCTCCGTGACACGCTATTTATGTGAAAGATGGGGGTGTGGATGATGGAATTCTCCCCTCCTGGGGGTGGGTGGGTGGAGTAAAGCAGCAGTAACTGAGGGCACCTCCAGACGGGGGCATTTTCCCCTTGGGTCCCCTGAGAACAAGGCAGGGTTTCAATCACAGGGGGAGCGAAGGAATGAGGGAAGGAACGGATGAATGCTGCCAGGAGCAGACCTCCCGGCTGCACTTGGCTGAATTAGGCGGCAGGGAATGAAGTTGGACCCCAGTGAAGAGCGGGCTGGGAGGAGAGGCAGGTCTCTGGGGAAACCGAGGCCGATGGTGCAGGCGCGTTGTCAGGGTGCGGCAGTGCTCAGCCCGGGAAGCTCCGAGGAGGTCGGGACCGCCCAGGACTAAGGGCTTCCATCCGGGCTCCGAAGGGGGCAGGATCCCGAGCAGGGGCGCAGGGCTCCCCCGTTCGGTCGCGGAGGAACCACACCGAGGCGACGCCGGGGCGCGGAAAGGGACACGGGGAGGAGGGCGACCGCGGACGCCGGGCACCCTGGGCCAGCGAGCCACGGTGGGGGGTGGGGGGTGGGGGGTGGGGGTGGAGGGGGCGCAGGGGGCGGCCGGGGCACGCGGGAGACAATGGGATGGAGAGAAATGAAGCGGGACCGGGCCGAAGCCTGGGGTCGCGGGGCCGGCCGGCGGGGCGGCCGGGCCGTCGGGGGTGACGGCTCTGGCATTTCGAAGGGCACCCGGGGGCCAGCGCCTGCCTTGACGAGACCTCGGGAGCTCGATAGACTTTCCAAACCTAATTAGTGTTTAATGGTCTGGAGAGACGCCGCATCCGCCGTCACCGGCCGCACCACGCCGCCCGGCTTTAGATTCTTAATTAACCTTTAAGGAGATGGTCGGCTGGTGGCCGCCTGGGGAGGCCACGTGCATCCCCGCTGGCGTGCACGCGCCAGGGCCCACGGGCTCTCCGGGGACACCGTCCCACGCGAGCGTCTGAGGGTGACTCCAGCCACCCCTCTTGAAGTAGGCTCTCGAAAACGCTCCTGTGCACTCATTCCCAACGCGGTGTTACTGGCTCGGACCCAGTAACCCCCAGTCCAGGGGGAGGCGGTGCTCTGACCCGCAAGGGATAAAGGAAAGGAAAATGCAGCCATCGTCAGCCGCAGTCTTTAGGGGGCGCAGTCTGGCAGGGAGCGCCGCTGTGAGCAAGGCCTCGGGAGACAGACGGAGGAGTGACACGGATGCAGCCCACGGACCGAGGGAGGACCTCGACCCCGTGGAGGGGTGGGCTTTAGACTGTGGGCAGGAGGAGTCCCAAAAGGGTTCCAGGTGGCTCATGGTTCAGAAGTGTTCTGCTCCCTGCAAGGGATGTGGAGCCAGGCAGGATGAGGGCACAATCCAGGCAGAGGGCAGTAGTACGAGGATTAGGGTTGGATTCCAACCTGAGGGCGCCGAAGGTACTGGAGAGTGTGAGCCTGGCCATTGGTGGTGGCAGCGACATTCTGAAAGCCAGACAACCCACAGACGGAGTCGGGCTTTGGGCCCGAGGTCATGCCTGCTTGGGGGACAGCGAGGGTAGAATGTGACAGGGAAAGAGGGTAGGGATGTGGTGAGGGGTTGGAATTGCCTTCTAGAGAGTGCGAGTTGAAGAGAAGGACATGGATAAATTTTCTGATGGGAGACAGGGGAGGGGGCAGGGGAAGGGGCCAGGGTGGGGGAGAAGCCGGGTGTTGAATTGGAAGAGAAGCAGAAGAGGGCACAGTGGAGATGAGGTGGGGGGCACCGGCATAGAAAGCAAACCCATGCATTCCAGAGCCACACCTCACACACGCCCTGCCCTATGCACCCCCACCTCACACACGCCCCACCCTACACACACCCCACCCTACACACACACCCCACCTCACACAACACATACATCACACGCCTTATGTACACACCCACACAGTGCCTACACTCACTTGCACACACTCCCGTACAAACCCCTCACACCTCAGCACACGCCCCACACACTCCCAGTCACCACTCTCTCCACACATCCCCATTCTTGCACACCCATCCTGCACACGTCCACCCCCTTCATGCTCTCCAGCCCTCACACACACACCATCACGCTCACGCCTAAGCCTCGTGGGCAGTGCCTGTGACCCAGAGACCCTGGCGTGTTCGGGGAGGAGGGCCATGATCGATGCTTATTAATGAAGCTGCCCCAGAGATGGCTAATTGATGGCGGTGTGCGGCTGTTGTCTGGAATTTAACCTGATTCATCATTTAGCCTGTTGGAGGCTGGAGAGCTGTGTTAATTAATGCCAGGAAAACAGACTTGGATGAGCCGGCGGAGCAGCCTCATATTAGAAAACGGAGAGCAAGGGGCAGAGGGAGGGAGGGAATAGGGGGCGGGAGAGAGAAAGGGGGGGAGGGAGGGAGAGGGAGAGAGAGGGAGAGAGAGAGAGAGAGAGAGGGAGAGAGAGGAAGAGAATGATTAAATCTAAAGCCCAGAGACAAAACAAATTCCAAAAAGCAAATGTCGGTGCCATTTCTAGGATGACTCAGGCTGGTGCTTGGCGGGCATCATCAGGCTGTGGCGTGAGGATTAAGAGCAATTTCCTCTCGATCTGTCATTTACTTGGTGTGGGCTTTGTTTTTTCCTTTAACTGGCCTGGGGACTGACTCTCCAGGCCCACGACTGAGCCTGGGCCCCGTGAGACAGGGAGGAGGGGTCCCAGACCAGGAAAGGGAGGTGGAGGGGACTCAGCCTGGCCACATGGTCCACAGTCCCCGGGGCAACCTCGTGGGGCACGGTGGGTGGAGAGGGAGGGCTTGCCTGACACGGGGACAGGACGAAGGGAAATGCAGACAGGAACGTGGACCTTGGGTACCAGAAGAGGTTCTCTGTCCAGCCTCCAGGGCTAGGGTACTCGCTCCACTTTTCAGTCCTGCCCACTCAGCTTAAGAGGCTCAGAGTCTAAATCAGAAGGACAGTGGTCTCCCTGTGGGCTGGGAAAGATCAGATCCAGCCGGAGAGAGCCCTGTGAGGCCCAGAACTCCACAGCCAAGGGCCCTCATCAGGTGTGAGCTCTCGGGGGAAGGGCCAGTAAGCTGTCGTGAAGGGAAGGCTGTAAGCATGTTTTGGTGGAAGAAACCAATTCTCGGGTCTGCACGGCTGAGGCAAACTTGCAAGATGGTCTCGACTGCCCAGTGGAGCTCTGGTACCAGAGTAGATGAGGGGAAATAGAGGGAGGTGGATTCGGGCTAGAAACGGGCTGTAAACGCTAGAGCTGACCAGCGTGGATTTAGGACAGCCCTTGCAGGAGGGAGCCCCCACCCCCACCACTGTAGTGTGTTAGCAAATACTGCACTGCTGAGGAAGGGACTGCCATGTGAATGGCTGGCTGGTCCCTGCCAGGTGCCCTGTATGGGCCCGTGTGACTGGGCATTTAGGGAATCAGTTACGCTCCAGCCCTGAGGGCCGAAGGTGTGGTGCTGGGGCCCAGGAGGAGTGGGCTTACACACTATTTTGGCAAGGCCCTTCTGCAGACAGGTGTGAGTTTCTGGAGGGAAGGGCCACGTTGCTGAGGTTCACCTTGCCTTGTGCCAGAGGACAGGGGCTGGCACGCAGAGGTATTCAATAAGCTGGATGGTTGGATGGATGGATGAACAAACAAACTTAGTGGACCATCAGAGCAACAGGCTCCAGGAGCGCCTGGCTGGATCAGTCAGAAGAGCATGCGACTCCTAATCCAGGGGTCATGAGTTCAAGCACCACACTGGATGTGGAAATCACTAAAAAAAATGTTAATAAAAATAAATAAACAGCAAAGCAATAGGCTCCAGTACTGGTAGGTCAGTTAGAGAAGGCAGACCTGGGGCAGGTGGAGGTTGAGGGGGGCCACAAGTCCCTGAACTCGGAGTGTTCATGCCTCAGAGAACATGATCTTCTACCCTCCCCCACCACTCTCAGCTCTTCCCCAGAGGCTGTCCAATCTTTTCAGTTCAGGAGTCCAAAAGAGAGCCCTCGGGGTAGCAGGTGGGAAGGAAGAAAATCAAATGTTAGGTAGTCCCTCGAAAATGATGAAAATACCCACTAAGAGAGGAGAAGTAGGGAAGGAGTGGAGAGAGGAAGGGAAGAGAAAAGGAGGGAGAAGATAGCTGTCATTCATTTCTTAAGCATTTACTGCGTACCAGGCACTGTGCTAAGCGCTTCACCTGAGCTATTGCATTAATCCTTCCATATTACCAAGGAGGATGAGCCTCTAGTAGCTCAAAGAACTGCCCCCATCTCATATGAGCAAGTGTTTGGCTAGGACTGAAACCCAGGCCTTCCAGCTAAGTCAGGGCTTGTTTCATTCAGAAGTATCTAGCCACTGCTTAAAAAAAAAAAAAAAAAAAAAATCACCCCCCCCCCTCCAACTCTGAAGAGGGTTAGTGACCCAGCCTGGCCATGTAGGCTAATAAGCTTCGTTTCCACAGCAGCAGATCTTAATTAGGACCGAGGGCGTCCTCCCACCCTTGCCAGGCAGGCCTGGCATGTTGGTGGGAGCAGGTGAGACGGACAGGGGGCTCAGAAACAAAGAGACAGGCTGCCCTTGGCCGTGTGGACCTAAGGGAGCCCTGACCAGTAGGCAGGGGCAGGTTAGCCTCACACACTTTTCCATCTCGGTGATTTCTCTCTGCATCCATCCTGTCTGTCCACCTTGCCTGCCACAGCCCCAGGAAGCATCTGCCCACGCCAGTGGCCCCCAAACCCTCCCCCACTGCAGTGGGGAAGACAAGGGGAACCAGAAAGCTGACTGAGGAGTCCCTCCCTCCTGGAAACCAGCGGGTAGCCACCTTTCATCACCCCCGGGTGGGGTGGGGCACCTCCATTGTTTATGCCAACTCACCCCCGCCCTGCATGTGAGGGGAAAGCATTCTGTAAACTTAGGTTGCAGCCAGCAAGGAGAGGGTGGAGGCTCGGAGAGGGATAGGAGCCAGAGAGAGGAAAGCAGAGAGAAGGGGAGGGGGCAGCCCCAGGCAGTCCCACCAATAGGCTCCGTCAGTGCCTCTGCCCGCTGTTGCCGTTCGCTGGGCACTGCAGAGCAGAGCCGCCTGTTGCATAGCAACTGCCCAGGGCCTGTTTGTGGGGGCTGGACCACGGAGGCTGCGCAGGCCGCAGAGGGGGCTGCGGGGACTGAGGCTCCCCGCCCCGCCCGCCTCCTCACCACGTGTGCAGAGCTCCCCACCCCACCCCCCACCGTGCCTGGAGCGCCAGCCAGCCGCACTCCCTGGCCAGGGTGTCCTCTGCCCTCCACCCACCCACCGCTTAGTGTGCTAGGATCCCACCCTCTTCTCCCCATGCCCCCTTCCGAGGCACAAGGCCAGCCTTGAGCTGGGGCCAAGGGACAGTCTGCATCCAAGCATTAAAGCCAAACTGGGCAAGTTTTACTTCAATCCATCAAGTACATTCTATGCATAAGCCCTGGACTTCTGTCCTCACACGTGTGGGGAGGGGACCCAGTACCAAGACCACGCTCGCTGGTTCTGATCTAAACATTCACCTGGCATTTCTCAGGCAGCCCTGACCAGACTCTGCTCCCCTGCACACATTGCCACGTATTTGCTCTTTCTGAGCGTGGCCCTAGTGAGCTATATTGTCCCTGCCGGAAACTGACAGGGGAGGCCACTGCCCACAGCACAAGCTCAGCCCCTCCTGAGGCCACACGGGATCCCCCTACCTCTGCTTGACTGCCTGGGCACTCACAACCCAGGCTCTGGCACCCTGCCCCCGAATGCCCAGCCCCGGTCCATACCCCACAGTGAGTCTGCTCATCTGGCTCATTTGGCTTCAGAGAGGACCTGAGGACATAAGCCACATCATGTGGTCAGCGTGAGGTCTGGAGCTTGGGAAGAACAGGACGGCTGTCGCCTACCACCATCACTCATGCCTCCTGTCCCCATCCAGGTACATGGCGCTAGCCCACACACAGGTCCACACACTCTCATGTCCTGGCTCAAAGCCAGGCCGGGGCGGGGTCACAGCCATGTCCTTGAGGTTGTCAGGTGTCTGTGCTCCTTCTGGTCTGCCTGCCCTTCATCCCTTTGAGGGCCACTTGTGACAGCAGTAGACCAAAGTAAGTCCAGAGGCGATGGCTCCCAAAGTGACAAGTGTGGCTGGGTGGACACAATCACCGAAGTCTCCAGTGGGGGGGAGGGGGCACCAAGGCTTAGGACTCTACTCTTTAGACAGGTATGAGAGGAGGTGAGAGTGGCAGTAAAGAAGCAAGGGGGGCCTTGTCACCAGCACAGAGACAGGGTTAGACATCTCTGTGGGTGACCCCGGAGGTGACCTCAAATACTTTGTCGAGGGGCAGGCCAAGGGCCTTGGCTGGCAGCCAGCCCCACCCAGGGGCAGCTCCTGCTCGCTGGGCTTTCAGAATGTGGAGAGGGGTGAAGAGCTGTCGGGGCTTACATGCTGGTTTGCGTCCTGACCCAACAAGCATCAGATGGCCTCCTCAGAGCGGGGAGTGGGAACAGAACCAGATTTATTAAAAAATCTTATCTGGAGGGTTTGCATTTCAATGGGCTGTGGATTTGCATATTTTAACAATAACCCTGGGTTCTTCTGTCTGGTCTGCGCTCGCCGGCTGTCTTTCTAAATGAGGATCGAGGATCGCTGCTTCAATAAACCCTTCCTAATCCAAAGGTCCCACGACCTCACTTTGCTAGACGGGAGGAACTTTGGGCAGGAAGCAGGGCTGTCCAGCAGGTGACCACCTCTGGCCTCTGGACACTCCTGCCCTAGGAACACAGCTGAGGCAAGAGGGGACAGTGCTGGTGATGGGATGTGCGTGGGGTTCTGGGTGTATAGCAGGGAAACAAAGCGGGTGTGGGCCTTCCCTCATAAAGGGAAGACAGACATTGAACAAATAAGCTTGCAAGTTTGGGACGGTAATGGTCCCTAACCGTGCCAGCAAGGCAACTGAAGGAAAGAATGGAAAGCTTGAAGGAACACTTCATTTAGGTGGCAAGGCCCAGGGGGAAGCTGAGACCTGAGGGAGAAAGGGCTGCTAGAGTGGCTGCACCCCTAGGGGCCGACTTCGGATGGGGAGGGCATGCCCTAGGAGGGGGCGCCACCAGCCGGCCTGGCCAAGGCGGGCCTCGGACACGGGACCGAGGTCCGAGGTCTCGGGTAAAGGCACGTATCTTGCGGGGGTGTCCTTAAGTCAGAACTTGATGATGACAACAGACAGGGTTCCTTGAGTTTCTAATCCCTCTTTATGGAAGGAACCATATGTGACTTATTAAGGAGATAATTAAAATATTAATATATTTACAACAAGCTACAAATAACGTGCACTTCTTCTGCCCTTCCCCTGCAATCCCTTCTCACCAGGGGACTGGGCAAAGCCCTAACCTTCTATTCCAAGGTTACTGAGAACCTACTATGCACAGTGCTGGGAATCCATCGGGGCATGTGATTCAGAATCTGCCTTCCTGGGGCTTTAAATAAATAAGTTCTCAATTAATGGTAAAGTCCTATTTGCTAAGTCCTGGCAGAGGGCACAGTTGCTGGGGAGCTGCCCACCTACGGTCCCCACAATCGCGTGTGTGAGTGCACTTCCCTGCCCATACTGGATGGTTTCTTCCTCGCCACCAGCCTTTTATAGCAAAGGCTGAGAATTCTCGGTCTATTCTCCCAGAGTCACCCAAGGTTCATCTTCGAAAGATAAATCTTTGAGTAACGATCTTTCTGTAGCAGGAGCGATGCTGAAAACACCTGATGGTCAAGGGAAGGCCTGGTGCTTGGAGTTGGTAGATGGAGAGAACTTCAGGGTGGTGGGGACACAGAAAGGCATCGTCTACAAGGTAGCTTCGTGGGCACACGAGTTGTGCAGGCACACAGGCCCTGTACTCAGAAGGGTCACAGGCTTAGGGGTTAGTATTCTGCAGTCATTTTGAAATTCTTAAAAGTTTCTCTTGGTAGTTATGTTTCAGGCAAACGAAGTCTGTGGGACGAAGAAGCATGTGTAGGGGACTTATGCAAAGTTCTGCCTCCCACCATCTGCCCTGTACGTGCACATCTTGGGCCCTTCAAGCCATCATTCTGCCCTCGAGGCCAGCCGGCAGTGGCCTGGTGCAGGTTAGGGGAGGGTTGGGTCAGGCCTACTCACCCTGTGGTACCCCAGGTTGGCAGCACTGTGGCATGTCTGATTTGCCAACAGAGGCCGTGTCTTCGCAAGAGTGAGCCTCTTGTCCAGGCAAGGTCTGGCATGTCCTGGCAGAACATTTACAATATCCTACCCAGGAGGTGGCCCGTGGGTAGAAATGAAGCCTGACTTGACTTCCCAGGGCCCACCCTATACTGGGTTGTAACATGTCCACATCGGTAGTCAGTGGAAGGGAGGGCCCAGCAGTCCTCAGGCCCAAGCTGCCACCACCCCCTGCCCCGACCTCCCCACCCCCCATGTTGCAGGGCAGGGCTCTGGGTACTTGTGAGGGTCTCCATGCCTGAGGGGACTCTCTATTCCTCCTTAGCCTTCCCGAGTCTGGCTTGCATTTGTCTCCTCTGGCCAGCTCAAGGCACCCTCCAGGCACAAGTCACAAAAACCAAACTGTAATTTTGGTGATTCTGCATAGGAGCTAAATGTTCTGATATTTGCATTTAAAACTGGCATTACACAAAATAAAGATGAATGGTAGGATCTATGCTAATAATTTACAATTTATATTTGTTTTTATTTAAAACGACGTCAAACAGCAAATAAAACGTACCATGACAAGCCAAGAAAAAGAGAGGCTGTGGAAGAAAGGAAAAGCTTTATATTTTAGCGCTTTAACGGTGCTTTTTCCCCTTGCTTTTTGAACTGCAAAATGATATCTCTCTTCCCAGAGCAGTATTGCTGCTGGGTTGGGGCACAATGGGCCCCAGCCCACAGGGTCTGCTGCTTCACCGTTTCCATGACTGACACGTGTGCTGGGTTTGGGGGCAGACAACATAAAAGCCGAGTTCTTTGGGGTGATGTGAACAAACAGTGGGAACTGATGAGGAATAGGAGCCAAGCGCGGGAGGGGGTGGGCAGGGACAGAGCTAAGAGCCACCGCCAGTGAACAAGACAAGAGTAGGCATTCCCACACTGCTCCCTGGCTCGGGGAGAAGTGAACCCGTCCGGTGAGCAGGGGAGCTGGGTATCAGCAGGCACTCACACATCCCAGAAGGAGCCTGAAAGGACTCTCGGCATTGAGGTTTGAACACTCACGCTGGAATTACATGTGGGGACTCAGCTGCTGGATAGAGAGCATACTGGCCATTCCTGTAGGCCACCACAGTATTCTCTGCCGCCCTAACCATCTTCCCCCCCTGCCGTGGCACTACGCGAGGCGTCGGTCCAGCCCTTCTGAGGCATTTCTGGCTCCCATGCTGGAAAGCAACATGGAGGATGACACTTACTGAGAGGCTACCATGCTGAAGGGACCGCACTAGTGTCCTCCTCTGTCTTGTTTATTCCCAGTCTCCAACCGAAATGAATTATTTTAAGATGTCTGTAATGTCACACCAGTACTACTGAAACATGCACACACACACACACACACACACACACACACTCCAGTGGAGCTCAGTCCTAAATTAGAGTCTAGGGGGTCTGTGAGTAGGAAACTGGGTCCCTGCTCCTGCTTGAGAAACAAGCGCCTCTCTGTTTCTGTCTGCCACACACACACACACGCCCGCACGCACGAGAAAGCAAAGAGAGAGCTCTCAAAGTAGTGCAAGGCCATGTGTGACCAAGGGAGCTGAGAGATAACCAGGGAAGTCTTATTGAAGAATAGGAGGGTTTACATTGCCAGGGAGAGGTGACAGAGAACTTTCCAGGTCCTTTTATTTCTCAGACAGCCCTGGGTCAGCTGCACTAAGGCCCAATGTGAAGCACAGGGCTTGGGTGCCTGAGAAGGCAGATGGCGGAGGGCCCTATGTGATCCTGCAGGTGTGAGGGCTGTCCCGAGTAAAGCAGGGGTGAGTTCACTAGTGGATGTCCCCAGGGCTCTCGCCAGCACTGGCTTTGACAATGAGGGATGGAGGGGCTCCGCTCCTGCCCCTAGACCTCCACACCAACTCTCAGGAAGATAGTTGCAGCAGAGGGGAAGCTGGGTGAAGATGGTCCCTACCTGGTCTAGTGGCAGAACATGTCTAAGAACCCCCTCGGTGGCCTCCTCTGCAGCCTGGTCTTGTTCTGGTGGGGTGTTCATTCCAGCCTTAGGGAGCCCCTTGCGGGGTGGGGAAGAGGGGACACACAGACAAGAAAATGGCCCTCACACAGGAACCAGCCCAGGTTGCACCAGGAAGGTAAGGAAATTCATGTCTGGAACTCGGGGTTATTCTGGGCCATCTTCCCGGATACGGGAGGGATGCCCTGTACTCTGGCCCACAGGGTGCTGCGGACACCTGTGGACACCTGCGAGAGGTAGAAGTGGCAGCCGGGAACCGAGAAGGGAAGGAGGGAATATAGGAAGGGGAGAGAGAGTCAAGAAAGAGCCAGGCTGGCCTGTCTGTCAATCTGTCTGCCTGCTCACTGGCCACAGGCCTCTCTTTCCACAAGAAGCCACGTTGGACAGACAGGTGAAGCCTTTGGACCAGCTCAATCATCGTATTTATTCTAATTGTATCGTAATCGTCCCCAAGGAGCCTGGTTCAAATGAGCTTGACATTATTAAAATTTTAATGCCCAGTTTTCATAGCTGAATGAATATTTAAAGGGTATGTCCCAGCTTAAGTTATGATGATGAAGAAATTAATGGAATGTCTTGTTTAATGCATGGATATGTGTTGATGCAAATAGTGGCAGAGATGGGGAGGGGGAGGGGAGGCAGAAACAGGCAGAAGGAGCCACCAGCCCGCTCTCTGCTGCAGTAGGGACACAGAGGACCCCAAAACCTGGGCCAGGATTACTCGCTTCCCCTGACAGGACCCCGAGCTGGAAACAGAAACACAGTCAAAAGAGTTAGCGATGTCCCCAAAGACTGACCCCAGAAGCCTGCAGGGTGCATTCAGGGAGCTGTTCCTGACCCAGGGAAGGCAGCCCTGGGTTGCCAAAGCCCCCCGTCAGGCACTCAGAGGCACAACCCAGGATGAAGGCCACAGAGGGACACAGGCACACAGATGACACCTCAGCAAGAGAATCAGCAAGGAGGGCACCTGCACCCCAGGTCCCACTAGCCCCCAGCCCCAGGCCCTTCTGGAAAGACAATACAGTGACTGAAAGGGATGGCTGGATAGAGGAGGCACAGATAGGGGAGAGGAAAGGCACCAAGAAGTGGGCTCTAGTGTCCTTGAAGCATGGTGTTCACCTGTAAGGGATCGCCTGAGGCCATGTGGCCGACAGCTCCTGAGGCTGTGGCCAGCGTCCAAGCCTGCAAAGTTAGAAGAAGAAGGAGATGGCAGTCCCCCTCCCATCATCTGACCCATCATCCTCTCTCGCTGTCCCCTTCCTCAGTGGCCATTTCTGCAGCCAGGCTGGCTCTGTCCACTTCCCCTCCTCAGGGAAGAACCAGGCCTTGGTGAGGCTGGACGGGGCTGGAGTCTGGAACAGGGAAGGGAGACACTGGCCGAGGGAGGAGATCTCCCTTGAGGCCCGAGGCGTCTGTGCAGAGCCTGCTCCAGCTGAGAAATCTTCCCAACTGAGCCTGACACTTTATTTCTGCTGAGAATTAAGAAAGCACCAGGCCGTATTTTATCTCTCCATCAAGGCTGGCACCTCTTCGACAGCCCTGCAAAGGCTGTCTGGATGCTGACCATCCCTAGATCATAATGAAACATGAAAAATCACCCCGGGAGCCACAGGTCCATGGGAACCGGTTCACTTCCGTTCCACGAGTCTGTATGGAGCACCCTGTGGGTGCCCAGCCTGTGGCTGAGGGCAGGTGGGAAACTGGATGAGAGCCTGGGTCCCTGCTGCCAGGAAGCCCACTGTCAAATTGGAGCCTAGCACCGAGTCATGGAGGAGGTAGGGAGGACTGGGGTGGGGCTAGGGGGGCTGGAGGGGCTGGAAATCAGGCCCAAGTCCATGAGCCTGGGGCAGAGTATTCTTGAATGCCTACGTATACCAAGGACAGGGGGACAGGCTGGCTGCCTGAGGGTGGGGTGCCCCCTGAGGTGGAAGTCTCCATGCCCAGGCAGATTCCATTTGCCTTATTTAATTTATCTTGTTTACTTTAGGGCTATTCCAGGAAGGAGGGACATTTCTAGAAAAGGGTTGGATCCTGAGTCCCAGAAGGCACCGGATGGGACACAAGGAGTCCCCTGGCCCCCTCCTGGAGCCCTTCCCCAATAGCCAGAAGCCTGCTGGGGTTTCTGCGCCCTTTGCTCAAGAATTGCAAAGGAGGCTGTTTAATGGGGCCCCAGGACCCCCTAAATGAAACCGGGATCTTCATTATGTCTCTCTTCCTTCTCCCTGTGATTGGAGCTTTCTATAACATACAATTTCCTCTGCTGGCAGGGCTTACGTACTGAGCACCTTTTTTCCTCTCAACTCCAGAAGGCGTGCCAAGTGGGGACCTTGTGGCAAACAATGACATCCTGACCCCCTCTCGGTGGACTGGCCCCCAGAGTCCTGTCTGGCCCCCCGCAGGCCACCTGTGTCTCATTTCCTCTGCTCCATGCCCTGCCTCCTGCCTCTCTGTCCTTCCTCGTGGTGGCTCTGCCCTTCCGCTGGCCTTGTCTTCACCTTGCTGAGTCACAGGCACCCACGCTCCCCCACCCACTTGTCTTGACGCAGCCACAACTCACTTCGAATCCTAGACCAGAAGGCCCGAGGAAGCTTGTGACTGGCTAGTCCGGCCTCCGCACACACACACAGGAGGGGAACTGGCAACACAAAGTCACCTGGTGCAGGATTGGAAGCCTAGACACAGCCCTGGCAGCTCGGGTTCCTGGGCTCATCTTGCCGTGGGGGCGGCCCTGCCTCAGCTTCTCCATCCATGAAGTGGGGGTATTAGTCC
The DNA here is from genome assembly GCF_018350175.1 of Felis catus. Lineage (NCBI taxonomy): Eukaryota > Metazoa > Chordata > Mammalia > Carnivora > Felidae > Felis > Felis catus. The sequence goes on along the minus strand of NC_058379.1, from coordinate 58,382,396 downwards.
CTGCCCTGTCTGCCTGTCGGGGTTTGTTTGTACGCGAAATAAAAATGCAGTAAGGGATAAGGGAGGTACTTGACAGGCGAAAGCACTGGAAAAGACATAAAGTAGGATTCCATTTGCGTGATTCCTTCCGTTTTTATTGTCTGAAATATCTTGGGGCCTCTGGGCTGGAGAGCCCACCCCGTGGCCTCCAGCAGCGGCGAGGATTAAAGACAGGCGCCGTAGCCGCCGATGCTTGGAGTTCAGAGACCCCTAGTGGCCTGAACGGAGCACTGAAGCGGATCCCCGTGAGAGAGCCCGGCTCAGGGAGGCGTTGGGGGGGGGGGAACAGGCGGTGTCCTGTTGTCCTCCTGGCCCCCTAAATACCACGGGAGATGGGTAGCTGTGCCCACCCCACACACCCCCCCCCCAAGGGGATAGCCCTAGCCGCACACTTGAGTTCGGCTTCAGCCGGGAGCTGGGTGGCCCAGAGCCTCAGGGACCCCTGGCACCCACAGCCCACATTTGGGAGACGGCTCGGGGTAGCCAGAGAGCAGCTTGTTTCGGCAAAGCCAGCTGTCTCCAGCAAGATCATAATCTCTGGCCAGAGATGCGCTGTGAGGACACCTCAGGTTCCGATGTCACAGGCTAGCAAGAGCTGTTCAAAGCTGGGAGGGGGACATCACAGAGTGTCCAGTCCAGAGAAGCCTTCCCGAGACAATGGAGCCCTGGGGACTGCATAGGAAAGGGGAGATGGGTGGGGCTTTGCTGCCCGCGTGCAGCTGCATTGGGGAGCAGTGGTGTGGGTGTATGTGTTGGTGGGTGTGGTCCTTGCACCTGTGTACCTATGAACACCAGTTACCTTTGGGTGTGGGTGTATGCCCCCTCACCCCAGGCCTGCTCTGACACTGTCCCTTGTGCTCTGTTGCAGATGAACCGGCCGATCCAGGTGAAGCCAGCGGACAGCGAGAGCCGAGGAGGTAGTAGCTGCCTGCGCCAGCCCCCTTCACGTGAGGGCTCACTTGTCTCTGCCCCCCTCCCCCGACCCGACCCTTCCTCCCTCTCCTTGATGCAGTGATGCAGTGACTTCCTGCCACCGCCCCCCCCCCCCCCCGCCCCCGAGCCCTAGGGATCTCATGGCTGGGAATTGGGACAGGGCTATGGAGCTCTGGGTGACTGGTGTGGGGAGAGAGTGAAGGAAAGTGGGGAGGTGATTGGGGTCTGCAGATGGGGTTCCTTCCTTCCTGTAAGTAAACAAGTAGCAGGTCCTCGGGTACTCTTCTCCCTCCTTTAGGAAATCCAAAGGGTGTGCCCACCTCCATGTCACCCAGGAAAGCCCCCTATGATGGAGCCTGAAAAGTTGAAAGGGTGCCAGGCTGGACGAGAGGAAGTGGATTGTAGCCCTGCCCTGGGAAGGTTTAGACCACACTGGGCAAATCTGAGAAGGGCCGCCATGGGGGCTTGGGACCACTGAGGTCAAGATTCTGGAGACAGTTCCAGGCAGACAGGGAGATGTCTGGAAAGGGACAGAATAGGAGGATACAGCCGCACCCCACAAGCATAGAGCTCCATTCCCCAGGGAGGTTCTGTCCCCTCCACTGCACACAAAGGCTCCACCAGGCCACGCTTCTCGCTCCCTCTGCCAAGCGCCTTCCCCCTGGGTTCTGTGCCGGGACAGGGCACATTCCTCTCAACTTAGGCAGTGAGGAATTTCTCTCTCCTCTGTCCTACCTCCCTACAAAAAGTGTTTAGGAAATTAAGGGAAAAAGGTAAAATAGGCAAAAGATACTCGCAAATTCAGAGTCAAGATCCTCATCCTGAGAGAACTGTAGTGTGGCCACAGGTCCTGCCTGCCCCTGGGACCTGTGGTCCTTCCAGCTCAGGCTGCTGCCCTCTGGGCCCTCACGGGACCCTGACCTGGCTGTAAGGCCTCTGTGTCTGAATTGGGCCTCAAATCCCACCCCTACCTCCTAGAGCCCAGCTGGTGTCTTTGTGCTGCCCCGAGGGGTCCCCTGGCCCAGGGCACTGACACACCTCCCTGTGGTCTTCTGAGAGCCCCGAGAGTGGAGGTGGGTCAGTTGAGAGGTAAAAATGGCTCAGGGGTTAAGGGCCCAGGTAAGCAAAGCCCACCTGGTTTGTGCTATTTGCTCCTGCCCCTTTCCTGGCAGTCCAGTTACTTTGGTTTTCTGCACACACAGAGGCTCCTCAAATACCCAGTCCTAGGCATCCTTACCCTGGTGGTAAGGGTACTGTCCCATCTCACATAGGACTTCTCCTTGGTGGCACATGGTGGAACCAGGGGCCTCTCCTAGAGACTGTCTCCGGGAAGCAGGCCCAGCAGGCCCCAGGCCCCGGGTCACCCCGTCATGCAGTGACTCACCTGTAATACCCTGTTCGTGCAGCAGGGCCAGGATGTAGTGAAGAGCCCCTCTCCCTGGTGGGGAGAAACCCTGGTGTATAGGAAGGTAGCTCGAGCAGTAAGTGGCACCTGCAGTCCCAGAGAAGGGGCCCCGAAGTAAGTGGGGGACGCCAGAGACCTTGAGCAGATGGCACCTGAGCTGGCCTTGAAGGAGGGGAGTTTCCACCCCTGGAGAAGAAGTCAGGGTGGCATGAACAAGGCCCCACAGAGGGAGGCCCCTGAGGGGGCGTAGGGGGCCCCTCGCGTGCAGAGCAGACAGCTCAGAGTCCGGCCGGTTTTCTCCAGAACCGGAGTGGGGTGTCAGAAGACGCCGTGCCCGGCGAGGCCGCGCTGAGCTCCAATGCAAACCCTTTCTCCTTCACTTGCCTTGGAGGCAATAGCTCTCTGACTCCAAGTTGCTAACCTCATCTCCTTTCTGCCATATATCTCCTGCCGCTGACACTTGCCCCAAACCAGATTAATCAGCTCTTTTATTCTTCCTGCGGTGGAAAGGGGGGAAAAAGAGCCAAACCTAAACATCTATCTATTAATTGCATATTCAATATTAAACAGTGAGATGATCCTGAGTCAGCACTATCACCAAGCTATTTAACAAAAAAAAAAAAAAGTCAGTTTAAAATAATTTAATATCCATTAAATACTTTTTCTGGTGGGAAGAGGATGGGGAAGAGGTGAATGTTAAAAAAGATGAAAGAAATGGGAGCAGAGAAGGGTGTGAAAGGCGGCTGAGGGAAGAGCAGGGTCTCAGGTGAGAGAGGCAGAGCCAGGCTGAATAAGGATCTCCTGGACCACCCCATGAGACATGCGAGACCACAGCTGGAGGGGGTCAAAGAAGAGAGCTCACTGTGGCCTGGAGCAGGCAGGGAGGGCTTCCTGGAGGGAATTGGACTGAAAGGTATAGACTTGGTGGGAATAAGTGAGGGCACAAAGTGAAAATGGAGCCCTGAACACAAGACCAAGGGGTTGGACTTGTCTCCATGAGAAGCAGGGAACCCTGATCCTGGTGGGGGCACCAGGCAGAGAGAAGGCATCGTAGCCATAATGCCCCTGTGCAGGGAGAGAGGTGTTGGCCCCTGCTATTGCCACCAAGAGCCAGGGCTCCAGTTAGGCAGGGAAGGAAAACCCAAAGAGAAAGAGCCTCCCCAGGAGCCATTTCTCTGCAAGGAGATTCCAGTTAACCCCACAGAGCTCTCTGGAGCAAGTTATACTTAAATTGAGTCACCCTCAAATCAGCAAACCAATTCATGAACCGGAGGAATGAGGCAGACTAGGGACAGAGAGGAACCTGGGAGCCCCCCACCTGTCCTGGTCATCTCAGAGGCAGTGACCCTCCCTAAGGCATGCACTTGAGTTCCTCTGCCTCCCGGCAGGCAGGTGTATCTGCCCAGTGAGCTGGTTCATGGTCAGCATCTGAATTGGGTCTCACGGCTGCAGGGGCCCTTCAGCCACTGGGTTTCACTCTCAGTATCTGGATTAGCACCCACAATGTGCTGCCCTGTAGCTCTAACCTCCTCCCCATCCTCCCTGGTCCCAGCCCAGGGGAGCACCAAGGCCAGAAGACAGGACAGCCCCCTGCCCCAGACAAATGAGGCTCCTGTAGCCAGGTATGGGCACCCCTTTGAGTCAGTCAGGCTCTGAGCACCCTGGCCTTGGTCAGAAAACCTGTTGGGGGTCCCCCTGGGCTGGACTGGAGAAGGCTGGGGCTGGGGAGTGTGCCCACCTCCCTCAAAGGGCCCAAGAGGGAAGAAGTGGCTGAAGTCTGGATTAAGTGTAGCCGATATTGGCCTGATCCCACCCCACCCCACCACTGCCAGACACACACCGTCACCAGAAACCACCCCTACGTTTTCTCAGCAACCATCGACGGGTCAGAAGTTTCAGTTACTGTGGGCCTTATCCGTGCTGTGTTTGGAAGAATTCCGGGAGACAGTCACACATGCTGCACCCCTGCCCCGCCCTGACATGCCATATGCCCACACTGACAAAGGCACCCACACAGACCCACACGCATGGAAAATAAACGTCCCCACTGGGAACAGAGTGGCTGGGGGTGAAGCAAAGACTGGGGCCACTTGATTTTATCTCAACATGAAATGACAGAAAAAAACAACAACATGGGGGGCTGATGAGCCGGAGAAGTTAGGAGTCAAGATGGCTTGGGAGGAAGTCCCAGGAAAGAAGGTATTGGGGTTGCCAAGGGGCCGCCCACCCCTCGGAAGGGGTAGGTGTGGCACTGGGGAGTCCCTCCAGAGGGAAAAGTGAGCAAGGCTGAAAACTGTGTTCTAAGGCCTGCCACCACGGCCCTCACCCCTCTGCAGGGCCTGGAACTGGAGACCACATACACACACACACACACACACACACACACACTCCAGAGGACTCAGGCTTTGGCTGGAACATGTGAAGCCCCAGCTGGGGGAGAGAGGTCACAGCTCATGATGGGGACTGCTGAGGGGCTTCCAAGTCCCCTCCCTGTCCAGGAAGGCCTGAGGAGGCTCAGAGAAGAGGGGCCACAGGGGCAGCTGTGACTGAATCCAAGCAGGGAGCCTGACGGAGGCCTGATGATGGCGGAGGGTGGATGTGGTCAGGACGACTGAGCTCCCTGTACAAAGTCCTATTGTCCCCCACTGGCTGCAGGGCCTGGGGGAGGCTCGGGACAGACTGAGGGGGGTGGCCCTGAGCTCCAGCCCTGGAGGGGTACTTGCAGTAAGCCACCATCTAGGGAGCACCTATGGAAGCTTCTAGAGGGTGAAGTAGCTTCTTTTAGGTACCCCCCCACCCTGCCCCGCAAGTCTTTCAGAATTGCCTGGGTTGAAGGTCTCCACAGCAGGTTCCCTTTCCTCCCTCTGCTTTTCCAGAACTGGGGGCCCACACACGCGTGCTTCCCTCCCCAGCCCCCTCTTTCCCTCCTGTATCAGTCGTGGAGGGGAGGGTTGGGGGGAAGCCTGGCAGGACTAGGAGGGCACAGGAGGGCTGGGGGCAGGTGTGACAGCCTGGGAGTCATTCCGTGTGCACTCAGTTCCCGAGGCAGGTGCGGGCCAGTCAGTCAGCCAGTCCTGCAGCCCATCACTGCTCCCCCGTTCATTTAATGGCATCTTTGGGGCCGCTATGCCCCCCTCACTGTGGCCGGCACTCATGTGGCAGTGGAGTCCCGCCGGGCTGGCTAATGAGGTTGGACACAATGCATGTGAACGCGGCTCTGAGGCCCTCCCCGAGGCCACGTTCCCCACCAGAAAACCGTGGCTGATTCAGTCCCCCCAGCCCTTCCACCATCTGTAGCCCCATCGGTTCCTGCGGCTTTTTAAATCCTATTAAGTCCCTCATTTCTCCTCCGAGCATTATTTTATTTCTAAACAGACGCAGACAACGTGCTAAGGGAGGCCAGGGAGACCAGCTGAGGGGCATGGGCAGCTCCCTGCTGTTGCCAGGTCCCGGGGCCCCAGGAGACCCATGGCCACACTGTCAACCTCCCCAGGCTGGGTGCCTCACTTCCAGACTTTTCTAGCTATTCAGTCCCATACTCTAGGTAGGCAATTTAGCGAGCGTTTAGAGGAAATAGATGTGCAGGCTGGTCCCGCCGTATGAAAATTCAATAGAAGTTTCAATTTTCTCATCTTAGATGCCAACAACTGTCTCACTGACAAAAGCTTCTGGGTAGACAGAAATCCCTCAGGATTCTGTTAGGAACCCTCGGCCCACACGGATGGAGTACACAAAAACATAAAGCTAAAGGGCCGTGGCGGGGGGGGGGGGGGCACAGTACAATGAAGATTAATCTGAAATTATACCAAGACAGTAGGAAACAAGGTTTAAAAAAAGAAACCGATTACTCTAGACAGCCTCCCCCTGGAGATGCAGTGCAGCAGGGGAGAGGGGGAAAGTGTGAGGAAAGGCTTGAAGACCAGTGTGAACTCCCTGTGGGGACCTCCTGGGTGAGGCTCCCCTAGGGGTGGGGTAGGGTGGGCAGAGCCTGAAGCCAAAAAACAGCGTCACTAGGACAGTCAAGTCCCACAGGCTGAGCCTTTCCACCTCTGTCCCCGTCTCTCCCCTTTGAGGCATCAGAGCCTCCCCCGGGTCAAGCACGTTCTGACCTCTACTTTGGGGCTCTGGGTTTGTACCCTGCCTGAAAGACCCCAGAATGAGCAAAGCTGACCCCAGCCCAGCCCAGGGGGTGCAATCCTGGGCTGAGAAGGGGTCCGGCGACTGCTGCCCCAAAGCAGACTTCTAAAAGAAAAGCGATCTGTACCTCAGAGCAGAAAAGGCTCTACCCTCACCAGGCCCCATAGAAGGGGCTGTGTCTCCCCACAGAAGGCCCGAAAGCTGGGCAGCGTGTGTACTCCATTGTGGGCCCGTGATGCCTGTGTGTGATTGTGTATGTGTTGGGGGAGTGCATTTCCTTCTTCTGCAACCCCCCCCCCCACCAGACTCTACAGACCCCTTAGCTCATGGGGACAGTGACATCCTCCTCCTCCCTTCCCACAGCCATGTCTGGGCCCAGAGATGGGCAAGGGGTGGTGGTGAACCTTTGGCTGGGGAATGGCTAACTTCCCTGTTGGACAGGGAACCCTGAGGCCTGGAGAGGCCCCTGGAGCCATATGTCCACCCTCCCCCATGAGTCTGCCTCTCACCCTGCCCCTCCTGTTTTTAAAAACTATCAAGAAGAAAAGCAACTCCACAGTCCATTTGGGCCTCCTTCTCCGGAGCTCAGAAACCCTGTTTCCCCATCCCCACCAGAATGTCTCAAGCTATGGATTGTAATGATTTCCCTTAAACCCCAGCCCCAAAGCCAAGGTCCCGGTTGATCTTTCATGTACCTGAATTCTTGATTTATTTTGGACTGATCTTGAAGAAAAGCCATTGCAGCTTTCAGCTCAGGAAGTTTGAGTCAGACATAAGACAGCAGGGCCCAGACAGTGTTTAGGGAGCAGCCTGGGTAGGGGTCACTGTCGCCCTGCCTGACCCTGTGATGTGCCTTTGGGAAGGGCTAAAGGATTAGACACCTCAGAGCCAAGCCAAGTGGCCCACCAAGGGCTTGGATTCTTTATGGGCAGGAAGTTCTACCACGTGTCTGACCACCATCCTTCCGATTTTTGGTAAAGCATTTGCAACTGTTAGGTTCCCTAGATCATCATGCAAGGTCTCCCTGACCCGGGATTTTATTCTTCATAATTCCTGTTCCTTAAGAATCTTCGACTCCTTTCTTTCCCAAGCCCCTTAAAAAGAAAGAAATTTTAAAACTCCAGGAAGCTTCTCTAGTTTATACAACTGAACCCAAACAGCAGCTTCGGGGAAGACAGGTCTTTCTGCTTGGGGAAGGAGGTGGCTGGTGAGAAGGGTCCCTAGTGAGGCCCCCACAAAGGCTCCAGCGGGCGGGCACGCATTATAAATACCTCAGTAACTCCTGCCATAGGTGTGAAATTATAATTAACTGCAAACCTGCTGAGTTTCAATGGACTTTAGATTTTCAGCTGGGGAAAGGGGTGTTGATTGATCTGCATTTTGTTTTCGAGGGTTTTTTTTAATCCATTCGGCAAGTTAAGTTGAGACTCGCGGCTCCTCGCCAAATTCCCTCTGGCCCCGGCTAATTTAGCAAAGGATTGTTTCAGAGGAAATGGGATATTAATCATTGCAAATGGGCTCCTGGATGATATTTAGAAGCTGCCGCATGTGTGCCCAGGCTGAAGGGGCTGATGACAGGAATCGGAATGGAATGACAGAGAGAGGGGACCGTGGGCCTCTGTCTCCCACCCAGTTTCCACTCCCGTGGCCTCCTGTGGCAGGCACTGTGTGGGCATACGGGAGGAAGACCCCTACTTCTGCAGGAGATGGGCAAGATGAGAGAGAGAGAATGTTACAAGCAGCCCTTCCTGGGCCAGGCGGTCCTCAGCACTGCACTGAGTCAGCCCTGGCATGGCCGAGATGTATCCAGTGCCTACCTGGCCCCTGGCACACTCGGGCAGCCTTAACAACACAAGAGTGGGATGGGGCAGGGAGAGGTAGCATGGATCAGAGAGATCAGAACCAGTAACGCCTGCTTGGCCTTCAGAGGCGAGGGGATTTGAGCAAGGAAGGGCAAAACTTCCAGATGGGAAAATAACCTGAGCCAAGGCAGGTTTGGAAGATGCCGAGAGGCCAGAATGAGGGGTCCTCCTTCGGGGGAGGATGAGATATGGGAGCACTGATTCCAAGGTGCTTTAAATGCATTTCGGCCCAGGGACGCCATCTAAAGCTCTGGGGCAGGGATGTTCCACCAGCTGTGGGACGGGAGCCAGAGCAGGGAGACCAGCAGCACAGTCCCGGGCACCATACCCGGGTACTCTGACTCCACATGTCCTGCCCTTCCCACAGTGATGCCTCGCGACCGCCTTTTGTAGAGGGGATGAGGACACCCCCTTGGATCTGCCATAGGTGGGGTGCAGTTGGCAAACTGTGGAATCTTCCCTGATGACAATAGCTGCAATTATTCTATTCTTAGGGTCCGGTCCATGGGGAATGAGAGGAGGTGACAGTTGGGGCGGGGGGTGGTAAAGACCTTTGACAGGTGTGATTAACAAAGTGCAAATAAAAATCATACTGCATAGGGCCTGAGCGGCACTGAGCATGTGGATTACCACACTGGGGCGAGACAAGGAAGGCTTCCTGGAGCAGGTGATTATTGGGATAACAGGTTTACCAAGAGGTAGCATCTAGGGTGAAGTGTCACAGGCAAAGAAATGAAAACCAAGACAAGCAAGGCAAATATGTGGCATCTGAGATCTTTTAAAAATAATATAACAACTAGCAGTGCCTGACTGGCTCAGTCGGTAGAGCATAGGACTCTTGATCTTGGTGTCAGGAGTTCAAGCCCCATGTGGGGCATAGAGATTAATTTTAAAAATTTTTAAAAAGATAGAGTTTAAAAATAAAATAGAAGAACTGGTTTGGCTGGACAGGAGTGTCCACTTTCTGGAAGAATCAGATTTGGCACATTGTGGGTCTCCTTGCTCCTCACATTCCAGGGCATGAACATTTATGCTCGTGCACACAGTGTCCGAGTCAGAGACAGGATCCTGTCCCTTCTCACCCTTCAGTCCGAGTTCACCAGACCTGTCCCAGAGTGTCGTTTCTCTGTGTTATGAGTCTGCTCGGTCTTCCTGATCAGACGTGCTCTGCCTTCTGGGAGAGAGGTCGCTCCTTCCCGACCCAGCCCAGCTCAGCACACATGGGAACCAGGCACGCAGCACCTCCACTTTATGGAGGGGAAAATGAGGGCTCAGAGAGGAGAGGTAGGTATCCACGCAGGCAGTAACCAGCCTTTATACCTCAGCCTTTCCTGGCCGGCCTCTATGACTTGCTGCCTTCTCGCGGGTCTGTGCTGGGGTGCTGGCACCCACAGCAAGCTCTCCCTGTGTCAGTGCCACCCATCAGATGCACAGAGGGTGAGGAGGGACCACAGCCTTTAGGATGGGCTCTCCAGCATTTCACTCCCCTCACCGAGGCCCTCTGGGGGGACTTAGGGCGGGTCTGACCTGGGTGCAAGCCTAGTCAGAAGGAACATGAGCCTGTCTGTGGCACGTCGAGCCTGGAGGCTCAGCTGAGAAGGGCAGGTGGAGAAACTCCATAACTGCCCGGCAGAGGAGAGCCCAGCTGGGCACTCAGGGCCTTGTCTGTCTGGGCCTGGTGAGGAGAAAGGCTTGGTGGAAGCTGACTTCAGCAAGGACCAGCCAGTGCAGGTTTTGTTTTTGATAGACCCATGATCCCCCCATCACGATGTCGCATCACAACACTGGGTAACTGTCCCAACTGTCTTAAGAGGTCTAAGGCTGGACATAAATGGCCAATTGCTGAGAAGAGATGGTCTCTGCCCCTGGAGAGCTGACCATGAAAGACAGATGTGACGGGGTCCCAGGAAGACACCTTCAAGGCTTTGCTGAGCTACAGGCCCTAGAGAAGCTCTCAGTCTGGTGGGGAGATCAGTTGATGGCCTCACGGGCACCAGATGAGCAGTGAAGACAGTGAGCCTTAGCTGGCAGAGGTGAGAGCTGGGCAAGGCAGAGCAGTCAGGGCAGGCTTTCTGGAGGAGGCTCTCTGTTGCACAGGATTAAGGCTGACAAGGAATGGAGGCCCCATGGCCTAGAGCCTATCCAGGAAAAAGGAGGAAACCAGTTGGCCTGAGGGGAGGGTTTCAAGGAATGCCCTGCTAAAGAATTGGGGGTTTTCTGGAAGATGATAGGGAATCTGGAAGAGGTTGGTGATTGATGGGAGCTGGACCTGGGAAGACTGGCCACCCACACAGAACACTGGACAGGGTGTCAAGGAGACCAAGGACAGATGGATGCATGTGCCGGGGGTGAGGGGATGGGCAAGGGGCAATGGGAGTTAAACTGTAAGTTCAAGAGCCCTATTGTCACCATGACACCTAAGCCCCAAAGCTGTCCCTGCCCTGCCCAATACCTGATGCCTTTAGACCTCCAAGTACACATCCACTTTCAGACACACACCCGCTCTTGGATGGTCCTCTCTGACCCTTCTCAGCTGCCCAGCTCCACGTGGTCAGAGCCCTCATCAGGGTCCATCCTGCTGGCTTCCTTCTTCCAGCTGTTCCTCACTGGTCTTCCTGGCTCAGAGCCCCTTTCCGGCCCTCTGCCTGAGGCATAGCGTCAGGCAGCGGATGTTAGTTTCTCATCTCTCCGCGGAGATGGTGTCTTCTTTGGGGGCAGGTGTGTCTGGCTGTCCACAGAGTCTGGCTGGGCACCAGCCTCCGGCAGGCTGCCCTCGGCACTGGCACCGCGAGGCCAGGCTCACACTCATGTCTCTAAGAAGAATCTTCTCCACCATGCTGACTCTCTGCTGGCCTAAAAGCAGCCCCCTCTTGGGTCTCCCCACCCCCGCAGCCCCTCCAGAGTCAGGCCCACAGGCAGGGGGCCAAGGTGGGCAGTGGGGCGGGTGCCACTGACATTGGCATTCTCCTTGCAGCGCATCTTAATAATTTAATGGCTATTAGCAGGGCCTCCATGGTGGTGGGGGAGGGGGCGCAGGGGGAAGATTTATAGAGAGAATTCACTCCAGGTTGGGGTTTTGTCTTCCTCTGTTTTCCTGGCATTTATCATGCATGTTTTAATTTGGATCGGAGAGTTGCTACCATCTGGCCATTATCGCAAAGAAATATTCATTTTCACTGAGTGACACAGGCTCCATTCATCACGGAGTGCGCTGATTGCCCCGCGAGTGTGGGGCTGAGCTTTCTCCTTCATTTGAAATGAACCTTGAGCTTTGAGCAGGTCTCGTTTGTAGGGAGCAGAGGCATGGGGCCAGTGGCTGCCCTGACGCCCCCCCACCCCCACCCCGGCCAGGTGGGTAGGGAGCGTTTTGGGGAAAGGCCAGGGTGGGAGTGGGAGAAACAAGCTGTCTTCTGCCACCAAACCCCTTCCACCTGCCCTCACCTCTCCTGGGTTGGGGTACTGGTGCCCCCCATAGTCTTGTCCCATGTTTCTGGCAGCCAGTCCCCCCACCGTGTCCAGGGCAGTCCCCAGGCCAGGAGACAGAGGTGGCAAAGGTGGCCCCTCTGCCTGGTCCCTGAGCCCTGGGCATCTGATAAATGTGCTGATGCGGGCCTGCCAAGGGTAGATTTGCCTCAGCAACCTTGGTCTCACAGAGTAGCATTCTGGTAGTGTCATTTCAGGTCAGGGCTGTGTGGGGGACAGAAGGGCTCCTCGTTCTCCTCTCATCACGTTATGGTGGCACCATCAGGGCTGGGCCTGTGAGAAGAGACGTGTCTGCCTCCAATTGGGACGTTTCCAGAGTGTCACCCTTGTACCCACCCTTGTTGCTCACTGCAACACGCCATCAGGGGCCGCTGATGTCAGCGAGGGGCATGGAACCAAAGGCATCCCAGGGGGGCATAATGGAGCATCCCTCACCGGGTGGAGCCCCACCTCACACCCCCTTAATAAGCAGGCAGCCACATCTGCAATAGAGAGGAAGGAGGAGAAAATATCTTCTCAACCATTTTAAATAGTGAGTCAGGGCACCTACAATTTATAGGGCCCTTCTGTGTTTCCTGCCCCCATCGGGATTCAGATTCACAGTATGAAGACATCAGCTGAGCAGTGCCCCTCAGCCCCAGCATTAGACACCCACAGGAGGGGAGCGAATTAAAACCAGAATCAGCTTCATGGGGGAGATACTTGCTTTGCCAAAAAGGTAAAATCAGACAGCGGGGCCGATTTTCATCTTTAGAGGTTCGCTTTCCGAGATCTTGGCAGGAACCCAGGGGCCAACTGGCGCTCCATGATCTCTGTACTGGAAACTGTGGCCAGACGTCAAGGCCCTGAGCCCTCTCTAGGACCCAACCCAGGTTTGGCCAAGACCCAGGGGACTGTGCTGAGGTAACAGGAATCCAAAGGGAGGCCTCTGCAAGCTTTACTGTCCCTTCCCCATCAGAGAAAGGAGCCACAGGCCTTGTGTGCTCTACACATCCCATACATCATGGGTAAGCCAGCATGACTGACTTTCAGCCTCAGGCGGCTTACAGTCTGGCTGGGATGCAGGTGAAACCAATGAAGCCATTAGGAAGCAGGAAAAGACCTTGAATCAAAGCACTAAGTTCACCACAAGTGAGGGCCATAAGGTGTAGTACAGGAGCCCAACTGACCTCAGCCACCCCCTGCATGGGCCAAGTCCTTGCACTGGGTCACTTCTCCCCACTCAGTGTCTGAGGTATATTACTCCATTGTATAGATGAAGCACTGAGACCCAGAGCTTAACTTACTGGGGTCACTAGCTGGTAGGTGCATCTGCAAAGAAACTCAGGCCCTTCTGATTCCGAGCACCAAGCTCTGTGTCTGGAAAAACCATGGATGACTTTGAGTAGGAAGTGGCATTTCAGTTGGATAGGATGGGAGGAGCGACATCCTAGGAAGAGGGACCTACCTGCCCGCTGGTCCTCACCGTCTGGTTTTCCATCCTGGCACTTGTTGAACTAAATGAATTGTCCTCCACCCTACGGGCTCCTCCTCCCTGTGGAAGCCTGGGCTGAGGCCTCCACCTCCTTCTGGAATGCAGGGACTTTGGCTAAGCTCCGAGAAGGTCCTCTCCCCTTCCCCCCGCAAGAATGCGAAGCGGGCACCCCCTCCCCTCCCTTGGAACTCATTCCGTGACACTAGCAGCTCTGAAACATCTGCTCCTCCATCCCGGACCCGCAATTTGAATAAATTACCCCGACGTGGCGGCAGCCTGTTATTAATGGCTTGAGTTTTATAAGATGCTTTAGTTCAATAACACTGTAGCCCGACGCTGCGCTTCTCCCAGATATTTTTATATTTTGCCTCTTCCCCGCCTCCTTCCTCCCTCCATCCTCTGGCTGCCTCCAGGGCTCCAGTCCTGGCTACAACCCCACCACCCCCCTCCTCGGGCACCCCGCTGGGTCGTACCCAGGAACTGGGGACCACCAACCCCCTCCTGCTCCCGCTGCGGTTCATCCAGCACCCACCCGCGCAGCCTGATGCTTCTACGCATCCTCGCGCCCACCATCCTGCTGTCCGTGTCAGGGGCGGAAAAGGGGGGCCCACAGCCAGATTGGTTGCTCCTCCCCCAGCATCCCCCAAAGGAAACCCACAGGGACAGAGCGGCTGGAAGTGGGGCGATGCACAGAGAACACTGACCATGGACCCTGTTTCTGCACCCCTGATCGCATGGCCGGAGCTCTCCTGCCTTTGGGGACCTGTCAGGAGCCTGGGGAGCAAACTCACTCTCCCCAGTTGGGCTGTCAGTGCTCCCAGCGTGGGAGAAACCACGTTCTCCGTTTCTTTCTTTATTTGCCTGTTCCTGGCTCCTCATTCCTTTGTTGCTTTGTGCTCATGCTCCACACACCTCCTGCGTGAAGCCCTCCCAGGTTACCTCCAAGGCAGGGATCTGGCTCTTTCTACATGCCCAGACACACCCCTTCCCCGCTGTCCTCTGTCCTCTGTTTTATCTCCCCACAGATTGCCAGTCTGCCTTCTAATAGAACCTCCTGGGGCCTGGCCAGCATCTAACTCACAGCCAGCCCTTCTAGAATGATTAACAGCAGGTGCTCATACTGTGCGTTACTTCTACAAGCTTGTTCATCTGTGTGGGTGACACTTCCTGCAAAGAATGGGTGCACTTGCTGAAAAGAGAAAAGTGGGTCAAAGGGTGGGAGGGTTTGTTCACTGGGGATATAGGATAGAAAACACTGAGGTTTAAATAAGTAGCCAATGTAGTCATATCTTCAGTCTGTTCAAGAAAAAAATAATGTAGACCACAATCATGGTCAAGAAGGACAGAGAGGCAAGCTCCTTGCTAGCTGTGCCCCCAGCTCAGGAAGCTGTGGGTACAGGGCTGGCAGGCCGCCCGGAGGCTCTGAGCCAGGAGAGCCTAATTCTTTTGAGCCTCCCCCCCACCGGGGGAGTTGGCCCCAGGAGAGCTAGGGAGCCTGTGACTAGGAGGAGCCAGAGTGAGTGTCTGGAAGCAGAAGGGAAGGATGTGCCTTTGTAAGGGGTGGGGGTGGGAGGCAAGAAGGTAGGGTGTCCCGCCCGGCAGGAGGCCAGACCCCCCAGTCTCTGCCCTGGGGGAGGGTCCTGGTGAACCTGAGTGGCCAGATGTGGTACTCCACTCTTGGAGGACCCTTCTGCACCAGGACCAAATGAACTGTGTAGTTCCCTGTTCCTGCAGACCCAGTAGTGACCCTGCCATTGGCTCTAAAGGGAGGCTGTCCTGGGCCTCTTCTCCCTTCTCCCACCCCCTTCTGAGGGCTCTAGGACACGGAGGCTCTTACCACTTCCCATTTGGCCTAATATTACTGTGGGACTCTGCCTTTGCCAAGAGCCCCACCATTATAACATAATTACTGCTGAAAATGACCTTTAAAATATATTTTAAATTCAAAATGTCTTTAAACCCTTCACTGAGCACCATTTTTCAATTTCAATGACTGTTTTCATTTTTGGGGGGAGTGAGGGGTGGGGAGTGGAGGAAGGAGCCCTCCCCCTGAATGGATTTCAAATGTTAATCTCCCCCTGCTACGGAGAAACTGAGCTGGCTCAGGCCACACCTTGCAAGGAGCCTGGGGAGGCTGGTGGGAGAGCACAGCTAGACCACTTGGCCCTTCTGTGACACTCTCACTTATCCCAGGGCGCTTGAGTAAGAGCCAGAAGATGCTCTGAGAGCCCTGGGCCGACGGCTCTCCCTCAGCCTTGCTTCTCCTTATTCTCCTGGCTGATGATGACCCATGCCATGCAATGTTTAGTCCCCTGCCTGCTAAGTGCCCTCCAGGGACTCCCAATTTCTGCAGGATGGAGACCCCTCCACACTCTGCTCTCCCATACTTCCGTTTCATGCCTGTTTGCTCTGACCTGACTGGTGCGCCCTGTCCCACAGGCAGCCTGTGCCCCTTGCTGCTTTGACCGCTCAGTGACAGCAGCCATCTGGGAGGAAGATGGACCAGAAGCAAAGGTGGTAGAGGAATGCCTTCCCCACAGGCTCACACAGGCGGGCCTGACCTGTGGGACACACCACACACTGCTTCAGCCCACCCGTTCTCCATCCCCCAGCCCCTGGGAAACTGCTGTGCCTCCCACCTGGCACGTCCCCATGCTCTGTCCTTACTAGTCCTGTCCCTCCCTCCCCCTCACCTCCTCCAGGAAAGCTGGGCTGGGAGTCCTGTGCCATCCAGTGTCACTCAGCACCTTCTGATGTGGTCACTGTCTAGTGTCCTCCCTCATAGGTGATCTCATGGCAGTCTGCCCTTGGTACCACTTGTCCCCACGTCAGAAGGGGCCTCTACAGGCCATGTGATGGGGGCAGGCAGGAGATGGAGGCAGGGGGAGGCCTTCTGGCACCTTACATGGAGCGGGTTTTGGAAAGACTCAAGTCCCGTAGATGCTGACAGGAGCTCCATTCTCCCCCTCTCCACTGGCAGCAGCAGAAGAGGGTAGAAGCACGGGGCAGAGGAGGGGGCTCTGATGTGATAGGCGCATTAGGTGGTCACTCTGTCCATCTCCACCAGGAAGAGGGGCCCAGTGGGCATCAGACAGTTCCTCCAGTGTATTCTTAGGACTTTTCCTTAAATGACCCGATTCCCATAGCATCCAACTTGTTTACTGTGAAAGACAACATACATTCCAAAGCAAAACCAAAATGATGTGGGCGCCGTCCAGTTCTGTAGATCACCTGAGTTTTTAGATTGTCCATAGTTTTGAATGACCCCTGTCCTCTGCCATGGAAACTAGGATCCCTCAATGCTGAGAAGTCCTTGATGGAGGCTTAGGGCATGACCTTGGGGCCGTGCATATAAAGGACCTCATATAAAGGAGCTCGGGGCATGTGGAGGGAGAGCGGTGATAAGGCACCCTGGGCTCAGAAGAGGGGGCTTGTGGGGATTTTGAGCCCAAGTCCAGTTGTTGGAACACCTGCTGCCTGACAGGGTTCTGAGAAGGGTGGATGGTGTCAGGTGGGCAGGAGACTGGTCTGAAGTGACGAGCTTCCTGCAGAGAGTGAGTTGCCACAGGGACAGAGCAAAGAGCAGCATGGGGCAGGGCAGGACATGAGCCACCATCCCGGCTTGGCCTCTCCTCCTCCGGCTCCTCACAAGCCTCCACCAGATTGGCATTCCTCAAACCAACTTGATACTCTCCCCAAATTGAAGAATCTAGAATATTTCCCTATTTTCTGTCCTCTCTGACTGACTTTCAAGAGTTTCCCTCAATCCGGCCCCAGCTGTTCATCCCCTCCATCATGAGTGTAGGGTAGACATGGAGTTTCTCAGGCATTGAAGCATGAAGAGGTCTAATGTGACTCACCTTGCAGTATGGTCATCTTAAGAGAAGAATGCTGTCCAGAATAAAGGAGGTGATGGTTCTACGTGTATTGATAAGAACACACCCCCATTTTACAAATGAGGCACTTGAGGTTCAAAAGAACTAAATGATTTGCTTATGATCACACAATAATAATAATAATTGGATTGGAACCCAGATGTGCGTGACTCTGAAGTCTTGGCTGTAAGCCCCTTCTCTCTTCATTCATTCTCCCAATCCTGCCCAGCCACAAACCCAGCTCAAAGCTCAAAGCCTCCCTCCTGTAGAAAGCCTCCCTTGCTTGCATCAGCCCTCCCTGACCTCTCCCACCCTCTGCACAATCCTTTTTGTGCGAGTGTGTGCAGCTTGCTCTTCAGTAAGGCCACAAGTTCCCTAAAGGTCAGAGAGTAGCCCCAGCCCACACATCTTCCTGCGGATCCTCCCCAGAGCCAGACCCAGGTGGGGGAACCAGGGCAGGCCCACCTTCCCACATCAGTGTCATACCTCTTCCTCTGCCTGCACGGGCCCAGAGCAGGCAGGCAGCCTGGACAGTGGTGGCAAGGGCAGCAGAGCAGGGAGAAGGTGGAAGGTGGAAGCATGCCTTGCCAGGGGAACATACGCGCTCCGTGATGTATAGGAACGAGAGAGTGCATCGTTTTCCATACTGTGTCACAAATATCATATTTATAACATCAATTAAATGCCCGTGACTTCAATCATTTATAATAGAGACACAGCCACTCAGTGAACCATTAGCAGAGTCAGCGCCTTCTCCCTCCTAGCGGGGTCGGACTGAGGGATGGCTCAGCCTGGGCTGGGTTCCCAGTATTTCCCTGGAGGGGCTCCCGGGGCTCATGGAGTGGGAGAAGGGGCGACATGGAGCAGGAGAGCCCCCACCTGGGGAGGTGCGGCCCAGGCAAGGCTGAGTTGGGAGAAACCATTTGCTCCCACCTGCTGCCTTGCATGAGCCCCCAGTGCAATGAGCTGGAGGGAGAAGTGTCCTCGGGGCTGTCCCGGGCTTCCTCCTCCAAGAGCACTTACCCCACACACTTTACTGCTGGGACCGGAGCCACGCCTGGGGGCTATGGGAGGTTACAGGCCCTGCCCTCTGGAAATGCTGTGGTGGATGCGGTGTGGGACGCAGGGCCACAAGCTCTCAGTGCAGGGGTGCAGAACGCAGGGCCACAAGCCATCAGCGAGCACCTACGGTGGCAGGGGAACCACGCCCATCTCTATTTCTTGCACGTCAGCTATGGTGGAAGAGAGACGAGGACTCCGGCAGGGACACGATTGGGTGAGGACACGGGGAGCTGCGGGAGCTCCTGCAGCGGCCCTCACCCTCACCAGGGCAATTTGTCTCCATCCCCTGTCCCTTCTGAGCCTCCTTCTCTCTCTGAGGACCTACCGCCCGCATCCTTTCCATTTCCGTGCCTCCACCTGTGTCCCCACAGCCCATCCTCCACATGGTGGCCCCATCAGAGCCCATCTCTTCACCACATAAACTCCCCAGAGGCTTCCCATCTTCTCTCTCAGATAGGAGTCCAAGACCCTCACCTGCGCGGGCCCTGCCGTTCCCATGACTCTACCGCGGCCACCCTCTCTCTCGATCTCGTCCTCAGACACCCCTGCTCCCCCGTGGCACCAGCTTCTCACTCTGCCAGCGCCTCTCCCTTATACCACTGCTCATCAGGTCTCAGCTTCTGTGTCCCTCTCACCCAGGCCTGTCCTGATTTGCCAACTAACCGCAGCCCCAGGTCTCCCATGTGACACCGTGTCTTGTTATATTCCTGGCACAGACCGCTACCTGATCTCTTCTATTTCTCCTCCTCTCCTCCCCACTTAAAGGTGAGCCCCACGCAGGCAGGGACTCTGTTTGGTTTGTGGCACCTTGCAGGTGCCTGACCCAGAGCAGGCTGTCGGGAAATGAATGGGGGAGTGCACAGGACAGGCACCCACAGGGACAGCGCTAGGAAAGTAGTGGGGTGCAGGATCCAAAGTGGTGGGGTGTGGGGTACAGTCAGTGAATGTCTGCAACAGCAGGAGTTACATATACCAGGCCCTGGGCCAGATGCTTAGGGGTCAGAGGAGAGGGGGCAGGTCCCACCTTCAAGGAACCTCAAGGAACAGAGGGAGCCCTGGGTTCAGGTCTTCCTTGTGGGCTGGGGAAGCTGGGGAGGGATTCCTGGTGACCAGGGAGCTTTCAGAGGATCCAGAAAACTGGAGGCTCCAGGTGGTGGAGGGGAGTGGGGTCTGGGTTCCAGGCCCTGGGACAGCCTGACAGCAGCTGGGAGAGGATGGGCCACAGTAGGGTGTGCTTCGGAGGGGAGCTGCACAGGCCCACGAGGAATCTGGAAAGGGAGAGTCAAAGGCAGGGAAGCGCAGGCCTGGAAACGCGACTCACTAGGCCTGGCCAGCTTCCAGAAAACTCTGTGCAATCAACCAGAGAAACACATTTGAGAAAACAGAATTGTGAGAGTAACTTTGAAGCCTCGGTTGCCATGGGAACATATCTGTAAATACTTAACTGCAAACGTTAAGTGAGTGACACAGGGGAGTGGGTGGGGAGCTAGGAGCAGGAAGGCACCAGCCCTGGCCTCGGAAGCCCCTCCCCTCCTTCACTCCTCGCTCTGGGGTCTCTGCCTTGGACCCTTTAACTTTCACCCTCCCCCATGCTCCTCCTCGTCCCCCTGAACCCCACCCTCAGAGGGGGAGGATTCCAAGTGTTCCCTGAGACTCCCTTTCTGTGGCAGTGCCGCCTGATCTCTGGGTCCCATGCTGGGCCCCTGGGACCCTCAGTCCTGTGAGCTATCCAGCCCAGAGGTGCCAGGCCTGGCCATTCACTTTCCCTCTCCCCTCCTCACTCCTGAGGGACAGGCACAGTGAAGTGGCATAGAAACAGCAAGTCTTTGCAACAAGTGCATGTAAGAGACCCAGATGTTTTGCCTGAAGGAAATCTTGGTCCACTTGGCTGCTTCAGGACCTCCCCTTCTCCACTGCCCCTCCACTGGTCCATCTGGTCAAGACTACCCACGCCCTCTTGCTCAGGGCTCTGCCGTGGCCCTGTGACTGTGTGGGGGCCTCATCCCAGACTTCCTCTGCCTGCCCTGGTCCTGCCTAGAGGTTCTTAACCTTTCTGGATGATAGACCCCCTTGGGAAACTGAAGGAAGCCTTTTCATCAGTCAGTTGTTCCACAGAAAGTTAACAGCCAGGCCTTGTGCTAAGTACTGGGCGATCTCTACCCTCCCAGGACTTATAAAATTAGGGGACGGGGGAGGTAGTAAGCAAAAACCGCAATCAAAAGCAAGGGCTTCAGCTTGTCAGCCAGTGTTCAAGGTCAGGACAGGGCCCCCCGTGGCCCAAGATGGATGAGGGAAGAGAGAGAAGTAGTCGAGGGAAAGGGTGAGTTCGGACCCTGTGTAGGACCTTGTAAGCCAATTTAAAGGCTTTGGGTTTTATGCAGAGTGAAACAGGAAGCCACTGGGGGCTTTGAGCCGAGGAAGGACATACTCTATTCCAGCTGGCTGCTGTGTAGAGACAGACTATAGAGGACGAGGGAGAGGCAAGGGACACTTGGGAGGTTATTGCAGTGACCAAAGAGAGATGGACATGGCTTGGACCAGGACAGTGGGTTTCGTGGTGAGAAAAAACATGGTCGTCGGAAGAGGGAACGTTTGCACATCCTTGGGCCATTTTCTACACTCCTTTAAGATGCTCCTAGACTCCAAAGCTCAGCCATAGTCCCTTTGAGGTCCTGTGGTTCAGACCCCACCTTCCTTCCTGGGTCTCCCCCACTCCAGAGGACACCTCTAATCTTTAGCTCATCTGTGGAGCTGAGGTTAGCAGATCCTTTGTGAGCCCAATGTCGGCCAGGCCGCCTTCCCAGCTCCCACAAAAGGAGGGCAGTTAGCAGTAGAACTACATACCGTTAGTGGCAGCATCCCTGCCTAACACCCAACAGGCCCTGCTGAACGGCTGGTGAATTGATGGACCAGAAGGCGCTTGGGTGGCCCAGGCACCCTTGGGTGGTCTGTGATGAACCTCACAGACATTATGCTGAGTCAAAGAAGCCAGACACAAATAAGTACATTCTGTATGAAGTTCTAGAACAGGCAAAACCAACTGTGGTGACAAAAGTCAGAACACTGGGTGCCTTTGAGGAGATTGGGATGCTTCCTGGAAATGGTCATGAGGGAACCTTCTGGGGAGATAGAAATGTTCTATACCTTGGTAGGGGTGTGGGGTACATGCACGTTCGTATTTCTCAAAACTTACTAAATTACACACCCAAGATGTATACATTTCACTGTTGATAAATTTTATCTTTAAAAAAAGGAGACCTAAGAAGGATGGTTGTGGCCCAGACAGAAGTAGGAGGGGTCAGCTGCCTAAGAGGATGCTCTGTCTTTTGGGGAAAATGGTCCCCCCCATCCTGTCATCAAGTGCTCTGAGGCAGC
Source organism: Felis catus (assembly GCF_018350175.1). Taxonomy (NCBI): domain Eukaryota; kingdom Metazoa; phylum Chordata; class Mammalia; order Carnivora; family Felidae; genus Felis; species Felis catus. Next base: position 58,360,751 of record NC_058379.1, on the reverse strand, counting down.
TGCAGGCAGGGGGAATGTGATCTGATAAAGGAATTCGTGTTGAAGTGTTAGAGGTTGACTCCAGGGAGAAAGTGATTTTGCATTTTAAAAGTGAATTCTGCAGACCGCAGTGCTCACCTCAAGAGAAGATTCCAATGGTGGGATTGAAGACCCCTTGGCAGGCGGTGGGTAGGAGCCTCCCAGTGCCCTCACCCACGTGTCACACCTCACAGATGATCTGCTCTGTGAACACAATGGGCCAGAGGTGGGGTGGGGAGAGTAGTTTATAATCATCTTCCCCTTCCAGGTGCCTCTCCAGTGGCCTCCCTTCCCCCACCATCTGGTTTTTGCCTCCCCCTGTTACCCTCTTCTCTCACCCTGGCTGTTGATGTTGCCCTAAGTGATCTCTGGTCCAGGTCAGAGCTTTAACAGAGTCTGGTTTCAGTCTGGTGTTTCTCATCCCGCCCATGGGTCTACGGGAAAAGGCCAGAGCAAGGATTCTGCTTTCAGATTTGGCCCTAGGCTGGGGGTGATGTTGGACCGTGAGTGGGGCCGGAGCCATGGGCTGCCCCCTGGGTGGGGCATTGGTGTAAACTGGGGCAGCCAGGGAGGGCCTCAAAGGAGGGGTGTTACACAGGGAGGGAGCACAAAGATCAGCATGGGAGGAAGGCAGCATGAAACTAGGTTGCCCATAAATTCCAATGTGCCAGGACAGGTCCAGAGTTGCCAATGGTTGTGGATGAATTATTTTTAAAATTTTTTTTAAAGTTTATTTATTTATTTTGAGAGAGAGCAAGCATGAGCAGGGGGGTGTCAGAGAGAGAGGGAGAGAGAGAAGCAGAAGCAGGCTCCTCGCTCTGTCAGCGTGGAGCCTGACGTGGGGCTCAATCTCACCAATTGTAAGATCATAACCTGAGCTGAAACCAAGAATCCATCGCTTAACCGACAGAGTCACTCATCCCTGTCCTGGATGAATTATTAATAGTGCCCCCTTTCAACCTCCCAAGGGTCCCAGTTTGGACAATAAATTACATGATACCCAATAGGTTAAAAACAAACAAAAAAGATGACTAAAGGGCACAGCTGAGAGGTAGGTATGTCCATGGATATGCCAAGTGACTGGAATGTGGGGTCTTGTAGGAGACAGGAAAAAGAAAGGGACAGCAGGGAGGAAAGAGACAGGGCATGGCGGGGTCCCGAGCATCCAGAAGAGACCTCCAGAGCTCCCCCAAGGGCTCCTCCCTAAGCAGGTGGTCCACAGCGATGCCACACCCCTGCACGTCCGAGAGAAGGCCAAGACCCAAGAAGTGACACAGTGCGCACAGGTTATACAGCTCACTGGTAACGAGCCAGGCTCGAACATGGGCCCTGACCCCCAGCCCGGCTCCTCTCCCACACCCCAACATTAGCAGGCACCAACCCTGGGAAGAGAGTGACAGATGTGTGTCCATCCAGTGCTGGATGTTGAGGACTCCCGGGCCCACCCAGGCACTGCCAGTAGAGGTGGGGTACAAATTGTATACCGATCCAATTCCACCCCTTCCTAATTCCTAGCTGTGCAACTGTGGGTGAGCTTCTCAATGTGACTTTATGTACCTCAGTTTCCTCATCTGTAAAACGAACATCAAACTATCATTTCTGATGACTGGTACATTGCAGGAACTCCAAAAATAGACACAGTCCTTTCCTGGCACCTCCAGGAGAGTACCCCTACCCCTTGCGTGTTCCAGGTCCTCTCTATGCAGTAGTCTCTGGCCCATGCCAATGTGTGTAGCTTCTCCACAACCCTGTGTGGGGCCCTTGGCATTGAATTCAGGGAGTACCTTTCATTTATCCCCCAAATCTTCTGCAACTTCTTAACCACTCCGTCCCAAACCAGATTCAAGCTCCTTCTTGAAAGCTTGCACATCTGGGCTTCTTAGGCATCAGACATGCCTTGGGAACCGGTGACCACAGGATGACCTCCGTGAGGAGAATGGTAGGAAGAAAGCAGGCCCTTTGCAGCCCTCCTCAGTCAGCGCCTCCAGGGTGGAGATTGGGATGGGCTGAGGTAACATCTGGGACAGACATTAGGGGCAGGAGTTTTCATAGCATGGCAAATGAGGAAGGTACAGCACAGCACAATATGAGGAATTGCCTCCCCCCTGCTTTGAGCCAGAGCCCCAGAGATAGACAAATGACCCCTGTCACCCCACATGGCCCAGAAAGACGAACACCAACCAGGCTGGGGTGGATGCCTGCCTGCCTAAGACTCACCAGTTACACCTGTGTGGGAAGCAAACCGTAAACTGGTGTCTGAGCGAAAACAGAGTTTAACTTCTGCATTGCACCTGTGTTCTCCAGCAAAGAGACTGGCCTTCAGGATAGGAAATGTAGAGAAACATTGTAAAAAGACAATGAACGTCCAAACAAGGCAAAGAGATCCAACCTAGCCCCATAATTAGATTGAATCTCTGAGCTGTGGCCCTGGGAGGGCATAAAGAATAGGCACATGGGCTCTTGGAGCTGCTGGGGGTCACATTCAGAGGCATCATAAAGCCTGGAAATGAATGAAGTCCAAGTTTTTATTTTTTTAATTAAAAACAATTTTTTTAAGTTTATTTATTTGTTTTGAGAGAGAAAGAGAGAACACAAGTTGGGTAGGGGCAGAGAGAGAAGGAGAGAGAATTCCAAGCAGGCTCCGTGCTGTCAGCAAAGAGCCCAACATGGGGCTTGAACTCACAAACCATAAGATCATGACCTGAGCCAAGATCGAGAGTCGGACACTTAACTGACTGAGCCACCCAGGTGCCCTGAAGGTCCAAGTTATTAAAAGGTCAAGGTACTGGATTCCAAACATTGGAAACTTGTCAATCTTGAAGACTACCTCTGGCAAACTTCTAGAATAAATTCATCAAACTGGTGGCTCAAGAGCCCTTGAGGGAAAGTGATGATGACTTAGGAACCATGATGGTTCGCCAGAGTGAGATGGGTCAGGGGCTGGGTGCCTGTTCTGACAGGTGGGTCCTGCAGGGCCTGACCTGGCATCATGTCACCTAATAGGGGCGAGTGGTGAAGGTAACGCACAGCTAATTGGGCAGGGAAGGAGGCCTTTGTCCTTGTGGCTTCTTGCTGAACATTTTTATCAAGGACTTGGTGGGGAGGGGTAAGTCATAGCAGCTGACTTTTTTTTTTTTAAGCTTATTTATTTTTGAGAGTGGGGAGAGGGGCAGAGAAAGAGGGAGAGAGAGACTCCAAAGGAGGCTGTGCACTATCAATGCAGAGCCCAATGTGGGACTCAAACTCACAAAACTGTGAGATCATGACCTGAGCCGAAACCAAGAGTTGGACACAACCGACAGCCACCCAGGCGCCCCCATAGCAGCTGACTTTTAAATTTACTCATGCCCCGTAGCCAATCTGGAGGATGAGCTGCTGGATAATACATTCAAAATCCAAAGACATTTGTACTCCAGATGCAGGATCTTGGGAGCCCCTGTGCCTGCACCTCCCCCAGCCTTGCCACAGTGATAGTACAGAGATTCCAACAGCTTCCTTTCTGAAATCTCAGCACCCACACCGGTTTTGAGATACAGAGTATTGGAACATTCTGGAAACATTGTAAAATTGTGTATTTGGGAGCTCTTGGTTGGTTGGTCGCTTGGTTGGTTGATTAGTTCCTGTGATCCTCCCTCCCTGGCCTCACATGTTTAACATGGTAATGAGATAAGAATCCTTTGGGGTCCTGGGCCCCTTTGAGAATCTGCTGGAATCTATGCACTCTTTCCTTAGGAGAAATATAGATATGAAATGGTGTTAACCATTTCGGGGGGGGGGGTCCATAGGTGCCCTCTAGCCTGTCAGAGAACTTCTTAAGGAAACCATGGATTTTCAACCGCCAGCCCCTGCCAGGCAGCTCATCTGGGAGTCACCGGCACCTCAGCATGACAGTCTATTCCTTCCCTCATAGGGGAGGAGGGACAGTGATCACACAAAAGCCCTTGGTGCCTATAGGGGTTAAATAGTGTCCCTCTAGGTTTCATGTCCACCTGGAACTGTGACCTAATTTGGAAATAGTCTTTGCAGATGCAATCAAGTGAAGCTGAGGCCATATTGGATGAGGGCAGGCCTTAAATCCAATAAGACTAGTGGCCTCAGAAAAAGGAAGAAATTTGAACACAGAGACACAGGACAGGCAGAATGCCATGTGACCGTGGAGGCAGAGGCTGGAATGATGTGGCTACAAGACTCCACAGGAAGCGAGGAAGAAAGGAAGGATCCTCCCCTGGAACCTTTAGAGAAATCACAGGCCCAGGGTTCCACCTGGGTGGCTCAGTCGGTGGTTGAGCATCTGACTCTTGATTTCGGTTCAGGTCGTGATCTCATGGTTCTCATGGTTCCTGAGATCGAGCCGTGCATTGGGCTCTGCACTGACAGCACGGAGCCTGTTTGGGGTTCTCTCTCTTCCCCTCGCTGTCTGCCCCTCCCCCACTTGCTCTCTCTCTGCCTCAAAATAAATAAATATTAAAGAAAAAAAAGAAAGAAAGAAAGAAGAAAGAAAAAGAAAGAAAGAAAGAAAGAAAGAAAGAAAGAGAAAGAAAGAAAGAAATCACAGCCCTGCCGACACCTCGACTTCTGATTTCTAGTCTCCGGAACTGGGAGACAATAGGTTTCTGGTGCTTTCTGCTACCCAGTTCGTGTACTCTGTTGTGGCAGCCTTAGGAAAGGAAGGCAGTGCCTGAGGGGAACAGGCAGAGAAGGATGCCCGGTGGCTTGTGGCTGGGCCTCCCCTCTTCCCTCACCAGACACCCCATGGGCTTCTGCTGGACCTGACTCTCCCCCTGAGCCCCCGACGCCAGACAGCCTCTGGGTTTTGCCCATGAGAGGGTTACAGGCCGTTTGAAGAGAAGTTAGAAATCCCAGCACATCCGTCTTAATAAGTTTTACCACAGCTTGCTAGTTTAAACTAATGACTAATTTATTGTATAAAATACCAGCAGTGTATTTTTTTATTTTGTTAATTAATTATCTCCAGCAAAGGTGAAATTTATAAAAAATGTCCAGGAACGGTACACATTGTGAAATCACCTTGCAGCAGGAGATGAAATTATTACTAATATGGGATCAAATTATTACTGTATTGACTTAGTTACTTTATGACGTTGTAATGGATTTCTTCATTATTTTCTCGGGATTGTGGCATTCATGACTGTATTAAAGTCTGTTAATCTATGCAAATATCATTAGGCACCACTAATAACCAAGCAACTTTCTTCCATTTCAGGGAATGTGCTAAGTACTTGGTCTGTGTGGGTCACTTCCGGGCAGCAAGGAAGGTGAAAAGGCAGACAGCAGGCAGTTCTGGAAACCCGCTCCGAGCACAGCCTCCCTCCCCCAAGGCAGAATGGGTGGGCATTTCTACAGGGTGGTTTGGGAGTCTCAGAAGGTTTTCAAGCCATTATACATCTTCCCCTGCTGTCTAGAGGGCCTGACTTGTCACATGAATGTCCATTCCTTTGGATTAAGGTTTTGGAGGGCCTTGTTAAAATGCACTATCCTGGAAGGAAACCCGCATCAGCTCAGTATCTACCGTTAGTCCTCTTGAACTGACAAAGTATTCGAGGGGACACAGGGCCCTGCTGTGCTAGGACAAGGGACCGGTCAGCTTTTACAAAGGTTAGAAAGAGGGCAATATCTAACTATGGGTTCTGTCTGAATAGAGGTGGCCAAAATAGGTTGTTCTCAGGGACACCTATGGATCCTCGAGACCTGGGAGGGACCTCTCCAATGCGGTGGGGTGGAGGGGGTGAGTGAGAATTGGTAAACACGCCACGAGCTGCCCATTATTCAAAGATCCCAAATCTCCATGGCCTCACCCACTGGGTCCTTAGGTCAGCCAATGCTACGGGCCCAATTATCCTATAGCCCAGCTGAGGCGGTGAGGCCAGGCCGAGCCCCCTGCCCTGTCCGAAGAGCTGTCATGCTGATGGGAACCAAATCCAGGCTCCTACCCTCCAGGCCAAGGAGGACTCCCGTTTCATCTTGGTTTTCTTCTGAGCCAGATCAGGGGCACCTGGGTGGCTCAGTCGGTTAAGCGTCTGACTCTTGATTTTGGCTCAGGTCATGATCTTGTGGTTTGTGGGTTCAAGCACGAGTCGGGTTCTGTGCTGACAGCACAGAGACTGCTTGGGATTCTCTCTGCCCCTCCTCGGTGCATGCTCTCTCCAATCTCTCTCTCTCTCAAAATAAATAAATAAACTAAAAAAAAAAAAAAAAAGGTAGACCCCGATCACACGAGGGTGAGGCCAGGCTCCCTTCCCCACCTTGAACATTCTCAGACTAAACCTACTCACTAATATGTGGGTTCCTAGTGCCCGTTGTTCTGCTTCTCCCAAGAGCAGAAGCGCAGACAGCGTCTTTCCTGGCACTACCGAGATGCTGACTCACTGTGTTAACTGGAAACTGACGTGCGACTCAGTCCTTGTGACTCCCTCGGCCGCATCAAAGGATGAGCTTGAGGACCTGGAACAGAGAATAGCAGCCACTGGGCCCAGATCACAGTTTTAGGGGACTCACCTTCCTAACTGCAGGTCCAGGGTGCGCCCCCTATGCCCCACCACGATCGTCCCCTCTGGGTGGGTGACACTGGTCTCACAGGTAACATGGCACCAGCCCTAGGATTGGGCTGCCTCAGGGCACGTTCTGCTCCTCGGGCTCCTGCCATCTTCCTTGGATCAGCATGCCCAGACTTTTCAAGGTTAAGAGCCATTTTTAACATTAAAAATTCATCAGCACCCCTCCCCCCTTGACAGATGTTTTTCTTTGAGTATCCATTGTTTGAGAGAATGCAAAATGGCAACAACCTACCTTGAATTAGGCAGTGCTTTTAAAGGAATTGGTACATTTTTTAAATGTTTATTTATTTTTGAGAGAGAGAGAGAGACAGAGCACGAGCAGGGGAGGGGCAGAGAGAGAGGGAGACACAGAATCAGAAGCAAGCTCCAGGCTCTGAACTGTCAGCACAGAGCCTGACGTGGGACTTGAACTCACAGACTGCGAGATCATGACCTGAGCTGAAGTTGGATGCTTAACTGACTGAGCCACCCAGGCGCCCCTGGTACTTTTAAAATCACATTTAAATTAGAAAAATTCAATGTGCATTTGAAAAATAGTCACATCTACCTAGGAGTGAAGTGTTTCTGATGCAGTCAGCAGACGAAGCTTACGGTGTCTGGGACCCCAAGGTCAGATGGCACCACTGCCCTTGGCTATCTGGCTGCTGTGTGCTGGGAGGGGAGAAAGGGGCAGGTGGTAGGGGCAGTTGTGCCCACCAGTGGGGGGATCCAGGCTGAGAGCCGTTGTCCTCCTCCTGTTCCTCGGGCTCCATCGGCTTCTTCAGGCTCCTTTTCCTCACTCCGAGCCCAGGGGGTGGCGGGGGGGGGGTCCCTTGCTTCCCACAGCCCACACACTGGGCCCTGTCGTTCATCCTATTATGATTACAGACCAACTTCTAGCTCAGCACCATCCAGCCCTTCGCCCAGACACCAGCTGCCCTCCCCACTCCACCCCCCTGCATCTCCTTTTTCTTTCTCAGGCCCTACAGGCCTGAATGCTTATCTGCTCCCACTAACCAGAGGATGCTTTCTGGCAAAATCAGTCCTGTTGAGGTGACAGAGCTCCCACATTTCCAAAGCTCCCAGAAGAGGGCAGTGCGGAGTCCAAAGGCCTCTAACCCAAAGGACAGAATACCAAGCCCTGGGGCAGGGACTCGTGAACCATATTCTATTTTGCACGCCAGAGAAGGCATGGCACAGCCGTCAGAAACATCGGGTGCCAATCCCACCCAAATCACTTGCCCAGGTGGGCTTGGGTCTGTCACTCAGCCTCCATGAGCCTCAGTTAACCGACCTGTCAAATGGGGATACAGCCGTGTTATATTGAATCATGGTAGTGGGAAGCGGGCAGGACATGTGGAAATGCCCAGGTGGCACCGAATGGACTGTCAGGATGTCCACAAAGGCAGCCAGCACCATCAGCCGTGGAAGAGTCTGACCGCGGCAGGGCAGGGAAGACTGGGAGGGGAGCCGGCATCTTGTTCTCCTCCTTCACTCGCAGTCATGCCTGCTCCAGGCAGAGTGGGCCCTGCCCGCCTCTCCCCTCCAGCTGCCCCTCAAAAGACCTGTTGGTGCGAGCGTGTGTCTTGTTTCTCAAACCGGGATTCTCCAGCTCCTTGCAAACGCACTTGTGCTGAATAAAACTCTGGATTCTCTCCTCTGTGCACCCATCCCGGGTTTCCTTCCTTATCCCCACCGCTCCCTGCCTAACTCAGCCCAGAGAAGACCGGCAGAGTGGCCTGGCCTCTGAGGTCATGCTCCCTCTCTATCAGTGCCCATCTGGCTCTGCCCTTCACAGCGGGGTCATCCAGGCTCCAGTCCAGAAGCACGTTTAGCGGAGGGGCAGATCTACTCCTGTACCTCTTGACACAGTCCCTCGAACAGAGTTTGTCGGCCAGCTGTGTGCCTGACTGGTGAATAACAGAAGGGGTGCAGAGCTGGCCTGCAGGCTGCTGAAACATGGGATTTCCCCTTTCTGCCACTCTGTGACTTACTTGGTATTGCCAACCTCAGGAGGCCTCAGGAGGACCCCTGAGTGACAAGAGCAGGTGCCTCTGTCGTTAGCAATGTGAGCCACACTCAACAGTTATGCTGCCACCCTTCAGCAGAGTTTGCTCTGCTGAGGACATGGACGTTCCCCTCACAATCTCGTTAGTCATTGGAAAGAATAATGTCTTGTAAATGTGCAGCCCTGTCCAGTTCCCAGAGCCGTGTGTTCTCCTGAGCTCACCTGAGCCTCACGACCATCCACTCTGGTGAGCAGGGCAGGGAGTGCTTTCGGCATGGTAGATGAGAGGTGGGGAGCCAGACCACCTGGGTCCAATCCTGGCCGTGCTGTTGATTAGCTATGGGACTGTCAGCAAGCTGCCAGACCTCTCCGTGCCTCAGTCTCCTCATCTGTAAATAGGGGTAACAGTGGTACATCCTCAGGAAACTAAGGTACATCCTCTTGAGCAATGCTTGGCCCTTGGCAAGCACTCAGCATGGATTAGCTCTCACTGTCCTCTCTGAGGGCGTGATCCCTGACAGGAGGAGTGAATGGATGAATCTCTGTGTATGCCATGTGGGCTGACACCGGCCATCAAACTGCAGGGGCCAGTCCTGCCTGCCACACTCCAGAAACCAACCTGCTCTGTGGGGTTGGAGCATATGACTTTGGCCTTTGGGGACCATGCACCTATGGGGGAGATGGACAGGTCTGCCCCTAGGAGGAGAGGTCCTTATCAGGTACAGTGGGGGCTCAGGAAGTGCCCTGGGCCCACCTGCAGGCTCAGGGAAGCATCAAAGAGAAGCTTCAGATGTCTGCAGGAAATGAGCCCCACTGCAACCTACAGCAAACCCATCAGAAAATATGAAGGTTCAAGAACCTGAGTTGAAAGAGAAGTTGGTTCAAGATAGGTCTTGAGCAGAGCTGGGTTCCTTGTTCTTCTGAGAGCTGACATCCTAACAGGTGTGGGCGGCCATGACTAGTTTTCTGACCTTTTGCATTCAGACCCCATTATCTGAAGCCCTTAGACACATTGTAGCCATCCATCCACCCATCCACATTTACCTATTGCTATTTACGTACCATCGACCATAAATCTATCTGCTCTCAGCAATCATTTTTCTCTCATCTGTGTATCTATCATCCAACATTTAATCTGGATATCTAGCATCTATTAATCATGTCTGCCATCCATCCATCTCTGTGTCTATCTGTAGTCCATTATCAGTCATGAGTTAACAAGGTGTGTACTTAAGCATAGACCATCTGAGCTCCATTGAGAAGGGTGTTGGGGGACAGCAGTGACTCCAGGAGGGCTAAGGGCACTGGAACAAAGATGGGCAGGAAGGAAACCTGAGGGCTGATGAAAGAGGCTAGGACCCTCCTCTCAGAGCAGGGCTGGCTCAGCCTCAGGTGTCAGGGCAGAGAAGGTGGGTGTGGCCCTCCCCCCAGCACCAGCAGGCACAGAATCCTGCAGTTCCCAGGGCTGAGCTCTTGCTGGGGACCTAGGGCCAGAGAGGTGGTGCCTGAGGGGAGATGGCCAGGAGCAGCCTGGAGAAGACCTGTCACGGCTCTTCCCAGCCCTGGTTGCATGTTGGTATTACTTGAGTAGCTTTCAAAGAAACCAAAACCAAAAACAAAAATACTGAGCTCCAGACGAGTCTGTATCGCAGAAGCCAGCCCTGGGTATCTGTATTACTGAAAGCCTCCAGGTGATTTTCCTAACAGTCAGGGCCAGGAACCAACATCTTATAAGATCCAAGACTTCTGCTGTTTTTCTAGAAAGGGCGTACCAAGGAAGGAGGAGCAGGCTTTGCTCTTCTAGGGAAAGGCTTGGGCTCTGGGCAAGGCTGGGCTCTTCAGTGGGGCATGTGAGGCAACTTTCTTCTGGGCTGCCCCGAGACTCCTGCCAGGGTTTTCAGGAAGCATCACCCCCACACTGGCCTCAATGAGCCCACCCAGGCTCACCAGAAGTCCTTGTCACAGTGTCCAGGGTGGGGAATGGGCTTGGTGGCTACGGTAGTATAGCCTCTGGGTTCAAGCGTGACTACTGTTGTATTAGACAAGGTGTTTGCCCCTCCCCAGGAATACACGAGGCAGGCTGTTAGAAGTCGGAAGGCTACTCTCCTCCCTCGTCCCACAAGCAGCAAAGCCGCACCCTCAATGCTAAAACTGGGCATGGATCAGAGGGGCGGGAGCTGTGCACTACTCCCTGGCACTGCATTATGTCTCTGGCTCTGCAGGAGGTCGGAGAGGAGTGTGTGTGTGTGTGGCGGGGGGGGGGGGGGGGGGTACCCATGACTAGCCACTCTCTCTAAGAGGCTGTAGGAAGTAGGGCTCTAGCTGGGAGGGTGAGGGTGAGCTTGTGGCTGGGGTAGAGGTTGGGCTGTGGCCCGGTGGTCAGGTGATCGGCAAGCAGATTGTCTCCTCATAGCCACAGCCGTGCCGCTCTGCCACTCACCTAACAAGCCTTGATCCAAAGTGACTAGAGAAGAGTGGCCCTACGTGGGACTCTTACTTCTTCCCGAGTACCTGTAGCCACCTTGACTAGATTCTCTGCCCTGCCAATGAGATGTTCTTAACAGCATTCCTTGGTCTCTCCTCCTCTTGTGCCCCACCATCCTCTGGCCACCCTGCCCGTACGTGTCCCCTACAGAAGCCTCCTCTTTTTGCTGGAAGAGAGCCTTGCTCTGTCTGTCTCCTTGAGAGCCGAGGACAAACTGGCCATAATTTATGCTCCCACATGATATAAAGGGAAAAAGTCCCCATTAGGCTATAAATTATCCTGTGATGGGTGAAATGCTGCAGAATGCACCAGACGCCAGTGGAAACCCCATTAGACAACAGGGTTCGGCTGCCGAGAAGTCCCCACAGAACCCCAGGCCGTCTGTCGTGCACCGTGCGCCTGATGAGGATAATGTAGCAGATCAAACGTGCGATCGGTTACCTGGAGAGATGGCTGTGCGCTGCTGCTCCAGAGAAAGGTGACTTCTACGTAGATCCACTTTGTATCCCAGGCTTCCCCTGGGAGGCCTGGTACAGACTCAGTGCGGGATGCGGGTCGGAGAGCCAAGAGGAGGCAGCTAGGGGTGCAGGGGTGGCCTCCAGACCCCTCACCTGTACTGAACCTCCAGGGTTCAGTTCCTGCCCAACTCAGGGCCCTCATGCCTACCCATCGTCTCGAAGAATGTAAGAGACAAGTGTGCAGGGGGCATCCCTGGCCCCCAGGGTGGTGACAGTCCCCAAGTTCTAGTCCTGTCTCCCAAAGCATGCTGCGAGCCCTCAATGGCACAGACCCACACCTGTGCTCCAGGCAGCCACCAGGGGGCTGGAGGGGCATGCTCTGCCCAGGGAGTGGATTCTGCCAGCAGGTCCCTTTTCCTGTGTGGGGAGGAGAGAGGACCTTACGGCCTAGACCTCAGGAAGGGGAAGGCCTGAAGACTCATCCGGAGCAAGCTTCCTTCCTCATCACCCAGGGGAGCTCAAGGCAGCGGGACTTTGGGCAGAGGGGTGAATGAGACTGCGAAGGGCTTGTGAGGCATAAAGAGAGGCCCCCAGGCCATCAGGAATCAAGGGGAAGCCTGAGCCGGTTACAGTTACCCTGCCCGGTCCCCCTTCCAGGCGCTGAACCGAAGCCTTGGACTTGGAGAAGGAATGGGTTATTAGGCCTTTGCCAGTCGTCTGTGTGGAGATGGAGGGGTGGAGAGAAAAGAGAGGGAGAGAGAAGTCCAGGTAACACTGTCTTCCCCTGGAAGGAAAGTGACGGGGAGAGCTCGGCTCAGCTCAGCTCAGCTCAGACCGCTGAGTGTGGGTCTCAGCTTCGCCGGTGACTGAGTGTCGCGTTTCTGGGAAAGATGCTTAACTCTTCTGTTTCTCGGTTTCTTCCTGTACACAGTAGAAATGATCAAATACCCACTACACCTGTCAAGTGCTTATCTCACTGCCCAGGTCATAGCGAGTGTTCAATAAATGAGAACCATGACAGTCCTCACTATTGTGGCTGTTTTAACCACCTCCCGGAGGCAGGGAGTCAGTCTGGGGATGGAGTCGGGGTGCCTGGGGGCAGCAGAGGTTCTGTGATGTGGGAGTTGGGTCCACAGTCTCTGTGGGGTGACTGGAGTGACACGGAGACTGGGTGGGCTGGTGCCGTGAATCGGGGAGCTAGGCCAAGCCCAGGGAGCACACGGCAGGCAGTGAGGATGGGCACAGGCAAGGAGCCTACACCCAGAGTGGGAGTCCCAGGCCAAGTTGGCAGTGGTCAGAAGTGAGCGTCCAGGCCTTGGGCTTTGGGGGAGGTGTTTAGATTGCCACGGGCAGGAGAAGAGGAAGGAGGAGGAGTGTGTGTGCGTGCATACCTACGTGTGTCATTGCTGCTCCCTTGTACCACACGCCCCTTCTCACCTCCTGCTTTTGCACGTACTGCTCCCTGACCTGGGATGCCTGCCCCTTGCCGGTTCTAGCTGGCAACCCCTGCCCGTGAATCCTTCAGGGCCCAAACTGAGCCTCTTAGACCCCTCTCCACCCCCTGGCCACACAGCTCATCACCTGCTAGGCACCTGCACTTATCAACAAGGGCCACTCATTTCCTACTTTCTGAGGACTCCTGGAGGTTGGTGCCTCATCGCCGGCACCCACCCTCAGGCCAGCCCCATTGGAGTGCCACTCCCAATGCTCACTGGGCAAATAGGCTCATGTATTCATGTCGACAAATATTAAGTGAACATCTACTACATGCCAGGCACATTAGGCATTGGGCGCTCAGCAATGAATGAAATGGATGGGAGGCTGGACATAAATGAGCAAAATAAGGTGATACAGGTTATGAAAAAATCCAGGGAAGAGGACAGTGAGTGTGAAGGCCGTGACTGGAACTAGCAGCTCAGAAAAGTTCAATGAGCAGGTGACATGTGATGGAAGGCTTGCAGGAGGTGAAGAGTCCTGAGGATATCTAGAACACGATCTCTGAGACAAGAGGAAGAACACGAGGTGCAAATGCCCCAGGTGGGGGCCGGGCGGGGGGCAGAGGTGCACAGGGAGTATTCCTGAGAAAGCATGGAGGCCCAGAGGTCTGGAACGAGGGAAGGAGAGATCAGGGAGAAGTGGAGTGTGGGGTGCCTGTGCAGTCCCTTACACATCTCTAGAAGAGTGGGCTTGTGCTCAGGGACATGGGAGCCGCTGTGAGGTTTGAGCTCCGCCTTGCACTTGAACTGACCCCTCTCTGGCTGCCGTGTGGAGAGCAGATAGCAGTGGGCCTGGGTGGGTGTCAAGAGACCTCGAGGAGGAGACTGACGTGGCTGGGGCCAGATCCCGAAGCACTGGGAGGCAGGAGACGAAGGAATGCGAGTGTGTAGGGACTGGACGCAGGGCTCCTGCCTCCTCCCACCCCCAACATCAAACAGAGCCTGTCACGAGGGAGCTGGTAGATCAAGGCCTGGCACCGCCTCCCCCAGAGGCCAGAGCTGGCTGAAGGTCCTCATTTGCATCCCCGGTGGAGAGGGAGCCCCATCCCAGTCCCAGCCCCAGCAGCCTTTGATCTGGTTTGATGTCTCCCTCAGCCTCCTTCCCAGGCAAGAAGGCTTTTATCCTTGGAGGGGGAGGCAGCTCCCCCCAGCTGCCTCCCCGCTCTGGCTCTGACACCGTGCGTGTTGTGGGGACCAAGGGGGCCACGACTTTTCTACTCACTGGTTCACTTCACGCTGAGAACCCACGTGGGCCTGGCGGGTGACCCCATGTCCCAGGTGAAGGGACTGGCTCTCAGGAGGGTGGCTGAACCCATCACACTGCTACAAAGGGATCCATACCCAAGCCCTTAACCTGGGTGTGCAGGGAGGCTGCCAACCGCCCACGCCAACTTGAGGAGGGGGACATTGTCCGGATCCCATTATGAGAGGAGCCCCCTGCCCTGTCCTCCACCCCCTTTTTTTTGGAAGGCAGGTTTGAGGCTGCATGCTGCTCTCCTGGGGGAGGAAGGTGGGGGGCTCTACTAGGGCTGGCAAATAGGAGGCAGGGGAGGTCTTGGGACTCTGGTTGTGGGGGGAGGGGTCAGCAATCTTGAAAATGGCCCAGATTTAGATTCAGATGATTGGTTTGAGCCCCGCTTGTCCCTTGGGAGCCAGAGGTGCTTGATGGGTCTGGACCAGCAGAACTGGTGGAACTAGCACATTGCTGAGCTTGGTGTGACTTTGGGAGAAATGCCCTGTTTTGGATCAATCCAGGTGGACCTCCTGGAGGAGGCTGGGGAGCATCTCAGCTGTCCCCAAAACACTACTATTTGGTTAGGGTGGTGCAAAGGCTGGGCTGGGCAAGAATGACTTTGTTCATTTCAAAGTAGCTGGGGGTCCTCTCCACACCCCTGGGGGTGAGGGTGGGCTTCCTCACCCCACCAGCTGGAGCCCCCATGGGTGAGCAGTGGCAGTAAGGGCTGTAACCGGCACAATGAGTGCATTTACTGAGCATTCGCTCTGTGCCTGGCACTGTGCTAACACCCCGTGTACTCAGCTCATTTAACTTCTAACAGCCCTAGAAGTTGGGCACAGTTATTCTCTCCCTTTTAAAAGTGAGAAAATGGGGGCCCAGGGAGGGTACATGACTCGCCCTAGGTTGATTTGACAAACAGCTTCAGTCACTGCCTGGAAGGTGTCCCCTTGCCCCTCCTATCGAGTCGGTGTGCCTCCCTTGTCCCCTTCCTTTGAAAGTCCTCCCTGATTGGCGGTGAAGCTAGGGAACAGGGGTAAGCGTCTTCCCCTCAGACTCACTGCCTGTGGGCCCTCGTGCGCTGAGATCATCTCCAGGGAGAGCAGATGGTTCTGGGATCCAGGAGGCACCCTGGGAGTCCCCTGGTCCCAAAGGCAACAGCCTGATAGATGCGCGAGGGCCCTGCCTGGGGTGGCCCTCAGGGCTCTACGTTCTGCCAGCAGCTGAGGCAGGCACGTGGTGCACCTCAGGCTCTGGGCTCTGGCCTCACCCAGACCACCTTTGGGTCCAAAGCCTGCAGAGCAGGACGGAAGGCCTCTGGCTCCGTGATGGTGAACGGAGCATTTCTTCCTCACTCCCCAAATTGCTGTCGTTGAGTCTCCGGGGACCCGAAGGAAAGCATCTCTTGCTGGGCTGGCCTTAAATCCTGAAGCAGCCAGGCCCTCCAGTAACCCCTCTGCCCTTCCCACCAGCCACAGACCTCAAAGCCCCATATTCCCCACCTTGGCCCCTCACCCTGGGGTTCTCCCCAGCTCCAGGCCCCCCACCCACCCACCCACCCTCGGCAGCTGGAGGGAAGAGAACAGTAAAAGTCTATTGCGGCCATAAAAGGCATTAACCATCTGAACACTCATCCACAGTGCCCCAGCAGCCGTCTATCCTTAAGCAGGAAATATTGTTTAATGCCGATGGTAATGAGCGAATCAAATTTTGAAAATTAAACCGGAATTTGAGCATTAGCGCTAGGGCGCTGGCATTTGGCGTGTCAAGTGGTGCTGCTGTCACCCCCGCCCTCCCCAGTCGGGGGCCCACTCCCCCTGCAAGCCCGCAAGATGCTCCTTGCACATCCGAGGGAGCTCAGGCACCACCGGGAAATATCCCATGTAGGAGCCTGGCCTAAACTTGCCATCTATCAGTGTCTTGCTTCTAGGTTTCCTGGGCCCTCCTTTTAAAATGCAAATCCTTCCAGCCAGAGCCCCATTCTGCCCTGACATCCTGAGTGAACGAGTGTAGGAGTTTCTCTCAGGGAGGGATTGGAAAAAGCCTAATATTCTGGCAACCAGATTCCATTGCCTTTTCATAAGCACCTATCCACCTATCTATGGCTCCTGGGAGGTGTCACCCAATGCTTTTTATAGGTTGGGAACCTGGAGCTTAATTAGATTGAGGTTCTGGGGAAATAAAAAAGACTCCTGAGGCCAGAGGAAGGGGAGCTGTGTGTGTTTGTGCTGGGGCAGCAGGCAAGAGGCTGTTGGAAAGGCAAAGTCGAACTTCGGCCTGACCCCCTTACTGCCAGCCCTGTGGCATGCAGAGACCACTGGGAGTGGGTGAAAAGAGGGATCCCTCCCACCTCTCAGACTTTGCTCAAATGCTCTTGTGGTCTGGAGCCCCTGCACTGGTCCCCCAGAAGTGGAATCCCCAGCCCGCCTCCTCCTGGAAGCCTTCAGGGTCTAAACACTCCCCCTCCTCCCACCCCTCCACCCCTCCCCACCCTACCCCGGCCCCTCTGGTGCACAGTCCAGAGCTGTTTCCTGGCTCTCCTCTCTCATAGTAAATGCTCAATAAATGCTCACGGAAGGAGTCACCAGAGGGTGAGCCTAGGCGGTAGGTCAGGTGCACTGATCCAGGCCCTTCTGAGGTGGCTGTAAACACCTTCATTTGATATAGAACTGGGTACTTCTCCCCATGCATTATTTGGGGGTGCTGTAGACTATGCCTCCTCCCTGGCAGTGGTCGTTGGGACACTGGGCACAGAAAGCAGAGTTGCCTTCTGCTTCAGGCAGAGCTGAGAGTAGCGCCTACCTTCCACCGCCCAGCCCTTCTGGGGTGTCACACTCCTGCTCCCCAGGACCCCAGGTGCTCCCCACATCCGCAGACACAAGCACTCACTTTTTAAAAGAGCAGGGAGGCAGGAGCAAGGGGTTATAGGATTGGGAAGTCAAGAGACCCGGAGAGGCTACAACTCTGTGTCTTGGAGCACTGCGGGGAGGGCACACGAGCTCTGGGGGCCACTGCGTGGCAGCCCCAGTGGCCTTTGTCTTGTTTGGGAACTGTCTATTGCAGATGGCCTGTGTCGCCATCAGCGGATGGACGTCAGCTCCAGTGAGCCTACCGTTGCAGGCGCGGTGCCTGGAGCAGTGTCTGGTGCAGAGAAAAGGGCTCAGCAAACGATTGAATGACTAAGGAGCACGCTCCCCTTGTTCTGTCCCTTGACAGGAGGAGCCCATGTGAAGACTCGAGGGTGGGGGTGGTCTGGCACTGGGCTCGGCCCTGGGAGCCAGAATAGGAACATATTATAGTCCTAAGCTGGGCTCTCTTGAGGGGAAGGTACTGGGGTCCAGTCACTAGCCTCCATTTGCTCACATGTTTGGGCCCTATGACTTCCCACCCAGGGGTGTCTTCAGCCCATCCCCACCCCTGGCTCTGTGGTCTCTCCTGGCCTCACCTCCTCAGAGACACAACAACACCCCCCCCTCCCCCGCCCCCCGCAAGGTCCTGCTGTGGGCTTAAGGCTGCGGTCCTACAGGGGAGAGTGAGAACACCACAGACTCACCATTACCCGGGGACCCTGTATCATGTCAGATAGGCAGGCTGTGGTCAGGGACTGCTTAGCCTGTCCAGGAGTCAGGGGTCTTGTGTCGATGTTGGAGAGGGTGGCTGGCTGGGGAAACTGAGTCATCCTCTGAGACTTTCACTAGGTTGGCATAGACCCAAGACACCAGCCAAATGGTGCCATTGGTCATCTGACACAACTTGGAGACAGTGCCTCAGGAGAGTAGCCAGAGGGAGAGGAGGTCACAGAGGGCGGGGTGACAGGGGGAGGTTGTCCATGCTGGCTGGTCCGCCATAGCATAAGTCTGGTCCCCCCAGAGATGACCTCTCCCCATCTAGGACACACACAGGGGTGGCCCTCCTGGCCAAATTAGGGCAGGGCAAATGAAGGGAGGGGTGGCCCTCCATTTCCTCTTCCTCCTGGAGTAATGGCCCTCCCTGTTGTTCCTGGTGGTGGCCAGGTTCTTCTCCTGTAGCATCTCTTGGAAGCCTAGCATCCATCACATGAGGAAGGACTGATTATTGCCGTTCTGTAGACCTAAAGCCCAGGTGGGGAGAAGTTATACAGTGGCAAGGCAGCGGTGCTGGGGTTAAGCCACTGGGCCTGGGCCACAAGGAGATCCACCATTGGACTCAAGAGTCCTTCCAGCCTCTGGTCTGAAAGAGAATCCTTAGAAGCACACCAAATCCAGGTGGAAACGAAGAGTGTGCAAACTGGGTGCATCTGAGGGTCCCGGAACCAACCAACATCTGAGGGTTGTGGACTCACCCGAGAACACCTAGGGGAGTGAGGGTGGGGCAGTGGGGAGGACTCACCCAAGAATACCTAGGGGAGTGGCAATGGGACTGGGTTCTTGGGTTTCTTGCAGTCTTCTAGAAAGGCAACGCTAGCTGCAGTCTCCCTGGGGAAATCTGGGCGTCCAGGTCTCCGAGTAGGAAGAGGAGAAGCCTGGCCCCCTACAAGTTTGGAAAGTCCTCCGGAAGGAAAGGCCCTGGTCTAGAACTGAGAACTGAGAACTGTAAGGAAGACAAAATTTCAGGGGAGAGGAAGAAAAAAATGAAGGGGAAAAACTGGCAAAAGGGAAGTGCCTGAATAGAAAGGCACGTGTGGATGAATTTTAATGCAATCAGAAGGCTGTCATAATGATAATAAAGGAATATATTCAGATGTCAGGAGAGAGAAGTCGCGGGGTTTCGGTCCCAGCATTTAAATCAGGCTCAGACAGAGGAGGGGCCCCCCTCTTCCCTTCCTTTTTCCTTCCCAGGGAGGAGAATTTCTAAACCTGAGGGCCAGGGATTAGCAGGAGGCAGGGGGTTTCACTTCATTGTCTTTCCGGAAATCCCATTTAATTGGAGTCCTTAAAAGGCGCTGGGGCTGGGTGGGGGACGGGAGTGCAGAGTTGTAATGACTCACGACTCCACTGAAGGCTTGAGAAGCTTCCTCCACTTCATGGAAAATGTTGCTGCTGCTTCTGGGAGTTAAACATAAGCCACTGCCCCTCTCCCCTCTGTCTCTGCCCTCTCCTCTGCCATCTCTGCTCGATGCTCTTTGTTTCTGATTCTTTTCCCTCCATTTCTGCCATTTTCCTTCTCCCTCCGCTCCTAACCTCATCTCCCCCCATCCTTCCCCAGATTCACCCCTCCACTTTCTCTCTCTCTCTTCTTCTTGGTTTCCTGGCCCAGAATTTGGAGTCTGTGAGCCCTGAAGATGGGGCCAGGGTGTGCCTGGCCTTGAGATGGCCCAAGAAGCCACCTGCTTGCCCGGGCAGGGGCAGGTGGCTAGGCAGGGGCTCCAGGCCCCAGAGCTTTGACTGAAGCCTACTAATAGTGAAGGGCTAGACTGGGGTGCCCTGGTCCAGGAGCAGTAACAACAACTGGCAATGATGCCCTGTAGGGCATGGAAGGTGCTGGGACCCAGGACTACCTCATCACTGAGGACTTGCCCAGTGCTAAGTGCTCTGGGCTAAGAGGTACTGACAGGGCAGAGGTCAGGGCTTCCTGAAGAGGAGGACTCTGGGGTGGCTTGTGAAGCAGTGCAGGGACCAGGTGGTTTCCTCTGCTTTGCTCCAGACCCCAGGACACCTCTTCAGGTCTGTGTGAATTCACCTGGCAGTCTGGGCATGGGGAGGTTCTCTGGGGCAGAAGGTAGCAAGTACTCTGAGTACAGAGAGACATAGACTCAGAATGCTCTCACATTCGCAGGAACCAGAACTCAGGGCCATTTGCAATTTGGGGGTGTACGTTTCTGCACATAGGCTGTGTGTGCCTGTGTTTGTCAGTCATTCGAGAATCAACAAACATCTAGTGAGTGCCTGCTGAGTGCTGCTTCCACAGGGATTCTGTTCCAGCTCCTATGGCTGCATAACAATTTAGCCCCAGACTGAGTGGTGTAAAATAACCATTTGTTACACTCATGGATCCTGGGGGTTAGGCATTCAGACAGGGCACAGCATGAAAGGCCTATCTCTGCTCCAAGACGCCTGGTCCTCAGCTGTTAGATTCAAAGGCTGGGGGCCGGAATCATCTGCAGATTCATTCTTCCCATGTCTGGTGGTCGATGTTGGCCGTCAGCTGGGGACATGGGTTCCTTCTCATGGGGACTTTCCTGTGAGCTAGTTTTGAGTCGAGAGTTCTTCACAGCAGGGTGGCTGGCTTCTCACAGAGAAAGCATTCCCAAAGACAGAGCCAAGTAGGAGCGCCTCCCTTTTATGACTTAACTTGGAAGTCAGCAGGCATCCTTTGTGCCATTTTTTATTGGTTAGAGCAGTCACAGCCCCACCCTGATTCGAGGGGAGGGAGCACAGGCCCCACCTCAGTGGGAGGACTTCAAGTCACATCGTCACATCGCAATAAGCTTGTGGGACGGGAGATCCTTCGGCAGTCGCGGCTGCTACAGAGCCACACAGTCCAGTGTGATCCCTGCTACCCTAAGCACACGGCCAAGTGGTGTCAACAAACTGAGTGGTTCTAAACCCCTTGGGCGGGGGGAGACTGGTGCCGGAGCCCAGCCTTCAGGAACAGGCCCCACAAAAGTGTCCAGGGCTACATTTTTGCAGCATGAACTAGGAAGGGCCAGACCAAGGAAGGGACACCAGATGGAGGTACAAACAATGTGGGATAAAAAGAAGGTGTGACCCTGGGAATGACATAGGGCATTCGTTTGTCCACTCCGTAATTCTGTCCTGAGGGCTGACTAACTGGCACTCCAGGCAAGGCCTGCTCTCTTCCCCCAGGGAGCATCCATGGGGTGGGGGCAGGGAGCTGGACAGAAACCAAAGCAAAGCGGTAAACGATGGTCCTTTGGAATCTGGGCCTTGAGAGACAGAATCTGAGACAGAGAATAAAGGAGAGCAGGAAGGAGGGGCCTTGATGAAGAAGCACTATTTAAACCGAGACCTAGAAGGCGAGAAGAATGCAGCCTTGTGATCGGGAGGCACTTCAGACAGAGGGAAGGACAGATGCAAAAGCCCTGTGGTGGACTTGCCTGTTGTGAGTTAATTTTGGCATCTGGGGGTGAAAGTGGCTGAAGAAGATAGTATGTAGCTAAGAGGAAGGAGAAAGGGAATGCAGGGCTGCCCAGATGCCCCTTGTGCCACCTCTGTGCCATCCGTGTGCCATATAGGTGGGCAGCCAGACCAATGGCCTCACTCCCTCTGTGTGCTGTGTGCCCTCTGGGCGGGAGGGGGCACAGTCGCTGCAATCCAGCCCCCTTGACCCAACCCTTCCTCCCTCACCTCCACCTCTGGCTATGCTCTCCCTCTCTCCCAACCCCCTCACCCTGTGGCCCTCCTGCTCTAGCTGCGTCCAAGCCCTCCCCCTCCAGCTAAGAGCCTTCTTGCCTGCCCAGCTCCTCCCCCTCCTCCTCTTACCCTCCGGTTGTACCCTCTTACCACCACCCCCCCACCCCCACCCCCCTCACCCCCCCTCCCGCCACCCGGGCCCGCCCGCGTGCAGCCCGGCTCCTCTGGCCCAGGTAAGCATCTCCTAATTTTGTTCCAGAAGATAGAAAACTCTTCGTGGGCATGCTCAACAAGCAGCAGTCCGAGGACGACGTGCGCCGCCTCTTCGAAGCCTTCGGGAACATCGAGGAGTGTACCATCCTGCGCGGGCCGGATGGCAACAGCAAGGGTGCGTGGGGGTGGGGCGGGGGAGCGGGCGGGCGAGGCCTTGGGCCCCACAGCAGCCCCCCCACCCCGGCCAGTCCTGGGCCTCCAGCTGGCCCCGACCTGCGCCCTGCCAGCCGGGGAAGGATGCTTGGAAGGGGCAAGGCGGTCCGGCCTGAGGATAAGGGAAGGCCGCCATCCAAGTCCAGAGAGGGGCAGGGAGACTTAAAATAAGGATGCTTTTAAGTCTCCATCCCCGTCCAGGTCTTTCTCTGTCTCTGTGTGGTTCTGTCTTTGTGTTTCTCCGTGTCTCTCTTTCTCTCTCAGTCTCTGTGTCTCACCCATTCTGCTTTCATCTGGGATGCGCCCTCTCCCCTCGGCCCCTCGGGTGACTCACCTCTCAGCCCTCGCGCTTCTAAGGCCTTCCTCGGCCCGGCCCTCGCGCCTTGGCTCAGCCTCTCCCGTCCCCCCAGGGTGCGCCTTTGTGAAGTACTCCTCCCATGCCGAGGCACAAGCCGCAATCAACGCTCTGCACGGCAGCCAGACTATGCCGGTGAGTGGGGCGCTCCCGGATGAAGTGAGGACCCCGCGGTGGCCCCAGAGGGACCGAGAGCTCCGCAGGGCCCCGCCTGCCCTTGAGCTCCGTGCACACCTTGCCAAATGTGGGGCGCTCACAGCCTCCTCAAGAGGCAGGAAGTCGTTATCATTATCCCCATTTTCTCAGACAAGGACACTGAGGCCCAGAGACGTAAGGAACTGGACTGCCTCTAGATTAAAAAACGCCTGCCTTGGGGTTAAGATCCCAGATAGCTGGGCGAGTGCAGGCGCTTGAACGTGCCGCCCAGCTCCACCCCTCCCCCTCCCCAGGGCCCTCCCCCAGAGGATCGGGTGGGTCCCGCCAGGGCAAGGACAGCTGGGAGAGGAGGCAGCTGGGGCAAGTGGGCCTCACGCGCAGTCCTGGCTGCAGGGAGCCTCATCCAGTCTGGTGGTCAAGTTTGCCGACACCGACAAGGAGCGCACGATGCGGCGAATGCAGCAGATGGCCGGCCAGATGGGCATGTTCAACCCCATGGCCATCCCGTTTGGGGCCTACGGCGCTTACGCACAGGCAGTAAGTGGGGGCGCAGCCGAGTGAGGGGCGGGGCCGTGCGCGCAGCTGTTCTCTAGCTCACTTTGCTCAGAGCCTGGGAGAGCAAGGACGCCTAAGTGTGCTGAGGGGAGCCCTGCTCCTGGCCCAGAATATCCTGTTGTCCTGGAGCATGAGGCGTGATGAGGAGTGAACCCAGGGAGTAGAGACCAGAGGGGGCTAAGAGAAGTCTAGGCCAGTGCAGGGTGGCTTCCAGGAGGAGGTGGGCGGCTATTCTGGTTCTATAGAGAAGGAGCTGGAGAGGCCTCTAGGCTGGGCAGCAAGGTGGGGTGCTCTCAGTGCTCTTCCACTAGTCAGAGTCTAGGAAGCACCACCCGGAAGTGGTGAGAGAGGTGCCCGTGCTTGGTTGTCACCACTCTACCTCTGCCCTCACTCATGGGAGGCGGTCATTCCCGGCAGGGCTCCTTTGAGGTGCCCCAAGGCCCTCTGCATCCACACTTGCCCTGCGGTCCCTTCAGACCAGATGCTGCTGGCCATCCACTTCTTCCCTCCACACTGGAGCCAGCTCTGTCCCCGTCTCCCGGGAGCTGACCCCAGACTTGTAACCACAGCCCCCACAGGGGTGGCCCTGAGGTCGGCCGGCGTTCCGGTTCTAAAGATATAAGCTCACTTCACTTCTTCAACAGTGTCCAAACTTGGCCATGTCAGCAACCTACCCAGTCCCCGCTCACCTTTGTGAGGACACTGGGGGTGCCCGGAGTTCTATTCATGATTCTCCTGTTGCTTCTACCCAACAGACTCCAAGTTAGGACCACCTTAAACAAATCCATGCCAAGTTAACTCTACAGAGGCTCACCTAACATGTCTCTGGAGCTCTGGCTGTCACATCTCCATGGATGACAGACCTTTCTTAGGGCTGACCAGCACCCATGGAGCCAGTCCCCTCCTCCTCCCCCTCTACAACTTTAGAGTCCCTAAGACCCTATCATTACTTATGAATACAGTTCTCTCAGAGGGTGGGGGTGGGGGGATATATCTGAACTCCTTGGGTTTCAGGGCCTGGGAGGCTGGTCTCCAGGAGCTGAGCCCCCTGGTGGGGAGGGCTGCCCCCCTGGAAGCGCATGATATTTTTTCCACTTCCTCTGCCCCAGCTGATGCAGCAGCAAGCGGCACTAATGGCGTCAGTCGCACAGGGCGGCTACCTGAACCCCATGGCTGCCTTCGCCGCCGCCCAGATGCAGCAGATGGCGGCCCTCAACATGAATGGCCTGGCGGCCGCACCCATGACCCCAACCTCAGGTGAGTGGCCAGGTACCAACACTGGACCTGGTGTGGCAGGAAAGCAGCAGGTGGGACCTATTATTTGGCCAATTTCATCTACTGGTGGACCTTCCCGCGGCCAGAGCACATGATGTATATGGACCCAAGCAGGCTTCATCCTCTGGAAGTTTGTAAGTGTTCTAATCCCGGAGCGCCTGGGTGGGTCAGTAGGTTAAGCGTCTGACTTCATCTCGGCTCATGATCTCAAGGTTCACGAATTTGAGCCCCACATCGGGCTCTGTGCTGTCAGCTTAGAGCCTTGAGCTTGCTTCAGATTCTGTCTCCCTCTTTCTCTGCCCCTCCCCCATTCACATTCTCTCTCTCTCTCTCTCTCTCTCTCTCTCTCAAAAATAAATAAAAACATTTAAAAAAATTTTTTTAAATGTTAGAATCCCTGGAGACCTAAGGGAAGATGGGATGTGGGCCCCATGCAGTCAATGATATGATTTCAGGGTGGTGAAAGTTTCACTCAAGTTATTGAGCCATATCAGGAAGCAATTCATCTTGATCTCTTTTCTAGATCTCTAGAAAGAAATTCACATGAAAACACCTCCCCACTTTGAGGTCTGAGGGGAAAAAAATCTCGCCCATTCTGTGGCCTTATTAGGTTCCTGGCCTAACCAGGGAAGGAGCCCCAGTTTTTTCACTTTTCTTTAATCCAACTTAGATTCGTTGGCTTTTCCCAAGACAAGTGCAAGAGAGATAAGCAAGAGAGATGAGCAAGAGAGAACCTCAAGAATTATTAAAGGACAGCGGGTTTGGAAATAACCCCATTCATAAAGCATGTTCTTTTTTTTTTAATATTTATATTTGAGAGAGAGAGAGAGCACACAAGGAGGAGAGGGGTGGAGAGAAATAGAGACAGAATCTGAAGCAGGCTCTAGGCTCTGAGCTGTCAGTACAGAGCCCAACGTGAGGATCGAACTCATGAGCCGTGAGATCATGACCTGAGTGGAAGTTGGATGCTTAACTGACTGAGCCACCCAAGCTCCCCAAGATGTTCTTAATTAGATCTTGGCTATTGTTCAGTTAAGTGATTCTCAACCTGGGCCAGTTTTGTCTTCCCGCCCACCCAGGACATCTGGCAATGTCCTGAGACATTTTTGGTTGTCACAACTGGTAGGGGGAGTGCTACTGTAGTCTAGTAGGTAGAGGCCAGGATTGTTGCTAAACATCCTATGATGCCCAGGAAAGCCCCTCACAATAAGGAAATGTCTGTCCTCAAATGTCAGTAGTGACAAAATTAAGAAACCCTTGTCTAGTCCCAAGGCCTGGCCCAACACCCCAGGTTCTCATTCATCCAGCTTCCTCAGCTCCCTGCACCATACTGGCAGCCTTCCTGACATCCAGGAGCTGTAGAGATTCCCTGATTCCTACAGGAAGAGGAAGGCCCTTTCCAGTATAATCATCAGTATGCCATCCACACCTTGGGCTCCACCCACCTAGCATAGAGAAGGCACAGGGTATTGTCATCTGACCCTGACTTTACCCTTGTCACAATGGGCATCACCATTGCCTCCACTGGAGGAGGCCTCAGTGTCTATTTGGTGTATGAATAGGGCTAAGTCTGGACTCTGCAAAGGGCTCTCTCCTTATGTGCAAGGGAACATCAGAATTAAGACCTCCTCCCACCTGAGTAGCAAAACTCCTTCATGGGGAGCCAGATCAGCCCCTCAGTGATGCAGACAAGAGAGCAGAGCCAGCAACTTAGTAGCCCCATAGTGGCTAAACAAGGACCAGCCCATCCTGACTTAGCTGGGGTGAGCAACATCCACTAAAAAAGATGAAAGGAAGATTAAGTGTAGTCAAAGTCAAGGGCACTGAGAATAGTTTATGTGCTGCAGGTCCAAGGCCATGCTGCAGTCACTGGTCAGGGAAGCCTTCTTGGGGTGGGCCAGAGTTGGACTCTGCCTTGAAGGATGGATACAGTTGGGATGAGTGGTGTCACCATGAAGGGAGATAACCCCAGGCATGATTCACAGATAGGACTGACTTGAGAGGTCTTTTTCCAGGCCCTTGGAGCCAAGGGATAGAGCTCCATGGGTCGGCCTTCCTCACCTTGGTTCTGCTTGCCTCCCCTCCTCTTCCACCCCTCTGCACTTCTGGAACCAGGTGGCAGCACCCCTCCGGGCATCACTGCACCAGCTGTGCCTAGCATCCCATCCCCCATTGGGGTGAACGGCTTCACCGGCCTCCCCCCACAGGCCAATGGGCAACCTGCCGCGGAAGCTGTGTTTGCTAATGGCATCCACCCCTACCCAGGTAAGCACATCTGGCAGCCCTTCCTTCCCCATGCAGCACATTCCTCATCCATTCTGTCCCTGCCCTTGCTTGTAACAGGGAACATGTGGCTCCTACCCTCTGCCTGTTCCTTGGTAGAACCCCAAATGTGATCAGAGAGAGCCAGCCTCCTGCCCTCCTTCAGGGAGCCCCTGGTTGGAGAGAAGAGACCAGTCCATTCTTGGAGCTCCGTCAGGAAAGAGAGGAGAACAGATATGGTTGTACACTGACATAGAGAGGCTAGTAACTGCAAGTTAATTGGGAGTGAATTTGGCCCATAGGAAATGAGTGGAGAGAGACACTAAAAGAATAGTCATACTTAGTGTTAAGGAGGAAAAAAATCTCTTGTATGGACGAGGCAGAGGCATATAGATTTGACATTTTGACTAGTACATACTAGTTTGGTCCCTGGATCTGTACAAAACTGTGGTTGACACTTCGGACAAGTGTTTCAGAACCATGGATAGCACCCCAGTGCTTCTTGCATAAATGCTGGCCTACAAGACCCAGGAGGCCTGTTCCTGATGCACTTTGTTCCTCTCAAACTTAGCATGTCTCTTGTGGTGAGAGTACCCAGCTGCTTGCAGCAGCTCCTCTCTCTGGCCTTGAGGACAGACATTAGAGCAGGGCAGCTGGGCCTAAAGCTCTAAGGTAGACTGGCAAGGGGCAATGTAATAGAGATGTGAAGAGGGCTGTCCTCCTTCCTGGAGGGCAGATGGTTACAGTACAGAGTCCCTGTAAGTACTAGTAAGTGCCCGGTCTGTGGCAGATGAAAGGGGGGGGGGGTGCTCCAGAAGGAGAACAGGACATGGGCCTATCCCCTGGGAGGTCAAAGCCAGTCAGGAACACAATATACATTGACAGCATAATGAGACAGTAAGGCAGAACAGAGCATCATCAGGAGCTTCCTGAGGAGGAGGCCCAGATCAACTTTAACAGATGGATAGGAATTAGAGAGGTGAGGGCTAATGAGGAACATAGTCCTGTAGAGGAGGTTGTCCTGGAGGCCCAGAGGCAGGGGCCCCCTTCCTGGCAGGGACAAGGGGTGGTAAGGAGTTTGGCCCAACTAGGACAGAGGAGGTCAGCTAAGGGGCAAAGTATGCCCTCTACTCTGCTCACCAGAATCATTTGTGTGTCTTTGTGAAATCACAGAAGCCCAGAGATTTTGATTTCAGTGTCTGGAGTGAGGCCCAGACATCCATAGAATATGAGAGTTCCACCAGCAGCAGAGTGCAAGGTCACTGTGCTAGCAAGAAATAGAGACTTTCCTGACTTTGACCTTGGAATTGTCTCTGATCTGATCCCAGAGGCTGGGATCCGTCTGGATCCCCACTCACCTCCCTGGGCCGCCAGGGCCGGCCCCCTACCACGTTGCTCCACACTTCTCCCCTCACTGCTAAGAGAAGCCAGAGAATCCCAGAGTAAAGGGGCAGGGCCAGAGGATCTGGACTGTTGTTGAAGGATGAAGACTCCAGGCTGGCAAGGGAGGCAGGGAGAGGCTCGGCAAGCCAGAGGTGGGAGAGACCCCACCAAGCTCAGGTTCTTGGGCTCCTCCCCACTCTGGCTCATGGGCTGGGAGATACAGTCCCCAGCACATCTGGGTGGTTTCATTTCCCCCCTCCTCCCTGCCCGCAAGCCCATCTGGATCTCTGGATTTTGACAAACCTGTTTCTTCCCCACCCCCACCAGCATCTGTGAGCTGTTTCCCTCATGGAATTTGGAAATGTTCCTCTCCCCCATTTGTAACAATCTGCCACATCCCATAAACAATTCCCTGCCAGAGCAGGGGGGAGGGATGAGGGAAGGAAAGGAGAAAAGTAGTACATTAAAAAAATTAATTTACCATCTTTAAATGCAGAGTTTGGAGCTGCTATAATGAGCGAGATCCTTCAAAGTGTTCACTCTTTGGCAGTTACTAATGAGGTCATTAAGCAGAGAAGTAGAGAAGGGTCTCAGAAATGTTTTTCTCCACTTCCTAGCCCCGGGTAGCTTCTCTGTCCTCCCCTCTCACTCAGCAAGATCATATTGGAAGCACTCAGTGTGGCTTTTATTGCCACATAACACCCCCGAAGGGGTGGCTCTCACAACTGCTAAGGACCGTTCGCTCCTTACGTCACAGAATGTGCTCAGCACTTGCTATGATTCTGGTCCTGTGCTGGGCAAGCTGCCATGTAAGTTGTGCAGGTGATATTTTGCATAGGCCATCCAACTGGCCAGAGGAAGAGACACCTTTTTCTAATTTGCATAAAGGCACTTTGTGTTTGAGCAGCTGGGAAGACTGAGAGGGCAAAGCTAGACATGGCTCTCCAGAGAGCTGGGGCTGGTAGAGGAGTCAGGCAGAGGGGGCAGAAGGGTAGAGAAGACCAGCCCGACAAGCATCATCACCATTACCACCTCCCCACCAGGAGCTCCTGGCTCCAGTCTCCAACTCGAGGGAAATAGACGGATAGATAGGGTTTTGTCCTGGGACAACCCCAGGCAGGAAGGGGCCTGCATCCTGACCTGTCTTCAGCTCCCCACTCTGAGCAGTGCCCTCCTGGGACCAGCTCCCCTGCAGCCATCTACGCTGTCTCCCAGGACCACTGCCCCTTTCATTTTCCCTGCACTCCCCTGCAGCTCAGGTGCTGTTGTTCTAGTGGAAGGTTACCGAGAGGTTTAGGGACAAGAGCTCGGAAGGGAAGTTTGGGAATTCTTCCTGGTCTGCAGGCCCCAAAGCCTAGCACTACCAGCCAGCTGGCTGGCCTGGGTTGCCAGGCAGATATAAGCCCAGATAATTGTCTCCCTGCTTTGCTGTGTTATCCACTCTGCCTTGGACATATTGAGGCTGGATCTGTCTGGGTCCCCACTCACCAACCTGGGCCTCCAGGGCCAGCCCCCTACCACGTCAGTCATCAGTGGGTGGCCTTGGTCACCAGAGGCAGTGCTCACATTCGCCGGGCTTTTACCCGCAGCACCTGTAGACACAACAGAGGCAACAGAAATGGGCCAAGCCTTTGCCCCAGTCCAGCTTCCCCAGGTTGCTTGCCAGAGTATCAGCCTAAGGCTCCTCTCCTTACACTGGGCAGTAGACAGCCCAGACTCACGAGATCAGGTGGGAGGAAGGTCCTTGGTCTTGTGGTTCTTCAGTTTTTGGGGCCACATGGGGCAGACCTCATTTGTGTGGCCAGTTCCTGCTGAATGTGTCTCGGGCATGACCTCAGAGTGCAAGGCCTCCTTGCCTTGTGCAAACTCCCTAAGGATAAAGGAGAGGTCCCTGTGTTTGAGCAGCACGGGTGGCCCAGGAGGACAGTGTGGCAGGATGAAGCCTCCCATGCCCTTCATTTCACCCAGCTGGGATCTGCCCCTGACTTGTGTTGGGGATAAGTGAGGAGGAGACCACCCTCTTGGTAACCTCTAGCCTCCTCACCCGTTTTCCCACAGCCCTCGTCCAGGACCAGGTCGCTCAGGTATCTTCCCACCAAGCCCCTCATGGTGGAGCCCTCCTCTGGCATCTCCTTCCCGTCCCTTCACAGCCTTCTTCATGAGCGACCCATCCCACCCCACCCCACCCCACCCCAAGCCGGCTGCAGCCTGAGTCCCCCAGCCCCCAGGCAGGGTGGGGGCAGATGCCACAGCGGCTGGGAAGGGCAGTGCCGCCGAGGCATCATCTCCCCGGGCACGGCGGGGGAGAGGCTGGTCTGGGTGGGCATCGCTGACTTCTGCTCCCTTGGCTCCCCTGCAGCACAGAGCCCCACCGCCGCGGACCCCCTGCAGCAGGCCTACGCTGGAGTGCAGCAGTATGCAGGTCGTTAGTATCCTCACGTCCCCACACCTGGGGCACCAATGCCCCCTTTC
Organism: Felis catus; assembly: GCF_018350175.1. Classification (NCBI taxonomy): domain Eukaryota; kingdom Metazoa; phylum Chordata; class Mammalia; order Carnivora; family Felidae; genus Felis; species Felis catus. Next base: position 58,330,322 of record NC_058379.1, on the reverse strand, counting down.
CTCCCCAGGCCTGGGCCCGGAGCTGGGGAGGGGAGGGGGAGGAGTGGGAGGGGCGGGAAGGGTATCCTGGGAGAGGACCCGCTCCCCTTCTACGAGCCCCCAGCATTCAGGCAGAGTTTACTTCTGATGGCCGGTACCCTTTGCAGCGGTGGGTGGTCAGAACTTCACACGAGTAGGTGAGCCAGGCTGAAGCTCTGGGCAGATACTCGGCTCTGAGGCCGGACTTTCCTCCCAACCTTGGTGCTTCCAGGGCTGGTTTGTGCTGGGGGAGAGGCCAGAATTCACAGCCACTGGTCTGGCAAATGTAGATGCCTGGGTTTGAGGGAAGGAGCTACCCTGGAAGAGAAGCAGTTCTGCTCCTTCCCCCATCCACATCCAGGCAGCAGGAATGGGGCTCCAGCGAGGGGACATAGGCAGCCAGAGGTAGAAAAAAAGAAGTGAGAAGAGATAGCCTTGGGGCCAGCAGATGGCCTTCGGTCACTGAGTGGGGAGGTGATCAGCCACTGTAGGAAGCCCAAGGCAAGCTATCAGTCATTATCCTCTGTCTATCTTTCACACACACACACACACACACACACACACACACCATAATCATCTCTGCCCAGCCAGTCTCCTGCTGTCTGGCCAGGTCAGAAAGAGCCAGCAATATCTCTCCTGAGGGCAATATGGGGACTCTGGTGAAGCTGGCCTCTCACATCTGGAGGTCAGGGGAAGCTCTCTCACCTGCTGGGACCCTTGAACTCTGACCTCAGATCCTGTACCTTTGGAGGCAGGCCAGGCTGGGGACAGGGACTGGCCATTCCTGTTCCACCTCTGACCCTTTCCAATTGAACCCAGAAAGTACCAAGTTTGGCCAACTGAGTCCTTTGCCCCTGAGAACCACCCCCTGGCAGGATCCCAGAGGCCAAGCTCATACATAGGGTGGCACCCCACCTCCCACACAGGTGCCATCTGAGTGGGAGGAGGGTACAGGTGCCAGAGTCAGCCCTGGCTCAAGGAATGGGGATTCCTGGTGGTGTGGGTGATCTTGTGCGGGCACTCCAATGTTTTTGATGGTCCGTTATTGTGGATTATCCACAAATGCGGGTGCTCCATTTTTTCAGAATAAGCTTGCCTTCCCCCAACTGCATGCACGCATGCGCGCGCGCGCACACACACACACACACACACACACACACACTGCTGAACTGGCTTTATCTTAAGTGGCTAAGCTAAAACGCCCCTTTTGGCTGGTCTGCTTTTACTGCTCAACACTGAAGTTTCTCTCTTTCTTCCTGCCTCTCACTCTGTCTCTCTCCATGTCACTGTCGCTGTCTCTCCTCTCGCCTCTTCTCTTTGGCCCTCCAGCAGCCGCCTACCCTGCTGCCTATGGTCAGATAAGCCAGGCCTTTCCTCAGCCACCTCCAATGATCCCCCAGCAACAGAGAGAAGGTGAGTTTTTGAGCTGGGGCTCCTAGGCCCCTCCCCACCCCCTTCTGTCCCCAAAGGGGCTGCTCACCTGGGCCTTCGGCTGGGGTGTTTCGTTTGAAAGGTGACCATGTTTGTGTGTGGTGTTGAGGAGGGTGAGGGAAGACAGCCCGATCGTGACATGGTGCATTTTCCAATCCAAACATGGAGGTGGGCTTCTCAAGGGCAGCTCTGGAAACCCAAGTGGCAGGAGGGCAGGAAGGTGGAGCCCTGGAAGAGGTGGGGGTCCAAGAATCCCCCATCCCCTGATGGGCAGGATTTGGCCAGTGGAGAGGAAGGGGAGAAGTAGGAATTCTCACCGCGGGGCCGGAGTAGGGAGACCTGTTCATCACGGACAGGAGAACTTGTATCCTCTGGGTGCTCCCAGCTGGAGCTCCCAGGGTGAGACTCCACAGGCAGGTGCGGGAGTGGGAGTGCCTCTGTGCAACCTAGTGGAAGGAGTGGTGCCTGGAAAGTCACATCCAGAGGCCCTGGTGTGCACAGGGCAGGCAAGGCCAGTGGGGTTTGGGAGGCTGGGATCTGATAAAGACCCTCAGTGTCTTCCCGTACCAGAGACTAGAGACCCACAGGGAGCTGGATAAATAAGCCCACCCTCAGGATTCTGTGGGCATGCTCACAGAGAGCCCAGTGGAGGGGGGGGGGGGGGACAGGGATACTAACAAGGTCTTGCCTTCCCCAGCCCATGAAAAGGGTTACCCACCAGTGAGGCCACTGCATCTGTCCCAGGAGCCCATTTGACCAGAGGATTCCGATGGTCTCCAGATAAGCAGCTCATAGTCCCTGCAGCATAGGTCCCCAGAGCCAGGAGATGTGGGTTAGCCCTGGAAAGGACCCCGGGGTCTGCTAGTCCTAACGCATTGGTCGGACGGGCCCCAAACATGCCCCAGATGGCTGAGAACCTGGACTTCTAAGCAAATCCATCTGGATCTGACTCCCAGTTTATGGCCACCTTCTTCCCCTTCCCCTTGATGTCCTTACCTATAAAATGAGAACAGTGAGGATTAGTTGCTAGAGAAGCATGAAACTCAAAGCTCACGTCTGACTCAGAAGTCCAGAAATTTCCTATGGATTTCTCGCTATGCACACAGCCTTTCCTTCACCAAACCGTCATCCCTCCAAAGTTGTACATGATGCCCACCACCCCAGTTGACACACACTGGGCAGCTCCTGAGATCTGTGTCATCACCTCTCCACGGCCAGGAAGGCCAAGCTACAAGAACCCAGAGGAGTGTGCGGTGGGGCCCCTGCCCACAGCCTGCGAACACGGCCTGCTCTGGCTCTGTCCGGAGTGGCATCTGGGCCCGCTGGTGGTGAAGTGGGGGCGGGGGGTCCAGCAGCCCTGCCTCCACCAGAGGGTCCCTTCATTGGTCTGTGGCCCTTGAGCCTGCTTTGCTCCTGCCCTCCTCCCCTTCAGTCCAGCTCTTCCAGTGCCATGTCAGTGAGAGCAGAGCCATGAAGGGCAGGGTCCAAGAGTCCCAGTCTTGCCCGTCCAAGCCCAGACCAGAGCACAGTGCCCACAGGCACTATCACCCCACTGGCCTTAGGCTGACACACCCTCAGCCTGCAGTCAGTGCCTTGCATCACTCTGGCCTGTGGGCTCAGGGGTCTCTAAACTCTGCCACACACACACACACGCACACACACACACACACACACACGCCTGCAGGTCAGTGCTTCTCTGACCAATACACAGGTTAGCCCCTAACCCTGGCCTTAAATAGACTGAGACCCTCCATCTACTCCCTGTTCGTCCTCTCTTACACTCTGCACCACCCCATGTATCTCACTCTGCACTTCTCATACCTTCCTTCCATCTCTGAGCAGCTTCAGCTCCCTACCCCTGTGCCCAGCTCCCCAGACCAGACCTGATGAGGCCAGTCTCTGCTCCAGCCATCTCTCAGATGCGGAATCTCCCTTTATCGTCCACACTCTTCCTGACGGGAGCACAGGACGAGCCACCATAGGAGAGCAGGGCATGGGGAGGGGTGAATCGTGGACCCAGATGTGTACAGAACCAGGTTTCATACAAGGGTGAGCTCATGGTGCTGGGAGCGGGGCTGTCAGAGAAGGCTTCGGGGGCCTTGGAGGATGAGGTCTTCAGCACATAAATATGGACAGACAGACACTCAAGGCAGGGAGAACAGGAACAAAGGCATGGGTGCTGCAAAGTATGAGGTGAGCCTGGGCTTGGGGACGGGACCAGGTGGGGAGACAGGACGGGGTGGGCTGCAGCCAGACCAGAGTCATGTCCACAGTGTTACATGAAGCACAGGTGAGAAAGAAGGCTGTGTTCCTCCAGCCATGACAGTGGTTGGCCCTTTCTGTCATGGTTACCACCCCCCGTGAATGTCACTGACATACTTGGACACACTGGTTGTGGGAGAGACCTCCTTCCAGGACCTTGTCTTTGAGCCGAGCCTGAAAACCAACAGCTTCCTGAATTCCTGGAGGCTCTCAGCTCCAAGATGGGTTGAGGTTACCCTCGGGGCTGCTCCAATCCTGGCTCTGCCCAGGGCTGCAGTGTGGCCAGAATAATCACCTCCTGTGTCTGGAGCCCTGCTTCACCATTTCTCAGAAGGCTGGGTGGGACCAGATTGATCTTACAGTCCTGCTGGTGATGCCATCTGGATGCCGTACTATCTGTGGATGAGGAAATGCAGGAAGGGCTTGGGGATGGAAGACAATGTGTGTGCTCCCTCTGGAGGGGTGAGGGGCAGGGGGCTAGGCTGGAGCTGTGAGAGCCATTCCCGTGAAGTTCAACGACACACCATACTGATGGGATGAGCCTGTGGGCTCTGACCTTGAAGGCTCTTTGAGACTTTAAGTTGAATAGATATAACATCCACATAAAGCATCTTGTCGAACTTGAAGTGAGGGTCCCAGGTTCAAGGCAGGTGGCTACATGGGGTGGGACAGTGAGGGAAGCCTGAAGAATGGGATGGAAGGAAGAAGGAAGGCAGTGCTGAGGGAGGGGCAGGAGGGCAGGAGAAGGCAAATGCCCCTACCCCCTACAACTCCCAATCTGACTGCAGAGAAAACCTCTCAGAGCGAAAGGAGAAAGAGCCTCAGACCACAGAGTGTAGACTTAGGGACCACTGGAAGAGAGAAGGTATGGGGAGAATCTGGGTGGGAGTCCTGGAGGAGGTGTGGCTTAGATTAGGCCTTCAAGCTGATTTCTGCCCGGAGGGGACTCACATCTAGCTGGGGACCATCAAGGGACGCATTCAGAGTATGAACCAGTGAGAACATGGCATGGCTGGAGATGGGGTAAGCTTGGGGGATTCAGCAACAGGGACCCCTGGAGATGGGTGAGGGAGCATGCTTGCGTGGGTTCTGAATGGCGCCGTCAGCAGGCACTTTTCCTGGGAGACAGTGGTCCAGGAAGGAGAGGCTGAGGGTGGGAGGCTGAGGGTCGATGATGCAGGATGGGGACCAAGGACCCAGGAGGTCAGACGCTCAGAGGGTCGCTTTGGTGGTCAAAGGGGCCTTTGGAAGGAACAAGGAGAAGAGTGAGGGTCCAGAGACTTGCTCCTGAACTGGGTTACCTGGCAACCTCACCTGTCCCAGAGAAGCAGGATGTGGTTCTAGCCTTGCAGCCACACACAGCCCACATCGATGCCTTACTACCTTCACTTTTGAGCTCATGCTTAGTCTCAACCAGTCTCTGGTCAGAGCCTCGGTTCTTCTACGTCTCTAACAAATGCAGCTTTGCATGGCCTCCACAGGTTGGAAACCATCACTGGAATGACCACGTTCTAAAAGGTTAATAACACGTAGCATACTCTGTTTAAAATGGCAAGAAAGAGATGAATCATCTTGGAAATATGTCCATTTCAAAGTTAAAATTGAGAATTATGGTTATTTAAACAAAACATAACTCTTTAGCTGTTTGGAAATTTTAGAAATCCAAAGGCTTCAACAGTGTTCAGGGTTTCTGGGCACGGAGATTTATGATAGGGAGAGAGGAAAGCACAGAGTTCAGAGGCAGATGGCCTGGGTCCATATCCTGCCTCTCTCACCTCAGCCGTGTGATTTTTGGCAGGTGACTTAACCTCTCTGGGCCTCCGTTTGCTCATCTGTAGTGGGAGTGATGACAGTACTTGCCTCAGAGGGCTGCTAGAAGATTCAGTGACTTAACCTACATATAAAGCGCTTAGAAGAGCTTGACATGTAGTTCACGCTGTAGAAGTGGCAGGTTGTTACCGCTGTCAGGAAATGGGGAGCTCCGTGTAATAAGGCTTGCGGGTACCCTGGCTAATCACGGAGCCGTGCCGTGAAACCCCTCCTGTGCACCTAACCTGTCGGAGGAGGCTAGAGAAGTCCTGATGTCTGCACTCGGGACTGGGGCTGAGTGAGAGGTTTGGGGCAGGGGAAGGTTGGGCACCAGGTGGGAAGCAGTGGCTGTGGCTGCGGATTTTGGAGGAAGATGGGCCAAGCAGCAGCCAGCCGGGAGGTCCCAGCTGGGGCCTGGCTGTGGGACGTGACAAGAAGCTTCTCACCTGGCACCACCGGCCTGCTGGGCTGCCCAGGGCCATTCCGAGCAGGTGCTGGGCCGGAGGGCGGCCGCCTGGCCTTCCCCAGCTCTCCCTACTCCTGCCTGTCCTCAGCACCTCCTCTCCCTGGCTGACCAGGCCTTGGCACATTTACCCCCTTCACTCGTCAGCTCTGCCCCTGGAGCGAGTTGCCAGGCACCATCTTATAGATCCATTTTGCAGCAGAGGTGACTGAGGCACAGAGAGGTTCAGTGACTTGCCCAAGGGCAGGGCGGAGACCAGAGCTCAGGCTTGGGGCTCAGCAGTCCCCACTCCTCCATGGCCGCCCTTGGATCTTGGATGAGACCCCCCCTCCCAACCTTGCCCCCCTCCCTGCTGCCGCTGCCTAACTCGCTCACCTCTCCTCTGTCTCTCTCTTCCCCCCACCCCGCCATCCCTCCTCCCTGCCCCACCCCCCCCACCGCAGGGCCCGAGGGCTGTAACCTGTTCATCTACCATCTGCCCCAGGAGTTTGGGGACGCTGAGCTGATGCAGATGTTCCTCCCTTTCGGTAATGTCATCTCCTCGAAAGTGTTTGTGGATCGGGCGACTAACCAAAGTAAATGCTTTGGTGGGTAAAGATAACAAACCAACTAGCTTCACCCAGGACAGGGCGGTGCTCGCACCAATTTACCGGTGTCCGACTGCTTTTAACCTGCTCCTTCACATCGCCCCCACCCCCAGGTGCTCCCTATGGCCCAGCCCCCAGCCTCCACCTCCCACTCCTCTTCTCTCTGCTACTGTTCTTTTGGCTTCTTGGCTTTCCCTGCCCACCCATGCTCCCCCCTCCCCCATCACAATCCAAGAGACAGGTCCCCCTGCCTGTCACAAGGCCCGGTTTCCACCCACTGAGAAGGGGAAGGAGTCACCTTGGGCCAGGGTGGTGGAGGCATCGAGCAGAGCCCATTCTCCCAGCAGCTCCCCGTCTTGCAATCATAGAGGCCCTGGTGGATGCCATGCATGATCCTTGGGGTGGGGGCGGTCTGCCCAGCTGAGGCCCCTATCCTGCCTGCCCCTCGGGCTCCTCTCTATCCTGCCCCTGCCGCCCTTCTCTGTCTACCCTGCTCTTTGCTCCCCTCCTGCCACCCACTGAACCCTCCTTCCCCCACCACTCCCTCAGGCCACCAGAGCCACATTGCTGAGGAGTCAGGAAGAACAAACTGGTCCTGCCCTCAGGAAGCCTCAGGTCTGAGCTTAGATGAAAATCATGCCTACCCCGCAGCACTGAAGTCTGCAAGGCACCAAGTAATGGAGCAAAGAGAAAGGCAGGTGGATGGAAACAGTGAGGAAGGGGAGGGAACTCTGCAGAGGGAGAACAAAGTGGGTGTGGGAGCCTAAGGACAGTGAATGAGGGAGCCAGCAGGAGGCTTGGGGAGAAGGGATCCTGGGAGGCCAGCTGTGAGGGAGGGGCTGTGTTGGGGGGGCTGACCATCAGACGAGGATGCTCCTGGGATGGAGGCAGAGGGAGATGAGGGGAGGTCCTTGAGCTGAGAGTAATAGAAGGAAAATACAGCTTTTAGGAAGTGTGCGTGGCGGCAGGATGCTAGACGGGACGGGGGACTTGGGAAGATTTGGAGTATGGTTGTCAGATAAAATATAGGGTTCCCAGTTAAACTGGAATTTCTGACGAACAATGGATGCATCTTTTGTGTGTAAGTATGTCCCAAATATTATATGCAATATGTTCCATGCAATATTGGGGACATACTTACAGTAAAAAAATATTCATTGTTTACCTGAGATTTCAATTCAACTGAGCATCCTGTGTTTGGATTTGCTGCAGACCTCCTGGAATTCGGCCTCTCCCACACCTCTCCCCTCCACTCCTCCTTAGCTCCTCTCCTGCCTCCTCTTTTGCCTCTATTAGCCGTGTCTCCGCGGCTAGATCCACTCATGGGTCCCCAAGGAGTGAGGAGTCCAGTCCCCAGAAAAGCCACACATGGGACCAGAGCTGGGTCTGCCAGAAGCTTAGCTCTCCAGGTCGAACCCCAGACCCTGGGTCTGTGAGGACAGAGTAGGGGCCTGTGTTACCTGGGGAACCCCGATCACAGCTTGGGACGGTGTAGGGGAGACCATACAAGTGTGTAGAAGCATCAGCAAGCCCATGTGAAAGAGATTCCAGTTTGGAGACCACTTTCCCAGAACCATGAAAGGCTTGCGGTTTTAGATAATATTCCCCAAAGCAGTCAAGACCTTTGAACCTTTGTCCCTTGCCCTCTGGCAGCCGCCACAGGAAGTTTGGGTACTTGGAGGGCATAGAGTTGCCCCAGGAGTTCATTTGTCTTTGGGTATGAGAAGACAAAGAAAAAGACAGAGACAGGGGTTGAGCCCCTCACTTGTTGGACTGATACTTCTCCTGACAAATTACAGTTACATATGTAAGAACAACAAACTGGAGATTATTGCCTTTGCTCTTTAAATAAGCCTTGAATGTTCCCTACATCAGAAAAAAGACATCTGCTAAGAGCCCACAAAGCTCTGGGCACCTGGGCCAGCAGGCTTGGTCTCCGGCCTCAACCTCGGAGCATTTGTGCTGTGGCTCCTGTGAACACAGCCCGTTTTTTCGTAGCCATTCTTGGAGTCTGCCCCAGACACTACCCTTGCCATTTGCCTATTTAAATTCTCCAGGACCAAGGTTTTTTTCCCTGCTTTTCCTGAAAATCATCTTCTGTATACCTCTACTCTGGCTCTTTCCTTTATTCCTGAACAGACAGACTTCTAGCACTAAACATCCACTGGCCTTAGAGAAGGATGCGCTCCTGCCTTGAGGGCCCGGCTGGGCCCAGTCGTTCCTCCCAGAGCTCCTGGGGTTCCTTTTTTCTTGCTCTGGCAGCTGAGTTTTCCGCAACTCCCCCGGAGGCCTTTAGTGTGAGAACCAGCTCCAGCACTCATTCAAAGTCAGGTCATTTAACTCAGAGCCTCAGTGTCCTCATTTGTGAAATGAGGACACCGGTAGTCATTTCTCAGGGGCGGGGCCCAGTATGAGGTTACAGGAGGGTGGCTGTGTGTGAGGGGCTTTGCCAGAGTAAACCCTCAGGAGAGGCGAGAACGCCCTTTGTTCCCAAAAGGAGGAATCGTTTTTGAGTAAATGTGGTCCTATGTTAAAGTGAACCCCTCAAAGGCCACACTTGTTCTTTATAAGCATAAACAGAATCTCCCAGGGGGCTTTGTGAGCTGATGTGCAGCGCTAATGGTAGCTATGTTGGAAGAAGGGCTCGGGGGACACCAGGAAGGTATCCTCCCCACATGGCTCCCCACAATCTGTGAGGCAGGAACCTTCTCAAGGCTGGGGGGGATGGGGGGATCAGACTCTGGGAGGAGGGACGTAGTCCTAGAAACCACAACAATGGGAGATGGTGTCCAGAGCCCCGTTCAGCAACCCTGACGGCTCACCAGTTAACAAAACTAGTTGAGGAAGAGAAGTTTCCTTGAGCCTGGAACCCTTCCCAACCCCCTGGGGCTTCGAGAGACTCTAAACTCTTCTGTGAAGGCTGGGCTTCTTCCCTGCAGGACCTCTTCTCCCCCACTCTCCCCACTGGGTGGCTGCCTCTCTGCCCTAGATAGCACCTCCAGCCCTTCTGTCTTTCTCCCAGCTCTTCTCTGCTTTGCTCAGATTTGTTTCCTGCAAAAAGAGCCACTGAGGACAGGGGGCAGGTGGCGAGGTAGAGCTGGAGCTGACAGGCCAGCAGAGGAGAGAGGGGTGGAACCTGTCACCCTCAGTGAGGCTGTCTGGTCCCAGCAGGGAGAGACGATTTAGTTCAACCACCTTCCTAAATCTGGGGGAGAGCAGTGTAACAGACTTACAGTGCACAGCTTTGAAAACTGTTCTGCTCTGCTAAGACTTGACTGTGGTCATCGGACGCAGATGTTGGCGGGGTGAGGGATTGGCCGGGGGGGAGATGAGAGGAGGAGGTAGAAGGATGCCTCATGCCGATCTCCAACTATGGGCAACCTGCAATCTCTTCTGTTTTGGCATATGGACTTACACAGATGTTGGTTATGTTTCTCTGGGCCCGACTCACCAAGACCGTCTGAGCTCACGTGCACCTACTCTTGTGTATACTCACTGCGTGTACACACACCCTCTCCCCCATCTTTGATGGCTCATGGCTGTAAGGACAAATGTGAGCAAACATGAGCGAAAGCAGGAAGGAGACAATAGAAAGAGGAAAGAGGCCAGTGGAGGCAGTGTCTAGGGCAGAGGTAAAAAGACAGAGTTATCACATAGGGAGAGTGAGGGAGGGGTCACGGACAGGCCCAATGTACCACCGACAGCCAAGAAAACAGCTAGATCTTCAGTGGGGTCTGTACACCTGTCGCTTACATATCTCAAGGCCATTTGGAGACAAACACCCCAAATGAGACATTTGCAGGATGGGAACCTCGCCAAACTTAGTTTTGTATATTTTGCAGGATCTAACTCCATTTTACAATAGAAAGGGCCTCTAAAGTCAAATAAATTCCAGGAGATACTAGGCTAAACAAAGCTATAAAGGTTTATTTACTGGAGGACTTGGGGCAGGTGGGGGGGGGTGTTGTTTGTTAATGTGCCTTGAACTGTCCCAGATTGGCGTAGTGGTAAGCCTACTTGACCACAGAAGCCCCTTTTTCAGAAGCACCAATTAGGGCCAGTTTAGGAAATGCTAATGTAAAATGTTGTCTCTGTAAGGAGTTGCATTCAAAGGACAAGAACCTTTGTCCTTAGAAGGAGAGACAGACACCCTTTCCCAAAGGGTGACTTCTAAACTAACTTTCAGAACCTTACCATCCCCAACTGGGATCTGCTTGTTTCACAAGGTGACTGGGAGCCATAGATGGTTCTGTATCTCATTCTGGGATGTTGGGAGGAGTGAACCTGTGAAAAGCACTTATGCAGTCCCTGGGTAACTGGGAAGGCTCTCAACTAAGTTTTACTAATAGTGTTAATTTGTACACCACTATTGTTATTATAGATACCATGAGGGGTTCATAGGGGACGCATCAATTACGTGCTTAGAATCCAGGGCAAGAGCACCTACTTCCCAAGTCTTGGATTGTTACTAGGGAGGTGCTGACAGCCCCTGGGTGCGAAGTGGTGGGTTTCTGCGAGTGGGACTGGATTTAGGCAAGTGTCTGCCAGGAGCCTGGCTGGGGGCAACCTTGCCCAGGACCGGGAGGGGGGCCGAGGGCCGTGAGGACTGTCAGACTGTCAGCCCCTGCCCTCCCCGCGGCCAAGGGGCCCTCGCGAGGGGGGGCGGGCGGCTGGAAACGGCGGTGGAGAGGTTTTCTCCGGGGTGCCCCCCTCCCTCCCCCTCGCACTCCTCTCTCTCCCCAGGCCGGCACTCTGTGCCCTCCCGCTGCCAGGCCCCCTCCTGTCAGGGAGGACAGTGTCCAATAAACTCCTCCACCCGCAGGTGTGTCCGCCCTCCCACCGAAGGAGAGGGCTGAGGTGCCGGGGCCGGCCGGGGTGGGGGGCGAGGGCGCCCAGGAAAGTGGCGCCGCCCAAAGCCGCGGTGGAGCTGGGGAGGCCCTGCCGGGCGGCGCCGGTCGGCGAGGCCTGGAGCCCCGGACACGCCCACCCCGGGAGGGGCCGCGCGCTCGCGGGCTGTGGGGGGCGTGAGGCCGGGCCGGGGCGGGGCCCCGAGGGGGGGAGGAGCCTCGAGGCCCCCCCCCCCTCCTGCCCGAGGCGCGGCGGGAGCGCAGGGTGGGGCCACCGCCCGCCCCGCCCCGCCCCCGGGCCCCGCCCTTCTCCCCACCCACCCCTCCCCGCCGGGGCGGCCCCGTGGAAACCCAGGCCCTCGTCCCTCGTGTCTCGCCAGGCTTCGTGAGCTTCGACAACCCGGCCAGCGCGCAGACCGCCATCCAGGCCATGAACGGCTTCCAGATCGGCATGAAGAGGCTCAAGGTGCAGCTGAAGCGGCCCAAAGACGCCAATCGCCCATACTGAGCGCCGGCGGGAGCGTCCCCCGGGGGAGACCAGGACTCGCACAGGTAACCGGGGGCGGCCGGGGCGCGGGGACGGGGGGGTGGGGGGTTGAGGAAGGGACACCGGACGGACCCGCCGCCTCCTCTGGCCTTCTTGAGCTGAACCTTCACTTGCCTTGGACCCGCTGCGCCCAGCTCGACCTGCTCCTCACCGGGTGCCTAGGGGACAGGCCTAGAGCTGTGGTCGTACCGGCAGAAATGGGCATGGCCATCCCCCTGTTGCAGAGCCAAGAGAAGCAGGAGTGAGGGAACCTTACTGAGAAGGTGGGGTGAGCCCTGGGCCTGTACACCCAGGTCTACATAGTAATCCTGTTTGCCGGAAAACCCTGGAGTGAGCCTGTGGCAAGCTCAGGGACTGGGAAACTTTGGTGGGGGGAACTGTCCACATCTCCTGGGGCCTTCTCCTAGACTCCCTGGTTCTCCCCTCCCCATCTGTCCTATCTTGAGGGCTGGTGGACTTTAGACAGGTGACTCCCTCACCCCTCCAATTCTAGAGCTCAGTCAGTCTGGGGCAGAAGCTGAGGAGGGTGATGGCACAGCACTGGGCCAGCTACCCTGCCTGACAAGAGGCCATGACAAGTGGACAGTCATCACTTTTCCCTACTCAGTCTTGGTTCTGCCTTGCAGCTGGAGAAAAAGTTGCCCACTCCTCTTCCAGGCCACTTGTTCCCCTGGGTGAAGCAGCTTCCTGGGGAAAGGAGGGAGGGGGGAGATGTACCAGGCCCTCCTTCAACCTGGTATCCCACATTGCTGTGCACTCCTGTAGGCCCAGCTCACCCACAAGCCAAAGGCAAGCCTCCAAGCTCCTCTGCCCTGCACTCCATCAGCAGTACTGTGCACCAGTCCCACTTAGGAACTTGAGACTCAGCACTGAGTAAGACTGGCAAGAACCTTTGTCCTTAGAAGGGGAGACAGACAATAAACAATGACATGTGACCAAAGAGTAAATTATATAGTGTGTCAGAATTGTTGGTTACAGTTAAATCAGGGAGTTAGGGCAGGCCTTGTTGAGAAAGTGGCATTCGAGAAAAGACTTCAAGAAGGTGAGGCAGGGAGCCATGCCAGCTTCTGGAGGAGTGAGTCCTTCATCTGAAGGAACAGCCAGTGCAAAGCCTCCAAGGGGAGGGGAGGGTGGTGCATTTGAGAACTGTAGAACAAGGTGGCTGGAGGGGAGCCAGCTTGGGGGCCTGGTGGGAGTAGAGATCTGAGAGGTGAGGAGAGGTGAGGAGGACCACGTGTGTTGGACCTATATAGACCATTGTAGGGACCGTGGCCACTCCTCTGAAACGGGGGAGTAGGTGGTGGGGAACCGTCGGAGAGCTCTGAGTAGAAGAGTGGCATTGACCCACTTGCATTTCAGCGTGATCACTGGTTGCTGTGTCGATACACAGTAGGACCCCAAGCAGAAGTTTAGTGCACAGACCACTCAGTCCAGGGCGACAGCAGTCGATGCAGTAGGAGGGGTTTGCGTTCTTGATGTTCTTGGAAGGCAGAGCCAAGGATGCTGGTGTGACAGAAGGAGTCGAGGATGACACTCAGCTTTTGGCTGGAGTGACTAAAAGAGCAGAGGTGCCGTGACCCAAGATGAAGAGGGGTTGGGGGAAAGACCAGGCACATGAGAGTTAGACATTCAAGTGGAGGTTCAGAGTCTGAGGGAGAGTCCCAGTTTCCCCATCTCCCCCCTCAAACCCTACCACCGCCAGCAGCCATCTTCCACCCACCTGCGAGCAGCAGGACTCACCTCTCAGAGGGGATGCTTGAGCCTCTACTCTCTGCAAGGCTGGAAAAGCAAAACCCGCCTCTCTTGCCTCCTGAGTTCCCACCCCCTGCCCGTCTCTGGCTTCCGTGAAGATGTGTTCTCACATATGCATTCCGAGTGGGGTACCTTCTCGGGCCGGGCACCGGGCTTGGTGCTGGGACGCAAAGGTGAACGGGTCACCATCCTGCCTGCACGAGCTTCTGGCTCTGCAAGCACAGACCGCAGGAAGCAGCTTGCAGGTGGGTGTACTTCCATAGGAGTGGGGACCGTTCAGTGAAAGCAGCCCTTTCTGGGCAGAGAGCAGGTTTCCTTAACGTAAGCTTAGCTCTGCCACTGAGGCATGACCTCTTGGGCTTCCGTTTCTGCATTAATGAAACCAAGGTATTGAAGGCATCAGAGGAGGGGGTGTGCTCCAGGGCCATGCCCTGAGATTCTGAGGGGCCCCTGTTGGGTGTATTCTGTGGCTCCCGTGAAGGCGGCCGGTCTGAGCCTTCTAGACCTAGATGCCAAGCCAGGATAGAAACTGTAGGTCAGAGAAATCCGCAGAGGAGGAGGTAAGTAAGGCACATTTGTTGTTTGGCACAGAAGATAGGAAGTGGTCCACAGGGTAGAACCAGCCAGCAGTCATAGCTGGAGGGAGGGCTTGAGAGGTGTGGTTTAGAAAGCAGAGGGGTTCTTCCACCAGGGAAAGTGAAGGCCAGACAGATGAGAACTCGGACTTCACATGGTGCTTACCGCGCACGGGGCACAGTTCCTGCAGGTAACAAGTCTACGGTGTAATGGTAAAGCTGTGACTGCCTTTAACGTGGGTAGTGTTATCATCCCATTTTAAAGACAGAACACAAAAGATGAAGTCACTTGGCCATCAGCTACTGAGTGGTAGAGCCACGATTTGAAGCCGTGGCCCAGTTACAGAGGCTGTGCTCGGAATGCCTTTGAGTAAGGAGAGTGATAACTTCCCCATTGTTATCCTAGTCCCAGCCCTCCCAGCCCAGTCTTGTCCTGAAGACATCTCAGGTCTCTGGGCTCCTCCCTACTAAGCAGTCTTCCAAAAAACTATGACGTAATGTAACTCCCACAAATAACGCTGACTTTTAATCCATTTAGACAGCATTTTAACAAAAGGGGATTTCAGGCTTCCCAACCTGAGACTGCTTGAGGCTGTAACAGAAGGAGGCGCTAAGACCAGGTGTGGGCTGAGGGGACTTCAGTGAGAAGTGGAGGAACTAACATGCAAAAGGTGCTAAAATACTCAGGATTTTACTGACCAGTAAAGGGTGTTTGTAAATGATGAGTCCTAGGTGCTCAGAAGGGCAGGGCTGACCTGAGCAGTGGCGGAGGGACAAGCCATAGCTAGGAGCAAAGGGGTGATGGGGAGGAGGGGATCTCAGGGCCTGGCTGGCCACCCGCAGTGGCAGTGATGAAGGCAACGTCATGGTGTGTCACAGCGTGGGGGCCAGGGCCTGGCCAGAACAGAAGTGTGGTGGGTCCAGGGGAGGAGAGGGACTCTGGGCAGGGCAGCTGGAGGGAGCGTAGTTGGGTGGAGGTTCCATAAGGGGAGGCCCAGGTAGGCTGGGGTGGGGTTGGGTCGCATTGGTTCTCTGCATCCTGCTGTCTCCCGAGGGTGTGATTCCCCCACCTGCTTCTGGCTTCCCAGCTGCCCCTGCCCCTCTGGCTGCTTGGGCTCATTATCTTGTACCAAGGTGGGAGGTTCTCCAAGAAATCTTTACTAGGAAACTAAGAGGAAGGAAGCAGAGGCAGGAAGACTGGGCAGAAATGCAAACACGCCAGGTCCACAGCCAGTGAGCAGCACACCCAAGTCCCTTGTCCTGCCACAGAGGTCAGTAGCATGCGCTGGGCCCCAAGCTGAGGGCAGGTTTGCAGACCCCTAACTCTGTGCTTCTGTGGCCGGAGGACACTGCACAGAATGTCTGACCTCAGTGGGAGTCCTTTCTCTTCCGGGCCCTGGGCTGTGGCTCTGAGTGTGCTTTTGCACGGTGTCTGCTCTGAGCTGTGCAGGTTTGGGTGCTCTGGGCCTGACCTGCACAGGGCTGGGCCGTGGCTTTGGGCCTTGGCCTTCTCTGACTGGATCCCAGCTGTGTTTAGAACCTGGCATCTGAATTGGCTTAGCTGACCAGGTCAGCTAATTTCCTGTCCCAGGTCATGAGTTGGAGCTCCCCAGGCCTGATTCAAGCTCCCTCACTGGTCAGTGACCCTGCTGCCACCTCTGGAACTGTACTTTGTGAGGATCTTTGAGAGGGTGGCCAAGAAGGGGTCACCCCTGCAGGCAGAGGCCCGGCTGCTCCCCAGTGAAGAGAGTAGCCAGCTAGTCAGCCGTGCACCGGCAGAGCCCTGGGGAGGTTCCTTAGGGATTGAATGAGTGTGACCGTGTGTTTGTGTTTGGGGGCCAAGCATGTGTGTGTGTGAGGGGCAAGAGTGTGCACAAGGAGTTCCCCACATTGGGCTTTGAGGAGGTGCTGTGTGATAGGCTTGGATCCTCAAGACCCAGGACGGCACAGGCACCAAAGGGCAGCTAGGGGCAGACTTGGGGCAGGCAAAGGAGCAAGTTCAGTGGGGAGGAATGGGCACCCTTGAAATGCTCAGGGCGGGGGGCGGGGGCTGGGGAAAGGAGGGGAGTTCCGCAGGGGGGTCCCTTATTTGCAGTTGCCAGAGCTGACACCTGGTGGCACTGCCCTCCTCGGTTCTTAGGCCTCCTCTCCCACCCAAAGGGATCAGCCCATTCATTGGATATCCTGGGTGGGTCTAAGGGTTTTCTTTGGGGAAGGGCTGGAGATGTGGCATGTCAGGACTTCTGGGCCATGCGATGGGCCCCGGTCTCAGTGAGGGAGATCTCCTGTTGGAAGAACAAGAGCCCAGCTTGGATGGGCAGGCAGGCAGGGGGCGTGGAGGGAGAGCTTCTTGATGAAGGCAGAGCTGGAGGCTGGGTCACCCCTCAGCTGCTTGGTAGCTTATCCACAGTGACATTTCAGGTCCCAGGCTTCCCTCCCACACTCCCTGAAGAAAGACATAAAGCTTAGAGTGGAAGTCTGCTCTGTGCAGAAGCCCGGTGGATTGAGAGCCCTGCAGATAAGCCGGGTGCGGAGGCTTTGGCACAGGCCTGAGTGCCGCAGGGGAGCAGGGGCTGGGGAGCAAGCTCAAAGGTAACCATGAGGAGGGGGTAGGGCTGGGGACCCCCAAATCCCCAGGTTGGGGCAAAGGACCGTGAAGTGGTGAGGAGTGCAGAAGATAACTCAAAGTGGAAACATTTGATGATGCCTGACAGAGAAGGGGACTCAGCCTCAACCACTTGGGGCTCCGCCAGTAAAGAAGGCAGGTAAGGGCCTGTGAGATGGGCCAGTCTAGAAAGATACACATGCAGGGGTGTAGGGAATGGAGAAGGAGGAGGTGGAGTAAGGGAGGTCAGCAGAGCAGGAGTGACAGCAGCAGAGACTGGAGACCTACAGCCAGAGCACCTCCCTCTCTGGTGGACTGTCCTTTTCTGTGTTACCCACCCTGCAGGATGCTCTGTAGTCTTCCATTTAGCCCTGTCACGGGTCAGCACTGTGGGCCTTCTTAAGGCTTCACAGGCCGGGAAGCAGCTTCACTTTGGCCACGTGGGCCACCTTGGGAGCAAAGCAAAGGGTACGAAGTGATCGTGAAATGAAGTCAGCGATGCCGAGGCGTGTTTATAGAATTCCGGTAACATTGATGTGATTTACTCTCCATCTCAAAACTGAACATGTTCGTTTTCTGAAGGTTCTGAGAAAAGAGGGTTGAGGCAGAACGGAAGAGGAGAGAGGACCATAGCACCACACAGTGGGTGCTCCTGCTGTGGAGACGCCCTTCTCTAGGAATGGTGGCCAAGGCGGGACCAAAGGGGCGGGAGGGCCGAGTTGCTGTCGGTGTGGACAGTACTGCAGCAGCAAAGTGCTCCGTGGATGGACCCTTCGGATACAAGTCACCCTAGCCAGCCTCTGATCTACCCTGCAATTCAGGGCCACCCTGACAGGCTCCCCCTGCTGGTCCACAGGCTGACGCCACAGAAGGCTGGGGTGGGGTGAGGAGAGCGTGACCCCCCAGCCCCCCACCGGGGAGAGAGAACCGTGGATGATACAAAGCAGAGAGTGTGCTCCCCGATCTGCTTGCTGGCCACGGTGGCTTGAGGGGCTGTTTTCTTTTTTCCTAGCCCTCTTGCCAAACTGCCCACGCCCCTCCTCCTCTTCCCAACGCATGATGGATGCCCTTAGTGGCCCTGTGTGAGGTTCTGCTACTGTTCACAGTGGATCACGTGTCTGCATAAACAACCGTGTGTGTGTACGTGTGTGTGCGTGTGTGTGTGTGTGTTGATGTGCCCATGTCCTTTGTCTGCCGGCTTCCTCCATTCTTTGAGTTCGTTTCAGTTCTCTTATGATTTGACTGCTGTTCTCTCATCCGAGCTTTTAGATTGATGCTGTGGTCTGGTGCTGTATAAATATTTTTCCTTTTGATTTTGTTTTAACTTTTCCTTGCCCTTCTTCACCCTCAACCCAACTGTCCCTGCCCTTCCACACTCCCCAACCCCACCCAACCTGCCCCCACCTCTTCCCTCCCCCTTGCCCACACTCTCTTGTCCTCTCTTTCTTTCTCTCTCTCTCTCTCTACATATATAAATATATATATAAATCTTTTCTTCTTTTGTCATTCAATCAAATTCCAACAACCCAACCAGGGCCAGTCAAATCCACCACAGTCTCGCGCTGAGCTAGGAATAAAGTTCACGTAATCACATGAGAGTGGAGAAAACAGTCCCCCATCCGTAAGTTCAAATCAACTCAAAGTTCACAGTGTGACATGATGGCGTCATGTAACAAGGCTAAGAATCGGTTGCATGACAATTGCCGTCAAGTTTCGTGGAGGTGCTGTGATTGGAGCGTTTTTCTTGGATGTTGTATCAGTTGATGATTGGCCAGTCATGATCACACGTGCATTTTCTTGACTTTTGTGCTGCCACAATCTTTTTTGCTGTGCTCATTTTTGTTCTGTTCTTGGTGCTTGCAGTGGTTTTACTTTCTGTTGTTTGGTTTTTCTTGTTCAGCGTTTTTTATGCTTCTCTAGATGTCACATAGAGAAAAAAACAAAACAAAAGAACAAAAAAATAGTAAAAATAAAGATGAATTCCTGAATTATCGAACATGGGATCATTTAACTGTGCAAACCATTATTTTTTTTCTTAAAATTAAGGAAAACATCTTAAAAATATCTATGCGTGGTTGATTTACTTGCACTTGAAAATATTGTGATTTTATTTTTTTCTAGAAAATTGGGGGCCTTTTTCAATTGACATTTTCCTAGGTCTGGTCTTTTTCCAGTTAGGCTATTTTAAATCTCACTTCAAAAGGAAAAACAAAAACAAAAACCAAAAACAAAATCTCTACTGTTACAGAATGATTAAAAAAAAAAAAAATTCTAAACCAAAAACTAGAGTACAAAGCCAGAGGCCTCTGAGAGAGAGCCTGGTAACAATTGTAAGGTTTGTATTGTAGCCACTTCTGCTAAATTCAATGTGGGGAGGGGAGGTGGGGGACCGGGGGTTGGGGGGGGGCTTTTTGGTTGGTTTGGAAAAAACAGTACCGACAAAAGCAAAATGCACCTTTTTGTTTACAACTGAAAAAGGGTCCTTGACAAGTGTTTTTTAATTTTATTATTATTTTATTTGGTGTTGTAATTGTTTAGACTGCTGTGTACGGTTTGCTGTTTGTTGAATCAACAGTGTGAAAAACCTGCCAGCATGGATTGATATACGCATGACGTTGTCCCCTCAGCTGGGGGCTTTGCAGTTCTAACTCTCTTGATGTAACCAGTCACCCCCATGTATAAGTGAAAGCTGCTTGCTATACTGGAGATGAGTCTCATTTGTTAATTCACAATGATTAAGCATTCTCCTTCTGATTCTAGTCAGATCATGATTTTTTTTTCTTAAAGCAAAACAAAACATCAAAAAAACTCACCACTCAAAAAATCGAGAACTGAGTTAATTTGTTTAAGCTTGATGATGAAATCCGTTCTAACTTTTTTAGGTTCTCCCATCCGCTCCCTTGAAGTTCCGAATTTCCTCTAAATTCCCTGGCATGTATGAGAAAAATATTATGTGTGTGTGTGTGTGTGTATGTGTGTATCTATGCATATACATACACACATATCCATGTATATCCACATATGTGCAGGTGAATATATTCTACACATATATCCAGATATACATATATATACATAGCCTCGCAAATAGTTTCTGATCCTGGGAAAGAAGCTGTTGGCTGGAAACTGGGCAAAGGTTCAGCGAAATTCATGTCACGGATGTCTTGCTTCTTTTCCTCGAGCAGGGGAGGAGTGGGCTGGGCTGCTAGATTTTTTTTGCTATCTTGTTTGCTAGGCTTCTGTATACATATTGTATCTGGGCTAGATCCCTCAGACATCGGTTTAATTGTGAATTCATATCCCACAGTCCCAAATTTTTCCTTTAGACCTAGCCATCCCCCCATTCCAGAACTCTAAAGGAACCCAAATCGAGACCCCTCTCCCAGCAACCAAACCTCAGCTACAACCATCGCCACTAGACCTCCAGTGGTTTCTTACTCTGAATAGAAGAGTCGATTTCTTTTCTATGTATCATGATCATGACTAATTCTCATATTGGTCTCTCCCCTCCCTCCCGCCATCCCCCAAAGCTCCCACCCTAACCCCTGAGGCAGGGTCCTTTTGGTGTTTGGATGCATTTTGTGTTTCCTCTCTTGACTTAATCAGCCCTGATTTTCTTCATTTTAGGGCAGGATGCTGAACGGGCTACATTAAAAAACAAACCTCTCTCTATATATATTTATAAATGAGAACTGTTGGATGACACCTTTGACATATCAGCCAATATCAATCAAGCTGAAGACTCCAGACACTCTCTGTGACTGTAACATTTCTTCAAGGAAAGTATAGCGTCTGTGGAGTTCAGAGGGCACGTGTTTGGGGGAAAAATATATATGACACAAAGAAGAAGATGATGAAGAAAAATGAGAAAAAAAAAACACAAAAAAGGCAACTTTAAAACAAAATAACTTGAGACCAGATGGGGAGGCTGAAAGGCTGGGAAGAGGGAAGAGACGCTGCTTACCGATCCCCGGGGCTTTTCCAGCCCATGGGCGCCTGAGGCAGGCTGGGGCGAGCGGTGTGGTGGGGCCTGGTCCCCAGGGGGCGGCGGGGAGGCCGCCGCTGAGCATCTCTATCTGTCATTCCTTTAGCTATTTAGGGACCAAAGGACCAAACTTTTTATTGCAGCTGTGTAGCTCTATGCCCAATAGAGGGGGATGGAGGAAAACCTCCTTCCTGCCTCATGGCTGTTCTTGAAACAGCTTAGAGCGATTCTATGAAAAATGTAATAAAAAAAAAAAAACAAAAAAAAAAAAACAAAAAAAAACAAAAACAAAAAAAAAAGGAAAAATAATGCTTCAATGCTTTTAAAACAGCAAGGTAATAGTTCTTTGATACTTTGAGAGGCGCTTTGATTACCCTCGTTCAAGTCTATGACACTTTCCTATGGTTTTCTGTATTATATGTCTGGATGGAGCTGTTAAGATGAACAAAATGGTGGATATTTGGGGAAAGCAACAAAAATATTAGAACTCATTAACCGTGAAGTGTGAGAAAACAAGGAGGGGACAAAAGGGACTTACAAGGCAAGATAATTGTTGTGAAAAGTCTGTAAATGCTTCTAACTCTTCCCCCTCTTAAAATCATAATAGTTGTACAGAATTTTAAAAAGGAGAAGTTTAAAATACCTATATAATAGAAGAAAAATTAGAGGAAAGCAAAAAATAAAAAAAAATAAAAAAGGAAAAAAAAAACCTATAGAAGTTAGCGTTACTGCTAAAATCCCAGATGTTGTAGGACTGTACTTTTGTAGAGTTTAGACTGAGCATCGATCCCTTCTCCCCGCGAGTGCTGTCGGACGCCGTGGACCCCGAGGGCCAGGCCGGACTCGCCCAGACCTGCGGGCTCCTGGCCGCGCACCGCCGGTGGGGGCCGCGCCATCGCGGGAAAGCCGCCGCCCCGCCCTCGCCTGCTTCGCTCGGGAGCTGCGCGCGCTCGCCCGCTCTCCGCAAGCCCTCGACACCTGCCGCTTCACTCGCCTTCCATGCTTGCTCCAGAGACTTTCCGGGCAAGGGAGACCTGGGAAATTCATCTTAAAACAACTAAACAACACACACACACACAAAAACCTTAAACAAGAGAGAGAAAAATAAACAATCTTTGAAGAATTTCTGAAACTGTTTACAAGGAATTTTGAAAAACAGGGATGTTTAAATGATGCCGGCTCTGTTTTTCTGTAAATAAATTTGCATATTTTGTAGGACTTTTAATTGTAATGATAGAGAAAAAAAACAAGGAAAACTATTTAATGAAAGCACGATATTTATCTTTGGTAAATGACTTTAGAGCAGTTAAAAAAGACATTGCTTAAAAAACTCAGAATCAGAAAAAACACTGAATTATTTAAGAACACATATATTTTAAAGTATAACATATTTATTATAATTTATTTGCACCGTTGGGAAGACTTGCTTTGGCATTCTGCCTTGATACCCTCCTCTCATTGATGTCCGGGTCATCTGGAGGCCAGGAGGCTCATGGACCTACCATTTTCCCCTTTTTTTGCTTTAGAAGAACAAATGTCTGGTTCCTCTTAGGCCTCCTGCCCTTCCTTTCTTTCTGTCTATTTTGTTAGTTAATTATTATTTTTTAAATTTTCTTTTTCTTTCTCTTGGCTCCTCCTTTTAGGATGTCCAGATGTTGTAAAAAAAAAAAAAAAAACAGCCGCAGTTCAGTACAACTGCTCTTTTCACACTCAACTCCCTAAAACTCCTTGTAACCTTCTGTAACTATTGGATGACGCTTTCTCCAGCTTAGCCCTAAATAAAGCACAGTTTAAAAGAAAAAATCAAAACGAGACTCTTCGATGGTCTGTGCTTCTTGGAATCTGGCCAGCTGTGTCTTGAAACCCCAAGGCTGACCCACTGGAAGTAGCCTGGTCCTGCTCCCCATGGAGTCTGTGTGCTCTCCTGGCCCACGGTTGGAGTGCTTTCTGGGAGGCAATGGGGGCAATAAAAGGAGGCCCTGTTGCACACTATGAAACATCTCTCAACTGGTGGGGTGTCTCTGGAAGTCTCCATTGCAGCCCCATTCTTTTGGTTCCTGGGCAGGAAAGGCCACAGTGCCCAGACACAACAAAGTCCCTCTTTCCTCCCTGACAAGAGGAAACTGAGGCCACCTGAACTGAGTTTGGGGGGGGGGGGCGGGGGGGGGAGAGTGTGAAGCACTGTGAGGAGTTTGGGAAGGAGGCAGTGGAGACAGGGACCACAGTAAAGGAAAGATGAGGACACAGCCCTAAACTTCCCAGCAAGCATTTTCTCTTGGTCCTGCACCTTCCACTGTGTTGACAGTTTGCATAGATGGAGAAAACTGAGTTCTGGAGGACGCCCTCAGAGTCACGGTTCTGGTGGAAGGGGGTGTAGTGGGAGGAGCTTCCTGGAGTGCTCCCACCTCTCTCCCTTGAGAGAGATGTCCGAACCCTGAAAGCCAGAGGAGGGTTGAGAAGAAATGTGTGTGTTGAGGGGGGTGGGGCTTGGGGTGGGGTTTCCAAAGGAAGAAGGATGGGAACCAGGACTTGGGGTGGAGAGGTGGCAAGGAGGGAGCAGGTCTTTCTGAGGTGAGAGCTCAGAAAGAGGCACGTCAGCCACAAGCCTTCATCAGGCTGTGTCCTGGGACAGAACTTCTCTGTCTCACTACCCTCGGTCCTGCAGCCTGCTCTGGGAATGGGCAGAGTCCACCGAGCTTCTCCATCTCTTTCCACCTGAGGGGGCAGGCAAGCCTCCTGGCTTTGGTGCCTGGCCCGGGGGAGAAGGCAGGAGCGCTGGGGGACAAGAGTCCTTGTCGGTCTGTCTGTGCCCTCCTGTGGGAGAGTGGGGAATGGCTTCAGCCCTCAGATGTCTCGTCTGAAGTGAGTTGATAGCAGAGATCAGAGCCCCAGCTCCAGAGTCATACCTGGACCCCGTGTTCCATCCTCTGTTCCCACCTCTGTTCCCAAGGCCAAGGGCCAAGTCCCCGTTTCTCACACGAGCTTGTGAAATGTTCGCCTGAATGTATCAGGAAATGGGGCAGGCCTTCAAGCCTTGACTTAACTGTGGAGATGGCTCCAAGATGAGACCCTCAGTGTCCCCTAAACTAACCCCACTTTCCCTGCCCACCAGGCTACGAGGACAGGTGATGGATGGGCTGCTTGGCCCATTCTGGGGAGCTTGTGGGGAGCTGGACTCCTTGAAAGAATTCATGGCAAGGGGGATGAGTCACGTCACACCGGGTGTTGTGCTACCCTGTGAGGACCGGGAAGGTGTTTCCTAAGGAATTCTCTGGGCTTTTGTGCCTCAGACTATTCGAAACCATGCTTTCTGTTGGACATTCGCAGCCGAAAGCCAGTGAGTCTGTCAGAGGATAACGGCCTTCACACCACTTCCCCTTGCCTCTCTCAGACCCCAGAGGGCCTCACTGGCCTCCCCTCCCCCTGACTGCCCTTCTCTCGGGCATAACTTTCCCCCGACCTCCACTGCTGAGGCTCAGGGACAGTGGGGGCCCTGGGAGCTGCCCCCAGGGAGCTGGGCTGTGAAGGGGGTTGGCCAGTTTTGCTCTGTTCCAGGTATGGTTGACTGAGAGAAGAGACGAAAACACAGGGCCCAGATGTGAATATGCCAGTTCTAGAAAATAATCCTCTACTTAAAACCACACACCAAGTGACTAATGAATGCATAGAATATTTGAGAGAGAATACAGTTTATTAACCTCCGGGGGAAAGTCACAGATTCTTTGAAAACTTGCCGAAAACTATCAGGTCACTTTGCCCACAATTACAGGGAGTTCAGGGACCCACATCATTTCCTGGCTAAGAACCCCTGTTTTGCAGTGTTATTTAAGAAAACCCAAGACACAAATCTCATTAATTTCTGCCTGTATTCTATGGCTTATATTCCTCTGCTAGCATTCTACCTGCAGTTTGTGATCTCTTCTTAGCTCCTCCAGTTAAGACTTTTGCTGGGGCGCCTGGGTGGCTCAGTCAGTTAAGCGTCTGACTCTTGCGCTTGGCTCAGGTCATGATCTTACGGTTTGTGGGATCGAGCCCTGCGTCACGCTCTGCGCTGACAGCAAGGAGCCCGCTTGGGGCTCTCTCTCTCCCTCTCTTTCTCTGCCCCTCCCTCCACCTCTTTCTCTCTCAAAATAAATGAATAAATAAATGAAAGATTTTTTTGCTTGTTATCATCATTTTGTTATTTCAGGTATAATGAAAAGTAGAGGTATTTGCATAAAGAACTTCCATGTACCACCTGGCTTTAACATACATCAACTAATGAATTATTTTGAAGCAAATCCCGGATATCAAGTCATTTCATCGGTAGATATCTTGGCTTGCCCTCAACCTTTCTGAGGCAGCACTGATGTCTAGAGGCCGGCCGTGGCCTGTGGGACGGCTGCACCCTTGCTGCAGCTGTTGGGGGAACCCGTGGCCTCCCCCAGCCTTACCCAAGGGTAGGTGCTGGCTCCTGGTTAGACTCCCCAGGCCCCCCTCCAACCCCTGTTCCTGGTGACTTTCTAAAGCCTTCAGCTCTTCATCCACTCTTTGTGCTCACTTTTCTCTTCTCTCCCTTCCCCCTTTCTTTCTCTGTGAGGCTAATATGAAAAGAATATGTTTACTGAGAACTCGTAGTTAATAGCTCCCGTCTCCTTCTGGGTTTTTATAAAGATCTGACATTTTTCCTATTCTGAGCTGGATCCCACGCACTCCCGCACACCGAGTACAGCGAGACACAGACACAGCAGAGCTTCCCCACCCACACGAGTGCCTCCGGGTCCTCCTTCCACCTGCCTTCCAAGCTCTGCTGTCGCCGGGCCGGGTGACTCTATGCTCCCTCTGGCATGAGGTCTGCTGGGCCAGTGTTGGAATTATACCCGGTTGAACCCAAAGGAGCATTCTCCACAAGGGTACGGCAGTTATGGGACATCTGGGCAGTGAGCTCAGGAACCCAGCCCTGCCCAAGGTGACATACCAGACTTGGCTGTGAATACCATCTGTCTATCTCACAAAATGGACTCCACCCCCGTGCAAAAATTATTAGCGGCCATTGACATCGCACCTTCGTAGACCATTCGTTGCTGGCAGTTGGGCTTTCAGTCACTGTTGATTCACTGCCTGCAAGAACGAAGGAGGGAAGGAAGGAAGGGAGGAAGGAAGGGAGGGGGGGAGGAAAGCACAGACTTCAGACAACTGAAGGCATGTTCCAAAGTGGTGGGTGTCCTGGAAATGCTTTTTAAGTAATAATAGCACATTTGGAATGAGTGTGTGGCCAACACTCCCTTCCCCTCAGATGAGTGTTTGCAAGTATAGGCTTTTTACTTGAGACTTCCCTCTGTCTGCCCCTCTGTCTGTTTCTCCAAGCTGCCTTCCCTTCTCCCTGCGAGTCCTCCCTTTGGTTACCTGCCTTCTCTGCCATCCCCTCAGCGTCTGGGCTTCAGGCCTGGCTGGTGAGCGCTGGGGATCCTGACAGCCAGCCCCAGCACCCCAGGCCCTTCCTTATCACCCCATCTCCTCTTCCCTCATGCTAGCCTAACTCCTCATCCCTTCGGGAGCTCCCAACGCCCCCCTCTGGGCTTGCACCCTTTGTGGGGGTCCACCCAAGATTTGCCCAGACCAGGAGGAGGACTAGAGACCCGTGTATCAAGGTGAAGAAGGCATGGGCTTTGACGTCTGACCAGATGCAAATCCCAGTTCACTCGGATATCTTCTGTGTCACTTTGGAAAAGTCACCTAACCTCTCTGAGCCTCAATCTCCTTCTCTCTAAACTGGGGATAATACTACCACCACCACAAGAGTTGTGAGGAGTGAATGGGACACAGCCATGCACAGCTACACCCTACCCCAAGGAGTCTGAGTTATAAATTCTTCTACAGCACACTACAGATACTCAGAACGAGTAGTTCAGGCTCCGGTCCTCTTCTTCCCTTTCTGTAGCTCCATTCCATTGACAATTTGTGTCTCAACTGAGGCCAGCTTGAACTTGACATCAGACCACTGTAAGCCATCTTCTCATGGTCCAGTCAGCCCTGCGACACTCCCAGAGAATTGCTGTCATGCCGAGGGCACACACCTCTGTCTCTCGCTGTTCACACTCTTTTCCAGGGACCCCAATTAGCTGCTGTTCCTATGCCCCTTCCTTTCTTTGCCCTTTCTCCCAGGAGCGCTCCTGGCGCCACCGTGGCTGTTATTGTCTACAGCCGATCTCCTCTGGGTTCGTATGGCCTCAGGCTGCATGTTAATTTGGTCTTTGCATTTTTTAAATGTTACTTTTTTTTTTTTTGGAAAGTTAACATTCATATATTTCAAAATTCAAAAAGTATGAAGAAGTATACCGTGAAAAGCCTTCCCACCCCTGAATCCAGCCACCCTTTCCAGCCAGTGTGATCAGTTGTTTCTGTTACCCTGTTTAAATGTGTACACGTGGGTACATGTGCTTTGGTATAAGGGACTCAGCCATGGTCCCCATTTTCAGTGGGGACATCCAGAGCCAGGCGGTGATGGGCCTGGGCTCCAGCAGCTGGCCTGTGGGATTCCCAGCAGGCCCGGGGCTGCTCAGGACCCCCACTGGTTGGGAAGAGGTCACCCTCATCAGTTGGGCTCTTTGAGCCATGGCTGTAGCTACCACTTATGGGTGCTGCTCTGAGCCAGCCCCTGTGTGGAGTTACTTAATTAGAATCTCCCATAATTCTCTGAGGCGAGTGTTCTTGTCCCTATTTTACAGATGAGGAAACAGGCTCAGCGAGGGGCGGTCCCTTGCCCAGATGACCCAGAGTCAGGGTTCAAGCCCAGGGCCGTCTCTCTGTGATGCGATGCACTTAATCTCTGCATCCCGCCTCCCGGGGCTGTGAATCCTCCTCACAGCCACTTCCTCCAACGCTTGTGTCCTGCCTCCCACCTCCCTGCTTCTTCTTGAGGTTTTCTCAACAACCCAATTTCACCTTTAGGAAATGGTGTCATCTATGTTGACTCAGGTACCAGTCCTTTCCTTTCCTCCCCTCCTTCATCAGCGGGGCTGGAGCTGGGGTTCTTAGAGATGAATGAATGAATGAATAACACATTACTGAGCGTGTTGCTAACGAATCCATAGTTCTCCCTGCCTAGGAGCACTTGCTGGTGGTGGGGACAGAGGGGGAGCCTGGAGGGAGACAGAAAACCCAAAGACCCAGTTAGCTTTTATTCTTAACAAGGAGAGGAAATTCATAAATGGAATATTTATTAATAGTTGATGTAGCCACTTGAGGTTCAAAACCTTTTGAGTTCGTGACAGCTTTGTTTACCCCAGCACACTGAACTCTGCAGAAAACTATAAACAAACTTTCAAGATCGATGCAAACTGGTTCTCCACCACTCAGAATCAAGGGGGAAAATGTAACCATTTCTGAGGGCCCCGTACTCCACTAATTGAGGTATGAGGATTCTTGTAGTTTCCAGAGTCTCCACGTGAATCACAGTAAGAGGCTTGGGGAAGGTAAGTAACTTGCCCAAAATGCCACTGCAAGAAAGTAATGGGGCCCAGAATAAAAATCAGCTACACTCATTCCCCCATATGAGGTTCCCTGACAAAGACAACTGCGGAATAGTGCGGTGCAGGGCTGGGGGCGACCCTGAGGATGGAAGGCAAGGGGCCAAGTCTAAGGAGGAGACACTTGGGCTGGGCGCTGGAGGGTGAGCCCCAAGGGAGTGGCCCATGGGTAGACATTCTGAAGAACTGTCAGATGTCTTAGGTAGGCGGGGAATATGCTGGGGAAGATGCAGGGCCTTGTTTAAAAACAACCTCCCCCCACCACTGATGACCCAGACACTGTCCTGGCTACTTCACTGATGCCATCCCAGCTGTCTTCCCGATAACCCTGGACCCGGTTTTACAGAGGAGCTTCAGCCGTGTACTGAAAGTCACCGGTACGGCAGAGCTGGGGTGTGAGCCCTGGTCCCCTGCTGGCAGATTCTGTGCTTGTAATCGCTGTATTACTTTGGAAGAGGCTACCTATTCCAGGCACTTGCATCACGACTCTTCACTCAGAAGCCTCTTCGCTGACTGTATTCCCAAGACTCGCACAGACACACAACCTAACCACGGGAAGGGTGGAAGCAGGATTGTCCTGGAAAGGCTTCAGGCCTCTGCCTCAGTTTCCTCCTCTGCAGAAGTGAGCCGGTGCCTGGGTCTCAAGGATTTGGTCCAGCTCTCTGCTAAGTGCTGGGAAGGGCCCTGGAGAAGAGAGAGGGCAGAGGAGGGAGGCTGTGAAAGCCCTCAGCCTAGCTCTTGAGATAAGAGCCACCCGAATGAGAGAAAAGAACAGTGTTTTCCCCACCACTTTGTCCTGCTCTCTGCTCTGGGCAGAAGTTGAAGCAAGTCTTGACACTTGACGCCTTGTCCTGAGCGCTTGACAACCTTAAGATGCCTCTGGGCTCAAGGTATCCCCTTTAATCAAGAACTACTTGAGGTATTAGGGCCTTTGGCATTGCACGCAAGGTCTGGCACATAGAAGGAGCTCGACGATGGTTGCCAAATGAATGAGAAGCAGAGTGGTGTAGGGAGGATGCCTCCCATGCACCCCTTCTGAAGCAGCCCAGGCCTGGCACACTCCCAGCAAGGCCCCTCGGCTTCATCTTCCCCAGCTCTGCACAGGGATTAGAAGATAGCCCGATGGTTCTGGTCTTCTCATTACTGGGAGCTGGGGGGATGATACACATTTGGGAAAAGTTCTTGTTGGGGCCCTCACAGATGTCTTATGGACACAGATTCTCATGTTGTTCCAGGTTTCTGACCATTCACATTCTCCCTGACCTTGGTTCAGGGTCCATTGCCCCAGGGGGCTCTAGATCAGGCTGAGCACCTCTTCTGTGACCTCCTGTTGACCTCAGAGTGGGGACCACGTCACCGGGCCCTGTTCCCACGCTGTTCTGTGCTGCTCTGTGTATGTGGCTCCCTCCCTAGCTGAAGTCCATGATGAAGAGAAATGAGTTGTCTCCTTTTCCAATCTCTTGTCTAGGACTGGGCTGGTCAAAGAGGGTAGTCAGAACCCAGCAGAAGACTAGGATTTAAATGGAATGTGCCGAATCATCAGAGGATGCTGAAACTCGTGGGTAAAAGGTAGAAGGGAAACAATATCTACACAGTCTCAAAGTACCCCTGCCTTCCCAGACTAATACGTTACAAAGGAAAGGTTAATAACTGTACAGTTGTACCTTAACCGTGTGATTAACATTAATATGCCCTGGAATGAAGGAAATAGCTGTCATGGGCCTCCTGGTACGATGTGCTGAGAAGGACACAGCATTACCCACTCCTGCTGAAAATGCGTCACCTGAATTTAATCATACAAAAACATCAGACAAACCCAAATTGGGGAACATTTTATGAAACAAGTGGATTGTAGGGATGCCTGGGGGCTCAGTCAGTTAAGTGGCTAACTCTTGATTTCGGCTCAGGTCATGATCTCACCGTTCACGAGTTCGAGCCCCGAGTTGGGCTCTGCGCTGACAGGGTGGAGGCTGCTTGGGATTCTCTCTCCACCTCTCTCTGCCCCTACCCTGCTTGCAATTTCTCTCAAAAATAAATAAATAAGCTTAAAAAAAAACCAAACAAGTGGATCGTACTCATCTTAGAGAGACACAATAGCTAAATGCAACGTATGATTCTGAGCCAGCATTGTTTTTCCTTTGTTAAAAAGATATTTAAGGAAAGGAAACTGAGAAAGTTAATAAGGAAATCTGGCAACATGTCAGTTAAGGTCTGTAGATTAGATAACGGCACTGTGTTAATGTTAACTTCCCGATTTTGATCACTGTACTGTGGTTATGTAAGAGAATGTCCTTGTTTTTAGGAAATACATGCCAAACTATTAGAGAGGATTATGTGTGCAACTTACTCTTAAATACTTCAGGAAAAAGGTAATAATAGATGTGTTTATTTACGTGTGGGAAAGAGTGAATGATGAAGCAAATGAGTTACCATGTTAACACTTGGGGAATATGGGTGAAGGGTATACAGGAATTCTTTGCGGTATTTCCAAAACTTCTCTGTAAGTCTGACTTCAAAATAAAATGGAAAAAAAAAAAAAAAAAAAACAAAACAAAACAGGTGGCCAGTTTGGAATTAGCTGGGTCAGCCTGAAGATAGCTGTCAGCCACTTGGACCGGGCATTGGAGGGGCCAATTTCCCTCTTCCTTCCCTATTAAGGAGGGATCTGGGAGCACCAGCTGGGGAGGTGACAGGCAGCAGGGAAGCAGCGATAGTTGGAACCTATATGGGTGTCTTTCCGCTGGACCCCACCACTCCTCTGACTTTGAACACCAGGCCTAGCGTTCAACACTGTCCGCGTGAGCTTACTTTGGGGGGCTCTGTCTCCATGCCTTTGACACACTGCTCCTCCTCTGCCTGGAACACCCTCCTGTCCTTGCCCTCGCCCAGCAAAAGTGCCCTATCTCTGGGAAGATCCTGATGGAAGTCTCCCTCCCGGGGGCTGTTGTTCTGGCCTCTGGGAGCTCTTAACTGCAGCTCGAAGGAGCGCCTGTGTGCTGCTGGTGGTCAGAACCCATATCGTTGGACTTTGCCCAGTGCATAGTGGACGATCACAAAAGGCCTCAGAGCTTACTGAAGACCAATGTGTCCTGAACTTTGGGGATCTGATGAAAGGTACGAACCCTCTGGTCCAGATGAGCAGAGAGGTGGGAGACAGGTGAGGAGAGGGCCGTGTGCAGGGCCGCTCTCCACCCGGGACTGAAGGTTTTGGAAGACCAGGGGGCTTTTCCTTTCGGAGACCGCCCACTCCGGCACCTCCCCCTGCATAGGGTGGGACGGAAGCCCCGGGGCCCCTACCCATTTCTCTGCTCTTTTCCTAAGCTCAGCTGGGAGATTTGGGGGTCGCAGCCCTAGCTGGCCCTCCCCTGCTGGGGCTGCACCTGCTTCTCCTCCCAGCAGGTGTGCGGCAAGCAGAGAGGCAGGGAGAAGTTCTGCCTGGGGTCACTGCTCCCGAGACCCTTCTCACACTCATTGTTACTCAACCTTTTCCCCTCCATCGCAGTAAATCTCCTTCTCTTATTCTCCACGTTGATATAGTAAGTTGTGTCATTTTGAGAAGAAATACATAATAGTATATTAGAGGAATCATGGATCTCCTCATTCATGCTTAGAAAAAATTTATTACAATGTAAGAAAGTCTGAATAGCATGAATTTATTATAATGATTTAACACTTCTGCACTTGAGTTAAAAATGCCTCTCCATAAATAACTGTCCCTGGAAAACATAGCAAATTTACACAGTTTACCATTTCCCAATGTTATATAAATCCAACAAGCTTAAATCACCTCCAGCTGGGAGGAGGACACTGAAAGCCAGGGCTGGGGGGGTTCATGGAGTCTCGGCTGGCAGTGACAAGAGGCGGGACAGCTGGCCTTCCCTTCTTCCAGCCCCTCGTCTCAGCACAGGGGAAGAGAAGGACAAAGAGCAGGGATACCAGGGTTTATAACTGCAGCACAGGTGAAGGACCGTGGGCCTTGGACATCCTGGTGGCGGTCAGGCCGGGGCTGTTGTCTGTGCGGTGGTGCCAGTGAGGTGCGGGCCAAGGCCGCCCAGCTATGGACCGCAGAGGAAGGGGAGGGAGGGGCCGGCGCCCATGCCTTGTGCAGATCTCAGACGGGACGGGACCTGGTCTTCCGGCCGAACACCTCTTGTCTCCCGCATCCCAACACTGCTCTTTGTTCCTGGGACTTCTGGTCCCTACATTCCAGGGAGCCCCCTCTGCCTCCACTGGACACCCTGCCTCAGCCTCCTTGCATGGGCATCTTTGCTTAATCATTCTAGTTTTCCTCTGGGCTAGTTTTCCCGGGCTAGGTCAGCATTCGAGGCACCAACTCATAGGGTAGGAATTACCACTCCCTTTTTATAAATGATTTTATAAATTACTGTATTTGAGGCTTATAAAGTATAATTGATAAAGTTTAACTTTATTTTTTTATTTGAAAGAGAGGCAACTAGCGAGTGCAAGTGGGGGAGAGGGGCAGAAGGAGAGAGAGAGAATTCTAAGCAGACTCCAGGCTCACCACAGAGTCCCTACACGGGGCTCAATCCCACGACCCTGGGATCATGACCTGAGCCGATATGAAGAGTCAGATGCTCAATGGACTGAGCCATCCACGTGCCCCTGTAAGGTTTAACTTTATAATAAAGATTAAATTTATAAAGTATAACTTGCCTAAATGTGTACATCTCACAAGTGGTAGGGCTGAGTTGATTCCAAGGTCAAGATTTGTCGTCTTTGGACACTCAGCATGCTAATAGGGAGACAAACAGTACACAAGACAATACAGCACAGTTTGAGGTGGGATAGGACAGAAGGTTCTCTGGAGCATTAGCAGAAGCAGAGTCTATAAGGATGCCCGGAGGGATCAGGAGAATATGGAAGCGGTGACAGCTGAGCTAGGTCTGGGAAAGTCATCCGTGAGACAGAGATGTGGAAAAGCCACACAGATGGCAAAGAGCAGCGTGTCTTTGGGAGGTGGCCAATAGCTGTGAGTTGGAAAGGTGAATAGAGCAGAGAGAGGAGGGAGGTGAGGTGGATGAGGGAGGTGGGGTCAGATGCTGAGTCCTGCCTGGTAGGTCACTCTAAAGTGCATGCTCCTTGCCCTGTAAGCATCGTGGAGTCCTTTGGGTTTTTAAACAGGAAAAGTTGTTAAGTCTTAGATTTGTTTGGAGAGAAAATGTGAGTCAGTGTGGGAATAGAGAGGGAGCAATAGAATGTCCCCAGACCCCTCAGTACAGCCCTCTCTTTCTGCCTGTGAGAGAGGTGTAAGCAGCCTGGAGTATTCAGGGTACTGAACTTTGGAGGCACACATCTGTTTGATTTCTTCCTTCTCTCCTTTCCTCCCTTCCACCCGTGCACCTACCTATCCATCTAACTGATAATGATGAGAGTCTGTAACGTGCCAGGAATCATGCTCCTTTTTTGGGACTGAGTGATGGCTAAGACCAACATCTTATTCTGGCCACCATGGGGCCTACCATCTAAAGGAGGGAACAGATAAACAGGCAGTCCTAGCACAGTAAGTGTTGTGATAGAGGATATACAGAGAGCTAAGAAAGCTCATGAGAAGCTCGCGAGAAGGGTATCACGCTGCCTTCAGTAACTAAGGAAGTTCACAGTGGTTGGAGCACAGA
Organism: Felis catus; assembly: GCF_018350175.1. Classification (NCBI taxonomy): domain Eukaryota; kingdom Metazoa; phylum Chordata; class Mammalia; order Carnivora; family Felidae; genus Felis; species Felis catus. The sequence continues at coordinate 58,296,300 of NC_058379.1, read as the reverse complement.
AGTCAAGAGAAAGAAACAGCAGGGAAACGAAGGGGCCAAACCATGAAGAGCCTCGTGCATTAATGCTCAGAAGGCCACGCTCCCACTTAAGTGCAATAGGAAATGAAGTACTGGAACTTTCCAACGCTTTAAGCCAGGGCGTGACATGGCAAGATGACCCTGGTCGCTTCACGGAGAAAATTTAACAGGTAACCCTTAGGAGTGCTTATTTACCTGTGCTGAGTGCTCGACATGCTCGCAGCACCTTCACGACAGTTCCGAGGTAGCCTCTGTCACGATCCCCATTTCAAGATAAGAGCAAGGCAAAGAGGGTTAGGTCACTCTTTCAAGGATGAGTCCAGGCCATCTAGCAGGGAGCCCAACACAGAGACTGTTGTCCTAGAGACGTGTCAGCAGAGAGGGCGGAGGGGGCAGATTGAGGAGTAGGAGGAGGACTCGTTACTACTCGGGTTTGACCGGAAGACAGAGGGGGGAGAAGGGAGTAATGGCCCTCCCACCCCCAGATTCTGAGTTGGAATTCTATTCTTTACTGGCCGATGGCCTCAGTTAGGGTCGGTCAGGCCTCATGTTCGTTATCGGTGCACAAGATAACATGCTGAACACTTAGGCACGTGTACGTGTTTCCCTGTCCTCGTTCCACAAAGAATTAAAGGTGGCTTACAAGAGACACTTATATACTGAAATGGTTTTGTATTTTTATTATTTTTTTTAAAGTTTATTTATTTTTAGAGAGAGAGCGAGCGAGCGGGGGAGAAGCACAGAGAGAATCCCAAGCAGGCTCCGCCCCGTCGGCGCGGAGCCTGACATGGAGCTTGAACTCCCGAACTGTGAGATCGTGACCTGAGTCGAAATCAAGAGGCGGATGCTTAACCGACTGAGCCACCCAAGCGCCCCCCTGAAATGATTTTTTAAAAGTACAAATATCATAAGCATTGAACAAGATGGCGCACAGGGCTCGGAGCTGGTTGAGTGAGGACTGTGGTCTTGCCACCTCCTCCTCTGAGGGATACCTGCAGTCCCCTTGATCAAGGGGAGGTGCCAGATTGACCTGGGGAAAAAGGGGCAGGATAGAGTCTCTGGCTGTTAATTGGATCCACGAGTCTGATCTCAAAACTAGGCATTTCAGGCACACAAGCCCTCCCCAGCATCTCTTAGCACCTAAAGCCACCTAGACAGGACCATTTTTCCTGTGTCCGAGTGCTGTGATTGTTCTTCCTTGCTGAACAATTTGGGTGACAGGCACGCGGAAGGGACTCAGGGGTGCATGTACATTGAAACTTCCTTTCCAGCAACCACACAGCCTAGAGGAGACTTGGGGTCCACGTGATGGGAGTGGCTTGGAGTCAACCAGGAAAACCTAACAGTTTGCGGCAAACCGTTTCCTCTCTCTGAGCTGACCCACGCTCCTGATGTTTAACACATACTGAGGAAAACAACATTTTGATAACTTGTGGTGCTGCTCTTGCTTCCAAGTTACGCCTCACAGATCTGAGGAGGGTGTCGAAGGGATGATTCGATACCACAACCACATGAGGAGGATAGCCATGGAGCTAACTGATTAACTTAAAATCTCTCATGTATATGAACAGTTGCCCACATTAGAAACAATATGCACTGAGGGGAGGCTAAAGCACGAGCTGGGAGGAGTCTGCTGTAGCCTCTCCACCTCATTAATGACCGCAGACTTCATCCGGCTCTCTCCTTTAGGCCTATTGCTTCCCAGAGTCTCTGGCTAGCAAATCTCTCGTAGGAGCTGGGTGCTGGGAGCTGGGCCAACAGCCAAGGGCAGCTCTGAAGGAGAGGGCCCTTCCTTCCTCGTGACGTTTGGGGTTTTCTAGAGAAGTCCCCACCATGGGGTCTGTTTGGATGAACACAAGTGTGCCTCCAGGAAGGATGACTGTCAGCAAAAGCTTTTCCTTGATTAACCTTAGTTTCCTAAATCAGGCACTTTGGGCCCTTGTAGGGAGCTTTGGTGGACATACTTTGCCTTTTCCCATTTTGCAAACACTGGTTGTTTTTTCTCTCACAGAATAGTGGGTAGCAGGGTAGGCAATGTTGTGGCCCTATGTGCAGCTCTCCTAATACGTATCCAGTCTTGCTCTGAGGAAGCAGCTGGAGGCAGTCACTTTGGGAGTACTTTACCAGGAAGAAAGCCTGACCCCTCTGTGTCTGCTCCTCTTTTCATACGATATCTGCAATTAGGTCAAGCGTCCAGGCTCTACAACAGCCTCGAGGTCCTACAAGAACCTTTTCATATATATATGTATCTCCACATATGTATCTCCAAGACAGAGTAAGATGTTAACATACACTGTTCAATTCATAAGGAAGATACTGGATTAGACACAAATTCACATCCTACTGCCCTGACACACAGGAAGTGCCCACAGGATACAGAAAGGCAACTGGTGGGGGAATGTAGCATATGAAAAATACGTTGATTGATGTTCTGCTGAAAATTCATCTTGGCTCTTCCAAATTGCTCATGCAGGGGGAGGTAAAGAAGCAATTAAACTCCAATCTGTGGCATGTGATAGACTCACCCCAAAAGACCTCAGCTTAAATCTCACTTATGATTCTTCTAAAGGCAAACAAGCTTCTTAAAGAAATCATAATCCTTTTCTTGGTCCTTCTGGCACCCTCTTACTCTGGAGAGCTATAAAGACACCGGCGTCCAAACGGGAGAGTGTCGTTATGGCTGATCCGAGGGGGGATGTACTTAAGGTACTCATGACACCTGGGGCAAGGAAAAGAAAGTTCTGGGAAACTTAAATTTAATTGAGAAAATGGCTGAAGGCTCTCAGCTTCTACCCCTTCTGCCACACCAAAAGAAACTCCAAACACTTGTTGAAATGGGATGAAATGGACTCAGTTACTCTCACAGGGGTGAATTTTAAAAGGACATTGTAATTGGCAGTATTTTTTCAACCTTTCAGTTGAATGCCTAAACCTAGTTAATCTTGACCTCGAATTAAGGATATGATATTGGTAGGTTCCATTCTTTTTTCCAAAGAGCAAAAAGACCCAAGTAAAGGAAGGCTGAGTAGAGATGATAGGGCCTCAAGCCTGAAGAGACAGTGAAATTAGGATCCATTCTGATGAGGAATCTGCTTAACAAGGCTTTTGTAGGCTTGAATAATCTAGTTTTGATAAGGCCATGCAGGCTCACTAAATGCAGTTTGCACTGGGTGGCCTGACTTTGGCTACCAACGCTCACTAACTGACAAAGACTCTTGGTCCTACTTCAAGCCTGGGACTGGTGAAAGGGAGAGAAAAAAAGCAACACTTTCCAGATCAAATAAAGTCATTGAGCATACACATCTGGGGACACATTTTCCCCTTGCTTCCAATGACCGACAAGTTTTAAACTCACTGGCTCTACCGGGCTCATCATGCTGCCGATCAGCATGAGTGCCCACCAGAGCCCATTGTAAGCTGAAGGACCCATCTTAAGAGCTCTGCTGAATAGGAGAACAGAGAGAAAACGAGGCCTCAAGTGTACTTCTTCCACAGGCCTTCTCGGGTCAAATGGAGGCCCAGTGGGAAAGATGGAGAGACTCTGCCTGGGGTGGTGAAGGAGAATCTGGCAAGTAGAGATGGTTCTTTGAGGTCATGAGACAGTGGGACAGTGATCCTGAGCAGAGCACATAAAAGGCCTGGTCACCAGGGCCTTTGATCCTCATAGGTAGGAGGGAGGCCCGGGGAGAGCCTATCAGCCTGTGGTAGCTGATGCCCCTCTCTAGCTCTGCCATCTTCCCCAGATACAGCCACGGGCAGTTCCAAAGAGTGAAGAATATAGACACTTGGCCAATAAGACGTACTGAGATATTGCTCTTATTTATCCTGGGAAATGGGTGGACGGCAGGAAAAGCACTTTAGGCCTGTGCCTCCATTTTGTTTCCTGAGGGTAGTCACTCTGTTGTGTGATTTAATGCTGGTTTCCAAGGGTTGGGTGGGTCCCTCCCCCTAGCACATTGTGCCCCTTGGTTGAGGGATGGGCAGCTGCTGGGCTGATGACTACTGATACTGGCTCACAATTAGTCCCCAGGGTTGCTTGTGAGCATAGGCACAGGAGCTCCAACTTTGGGATTCAATGGCTACGCGTACAAAGAGGCAGGCAGTGAGGGAACAGAGGTAAAGGAGAGGTAAAGGGTCTTTCTGAAACTGCTTATGTTACAAAGGGGCTACTTTGAAATCAGAGGGATCTTTCAGTGAAAACATTTTCCTTGTATACGAAAGAAAGCCAACCTTTTCCAATAAAGTATTGAGAAGGAAACACTCTTGAAATCAGGCCGAATATGACAAGGCTTGGCCTAGAAAAGATACTACCCTCCACCCCCATAACCCCTTAATGTGTTACCTACTGATTGGTCTGACCAAAACCACTCCGGGTTCGTAGAATGATTTCTGTGTTCAATACACAACAGGATGCTAGTATGGGAGAGACACGGTTACTTTGCCATCAAATAATTTAACACCCTAGATCAGTACATAAAGAAGCCCACACATTTCTGATGGAAATTTTGTAGCATGTGTTTCAATGTCAAATGAAAAAGATATCTTCCAGAATTTGATTCTCCTCCAGGTCTTCAGGGGTCCTGCCTGCCCCCACCTTGTTCCAGATTGATTTTCGAGGACTAAATCGGCAAGTACTGTGATTCCAGGCCCCAGCTTCTCTGGAGGGATGGGGCTGAGGTTTGGGAGCAGACTTTGGACTCAGAGATTGAACCAAATCCAACAGAGAGGTCTCATACCTGCAACACACACACAACCCAGACAGAAAATGATCAGACTGTTGGAACATTATAATCCAAAAAGCCTACAGAGTTGGGCTGCCTGGGGTGAGAATCAGATCACCGCTCACATCATTTCCAAGAGGGCCTTCTAGGGGAACTTTAGAGAAGGTAAACAGCAGAAGGCTCCTGCTGTCTGTCTGTAAGCTCTTCTCTTCTGCTGATCGTTAACATTCTTTTCTAACCTGTGAAGGGAGACTGTGGAGTGGGCAAAGGAATTTGACAATAGTAATGACAGACATAGTAACATTTATTGCAAGCTTACTAAGTGTCAGGCACTGTTCTTAACGCTTTATATATATTCAACCTTCACTTAACCCTCTAAACAACCCAGTGAAGTAGGTATTATACTAGTCTGATCTCCAGTATATACACAAGGAAACTGAGGCTCAGAAAGTAACTCATCCAACATGAAGCCATTATATGACCAAGTCAGGATTTGGACCCAGGTAGTTTGTCTCCAGTGCTCACATCCAGGACACTAAAGCTGCCTCTCAAAGTCTTTGCAGCCAGCCAGACCTGGTTTAGATCTCTGCTCTACCATTTGCAGGCTGTATGATCTTGGGAAAGTTCTTCAACCTCTCAGTTCAGTTTCTCATGCATAAAAGGCTAACAGAACTGATTAATTAAATTAATCGGTTGGTATAAAATAACATAATAAGTACTCAGTAAATACTAGTTCCCTTCCTGCTATCTTACTCCCACTCTCTTTAGAACCTTGGGAAAAGACACTCTCATGTGAATCTATAAAGAGCCCCCTCCAAAGAAAGTCTGCCTTGGTGTCTAGCATTTTCATCAGAAAGGGTAAGTTTAGGGGCACCTGGATGATTCAGTCGGTTAAGTGTCTGACTCTTGATTTTGGCTCAGGTCTTGATCTCACGGTATATGAGATTGAGCCCCGCATCAGGCTCTATGCCGACAGCTAGGAACCTGCTTGGGATTCTCTTTTCCTCTCTCTCTGCCCCTCTCCTGCTCATGTGCGCACACTCTCTCTCTCTAAATAAAAATAAAACAAAACAAAACAAAGGTAAGCTTAGGGCAGCATAGAGGCAGAGAAACTAGTGGTGGCCAATAATATGTATCCTCATCCATGGCCTATTTGTATGTATGTCCAGTATGGAACGTCAAAGGCATAAATGTATCTGCCTCCACATTCATTCATATGAGGGGTAAGTAATTTCTACAGATACGTCATGAAGCCTCAAGCAGGGCATGTGTGACCTGTGCATCTGCACAGGGCCCTGGACTTGGCTTAACGCTCTTCTGTTGTGGTCTTGAAACTCTTGATTTTATCTTTGACCTTGTGTTTTTGAAGTCTGATGAGACCAGGGAGCAGGTGTGTTAGCAGAGGAGATGTGCTGGGTATGCATATGTGGGTTTGGACCCACAGGCACAGTAGGCAATGGGCAGTGCCTATGCCAAACAGCTGGCCTGCCTTCCTGGTGGGCACATTCATACCAGAAGCAGCCTGGGGCACTGCAGGGCGCCAGGGGTGTGGCTGGGCTAGGACCTGGGCCCAGATTGGTTATGGTTATGGTGAAGGCAAGCAGCGGCAGCAGCAGTGAGAGGCTGGCTTGCCTGTCTTTCCCCAGATCCTGTCCCCAAGGCGAAACATTAGCTCTCTGGCCTGAGCGTGGAGATGGGAATGGTGGTGTTTAGGCAATAACACATTAGTAAATTATTATAAAATAAAAGTATATACATGGACATTGCAATAAAGCATATTGAAGAAATATCAGAATTCTTTGAGGAGTTTAGAATCTGGTCTTAAAAACTGCTGCATCATTGCAAAGCAAATATCCACAGGTTCAGAAATAGCAATTAAATGTTAAAGACTGTCGCATCTGATGGAAAAGAACACTATTTTCACATGCAGCTTCAAATGAACTAGTGAGGAGGCCAGTTTTAAAATTAATTTTCCTACATCATGAAAGATACAGCAATAGAAAGCAAAAGTAGGAGTTTAGAATTATATACAAATCATTAAGTGACTTTTGGTTTCTTGTATGACCTCTACAAGTTATAGGAAAAGCCAGGGAAAAACAACACAGTACAAACTTATACTTAAAATTAGATTTTCTGACACACATAAAGCTAATGTGTATAAAGAATCGAATCTTTTTAGAAAAATTGCTCTGTGTCATCAGCTCAAGAGATACTGAAATTTATATTTTTAAATCATTTATCAGAAATCTATCCCAGTTTTGTCAGAGCCTTTAATATATCCCTAACACTTCCAGTGTCAGTAGTATCAGCAGAAATATTCTTCTCAAAATTAAAAATTGCCAGAAATTATGTGCGCTATTTCATTTGCCGAGAGTGACTGATTTGCTTTTAATTGTATCATTTAAAATAAACTTGCTAAATGAATCAATTTTGATGATCTAATAAATGAATTTAAAGAAAAGCCAGCCAGAAAAATCTTAGGATCAGTCAAGTTATCACATTAACAAAGTATTATTATTTGTTATATAAAATTATGACCACAAAAATGTACATTTCTTTGCTATCTGCAGGTGTATGTTATTACTCACGTATCACCATCACTGGTTATGCTTTATACGTTTCTTCTTAAAAGAAAAAGCTTTGCATTTTAGGACCTTTAACTGCACATTTTCATCCTACTTTCTGAACAACGGACCCCACATTTTCACTTCGCGTTGGTTTCATAAGTTATGTACCTAGCCCTGCCCTCAAGTCCCAGGCAAAATCAGATTATATTTCATGCATGGAAATGTCATCATTTTCTATGATATGAAAAACTGTAAACTGAAATTCCTTTTAGCAGATTTTTTTTTTTTTGCAGTTTTTATTCTCACAGCATTAAGACACTGTTCAATACAATTATATCTGTCATTCAACACAGTGGTTTCTGTGTTCAACCAAAACATCTTAAAGTGTAAGCCAATGAGTTGGGTACTGCTTCCAAGAAAGTTTATCATAAAGACAGATCTACTTCATGCTCAAGGCACGGGCTTTGTTTGAATCTTCCTTGGAGACACCTGGCAATGGTAACATTCATCTCTTTATACGGACTGCCAAGACTTTTTTTAAAAGTTAGAAACAATGGAAAGCTGTACTTTTCTATACAATTTCATGCTTAAAACAGCTAGGGAGAGATACTCTGAATGAGGAAATAAACCAGCTACTTTCTCCATTAAAAAATTAGAGCCAAAATAATTGGGAATCAGAAAGTGTGTCAGAAATCAATCTTTCAGAGAAACAGCTGAAACAGAGAGTAATGATAGGGATTTGTGTTTAAAGACTGATTTAATAGATACCAACTTATTTAACCATTTGAAAAAAAGTTGTGGGCTTCAAATTCCTTCATAGTACTCTTATCCACATATAATAGAGTAAAAAAAAATCTCTAGAACATGGAAAGAGTGACCCACAAAACCATAGAAAGTTAGATCTGATGTGTTAGGATAAGTTAGGTTATGCACCAGGACAAATTAGCCTCAAAACTCCAATGGCTTAATATGACTCAAATCTATTTTATGCTTATGCCATATGCTTAAAGGAGGTCCAGGCAGAGAGCGGGTTCACTATCTTCTGGCTGCACCACCTGGAACACGGAAGCTTCCCTATTGTCTTGGCAGGCAGGGAAGCTGAAGAATTGTATATAGGTTGCTATAGCCGGGAAATGGCAAACACTTATCCTTATATATGATTGGCCAGAACTAGTCATGTGGCTCCAGAAGGGGAGGGGAACTGGATATTGGCGAACACTAATAATGCTTAGTCATGGAGGACTGGGTCTTAGACATCATTTGGAATAATTCTCTTATTTTACTGATGAGGAAACTGAGGTCCAGAGAGCTATATGTGAACTGATTAGGGTCACACAGCAAGTGAGTGGCAGAGCCAAAGGGTTTTTAATCCAGGCAACTTGACTTCCTAGACTTGTGTTCTTTAGTCTCTCTGCCAAGATAAAGAAGATGTATAACTAAAGGAAAAGTGAAGAAAATGGTTGCTGTTTCCAATTACATTTTATTTGAAAAGTATAGTATGATTAGTTGTAACTCAGTGTGAACATATCCACATTTCTAATCAGCTGGGCTATCTTTTTGCCAATAATTTAATTTACCCTAAAGTATAAATGCTTATCTTCATGGTTCTGCTGTTATCATATAGACTCCGTTTCTCTAGAAGCCATACTAATCACGGATTACACTGTGGCAGAGAAATCAGAAAGGCTGTGGTAGACAAGGGCCTCGGATTTCAGTGGCACCTCATAGCTAATTTCATTCAACAAGTGTTTTTAACAGTACTTTTTCCATCAGGAAAGACCGCATAATTTGCAGATTAAAAAGCAACAAATTAATAAAGATCGTTTTAAATACCACAGCTTGAGAAATCACTCAATTTTATACCAGAATTATATAGCAGTAAAGCAAAACACAAAATGAATTCCTACAGCATTTTACACTAAATACAGCAAAGAGCACTGTTTAGTTATCAAACTGTGTTCTGTGAGCAGTGGGTCTTAAGTGTGCTGAGGTGACATATGACAGGAGATTAAAAAGTTGATTAGTTTGGCCTGGCCCTGATGGGGGTTTGGTATGCAGTTAATTTAAATGGATAAGTAACTAATTCACATCCATAAAATACCATCCCTCGAAAAACTCAGACTCTATTTTTAGCCATAGGCATTGACGATGTGGGCCTCTCTTGCCTCTGTACCTCACCGAGTTGGTAGTCAGGAGTTACCCTGGCACACAGGCCGACTTAACTAGCTTCCTTATGGAGAGGCGATAAGGTGAGAAGGCTTATTTGGTTTATTCTGCCACTCCCATCCAGGAAGCAATTTGAACTTGGCTGTACCGGCATTAATTGTGTCCCTCTAGAACTCTCGTTCCAGTGTTGGCTGCCTCCTGACCTAGCGGGATACGGAGACAAAGCCCAGGGGAGGATGCAGCCTCTGGAGCTTTTCCCTCGCATTACCGGTTTTCATCTTTTGTGATTTCAGACCTCTCCTGATTACTCTCCTCTTCTCTTGCCTTTTAAATGATGGCATGTCCCAGGGCTCAATCCTTAGTTGTCATATCTTAGGTAGTTCCACTCATTCGTATGACTTTTAATATCCATATGTCAACAACTCCTAAATGTATAGCTCCAACATGAAGCTTGTTCTCGAGTCCCAGACTCACACGCCCAACCGCTGCCTGATTGGCATGTCAAATTATCCTAAACAGAATTCATTTCTTTTTCTTTAAATCCTGGTCCTCTCCATCAATCCAGCTACCTCTGGGCCTGAGCATGTGCTGTATCCCCCGCTTAGGATGCTCTGCTGTCAGATCTCGCTTGCCCACTCTATTCATTAATGTCACGTCTTCAAAGAGCCCTTCCCTAAACGCTCTATCTGAAATAGCCATCATACCATGGTCACTTTATCTCATTATGGTGTTTTATTTTCTTTATATCACTCAATACTACTTAAAATACATGATTTATTGTTTATCTCTTTCACCAGTCATGGGCTCTGTGAGGGTAGGGTCATTATTGTGTTAACTGATATTATCTCCAGTGTCAAGAATGGTATCTGACACAAGGTAGGTAGGTGTTAAATATTGTTGGAAAAAAAAAATAAATGGGCCGGTGGCTTAAATTTTAAATCTTAGTGCCTTCCTCCATAGGCATTTTTTTGACAGCTAGTCTTTTAAAAAATCACCATATATTTCAAACATTCTCAAAAGTATTACCCACCCACATACTCTTCTTCTCATCTTACAAAAAAGGTTACTACACATATGGTTTGTGTAAACTACTTTTTCATTTGGTATACTGGCACATTTTTTTCCATACTAATTTTTTTACAACATTATTTTTAACGAAGAGCACTTCGGTTAGGTGCAAGGTTTTTTGAGATGAAATCAACTATGTTTCTTATTCCTTCTCTCAATTGATCAATGCCCAAAGGTATTCCCCACTCCAATCCATCATAGGTTAGCAAACTACTGCTACCTTTATTATATTCTATATTTTATCTCTTTCTTCCCACCCCTTCCTATGGCCTTCAACACTTCTGGAGCTTTTGCTTCATGATATACTTGGCTATATTTGGTACTCTTCTTAGAGAACCTCCTTCAACTTTTATTTTAACTGAAACCTGGCTCTCTTGCTGAGGTCAATGCTTTCCCTCCATTCTTCTCAGTGGGCATTGTTTACACTCAACATACCCTATGTATTTCATGGTCAAAGGGCAGTACTGGAATCATCACTGCTTCCATTATTGTTTTTTGATCACTATTCCCCCAGTACATTAAGTTCCTATTGCTCTGAGTATCCTGTCATCTGCTCTACCACTCTCAACCTTTCTTCATCTATATCATCTATTTACCCACTCAATCTCAGCCACTGAAGATGTTAACGCTTGGATCAGTCTTTTCTTTCAATTCACCTCTTACCATCATTCCTGCTAATGTCAACATCACATGGATGACATTGGACCAACACTCTGACTTCTTGGTTCTTTGATATCTCAGGTCAAAGACTCTCTCAGCAAGCCCAACTCTTCATATCCTGTAACTTGCCATCAACTAACATGGCATCTTTTCTGAATTCGGTAATTCAAACATCCTACTACTTCCTGATGCCCACATCTTAACCACAAGCTTACTTTTTCAACTACTTCCACTGTCTCTGCCCATTGATCTCATCAGACCATTAATTCAAACAATTTTTGTTCTAAGAATGAAGATTAAAGTGGTGAACAAGATCACTAAAATTCTCTGTCCTGGTGGGACCATTAACAGCATACTTTCTTCCCAGCCCTTTATCTCTTATTCAACTTCAATTTCATGGTCCGGCATTCCAATCACTTATTTAACAATGCTCTTAATAATGTGTCCACTGTCTTTCTGTCCTCTCCCCTAAACCTGGCAAAAGCACAACAGTGCATGAATGTCTGCCTTTTCTATGAGTTAATAGCTGGGCAACTTAGTGTAAATAAAACAATGTTCAGAGAAAAAAGCAAAGAGCAGATCCAATATAAATTCACAGTCACTAATCTTATGTAGGTGCTAAACATTTTCTGACAAAGCTACTGTATTTCTCTCATCAGTTGTTTTGTTCTCATTTCCCCCCTTCTCACTAGTTTCTTAAACAGATGGCCTCGCTTCCCATTTCAGAGAAAACAGAGGTCATTAAAGAGAAATTGTCTTTACTCTATCAAGTTTACAAGTGTTTCAGCACTCATCATTTCTTCCTTTCACACTGAAGGAAGTGATCCTTCTTTTAGATAAGACTAACCACTCCATTTATGTTTCTTAGGAACGTTTTTGTATTGACTATCCACTCTAGAACCTTCAATCTTTTCCTGCTTACTGGTTAATCAAGAGTGCTTAAGAAGATCTCTCCTTTCATAACCAAACCATTTCTCAATTTATTACAATCTGGCTTTCATCTTCTACCACACCGCTAAAATTGAAATTGCCAAATTCATCAAAGACCTCCGTATTGTTAAATCAAATGGAATTTTTGTAGCCCTTATTTTACATAATGTCTCTGCAGCATTCAATGTGGCTGATCACTTCTTTATAAACTTTAAACTGTTTTATTGAAATAAAAAATACATGCAGAAGTTACACGTATTTAAAGCATACACCTCAGTGGTTTTTAGTTTATTAAGAAATAGGCAACTATTATAATTTAATTTGAAAACATTTTCATTGCCCCTGCCAAAGAAACCCTATACCTATTAGCAGTCACTTTCTATTTCTACCCCTTCTCCCAGCCCTAGACAACCACTATCTATTTCCATAAATTTACCTGGACATTTCATATAAATAAAATCATACAATACACGGTCTTTTGTGACTGTCTTTTTCATTTAGCATATGTAAAATGTGCAAATTTTAGCATGGACATATGTTTTCATTTGTCTTAGGTAGATAAATAGGAGTGGGATTGCAAACTCTACATTTAACCTTTTTGGAAAGCAGTATGGCAGTTCTTTAAAAGGTTAAATGTAGAGTTTGCAATCCCACTCCCATCAGTATGTGGAGGTCTTTTTTTTCTGGGATTATAAAGCTTCTTCAGAGAAGAATCTTCCAATATTCTACATGGGAAGGATGTGTGGTATACTTCTGGGGCAGGGAGCCAACTTTCCCATTTGTAGACTTTGAATCTATCCTATTTTCAGCCCTTTCTGCCATCTCACCTTCCAAAGTATGACATTCCTTAATGTCTCTTCTCTGTTGAATCTCTCCATAGTTAATCTCCAGTCTTCTCTTTGGGACTAATATTCCATATATGGATGGTACTGTGGCAGAGGTACTGGGTTTTTAAATTATTACTTCAAATGTCCATTCCATAATATTTTTAGTCCCACCTCAAATCACTATTTTCCATTGTGCACATTGCTTCTAATTGCCAAACCTTTCCAAAGTTCTGACATCAATCTCTTTTTGTGTGAATACCTTTGTCAGTGCTTTCTATGTGGTAGCTTCTTCTATTCTATTTAGTAAGTTATTAATCCTCCATTCATTTTCCATTTTCCAAAAGTGTACATAAATCTCTGATATATTGATGACTTCTCTATTGCACTTATTTTTGTGACTTTATACCTTTAAAAACATTTACATACTGTCATCTTATTGGTATCTCAAGAAATAGAAAAGATAAATATTATTTTGCAATTAATTAGCTAGGAAATACATTTTCAGAGAGGTTACACAAATTTCTTTTAGGTTTATTATCAGGAATTCCCTAATATTTTTTAAAATAGCTAATGCTGGGGCACCTGGGTGGCTCAGTTGGTTGAGCATCCACTTCTTGGCTTAGGCTCAGGTCAGGATCTCATGGTTTGTGGGTCTGACCCTTGTGTCAGGCTCTGCACTGACAGCATGGAGCCTGCTTGGGATTCTCTGTCTCCCTCTCTTTCTACCCCTTCTCCACTCATGTGTCCATGTGCACATGCTCTCTCTCTCTCTCTCTTTCACTCTCAAAATAAATAAATAAACTTAAAAAATTATAAATATGCTGGTATGGAGATTTATAGTAATTAAGTTTTGTACATTATTGAACTCTCTCAATTTCCTTAGGTTATTGCTTCAGTTGATTTCTTATGGGTTTTACTGGTGAGCAATTATATTGAATAGAAATAATGACAGGGTTTACGAGTTTTCTATTATTTGCATTATTTATTCTTATATTATTGTACTGGCTAACACTTTTAGGGAAATGCTACAACTATAGGGTTTTTTTTAAAGACTTTTAAAAATGTTTATTTATTTACGAGAGAGTGAGTGCAAGTGGGGGAAGGGCAGAGAGAGTGGGAGACAGAGAATCCCAAGCAGGCTCCATGCTGTTAGCACAGAGCCAGATGCAGGGCTCAAAATCATGAACTGTGAGATCATGACCTAAGCCGCAGCCAAGAGTTGGATACTTAACCGACTGAGTCACCCAAGGGCCCCTAAAACTGTTGGTTTTATAGGCACCTTTGTATAATGCTGATCCAACAGGAATTATCTATTGTTTCACAATTAAGTATCTGCCATCCAGATATTCTTTATTATGTTAGGTATTTCCTCTTTTGGCTTACTAAATTCAAGAATGAAAAACTAATTTTACTTAGTAACTTTTCAGTATATATTGAGGTGATAATAAACTTTTTCTTCTTTGATATATTGTTAAGCAATATTCTGTTTTTGGCTTCCAAAATAGAAACCACATTCTAGTTCCTAGAATATATTCTACTTGGTTATATAGTATTATTCTTTACATGTACTATTAAATTAGATTCATCACAATTATTTTAGGGTTTAAAAAATCTGTATTTATAGAGAACATTTGTTTATAGTCTTTCTTTAAAATTTTTTTTTCAATGTTTATTTTAGAGAGAGAGAGAGAGAGACAAAGCGTGAGGGGGGAGGGGCAGAGAGAGAGGGAGATACAGAATCCCTGAAGCAGGCTCCAGGCTCTGAGCTGTCAGCACAGAGCCCAATGCAGGGCTTGAGCTCAATAAATACAAGATCACGACCTGAGCCGAAGCCAGAAGTGTAAATGACTGACCCACCCAGGCACCCGTGTTTATAGTCTTTCTTATGGTTCTTTATATCCCTATATATTATCCTTACCTGGAAGGAAGAAAAGTAATGGTACCATTTCAAGAAAGAATGGCTTTATAAAGAAAGTAGAAGGATAACCAATTACCATACTGGGCCAGGAGTCCTCACATAGGTCTTCTCAGGAGTCCTCACATAGGTCTTCTCAGGAATCCTAAATAGCTTTTCTCAAAAGTTCTTTAATTGCTAAAGCAAACCTAGGCTGCCATTCAGATTTCTAAAGCACTTACAGAAGATATGACGTATTTTATAAGTGCTTCGCAATCACTTGTCGAACATCAGCAAAAAGGCTAGTTAGAATAAAAGGGTGGTCTTGAACCTGCCTAGGAAACTGCAGATCTTATAGAAGAACTACTCATATTGATAGAGAGAAATTCAGATGTGTGCAGACATTGGATTGAGGGTACTACTCAGAACCTGTGTCTTGCTCTCCAATCAACAGAGGTGCTATCATAACAGGACTTTATTAACTCTAATTTAACATATTTCTTCTTAAGGTGCTAATAAGCTGTAGAATGAATACTATACAAAGTCAGTGTACCTTGAAAGGAGCTTAAAGAATTTACCAGAAAGTCAATGAGTGTATGGAGGCAATAAAGAACAATTTTAATATAACACATTAAAAGACACAGCTAACAGAGTAAAATCTCTTACTCATGTTATAATTTATATTTTTCTGTAATCTTTACTTTTTCATCTAAGGCTCAGTTTCTTTTTTAAAAAAAAATTTTGAAATGTTTATTTCTTTTTTGAGAGAGAGACAAAGAGCAAGCAGGGGAAGGGCAGAGAGAGAGAGGGAGACCCAGAATCTGAAACAGGATCCAGGCTCCGAGCTTAAGACTCAGTTTCTTATATGAGAAGGAAAAGGAACTAGAACAGCCACAACAATTATGAAGAAGAAAACAAAGTTGGAAGGCTCACATAACATGGTTTTAAGACTTACTGTAAAGCTATATTAATCAAACAATGTGGTGTCAATAAAGAATAGATAGACACAGATCAATAGAAAAAATAAGAGTCCAGAAATATACCAACACAAACGTTAGCAATTGAGGTTTTTAAAGATGTGTTAAGCCAATTCAGTAGAGAAATATAATCTTTTCAACAAATAATGTTGCAATAATTGGACACCCATATGAAGAAAGAGGAGGAGGAGGAGGAGGAGGAGGAAGAGAGGAGGAAGTGGAGAAAAAGAGGTGGAAGAGGAAAAGAAGAACAGGAGGAGGAGGTGAAGGAGGAAGGGGGAGAGGAGGAAGAAGGAGGAGGAGAAGGAGGAGAGGAAAGAGAAGAAGAAGGAGAGGAAGGAGAGGAGTGGAAGAAGAGGAAGGAGAAGAGGAAGAAGAGGAAGAAGAGGAAGAAGAGGAAGGAGAGGAAGGAGAAGAGGAAGAAGAAAAGGGGGAGAGGAAGGAGAGAAAGAAGGAGAAGGAGGAGAAGAAGAAGGAGGAGAAGAAGGAGAGGAAGGAGAAGGAGAAGAAAGAGAAGAAGCAGAATTATTTCAGTATAAACCTCATAGTTTATATAAAAATTAACTTTACATTCACTAGATAGGTCACATTTGGGGCTGTAACACACACCTTAACAAATTGAAAAGAATATAAATCATACTGATTGAAAAGAATAGAATGTCTACTCTTACTTCATAGGGGAATTAAGTTACAAATCAAAAATGGAAAGATACTTGGGAAATCCCAAAGTACATGGAGATTAAACAACATTACTTCTAAATAATACATGAAGCAAGGAATAAATCTAAAGATAAACTAAAAAATATTTTTAACTAAAGAAAAATGAAAATACAACTTAAGAAAGTTTGTGAGATACAGCAAAATTAGTGCTTAGAGGGAAATTTATAGCAATAAATGCATATATCAGAAAAAAAGAAATGTAAAATCAGTCACCTGAGTATCCACCTTATGAAACTAGAAGAAAGCAGATTAAATCTACAGTAAGAAGAAAATAAACAATAAGAGCAGAAACCAATGTAATGAAAATAAGAAATCAATAGAGAATCAATGAAACCAAAAGCTAGTTCTTTGAAAAGATCAATAATAAAATTGATAAGCTCTTAGCCAGGCTAACTAAGAAAAAAAAAACAGAGAGATATGACAGATATTACTAATATCAGAAATAAAAGAGGAGATGTCACCAAAGAGCCCATGAACATTGAAAGGATAATTGAAAAATACTATGAACAGCTATTGCCACAAATGTGATAACGCAGATGAAATGAACCAACTCCTTGAAAGACACAACGGCCAAAAATCACACAAGAAGAAATAGATAATCTGAATAGGCCTATATCTACTAAAGAAATTGAATTGATAATTAATAATGTTACAAAACAGAAAGCTCAAGGCCCAGAGAGGTGCACTGGTGAATTCCACCAACATTTAAGGAATAAATTAGACCAATTCTCTATAATCTCTTTCAGAAGATGGAACGAGAGGGAATTATTCCTAACACATTTTATGAGGCCAGCATTACCCTAACACCAAAACCAGACAAAGAAACTACAAGAAAACTACAGACCAATATCTTTCATAAACATAGATGCAAAAATCCTCAACCAATTGGTATTTATCCCAGATATGCAAGGTTGATTCAACATTAGAAAAATCAATTAATGTAATCTATCACATCCACAGGCTGAAAAAGAAAAACACATGATCATATCAATAACCCATTAATGATAAAAATTCTCAGTAAACTAGGAATAAAGGGAACTTCTTCAAATGATAAAGAATATCTACAAAAAACCCAAAGCTACCATCATGCTATACTTAATAAGTTGAGAAACTTGCAGGTATGACACATGGATATTTTCTCACCACTTCATACTGACAAACCTAGCTACTGTAATAAGACAGAAAGAGGAAATAAAAGGTGGGAATAAGGAAATAAAACTGTTTTTGTTCACCGATGACATGACTGTCTATGTAGAGAATCCAAAAGAATCAACAAAAACTCCTGGAACTCATAAGTGATTACAGCCAAGGTTACAGGATACAAGGTTCATATACAAAAGTCAATCACTATATACTGTAATGAATGAGTACAATTTGAAATAAAAAAATACAATACTATTTATTCCAGCATCCCTCTAAGTGAAATATTTCATTATAAATATAACAAAAATATATACAAGATCTACATGAGGAAAACTACAAAACTCTGACGAACAAAATCAAAGAACTAAGTAAATGGAGAGATATTCCACATTCATGGATAGGAAGACTCAATATTGTCAAGATGTCAGTTCTTTGCAGATGATCTATAGATTCAATGCAATCAATCCAATGAAAATCCCAGCATGTTATTTTGTGGATACTGACAAACTGATTCTAAAGCTTATATGGAGAGAAAAAAGATCAAGAATAACCAACACAATATTGAAGAATAAAGTTGGAGAGGACTGACACTACCTGACTTTAAGACTTACTATAAAGCTACAGTACTCAAGACAGTGTGGTATTGGTAAAATAACAGACAGATAGATCAATGGAACGAAATAGAAAGCCCTGAATTAGACCCACATTAAGTAAAATCAATTGATCTTTTGACAAAAGAAAAAAGGCAATATACTGGAGCAAAGACAGCCTTTTTAACAAATGTTCAAACATCGTCTGGGACAAATGGACATTCATATTTAAGAAAATAATTCTGGACACAGACCTTTCAACTTTCATACAAATTAACTGAAAATGGGCTATAGACTTGGTATGCCTGGGTGGCTCAGTTGGTTAAGCATCTGACTTCAGCTCAGGTCATGATCTCATGGTTTGTGGGTTCAAGCCCTAGGTTGGGCCCTGCACTGACAATGTGGAGTCTGCTTGGGATTCTCCTTCTCTCCCTATCTCTCTGCCCCTCTTCCATTCACACTTTCTTTCTCTCAAAAATAAATAAATAAATCTTTAAAAATTAAAAAGAATAAAATAATAAAAATGGGCCACAGACCTAAAGGTAAAATACAAAACTAGAAAATCCCTGAAGATAAACAGGAGAAAAGCCAGAGAACGTTGAGTATGGTGATTACTTATTCGATACAACACCAAAGGCACTATCCATAAAAGTAATAATTGATATGATGAACTTCATTAAAATTAAAAACTTCAGCTTGGCAAAAGAAAATGTCAAGAGAATGAGAAGGCAAGCCACAGACTGGGAGAAAATATTTGCAAAGGACACATCTGATAAGGACTATTATCCAAAATACATAAAGTACACTTAAAACCCAATAATAAAGGGGCATCTGGGTGGCTCAGTTGGTTAAGTGTCTGACTTCAGCTCAGGTCATGATCCTGCAGAGCCCCGCATCAGGCTCTGTGCTGACAGCCTGGAGCCTGAAGGCTGCTTCGAGTTCTGTGTCTCCTCTCTCTCTGCCCCTTCCTCACTCATGCTGTCTCTCCCTCTCTCTCAAAAATAATAAATAAATAAAAATTTAAAAAAAACCCAATAATAAAAAAACAAACAACCCAGTTAAAAAATGGACCAAAGACCATATCAGATACCTTACTAATGTGAAGAAATACAGATGGAAAAGAAGCATATGAAAAGATGCTCCACATTTTATGTCGTCAGGGAAATGCAAACTAAAACAATAATAAGATACCACAACACACTTAACAGAATGGCCAAAATCTGGAACACTGAAAACACTAAATGCTGGTGAGATATGGAGCATAGGAGCTTTCATACATTGCTAGGGGGAAGGCAAAATGGTATCACTTTGGAGAACAGTTTGGCAGTTTCTTACAAGACTAAGCATATTCTTACCATATGATCCAGTAATTGTGCTCCTTGATATTTACCCAAAAGAGTTAAGAACATTTCTATACAAAAACCTGTACATGGATACTTATAGCTCCTTTATTCATAATAGCCAAAACTTGACAGCAACCAAGATGTCTTTCAGTAGGTGAATGGATAAGTGAACTGTGGTACATAAAGACAATGGAATATTATTCAGCACTAAAAAAAAAAAAATCAAGCCATGAAATACATGGAGGGAACTTACATACATATTACTAAGATAAAGAAGCCAAGCTGGAAAGGCTACATACTGTATGATTCCAACCATATGACATTCTGGAAAAGGCAAAACTATGGAGACAAAAAAAAGATCACTGGTGCTGGGGGCTAGCAGGGGGGCAGTGCAAACACTCTGTATGACAATGTAATTGGTGGATATGTGTCATTATAAATCTGTCAAAACTTATAGAATGTAAAACATCATGAGTATACCATGTAAACTATGGACTTTGGCTGATTATGATGTGTCAATGTAGATTCATCAATTGTAATAAAATGTACCTCTCTGGTGGGGTGTGTTGATAATGAGGAAGCCTATGCAGCTGTGAAGGTAGGGGATATATGAAAAATTTCTGTATCTTCCTCTTAATTTTACTATGAACCTAAAACTGCTCTAAACAAAAAGTCTTTAAAAAAATCTAACTCTATAGCCATACTTATATCAGACAAACTAGACTTTAAATTAAAGGCTGTAACAAGAGATGAAGAAGGCTTTATATAATAATTACAGGGTCTATCCATCAGGAAGAGCTAACAATTATAAATGTCTATGCGCCGAATACGGGAGCCCCCAAATATATAAAACAATTAATCACAAACGTAAGCAACCTTATTGATAAGAATGTAGTAATTGCAGGGGACTTTAATACTCCACTTACAACACTGGATAGATCATCTAGACACAGGATCAATAAAGAAACAAAGGCCTTGAATGATACACTGGATCAGATGGACTTGACAGATATATTTAGAACTCTGCATCCCAAAGCAACAGAATATACTTTCTTCTCAAGTGCACATGGAACCTTCTCCAAGATAGATCACATACGGGGTCATAAAACAGCCCTTCATAAGTATACAAGAATTGAGATCATACCATGCATAGTTTCAGACCACAATGCGATGAAGCTTGAAATCAAACACAAGAAAAAGTCTGGAAAACCTCCAAAAGCATGGAGGTTAAAGAACACCCTACTAAAGAACAAAGGGGTCAACCAGGCAATTAGAGAAGAAATTAAAAAATATATGGAAACAAACGAAAATGAAAATACAACAATCCAAACACTTTGGGATGCAGCAAAGGCAGTCCTGAGAGGAAAATACATTGCAATCCAGGCCTATCTCAAGACACAAGAAAAATCCCAAATACAAAATCTAACAGCACATCTAAAGGAACTAGAAGCAGAACAGCAAAGACGCCCCAAACCCAGCAGAAGAAGAGAAATAATAAAGATCAGAGCAGAAGTAAACAATATAGAATTGAAAAAAACTGTAGAGCAGATCAATGAAACCAAGAGTTGGTTTTTTGAAAAAATAAAGAAAATTGATAAACCTTTAGCCAGGCTTCTCAAAAAGAAAAGGGAGATGACCCAAATAGATAAAATCATGAATGAAAATGGAATTATTACAACCAATCCCTCAGAAATACAAGCAATTATCAGGGAATACTATGAAAAATTATATGCAAACAAACTGGACAACCCGGAAGAAATGGACAAATTCCTAAACACTCACACACTTTCGAAACTCAAACAGGAAGAAATAGAAAGCATGAACAGACCCATAACCAGCGAAGAAATTGAATCAGTTATCAAAAATCTCCCAACAAATAAAGAGCCCAGGACCAGATGGCTTCCCAGGGGAATTCTACCAGACATTTAAAGCACAGATAATACCTATCCTTCTCAAGCTATCCCAAAAAATAGAAAGGGAAGGAAAACTTCCAGACTCATTTTATGAAGCCAGCATTACTTTAATTCCTAAACCAGACAGAGACCCAGTAAAAAAAAGAGAACTACAGGCCAATATCCCTGATGAATATGGATGCAAAAATTCTCAATAAGATACTAGCAAATCGAATTCAACAGCATATAAAAAGAATTATTCACCATGATCAAGTGGGATTCATTCCTGGGATGCAGGGCTGGTTCAACATTCACAAATCAATCAAT
This sequence comes from Felis catus, assembly GCF_018350175.1. NCBI lineage: Eukaryota > Metazoa > Chordata > Mammalia > Carnivora > Felidae > Felis > Felis catus. Next base: position 58,274,457 of record NC_058379.1, on the reverse strand, counting down.
GTGATACATCACATTAATAAAGGAAAAGATAAGAACCATATGATCCTGTCAATCAATGCAGAAAAAGCATTTGACAAAATTCAGCATCACTTCTTAATAAAAACCCTCGAGAAAGTCGGGATAGAAGGAACATACTTAAACATCATAAAAGCCATTTATGAAAAGCCCACAGCTAACATCATCCTCAGTGGGGAAAAACTGAGAGCTTTCTCCCTGAGATCAGGAACAACAGGGATGTCCACTCTCACCGCTGTTGTTTAACATAGTGTTGGAAGTGCTAGCATCAGCAATCAGACAACAAAAGGAAATCAAAGCATCAAAATTGGCAAAGATGAAGCTAAGCTTTCACTTTTTGCAGATGACATGATATTATACATGGAAAATCCGATAGACTCCACCAAAAGTCTGCTAGAACTGATACATGAATTCAGCAAAGTCGCAGGATACAAAATCAATGTACAGAAATCAGGTGCATTCTTATACACTAACAACGAAGCAACAGAAAGACAAATAAAGAAACTGATCCCATTCACAACTGCACCAAGAAACATAAAATACCTAGGAATAAACCTAACCAAAGATGTAAAAGATTTGTATGCTGAAAACTATAGAAAGCTTATGAAGGAAATTGAAGAAGATATAAAGAAATGGAAAAACATTCCGTGCTCATGGGTTGGAAGAATAAATATTGTCAAAATGTCAGTACTACCCAAAGCTATCTACACATTCAATGCAATCCCAATCAAAATTGCACCAGCATTCTTCTGGAAGCTAGAACAAGCAATCCTAAAATTCATATGGAATCACAAAAGGCCCCAAATACCCAAAGTAATTTTGAAGAAGAAGACCAAAGCCGGAGGCATCACAATCCCAGACTTTAGCCTCTACTACAAAGCTGTAATCATCAAGACAGCATGGTATTGGCACAAAAACAGACACATAGACCAATGGAATAGAATAGAAACCCCAGAACTAGACCCACAAAAGTATGGCCAACTAATCTTTGACAAAGCAGGAAAGAATATCCAATGGAAAAAAGACAGTGTCTATAACAAATGGTGCCGGGAAAACTGGACAGCAACATGCAGAAGGATGAAACTAGACCACTTTCTTACACCATTCACAAAAACAAACTCAAAATGGATAAAGGACCTGAATGTGAGACAGGAAACCATCAAAACCCCTAGAGGAGAAAGCAGGGAGAAACCTCTCTGAACTCAGCCGCAGCAATTTCTTACTTGACACATCCCCAAAGGCAAGGGAATTAAAAGCAAAAATGAACTACTGGGACCTTATGAAGATAAAAAGCTTCTGCACAGCAAAGGAAACAACCAACAAAACTAAAAGGCAACCAACGGAATGGGAAAAGATATTTGCAAATGACATATCAGACAAAGGGCTAGTATCCAAAATCTATAAAGAGCTCACCAAACTCCACACCCGAAAAACAAACAACCCAGTGAAGAAATGGGCAGAAAACACGAATGTACACTTCTCTAAAGAAGACATCCGGATGGCCAACAGGCACACGAAAAGATGCTCAACGTCGCTCCTCATCAGGGAAATACAAATCAAAACCACACTCAGATATCACCTCACGCCAGTCAGAGTGGCCAAAATGAACAAATCAGGAGACTATCGATGCTGGAGAGGATGTGGAGAAACGGGAACCCTCTTGCACTGTTGGTGGGAATGCAAGTTGGTGCAGCTGATCTGGAAAACAGTGTGGAGGTGCCTCAAAAAATTAAAAATAGACCTACCCTATGACCCAGCAGTAGCACTGCTAGGAATTTACCCAAGGGATACAGGAGTACTGATGCATAGAGGCACGTGTAGCCGAATGTTTATAGCAGCACTCTCAACAATAGCTAAATTATGGAAAGAGCCTAAATGGCCATCAACTGACGAATGGATAAAGAAATTGTGGTTTATATACACAATGGAATACTACGTGGCAATGAGAAAGAATGGAATATGGCCTTTTGTAGCAATGTGGATGGAACTGGAGAGTGTTATGCTAAGTGAAATAAGTCATACAGAGAAGGACAGATTCCACATGTTTTCACTCCTATGTGGATCCTGAGAAACTTAACAGAAGATCGTGGGGGAGGGGAAGGAAAAAAAATGGTTAGAGAGGGAGGGAGCCAAAACATATGAGACTCCTAAAAACTGAGAACAAACTGAGGGTTTATGGGAGGTGGGAGGGAGGGGTGGGTGGGTGATGGGTATTGAGGAGGGCACCTGTTGGGATGAGCACTGGGTGTTGTATGAAAACCAATTTGACAATAAATTTCATATTAAAAAAAATCTAACTCTAAATGGATCATAGACTAAGTGTGAAACATCAACTGTAAAACTTTTAGAAGAAAATGTAGGAAAAAACAACTTTGGCTTGGAGTTAGGCAAAGAATTTTTAGATATGATATCAAGAGCCCAATGAATAAAATAAAAAATTGATAAATTAGACTTCCTCAAAATTAAAAACATTTATCTGTGAAAGACATTTTAAGAGAATGAAAAGACAAGTTCTACACTAGAAGAGAATATTTTCAAAATCACATGTCTAACAAAGGACTTCTATCCAGAATACGTAAAGAAGTCTCAAAATGATACGAGATGGAAATCTGGATGGACACAAAGTGGAGTTCATAACATATGTATGAGTTAAATGTACGATAATAACAGCATCAGGGCAGGGAAGGGGAATGTAGAAGTATACTGTTGTATGGGATTTATACCATATATGAAGTGCATTAATATTAAATGTAGAGTGTTGTAATTATTTGGAACTACTATAAATGGCACTTTTATTAATTTTGGGTTCTAATTGTTTATTGTTAGTGTACAGAAGTAGTAATAAATTTTGTGTTTTGCCTTTTATCCTACAACCCTTGTAAACTCATTTAGTTCTAGGAACTTTCTGCAGACTCCATGAGATTTTTTTATGGTAGACAATCATTTTGCCTGTCAATAGGGACAGTTTTATTTATCCTTTTCCAATCCTTCATTTGTTGAGTTTTAACTTTTCTCTTAGATAAGCTCTGCTAGTGATGAATTCAATTTTCCTTCATTGGAGAATGTGTTCACTTCACCTTAATTCCTCAAAGATATTTTCACTGGATATGCAGTTCTGCGTTGACAGTTCCTTTCCATCAGCATTTAAAAAATATTGTGGCCTTTCCTTCTATGTCCTTGGTTTCTGATAAGAGATGCATATTCATTAGAATTGTTGTTCCCCTACATAATATACATCAAATTTCTGTGGCAACTTCCAGTATTTTTTTCTAGCTTCTAGTTTTCAGAAGTCTAATTGTGATGTGTTTGGAAGAGGATTTCTTAAGTGTTTCTCTTGCTTGGGATTTGCTGAGCTTATTCTTAAGTCTTCTTGGGTCTTTTACCAAATGTGAGAAATTTTCTTCTAATATTTTTCTACTTTATGTTCTTTCTCCCCTTTCTGGTGTTCTCATGAGGCTCTGTTTACATTTTTCAATCTTTTTTTCTTTCCATTGTCCAGACTGAATAAATTCTACTGATTTATCCACAAGCCTACTGACTTTCCTTTCATCTTTTATCCTGTTATTGAGCCCATCCAGTGGATTTAAAAGTTTCAGTTACTGTATTTCACTCTTTCAGTGCTAAAATATGCATTTGGTTCTTCATATCTTCTATTTCAATGCTGAGACATTTATCTTTCTATTTGAAGAGAGTTTCCCCTTCCTTCATGAAACACAGTTATATGCTCTAAAGTTGATTAACCCAACATCTGTGTCATCTCTGGTTTGGCATCTATTGACTGTCTTTTTTCTTGTGGGTTGAGATTTTCAATGTTCTTCATATGCTAAGTAATTCCGGACTGTATCCAGGACATATTGAATGCTATGAGACTCCGGGTTTTATTTAAATTCTAAAGAGATTTTCAATTTTGTTTTGTTCTGTTGTAGCAAGCATTCAACCAGGATTAGTTCAGCACATAGTTCCAACCTGGTTTTTGTGAAGTGTTGTTATAATGTCAGTCAAGTTTCCAAAGTATTTGCAGTGCTATTTGGATCAGTACCACATGTATCCTACCCAGTAGACAGTGTAGGACCTGGGCAATGGTCAATCCTGTAGTACAAAGCCTGTGGTCTGCTATCAAGGGAAGGGGTCAGAAAAGTTCTTCTGTAAAGGGCCATATTTTAGGCTTTGTTGGCCAAGAGGCAACATCCATGAGAACGTACTTTTACATAGCAAGGAAGAAAATAAATTCTACAATGCTTATTATTGACAAAATTTTAAATGGAATAGTAATTGAGTAAACTTTTTTTTAAAATTCAGGTCTACTGATAAGAAGAATGGAATTCTTTTTGGGCAGATGCTGGAAAGATAATTTCACTTAATTAGGGTTCAAAGTTAATATTCTCTATCATCTAAATTGAAAATATTCATCTTGTAATGCTGATCTACAATGAATTTTAAAAATATATTTCATCTATAAAAATGTATTTTTATACAGATAGGTATTGTTAAAGAGTGATAATAATCCATAAGCATGTGAGTTTAATTGAGAATATATACAATTCTATTAGATTCTTAATATTTGCTTCTTAGCATTACATTACATTGAAGATTAATTAATCCAATTGATGGTTAGGCAGACTTGCACAATTAAAATGGATTTTACAATATAAAAATATCCTTTGCATTTGCATCTAAGTAAGAAAAATTTTCCTGGAACTGTAGGTTAAGCTTAGAAAATATATCCATTAGAGGAGCACCTGGGTAGCTCAGATGGTGAAACATCCAACTTTGGCTCAGGTGATGATCTCATGGTTCATTAGTTTGGCCCCACATCATGCTCTCTGCTGTCAGCACAGAGCCTGCTTTGGATACTCTGTCCCCCTCTTTCTCTGCTCCTCCCCCATTAGAGCTTAATCTCTCTCAAAAATAAGTAAACATTAAAACACATGCGCGCGCGCACACACACACACACACACACACACACACACACACACACAATGTTTAAAGAAAATATATCCAGCATAAATTTGTGTGAGAACAGAGGTCTCACTTCTTTTTTTTTAAATTTTTTTTTAACGTTTATTTATTTTTGAGACAGAGAGAGACAGAGCATGAACAGGGGAGGGGCAGAGAGAGAGGGAGACACAGAATCTGAAACGGGCTCCAGGCTCTGAGCTGTCAGCACAGAGCCCGACGTGGGGCTCGAACTCACGGACCGTGAGATCATGACCTGAGCCGAAGTCAGACGGTTAACTGACTGAGCCACCCAGGCGCCCCGAGGTCTCACTTCTTTATTTAACTTTTGACAGCATGGGAAGTATATAAAAGAACTTGATATTACCTGTGATTCAAACAAGGTTACTTATTACTGAAATTACTATCATAGTGTAAGTTTGTATATAAATATCTGTTTTGTCTTGTAATTTTTGGTTGAATTCATTAAGAAATATTGTTGGAGCATCTGGGTGGCTCAGTTGGTTAAGCATCTGATTCTTGATTTTGGCTCAGGTCATGATCCCAGGGTTGTCGGATGGAGCCCTGTATCAGCTCTGTGCTGAGCATGGAGTCTGCTTAAGATTCTCTGTCTCTCTCTGCCCCTCACCCCAGCTCACACTCTCTCAAAAAAAAAAAAAAAAAAAGAAAAGAAAAGAAAAGAAATATTATCAAACATGTAGCAAAGGCTAATTTTGAAAGTGATTCAGTGTTCAATAATAGAGGTTGAAGAGGATATTTCTTATTCGGAAAAATTTCAATCTCAGTCCTCAAAAAAAAAAAAAAACCACAAAACTCAGAAAACTCACAAAAATCACTTCTAAGCCACTGAACTATTGTGTAGCAAGTCAGGATATTTATTCTTTATGTCTGACAAAAGAAATCCATGGGACTGATGATGGTTAAGTCCATGAGAACAAATGAAGCTTACCATTGACACTAGTGGTTCAATAATAAATGACAATTTCCTCAGAGTAACTGTTGCTGAGTAACACAATGAATAACCAAAAGCTTTAAGTACCTTCTAAGCTTTGTAAATTTGGTTAATTAAGCCTTTTCCTGCTTCATACATAATTTTACCACCATCAGTTGTAATACATCTTAGCAGATTCTGCTTCAGGTTGTACTGAAATAGTATTTTCTCAACTTCTTTGAAAATATTGTTGCCTGTAATTGTTTTACACACACTATTCACAGAGGGTAATTCTTCAGTTACTGTCACTGAGTCAGCACTTGATGCTAACTTCAACTAAACAGTATTTGTAACATCAGTCAGCTCATTAAGAGTAAAGGAAAACCACCTGAAATCATTTGCTTTATTTTTAAATCGATTATTGATGCGCCTCCCAATGTCAGTTCTTTAAGCAACTTCAGACACTCTATAGATGCCTGCAACTCTCTCCTATCCTGTTTCCTACTCTACCTTGCAAACACTAGCTACTTTGGCTTCCCTCAGATTTCCATCTGCTGCCTCCTCAAGTCAGTAAACGTGTTGGGCTCCACCAAGGTTCCCGAATTATGGTCCAGAAATGTAACTGTTAGGATAAGCTCATTTATTTCTCCTCTTTCAGGGATAAATGTCCTTGGTGTACAATATTTGAAAACAATTATTTCATATATTTTGTGTGTTTAGTTGTTTCAAGTGGGAGGAAAATCCTATCCCTGTTCCTCCACCTTGGTTGGAAGGGGAAGCACCCTGATAGGATCTTGACTTTACTTTCAAAAGCATGCTGTAAGAGTGGTTCCTGGGTGGCTCAGTTGGTTAAGTGTCCAACTCCTGGTTTCAGCTCAGGTCATGATCTGTCAGTTGTGAGATGGAGCCTGGTGGTGAGATCGAGCCCTGATTGGGGCTTTGCTCTTGGCATGGAGCCTGCTTAAGATTCTCTGTCTCCCCCCTCTCGTTCTCTCTCCCTCTCTCCCTCCCTCTCTCTCTCTCTCAAAAAAAAAAAATAATATGTTTTAAGAAGGTATCCTACTTCCTTATGGTGTTCCAATTTTGCCACTGGAGGTATTTAACTTTGCTTGAAAATGTTAATTATTTTGCTTAGGGTTTAGTAAAAGTTCTGGAAATAGACTTAGGATTTGCGTTCTGGAGGTGCCAGAAAATAACACTTTTATTTCCCCAAATATCCAGATTAAAGCTACAAGAAGAAAGCTGCATGCTATTCATGTAATGCAATCCATACTTACAGTTTCTCGGGGAGAAAAAGGACAAGTAAGACATGTGTAGGATGAAACAGATCTCAGAGGCAAATAATCGAATTTAAAAAAGTGTGTATCATTGTGATTCAAATACACATCAAGGATTAACTAATAAGAAAGACAGAAGAGGCATCATTTGTATAAGACATAGTATTTAGATTTGAAATGCCAGTAATCCTATTTTGTCCTTACATGTCAGTAAGCATAAATTTTAGACCAAATTCTACCTTCATGCTTGATTTATATTGTCTCCTTAAGAGAGATCTCCATAGCAGACATGCAAATGGCAGGTTAATAAGAGCAGAGCAAAAAAGGGCATGATTATCCAATATGCCAATTTGGAAAGAGAATCCTTCTTTGTTGAGAATCAAGTTGAGATCTCAGGAAGAAAGAGAGAAAACACAGAAAAATAAAGTGGAACAAATTATTGATTTATCTTTTCATCAAAGAGATTAGACAGCTTTGAGGGATCTCTTTGAAAGATAACATGTCTAAGAAAAAAATTTTAGTTTCAGAGGCTCCAACAAAGCCATTGGTATTGCAGGAATTTTCAGTTACTTTTTTTTTTTAAGCTCTCATTAAACATAAAAGCAGAATTAAAACTTTTGCTCCTGTACTTCCTTCCATCAATTTCCCCAGCATCCTTGTTAGTGACCTTTCTGTACAGTTCATTAAAAAATATAAGCCACAGAGAACTATATTACTCTTCGGAGCACCAAACTACCAACTTGTGTGCATCTGCATTCAACTTTTTTCTCCCCTCTGTTACAATGAAAGGGGTGGATGTCTCCTAACAAAAGCTGACTGTTCCTTATCTGCGTGGAGTTCCATCCCTTGTCACCTTCTTGGGGGGGACCTTCATCATTTAATCATCTCCTTTCTCTTCTTCAATATTACTTCTTCTCTCTCAACTGAATCACTACCATCAGCTGAATCACTCAACTGAATAACTACCATTCAAACATGTTCTAGTATCTTCCAATATTAATAAAAAATCCTGAAAGTTCTTCTTTTCAGAAAAATCACAGCTAACAAATGAAGAGGGAATAACAATAGCACATTAATCATTTTGCAACCCCTAGTCAGTAATCACCAATGGCTGCTAAAACCTTAAATGGAAGATTGACAGGGACCTTTATAAAAGATGGTTCAAGAGGACATCATCTAATCATACTTATCCATCTTATAATCATGAAAAGTAGGACCACCAGTAATTATTTTCTTCTTTATCTGCTATAGAAGAAAGTACACAGCACCACCTATGAAGTATTCTTACTGTAGAACAACTAAATTTTAACCTAATTTAGTCTCTAGACCTGACTGTCAATTCATATGAAATACAATGTATGGAGGCATAGTAAATGACACCATAAGGATATAACCATCCATGTTCCAGAATGTGTGAAATTCTACAAGACAAATGACTTAGTTACTTTGGCAAATAAATGACCTTACAAAAGAAGGGAAACCTGTTACAGATAAAAGATTTAAGAGATCAAGCAACCAAATGGAGTCTGTAGACTTCAACTGAATAGTGATTAAAAAAATAAATTATTTTTAAAGTACAAAACAGTTAACAAGGACAGTGTGACAGTTAATTTTATGTGTCAACTTGGCTAGGATATGCTGCCCAATTGTTTGGTCAACGACTATTCTAGATGTTGCTGTGAAAATATTTTTAGATGTGATTAACATTTTCAATCAATTGACTTTAAGTAAAGCAGATTATCCTCCAGAATGTAGGTGGGCCTCATCCTATTAGTTGAAGGTCTTAGAAGCAAGGACTAAGGTTTCCCAAAGGAGAAGAAATTCTGCCCTAAGACTGCAACAGATACTCTGCCTGAGTTTCTAGACTGTTGGCCTGTCCCATGGATTTCAGAGTCAAGACTGCAAACATCAACTTTTACCCTGAATTTCCAGCCTTCTGGCTTGCCCTAAGAATTTCAGTCTTTCCAGGCCCCACAACTTATAAGCCAATTGCTTAAGATAATCATCCCTCCCTCCCTTCTTTCCCCTCCCCTTCCTTCACTCCATCTATGTATCTCCCATTGGTTCTGTTTCTATGGAGAACACCGACTAATGTAGGCAACAAGACCCTGAATGTTCTGTCCCTGCCTGCTTCACCTTTCTCATTTCACATGACTTTCTGCTTCAATCAGTATATTCCAGTATACAGTAGTCTTCTTTCTATTTCTGGAATGCACAAATTGTTTCCCGCATTAAGACCTTCCTATTTACCGTCACATGTGTTATGTTTTTTCCTCTCTCAATCTCTCTCCCTTTCTCTCTATCTCCCTTTTTAACCTTTTAACCAAAGAGAGTATATAGTATTTATGTATAGTTAAGAATAATAACAATATAAACACCTGAATATCAACCATCTACCTATTTTTCAAATATAAAGCTTCACTCATAAGGGAAACATTAGTTATAACTACAAGTAACCATGTTCACATCTCAGTCTGGCAAAGAACAAACTTTTTCTTATGCTCTTGAAGATGTAATAAAATAGGTACTTTCAAACATTGCAAGTGGAAGCAGAAGTTGTACAATCTCTATTGAAACTATTTAGTGATATCTTTCAAAATTCATAATGAACTTATGTGTGACCAATAATTGAATTTCTAGGAATTTATCCTATAGATATCCTCACAATATATAAATGACATGTATAAGATTATTTATTGCAGCCTTGTTTACAATCACAAAAGACTCCAAATGACCCAATATCCATTGACTAGTGGGCTGGTTAAATGCATTATGGTACATCCATATAATGGCATACTGTATGGATTTAAAAGAATAAGGCAGTTCTACAGGACACGTTAATATACGTAGCCCAAACTGCACATGTATAATTATCCCTGAAAGGACACACACGAACCTGGTAGTGGTTACATCAAACAAAGGGGGATGCTTGGTTGGCTAGGAGATAATATCCCTATGAGTTTGTGCTTCTTGAATAAGACAATAATTATAAAAACAATTTAGTTCAATTCTGTCTCTGACAAGTGGATATTGAACCCATCAGGATCTGAAATACCTTAATCGGTACCTCCTGGTAATATGTATAGCCTAGCTTCTAGGAGAACAATATGAGAAGATGATTTAGAGGATGGCAGAGACACTACCTTTTGTAGAGATTCCTGGATTAGGAATAAATAAAAGGTCCAAGAGTGGTGATGTGGGCTTACAATCCTTACCGGTAATTCTGAAATCTTAAGAGTACTGAAAATTGAAAGTTTTTTCAACTTTTTTGGTAGCAACTTATTTGGTTGCAAAATCTGACTTGAGCTGATATGAGGCTATTTATACTTGTCATTTATTCCATTTAATATGAATGATCCTACATTATGCTGTTACTCACATGGTACGTACACCATGCTACCTTAAAAAGTTGTGAATTCTGAAATACATTTGGCTCTAATACTTGTGTGTGAGAGACTGTGGCCCTGTATCATTTCTCTTCTGGCTGTCAGTCTTAAGTCTTCATGCAAAGATATCATCATGAACAGCAACAGTCTTCTGAAGGCCACCAAATCTTCTTTAATAATGCCCACAATCCAAAGTTCATGTGATGCCTACTCCTGGCTTTTTGTTTTTGTTCTTTGGGAGTTTGGGTAAAAGACCCCCAAACTGAAGCTGGGAGACTATAACTGATTGTGACCAAGCTGAAACAGGAATGTGTTGTGCTATGCAAGCAATGTACTTGATCTCAGATTCTGATACGGAAAGCAAATTTTGGAAAATCTGATAATCTGTGCAACTATAAAAATGAAATTATTTAAGCAGAATTTTTCTGTCCATCATTGTAGCAGGAACTATATACAGATTTAAAAAAAATCACCACTCCTGATATCCATGCCTGTGCTTTTAAGTATTGAGAAACTTTTTAAAAAATATTAATTATTTTTAGCATCTTAATTATGTTATGAAATCAAGAGATTAGGTAATGTTCATTTAATATAAAATATTCTATTTTCTATGGATTTGTAACTTCCTACTAATTATGAATTAAAGCCTAATTTAGTATGGCTGGAAGCCACAATGACAAGTGAAATGTATAGAGCTCAACCTTGGTTCTCTTGAGAGAAAAGCACTGTTAAGCTTGGAGTTGAAAAATGTTACCTGCTGGGCTCCAGCAGGAAAAGCAGTAAGCTGATTGTCAGAGAACATAATATAGAAACCAAAAGCAAGACAAGTGCTTTCCTTATAAATTCTATCAGGCCAAAGTGATGCTAGGTTACCCTGTTTATTAGCATGCACTTTAGAAAAGTTCAGGGCACGTATGGATGTGCATTCATTCCATTTTATACTACACATTATTGAAAACACATTCCATAACATAAATAATTCATCACTGCGTTGTTTGAAATTTAAGATTACAAACTGAATGACAGTGTTCTCTGACCATGTGTACTTTCAAAGAGAAAGACAATATGAATTGATGGACATTATAACCTTTATATGAACCTATTGGGGAGAACAACCTAGCAGAAAAGAAGTAACTCCCTCCTCTTACACACACACACACACACACACACACACACACACACACACACACACATGCACGCACACGCACACACACACACACACACACACACACACAATCTCTCTGTATGTGTCACAGGCTGTTCTCTTTAGCTTAAGAGAAAGCAAGTGTTAAGGGCTGCTATAGAGGGGATGGAATGAACTGAAGAGGAATGTCTTCTGCTTGCTTTCAGGGCCACAGCTGAAGCTGGTAGACAAACTGTGAGCAAGCTGCAGCAGGAGGTTGTTGCAAGGAGAGGACTTGAGATTCTTTCAATTTCAGATAGATTATACTCCTCCAACCTCTGGTCACAAAGATGTTCTAGGTTGGCAGAGGGCAAAATCATGAAATAATAGAAACCAGTGAATATCTGGCTAAAGAGCTCACCCAGTTTATTGACAGGTATAGATAGCTCCAGAAGAGTCATTACTTAAGTGGTTTGTTGGGATTGTGAACTAAGAGACTGTTTCCCTAATTCTGGATGTGGCTTCATGGAGAGGCATGTTTGGGTAATATGCCTCCCAACCAGCCATTCTATGATACCATGGATGAAAACTAGAGATGGGTGAATATCCAAACTTTTGGGGTAGATAAGCAAAACAGTACACTGTATCCTAAAAAAGGCAATTGCCTAGCTTCCCCATTAAATGCAAAATGGACCACCACAGATAAAGTAATTGATATGCTGTGAATGCAAGCCATGTCTGATTGCCATTATGGTAACCAGGGTGTTCTTCCAATGAATACACCTCTGACCTAGATCATGTCAAAAGATGTGATTAAAATGTACCTAATGTTTCTCTCATGTTACTTTGTTCCAGGGGTGGGGCTAGGAGGATAAGAAATAGTGCAAGAAACTATCTGATTTACTGTTTCAACTTCCTTTGATGAACTTTGCTGATAGTGGGAAAATTAGAACAATTCAGTAGAAAGGAAGGAAAGGAAGGGGAGTCAACAGAGAAAACAAGGGAGCCACATAAGGTGAAAATATTTCAATCATAAACAAATAGAATGGAAAAGCAGAAATTGATGGGAAAGAAACCAGACTTTTTATAGAGCATTACCTAGATTGGGGAACCACTGAGGTTTCTCCCAGTGCTCTGGCCATAAAAAAACCCCAGAAAGATCAATGATCTATCTCAGTTTGGAAGAATTTAGAAAATTGGATGATAGGGAAAAGCCCAATGAATTTGATACTGAAATACAAGAGGTGTCAATAAGAAAGACTGAATCTGATGAAAATTGACAGGGAGGCCAGGATCTCCTTCTGGCTCATTGTAGTTGGCACCGAGCCAGCATAGTAATTGAATCTGATATCCCTTGTTTGGGTCAAGATCAATGATAAGTGGAAGGAAGGAGGTAAAAGAATAAATAAATGGGGTATGCTGAGGTGAAAATGCGACACTATTTCGGTGTCTTATGAGAGGCTCAGAGCAAGAGAATAATATTATTTCTTAGTGCAAACTGAAGTGCCAAAAAGGTGAAGCAATATGGCTTATTAAAGCCATCTCTGTTCCTGAAAACTGACAAAGTAGAATGGCAACCAGCAAATTCGAGGGGCATTCTCCAGTAAACACCTTACTCCTAACCAGGAAGACTTGATTTAGTCATGTTTTCCTCTACAAAGAAATATATTCTAATTGCATGACTTAAACTTTAACGCATATTTCTCTCATCTCAAAGGCAGATGTAGGAGTTACATTTAGAATATACCATACCCTTTATAGCAGTGATTTATACTACAGATTAAATTTGTGTATAGATCCAATAGAGAAGAAAAAAAGGGAGAAGTTTTATTGGAAACACAATCACATTGTAGCATTCCTAAAGTAACTTATAAGAGAGGTAACTTATTCTTGTTCCAACAGTCAACCTCGCCAACAGGCCAATCTAGGCAGTTTTATTTAGCACTAATTCCCACTTATCTCTTTCTTATTTATGTATGGCTAACATAAAAGAAGTTTTTGGGTTTTTTTTTTCTTCCACATATGTCAGAATTTAGGAAAACAGTCTAAAGAAAGAGAAGTATAAAAAGCCAAAGAAAAAAGATTGGAAGGAAATATTAACAGTATTATATACAGTGTTAAAGTATATACAGTGGATGATAGGATTATAGGTAATATAAATGTTACTTTAAAAATCTATGTCACCACGGCAATTGTCCCAAATAAGCATAAGTGCTTGCTTAGGTGGTTGCGGCCAAATCACTGGTGTCAGTTTCTTTAAAAACCTATCAGCAAACACATTCTTGAATGGATCTGTGGTAACTCTGCTGACTCCTATACACAGCCCTCTAAGAAGAGTTACAGTTGGTATTATCAGAGGGTGAAAGCTGGGTGCCTATCTAATAGCCAATTGATCTTACTCAGCAGTATAAACCTGATTTTGAGACCAAAGGCTGGAGATGTGATGGCAAGAAAGGAAATAGTTCATAGGCCGCACAGTATTTCATAATTCTGTACAGGCTAAATGCATATATTTCTTAGAAGTTAATGTTAAATAGCTTATGGTATTAAATTCTAATTCTAATTCTGTGGTGTTTTTTATCTTACACCTCTGATATGAAAACTTCCCTATGTAAGCTTTTTATTTCATCCTTAAAATATTAATTTTAATCAAATATCCAATTTAAATACTAAGTTCTGATTTGTTTCCACCATGTTTGCTTTAGCCAAATTCCAGACTTATCTTTATACTGACAGTTTTCTCTACTATAATGTTTCCTTCTGTCTTTCAAATAAACAGTTGTGTGAAGGAGAAATTTTGATTTTTTTGCCAGCAATAACTGATTAAAAAAAGAAGTTGCCCCCAGTCTGATTGTTTTTTACCCAAATGTTTGAGGATATCTTGTGTTTCAATCAGAAAATTCATGATAATCTGTACTAATGAAACAGAGAGGTTCCTCCCCCCCCTTTTTTTGTGCCTTGAGGCCATACTCACCCATATGGAAAGCCATATTAGCTGATAAGAATTCTTTTCCCCTCTCTCTTATATAACAGCTTTTTGCCAACAGATTTTTACCTGTCTTTGTTTGGAGATCTCAAATGGATCAACTTTACTTTTTTTCAATCTAAAATGAACGTGACACAGGGATTTACCCTTTGTGCAACAATAGAACCAGAGAGAGCACACAAGACTATGAGGTCTGCAGGGCATGAAATTAAAGTTTTCACGCTGATGCAAAAACCTCCACTGAAGTAATGATACAATGCTGCAATCTTAGCATGAAACCTGGTTTGAATAAGAGTCATTGCCATGTGACCTATAGTTGCACATCAGTAGAAATATTTTGCTGCTCACAAAAATACGTATATCCAAAGGGAGAAGAGAAAAGAATCGGGGCAAGATGTGGTGAAGCATAAACTTTCAGGAGGGGGAGGTTCTGGAAAAGTTACTCAGCTACAGCAGCACCTGAACAAGTGCAATCCTGGAGGGAGGTGGCTTACTAGGGAGCGCCACAGTAACCCCACTGGCTCCTAGCTCTCCTAGCGGTCTCCAGAGCGGTCAGTGTTCCCAGGCTTGCAGGGCCAGTTCCAGTCTTAGTTCTGCCACTACTTAGCTGGTTCCTTTGTAAATCGGTGGGTTATATCTCTGTTATGATCCACCCAAGATGGTGTACCATCTCAGCTTTGCCCAGAATCTGGTCCTTCCACCACAGTCCATTTCTTTCCGAAACTCAGAAGACTGGAAGGAGTTGGCTGTGGGGTGTATCAACTGGTCTACAGAGGAGTTTTATTTTGGGAGTAGTAACTTGCTCAGTCATGAGATGAAATTGTGAAGACAGCACACATGGGGCTGAATGGAATGAAAGGTCATTAAGTGAGGAGTCTCCTCTGAGCTAGCTGGCATAGTACTTCCAACTACCCATGCAGGGGGGGTACGCTTCATTAATGGAGGACATTCAGAAGCATCCTAATCAAAGTCCACATAGAATGCCATTTATGAGAAATAGTCCAATCTGCATCTGGTAGGGCAGGTGTCCCAAGGCAACATACTTCTAGCCCTCATCAGGTTATACCAAGTACTAAGTACATGACCGTGGTGGCTTCTGATGGGCAGATTTCTTCCAGGGTGTAGGGAAGAGACAGCCTTCAACAAGAAATAAGTTTAATGTCCTCTCCCTCAGTATGGACTGGCTTGGTGTCTCAGCTCTGGCTTTCATCCTGGCTCTTGAAAGTGCCTCCGCAGGGTTACTCAGAGTCCCAGAAAGAAGAAAATCCCCAAGGTACAGCTCAGCATCTTTTTATGTACTTAATGCATAACATTTACAAATAATCCCACTATAAAATAATCCCCACTCGCTAGACATGCATTTTATCATATCTTCCTTATATATTACTATTATTAAACATAAACACTTAAACCCAGAATATTTTTAAATCGTCAACATTTAGAAAGGATGAATTCTTCATGGATGTGAAGAAACACAAGTGTATACAAGAGTTTTATAAGATGTGCTATTGTACAGAAGGTTTGCCAGCTTTCTACCTTGCTGTTCTGATACTGGGTCAGAGACTTTCTTCTAGGCTCTAACAATGGGTTCTGGTTTTCTGTAGCCCATGTTCTGTGACACAGAATGTTAAGCAGGGTCCCTACTCTAATACAAACCACAGCCCATCTCAGAATCTCCCAGCTCTCCCAAAGGAAGAAACAGCCTCTCACATATAAAACAATAGTCATTCTGCCCTTGCCTGTTAGGAGACTTAATGTTCCAACCAAGATGATGAGCTTTCAATCTCAGGAAGTCTTACTTCAGTAGGCACCCATGACAAAAAAAAAATGTCTTGATAAGTAAACAGGTAGTACATTTGCCAATTACTCTTGAGCTTCAAGATCAACTTGGAATATTCCTTCCTTGGGTAATAGTAGGATTTGTACACTAAATGTCTCCCTCATATGCTCTAAAAGGGTATACGAAGGATGTTTTGGTGAGATAATAGATTCACAAGTCTTAAGGCTAATAAAAATAACAATATTCAGGGGCGCCTGGGTGGCGCAGTCGGTTAAGCGTCCGACTTCAGCCAGGTCACAATCTCGCGGTCCCTGAGTTCGAGCCCCGCGTCGGGTTCTGGGCTGATGGCTCAGAGCCTGGAGCCTGTTTCCCATTCTGTGTCTCCCTCTCTCTCTGCCCCTCCCCCGTTCATGCTCTGTCTCTCTCTGTCCCAAAAATAAATAAATGTTGAAAAAAAATTTAAAAAAAAAGAATAATAACAATATTCATGTATATCCCTTTTACTCTTTCTAAAGAATTTTCATATATATCCAATTCTTAATTTTTGTAAGCTCATAAAATGTTATAGAAAATATAAAAGATTAAAATGAATTTCTCCTCAATACATAAGGAAAAGGTAGGCTGAAAGAAAAAAGGAGGACTGTGATATCTTTTGGGGGGGGTCATAGTCCATCAATATGAAAATATGAAAGGTGTTAAATATCAAAACCACAATGAGGGATCACCTTTTACCTGTCAGAATGGTTAAAATAAAAAAGACAAGAAATAACAAGTATTGGCGAGGATGTGGAGAAAAGGAACACTTGTTCACTGTTGGTGGGAATGTAAATTGGTACAGCCAGTGTGGAAAAGAGTCTGGAGGTTCCTCAAAAAGTTCAAAATAGAAATACCATATGATCCAATAATTCCGCTACTGGCTATTTACTCAAAGAAAATGACACCAGTTTGAAAAGATATAGGCACCACAATGTGTATTGCAGCATTATTTACAATAGTCAAGATATGGAAGCAACCTAAGTGTCCATTCATAGATGAATGAATAAAGAAGATGTTTTGTACACACACACACACACACACACACACGAATATTATGTGACCATAAAAAAGGACGAGATCTTGCCATTTGCAACAACATAGGTGGAACTAGTGGGTATTATACTAAGTGAAATAAGTCTTAGTAAGAGAAATACCACATGACTCATATGTGGAACCTAAAAAACAAAACAAATGAATAAACAAAGAAACAAACAGCAAAATCAGACCTATAAATACAGAGAACACACTGATGGTTTCCAGATGGAAGGGGTAGGGGCAGGAGGATGGGCAAAATGGGTGAAAGGGAATGGGAGAACTGGTTTCCAGTTATGAAATGAATAAGTCATGGGAATAAAAGGCACAGAATAAGGAATACAGCCAATGGTACTCTAATAGCATTGCATAGTGACTTGTGGTAAGCATAGCATTATATACAGAGAAATTGATTCACTATGTTATACACCTGAAATACTGTGTGGCGACTATACTCAAATAAAAGAATAAAAAGAAAAAGTGTTAAATATATCAAAAGTGATAATATCCATGTATTTAAATATATAGTATACAAAGATGTCCATCTGAGCTTAAGATACTGTAACCAATGACCATTAGCTACATTATTGTCTGTATTCTCCATTATAAGTATTCTTTTTTGTTTGTTTGTTTTTAAGAGAGAGAAAGTACAATCAAGGGAGGGGTAGATGGAGAGGGAGAGAAAGAATCCTAGGCAGGCTCCATGCCCTATGCGGGGTAAAAATCAAAATCGAAATCAAGAGTCGGATGCTTAACTGACTGAACCACCCAGGCATCCCATCCTTTGTAAGTATTCTTGCTGATAAAGTCTTTGATTTACTCAATGGCATTTTTTGGCACTATCGTGCACAATCCTGACCATTCTTTCCCTAAGGCAAAGCATGTAGCTTACACTAAAATATGGTCACCTCTTTCAATGTTATTAATGACCTCAATTTGGACTTTGATGGTGTTAACTTTTTTTCTGTTTTTCTCTGGGCATCCTCCCTAAAGTAAGATCTTCTGATGTTTTCCAGACATGGTTACATTTAAACATTAAAAAAGAAAACCCCTCAGTAAACACATCCTCACACAGCATAATCTCAGGAAATGTAAATTGTACCCAGTCCCCTGTCAACTGGGAAGGTCAGAAGATACTCAAGTAACGGCTCTGCACCGCGCTGTGAATGATGCTGTACCAAGTTTGACTACTTAATGTTTCTAAACTACTGATCAGTGCAAAACCCAAAGATTTTGAAGGAAAGCTTTAAACATGTTATTGTGAAATCAATTATTTTTTAAAATGTTCATTTCCTATTTTATTCTCAAAATGTATAAACGACTCTGCAATCAAGAGGAAGATGCACATGATTTCATTTTGATTTGGTCTCTTAACAAAGGGTAAGGCTCAGGTATAGGATGGAAAGGTGGAGAACTAAAGTTCCATGTGGTCCAGAGACGCTGTCAAGGTTTTGCTGCTAGTTAGCTCTAGAGGCAGGATGGATCCAGGTCTATGGCCTTTGACGCTAATGCCCTTTCCGCTAAGCCATGCTGCCTGTCTGCAGGCAAGGATTTTTAGCTGACAAAACCAGAACAACAAAGTAGCCCAGTCCAAAGCAGAGGCTTACAAGAAGGTGTATGCTCTGGTTGGACATAAGCAAAGAAATGGCTAAGTGAAGAGAACCATGAGACACAATCTGAGCAACCAAATCCCAACGCAAAGAACATGCTGAAACTGCTCACTACTGAAAATTTGTTGCCAACCAGACTTGAAAACCTCCTGAGAGCCTAGATGGTTTCCAATTCTTATAAAATGGAAAAACCCTATTAAAATAGATGAAAATGGGAAGTAAAGCAGCACAATTAAATGTATAAGCTGGGCACAAACCATGGCTCTTTTGTAGATGTGAAGAAGACAATGAAAAATAATTATCTATAGGACTACTATGAACAAGTAAATTTAAAAGGAAACAGGTCTTTTGTGATCATTCATTCATTCATTCTTTCTTATTGGATGTCTGTTATGTGCCAGGCCCTGGTCTAAGACAGGGATATAGCAATGAATATAATAAAAGAAATCCTTGCCCTCATGAAGTTTACAATGTAGGTGGCACAGGAGAGGGGAAAAGGCAGACAATAAATAAAACACATTTTTAGTAGATTATACAGTATATTAGAAGGTGGTAAGTACTATGAAGAAGGATAAAACAGAGAAGGAAGAAAGAGGTAGAAAACGTAGGAATGATTTTCTCAGGAGTCCTTCTCTTGTTACTCAGAGGATGATGTTGCCATATAGGCATTTCATAGAGAAGACTGCCATCTACAATACCTCTTAGTGGTTAGACCCCAACCTCTACAGTTTAGATTGATAGGAGGAATTCTACAAGGTCTTCTTAATCATTTTTGTCAGTGTAGGCTTATTGATGTGTTCTGATAATACCCCCGGGGAGAGGATGACAATGGCTAAAAAAAATTGCTAATGGAAAAGAGAGGCCTGGGAGGGGGGTGGGCTGGGGGCAGAAGGAAGAAAGGGAGAATATCGGTATGCCAGGGTTAGGTATTCGGGAGATGTACAGCTCCAGAGCAGGGGCTTCCAAATGTGTGTTTTTAAACCAAGTACATCAGAGTCAACTAGGAAAATAAACATACATTAACTGGGGCCCATTCCTGGCACTTCTGATTCAATTAATCTGGGTGAGGCCTGGAAATAGATACTTTTACAAAGATTTTGAAATGATTCCAATGTGGACAGATTTTACAAACACTGCTCTGAAGGGAATGAAACCCTTTCAGAAATTGTACAAAGGGTTAATTATGGTAAGAAATCCATTAGCAGTAACTCCATTGAGGACTTGAGTGACCCTAGAAACAGAAGTTCTAGGAACACAACGTTAAATCCTAACTTGATCACTAGCCAAGAATTTTATTCCCCACCCTCGTCTGTTTAGAAAAAAAAAACAAATGGAGGAAAAATCTCAAGACATGAAAAAAAGGTGCCAATGGTGCATAGGAAAAATACTTTGAATGCAGGGTCATTCACATTTGTTGTTAAGCCACATTTCTGCAGAGCACTGTCACTCAGTGCATTTGGTGGAGGGGCTAATATCATTTATATATACTGTTCTAGGTGCCTAAACAAGTCTTGTTGCCCTGAGCAGAGAAAGAAGTGAACACTGAGTGCACACTATGGCCCAGCACCAAACTAAGGGCTTTGCATACCTAGTCAAAGTTAATACAGTGAGCAAATTTTCAAGGTGGCTATTAATGTTATTTTCACCGGAGGACTCAGACTTAGGTAATGTTTGCAAACACATTTGCATGGCAAATATGAAAACAACAACAACAACAGCAAAACAAGCCCTATTGCCTACCTTTGAGATGAACCTAACTCTATTCCTAACCTCTTGTCAGGGAATACACATAGAGTTTGGAATTAGAATAGCAAGGTCCAAATCCTAGTTCCTTATTGCATGTGTGATCTTGGGAAGTTCTAGTGACAACTATTATTTAGGTATATGCTGGGACTGTGCTAAGTACTTTATGTTCACTGTCTTATTTAGTTGTCATGACAAGCCTAAGAGGAAGATATTAGTAGCCCCATTTTATAGATTAAACTAAATGACTTGTTCACAGCCACATAACTAGAATTCAAACCTAGGCCTATAAACCCAGGTGCCTCATTGAGCTTTACTTTCTCATGATTGTGAGGATTACATTAGGCAACATATATAAAAGAATTTTATAAAAGCATTAAACTGGGACACCTGGGTGGCTCAGTCAGTTAAGAGTCTGACTTGACTTTGGCTCAGGTCATGATCTCATGGTTCGTGGGTTTAAGCCCCGTGTTGGACTCCATGTTATAGTGCAGAGCCTGTTTGGTTTCTCTCTCTCTGCCCTTCCCCTGCTCTCTCTCTCAAAATATAAATTTAAAAAAACTTAAAAAAATTTTTTAAAAAGCATTTAACTGTCTAGAACACTGACACTCCACAACTGATCCTTAACGCTGAAGTGAAGGAAATTTGGTGACCTTGGACCAAATGAACAACTCTAAAACAGCAGTCCATGAGACTAAAAACTGTGAAATAATAACAGGAACTGGCAATGCTGAACAGATGTCACTAATCATACCATTTTCCAGCATTCAGCACCCTGGAGAAGGCACACCAAGGAAGCATGATCCTCACCTACTGCTGGTTTAACAAAGAAATAACATTTATGTCGTATGTTCCAAGGTTAACCTTAGGGTTGTTGGAACTACTTGGAACTATAGAGTAAAAATTTTGAAATGGGTTTACCTCCTATAAATGTGTGCCCTTTGTTTTCTTTTTAAATATTGTTTTTAAAATTATGTAAATAATACATCATTGTAGAACATTTGGGAAATACAGAAAACTATGAATGATGAAGTAGCTCTTATAATCCCTTCACCCAGAACTTAGAAATAATTCCTGAAACTGAGGAATAGAATTCTAAGTGACTAGTAAAGATCAGCTGTTTTAATGTACATTTTCTTGGTGCAGTATGTTTTTCCTAAGGTAAAAATGTCTTAACAAGCTTCCTTAAGCTGAACTCATTTTCTGGAATTATGCTATCTCTTTAATATTTCTACTTGGCCTATTTGTTTCTGTTTTTTTTTTTTTAAACTTATACACTGTATAAACAGTGTGTGTCAGAGGAGTATGGATGATTATATTACTGGCTTTTAACAGTGGGAATTACAGTTCCAACACAGTATCATGGCTTAATTAAAAGCAACATCTTTTCATCAAACACATAGGAATTTCCATGAGTTCAACTGTTCTTGGTAATAATGCACCTGCTGGCAGGGAATTTCAAGTCATCAACTGAACTTAAACAAAACACCATTAGAATGGCTGGATTTTCATCCTTTTTAGTAAAGATGGAAGGCAGGCACATCATACTTCATGTTTTCTTTTATGTACTCAACACATTCTTTTCTGAAGTTTTCAGATTATTCCTTTTTACTGTCATCATTTTATGTGCATCATTTCATTAGGTTTGTTTTTAGTTTATTTACAATATACTCAAAATGGAAAAGTTACAGTAGATGCTACTCTGTGTATAGTGTGCAAAATTACTCTGAGGGCATGTAAAGCTAAAATGATAGTTCTTGGCCTACTAGACCACATTTTAGGAAGTCATTTTTAAAAAAACCTAAAATGAAATTCTATCTAATACTTTGCAATCAAGTTGTAATAGTCATTAAAGAGAGTTTTACGACATGTAATTTATATGAACATACAGTAGAAATGGACATACCTGTACAGGCCCAACACATTACCTGATATATAACAGACATTCAGTGAGTAGTGGCCAGTTTTGTCACATATGGTCATCACTCATATACCCAACTACATAAAAGCAACAAAGTCTGCTTTTCAAACCTACCACATAAACTCAAGTAGTGCCTGTCTGCTCTACTTTGGGGTTTGGGATTTTAGCGTAGCTTCCCTCTCTCTACCCTGGTAGAATAACACATTATTATATGCAGGCACATGAGGGAATCTAGCTGAGTACATAATAGCTGTGTGAATGTATAGGTGAGAAACAATTCTGATTAAAAATAATATTTGGTTGGGGTGCCTGGGTGGCACAGTCGATTAAGCGTCCGACTTCAGCCAGGTCACGATCTCGCGGTCCGTGAGTTCGAGCCCCGCGTCAGGCTCTGGGCTGATGGCTCAGAGCCTGGAGCCTGTTTCCGATTCTGTGTCTCCCTCTCTCTCTGCCCCTCCCCCATTCATGCTCTGTCTCTCTCTGTCCCAAAAATAAATAAACGTTGAAAAAAAAAATATTTGGTTACAGTTAGGATTCTAGGCACAAGTGCAAGAAATTGTTGCAATTTGGCTATTGCGTGCAATGGAAACATAGCACTTCCCTTTCTCTGAATGACTGCTTCTTCCTATCAGGTTATAAAAACAAATTCTAGGGGCACCTGGGTGACTCAGTTGGTTGTGTCCGACTCCTGGTTTTGGCTCAGGTCATGATCTCATGGTTCGTGAGTTCAAGCCCCACATTGTGCTCTGCTCTGATGACACAGAACCTGCTTGGGAATCTCTGTTTCTCTCTCTTTCTCTGCCCCTCCCCCACTCGCTCTCTATTTCCCTCTCTCTCAAAATAAGTAAACTTAAAAAAAATAAAAATGAATAAAAACAAATGTTAAGTCTTTTTTTTTAAGTTTATTTGTTTTGAGAGAGAGTGCGTGCAAGTGGGAGAGGAGCAGAGAGGGAGAGAGAGAGAGAGATAATCCCAAGTAGGCTTTGCACTGTCATTGCAGACCCTGAAGCGGGGCTCAAACTCATGAACTGCAAAACTCATGACCTGAGCCAAAGTCAGATGCTCAACCCAGCCACCCAGGCGCCCTCAGATTTTAACTCTTAAAAGCAAGTTTGTCTCGGGGCACCTGAGTCGCTCAGTATGTTAAGCGTCTGACGTCAGCTCAGGTCATGATCTCAGCTGTGAGTTGAAGTCCCTCACTGGGCTCTCTGCTGTCAGCACAGAGCCTGCTTCAGATCCTCTATCGCTCTCTCTTCCTGCCCCTCCCCTGCTGGTTCGTTCTCTCTCTCTCTCTCTCAATCTCTCTCTCTCTCTCTCATAAATAAATAAATAAATAAATAAATAAATAAATAAAATACTTTAAAGCAAGTTTGTCTTATTCCTACTCTAGACCAGAATTTTATCAGCTTAGTTCCCATACCTGATTTAAGTTCAAGTTTCAGGCAGAATGAAAAAACACTGAACTTGGGGATCGGAAGAACGATGTTCAGGACCTCTTTTCTGCTTCATGACTGTGTGACCACGGACAGTCTTCCAGTCTCGTTCAGTTCCCCTCTCTTCACTGTAAAATGGGATACTACTACGACGTATTTCACAGGGTGTGGGTGTAATTTGAATGAGACAATGCAGGTGAAAAGCATTCTGTTAACCCTAAGGTACTATGCCAGGGACTGTGAACAGGTAATTATAATTTTCAGCATTATATTTTTGTTACTAGTATGATAGATACACGTTGCTTATGTAGGTCTTGAATCCCTGGCTGCCGCCAATCCAGAATTTTGTTGCCAGAGATAAAACAGATCATTGCTACAATTGGGAACAGCATATTGACATGATTTTTCCTTCTGTGCAATCTAAATGGCTACTGGCAAATAGAGATGGGAAACTAAACAATGCTTGAACTGCCCAGGGGCTAAGGCCTTGGTTTATGACCCACGGAGAATAAAGAGGGACAAATGCAGAAATGTTTGTCTCTCTTCACGGCACAGCAAAGGACCAACATGCCAGTTGTAGTACTTTAAAGACTATATCATATCTGGAGCTGGAAGCAACTGGATTATCATGTCAAGTTACTTAAGGTGTAAATAAAGATTAAAAAAACCCCACTTTTTAAAAGAAAGTTAAAATTGTTTAATGTATACAACATGATTTTTTGGAAGAGTTGTTCAATATTAGGACATTATTAATTATATATGTAGTGAAATGATTACTAAAATCAAACCAATTAACATATCCATCTCTTCATATAATTACAATTTTGTGTGTGTGTGTGGTGAGAACACTTGAAATCTATTCTTTTAGCAAATTTCCAATATTTAATACAGTGTTGTTAACTATCGCCATCATGCTGTACATTAGATTTCTAGATTTATTCACCCTACATATTGCAACTTTGTACCCTTTAACCAACAGCTCCTCACTTCCTCCACCTCACCACTCCTGGGCACCACCATTCTGCTCTGTGCTTCTATGCTTTGAACTTTTTAGGATACACATATAAGTGAGATCATGCAATACATCTGTTTCTGGCTTATTTCATTTCACATAATGTCCTCCAGGTTAATCCATGTTGTCATAAATGGCAGATCTCCTTTTTTAAAGGCTGAATAATATTCTAAAGTACATTCATCCACTGATGGACATTTAGATTGTTTCCACATCTTGGCTACTGTGAATAATGTTGCAGTGAACATGGGGGTGCAGATATCTCACTGTGGCACTGATCTTATTTCCTCTGAATATATACCCAGAAGAGGGACTGTTGGATCATAGGGTAGTTCTATTTTAATTTTTTTTTTGAGGGATCTCCATAGCTGTACCGATTTATATTCTCACCAGTAGTATACTAGGGTTCCCTTTTCTCTACATTCTTGCCATTATGTACTTGTTATCAATTATCTTTTTGAAAATAGCCATCCTAACATTTGTGAGGTGATACCTCATTGTGGTTTCAGTTTGCATTTCCCCGATGATTAATGGCATTGAGCATCTTTTCATATACCTGTTGGCAATCTGTATGTCTTCTTTGACAAGTTCAACATCCATTCCTGACAAAAACTCTTAACAAAATAGAGAAGAAAATTTCCTCAGCACAATAAAGGCCATTTATGAAAAGCCACAGCTAACATCATAATCAATGGGGAAAAACTGAAGGTTTTTCTTTTCCTCTATGATCTGGTGTAAGGCAAGGGGGCTCACTCTTGCCACTTCTGTTCCACAAAGTACTAGAAGTGCAAGCAAGAGCAATGAGTCAAGAAAAAGAAAAGCCATCCAAGTAGTTAATGAAGAAGTAAAATTATCTCTGCAAATGGCATGATTCTATATGTAGACAACCCTACAGACGCTATAAACTATCAAAAAATCCTGTTAGAACTAACAAATTCAGTAAAGTTCTAGGATACAAAATCAATATACAAAAATCAGATGAATCTCTTTATATTAACAATGATCTAATAAGAAAGGAAATTAAGAAAAATTTGAATTTATAATAGCATCAAAAGGAATAAAATACTTGGGAATAAATTTAATCAAGGCAGAGAAAGATTTGTACACTGAAAACTATAAAACACTGATGAAAAGAACAGAAGAAGGCATAAACAAATAGAAACATAGCCCATCTTCATGGATTGAAAGAGTTAATATTGTTAAAATGTCTATACTACCCAAAGTAATGTATAGACTCAGCAATCCCTATGAATATTCCAATGGCATTTTTCACAGAAATAGAAAAAACCATCTCAAAACTCATATGGAAACACAAAAGACTGTAAGTAGCTAAAATCTTGAGAAAAAAAAAGTTGGAGGCATCATATTTCTGGCTTTCAAATTATATTACAAAGCTATAGTAATCAAATCAGTATGCTACTGGCATGAAAACAGATAGACAAAGCAATGGAACATAATTAAAACCCTGAAATAAACCAAAGCATAAGTAGTCAATGAATTTTCAACAAGGATGCCAAGAACATACAAGTAGGAAAGGGTAGTGTCTTCAATAAATGGGGCTGTGAAAACTGGATATTCACATGCAGAAGAATGAACTCTTATCTTGGACTCTTATCTTTCATGGTATAAAATAAAAAAACTCAAAATGGATTAAAGTCTTAAATGTACCATCTGGAATTGTAAAGTTCTGAGAAGAAAACAGGAAAAAAAGCTCTTTGACATTGGCCTTTGAAATGATATTTTGGATCCGATACCAAAAGCTCAGCAACAAAGGCAGAAGTAAACAAATGGGACTGCATCAAAGTATATAGGAAACAATCACAAACTGAAAGAAAATATTTGCAAACTATATATCTGAGAAGAGGTTATTATCCAAAAAAATATAAGGAACTCCTACAATTCAATAGCAAAAACAAAATCAAACCAAAAAACAGTCTGAATAAAAAATGGGCAAAGGACCTGAATAGACATTCTTCTAAAGAAGACGTAGGAAAATACTGTCTTTAAGACAGAGACAAGTTTAAGTTCTAGATTGCAGGGTATTTGAACCCTTGCAGCCTGGGCTTAGTGTAATGAGGTCCCAGTTTTCCAGTATTGTCCTGGTTCCTCAGTCTCAACTTCAATGGGCAAAAAGTCTCCACAAGCTTCAAATCAGCTGTGCACAAATAGTTGTCTGTGAGCATGATTGTGTGCAAGCACACTATAGACAGCTTATCAAGCCGTAAACTCACAGCAAATTTTTCAGGACAATTAAGCATAGGGTTTGACAGCAAAGAACCGCAGTCATAAAAAAAAAGAACAAGTTTAGCTATTTTTGAGCTATTTTTTAAGAGCCCCCAAAGACGCTATTAAACCTTTGAAAATATGTACTCAAATATGTATTCCTACCCCCGCAACAAACAGTAAGCTCCACGAAACCACCCCTCTCCAACATATCTAAAACACAAACAAAACAAAATAAAAATGTTCAACTCTGTGTTGTGGTAAAAAACTAATTTCTTTGAAAAAAGCTGGAGTAGAGAGGTGAACACTACTTCCTAGAAATAGGCCAACTATAGCTCCAGCTCCCCAAATTCAGTAATTGGGCATAGTTTGGTGAGATCTGCTTTTCTCTCTTCACATCACATCTCTCTCTCTCTCTCTCTCTCTCTCTCTCTCTCTCTCTCTCTCACACACACACACACACACACACACACACACACACGAGGGCAACAGTATCAGCCTTAAGTCTTATGAATCAGGACACAACAGAAAGAAGCCTTTTGATTATGGAGCATAAGGCAAGCTAACACCTCCCACAGCTCCCCTAGGTGGGATATGTGTGACATTCCTCAGGCACTCTTGGTGGCCCAAGACCAAAGGAAAGGGAGAAAACAATGGTTAACTGATAGAGATCACAGTCATGCAGGACACAGGAGTCTCCATCAGTTTACAAACGTTTTAGTAAATTACAAGAAAAAGGCAATCTAATCAATAAATAGCGTAATCTCCAGAAATGTATAGACTCAGTTTCCTGGAGCCCCAAGTTAACAAAGGCAAGAAGGAAACGGCAGGTAAAATTAAATTTCCTTATAACTTGCAGCCCGTTGACAAATACTTGAGACAGGCAGAGTATAACATTTCTCCAGAAATTCCCTACTGTCTTCATGTTAATGCCTTACTAGAGGGAAAAACAACCCTAGCCTGACAATAGCTAGGCCTCCAGTATTTTAGGAGTCTTCTTTAGCATATGAAAGTGCTTCTGGAAAACTCCCTTTTGCCTTGACCTCCCCCAACTCCATAGTATATAATCAGTCCCTCCTTACCAGCCCAGTGCAGCTCTTTCTGCCCAAGGGTCCTATCCCCATGCTTTAATAAAATCACCTTTTTGCAACAAAGACATTTCAAGAATTTTTTCTTGGCTCTGGACCCCCACCAACACTCCCCAAATCGCATCACTTTTACTTTTTACACCAGGGACTGAGAATGTAATCCTGGTATACGCCTCTGTTTATCAGTTTGGAACAATTACCAATGAGAGTTGTCATATGACTGAGAGAGAGAAACTTCGCTGGCATTTTAAAAAGCAACAAGATTTCTGTTTCACTGAACAATCCCACAAGATACTGTCTTCATTTTAATATAAAGTATATTAGATCTCCATACCTAGATAGAAAAATATACCCACATATAAAGAATATCCAGCTGTTAATATGCTTTTTCTCACTAAATTTGAAATAAAAAATTTGAAGATCCAAAGCTACATTAATGCAAATATCTGTCTGTTGCAAGTATACTTTTTGATTAAATTGGCATACATCAAGTACAATTAGAAAGGTTATTTATAACGAAGAAATACATAATTCTGCATCTTAATGGGGATGACAATTACAGCTGATGGTTGCTAATTAACATGACTTCTTTTGCTTTGGGTGTCAGATATTTCCTGAATGATCTTTCTTGGTGGCAATGGGCATACTTAATTCTGGAAGGCACAAAAGGGTTAATTATCAGTAACAGTTGTGCTCATAACAGATTGGTTGGTAACCTGACCAGCTCTGGTTTCACCTTGGAGACCAGAGGATCAAGTGGAATCTGTAAACTCTGACTCTGGGTCATGGCAGGAGAAGTATTTGTTGAACTCTCTGATCATAGGTGCACCCCCCACCAGGTGTTCAGAACGACAGGGAGGAAAGCCCTCTAGTCCTCTCTCCAGGGGAAGTGGGTTTGTGAGGTGTTACCTGTGCCAGTGAGGCAGAAATGCATGGCACTGTTTGGTGCCACAGCACCACGCTCTTGTGCCAAGATGACTGCCGCGCTCACTCTCTCGGACAGCTCAGGGGTGTGTGACCAATGCTGAAGGCCAGACAAAGAAGCACCGCAGCCCTCAGCACAGAAAACTATAAAGCCTCCTTTGCTTGTGCTGTAAATTACGTATTTATTTTGTTAGCATGAGATAGATGAATATTTCTACATATAAAGGTGCCCAGCTAAAATCAGGATAAGCGATATTAATGTCCTATGGTCAGTATTATTGAACCTTGAAAGCAATAAACTTTATGAGTCAATAAATATTACATTTGCAACATAGTTAACATTCCTTTACTGTCTCTAGCACTTATTACACATTGTAACCGCAAGTCTACAATACATTATTCATATTTGGGGTGTCACCAAGTGATGGATTGCTGCAGGAGAGGCTGTCCTTTAAATAAATCAACAAATAAAAATGCAAATGTTAACATTTTCAGCCACAACTTTTTCCATCTTGAATGGGGAATGAAAATTTCACATTATATTGACAGGCAGCAGAAAGAACAATTAACAGCCCACATTGTGAATGAGAAAGATGACTTTGCACGCCTGGTTTTATCACCTGCACATGGAACCATGTGGGACTCTTCTAGGTGTTAGTGCTTATCGGAGAATAAACAAGAACCTTTTCCCACCAGCATCTGTCCCACCCTCATCCTCTTTTGCAAGTTTTGAAAATTCCCAGAATTAAGGGGGGGACAGGCTTTTGCTCTTGTTCTCAGTACCTTCAAAGGTTTGTTAGGATGAAGAACTGAGTTTTGTCTTTGTTAAGAGTTTGTGTGTAACTGAAAAGTAGTCTATAAAAAATTCCTTTTCTACACTTTGAAATAAAAATAATTCAAATAATCCTGATTCTGAAGTCTGGAAAGCAACCACTGTGCCTTCCTGGTAACTGATTTTCATAGTACTGGATCTTTTTTTTCAACTCTGCTCTTTGTATAATAGACCTATGATATGCCATCATGCACTTCTAAGGATGAAGTCCAGTGTGTTGCACATCGTTTTTATGTAGCCAAGTACTCATTATTTAAGAAACCTTTGAGAAACTATATTCAGCTGATTTGCAGTATTAAGAACTAACAGAGAATCCTTTTTTTTCGGTGCGTAAATATGAGTCTTCACAGCAAATTTAACCTGGGCTTGTAAAATTGTACAAAGTTGATATGGTCCATTCAGAAAACGTGTGCTGAGAATGTTCTACAAAATTCTTACTGGGGAAATATTTTATTCTTCCTTTTCATGCTTCTCTCTAAACTGAAATGCAATCATCAAAAACACATTAAAGTAGCATTAAGGATCTCACTTTAATCTTCAATAGGAAAATTCACTAAGATTGAAAATCCAGACCATTTCTTTTTTTATTTTTATTTCTGAGAGAGAGCATGCATGCACAAGCAGGGGAGGGGCAGAGGGAGAAAGGGAGACAGAGGATCCAAAGTGGTGTCCGTGCGGACAGCAGAGAGCCCGACGGGTGGCTCGAACCCACAAACTGAGAGGTCGTGACCTGAGCTGTGAGATCATGACCTGAGCCGAAGTATGACACTTAACCAACTGAGCCACCCAGGTGCCCCAGAAAATCTGGATCATTTCTCCTCTTTACCTGTACCTCCTCCAGAGGAAGCCCTCAAGGCAACTGAGATGGACCTTTGAGTACAAGCATTCAGCCACACTGCTAAGTGGTCCAAGGAGGGAGCCCTCGCAACATTTCAGAACGACAGCTCCCTGTGGGTACTTGGAAAATGCTAATAATGGCAGCATTAAAAATAAAAGAAAGGAGTAATGGACAAAGAATGTGGTAAACTGGTTAAATTTTCTTTCAATTGAGGGTCACCTTCAAAATAAGGAGGCTGTCATTGTCAACAATTACAATATTTAAGATGATGGACTTGGGAGTCTGAAATGCAACTTCTACATCTTATTGGCTGGGTGACCTTAGACAAGTCAGTCAATCTCTTAGTTTCCTAATTTTAGAAATGAGGATGATAGCAGTACCTCTTTATAAAGCAGTGATGAAGATTAAATGAGATAATTCATAAAAAGTGCTGGGTACATAATAGATGCTAATAGATGGCAACCATTATTACTGTCTTCTACATTAGAGTTATTTCCCCAAAGGCCTTTATAATTAAAATGGAGTCTTAAAATCTATATTCATCTGATAAGATGTTGAGAATTTAAGGCTCAAACAATAGTATTACCAAGAAACCCTAAACTATGCCTTTTTGGTGTTGATCTTTATATATTCAGCTTTAAATGAATAATATGGCAGTCGGCTTACTGGATGTAAGAAATTTTAATACCCTATTTCTTTCCTGACTCCAGAAAAGGCTGATCAAACTACTAACTCTTCAGATGTTTCTAGTATCAGTAAATGTTGACAGACCCTTTAAAACTGTAATACAAAACCCACCATAATTTTCAGTATCAATTAATTCAATTAGTTAAACTTACAGTCAAAGTATATAACCATTCTGTGATAAGTTGGGAAAGACCTACTGCTAAGCACATTTTCTGATGAATGATAGGATTAGCTTTGCATTTCTTTGGAAATCCTTGCCAATAACCAGTTTCAATCAAGGCAGGGCATGTATAAAGGAAAGGGCTCCATGAGTTCAACCTGGCCAAATCCAGATGCTTCCACATAAGGCCTTTCTTCTGAGTAACGGTTATTAAGAATTGTCAAGACTTTCCACTCCGTATTAAGTAGCTCCTCCCAAATGCTCTTACCTAAAGAATATTAAACCCCCTCTCTCAGCTCCTCCCCTGTTTGCACTCTCTCTCTCAAAAAAAAAAAAAAAAAAAACATTAAAAGAAAATAAACCACTTACCGGGAAGTGTCATGCTGCAGTGATGATGTGGTTGTGATTACAAGCTCCTTTTGGCTTCCTGTTGTCATAGGAGATGTGGACGCATCTTTTCTAATTCCTGCCAATGTCCCTGTATGAACAATAAAGGAATTAATTGGGCTTTCACTAAAAGGAAATGGAAAAATCCATTCTGAGTAATATATTAAACATTACAAAAATCCCCAAGCTTGAAAAGTAAGCTATTTCTTTTCTCTGAAATGAAACAATGGCAGATGGAAAAACTCAGTGGGTTGTTTTGATTTTGTAAACATCAGAGATCCACAGTATCTTGTTTAAAAAAAGTACATCTGTGCAGTAACAGACTGGCTAGTGGTTTTGTTTTTAAACCTGATGGCCTGTCATCTTCCTGCTGATTTGAGTTTACTGTGAAAGTGCCCAAGAAGGTAGATTGCTTTATTTTGTTCCCTTTCCCTATCCTAAGAAGAGATCTTTCTTCTCTTTGAGCCCAGGACTTTGTACCACCTAGGCCCCTAAGTTAAACCCAAAACATTCAAGGTAGGCATAAATCTTAAATATTTCTTTCAAAGAACTAGACACTGGGCTAAAACAAATGCCTGCTTGGAAGAGATGCTTACGTAACCATTCTAGGGCTGATCTGGTCTCTGTTCCTTTCTAATAAACAATGTTGAGTTGATAATTAGTTTTCTCCTCTGGAGTGCTCAATGAGATGGCATGGACAGAAAGGTTTTTCGTTTCTGTTTGTTTTCTAATTATTATTATTTCTAATGATATTATTTCTAATAATAATTTTCTTCTTCTCCTTTTCCTTCGAAGACTGTTAGAATCTCATTCACAGTTTTTCTTCTGGTTCCTGGGTAACAATTGTGTAGGCTGCTTAAAGAACTTATATGGGAAGATGTACTTTTTCTTTAAGGGAAGCGTAACTATTCAAGTAAGACCAAGATAGCTTTGATGTGTAGGGAATACCAGACCCTCAAATGCCAAGAGTACAGTATGATAATTCTGGGAATGGCACCGTTCAGGTGTGACCAGAGAAAATCAGGTCTAGAGAAAGCAAGAGTCTTCTATCTACAGAGATTAGCATCAAAACAATCACCGTGATCCTTGGTATTCAAAAGCTATACTCAATACTAACTGTTCTTTATTATGTACTGAGGTGAAGGATGAGCCACCTAAATGCACAATTCAGTCCTCTTTGTATACACAAGTTTGTGGGACCCTCAACCCAAACCAATACATTTTCATACTAGACATAAACTCCACCATTACGTATAGTGCATTCAGTCAGTAAATATTTAGCAAGTACCTAATCATGGGCAAGGGCTATTGCCAGGATTAAGCTCAGACTTAGTTTAGGGCAGGGGAAGGAAGGTGTGAGAGCAGGAACACGAGATACTCTAAACAATCTGGTAATCATAAATAACCCAAAGCAGTATAAGGTAATAACAGCTAACAGACACAACAATATGCTTAGTGTGTGCCTGGTACTTCTCTAGGCCTTTGCCATATATCATTTATCTTTTTTAAAAACAGCCTTATGGGGTGGCTCGGTGGCTCAGTTGAGCATCCGATTCTTGGTTTCAGCACCGGTCATGATCTCACGGTTCGTGGGTTTGAGCTCTGCATTGGACTCTGCACCCACAGCACAGAACCTGCTTGTGATTCTCTCTCTCTCCCTCCCTCTCTGTCCCTCCCCTGCTCATGCTCCAGCATGCACGCATAAATAAACAAATACACTTAAAACAAGCTTCATTATAATTTGAATGCCATAAAACTTAACCATCTTAAGCATACAGTTTGAGAAAGAGTAGATTTCTATAGCTTATGAAAGCATGGCCACAACCCAGTTTTAAAAATATTTGTCATGAGATTCACTTGTTTCTTTTTACAATCCAGGGTTAGAATATTTTCTCACAGGGGGCCTGGGTGGCTCAGTCGGTTGACAGGCGACTCTTGATTTCAGCTCAGGTTCTGAAATCACAGTTTGTGAGTTCAAGACCCACATCAGGCTCTTTGCTGACAGCACAGAGACTGCTTCAGATCCTCTGTTGCCCCTCTCTGCTCCTCCCCTGTTTGTGCTCTCTCTCTCTCAAAAAAATAAATAAACTTTAAAAAAAATGAACTTCTAACACATATTTTATAAAACTGAGTATTTCGTCACCCCTATAAGTTCCCTTACGTGCATTTGTGGCCAGTCCCTTCTCCCTGTCTGTTCTGTTTGTATCCACACTCTAGCTCTCTCTCTCTCTAGTTTTGCCATTTCTACAAATTAGTTATATTGATCCTCATAAAAACCCTTTGCAATAGATACTCAGTTTTATATCTCATTTACAGATAGGCAAAATAAGCCATAGGGGACTTATGTGACCTGCCCAAGGCCACAAAGCTACTAAGTGAAGGAGCCAATATTCATGTCCAGATAATCTGATCCCAGAGTTTTTCACCATTAAGCTCTTCCACCATAATAAACAGAAAAGTCTGAGGAATTAAGAAGTGGAAGAGATCACATATCGCTATAGGATTTAAAAAGATTTAATGCAGGCGGTGGTATTGTGATAGGAAGGAATGAGGAGCATGGAATCAGCAAAAGCATTAAATTAGAAACCTCAAGGCTAAATATTTAATGTATTCAGGAAGTATTTATTGAGCATCACTACGTCCTTGTACCTTGCTAATCACTTTAAATCACTTTACATGCATTATCTCACTATTCCTTACAACAGTCCTTAAATTATATTATTGCCCTCATTTTCTAGGTAAGGAAGGTCAAGCCCCAGGTCCAGTATCACACAGCTAGTAAGAACAAGGCTGGGTTTTGATTTTGTATGGCAAACTGATCTTAAACATTGTGCTAGGTGGCTCAAAAGTAAAACACAGCAGCAACAAACACAATTAAAAAAAAAAACAACAACAACCTGGTCTTTGGAGAGATTACTTTCGTGGCAGAACCTGGAATAGGTGGCACAGAGAGAAGGGAGGGAGGTAAAGCAGCTCACAACTCCTACAACTGTCTGGACAGAGTCCTGGGTGAGGTGAGGGGAGATTAATGGGCAAACATGGATACGACCAACAGAAAGGGATTTGTGGGTGAGGTGAGAGGGAAGAAGAAATGCTCAGCAGTGAAAGAACATCATTATCTCTGTAATCACTACTATAGAAGACCTGAACATTATTTATTCTGTTTTGATATTTCTATCAAAAATTTAGTGGAGACAGGTGACATTTGATGGGGACAATTTAAAGAAGGAATTGTAACAGAGGGTCCAGGGACTTGCACGGCATCCATGGATACACTTTGGATTGTGAGTAACTTGTTCTGCAAGATGAGCAAACATTTCTAATAAATTTTCACTTGATAAATGAGCGATGTCTTGCAATACAAGTAGTATGTGATGCCCAATGTCACATGATCACAACTGAGCCAATGGTTCTTTTCTCTCTCTCGCTTCAGGATTGTGGGTGATCATCTGCTATGCTCAGATACTCAGTCTCAAGCAGTGGTGTTTGGCAAAAATCAGTGATTTTTCAGAATGTGGGAAGGTGCCCACAGCTGGCACTAGTGTATTTTTTTGTCACTTCAAAGCCCCTATGGACAGTCCTTTGCTTTTCCATACAAGAGGAAGCTTAGGAATGTTTTGCCTCATTCTAGGTCAGGCTGCCTGCAGATATAGACCTTTTCCTCTGCTGCCTTATTGCCAGTAACATTAAACATAGTATCTGACAAGAGTTTATTAATACTGTACTATAGTCAACATCCATTAGTGATAATGAAAGTCATTCTACATAATAACCCTCCTCTCTCTTGTCTCCTTCACACCAGCCATGAAGGTTTTCAAAGGTAAGTGCAGGTTAATTTGTTTATTTTTCTTTATATTTTGTATTTTCTTTATTATTTTATATTATATTACAATATTGTAATCATTTTTATATGAATATTTTTGGGTTGTGGAGCGAATCATCAGAGTTTCCATTATTTCTTATGGGGAAATTCACTTTGATATACGAATGCTTTGGATTACAAAGCATGTTCCTGGAATGAATTATGCTTGGAAGCCAAGGTTTTACTGTACTTCATGAATGTGAGTCTCCGTCATAGCTGCAGGCACAATAATGTGTATATATGTGCTCATTCATTTTTCTAAGGAAAAGAGCCATAGTCTTCATCAAATTCTAAAAGGATATGAGACTGCTAATAGTTAAGAACGATTGCTCTAAGACATAGGACAAGCTTATTCCTTTTTCTTGATACTCTAAATTCTATTCCTTACTAAGTTTCTGGGAAGCTAAATATCAGCTTTTAATTATGTTCATTTCTTCTATACAATTTTATTTAATATTAAGCATATCAACAATTACATATAGTTATGCATATTCATAGAATTACACATCTCTAAATTTATACACACACACAAAGACAATACGCATTTAAAAAATAAAAGTGCTGTTAAGAATATTATCCATTAGGCTGATAAGTTTCATAAATATGTTTGAATATGTAAATAAACACATACATATATTTTTGCACACACAGAACTGAACATAATGGAGCATATCTTATTTACATCTAGGGGGGTCTATGTCCATCCATCAGTCAATATCTCATGGTAAAATAACTTCTTAGAGTTCAACTTTGAGGAAAACGCTGTTTCTGGGCCCTTTGTTTTATTTTGCATTTTAAAAGTCCCTGAGTTATAGCATATATTCAGTTTCGTTTAAAGAATAAATGATAGGGGCACTTGCATGGCTCAGTTGGCTAAGCACCCAACTCTTGGTTTCAGGTCAGGTCATAATCTCATGGTTTGTGAGATCAAGCCCCACGCTGGGCTCTACACTGACAGCATGGAGCCTGCTTGGAATTCTCTCTCTTTCCCTCTATCTCTGTCCCTCCCCCGCTTGCATGGGTGCGTGCTCTCTCTTTCAAGATAAACTTAAAAAGAAAGACAGAATAAATGATAAAGAAAATACCAAAACAAACCCTTTGCAGATTAAGAAATAAAGTGGCAGCACTGCCACCTAGAAGCATCACTAACGTCCATCCCTGATTACAACCTCTTCTCACTTCCAGGAGCCAGCTACTATTGTCATAATTATTCCCTTTCTATTCTTTACAGTTTTACCACTATGGCTGCATTTCAAAAATGTGACTTAATTTTGCTGCTTTTGAACTTGATAAAAATAGAAATATACTAATATCTACTCTTTTGAAGACTTCTTTTGCTCAATATTAAGTCCATGAGATTTACCCATGTTAATGATTTATGTAGCTGCAGTTTGTTTTCTTTGCTATATAGTATTCCACTCTATGCATTATGACTTTTTATTCATTCTATTGATGGACATTTAGAGTATTTCTGGTTTGGGACTATTATGGAGAATGCTTGCTGTGGCAGAGGCTGCTAGTTACTCACCAAAATTCCCTTCTTCCTGGGCACCAGGTAGATTATATTTCCTTTAAAAAAATTTTTTTTTAATCTTTATTTTGAGAGAGAGACAGAATGTGAGCAGGGGAGGAGCTGAGGGGAGGGAGACACAGAATCAGAAGCAGGTTCCAGGCCCTGAGCTGTCAGCACAGAGCCCGACACGGAGCTCGAACTCATGAACCGTGAGATCATGACCTGAGCTGAAGTACGACGCTTAACCTACTAAGCCACCCAGGCGCCCCCGTAGATTATATTTCCTTTCCCCTTATAATTATGTGTGGTTGAGTGGAAAACCAGTGGATGTGTTCTGTGCCATTTTAGGCCTGTCCTATAAAAACCTTCCACATGTACTCTTCATACCCTTCCTCTTCCTTGCTGACGTGGTATGGCAAGGCCAACAGTTTCCTGGAAGGGGCCACAGAGTAAATATACCAGGCTTTGTGGGCCATTGAGCTCCTGTTGCAAATATTCAGTTCTGTTGCTGTAGTATGAAAGCATCCACAGACAATATGTAAAAATGGAAATCGTATTCTAATAGAACTTTATTTATGAACACAAGCAGCAGGGCAGAGGTGGCCATGAACAAAGTCCGCTAACCAGTGTTACTATAAAACTCAAGGTGATCTTGGAAGAAACTTCTTGTTCCTTAAGCCATTGATATTTTTTCTATTGGTTACCACAGTATAGACTACCCAACTAAATACAGCTGCTATGAACATATATATTTGCTATAAATACATTTCTTTCAGAAAACAGAGAAGAGAAAACAATATTTTCTCATTTACTTTTTTAAAAAATTGTCGTAAAATAACACATTTATCATTTTAACCATTTTAGGGTGTACAGTATTAGGCATTAGGTATAGTCACAATGTTGGGTAACCATCACACTATCTAGTTCCAGGACTTTTTCATCACTTCAAACAAAAAACCTGTAACAATTAAGCAGTCATTTTCCATTTTCCCATCTCCTAAGGCCCTGGTGACCACTAACCTGCTTTGTCCCTTCTGGATAGTTCATATAAATAGAATCATACAACATATAGCCTTTTGCGTCTGGCTTCTTTCACTTAGCATAATGTTTTCAAGTTCATTCATCTTAAGCACATATCAGAACTTCATTCCTTCTTATGGTTAAATTATATCCCATTGTACAGATATGCTGCTTTTTGTTTATCCATTCATCTGTTGATGGGCTTTTGGGTATCCCTGCCTTTTGGTTACCGTAAATAAAGCTGCTATGAACATTTGTGTACAAAATTTTGTTCAAACACCTGTTGTCAGGCACCTGGGTGGCTTAGTCGGTTAAGCGTCCGGCTTCAGCTCAGGTCATGATCTCGTGGTTCATGAGTTGGAGCCCCGCATTGGGCTGTGCAATGACAGTCTGAACCTGGAGCCTGCTTCAGATTCTGTGTCTCCCTCTCTCTCTGCCCCTTCCCCACTCTCACTCTGTCTCCCTCTCTCTCAAAAATGAATAGACATTTAAAACATTAAAAATAAATAAAAGACAATTAAAAAAAATAAACACCTGTTGTCGATTATTTTTCTGAGTACAACTGACGGGTCATATGATAATTCTATGTTTAACTTATTCAGGAATTACCAAACCATTCTCCATAGTGGTTCTATTATTTTAAATGAGGGTTCTGATTTCTTCACATCCTCTCCACCTTGTTATTTTCCATTTTTTTAATTATAATAATCTTAGTGGGTGTGAAGCAGTGTCTCATTGTGGTTTTGATTTGGATTTCCTAATAATTAGTGATGTTGTACATCTTTTCATGTGCCTACTAGCTATTTGAACATCTTCTTTAGAGAAATATTTATTCAAACCCTTTGCCCAGTTTTTAATTTAGTTGTTTGTTATTGCATTATAAAAGTTCTTTACATACCCTGGATACCAGACACATAGGATATAGGACTTGCAAATTTTTATCCCATTTTGTGGGGGTGTCTTTACATTCTATAGAAAGTGTTCTTTGACACAATTTTTAAAATAATTTTCATAAAGTCCAATGTATTTTTTCTTTGGTTGCTTGTGCTTTTGGTGCCATATCTAAGAAACCACCGTCTAATCTATGAAAAATGAAGACCTGCACCGATGTTTTCACCTAAGAGTTTTATAGTTTTCATTCTTATTTTTAGCTCTTTGATTAATTTTGAGTTAATTTTTGTGTATGGCCTGAGGTATATAAATGAAGAGTCCAGCTTCACTTTTTTGCATGTGAATATCCAATTAGTTGTCCCAGCACTATTTGTTGAAAAGACTATTCATTTGTTGAATTGTCTTGGCAACCCCTGTTGAAAATCAATTGGCCAGAAATGTATGGGTTTACTTCTGGATTCTCAAGTCTATTCCATTGATCTGTGTGTGTGTGTGTGTGTGTGTGTGTACACACACACACACACACATATCCTCATGCCAGGTATAGGTATAATTTCAATATAGTTTTGATTACTATAGCTTTGTAGTAAATTTCAAAATTAGGAAGTATGAGTACTTCAACTTTGCTCCTCTTTTTCAAGATTGTGTTGACTATCTGGGGACTCTTGAAATTCTGTATGAATTTTGGAATTGATTTTTCCATTTCTGCAAAAAATGATATTGGGAGTTTGACAGGGATTGCATTCAATCTGTGGATCACTTTGGGGAATATTGACATCTCAACAGTATTAAATACTCAAATCCATGAACACAAAATGTCTTTCCATTTAGGTCTTCTTTAATTTGTTTCAGCAATGTTCTGTACTGTTCAGTGTACAAGTCTTATACTCTTGGTTAAATTTGTTGCTAGGTATTTTATTGTTTTGATGCTAATATAAACGGAATTGTTTTTTTTTTTAATTTCAGTAGTTCATTACTAGTGTGTAGAAATGTAAGTGATTTTTGAGCATTGAATTTTAGACTGCCACTTTGGTGAATTCATTTATTAGCTCTAAGAGTTTTTTGTGCATCCTCTAGGATTTTCTATATGTAAAATAATCTCATTTGCTAAAAGTTTAACTTTTTCCTTTCCAATTTGGATATGTTTTATTTCTTTTCTTTTTTAAAAAATGTTTATTTATTTTGAAGAGAGAGCATGAGAGAGAGTGCAGAGGAGGGACAGAAAGAGAGGGCAATAGAGGATCTGATCCATTCCAGGCTCTGCGCTGACAGCAGAGAGACTGATGTGGGGCTTGAACTCACAGATTATGAGATAATGACCTGAGCTGAAGACAAGAGCCAGACGCTTAACTGACTGAGTCACCCAGGCATTCCTATTTCTTTTTCTGGTCTAACTGCTCTGGCTAGAACTTCCAGTACAAGGTTGAACAGAAGTGGCAAAAACAGGGATACTTGTCTTATTTCTGATCTTGGGGGTAAACTTTCAGTCTATTACAATTGAGTATGATATTAGCTGTGGGTTTTTCATATATGCCTTTTATCATGTTGAGGAAGTTCCCTTCTATTCTTACTTTGTTAATTGTTTTTATTATGAAAGAGTGTTGGATTTTGTCAAATGATTTTTCCATGTTGGTTTGATGTTTTTTTATTCCTTCATTCAATTTTGTTTGAATTAGCCTCCATGCCCAAGGTGGGGCTTGAACTCATGACACTCAGATTAAGAGTCACATGCTCTACCAACTGAGCCAGCCAGACACCCTTCCCCTTCACTCTATTCATATGATATATTGCACTGATTGGTTTTTGTATGTTCAACTACCTTTGCATTCCTGGGCTGAATCCCATTTGGTTAGGGTATGTAATTCTTTTAATATGCTGCTGCATTCAGTTTTGCTACTCTTTGATTGAGGATATTTTTATCTGTTTTCATGAGCGATATTGGCATGTAGTTTTCTTGTGATGTCTTTCTCTGGCTTTGGCATCAGAATAATGCTGGCCTCTTGAAATGAGTGAAGTAGTGTTCCTTCTCTTTTATTTATTTATTTTTTTAAGAAGAGTTACAAAAGGATTTGTGCTAATTCTTTAAATAATTTGATAGAACTCAGCAGTGAAGTCATCTGATCCTGGGCTTGTCCTTTTTGGGAGGTTTTTGATTGCTGATTTAATCACTTTACTTGTTATGGGTCTACTCAGATTTCCTATTTTTCTTGAGTCAGTTTCGGTAATTTGTGTGTTTTTAGGAATTTGTCCATTTCATCTATGGTTGTCTAATTTGTTGGCTTTTGGTGTGTTTATTGTTTGTCTCACCTCTTACTTTTTTACTCCAGGAAGCAATGGTGTGTTCACTTTGCTTTTAATGTTTGCAAGGAATGTCCTACATGTAGTTTCTTCTGTTCTGAGAAAGTTCAGACTTAGGAAAAACAAAGACAGTCCCTTGGATGAACCCTTTAGGAAATAGACAGGTGCAAACAGACAAACACAATTCCTTGAGAATCAGATCTGCTCTGCTTCCTCTGGGACCAGGTGCTCATTCCTGGAACTCAGGATGTTGTCTTCAAGTGTGCTGCCATGCTGGGGATGGGGGTGGGACAACGCTAAATTGAAACTTCACAAAGTTCTCCTACCATGTTTCAGTGGCCTTTTTCCTGGCTAAGCATTTGCTTGCTTTTTGGTAATCTTTCACTATCTTCCAGAGTTCTGATAGTGCTGATTTTGGCAGTTTTGCTAGGGTTTTCAGTAGTTCTGGGGGTTGGGGGAGCCTCTCTGCCATGTTTCTGACATCTTCCTGACTCATTAAGCATAACTCACTAGCATAATTCTGATACCAAACCCTGACAAGATCATTACCAAAAAAGGGTATTATATACCAATATCTTCCAATCAGTGTAAATAATCAAATTCACAGAATAAAGAAGAAAATTCATCTCAATAGGTACACGAAAAAGACTTGATGAAATTCAACACTCATTATGATAACAATTCCCAGCAAATGAGGAAGGAACTTTCTTAACCTGATAAAGAACATTTACAAA
Source organism: Felis catus (assembly GCF_018350175.1). Taxonomy (NCBI): domain Eukaryota; kingdom Metazoa; phylum Chordata; class Mammalia; order Carnivora; family Felidae; genus Felis; species Felis catus. Next base: position 58,231,759 of record NC_058379.1, on the reverse strand, counting down.
AAAACCCGCTATAGCTAATAAAATCATACTAAATGGTGGAAGACTGCTTTCCCTGTAAGATCAGGACTTCCCTATGGAAGTTCACATTAACCATTTTATTTTACACTGTAAAAGAAGTCCTAGGAAGAATAATGAGTTAAGAAAAAAAAAGAAAAAGAATAAAGACTGGAAAGAAAGTAGTTGTTATGGACTGAATTGTGTTCCTCCACTTCATCCAAATTCATGTGTTGAAGTCCTAACCCTTAGTATACCTCAGAATGTGACTGTATTTGGAGATAGAAGCTTTAAAGATGTAATTAAGGCTAAATGAGGTCATATGGGTCACCTTTAATTCAATATGACCCTTTGTCCTTAAAAGAAGAGAGAAATACACTAGGAATGCATGCTGCTAGTGAAAGGCCATGTGAGGATACAGAAGGCAGTCATGTGAAGACCAAGGAGAGAGGTTTTCAGGGGGGAATGACTGGAAAAGACCATGATGGAGCTCTCATGAAGAATGGAAAACTACTATATCCTAACTGTATGGATATATACAGTTGTCAAAGTTTATCAGACTGTACATTTGAGACCTATGCAATTTTACAGTATATAAATTAAATCTGTAATAGAGGGGTGCCTGGGTGGCTCAGTCGGTTGAGCATCCAACTTCAGCTCAGGTCATGATCTCACGGTTCATGAGTTCGAGCCCCGCGTCAGGCTCTGGGCTGATGGCTCAGAGCCTGGAGCCTGCTTCCGATTCTGTGTCTCCCTCTCTCTCTGCCCCTCCCCCATTCATGCTCTGTCTCTCTCTGTCTCAAAAATAAATAAACATTAAAAAAAATTTAAAAAAAAATCTGAAATAGAATAAAAGAAAACATTAAAAACCCTACAGTTTTCTTGATTCTTAAGGCAGTGCTGTTTTTTTGTTAATATATATTTTTGAGAGAGAGAGAGAAAGACAACACATGGGGAGGGGCAGAGATACAGGGAGATAGAGAATCCCAAGCAGGCTCCATGCCGCCAGTGAAGAGCCCAATGCAGGGCTTGAACTCATGGACCGTGAGATCATGACCTGAGCTGAAATCAGGAGTTGATGCTTAACCAACTGAGCCATCCAGGCACCCCAAAGCAGTGAGGTTTTTAAGACCACACTCCACTGATATCTCTTTGACATTGCCAATCATAAGGATTTTGAAGGGAGAAGAATATATATTTCTTAAATCACTAAATCACTGTAGGTACTGAGGATGAAAAAGCTAACTTATTAGATCTTAATGGCCGGGAAACAGGGCAAAGAAACAGAAAGACCTACCTACCTACCTACTTAATGTTATATTAATTCATACAACAAATATATAGTGAGCACCTACTACATGTTAAGCAATGTTCTCATGCGGACACAACTGTAAAATATGGAGTGTTCATATTCTAGTGGGAGAAGATGTACAATATTCAAAAACAAGTAAATTATATAGTATTTTGAGATACTTCTTTCTGCTGTGGGCAATGGGAAATGTAGAGTCTCTGCTTTAAGTGACAATATTCCATATACAGCAACTTCAACTCTTAATCCTGCTCTCTTGCAGTTGAATTCCTTTTTTTTTTTTTTTAACGTTTATTTATTACCGAGAAACAGAGAGAGCATGAACATGGGAGGGGCAGAGAGAGGAGGAGACACAGAATCTGAAGCAGGCGCCAGGCTCTGAGCTGTTATCACAGAGCCCCATGCGGAGCTTGAACTCACAAACTGAGAGATCGTGACTTGAGCCGAAGTCAGACGCTTAACCGACTGAGCGCCCCAGATGCCCCAGTTGAATTCCTTTTTTAAAGGGACTGAGCAGGACAATTTAATCTACATACCTGGGTTTATTCATACCCCTATATTATGGTTGTCTTCTGTGTTCTATTGATAAAGGCTTCAACTTTTAACAAATCTTTTAGCTCAGACTTCTGGGAATCAGAAGCAGTATCTTGTGATATACATTTCTAATGATTAAACATACAATAATGATGATGATGTTAATAATAAAAGAAATATAAATAAGTGTTCATTAGAGGCAAAATGGAAATGGCTTCTATACTTTGGATACTCCAACTTGTTTATTTCTTTAATCATGTCACCTATATTAATCTATCATGGACTACAAAGAACATTCACATCATTGCAAGCACAAGCTTACTTAGAGGAACACCTAGGAGCTTCAGAGATTATTCCTCACTTCAGATGAGTCTATAACAATTCTCTTTCAGTAAAAGAAAAATATGTTTGGGAGCCCCTCAGGGGCTGTCAACGAGTGATAGCGGCTGTATATTATAGAGCCTAAAAAAGCCCAAAGACAAAATGAAGGGCACAGTCAATATCATCAGTTAAATCCAAATTACTTTAGGTTCAGCCTTTCTTGAAGTTTTAAGAAGATTCAGAGGTCCATGAAAAAGGAACAAACAGGAGGTAGCTCTAAATGCAGTAGGGGGCTTTGGGATGGCTTTACAGCCTCACTTAGAAATAGGTGATGCCAAGCCCTGAGGCCTAACATTTTGATTCTGGAACATGTCTGCTCAGTGGCCTCATGGCCTCTGATAGCCTGCCAACATAACAGAATGAAAATGCCCTCAGCTGGGAGGGCTCTTATGAAAGGGAATCAGTGATTGGTAAGAAAAGGGAGGTTCGAGGCAAGTTGGGAGAGGGAAAAAAACCACTGCTGAGTAGGGAGGAAAAAAGAGGAAAGAACAGTGTGTGTTTCCAGATTTGTGCCTTTGGCTGAAAAGTTCTTGACTCAAGTTCAGATTTTCTTAAGTAATGTCTCCTTGTTCCATATAGCTCAATAAAACTAAAATAGAATATTCCAAGCATTGACAAGTGAAAAACAATTTATATTTTAAGTAATTCTGACAATACTGTATACATTGTTGTGATCCCCAGGCTGTTTCTTGAGAGAGAAAACAGTGAGGTCTATACTTCATATACATATACATATACATATACATATACATATACATATACATATATATGTATGTGTGTGTGTGTGTATGTGTGTGTATGTGTGTGTGTGTGTGGGGGTGTATTTAGTATCAAAAAAGTTGATGGAATGGTGAGGAGGATAGAAAAGGTAAAGGGATAAGTGACTGATAATAAAGATTAATGGTCCTGAAATAAACATCCTATGTAGTAATTAATGATTAAAGACAACAAAGGAAACAAAGAAGAAAAGTTTGTTAAAAAATTTAGACACGTTAAGGAGGGGAAAGCAATTAAAGAGACATTAAACCAAGCGGTATAACTTAAGCAATTAGTGCTAGGTCACTGGCCTTATGATAAACAGGGTGTCCAAACCCCTGGCAACACATCGTGAAAGGCCTGTCTCCCATCTGGCTGGGAGCCACCGTAAATACCAACTGCCCTACTCTGTGATCTATGCACGAGCTCCGCGATGAGCAGAAGGACCCAAGGAGGCAACGTCAGCTCCTCAATGATCAGGTGTACCGTAATTTTGCCAATGGCTTCATATAAGAATAAAAGAAGCAAAAAACACACGACAGTCCTTCTTATAAGAAGGAAAAAAAAGGTTAATTCCTGTGAATACCTTAAAACAAACTCTCTTAAAAAGATGAAAAAGGTTCTATTTTTTTTTCACTGCAACACAACCTTTCCCCATTTAAAAAAAAAAAAGGAAAAAAGCTAATGAAAAAACTAAAACCATGAGTGAACACTGTTCCTGAAAACTTTGCAGAATTGTAACAGCTTTCTCTTGGTTAAATTGATTGGTATAGCAACATTATAAAATGACTATTAGGATTCATTGTGCACCACAGAAAGTGCTGAAATGTCAGCAGACTATACAGCAAAAAGTAATGGGTTCTGAACCCCTGTTAGTCAAAAATGATTTTGTTTCAAATTAGAAATTGATTTTTTTTGGACACAAGCCCTTTCCAGGCTTACAGCTTCTGTAGCTGGGCCCAGGAGAGATTAACCTCCACCACTGGTAGGGCTGGCCTGATGGTACCTTTCTCAAAGTGCCTTTTCCACTGCAGCCCTAGAATGTGGCTGTGGTCTTAACCAATAACACAAGTCATTTGTCCCTTTGCTATTACACTATATTTTTCTCATTTTGCCATTTTATTTTAGTGCTGACACACAACACAAATTTGTTGACAAGTTAACAGAAAACTATGTTAAGCTTTGCCGTGTAACCACCACACCAGTTTTGATTGGTTCTCTATTCTCCAAAGTACAAGGGCTAAGAAAAGAGTGAAGGGTTTCCCATCTCTCAAGGACTAGCAGAGAAAGTAAAGAAGATTCTATCTCTGATATGAAGTCTCTTCAATTTCATTTCTGTTTCTGGTAGCAAAGTCTAACAAGACAAAAGTTGGTCTAAGTTGTCCTAACACAATGGAGGTCTGCAGAACTTCTGCCTTATGTCAAAGAAAACATACTTGTTTTTGTTTCAAGATGTGGATACTTTTTCTTCTGAAGTTTGGACTAATTATCATCTCTCAATCATTTGGGAGAAGATTAAACTATTCCTGGATTAATCATAATTAAAACAAAAAATCATGACAAAGGTGGCAGGTGATAAGGGCATGCTATACAAGATCTAATAAAGCACTGCCCAGTTTTCAAATACATAAATGTAAGAGCGGCTAGAGAGATCATCAAAAGTTGCTTGCTTACTAGCAGAGATGGGCAAGTACCAGCTCAGTAAAAAAAAGAGGTAAATAAGACAGAAGTCAGGGTTAATGGCTGTGAGCAGGAAAAAGCGATATCTTGAAAGGAGGTGTGAGCAGAGGGGGCTCCAAGACTTTTTGTGGCCATTTCTTTCCTGTACATCTCCCTCTACAATGAAGCTTAGACTTGCTGCATTCTGCTATGAAGTCCTTCCCTTAATAATTTCATGAGAGGGGCGCCTGGGTGGCTCAGTTGGTTGAGCATCTGGCTCTATTTCAGCTTGGGTCATGATATCATGTGTTATGAGTTTGAGCCCCACGTCGGGCTCTGTGCTGGCAGTGCAGAGCCTGCTTGGAATTCTCTCTCTGCCTCTCCCCTGCTCACACACTCTCTCACTCAAAATAAATAAACTTAAAAAAAAATTTTTTAGGAGAGATTAAGAAAGAAGCTGCTCCAGAAACAATAGGGAAACATAATTAAATTTGACTGCTTCATTCAACGTTTCATACTGTTACTTTACAATTGATTTATTTAAAAATATCTGTCACATCTGGGGTGCCTGCCTGGCTCAGTTGGTGGAGCCTGTGACTCTTGATCTTGGGGTTGTAAGTCAGGGCCCTACATTGGGTGTAGAGATTACTTAAAAATAAAATCTTAAAATATCTGTGACATCTAAAATAGGAAGAATTGCTGGCACTTAAAAGACTATTAGGTAATATATGCTTCAGACTTATGAGGTTTTGTTTTAGCCACAATGTAGAATTGTCCATGACCTCTCCTCCACCCTTCCTATATTTCTAGTTAATTGAGGATTAACTGTAATTGTTAGAGTTTACTCTCCCAGAAGAAATTTATACTCAATTTCCTGTCCTCTTTACTCACTTTGAACATTATTTTGTGTCTATTACCATACTTACTATTGAATCATCCTTATAGTTTGCTGCTTGCAGAGAGAGACAAACTGGACAGTTTCTCAGAAGAGTATTCTAAGAGAAAGGATGATGTGATTCAGTGATCTAGCAAATGTGCTACTTGTGGCCTTGAAGGCACATGTCAGTTTGTAACATACTTAACTCTTGCTCAGGGTTGTAGAAATCATCTGGAGTTCATGGCTAGCACCCACTAGCAACCACTAGCCCTGGAACAGCTTCTTCTTTTGCTACTTATAAATGCTAAGCTTACCTCTTTGGGGTCGATATGCATCTTTCTTTTGACATGTCCATAGGGCATTATCTTCTGTTTGTGATTGAAACCCAACTGTCTTCTTCTCCCTTCTATTTTCACCACTGTTAGTGGACTCCTGGTACTTTTTGATGGATGATGATGCTCCCAGCAGCCAGTCAGAATATTTTGACTTCAATAAACTAAAAAGAATAAACACGAATGGGCTGTATGTAGACAGCATACATGGGGGTGTGCGATCACATAAAGGCATATAAATTCAGCATGAGTTAAAATGCAATTCATGGCAGTAAGGACTTTCTTTTTCTTCTTATTTTTTATTGAAATATAATTTGAATAATTTATAGAAGGTCTGTTTTGTAACTTTCCACAATAATTTTGGAAAAGAAATGGTCTTTATCCTCAAAAAGCTTATATTTGGAATTGGGGAAATGAGACTCAGACTCATGAAACTGCTAATAAAGCCACAGAGTATGACTAAGAACCAGAATATCTGTAGAAATAAAAAGTATGCTAAAACAAGACTTGCATAACTAAAATGTTTCCAAGTACTAAAATTGAACATTAGGGATTAAAATATCACCAATTTGCTTCAACACGCATTTGTGTTTCTCATTTTCAATTGTTACAGTATTTATTATGTGCCCAGAGTATGTAAGGAGCAGTACAATGGTGCATGTGGAATAACTGGTCTCTGTCCCCACATCATTTCATTCTAAAGTTAACAAGGCAAATATGGAGAAAAAGGAATTTTAATGAAAATAAACACATGTACATATGTTTTTCTCTCTAATAAACTGTGTTCTCACCATTAACACATTTCCTTACAACATTTTATTTTTTAGAAAGAAGTGTTAGAATGATGTATATTCATTACTATTCCACCAGCCTCTTCCTTCACACTTAAATTAACCACAGACTCATGACACTTTGGTATTGTCTTCCCCATGCCCATGAACAATGTGAGTACTAAAGTGAAAAGAGAGAGGGGGGGGGGAAGACTTTTACTCAAAAAGTAGAATCTAAATATTAAGACTAAACAAACTCCCCAGAAACAGAGGTAATCAATCCCTAGATAGAAATAATTTGACCAGGATTATAATCATGTAAACCTATCAAAGTCATTGGGTTTCTGGTTTACGTTGATCAGAATTTTTAATAATGTCTGCTCATATCAAATGTATTACTAAAACCAAGAAATTAAATAGCTTTATGTTTGGAGTGATATAAAGAAACAAAAACTATTAGTAGTATGGCTTTATATGAACATAATGCAGCATATTAAATTTATACTCTTAAATTTTTTTTTTAACCAGAATTCAGAGATCACTTTCCCATGTGGATTCACCAGTGGCTGTATATCTTAGCTCATATAACTTCTATTCATGAGACAGGAAAAAAGAGAATAAAACTATCTCACCGTGAATGTAAGATAAATTTACCTTAACCCAGAAGCTCCAAATGCAGGCAAATCCAAGGACTATATCTTTGCTTGTTCATATATGAAAGTTAATGCGACCAAGACTACTGACTCCCCTAAATTCATTCATTCTCAACTCAGCTGAGTCCCCAATACTAGCCAATGTTTATCCCTCCCAAAGCTGATTGCTTCCTGCTTCTTTACCCCATTTTCCATACTCCATTTCTACACCTTTATTCCAAACCCAATCCTGGTAATCCACTATCTCAACAGGGGACATGGCTTCTAATTTCTCTAAAATAAAGATGACTAGAAAAAAAAAATCTCTCCTTTCCTTTGTATTTATTTCCAGCTTTACCTATCTACTATTCCTCCATTAATGTCTCCAAAGAAAATCACACCTTTTATTCGTACTCTTGATATCAGTGACCTATGCCTTCTGTGACTATGGCCTATCAGTTTTCTCCTTTTCTTATAATTTACAAATTCCTCCTCTCAACTTAATTCTTTCTGAGGATTACAAACAAGATCAGACTTTCCATTAAAAACCAAACCCTAAATCTAAAACCAGAAACTCTTCCCATAAGTGGGAAAGTATAATACTCAGTGTCAGTGACAGTGAGGGGACAAGAGCATTTTAATACATTACTGGAGGAACTGTAAATTGGTATAGCCTTTTGGTGGGTGATTTGTCAACACAAAATAAAAATGCACCTACCTCCTAACAATTTTGCTTTTAAGAAGTTATTCTATAGAATTACATAAACAACAGTATGATAATATTTGTTCAAGGATGATCACTGCAGAATACTTGTAATAGGAGAAAATTGAAGGCAAATATTCAATAGAAGAATGAGTGAAAAAAAACCCATGATACATCTATTATAAGGAATAATATTCAGTTATTAAAAGGAAAGAAGTAGTTCTTTATACTATTGTGGAGAAACTTCATGACATAATATTAAGAAAGAAAGAAAGAAAAAGGAAAAAAGAAAGAAAGAAATAGAAAGAAAAGCAATTTGCAATAATAGAATGTATATAATGTGACCTAATTTTTGTAAAAACAAAAATACACAAAAAGTATTTTTAAACTTCTAGATGAATAGATACCAAACCTGTGGAAAGAAGCAGAAATAGAGTGACTTAGGGAATAGCTTTTATAATTTAGTTTATATATTTCTTCATATTTTCATTTCATCTAATAATCATGTACTTTTTAAATAAAAAGTACCATCTCCTCTCTTTTCCTTCTCTGCCAAACCTCTAGAAAACAATAATCAATTTTAAAGATATACCTACTAAAACTAATTTAAAATGTATTTATTTAAATTCAAGTTAGTAAAATACAGTGTGGTATTGGTTTCAGGAGTTGAACCCAGTGATTAATCATATAATACCTAGTGCTCATCCCAACAAGCGTCCTCCTTAACGCCCATTACACATTTAGCCCATCCCACCACCCAACACGCCTCCAGAAACCCTCAGTTCATTCTCTGTATTTACGAGTCTTTTAATGGTTTGCCACCTCTGTTTTTATCTTATTTTTGCTTCCCTTACCTTATGTTCATCTGTTTTGTTTCTTAAATTCCACATATGACTGACTTATTGTGCTTAGCATAATAGACTGTAATTCCATCCACATTGTTGCAAATGGCAAGATTCCATTCTTTTTGATTGCCGAGTCATATTCCATTGTGGATATATACCACATCTTCTTTATCCATTCATCAATCAATGAATATTTGGGCTCCTTTCATAATTTAGCTATTGTTGATAGCACTGTTATAAACATTGGAGTGCATGTGCCCCCTTCAAATCTGCATTTTTGTGTCCTTTGGATAAATATCTAGTAGTGCAATTTCTAGGTTGTAGAGTAATTCTGTTTTTAAGTTTTTGAGGAAAACTCAAAATTTCCACCCAGTTTGCATTCCCACCAACAGTGCAAAGGGTTCCCCCTTTTCTGAATCCTAGCTAACATCCGTTGTTGCCTGAGTTGTTCATTTTAGCCATTCTGACAGGTGTAAGGTGGTATCTCAGTCTGGATTTGAGTTGTGTTTCTCTGATGATGAGTGATATTGAGCATCTATTCATGTGTCTGTTAGCCATCTGGATGTTGTCATTGGAAAAGTGTCTCTTCATGTTTTCTGTCCATTTATTAACCGGATTATTTGTTTTTGGGTGTTGAGTTTGGTAAGTTCTTTATAGATTTTGGATACTAACCCTTTATCTGATATGTCATTTGCAAATATCTTCTTCCATTCCATTGGTTGCTTTTTAGTTTTGTTGATTGTTTTGTTTGCTGTGCCTAAGTTTTTATCTTGATGAGGTCCCAATAGTTCACTTCTGTTTTTATTTCCCTTACCTTCGGAGACATGTCTAGTAAGAAGTTGCTGCAGCCGAGGTCAGAGAGGTTGCTGCCTGTTTTTTCTCATAGGATTTTGATGGTTTCCTGTCACACATTTAGGTCTTTCATCCATTTAAAATTTATTTTTGTGTATGATGTAAGAAAGTGGCCCAGTTTCATTCTTCTGCATGTCACTGGCCTGTTCTCCCAGCACCATTTACTGAAGAGACTTTCTTTTTTCCATTGGATACTCTTTCCCACTTTGCTGAAGGTTTGTTGGCCAGACACTTGTGGGCCCATTCCTGGGTTCCCTGTTTTATTCCATTGATCTATGTGTCTGTTTTTGTACCAGTACCATACTATCTTGATGATTATAGCTTTGTAATACAACTTGAAGTCCAGAATTGTGATGATTCCAGTTTTGGTTGTCTTTTTCAACATTACTTTGGCTATTTGGGGTCTTTTTTGGTTCCATACAAATTTTAGGATTGTTTGTTCTAGCTCTGTGAAGAATGCTGGTGTTATTTTGATAGGGATTGCACTGAATGTGTAGATTGCTTTGGGTAGTATCGACATTTTAATAATATTTGTTCTTCCAATCCATGAGCATGGAATATTTTTCCATTTCTTTGTGTCTTCTTCAATTTCTTTCATAAGCTTTCTTTGGTTTTCAGCATATAGATCTTTTACCTCTTTGGTTCGGTTTATTCCTAGGTATCTTATGGTTTTTGGTGCAACTGCAAATGTGTTCGATTCCTTGATTTCTATTTCTGCTGCTTCATTATTGATATATAGAGATGCAACTGATTTCTACATGTTGATCTTATATCCTGCAACTTTGCTGAATTCACATATTCATAGTTCTAGCCATCTACCATGCTAATGGAGGTCAAAAGAAAGCCAGAATAACCATACTTATATCAAACAAATTAGATTTCAAAACAAAGACTGTAACAATAGATGAAGAAGGGCATTATATCATAATTAAGGGGTCCAGCCACCAAGAAGATCTAACAACTATAAATATTTACACTCCCAACTTGGGAGAACCAATATATATGCACATATATACATATATATTAATAACAAACATTAAAAACTTATTGATAATTATACCATAACAGTAGGAGACTTTAATATCCCACTTATAGCAATGGAGAGATCATCTAAGCAGAAAATCAACAAGGAAACAATGACTTTGAATGACACACTGGACCAGATGGACTTAACAAATGTATTCAGAACATTTCATCCTAAAGCAGCAGGATACACATTGTTCTCCAGTGCACATGGAACACTCCATAGAATACATCACATACTGGGTCACAAGTCAGTCCTCAACAGGTACAAAAAGATTGAGATCATATCATGCATATTTTCAGATCACATGCTATGAAACTTGAGATCAACCACAAGAAAAAATTTGGAAAGCCCTAAAACACATGGAGGTTAAAGAACATCCTACTACAGAATGAATGGGTTAACCAGGAAATTAAAGAAGACATTAAAAAATACATGGAAGTAAGTGAAAATGAAAACACAATAGTCCAAACCCTTTGGGATGCAGCAAAGGCAGTCCTAAGAGGAAAGTACATTTCCTAAGAGGAAATTGCGATTCAGGCCTATCTTAAGAAGCAAGAAAGGTCCCAAATATACAACCTAACCTAACCTAACACTTAAAGGAGCTAGAAAAGGAGTGACAAAGCCTAAAGACAGCAGAAGAAGGGAAATAATAAAGATTAGAGTAGAAATAAACAGTATGGAAACAACAACAAAAAAAACCCCAGTAGAACAGATCAATGAAACTAAAAGCTGGTTTCTTGAAAGTATAAATAAAACTGAAAAACCCCTAGCCAGACTTACCAAAAAAGAAAAGAGAGAGGACCCAAAACTACTTTTTAAAGAGCAAATCTAGTGGTCTTTCCTCTTTCAACAGTCTTTTTAACAGGACACTTCACAGCAGCTGACTCCTTTCTGAAAATTTTTTACCTGGGACTTCAGAATATATTATCATGACTGGTTTTCTAGTTTTAGGAGCCTTCTACTTCCTTTCCCTTAAATGCAGACATTCCTCAAGATTCTGTCTTTGTCTGTAATCTTCCCTCACTTAGCACTTTCTTAGTGATTCTTGTCACATCATTGTATTTTCAATGATGATTTCTAAACAGATTCATCTAGCCCCCATTGCTCTCTAAAACTACTGACCTGATCCACTAGCTACTAGAAAGTTTTGAAGGGAGGTCTTGCCATACCTCCCAAAGCAACTCATGTGAAAGCAATGGCATTACATTTATCTTGAAACTAGTTCCTCCATGCTTCCATTTCCATTTAATGACGCTACCATTCTCTCACTTATATGAAAAACATCAGTTATCTCGAATTCTGCTTTCTTTGTGCCTGTTCAATAAATTACTAAATCAATAATTCCTTTATATATTCATCAGATATTTGTTGAGGACACACTCTATAGGCCTGATAATGTGTTATGGAGCTAGAGTGGACAAAATTGAAAAACAAATATTTATTGAGTATATGAAATATGCTAGGTGCTAAGTATACAAATATGAGCAAGACCTGGTTTCTGTTTTCAAAGTGATTTTAGTGGTGAAAGAGACATTGAAACAGATCATTTTTAATACAATATGATACATGCTATGATTCAAGATACAAGGGTGTTAACGGGAGCATAAAGGCAGGACATCTATCTATATAACTGAAGGGAAATTCCGGAAGCATCCAAACTAAATTTTGGAGGATAAGCAGGGTATACGGAATGATATCCTAAGTAGAAAAAAACAGCATGAGCACATATACCAACAAGTAAAGCCAGACAGATAGGCTCAGCTCAGATCATGAAAGGCTTGCTTTCTCATATAAGGGGCTTAAGCTCTATTTTGTAGGCAAGGCAGAGTCACTGAAAGGTGCTAAGGGGAAAAAAATGGCATTATCCAACTTGAATTTATCAAAAATTATCCTGGCACCACGTAGACCTACAAAAGTGACTACAAGAAGCTGGATGAGTCAGAGAGCTGTTGTAACAGCTCTGATGAGAGATGATGAGAGTCTGGAATGGAGAAGCAATCATAGGAAATGAAGAGAGATAATTTTAAAAACATATTTAGGATTTAAAATTGGTAGAGGGGCACCTGGGTGGCTCTACTGGTTAAGTGTCCAACTTCAGCCCCAGTTATGATCTCACAGTTCATGGGTTCAAGCCCATGTGCTGACAGCTCAGAGCCTGGAGCCTGCTTTGGATTCTGTGTCTCCCCCCACACCCCGACCCTTCCCCACTCACACTCTGTCTCTTTCTCTCTCAAAAATAACATTAATTTTTTTTTAATTGGTAGAACTTGACAAGTGTTTGAATGTGAAAAGTGAGGAGAAAAGGGAGTGGGAATGGCAGCATTTGTGGGCATAAGCAATACAGAGAAAAGGACTGGGAGTGTGGGAGAAATTAAATGTAGCCTAGGGTACTTATGAAACATCTGGGAAGGTATTTCAAGAAAGCAATTGGATCAATAAGTCCATAGCTTTTTGCTAGCTGGCTGACTGTTGTTAGGGTGGTGGGATTGAAACAGAGTTGAACAAGTGTAGACTTCATTTTTAATTCTCTTGGGAAGGAGGAGGTAAATTCATTCTTGTGAGTGAAAGAAATGGGTATTGAGGAGAGAAGTGGAGGATGTGGAGTATATACGTATTAAGGGAATTCAAGATAAAAATGATCAAGAACAAGGGAAAAACTATCCTGCAGTGTTGAAGGCCTAATAATTAGAAATCATAAATTTGTGCCAAGGCTCAGGTGTATAGAAGTAAAAGAGAAAGCAGCCTCTGAGCTTGATTCAGGGTTAGGATTTTATTGGGAGAGTGCAGCACACTGAAGGTCAAGGTTCAAGCTCCAATACTAATACCATTCCCAGTATGAAAGCCCTCCCTACCCTGCACAAGCTCTGATATTCTGTGCCAAGCTGCCCTCCTCTGAAGATCATGCTCTAACACTCTATGATCACATCAGTTTTGAGGTATGATGTGAGGTAGGAATGAAGGGTCATTTTTTCCCTGTATCTATATCCAGTATATCCAGAATTATTTGTTTAAAAGACTCCTTTTTCCACAGACTTGATTGACACCTTTGTTAAAAAACAACTGAACATATGAGTGTGTGGGTCTATTTCTGGACTCTATTCTGTTCCACTGACCTATTTATCTATCTTAATGTGAATACCAACCTGTATTGATTACGTAACTTTAATTAACATACGTGAAATTAGGAAGCACAAGTTTTTCAATTAATTTTTCTAAAACAGCAAAGATAGGGGCGCCTGGGTGGCTCAGTTGGTTAAGCGTCTGAATTCAGCTCAGGTCAATGAGTTTGAACCTCATATTGGGCTCTGCACTGACAGCACGGAGCCTCTGGGATTCTCTCTCCCTCTGTCTCTGTCACTCTCCTGCTCATGCTCTCTCTCTCTCTCTCTCAAAATAAATAAATAAATAAAAATAAAAATAAAAAAATAGAAAAGACTGTTTTTGCTATTCTAGGCCATTCATATTTCCATATACATTTCAGAATGTTTGCCAATTTCTATAATAGTAGCTGATATTTTGACTAAAATTAGTCATTTCACTTGTATTGAATCTAATCTTCAATTTGGGAAAAAATTGGTATCTTAACAATATTGAGTGTTACAATCTAAGAACATGGTATATCTTCTTTCCATTTATTTAAGTTTTCCTGAATTTGTCTCAGCCATATATTACAGTGATCAACATAGAGTTTTTGTACACTTTTTGTTAAGTTATTCATAGTATTTGATGGCTTTTAATGTTGCTAAAAATGCTTCATTTCAGTTAATATTTTATTTGCTGCTTTACATGTATTTCTATATGGCAGCTAATTGCATCATACAGAAATAAAATTGATTTTTGTATGTTGAACTCAAATTCTATGAATGTATTAAATCCACTTAATAATTCTAGTACTTGTTTCTGTAGGTTCTTTAGGATATTTCTTTCTACGTAGATAGTCATGGTATTTGAGAAAAACACCATTTTACTTATTTTTTTCCAATATTTTTCATGCATGATCACACTAGTTAGGACCTCCAGTACCATGTAAATATAAGTGGTAAGTGTGGACATTCTTTCCTTATTCTTAAAAGAATTCATCACTAAACAGATACATCTTTGAGGCTCCTGGGTGGCTCAGTTGGTTGAGCATCTGACTCTTGATTTCAGCTCAGGTCATGATCTCATGGTTCATAGGATTGAGCCCTGCATTGGTTCTGTACTTATAGCATGGAGACTGCTTGGGATTCTCTCTCTCTGCCACTCCCCTGCTGAGGTGTGCACATGCATGCACTCTAGCTCTCTTTTTCTCAAAATAAGTCAATAAACTTTAAACAAGAAAACTGAGAGAGATCTTTGTCCATACCCTCTATCAGATTTCTAGTTGGATGACAGGTTATTCCCCCCCCCCCCCCGCCATACTCCTTTTTAAAAAAAAAAAAATATTTTGTTAAATTTGCATCTAAATTAATTAGGAAGAACAAATATTGTTAAAATGTCCATTCTACTCAAAGCAATCTACACATTCAATGCAATCCCTATCAAAATAACACCAGCATTCTTCACAGAGCTAGAACAAATAATCCTAACATTTGTATGGAACCAGAAAAGACCCCAAATAGCCAAAGCAATCTTGAAAAAGAAAACCAAAGCAGGAGGCATCACAATCCCAGACTTCAAGCTATACTACAAAGCTGTAATCATCAAGGCAGTATGGTACTGGCACAAAAACAGACCCTCAGATCAATGGAACAGAATAGAGAACCCAGAAGGGGACCCACAAACACATGGCCAACTAATCTTTGACAAAGCAGGAAAGAATATCCAATGGAATAAAGAAAGTCTCTTCAGCAAGTGGTGCTGGGAAAACTGGACAGCGACCTGCAGAAAAGTGAACCTGGACCACTTTCTTACAGCATACACAAAAATAAATTCAAAATGGATGAAAGACCTCAATGTAAGACAGGAAGCCATCAAAATCCTCGAGGAGAAAGCAGGCGAAAACCTCTTTGACCTTGGCTGCAGCAACTTCTTACTCAACACATTTCTGGAGGCAAGGGAAACAAAAACAAAAATGAACTACTGGGACGTCATCAAAGTAAAAACCTTCTGCACAGCGAAGGAAACAATCAGCAAAACTAAAAGACAACTGACAGAATGGGAGAAGATATTTGCAAAAGACATATCGATAAAGGGTTTGTATCCAAAATCTATAAAGAACTTATCAAACTCAATACCCAAAACACAAATAATCCAGTGAAGAAATGGGCAAAAGACATGAATAGACACTTCTCCATAAAAGACATCAAGATGGCCAACTGACACATGAAAAAATGCTCCACATCACTCATCATCAGGGAAATACAAATCAAAGCCACAATGAGATAACACCTCACATCTGTCAGAATGGCTAACATTAACAACTCAGGCAACAATAGATGTTGGCAAGAATGTGGAGAAAGAGGATTTCTTTTGCACTGTTGGTGGGAATGCAAACTGGTGCAGCCAATCTGGAAAACAGTATGGAGGTTCCTCAAAAATATAAAAATAGAACTACCCTACGACCCAGCAATTGCACTACTAGGTATTTATCCAAGGGATACAGGTGTGCTGTTTTGAAGGGACACATGCATCGCCATGTTTCTAGCAGCACTATCAACAATAGCCAAAGTATGGAAAGAGCCCAAATGTCCATCAATGGATGAATGGATAAAGAAGATGTGGTATATATATATATATATATATATATATATATATATATACACACACACACACACAATGGAGTATTATTCGGCAATCAGAAAGAAGGAAATCTTGCCATTTGCAACTACGTGGATGGAACTGGAGGGTATTATGCTAAGCGAAATTAGTCAGTCAGAGAAAGACAAAAATCATATGACTTCACTCATATGAGAACTTTAAGAGACAAAACAGATGAACATAAGGGAAGGGAAGCAAAAATAATATAAAAACAGGGAGGAGGGCAAAACAGAAGAGACTCATAAATATGGAGAACAAACTGAGGGTTACTGGAGGGGTTGTGGGAGGGGGTATGGGCTAAATGCGTAAGGGGCACTAAGGAATCTACTCCTGAAATCATTGTTGCACTATATGCTAACTAATTTGGATGTAAATTTTAAAAAATAAAAAATAAAAGAAGTTAAAAAATAAAAAATAAATAAAACATTAAAGAAATGAAAAAATATACAACAGAATAAAATAGAGTTTCAAAATACCAGAGTAAATTTGATAAAGCCAGAGGAAAAAGTAGAGGAATTCACAATCATATTTGGATATTGCAACATCCTCTTGTTACCAATTGATAGAAAAAAGAAAAATTCAGTAGGGTAAAGAAAAATTGAACGTCATTAATTAATTTGATTTAACTGACATGTATAGAATATTATACTCCACAGCAGGATATGCATTTTTAAAATAAAAACCAAGATATCTAGAAATATGTCAAGTATTTGGAAGTTATGTAACATATTTCTAGATAATCCATAGGTCAAAAAGAATCACAAGTGAAATTAATAAATATTTTGAAACGAATGAAAATGAAAATATAACATATCAAGATTTGAGGGATACAGAAGCAGTGCATAGAGGGCACTTAAGTGCCCATATTATATAGGAAGAAAAGTTTAAAATCAATGAAATAATTAGCCATTTTATAAAGCTAGAAAAACAAACGAGCAAACTAGATATAAAAGTAAGTAGAAGAAAGGGAATAATAAAGAGTAAAAGTTCATGAAATAGAAAAATAGAAGAAATAAAATAGTTGACCCTTTGCAAATATTAATAAAATTTATAAATCTCTACCAAGACAAACTATGAAAAAGAGAAAACTCAGTTTATGAATGTTAGGAATCAGAAAGGGGATATTACTATGGATTCTACAGATAGTAACAGAATATTAAGGATATTTCATGAGCAACTTTATGCTACTATATTCAATAATTGAAATGGGATAAAATGCACACCTTTCTTGAAAAATATAACTTGTTAAAATTGACTCAAAAGAAACAGGAAATATGAATAGCCCTATATTTATTAAAGAAATGAAATTCATAATCAAACATTCCCACAAAGAAAACTGACCAGATAGCTTCACTTGTAAATTTTATCATATTTAATGAAGATATATTACTAATATTACATAAGCTTTCTGTAAATAGGAGGGAAAACTTCTCAGCCCATTTTATATTACTGTGTGATATCAAAAGGTAATTAAATTATTAAGACAAAGGAATATTACAAGCTACTATCACTCCAGAAGATAGAGACAAGAATCCTCAACAAAGGAATAGAAAATAATATCCAGCAATATATTAAAAGGTATACATCATGGCCAAATGAGTATTTTTCTAAAATGCAATGTTGGCTTCATTCAAAAATAAATCCATATAAAACCACATGATTATATTAATAAATGCAGAAAAAGCATTTGATAAAATTCTGATAAAAACTCTCAGCAAATCAGGAATTAAAGGGAACTTATTTAAATCTGATAAAGAGCATCTACCAAAAATCTATATTTAACATTATATTTATTGGTGAATTATTGAATGCCTTTTCCTTGAGAACAAAGCAAGGATGTCTTCTTTAAACACTTCTATTCAGTATTTTTTGGAAGTTCTAGCCAATGCAGTTAGGCAAGAATAGGAAATAAAAGGCATAAAGGTTGGAAAGGCACACATAAAGCTGCAGTTATTCAGACAACGTGTCAGTGAACTTGAAAATCCTAAGGAATCTACCAAAAAAACAAAACAAAACAAAACAAAACAAAACAAAACCAAAAACCAAAAACCAAAAATCCAAATCCAAACAAAAACTTTGCTAGAATATGTGCATTTAGCAAGATTGTAGTATAAGGTAAATATTCAAAAATCAATACTCTTTCTACATACCACCAATAAGTTCAATGAATGGTGCAAAGGACTGGTACACTGAAAACCACATAGTATTACTAAGTTAAATTTAAAAATACCTAAATAAATGGAAGACAAACACCATGTTCATGGATTAGAAAATTCAATGTTTTTCGGATGCCAATTCTCCTCCAAATTGATCTAATCAATAGAAATTGGTAGACTGAACCTAAAATGTAAACAAAAGAAGCTAGAATAGCCAAAGGGATTTTTAATAGAAATGCAAAGTTGAAGACATATAGTATCTGATTTCAAGATTCATTGCTTTTACTATAAAGCTAAATTAGTATGGACTGTGTGACATTGACATAAGAATGGACATTTTGTGTTTTTTTAATTTTTAATTTTAATTTCTGAAAAATGTTTATTTATAGAGGCACCTGGGTGGCTGAGTTGGTTAAGCATCTGACTTCAGCTCAGGTCATCATCTCTCGGGTTCGTGGATTCGAGCCCTGCATTGGGCTCTGTGCTGACAGCTCAGAGCCTGGAGCCTGCCCCTCTCTCTCTCTGCCTCTCCCATGCTCATGTTCTCTCTCTCTCTGTCTCTCAATAATAAATAAACATCAAAAAAAATTTTTTTAATGTTTATTTATTTTGGGAACAAGAGAGTGCAAGTAGGGGAGGAGCAGAGACAGGGTGAGAGAAAATCTCAGGCAGGCTCCACAGTGTCAGTGCAGAGCCCAAAGTAGGGCTTGATTTCACCAACTCTGAGATCATGATGTGAGCTAAAATCAAGAATCAGATGCTTAACTCACTGAGACACCCAGGAGCCCTAGAATGGACATTCTTATCAATGGAATGATAGATCAATGGAATAGAAACTCACAAGTGTGTGTGTGTGTGTGTGTGTGTGTGTGTGTGTGTGTGTGTACATATCCAACTGACCTTTGAAAAGGCATCAGGCAATTCAATGAAGAAAAATTAGTTTTTTCACAAATGGTGCTAGAATAATTGGATATCTGAATAGGAAAAAAAATGAACCTTTGAGCCCTATCTTACACTACACATAAAAGTGTATTTGAAATAAGTCACAGACTTAAATGTAAAAATTAAAACTGTACAACCCCCATAAGAAAACACAGAAGAATACCTTTTTAACCTTCATTAATAAAAAGTCCTGTTCTTCAAAAACACCATTAAGGAAATAAAAAGGCAAGTAATACACTGGGAGAAAATATTCATAATATATAGTGATAAAGGATATGTATCCAAAATATACAAATAATTGTATGTTCAATACTTGGGTTGTTTACCTAATTAAAAATAGTCAAAAGATTTGAACAGGTACTTTTGAATGAATGGCCAATAAACAACATTAAAAGATGTATATCATCATTAGTTATCAGTATACACAAGATAGCATTTTATATTCACTAAAATGATTAAAATGAAAAAATCTGACTATACCAAGTCTTGGCAATGACATGGAGCAAAAATGACTCTGATATTTTTCTGGTGGGACTGTGAAGTTATATAATTTTGGAAAAAAATTTGGTAGTTTCATATACAGTTAAAAGTAAACTTACAATATGATATAGTAATTTTACTCCTAGATATTAAGAGAAAGAAAACAAGCCTACTAAGAGATTTCTATAGAAATGTTTATAGCAGCTCAGTCTCTCCCCACCCCCATCAAATCTGGAAACAATCTAAGTGTCCATCAACAAATGAATTGATAAACAATTTACGGTATATTTATACAATGATCTACTACTCAGTAATAAAAAAGTAATGAACTAATGTAATACGAAGCAACATTCAAAAATACATAAAACATATGGTGAGCAAAAGATGTCAGATACACGCATATAGTATGATTTCATTTACATGAAGATTTAGAACATGCAAATCTATTTTAAGTGATAGAAATCAGAACACTGGTTGCCTGGGCCAGGGGTTTGTCCAGGGATTTACCGTAACGTGTTCCAAGTACATCCTGGGTGATGGATACTTCCTATGTTAATTGGGATGTTAGTTACACAAGTGTATCTATTTGTTAAAACACACCAAACTTGATGTGTGCATGTTGCTAAATGTAAATTATATTTCAATACAGTTGATTAAAAATCAAATTGAAAGAAACAGCAGAGAAATTTTTACCAAATAAACTTTTAGATATACTGAGATAGATTAAAATTAATAACTATATGTTATTTCCAGAACTACATAGACCCAGCTACTAAAAGAAGAAAGATTCACTGATTGTTACTTTCTACCATTTATTAACTGTGTGAGAGGCATCATAAAGTCAAAACCTAATTGTTAGATGATCATTGTTTCTTGTCACTTCATGCAGTTCAGATGATGTGTACAAAATTCACTGAGGGGCTACGACTAATATAGGGCAACATTATTCACTGATATGATGAAATTAATAGGAATAGTTTCTGTTATTCATATTTAGCATCTGTTGGAGCTGTTAAGGTGATGGTAAAATGATCAAATTCAAGACAGCAGAAGAAAAGAGGTTAAACTCGTGGCATTTAGGACTGCCACACCATGTAAGTCACTTTTAAGTTACTAACATTTTATTGAACTATATCTCCATATTTTACTATTATAAAATAGTAGATGGGAAGCTGAGTAACCCTGACTTAGGATGGGGAAACGGAAAACATTTTCAGTTCTTCAAGTTCAATAAAATTCTAATAATCCGAAGCTTCCTTAACTGCGCTATTTTGCACAAACCTCCTATCGCGATAGTCTGTCTGAGCATGAATGGCAAATATTAAATGTCACTCAGGACCAACTGAATACCACTTGTATTTGCATTCCTTAAAAAGTAGAAAAACATTAACCTTTTGTTTTATTGAATTAAAATGCCACGGAAATGCTGATGTAGTCTTGGGAGACTGGAATACTTTTACAAAGAAGAATAGCTGTCATTTATTAAACACAAAGAACAATTACTTGATAGGATGCCTTCTGACAAAAAGCAGATTGGTATTCTCATCATAGAAAAGGCATTATAAAAAAAATCTAGCCCAGACCTCTGAGATTTGAATAATTTAAAGCTGCATTTGGTGCAATTTGAATTTTTCTTTAGGGAGGCAAAGTTAAATACCTTTAATTTGTTCTAATTATTTCAAATTTGCAAGTTAATTATGGCTGATCATTAAATAACAAAAAGGACTACCGTCTCCATAGAGTTTTACCTCCTACCCTCTGCATTACTTAAGCTAGATTTTAGTATGCATGAATTAACTTTCTAAATAATCACACGGTTTGACTAAATGGCTCAGTAAAATGAGCTCTGATCCTCAGAATAAGCATTAATGGACATTAGAAATGCTACTGGGACTCATGTTACTTACATTATAAGTATTTTTAATGGGGCCTTATTTACTAATCTTTATGTACTGTTCAAGTTAGAATACCATATAGATACATTATTCTGCTTTACTGGAGGAAAAGCCCAATCTTTGAGACAATAAAAACAATGTCCATTTAACACCAAATAAATTCATTTTGAAATTAATGCAGGGATATGATGATGGATTTTAACTTGTTTTAGCTGTTCATCTCAATGAATCAATCTAGCAAAAATGGTCTGCTTGGTCTGTAAATGGGGTATTATGGATTCACTGATGTGCTAAGTCATTCAAGTAGCAAAAGGAGGTCCTATGAGCTAGTATTTATTTTCCACCTGCTATTTTGAAAGAAAGAATTTATGGTTTCTTGTGTTGTGATATCCACTTCTGTGCATATTTGGCTACCAATGAATGTAAAGCCAGATGGCACATAACCCTTTTGCTTAGAACTCTTAAAAATAATTTTTCTAAATGTCCCAACTAGATCTTTATATTCCCCAGAGATGAACCTGTTAATGAACAAAATATTCTGAAAAAGTGTAAGGAGTAAAATTTGAAAAATGAAATATTTCATATGCTCTTAGATCTTTTTGTTTTCCGCTCCAAAATCATCAATAGAAATTTTACTTCCATATATTCCATAAATATGATCTGAGAGCCTACTATGCATCAATTCTGTGTTTAGTAATAAGAGCACACAAACAAATAAGTGACTGTCTTCGAATAGTTAAAGGTAAACCAGAAGAGATAGCCAGCCCAACAGTGAATACATAATGTGACAGGTGTTATGATGACAGTATATGCAAAGTGCTATAAGAAGTTGATAAATATAACAGGAAGCTTGCAAGAAGAGAATGGAAGATCATGAAGGGAATGAAGTAAGGAAATCAGTAAAAAAGAATGATAATTTACAAGCATATAGTATGCAAAAGGCACTGGCATGCTCCCTGGCTCCAAAAGATGTGACCATCCTAGTGAAGAATTGACCTATGGGAGTATGCCAAACCCCTTAGGTGTGCTAGGTAGAATAATGGTCCTGGGAAGACAATAGGTACTTCAGAGGCAGAAAAGACATAATTTACATGGGCATGGCACAAGGAAGAGAGTAGTCTAACCCCAAGGGGTAGTTAGGGCAGTTGTAGTAGTTTAGAATATTAGCTTTAGTGTCATACAGAACTGGGCACTGTATAGCTATTTATAAATTCTCATAGATGTGATTTCTTTTTTTATTAAAATTTTTTTTTAATTTTTATTTGTTTTTAAAAGATATAGAGAGACACAGCAGAGAGAGAGGGAGACACAGAGTCTGAAGCAGGTTCCAGGCTCTGAGCTGTCAGCACAGAGCCTGATACAGGGCTTGAACTTGTAAACTGTGAGATCATGACCTGAGCTGAGGTCAGATGCTTAACTGACTGAGCCACCCAGGCGCCCCAATAGATGTGATTTCTTAAGCAAGTTACTCAACCTCACTGGGCCTCATTTCTTCACTTATAAAGTGAGGTTAATAGTAGTATGTAACTCATAGGGTTGTTGTAAGAAATAAATGAATTAACATATGTAAGATATGTAAGAGTGTCCAACACATAAATACTATCTAAATGTTAGCTTCTATTATTATCATTATTTTTATTACCATTAAATGATGCAACATTTAAAAGACAGGGCAATATGTAATACATAGTAAGTAGTAACAGACTAGCTGAATAGATGGATGGTATAATTTCTGAGAATTATAAAGAGTGGGTCATTGGCAAAGGGCTTGGGGGAGGTCATTGGTATGGATCTGAAAATCTTGAACTGAGGAACCTGTAAATCATTTGGGCTAGATACCATTATCATGAAGTTATAAGGACAGGTCTGGAAACCTCAGTAAGGAAAAGCTGAGACCTGAGATAAAGATTTTAGAGTTTTCAGCATAGAGATATGATCAAAAGCAACTGGAATGAGTTAAATTTCCCACAGAGAGAAGTCTATCAAAAAGAGGGAAAAGCATTTTTAATATTTAAACCGTAGGCAGAGGCAAAGGAAGCAGTAACATATTTTGAGGAAGGGAAGCAAAAAGCAACAGGAAGAGAATCTCCCAATAGGGAGATAAGCAGAGAAAGAAGAAAGAATATTGTAAAAAACAAAAACAAAAAAACAAAAAACAAAAAGCCAAACCCCCCCCCCCAAAACAAAAACAAAACAAAGGAAATGAAAGAGATATCAGAAAGATTAGCCATGTAAACTGAGAATTCAAGTAAGATGAGTAATGAAAAGAAAGAGAAAGATTCAGCAATAAGAAGGATACCTGTGACCATAGGTAGTATGGTTTTAGTTGAGTGATACAGTAGATGAGGAATGAAGAGAAGATGGGGAAGTGGAAGCAGAGAGCATAGATTATGCTCTGAAGTTTGGGAAAAGGAAAAGAAAGGGCAGCGATCTGATGGCAAGGGAAAATGGGTTTTTGGTTGTTGTTTTTTAAGGAGAAGGATCTTTGAGCATGTAGAGAAAGAGCCTGAAGATGCATGAGAAGAGATATGGATGCAAAGAAATCATTGGGAAAATAGGGAATATGAACAAGGTACTGATACAGGAGACATTGGACTTGAGACCTTTATGGGACCTCCAAGCAGTAATGCCTGATAGGCATTTGATTCATTTATGTTTTGTATTTATGATTGAAGAATATTGTTATTGAAGTATAGTTGACATACAATATTATATTGGTTGCAGGTATACAACACAGTGATTTGACAATTCTATACATGACTCAATGCTCACCATTATTAGTCACTATCTGTAACCTTATAATATTATTACAATATTCCCTATGCTGTACTTATAGCCTCTTTCACTTACTTATTTTATAACTCGAAGTTGGTGCCTCTTAATCCTCTTGATTTATTTCACCCTCCATTTTGATAAACACTAGTTTGTTCTCTGTATTGATGAGTCTGTTTCTGTTTTTTATTTGTTCATTTGTTCTGTTTAGATTCCATATATAAGAGATCATATGGTATTTGTCTTTATCTGACTTATTTCACTTAGCAGAATACCATCTAGATCCACCCATGTTCTCACAAATGACAAGATTTCATTCTTTTTTAATTCCTTTTTATGGCTGAGTAATATTTCATCATGTATATCCATCTCTAGCTAGATATATATAGATATGATTGATATCTTCTTTATTCATTCATCTTAACTTCCAGATATTGGCTATTGTAAATAAGACTGCAATAAACATAGGAGTTCATGTATCTTTTTGAATTCATGTTTTGGTTTTCTTTGGATAATGTACGGGGTAAGGGAAGGCTGCCCCAAGATGGGTCACTTTGGTATGAAGACTATTTTGAGTTAAACACAATTAAAACCCAGAAGATTCAGAAAAATCTCTTTACTTTCCCCTCAACTGCATGCCTATACCAGGAAGAGAGCTATTAACAGAGATTCCTCTTTATCTAAGAAATTTATTTGCATAATAGGGTAACCTTTGTTTCCTAAACATCTCCTCTCACCTTCCTGTTAATGCTCTTTCTCCCCTTTGTTTCCTCAGGCCCTAACCTCTCTTTAGCTCATATAAGAATCATACTGACTTGCTGTCTTTGGAATTTCCATGTCTGTGTGGATCCCCCATATGTACAATATTACATTTAATTTTCTCTGGTTAATCTGTTTCATGTCAATTTGATTCTTGGTCCAATTAGGAAGACACTGAAAGAGAAAATTCTTCCTCCTTGGCAGTAAATACACAGCATTGGAATTACTGTATCATATGGTAGCTCTACTTTTAATTTTTTGAGAAACTTCCATACTGTTTTCCATAGTGGCTATACCAATTTATATTTCCACAAACAGTGCACGAGGGTTCCCTTTTCTCCACATCCTTGCTAATGCTTGTTATTTCTTGCCTTTTTTTTTTTTTTTTTTTTGCCATTCTGACAGTTGTGAGGTGATACCTCACATGGTTTTGTTTTGCATTTCCCTGATGCTTAGTGATATTGGGCATCTTTTCATATGTCTGACGGCCACTGGTACGTCTTCTTTGGAAAACGGCTACTTAGGTCCTCTGCCAACTTTTAATCAGATTATTTATGTTTTTCTTTTTGTTGGATTGTGGAATTCTTTATGTATTTTGGATATTATCCCCTTATAGGATACATCGTTTATAAATATGTTTTCCCATTCAGTACATTGCCTTTTCGTATTGTTGATGGTTTCTTTTGCTGTGCAAATGCATTTTATTTTGGTGTAGTCTCAATAGTTTATTTTTGCTTTTGCTTCCCTTGCCTGAGGAGACATATCCATAAACATGTTTGCTAAGGCTTATGTCCAAGAGATTACACCTTATGTTTTCTTTTAGGATTTTAATGCTTTCAGGTCTCACATTTAGGTCTTTGGTCCACTTTGAGTTTATTTTTTATTTTTGTGTATGCCGTCAGAAAGTGGTCCAGTTTCATTCTTTCATGTGTAGCTGTCCAGTTTTTCCAATACCATTTATTGAAGAGACTGTCTTTTACCCACCATATATGCTTGGCTTCTTTGCTGTAGATTAACTGACCAAATAAGTGTGGGTTTATTTCTGGGCTCTCTATCCTGTTCCATTGATCTATATATCTATTTCTGTGCTGACAGGCACTTTGAAATATAAACTCTAGAGAGAGGTCAGTGCTTTATGCAAAGATGTGACCCTCCCATGTAATTAGAAATTAGCACAGACTTCATTTAGTGAAGGTGCATTTTATACTTGAAGATGTCAGTAGATCTTAATTTGCTCCCTCAGCAAAGGAAATGTAGTTATAATTTCATTAATTAAAATATTTTTATTTTAATTCTTCCCAGATGAGTAAACAACTGAGGGAGTGTTAAGAAAAAGAATGGTGATGGCAATCCCTATCAATATAATACCAGCATTCTTCAGAGAGCTAGAAACAAACAATCCTAAAATTTGTAAGACCAGAAAAGACCCCAAATAGCCAAAGCAATCTTGAAAAAGAAAACCAAAGCTGGAGGCATCACAATCCCAGACTTTAAGCTGTATTACAAAGCTGTAATCATCAAAACAGTATAGTACTAGCACAAAAACAGATGCTCAGATCAATGGAACAGAATAGAGAACCCAGAAGGGGACCCACAAACACATGGCCAACTAATCTTTGACAAAGCAGGAAAGAATATCCAATGGAATAAAGAAAGTCTCTTCAGCAAGTGGTGCTGGGAAAACTGGACAGCGACATGCAGAAAAGTGAACCTGGACCATTTTCTTACAACATACATAAAAATAAACTCAAAATGGATGAAAGACCTAAATATAAGGCAGGAAGCCATCAAAATCCTCAAGGAGAAAGTGGGTGAAAACCTCTTTGACCTTGGCTGCAGCAACTTCTTACTCAACACATCTCCAGAAGCAAGGGAAACAAAAGCAAAAATGAACTATTGGGACCTCATCAAAATAAAAAGCTTCTGCACAGTGAAGGAAACAATCAGCAAAACTAAAAGACAACTGACAGAATGGGAGAAGATATTTGCAAAAGACATATCAGATAAAGGGTTTGTATCCAAAATCTATAAAGAACTTATCAAACTCAATACCCAAAACACAAATAATCCAGTGAAGAAATGGGCAAAAGACATGAATAGACACTTCTCCATAAAAGACATCCAGATGGCCAACCGACACATGAAAAAATGCTCCACATCACTCATTATCAGGGAAATACAAATCAAAACCACAATGAGATACCACCTTACACCTATCAGAATGGTTAACATTAACAACTCAGGCAACAATAGATGTTGGCAAGAATGTGGAGAAAGAGGATTTCTTTTGCACTGTTGGTGGGAATGCAAACTGGTGCAGCCAATCTGGAAAACAGTATGGAGGTTCCTCAAAAATCTAAAAATAGAACTACCCACGACCCAACAATTGCACTACTAGGTATTTATCCAAGGGATACAAGTGTGCTGTTTCGAAGGGACACATGCATCGCCATGTTTCTAGCAGCACTATCAACAATAGCCAAAGTATGGAAAGAGCCCAAATGTCCATCAATGGATGAATGGATAAAGAAGATGTGGTATATATATACAATGGAGTATTACTCGGCAATCAAAAAGAATGAAATCTTGCCATTTGCAACTACGTGGATGGAACTGGATGGTATTACGCTAAGTGAAATTAGTCAGAGAAAGAAAAATATCATGTGACTTCACTCATATGAGGACTTTAAGAGACAAACAGATGAATATAAGGGAAAGGAAGCAAAACTAATATAAAAACAGAGAGCGGGACAAAAGAGAGTCTTAAATAGAACAAACAGAGGGTTGCTGGAGGGATTGTGGGAACGGGGGGATGGGCTAAATGGGTAAGAGGCATTAAAGAATCTACTCCTGAAATCATTGTTGCACTATATGCTAACTTGGATGTAAATTAAAAAACAAAACCAAACAAAAGAATGGTGATGAAGCTGTGCTAAATAAAACACTGCACTGCAGTTGTAACCAAACCACTAATTTGGGTTCTGTTGCTCTGATCCCAAAAATGCTTTCATAATTTCTCTATGTCTTCAACAGGGAAAATAGCTCTTTAAGTCAATTAATGTATATTTCAATGTAGAATAAGTACTTTAAAAGAAGGTTTACAGTTGGGAAGATGAAAATGTTAGTTCAATATAAACTAAGAAATACAAATGTAAACAAAGTATGAAGATTATCCACCAATCAGTTTCCTAAGGGCAGATATCATGCCCTGTCTTCTCTGAATCTCCAGTAATGCCTTCCATGTGGATGTACATAGAGAAAAGGCGTAATATACATCTACTGAAGAAATTATTACAATTCAGGAAGCATTTGTGGGATTAAAACAGAGAACTCTGAGTTAGTTAACTATTACCTCTTCCTTACATTGTGGACCATTCAGGGCCATTCCTAGATGTATAATCAATATTTCAATTTCATTGAAGCAAGCATTTGTGAAGCTTCAGAAATCTGGCATAAGATAAGAACGACCTTATGAGGTTATGTTTATATGCCAGAAGACATCTTGCAACTGAACTGTGAATATAATACAAAATTTTAGAACCAAGACTAATCCAATGCAAGGTACCAAAGACCTATAAGTTCATTTGAAATTCAGAAAACCAGGTAGCAGTCAGTTAAGGACTGTGGTTGAAAATCTTCCTTAAAAAAAACAAGGCCCAATGATAAATCAACACACAGATAGAGTATCACTGACTATATGAGGTGAGGACCAGCCCATGTTGCTGCTGCTATCTCTATAGCAGTGGTTCTCACTAATATGTTGTCTTTTTAACTTTCATTCTCTCAGGAGTGAACAGTGAAATTTTCTAGGAGGTACATAACATGTGGCATCACAACAGACTGAATGCAGAGCAGTTGTGAGAAAATAGCTGTCTTCTGTTAAGCCAGACATAAAAGAGATTTGCGAAAATGTAAAGCAATGATGTTCTTCCTGCTAAATTTCCTTTATTTTGGAAAATATAGTTTTTATAAAAATACATTATTTGTTTCAATATGTAATGGGTTTACTATTATTTTTAAATAAATATTTTAATATTTTACTATTATTTTTAAATAAATATTTATAAATTTCTGTTTTAATTCCTAATATATATAATAGATATAACCTACATTAAATAGATATACATAAAAGTTTTTTGGGGTCCTCAATAAAATTTAAGAGTAAAGGAGTCCTGAGATAAGAATGTTTGAGAACTGCTGCTGTTCTACATAGCATGATAAATGATGAGTGCATGGGAATAACTATCAACATATTCTTTGGGAAAGTTAACGTGGCATCAATATGGAAGATTCCAGAGAATCAATGGTAGGAGAAAACTTTCATGTCAAGATTTTAATTAAAAAAAAATTTAGAATATAGTAAAATTGACTTTTTTGGGGGGGTATATAGTTCTATGAATTTTAATACATCTATAGATTATTTTAACCATACCACAATCAAGACACAAAATAGTTTTATCACCCAAAAAACTCCTTCTACTCTTCTTGTGTAGTCACACCCTCCTCCCATACCTAACCCCTGGCAATCACTGATATGTTCGCCATCATGATAGCTCTGTCTTTTCCAGAATGCTGTGTAAATGGAATCGAATAGGATTCTTTTTATTTTTATTTCTTTTTGAAATTGGCTTCTTTAAGCATAATATCTTTGAGATTCATCTAAGTTGTAGCACGTATCAATAGTTCATTCCTTTTAATGTCCGAATAGTATTCCATTGTATGGACTTACCACAGTTTATTTATCCATTCAGCTACTGAAGGACACATGCATGGTTTACAGGTTTGGGCTATTGCAAATGAAGTTACTATGAACCTTCAAGTAAATAAAGGAAGCTCCTAAATTTGAGCCAGAGTGTAAAGTAGGAAGTCTTCTTGCTCTTACCACTGATAATAGCATGTATCAAAAGGAGCCTTGTTCCTACATTCTCAACAAAAGTTTTGTGACAAACTTTAAAAATATCACCCAAAGTTTCTGAAATCAGACTATATCATTTACATTAAGGGAATGCATATTTCCCACTTATTTAAGAAAAGTCAACTAACCTTCAAGTAGACTCATGAGAATTTATCAGGAGTTACAATTCCAATTCACCCTTCTCCTCATACCCATCCAAGAAGCTGACATTAACCTCATATGATCAACAAGTATTTTTAAGAGTGCTTATTCATTTATTTTGAGAGAGAGAGAAAGAAAGGGAGAGCATGGGGGAGCAGCAAAGAGGGAGGGAGAGAGAATCCCAAGCAGGCTCAGCACTGAGCCCAACACAGGGCTCAATCTCACAAATCATGAGACCATGACCTGAGATGAAGAGTTGTAAACTGACAGAGCCACCCAGGCGCTCTGTGATCAACAAGTATTAAAACTATAATCTATTTTCTGGCGTTTATAGAATCATGTGTTTTGGCATCTGATTGCTGAGTAAAACAATTAGCAAGAGGCCATCAATTGTGAGGGTGGTTCACTATTCACAAACCAATCAACACGATATACCACATTAATAAAAGGAAGGATAAGAACCATATGATCACTTCAGTAGATGCAAAAAAAAGCATTTGACAAAGTACAACATCCATGCATGATAAAAATGCTCAACGAAGTAGGTTGAGAGGGAACATACCTCAACATAATAAAACCCATACATGAAAAGCCCACAGTTAATATCATCCTCAATGTGGATGGACTACAGTCCAATGTGACTGTTCTACAGTCAGGAACAAGACAGGGATGTCCACTCTCACCACTGTAATTTAACATAGTAATTGGAAGTTCTGGCCACAGCAATCAGACACAAGATATAAAAGGCATCCAAATCAGGAAGGAAGAAGTCAAACTGTTTTGCAGATGGCATGATAACTCTACAAAAAACCCTAAAGACCCCACCAAAAAAGTGCTACAACTGATTAACGAATTCAGTAAAATCACAGGATATAAAATCAATATGCTGAAATCTGTTGCATTTTTATACACTTATAATAAAGCACCAGAAAGAGATATTAAGAAAAAAATCCCATTTATAACTGCACCGAAACATTAATATACCTATGTATAAACTTAACCAAAAAGGTGAAAGACCTGTACTTAGAAAACTATAAAACTTTGTTGAAAGAAATTGAAGATGACACAAATAGAAAATATTCCATGCTCATGGATTGGAAAAACAAATATTGTTAAAATGCCCATACTACCCAAAGCACTTTACAGAATTAATGCAATCCCTGTCAGATTACCAACATTTTTCACAGAGCTAGAATAAAAATCCTAAAATTTGTATGGAACAAAAAAGACCCCAAATAGCCAAAGCAATCTTGAAAAAGAAAAGCAAAGCTGGAGGCATTGGAATTCTGGACTTCAAGTTATGTTACAAAGTTGTAGTGATTAAAACAGTACGGTACTGGCAAAAAAAAAAAAAAAAAGATACATAGATCAACAGAACAGAGTAGAAAACCCAGAAATGAACCCACAACTATATGGTCAATTGATCTTTGACAAAGCGGGAAAGAATATCCAATGGGAAAAATTCCCTTCAACAAATGGTGTTGGGAAAACTGAACAGCAACATGCAAAAGAATGAAACTGGATAACTTTCTTATGCCAAACACAAAAATAAGTTCAAAATGGATTAAAGACCTAAATGTGAGACCTGAAACCATAAAAATCCTACAGGAGGGGCACCTGGGTGGCTCAGTCAGTTAAGTGTCCAACTCTTGATTTCAGCTTAGGTCATGATCTCACAGTTCGTGAGTTTGAGCCCTGCACTGACAGCACAGAGCCTACTCAGGATTCTCCCCCCTCCCCCCTCTCTGTCCTTCCCCTGATCATGCTCTGTCTCTCAAAATAAATAAACTTTAAAAAAAATCCTAAAGGAGAACACAGGCAGTAGCCTCTTTGACATCAGCTGTAGCAACTTCTTTCCAGATATGTCTCCTTAGGCAAGGGAAACAAAAGCAAAAATTAATTACTGGGACTTTATCAAAACAGAAAGCTTCTACACAGTGAAGGAAACAATCAACAAAACTAAAAGCCAACATACAGAATGGGAGGAGATATTTGTAAATGACATATCTGACGAAGGGTTAGTATCCAAAATACACATAGAACTTATAAAACTCAACTGAATAATCTAAAAAATGGGTGGAAGATATGAAGAGACATTTTCCAAAGAAGATATCCGGATGGCCAACAGACATGCAAAGCTGTTCAACATCACTCATCATCAGGGAAATACAGGTCAAAACTACATTGAGTTAACACCTCACACCTGTAAAAATAGCTAAAATCAACAATATAAGAAACAACAGGTTTTAGCAACAATGTGGAGAAAAGGAAACTCTCTTACATTGTTGGTGGGAATGCCAACTGATGTAGCCACTCTGGAAAACAATATGGAGGTTACTCAAAAAGTTGAAAATAGAACTACCTTACAATCTAGCAATTGCACTACTAGGTATTTACCCAAAGAACACAAAAATACTAATTCAAAGGGATACATGCACTCAGTGTTTATATTTATAGCAGCATTATCTACAATAGCCAAATTATGGAAAAAGTGTAAGTGTCCATCTATAAATGAATGGAAAAAGATGTGGTATACATATACAGTGGAATATTATTCAGCCATCAAAAGAACAAAATCTTACCATTTGCAACAACATGGATAGACCTAGAGAGTATTATGTAAGTGAAATAAGTCAGTCAGAGATAGACAAATGCCATATGATTTCACTCATATGTGGAATTTAAGCAAATGAGCAAAGGGGGGGGAAAAAGAGAGAGATGCAAACCAAGAAACAGACTTGTAAGTATAGAGAACAAACTGATGGTTACCAGAGAGGATGTGGGTGAGGGGATGGGTTAAATAGGTGATGGGGATTAAGGACAGCACTTGTGATGAGTGTTGGGTGTTATTTGGAAGTGTTGAATCACTATATTATACACCTGAAACTACCATTACACTGTATGTTAACTAACTGGAATTTAAATAAAAGCCTAAAAAAATAAAAAGAGACCATCAAGAACTTTCCTTTTCTTCTGGGACCAAACAGAGCAAAGAATCCCCCTCTAGGGCTCTGATTATTATACAGGGGACAACCAACCTGGTAACATAAGACTTAGAATCAATGAGCCTTCTATAAAAATCCTAGGCACACCAGCATGCTATAAGATCTTTCATATTTTCATATACTCAATATGACCATAGGTATACATGCACCATTCTCCACCGCAGAGGCCTTAGAACCAGTTCACAGCCATTGAGAGCACATAGCTTTGGAGCAATTTTGAAATCTTTTTTTTTTTTTTCCTGCCAATAGGTCCTTTTCATAAAACCATCATCCACTGAAGTAAATGAGAATGTAATAGAAAACTGGGCAAAAAGAAAACACAACATTTAAGAGGGATTCAAAGAAAAACACTTAAAAGAACCCATAATTAAAGCAGTCAGCTTTGAGCTATAAAACTGTGTATTTCTTACAGTTTGTAAGGGCCATGCCCTGGCACCCATTTGACCCAGAACTCTCCAACAGTATGAAAAGCTCCAGAGTATAAGGATAAAATGAAAGCCTTTAATTACTCCAGTGTGAGTAGTTTAAAGGAAATCAATCATGCTACCTTAATGTTAATAGTTATATATAATTTACAGAAAGACAGCCCTTTGCATGTTTTTCTCATATAACATTTGTTGCTATTGACATTACTGTATAGTTACCAAATGAACCATAGTTTTTAAAAATCTGCAATTTAAAATTGGTCTCTTTTGAGTTGTGCTGTTTTACAAAAAGGCTTCTGCGCAGTTAAGTGTGTTTCATCAAAAATTTCACTGCGAGGTGTCACGCTGGATTGCTTCTTGGAGAAAAGTGAGAGGTAGGAGCAGGGAGTGACTAAGTATATAATAACCACCTGGCTGTGAAAAACAAATCATGACAGCATATTATGGCTATTAGTTCCTTCATTTAGAGATGCAAGCTCCTTTCACATTCCTCAAAGATTCTGCAAACACAGAAGCGAGGAATCAGAAACCATGGGGTTCTGAACGGCACTTCTCTGCCACCTTTGGCACATACCTACTCTGGAGAGCAATGGCGATTTTGGTACTACTTTGAATCTCCACTGACCATAAAAATATGCAAAAACTATCTGCTAAAGATAATGACAATGGCATTATAATAAAAGGCTTACCAAGCATCAGTTACATTATAGTGGGACATGTAAGACTTATAAATTAACTCTACATGCACAGCCTGAGCATAGAAGGGATCTTGTCTAGTTGATCCCCAAACTAGACATTACCAGAATCACGTGGGAGCTTTCTAAAAATAAGATTTCTGGGCCTCATCCACAGAAACTGTGATTGAAAAGGTGGAGGTTAAATGTTCTGGGCTTCTCCCATTATTTCTCCTATAACATGGATTTCAGTTTCCATAGCTCCACGAAGGGACTCTAATCTAATCTCTATACACTCCTCTCTAAACCCTGACTTAGCTGCATCCCACAAGTTTTTATATGTTGTGTCTTCAGTTTGATTCAGTTCTATACTTTCAACTTTAACTGTAGAATCAGCTTGCTCTACAAAATAATTTATATTTTCACCAGATTATGCATTTTAATATTTTCCCTGCAGCCCTATAATAATGGTGTTATCACTCTTTAACTCTTGCCAATATGAAGAATGAGAAGTGACAGTTGATCGCTTTTCCTTAATGAATAAGAAGTCAGTCATGTAAGAATCTAGGGATAGACCATTCCAGGCAAAAGAAACTACAATTACAGAGACTGGGATGAAATAAGCTTAGCATATTCGAGAAATTAAAAGGCGATTGTGGCTGAAATATCCTGAGAAAGAGTGACAGCACTGCACAAGGATGTCAGAAAGGTATGCATGGACCACATCATGTAGGGTCTTATAAACTGGGGTAGAGTTTAGATTTGTGTTCCAAGAAGCCATTAGAGAGTTTTGTGCAGAGGTTTTAAACATGATTCTAACATGAATCACCTGGGGGTGCCTGGGTGGTTCAGTTGGTTAAGCGTCCAACTCTTGATTTTGGCTCAGGTCATGATCTCACGGTCATGAAATCAAACCCCGCATTGGGCTCCACTCAGGGCATGGAGCCTGCTTGAGATTTCCTCTCTCTCTCTCTCTCTCTCTCTCTCTCTCTCTCTCTCTCCTTTTTAAAACATTTTACATGCAACTTATCCATCTTTAGCTCCCCAGTACCTCCACAGTTTCCCACAAATCCTCAATTTTATCAATAAAATTTTAATAGTCTGATCTATAGGAACTCTGACTTCCCTGAGACACAAATGAAGTAAGCTGTAAGAACTGAATTTGTATATCTATATCTATGTACATATGTATATACATGTGTATATCTGCATGTGTGTAGATGTGTGTGTGTGTGTGTGTGTGTGTGTGTGTGTGTGTGTGTGTATTTTAAAGTAGGCTTCATGCTCAGCACGGAGCCCAATGCGGGGCTTAAACTCATGACCCTAAGATTAAGACCAAAGCTGAGATCAAAGGTTGGATGCTTAACTGACCAAGACTCCCAGGCACCCCTACATGTGTGTGTATGTACATTAAAAAAAAATAAACTCACCTATCTTTTGCTTCAGTTTTCTTATACCAATGGTGTTCCACTCTTTCTAGACCAAAGGTCATTCATGTTGGGAGGAAAAATAACTGGGTAGTGTTTCATGTGTTAACAAATCACAGTTTCTAAATAATAAACTTACTCTTGGTTTGCTCTTAATCCTTTAAACAAAATCAAACAAAGGATGCCTGCGTGGATACTTAACCAACTGAGCCACCAAGGTGCCCCCCCCAAAATCCTTTCTTAAGTCCTCAATTAATTTATGTTTACATGCTCAGAATTATACTCTTGATAGTTTCCTAGCTCTTTGGACTTTTACCCTTTTGGGTCTCAGATCAGAAAATTATGCTTCTTCTTTTTCTGCCTTTCTTTCTTTCTTTCTTTCTTTCTTTCTTTCTTTCTTTCTTTCTCTCTTTCTTTCTTATTAATTTATTTATTTTATGTAGAGAGTGTAAGGGGGAGAGTAGCAGGGGGTTATGAAGGAAGGGAGGGAGAGAGGGAGGGGGCGGGGGCGGGGTGTGAGAGAGAGAGAGAGAGAGAGAGAGAGAGAGAGACAGAGACAGAGAGAGAGAGAGAGAGAGAGAGAGAGAGAGAGAGAGAGAGAGAGAGAGAATCTCAAGCAGGCTCCACACTCAGCACAAAGCCCAACACAAGGCTTGATCCCACCACCCTGGGATCATGACTTAAGTCAAAATGAAGAGTTGGACGCTCAATCTAATGAGACACCCAGGTGCCCCTCCGCCTTTCTTAAGTTTCGGTCACACATCTGATTACCACCAATTTTCATTTGTGATGAACTAGGCGGAACATGACAACTCTACTGGTTTCCTTCATCTCCTTTTAGGATATGAAGCTAACAATAGGCAGTCAAGAATTCTTAGAGTGGAATAAGATTTCCAGTTTCCCTTTCTCTTTGATTTTATACAAATGCTCTCCAGTAGAGCAATAACACGTGAGAATGATTCCTCTCTTAAGTCTGACAA
The DNA here is from genome assembly GCF_018350175.1 of Felis catus. Lineage (NCBI taxonomy): Eukaryota > Metazoa > Chordata > Mammalia > Carnivora > Felidae > Felis > Felis catus. The sequence goes on along the minus strand of NC_058379.1, from coordinate 58,194,778 downwards.
CCACCTTATGTTTTCTTAAGAAAGGCTGGGGAAACCAAAGCTTAGCAAGGTTAAATGATTACCCAAGTCCGTACAACTCATAAGTGGGAGAGCTGAGATGTGATCTCAGGTCTCTTTGCAGAGCTAGAGATATTAAATTATTGTACTACACTGCCTTGTAATCCATTTCCAGAATTATGAAATTCCACACTTGTGTATATTTTCCCTACATATATCGCCCCTTCAATGTCCTAAGAGACTTCTTTTTTTAATGTTTATTTATTTTTGAGAGAGAGACAGAGACAGAGCACGAGCAGGGGAGGGGTGGAGAGAGACAGAGACACAGAATTGAAAGCAGGCTCCAGGCTCTGAGCAGTTAGCACGGAGCCTGACCCAGGGGTTCAACCCATGACCCATGAGATCATGACCTGAGCTGAAGTCGGACACTTAACCGACTGAAACCACCCAGGTGCCCCGAGACTTAACTTTTCACAAAGGCAGTATAAATTCAGTACAGATCTTCCTCAACTTATGATGGGGTTATGTTTTGATAAACTCATCATAAGTTGAAAATATAGTACGTCAAAAAGCATTTAATAATGCACCTTACCTATTGAACATCATAGCTTAGCCTAGCCTGCCTTAACAAGCTCAGAATGTTTCCATTAGCCTGCAGTAGGGCCAAATTATCTAAAACAAATCCTAAAATAATAAAGTTATGAATATTTCATGTAATTTATTGATTTCTGTACTGAAAGTGAAAAACAGAATGGTTGTGAGGGTGTCCGTTGTTTACCCTTGTGACTGCATGGCGGACTGGGGGCTGCGGCTTGCTGCCCTTGTCCAGCACCACAAGAGAGGATCGTAGGATGTATCGGTAGCCTGGGAAAAGATCCAAATTCAAAATTCAAAGTACATTTTCTACTGAATTCATATGGCTTTCCCACCATAAAAAAGAAAATCATAAGTTGAATTTTACATTTCTAAAGTCAGTTGAACATGCAGGGCCCCCAGATATCTTTTGTTTTCCTGGTTAGCTTTCTTTCCCTCTTTTAAGCTCTTGGTGGCAGCAATTTCAAGCCTCTTTTACTCTTCAAACCTTCCATCCCACTGCCACTCAGCCCTGTACTTTCCTCATGCTCCTACCACATTCAAGCAGATCATCTAACTTCTTGCCTCAGATGGAAAATTGAGAATACTACATAGGGACGCCTTCAACTACCTGCTAACAAACCCGTGCATCATTTTATAAGGAAATAAATAAGCAAATAAAACCCAAAACACCTGACATTTAAGTGTCAGTGGGATTCAGTGCGACTAAATTCTGCTTAAAATCCCATCTTTTTGCTAAAGTAGTACAGCTCCCTTTAGATCACACTGTACAGATATTGAATAATTAATGTTGTAAAATCATGATTTATTTTTTAAAAACCTATGATTTCTCTGATTCATTTGCATAATACTCTATACCTTCTTGTTTCTGAAAATATAGTTTCTATTTTGGAATAATTTTAGATTTCCAGGAAAGTTGCAAAGATATTACAGAGACGTTCCTCATACTCTTCATCAAGCTTCCCCTAAAATTAACATTTTACAATAAATAGTATGATACATTTGTCAAAAGTAAGAAAACAACATTGGTACATTACTACTTTTTTTCACAATTTTTTTCTTTTCTTTTTCTTTATATTTATTATTATTTCTTTAATATGAAATTTATTGTCAAATTGGTTTCCATACAACACTCAGTGCTCATCCCAACAGGCGCCCTCCTCAATGCCCATCACCCACCCTCCCCTCCCTCCCACCCCCCATCAGCCCTCAGTTTGTTCTCAGTTTTTAAGAGTCTCTTATGGTTTGGCGCTCTCCCTTTTTTTTTTTCTTTTCTTTTTTTAAAATTTGAATCCAAGTTAGTTAACAAAGAGTGTAATAATGATTTCAGGAATAGAATTAAGTGATTCATCACTTATATATAACACCCAGTGTTCATCCCAACAAGTGCCCTCCTTAATGCCCATCACCCATTTAGCCCATCTTCCCACCCAACAGCCTGCCAGCAACCCTCAGTTTGTTCTCTGTATTTAAGAGTCTCTTGGGGCACCTGGGTGGTTCAGTCGGTTAAGCATCTGACTTCAGCTCAGGTCACGATCTCATGGTTCGTGAGCTCAAGTCCCACATCGGGCTCTGTGCTGACAGCTTGGAGACTAGAGACTGCTTCACATTCTGTGTTTCCCTCTCTCTCTTTGCCCCTCCTCCACTTATGCTCTCTTTCTCTCTCTCAAAAATAAACATTAAAAAAAAAAAAAGAGTCTCATGGTTTGACTCCTTCTCTGTTTTTATCTTATTTTTGCTTCCCTTTCCCCATGTTCATCTGTTTTATTTCTTAAATTCTACATATGAGTGAAATCATATGATATTTTTCTCTGACTGACTTACTTTGTCTAGCATAATACACTCAAGGTCCATCTATGTTGTTGCAAATGGCAAGACATCATTCTTTTTGATTGCTGAGTAATATTCCACTATATATATATATATATATATATATATATATATATATATATACACACACACACACACATATACCACATCTTCTTTATCATTCTTCAGTCGATGGACATTTGGGCTCGATCCATACTTCGGATATTGTCGATAGTGCTGTTATAAACATTGGAGTGATGTACCTCCTTTGAATCAGCATTTTTGTATCCTTTGGGTAAATATCTAGTGGTGCAATTGCTGGGTTGTAGGGTAGTTCTATTGTTAATTTTTTGAGGAACCACCATACTGTTTTCCAGAGTGGCTGCAGCAGTTTGCATTCCCACCAGCAGAGCAAATATGTTCCTCTATCTCCACATCCTCACCAACATGAGTTGTTAATGTTAGCCATTCTGACAGGGACACATTACTATTTTTTTTTAATTTTATTTTTAATTTTTTTTTTAATTTACATCTAAATTAGTTAGCATATAGTGCAACAATGATTTCAGGAGTAGAATTCCTTAATGCCCCTTACCCATTTAGCCCATCCCCCCTCCCACAACCCCTCCAATAACCCCTCAGGTTGTTCTCCATATTTGTGAGTCTCTTCTGTTTTGTCCACCTCCCTGTTTTTATATTATTTTTGTTTCCCTTCCCTTATGTTCATCTGTTCTGTCTCTTAAAGTCCTCATATGAGTGAAGTCATATGATTTTTGTCTTTCTCTGACTAATTTCACTTAGCATAATACCCTCCAGTTCCATCCACATAGTTGCAAGTGGCAAGATTTCATTCTTTTTGATTGCTGAGTAATACTCCATTGTATATATATATATACACCACCTATTCTTTCTCCATTCATCCATTGATGGACATTTGGGCTCTTTCCATACCTTGGCTATTGTTGACAGTGCTGCTAGAAACATGGGGGTGCATGAGGACACATTACTATTAATTAAACTCTAGACTATTAGTGTTTAATCTGTTTTTACACTTATGCCTAAGTTGTTGTTGTTCCAGGATCTGTTCCAGGGTATCACACTGCCTTTAGTTACCATGTTTCCTCATGTGTGCTACCGTTGCTCAGTGTTTGTCTTTCATGACTATACCTGACCAGTTTTGAGGCCTGGTTAGGTATTTTGTACAATGTTCCTCAATTTTGATTTGCCTGTTGTTCTCCCCATGATTAGTACAACATAAGTGTTTGGGAAGAATACTGCCGAGGTGAAGTTCCCTCCTTATCACGTTATATCCAGGGTTACATGATATCAACACGACTAATCATTGGTGATGTTAACCTCGGTGATTAAGGTAGTGCTCACCATATTTATCTACTGTAAAGTGTGACTTTCCCTTTCCATATCCTATACCTTGGGTCTGAGCCACTAAGTGTAGCTCACACTCGAGTGGAGTGGGTACTAAGCTCTACCTCCTAGAAGGAGAAGTATTTCTTGGAATTCTTATGCAGGAACATGTCTCTTTTGTTCTATTTGTTTATTCATTCTATCATTTATTTATATTGATATGGACTCATTTGTACTTATTTTATATTTTGGGTTGTAACAGATCACACCATTATTTTGTTGCTCAAATTGTCGTGGGTTTGGCCATTGGAAGCTCTTTCAGGTTGGCTTCTCTGCCCCTTTGACATGTCTTCATCCTTTTGATTTTTGAGCACTTCTTCCTTTCGGCATCCAGGCTCATCTCTCTTTTTCCTAGCCCCATCCCAATAATTAGCCATTTCTCTCAGAAGTCCTAGTTTCTTTTATTGGAGAATGGTATTTAGAAACTAAGATCTGGGTACTGAGTGGGCTTTGCCACTGGGGATCACCGTTCATAGGCTCTCTCGGCTGACATAGGTAGGGAATACATGTTATGTGTACTAACCTATATTTATACTTATTTTTGTATATATTCATAAGTGTATACATACACACAAATACTATGGACTGCATTATGTCCCCCCATTCATATGTTAAAGCCCTAACTCCCAATGTGATGGTATTTGTATTTGGAGATGGAGCCTTTGGGGGAGGTAATTAGGTTTTGAGGAGTCATGAGAGTGAGGCCATCATGATGGGATTAGTGTACTTATGAGAAAAGACACCAGAGAGCTTACTTGTTCTCTGTCTCCACCATGTAAGGATGCAGGAGAAGGTGGCCATCTACAAGCTGAGAGCTCTCAACATAACCCAAACATTCTGGCACTCTGATTTCACATTTCCAGGCTTCAGAACTGTGAGAAAACAAATTTCTGTTGTTTAAGCCACCTGATCTTTGGTATTTGGTTTTGGCAGCCTGAGAGGATTAAGTAAATGAATATATACTAATGTCTCCAACGTTATTCTAGTGCCACACCATTCATTCTAGCCATATATTCTTTTTTTTCACTTGACAGACTATAGGTATCTGCTTTTGGTAGCTGTCATGGAGCTGCAGATATATGGTCCTAGAATGAACATTTACTCTGGATATGGGTTTTCTTTATGTGCACACAATGCTTCTACCAAAATTACTATCCATGGACCTATAAAAGCCTTACCAACCCATGATAGTATTTTACACAGCATCACCTCTGATCAAGGAACTTACTTGATAGCAAATGAAATATGGCAATGGGCCCATACTAATGGAAGTCATTGGTGTTGCCATATCCCCAATCATCCTGAAGCAGCTATCTTGGTAGTACAGCAAAATAGCCTAAAGTCTCAGCAATAGTGCCAGCTAAGAAGGAATACCTTGCAGGGCTGGGGAAATGTCTGCCAGGGTGCTCTAAATCAGTGCCCAATATGTGGTGCTATTTCTCCCATAGCTAGGATTCCTAAGTCCAAAAAATAAAGGTTGGAAATGGGAGTGGCTCTACTCATATTACCCTGAGTGATTTATTAGCAAAATTTTTGCTTCTGTTTCCCACGATCTTAGGATCTCTTGCTCTAGAGGTCTTAGTTCCAAAGGAGGAATACTTCTACGAGGAGATGTAACATGGATTCCACTGAACTGAAAGTTGATATGCCATGTGGCCACTTTGGGCTCTTCGTGGTTCTAAATTAACAACCAAAGAAGAGGGTTACTACACACGGTGGGGTGATCCATCTGAGAGGAAAGTTGGTTGCTACTACATATGGAGATAAGGAAGAGTATGTCAGCAATATAAGAAATCCCTTAAGGTGTCTCTTAGTCACTATGTCCTATAATTAAAGTCAATGGGAAGCTACAACAATCCATTTCAGGCATGATGGTAATGGCCCTGCCCCCTTGGGAATGAAGGCATGGATCATCTTACTGGACAAAGAACCATGACCTGCTTAAGTGTTTCCTGATAGCAAAGGGAATACGGAATGGGTAACAGAAAAAAATAGTTATAAATACCAGCTACAGCCATGTGGCTAGTTGCAGAGATGAAGACTAATATTTATGAGTATTTCTCCCTTACTTTGTTATGTTTGTATACGTATATTAAAATTTTTTTTCTTTCCTGTAATCCCTTTATCATCTAACATAAGATGCATTAATAATATTTACCTTTGGGGTACCTGGGTGGCTTAGTTGGGTAAGCATCCCATTCCTGATTTGGCTCAGGTCATGATGTCACGGTTCACGAGATTGAGCCCCACATCGAGCCCCCTGTGAGAATTCCTACTTGGGATTCTCTCTCTCCTCTCTCTCTCTGCCCCTCCCCCTGCTCATGCATGCACACACTCTCTCACTAAATAGAATTTTAAAAAATATTGAAAAAATAAGAATTAACTTTACATCACAGCACTAAAATTACAGGATATCAAGAACAATGACCATTACCCAAAGACTTCACATCCTCCTCTAGGGGAGGGGTTAGCATGTTTTCAAGCTGTATGTGTGATAATTGTATCATGTTAGGTAGAAGTATGCCTTTCTAATTATCTTTATTTGGATATTAAGTATAGTTGACGGAGATGTGTATGGGTACTAAGTGGACACTAGGTGGGTTGTGGTGGTGGTCCTTCTGATGTGTCAACTTGGCTAGGCTATGTTACCCAGAAAACTAGTCAAACGCTAATGTAGGGATTGCTATGAAGGTATTTTGCAGATGTGATTAAAATCCATAATATCTTAGAGAATTTGGGTGGGCCTGATTCAATGTTTTTAAAAGTCATAAAGGCAGAGCTGAGGCTTTCCTGAAAAAGAAGAAATCCCTCCTGTGGACAGCAGCTTCGGCCTGTACCTGAGAGTTCTAGCCTGATCTTCCTGACAGCCTGCCTTATGGACTTCAGACTTGCTTAGTGTTAAGCTAATTCCTTCCAATATATCTCGTAATATATATCTCCAATATATCTCCTACTGGTTCTGTTCTCTGGTTGACCCTGACTAATAAAGTCCTTCACCATGTCACATGATATAACAAAGAAAGATTCTCTTTCCATCAAATAGCCTAGGGCTCAGATTCAAGGTTAAAGGATTAAAGCTTGCACACACTGTTTACCAAAGGAGAAAATGCCAAATAGCAAAAGCAACACAGAAATCAACCCTCTTCACGACAGGAGCAATGTGAAAAACAAATGAGTTGAGTTCAATATGAAATTTTCTCTGTAGGATTATCAAAAATTAGCACTGTTTCATATGTAATAGCCAGTCCTTCTGAGACAGGCGTCCACCCACAACAAACCATGGGCTAATCAAGATCACAACCATATCCTCAGACATTTTATGATCAAAATGTATGCTCAGAAACACAGTCATTGTTTCTTTTCATCTGATCTTCAAACAAACCTCCAGTTACTCCATCTACCCAGGAAGTCCCTGCATACATACTTCTACAAATAAAAGAATGCACTTGTTTTTAAACCTTTGTGTTTGTATGGGATCGTCCTTTGTGTATTCAATTGTCTTGAATCCAAAAATCAATTTTTTAACTATATCCAGGCAGTTAGAAAAGCCAGCCGAAGCTATTGCTAATTAAAAATAAAAACCGTTTATGGCAAGGCAATGAAAAACTGTATATCCTTTTAGAGAGAACTCTTAGGGCTTCTGAATACAAGAATAAAAAAAATTGACTTAATAATTACTAATCATAACCTTGCTGCCTCTACCCTTTTACAGTTATATAAAAGTCTTATATGCTGATGTGATATTTTTGGTAAATGTTTCTGGCTTCCATCCATTTTGTCTTAGTTCTTACTCCCTCTTGCTACTACAAAATATCTTATGTGCAACTACTTCAGTTGTATAAATGAAACACAGCAATGTTTGCAGATTCCTTCCAAAGAAAAATCTTACATACTTGTAGAAAGAAAAAAAGAATCAAGACTTAGACTTATCAATTAGGTCCAGAAACAGTCCTTTGGATACTACCAAAGATTTGATAGGACAACTAAAATTGCAGTTTTAGGCTTCAGACTAATCTGTATTTATTGGGGCTTGTAAAAATGATGCTAACAAATAAATGATACTTTTTAAAAGTTTATTTATTTATTTATTTATTTATTTATTTATTTATTTATTTAGAGGCAGAGAAGGAGGAGCAGAGAGAGGGAATCCCAAGCAGGTTCCATGCTGTCAGCGCAGAGCCTGATATGGAACTCACAGTTTGTGAGATCATGACCTGAGCTGAAACCAAGAGTTGGACACTTCACTAACTGAGCCACCTAGGCATCCCTGATACTTTTTAACCAGCTAAACTTCCAAGACTATTGTTTTTCTCTATCTCCCAGGAAACAATGCAAGATGTTCAATATGCAAGATGTCACCCTTGTTCCATGTTGGGACAAGAACCCATATATTTCAGATTGGAAAAGGATAGGCAGTCACTGTATTAACAGAAATCAAACTGCTCTTATTACAAATAAATCTTGGAATGAGGTTATCAAAGCAAGCTGACTCGAGTAGCAATGAAACTTCCAATTCCCCAATCCTACTAATGTTGTCTGGGTAGAAAATTACTTTTACAAAGATTTGTGTACATTTGTTAAAGTGAAGGGTAAAAACCACCACAACTTTATCCATTTGTGTGCAGCATATAAAATGTAAATGATTATACAATTTATTATCCAGCTCCTTGTATTTAACCAGTGGTAGTGGCAATATTCTTCAGGAAATTACTCTAATTTCTGTAGATGATTCTCGCTACCCCCTACCCCATATGCCTATAAATCAGACCCTAGGAAAATGATATGCAGCCAACTAATTTAACATCCTGAGAATCTATGAAATACCATTTTAGAAAATATTTATCCCACAAACTCACTACATATTAAGATGACAAATATAATTAAAAAATTATTTAGAGTCAAGAACATGTAGATATTACCCACAAAGAAGCTAATTCGAAGGACATGCTACACCACATACAAGGGGACAGTAGGTTTGTCTTTTCCTATTTGAATGCAATCAATATGCAAAGTAACAAAGCATGCATAGATGATAGCTTGGGAGAACCTTAAGTAGCCTTATGTTTCAGTCTATTAGTTATTTAAAAACCAGTGTTTGTAGCAAGGGTAGAGAAAGGATGTACCCTACTATGGAATGTAAGAATGAAGCTTTGCTCTTAAAGACTAAACAAGGTCAAGTTCAGGCATGGACAGACTAGGCACCAGACTAGTGAAATGCTCCCTTCTTTATTGCTTAAAATGAAGAAAACTTGATTCCATAAATTATATTTATCACCAATTTATCTTTTCAAAATTGTTGGTTATATATGACTTTTAAAAATCAAATTATCAGGGCGCCTGGGTGGCTCAGTCGATTAAGTGTCAGACTTCAGCTCAGGTCATGATCTCATGGTCTGTGAGTTCGAGTCCTGCATCAGGCTCTGTGCTGACAGCTCAGAGCCTGGAGCCTACTTCGGATTCTGTATTTCCCTCTCTCCCTGCCCCTCCCCGCTCATGCTTTGTCTCTCTCTGTCTCAGAAATAAATAAAAACATTAAAAAAATATCAAATTATCATTCACCAGGACACAGTTCTCATAAAAAGGATCTGAATATTTACTATTACTTGTCTCAGTATTGCATCTGTTATGAAGACATAATAGGATGTTATGTTGGAGAATTAAGTTTAAAAAAGCAATTAGCAACTAGAGGAAGGTGTATGTAGGCAAAAAAAACCTTGAGGAGGAAGAGAAGAAGGCTGATATGGGCTAAGAGCATGTGACACTTTGTAACATTTCTTTTGTTCTTAGCTGTATTTAATTTATTTTGAATACTGAACAGTACCAAAAATAGAGGGAAAAATTAAAAATTATAGTGAGATAAATTTATATACCATGAATTCACCCGTTTATGGTAATTCTTAGTGAGTTGAGACTTGTGCAACCATCGCCACAATCTAATTTTAGAATAATTCTAACACCCCCGAAAGGAACCTCATGCTCATTTGCAGTTGCCCCTCATTCCCCTCTCCCTGCACTAGACTATGACTCATTCACAGCTTGTATCTATAGATTTGCCATTTCTGAACATGTCATACAAATGGAGGATATAATTCATGGTCTTCCGTGAGACCTTCTTTCAGTTAGCTTTTTTTTTTTAAGGTTCATCCATATTATAGCATGTGTTAGTACTTCTTATTGCCAAATATCCCATTGTATGGATATACGGTGTTTTGCTTATCCATTCATCAGTTGCCAGACATTTGGGTTGTTTCTACATTTTGGCTGGTATGAATAATATTGCTCTGAATTTTCACGCAGAAGTCTTGGTGTAGATGAAGGTTGCCTAGGAGTAGAATTGCTGGGTCATATGGTAATTCTATGTTTAAGTGATGATTTTCCTATTTTTCAAAAAGGTAAATGATTAAAAGACTGAAATGTGGATCTAGAAGAAAGTACTAAAAGGAAACAGTTGTTTTTTGTGTTTTGTTTTGTTTTGTTTTTTTAGTTATGGCTCAAAAGGATTTGAGAGATGATAGGAAGATCACTGTCCAATCCCTGAAATTTCCTCTATTATTGAAGCTGTGTGACATTCAATTAACAGCAAACATTTTTTTTTCATTTTACTTTAGTTATGCTTTATAATGGGATGTCTCTGAGCCCAATTTTACAATTTTACTGATGACTTCTAGGGTATCTATGATAGACAGAAGAGATCCCCACCCATGTGCATCAGTCAGGTTGTTAAAGACTTTGACCTAGACACTGGAGAAATGTTCTCTTTTTACATGAACAATTCTTTAGGCCAAAAGGTTGTGAGTTTAAAAGAGGAAAGAAATGAAGTTAGAAGGTAGGGGTAGGTAATTAGAAGGGGAGTTGCTGTGTCAATTATCATCGATAATTAAAAATGATTGTAAAATGATATCACCAAATTGACCACCAACATGGTTCTAGCAATCCGCATCCCTAACAGGAGTGCATTAAAATATCTGTTTCTGCACTCTTGTTAACTCTTGATATTATTCTTTGAATTCTGCCTGTTTATTAATTTAAAAAGTGGTACCTTTTTGTTGCTTTTAATTTTTACTTTCCCAAGATTAGTTGTGAGAAGGTTTGATACATGTATTGGCTGCCTGTGTTTACTCTTCTGAGAGTTGCATCTTAGGGTAGTTTACCTGATCATTTTGAGTTATTTTTTTCTATTATGGATACAATACTTCTCATTCATCACCTTTTGATGACTTCTTATTAAACCTTCCCCTGAGATTATCCAAGAATCTCTTTCCTCTTCCCAGACACTGTCTTTACTGCCACCTTTTGTAGTAGATGAACTCACTTCATACTTTACTGAGAAGACTGAGATTTTAAAAAATTCATTGCACCAATATTTTATGACCACATACTATAGGCTGAATATACAATATTCATAACATATAGAAGATGTGTTATAATATATCATACATTAAAGACAGTTGTGATCCTTGCCCTCAAGAAGCTTAAAGTTGGGTGGTGGTAAATGAGACTTTGGAATTCTGGAATAGGGAACAATGACAGACACATGCTTCACATAAGGTGACCAGGAAAGTACCCTCTCAGGAGACAAAATTTAAGCTCTCATCTAAAAAAGTTAACACAAGGAAGAACAGAATTAAGAGTGCTAAAAACAGCTATAGGTATGATGCAGCATGTACTAGAAACTGAAAGAAGACCAAACCAATGCAGTTGGAACATAGGATTTAAGGAAGAAAGTGCAAAGTCAAGATAGAAAAGCATAAAGGCCATGGTAAGAAGTTTAAATTTTAAGTAAGGGTCACTAAATGTTTAAGAAGGAGAGTGGTATGAAATGAGCTAAGCAGAAGCCAGATCATGTAGAACATTCTAAGATAGCCAAGGAGTTGAGATTTTATTCTATATGCATCAAGGAGTCTTTGTAGAATTTTAGGCCAGGGAGCAGTAGACTGCTATTTTTGAATGATCTTTCCATCTGCTATGGAAAATAAATTGTATGAGGGTAAGAACAGAACTCTTTACAGAAGCCAAGGTTTGTACTATGGTGGGAGGAGTACATACATTTTGGAGGTAGAATAGAAATAAAAGAATATGCTTACAGATTGCTTGGGAGGGGAGAAAGAAGGAAGGAGAGAAGTGAAGGACACTTTTTGACTTGAGTAGCTAGCATTTACTGAAATAGAGTCTAGGATAGGGTGAATGTGGACTGGGGGGATTGGAAAAGGGAAATAAGATTTCTGTTTTAGCTTTGTTATCTGGGAGATGTCTATCAGACAGTTTAGTGGACAGGGTTTAACGGTTGGGGGTGGGGGGGAAGGTCAGGCCTGTAGAAACAAATTTGGGAGTCAGCAGCATACAGAGGATATTTAAAGCCAAGAGCTTAGATAAGGTCACATAGAAAGAATGTGTAGAAAAAAGAAACAAGGGGTGGGTGTAGGTACAAGCAGAGAAAGAGAAGTCTGTAACAAACAAGGGAGAAGTTGACCAGCGATAGAAATTGATCTCCCTATATTATTCAGGACTGTGCTCCATCAATTATTCATTTCCTGCAATCTTTTCTTTCACTAGCCACTTCCCAGGATTATAAAAATTTTAGGTCATTCCTCTCCTCAAAATTATACTCTCTCAACCAAATTTCTTTCCAAGGTAACATTTCTGCTTTTCCTCTTTTATTTCCATGAACAGCACCAGCCCGCTTTTTGAAAACTTTTCACATTGCCACTCTTGGTTTTTCTCAGGTTCCCATCTACACATTTTCTAAGGTTCTGTTTACATTTCTTTGAACTTTTTCTCAGAAATTAATACCCATTCCTACAGGGCCAACACCAATCTAGATGACTCCTAAGTCTAAACCTCTAACTTCAATTTCTCTTAAGAGGATTAGATTCAAATTTCTACTTATACACTAGGTAGGCTTAGCCTAGAAATCCAACCTGTTTAATAATTAGAGAAAAGAATGTTAGAGATGGAAGAAACCCAGTAAAAACCCAGTTGAACTCTCCCATTCATAGGCAAGGAGACGGAGGAGCACAGCATTATCTGTAAAGTCACATGGTTAATTACTGGAAAGACTAAAACCTGGTATTCTGGACCCTCACTCCGATGGTCTTTAAAAGCAAATTAATCATCTTTATCACAACTCAGTTCTTTTTCCTGACTTGTTTATTGTTCGAATCACACAGGTCCAAAACCTTTGGCTTGATATTTAAACCTTTTCATAATCTAACCTAACTTACAAATTTAATCTTTAGTTTCACTTTCCCTTACTCTTCTGGTAAAACTAAAGCATACTTGCTATGGTGCCCTCACATACTGTGTGCTTTTCTTCCTTCACTCAGACTCTCTCCAAGTCTTCACCGACCTGAGACACACACACACATCCATAGATACCCCTAACCAATTAAAATTCTACTTTATGTTTTATAACTTATTTCAAATATTACCACTTCCAAAAACCTTTTCTTAATTTCTTTCTATTTCTTGTGTAGCCCTTATATTATCTAATAGATGATAAATATTGGTATATTTGCCTTACTCTACTATTAAAGTACCCGCTGGTAGGGGATTCTGTATATTTCCTGTAGTACTTCGCAAGCCAGTTTTTTTTTTAAATAATAATAGATGTTCAATAAAAAATTATTGCTCAGTATTATGTAAAAATACAAAAATGGTCAGATTTTTAGAAATCTGCATAATTACAGAACTAATGTTACTTCATAAGGGTCATCTTTGCATAGCCAACAGACATCAAATTAACTAAAAAACAGACCAGAGAACCTATAAGCAATCAGAGTTCTTGTGACTTTTTAAGTCATTATCATCTTTCATGTGATAATTATCTTCCAATGGTTTGGCTCAGCTTGTGCCCTACTATTTGCTCTTATTTGTCATTAAGGTTTCACGTATTATTTATTTTCATTCTATAGCATTTATGCAGGAGGCAGCAATGTAAGCTCCCTTGCCTGTGATTCTTCCCACAGATAATAGAAAATAAATTGCAATTAGATTTTGGTAATTGTATATAATTAACTCAAAATGAGTTGTTAATTATAAAAAAGATGTTTTTCACTTCCTCATTATCTCATTTATTTTAGTTTCAAATTCTTAATGCCTCACTTGAGTAAGTTTAATATTTTAAATGCACATTTTTAATACTAAGATAATCTAAATTTCCAAATAAACAAAATTTAGCTTAAAATTAAATTTTACCTAGGGAGTTCTACCAGCAAAAATCAAAGAGCCTGCAAGGTAGAAAGAAGGTCATTTCCCACAACAATTCTTGATTATATTTTGTGAAATCAACAGACATTTTGGTTTAAACAATTCTTCGAAGGCTGCTCAAGCTGTATGTATTTTCCCTTGCCCCATCTCTACCTCCTTCTGGGGTTAGTGGAGATAATATCATTTTCATAGTCAACTGAATCAAGGAGACAGATGAACTCATCACCTTTACTTCCTTGAATCTCACATTAGATTAAATAATTTAAACACTGTTGAGTAAGAATTCTTGGCTTTCCAAAGACAGTCAGACTTTGCAGGCAGTTGTCAGAGTTTATTCAAACTCTTACAATGTAGATTAACATTTTAAAAGGTCTATGGTATTATAAAAGACATATTAGGAAATATTTTTTGGAAGTAGTGTATCGTCTTACCTTATTTTTGTCATCATTGGAATGTGGGACATGCATGCCCAGTGCACCTAAACTTTAAAAGTACATCCATCTTAGACTGCAGCACTAGTTTGTAAAGCATTCACTACCCTTACCTGAACAGCAGCGATGAAAACTTTCATAAATTACAAGCAGGAGTATGAATTGCTACAATCTTTTAGAAAATAAAATTGGCAGGGACTATTATAATTTGTAACTATAAATTATACCAAAATATCTTTATGTAAAAATAGCCTTTGACTTATTTACTTTGGGGAATTTATTCTTAAAATATACAAGTACTAAAACAGAAGAATGTAAGTACAGTCATGCCTGCTGTAACCTTATGCATAGTAGTAAAGAACTTGAAACAACTTGAATGTCCAACAATAAAAGTGCTAGGTAAGTTATAGTACATACAGAAACCACAGACTATTATGCCTTTATAAAAAACAAGTTTGTATTAGTTTTCTATTGCTGCTATAATGAATTATCACAAATTTAGTGGCTTCAACAACATAGATGTGTTACTCTGTAGTTCTGTAGGTCAGGAGTCTGACACAGGTCTCACCGGGCGAACACTGAGGTAGAGGCTGGGCTATGTTCCTTTTTGGAGGCTCTAGGGGAGAATGTTCCATTGCTCATTTGTGTTGTTGGCAGAATTAGTTTCCTGGCAATTGGAGGCCCCCATTACTTTGCTGGCTGTCAGCTGAGGACTGTCCTAAGTTTCTAGAAGCTACTTACATTTCTTGGCTTGTGACCTCCTTCCTCCATCTTCAAAGCTAGCAATGACAAGTTAAGTTACTCTTATGCTTGGAATCTCTTCTCCTTCCATCCCATCTTTCTGACCCAGAAAGAAAATATTCTCCACTTTTTAGGATTTGTGATTAGACTGGGCCCAACCACATAATCCAGGATAATCCCCCCATCTCAAAGTCTGTTCCCTTGAGCATATCTGCAAAGTCCTTTTGCCATGTACGGTGTCATACTGAGAGTTTCCAGGGATTAGAACACAGACATCTTTGGAGAGCAATTATTCTGCTTTCTACAGTTCTATATCTAAAAATCTGATAGATAACCATTAAGTACTGTTAAGTGTGTTTGGGGGGTAATTAACAAGCCATGTGTTCAGTTTTATCTCAAATGTTTATTGATGTTATATATATATGATATAAATATAGATAGGCATAAAGAAAGATATAGAAGGATACACATCAGTGTGCTAGCACTAATTCAACCAGGATAGGATAGGGAACAGAATAAGGAATAAAAGATGACTAATTTTTTCTGATGTTTCTTTGGATGTTTTACTTTTTATGAGAAAAAATGTTTTTCTTTTGAAATTTAGCAAAGGATAACTAAAAATAAACTGGAATATGACACATTGGACCAGATGGACATAACAGATGTATTCAGAACATTCCATCCCAAAACAGCAGAATTCACATTCTTTTCAAGTGCACATGGAACATTTTCCAGAATAGATAATGTTACACCAAAAAACAAGTCTCAATAAATTAAAAAAAATTGAAATCATATCTTGCATCTTTTCTGACCAAAACAGTATGAAGTTAAAAATCAGTCACAAGAAAAAACTGGGAAAGAACACAAAACAAACAAACACATGGAGGAAAAATAACATGCTACTAAACAATGAATGGGTCAACCAGGAAATCAAATAGGAAATCAAAAAATACATGGAGACAAATGAAAATGAAACCACAATAGTCCAAAAGCTTTGGGATGTAGCTAAAGCTGTTCTAAGAGGGAATTTTGTAGCAATTATGGCCAACCTGAAGAAACAAGAAAAATCTCACATAAACAACCTAATCTTACACCTTTGGAGCTAGAAAAATAAGAACAAACAAAACACAAAGCCAGTAGGAGGAAGGAAACTATAAAGCTAGAACATAAATAATTGAAATAGAGGCTAAAGAAACAATAGAACAGATGAGTGAAACCAGGAACTGGTTCTTTGAAAAGTTAAACAAAATTGATAAACCTTTAGTCAGAATCATCAAGAAAAAGAAGGAAGACTCAAATAAATAAAATCAAAAATGAAAGAGAAGTAACAACCAACACCACAAAAATACAAAGGATTATAAGAGAATATTATGAAAAATTATATGCCAACAAGTTGGACAATTTAAAAGAAATAGATAAATTCCTAGAAACATATAACCTTTCAAAACTGAATCAGAAAGAAACAGAAAAATTGAAGAGACCGATTACTAGCAACAAAATTGAATCAGTAAACAAAAAACTTCCAAAAAACAAACTCCAGGACCAGATGGCTTCACAGGTGAATTCTACCAAACATTTAAAGAGTTAACACCTATTCTTCTCGAACTATTCCAAACAACAGAAGAGGAAGGAAAACTTCCAAATTCATTCTACGAGGCCAGCATTATCCCGATACCAAAACCAGATAAAGATACTACAAGAAACCAACCCATTGTCCCCTGAAAACCAAAAACCAAAACCAAAACCAAAAAACATACAGGCCAATATCTCTGATAAACTTAGATGCAAAAATCCTCAACAAAATATTACCAAACTGAATACAACACTACATTAAAAAAAAAATCATTCACCACTATCAAGTATGATTTATTCCAGAGATGCAAGCGTGGTTCAATATTCACAAATCAATCAATATGACACATCACATTAATAAGAGAGAGAATAAAAACTATATAATCATTTTATTAAAAGGATCACTACCTAAAATATATAAAGAACTTACAGAACTCAACACCAAAAAACCAGATAATCTGATTAAAATTTGGACTAGAGAACCTGAATAGACATTTTTCCAAAGATGGCCAAGAGACACATAAACGATGTTCAACAACACTAACCATCAGTGAAATGGAAATCAAAACCACAAGGAGATATCACCTTACACCTATCATGATGGCTAATATCAAAAACACAAGAAATAACAAGTATTGGCTAAATGGAGAAAAAGGAACCCTCATGCACCATTGGTGGGAATGCAAATTGGTGCAGCCACTGTAGAAAATAGTATTTAATATTTCAAGATATTAAAAATAGAATTACCATATGATCTAGTAATTCCACTACTGGGCATTTACCCAAAGAAAACAAAAACACCTGCTCAAAAAGACAGCATTATTTACTGCAGCATTTTTTACAATAGCCAAGATACAGAAGCAACCCAAATGTCCATCTATAGATGAATAGAAAAGAAGATTTGGTACATATATATACAGTGGAATATTACTCAGCCATAGAAAAGAATGAAATCTTGCCATCTGCAGCAACATGGATGGATCTAGAGAGTATCATGCTAAGTGAAATAAGTCAGGCAGAGAAAGAGAAATACCTTATGATTTCCTTAATATGTGGAATTTAAGAAACAAAACAAATGAAAAGGAAAAATAAAGATAGAAACCCCAAAGAGACCCTTAAGTATAGAGAAGAAACAGAGGGTTACCAGAAGGGAAGTGGGTGGGAGGATGGGTAAAATAGGTGAAAAGGATTAAGAGTACACTTATCTTGACAAGCACTGAATATTGTATAGGATTGTTGAATCACTGTATTGTATACCTGAAACTAATATAACACTGCATGTTAACTATATGGGAATTAAAATTTTTAAAAAGATGTAGTATGTATGTATGTATGTATGTGTGTGTGGGTGTGGGTGTGTGTATATATATATATATACATATATATATATATAATGTAGTATATATACACAATGGAATATTACTCAGCCATGAATAAGAATGAGATCTTGCCATTTGCAACAACACAAATGGACCTAGACAAATACCACATAATTTCACTCACATGTGAAATTTAAGAAATAAACCAAATCGGGGGGGGGGGGCACCTGGGTGGCTCAGTCGGTTAAGCGTCCAACTTTGGCTCACGTCATGATCTGGCAGTCCGTGGGTTCGAGCCTCACATCGGGCTCTGTGCTAACAGCTCAGAGCCTGGAGCCTGCTTCTGATTCTGTGTCTCTTATATATACTTTATATAAGATTGTCTTTAGATGATAAGATTATGGGTATGTGTTAATTTCTTCTTTTGGCTTATCAGCATTTTATATATTTTCTTCTACCATAAGCAAGCAAGTAAATATATAAGCAGGATTACAGAGGACCCCAGGAGGGATATCGTAAAAAAAAAAAAAAAAAAAAAAAAAAAAGGAAGAAAGGAAGAAAGCAGAAAGAAGGGAATATAGCAACAAAAGAATGCAATGAAAATATGACAGAATAATTAATGTGTCTAAACATATTCAGAGAATTAAAGTTTCTGGTTAGGTTTGGGAATGACAAGACATGAGAATCTAAGTTACACAAGGTCAGAAATTTTTGTGTTTTGTGCGCTGCTGTATCCCCCAAAGTTTAGGATGTATCTAACACCTGATGGGAAACTATAAATATTTGAGTGAACTAACAAATGAACTATTACAAAGAAAATTAAATAAGGCATTTCTAAGCTTTAGAGAAAACAATTATATAAAAATTAAATATGGTAATCATATAGTACATGACCCTGCTGTGTATAAAATATATACAGTCTGATTGTAAATGTATTGTGATATGCTATACTGAGAGGACAGAAGGAAAAAGCATATGTGTGGGTATGTACATTAGAGGCAGAAGGGGAAAAGGGAGAAGAGTGGAGAGAAGGAAGAAATGGAGGGAATGGTGAAAAAAGAGAGAGACAGCAAATAGATGGTTAACTATGAGAGCTAAATCATCATCTTTCATAGCAGACAGTCAATAACCAAGGCCCACATAAGTCTGTTATTCAGAAATAAGGATATAATGCTAGAAGAAACAGTTATAAGAAGAAACATCTAAAACAGTCAAAACTTCTTCTAAGGAGTGAAAGTTGGGAGTACCGCTGCTCCAATGTACAGGCAGTTGCTATTTTGCAGAAGTCTTGTTGAACTGGTTGACTTTTTTTTAAATGTTTTTATTTATTTTTGAGACAGAGACAGAGCATGAGCAGGGTAGGGGCAGAGAGAGAGGGAGACACAGAATCCGAAGCAGGCTCCAGGCTCTGAGCTGTCTGCACAGAGCCCGACGCGGGGCTCGAACTCAAAGACTGTGAGATCATGACCTAAGCGAAGTCGGACACCCAACCGACTGAGCCACCCAAGCGCCCCCTACTGGTTGACTTTTTAAAGTATGTGTATGCTTGCTATCAAAAACAATAAAAATTAAATAAAAAATAGATTATGGCACGTCACAAAGAGGCCAATACTATGTGATTCCACGTATGTGAGGTAACTAGAGTAATCAAACTTACAGAAACAGCAGAAAGGTGGTTGCCAGGTGCTGGCAGGGAGAGGAAATGTGCAGTAGTTTGATGGGTACAGAGTTTCAGTTTTGCAAGATAAAAAAGTTCTGGAGACTGGTTACATAACAATGTAAATATACTTAAAAATGGTTTATATGGTAAATTTTATATTATGTGTATTTTATCACAATTAAAAGATGGCAAAATTGTCTGAAATGAGAATTCTTTGGTTCTGCTTCTAATAACAGCTGAAGAGTTCTATAGGTCCCAAACTCCCATAGTTACTCCCATAGTTACATATTTCTCCCCAATACAAACTTGGGGAGAAAACAAACAAACAGAACTGAAGCACTGAAGAGTCACGGAAAACAAGCAGAAACTGGAAGATCAGCACTTGAAGACTGCAGTGGCACTGGGAGGGTTCTCAATTTCTTTTTTAATGGCTTTCAGCTGAAGGCCGGTCTTAAAGACCCAGAGAATAGAATCTGAGCTGACCAAAGCACTTGAAAAGGGAAAAAACCCTGGAGAGGGCAGAGAGAGAGAGAGAGAGAGAGAGAGAGAGAGAGAGAGAGAGCGAGCCTCAAATTCTATGTAACAACCCTGCCAGTTTGGGCTGACCGCTGAACTACACATGAATGAGGCCGACTCAAGCATCCATCCGAGTTAAAGTTCAAAGGGCTCGGCAGTGATTTTCACTGTTACGCGTGGGAGATAGGGCTTGGAATGTGAATTCAGTCAAGTTAAATGCTTGCTAACACACACAAAAAATTAACATTGTTTAGAGGACTAAAAGTGAATTCTAGAGTCATTCCCAGTACCAGGAAACAATAAAAAACTGCTAAATGTACAAAGGAAACCATGACCAATACTCAAGATTAAAGCTGACCAATGGAGAGAAGCCCCAAGATAAACCAGGTGTTAGAGAAAAGCATTTTAAAGGAAAATAATGAATAAAGGAATTGTAATGAATAAAATAGGAAATTTCAGTAGAGAAATAGAAATTTTAACAAAGATACAAATAGAAATTCTAAAACTGAAAAATCCAATATCTAATTTAAAAAAATCATTCTATGGGCTTAACAGCAGATTGGAAATAACAGAAGAGTTGATGAACTTGAGAACAGATCAATAGAAATTATCCACAATGAAGAAAAAGGAAAAAAAAGATTCTAAAAAATTAGGGACTTCAGTAAAGATCTAATATACTTGTAAATGAAATCCAGAAGGAAAGAAGAAAGAGAAAAGGTAAAAAAAATTTTTTTTGAACAAATAATGGCCAAAAATTCTTCAAATTTCATGAAAAGAGAATTCTCAAACGTAGATTTGATGGTGAAAACTGATTTAACTTTTATGGAAAGCAACTGGGCCATGTGAATTAAGAATCTTAAAAGTATTGATATGCACTTTGAGTTTGTAGTTCTGTTTATAGGAATCCATACCAAAGACATGGGTAGAGATAAAGTAAAAAATTTATTCTAGCAATGCTCTTCAAGGCATAATTTATAATAGCAAAACCTTGTATTACCCAATAATAGGCTAATCGATAAATATTGAGCAATACTTGTCATACAATAATAGATATTTGTTGAATGAATTAATATCAAGTTTTCATAAAATAAATTATGACATCAGAAAATATGTTACAGTGAAAAAGCAAAAATTAAAATTCAGCATAAGTATAATCTCTATTACTCAAAATAGAATATATTATTATAAAAGAAAGATAGAGGGAGAGGGCTCAAAGGATCATCTCTGAATGGTAGGATCATGAATGATTTTTATTTTTTACACATTTCTGTATTGTTAAAAATTTTATAGTGAGAATGTATTTATTTATATTATCAGAAAACTGGACCTATATAAAGCTGTAAAAACATCCCAAACATATCCTTAATATCTTTGCCTTAATATCTGTATCCTACATGTTCTTGCTTTCACCCACCCATAACTCAGGTTTACCTTGGTCCAGAGTCATCCCCATTCATATCCAGATTGAGTTCTCGGGGTTTAGTAAACTCTTTAGCAGCAACGAGTTCTCTTGACTTAAATACAGCTTGATTTCTTAACCTGGAAAAAAAAATTAGAGGCTTTCTAATCCTGTGGAACCTAAGCAACTGAATGGTAACCCTTGCAGGACCATATGCTTTCAGCTAGACCTCAAACAATTGTTTTCAAATTAAAACTTGATCTGTCAGAGCACCAGCATGGCTCAGTTGGTTGAAGAGTCCGACTGTGGCTCAGGTCATGAGTTTGAGCTCTTTGCTGGCAGCTCAGAGCCTGGAGCCTGCTTGGAATTCTGTGTCTCCCTCTCTCTCTGCCCCTTCTCAGCTCATGCTCTGTCTCTGTCTCTCTCTCTCTCTCAAAAATAAAACAAAACATTAAAAAAACCCAACAACCTCGATCTGTCAAAATAAATGGGCACTTCCTAAATACACACAGGATGTAAATAAAATAAACACAAATCAGTTTTACAGGAATTTCAATTTTCTTTATTTACAGAGGAGTTGGAGAACACTGAGTTGGTCAAAATATCATTTAAAACCTCAACACTATAGATGCTTTAAGAGTACTTTAAGTTTCTTCATTAGAAATTTCAAGTTTCTTTCTATTCACTCCTAAGCAAGTGTATTCTGATTATCAGAGTCTTAATGGGAATTCTAGTAACACTAAGTATCACTGACCATGCCCAATATATCCATAAAAGGCAAATATTTCTCATATTGTCAATTCAAAGAGCTGGGGCTATGTCTCACTGACCAATGTGTTTTCTTAAGATCATAGAAACTGAAAGACATTCTATCCAGCAATGCTAACTAGCCCCATCCTTGATGTGCTGAGGAGGGAAGGCAGAGAAAGAAATTAGCATGTTCTACCAGAGTCTGGATGGCAATTAACCACTGGTACTTTTTCTACCCATATGTGACCTTTTCTACCCATTTTCTAAGTTTTTTTAGAAATATTCTCTGGCTCATTTTTAGAAATGAAATCTGTAGAAGTATATTCTTTAACTATGAAATAAAACCAGGAAGAGGGGAAAATATTATTAAAACGGCATTATCATTTCCATCATTGTCAAAGACATTCTTATAACTGCAACTAATTATGCACAGTAATAAATAAAGAAAAATATGTAGGGGGCGCCTGGATGGCTCAGTTGGCCAAGTGTCCAGCTCTGGGTTTTAGCTCAGGTTATGATCTCAGTTTGTGAGATTGAGCCCCGCCTGGGGCTCTGAGCTGACAGCATGGAGCCTGCTTGGGATTCTCTCTCTCTCCCTCTCTCTCTGTCCCTCCCTCACTCTCTCTGTCTCAAAAATAAATAAACATTTACCAAAAAAAAAAAAGTAGATTAATTACCCTCTAGGAACTTAGAATTTTATAATAATATTTGGTAGTGACACATACATAGGTAGGTAAATGCAGAGAGCAGGGAAGCTATACTTCTATCAGACAAAATAGACAAATCAAAAATTGTAAAAAGACACAAAGAAAATCACTATATAATAATAAAAATGTTCATGCATCAAGAGAATGTTAGCAATTGTACATATATGTGTATCTAACACAGCAACACCTAAATTTATTAAGCAAATACTAACATATCTGAAGGGAGAAACAGATAATTCAATAACAGCTTCAATACCCTACTTTCAACAATGGATAGATCATCCAGATGTTAAAGAAACACTGGACTTGAACTATGCTTTATATAAAATAGACCTAATAGACATATACAGAACATACCATCAAACAGCAGCAGAACACATATTCTTTTCAGGTATAAACAGAACATTTTCCAGGACAGATCATGTTAGGTCACAAAACAATTCTTAGCAAATTGAATAAGACTGAAATCATACCTTTTCCAAACATAATGTTATAAAACTAGAAGTCAGTAACGGGAGGAAATGGGAAATTCACAATAAGTGGAAATTAAACAACACACTCCTGAACAACCAGTGAGTCAAAGAAGAAATCAACAGGGACACTAAAAAATATCTTGAAACAAATTAAAATAGAAACATAACATACCAAAATTTATAAAATGCAGCAAAAACAGTTCTAAGAGGTAAGTTTATAGTTTTAAATGTTTATATTAAGGAAAAAGAAAGATCTCGGGGTGCCTGGGTGACTCAGTCGGTTAAGCATCTGACTTTGGCTCAGGTCATGATCTCGTGGTTCGTGAATTTGAGCCCTGCATCAGGCTCTGTGCTGACAGTCAGAGCCTGGAGTCTGCTTGGGATTCTGTGTCTCCCTCTCTCTCTGCCCCTCCCCCACTCACAGTCTATCTATACATATCAAAATAAATAAACATTAAAAAAATTTTTTAAAAAGAAAAAAATTAAGATCTCTAATAAACAACCTATAATTACACCTCAAAGAACTATAAAAAGAAAAACAAACCAGGGCCAAAGTTAGCTGAAGGGAGGAAATAACAATGGCCAGAGCAAAAATAAGAGACTAGAAAAATAACAGAAAGGATTACTGAAACGAAAAGCTGGGTTTTTGAAAGGATAAACAAAATTAACAAACTTTTGTTTGTTAGAAGAAAGAGAGGACTCCCAAAAATAAGCAGAAATGAAAGAGAAGCCATTATAACTGATACCACAGAAACACAAAGGATCATAAGAGGCTACTATAAACAGTTACATGCCAAAATATTGGATAATCCAGAAGAAAGGGTAAATTCCTAGAAATACACAACCTTCCAAAATGGAATCATGAAGAAACAGAAAATCTTAACAGACCCAAAATGACTAAGGATTAGATTAAATCAGTGAGTAAAAATCTTATGACAAAGAAAAATCCAGGACTGGATAGTTTCACTGGTGAATTCTACCAAACATTTTAAGACGAATTAATACAAATCTTTCTAAAACTCTTCCAAAAGATTGAATAGGCAGGAACACACCCAAATTCATTGTATAAGGCAGCATTATACTGATACCAAAGCCAGGTAAGGACACCACAAGAAAATAAAATAGGTCAATAATTCCAATTAATATAGATGAAAAGAAATCTCAACAAAATACTGTCAAAGGTAATTTACTACATTAATAGAATAAAAAACAAAAATCATATGATCATTTCAATAAATGCAGAAAAAGCATTTGGCACAATCCAACATCCTTTCATGATAATAGCTCTCAAGAAATTGAGTATAGAAAGAACATAACATAATCAAGGGCCATATATCACAAGCCCACTACTAACATCATATTCAAAGGTGAAAGGTTGAAAACTTTTCCTTTAAGATCAGGGACAAGACAAGGATGTCCACTCTTGTCACTCTTCTTCTACATAATACTGAAAGTACCAGCCCGAGCAATTAGGCAAGAAAAGCGAATGAAAGATATCCCAATCAGAAAGAAAAGTAAAATTTTCTCTGTTTGCAGATGGCATAACCTTATGTATAAAAAACAATGAAGATGCCATCAAACAACTGTTAGAACTAAAGAAGAAATTCACTAAAATTGCAGGGTATAAAAATCAACATACAAAAATCGGACGCATTTCTATACACTAACAATGAACTACCTAAAAAATAAATTAATAAATCAATCCCATTTACAGTTGCATCAAAAACAATACACTTAGAATAAATTTAACCAAGGAGGTAAAAGATATGTACACTAAAACTATAAGACACTGAGGAAATTGAGGAAAAAACAAATAATGGAAAAATGTCTTGTGTTCATGGATTAGAAGAATCAGTATTGTTAAAATGTCCATACTACCAACAGTAATCTACAGGTTGAATGCAATCCTTATCAATATTCCACTGGAATTTTTCACAGAATTAGAAAAAACAATTCTAAGACTTATATGGAACCAAAAAGACCCCAAATAGCCAAAGTAATCCTGAGAAAGAACAAAACTGGAGGCTCCACACTGCCTAGTTTCAAACAACACAAAGCTATAGCAATCAAAACAGTGAAGGTATACAAATAGATATAAAGACAAACAGAACAGAATAGAAAGCCCAGAAATAGACTTGAGCATATACGGTTGGTTACTCTTTGTTCAGCATACCAAGAATACACAATGGGGAAGGGATAGTCTCTTTCAATAAATGGTGTTGGGAAAATTGGATATGCACATGCAAAAGAATGAAAAATTAACTTGAACTGGATTAAAGACTTAAATGTAAGACCTAAAACTGTAAAACTACAAGAAGGAAATGTAGAAAAAAACTCCTTGACATTACTCTTGGAAATTATTTTTTGGATTTGACACCAAAAGATCAGGCAAAACTAGTAAAAATAAGTGGGACCACATCAAGATAAAAGGCTTCTGCACAGCAAAGGAAATAAATTATAAAAATGAAATATATATATGTATATATATATATATATACATACACATATATATATATACATATAATCTCTCTCTCTCTCTCTCTCTCTCTCTCTCTCTCTCTCTCTCTCTCACACACACACACACACACACACACACATATGATAAAGGGTTAATATTCAAAATATATAAAGGACTTACACAACTTAATAGCAAAAAAAAAAACCTAAATAATCCAATTAAAAAACTGGCAGAGGCACTGAGAAGACATTTTTCCAAAGAAGACATACAAGTTGACTCACAGGTACACGAAAAGTTGCTTGACATCACTAATTGTCAGTGACATGCAAATCAAAACTACAGTGAGATATTGCATCACACCTGTTAGATTGGCTTCCATCAAAAAGATAAAAAGATAACAAATGTTGGGCAGGATATGGAGAAAAGGGAATTCCTATACACAGGTGGTGCAAATGCAAATTGGTACAGCCATTATGAAAAACGGTATGGAGGTTTCTCAAACAAACCTTAAAAACAGAACCACCATATGATCCCACAATCCTACTTCTGGGTATCTGCACTCCCATGTTCATTGTCGCATTACTCATAATGGAAACAACCTAAGTGTCTGCTAACACATGAATGGGTAAAAAGATACATAAAAATATATATTATTCAGCCAGGAGAAAGAAGGAAATCCTGACTTTTGCAACACCATGGATGAACCTAGAGGAACATTACACGAAGTGAACACACCAACACACCAAAATATGTGAGTCATAGTTAAAACTGTGCTGAGAGGGAAATTTATAGCACTAAATGCTCCCACCAGAAAAGAAAAAAGTCTCCAAGTAATGATCTAAGCTCCCACCTTAAGAAATTTAAAAATACAAGAGCAGGACAAATCCTACACAAGCAGAAGGAAGAAAATATTAAGAAATGAATGAGACTAATAAATAAGACCAGGATTCCCTAGATACCAAAGTTAGACAAAGACAGTACACACACACACACACACACACACACACACACACACACAGACCAAAATTCCTCATCAATACTGATGCAATGCCCTTAACAAACTCTTAGTAGATGGAATTTGGTAATATATAAAATGTATTTTACACTATGACCAAATGGGACTTATTCCAGGAATGCAACACTAGGTCAATATTTAAAAATTAATAAATACAATCCACCATATTAGCAGGCTAAATTAAAAAAAAAATCACATGATCACATTAACTGATGTATAAACAGGATTTGAGGAAATTTAACAAACATTCATGATAAAAACTTTATATAACCTATAAGGAGAAAATTTGATAAATTAAACTTTATCAAAGTTAAAAAAAAAAAACTTTTGCTCTGTGAAGAATCCTTTTAAGTAAGATGAAACAGACAATCCACAGAATAGGAGAAAATGTTTGCAATCCACCTATCTGAGAAAAGACATGTCTAGCATATATAAAAAACTCTCAAAATTCAATAAATCTCAAGAAATCCAAATAGAATATAGACAAAAGATACTACAATTTACCCAAAAAGATGGAAGAAAAACAAACAAGCAAATGAAAAGATTTTCAACATCACTAGCCATTAGGGAAATGCAAGTTAAGACCACAGTGAAATATCACTACACACAGATTAGAATAGACAAAATAGAAATTTGTGACAATTCCAAACGCTGCTAAGGATGTGGAGAAACAATTTCTTATACATTGGTGGTGAAGACATATTTTATACTAAATATAGTATAAGCTAAGTATACATTTAATTTTTAAAACTAAATATATACTTATCATATGATCTAGCAATCACATTCTTAACTTTTATTTGTAGAAATGAAAACCTTAGTCCACACAGAAACTTGTATAAAGATGTATGTAGCAGCTCTCCTCGTAATAGGCAAAGAACCAAGTTGTCCTTCAATAGATAATTGGTGAAACAGATCATGGTATAACCATATCATGGACTACTACTCCACAATCAAAAGGCACAACATATGTTACAACCTAGATGAATCTCAAGAGCATTATACTGCGTGAAAAAAAGCCAACATCGAAAGTTCATACACTGTATAACCCCATTTATATAACAATCTCAAAATGCCAAAGTTATAGAAATAGACAACAGATTACTGGTTTCTAAGGGTTAAGGATGGTGGGGGCAGAAGAGGGTGGAAAACTCAAATGGGGTAGTAAAAAGGAACCCTGGTGTTGCTGAAATAGTTCTATAGTTTGATTGTTGTGATGGTTACACAAGTCCACACGTGGTAAAATGCATGGAACTAGATACATTGTACCAAAGTTTATTTATTAATTTTGATATTGTATTCTAGTTATGCAAGATATAGCCATTGGGAGAAACTGGGAGGACCTCTCTGTACTATTTATGCAACTTCCTGTTAATCTATAATTATTTAATGAAAAGTTTATAAATCTCTATAGATATGTATAAGCTTTTACAATTTATGCATACACAAAACTTGCTGAAAAACTGTATTTCATAGCTCTCTCATCTAAGCTAGGATGATCAAGATAACAATAAAGACTTTATTGTCATTATGCAGTATTATTTTAATAAATAGAGCTGTTCAAATGAACACAATGTCTATTTATTGTCATTATTTCAAATAGCATTATTTCAGTAAACAGTGCTGTCCAAAGGAACATGAAACCTGTTTTAAAATTATGCAGTCTGCTGGACTATGCCCTCTTTAATGACCACATTGGATTCATTTCTCTATCCTAAGTGCCTATCATAGGCATTCAATAAATGTTAGTTAAATAAAGTTCTCGAGAGAGATTAGACATTAACTGGAGGATTAGAGATTGGGGTCATCAAACTGAAGCAATCTTTTGGCCTTTGGTGAAAATCTTGTTTTAAGAGCCTTCATTTTCAGTTATGTTAAGAGCCTCCAGCTTTCAACATTGAAGAACAGAACTGTCCGATCATGAATAAAGAGAAAGTGGCAGAGCACTTCTGGTTCCAAGCAAAGCATTACACTAAAGGAAAAATTCCAAGAAAGAACTCTCAAAGATATTAGAATCTAAAAAATATTGGCAGAATCTGTGAGTGAGAGACAATTAACTCTAAGAAGTAAAAGAAAATGACATTTGTACTAAGCTGTCTGTATAGGATGTATGTGTCTGCATAGCATGTATGAATGTGGACAAAGGGGAAATGGTAAGTTTGATCAAGAAGGAAATGGCAGAGATATATATACAAGCACTTCTCTCTGAAAACTTGTAATTTATTATTTATTTATTTATTTATTTATTTAAGTTTATTTATTTTGAGAGAGAGAAGAGTTCAAATGTGGGTAAGTTTATAGGAATTAGTTACTGAACAGGTTATGTTTCATGACGAGAAAAGGTTGAATTTAGAAGGCTCTTATCATTTGTTACATTTTATATTATGGTGGATAGACATAAATACAGAATGATGACAGTTAATCACTCTGCTTCACAATCTGATTCCACATCCTGAAGTCTCAAATTTTTACTTAATGCCTAATAGTCTCCATAATGACCTCAAATAGCAGAAGATTTTATGTAACAATATCTTTTAAAAATATTCTCTTTAGAATCCAGCAAAAGTTACAATGGACTGCTCAGAGGTAGATATTCTAGGCTAACATTTGGGAAGATGGGGTAATGTTCTAAGTCTTCCAAAGAAGATCATAGAATTTACTTAGTCATCATAGTTAGTATGCATCTTGAGGAAGCCAAGATCCCAAGGAACCTCTGTGCCTTTGCAACTTTATATTAGTACAAGAGTCATTTTACACGGCGTTCTCCAAGCTAGACATTGCTGAGAGAATAGGTAAGACTCACCAATTATAATCCAGTCGAGACTGATGAAGCTGCTGCTGTTTCAGGAGAAGCTTTGTCTCCTGCTGGGTCAGCAGATGCTGAAGGCGCTCTTTTTCAATTTCCAGCTCCATTTTCTGAAGCATAAGTTGCTGCCTTCTATTTTCCGAGAGTTGCTTTCTGACATCAGTTTCACTAGCCTGCTGTGTTCCTTGACCATGCAGCAGGGATGCCCAGGAAAGCCCACAATTATTGCATGATTCCAGATGTGTTTTGGAATATTGAGGGGCCATGTGCATAGGATGACTTTCATGAACATGATCTTCATTTTCAGAAAGTCTATGACCACAACACTGACTGGATGGAGAAGGCTTCAGGTGTTGGCATTGTTTCATCTTCAATTCCGCTGGTGGGGCTTTCTCTGTAGGGACTGCATCTACTAGTTTTCTCCCTGGGGATCCATAATCACATGTTCTGGTCTCTAATGGCACCCTGTCTTGGTCCTCTTTAGGACAATGAAAATCTGCTGGCTTCAAAGAATTATTCTTAAACTCCACAAGGGATTCTGAAGCGGAGGCTTGGATTCCAGACATAGGCCTCTGCTTGGTTTGATAGCAGGTTTGTGATTTGGCTACACTCAAGTAGGAGCCATCCAGTTCCATAGCTGAAGACCGAAGAGTGCTCTTCCTATTGGATACCTAAAAGGAACCACAAGATCATTTGTCAAATAAGAGCACACTGAAAGGAGTTCTTTTGACTTTTCAGAAATCAGTGATATATGTTTCTCAAAACAAAGCTCTTGTTCTGTCTTCTTAATAAATGATAGTATTCACATAGCTAAACAGACATGTGCCACAAAGCCAAACCCATTTTCAAACAATCTACATTTCAGTAAATCCAGAAGTAAGAGAAAAAGAAAGTACTTCTATTTGCTGTTTAAGCAAGATTCCAGGAGTTGGAAATAATGAGTTTTACATAGAATCAACTTTGAGAAGAGGCAAAAGCATTAAATGCTAAGGTCTTAAAATGTTTGCTTTTAAATACTAAGCCAAGAAATCCACTCAGCCACCTTAAATACCCTTTGAAATGTCCTTTGTTTGTCCATTACACACAATGAGATTTGATGTAAAACAGTTCATCTTATACTGAATAGGATGTTAGTTACCGCCAGAAATTTGATTTTTTATAAGTATCTTTAGAGCACACAGATAAAACCAAGCACTTTCCAAAAAATATGATTCCAATCAAAAGCGGTTATTTAAATACAAAACATATTTAATTTCAGCTATAAACATAAGTGTTTTTCAGTTAAGCTATTCGAGTGATCATAGCCTGATAGAACTCAGGCAGAAAGGAAGCAGTTGCAAATTACCTTTGGCAGGCCAATAGCATGAGCTTTCCCAGCATTTTAGCCTCACGCCTGTTCTATCAGGGAGAGCAAAACTTAGCTTATATCAGTGATTCTCTAACTTTAGCATGTATCAGAATCACCTGGAGGAATTGTCAAATGTGAATTTCTGGGCTTCATTCTTAGGGTTTCCAATTCAGTAAGTATGGAGCAGAGTTAAGTGAAGCTGTGTTTTTAACAAGTTGCCAGATGATGCTGATGTTGCTAATCTGACACCACACTTTGAGAACCACTGGTGTCACGGGACATCTGACTCCTCCTGTGTCCCTCTTATAGGACTGTTTTGGTAACACTGGCCTCATCCAGGTAATCCTAGATAATTCCCTCATCTCAAAATCCTTAAGTTAATCACATCTATAAAGTCTCTTGTCATACAAAATCCTTTGTGTCATATAAAGAGACTTTCACAGGTTCCAGGAATTAGGACATGGACATATTTGGGGGGCATTATTCAGTCTGCCACAACTTCTTTTTAAATTAGAACTAAATCATAAACAGTTGAGATGGTTACCTTATTCTAGAGACATGGAATAAATGAATAATTGAGATCCCTAGCAGAAGGGAGAAAAAAAAAAAATCCCACCAATTTACCTTGTAATAGTTGAGATGATCTGATTGGAAAAAAATGTCAACAGATATACAGCAACACCATGTTTCCTATATTCTTTTTTAAATACATTTTTAAAATGTTTATTTATTTATTTTGAGAGAGAAAGAGAGAGAGAGAGAAAGAGAGAATCTCGAGCAGGCCCCAAGCTTGGCTCAGGGCCCAACTCGGGTTCAATCCCACAACTGTGAGATCATGACCCAAGCCAAAACCAAGATACTTAACCGACTGAGCCACCCAGGCATCCTTGTTTCCTATCTTCCGATAAAAGAGGATTATCAGAATTATTATTTATTATAATATATTATATTATTATAATGATTCTTAAGACTTTGAGTTTCTAAAACAATACTAAAGGAGTTCTATTCAAATGAGAATGACCCATATCTAGGAAGGAGACTTGGTCCTCTTCAAAGAAGACACACAATCCTTTACACTGAGCAGGTGACACGGAGTAGATTGCAAGCTACGGAGAAGAAACTAGTCCTAGGGCAAAATTTATGATAAACTACCTCATAAAAAAAATTAACCTCATTTTACAACTAAAGGGAAACTCCAGTCCACATTAATCTCCCCTACTCTGAACTTCTGTAGCACTTACTGTCAAAACAAATATTTAACATTTATCATCTGCTACTCTGTATGGTAAGCTATCTTTTCATAGAATTATATTTAAAAATGACAGGTGAATTTTTTAAAGGTCTGGAAACTTAAATCTACTCTTTTACATTGTCCTATATTTCCTAATCCATGTGTTGGCAACTTAACAATGGCATGTATGTATTATTTTATATTCTTATTTTTGTTCCTCAGCATTATTTACATATGTGCATCTTTAGATACTGATATAGCTGATACTTATGTTAATGGTACTGATTATTAAATTACTCATAAATGTCACATATTTGGAATATTTAAAAATGTTTTTTTGGAAGTGTCAGGTATTTGGAATATTAAAAAAATACTTTTGTTGGTAGTTAACTTTTTATGTTTATGAGAAGCAGTTCAACTTAATGATTTTGATGCACACTTTGCTTAAAGAGAACACTCCTTTGCCAGTTACTGATGTGACTATGCATGTTGGTAGGCAGAATTCTAAGATGGTCCCCAAGATTCCTGTCCTCTTTGTGTGCCCACGTGGTATTATCTCCTCCCCTTGAATGTGGGTATAACTTGTGAACGTGATGAGATATTAATCCTATTATTATGTTAGAGTATATGACCAAAGGGAGATTACAGATTAACTCAGGCTCTTCCTAATCAGTAGAGTTTGAATTAATAAAAAGGAGATTATCTTTTATGGGCCACACCTAATCAAGTAAGTCCTTTATAAAAGGGTCTTGTGCCCTCCCTAAGATCAGAGATTGGCTTTGAAGAAACAAGCTAACATGTTATGGGAGGACCAATGAAGGCGGTCATGTGGCAATGACCCCTGGAGCAGAAGGCAGTTTCCAGCCAACAGCTAGCAAAAAATGAGACATAAGGAAACTAAATTCTGCCAACAAGCACGTGAGCTTGGAAGGGGACCTAGAGCTCCAGATGAGAATGCAGCCCAGCTGTTACCCAGACTGCAGCTTCCTAAGACCCCAAGCAGAGGACCCAACCAACCTGCACCTGACTCATGACCCATAGAAATGGTGAGATAATAAATGTGTGTTGTATTAAACTAGTAAATTTGTAGTATTTTGTTGCACAGCAATAAAAAAATGAATAAAGCACCTTTTTCAACTTGCCTGACCCTCAGTTTTCTCATCAGTAAACCAGGGATCAAAGACAGCATCTACCTTAAAACTGAACATGGTGGACAAACAGATGGGCACTTATCAAGGTTGCCATTTCATAAGGATACTGATTTACAAAAAGGAAAAAAAAAACCCTTATATTTACCCAAACGTTTTTCAAGGAGAACCTTATGGGGTATGTGCCGGGGAGGGGCAGGGGGGAAGTAAGCTTTCCAAGGGACATGTACAGTTACAATGATTACCTTAAATTGTCTTCTAAAACAAATGAGTTTGGTTATCCAGCTTTATTTTGCTACAGTGAGGCTTGCAAGTTGGGTCAGTGTTGAAATGCTTTAGATAATAGACAGGTTCTTCATGTTTGTCCTCATTACAAAATATGTCTTACCCTGACATCTTGCCTTGCCTCTTAGGGCTATTGTGACGACTGGATGAGATCATTCACACAAAGTGCTTTGGATATTGCCAATCTACAGTCAGTATTAAAACAATGTTTCCTATTATAATTATTACTACTGTTACTAGCATTGACTTCTCTGCCCCAACAACTTTTGCAGTCAGGGTTCTATTTACTTCCGCTGTATGTATAGCACTGAGGCTTGCATATACTACATTCTCAATAACAAGGGGCTGACTGTATCAGATAAGAAGAAAAGTCAAGTTGGGGTATGCGTCCCAGAAAATTAGAAATGAAAATCAGAATCCATGATTAGGCTGAATTATGTGCTACTAAGGAAAATGAAGAGAGGAGAAATAGAAAACTGCCTGTTAGGATCTGAATATAAGAAATTAAGTTATTTTATTAGTGAAGTGAAGACAAATATTGCCTCTGGGACACATGGAAGTCACAACGGGCCCAATGAAACAGATGTGTTTTTCTTTCTGGAGCTGCTGCACCATGCTTTCTATGAGATGTTTACAAATGTAACCTCTTTTAACTAAGGCTTAAACTAACAAATCCCAAACCGCTGTCTCTGGCATATGGGTTTGATATGAATTTTTCAGATACATCACACTAATTTAGGAACCAATAATTTTTTTAATGGAGGCATAATTTACATATACTAAAATGCACACATCTTAAGTGTACAGCTTGATGAATTTTTACATTTGCATATACCCATGTAATCATCATTACCCCAGAAAAGATCCCTGTGTCCTTTCTAGTCAAACCAACCTCCTCATACTCCCAGAGGTAACCATTATTCTCACTTCTATGACCATAGATTAGTTTTGCCTATGTTTAGCTTCACATAAATGGAATCATATGGCATGCTACTCTTTTGTGGCTAGCTTCTTAAGCTCAACATAATTTTGCATGTTTATTTTTGAGAAAGAGAGAGAGAGAAAGAGAAGGGGATGGGGCAGAGAGAGAGCACAGAGGATCCGAAGTGGGCACTGCACTGACAGCAGAGAGAATGTTGTGGGGCTCCAATTCACCAACCCGGAGATCATGACCTGAGCCGAAGTCGGTCACTTAACCAACTGAGCCACCCAGGAGCCTCATTAAGTTCAACATAATTTTGAATTTCTTTTATGTTTCTGTGTGTATCAATAGTTCATTCTTTTATATTGCTGCATAGTATTTCATTGTATGAATGTAACAAAATTTGTTTATTCATTCTCTTATTGGATTAGGTTGTTTCTGGTTTAGGGCTACTGCGAATAAAACTGCTAGCAATATTCTTACACAAAGTCTTTTTTTGACATACATATTTATTTTTCTTGGGTGCCAGGTAGGCATATGTTTGACTTTATTAGAAACAGTCAGAGTGGTCCATCTGTTTTACATCTCCATCAGCAAAGTAAAAGAGTCCCAGTTGCTTCTCATTCACACTTACATTTGATACTATGTTTTTATTTTTAGCCAATCTGGTGTGTAGTGAAATCTTATTGTGATTTTATTTTTCATTTCCCTGATATGTAATGATAATTAACATATGCGTATTGGCCATTTGGATATCTTGTTTTGTGGAGTGCTTGTTGAAACCAATACCCTTAAATAATTCAAAATAATTTTTAAAAATTTAAAAATAAATGTTTATTTATTTTTGAGAGAGAAAGAATGTGAGTGGGGGAGGGACAGAGAGTGAGGGAGAGAGAATCCAAAGAAGGCTCTGAGCTATCAGCACAAAATCCAACTTGGGGCTCAAACCCATGTACCGTGAGATCGTGACCTGAGCTGAAGTTGGATGCTAAACTGACTGAGCCACCCAGACAACCCAAAATAACTTTTAAAGGACTGAGATGGGAAATGGAAAATGAAGGTCAGAGAAGATACCTTTATGCAAATTTTTACTGATGAGAGAACTGGGTTCTAAATATTCACCTTTACTGACCATTGAACTGAACTAAATATAGAGTTTACTATGTACTATGCTAAATGTTTTACATACTCAACCTATAATTCTTGATCACGACCTGAGCAAAAATCAAGAGTTGGGCGCTTAACTAACTGAGCCACCCAGGTGCCCCTCAGCCTGTAATTCTTAACAACTCTATAAGGTAGTTATTAGAGTTACCAATTTGCATATGAGATAATGAAGTGCACTGAAGCAACACAACTTTCCCAAGATCCCATCAACACTATATTTGAGATAAATGGGAATATGAATCACTCCAAATCTGTCTTCCATTTCTCCATAATGTAGCTTTTTAAAAAAAATTCGTTAATATGAAATGCTATTAAGCATAGAAAAGTTTAATCATCTCAGTGAATAATAATAAGTGAATAAGAAGAAGACAATGTCCACCCACATAACCACTATCCAAGAAACGGAAAGCCGTCTGTATGCAGAAGACCCTGCACAATCTCTACTCTCTACCTCTCCTGTCCAAGGGAATTACCGTCTTGACTTTTATGGGAATAACTTCTCTGCTTCATACTTCCCTACTTAACAGTCCATACCAGAATTTGGTTTTACCTGTTTATTTTTAAAGTATAAATGGAATAACATGAAATACATTTTGTGTCTGACTTCTTTACCCAGCATTATAATTATGAAGTTCATACGTGATATAGAATGTGGCTGTAATTTGTTTGTTTTCATCAAAGATTTGCAAAGGTTAGCAAACTTCTGTAAAGGGCCAGTTAATAGACCTTTTAGTTTGCAGTCCATATGGTCTTTGTCATAACTACTCAGTTCTGCTTTTGTAGTGTGAAAGCAAGAGACAATACATAAATGAAAGACTGGTCCAGTGAAACCTTATTTACAGACACTGAAATCTGAATTCCAGGTAGTTTTCCCATTTTATGAAATATTCTTCATCCCCCCAACCATTAAAAAAGTTAAAAACCATTCTTAACTCATGAGATTGGATTTGTCCTGCTATATTTTGCCATTTGAACCTGATGATTACATTGAGTGCTCCTCCCATTAAAGGATTCCATGAATATACTAAGATACGCTTAAAACCCATCACAATGATTTGTAAAGGACTGTCAAGAATTATCTGTGTGATGAAAATTAGTTGAATGGAGTGCTTAATCAGAGATGAACAAAATGATATTTAGGAGAAAAGAAAAGCATGCAGAAGAGGCAGGAAAACAAATGGTATAAATGAAAAAATAAGTTTAGACAGGATAATGATCTGTAGATCACAACAAATAAAGAAGTTGAGTTCAAGGGGCACCTGGTGGCTTAGTTGCTTGAGCATCCAACTCTTGATTTCAGCTCAGGTCATGATATCAGAGTCATGGGATTAAGTCCTGCGTTGGGCTCTGCTCTAAGTGTGGAGCCTGCTTAAGATTCTACTTCTCTCTCTGATCCTGCCCCACTCACTATCTCTCAAAAAAAACAAACAAAAAATTATTCTGTTAAAAAAATTGAGTTCCAAATGGTAGCATGTTAGGATTTGTATTATATAAAAGGTACCACAAACCTTGACTACACTTTAAGACTCTACAAGTGGCACAAATAAAGCCAATAAAATCTTTGATGGGATATGATATGGGATCCATAGCACAAAAGAAAGATGAGGAGAAAATGCAGGCATTTTTGGCTTATGACATAATTGGAGTACAATGTCTTTTAACTTGGGTAGATACATACTTATGACAACATAAAAAAAATAAGTAACAGGAGACAAACAAAACATGAGAAGAGTACAAAAAAATGTTTAAAAAATGTAAGAGACTTAGCTTGGACACAATGAAGAATTTTCTGAGAGTGGAAGTTAGTAAATTTCTGAGCTGGAAGAGGGTTTTCTGAATCTTTAAGATACTTTCTTAAATATGCCATTAAAAAGACTTCATAGGAAACAAAGATGTCTCTAAACACTATGGTGTGTCATCTTGTATACACATTCACATGTACAGCTATCATGTATGCACAAGCATATACACGAACACACACAATCACATACTATTCCTATGGTGATACAAAGCTTTTCAGTGTTCTCACATGTTAAAAAAAAATCTGCAGTATTGCTTTGTGAAATACAATCAACAAGTATATTTTGTAAGTTTCTGCAAATCATTTTTACAGGCCTGGCCAATCTCTCTGCTATGAAGCCATAAGAAAAGAGGTGAATTAAACTGCAGTAATTATTTCTTGCAACAGGTAGTTATTTTGCATGATTAGGAAGTGATTATTTATAATGCATTTGTGAATTGTTAACCACAGAATTAGTGGTTAACAATATCAATAAATATTATTGATCTATTTATGATATTCATGTCTCTAATGGCAAATAATAATAATTTACTATCCTGGCAAACGCCCTATTAACAATCCTCACATTTTCACAGATAGCCTTATAAGAATGAAAATCTCAAATTTATAACTTCAAAATTTCCCCCTGTGCTCTTTATTTAATGAGGAGTCAGAAATTCAAGACCTATATTAAATATTTCTAAACCTAAATTACTGTGTGGGACAGGTCATTGCATTACCCAGAACATTTGGAATGAATGTGAAATAAGGCATAGAACGACATGCTGCATTTTTAAAGTTGGCCTTCCATGGACCAGTTGTCAAGCTGACAGAAGCTGTGTAATGCAACAGCTGCACTGTGTGGTTTGCCAAAGTCTCATCCCAAATAAATGTTCGTTCTCCCCAGTGCAATTAACTCTCCTATACTGGCAGATTTCGCTAGAAGATCATCAAGGTAGATTACCTTCCAGCGTTATGAACTAAATACTTACAGGTGTTGTATCATCAGTTATAACTTACAAACTTTTGCATTTAGGAAGACATCCAGGCAAATGAATCATCTAATTTATGAATTATTTATAAGAAATTCACAGCATGCTCCTGGCATCATCCATGGCCTTTTCCAGGTCATATGACACCAATTAGAGCTGAATTTTAAATTATTCAATAACCTGAACTCTCTTGTCATTTAACATATAGATATCAATGCAGTAAACAAGTTAAATCTAATGGGCCCTAGAGGTTTAAGCTTCTCTGCTGCTCAGCAGCTGAAGCTGTAGGCTATCAATGGAAGAGAAAAATAACAGAATGCAGCAGTCAAATGCATTTGCAAGGCTCTAATGACTTATTCTAGTTCCCACAGGGATTGTGGCACAACCTAGGATTATTGAATCTAAAAGACATTAAAGTCAATAATTATGAGATTTAAAAGGATATAGATATAGACACATGATAATGTACAGATGACAGAATACTAGCAGCACATACCAAATGCACTACCAACTTTTAGGATGTGTACACCAGAAGTGTGCCAAAATTTCCAACTGTAACTACCAGACTCAGAAAAGGCTAAACCTCATAACATTTAATCATTTCTACCTTTCTTGAAAGTTGGAATGTGTTGATTTGCTGTAAAAATGAATGAGAGCAAGGAAGAACTGACAGCATACTTGAGGTGAGGTCAAAAGACCTTGATTAGAATTTTAGTATGCCACTTAGGAGTTCTGTTATTTTTGGAAAGTCACTTTACATCTCTTAGGCAGTTTAGATGTTTGTAAAATAAGGGGCTGGGTTTGACAATTTCTAAAGCTTATGCTATCTTTAAGAGCTAAGAAACCCAGGGATTGGATTGTTATACCCCAAGGAGATGAAAGAAAAGAAAAGGGTTAGATGAAAAATTATACCAATCAATAAAGCTTCAGCTATCAACTAACAGAATTACTGCAAAATACTGGATGTCCCTTGATTCTATTTCCCCTGACAAATTCTGTGGGTTGTTTTAGCAATTTTTTAAATGCTTATTTATTTATTTCGAGAAAGTGAGCAGAGGAGGTGCAGAGAGAGGGAGAGAGAGAGAATCCCAAGCAGGCTCTGCACTGTCAGTGCAAAGCATGATACTGGGCTCGAACCCATAAATGGTGAGATCATGCCTGAGCCGAAATCAAGAGTGGGATGCTTAACCGACTGAGCCACCAAGGTGCCCTGCAAATTCTGTGTTTTAACACTACTGCCTTATGTGATTTACACACTAGAAAACTTAAATCAGCCTCTTATCTGGTCATTAAATTTGAAAGAGATACAAATGAAGATTGAATAAGACAAATGTATAGTTGTGAAGATAGTCCCAGATACTTGGATGAGATTTAAATATTTTGAAGGGATAGGATAACCATTCACCACAGAAATATATAAGTGATACTGATTCAAATTGCTTTACCATATATGATTATAAATGGTAAAAGAAAAAAAAAAGCAGATTTATACATGGTTTTCTAAATCTACCAAAGGAAACAGATGCACAAGGCTAGTTTTAACTCAATGAAGATCAGAAAGAAGATGAAATAATGTTATAGAGAAAATGAAACAAAGACAAATTAGAAGTGGTGAGGACAAACTTCACATGCATAAACATGAAAAGAAAACATACTGGATATTAAAGCCAACTGTACTTAGATTTGGTTACGGATGCAGCACAAGAAAATCATCCTTAAAAGTTCACACTAATTTTCCGGTGCACCCTCTTGGCTTTATGTTTATAGGGTGTATCCTGGGGCTCCAAGCAGAGGGCCCCCTGGTCTGTTTACGGTCCTCTCTTCTGTAGCTCCAGTGACAGCCTCAAGAATGGAAATAAGAAGTGAACGAAGGCAGTTCAATGTAGTTCATTTTAAAGGAAGCAAGCAAGATTAGTTTGTGTCAAATGAAAGGAATTCTTAATATACTTTCTAGAAAACATAAAGTTAACACCATGTGAACATAACCAACTGTCCCTGAAGGGGAGGTCAGGGTTAGAACTATGTTTATGTTGTTGGCTGAGGGAAAAAAGTATCTGTGTTGTATCTTTGAAACTAGCAAGTAAAAATAAACTCTGCTGAAAAAGAATATTTAAGAAATACCAAGAAATATAACCCCTGGTGTACTTGTAGGAAACAGGAGGGAGGGAGAACCAGCCTGTTGTTTATTACACCAAGATTTCCCGAAATGAATCACAGCCCTTTTACTAAAGATTAGAGTCTGCTATATCCTTTTTTCCCCTATATAAGTGGTTGCAGACCAGGGATATTGAAGAGATCTAATGAGAAGCATTTCTGAAAGCACAGGGAACTAGCAAACCAGAAAGATTTAAGGTAACCAACCTTAAAGGGCTAGCCCTTCCTTGGGGACTCAAGATTTATTTTAGAAATCTTAGTCCTTTAAATGAATTCAGCTAAGTCCTGACTTTAAAAAATTTAGGACATTACTTATTAGCTAGTTTAGTGTACTACAAAAAAATCAAGAGAAGAGACTTCATTTAGAACTTAATAAAAAAATAAGTGATGCAATTTCCATGTGCTCAAATGCCCTGGCTCCTTTTTAGTCTTCCAAATGCAACTCCGAAATGCTTCCAGGCTGGTTTGGCCTGGTTTAGCACCACTTCCTGCTATTGTGGCTTCCCCACCCCCCAGCTCACCTTGGTTTTGCCTTCCCCAGGAGGATTTTGTTCCGCCCTTTATTGTTGTATTCATTTCATCCTGCTCTGTAACAGTTCAACGTTAGCTGTTTTCACATCTCGAAGTTTCCCTGTGATGTGTAAGTATTTACACTTTTTTTTTTAATTTTTCTTAATGTTTATTTATTTTTGAGACGGAGAGAAACAGCATGAACGGGGGAGGGTCAGAGAGAGAGGGAGACACAGAATCCGAAGGAGGCTCCAGGCTCCAAGCTGTCAGCACAGAGCTGGACACGGGGCTCGAACTCAGGGACCGTGAGATCATGACCTGAGCTGAAGTCGGACGCTCAACCGACTGAGCCACCCAGGCGCCCCAGTATTTACACTTCTTATGGAAACTATAAACTGTTTGAGAGCAGAGATATCAAAAGATACAGTTACTTTTGTTTATTGTTGTATCTCAATAAGACATAGTAGGTGCTTAATAAATAATGAGGTTTTTTGCATACAGTTTGGTCCCACTCCAGGAAATACCAGGTAGAACTTCAGGAGAGAGGCAATGTTACTTTCAACTTCATATTACAATGATACTGGTCTTTATAAATAAAAAATACTTAAATTAATGAACATGTGTTAAATGAACCAATAAACAGGAAGCAGGAGTATCAACAACTAAATGGCCTAGCTTGTATCCTAAGGAGCTTGATGGTAATTTATAGCAAAATGTATTTTACTTTTTTCAGGAGACACTTTTCCTACAAGTACCTTTTCTCAGAGTGTTTAAAGGTTAATAAGAGATTCCATAAATTCAAGAAAAATTCCAACTATACCTTTCAGGAGTCTCAATGCCTATTTAGTTTGGATCTGTGAAATAGTAAAATATAAGGGCACTGTCTCCTTCTGAGATGAGAATTTAAACTTAAAGCAGAACTTTATATTATTTTCTAGAATGCTCCATGGAAAGGTTTTCAAACAAGACACTATATTGAAAGACTAAAAAACATGCGTGCTATATCAACATTGATAAGAATAGGCAAACAAGCTCAAAAATGTAATATCTGAAATAAAAGGCAACTGCTGCAAAGTTTCCTACTTTGAGTTATTTTTAAAAATCAGCCTTAACGTAACTGACTTTCATATTGTAAACAAGGCTGGAAGGTTTTGAGACCACCACATTATGTTCAGAAGAAAGATTTATAGACATTTTGGACAAGCAGGGCTTTTAAAATGTAAAGTTAATTGTGTTTTTCCCCAGAACATTTCTCGGTTAATGCTGTCATCCAATGTGTGTAAAGGATACTCCCAAATACAATCCTAAAACTATTTTTAAAAAATAAACTTGTTTCCCTTCTGTTCCCTGCTTTTGGGTGCTGCTCAGGTGCTAAATGTGAGAAGACATGGTTAGGATGCTAGAGACTGGGGAGGAATGATGAATTTTTTAATAAAGCCATGAAGTGTAAGATACATAGGAATGGATAAAACTTGTGCATCTAAAAGCCAAGTCTTCTATATTTGTCTAAAATATAAGGGAAGCATGTATATACATAAAATACTATGGATAAACAGATTCAGTATTATAATCCTCCTCCTGTTCTGTAATTTACCCAAAGGTATAGGCTCCCACCTTGGAATGAGCAGGCAGGATAGGGATCTGGCAGTACCTGCCAGATGCTATGCTAGGAGGCAAGAATACAAAGCTTGGTAAGAAAGTCCCAACCTTCATGACCCTTGAATTTCAGCTAAGGGAAAAAAAAAAAACAAAAACATTTTACGTGATAAGGTCTACTAAGAATGTTATATGCAGAGTTGAAAAGCATTAGTGAGATTAGATTTGCTTCTAGTGGAGGTGGGGAAAGTTGGGAAGTTTTCACAGTAGAGAAGACACTTAAATTTTGGAAGACAGAATAGAGTTTATTAAC
Organism: Felis catus; assembly: GCF_018350175.1. Taxonomy (NCBI): domain Eukaryota; kingdom Metazoa; phylum Chordata; class Mammalia; order Carnivora; family Felidae; genus Felis; species Felis catus. The sequence continues at coordinate 58,151,457 of NC_058379.1, read as the reverse complement.
GATAAAGGTGTGTGTGAGGGTGTGTAGTGTGTGTAGGATAAGACCTTTCGGACAAAACAAGGATTATGAAGATGAGTATGTATGGTAAACTCTAAGTAGTCTAGAGCATGGTGGACAGGGGGATGGGGAATGGATGAAGACAGGGAGATGCCAGATATAAATGGTGTGAATGCCATGCTAAAGAAGTTTCACTTTAAATTTTCTATGCCCACCTAATACAGGAGACGACCAATGAGCCAACTGGTGGGTAGCTGGAAGGAAATAAAATAATAAAATGCAAGATAATCTACTCAGTACCTGAAGGAACCAAGACATAAAGTTTATATGGGGAGACAGAAAAAGACAAAGAAAGAAGGCAGGCCTATGTCAGATGAAAACACTAAAAGAATTAAATTGAAATAATATAATTAAAATTAAAGTGTTCAGATCTATACACTATACTGAATGATCTTTGGAGAGTAAGGGTAGGTAGATCTAGGTAGAGGGTGGATGCCCAGCGAAGGCATAAAAAGGAATTATAGTAGAAGGAAGGCAGCAATGAACTTTCTACAATTTGTTGATTAAGTAACTCTATAGAATTTCTTCAGGGTCTAGTACTTCCAAATTCTCAAAAAGGTTGGGCAAAATCCATTGTGGATTAGTTTCTTTCAGTCAGTCTCCCGTCATGAATAAGTATGAGGACAAACTGTTTTAAAAAATCTGTTTGAAGGCACTGATGTGTTACCAAGGTAGTGAGGACATGAAGAGGCCAGGATCCCAGAGTGAAGGTAAACAAGAAAAGATAGCTTGACATTAGTTGTCACTTTTCTGTTCAAGACATTCTAAATTAGGATGCTGGCTGGGAAGCTGAGAAGAGCTGTAAGCGTCTCACAGGGCAGGAAACAAAATTTGGATTTCAGAGCCTGCCAAGAAAGAGGTCCTGTCAAAAAATCCAGGCTTTCCATTGAGACCCCTGAAAAGCTGGTAGTAAAAATGAAAAAGAAATAGAAAAGCCCATGTACATACTTAAGTTGAACTTCAAAATCCACTCAGTCCCAGACTGGGTTAAAGTAATTTGAATCAAAGCTAACTGTCTGAAAGAAGCAAAAGCAAATTCTCTTTGGGTAAAGATAACATCAGAGACCTATATTATAAATAATATATTCATAGACACTGTCTGGCATTCAATAAAAAATAAGCAAGCATGCAAAAAGATAAAAATAATAAACCTGCAAGAGAAAAAAGACAATAGAAATAGAACCACAAGAGATTTACGTGTTGGCATTATCAAACATGGACTTTAAAGTAATTGTTATTTACAGTTAAGAAATTAAATAATATCATAGAAAATACTGCAGAGAACTGTCAACTAGAAAAAAAATCAAATGGAAATTTTAGGACTGAAAACATAACAATATAGTTGTACCTATAACAAATATAGTTAAAAATTTAATAGCAGATTAGATGTATCTGAGGAGACAATTAGTGAATTGGAGTAAACGTCAGAAGAAAATACCCAGACCAACATAGAGAGAAGGATGTAAAAGGATGGAAATTTACAAAAGAATGTATGGTACCTGATGACAAAAGCCTAAAATAAATATAATATAGAAGGAGGAGGGAAAAGAGGGAAGTAATATTTGAAAAGATAATGTAGAGAATTTTTTAAAACTGTTATCAAGCCACAGATTTAAGAAGCTGTGTGATTCTAAAGGAGATTAAATATAAAGAAAGCCACCCAAGGACAAAACATGCTCAAAAGCCAACCGATAAAACAAGCATCTTACCTTCCAGGAGACAATAAATAGACTTATTTTCAATTGAAAGTAATTCTATTACCTACTGAAAATATTGCTTAAAAGTAAATGTGACAGATTTTGCTTCCAGACCCAAGGGAGTAAGTGGGTCAAAAGTTAACCTCCAATCTTAAACAAGAAAAGCTGACAAAATGTAGGAAAAACCTATTTCAGATGGTAGGAAGCAGGGAGCAGAGATTTTGATGTCCGAAAGAAAAAAAGAAAATCCAGTAAATCCTATGATAGCATAAACTTTCTGCCTGAAGGCAACTTCTGAATGGTAGCACAGAGGAGAAGGAACACAGATAGAGCCCAACATTTTCAACTGAACTGAGAAGTCAGAGATTAGAGTTGGAGGAAGCTGAAATGGGTAGAATTTGAAGGACTAAGTATCCAAGGGAAGGGAGCATGAGGGTCTCTCTGATTGTTTGGCTGACTACCAATCTGTACATATATAGGATGAAAACTCATGAGTAACTCCAGGGTAGGATCAATTACAGGGAAGCTCCAGAAAGAAAAATTCACAAAGTTCAAGACAGGGAGGTCACTCCAGCCATAGTAGAGAGGTTTCATTGAATATAAGGAGCATCCAAGATAGATCGCAAAAGAGTCACACCTTAGGTATGTGGCAAAATTACCCCTACAGTAAAGGCTAAATTAGAATCACTCGAAAACAGTTTAGAAATAGACTTTGAATGTATCAAACTAATCCAAAAGCAACTTTACTGCTGGCCAAAACAAACCCTGATATTTTGTAAAGAAACACAACAAAATCCAGCACCTGACAATGGAAAATTCACAATGTATGGCATTTACTTACTAGGCAAAGTTAGAAACAAAAATGTGACCTATAACCAGGAGAAAAATCAATCAACAGACATACAAAAATAACAGAAATGATGGAATTATCAGACAAAAACCTAAAATGAGTGAGTGATTAAAAATATGTTCAAAAACGTGTAAAACATGATGAAAGAGATGCAAAATATACATTTTTAAACATGGCACTTCTAGAGAAGGGAAATACAATGTCTGAAATGAAAATTTCACTTTATGAGATTAACAACACATTCGATAACTGCGGAAGGAAAGACAAGTTTTTATGAAGATATAGAATGACAAATTATCCAAAGTGAAGTAAAAGAGAGACAACGAGAGGAAACATGAAAAAAGAAAGAGAAAAATAATATTGGTAATCTTTGTGAAATATTAAAAAATAATAACAAGCACACAGCTTTTTTTCATGAAATAGAGGGAACAGAAATACCTGTAACTTAATTTATATGGCTAGCATCACCCTGATAGAAAAACCAAAGACATTACAAAAAAACAACAAACCAATATCCTTCATAAACATGGATGTAAAAATTCTCACCACAATATTAGCAAATTATATACAGCAATATAGAAAAAGGAAAAGATAAAATGGACAAATGGGGTTTATCCCAGAAAAGGTAAGTTGATCTAACAACTGAAAATCAATCCGTGTAATACACTATCTTACCAGAATAAAATATAATTATGTCATATTGATAGAAGAAAAATAAGCCTTTGACAAAAACTCAATAACTAGTCAATAAATTATAAATAGTAAGAAGATTCCTCAACTAGATAATGGGTATTTATGCAAAACCTATAACCACCATCAGACTTAATGGTGAAAAGACAATGCATTTCATGTGAAATTGAAAAAGAGACAAAAATCCACTCTCAGCACATCTCTTCAGCATTATATTTGAGATCCTAGCCAGTGCAATAAGAAAGAAAGAAAGAAAGAAAGAAAGAAAGAAAGAAAGAAAGAAAGAAAGAAAGAAAGAAAGAAAGAAAGAAAGAAAGAAAGAAAGAAAGAAAGTAAAAGGCACAAAATGTGGAAACTGAGATATAAAACTGCCATTATATACAGATAATGTGATCATATGTGTAGAAAATCATAAGGAATTTAGAATATCAAAATTACTTATTAAATTTAGCAAGGTCACAGGATATAAGGACAATACAGATAGCTCCTGACCTAGGATAGTTCAACCAACACTTCTTTCACTTACAATGGTGCAAAAGTGATACATATTCAGTAGAAACTAAAGCTCAGTTGAGCTATAGCTCAAAGAGCTATAGCTCTTTGAAATTTGATCTTTTCCTGGGCTAGTGATATGCAGTACAATATTCTTTCATAATGCTGGGCAGTGACAGCAAGCCACAGCTCCCAGTCAGCCACATGATAAAGGGGACAACCGAATCACAATCATTTTGTACCCATACAGCCACTGTGTTTGTCACTTTCAGTATGGTATTCAGTCAACTACATAAAATAGTCAACACCTGATTATAAAATAGGTTTTGTGTTATATAATTTTGCCTAACTGTAGTCTAATGTAAGTGTTCTGAAAAAAGTTAAGGTAGGCTTGGTTAACCTATGATGTTTGGTAGGTTAGGTGTATTACATGTATTTCTGACTTATGATATTTTCAATTTATGATGGTTTTATTGGGACATAATTCCATTACAAGTCACAGAAGCTCTGTATATACAAATAAGGTATATTTTTGTATTGGTAAAGAGCAATTAGAAGTTGAAACAAAAATACTGTTTACAATAGCATCTCCAAACATGAAATATTTAGAGATAAATTCAACAAAATATGTGCATAATTGTATGATGAAAATTAAAAAGTACTATGGAGAGAAACCGAAGAAGACCTGAATATATGGAGAGAGATACTGTGCCCATGGATCAAAGGGCTCAATATCGTTAAGATGTCGAGGTTAGGTGTATCACATGTATTTCTGACTTATGGTATTTTCAATTTATGATGGTTTTATTGGGACATAATTCCATTACAAGTCACAGAAGCTTTATATATACAAATAAGGTATATTTGTATATTGGTAAAGAGCAATTAGAAGTTGAAACAAAAATACTGTTTACAATAGCATCCCCAAACATGAAATATTTAGAGATAAATTCAACAAAATATGTGCATAATTGTATGATGAAAATTAAAAAGTACTATGGAGAGAAACTGAAGAAGACCTGAATATATGGAGAGAGATACTGTGCCCATGGATCAAAGGACTCAATATCGTTAAGATGTCAGTTTCCACCAAATTGATTTATAGTTTCAATGAAATCCCATTATATTCTTTTGTAGAAGTTGGCAAGCTCAATTTGAAATCTATATGAAAATTCAATGGAACTAGAATAGCAAAAATAATTTTGAAGACAAAGAATGAAGTTAAAGGGCTTAACACTGTCTAATTTCAGAATATTATAAAGCTGTATAATGAAGACATTATTTCCCTGGCATTAGGATTACAGAAAGAGATAACTGGAAGAGAATAGAGTCCAGAAATGGACTCACATATATATGTGATCAATTGTTTCTTGACAAAGGTAATACATTAGCTTTCTAATGCCGTGCAACAGAATACCACAAACTTAGAAGCTTAAAACATAAATTGTTGTTTATGGATCAGGATAAATATCCATGATCCTGCTCAGGATCTTACAAAGGCTGAAATCAAAATACTGACCATCATCAAATCTGAGGCTTAGGGCCCTCTCTTACTTAGTTGGCAGAATTCATTTCCTTGTAGTTGTAGAACTCATGAAGCCTTATTTCTTCAAGTCTAGTAAGAGATCTCCAGAGAGGGCCCCACGTGCTCTTGTTGTAATGCTTTTCCTTGATTAAGTCAGGTTTATTCAGGATCCCCTTTTTAGTTAACTCAAACTCAACTGATGTGGGACGTGAATTACATTTGCAAAATTCCTTTACCTTTGTCATATCCTACTGGCTAGGTGCAAGTCACAAGTTCTGCTCCCATTCAAGGAAGAGAATTACACAAGGGCGTAACACATTGGGGGTCACCTTACTGTATGTCTGCTAAAGGTAGGAAGTAATTCAATGGGGGAAAAGATAGTCTGTTCAACAAATGATCCTGGACAACTGTATAGCCATAAGGAAAAAATAAATCTTTAACCCTTATGTCACTACACACAAAAAAATAACTCAAAAGGAATTATGGATCTAAACATAAAAACTAAAACTCTACAATCCTAGAAGAAAATACAAGAATCTTTGCAACTGTATGGTAGGCAAAGTAGGGTTTCCAAATTTGGCAAAGAAAAATACAGGATTCCAGTTAAATTTAAAATTCAGATAAACAATTAATAACTTTTTGGCATAAATATGTCCTAAATATTTCATAGAACATACCAGTATTTTTAAAAATTCATGGATATGTTATCAGTGGACTTGTCTGGTTAAAGATACAGACTCTTTCAAGTGATGCTGAAATCATACAGTGAGTCCATGAGCTGCAAACTAATCTTGTACTGGAACCATGATACAATGCGTGATATTTTAAGAATAGCTTGTTATTTGTATCCTAAAATTACACTAAAATCTGAGAAAATGTTTTTTTAAAAATTACATTATGTTCACATGTAATAACTGTGTTACTGTATTAACACTTGAGATTATTAATCGAGCCTATTTTTTAAAATTTTTTATTAAAAAAATATTTTAATGTTTATTTATTTTTGAGAGAGAGAGAGACAGAGTGCGAGTGGGGAGGGGGCAGAGAGAGAGGGAGACATAGAATCTGAAAAAGGCTCCAGGCTCTAAGCTGTCAGTACACAGCCTGACATGGGGCTCAAACTCAGCAACCAGGAGATCATGACCTGAGCTGAAGTCGGGCACTTAACTGACTGAGCCACTCAGGCGCCTCTTAATCAAGCCTATTTTAAATTTGTGATTTAATGTTAAGTATGTTAGTTAGCAATATTTAAAAAAAATTTTTTTTAATGTTTATTTTTGAGAGAGAGACAGAGCACAAGTGGGGAAGGAGCAGAGAGAGGGAAACACAGAATCTGAAGCAGGCTCCAGGCTCTGAGTTGTCAGCACACAGCCTGACGTGGGGCTCCAACTTACAGACAGAGAGATCATGGCCTGAGCCAAAGTAGGATGCTTAACTGACTGAGCCACCAGGGTGCCCCAAGTTAGCAATAGTTTACTTATTTATTTTGTATCTCTATTTATATGTGGGGAAACAAACTTCACTAGATGTTTGGTCTAGAAAAGATATCCCTGCGGCACCTGGGTGGCTGAGTCGGTTAAGTGTCTACTCTTAATTTTGGCTCAGGTCATGATCTCATGGTTTGTGAGATGGAGTACCACGCTGGGCTCTGTGATGACAGTGTGGCAACTGCTTGAGATTTTCTCTCACTCTCTGCCCCTTCCCTGCTCATGCTTACTCTCTCTCTCTCAAAATAAACAAAACAAAACCAAAAAAAAAAAAAAAAAAAGAAAAGAAAAGAAAAGAGAAGAAAAGAAAAGAAAAGAAAAGACACCCCTTTGCTCAACACAGAAGTAGCTTATTACTATAAGCCAAATGATGACAATGGAAGTGATTCTGAAGAAATGAAGGCCAAGGGTTCATACTAGTTCTATTTCATACCAGTTTTACTTAAAGTGTGATCCCTCATATAAACTGAGTTCAGTTTTGAGTTCGTAAGTGATGGGCGAGTGCCACAACTCCAGTGTGTTATTTATTCAGACATTCTGGCTAAAGAAGCAATGAAATTATCACACTTAAGTAGCATTTACATACACACATAAAGAAATAAGTTAAAAACTAAAAGATGTTTTTGAAAGAGTTAAAAGAAAAATAGCCATAGCATAATTTCAGCAAACTAGCTTGGCTTTAAAATAATATTTTAGTGATATAATAACCTCCTTTCTCCTTTTATTTTATAATAACTATAGTGGCTCTTGATTATTTTATTAATATACATTCCTAAAAAAACATCCAGCATTTGATGTAGGACAATAATCAAAATCACAAGACTTGAGGGTAGGAATTTTAGAATGGCAGAGTGCAGAGCTCAGTAAATCCTCTCCCACTAAAAACAATAAGAAAACCATATTAACTTGTGAAAAAAGAACAAAACATTTCAGGACAGTGGAGGCTGAATAAAGTCATACAACAAATCAAGAAGCATTTATTAAACTGAGCCTTGAGAAAGAACAGGGAGAGATGGTGACATTTTGGCCTGAGGCTCTGCTCTTGTACCAGTTAACGGCTAGCTGGGAAAGGTAAATCTACAAGGCGAAAAAGCAAGCCCTGAAAACTACCAGGGTAACTGGACGGTGCTGACTTGATCTGAAGGTCTCTGAGAGCTGTGGAAACAATACTGACCTTTGTGGCAATGAGGATAACCAATGTGGTAGCTAGCCTCAGGGTGCAAGCCTGGTTGGGGCAAACCACTGACTGGTAGAGCGGTCATAAATTTAACAAGAAAACAGGAGAATGCGACAGCAAGAGAGAGGCTTAATAAATTCCCCATATACCAGGTAGTAAGGAAGGCAGTATGCTGTGTGCACACTCAACAGAGACTAGACAGGGCTTTAACTATTTATTTACCTCTGTCTGAACTCGAGATTTTACACTCATGTGGAGAATACACGGAAAAGCATGGCGGAAAGTAAAGGCATTCCTCAGCTCGTGAACAGATCCATTGGTAAAGGATGGCAGCCAGACTAACTCAAAGTATTTGAGCACAACCTACTACCAATTGTTAGCTGTTTGCTAGTTAAGTGATGCTGACTCAGAGATGCATGTCTTCCTGAAGCTAGATTTAAACACATACAAAAAAGAAAAACAAAAAACAAAAGAAAAAATGTTGAGTAGAGTATATCTGCGGACACACATTGCAGGGGAGATAAGTTCTACAGAATTAAGCCAAGCAAGTATTTAAACAAACAAAAGAAAGCAAGCAACAACAATAGCCTTCCAGAGAAGGGATCAGAAACCAGAGTTGCTATATTACATAAAATATCCATTTTTCAGTAAAAGTTACAAGAAGTGCAAAGAAACAGGAGAGAGTGACCCAAATTAAGAAGAACAACTGACAGTCTCCAAGGTGTACCAAATACAGGAAAACCTTGCTTTGTGAGCATAATTCATTCTGGAAACATGCTTATAATCCAAAGCACTTGTATACCAAAGCAAATTTCCCCATAAGAAATAACCAAAAATCAGATAATTCATTCCACAACCCAAAAATATTCCTATAAAAATGATTATAATACTGTAACATAATACAAAATAATAAATAAAATACAAAATATAAAGAAAAAAATAAATTAACCTGCACTTACCCTTGAAAACCTTCATGGCTGGTGTGAAGGAGACAAGAAAAAGGAGGGTTATTATGTGGGATGACTTTCGTTATCACTAATGGAATCACTGCTATCTATTGGCTCGATGGAATCTTTTTCTGTATGGGGGCCATTGTATATACTCACACGGATGTTGATACAGTACAGTATTAATAAACTCTTGTCATATACTATATTTAATGTAAGTGGCAATAAAGCAGCAGAGGAAAGGGTCTATATCTGCAGGCAGCCTGACCTAGAGTGAAGCAAAGCATTCCTAAGCTTACTCTTGTATGGAAAAGCCAGAGATGATCCACAGATGCTTTGGAATGACAAAAAATACACTAGTGCCAGCTGTGGGCACCTTCTAATGTTCTGAAAAATCACTGTTTTCTGCCAAACGCTGCAGCCTGAGACCAAGCATCTGACCATAGGAGATGAACATCCACAATCTTGCAGCAAGAGAGAGAAGGGCCGTTGGCTCAGTTGTGATCATGTGATGTTCAGCGTCATGTACTACTCGTATTACAAGACATCGCTTGTTTATCAAGTTAAAATTTATTAGAAATGTTTGCTAATCTTGCAGAACACTTGCAAAACAAGTTACTCACAGTCCAAGGTTTTACTGTATTGGCCTTAAAAAGGCCTCAAAGAAGCTATTATAAATATGCTGAAAGACCTAAAGAAAAATATATTTAAAGATTTTTTTTAAAGTACAATATTGACAACAAATGGAGAAGCTTAATAGAGAGGAAATATATATATACATATATATTCTATATCATCTATATCTATAGTTATAGCTCTACCTATACTTATATCTATATCCTTATCTATATCCATATCTATATCATCCCTATCTGTATCTACAGACCCAAATGGAAATAGTGGAATTAAAGCACAGTAAATGAAAATAAAAATTTAGTCGAGTGACTCCTCAGCAGATGTGAAATAGTAAAAGATCAGTAAACCTAAAATGAGATCAATGGAGATGATCTAATCTGAAGAGCAGGAAAAAAAAAAAAAAGAGGAAAATCCAACATTCTCAGAGACCTGTGGGACACCAGGCATATCCACACACATAAAATGAGAGTGCCAGAGGAAAGGAAAGGGACAAAGGGGCAGAAAAGTATTTGAACAGATAATAACTAAAAATATATTTTGATGGAAAATATTAATCCATACACTCAAGAAGCTCAATAAATCCCAAGAAGGATAAATATAAGAGATCCACACTTGGACAAGTAATGGTCAAAAATCCTGAAAGGAGCACAGGAAATGACTCATAACATGTAGGAAACAACAATACATTTAACAACTAACATCAGGAAAAGTGGAGCCCAAAGGAAGTGGGTAGCATAATCAATGTCTTAAAAGAAAGAAATTGCTAGCCAAGAATTCGATATCCAGCTAACTTATCTTTCAAAAAATGAAGGCATGAAGATATTCCCATATTTAAAACTGAGGCAAAACAAAATGAAAAGACTAAAAGAATAGTTGCTGGTGACCTGACTTATAAGCAGCGTTAATGAAAATCTTGAAGCTAAAAGGAAATTAAACCGGTTACTTGAATCTACAGAAATAAACAGCAGAAAACATAATTTTAGACAAATATGAAAGAACTTGTGTGTGTACGCATTTGTATGTGCATTCTTAAACACTCTGTAAGACAGTTACATAAGTCATAATTATAAAACAATATTGCTGGGCTTATAACATAAAAAATTATATATATGACAACAATAGCAGAGTGGAATGGGCAGAAATATAATGGAGCAAAGTTTATATTTCACTAGAATACTGTTATTATATACATCTTAAGGATATTGTGATAAGTTAAAATATGTATTGTAATTCCTAAGGCAATGATTAAAAAAAACATTGAAAAGAAAACCAAGGAATCAAATGTTTCCCTGGAAGATATTTAACACACACACACAAAAAAAAGACAGCAAGGAAGGAGCAAAGAACAAAAAACATGAAATATACAAAAAATAAGAGAAAATGGAACACAAATCGAACCACATCACAATTATATTTAATGCAAATGGATTAATCCTTCTAACTAAAAGGCAAAGATTGTCAAACTACATATAACAACAAGATACAAATGAATGCTGTCTATAAGTGCCATACTTTAGAGTCATATTTAAATAGCTTCAAAGTCAAAAGAAGGAAAAAGATATACCATGCAAATAATAAACATATGGGAACTGAAGTAGTTATACTAATATCACACTTTAAGCCAAAAACATAACTAGAGATGAAGAGGGACGTTACATGATAAAATAAGCTGAAGAACTAAGTTTAATTTATGGCAATTCTCCCCAATTAGACTAAGATTCAATGCAATCCCTCTCAAAATCTTAGCACCTTTTTTCGGAGAAAGTGACAAGACAAAACTAAATTTTATATAGAAATGCAAAAGCCCCACAATAACCAAAACAATTCTGAGAAACAACAATAATGTTGGAGAACTTACAGTTTTTAATTTAGAAACTTATAAAGATACAGTCAGACATTCATGATCAACTGGTATTTGACAAAAGCACCAAGGCAATTCAATGGGCGTAAGAATGGTCCCTACAGCAAAAAATGGTGCCAGGATTATTGGGTGTCCACATGCCCAAAAAACCAAAATAAAAACAAAAAAACAAAACAAAGCAAAAAAGCCAAAAAAACTCAACACTAATAAAAACCAACCCTCACAAAAAAACCCAAAAAAAGGAATTAAGACCCTTATTTATACCATACACAAAAGATAACAAATTAGATCAAAGCCTAAACATAAAAACTAAAATTACAAAAATTCTATTAAACATCTAGAAAAAACACACAGGAGAAAATTTTTGTGATTTTGGGTTTCATAGATTTTTCAGATATAATATCAAAAGTACAATCCATAAAAGAAAATATTGATGAATTTTAGCTCATCTACTTTAAAATCTTTCACACTTCAAAAGATACCATTAAAACATGAAAAAAAAGGGGGGGGGGCGCCTGAGTGGCTCAGTCGGTTGAGCGTTCAACTTCTGCTCAGGTCATGATCTCACGGTTTGTGAGTTCGAGCCCCGCATCAGACTCTGTGCTGACAGCTCGAAGCCTGGAGCCTGCTTCGGATTCTATGTTTCCCTCTCTCTCTGCCCCTCCCCTGCTCATGCTCTGTCTCTCTCTGTCAAAAATAAAAACATAAAAGAAAATGTATATTTAAAAAAATGTGAAAAAATAAGCTACAGCCTAGGAGAAAATATATGCAAATTATTTTTCTGATTAAGGAACCTGTATTTAAAGTATATAAAAAACTCTTATAATTCAATAATAAGAAGAAAAATAACCCAGTTTAAAAATGGGCCAATAAACGGGCAAAAGATATAGACATTTCATGAGTGAAGACATATAAACTGATGATAACCACATGAAAAGTTACTTAGCATCATTAATCATTAGGAAGCATAAAATGATTAGCATGTTAAAATTAAAAGGAAAAAGCACTTCACACACCTGCTAAAATGGCAATAATAAAAAATATAGACAATGAGGATTTGGAGAAATTAGAATTCCCATGCACTGATGTTGAAAATGTAAAATGGGGGCACCTGGGTGGCTCAGTTGGTTGAACATCTGACTTCGGCTCAGGTCATGATCTCACAGTTCATGGGTTCGAGCCCCACGTCAGGCTCTGCGCTGACAGCTCAGAGCCTGAAGCCTGCTTCAGATTCTGTGTCTCCCCCTCTCTCTGCCCCTCCCCTGCTCATGCTCTGTTTTTCTCTCAAAAATAAATAAACATTAAAAAAAAGAAAAAAAGAAAAGAAAATGTAAAATGGTATGGCCATTTGGGAAAATGTTCAGCAACTTCTTAAAAAAACAAACATAAAATTACCATACTACTCAGCAATTTCTCTCCTAGGTATCTATCCAAGAGAATTTAAAACCTGTCTCCACAAAAACAATTGTATGCAAGTGTTCACAGCATCATTATTCATAGTAGTCAAAACCTAGAAACAATTCAAATATCTATTAATGGGTAAAGTGTGAAATAAGAAGTGGTATATCTATAAAATACAATACTATTCAGCAATCAGAAGGAACAGACTATAGATATATGCTACAATGTGGATGGACCTTAAAAACATGATGCTAAAGGGAAGAAAACCAAAGGCAAATGGCTATTACACGATCCCATTTCTATGAAATGTCCAGAACATGCAAATCTGTAGAGACAACAGATTAGTGGTTGTCTAAGGCTGGCAGTAGTAATAGGAATGACTGCAACTGGGCATGAGGGTCCTTCTGGGGTTATCAAAATGTTATGAAACTGGACAGTGATGATTTTCACCTAACTCAATAAATTTACCAAAATTCATCTAATTGGGTAAATTTTATTTAAAAAAAAAAAAAGGCACCATTCATTCATTTACTATTACCTATCGAATGCATACCATATAGAAAGTACTGTTCTAGTTACTGTGGAATTGTCAGTGAATAGAAAGTCTGCTCTCCTTGACAATACTGGGCACCCCACCTCTTCATTTTCCTGAAGATCTGCCTCATCCACCACACCCTCGGTAGGAGTGCATCCAAGGCAGTGTCAAAAGCATGGCAGTGCTCAAGCAGCCCACCGGGAACCAGCACCACTCCACAGTGACCTCTACACCAGGGAGAGGTAACGATAACCGCACACACCAGTTCGACCGCAGCCCTAGCAGAGGGCTAGGAGCAGCCAACTGGTGTGACTGCAGGTCCCAACCAGCAATGAAACCTTTTCAGGGGACCATACAGGGAGGGCACCCTGCAGTTTAGTGCGACTACATCTCTGGCAAACAACTGGTCTGAACCAACCCGTGCCCAAGGCAGCCCAAGACTGGCTCCTTAATAACACCGGAACCAAACCCTGCCCACAACAGGCCAAGAGAGCCATTGCAGAAGACTGGACTGAAGGCCAATGCAGCTCAGCCACAACAGCGGGGCGCACAGGACACACAGGAGATGCTCCTGAAGCACCAGGTTCTGGAGCAAGAGGGGACGCTGCACTGTAGCACACTGCAGGACCTCTTCTTCATAAGGCCACTATCTTCAAAAGCAGAAGATATAGCCGACTTTCCTAACACATAGAAACAGACACAGTGAGTTAGGCAGAATGAGGAGATGAAGGAATACCTCTCAAATGGAAGAACAGGACAAAAAGCATAGTAAGAGCACTAAACAAAATGGAGATAAATAATTTGCCTGATAGAAAACTTACGGTAATGGTCATAAAGATATCCACTGAACTTGAGAAAAGAGTGGAGAATCTCAGTGAGACCATCAAGAAAGAGACAGAAAAAAACCATTAACAAAAAGATTAGAGATGATGAACTGAATCACTGAAATTAAAAATTCACTAAAAGGAATACATAGTACATTCAAGGAAGCAGAAGAATGGATTGGCTATTTGTAAAATTTTTTTGTTAACATTTATTTATTTTTGAGACAGAGAGAGACAGAGCATGAACGGGGGAGGGTCAGAGAGAGGGAGACACAGAATCTGAAACAGGCTCCAGGCTCTGAGCTGTCAGCACACAGCCCGACACGGGGCTCGAACTCACGGAGCACGAGATCATGACCTGAGGTGAAGTCGGCCGCTTAACCGACTGAGTCACCCAGGCGCCTCAGGATTGGCTATTTGCAGGATAGAGTAATGTAAAGTAATCTAGCTGAATAGAAGAAAGAAAAAACAACAGATGAAGGGAACTCAGTGACACCATTAAGCATAATAACATTCATATTACAAGGATCCTAGGGGCACCTGGGTGGCTTAGTTGGTTGAGGGGCCAACTTTGGCTCAGGTCATGATCTCATTGTTTGTGAGGTCGGTCCCCAAATAGGGCTCTGTGCTGACAGCTCAGAGCCTGGAGCCTGCTTTGCATTCTGTGCCTCCCTCTCTCTCTGCCCCTCCCCGCCTCTCAAAAATAAATAAACATTTTTTTAAAAAGTTTAAAAAAAATCAGAGGGGTGCCTGGGTGGCTCAGTTGCTTAAGCGTCTGACTCTTGATTTTGGCTCAGGTCATGATATCCAGTTTGTGATTTTGAGCCCTATGTTGGACTCTGTGCTGACAGCATGGAGCCTGCTTGGTATTTTGTCTCCCTTTTTCTCTGCTTCTCCCCCGCTTGCTCTCTATATCTTTCTCAAAATAAATAAAAATAAACTTAAAAAGAGAAAAAATCAGAAATAAAAGAGGAAAAATAATTGATACCACAGAAATACAAAGGATCATGAAATAATATTATGAAAAATACAAATTGGACAACCTAGAAGAAATGCACAAATGCCTAGAAACATATGATCTCCCAAAACTGAACCAGGAAGAAATAAAAAAATTTTATAGACTGATTGCCAGCAATGAAGTTGAGTGAGAAGTCAAAAACTTCCAACAAACAAAAGTCCAGGACTAGACAGCTTCACAGGTGAATTCTATCAAACATTTAAAGAAGAATTAATACCTATTCTTCTCAAAGTAATACAAAAAATAGAAGAGGAAGAAAACCTTCCAAATTCACTCTGTGAGGTCAGAATTACTCTGATACCAAAAACTAGATAAAGATACAACAGAGAGAGAGAGAGAGAGAGAGAGAGAGAGAGAGAGAGAGAGAGAGAGGAAGAGGGAGAGGGAGAGGGAGAGGGAGAGGGAGAGGGAGAGGGAGAGGGAGAGAAAGGGAGAGAGAACTACAGGCCATCTCTGATGAACATGGATGCAAAATTCTCAAGAAAATATTAGCAAACTGAATCCAACAATACATTAAAAAAATAATTTGCCACGATCAAGTGGGATATATTCTTGGGATGCAAGCATGGTTCAATATTCACATATCAATAAACATAATGCATCAATTATCAAGAGAAAGGATAAAAACTATATGATCATTTCAATAGATGCAGAAGAAGCATTTGACAATGCACAACATCCATCCATGAAAAAACCCTCCACAAAGTAGGTTTAGAGGGAAGATACCTCAACATAATAAAGGCCATATATAAAACACCCATAGCTAACATCAACCTTAATGGGGAAAAACTAAGAGCTTTTCCACTAAGGTCAGGAACAAGACAAAGATGCCACTCTCACTTTCTTTCAACACATTATTGGAAGTCGTAACCACAGCAATCAGACAGGAAAAAGAAATAAAAGACATCCAAATTGGTAAAGAAGGACTAAAACTCCTACTATTTGAGGATGACATGATACTATACAGAGAAAACCTCAAAGACTGGAGCAAAATACTTATAAGAACTGATCCATGAATTCAGTAAGATTGCAGGACACAACATCAACATACAGAAATCAGTTGCATTTCTATACATTAATAATGAAGTAGCATAAGGAGAAATTAAGAAAACATTCCCATTTACAATTGCACCCAAAATAATAAAATACCTAGAAATAAACTTAACCAAATGGTGAAAGACCTGTACTCTAAAAACTATAAGATATTGGTGAAAGAAACTGAAGATGACACAAATAGAAAGATATTCCATTCTCATGGATCAGAAGAACAAATATAGTTAAAACATCCACACTGCCCAAAGCATTCTACAGATTTATTGTAATCCCTATCAAAATACCAACAGCATTTTTCACATAACCAGAACAAATAATTCTAAAATTTGTATGGAACCCCCGAAGACCCCAAATAGCCAAAGCGATCTTGAAAAAGAACAAATCTGCAGGTATCACAGTCCCAGTTTTCAAGATAAACTACAAAGCTGTAATCAAAACAGTATGGCACATAGATCAATGGAATAGAAAACAGAGCCCAGAAATATTTATACAGTCAATAAATCTATACGAAAGGTATAAGGATATGCAAGAGGAAAAAGAAAGTCTCTTCAACGAATGGTGTTGGGAAAGCTGGGTAGTATACATGCAGAAGAATAAACTAGACCACTCTTTTACACCAAACACAAAAATAAACTCAAAAAGGATTAAAGACCATAAAAATCCCAGAAGAGAGCACAGGTAGTAATCTCTCTAACATTGGTTGTAGTAACGTTTTTTCTAGATATGTATAGGGAAACAAAAGCAAAAACAAACTCTTCAGACTATATCAAAATAAGAAGCTTCTGCACAGCAAAGAAAGCAACCAACAAAACGAGATGACTTACTGAATCGGAGAAGATAGTTGCAAATGACTTATCTGATAAGAGGTTAGAACCATAATATATAAAGAATTTATATAACTCAATACCGGAAAACAAATAATGTAATTAAAAATGGGCAGAAGTCATGAACAGACATTTCTCCAAAGAGGACATACAGATGGCTAACAGGCATATGACAAGATGCTCAACATGACTCACCATCAGGGAAATGCAAATCAAAACCACAATGAGATACACCTCACACCTGTGAGAATGGCTAAAATCAAAAATACAAAAAACAAGTGTTGGTGAGGATGTGGAGAAAAGGAACCTTTGTTCACTCTTGCAGGTAATGCAAACTGGTGCAGCCACTGGAGTGGTGCAGCCCTGTGGAAAACAGTATGGAGGTTCCTCAAAATATTAAAAATAGAATTACCATATGATCCAGTAATTCCACTACTGGGGATTTGCCCCAAAGAATACAAAAAACACTAATTTGAAAAGATATATGCACTCCTATGTTTATTGCAGCATTATTTATAATAGCCAAATTATGGAAAGAACCCATGTCTATCAATAGATGAATGCAAAAAGAGGTGGCGCGCACACACACACACACATACACACACACACACACACACACACTGGAATACTACTTAGCCATAAAAAAGAATGAAAACTTACCATTTGCAATAACATGGATGGAATGTGAGGGTACCATGCTAAGTGAAATAAGTCAGTCAGAGAAAGAGAAATACCATATGATTTCACTCATATGTGGAATTTAAGAAACAAAACAAATGAACAAAGGAAAAAAAGACAAACAAAAAACCCAGATTCTTACATACAGAGAACAAATTGGTGGTTACCAGAGAGGAGGCGGGGGGCAGGGGGAGGATAAATGAAAAGGTCAAGAGGATTAAGAGTACATTTATCATGATGAGCACTGAGTAATGTATAGAAATGTCAAATCACTATATTGTACACCTGAAACTAATATAACACTACCTTAATTATACCGAAATTTAAAAAATAAAAAATAAAAATTTTTAAGAGTCTGCTCTAATGAAAACCGATATTCTATTGGAAGACGAGTAAACAAGTTATGAGGTCATTTGCAGGTTGAATAAAGACTGTAAGAATAGGGCGATCTGTTGACTGATAATTGGGGTGAATGATAGAGACCAAATGAATCCCTTCTCCCTCTCTCTTTTACTTGCCTCAAGATTTCTTCTATGATAGGCAGAGTGTTATTAATATAGGAGATCCAGACTTTGTCTTGTTTGAGATGAGCCTTTAGAGCCTATTGGCTGAAAAGTAATTTGACTGGGCGTAAGATTTATGGCACAAAGCCCTGTATTGTTATGACAATATATAAGTAGAACAATACAGTTTGTAGGAAACAGGTAGAAAGAGGTAAAATGAACTATAATAGCAACAGACAATATTAGCACTTCAAATAGTGAGCCAGATGTTGCTTTCTTCACTGCTAAGAGGGAGGCATGATGGAAATTCAAATGAAAAACCACTACAATAATATTCATACTATATGGTTTCACTAGGGTCTGGAAATCATTATGAGGTGTTGTATACTGTATAATTTGTGGACATATTTTAGCTGAGGTCATGATTAGGATGACTATTTAAGCTTTTTATTACTTGCAATGGCCTAAAGAGCACACAAAAATAAATTCACTCTTTAATCCAGAAATCTAGAAAGTAGGAGAAGCCTTGTTCGTAGGAGACTGTCCTAAAATGCTACTGTGGAAAAGAGGGAAGGGGTTCGTGCGGAAACAACAACATAAACCCAAATTGTTATGGCACTTTTCTTGTGGGAAGGAGGGTGGGCTCAGGCATTTAAACTGGAGATCAGCCCAGGCAACAACTCCAAATAGAAAGAGCAGGTGCCTGTGAGCATGGACTCGCATATTGGCAGCAGTCTTCATGTTTCTGCATGTTTCAACAAGAACTCATCAACTCGAATTGTATGGAATATCTGTGCATGCCAAGATGTCAGCATCTGTTCAACATGGCTGATGTGTCCAAATGAATTGTATGTAAAAGACTTTCACCAGTCGATCTCACCTAGAAAGATTCGGCACAACTTCAACAGGCATAGACAGCACCCAGTCTGTCAGGCTTATTAGCTGAATCCTAATCATCTAGTGATTGAAATGACACGATAAGTCAGCATGAATTTGATTAATCTGTGAACAAAAACATTCTCTTACAAAAAGAAGGACAGGGCAATACACTTCTTCTCAAGAAGTGTTGGAACCTGGAAATCTTGCCTCACTAATATAATATTAATCCTACAATCATTGTTAGAATTCCTCTCCCAGGTAATTATACCTTTTTAGGTTGGTGCAGTGAGTGTCCACTGTATACTACAGTTGCGAATCCATCAGAGATTTACTACATTTCTTGGAAATATAAATCAACAATTATAAATGCTTACTGACTTGGCTATGGAAGTCTCCTAAATCAGCTTACTTCAGGGCACAAGAAAGGCATTGCACCTAATGGTCACAAACAAGGTTATCGTTCAGTGCTCTCCAGAAGCCACTCTGGCCAAGTGTGGTTTCCTTCATGGAACAGCTTTCTGAGGAAAGTTGCCAGGCAGTGCAAGCACATGTGCAATCAGATGCTTATAAAACCGGGTGACGATGTTTTTGGCATTGTTGGGAAAACAGAAGCAGCCATTAACATTAGCCCTTCCTTATATTCGCGAGCTCAAATCTGACACAGAATCTGAAGGTACACTCTGAGGAAAAGGCATGGGGAGAGAGCTGTGGTGTCATGGAGAAGCAGAGAGGAACAGAGAGGAGACAGGGGAGTAGTGGAGGGAGGAAAGGAAGAGCAGACTTTTCAACCAGGAAAAGCTATATTGAAAAAAAAATCACTTCAGTACATTTCAGTGTTTATTTATTTGTTTTGAGAGAGAGAGAGCGAGAGCGAGAGCGAGCGAACAAGAGAGAATCCCAAGAAGACTGTGATGTCGGTGCAGTCGAACTCATGAACCATGAGATCATGACCTGAGCCAGAAGCAAGAGTCAGATACTTAACTGACTAAGCCACTCAAGTGCCACCCTAACTTCAGTACATTTCAAACTGGTTTTTAAAAACAATTTTAAGCTTAAAGGTTCATTTTTTGTGCTAAAAATAGCATTGGGTTATCTCTAGGCAGACGTTAATATAAATTCTTTCATCAATAACACAGAAAAATTGCAGAGAAACACATCACATAAGAATGGATGAAACTGATGACAAAGAAGAGACTTGTAAACCTGAGGATGGATTTTGTTCATTTCCTATCTCATAGACTCTTGTTTTCTAGCACTTGTGTGACTGAGCACACTGATCACATAGAAAATATGCCAAAGCTATCTGTACCAAGAAGATAATTTGGGGAAATGTATTCATAAAGCTGCACGGGATAGGACTCCTCAGAAGTCTGATCAACAGATGATGTTTATTTCCATTACTCTAGCACAAAGGTTCTCTAACTGTAGTGTTCATAGGAATCACCTGCAAGACTTGTTAAAATACAGATTTCTGGGCCCCCATGCTGGGATTTCTAATTCAGTAGGCTTGAGTCGGGGCCTGAGGATTTGCATTTTTTAAAAAGTGCCCAGGCAATGATGATGCCACTGATCTAGGGAACATATTTAGAGAATCACTGCACTGCAAATGCCTCTTGATTCACAGATAGGTTCTGTCTGGCTGTGGATAGTGTTCAGTTCAGATGTTTTCATTTCCTTATCTCACACGACGGGCTGCATACAATTTCCTTTCCCTCTCCAGCTTCCTCCCTTAAGTCTGGTCTATATCTAAACACCTACCACTGATCCTCCTTTTGTGAATACTGAAACAAATAATTATTTCCCATTATAGTAAGGATCTCCTGCCCACCAGTTATCTATTCCTTAAAGGTCTCTGATGGTGGGTCTCTACGGAACTAAAAAAAAAAAAAAATACATTTGGAGTTCTTTTACTTCTTTTGCTTTCCCCTTTTCACATTTTATATCCTTTACTTTTCAAAGTATCTTTTAGTCCTGCACAGTACCAGATGTACCTCACTCAGCAATTTTGTTCAACAATGCTGATTAAATTTTCTGCTTCCTAGTTTATGTGAACTTGCTTTTATTTTAAAACCAAATGTATTTATGACAAGAGCACACATAAACCTTTGGGATGCTGGGGATTATTAACCTATCAGTAACTACATTTCACTTCTCTGTCTTTTCAGGGTATTAACAGATTTTTACAAAGCACTGCATCATAAAGAAGGTACATGAGATATACCTGAGGGCACCTTTTATTGGATGAAGTAAAGGTTTATTTTTATTAAGAGTTAAATCTAATTTATGTAAGGAAATGTGCATGAACCTAAAAGACTTGCCCAAAGTAACTGAAGCTAGGGACAAAATCATGGTGTTTGCTTCTCAGCCTGAAAGCCAAGACTTAAGGAAATGTCTCCATTTCTGCAGTTCTTATTTAAATCTTTATTCCCCTTTTATTACTTTGGGTCCTCAATATAAGTGCCCTTTATAAGATTCCTATTATACATCAATTTGGACTTCCTTTAATTACAAGTTACAATAAATCTGACAAAAATTCAGCTTCTCTTCCCTTAAATTTTCCCATTGAGTTTTGTTTTGGTTTTTTTTTTTTTTTGGCCCATGAGGTGTTATTTTTACTTGCTTTAAATTTTTTTTTATGTTTATTTACTTTTGAGAGAGAGACAGAATGTGAGTGGGGTAGGAGCAGAGAGAGAGGGAGACACAGAATCTGAAGCAGGCTCCAGGCTCTGAGCTGTCAGCACAGAACCCGATGCGGGGCTTGAACTCACGAACCGTGTGATCATGACCTGAGCTGAAATCGAACACTTACCAACTGAGCCACCCAGGCGCCCCTATTTTAACTGCTTTAGAAGAGCAAAAACACATTCATTACTGTATCTTCTGTAAGTTTTTTTTTTTTTACTGTGAATTTATCAAGCTCATGATACACCTTCTCCCTCCATAAAACCTCTTTGTTTTCCTAAGAATATCACTAAATTTGTATGCTAAAACCTAACAACCACATTTAAAATACACTTTCAATAAGAATTTGCATTTGAGGGTATTTAATACATTCACCTGCCTACCATAAACTAGAAAAACAGACAAATATATAAAATAGACATTTTCAGACACTGGACAACAACTGGTGCAGGTATACGAATAAAGTAAACAAATGAGCCTACATTAGCCCTAGATTCCATTTGGACAAACATTCCAGACTATGGTGCAGAGAAAGTAGTCCCAAGCAGAACACAAAAGTCTTGGGGGATTATGGAGACAGAGATCAGAGTTCAGGGAGGTTGAGGCAGCCAGAAGTTTCAGTACAGAGTCTCAGGGAAGAGACACCTATGCAGAAAAACAATGAAATTTTTAAATAAACAACTGAAACAATTAAAATTTTCAATTGAAAAATTGAAAGGGAGATAGATAATTTCATGAAAACAAAAAAAATAATTCATTGCCAGAAAACCTGTGTGACCATAAAGAATCAGGGATAAACAGAATGATACTAGATGGAAACTTAAGTTTATACAAACAAATGTACACTTCCAGAAACAGAAATGTAAGTAATGCTTTTTCATATTAAATTTTACTTGACATATAATAAACTGTTTAATGCAATAATAACAAAAATGTGGACTTCCTAACATATGTTAAAATGTATGTTAAAGGTATGACAGCAATAGCAGGATGGAAGGGAGAAATGGAAGCATTTTGTTGTGAGATTATACATGGTAAATTATCATTTGAAAACAGACTTGTAAAGATGCATACTGAAAACCCTAGAGAAACTACAAAACAATAAAACAAAGAGCCCTAAATAGAGGTAATAAACACCAAAACTATTTAATTAATCCAAAGGCAGGAAAAACTGAAAAACTGTTGAAAACTACAAAAAAAAAATGAAATGAGAGCAGGTTAAACCCAACCATGGTTATAACTGTACCAAGTGTAAAGGATCCAAATACCCCAGTAAACAGCCAGAGATTTGTCAGATAGACTTTTAAATGAAAACCCAAATATATGCTATTTATGAGAACTATAATTAAATTATAAAGACAAAGATAGGGTAAAAAAGGATGAAAACAGGATATACTCTAAAAATACAAATTACAGGAGCGCCTGGGTGGCTCAGTCAGTTGAGCCTCCAACTCTTGACTTTGGCTCAGGTCATGATCTCACAGTTCGTGGGTTCGAGCCCCACACTGGGCTCTGAACTAACAGTGCAGAGCTGGCTTGAAATTCTCTCTCTCCCTCTCTCTCTGCCTCTCTCTCGCTCCCTCAAAATAAATAATTAAACTTAAAAAATATTTAAAAATACAAATTACAAGAAAGTTGGAGTGGCCATATTAATATCATATAATGTATACTTCAGAACAAGTGATAATATCAGGGATAAAGAGGAATATTTCAAAATAAAAGAAGTTAATGCACCAAGAAGACATTACAATCCCAAATGTAAAGGCATCTAATAACTGGAATTCAAAATACACAAAGGAAAGATGGACAGAAATGATAGGAAAAATAAACCTATAATCATATTTGGAACTTAAAAATTTTTTGTTGTTGTTAACATTTATTTATTTTTGAGAGACAGAGAGAGACAGAGCATGAGCAGGGGAGGGGCAGAGAGAGAGAGGGAGACACAGAATATGGAAGCAGGCTCCAGGTTCCAAGCTGTCAGCACCAAGCCCAACGCGGGGCTCCAACTCAGGAATTGCGAGATCATGAGCTAGGCCGAAGTCGGACGTTTAACCGACCGAGCCACCCAGGCACCCCCATATTTGGAACTTTTAAGGTTCACTTTTAGTAACTGATTGAAAAAGTAGGCCAAAAAATCAACAGCTATGTAGAAGATAAAATTATAAGCATATTGACCCTATTGATATATATGGAACACTTCATTCAATACTTGTAGATTACATTATTACTACATGTAGTTGAAAAATTTACCAACATAGGCCATATCACAGGATGTAGAACAAGTCTCAATAATTTTAAGGTGTTAAAATTGTGGAGAGTACATTTTCTGACTCAAGGGAATTAAATTAGAAATAAATAACAGACATCAAGACAGTATGGCACTGGCACAAAAACAGACACACAGATCAATGGAACAGAACAGAAAACTCAGAAATGGACCCACAACTGTATGGTCAGCTAATCTTTGACAAAGAAGGAAAGAATATCCAGTGGAAAAAAGATAGTCTCTAAAACAAGTGGTACTAGAAAACTGAACAGCAGCATGCAGAAGAATGAAACTGGACTACTTTCTTAAACCATACACAAAAATTAATTTAAAATGGATGAGAGACTTTCTTAAACCATACACAAAGATAAATTTAAAATGGATGAGAGACCCATATGTGACACATGAAACCATCAAACTCCTAGAGAACACAGGCAGCAACCTCTTTGACATTGGCTGTAGCAACTTCTTACTAGACATATCTCTGGAGGCAAGGAAAGTAAGAGCAAACATGAACTATTAGTACCTCATCAAGATAAAAACCTTCTGCACAGCAAAGGAACAATCAACAAAACTAAAAGATAGCCTACAGAACAGGAGAAGATATTTGCAAATGGCATATCTGATAAAGGGTTGGTATCCAAAATCTATAAAGAACTTATCAAACTCAACATGCAAAAACCAAATAATCCAGTTAAGAAATGGGCAAAAGATATGAATAGACACTTTTCCATAGAAGGACTCCAGAGGGCCAACAGAGACATAAAAAGATGCTCTACATCACTCATCATCAGGGAAATACAAATCAAAACCATGATGAGGCACCACCTCACACCTGTCAGAATGGCTAACATTAACAACTCAGGCAACAACAGATGTTGCTGAGGATGCGGAGAGAGAGGATCTCTTTTGCATTGTTGGTGGGAATGCAAACTGGCGCGGCCACTATGGAAAACAGTATGGAGGTTCCTCAAAAAGTTAAAAATAGAATTACCCTAAGACACAGCAATGGCACTACCAGGTATTTACCCAAAGGATATAAAAACACTGATTCAAAGGGACATACGCACCCTAATGTTTAAAATAGCATTATCAACAATAGCCCAATCATACTAAGAATCCACATGTCATCGACTAATGAATGGATAAGGAAAATGTGGTATGGAATGTACAATGGAATATTACTCAGCCATCGAAAAGAATGAAATCTTGGGACACGTGTGTCACTCAGCCCGTTAAGCATCTGACTCTTGATTTTGGCTCAGGTCATGATCTCATGATTGTCAGATCCAGCCCTGTATTGGGCTCTGTGCTGACAACATGGAGCCTGCTTGAGAGTCTCTCTCTCCCTCTCTCTCTATCCCTTTACTGCTTGCACTCTCTCTTTCAAAATAAATAAATAAGCATAAAAAACTTTAAAAATACCTATAAAAAAAAGAATGAAATCTTGCCACATGCAAAAACACGGATGGAACTAGAGTGGTAATAAGTGAAATAAGTCAGTCAGAGAAAGACAAATATATGATTTCACTCACATGTGGAATTTAAGACACAAAACAGATGAACATAGAGGAAGGGGAAAAAAAAGAGAGGGAAGCAAATCACAATAGACTCTTAGCTATAGAGAACAAACTGAGGGTTGGATGGAGGGAAGGTGTTGGGGGATGGGCTAAATAGTGATGGGTATTAAGGAGGGTACTTGTGCTGAGCACTGGGTGATATATGTAAATGATGAATCACTAAAGTCTACTACTGAAACCAATATTATACTACATGTTAACTAACTAGAATTTAAATAAAATTTTGAAAAAAAAAAGTGACAGAAAGCAATCTGAGAATGCAAACATTTGAAATTAAGAAAGAATCTTATAAATGTTTATCAACTATTCAAAGAGGAAATCACAAATTAGAAGACATTTTCAAATGAATAAAAACAAAAACAACATAAAAATTTATGGGATGCAGATAAAGGAGTTCTCAGAGGGAAATTTACAACTTTAAATGGCTATACAAAATTCCAAACCAGTGAGCTAAATACCATTCTTAGGAAGTTAGAAAAAAATGCAAAATAAACTGAAGTAAGTAGAAGGAAGGAAAAATAAACAGAAGGTGAGAAATAAATAATACTGAAAACAAACAATAAAGAAAATCTAATAAAAGTTGCTTTGATTTTTAATTTTTTTAATGTTTATTTTAGAGGGAGAGAGAGAGAGAGACAGAGCATGAGCAGGGAAGAGCAGAGAGAGAGGGAGACACAGAATCGGAAGCAGGTTTCAGGCTCTGAGCTGTCAGCACAGAGCCCAACATGGGGATCAAACTCCCGAACTGTGAGATCATGACCTGAGCCGAAGTCCGATGCTTAACCGACTGAGCCACCCCAGCACCCCAAAAGTTGCTTTGTTAAAGAAATCTATAAAATTGATCATAAAGAGACAAAACAAATAGAAAATGAAAAAGGAGTACATGGATACAATGCTACAGACATTAGCAAGTTAATAAAGTAATATTATAAACAACCTTATGCTATATATATGACAATTTAAATGAAATAGACAAATTCCTTGAAATACAGAAATTACCAAAACTCACTGAAGGCAAAAGAGAAAATCTTAACACCTCAATGTCAATGAAATTGACAATGAAATTGAAATAGTAATTAAAAACATCACCACAATGAAAACTCCATCCCTGATGGCTTCAGTAGTGAATTCTTTCAATGATTAAACAACAATAATGCAAAAATAGAAGAAAGAAAAGAAAAAACTTTCAGTCACTTAATGAAGCCAGAATTACTCTAATACCAAGATCAGACAAAATTATTACTAGAAAAGAAAATGGCATATAAATATCCCTTATGAACATGCACAATTTTAAGATATTGGGGAAAAATTAAAAAGAAGAAAAAAAATCACAGCAATAACAAAATGGTCAGTTGCTTCTTGTTACCTGCTGCCAAGGTGTCCACATTCAATTATTGTCAACTGTAGACCAATTACACACAATGCTTCATAGGTGTTCACAGACATAACACAAAAATGAATCTTCCTTTGGAAAGGTAACATTTAAAAGTTTTGAGGTAGAAATAAGAAAAAAACTAGAATCAAGTTTGCTGCTATCTTATGCCTCCCTCCAATGCAGATTTTAAGTAGTCTCCTACTGGTGTGAAAAAAAATATGAGAATCATCTTTATTTAAACTACAGGAGGAGAGTGTGACTATAAAATTTAGCAGTAGTATTCAGTGAGTGCAAAGCTCTCTGTTTCCTATTCAATATACTCAAATTATTTGCCTGATGGGCTATGGAAATTTTATCCTAAGCCAACAGAATATATATGATGGCTTAGGTTCATACATAGTTGTTCATCTTAACATAGCTCTCATCTCCCCAAACAACAATTTCTTAACAATTTAATGAGAATAAAGCCATAGTAAGATAATGTCTCTATTTCTTACATTCAGATTAGAAATATGAAGTGGCAG
This sequence comes from Felis catus, assembly GCF_018350175.1. Classification (NCBI taxonomy): domain Eukaryota; kingdom Metazoa; phylum Chordata; class Mammalia; order Carnivora; family Felidae; genus Felis; species Felis catus. Next base: position 58,123,893 of record NC_058379.1, on the reverse strand, counting down.
AAATAAAGGAGTAAATTTGGGACTCTGACTCATCTCCAGATTCCTTAAACGGCTACATGACAATACAAGGGACCAAGCAGAAGTATCCATAAAGTCTTTTTTAAGAGTTTTTCACTCGAAAGTGTATACAATTTAACATCCCAAAGTCTTTAATCTCCATGGTGTATTATTAAATAGCAGCCTGTCTAAAGGCACATTGCTATCTAAAACAGCACTGAAACAAACTGCCAGCCTGTCTGTAGGTGTCCTAGACTACAATTCTGAGACTTCAGCCACCTTGAATTTTAAAACCATCATTCTAAAATTTGGGTGTATAGTGGGTAATTGAGGGTCTACATCAGGGCTCTGATCCCAGTAAATTCTCATTATGCGAGTTTTGAAACATTAACATCTATAAACTCATCTGAATATTCCTCATTTTTCATCCACTACACATTTTTCATTCTATACAATCAAAAACTCTACACGATCAGAAGAGAAATAGGCAATTCTAATACTGCTGGTGTCACCAGAGCTCTGCCTTTCTTAAAATCCTCTCTGACTTCAATTGCAGTGAGGCACATGCTTGGGTCTCTGCCAGGTCAAGTGCCAACTAAATTCTTCATTAAAAAATCATTTAAGGAACAGTCATGTTTTTTTCTTAAATTTTTTAACGTTTATTCATTTTTTGAGAGAGAGGGAGAGAGAAACAGAACATCAGCGGGGGAGGGGCAGAGAGAGAGAGACAGACACAGAATCCCAAGCAGGCTCCAGGCTCTGAGCTGTCAGCACACAGCCTGATGTGGGGCTCGAACTCACGAACTGCGAGATCATGACTGAGCCACCCAGGAGCCCCAGGAACATTCATGTTCTAACTGCCACAAGGTAACTTTCAAGAAACTATCTTCTTAACACCAAAACAAACACAAAGAAATCCTACCAATACATTTTTGAAGCTGTGAGACGCCATCTCTGCAGTCAGAAGTTGGTAGTTGTGCTAAAGACATTTTTCCTCCTTAAAAAGAAAAGTTTTTATACAATAGGTTTCATTACAGGGATGTATTGATTGAAACTAGTTTCATTGCCACTAATGTTCTGCTTAATTTTAAAGATAACATAATATTGAACAGAATAATGTGTTCTATTAATAACATTTTATTGAAACGGTAAACTGATTTATTACATTTGTTTGTCCACATAAGCACCCAGATCATTTGCCATAAATCTTCTTGAGTCTAAACACAACGCTGAGATGCGACTTGATAAAAATAAAAAGTTATCATAAAACATAATGAAAAATCCAATTGGAAAATTAAACAGTGCACCGCTCAGCTTCATGCTTTGTTTAGGGTGTGAAGCTTGAGAAGAAGATGAAGCAGCTACGGTGGTTACTTCAAGTGGCCATTGTGAGTCTTCCTGTGGGGAAAACTACAGAAATAATTAAAATCTGTTGGAGGAAGTCTGGCCATTTAGCTTCTGAGGCAATTCGCTCTAATCTCATTGTTTGTACATTTTCAAATAGTTTTTATTTCAAAATAGTTTTAAGGTGAACTTCATTTTGTGGGGCTGAGAGGGGACAGAACTTCACATCTTCAAGACTTGTGTTCATACACTACAATACTTCTCACAGCTTCCGTTTTACCCAAACCCATTTTATGTGAGTTTATATGTATGTGAGTACGTACATACAGGGGCATAGAAATGCACCAACTATTTCCGGCGGATGATACAGGAAAGGATGCTGTAAGGTCATTCGTCTTGGAGAGGCGACCCAAATACCATTTGGAAGGCAATGTTTGGACTTCATGGCCAAGTGGTAAGGTTACGTTCTACTATATATTTGCCCGTGGTTGTTTATCTGTAGCTGATTTCCCAGACACAGAAAACTGTTAAAGATCTCTTTTATATTATCTACCATTTAGAAAAATTCTTTTCTAAATTTACGTATGGCATTCTGGATATGACAAAGTCTAGTGCTGTAATCTTTCGGGCTAATTTTGCAAAAGAGAAGCAATTTAACTGTTTTCAAGAAATAGCGATGTTTGTAGCACACGTTTAAAAGCAGTATTACAGAAACCATAAGATAGAGATTGGCTCAGGTATAAACTAGATTTAAGAGTTCAACATTTAAATAACCCAAATTTATTAACCAACACTCAAGAGTGCAATTATATCCCAGTTTACTGAATACTCACTACCTGGGTAAACCCTTCACCTACTGCATAACAAACCCTAATTTATTCAGCAGTCTCTTATTGGTGGAAATTTCCATATCGTGCCGATTAATGAGGCATGGCTCACTCTACCCTCCACCTAATTGTAAGATCTGGGAAGCTACAAATCATATTCCGCACTCCTTTGCAGCCATGGCTCTCGGTATCTTTGACGTTCTGCCTACTCCACATGATTTTGGAGGCCTCCTTTTGTTTGTCTCTGCTGGCAAGGACAAAGGAGAAAACATGAGAATTCTCCCCAGCAATAGCATCTCAGGGAATAATTTTTGGTTTTCTGGGTAAGCAGCAGCAGTTGTGGCAGCAGCAGAAGCACCAAGGATCTGCTGATCTGTCTTCCTAACCTCTAGATCTCAATGATGGGGGCCGATTCTGTAGTTTTCTGGCTGTCCACCGACCTTGGAAGCATAGCTCCAGTGATGGTCTCAGAGTATGACTCCCCAGATGTATTAATTCTATATTGCTGTGAAGTCACTGCTGGAATTCCAACACAAAACCTGCTTCTTCAGCCCTTTCAAAACTTTTATTCCTGGTATTAAATTTCTTCTTGCTTAAAATACCTAGAGTGGTTTCTCTTCTCCACAGAGTTTTTTGCTATTATAGCTGACCCTTGAACAACATGTGTTTGAACCATGTGGGTCCACTTATATGTGGATATTTTTTCCAACAAATACAACACAGCACAGTAAATGTATTTTCTCTTCTGATTTTCTTAATAACATGTTCTCTCTAGCTTACTTTATTGTAGGAATACAGTATGTAATACATATAACATAAAAAGGATGTGCTAATTGTTTCTGTTATTTGTAAGGCTTCTGGTCAAGAGTAGGCTATTCGTAATTAAGTTTGGGGGGGGGACTCAAAAGTTACATTGCAGATTTCCAACTGTGCAGGGTGTTGGCACCCCTAACCGCCACATTGTGTAAGAGTCAGTTATACTGACAATGTATTAACTTTGTTTCCTTTTAAAAATTATTACAATTTATATACAATATGAATCACTCTTCTTAAGCATACAGCTCTTCAAGTTTTGAGAAATGAATGCAGTTGGGTAAAAATCATAATAATCAAGATAGTTCTATCATACCACAAAATTCTCCATGATCAGAGTCAAGCTTTCCCCCACCGTCAGACCCTGACTTATTTCTGACTCTAGTTTTCCTTTCCTAGAATGTCACAGTAATGGACTCATATACTATGTAGTCTTTTGAGTATGGCTTCTTTCACTTAGCATAATGCATTTGAGGTTCATGTAGGTAGTGTGTACATCAATAGTCTGTTCCTTTCTTTTCTCTCTCTCTCTCTCTCTCTCTCTCTCTCTCTCTCTCTCTCTCTTTGCCAAGTAAGCTTATTTAGATTGCTGCTGGTTTTTAATGAATAGGAAAAAAGACACTGTAAGCATTCACATATAAGTGTCCATGTGAATATAAATTCACATTTCCCTTGGGTAAAAATCTGGAAGGCAATACAGGTAAAATATGGATCTGGCCTAGAGTGAAAGCAGTGAAGATTGTAAGAAAGGGTAGAAGTAAGTAATGGGCTGGATTTGGTAATGGATTGGATCTGGGGATGAGAGACAGAGAGAGAGAGATGTCAATGACTCCGAAGAGGTATTCCTGTGGGACAGAAAGAATGGGAGTGCCATTTACTGAGCTGGATAGATGAGGAAGTTACAGTTTCGAAGAGAAATCAAGAGTTCAGTTTTAGTCATACTAAATTTGAGATGTGGGACAGATCAAGTATATGCCTACTGTTAGCTGCATTACACTGAAACCTTTTAAGGCAGAATCTATATCTTACTAATACGTGATTTCCTATGATCATAAGGGAATAGATTAGAAGATTTAGGGGTGTTTTTCACCCCTAAAATTCTGGAGTGACAATCAGGCTGCCACAGGTGCGAATGTACAGGTGCACTAAGCTTCCTGTATTCCACAAAAGGCTATTTGTAGGGTCCCCATAATTTCGATGAATATGGCATTGCTCTGCGAGAGCTAGGGTGAGCATGTATATAGCAAAGCAATACCAGTTTTGTGAGAGCATGAGGCAATTTCATGGTTAGGGATCTTTTTATGTTGAATTTTCCTTTTATTGTTTCTGTCAGTTATTGCTATGCCTCTGCCCTTTTAGGTCAGAACAAAAAGTTTTAGTTCTTGAGCTCTTTCTGTGGCATAATCTCTAAAGACAGCATCATTTTAATTGAGTTCCAAGTCTGGACACAGTGTTTTAGCTTTGATGTTGCCCCATAATCAGAAAAGGATCCCAAAGAGCTCTACCAACAGTACCTCTTATTCTTCCACAGAGTACACACTGCTGACCTCTATCACTTTCTCTTTAGTGGATCTGCAACCCTAGGCAATGGAGACTAAAGCAGTTACATCCTATGTGATCCAAGGTAAACATAGAACTAGTGGAAGTTAATGTGACCAAATCCGGGTGCCAGAATGAAATACATTATGGTAGTGGCTGAAAAGTGCTTCATTAAGGAAACCCACAAAATGGTATCAACTTCTTTTAAGATATCTTTAGTCTTCCAACAATTGGCAAATGTATGAGAATAGCCTAGTAATTCTGATGTCTGCCGATTTTATACTCCTCTACACACCAAGTATACTTCCTTCCAAATGTCTCTGCCCAGATATAACATGGTAAGTTTTTCCTTATTCTTTTCAAGGACTAAGATCTGCTCTTTAAAAAAAAAAATATTTTTAAGTAATCTCTACACCCAAAATGGGGCTCAAACTCACAACCTCAAGACCAAGAGTCATCTGCTCTACCAGAGGCTGCCTGAGCCAGCCAGGGGCCCCCTAAGACCTGCTCTTGAAACCAACAGTCTTAAGTATACTCTTGCAAAGGCTCTTAAGATTTTAAAAACAAATTTTACTCTGATTTGGGTCTTATGAAAGACTTATTCTTTTTGGTAGAGGCTGTTTTTCCCCTTATGAATTAGTTATTCTTTCCTCGTTCTTTGTATGTAATCTCTTATTCTTCCTTCTGGGACTCTGATGATATAAAAGTTAGGTCCTTAAGTCTCTGTTCATTTTTTTGTTTTGTTTTACCAACTTTTTTTTCCTTTCTCTTAAGATTGACTAATTTTTACTGATCTATCTTCAAGTTTAGTGACTTTTCCTGTCACTCCATTATGCTGATGAGCCCACCCAGCAAATTTTTTTATTTTAGATACTGTACTTTTAGGCTCTAAAATTTCTATTCAGTTCTATTTAATAGTTTCTATTTCTCCACTGAGACCTCCCATCCATTCATTCCAAGCATGTTTACCTTTACACTATGGAGAATTGCTAGAATAGTTTTGTTACAGTCTTCACCTGGTAATTTCAGTAATTGGGTTGACATCTGTTAACTGTCTTCTTCCTTGAGAAGTGGTTATAATTTTCTTCTTCTTCTTCTTCTTTTTTTTTTGTGGGTAGCATTATTTTGAATTATATCATGGACATTTAAAATGTTATGTTGTGTTGGCTCTGAGTCCTGTGATCCGCTATAATCCGCTAGAGAATTTGTTTTAGTAGGCAATCAAGTAGGCAAATCAGTTAGGTTCCGACCACAGGTTCTTTCTGACCTTCTCTGAGCAGTGGTTCTAATTTAAGATCAGTTCTCGGAGTCTTTGGTATGCTGCTTTGGGTCTGCCTTATGCACGCACAGTCTAGTTCTTACGCTGATCATATACAAAATGAGGGGGCACCCTTACCCAGATCTCTCTTTTCTGAGGTGTCTGTCATGCTCTTTGGCTCACAGGGACCCACCATTTCTCCTAGTTCTGTCAACAAAGGCAGCGTTTCCCCTGCAGCTTAGCAACTGGATCTTTCTTTGGGACAAAGCGGGGAAAGGGGGAAAAAAACAAGGAATTCCCTCCATGTTCCTTAGACAGCTGGGCCCATTTCCTTAGATCTTCTCGCCAGAAAAATGAGGGTTCTATCAGAGTTTTAGTTGCCAGTGCCAAGCCTTGAGAGACAAGAAACAAGTAAAAAACCAAAAAGTAGGAAACATCCCCAAACTGCCTCTCCAAGCTTGGAATTCTCATCGTCTTTTTCCTCTGCTTACTTATATAGTAGCTGCTCTTGCATTTTGTCCAGAGCTCTTAGTTCTAATTAGCAGAAAAGGTAAGCTATAAGGTTTTAACCCATGACAGAAGAAGTATAAACTTTCTAAATTATCTTTTATGAAAGTCTTAGAACTTTAAACTTCTATGGAAATCCTAGAAACTACCTGTACAGACCAAACCATAAAATCTTAAGAAGAAAACTGCCCCCCCTCCAACAGAGAAGAAAACATATCCCTTCCTAAATCATAAGTGTTAATATAAAGCCATCATCAAGATGAAAAAGGGATTTTTCATAGCCAAGTGTCTGAAGTAATGAAGTCAGACTGCCAATTGGCCATGCTGTTATAGAGAAAAAGACCAAAATAATTCCTGAAGATTTTTTTACTATTCTTTTTTTTTTTTTAGTAACTTTTTGAGTGAGGAGTGAAGAAAGAAGGGGACAAACATAAGAAGCAGCGAGGAGTTTAATACTGGAAAGTCAAAGCATCAACCAGGAGCCTCAGGGCGATTTCCTTCCATGTGAACATCTTGCAGTGTCACAGACACAGACAGGAAAGCAAATCCAACGTGTGTGTCCAAGTGAGACACAGTCAGCATTCTGACAGATCCAAATGTCTAGCCCTGCACATAAAGGATTTTCTCCTAAAACCTTGCCAAGATACTGTACCTTATCTTTAGTCTCCTGAAACAGTGAAGGCTAGATGAAATACATATTATGATCTCTCCTGGAATTAGAAACAACATTAAAGGGTAAAGCAAAATAAAAAGGGCACTTCAGAGAAAATTCTTCAGCTTTCCTCAGTCTGCAAATGCTAATGTCAGAACTCCAGTCCAGAAACACAGAGCACTCCTCCTCCCCCGTTCTGCTCCCCACCCTCCTCTCATTTAGTCACTCCTTGATAAGGGCTGGTATACTAAGAGGGGTAAGATGATTCTCCCTCATACTATCTTCTCATAGCTTCCCAAGTGTGTATTTACTTTCTGTTTTTTAAGTTTAGAGCCCCTTTAACAGACTCCATAATCAATGAGAACACATAAACATTCTCATCTACTCTGATAACTAAACAACTATGTTAGGATCCCAGGTCTATTCTAGCCGTAAATAATTGATGTTGAGCAACTTAATCTACCTGACCTCCATAAAAGAGGGTAACCATGGTGTCTACCTCCTCAGGTTAAGGGGTAAGAATTAAATATGTCAATATAGGGGCGCCTGGGTGGCTGAGTTGGTTGAGCGTCCGACTTCGGCTCAGGTCATGATCTCGCAGTTCGTGAGTTCAAGCCCCACATCGGGGCTGACGGCTCAGAGCCTGGAGCCTGCTTCTGATTCTGTGTCTCCCTCTCTCTCTGTCCCTTCCCCGCTCATGCTCTGTCTCTCACTGTCTCTCAAAAATGAATAAACATTAAAAAAATTAAAAAAAAATAATTAGATACGTCAATATATATATGAAGAGTTTAAAATAGTATCTGGCACAGAGTAAGGGCTATGTAAATATCACCTATCATTGTTGCTGCTGTTATTATTAAAATAGCTATGAGGCTAACAAGGTAGAAAAGTAGAAAAAGAATATATTTTAGAGTCAGACAGAAGGTTTGATAGCGTGCCTGACACTAACAATGTAACCTTGTATAAGTTCCTTCGCCTTAGAAAAGCTATCTCATCATTTGTGAAAAGGAGACAAGAATACCTACTTATGGAATTTTGAGGACTAATAAAAGATAGTGTTTATAAAACAAATTACACAGAGAGAAGTAATCAATAAATAATAAATAACCATGATTATTATCAACACCATCACCCAGCTTCTCTCCAAACAATAAGGAATTCTTCTGCCCTCTGAAGAAGTCATACATTTTAATTTGAGTTCTTTGAGGGAAGCCAGAAAAATGCAAATTTAATTTCACTGCAAACCACTAGTCAAAGGAGAACTTTCCCATATCCATGAAAAGGAGAAATAGGAGAAAGGTACATTTATCTAGCATTTTTCCAAATCAAATCCCTGGACAAAAGCACTTGGAATGATGATCTTGTTAGAGGTCTATGTAAGAACACATTAACAAGGCAGTTTTATTATATATGTACTGTTCATTTTAAGAGCAATCACCTCACTTTGTTGCTTTACTAATGTATCAGTGATTTGTCTGTACTAAAATAGTTTTTGAGACTTGTAAAAATAAAATCAGAGCTTTGATTAAAAGTGGTGGACTGAACAGTAAAGGAATGGTAGGAAAGGAATATAAAAAGGTACAGACACACAGCATTAAAAACAGAAAATATAATCCTAACAAAACTTTGGATTTTGGAAAGTAGGTAGATGAATCAGTAACTGAGTTCGCACGAACAAAACAGAGTCCTAATTCAGAAGCAGACTGACTGGTATTATCCCAGGAATGGGAAACACTGATCATTACTAAAAATGAGGGTGGTAGTGAGGCTGAAAAGAGAAGTGTTGATTCTGAGTCTCTTTAAGGAGACAAGAGGTTTTAGAGGAGATGAGTTTTTGAAAGAAAGAAAGCATATAAGCTAAAATAAGCAGAGTGAGAAGTCAGGAAAGCACTCTAGACTATGGAAACCACATGCAGCAGCAGAAATAAAGAGAGATGAAATTTTTTTCAAAAGTAGAGCATTAAAAATCACAAGATACTAGGAGTCAATCTATGCTCTGCCACTAATGAGCGACGTGAACCACAGTACCTGAGTTTCCACTTCTGTGAATGAAAGACCCAGGGTTCACAATAGTATCACCTGAGGACAGAATACCTTCTCAAAAATCATGTCTGGAGTCCCATCCACTGAAATTGGTTTCTGGCTATGTGTGTTATAGGAAAAGCCCCCCCATCACAGAAGAAGGTGCTCTCAAAACTTATTTCTAATGTCAACACTTTAAACTTCAAAATAATGAAGAAGCATAACTATAATTAAGCTCACTCAACAGAAACCTACTGTGAGCTTTCCTTTACACAGTCTTGAAGCACACCAGGGACAGGCATAGAAGACTAACAATATGAATTCACTCCACTAATGATCACTTGTCAAATGAATGAATGTATCCATGGTAGTATTGTCATGAGTTTAATTTTATAACTTCAATTAAATACGTTCATTTCCAATAAACTCCTATAGGATACAAGCCTTCTTGATGTGGGAAGTTTATAAACGGGTTCATAAATGATATAACTAATATTCATAAGTCTATCCTAGATGTCCAGCTAATTGACTGCTTTGATATTGCTGTTTCCCACAATTGTTTTAATTCTTCTGTCAGAGAATCCCAGCCTTAGCTTTTCTTTGTTTACTCTTCTTTTTACATTATTTGAAAGGTAATAAATGAACAGAGAAGTAAAAATGCAGTTAGAGGAGGAAGTATCAAGAAAAGCAAAAGCTTCTCTTTCCCCTACTCCCAATCCATTGACAGAGGTAAACCCTTTTCCATTTCTGACTTTAGTTATTCTTGTGTAGCCTCCACAACTTTACTATATATAGGCCTCTATTTCATCAATTAAGTTATGTATTCATTAAGGAGATTCAGCATTTCCTCACCATGAAAGAGGTAGAATTTAGCTCACTTATGCTACTACATTCTTTTAAATTTTTCCTAGCCATGTTTTTATCTTCAGTTCTCTACATTACCTTTCTAACTTAGAATGATAATTATGAGCTCGACTTGGCCATTCCTTTAGACTGTATCTCCTGACTCCCCAGTCTATAAAATGAGAAAGTTCGTATCCATATTTCCTTCTACCTCTATGCCTCCCCATCACTATCCAGCTTTTAACACAAAGCCATCTCTTTCACATCATCCAGGTTTTAGCACCTGTAATTCTCAGAAACAATGATTGGATCTTCCACACTTTGTTTACAGACTTATTATGAAAATGGAAAGTCTACAAACAAAACATGGGTAAAGACCTGTCACAGCAGAGACAGCATATGTAATACGATTAATCAGAAGTAAGACGTCAGCATATGGTCACTAAACCAGATACTTGAAAGGGAGTGTTGTAAGTGTAGAGGTCAATGGCATTGCCTTGCTAACATTCAACTCCTCAGAATTACGCCTCATTTTGGTTTACTTCATTTTGAACCATGACTTTCCTGCTCAGTTTTTCATTTTTACTACATTTCTAAGTAACTCCTTCTCCCAGTTGGTAAGAATACTTGCTGTTCCTTTTGCCTGAAACATTCTTCCTAGGCTCTATATGCTGGCTTGTAATATTTGAGGTCCCAGCTCAAGTGCTATCTCCTCACCAAAGGAGTGCAGCTGTTTAATCATATTATTTGTAGAAATGCTCAATTAAATACTGATTTGCTCTTAAGTTGCTTCTTTTCAGAACTGCTGCATGGCTGTGCTCCAGCAAAATAAAAAAAAAATAAATAAATAATAAATAAAAAAAGGATCCAGGAAAGATGAACATACAGCGTGTAAGAAACACTGGAACTAATCCAAAAGTAAAAAGTGAAGAAAGGTCACATGTGGAAAAAAATGCAAGTGGACTCTTGCCTCACACCAATCCCCCAAATCAATTCCAGATGAATTATAAAGCTGCATATCAAAGGCAGAACTATAAAACATTTAGAAGATGATGTACAAGAGTATTTTATGCCTTGGAGGAGAGAAGGACCCTAAAAGCACAAATCATAAAAGATGTTAAATTCAACAATTTTAAAATTAGGAACTTCTATTTAGCACAAACACCAGAAAGACAGTGAACGATAAGCCACAAACTGGCCAAACATGTTTGTTAACACATACAGCCAACAGAGGAAAACATCCAGAGTATGTGAAGAACTTCTACAAATCAATATGAGAAGACAAACTACCCAAAAGAAAAGTGGGCAAAACCTGAAAGGGTATTTCACTGAAAAGGAAAGCGACAGTATACGTGTGGAAAGATGCTCGATTCCCCTAGAAGTCTGAGAAATACAAACGAAGGTGACTATGAGGTACCCTTTGCGCTAGTCTATTCCACAGGCAGCCCCAGAAAAACCATCGACCCTGATCTGGCCCAGTCACTCACTTTACCCAACAGCAATATGCCAGTTGCTGTGGACCAAATCTGTAAAAAGACTTGACAGCTTCCATTCCCGCAAGAAGCCCCGAACCTGCGGTAAGAAGTCTAGCCACTTTGCTGATGAACCACAGGGAGTGGCTACCCGGGAAGAGGAAGAGAGACCCAGCCGTGCCAGTATCACAGCTACTAGGCCACCGGCATGCAGCCTCGTAGGTGACCGCAGACAAGGCTGGCAGAATAAATATACAGCTGAACCTAGCTCAAATTGTTTGTCTAAGTTTGGGGGGGGGGGTATGTTAAGCTGCAATAGATGGCTAAAACAAAAAGTCATTTGACGGTTTTCATCTTCCAACAACCTGAAAGCTAAAAAAGCTGTCAAATATCCTGAGGAAAGGAATCCATTCAGTAGTCATAACACTTTTTGAGAGCATATACTAATAAGCAGTTGTGGTTAGTTAACTAAATTTCCAAATACTTATTAGATGCCTTTGGCATAGAGAAGAATTTATATGGAAGAAAAAAATGTCAAGATTCAAAATAATAAAAGACAGATTCTAAATCTTAATTGCCAACTATAATGAAATGATTCAACCATGTTACAGCCAATAGAACACTATGAAGACATTATGGAAAATGCCAAAATATAACGTTAAGAATCCAAAGTTGTAAGTACACAACAATTAGAATTATATTTTTCAAATACACAGATAAAATACACAGGGAAATCATAAGGATTATGAATTTTTTCTTAAGCTGTTTTCCAAATTTACTACAATATAGTTAAATTACTTTTATAATTAAAACCCTATATTTTTTAAATAAATTAAAGATCAATGAATGAATGGATAGAACAGATAAGAATGAGGAGTAAGGGGAGCTATTAATTTTTTGAAGATCTAGAAATCACTATTAACTGTTAACACAAGGAGCTACCTCAATTGAGGGCAAAGCAAAGGCTACCATTCTTCAACATATCTACTATTAACATATGAGTTACTTTGTTCTTTCAGTAAGCACCCGTGATTTGTCAATATCTATCATTTGAAAATATTTTTATATTCTTTGAACACATATTTCCACTTCAGGGAATTTACCCAATAGAAACACTCAGAAACATATTCAAAACTATATGTACAAGGAATGTTCACTGCAGTATTTTTTGGTAATAGTAGCAAATTAGAAAGAACCCAAATATATATCAACAAGACTGATTAATTAAATTATGATACATCCATACACTAAAATACTGAATGGACTTTAAAAAGAATGCCATGAATACATATATGTACTCCCCTTGAAAGCATATGAAACATATTATTAAGGAAATAAAATGACAAAAATTGCATGTATAGAATTAATCTACTTTTCTAAAATTACAGTATTAGATCTGCAGAGAAAAAAATCTGGAATAGTATACGTTAAAGTTAATGGTAGTTACTGCTGAGGAAGGAGAATACAGAGGACTTGGAATTAATATCCCATATATTTTTGAATTGCTTGAATATTCTAAGACCAAAATATGTTAGTATAACAATTACACAGAAATAATAAACTATCTTAAAAAAAATCTGTCTTTCCTGGCATGTGTTCACAATGATGAAATAATAATTCCTCAGCTTTTTCTGGAGTTCCTGGGGCTGAACCTCTCTTCTTAATGATTTAAAGAAACCAAAGAGCCATGTTAAGATGGGAATAAAAGCAGAAAAAAATTGGGAAAAAAAAAGTTGAGTGGGGGCTTCTGTCAGTCCCTCCAAACTTACCCACGTTCCCTCCCTGGTGCCCCATCCAAGAGCAAATGCTAGTTTGGATGGACCACAGATCGGAGCTTAGGCAGCAATTCTGATGAACCCAGCAATCTATTTTATAGAATGCCCTTTTTCCTTGTGCTCTAAACCAAATGAACACTGGTGGTTACAAAAATTTTATTCTTAGAAGATGAAAACCCTTTATTCACCAATCTCAATCTCATTCTCAAAGCACACAGTGCTGGTGACTACAGGACCTCAGGACTGACAGAAATGAAAACGAGGTGTGATAATCAATCCCTAAACTGACAGTACTTCAGGGTGAATGCTATAAGCACAAAAGGTGAATAGTTAAGCATAGGGACATTCCCAAACAGATGATGTTTTTGGTTTTCACCAGAATCTACTCCACAATCTCAGAAAAAATCCATTCTAACAATAACAGTGATAACAGTTGGGAAGGGGCTGGATAGCATGTAGTGCATGCAAGGTAAAAATGTATTTGTTTTCCATTTATTAATTCATTCAATCTTGACAGATACCCTATAAGTTATATTCCCTTCATTTTATGCATTTTACAGATGAGGAAATTGATGCTTGCTGATGTTAAGTAACTTGCCCAAGGTCACAGTAAGTGACAGAGCTTACTGTATAAAAACCTAAACATTCTAGCTCCAAAGTTCATGCTCTTTGCAGGCATTCAGAAGGAATCCTTGAGGAATGAGCAGAAAAATTCTTGTCTACCAAAAAGCAAGCCCTACAGCAAGACTATAACTATAAATCAATACCCCCAAATATAGCTTAAGGAAGTACAATGCTGTAGCTTGTCAAATGGTCACTTATAAAATCTTTCACACACACACTATTTAAAAACCATGAATTGTAATCTAGGCTATAGCCGAATGCCTAACATTTCTAACTCATGGTGACGGCTGTCTATTCACTGGTCAGGAGAGTGGTAATTTATTGCAGAGTAAACCAATGAATGTGCACAATGTCTAGCCATATCCTGTTAATAGGCAAGGCAAAAAAGAAGAATTAAAACATGGAAGTTTCAGGTTTTATAGCTGTTTCTTCAGTCTATATTCCCTTATATAAAGGTGTCATAGTTATACATTTAAAAGTCAAATTATCTGGAGAAAAGAGTCATATAAAATTTACTTTCAGAACTGATTTAGCCTATTGCCATCAGAGCTGATTGCTCTTATATGTAAACTTCAGTCAAGTTTCTGCCAGGCTGAAAATAAAAAGACTGACATTTAAAAAGTGTATAATGTGTCATTACAAAGAAATTAAAATGAGAGCATTTCTACTTGTCAGGAATACACAGTTTGTTAGGGTAATGACTATAGTAACTGCTTACAAGTTTCTTTTATGAGTACTAAATATATCACGTACCGTGGGAAGAGATAAAGCTGAACCAGGGCTGGAGAATTTACTTGGATCATAACAAGGCCAGGCAACTAGAACTTGAAAGGAAAATCATGCAGTTCTTTTTTTAAAAGACAGTTTTATTGAGGTATAACTGACATGTAATAAACTGTACATATTTAAATTGTACAAGTTGATCAGTGTTGGCATCTGTATATACCCAGGAACCACCACCACAATCAAGATAATGAAGTCTATAATCTCCAAAAGTCTCTTTGTGTCCCTTTGTAACCTCTTGTACTTACTCCCTTACTCCTGCACCTGCCTAACTGGGCGAACACTAATCTACTTTCTGTCGTTAGAGATTATTTGGCTTTTTCTAGAGTTTTATATTAATGGAATTACACAGTTTGTAATTTTTAAGTCTGCATTCTTTAACTCAGCTTAATTATTTTGACCTTTATCCATGTTTTTGCATGTATTAGTAGTTCCTTTTTATTGCTGAGTAGTATTCCATTATATGAATGTGCCACAATTTATCAGTGCACTTGCTAATAATATGTGGGTTGTTTCAAGTTTGGGGCTATAAAAAATAAAGCTGCTGGGAACAATAGTATGTGGATGTATACTTCTATTTCTCTTGGGAAATAGTAAATAGTAAAATGGATGGATCATACAGTAGGTGTGTGTTTTTGCAAAGTTGTCACACACATTTTGCATTCTGATCAGCGGTGCAGGAGGCTTCCAGTTCCTCCACATCTTTGTTTCATGGGGTAAGCTTTTAAAATTTTGACCAATAGCCATGTTTCTTATAGTTGCGTAGTAGTACGTTATTGTAGTTTTCATGTTCATTTCCCTAATTATTAATGATGTTGAGCATCTTTTTGGGTGCCTATTTGCCATCTATGCATCTTCTCTTGTGAAGCACCTGTCTTAATCTTTTGCCTGTTGTTTTAATTCAGTGGTTTGTTTTCTTGTTACTGAGGTTTGTTTTTTGGTTGTTTTTTGTTTGTTTGTTTGTTTGTTTAGATCTTTTTATATTCTGGAGGAATTCTTTATCAGACCTTTGTATTCCAAATGTTTTCTCTCAGCCCGCAGCTTGTCTTTTCTTTCTTTTAACAGATTTTTTAAAAACAGAAGTTTTTAATTTTGATGAAATCCAATTTCTCAATTGTTTTTGTTGTTGTTTTACGGATAGTGCATCTGACGTTGTAGCTAATGAATCTATGACTAACCCAAAGTTGCAAAGATTTTCCCCTGGAAGTTTTATAGTTTTTGGTTTTACATTTATGCCTATGATGATCCATAAGAGAAGATCTAGCCAGGATATTCGAATGCCCCATGAGTTAATTTTACCCCTCTGGCTGATAGGAGAAGGCACTATTCCTAATTGTTACTTTACTGATACTAATTCTGAAATGAAACAGATGCTTTCTTTGAAAAGTTCCCATCCCTTGCTCCTCACCAATTAGGTTTTCCTTGTTAGTCGGAATGAACTCCAAAATAACAGTACTTCCTACCACCTCTTTACCTTCATTTAGGCCAAACATCATTAGATATTTCAAATTTATAACAATAAGTCTTCTAGCATATAACCAGCATATTTGGAGTCCCTGTTACTGTCTCATTTCCATGGCAACCGTTACTCGGTTTTTAGGGTAGCATCATCTACTTCCTATTCTGTAGACTCCCACAGTGATATTACTGCCCCCATCCTTTTCCTATTCCCTTTACCCAAATGCTTTTAACTGTGATTCTGCTTACAAAATAAAAAAGTTTCTTCATTCTCAAATTCTTAAATCAGTTGTAAGTGCGAGTTGACATTTAGACCTGATTTAAAGGCCCAATTTATTTCTCATTTGGCTTATATGATGCCTACAGTTTATATCTATGATAGGCATAAGAGCTTCTCGAAGGTGCTATAGTTCACCTCTAAGGTTTCTGAGATAGCATCCATGCTACCTTCTTTCAAGGCATTACTAGCGTGGAGCTGAGGGAGGAAGAAATCTGTGGTTAAAGGCTCAGATGCAGCTGTGATACCACACTCTTGGAGAACTGATGAAAGTAAATCCAAAAATAAAAAACAGTGACAAGGTTCTAGACTGACCTCTAAGGAAGAGAATATCCATTGTTGGTCACTTGATAAAAGGAACAACAGCAGGAAGGATTAAGAGGAAAGATTTGCTGCTCTATCCTACAAGAAGTTGACATAGCCCCATTAGGCAAAAGAGTAGATGTGCAGTACACAATATTTCTAGTAATCTCTAAGGAACACTAATGTTCAACGAAAAGAGAGTAAATAGACTAGACAAAAGGAAAGTTAAAATAGGTTAAAATTACCAAGTCTGAATGTTGATTGAGGCATATCCAGATGCAGAAAAGAGTTATTAACACAGCAGGCCCAAGACTGCTATCCTTAGAAAACCCTGCTGGCAAGGCTGGCCCTTGACTGCCACTATGGGAACTTGGATTTGGGGAGGATTTTCACCATTCCCTAACTGATAATGGTATTTTACCATGTCCACATGGCTTATATAAACAATATCGCTTATGCTGACCATTCGCTTTCCTTCTACAAGTCTGGAAATCAGTACATGCTCAGCAAAGGGAGCCTGAGTGACCAGCCCTCAATAAAAACCTCAAGCACCGAGTCTCTTATGAGCTTCCCTCATAGAGAGCACTTCCTATATGTTAAATGCAGAGAAATTAAGCATCCTATTAACTCCACTTGGACAATATTCTTACAAGATTGTATCTGATTTACTCCAAATTTCACCCCATGTACCTTTTCCTTTTGTTGATTTTGCTTTACATCCTTTCACTGTAAAAAATTAGCTGTGAATATGACTATATGCTGAGTCTTAGGGATTCTCTTAGTGAGTCACCAAACCACTCCCTAGTGGGGTGGTCATGGGAATGCCGATACACTCAGTTTCTGGGTTTAACAGATTAATATGGTCCCTTGTTTAAAAAAATGTGAAGTCAAGGTGGCATCAGTTCCAGCTGGGTGTTCACCTCTACGAGCCAGTGCTCTCAGTATTCGGGCAAATGCTCTGAAAGAAGAGGCACCAAGCAAGCAAGATTCATTTATGTAGCAGAGTGAGGATAGAGAAAAAACAGCAGGCACTCAACCTGTCAAGCATGCAGGCTTTCATCAAGCACTTATTTCATGCCCAAAGTAGAGCAGAATGCTTAAGCCTAAACATCTTTTGAGAACTCTTAACGCTGCACAAAGGTATAAGTCAAACAAAGAAACAGATTTATGAATCAACAGAGCATTAAACTGAAAAAGTTAGTGACTTGACTCAATCTGGAAGAACTGAAGTTATCAACATGGTTAGCTAACCAATGAGAATAGTATTACCTCCCAATATCAGTAAAAGGCTTTATTGGAGGAACAATGGACTGATGCTTCAATGCTAAAAAGTGCCGTATTCAGGGAGACACACAGGTTACCTTTTATGTTTATACTTCCTTCTAGCCTATTCTCTTAACATGCTGCCTCCATAAGCAGTATATTTATATGTGACTGATTAAAAAGCATGATTCTCACTCTTAAAAATGCTATTAAAGTAACCAGGAAGGCACAACACTCTAAGGACTGTTTATCAGGGTTTTTTTTCTAAATCAATATTCTATTTCAAATGAAATAAATTGACTTAGAAAAGCAGAGATCACTCCTATGGCCTGGGAGATTAACATCATATAACAACAAAAGTCAAACGTTAAACTCCAGTCCCTAAATTTACCTGACTGTTCCACTCAGAGATTTCCTCCAGTTCAGTATTCTTAAGATTTAGCATCACAAGATTTAGAGCTGGAAGGAACCTTAGGTACCATCAAATCTATTCCAATGTTTGACAAAAGAGACTTAATGTATCCCTCCTATGGCAGTTAAAATAGAATATCTTGCATTATTTTCTTTTCTATCCATCTATCCAACTATCCATCCTTCCTTCCTTTCTTTCCTCCTTTTCCTGTCCTTATATCCATTCTGTCTCTTTAATCAGAATAAGTCATTAAAAGAGAAGTCCTGCATCTAATTTGGGTTTTCAGTAGCTAATGTTGCAACCCATAAAAATCAGTCTTGCAGTAATTATATTTAATTGTGACACTGGAAATTTCATTGAGTTTGATTCACTATTATTTAACTATGAAATCTGCTACAAATGGAAAGGTAAAAACATATGCAATATACTACAGATTCTTTCTAAAAAGGACCGATCTCACTCAAGCTAACAAGCACAGCTATGACTAGTTCATCTCTTTAAATAAGAAACTTACTGATTAAGGGAACTTATAAACTTCTCCTATTTGGGCATTAGTCATCACTTCAGAAGACCACTGTCCAATCTGGTAGTCAGTAGCCATGTGTGGCTATTAAAGTTAAAATTAACTAAAATTAAATGAAAAATTCAGTCTCATTAGCCCCATTTCGAGCGCTCATGTGTTCCCACATTGGACAATGCACACAGAGAAGAGTGCCATAGTCACAGATACCTCTACTGGACACCACTGCTCCAGGTGATATTCCACTAATAAGGTACTTAGATTCACAACTGTTTTGCTTATATTCCATGATGTGCCTAATCCAGGGGCTTTCTGTGAAGACAAACAGTAAGCGTATATCTAAGACACATATAGAAAATTATAGGTATAAAAGATAAACAACAGAGTTTTTAAAGTAGCCATGTAGTAGGACTTTAAAAATTATTTCTCTAAAAGACATAGATTTGGCCCTTAATTCTAACTGAAGGGGGAAAAAAGCTTTATTATTTTTTAAATTATTATTTTTTATTTGTAAAAGTTATTTAGAAACAAGATCAACTGGGTGAAGATGGTCAAAAGGTTTAACTTCCAGTTATAAGAAAATCAAATCCTGAAGATATAACGTACAACATGATGACTATAGTCATCAATGCAGTATTATATATTTGAAAGTTGCTAAGAGAGTAGATCCTAAACGTTCTCATCCCAAAGAAAAAAACATTTGTAAGTATTTGAGGTGATGCACAATAACTAAACTTAGAGTAATAATTTTGCAGCATATACATATCAAATCATTATGTTGCACATCTTAAACTTATGTAATGTTTTATGTCAGTTATATCTCAATAACACTAGAAAAAGAATATGAGTAAGCGAAAAAATGAGTAAGAGAAAAAAAAGAATACCAAACAATAAAAAATTCTAAAAACAAAGTACATCAAAATTCACATGCCCTTTACCCAGATTTATATATTATCACATTATACCCCATTTTCTTCACCATTTGCATATTTAGACATTTGTGAACACACACATATGCAACATTTTTCTGAATTACTTGAGAATAACTTACATACATCATGACTCTGTATCCTGAAATACTTCAGTGACCATTTCTTATGAATAGGAATATTCTCTTACATAACTACAGTACAGTTATTAATTCCATAAATTTTATGTAATCTACCAACAACATTCTGAATTTCTGATATTTCCACCAACATTAGAAGATATAGTCTAGGGTCAGATACTGCATTTGTCATACTCATTAAAAAACTTTTTTGGCGGGCGCGTGGGTGGCTCAATCAGTTAAGCGTCTGACTTTGGCTCAGGTCATGATCTCATAGCTCATGACTTCAAGCCCCATGTGGGGCTCTGTGCTGACAGCTCAGAGTCTGGAGCCTGCTTCGGATTCTGTGTCTCCCTCTCTCTCTGTCCCTCTCCCAATCATGCTATATGTCTCTCTCTCTCTCTCTCTCTCTCTCTCTCTCTCTCTCTCTCTCTCTCTCTCAAAAATGAATAAACATTAATAAAAAAGTCTAAAAAAATTTTTTTAATGTTTAGTTATTTTTGAGAGAGAGAGAGAGAGAGAGAGAGAGAGAGAGAGAGAGAGAGGGACAGAAAGAGAGGGAGACAGAATCTGAAGCAGGCTCTGTGCTGTCAGTGCAAAGCCTGACATGGGGCTCTAATCCACGAACCATGAGATCATGATCTGAACCAAAGTCGGATGCGCAACCAACTGAGCCACCCAGGTACCCTCAATTGTCAGATCTCTTTTTTTTTTTTTCAGATCTCTTTTTTTTTTTTTTTCCAACGTTTATTTATTTTTGGGACAGAGAGAGACAGAGCATGAACGGGGGATGGGCAGAGAGAGAGGGAGACACAGAATCGGAAACAGGCTCCAGGCTCTGAGCCATCAGCCCAGAGCCCGATGCGGGGCTCGAACTCACGGACCACGAGATCGTGACCTGGCTGAAGTCGGATGCTTAACCGACTGCGCCACCCAGGCGCCCCAATTGTCAGATCTCTTAATTCTCCTTTTATCTGAAATATTTCCACAGCTTTTGTCTTTTATGACATTTCCATTTTTGAAGTAGATAGTCCCCCATTTAGTAAAAAGGCTCATCATTTTGTGTTTGATGTTTCTTTGAGATTTAGATTCAGGTTATGTGTTCTCAGTGGGAAGACTGAATAGATGATGTGTTTTCATGGTTTAACACAAGAGTCCACCAGGCATTCTTGGGATATGTTAATTTTGACTACTTAGACAATTTTTCCACACTGTATAATTACCAAGTGATTTTACCCTTACAATTAATAAGAAATGTAAAGGGAGATATTTAAAGACCATGCAAATATCCTGATCTTCCTTCTCATTTGCCCCTAGACTGAGCAGCCATTGATGACTCTTGCTTGATTCAGTTTTTTCATGATGATTTCATAATAATAAGTTTTCAACTTTAGCACTTCATCCACATTTACCAGTTCACACTATACTGTAAATAAAAACCCTCCTTCCTCCCCCATCCATGTATGTGTATGTATGTTTGTATGTTCGTATGTATGTTTTTATCTATCTATCTATCTATCTATCTATCTATCTATCTATCTATCTATCACGGGTATGGACCCATGATGTCTATTCCCCCCAATAGTGTATAATTCACTTCTGTTCTTCTGTTATTAATTATTTAGCTTATTTAAGTTATTATGTAAGACAGTTCCTATATTAGGTGATATTGTTTAAAAATGAGGTGATGACTGTGTTATTAACATAATCCCCAACTGGCTGGAAATGTAAGGCCTGGTCCCTAATGACAAGAAAGTGGGGGACAGGCAGAGAAGGGGCCAGGGAATGTGGAAGACTGGATGGTGTGGATGTGTTCTCACATGAACATCAGACTCGTGAAAAGAAAGGACCTGGAATGAATGCAGCCACATGCTTTCCAGCTATAGCTGTTAGCCACAAAGGGAAATGTCCTAATTTATGTTTTGAAAACTGGCTTCTATTTAAGGGACAACATATGGTTAATGAGCTAAGTTTCTGTGCAAGAAAATTCCTAAGAAATTACGATGCAAAGCAAAATGGGGCAAAAATAAATGTGAAAGAATAACAAAAGTGGCAGCATTAATTGCATATGAATAGAATCAGGACTATAGTTCAACACAAAGATATGTCATAGTAGTGTCTCAACTCCACCGTGACTTACTTTTTTCCTCACCCAAACTAAGAACTATGCGGGGTTGTCTTGCATGCTCCCCTTCACCATCCAATTCAATCAGTGCTCAAAGGTTCTAAAGAAACGTGATTTTTTTCGACAGTTAATTCAGAGCCGCAGGAAAGGGCAGACTTGTCATGGAAGAACTACCCTCAAAAAGGAAAAATCTCATGAAGTAAAGACTGGTTTCTGCAGGTGAAAATTTAGAGGTAAAATTTCTAGTTAGGTATATTCAAGATGACACTCATAGAAATTAATTTCAGTTTCAGAGGATGGTGCGCTTTAAAGACAGAAAAAGTAGAATCAGACCGACAATCCCATTGCCTGGAAGACCAGAAAACAGAGCTGCTGTCAGCAAGGAAAGCTCACTGGGTGGTCTTCTGAGTATGTGAGGCACATGTGTCACTCTGCAGACACAACCTTCACACAACAAACCCTGACACATAAGGGGAGTTCACCGGTGGTCAAACGAAAAGAAAGTAGAGGGGAGGACTGCACTAGGGACAGAGAAATGAAGGAGAATTGAAGGATAAGAAAACAGAAGTTGGAATGGAAACAACCTCAGAGGTCTTCCTTTTCCCCTCTACTTCTCATCTTCTATCAAAGAAAATGAAAGACCAAAGTAGTTAAATGATTTACCCAAGTGTACACAGTTGCATTACAGAAAGAGCAAAAATTATGACCCCAAACTCATTTTCAACCAGGTAGCTGAAGTATAATGGCAAGAACACCAACCTTGAGATCACAAAATCTGGGTTTGAATCTTCACTACCACTGGCTCATTCAATGGAATTGGGCAAGTCATGGCACTTTATTAACACTTTGAAAGAAACTCACTGGCAGTCTAAGAAAATTGAGTTACCAGAGCTGTCTGTGAGTAGAGACTAGGTTAGCATTAACGGCTGTAAGTTAATGTTAAGAGGTCCCTAAAGTAGAATTCTAAAATGTAAGTGGTAAGACCTATAGAAACCAGAGAGAACTTATTACCTCATTGTCCATGAGGGATAAAATTTCAAATGATACTGAGGATATAAACAGAGTAAATATACAGAAAAAAATACATTTGCATTATCTTCCCTGTTCTCTCTGCCCCAGAGTCTTTGAAACCCAACAATAAAAGTCTAGAAGTATTAAGGGACTAGACTCTTCAGGTATAGTTTTGAGAGTTCTTCATATACTTCAGATAACATTTTTTTAAGTTTATTTATTTATTTTGAGAGAGAGAGACAGAGAGACAGGGACAGAGAGAGGAGGGCGGATGGAGAATCTCAAGCAGGCTCCATGCTGGCAGTGCTGACGTGAAGCTCAAACTCACAAACTATGAGATCATGACCCGATACAAATACTTAGATACAATTTTATCAGACATGCATTTTATGAATATTTTCCCGGAGTTTGTGATTTGAATTTTCATTCTCACATCAGTGTCTTTAAAAAACTAGTTATTAATTTTGATGAAGTACAATTTATCAGTTTTCCTTTTATGAATCACGCTTATGGTATTGATTCTAAGAATTTTTCCTTAGCCCAAAGTGAAAAGTTTTTTCTTTAATGTTTTCTTCTAGAAGTTTTATAGCTTTTATTGTTTTATATTTAAGTTCAGGTACAACTGACTATATATCAGGTCTAATTATGAATGCTATACTCTGTTCCATTGATCTATTTGTTTATCTTTACATTACTACAATACCTTTATTACTGTACTTTAAAAATAAGATCCTTCACATTTCAACATGAATATAAGAATCAATTTCTACCAAAAAAAAAAGCCTTCTGCTGGTAAAAAGCTTCTTTGACCTTCAGCTGGTCAAATCTATAGGTTTGAGGAGGACTGACATATTAATATTGGTTTTCTTATCCATAGACATAGTATATCTTTCCATAGATATCCAAAGACATGGTATATCTTTCCATAGAAATTTGCAAGTTCTTTTGCAAAGCAGTTGTCAGAGTATAGGTCACATCTATCTCTGAATGTTTCATATATTTTGATTCTATTACCAAATGGTATTGTTTTTGTTTAACAACTTAAAATGTTTTAAAGTTTCAATGTTCTGGGCACCTGGGTGGCTCAGTCGGTTGGGCGACCAACTTCGGCTCAGGTCATGATCTCGCACTCCGTGAGTTCGAGCCCTGCATCGGGCTCTGTGCGACAGCTCAGAGCCTGGAGCCTGTTTCAGATTCTGTGTCTCCCTCTCTCTCTGACCCTCCCCCATTCATGCTCTCTCTCTGTCTCAAAAATTAATAAACATTAAAAAAAATTTTTTGAAGTTTCAATGTTCTACTTTATTGCTAACATATATATAATTGATCATAAAAAATTTTACTGTGGTAAAATACACATAAAATTTACTGTCTTAACTATTTTTAAGTATGCAGTTCAGTGATATTAAATTAATAATACTGTGCAAACAGCACCATCATCCATCTTCCTAACTCTTTTCATTTTGTAAAACTGTAACTCTACACCCATTAAACAATAGCCCTCATTCCCCACCCTGCAGCTACTGGCAACAATTTTACTTTCTGTCTCTATGATTTTGATTATTCTAAGTAACTCATACAACTGTTATACAATTAATTTTTGTAAATTGATCTTGTACCTTGCAATCTTCCTAAACTCATACAACTTCTAGTAGCACTTTTGTTAATTAGTAAAAAGTCTCTGTGTACACTTACACTTTATGTAGACTTACATTTTGATCATGTTACGTTACTTTATAGTAAGCTTTAGTGCTTTTCCAATCTGTTTGACTTTTTATTTCTTTTTGTATTGGCTAGAACTTACCATACAATGTTAAATAGAAGTGGGAGAAAATAACTATGGCTTATTCCTGATCTTTCACCATTAAAAGTATAATATTATCTATAAGTTTTTGTGAGATGCCCTTACTTGGGTTAAAGACATTCTCTTCTAAGTTTTTGGAATTTTGTCATGAATGGAACTGAGTTTTCTCCAGTTTTTATTTTTTACCTCAATGGAGATGAGTGTACTTTTCATTTTTTGACTAATAGGGTGAGTTACACTAATTGATTTTTGAGATAAACAACTTAGTTATAATGTATTATTTTTTATATTGTTGGATTGAAGTTATTAAAATTGTGTTAATTTTTGCATCTAATTTATGAGGGATTTTGTCTGCAATGTTCTTGTAATGTCTTTGGGCTTGTATCAGAGTAATGTAGGCCTCATATAATGAATTTATAAATATTATCTCTTGAATTTTTTGGGAAATGTATGTAGACTTAGTACTATTTCTGTCTTTTTAGTTATTATTGAAGTACAGTTGACATATAATGTTATATAGTCAGGTAAACAACACACTAATTATTTTTATGGTCACATTGGTATTTTTTATTTTGAAAAGATATATTATAGGTATATCATGTAATACATAACTTTAGATATAATTTCTTGCATGTGTATGGGCTGATAAATGTAAATTTTTACATACATAATGAAAAAATTAATAGATTGTTTTGTACCTGTGTAATGTTAATGGTCATAGCAGAGACTTTTACTAGCTACTGTAGACGACTTCTTCGGGTTTATATTGGACTAGAATTCAACAAAATGTACTTTACATCTTGACTTAGTACAAACATACATATATGTGTAGCAGAAACCAATACATAATACTCATGACCCAGTATAAATTTATTCCATTCCCCTTTAGTATGCCTTTTTTTTTTTTTTTTAATGCTGGTAATGGCTACTAATGGCCACAAAAGAATATTATGTCCAATGTGTTAGTCTCCAAACAGAAGTCAGAGTTCAGCAGTTGCCCATTCTGTGCCTTGCCTTCCTTCACGTGCCTAGTGGATTTATGGTGTAGGGGCCTCTTTTATAAGGACACTTAATCCCATTCCTGAGGGCTCTACCTCAGGACCTAATCACCATTCCAAAGGCCTCATCTTGGATCCTGGGAAGATGGTGGCGTAGGAGGACGCTGGGCTCACCGAGCATCCTGCTGATCACCTAGATTCCACCTACACCTGCCTAAATAACCCAGAAAACTGCCAGAAGACTAGCAGAATGGAGTCTTTGGAGCCAAGCGCAGACGAGAGGCCCACAGAAGAGGATAGGAAGGGCGGAGAGGCAGTGCGCGCTCCACGGGACTGGCGGGAGGGAGCCGGGGCGGAGGGGTGGCCCGCTGGCCAAGCAGAGCCCCCGAGTCTGGCTGGCAAAAGCGGAGGGGGCAGACGGGGTGTGTTCTGACAGCAAATGGGACTTGACATCTGGAAGGTTATAAGCTAACAGCTCTGCTTGGAGAACAGGAGGGCTGGAGGACAACGGGAGGGAGAGTTGTTGAGCCCCGGACGACAGAGCTCAGCTTGGCGGGGAACAAAGGCGCTTGCCAGCACCATCTCCCTCGCCCATCCCCCAGCCAAAATCCCAAAGGGAACCAGTTCCTGCCAGGGAACTTGTTTGCACCACGAAAACACCCAATGCTGTGCTTCTGCGAATCCATCCCTCCGGCGGATCTGACTACCTCCTGGTGCCGCAGGGCCCCTCCCAAAGCAGATCACCAAAGGAAAAGCGAGCTGAGCCTGCCCCTCCCGCCCCTATGCACCTTGCCAATCCACCCCAGCTAATATGCCAGATCCCCAGCACCACAAGCCAGGCAGTGTGCAAGTAGCCCAGACGGGCCATGCCACCCCACAGTGAATCCCGCCACACACACTGCCACACACCAGAAGGCACACACCAGTCTGACTGTGGCCCCAGCGGTGGGCTGGGGGCAGACATCAGGTCCGACTGCGGCTCTGCCCACCAACTCAAGTTATTCAAGACGCACAGGGGAAGTGCCCCGAAGTTCCGCACCACTCCAGAGACCATCCAAAATGACGAAACGGAAGAATTCCCCTCAAAAAAAGTCCAGGAAATAACAACAGCTAACGAACTGATCAAAAACGATTTAAACAATATAGCAGAAAGTGAATTTAGAATAATAATAGTCATAAAATTAATCGCTGGGCTTGAAAACAGTATAAAGGACAGCAGAGAATCTACTGCTACAGAGATCGAGGGACTAAGGAACAGCCAGGAGGAGCTAAAAATGCTATCAATGAGCTGCAAAATAAAATGGAGACAACCACGACTCGGATTGAAGAGGCAGAGGAGAGAATAGGTGAACTAGAAGATAAAATTATGGAAAAAGAAGAAGCTGAGAAAAAGAGAGATAAAAAAATCCAGGAGTATGAGGGGAAAATTAGGGAACTAAGTGATGCACTAAAGAGAAATAATATACGCATAATTGGTATTCCAGAGGAGGAAGAGAGAGGGAAAGGTGCTGAAGGTGTACTTGAAGAAATAATAGCTGAGAACTTCCCTGATCTAGGGAAGGAAAAAGGCATTGAAATCCAAGAGGCACAGAGAACTCCCTTCAGACGTAACTTGAATCGATCTTCTGCATGACATATCATAGTGAAACTGGCAAAATACAAGGATAAAGACAAAATTCTGAAAGCAGCTAGAGATAAACGTGCTCTAACATATAAAGGGAGACCTATAAGACTTGTGACCAATCTCTCTACTGAAACTTGGCAGGCCAGAAAAGGAATGGCAGGAGATCTTCAATGTGATGAACAGAAAAAATATGCAGCCAAGAATCCTTTATCCAGCAGGTCTGTCATTTAGAATAGAAGGAGAGATAAAGGTCTTCCCAAACAAACAAAAACTGAAGGAATTCGTCACACTAAACCAGCCCTACAAGAGATCCTCAAGGGGATCCTGTGAGACAAAGTACCAGAGACATCGCTACAAGCATGAAACCTACGGACATCACAATGACTCTAAACCCATATCTTTCTATAATAACACTGAATGTAAATGGACTAAATGCACCAACCAGAAGACATAGGGTATCAAAATGGATAAAAAAACAAGACCCATCTATTTGCTATCTAAAAGAGACTCCTTTTAGACCTGAGGACACCTTCAGATTGAAAGTGAGGGGATGGAGAACTATTTATCATGCCACTGGAAGTCAAAAGAAAGCTGGAGTAGCCATACTTATATCAGACAAACTAGACTTTAAATTAAAGGCTGTAACAAGAGATGAAGAAGGGCATTATATAATAATCACAGGGTCTATCCATCAGGAAGAGCTAACAATTATAAATGTCTATGCGCCGAATACGGGAGCCCCCAAATATATAAAACAATTACTCACAAACATAAGCAACCTTATTGATAAGAATGTGGTAATTGCAGGAGACTTTAACACTCTACTTACAGAAATGGATAGGTCATCTAGACACACGGTCAATAAAGAAACAAGGGCCCTGAATGATACGTTGGATCAGATGGACTTGACAGATATATTTAGAACTCTGCATCTCAAAGCAACAGAATATACTTTCTTCTCCAGTGCACATGGAACATTCTCCAAGATAGATCACATACTGGGTCACAAAACAGCCCTTCATAAGTATACAAGAATTGAAATCATCCCATGCATACTTTCAGACCACAATGCTATGAAGCTTGAAATCAACCACAGAAAAAAGTCTGGAAAACCTCCAAAAGCATGGAGGTTAAAGAACACCCTGCTAAAGAAAGAATGGGTCAACCAGGCAATTAGAGAAGAAATTGAAAAATATATGGAAACAAACGAAAATGAAAATACAACAATCCAAACACTTTGGGATGCAGCGAAGGCAGTCCTGAGAGGAAAATACATTGCAATCCAGGCCTATCTCAAGAAACAAGAAAAATCCCAAATACAAAATCTAACAGCACACCTAAAGGAAGTAGAAGCAGAACAGCAAAGACAGCCTAAACCCAGCAGAAGAAGAGAAATAATAAAGATCAGAGCAGAAATAAACAATATAGAATCTAAAAAAACTGTAGAGCAGATCAACGAAACCAAGAGTTGGTTTTTTGAAAAAATAAACAAAATTGATAAACCTCTAGCCAGGCTTCTCAAAAAGAAAAGGGAGATGACCCAAATAGATAAAATCATAAATGAAAATGGAATTATTACAACCAATCCCTCAGAAATACAAGCAATTATCAGGGAATACTATGAAAAACTATATGCCAACAAACTGGACAACCTGGAAGAAATGGACAAATTCCTAAACACCCACACGCTTCCAAAACTCAATCAGGAGGAAATAGAAAGGTTTAACAGACCTATAACCAGTGAAGAAATTGAATCAGTCATCAAAAATCTCCCAACAAATAGGAGTCCAGGACCAGATGGCTTCCCAGGGGAGTTCTACCAGACGTTTAAAGCAGAGATAATACCTATTCTTTTCAAGCTATTCCAAAAAATAGAAAGGGAAGGAAAACTTCCAGACTCATTCTATGAAGCCAGTATTACTTTGAGTCCTAAACCATATAGAGACCCAGTAAAAAAAAAGAGAACTACAAGCCAATATCCCTGATGAATATGGATGCAAAAATTCTCAATAAGATACTAGCAAATCGAATTCAACAGCATATAAAAAGAACTATTCACCATGATCAAGTGGGATTCATTCCTGGGATGCAGGGCTGGTTCAACATTCGCAAATCAATCAACATGATACATCACATTAATAAGAGGAAAGATAAGAACCATATGATCCTGTCAATCGATGCAGAAAAGGCATTTGACAAAATTCAGCAACGTTTCTTAATAAAAACCCTCGAGAAAGTCGGGATAGAAGGAACATACTTAAACATCATAAAAGCCATTTATGAAAAGCCCACAGCTAACATCATCCTCAATGGGGAAAAACTGAGAGCTTTCTCCCTGAGATCAGGAACACGACAGGGATGCCCACTCTCACCGCTGTTGTTTAACATAGTGTTGGAAGTGCTAGCATCAGCAATCAGATAACAAAAGGAAATCAAAGGCATCAAAATTGGCAAAGATGAAGCTAAGCTTTCACTTTTTGCAGATGACATGATATTATACATGGAAAATCCGATAGACTCCACCAAAAGTCTGCTAGAACTGATACATGAATTCAGCAAAGTCGCAGGATACAAAATCAATGTACAGAAATCAGGTGCATTCTTATACACTAATAATGAAGCAACAGAAAGACAAATAAAGAAACTGATCCCATTCACAATTGCACCAAGAAGCATAAAATACCTAGGAATAAATCCAACCAAAGATGTAAAAGATCTGTATGCTGAAAACTATAGAAAGCTTATGAAGGAAATTGAAGAAGATACAAAGAAATGGAAAAACATTCCGTGCTCATGGATTGGAAGAATAAATGTTGTCAAAATGTCAATACTACCCAAGGCTATCTACACATTCAATGCAATCCCAATCAAAATTGCACCAGCATTCTTCTCGAAACTAGAACAAGCAATCCTAGAATTCATATGGAACCACAAAAGGCCCCGAATAGCCAAAGTAATTTTGAAGAAGACCAAAGCAGGACGCATCACAATCCCAGACTTTAGCCTCTACTACAAAGCTATAATCATCAAGACAGAATGGTATTGGCACAAAAACAGACACATAGACCAATGGAATAGAATAGAAACCCCAGAACTAGACCCACAAACGTATGGCCAACTCATCTTTGACAAAGCAGGAAAGAACATCCAATGGAAAAAAAGTCTCTTTAACAACTGGTGCTCGGAGAACTGGACAGCAACATGCAGAAGATTGAAACTAGACCACTTTCTCACACCATTCACAAAAATAAACTCAAAATGGATAAAGGACCTGAATGTGAGACAGGAAACCATCAAAACCCTAGAGGAGAAAGCAGGAAAAGACCTCTCTGACCTCAGCCGTAGCAATTTCTTACTTGACACATCCCCAAAGGCAAGGGAATTAAAAGCAAAAATGAACTACTGGGACCTTATGAAGATAAAAAGCTTCTGCACAGCAAAGGAAACAACCAACAAAACTAAAAGGCAACCAATGGAATGGGAAAAGATATCTGCAAATGACATATCAGACAAAGGGCTAGTATCCAAAATCTATAAAGAGCTCACCAAACTCCACACCCGAAAAACAAACAACCCAGTGAAGAAATGGGCAGAAAACACGAATAAACACTTCTCTAAAGAAGACATCCGGATGGCCAACAGGCCCATGAAAAGATGTTCAGCGTCACTCCTCATCAGGGAAATACAAATCAAAACCACACTCAGATATCACCTCACGCCAGTCAGAGTGGCCAAAATGAACAAATCAGGAGACTATTGATGCTGGAGAGGATGTGGAGAAATGGGAACCCTCTTGCAGTGTTGGTGGGAATGCAAATTGGTACAGCCGCTCTGGAAAACAGTGTGGAGGTTCCTCAAAAAATTAAAAATAGACCTACCCTATGACCCAGCAATAGCACTGCTAGGAATTTACCCTAGGGATACAAGAGTACTGATGCATAGGGGCACTTGTACCCCAATGTTTATAGCAGCACTCTCAACAATAGCCAAATTATGGAAAGCGCCTAAATGGCCATCAACTGATGAATGGATAAAGAAATTGTGGTTTATATACACAATGGAGTACTACATGGCAATGAGAAAGAATGAAATATGGCCCTTTGTAGCAACATGGATGGAACTGGAGAGTGTGATGCTAAGTGAAATAAGCCATACAGAGAAAGATAGATACCATATGTTTTCACTTTTATGTGGATCCTGAGAAACTTAACAGAAACCCATGGGGGAGGGGAAGGAAAAAAAAGGTTAGAGTGGGAGAGAGCAAAAGCATAGGAGACTCTTAAAAACTGAGAACAAACAGGGTTGATGGGGGGTGGGAGGGAGGGGAGGGTGGGTGATGGGTATTGAGGAGGGAACCTTTTGGGATGAGCACTGGGTGTTGTATGGAAGCCAATTTGACAATAAACTTCATATATTGAAAAAAAAAAACAAAGTCCTCATCTCCAAATAATATCACATTGAGGATCAGTTTCAACTTGCGAATTTTGGAAGTACACCAACATTCAATCTGTAGCTTAGTGTTTCATCTATTTCTCCTTACAGTTCTATCATTTGTTGCCTCAAGTAATTTGACATTCTTTTGACAAGCATATACTTATCAGAGATAACAACGCAGTAATTTTGTAATTCTTTTTTTTTTTGTTTGTTTATTTTTGAGAGAGTGATAGAATGCAAGCAGGGGAGGGTCAGAGAGAGAGAGAGGGAGACACAGAATCTGAAGCAGGCTCCAAGCTTTGAGCTGTCAGCACAGAACCCAATGCAGAGCTCGAAATCATGAACTGCAAGATCATGACCTAAGCCGAAGTCGGATGCTTAACCAACTGAGCCACCTAGGAGCCCCTATAATTCTTTACATTACTCAGTGCTCATCATAGTAAGTGTAGGCGCCACCTATCATCATACAACATTATTACATTATTACAATATTAACCATATTCCCTATGCTGTACTTTTCATTTCCATGAATTATTTATAACTAGAAGTTTATACCGCTTAATCCCTTTTACTTATTTAGCTCACCCCCTCTCACTTTGCCTCTGGCAATCACCAGTTTATTCTTTGTATTTAAGAATATTTTGGGAGGCACCTGGGTGGCTCAGTCAGTTAGGCATCTGACTTCTGCACAGGTCATGATCTCACGGTTCATGAGTTCGAGCCCCGTACCAGGCTCTCTGCTGTCATTGCAGAGCCCATTTCAAATCCTCTGACTCTCTCTCTCTTTGTACCTCCACCACTCTCATGTGTGCTCTCCCTCAAAAATAAATAAACATTAAAAAGGAGTACTTTTTGTTGTTGTTCTTTTGTTTGTTTTGTTAGATTCTATATATAAGTGAAATCATATAGTATTTCTCTTTCTGACTTATTTCACTTAACATAATATCCTATAGGTCCAAATGGCAAGATCTCATTCTTTTTTATGGCTGAGTAATATTCCATTGTGTGTGTGTGTGTGTGTGTGTGTGTGTGTGTGTGTGTACCACATCTTCTTTGCCCATCTGTGTATCTATGGACATTTGGGTTGCTTCCATATCTTGACTATTGTAAACAATGCTGCAATAAAGAGGGGTGCATAGATCTTTTTGAACTAGTGTTTTCATTTTCTTTGGGTAAATACCCAGTAGAGGAATTATTGGATCATATGGTATTTCTATTTTTAATTCTTTGAGGAAAATCCATACTGTTTTCCAGAGTGACTGCATCAATTTACATTCCCACCAACAGTGCACAAAGGTTCTCTTTCCTCCACATCCTACCAATACTTGTTATTTTTTGTCTTTTTGACATCATTCTGGCTGGTGTTACGTAGATATCTCATTGTGGTTTTGATTTGCAGTTCCCTGATGATTTGTGATATTGAGCATCTTTTCATGTATCTGTTGGCCACTTGTATGTGTTCTTTGAAAAAATATCTATTCAGGTTCCCTGCCTATTTTTCAATTGGATTTTTTTTTAATGTTGAGTTGCATAAATTCCTTACATATCTTGGATATTAATCCCTTATCATTGCAAATATCTTCTCCCATTCAGTAGGCTGCCTTTTTGTTTGCTGATGGTTCCCTTTGCTGTGCAAAAGCTTTTTATTTTTGTAGGCCCAGTAGTTTATTTTTGCTTTTGTTTCCCTTGCCTGAGACAAATACGTTGCTAAGACCAATGTCCGAGAAATTATTGCCTACGTATTCTTTAAGGAGTTTTACGGTTTTAGGTCTCACATAGGTCTTTAATCCATTTTGAGTTTATTTTTGTGTACGGTGTAAGAAAGTCTTCATTCTTTTGCATGTAGCTGTCCAGTTTTCTCAGCCCCATTTATTGAAAAGACTTTTCCCACATTGTATATTCTTGCTTTGTCATAGATTAATTGACCATAAGCATGGGTATATTTCCCTATCCTGTTCCACTGATCTATGTGTGCCAGTACCATACTGTTTTGATTATTAGAGCTTTGTAGCCTATCTTTCTATCTGAGATTGTGATAATGCCAGCTTTGCTCTTCTTTCTCAAGATTACATTGGCTATTCGAGGTCTTTTGTGGTTTCATACAAATTTTAGTATTGTGAAAAATGTTGTTGGAATTTTGATAGGGACTGCATTGAATCTGTAGATTGATTTTGGTAGTAGAAACATTTTAACAGTATTAATTCTTCCAATCCATGAGCATAGTATATTTTTCCATTTGTTTGTATCAACTTCAGTTTCTGTCATCAATGTCTTACAGTTTTCAGAGTGTGGGTGTTTCACCTCCTTGGTTGAATGTATCCCTAGGTATTTTATTCTTTTTGGGGCGATTGTAAATGAAAATTAGATTGTTTTCTTAATTTTTCTTTCTTATATTTTATTAGTGCATAGAAACACAACAGATTTCTGTATATTACTTTTGTATCTTACAACTTTACTGAAATTACTTATCAGTTCTAATAGTTTTTTTTTTTTAATGGAGTCTTTAGGGTTTTCTATATTCAGCATGTCATCTGGAAATAGTGACAATTTTACTTCTTTCTTACCAATTTGAATGCCTTTTCTTTTTCTTGTCTGACCACTCCAGCTAGGACTTCCAGTATTGTGCTGAATAAAAGTATTGTTCCTATGTTTTTATATATGGCCTTTATTATGTTGAGGTATGTTCCTTCTAAACCCACTTTCTTGAGTTTTTATTATGAATGGATGTTGTATTTTGTCTGATGCTTTTTACCCTTCCTCTTGTTAATCTATCACATGGATTTGCAAACCTGAACTACCCTTGTATCCCTGGAATAAATCCCACTTGATCATGGTGAATGATAATTTTAATATATTGTTGAATTCAGTTTGCTGATATTTTGCTGAGGATTTCTGCACCTATGTCCATCAGGGATGTTGGCCTGTAGTTTTCTTTTCATAGTATTTATTTCTTAAATGAATAGTAACATTTGGTAGCATTTACCAGTGAGGCCATCTGAGCCTAATGTTTTATTTGTGGGAAGAGTTTAGCCTCAAATCAATTACTATTATAGGGCTATACAGGTTATCTATTTCTAGTTAAGTAAACTTTGGTAGTTTGTGTTTTTCAAGGAATTTGTCCTTTATATGAATTGGCAAATTTACCAACATAAAGATGTCTGTTAAACGACCTTGTTTTCCTTTCAACATCTGTAGAAACTGTAGTAATGCTATATATTCCATTCTCAATTTTGATAATTGGTGGCTTCTCTCTTTTTTTTTTTCTTGACCAGTCTGCTTAGAGGTTTACCAACTGTATGGATCTTCTCAAAGAACCATGTTTTGGTTTCAATGACTTTCTGTCTTTTTAGTTTTCTATTTCCTTGATTTCTGCTTCACTTTTTTCTTTTCTGTTTACTTTGGACTTAGTTTCTCTTTTTGTACTTTCTTAAGGCAGAAGCTGAGATAATTTATTTGAAACGTTTTTTTCTGATATAGACAATCTTATATGCTTCTAAGTACTGCTTTATCTGTATCCCACAAATTTTGATATTTGTGTCTTCACTTTGATTCAATATACATTATAATTCCCGTTTTATTTCTTCTAGGACCCATGGGTTATTTAGACATTTGTCATTTAGTTTACAAATACTTGGTGATATCAGAGACAAATTTCTGTTGTGAATTTCTAATTTAATCCCATTGTGGTCACAGAAGAACCCTGAATAAATTGAATTATTTTAAACTTATTGTGACTTGTTCTATGATGCAGAATACAAATTATCTTATCAAACATCTGTGTAAACTGGAAAAAACTGCATTAGACTATTGGGTGTTTTCTTTAAAAGTCACATCAAATTGGCTAATGTAATTTGTTCTTTAAATCCTTTAATAATTTTCTGCTAAATTGTTCTGCCAATTATTGAAAGAAGGGTATAAAATATCTGACTAAAATTGTCAATGTATCCATTTCTCCTTGCAGTTTTATCATTTTTTGCTTCACATATTTTGAAACTGTTATTAAGTACATGAACATTTAGTATTATTATATTGCCTTGATGAATTGAATACTTTAGCATTATGAAATGACCTTTTTTCTGAAATATTCTTTGCTCTGAAATGTAAATCATCTGATATTAGCGAGTCCAACTTTCTTTTTATTAATATTAGTATGGTACACCTTTTTTCCCCAACTTTTTACTTTTAATTTTGCTATTTGTTTCCTATTTGTCCCTTCGATTTTTTGTTCCCTTTTCCCTCTTCTTCTGACTCCTTTTGGATTACTTTTTTTGATTCCATTCAATCTACTCTGTTAATAGCTATAATTTTTTGTCATATTATTTTGGGGACTAATTTAGAGTTTATAGCAAGTACCTTTAACTTACCATAGTCTACTTTGAAAGGATATTTGTCTTTACAGATATTGTATAAGAAACCTTCCAATAGTATGTTAATTATCCTCACCTAGTCTTTGTACTACTGTTACACATTTTGCTTCTACATATTATAAACTCCATGGTATATTACCTTTCTTAAAAATATATATTTTACCCTTAAACATAATAAAACAAAGAATTCTTATACAAACTTACCCTTAATAATACAAAGAATGTTATTTTATATTTACTCACATAATTAGCATTTCTAGGATTCATTATTTTATATAAATCTATATTTCTATCTAATATTATTTCTTGTGGTTTGAAAGACTTCTTTTAAAATTTCATGTAATGCAGGTTTGTGGATGAAGAATTTTTTTGAGCTTTCATTGTCCAAAAAGTCTTTATTTCACCTTCAGTTTTGAAAGATACTTTTTGTTCAGCATAGAATTCTAATGACAATTTTTTTTTCTTTCAGTAATTTCAAGATTTCATTCCACTGTCTTCTGGTTTGTATTATTTGACCAAAAACAAACGAACAAACAAACAAAAACTGCTTTTATTTTCATCTTTCTCTTTATGTGCCATGTTTTTTTTCCTCTTACTGCTTTTAAGAATTTTTCTTTATCACTGGTTTGGTTTTAAGTAATTTGATTATGATGTGACTTCATAGAGTCTTCTCCATCTATTTTGTGCTTTTAATTGACTGATCCTCTTAGATCTGTGGGTTTATAGTTTTCATAATACTGGAAAAATTGGGGGTCATTGTTTGTTCAAATATTTCTTTTCTACTCTGCCCCTCTCCCGGAGCCCATCTGGGAACTCAGTTACACATATATTTGGCTGTCTGAAGTTCTACAGCTAACTTAGCCTCTGTTCCTTTTCTTTCAGTCTCTTCTTCTTGTTCTTCTTGTTCTTCTTGTTCTCGTTCTTGTTGTTGTTGTTGTTGTTGTTGTTCTTCTTCTTCTTCTTCTTCTTCTTCTTCTTCTTCTTCTTCTTCTTCTATCTCTGTTTAATTCTCAGTAGTTTCCATTACTGTGTCCTTATTTTACTAATCTTTTCCTCTGCAATGTTAAATTCCCTGTTAATGCCTTCCCGTTTATTTTTCATTGCAGTTAGTCTCTACAAGTCTGATTTAAGACTTTAACAATATGTATTGCTTCTAGTTAACAAGCTCATGTTTCCTTAACTTCTTGAAAATATGTGTTGCAATACAGTAAAAATAACCTTAGGGTTGTTGTCTATTAATTGTATAATCTGTGTCATTTCTGGGTTGGTTTTCGTGGATTTTGTCTCACCTGGGGTTATACTTTCCCCCGTTATAGGGCTGGTAATTGTTGTTGTTGTTTTTTCAGTAATTTTTGACTGGAGGTTAAGCATTGTGAATTTTAACTTTTTGGTTGCTGGATATTTCGGTATTTATTCTTGAGTGATAAATACGCTTTCTGCTTTATTTTCTGTGCAGTTAACTTGGAAAAATGTCCTGCCAAATATTGTTTTTCAGCTTTTTTTAGGGAAAACCACAGCATCCTTTAGTCTAGGGCTACTTTTGCCCTCTACTGAGAAAATACCCTCCTGAGTACTGATGTCATTTTGGCTGGTAGAAACAATATCAATTCACAGCCTTATGCAGTAAGTTCCAAGGATTTTTCCTCTTTTGGTGGTTCTTTTTCCCGACACATTAAGTTTTCTCATACTTATGCATTAATCATTATTTGGAGATGCCAAGCTGGTCTCATAAACTGTTCTCATGACCTGTTTATGTGCCTTTCCTCTTACTGAGTTTTATTCTTTCAACAAGCATGTTGTACCTCTATTTTTCTTTTTATATTATAATATTCTCAAAGGGCTCATCCATGTATGCCCTATCCACTCTATCACATAGCCTTGTTATTTTCTGAAATTTTAATTTCCTTTTCCTTGTTAAATTGTCTTTTGAGATTATATGATGCATGAGGGCAGGATCTATACCCAGAACACTCAAAACAGTAAGCATATAGGCATTCAATAGACATCTGCCAAATCAATAATTCCACCTTTACCTATCTGTTCCACTTATTTTTTTTTTTGATATGAGAAAGTTAATCTTTACACATTGACATGAGTCTTAACATTTCAATCAGATAATGAATGTTATTACTATAATGACAAGATTAACCAATCAAATAATGTACTAAGGCTCAAAATCACATTAATTTGAAAGAAGCAGAAAACAGGTTAGCAAGGGTTCAACTAAAAAGTTAACAAGGGAATAAATAACTTAATGTTCACTGAATAATAAACAACTATAAAAATCAGGCAGCAGGGTGTTTGAAATATAGCTTAGTTAACAGGCACGTGCAGGAAGATAAGTTATGCGAAGGTCTGAGTCCATAAATAGAAGGACAGCCAAATACTATACTTTTTGAAGTATTATCTGTTTACTTGGAGGGTGTGTCAAATATCTTTGTCAGTAACATTTGATATATAAATGTCAGTATTCCCATCCAAAATGGGGGAAAGGGTATTTAGGATTTCTTCCAGCTGGTACCTTGGTCATTTGAACAAAAGCCTAGCTCTGGCAGAGTGCAGATAGATAGTAGACTGATTATCAGTGTAGTAATAAAATGTGACCCAGTTGCCTCTCTCCTGCACTTAGACGTCGTATCTGAACGTGTTGATGCTAACTCTGCAAAATCAAGTACTTCTATTCTGCAGTCAATGGAACTGGTTGCAGATCAAGACTTTCTGTTCCATGAGTAAAAATTCATTCAAACTTGGGCTGAGACAATCTATGTTTAATTGTAGTCAAACCACAAACAAAATTTAACCATCTTAACCATTTCTAAGGGTACAACACACTAGTGTTTATCATATACATTGTTGTAAAACAGAACTCTGGAGCCTTTTCATGTTGGAAAAGTAAAACTCCGTATCCATTGAAAACTAACTCCCCTTCTCCCCACCTCACCCCCCAGCGCATCCATTATTCTACTTTCTGTTTACAATAGTTTGATTTTTTTATTTTGAAGTTTATTTTTGAAAGAGAGACAGAGAGAGAGAGGGATTCCCAAGCAGGCTCCACACTGAGCGTGGAGCCCAATGCAAAGCTTGATTCCACGAACCACAAGATTATGACCTGAACCAAAACCAAGAGTTGGACAGTTAACCGACTGAGCCACTCAGGCACCCCAAGAATTTGCCTATTTTAAACACTTCATATAAGTGGAATCATGTAGTAATGAGACAATCTGTTTAGTATTAGATTCTCTTTCCTATTACATGCCCTATGACAGCTAGAACAGTCTTAGAGCCACTTGAAAGAAATTAAATAGACTTCTGAGATGTAGGACTGAGAAATAATGTCAAAAAGTCAGATACAAAGTAAAAATTGACTCCAAAAAGATTGATCATAAACCTAAGTTGTTCAACATATTTTGACCATGTATCCCAATCATATCTAATATAGAGAACATACAAAATAGTACATTATCAGTTTAAATACTTTTGAGATTTAATTTTGAATCTATAACCTACCAGTAGAAAGCCTATTTATTCAAGTTAATAGCCAAGTATTAATGTCTAGATTGCACTGAAAAATAGACTTTCTGGTTTGAAACTAATTGTGTAATATCCAAGTATGTGAAAGACTGTATACTCAGTACCAATTATAAAGCAATTTGATTTGAAAAAATTAACACAATAGTAAATATATGTCTTTCATGTTGATTTGGTTTTCAGTGTTTAAGAGACTTATAGTATATCACCAAGTAATTATTTATTATTATTCAATTTAGCCTGATTTGAAGATCTGATTTAGGTATGCAGGACTTTCAATGGAGTATATAAAGACTGATCTCTCCTCTCAAAATGGTAGGAAATGGTCTATAATAATTTGTATAGTTGTCTGAATAAATAATAAAAAGACCATAATAAATAATGGGCAAAACATACTGAAAAGTAAAATATTGTTCACAGTGGCACCAAAATTCAATAGGCACAGTCATCTTACGATTCAAAATTCATACACAGTAGGCCATATGCAGTCAACAAAGTTTGCCTGGACTTGAGACCTTCATTATCATTATGATTCATACCATTGGACCACACTTTAATATTAATTCCCCTCGAAGAGAGATTCTTTGCAACATATAATAATAGAAATTTATGAAGTTCACCTACCTGTCAAGGGTAGCATTTCTTATATTTTTCCTTGGCTATTAAAAGTATATATTTTATTGATGAGCATTATTTCTTGACTTAAGGTTACTACTGTTAAGGTGGATTTGGGAAGCAGCTCTAGAAGAACACTGAATTTACCAGCAAGACACCCAGACATTTTGAAATGGTCTTAATATGGCTCTGAAAAGCACAGCTCTAGGTACTATTCTAGGATCTCTTAATTCTGTAGTCACTTGAATCTCAGAATATCTGCTAGATTTTTTCTTTCTTGTTAAGGATTTATGCACCATAAAAATAATACTTTTATCCTCATTTAAAGACAATACTTCTGCTTACTATTCATTACATAAGACTAAATGATACATTGTGCCAGTGTTCAAAAGTTCAGGTGCGTAAAATATGCATAAAAAACACTGCACCTAAAGAAACAAACAAACAAAAAATGCCTGAAAATAATCACAGAACAGGAAGTAGTTCTATGCCCTATGCACAACAAAAACTCTTTTAACAAAACTATATTGACAACAATAGGAACTACCAAAAAACATTAAACATGTACTCAGTAATGATTTATCTTTCATATATTTCAAATTCTGTTTAGTACACGACCCAGATTCAAACTAAGAAACATGGAACAAGTCATCATGGACAAAATGGAAAAGTTATAAAAGGCCTTTTACCAGATCAGATCAGCAGAGATTCATTAATATCTATTGCCCTTGGCTGAAAAGTAATGATGAGTTTATCCATTTTATCGAAAAGGGGAAATCTCAAAAAGATACCAAATCTTCCTTTTTATATCTTTTTGACAAAAAAAGGAGAGGTAAAAAAAAAAAATAGTAAGGTAGGCTTGCATACCAACACTTTTGAATGACAGTGGGAGAAGCTACTCAAAATGCTGCCTAGGCTTTCTCTTACTTTAAAGAATACTTTAGAAATACTGCTATGTAACACTTCAAAAATGGTAGAGCCTGTCAAACACTCAATTGTGGTAAGAAAAGCTATATTCTAAAATGTACATTGGTCAAAACTATGGTTACTAGATCCTTCACATCCAAGACCAAGGTTATATTGTGGGTAAGTATTATTTCTTAAGATAGGGAAATGGAATAACGGACACACATCAGTGAAATATCTTAATCTCAACAGAGCAAGTGAAAAACATTTCTAGAATCCATAATGAATCCAGGCTGAATGAATTAGAAAATTCATCTTTGAGGCACAGCAAGAAAGAGAATGAGGGAAAAACAAGGGAAAAAGTCACCTTGTAAATGGAGTAATCTCTTTTGAAGGAAATGGTAGAAATCAATGAAGAAAATCACAAGCTAGGGCATTCTTCTGAGAACTGTGGATTTAATAAAACTATAAGCAAAACCTATAATATGCAACCTGAGCCAGATGGCAAACAATGAAAGAAGAAACAGAATAAGTCTCTTAAAGTCAAGTAAATGCCTCACGCAAAATGAACTTCTGCCATCTCCATCACAAAATCTGGAGATTAGTTAAATAAAAAAAAACCCTTATTTTCAGAACAAATAAAATTTAATGTTTCCCTGATATTGTGGCTGTTCACAGTAAAAGCAAATAAAGAGTTTCCTACCATTTCTAGTATATTAGTGCTCTGATATTAAAAAAACGAATGTCAGGGGCACCTGGGTGGCTCAGTGGGTTAAGTGTCTGACTTCGGCTCAGGTCAGGATCTCACAGTTCATGAGTTCAAGCCCTGTGTTGGGCTCTGTGCTGACAGCTTGGAGCCTGGAGCCTGCTGCAGATTCTGTGTCTCCCTCTCTCTCTCTCTTCTTCTCCCCCACCCCCAGCACTCTCTCTTAAAAATAAATAAACATTAGAAAAAAAAAACAAACAAGATTTAATCATGGAAACAGGGGCATCTAAAGGGAATTTTCAACTTTTTTTTTTTTTTTTTTTTAGGTATCTCAAGTTTTTCTTGTCTTTCTTCAAGAAACTATGGATTCAGACTAGTTAGGTTCACACCTTGATTTGCCAACTTGTCACCTGCCTGACCTGGTAAGTCATCATTCTCTTCTCTGAATGAGTCTGAGCTTCTTCCTCTGTAAAGTAGGGCTCATTTCACTGGTTTATTATGAGGGCTACATGATTTACTATGTGTTCCGAGCTGAGAACTGGCACCCAATATGTACCATATAGGTATTTGTTAAATAAAAATTAAATGTTAAACCAAATGCTGTGATAGGTTCTGAATATATAAAGACCAATCCAATAGGATGCCTGTTTTTTTTAAAAAAGCCTGATGAAGGAGAAGGGTAACTAAACAATGATTACAAAAGAACAAGAAAGGTGCTGTGATAAAGATGAGCAAAGCCTATTTGTGAGCACATCCAGGGGACATTTAACTTTAC
This sequence comes from Felis catus, assembly GCF_018350175.1. NCBI lineage: Eukaryota > Metazoa > Chordata > Mammalia > Carnivora > Felidae > Felis > Felis catus. The sequence goes on along the minus strand of NC_058379.1, from coordinate 58,081,266 downwards.
CACATCTTCATTCAGGCTCAGAGTCATCACAATGACGCCCTTCCTGACAGAAAATAAAACTGTTGACCAAAGTTACCCAATTCCCATGAGAGGGAATGACAAGGTGTTTACCTTCGTTCAGGTAAGAGAAGCCTATCACAAAGAACAAAGCAGATACCATAAGAAGCAAGATGATAATCTCTACTCAGCATCCAAAAAGAAACTTATTTCCTCTCTAAAGTCAAATGGCAGAGCCTATAAGTGGCCTCAATTTCATTTTCGTTGCATATAACATAATGACTTAACTACCAGGCACTTCCAGAAAACATGGTTTTAAAATTTTCTCATGAGTAAGTCTAAATGAAAAGTCAAAATTTCTCTTTTTAGGATGCTCTCTGTAAATACTTGGCCAACATCTTCATCTAGTATTAGTGATTTTTTCAGTTTTGTTCCTCAAAGTTAAGGTTAGAGAGTCGGTGTTAATTATGATGGGTCTCTAGGGAAACCTCCAAGAATCACTAGCATAAACATAAAACACTAGAACAGTAATACCTAAGAAAGTTTTATTTTCCCCCAATTTCAGAAGTAGATAAAAAGAGTGAGCCCTCCTTATCTAGAAGTCTTTAGAGCCCCATACATGTCTTTAGAGCCCTCTAGTGACTATTTCTTCACTCTCAGTCTATTTCCTCAAGGTCCTAAGACCTTAAACTCAGTCTATTTCCTTAAGGTCCTAAGACTCTAAACTGTCAATTAAAAAACCTTCCCTCCCCTCTAATACGCCTGCCAAATAGGTTGCCCTTCACTTTTGTGGCCCCTGACACTATGCCATGCAGCGGGAAGGAGTGGAAATACAAAAGCAAAGGTCAGAAATCTGACACTTTATGCTACAATTTTCTCTAGCCCACCCAAAAACAATAGACAAGGACCACCTTTAAAACTGCCTTCCCTGGATGCCTGGGTGGCTCAGTGGGTTGAGCAGGCAGAGTGTCAGACTCTTGATTTAGGCTTTGGTCCTGATCCCAGGGTTCTGGGATCACCCATCCTGCCAGCTCCACACCGTGAGTGGAGCCTGCTTATGATTCTTTCTCTCTTTCTCTCTGTCTCTCTCTCTGTCTCTCTCTCTCTCTCTCTTCCTCTGCCCCTCTCCCCTGCCCGCTAAGAAACAAACAAACAAACAAAAAATCCTGTCTGCCCTGTTTTCCAAGTGGCAGGGAAAATCCAGATAGGATTTTCCAGATAGGATCCAGATATCAAGATTAGCTGCCACTTTCCTCTGCCTCCTTTTACACTGTAGGTTTTTTAGAAAACAGAACAAAAGAAAATATTTCAAATTAGAATACAAATAAACCATTCATACTTTGGCCATTTCCTTTTTTTTTAAGTTTATCTGTTTTTAGTAATCTCTAGGCCCAATGTGGGGTTCAAACTCACAATCCCAAGATCAATGCTCTACTGACTGAGCCAGCCGAGCAAGGCCATTTCTTATAAATGTTGTGACTTCAAAAAAAAGGATATGCCGAAAGTCTGAGCTACACAACATTCCAGCAAGTTATTACTATTATATTATTTTAACCTTTCCATATGTCTAAACTTAAGTTCATAACTGAAATTTTCTTGACCCCAATTTTTTTGTATACATATTTTATCATCCAGTTAGCCAGCATATAGTGTATATGGTGTGCTCGTGGCTTCGGGAGTAGATTCCCATGATTCATTGCTTACATACAACACCCAGTGCTCATCCCAACAAGTGCCCTCCTCAATGCCCATCATCCATTTTCCCTGCCCCTCTGCCTCCGACCCCATCAATCCTCAGTTTGTTCTCTGTATTTAAGAGTCTCTTATGGTTTGCCTCCCTCTCTGTAAGTATTTTTATTTGTTTGTTTTTGTTCTTTTCATTCCTTTCTCCTCCATGATTGCATCCACATTGTTGCAAATTCTTGGTCCAGTTCCGAACCTATCTGAGATCACTGTCTCTAGGCTGACCAGCAATGATGTTCCTTAAAAGAGTTGTAAGAAACCATTCACAAGATCTGATAGTATTCAAAGGGGAAGGTAACATGTTAGCACATTACCCAGGCTTTAATACTTAATAGCAATGGCCTGGACCCTACTGCAGTTTTTTCTGCGATGTTTCAGTGTGTAAGATTTATTGTCCTCTTCACTTGAAGGTTTAAACTCACTTGGATATGAAAAGACAACAAGTATCACTGGCGAGAGGCTGAGAGCTTGTTTCACATCACAACTGGTAGGGTTCTGAAAAGTCATTTAATTACACAATATACCCCATTTGAGGATATGTATATATGTATATATAGATGTTTATATATAAAGTCTCATCTATATTTATGTGATTTATACATACATACAAACATGAAATCATGCAAAATATTTCAATTTTCTACAATTTAAGATTTTATGAGTCACCAAGTCACTTCTATTATTCTAAAAACGTAAACATGAGTTAGGAAAGGCTCATTAGTGTTTTCTGTAAGAACAATGCGTAACAGCCCACCTGATCTTCATTAAGCAACAGAGCAATGGGGTTTTTCTTTACTATTCCTGCTGTACTTTCATATAACTAGGAGCTTCTCACTGACCCACAGCCTGCTTCAAGCAACCATTCCTGACCTCTGGGCCCCAGGAACAGGAGGTGAAAAAACAAAAAAGAAGTAAAGGACACTAACTCAATCCCATGCTATATTTGCATGTTTTAAGACAACGGTATATACTGGGACTCGATACAATAAAGGCAAATGACTTATGACATCTTGATGATCCATTCAAGACAAGAAAAGGTAAGAATAAAGCTGCTTACCTGTGGTTCCTGCATTCCAGCAGCACCAAGTTCTGAGAGGGACATGGTGAGCTTCTCCTGCTGTTCTGATAGGTATTTCTGATAGAGACTGAGAAGTTCTTGGCATTCTCTATATTGTAGCTGAAGAGGTGAGATTGCAAATTAAGGGAAAAAAACGAATAAACTGATTCAAACTGCATCTATCAGTGCTGCTTTTCAGATTCCAGTAAACAAAAGAGAGCCAAAAATGCAACCATATTTGGTGAGAGTGCAAGTAGACCAACCCAGTACACATATCCACCAAAAAAAAAAAAAAAAATGAAACAATAATTCACAAAGAGAGTAGCAATGGTCATCCTATTTGAGGAGAAATTTCTCTCTCAAATCTTTAAATTTGAATGAAAAAAAAAACATGCAAAAGAAGGAAGTTAGACTCCTATCTCACCCCATACACAAAAACTAACTGGATATGGATCATTGATCTAAATATAAGAGCTAAAATGGTAAAACTCACAAAAGTAAATCTTTATGACCTTGGATTAGGCAATGGTCACCTGAAAGCACAGAAAACACAGAATAAATAAATAAATTGGACTTAAATTTTTGAAAAAGCATACACACAGAACAACTTTTGCTTCAAAGGAAACTATTAGGAAATTAAAAAAAACAACCTCCAGGTTGAGAGAAAATATTTGCAAATCATACAGATGATAAGGGACTGGTATTCAGAATACATAAAGACCTTGTATGATTCAACAGTAAGGAAATATCTAACCTAGTTAAACATGAGCAATGAACTTGAATAGACATTTCTCAAAAGAAAATATACATATGTCCAAGCAGCACAAGAAAATATGCCCAACATCATTAAACATTTGGAAAATGCAGATCAAGACCACAATATGAGATGCCACTTTGCATCTACGAGGATGGCTATAATCAAAAAGACTAACAACGAAAAGCTTTGATAAAAATATAGAAAAATTACAACGCTCCTATATAGCCAAGGGGAATGTGACACGACACTGTTGCTTTGGAAATAATATTTTGTGCTCCCAAAAGTTAGACATTGAGCATATTCAGTGCTCCCAAAAGTTAGACACTGAGTTACAAGACTCAGCAATTCCATTCTTAGCAATAATCCCAAGAGAATAAAAAATATATGTCCACAAAAAAACTCGTACATGAATATTCAGAGCAACATTCTTCATAACAGTGAAAAAGTAAAAACAACCCAAATGTCACCAAGTGATAAATGGATAAACTAAATGTGGTATATCTATACACAGTATACTACTCAGCCATAAAAAAAAATAAAGTATTGCTATATGCTATAATATGGATGAGCCTTGAATACATTATGCTCACAAAACCAGACACAAACGGCCACACGTATGATTTTATTTATATAACGCCGCTGTGGTGTTTTTTTTGTTAATTATTTTAAATACCTAGTCTAATGAACTAGGGGAAAGAATACTCAGTTCTAAGTACACAGGATCACAAATAAAAGTTACATTCATCCATGTTCACTTCCCGTACTCCAATTTTCTGAAAAATTACTTCAGATCCATACAGAGAGAAAGTACATTATTGGTGTGTGCCAGCAGCTGGGGGAGGGAAATAGGGAACAAGTACTAATGGGTATCATTTCGGCAGGGGGGCAGGGGGTGGGTAGGTAATGAACATGATCTGGAATTAGATAGTTGTGCTTGCATAGCTTTGGGAATATTCTCAAAACCACTGAATCGCACTCTTCAAATGGGTAAATTTTATTGTATGTGAGTTATATCTCAATAAAACTGCTACAAAAAATGCAGAGTAGAAGTGATAACACTTCTGATTACTGCCTAATTTAGGAAGAAAGTTCTAACCATATCAAACATAAAGGAATCATATTAGATTTTTGTCTTGTTTTTCTATAATGTCAGTTAAGTCAATGTTTCATTAATAAAACAGTCATCAGGAAATTTTCTGCCCATACACTTCTCTACATTTTTCACAGTCCAATATGGAGAACATAGCAATCTAACCAGGGGTACCCTCTCCCACAGCTCCTCGAACTTGCAAAGTGCTCAAGACGAAAACCCTAAAGTGGAAAAGTCACCTAACTGCATAGATCAGGTGTATGGGAGACAGCTCTATCCAAGAGAAAGTTCTATTCCTTCTCATTTCCTCCCCAGGCCCACTTTTCTCTCGGATCATTTCCGAATCTCCCCCCTCACTTCATTATGTATGCTGTTGGTCCGATAAGATTATCCTATATAAATACTTTTACAACTGGTCATCATGATTAAGGGTGGGAATAGTATTTCGTAAATGTCAAAAATGGTGACTGGTTTCAGTATTCCTTAACATTTTCATAACCTAATCATTGCCTCAGGGCAGGTTCTTGCTCTAATAACTTTTGCCAATCATGACTGCATAAATAACCAATTGCTTCATTATTCTCATTATTAACCTTTAACAAAAAGAAAGGAGCCACAGATGTTTTATAGAAGGGGAACGGTTCATAATAAAAGGATAGGTTACTAAGCTTAAAGAATACATTAATTAGAAGAGCTTATTGAATCCTCAGTATCTTAAAAACAGTAACGATAGAATGAAGTGTTCTAAATAAGCTAATATCATTTCAAAGTCACTATATGTCAGACCAGGCTGGTTTTTACATTGCCATGCTTTTTGGCAGTAAGCTTCAAAAGGCGAGAATGATGTGTGGTGGTCCCAAGAGTCCCTGCCAGCTATGACGTATATAAAAAGAATGTTTGATACTGGTTGTTACCATAGGCAGTAATGTTTATAGTAGGTGGACGTATTAGCCTGGATGCAGAATATGAATTGTACTCTGGAGAAAGCCAGCACAATTATACAGCCTAAGAGGTAAATGTCAGCATTTGAAGACAAATTATAGGCAAATTCATTTAAACACACGCTATTCGGCAGAATATAAAAACAGGCAGTCCTATCTTTATCAATTTTTTACATCTGTCTTGATTCACCAGATTTTGCAGTGCTCCCCTTTTCCTGGAAAATCCAAAATGTATGTCCAGGAAACACAGTAATTTTCCTTCCTCCCTAACACAATGAGACTTCAACCCTCCATCTGGAGAGAGAGATTTATGTAAGGAAAATGTGGGTAAAATGCTTTCTTCACTGATCTGGGGGAGGGAGTATAGTGAGGAAAAAAAAAGACACATTTAACTCAATCCTGGCCAAATGACAGAAAAGAACGCAACAGATGTACAAAATCCAATCTAAGGGAAGGTGTACATCCAACCATGACAGGAATCTAACACACAGGTAATCTGTCCAACCACCATTCAAGAACTGAAAGGAACGGCAGTCGTCACAACCTCATTAAAGAAAGAAATCTTCATAAGATAACATAAATAAGTATAAAGTAATATCAAGCAAGATCATATTAAAACCTAAACATTAATTAGCCAAAATGGCTGTGGAAAATGGTCATTTTGCAAAGCTTAAAGCCTTAACTTCAAAATGCATTAATTCAGAAAAATAAAAGTAAAGGTCAAAGCAGAATGAATAGGGATATAGGGAGAAAGAAAAAAAAAAAAATCATGTGAGTCTCCTGACCAGAGACAGGATATATTGTTAGTATGCTGCCAAAGTAGAAAGTGATCGCCTTGAGCTGGAAGATTTCATCTGGCATAGCAAAGACTACCCTCTTACCCCATCTCACCCTTGCCTTGGATATTTGGGATACTGGGATCTGGTACTTAGTAATCCTGATTTAATACAGAACTCAGTGAAGGAAGGTCTCTATGGGAGGAGAAAAGGGAGAATCATTAAACTAAAAAAAAAAAATTCTCTATTTTTTTGAACAAAGACTCCTTGGAAAAATGGCTGATTCCCATTCTGGCATATGGAAAGTACAAAGTAAGCTATGCTCTAATGCAAAAAAGTGTGCAAAGTAGATGGGGGGCGGGGGTTCCAAATGAATAAAAGCAACCCTGAAGGAGACTCTCAGACAAATTTAGAACAATTTGAGCACTGGAAGGAGTGACTCTAATAGCAAATTGAGTAAATATTTACCAGTTCATGGTGATACTTCAAAACGACAAAAAAGAGTGAAAGGGGAACAAAAAGTAAAGCCCATCTTTATAGAAGAATCCTAGCTAACTATTTAGAAGGAATGGTCAAATTTTTTAAATTGCCATTTTATAACCCCCAATGAAATAACAAATCCAGGCAAGAATCATCAATGGAGACTGAAACCAGTAAGTGAAAGATTAATAAATAAGATATGCATAAAGTGTCAAGATTAGTTACTTAGAGCAAAGAAGAAAATGTACCTTTAAATGGTAAAACCTGGTAGTCATTTCCCAAAGTGAATTTAAGATCACTAACAGTGAAAAGAAAAACCCAGTAATTATACACCCCCTAATGTATAAAGTAGGCAACTTACCTATGAGATATTCTTGCCAAATGCTTTACTTGCATTTAATGAAATACGTAAACCTAACTCCCATTTCACAGAAATTAGAGTAAAAGAACAAGCTAAATTACAGCACAAAGAAACAAATCAGACAGTGTGGGAGATTTTGCAAAGCACTTGGCCTGAACTCGTCAAAAAGTTCATGTCATGGAGGGAGAGTGGGGTCAGAGGTCTATCCTAGTTTAAGAGATTGAAGACCCAAAGAAACGCAACCCATGGACCATGATTGGACCATGATTGGACCCTTGCTCAGGGAGAAAAATAGCTATAAAAGACATTCTCGGGACAACTAGAGAAACTGGAATATTGACTCAAAAGTTGATCTTATGGAATTTTATTAAATATCTAATTTTATTAAATATCATAATGTGGTTTACAAAGAGAAATGTTCTTAATCTTAGGAGATGAATGTGAAGTATTTAGGGTGACATATGACACTTGGCTCAAGGAAAAAAATAAGTGAATAAATGTTTATATATGTAAGAAAATACATTTATTTATATCTATAATTATATACATATATATTTATGTAAATATGTAACAAAAATAAAAACAAATATGTGAGAGGACACAGCAAATAGAGCAAAATGTAAACTATGAAATCTAGGTAGCATATATATGGTGGTTCTTTGCTTTATTCTATCAACTTTTCTATATATTTGAAAATTGCCATAATAAATAGTTGCAAAAACTTGTTTTTGGTTGTATTTTTTTGTGTCTTCTTTCTACTATTAGCTAGTCTCTTCTTGTCTTCCTACTTCCACCATAAATTATCTGGGGATAAGCAGAACTGGTAGCATTAGGTCAGACTCCCGAGAGCTCTAACTACGTGTATCTGTGGTCATTAAATCAGATGATAAACTGTTAGTATGATCTGATGATACACCAACAGAAACCCATCCCTTGAACCAAAGATAGGCATATGAAAGGTAGCAAAAGATCACTTTTTAAAAGCCTGTCGAGTTTTCTTCCAGTCATGTAATGAAGGCAGTAATGTAGAGTGATTAGCGCGCAGGCTTAGGTGTCACCCAACATTCTTGGCTGAAATCTTAATTCTGGTATTCAGTAATAATGTGCCTCTGGATGAGTAACTTCTCTGACATCCTCATCTGGAGATGATGATTCCTACCTCACCTTACAGGGCAACTATGACTATAAAATGAGCTAATAAATGAAAAGCGCTTAGCATAGTGCAGCACACAGAGCATACATTCAATAGATTTTCTGAAAAGAGATCAAGGGCACAAGAGATAAAAAGTGCTGGCAAGGATGTAGAGAAAAGGGAATCCTGGTACACTGCTGATGGGAATGTAAATTGGTACAGCCACTATGAAAAACAGTATGGAAGTTCCTCAAAAATCTAAAACTAGACTACTATATGGTTTAGCAATCCTATTTCTGGGTACATATCTGAAGGAAATGAAATCACTATCATGAAGGGATATGTACACCCCTATGTTCATTGCAGCATTATTTACAACAGCCAAGACATGGAAGCAACCTAAGTGTCTGTCAAAAGATGGGAGTTAAAAATGTAACACACACAAACACACACAGGAATATTATTTAGCTTTAAAAAAGAAAAGAATCTTCCCATTGGCAACAGTATGGATGAACCTTAAGGGCACTCTGCTAAGTGAAAAAAATCAGACTGAGAAAAATAAATACTATATTCTCTTAATTATATGTGGGGTCTACAAAGCTGAACTCATAAAAACAGAGGATAGATTGGTGGTTGCTAATGGCTGAGGGTTTGGGGAAATGATGGTGGTGGTCAAAGGATATAAACTTCCAGTTTTAAGATGAATAAATTCTGGGGAACCCTAAGGGGCAGCATGGTAGCAATAGTTAACGATAGGTACATATTGTATGCTTGAAAGTTACTATAAGAATAGATCTTAAATGTTCATACAACACACACACAGGGAGGTAATGGATGTGCAAACTAACATTATGGTGTAATCACTCTGCAATATACACGTATATGAAATCATCACGTTGTACACCTTAAACTTACAGTGTTATATGTCAAATATATATGATATCAAGGGGCTTAGAGAAAGAGATTTAAATAAATAAGAATACCATGTTCTAGGAGAGGCATTTAAACATAAGATACAGTGGAGATTTTTTTTTTAAGTGGGGGTAAGTGTTCACTTTAACAACACTGAAGAGGGATAGTCAGGAAAGACTCCAGAGCATCTGTGACCCCAGAAATGAATTTTGGAAAAGGAGTATACTGATGCACTGGATAGGCAGGATGGGGGAGGTCCGTCAGCTGAAAGATCATCAGGAGAAAAGGCATGGAGAATGAAACTGATATGCACCCTAATGGAACTGCAAGTGGTACAGCACGGATGGGAAACTGGTCATAGGTAGGGAGGTGTGACGAGGTGGTAGGGGCAAACAGGGGCCAGATCAGGAATGTTACACTAAGTTGCTGGACCTTATTTCTTTTTTAAAAATTTTTAAATGTTTATTTATTTATTTTTGAGAGAGAGAGAGAGAGAGAGAGCAAGAACGGGGGAGGAGCAGGGAGAGAGGGAGAGAGAGAGAATCCTAAGCAGGAGCCTGACATGGGCTCAATCCCAGGAACAGTGAGATCATGACTTGAACTGAGACCAAGAGTCAAATGCTTAACCAACTGAGTCACCCAGGTGCCCCAGACTTTATTTCCGTACAACTCACTGACGGATGTCTTAAAATCAATTTGCGTTTTATAAAGATACCTTTGGTAGGCATATGAAGGATGGATTGGGAAGCTTAAGACCAGAATCAAAACAACTGATTAGAAAATTGCTACAATAGTCTAAATGAGAGACACAAGGGGTCTGAATTGAACAATGGTGGAAATTAGGGGGACTGGGGTAGGGAGGAAGATTTAAGACACTGTCAGCTTATGAACTGGAAGACAAGATGTATGACCAGATGCACAGTTGCCTTTACTAGGACACAGAGTGCACAGTAAAGAAAAGGTTTGGGGGAAGGGAAAGCACACTTTAGACACACTGAGTGGGGATGCTTGGGGAGCGTTCACTCAAGATGGCTAATACATGACACTTGGATCCTGGGCCTGGAATTCAGAAAAGAGGTCTCAGTAGAAATAGAGAATTTGGGAGTTAATCACTTTATATGTGGTGACTGAACACAAGAGTGTGTAACATTGTTCAGGGAATGTGTAGCTTCATTCATTCATTTGTTCATTCTTTCACCCATTCAATAAAAAGCTCCACAGAGCAGGAATATTCATGTTGTGTTTATTGCCAAATTCCTTAGCCTACATAATAGGTACTCAACAAATATTTACTGAATAAACACAATTTACTGAGTACATTAGCATTTGAGACTGTGCCAGACGCTAGACATACAGTGATGAACAACAGCAACACTGTCTCCTGCAGGGAGCTTATCATCCAGCAAGGCAGGCAGGTAATCAAGCACATACAATAACGAATGATGGAAATAATGGCAAGAACATTGTGTCGGGCTCTGCTAGCATGCCCTAAGGAAACAAGTGACTGAGGAACAAGGGAAAGCCACTTGGAGAAAGATATTTTCAAACTGAGAGAAGAGGGCCAATGTAACAATAACATAGAAAGGGCAGGCAAAGGAAGAGGAATCAATAATCAATCAAAGGAAGAAGAATCAATACAGTTGACTGTATCCGAAGCAGCAGAGGCCATGCCAGTTAAAGACAGAGGGCTGAGAAGGCTACTGGTGACCCTTGCCAGAACACAAGTTTGACACTGCTTGGTTATTCACCATTTCTCCCACTGTTTTGGTGGATGACAGTTATGTTATTTTTCCACATCAAAGAGAGAAGCTTCTGGATAATAAGAGATGTTTTACTCAGGGTCACTTTGAGATAAAAACAAGTGACCGTGAGGCTCCAACTCTGATGCCATCCATTAGTCACAAGACTCCCAAGGAAATATGGGAACTCAAAGATGTTCACTAGAGCAGGTACGCCCTTCACTCTGAACACCGACACAGTGCATAATGTATACATATAAAGATAGCACATACCGTGTATCGTACTTAGAATGTTTTGCCTATCCTTATACCTACAAAATTCCTGTTTATCCTTTCAAATTTGCCCTTATGTCATTTCTTCCTCTATCTTTGAATTCCTAAGCAGAGTTAAGCACCTTTATTATAGTAAGTAGCATACTGCTAAAATTATTTTGTATCACTATCACCTGAAGTGGGCTATGTGTTCCTGGAAATAATAGTATATTAATCCGGGTATCTCTCTAGTACACAGCAGGCACTTCAAAAATGCTAGAGAAATGAATAAAAGAATAAAAGTAAAGGAGTGTCTACTGAATTTCGGGTTAGCTTTGGATTGGCAATTGAAAAACTATAGATAGACCATATATTCTTTAAATTAGTCAAGAGGATGGCTAAAAATACTGATTCATTAAAATTTTAAATTGTTCTAACTTCATAATATTTTCCCACCTTGAAGCAAATGGCTTTTGACCATGTCATATTTCTCACAATCATTTCCTACCCCTCCCCCCTTCAAAAAACAGTACACATACATTGTCAGAGATAAACAGAGGTCCAAATTATATAACTAGTTTGGTACCCAATGATAATATATACAATTAAAAATGGATTGTTGGTAAAAGAAAAAGTGATACCAAGACGAATTAATTAGCAGAGCTAGACAAGAACTTCACATGACAATAACTTTACACCCTTATATTAAGTTGTGATCTGTGCTGGAGTACAACCTACTGATACAAGTCTGAAATTTTCCCTTTAATTATTTTATGGCAAATTCAGTGCAAGACCACAGTATTTTCCAATTTCCTGATGATACTAATCTGTTGGAGGAAAGGAACATATCTCCAAAACAAACAGGGGAAAACTCAACACTCTGGACGTTTACAAAAGAAGAGAAACGCTTTACCCAGTTTCTTCTGGATTCTACTTACTCTGTTTGAACAATGGTAACAAAACCAGGAGACATGTAAAGAGATCTAATTAGAGTAATTAACTAGCTTTTTTAGAGTTTTTGAAGCATCACAGTTTCTACCTTATTTTCTGCAGAGTTGCAAAACAGGATGGGGCACAACAGACTTGGCACTAAGACACTTGAGATTCTGTCTTTGCTCAGATCATCAGACCCTGAGGTTTTCAGGAAACTAATCACACAATGGAGACCCAAGGTTTATTTCTCCAACCTTAAAGCAAGGACTGTATTCACAATTAAAAGTTCACATACAGATATCCTAAAAAACAGGCAATTAATGTGCCAGATTGACCAGAGTTTTTATTTCTTTATGATTTTCTGTTCATGTAACACTCTAATGATATACATTTACATTCATGGTAGATATTAAAGACAAGGTTGCAAAAAAATTTCTATTGAAACCCATGCATTTTCTCTTGCTTCTAACTTGCTTAAAAATGTATTTTCGGTTTAAAGGTTCCATGTATCAGCCAGACCCAAAGGAGAAGTATTTTCACCATTTGGAAGGCTGCTTTAAATCATTCAGCCTTTCTTGAGTTACAGGAACCAGTCTAGAAACGGAGAAAAAGAAGATTGTTATCTCACCCCTCCCCCAACCATTTATAAGGTGAACTGTGGTAACAATGATTTAACACTTGAAAATTTCCAGTTTTAGAGAGGGTATATTCCTGACAATACAGACCACTGAAAACTGCACACTAAGTTTTCTAGACTCTGAAAGGCCAATAAGTGAAGTTGTACGTATAATGCTTTGTGAAGCCGAGCTAAACATCAAGCTGGGTGGGTCTACTAGCTCAGCCATGAGGAACAGATTAAAAACTCCTTAGAAAGAACTTGTCTCATTCTGCTTCCTGTCTTCAAACAGGAGAGTTTCATTCTTGTCATTAAATTAAAACCTTCCACAAACTATCAGTCTCAATATACATGATACTTCCCTTTCTTCATATTCTTCTATTTGTTTACTTGAACTATTTATGCTGCTGTGTAAGACCATTCATTTCCAAGTAGAAATGTACTCAGTTTAAGAGATCCCTTATTCTTCTTCTCTAAACTGAGTAATCCAGTGGCATTATACTTTCCTCATACAGTTCCTCTTCTAGCTCTCCTAAGTTTTGTGTTTGTCATCTCTCACCTCTTTAGATTCCTCATTGGAGTTCTTGTATAGAGTCAGATACCAGCATTACCCAGCACGGAACTAAATGCTTCTTACCAGGAATAGGTACCTGAATTAGAGCATCTGTGCATGGCTGTACTTTGGGGCAGGGCACTTCTAAGTACTTTAAAGACATTATTGTACTTAGTTCTCCTCGAAAGGAAAAAAAAAAAAACCATTAGATACTATTATTACTCTCATTTTACAAATAAATTTGCTGCACAGAATGGTTAACAATTTACCTAAGGTCACTCTGCCATTGAGCTGGGATTTGGAGTAAAGTCATAGAACCACTAGCTCAGTGTGTTCTAGAAAGTAATGTATATAGGAATCACCTGTAATTCTTGCTAGAAAGCAGATACTGATTCAGTAGATCTGAGGTAGGGCCCAAGATTCTGTCTACGTTTCTCATAAGCTTCCTTCCAAGTGATCCTGATGGCTGATTTGGGGACCCCACTCTGAGTATGCATATCTAAGTCCCCTCCCTCTTCCTTGGTATCAGTGGGAAGGAAGCCTGTTCTCCTCCTTTATACGGAGGCATATAACACATTATCAGACTCCTTTGCTTCTTCTCTTTAATCCGTCTTTAGAATATGATGGGTGTTTTTCCTCTCTTTTGATCAACTGTTTTTGTTTTGGAAAGAAGTATATAGAAAATAAAACAGGAGAGTGAAATAACCCATTTTCTTCTTTAGAAGGAAGCAGTATTCTAGATTTTTAAGCACTATACCATTTCTATTGTGACTGGCTGCTGAAGTAATAACAATTAGCAAACATTACCTGTAGGGCTAGAAAATTTATACTGGGGGAAGAGTCCATGGGAAAAGTAAACAACCACATTTTTCTCTTCTACTTTCAAAAAGATATTCAGCCTCTTACCTTGTCCAAGCACACTGTTAAGCCTATGTGTGCAGTATGGTTTCTGAATTCAGTCTAATTGTTGCTACACCATTCTCTATGGCCTTGGGGGACAGCACTTTTGCCACAGTTGCATACGCTTTTCCATGAAGGATGAAAACATGACCTAGTATAATAATTCTAAGTAAAAACCAAACAATGTCCATAAAATAGTATTCATAACTAGAGTGAAAAAGGAGATTTCTTATAGAATGGAATCATATCTAACATTTTAAGGTTAAATGGGAAAAAGTAGTAGGAATATCTCATTTCTGGCCTCTTTGAAAATGACTGAGGCTACTGTTCACAAATGTAAATTATTGCTCAGAGAAAAATTAAGTAACTTCTATGTGCAGGTTTATTATCTAAACTCAGCAAATGCTGCAAAGACTGAAGGTAATAAAGCATTTTATGAACAACTTTACTTCACTGGTTCCTAATATAATTGAGCTTATGTGGACTGTTTAGCAGAATGATATTTTAAACACTGGTAAAGAACCAGATTATTTGCTTGACCCTCCATTCCAGAAATGTTACAGAGAAGTAGCTCAAAACATTCAAGGAGAAAAGTTTTACAATGTCATTAAAATCATGGAGTTAGGTTTTGACTCAACTATTTTAACACTATTGACTACTAAATAAATCAACCAAGAGGCCACATTTAAAAGAACAATCTCTGAGACCTAAGTTTTTATCTATATATGCTTAACAATAGAGAATTGGTTCTATCATAAAATTTAAAAGTAATGAACAGAATAGTTAAAGCCCATGATTTCCATTATATAGTTTTTACTATATTAAGCAGTTCCACTAGGAAGCAGAAACTTTCTACAGTTAGTCTCTGTCTACTAAAACAATTCACCCATGTCTGCACTGGGAGGATGGAAAATATCCTCTTCTGGACTAAGGTAAGACATCTAACTATAATAGGATGTCTTCAGAAAATTGAGTCAATGTCAGCAACCAAAAATATTCTTTTAAAGAAAAAAGTAAGTTAGTACAATGGGATTTCTGGTTCCAGATAAGATGGAATAAACATAATTTTCCCTATTCCTCTTACTAAGTACAATTAAAACTTTGGACTTTATATATATATATATAAAAACATAAGAAGACTGAAAATGGAGAGAAGATGGCAGAGGCTGGGGCCTCAGAACCTAGAGAACACAGTGATAAGTTGCCTAGTTTTGTTTTTGGTTCAAATACCTTGAACTGGGTGCTGGAGAAGTCAACAAACCAGAAATGCCAATGGACCCATATGTGTCCCCCCAAAAAAGAGGGAAACGGATGCCTACCAAAATGGAAAACTTTTAGATAAGAACTGCTTTACTCTAGCCAAGCAGCACAGAAAACACTGCAACCCCAACCCTACCTCCATCAGCAAAAGCTAAATGAGAAGTCTGGACTTAGATGTCCCTCTACTACACACTCCCTTTCCACTGAGGTGTTATCCAAGAAGACTGAGTGAGGAGCCAGGATTTTAATTCCTATCTGACAGTAATGACTTTTTCCTCCACCTCATTTATGATTTCAGTACAGGCCTCATAGGGAGCCTGGATTTCAGCTCCCAACTAGCTTTAATGAGGTGTCCCTCCCTAGTGGGGTGATGTGAAGAAGCTGAGTGGAAAGCCAAGACTTTCACGACACTACCAGCAGTAACAGCAGAGGCCATTTGGAAAGCTGGGTGGTATCAGCAGAGGTCTAGTGACGAACTTTCATCTCCACCTAAAATTAAACAGGGGAGGACTTATCTTTCCCCACGGGTGTGATGTCAGAAAAGGTGTGCTAAAAGGGATGGCTTAAATAAGACTAGAACATAACACCCAAAATGTCTAGAATACAATTAAAAATCACTTGCCATACCAAGAGCCAGGATAATCTCAATTTGAGTGAGAAAAGACAGTCAGCAAATGCTAATACTGAAATGATACAGATGTGTGGATTTTAAAGCAGCCATCATGAGATGCTTCAATAAACAATTATAGACATGTTTGAATCAAACTAAAAAAAGTCTTATCAAAGAAACAGAAAATATGAAGAATGATCAAATGAGTTTTAGAACTGAAAAACACAATGGTCAGGATAAAAACAGACAACAACAGAATGGAGAGGACAGAGAAAAGAATTAGAGAAGCTGAAGAGAGAACAATACACATTATCCAATCAGAACAAAAGAGAAAACAGACTGAAAAAGAAAAGGAACAGAGCCTCCGGGACATGTGGGACTATAACAAAAGATGCAGCATTCATGTCACTGGAATCCCAGAAAGAGAGCAGAAAGAGGTAAGAGCTGGAAAAAATATATGAAGAACTAATGCCTGAAAATTTCCCACATTTGGCAAGAGTCAAGAAGTTGACTCCATGCTCAGTGCAGAGCCCAACAAAGGGCTTGATCCCACAACCCTGGGATCATGACCTGAACCAAAAGCAAGAGTCAGATGCTTAACTGATTGAGCTACCCAGGTGCCTCTTCACTTCCAATTTGATTTTTGGCCCAATACTGTTGGAGGACAAGATGCTGGAGGCACCATAAGAATGTCCTGAAGGAAAGGGACAGAGCAGCAAGAAACTGAAATCAGTTTCATTCCAAGGACAGAAGGCCCCCAGGACTGCTCTTTCTCTCCAAAAGGACATCATACGGGCACCAGGCCTGGGGATAAGAATGTTTTGTCTGGTGCCAGATGTACTCATGACCCAGTATGGAATACACTGCAGGTGCACAGCCCGTCAAGATGCCAAATACTATGTTGTATGTGCCTGCTGTTATCAGACAATTTGCAAAAATCAAAGAGGCTTGAGCCAGGGGACCAATGCTTTGGCTCCTGGACAGTCTAAACCCCTGCTTTCCAATTCTCTTGTCATCGCACCTTTAGGATGACCTCTCTACACAATACGTTTTCCTGTCCTGTCACAGTTTTCACTGTATTCATGACAAATATCCTCTAATTTTATTAAGTACTAAATATTACAACCTGATTTGGGGTTTCCTCCTCTTTGCTGCCCATTTTCTCCCTCTTCAAAGGATCTCCTCTCCTGGTTTTTGAGTTACTGGCTCATTCTACCTTCTTACTCACTGCTCCTTTTTATTTATTTTTTCTTTTTTATTTTCTAAACAGTTTTTAAAAAATTTTTTTAATGTTTATTTATTTTTGAGAGACAGAGATAGAGACAGAGACAGTGAGCATGAGCAGGGGAGGGGCAGAGAAAAAGGGAGACACAGAAACAGAAGCAGGCTCGAGGCTCTGAGCTGTCAGCACAGAGCCCGATGCAGGGCTCGATCTCACCAGCCATGAGATCATGACCTAGGCCGAAGTAGGATGCCCAACCGATTGAGCCACCCAGGCGCCCTGATTGCTCCTTTTTTAATCTCTTTTACTGATTTTCCCCTTCCTTTACCCAGCATTAAATGCAGATATTCCCTAAGATAATGTCCTAGAACTTACTGTTTTCTCTTCTTCGTCCCATGACCTTATATTCAAGAAAAGCAGTGTAATGTGAGGTTCTACAGCAGTCCCGGAACAAACATGATCATTACCCGGAAGAGTACATATACATATTTGGCATTTATGTAGCATATAAAATGTCAATATGACAATTGTTAAAACTCCAGTTTCTCGGGGCGCCTGCGTGGCGCAGTCGGTTGAGCGTCCGACTTCAGCCAGGTCACGATCTCGTGGTCCGTGAGTTCGAGCCCCGCGAGTTCGAGCCCCGCGTCGGGCTCTGGGCTGATGGCTCAGAGCCTGGAGCTTGTTTCCGATTCTGTGTCTCCCTCTCTCTCTGCCCCTCCCCCGTTCATGCTTTGTCTCTCTCTGTCCCAAAAATAAATAAACGTTGAAAAAAAAAATTTAAAACTCCAGTTTCTCAAGTTGTTCTCAGTATTTTCAAATCATAACTGTTGGATTTTTACACTTAAATAACAAAAGTTACTGTTCCAAAAAGTTTTAACATCCTATTACTATTTAGAGAACCATCATATTGTTGAATGATGTCACTTTATTATGAAGAAAGTGCTAATACACATCAGCTTCATTTGAAGGAAAACAAAATTTACTTTGCTAGAGAATATTGCATGATTAGTTCCTGACTTGATTACCCTCTGAAGTGAATCCAGAATGACATATGGTAAAATACAAAAGAATTAAGTTAGGGTTACCTATATACTATAAAAAAAGTAATCACATTGAATATATTAAGGACTTGTTATTCATCAAAATAAAATTTCTTCTCTTTTTCCAAGTGGCATCAAAAAGATTACAGTAGGGTTTAATTTTCTAACACCCAACCAAATTTTTTTCTAGTTCCATCTGTATCACTTGTATAATTGTTTAAATAAAACTTAAAAGCAATGAAAAATGCTAAATAGCTCCCCACACTAGTAAAATCACTGACATGAACTATTTATACCAACAGAATAAAGATTATAAGCACTACATTACTGGATTAATATTTTCAAAGATCAAGCAATTTATAAATATCTTTCACCTAGTTCAGGTAATGGCTCTGAAATATATAGATCATATAGAAATGACAGACTGTGTTTGAAGATAGGCAGATCACCATACAGGTATCAACAGGTATTAACGCTGAGCAAGTCAAGGAAAATATCTAAGGAAGGTTTAATAATGAAAATAGCTATGTAACTAAATATTGGAAAAAAAAATTTAGTCCCTTTACTCAAGGAAAATCTGTTCTTTTATAATAGATATGTATTCAGAGTTGAATTACAGTAACTTTCATAGATGTGTTAGGTACCAATGACCTGACACTCTCTTTGAATATACAAGTTCCAAACAAACAAGGCAGGCACTCTGCACATCTTTTCCCTGAAACGTTATTAGTTCCTTCAACTCAAAAAAGGGCTTTATGTAAAGATGCCAATGGGCCATGATGCCTGTACCCAGCGAGCAGTCTGTGCAGCCCTGCACCAAATCCTGACAGGACTTAGGGAAGTAAATTGGTTTTGGCAGCATTTCTAGGGATGCCTCCTGGAATAAAATTTGGGAATGTTACATTTCTAGGAAATGGTAGAGGATTAAAAAATGCACAGATTTATCAATCAAAATGCCAGTGAAATCTCCCTTTTAATAAGTAGTAGGAGTCATGATGATGTAGCTGAAAACATTCATTCCCCAGAATACAGACATAACCCCTCAGCTATATGTCCCGATGTCTATCGTACACAAGAGATCGATTAGAAATGAAATGCAAGCTCCACTGGGTGGCACAAGACTAAGCCACTGGAGAGTTACTTACTCCTAAAAATTATTTTGCCTTTGTTTTCTCATTTAAAAAAATATATTTAGATTACAAAATTAAAACAAATAAAAGTAACACTGCATAATTTAGCTGTCGTTTTCTACCAAATTGCTTATAACCGTAACCATAAAATGATAATAATCTACCATATGTGCAGCTGCAACACTAAGAAAAGCACTGGTCAGTGCTATTGTGAAACATGAACCTACTACTCCCCCTGGTGCCTGTGCAACTGAATTGCAATAAAATAAAAAGTTTCATTTCTCCAAGTGGGAAATTTCATATATGGTCAGTTCTGCTACAACATTTGTTTTGAAAACATATAAAATTTTAAGTGCATTTGATATATTGGAAATAATCTGAGCACAAGGTGAATATTACCCATGAGAAACACTAAATACAGGCAAAAAACAGCACCCAGCTGACCCCAGCCCAGTATGAATACACAAAACACACCCAAAAGCCACACACCTCAGAAGTCTACTAGCTAGGTGGTGCTAGGGGCCACACCCCCCTGCAGCTAGTGTTACAACTTTCCATCCAATCTCCTCAACCCTTCTCCTATATTTAATAGTAACTCACAAGCCGCTACCCTTTCCATGTCTACTTACACAAGCATATTGCAGGTATTTTCAAGGTAAAGTACTGTATTGTAGTATTTATGCATATCTTAATTTCTTAATATATATAAAACTGTGCTATCATTTTTATTGGTTCCATTTTTATAAAAATGTTTCATTGATGAAGTTTTTGAGTGTACAGTCAGTTTTCCCATAAGTCCTGTGGGGTTTTTTGGGGAATGATTTTGCATAGTGTGATGACTTTTAAGAATGCATAGGACTGCTACAGCAGAACTAAGTGTATAATAAATAGTAAAACCTAAAATTCTCTACTATATTTGTGTATAAGGCAAGAGTAATTATAAATAATTATCTAATTTTGTAACTTAAAAGTATGTTTTATGTATCTACTTCCATGAGAATATTACTGACTCTGTTTTTAGAACGGCTCCACGCTCAGTTATAGACCTTTATAAAAATTCAGGAGGGAAAAAATACATATATATATATATATATATATATATATATATATATATATATATATAGCTACTTTTCCCATTCAAGCTATTAATCATACCAAATAATTTGTGCCCCTGCTCTAATCTGACAACCAAATTCTTCCCAGAAGTCTGAGGTGAGAAAAGGTCCAAGGGACTCAAAAAAACACCTTGTTTTGCATTCATGTCATTCAAAACTTGAATAAGCCAAAAAGTTACATAAGAAAAATAAGCAATCCATTAAGGAGCCCAGGGTTCAAGGGAACACAAACATCCCAGAGAGATGCTGTCATCAAGATAAATGCAGTTTTCTTACAGGTTTTCCATACCAGCACTGCGTTTAGATAAGGGGAAGCCAGGATAAAACCTTCAGGAATTCACAATCCTTCACTTAGTTAACACTCTTGCTTACGACTAATATTTTACAATCACAGCAAGTTTCAGCAAGCGCATCCCTTCCTTATCAGAGTACATCTCAACAGCTGCAGTTGGTCTACACTGGGTTTCACTTTTCCACATTATCAACCTGCTGTATATAGAGAAACACTTGCTGTTAGGCAGGAAGTCTAATAGTGTGGTCCATGGACACCAGCATCAGTATCACCTGGGACCTTACAAGTATTGCAAAATCCTGGGTCCCTTTCCAGATATGGATATCAGGGTCTACACTTTATTAAGCTGCCCGGGTGACGAATGTACATATTAAAGTCTGAGAACCACTGATCTAAACTACTGCGAGGAAGTTCCAGGCTCCATTTCTGCCCATCTTGCACTTCTACAGAGTTAAGAAAAATAGCTTTCCTGCCACCAAAGTCATGGCTCTTTTATAGCAAATTAATCAGAATGTTTTTTTTTTTAATATTTGCTGCTATTTTGTTAGTTTTTCTAACCTTGTTAGAACACAATCTGTTTGGATCACAATAAATAAGGATGGATAAAATGGATCACAAGAGGTATGTGGGATAAAACTGATTAAATATGACTAAATATTAATTCCTCAAAAGGCAAAATTTCATATGTAAGTATATATAAAATATAAAACATGTTTTTTCACATATAGATGCAAAACAGCAGACATCTGTGCAACAGAAACCTTAGCAATTCATGTTTATGCTACATGCCTAGGACGTATTTCATTAATTCAAGAAACATTTTTAAAAACTAGAGAGAGTTGGTATTTTCTTCTTCAATTGGACATAACACCTGAGTGTCCTGGTTACAATGAATTAAAAATTACAGAAAAAAAGGTTTAATGATGACAGATCTAGTCTCTTAGCAAGTTTGGTGATTATAATATCATGCTGTTGTCTATATTCACTGTTCATTAGATCTCCAGGACTTCTGTATCTACGAGTTCTAAGTTTTCCTATCTCTTTGGTTTGTTTCTTACAAGTGGTTCTGTGTATGCTGCAGAATCCTTATAAAGGATGAGCGCTCCCCCCAAAAAATCCCATATACAACAATAACAACAAAAGCAATGAAACAAAGTCTAACAGCAACCCAACCCAACCTAAACCAAGCCCCAAATCCTCACTAATGAACTACATGGTTCCAGATACCATCAGGTGTTAGATGGCCATATGCTATCTGGGATGGTCAAGATGGCATTATCTGGGCAGCTTTTCATGAAAGAGGAAAACACCCTTTTCCTTAAGGTATAAACTGAAAAGCCTTACCAAAAGAGCTCCAGATTTGCTGTTTTATTAAATTACTTCAGGTCTGGGTAAATAGGGAAAGGAAAAAAGGGAAGAAAAGTGTAGAGTAAAGGAAAATAACAACGAGGAAGAAAATACGTATCCTCAGGTAAAAAAACTGACCGAAAAGATTAGAAACAAAAATGCAAAAATAAATTTCTTACTTCACTACTTTTCCTTTACTCGGAAAGCTAAAAATACAAAATCTTGAAGTGAAATGTTGAAATTCTGAACACAAGTATTCAAGATCAGAATCAGCAAGACAGGAAAAACAAAATCAACAACTGTGTTGGGTGATAAAAGCACAAAAATAGAGATGAGGACATAAAAGGGAGACCTGTTTTGATCCAGAGATCTTATTTTGGGTAGATGATTTCCACCCAAACTTTGCCAAACTTCTTCCTCTAAAGTGCCAGCTACTGTTTCCGTCTTGTGGGTCATATAGTCTCCTGCAAACTCTGTCACTGCAATGCAAAAGTAGCCATAGACAATATATAACCAAACAAGCATGACTGTGTCCCAATAAAACTCTATTTACAAAAGTAGGCAGTATACTGGATTTGTAGGCTGTACTTTGCAACCTCTGTTATAGCCTAACTGAGAGCTAGAAAGACTATGGCTGTACCTTTCCTGGGGTTTTATGAAAAATAGATTTAAACGATGATGAGTGAGAATCACTTGACCTTCAGCAAGAAAGTGGTCTCTAAGAGCCACTCTAAGAGACTGGTTTTAAGAGAGATTAGCTCTTTGAAAACTAACCTCGACTAATTTTTAAATAAAAGCTCATATTATTACACAGCTTATTTTATCATATTGCAATGACATATAATTTTCCTCTCTAAGCTTCATCCTTGTTACTATCATTGATTTTTAAACAAAGAAACAATTCGCCACTGGAAGTGCTACCCAGGGCAATTAAGCAAGAAAAAGAAATAAAAGGCATCCAAATAAGAAAGGCAGAAGTAAACTGTCTCTATTTGCAGATAACATATATAACTATATATAACTATATACATAGCTATATATATGTAGTTATATATATGCCTATAAGTTCCACTAAAACACTGTCTGAATAAACAAATTCAGTAAAGTTGAAGAATAAAAAAGTCATATATAAAAATCAGTTGCACTTCTAAACACCAACAAGAAACTATCAGAAAGATAAGTAAAACAGTCTCATTTCTGTAGCATCAAAAATAAAATATTTAAATATTTAGAAATAAATATAACCAAGGTGAAAAATATGTACACTGAAAACTGTAAGACAGTGATGAAAGAAGTTGAAGAGAACACAAATAAATGGAAAGATATTGTGAAAATACCCTTAACAGCCAAAACAATCTTGAAAAAGAACAAAGCTGGAGGCAGCATATTCCCTGATTTCAAACTGTGTTACAAAGCTATAGTAATCAAAACAGTATGGAATTGGCATAAAAACAGACACATAGATCTATGAAACAGAATAGAGAGCCCAGAAATAAACCCACACACATATGGTTGATTAATTTATGACAAAGGAGCCAAGGATATAAGGATATACAATGGGGAAAGGACAGCCTTTTCAATAAATGGTGATGGGAAGCTGGATAGCCACGTGCAAAAGAAAGAAACTGAACCACCACCTTATACCTTACACAAAAGTCAACTCAAAATGGATTAAAGACTTGAACATAAGACCTAAGACCCTAAAACTCTTACAAGAAAATACAGGGGGTGAGCAACTTGACAGCCAGTCTTGGTGATAATGTTTTGGATTGAACATCAAAAGCAACGGTAATAAAAGCAAAAAATAAACAAGTGGGATTACATCAAACTAAAAAGCTTCTGCACAGCAAAAGAAATCATCAACAAAATAAAAAGGCACCTATGGAATGAAAGAAAATATTTGGAATTTGAAACCAGTTCCAATCTCATAGCAAGGTTTCATCTTCTAATTCTAGAAGCAAAAAGCACATAAATATGGAGAACCTCAATTGTGTTTCTTTGTTTCTTACCTCAGTGCAAATTTGCTGTTCCCATATGTGCTGCTGAATTTTGTTTCTCTTTCAGAGCTTTAGGTAATTATAGTAAATGCCAGTTACAGAAATACTTAAATAAAATATCAAACTTCCGATGCAAATCAAAGGGTTGATCATTGCAAATGTTCATGGTCACTGAGGTGGTCTGTGTCATAAATACAATAAAAATATCATCATATGCTTACTTTCAATAAAAACTTACTTCTTTTGTTCATATTATATATTTTTTCCTCTATGCTCCATTGAAGATGTAAAATAAACTGACAGAGGAGGTTGAATCACAGATAGAATGTAGAAAAACAGGCTATTACATTTAAGTGCACATGGCTTAAATCTTTTATAACTGATTTTGTTAAATTATACATCACACTTTCTGTGTAACATAATATGCAAGGTGAAATTCTATGGAGCAAAAAACATTCTTATGGAGAATATATAAAAAGTATAAATAAAATGTTAAATGTTAAAACAAAACTAACATTTAAGAAAATAAAATAGCTAGACTATTTTGGTAATCCTCAAAAATTTACACTGTAGCATATATTCCCCAGAGCAAAGAACAGCAAAAACATCACAAAATAGCAAATTACTGACTACTTCGTTTCTGGCTTAAAATAAAAGCTGGAAAATAAATTAATATTGCACAATTCTAAAAGTCAGAAAAAAACAAATCTTCAAATATGTGCTAGGGCAGAGTTATCTCAAGAGTGAGGCAACTAGAATGAGAAATCACCACTTGCAAAGACAAAGGTCAGGATGCCTTGAACTATCTTTGTAAATACAACTCCTCCTTGAAGACTTCTTTATTGTTTGGAGATTTTGCCCATTTGTTTTTTCAAATGTTGGGTCAAAGGAAGAGAAATCCATGGTACCAACCTCCATGATAGCCCTAACTTGGGGGATAAATGCTACCAATGGAAGAAATATACTAAATGGCATAAACATAAAGACATTATTATGCAGCAGAGCCTGGTAACTATGGCAAAGTGTAGGGCACTGTCCTGGGACATTTTTCTTTTTTCTTTTTTTTTTTTTTTTTTTACTTTAACACTTACAATTATTGTGAGTTGCTATGGAATTATGTGGAATTGTTATAGCATCTAAGCTACACCATAATATTCTGATTAATTTTGAATGGCATACTCTTTATTCATCTTGTATTTAAAGTAGAAAAAGAATTAAGGCAAAAATGAGTCGCCATTGCTTTGATCTGATTTAATCCAAAAGTAGAACGCTAATTAGAAAGTGGATTCTACAACTAAGTGCCGAGCACGGCAGGAGACCCATTTTTCTAACACTATAGAATCAAAGCATCTTGATGCACAACTAACTACATCACACAGCACACTTTATACCATCTCTCTGTGGTATGCAAAATGCCTATTAAAGAATATGTTCCACTCATTTCAGCATTGCTGCTTTTATTTTTTAAATTATTTTTAAAACTACTAGTTTAAATGGTTTTTAAAACTACCACTACTTTAATTTTAAAAAATTTTTTTAATGTTTATTTATTTGTGAGAGAGAGAGAGACAGACAGAGTGTGAGCGGGGGAGGGGCAGAGAGAGGGGGAGGCACAGAATCTGAAGCAGGCTCCAGGCTCTGAGCTGTCAGCACAGAGCCTGATGTGGGGCTCGAACTCACGAACTGTGAGATCATGATCTGAGCTGAAGTCAGAAGCTTAACCGACTGAGCCACCCAGGCACCCCTACTTTAAATTATTTTAAACTAATACTATTAGATTCACAGTGAGAAAAGGCAGTTCTACAGGGAATTATTTCTTCTTAGAACTATTTAACTCATGTGTAAAAGATACATCACGGTTAGAAGGGAGATCCACCCTGCCTAGAATGTAGAAAGTCTCTAGAGAATGTCGCTCCCACACTAACAATGAGAAAGAGCCAGACAATCTCTAGGATATAGCTTTTGTGGGCCCATAAAAGTTTAGGTCACAAGACAATCAGGTGAACTGAATTCTAAGAGGTAACAAACCTCTCTAAGGAGACACAGGATACAGAGGATACAGGATACACAGGATACAGAGGATACACACAGGATACACAGGATACAGAGACACAGAGCCGAGAGGAAGCAGTGGTCATCATAAAAGGCAGAGAAGAAGAAAACACCTAAAAATTGTAGCAAATTATTAAAGCCTGCGTGTGGGCTAGTGTGATAGTTTACACATTTCTGGGAACATCAGAGACAAGAAGAGTAGGCACTAACTCACTTATAAGAAATAATAACAGAGCTAGAGACCTAAGAGAATCCCATTAGTGGTGCAAACTGCTCACTTCTTGGATCCTTCTCTCATGGAAAGCAAAAGCTAGAAGCTTTTACGAGAAAGAAGGTCAGGAAACATTCCCAGGGACTAGGAACACTAGGAAAAGCCTGCCAGTACCCCAGAATCCACACCAAGTACAAGGTAGCAGAAGGCCACCACTGGAGACACTGAAGAGTGTGGTGCAGCAAGGAGAACTACAGTAAAAATAAAACCCACATCCAATTCAACTACTGGTGAGAATGACTCAAAGTGCACACTAGTTGCCTGCCTGACAGAGGAGAGAGGTGCCCAAGTCCGACGTAAATACTATTTATCTCAGTCTCTACTGTTCTTTAACACACAGTGTCTAAGTAAGAAATAAGAATCCCTTTTGATGACCTTACCAACAGACTGGATACAGCACAGGAAACAAGCAACTTGAAAATAAGGCGGCAGAAATTATCTGAAATGAAACACAAAGAAGATAGAAAGAACAAAGCATCCCCTATCTGTAGAGCCACATCAAACATGTATGATCAGAATCCCAGAGAGAGATTAAGAGAGAGAAGGGAGATGGAAGGAATATCCGAAGAGAAAACAAGTAAGAATTTTGCAAAATTAATGAAACACAGCAAACCATGGGCAAAGAAGCTCAAAGAACTCCAAGCAGGAAACACACACACACACACACACACACACACACACACACACACACTCCTAGACTTATCATAGTCAAACTGCTGAAAGCGAAAGCCAAAGAGAAAATCTTAAAGACAGCAGGAAAAAAAGCAAAAACATTTTTTAAAGTACTGAAACAAAAGCATATTACAATAGCAACAATTTCACATTTGTCACCTGATAATTACAAATAATAAAAACAGGTATAACTAACACTTACTGAGCACTTGTTACATGTGAGGCACTGTTCCTAAGTATCACAAAAACCTTATGAAGTACAATTAACATTTTATTTTACAGATGAAGAAGCTGAGACACAAAGAGGTTAAGTATATTGCTCAGGATCACACAGTTAGAATCTGTGGGACCAGGGTTCAAACCAGGAGTGTGGCACCATGGTCCCTACTCTTAATCCCTACGCCCTTCCGTTTTGGTCAAGACTTTTACTTCCACCGCATTAGGGTACCACAAACAACAATAATTAACACACCACCTCCATCACCATACTCGGCCTGCCCCATCTGTGCTCCTAAAAGAGAAAGCAACACCACTGTAAGAATAGAAACTTCCTCTGGCAGTACTGGGTTGGCAGTGCATGGTATGTCGTTTTTACAACTCTTTCTGAATTAGATAAATATTTCTAAGCAAAAAAAAATCTAACTGTATCAGGTGAATATATTTTTGTGCTGAATTACACCTATTGTTCTTACGAGGGCACTCCCACTGAGAACCACTTCTCTCCTTTCTCTCCTTAAAGCACAGTGAACATAATCACATTACAGAAAAAGTTATTACTACCTCTAAATGGTCTCTGCTCACAGCAGGCAGTCTCCAGGCTACAGTTTTGTCACAGTGTTATGATTAATTAATTTATTTTTAATAAGTGTTTTATTTTAGAATAACTTCAGATTTACAGAGAAGTTGCAAAGCTACTACAGAGAGCTCCCACAGACCTCTCATCCAGCTTTCCCTATTGTTAATACTTTACATTCCCATGGTACATTTGTCACACCCAGGACACCAACGTCGTTACGCTGCTATTAACCCCACTCCAGACTTGGTTCAGATTTCACGAATTTTCCATTACGGTCCCTTTTCTGTTTCACAATCCAGCTGGCAGCGCATTCAGTTACTGTCAGTGTCCTCTGGCCTGTGACGCTTTCTCAGTCTTTCCTTGTTATTCATGACCTTGATAATTTAGAGGAATACCGTCCAGTATTTTTGTAGCATGCTTCTCCACTTAAGCTTGTCTGGTGTTTTTCTCAGGCCTAGAGCGGGCTGTGGATTTTTGAAGAGAACACCACGGAGGTGCCACTGTCAATCTCCTCACAGCAGGGGCACGTGACAGCCACCAGACACCGCTGACACGAAGCCTGATCACTCGGTGAAGGTGGCGTGTACCAGGTTTCTCTGCTGTAAAGTCATTATCTTTCCCTCTCCACATGCTATTCTTTTAGTGTAAATAACTAAATATGGCCCACTCTCAGGAGTACAGATTGAGAGTGAAACTCCATCTTCTGAAAGGATAAATATGTATGTTTATTACTTGAATTTCTTCCATAAGAAAGAGTTGTCTCTTCTCCCTGATTTAACTAATTTATGTTGACGCTGTTGTTTAATATTAGGTGGACACAAAAGGGTCACGTAAATGTTTGTTGCTGAGATTTCACTCTCTCAAAGACAATAAACAAGTCCCTAGCCCACTCTTCAGCCCCACTTGACTGAACAGAAACAAATTTAAAGCATCTCAGTTGAGTAAACAATTTTGCCCAACGTACCTGCATAAAAGTAACCTTAGGAAAAGAAGCAAAGTTCATCCAAGGTATACTGTGAATGGAGGAACGTGGAACAGGACTTGGTCTTCGCATGTTCAACCAAAGTGTCTCTCTCTCTCTCTCTCTCTCTCTCTCTCTCTCTCTCTCTGTCTCTATCTCTGTCTGTCTCTCTCTCCATCCCTCTCCTCCTATCTCCCTCTGAGGTAGAAGGTGAGTGGTATGGAAGGAAGAAAACAAAATGAGTGAAATTAATGTTCTCCTTTCCTATTAGTAACACAAAGATGCCTGGTACTGTCATCTGCTATTAGAAATAACATCTCTAGGGGCCATGGAAGACATGATAACCAGATATGTTAAAAGACTTTCCAATTATTCTTGGTATAAATAATTTCTCATTTCCCAGATAATCTGTCCCCCATCCAATCAGCTCCCATGAAACTGAACCCCTTGAGCAGGGAGCTCACCTCATTAATTAGTTTGAACACATCTAAGGAACAGAGATCTATTTGTGCAGTACAAAAAAGGCCCCAAACTTATTTAATGTATTCTAGATCTACGCAGGAAGAAGGTATGTAACCAATGGCCTATAAAACACAGTATTCTATTTCTTTCCCTCATCTGGCCCAGCTCCTCCTCTTTCTTGGCTCATACCTCCACTGTTCATACAACTGTAATGTGTCCTCTGTAATCCCAATATTCTACCAAGATATGTCTTTATGTCTTTTGTCTTTAAAATCCTCTCTCCTGTTCGCTTATAGATTTCACTTAAAAGTAACCATAAGTCTCTAAACTTGAAGACAAACTTTAGATTTTAAAAAATATTTTTCTCTTGTTCTCTCACTTGACTTTTATAATAATAAAAACACCATGGTGTGTTATCATTTACAAATAAGTAAGGGTCACTGACATGACTGAAGGCCATATCAGTTCTGGCACTCCCGAGGACCCTATACAGATTCAACACAAATGAAGGTCTGAATTCACCTGGTAGTTCAGCAAATCGCAGTTCCTAAAGGTTCCCAATGACTTCTGTTCCACAAATCCAATATGTACTTTATGATCCTCTTATATGACTTCTCCGGATCCGTGACTTCCTTGAAGTACTATCTTCCTTCAGCTCTTTTGGCACAATTCTTTATTAATACTATTCCTTTTTTCCTAGCTATTCTTTCTCCTCCTCCTCCTTCTAAGGCCCTATCTTTCTACACTTAATAAATGTTAGGGTCTGTCTGTAGCTTTTCTCTTTCTGTGTTACACATTTTTCCTGGACAATCTCATCCAAACTTTAAGCTTCACAAACCAATTATACTCCGGCGATTCCCAGAAACACATATTTGGTCCTGAATTTTATTCTCACCTCCAGACTCTGTTAAATTGAGCCTATCTCCAAAGCGAACGTAGCCAAAACCAGTCACAATCCTTTTCTCTTTTTAAAACCTGCGTTTCCCCATTTATGTCCTATACCATCTACTTAAATGACCAATCCAGAAATGACAGCCATCTAGATGCTGTTCGCTCCCACAACAAATCCTCAGATCTATCTCTAAATAGCTTTCAAGTCTGCCTTCATTCTATCCTCATGACCTCTGATTTAGCTCAGTCTTCAGCATCTTTCTCATCTGGACTGATCTACTATGCAATAAGCTTCTGAACACTAATTTCACCCTTTCAATCCACTTTTTGTCTTGCTGCTACAAAGATTCTTTAAAAACACTAATCAGATCAATTCATCAGCCCCTATCTTCAACAATCAAAACTAAACACTCCTTACCCCCACTCCCCAACTGCAGCCGGCTCAAATCTCACAGGGTGAGTCCAACCTCTTTGCCAAGATTTGAACTAAGCTTACTCTTGCAGCATTGTTTCCTTCCACCTGGCCTTTGCAACTTCCATGTCAACACTGCAACCTATACTCGCAGTAAATCAGATTCCTGAAGTTTCCTAAACACATTATGACAGTGTTGTCCAACAGAACTTTCTGTGATGATGTAAATGTTCTATGCCCATTCTATACGATACCAGTCATAGGTGGGTAATTGGGAACTTAAAAGTTGGCAAATGTGACTAAGGTACTAAAGTTTTTATTTTATTCAATTCTAATTAATTTAAATTTAAATTTAAAATGTCACATGTAGTCGCTAGTGGCTACCATATTAAACAATGCAGCTCTATGCTCTCTGCATCTTGAAATATGTCCCCCTGTCTAGAATGTTCCTTTCTTTACCCTTTACTCACTGGCATGCGTATCTACATTTATTACTTTAAATTCTTCTATAAGAAAGAGTTATCTCCTCTCCCTGATTTGACTAATTTATGCTAAAGCTATTGTTTAATATGAGGTGGGCACAAAAGGGTCACGTAAATGAATTTTCTATTCATCTTTCAAGTCTCAACTCATGACTATTTTATATAAAGTCTTCTTTGCCCCCATCAACTCCTACAACAGCTTATACATAAGGAAAAAAAAAGTTACCATTTATCATATTGTGGTCATTCTTCCAAGAAATATTTACTGAGGACCTGTTATCTATTAAATGTTGTCCAAGCCACTGATTCACAAAGAGGAAGTCACAATTTTGTAATAAGAAATTTATTACTTATTAGGACAGCCATTGTGCATGAGGTGCTACCTGGAAGTATCTACCTAGACTGTTCTCTGAACAATGTTTTATATCTTGATGCTTTTTCACATGCTTTCGCTTTTGTCTGGCACTCCCTTATTTGCCTTCAGTACTTGATTAATTCTTCTGTGGTTTATGATTCAGAGCTAAAGTCACTTCCTCCGAGAAGTCTTCCTTGATCCTTGGTTAACCTCTCCTCTGTGCTCTGAACTCTTACCCTACAAATATCTCTATCATACACTTATCATTCCGCATCATAAATATATGGTTTGTTCCCCCATACAGTGTGTAAGCCAGTGCCTAGTATAAAGCTGGCACTCAAAAACAGTTTGCAAAATATGTGTTATATAATAAACAATAGAGATTATCAATTAACATTATTCTTTGACTTCTGTCAATAATATACATACAACTGTGACTTTTTACCTAAGCCTTATAAGCAAATTCATATTCTGAAAGACCTATATGCAAGTCAAAATGAGCACATCTAAACCTTATTTAACTTATCCAAGAAACTACCTGAGCCTTGTCCTGAGTCCCTGCCTCTTCAGGGGACCAATACCTACAAGGAAAAAAAAGGTTTTAAACATTTTGAAACCAGGTAGAATGTTACACATGGTTCACTTTTACTCAAAACACTATAATCCCCTACTGCTAGTAATCATGCACTATCTCTCCTCTTAAATCAAACTAAACAACTTAAGAATTATGTGATGGGCATTTTATAATTTAGAAATAAAATAAAATAAATGACAACAAAACAACAGAAAAAATTCCATAGGGGTAATAAAAGTGTCCCACCAAAAAAAAAAAAAAAAAAAAGGATTTGTTGCACTGAACTATTAAAGTTCTATACATGTATGAAAATAAAGAATCCTAAATCAGCCTAAAACCAGCCTAAAATGATTTAGAGTTATACTTCTAAAAGTTTTTTTTTAAGTTTATTTATTTTGAGAGAGAAAGAGAACATGAGTGGCGGTGGGGTGGAGAGAGAGAGAGGAGAGAGAGAATCCCAAGCAGGCTCCACACTGTCAGCATGGAGCCCGATGTGGGGCTTGAACTCATGAACCATGAGATCATGATCTGAGCTGAAATCAAGAGTTGGATGCTTAACCAACTGAGCCACCCAGGTGCCCCTAGACTTCTACTTCTAACTTGTAATCTTGCTTCAAATTTTAAGTGGAAAAGTGTAATCTTCCTATTTAAGCATGAGGGTAAATACTTTGTAAATGCCCTAAGACAGGTTGATGAAATTCTATTCTATTTCTGGTTGCTAAAGAAAGTTGTAAGGAGGGGATATTACATTTTGTCATTGTTTTTAATCTTTTGAGATAATCGCATAGTTGTTTTTTTTTTTTGTATCAGTTAATATGGTGAATTACACTAACTGATTTTGAATGTTAAACCAATCTTGCATTTTAGAAAAATTTTGGTCGTGATATATGATGGACTTTTATATTTTTGGATTTGATTTGCAAATATTCTGTTGAGAATTACTGCATCTATATTAACAAGGGATACTGGATTGCAATTTATTTTTCTTGTAGTATCTTTGGCAGGTTTTGCTATTAGGAAATGCACGTAATGAGTTATCTGTTCCTTTTCAATTTTCAGAAACAGTTTGTGTAGGACTATGTGCAAAATGGAGGCCTGATTCACTTAAAACTCGCACATTTCCAGAAGAGCCTGATTTTCTGACTGGCCCTTAGCTAGCTCTTGGGAACTGAAATCTTAGAATGTACCAATAAAAACTGTTTTGCACATGTGAACTGCACTTACCATACTTTGTGCAAGCAAGGTGAACACCTGCTTTTGGTAACTATAGTTGGCCATGCAGGCAGTTTGTGACTGATCCCTAGTAAAAACCCTCAATTATTAGGCTCAAGAAAGTTTCTCTGTTAGACAACATTTACACGTATTGCTGTAATTCACTGCTGGTAAGTTAAGTGCATCCTCTGGGACACCAATGGGTGAGGACTCTTGGAAACTGATACCTGTTTTTTTCCATACTTTGTCTATAGGACCTCTTTCTCTTTTGTTGATTTTGCTGCATATCCTTTTGTTGTTAAAAGAAAAATGTAGCTATGAGTAAAATGATTTCTGAGTCCTGTGGATCCTTCTAGCTAATCACTATCCCTGGAGATAGTCCTGGGGAGCCCCAACTCAGTGTGACACTGGGGACCATCAGTGAAGACCAGTATTATTTTTACTTAAATGCTTGGCATTATTCACCAATGGAGCCATCTGGGGTTGAAATTTTCTTTGAGGAAAATTTTTTGTTTCCCCCTTAATTAACAGACTTTATTTGTTACAGCAATTTTACATTTATAGAAAATTTGAGCATAAAGCATAGAGAGCTCCTGTATAGCATTGCCCCCCAACATCTCTCCCTATTGTTAATAACATGCACTAGTGTGGTACAGTTTTTACAATTCATGAGTGAATCTTGAAACATTATCACTAAGGTTGATAGTTTACATTAGGGTTCACTCTGTGTTGTCTGTGGGATTTGACAAATGCATAACATCAAGTACCCACCATTACAATATCATACAGAATTCTTTCACTGCCCTAAAAATGTGCTCAGAGCGCCTAGTGGCTCAGTCAGCTAAGCATGCATCTCTTGATTTTGGCTCAGGTCAGGATCTCATGGTTTGTGAGTTCGAGTCCCGCATCGGGCTCTGCACTGACAATGTGGACCCTGCTTGGAATTCTCTCTCTCCTTCTCTCTCTGCCTTTCCCCTGCTCTCTCTCTCTCTCTCAAAATAAATAAATAAAGATTTTTAAAAATCCCCTTTGCTCTACCTATTCACTTTCTCCTCTTTCCCTCACTCCAAGTCTGCTGGCAACCACAAATCTTTTTACTATCTCTATAGTTTTGCCTTTTCCAGAACTCGTGTACTTGGAATCAGACAATATGAAGCCTCTACAGATTGCCTTCTCACTTAGCAGTATTTATTTAAAGTTCCTCAATGTCTAAGGCCTGATAGCTCCTTTATCACTGAATAATATTCCACAGTATGGATGCATGACAATTTGTTTATCCATTCACCTATTAAAGGACATCTTCATTGCTTTCAGATTGTGGCAATTATGAATAAAGCTGTTATAAACATTTGTGCGCAGGTTTTTGTACAGATATATTCTCAGTGCATTTGGATAAATAGCAAGCGGTAGGATTGTTGAATCATATTTTAAGACTGTTTAGCTTTTTAAGAACCTGCCAAACTGTCTTCCAAAGTGGCTGCACCAGTTTGCACTCCACCAGCAAAATTAGAGTTCCTGTTGCTCCACACCCTCATCAGCATACGGCATTGTCTGTGTTTTTTATTTTAGTCATTAAAATGTGTACAGCAGCATCTCATTGTTGTTTCAACCTGCAATTCCCTAGTAACATGTTATATTGAGCATCTTTCCATATGCTTATTTGCCATCAGTATTATCATCTTTGGTGAGGTGTCTGTTCATATCTTTTGCTCATTTTTAAAGAATTGGGCTGTTAGTTTTCTTATTATTGAGTTTTAAGAGTTCTTTGTATATTTTGGATATAAGTCCCTTACCAGAAAATGTGTTTTGCAAAGATTTTTCTCCCAGTCTATGGCCTAGCTCTTCCTTCTCCTAAGTGTTTTGCATAGAGAACTTTTCTATTTTAATAAAATCCTACTTATTAATTTTTCTTTCATGGATTGTGCTATTGGTGTTCTATCTCAAAAATCACTACCAAACCCAAGGTTACCTAGACTTTCTCCTCTCTTCTAGAAGTGTTATAGTTTAGCATCTTATATTTAGGTCTATGATCCATTTGCAGTTAATTTTTAGGAAAGTGTAAAGTCTGTGTCTAGATTCATTGTTTTGTACGTGGATTATTGCATGTGGATTATCCAGTTATTCCAGTGCCATTTGTTGAAAAGAGTATCCTTTCTCCATTGAATTATATTTGCTCCTTTCTCAAAGATCAGTTCACTATATTTGTGTGGGTCTATTTCTGGGCTCTCTAATCAAGTTTTACTGATCTATTTTTCTTTTTGCCAATATTGCACTGTCTTCATTACTGTAACTTCACTGTAAGTCTTGAAGTTGGGTAGCATCATCTCTCCTACTTTGTCCTTGTTCATTATTTTGTTGGCCCGTCTGGCTCTTTGGCTTTTCATATAAAGCTTATAATCAGCTTACCAATAACGACAAGTAACTTGCTGGGGTTCTGATTGGGATGGCATTAAATCTACAGATCAAACTAAGAAGAACTGACAACTTCAAAATATTAAGTCTTCACATCCTTGAACACAGACTATCTCTCCATTTATTTAATCCTTTGATTTCATTCACCAGAGTTTTATAGTTTTCCTCATATAGATCTTACCCATATTTTGCTAGACTTACACCTAGTTCTGTATCTCCCTTCTTCTCTCTCTCTCTGTTGCTGTGAATGTAAATGATGTTGTGTCTTTAATTTCAAATTCAGTTTCTCATCCCTAGTATACAGGAAAGCAACTAACTTTTGTATATTAACCTTGTATTCTGCAACCTTGACAGGATTATTTACTAGGTTCCAGGAGGTTTTGGTTATTCTTTAGGATTTTCTACAGAGATAGTTGTGTCAGCTGTGAACAAAGACAGCTTTATTCTTTCTTTCCCAATATGTACCTTCAATTCCTTTTTTTTTTTTTTTTTTGGTCTTACTGCATTAATAGGACTTTTACTAGGATGTTCCATAACAGCTTTTAACTACAAATTCAAGTTTAAAAATACATATATAGCTACTCAAATACCTATTTCTTCCAGAGTGAGCTTTGGTAGTCTATGTCTTTCAAAAAAATCTATCCCTTTCATTTAAGTTGTCATATTTACATACCTGAAGTTGTTCTTACTGTTCCTTTAACATCTGTAGAATTGAGACCTCATTCCTGATTTGGTTATTTGACTTCTCTTTTTTTGCCTGATCATCAGTATGCCTAGAGTTTTATCAATTTTATTACCTTTTCAAAGAACCAGATTGGCTTTGTAAATTTTTCTCTATTGTTTTTTGGTTTTATGTTTCATTGACTTAACTGATCTTTATTATATTCTTTTCCTGAACACTTCATATTTCATTTGTTTTTCTTTTTCTACCTTCTCAAGGTGAAAGCTGAGGTTATTAGTTTGAAACTTTCCTTCTTTTCTAATGTAGGTGTTCAGTCCTAAGAACTTCTAAGCACTGCTTTAGTAATTTTAATATGTTTTCCAAATAATTTTAATATGTTGGGTTTTCGTTTTCATTAAGTTCAAAATACTTTGTAATTTCCACTTGAATCTCTTCTCTGACTCATGGGTACTTAGAAGTGGAAAGATAAAAGGAACTTGGTCATAAATGTCATTACTTTTTTTTCAGATATTTAAAACAATTTTAATGTTTATTATTTATTTTTGAGAGAGAGAAAGAGTGTGAGCAGGGGAGGGTTAGAGAGAGAGAGAGGGAAACAGAATCCAAAGCAGACTCCAGGCTCCGAGCTGTCAGCACAGAGCCCAACATGGGGCTTGAATTCACGAACCACAAGATCACGACCTGGGCCAAAGTCAGATGCCCAACTGACTGAGCCACCCAGGCACCCCGTCATTACTTCTTGACATGGAGACAGCACTATTTCTCCTAAAAAACAAGGCTAAGAATTATGTTCCAAGGCTTGGTATAGTTTCTTCCACTATAACAAAGCTTCTACATCCAAATATACATACACTTTAAACCAAGAGTGATCAAAACACCTGTACTAAATAACAGTTAAAAAGTAAATAATTTGTAATAGGGGCAAATGGTTTGAGCAGGTAACATTGCAGACTAAAAGAAAGAGATAAAAGTGCAAAAATATCAGATGAGGTGCTCATCTCATCATAGGGTGGAAGAAGGGACATGACAAAAGGATATTCTTCCCAAATAAGTCACATAAAAGGAATAAGAATAAAAATGGGAATAAGCTAAATGTCCAGCAATCAATCTGTTAAATATAGTAAAGTATACCAGTAAAACTGCAATACTATGCAAACATTACAAATGGTATAATAACAAACCCAAAGCTACCAAGACACTTCTTGGGGCAGTATGTAAAATGTCTCCCAAATAATCTCTGTCATGAGAAAAACATTCCCAAACTACATAACTTGAAGGATGAAACCTGAGTATCCTCATATGCTCATTAACTTAACATTTTTCTTCTCTATTAAATACCAGTTTACCTTGTTTAGACTTCTGTTGAGCTAAAAAAAAAGTTTTTTCTTTTATAAAGGCACTCATAAATGGAAAAAAATATTACCTTTAGAGGCCCAAATGTAAACATTTTAAGATATAACCAATTCTGAAGGGCATTCACAGGCCAGCCTACTAAATGCAAACCAATCAAAGAGCAGCCTAAGTCTTAACATGGAACCACATAGAACCACTGTGGCAAAATAAAATTTCTCAATACCCAAATCAGAAGTACCTGTAACAAGATGTATTTTTAATGAATGATTTTCCATGATGATACTGACCCCAAATAGAAAATTTTCAATTACTGAAAACAAGCACATCAACTCCATG
This sequence comes from Felis catus, assembly GCF_018350175.1. Taxonomy (NCBI): domain Eukaryota; kingdom Metazoa; phylum Chordata; class Mammalia; order Carnivora; family Felidae; genus Felis; species Felis catus. The sequence continues at coordinate 58,043,091 of NC_058379.1, read as the reverse complement.
ATTTACTTACAGAGGCAGGCCATGTTGACAACTGAGAGATGGGATTGGTGGAGGCGGGCAAACACGTTTGAACCAAATCAAAGTATGGAACCACACACAGGATAAAAAGAAAAGAAAGCAGATCCTGCCTCCTTAAGAACTACATGATCAGAAGGTAAGTAGATAATTATATTCAACACATAGCAAACAATGGCATTGATACCCAGAAATCTGATAATGGTATTAAATGCTACCCCAATTTTGCTGAAATCTATGTAATCAAAAAAAAAAAGGAAAGAAAAAGGAAGTACTATGACTTGACTAAATGATACAATTCACTGTAAAAAAGTATTTTCAAAAATTTCCAAACCACTTAAGAAATAAATAATTACTTTGACAAAAATGTGAAAAAGGTAAAATGAGTACTAGGAGTGGGTTCCTAGAATAATAATGCAACCATAACTAGGAGCTTGTAAAAATCCAGTAATTTATATGAATCTTGGAAGATTCTAATAGTGATGAGAATGGACCAGGTTAAGTCATACTAAACCTGTAAGTTGGATATCTGTCAAACTTAAGAGCAGAAATGACCTAAAGTAAAACTGTATCTAGAATTTCATTCAACCTGAACCCTACCAAAAAAATCCTCTTGTAATCATGATCATAAAAACTGTCTTTTCAAAAGCTTCTGCTTCTGCTCATAGGGGATGAATTGGGGCAAAATCTGCCCTCCTGTCATTCATAATTGGAAAAATGGACAAAACATATGAAACAACTGTGTTCAGATGTTGAATAAAAGATATCACAAGATTATGCAGAGAAAAGAGAAGAAAAAGTTAGGTGAGCCCTACAATTACTCCAGCTTACTGCTTACACGAAGTTGCTAGGCTACAGCACAGTGAGAGGTAATCCAAGCGGGAGCTGGTAGGCTGATACAGACTGACATATAGGGAGGCCACAGACACTAGTCTTTTCAAGGCTAGTACCACACAGGAAGGTGCTGTACAAAGAGAATGTTCAGGAGATCTGCAGAGGGATATAGTCTTTGGCTGAGTATTAATCTGCATACTCATGGAGTAAAACACCATCAAGTCAGTGAAAGAACCACCAGAAAGTAGAAGGCTGAATAACTGCCGGAGCTTGCACATGGATGAATACAGCATTGCCATCAGAGTAGAGAAACTACATAATACACAAGGTATTTGATAGGGTCCTCAGAGAGGTCGCACCTTAATAATGGGGCTAACTAATCCCTAGAATAAAAATTGATACAGACACATTCTAATAAAGCTTAAAAGCAAGATTCAAAAGATGAAAAATGGTTCCAAATAATTTGTAGCATCTGAACAAAGACCGAAACTTTTTATAATCTACACGAAGGTAAACAAATTAAGGTTCACAAAGTAGAGGGTAAATGCTAGTCTATTTTTACAAGTTTCCTTTAACAAGAAGGAGTATAATATTAACTTTAAGTAGATTTTAGTAACTTAAAGTGCATATGGTAATCCCTAAAGCAAACACTAAACAATAAACCGGCAGAACTAAAATTCCAATAGAGGAATCAATATAATATGCTGAATATTCAACTAACACAAAATAAGGAAGGAAAAGAATCTCAGAGACAAAGCACACATATGACCAACAGTAAACCAAGAGCACAATGGAAGACCTAAATTCAACCATACCAATAATTAAATAAATGTAATAGACTCAGCATTCATGACTAAAATATAGATAATGTCACATTAGATTAAAAAAATACCCAACTATATGATGTATTTAAGAGATGCACTGGAAATAAAAGTAACAGGTTGCAAGTATAAAGAACAGAATGAAAAAATCACACAAACAGTATAAAGAATAGAACAGAAAGAATCACACAAACAGTAAGCATAAGAGAGTTGTTGTGACCATATTAATATAAAATAGACCTCAATAAAATAAAATAAAATAAAATAAAATAAACCTTATCACAGATATAGAGGAAAACTTCATAATAATAAAAGAGTAAATATATCATGTACATATAACAATAATAATGGCAAAATACCTAGTAACACTATTTCAAATGATACAATCAAACACCGTGATCCAATTAGTATTTAAATTTAGAAAATATTACCCCTCAAATTGTAAAATACACATTTTTTTTCCAAGTGCACACAGAATGTTCATCAAGATATACCACATATTAGGCTGTAATACAACTTTCATGAAATTTTAAAGGATAAAGTTATACAGAGTATGTTATCTAAGCATAAAGGAATTAAATTAGAAATCAACAATACCCTTCTAAATAGTTCATGTGTCAAAAAAGAAATTTCAAAAATTTCAAAAATATTTCAAACTGAATGACAATGCAAATACAGTATTTCACAATTTGTGGAATGTTGCTAAATTAGAGCTTAGATGGATATTTACATCTTTAAATGCTTATGGTAAAAATGAAGAAGGGTTTAAAAATAATAATCTCAGTTTCTGCCATAAGATGACAGAAAGTGATTAGCAAATCAAGCCCAAAGTAAGAGGAAGGAAAAAATGAATATAAGAGCAGAAATGAAGAAAACAAAAATCAGACATGAAAAAGAGTTAAGAATGCCAAAAGCTGACTTTTTGAAAATTGATAAAACTAATAGAACCTTTGCAAAACTAATAGAAAAGAGGAAAAACACTAATTACAAATATAAAAAATGAAAGAGAAAGTATCACTACAGTTGTGACACAAATCGAAAGGAAAATACAGGGAATTGCACTTCCTGTAATGTGAGTAGTTTGTTTTGAACCAACCTTCTCACAGTATAAAGCTCTAGACACAAAAACTCCAGATATAAAAAAACAACAATCGCAAAGCATCAGAGGTTGACCAGAAACAGGGAAAAATGGGAGGGGAGTTACCAACTGGAAGACTGTGTGAGCTTCCTGTTCTTATGGCTTTTTACCAAAGTGTAGGTTCCGATAGATGTAGAGCAGAATGGCTACATTTTGGAAGACTTACCTGTTGTTAAATCAGAGAAGGGCATAAAGGATGATAATGGCAGATGGAAACTGAGGAGAAATATTCCAGTAAGGAGAAAGGAAGAGCACAAATCCTATGTATTAAACTCTGCTTAAATCTCTGGGCTGACACTGGAACTAAATAGACACAGTCTCCAAGCAGCCCAGCTAGTACTAAATGAACTGAGCAAAGAGTTCAGCTACTATCTAATCTTGGAAAGGAGAATTTGGTATCTGAATCCAAGGAAAGCAAAACAAAACAAAATTCAAAAAAAACTCTTTAGAGAAATACAACAGACTACAAACACTCCACAACATGTCATTCATGACATAAAGAAGTTATTCCCAAAAGTCAATAAATGACCCATAAAGTCAAGCAATGAAGACTAACACTAAAATGACCCAGATGCTGGACTTATCCAACACAGATTTAAAAGACCTATTATTGGGGCGCCTGGGTGGCTCAGTCAGTTAAGCATCCAACTCTCGATTTCGGCTCAGGTCATGACCTCAGTATTCACGAGATCGAGCCCCACATCTGACTCTGTGCTGACAGGGCAGAGACTGTGATTTTCTCTCTCTCTCTCTCTCTCTCTCTGCCCCTCCCTCGCTCTGCTCTCAAAATAAATAAACATTTAAAAAAATAAATATCTACTATAACTATGCTCATAATGAATAAACAGAAAAGAAAATCTATCGATACAGAGGAAGAGAAACTATAAGAAATACAAAATGGATATTTTAGAATTGAAAAATTCAATATGTGAAATGAAAGTTTCATTAAATGAGCTTTACAAAGCAAATTGGAGGGATCAGAAGGATGAGTCAGTGAGTTTCACGACAGATCAGTATGCATCATCTAATCTAAGTAACAGAAAGAAAAAAGATTTTAAAATTAAACAGATTCAATGAACTTTGAGACAATATTAGGAGGTATACATACATGCAAGTGAAGTCCTAGGATAAGAATAGTTTAGATAAAATATTTGAAAAAATGATGGCTGAAATTTTCCCACAGAGTTGAAAGATAATAAATGTAAATGTTCAAGAACTTTAGTGAACCCCATGCAGGAAAGAAAATCACACCTAGACACATTGTAACAAAATTACTTTGAAAAGAAAAAGAAAAACAACTTACTATACCCAAGTAAAAAATTATATGAATTAGAAGTTACTTCTTACCAGAAACTATGTCGGTCAGAAGAAAGTAGAATAACATCTTTAAAGTACTGAAACAAAAGAATAATGAAGTATTATGAACTTCTTATGCCAAAATATTCAACAACTTGGATAAATAGGAAACTCCTTGAAAAACACAACCAACAAAAGCTGAAATGATGAATTAGAAAATATAAATTTGTTATTAACAAAGACAACTTCAGTCTAAAAAGCTTCACTGGTGAATTCTATCAGTAATGCAATAAATGAACCAATCTTACACAAATTTTGGGGGAAAACAGAATGAAGAAACTTTCTGTAACCATTTTATTAGACCTCCATAACCCCTAATATCAAGACTTGAAAAAGATATTACAAGAAAGGAAAATTATAGAACAATATACCCCATAAATAGTAATAAAATAAGCCTGGGTAAACTGAATCCAGCCATATATAAAAAGATACTACACCACAATCAGATAAGGATTTTCCCAGAAATAAAAGGTTAATATTTGAAAGTCAATGAAATCCACCATATTAACCATATAAAGAAGACTGTATGATACTTTCAAATAAATGCAAAAAGGCACTTGACATGTTTCAGTATCCATTCCAAATAAGAATATTCAGAAAACTAGAATTGCAAGGTGATTTAACCTGATAAGGAAATCTATGAAAAGCTTAAAGCTAACATCATATACAATATGGAAGACTGAATGTTTTCCTTAAGATGAAGAAAAAGGCCAAGAGGTCTATAATATTCAGTTGTACTGAAGGTCCTACCAGGAAAAAAAAATTATGAGAAAAACTAAAGGTATACAGATGAGAAAGGCAGAATTGCTTCTATTTGCAAATACATGATTATTTAAATAGAAAACAGCAAGGAATCAACAACAACAAAAAATCTGTTAGAACTATTAAATAAGCTGAGGAACATCTCAGTGTACAAAATCAGTGGACAAATATTAATTATGTTGCTATATATGAGGGATGCCTGGCTGGCTCAGTCACTTAAGCATCCAACTTCGGCTCAGGTCGTGATCTCACAGTTTGTGAGTTCAAGCCCTGCATTGGGCTCTGTGCTGACAGCTCAGAGCCTGGAGCCTGCTTCACATTCTGTGTCTCCCTCTCTCTCTGCCCCTCCCCTGCTCATGCTCTATCTCTCTCTCTCAAAAATAAATCAACATTTAAAAAAATTATGTTGCTATATGCTAGAGGCAAATTGAAAAATGAAATTTTAAACCATGTAAAGTAATGTCAAAAAACAAAGTACTTGGAAATATATTTAACAAAAAGTACACAAAACTTCTACACTGAAAACTTTAAAACACTGCCAAGAAAAATCAACGAATAACTAAATAAATAGAGAGATGTAACATTTTCAGGGATTGGAAGACTCCTTATTATTAAGATGTCAGTGTTCTACAGGTTAATTTATGGATTCAATAACCTCTTAGTCATAATCCCAGGAAGTGTTTTTTTTCTTTTTTAAATAGAAACTGACACCCTATTTCTTAATTTACATAGAAAAGCCAAAAACTAGAATAGCCAAAACAATCTGGACAAATATGAACAATGATGGAGGATTTATCTGAATTAGACATTTATGATAAAACCACAGTAATCAAGACAGCATTACATTGGCATAAAAGTTGAGAAATGAATCACAAAGAGTCTAGAAATAGATATTATCAACAAAGATGACACAGCAACAATGGGTAAAGAAAAGCCGGTCAACAGATGGTGCTGAAACAAATAGTTACACGGAAAAAACTACTTCAACCCCTACCTCACAATATATATAATTTTAAATCAAGGTAAAAAACAAAACCTGAAACATAAAAGCCAAAGCTTTTAAACTTTTAGGGGAAAACACAGGAGAATATTTCTGTGACCAAAGGTAGGTAAACATTTCTTTGTGTAGAAACTAGGTTCTATATCAGTAGCAAGTATGCCTGATCCTATGTATTTCACAGGGTCCACAAAATAAAAGGGTACGTTAAGTTTCCCAACTGAAACAAACCAAAAGATGCAGCCCGATTACATAATAGGACTAAGTAAAATTTAAAATCCACAATTATTTTTCACATAATTGAAAAATCAGTTGCCCAATTCATAAAAATTTTCAAAGATCACTTTGATCCTGATGTTGAAGACATTACTAAAAATGTAAATTCTCAATATAGTCCATGAAAAACAAGAACTAGTAATAGAAATGTGATGCCTGAAGTTGCCTAACATCATTGTTATAAACTATATTCATAGAACATATATATTTATATGTTCAAACATTTCACATATCAAGTCCAGAGCTCCCTATTTAAAGTCATTTGCTGCTGCTTTTTTTTTTTTATCCTTTGCTACGGTGAAAGGATTGAGCAATTCCATACTCATCTGAAGATTTATCTAAACTAATAGCTCATCTAGGAAGGGGGAACCTTTATTCAGTACATGAATGTTCTTTGTTATGCGAAACTCCATGTCCTTGAACTTAAAAAAAAATTTTTTTAATGTTTATTTATTCTTAAAATGAGAAAGAGAGAGAGAGAGAGAGAGAGAGAGAGAGAGAGAGAGAGAGAGGACAAGCAGGGGAGGGGCAGAGAGAGAAGACACAGAATCCAAAGCAGGCTCCAGGCTCTCAGCTGTCAGCACAGAACCCCCAACACAGGGCTTGAACCCACAAACCTCAAGATCATGACCTGAGTCAAAGTCAGACACTTAACCGACTGAGCCACCCAGGTGCCCCCATGTCTTTGAACTTTGTTTGGATCATGAAAATATCATGGATTAATCCTGCATTTGAGACTTATCCGTGTTGTTGGGTATAACAACAGTTTGATCCTTTTTAGTGCAGAGTAAGCAGTATTATATCAAATGGATTTACCAGTTTGTGTATTCATTCACTCATTGAAAGACATTTGAGTTGTTTCTGATTTTTGGCGATTAGGCATAGTGCTGCCATACTCATTTACATTCAGGATTTTGTGTGTAAGTTTTCATTTCTCTTGTTTCATTTAATTTCTCATAAATGCCTAGAAGTGGAATTGCTGAGTCATACAATAAATGAATGCTTAACTTTATAAGAAACTGCCAAATTTTTTTCTAACATGGATATGCCATTTTCATAGCCCCCAGAAATGTATGAGAATTCCAGTTTTTCCGCATCATTGACAACACTATTGTATTTTTTAAGGCTTTACCCATCATACGTGTGAAATGGTATTTCATTATGGCTTTAATCTGCATTTTCCAAATGAGTAAAAATGTTGAGCAGCTTTTCATGTTTACTTGCCATTTGTATACTGTCTTTTCGTGAAGTGTCTGATAGGCTTCAGGACACACTACTCCCAAACATGGCTGGCACCTTGGCATGCTGAATATTTCAAGCGGAAGGAAAATGAAATATGGAATGTGCACAAAGGACTTTCTGGACCTTCCTCTGAAGCAGGTTATAAAACCCTTATATGAGAGGTGACTTTCCTATATCCAGAGGAAAAGAACATCTTTATCTCCAAAGATGAAGGGACACAGTGGAATCTGAACAAACAGGTTTTGGTACAAATTTCTCCCAGTTTACTACACTTTGTTCAGGTTTGTCCTATCATACCTTTCCATGACTTTCCACTTTTCATCAAACCTAGCATACAAACACTCAGGTTGAACCATTTCTTCAGGTCTTCATTTCTTATGAAGGGTCCAGCGTCACATAAAACTTACACTAATTAAATTTGTATGCTCTTCTGTTGTTAATCTAGCCTTTGCTACAGGGGTCCCAGTTGAGAACTCAAAAGGGTAGAGGAAGAAGATATTAATCTTCTCCTATATGTCAGTTCTAATATTTTCCCTTTTTGAAATGAGGATGTTTTCTTGTTTTGAGGCTTCTTTATATACTCTGAGTTTACGTCCTTTGTTGGGTATGTAATTTGCAAATGTTTATTCCCAGTCTGTGGTATATTTTTTTCGTTGTCTTTAATGGAGTCTTTCTTGCACATATGAAACTTTTATTCTGATACTGTCTAATTAGTTGTTAATTTTCTTTTATGGATCATTATTTTGGTGTCATATCAAAGAACTCTATCTCTAATTGAGGACACTATTGCACCTTTGTCAAAAACCAGAAGCCAAAACCAAAAACCAGTAGACAAACTTGTGTGGCTCCAGTTCAGTAATCTCTATTCTGTTCCATGAATCTATGGATCTGTCCTTTTGCCAATACTGCATTGGATTACTCTAGTGAAACTGAGTAGTGGGAGTCCTCCAACTTTTTATTTCCTTTAAATAACTTTTAGATATTCTGACTTCCTTACCTTTACATATAAATTTTAGAATCGCCTTGACTATATCTTCAAAGAATCTTGCTGGAACTTTGATAGGGATTTACAATTCCAGGGTAATTAACACCTTCACTATGTTGAATCTTCCACTCTATGAACATGGCTGGTCTGTTCATTTACTTAGGTTTTCTCTAATTTCTTTTGTCAACATTTTGTGGCGTTTAGCCTTCAGATTCCGTATGTATTTAATACCTTATTGTTTCACTTGTGGGGGAGACAATGTAAACAGCAATTTTTTTAAAAAAAAATTTTTTTCAACGTTTTTTATTTATTTTTGGGACAGAGAGAGGCAGAGCATGAACGGGGGAGGGGCAGAGAGAGAGGGAGACACAGAATCGGAAACAGGCTCCAGGCTCTGAGCCATCAGCCCAGAGCCCGACGCGGGGCTCGAACCCACGGACCGCGAGATCGTGACCTGGCTGAAGTCGGACGCTTAACCGACTGCGCCACCCAGGCGCCCCTAAACAGCAATTTTTTAAATTTCAGTTTCTAGTTCTTCATTGTGATAAATATTTGTACATTGATCTTTTTTTTTTCTTTTTTTTTTGTACCTTGACCTTCTATCCTGTAACATTTTAAACTCATTTAATAGCTCTGGGAGTTTTGTTTGTTTGTTTTTTAAGATTCCTTGGGATTTTTATGAACATAAAGTATTAGAGCTTAAAGTTAGTATCTAATCCTCTCTTCCACCACATCCAGGAGTTTTGCTGTCTTATCAAAAGGTCTTCCCCTGTAGAGCACGTGCTGATGTGCTTTGGCACACACACAAAAGAAACAGACTCAACTGAGCAGTCTTTGTTTCTTACATTCCTTTCCTACACCTGTATTATGAAGATATTATAGTAGGAAAATGAAAAGCTCAAGTGACTACACAAATCATCCTAAGAATCTGCGACCACGAAACTGCCTTCATATACATTTTCATCTAAAATTTATACTACCCAGGTGGTGCAAAATGATAATCTAAATTATAGAGATCACACTATATGACAGCGCTTTGGGAAAAAACCCAAACCTACTTTGGAAAAACCTACCTCTATCACAAACCTCAAAGAATTCCCAGAGACAAAACTACAAAGCAAATAAGCAATTCACAGAAAAAAAAAAAAATCAGTATCTAGATAGCAACAAATACCATAAGTGAGAATCAGTTAGACGACACACAGCAGATACAGACCTACAAAGGTTTCACATTTTGGAATCATGTCATGGAATATAAAATAATTATATTTAATACGCCCAATAAAAGAAAACAGAAGGATGAAAACATGAACAGAGGGTAGAAAACAATAAAGAATGCCCAAATAGATTTGAAGATCCAACTATAACTTTTTAGCTATATAAAAATATGGCTCAAATTTATTTTTAATTTTTTTTAATGTTTACTTATTTAAAACAATTTTTTTAACATTTATTTATTTTGAGAGACAGAGACAGAGCATGAGCAGGGGAGGGGCAGAGAGAGAGGGAGGCACAGAATCTGAAGCAGGCTCCAGGCTCTGAGCTGTCAGCATAGAGCCCGATGTGGGGATTGAACCCACGAATGGTGAGATCATGACCTGAGCTGAATCGGACATTCATCCGACTGAGCCACCCAGGCCCCCAAATGTTCACTTATTTTTGACGGAGAGAGAGAGAGAAAGACAAAGAATCTGAAGCAGACTCTGCACTGACAGCAGAAGGCCCGGTGCGGGGCTTTAACCCACTAACTGTGAGATCATGACCTGAGCTGAAGTCGGATGCCTAGCCAAATGAGTCACTCAGGCGCCCCAAAAATATGGCTGAAATTTAAAATTTCAAGGGAAGCATTTAACACAGTAGCTTAGACAGAAATGAAAAGAGAGATTTTAAAGGAGACTTGAAAAAGCCAGAATGTTGCATAGAGAAACAAAGGTAATATGAAAAGAGATGAAAAGTTATAAAGGGTAAAATAAAGTGATCAAAAATATATCTACTCTGAGTTTACTGAAGGCAACGAATGAGAGAAAGGGGCAACAGCAATACATAATAACTAAAAATTTCTCACTAGCAATGAAACACAAATCTACAGACTCAAGATAACAGATGACTCCTAAGCAGGGTAAACAGAAAGAAATTCATAACTAGAATCATCAGAATGAAACCACAGAACAAACCACATATAAAGAAGAGGACTGAGAAGTATGCAAACAGATGGCTCTAGAGAACAAAACTGAAAGCCAGAAGAGAGTAGAATGGTATGTCTTCAATGAGCTGGCAAAATGTAACCACCAACTTAGAATCTTAAGAATGAAGCAAAAACACAAACATTTTTAGACAAAAAGAAGTATGGATGAAACCCGGAAATCCTCACAAAAAGAAATGCTAAAGAATATACTTGAAAAAGAAGGTAAGTGATGCCAGGTAGAAGGTCTGAGATACAAGAAATAATCTGTGGTCTTTCTTTTTTTAAGCTGTACTCAAAGAGCTCTTTTAAAAACCCCTAACTTAAATACAAAACAATGGCAACATATAAATTGGAGTAGTGCAGTTAATAGAATTAATGTGTTCTATGCATGAAGAGTAAAGATACTAACTTTAGACTTCGGTAAGTTAAACACGTATGTGAAAATTTACTGAGTAACCAGTAAAAGAAAAATATACACTTAAAAACAAAGTAGAGAAGTTTTCTCAGGGAAAGCTATTTAAAAGTACACACTATATAGTAGAAATATTTATAAGTAATTAATAAAGAATTTTAAAATAAGGTAAAGGACATCTCCGAATAGGGTGAGTTACAAAAGATTAATTTCCTTAGCTAGCATTGGAGGAACTTAGCTTGATAGTGAAGACTGCTGTAGCACTGAAGATAGACAACAACATGAATAAATAAAAGGAAATGGAATGATTGAACTGAAGACAAGACTTGTTTTAGGATAAGATGGCTGTATAACACGGAGTCAGCTAATGCAAAGACAAATAGCCAGGTTGTGCGTAAATAAAAATAAGCCAATAAAGTATTTGAAACTGTGTCAACTGACTTTTAACCTCTTAAATATATGAAGTGACTATTTGTACAAGTTGGAAAGATTATATATGGTGCTGTCAATATGGCAAAGACTGCCACTTAAACATTAATCTCTGCAATGATACTGGAAATTAGAGGAAACTTAAGCATATAAGCAAATTACCTGAGGCGTAAAAAACTATATATATTTCTAAATCAATTAGGCCACCCTATTTCAATACAATACATAATTTATGTAACTTATTTTAGTTTTCGTCTCAAAACCAACTGCTTCTCTAGCATAAAAATGTCACCGGTAATTGAATAGAGTTAGAACTTCAGGGATAGCAAGAGCTAGAACTTCAGGGACAGTTGTATCCAAACTGTTGGGACTAGTTACTAATTGATGGACCAAGTTACACAACCTCCGTGAATTGCAGCTTTCTGAGCTATAAACATGAATATAGTAAGTCACTATTCTTTTATTCTTTTCTACTTCACCATTATTTATTCTTTTTTTTTTTTAATTTTTTTTTCCAACGTTTATTTATTTTTGGGACAGAGAGAGACAGAGCATGAACGGGGGAGGGTCAGAGAGAGAGGGAGACACAGAATCCGGAAACAGGCTCCAGGCTCTGAGCCATCAGCCCAGAGCCTGACGCGGGGCTCGAACTCACGGACCGAGATCGTGACCTGGCTGAAGTCGGACGCTCAACCGACTGCGCCACCCAGGCGCCCCCACCATTATTTATTCTTATCATTACAGATCATCTTGATACATGGCTATTAAAAGAGCCTTATTAGGAGCACCTGGGTGGCTCAGTCGGTTAAGCATCCGATTTGGACTGAGGTCATGATCTCACAGCTCATGAATTCGGGCCCCGCTTCAGGCTCTGTGCTGACAGCTCACAGCCTGGAGCTTGCTTCGGATTCTGTCTGTCTGTCTGTCTGTCTCTCTCTCTCTCTCTCTCGCTCTCTCTCTCTCTGTGCCCCTCCCCTGCTTGCACATGTGTACTCTCTCTCACTCAAATATAAATAAACATGAAAAACAATAAAAATAAAAAAAAATAAAAGAGCCTTATTATACTTCCTTCTTTTCTCAAAATCACATCATAGAGATAACTAAATATATATCATCAATCTTTGGCGGAAACTACTAACAGAGGTGACACAGTGTTTACAACTATAAAAATGACAAATTGTTTCCCAATTCAGTGCATACAAAACTAAGAAACTGTTCTTAAAGTTTTTAGCATCAATGTATGTTTCTAAAAAATAATAATTAAAAAAATATAAAAACATAATTGATGATACAACTTTACTGTGCCCCTTAAAAATTGTAACAACTCTCCCTAAAATCATTGCAGTGAACATCCACTACTGAATAACAACTTACAACTTCAAAATAAGATTAAAGACTGAAAATGCATTAGATACTGAAATGGCATTGAGTTTTAAAAATGTATTTCAGTGTTGATAATCAACAACGGAAAAAATGTCAAAAAATATCTATAAACTTCCTAGAATAACCAATGCTGAAGCACAAAAATACAAAAGAAAAAATATTCTGCCAGATATTTATAAAATAAGATGGATTTGAAGAGACCAATGGGAAGCTTCAGAACATTTGACAGTAATTTTGTACTATCTAATAAGACTTTGGAAAGTAATATTAGATGAAAATTAGATAAATTAAAACAAAATATAAAAGTGAGCCTATCAATGAGAATTCATTCTACTGAGTATAGTACCAGATAAAACAAAAAGAAAGTTAAACTGAGACATGTCAAAATGACATTTTAAACTGGAGCCTAAAATGTAGTTAAATAAATCACATGTACCTCATGTAACTTATAAAAATATTTTAAAACCAGATAATGCAAATGCATGCATAAATGACATAGGAAATGAGAAATATACCATTTAACTTAGATTAGAAGTACAGATGGCCTGACAGAAGTCATTTCTACTGTGTTAAAAACAAATTATAATTGGTCAGAAGCCCAAGATGATATATCCAAAATATGTGTATTTCCCTAATAAATAACAGTTACTGCAACACTATTTGGTTGCAAATACCTATATACATACATATGTTGGGGGGGGGGAGGAAGGAGTGCATTATTAGGGATGTACCTGAAATTAAAAAAAAAAAAAATTCTTTGAAAAACAAGAACAATACTATGGTAGGCCTAATAATGCCCATCTCCACAAAGATGACCATATCTTAATCCCAAAAACCTGTGACTATGTTACATTAAATAGCAAAGGGGACTTTGCCCTAAAACATGCTAGGCAACCTTTCCATAGTGCCTTGGGAAGATCAAAAAGTCAGAATACTCAAACACACAGAAGGATGTTGGAATAGATTAGGCATGTGACTCAGACTCCAGCCATTGAGGCAGAACCCAGATACAGAGATGGGATCATTCAGGAAAGATTTATGAAGGAGCCCCTAGATAACAGAAGGAATCCCCAAGACATACATAGGAAACCCACAAGGTTCTGGAGAATGTTAAAAAACAAAACAAAACAAAACAAAAAAAAACAAAAAACAGAAACACTGTTAGCTCTGTTCCAGCTAGGGACAGAGAGAGGACAAAATAAAAGAGGACAAATACCATAAGCTGGAATCAGGCTGATGAAACTACTCAACTGTGAACACGTACTAGCCTTCATGAGAAAGGAAGAATGATTTAAAGATCCATGAGTCTGTAAGAGTAGAACCTCACATCAGAGACTGTCTTTCCCAGGTACTGAAACCTAATGGAGCTGGCCAGGCTGGGTTTCAAAATTGCCTGCCAGGAACTGGTAACTCCATTTTTCTCCCTTTTTGAATGAGAATGTTTGTAACTTGTATCTTACTCCTGTCCCACCACTGTCTTTTGGGAGCAGATAACTTGTTTCTTCAATTCCACAAGTTCACAGATGGACAGGATTTGTGCTTTAAGACAAATCATACCCAGAACCTCACCCATACCTCATCTAGACGATGAGATTTGAATTTTTGAGCTGAAAGGATTTAGAAAAAATTTTTAAAGTTGATATTGTAATGGGTTTAGACTTTTAGAATGTTGGGATGGGGTGAATGTATTTTACATGTGGGACAGGAATGAAGTTCTGGGGGCTGCAGGAAGGATGGTGGTAGGCAGAATAATGGTACACTCAAAGATTTCTATGTCCTTATCCCAAATTCCTGTGAATATGTCACATTACCTAGAAAAAGTGACTTTGTATATATGATTAAATTAAGGATCTTGAGATAGTAAGATTATCCTTGATTATTTGGGCATGCCCAATATATCCACAGGCGTCCTCATGGAAAGGAGTCAGAGCCAGAGAAAGATCTATGATGACAGAAAAAGAGGTTGAATTATCACTGGGCCAGAAGCCAAGGAATACTGGAAGACTCTAGAAACTAAGAAAGGTGGGGGAGGGTTCTCTCCTAGAACCTCCAAAGGATCTCAGCACTGCTGACACCATAATTTTAGCCCACTGAGACTGATTTTTGAACTGACCTCCAGAACTATAAGATAATAAATCTGTGCCGTGTTACATTGCTAAGTCCATGACAATTTGTTGCAGTAGCTATAGAAAATGAATACTTCGAAAAAATTCATATAAACAGACACATTTAACTAAAAGATTAACAGAGATGTGAAGGGAAAAAAACTGTTTCACAAGGTCATAGTAGTAATCTATAAGATATTAAATTCTAAAACTCATAAAGTGTAGAAAGAGTATTTTTAATAAAGCCTTAAAATTGCTTAGATTTTCCTATTTCCAGTGAAATACTTAGTAACAGTAATAGGAATAATTAACAATAATAATATCATCAAAGAGCTCTTTGTGAGTGTTTACTATGCACCAGGCACTATATTAAGTCTTTAAATGCATTTTTTTTATCACATATAACCTTCTTAATAATCACATGAGGTAAAATCTGTTACACAGATACACATACCACATAGGGGGTATATGAGGCTTAAAAAATAATTTGACCAAATTCAGGCAGCTTAATTGGAACATATCCTAATGTTGAATCCAAATAGGTCTTACTTCTCTTTTCAACCACTATACTACAACAGCTTCATGCAATTTCTTTCTTTGAGTCTGTGTTTCTTGCCTAGATGCTTTAAGAGCAGATGGCTTGCTTTGCAAAAAAATAGAGCAATTTTAAACAGTAGATAAAACACGTGTAAGGTTTTTGTACAAGGTCACAATAAAATAATAGTGAGTTAAAAAGAAAATAGGAATTCTGGTTGACAAATGACCAAAGCCATTTTTGGTTTAAACACTCACTACCAGTTTTAATAGAAAGTCTAACTCTTCTCTTCTGCCTTGGTAAGCTACGTATTTTGAAAGAAGAATGTCATATCTCCTTAATGGCTAACAAGGATTCACGGCCACAATTCTAATTCCTAAATACAACATTGTCTTGGAAGAGGTAGGAAAACAGGCTAAAAATGCCAAGATCTTGGGACTTACACTGTAAATTTTCTTTTAACATTTACTTATTTTTGAGAGAGAGAGACAGAACGTGAGCAGGGGAGGGGCAGAGAGAGAGGGAGACACAGAATCCGAAGCAGGCTCCAGGCTCCAAGTTGTCAGCACAGAGCCCTAACGTGGGGCTCAAACTCACGAACCGTGAGATCGTGACCTGAGCCGAAGTTGGACACTTAACTGACTGAGCTACCCAGGAGTCCCGGGAATTATACTGTAAATTGATTCTAGCAATTTTTTATGAACTAAACTATTATAGAAAGCATTTTTTGAATATAAAATAGAATACAAAACCAGTGGAGCTTTTGGTAGATTTCTGAAGCCTCAACATGTTGATTTTCCCTCAAGATTTCTGCCAAACAACTGGGAATCTGCAAGGCAAGAGGGTAAAAAGTAAGCTACGGTTTATAAAAGCCACCACTGGTGGGGGGAGGTGGTAGTAATTGGAAGGAGCCACGAGGGGACTCTTCTGGGGTACTGATAACGCGTGATATATTCACCCTGAGCAATAAAGGGTAGACTGCTTCCAAAGACTTTTCATCCTCCTGAGAATGTTTCTCATGACAGTGACAGAAATGCAGTAAGATAAGAGAAAACATTCAAGGCCCATTTAAAAAAAAAAAAAAAGAGGGCGCCTGGGTGGCTCAGTCGGTTAAGCTCCTGACTTCGGCCCAGGTCATGATCCCACACTTCATGGGTTCAAGCCTCACGTCGGGCTCTGTGCTGACAGCTCAGAGCCTGGAGCCTGTTTCAGATTCTGTGTCTCCCTCTCTCTCTGCCCCTCCCTCACTCTGTCTCACTGTCTCCCCAAAATAAATAAACATTAAAACAATTTAAAAAAATTAAAAGAAAAAAGAAAAGAAATATTTTATTAAGCAATCTCTATACCCAATGTGGGGCTCGAACTCACAACCCTGAGATCAAGAGTCACACGCTCTACCAACTAAGCCAGCCTGGTGCCCCTCAAGGCTGTTTTCTTCAATGACCAGGTTTGAAAATGGCATACTATCTTTCACTTTTGACTCATTCTATTTGATCATAATAATATGATTATATCCCAAATCAACAGGAAGGTAAATATATTTAACTGTAAAGTCACATGGAAAGTGGATTTAGAAATGGGTAAAGAACTAGGGCCAAATCTACCACACACACAGACTCTGGTTCAGTCTATGTGGATAATAAAGTCTACTTCAATTTAGCTTTAGAAATAGGGATACTTTTTTGAACTTACACTGGCAATAAAGTTGATGTCACGATACTGTATAAAAAGGGAGAAGCTGCTCAATTTAAATCTAATATACTATTATAAATAATTGGCAATTTTTATATATAAATAATAATTAACCCACTATCCTGGATTCATACAGATGCAAATTCTGTCTTGTAATCTCATTTAATATATTTACAACTGACATACACTCTCCCAAGTCTGCAAAAATATGGTTAGAATCGGCTATAAAAAAGTATCTATGGTTTCCACACAAATTGTTTGTAAATTGATACAATAAATGAAAACAAATTACTTTGCTGTCTTAAGAACAACTGTCACTCTTAAGTTAAGCTATTAGGCTCAAGTTCAAGAAATGACAAACAGCAATTTCTCCATAAGGAGGAAACAACCATATTTTTTTGCACATCCCTTTTTAAGTATATTCCAAAGAGGAGAAAAGAAATTTGCTGACTTTATTCCAAATTAAAATGAACATAATTCAAAAAACCATTGATACTCAGTACTGTAATACTCCAAATTCATGCATATAAATTTGAAAACATAGATGAGATGGACAAAATCCTTGAAAAACACAAACCATCAAAGCTTACTCAAAAAGAAATAGATAACCTGAATGGTCCCATGTTGATCAAACTTGAATTTGTAGTTGAAAATGTTCCTATCAGAAAGGAAAAACAACAACAACAACAACATCCACCACCAAACAAAAACCACTTCAAGCTCAGATAACTTAATGAGTGAATTCTAACAGAAATTTAAGGGGGAAAAGAGTAAAACTCATTCTATACACTGTTGCAGGAACTAAAGTGAGGAACAGAAGTGTTTCCAGTTCATTCTTTAAGACCAGTATCACACTGATACTAAACCAGATGAAGACATTACAAGACAAAACAAATAACTGCAGACCAGTATCTCTTATAAACAAAAATCTTGAATAATATATTAGCTAATAAAATCCAGCAACATATAAAAGTATAATACATCACACCACATGGGGTTCAGCCCAAAAATCCAAAACTGCTTCAACATTCAAAAGTCAATATAACTCACCATATAGTAAATAAGAAACACTATATGATCATATTGATTGACATAGAAAGCGCCTCCTACAAAATGCAACATCCATTTGTGATAAGAACTATCAGCAAACTAGAAATAGAGGGAAACTGCTTTAACCTAATGAAGGGTGTATATGTTAAACCTATAGCTTATGAAAGAAATTGAAGACCACATAAACAAATGGAAAGCAATTCCATACTCATGGAATGGAAGAATATTATTAAAATGTCGATGCTACCTAAAGCAATGTATAGATTCAATGCAATCCTTGTCAAAATTTCAACAGCATTTTTCAAAGAACTAGAACAAATAATCCTAAGATTTGTATGGAACCACAAAAGACCTCAAATAGCCGAAGTTATCTTGAGAAAGAAGAATAAAGCCAGAGGTATCACAGTCTCAGATTTCAAAGTATACTACAAAGCTGTAATAATCAAAATAGTATGGTACTGGCACAAAAAAAAATGACATATAGATGAATAGAACAGGATAAAGAGCCCCAAATTAAACCCATGCTTATATGGTCAATTAATCTACAACAAAGGAGACAAGAATAATCAATGGGGGAAAGACAATCACTTCAATAACTGATGCTGGGAAAAAACTGGACAGCTACATGGGGAAGAATGAAAACTGGACCACTTTCTTACATCATACAGAAAAATAACCTCAAAATGGATTAAGGACCTAAATGTACAACCTGAAACCATAAAAATCGTAGAAGAAAACATAGGCAGTAATTTTTTGGACAGTAATTCCTTGGACTTGAATAAACATTTCTCCAAAGAAGACATAAAGATGGTCAACAGACACATGAAAAGATGCTTAACATCACTAATCATCAGGGAAATAAAAATCAAAATCGTGATGAGATATCACCTCACACCTGTCAGAATGGCTAGAATCAAAAAGATAGGAAATAACAAACGTTGGCAGGGATATGGAGCAAAAAGAACCCTTGTGCACTCTTAGTGGGAATGTAAATTGGTGCAGCCACTCTGGAAAACAGTAAGGAGGTTCCTCAAAAAACTAAAAATAGACATACAATATGACCTAGTAATTCCACTACTGGGTATTTAGTGGTATTCCACTCCCCACCGCACTCCACCCCCCCAACAAAAAAGGAAAGCACTAACTTGAAAAGACATACGCATCTTTATGTTTATTGCAGCATTATTTACAAAAGCCATGTATTGAAGCAACCTAAGTATCCATCAATAAATGAACAGATAGAAGTGTGGTACACACACACACACACACACACACACACACACAAACACACACACACACACACACACACACACACACACACACAGGGGAATATTACTCAGCCACAAAAACATATGAGATCTTGCCATTTGCAACCACCTGGATGAACCTAGAGGGTGTTATGATAAGTGAGATAAATCAGAGAAAGGCAAATACCATATGATTCCACTTACATGTGGAATCTAAAAAACAAAACCAACCAACCAGACAAAAAGCAGAAAGAGACTCATAAACACAGAAAACTAATGGTTGTAAGAGGGAGAGAAGTAGAGAGATGGGCAAAATGGGAGAGGAGGAGTGGGAGATACAGGCTTCCCTTAAGGCATGAAGAAGTCATGGGATAAAAAGTAGAGCATAGGGATGCCTGGGTGGATTAGCTGATTAAGCATCCAACTCTTAATCTTGGCTCAGGTCTTGATTTCAGGACCATGAGTTCAATCCCCATGTTTGGTTCCATGCTGGTCGTGCAGCCTACTTAAAAATAAAAGGCACTGCATAAAGGAATATAGTCAATAGTACTGTAATAGTATTGTATGGTGACAGAAGGTAGCTACACTTGCAGTGAACATAGCACATAGACTTGTCACATCACTATGTTGTACATCCAAAACTAATGTAACATTCTGTGTCAACTCCACCTCAATAAAAAAAAAAAAAAGAAAAGAAAAAAGTGTTATAGGTTAAATCATAATTAATGGTGAAAAACTAAAAGTTTTCCCACTAAGATCTGGAGAATGTAATAATGTCCTCCAGCACCACTTTTATTTAACATCATATTAGTGCAGTAAACCCAGTAAACTAGTTAGTGCAGTAAAGCAGCTAAAAGAAATAAAAAGTGTATCAAGAGAAAGTCAACATATCCTTCTTTTTAGACAATATGATTGCCAATGTAAAAAATTCCAAAGACTCTACCAAAAAAAAAAAAAAAAAACATTCATAAAACTGGTAAGTTTAGTAGTTACAGGACACAAGATCAACATACTGAAGTCCATCACATTCCTTTATACTAGCAATGAAAATGTAAAATCTGAAAATATTTTAAAAGTTAATACAAATTAGTACCAAAAAATTACTTAAGTAAAGTCTAACAAAACATGTGTAAGATCTGTAGGTGAAAACTACAAAACACTAAGAGGAAAAAAAAGAAAATCAGATCTAAATGAATTGAGAGATGTACCATGTTCATAAATTGGAAGATTCAATATTGTTAAGATGTGTATCCTTTCCAGTCTGATATATACATTCAACACAATCCCATCAAAATTCCAGTAAACTTTTTTTGTAAGTATCAATAAGATGATTCTAATCTGATGTGGAAAAAAGGGAACTAGAATGGCCAAAGCAATTCTGAAAAATAACAAAGTTGGAGGACTCATCATAAGATTTTAATATTATAAAGCTTCAGTAATCAAAACTGAATTGGTGAAAGAATCAACCCATAAATCAATAGAACAGAAAGAGAGCCTACAAACAGAATGACACAAATACAGTCAACTATTTTTTTTTAATGTTTATTTATTAAGAGAGAGAGACAGAGCGCAAGTAGGGGAAGGGCAGAGAGAGGAGGAGACATAGGATCTGAAGCAGGTTTCAGGTTCCAAGCTGTCAGCACAGGGCCCAATGCGAGGCTCGAACTTACCAACTGCAAGATCATGATCTGAGCTGAAGCTGGACTCTCAACCAACTGAGCCACCCAGGTGTCCCTACATTCAACTAATTTTTAGCAAAGGGGCAAATGTAACTCACTAGTAAAAAGATAGCTTTGAGATCTCAACAAATGGTACTGAAACAAATGAATATCCATATGCAAAAAAAAAAAAAATTCAAAAACACAAAACTGAGTCAAGACAGACTTTAAACCTTAAAAAATTAACTCAAGGGGGATTATAAACCTAACTGTAAAACAAAGTGGCAAAACTTTTCAAAGAAAACATAGGAGAAAATATGCATAACCATGGATCTGATGATGAATTTCTAGATACATCAACAGCATGAACCATGAAAGAAAAAAAAAATTGGTAACAATGGATTTTAGCATAATTAGAAACAATTGTTCTGTGAAAGCCACTATTAAGGAAATGAAAAGACAGCCATAGACTGGACTGGGAGAAAACATTTGCAAATCAAATCAAATATCTGATAAAAGACTTGTATCCAGAATATATATAAAATGTTTTAAACTCAACAATAAGAAAACAAATAATCCAATTTAAAAATAGGCACAAGATATGAACAGATATTTCACCAAAGAACATAATACAGGTGGCCAATTAGCATATGAAAATGACCAAAATCAAATGTCATTAGAGAAAGGCAAATTAAAAATCACAATAAACCATTACTATATACCTATTAAATTGGCTAAAATCCAAAAAATTGATAAAGATTACTGCTGGTGAGAATGCAGAGCAAGAAGGACTCTTATTCACTCCTGGTGGGAATGTAAAATCTTGTAGCTACTTTGGGAGAGGATTTAGCAGCCCCTTGCAAATCTAAACACAGTTTTACCATACAACCCAGCAATCATTTTCCCGGGTATTTACCTAAATGATTTGAAACTTATGTCCACCCAAAACCTTTGCATGTGACTGTTTATAATGGTTTTTTTCAGAATTTCCCCAAACCAGAAGCAACCAAGATATCCTTTAATAAATGAGTAGATTAACAAACTGTGGTACATCCATATAATAGAGTGCTGTTAACTGATAAAGAGTAATGGAGTATCAAGCCCTGTGAAAACATAGATGAATAGTTATCAACAATGATGAGATGTTATCTCACCTCTCACCTCATGGTTTGCATATACGAGATACAGTGAGTAAGCTGTGCCTATAGGTGAAAAGTAAGGTGTGAAGACTAAAGGCAACCATTGTTCTCAAGCAGAAATGACAGTGTGATGACGGTAGAGTGACATTTCTAAGTTACTGAAGGGAAAAAAAAAAACTTCAAAAACTTTTTCATAAGTTCAAAAACAAAGAATCCAGGGGCACTTGGCTGGCTAAGTCAGTAGGGCATGTGACTCTTGATCTCAGGGTTGTGAGTTCAAGCCCCATGTTGGGCACGAAGCCTTCTTAATTAAAAAAAAATTAAAACAAAAACAAAGAATTCATAACCACAACTGTTACTGGAAGTCTGATGGACAAACGGATGTGGTAACAGAAATACAGACTTCATGAAGAGCATTGAAAGTGGTAACCACATGGTAAATATGTAAGATATTTTTCTTGCTATTTAAATCTCCCTTAAAGATAACTGGTTATTTAACAAAAATAGTAAGGTGTGGGTATAAAATTAAGATGTATCTTGATAAGTAAACAAACATCAGGAAGAAATAAGACTATATTCTAAGTCAGCTGAAGTGGTATTATAAATATCGCTCTAAGGTTGACTATTACTAAAGGTGAATATAAACACCTTGCAGCAACCATTACATACCAAAATAAAACTAGAGTGATAGCTAATAAGCCAACAAAAGAGATAGAAGATAAGTTTTTAAAGATTCAATTAATCCCAAAGAAGGCAGAAAAAAGGAAAAGAGGAGCAAAGATCAAATGGGACAAACTGCAAAATGATAAACTCACACTTAACTGAGTCAAGAATCACACAAAATGTAGACTAAATACCCCAACGAAGAGATATGGATTTTAAATTGGATAAAAAAGCAGGATTCACCTATATGCTGGCTACAAGAAATGTGCTTTAAATAAAAAGAAACAATTGGGGTAAAAGTTAAAATATACAGAAAGACATGCCATGCTAACACTAATCAAAAGAAGCTGGAGTAGCTCAATAAACATTAGGCAATGTAGAGTTTAGAGCAAACACTACTACCAGGGATAAAAAAAAAAAGTCATTTCATAACTATAAAGGGGTCAATTCATCAGAAAGAGATAACAATCTCACATTTTTATACACTTAAAAACAGATCTTCCAAATACACAATGCAACAGCTAAAAGAATTCCAAGGAGAGATAGATCCACAATTTTACTCAGAGATTTCAATTTCCTTTTCTCAATAACTGATAGAACAGGCAGATGAAAAATCAATATGGATACAGAAGCTTTGCATCACACATATGACACTGTAGGAAATCCATCTTACAGCAGAAGACAGGTTTACCGAATACACTCCTCTCACATACACATTCCATTCTATCTGAAGCTATATATTGAGAAGTGAGAACCTAGATGAGAGAATAAAAGCTCCACTGCCCATCTCTCTTACACAAAACACTTGTTTTGCAAGGAATTAGTACAAACGGTGCATAATATACAGAGATCTTATTAAAATGCAGATTCTGAAAAAATAAAGTCTGGCACAAACCCCAAGACTGTGCATTTCTGACAAGTCCCCCTGGGTGTTCCTACTGATGTTGACAATACAAAACAATGGGGTGCCCTCGAAATGGCAAGGGACTAGAAGATGGGAATAAAGTGAGTAAAGGAAGCTAGGGTCTCCTTAGTTTTGCCTGCTTCTACAAAGTCAATAACAGATAAAAACATAACACTGCTTCTAGTGATTCTAATGTAGTCAGTCATGGTATACAAAGCATACAATACACATTAGTTCATTTAATCTTCAAAATAACTTTTTGAAGTAAATACTATAATTATCTTAATTTTTAATTTTTCAGAGATGGAACTTGAAGTTTTGAGAGGTCGGTCATTTACACACATCCCAGGGCTATCTAACTAACTACCTGGCTTAGCAAAGCAGAGGTGTTCTAAGCACTAAATGAGCTCCATGAAAATTTTATTTTCCCAACATTTCATCTAAAATCACATAAATTCCAGATTTCTATTTCTTTTGAGTCCTCTCTCCCCTTCCTCACTGGAAAGACCTAAGCATAATCACAAAACTGAGCAGAGAACTTTCTCAAATACCATTAGACAACCAAACTGGCAAGTTATTACTATAAATAGATGCCATTCAACATCTTCTGGCTACTTTTCTGTTGTGTCTAAAAGAGATGTTTAATATTTTCACTTTTAAAGAGTATAATTAATTGATACAAAATTAAAGGCAAGAGAGCTGAAAATGCTAGCGTTCATGGTGATGGTGATGTCAAATTAGACCTACTTGCATCCAGGTCGCTCCTCAAGCCATGAGGAAATGGTGACCTGCAAAGAGACAAATGGGATGTATACTGATGGTTTCAAGGAGCAAGCAATATTCTGAATCTTCCAAAATGTTTTATAAAGCACATGTACTGTTTTCAAAACCAGGAAAAAATAAGGTAGACATCTATAATTGAATAAGGCATTAATTACCAACTATTCCCTTGGCTCTCCCTAGTTCCTCAAATGCTAGCACTAGTCATAGAGTTGAGGAAAGATTAACAGATACATATTTGTAACTATATCCAGAGGCTAGAAAATTCTAAAAGTGCTGTCCTAGCTAATGATGAAAAAATACAGAAAATCTATGTAGTGAGAAATCAAACACCCTAAATTAAAGTTTCTTTGAACAGGTGTCCCGCAGTGAATGCCCGAGAGTCCCTGCAGCTTTTCAGGACAGGTGGTGCTCAGGCGTCTCACATGCTTGGGGGTTATTTCTAAGCACTTTCATCATCTCTAAAAGAGAGGTGGTAATGGTGTTCCCCAGCCACAAAGGAGAAAATAAGTATAAACAAACATATAATGTCTTCCCAACCATTTGGCACTTTATGGAAGATACCTGAATTTTCTCAAATTTTTAACTTTACAAGAAACCTACCAAAAACCTGTCCAAAACCAAAATTTAGAATTATTTTATCCTCTAGATAGGGGTTGGAAACCAATCACAAGGCACTTAAAACACACTTCTTTTGCTGCCTTGAAGGTAGTAGAAGTTCTACTAGTTGTCAGATTAAATATTATGGCACTTTAAAACTGAAAAGGCAGATGAAATTTTCATCTCAACATTAAACCTCTTTCCAGAAAAGAAAGAAATGGGGACAAAGAGGAAAAGATAAATGGTATGTTTTGGCAACAGGGAATGTATTTCTAGTTTTATGGCAAACTGCACCCAACCAAAAAAAATCTGTCACTGAAGAATGTAATCACAAATAGTTTTATGAATAGCTGAAACTATTGCCTTGCTTATAATAAGGAGGCTAAATTTTCAGCATTTTAAACAAATTTTCACATACGTCCGTCTAGCAACAATGAAGGCTACATTTCCCCTGGATAGAAGGGTATAGCCAACGTTTTCAATACGATAGTTCAGAAGATCCCATCACGGTGAGAAGTACTAATCTCAGACTATTTAAGAGATGGTATAGAAAATTCATGAAGAAGTTGGGGTAAAAATGAATGGCTATGAAACTTCACCTCTGTTGTAGTTTCTTCACAATCCTTACCATCTTTCTTGCCTGGCAATCCCCCAAAGAACAGAAGTCCTTGCAAAAATTTCAGTTGCCTCTTGACCTGTTAAGCCAAATAACATTTCTATGCAAAAAATCCTTTTATGCTGTATCAGTTTTATGCTGTATCAGTTCTAATATATTTTTAGCAAGTAATTTGGGGCAAGAATACTCTTAAAGCTGCTTCTATACCCTATCTTGCCAGATTGCCAGCCTTGCATTTTGAACTTTGCAAAGTCAGCTCTGGCATAGCAGGTCCACTAAGAGTCCACAGCAAACGGCTGCTGCGAGCTGTCAGAACACAAGGAAAAAAGGGGCTCCAAAAGACCAAAAAGTGGCGGTACCTTCGTAGTGGGCACCAAAAAGACCTGAGTCAACTCCCAAAACAATTCTTTGCTTTATTGATGATTTCAAATTTTCCAGCCATCTGATTGACAACATTCACAAAACCATCCACAAATGCTGCAGAAACAAAAGCCGACAGTACACATAGTCCAAAAGGCAAGGTTTTTTTATTTTTGTTTTTTTCCATAAAACCTATCCTTCCCTATTAGTTCTGTTACCTCAATGACATGCTCTTGGCCTCCCATCCTGTGCCCTTCCCCATCAAGTGACTCATTTTTTTTCACACTGGACATTTCCTAAATGCATACAAAAGCTTAGATACCCAAGAGCATTAACGTAACAGTTTCCACCATTGGTATTATGATCCAAGTTAAGAAACTAAAGGAACAAAATTGTAGAGAATACTTTCAGAGCTAACACTGTGGTCTGATAAATTCAAAGGCACCGAAAAACGTGCATCTCAAGATCAACACTGCAGAAGCAGAATTCTAAATATTCATAAGCAACAAGATCTTTACTAAGAATCATCTCCTCAGTCAAGACAACAAAACTAACCCTAGTCAGGTAGATAGCTATTTGTAATGAACGACGCATTTTGAAGAGAAAACCAGATTATAACATTTAATCCTGAAAGTTTTATTTCGTAAACCTATTTATATGGAGACAGACTCTATATCTAAAAGTGGAGATTTTTTTAAAATTTCCTTCACCATTTGGGGGATGGAAAAGCATCCCTGATTTGTATATTAAAGCACAAGCATCTGTCCTACTGATGATATTCTAGGGAAGCACATTAGCATAAAATTTAACGATGTCAAATAAGTGGATGTGAAATAGGGACTGCGTAAAGACACTATTTCCAAGGCTGACAGAAACATCACTGTTTAGAAATGCAAATGAAACCATTATGTTCAATAATTATATGAAAATATGAACAGTTCAGCATGTTTTCCAGCCCTGATGGCGGTTAATGGGATGTACGCTTATGTAAATAACTACTATTAAAGCTAATGCTGAAAAAAACTAATAAATTCATACTAAAGCAACTGATTTAGTATGCTTTTAAACCCCAGCAGTGCTCACTTATTAGAAAAGAGTGCATTATTATGTTTAGAACTCATTACTGCTACAAGTCACTGCAACTCCATCAATTACCATGCATTAATGAAAATGGGACACATACAAAAAAAAAAAATTATTGCCTCTCAGCAGTTTTCTTTAAAGACAAAATCTAGGGGTATTACCATCATGGGGCCTTGTGGGGAACTTATCCACACTATAATCTTTATTACTGAAACAGTACTCCCAACATCACCACCCTAGGGTATTTTGATAAGAAGAGCTAACCTGTATGTAAAAATATCAATGTTTTAAAAGACTGATCAATAAGAAAATTTTTAATACTTAAATTGTGGCACCTGGTCCATTTTTTTAAAGGGAGGTTAAGAGATGAAAATACACAGGGGTAGTCATACCAGTAGAGTGGACAGATGGTTTCATTCCAAGATGCTCTCTGATGAAGCAGATAAATCAGTTCGACATTTATGCCTCAGTGAATTCTGTGGAACTAAGGTATTGGATTTTTAAGAACAAACCTAAAATTTCCTTTTTTGGCCACAAGATGGACTCTCTGGCGATATATTAAATATTTAGTACAAGAAATTAAGAAACTGGAAAAGCCTTGTAGTTTAAAATTCAAGTTTAGCTAGCACCTAACAGCAAGTAAATGCTGACAGGGCAGGAATACAAATTTGGAAATGCCTTTGCTCTCACTCTACTTGTGTCAACTTTCACAATTTATTCTATTTCTTTAACATATGTAATTAGAGTGATCCTTCGTCCTTTTCTAGCATCCAGAAAAACATAAAACACTTTGGTACCTCCTACATGTGAAAAGATTTGTTAACTCTCAGACACAGTCTTGGTATATACAGTGAGTATATGTTTATTTCAACAGTGTAAGAGTCACATCAGTCCAAGCATTTGTGGTTTTGGCTCTCACATGTTTATTCATCTCCTAAGAAGCTTTTACTACAATTTAGATACAGTATCACTAGGTGGTGGTAGAGTGCTATGACTGTGCTGCTCCAGCAATGAAGTAGAAGTTTTCTCTCAAGAGTCTGATCCAGTAACTCAGGAATAACAACTCATTCATGTAACCATTATTTTTTGAGTACAGACTGAGTACCAGGTATTGTACTAGATTCTCAGTGTACAATAATGTACAAGACAGGGGTGCCTGGGTGCCTCAGTTGGTTGAGTGTCTGACTCTCAATTTTGGCTCTGGTCATGATCCCAGGGTCATGGGATTGAGTCCCATGCTGGGCTCCACACTAAGCATGGAGCCTGCTTAAGATATTCTCTCTCTCTCTCTCTCTCTCTCTCTCTCTCTCTCTCTCTCTCCCTCTGACCCTCTCTCCCACTCATGTGCCTCTCTCAAATAAAAAAATAAAAATAGTGCACAAAACAGAAATGATGTCCCATAAGGGAAATAGAAAATAAATGAATATGTAAGACTGTTCAAGTGCTAGGAATAATCAATGCCCATTCACGACTAAAAAAAGACAAAAAACAACCTCTTAGCAAACTAGGAAGAAAACAAAAATTATTCCTTGTGGTAAAAGGCATTTATTAAAAATCTATAGCTAATATCAATCTTAAGGATGAAATATATATTTCCCCCTAAGATATAAAACAAAGCAAGAATGTTCTTGGTCATCACTTCTATTAAATACCTAACCAGAGGTACTGCTATAAAGCAAGAAAAAGAATAAAAGGCATAAAGATTAGAAAGAACTAAAATTGTTTTTATTTGCAGATGGCACATTGTTTGAATTAAAAAACCCTAAGGAATCTGTAAAACAACTATTAAAATGAACAAGTGACAATTTAACAAGGTCAAAGGATACAAAGTCGATATACAAAAAGCAATTGTATTTCTAACTCCAACAACTGAAAATTAAAACTAAAACTAAATTGAGTACAAACTTTTCAAAACTAGCGGACTCCTTCATGCTGACTAGAATGCCTACATGAGAGCTGAACTTGGAACATCAAGTTAACAAGTGTGGCTCCCTAAAACATATGGAGTTGTCGTACCTGTCTAAAATTGCCCAAACTCAGATGTTCTTTTACATGAAAAATAAACAAATACATATCTTGTTTTGATTACCTTACTTTGAATTTTTTAAAAAATGTTTATTCATCTTTTTGAGAGAGACAGAACGTGAGCGGGGGAGGGACTGAGAGAGAGACACACACAGAATCTGAAGGAGGCTCCAGGCTCATAGCTATCAGCACAGAGCCCAACGCAGGGCTCAAACTCACAAACCGTGAGATCATGATGCTTACCCGAATGAGCCACCCAAGAGCCCCTGGCATTTTAAATTTTTTTAATGTTTATTTATCTTTGAGAGATAGACAGAGAGCACAAGCAGGGAAGGGTTAGAGAGAGAGGGAGACAGAGAATCTGAAGCAGGCTCCAAGCTCTGAGCTGTCAGCACACAGCCCAACACAGGGCTTGAACCCACCAACTGCAAGATCATGATCTGAGCAGAAGTTGGACACTTAACCGACTGAGCCACCCAGGCGCCCCTGGCATTTTCTGTTATAGACAAAAAAGCTTAATACGACCCAGATTCCTAAAACACCCTTAACTACGCTCCATCCAGTCCTAGCCTTTTCAGCTTTGCTTCTGATTTCTTTTCCTTGAGATCTCTCCTATGCCTTGGAGATTCCTTAGCAATTCCTACCTGATTTCTCTTGGCAATAAGCTTTCTTAAAAGTGCTTTAAAATTTTTAAAGGATATTCCCTCATACAGCCAAAAACATTTTGCTTCAAAATATATGTCGTCTCTTCAAAAATTAGAAACCTAGTTACTCTCTGGGCAACAGAAATTTGAATATGGACTCTGAAAGGAAAAAAAAATCTTCAAATAGAAAATAATATCTGAAATAAAAGATAGTATTTGAAAGATTTGTCAACCATGGCTTTATATCCATTTATGTTGTAAACTTTTTCAGGGCAAGGAAATATTTTTGTAGACCTTATATTTTTATAGAACATTTATAGTTTTGAAAAAAAAATTTTGAAAAAAATTTGCTAAAATATGATCACTTCATGTGGTAAATAGTTCAGATATTATTCACATGTTATATCTGAGGAAATTAAGACTTGCAGAGGTTTATCCAAGGCCAAACAACTAGTTTAAGGCAAAATTAAGTCAAGATTTCAAGTTGTAGGATTCTAGTGCTCTTTCCAAAATACTACAGTGTTCCTGATATACACATTGAGATAAGTCGTATTTGAGACTTCTGGTCTCTAATTAACTGAGAGTTTACAAAAAGGACTTTTCATATGATATTTTTTAAGAAAAAAAAGCTGCCATAGGAGCATAAAGCACTTCTCAGCTATCTCAAATTACTATATAGTACCATATGAAGAATATGCTGTGCTATCACCCAATGATTACACTCACCATCATATGGAAACTTCCTCTTATTTCCTTTGCCTCTATAGACTGCTTAACTAGTTCTTGTGCTTTTAACACTGATGCCTTGGAGTTATTAAGGTGAGACAGAGGTGGCTATTTGGCAACTTTTCCCTGCATTAGACTAATAGCTATTCTGTCACCATAGCCATAGGTTCTTTTCTCTATTGTCAAACTGTCTCTATCGCAAATTTTCTCTAGGGCAATTACTATGTCTAACCTTTTCTGTTTGTTTCAGCTCTTATTTTCTCCTTTTCCTCTGGCCACTTTTCCTGTGTTTATCAGTTTTTGTACGGAAAAAGGTTTTATATGCTATGGCCCCAAAATAAAATACACATATCATAAAAACTATTTGAAAAACTGACCAACATGGGGCACCTGGGTGGTTCACTCTGTTGAGCATCTGACTCTTGATTTTGGCTCAGGTCATGATCCCAGGGTTGTGGGATTGAGCCCCGTGTCCAGCTCTGTGATGAGCAAGGAGCCTGCTTAAGATTCTCTCTCTCTCTCTCTCTCTCTCTCTCTCTCTCTCTCTCTCTCCCCCTGCCTCCCTCCCTTCCCCTCCCCTCCAATGAAGCATGCTCTCTCTAAAGTAAAAAAAAAAAAAATTAATTAAAAAAAAAACCTGATCAACAGGAATACAACAAATATTATCTTTAGATATTTGGATTTTCTAGGCTACATTTATTTAGAAATTCGAGGACTAATTAAGACTGGACACAAAGAACTATTTCTACATTTGGCTGTGCTCTTCACAAGCCTGAGGATTCAAAAAAAATAGATCAACAGATTGGTATTTCTGTATTAGCAAAAGATAATAAAATTGAGAGAGAGCATCAATCCTCACCATCTTATCTATAGGGAGATCTATTTCAGATACTCAGTTAACTTCTGATCATTACATGATTATACAATAATTACTGCTATTACTTCTGAAAACTTAGAGCTGGAAATGCAGAATCTTAGGCATAACTATCAAAATAAAAAAGGAAATGTTACTGTATAAGTCTCTAACCGAAGTGAGGATATTTCCATCTGAATCATTTAAGCATTCATAAATGAAGGCCACACTAAAGAACGCTAAGACACATTTGCTACTCCTTAATAATAAAGTCATTAATTACATTCTTCAAGTCTAAGGCAATTACTAACTGTAGTATGGCAAATGGATCTAGCTGAAGAGATTACGTCAGAATAGCCCTTCAAAGATCAGTAATGTAAAAGACTAAACAAAATAATGAACTCTCCCAAATAATAATAATTATGAGATTGATTTACTGAAAGTCTATTCTTCTTCAAGAACTACTGAAACTTCCCAAAGTAATTTTAAATGATGCTAGATTTAGTACTATTCATCCAGTGCAGAACTATCACCGAAAAAACCTTTTTAATTAAAGAGATGTAAATACATATATTTGTATTTATATTTGTATATTTGTATGTATATTTATATTTATACATATATTTGTATATTTGTATATTGTATTTCAGTCCGCTGAGCTTATTTACCTGTGGGCATCAAAAACAAATGAATCCCTTAGTCTCAAGGGCAGCTTTCAAGCCCCAGTACACACTTGTTTGAATCATAGTGTTACTCACTATAAAGCAACAAAGCAGTTGCTCTCCAGGGTCCTAAGGCTCCACATCTGGAGCCTTCAACATGCCAAGGAAATAAAAACACTATCAAAATCAAACTGGGAAAGTAAAGCTTTTGTTTCATTATAAAATTGGTACACTACAGATACTAAAAGGATCTCAGACAATAGTAAGGTAAAGAAATCCCTAAAAGCAAATATCATTTAAAAATAATACAAAATAATATTTTAAAAATTATTTTTCAAAGTGCATTAACGCCCAACCAGGGGAATAAAAATAAGGGAGAATGATTAGAGAATGATATCTGAAAACATAATAATGTTTAGAAACACTACTCTTGTACAGATACACTGAAAGGCCTTTTCACCTTATACTTTATAGAATAAAGAATAAAATTAACAAAGAACTAAGTACATGTTAAATACTGTCTAAATCTGCTTAGGCTGGAATGACAAAATATCACAAACTAAGTGGCTTAAACAATAGAGCTTTACTTTCTCACAGTTTGAGAGCCTGGCAAGTCCAATAAGGCCCTGCAGGGTTTGGTTTTTGGTGACAGCTCTCTTCTTGGCCACCTTCTTGCTGTATCCTCATAAGGTGCAGGGTGGAGGTGAGGGGGCCAGAGAGAAAGAGAGAGATCTCTCCTCCTCTTCTTATAAGGCCATAGTCCTATTGGATTAGGCCTGACCCGTATGACCTCATTTAACTTTACCTCCTAAAAACCCCATCTCCAGAAACAGTCCCATTGACGGGGTTAGGACTTACATATATAAATGTTGGAGGGACACAATTCTGTCCACAGCTAATACTAAAATATATACATACATAAACAAATGAACCTTGCTAAACCCAGAATAGAGGGCAAAGAGACTGAAAAGCACAATCTCATATCTCAATACCCCAAAGCATGTAAATTTAGCAACTGGATAAATTTATCAGAATTTAAGATTTGTTTCATTTTCACAGAACTAAAAATCAGAAAAGGTACTATAAGATGGAAAGCAGGTCTTAATCATTTGCTGGCACATTTGTTTTGACACATAAATATGCTCAAAATTCTCTTCCAGCCTTAAAACAAACTAAAAAACATTCCTTCAAATTTAGATACCCCTTTGGCTGGACAACATCTCCTTTTATTCACAACTTTCACTTTCTCACCCCTACTCAGACTTAAGTCTTAGACTTAAAGTCATTGTAAAGTGCCCGATTCCCATAAAATGCCATTGAAATGCTCCTGCATTCAATGACTTGTATAAAGACAGAAAGGTATAAAGTAGCTGATCCAAGACTCTGATGTAAGCTTTCTTATTCAAAATCCAGTAGCACTGCAAGAACACCACAGTTGCTCAAAGGATAAGATACACAAGTTAGGGCAGTTAGTACAGGTATGAATTCTTAAAGAATTCTAAAAGCCAAATACTATTAAAAAATTGTCAGAGAAAATGTCTTAAAGAGTTATTGAAGAAGAATCTGAGTAAAAGGAACAATGACACAGAAATAGAAATAACTGAAATAAAGAAAAAAAAAAACCCCATTGAGGCTTTCCTAATATGTATGGACCACACACGGAAGGGAGTCATAAAAATGAAGGTCACATATATTATGTGATATCAGTAACTGAGTGTTTAAACGTTAAAATTAAGAGCATGCATTTGATACTTTGGGCCATAAGAAGCCATGGAAAGGGATTTGAAGGCAAGTGATGTAATAAAAATAGTCCTTAAGAAAGACTAGCCCAGCAGCAATGATGGGATGAAGTTAGGTAAAGGGCTGGAGAACAGAGACAGAGATGAAAGGATACTATAGAGTAATAGAGGAGGCACGCAGTGAAGCGTTCAAAACAACAGCAAAAAACAATGGGCTCAGAATTTCAGAAGGAAATGATAAAGGCTTGGTGACTGAACAGAAAAACCAAGACACAAGAAAATCTCAGGAACATTCTATATGTCTGGATTTCTGGATAATTTTAGGTTAAGTACCAAAAAACAAAACAAAAAAAAAATTTAACCAACTTTGAAGAGCAAAGCACTGTAAAATGTATTACAAATTTTTGTAAAACTGTGCTTTAACTGCAAAGCAGGCTAGAAAAGCAAGGTTTATTGATATTTGTATCATTCATTGCTGCAGAAATGATTTGGTGTAAGGAAAAGCCACGGGATGTCAAAAGATTTCACTCATAACTGCAATGGGCTGTTTCAATTACCTCTCCAGACCAGTATCTTTACCTGTAAAATGAGAATAAGAGTATCTGCCTCACCTAACTGTGTTATTGTGAAGATTAAAAAGTATACAAGAAAGTGCTCTGTAAATAGGAAACCAATATATAAAAGTTAGAGGTCTTACTAAAAGAAGTACTAGAAGTACTAAAAAGTAACAGGGGATAAAAGTAATTTAATGTTATTGTTTCGATGCCTCAGGATCATCACTATGAATGTTAACTACTGCCCTGCACTTAATTTATGAAGGCCTTGCGATATATCAAGGTGGAAAGAGTTCTGGACTGATACGCGTTTTCAGTTCTTAGGTGGTTTTTAATAGTTTTCCCGTGGAGTCCCCTGTCAGCTTAAAGATTCTCACTGTAGCTCCAAACCTTACTTCTAATTTTCTGCTTTTAATCTGCACTGGACTTATAAACTAGACACCAGATAATGAGTTTATTAGTATCCACATGACAGCTCATACAAGAGAAGTGCATACAAAGGGGACCACAGCAGGTGAGGAGTACTTATTATTTTTATTCTTGGATGAGTTCCAGACAAGTAAAGTGTAAATACAACTCACTACCACAGAGTAGCTTAACACCTAAAGGCTTACTGGAATGAAATTTAAATATATGGATAAAGTTTTATAATTTTTAAACATTCTGTAAACATTTATCCTGAATTCCTCTCTGTAGTCTACATTAATATCCAAGTATTTTTAAGAGAACAAAATAATCTTTAAGAGCAGTTTAGGCAACAACAATGCTAGTAATAATCAGTTCTTTCCTTAAGCATGCTTATTTTTCTATAATACAAATGGAAAGAGTTATTTAATCTGTTATCATGATTTTAATGACATTCCAGGGCAATATACAATAATAATGGTCCAAAACCTGTTAACTTTATACAGCATCAGAGAGAAAATAAAATGGCCTCAAGAAGCACAACTTCCACAGTATTAGAGATAATTATTAGATTAGTAAAATAATACTGTCTAGGAATTGTTAACTTGAATACACTGACTTTATCCAAGCACACAGAATATATTCTGTCATCAGAGAATTCAATTTGTAAACATAAAAAACAAAAACCCACAATTTATTGAAAACAGAAAGGCCAAGATTCATCAGAGCTGATAAGGTGTATGGCAATGTACTTTAGCTGTATTTGTATATGACACTACCAAACACCAAAGCACCCCCTCCTCTGCTATAATCCTCATTTTAAGGTTAGAATTTTTATCCTCCCAAAACCATTTCTAAGACTAGAGCATCTTCTGTCTTCTCTTATAATGGGCCAGAAAAGTCAATTAGAAAGGAGAAACTTGTCTTTCTTTTGAAACATATTTCCTTTCTCATGAAACTTCTTTCTACTATCCTTCCCTATCCTCCCTACCCACCCAACAGCACTGCACCCAGATCTAGGATAGAGCTTCCTACAGTACGGTTCCTATCCTTGGCAAAATCCAACAGATCACCATGGCAGATCATGCTAGTCTGGCTCCTGTAGCGGAGATGTATAATTAAATAGGAAGCTTTGAATACCTCTCAAGTATTACCATTATTCAAACCAGCGATTTCTTTTTAAATAATTAGATAAAATTCTTATGAATTTTCTCCAATCTATTTTCAGCACACACATACTAAGACCCTTGGCTCATTCTAAAAC
This sequence comes from Felis catus, assembly GCF_018350175.1. Taxonomy (NCBI): domain Eukaryota; kingdom Metazoa; phylum Chordata; class Mammalia; order Carnivora; family Felidae; genus Felis; species Felis catus. The sequence continues at coordinate 58,006,952 of NC_058379.1, read as the reverse complement.
ATTCCTCAAAAAAGTTAAGGTTAGTTATTTAAAAATCTTTTTTCCTACAGGGCGCCTGGGTGGCTCAGTCGGTTGGGCATCCAACTGCGACTCAGGTCGAGATCTCATGGTTTGTGGATTTGAGCTCTATGTCAGGCTCTGTGCTGACAGCTCAGAGCCTGGCGCCTGCTTGGGATTCTGTCTCCCTCTCTCTCTGCCCTTCCCCCACTCGCTTGCGCACACGCGCGCTCTCTCTCTCAAAAATAAACATTAAAAAAAAAAAAGTTAAAAAAAATTACTTCTTCCTAGAGCAAGGTTTCTAAAATGATCACCCATGCAATGGGCTCAAGGATCTGAGCTATAAAGACCTCTAAAGACCTCTTCAATTTACTAAGTCCTAATCGGAGAGATAATGGTAACAGGTCAGGAAGAGAAAAAAATTTCTGTCTGGTTTCTGGGAGAGGAAAATCAAACCTGGTTTCCTCCCAATGAGGACCCGACAGGTCTAAGTGGTACAGAGACATTACATCTTTCACAGACATTAGAAGATAAAGGAGAGAACAAATCACTGTCACTCTGCTAATAGGCCTCGAAACAGCCTAGACACTTGCATAACCTGATGAAAGCCATCGGAACCCCAGTGAAGAAGGACAAAGAAATGAGAAAGCATTATTAGCTATCCACCTATTATAGAAGGAAACAGAGACTCAGAACTGAGTTCAGTAGCTTTCCCAAGGTCAGACAGCTAACCAACACTAAAGCAGGATTTTGTCTCTAAAGCCACTGTGCTTTCTTCTCTATCACTTCCCTCGCTACACCAGTTAAAACAGCAAACATCAGATTTGACTTTCCTTCTGTAAGCTTTTGATATCATCCTGACCTGAGACATATGTTCTGAAAATATAATTAGCTCAGATATTAATCAACTTTTCTAATGCCTACATTCTCTATGTCTTATACTGTTACGTGTTAACATGCGTCAGAACTATTCCTACTGGACATATTTCTCTCTAAATTTCAGATTTATCTCTCCCTTCATACCCATTTAGTGAGGCAGAAATCTACTAGGTTCATCAGGCTGCTTGACTTTGTAAATGGCATATTCATTTACACAGATAAGTTCTCAGGAAATAAGCTTTGTTCAAAGACTAAAAATTACAAAAATTTTTGTTTTAGTAATAAATTCTCTATTTACTATAAGAGCAAATCCTTCAAAAGCCTGGTCCAAATGCAAACATGTAAAATATCTTTTCTCTTTTTCACTAAGGGTCTGTGTTCATATAATGCCATAAATCAAGTTATTAGAACTTTTAAGACAAAAACCCTATAAATTTAGTAGAACACATTTTAAAATTCCAAAAATAAGAATTCATATAGTTCCTAACACAGAAACAGACTGCAAAATGATCTAAAATTATATGATTTCATGTATATGAAAGAGTCTGAATCATTCATGTATGATAGGTAAATGTATCTGTAGTTAAAATTATATTGTTTTAAGTTATAACCTTGTTTTATGTTTCTAAGTTTCATAGGGTTTTATGTACTGTAAAATTGTCCATATTAACCTTTGACAGGTTTATGCTAGTAAAGGAGATTTGGCACCTGAGCAATCTACTTGGAATAAAAACCATGGGTGTCGCTGTTTTTAAATCCTATCTTCCCAAGTTAGTCAGTCAGAGAAAAACAAAAATCATATGACTTCACTCATATGAGGACTTTAAGAGACAAAACAGATGAACATAAGGGAAGGGAAACAAAAATAATATAAAACCAGGGAGGGGGACAAAACAGAAGAGACTCATAAATATGGAGAACAAACTGAGGGTTACTGGAGGGGCTGTGGGAGGGGGGAGGGGCTAAATGGGTAAGGGGCACTAAGGAATCTACTCCTGAAATCATTATTGCACCAAATGCTAACTAATTTGGATGTAAATTATAAAAAATAAAAAATAAAAAAAATTTAAAAACAAAGAGTATTAGTAAATAACATAAAACCTCAGGATATATGAAGGTCAAAACTTTCAAGGTCTTAAATTATCTCAACTTTCCATACTGAATTACCATGTATATGATGTTTCCTGTAATTCTTCCATCATTTTGCATTAAAACAAAACAAAACAAAACAAAACAATCATGTCTTCCTTTCTCCCTTCTTTGACAACTACAAATACCACCTTATCTTTTGGTGATTCAAAAAATCTTAAACCAATTATATTAACTAAACCATTTTGATTTTTGATAATGGTCTAACATTTGCTCCAATTTTCATTCGCAATAATAATAAATGCTCAAGTCAAATCCTTTTTATAGATCCAACTATGACATCCGTCTAAGTCTTGGACTTATTTACATGCCTTTTCCTTTCCTTTTTAGGTTATCAGACAGATCGGAGGTCAGCAAAATTTTTTTTTAAGTTTATTTATTTATTTTGAGAGAAAGAGAGTGAGCAGGGGAGGGGCAGAGAAAGAGGGAGAGAAAGAGAATTCCTAGCAGTCTCTGCACTGACCCTGGGCTCAAACTCAGCAACCGCAAGATCATGACCTGGGCTGAAGTCAAGAGTCAGACACTCAACCGATTGAGCTACCCAGGTGCCCCAGCAAGCTCTTCTGTAGAGAACCAGAAATAAATATTTTAGGCTATGCGGGCCACAGGGTCTTCGTTGCACCCACCCAGCTTGCAGCTGGAGCCGTAAGAGCAACCATACATAATACATAAATGAATGGGCGGGGCTGGATTTAGCTGGCACCTACTGGATTTGGCCCATGGCAGTAGTTAACTGACCCCTGAGCTAAGTCATGGGAAAAATAGGACAAATTGTGCTACTACAATCACCTGAGGTATCTTACTACTTAGGCTGACGAAAAAAAACCACTCATAGCCATGCTGAGTTTAGACGTAAGCACTAAATCCATTAATCTTGATCCAAAGAGTGCTAAAATATAATAGTCCACCAAAATTAGATTTTACTTTTCAGAAAGCCACACATTTGGTTAAGCACATTACCAGATAAATGCGGCCCTAACTGAGGTCATGCTTTCAAACCTTCTCACCTTGATTCCCTTTCTCACCTTATTTCCCCAACTCACCCCAATTCCACTGGACACAATACTGATTTTGTTGTTGTTGTTGTTCCAGGAAGGCCAAGGCATCATCATCTCCCCCCTACTAGATACAAAGTGGTTTCTGTTTCCCTTATTCTGTTACCAGATAGAGTTGAAGGCTGACTTCATGCCCAATTCCCCTTCTCCCTTGCTGCCTTTCACTCTATAAACTGGACAGGTTAAATGCTTACTTTCTCAGCCCTTCTCGCAGCTTAGCATGGCCATATAATAAAGTTCAGGACAATAAATATCTCATGAAAGACTGCCGGCGGTGGGGGCGGGAGGGAGGGGAGGTGAGGGGGCACCAGGGGCAGTACCCTGAGAAAGATTTTACATTTTTTTAAAAAAGGAGCTGGAGTCACAACTGCCAGAATTCCTTCCTCCTCACTTTCTCCCTGCCTTAGAGCAACTCTGATATCTGGAATTAGAGCAAACATTCTACAGGCTGACATTCTGCTACCATTAGAAGAAGCTAAGAGAACTGTAGAGATCCAGGGCTGAAAATTTGAAGCCACTGAAACAATGCCAGAAGCCACTTATCTCCAGAGTGGTTACATGGGAAAAAATAGACCCTGTAAAGTGAATTTTTGTTACAAATGAAAATATTCCTAATCTACCTTTTCTTGGAAGTCCTGAGTCACTACTCCTTGCAAGAAGTGAAGGACCCAAAGTGGCTGAGCACAGTTTGTTATAAATTCTGACCAAATGGCACTAACTTTAACCAGGGAGAGAAAAGTAGCAGGAGGAAAATCACAAACGAGGGTCAAGCCTGAGTTGACAGCCTAGGTACAATAAAGTCAATGAAGGCAAAGAAAAGAGAAAAGCCAAGATGATTATGCAAATGCTAAAGAAACAGAAAATAAATAACTGGAAAAAGTATACCACTAGATTGTGGGGAAATAAACTTAAAAATGCTCTACTCAGCAAATCAAATCTGAAAATTCTGATTAATTTCTAATGATGTATTCCCACTGTTAGAAGAACAGAAGTTAAGAACTCAGCTTTTACAGTTACATTTTTATGCTTTTCCCCCAGTGAATTAATTTATCTTCACACTTCTATTTCCCTGGTATTCACAAGGGTATAGTTACTGTCCATATATGATTATTTTTGATACTTGAAGAGTCTTTGAAATAATTATTAATGATCAAGTTACTGATGATATTGACAGGAAGGACACTGGTCCCTTCAAGTAGTCATATACTAGGTTAGCTGGCTGATCCATCAGCCTAGTTTTAGGGACAGTCACTTCTCTTATATATCAACGCCACTGCAAAAACACCTAAAGTAATTCCACCCAGTCGACAGAAACTTCAGAAATATGCTTATTTTAACTCACATATTCCCTAAAGTACAATTCTTAAGTTGAAAGTTATTTTAGTATCTTACAAATAATGCAGTATTTATATTACACACACACACACACACACACACACACACACACACACACACCTCTCTCTAGTTCTAGACCCGATAGTCTTCTCCCCCATGAGAATTTTGGTGATGTTATGCTGTAGTGTAAACACCTATCAATTATAACACCTACAAATTACAATGGATTTTTTTTTATCATTATTTATTATTTTTATGATTTCAGAGTAGAATTCCTTAGGGCTGCCAAAGCTTTAGCTGGAAAGAATACCAAACACAAAGAGGTTTCAGGCTCAACTGCAGTAGTGGAACAGAATTTAGGAAAGTTCCAACACTACATTTTAAAGCCCAAACATCTTATTGTCTTTTTAGTTGACAAATCTGTGCTCCGCAGTGTAACAGCAGCAGCAGAACAGCTGGGTGGCCGTATCAAGCACAAACGAAGCAACAGCACATGCTGTTAAGTGTCATTTTGATTGCCTAAAAATGGCAGCCCATGCAGATTTATTCCCTGTTATAAATTAGAACAATTATTTCTCTGGAGTTTTACGTTTTCTTCATGAAAGAGTCAAACTCTCTGCACATTAAAAAAGAGGACTTTCAAAAAGGATATCTTCCCTTTCTTTGATGATCAGTTCATTCTGTTCCTCCAACTGCCTGATCTTCTTCTCAAATGATTCCTGCTCAGCTCGGAGTCGTTCTTCTGTCACTTCCTTTTCTTCACTTACTCTGAAAGAAATACAAAAATGGAAAGAAAATGCCTGTGAGGATGAGATAAAATATGTGCATATAGCTGTCATTTACCAAAACTAGATTTCTTCCAGAAGTGTGCTGATTTCTTCAGGGATACTCTTCAGGGATACTCTTTGCTTTTTCTTTTTTGTTTTTTTAAATTAACCTTTCATGAGGCAATCGTGCATACCTTTGTAATAAAATATGAACATGATTTTTATATCAAAAATGTTCCCAGTCATCGGAAGTATCTTAAATGTGGAAAGTCCTAAATAGAAAATAGGCTCCCAGTTGCAACCAGGACAGAAAAATATTCAATTTTTAAAACACAGTTTCATTTCTTATCAAAACAGGCACAATCACTTTATTTTGATTTGGATCTTTTTAATATTTTTATATAAATCCTGTCAATGAAATAAACAATCTATATATCTCTTAAACACTTCATTAAATATACATAGGCAATTTTACTCTTTTCCTTGGAACTGATACCTTGCATTCCTCAGTAGCATATAAATAACTAGACTGGAATAAAAAGAGGGTATTAACTTAAAAAAAAGGTTTACATTACAATTATTCTTAGTACAAAAAGAATTAAAAAGTGTTAAAAAAAAAACTGACCAAAAAAAATCTGTATCCTTAATGTTTAACTGAAAAGTATTCCAACTCAATCCTACCAGAAAGAGGTGATGGTTTCTGACAAGAGCAGAGGGAGGAAATCATTTAAAAACCCCAATTAATCAGCAACAACATTAAAACTTATCTTAGTTTTTTTTTAATGTTTGTTTATTTTTGAGAGAGAGAGAGAGAGAGAGAGAGAGAGACAGAGCAGGAGTGGCGTAGAGGCAGAGGGAAAGAGAGAGACACAGAATCTGAAGTGGGCTCCATGCTTTGAGCTGTCAGCACAGAGCTTGAGCACAGGGCTCGCACCCACAAACCTTGAGATCATGACCTGAGCAGAAGTTGGATGCTTAACCGACTGAGCCACCCAGGAACCGCCCCCACCCCCTTTTTAAAAAAATTTTGTTAAATGTTTATTTATTTTTGAGAGAGACACACACAGCAGGTGTGGGGGAGGGGCAGTGAAAACTTATCTTAAAACGACAGCCCTAATTTTCATGTTACTCTGTGCACAGAGATGTTAGCCCTGAGTTCTGCTACTGGTGCTTATTCTTCCAAAACATTTATCCTACAAGATCATACAGCAATATGTGCAAGTGAGATCCACAGGGATTCCTTTGAGCTCCTAAATTTACTTCCTTCTAGACCCCCGCTCTACTTGAAATCAATGAGATAACAGAATGAAAATTAGAATTTTGAATGTTTGAGTTGATTGCATCTCATCTTTGAATGATTTCTGTGAAAGTGCACGACACACAATAGTGTACAAAAAAATAGGTTTATTTCTTTTTCCTCATCATGACATTAAAATCATTTTCCCAACTCCTATTATTCATGCTCAGCATACTATTGGGCCCATGAATGGGATTCAGGCCCTTCCTTCTATGAGGGTAATCTCTAAAATTGATTACAAGTACAAGGAATCCAGACAACTAAACAAATATACACAAGATGACGATTTATCCTCTGGTCTCAGGTTAACTTGCCTCCATTGTTGCCATCCCTTTCCAGGGCCTTCCCCTTTGTTGTCGTCACTGTCAAGCACACTTGCACTATCTTTCACAGTAATCCCGCCACCTCTCAGTTTTTCTAGAATTGTCAAACATTTGAACCATTAACTATTTCTACCACCCAAATTTCCAATCTGTCAACCAGCTTCTGAAACATTTTTGTCAAAAAACGGTTCCAAATCAGGTAAACTCCCAAGGTATAAAGTAGAAAATCATGTATACATGGAGACATTGGAAAACTGTGCTTGTTTCTCTGAACATCATTATTCTTCCTCATAAAGAAAAAAAGCTAGACTAGATCAGGCATTTTTTAAAATTCTCTTGAGCTAAAGTTCTATTATTTCCTTTGCTATACTCTAAATATCCTGATACTGTATATGTGTCCTTCATAAACATGGAGAGCATTTGTAAAGGAATAAGAAAGAAGTTCTCAAACATTTGGTCAAGGTACAAGGAATACAATACTATAATCTAGGCAAAAGTTATAGCCATAGGATGAGAGAGAGTAGATTAAGAGAAATATTAAAAAGTATAAACATGCAAAATTTGGCATAAGGATAGTGCAAAACATAAGAACTGATGAAACTGTAGGATTATGCATAAGATAAAGATGAGGGGCACCTGGCTGGCTCAGTTGGAAGAGCATGCAACTCTTGATCTCAGGATCATGAGTTTGAGCCCCACACTGGGTGTAGAGATTAAAAAATAAATAAACTTAAGAAAAAAAAGGTGGATTAAGTGATGCTATATATTGTAAGGAGAGAACAAAAACTGTCAAGGTGAGAAAATATGTAGCAAAATCTCTCCCTATTTAGATTGGTAAAATCTTAAACAAGACTAAAGAGGAAAATTCATAAGTAGATAAGCAAATATTTATTTTTTTACTTATTAAAAATTTACTCAAAGCCTACTATAGAAAAAAAAAATAATCAAAGTAACTTTAGCCAGTTACAGGGTACCCAAAAGAAACCTAACAATGGTTCTCTATCATTTCAAGACTATTCATAAAAGTCATACAAATATAAAGAACAGCCCAAAGATTTGTCTTTTCAGCAAGTAATGTACCAGAGTCATAAAAACAGTTTAAAAAAAAAAAAAAAAAAAAGGTAAAATGCCAAATTTACCTTAACATTAAACTAAACAAAGACATTATCTCTAGAGCCTGCCAGGTCAGAACATATAGGTATTTACCAACATTTACTTACTTCCTTTGTCAGATCTGAAGGAGATCCATGAAAAGTCTAAGGATCAGTAAGGGCAGAAATGCTTATACATATGTCTCATAATGCCAGAGTCCACAATAAGCTTTCCCCAAAACTTAAGGAAAATCACTTTAAGAAAAATCACTCTTCGAAATTTAGGAGTATGCTTGATAAAATGTGTTGCTATACTACTTAAACAGGGCTTTTTCATTTTAATCTTTTCTGTTTGCTGCTATGATAAGACTACTCTTTAGCAATTATTATGCTCTGGAAGACTATAAACTTAAGCTGTGTTAAGTACAAAGGACAACACTTCTTCTCTAGGCCTATCTAAAGATATGTACAGCTTCTTTGTGGCCTATTAGCCTAGTTAATATGAGCACATATATTAATACAACCTTTAAATGCAGAGGAATTACCAATAAAACAGCCTCCAGATTTGATACCCACTCTGAAATCTGTCTTCTTGTTTAATTTATGTTCAATAATATTTCCCTTGAGGTATACATACAAGAAAATATCTGGTATCATGATCTACATTTTTCATCAAAGCATTCACAGACCACAAAGTAACATAAAAAGACCTAATCCTTTATCTCATGTGGAGTATAGCAATAAGTTAATTAAGAAAATGTGAATCTAAACATAGGGAAGGGAAATATTTGACTAATAGGATTAAAAAGTTACAACTGGACAAGAGAATAGTCCCAGTGTGGTTTGTTAATTATTAACAAGGAGGACAACAGTCTGTTCATGAAGAAATCACCATTTTTGGCATTTATTTAACACCTCAGAGTATTCCTTAAAAACTTCCACAAAATAGAGGCACCTGGGTGGCTCAGTTGGTTAAGAGTCCAACTTCAGCTCAGGTCGTGATCTCACTATTCCTGAGTTCCAGCCCCACATCAGGCTGTGCTGACAGCCAGAGCCTGGAGCCTGTTTTGGCTTCTATGTCTCCCTCTCTCTCTGCCCCTCCCCTGTTCACACTCTATCTCTCTCTCTCACAAATAAATAAACATTAAAAAAATTTTTTTAAAGCTCCACAAAATGTACTCTTATCTATCAATAGAAAATAATTTATATTTTTAGATAATGAAGGATATTCATTATCCTTCATATTCTTCACGGTTGAACTGAAAATTGTGCCAAAAGTACTTAATTTCTTCGAAGTCTTACATTTCAGCTTAAACATCGCTGCATATTTTGTATTTTCCCATACAAAACAATATTTTCTGTTTTAATATAAAAAGTTTTCCCACACTCATCTATTCTTCATTTTCTAAAAGCTGATTTTTTAGTAAAAGATTTATTTTATGGTTTTGCATAACCTTGGTGTTCTTCCGTATTCTCCAGGAATGGGTACTTTTACACTAATGTGAAAGACAAGGTCAAGGCAGCAAAGCTTCTATTTTAAAGAGAATTACAGCTCATCGAATGGTCAACCAGATAAATTTCTTGCCCTGTTTAATGTCTTGTGTTTGGAAGCTGGAGATGTGGGTTCTAATTTATAAATTCTGTATATCAACCTGGTAAGCTTTAGAGAAGGAAAGAACAGATTTCATAGGACATCTGGCAAACAGAAAGAGACATACTGTTTTCAAACTGAAGTAAACACAAAGTGGGGAAAAAAGCTATCATCATTAAAAATATTTCAGTGCAATTACCTTAAGGCCATCTTTACAAATTTTAACATTTGGCTGTTATTTTATTTTTTTATTTATTAAAGTAATTTTTAAATGTTTACTTTTGAGAGGGGTGGGTGAGGAGGGGTTGAGAGAGAGGAGGATAGAAGATCCGAATCAGGCTCCGCACTGTCAGTGCAGAGCTTGATGTGGGGCTCAAACTCATGAACCATGAGATCATGGCCTGAGCGGAAAGTGGACACTTAACCGACTGAGCCACCCAGGTACGTTGGCTGTTATTTTAAATGTACCGTCTGAAGGAACACAGGTGCTTTAAGAAATCAGAGACATACCAAGCTATGTCAAAAGGGCTCTGAGAACAACAGAGTAATATCAAATGAACATAGATGCACAAATCCTCAACAAAATACTAGCAAACAGAATCCAGAAACATAACAAAAAGATTATACATCGTGGCCAAATGGGATTGATCCCAGGAATTAAAAGTTGGTTTAACACTCAAATATCAATTAATTTAATACACCATATCAATACGTTAAACAAAACCCACATGATTATCTAAGTAGATGTGGAAAAGTGCTCGAAAAAATCCAACCATGATTCATGATTAAAAAAATAATAACTCAAAAAACAGAAAGACAAGGGAACTTCCTCAACCTAAAAATATACTATTTATGAAAAGCCCACATCTAATATACCATATCTAATTGGAAAAGACTGAATGCTTTCCCTCTATGATCATGAATAAGACAAAGATGTCTGGTCTCGCCACTTCAGTTCATGTTGCACTAGAGAGTATAGCTAGGGAAATTAATTAGGAAAAAAGAAATAAAAAGCATCTAGATCCTAAAAGTAGTAAAACCATCTCTATTGCACATGACATGCTTCTAGATATAGAAAATCTAAGAAGTCCACTAAAACACTACAAAAATTAATGAAGGAGTTCAGCAGGGTTACAGGATACATGATCAATGTACAAAAATCAAATATATGTTTATATACTAGAAGTAAGTAACTCCCAAAAGAAATCAAGGAAACAATTCCGTCTACATTTGCGTCAAGAAAAATCAAGTATAAAGGAATAAATTCAGCAGGATTTTTCATCAGTTGTTCACTAAAAACTAAAAAACATTATTAAAATAAATTAAAGACCTAAATAAATGGAAAGGCATTCTATGTTCATGACTGGAAGACAATATTGTTAGGATTAGCCTTCAGATTCAACTCAATCTTTTTCAAAATCTCGGCTGGCTTACTTGCAAAAATTGACAAGCTGACCCAACTACAGAAGTCATCTGGAAATGAAAGGGACCCAGAATATCTAAAATATTCCTGAAAAAGGAGAAAAACATGGAGAACCCATACTTTCCAATTTTAAAACTTAGTACAAAACTATAGTAATCATGACAGTGTAGTACTTGCATGAAGATGGACGTAGAGAACAATGGAATATAAATAAATATTCACCTTCAATATGGTACCTTGATTTTTCAACCAGGATACCAACAAAATCGAAGAGAAAGAATAGTCTTTTCAACAAATGGTGCTGGTACAACTTCCTATCTACACGCAAAAGAATAAAATTGGGCCCTTACCTCATGCCACATAAAAAAATTAACACTTCCTGAATCAAAGACTAAAATGTAAGAGCTAAAACTATAAACTCCTGGAAGAAAAAAATGTATACATCTTTGTGATCTTGGATTAGGCAATGGCTTCTAAGATATGTAGGACATCAAAAAACAATCTACAAAAGAAAAACAGACTTCATCAAAATTAAAAACTTTTGTGTTTCAAATGACCCCATCAAAAAAGTGAAAAACAATGCACAGAATGGATAAAAATTTTCAAAATAATATATCTGATAAGGGACTTGAATACAGTATATAAAAAACTCCAAAAACTCAACACTAAAAAGACAACCCAATTTATTTTGAAAAAAACTTTTAATGTTTATTTATTTTTCAGAGAGAGACAGAGCATGAGTGGGGGAGGAGGAGAGAGAGAGAGAGAGACGGAGACACAGAATCCAAAGCAGGTTCCAGGCTCTGAGCTGTCAGCACAGAGCCTGACACAGGGCTCGAACCCACGAACCATGATATCATGACCTGAGCTGAAGTCGGATGCTTAACTGACTGAGCCACCCAGGCACCCCAAAAGACAACCCAATTTAAAGCATCTGAATGGACACTGCTTCAAAGAAGAAACACAAATAGCCAAAAAGGACATGAAAAGTTGTTCAACATCATTAGCCGTTAGGTAAATGCAAATCAAAACAATTAGACAGCACTTCAAAACCACTACGAAAACATAATTGAAAAGACAGATAATAACAAATGTTGACAAAGCTGTGGAGAAACTGGAACCCTCATAGATTGCAGGTAGGAATGTAAAATGATGCAGCCACTTTGGAAAGTAGTCTGGCAGCTCCTCAAAAAGTTAAACATAGAGTTACCATACGACTCAGCAATTCTGCTCCTAATATACCCAAGAGAAATAAAAATACATGTTCACATAAAACTTTTATACAAATATTTATAGCTATTATTCATAAGAGCCAGAAAATAGAAACAACCCAAATGTCTACATCAAGTGATAAATGGGTCAGCTAAATAATAAAAATGCATATTGTTTTTAAAACGCTAAGAATAAAACACATTTTCCAAGGAACAAAGCATAAAAGATAGTATAATTATATAATGCCTAAAATGGTGGGATATCTGATCATTTATATTCATGTTTAAATGTGCACCTCAAAAAAGTTAGCATTCTAATAGTCATTTGTTACTTTTTTTTAATGTTTATTCATTTATTTTGAGAGAACACTCGCACACACACACACACACACACGCGCGCGCGCGCGTGCACATACACACGTGAGCTAGGGAGGGGCAGAGAGAAGGAGAGAATCCCAAGCAGGCCCTGTACTGTCAGCACAGAGCCCAAATGGGGGCCTATCTCACAAACCATGAGACCATGACCTGAGCTGAAATCAAGAGACAGCTTAACCAACAGCTACCCAGGCCTGCCACTCACTAGTCACTTCTTTTTAGTTCAAGTATATACTCATTTCATGAAGTAGCTCTAATCTTAATACTAAAATCTGGCAAAGACATAGAAAACAAAAATTAAGGTCCAATCTATCTAATAAATATAGCTGAAAAAAAAAACCCAAAACAATTATTAGAAAAGCAAATCCAAAGATCCAGAAAGATAATACATCCAAGTAGAGTTTATCCCAGGAAAGCAAGACTTCTGTAAGAGTTGAAAATTGATGTAATTCACCATGTTAAGAGACTAAAGGAGAAATCTTAAATGCTCATCTATAAATGCAGGGAAGCACTTGTCAAAATTCAACCTATTCACAATAAAAATCTCCACAATCTAGGGACTGACGGAATTTCTTCAATCTAATAAAGAGCATCTATAAAAACCTATAGTTATTATAGCTATAAGGATGGAAAAAAGAATGCTATCCCTAACCTTGTACTTAAAACAAGAATGTCAGCTATTACTCCTTCTATTTAATACTAACTGGAGCTCTTAGCCAGTCCAATAAGGTAAGAAAAGAAAGTAAAATGCAAAGAAAGAAAGAAGTAAATTTTTATGTGCAGATAATATGTATGTATGTATGTATGTATGTATGTGTGTGTGTGTGTGTAGAAAATATTAAGGAATCTATGGAAAATATATTAGCACAAGTAAATTTAGGAAAATCACAATGTTATTATGGTAGCTAGCCTGTAAAATGGGTCCCAGTGATCCCATCTCCTGGTATTCATATCCTTGTCTAATCCCTTCCCCTTGAATGGACCTAGTGACTCTCAAAACTGACTGGATGTCACTTCTGAGATTAGATTACAAAAGATAGGGACTTCTGTCTTGATTACTCTTGCTCACTCTGGTAGAAGCCAGTTGCCTAGTCGTAAACTACCACATGGAGAAGCCTTTGAAACAAGGAATGGAGGGAGGCCTTCGGCCAACAGCCAGTAAGGAACTGAAAAAAGCAGTGTCAGAAAGATATTACTGGAAATTGAAGAAAGGGGAAGCATTGCATATGGTAGCAGGGAGTGTACCGACATTTTTAGTAATGTGGAAAGTAGGAAATGGGCCTAATGAAGTGGGCCACAAAAATATCCAAGGAGATTTCCAAGTGTTGAAGGTGCTGCCTAGTTTCTTCCTGGTGCTTATGGTGAATTGGGAGGAGAAAAGATAAATTCAAGGCAAGACAATATTAAACCAAAATGAATCAGGATTTCTCAACCTTTCCAAATAGCAAACATGCTAAAAGTAAGACACGTATTCAAAATAAATTTCAAATCCAAGACACTACCTGGAAAAACAAGCTGTAGAGATAAAGTCAGGGGTGTAACTTGTTAAGACCTTAGAAAGATCAAAATTGATGCAAGAGAGTCATACAAAAGGCACTGTGAAAAGATTAAGACTGGGCCTTGCCAATCCTCTCAAACAATAGGGTCTCTATTTAAAAAAAAAAAAAAGAAAGAAGAAAGAAAAAAAGATCTCTAGTATTTTAAATGGCTAATATTTTGTGATAATGTTAGGCAGCCATAATAAGCCATTAATCAGTTATTTTAAATTCCTCATCAGATCATTCCAACTGCATCTGCTTCTGTTGCTTTGCCTCTTTTCACATTTTCCCTGGTCTTTTCAAATGCTCATAATTTTATTGACATCTGGATATCTTGGAGAGGTCAGTAAAGACTGAGGCAAATAATTTCTATACTTGAAAATGGGCTGACCTTCCCTTTGGTTAGGTTTTCAGTGCAGGAATTGTTTATTTAATCAGAAGTTAGGCAGTTTTGATGTTTACTGTTGCAGTGGCTACCCTCCAAGCAGCAGAGGCTTCAAATTCCCCTAGGTATAACTTCTTTTCACGTGGACCAGATGTTTTTCTCAGTGTCTGCTGTACCCTGGCTCTGTGTCTTCCATCCTAGGGGGTTTGTGTTTTGTGAGTTTCTTTCTCATCACTATTCAACTGTTACTTTTACTAGACACTGGTTAGCCTGTTGGTGGGGATCTGGGTTGGGGTGGAGTTCTCCGTTATTCTAATTAGAGCTGTGCTAATCGGAATGTTAGCCGGTTTTAAAGTGTTCCTCTCTCTCCTCTATATTGTAGTTCTGAAACTGCAATTCTGGGATGTAACCCTGTAATCCCCTGAGGTTATTTCCCCCCACCCCCAGCTTCAGTGGTTTCTACCAGTGCCCTAAGGACTACAGTTTACGGTACTCCCCCTTTCTGACCTTATGGGTTTTGCTACATAGGAGAGAGACAAAAGAAGGACCTAGGACACATTTGTGTCCTTTCCATAGCAACCGCTGTTCCCCTCTCCCAGGCCTACACCGAGAGAAATGCTTTATCAGGGCTCTCATCAAGTAGGGCTTATGGAGAAAACGTCTGCAAGACAGTTCAAGCTCCATCTATATTTGCTGCTCCAGAGGGCTCCCCACTCTCTCCTGCCCACATTTGCTCTCCATCAATTTGTTACCTATCGCAGCTGAAATGTCCTTACCCACTGCCAGCTGTGTCTGTCCCAGGTAAGCTAGTGCTCACACTTCATCTTTCCCTGTAGGCACATGTCTCTCTTGAGATTTCAGGTTATGGTTGCTTTGCAAATTGAGCTCTTTGATTGTTTCAAGAAATGTCCTGAATTTGTTTCACATTGGTTTCACCTTGCTTGCTTGCTTTCCTTGCCTTTTCTTTTTTTCCTTTTATAATTATAAGGTTAGGAGCAACATCCTCTACAGTCACTTAGACCTACCTACATAATCATTTATATGTACTTACATATTTATTTCATTTTGCTTTTATTAAAATAATTCAACAGGAGGCAATTAGACTGAGGTGGCTTTAATGCCTTACCAGCCTAAGTAAGCAAACCAAAACTTACACCTATAATGCCTCAAGGTTAAGAAATCAAAACCTAAGAACAATCCATCTGGAACAGCCACCTAGCCATTCCCAAATAAGGCAATGGCTTATCTTAACGCCTGGCAAATACTTTCCCTGACTGCTTCCACCTGTTCTCTGTAAAAGTCTCTCCCCTAGCTCCTATTGGTGGAGGGTTCCTAATATTTCTGGTTCTAGGCTGCCTGATTTGAATTGATTTTTGCTAAAACTGAGTCTTAAAAATGTAGTATGCCTCAGTTTATTTTTTAATGCTCTTATTTTACTAACATGCCCTCCCAATTTTCAAAGATGGAAAAACTTTAACAACATAAATGACCACAGTATTAAATGATAACCCACAGAACTATAATATTTATTAATGTTAAAAGATAAACTGATGCATATAACATTATGCCATGCATAAGGGGAAAGAATGCTATAGAAAAATTAACCTCTTTTAGGAAGCAGTATCTGGCCAGAAGAACCATTAAAAAGACTGTCGAGTGTATGCTAGTCACTTAAAAAAACATTCTTTGAATTGTAGAGTTCAGAATAGACAATGTGAAAATGAATTTTGGCATACTAACTGTTCTGCAGGGTCACGATACATTGAAGTTCAAAGACTGCCTTTCTACCTAAAGTGAAAAGTTCCTTATCTCGTCTTGAAACATTATACCATCCAACATAAATACTATTTATGCAAAAAAAAAAAAAAAAAATTCACAGAGGCTTCAAACAGGAAAGCATAAAAGCCCCTGAAAAATTAAAGTCTAATTTTCTTATTATACTGCAATGTACATTTAATTACGACCAAAAAATTATGATTAGTTTCAAAAAATAAAAGACCAGAATAAATATAAAATAATAATGATCTACTCATTTTACAATGGGAAACTAATGGCGCTACACTTTCTATTTTTCTTCTAAGAAATGGCAAGTAGAAATAGCAAACTGTCCTCTGGGAAAAATCAAAGTATCTGAGCTTAAAAAAGAACCCTGTCCTCAAATGAGTTAGTGCACAAGTATGCACCGGGGAACCATGCATTATTTGACACTGTAGGCATAGGACATGAAATAGAGGGGGGTTTTTTAGGCTTCTTAGAACATGGCTCATATACATCAAAAACTGCAATTGTAGCCAAGATTATTTTTAAACTTTTTTTTCCTTTAAAGACTATGGGACAGTGTAGTTTCTACATTAGCCTATGGTACCCCTCCCCATCTTAAAAAGTTTCAATAAAAAAACGCATATCCATATATAAAGAACTGTCACCATCTTTCAGCAGAAACTACAATATTTTGCAAAGCCATTCATTTTTCAAGTCCCCATAAAATGACACTCCTTTTCCCATCTATGCAAACAATTCATTAATTCTACTGTAAAAGACTTTCTGAGGTCACTTAATTCAGCAATCTTGAACCAAAAAAATTCTCTCTTATCCTAATACCTCCTAGAAAGATCAATCAATATTCCACTTATCCTTCTGCAAATGTAAATCAATGCCGGACACCTCAGGGAAACCCCTTCATTTACTTGAAACCCATATATCAAGTCATGTCTTACACTCTCCTCCACAAACTAAATAATTCATAACACTCCTAATTTATCTCTGTGGTATCTATTTTCCAATAGCTTGTAAATTTGATTTGTATTTTTATTCTATTCTTTTACCAGTGTACTTAACACAAGTGAAAAAGTTCCCCGTGCATATACAGATTATTAAGGACACATCTAAAGATTATTAAAAACTTGCACCAGTTTTTTTTCTTTTTTAATCTACTTGTTTCCTTGCCAAATAGCACAATATTGCTTGCTCATGTTCAGGTTAAATTTAACTATGAACCATGTATTTTTCTTTATGTACTGGGCCTAACCAGTGAGTCTGTCTCTAAAATGAATTTCTAATTTATTTTTATCCTTAGACATATAATAACCTGTACTTGTCACTACTGTCTTTTATCCTGTTTGAATGAATCCATTTTCCAACCTATTATGCCAACTCTGAATTTTATTTATATCTTCTATTAACATTTATTCTTGTTTAAAAATATCAATAAATCTTATAGGCATCTTTTTGATTCTTTCATCCATAGCACCAACAAAGATACTGACTATAAAGGACCTCACAGCTAGATTTTTAATGGATCCCTCCAAGATATAGATAAGCCAGTCTTGGAATTTAAACACATAAGATTTTCCACTAACATTTTTAAAGTTGAGGCCATGTGTTTATTAAAAAAAAAAAAAAAAAAAAAAAAAGCCTATGCTTTTTAAAGGGTGCTTTTCACCTCAAAGGCACCATTTTAAAGAAGCTACAGTATCATTTTACCTTTATATTATATGTCACCTTGTAATTGAAAAACATGCTATTTGTTTTGTATATTGTGCTGAGAGCTAGTGAACGTGATTTTGAAAATATGCTGTTAATGATCAGTTTCAGGTGCTAAAACACTCAGTGACTTCTCCCCTAAGTTAATGTTAATAGATCTGCGTAATATCTGACATTCTTTAAATATGCTATACTTAAATAGATCATAGGACTACATAAGGTTTTCCAAATCTTATGACACTTTCTGCATTTGGTTTGACCTTTATCACAACTGAAGCAATCTTCATTCTTTATACCTAATTTTTACTGGAAAGCCTTGAATGAAAACAACTTTGAAAACTTCAGCCTCCTAATAATCCCCTATTAATACTCTTTAAATCATTTTCCATTTATTCAAAAGTCTCTTAGTTAAAAAAGCCATGTACCATAAAAGGTACATAGGACAGAAAAGAAACAGATGTCTTACCTTATATGACATGATTTGGAAAGCAAAGTATACAACAAATTTTTTTTTTAATTTTTTTTTTCAACGTTTATTTATTTATTTTTGGGACAGAGAGAGACAGAGCATGAACGGGGGAGGGGCAGAGAGAGAGGGAGACACAGAATCGGAAACAGGCTCCAGGCTCTGAGCCATCAGCCCAGAGCCTGACGCGGGGCTCGAACTCACGGACCGCGAGATCGTGACCTGGCTGAAGTCGGACGCTTAACCGACTGCGCCACCCAGGCGCCCCAAAGTATACAACAAATTTAAAACAGTGTGTTTATTTATGAACAAGGAAATATATCTAACTATCCTTTACTCAAAGAGAAAACTTTTTTCTCTTCTCAAATGAAAGTTGAGCTTTAATTTTCCCTTTTTCTTCTTCATTTTCCACTTTCCTTCTTCTTCCCGAACAATTAATTGACGTGGGGCAGAGTCAGAATCAGAGTGAGATCCGGAGGACACAAGGACACACTGTGCACAAGGAGGACACACTGTGCACAAGGTTTGCCCAGTAGGACGTCAGTGGCCAAGCAGATTGAGAAGGGCGTCAACACATGACAGGTAGTCCAGCATGGGTGTTACAGCCTCAGTGAAATGAGAAGAACATGTATGTGGAAGAGCTGCCAGGCATGGGTATAAGCATTTGAGGTGGGTATCCTTGTAAGGCGGTAGGAAGGACCCCCATGGAGATTCAGAGCCCAAGTGTGGTGAGGAAGGGTCTATGCAGGGCTTGAGAGTAGGTGTTAGTATAGAATAGCCCACAAAGAGTGAAGAGAACACACAAAAAAGGTTAACTTTTAGTAGATTATCAGGGTCCAAGGAAGATGAAGAAGACATACACTTATAGTATCGGAGCTCAGGCAGAACGAGAAGGGTTAACCTCAAGAAGGGGCAAGCTGGTAGAATGTCAGAGCCTGAGGGTGGGTGAGGAGGGTATCTACACAAGGGAGAAGACCAACATGGAGGTCAGAGCCAGAGAAGGGTTAGAAGAACATAACTGCAAAGGGGGAGCCTGGTGTGGGTGTCAAGGCCTAAGCAGATGAAACAGGATATCCAATAGTGGGGACAGCCCAACATGAAGACTCAGAACCAGAATGGAGTGAGGAGGGCATTAAGGCAGAGTTTGGCCCAGACTGGTGTGCTAAAATATAAGCAGGGAGAAGAGGGCATCCATGAGAGGGGGACTGGTGAACTAGAATGGGGAGTAAGAGCTCAAGCAGGATAAAGAAGGCTTCTGTGCAGAATGAGTAGCAGCAGAAGGGGAGGATTAGTTACATGGAGGTAATTAAACAACAACAAAAAATTAAACATATTAAATATGAAACCAGATTGCCCAATGTCAGCTAGGAAAGTTATAATAACATTTTCTCAAGCACTCACAAACATTTATGAATATCAACCATACCTTAGGTCATGAAATAATTTTTTTTTTCTAATTTAAAATTCTGGCCAGAATAGGACCAAACTAGAAATCAATAATAGAAAGATAAGAGGAAAATCTCCACTTGGAACACTTGGAAATTATAAAATCCTGTTCTAAATAAAGCCATGGGTCAAAAAGGAAGTCTCAAAGGTAATTTTTAAAATATATACATACTGAATGCAAATGAAAACAAAATCCATGTAGAATGCATATTCTGTAATGAGAGGGAAGATTATAGAACTACATGCTGACAGTAAAAGAGGAATGGTCTCTATATTCCTATGTTTCCAGTTTAAGAACCTAGAAAAAGAACAAAATAGATCCAAAGCAACAAGAAAGAAGGAAATAAGAGCAAAAATCAATAAAATTGAAAACACGAAAAATAGATAAACTCAATGAAACATAATGCTGATTATCTAGACAAATATCAGTAAAACTGATAAAGCTGGCCTGACCGACTAAAAGAGAAGGTACAAATCAGCACTATCACAAGTGAAGCACTATGCAGTCATTAAAAGGATAATAGAATAGAATACTACAAACAAATTTATGTTCATAAATTTGGCAACTCTAAAGAAATGGAACAATTCTGGGAAACTACAAGCCCCTAAAACTCAACTAAGATGAAACAGACAACCTAAATAATCTTGTAACCATTAAAGAAATTAAATTTGTAATTAAAAAAACTCTTTAAAACTACACCTCCCAGCCTGGAAAGTTTCAATGGAGAATTCAATCAAATATTTAAAGAATAATTAACACCAATTTTATAGTTTCTTCTGGAAAACAGAAAGGGAGAGAATACTTAACTCATTTTATAAGGATAGTGTTACCATGATACTAAAGACAGACTATGCCAGTAAAAAGAAAGAAAGAAAGAAAGAAAGAAAGAAAGAAAGAAAGAAAGAAAGAAAGAAAGAAAGAGAGAAAGAAAGAAAGAAAGAAAAAGAAAGGAAAGAAAGCTACAGCCCAATGCATCTCATGAACCTTGATGTAAAAATTCCAAACAAAATAATAGAAAAACAAAGTAGAACTGGATAAAAACAAGGATAACAAGTAAGATTTATTACAGGTATGCAAAACAGGTTCACATTCAAATATCAATTAATAAGATCCACCCTATCAACAGCTAACTCTTCAAGAAAATTCATAGGAAATTAAATGTTTGACAAAAATCTAGCATGCAATCATAACAAAAATTCTTATAAAATGAGGAATAGAGGGGAATTTCCTCAAATTTATAAAGAACACCTACAAAAATTCCACACTTAACATTCTACTTAATGACAGACTGAACGCTTTCCACATAAAATCAGGAAGGATGTCTGCTCTTATCACTCCTATATACATAGCACTGCAATGTCCAACATAAGTGGTCATCAATGGTCATTAGAGTAATACAAATTAAAACCACAATGAGATAACATTAAATACCTCTAAGAATGACTAAAATAAAAATAATTATAACAAATGCTGGCAAGAATGCTGAGGACTTAGATATCTCTTGCATTGCTGGTGGGAAAGTACGATGGTAAACCACTTTTGAAGACAGTTTCTTACAAAACTAAATATGCATTTATTACACAAAATCCCAAAGAAATGAAAATGTTATGCTCACACAAAAATCTAATTCATAACAACTTCATTTGTAACAGTCAAAAACTAGAAAGAAGGGGCTCCTGGCTGGCTCAGTGGGTGAAGCATGAGACTCCTGATCTCAGGGTTGTAAATTTGAGTCCCAGGTGGGGTGTAGAGATTATTTACAAAAAATTAAAATCTTCAAAAAACAACAAAAACAAAAAAACCCAGAAACTGGAAAGAAGCCAAATATCCTTCAACAGGCAAATGGTTAAACTGTGGTACATCCCCCATGGAATATATTTAGCAATAAAAGGAACAAAATATTGATACACGCAAGAATATGGATGGATCTAAAAGGAATTACGCTTAAGTGTGGGGGGTGGGGGGGAAGCTAATCTCAAAAGGTAGTATACTATATGATCCCATTTTTATAGCATTCTTGAAATGACAGCATTCTTGAAATGACAACATTATAGAGATGGAGAGTAAATTAGTGGTTGCTAAGGATTAGGGAAGGGTGGTGGGAAGACAAATTAGCTATGTCTATAAAAAGACAACATGAGTGGTTTTTGTAAACCATTTTGTATCCTTACTCTGGTGATGGTACACAAATCTACATGTGATAAAATTACATAAACCTAACTATACACACAAGTGAGCACATGTGAAACCTATACAAGATTGATGGATCCTGTCAATGTCAATTTCTTGGTTGTAATATTGTGCTATGGTTAATCAAAATACTACCATTGGTGAAAACTGGAGAGGGGACATGGGCTTTCAGTCTGTATTATTTCTTACTACTACAGGTGAATCCACAATTACCTCCAAAAAACCCTTTGTTTCTTTTAGAAAATGCATCACTTTGCTATTCTATTTTTGTTTCTGTGAGTCCTGGACTAGAATAAAATAAATGTCCATGAATCTGATACTGATAAAAATAAACAACAAAATAAATACTGAAGTAAGTAAATAAATAAATATAGGAGAAGTGACAGCTCATCCTTAAAGAAGAATTATTCCAAGTAATAAATGAAAAACAAATAGGTTAAACATGAAGTAATCATCAGAACATCACAGCAATGATTGTTGTAGTGAAGTCCCTTTGATGGGTGCTTATAATAGTGGGTAAAAGTTTCAGGAAAAAACAAAAAACAAAAAAACCCAAAAAACAGTGGATTTCAATAGTCCCCATGGACCTCCTCCAATTTATTCATTAATTACAGAAAACAATGCAACTTTTCAGAGAAACCTAGTACACTCTACATCAACGACATTACCACAGTTAAAAGCACCAGCACCAACACATCAACATCATATACCCACACTATAATAAGTCATAATGCAATCTATTATGAGAAAACATGAAAAAAAAAAAAACCCTGAAATCCTACAAAATATCTGAGGTCATGGGAAGCAAAGAAAAACTAAAGTATTGCCACAAATGGGAGGAGAATAAGGAAACATGAAAACTGAATATAAAATGTGATACTGGAACAGGAAGAAAAAATTAGTAGGCAAGCTTAAGAAATCTGAATAAACTACAATTAATACTACTGTACCAATGTTAATTTGTGATCATAGCAATATAGTTATTCAAGATATTAAATTTATTTTTTTATAATTTATTTATTTTTTTCCAGAGAGAGAGCAAGTGCAAGCAGGGGAGAGAGGCAGAGTAAGAGAGAGAATCTTAAGCAGGCTCCACACTGAGCATGGAGCCTGATGTGGGGCTCAATCCCACGACTTCAGGATCAAGACCTAAGTGAAAATCAAGAGTCAGATGCTCAACTGACTCAGCCACCCAGGTTAACTTTAAAGCTATCTAGATGAAATGTATTAGAACCCATCATAGATTTTTTTGAAGAGCTTTATTGAATATAAGTTACATATAACAAGGTAACCCACTTAGAGTGTACAATTCAATGGCTTTTCATATATTTACAGAGTTTCTACAACTATCACCATAATCTAATTTTAAAACATTTTCAACTTTGCCATAAGAAACCTTGCATTCATTAGCAGTCACCACCCATTTCTCATTCCTCCAATACTGTACTATTTAGGCAAGTTTTCTGTAGGCCTAAAATTATTTCAAAATAATACAAAAGAATAATGATCATATTACATTGAATTAAAATGTATATAAATTAAATATATAAAAACATATATATAAACATGTACAAAATTATGACACATTACAAATGGCACATAATCAAGAGAGGAAAATGATATTAAAGTTCTTAAGTTCTAAAGTTCTTGAACTGTTTAGAATAGCTAAAAATACCAATTAATATTAGATTGTGATTAGTCAAGAATGCATATTATAAATCCCCAGAATGACCACAGGTTCATTTAAACAGGAAAATGCAGGTGCTCGCTTCGGCAGCACATATACTAAAACAGGAAAATGCAAACTAAAACTGAGTACAACTAATAACCACAGCATCAAATATATAAGGAAAAAATTGACAAAAGTAAGTAGTGAAATGCATAAGTTCCCAATCACAGTGTGACCTCATTTTACCTTAACAACCACTTTTAAAGGCCCCACCTTCAAATATAGTCACACTCTGAGAACTGGGGGTTCTCATTTCAATATTCATTTCAATATGAATTTGGGTGGGGGGGTGTCACAATTTAGCCCAAAAGAAGCATACAATGCATAAAGATGTAATTGCTAAAAGTAACAACTTAAATATTGGGTAACACAGTTGTACAGAGATAGAATTTTTATGTATCACTTAAGCTAAGTTAGATGAATTCAAATTAAATTGTTACAAATTTAGGGTGTTAACTGTAATCCCCAAGGTAACCATTAAGAAAATAATTAAAAATTTTACAAAAAAAGAAACAAAAGACCCAGTCAAAATGGTGCGCGCGCGCGCACACACACACACACACACACACACACACACACAAGATCAAACATAACAAAAAAAGCACCAATGGAGTAACAAGGAAACCAAAAACAGGAAGCATTTTTCACATTCGTATTACATATAAAACATATATGTACATAATGGCAAAATGGTACTTCATTATAAGAAATTACTTCAAATGTACATGGATTATGCTCACCAATGAAAGCAACTGGGAAGATGGATTTAAAAACAATTATTTTTAATATTTATTTTTGAGACAGAATGAGTGTGAGCAGGAGAGGGACAGAGAGAGAGGGAGACAGAATCCGAAACAGGTTCCACACTGTCAGTGCAAAGCCTGACGTTGGGTTTGAACACACGAACCATGAAATCATGACCTGAGCCGAAGCTGGATGCTCAACTGACTGAGCCACCCAGGCACCCCTAGAAAATGGATTTTTAAAATCCAACAGGGGCACCTGGGGGGCTCAGTTGGTTAAGTGACCAAGTCTTGATTTCAGCTCAGGTTATGATCTCATGGTTTGTGAGCTCAAGCCCCACACTGGACCGCATGCTGACAGTGCATAGCCTGCTTGGGATTTTCTCTCTCCCTCTCTCTGCCCCTACCCTGCTTGCACTCTCTCTCTCTCAAAATAAATAAATAAACTTACACACACACACACACACACACACACACACACACACACACACACACACAATGTAACTATAAGTTGCCTCTAAGAGACTCATTTTAAATTAAAAGACATAAAGATTGAAAGCTAAAATATGGAAAAAGATATTCCATGCAAGTATCTTTCAAATAGAAAGAGAGCTGAGTTGGCTATACTAATATCAAACAAAATAAGAGTTCAAAACAAAAAATGTTACAAGACAAAGAGACAGATGTCATATACTCATAAAAGGGTCAAGTCCTCAAGAATATATTAAAATTATAAAAATGAACACACTAGAGTTACCAAATATATGAAGAAAGTACTGACACAACTGATGAGGAATATAGTTCACTAATAGTTGGAGACTTCAATAACCCACTATCAATAACAAATAGAACATCTAGATGCAAGATGATCAATAATAAAAAGAGGAACTTGAACAACACTGTAAGTCAACTAGACTTAAAAGACATATAAAGAACATTCCACCAAACAACAGTTGAATCAACATTCTTCTCGAGTGCACATGGAACATTCTCCAGAATAAATCATACATTAGCTCACAAAACAACTCTCAAAATATTTAAAAATACGCAAAGCATACAAAGTACCTTTTCCACCGCAATGGAATAAAGCCCAAAGTCAATAAGGGAAAGAAAAGTGGAAAATTCATAAATACATGGAAATCAAACAACACACTCTTTTAAATGGATAAAAGGAAAAATCATAAGGAAAATTAGAAAGTACTTGAATGAAAATGAAAACACAACATATCAAAATCTATGGGGTCCATCAAAAGCAGTGCTCATACAAATCTGTGCTATAAATTATAGCACAAATGCCTACATTAAAAAACGAGAGAGATTTCAAGTCAGTAACTTAACTTTACACCTTAAGGACTAGAAACTAAAACCAAAACCTAACAAAAGGAAGAAAATAATAAAGAGCAAAGATAAATATAATAGAGAATAGAAATATAATAGAGTATCTATAAAACCAAAAGTTGGTTCTTTGAAAAGATCAACAAAATTTAAAAATTTTTAGCTTAGACTGATAAATGAAAGATGATGTAAATAAAATTAGAAATGAAAGTAGGGACATTACTTCTAACTATACAGAAATAAAAAGGATTGTAAGAGAACAGTACAAATAATTTTATGTCTTAGGCATTGGATAACCTATATAAAATAAACATTTCTAAAAACACAAAAATTACCAGCATTTACTCAAGAATAAATGTAGGATCTAAATAAACCTTTAACAAGTAAGGAGATATAAACAGTAATCAAAACTACTCTACAAAAACAAGCTAAGAACCCGATAGCTTCGAGGATGAACTCTACCAAATATTTATTTTTTTCCTACCCAATATTTATTTATTTTTAATTCTTTTAATGTTTTATTTTATTTTTGAGAGAGATAGAGAGAGAGAAGGAGTCAGGGAGGGGCAGAGAGAGAGGGAGACACAGAACCCGAAGCAGGCTTCAGGCTCCAAGTTGTCAGCAAAGAGCCCAACATGGGGTTTGAATTCATGAACCATGAAGTCATGACCTGGGCCAAAGTCAGACGCTCAACCGAATGAGCCACCCAGGTGCCCTTGCTAGTCAATATTTAAAGAAGAATTAATACCAACCTTCTCAAATTCATCCAAAGAACCACTGGTCTCAGAGAATGAGGTAAGTAGTACCTGATAACCTAAGCTAGACAAGGAAACTATGAGAAAATAAAACTACAGACCAAGATCCCCTATGAATAGAGATTCAAAAATGCTCAAAAAAAAAAAAATAAAATGTCAGCAAACCAAATCCAAAAATGTATTAAAAGGTTTATAAATATGACCAACTAACTGATGTTTATCCCAAAAATGCGAGGATGTTTTAACCTAAGACTATCAATCAGGTTTAACACAAATCTACCAACTGGGTGGCTCAGTCAGTTAAGTGGCCAACTCTTGGTTTTGGCTCAGGTCATGATCTTGTGGTTTCATGGGTTCAAGCCCTGTATTAGTCACTGCACTGACAGTGTGGAACCTGCTTGGGATTCTCTGTCTCCCTCTCTCTCGGTCCCTCCCCCACTCATGCTGTCTCTATCTCTCTCAAAATAAATAAATAAACTTAAAAAAGAAAAGAAAATCAATCAACACATATTTGACAAACAAACCTACAAAAATATGTGTTCATATCAACTGACACAGAAAAAGCATTTGAAAAAATTCCCCCAAAACTCAAACTAGGAACGGAAGGAAATTTCCTTAACATGATAAAGGCAATCTAGGAAAAACTCACAGCTAACATGTTATCCCAATGATGAAAAACTGAAAGCTTTCCCACTAAGTTCAGGAACAAGACAAGAATGCCTGCTTCTACCGCTCTATTCAACAATATGCTGGAACTTCAAGCCAGAGGAAAAAGAAATAAGAGGCACCCAAACTGGAAAAGAAGTAGAACCATCTCTGTTTGTGGATGACATGATTGATTCTATATACAGAAACTCCACAGGGAACCCACAAAAAAAAACCTATTAGAGCTAATAAACAAATGTAACTGTTCAGGGTACAAGATTAACATGTAAACCTCTTGTATTTCTATACACAGCAACAAACAATCTGAAAGGAATATTAAGAGAACAATTCTATTTATAAGAACACCTAAAACAAAATTCTTAAAAATAAATTTAAACAAAAAAGTGAAAGGCTTGTACAGTGAAAACTACAAAGCATTGCTAAAAGAAATTAAAGACTTAAATATTGAAAGACATTTCATGTTTGTGGACTGGAACACTTAATATTGTTAACATGGCAATATTCCCCAAAGTGATCTACAGATTCAATATAATCCTATCAAAATCTCAAGTGCCTTTTTTTTTCCAGAAGTGGAAATGCTGATCTTGTAATTCATATGGAATTGCAAAGGACCCAGGACAGCTCAAGTCATCTTCAAAAGGAAGAACAAAGTTGGAGGTCTTATATTTCATGCTTACTACAAAGATACACTAATTGAAACAGTATGGTATTAGCATTAGAATAGACATATAGAGCAGTGAAAAAGTACTCAGAGTCCAGAAATAAACTGGTATACTTTTGGTCAGTCAAATTTTGACGGTTGTGCCAAGACCATCAAATGGGAAAAGAACAGTCTCTCCAACAAATAATGCTGGGACAAATGGATTTCCATATGCAAAAAAAGAAAGAAAAAAAAGTCAAAACACTACCCCTTACCATATACAAAAATTAAATAAAAATGGACCAAAGGCCCAAATATAAGAGCTAAAACCATAAAATGCATAGAAGAAAACATAGGGTTAAATCTTCATGATCTTTGATATAGCAATAATCCTTATATATGACACTGAAAGCACAACTGACAAGAAAAAAAATAGAGAATTTAGACTTCATCGGTAGTAATATCTTTTGTGCTTCAGAGGACACAACCAAGGAAGTAAAAAAAAAAAAACACCCACATAAGGAGAAATTATATGCAAATCATACATCTGTTAATTAAAGTAAATTAAACATTCAAAAACCAATCAATGTAATATACTACATTAACAGTTAAAGAAAAAAAAATATCATACTATTAGCTAATAAAGAAAAATCATTTGACAAAGTTCTACTCCTATTTATGATTAAAAAAACAACTCTCAGCAAACTAGGAACAAAAATAAATTTCTTGGGCCTGATAAAGAACATTTACAAAAATCCTACAGCTTGGAGGTGCCTGGGTGACTCAGTCAGTTGAGTGTCCAACTTTGGCTCAGTTCATGCTCTTGAGGTTCATGGGTTTCAAGCCCCAGGTAGGGCTCTGTGCTGACAGCTCAGAGCCTGGAACCTGCTTCAGATTCTGTGTCTCCCTCTCTCTCTCTCTGCCCCTCCCTCACTCGCACTTTGTCTCTCTATCAGAAAAAATAAATAAATACTTAAAAAAAATTTTTTTTAAATCCTACAGCTTACATTGAAATTCATGATGAAAGACTTAAGATCAGGAACAAGAAGACAAAGACATCCATTTTCATTCAACATTGTAGCACAGGTTCTAGCCAATGCAAAAGGGCAAGAAAAAGAAACAAAGTATCTACAAATAGAAAGGAAAAAATAAAATTGTTTTTATTTGTAGATGACATGATCCTGAATATAGAAAATCCAAAGTCTTATGCCAAAAAAAACTATCATAAAAAATAAATTAAAAAGTCTGAAGGAGAGGGCACCTGGGTGGCGCAGTCAGCTAGGCATCTAACTCTGGATTTTGTCTCAGGTTACGATCACAGTTTGTGAGATGGAGCCCCCTGCATCTGGCTCTGCACTGAACAGCACAGAGCCTCTCTCTCTTCGCCCCTACCTTGCTTGCGTGTGTGCACTTGCTCACTTGCTCTCTTTTTCAAAATAAACATTTAAAAAATTTTTGAAGGAGACCAAGTCAATATTTAAAACACTAATTCTGGTGTGCCTGGGTGGTTCAATTGATCTTTACACATCCAATTCTTGATTTTGGCTCAGGTCATGATCTCAAGGTTCCCCGGTTCCGGCTCCACATGGGGCTCTGTGCTAACAGCAGAGCCTGCTTAGGATTCTCTCTCCTCTCTCTCTGTCCCTGCTCCTATGCGTGTGTGTTCTCTCTCTTTCTTTCTCTCAGAATGAATAAACTTTAAAAGATTCTGTGTTATCATATAAGAAATTATATAAAATCAAAAATTAAATGTAAAATAAAAATTTTTAATTACAACATCTCCAATGTATCAAAAACATAAAATACTTAAGGACAACATATATGCGTATATTATAACCTGTACCATGAAAACTACAAATCACTACAGAAAAAAATTAAGAAAATCCAAATTAATGGAGAAATATGACCTATCACAGACCGAAAGCCTCAATAATGTAAAGATGTGAATTTTCCTCAATTTGATCTACAAATTCAATACACTCTAAACAAAATTTAGGAGGCAACTTTCTTTTTAAAAATTGAAAAGCTAATTCTAAAATTTACAGTGAAATGCAAAGGACTTCAAAAAAGCCAAACTAGTTTTCAAAAAGAACAAAACTGTAGGACTTACCTGATTTTAAGACTTACTATAAAATTACAGTAATCAAGTCAATTTGGTATTGGCATAAGGACAACACAAAGATCAATGGAATGGAATGAAAAGCCCAGAACAGATCATGCATGTATGGTCAACTGATTTTTGACAAGGAGGCAGAGGTAATTCTGCAGAAAGGGTAGTCTTTTCTAACAAAGGAAAAAAATCATCTTGGGATGGGCAAGATCTTTTAGATAGAACACTAAAGACACGAACAACAAAAGAAAAAATTGATGAAACAAAAACTCTTCCTTTACAAAAGAAAACACTAAGAAAACCAGAAAGCAAGATTGGGGAGAACACCACATATTTGACAACTTGCATCCACAGTATATAAAGAACATATCAATATCAAGAAGAGAATGGGGTGGGTCAAAAAAAACAGGCAAAAGATTTTAACAGACACCTGAAAGAAGAATAGCCAATGATACTCTTAATCTTAGGACAACACAAATTAACTCCACAAGGAGAGATCACTATACTCATTAGAATGGCTAAAATTGAAAGAAATGACGATACCAAGAGTTAGTAAATATGCTAAATGATGGAATTCTCATCAGTTGCTAGTGGAAGTATTGAAATAACACAAACACATTAGAAAACAGTTTGACAATTTCTTATAAGGCTAAATGTACACTTAAGATATAACTGGGCAATTCTGTATGTAATTATTCACAGAAGAAAAGTTAGAACATCATATCCACACAAACACTTGTACGTGAATGTCATAGAAGCTTCATTCATAAAAGGCAAAAACTCAAACAACTCAAATGTGTATTAACAGATGAATAGCTAAGCAAATTAAAGTACAGGCCAGCAATGAAGACTACTCAATAAAAAAAAAAAAAAAGTACTACTCCTGCACACAACAAATTGAAAAAAAAAAAAAAAACCTCAAAAATATCACCTTCTGAAATAAGCCAGATATAAAAGGACAAATATTCTATGATTCCACTCGTAGAGTCAAATTCACAGACACACATGGAACAGTGGTTACCAAACAGTTGGGGTGAAGGGAGGGTGAGGAGTTATTTTTAATGGATACAGGGTTTGAATGATGAAAAAGTTCTGGAAATGGGATTGTGGAGATGACTGCACAACAATATGAATGTACTTAATACCACTACAGACTTAAAAATGGTTAAGCTGATAAATTTTATGTACATTTTACTATACACACAAAATCATCTCGCAGAAGGAAAAAAAAGCCAGACAGAAGAGGGTACATACTGTCTGGCCATTTACGTGGCATGTCAGACAAGTAAAACTAAGCAATGATGACAGAAATCACATTAATGGCTGTCTGGAAGGAAGAAACAGACTGTAAAAGGTCTCAACGTAACTTTTAAAAATGACCTTACATTTGCTAAAACTCACTGAAATATACACTTAAAACTCAAAAAATGTATGTATGTATGCACTCAAAAAATGCATACATATTATTGAATATAAGTTGCACTTCTATACATTTTAAAATAAATAAATAAGCTTGAGGAGGGAATGAAATGCAACAGGTAGAAAATTATACTATAGACTAGGGGCACCTAGGCGGCTCAGTCAGTTAAGTATCCAACTTCCACTCAGGTCATGATCTCACAGTTCACAAGTTCAAGCCCCACTCAGGGCTCAGTGCTGACAGTTCAGAGCCTGACGTCTGCTTTGAATTCTGTGTCTCTGGTTCTCTCTGCCCCTCCCCCAATCACAGTCTTTCACTCTCTCTCTCTCAAAAATAAACATTAAAAATAAATAAATAAATAAATAAATAAATAAATAAATAAATAAATGAAAATAATACTACAGACTCTAGGAAGGAGGCTATGTTGTGGTGTACAAAGAAGGTAGTAGCTGAAAGGAAATATGTGGTCAGAGGAGTATTTTATTTCTCAAGATGAAAGACAAATGATTGTATTTAATGACAACAGGAAACCAGTTATTTGAAACCAAGCTAAAAATCCAAAGATAAAAGAATACAAAAGGTAGGAATGTTTTGTTGCCAGTGTTTAAGGAATATGGCACTTCCCCACTTCAATATAAATGAGTCTTGTAAAAGCAAGTGAAAATGGTTTGGGCAGTATGAGTAGAAACAAGTAGACTGAAATATCCAATAGAGGAAACGTAGCAAACTCAAGAAACCTAGAACACGTTATTCCCATGTATCTGTACATTAATGGTAAATACAGTAATAATGGAGTTTTCTAGCAATATAAGCAAATTTATACTAATACCCTGTAGTAACATACTGACCCTCTACCAAGAAACCAGCATTTTCCTGGAAAGCAGAAGGTTGCTGAAACCAAAACAATATGCTCTAATATTTCAGGTATTCTCCAAGCCTGGCAACTGAAATAAAATGGATCACTAAGGGCGCGTCTGAGTGGCTCTGTCAGTTAAGCTTCTGGCTTCGGCTCAGGTCATGATCTCATGGTTCATGGGTTCGAGCCCTGCGTCAGGCTCTGTGCTGACAGCTCAGAGCCTGGAGCCTGCTTCGGATTCTGTGTGTCTCTCTCTCCCTGCCCCTCTCCCACCCGCGCTCTGTCTCTGTCTCTCAAAAATAAATAAATGTTAAAATGGATCACTTAGGACAACAATGGCAACTCACAACCATTAATATATGGAATCAAACTAATGGTAATAGTTTTCAACGCCATCAAGTGTATGTAAGGATAGCCACAGCCATCTAAGTGGTAAAAAGTTTTGTGAAAAGGTCATTTGCAAGTATGGAGGGTAACTAATGTTTTCCCAACACAAACAACACTATTTGAAGTTGATGAAAACTCTACTTGGGGGACTAAAACAGCCAAAGAACTCTAGTGAAAAAAATTACCGCTTATCTCAGGTGGGACATCAAATTCAGAGTAAGCTATGTACTCTGAATTCTCACACCCTATATCCTAGCCCCCAAAACATCACTGATGTTATCCTTTATAACTGCAATTACATGATTTGGTAAGGTAATTATTTTTTAAGTTTACTTATTTATTTGGGGGGGGGGGGGAGAGAGAGAGAGACAGAGAGAGAGAGAGAGAGAGAGAGAGAGAGAGAGAGACAGCCAAGTGGGGGAGGGGCACAGAGGGAGAGAGAATCCCAAGCAGGCTCTGCACTGTCAGCACAGAGCCCGATGCAGGACTTGATCCCACAAAACACAAAATCATGACCTAAATCGAAACCAAGAGTCAGATGCTCAACCAACGAGCCAGCCAGGCACTCCTAGCAAGGTAATTTTTTAACTTCAGTCTTTTTAGAAAAGCTTCCACAAACATTATTTTATGGCCTTGACATTTTGAAACACTTCCTACAATCATCTTTAATTAAAAGTAAAGACGCAAAAGATCTATTTCCAAACATGCAATTCAAAGACAAAAATAGTACTATTTTAATCAATTTTTAGGTATGGCCTTTCCTTAAATTTGACTTTTACAATTTGTATTAATACATTCCTCTATATAGATTTTCATTTATTAAGTATTTTAAGACCCCAAAACTGGATGTGTGTGTTGACGACTAAGTCACTCCAAGTAGATATGCTTCATACATATCATTAATAAACTGAAATATTAAAACCAAATAGTTACAAACTATCATTCTCGAAATTCAAAATCCCTTACTTTGAATCCTGAAAGCATCAGGAGTTAGCAGAATGACCACAGATATTCTTGTGATGAACTACAGTAAAGTCAATGTTCATTTCTGGTCAAATGCTAAACCAAAACCAAAGGTAGTTGCTATGACACTGATTACAACATATCAACCTATATCAACAGCAGCGCTAAACTCCTACATTTTCCCTTGTGATGGAGGACCACTGCACATATGTGCACCAAACAATTTGGGAAATTAAATACACAAGAAAATGTAAATTGGAAAGTGGTTTGTTCTGGTTTTTCTTTTTTTACTTTTTTCCTACTTTTCTTTTTTTGGGGCCACAGAATACCTTTTTTTCTAAGTCTTTGCTTTCATAAGATCATTGATACAATGACATCAAACCATATTTTCGGTTTCTAGTTTCAAAAAATTGTCTTATATAATAATACATTTCATATAAGATTTTATCTCACCTGGCCAGTTCTTTAATTAAATTTGCAATGCGTCTTTTGTCTTCGAGACATAAATCCTTCAATGATGCACTCTTTATTCCTCCCTTGCAGAAATTCTAATACAAAACAGAAAAATCTTTTGGTTAAACTTTGGCTAAAAACAATTTTTAAGACTCTATGAGAAGTCTCTTAAAATTAGCCCAGGAGGTATATCTTTTCTCTGGTGGTACACTCATTACCTGTTTCATTCAAACCTACTATGAACTCAAAACAGGCTAAGGAACTGTCTGTCCAGCAGGGGACATCATAATGTTTACACAGAAAAGCACACAGGAAGAACTCAAAAGGCAGAAATGTCCCTGCTTAAATATTAGGGAATATTAAGGAAACAATGTTCCCTTGGTGAATGTCACAAAACAAACACCTACTGGAAGTTACTGAGAACCTTTCCTACATCACAGCCCCTAGGCTGCTTGAAAGCACACTAAGGTTGGCAGCAGAGGCACCAGTTTCTAACCTCTCAGTATATCCTAAAGTTCATTGCACTGGGTACTAGACCAAAGAATAATAAAAGTAGCTAACACATACCTCGTGCTTACTGCATGTCACGAACACTGTAAGTATTTTACACTTACTAATCCATCTCACTTTCACAACAGTGCTATTAGGTAGGTATTATTTCTATTAACAGCGAGGGTACATATCTTGCCTAGGATACCAACAGTTAAAGTAGCAGAATGAGTATGTGCTCTCAACCACTGAACTATCTCCTCCCTCTCTTGTGCTATAAGAAGTTCTCCCAGTACTTGAACATCAAGTACTTGCACGTGAACATCTTTAAAGCAATGAAACTTAGGGAACCACAAGGAAACTAGAGGTAACATGCAAATGGAAGGAAACTTTGGCATTTGGACAACCACAAAGTAGATTAGTCCAATTTCTTCAGGTAGCCAAGGGTAATCCAAGACCTCTAAAATGAATCCTGGAAATACTGATAGTCTCATATGGGAAATACTGATAGTCATAGATGGGGAGAAAAAGGAAATTAGATCAAGGAGATGGTAAAAAAAAAATGAAATGAGTTTGGTTTTGGTCAACTCAAGATGCCAGGAGGATAGTCATACAGAAATGTTTAGGCAAGAAGTTGGAAATGTGGGTCTGGCTCTCAAGTCAGAGAAAAATATAAAAGATTTAAACTTCAGCCATACTGTGGGGGCGCCTGGGTGGCTCAGTTGATTAAGCGCCCAACTTCGGCTCAGGTCGTGATCTCGCAGTCCCTGAGGGTGAGCCCTATGTCAGGCTCTGCGCTGACAGCTCAGAGCCTGGAGCCTGCTTCAGATTCTGTGTCTCCCTCTCTCTCTGCCCCTCCTGTGCTTGCTCACGCACTCTCTTTCTCTCTCTCAAAAATTAATAAACGTTAAAATTTTTTTTTTAAAAACTTCAGCCATACTGTATTATGGATGATGTTTAGATTTTTATTATTTTCTTTATACTTTTCTATGTTCTAAATTTTCCTTAAAATTAAGAAAAAATATTAGTTTTTAAAAATTATCTACAAATCCAAGATAATAAATTAAAATTGGTATTTGAAAGGACAAGATGAGAATCAGAAGGATATAATATTGTGGGAGAAAAAGAAACGTTTCAAGAAGAGTTTGGGGATAAGAGTGGTAAGGAACAAAAAAACTACACAGAATGTGAAAGAAGTCACTCCATTTGGCAATGGAAGAAGTTGCTGAAAACACACGAGAAGACATCTGGGAAGACATCTGAGTAGCGGTGCTGTGAGTAGAATAAACAAGAGAAACCCCTGCACGTGGGCAAGAACCTCAGCAGCATTGTGTTTAACGCACTTGAAAACACAAATGTTGTCAACTAAAGAATAAACTGTAGCATATGTATACAATGGAATCCCATAGGCACGGGTTGTTATACTATTAATTGGCTTCCATCTTCAAACCCACCCTTCCAGGCTCTGCTTTGTGACACTGAGGCTGAGACTCAGAAACCTTACTTCTTTGCCACATGGCTCTCTGTTAAAATCTGCGAACAGGAAGAACGAGAGGGAGACCAGAGGTTGTCAGAAGAAAAGACACTGTCGTCCCTATTGGCGTCCTGTTCCCACCCATGTTCTGCCCCGCCCCGGGCCCAGAGTGTACCCTGGCAGGCACAGCAGGCTGCGGTTCACAATTTTCCCAGCCCTAGCAGAACCAGCCTTTAGCATGTCTCCTCAGGGACAGCAGTACCACTGAGGCTGGTTCCCCCTCATCCGAAGTCCAGGTTCCAGCTCTCACGGGCCCCTCCGTCAAGCTTCTAGGTGTTAATAACTGCAACTTGCTCTGGCTGTTTTCCTAGCACGAGAGATGGGAACTGTTTCTTGCAGTTACTGCCTACATGAAATCTTGATGAGGTCTGTTTGCCTTTGTAATTTTCCAGCACCAATTCAGCGGGTCTTTATATTAAACATGCTCAGTTAAAATAACTGACTAAACTCTGATTGAAATATCAGTGAAAATAAATGACATAATTATATAACATAAGTAAATTTCATGAACATTAATATTAAGCAAAAAAAGCAAATGATGCAACATAGTATTAGCTCATTTATATAAAGTTCCAAATACATATAACACTGAACGTTGTTTAAAAAACAATTATGTATTAGACTATATAGGACAAGGGTTGGTAAACTACAGCTGCAAGCCAAATCTGGTTCACTGCCTATTTTTGTAAATAAGGGTTTATTAGAACATAGCCATGTATGTTAATTTACACATTGACTCTCTTCACACTAGAGTGGCAGAGTTGAGTAAGTGAGACAGAGACCACATGGCTCACAGAGGCTAAATATTTACCATCTGGCCCTTTACAGAAAAAGTTTGTCAACTCCTGACATAGAAAAACAAAAGAATGATGGGGCACCTGGGTCAATCAGTCAGTTAAATGTCCAACTCTTGATTTCACTTCAAGGGAACCAGGTTGGGATTCTCTCCCTGTCTCTCTGCCCTCCCCTGCTCACTCTCCCTCTCTCAAAAATAAATAAGTAAACTTTAAAAAGAAAAGAGGGGTGCCTGGGTGGCGCAGTCAGTTAAGCGTCCGACTTCAGCCAGGTCACGATCTCGCGGTCCGGGAGTTCGAGCCCCGCGTCGGGCTCTGGGCTGATGGCTCAGAGCCTGGAGCCTGTTTCCGATTCTGTGTCTCCCTCTCTCTCTGCCCCTCCCCCGTTCATGCTCTGTCTCTCTCTGTCCCAAAAATAAATAAACGTTGAAAAAAAAATTAAAAAAAAAAATAAAAAGAAAAGAAAAGAAAAGAAAACAAAAGAAAAGAAAAGAAAAGAAAACAAAAGAAAAGAAAAGAAAAGAAAAGAAAAGAAAAGAAAAGAATGATAAACACAAAGTCCAGAATAGGTATTACGAAAGAAGATGACAGAATACGGGAAGGACATACCTCTACAGCCGCGTGGTTTACAAAGGCATCACTGCAATGCAGTGGGGAGAAGAATGGTCTTCTCACTCACGGGTGCAGACCAATAGACTGTCGGTATGGAAAAATGAACTGACCTTAACACGATACACATAATAATTCCCGATGAGTAGTGGATTTTACTGTGAAGAGTAAAACAATGTGGCTTCTCAAAGAGAGAGAGAACCTGCTGCAAACAGTATAGTTGGCTAAGTGCCTCACCTAACTCCTGCCACACCTTCAGATCCACTGTGGTGTTCACGCCAATGCCAATGACTGGGAATGGCAGAGATGCTAGAACTGAACCATTTCTGCCTGCCAGGGCATCCTTAAAGAACAACATGTGCTCTGGGGTTCCCCATTAGCCTGACAGACACTGCCTCACACTGCAAAGCATTACGAAGTCTGAGGTTTTTCCTAGTCAATATTTCTTCTTTCTTTGTTCTCTCACTGATGCCAGATGTAGAGTAAAATCCTAAGGCTCTCCTTGTGTATCCCT
Organism: Felis catus; assembly: GCF_018350175.1. Classification (NCBI taxonomy): domain Eukaryota; kingdom Metazoa; phylum Chordata; class Mammalia; order Carnivora; family Felidae; genus Felis; species Felis catus. Next base: position 57,968,953 of record NC_058379.1, on the reverse strand, counting down.
GTTCGCTTTACTCTCTATTCTATGTCAGCTTTTCCTCCACTGAATCTCTGCCATTTCTACTTTCATCATAGCACCTACTTCCCAGAAGACTTGAACTGACACCATTACCATTTTGAAACTGCTAATGAATTAAGGGCCTAGCTTTTGGACACCAAAGATCACGAGAACACATATAGAAAAACCACAAGCTGTCATGTTCTCCAAGGAAAAATGCACACATCTTCCTAGTTTTGAGGGAAAAAAAAATGCATACACACACACACACACACACACATCATTTCTAGTTTTGAGACAAAATACATCCCATACACTTACATTCCACCTTGCAGGCAAAAAGGAGTAACAGGAACCAACTTATTCCAATGCCTAAAACAACCAAAAAATCTGACCAAATATATCAAAAAGCAGTTCTCAAACACTGGCTAGCAGGCAGCACAGGAAAGTGATCGCTGAAAGAGGGGAACCAAATAAGATGAGGCATACCATTATCTTAACTCAACTGCCTCTGGAGTTTCCAATGTGCAACGTGGGAAACCCAAACGAAGCCCAGCAATCTCCCCAAGTTGAGAAGACAGAGATAGGCATCCACGAAGGCCAAGGTGTCTAGCGTTTGCAGGGCCGAGTACTGGAGAAGACAGAGCTGCACAGAAAGTGAGCTCCAGGGATCTGCAGAGGGGTCCCTGCACATCAACCACTGAGTACTGATCAGCATACGTTTATGAGGGGACCCACCAAAATCCAGGGAAAGAACAACTCAATGTGAGAATAATTTTTGCAGCTAATACAGTGCCAGGAATAGCTCATGCTCCCACCAGCCAGAGTGGAAAACCTTATAATTCGAGGGGCAAAAGCAAGAATACTCAGAAAGGTACTGCCTACAGTAGGCAAAATTAGCCCTATATTAAAAGCTGTTCTGGTGCCATCTTTAAAATCTTAAACCCAAGCTTCAGAAAGATCAAACTACTTCTAAATAACTTAACTCAGTCCCAGAAAAACAGCTCAAGATTATTTATAGAAACACAAAATATTCAAAACTCAAAAAAAGGTATGCTTCACTTTGTTTGGTGGTATCCAATAAAAAACAAGCAGGCAGGTAATGAGGCAGAAAAATACAATACATAATTCGAAAATGGACTCAGTTGAAATCTCCCCATAAAGGCTCAGATGACAGAACTATAAACAAGAACTTTAAAAAGTTACTATATTCCATATGCTCAAGCAACTAGAAGACCAAGCCTGTTAAGTAGACATGAAATATATAAATAAAAACAAAAGACTCAGATTGAATTTCTAGAGATAAAAACATGGGCTTATATAAAAAATGCACTGAATGAGATAAGTGGTAGATTAGACACTTCAGAAGTTGATTAATGAATTTGAAGACAAAGCAATATAAACTATCCATAGATAAACACAGAACAATAGCAACAACAAACTGAAGGAAAAAATGAGCAGAAAGCTGTGGGGTAAGCTTAAGTGGCCTACTGGAGTCCTCTGTGTAACTAAGGTCCTCATAAGGCGGGGGGGGGGGGGGGGAGCGGGGGAGACACAGTAATATCTTAATATGTAATGGCTGAAAATTTTCCCAATTTTATGAAAACTATAAACTGTCAAATCGAAAAGGCCCAACAAACCACAACCAAAAGACATATTTAGAAAATTAGTCAAGGTATACTATAATCAAATTGCTTGAAACCAGGGAGAAAACAAAAATCTTAAAAGTAGCCAGAGTTTAAACTCACACATATTAAATGCAGAAGAACAGAAGCAAGGGTGACAGCAGACTTCCCCCTCAAAAACAGTGCAAACCAGTAAATATATGCAATAATATTATTAAAGTACTGAAAGAAAAAAACTGTCAGCTCAAATTCTATAACCAGTAAAAACGAAAGTGAAACACAATTGAAATAAAAGAAATCCAGACTGGAAAGAGAGATGTCAAACTATCTCTGTTCACAGATGGCATAATCACACATATAAAAAACTGTAAGAAATTCACCTTAAGAACTACTAGATCGAAACCAGTAAGTGAATTTAGAAAGGTTGCAGGATACAAAACCAAGAGACAAAATCAATTCTATTTCCACACACTAGCGACAAATAATCCAAAAATGAAATTAAGAAAATAATTCCATTAATAATAGAATCAAGGGGCGCCTGAGTGGCTCAGTCAGTTGAACACCTGACTCTTGATCTCAGCTCAGGTCGTGAACTCACGGTTTGTAAGACTGAGCCCCGTGCCAGGCTCCTGTGCTGGGTGTGGAGCTGGTTTAAGATTCTCCCTCTCCCTCTGGCCCTCCCGCCGCTCTCCCCAACTCCCCCCAAAAAATAGCATCAAAAAGGATTAAACACTTAATCTTTAGAAATAAATTTAACAAAAGGGATCTTTAGAAATAAATTTAACAATTTAACAAAAGATATGTACACTTTAAAACTGTAAAACATTGCTGAAGAACTAAATAAATGAAAAGGTATCTCACATACCATATTCAAGTACTAGAAGACTTGATATTAAGTTGAGAGTACTCTCCAAATTTATCTAAAGATTCATTGCAATTGCTATCAAAATTCAGGCTGACCTTAGTGCAGAAATTGCCAAATTGATTCTATGATCCCTACAGAAATTCAAGGGCCCAGAATAGATAAAATCTTAAAAAAGAAGAACTCAGAGGACTTACATTTCCTGATTCCAATACATAATTCCAAACAGTAATTAGCTTGTATTGGCAGAAAAATAGAAATGTAAAGCAATGGAATAGAATTGAGAGTCCACAAATAAACACTTACATTTACATGGTAGGAGATTTTCACAGGGGTGCCAGGATGATCAGAGGGAAAAGAATAATCTTTTCAACAAATGATGCTGGGACAACTGGATATCCATATGGAACAGAATGAATGTGGGTCACTATATACAAAAATTAAATCAAAATGGATTAGGGGCGCCTGGGTGGCGCAGTCGGTTGAGCGTCCGACTTCAGCCAGGTCACGATCTCACGGTCCGGGAGTTCGAGCCCCGCGTCAGGCTCTGGGCTGATGGCTCAGAGCCTGGAGCCTGTTTCCGATCCTGTGTCTCCCTCTCTCTCTGCCCCTCCCCCGCTCATGCTCTGTCTCTCTCTGTCCCAAAAATAAATAAACGTTGAAAAAAAAAAAAATTAAAAAAAAAAAAAAATGGATCAAAGACTAAATGTAGCATCTCAAATAGTAAAACTCTTAGAAGAAAATATTGTTGTAAATCCTTGAGAACTTGGATTAGGTATTGATTTTTTAGATATGACAGGAAAGCACAGGCAACAAATGAAAACAAATGATAAACTGGACTTCAAAATTAAAACTTTCATGCTTCAAAGGTCACCAATAAGAAAGTGAAAGAATGCACAGAATGGGAGAAACTATTTGTAGTTCATAGATGTACAAATAGGGACTTGAAGATGGAATTTATAAAGAACTCTTTTAACTTCCTCAGTAAGATGACAACCCAAATGAAAAGTTTCCGAATGGACATCTCTCTAAAGAACATACACAAATGGCCAAGAAGCATAAAGAAATGATTATTATTAGTCATTAGGGAAATACAAATCAAAACCACAATGAGATACCACTTCATACTCACTAGGAGGGTTGTAATAAAAAGAATAGCTATAAAATGTTGGCAAGAATGCGAAGAGACTGTAATCCCCAAACATCGTTGGTAGAATGTAAAATGGTATAGCCACTTTGGCAGTTCATGCAAAGGTTAAACATAGAATTACGATTTGACCCAGCAATTTTACTTCTAGGTAAATACCCAAGAGAAGTGAAAACATATATCCACACAAAACCTTGTATGTGAATGTTCATAGTAATGTTATTCATATAGCCAAAAAGCCTAACAGCCCAAAAGTCCTTCAACTGGTGAATGGATAAACAAAATATATATTCAGCCATAAAAAGTAATGAAGTAATAATACATGATACAGCATAGATAAACCTTGAAATCATTATGCTAAGTGAATGTAGCCAGCCACAAAAGGTCACATATTATAGGATTCCATTTACATGAAATGCCCAGAATAGACAAATCTATAGAGACTAAAGTAGATTAGTGGTTGCTAGGGGCTAAGATGAATAGGGAATGGGAAGTGACTGCTAATACATAATGGAGTTTCTTTCTGGGATGATGAAAATGTTCCAGAATTAGACTGAGGTGATGGATCCACAACTCTGTAAATATACACAAATAAAACAAAACAGCAACAACAACAACAAAACACCCAAACACCCAATGAATTACACATTTTGAAAGGGTAAATTTTATGACATGTAAATTATGTATCAATACGAAAAAAAAAAAAAAGACCGCTGACTATTTAAGCAAAAGAAATAACAATGTATTGGGGATTTTACCTATAGAAGTAAAATGTATGACAATATCACAAAAGTCAGGACATAGACTGCTGAAAGGTCCTCAAAATTCTAAGTGAAGTGGAAACTATAACTTAAAATAGGCTGTGATAGGGGCACCTGGGTGGCTCAGTGGGTTAAGTGTCTGACTCTTGATTTTGGGTCAGGTCATGATCTCACAGTTCAAGAGATGGAGCCCTGCATAGGGCTCCATGCCGACAGTATGGAGCCTGCTTGGGATTCTCTTCCCCTCTCTCTCTGCCCTCCCCCACTTACACGTGTGCACACACAACATAAATAAATAAACATCAAAAAAAAAAAAAATAGGCTGTGCTAAGCTAAAGATGTATACTATAATTCCCAAAGCCAGTGAAATAGCCCAAAAAAGAATTATAGTTAATAAGCCCTCCCAAAATATGGACTTAATCCAAAAGCAGGCAATTGTTCAGTATAAAATGCACAAATCATCACATGAAAAAAACACTTTCAACTTTTAATAAGAACTTGCAAATTCAACTACTATTCACATCTCAGTGTAGAGTGGGTACAATGAGGATGCAAGTAACACAAGTAGGGCTTTTGGGCTCATCCCAGGTAAATCCTATAGATTTCTAAACATAACGATCAGCAACAAACTAGGTATTGGAAATGTACTCAAGAACTGAACTGGGAACCCCTTCTCTAAAGGGGTTCGATAGTAAATATTTTGGCTTTGTGGGCAGACACTATGGTAGCAACTCTACCATTATAATACAAAAGGAGCAATAATATTCAAAGAATAAATGTGCGTGTATTCCAATACACCTTTACTCACAAAATAGGCAGCAAGGAAATTAGGCCTATAGGTGATACATTACCAAACCCTGACTTACCCTCTGGCTGGGGAGACAAAATGTAACAAAAAGTAAAATAAAATAAACCTATCAGGTAAGAGTCTACAGCAAAGGAATGTACAGATACTATTACAAAGGCAACAATGAAGGAGGAATCAATGACTGGGCTGTAAAGAGTCTTTATGATATTTTTAAAGTAAAGGAAATAATAATAATGTAGGGGAAATTCTCTTTTAACAAAATTTCTTTCTTATATATAGAGGTTTATCTACCATCACCTAACAAATTCACATGAACAAAAATATAAAGGACGCTTAATAAAAGAAAAATTCATTGTCAATTTGATTTACTAACTTCACATATATCAGGATGTAGGTCTTTTGAGACATACCAAGATAATAAATTTTACTTACCTAAGCCTGAAGGCAAATCTAGACATTTTAGATCAAAACCTTTGAGTAATCTACATATTTATATTCATACCATGTAGAGTATCCCAGAATCCTCTGTACCTTTTAAGATTGCTTGTAGATTATCTAACGTTCTTTCAAGGACTCTTCTACCCTTATCTATCAGATATTGGTCAGCATTTATAAAGATTGAAGAGTAAGGGAAAAAAAGGGAAATTACTGACCTGTTCATCTACCGAGTCTCCTGCACCTTTTAAAGACTCCATGGAGACTGAAGCAGCAGTAACCTTGGAAGTCTTAAGTTTGACATCAGCTTTTGGACTCAACTTGTGTCTTGATCTGGCATTTCCTTCCGTAGAAATTCCTAAGGATTTCCATCAAACAAGATACTAAAATTATACCTTATTCTCTTAAACTCGCCCCCCCCTCCCCCCCAGTAAGCACTTCTCCAATATCCCTCCTTATGGGACCCTACAGGGAAAATTCTACTTTATAAACTTCATTTTAAACCTCTTAATAAATAATGAACCATGGAAAGATTATGTTTTGAATACATTTAAGGTTCAACTTAAATATTTTTAAAAGGTGATGTGGAAATTCATAAGTCACATTAAAACTTATAAATCTTAAGATACAGTCAATATATACCTTAATGTAGGGGAAATTAAAAATCTGATTTTTCACATAGTCAGAGTACCTTCAGTGGTTCAGTTTAACACTCATTTAGTAATAACTGGTAAGCTTTAAGGAGTCTATCACATAAACCCTGTATCAAGAAGTTTTCACATTTTTCTTTGAACTATAAAATTTAGTCTATTATTTGCAATATAAAAAAATAAGAATCTCTTGCTTTTTAAGAGATGAAATGAAATGTTCTACAAGTTCATCTAAAGCTTACTTGCCTGACCAGCCCATAAAATAAGGCAGTATTTCAAACCTTATAGGTTTGAAACCTATAGGTCAGGGGCGCCTGGGTGGCTCAGTCTGTTAAGCGGCCGACTTCGGCTCAGGTCACGATCTCGCGGTCGGTGAGTTCAAGCCCTGCGTCGGGCTCTGTGCTGATGGCTCAGAGCCTGGAGCCTGTTTCAGATTCTGTGTCTCCCTCTCTCTGACCCTCCCCTGTTCATGCTTTGTCTCTCTCTGTCTCAAAAATAAATAAACGTTAAAAAAAAATTTTTTTTTAAAAAGAAACCTATAGGTCAAACCAAGTTGTGTTTTTTTTTAATTACTTTCCAATGAATTGTTCTGCATCTAGTTATATCGGCAAAATGGTCCTACTGTTTTATTTTCTCCTAACACTTAAGAAGCAAAGGAAGCTTACGAAATTAGTACAGAAAACCATACCTGGAACATACACTACTGATTGCTCTTCATCAGAAACTGTGAAGAAGGACATGAAGGAAAATACTAAAAAAGATCGTCCAATATCCAAATGCTGCCTCTGTTCTGTACTTCTGTTATAATTTCTAATTTCTTTTGACCTGGGAATTTATAACTAGCTTTTAAAAACAAAATTAGAAAGTAATGCAACTGAGATAAAATGTAGTAAACTTAATCTTTTAAACTTCATCTTTACATAGTCTCACTATATGTTTTGTGAAATTTTTGGGAGGTCTTCTTCCATAAAACTTTCACCCATGCTTATTTCCAAGTGAGATATCTTGGAATAATAAATTCTGCTGAAGTTCCTTTCATTACCTTTCCTTTTGTAAGCAAGGAGTTAAATGCAGCAGTTTGTTTATTATTGGAGAACGGACAAGTTATTTTAGGCATGAATAAATAATTTCAAAATGAGCTTTAGCTCTGAAGAACAAACACTGTTTGAGGGCAAGTCCATCATGCAAACACAAAAAGGTTTTATTCTTCTGCAGTGCATTCATGAAATGTCCCAGAAGCCCTATGATTTAACAAGTGGAAGAAACTGAAGACAAAAAGAACTATTTTGAATTTCAAAAGGAAAAATTTAGAAAGGCTAAGATCATAATAGTGTTATAGAACCAATATAATAAGAAAGCTTTCTTTAAGAAACAAAATCTTATTCAGAACTATATCTAAATCCAGATAAGTCCACAATTTGATAACCTTCGATTACACTTCCGGGAAGTAAGTGTGTAAACAATTTTTTCTAAATGACCTACAAAATTCCTGTTTTCTGTTCTTTCATAAAATGCTTTCTTCTCTGAGATTTCTAGACAAATCAATTATTAAAAATTTCCTTCCAGGCAAAGGCTGGAGTAAAATAGTAGATTTAACAACATGTTAAAAAAAGTCAATATACATCAGTTCAGGGTCACTCCTAGCTATGGAATCTTTTCAAGGAGGCTGATTGTTAAGTGCTCAGAATCCCCATAGGAATTTAGGAATACAAAGGGGGTGCTACTATGTGAGCCGCCAGGTGATTTCCAACAGCTCTCTGCAGCAGCACATAAACACTGCCACAGATTCAAGATTTGCACTGATAACTAGTGCCTCTACACTTCAAATCCTCTCAGACATCAGGTATGGAGCTCAGAAAATGTTAAGGGGCACAGAAGACAAGTAAACAAACAAAATCAGACCCCACTAGTCTAAGGAAACTGACAGCAGCTAACACAGGAGCAGAGAGAAAATTTACAAATTCACTGACACCCAGTCTAAAAAAAGCCTTACAAAATGAAATTATGCAGCCTCTTCAACAGCAAAAACCAAGTCGTTGTTTATATCCCTTGGGACTAGTGCACATAGTAGGTTCTCAATAAATAATCTGCTGTTAGAGATACCCACATGGGAAGGTACCCAAGGGAAAAATATTCAAGACTAAAGAAAGACTAATATTCAAGACTAAAGAAATTGAAGACACAAACAGAAACTTATTCCATGCTTATAAAATGTAATAATATTGTTAAAAATGTCTATACCAAAGCAATCTACAGATTCAGTGCAATCTCTATCAAAATTCCAATGTGATTTTTCATAGGAATAGAACAAACAATCCTAAAATTTCTATGGAACCACAAAAGGCCCTAAACAGCGAAACCAATCTTAAGAAAAACGAAGCTACGGACATCATGCTTTATGATTTCAAACTATATTACAAAGCTATAGTAATCAAAACAATGTGGTACTGGCATAAAATCAGACAAAAGACGCCCATGATAGCTACCCTTTTCCTGCTTTTTCTTTATATGTCACCTATAATCATTGGGCATACAACATGTTTTACTTATTCATGACCTCATCTCATCTCACAAAAACGTAAGCACCAAGTGGAGGAGGATTTTTCCCCTGGTTTTGTTCAATGTTATATCCCCTAATGTCAAATGCCCAGCTCGTAGTGAACCATCTATGAAAGAATTAAAGTGATATTTAATTCTATAAAGAACTAACAACTTTTCCGTGTTGTCTTTCTCCCTTTATCCTGTAGGGATTCAGAACTGATCACCCCAAATGTCCACTTTGGCATGTGGATTATTTTGACCAGAAAACAATCAAGGCCCAAAAGACTCAGGAAGAATCCTTGTCCCTGCCACTAATTGCCTAAAAGAATTTAGATGTAGGACCTGCTCCCAGAAGAGAGAATCACCATAAATAACTATGTATAACATAAACTAGGAGTGGTAGATAGGAAGGAATTTAGCAAAGTCTGTTTGTTAAATTCCTTTCTATGTCCCATTGTTTCTATATGGCCCAGGAAACATTTGTTTACCAAACATTTATCCCTTTTCACCTTCCTGTGAATTGCTTTCCTTGCCTTTAAAGTCCTAGATCCCTATTCCCTTCCCCTTAGTTTGGGATGACATATATACCTCATTTCGCTTGTCTTTGGAACCTCACACAGATATATAGATTCCCCATATATACGTAATTAAATTTGATTTTCTCCTCTTAATCTATCTCATGTCATTTTAATTCTTAGACCAGCCAGAATTACCTTGAAGGGTAGAGGAAAATGTCAAAATATGCAGGCAAAACCCATTAGCCACATTCATGCTAAATATCTTTTCAAATATAAAAATGCTAAATTAACCTTAACATGGGTTTTAAGAAAATAAACATAAAAATATTTGAAATTGCCTCCATCCAACCTATCCTTTGTAATCTATCTTCATTCAAGAACCCAAATAACTTACTTTCTTCAAATACAAAGTCTGAAAAATATACAAACATATTTCACAGGAAAAGTCAAAGAGATACAGTACATACCAAATGTCTACTGGACCTCTTACTGGGTTCTATGTGCCACCTCAGTTCTACCTCGGCTTCTTTGGAAGTTCTTATCTAAGACAAGTACAGCAAATTATAAAGCATCCTTAATGCTAGTACCAAACTCCAAATCCCCAGAATTAAAGCAGTAATTAGAAACCAAAAGTACAGAGGAAGGAGCATATCTATCTCAGATCAACAAAAGCTGAAGAAAATAAACTTGGTGTTGCACAGCCTAATCTAACCTTTTTTAGTTTCACTTACCAGCAACACACGTATATGTATGTAATTATCATTGACCCACATGACTTTCCTGGCTAGTATATTCTCTTAACATCAACATAAAGTCTCTATCTGTAATTGAGTATTCAATGGCAGAGATTATAGCTACTGCAATGTTTTGACCAAGTCCCTTACAGTTCATATTTGTTAATATCAAGTTAAAAATACAGTTAATGAGGGGCGCCTGGGTGGCTCAGTCGGTTAAGCGTCCAACTTCAGCTCAGGTCATGATCTCGCTGTCCATGAGTTCAAGCCCCGCATCGGGCTCTGTGCTGACAGCTCAGAGCCTGGAGTCTGTTTCAGATTCTGTGTCTCCCTCTCTCTCTCTGACCCTCCCCCGTTCATGCTCTGTCTCTCTCTGTCTCAAAAATAAATAAACGTTAAAAAAAAAAATACAGTTAATGATAAAACACTGGAGTGTATTACCCAATCAAATTTAGATACTGCAGAAACATTAATTTCTTGACATTACCAGGAACTATACTGAAGAAAAACAGTTTATGGCTGAAGGGGCATATTTTACTTGTAGATTTAACCCATAAAATGACAACATGGGATACTCACTGTTTACACAGTAGGTATAAAGACATACCTTGTGCCAAACATTACTGCTGAATCATACTGTGCAGGAGATGCAGAACTCATAAGAACAGTAAAAAAAAAAAAAAAAAAAAAAAAAAAAAAAAAAAAAAAAAAAAAAAAAAAGGTGATGTTCAGTCACAGATGATCTGTCCTCACATGACAGAAACAATCTAGGACCAGGAAATTTCCTAGTCACATTTCTCTAATTGTTTAGGCAAAGCATTGAAAAACTTTCTTTTAACAGTGTGAAAAGAATACCAGATTATACATACATTCTTTTTGTTTTTTTCTATTTAAACTTCTATATAAAGCCTATGAGGTGGTCTAGGAAGTCATTAGTGTAATAAAGATCCAAAGACACATGATTAAACCAAATGATTCATAACTATCCTTATACTTTTTAGCAAAGATTCAGTAACAAATTTATATTTGACATTGCTTTTGTGTCCTATGAAGATTTAAAATGAAAACATCTAAGGCTGGATGATAACTGGGCATTTTATGCAATAGGTGACCTTGCAATTCATTTCAAATTACGGAATTTCTATCAAATTTAATCACCACTATCTTCCCCATTTGATTTCTACTACTCACTTTCAATGAGAAGATAAGTATTTTACATTAATTTTCAGAGTAAGGGTGAAAAGAGAGAAAAGAGGGAATATAGGACTTCTATGTGAAATAAGGAATAATAACTATATGACTAAGTGAGCATACAGGGCTGCTTAGACCAAGAATACAGTTTGTTTATTTACCTATTAACTTAATTAGTGGCACAGCAATACACTGCCGCCCCCCCCCCCCACACCACTTATACCGATGAGAACAATTCCCTTGGTCATAGAGAAAGTTAAGGAATAACCACTGAAACCACATAAGTGGTTATGAAAATGACTACACTAAAAAAAGCACCTTAGAAGCTGCTAACCTTCAAGTATCCATTGCAGGCATAGTGTTTCATGAGAAAAGACTCATCCCAATTTCCTGACTTCCTAATTCAGCCCAGGTCCCAATGCACATATTCTCTTTGCAACCTTCCTGATAAGAAAAAAAAAAAAAATTTAATTTGCACAGTGCACTAGTGTGTTTTCATCCACAGTATACGTGCATGATTTTACTTGTCACCCACCTATCAGAGACAAGTGGTAATTATGTTTACAAAGTATTAAACACTGAGCAAGGAATGCAAAAATATCCCTCTCTACACATGACACTGTAATCCTAGTTCTATAACTCAATCAGTAAAACCGATAATATAATTTTGTAAGTTTCACAGGGAGCTAAGTAGAACGTGCAGAAAATGATTCTGCCAAAGTTAACAGCAATGCCTCAAACAATGCTCTATCATCAATCCTAGCAAACAGACAAAAAGACTTGCCTCTGCAGGCACTCAGTACACGGACTGCCCTCTCTTCATGTAACACTTCTCTAACGTGATGTAACTTACTAGGACCAAAGATCAGGCGGGCACCGTCTATCCAAACCCAAGAAAGAATCAGTCTGTCACACGTCTCATCAGTTACTTAACTGGGAACACCACCACAGCGGTAAAATTCCACAGCTTCTCCACCCCAAAACAACTCAAAAACTTCAATCCTGCCAGTGGGGACTCACAGTCCACATGAAAATGAACACTACTTCCAGCAGCAAAGACTTGCAACGTAACCAGTACCACCAGACCACGTCGAGCCCCAACCTCTCCGAAAATCCCAGCAACAAAGTAAATCATCACTGACAGGCCTTCGAAGTCCGACAAGGTCCTGACTTGCTCCTAACAACGCAGACCAAGGACAGTCCTAAACCAAGACAAAAAGGCTCCCTGTCCAGCCCACACCCTACCCCTCCTCCGCAGAGATTCAGCCGGCCCGAGGTCACCACGGTCAGAGGGACCCTCCCAGCCCCTGGCTGGACCAAGATTCTAGGCCATCTTTCCAAAGCTCACCGCCAAGGAGGGCTGGAAAACCTCAGTGCTGAGTCTCCAGCCTGGAGCTCCAGCCTGGAGACAGAACCTGGCTCCCAGCTACCTAACACCCAAGTCAGGGGAAAGCCCGGCACCTACACGACGGCCGGAAAGGACGGCCCCGCCCCCAGAGATAGCATCGAGCGTCGCCCCTCCACTCAGTCCCACGCGACCTCTCGCCGCGCGGTGGAGGGCGCCGGCGCCCCCTGCCAGGCGGGCAAAGGATACAGTCCCGGCTCCAGAACGCCGCCGCGCCGGGGCGGGAGGGGCCCGCCACGTCCGCCATCTTGAAACAACCGCCACTCGGGGCGTCGCGCCGGGGCCGCCCCGCCCCAGCCTCCAGGCCCAGGCCGGATTGGCCGCACGGCACAGAGGCCCGCCCCCGCTTGCGCGACCGGCCCCGGCGGGGCGGAAGGGCCCGGGCGGAGGAGTCGCTCTGTCCAGGCGGCGTGGGGTGGCACGACCGCCGGGGCCGCGGGTACGAGCGCCGCACGGAACCACTACTCCCAGAGCAGCCGGGGCCCCCCATCTCCGCCTCGCCGCGCTCTCAGGCGCCGAGCACTACAACTCCCGGCGTGCCGTGAACTGGACGGCAGAGCTTCTGGGGCGGTGTCCAGCCGTCCCGCCCACCCCGCTCGCCCGCTGCGTCCCCGCTGCTGCCCCCGCAGCGCGCGGAGCCGGGACGCGAGTCATGGAGGAGACGCCGCCCCCAGGCTGCAGCAAGCCGCACCTGGAGAAGCTGACCCTGGGCATCACCCGCATTCTAGGTGAGTGGGGCTGGGTTCCGTGGGGGGCGACTGCGGGAACAGAGGATGTACACTAGAAGCAAGGAGGGGCGGCGCGACGCGGACCCTGTGTGCCAGTGGGCACCGCTGCTGTAACTTCCGTTGTTAAGGAGGAGAGGGGTCCCGGTGCGTGACTAGGCCAACGGAGCGTTTGCGGGTAGTGTGAGGACGCAGAGCTGGGAAGCTTGAAGGTTCCACCCCCCTCCCACTCCCCAACCCAGGGCCCGGAAGGACGAGCAAAGGCGTGCAAAAGGGAGACAGCGGGCACCTGACTGAGGGGCCGTTGGGTTTCCGGAGAGGCATTCTTGGCCAAGGAAGTATCCTTGAAACGCAAGCCCTTCCTCTGGTAGCAGAGAGCTGGGGAACTGTGCGTGCAGCCTTCCAGGGCAACAACTCCCGTGCGCCTCCGGGTACCGCACCCCGAGTGGTTGGAAGGAGTCAAGGCTTGTGCCACTGAAAGGGTTAGTTTTTCCTTTATGGAACCTTTACTTAGCACCCGCCACTGTGTTAGACTCAAGGATTACAAAGATGGGGGGGGGGGGGAAGCAAAACACAACCTAGGTAAAAATCAACAGCCTAGGTACCCCTAGAAATGTGAGAGGCGGCCAGTAGTAATCTATTATTGCTCAGAAGTAGCACACAGGAGGAGGTGATTGACCTTTCCTGGGGAGTTAAGAAATATGGCCTACAGGAGATGTTGCTAGATTTTGAAAGACAAATTGAAGCTGGCCAGATAACCAAGGAGGAAAAGGCCGAAGCAGGCCAAATGTCCTGCTTTGATGCCTTCCCATCTCAGTTTTAATAAAATTCAAATTCTGTACTGTGACCCACAAGTCTGTTCTTGAGCTACTCTCCTCTCTTTCTGACCGCAGTGGCCTCCTTGTGTGTACCTTAAGCTCACCAAGCTTGTTCCTGCTTCAAGGCCTCTTCTAGACCCTCCCCTTCTCCCTCCTGCCTCCCGCACCCCCCCCCCCCCATCTTCTTCTAAATGCCTTTCCCTCACTTCATTCAAATCGCATCAAATATCAGTACCTCAGAGAGGCCTTCCCTGAATGTAATTCTGGTAACACCCTTCTCTATCATTGTCTTCCCTTATCTTTTATATATATATTTTTAATCCTTGTGGCTTTGTCACTACTTGGAATTGCTTACTTGGTTGCTTTTTTCATTTGCTGGTCTCTTCTTTAATAGAAGTCCACAAGTCTAGGAACTTTGTCTTGTTCTCCCTGGGGTTCCCCAGTGTCTACGGTAAATGCGCAGTGAGACATGAAACACTATCGTATGAGTGGGAGAAATGGTGAGCTTTAGAAATGAAGTTGTAGAATTGGGCAAGGAGAGATCTAATCTTCAAGCACAACCATATCTTTTGATTAATCTATTCAAGTCAGGCCGGCTAAATTTCCCTTAAGCTGTCAGTTCAATTTAAAGCCCTAAATAATTAAGTAACTGTCAACATTTCAAGTTTAATTTCTACATTTAGTATATTCTATCTATTAAGCATTTCAGATGTCTGACACATCTGGTAACACAAGGCAAAACCTACCTAAGGAATTAAACTACTCTGGTAATTAAATTTATAGTGAAGCTGGTCTCCCATCAACAGTGTAATGCTCTTTGTAAATTTAACTACAACCTCATAATTTCGGTTAATCACAAGTCAAATATCAATTATATTTTTATTTTTTCACATTTGGCTTTTGTTTTAAAAACATATTAAGAGGATTTTAAAAAAACAAGCTGGCTGACATCCGTGGTGGGTGTGAGGTAAGCAAAGTACCATACCAAAATCTGCTCCCTAAATGTTGTGTGAAATGTTGTCCATAACTATGACAATTCTATCCAGTTCCAAACCCAACATTATTTAAAGATAGAGAATGCCAAAAGTGCAAAATAACTATGAGTAAAAACAGAAAACAACAACAAATCCCAGCACTGTTCCAGTGCCAGTTGCTCATTGCTAGAAGATTCTGTGGCAAGCAAAGGCAGACCCAGAAAGGATGCCAGCAAAAGAGACTAGTTAGAAAGGATGCCGGCAAAAGAGGCTAGTTGGAACGACAGAAAGATTAAAACCCGCCCCAGTCTGAAAGTGCAACAGTAACAACTGGTAGAACAGAGTAGGGCTGCAGTAAAGTGACTTCAAAGTAGGCGCTATCTAAAGGGTCGGCCATACAATTTAAAGGGACCGTGTTCCAAGTGCATGTATTCTAGAGAAGAATATGTGCAAAATGGAAGAGTTTTTTTGACAATTGATAATAAGAGGACAAAGAAAAAGGAAAGCTCACATCACTCCCCTATACACAAAAAACCTGCTAAAATATCTGGACTTTGCTTCAACTGACTGGAAACAGTGTCATTAAAGTAGACATCTTGTTAAACACCACAGTTTTACAAAATGGACAAGAGAAAAGTAGAACCCGTAGAGAATTAATGCTGAAGTCAGGAAATGAAATGCTAAACAATCAACTGAGGGAAAAAAAAATTTTTTTATGATGACAAAATGTTTTCCTACTCAGTGGAACCTGGAGTAGGCAAATGTTACATTTGATAACAGATGATTATACATACAGTGTGAAAAATGATCTGCATGAGATGCAACAAGATCAATTACAGCTGACCTTTGAACAACACAGATTTGAACTGTGTGGTTCATTTATACCTGGATTTTCTATAGTACAGTAGTTGAAATGTATTTTCTCTTTCTTATGATTTTCTTAACATTTTCTTTTTTCTAGTTTATTTTAAGAATACAGTATATAATACATATAACATACAAAATGTGTGTTAATTGACTTTATGTTATCAGTAAGGTTTCCCATAGTAGGCTATTAGTAGTTAAGTTTTTAGAGTCAAAGTTATACATAGATTTTCAACTTCGTGGGGGGGGAGGGGTGGTCAGCATCCTGACACCTAACCTCTGTGTTACTCAAGGTTCATCTATATAATCTATATTTCTCCATCCTAAACTTCTCTACTTTTTTTTGTAATTTTTTTTATCATTGTATTTAATTAATTTATTTACTTATGTTCATCATGATAAGTGTACTCTTTAATCCCCATGCCAATTTCCCCCATTCTCCTATCCACCTCCCACCTGGCAACCATAAGTTATTTCTCTATAGCTAACAGTCTGTTGGTTTGCCTCGCTTATTTTTCCCTTTTGCTTGTTTGTTTCTTAAATTCCACACATGGGTGAAATCATAGAACATTTGTCTGTCTCTGACAAACTTATTTTCTTCTATCCATGTTGTTGCAAATGGCAGTGTTTCATTTTTTATGGCTGAATATTCCATTAGGTGTTTTATATGTGTATATGTATGTGTATATAAATATATATTATATATATTTATAAATATATATAATTTATATATATATTTATATATATATAAATATATATATTTATAAATATATATATAAATATATATACACATATATATATACACACATATATACACATATGTATATCATGTCATCTCTATCCATTCATCAATGGATGGACAATCACTTGGGATGCTTCCGTGTCTTGGCTATTGTAAATAATGCTTCAGTAAACGTGGAGGTGCATGTATCTCTTTGAATTAGCATTTTTGTATTTTTTGGGTAAATGCCCAGTAGTGCAATTACTGGATTGCAGGGTAGTTCAATTTTTAATTTTTTAAGGAACATACTGTTTTCCATACTGTCTGTACCAGATTGCATTCCCACAAACAGTGGAAGAGGGATCTTTTTTATCTACAGCTTCACCCACACCTTCTTTCTTTGTTGTTGATTTTAGCCATTCTGACAGGTATAAGGTGATACCTGATTGTAGTTTTGATTTGCATTTCCCTGATGATAAGTAATAATGAGCATCTTTTCATGTGTCTGTTGGCTATTTGTTGTCTTTAGCGAAACCTCTATTCATGTCTTCTGCCCATGATTGGATTGTTTTTGAGTATTGAGTTATATAAGTTATTTACATATTTTGGATATTGATCCTTTATCTGGTGTCATTTGCAAATATCCTCTTCTAGTCCATAGGTTGCCTTTTAGTTTTACTGATTGATTCCTTCACTGTGCAGAAACTTTTTATTTTGATGTAGTCCCAGTAGTTTGCTTTTGCTTTTATTTCCCTTACCTCAGGAGACATCTATAAAAATGTTGCCACAGCCTGTGTCAGAGAGATTACAGCCTGTGCTTTCTTCAAGGATTTTATAGTTTCAGGTCTCACATTTATTTTTTTTAATGTTTATTTATTTTTGAGAGAGAGAGAAAGTGCGAGTGGGAGAGGGGCAGAGAAAGAGGGAGACAGAATCTGGAAGCAGGTTCCAGGCCCTGAGCTGTCAGCACAGAGTGTGATGTGGGGCTCAAACCCACGAACTGTGAGATTATGACCTGAGCCGAAGTTGGACACTTAACTGACTGAGCCACCCAGGTGCCCACGGGTCTCACATTTAGATCTTTAATCCATTTTGAGTTTATTCTTTTATGTGGTGAAAGAAAGTGGTCCGGTTTCATTCTTTTGCATGTTGTCCAGTTTTCCCAACACCATTTGTTCAAGAAACTGTCTTTTTCCCATTGTATATTCATTCCTCCTTTGTCAAAGATTAATTGACCATTTAATTGTGCATTTATTTCTGGGTTTTCTGTTCTCTTTCAACTGATACTTTTTCCCAAAAAAACAAGTATGAAGCAGAAGAAAACAGCAAGTCTAAACTCCAGACCAAATTAAAATACATAAACAAGCATCTGAGGATATGAAAAACTACCCAGAATCAGACACTCAAAAACTAAGAACAGAAATAGAGGGGAAAAAAAGGAGGGAAAATGAAAAAAGAGTTGAATAAACTCAGACTATAATTTGAAGGAAACAAAGTTCTAAATAAAGGGTAAATTATAAGGAGACTAGATTGAAGTGAATTTAGTCTAGAGCATTGAAGAAAAATAGGAAAACAACCAAGAAAGCGACATAAAAAAGTAAAAGGGTCAAGAAGGAAGGGGAAATGGAAGATAAGCAAATAAGGAATGCTATTCATATTATTAGAGTCTGTGAAGAGCAAAAACAAAATAGTGGAACAGAAATAATATTTAAAATTATATTAAAAACTTTCCAAAAATGGGAAAAGATCTGATTCTGAAAGGGCTTCCTGAATACCTGGAAAAAATTAACCAAGAGCTATCAACTTTTTTTTTTTTTAATTTTTTTTTTAACGTTTATTTATTTTTGAGACAGAGACACAGCATGAACGGGGGAGGGGCAGAGAGAGAGGGAGACACAGAATCGGAAGCAGGCTCCAGGCTCTGGGCCATCAGCCCAGAGCCCGATGTGGGGCTTGAATTCATGGACCGTGAGATTGTGACCTGAGCCGAAGTCGGATGTTTAACCGACTGAGCCACCCAGGCGCCCCAAGAACTATCAACTTTAAGACATACACTAGTAAAAGTAAGATCAGAAATAAAGATGAAATCCTCAAGGCCTCAAAGCAAAAACACAAATAACTTACAAAGTCAAAAGAATTAGACCAGCATCAGACCTCAAAAACCAGCATACCAAGCAAGGTAAGAATAAAACAGTGTTTTTAGGAAATTCAATGAAAGAAGATGTGAACCAAGGATTTTATAACCAGCCAAACTATCTTTCAGATAAAAGAACTTAGGTTTCTGTACCCATGTGCCCTTTCAGAGGAAGTTACTAGAGGGTGACTTTTATGAAATCACACGTAGATAAGGAAAACCTAAGCAAAATGACTGATGGTGAGCAGCATTTTCATACACATGCAGACATACATAAATACATACCAAGATAAAACAAAAGTGGGATGAGAGCGAAAGATTAAGGTACCGATGATGATTATGACAAACTAAAGACTCAAATTCCAGGGGTTTTTGTTGGGGCTGGTCACATAGGCAAAACAATCAGCCACAGCTAGTGAAATTGTAGACTCCTAGAAAGATAGCGACGTTTAGTAGGTTAGCCAAAGGTAGGCAAACTAGCCTTGTCAATATTGAATACATCCAAAGGCCAAATTCCCAGGTACGACGAAATTTGAACCCTGCAAGCTGATCCTTCTAAAGATATTTACATCACGTTGGCTGTTAATTTTTTTCTGTGCAATTAACCCCACCCCACTTCCCTGTGCTCCACACACCCTACCTTCAAGCCGTGGTTTCAGGTACATCCTTACCTTATTCTTTGATTTGCATAATAGATTAACACTCTTCAGTTATTCCCTTTGAATATTCGTATTTAGTCAGGGAGATTTCTGCGTTATTTTTTCTCTTCTGGCTCTAAAGACCTTTAATGTCTAAAAAATAAAAGACCTTTATCATCACATCTTGGATTCCAGAATCTCTCATACTTCAGCTCTGTGGCCACAATTTTTAAGTCATGTAAATGACCACTTTCTCTGACCTGTACATCTTTGCCTCTATTGAAAAGTCACCTCTGAATCCACAAATGCAGACTGTGTGTCAGAGTTCTTGGTCGCAGACCATGGAATACACTCTAGCTAATTTAAGGCTAGAAAAACCCTTTAGCTAGTCAGGCAGCAGTGGATCGATGAAGGGACATTAGCTCACAAAATCACTGGGAGAGCTAACGGGAGTGGACTCCAGGTTGAGAACCATCCTGCAGAAGGGGGGTGCTAAGAGGGAAGTACCTACAGCTAGTGTGCTAACGAAGCTGCAGACTTGAGAAGTGCCTTTTGCAGCTTTGTTTGTGAGAAGATCCAATCTCACATTTGCCTTCTGCCTCTCCTCCTCCCAATCTGTAGGAGAGTGAGTTTCCATGCAGGAATATGGGTCCCCTGAGGGAGCCTAGCTGCAGGGGAACCTGAGAAATCTAGCCTTTAGCTGTCAAATCTAAAAAATACAGGAAAGCACACTAGGAGGGAGCAGGAGTAGGTGTTCAGTGAGCCAGTCACTTTTTCAGTCTTTATCTACCTCCCTCTCTGTCTTTAACTCCTGAGGCCCTTAGGGTCTGTATCACTCAGTTTAACATATATATTGTCTTAAAGTTTTCACTTCCGTTTCATGTTTGTAATGTTTAGGCAGTATTTCTTGAGACAGTGTCTTCTACTTAAATTCCTAATCTCTAGCAGTAAGTCTCCCAAGCTGAGGACATAGCAGGTCCTCATTAATTACATCAGAGATGTTGGCTTAGAGATTTGTTTTCTGTTAGGGTGTGTGTCCCAGTTATCTATTGCTGGGTGGCAAACCACCCCCAAACATAGTGGCTTGGAATAAGCAATTTACTGTTTCTCCCAGTTGACTGGGCTCAGCTGAGATAGTTCTCATTTTGGGTTTCTCCAGTGGTTGCAATTAGATGGCAGCTGGGACTGGAATTATTTGAAAGTTCGGCTAGGCTGGAAGTCCAAGATGGCTTTTGCACTCATTTCTGGCCTCTCAATGCTTCTCAACATTCTCTCTTCAAAAGAGTAGTTTGGATTCATTGTGTGGTCCCTCAGGGCACAGAGAGGAAGAGGAAAACTGCCAGTCCTGTCTAAGTCCAAACTGGCACAGCATCTCTTTGCTGTATTTTATTGCTCAAAGCCATCACAGGCCAACCCCAAAATCAAGAAGGTGGAGAAATAGACTTCTCCTGGTATTGGCTGGCAGGAAAGGAAGGAACTGATAACACCCGGCTTTGGAATAAGCTACCACAGAGAGTTTTCATCTGTGGCATGTCACATAGTTACCTGGAGTGGACTATTGGGTCTGAAGACCTGAGTTTCATATGCATGCTGTTTAATATTTCCTACTCTGCCATACAGGTTATTCTAGCCAGGGTGCTCACAAATGCTTGCCATTGATCACAAAGGCCGGAGAGTGGGGATAACTGTGTCTCGTCAGATGGTACTTATCCTGTTACATCTTAATAGACCAAGGACAGCTTGATATTGCTATTGCTTTCTAAACATCTTCATAGTGCTTTCGGCTATCTGTGATATTGTCATTTATAATAAGAAATACATATTTAGTCTTCCTGGTTCTAGCAGACTTTCTAAGACCTTTAGAATTTTCTAAGTGAGGAGAGTGATAAAAAGCTGTCCTTTGTTATGTTAATGTACCTTCTGGAAAGCCCCTAGGTAACCTAATAAGGATGGGGGCTGGTGGCCTGGGCAACCAACTATGATTAGAGGGTTAGAACTTTTGGTTCTGGTCCCTGATTTCCAGGGAAGGGTGAGGGGCTAGAGATTGAATGAATTGCTAGTGGTCAGGGATTTCCTCAATCATGCCCATGTAATGAAGCCTCCATAAAAGTCCAAAAGGAGCAGGCTTGCAGAGCTTCCGGGTTAATGACCCAGAAGGCTTCCACTTGCCATTGTGTCGGGCCCCAGACACATGAGGACAGAAGCTCCTGTGTTTGGGACCTTGCCTTATGCATTTCTTTATCTCACTGTTGATTTATAACATCCTTTGTAATCTGTTAAGAAAATAGGTTTCTTAAGTTCTGTGAGTCGCTCTAGCAAAACTAATTGAACCAAAGAAGAGATTCAATAAGGGGGAACCTCTTATTTATAGTCAGTCAGAAGCACAAATAACAACTTGGCTTTGGAACTGGCATCTGAAGTGGAAGGCAGTTTTGTGGGACTGAGCCCTTAGCCTGTGGATGCTGTCTCTAGGTAGATGATGTCAGAATTGAGTTGAATTGTAGGAAACCCAGCTGATGTCTGAGAATTGCTTGGTGGTTTGGGGAAAGCTCCCTCCCATCCCATGTCGGAATTAGCTAAGACAACATGGTAGAAAAAGCATTAGGCTTCATGTTGCAGTTGTGGTTAGAGATTTAGTTCTATGAAATTATTTAATGTTTCTCATCCTGTTTCCTTATCTTTAAAAAACATAATAATAAGAGTAGGGGCACCTGGGTGGCTCAGTCAGTTAAGTGTCCAACTCTTGGTTTTGGCTCAGGTCATGATCTTATGGTTTGTGGGTTCAAGAACCACATCAGGTTCTGCACTGTCAGTGTGGAGCCTGATTGGGATCTCTCCCTCTCTCTGCACCCCACTCCCCACTCACTCTCTCTCAAAAAAAAAATAAATAAATAAATAAATAAAAGCATTTTAAAAAAATGAGAGTAATGATACCTGCTTTACAAGATCATTGAAAGATTAAATGATAATTTATACTACTTCCCTGAAATAGAGCATTGTACAACTGAAATTTATTTTATATCCCTCTCTTCTCCATCCTCAGCACCTCCTCCCCACCAGTGCTGTTTGTATTGTATAACGAAGTCCCTACAGTGGGTACATCTTAAACAATTTATTATAGGATGGTTTCTAAAGCCAGCATATTGACCAATTGGCCTATCCTGGAGGTGTTTAAAGTATCATATGTCCTTTTTGGCCCTAAAAGTAAAACAGCCAGTTATTTTATCAGCAAAATGATTTTTTGGGAGGGAGGGGGAATAGCAGAGAATTGCAATTCTAGACATACAAGCTGTGGCAAACAGGAGGCAAGTGTAGAAATGAAAGACGGGAAACAGAGAAAAAGGAAGGAATTGAAGGGGCTGCTTTGAAGGTAGTTCATTGGCGGACAGTGAGAGTTCAGAGTAGTGATGGTTTTTCATTGGCTGGGTTGTTGCTGGGCAAGGAGAAATTCTTTCCTCCTACTAGAGTAACAAAGGCTTCTTGGGAATGCAGGGTACTTCTCTTCCTGTTGAAGTGTGAAGTTGACAGAGTGGTAGACCTTGCAGGCTCCCGCTTTTGGCCTCCTGACTCCATTTTAAATGAAGTTTCTTTTTTTTTTTTTTTTTTTTTTTTTTTTTTTTTTAACGTTTATTTATTTTTGGGACAGAGAGAGACAGAGCATGAACGGGGGAGGGGCAGAGAGAGAGGGAGACACAGAATGGGAAACAGGCTCCAGGCTCTGAGCCATCAGCCCAGAGCCCGATGCAGGGCTCAAACTCACGGACCGCGAGATCGTGACCTGGCTGAAGTCGGACGCTTAACCGACTGCGCCACCCAGGCGCCCCAAATGAAGTTTCTTTTATTCAGTTTCATACCCTCATCTGTAATAGCATCACAGCAGTTCTGTTTAAGCCTTGTAGACCCTGAACCTGAACCTGTTACCCACTGAATCATTGTGTGCTTGTCTGTCTCAGCCTATTCATAGTGATGCTATCGGCTAGGAATGCCTCAGGCACTCACCTGGGCATGTAGGATTGGTGATGAGCCCCCACATTTTCCTGACTGGAGCCAGTGTTAATGTTGCACCTGGACTGGCACCTGTGGTTCTTACTATGCTTGCAAGCTGCACCTCAGCGACAACAGTTAGGGAACTTTGAAGAAAGGATTTATTGTGCACAGGTCCTAGAGGGCACATGCCAGGCCTGAGGGCCACACAGTCCGATGGCGGGGATGAGGAGCAGACCTGTATCTTTTATTGGGGCCCAAGGGTGGGGAGGCCAGGGTTTCACAGAATCACTCTTTATTGGTGAATTTAAAATTTAGGTGTGGGAATTTGGGCATGGGAGGAGAAAGGCAAGGTCAGTCAAACCATCAGTTACCCCAGTTATTCAGGGCTTTTTAAAAGGGGAACTTAATGAGTGGGGTGCCCTGGTTCCTGATTGTTTAGATTGTAGCTGTGTCATATAGCTGGCAATTCGTTTATTTAAGATGAATGTATTTGAAATGGGTGGGTTGGCAATCAAAAGCTTAATGTCAGGTGCTTATACTGGTTTATATGAAATATGTGTCCTCCAGCAACCCTACGCACTAGACTGCCTCCTGGGTGTAGTTAGATGACATCATTATGCAACCAGTGGATTGTTGACAAAGAATTCTGTATTGTGCTGTTTTACTGCAGTTGGAGTAATAGTCTGCTAAGACTGATTAAAGCTAGAGTCTGCATTTGCATAGGTTAATTGCTAAAGGGCTTTGCTAAGGGGCACACAATGAGGTTTGTACATAAACTCTTAACTAGACCCATACATGGAGTCAGCCTAGCCACTTGGAGTGGCCTATCCTCACCCTCTTGTCCTCGCTATAAAGTGTCAGTAAAAACATTTATTATTCACTGTCTTACCTTTGGTGGGAACATTACCAAATAGGCCACCCCTGAAGGACAAGACAGCATCTTCCATCCTAATCAGTCAGGGCCATAGCAAGGACTTAGCCCAAGTGTAACGGCTTAAAGCTCACAGTGTTTTTCCACCTTAGTACTGTGCTTCACAGTATCTTAGAAAGAACATTGACCGGAAAGCAGAAAAAAAAATTGTGTATATGGTACTTTTTATGTTTCCAAAGCACCATTATCTCTGCTTCTTCAGCTTCCATTATCAAGGGAAATATTCTTATAAGTCTTGTCTCTCTGAATGCTAAGAAAAGTGAAGACTCATCTAAGGTCACACAAGTGGTGAATGTATAAAGCAAGACTAGAATATGTGGAGTCCAGCATTCTCAGCCTCCTTTATTGGGCTGTTGCTGTATCCCAAGATTTGAACTTTGTGACAACTTGGAGGAAACTATGATGCATAGAAAGGGCACTAGCATAATTACAGAATCAGTGAACCACATTGTGATATGCTGACTTATAAGAAATATATATTTGCTCACTCAGGTGAAAGCTTGAACAAAGCGGGATTAGGGCTCCTCAGTCCTCCACCCCCAACAGTGCAGTAAAACATCTGCATATAACTTTAACTCCACAAAAAATGTAAATCATAAGGAAAAGAAAATACATTTATAGTACCATATTGTATTTATTCAAAAAAGTAAGTGTTCAGGTGGACCGATGCAGTTCAAACCCATATTGGTCCAGGGTCACCTGTATATTTTGTCTTAGTCCACCGTTCCTGGCTTAAGCTCCTAAAACCCTTGTAATTTCATAAGTGTTAAGAGTGGTAAAGATTTTTCATTATGTTAATGAGGTGATTTTTGGAAAGCACTTAAGGATGAGCACTAGTTACCAGTGGATCCAAACATGGAATTAGAGGATTGGCATTTTCAGTCCCATCCCCTGACCTTCAGGCAGTGAGCAGCCCTAATCCTGCTTTGTTCAAGGGTCAGCTGTCATCTGAGTGAGCAAATATATATTTCTTAGAGGTCAGAATATCACAGTGTGGTTCACTGATTCTGTAATTATGCTAGTACCCTTTCTATGCATCATAGTTTCCTCTAAGTTGTCACAAAGTTCAAATCTTGGGATACAGCAACAGCCAATGATTTAATCATGCCTGTGTAATGAAGCCTCCATAAAAACCCGAAACTTCCAGGTTGGTGAACACCTGGAGATTTGGAGACAGTGGCCTGCCTGGAGAAGGCATGGAACTCTGTGACCCTTCCCACATACCTTGTCCTAAGCATCTCTTCATCTGGCTGTTCCTGGGTTATATCCTTTTATAATAAACCAGGAATCTAGTAAGGAAAATGTTTCTCTGAGTTCTGTGAGCCACTGTAGCAAATTAATGCAACTTGAGGAGGGGGTCTGAGGAACCTCCTGATTTATAGCTAGTCTGGTGTCTATAGCTAGTCTATAGCTTTTGACTGATGTCTGAAGTATGAGAAGAGGGGGTCATGAGAACCCCCAGTCTTTTGCAGATCAGTCAGAAGCACAGGTGACAACCTGAACTTGTGTCTGGTGTCTGAAGTGGGGAAGGGGAAGGTCTTACAGACTGAACCCATAAGCATTGGGATCTGATGCCATCTCCTTGTGGGACATCGGGGTATCCGAGAATTGCTTCTTGGTATGAGAAAATCTCCCCACAAAAATGTCGGAGGGATTGGGTCCAGGAACCATTTTACACATTAAACTAGTTTAGAAGTCTCTGTCATATTCTTAGAAATTTTAAAAATTCATTTGAATACATTCCCTGATTACAGTATTTACTCCTCGTAAATAACCAAGATATGGCTCAAAATACAATACACTTAAGTATAAACATATGTGACCCCAACCCTGCATGTGATGGGTTAGGATATCAGGGAAAAAAAAACATCCGAAATGGTTTCATGGAGAAGGTGGAACTTCAGCATGGCCTTGGAGTGTGAGTAGGACTTGCGTAGGTGGAGAGACACATGGACATATTTGGGTGTGTATAATAGGAAAGGGATGCAGCATAATCAAAGATGAGTGCAGATTTAGTTTGCGGGGTGGGGGACAGAGGGGTGGAGAAAATGAAGGAACTGACCCACTGGAACAGACGGTTTGGACTAGAGGGTGGAAGGAGATAAGACCAGACCAGTATAGTAAGGGCCTTATCCTCCAGATCACAGGGAGAACTGAAAAGATCAGATAAGAAGCAAGCCGAGGTATGGACAAGGTCCTTTGGTGGTATGCTGAGGGTGGCTCAGGCACACAGAGTTTGTGGCTTTGATTGCATCTACACTTGCAGTGTCCGTGGCCTAAAATAGTGGTGACATTGGGGACAATCTGTGCAGTATGGCAAAGAGAAAAGAGTAGAGGCTTTGTTCGCTAGGGCTGTCATAAAAGTACCACAAAGCAGGTAGCTTAGAACAAGAAATTCTCACAATTCTGGAGGCCAAAAGCCTGAACCCAAAGAGTTGGCAGTGTCATGCTCATTCTGAAGCCTGGAGGGGAAGAACTCGTTTTGCCTCTTTCTAGCTTCTGCTGGTTTGCTGGCAGTCCTCAGTGTTCCGTGTGTTATGGATGTGTCACCCCAATTCTCCACCTTCACGTGGCCCTCTTCCCTCTGTGTGTCTCTCCACAAAGCATTCTTTTTATAAGGACATCTTCATACTGGATTTGGGATCCACCCTACTCCAGTGGGACCTCATCTTAACTAATCACGTAGTCAATGACCTCATATCCAAATAAAGTCATGGTCTGAGGTACTGGCGATTAGGACTTCAAAAGTGTATTTTTTTGTAAGGAACACAGTTCCACTGATAAAAGATTTTGTGTCTGAGATTAAGGACTTAAAGATCCTGAGTATGGGTAAATACAGACAAGTGGAGAATGTAGGAGGTCTTAAAATCTGTTGTATTCCAACTCAGGTGGCTTCTCTTTTACCTCAGAATGAATGATGGAACATATCTCCACAAAGAGATTTAAAGACCTTTTCCTGCTTTAAAGATTTAGAGACATGATTTATTTGGTTTTCAGTATATTTCTGGATAGAGTCCATTTTCCATAATGTTAGCCTAAACTTCTAAACCCTGGATCTCATAGAGTAGAAGATGAGTTTTATTTGGAAGAAAAATTAGCAAACAAGTGTTGTATCTTGTAAAAGTTTATTGGGGTGCTTTTCCTTATTCCTTTTGACCATGTCATAAGTGCATAAATTCAGCTCACTGAGATGTTCAGTATGAAATTACTAGGAACATAGAATCTCTGATTTTTGTTCAACAGCTGAATTACTAAGCTGTGACTGGGTGTAGGGGGTATTCGATGATGTCCTTTCGGCCAGGTTGACTCCATGGTCCTAGGTTGTGGGACTGAGTGCCTTCAAAAGACTGAGCAGTTCTTCCTGTTTTGTTTTTTGTGTTCTTAAGTTTATTTATTTATTTTGAGAGAGAGAGAGAGAGAACCCAAGAGGGGCAGAGAGAGAGGGAGAGAGAATCCCATGCTGACAGCACGGAGTCCAATGTGGTGCTCAAACACATGAACTGTGAGATCATGACCTGAGCTGAAACCAAGAGTCAAATGCTTAACCGACTAAGCCACCCAAGCACCCCTCTTCCTGTTTTTATCACATGGGTAATAAATGCTGCTCAGAGGAATCTGATATTCCTAGAGTACTCATCAACAGTTAGTCAGCCTCTAGTATTGAAATATATGAGTGGGCCTATTGCAGCTGTACAGACTCTTTTTCCTCTTCCAGAATCTTCCCCAGGTGTGACAGACGTGACTATCATAGAAAAGCCTCCTGCTGAACGTCATATGATTTCCTCATGGGAACAAGTAAGTGTTGCCCTTTTTAATCCTTACATCCCCACAAAGAGAGGTCAACTTCAGTGACCCTAAAGAAGGAAAAATTAGGGCAGGAAACATGTTCTTATCTCAGGCCACAGCTGCCTTCAAGGAAGAGTTCAATTTTCTCTTTTATGTTCAGGCCATTTAACATTCCTTTCAGTTCCATACCATTTCCTCAGCCTGGAGCATCTCCTGTGAGCCTCACTAGCATTTGGAGGCAGTGGAACATTCATAGTTGTATACAACAAAGCTAAAAATTCAGGAAGGAAAGGAAAAATTAAATATTAATAAGCATGCTGAGCAGAATGTGGATAAGTGTTACAGGGAAGTACTTAACCAGATTAATAGCTGCTGCTTCTCCAACCCTCCTCTGAACTTTTATTCATTTGTTCAGTAGAAGTTTTAAGCTCCTAAACTGGGCCAGGCATTGTGGTTGGTGTTGATTCCTGGGGATTCAGTGGTAATCAAAAAACGGTTCCTTACCTCTTAATGTTACTGTGTAAGACATAGTGTAGATCATTATGAATATAATTACCAAGCAGACTTAGCACAGTGAGAGAGAGGTAAAGGGAGCATTGTCAGGAGGACTGACCTAGTTTGAGGTTAAGAAAGGTTTTTCCTAAAGAAGTTATGTGGAGTTGTTAACCAGACAGATGGGCTCTGAGAAGGGACTTTCAACCTGTGGGAAGGCTTTGAAATGGGAAGGATTAAATTTTCTAAGAGCATAAAGAAGGTCCCTGTGGCTGGTGCACAAGAGAGCAAGGGAGAGAGATTGGTAAGGACCAGGACATGCAGGCTTCTTAAATCATCATGAGTTTGTGCTTTATTTTTCTTTTTAAGTTTTAATTTTAATTCCAGTTAGTTGATATACAATGTTATATTAATTGCAGGTGTACAATGTAGTAATTGAACAGTTCCATACATCATCACCCTGCTCATCATGACAAGTGCACTTTTTAATCCTCATCACCTATTTAACCCATTCCCCCAGCTCCCTCCCCTCTGGTAGCCATCAGTTCTCTATAATTAAGACAGACTCTCTCTCTCTCTCTCTCTCTCTCTCTCTCTCTCTCTCTCTCTCTCTCTCTCCCCCTCTCCCCCTCTCCCTCTCCCTCTCCCTCTCCCTCCCTCCCTCCCTCCCTCTCCCTCCCCCTCCCCCTCTCCCTCCCCCTCCCCCTCTCCCTCCCTCCCTCCCTCCCTCTCTCCCCCCCCCCCTCATATTTCCCTTTGCTTCTTTGTTTTGTTTCTTGAATTCCATATATGAGTGAAATCATATGGTATTTGTCTTTCTCTGACTCACTTATTTCACTTCGCATGATACTCTAGCTACATCCGTGTCCTTGCAAATGGCAAGATTTCATCTTTTTTATGGCCAAATAATATTCCATTGTGTTTATATACCACATCTTCTTTATCCATTCATCAGTCCATGGAGACTTGGACTGCATCCATATCTTGGCTGTTGTAAATAATGCTGCTGTATAAACATAGGGTTGCATGTGTCCCTTTGAATTAGTGTTTGCGCATTCTTTGAGTAAATACCCAGTAGTGCGATGGCTGGATCACAGGCTAGTGCTATTTTTAACTTTTTGAGGAATTTCCGTACTGTTTTCCACCATGGCTGCACCAGTATACATTCCCACCACCAGTACCCAAGTGTTCCTTTCTCTCCACACCCTCCCCTGCACCTCTTCGTTTCTTGTGTTGTGTTATTGATTTTAGCCATACTGAGGAGTGAGACTGTCATAGTGATGATTTGAGTATCTTTTCATGTTTTGGTGACCATATCTGTACATGTCTTCTACCCATTTTTCTAATTGGATTATTGGTTTTTTGGGTATTGAATTTTATAAGTTCTTTATATATTTGGGATATTAACCTTTTATTAGATACATCATTTACAAATATTTTCTCCCATTTTGTCAATTGCCTTTTAGTTTGGTGATCGTTTCCTTTGCGGTGTAGGAAGCATTTTATTTTCATGTAGTCCCGATAGGTTATTTTTCTTTTATTTCCCTTGCTTCAAGAGACATATCTAGAAAAAAGTTGCTATGGCTGATGTCAAAGACGTTACTTTACTTACTATGTTCTCTTCTGAGATTTTTAGGTTTCACATCTCACACTTAGGTCTTTAATACGTTTTGAATTTATTTTTGTGTATAGTATAAGAAAGTGGTGCAGTTTTTTCTTTGACACGTTGCCAACCAGTTTTTTCAGAACCATTCATTGAAGAGACTGTCTTTTTTGCATTGGATATTCTTTCCTACTTTGTTGAAGATTTATTCACCATACAGTTGTGTGTTTATTTCTGGGTTCTCTGTTCTGTTGATATATGTGCCTATTTTTGTGCCAGTACCATACTGTTTTGATTACTACAGCTTTGCAATATAACTTGAAGACCAGAATTATGATGCCTCCAGCTTTACTCTTTTTTAAGACTGCTTTGACTACTCAGGGTCTTTTGTAGTTCTCTATGAATTTTAGGATTGTTTGTTCTAGTTCTGTGAAAAATGCTGTTGGTATTTTGATATGATTGCATTAAATCTGTAGATTGCTTTGGGTAGTATAGACATTTTAACAATATTTGTTTTTCCAATCCATGAGCATGGACTGTCTTTCTATTTCTTTGTGTTGTCTTCATTTCTTTTATTAGTGTTTTATACTTTTTGGAGTACAGGTTTTTTCACCTCGTTGGTTAGGTTTGTTCCTAGGTATCTTATTATTTTGGGTGCAGTTGGAAATGGTATTTTTTAATTAATTTCTCTTTCTGCTGCTTCATTATTGGTATATAGAAATGCAACAGAATTCTGTGCATTGATTTTGTGTCCTGTGGCTTTACTGAATTATCAGTTGTAGAAGTTTTTTTGCTGTCATCTTTTGGGTTTTATATATGGAGTATCAGGTTATCTGCAAATAGTGATTTTACTACTTTACCAATTTGGATGCCTTGTATTTCTTTTTGTTGTCAGATTACTTGGCTAAAACTTCCAGTACTGTGTAGAATAAAAGTGGTGAGAGTAGACATCTTTGTCTTCTTCCTGACCTTAGGGGAAAACTCTTTTTTCCCATTAAGGATGATGTTAGCTGTGGAGTTTTCATATGTGACCTTTGTTATGTTGAGGTATATTCCCTCTAAACCTACTTTGTTGAGGGTTTTTATCGTGAATGGATGTTTGGCTTTGTCAAATACTACTTCTGTGTCTTTCAAAATGATCATATGGTTCTTATCCTTTCTGTTAATGATGTAATGTATCAGGTTGATTGATTTGCAAACATTGCAAACTACTCTTGCAATCCAGGAATAAATTCTACCTGATCCTAGTGAATGATTTTTTTAATGTATTGTTGGATTGCTTTGCTAATATTTTTCTGAGGATTTTGCATCTATGTTAATCAGGGATATTGGCCTGTAGTTCTCTTTTTCAGTGGTGTCTCTGTCTGGTTTGGATGTCAGGGTAATGCTGGCCTCATAGGATGAATTTGGAAGTTTTCCTTTCTTTTCTGTTTTTTACAATAGTTTGAGAGGAATGGGTATTAAGTGTTTAAATGGTAGAATTCACTTGTGAAACCCTCTGGTCCTGGAATTTTGATTATTGGGAGTTCTTTAATTAATAATTCAGTTTCTTTGCTGGTCTGTTCAAATTTCCTATTCCTGTTTCAGTGTTGGTAGTTTATATGTTTCTAGAAATTATCCACTTCTTTTAGGTCATCCAATTTGTTAGTATATGGTTTTTCATTTTATTCTCTTATGATTGTATTTCTGTGGGATTGGTTGTTATTTCCCCTCCCTTGTTTGTGATTTGAGTTCTTTCTCTTTTTTTTTCCTGATAAACCTGAATACAGGTTTGTCAGTTTTATTGATTTTCTTCAAAGAAATAGCTCTTGATTTCTTTGATCTGTCTTACTGGGTTTTTTTTTGTTTTTGTTTTTGTTTTTTTTTTTTTAGTTTGTTTGTTTACCTTCTATATCATTTATTTCTGCTCTAGTATTTATTTCCTTCTGCTAGTTTTAGGTTTTGTTAGAGTGTTTAATATAAACACTTTCATATAAAGTTAGAGTGTTTATTTGGGCTTTTTCCTGCTTCTTGAGGTAAGCCTGTATTGCTATAACTTCCCTCTTAGAACCACTTTTGCTGCATCCAGAGGTTTTGGACCATTATGTTTTCATTTTCATTTGTTTCCATGTACTTATCTCTTCTTTCATTTCCTGGTTGACCAATTCATTGTTCAGTAGCATGTCTTTTAACCTTTATGTATTTGTGGTTTCTCCAGATTTTTTCTTGTGGTCGACTTCTAGTTTCATAGCATTGTGGTCAGGAAATATGCATGGTATGATTTTCATCTTCTTGAATTTGTTGAGGTTGGTTTCCTAGACTAATGTGCTCTATTCTGGAGAATGATCTGTGTGCACTTGAAAAGAATGTGTATTCTGCTGTTTTAGGATGGAATGTTCTGAATGTATCTGTTAAATCCATCTGTTCTGGTGTGTCATTCAAAGCCATTGTTTCCTTGTTGATTTTATGTTTAGATGATCTGTCCATTGTTGTAAGTGGGACGTGAAAGTCTGCTACTGTTATTATATTATTATTGATTACTTCCTTTAAGTTTGTAATTAGCTCTTTTATGTATTTGGGTGTTTCTCTGTTGGGTGCATAAATATTTACAATTGTTATATCTTCTTGTTGGGTTGTAATCTTTATGATTATATAGTGTCTTTCTTTGTCTCTTGTTACAGTCTTTGTTTTAAAGTCTATTTTGTCCGATGTAAGTATTGCTAGTGTGGCTATCTTTTGACATCCACTTGCATGATAGATGTTTTTCCATATCCTCACTTTCAATCTGCAAGTGTCTTTAAGTCTAAAACGAGTCTCTTGCAGGTAGCAAATGCATATAGATGGATCTTGGTTTTTAATCCATTCTGTCACCCTGTGTCTTTTGATTGGAGTGTTTAGTCAATTTACATTCAAAGTAATTATTGATAGAAATGTATTTATTGACATTTTCTGAAGATTTTCTGTGTTTCTGAAGATTTTCTCTTATCCTTTCTTTCATGGTTTGATGATTTTCTTTAATGATATATTTGGATTTCTTTGTCTTTATTTGTGGATTTATCAGTGGTTTTTTTTTTTTTTTTATAGATGATTACCATGGGGTTTATATATAACCTCTTCGGCCTATAGCAATCTGTTTTAAGTTGATGGTCGTTCAAGTTTGAACCCATTCTTTTCTCCTCTCCTCCCTACATTTTCAATACATATTATTATATTTTATAACCTTTTTTGTGAGTTCCTTGACTGATTTTTTTATAGCAATATCCATTTTTACTGCTTTTTTATTTCCTACTTCTATACTATCACTTTTGGTCTTTCCATCCAAAGGAGTTTGCTCTTTATTAAGAGAGCAAAGGAGAGCCATTGAAATGTTTTAAGTACGGAACTGGGAAGTTCAGATTTCTGCTTTGGAAAAGTCACTGTGTCTGAGGAATAGCAAATGGATTTGACCAGGGAGAAAAATTAACCTACCATTTAATAAGTGCCTACTAACACACATCATATAATTTATTTTAGTTAATCCTCATAATAACCCTGCAGGGTAGATATTGATATCTTCATGTTACCAATGAAGAAAGTGAGGTCCGTGCAGGTTAAAGAGTTTGCCCTGGATCACAGAGCTACTAAGTGGCAGAGCCTGAATTTGAACTTAGAGTTACCTGCCTTATCTAAACATGACCATGTCTGCTCTGGCAGACTGCCCTCAATAATGGAGGACACCACTATGGCAGCCTTCCCCTGGGCAGCAAAGCATCCCACGGTATGTGTGCATGTTCAGTCCCTGCCAGCAGGGCTCACCCTCCATGGACTGAGCCAGTGGCACCTTCTTTGGCAGCTCAGTAACTGGTAGTTAAAGTTTCTAGGACCTCCGCTCAGTCAGCACTCCCAACTTCTCATGGGCTCGCTTAGCCCCAACCCCCATTTCCACTCATAGTTCACAACAGAAAAGGAAATTTAGAACAGTGTATATCTGCTGAACTCTTGCGGGCTGATCAGGGAGAGCCTGCTTCTGGTGCAACTGTGCCAGCCTGGCCTTGTTGACATTGTTTCAGCCCTCTGATCCTTTATAGGCCTAAGGCAGCCCTTTAGGGAGTGCTTCAGAGTGCTTTTTTGTGAGTGAGATCCTGGTGTTTTCCTGTCTGCCAAAGAGAAGGAGATTCCTGGCTTGGAAGCCTGAGTTCGTTGACCTGGATGGGAGGATGAGAGGGCAGGAATGCCTTGTCCTAGGTGGAACACCATTGAGGTGGTATCATATTGTGTCACTTATTTAATGAAGCAATTTCTGAGGCATATTCTTCCTTGTGTCTTATACCAGATATTCTTCAGAACTCTCTAAGACGACTATTCATTTGTCCTAGTTTAACTTATGCTGTACTTTATTCATTGGGAGCATGCCTTCCATGGCTGCTTTTTAGGTCTGGAGTCTATAGCTGATCTCATTTAGATTTAATTTGCCCCCCCTGGACAATGCATCTTTATTGGGTTCCCTTGAGCTTAGAGTGACATTAAGGGGAATGGATAAATCGCCCTCAGAGATCTGAAAGGCATAATGGGTAAGCATGAGAGAAAGAGATTTTTAGCTAACTGAGACAGTCAGTGGAACATTTTCTTCAAACATACTCAATTGGGGTAATTTCTGTGAAAGCACCTGGAATAATAAGATACAGTGATTTGGAATTTTCCATTGAGTGCTTTACTTGAAATATCCTAGACTTAATTACAGTAAAATATGCCATATTTAAAGTACAAACAGTATTAGGATCAGCAGCATAGAAATTCACTTTGCAGTTCCATGGCTGAGCTTTCTGGAGGCTTGTTGGATAGATACTTAAAAGCTAATGTATGGACACAGACAATAGAAGAGTTTTGGGTATGTGCTTTTGTTTTTAAGATTCTGTTTTTGTCTAGCACATTTTTTTTTCTGGTTGTGCTGGACAAAACATGGTCACTATAGAACATTTGGAAATTAAAAAAAGATAAAAAACGAAAAATCCTCTACGACTTTACCACATAGAAATAATCACTATTACTATACTTTTAGTTGTGTGGGTGGATGGAGGTAAGCAATGAATAGTATGGTCTAGGGACCCCCTAAGAGTCCAAAAATGGGAATTGGGACTTCTTGAAATGTATGTCAAATTTACTAATGTGTACCTTTTTCTGCAGAGCTGTGTCTTCCAATTCTGAAAGGGATTCATAACCCTAAAAAGTGTAAGAACAGGTTTTTGTAATAATTTTTTTTTTGAAGCATAGTTGACATACAATGTACATTAGTTTCAGGTGTACAACATAGTGATTCGACACATTGGTACATTAGGCTATGCTCACCACACATGTACCTACTATCTGTCACCATACAACGCTATTACAATACCACGGACTGTATTCTCTGCTGTACTTTTCATCCCCATGACTTGCTCATTCCATAACTGGGAGTCTGTACCTCCCTCTCCCCGTAACCACTTTTGCTCATGCCTTCCCCACTCCCAGCAACCATCAGTTTGTTCTTCGCGTTTATGGGTCTGTTTTTACTTTTTCTTTGCTTGTTTTATTTTTTAGATTCCCCATATAAGTGAAATGATATGGTATTTATCTTTCTGTGACTTATTTCACTTAATACAATAACCTTCAAGGTCCATGTGTGTTGTCGCAAATGGCATGATCTCATTCTTTTTTCATTCTTTTTATATGGCTGAGTCATACTCCATTGTGCATATATACTACATCTTCTTCATCCGTTCATTTTTTTAATGTTTATTTATTTTGAGGGAAAGAGCACGCATGTGCAAGTGGGGGAGGGACAGAGAGAGGAGAAAGAGAGAATCCCAAGCAGGCTCTGTGCCATCAGCAGAGAACCTAAAAGGGGGTTCAGTCTCACAAACCATGCTATCATGACCTGAACCAAAATCGAGATTTGGACACTTAACCAACTGAGCCACCCAGGCACCCCTTCATTCATCTTGGCTTTCATATCTTGGCTATTTTAAATAATCCTTCAGCAAACATGGGTGCCTATATCTTTTTGAATTAGTGTTTTCATTTTCTTTGGGTAAATACCCAGTTGTGGGTTTAGTGGATTGTTGGGTGGTTCCATTTTTAATTTTGTGAGGACTCTCCATACTGTTCCACAGTGGCTATACCAATTTACATTCCTACCAACAGTGCACCAAGGGAGGGTTCCTTTTTCTCCACATCCTCACCAACACTTGTTGTTTCTTGTGTTTTTGATTCTAGCCATTCTGACAGGTGTGAGGTGATTATCTGATCATAGTGTTGATTTGCATTTCTCTGATGGTTAGTGATGTTGGGCATCTTTTCATGTCTGTTGGCCACCGTACGTCTTTGGGAAAGTGTCTTTTCAGGTTCTTTGCCTGTTTTGTAATTGGATTGTTTGTGTTTTTGATGTTGTATAAGTACTTTATATATTTTGGATGTTAACCCCTTATTTGGTATACCATTTATGAATAAGCTCTCCCATTCAGTAGGTTGCCTTTTTGTTTTGTTGATGGCTTTCTTTGCTGTGCAAAACCATTTTATGCTGGTGTAGATGACAGTTTATTTTCGCTTTTGTTTCCCTTGTCTGAGGCGACATATCTAGAAATGTAATAATTTATTCATTCAAAATAGACACAGTGCTTTATGTGTTATTTGTTGATACCTACTTTTGTCATTTAAGCATTGGAGGGCAGAAGTCTTGAGCGGATCTGAAACTCCCTTACCCCACTTATTTACCCAAGTGGTTACTGAAGAGCATTTTTCCATAGGATCAGGCTTGGCAGGGCCCCCTGACTTGTGCCTGTTCCAGAAAGTGCCTATACCCGAGGAGTGGGAGGGCCCTCAAGGGCTGATAGTTTCCACTTCTCTGGGGGACTGACTCTAGAGACTTACCTGCTTAGAGACACCCCAGCCAGGGCCCAACTGCCACGCAGTAGACCTGCTGTCCATAGCTGCGTGAATATACCGGGGCCGTAGAGGCCCTCCAAGAAGAGGCTCCCTACAGCTGCCCTGCCCCTCTGGGCAAATGCAGTCCTGGGGGAAGCCCATGGAGATAAGATACAGGAGTAAGGCTGTGGAGGCACTGACTAGGCAAAAACAGCCTGAAGTAGAAAGGGAGTCTCGGGGCGCCTGGGTGGCACAGTCGGTTAAGCGTCCGACTTCAGCCAGGTCACGATCTCGCGGTCTGTGAGTTCGAGCCCCACGTCGGGCTCTGGGCTGATGGCTCAGAGCCTGGAGCCTGTTTCCGATTCTGTGTCTCCCTCTCTCTCTGCCCCTCCCCCGTTCATGCTCTGTCTCTCTCTGTCCCAAAAATAAATAAACGTTGAAAAAAAAAAAAAATTTAAGAAAGGAGTCTCATAGCCGCGCTAGGCCCTTGGCTAGATAATACACTTTCTCTGGGTCTCATATTCATCATGTATAAGTGTTTTGAAATAAGTGTTATTGAAGGACTCATCCAGTTCTAATATTTTGTGATTCTTTGGTGAAAACACAGGAGGAAAAGGCTGAAAACTAAAACTTAAATGACCACATACCTGTGGCAGTCTCCTCAGGTTAGAGGAATAGGAAAACCACCTCTTTCTGTTTTAATGTATTGCACCCGTTTTTGTTCCTTAAAAAGCAGTTTCAATCTGCCTGGTTTGTGTAGTTATATGATTCATGTTCACTGTGTGTGCTGCCTGCCTTCTGTAATGATGGTAGTTAGTAAGACCTAATGTCTGTACTGGGCTTTTCATCTCTCAGGCCTGTGAAAGCACCTGCCTCCTGATACTCACAGCATCCTGGTGTCAGGAGACTTCTATTATTAAGTATTCCGGTGACATTTCATAGTTGCAGAGTGCTTTACAATTCTTGATTGGTTAGACTTTCCAATCCCCAGATAAAAATTCAATTTACTGGTGGTGAAACTATGGCCCGCAGAGACCAAATGATTTGGCAGAATATCTCCTCTCCTTTTAGGCTCGCTTTTTCTACAGTCTACAGAGAGTGGGTTCAGAACCTTCTTGCGGATCTGTCCCTCACATGCCCTGCTATGAATCTATTGTAAGCATCCCTGGTGGGAGGGAGCAGGCTGTGACACCTTGTCACCAGGGAGCCCCTCACCTCATGCCCCCTCTCCGCCCTGGGAGCCCCTCTGTGTTCTCTGTGGGTTAGTCTGTCCCTCTCCAGTGCTTCACTTCTTCCCGCTGCACTGGCAGCTCTCCTAGAGGGCCTTCCCATCTCTTTAAAATTAAAAACAAAACCTGTAACCTTGTGTCTCCCTCTGGCTACTTGGCCATTTGTTCCTTTGTTTGCACAGCCAAGCATGTAGAAAAATTGTCTAAATCAGGGGTCAGCATGTGTGTGTGTGTGTGTGTGTGTGTGTGTGTGTGTGTGTGTGTGTGTGTGTGTGTTTGTGTGTGTGTGTGTGTGTGTTTAAGGATCTAATAGTAACTATTTTAGATTCTGGGGCTGTATCCTGCCTCAACTATTCATCTTTGCCATGGTAGCACTAAAAGCAGCCATGGGCAGTGCTGAAATGCACAGGTGTGACTGGGTCCCAATAAAACATTTACAAAAACGGGTGGCAGGGTGGAGATATTCAGGGGGCCACAATTTGCTAACCCCTGGTCTAAATTACTATCCCCGTCCTTCACTTTCCAGTCAGTCTTCACACTTCCACAGCCTGAAGTGGAAATCACCAGGGACCCCTGCGCTGCTAAACCCATATTCCTCTCATGTGACATCTCCTGCATTTCTGTCCGTCCACCACTCCGTTGTCTACCCAGCTGTCTCTGTAGAGTCTGTGGCACCACCCTCTACCCCTGTCTCCACAACACTTACCTGTTACGTATTTGTCTCTGCAGAAATTAGAAATGTGTTTGGCTCATGGAAATATAATACTAAACTAAGAACAGCTTAAACACATAGGAATTAATATTTCTTGCATAACAAGACCTTAGATGGACAGTTACAGTAGGTTCATCAGCCTTAACATGTTAAGCCATTATCACTAATTCAGCCTGTTTCTTTATGCAGCCAAATGACTGCTGCAGCCACACCTGCCACCTGTAGGCTCAGGGCAGGAAGATGAGGTAAGGGAGGTTCCAGCCACATCTGTCACCTTTTAACGGGGGAAGGAAAGTTTTCCTAGAACCTCCCTCATTGGACTTGGGCTTACAGTTAATGCCCCACACTTGTTGCGGAGGAGGGCCTTAAGTACTGAGCCGGGCACGTGGCCATCTTAGACAAAGTCAGGGCTTGTCACAGAGGAAGATGGATTTGAATCAGCAGCCTATGTATCTGCCACAGCCGCCTCTGTACCTGGCCTTATTCCTTTCTGTTTTTAGTGCCCAGCACAGTATTTATTCCATAACACTTAATAAAAGTGCGGAATGAGTGAATTAGATTTAAAAAAAAAAAAAAAAAAAAAAAAAAAGGTTACAAAGACTATAGAGCCTCCCCAAGGTGACCTGTCACCTTTTCCATAAGCCCTGAGAGTCCAGCTGCTGCAGCCAACATCTCAGAAGCAAGGAGGCCTCAGGTGCAGGGGCTTCCCCCACAAATGCCTCCATCTGTAGAAACCTGCTGACTTGTTAAGCTGGGGGCATTGCCATTTGAAAGTTGTGTTGGCTGATGTCTTACCTTATACAGAGCTTCACCAAAACGTGGTGCCCCAGACAGGTTGATATTTAGGTATCTTTTTCATCACATGTCTTTAGAGGAACACTTGATGGTTGTATGTGGAAAGGGTTTGGGGAAGAATATGTTGCTTCTCCTCTGAGTTTTAAGCAACTCAGACCCAACCTTTCATACACCACCCACCAAGACAAAAGATTCCAGTCACCAGGCCCTCCCACTCTCTTTAGGCAGGGTATTGAGAATATATTTGAGAATTCTCCTGCAGGCCTCGCCCTATCCCTCCACAGCCCCAACAGATACTCCTTTGACTACATGGGACATCCTTCCTGAGAAGAGTTTCTGTTAGATGCAGCTGTCCTCATTGCCCCAGGTTTCCAGTTTGATTTTAGCACGATGGACCTCCCGGGCAATTCTTCCTCTGCTGAGGTTGCAGACGGGCGCGGAGAGCCTGCCCAGGATGGACAGGCACCTGCAGAAACATTAATTTCTGGCCCTCGCCCCTTTGCCTGCCTCATCCTGCATCTGCTGCCCAGCCCGCTTCCCCGGTAAAGTGGCCTCTGAAAGGGAGGGAGCAGAGGGGTACAAGATTCCCACAGTAGAGAAGGTGGTGAGCAGGAGAAAGTGGACAGCTCTTACTAGCCCTTCCCTCAAGGCTCAGGCAGTGCTCAGGAACGAAAATGAAGGTCTGGGAAAGAAGCTGATAGTTCCCCAAATAGCGGAGTGCCTCAAGTCCTTCAACTGATAAAGCAGTGATACCGCTTGTGGTAGCCTCTTTCTGGCATAGCCTAAAGAGGCTACTGCAGATAGCCTCCTCTGGAGAAGAAAAGAATGAAAACCAGGAACCATGTGACAGAATCAGCCTTGGGCTACACAGAGTAGCAGTACCACACTGATGCCACTTGATAATTTCAGACACTGATCAGCAGTATGATTCTCCTTTCTTGACTTTCTCCCCAAATCCTTCCAATCCTCATACCTCCCCCTTTTACATTCACTTTCTGCCAATCTTCTTCCTCCCTGCCGCGCCCCGCCAAATAAGACACATGAACCTGGTGTGGAGAAGCCCTCTGAAGTTGGCAGATTGTTACCTAAAGAAGAGCCATCTCTTTCCAGATTGGTCAGGAGAGAAATTGAAATGTCAGTAGCTCTGAGTTGCTGGTCAGGGTAGAGGATCCACATAAAAGTGGCACCCTGACAGCCCTGCTCAGAAGGAAGGGAGTGAAGAGCTTCAGGACCAGCTACAGTGCGGGCTTCCTGGTGGTGACATCTGCAGCAAGGACACAGCAGAGCCAGGACCCACGGTGATTCATGGACGAATGTCAGTGTGGGCTTAAGATTTTCATGAACACTACTTGACATTTTGTAGGTTTATGTTAATATCTGAATGTAGTAAATATTTGATTTCACTGATTTTTATGTTTATGAATCCTGAATAATTTTTTAAATGGTGGTATAAAATAATACCAAAATTTCTTCCTTGAGCAAGATAAATATTATAATAAATGTTATAATCATTACTAGTGGAATTCTCCAGCCTAACTTAAAGATGGGCTTGGATTTCTTGGGATCCCCGTTAGGTCAGATAGACAGTAGTTTCCACGTTTCCACCACTAGATGGCACTAGTGACCAAAATCTCAGAGTAGATTCTGGACTTTGGGGTGACAGAAGGAACAAGGATTTTGTCAGAACACCGACAACTGTAGACTTCCTGTGCTAGGGTTCTGGGGATGGAAGAAAGGCATTCTGTGTGCATGCTTTTCCTGAGAGCACATAGGATGTGCCATTCAGGAGGCACTGGGAGGAAGCCCTAATTCCAGACAGCTTACCAAGTAAGTTAGCCAAGGAGTCAGAGAATCCCTTAGGTTACACATCTGTGAGACTGGGAACTAGATGGTGAAGAGATCAAACAAAAACTGATCACAATGCATATTTTAGTTGTTAGATCAGGAAAATGAAAAACCTATTTCATTAAAATGACAGCTGTTGTGCATTTAATAATTTAAAAATACTGCTTAAAATTACCGGCAGGGTTGAAATTTGCTCCTCACCTATGGTTCTTGAAGATGTTATGTCCTAAAATTTTAATTACCTAGTCTTCTCTCTTCCTGCCAAGCTTCCACCCTCTCCTGCCTCTGGTGTCTTTTAGACTCTCTTGGAGCTTATTCTTGAACCTGGGTTCACAGAGTTTAAGTGACACTCAGAGTTACTCAGCTAGTGGCAGAATTGGGAAGTAAACTCAGATTGTCCTGCTAGACTCTAATTTGCCCACACATCACCTGCCTAAAGTAACCAGCAACGTGACTTATAAGAAGTGTTCAGTATCACATCTCAGAGGGGTCTAAAAAGCAAAAAGTTTTGGATAGAGTTGCTAATATATTGCCCCTCTATGTAATGATGACGAGAAGTCTGCCTGAGGGCGCCAGGAAAGGAACTGAACCCATCCTTCTGTACACTCCGAGGGCTTGATTGGCTAGAGAAGACTGGTCCGTCATGTGCACAGATGTGAGTTACTTGGAATTTAGGGCATGTTCCTAGTACCTCCTGCAAAGATACTAAGCTATTCCTTTGTTCTTTCCACCACCAGACTAGATGATTTGCTGTCCATATGAAGTACTTGTTCATGTCTTGTTATACATTTTTACTTTCTAAGAACTTTCAGAATCATTAGGTTCATTACATTAAATGTTCTAGAAGTATATACTCTTCACTTTGAAGATGTTCTCATTTATCCAATGATTTGTTTCAGAAAATAATTTATGAGAATGGGTCTGGAATTTATGCCAGGGATTATTTTCCTCCAGCATCGTCAGAACTTTGCTTAGAACCTCCTCTCACACATTGTTTCCCTAAGCCGCTGCCTCAGCTGCTTCTTCTGCCCCTTCCCCCTCCCTCTCCACCAAGGCAGTCACAGCAGAGCAGACACTACTCTGCCTTATCTGGTGAGGCAAAAAAGAGATCAAACTGGTAACTCTGCTCTGCAGACTCTGCCTCTCTAATAGAATTGTTTTTGTTTTCAGTGTTATTGAGATATAATTGACATATGACATTGTATTGGTTTTAGGTGTATAATATAATGGTTTGATATATGTGTATATTTTGAATGATTGCCGCAGCAAATTTACTTAACATCCATCACCATACATAATTTTAAGTTTTATTTTCTTACGATGAGAACTTTTAAGATTTACTCTACGAGCAACTTGCAAATACACAGTACAGTATTGTTATAGTCACCTTGCTGTATATTATATCCCCAAGACTTATTTATAACTGGGAATTTGTACTTTTGAACCCAATTTTGCCCACTCCTAACCCCTGCCTCTGGCAACCACCAGTCTGTACTTTGTAGCTCTGAGCTTGGTTGGTTGGTTGTTTAGATTCCACATAAAAGTGAAATCATACAGTATTTGGCTTATTTCACTTATCATAATGTCCTTGAGGTCCATCCATGTTGTCACAGATGGCAAAATTTCATTCTTTTTATGGACAAATAGTATTCCATTGTGTGTGTGTGTGTGTGTGTGTGTGTGTGTGTGTGTGCGCGCGCGCACGCGCACGTGTGTGCATGTGTGTGTTTACCATACATTCTTTATTCATCCACTGGGGGACACTTGGGTTTTTTCCATATCTTGGCTAGTGTAAATAGTGCTATAGTGAAACAGGGATGCATAGATCTTTTTGAATTAGTGTTTTTGTTTTCTTTATTTAAATACCCAGAAATGGAATTGCTGCATCATATGGTAGTTCCTATTTTTAATTTTTTGAGGAGCCTCCACGGTTTTCCGTAGTGACTGCACCAATTTATATTTCCACCAGCAGTGCACAAGCATCCCCTTTTTCCCACATCCTCACCAGCACTTGTCTTTTTTTTTTTTTAATGTTTATTTATTTTTGAGAGAGAGAGCGAGTGAGACCTGGGGAGGGGCAGAGAGAGGGAGACAGGATCTGAAGTGGGCTGTGTGCTGACAGCAATGAGCCTGATGTGGGGCTTGAACTCATGAGCCATGAGATCATGACCTGAGCTGAAGATGCTTAACAGACTGAGCCACCCATGTGCCTCTTGTCTTTTTTGATAATGGCCATTCTAACAGGTATGAGGTGATACCTCATTGTGGTTTCAATTTGCATTTCCCTCATGATTAATGATGTTGAGCACCTTTTCATATACTTTTGCTCATTTGTGTTTTTTGGGAAAATGTCTATGTAATTTCTAAACCCATTTGTAAATTGGATTGTTTTTTCTGTTGAGTT
Organism: Felis catus; assembly: GCF_018350175.1. Taxonomy (NCBI): domain Eukaryota; kingdom Metazoa; phylum Chordata; class Mammalia; order Carnivora; family Felidae; genus Felis; species Felis catus. The sequence continues at coordinate 57,924,766 of NC_058379.1, read as the reverse complement.
TTATGAGTTCTTTATAGATTTTAGATTTTGACCGCTTATCAGGTAAATGATTTGCAAATATTTTCTCCCATTTACTAGGTTACCTTTTCATTGTGTTGGTGGTTTTCTTTGCTGTACATAACAAGTGATCTATCCCACTTATTTATTTATTTTTGCTTTTCTTGCCTTTGATTCTGGTGCCAAAGAGGAAAAAAAATTGCTAACACTAGTGTCAAGGGGTTCACCCTATATGGTTTGTTCTAGGAGTTTTATGGTTTTCAGGTCTTAACATTCAACTCTGTAATCTTTGTTGAGTTGATTATTGTGTATGTTTTAAGATAGTGGCCGAATTTTGGGGCATCTGGGTTGCTCAGTCAGTTAAGCATCCGACTCTTGATTTTGGCTCAGGTCATGATGTCGCAGTTCATGAGATTGAGCCCCCATTGGGCTCTGTGCTGACAGCATGGAACCTGTTTGGAATTCTCTCTGATTCTCTCTCTCTCTCTCTCTCTCTCTCTCTCTCTCTCTCTCTGTGTGTGTGTGTGTGTGTGTGTGTGTGTGTGTGTGTGTGTGTGTGTTCCTCCCCTGCTAGCTCATGAGTGCTCTTTCTCTTAGTAAATAAATATTAAAAAGAAAGAATTAACCAGTTTTCCTAACACCATTTATTGAAGAAACTATCCTTTCTGCATTGTATTTTCTTGGCTCCTTTGTCAGAAATTAATTGACCATGTATGCATGGGTTTATTTCTGGGCTCTCTATTGTGCTCAATCTATGTGTTTGTTTTCATGCTAATACCACACAGTTTTAATTATAATAGCTTTGTATTGCAGCTTCAAATTAGGAATTGTAATGCCTTTAGCTTTGTTCTTAAGATTGCTTTGGCTCCTTGGGGTCTTCTGTGATTCTACTAAGACTTTAGGTTTGATTGTTTTTACTGTTTCTGTGGAAAACACCATTGGAATTTGGTAGGGATTACATTGAATCTGTAGATTTCTTTGAATAGTATAGACATTTTAATACTGTTCTTCCAATCCATGAACACAATATCTTTTCATTTGTTTGCATTTTCTTTTGTTTCTTTCATCAGTGTCTTAAAATTTTCAGTGTATAGGTCTCACCTCCTTGGTTAAATTTATCCTAGGTATTTTATTCTTTTTGATATAGTTGTAAATAAGTTTGTTTTAATTTCTCTTTCTGATAGTTGGTTATTAGTGTATAGAAACACAACAGGTTTTTGTATATTGATTTTGCATCCTGCAAGTTTACTGAATTTGTTTTTTAGTTCAAAGAGGTTTTTTTGGTGGAGTCTTTAGAGTTTTCTCTAAATAATAGGTCATCTGTAAATAGAGACTTTTGTTTCTTCCTTTCTGATTTGGATGCCTTTTATTGCTTTTTCTTGCCTGATTTTTCTGGCTGTGACTTCGAGCACTGTATCAAGAGTGGCCATCATTATCTTGTTCCTGATCTTAAAGGGAAAGCTTTTAGCTTCTCTTTGAGTATGATATTTGCTGTGGGTATCCAGTTTGTTGAAAGTTTTTGCCATGAGTATATATTAAATTTTGTCAAATACCTTTTCTGCATCCTTTGAGATGGTTGTATGATTTTTATCCTCATTTTGTTAATATGGTGTATCACATTGAGTGGTGAATGTTGAACCATCCTTGCATCAGTGGAATAATCCCACTTCATCATGGTGTATGGTCATTTTCATGTATTGTTAATTTCAATTTGCTAATATTTTGTTGAGGATTTTTGCATCAATGTTCATCATGGTTATTGGCCTGTAATTTTTTTTAAGTTTATTTATTTTGAGAGAGCGTGAGTGAGCGGGGGAGGGGCAGAGAGAGGGAGAGAGAGAATCCCAAGCAGGTTCTGTGCTGTCAGTGTGGAGCCCTACATGGGGTTGAACTCACAAACCATGAGATCATGACCTGAGCCAAAATCGAGAGCTGGATGCTTAATCAACTGAGCCACCGAGGGGCACCTATAATTTTCTTTTCTTATAGTGCTTGTGTCTAGTTTTGGTATCAAGGTAATTCCAGCCTCATAATATGAGTTTTGAAGTGTTTCTTTCTCATATGTTTTGGAAGAGTTTGAGAAAGATTCGTATTAATAATTAGTTAAATGTTTGGTAGAACTCAATTATGAAGCCATCTGGCCCCAGACTTTTGTTTGGAAGTTTTTGATTGCTGATTCAATTTCCATACTAGTAATTTGCTTATTCAGATTTTCTATTTCTTCATGATTCAGTCTTGGTAGGTTGTATGTTTCTAGCAATTTGTTCATTTCTTCTACATTTTCCAATTTGTTGGTATATAATTGTTTGCATTAGTTTTTCTAATTTCTGTGGTATCTCTTGTAACGTCTTCTTTTTCAATTCTGATTTGAGTTCTCTCTTTTTCTTGGGGAATCTAGCTAAAGGCTTATCTATTTTGTTTTAAAAAAATAGCTCTTAGTTTCACTGATCTTTTGTCTTTTTAGTCTTTATTTCATTTAGTTCTGCTCTGATCTGTGTTATTTCCTTCTTTTAATTTTGGTTTAGTTCTTATTTTTCCAGTACCTTGAGATGTAAAGTTTGATTGCCTATTTGAGGACTTTCTTATTTCATAATGTAGTGATTTATCACTATGAACTTCCCTCATAGTACCTCTTGTGCTAAGTAGGGGTACCTGGGTGGCTTAGTTGGTTAAGCGCTGAACTTCACCTCAGGCCATGATCTCACGGTTCGTGGGTTTGAGCCCCACATCAGTTTCTGCACTGATAGTGGGATTCTCTCTCTCTTCTCTCTCTCTTTGCCCCTCCCCCCATTGTACGTGCTCTCTCGTTGTCTCTCAAAAATAAATAAAACTTTAAAAAAAAAAGAACTTTTTGTGCTAAATCCCTAAATTTGGGCATCTTGTATTTCCAATTTCATTTGTCTTAAGATATTTTTTATTTCTCTTTTGAGTATCCCTTTTGAGCTATTGGTGGCTCTGACCAAGTTGTTTAATCTCTACATATTTGTGAATTTTCCAGTTTTCTTTTTCTAATTGATTTCTAGTTTCATACCATTGTGATTAGAAAGATACTTGATATGATTTCAATCTTCTTAAATTTATTAAGACTTGTTTTGGGGCTAACATATGATCTGTCCTGAAGAATGTTCCATGTGTGCTTGAGAAAAATGTGTATTCTGCTTTTGGATGGAATTTTCTGTGTCTGTTGTTCATCTGGTCTAATGTTCATTTAAATCCATTGTCTTTATTGATTTTCTGTCTGCATAATCTATCCATCAATAAAAGTAGGGTATTGAAGCCCCCATATTATTATTTGTATTTCTGTCTACTCCCTTTACTTCTGTTAATAATTTGATTCATATATTTAAGTGCTGCTTTATTTGGTGCATAAATATTTATAAATGTGATATCCTCTTGTTGGATTGACCCCTTTGTCATTAAATAATGATCTTCTTTGGGGTGCCTGGGTGGCTCAGTCGGTTGAGCATCTGACTTCAGCTCAGGTCATGATCTCATGGCTCGTGAGTTCAAGCCCTGCAGCAGGCTCTGTGCTGACAGCTTGGAGCCTGGAGCTTGCTTCAGATTTGGTGTCTCCCTCTCTCTGCCCTTCCCCGCTCATGCTCTGCCTCTCTCTCTCTCTCTCTCTCTCTCTCTCTTTCAAAAATGAATAAACATTAAAAAAAATTTTTTTTGTAATAAAAACAAAAATAATGATCTTCTTTGTCTCCTATTACAATCTCTGTCTTAAAGTATGTTTTTGTCTGATACAGCTACTCCTGCTTTTTTTGGTTCCCATTTTCATGAACTGTCTTTTTCCATCCCTTCAGTTTCAGTCTGTATGTGTCCTTAAAGCTGAAGTTAGTCTCATATAGGCAGCATATAGTTGGGTCTTGTTTCTTAACCCACTCAGCCATTTTTTTTTTCTCTAATAGCTGACAAACAGCATTATGTTAGTTTAAGGTGTACAATGCAGTGATTTGAAATTTATATACATTTATGAGATGATCACCACAGTAAGTCCTTTTACCATCTGTCACCATAAAAAGTTACTACAGTGTTACTGACTATATTCTCTTGCTGTGTTTTACATCCCTGTGATTTATTTATGTTACACCTGGAAGTTGTACTTCTTAATCTCTCTCACCTGTTTTATACATCCCTCACTTCCCTCCCCTCTGGCAACTACCAGTTGTCCTCTGTATTTAGGATCTGTTTCTGTTTTGTTTGTTCATTTTGTTTTATTTTTTTAGATTCCATATGTAAGTGAAATCATATGGCATTTGTCTTTCTCTGATTTATTTTCACTTAATATAATTACCCTCTAGGTCTATTTTCTTCAAAATGGTAAGATTTCATTCTTTGCTGTGGCTGAATAATATTCTATTGTATAGGGGCGCCTGCGTGGCTCAGTCTGTTAGACATCTGACTTTGGCACATGTCATGATCTCATGGTTTGTGAGTTCGAGCCCTGCACCATCTGTCAGCACAGAGCCCGCTTCAGATCCTCTGTCTGGCTCTTTCCCTGTCCCTACCCCGCTCACACTCTCTCTCTCTCAAAAATAAACATTAAAAAAAGTATTCCATTGTGCGTGATGTGTGTGTGTGTGTGTGTGTGTGTGTGTGTGTACACACACACACACACACACACACACACACACACACACACACCACATCTTCTTTATCCATTCGTCTACTGATTAACACTTAGGGTGCTTCTATGTGTTGACTGTTGTAAACAATGCTGCTGTGAACTTACGAGTTTTGCATTAGGGTCTTCATTTTCTTCAGCTAAATACCCAGAAGAGGAATTGCTGGATCATATTATAGTTCTGTTTTTAATTTTTTGAGGAACCTTCATACTGTTTTCCGACTACACTAGTGTTCATTTTCACGAACACTGCACAGGGGCTCTTTTTTTTCCACGTCCTCGCCAACATGTTTTATCTTTTTTATACTGGCCATTCTCACTAGTGTGAGGTGATCTCATTGTGGTTTCGATTTGCAGTTCTCTGATGATTAGTGATGTTGAGCATCTTTTTATGTGTCTGTTGGCCATCTGTATGTCTACTTTGGAGAAATGTCTATATAGGTCTTCTGCCCATTTTTAATTGGATTATTTGGGAGGTTTTGGTGTTTATTGTGTGAATTTTTTTTAATAGATTTTGGATATTAACCCCTTTTTAGATGCATCATATGCAAATATTATCTCCTAGTCAGTATGTTGCCTTTTTTTGCTGATGTTTTCCCTTGTTGTGCAAATGCTTTTTAGTTTGATGGAGTCTTGTTTATTTTTGCTCTTTCTGCTCTTGCCTGAGGAGACAGATCCAAAAAATTATGGCTGAGAACGATGTCCAAGAGTTTACTACATGTGTTTTCTTTTAGGAGTTTTATGGCTTCAGGTCTTATATTTAAGTCTTTAATCCATTTTGAGGTAATTTTTTTGTATGGTGTAAGAAAGTGGTTCAGTTTCATTCTTTTGCCTATAGCTGTTAGTTTTCCCAACGCCATTTATTGAAGAGACTGTCTTTTCCCCATTGTATATTCTTGCCTCCTTTGTTGTAGATTAATTGACCATACAGGAATTGGTCTATTTCTGGGCTCTCTGTTCTGTTCTGTTGGTCTATATGTGTTTCTTGACTGTACAATATTGTTTTGATTACTGTAGCTTTGTAGCATAGTTTGAAATCAAGGAGTGTGATACCTCCAACTTAGTTATTTCTCAAGATTGCTGTGGCTCTTTGGGGTCTTTTGTGGTTCCATACAAATTTTAGGATTGTTTGTTTTAGTTCTGTAAAATGCCATTGGTGTTTTTATAGAGATTGCACTGAATCTGTAGGTTTCTTTGGGTAGTATGGACATTTTAACAATATTAATTCTTCTAATCCATTAGCCTGGTATGTCTTTCCATTAATTTGTGTCATCTTCAGTTTTTTAAATCAGTGTTACATAGTTTTCAGAGTACAGATCTCTCACCTCCTTTGTTAAATTTATTTTTAGGTATTCTTTTTGACATAATTGTAGATGGGATTGTTTTCTCAATTTCTCTTTCTGATAGATTGGTAGTAGTGTATAGAAAAACAACACATTTTTTCTTTGTTAATTTTGTATTTTGTAATCTTACTGAATTAATTGTTTCTAATAGTTTTTTAGGTGCAGTCTTTGGGGTTTTGTATGGAGTATCATGTCATTTGCAAATAGTTCAGTTTTACTTAGTTCTTACCAATTTAGATGCTTTTTATTTCTTCTATTGTCAGATTTCAAGAATTATGTTGAATAAAAGTGGCAAGAATTGGCATTCTTGTCTCATTCCTGAGTTTAGAGGAAAAGCTTTCAGCTTTTTCCTGCTTAGTATGATATTTGCTGTGCATTTGTTATATATGGCCATTTCATTGAGAATTTGTATCATAAATGAATATTGAATTATGTCAAGGGCTGCTTCTGCAAATATTGAGATGATCATATGAGTTTTATCCTTCATTTTGTTAATGTGGTATATATAACTCATTGGTTGATTTATGGATACCAAACTATCCTTTCATCCCTGGAGTAAATTCTGTATGATGGTGGTATATGATCCTTTACACGATCGTGGTATATGATCCTTTAAATATATCGTTGAATTCAGTTTGCTTATATTTTGTCAAGGATTTTTGCATCTATGTTCATCAGGGATTTTATATGATTTAGGTGTCAGGGTCTTGTAGAATGAGTTAGGAAGTGTTCTTTTTCATGTTTTTGGAATAGTTTGAGAAGGATAGGTATTAAGTATTAACTCTTCTTTGAGTGTTCTCATTCACCTGCAAAGCCATCTGGTCTGGGATTTTTGTTTATGGTGAGGATTTTTGTTACTGATTCAATTTTATTGCTAGTAATTGTTTAGATTTTCTGTCTTCCTGATTCAGTTTAGGAAGATTGTATGTTCCTAGGAATATATCCATCTCTTCTAGATTGTCCAATTTGCTGGCATATAATTTTTTGTAGCAGTATTTTATAATCCTTTGCATTTCTGTGGTGTCAGTTGTAATTTTTTTCATTGTTGTTTTTATTTGAGCCCTCTCTCTTTTTTCTTGATGAGTCTCACTAAAAGTTTATCAATTTTATTTATCTTTTCAAAGAATTAGGTCTTAGTTTCATTTATCTTTTTTATTTTTTTTCTTTTTAGCCTATTTCATTAATTTCAGCTTTGATCTTCATTATTTCCTTCCTTCTACTAACTTTGGCCTTCATTTGTTCTGCTTATTCTAGTTCCTTTAGGTGTAAAGTTAGACTGTTTATTAGAGATTTTTTTCTTGTTTCCTGAGTTAGGTCTATATCACTATAAACTGTCTTCTAAGAGAAACTTTAGCTACATCATATATTTTGGAATGTTGTGTATTCATTTTTATTAGTCACAGTATTTTTTGATTTCCTCTTTGAGTTCTTTATTCACCCATTGGTTGTTTAGTAGCTTGTTGTTTAGCCTTCCTCATGTTTGTGGGGTTTTTTTTCCAGTTTTTTTTCCTTACTATTACTAGTTTCATACCACAGTTGTTTGAAAAGATGCTCGATAGGATTTCAGCCTTCCTAAATTTATTGAGATTTGTTTCATGGCTTAACATGTGATCTGTCCTGAAGAATGGTCCATATGCATTGAAAAGAATGTGTATTCTCCTGTTTTTAGATGGAATGTTCTGTATATATATCTATTAAATCAGTCGGGTCTAATGTGTCATTGAAGGCCACTGTTTTATTGATTTTCTGTCTGGATGATGTATCCACTGATATATGTGGGTGTTAAAATCCCTAATATTACTGTATTTTTGTGTATTTTTCCTTTTAGCTGTGTTAATATTTGCTTGACATGTTTAGTTGCTCCTATTCTGGGCACATAGGTATTTACGATTGTTAGATCTTCATGTTGTATTGACCCCTTTATCATTACGTAATCCTTCTTTGTCTCTTTTTCCAGTCTGTTTTAAAGTCTGTTTTCTCTCATACAAGTGTTGCTACCTCAACTTTTATTGTCACTTCCATTGATTTGGAATATCTTTTCCCATCCCTTCACTTTCAGCCTGTGGGTGTCCTTAGGTCTGAAATAAGTCTCGTGTAGGCAGCATATACATGAGTCCTTTTTTTTTTTTTTTTTAATCCTTTCAGCTACCGTGTCTTTTACTTGAAACATTTAGTTCATTTATATTTAAAGTAATTATTTTGTAAAGGTTTTATTTTAATTCCAGTTAGTTAACATACGGTGTTACATTAGTTTCAAGTGTATAATATAGTGGTTGAACAATTGCATACATCACCCATTGTTCCTCACAGGTACACTCCTTAATCCTCATCACCTGTTTAACCCATCATCCCATCTCCCTCCCCTCTGGTAACCATCAGTTTGTTCTATAAATAAGAATCTTTTTCTTGATATGTCTCTTTTTTCCCCCTTTGCTCATTTGTTTTGTTTGTTAAATTCCACATATAAGTGAAATCATATGGTATTTGTCTTTCTTGGACTCATTTGGCTTAGCATGAGACTCTCTGTTCTCTAACTCTACTTATGTTGTTGCATATGGAAAGATTTTGTGTTTTTTTTATGGCTGAATAATACTGTACACTACATCTTTATCCATCAACTGATGGACACTTGGGGCTGCTATGTCTTAGCTATTATAATGCTGCTTTAAACATAGGGGTGCATGTATCCTTTGAGTTAGTGTTTTTGTATTCTTTAGGTAAATGTGCAGCAGTATGATTGCTAGATTGTAGGTTAGTTCTGTTTTAACTTTTTGAGGAACCTCCATACTATTTTCCACAGTCCACAGTGGCTGTACCAGTTTGCATTCCCAAGTGCACAAGGGTTCCTTTTTCCTCACCAACACTTCTTGTTTCTTTTGTTGATTTTAGCTATTCTGACACTTATAAAGTGATATGTCCTTGTGGGGTTTTTGGGGGTTTCGTTTGTTTGTTTGTTTGTTTGTTTGTTTGTTTGTTTTGAAAGTAGGCTTCATGCCCGGCACACAGCCCAACGTGGGACTTGAACTCATGACCCTGAGATCAAGACCTGAGCTGAAATGACTAAGCAGCTGAGGCGCCGATCTCCTTGTAGTGTTTTTTGGGTGTTAAGTTTTATAAATTCTTTATATATTAGGGATACTAACCCATTATTGAATATATCATTTGCAAATATTTTCTCCCATTCTGTAGGTAGCCTTTTAGTTTTGTTGATTGTTTCCTTTGCTGTGCAGATGCTTTTTACTCTGATGCAGTCCCAATAATTTGTTTTTGTTTTTATTTCCCTTGCCTCGGGAGACAATAAAAATTGCTATGGCCTATGTCAGAGAGATTACTGCCTTTGTTCTCTTCTAGGATTTTTTTTTATGGTTTCAGATCTCACTTTTAGGTCTTTAATCCATTTTGAATTTGTTCTTGTGTATGGTGTAAGAAAGTGCTCCAGTTTTTTTTTTTTTTTTCCTTTCACATGTTGCTGTCCAATTTTCCCATCACCATTTGTTGAAGAGACTTTTTCTCATTGGATATTTTTTCCTGCTTTGTTGAAGATTTATTGACTGTATAGTTGTAGATTTATTTCTGGATTTTCTGTTCTATTGATCTATGTGTCTATTTCCATAACACTACCATGCTGTTTTGAACCCTACAGCTTTGTAATAATAACACTTGAGGTCTGGAATTATGATGCCTCCAGGTTTGCTTTTTCTTTTTCAGGATTGTTTGACTCTTCGGGACCTTTTGTAGCTATGTTCAAATCTTAGGATTGTTCTAGTTCTGTGAAAAATGCTGCTGGTATTTTGATAGGGATTGCATTAAATGTGTAGATTGTTCGGGGTGATACAGGTATCAACAATATTTGTTCCTCCAATCTGTGAGCATGGAATCTTTTTCCATTTCTTTGTGTTGCCTGCAGTTTCTTTCATCGGTGTTTTTAGTTTTCAGAGTACAGGTCTTTCACTTCATTGGTTAGGTTTACTCTTCAGTATCTTGCTAATTTTTGGTGCAATTGGAAATAGGATTGTTTTCTTAATTTCTCTTTCTGCTGCTTCATTATTGGTGTACAGAAATGCAACAGAATTCTATGCGTTGATTTTGTATCCTGTGACTTTACTGAATTCATTTATGAGTTCTAGCAGTTTTTTGATGGAGTCTTTCAGGTTTTCTCTATGGAGTATCATGCTATCTGCAAATAGGGAAAGTTTTACTTCTTCCTTACCAATTTGGATGACCTTTATTTATTTTTGTTGTCTGATTGCTGTGGCTAGGACTTCCAGTACTATGCTGAATAAAAGTGGTGAGAGTGGACATCTTGTCTTGTTCCTGACCTTAGGGGGAAAGCTCTCAGTTTTCCCATTAAGGATGATGTTAGCTGTGGAGTTTTCATATATGCTCTTTATTATATTGAGGTATGTTCCCTATATATCTGCTTTGTTGAGTGTTTTTATCATATGATTGGATGTTTTACTTTGTCAAATACTTTTTCTGTGTCTTTTGAAATGACCATATGGTTCTTATCCTTTCTCTGACTGATATATCAGGTTGATTGATGTGCAAATATTGAACCACCTTTTTAGCCCAGGTTAAATCTTATTTGAGATGGTGTATCACTTTTTTTTTTTTAATTCTTTTTAGTGTTTATTTTTGAGAGATAGAATGCGAGTGAGTTGGGGCAGAGAGAGGGGGAGGCACAGAATCTGAAGCAGACTCCAGGCTCCGAGCCGTCAGCACAGAGCCTGATGCAGGGCTCAAACTCACAAGCTGTGAGATCATGACCTGAGCTGAAGTCAGACGCTCAACCAACTGAGCTACCCAGGCACCCCTCACTTTTTTTTTTTTTAAATATTTTGTTGGATTTGGTTTGCTAGTATTTTATTGAGGATTTTTGCATCTATGTTCATTAGGGATGTTGACCTGTAGTTCTTTTTTTTAGTGATGTCCTTATTTGGTTTTGATATGAGGGTAATGTTGGCTTTGAGAATGAATTTAGAAGTTTTCTTTCTTTTCTGTTTTTTGGTATGGTTTGAATAGAATAGGTATTAACTGTTCTTTAAATGTTTTAAATGTTTGGTAGAATTCACTGTGAAGCCCTCTGGTCCTGGACTTTCGATTATTGGAAATTTTTTTGATTACCGATTCAATTGCTTTGCTGGTTATTGGTCTGTTTAAATTTTCTGTTCCTTCCCATGTTAGTTTTGATAGTTTATGTGTTTCTAGAAGATTATCCATTTCTTCTGGGTTGTCCAGTTTGTTGGCATATACTTTTTCATAATATTCTATTATGATTGGGTTGTTAATTTCTCTTCTCTCATTTGTGATTTTATTTATTTGAGTCTTTCTTTTTTGATGGGTTTATCAATTATATTGATGTTTTTCAAAGAAACAGCTCCTGGTTTCTTTGTTCTATTGTTATTTTTAATTTCTATATCATTTATTTCTTCTCTAGTCTTTATTATTTCCTTCCTTCTGCTGGTTTTAGGTTTTGTTTGTTCTTTTTCTAGTTCCTTTAGGTGTAGGGTTAGGGTGTTTATTTGGGATTTTTCTTGCCTCGTGAGGTAGACCTGTATTGCTATATGCTTCCCTCTTGGAATTGCTTTTGCTGCATCCAGGGGTTTTGGACTGTTGTGTTTTCATTTTCATTTATTTCCATGTATTTTTTCATTTCTTCTTGATTTCTTTGTTGACCCATTCGTTGTTTAGTAGCATGTTTTTAACCTACATATATCTGTGGTCTTTCTTTCTTTTTTTTTTTTTTTTTTTTTTTTTTGTGATTGACCTCTGTATTCATAGCGTTGTGGTCAGAAAATATGCATGGTATGATTTCGATCTTCTTGAATTTGTTGAGGTCGTTTTGTGGGCTAATATGTGATCTATTCTGGAGAATGATCCATGTGCATTTGAAAAGTATGTGTTTTCTGCTGTTTTTCGATGGAATGTTCTGACTATATGTGCTAAATCCATCTGTTCTAGAGTGTCATTCAAAGCCATTGTTTCCTTGTTGATTTTCTGTTTAGATGATCTGCCATTGATGTAAGTAGGGTGTTAAAATCCTCTACAATTGTTGTATTATTATTGATTAGTTCCTTTATGTTTGTTCTTAACTGTGTGTTCCAGTAGTGGATGCATATTTGCAACTGTTTTAGCTTCTTATTGGATTATCCCCTTACTTCTTTTGTGGTTTCTGAAGATTTTCTCTGATCCTTGTTTTTCTTTTGTGTTTTGTTTATTTTTTTTACTGATACATTTGGATATCTTTCTCTTTGTGCTTTGCATTCTTTGTCTTTGTGCTTTGATACATAGTTACCATTAGGTTTATATGTAACCTCTTCTGCATATACCAGTGTATATTAAGTTGATGGTTGTTTACGTTTGAACCCATTCTTTACTCTTCTCCTCCCCATGTTTTAGGTATATGTCGTTGTATTTTACATCCTTTTATCTTGTGAATTCCTTGAATGATTTTTTTTTATAGCAATATTCATTTTTACTGCTGTGTTTTCTACCTTTATATTGTCACTTTGGTCTCTCCTTTCCACTCAAAGATTCCCCTTTAATATTTCTTGCAGGGCTGGTTTGGTGGTCAGGAACTCCTTTAGGTTTTATTTGTCTGGGAAACTATGCTTCTATTCTGAATAATAGCCTCACTGGACCAACTATTCTTGGCTGCAGATTTTTCCTATTCAGCACTTCCAATGCCAGTCCTTTCCTTCTTGGAAAGTTTCTGCTGAAAACTTCCCTCCTAGACTTATGTGTTTTCCCTTATATGTTAACTGTCTTTTGTGGACTAATACGCTTTTTTTTTTTCTTTCTTTATCACTATATTTTGCTAATTTAATTATGTCTTGTTGGGTAACTGTTTTTGTTGATCTTGATGGGGGTTTTCTCTGCCTCCTGGATCTGGATATCTGTTTCCTTCCCCAGATTAGGGAAGTTTTTAGATGTTATTTCTTCAAAAAAAATTCTCTTCCCCTTTTTCTCTGTCTTCTTCAAGGACTCCTGTAATACTAATGTTATTACTTGTGATTGAGTCACAGAGCTCTCTGTTCTTGTTTTGCGTTTTTTTCTCATTTGTTTAGGTTACTTTTCATTACTCTGTGTCCTCGGTCATTAATTTATTTCTCTGCTTCTTCCAGCCTGCTGTTCATTTGTCAAGTATATTTCTCATTTTGTTTATTGAGCCCTTTATCTCTGCAATGTTGTTCCTTATCTCTGTGTTAAGGGTCTCACTTATATCCTCCACTCTTTTCCCAAGTCCAGTGAGAATCCTTATGACCATTGCTTTAAATTCTCTGATACTTGTATCTATTTCACTATATCACAGAATGATACTTATATCTATTTCACTTAGATCTCTGGCCATGGCCTTGTGTTGTTCTTTCATTTGGGTTACGTTTCTCTTTCTCCTCATTTTATCTGCTTTTCTGTGTCTATTTCTGTGTATTAAGAAGGTCAGCTATGTCTTCTGCTTTTGAAAGTAGTGACTTTATGAAGAAGAGGTCCTGGAGTGTCCTGCAGTGTTCTCTGTGCTGTTCATCTGATCTTGGCACTTCAAGAGAGCGTCCTATGTGTGTTGCTTATCTCCTGCTGTTGTGTCTTCATCACTTTTCCTTATAGTACAGTCATCTACACTGACTCTCTGCCTGTTGTGGGCTGTGCTGGGGTCACTGTGGTGTTAACAAAGTTTGCGCTGGGCCACTAGTTTTATGCCAGATTTGTACAAGCACTGTGGCAGCTAGGACCTGCATGCCTGGTCAGCTTGGGGCCTGAAGCTGGGCGCAGTGCCTGAGGATGGCTGGGTGCAGCCTGGTGAGTGACACTCACCTGGTGAGTGACAATAGCTGGGGGTGTGCAGAACTGGGTGGGGTGTATGGTGGCAGCTGTGAACCCAGCAGCTTGGTGGGGCATGAACAAGTTTTACAAACTTTGCCCTGAGCACAGGGCCAAGGGTAGCAGGCTTAGAGTGGGCAAGTCCTCAGGAGGACTCATTGGCATGGTGCACCGCTTACAGTTTACGTAGCTAGTGTGTAGCTAGTGTCTGTGCAGCCCTGCCTCCCACAGATGGCCCTGTGTTTATGCTGGGGAAGGGGGGAGAAAAATGGCACCTGCCAGTTCCCTCGTTTTCGGAGAAGTCCCCCAACGCACTCTGAAATCCCTATGAACAGATATGTCTCCCATTTTCCCCTGGTGTTGCATAAACTGCTGTCTTTATATTGCCTGTCTGTGCTGGCTGCTGTGTCTTTAAGGGCAGGAACCCAGCTGTCACTTGCCTTTGTGTCTCCACTCCCCCAATGCTGAGTCAGCTGATTTCTAAAGCTCCAGGCTCCAAGTCCTGCTGGTTATACAAACTCACACAATTCAGCCTCTCTGGTTTTCAAAGCCAAATAAATGTTAAGAGGATTTGTCTTCCCTATGAGCTCCCTGGTACAAGGGCCCACAGCTCCCTCTCCCTTGTCAACATCCCTTGCCTATCTCATCTTCCTAACCTTTCAGATGCAGCTTTTTTTGTTTTGGAGTTTGTTCTGCCAGCCTTTGAATTGCTCTCTAGTTTAATGACTTACATGTGGATGATACCTAGTTGTAAACGTGGGAAGGGTGAGCTCAGGGTCCTCCTACTCCACCATCTTCCCAAGTTCCTCTACAGTATTTGTTGATAGGTATTTACTTATTGCCACACTTTTCTGATTGTTTTATAATTCTATTTTGTTCCTTTCCTGTTCTTGTGATATGATGATTTTCTTCAGTATTATGTTTGGATTTCTATCTCTTTATTTTTTATATATCAAAGGTTTTTAGTTTGTGGTTATCGTGAGGCTCCTGTTTAATACCCTCTGTATCTAGCAGTCTGTTTTAAGTTGATGGTTACTTAAATTCAAACACATTCTACAAGCATTGCATCTTTACAATCCCCCCCCCCCACGTTGTATATTTTTTATGTCATATTTCACAATATTTTGTTTATTCTTTAGTTATTGTAGATACAGTTGCTTTTACTACTGTTGCTTTTTAACCTTCATACTAGCTTTATAAGTAGTTGATGTACTATCTTCAGTATATGGTTGCTGATACCAGTGAGATTTTTTTTCTTTCATACTTCTCATTGTGGCTTTTCCACTTAAGGATGTCTCTTTAAAATTTCTTTTTTTTTTTTTAATGTTTATTTATTTTTGAGAGAGAAACAGAGCATGAGTGGGAGAGGGGCAGAGAGAGAGGGAGACACAGAATCTGAAACAGGCTCTAGACTCCAAGCTGTCAGCAAAGAGCCCGACAACGGGGCTTGAACTCACAAACTGTGAGATCGTGACCTGAGGTGAAGTCGGACACTCAACTGATTGAGCCACCCAGGCACCCCATCTCTTTAACGTTTCTTGTAAGGCCAGTGTAGTGGTGGTGAATGCCTATAGCTTTTGCTAGTCTGGAAAATTTTTTATCTCTACTTAAATTCTGAAGAATAGTTTTGCTGGATAGAGTATTCTTGGTAGGCAGTTTCTTTCTTGCAGCACTTAGAATGTATTGTGCCATTCCATTCTGGCCTGCAAAGTTTTTGCTGAGAAAATCTCATAGTCTTTTGTAGGGTTCCCTTGTATGTTAAAAACTTATTTTTCTCTTGGTGCCTTTTTTTTTTTTTTTTTTTTTTTTTTTTTTTTTTTTGCCCCAGCGAGGGAGGGGCAGAAAAAGAGGGGGACAGAAGATCTGAAGCAGGCTCTGTGCTCATAGCAGAGAGCCCAACACAGGGCTCGAACCATGAACTATGATGAGATCATCACCTGAGCTAAAGTCAGAAGCTTAACCAACTGAGCTACCCAGGTGCCCCTTCTCTTGCTACCTTTAAGATGCTGCTTTTCCTTAGACAATTATTTGTCTTGGGGTGGGGCTCTGGATTCAACTTATTTGGAACTCTGCACTTCCTGGATTTATGATGTGTTTCCTTCTCCAGGTTGGAGAAGTTTTCAGCCATTATTTCTTCAAGTAATTTTTCTTCCGCATTCTCTCTCTCTCCTCCTTCCAGGACCCTTTTGTCTAATACTAGTCTGGTCTGTGTTCTTTCATAAGTCCCTTAAGGTATCTTCACTCTTTTAAATGTTTTTTTTTTTCTTTCTTTCTTCCCACCCCCACCCCCCACCCTTTTGCTGCTCTGATTAAATGAGTTCCACCACTCTATCTTTGAGCTCACTGTCCCTTCTTGCACTTCACTTAGTCTGCTGTGGAACCTCACTAGTGTATTTTTTGGTTCAATCATTGTATTCCTCAGCTCTGTGGCTTTCATGTGTTACTTTCTTTTTCTAACTTTTTTTTTTAATGTTTATTTTTGAGACAGAGGGAGACAGAGCACGAATGGGGGAGGGGCAGAGAGAGAGGAAGACACAGAATCTGAAACAGGTTCCAAGCTCTGAGCTGTCAACACAGAGCCCAATGCGGGGCTTGAACCCATGAACTGTGAGATCATGACCCGAGCCGAAGTCGGATGCTTAACCGACTGAGCCACCCAGGCGCCCCATCATGTGTTACTTTTATATTGTACAACTCTTTGTTGAAATTTTCACTTTGTTCATGCATTCCTCTTTTGAGCTCAAAGTGAACATATTTATGAGTGTTATTTTGAACTGTTAGGTAAATCGCTTATCTCCATTTCATTATGGTCTTTCTGAGGTCTTATGTTCTTTTGTTTGGAATGTATTATTCCTCTCTTCTTTTTTTCTTCCTTGGTTTCTGTGTATTAGGTAAAACAGCCACCTCTTCCAGTCTTAAAGGCAAGGTCTAACGTAGAAGATGAACTTTGTTGTTCTACTGTGCCCTTGTTCTTTGTTGTCTCCCAAACCTGATGTGATTGTGTAGGCAGGCTTCTTTGTCCTTAATAACTCCCAATGGTTCAGGGTTTGCCCAGACTTGTAGTGTTCCAAAGGGGAGGATCTCTCTCAACACCTAGATAAAGCTGATTGGAAGCTGGGCCCTCAGGCAGCAGCTTTTAAAGTATGTAAATACAGTTGACCCTTGAACAATGAGGGGGTTAAGAGTAACAACCTGTCTGCAAAGTGGAAAATCTACATGTAACTTGACTCCCCAAAACTGTTGAGAAGAAGCCTTATTGAAAACATACAATTAACATATTTTTGTGTGTTTTATGTATTATACACTGTATTCCTACAATAAAGCTAAAGAAAAAAAATCTTATTTAAGAAATTAGAAAATACATTTACAGTACTGTATCGGGGAAAAAAGTCTATATACGTGTACCTGCACATTTGAAACCTGTGTTTAAGGGTCAACTGTATACATCCTTCAGGGAAAGAGTATAAACTGGCTGTTTTTCTCTGTTCCCCCTACACTGCGCCCCGGGTGGATAGCCAGTCATAAACTGTTTGCTTACCATCCCATTGAACCCATAAGCACAAGCCCTGCTGGCTACCAGAGCCAGGCTATTGAGTACTGTGTCCTTTGGGCGACAGCCAAAATAGCTGGGGTGCCATACATATACATAGGTGCTTTCACGGAGACACTGGTGACCTGGAGCATGGCAGAGGGGTAGTGCATGCGAACATGGTGCCCGCTGGCCTCCCAAGTCTGTGCAGAGGAGAGACCCTTAGGCCATGGTTTTTGGAGATCAACAAATCGGCGTCTTTCATGGAAAGACTGGGCTTTTCAGTGTGCTGCCTCTATACTGTACCATGGTGGGATAGCTGATTCAGAACGGTTTCTTTGTTGCGGTCCTGTGAGACCTGGAAACCTAAGCCCCTTGGCCACCAGAGCCAAGTAATCAAGGGATGTGTCCCTTGGGCAGTCAGTGCAAAAGCCACTGCATCAGTTGGATGCGTAAGCTCTTTCTGGGAGATACTGCTGACCTGGAGCAAGGCAGAGAACATGAAGATGGTGACAGCCAGCCACCCCATTCTCTAGAGAGTATTTTTGTCAGCCCTAGATGTGTGCTAAATTAGGTAACTGCCACTCAGGCTGATGCTGTCAGATAAGCAAATAAGCCTCTTACACAGAAAGACTGGAAGTCTGGGTACTTTTCAGTCGACTGCCTCTGCGCTAGGCCCTGGGTTGGTAAACCCGCATACATGAGCCCTTGGACAACTATTTCTCAGTTTCTGTAGCCTTGTGGGTCTTGTGGAGCAAGCCCTTTAGCTTACAAAGATAGATGTTGGGGAGTTCACCTCTCACATGCAGACCTTAAAAGTTGGTGTGCCAGATACGGAGTTCAAACCTGTCACTCTTTAGAGGGAAGATCGGGTTCTCTCCTGATTGTGTGTTGCTGCACCAGTGGTGGGGTTTATGGTGAATTGTGTCTCAGCCTCTTACGCATTTCCATGTGGGGTTTTTCTCATTCACCCAGTGTGTAGGAGTTGCTAAGTCAATTTCTGATTTTCTTTCAGAGGAAGTTGTTCAATAAGTAGCTGTGGGTTTGGTGTGTCTGTGGGAGAAGGTGAGTTCAGGGCCTCTGGTGTTGCCATCTTGAACTCAGTAATCGAGTTTGTAGATAATTATCAGAATCTTCCTATTTGGGGTATCTGAAACATGGTAAGTAGTATCCCCATTTGCTTTGGGGCATAGCCTTGTGCCCTTTTTCTGCCCTAACACTCAGCTGCTTTGTGATTCTAGAAAAATAACTGCATGCTACCTGAGGATGTGAAGAATTTTTACCTGATGACCAACGGCTTCCACATGACATGGAGTGTAAAGCTGGATGGTGAGACAACCTTCTTGCTATAGGGTAACATTTCCCTGGATGGTGAGACAACCTTCTTGCTATAGGGTAACATTTCCCTGGCTGAGAGATTGGGTATCTCAATAGTTTTCGGGAGTTCTCTGAAAGTGTGATTCTCTCCCAAAGCCAATACATATCATCGTTTCACCCACCACCCACTATGCCAGAGTCTAGCTGGTACTTAACTGGAAACTCAATCTAGAGGCTTCCTTTTGGTACGAGCAGGTGAAAAACATTAATCACTACACAAAATTCTTGTACTACTTCAAACTTAAGGTCTCTGAAGGCTGCACCTCAGAGCAGTCTCCTCCAGAGTGAGGGAAGGAACAGCCACTGATGGTCCTAAGATGGGCAACTCCCTGGGGCACATGGGTGGCTCAGTCGGTTAAATGTCCAACTTTAAATCTCAGCTCAGGTAATGATCTCCGCACGTTACTTAAGATTCTCTCCCTCCTTCTTCCCTCTCAAAAAAAAAAAAAACAAGATGAAATAAGAGGGGCAATTTCCTTCATTCCCAGATTGGCAATGATCTCAAGAGCTGTGTCCCTCACACCAGATCTTAAACTTCTCTCCACATCTCCCCAGCATAAGTTACCAACCACCTTACTTCTCTAGTTGTCATCCTAAGTATTAAATGTGTCTAGGACAGACATTCGTGTTGTAGATGTGGGAACTCATAACTTAGTAGTACAGATACTACGTACACATGAAAGGCGATGATGCACATTAAGTGACGACTCCTGTAAAATTTCATAAGCCAGGAAACCCTGTTCTAGCCATTCCTTCCACAGACTTTCCTGGCCAGAAGAGGCCTTTATTGCCTCTGGACTCCAACCACCTCCCCATATCTACTTTCATCCTCAGGAAGCATCCTGCACCTCCCCGTGGTGTCACTAAGAATGCAGAATTTTTATTGCACAGCGGATCTGCAGACCTGGCTTCTGTCCTTCGTTTCCTCCACCTCCTGAGTTCCTTTTGGTGATTCTCAAAGTCTCTCTCTCTTTCTCTCTCTCTCACCTGACCAGAGGCACTTTTTATAGCTTATTATTGAGCAGTTAACATGAGCTTTTAGCTTTGAATTATTTCCTCCATTGGCCTGAAACCATTCTTGTCACCAGCATCAGAGCCCTTCTTTGTAGCATGGCCATGGCCTTTGCAGTCTGGAGTAAGAGAGAGAATGGACAGAGACTAGACCGACGGACAGATTTTCCCTTGCCCACATCATGAAGACAGACTAGCCCCTTCACAAGTGCCCTCGGACAAAAGTTTCATGAAGTTTTCATGAACAAGTCCCTGTTCATTATTCTAATATCTAATTTAATTCTCCTAATCCTAGTCGTCTTATGCGATCCCCAGTTCTGTCCCCATTTCCGTCCTTTCCTGGAGAGCTAAAGTCAACAACAGAGAAGGCAGCAGAGGCAGCTTCTGAGGTTTACCTCTTGGTCTGTCCTGCTTGGACTTTCCGTGGTCTGTATACCAGCTGTTTTACGGCCTTCAGTTTTTTCAGCAGTCAGATTTCTAGGTCTTCGTGTGCCATCCAGTGTCTAGTATCCTATATGACGAGGATGCTGTATAATTGTTAAGGAAGATATGTGTTTGCCTGTTTCTTATTTATAGCCTAATCCCAGAAGACTAGAATCAGGCAAGAACGCCACCAAGTTCTCTGCAATAAGTAAGGAAAAATGACACATAAAGAGCTATCTTCCATTGTGGAAAGCTTAGAAGAAGAGAAGTAACCCTTCATGCAAGGGAAAGAGAGAGCAAAAACCTTTTTAGGTCCTTTGCTCTTCAAACAGGGTCCCTAGCCCAGATTTCCGAGTTCTTTTTGAGCGTCCCCTTTGTAAATTCCTTTAATACTCTGTTCCAATGTGTGGAGTGGGGGTCTCTTCACCCATGATTTGTTGCCCCCCTCCCTTTTTTTTTTTTTTTTGCATGATAGGTTGTTGCTCTGGGGCATATAATCCACTGATCCTCTTCCTTCCTTTCCATCAGATTCCTCAGCCCGGGAATCAAACAACAGTTGGGCTTAAGTTACTCAAGCAGAAGTCCTTATGATGATACGGTAACAAGGCTTTTTCTCTTTGCTAATGTTTCCCTAGAGCACACCATTCCACTGGGCAGTATGGTTATTAACAGCATCTCAAAACTGACTCAACTCAACCAGTCTTCTGTGTATTCACTCCCTAATGCACCAACTCTGGCAGACCTGGAGGATGATGCACTTGAAGGTACCTGAAGGAACCTCTGCTCTGAGTTAGAAATTAACGTGTTTGTTTCCTTCTATAATGTTGAAAACGGTAGGAAGACGCTGTGGCATTATAATACTCTCCCCAAACCAAAACCTTTCCCCTGTGTGACTTCTTAGGACCATGGGAGTAAGGTAAGAAAACAGCCTGTATCAACAAAGGAAATTTTCATGAAGAAATGTCAGGGTTGAGATTTTTGTTTTGTTTCCAGCACTCGCTTCAGTGACTGGCACAGAGTTGGCACTTAATGTATGCCTAGTAAATGAATGAATGTTAAAGATCAACTTCACTCAACATTTCTGTGTCAGGAGCTTTCAGGGAACATGGAATCTAAATGCAGCTCCCTTCCTCCCCAGGCTCTTTGCCATTCCTGATTTAAATTGCTGCTAAAAGCTAGGAGCAACTGGGCATAAGTGAGAAACTTTGTCAGAATCGATTTGGCTGCATGTATCAGAGACCCCTTACAACATCTAAACTAAATAGGAGTTTATTTTTTTCATAACAAGAAATCTGGAACTAGGCTGGTGCAGCTGTTTGAGAAAGGCAATGATAAAGTCTCCCTGTGGCTTCTTCCACCCACCTTTGGATATGGCTTTCATCCTCATCATTGGGGAATGTGGGCTCTACTTCCTAGCTTCCAGTCTATGTTCCAGACAGGAAAAAAAAAAAGTAAAAAGCAAAGCAACAACTAAAACTGTCTTTTGGCAGAATCTCTCCCGTTTTATCAGGAAAACAGTAGTTTTCTCAGAATCTCCTGAAGCCACTGGCTAGAAGAGAGTCAAAATGTTATCCATAGTTGCAAGGGAATCTGAGGAAGTATGTTTACCTGTTCAGCATTGTCTCCTCAAACAGAATTGGAGTTTAAGGAAGAGAGGGAGAATGAATATTGAGCAGGTAACTAGTGTCTCCAATGCCAAGGACTTGGGTGCATTTAAGGCCATTCTCTCACTAGAAAACCGATGCAAGGCTTTCTGCAACAACTGCATTGGCAGTTGGACACTAGCATAGGCATCCCTAGGAGATCCCACGGTGCACAGTTCCAGACTGTTTCAGTTTCTTAAATATTAAAACTTGAAATGACTTCTTGATCCATGCGTTGCAGTATGGATGTTGTGTTAGCAAGCATGAGAACATTAATCTCATGGTACATCTCCATCAGATGGACCAAGTGCATTGTCCATAAACAGTGATATTTTGAGAGTAATCTTTTTTTCTGAACAGTTGGTCTCAACAATGGGGTTAAAATGTTCAATAAACCATGTTGTTAGCAGATGTACTGTCATCCAAGCTTTGTTGTTCTATTTTTAGAGCAAGGCAGAGATGATTTAGCATAATTCTTAAGGGCCCTAGGATTTTCAGAATGGTCAGTGAGCATTGGCTTCCACCAAGTCACCAGCTACAGTAGTCCTTTCAAAGAGAGTAAGCCTGTCCTTTGAGGCTTTGAAGGTCCTAGGTGGTGTCTTCTTCTAATAGAAGGATGTTTGGTCTACATTGAAAACCTGCTATTTAGCCAGCACCTTCATTAATTATCTTAGCTAGATCTGGATAACTTGCTATTTTGCCTTACACTTTTATGTTATAGAGACAGCTTCTTTCCTCAGACCTCATGAACTAACCTCTGCTAGCTTCAGACTTTTCTTCTGCAGCTTCCTCACCTGTCAGCCATAGAATTAAAGAGAGTTAACGTCTTGATCTGGATTAGACTTTGCCTTAAGAGAATGTGATGGCTGGTTTGATCTTCTATCTAGATCACTAAAACTTTCTCCGTATCAGCAATAAGCTGTTTTACTTCCTTATCATTCAGGTGTTCACCAGAGTAGCACTTTTAATTTCCTTCGCACTTATGACTGGGCTGTTTGGCACAAGAAGCCTAGCATTCGGCCTGTCTTGGCTTTCAACATGCCTTCCTCACAAAGCTTAATCATTTCTAGCATTTGATTTAAAGTGAGAGTCATGCGACTCTTCCTTTCACTTGAACCTTCAAAGGCCATTCACTGTAGGGTTACTGATTGGTCTAATTTCATTATTGTTGTGTCTCACAGAACAGAGAAGCCTGAGGAGAGGAAGAGAGATGGGGGAATAATAGCCAGTGGTACAGTCAGAACACATACGTTAATCGTTTGCTGCCTTCTGCAGGTGTGTTTCATAACAATTACAATAATAACATCAAAATCAGTGCAAACCTCACCAGCACTGTATCTCCCCATCCCTGCATTTTGCAGGGCCTCTGTCTCTGCAGCAGCGACTATGACAGCAGCTGCAACAGGCCCTGCAGAAGGCTGAGGGGTGCCTTGTTAAGGCTGAGTGCCCCGCCCATGCACACTTTGCAGAGAAGCAGTGGCAGCAGGTCTCATTTTGCAAGCAGACTGGTGCATACCTTGTTAAAACACACCTCTACCCTGGCTGGAGACCAAACACTGCCCACAGTAGGCCAAGAGAGCTTCTGCAGATGACTGCACTGAAGGAAAAGGTACCTAGGACACAACAGGACACACACAACACATATAAGAAACATACCTGAAGCACCAGGTCCTGGTGAACAGGGGACACTGTACTGTCGGGCACTGCAGGAATGGTTCTTCATAATGCCATTACTTTGAAGAGCAAGAGACATAGCTGACTTTCCTAACACACAGAAACAGATACAGAGTTAGACAAAATGGGACCGAGGAATATGTCCCCAGTGAAAGAGACCAAAGTGAAACAGATATAAGTAGTATGCCTAATAGAGAATTTAAAGTAATGGTCATAAAGATACTTACTGGAGTTGAGAAAGGAGTGAAGAACATCAGTGAGACCCTTAACACAAAGATAAAAAAGAATCAGAGATGAAGAACGCAGTGAAATTTAAAATGCACTTAATGGAATGAATAGACTAGAGGAAGCAAAGGAATTAATTACCTGGAAGACAGAGTAAAGGAAAGCCATCAGGCTAAACAATGATATAAAAAAGAATTATGCAAAGTGAGAATAGACTTAGGGAACTCAGTGACTCCATCAAGTTGTAAGAACATTCATGTTATAGAGATCCAACAAGAAGGAGAGAGAGAAAAGGGAGCAGAAAATTTATTTGAAGAAATTGTAGCTGAAAACTTCCCTTGTCTAGGGAAGGAAACAGATATTCAGATCCAGGAAGCACAGAGATCTCCCCCAGAAATCAACCCAAGGAGATCCACACCAAGACACATAGTAATTAAAATGGCAAAAGTAGTGATAAAGAAAAAACAATTTTTTGAGAGAGAGAGAGCATGAGCAGGAAAGGGGCAGAGAAGGAAAGAGAAAAAATCTTAAGCAGGCTTCCCACGCAGCATGGAGCCCGACGTGGGGCTCAATCTCATGACCGTGAGATCATGACCTGACCAAAATCAAGAGTCGTTCGCTTATCCATCTGAGCCACCTAGCCATCCTGATAAAGAAAATATTTTAAAAGCAGCAAGAGAAAAGAAAACAGTTCCATATAAGAAAAACCCCACAATGCTATATGCAGATTATTCAGCAGAAACTTTGCAGACCAGTATGGAGTGGCATCGTATATTCAAAGTGCTGAAAGGATAAAATGTGCAGCCAAGAATACTCTCACCAGCAAGGCTATCATTCAGAATAGAAGGAGAGAAAAAGACTTTCTCATATAGACAAAAACAAAAGGCGTTCGTGACCATTAAACCAGCCCTACAAGAAATATTAAAGGACACTCTTTGGGAAGGAAAGAATAAGTAAAAAATATGAGAAGTAAAAACACAATAGCAATAAAAGTAACATACCCATAAAAAATCAGTCAAGGATTCGCAGAATAAAACAATGTAAAATATGACCCCATAAACCTAGAATGTGCGGGGAGGAAGGAGTAAGAATGGGTTCAGACTTTAAAAGTCACTGATCAAAGATCATCATAACAAATATAATAATACAAAAGATTGAAATATTGCACAAATTACCAAAATGTAACACAGACACACAGTGAACAAATGCTGTTTGAAAAATGATTAACAGTAGACTTGCTCAACAGGTTGCCACAAACGTTCAAAGCACAACAAAGCAATTTATGCCCGTACTAGAGGAATTCAGGAGCAAAAACTGGGAAGAGCCTGCCACTCAAGACATGCATGTAGTTCTCAAGAGAGGAAAGGTCACATCTCCTTCTTATGTGTGCTGGGGCCTTTGAACCCCTGAAGGCAAAGAAGTTGTTAAATAAGTAGACTGAGTCTTCCCCGCCTTTGAAGTTGGAAGAATAGAGGTGAACTGGATACCAGAGAGGATCTCAAGAGCCCTCAGCAAAGGACACAGCTAGGGAGAGAGACCACATTGTCCTACATACCCATAGAGATAGGGAATGTCCTACATACCCAGTTGGCGTTGGGGCACCTTCTAGGTTCACGCCTTTTAGGATAGTCCAGCAGTTAGAGCCAAGTCTTATTTAAAACAAACAAACAAAATTAATGTTTATTACTTTTGAGATAGAGCTGGAGAACATGTGGGGGAGGGGCAGAGAGAGGGAGACAGAGGATCCCAAATGGGCTTCATGTTGAGAGCAGAATGTGGGGCTTGAACTCATGAGCCATGAGATCATGACCTGAGCCAAAGTCAGATGCTTAACTGACTGAGCTACCAGGCTCCCCTAGACCTAAGTCTAATTGGAGGAGTGCCTGGGTGGCTCAGTCAGTTAAAATCCAACTTGTGATTTCAGCTCAGATCATGATCTCATGACCATGACCTCGAGTCCCACATCAGGCTCTGTGCTGAGCTGTGGAGATTTCTTAAGATTCTTTCTCTCCCTCTTCTCCCTTGCTTGTGCTCACTCATGTGTGGGTTCTCTCACTCATTCTCTTAAATAAATAAATAAATAAATAAATACTTACAATGAGGTAAGATTAGAAAAACAAAAAACCTAATTGGAAAAATACTGACTCTTTTCAGGGTACTTAGTATTCAGAAAGAGGCCAGTCAGAAAGATATATCAGGAAACACAACCAGAGAAATAAAACTGCTAGAGGATACAGATGAAAACCTAAGTAAAAACAGGAATCAGAATAAAGACATTAAGACAGCACAAAGGGGGCACCTGGGTGGCTCAGTCGGTTAAGCATCTGACTTCAGCTCAGGTCACGATCTTGCGGTCCGTGGGTTCGAGCGCCGCGTCGGGCTCTGGGCTGATGGCTCCGAGCCTGGAGCCTGCTTCCGATTCTGTGTCTCCCTCTCTCTCTGCCCCTCCCCCGTTCATGCTCTGTCTCTCCCTGTCCCAAAAATAAATAAACGTTAAAAAAAATTAAAAAAAAAAAAAAAGACAGCACAAAGGATTCCTATAGAAGAACAGTAAAGATTCTCAAACAATTGATGAATTGAAGAATATAAACATTATTGAGATTTGAGTTAATAGCATGATAAACCGAGTGCAAGATGTATTTAAAAGGGGAAAATTATGAAGAAAACGGTGGAAGGGTAAGAGAAGTAGAAAATAGCTCCAGAAGACCTTCCATTGGTATTACAGATGCTCAAGAAAGAGAAAAACACTAGATAGAAAGCCAGTAAACACTGATACAAGAAAATTTCTCTGCAGATTGAAAGGGCTCTCTGAGAGTGAAATTGAATTCATGAGAAAAGAGACACCTAGGCGTTACATAATATGGGAAAGAATTATAGGCTTCTAGGCAAAAAATTTAAGGTACTTATGAAGAAATAATAATCAGACTGACATCAGACTTCTTGCAGCAGTGGAAAGTAGAGAAAGCATATTCGGGTTACAGAGGGACAAGGAGTAAAAATCAAAAGGCCCACATATATAGACCAAACATGTAAGGATGTGTAAAACTTCAGGGACATCAATACTCTAACCAAAAGACAAATGCAACTGAATGGAGGTCCCAAGATATGGATATAAAAAGGGGAGGAAACAAGGGATCAGCAAACCTCCTCTGAAAGAGGTGTCTAGGAATCTTAATGTCTAGGAATGTGTTCCATAGCTCTTATGTAAGAACTCTTGGAAAAGGGGACAGGCGCAGTGCAAGGAATATTGTAAAACCTATAGTTGATATTTGAGCAATGCAGAAGCTTAGGGGCCGTGACCCTCCATATAGTCAAAACTCCCCTTATAACTTTTGACTCCCCCAAAATTTAATTACTAATAGCCTGCTGTTGACTGGAAGCCTTACCAATAATCAATAAATACATGTTTTGTATGTTATTTGTAAATGTACTCCTATAATTAAGCTAGAGAAGAGTAAATATTAAGGAAATCACAAGGAAGAGAAAATACATTTATAGTACTGTAAAAAATCCATGTATAGGTGGACACATGAAGTTCAGATCGTTTTCAAGGGTCAAGTGTGTACTGTCTCAGCTAAACCTAAAAGAAAGGAAAGAGGGAAGATGTAACAGTGTTACGGGTTAAATTATGCCCCCCCAAATTCATACTGAATTCCTAACTCCTAGTTCAGAACGTGACATTGTTTGGAAATAGGGTTATTACAGATCTAAGTAGTTAAGATGAGGTTGTATGGGAGTAGGGTGGACCCCAATTCAATATGACTGGTGTCCTTGAAGACATAGGAAGAATGCCATTTGAAGATGAAGGCAGAGTTGGGGTAGTATTTCCACACACTAAGGAAAGCTAAATTGCCAGTAAACTACCATAAGCTAGGGGAGAAACATGGAACAGATTCTTCCCCCATAGCCATCAAAAGGAAACAACTCTGCCAACACCTTGATCTTGAACTTGTGGCCTTCAGAATTGTGAGACTACAAATATCTGTTGTTTAAGCCATTCACTTTGGTACTTAGTTACAGCAGCCCTAGCAATTAATATAGAGAATGTTCCTGGGGTCCCTACTAGTAGAAAATGTAGGACAAAGGAGGAAAAGAAGCAGAAAGTAGACGGTATCCTCCTACTATAGGGAAGAAATAGTACACCTTGCTGGGGAAAACAAGAGTGTCTTGATGTTTGAATTTTCTATTTTTGTATAATAGATTATTATCTAACAGTTTCATGAATCAAGAATTCATAAGAGAACACATAAGTAGAGTTCTCTACTTAGGGTCTTACTTACCAGGCTAAAATCAAGGTGTCAGCTGGTGCTGTGATCTCATTTATGGCACAGTGACCTCTTCCAAGCCCACTAGTGGTTGGCCGTACTCAGTTTCTTACAGCTGTGGGACTCAGGTCCCTGTTTGTTGCTAGCTGTTAGCCAGGGATCACTCTCAACTCTGTTAGGCTGCCCTCAGATTATAGCCACATGACCCTCTCAAAACATGGCAGTTTACTTCTCAGCTAGCAGGAAAATGTCTCTCCAGTCTGCTACAACAGTCTCCTATCTTGTAACATAATCAAGGGAACGGCTACAACATAGTCACAGGTCCTGACTATACTCAAGGGCAGGAGGTCATGAAAGGTCTGTATATTAAGGAGCAGGAATCCTGGGAGCCATCTTGGAATTCTGCATACCACACTTGATTAGGGGAGATAATGGTCTATTTTCAAATAAGGGTAGAGTCCTATGAATCTAATAATACAAACAAGTGAAAATAAGGAAAGTAACTAATATAGAAATAAAAATGTATAGTAATATCACCAACCTAATAATATTGAATCACATGAGTAAAAATGAGGGAAAAGAAGAAACATAAATTAGGAAACAAAACATTAAGAGAAATAAAAGAAGACAGATCAATCACGATATTAAATGTTCTGGGATTAAGTTTCCCTTTTTTTTTTTTTAATGTTCATTTATTTATTTTTGAGCAAGAGAGAGCACAAGTGGGGGTGAGGAGGGGGGCAGAGAGAGATTGGGAGACACAGAATCCGAAACAGGCTCCAGGCTCTGAGATGTCACCCCAGAGCCCGACACAGGGCTTAAACTCACAAACTGTGAGATCATGACCTGAGCCGAAGTCAGATACTTAACCAACTGAGCCACCAGGTGCCCCTAAATTTCTCTTTTGAAAACCAAAGACTGTCAATATAAAAAGCAAAGCTCATCTATGTTATTGTTAGGAGCAGAGCTAAACTGATGAAAAGACTTCCTCTTCTGGTAATGGCAGACAGGTAATTCACGAGAGCCTTCCTGCTAAAGACAACTGAGAAGTCAGACCAAAATACAAAAACCATCTTCCTAAAATGTTTACCAGAGAGCTAACAAGATGATGAGGTAATGTCAGATCAACATCCAGAAGACAGAAATCCAGGGAAGAGATGCAGCATTTGGAGTTGCTTTTGCCTGGGGTACATTGCCCTTTTCAAACAGGCACTGAGGATGCTGGAAAGCTGTGAATTGGACTCGTCTTGAAGCCAGGGGAATAAAACAGAGTCCAAGTCTTAGAAAAGTTGGCACCCATAAAAACTACCCTGCTTTTCAGGTTGGCACCATGAGGAGCAGTACCAGAGGAGACTGAATGAACCGAAAGTAACCATTTTTCACATGGACTGAAGCTCACGTGTAAGTCCTATGTGTGTCCCAGAACATGTTAAATCCCAAAACTAGACTAAATTGATTCCAGATTACTAAGCTCCTCAGGGGCCTAGCAGAAACAAACAAATTCACTCTAGAGAGATGCTCTACAATGGATTGTCTTAATGGTTGCATAACTGTAAATATACTAAAAAACCATTGAATTGTATAGTTTAAATGAGTAAGTGGTATGGTACGTGAATTATATCTCAGTAAAGCTCTTACATAAAAAGAAAATTCTACCCTAGAGGAAGATAACATTACCTTAGACCTCAAACTGTTTTATAAATAATTTTTCAAAAAATAATTACTTTAAAAAATACACACATGAAGAAACACAACGCCATGAACAAGAACCAGCACAAATAACAGGTAACAAAAAAGAGATCCACTGGTACTCCCAAGAGTGAAATTATTGGGCACAACAATATGCTAATGTACACACAAAGATAAAACCGAACTAAAATTTCTGTGAGGAACTGAAAATAGGTGACACTGTTTATTTGGTAAAAAAGGAAGCAAGACTCAAATATTGACCTTTTGGTAATGGCAGAGTACATTTTACCATACCAAGACTATTCTGCGAAAGCTTTTTCTTTTATTTTTCTTTAACATTTGTTTATTTTTGAGACAGAGAGATAGAACACAAATGGGGGAGGGGCAGAGAGAGAAGGATACACAGAATCCAAAGCAGGCTCCAGGCTCTGAGCTGTCAGCATGGAGCCCAATGTGGGTCTTGAACTCAAGAACCAGGAGATCATGACCTGAGCCAAAGCCAGACGTTCAACCAGCTGAGCCACCCAGGTGCCCCCTCTTTAAAAACACACACACACACACACACACACACACACACACACACACGCAAGTGGGAGTGGGCAGAAGGCGAGGGGGACAGAAGATCCAAAGCAGGCTCTGCGCTGACAGTTCTGGTGCCGACAGCAATGAGCCTGATGCAGGGCTCGAATTCATGAACCAGGAGATCATGACCTGAGCCAAAGTCAGACGCTTAGCCGCCCAGGAGGCGCCCCTCCTCTGGGAAAGCTTTAAAAACTAGAGTGGCATCTATAAATGGCAGAAGGGAACCACACTGAGTGAGTTTCGTATTTTTATTACTTTTCTCCAGAGGACAGACCCTGGTCATCATCAGTCAGGGCTGCTGAACCTTGGTGGGACCCTACAATCTGGACTTTAGATTTCACCCAAGATGGAGTAACAGACCTGATTTATCCTCCAACCTGGAGATACATAGATATATAAAAATGGATTTCAAGACACTGACCATCAGGCAGTGGAGGACAATGAGCCTGAAAGATGGAAATAAAGGGAACCTCAGCTTATTACTTCAAGAGAGTTTTCCAGCCTATAGCATAGAGAGGGGAAGCCAGGCAGAACTTGTTGTACTCCGTGAATTGATCAAAAAGAGTATGAAAGTATAACCTCTAGGAGAGAGGAAAGCCATGTTTAAAATTTTTTTAGTTTTGGCACAAAAACAGACACTCAGATCAATGGGACATAATAGAGAACCCAGAAATGGACCCACAAACACATGGCCAATTAATCTTTGACAAAGCAGGAAAGAATATCCAATGGAATAAAGGTAGTCTCTTCAGCAAGTGATGCTGGGAAAACTGGACAGCAACATGCAGAAAAATGAACCTGGATCACTTTCTTACCCCATACACAAAAATAAACTCAAAGTGGATGAAAGACCTAAATGTAAGACAGGAAGCCATCGAAATCCTCGAAGAGAAAGCAGGCAAAAACCTCTTTGACCTTGGCCGCAGCAACTTCTTACTCAACACATCTCCGGAGGCAAGGGAAACAAAAGCAAAAATGAACTATTGGGACCTCATCAAAATAAAAACTTCTGCACAGTGAAGGAAACAGTCAGTAAAACCAAAAGGCAACTGATGGAATGGGAGAAGATATTTGCAAACGACATATCAGATAAAGGGCTAGTATCCAAAATCTGTAAAGAACTTACCAAACTCAACACCCAAAAACAAATAATCCAGTGAAGAAATGGGCAAAAGACATGAATAGGTACTTCTGCAAAGAAGATATCCAGATGGCCAACCGACACATGAAAAAATGATCAAATCACTGTCAGCATCAGGGAAATACAAATCAAAACCACAATGAGAAACCACCTCACACCTGTCAGAATGGCTAACATTAATAACTCAGGCAACAACAGATGTTGGCGAGGATGTGGAGAAAGAGGATCTCTTTCGCACTGCTGGTGGGAATGCAAACTGGTGCATCCACTCTGGAAAACAGTATGGAGGTTCCTCAAAAAATTAAAAATAGAACTAAAAATAGAACTACAGCAATTGCACTAGTAGGTATTTAATCAAGGGATACAGGTATGCTGTTTCAAAGGGACACATGCACCCTAATGTTTATAGCAGCACTATCAACAATAGCCAAAGTATGGAAAGAGCCGATGTCCATCGATGGATGAGTAAAGAAGATGTGGCATATATATAGAATGGAGTATTACTCGGCAATCAAAAAGAATGAAATCTTGCCATTTGCAATTACAAGGATGGAACTAGAGGATATTATACTAAGCAAAATTAGTGAGAGAAAGACAAATATCATATGACTTCACCCATGTGAGGACTTTAAGATACAAACAGATGAACATAAGGGAAGGGAAAGAAAAATAATATAAAAACAGGGAGGGGGACAAAACATGAGACTCATAAATATGGAGAACAGAGGGTTACTGGAGAGGTTGTGGGACGGGGGATGGACTAAATGGGTAAGGGGCATTAAGGAATCTGCTCCTGAAATTATTGTTGCACTATATGCCAACTAACTTGGATGTAAATTTAAAAATTTTTTAAGAAATAATTTTTATTTAAAAATTTTTAATTATTTCTTAAAAATGTTTTAGTTAGAAATGTAAATAAACACATTTGTATAAAATTATATGTATGGCTATATGTATAAGTAAAAAAATATTTCTAATTGAGCCAGACTTAGCACTAATTATAAAATAACATTAAATATTATAAACATGCATTTTAGACAGAGGAAAGGAGATTCTAATCAAAAGATCATAGTGGGGCACCTGGGTAGTTTAATCAGTTGAGCGTTCAACTCTTGATTTCAGCTCAGGTCATCTCACGGTTTGTGGGGTTTGAGCCCCACGTCAGGCTCTTTGCTGACACCTCAGAGCCTGCTTGAGATTCTTTCTCTCTCCCTATGCTCCTCCCTGCTCGCTCTCTTAATAAACTTCAAAAAAAATTTTAAAAATTCTCTCTCTCTGCCCCCCGCTCACATGCACTTGCTCTAAAATTAAATTTTTTTTTTTTAAAAAGTGCTATAAATGAGGAAAAAGCAGTTATCTGGGGAAAAGAACAGTTGTGTCAACATCAGGCCAGATTACTTAGCCTTTATGTATTCCCATTCTCAGCAAGTTCAGGTGGTTTTCCTTGTGCCACCTTCCCCCAGATTGCGTGATACTGTCTTTTGGTGATGGAGAAGCCCAGACAGAAGGCTTGAACCATGCATACGATCCTGGGCATTTAGAGTATAGAATGCATTTGGCCCACATTGGAAACAGTCGTTAAGAATATGTCTGAGAGGAGCGTCTGGGTGGCCCAGTCGGTTAAACATCTGACTCTTGATTTCAGCTCAGGTCATGATCTCACTGGTTTGTGGGATCAAGCCCCATGTTGGGACCTGCTCTGTGAACACAGAGCCTGCTTGGGGTTCTCTCTCTCCCTGTCTCTCTGCCCCTCCCCTCCACATATGCACACCCGCTTTCTCTTTTTCTCTAATATTTTTTTTAAAAGACTATGAGATAAGGTTTTTTCCGGTTTTGTTTGTTTTTTTTTCCCCTCACCCTAGCAAAACTGGACAAGTAAGTATGTATTTGAGTTGAGTATGTTTGAACATGACCATTAACTTCTGGATTTGCAGCCAGTGAGAACCAGCCAGAGAAGCCTCACTTTGATTCTCGAAGTGTGATATTTGAGCTGGATCCTTGCGATGGGAATGGGAAAGTTTGCCTTGTCTACAAAAGAGGGAAGCCAGGTAAGACTCAGCGACAAGCATGGGGCTGCCGTTGGGTGTGGCATGGATGACCCTGCTCTCCGGTCCTCACACAAAAGGCACACTCCTCTCTGGACTCATGAGATGCCACTGGGTCTCTTGGAGATGCCAAGACTGAGAAATCCCCTTTGGTCCTCCCTGAGCATCTCCTTCTAGGCCAATCACTAGAGTCTTTTTAAGCTGTCATCATTTGTGAGTTACTACAAAATAGTGGGAGTAGGATACTAAGCAAGTAAAAAGTAAAAGAAATGGTCATTCTGTTTATAGGCTCCTCTAGCAGGCTCACACATTAGGAAAGCATCCAGGAAAAGCATTATCCTTCTAGTATACTTCTATACATAGGCAAGTTGACAGCACTAAAAACCTGAATTAGTAAACCTCAAGCTAAAGACCTCAGATGAGAAATCCAGAGTAAAAGCCTCCAGCCTCTGTTGAAGCAGCTATTATCTGCCCCCCGCCCCCAACAGCAGTTCAGGCCCTGGCTTAGGGACTGTAGACAAGGCCGAGCCCTCTTTTAGTAGCTCTCTGCCTGGTAGGGGTGAGAAGATACAGACGTCAGGATTTTGCCCCTGGAGAAAAGAGGGGCCATCTTTGCAAAGTAGCCTTCCATCTACATATTGGGTTATGGGAAGGTGTGGTACAAGAGGAGTTGTGAGGTAAAGGAAGCATCCAGGCAAAGACACACAGTAAAGTTACACCATGGGAAAGTGCAACTGATTTGGAAGGAGTGACAGATAACTTCAGTTCATTGGGCTGCCCGGTTCATCTTGTGGATGGGGAGGAGATGAAGCCAGAGGCCAGTTGTTCCCCTTCATGCAGAGCTTGGCAGGAGTTTGGACCTGACAGTGTGAAGTCAAGGTTGTTCAATAGAAGAATGGCAGAATTGAGATGCAACTGTATGTGACCACAAGCAGTCTTGGAAAAGGAAGAGACTGGAGGGTTGGGGCCACTTAGGGAGACATTAAGTCCATTAGACAGGAGATGCACTAGATTAGAGGTCTGCAGTAGGAAGAGTGGAGTGTCAGAAGCAAATGAGGTGGGAGCTGGTGTGATAGTGCCTGCTTCAGTTCAGCCAGGACCTCTCGCAGCAGCACAGGTGGGATCCAGGACGGGTGCTGGTCTGGGCTCCTCCGTAGTGGCTGCTCACAGCCCCTCAGATTCCTGATGGAGACCTCTTCAGAAGACCAGAGCCATCCAGAGTCTGCTTCCATCAGGAAAGCTGAGGTCACAGTATGTCCCACTGGAGCAGGGGTGGCTGAATGGAGAGCCTGAGTGCACAGAAGGCCAGTGCCAAGCACATAA
This sequence comes from Felis catus, assembly GCF_018350175.1. Taxonomy (NCBI): domain Eukaryota; kingdom Metazoa; phylum Chordata; class Mammalia; order Carnivora; family Felidae; genus Felis; species Felis catus. Next base: position 57,890,054 of record NC_058379.1, on the reverse strand, counting down.
GGCAGTCAGCTGACTGATCAGGAATCTGTAAAAAACAATACCAATGAAATGCCTAACAGTGGCCACTGGAGCATAGGCCTGGGAGGTTGGGGGGAGGGAACTTTAATTTCACATCCTTGAAGTATTGGAATTTTTTTTTTTGACGTTACAGATAAAAGGAGAAAAGTGTGGGGTGCCTGGGTGGCTCAGTCGGTTGGGCGTCCGACTACAGCTCAGGTCATGGTGTTGCAGTCCGTGACTTGGAGCCCCACATGGGGCTCTGTGTTGACAGCTCGGAACCTAGAGCCTGCTTCGGATTCTGTGTCTCCCTCTCTCTCTGCCCCTCCCCTGCTCACGCTCTGTCTCTCTCTCTCAAAAACAAAAGATTTAAAAAAAAAAAAAAAGGAGAAAAGTGTTACACCATGCATTCGTTTCTTTTGTCTGCTATTTCAGCATTGGCACAAGACGCTGAGATTTGGTTCCTGGACAGAGCATTATACTGGCATTTTCTCACAGATACCTTTACCGCTTACTATCGCCTGCTCATCACACACCTGGGCCTGCCACAGTGGCAGTATGCCTTCACCAGCTACGGCATTAGCCCACAGGCCAAGGTAAGGGAGGGACACCTATCATCTCAAACTGGACTATCAGAATCTACTGAGATGCTTATGTTGTAGATTCTCAGTTTCCCTGTCTGATTCAGAAGACCCGGGATGGAGCCCAAGAACCTGCATCTTCATAATGCAAGGCAGATGATTCCAGTGTAGGTAGACAGCCTCACTTTATACTGAACTAAGTGGTTCCCAAACTTGACTGATCCTCAGGATCACCTGGGAGTTTACTTTCTAATTAAATTTTATTGAGGGCTTAGGTCAAGTTGTTTTGCATAGTATGTAGATACAGGAAAAGTGAAAAGTCAGTCTCTTACTCCCAGATTCTCCAGCCTCCCAGCCTTCCCCAGAGGCAGCCACTGTTCCCCTTTTCTTGTGCCTTTCACAGGACACTTTACTGCCTAGAAAGTATGCATGCATGCATACGATTTTTGGTTCCTTTTTTTCTAAATCACAACTGCAATAATACACCTTTCACATCGTTCTGCAACCTTCTTTTCACTTAACATTCCATCTTGGAGCTCACTTCCTACAGTACATACAGAGCTGTCCTTTTTAGTGATACAGAATATTCCACTGTATGGATGTGCCTCGTTTATATTACACATCTGGGCAACACTTCAAACATACGATCGCCAGGTAATGCTCATATGCCGCCTGGTATGCCCGGAAGAACTTAGGCTGGGTGGCAATAAATGAGGGATTCAGCTCCATGTATGTATTCATCTGGTGGGCCCCACTTTGCTCAAATGTCGCATAACAGCATCATCCAGTCAACCCTGTGACATCAATAAATGTGATGCTCTTTGCCCAGAAGGGGAAGACAGCACCAACAGGCACCTGCCTTCAGCCAAGGCCTGCTACTGGCCTCTGTTATGCACCTTCCGTGTGAGGAAGGCACTGCCCAGTCTACCTGATGGGCAGTGGCTGGTTGGAGGACAGAACAGTTAGAAGAACACTGATGATCTGGGACCTAACATCCCACACTCAGGGCTCACTAGATCAGAAGGAAGGATGTTTACTTACATTCTTCGTCCTCGCGCTGCATTTATTGTGAAGGTTATGAGACCTCATGAAGCAATGTGTGTGCCATCACTTTCACTTAAAGGAAGTACTAACAGATTTTCAAGGCAGTTTTTCAGAAAGCCTTTTGCTCTCTTTGCCCCATCTCCCCAGCCCTCTGTCCCCTGGGTCCCCACTAAAAAGCATAAACAGTGGCATTTCTCCTTTGAATTGTGACCGCTTTCCCAATTCTGCCTTACAGCAATGGTTCAACATGTATAAACCCATCACCTACAACACAAACCTACTCGCAGAAGAGACCAACTCCTTCGTGAACAAGCTGGATCCCAGCAAAGTGTTCAAGAGCAAGAACAAGACCTTAAGCCCCAAAAAGAAAGGGCCTGTCCAGCCTGCAGGTGGCCAGAAAGGGCCCTCAGGTCCTCCTTCCACCTCTAAATCCTCTTTTAGTCCTGGAAACCCTGTCCGCAAATGAGCACCTCCACATCCTTGCCAGCCCCACAGCGATGATTTCCATGCACAGATGGCCCAAGCCTCCAATTCTGTGTGTGGCACCACAGGCCTCTTCGCCGTCTAAGTGAGCCAAATCCTAGTCCTTTTACTCCTGTTGGCATTAGCCAGGAGTTCAAGGGCATTCTCAGGTCTCCCCCAGAGTCCTTTCCTCACCCCCAGCCTCCAAAAGCTGTGGAGAGCTTCAGAACTTACTAAGTAGCTAAATAATCTGTTCAGGGCTTTCCCCTCTCCCCACCCCCACTCCTCTGCATCCCTCAGCCGTGATTAGAGAAGGCCCCTGAGGAAATCGCTGGTTTTGACCCATGAGACATTAGAACTGTATTCTTCAGTTAGTAACCACTAGCCACGTGTGGCTGTTTATATGAAAAATTCAGTTCCTCAATTGCATTAGCCATGTTGTGAGTATTCATGTGACTAGTAGATTCTGTATTAGACAACACGATAATGGAACATTTCCATCATCACAGAAAGTTCTGTTGGGCAGCACTGCGTGAGAATATTTTCATGCTGCCCTTTCTTGGTTCATTTTTGTTAGGAAATGTGGATACCTTAATTTGATGGGTCATAATGGTCCATGAAAATTCTTGAAGATACAATTGTACATGTTCTTTTTATTTTTCATAAGTAATTCTCTGCTCCCTTTTCAGATTGCTATAAAGTTTGTCAACATTATCTTAATTTTTTTTTTAAGAGGAAGTGATCTGCTGTACTTGAACCATTTAAAAACAAAAACTCCCAAGTATTGTCTAGAGGACTCTTCATAAAGAATTTTGGTAAAACCACTGTTGACAAGAGCTTTCCACCTGCTCTGCCTTCTAACTGCTTCCAACAATTCATGGAGTAGCAGAAAGGGACAAAGAGGGACCAAGCTGTCAAGGATGAGAGCTGAAGTCTTAGTCTTTTAGAAATATTTTTCTTCCAAAACTGATCAAACCAAAGGGAGAACCAATAACACCAGATAAGTGATTCCAGCCTGTGGCTGCTACTCCAAAACAAGTCAGGGTCAGAAGGGGATTGAGAAGTCCTGTCATCCTCTCCTGTGGCAAGCACCCTTCCTCTAGTGCTTGTTGAGTCCCCTGAGTTACTTTGAAGTCAGGCCTGGCCCCGTGCTGCTTTCCACAGGTGAAGCAGCAGAAGACCCAGGAGGGCAGTGGAGCCCTTCACATCAGCAGGAGCCCTCTTAGGATGTAGCAGAGGATGGGGGTTCTGGTGAGGAAAAGAGAGCATGAAGACTCGGGCAGCTAGCTGATGTGTAGGACCCAGCACAGAAGATGTCCAGAAATTAGGAAAATAGTACCATTAAAGGCATTGAAATGTCCTCCCTTTCTTCCATGGTCTCTCACATCTTGTTATGGTGGATTTTTATTTTCTACTTAATACTGTTCTAAGTAACGAAAAATTTAAATTCTAAATTATTAGCATTAACTTTATTCGTCTTTGTATTATGCAATTCCAGTTTTAAACTACAACTAGAAGGGCAGTGAACTCGTGTAGAATCACCAAAATTAGATAATTTGCTTTTCATAGTTTATGTGCACATATTGTACGTATATGTATTTTGTCCTTACCAGAACACTGGAAACACTGCCAAAACAAACAAACAAACAAAAAAAAACCCAAAAAAACCTATCTCAATTATTCACTTCTTTGTATGTACACATTCTTATTCTTTCAGCTTACTAATGAGTAAGGAAGGACTGAAAGAACTATGGGCTGCCTTTTGTTTTCGTTTTTTCTTGTCATCATATTCAGCATAAGTGGATGGCTAATGAAGTGAGTAAATGGCTAATGACATGAGTACAATAAAAACTTTAAAAAAAAGTAACATGAGTAAAAAAGGATATGACAGGGTTCCATGGTCATTCATGCTGCTTAGCATGCTATTACCTTCTTTTTGCGTTCAAATCAAAGTCTGGTTTAAATAGTGTGGCCTCTTAGGGCTCTCGGGGCCCCACTTAGTTGTAGGAATAACTTGCTTATATTTACTTTGCATCTCAACTCCTGCATCACGGGTCTGCTGGAATTTTGTGCATACAGAGATCACGAAGGCTCTGAGTGGGTTGGTGAGGAACAGTGGGCACATACTGCATGAGACTTCACTTACAAAACACAAGTTCAGAAACAACATTAAGAACTTCAGACAACAGGAGAGCATTAAACCAAGGGTGTGGCCCATTGAGTGCAGGGCCCTCTGTGCTGCTGCCCTGGTAAAGGAAGGCAGGAGCATTCCTGGGGAAAGACTTCAGACAACATGTAAGTTGAGTGTGCTACATGAGAGATAAAAACTCATCCATGAGATTTATGTTTTGAAACAAAAGCAATTAAAATGGCAGTAGGCTCTATAAATCAGTTGCCCAAGAAAAAGACACTATGCTGGAATCACAAAATGAGAATGAATGGCAGAATGCCATATAATGCATTGATGTAGTTAAGATTGTGCTTAAAGTACCACATCATCACGCTGCTTGAGTCCTATAGCAGGGAAGGACCCAAACCAAGGATATTATGACTTGCATATAATAATCCATAGAATCCCTTGACGCTGTGCTCCCCAAACTTGAACATGCATCAGTGTCACTGGAGTTGGAAGGAGTCACTAGGAGAGAAGACACTCAAATCCCTTTCCAGACCCACTAAATCAAAATTGCAAGGAAATACATCAGGACTTGTAGTCCGCTGGAATTCTGACAATAATGCTTACCGAGTCTGAAACTTTCTACTTAATGAGTCTAGGTGGTTGTGTCTTCCTTGCATGGGAAAGAACTTCAAGTCTGTTTTTAATCTAGTAAAGCATGTACAATGATTGGAACAGAAGGACCAAGGGACCCTGTGTGAACTATGTATTTTTTTAACTTTTTATTAAGGAGAATTTTAAACATTTACAAAGATATGCAGAATAATGAATCCCATGTACACATCACTTGGTCTCAACAATTCTTATGACCAAGCATGTTTTATCTATATATCTAGTCTTTACCCTTCCAATTTTAATTTTTTTACATAATTCTAAGTTACAGTTTTTTGCATTACATTTTCACAATTCCTCTAAGGATTATGATATATATTCTGTTTTCTATTCAATACAGTGTCCACTCACATGGCATCCCTAGTAGCCGTATTTGTGTAGAATTCGGTCCCCCTCCCCCACCCTTGATCACAGGTGACTGGACAGTGGGTAGATACCAATTTAAATTGACTACACTTTAACCCTTGGGGTCTTGTGATGCATTTTCCTTTTTGGTTTAAGCTAACCCAGACTGCATTGTTTTTCTAGCTAAGCATTCCCTGGCTAATCCACAGCCTCCATTATGGAGCTATTGTGAAGATTAAATCAGACAATAGATGAGAACTCAGAATAGTCTTTTTCCCTTCTTCCTTTATAATATGACTCCAACCTTTCTTTCCAGCCATTAACTTTCTACATGCACCATCTGGCTCTGCCTCCTGATCCACTCACTTTCCTTCTAAAACACCACCATGGTTCTCCTTCCATGACTATATAGTTTCCTACCTGCCAGTGCTGGCCAGATGTCCCTGCTCTTCCTCCCAAGGCTCTGCTCCAGTCTCCTCCACGTCGGAGCTCTCCATGAAGCCCTAGTCCACCAGGAGAGCCCTCTCCGGAGTGGAACGCCACATACCAGTACCACTCAAGTAATCTCAGGTCATCTTGCCTCGTTTCCTGTCTTTGGTGGTTGTTGAGACGGACTGTGTTACCGAGGGAAGCCATGCTGCTTGGTGTGCAACTCCGTGAACCATTAAAAAAGATTGAACTTCAGTTAACACATGATTTTGCTTTGTGCTAAAATATTGAGTTACCTCATATTTAAATCAGGATAGACCGGTGGGAACAGACAACCAAGCAAAGCAAATTAAAAAAAAAAAAAAAAAAATGCAAATGCTATTTCGATGCTTATGCAAATTGTGAAAAGGTGGCTACTACTTTAGAGGCAGGACCCTCCAGTTCAGCTCATAGACTGCTTCTGTCAGAAGACCTGGCCATCACGAAGTCTGTTGCTGATACACTGCAAAGGTTTTGGCATCCAAACAGTATCTCCCAGACTGCCTCTTGCCACTCACTGGCTGTGGCTGAAAATCTTTTACCAATGTGCCTTGGTTTGTAGTTTCAGAAATGTAGTCTTTGTGATTACCCATTCTTAAGTTTTTTTTACAGCACCTAGTCCCCAGGCCTTGCCCAGTACCTACCCTTGGTACATGTAGCACACAGAATGAAAGACCATCCAACTGGTGGTCTTCAGTATCCAACCAGCTAGTTTGACATGGATAAAACCTGTTGTGAGCAGACTTCCAGATGATACGGGTGAGATGCAGTAGTGAGGACCAGCCAGAGGGCGACAGGGTGAAGACAGGCACCACAGGAACTGAAGCGGTGCTTTATAAAGCTTTATTGCAAAAGTGGGTTTAGCGGTTGTCAGAGATGGGTGTGTTGGGCCACAGCATGTATGACAAGTTCATACAGCCCCGATGTAGACTCAGAGGAGAGTGTGCATCTAGGCAGATCTGTCAGGGGACCACAATGAATACCAATCACATGGCATTCTCTGAGGACAAGAAATCCCAAGGCTTGGAACACAATGTGGGCAGTGGGTAGACCTAGATCTGTAGACGCTGTTTGAAGTTTTTGGAGTAAACATAGTCCAAAGCAGTTTTACAAGCAAATTTTACAAAAATTCTCCTTTATATAAAATGAATATATAGAGAGTATATATATATATATATACAAATGTGTTTTCTCTCATATCCGTGCTCTTTAATACACTAGTGATTAACCACATGTAGCCATTTAAATTTAAAATTCCACTCCTCACGTCTCTACCCACATAGGTTGAGTAACCACGTTTGTCTAGTGGCTACCACACAGAATGGGGTATAGAAATTTCTGCCACCACAGGAAGTTCTCCAGAGCAGCCCTGTCCTAGACCACGCATGACTTATTTTCACCTTACGATTCGCAGAATGATTTTGCCGCAAAGCCCCTTTATACCGTACTCTGCTCTGCGCACATTACCTGGAGACACTTTAAGACACAGCATCCTCACATCCTTTCCTACTTTGTATGCTCTTTTTATAACTCCTGGCTCACGGTGAACACCAGGGATGCGCCAGCATGCCACTGCACACCCTGGAAAGGGGGCTGTTGTCCTGGCTGCACAGTGGACTGTGCACCTTCTGGGCTTTGCCCCACGTGCTGGTAAAGGGCCCAGGGCAGCTCAGCCTCTCAGCGTCTACACAGCGTCTGTCCCCGAAAGCGGATGGAAACGAAAGAGCAGGTTTCTGCATCTTTGAACAGCTCATCTCTGCCCTTACAGGGAACAGGTGGGCCTGATTTGAGAACACTCTCCTGAGCCCAGAAATAAGAAACGTTTCTCAAAGTACCTGCCATTATTTTGGAGATCGGTTACCTCTTCACAGCAGAGAGCCTGGCAAAGGATAGCTTGGAGACCAGCCAGAGCAGGGACACAGACAGCCCTCAGAATTCTTAGTTCAAGTCCAACCAAGGGATCAAAAGTTGCAAATGAGGGATCATCTATTCGGGACAAGATTAAACCTCTGGAAAAACCGCTTACCTTTACCACAGCTCCAGTTCCCAACTGTCCACTTTTAAACTTTGTAAATAAGGTTATCCCTAGGGATAGAGGTGGAGGCATAGATTGCTCTTGAGGGTCTGCATTTATGTGTCTGGAGGTTCCTGAGGCACATCTCCCACGGATGGCTCTAGACCATGGCCACACACAGGTTCTAGAACAGAGTATTGGGATTCCAGAATATAGGCTTATTGAGCAACTTTACTAAGAACTATTTTTCTTTACTGATTCTAAAACACTACTGTGGCCTTAATTATTATCTCCACAAATTATATTTTAGACCATTTTTTTTAATGGGGAAAAATATTAACCCATTAAAAGCAGGAAGAATTCAGTCAAGTACAAGACATTTAAAATTTGTCTTAATACATCATTTTTTCATAAATACAACCTTATAAAGTTTAATTTAACCCAATCCTTGGTTGGTTTAGGAAGCTGTTGATCTGATCTCGGGGTGCCAATTTCAGATGGCTCAGTCAGTTAAGCTTCCAACTTCGACTCAGGTCATGATCCTGCTGTTGGTTCGAGCCCCGTGTCGGGCTCTGTTCTGGCAGCCCAGAGCCTGGAGCCTACTTTGGATTCTGTGTCTCCCTCTTTTTCTCTGCGCCACCCCCCCCCGCCCCCCGCCATTCTCATTCTCTCTCAAAAATAAAACATTTTAAAACTTTTTTAAAAAAGTTGTCAATTTCCATAACCTTTACAATTTCAGGACAGTTTTTCTTCCAAAGTGAGGCAAATTATTTTTTTTCATACCACCTGCTGGGAGGGATGCTGGATTAGAATCCATTTCCTTCCATTGAGTCTGTATTTCTAAGGTTGGGTTGAGCTGGGAATCGACTCTATTCCCTTTGCCGTTTCCAATCTTATGCCTCAGTCTTCTAAATCAAGGGCTCTGACGTTGATTGAATTGCTCTAATCCTGTCCAGGTCTACCACCAGCTGCTATGTACAGAGTTCTAGTGTAGATGACCTTATCTAAATCAGTATTATCATCCAGGATGTTTTTTAAGAGACCAGATAAAGCACCTATAAAAGCTTTCCCAAGCACCCAGCTCTTCCTGTATAGCTACCATGTTTTTTATTCTTTATTTGAAAGTTGAGGTTTGCAAAAGTATATTCCACTGGGTACACAACTCGAGTATTGTTTGGAAAGGGTGACTGTCTCCATTTCCTAGCCCACTTCCGTTTTCAGAAGCATCTGGCTGTCCCTCATTGGAACCCCTTCAGAGAGCAGTGCAGGTTTAAAAGCATTTTTTTAGGCAGATGCTATTAAGGGGCAGGGATTCTGAAGGAAAATGAGCTTTCTGTTTTATTTTCCAAAAGCACGAGAGACCATGCCCCTGCTTAGCTGGATCAACGGAATAGTCCCAATTATTGCCATAACTTCTCAAAAGAGAGGAAAACCCACTGCCAACATAGTAACAGAAGGTGCCCTACTTACCTTGTGGTTGATTTGATGTTGTTTATCTGTAACATGCCACACAGGTCCTCTATTTGACCAAAACCCATCTCTTCCCGTTTCCACCTAAATCAGATTAACTTTTAGATTATTTCAAAATGAATAGAAGAAAATGTGTCAAGTAGACCCCAGCTGTCTTGCCCCTCTAATGGGAGATGAGGAGGTGAGTGTCTGCAGACTTGGTGAGTGGTACATGCAAACCTCTTCCTGCCCCACCAGCCACAAGCAGGGAGCCTGGCGCACCGAGCCCTGGAGGTGCAGTGGGCCTGGCACACGCGGGTCCTACGTGATCCTGATGAACCGCTGGTCACAGTCCTTCCCCACTGATGGCCAGGATGTGCTGTTTCTCATTCTCAGCTGCTCTAATTATCCAGCCGATTTGATTTTCCTGTACATGGAATGCTCTACTTCTAAATTACAGGACGTTTTGGAAGCAAATCATTGTTACTAATCCAGTAGTTAGGACCAATTTCCACTAAGTCAGCAACTGAAAATGGTGTTTGAACTACAAAATCATAAACTGGTACTTCTTCAGGTGGATCATCTAAATACTCTTTTTAAGGGCAATAATTCAATAGTGCTTATTAAGAGAGTAGAAGTGGCTTGGCCCTCACTTGGTTGAGTAGCAGCAATCTGAATAAACTCTCACCATGTGCTTTCACCGGAGTGGGAATCATTCTATCATAAAATCTCAAAAGATGATGCTTTGGAGCTCCTGAACCTTTCCTACTTCTACTAGATGTACGTGGATGGATGGGCAGGGGTGAGGTGAGTGGATTATCAATTACCGATGTGAAATTTGTGCAGGATTACGAACCTTTATCAAAAGGAGATTAGATGGTGCCGCCACCTGTACACAACCTGGCTGCCAGGGTTTGGGCTTAGTCAAGGTGGGGAAGACTGCCCTCCACCCATGTGCCGCACCGCTGTTCAGTCTGTGCCACAGGTTTGGGCCAGAAGCAGAGTTATTGATATCCAGTTACCAGGCCTTCTTAAGGATTCTAGAAGAACAAAACCAGAACTAGCAAAAAGTGACAAGCCAGCAAATATCACTTCCTATCTTTCGCCCTGGGAAAGTCGTTCAGCCTCCCTCATCCTCGCTTCTATGTAAGATAAAAATGCAGAATGGCTACGTGGATCCTAGGTAAGAAAATACACAACGAGTACCCACACAGATGCCGTCAATATTTTAGCTCTTATAAAAATCATGCAGAAAGTCCATCCCCCATAATTGCCTAGCAACAGAATTTTTTTCTACCAAATAAACTACCTTTTGTGACAGAATTGATGGGGCATTTTAATATCACGCACCCTAACTGCACTTGCAAAGATCTTCCATCATTTCTCTGAGGCAATCGGATGTTTTTATTTTTAGTTACCTCTCTGGCAAAATGTATAAATAGCTGCAGATTAAACCAAATTTTCATTTTAGTTGATGACTACCTCTCGAGCCCCTAAGGGGAGGGATCATGACTCTCCTTTTCCCAGCTGAATCCCCAGCTCCCGGCACAGGGTTACCTCTATAATAAGCCCTCAGTGCCTATTTGTGATAGATGGTTGTATAAATTTTCTAAAGCTGCCATAACAAATTCCCACCCACTTGGTGCATTAAAACAAAAGGAATTTATTCTCTTACAGTTCTAAAGGCCAAAAGTTCAGCATGAGTTTTACAGAGCCAAAACCAAGGTGTCAACAGCACCACGCTCTCTGCAGAGGCTCGGGTGGAGAATTTGTTCCTGGCCTCTGTTTCTGGTGGCTGCTGGCATTCCTTAGTATGTGCCCACATCACTCCAATCTCTGCCTCTGTCTTCATAGTACCTGCCCCTCTGTTGCGCATATGAAAGCCCCTTTACCTCTCCCTTACGAGGACATGTGTGATTAGATTTAGGGTATGCCTAGATAACCTAGGATCATCTCTCCTATCTGGATCCTTACTTTATTCACCTCTGCAAAGACCCTTCCTTGTAACATTTACAGGTACCTGTGATCAGGACCTGTTCTCTTTGGGTGACCATTATTCAGCCTACTATAGTGGTATTTGGTGACACACTATCTCAGGGACATGAGCACAGAAACGGTGGATTTGGGAGCAGTGGACGATGACACAGCCACTCACAGGTTAGGAGCTCAGAAACCAGCTTTCCTAACTCTCCTCCCTGCTATTCCTTCCTGTACTGTGTTCAGTGATGGACTTGGGAGAAAACAAAACTGGGTCTTCAGCCCTCCTGGGCCCTGTGCATCCTCCCTTCCATCCCCAAATCCCTAAGTTATTTTTAAAATAGAAAAAAAACAAAAACAAAAACAAAAAACCCTTATGATTCCAAAGAAACCAAACCTCAGGCATCTTTAAAAGAGTTCACCCTCCTTTACTGGCAGTTCTGTAACTTCAACCTAACTTAAGAAATACACACAATAATATCTATAGTGATGACCAGCAAGGGTAGCAAAGCATCTCCCATACCATTCATTCTGCTCCTCAAAGACCTTTCAGATACCTGAACCTCCTGAATTAAAAAAAAAAAAAAAAACACTAACAGAGTGGCACCTGGGTGGCTCAGTAGGTTAAGAGTCCAACTTTGGCTCAGGTCACAATCTCCTGGTTCATGAGATCAAGTCTCGAGTCGGCCTCTGTGCTGACAGCACAGAACCCGCTTTGGATTCCATGTCTCCCTCTCTCTCTCTGCCCCTCCCCTGCTTGTTCTCATTCTCGTTCTCTCTCTCTCTCTCTCTCCCTCAAAAATAAAAATAGGGGCACCTGGGTGGCTCAGTCAGTTAAGCGTCCGACTTCAGCTCAGGTCACAATCTTGTGGTCCGTGAGTTCAAGCCCCGCGTTGGGCTATGGGCTGATGGCTCAGAGCCTGGAGCCTGCTTCCGATTCTGTGTCTCCCTCTCTCTCTGCCCCTCCCCCGTTCATGCTCTGTCTCAAAAATAAATAAACATAAAAAAAAATTTTTTTTTAATAAAAAAAATAAAAAATAAAAAAATAAACACGGGGGGCCTGGGTGGCTCGGTAGGTCAAGCATCGACTTCGGCTCAGGTCATGATCTTGCCATTTGTGAGTTCAAGCCCCACATAGGGCCGGCTCTGTGCTGACAGCTCAGAGCCTGGAGACTGCTTCGGATTCCGTGTCTCCCTCTCTCTCTCTCTGCCCCTCCCCTGCTCGCACCGTGTCTCCCTCTCACTCAAAAATAAACAAACATTTAAAAAAAAAAAAAAGAAAAGAAACATTAAAAAAATTTAAACACACGCACATACTAACAGAAGCAGCCAGACTAAATAGCAACAAGGAGGGAGGAACTGAGCAACAGGAATAACCCCCCAATTTCACTAAAAACTACTAAACCAAGTTCTCAATAAAATGAGACTCTCTCTACCTGGCTGTAACCCAGAAGTTAGTTGACCTTGGTTGCTTCCTCTGAGAACTTTTTAATTCCTAAAATAAAACTACCTTCAGATTTATTCACTCACCTCCTTCTAAATGTGACCTTTTATTCCAAAGCAATAACTCCGGCAGAAGGCCAAGGTCCCCTGGAAGGACGCGAGGTATGTGTTCACCACAGGGTGCAGCAAGGATGCATCTTCTCTTTGTTTGCACTTCCCCATCCCCAGTGATACACATATCCTTTGTATTCAGTGCTGAGGTAACAGGCAAATGCTCTGACAAACTACGAAATCGTATCAGATTACTACACGTTATTGAGAACCATAAGCAAATAAACATCAATACCCTATGTATCCTTTTCAATAAAGTGATTAAACTCAACTGTCTGTAATATACAGACCTGCTCTTGGCAGATGCCAGGCTTTGCTGGGGTGCTCACATTCATCACCTATTATCTGACCAATACGGGCTTGAAGGAGCATCCTGTCTCCCAGTAGAGTGGGGGGTACAGAAGAGGGAGGACAAGAGGCCTGTGGGGTGAATAGCTTATCTTTAGCTCTTCAGACAACACAACTGCATAGGAACACAGGAACACAGAGTCATAGAGGTTTTCCAAGTGAGGCAAAGATAGAATTAATGGCTTGATCTTTCGGCCCCCAAATACCTGCTGCAGCAGTTTATCTTTTCCCTCTTTCCAGAGACATTCTTCCCAGGGAACCGTGCGACACCGGGCTGCGGGGTCCCTGTGGAGGCTCGGCCACCACCTGGGCACCAGCCACCTCAACATGCCTTGCAGTCACTCAGAGCCCCTCGTGGGCAATGCCTGTCCCCCTGGATGCCTTAGCTTCTAATGACCTGTACCCGATTGCCAGGGACTGCATTTGTCCCTCCGAGGTACTCTGTAGACAAAATTTTAAATTTCCCTTTTGTTTTGGGGACTTGTTTTTTGAGAAAACGAATTATTACACATGAAGCAAGGGAGAGAGTGGCAGAATAGTTCAGTTTGTAAATACCACCCTAATTTTTGCTTCAACACCAGGTTGGACCAAAGCAAAGCTCGCGGATAAGGTGATCTATATGAGGTCATTGCTAACATGTCGCACGACAAACACTGATGCCTAATTAATAAGGAGTTACAGAGAGCACATTGTTGGGCACTTCTCACTCTACTAACACACACAAAAAAACAGACGACAGCAAGAAAGCCAAAGGGCCCGGAGGCCACTCCACGCCAGGGTCCTTCTGATGAATCTGAGAAAAGGTTTGGCTGATTGAGAAGGAAGTGCATCTGTGGAGCAGTGTCAGGCCCTTACACCCGAGAGAAGAAAAGTTTCCAGTTACGGCATTAAACTCTATTTATTTAGTATTTGAAACATGGTGTACATTTACGAATTTGTATAAACATTTAGTACATCTAAAATCCACAACTGGTAAACAATCTGTGCTTTCTTTTTGTGTACAATTTTGGAGTTTACATCTGGATATTTTGGTGTTGTGGAGAGACCCCGTCTGTGGATCTCATCAAACTGCCTCAAAGGACCACAGTAACCGTGACAGAAGTGATCTGCTCTTTGCACAGAAAAGGTGTCACGCTTTGGAACGACTAAACCAGGTGTCAAGGAAACCAGAGAAACACAGCTGACACAACGAAGGAAGTGTGTGCGAGAGACTCCGAGAGAGCCCCATCTGTGCCCAGCGGGCCATGCGCGGACATGAGAAATGTGGACACTCCCCTTCAGAACCTTCGGATGTTAACGTTGAGTCTCTTCCCCTCCCTCATCTGGAGGGGTTCCGTCCAGCAGGAGTTTGCACAATCTTGGACACACTTCTTAGGGCGCCCACAGGTGTCACAGCTGCAACTCTGCGGTGCCAACCAGGCCCAGAGCTCGGGCTTCTTCTGGAGTCAGGCCGCTCTTGAGGGTCCTTCGCACTTCAGCAGCATCCACAGGTCACAAAGGAATGAGAAGACAGGGGGGTGTTAGCAGCCAGCACATGGCAGTCCGTCTGCCCCACGCCTTACCCGCCACCCCCAAGGATTCCCAGGGTCGTCACGGGGCTCACAGATGCTCAGCCGCATCCTGCTTCTGCTGAAGCGCCTGGCCATCTGTCCGTAGGGCAGAACAAATTTGGGGGCTGCAAGAGGCTGGCTTGAAGAGCCAAGTGGAGGGACTGACCTTGTAAGAGGGAAGAAGGGAGGCCCACCCTTACAAGGTTTCTGAGAAACGGGTGCAATAGTCAAGTACAGACGGCATGTGGACCAGTGTAAGGAGTGGATCAGAACTGGAACAGTCATTACAGAGCATAGGAAAATGCAAGTTCCAAAGATTGCAAACGCTAGATAAGATAACCCCACAGATCTACAGGATGAGCAATGATGACGCGGCCCCGCAGAGCAAGGTGTTAACAGAACCAGGCAAGGGCAGCGGTCGGGAGGAGTCTCCCCATGAGCGTTGTGGGTCTTAGTCTCAACTCATTAAGGGGCCTCTGGAGACAATAACCATTGACTCCTTATGGACTGGATGTCAAGGAGCAAACTGCCGAACTTCTGGCTGGATTTGTTAAATGTTCTCTGTGAAACACACAAGGCTCAGGAAGGACCAGTGACCCTCTTCTCTGGGGCTTACAACTGGCAGGTGGAGGAATGCTCACATCTAACCAAGAACTGCTTGTGCTTAGCTTGGCACGCTGGGTTTTCCCATTGTTTAGTGTTGATCAATTTTGACGTCAAAATAAAGGCTGGATAAGGGTGACTGGGGAGGCAGCCGCCCCTTCCAAGACAAGTCCTTTCATTTGAAAGGTTGCCTAATTACATTTCCCTTGATTTCTCAGTTGTATTTGGCCTACTCTCTACAAAAGGTCATGCGGAGTTTGGGGTATTTGCTCTATTTTCAGAAGAGATGTGTAATGGATCTACCTCAATCCTAAATCAACCAGAGGACCTGAGGTGAACACGGCAGGCCCTTGATCAGAATGCAGAGAAACTAAAGCTCACCCTTCATGCCTTCCCATTGTCCAGTGCCAGACCCAATTCCCCGCGCCCCCTGTGACTGGGGGGCCTATAGCCTCCCCTCAGGGGGGGAGCCTCAGAGGATGCAGACAACAGGATCACAGCTCATGTTCCTGCCAGCAACACCCCATATTCCAGTGCCTTCCCAACCTCCCCTAAGCAAAAGCCCGCTTAGCCCGTGTACAAAGGATCTGAAAAGATCTGGTAGAACGTACAGGGTCTAAGTACCTATTAACAAATGGTTTCTTCTCTCCCAGGAATCAGCACTTTCAACAGGAGCCAACACCGAACCCATCAATTAGTCAATCAACAGATACTTCATAGAAAACCTACTGTGTTCCCAGCACTTAAAGAACCGGAACACCAACAGAAGACTCAGAGACATCAAGCATGGATTGAACACAAATAGAGACACAAAGATCTGTGCCTAAAGTTGCCCTCAAATCATGCCACCCCCACACTACTGTATTTCCAAGCAGAGCTCTGGGCTCCTAAGCCATCCATCTACAGCCGCTCCTGCACTGGCTCACCCTCCCCCCCACCCTTGGCCCCTTGGGCTCCAGACTGTCTAACTCGTCCAGACAAAATGTTTGGCTCCAGAGCCTTGGCTGGAGGCAGATTGCGTTTAACTGAGTAATGGAATTTGTTCTATGGGGCAGCAATAAAAATACAAGTTTGTAATAACCTTTTATGTTCTTTAAACACTCCTTCAAGTGTTTGTCAAAGAAAGATAATTTTAATAAGGCAGAAAAGAAGATAAAATATTTCTCATTCTTGACAAGGACTGCTAAGACCTCTCTTCCAAAACACAAAATTCTGCCTTGAAGAAGTCCAGGCTGCACTAGCAGGGCATCTTAAATTTCATTAGTCGCAGAGGTGGCGAGGACATGTGTCTATGAACTGTAATCTTTGAGCCTTGAGGTATGCGTGCTTGGCCAAATGACGACAGAAGGCTTCACGAACTGATGGGCATTTAGAGATGCTCCCCTAACATGTGTTCACGCATTTGCTTTAATCTGTAACTGCGGTGTTCAGTTCGGTTCATGTAAATACTTGAATAAGGACCTTGGCACCTTACAGGGTGTGCAGTGATCTCCTAATTGATATGGGCATTGGACCAGCCTCTCTGAGACAGGCTCAGGGAATAGAACAAAGCTTACTAGAACAAATGCTACCTTAGCCTCGCTGCCTGACTGTACAGAGTGTGCCCTTAGCCTGGTAGCCTCCTCTCAGGTTTTATGGGCCAGACCCCCTGGGACCCTCCCGTGCCCCCTCTGCCTGGGTTCAGGTGTTCTCTGCTGTGGTTTCAAAAAAGCCAGTATTGGCTAGGTCCCTTTGCTTGTCAGCTGTGTCCCTAGAAAGGTATTCATAGAAAAACCTGCCCCATTAATGGAATCCTACTTTCTGTGGGACTTCATGACAATTGAGATAAATTCTCTAATAAACATAAAATAAATAAAACCACCTCATAATAAATACAGTAAATAGATTAACCCCAAAAGACCTTAAGAATCTGAACCCTTCCTCTGTTAAAAAGTCAAAGTTAACTCACATTACCACTTGAAGAGAGGTGTGAAATGAAGATAATCAGTTGAAATCAGCTTTGTGCTCCAATTCCAATTATGCATAAAGAACTTTTTTGGGTATCCGTTTCTCTGTCTGTTCATCAGTCTTTCCTTCCTTCCCTCCTTTCTTTCCTTCTCCCTTCCTCCCTCCCTTCCTACCTTCTCCCCTCCCCTCCCTCCCTTCTTTCCCTCCCCCTCCCCTCCCCTCCCCTCCCCTCCCTCCCCTCCCCTCCCCTCCCCTCCCTCCCTCCCTCCCTCCCTCCCTCCCTCCCTTCCTTCCTTCCTTCCTTCCTTCCTTCCTTCCTTCCTTCCTTCCTTCCTTCGGCAAATGTTATTTGAGCCTCTACCCTGAGCCAATATTGTAGTCAGGGAGGCAGGGGGGGGCTGATAGGGACATAGTATAAGAAGAAATGCTCAGGGTAGCAGACCCTGTCTGGATAGGGTGTTGGCTCTCAGAAAGTTTCTGGAAGGCAAAAAGGGACAGAGGACAAAAAACGAGGGGACCAGCAAGGGCACTGGCAGGTTATGGAACCTGTACGATAGAAACAAGTCTTCTCTCAAATAGGGGATTTCTCAAGTACTAGGCTGGGGGCAGGCTGGCATATGTCTGATAAGATAATGTCTGGGCCCCTCTCCACCCCCCCCATTCCCGCTTCTCGCTTGAACGCTCTGGCTGCAGTGTAACTGCTCCCCAGCCTGTCACATGTGACTGCCTTCCCTCCCTGCAGCCGCTTAACAGAGAACAGACCGTGGAAATGTTTATCGCTGTCTGCCTTGCAGCTCTTCCATAGACGGCAGGGGTCACTTTGCTGGCACCAGCAGCCACTCGTTGCCCCAGGCACTTGTGACAGCTCTCACGATGTGGCAGTGACAGCAGTGGGATCAGACACAGGAGTACCTCCGCTGTCAACATGCAGCACAAGGGCGTCTGGGGACCCAGGGAAAAACCATAAGCTCCTTTTCTCTCCCCACCCCCAGCACAGAAAAAGCTTTTAATTCTACAAAGTGCTCTCGGGTGAGTCTTTGCAAAAAGGAGTTGAATCTGAAAATAACAGTGGTCTACAGCCTGCAGAATAATAGCAGCTTGCATCTACTGAGGGTTAACCTGGATTATTCCATTTATTCACTATGGAAACCCTATGAGAAGTGTCCTGTTATTACCGTTCCAGCAAGTGAGCAGACGGCATAGAGAGATCAAGTCCCTGGCCCAAGAGCACACAGTAAGCGGTGCAGAAGGATTTAAGCCAGGACACTTGAGACGCAGCCCACCCTAGAAACAGCTGTACCCTGCTGACGCCTAGCAGGACACATTCTGACAATTTTTCATATCTTATGGGACATGCACTGAGTTTTGCTTCCATATGCCAGAAATCCATTTGTATTCTTTTACCTTTATTAAAAAAATTTTTTTTACATGTATTTATTTTTGAGAAACAGAGTGAGACAAAGAGTGAGAGGGGGAGGGGCAGAGAGCAAAGGAGACACAGAATCCGAAGCAGGATCCAGGCTCTGAGCAAGCAGTCAGCACAGAGCCTGATGCGGGGCTCGAACCCACAAACTGTGAGGTCATGACCTGAGCTGAAGTTGGACACTCAACCGACTGAGCCACCCAGGTGCCCCAGTATTCTTTTACCTTTAGATCACTGACAGACAGTTTATCTATCTTCTGTATGTAATGCCAAACAATTTGGAAATAAGTTAGCTTTGTTGTAATCCCTATGTTTCTAAAGATCTTCTACCAAGTATACTGAGAATAGAGCGCTTAGGACTATAGGGACTATCATCAGAACTTCAAGAGGTCTTAAATGTATCTTGTGGTTGGCAAGTAACTTGCCTACTGCTATTTACTCACTCCTTGTTCCTTGAGTGACCCGTCTGCTGAGTGGAGTCAAAACGGTGGGTTCGGTCATGCCTCTTTGTACATCAATACAGGGAACTGTTTTAAGCTCTATCATTATGGATTTAATATTAGACTTTCCGTGGGTTGGTTTGTTTTGTTTTGTCAATGTCCATCATTTAGCCATCTGAGTTCTTGTTTCCACCCTCCATCTTTTTTTTTCCCCACATAAAATCTGTCCATTAGAAGCAGAGATCTCCCAAATTGACAGGAATTCTACACAACAACTGACCAGTACTTTTCAAAAGTGTGAAGGTCATAAAATGTCCTCCACACATCAGAGGGGGCATGATGTCTCAATGCAATGGGACAGCCTGGGTAAGACAATGGGACAGAAAGAGAACATTAATGGAAATATTGGTGAAATCCAAATCAAGCCTATAGTTCAGTTAATAGTATTGTACCAACGTCAATTTCTTAGTTCCAATAAATTGTCCTAGGATGTGCAAGGTGTTAGTTAACATTAGGCGAAGCCGGGTGAAAGAAGGCAAATGTCCTCTTTTTTGCAACTTTTCTATTTTCTAAAATTCTTTCAAAATAAGTAAGTAAATAAATCAATAAATAAAACCCAGAACAACAATAACAAAAATTAAAGGTTCTCAAACCTGGTTGATTTAAACTCAACTTTAGACTCAGCCCAGATACACTGAACGGGAGTGTCAGTGAAAGGCCCATATGTTGCATTTTAATCTTCCCCAGAAGATTAAAATGGCCCGCCAGGTCCCGACTTAAATCACTGCCACCTAACTAAGACACAGGGAGAGGCAGGCCCTCAAGAAGTGATGACCTTTGTGACAACAGAGTTGAAGTCTCTGAGTTCTGCCTAATCCAGAAGTATGTTCACCCATGAGGAGATGGTTCTTGGAAATACTTAGGGCAGCAGGCAATTTCTATAACCACTGGTCTGGTCACAGTCTTGGCTCCACAGAAATACCTCTGCCTAGTCCGTGGCTACATTTGAATCCAGTACCCCCCAATACACTTTGTTGCTCCTAGTCAGGCCCTTACCAGAAAGCATTCACAGTTCAGATGTAAGAGCAGACTGTCTCCTATGTTGTGTGCTATGGGCAAGGGAAGGGAGTCAGGAAACAAGTTCTCTCCATTGTTTATGGGACAGCCTGCATGAACTTGGGGGATTCTGCAGACAAGAAAGAAGAGGCTTCAAGATTCACAGACTCTGGGGTCCTCAGCATTATTTCATGGGCAGGACAATGCCTCCCCCCTTTCCAGATGAAGCCCAGCACAGCCGCTCTCCATCAGAGATGCACCAGACAAGTACCATGGTGACAAGCCAGCCTTCGGTGCACAGGTATAAGTCCACTGAACGAGCCCCCTGGGGGTAAAAAGGGAGGTGAAGGGGAGTCTGGTCTAATCCTGGATGGCCAAGTGAGGTGGGCAGTGGTGGGAGGGGAGTGAGACGGGTGATGGGAGTGGAGCAGCGGCTGGATAGGTGTGGTTTTCTGTGCACAGGCTCCCCTGAAACTTCAGCACAGCAGCCCAAGCACCTGCAGGCAGCTTCATATTCCCACCGGGCTGGGGTCCCTTGGCAGTAGCGTGACAGAGCTGGGGAGGGAGAGTGGTGGGAACCTGTCATAGGCACCTCACTTAATGCCCACAACATCCTGCGAGGTGGCACCTCTGGCCTCAGTGGATAGCAGCACACTGAGGCTCGGTGAGGCCAGGTAATTTACGAGGGGACCCCCATCTCCTTCTCTCTCATATGAATGTGTGCATTCCAAACATGGAAACCAACTCCTTTGCTGCCTGGGCAGCAAAAGCAAAGAAATACAGTAACTTCTTGTGGGGGAGGTGCTTGGCATTTTTCCAAAGCCCCTTTACAGAAACCCTCTGCTCTGCTCTCAGAACAGCTCTCAAAGGCAAGACAGATTCCCGGATTCCTGTTTTCACTGATTCTCCCTCCTCTTGAACCTCCACTCTGAGCCAAATGGGTGCCTGGCACCCAGCCTTGGGGGAAGACACATGAGCCAGACTCCTCTCTCCCAATGTGCTGGTTCCCAGTTTGGGAGGGTGATTTGTCTGAACAGGAAACAGCTGGAGAGCCAATGCAATAAAACATTTCCAAACTCTCCCTGCATCTGCCTCTTTGACCTGAGGCTTCTATCTGAGCTTCGTGCTGCATCAGAGTCTTGACCTCTGGCCCAGGCCATGGCCTTGTTCCTCTCTTGGACTTCCTCTAGTTATCCTCCTGACCTATGTCCCGGACACATGGGTGGGCTCCCTCAGCTATCTTTAGAGGCAGGTCAGTTCAGTCCATCCATAATGAGCTCTAAGAATAATTTGGCACTGAGTAAATAGGAATGAGGCCGTTTTAGAAAAGACAAAAGTTTGAGAAATTTTGGTCCTTCCCACTAACATCTTATTTGACTGTATTGCAAAAGCATTAGCTCTAAAGCCTCTGTTTTTATTGCCATTGTTAGCTTGCCTTCTAAAAGAATATAAAATTGATTCATGGTCAGTAAGGAAAAACTAAACAAAATGCAGGGAAATTGTTCTCAATGGGACTTTAATGGGAAAATTGCTGGATATTTTCAAGTGCCACCTTGAAGATGTAGAGACAACTGAACTAAGTTCTGTACCGATCAGATCCAGGGCTGGATCCAGTATTTTGTGAGGCAGGTCTCTTGTTTTCCCTAAAACAAATTCAGTAATTTTTCAGGTTTGATATTTTTTTTCCATGAAATCCTATTTAGTACCTTATTTAGTACCCTATTAGTGTGGGTACATCCCTCAAAAGTCTATAAAAGAAATAAGATTTTAGTTACATCAAATCAATGTGAGATATGCCACATGCTCTTGGAGAGGGATGTTGAAGCTTTATGACATGATGAGGAGGCAGTCGTGGTTGGGGGGAGGGGGGTCAGATCAAATCAAACTTCTGCGCTCCTTTCCCAGCAGCCCTTGGAACTGGACTTCCAGCTCTTTCCACTGAGAAACTATTTTTATAAGAGTGACCAGCCTTAAGATCTTAATTAGCTAAGAAATTGGTCAGTTATTTGTGAGTCATACCAAAGTAATCATATCTTTATAGAAATACAGCTCTGTGCCCAGGCTTCATGGTCATGTCACAGGTGGGGCCCAGACCCCCACCTTAAAGGGAAGCTCAACAGGAAAATGGTACCCAGCCCCTTTCAACCACGACAAGACTCGGCTCCCCTGGGAAAAGAGAACAGACTATGAGTCCCTCACCCCAGTTCTGTTCTGTGATAGTCTGGGCTAGTGGCCATATGCAGACAGCCAGCTGGGCAGAGACCTTCTTCCAAAGATAGGTCCAAGAGAAAAGAACGTGGAGAGCAG
The DNA here is from genome assembly GCF_018350175.1 of Felis catus. Classification (NCBI taxonomy): domain Eukaryota; kingdom Metazoa; phylum Chordata; class Mammalia; order Carnivora; family Felidae; genus Felis; species Felis catus. The sequence continues at coordinate 57,867,701 of NC_058379.1, read as the reverse complement.
CTCCCCGTCCCCTCCTTACCAGCCACCAGGGCACACCCTACAGAATCACACTAGTAAGGAGATCTCAAATGCCATTCAGCTTCAGGATTTTCCCGGGAAGGCCAACATTTACGAGGCCGAAGAGAACAAATCGCCCTGGGACAAAACAGATGCCCCAATAAGATGAAATGAGAAACCAAAATAAGAAAAAACCAAGAATCTCCCAGAATGTTCTCCCTTGGTCTGATTCACCAGCCAGTCGGAGAATCTTGGCCAGAATCTGGGGCAAGCACATGAAGTGCATTGGATCAATCATATCACAGGCTAGAAATCAACTGGAAATTCGAAACAGTTTACTTAAAGACAACTGGATTGTCACAGGCTGGAAACGCAGCACGGAACCATGGGAACCTGCGAATCAATTAAGATGCCCTCGCTGTGTCCCAACTGGCTGCATATTTCAAGCTTTAGCAGGACTTCTGGCGCGCGCGGTCCTAGTCACCAGCATCAAACACGAAAGCAGACATTTAATTATCTTGGAGGATTCTCAAGTGGCTTGCAGGTCATAAATTTCTAGGTTATGGGATGGATTCTGTTTGGTTTCCTGCAACAGCTGGACTATTATTGCCTTTAGCCAAATGACTGATAGCAGAAATACGCTGGTTATTCATTACCCACTTGCCTCATCACCACCATTAAACAATCAAATCAAATACAGCGTTGTTTGAGAGGGAGGCCCACACCAGGAAACCTCACATCGATTTTGCAAACTGGATTTTTTCTTACTCCTTTAACCTCTTGCAAGAAAGCTGGAGTTTATCATTCCTCTTAAACAGAAATCAAAATAACTTTCCCCCATCTTAAATTTCTGTTGATGGTGCCATTACTAATAAGTTAAGCCCGTCACAGACAAACACTTACATACATGCAGTCTTGTATTTGTTGTAGTAACTGCACTGCAGAATAAAATGTGTTTGGCTAAATAAAAAGAGTATACGGCTGTTTTGCATAAGATTGGAATGGAAACGATACCACAGGAAATGAGTTTACGTCGGCCACAAAAACAGGCAAAATATCTCTCTGGCCAGATTGAAAAGGAAAATTAATTATGACTGTGTTATTGTTCCCAGTGACATTATGTGTCTCTCTAAGAATCTGGTTCTCTCTAGACCAGAGGGCAGGGTCTACACTCTTTGCCAATATAGACATATAACCTGGAGGCAGAACACGTACCCTGGGCCTCTGGGGACTGGCCAGGCCACTGGGTCATGCAGTTTCCTTTTCCGAGGTCTCTGGCCCAACAATGCTCACCTCTGTAAGGACGCTCCCTTGCCTGGCCTCCTTTCCCCAGCCCTCTCTCTCAGACATTGCAGCTCAAACCCCAATCACCTCCTGTGTGAATCTCAAAGGTGGCAGCAAACACTGTGAATTCTTACTGAACTCCCGCCTACCTGGAGTCACTCTCCTTTCACTTTTTGGAGCCAGTACAGGCGGACGTAACCAGGCTTCCTTCTTGTGACGGTCAGAAATCCCTGTCCTAGTCACCATCCCTTATTCCTGGAGGCAGAGACGGCGGAGACTAGGTCTCCTGAGTGACCCAGCATCCCCGGCCCAATCTTGGGGGCTGAGCTCTCTCCTAAAACATGCAAGGGTCACAGCTAATGCAGACCCATGTCAAAGGATGCAGAGGAACTGTGTTTCTCTACAGAGTGCAGCCCCTTTGAGTGCTAGCGAGGTGCCTGCAGAGGCAACCCCACTCCTTCATTCTGTGGGCAGAAGTAGGCAGCGGGTTCAGACAAAGGGGAAAAACAGGTCCTTTGATTTAGTAACAAAAACAAGCTGGTCAACCTAGGTTAACATTAAGTATTTTAAGCACCCTACTCCCCATAAAATCACTGGTGTTCACCTTTGACATGTTTGGGAGCAGCAGTGAATTCCGAGGGGAACCATTTTCAGCTAGAAAGTGGCCCCCGATGCAGAAATATGGCCTCAGCAAAGCATCTGCAGCAGAATTTGGCAATGGCCCCCCTGCAGCCACCCCTGCACACCAGAGATATTTCAGGGTCTTTTGGACACTCCTGGGGGCAAAGTGAGAATTGAGAGAGGCCCGCCCAGAAGTGGCAAATATGCCGGACAGGTGTGGCTGCAGCCCCCCTCCTCCACGACAGCAACGTTGATTGTCGAGCAGGGAGCCTTTTGCCGATGAGTTTGGGTGGACCCTCAAGGCATCGTCCGACAACTGGCTGGAGCCAGCCTCACAGTGGCTGCCCTTCCCAGGGCATACAGGAGGGCAGATACCTGCAGGTAAGTCCCTCACCCCAGCTCCAAAGCACTTACGAGATTTCCGGTTGGCCCGGGAGCGCTTCCTCTCCCGAGGCACCACTCGCTGACTGGGCACCTGGGTGGCCGACTTGACGATGCGATCCATGATCTCATCAGCCGCATCATCTGTGACGTTAGGGGAGTCATCCGTTCCCATAGTCCACGAACTAGCAGATCCTGAAAGATTACACAACCAGAGAGAGAGATGGACTCAGAGAGAAGGAACATACTAGAGAAAATACCAACACTACTCTTCCAGGCACGGAGCTCTGTCAGCAACGGATCACAGCAGCAGATCCCAGGAACTCACCCGCCCCCCCACCCCACCCCACTGCAAGGGCACCACTGTGACCTGTGACTGCTACCCCCCCCAGGCACTGAACTCCCCCTCAGAGCACTTACCTAATACTACCCTGTAACAGCTACTGAAGGCCTCCACCCAATAGGCCCCGGGATCATGGGAGGGCAGATACCACACCACAGAGTGCATCACAGATGCTCAGTGATGTATGTCCACTAATGTCTGGAGTTCTGTGTTAATTCAGCTCTCTATCCATGGCTGTATATGCCTAGTAAATGTCAATTACCCCTAACTTCTCTTCCAGTTAAACAGAAATCAGTGGGTTTTGTGGCAGTCTATCTTCAGATTACTTAACCTTTAAAAATCATAATAGGACAGGGGTGCCTGGGTGGCTCAGTCGGTTAAGTCCCTGATATCAGTTCAGGTCATGATCTCGATGTTCGTGAGTTTGAGCCCCGTGTTGGGCTCTGTGCTGACAGCTCAGAACCTGGAGCCTGCTTCGGATTCTGTGTCTCCCTCTCTCTCTGCCCCTCTCCTGCTTGAGCTTGCGTTCTCTCTCTCTCTCTCTCTCTCTCAAAAATAAATAAACAGTAAACAAATCATAACAATAACATTCTTCAACTAACAAAGGGGGAACGGACATAAAATTTTCTCTGCTCCTTGTCCAGGTAAACACATTTATAAATAACTGTATATTAAAGCAGAGCAGGTCTAAGTCTGGCATAAAAGCATCTGCCTACAGACAAGCAAGAAGAAAGCATCATGAAATCATGCACTACCAAGCAATGTTCAACAGTTAGAAATGAATGCTATTTTAACATATCAAGAACTATGCCTTTGTGATAGATCAACTTCCTTGTGAAATCTCTTCTCTAAGATGGGAAATACATTTGTGTAAGAAGAAATATGTGCAATGGGCTCAAAACTGTGTTTCCTCCACACACACTGCCCTTTGTAATAAAGATACGACTTCAAAAGCCTGTAGGTGAGTGTTCTCAGACTCTGTGCCTACAGAACACTACTCAGAGCCTAAGGTCCAGCTGAAGATGAAAAAAAGCCAGCTTTTCTTAAACCACAGGCAAAAAATGTTAGTAAATATACATCTTAAATTCTGGAGTTCTACTTCCATACTAATTTTTTAAAACTTTTGGCGTTTGGATACTGATGACAATAGCTGTGAATAGCTGCTCACAGTTGAGTAGACTGTGATTTTTGTGGCTACGTGTTTGTGGTTGAAATTTTACAGCAAATATGTAATATGCTATAATTTAGTTATAATTTCAGCCAGTAAAATGCATATCGCTGAAGTGCGTACATAAATAATTCACACTTTGCAAAAGGAGTAGGATTCCTGGGGCTCCACCACCTGCACGTATCTGAGACCTGTGGTTAGATAGGTCCATATGTTTTCGGGTGACAAGGTTTGTGGTGTTGCCTATGTTATTTTAAACATTTATTTTACGAATGGGAGCGTAGCTACAGCACTGGCATGTACGAAAACAGTAAATTGTACTTTCTCTGCTTATGCCCAAGGGCACCTGGTCTACTTGCTCCCATAAGACTAGATTTTTCAACATCATTAAACCCTTTAAAATAGGTTCCTCTCAGAAAAGAACTTTTGAAATTGCTGAATGTTTCTGCATTCTCAGGATGGTCCAGGTGGTCTAATTGGAGGCAAGAGGCCTCATACGGGCACAGCTGTCACACTGGGACCCTTCAGAGCTTCTGAACAATGGTCCTCCTCAGAGCAGACAGAGCAATCGATAGTGCAATTGTGTTTTGCCCAGCAATTTCCTGTTTTCCCTTTTACCTACTGGTTTCTAATTCTGCGTCTCATTTTAAAACGCCAAACTACCCTTCCCAAAACACACAAATTTCAATCAACTGCATTTGCTCATAATATATTCTCAGAGCACTGGGCCAGAAAATGAAGGCATCATCTGATCTTCCTACCAAGAATTACCTATTCTTCCCATCTTATACATCCCCAGAGAGCTGCCTTCACCGTAATGTGTCAGGAGATGCTTCAAAGGAACATGCTGCCATATGTTCAGGATTGCCAGACTCAGTTTTGTGATGATGTCATTCTTTCATGACCTCAGTCCTTGTCCTTTTTTTTTTTTTTTTTAACCTCCACCCCTCCTTGGTTATTTGCCTGCCTGAGAGCTGTTTATATGCATTTATCCTGGTCATGTACAGGTTGGATTTTTTTTTCCTGGAACCCTTGGACCCACACATAGCATCAGGGAAACACTGCCCATACATTTTACAGACCCAAAGGGCCACTGGCTCCCCACAGTCTCCCAAGTGTTAGCAAGACATTTATATACTGAGACGAAATAGAAAGAATGAAGTATTATAGACTATGATAGCACTGTATCACTTTGACTTCATTTTTAAAAATATGTGAGTTGATAATTTAGACTTGCTGAATCACAATGTTGTACACCTGAAACTAACGTAATGCTGTATATCAACTACACTTCAGTTAAAAAAAAAAAAAACAATGTAAAGCGTAGTTTGAAAGACAACGCTGTCGTTTATTTTTCCCCTTAAAAATCTAACCTAAAGAAATAGTCTAAAAGGGAAATAATTACATCAAAATAGAGTGTGATACAAGTTTGCCTTTGTTTCTGAAATAATTTCCCTGGATATAGACTTCTAGGTTTAAAGCTTTTCCTTCTGGAGGTTTGAAGATGTCATTTCTCTTTCTTCTAACTTCCAAGGCTTCTGTTAACAGTGAGCCCTCATCCTGACTGTCGTATTTTAGAAGGTAATCTATCTTTTCCCTCTGGTTTTTTAAAAGAGTTTATCTTTATCTTTGGTTTTCTCTCAGTCTGCCTACATTGTGTGACGTATGCTTTCCTCTTTATTTATTCTCCTTGAATTTGCTAAGTTTCTTAAATATGGGGGCTGATACCTATCATCAGCTCTGGGAAATTCTCAGCCATGATCTTGTCAATTATTGCTTCTTATCCATCTCTTCCTGCTGTTCCCATTATACATAGGTTACACCATTGGACTGTGTGCCTCATTCCTCTTACATTTTGTTCTGCTCTTCCCATTGTTTTCCTATGCTTCACTTTGTACATTTTCTAATAACTCATCTGTGAAGTTAGTAATCCTTTCTTTTGCTGGGATGAGTCTGCTCTTAAACCCACTCAACGAGTTCTTTATTTCAGACATTTCTTTTGCAGCTCCTGAATGTCCATTTGATTATTTTTTTTAATAAATTCCAATTTTCTGTTGCAAGTGTCCACCTTTTAATCAATTTGTCTATATTTTCCTTTGTGTCCTTTAACATTCGGAATGGTTCAATCCTGGCTGCAAATTTCAACATCCGGATCACCTGTGGATCTGCTGCTAGTGTTTCCTTTTCCTTGTCGGGCACATTTTCTTATTCTCTTGGCTTGTAATTTGGACTCTGCACTGGACTTTGTGTACAGAAGGATGCAGACACTGGAGTCCATGTTATTTCCCCCAGCCTTCGCTCTTTTCTGTTAAGCAGACATGGTGAAGAACGGAATGAGGTCGGGACCAGACTGTAGTTTTAGTGAAGAATCAGTCCACCTCTGTGTTTAAGTATCTGTATGTATTTGTCGAAGGTGTTTACTCAAGCTCGTCTCTGTTTCCTCGGCCCTTCAAGGCTACAGGAGATTTCCTCCAACTTTTCTGACCCAGCCTCCCCCACATCATGCTGCCCCAGCACTTAGCAAATGTCTCATGGAGAAAACAGTCTTGGAGTTTGGAGACCCTCTATTTCCAAACCCTTATGCCAACTCACGTAGCTATTAGACATTTGGCTGACTTCTCTCTACTATTTGAGTCTCTCTGCCCACGGTAGGCCCAGTTCTCGGGTCTGTGTCCAGATTTGGCAAATGGTCCTAAGGAGGGGCTCTCAGCTCATCTACAATTCTAGTTTGTCTAGTCCTCTTTCCCTTACCAGTTTGCTGATATCTTTTAAAAGAAAGCTTCTGCCACTGCATTAAAACAAATTCTAGTTGTCTCAGCAGGAGTGGTGCCCTGACCCTCCCTACTATGTGCCATCTGGAAGCAGAAGTCCCTGAATGTGCAGAGAAACTGAACAGTCTTCCTTTCTCATCTCTTTCTCTCTTAAAATTTGCAGCCTGTTATGTTCCATTAGACAAACTAGGCTCCATCTCCGCAGCTGGCTTCCATCGAGCTACCCTTGCAGCCACCCAGGTATAGGGCTCCAGACCCCTGATGGCTGCGGTCAACTCCATGCGGGCATTGACACTCCCCTTCATCTTCCTGGTGGCCACGTGCAGGCCAGGACACAGAGCCTGCAAGAGCTGCTGGGCCCAGAGAGTCCAGACTCATCCGTGGGATGTCTGAGGTCGTTTTGAGTACCACAGGTATAAGTGATTGCCTTCCACACACCCCACCACACCGCAAAGCTGTTCTATTTACTCTTATCCTTGTTTTATGCTTCATAAAAGCAGCATTGAGAAGGATAGTCTCTACTGCTATGCCTCTAATGCTACTACCTTCTTCACCATCTCACATTCGACACTTTTTTTCTCTCTTCTTAGATTCTTTCTTGTATATACATTCTTCCTCTGTGTCGCTACTTGGCTTTTCTGAGAAATGGAGGGCCTTTTATAAATAGCACTGGCCAAGTGGAGGATACCTCTCCTTCCTCATAGAAAATCAGACAATCAGAACATACCCCATAAAGTGCTCAGGGCTGTGGTTGTTCACAGCTGTGTCTCTCTGCTGTTGGTTACCAAAAGGCAGCCCTTTCATTGCTACAGCAGAATATTCATATATTCATTTATTTTCTCCTAATTCCATATCCAAGACTACCTAGAAGTCAGGGGGTTTGGAAAAACCAACTCCCAGAGAACCCAATCTTTGATTCTTTGATGTAATCGTAGTATATGAAGTATTTGAGGTATAGTTTGGGAATCAAGGTTGTAGTAGAAGATATGACTTTCCTGCTTTGCTGTCTGTGTCTCAGGATACCACTGGGGCAAGGGTGGAGGGAGGCAGCCCTTTTTCTGGCATATTCTTAGGTGCATATCAAAGTAAAACCCCTGCAAAAAGGGTAAAAACCAAAGTCCAACATTAAGAAACAGACAAAGGAGCTAGAGTGATATTGAACTCGCACGAAGTAAGAAAAACATGTGGTAATTTTGTAAAAAGCCTGAAGTGCAGCTCCCCTAGGGAATCCCACATATGCCTTAGGGACCTGGAACCCTGCCTGGAAGCCCTTTCAAGACTCCTCCTTGGATGGCAGCTTATGGTCCTTGGGTTGACAAGAAGTTCCAAGAAACCAAATGTAATGTGTGACCCATTTTCTTCTAAAGAAAACTTGAAACTGCATTTACTTTGTCTTTTAGGTCAAAGTTCTTGTTACTATCATTACTATTTTTTTCTTACATTTAACAGAGTTGACAACAGCAAAATTCCAAAAATACTGGTCAGTCAACAAAGCCAATTAGAAGTCACTGAAGGGCCTTCTCAGGGGTTTCTCCAGCTCACAACTCTACTTTGTAGCTGCCATCTGTCATCCTGTGAGTCTCAGTGTTCTCCAGAGTCTGGGAGGATGCCTGACGGGCATCGCATGCATGCATTTCCTTACCGAGTTTCCGTGATGTGGAAGCCAACCCACAACCCCGTTTTCCTGGCCTGTTCTATTTTTTGCCCCTCTCTAATTACTACTAGAACTGCTCTCAGGTGCCAGAGTACCCCAGTTTGGACAATAAATGATATGCTTTCTGTTAGTTGTTCGCAGTGTATGGGCGAAGCAAACACCAAGAGGAGAGACAGCCTGTCCGTCAGGAGCTCATTCTCTTTAGTGATAAAGTTTGTAATCTTTAGGCAGCCTGAAGGGGGGTGCTCAGGAGCACATGGGAGGAAGGATGGGCCCAGTGAGTTGAGGAGGACGAAGGAGGAGGCAGATTCTGGAGGTGAAGGGGGGCTGGACAGGCAGAGGAAAAGGGGACAGCATGAACAGCGGAGGGGGCTCAGGGAGATGCGGGTGCAGAGAAGGGTGGTGCCCAGTGGGAGGGCCAGTGAGTGCCAAGTGTGGGAGATAAGCTGAGACCAGGGGCCTGAAGCCACAGGGGCCTGAAGCGACAGCATAAGCAGTGTGGGCCACGTCTTGCAGGCAGTGAGGAAAGCGAGGAGGGGATCACGTGGTGTCAGACTAGACTAGGGGACACCAGCAAACATTCTCGGACGAAAAATGCACCTCATTCTTAATTAAAATAAAATATCCCTTCCCAGTTATGAAACGAATCTGGAAACTCTTATCTGTCTTTACCACCTTCAGTTTTCATCGCTTCATTGCCTCTAAAGATTTAAAAAGGCAAAAAAGGGATAGTGCTTTCATCCGGGGGCCGGCACGCTTCTTCTACACGGGCCAGCTCATGAAAACTTTAGGCTGTAGGGTCCTCACAGTCTCTCCCACCACCACTCAGCCAGGCCACGGCTGCCTTCAGGCGCCACAGACAACACACCAATGGGTACACTTGGCCGTGTCCTAGAGAAAACCTCATTTACCGAATACTCCACTGGCTGCATTTGGTAGTTTCCTGCCGCGCCCCCCCCCCCCACTTTAACCCGTAAGGATTCATTCATAATAATAACTCCTCTTGTGTGAATTCAGTTATACCTCTGGGAGGATTGGTCTTTGGGATGAAGCACTACAGCGGGTCACAAACGTGTGCGTGAAGGAACGTGTGTGGTCAGGACTGGAGGTCCCAGGGAGTCGGAGGCCCTGAGCAGATACTTCCTGGGCCCAGTAACCTGTACCCTCGTGCTGGGAACCGGGTCCCCGCGGGTGGTCATCTGGGGAAGCCCCCCTCAACTGCCCCCGGCCCAGGAGTTACCTCGGCTCGCTCGGCTGCGTGTGCGGACGCCCAGCACCGGGGTGGCGTCCTCCACGGCGGGCGACGAGGTCTTCAGCACGGCCTTCATGTTCTCGTGCTCCGTGGCGTCCTCCGCGTAGCTCAGGCCCTGCGGCTGGCTCAGAGGCGCCGGAGAGCTGCTGGAGAACTTGCCGGACTACGAGACCAAAGTAGGGGTGAGGGGTGAGGTGACTCCCCAAAACACCAACTCAAGCCCACAAAACGTTTCGTTGAGGAAAACCTCCCTCTTCGTTGTTTGTGTGCATTCTGCAGATGCATTCGCTAGGGCAGTCACTGAGGTTGTCAATGAACCAATGACACCCATCCATGTATGCCACAAGTTCTCTGACCAGAAAGAAAAGCCATGGTCCCAGAAGGACCACACCCGGCCCTCCCCTCTCCAGGCTCTCCCGGCCCACTGCAGATTCCCTCGGTAGCTGCCTGCTAGGGACGACTGACATCAACCCTGGGAAGCACTCAGAAACCAAATCTGTTTCCAACCCCAAAGCCCTGATGTGAGAATTCAAACATGCCCCGTTAATCACATTATCAAGTTTTTTAATTTACCACCAGAAAGCACTTAAAATTTTCTTACCTACCACTTATGATGGTTTAAAACATGGGATTCAGTCACACAATCATACCAAGGTAAGCGATGGGTAGAATCTTTCCAGATCTAGTCCCATCTCACTTTACAGAGGAGGAAACTGAAGATTCAGTGACATGCCAAAGACCCCAAGGGAATCAGCTGTAGGGCCCAGACCCGAACATGACACAGAAATTCATGCTGAAACTGAGTTGGGCAACACTCGCTACTTCTGGCCGTGTCAGAAATGTAGTTGTTCGAACATGCAGTACATGTACGTGGTGAAATTCTCTAATTGTAGCTGAGCAAAGAATCAGGGTTTAGATGTTTTAAAAGAGGTATGCTAGAACACTGGGCCATATGTACACAAGGGCAAACATCTGGAGGAGAAACAGAAAGTCAGTCAGACTAATGTTTGCAAAGAGCAGCTCGACAGATTCCTGGCTTCCTCTTGTCATCGAGTGTCTCAGCCATGGCAGCAGAGCCCAGGACTCGTCTGCTCGTGCCATCTGCACTGCTCCCTCCTCATCTCCCAGGGCCCATCAGCCCTGACTTGGTCTCTGGTTCTCCCATCTGCACCGGACCCAGGAGGAGGAGCCCTGTCATCCCACCCCTGCACACGTGAATCCCAACGAACCCGATGGATTCCGGCTGAGAAAATAGACACAAGTCAAAGGCTGCCCATGAGAGGGGACTGCTTTCGTGGCCACTATCCCACTTCCTGTTTGGTTTTAGGGCTCTTTCTACGGTTATTCTAGAATCCAGTTCTCAAATTTGAGTTGCCAAAAGGCTCAGACAGGGGGCTGGAGGGTAAATTCCCTGTCCACTTCTCCAATATTGGAGAGTATCTCCAATATTAGAAGTTGGCCATTCCTGACAAGGCCTGGGACTCAGGCACAGCTTGAAAAATGCAGGTAACCCTTGATTCCTGGCATACACAGCATGATGAGAACCCATGTCAGGAGGTTAGTGATCACACGAAAGCAACCAGAAAACAACCATGCATGGTTTAGAGCACTGAATGGTGCTGATGCCTCATGCCGCTTATGTTAAGTTAGACTCTACAGCACGCCTGGGAAGGCCAAATGTGGCATTCTTCATGTTTATCAACAGTCCTACCTCCACTTCATCCTCTTCGTCAGTCTGCCCGAGAGGACAGGACAGGATGGAAAAGACAGAAGGGATTCTTAGATGGTGCAGAAGTCAGCAAAGATGAGAGCATCTCAATGTCATAGCAAATTCCAAATACAGAAACTGGCCATCAAAACCGGGGTGCGCCCTCCTGATTCGGGAACTGCCAGGCCCTGACTGCACAACCCTCCTGCCCTCGTCCAGACATTCCCTCTGTGAGCCCCAAGGCCAGTTCTGACCAAAGTCAGGAGGAATCTGTGGGGCTCCAGACCAACCTCCTGAGGCCGCCCAAGGGCTGATAGCCAGCATACCTGGTTTCCGGACAATTAAGATCTGACTCCCAGCTCTGTGGCCTGCTATTCAGCTGGCCATGTCCTGTGGAACCCACCACAACCTGCCAGTTACCAGGGCCCTCCGTAAGTGGACCAGCCTCCATCTGCCCAATGCTCTCTGCCAGCTACTGTCCTCCCTCTCATCCCGAATGCCAGAGCCCTCCCCACCTAGGCTGCCAGGTCCTTCCACACACAGGGAAGGCAGAACACGCAGAACAACCGCCCAAGTAGAATGGGTCCTGTTACCCTTTCCTCCGAAACATGAAACTCAGTTCTTCTAAAACTCTTACCTGCCCCTCATGGAGGCTTTCTGAGCTGACATGCCAAACTTTTAATTATCACCAGATAAACTTCTTTAAGTAACTTTTAAATAAAATATCTTTTTTTTAAAAGATAAACTGAGGGCAGGGGAACCTGAGTGGCTCAGTTAATTAAGCGCCAACTTCAGCTCAGGCCATACCTCGTGCTTCGTGAGTTCGAGCCCCGTGTCAGGCTCTGTGCTGACAGCTCAGAGCCTGGAGCCTGCTTTGGATTCTGTGTCTCCCTCTCTCTCTGCCCCTCCTCCACTCATGTGCATGCTCTCTCTCCTTCTCTCTCAAAAATAAACATTAAACAAAATTAAAAAAAAAAAAGACAAACTGAAGGTGAAAGTCATGCCCATCTCTTGATTTTAGATTAAACACACCCTCAATTTAACCTGTTTCCACTGAGGTTACAAGACCAGGCCCACACATCAGACACAAGGATTTGTTGTTTTTTTTTTTTTTTAATATATATAATTTATTGTCAGATTGGTTTCCATACAACACCCAGTGCTCATCCCAACAGGTGCCCTCCTCAATGCCCATCACCCACTTTCCCCTCTCCCCCAACCCCCATCAACCCTCAGTTTGTTCTCTGTATTTAAGATTCTCTTATGGTTTGCCTCCTTCCCTCTGTGTAACTTTTTTTCCCCCTTCTCCTCCCTCCTGGTTTTCTATTAAGTTTCTCAGGATCCACATAAGAGTGAAAACATGGTATCTGTTTTTCTCTGACTTATTTCACTTAGCATAATACTCTCCAGTTCTATCCACGTTGCTACAAATGGCCAGATTTCAATCTTCCTCATTGCCAACTAGTACCCCATTGTATATATAAACCACATCTTCATTTTTTTTTTTAACATTTATTTATTTTTGAGACAGAGAGAGACAGAGCATGAACGGGGGAGGGTCAGAGAGAGAGGGAAACACAGAATCCGAAACAGGCTCCAGGCTCTGAGGGGTCAGCACAGAGCCCGATGCAGGGCTTGAACTCACGGACCGTGGGATCATGACCTGAGCTGAAGTCGGACGCTTAACCGACTGAGCCACCCAGGCGCCCCAAACCACATCTTCTTTATCCATTCATCAGCTGATGGACATTTAGGCTCTTTCCATAATTTGGCTATTATTGAAACTGCTGCTATACATATTGGGGTACAAGTGCCCCTATGTGTCAGCCCTCCTGCTTCCCTCAGACACAAGGGTTTTGAGAACAGACTAAACTTTCAGCAGCTGAAATGACAAAATGCTTCTGATTCATCAAGTTCCACACCATCCCCAGGCAAATGGCACCACACTCAGAGATAAGAGTCCTGCTCTATTTTTATTTCTAGTTTAGAACTTATTATTTTACCAGGATGATTGGCATTTTCTCATCATTAGCACATGTATAAGGTGTTACCTATACAGAATCTTGAGCCCTCTCAACATCCCCCAAAGTAACTAGCATTCCCTTTTTCTAGAAGAGGAAGCTGGGGTTAATGGAGGATAAATGTCTGTGAAACTGAAGGAAACATTTAAAATAGGAAGCCAGAAGGGGAAGCTCTCATGCCTTAATGCTGTCATCAATTGCAGCCACCAACAGGAAGAAGCCTACCTTAGCACCCCAGCAAGAGGGATGAAGATTTCCTTCTTGCCTGGCAACAGCCCAGCCAATGAGAGACTACCACAACTCAGCCAATGAGAAACCACCACCACCTCGAACTCTCACTTTTTTTCTAATGGACTTTTCATTGGAAGTAGCCTCTCCCAATTTCCTCTGTTGTCTATAAAGTAGCATTCCTTTCCTTTGTTTCCTGGACTTGCCCTATGGTTTTGTCATAGTTTACATGTCCCAAATTGCAATTCCGCTGCCATTCCCAAATAAACCCATTTTGTTGCTAAAATAACTGGCTGGTTCATTTTCAAGACCTCCCCACTGTCCCCGGACGTGGAGGTCATGGGACTGATAGCCTGAGTTCTTGCCGCCCATCTTGAGTATGATGACAGTAGACGGGCCACCGCAGTCTTGTGCTGCCTTGTCTATGTCACCATTTTGTCTAGAACTACTTCAGGGAACAAGGAGGAGGAACTATTTAATTTAATATTGACCCTTAGCTGGGAGGACTCCTGGATTTTGAGAAAGGAAGCCGTTTTCATTTTAGAAACAGAGAAAGAAGAGGAGGGACAGGCACACAAGGACAGATACAGGGTTGACTCTAAACACAGGGTCTTCAGATTTTACCCAGATTTCACTCTATCTTGGAAAATAATTGCTTTTTCAGGGCACCTAGGTGGCTCAGTTGGCTAAGTGTCCGACTCTTGATTTTGGCTCAGGTCGTGATCTCACGGTTCCTGAGACTGAGCCCTGCGTCGAGCTCTGTGCATGGTGCAGAGCTTGCCTGAGAGTCCCTCTCTTCCTCTCTCTGTTCCTTCCACGTGCGCTCTCTCGCTCTCTCTCTCAAAATAAACAAACATTAAAAAAAGTTTTTCCACCAAATCATGTCTGTTTGACTGCTACCATTTCCACCTTCATTTTACCCAGAATCTTTATTAAAAATGATTTACTACACAGTTTTCTCTAAAAATCATTTACAGCCCTACTGTTCAGGGACTCAATCTATCGCCTATGTTTTTAGTAGTGTAAGTTGTGAATATGTTGTTTTCTAACCAGATCATGAGGATACCCTTGGGGTATAGCTTGTCTTTTATTGCAGTCACATCTTCCTTAGTGCCCAGTGCAGTGCTGGGCACATAAGTGAGAATTGAGAAAAGAAGCTATACACTTTGCCTTAAGTGACAATATCCTAGTTTTCCAGAAGATGGCAGTCTTTGTACGTGGATGATACCACTCTGACCACTGAAAACAGGGACTATGTTGAGGATGAAGCCTGTACAGCCCACATTTTAATGGAAATTTAAATATTTTTGAATCAAACTGCAGAAACATTTACCCATTTATAAATAGGCAAGCTGAATGTTTTCGGAGAAGGACAGAATTAAAAAATTAGTGGGATCTGTAAAAAAAAATCTCAAAAATTTGGCAAGAAATTATCATGTGTTTTCGTAACTATAAGCATATTGGGCTTGTATTTTTCACCCTCCAATGTGTCTCATTTCCACAAAAGCAAGTAAGCCCCTTTTAAACTTTTAAAAATAACACCGTGGAATGCAAAGTGGGCCACAGTTTAACCAAATGGATTCAGTTTGCTTCCTGTTGCTGTCCTCTGGGAGGCTAAACATCCTATTGAACCCAGATTTCAGGAGAGGAGAAGGAAAACTCTCAGTGATGGCACTGGCATTCAGAACTGCCAGGGGGCTGCACAGAGGACTCCCTCCACAGACAAGTGAACTGAGCACTCTTTAAGGGTCAAGAAAATTCCAAGGGAACGAGGAGTTTGGGTGAGGGGGTTGGTCCCTGGTGGTCCGCAGAACTGCCATAAAATGACAACATTTCTAAGATGATAGATTCGGTCGCCACATAAATGTCAGATCCCTCAAGAATGTGGACAGGAATCGTGTGCACTCCGTTTTTCCCACAACACACACACGCATCGGGGCACAGAAGGTAGCCTGGGGTCTTCTTAACTGCTTTTATTCCTCCCTAAAGAAATATGTCTGACTGGAGTTTCACGGAGAATTGCAACCCCCAGGACGATGACACTCCCTGTTGCTTGGTCCTTTACCCGCTCCAACCTCTGTATCACAGAGCCAGTGTGCTTCTCGAGTCCCTGCACAGATGGGATCAATTTCATAAAGACACATCAGAAAGAGGCACCTGCATGGTATGTCTTTGTCTCTGGCTTCTTCACACATCCCTTTCCCCTCTACTTATAGAACATCTCCCATCTGAATGCCCATGGCACCCGGGACCTGGGGGGCTCAGGGCTGAGGTGGG
Source organism: Felis catus (assembly GCF_018350175.1). Lineage (NCBI taxonomy): Eukaryota > Metazoa > Chordata > Mammalia > Carnivora > Felidae > Felis > Felis catus. Next base: position 57,851,996 of record NC_058379.1, on the reverse strand, counting down.
AGAGAGAAGCCCAGGAGCGAGGCAAGCAGGTAAGTGTGCAGAGGCTCCCCGCCGACCGCCCCCCGAGGGGCTAAAGGGAACTCCTGTTGGATTCACTGTTGTCCAGATTTCTTCCCACCTGAATATCCTCTGACTCAAGGGACTGCCAGGAAGCCCTCAGATTATGTCTTTGACCAACCTCACCAATTATTTCTCTATTCAGAGGCCTAGAATGGGTTGCCCATGGGTCAACTGGTTGGTTGCACATAGCATTGTTATGATGATGAAACTCCTGAATCAACTCCCAAATCAGTAGTATACCTGACTTCCTATGATAAGTGGCATCACCATTTAACTGTTTTCTTCTCTTCTACTTTTACCCACATCCCAGAGGTTGAAGAATCAAGCCTTTAATGACACCACATCCCACAACACCCCAATATGGGTTAAAGTCCCTCCACCAGCCACACATCCTTAATTTACATGTATTAGTCCCACGTACGTTATATAGATTTTCGCAGAAATAGTAGAGGAATAGTTTACAAGCACTTTTTAAAAGATGGACATTTTTTTCACAGTGGGGGGTGGGGAGCACAGCTCCCAAACTGCGGGGAGATTTTATGGTTGATCTACTTTCACAATAAATGACATGAAACTTACATCGGTGATCATCTTCCCTCTGGTCTTATTTCTTTCTCTGTGGTTGGCCCGTTTCTGTTTCTGCTGCAAAACCCTTTCCCTGGTGGTGCGATACTCCAGTGCAAATTCACTAAGGATCCTGCAGAACTTGTTTATGTTCACTTCCCGAATCGCATAAGGTGGGTGGCCCATAAAGAGCAAAAAGGAATGGAACCTGCGATAAAACACACGATAATGGTGATGGCTTCAGTTTTAAAGAACAAAAACCTACAGTCTCAAAACTTTCAGTAAGAAACCAACCAGGCAGACATCGTGCTTTGTTCCTCGGGCTTTGGGGTTGAAGAGACTTGAGTGAAAAATGCAACCAGAAGTCAAATTCAACTCGCTTTCTCGCTGAAGGAGGATGTCTAGGTGTTAGGATTTTAGATTACTGTTTTCCTTTTGCTTATCAGTGTTTTAATGCTTTTCTAAAATGTGTACGCAAATCTTTCGTAAGAGAAAGGATGAAGCACTGTCTTAAAGAAAAGACCGCAGTTTCTAGATTATGTAGGAACTGAATAAGGAATAAGGGAATATTGCTTAGTGATTCCTCGATGACCTGCTTTCACAACAACCGGAACACACGTGATCACATGAGTTGTCAACAGATGGTTTGTAAAAATGCTGATAAAATTTTTTGTGAGTAAATATTCCGAAATATTTTCTCATGATATCATATACAATCTTAATTTTATTAGGAAGCACCAAACAAGCAGCACAAAATAAATTTCAGCTATGTAACTTCTAAATTAAAAATTAGTGGATTTTAGTGACTTAGCAATTTTGTAAAGGAAATTAAATAAGCAAACATGTACACGATTTTTAGTTATCCAGAAATGAGAAAGAAGATACGAGAAGACAGAGGGACATTTTTATGTAGACGGAACAGTATTATATAAAGGATACCACTATTTATGGACAACTACTTTGGATTTTGATCATTCTAATTTTTACTGTTTGAATAGGGGTTTTGATTGGTTTTCAAATGAGAGAAATTGGCTTATTCCTTATGTGAAAAATAATAAAACATACAACTTGTAATTAAAGGGGCTGAAAAAATGTTTACTACCAGAGAATTTAGCTACACCTATAAAGCTGTTGGAGAAAAACAAACTGTAAGTTTTCATGACTTTGGATTAGGCAATGATTTCTTTCTTATATGTGACACTGACACCATCAGCAACCAAAGAAAAACACAGATAAGCTGGACTTAATCAAAACTAAACACTTCTTTAAAGATGTTTGTTTATTTTGAGAGAGAGAGAAAGAGCACGAGTGGGAGAGGGGCAGAGAGAGAGAGGGCGAGAAAGGGAATCCCAAGCAGGCTCTGCGCTGTAAGCACAGAGCCTGATGCGGGGCTTGATCCCACAAACTGTGGGATCATGACCTGAGCCACAATCGAGAGTCAGACCCCAAGTGACTAAGCCACCCAGGTGCCCCCCCCCCAATTAAACACTTTTGTGTGTCAAAGGACACTATTGAGAGTGGAAAGACAACCCACAAAGTGGAGAAAATATTTGCAAATCATGTCTGATAAGAGATTTGTATCCAGAATATATACAGAAATCTTACGACCCAACACTGAAAAGACAAATGAAATATGGACAAAGGATCTGAATAGACATTTCTCTAAAAAAAGATACACAAATAGCTAATAAGTGCATGACACGGTGCTTGACATCATTAAGCATTAGGGGAATGCCAACCAAAACTACAAGGAGATGCCACTTAACACTCACTGGGATGGCTATAATAGAAACACACACAATAACAAGTGGTGGTGAGGGTGCAGAGAAGTTAGAGCCCTCAATCAGTAGCAGACGGGAACATAAAATGGCTCAGCTGCTTATGGAAAAGTCTGGCAGTTAAACATAGGGTTACCATATGACCCAGCACTTTTGCTCCTATATATATCCCCAAAAGAAATGAAAATATGTGCCCACACAAAACCTCTACAGAAATGTTCACAGCAACATTAATCATAGTAGCCAAAAAGTAGAAACGACTCAAACGTCTATCAATAAATGAACAAAATGTGGTCTATCCACACACAGTACCACATAACTGGCCCCACTTCCTGTCTCACCTCCAATGACCCCAGCTGCACTAGACTCCTCAAGATCCCTTGAACAAGCCTCGGACTCCAGGCGTGCTATGTGGACCCGGAGATGGCCGAGCCAAGAGCCTGCAGGGCCTGTGAGAGGGGCAGAGAGGCATTCCACTGGCAGGACCACAGGCTCTGAAAGGTGTCCACTCCTAGCCATTCCCTCTCTCCCATCCTAAAGGATCCCGCCCCAAATATCACCTCCTCAGAGAAGCCTTCCCTGATGTATTTTGTAAAACAGCACCGTGTCACTTCCTGTCTCAATTATACTCTTAATTTTTCTTCCTGGCTCTTACTACTACCTGACATTATACACTGGCTGTATAATACATGATGTGTTAAGATAGGAAGGTGTGTGCAAGAAAAATCAAGGGGACAACCAGTATCTTTGATCGGTCCCATCATCCACCCTTTTCATCAAGTGTGCCACTGAGTACAGGGTCTGGCCCAGGAAGGGGAAGGGTGGATCTGGGGGTACCAGGAAGCCAGTGAGGGTGTCACTTGTCTCTGTGCCGGCCAGCAAGGCCTTCCTCCGCACTTGCATCTGGGCCCCCGCACTCCAGCGCCCACCACGGCGTATACAGCTCAGCCTAACGGGTCTGCGGGAGCTGAGTGAGGGGCTTGCAGGTGAGATGAGGCAGCTGGAGGGGCAGCATGAAGGGAAAGGGTAAGACGCAGATTCAGCCACGCAGAACGAGATTTTCTCAGCCAGGCAATGATTTTGAAAGCTAAGTCTTACCTAAAGAGGACTAAGTTCTTTCATCTGCCCCTTTATCAAGAGGAGACCCACTGGACTAAGGGAGGGCCAGACAGGACAGGGAGGTGGAAGCACCTGCTTCTTTAGCTTCATGAATGAAGGAGCAGGGAAGGTGGGAGGCCCGATGTGCGATCTCATCTCTCCCCAAGAAGGTCCTGGAGTGGGGAGAAGTCTGCCGAGAGGCTAAGGGGTGCCGAGGGCAAGAGGAACTTCTGTCCCACCAGGAGGCCCTGGTACGAAACAGAGGGTTCTGGGCCCAAACGGACCCCCCCCCACCCCCGGCAGAGAGGGAAGGGCAGCCTCGTAAGGTGAGGAAGCAGTAGGGTCCGGCCAGACTCACTGGCCCTCATGGATCCTGTGTGGTGGACAGTGGACCCTAGGGACCCAGGGGGTGAGAGCAGAGAGCCTGCGGGGTCTGAGGACACAAGTGGAGCAGAGGGGAGACCTGATGAGCTGTCCTTTCAGCCCATCAGTCACACCAGGAGGTGCGGAGCAGAACTGCCCTGGCCTGTCCACATGGGAGGCTAATGAGTTTCCAGAGGGCTCTGTCGGAGAACCTACCCCCATCTTCACCACTGGGCTCTAGAAATCACTGGACTTCCCCAAGGTCAACTTCGGGAGGGGTAGCTCGGAGGAGTCGAACTCTTGAAGTCCAAACATTCAGGAGACTAACAGTTTAGCTGCTTATCCTTTGACTAGGTCGGCAGACTGCTACCCAGCCAGGCAGTGGGTCATTGAGGAGGTGGGCTGAATGGCGAAATAAGCAAAAGTTATTTTGTCTGTACAGCTGAGCGTCCTCAGAATAGAACCGCAGCTCTGCTCCCTGCACAGGCTTGAGTTAATGCCCCAGAGACGGATGACCTTCATACTCGGGGAGCCTCAGAGCCGTGTCTGTGTCACCACTGTGTCTTTTAAAAAGGGCCCTATTAAATGAATTCCTAATTACACAGATAAAAATATAACTCTTATATACTTGCAGGTGAGGGAAAAAAATGAAGGCCTAGCTACTTCCAAGTTTCTGATCTGCAATATTTAGGCTGACCTGCAAGCCCATAAGGCACCTGTACCCACCTCACCTAGGGTTCTAGTCCTTTCTGGGTCTCAGTTTCTTTCTGGGGCTCTCAGTCCCCCAGCGCCATTTCGACAAGATATTCCGGCTTTAATCAGTTCTACATATGGCCTTCCGGCTAACCACTTCATTCAAACCCAGGGTTCTGTGGCTTAGATGCTTTGGCTTGGCCACTACCTGGACCTGCCCTTTAGCCCTGCCTCCCCGCACACCCCAGCCCTGCCTTTTTATTTTTTTTTAATTTTTTTTTTCAACATTTTTTATTTATTTTTGGGACAGAGAGAGACAGAGCATGAACGGGGGAGGGGCAGAGAGAGAGGGAGACACAGAATGGGAAACAGGCTCCAGGCTCCGAGCCATCAGCCCAGAGCCCGACGCGGGGCTCGAACTCACGGACCGCGAGATCGTGACCTGGCTGAAGTCGGACGCTCAACCGACTGCGCCACCCAGGCGCCCCCAGCCCCGCCTTTTTAAAAAATGTTTATTTTTGAGAAAGAGACAGAGACAGAGTGCAAGTAGGGGAGGGGGAGAGAGAGGGAGACACAGACTCTGAAACAGGCTCCAGGCTCCAAGCTGTCAGCACAGAGCCATGCTCTTTTACCACCCACAATAACTACGGTGGATTCCTAGCTCGTGCTGGTCATCCCGCATGGGATGGCCCACAGTGAGGAGACAGGGATCTAGGTCATGCAACAGCAACCATCATTTGGGTGACCAGCTTACCAGGGAGAATAGGACAACCAGGGCAAACTATATACATTTTATACACACACACACACACACACACACACACACACACACACACACACACACACACACACACTAGCTTAAGGAATCACCAAAATGAGTTTTTACCTATCCAGGATAATATGGCTAATGTGATCAGGCATAATAGCTTTCCAAGACTTTCAGAAAATTACTCCAGTTTCATGACATTCCAAGTGGAAACTATTTGTTTATTTGAGTAGTTTTAAGTTGGAAATTGCTTGTATCACACAAAAGCAGGGAGGCCCGAAGCAGCTCACATTCCCTGCCTCCACTTGCTCACTATGTTAAAAGCATGGTGTACTTTGATTTCACTAAGAAATTTGACCAAATCTCTGATAAGACCCTCCTCCCTAGAGGGCACTAAGAGGTCAAGGTGGAGTGCAGGGAGAGAAATTTACAACTAAATTCCAGAAGTACTGAGTAACGGATGGTCTTCAACTTGGAGGGAAGATTCTGTTCCCTATTCTTGTCTTGCCTAACATTTTTATTTTTTTAAGTTTATTTATTTTTGAGAGAGAGAGCGAGCGAGCGAGCGCTCGCACAAGTGCACCCAAGTGATGGGGAGGGGCAGAGAGAGGGAGAAAGAGAGAATCCCAAGCAGGCTCTGCACCATCAGCACAGAGCCCCACTCGGGGCTCAAACCCATGTACCCTGTGATCATGAGCTGAGCCAAATCAAGAGTTGGATGTTTTACCAACTAAGCCACCCAGGCACCCTCTAACATTTGAAGACTACCACCACCTTGTTTGCCTACAACAGCCTGGACCAAGACCCAGGAGGTACAATTCCCAAAGCAGCAAATGGCACAAGCCAGGCAAGAGCTCACATGCAGGCAAGACAATTAGGTTCCTGATGTTCTGGGTGGATTCAAAGAAAAGCTAAAAGATGAAAGAGAGGAAGAGAAAAAAAAGAATAAAAAATAGGAAATGTACAGAGATAAATGAAAATACGGCCGATTTGCTTAAAAAGATAATAAAGTGCTCAGATAGAGGTCTGGGAATGTGCCCAAGGGGCAGGTCTCTGGGAAAGGCCTGCAGTTGAGCTGGCTCCACGGGGCTCTCTTAACAGAACCACAACGAGGCCTGTTTCAGAAGGTCTGTCACCAGAGCACCTGTTCCAGGGAGACCACGGCCTGTAGGTCCACAGGCTCAGTAGGCCCAGGACAGAGCATTCAGACCCTGAAGGCCCAGATGAGAAGCCTACAACCGTACTCTGTGATATCGCAAAGAGAGGAGAGTGGTGGTGCGTGGTTAGAAATGCCCTGGCCCTGGAAGTCAGAAGACCCAGGTTCTGGTCCTGGTGCTGCCTCTGCTCACAGCTGAGACAGCCCTGGACCCCGACCAGCCTCCTCGTAGGCAAGAAAGGCCTGACTCATCCCTGCACATCTTCCAGGCTCCTCTTGACTCCTGTGACCCTAAGGAAGGCTGGTGCAGAGAGTGGCACCCACTGGGGGGCCCAGGCCTCATCCAGGAGGGCGGCAGTGGAGCAGCCATTGGAGAATCAACAAGGGGAGGGTCTTAGAGGGCATGCTGCACGTTATATAGAGAAAGAGCTTTTCGAACGAGTCAGGCTGCCTTGCGATGACACGTGCTGTAGGTACGCAGAACTGTTCAAGCAGCTCCAGGGATAGATACAGGGGTCAGCTTGTCAAGGATCTTATAGATGCAGTTCCTACTCAAATGGGATGTGTGGATCACATGATCTCTAAGATTTCTTCCAACCTCAAAATTCAATGGCATCATATTCTTGGGTGTGTGTGTGTGTGTGTGTGTAAGAAAATTAAATACCCGTGAAACAAACATGTACAAAGGTGTATTTTCTATGTAGCAAGGATTTACAGTACAATTTTTGGAACCTTAACCTTCAGATCTTGGTTTGTAGAATATTTTCAACATGCCATTTTACAGGTGTTTCCATTAGTTCCTTGATCTACTTACCTGTTAATTATTCTTCTATGGACAATCTTTAAAATTATAATTCGCTCTGCACAGTCTTTTAGGAACTCTGACATTCGTTGTTTTAAAACGGGTTTCATTTCATGTTTTGCAATTGCCTTGAGGTGATCCCATGAAGCTTTGCATCTTCTCTCCATCTGACATAAATTATCCTGAAGTTGATCAAAGTCAACCTGAAAATCAGAGGGAGAACATTACAAATGCGCTGAAACAACCAGACATCGACCTGAACCAGGAAAGTGAACTGCCTCCGGGAAGAAACAAACATCAAAACCAAATTTACATGTTGAAATACAAACATATTTATGGCCTAAAAAGTATCTACATGTGTATTTGTCATTATCTTGACATCAGATTATTTAGTGATAAAACTGTTCTCCAAAAGAACCCAATGCAAAGATCGTTCTTCACCCCCCCCCCATATTTGGAAAGAAATCTTAGGAAAGTCTTTGGGAACTGTAAATTAAAACATGATATGAAGGAAGCCTAGTACAAGATGAACTGAGCAGATGTCTCATAAAATTTTTCAGAGGACTCTTGTTCTTCAGAGATGATTTTTCACTTAGGGTTATAGGAATACACCACTCATATCATACATGGATGGTTCTAATATGGTGGGGCCGGCTAAGGGGCAGGCAGCTTCTCTTCCCAGCTGGTCTTTTGTACACTGTGTGACAAATACTATTTATCCACCCATTCATTCATTCATCCCACATCCACGAAGAAAGCGGTATATGTCAGTTCCTATACCAGGCGCTAAGAACACCAAGACAAATGTTGACTGAGACCGAGATGCTGTTCTCAAGGAGGCTTATTGTATAAACAGGTGTACAGACCAAACCCTGAGGATGTGCAGAACCCACCAGGTGTGTGTGTGTGTGTGTGTGTGTGTGTGTGTGTGTGTGTGTGTGTTTGGGAGAGAGAGAGAGATGCACACACAGCTCTTGTTGGCAGCTGGAAGCCATGTGTGCAAAGAACAGATGTGTCATAGCACCCACTATGCTCTTCAAGGAAGCGGGAACAGCTTGGCTTAACGGAGGTTGCCTCAACTCAGGCTTTCTAAAGTGATTCTTTTACTGAATTGCTAGACTAGAAATTACGTGAATTAAAGAGTCATGGAAAAAAATGCATTTGAGGGCATTTAATGGAGAGAGATACAAGACAGGAAACAAACGAGAAGGCTAGGAGGAGAGGCAGAAACAGATAAACCTAGGGAGGAGACCGAGGGCACAGAAGTAGATGCAGAGTGGGAGTTGGTGGGAAAAGGTGAACACAGGGCAAATCAAGGTCAGAAGGAGAAAGCAGATGCCTGGAGGTGAACCACCATTCTCAGATGATGGAGGTCAAGAGATGTGAGTGCCCAGGGCACTTGCGGGAGTGGTCCCGCTCTCCTTGAGACAATGGAAGAGATCAAGTCAAGAAGGGTCAATTCAATGAGGGGATCTTTCACCAGACAGGATAAAGCCTTGCTGAGCACAAGAGATGCCCTGGGGGCCAGGCAAGACATTGCAAGTCCTGGGTTTCTTGGGTGCTGAAGAGCCAAAAACAGAAGGCAAGTTTGGGCAGAGTCCTGGGATTCAGGTAAGCAGGGGATTCATGGGACTTTGAGAAAAATGATTTGCTTGAAACCAAAGGAATTCTGGGTCCAGATTAGATGACAGATTCTGGGTCTTAGTAGAGCTGAGAAAAAAAAATGTATCAGGTGTTCAGCTGAGCGGGGGGGGGGGGGGGGGGGGGGAAAGCAGATTTAGAAAAGGACTAAATAGTTCAAAGAATAAGTCTAGCAAAGGATGACCTGGGACTGACAAGTAATGTCTAGGAGATTTTAAGGCAATTGTAATAGGTCTAACCATAATTCTCTGGATCTGTCCTCATTTGCATCTGGCAGGGCCCGGCTACACAATAAAATGACTTCAGTGCAGCTCAGATCTGCACTGAGCAGCCCTGTGCAGTCTGACCAGGTGACGCTTTAGCCCTTAAGGTGGGGGCAGAAGAAAGAAGCCTATTGCCGACAGGAGCCAGGTGGGAGGCTTGTGAGGAAGTGCCATTTCAGGGTTGGAGCTTAATGCAGCTTCTTTGGAGGGGGGCTGGAAGGCTGCCTCATCTGTCTGGCTGGCTGCCTGCCTGGCCGAAGGCCTGCTAGGACACGCGACCTGAGCCTTCACAATTCCCTCATGAGCTCCGATTCTGCTACTAGCTCCACTTTGCAGGGGAGAAACCGACGCACAGAGAGGTTAAGTAACTTGTGAGAGACCATACAGCTGTAAGCAGTGGAACTGGGATCTGAACCCTCAATCTCTCTGGCTTTCTCTCAGAGTTTCTTCAGTCTAAGTTCTCAACCGGCATGCCTTACGCCTAGATTTGCCCCTTTAAAATTCCACCTCAGAGGGGCACCTGGGTGGCTCAGTCAGTTAAGCGTCTGACCTCAGCTCAGGTCATGATCTTATGGTTCCTGAGTTCGGGCCCCGCGTTGGCCTCTGTGCTGGCAGTTCAGAGCCTGGAGCCTGCTTCAGATTCTGCGTCTGCCTCTCTCTCTGCCCCTCCTCCACTCTCTGTCTCTACAATAAATAAACATTAAAAACAAAATTTTTTTTTTAATTCCACCTCAGTTAGAGAGCTGGACTTGTTGCCTTCTTGGAGAAGGAAGTCCTTGCCAGAAGACCTCTCCTGAGGACTGCTCCATATGGGCCACTTGTGTCTGTAGGAAGACCCGTGAGCTGTGTTCTGAAGCAAAGTCAAACCTTATCAAGTCAGACTGGGATGCTGTGGGACGGCTCAGGGACACAGTCATCCTGCAGACGCCAGGGCAGTCTGCCCCTTGGGGGTTGTAATGCTGAGGCCTGACGTGTGACACCACAGGACAGAGTGAATGCAACTAGGGCTGAGGTTTCTTGAGCCTTATTTTGTACCGGTCCACGTAGAAGGATCCCTCAATGCCCACAAAGGCTTTGGGAGTAAAGGCGGAGTAGCGGTAGATACCCTCTTGCAAGCCACAGAGAGCTGGGTCAATAGTCATCTCTAGTAATTGCCGAAGTTAACAGGTAAAACCTACCTGCACTTTTGGCTTGTGTAGCCATCTTCAGACCAGAATAAGTTATTTAGTTTTTATTTAACTAATCACTAAGCATCCTTTGGGGAAGGCCTGATACTGAGGGGGGCGCTGGGGCAGTCACTGGGGGTCAGCCCGGTATCAGGACTCCTAGGCCAGGGCTACTTAGCTAGAAGCAGGCTCCACCTAGGAGAAGGCCCTGGGAAAGAACAAAGGACCACCTATAAAAAGGGAACCGATTTGATCTGTGTGGGTCCCATAACAAGACCAACATGACCCTAGCCACGCAGCAGACTCTGTCTCAGACAGAGGTGTTCCTAACAAACTGCCTTCTGAGAAGGTGCTCGTGGTGGGTGTCAGAGTAGGGATTGGAGGACCCCTTGTTGAGACACTCAGAGGGGCTTTTTGTCTTGGTTAGGATACTGAAGTAACATTTGTAAACACTTCAGAACAGTGCCTGGCACAGAGTAAACGCAGTAAGGCTGCCTGTGAAGTAAAGGAGTCTGTTCTTAGAAGCCTGTGGTCAGCTGTTGAGGCTGGGAGATCTCCGGCCATGCCTCCTTCTACCTCAAGGCAGGTGCACCATCAGGCCGGCCCAGGATCCCCTGCTCGCTGTACCCGGCAGCTGCCAGCCTGTGGCTCCGGAGGCAGGTGAAGGAGGGTCCCAGCCCCTGGGGCCCCACAGGCCAGTTCTGTGGGAGAAGGCAGAGAGAGGGAGTTCCGTGAAGGAGGCCTCAGCAAAGCCCCCTCCCCATGTGTCCCCTCTTCCCACCACTCTCTCTCTCCTCTTCTTACACTAGAGTCCAGTGTGTCCCAGAGCTAAAGGCTGTCTGCTTTCAGCTCCTCAGCCTGCCCAGGTTGGGTTTCTAGAAGTTTCCTCCACATTGGTCTCTGACTTCTGTTGCCCTATTCAAGCCCCTCCCCATGAGTTTCCTGTTGCTCCCAAGACCCTCACATCTCCCAGTTCTGCTGTGTTTGGGGTTCCTCTGGGGCTGGTCAGCCTCAGTGATGTTCCTGCAAGTGGGGGCAGCTGGGTGCCCAGCTACTGCGACTGTCTTTGTTCTAATAAACACAAGTTCATGAAGCTCTTTAGCTCAGCACTCAATTTAAGAGTCTGCAGCCGAGGGGCCAATGCTCTATACTGTTTACAGCCCTATAAAACGGTTCCCTCTGTGAAAGATCACAGGAATAGCCAATCTGTGTGTGTGGGGGGGGGTGGGGTGGTGGGGGCAGCAGGAGGCCAGGTGTGCCCTGTTTCCTGGCTCCACGTTTCACAGCAGGGTCCCATGGAAGTCTTAGCGGGAGCCAAATTGCATCTTTTTGCTGCCTGAGCTGGGAAGTTCCGAGCAAGCTGGGAAGTTTTAAAGCTTGGGAGAATCCAGGCCTGGTGAGTAACACTGCTCAGCCGTGGATGTAGCAGTCAGGACTGGGAGGGCAGGCTTGCCTCACATACCTCAGTAGGAAAGAATCTGATGGAGAACCAGAGATGGGAAAAGGATCTTAAAAGTCCATTACCAACAGCATGAGACAGGTCATATCCACAAACTCTAGAGCAAGGGTTGCAAGCAGCACTTGGACACTTTTATTTCATAGAGCCTGTGCCCCTCAGAGATGACTGGCAAAGATCTGGCATCTGAGGGAGAGACACGGCCCACTCCTCTGGGCCCACAGACATACCTTGGCTGACCTGGTGACGGCCCCGATCTCCGAGTACAGATCGGAGCTGTCTGGGAAGTTTTCCACCACCATGGTGCACACGTGGTGGAGAAGCGACTGCTTGTGCACGGTGTCCTTGACTTCTGGAACCTTCTCGAGGTAGCTTAACTCAAACGCTTTGGCCTGTTTGGTGAACATTAAATAAAAGACAAGGAGCACAAGTCTGACACAGGCTCTTCGAAAGGCACAAATGGCTGGAATCAATGTCCTGTTGGAGTAGCCTAATATTTAGTTCCTCTGTGACTGGAGCTTCTCAGGCCACATGCTCCATTATCCTTAGCTGATCACACATAGACCAGCCATACTGAGCATGAAATGAGCCTCTAGCCCTTTCCCAGACATAAGCTACACCAGGCCTCTATGCCTAAATCAGAGTGCTGGGAGGCTGGGTCTCTGGCATCTGGGTATCTCAACTTTCCTTCTCTCTTTGCCCTCTACTTTGCTGCTTCCTGACCAAAGATAGGCCATTTTTTTAAAAAAGTTTGTTTTATAATGTATATAAGTACAAACATTCAAGCAATAAGTTCGGGGAAAAAATGGGGGAGGAGGACGAAAGAAACTCTCTCTGATGTCATTTCGAGAGTAGCAATTTTTTTTTCTAAGTTTTCCTGTTTGTACAGCAAGATACAGGCTCAAATAAATAGGCCCTGATAAGTTTAGGACAAAATTCCTTCTAGATTTTCCAGCAATACAAAAGTTAACTTGTTCATCTGTGCTTTGGAGGACCAGAGGTACAACCTCCCTCAGCAAATGAAAGGCAGGAACTTTGTGACAAGGGAGGTAGGAGAATAAGGAATATAAAAGACTTACATTAGTTCCATTTAGAAAGTTCCCAATGGCTAAAAGAGTAGACAGGATAAAGCCCAAGGTTTTATTGTTCTCCAGTTGGTCTATTCCTTCCTTCAGATCCAAAAGTGGTTCTGCCACTTCCTTTCAATTAAAAAAAGTTGGAAGGTGATGATAAAGAACGGACATTTTGGCTTTACTTTGGTTTTGTTTTTTTAACTTTTGTACAAAGTAACCACAGTGGAGTTCTGGGTATAAGGCAATCCCATGTTATGAGCACATGCTCTTAAGTATGGAAGTGCCAACGGGGAGCAGGGAAGTCTAGTCCCCAAAGTCTTCCCAGTGGAGACCAAATGGGTACCTGTGGCTACTTGTGCTGGGGTGACAAATGCTCCATCTTCCGCTGTTCCTGCCCATGTGCCAAGCTCAGGCAGGACCCTTGGACCACACTCCCCTCTCATTCTCTCTTCTGATGATGGTTAACTTCTAGGACCCTCTTCCTTTGCATGTTCCTTCAGCATCTTCCACAGTCTTCCTCTCACCTTTCTCCTTCTAGGCAGATGGCACCAGAAACTGTCCCTCACTGTCCCCTGACCCCTCAGGTCTCCTAACCTCCCCTCTAGGACTCTATGGCTGGTCACTTCTTAGCCTGGGCTACTTTCTAGAAGGCTACCATCCTCACTACTGCCACTGCCTTCCAAACACCCACTCTCAGACTTCCACACTGGTTTTGAGACCATGTCATGCCAAGTCGTCTCAGTCCTACGTCTCTTCATCCCTGCTTGATTCCTGAATGAATCCAAACACCACGGGTTCCCTCCTGAAGCCCCTATGCTCACTGCCACCTATTTTGTCCTCAGCATAAGACCTTGCTGCCTCCTTTGTCAGAGGATGGAGACCACACAGCCTCTCTTCCTATGCTTTCAGTCTATCTCCTTTGGGCATTTCCTCTCAATTACGCTCATTCCAGCTCACCTTCCATCTCTTTCCTCTCTACTGGTTCCTTCTACTCAGCCTGTAAATTTCCCCAGTCCAGATGACACCTGCTCCTTCTGCTTCCTACCCAGATGAGTCTCCCCATGCCTTCACTGGTAAGGCTCTTTCCTTCTGTTCTCCTCCAAACCTCTTGCACTGTTTCATTCTCAACTTCCTACAGAGATACTCTCTCAAAGTGACCCGATGCTGGCTAATCGCCACAGTCAATGACAGTTGAGGTGATTATTATCAGGTGGAAGGATTACAGGTCACTTTCTATATGGGCATTTCTACGTTTTCTAAATTTTCTACACTATATAGAGTCAAACATTGTTTATTTTTTTTTTAACCAGTCATCTGATGCCCTCAAGCAAATGTCTGAGGCTGGTGCCAGGCAGACATTGGAGAATAATGCCTCACCGGCCAGCTGCCAATCCCTTAGTGTAGACACAACCTCATAATTAACTTGCCTTTCAAACCCTCACTTAAGAATGATAGCTCACTGCCTTCACAAATGAAAAACTGACTTTCTCAACACTGGGGATGAGGACTGGCTGCCTCCCTTCCTAAATGCATACCTTTTCTGTCGTTTCATAGTCCATTTTGAATGCCCAGAGGTGAAGCCGAGCGGAGAGCTCGCTGATGGAGGAGAGGGTGAGGAGGAACTGCTCAGCACTGCCCAGTGGCACATCGGGGTTGGCCAGCTGTGCTTCTTGGATTTTCTGCTTCTCCTCTTCGGTGGGAATCATGGTTAGGATTTTCTGGAAAGATGGAATGATATCGTATATTCTTAGCGATGGACCCTCTCCCAGCCCTTTGACATTTCCAAAATCATACTGTAATTTTCCAATCAGGTAGTAAAGAGATTCTGTCATCAATGTTCATATCATTTGTAAGTGGTACATCATTATAAACCAAATACTGTAGAGAAGAAGAGCCCCAGGTAGGGTCAAAATTCACATTCATTTGTTCTAAAATGATCTCTCTCTCTCTCCTTTAACCTCCTATTCCATAAGGAATTTAAACAATTTGCCCTAAATTTTCTGGGTCTTGTATTTGAAGGACATTCTAGACAAGAAAGGGGGGATGGGAGGTGAGAGAATGGTGAAAGAATAAGATGGAAGGTTAGAGAACAGCTCCCTGCTCCCTAGGAAACAGGAAAATTTGTCAAGACAGTATGAGAACTCAGACTGGCTTTTGTACATGGAGCATACTAATATTTAAACTGTATTTCACATTTTATGTAGAAATGAAAACACTTGAAATAATACCAAACTCAAGTCTGGTTGGAGAAAAATGATGATGGTATTTGCAAAACAGCAAAACCTACCTACTAATGAAAAAAATATCTTATGCTTCTTTTTGTTTCTGGTTAAAATTAACAATGGAAGGCAGAGGTGGTAAAAAGTCATCGGAAGGATGATGATTCCTATAGGTTCAAACTCCTCAGTGATTGTGAGAAGTATTTTAAAAGAAGGTAAAAATTCCCATTATATAACATTTCACAAGCAACATTATTAAAGGTAAGGGATCATTATTTTTCTCTCATTTCTCCTTCTCTAGCATTGTGCCACACTTTTTGGTAACTTCTATTCATTCATTAATTCTAAATGGCTTTGGTTGCTGCTCTCCAGTAGCAAGTATCTGGATAGAAGTGGATGGAGCCCTGGTTCTGGGTAAGATAGAGTAGACATACTCTACCCAATCTCACTGAATGCAAGTATACACCCTGGTCCGCATGAATGGAGCAGATATTTGAAGACTCTAAAAAGTATACAGTGGCAGGTGGACTAGGGAAGAAGATCAGAATTGGAAGTTCAACTCAACTGCAATGAGTTGACTCTTTGTCCTCTGGCATTCCCCAGCCTGAGCTCACATAGCCCCAGACCTGGAAGAGGGCATCAGGTACAGACAGAGAGAACTCCAGGGAAATCCTCTAGTGCCCAATTATGGAGTGGGAAAGGGTTTCTTAGTAGTGACACTAGTGGTAGCAGAGGCTGGCAAGACACCTAAAGCTCTGAGGGAGGAAACCTTCCTTTCCAATCAAAGGTGCTGTGGTCCCAAAGGGTGGGACTAAGGGAGTAGACAGGATAAAGACCAAGGTTTTATTGTTCTCCAGTTGGTCTGTTCCATCCTTAAGGTCCCAAAGTGGCTCTGCCACTTCCTTTCAATTAAAAAAAGAATCAAAATAAGATAATAAAGAATGTCCATTTTGGGGGGTGTCTATGTATCTCAAGTCGGTCAAGGGTCGTCCGACTCTTGATTTTGGCTCAGGTTATGATCTCATGGTCTGTGGGATTGAGCCCTGCATCGGGCTCTGTGTTGATGGTGTGGAGCCTGCTTGTGATTCTCTCTCTCCCTCTCTCTCTACCCCTCTCCCGCTCGTGCGTGCTCGTGCATGCTCGTGTGCGCTCATGTGCGTGCTCTCTCGATATAAATAAATTAACTTAAAAAAAAATGTACATTTTGGCTTTACATTGTTCTTTTTAATTTTTGTACAAGGTAAATAACAGGTGGAGTTCTCCTCGGTATAAGGCAGTCCCATGTGATGGGCACATGTCCCTAGGCACGTGTTGTCTTCCCTCTGCTTGACCCCACACACCGGCACAGAAAGTGCATGGCAAAGTGAGGTAACCGAGCCCCAGCTTTCAGCTGGAGAACCAGAAAGGTAAGCCCCCAGGGAACTAGAAAGTACTAGGGACGTAAGGGAAAAATGAAGAGCCTGGCAAAGCAGGTACAAAATATGGTTTAAGAACCTCTGGGGTGATCCCTGAGCTGTTTATGTATGAATCTGACCTTAGACAATGTATCAAAGGCTGTGAAAGCTGATACTGGAATCACAGTCCAAAAAAGGCAGGTCAGAGCCTGTGGCATGAACCCAAGCAACTGGGGGAATAATTTTCTTTTTTTTCCCCCACAAACCAGAATTACCCCAATACAAAAACTAGACAAAGATACTACAATAAAACCACAGACCAACATCCCTGAAGAACTTAGATGCACAAATCTTTAACAAAACTATTTTTAAATATATTAATGTCAATATACTAAGACGTATAAACATTGCTGTATTTTATGAAGTAATATGTTAAAAACAAGAACCACAAGGCTGATTCAGTACAAAAAAAACAAAAACAATCAATGAAAGTAATTGACCAGATCAATGGTCTGAACAAGAAAATTCACATAATAACATCAATTGATGCAGAAACAGTTTTGATAAAATTCAATATACATCCCTAACAAAAACCTCTCAGCAGCCTGGCAATAGAAGGAATCTCCTCCATCTGATAAGTGACATTTGTAAAACACCTACAGCTCATGTCATACTTGATGGTGACAGACTGAATACTTACCCTCTAAGAGAGACATGCAGATAAGAAAGGAAAAAGCAAAACCATTCCTACCACAGAAAGTACTTGCCTATATAGAAAATTGTGAGGAACCTACAAAAATGTATGAAACAGTGAGTTTAACAATGTTGTATGATTAAAGGTTAATACATAAAAATTCCATGTCATTTCTCTATTGACAGTAAACAATTACAAACTGAAAAATTTAAACAAAATACCATTTATAATGAAAGACTTAGGTATAAATCTAACAAATCATGTACAGGATCTGTATGCTAGAAAGTAAAAATGCTGATGAAAGTAATCAAAGACAATCTAATATAAATGGGGAATACCATGTTCACAGAAAGACTCAATATAGTCAAGATATTAACTTTCCCAAAACTGATCTATAACTCTAACTCAATTCCAATAAAAATACCAGCATGAATTTTTTGTGGATATAGACAAGCTGGTTCTAAAAGTTATGTGGCAAGACAGATGAGCCAAACAACAAAAACAATTTTGAAAACAGGTAAGGTCTCCCATACAGGTATAGGAATAAAACAATGTGGCATGGACAACAGGACAAACACATGGGTCAGTGGGAAAATACAGGGAATCCAGAAAGAGAGGATACAAATACAGCCCAGTGATTTTGACCAAGGTACAAAAGCAGCTCAATAGAGAAAAGATAGTATTTTCAACAAATGGTGCTGGAACTGGAATCCATGTGCAAAAAATGTTACATGTAAATTAACTCAAAAGGTTCACAGATGTAAAAGTCAAAGGTAACACTACAAAACTTCTAAGAGGAAGCACAGAAGAGGGGTGCCTCGGTGGCTCAGTCGGTTAAGTATCTGACTTCAGCTCAGGTCACGATCTCATTGTTCATGAGTTTGAGCCCTTCGTCGGGCTCTGTGCTGATGGCTCAGAACCTGGAGCCTGCTTTGGATTCTTTAGAGTCTCCCTCTCTCTCTGTCCCTCCCCGCTTGCACTCTGTCTCTCTTTCTCTCAAAAATAAACATTAAAAACTTTTTTCATTAAAAGAGGAAACATAGAAGAACATGTTTGCGACCCAAATTAGGCCACAAACTCTTAGACACAACACCAAAAGAGACTAGGGTTGAGAAACTGAACTTTATCCAAATTGAAACTTTTTTATCTGTGAAAGACACTGAAAAGAAAGACAAATTATAGTTCCTCAAAAGGTTATGATTTATCATGCTGCCCAGCAATTCCATTTGGAGGTATTTACCCTAGAAAAATGAAAACTGAAGTTCACATAAAAACCTGTACGTGACTATCTGTAGCAGTCTTATTCACACTTGCCGAAAACCAGACCAGGCTACATAATCCTTCAACAGACACATAGACAAACCGCGGCACATCCCTGCAATGCTACGGTGCTCAGCAATAAAAAGGGACCAGCTATAGATACATACCACAACTTGGATGAATCTCAAAAGTGCCCATCATGCTGAGTGAAAGAAGTCAGTCTTACGCTATACTGCGTGGTTCCAAAAAGAATTTTTTGTCTTTCTCAAAAAGACAAAACCATAGTCATGGCAAGAGATCAGTGGTTTCCAGGGGGCTACAGGTAGGTGAAGGGCTTGACTAGAAAGAGCTAGCATAAGACCTTTTCTGGGACATAGGACTGTTGTGAATCCTGACTGCCATGGTCACTGCTCATGAACTTACAGATTTTACAACTCACAGAACTAACTGGACACCAAAACAGGTCAGTTTTCCTCTATAGTAACACACACACAAAAGCTAAAAATAAAATTAAAAACAGGACAAGACAGCAGAATCCACAAACACGCAGATGTGCGCACGATGTATCCGAGTGTGGTGGTTGGCATCCTGGGTCTGATAAGAGAGTCCTCAGGATGGTCATCTCTGGAGTTTCTTAGAAGGTAGAGAGGCCAAACTACACTCAGCTGTGTCTTCTGTGCATTAGTCGCAGTGAGGATGCAGAAGGGAGCCTAGAAGCCTCCTCTTCCAATATTCCCTTCATCGTGGCCCCGACACAGACTGAGTGGGTGGAACGTAGGCATCAGGGCACTTATTCAGCAACAATGCTCTTTGCTCCCACCTGTCCACACAGATGGTTTAAAAAAAAAAAATAACCCAAACAATGCAGGCAGATGTCACCGCTTTAAAAACATTCAGGATCTGAATTTAACCAGCCTTCAAAACAAAAACTAAAATTTGCGTTCTCATTTTCTTACTGAAGCATGCACAAGAACTCCAGAACAAAAAATTGCCAACACTTTTCCTCCTTCCTCAGAAGGCATTTTCCGGCAATGATTTTAGTTGCTTCTTTCCTTTGGGAAAGTAATCAAACACTCTCACTTTTGTTTTGTACTTCTCTGGCTAATTTAAACCATTTGCTCACCGCTGCAGATTTATGAGGTTGCCAGCTGCCGGTTTATTTCACTTTATTTTTTACACATCCCTGGCAATAAAAATAGCCATAAGACAGTGGAAGGGCAGGTCAAACCCACCTTCTAGGAGCTGATGGCTTTCTTCCATGAGCAGATGCTAAGGGGATGAGCACAAAGAGGTACCTTTAATTTGCTCTTCTACCATGTGGGTGAATTTACTGATGATTTTACGGTCACCGTTTGGTTTCCCAGGGAAAAAGACATCAAACAAAACTACTACGTAATAATCCCAGCGTTTGTTTTCTTTTTGTGCTTTCTCCCAGACAGTATCCTGCCAGCACCGCTTGAAGTATACTTGCTTTGCTATCTGAAAACCAGATTTCAGAGAAAAATGGAGAAGTCTCATTTTTTTATGAACCCAAATGCTTTGGTGTTTGGCCATCTCATTCACCTGCAGATAAGACTATAACAAGGAATTATTTTGCCCTGTGAGTTTTGAACAGAACCCTGGCCCCAGCTGTGGATGAGAATCCAGCCCAGGGATTTTGGTGACAATCACAGAAAGGTGGAGCACTTCGAGCTGAGGCTGGTTTGTGCACAACTTGCATAATCTCCTGAGACCATGGCTTTCTATTCATGTCCTTATTCTTATGCAGGGATTTTTTTTTCCCCCTTTACTTCTCAAGGCGTCTTGATTGTATTTTCTTTCATTCTTAGGACTACTCAGTGAAGCATGTGGGGCAGAAAATATTGCATCAACTCTGCAGAGGAAGTGAGGTGCCTGAGGCTACGTTGGATCAACCAAGACAGAGCTGGAGGACCACCAAGGGGCTGCTCCTACTTTTCCAGCACCGTCTCTGCAATTCAGGGCTTTTCAACCAAAAATGCAAAACCACCAGGGTTTGGGTGGCTCAGGCGCCCAGCTGCAGGGATATTCCGGTTCCCTGGCACTGGTGATCGACCGTGGCTCCCGGGCTCAGGTTTGTCTGTGTGTCTGGCACGCACTTGGACAGGGACTGAACAGCACGAACTGTCTGAAAAGGTGCTATCATTCTGTATATGCAGCCAAAGGGACTGTTTCTTTCTTTCTGTTTAATGTTTATTTATTTTTGAGAGACACGGAGAAAGCATGAGTGGGGGAGGGGCAGAGAGAGAGGGAGAGAGAGAATCCCAAGCAGGCTCTGTTCTACCAGTGCAGAGCCCAACGCGGGGCTCAATCTCCCAAAGTCCAAGATACTTGTCCTGAGCAGAAATCAAGAGTCGGAAGCTCGAGTCGGATGCTCAACTGACTGAGGCACCCAGGCGCCCCAGGGACTTTCTGTTTCTAGGATGCTGGCGGGCCTGGCAGCCAAAACGAGCCACGGTAAGTATCACTTGGGACCATCCAGTCATGCTACCCTCTGTAGACACAGACCGTATAGAAATTAGGAAACCACAAGAAAAAAGGAAACCCCTTCATACTTCCATTTGTGATAACCTGATGACATTTTTACTTGGAAAAATATCATTAATACTACTTAGAGATGGCCCCCAAAATGTGTTCTCAAGTTTAATACTCTTATGAAAAATTACTTCCTTAATGAAGTTAGTCAACCGCTCCCTCAGGTTTCCGTGGCACAGCCGGATACATATCACTGGGTTGCTAAGCAAAGCCACAGGATGTAATTTAATACATCCTAATCGCATTTGGTACCCAGAGGTTTCAAATGGCCCTATTAAGCCGTGGTGCCAGGCTACCGTGCCTGTGTCCAAGAGGCAGACAGTTTGTTTGGCGAAACGCCCTTTGGGCACAAGCTCGAAATCTTATTAGTAAAGATCTGTAAATACACAACAGCCATCACTTCTCAGTCCTGACTTAGCTCCTAAACAACAAGCCCAGAAAGTAAGCTCTGGCTAATGGTCCAGGACATGGATCTAGAGTATCTAGGCCTCTCAGGTCCTGGAGATCAGTGGCCAGACATGGCAGGTGACAGATGAGTGTGTCTGGTTTCCACTGGAAACTCTTCGGCATGGCTGATAAGAAGTGAAAAATACGCACGGGCAGCCTTCAGATGAGACATTGTCCATTAGGGTGAGGTTTGCCTCCAGGGGATGTCTGACAAAGTCTGGGGACATTTTTGGTTGTCGCTGGGGTGGTATCACTGGGTGGGTGGAGGCCAGGGATGCTGCTACCCGTCCTACAAGGGAGGGGACACCCCCACAATAAAGAACCGCCCCAGCCAGAATGTCAGTAGTGACAGGGCTGAGAAATGCTGTTTAGATAAAAACTGGTAAAAAAAAAAAAAAAAAAAAAAAAAAATGCGCAAGTCCATTTGCTGTTGTGACTCAGGATGCCTTTAATGAGCTCGCACAGCACACTGAACTCTCAGGCAGGGTCAGCAGTGATTTCGACGGCTGTGCCCTCCCACAGAAAACCATTCCACACATCAGCCACTTCTGGGGCCACGCCACAGGTGGCGCTGTCGGGGGGCCTGTGCTCCTCCGGGGGGCTCCTCATGACCTTTCAGATTCCTTCTTGTTCTTTCTGTCGCACGAGTCCCGGCACAGAATACACTCCATCCCCAAGGCTCAGGGTCTACACTTCAGACTCAGACTTCATACTGGCTTGTGGAAGCCAGGCACAGACTGAGACTGGGACTCTCTCCTCATCTTGAAGGTGGGGAACAAAATAGCCGTACCTCCTGAGAATCTGCATAGAGCACCCGGCTTGCGCCCGGGCCCACAGGAAGAAAGCTACAGAAGTCAGGTTTAGCGCTGTGGTGGTGTTCCTGTACGATCAGCACTACTGTTGTTATCATTATTCCTGTCTGGATCGAAAAGATATTCAACGGGGCACCTGGGTGGCTCGTTGGTTAAGCGTCTGACTTTGGCCTGGGTCCTGATCTTACAGCTGGGGAGTTCGAGCCCTACATTGGGCTCCACACTGACAACGCACAGCCTGCTTTGGATCCTTTGTCTCACTCTGTCCCCCTCTCTTTCTCTCTCTCTCAAAAATAAATAAACGTTAAAAAAAAAAAAAAAACAAACCAGGTACTCATCTGGAAAATAGGAAAAAAAAAAAGTGATTTGAGTTATTCTAAAATCTCAGTAACTTATTGTATCTGAAACTTTCCCTACCCAAGGAGAGCTACATTTCAGGAAAGAAAAAGGCAAAACCCAAAGGAATCAATCTCTCCTGATGGACTTTCAAGTTCTCATGACAAGAAGGGGAAATATTTTTAAAAGGGGAAGCTGTCATTTTTTCCTTCGATCAGCCTGGCTCTGGCTGCATTTGAAGCCTCTCTTTGTATGAATCTGAAGCTTTTGCAATCGCCGAAAGACACTGTTAAGTAAATAGGACGGCTGGAATGTGTGCGAGGGCCCACCATGCAGTTTGTTCTAGATGAAAGACACGTTGTACTTGGTTCATCCAGGCTGGCAGCCCCCATCTGCCTGGGGGCCAGTCAATGCCCTTCTCCTCTCTTACTTCTCCAGGGGCCCCAGAGAGGGGCAGCCTCACACTGAGGCCTGGCCTGCCTCCTTCTCACCGTCCAGTAGCTGCCTCAGTGTCCCTCTCTGTATTTGCCTGCTGTCACCTGCTCTCTCTCCTTTATACCCCTGCCTCAGTGGGCCACATGCCCTCACTCCGTGGCTGCGAACCTAGATACATTCACCTGCTCTGCTTCCTCGCCTGACTCCAGGGCTCCCGGATCCACTTTCTCTGCAGCCAGAGGCAAATGCAGGCCACATCTGAGATCCGGCTCCTGGAACACATCATGTGTCTGTTTCTCAGAGTAGAGCTGCTTAGGCCTTGTACTGGTTTCCTAGAGTTGCCATCAAAATACTATAAACTGGGTAGTTGAAAACAACAGAATTCTCTCGGTCTGAGACTACAAATCTGACATCAAGGTGTCAGCAGGGCAATGTTCTCTCTGAAGGCCCTGGGGGTGGGGGGCGGCAGAATTCTTCCTCATCCCTTCCTAGTTTCTGGTAGTTGCAGGTGGCCCTTAGTGTCGTCCCTTGGCTTGTAAACATCACTCCAATCTCTGCCTCAGTCATCACACAGCAGTCTGTTCTGTGTGTGTCCTTGTGTGTTCTCAGTCTTCACAGAATGGCATTCCCCTCTCTGTGTCTCTGTCTAAACTTCCCTCTTCTTATAAGGACATCAGTCACTGGAGTAGGGCCCACCCTAATTGAATATGACTGTATCTCAATTACGTCTGCCAAGACCCTACTTCCAAATAAGGTCACATTCTGAGTTTGTGGGTGGATGTAGATTTTGAAGGGATACTACTAACCCAATATAAGCCTCTAGGAGCACAGTTTTTCCTGAGGGGCCTCGTCTTTCCAAAGTACAGAAGCACGCCTGGCCTGCTGGGTTCAGACCCACTTGGCCCCAAGGGCTCCACTGCTCCTTCCCACACTTGGGGCCATGGGTGAGCCTGGCAGCTTGGCCCGGGCCCTTCCTCACTGTCAGGGGCTCACCCTCCCTCTTCAGCCAGCCTTCACTGGTCCCGTCCACTCTCCAGTGCCTCAGATAAGGCTGTGCACCCATGAATCCAACTATGGGAAGGCTTTAAAGGGATCCAGGGCCCCTTGCCACTAGGAGGATGGTGAGAGTGTCACCTAACACCACAACGCAACACCCTCACATCCCCACGGTGACCCAGTCCGGGGGTCCCAGGCTCTGTCGCCCATCTGGCGGAACCTGCGTGCCGGGTCCCTCGCTCCCCTCACGTGTTCTCCATGATTAGAATAGGAGCTTTAACTTGCTGCAAAGTCATAGCAGCCCATGGTGGAGGCAGCACGGGGCCTGGCTGAAGAGCACTGAGCCCAGCAGACCACGCAGTCACAGCAAGCGACCCTTCTCCCTCCACTGCTGCCATTCAGATCAACACCTGCTCAAGGGCGGGTGGCATGGGTTCTTCAGTGTGTCACACAAAACCTATCTCTTCACGTCCCAACGAGCACCGAGAGTGAAAGAGAGCCATTCGCGTGGGTGGGAGCACACAACGAAATCCCTGCCTGTGAAACTGTTCATTAAGCTTGTTTGGTTGGAAAGGTTATTCTTCTGTGCTGAGGTAGGCGAGCACGGTCAGAAAGCAGGCAGTAAATGAACCAGACAGTGAGGATCACTGAACTTCATAGGCCAAGCGGGGCTTCCCCCCACAACCCAGAAGTTAAAAAAAAAAAATGTGCGAATTATTAACATTATTCAGAGTTTGGCTGAAACAGAAAAATGGCAAGGCACCCTGCGGAGAAAGTCATATTGGACACAGTAATGCTTTACATATGGGACATGTTAACAGAGCACAAATAATGCTTGAGAGAGCTTCTCTTACCTCAATTCCTTCTTTGTTTAAGGCGTATTCATCGAAATTCAAAATGGCTATCTTAATCGTCCTCGGGGGGGGCAGCACTGTCAGACCGATATTAATAGCATTGCTCCTCTTGGGGTCCAGGACGATGACCTCCTGCCTTTTTCCATCTGCAGCAGTTTTCTTGGTGATAAAATAAGGAGAATCCAAGATTAATGCATCATCTTTGGTCCTTTCTGTGTTTCATTATTAAAAGCAAACTCACTACTTATTTAGAGATGAAAACAAATGGCCCTGATTCAGCTCAGGACTGGCTACTGCTCAGCACAGAAGAAAGAGATCAGGGATTAGCTCTGAGAAGCCGCCAAGCATGGGTCAGCAATGGAACTTCACGAGTCAGACACATTACAAAATAAAATTGATTTTCCTTCAATTGGGAAAAATGTGATATTTGGCAAGGAAAAAAAAAAACCCTGTTTTTTTCCATAGAGGCAGTGGAAACAGAACTAAAACCTCTCAAAGTTCCCTTCCTGCAGGCTGCAAGGTGTCGGAATGTGCCTTGGTTGGCCTCAGTGCACATGGTATGTGCCGAGAAGACAGGAGTGGTGAGGAGAATCCGGCGTCGCTGGCCTGCCAGCCCCCCTGCATCCCTGGCCACACTGTCTCAGGGAATCCCCTCACCATTTAAACATCCTGTGCTCCTCATAATGGAGCACCTGCCACACTTAGACATCTGGGTGGCTGCCCATTGGGCAGCTGAGGGGGCGCCTTCTGAGGAAGGGAAGCAAAAGGGAACCTGCTCAACAAGAATGAGGGATGAATGGGCACAGAGGCCAAAGAGGGAGACAGGGGACAAGAAGCGTCCAGGTGTCCTCAAAGAGCCCTAGTGAGTCTGGCTTCCCTGCTGACCTGGGTGCTCCTTGGGGGCAGGTTCTGGGCTGACACATGACTTGGTAGAGCCTACCAAGTATGGGACTTGATAAGCCAACATGTGTCCAGAGTCGAGATGACAAAGCCCCCACCCTTCAGCTCTCAGGGAGTTAAGGGCAGGTGGCAACGGAGGAGAGGGGAGGAGTTCTGGCTCAGCCGGCACCCTGTGTGCCCTCAGATTCCTCCCCTGGGACAAACAGAGCTGGAAGGATGACCATTTTCACCTATGTAACAAGCCCAGGCCCAGGTTGATAATGATGAGCAAGGCACAAGGGATGTCCAGAAGGAAAAGACACATTCAGCACGGTGATGGGTGTGCTCCCCATGGGCAAGGGCTCAGTGGCGGGGTGGTGGAAGAGGTCAGGCTCCGAAGGAGTTGACGTTGACCTGGGCCCTAGGGAATGTCTAGGGGAGAGCCTGGAGTTGGGGAGTGAAAATAAGGAGATAAGAAGTGGCTTTGTCTAGCTTGCTGGAAACTGCCAGGGATGAAGCAGGAGGTTTGGGGGCCATATGCAGGGACCTCAGGAACCAGCTGCTCCGATTCTGCTGCACACAGGCCCCAGCCGAGTGGCTGATGCTGCTGTCAGTCTCTTGCACTGAGGCCCTCCCTACTGGCTGGGCCTTCGAACAGCTGAGCTTTCTGGAGAAGCTGGCCTGCTTTAACACTGAAGGCTGCAAGCTGGCAAGGAGAAATGGACTGTGGTTCCTTAAGCCCTACTAAGCCCTTCCAAACTCAATTGCTAAAATTCTATTTTAAGTCTTTAAATATGCATTTGGGAATAAATTAAAATTTCCTCATGAAGACAATAACTGAAAGCATCCCCAGCTGTTTTGCAGCCTGGTGGCCAGGAGGAACAATTCTTGTGGGTGTGATCAGGTTTGAATGCCCAGGGACATGTGGCCTAGAAGCATTCCACTCTGCAGGGCGAGCTTATCTGCTGTGTATTTAATCAAGCAAGCTTATTAGGAGCCCCTGATATTCAGCTTTTAAATCTAACATATTATTTTGTGTGTGGAAAGCTAAGAAGGAATGAGAAAAGGCTTGGCAAAATGCTGAAGGCAGGCAACAAAGAGGGATGCCAGGACACGAGGCCTGAAGATGCTTCAGTAGACATCCTGTGAGCATAAGGAGGGCAGCATGGATGGCAGAAGGAGCCTGGGACCTGGCACAGGAGAGGCAACTACCCATAGTCAGGCTCCAATACAGGAGACATTTCCTGGAAGGCAGGGATTCCCTGGGAATCATTAGCTCTTAGGCCCTCATCTATATAGGCCCTCTTTACTCCAAGAGCCTGGAAAGATGCCTGAGCAGACTCAGCCCAATCTAGCCTTTGTGCAAATGAGAAAAAGATGCCTTCTCTGGGGAGACACAGCCCCATGGCAGCCTGCACAGCACACAGCCTGCACACACCTATGTGATGGCTCTGAGCCGGGCATGTCCTTGTCTCCATTCCCAACAGCATTCAGTTTATACCAGTGAACACACCCACATACTCTCCTACAAGTCAGGAAGAAGCAAGCCGCTGAGCATCCTGAAGTAACAGGGACAGCTGTCCCCAAAGGTGACTCCATGTGTTTTCAGAGCACTTTGACCCACTTGGTAAGGGAAAGAATAAGAATTAAGGTAATATCTGAAATTGAATTGTTCAATCTCTGGATTTTATCCAAAAGGTGTTTTAAATGCTGTTCCTCATCATTAACACAGACTCCACTAGAGGCCACTGAGCACCCAAGTGCCCTGGCGTCCGTTCTGCCCAAGATGAAGGAGGAGATCATGTGGGGATGGCCGACTCTCTCCTTCCCTTCCACGATAACCTAGAGCAGTACCTGCAATAAGCCAAAGTTTTCTGTGCCCAGGAGCACACGCCCATGTCTCAGGATTAGCAGTCATCAAATTCGATCCATTTTAATTGTCATTCTGTGATCAAAGTCCCAGCTCAGCAAGTCTGATCTTTACTATGTCCTTCACATGATCCTGCGACACTGTTTGCAGGGCCCTATGTCTTAGAGCAGGGCCCTATGGGTTCTACAGAGTAGACCCCATCCCAGGAAGCTGATCACTAGGTGAATCTGGGGCTGCAGGGAATGGTCACAGCCTTCTCCCCAAGCATTGGTAATTACTAATAACCACTTAAATTGACCATCTCCTCTATGCTTCTCAAAAAATCCTGCAACTCTATGGTCTTGGATGCTGCCTATTTGAAGCCTCTTCCTGGAGGGGCACACTTCTGTCTTCTTGGAGGCTAGACCTTCAGTCTTCTTGCACAGCTTGGGAGAAAGGAGCTGAATTGCCTTAGTGACCTCCTTCCTGACCCTTATCCAAGGTCTCTGCTTGCCTTTATAGCATCTCTTTCCATGGAGGGTAACCTCTTCTCTCGCCAGTTTGGACCTTACACCGCCTCCCCTCTCCCTACAATCTTCTTGGCTGAATCAGAAACAAAAACAAACAAAAGCCCTACATGGCATACAAGACTGAAGCATTTCCCCAGAGACAGTATTTCTGGAAAGGCAACTGTTGGCACACTAGAGGATCCCTGAAAGTTGGGGCTTCAAAGGTGATGCTATTCTATATGCTGGGCATTACTGCCTGGTTCTGGTCAAGAGTTCAGCTTAACCAGGTTTTCTGGAAGCAAAACAGAGCCTGGCTTCTTCCCAGGGTGCCCCATACCCCTTAAACAAGTTCCTTTTCCCCTGAACACTTATGGACATATTTGGAAAAATGGCATGTACAGAGACAGATCCACAGTGGTTTCCCCCACACTACCTTACTACCACTCTTTTGCTGGGGCAACTATCTCATGCCAGAGTCCAGTGTTCCCATTTCACTTTCAGCCAAGTCCTAATCTAACATGCTATGCCCAGAGCCTGGGCCCAAGGGAGCCTCTTTCTAGCAAGCCTTTCTTCCCTGATGGTTCTCGAGACTCACTGAGGTGGAGGACCAAACTTTGGCTGATTGACCTTTTTATCAAAAAATAGCAGAAACAAAATGGAATCCAAGGATCACAGGGACAGACTCGGGAGCCCTGAAAGTTAACTTCAGCTGGGATGTGACCATTCATGGCTGTGTGACTTTGGCAAGTCACTGGACCTCTCTGTGCTTCAGTTTCCTCTCTGGCACATATCTTGCAAGGTTTGCTGTGAGAACGAAATGCGACCATGGATGTAAAGCAGCAAGAACAATGCCTGGATCACGGTAGGCACTACAGAGGTATTTGCTAGAACTATCAGAATAGCATTACTGGAGAGTGTTATGCTAAGTGAAATAAGTCATACAGAGAAAGACAGATACCATATGTTTTCACTCCTATGTGGATCCTGAGAAACTTAACAGAAGACCATGGGGGAGGGGAAGGAAAAAAAAAAAAGGTTAGAGAGGGAGCCAAAACGTAAGAGACTCTTAAAAACTGAGAATAAACTGAGGGTTGATGGGGGGTGGGAGGGTGGGTGATGGGTCCTGGGGAGGGCACCTGTTGGGATGAGCACTGGCTGTTGTATGGAAACCAATTTGACAATAAATTTCATAAAAAAAAAAAAGAATAGCATTACTGGAATTAATACATGTAAAGCACTTATGACAATGCTTGGAACATATTACTTTCTAAAAATTAGTTCTTAGCTATTTCACCAATGACTCCTTTTTATCATTTCTGTTCAACTGACATTTTAAAAATACATGGTCTACCAGTATATATTTTTCATGACTAATGTGTCTACCACATTTGCTGATCAAAGACATCTACATAAATAAGAAGGTCAGATCAGATCAGTGTCCTTACCCTGGAGAGTGATAATTCCAGAGGAAAGTAGAGAGACTCAATATTCAATTTAGCCTATAAAGCTCTTGCCATGGATACGGACAACTCTCAAGGGGCTTTCTAAATGACTGAAAATAGCTCATGGGTGCTTATTAGAGTCTGCACAGACCTCCAGGCACATGGAATCCCCGAAAATGAGCATTCCTTGAATGGTACTAAAGATCTCGCAAAAAAGAATGTAGAGAACACCTTGGTTTCTGTTTTTAACAAAGAGAATATCATGGTGATTTCCACAGGCTAAATTCCCTTCTGAGGCTAACAGACTGGTCTCTAGGACTAATTGAAAGGAGCATTCTGGAGAAACAACAGGAGATTCTCCTTTTCCAGGAGACATGACTGCTTCCATGACTGATGGCAGATGGGTCAACATTAAGTGACTCATTATCACTAGATAGGAGAAACTCAGCATTATGTATCTGAGAAGAAAACAGGACTGATCAATCTCCTGACACTTTCTGAAGGAAAACCAGAAAATGTAGTTTATTTAGATAAAAGCACAATGGTGAATGCACAAGAGAATCTTCAGTGGTACTTCTAAACATCAGTGATGCCTGGGCATCATCCTCAGAGATTCTGATCTCCTTGGTCTGGAGCAGGGCACAGGGATCATAGATGTTAAATGATCTCTCATGCATCTAGAGAGACTGATTTAGACTTTTTGAAAGTCTAAAGGCTTTTGAGACAGGACTGCTGAGTAGAAAGTTGTCCTTTAAAGAGGAATGCAATTTAAAAACAGGAAACAAAAGGGAGGGATAAGAGAACATTTCTTAAAATAGAAAACAGTAACAGGGTCCCCTATCCATTCAAAGACACAATAAGGACTGGCCCTGCCATTTTTATGAATGATGTAGGATCAAGTCCCCACAGCTACAGACAATGCAGGGAGTTTTTCTTGATGTTAAAACGACCCTGACACACCCAACAAATGCCGAGCTCATCCCAGTACCGGGAGCTAAGCTGTCGATGACGGAGAAACAGTTTTTCCAGATTCAGGGGTAAACCAGCTTGCAAGGCTCTGGGGTTGGGTGCAGCTGACTGCTGAAGGCAGGGCCACACATCCTGCCACAGCTAACTCCATGCAACCACATCATGGGTGCGGTTCTTGGAAATAAGACAGAAAACCTGGATCCATGTCTCTACACAGCCCTGGGGCTTCTGCCCGTGGCACATGCATAAGGAGGTCCAAGGTCCAGAGAAGGACCACAGTGAAGGCGGAAACTTCCCCATGAGGGGACAGTATGAAATGAGAAGCACACGTGGAGGCATGCCATCTGGGCAGGTAAAAGGGCTTGCTTTCCAGTGTGTTCATCCTGCCCTGAAGAATCACCCCCTTCGACTTTTTAAAGACTGATTTTACTAGAAACAAAGGAGACAACATTTAAAGAATGGATATTCAGTATACAGAACTTGCCACCCCAGAGGGTGCTGTGACCGAACACGGAAACTGAACTAAGGATGTGATTTAGTCAACAAATACCCCTCAGCTGGAGAGCACTCCCATGAAATGCACGACCTCTCAAAATGCTTCTCAGCATCGCAGTCACAGACCCTGGGTCTGGCTCAGCAGGGCACTGGCTTTGCAATGATAAATCACTCCTCCTCACTCTCCACTAACTGCCAAGAGAGTGACGCCACTGGATATTTTCAAAACTGCCTGTTGAGAAAGTGACAATGACAATGAGACCACAATACAGATGTCATAAAGATGTGACAACTGTGGAATATTCCTAAGTCCTTGTAACAAGGGAGACTGATACACATGGGCAAGCATTAAGGCAACAGCGACATCACCCAACTATGTTTGCATAAAGGCTGACAAACCTGTAGCTAGGAATAGAGTTTCTGAGGAACTTGGCAGAATAGGCTTGCCTTATCATGAAGCTTAGGGAAAAAAAGCATTCATTTCCCAGTTCTTCTGCAGCAGTCTTCCACAGCTGAGGCCGGCTGCGACACAGCTGCCTCACTGATGGTAATGGAGTATGTCTAGTACCCTAACCAGAAGACCTCTGAGAGAGAAAGGGAGTGCTCTACATACATGCCGGGGCGACAGGCATACACCCGGGCCAACCTGGACACATTAGATGTATGGTCACCCCACTGAAGTCCCAAAGTTGGGTTTTCAACTTCCATATGATAGAATTCAGGTTTTTCTGAGGGTGATGTTAAATAAAATAACATTTCAGTATATCCTGAACTTGAGTATAGGGTAGGAAAACTTGACTCCCTTCTTGGGAGAATAAAATGGATTGGGGGATGGGGGAGTCAACGTGGAACACGGTGGTGAAGGGATCAATGCCTCCCTCCTTGGTGCCTCATTTATCACTTTAAATCAATGGTGCGCGACTTTGGTTGAATCCCTGAGGTGCTTTTAAAAATAACCCAGGCTGGGGCTCACCCCAGACCAAATAATTTC
The DNA here is from genome assembly GCF_018350175.1 of Felis catus. Taxonomy (NCBI): domain Eukaryota; kingdom Metazoa; phylum Chordata; class Mammalia; order Carnivora; family Felidae; genus Felis; species Felis catus. The sequence goes on along the minus strand of NC_058379.1, from coordinate 57,819,983 downwards.
ATCATTCTTTGAATTTTCTTAAAAAGTCACTGTGAATAGCTTCTGATATGTTTTGAAATGTCAGAGTAAATAAAGTTGAAAAAAATTCTCCAAACCCATTTTGGAATCCCCTCCCCATGATAAACTTAATGAGCCCAGGGGAGGAAGACAGCATTGAGCCCTCAAAGGGGAGACCAAGTCCCTTTCTTCCTTCCAGTTTTCTCTTCCAGTCCACACCTGTCTTGTGTACTGTCTGTAACTTAGGACATAAAACTGCCTTTTGGGAGCAGGAGGGACTTTGCTGCTCTTGATTAGGCACATAGGATGAAGGCCACTTCCTGGGGCTCCTCAGGATGATATGAAGTCCATGAGGGTACATCCCCATACCTCCAGGGGCTTTCTGCCCTGACATCATTCTCTGGGGTCACTCCTGTGATCTTCTATGTGATTCACCACATCTCAGACCAGCAGTAGGAACACAACACGATGAAATTTAGCACAGGATTTCTGTCTTTCTCCACAAAACATAATTAAAGTCATCTTACTAAAAAGCTATATATATTTCCTTCTGAGACAGAAAAATAGATCCAGTTCCAAAAACTATTTGGAAAGGAAATACAAAAGCATATTTTCCTGTTCTTATTTCCATTAACTGGTCACCCAGCCTTGGATCTGGAACATGAATCTTTATTTTGAGGGGTGACCTGGATGGTCAGAAGGATGCTCTGGAGCTCTGGTCTGGTATAAGTTTTCTGACAAAAACCAAAACCGATTCCCTTTGCTCTGTGCTGGCTTGTGAAGTCTATTTCATTTTTATTTGTGTTGCTATTGTGTTTAATGAATAATGAATGAATTCACAAGCCAGAATTCAGAAGTGGTTGTTTACAGCTGTGCTGTATGAAAATCATAATCAAGGATTAGAAACGGAAGTAAAATTGGTTGTATCTGCATTAATAACATACACATAAAGATTCAACTCTCCAATGTGATGTATTTTAATCTTAATGTGCATTTTTTACCTTTTGTAATATTTGTAAATTAGTTCCTTCTCACATTTCCTATCTCCGCCCACCCTGCTCCCAAGAACAGAGGTATGGGTTCCTAGGTCCCACTGTAGGACATTCTGGAATCTGTTTGGTAAAAATTTCAATATATTACTTTTCTCTTATGCTCTCATTTTAGAAAAACTAGGCAAACAATTGTTCTTTAGCCAGGCAATCAAGCATTTTAAGAGGTCACCACCTACTTCAAACAAGAATGGAACTTCAGGCTACTGAGAGGGCAGTGACCAGACTCTTGTCACCAACCAGAGTAGAGTCAAGAGAAGGAGGGAGGCGGGTGAACTGCCCATTTTGGGTCCCCTCAATGAAGTTTTTAATCTTGCTACTTCCTTTTGTAAAAACAAAGTCAGAAAGAACTTCACTGCCAAACTGTTACTCCCTTTACTTCCTCCAACCCAAGCAAGGGCCAGAAACCTAAGGGTGTTGAGCAACCCGTGGAAGCCCAGAGGGCGCACCAGCCAGACCAGCCCATGTGAGGAGGTGGTGGCTGAAGGAGACCAGCCAACTAGATCAGTAGGTTGGAGGGTGGTGCGAGTGAGGGTGGGCCCCGGATAACTCCGGGCCACCAGACACTGCTGTTTTAACCAGCCAGGAATAGTTTCTCCCAAATGCCATGCTGCACTGGAAGAACTCAAGGGGACACACGAGTGGCTCAGCACAACATGCCACCAGTCCTGGGAAAGTCAGGACACAGAGACACTGAGAGGGGATGCCCAACCTCACTTTCCTAGGTGTCATTTTCTGGAGAGGACAAAAGGGGGTCTACTTTCAGCAGAAGGAGAGGACTGACTGGACATGATGTGCTGAGTTGGATCCTAGCAGTTTGGATTTACAAACAGGAGGAAGCTTTAATTCTGAACTGAGGGGGGGGGGTGGTGTTCTTGAGGCTAGACCAGTTGAGATTCACATCCTTGCGGAGACTAGGCAGAAATCGACACCAGGGCGAAGGCCAATTCGGGAGGAGCAGCGTCCCTGGTTCCAGGCCCCCCTAGTCCCACCCCTCCCTAGGCACGAACTCTGTCACTTGGCTCCTTGTCTGAAGGGCCCTCTTGTCCTGAGAATGTTGCACCTACTTTTTGATCCGGAATTGGTCAGGGAGTCCAGCTCAGGCAGCCGTGTACTCATCCGAAATGATGATAAATGGAACACATGGAGCTAAAACTAAGTTATGGTAAGTTCTTGCAAGTTTACTCTAAATTACCGTGTGGTTACATCGGAAGTTCAAACTATCACTACCATCCACTATAACCAATCAAGGTGAGAGTAAATAGCCACATCTCCTGGATAAAGTCCAGGTGGTCAATCAATTAGCAAGACTACTTTCCTCTAGTTAACATCAGCATCTACTGGTGGGCTCGGCTAATATTCCCTGGTTAATGTTTTTGTCTTTTCCTCTGGGTTATTTGGTTCTTTGAAAGCTACTTTGCCTAACGGTGTTAGGAAGCTGCTGTCCATGTTGGCCATGAAGGGTCCCATACTCATTTAGGTTACATCTAGCATATGGCACAAAGACTCATCTCTTAAAGGTGTTTACACCAACCGCCTTTTCTTTCTTTCTTTCTTTTTTTTTTTTTTTTTGTTACATATAGCAAAAGCAGCATGAAGGGAATTTTATATACAACACATCTCCCAGTCCTACTCAACAGCGGAAAGTAACTCTGCAGATCAAGAAGTATTTGGGATGCTAGCGGTACCTTTGAGACGGACAGTTCCTTAGACTTGGACTCAAACAGGTGCTCCAGCCTGGAAGTGTCCACCTTAATAGGTTCCAGTTTCGACCACAGGAATTCTCGGCAGCGGCGGTTGTTCTTACATGGCCACTCGAACGGCCGCACTTCATTCCAGAATAGACGGATGGTCTTCTTTTTCTTTGTGAATGCCGGCTGACCCCGGGGTACCTGGGGCCACCCTAAGCCCTGAGGAGCGTTGAACACTGGAGGAGGAGGAGCCAATAAATTACCGGGGACAGGAGGGGGAGGCACGCTGTCCAAAAGGGGTGGTGGGGGCGGGGGAGGCAAACCCAGAAAAGTGGGTGGGGGCGGGGGTGGTGGCCCCGGAGCCTCCCTAGGACCCAGGTCCACATCCAGGACGTCGACGTCATCCTCCTCCCCCAGGTCGGTGAAATCCATGTCTTGGATTCTCAGCTCCCTCGGATTGGCCATGAGCTGGTCCCAAATGTAGTCAGATTCTGTCTTCTGCTGTGCGGATGCTTTCTCTGGGACTTTGTCATTAGGCTCGGCATCAGGGGAGATGGACCCTCTCCCCAGGTCCCCACTGTTGAATTTCTCGGCGAAGGCTTTCACGCTGCCCCGATTGTCCAGACAGCCAACGTCCACCCTCCTGACGCTGTCATCCTGGGCCAGAGAGTTGGCCTGCAGGGTGGATATCCTGCTAGCCAGGCTGGCTACCGCCTCCACGCCTGGCTCAGTCCTCCCGGTCTCGCCCTCTCCCTTCTCCTCGTCATCCGTGGGCTTTCTGTTATGGGCATACAGCATGTCCAGCATGAACCGTTTGTTGGTGAGGATGTCGCCACACTGTTCATTTACACCGGCATCCTGAACACCCGCGGACCACAAACCTGAAAGCATACAGGAGGAAAAAAAATGAGCAAGTGGCAGGTGCCTTAATCCTGTGAGAAACCAGTTAGGTAACACAGAGGCTTTATACAGAGAGAAAACACTGAAATGAAGTGACTGAAGAGGAGGTGGTCCCGGTTGACAAGATGACCATCAAAGTTGCAATGACCTGCTCCAGGACCCGACTCTGGTAGGTAGGACACTGCTCTTGGCTCGCACCTTGGCTCATAGTAGTATTTCCCCCACTTTTCCCGCCTACCCAGGACGGCTGGTCAGGACCCATCCAGCCACAGGTAACTAAGGGGCTGCTGTCCTAACTAGACACAGGGAGGCAAGGAAGATGCTCCCCCCCCACTGCCACGGGACAGGTGTTGGAAAGGCTGTAGAGTTATGTCCATCACCCCGCTACTCCACACGTGCACCAGTGTGGCTCAAAGTGCCTGGGGAAATGCACAAACCCTTTAAGTCCATGGTCACCAGTCTTTGGGAAACCCTTACTGCTGCCTGGTAACCTCATCACCATCTCTCTTGGGCGACTCTGCCTACCTCCTCTCTCTCCTCCAACCTTCCCACTGTCACACATCTTCACACAAGCATGGCCTTGCTTCCTGGTTCAACAGCTTAACAGAAGAAGTCAGGGGAGATGTTCCAGGGCCTCATCCAGCCTCCCCCTGCCCGCACCTGAACCCCAGCCATGGCCTCTCTCCTGCGACTAGCGAGAAACCATCCCTCCTAGCAGGGTCAACGCTCCATGTGTGCATTTGGAAGCCATTCCAGTGGTTCTCTGTCCCGCATTTCCCATGCTCCCCCCACTAGACCTTCCTGCTGGCATAGAAACATGGCATAATTTCACCCACCTTAAGACAAAAACACCTCACTTGACTCTCCTTAGCCCTCCAGGCATAATCCAACTTTTCTCCTTTCCTTTAAAGTAAAGCTGCTTAGCAGAGTTGTTTTGCTCACTGCTCCAATTTTTCTCTCTATTCTCTCTCTTGAACCCAGCCTAATGAAGTTTCTGCTCTCACCACCTTTGAAAGCTGCTCTTTCCCAGGTGGTCGAAGACTTTGCTGCTGCACTAGACCCAGCAGACAGCTCCCTCCTTGACTTCTGTTCTTCACTTGGCTTCCAGAACATTGCATTCACCTGGTCTGCTTCCTTTCTCCTGGCTGTCCTTTCTCAGTCTGCTGTGCTGGTTCCTCCTTATCTTTAACCTTTAAATGTCTTTGGACCTCTTGTGTACTTGGACACTCCCTCTCTTAGACACCATCTCATCCAGCCTCTGGGCTTTAGGGACCACCTCTGCTCTCACCCCCACCCCATCTCGGAACCTGCTTCTCCTGCAGCTAGCTGTTCCCTATCTCAGACGTGGCAACTTTCATCCATCTTGCTGCCAATTCCAAAAATCTCAGGGTCATCTGATTCCCCCTGTTCTTTTATCCCACACATCCAACACAACAGGGTGTCTTGTTCGCTAAATCTTCCTGTCACATCCAGAATCCAACCAACTTTTCTCATCACCTGCCCCGCCATGGCCCTGGGCCGAGACAGCATGGTTTCTTGCCTGCAGCACTGGAGGGGCGCCCCCCAGCTGGTCCCAACTTCCACTCTTGGCCCCTAGAGTCAGTTCTTAACACAATGGCCATGGGATATATTGAAATGGTTGATCACACCTTTCTGCTCAAAGTCTTCTAACGGTGCTACATTTCACCAAGACAAAAAGCCAGTGTGACCTTTCAATGTTCACAAGCCTTGCACGAACCCCCCTTACTTTTCTTGACAAACGTGCCTGAACCTCTTTAGCTAAAGTAGCTGCTTGACATTCCTAACCTCACCAGGCATGATTTGGCCTCAGGGCCTTTGCCCATCCCGGGACAAACGGCACCCATTTAAGCACACAGTTTGCTTCTCAACCTCCTTTAGGTCTTTGCTTAGACAGTATCTTCTCAGTGAAGTCCTCCCAACTACCTCATTTAGAATTATGCAACACTCCCTCCCTCTCCCCGGAGCTATTTATCACCCTTTCCAGCTTTAGTCACCAGAGCACTTATTACAGCCTAATTTTCCACACATTTTCTGTATTTATTTTATTGTTGCCTTTGTCCTAACACTAGTAAGCTGTCCTCTTCGTTGTAATGTAAACTCTCCAAGGGCAGGGATTGGGTTTTGTTGTTGCTGCTCACTGTTGGATTCTCAGCATCCACGATGGATCAAAGAATGAATAAATGAATGGTCAGGAATGTTATTCCTCTGACTTTGCTTCCTAAGGGCCAGCAAGGCTGTTTGGTAGGCATTCAGGAAATGAGTTTCATCAGATACCCAGGGCCTCTGTGGATACTTGTGTTGAGGGATGGCAGATACCTAGGCCAGAGACTTGAGCATTTGGAGCTCTTGTTCCGCCAAAGAGGAATGTCCTGATCAAACATGCCAGGGGATGCACTGGTCTGTCTCACATGGCTCTGACTTCATCTTAGAGGAGGCATTCACTGAGGAGGCACAAAGGCCTCCTGGTGCTCTGTTTCTTCCAATGTAGCTTTATCCTCTGTACCTTGCTCAGGAGTGGCCTGACCTCACCAAAGGACCAACACCAGAACAAGGAGCCCCTGAACCCTCTTGCAGGTTTCACAAAATACACTTAGGAGACAACCACCATCAAAGAGGGAGGAGATGGCACTTGAGGACATGATGGGAACATCTGGGTATTTGCAGTCCCTATGACTGGCCAGACAGTCCTGTAACTAGGGAGACAGTTTTGAGGTCACGGGGCTGCTGCAGGTGGAGTGGCTGACTGGTCTCCTTCCCCATTTACTGGGAAAAGTAGAGTTTTTTATTTTGCCAAAAAATCTCTTCATTCACTTAGGTCTTATTATATCGCTATGTAGTATATGCTTCTTTGTCTCTAGCAATTTCCTTGGCTCTGAAGTCTACTTTGATCCTAATATAGCCTCTCCTGCTTTTCTTTGATCAATGTTAGCATGATGTATCTTTTCCCAGCTTTTAACTTTCCATCTGCCTATGCCATCATGTAGGAAATGAGTTCTGAACACATGGCATATAGCTGGGTTGTATTTTTGTCCACTCTGCACATCTCCATCTTTTCATTTAAATTATTGATATGTTAGGGCTTCAGTCTGCCACTTTTTTTTTAATTCATTCTGTTTGTTTTAGTTCCTGTTTCATTTTTTTTGATCTCCTTTGAACACTTTTTTTTTAGAATTTCAATTTGATATATAGTGTTTTTGAGTACCCTGCTTCATATAATTTTCTCGGCAGTGGCTCTAGGTATTACGATATGCACACTAACTTATCTGTCAGTGTTGATATTTCACTAGTTTGAAGCATAGAACCCTTACTTCCATTTAGAGCCCTTTACCCTCCCTACTTCAAAAAAATGTAATTGTCTTAAGTATTTCATCTACGTATAGTGGGCACTACATCTCATGTGTTACAGTTTTTGCTTCCACCATCACATACTAGATTTAAGAAACTTACAAGGCAAGAGACAGTCTTTTCTACTTACTACTTTTATCCATTCCCCTGTTCTTTTTCTTTCTGAAATTCTGAGCCTTCTGTCATCATTTCCTTTCTGTTCAGAGAACATTCTCTCGTCATTCCTTAAGAGGTCTTAATTTGTCTTAGTTTTTCTTTAAATTCTCTTAGTTTTTCTTTAACCGAGTATGTCTTTGTTTTCTCTTCATTCTTAAAGGCTACTTTTGCTGGAGTTGATAACTCTAGTTCAAGGTTGATAACTCTAGTCTTTGAGCGCTCAACAAATGCTGCGCCACTTCCCGCTCACCTCCACGTTTCAGATGAGGAACTGTTTTGCCATGGAATTGGTGTTCCTCTAGAGGTAACACTTTGTTTCTTCCCAGTCCCTTTCAAGACATTCTATTTTTGGTCTTTAGTTTTCAGAAGTTTGCTTATCATTTGTCTTGGTGTGAATTTCTTTGGATTTATCCCCATTAGTACTTGCTTAGCTTCTTAAATCTGTGGGTTTACACCTTTTCCCAAATTTGGGAAATTTTCAGTCATTATTTCTTCAAACATTTTTCCAACATTGCATACTTTCTCCTCCCCTTCTCAGACCCTGATGAAATGAATGTTAGCTCCCTTGACATAGTCTCACAAGTACCTGAGGCTCTGTTCATTTTTTCAGTCAGTTTTTTTTTCCCCTCTGTTATTCAGGTTGGGTAATTTCTACTCATCTGTTTTCAACTGCATATATTATTTCTTTTGTTGTCTCCAATCTACTATATGGCCCAAGTGTTTTATTGTGGCCATTGTATTTTTTCAGTTCTATAATTTCCTTTTGGTTCTTTTTTATATCTTCTATTTCTTTGCTACGATATTTCATTTCTTTTACATATTTCCTGAATATTTATAACTGTTCACTGAAATATTAGCATGATGGCTGTTTTAAAATCCTTGTCAGATAATCCCAACAACTGGCTCATCTCAATGTTGGCATTTGTTGCTTGTCTTTTCCCATTCAAGTTGTGAACGCCCTAGTTCTTGATATGATGAGTGATTTTAGAGTGTATCCTAGATATTTTGGGTATTATATGCTGGACTTTGGATCATGTTTAATCTTCTCTTTCAGCAGGCAGTCACCCTTTTTAGGTGTGCTGTACAGGTCTTGATGGGCATAGATGTTCAACTCCCTACTGGGTCCAACTGTCACCACCCTAGCAAGAGGGTTGATTCACACTGCCTCACTGCAGATGGGCAGGGTGGGGGTTGAGCAACCTCTTGACCCCACGGGCATACTTCCAGTGAAAGTGGAGCACTTACATTGCCTCCAAGTGGAGGGGAAGGCTCGGCTTCCCACTGGTCCCTACTGATTCTGGGTTGGGGAAAAGAGATCGCAGACTAGTTCCACCTCCAACCACATCATTCTACCTTGTTTATGTTGGATGGAGATGGAGGTTGAGCTCCCTGGCTGGGCCCAGATGGTGTTAGAGAAGGAGGGCAGGGGAACGAGAATTCTGATCAGTCTTCTTCCACTGCTTAAGTCTGTCTCCTGCTGGCTGAAGGTGAAGTCTTAGATCTCTACAAGACCCCACTGACACTTCCCCAGTAGGGAAACTGGGATGCCACTTGCTTTTGCCCTGTAGTGGATAGAATATCAGTTCCCCATTAGGAGAACTACTCCAGCAAGGAAATGAGAGAACACCATCTGCTTCTGTTGGGCAGGGGGCAGAGGACTGCCTCTCTACTAAGTACTGTTGACACCACAGTGCTCATCCCAAAAAGTGACCTACCTAATGCCCATCACCCATTTAGCCCATCCCTTTATGTACCTCCCCTCCAGAAACCCGTTTCCATAAGGTGGAGGTTATAGAAGATCACCTCCTCTTTGGTCCCACTAAAGCTACTGGGTTGGGGAGGGGCAGGACAGCAGATTTTCAATTAGTGCTTGTCTAGGGTAGGGAATGTATTAACAGCCAAAAAATTTTCTGTTCTGTTAGGCAATCCTTTCGCCAATTCTTTGGCTATGGGAATAGGATTTAATTAGAGCTTTACTGCCATGTCATTCTAGCCCAAAGGTCCTTAGACAGTCTGTCTTCTTTCCACTTTTCAGAGTCCTCCTATAATTGATTGTTCTGTTATGCCCAGGGTGTTGATATTTTAATTGTTAGAGGGAGGAACTGGGAACAATAGAGCTGCTGTATCTTAGCCAGTTGTCTCTTCTTTCAATTATTCATCAACAGTTTTGTGAGCCTCTACTATGTTCTTAGGCCTACCGCAAGGAAGTGAGGACTCACGATAGACAAGACAGACATCCCGTCTTCACAAATTTTATATTCAAGTGGAGGTAAAAGACAGTTATACAAGTCATTATTGCCAACTGTAACGAATGCTACCATAAAGTCTCTCATGCTGATGCCATGGAGCGGAACATGGGAAACAAAAAGAAAGCCACACAACCAGAATAAGTTGAGACTCTTTCAAGACCTACAAACTCATTTCTGAGTAATGGATACTATCATCAGAAAGAAGACTGAGTCTGGGCATTGAAGAGGGCACTTGTTGAGATGAGCACTGGGTGTTGTATGTAAGCGATGAACCACGGCAATCTACCCCAAAAACCAAGAGCACACTTTACATGCTGTATGTTAGTCAATTTGACAATAAATTAAAAATAAATAAATAAATAAATAAATAAATAAGACTGAGTCTCTTATAGTTTGCCTCCTTCTCTGTTTTTATCTTATTAAATACAGAGAACTGAGGGTTGCTGGAGGGGTGGTGGGAGGGGGGACGGGTTAACTAGGTGACAAGCTTTAAGGAGGGCACTTTTTGGGATGAGCCCTGAGTGTCATATGTGAGAGATGAATCACTAGGTTCTACTCCTGAAGCCAAGAATACACTGTACATTAACTAACTTGAATTTAAATGAAAAAAGAAGAAATAAGATTGAGAATCATTATGATTGCCTTTGTGATTTGAGAACACTCTGAAAGGCAAGAGCTATGATGACAGAGCCACCCTGACTCCACAGCTGCTGATCGTGCCTGTGAGCAGTGGGATTTTCTAGGAGCTAAAGTTGCAGCAAATAAATATGATCATGTCTCTTAATAGCACCAGACTAAAGCAGAAAAAAAAAATCACTGCAAAGCACTAACTCCTGAGTCGATACACTTGGATACTGACTTTGGTAGGAAGTCAGTGGTTCTTCACTGGGAGTAGAGTCTCCATTTTTGGAAAGTTGCCCTTATTTGGAAAAATACTGGGCAATCTGATCCAAGAAAGTCCTGTTCCTTGGCTTCTTTTCACTAATGCAACTTGTTGATATGTTTTAGGCCTGCTAAACCTAGTGACGACGAATAATTCCTAGAGCTATTTATAATGACTTAAACATGATTTAAGGCCAACCTGAGCAAGACGACTTACCCGACTGTACTATGGCCCTAATCCCATTGAAGGAGAACACGAACAAGTAGAATTTGGGAGACTAACTGCAATCTGACTTGGAGAGAAATTAAGTAAATATCAATATATGTAATACTTTCTAGCGATACATCTCCAGCCAGACACAAGATTTTCAATGCAATAATTACTAGGATATAAACTAATAAAGTCCTCAAGTCCCATTTTCAGTGCGTCATAGGGACTAGCAATAGAAAGAATAAAACTTAATAATATAGCTGGTGAAAACTCAAATATTAACTAAGACCAGGCTCTTGACTGATAGTTCTTGTAGCAGACATTATGGCTTCATTCATTCATTCATCCATTCATTCCATTTTCATTCATACATCCATGCTTCAGAGACCATGTATTCTTTATGTGTGAACTAACAAGCCATGCATGGGTCATGCCACCAGTTGGTAGGCCCCTGCGGAGCCTTCATGCTGCACTTTGGACCCAAGGTATAGGCTCCTTGAGTGTGTATCACTGTGTAGCTTACTGAAGGTTGGCTAGTGGGACATGCCCCCACTGATGAGGAGTGTTAGGTGAGAGAGGGGGCACCCTGTCATCTCAACAGCACACAAGTCATGGGCAGGACAACCAACCCAATGGTGTTGCATATGAACCATAATTCAAATGATTATATCAATCTTTTACAATTCCGATAACCCTCTATGGCACCCTCCCCGAGTCCCCAGTGAGGATTAATGTTCCATTTGGCCCTTAACCATAGAGTCACCGTTACACAGATGAACTGAATAAATATCAGCTATAATACCAAGAAGAACAAATTCCATAAAGAAAAGCATATACTTTATACCAAAGAAACAAGTGGCCCTGAGTATATTGTAGAAAGTTACTTAAATTATATATATTCCATTAAAGCACACCAAATTGACCTCAGCACATCGTGAACTGCCACTTTTTGGAAATACTCATTCAGTTCATTTTAGCACATTTGCTCTGGTCTGAAACGCCCATCATAATGGTTTTAGCACACTTCACCGAAGAAACTTTCAAGGGAGCAGATGGCAACACGACAGATCTCTAAATTTAAATCAGAAAAAGAGCTGTATTTACTCTTAACAAGCAATTAGAAGGAAGAGAGGAATTTCTCTTTGGGAGCTTATTCCTCAGGAAAAGTCCTTTGCTGCCCTCATTATCAAGCCCTTCTCCCACCTGTAGAAGTGACGGTGCGACAGCATGGCAGAGGGTGTGGGGCCACCTCCACAAGGGGCAGGAAGCTGTGGGCCGCAGTGTGGCCGCATCCTTCACACCTCCAGCCACCAGGTGCCACGGCCAGTGAGTGAGCTGAGCCGGGAGGTCACCTCAGTGGCCAGCAAACCAGGTGTCCCACCCCAGGGTTCCCTGGGACTTATTTACTGAGAAAAAAGGGCTGCGTTACCAGGTCCCCTGTCCCTGGAGAGCTTGTCTTCCTTCTCCTCCCTCTCTAACGTGCTGCTGGAGGATGAGATGCTGGAGGCGGAGCAGTTGTCCTTCTCGTTCACCTCCTCGCTCTGCCTCTCTTTCTCACTGAGGGAGGCCCGCTCTTCTGGCTCTTGCTCCAGTGCTCGCTCTGCTTCACTCTCTGCTCCCACGCGGGCAGGGGCTACTTCAGGGCTGGCCTCGTCCGCACTCTGCCCTACCTCCGCCTCCGGTCCAGGCTCGGGATCCCCAGCACTGGCTGGTGGAGACAACAATGGAGATTATGATCACAACAGGAACTCCCTGGGAATGTCAAGCGAGGTATGAAAGCAGACCTGAGGTTGATTTCTCTTGGCTATCTGCTGTGGGCGACATTCGAAAGGCGACCCCCAAGATTCCCATGCCCTGGCCATTCAGTTAAACGCTAAACACTAACACTGCTGGGAAGGGACCGTGTAGCTGACGGTGCGGTCTCCAGTTACGTGACTTCAAGGTCTAGAGGTTATCTAGGGGGGCCTGATTCGATCTGGTGAGACTTTTAAAAGCAGGGTGTTTTGTGATTGGCAACAAAAAAGAAAGTTGAGAGATCAGACGTGTGTGGCTTAAGGGGCGCCTGGGTGGCTCTGTTGGTTCAGCGTCTGACTTTGGCTCAGGTCGTGATCTCGGGGTTCATGGGTTAAAGCCCCGTGTTGGGCTCTGTGCAGACAGCTCAGAGCCCGGAGCCGGCTTCAGATTCTGTGTCTCCCTCTCCCTCTTCCCTTCCTCTGCTCGCGCGCTCTCTCTCTCAAAAATAAACCTTAAAAAAAAAAATTTTTTTTAATTTTAAAAAAAGCATGTGGCCATAAAGATGGAGGGGCCATATGACAGACAAGGAACGCGAGTGGTCCCTAAAACCTGAGAGCAACTCGCAGCCAACATGAAATAAAGAACAGGGACTTTGGGGCTGTGAGCATAAGAAACTGATGTCTGCCAACAACCGAAATGAACCTGGAGGTGGTCTTCCCAGGGCCTCCCTCAGCTCCCAGTAAGAGACAGGCCAGCCACAGCCTTGACTGTGGCCTCGTGATACCCAGGGCTGAGAACACAGTTGAGCCATGCTGGCCTGCTGGCCTTCTGACCTGTGGAAACTGTGAGATAATAAATGGCTATATTTTGAATCGCTGTGTTTCTGGTAATTTATTACACAGCAGTAGCAGCCTGATGTTTTATCGGTTGCCAAACCAGTGAGGACTGCCCCCACTTTGCTTGAATGAGGTTTGCTCATAATTTGAAGTTAGGCCCTAACTCTGAAAGTCGTTCAGGAGAATCACTGCTGGGCCCAGAAGTATTTGCAAACCTATCAAGACTGGAGATCTGATGCTTGTAGCAAGGTAAAATGCTCACGCTCCCCTATGTGACATCCTCTGAGGACAGGGAAAATGGCACAGTATGGCTTTGCATGGTTTTACCCAACAAATCTCCCAGCTGTGCACAGTGTATCCATAGCAAATGATAGAGAATACAAAAAATTCTGAGCCAACTGTCACGTGTGAAGGCCAGAGGAGGACAGGTCGGTCCTGAGAGTGTGACCCTCAGGGCTGGGAAAAACTACATTGCTGGAATCCTGGCAATGTGCCCCCGGCCCTAGGCAATTGCTACTCAAAGCAATACGGAAATTCAGCAGGATCTGCCTGGGGCAGGACCTGGAAGAGACCCCAGAACAAGCAGATCAGGGAGGTGTCTCGTGGAGGCATCCTGCTGGCTCAGGCGAGTGGGGACTGGCTGGCAATGAGATACCAGAACAGGCCCTCCAGGAGGCCAGGCGGGGCAACTGCTAAAAGGCAGAGGAAAGCTCAGGCCTCACTGGGGTGGGGGTGGCCGGGGAGGCAGCTGCCCTCAGCTTCCCAGCCAGAAGCCATGCTGCCAGTTCCAGCTGGGTCCAGTACCCTCACCCCTCATCTGCTCTCAGCCTCCTTCCTCTGAGAACGAGGGAATTGAGGAAGTTGCAACGTCAGCTTTTCCTCGTGTCCTTGGGTAACTTCCAACTCCAAAGGGAAGCAGGACCCCTCCGTGGGAATCTCCCTAGGGCCCTTCAGGTAGGAAGTGGGTGCAGAGGTCACAGAGCCTCTACCTTCCACCTGCCCGGGGCCTCACGACTATCTGTATATCTTCTAGCCTAGTACAGGAACCTGCTTCCCTGGGACACTAGAGGAAAGGCAGGCTGGGGTGGCAATGGGCCTCTGCTGTCTGCTGGCTGTCCCTGCTGGGCGTCCCCAAGATGGATAGTTATAAGACCTGGTGATATGAGGACAAAGTTTCCAGGCAGGGATATGCCGCCTGGCAATGGCAGGAGAAAGCCAAAGGACGCACGACCCTGAGCCCACATGCCTAAGAATGGGCATGTCGGATACATTTCCTTAAAAGCAAAGACTGAGCTGAGTACAGGCAAAGAGTGAATATGTCCTGGAGAAAAATTCCCTTTGGTACTGAAGGAATTGTTATGGCAATCTCTTTCTCATCCGATAATGAAGTATTTAGCAAGGAGATACAGTCCTTCATTCACAAGCACGGCAGAAGCACAGTGTTACCAAGAGCACTGTCATCCTTTGGTTGACAGAAGGCATGCATCCTTGCACACATTTACTCCAGAATAGCCACATCAAAACGAAAATGTGTTTGCAACAGTCTAGCATGTGGCACGCATTTGACTTGCAATTGGTGAGCATATGGCGAAAACTGGCTAGGGGGCCTCCACGTGGCTTTATCACTGACAGGGAGATGGCCGCAGGGGGCTGTCATAAGCCTGTGTCTACTCTCTATCCCCAGGAGACTGGCAGACAGAGCAGGAAAGATGCACGATTTGCTGGTTTGACTTCAGCCTACGTGCACCCCGCCACCACACTTCCGGGGAAGCGGTGGCCATCTGGACAGTTACGGTAATGGGTGCGCAAATGCTACAGAGCCACACATTCTTGTGCCTAAAACGCTACACAATTTTATCCCCATCTGCTAGGGCCTCACTTCGTAGAGTCAGACATTTCTTTGTGTGATTCGACCACTGGGTGGCTTCTCTTTGTCATCACTGCTGGGGAGGTGGCCGTCTCCAGAACCACCTCCTGACCAGAATGCAGACTCAGCATCACAAGCCCTGCCGGCAAATCTGTGGCACGTGAGGTTGTCCTAACGATGAACAAATAGTCACACACATTTTGGGGCGCCTGGGTGGCTCAGTCGGTTGGGCTTCCGACTTCGGCTCAGGTCATGATCTCACGGTCTGTGAGTTCGAGCCCCGCGTCAGGCTCTGTGCTGACAGCTCAGAGCCTGGATGGAGCCTGCTTCGGATTCTGTGTCTCCCTCTCTCTGTGACCCTCCCCCATTCATGCTCTGTCTCTCTCTGTCTCAAAAATAAATAAACATTAAAAAAAATTAAAAAAAAAATAGTCATACGCATTCAAGTCAAGCAGAACCAGCAAAGATCGAGAGTGACAGTGGGAGAGCAGACACACGTAGTTGCTCCTTGTACCACACACGCCAGGCCGCACGCGTGTCACTGACATAACACACATCCTTGCTTTCAGAAGGCTCACTCCTTGGCTGAGGAAACAGCCATCAACTGGGGTCACCATGGTATGCGGCCAGGTACCCAACAGAGGGCACTGGATAACAGGCGACAGGGGGTTCCTGGAAGGAACAGCTGGGACCCACGGCAGAGCCCTTCTGCAGCTGTGCTAATCAAACACGGGAACGACAAGGGCAAAAGATCCCTGAGGG
Source organism: Felis catus (assembly GCF_018350175.1). Classification (NCBI taxonomy): domain Eukaryota; kingdom Metazoa; phylum Chordata; class Mammalia; order Carnivora; family Felidae; genus Felis; species Felis catus. The sequence continues at coordinate 57,804,283 of NC_058379.1, read as the reverse complement.
CTCAGACCTTGCCTTCCTCTCATGTCGATGAGCCCTCGGCATGGTACCGGGCCAACATCTGCTCACAAAGTTCCAGAACATTTCTGCTCCCCCTTCCCATTCTGTCAGGACCTCCCTGTCAGCACTACCCCCACCACATGAATCCCCTATCCTTGAGTTGCTGCCCCATGCCAGGCTGGCTGCCCCCTGGGAAGACAGGGGAACAAGTATCATCTACCTTCCCTGAGTGCCCAGGAAGCAGGAGGAACCATATCATATTAGTCTTCAGGAACAGCCCTACAGAGAACTAAGGCATCTGTCAACACTGAGGGGTGGAGACTGCTCACGACTTCCCATCACTGCCAGTTCCTGTATTTAATGAGCCTTTCTCTGCCCCAATGGTGTTGGTGGTGAAAGACCCAGTGATACATGAGTGACACAAGTGACAGACCCAGTGCTTGTCATCACAGGGACTACAGAGGAGCAAGGAGAACCTACCTGCCTGGCATGGCAGAGGTGGGGGAACCCTACCACCAGTGGATGGGGAAACCCCAGCCCCTCACCTCACCCAGACACAGGTAAAAATATCTATATGTGACAGTGTCCTAAGATTAAAAGCACAGTGCCCTAGGTGGGGGGTTATGGCAAGGGACTTTGACAAGGCCTGGGAAGGAACATAAAAGGCGTTGTACCAAAATGACATTTAAACAGGGTCTCCAAGAATGAAAAGGAGTTAAAATGGGGGAAAAGTAGGGGAGCCTGGGTGGCTTAGCTGGTTAAGCGTCCGACTTCGGCTCAGGTCATGATCTCACAGTTCGTGAGTTAGAGCCCTGCACGGGTCTCTGTGCTGACAGCTCAGAGCCTGGAGCCTGCTTTGGATTCTGTGTCTCCCTCTCTCTCTCTGCCCCTCCCCCACTCACGCTCTGTCTCTGTCTCTCAAAAATAAATAAATGTTAAAAAAAATTTTAAAGAAAAGCAGGGTAAAGTGGATATAAGAATGTTCTGGGCAGAAGGAGAGTATGTGCAAAGACCAGGAGCACAGGGGACACTGGAGGAATGAGAGCTGTCTTGCCACATGGCTGTGGTAATGGGCCTTGCAAGGGGGGATGTTACTCTAAGGGCAGTGATGGCTGCTGCAGGTAGAGACAGACAGACCACACCTCCCAGTGGGACAGCTGAGGCGTGTCTGGTGCTATCAGTGAAGCTCCTTGTTAGCGTGGAGCAAACAGTCCAGAAAGCAAACCCTGACGACAGAGAGACTGAGGAGGAAGAGACGAATGCCAGACCCCGGGGCTCAAGAGAAGATGATGAATAAAAACATGGCGCCAGTGGGAAGCTGTTTCCAATCTAAGAGCCACCGGGACAGGTGGCGTGTCAGCCTCTGAGGGGAGCGTGGGATGCTGTCTCCTCAAGATTCCTCTGTGGTGAGGCCTCTCTTATTGCCCTCAGAAAGTGAGGCCAGGAGGGAACAGTGAAGGCCCAGACCATGGTGCTGGGCAGGAAGGGGCAGGGCACCCACTCCCAAGCACATGCCTGCAGCCCTGTCTTTGAAGGAGGGTCACAAGTGACTGCAATACACCAAACCTACAAGTCAGGAGCTGCCAGGAACCCCGCACTCATCTCTCACCAGCCACACCCGCCCATCACCTTGGATGGAGGAAGGACGTAAAGATCTGCCGCATCTCTGGGGCTGGGCCAAGGAGAGGAGATTTGAGAAGTTCCTGTGCCAGGTGCCAGGTTACCCCTCTCCTCGCAGTGGGCACGAGTGTGGAAGTGAAGGGAGGACATGGCAAGAAACTCCTGGCAACACAAAAGGCATCCCAAACTGGGACCTGTCTTCCTGGACCACATCCTAAGTGAGCAGACTGATGGGATCCTGGCATTGCCAGAAGGCACTTAGCAAAGGCCAGAAAAATGTATTTGGCCAGAACCGGCACTGACCTGATTCAGAGAGCTTTAAACTAAATGTTAAGGTCAGAGCAGGGAGAGGAGAAAAAAAAATCAAAATGAAACTGTATAAAAAGAGACAGGAATGGACAATTTACTTAATACAGAAGAAATCGTTGAAGAGGTCGCCAGTATATTCAGAAGGAAGTAATGAAGAACCCGGTTGTCGCCAATGCTGTGGGAAAGAACCCGTAGCCGGAATGCACACACTGAAGGGAATTCTCTATCCAAAGAACACAGACATTGCAGGACAGAGAGGTTGGGCACAGGAACCGGATTGGAACCCATCAACGCAAGAACCATAGGGAAAGAGGGAAAACTCCAGTGCTACTGTCGAGAGAATATAAAAGGGTGCCCAGTCAGATGCTGGTACTTCCCTCGTGCAGATCACAAAACCGGGAGAGAGAGGAGGGAGAGTAGACCCTGAGGAGTGAGCCAGGGCAGACATGGACTCCTAACAGCTACTGCTCTCTGCTCCTCCAAAAGCCCAGCACCAGCTCCTCATCTGGTCCCCCAGATTTCACTAGACGCCAGGCCCTGCACACGAGGTACCAGGTACCTTCTACACACGGGTGCCTCCCAGGAACCACATACACATCACCCTGTGTAGCCCTCACACCAGCAGGATGATTAGTGTCCCTGTGTGAAAAATAAGGACACACGTCCAGAGAGGTTAAGCAACTTGTCCAGGGCTACACAGTAGGCTGGAAGCTCATGGCTGCTCCTCCAGACCCGTTTTCTATTCTGCTCTGTGCCCCAGGAGGCTGGCTCCCTCTCAGTGTGACAGAGGTCAGCTTCTGGGAGGTAGCAGCACAGGAGGGAGGAAAGAGAGGCTAGACTATGCCTCCACCCTCTTCATGTGGGGCCTCCGGTTGACAGAGATTGTCAGGCCACTATTTCTGTCCCATGGGCTCCTTCCCAAGGCTACAGCTCTCACCAGTCCCAGGCACTAACCAAGTTCCCCCAGGCCTGGAAGTGGGAGTAGTGTTGACAGTCTCCCAGTGCTGCTAGTCCCTGGGCACTTCCCCACCTGACAGACCTGTGATGCTCTCCACACCTCTGTGAACTGTCCCTACACTGGCTGCCCCCAGGCACCTTCTGAGCATGTCCATCTCCTTCCGACCTCACCGATAAGCAGACCTGGGATTTGAACCCCGACGGGCCTTGAACCTCTGTTAATCACGATGTTACACTGTGAGGTTGGTGACTTATGCTGCAAGGGAGAAGTTCATCATCATTCCTCAAAGGACAAACACACACACACACACACACACACACACACACACACACACACACACTCAACATACGGTGTGCACAAACATTCCAGGTCGGCTTTCATCGATGTCCCTGACAGCTGAATCCAGAATGTCCGACTGGAATCTCCTGCCATGCAATTTTTCTTTGAAGAGATAAAGTGCTGGTAGAAAGATCTGAACTTAATAAGTCTTTGGGTGGCTTCAATTGATTTCAATCTGTCATGGTGTCTCGACGACTCTGCCAGGACTTGGCTCTCTGGCAGGTCTTACGAAACCAAGGGCTGGGCCAGCCAATTCTATAATAGTTGCTCCAAATCATGTACATTCCAGGGACCTCCCCAGTTCAGAGCTAATAACTAACACCATCAACTTTAAACTTGTGGTTTAGTCACATAAATGTGAAAAAGGTCCCACGAGAAAAAGCTCACAACTTTGAAAATTCTTTAGACTTTGCCTTTGGTGTTGGGCCAGTTCTTGCTAAGCCGTTCGCTCAGATTCACTCTAGAGCAGGGTTTCTTGACTTTAATACCATGGATATTTGGGGTTGAATAATTCTTGGTTGTGGGGGGAGGGGGGAGGCTATCCTGTGTGCTGTAGGATGTTTAACAGCGTTCCTGGCCCTCTACGCACTAGAGGCCAATGGCACCTCCTCCTCAGTTGTGACAACTAAAAATATCTCCAGACACTGCCAAATGTTTCCTGGGGGAGTGAGGGAGGTAGCAGGGATTGTCCTGTGTTAAGAATCATTACCCTAAAGGAATAGTTTCATTAGGATGGGCTCAAACTCAGCCTACGCAAATTTTACAAAAACAAACAAAAAACCCACTTTGTCATTTGCAAAATACTGATTCATCAGTCTAGTGAATTTGCATGCCTTCAAAATTTAGCAGCAACTTGTTCTCAAAATTCAGCCTAAGCTACCTCTTAAAATGAAAACCGTACATGGCCAAAATTACCTTCGGAAGGACATTTTGGAAGATGCCACTTTATAGATACAATACCAACTCTCATGGTTCCAACAATCAAGGATTTCCTTTAGCTTCAATGGAATGCCATAAAAAGTACTGGGTTTGTAGTGGTGGGTTATGTCATCAACAAATACAAACCCTTATACTCTAAAATCACATTTGATCCAGCAAGTTGTTCATACTACAAAAGGCACATGAAGGTCAGGAATGACTCTAGAAAAAAGCAGAGCTATGGCCCTCATGTCATGCTCACAATGGAAAGCTCCATCTGAGGTGGATGCTGGGAAAGATTAGAAGCACTATTCAAATTGTAATTTTCACTACCCCCACCTTTACCCCTCAGAATATGCTTCTGATTGAGTCCACTTGGTTAAACATGTATAGAATATAAATTCCACTGTATTATCATATAGGACAAAAAAGAAGCCTCTAGTTTCAGGTCAAATTATTTTAATATTGGTTAATGAATAGATTCTATTTCACACTATAAAGAGAAAATTTTTTAAAAAGGGCAATTTAAGATTATTGTATCCTATATCATTTCTCTATCTGTATTGTATCATTGCCTTATCATTATCTTGAACTCAAACCATATAACCTCAAATATCAACCCCTGGATACGAAGACTTTCTTTGAGCTTAAATTCTTACAAAATCAGACAGATCTTGTCTTGATTCAACCAGTGTCAAACATGATTAATGCCATTATCCATTTGTCTTTCCATGCCCAGTAGGGCTAGTAGAGCTCCTGAGTTAACTACATGCTCATTTTCTTACAAGAGCACATAGGAAGACAAGTCTTTCCTCAAGGATGAAGAAATGGTCTAATTCCAAACTGGCAATGCATTTCAAGAGCACCTCTAGTGCTTGTCAAGTCCCAGACAAGAATATCAATGACATCAAAACAAAACAGTGATTTTGGAAAGTATACACTAGCACTAAAATGGATAGTCCCGGGTAAGAACAGCTAGCAAATAAATGGAGTGAACTTGAGGTTTTTTCTTAATTCACTTTTTCAGGCTTAGCAGCATCTAGTTACTTTTAATTAGATGTTAGATGGTCCTAATGTAATTAAATGTTCTAATGTAATTAGTAGCAACACTCATTCATTCCAGCAATATTTATTGATATGCCAGGCACTATGCTAGGCATCAGGAAGTCAGATGTGAAAAAATATCTTCCCTGAATATTTTTCAAGATAAAGTGGTCCAGCCAAGAGACATTATGATATCAAAACAACTAATATCTAAAGAAAATATTAGATCTTCTTGCCAGGAGAGTCTGACCAAGCCTAAGCAGAACCAGGTGGCCTACAACCGGGATACACCAGAAACCTTACTTTTATATTCACACACCAAACAGTTGACTCTTCTTCATTTATACCTAGTCAATAATCCACTTAGTCAATATCTCAGTTGATCTGAACTTGTTAGCAAATAAATTCACAAAAAAAATGGAGAAAGATCCACTTAAGGGGTATTTTAATAGGTGGTTGAATAAATATCTTAACTATCAATTTATCAAGAATCATCCTCTAACTTTTCTTCCTCTTTTGGTGTTAGATTCTCAGAAGGAAATGGCCCACATAATGTCAACTTTCTGTAAAAGTTCCCTTTCTACATTAAACCATCATCTATTCTTTGGTCTTTATAGAGTGGCCTATATTGTCAAATATGTGTCCTCCATCATGATCCATGTAATAAATGTCTGGGTATAGGGGAAATAGCTGTCTCTATAGAGTAATGTGTCTGCCTTCTTTTTTTCATGCTGTTTGTTCATTCTAGCTCATAAAACGTTTACTGAATGTCTATTCTGCTCCAAGCATTGGGAGATAACAAAGGTGAGTGCAGGCATGGGCTCTCCTCTGGGAAACACAAAGTGGAAGAGGACGGGGTACCATTTATTGACTATTCAGTGAGATAAGCCCCTGTATCCTTGGTATGCACAAGATGTAAGGGAAATACAAAAGAGGAATCAAAGATGACTTTAGAGAAGATCCTTCAACTAGATGGGTAAGATGGATAAGAGTCCAGTGGGCACCCAGTGGAAAAGGGCTCTCAAGCACAGAGCACATGTGAGAAAACAGAGCACCTTTCAGGTACTGACAGTGGTTTGATGCTGATGGAACATAACATGTAGGGGTGGTTGTGGAGGTAAAAGACTGGTTGTAGGGAGTGGATAATCAAAGTCTTGAGTGCTGTATAAGGTCTTACCTTTTTGCTATAGATAATGGACAGCCACTAGAGCTGTTTAAAACAAGGTATAGATAGGATTTTTTTTGGGGGGGGGGGATTGGGTTGCTAATAAGAAGGTGGAAGATGTGAGGTCTATTAGAAGTTACTGAAATGGTCCAGATGAGAGATGGTTAAGACGTGGACTAAAGCAGTGGCAATGGGGAGGGCTGAGTTGAGAGAAAGGAAGCCATAAACACTAGGTGATTGACTGCATACAGGTGTGAGCATTGAGGGAGGAGTCAAAAATTACAGGCATGCTTCCAGCTTAAATGACTAGGCCAAGAGATATGGTCTAAAATAGATGAGGACTGGAAGGTATAAGCAGGTTTAGGGGGTAGGGATTTTACAGGTGAGAGACAGGTGACCCTCCCATCTGAATGTCCCAAACTGACACCTATTGAGTGTGACATGTCTGAGGAGTAGATACTGATGTCTAAGGAGGTTAGATACATGTGTCCTGAGGTCAAGAAGGCCAAGGCTGGAGATACAGATCTGGCGATTTTTATCACATGGTAGGTAGTTAAACATCACAGGTGAGGATGTGAGAAAACAGGCACAGATTAGGCATAAAAACAGAAGGTTGCTAGGAAAGGACCCTTGGAAAAACCCAATACTTAAGGGTCAGGCAGAAGAAGAGTCAGTAAGAAGACTGAAACAAACTGATGAGAAAGACTGAGATAAAAGATGAGAAAATACTGATGAGAAATGCAGAAAATATGAAAGCCAAATAATACACTGAGTCTGGAGATTATCTAGAGGATACATAAGGACCAAGAGCTGCTCGATCAGAAAAGTCAACAAAAATCTACTGGAACTTCCAAATGTATCTGGTGGAGGCAGCTTTCTCAGAAGATGTTCCAGCCTCAGAGGGCTCTAAATATTCATGTCCTGTTCAGAAGCAGATAAGATGCCTTGCAGGGTCACTGACCCCAAGAGTTCTCTTGAAAAAGCATACTTAGGCAGTACAGCAGCTTTTTATCTTGATGAGGTCCCAATAGTTCATTTTTGCTTTTAATTCCCTTGCCTTTGGAGATGTGTCAGATAAAGGGTTAGTATCTAAAATCTATAAAGAGCTCAACAAACTCCACACCCGAAAAACAAATAAACCAGTGAGGAAATGGGCAGAAGACATGAGTAGACACTTTTCCAAAGAAGACATCCAGATGGCCAACAGGCACAAGATGCTCAACGTCACTCATCATCAGGGAAATACAAATCAAAACTACAATGAGATATCACCTCATGCCGGTCAGAGTGGCTAAAATGAACAAATCAGGAGACTATAGACGCTGGCGAGGATGTGGAGAAATGGGAACCCTCTTGCACTGCTGGTGGGAATGCAAACTGGTGCAGCTGCTCTGGAAAACAGTGCAGAGGTTCCTCAAAAAATTAAAAATAGATGTATCCTATGACCCAGCAATAGCACTGCTAAGAATCTACCCAAAGGATACAGAAGTGCTGATGCATACGGGCACATGTACCCCAATGTTTATAGCAGCGCTTTCAACAATAGCCAAATTATGGAAAGAGCCTAAATGTCCATCAACTGACGAATGGATAAAGAAGGTGTGGTTTATATATACAATGGAATACTACTTGGCAATGAGAAAGAATGAAATCTGGCCATTTGCAGTAACGTGGATAGAGCTGGAGGGTATTATGCTAAGTGAAATAAGCCAGGCAGAGAAAGACAGATATCATATGTTTTCACTCATATGTGGATCCTGAGAAACTTAACAGAAGCCCATAGGCGAGGGGAAGGGGGAAAAAAAAGAGAGGGAGGGAGGCAAACCATAAGAGACTCTTAAGGACTGAGAACTAAGGGTAGATGGGGGGTGTGGGAGAGGGGAAAGTGGGTGATGGGCAGGGAGGAAGGCACTTGTCAGGATGAGCACTGGGTATTGTATGGAAACCAATTTGACAATAAATTGTATTTTAAAAAATAATAAAGGGAAACCTTCTGGAAAAAAAAAGAAAAAGCATAGGGGCTGGAAAGCTAATTTGCGATTATTCTGCCACACTGTAAGTAGTGTACCATTTTGCACAAACGCCTTATGAGGGTGGGGGAAAGGTAGGGGTGGGTAGAGTTGGGGGCAGGGGTGCTGGAAGAAAAAGTGGAGATGGCAGAGTGGTGATCAAGGTCTTGACCACAGATAAGAATGCTAGAAGGAACCAGGTAGTTATTCTTCTTTGTTATTTCCCAGTTCATAGTCAATGACTCTGGAAATTCAAAGTACCACACTGAAGGATGCTCAATGTCCCTACTTGTGGAGGTCTCCTGAATGTCCCTGAGAGCATTTACCCAAGGCTCCCACTTCGGATGAAAGGCACTGATGTCTTTCCAGATTCCCTGTTAGCACCTCCAGAGGAAGACAAGCTCATTAACCCCCAGAGCCTGCTCCAGGCTGGGTCTTGCAATACCTGATGTTCTTTTTGTCAAGAAAGATTAAACAAGCTAATTTCTGTTCTAAAGTTGAATACTTCGTTTCCATTAAACAGATTTTAAGATGCAAATTTGTAAATGTTGGTTACACACCATTATAATCCAATGCTTGGAAACAATTCTCCAGGGGTCTCTTGTGTTTCTGCAGTCTTATAAGCAGAGACAGTGACAGTCTTTATTCTGGGATATCCAAGGATGTGTGCATAGCAAATAGCTGTGGAAGACAGAGACCTTGTCTCCCCCTGGAGCAATAGACTGGTTGGTTTATAGCTTACTGTGATAAAAATAATGTCTCTCTCTGGGACAAAGGGAAGACAGATTTATTGCCCAACATAAAAGATTTGGGGTCCCCAAGCTCAAGGTTCCTCTCTGTGTATGCAGCTATCATACCAAGCTAACACTTGGGCCTATTCACATCACCTTGCAGGAACTGGGGCTTGGAGAAATGGCACAAATGCTGATACTCTGGCTACTACTATTGCTATGAGTAACAAAGTCTGTTGTCTCTGACCCTGGAGTTTCATGTCTTGTGCCCACATCCACAAAATTGTGGCAGGCTGACTTACTAACTTAAAAGTCAAGTCAAGCCTTAGACCCTTTGGAGTTTTTGATACCTAATTGCCACCTATGAAAGTACCATGTTGATCACCTAATACTGCTCTTTAACGACTATTCCAACACCATCGTGTACCTTGTATTTACTTAAGCACACTTAAGATTCATATTTGGTTTACTCCAAAAGGATTCAAAACTGTTTTAAAATATGGTGCATGAGGAGTGCCTGGGTGGCTCAGTCGGTTAAGCGTCTGACTCTTGGTTTCGGCTCAGGTTATGATCTCATAGTTTGAGTTCAAACCCTGTGTCAGGTTCTGAGCTAACAGTGCAGAGCCTGCTTGGGACTCTCTCTTTCTCTCCACCCCTCCCCCACTTCAAAAATAAATAAAATAACATAACATAAAATAAAGTAAAATAAAATAAAATACGGTGCATGAAAACACACTGCAGGCAACTGTCATTTTCTATAAGAGAAAAAAGGGAAAGTTTTGTCCTTTTCCATTTTTAGAGACTGAGAAAAAGCAAGGCAGGAAAATCCAATGATTTGCAAAGGCTCTTAAAGCCATTCCATGGCAGGTGTAGCAGGTGGTGCCTTGGCCTTGGGTAGAGTTCCTGAGAGATTTTGTCTCACTGACCAAATGGCATCAAGTAGCAGCAGTCAGGTGAGGTGTGGGGAGGTGGGGCCATCCTGAGTCACAGAACCACAGGAATCTAGTTTCCTGCCAATTCGTGAAATACTGGACTGGAGGTGTCCAAAAGCTTTATGCAAGGGAACCAGCATGCATAAGGCTGATGACTGATGATATTCCATTGCTACTGTGCCAGTTGGAAACAGGATACCAGATGTTTCTGATTTCTGCCACGAGGATTGGGTAACTTAGGAGAGTGTCTACACCTGAAGGAGACTCAAAACATGTCACACAAGGAAGGTGACAAAGGTGCTCAGTCAATGGCTAGGAACAATGACAACAGCTGTGATGATGAATGACGCCCACGTGAAAAATGATCATTCATTTAAACCAGCAGAACATTTCATGATATTACTATACAGCTGCATTTTATTTCCAGGTGAGAGGGTAAGGAAGCTAGAGGAATAGTCCTAGTTACCGGCACTTTATATGCTTGGATCTGTGAGAGAAAATAATCCGTTCAGCAGGTCAATAATTTCTGTAATGCCTCTGAGTGAATACTGGTGAGTAGGCCATGGCCACATCAGTCATATTTTGTATCTCCAAGGCCCAACAGTAAGATATTTGGAAATAATCTAGGAATCCAGGTACAGGTAGAAAATAATCAATGAACTTATTTTTCCCTGACATAAAGTTAATATAGCATGGTAAAATTTTTAAATGCATCTCTAAAGTATTACTTCTGTGCGCAATATAGAGACAACTGAGCTAAAAATAAGAAAAATAATCTAGCCAGTATGTAGCCTTCCTGGCTGCATTAGTGGGTAAAAGCCACTTGTAAGTGCTTGACAGTAGCTGCTTTCTAATAGGAAAGGTAATTTCTCTCCACTAAGCCTTAGGATGGACCCAGGTGTGCCAGCCAGGGGGCAGGAAAGCCACACAGTTCTAGCCTCCGAGGAAGGCAGTTCCTAACAGGGATACCCTGCAGGGACCGTCATCAACACCTGGTTTTGAGATGAATGGTTTCTCCATTCTGTTTCCATGAAATAGGCTCCCCGGATCTGACACCCACTGGGATAATAGGTTACTTTGCTAAAATGACTTCACTTGTGGGTACACAGATTATTGTTTTTACTCCTCAGAGAAACTTCCCCAAGAGTCAAATCAGAGAATTCAATCCCAATAAGAATACTGCACCTTTTCCTCTAGTTAACAAAAATAACATTTCCTGACACATCGGTTTCTTAAAGTAACAGGAAATAAACTGGTGAGATATTCTGATGTATGCCATCAGGGCTCAGTGAAAATAAGGAAAGGCTAATTAAAGCAATGGATGGAGAGAGAGGCCCTTCATGTTTCCCTAAATTGGGGTAACATGTCTCCATTAATTGCAGCCCAGTGCAAAGGAGAACACATGCATGTGTTTGTCCCTCACTTGGGCCTGGTAGTTTCACACAGAGGAAAAATACTCCGACCATCACCAGTCTAGGCAGTATTGGGACAAACATCTGCTAGGAGCCACAAGAGGGCCAGATGGAAAAATAATTCAAGCACACATTGACTTGATGGTGGGGGTAGTGGCATAATTTATACAAAAGTTACAGCAGATTTAGCTGGGAAGGTTTTTGGCTGAAAGTTCTCACTCGATAGCACATAATGCTATTGGTCTTTTCACATTTACCCTTCTTTTGAAATATATTTTGTAAGGGCAAAGGTAAAGAAGTTTTTAATGTTTTCCTATCTTCTGCTATTAAAAATTATCCAGAATCCAAGTAAGGAGTTTCAATAAAAGAACTTATAAAGTGACCTTTAATCCTGAAATATATATAACTCAGTAACAAATAGCTGTTTTTCCTTTTCTTTGAAAATACAACTCTGAAAGGTAGGCTGCGATTTATGCAGATATTGGGGAAAGGGTAGAAGCAAAGGGATCATGTGGCGTTAATGTGCACGCCACCACAAATACTGGGGTACCACGATGCCCTGATAAATGGCTAGGTTGACGGTTAAAAGTGGGTTCTACCCCCAATCTCCCCCATTTACTCAGTTGCTTGAGTGGGTGTTAAATAGTAGCATTTGGGAGGAAGGGGCAGAGCATGACAGAAAAGTGAAGATTATCATCGTATGATTCCACAAGCAGAGAGAATGAAAAAGCGAGTCAACCCCTGGCACATTTGGACCACATAGTGCCAGGTGTTTGGAGCAGGACAAACATCTGGATGTGTGATTATATTTTTTTATTCTTCCCCCAGATGTTGTGACGTTGTAAATGTTAGGGCTAAGCAAAAAAATGCCTTTGAGCATTTAAAAATGGGGCCTGGTAAAAAAAGAAGAGATTATTAATGGGATGCTGGCAGAATGTTTCAAAGAAGAATAACAAGCCAGGCTGAAAAAAAAAAAAAAAAAAAAAAAAGGCCATTCCATCATTGTACTTCTGTCATAGGGCAAAGGTCTCCAAGTCAGAAGGAAGTCTCAGCACCTTTCGGAGACAATCCTCTCATAGCATGTCTTCTTATACGTTTAAAATTTCTAATTGTATAATTCAGCTAGGTATTAGGACATAGACATCAGATTACTTTGCTGATTCCAACTGCTTTGGATAATTATTTAACCTATGATGAACATCTCTTGTAGATTCCACAAGAACCCCTGCTTTTTTTTTTTAAACAACCCAAACATCACACAGTGCTATTTCATTAATTTGTAATCGTGTCTCAGTTCAAGCCCAATATTCCTATTTCAGATGCTCGCGTGGTGATTTCAGCCAAACATTCTCTCAGTCTCTACTAATCCCTTCTCCATAGAGGAAAATGACATGTACTCTTTATCTCTCTGAAAGCATACATAAATAACTTTATTTCCCCCCAATGCATATTGCACATACCCCAAATAAGTGTTTTCTGTGTTCTTACTGGAGTTGCAAATATTCTGCCCATTTAATTGGATAGAACAGCCTCAAGTTTGATCATAGCTGGACAAAATACTTGAGGAACTGTCTTTTTGTCACAAACATCAAGGAGACTAAAAGCTTGGAGGACAAGCGATATTTATAGATACTGACACTTCTCTCTCAGCCTGGGGACCTTCTGTATTTCACAGTTTAGACAACCATTCTGGAAACAAGAGTGGGTACGACTCTTAGAGTTAAAAGTTCCAAGATTAAGTGCTGAACCGTCGCTTTGCAGGGGAATGTTTTTCATATCGCCTCTGGAAATACCACAATTTAGATAGAGCAAGGATACCAGGCAGGGTCTGGAAAGCACAGAGCTGTCAAAGCACAGTCTGTTTTCCTGATTCTCAGAGTCTCAGTATTTTAAGACCGACATTACTCATCTATGACCGAGCCATCTGCCTGGGACAATCTTCCATGGCTCAGGGACCAGCAGGAACTGGACATGATGGAAAGCTGTGGCGAAGCCAGCCCGCTTCTGCAGAATGAGCCCTGAGGCTCGGAGAGCCAGCGGAGAATTGGACAGACAAGATTGTTCCGTTACATCCAGTTCTGCTGAGGTCATGCAGTCCTGCCTTGTTGAAATTAAGCTTTACGCCATATTTAGTCAGCCCTCCGAGAGTTAAAAGTTGAGCGTCTCTGTTGTCTTCAGTTGGCTAAGTTTTGGTCAGGCTGCAAGCCATAACACTCGGTTAAATTGAACAGTGCTAGCTGCAGGCTCGTCAACACGCACTGTAGACGCCAGTGCCCAAGACCCATCGTCTCTGTTAATGTGAAAGAAAACGGTCCCACCATTCTCAGGGCAATCGGGAAAACAGCTGATGCTCCCCGGCTGCAATGTACAATATTGTTTCTCTCCAAATAAAGCTAAGATGACAGACAATTTCCCCAGCGAGAGCCTTTCTGTCTGCACACAAGCATCTACAGCCACACCACGTGCCAGTAATCATTACTATATTCCTTTTTTTCTTCTTCAACATTTCTATTTCCACCAGATCCACATTTTTTTTTTTCTGCTGGCTTTGATTAATTTTATTCTCCATCAGTTTAATTTAAAACAGACCGACAATTCCTAGGGCAAGAACATTTTAAAGTGGTCACTTTATTGGGCAGACCCAATAAATAAATAATGTCCAAATTACAGGGTACTAAGTTAATACCCTGTGATTTAGAAAGCAATGGCAAAGTAAGCCTTATTTTTAATATTCTTCCTTCTCAATGACCATGCATTGACAACCATTATACACAATTCTGCTTTAACAGAAGTGGCTCTCAAGGCATCTAATTTATCAGTGCAGTGAAGTCGCCCTGAGTTTACCCTTAGTTGCCCCTCAGTACTAGTTTGCACGTAGTAATGGTTCCTACTTCCCAGAAGCCTAACATTAATTTCCCTCTGCTCTCCCAGCACTCACCTTGGGGATGCTGAGATGTTCCCAGAGAAGAGGATGATGCCGCAAGAGCCTCTTGTGAGTCTAGAGAAGGAGAGCTATGGCTCAGAGGGGTGGGGGAGGCAGGGGCCGCCGGGGAGGTCAGGTCCAAGGAGAGGTCACCTCTGCCCCGGCTCGCGCTCCGGCTTCTCACTTCTCTCTCGTGCGCCTCGGCTGCCAACTGCTCCAAGTATTTGTATCTGAAAGTTAAATTCCAAAGGGTTTCCGTAAAAAGAAAGAGGAGCCCGTGGCCGATGCTTGTTTATGGATGAAACACCTGCAGAGTGAGCTGGTTTCCTGATGCACAGAGCACAGCACAGGGCTGGCTGGAGGACCAGTCTGCCAAAAACAGCCAGCGAAGCCAAGATGCTAATGATTAAAATCCCCGCATCATTCATAACCAAACAAATTGGGAGAAATGGCAACATCACACAGTCTCCAGAGACTGGATCACTGCTGCAGAATCCTACTTTGCTCTTTTAGGAAATGTGTACAAATAAGCAAAACAGCAATAATGCCCATTACAAAGCCCCAACAGTGACAGCTGAAAACCACACGCACTCAGAGCTTGCAGCTGTGAAATGGGAGGGCGCCTCGGTGTGGGGGAGAGAAACAATGCCCCCAAAATACCGAAAGGGGTTGCTGGACGGAGGCCTCTCTGAATTTCTGAACCTGCTTCAACGCTAACAGCAACGCGACTGGAATTCGCTTTGTTCTCCCAGTGTCGACCATGGAAACTTTTTTATATTCTAAAATATTTCTGAGTAGGACTCAGACATCCAATAGCTTGGACCTGACGTCACATATAGTTTATTCATCAAAGTCAGTTTAAAAGAACAAAGATACATCTGTTTTGCATTTCAGGCAGGCAGAACCCACTAACTGTTTATTAAGACCAGCTACCAATCATATTCCTCATAGTGTGCTTTATAGATCAGACCAAAATAACTTTGAAATATGTGCCTCTTCCAGATGTCTGCTAATTTTACCCACCATTATTTGTTCAGAAGTGAATTTATGAATTCAGCTGTAGCAGGTTTCTGTCTCACCAACCACTAAACTTTGAGACAGGTTATTCAAGACCGTCACTCAGATCCATCGGGATTCACTGCTTCTTCAGTCCCTCCCGGTGGGCAGGCCCCCCCAACCCTAGCCCACCAAAGCCCCCACCACACACGGCATTCCGGATTCACGCGCCCAAGAAAGGCAGAGCATATATATGAAACCCTTAAAAAGGATGCATTTAAAAAGCATGCATTTCTTCATGCATCCTTAATGTGGGCGTGGCTCCCCAACGTCTGCCACGGGGACCCCTGCTCCCTGCCAGGCCCGAGGCAATCTGCCCCGCAGGCCGGGCTCGCACGCGTGTCTCCCTCTGCGAAGCCTGCCTTGACCACCACAGCTGGAAGTGATCTTAGCCTTGCCTCTGAACTCATGTCGGATATGTAGTCCATTCAACTCAGATGGCATTTTACATTTACTGCCTGGCATATTTAGTCATCTTTTCACATGTGTGTGTCTGTTCTCAACAAGCAGATAATAGGATTTCTGAGAACAGAAGATTACCATCCTTTGTTCTTTCCCTTGGCGCCTTGCACTTGCCGGGCCCAGGGGAAGCAGGCAAGGCATGCAGTGAGGAACCCGCAAGGCGGCACCTTGCTGCAGGGGTCTACCCGCAGCAGCGGGGGCCGAGGGTGGCCGACGCATCTATTTCAACTTCTTAGGGAGGGAGCTTACTTTCATGGTGAATCTCTGAGAAAAAATGCGTGAGGGGTCTGCATACACACACGTCTGGGCGAGGTTTGGAGAGCCTCACGGTTATGGGGCGAAGGAACTCCGGACTTCTCTTGTCAGCAATGTCACCTCTCAAAAGGTAGGAGAGGTGACAAAAGGAAGGTATTTCTGAACTTAATCTGGACCAGCAAGGAAAACCACCTGGCTATGGAATCTTGGAAGAAAGTGACCTTGAAGGCAAGAGTCAGAATCCCAACAGGAGGCATGTTCTAAACGAGATGGTGGCACAGTCGAGGCCAGGAGTGCCGTGAGCCCAGGAGGAGCTTGTGAGGCATCCCCACGCTGAGTCCGAGCCTTCTGTGACAGGAGAAAGGGGCAGGCAAGGGAGGGTGTGCAATCAAGGGGACCTGCATAGGCCCAAGGCTTCAGGCCAAGAGGACAACCCATTTATGACCTTCATTTCAGGTGATCCAGCCCTGGCCCCGGCCTCTTGGTCCCCTTCTCCGTGGGCAGCCAGAGTGGCAGGTATGTGTGGGCAGAGAGTTCACTTCAGTTTCTGGGGGACTCCAGGGGTTATTCCTTCAGAGTCTGGATACGGCTCCAAGGCTTCCTGCACACCCTTCACCTCCTAGATGTCATCCTCAAGGATCTGGGGGACATGGGAAGAGTCAAGGATTTCATAGGAATTCTCCTGAGGATGTTTATCTGGTAGACAAAAATGGCAGGGGAGGGGGCCTGAGGACTTGTTTGATGGGTGGAAAGTTTCTTTTACAAGATGAAATGAATGCCAGAGACAGGCCACACAACAATGTGAACATACCTAACACTACTGAATTGCACGCTTAAAATGGTAAACTTGATCTTCTGTGTATTTTGCCACAGTTATAAAGACTTTAAAATATGGCAGGGATGGGGGAGGGGCACCAAGGTCAATAGTCAGTAAATCTTTGTGGAAAAAGCAGTGCCAGTGGCCATCTGCAATGGGCCGGAGTGGTGAGGGGAGACTGGCATGCCTGGGAAGAGCCAGGCCACCGGGCATTTAGAGCTTCACAGCTTAGCAACCTCTCCTGACCCATGTCAACCTCTGGCAGTTCCTGGGGAGGAAGCTTGCCCTATATCACAACCTTGTCTTACAGACAGACTCTAAGTGCACTTAGGGGCCCAACAGTACCTACTCCCCCAGGAGCCCAGCAGCCCACGAAATGAGGGTCCTACGTCCCTGTGGCTTTGCAACACAACCCCCAGCTGAGACTCTCCTGAAGCTTCCTGTATGCAAAGCACTGGGTTTTCTATCCACAGGCCACAGCCTTAAGAAAAGACTTTTCACCTTTCCTACTTTCACCTAAACACTCCCATTTATCCCATCTCTGCCCATATCTTTTGTTTATTCATTCATCTTTTCATTTATTGAACATTTGTGGAGTGCCTGTCATGTGCTAAGTGCTGCAGTAGGTACTAGAGATTTAATAATAAACACGCCCTCCCCCCGCCCGATGGAGCTCACAGTTCAGTGGGAGAGACAGGCAAACAAACCTTTTGAATGAATTCACACATCCACCAAGGTGGTGGGCTGCAGGGCTAGTGTTACAGCCCAGGGAGCATATACGGGCTTGGATCTCGTTCCCCAGGGCCCTATAGAAACTCTGTTTGATTTTACATTAACTAAATCTACTTACTGATAACTTTTCCTGCCACTCTTCTACTTGGGAACTCTTCCTTACATTAAACCAAAATCCGACTCCTTCCAAGTTCTATTCTGTCCTCAGACCAGTTAAGCAATGCTCAGAATCCTCTCTTACTGCTTCATTGATCACTTTCATGCATAATTTCCCAAATCCTAGCCTAGTCCTGACCTTCCCCTTGCACTCTTTCCCATAACCCCTGCCTGCCATAGGCATTTCCTATGCCATCCCCCTGAGACAAATCCTGGCCCTGACCCCACCCCAACCCCACCCCCAGCCTCAGCCTGGATCTCATTCCTTACTATTCCCTTAAAAAATTATTTGTGAGGGGCGCCTGGGTGGCTCGGTCGGTCAAGCGTTCGACTTCGGCTCAGGTCATGATCTTGCGGTCCGTGAGTTCGAGCCCCATGTCGGGCTCTGTGCTGACTGCTCAGAGCCTGGAGCCTGTTTCAGATTCTGTGTCTCCCTCTCTCTCTGCCCTCCCCTGTTCATGCTCTGTCTCTCTCTGTCTCAAAAATAAATAAACGTTCAAAAAAATTTATTTGTGAATGTCACTGAATCATGATCAGATAAAGCCTTTCTTCTAATGTTAAAGAAGCAGCAGCACCTCACCAGAATCTTACTCTGGATCTGCACCATTGTCCATAAACTAGTTCGCCTCAAATGCTGGAATGAGATAACACGAAATAAATCAAAATGAAATCAAACGTGACTGGACAGCCTTTACACTTCAAAATGGCAAAACCACACTCATCTTGCTACACTGGATGACACAAACCTTAAAAAACCATCTGCTGTGATTCTGGCCATTTTTATCTGAGCCACTGCATTTCGAGAAAGAGACATGGGACCCAACAAACACACCTGGGTCTACCTTGAAGGGTTTCTAGATGGAGCCCTCTTCCTTACTTCCGAAGCTCTTTCCACCTCTGATCTCCAGTCACCCCATCCATTTCTGAATCCCATTATACTTGGAAATCTTATCTACTCCTGGTCTGCCAGGAACCCAACAGCTTTCCAAACTGGGGAAAAGTTTATACCCTCTCTCCCATCTTCACCAGGTAATTCAAGAAGCAAACTAATCAAGAAAAGTGGCTGGTCCAAACTAAAGGGAAATTCTTGGCTGCTTCCACAAGCCTCCATGTAAACAGAGATGGGGCCCACATGAGGCCACGGAGAGGCCACTCCTGCACCAGCGAAGAAGCCCCAGGCAGATGGGTGACATGGGGCAAGGACTGAGGTCAGAACAAGAGGTGACAGGAGAGGAGCGGCAAACACCTCTCTCTCTACACAGGTCTTCCAGTCCTAAGTGATGCTATGCTTTGGTGAAAAAATCAGTGATTGCTATCCAGAAAGAGGTAGACTTCAGTGGTTTGGGACAATTTTGAGGTCAGTCTGGACCTTGAGATCTCCTCAGAAGCTTTAAAGCCTTGCTTGTGGAGACAGAACATAACAGTCAAACTGTCCAAAGTTAAAAAAAAAAATGCAGAATCTGGAGGGAAAGCTAAAAACTAAAATAAAATTTGGTTTCTTAAGCCTGGACATCAAGTCGACAGCATTTTCAGTCAAAGTCTATGCCCCCAATGTCAAAAACAGGTATTCATTAGAGAAATAGAAGTTTCTTATTTCTTCCACTCTAAATTTGCTGGCCACCACTGGTTATTATGGTGGCAATAATCTAATAAAACACTGGAATTAAAGCAATGCCATAGTTTTGTTTATAAGGCTGGCCTAAGCATCTAATTTTTTAATTGAACACAGACAGACTGCACTTTTCTTGTCCTCAGACTGTCTTGAACTATTTAGCTGAAGGTGTCTAAGAAAACTCAGCAAAGTTCCACTTATTGGCATAGTTCAGATTGTGAGGTTCCCAACTGGCTCTAGTAGGAAAATCAGCCTTTCCATTGCTCCATGTAGTATCGCCATCTGGTGGTAGAGGGAGTAACTGCAGGCTACGGTGCTACCGGGTAAAAACTTGCCTTTTGCTGGTTTACTTCCAAAAAACGGTTTCTTTTGGTGACCTAAGTTTATCAGACACGGAATATATTCACTTTGTATATTTTAGTGATTTGAAAAAATAAAATAGCTTACAGCTTAAGTATTTTAAGTAAAGCTGTTGGTTCATTTGCTCCTTTATTACATACCTCCTTCCTAAGTGCCTACTATGTGCCAAGCACTGCGGAGGGCACTGGGACAACCAGGAAAACAAGACATGGTTCCTGCCATCCAGGAACTGAGTATAGTTCAGTAGGGAGACAAAGTAAGTTATCAGGCACATCGTGTACGAGTCCCAGGAATGTCTGGCACCTCAGCCAGCGCCTGGCATGGTTTGTGTGTTCAAATATTTGTTAAAGGAATGCGTGACCTGGAAGCACACAGTAGGGACACGTAGCCCAGACTCAGCAGCGGTCATGCAGGGTATTTAAAATATATACCATATGTCAGTATGCTAAACTAACGTCCTCATTTGGTGAAGAGTATGGAGGAACAGACATACATTTCACACCACAATGGCACTAATTACTAAGTCTGTACTTTCTTGGAAAACGTAGATAACTAGGGCATCCTATTCCACAAAATACCAGTTACCCAAAGTCTTAGGTGACTTGAGTGAGCTATTTTAATTAACAATTCCCTTAGCATGCTTGGTTAACAGTGCAAAGTCAAGTGCCATTTGGTTACAATGGGAAAGAAAATATATACAAACCTTTCTTCTCTTGCTTGTCTTTGCTCCTCTCTTTTGTCTAAATACTCTCGGCTAACGGAAATATGCAGAAGAAACAAAATAGGGAAGGAAAAGAACAGAATTAGATGCTCATGAAATTGCCAAGAAATTATTAGTGTTTCATGAAAGACTGTTGCCTCAGAAATGGAAAGTGGTTGTGCTGGATTAAAAATATATATATATAAAGACTACCCTTTCAAACTACTAAATGCAATGGATTTCCTATCGAATCACAGGGATGAAAACATGGGAAATCCCACAAGTTAAAGAAAGAAGAATTTAGGTATATGGGTGAGAGAGGAGGCGAAAAAGTTTTTTAAAAGGTGAAACAATACATAAATAAAATACGGCAACTGCAAGCAAGCAATAGCTTTCAGAGATGATTAACGTCCAATCAAGTCCTGCTAGCTCCACAATTTTCATCTCAAGGATTAAATCTAGGTGGGTCCAGGTGTCTAGGCCATTTTGTGTTGCACTCTGCAGTTTGGACATTCATGCCACAGTGCAGGATTCTTCCTCTCCATCCCTACACAGGGATCATGGGAAACTCTTGCTTTGTACATTCTCTTGTCTGCACTCGTAAGATGCCCAACTTTTGTCCACTTCCCACGTTTGTTGCTCTGCTCCTGCTGATGAGATTCCAGCTTGAAACTAAGTTTAAGACTTAGGATCAGCAACTTCTCAGTGGACCACTTATTTTTCTGAAAAATTATGACTTCGTGGCTTCCTAAACTGGACATCACAATGTAGCTTAAGTATTCTACCCGCCCCCCCCCCCCCACCATGCACTGGTAACAGGATATAAAGGGACAGTAGGTCAAAGCAACTAAAGCAGCTTAGGAGACGGAGAAAAAGAAACAAAGACCCAGATTTGTTAGCATTTACGAGCACTCATCCTCATCACCTTCCACATTAGAAATAATATGTCCCATAACCCAGGAATCTTAAAATCATATTCAACAAAAATAAGAACAGGTAAGGATGCTCTCCAAGGGAAAAAAACAAAAGAAGTATGAATAACTTAAATCAATAAATGGCTGAATTACTATTTCCTTTTTCGAAATTCGTTTCATTCACATCCTCAGACTTTCAGGCTGGGACTACAGTCATCATAATTAATAGTTGTATGTGGTCTGTCCTGACGATTGACCAGCACTCCTTCTTGGACAGGGTTCTTTTTTCCAGGATCTGTGTCTTACATGGGAAGTGAGACCCACTCGGGACGAAAAGCAAATAGTGGATAGTTACAAGCACGGTCTGTACCTAGACACACAAGCATATGAATGTACAGCTTAGTATTTGTTACAATGCGCTCTTGTCCTATTCTTCTGGGGCTTCAATGATATGAATGCAAGTCATTTTGTTACTGTTCTATAGGTCCCTGATAACGCTACGTTTTTTTCCCAATGTTATGCTTCATTTTTTAAACTGGATAATTTCTGTTGTTCTACCTTCAAGTTTACTGACTTTTCTCTCATCTCCATTCTGCCATTGATTCCATCCAGTGAATTTTTTATTTTGATTACTGCATTTTTCAGTGCTATATGTAGTTCCACTTGGTTCTTCTTTACAGCTTCTATTTCTTTACAGAGACTTATTTTTTCACTTGTTTCAAAAGTATTTGCCCTTACTTCTTAGGACATGTTTATAGTAGCTCCTTTACAGTTTTTGTCTGATAATAACATCTATGTCCTTTTGCAGTTAGCACATTTTGATTTTCTTTCCCCTTTAAGAGCCTTGTGGTTTTTTTGTGTGACACGTTACACTGGATTGCATCCAGAACATTTTAAATATCTTGAAATGAGACTCTGGGTCTTCCTTGAATTCTATGAAGAATCTTATTTTCTTTAAGCAGGCGATCAACTGGGTTAGGTCCAGCCTGCCAGTTCTGACACTGGCTCCAATATTAGCTCAGCTTTCAAATATTTTTAATGCTATTCAAATTGAGCCCTTGTGTGCACCACCCAGTAGCCAAGTCCTGGACCCTGAGTGGCGGTCCACTCTGTATTTAGTTCTCAAAGTCTGTGGTATGCTCTGGAAGTTCTGAGCCACATGTGCACAATTGGGAGATGAACCCAGAATGCTCTCTTAATTTCTCTACCCTTTGTGACTTTCCTATAATTTCTCAGCTTCCTTGGGTCTCCACTCTTGGCCCTGTAGCCAGAAAGCTGGGGCTTTATTTTCCATGCTCTGGTGCATACTTTGAGTAACTCCGTCTGCACCCAGGACAGCACAGCAGGACGCAGAGAGAACGAGGGCGATTTGCCTAGTGCTCTTGGAGCCACAGCTCCTTTGGTCAGAGGAGGGGTGCCCTCCCTCAGAGTTTCAGGCACCTGCCTGGACACTGCTGCCATCATTGTGCTTCGGTAATAATACAGCTTGGAGACTGGGGTAGGGAAGAAGGGAAAAAAATATGAAAATACGGGACACTTCTCCAGTCTCTGACTCTTAGGAACTCCGTTGTCTGCTCCTGAGTTCAGAAAGAGAGGCCTTCTCTTAGAGCTCTTTCAGTTCACACTTGGTACGCACTTCTGGGTTTGGGGGTACCTCTGAGGACACGCCAGGTGATGAAGAGGAAAGAAAAGGGTAAACTCTCGCTGGTTTGGAACTCTGAATGCTAGCCTCTGTCCCCAGTTCACTGGCTCCCTTTTACAATTCAGAGTCTTCAGAGCTCTGTGTGTCTGTCCACGGCTTCGGGTGGCACTCAGTGGCGCAGAAGAGATGGGAGGGAGTGTGCCGACTCCATCTTCCCCTGAACTGACACCCTGTTTTAGTAGGTTTTCAGCCCAAATCCTTGTACGTGCAAACTATCCTCTGAATCTGCTGTGTGTTTCAGTCAGATTCGCCGCTGCTATTTGGTGGCAAACTATGCAAACTCTCAGAAAGCCCTGATCAGGAAGGATTTCACCTGTTCTAGTGGTTTTACAAATTGGTCTTTCCAGAAGTGACGACTCGCAGAGTTACCTCATGAGAAATGATGCATACAGGTCGGGCATTTCCACATATAATTTGGTAAAAGTCCGACAGTTCAGGGTCTGCTATGCAATCACAGTGGAGGAATGATGTTAAGTTGACTTCGTGCCAGCCACTAACCCAGCCTTACAAAAGCCAAGATTAGCGCTTCACTCAGACTTGGGATATTTGTTGCCATGTAATAGTGAATTATAGTTAAGGCAACTTTACAACTCAGCTTCTATTTTGACCATTTCATACTTACCTGGGTCCTGGAAAAATGTAACAGAACCTATAAATCCTTATTGACACTGCTTTATATTCTTTGTGGGTTTAAATGGGAGTCATTGAAAGGGGATACTGTTTGCCAAAGAAACTAAACTGACGAAACAGGAAGTGAAGATGGGGTGAGAAATGAAAGCAAGAAAGAACACAGGAGGTCTAGGAACAATGACTGTGCCGGTGACAAAGGCAGCGATGAAGAGGGGGAGAGGATGCGAGAAAAGAGCAGAAGGAACGAAATGTGTAAGGATGGTCTCAGCAAGTGTTTTGCATAGAGCACTGCACAGCACGGAGCTGGCGGGGAGGAGGAGAAGTGGAAGGAGGTTGACCAGGAGGTTGGTGAGAACAGGTGCACAGGCTGGAGGAGAAACGGAGTGACACTGAACTCAGCTGGGGCAGACAGGCTGAGACTGGAACACAGCCTGGGAGCTGGATGGAGACCAAAGAGATCAGTGGGATAATGGGCTGGGAGTAATCGGCAGAGTGGCTTTCTCCTCCATAGGAAGAGAGATTATTGTTTAAAAAAATACACTGAAGATTGCAACAGGGAGCAAGGAGCAAAGCAGAAAGTGGGAAATGCATTTTCTTTTGGCATCCAATGGAATATGAATAAAACATGAGTAGCTTTAGGGGGAAATGACAAATTAAGTTAAGACAATTAGGCTCTCTGTCTTCAGGAAGGCCTGGATAAGACCGTTTTAGATAATGGAGGCCCCCAAAATACACAAGCTCCTAATTGTATTTGGCTGGCTTTCTGTGCTTCCTGCCATATGGTTAGAGGGAAACGGCCATAACAAGCCAGAGCTAGTCCGTTGCAGGAATGTCTTACAGTTCCTTAAAAACAGAGACAGAATCTAAAGCAAACATATTACTATCGAACCCTTCACACCAGTATTCATCATACAGAGCACGAAGGCATGCACTTCGATTTTCCATTATTTAGAGAGTCTTGAAATTCCTTACTTGAATTTGTTCCTTTCTTCCCGTTCTATTCTCTGCAACCTTTCTTCTCTCTCCTGCCGCCGCCTCTCTCTCTCTGCTGCCAATGACTCTTGATGCTGCCTAAAGGATGATGTGAGAAGACCACTCAGTGAAGACCTAAAGATACAGAGTTAATGTTTTAGTGGCTTGGCCTGTGATTCAAAGTACCCAAGTAGGAACCAGCCAGACTTCGGTTTCGAGTGAGGGTCCAGTCCGCTGGTACCTAGGTATTGCTGGGGGGAGATTACTGAGCGTCTCAGATCTTCATCTGTAAATGGAGGTAAGTACCCTGCTTCGTGCACCAGGAGGAGAAGAAGGTACTAATGTGCATACAATGCTAAGCACCATGCCTGGCACATAAGCAGTCATCAATAATAGGTGCTGTTATTACCAAAAAGAATTCTCATAAATACAGATTCATCCTCTCTCCCACTCCCTTTCTCTCTCTAGAGAGAGATACACACACAGTTTTTTGTAGAGGTTAATTCTTTTTTTTTTTTTTAATTAAATCCAAGTTAGTTAACATACGGTGTAATCATGACTTCAGGAGTAGAATTTAGTGATTCATCACTTACATACAACACCCAGTGCTCATCCCAAGTGCCTTCCTTAATTCCCATCACCCATTTAACACATCCCCGATCCACCTCCCCTCCAGCAACCCCCAGTTTGTTCTCTGTATTTAAGAGTCTCTTATGGTTTGCCTCCCTCTCTGTTTTTATCTTATTTTTGCTCCCCTTCCCCTATGTTCATGTTTTCTTAAATTTCACATGAGTGAAATCATATGATATTTGTCTTTCTCTGACTTACTTCGCTTAGCATAAGATACTCTAGTTCCACCCACGTTATTGCAAATGACAAGATTTCATTCTTTTTGATCACCAAAAATATTCCATTATATATATATATGTATATATATACACACACACACACAATATACACACCTATACACACACATTATGTATATTATACACACACATCACATCTTTACCCATTCATCAGTCAATGGACATTTGGACTCTTTCCATAATTTGGCTATTGTCAATAGTGCTGCTATAAACACTAGGGTGCATGTGCCCCTTCGAATCAGCATTTTGGTATCCTTTGGTTAAATACCTAGTAGTGCAATAGCTGGGTTGTAGGAAAGTTCTATTTTTAATTTTTTGAGGGACACTCCATGCTGTTTTCCAGAGTGGCTGCACCAGTTTGGAGATACACACGCATTTTAAACTTGATCTATGGAAAGACGTTATAGAATCAACATTCAATCTAGAACTGTTTTCTATTTTACATATGCTAAAAATATTTTACCATATACCAGCTTCTTGATATACCTCCTCAAAATAATTGTGTCATCTTAAAACAGGTGTTAAGATAACAGATGAAGAAAAAAAGACAATACTGGTCTGAAATCTGACTGAAAATAAAGAAATCTTATTCTACGTCAAGAAGCATCCAAGAACATACAGCATGTTCAAAGGACTTGACTTCTGGTGATACCACTCAATATGGACTGTTCACTGAAGATGGCATCATGGGGACAACTGGCTGCGAGAGGCCTCAGTGAGGGATCAGGGTGGTGGGAATCACAGGAAATGTTAAGTCACGAGAATGGGTGGGAAAAGAAAAAATTATGTAAACTCATGAAAAATACAAAAGGGGGTTCACTGGGAAGAGGGGTCTGCTGGACCTCTGGACAAATCTGTATGGACAATGAGGCCTTCATTTGTCGAAAAAATTCTAAAACTAAGATATAAATATTGCTGAAATATAGGTGGGATGAAATCCTACTTGAATCCAGTGAAAATATGCCTGCCTGGTGGGGAACACAAGGTTCCTTAGTGCAGGAGAAAGATGGGACTCTGGTATCACTCACATTCGGCCATAAGTCCCACAGCCATTCTCCTTAGCAACATGGAGCTGCCTCTGGCCGTCAGTCAGAAGCAGAGGGAAGAAGCCACCATTCCTGCTGGCTACAGGAAGGGAGTAACCACATCCCATATTCCAGGCTCTCTCGGGAGCTACTTCATCAGCCCTGGACACTTGGGCATGGATAGAATGTGAGTTCTCCTTCATATAGATGAAATCTAGACTATCTTTCTTAAGCTGTTACTTATTTTTTTCTGTCATATGAGGCTAAATCTAATCCATAGAGTGTTCAGGTTTACTGTACCTCTCCCGCAGTGACTGACAAATTGTTACGGACATAACAGATTGTTTCAACCTGATTAATAAGTTTAACAAATGAGCATATATACCTACTATCCCAAAGTGGAGAAAACACATTCTTCTCAAATACAGAGACCACCAATCCTGCCACAAAGCTCATAAATAAATGCCAAAAATTGGTTTCATATGGGCTACCCTCCTCTCAACAATGTAAATGAGCTGGAATAAGATAAACTTTAAAAATTGATATAATTGGAAAACTGTGAACACTTCTAAATAGTTCAAGCCAAAGAAGAAAAATACAGAAAATTAGAAATGATCCAAAGGGTACTATAATGAATACAATATATATCAAGATTTATAGAATACTTCTACAGTAGTATTTAGAAGGAAATTTATCACCCGAAGTGTTTGTATTAGAAAAGAAGTAAAAAATAATGAGTGGTCAACTCAACAGTTTGAAAAGCAACAACAGAATAAATTTAAATAAGGTAAAATAAATTAAATAAAGATAAGAACAAACATGAATGAAATAGAAAAATATAGAGAAAATTTAAAAAACCAAAGCTGGCTTATAATTTTTAAAAATAATAATACATTCTGTCAAAACTGCTACTAATAAGAAAAAAGCTACTAATAAGCAATTTTCAAGAATGGCACATAGATACAAATATGAACATAACAAGAGACAAAAATAATTATGAGAAAATGAGAAATTTCGATGACAATACATTTGGAAACTTTGAAGAAATGATGTTTTTCTAAAAATGATTGAAATCACTGAGGAAGAAATAGAAATTTTAGAGCTCTATTAACCTTTAAGAAATTGAATCAATTAATTACAGATATATCCATACACACCAAAACAAAACAAAAACCCCACGAGGCTCATATTTTTAAAGGTGATTTCTACCAAATAATCAAAGAAGAATTCATCTTAATCATATACAAAGTTTCAGAGAATATAAAAGTTCCCCAGCTCATTTTATGTGATTAGTAGTAGTCTGACACAAAAACTAAACAAGAACAGTATGAGGATAGAAAGTTATATACTGATTGCAAATATGAACACCACTGCAAAATCTGAAATAAAATCATGCTGTTTGTCCAATGAATCCAAGGATGTTTAAGATGAATACATCAATGAATGTAATTTACCACATTAACAGGTTATAGGAGAAAAACCATGACTACCTCCGTAGATGCAGAAAAAGCTTTAAATACTCATTCGTTATTAAAAAAAAAACAAAAAAAAAAACAAAAAAAACAAAAAAAAAAACTTTAGCAAGCATAGAACTGGAGAGAGTGTTCTTAATCTGACAATGGGTATTTAGCCAACATATTTTTTTAAACTATGGTAAACATTACTCAATGCTGGAACATTAAGTGCATCTTAATGTTAGTATTGATCAATCAGCGGGGAACTGATGGACTATTTAACAATTTGTACCGAGAGGATTATTAATCACATACAACAAAATACAGTGAGGCCTTCCACATACCAAACACAAAGAAAAATTCTGGGATTGGAAAATGTAAAAAGTAAAAACTTTGCAATATTTATCTCAGGAAAGAATTTTTATACCAGAAACAAAAAAAGTGCCATCAAAAAAGAAAAACTTGATACATTTACATATATTAAAATTTAAAATCTGTATGCACTTAAAAGAGTACAGAAGTTAAGAATAAAGAGAAGCCACCACTTAGGAGCTACTTATAACACATATAAACCACAAGGATTAGTATACATGTAACAAAAAGAACCACTCCACATTAGAAAAAAAGAAACCACTCGTGGAAAAATGAGCAAAAGATAATGGGCATTTTGCTGAAGAAGAGAATTAAATGGCCAACAGATATATAAGTGAAAGAAATCAGGGAAAAAGAATACAAGTTAAACCCATAGTGAAATACTATTTCAAACGTATCAGATTGCAGATTGACCAAAACTAATGCCTGATAACCCAAAGCATCGGCACAGAACCAGACAACAAGAACTCTCTTCCATACCTTCTGGGGGTCTAAGTTGATATAATCATTTTGGAGAAGCACTCAATACAACTGAAGATGTGCATATCCTACAATCCAGCAATTCTACTTCTAGGTTTATACTAGAGAGTAACTTTTGCATGCTGAAGATGCCAGATACGTACGAGAATACCATGTGCTACGCTGTTTTGCACTGTTAATGGTTAATAACTAGAAACTATATAGGAAAACAAAAATATGGTATGTTTTTACAAAGAAATACTTTATGCATGTGAAAAAATAGAGTGAAATGGACTAACATGGATGATTCTCAAAAGCACAATATATTGACAGCGAAAAGCAGTCTGAAGAATATGAACGATATACTTTCATTTCTATGAAGTTTAAATACATGCCAAGCGAAACCATACACTATTTAGGGGTATGTTTATATTTAGCAAGAATATAATAACATATATGGAAATGACAAAGCCAATTTCAGGTGGTCATCACTGGGGAAGAAAATAAATCAAAGGGACAAGGGCTTCAATTTTATATACAATAGCTCCATAATTTTCTGTCATTACCTAAAATTTTCTGTAAGCCTGGAATGTATTTTTGAAGCTATTCTATTGCTCTTCAAGAATCAAAAATACTTCTTGGGGCGCCTGGGTGGCTCAGTCGGTTAAGCATTCAACTTTGATTCAGGTCACAGTCTCACGGTTTGTGAGTTCAAGCCCTGCGTTGTGCTCTGCACTGACAGCTCAGAGCCTAGAGCTTGCTTTGGATTCTCTCTCCCGCTCTCTCTGCCCCTCCCATGGTCATGCTGTGTCTCTCAATAATAAACATTAAACAAAATTTATTTAAAAAGAATCAAAAGTACTTCTCTTTTAACATCAAGTATCTTTGAAGCCCCGAGCTAGGTGAACCTCAAAAGTTAAGTCTAGCTCCAGAATTTGAAAACAAAACGTAAGGTATTCTACACAGGAGAGTTATTATTTTAGGACTATGTGGGGAATTTGAATCCAGCCCAGCTTCCCAGCCTGCCCTGTGTGGTCGTCTCCTCAAGTGCTAGCATCTTTACCTTCTGAGTTCTCTTTCCAGAACAAAAGACAGGAGCATGCTTGGTGATCTGTGCTCATGCTTCGGTGAAGAGCAGAATAAGGACCTTGCCATTCCCCCTGATCCTTCTGACTTTAGTTTCTTCTAAATGTTTGCTCTGATCTCAGGAAAGACTTAACACGTAACTTAATAATGGGCCATTAGTGGCTGTGCTAATGAAGTCAAAGTGAAGCCTCTCTATACTACACATTAACATCATTTCCTTACAGAAATTGTGAATATTGGAGCCTGAATAAAATTAAAGTAGTATTAGAACTCGAGAACGTTAAGTAGTGTGTCCAGTTTAGTCAGGTCGGTATGTCATTCCCTCCTGCAGATTTCGACCCTGCCCACTTGAACCACCTCGTAAGAACAGATCTCATATTGACTTGCTGGCCAGAACGCAACAGCAAACGCACTGATGAGCAGCCTTAACAACACGGGAAGTCTCCTTCCTTGGTTCCTCTGTTCTGAAAGAACTGAAATGCGAGCTAGCTCAAAGCAAAGCAGAGTGGTTCCTCTATTCTGGACATGAAGCAAAATGCCTTGAGCAATTCAAGATCCATTCTCTTGAGCACACTAACACAGATCCCTGTAGCAGGAAGGGAGAATTTAAAGACCTCCCATGGGCTTTTCTGTCCTAAATGAAGAGAAGTCACTTTGATCATACTGGAAACAAAAGGCTATAAACATCATATTAATAAATTTCCCTAGGTTTTCTGGAGAAGCCCAACATGTGAGAATATAAACTGTGAGAATATAACATGTGAGAATGTAAACTGTGGTCCTGTTTCTGGAAATGGGCTCAACCCATAATATCGATGCCAGAATGCACTCAAACCATACAAAAGGGAATCCCAAATCAACCTTTAAAAAAAAAAAAAAACCACCAAAATTCAAGTTAGTATGGTAAATTCTCCTTATAAGGGCATCATTAACAGATTTTTATCTTTCATATTAAGTTTTTCAGGAACAATCCTTACAGTGATTAGAAGTTGCTGTCATGTTTAATCTTGGCTGGTCTGAGGACCAGCTATGGCAAAAAAGGAATGAGCACAACAAGGTTTAGAGAAAACCAGAGCATGGCCAATCGCTGAACCCCGGTGAGCCTAGTTTACTTGTTTGTAATTAGTGATAATAATACTTGAAACCTATGAAGCACCATCAGGTTAACATGAGAGTTTATGTATGAGCTTGCTTAGAACAGCATCTGTGCTGGAGCACCTGGGTGGTTCAGTCAGCTAGGTGTCTGACTCTGGATTTCTGCTCAGGTCATGACCTCACGGTTTGCAAGATCGAGGCCCTCATCAAGCTCTGTGCTGACCGCACAGCTTGCTTGAGATTCTCTCTCTCCCCCCTCTGCCCCTCCCCAGCTCATGCGCACTCTCTCCCTCTCTCAAAATAAATAAATAAACTAAAAAAAAAAAAAGAACGGCACCGGGGCCATCCTGGGTATATGACACATCTCGTTTTATGCTGGGAGCCTAAAATCTCTGGGTGCAAGGGAAGGCTAAGCTGCAGGATCAGGGCCAGATCTGGAATGTGACACTGGCAGCACCCAGCCTGAGAGGCGAGAACGGGCCGGGGACTGACGTGAACGTTCCCACCATGGCTACCAGCTGGGTGAGTCACCAGGGCTGCGCGCCACCCCGGAACACATCTGGAAAGCTGAAGTCGTCTACGATACAGCCGAGGCAGCTGCCGCCGAGTGAAGCCACGTAAGAATGCAGGTGGAGAGGAGCCAGAGAGAGATTTTGCAATGGAGCGGATGATCTACTCTGAGTGAGAGGAATTGCAATATTTAATCCTGACCATACCAGGCTCCAGGGGCTTCCCCAGAAACCCATCTGGTTAAAGCCTCCCTCACCGAGATGTCTGAAACAAGAATTCCATTTCACTGAAATGTGTTTGGTAATCACAGTTATCACTTACGGAGACAATACAGTGTGGTACTATTTTACATGAAATGATTCTTTAAAAAAATTTTTAATGCTTATTTATTTTTGAGAGAGACAGAGACAGAATGAGAATGGGTTAGGGGCAGAGAGAGGGCGACACAGAATCCGAAGCAGGCTCCAGGCTCTGAGCTGTCAGCACAGAGCCCAACGCGAGGCTTGAACTCACAAGCTGTGAGATCATGACCTGAGCCAAAGTCGGATGCTCGAGCGACTGAGCCACCCAGGCGCCCCTACATGAAATGATTCTTTTAATGCCTACAACCTCTTGTACTCAGTTCTACTATTCCCCTCTTTATAGAAGAAGAAACTGAGGCCAGAAGAGTTACATTGAGGACACAGTAGAGGTGGGCATTTCAACAAGCCTGTTGGCCACAGCCCCAGTGTTAACCAATGTCTTACAGAAAATAAAAGAGAAAGGAATACACTTCATCTCATTTGATGAGGACAGCATTACTCTGGTGTAAGACCATTCTGGAAGACAGCTTGGCAATTTCTTAAAAAGGTAAACATGCACCTACCATAGGACTCAGCAATTTCATTTCTAGGTATTTATCCAAGAGAAAAGAAAGCACATTTCCATACTAAGACTTGTACGCAAATGTTCATAGCCAAAAATTGGAAACAACTCAAATGTCCATCAACAGATAAACAAACTGTGGTATATTTGTATGGTGGAGTACTAGTCAGCAATAAAAAGGAATGAAGTATTGAAACATACAACAAAATGAATGGATTTCAAAACAATTATGTTATTTGAAAGAAGTCAACCCCTCCCCAAGAGTACATATAGTATGATTACATTTATATAAAACTCTAAAAAGTGTAAACTAATCTATGACGACAGAAAGCAGACCAGTGGTTGCCTAGGATGAGGAAGGGCAGCCTTGCACAAAAGGGCATGAGAAAATGTTTGGGGTGATGGATATTTGCATTATCTTGTGATAATGGTTTCATTTGCATATACATATGTCAAAACTTCTGCTCAACTTTTTTATGTCAATTATACTGGAAAAGCTGTGTAAACACACATGCTCCCTTGGTAAGTTTGAGTTAAGTAAAAGTCTTATTTGTGAAAGAAGCAAATCTTCAACACTTTTATTTCAAAAATGATCTCTGGTGAGATAGTAACAAAAGTCACACTAAGTTCACAAATTATCCGATATTTGAAATTATCACTGAATTCACAAGCAGTTAATTTCACATAAGATACAGAGGTCAAAGAATGGTACTGAAAGGGCAATTCATTGGTGCAAAACCATGAGGTTGTCCTTACAACCTAGCTGTGAAAATCGGGGGTCACTCGATCTAAAGATCACAGGAGAAGAGGTAACTCTGGGTTGTGCCAAGCAGTATTTGCTTGCCCTGGAATGAGGAAATGTCAGAATCTTCTTTCACCCTTCAGGGCTACATCCCAGCTCTCAAGGATGAAATGAGCAAGCCCCAGAGGCAGCCCTAAGAACCAGGCAACTTTTCTCCATCATCGTGGCTACAATCATGGAGACATCTGCCGTCAAAGAGGGGGACATGGGTTTAAGGCTTCCTTCTGCTCTCTCTCCTCCCAACTGTCACACACTGCTTCAGCGCAGCTCTGAGGTTCCCAGCCATGGGAGGCAAGAGCACGGCTCACATTGTGTGCTGTGGACACTGGCCCCACATGCAGTCTCACGTGACCGCACTCACTCACGTGCAGGGCACGTGCCATTCCCCTAGGCATAGCTGGCATCATGCTTCGACCCGTCCCCTGACCCCTTCTGCAGGCCTTGACCCCAGGCTCACAAGCAGTTCTTGCCAGTTGGTTCTTACTTTCCACCCTCCTGTCTAAGACCAAACGAGTCCTCCAGCGAGGAGGTCAATCTTCCTGTCACAAGTTCCCGGGCCACCACAACGTGGCTTCATGATTAAACTATTCTTCGGGCAGCTTCCAAATCACGGACTTCCACCAGCACCTCCTGGGTCATGGCTTCCTGGCCTTGCAGGCCCGGACCAAGGTTCATCCTTCCCAGCTTCTCTCTTCCTCTCCTGTCCAGGCCAACCCACACCTCCTGTGCATGCCCACCCCTTCTCTAAACACCAAATCCCTTCCAAACATAGTCTTCCAGCTCGGGATCATGTTTTAAAGAAAAATATGGACTCACTCAATTGTTTTTTTTTTTAATCTCCCTCATCTAAGTGGGCTTGCTCATCTCATCACAAGAGCTGGCAAACCTAGGGATAAGTTGCAATATGTCTTACATTGGTGACTCAGTTTCCCAGACCTCTTATTAGGTGGTCTCTCATGAGGATAGAACACCTATGCTAGGCTCTCGACTTTGATGGCCTCTCTCTCTACTTCTATGAAATTTCATTTTCTTCACAAAATTTACTGCAGCGGAAACTCTCCATTTGCTGATGATTTGCTTATCTTCTGTTTCTGCCAGTACAGTGTAAGCCAGGTGAAGCCAGGGGCGGGTCTAATTAAATCAACGTCAGATTCTCAACGCAGCATAGGTGGCACAAGGTGAGCACCCAATAAATATTTACCGAATGAAATATAGGAGTCATTATATGTGTGTATGAGTGTGTACAGCCCCAGAGGCTAGGTTTCCAGCTGTCGCTGGATATTTTGGTTTTACACTGGCACAGCAGAAGAACAGAATGTGAAAGGGTGGGGATTCCATCTAAATATCTAGCTGTCTACACACACACACACACTCACTCACTCTCTCTCTCTCTCTCTCTCTCAAATCAACCCAGGAAGAAACTCAGCCTCTCCCACCATAATAGTAAGACTTACTCATTCCTGGCTGGGCTGTGTGGAAACGAGTGGGAGAAATGGGAGAAGGGACCCAGGAGTACATTTTCTGAAGGAGGAATCTCTCCCTTGTTCCTACCCCTTTTCACTCCGTAATCTTTGAACAACGCTAGTGTGAAACCAGAAGCCCAGCCATCAGGGGCTGACCCACTAGGACAGGGTGCACACGAGGGTGTTGGCCCAGGGGTTCCGCTTGCAGCATGGAATACCTGTGAGTGTCTACAGCTCTGTGGGTGGAGGTGTTCCATCTGCATTGTTTGATGAGTGACCTTTGCACTTCCTTGTTCTAGGGCTCACCTAACTCTGTGACACGCACTATTCTCACTTCCCAGTGGAATTACAATAGATACGCTTAAGGTTGCTATGTTTGCCTTTTATATAAACAAGGATGAGAGAATTATGTAATTAAAAAAAAATGTATTCCAATCCCACTTTCCAAAGGAAGAAAACAGGATTCTGGGAGATTCAAACTGGTCATGCATGTGCGCGCCTGCTTATGTGACAAAGAGGTTTGGGGCAGGGCGGTGAACAGGAGGCTGGAGAATCTCATGCGGGAGACACAGAAGTGGCTGCTGCCCAACAGCAGCGACAAAGCAGTAAAGATGCCCCCTACAGGAGAAGGAACAGGAGAACAGCATAGAGTGTCTCCTTGCAGAAAGAAAAAACTCGCTTTTACGAGTCATGTGAACACAGATCCTACAGGGCACAGTCCTGCTTGTCTTAAAGATTTCCCCCCATATCTTTGAATAAAATATCCAATCCAGGAAAGTTAACCATCTTGATCCCATGGCTTTGGGGGACCCAAACCTACTACCATGGACCACTGTAGATTGATGAACCCCATTTTAGGAACAAAAGGACAAACACATCAAAGGGCTGAGAGCTGAAATAGAGGTAGCATATGAACCCACAAAGATGTTACAATTCATCCTGTCTGAGGAAGTCAGAGGAGTTTTATA
The DNA here is from genome assembly GCF_018350175.1 of Felis catus. Classification (NCBI taxonomy): domain Eukaryota; kingdom Metazoa; phylum Chordata; class Mammalia; order Carnivora; family Felidae; genus Felis; species Felis catus. Next base: position 57,768,594 of record NC_058379.1, on the reverse strand, counting down.
GGACAGATGTCATCTATGTGGCTCTTAGAAGACGAGAAGGAGTCAAGTGGATGAATAAAGGAGAGGTTGGCCAAAGAACAGAGCAAATCGGAAGGAAGAGTCCCCAGGAGAGTCTGGTATGTTCATAGTGGCATCTCCATGGGGTTAAAGTACAGTGAGGCTGGGGGACGTGATGGTTGATGAAGCTGGAAGGTGCCTGCAGGACCCAAATGTGAGAGATCTTCTTGGTGATGTTAGTCAAGTTGGGCTTCACTGGTTGGCAGAGGAGTCATTCAAGGTTTCTAAGTGGGAAATGTCATCCGCTCAGATCTACATTTCAGAAAGACCTATATCACTCGATAGATAGTCCGGGCATGACATAGATCTTGAACTAAATCTATGGTAGGAATGGTAAGGAGTCAGCTCCAAAACACACGTGGGAGAAAGAGTCCCTTGAGTCTGTTGAGGACTCAGAGTCCTCCCGCAGGACAGAGGGCTGATGTAGAACCCAGGTCCCCACACACCCAGAGTCACAGCAGATAGACGCCATCGGGGAGCCAGACCTACCGTATACTCACTCTGTCAATGGACCAGCGCGTCTCCCCTCCTCCACTTTGGATGCAATCACAATCGATTAATCAGAACCACATTGTGCCTTACAGGAACTCATTGTGTGTAACAAGACTGGTATCAGGAACTAGCAGCAGGCAAGTGGGAAGGAGCAGGCAAGGTAAAAGGAGAACACAGCTTCTGTGAATGGTAGGGACTCAGTCCACATTGGTACCTTTATTTCCTGTCACTGGTTGTAGACTGGGTGCCATTAATTTTGATCACATAAAAAGAACATGCCTTTGATCTTATTTTATATGCTTTTCAGGATTTTCTCAGTGATGTCTGAGAAAGTCTTTTTTAACTGACTTCGACCAATTTAAATTGAAAATTAAAAAAGAAAATTAACTAGAGCTCCATTGCACGATGGTGCTCTTGACTCCACAACACAATTTTGTAAGAAGTACGGTGTAGATCAAGTGATAGAACACAGCCAGCAAGTATTTGAGACCCAGAAAAACATATGAATCATCTATTTGGAAAAATCAATGATTTTAAATCCAAACAAGTAAAACCTCGAGGCACATGTAGATACAAGCGAAGGCAAGAAATGATAAAAGCCAAAGCTGACTAGAACAAGAGGACACAAGCACAAAGATCCATGCACAACAGACAACCCACACAGAGGAGGAGATTAGGATGAGGAAGACACAGGTACCAGCAAGTTATACTCAGGACGATAGTCAAAAGGCCTGCCAGTAACATACAAAACCTGAAGTAACTGAAAACAGGCAGGAAATGCATGGAAACGGACATCTTCATCCTGAGGGAGGAGTTACCGCCCCAGTGGCGGAGACAGGTGTTGAAGGGGGTCATAAGAAGGGAGAGCCCACAAGGGGAAGCTTGACTTGGCAGACAGAAGTCACAGCTCAGCAGGGCAGGCTCCCCTCCTCCCAGTCCTAGCTGCTGGGTCCCAGCTTCCCCAGATATCGCCCATCCTCTATTCTGACACTGTCCATCACCGTAAACAACTGCACAATAGCAGAAGACAAAAACAACAGGACTGTTTCAAGGTAGCACGTGACAAAGTCCTACTTTAAAGACTACTGACCGCATGATAAAGACAAGAATTGGGAGGAAGGAGAGCTCCTGACAGCCTCACAGAAGCCAGGGGGTGGGACACACTCCTAAGGGAACAGTTTGAACACAGACACATACGTGAATCGGGATTCCTGTAGGTACATGACAAATCAGGAGGGACACGACTGTTCATTCGATAAATGGTCTGCAAACAAGTGAAAACATTTAAGGTGGATCTCTGCCTCACACTATATGCCAAAATAACTTCCAGCTAGATAAAATATTTCAATGTGAAAACTGCAGCTTGAAATTCTGGAAGCATGCAGGGGAGAAAAGGTGTCCTCACGAGGAACACAAAACCAGAAGACAAAAAGATGAATAAATTTAACTCATAAAACTTCAATTTGTCTGCCTGGCAAAAGCACCAGAAATGAAATAAAAGACTAATGACTGAGGAAAATAACCGCTACTCTTATCAGAGTTTATAAACAACCTCTACACTTCAGTAAGAAAAAGAACTCAATAACCATGAGCCAAAATTTCACAGAAAAGGAAATATTAAATGCTTGGGGACATAGGAAAACATGCTCAACCATATTAATAAGGGAAGTGCACATTTAAATTTTAATACCAGAGAACTCTTCACCACCAGGTGGCCAATGGTTGAGACTGTGAATGGTCCTTCTGCGTGGGGGTGGGCAACGAGCTCTCTCACTCAGCATGGCTCACAATCAAAACTGGTACAATCCTCACGAAAAGCAATTTGATAAAAGTCAATCAAAATTTAAAATGCGTAAACAATTGACTTACTAGATCTATTTCTAGGAACTTATCCTATGGACAACCACACGTGTGCAAAGTGACACATGGACAAAGAATTATGCTGCAGTATCGTTGGTCACAGCAAAACACTGGGGCCCATCAATACAGAATTGGGTATATGAAGTAGCATCCAGAGAAAAAAGTATGATGCAGACATTAAAAACAACGCAACAACTCTAAGTACCGCAGGGGGGAAGAACCCAGATGCAGGTTTTAAGTGAAAAAGCAGAACGCACAATAGTTTTGTGCAGGGTATTACCATGTGTGTAAAGATAGATGAAACATGTCTACGCTTATGTGAACATAAATGTCTCTGGACATACACGTAAGAAATCGCTAGGAGTCATCGCTTCTGGGGAGGGAGCTTCACTTTCATTGTACAGCCATTCACCTTTTAAATGCTCTACTGTGTACATGCAAAGCCCATATAAAAATAAAATGCAAAGCTGCATCCTTTACCCATCCTCACTATCCATTATCACTCCCAACAGAGGTGCCACTGCTCATATGTGGGTTTACTGTCCTCCACGAAGTAGGGAGACTCTCTCTGCTGGGGCCATGAAACAGGGCAAACAATTCCCAAGCGTTTCTTCTTTTTCAACTTTTTTAAAGATTTTTTTTTAATGTTTATTTATTTTTGAGAGATAGACACAGAACGTGAGTGGGGGAAGGGCAGAGAGACACACGCAGAATCTAAAGCAGGCTCCAGGCTCTGAGCTGTCAGCACAGAGCTCAGCACGGGGCTTGAACTCATGAGCCATGAGATCATGACCTGAGATGAAGTTGGACACCCAGCCTTAGACTAAGCCACCCAGCCCCCCCCCCTTTTTCACTTTTTATTTAAATTTTTAAAAATTAAAAAAAAAATTAATGTTTATTTTGAGGGAGAGTATGTGCGCACTCACAAGTGGGGGAGGGGCAGAGAAAAAAGGGAACAGAGGATCTGAAGTGGGCTCTGTGCTGAAAGCAGAGAGTCCGATGTGAGGCTCGAACTCACAAACCGTGAGATCATGGCCTGAGCCGAAGTTGGACACTCAACCCACTGAGCCACCCAGGCACGCCATCAAACTTTTCTGAAGACTCTTGATATTAACCTGTAGAACAGGCAGGGTATTGTCATTTACAGCAGTGTCATTTACAACCAGCGGTACTGTTGTAAGTGGAAGACAGAACAGAATCAATACTTAAGGCACACACTGATCCTTCGGGTTTCAGCTCAATGAGTGAAGTCCTTCCTGGTCCCTAAAATCTGGATCTGGGGTTCTTCCAGTGTGCTTTTCCACACAGAGCACGCACTGTGTTCACCTGCTAATACCCCCTTTCATGGTACAAGCTGGGCCTCATTATCAGCGCACTCCCCAGACTCAACGCCAAGACTGATGGCCTCAAAGCACCTTCAGCCCCAGGCACTTGACTTGTGTCTGATCCCCTCACGGTCATTGCTCAGTAATTGCGGTCACCACACCGAACAAGCATCTGGCGCCATTTCTGAAAAGGCCCACAAGATGGAGATGTCACTGCAGGGATGGAAAGAGACGGGCTCTGCCCTTCCCAGCTTCCCAGACTCATTTGCTGTGGTGTAATTATTGTTTGCTTCTTTGTTTCATTTGAATATTCGACATGAACGGTTCAAATATTCCTATAATTCTTCTTTTAAAAATATTGAGAATGTTTCCACTCAAAAAGCACAGTTTCAAAATTGAAACAATTAGAAAGTCTGCTTTCATTAAACAGTGGCATCTTGTATCCCAGGGGGCCTTTGCAAATAGTTTGGGATTTCTTATTTTCTTTTGTTTTGGCACAGCTCAACTTCCAATTTCATGAAAATTAATGTTACATTGTTTCTGAACGACAGCCCTATAAACAAAGTCATAATAGGAGATGTGGGGATGGATTCATTTTAATACCCTTGACTTGACTTAATTTTGTATATTGTTTCTTTAGTTCTTCCTTTCTAGGTCAATTTATCATTCTAAATTTGATTAACATCCAACATACTAGCATGCTTGGGAAAAATATGGAAAACACTAAACTCACAATGATGGCTAGTTGGATTTCCAAAGTGGGCTGACCTGCTTGAAGGGGTGTTTTAGTTGGCCTGATTTTCCTAGGACTTAAGGGAAGTGAGTCTTATTTCCAAACCAAGGGAAAAGAGTTCTAGATCTTTCCAGTACTGCACGGCACCCTGACATGAATCTAATTTTTCAGGAGTGTGTTAACAGAAAACGTGGGTTCTCGGGACACCTGGGTGGCTCAGTCAGTTAAGCATCCTACTTTTGGTTTTGGCTCAGGTCATGATCTCATGGTTCCATAGGTTCGAGCCCCACATTAGGCTCCGTGCTGACAATGTGGAGCCTGCTTGGGATTCTCTCTCCCCCCCTCTCTCAAAATAAATAAATAAACTTAAAAAAAAATAGCATCAAGCTTTAAAAAAACAAAAATAAAATGTGGGTTCTCACTACAAGAATGCCACTATTGTTCATAATACTTTAATGCCTTTCCTGAGTTTTTCTTTTTGGTTTCAAGAATTATAGGTATATACAACATCTCAACAATCTTACAAATTACTGAAGTATATACTTCAGTAAAAACAATCACACACCTTAGTAGGGCGGAAAACTGTTGTAAACGTGAAAATAGATGAGTGACATCCAAATAATTCAGTTGTCAAAAATGAAAAAAATTAAACTGTATAAAACCACATATTATAATAAATACAACTTACATTGTACATTTGGGTGATGTATACAAATATAAGTTGGAGTTGGGACCCCTCCTTCTTTTTCTTTTTTTTTTTATATCATAAATATAAGCCAGTGAGGCCAGAGTAAAACGTGGTGGGGTGGCCAGGCTGGAGGGCTTGCTGGTCTTAATAATGAAACTGCATATCTGATGTTTCAAATGATTGGTCACATTGTTTAGTGAAGTCATAAATGGTGATAATTGGGAAAAAAAACATGCGAATGTAAAGCAAGTAACTCTGAAGCTTTCTTTGCCAGTGGATACAACAGATGGTTCAGGTAGAGAACTTTCTGTAGCAGAGTATGCTGTAAGAGGGAATTGGAAAGGAAAGGCTACCATTGGGGTGCCTGGGTGCCTCAGTCGGTTAAGCATCTGACTTCATCTCAGGTCATGATCTCATGCTTTGTGAGTTTGAGCCCCGTGTCCGGCTTTGTGCTGACAGCTCAGAGCCTGGAGGCCGTTTCGGATTCTGTCTGTCTTTCTTTGCCCCTTCCCTGCCTGTGCACGCTCTCTCTCTCAAAAGTAAATAAACATTTAAAAAAAGGGGGGGAGGGGGAGAAAAGAAAGCCTTCCATTACTGGCTTCTCTGGTAGCCAGATCTCAGCATGCAGGCTGGCTGGAGGGATTTCACATAAGTAACTTCTTCAAGCCAAGGACCACTGAGTCCACCTATCCCCAGGGACCCTCACTGTGTCCCTGGTGTCATACAGACTCCTGATGACTCGCATGCCCCAGGCTGAACATCTCCACCTGTGGTTTGCTTTTTTGTTTCCCCAGTAAATTCTGTCTCTGTTCCTAGTTTCTAACATCCTCATGCTTGAGCAAGCCTGAACCCTCACTCATTCTGCTTCCCCTGCTCCCACCTTCCTCCAAGTTTGCCCCAACTCACTGCTCCTCTCAAGCCCCATGGCCACTGCCCTTCTTAGGCATGGTCAGCCTTCTCAGACTCAGAGATAGCAGCCCCTGTCCCTGTAGCCTCGACCCACTGGCTCCACTCATGGATAGATTAGAGCACCCCACCTGCTGCTTCAAAACTCTAACAGCCCCTGATGTCTCAGGATGAAGCATCACCTCCTCCCCAGGGCATTCAAGGCTCTCTGGGATCCAGCCCCATCCTGCCTCTTTTAATGCTCCTGCCCAATGCCCCCCCCACTTCCCAGGAGACACTTCCCAGGAGACACTCAGCCAGATCAAGCAGGGAAGGAGACACAGGCAAGAGTCTTTCCAGAGCCTACACCCCTAACCCTCCAGCTCAAACCTGGACCTGGGTTTCCAGGGGATGGGAAGGGGACCCATAGGGGAATCTCCCCTAAAGCCCAGGGCTTTGGAAACCTATAAACTTCCCATCCTGATAACCTGTCAACTTCAGGGACCTCCACACTGTTCCCCAACCAATGAGTGGGTAATTCACCTGATCCTGCAACTAGTGTTTACTGTGGCTCTGCCATAGTCAGGCCCCAGGTACCAAGGGGGACACAGCAATGAAGGGGACCTGGTTCTTGTTCCCAAGGAGTTGGCAGACTAGCAGGAACAAGATGTGAGATGTAACATCAGTAAAACTTTAATATTCCTGACTTTGGACCCCAATATCCCATCCCATTAGATAAGGACCCTCTTCACTGGTGACCTCTCTGGGACCACAGTCATTTCAGCTGATCCCAAATAGAGGTGCCCTAGGGCGAAGGGTACAGTGTCTTCAAGGAAATCAACTTTTTATCTTACGGACAAGATCTTACTAAGCCCAGATACACCCAGCCCAGGGCCATGCTGGGCTGTGAAACCTGAGATTTTGACAATGTGGAGCCTATGTGTCATCTTAGAAATTAACACCATGTGTGGGGAGGCAAAGTTCATTGGACAGCCCCTCTTCCTGGGGCTGTACGGTCTTGCCTGCTCTACATCCCAACCAAACCTCTAATCACCAGCCACGTTCAGCAAAACACACTTCAGAATACACAGATGATTAGAGTATAGAATACAGGTCGAGTTTGTTTTAAATTCAGGATTTGAGGCAAATGATCATTTTGAATTGCTCATGTCTAGATTTCTGATCAATCACACTCTGGTGGGTGTTATATCTTGTCATCACATATTGTCACTTCCCACTGGACCCACACGGTGGGGTTCACATAATGCTTTCATGAGTACCTTTTCAGTGGCTCATCAAAACCACCCTCTAAGGTAAGAGTTGTCATAACTGGCATTTTACCCTCAAGGATTAAATAACTTCCCAGTGACTAACTGGAACCCCAGCCAGTCTTCCCTAACTCAGCACTCTTGCCATATAAGGGTAACTGTTTTTAATTGTTCTAAAATTACAGGTCTTACCTTTTCCTTGTAAACACATCCTTGTGCAATCACTCGCTTCCAGAAGTAATAGTTAGTTAATTTCTAGTGGTCTAATACTCTTGCCAAGTTAAATTCCTTCCACGGACCCATGCAATTCTTTTCCCTTCTGGTAGGTCCTGGATTAATTACATTAAGGTACAGACCTTAATAGGCCCACTACCTCCTGACTTATATAGAATTGTTCATTCAAAGATAAAAACTGATGTTTACAGGACCAAATGCAGACCTTACACAAATTCTAGAACAGTTTTTCATAGGTCAATCAAACCCTTCACATTTAAGTAACTGGGCACAAATTTTTTTATACTTTCTATGGAAAGAACATAGGGAGATGAGACATTAAAAAATATCACTTCTAATAAAATATTTACTTAGTAAATAGTGTGAAAGAAAATATTCTTGCCTTTGGACTATATTATGTACAGAAAAATACTTTGGATTATGCTTTGTATTTCTTTTCCTTTAGTCATTCTTCATCAAACTGATTTCTTCCACCAGAGGGTAAAGCCATCGGCTTCCTTCTTATAAAACTCACCTTTCCAGCCTGGCCTCCTGCGGAGGTGAAAGAGATGACGTGGGGGTGGCGGGCACAGCAGATCCAGAAGGTCTTGAGTGATAAGAGGTGTTGCCAAAGCTGTTGTATCTAAACAGTGCAGAAGTTTAAGGTAGGGAGCAGGGTGGAAGGAGAGAGAAATGAGTACAAGTCAGTAACTGAATAACACTTAGCAAACTATCTTCATTTTTGCAAGAAAAACAGGCTTGGAAATGCTAACACCATTAGTGATTTTTCTAATTTCAAGAGAGTTACTAACTGCTTCATTTTATTTCTCATGAGAGAGGTTTCCCAAAGGCCAAAACCATTGGGCAGAGAGATTTATGACAAGGGGTTTAAATAAAACCTTCATATTTCCTTGTTTGTCCAATGTACGTTAAAATTCTTTGCTAACATAAAGAATCCCAATTATGTTCATTTGAATCTATGAAGATTCTTCTTGCCTCTCATGGTGGTACAATTAATGTTAAATCCGTCAAAGATCTGTAGAAAATACCAAATGATTAGCTAAACAAACATCTTATTAAAAAGTCTGTTTCAGGTATTTCCAAATCAGTGTCATTCATTAAATGTAATCTTGTCACCTGCCCAGTGACCAAGGAGAAAATGTCCTCAGACCTGCTGGACTGGCCTGCTGGCTAGAGGTACATGTGTTCACACTTTCATCCAATGCTGCTTTTGAACCCAAAGTACAGCCACCAGGTCTAAATGAGCCTTTATCATTTCCCAGTCATCTCTGACAAATTTCTGGATGAGTAAAGTTCTAGAGTTTTCTTTCTGGTTTTCAGAATAGCTGTCCTTTAGCTTATTATCACTCAGTGTGTTCCCAGAAAACAAATCATCACCTGAAGCCCTTGTGGTGGGGCGGGGGGGGGAGCGGGCAGACACTCATGATTAGTTACAGATGAGACCCAATGATCTGCCTCTCAACCTACTCAGCTGCAAGTCAGGGCTGACTGCTTCTCCTAAACTGGATGGGGACACTTGGGTGCGTGAGACCCTATGGGTCACTATGCGATAAGTGCACAAAGACCTTCCTGCACACAGTGACTCCAGTTCAAACTCCCATCAACAGAAACCAGCACTAACCATTCTGGGAAGCACCTTAACTTCAAATGTGGATATCCTTTGACAGAGTAAGCCTCCTTTTGGAAAGCTAGCATAACCTTATGGTTATTTGTCTACTGAAAATGTCATGCATGGCAATACAGGAGCATTATTGAGACCATGGTGAAAAAAACCTGGAAATTACCCAACCAGGTAACAAGGCAAGAATGGTTAAAACGTGTGATCCAATATCCGTGGAATATTATGCAATGATTAAAAATGATGGCCAATTCTGTAAATGATAGTATAGAAAATGTTCATATACAGGCTGAAATAAAACATCAGAATATTTATAGTCTGATTTCAACTGTACAAAAATATTCACAAAGGTCAAAAGCTATGTGTAGAAAAAAATCAGAAACAGGCTATTTTACAAAGTGGACTAGAGAGAGATATTTTCCATTTTCCCTCATAAATTATATCATTATAATGATAAATAAAACATTTTTATTACCCCAACTCTACCCTGTGCTGCTAAGTCTGGTCTGCTTAGCTATGGGCCTTATTATTTATTTGGCATCACAGGTCAGGCCTGTGTCACTACACAGGCATGCCACCAGGCAGAGGGAGACTCCGATCACACAGTTTCACTACATCATCCTCAGCCAACACATCACTCTCATGGGACATGGTTTCTGGGCATCCCTTTTCTTTTCTCTTTAAAAACCCAACATGCTACATGCCTAACAGGTTAACTGCTTCTCCATGTGAGGGTTGGACTGAGTTTTTAAGAGAGATCCCAAACCACAGGGCATAGAGAAGGCAGAAAAGCAAAGGGTGAGAGGAACATACAAAGAAAGGAAGCAGTAGAGAAGGGAGAAAAAAACCTCAGGAGCAAAGAAGAGGGAGAGAAGCAGGCAGAAAGCACTGTGACATGGGCAGGGAAGGAGGCTGCCGTCAAGAGCTTGGAGTCCTCAGGGAGACAGAGCCCCCGGGCCCAGACACCAGCCCTGTGTCACCCAGCTGCCTGGACCCTTGGCTTGTTATTCCCTGCAAGCATCTAAAACAACCCCCTTCTGATCCAAAGTGGACATCCTGTAGAATGTTTTAGGAGGGTTACATTACCATAACTGAGTTTAAATGACGTTATGGAAATAAAACCAAGCATGATGCATATTCCCCCTGCTTTGGTTTTTCTAATGGCTGAGCAATTAATTCAAATACCTCACAGTCTGTTCAATTTTGCTTCTCAATTTCAGCCAAACGAACTGGATCATACATCTCACTCGGTTCACTGTACTTTTTCCCGTTGGTTCTTTGTACTGACTAATCAGTTGGTGCCTGCTATAACCGGTTCCACTGCACTCAACCACTGAGCAGTTACAGACCCCATGAAAACCACAGTGAGTGAACATCAGAAAACTAATAGGTGCAAACAGTATTTATACAGCATTCGAATTCCTGTCAAATAATTAAAAATTGTAAGAGTTTCTCGGTTAAACATAAGTCAAACCTTATTCACAAGCATGAGGCTGTTTTTGTAAATTTATGTGTATATTCATTCATTTATATGTTTCTCTTACTCCTGTCCCCTAGGACTGTAAGCGGTAGCAAAGACCAAGTGGAAAGGACCTGGATCCAGGAAAGCCCCATCAGAGGCTCTGAGACCATCACTAGAAAGTCCAGAATGACCATCATGGGCTAACACCACCCTGCTGGGGAAGATGAGGTTGCCAAGTTATTTTTATTCCCGTCAAATGTACAGCTCTTAACTTGTACACAGATACTGTTCTTGGAGGACATAAGAGCCATGTTGGACGCCCTCCATAAAAGTCATGTGAATGATCCAATAAGCCCGGAAGTTTAGACCTAGAAGAGACTCCTAGAGAACCTGTAGTTTGAAGGTACTCAAACTGGAGTTCACACACTCCTGGAGGCATACAAAGCCATCCTGGAAACAAGAGGCAATGTGTCTTAGAGCCCCACGTTCCATAGCTGCTCTTTTCTTAAAAACGGGTCTGCCTGTGGCCACTCCTAGGGTCTCCAAGTTCTCTTCCCTGCCTCCCTTTCCACGATGGCCTTCCACTCTCAGGGGGAAAAAAAAGCAACACCTTCACCAAGGCCGAATCAATGTGGGGCAATGCTTTGAGCCGAAAAAAACTCCAGGGTGCCAGGCAAAGGAAGAGCGTAGGAAAGCCTCACTCCTGAGGGAATTCCTTAAGAAATACTGAGGGAGGGGCCCCTGGGCGGCTCAGCCAGTTAAGTGTCTGACTCCTGGTTTCAGTTCAGGTCATGATCTCACGTGAGTTCAAGCCCCATATCAGGCTCTGTGCTGACAGTGCGGAGCCTGCTTGGGATTCTCTCTCTGCCCCTCCCCTACTCACACTGGCTCTGTCTTGAAATAAATAAACTTAAAAAAAATGTGTATATATATATATATATATATACTGTGGAAGGAGACAGTGCTGCTGTACCCAGGAGTAACCTCAGAGCAAGTCTCACATGTCATCTCTATCTACCTGCCCATCTACCAATGAATTGTGTTGAAATGATATTATGGAAATAAAACAAGCATAATGCATTTTCCCACTCCTTTGGTTTTGCAGATACCTGCGCAGTTAATTCAAATACCCCCCAGTCTGTCCGGTTTTGCCTCTCAATTCTAGAAGTGAGATGGTTGCCACAGGGATGCATAGGTGCGTATTTGAATTGAAATATGACGTTGGACTTTTTCTGACAGAAATAAAGTCTCATTTGTCTGAGGACAGGTTTTGCCAATTAGGCATATGTAGGTGTTTCCTAAAATTTAATCACTTAAATGTGAAACCCCAAGGTTTTCACAAAAATGAATTTATATATTTTTTTAATGTTTATTTATTTAGGTGTGCCCGGGGGGCACAGTAGGTCAAGTGTCTTGACTTCAGTTCAGGTCACAACCTCATGGTTCATGAGTTCCAGCCCCACACTGGGCTATTGTCAGCACAGAGCCTGCTTTGGATCCTCTGTCTGTCCCTCCCCCACTTGTGCGTGTATACATGCTCGCTCTCAAAAATAAACATTAAAAAAATACTTATTTTATTTGAGAGAGAGACAGAGAAAGCACAGGGGAGGGGAAGAGGGAGATAGGGAGAGGGAGAAGGAAAGGGGGAGGGGGAGAAGGAAAGGGGAGGGGGAGGGGGAGGGGAGGGGGAGGGAGAGGGGGAGGGAGAGGGAGAGGGAGAGGGGGAGGGAGAGGGGGAGGGAGAGGGAGAGGGAGAGGGAGAGGGAGAGGGAGAGGGAGAGGGAGAGGGAGAGGGAGAGGGGGAGGGAGAGGGAGAGGGAGAGGGGGAGGGGGAGGGGGAGGGGGAGGGGGAGGGGGAGGGGGAGGGGGAGGGAGAGGGAGAGGGAGAGGGAGAGGGAGAGGGAGAGGGAGAGGGAGAGGGAGAGGGAGAGGGAGAGGGAGAGGGAGAGGGAGAGGGAGAGGGAGAGGGAATCCCAAGCAGGTTCCTAACTATCAGTGAAGAGCCCAACACGGGGCTTGATCTCATGAACCGTGAGATCATGACCCGAAAAGAAATCAGACACTTAACTGACTGAGCCACCCGGGTGCCCTTTGACAAAAATGAATTTAAAGCACATGTACGACAGAAAGATCACATCTTTTACAACTTTAAAGTCACAACAAAAAACTTCAGACAGGCTATTTAAAACTTTGAGGGAAGTTCGAAAATATTTTTAGGTTGTATGTGGGGAGAAAAGGTTGATGATCACAGTTCTAGATTAATTCTTCTTTGTATTAGATGGAAAATCTGACACACACCGCAACTGGTTCTATCAGTGGTGTGAAAGAGCCATTCTCCAGGTCTGTGTCCGATAAGCCTTCACTCAAGATAAGGCGTAACTTCTTACTGGACACCCAGGCCAAGGGTACCCCAGACACAGACTCTCTGGCAAAAGCATTTTGCTGACAAGGACTTGTCTCAAGAACCCTGGCAGGGAGAGGCCAGGGTTCGAGGTCTGGCATTTGGAGTTATCTGTAGATGACCCCAGAAAGGAAAGAGACAGACTCTCTAAAAGAGAGGCCTGTACAACGCACAGGTTAGGACCAGAAGCTGGGCCAGGATGCTTGGGGCAGAAACCACTCCCCACTTCCCTAGCTCTCTGTGCCTCAGTTTCCTCATGGTAAATAAGGGATAGTAATATAACCTACTTCTTAAGGGTTAAGTGAGGCTTTGAAATGCTAATTTCATGGAAAGTACAGGGCCTGGCTCATAATAAATAAATGTTATCAATTATTATTACTCTAAGATGGGAGCAGCCACAAGTATGATCAATCATTGATTTTGAACAATTGATTGTTCAAAAATATTCAATTGGTTGCCTATTCCCCGCTCTGTAGGGCTCCTAACCCAGGCAGTAATAGTGTCGGGCAGGCACACAGGCATGGGACAAGCACCTGCTAAAAATTCCTCGTGCGGTTCTGATTTGCACACTGCCCTCCCTCTGCTCCCCTCTCCAATTGTTGTAAGAATTATTGCAGTGCTCACACTTCAACAATGTAATTGTGTTAATGCCTGTGAAGGGATTCCAAGGGCAACTGCCCTCTCGCAGGGAGCTATGAGCAATCTGTGAAAGAAATATGCATATATTAGAATAAAAACGGGCGCCTGGGTGGCTCGGTCGATTGTCTGACTTCAGCTCAGGTCACGTCTCACGGTTTGGGAGTTCGAGCCCCACGTCGGGTTCTGTGCTGACGGCTCAGAGCCTGGAGCCTGCTTCGGATTCTGTGTCTCCTCCTCTCTCTGCCCCGCCCCCACTCGCACTCTGTGTCTCTCAAAAAATAATTTTTTTTAAAAAAAAGAATAAAAGCAGAAAGTTGGAGAAAAGAGAGAGAAAATAAAGACACCCACCTATTAGAAGAGAAAGACCGGAAGTTGTAAGGCTCAGAGGCAGAGTATGTGCTCAAATGGAGAGAATCAGAGGGACTGTTAAAGGAAGGAAAATCCCACTCAAAACGCTGCATAGGAAGGGGGCAGAGCACTTCACTGTATTCGGTAGGTCAAATGAGATGCACCCCACACAGTTAGGTGTGAAATGCATAGATTTTGTCAGACCATGCATGTTTTTAAAAACCTAAGGCTTAAAAATCCATTTTTAGTAATTGTGTTATAACAGAAGAGCTCTGTGATTCAAACACACGGCAGTTTTCCTCCGCCTCCTGCCTAAATCCTGGTAATTGTTTAGTTAGTGGCGAGGGAGTGAGTTTATACTACCACCGCCCTCTGCTCAGATTGGAATCCACACACACACGCACGCACGCACGCACAGCAGAGGACAAGCCAGTCAGTACAAGTAACATGCTGTCTCCTTCCCTGGATTAAGCTCACACGGGCCTCCAGGTGGCTGGATCTACCTGCTTTCCTTCTGGGCCTCAGCCTCCTTTTCCTTGGTGGGTAAGGGCGAATCCTCAAAGTCATAGGAGAAGAGGTGGAAGGGGCTGTGGGGCACATAGGGCAGCTTTTCTATGGTCGGTGATGCCTTCGGGGGGCCAGGCGCGGAGGAAGAGGGCCGGGAGGCAGAGGCAGGGGTCAGGGGTGGCAGCACGAGGGCAGGCCCAGAGGACCTGCTGCGCAAGGGGCCCCCCACTGCAGTGCTGGCTGGACATCGTTTTCCCTGGGAGGCGGCATTTGAAGCAGTGGGGAGAGCTGAGCTCTGGGGAGCAGCATCCTTTCCAGTAGGGCTCTGGTCAGAGGCAGGGCGAGCCTCTCTGCCGACCCAGCAGGGTGGAGGGCAAACAGGGAAGGAAAGGGAAGTGAAGGTTAGGAAAGAGAAGAAGACACACAACCCCCCCACTACTGCTACGGCCACTTAACTTCAGAATCCAGCTATGTTTCTTGAGCTGCAGCATGAAAGCTGGCCGGCCAACAGAAGCTTTGGTTTGTTCAAAAATCCTGGCGCCCTGAGCTTGTCCATCTGGGAGGCAAGACTTGCTGAGGGCAAGGACACATCCTTGCAAACCAGTATGCCATCTGGGCATTTCAGAGGCTTTTGTGTGGAGAATTTAACAGAGCCCCTAAGGCTCTTCTTCAATGGCTTCCCAAGCCTCCCCAGTTTCTCCCCAATGGTTGTGTTGGCACCTGAATTTCCACAATTTGAATTTCATTTCTTTCTCTTGGTCAAATCAAGGTTCTGTCCTCCTCCTAAAAAGCCCAGTCTTAAGGAAGAAGCATCCCCCAAGCCTCACACTTTAGGTCACGGCTTTCAGGTGCATTCTTGAAAGAAAGTATGGAAAAGGAAAAAGAAAAGAGATGCTAGTCTCTTGCCAGGAGTACCAAGAGCCAGCAAGGAGGGATTGGCATGATGAAGTCAAATTTTGCCCATTTCACACTTTTCCCACAACCTATCTCCACGACTAAGCCCATCTGGACTCCTTCAGGCAGCCCAATTCTGCCACAGTTATAAAACTTTTCCACCTTCACAGGACTGGATTTGGACCACTTAGATATTTTGAAATACACCCTTATAACCCGAGCATCTCCGTTAAACTCTGCATTTTTCAAAACCAGTCCCTCTCTCGGAGAACTGGACTCCCAGACATGCCCATTGGGAATCAAATGGGAGCTGTTTTCTCTCCTAGCTCAGATTCAGAGCTCCCTCTACATAGAAGGGCAGGGACATACCAGTTGCCCTGGCTCGAGGGGAGAATGGGATGAGAACTCACTGCAGTCTCAGCCCAGGTCTGGCACACACACACACAGTGGGGACATGGGGTTGGCATACACAAAGCAGCAGGCAGCAGGCAGGGAAAGCTGTGAAGGACACCAACCCAGCAGAAGTAAGCAGAATCTTTCTTGCCACTTTAAGGTCTGGTGGGATTATGCCAGGAAATAAATATATCCAGCTCAAAGTTAATGAGTGCCTTAGTAACTGTCAAGGTCAAGCCCCGGTATGCACAACTTTATTTCCTAAAACTGAAAAGCCTAACTGCAGTTTGTTCAAGAATGCCCTCCAGCATCAGGTCATAAAGAAAACAGACCTTTCAGGGGTGCCTGGGTGGCTCAGTTGGTTAAGTGTCCGACTTCGGCTCACGTCATGATCTTACAGCTCGTGAGTTCGAGCCCTACCATCAGGCTCTGTGCTGACAGCTTGGAGCCTGGAGCCTGCTTCAGATTCTGTGTCTCCCTCTCTCTCTGCCCCTCCCCCGCTCGTGTGCCATCTCTCTCAAAAATAAATATTAAAAAAAAATTTTTTAAAGATCTTTCAAAACAGTAAATAACCAGCTACCTATGTAAGTAACAATCCTATGTAAAGACAGCACATCAGGAGGGATGTTTTGAAGGTTACCCTTCAAAGTCAGATTCTTCTCTCTGGTCCTAGGTGCTGTCCCATGAGAATAGCCAAGGGGGGATGGGTTTGTGTAGGTGAGACAGAACATGTACATTTAAACACATATGGAGCCATACCAGTGTATTACTGATTTCTACATGATTCCCTGTGGTTAATTTTCAACCTAAGGTGGGACTACCAACCAAACTTCCTCCCTTCCCAGAGCACCCCTAACTGAATACCATTCCCCTCAGGCATGGCAGCTCCAGATAGGTGAGGTGAGGGGCTCTAATAGCAACCTTTCTTACCCCCCTCCCCCATTCTGACCTGTGTGGCTCACTCTTTGTGACCGGGCCATTCCTTCCCTCTCTCGGCACCTGCACCCTGCTGACTTCTTCCCAGACATTTATTTCCAAAGCAGGGAAACAATCACTAGTTTGTCAGATCACAGAAGATTCCACGGCCCCTGGGAATGGTGGGTGTCTCAGCACATCAAATGGCCACTTTTATGTGCACTGGTGGTCTGGACAGAGAGGCCAGGCGGCAAAGAATCACACCGACTTTGAAGTTGGTAAGAAAGAGGTTTCACCCTAATTTATCCAAGATCTCTTTGACTTTGCTTATTTGCAGAAAAACAGTAAAGGAGTCCATTTGCAGTGGTAATCAATTAAATGAAAAAACATTCGACTTTAGAATTACTTTTGAATACTAGAAAATGAGATTGCCTGCGATCAATTTTTATTTTTTATAAACACATCATTTGGGGAAAATATCTATAAAATTAACAAATATCTGCAAGGTGCCTGTATCTGTTAACATTGCCTGAAGACAGAAAGAATGTATATTGGAAAGGTATGAGCAGAGGACAGTAAACTCCCTCAAAAGGCCGTAGAACCATGTTACTTATTCTGGGTATGAAAATAAATAACAGGAAAATTTTCTGGGCTGCAGGGGATGAAAAAGTACTCCTGTCCACTTGGATAAAAAGCAGAGCTGCATCATTAACATCGTAGCTACCTGTGCCAGTTTAGCAAATATTACATTAGTAAAATTAGTAGGAAGAAGGAGACACATGGAATTATCCTTATTACAATGCTGGAAGAGTTAATAACATTTTCTGATCAGAGATGAACATCCTTCTAGTCACTGTCAATCTGACTAAGCCAAAGCACTAAGGAGGGAGGGAGGAGCAGGGTGAGTTTTCCATAAAGCATCCTAAGGAAGGGAAAGTGTGGTTCTCTGATGAACACGTGCTCAGTTATTTCTACAAAACTAGTCGCTCTGTGGCTCCGTGCTCAGGGAAAACGTTTGCCAGTGGGAGCCAGTGAGGAAGGGAGACCTGAAAGGTGGCTGGCTGCAAACTATCTATTAGGAAGGAACCTCGGGCTATTAGTGGGAGCCTGGGAGTGTCCAGGCTCGGTACCTGTCCTTGCCCTGACAGGGGGCATCATCCTCTCTCTCTTCCTCTGAATTGGGCTCCGTGACTGGTTGCTCTTCTTCCTCCTCCTCCTCCTCTTCCCTGAGACAAGGCAAGGCAAAGAGAAATGCACAGAGACAAGATGGAAAAGCGAGGTGAGTGTTACAAACGGAAGATGAAACAAAAAACCAACCGGCCAGCTGGCTGAGATGAAAAGGACACAGTCTGAGAGGAGACAGTTCTGAGATGAGGAAATCTGAATGTGGGCAGAGATACAATAACCCGGCACAGGCCGAATTTCTTTGTCAAGTTGGCTGGCTGCCGCTGCCCTGCTCCCCCCACACGCGGTTCCGAGCAGCTTCCGGCCTCGGGCAGGGCCCTGCTGTGGTTTTCCTCCTCCACACGGAACCATGCAGGAGTGTCCTTGGGGATGTCCAGCTCCCGCAGAAGGCACAGAGTCCTCACCTCACCATGCTGGTTAGAAACCACTGAGGGTCAGGCCAATCTGGAACTCACCTTCATGGCAGGGTGGGGGTGGGGGGACACATGGTTTACAAGCCACTCCCTCACTCTCAGTGTACGTGGTGCAGGGCACGCTGATCCACTTCCACCTGGAGGGTGGACAGGTGGCCCGGGTGGAATCACAACTGTCACCTCCGGGATTTCTCCTGGTGCCTCCGGCAATGAGTAACCGTGAGGGTGGCCTAAGTGCGGGGCCGCCTGCTGTTCCTGGTGGAGGAAGGCTGCCTGCAGCCGACCCACGACCCACGGAGAGCAGAGTGTGGGCGTGGGAGGCGGTGCAGGTAGCAATCCCACAACAAGTTTAACCCTTGGATCCGGTACTGCTGAAGCTCCGCCCTCGCCTTTTGCTAACGGAAGATAGTAAATTCTCGCTCTTGCTTAAGACAGTTTAATTTGGATGTTGTCCTTGCAGCTACATGAGTACAGGCCTCGATAACTGAGTCACTACCCTCCTTTGGGCTCTAAGCCCTGTCAACACCTGACTCCTGTCATGGCCCACACGGAACACCTAGCCCAGGCCCCGTGGACCTATCAATCCCTCGCGTTCTTGAACTCCAGTAACCTTCGCCTTTTGTCACTTCAGCCCCTCCCACCCTGGACCTCACCATCAAACAGAACCGGTCCACCTTGGAGATCTTACATCCAAACCTCCTCCCCCACCCCACCCCTCCACGACCACAAGCCCTCATTCACCCCCTAGCTCTCATTCACCTCCCGCCAGAGCTCCACTGTCATCTCCTCGCGGCCATCCTCTACCCTCTCAATGCTGCCAGCTCCTTCTCGCCCTCAGTCCTCCAGAATTCACCACTCCCCACCCCAGGCATCATTTTCCCAACATCTTCAACCCTTTTGCCCCCCACTGTCCTCCGCTTGTTTTCTCTTTTCACTGGAGTATAAAGTACATTCAGAAAAGTACACAAATCACTGAAGTTTCGCAAAATAAACACATCCATAAAACCAGCACTCCTCTAATGCTCCCTTCCGACTGCTTCCCTTCCCTCCCTCACTTCAGACAGCAGAGGTCAGTTAGCCTGGCCTGGTTTTCTTCTATCTACAAGGAATCATACCATATCCAGCTTCTTTTGTTCAACGTAACACTTGGGAGACTCATCTACACTGTTATAGGTCATTGCAGACCATTCATTCTCATTGTTATATGACACTCCCTTGTATGAATAGAGCACAATATAGTTTACCCATTCTACTGCTGATGATAACCAGACACTTTTCAGTTTGGGGTTATTTTGAACAGGGCTATTACGAACATTGTAGCACAGGTCTTTAATAGAACACATGTACATATTACTATGCAGTATGTTATCCAGGAATGACATTTATTGGTCATATGATATGCTTGGGTTCATCTTTATCAGGAACTGTTAAACAGTTTTTAAAAATGACCTGGTAGGGGCGCCTGGGTGGCTCAGTCAGTTAAGCGTCCGACTTTGGCTCAGGTCATGATCTCACGGTTCGTGGGTTCGAGCCCTGTGTGGGGCTCCGTGCTGACAGCTCAGAGCCTGAAGCCTGTTTCCGATTGTGCGTCTCCCTCTCTCCCTGCCCCTCCCCTGTTCATGCTTTGTCTCTGTCTCAAGAAAAAATAAACATTAAAAAAAATTTTTTTTAAATGACCTGGTAAATTTAAATTCCCATAAGTAGTATATGAATACACTGCCTGCTCTACATCCTTGCCAAGATTTGGTGGTTTTTGTTTTTCTTTTTGAGTTTTGTCTGTTTCATTTTAGCCATCTAATCTGTGTGTAGCAACATCTCACTGTGATCTGAGTTTCCTTTCTCTGATGACTAGTAAAGCTGGGCACTTTTGTCATACTTTTCGGGATTCTCCATTCAGATATCCTCTTTTTGAAATATAAGTACTTCGCCCATTGTTTTAAATCCAGGTTGTATTTTTATTTTTGATTTGTACTTCTTTATATAATTTGGGGACAAGTCCTTCTGTCATACTTAATGTGTTGCAAGAATCTTTTCCCTCCCTGTGGGTTGCCTTTGGACTCACTTCACGGTGTCATTTTTTACTTTTTTTTTTTTAAACGTTTATTCATTTTTGAGAGAACGAAAGAGAGAGCACAAGCGAGCATGAGAGGGGAAGGGGCAGAGATAGAGGGGGACAGAGGATCCGAAGTGGGCTCTGAGCTGACAGCAGAGAACCCAATGCAGGGATCGAACTCATGAACCATAAGATCATGACCTGAGCCAAAGTCAGAAGCTCAGGTGCCCCTCATGGTGGGTTTATTTATTTATTTTTTAAGTTTATTTATTTTTTAAGTTTATTTATTTTTTAGAGAGACAGAGACAGAATGCGAGGGGGTTAGGGACAGAGAGAGAGGGAGATACAGAATCAGAAGCAGGCTGCAGGCTCTGAACTGTCAGCACAGAGCCCGACGCGGGGCTTGAACTCACGGACCGCGAGATCATGACCTGAGCCGAAGCCGGCCGCTCAACCGACTGAGCCACCCAGGCGCCCCAGTCATGGTGTTTTTTTAATAAACAAAAATTCTTAATCTTAATGAGGTCCTACTTATCTTTTTTGATAGTTAGTACACTTTGTGTCCTGGTTTAAATTGTTTCGCCTACACCAAGGTCTCAGAGATATTCCCCTAAGTATCCCTCTAAGCTTATTACCAAACTGTCTCCTTTGGGCTCAACAGCTTCTGAGTCTGCACCAAACTATCATATGACTTGTGTGTGCCATGGCTTTACTCTCATGAGTGGCAGGACACGACCAGGGCAGGCAGCACAATGACCTACTTGGAGGGCCCACTTCCAGAATGCCCCATGGTCAAAGCACTGGCCTTGCCCTCCTATCCAAATGGATGGAGAAAGAAATACTGCCTCACGGTATGTGGGAATTTCTATGCTTGATTTTAGTTTCAGACCGTGAAGAAATTAGTCAAACAGAATCTTTTATGCTGATCATATTTAAGATGAAGAATAAGTTCAGACAATTTTGCTTTTCCCCTCGCTGAATTTTCTCTTAAAGTAGAACTTAACTTTGTTTATATTTGTGCAGAAAGAATTCTGGGCCTTTGGGCCTTGTTTTTCAAATACCACTAGGGGTGTTTTGTTTTTAACTGATGGGGAGTTACTGCAGGGGACAGGTCTACTGTGAACCCAATAGGCATTTTCCTTTTTACAATAGTCTTAAACTGGAGGCCACCCCTTCCACGTTGGAAAAGACACTGAGAGGCCCATAGTCTGACCAATTCTGTAGGGCAGAGTTTTCTTCAAAGCCAACCTTACTTCCCAAATTTGGGTCTCAGGCTGATGTCACATTTCTTAGGCTTCAAAAACCAAACAACCAAACAACACAAACACAACCAAACAGGAGCACCTGGGTGGTTCAGTCAGTTAGGCATCTAAATTTGGCTCAGGTCATGATCTCACGGTTCCCTAGTTCACCACCTGAGTCGGGTTCTGTGCTGACAGCTTGGAGCCTGGAGCCTGCTTTAGATTCTGTGTCTCCCTCTCTCCCTGCCCCTCCCCTACTTGCTCTCTGTCTCTGTCTCTCTAAAATAAATAAGCATTTAAAAAAAAATTAAACAAACAGGACATTGAATGTTGCTGAGCCTTTCAAAAGTACAACAGAAACATTTAAAACAGTATTAAAGTATATTCTAGGACGAAAATACTATGGGTGAGGAAAAGTAAAGCCACAAATTCAGAGAAGGCATTTCAGCACACCTAACAGACATAAATTCATATCAAAAATATACAAAACATATTTTAAAAATAAAAACACAACTATAAAATTGTGCAAAACATATGATCATGGCCCATAAACATGTATGAAGAAATAGTTTAACCTAGCAATCAGGAAATATAAATTAAGACCACAATGAGATACCATCTTATCTCTGCTTGGAAAAATTAAGACGTCTGGAAACACCAAGCGCTGAAGAGACTATAGGTCGTCTGACTCACATATTGCTGACAGGAGTGTGCACTTAGGAAAAAGAACGTATATTTTTTATCATGTCAAGTTAAATTCCTGTACCATGAGCCAGCAGTGCCACTGCTTGATGGCACTACTATACCCCAGAGCAGTGCTTCTGACTAGGGTGATTCATCCCCCAGGGGACATTTGTCAATGGAGATCTTTTTAGTTGTCATGACTGGGGAGCAGGTGCTACCGTCTCCTGGCAGGTAGAGGCCAAGGATGCTGCTAAATATCTTGCAAACGTACAGGACCGTCCCCTGCGACAAAGAAAAATTCAGTCCAAAATGTCACTACTGCCAAGGTTGAAAAACCCTCCCTAGAGATACTGAAACACTCGTGCACCAAGATAGGAGTCTAAAAATATTCTCAGCAGCACTTTTTGTAATTGCCAAAAAATGGAAACAACCCAAATGCTCACTGGCGACAAAAACAATCAACAGGTTGCGGTATATTCCAAGCAGTGAAAATAGAGGACAGTTGACTTCATGTGACAATATGGATGAACAGGAGCTGCATAATGTGGAGAAAAGAAGCGCAAAAAGGAACAATAAATATGACCTTCCTGAAAGTTCATAAAGGCAAAACTGTAGGGTGGGTTTAGTTACATGTTTGATACTACTACGAAACAACAAAAAACCTGGTAACGATAGACAAGATTTCAGAGTGCGGGTTACCCAGGCACAGAGATGGGAAAGACAGAAGTGCATGGATGGACAGAAGTTATGGGAAACGCTCTGGGTTTTTAGCCAGGCCATAGTATCATTGGTGTCCTTTATACCAATAAGTAAATTGTACACACAAATAAGCTAGAAGAGGGCCACACCTGGATGAGCAAATGATAAAGTACCATAAACCAAAAATTATGAATGCTCCAACGCCATACAATTGTGATTTTTACAACAATTTTTTAAAGTTGTAGGTTCACAGTAAAATTGAGATGATGTAGAGATTTCCCATAAATAGGTAACAACATTTTTTTTTCAAAAGCAAAAAATTTTAACTACAGGGCAAGAGGGCCCTCTCCCTTTATCCAACAAATATTTATTGAACACTTATTATGTGCAAGACTCTGGTTCCCACCCTTGGAGCTTACAGACCCATGGGGGGGAAAGACATTGAACAACTAGATGTACCAAGAAGTATTCACCTGGGGAGTGGGGAGCTGACTGGCCGTGAAAGTGAGAATTCCACACAATGCTCTTGGGGTGAAACTCAGAAGGCCAAGGAGAGACTGACCAGAGGACAAGAAGAACTTTTGCACATGACATTGCCTTACTCAAGTCTTAGGATTCAGTCCAATTTACCCAGCCAATACTCTAACCCCTTCTACCATCTCTCCAACTTCATCTCCTACGTTCCCTTCCTGTACCTCCCTATTCCAGTCTTCATCAGTCTGTTGAGGTTTCCACCCAATGCCCACGGTATGTCAGCTTCAGGGCCCCTGCAGGAGCCACTTCCCTGACTACAATGACTCCTCCAGCTACTTTTCTGGGGGACCAGACCCCCAGGGACATCCAGGAAATATGTGCTGACTGTTGCAGTTCTTTGGCACTGTGGACCTAGCATGACGCACAGCACAGAGGCACTTGCTAAGGGTGGTCAAAGAACAAGATTGACAAGAACAGGGGCACCTAGGTGGCTCAGTTGGTAAAGCGTCTGACTTCGGCTCAGGTCATCTTGCAGTTTGTGAGTTCGAGCCCTGCGTCAGGCTCTGTGCTGACAGCTCAGAACCTGGAGCCTGCTTTCGATTCTGTGTCTGCCTCTCTCTCTGCCCCTTCCCTGCTCACGCTCTATCTTTCGCTTTCAAAAATAAACATTAAAAAAAAAAAAAAAAAAGATTGGCAAGAACAGAGATATAATCTCAGAGACCTCCCACGTTGCAGAAGAGAATGATGAGGTCCAGAGAGGGCAAGTTCACACAACCAGCCAAGAAGACCTCCAGTCTCCTGATATCCAGGCTAATGTCTTTTTTTTTTTAAGTTTATTTATTTATTTTGAGAGACAGAAGAGAGTGCAAGCAGGGGAGGGGCAGAGAGAGGGAGAGTGAGAATCTCAAGTAGGCTCTGCACTGTCAGCACAGAGCCCGATGCAGCGCTCGAACGCACGAACCATGAGATCATGACCTGAGCCGAAATCAAGAGTCGAAGCCTAACCGACTGAGCCACCCAGGCACCCCCAGCCTAAGGTCCTTCCTACCAGCCAGCTTATCCCCTGAAACCAAAGCAGAATCTCCACTGGTTTCATCGCTCTAGCATCACTGCACTATTCTTCCAAAGCAACTATTCTTCTCCTGCACTGTGCTCAATCCTCCCTCCTCTTGCACGGCACAGACAACATGATACACGGCATACTAGAACAATGGACAAAGCTGCTTATGGGGCCCAGTTACCCCAGACCTGCCTGGTTGCCCTGAGGAGATCAGTGTCTTGACATAAGTATGACACTTGACATAGGTATGACATTTGAGGCAACTAATTGGAAAGCTCTGTCAGAAGGTTTAGATAAGAAGGTTTAGATAAGAAGGTTTAGATAAGGTTTATATGCTCCATTTAGTTCTGTAAAATGTACATGACTTATCAAAATTAGATGAAAAAGAATCTCTTAGAAATGTTTTGTTAAATTTATGACAGAGAAAGCGTCCCCTTGGGCTCCGTCCGCATCACTCTGTGTTAACAAATACTTAAACCAGTTTGAATTTAGCTTTGTGGTGACTCACACTTTCTGTTAACTTTAAGACTGTTTCTAGGTTACCAAGGGCCAAGATGAGATTTGAAAACTTCCAATTAGTGATCTTAATCAGTTAAGACACATATCTGACCAAGTGAAGCAGTGATTTCATTCAAAAATAGTTTTATTAGCCACTAAAAAAAAAAAAAAAAAAGCTTCCCTTAAAAGATTTTTGCCAGCCAAAAGAATGAAAAGACATTTAACTGAGCCCAGCTGTTGCTGATGTTTCCATGGTGAGAACCCAAAGTTAGACAGGAAAGTATTTATTGTCCCTGTAGCATGCAAAGTTTAGAAGGAGTATGAAGCACAGGCCATGGATACTGAATATACCTAAGAAATGGACCACTGGCCAGAATCTTCATGCATAAGCCATTATTTTGTTATTCTGCTTTATTTTTTTAAGTTTATTTTGAGAGAGATAGCCTGGGCAGGAGGGGCAGAGAGAGAGAGAATTCCAGTCAGGCTCTCCAGTGTCAGTGCAAGGAGCCTGATGTGGGGCTCAAACTTACAAGTCATGAGATCATGACCTGAGCCGAAATCAACAGTTGGACGCTTAACCGACTGAGCCACCCAGGTGCCCCTTGTTACTGCTTCAGAATAAAATACTAATGGATCCAACACACTCTTTCTGCTGAAAACAGTTTAATATAACAGAATTCCAGTCTGTAGAGTATAAACAACAATCGGAAAAAATGCATTAGCTAAGTTGCAACCAATTCAGGTGTAAAGCAAATCAATTCAATGATACCTATAGGCAGTGAGGTGCCTCACTACTTTATGCGGACTTTGATTTTATGTTAAAAAAAAAAAAAAAAAAACCTTTATTCTAAGCCACAGATACTAGTAAACTCTGTTAAATGTCCCTTAGAGGTCTAGGAGAGAAGTGAAACCAGGATAAAGGGAGAATGGAATTCTCTATGAACTTTTGAAAACAGAAGAGACGCCAAGTCCCAGGCTGAGGTTTCAAGATGGCTGCCTCCAGAGGTGGAAACAGCCCTGCCCTGGGTCTGGCTTGGCTTCCTACTTATCTCACCCATACAATAAAGTGGAAAAGCAGAAAGGGAGCCCCCAGCTCTGGCAGCCTGTGAAAGCTGAAGCCACATAATCGTGTGGCCATGAGACAAGTCCTCCCACTTCCAGAAGGTATGCCACTACTAGTCTCATATGTGTTTACTGGTTAAGCTTAATTTTAAATATTTCAAGTAATGGCCCCTCTCACACACACATTCTGTGTCATGTTTTTCACAAACGGGAAGAGAAGTATACTGAAGAGTAAAAAACCTTTAGTTATCAATCAGGGCAACAGGATGTGTGTGTGTCTTTGAGAAGCACATCCCAAATGTAATCACCATAAGGAAGCCAATGCGTTTCAGAGTTTGTGTGCGGTAATAACTTTCTAACTCATGACTCAGTTTGATTCTAGAATTCTAATGGCCTTTTCACATGCTTTGGATTTGAACCCACCAGAGTCAACTCTTAATATGGCAATAAAGTACACATAATTGACATCTGGAGATAAACCTCAAATCTTATATTTCAGCCAGGGTTTTTCTCAACAACCTCATCTTCTATTTTCTACCCCCTCAAGTCATGCCTCCAAATTACCAAGAGTAACCACATGACCTTGTCTGGGTAGCATTCGCTTTCCACTTCACTGGCCGTCCGCTGGTGAAGATGCCAATGAAGAACGAATTGTACAAAAAGGAGGTAATAAGAGAAAAAAAGAACAGCAAAGGGCCAGAATTACCTACAAAGATTATTGCCAAAGGAACTGGGCACGTGCCACCAGTCCACACGTCGCCCTGCATAATCACACAGTTTCCACAATGTTCCAGTTTGAGGCGCAGCCTGGTCCGAGAGGGAGGTCCAGCCAGCAGTGATGACCACGGAGTCTTCCTCTACTGTGGGCCTCAAATTCTCCACGGCAGAAAGAAACCTCCAGCCTAGTGATCCTCACCCTTGAGATACATTATTTTTAAATGTCAGTGCTCAGGTCCCACCTTCAGAAATTGTATTCAACTAGTTTGAGGTGTAGCCTGACCATAGGTGATTTTCAGTGCTGCACACGGTTGAGAACCACTGCCTTAGTCCAAGGTACCAATGTTTTTCAGTAGTTCTGCATCAACGGCTACCACCCAGGGTCCCACGGGCCACTTTTCCTCACCTCCAATCGGATCCCCACCAGGAAGACAAGCATCTCTTCAGATGTGCGTGGCTAAGCTTTACATGCCAAATAACCACCAGACTCTGTGCTTTGGTTTCCAAGGTCCTCATGACTTCACCTGTTTTCTCTGCAACCTCATCTCTGTGTCACCTCTCTGTCCCCATCCACACTCTATAACCTTGTCTCCTCCTAAGACTCCTGTTCACTACCCAGGGCCATCAAGCTCTTTCCTCCCTTTGCCCTGTGAACGTGGCATTCCCTCGGCCCAGTGAGTTCTTCTTAACCTTGAAAATACAGCCTAAACACCAGAAGAGACATCTTGGACGACCTTCATCCTACTATCCTTCTTTCTAAAGAACCTTTTAAAATTAATATGCAATTACAGGAATATCTGCTTCCTTCAAAAAGTCGAATATTACCAGGGAGCCTGGGTGGCTCAGTCGGTTAAACCTCCAACTTCAGTTCAGGTCATGATCTCGCAGTTTGCCAGGTCGAGCCCCACATCGGGCTCTGTGCTGACAGCTCAGAGTCTGGAGCCTGCTTTGGATTCTGTGTGTCCCTCTCCCTTTCTGCCTCTCCCCAGCTCATGCTCTCTCTCAAAAATAAACATTTAAAATAAAAAAAGGAGAATATTACTGATAAAAATGAAGTCCCCTTGGATCAGAGATAACCACTGCTACAAATCAGGTGAGAAAATAACCAAGTTAAAAAAATTTTAACATATATTATACTACAATCTTTTTATACAGCAACTGACATAACAAGTGGGTTGGTACTTCTGAGATGGTACATTTCCTGTAACCGCTGGCTGCATCCCATAATCTGTTTAGTCCATGTGGCACTTACCTAGCCGTTCCCCAGCTCTTTGCCCTTACAACTGCTCTTCCTGTCCATAACCTTGTGTCCTTCTGCAAGTTCTCCTCAAGGGTATATCCTCATACCCCTGAGACCCTCCATCACACAGCCCTGTGTACTTCCTTCAAAAGCCCTCTTCCCAAGCTGCCCACATTTACTTGCTGCAATAATTACGCGCGCACTGTCTGAGGCTTCAGGAGCGTCATTTGCACCATTTCGGCTCAGAACCAGGAAGGTGGCAGGCACAAGAACATATGAGCTGAGTGAAGAATGCATCAATATGATTCTTCTTTCCTTTAGCCCATCAACTAGTATTTCTGCCACAAACTCAAGGCAGTAATCGTAATATAAAATTTCAATACTAAGAAGTCGGTTAATGTAAGGCTACTCTGAAATGACTTGCTCAGTACTGGGGATTTCTCTCCTAGAGGCATGGCGGCTTGCTCATTTCCTTACAGACATGAGCTATTATGATGTGGACCCAAGTCCCAAGTCCCAGCCATTTTTTTTTTTTTTTTTTTTTTTTTTTTACAAACACAAAGGTACCTCATCTTGGTTTCATGTTTTTTTCTCCACTTCATGATCAAA
Organism: Felis catus; assembly: GCF_018350175.1. Taxonomy (NCBI): domain Eukaryota; kingdom Metazoa; phylum Chordata; class Mammalia; order Carnivora; family Felidae; genus Felis; species Felis catus. The sequence continues at coordinate 57,739,940 of NC_058379.1, read as the reverse complement.
ATTATTTACCTTTCTATTTGGAAGATCATTTTACAAAGCTTGTCACAGGTGAAAAAAAAGTTTTTAAGTATCTTCTCAAGTCTAGGAAGTCAGTATTTGTTTCAGTTTGGAGGCTTGGCACGGACAGAGTCACAATACCCTCTGTCCCACTCATACTCTGCCCTGTCCTGAGACCTCTGGGAGACAGATACCTGCACGCAGCAGGCCCTGACCGACCACTTCCCCGTGGGGGCCCATCTCTAGCCATTTTTAATCTCATGTTTATAAAATCAGAACCACACAGTTGGGGGGGAAAAAAACTCTCAGGAATGGAACTGTTTTTCTGGGGCAATGTGAATACCGTAGTTGAATATTCCTGAAGTGTGATATAATTGTCTCTGAATTCCTGAGTTAATGTGTCTTTGGGAAGCATGCTCTATCACAATCATCAAAAGGCATTTGGGCTGCAGATACCTGTCCCAGATGTGCCCAGGCTTCCTTGAATTCTCCAGGGCACTCTCAGAAGACAAGGCTGGCTTCCCTCTTGGCTACGCCTCCCTGGGATCCCTCCAAGGAAAGCAGGCTGGAGGGTGGAGGGTGGGGGTTGGTGGGGGAGTAAAATTCACTCATTTACTCTTTTTATTTAACATACTCTAGGGGTGCCTGGGTGGCTCAGGCGGTTGAGCACCCAACTTCAGCTCAGGTCATTATCTCACAGTTTGTGGGTTCGAACCCCGCATCAGGCTCTGTGCTGACAGCTCAAAGCCTGGAGCCTACTTCAGATTCTGTCTGTCTGTCTGTCTGTCTGTCTCTCTCTCTCTCCCTCCCTCTCTCTCTCTCTCTCTCTCTCTCTCTCTCTCTGCCACTCCCTCGCTCCTGCTCTGTCCCTGTCTCTCAAAAATAAATAAATGTTAAAAAAAAATTAACATACTCTGTGCGGAGCATTCTCATGCTAAGCACTTTACCTGGCTTACTCCTTGAATTCTCACAGGGGCTTCTGACGTTGGTACTATTATTGGATGAGGATCTGAGGCACAGAGTGGGTAAGGAGTTTCCCCAGAGTCACACAGCTAGTAAGCCAGGATCTGAGCCCAAGCAAGTAGTCCAACTCTAGCATCTAAGCTCCTAACCACTATGCTACTTCTGCTATGATAATTTCTTTGTGGCTGGGGGGTGGGAAGCGTCTTCTAGGTAAGGACAGGAAGAAGTCACTAATCCTTCCTTCTTCCAGATTCTTTCCTGAACATCCACGGCTTTCCTACTGAATTCATGAGCAATGGTGTGCCTACCAGCTCTCAGTCCTTGCCCATCTCACCAAGGCCCCTTCCCACCAGGAGGTTCAATGACACCTTGACGTAGGGCACCATGAGACATATTTGGACCATAACTACATGAGACATATTTGGGCCACGGCTACAGCCCATGTTAATTTGGGTCAGTTTCTGAGCTGTAAAAATAATCTCACTTAGAAATAAATATTTTTTCAGCATGAATACAACGCTCCTGAGATCACAGTCAGCATGTTGAGCACGTGCTGTGAGACAAGAATGACGTCAGGCCAGGTCTCTCTTTCCTTGGGCCTCCCCTCTTCAATTTCCAAAGCCTATTCCCAAAAGGCTCTCTTGCAAAACGAGACCAGCCTCACTTCTGGCTGCTCTTTCTTTTCTGCCATGTCAGATTTGGCCTCTTCAAGCTACATTTTCAGGGTTTTATCTCCCTGTTCGTTCAACCTTTATCAATGCAGAAATACCACCAGGCTTCTTCCACAGACTCTTGTCAAGCAGAGGCAATCGCGTTCCTCCTTGCATGACTGGATTCAAACAGCTCCCTCACTAATCATTAGAACACCCCTGCTCCATTTCCAAAGGGATCCTGGGAATTGCATGAGACAGACACTCACTCTTTGGAGGGGCCACCCATACCCACACCAGCATGGACTATCAAGGAAAATCCAGCTCCGCTAGAAAGGGCTTTGAACATTCAGAACATGGATGGGTAGGTGTGCATTATAGGAAACGTGGTATATGTGTAGGTCAAGGGGAAGCAGGCTTGACACTGAAAGAAAATTCCCAAAGCAAGTCAGAGATTTCACGAGACACAAGGACCTTTCCTTCTCTTTGAAATGTACTCACTATGGCTCCCACAGTAAAGGCTGTCTCTTCCTGAAACATCGCACCATGGCGGCCCACTCTAGCTTGAAAAATATTCACCCTTGAGAACAACCAATTTCAAGGTTCATTGACTTGAACTTCTTGGCACCAGCACTTCACTAGATGCTGATTCTACACGTTGTTTTCCAGGGTTAGATAACCAGCCACTGCCACGCTCACTTGCTCTTTCCCTGGGTTATGGCGTCTCAGTCCAGACTTCAACTGTCACCTACACGTACTCGAGTTCCAGAAGCATCTACCCAACTGACTTGTGACGACCCACTGACACACTTAATGCCCAAAGCTTGCGAAGTGGCCTGACAGCCACCTCATGATGCTGGACCACTGGCTGCCTGGGAATCCCCCACAACCCTTCTTCTCACCACAAAATGCACTCGCCATCCTGCAAACAACATCCTCCCTGAGTCTCCTCACCTGCTCCTACTCGCCACTCTCCTGGTCACAGCCTGAGCCAGGCCCTCTCCTGACCTGTTGGCATAGCCTCACCCATCTCTCTGTTTGCCATCTTCTCTCCACTCCTCAGAGTGGTCTCACTGGAACACAACCCTGATCACACATCACTTAAAATTCATCAGTAGCTATGTTCAGTGTTAAAGATAAAATATTGCCAGTTTCTTCAGAACCTAGAAAGATCCCCAAATTCAGTGTGGCAAAGTTCCAAATATATACAGATACTGGTCGAATCACTACGTTGTGCACACGGAAATAATATAATAGAGTATGTCAATTATACTTCAATTTAAAAAAAAGCAGCAAAGGGGGTATATGTGTGGCTCAGTCCGTTGATCATCTGACTCTTGAGTTTAGCTCAGGTCATGATCTCATGGTTTGTGGGATTGAGTCCCACATCAGGCTCTGTGCTAAGCATAGAGCCTGCTTGGGATTCTCTCCCTTCTTATTTGACCCCTCCCCCAAATAATTTTTTTTTTTTTTTAAGTTTAAAAAAGCAGCAAAGTCCAGGGGCACCTGGGTGGCTCAGTCGGTTAAGGGTCTGACTTCAGCTCAGGTTATGATCTCGCAGTCCCTGAGTTCGAGCCCTGCATCGGGCTCTGTGCTGACAGCTCAGAACCTGGATTGTGCTTCGGATTCTGTGTCTCCCTCTCTCTCTGCCCCTCCCCAACTCGCACGCGCTCACTCTCTCGCTCTCTCGCTCTCAAAAGCAAACATACATCAAAAAAAAAAAAAACAAAAACCACTTAAATTAAAAAACCAGCAAACTCCAAATCCCCAAGAAATCTGCAATCTAGTCACAGTGACATTTTGAGAAACCAGAGATCCTGCAGATCCTGCCCCAGAAACCAGAAGGAGCTTTGCAAGGCTGCTGCTTCCTCAGGCCTCAATGCTGCTGCCTTTTCCTGTAGTTTCTGCCAGTTTCAAGCTCACGCCCCTTGGCCCCCAGGGCTCTCCCCTCCTACCACCCCTTACTATTCAACACTCAGGAAACCAGAAAGAGCCTTCTGGACACTAAATGGTAAATACTGAATGGCTGGCTGTATTCCAGTCGTATCTACCTCACAAGGTCACATCCCTTTTGTTGGTGAAGCCTGTTTATAACAAATCATTTGCCTCAGATAAATCTTCCTAGGCAGCCACTTGCCGCTCACGGTACCAGTGGTTGTTAACCTGGCTGTTGTGAAATCCTCTAGCATGTTTATGCCAGTGCACAAAATCTTCTCTCCAGCTCACGTTCATATTTATTTAACGATTACCTTCTTTAAAAGGACAACATCCAGGAAAGCTCCAGGGCATGGAGTGACTGTGGTAAAAACACTGAGCTAAGCACACGTTTGTGCTGCTTCTCATTCCTCACCCACCACCCTAGTAAGGAGGTACTATCATCCTGAGATTCCAGGGGAGAAGACTGAGGCCAAGGCCAGAGAGGAAGCGTAGTCTGTGGCTGTGAAGACTGAGCAGGTGCTCTCGACCGCCTCAGCCACTGCTCCTTTAAACCGCACTTGGCCAAAGCCACCCCCAGGACCCAGGACTGCACGAGTCACAGAGTTGTAGATGTTGCAGGTTAATACCAATTACACAACAGCTACTTGCCTCAAGTGTTTTGTCTGAAGATCATTGCCGTTGCTAACTGTTTCCAAGAAGGAGCTAGGACTACTCTGCTATTTCGGCTACAAACCCTCCAACTAACTGGCCAAAGAACTCTGTCACCTCTGGCAATGAAGTCCTGTGGACAAGGCGTGAGACAGACCACAGAGCAACACGCTGCCCTAAACTCAGCATCCAAACACGCCTCTTCCCGTCGAAATCTCAGAAGATGAGCTCACCCACCCTGCATGTTTCCATAATTAGGCTCCCCCTTTGCTCACTGGTTCCTGTGGCTGATGGACAAGCGCCAATACCCCTTCCTACTTCTGCAGGAAAACAGAAAACAAGTCCTGCTCCAATTGCCTCCCTCCAGTTCCCACTCTGAGGCCCAGCCTCAAGGCTTGGCTCTCCTCTTCCCACCACCCACTGGGCCACTAACTGGGCCTCACATCAGGCATGAGCCCCAAAAAGGTGAGGACAGCCTCGTCTCCGATAGTTGTTAACTCTGGCTTCCTCTCAACCAGATGACTTCTATCACCAAGATAACGGCTGCTTAGTTACACGATTAACACGAAAGGCTTGTTCCATGGTTGTAGTTATTGCTCTGAACGCTTCAGAACTCTTTAGGAACCGTCTTGTCTTCAGTGCCAATTTTTGAGAAAAACAAGCAAATCAGTATGATTTTCTCAGGATCACAATCTAACAGTGACTGTAAACAATACGGCTCATTAGGACTACCAAGTCACAGTAAATATTTGCTCTGAATGATTTTCTGTCTTTTCAACAAATCCGATTCATCCTCGAGGGAGGAAAAACTTGTTACTACTGAACACATTCTGTAGGTTCAGAGACTAGTTCCAGGGGTGTTTGGTTCTGAATGCACACCCCGGACGAGGAATGAATGGGTTCAAACCCAGCTGTGCCGCTTGCCACCCGTGAGATCGGGGGCAAGCTCTTTAACCTCTCTCTGCCTCAGTTTCCCAGCCTGTAAAATGGGGAGGAGTCTTCTACTTTCTTCATGCCATTTACAACACAGGTAACTTTGCTTAGCACAACAGCCGGCACCAAGTAAGTGCTCCATAGCGCTAGCTCCGGCTATCACTACTTACCTCCTAGAGAGTGAAGACGCAGCACAGCAGCCTCCCAGCACAACACAGAGGCTCGTCAGGAAGAGGATACACTTCCCCGAATAAACACGACACCGAAAAGATGCACAGGCAAATACCAACACGTGGCATACCCTAGCAATATACCTTAGGCGTCCACCCAAAGGCATCATAAAAGGTATTTAATAGACAAGGAAAAATATTTATGACACAGTTGTCAAAAGTTAATGCCTAGAATGTATCGAGAGTACTTACATTCTGCCTGCTTTTGTATCTGAAAATTCCCGTACTGAAATATGAAATATTGACATAGAGTAGCCGTTCATCAATGAAAATGGACGAACCATTCAGGAGACAGATAAGCCAAAGATATAAACAGGCCATTCTCAGAAAAGCAAAGTTCAACAGCCAATGGAGCAATTAAAGGTGAACAACTTCAATAGTAATTTAAAAAAAAATGCAAGGTGAAATGCTGAGGCACATTTCACTTTTCAGAAATACTAATTTCTGAGAAACTCCTAACATCCAGGGCTGGTGATGGTATGAGAAAATGGTCAATCATATGCTGAGGGTGGGACAACAAAGTGGTAGATAAAGGCCAATACGGTGGTACCATTATTTAGAACGTAAGAGTCCTTTGATCTAGAATCTCACTCCTAAGCATCTCTCCTGAAAGAATGCTAACATACGTGTACTAACACGTTTGTATATGCTCATTCCAGAAAGTTTAGTATTAGAAAAAACTTCAATCAAACCATGGCAAGATGCATGAAGGCGTCCTGTTTTTACAGTATGTCCCTATAACGGAACACTAAGCCACGATTTTTAAAAATGTACGAACATGAAAATCTGGAAGTAGTAACACGTAAAGATGGCAATGTGTACCTGATAGTTGCTTACTAATTGCCAAGTCTCAAGGATGTTTTTTTCTTTCTACAGAATCACAGGAAAAAACAAACGTATTTTACAAAAATGGGGAAGGACAGGGACTCTGGAGGCAGACCACCTGAACTTGAAAACCAGCTCCACTATGTATTAGCTGTGGGCTCTGGACAGTCCTTTCAACACCCTGTGCCTCAGTTTCTCCTCCTTCCACATGGAGATAGTAACCACACGTAACTCACGGGGCAACTTAGTGGAGTTGGTACACTGAAGCTCTTCGCATAATGCTTGGCAGATAATGAGGTGAAGCCACTGTTGCAGCTACTGCTGGTATTATTGTCACCTTTGCACTATATAGTCTAAATACTTCCGTTGTGGGGGCGCCTGGGTGGCTCAGTCGGTTAAGCACCTGACTTCGGCTCAGGTCGTGATCTCGCGGTTCGTGAGTTCAAGCCCCGCATCAGGCTCTGTGCTGACGGCTTGGAGCCTGGAGCCTGCTTCAGATTCTGTGTCTCCCTCTCTCTCTGGCCCTTGCCCTCTTGAGCTCTGTCTCTCTCTCTCTCTCTCAAAAATAAACATTAAAAAAATTAAAAACAAATAAATACTTCCGTTGTATATTGCATAGTTGGTACCACACATTTACATCCTATACCTTTTTTTTTTCGAGAGAGACCGCGCGCGCACGTGAGCACTCTTGAGCACAGGAGGGACAGAGGAAGAGGAAGAGAATCTTAGGCAGGCTGCGCGCCCAGGGCTGAGCCAGATGCAGGGCTCGATCTCACGACGCCGGGATCACGTCATGAGCTGAAATCAAGAGTTGGATGTTTAACCGACTGAGCCACCCAAGAGCCCCATCCTGTATCATTTTCATTTGGAAACACAGAGTTGCTCAGTATTGGGTGCCCCCTATGTGCCTGAGGTCATATCTAAATGGACACACGGCTATTGATGGCAGAACCAAGCAGCCTCTTCCATGCTTCAGTACCCCCATCCTAGGTCCCCTGCTGCAGCGATTCCAAATGCCACGCTGGGGAGGACTGTGCAGCCTGGGTGCTTGTGTACTCTTTAGGAGCCACAGCCTATTCTCCACCAGCAGGTGCAGACTGAGCTTCTGATGCTGGGGTCTGCACTCTGTCCCCACACGATACCCCGGCCTGACTCCTCTTCCCTGAAGCACAAGCGGACTGACTAGCTCCCGGGCAGCCCCTGTGGCCTGTAGCCCACCTGGGCATGGGCCCTCCTGGTTTCCCCTTCTCTGGGATTAGCTGGAGCCAGGCTATACCATGCCTCTGCCATTTGCCGGTCTGTCTACAGGGCAGACTGTGTCCAGTCCCTCCCGGCAGCAAGCTCAAGGCCTGGCCACAGTCCGTTTACTTCCTTATTGCTTTCAACGTATTAGAATGTGTGCTTTTGCGCAACACACATTAAGCCTTTAAAATGTTTATCTCTTATCTAACTTACATGACAAAACAGCAATTCTTGAATTTAACTTTTTTACCTCCTGACCACCAGCTGAGAATACCACCAGCCAAGAGGAAAGTGTCCATTGCTCCTTCTCAGCCCTGAGTCCTCAACTCCACTTGAGCATCTGTCAGCCCTGGGTAGACAGAGGGTCTCTAGAGAGCTGGTCCCATGTTCCTACTCTTCCCAATAGATCCCTGAGCCTGGCTGAAGAATGGCACACCTTCGGTGATATGACCATTGTTCTGTCTTGCCGCTTTGTTGTATGGCTGGTGTCACGTTCCATCGTGTCAATTTTGGGGAATATGATAGATGTGAAGCTGATTGGAGTTGGGTTCACGGGGCATGTGGGTTCCTGAGAAGATCATGAGATCTAGTCAAACCTCCGGCCCCCCCAAAGAGGGTCCCTAAGAATTTGAAATGTAAAACTTTGCCAAATGAGTTAAGACAAAAACAAACAAAAAAGGGACTCTACTTTCTAGCTGGTAGCCCAGAACTTTGAGAATTATCTTCTTCGAAAAAAAAAAAACTTCGACTCATGCACATGAACATTTGAAGGCAGACCCACAGAGTTCCATGTGCCTCTAAGAAAAACACTCCCTTTCCAACAGTCAAAGTACTTCCTACCTCAGAATCACCCCTAGGAAGAATTGAAAATTGTAGCCAATTACATGCTGTCCTTTAAGGTGGGGTTTCTCAGATTCAGCACCACTGATGTTTTAGAACAGGTATTTCTTGGTTGGAGAGGGCTGTCCTGAGCATTGTGGAATGTTCAGCAGCAGCCCTGGACTCTACCCATCAGGTGCCATTTGCACTCTGCAGCCCAATTATGGCAACCAAACATGTGTCCAGACATTGCCAAGCGTCCTAAGGGACAAAACCGCCTCCGGCTGAGAACCATGACCTTATGGGAGCACTGGAACTGATTCCAGGATGCTCCCACCTCCCAGAGTAGCCCAACCTTTCCTGAACTCATGGCCACATCCCCTTCTCCCCACTGGCTTTGTGTGTCTCCTAATCTAACTCATCTCCTGCCTTTTCCAATCCCTTCAACCTTCTTCTGTGCCCTGGAATTTATGAGTAGCTCTCAGCAAGATCCCCTATAGTCTCAACCTCTTCATGGAATATTCCTTGCTCCTACCCTGAACTTAGGACACCGTTCCCCACAGCTTTCTCATATCACATGATGGGCTCTTCTCTCTTACCCCACATACTCCTCTTTGCCAATTCCAGATCATTTCCCTCCCAACCTCCCTCTAGAAACCCAGCCCCTTAGAACAGGAGCTGGCAAACTATAGCCTGTGGGTCAAATCTGGCTTACCGCTTGTTTTTATATAGTCTGTCAGCTAAGAACGGTTTTCAAATTTTTAAATGGTTGAAAAGCAAACCAGAAGAATATTTCATGAAATGTAAAATTCAAATCTCAGTGTCCATACACAAGTAAACGCATTTGCTTACCTATTGTCATAGCCATTCTTGTACTACACAAAGGCGGAATGCAGTCGAACGGTTGCAACAGAGACTGTCTGACCTGCAAAGCTTAACATACGTACCACCTGGCCCCTGACAGAGAAAGTTTCCAACCCCTTCCCTTTGAGGCACGTGGCAGCGGTCTGTACCATCTGCTCCCAACCAGTTGTCACCATCTACTACCCGCCAGGTCACTCTTCCATGTGTATTAAAATATACACAGGACTGAAGGCTGGATGGCACAACTGCTAACATTAGTGGCTGAAGTTCAAAATTACCTCTACAGGTTGGAATGTTGTGTGGAAATTGACAGGGTGAAAATTTTCATATATTAAGTCCCATGCGATGTTCATTATCAGAAAGACTGGCATACAAAGCAGGAAGAAGATCTGCTATGTTTTGACAGAGGGGAAAACCACGATGAACAGGGAAACATTATGGGGAAATTTTATCCATGTGAGAGAATGCTAAGCAGCAATAGAGCTATAAGATTATGGAACGCACTTAGGTCAGAAGACCTTCCTTAAAGAGGGAAAAATTCAGGACTAGAGATAGGTGCCCCAGAAAGGAGAGTGTCTGTGAGTGGAAGTTCACAGAATGGTCTCCTGCTCTAGGCTTTAAGACTTTTTCTCCTAAGATTATATCCTGTTACAATTTAAACCAGAAACACTGATCCTTCTGCTGATTTGAGGCTAAAAGTAATTTTTTCTTGGTAAAAAATGAAAGCACCACCATTTTTATTCCTTCCAGTGCAAAGATGGAAATACAAAGATGAAATTTATAATTTAAGTGCAGGGGCGCCTGGGTAGCTCAGTCGGTTGACCGTCTGACTTTGGCTCAGGTCATGATCTTGCTCATGGGTTTGAGCCCTGTGTCAGGTTCTGTGCTGATGGCTCAGAGCCTAGAGCCTGCTTCAGATTCTGTCTCCCTCTCTCTTTGCGCCTCCCCTGTTCAGACTCTGTCTCTCTCTCTCTCAAAATAAATAAACATTAAAAAAAAAATTAAAAAAAATAGAATTTAAGTGCAAAGATAAAACTCATTACGGCACACACAGTCACAAAAGATACTTTTAGGTGACAGATGACCAATACTCATACTTGATTTGGTAAATGCTCAGTGCAGAAGTGTAGGTTTCTTAAGAAACGAAAACAACCCAAAATGTGTTTGGAGTCTTAGTCCTTACTGGAACTAAAACACATAGCCCGGTAGGCTTAAGTCTTAAGGAGACTGAGATTTTTCTGCTTTTCAACTCTTCGAATTTTTATATTTACATCAAAAAAACACACCTACATGGTATGTAAATAAAATTCCCGCTCCAAAAAGTCAGAAGCGCTAATCTCACTCAGTGACTATGTTTGGGAACGGTGGATTAGGAAGTGGTCCTGTGTGATCTGGACATTGAAAGGCAAGGGCCAAAGACTTGTGTTTAACCCATAGCTCAGCCCCTTAGTCCTGGGATCATCACAAGTCACTGACCCCCAGTTTTCTCACTTGTAAAAAGAAGATGAAGACGCTTGTCCTGCTAGATCCTACAGAGAAATTCAGATGACGTAAAAGGACCACCTGAGTGGAGAGGCACCATATGCATTTTAGGGCACCATGAATCTCTAACCTCTAACGCGTTCCTATCTTCTTTTCAAAAGTACTGGCATTAGTTGCATCAGAATTATAAAATCCAGCCTAAAATTCGTATGTGGCATATGCAAGGCACGTTGCTACAAGTTAGAAGTAGGGCCAGAATGCTCACACAGATGAAGAGCAATCGAAATCAGGCAAGGCCTGTGGGCACAATGAACTACTTGACACAATGAACTACTTGATTCAAAGACACTGTTTTGAGGCTCAGATGTTGAGCAGGTGACTAAGCTATGCATGCAGGGCTTATTTCCCATTTGGCTTCTCGTCACCCTTTCCCCCTCTATTCCACTCCCACCTCTGCCAAAACTCTACTGTTGTTTGGGGACCATAGGGCAAAACCCCTCCAATAGACTTCATGGATGAAGCCACTTCATAATCAATCTGTAAAACGTTATCTGTCTTTCTAAGTGGGGAAGTGTATTCTTCTCAAATAAATGCACTAAATTTCCATCAAAGTACTAATGTCAGTAAAATGAAAAATCAGTCCTATTTGAAAAGAATGAGACAGGAAGCATGCAGGGCTGCATGTGTGACCTCGCATTCGAGATCCCTCCAAGCCCTGCACCTCAAAACCATGTGCCCATGGTGGCTCACTGCACTTCTGTCATCCTTGCCAATCTGTCACAAGGCATGGCCATCTAAACTCACAGCATGGGGATGGGGATCTTTGAAAAGTATAATAGCAAGAAACAGACCAGGAACATACAGGACACAAGTTGAACAGAACAAGAGAATGCCAAGTGCTGCTGACGGGGACTTCAAATAACCGTCCCCGGCATCTGTGGTGGTTTTACATAGAGATTTTTAATCTACTGTATACACTTTTCTCCATGTTAATTTCTGAAGCCATTAGCTAGGAGCAGAGCTGGAGAGAACTTTAAGTGCCCTTTGAGCACTGCCTAAGTTTCTTGAAGATCTTAGACTACAAGGTGTGATGTTTATGGTGGATGTTCTCATTCCTCAATTTGTTTAGAAGTTTTAGTCTTTTTTTTTTTTTTTCACTTAAGAGAGCTTGCTGTACACAGATTCTCAGAAACAGAAAAATCTGTAGATGGGCAATTATGTGGTAGAGAAGGGTGTCAACACAGACTGTGGCTCACACATCACTCCCACTCCATCTGTGACAGGAGGCACCCAAAGGCATGGCTCGTTAAGTGATTCCACGAGTACCAGACTGCTTGGGGCATCTGTCAAGGTGGGTGTTCCCTTAGGGATGAAAGGAAGGGACATATCTTGATCACTCTCTTTCTTAAGGTCATCCAACTGATTCTGAGTTATTTTCTTCTTCACCAGGCAGCCTCGTGACCCGCACTTGGCTCCCAGGTGGATCTCCACGATGGCAGAAAATGCTGCGGACAAATGAGGTAAGCAGGGCTTCTGCACGCCAGCAGCAGGAGGTGATGCGCTGGCAAACCAGTGTCCCAGTCAGTCCAGGTGGACCTGGCTGGCATGGACTGGTCCACAGAGCTCCATCATCCTAATGAACTGACAGCATTCACTTGGGAAGATAGAAGTGGACCCAGACTCCAGAACAGCATGGCCATCCTTTTGCTGCACACTTGTTCTACAGAACCATTTCTAAGTTCCTATAGGTTGTGTCAAAAGGTCTTCCTTTGTATATCTGTACATAGTTTCTTATGAGATTGTCAACCTTCGTATTTCTTCTTATCTGCCAATCTCATTCTTAGTTTCTCCCAGCCCAAATGTGAGGTTCGTAAGGACAGAGATCATACCTTATATCTTCACGGCATCAGAAAGTCCTGGACTATAACACATTCTCAATAAAAATGTTCGCTAAAACAAACACTGAAAAAGTGACGGCGATAGTATTTACCGAAATTTACATATGCTTATATATATATCATATACCCATATATAAAATGTATTTAACATAATATATATTTACATATGTTTACATTCATATATGTAATTCATACAGGTTTCTTCTATTTAACTAAAACCAACCTCCACCATCTACTGCCACAGTATCTCAAGACTCTTACAATCTTGCATTCACGTGAGGGCACACCATTTACTTCCAGGTAAAGTTTTGGGGTTTGGATTCTTTTCTATTTGATAAAGCACAGCTTTTGAGACATTACGGAGATACGGATATAAAAACACAAATGGGTGAAGAAGAGCTCGTGGGGTTAACAAGATCACATCTACGTGGGTCACCAGGGCCACCTTGTCCCGGGGTGCTCCAAAGGACTTCGGGGTGGTGTTTCAAGGGTAGAGAAGAGGCAGGGGGGAAGTCAGGAGGGGTTAGGAGGCCAGCAGGGAGGGGGTGGTAGTGGGTGCCTGTGGGGATGGGACCCCTCCCACCTTTTCAGGATCCTTGTGCCCGCCCCCCTCCGCTCCACGGCTGGGTTAATGCTTACTTTTCACAGTGCTCTCGTACTTGACCGGGCTTGAAGCCAGGAGCCGACTGGGAGCTGGGACTGGTGGGGGCCGACACAGGACTCCTGATGCTTTGCACCGAGTGCCTGCGGCTCCGCCTGCGGTCCAGGCCCCGCTGCTCGCCCTCTCCGCTGCCGCCTCCGGAGCACACGCTGGCCCTCCTCCGGTCCCGGCGCCCGCTGGGGGGCGGCTCTGCGGTCTCGTCGCCATCCTCGTGCCGCAGTGCCACCTGAAAAAGCAGACAGCGCCCGGTGCAAGGTCAGACTTGACATCCTCTCCCAGGCCTTAGGTGTGACTTTGCATTCCACGCTCCCCTTAATGAGCATTTAACACTGTCATTCCATCCTGCTAACTCAGCTTCTCTGCAAGATCGTCACATCCGCACGCGTGCCAGAGCGCAGTCCGCGAACTTAAAGATGCTTGCCACCGTGTATTTTCCCAAATGGGTATGAAAAAGCCAACAGAGATCATGAGTAGGTCCGAGAAATATTTCGTAATTAGACAGGATCTTTACCCTGGAGCCCAGCACTGTCATTTCCTGGGCCGCGTCTCTCCTGGACCCCCCTCGGCTCTGTTCTGGTCCAGGAGGTGAGGTCGGTCCTGAAGCCCAGCGGCGGGGAGCCCTGAAGTTCCCGATCATTCCTGAGCTTGCTTCCCAACGAGGGTGCTCAGAAGAGCACAGCAAGGATTCTGCCCAGAGGCAAGAGCCACAAGGCGCCTGGTGAGCGGATCTGGCCTCACCCACGGATCCGTTGCAGAGGCCTATTCGGCAGCACGTACGGCCTGATGTCAGCACCTCTGCTGGGCACTGCTATCAGGCTACCCTCCCATCCCGGCCCGGGGTTGGGGGAGGAGTCCCGAGTTACATTCGAGAGCCTGCATATGCTAGTCACGAAAATATATACCCAAAATAGACTTCACCTCTAGATTAGTTTTTTTTTTCATCTCCTCTTAAAAGTAATGCATATTTGTGCAGAAGAATAATTGCCTTACACTTTGCCACCGTGGATTTCCCGTGGAAACCTGAGCCAACTGGCAGCATGCCTCCATACAGCTATCCTCCTCCAAAGGGTATTCTACTCCTGCTCCTAGTTGGCGCCCTCTCAGGAGGCCCTGCTCTGCCATCTCCTAATCTCGCTTTGTCCTGGATCCTGCTCCATGGCTGCCTCATTTTAGGTTAACACCATCTGCCTATGTGTTTGCTTGCCTCCCTGCTTCTCCACGCCTGTCCTGCCCAGCCAAGGGCTACACTCACCTGTATCTCCAGCTTCTGTAAGGGGTGTGTGCGTGCGTGTGTGTGCGCGTGCGCCCGCCCTCTCTAAAACTAGACAGTAGGAAAGCACAGGTTGTCCTTAACTAGATCTGTGCACACTGGCTGTGTGGCTCACGAGCCAGCTGTGACCCGTAGCTAATAATTTGCCTTCTCTCTAGCTCACCGTATGAGGATAACAGTATTGCATTCGTGGGACCGCGGTAAGAATAACTTATGTAAAGATGATCTATGTGACTGGTACTCAATAAATACCCCCCAGTAAACATGCCCACCTATTCCTCCCTCTCACAGATATGGCACGCCCGAGCCAGCCCCGGCCAAGTCCAGCAGCCTCTCTGACCTGGCAACCGAGGAACTACACAGTCCTACATCCCCAAAGGTGCCAATTCTCCAGCCACATAGGTGCTCTTGGTCACATTTTACAACTCAGACCTGACGGGTGAGAGAATGGAGAATATAAAGACCCAGATGGCTAATCGTGCAATATGGCTCTAACATCACCTATCTATAGAAAACCGACCTATTGCGAAATCAGTGGTGTCCCGTGTCCAAAGTGTTCACACCTGTGCTCATCTAGCAAGGTGAGCTTGGCTGTGTCAAGACCAGGTGGGCCACTCTCATCCCAGTTCACAGGGATGAACACCTAGGCCACGCGGCCTGTTTCACAGGGGTGCACCCACCATCCACATGTCCCAGGTCCAGTTTCCTCTGGGTCCGGCTTTTGAGTGAGATCGATTTTGTGAAACCTCTTCTATCTTCGTGCCAGATACATTTTATAACCAGCTCACACAGAGGAGGACAATTTGATAATATTGTGACTATTTGTTCTCCCAGAATTTACTAGTCAGACATAATGTTGGGAGGTTTGACGTAATAATTGATAAGAGTTCAGAAAAAGCCTTGTTATAAAATGTCATTGGAAAGTCTGTTTCCTAGGGGTCTTCTCTCCAATACAATTGCAAGAACTAAGAATGAAGTTATACATTGGGTTAATCACATTTACCATCTCAACATTAACACTTTATACTGCATTCTCTGGGCAAGTTTGAGAATGATTGTACACCTGATGAAGGACAGTCTTTTTAAATATTTCTAGCCAATCATTTTTCCTTCAGTTTTAGACGTAAAAATTCTAGACCATTTGAACTTATTCTGACCCGAAGTATTGATTCTGCTTCTTATTAAGCACACATTTGGAATGATAAGATTAGGGGCTAAAGTAAAGTTCAGATATTTCTAATTCCTTGTCTAACCTCAGAGATTCAGGGATCAAATAGTGTTCCTTCCCAAGAGGCACACTCTGTGTGCACAAAGTGAAATCCACTTTAACTGCCTTTTGTCAGAGAAGATGGAGACAATCAAAACATTTAAATGGAAAGAAAAACCTGGAAAAATTATCAAAGCAACCCCATAAGATAAATTTTAATGGGGGCTTTCTAAAGTTCAGATCCTCAGCAAAACACTCATCTCTTAAACAAAAAAAACGAGAGGGGTGCGCAGAAGGGGTAAATGGGGCACTGGATCTGAGTAGATTCAATGACAACCTCGTGCTTCACAGTGAGCAACAAGGGAACTTGAAATTTGGGGCTGATGTTCACTCATGATTTTGTTTTTATAACAAGAATTGTAGAATCACCAGTATCTCCCGAAGACAGGAAGAAAGGCTTTACTTTCACACGCAGGGCTACAGCGGCAGTGCCCAGGTCCTTAGATTCTAGGGAACACAACAAATTAGAGTCAAGAACATGCAGAACTAGCAAAGATCTGGAGAGAACAGCACTTACCACCACTCTGAATCTGTGGTGTCAGATCTGAGTAACTACATGTGCAAGGAGTGTCCCCACCAAACATGAGATGAGATCAATAATGTCCCAAAGAATCTCTATCTAGTCTCTCCCTAATAATGCAGTGTTTCACTTGCTGGGCCCCTCAGCAAGTGCTATTTCTTTTTTTTTTTTTTTAATGTTTATTTATTAAACATTAAAGAGAGAGCGCAAGCAAGCATGAGCAGGAGTGGGGGGAGGGATAGACAGAGAGGGGGACAGAGGTTCCCAAGCAGGCTCTGTGCTGACAACAGAGAGGCCAATGTGAGGCTCGAACTCACTAACCGTGAGATCATGACATGAGCCCCAGTCAGACACTTCACTGACTGAGCCACCCAAATGCCCTGTAATTCTTTTAATTAAATGTAGAACACTACTCATAAAGTAAAACCCACATGAGGAGCAGTCTCCAAATCCAGCACTGACTGCTTACATAGTCTACCCTACTTTACTAGGAAAGCAATTAGAAGCAACTTAGGTTGGCATCTGTGACAACTTCCATCAGTCGTCTCAACGACTGCGAATGATCTGAATACTCTTTAAGTTTTTATTAGGGACATTTTCAAACATACATACAGTGTACAAAGAGAGTACAAAGACTGTGATGTGTTTATTACCCATGACCGTTCAACAAGTATCAACCCTGTCCAACCTTGTGTTACTTACGCCCCACTCCCTGCCCCAACCCCAGACTTTGAGGTAAATCCCAGATCACATCATTTCATCTGTAAAAATTTTAGTATATATCCCTAAAAGATAAGGATTTTTAAAACCCATAACCACCATATTACCGTTCCACTTAAAATAATTTTGTTTATTAACTTGTTTTATTTTTCATTTTTTTAAATTCACATCCAAATTAGTTAGCCTATAGTGCAACAATGATGTCAGGAGTAGATTCCTTCCACTTAAAATAATTTCTTAGTATCATCAAATATCCACTAACGTGAACACTCTTGATAGAGGTCAAAAGCTATTACATTTCTGGGGCACCTGGATGGCTCAATTGCTTAAACGTCTGACTTTGACTCCAGTCATGATCTCATGGTTCATGAGTTCAAGCCCTGCACCGGGCTCTATGCTGACAACTCAGAGCCTAAAGCCTGCTTTGGATTCTGTGTCTCCCTCTCTCTCTGCCCCTCCCCTGCTCATGCTGTCTCTCTCTCAAAAATAAACAAACACTAAGAAAAATTTTTAAAAACTACTTCTTTGAGTTTATATTATATTACTACTCACATCATGACAGGCAACCATTGTTACATAATAGACACAATCTTGTTCCATATTGCTATCTCACACCTTCTTTGTAATCCTACACATATACATCCATACCTACACATCCTGGTTCAGCTTTTAGGTGAAGTGATACCAATGCCAGTAGCATTTCAAGAAGGAACTACGCTAATGACAGCTTGTAGAATATTGTCACGGTGCTGGGCTCCCAGAGAACCACACCTCCCTGTCTCCTCACTCTGGTGTAGCCCCCTCCTACACTGAGTCCATTTTCTATGGGACTTGCTTTGGTCAATGGGGTATCAGCCAACATGATACAAACAAGGCCTGAGAAGTGTTTGCACATGGGGACTTGCCCTTCTGAAATGCTGCTACCATGTAAAGAAGTGCAGGCTAGCCTGCTGAAGACACACAGCCTAGCCAAGAGCCAGCACCAAATGCCGAAGCAAGTGAATGAGGCCATCTTAGACCATCTCTCTGCCCCTTCCCTGCTCACATGTGCACATGCGCTCTCTCTCAATGAGTCAATAGCCAGACTCACAGATACATAATACAAGTTCTCAAACAAAGGAGCTTCTGTCTTCATGGAACTTGGTGGTATTTGGGAGCGTTCTACTTCCCCAAGAGTGGAAGCTCTCCAAAAGGGATCAAAAATCTGTCCTCTTGGGTTTTTATGGTGGCTTAATGGTGGAGTCATGATTGACTAAGTCACTGGCCACTGGCTGATTCAGCCTGCCCCCATCCAGAAGTGCTTTCCAAAAGTCAGCTCACCAACATAACAAAAGATACCTTTATCACCCTCAACACTTAGGCAATTTCCAGGGTTTTGGGAGCTGTGAGCCAGAAACGAGAATAATGACCAGATACATATTTCTTATAGTAAATCACAATATCACACTCTCATCCCCAAAGCCCTCAGCCTTAATATACTTTTCCATTACTAGGACTGCATTTTCAGAGTCAAAAGTTAGAACATATAATCTGACAGAAGATTTTATATCTTGATTTGTGAATTTATATATTTGAAAACTCATATAAAGCTATAAAAATTAAAATGAATTTAATTAAGCAGGGATTAAATCACCTTTCTGAAATGGAATTAAATTACATGGAATTGGGCCTGTCCCCAGAAAGTCCAGGACATGTGGTCACCAGACATCCTCCACTGTTAAGAAGAATTCTAGAAGCCCAACCAAGTTCTCTCAATTACTTGAAAACATTCATAGCTTTTGTGAGGAAAAGACTGGCTCTGCTTATAGGTCTCTTTGCTGCTCCTGAATATAATGAACTTGGTTGTCCTGTAACAGTAAATATTGTTCAAAACATTAACTTTCAGAAAGGAATAACCCTGTGACTCTGTCTGCTATCTCAAGCACTGAGTTGTCACCTTGAGTTATTACTCAGGACATCTCTCCTTTAAGGTAGCTGCACTCTGATTAAATCATGTCTTTCCTTCAACCCAGCATCTGGCAAATACAGTCATAAAACAAGTGATATTTAAGAGAGACCTTCATTCAAGCCCTTACTGAACTTCTACTCTGAGCAGGCATACCGATAAACCCTGGGGCCAAAGAGGGAAATGAGACATGACTCAGAGTAGCAACTCAGAGGCAGACTGACAGGCAAGTATGTCCTGAGGACTGCTCAGTCCGAGGTATAGTCATAGCGAGTTCCCTTTCGTAAGTTGTGAACAAAGAGGAAGGGACAAGTGTAGGAACTCTTTTGATCTTGCCATGAAGGCCTGGTGGACAAGGGGACGACTAAGGTGACTCCTATAGGAGTAGGAATTTGCCAACTATGAGAACAGGAAGGAAGAACACTCTAGGCAAAGAAAAGAGAATAAAGGAAAGCCCACCCATCCCACCCCACAGCACTGGTGCAAAGACCTGTCTTTCATGTTCAAGAGCCAGAAGAAGTTGAGTATGGCTGAAACTTCAGAGACATCATAGGAGCGGCCAGAGACAAGGCCACAGGGGCATAAAGGCCACACACTATGTAGTAGACCCCTGTATCGACTCAAGCTGTGTGGGCTGCATCCTGTTGGCCACAGAAAAGGTTTTTCATTTATTCATTCACTCATTTGCTTGCTCACATTTGTTCTCGTAAACAGAGAAATGGCCTAATAGTCAGATCTGACTTTCAGAGGGATCCTTTTTTTCAGTTGCTGGGAGTTAGGAAGGGAGAGAAAGTAGAGAAGCCCCCAGGGGAGGCAGCCCCTGCAGGATGCCAGCCTCTCGTGGCTCAGCTCATGTTGCTCTCCCAGCCCCTACCCCTCCAGTCACACCAACCTCTTTTCAACCCTTCACACCTGCCAAGCCAGAGCTCCTCCACGGCTTTGCCCTCCATCACTGTCTTTAGGCCAGCTTCTCAGAAGGGTCTTCCCTACTCTTGCCTCACTTTCTCACCTCTACCTCATCCTGTCTCTCTTCATAGACATGTTTGGAGGCTCATATTCTCTGCTTGCTCATGTAATTGGTTACTGTCTGCATCCCATCAGAGTGTGCGCTCCCTGAGGGCAATGGCCTTGTCTGTCTAGTTCACTGCTATGTCCTGGGGCCTAGAATAAGTGCCCGGAACATAGCAGAGCTCAATAAAGTTGTGCTGAATAAACAAATTCACAGAGGACCAAATGAATGAGAAGATATTACAATAATCCAGGTAAGAAACAATGGGGCCAGAGCTGTGAAATAAAGTGAGGTTTTCAGAAATCAGATTTCTAAGTGGGGGGCAGAGGAAAAGAAAAAGGAGTCCAAGATAGCTCCAGGTTTGTAACATGGGAGACTCCACTGCTTGTCGAGGTGGAGAAGTGAAGTGCTTACATGTCATGTGCCGCTCCCAAGTAGCCATGCCCAACACAGAACTTCCCTGGCAGCGTCCGTATCCCTCGGCACCACTATACTGAGCTGCTGGGGGCAATCAGCTACTTGCTTGTCTTATACCATAGATTTAAAGTTCCTTGGGCAGGGACTTCTCTCTGTATTTTTAGCCCCAGCAAAGTATGTGACATATAATAGGCTTCCATGAATGAATGTAACACAAGAAGAGAAGCAGGCAGAGGGGCAGGGAGCCAGGGGCCTTGGAAAAAGCTCAAGGTCAAATATCAGCCACAAAAGCTCAAAAGCTGTGGAACTCATTAGGTAAATAAGAACAGGCCACATAGACTGAGAGTGGAGGCCTGATAAGGGAAGCCCAACACTGAAAAGAAGGTCAGAGAAGAAAGATTCAGGGGAGGACCCTGAGGAGGAATGATTAGAGAGATATTCTGGAGCCGTCTGTACACACAGCCAGAAATACAGAAACAACACATAGGAGTAGTCTCATGAACATTAGCATCATCCTTTCAAAATGCTAGCCAAACAGTGATATCCAAACTGATAAAGACGGCATACAGAAAAAGAGAGGAAGAGAAGAGATAGAGGGAAGATGAGGGGAAGCCAATCTTATGCTTAAGAATACTTGTGTATACATCCGAAATAAGTTAGTAACAAACAATTTCCACAGCGCATTTTAAAAAAGGATACATCATGACCAAGTGGGTTATAGACCAGGAGCACAAGGATGGTTTACAAAAGTAAAGAAATGAATTAAATAACCAACTCAAAAAAACTAGAAAAAAATACCAACAAAGTAAACTGAAAGAAAGTTAACGAAGAAAGTTATAAAGATAAAAAAGACGAAGTAACACTTCCAAACTCATTTTACAAGGCCAGGATTATCCTGTTACCAAAACCAGATAAAGACACCCCCCCCCCCCCACACACACACACATTACAGGCTAACATCCCCAATGAACATTGTTGTAAAAATCCTCAATAAGATATTAGCAAACCAAAATTCAGTAATGCATTAAAAGGATCATATACCATCATCAAGTGGGATTTATTCTAGGGACTCAAGGATAGTTCAACATCCATAAATCAATCAACATGATATACCATATTAACAAAGGATAAAAATCATATCACCATCTCAACAGGTGCAGTAAAACATCTGACAAAATTCAACATCCATTTATGATGAAAACTTTCAAAAAAAAGTGAGTATAGAAGGAAATACTTCAAAAAGAAAAAAACAGAAGGAAATACCTCAATATAATAAAGGCCATATAAGAAAACCCCATCATACTCAATAGTGAGAAGCTGAAAGCTTTTCCTCTAAGATCAGGAACAGATAAGGATGCCCACTCTCATCACTTTTAATCAATGTAGTATTGAAAGTCCTAGCCACAGCAATTAGGCAAGTAAAAGAAACAACAGGCATCCAAATTGGGAAGGAAGAATTCATTCACAGATGACGTGATACTATATAAAGGCCTACAGATGCTATTAAAAAAAATGATCAGAATAAGTGAATTCAGTAAAGTTGCAGGATGCAAAATTAGCATACGGAAATCAGTTGTGTTTCTATATACTAATAATGAGCTCCCAGAAAGAAAAACTAGAAAACAATGCCATTTACCATTGCATTAACAAACACCTAGGATTAAATTTAACCAATGAGGTGAAAGACCTATGTTCTAAAAACTATAAAACACTGATGAAAGAAATTGAAGATGACACAAATAAATGGAAAGATATACCAGGCTGATGGAGTGGAAGAACACTGTTAAAATGTCCACAGTACCCAAAGTGAGCTACAGATTCAATGCAGTCTCCATCAAAATACCAATGGCATTTTCACAGACTTAGAAAAAAAGAATCCTAAAATTTGCATAGAACCAAAGAAGAGCCCAAATAGCCAAAGCAATCTTGAGAAAGACAAACAAAGCTAGAGGTATCATGCTTCCTGATTTCAAACTATACTACAAAGCTACAGTAACAACAACAGCATGGTACGGGCACAAAAACAGATACATAGATCAACAGAATAGAATAGACATAAACCCATGCTTATGCGGTCAATAAGTCACTGACAAAGCAGGTAAGAACATACAATGGACAAAAGACAGTCTTCTCAATAAATGGTGATGGGAAAACGGGACAGCTACATGCAAAAGAATGAAACTGTACCACTATCTTAGACCATATACAAAAAGAAACTCAAAATGAAGTAAAGACTTGAATGTAAGACCGGAAACCACAAAATTCCTAGAAGAAAACAGGCAATAAGCTCTTTGACATCAACCCCAGCAATATTTTTTTGGACCAGTCTCCTCAGGCAAGGTTAACAAAAGCAAAAATAAACGAGTGGGACCACATCCAACTAAAAATCTTTTGTAGAGAAAAGGGAGCCATCGACAAAACAAAAAAGGCAACCTACCGATTGGGAGAAGATCCTTGCAAATCATACATCCAATAAGGGGTTAATATCCAAAATACATAAAGAACCTCCACAGCTTCTCAAACAACCCAATTAAAAAGTGAGCAGAGGACTTAAACAGACATTCTCCCAAAGAAAACATCCAGATAGCCAACACACACATGAAAAATCCTCAACATCGCAAATCATCAGGGAAACACAAATCAAAACCACAGTGAGATATCTCCTTACGCTGATCAGGATTGGCTGTTATCAAGAAGGCAAGAAATAACACATGTTAGTGAGGATGTGGGAAAAGGGGAAACTTTGTGCACTGTTGGAGGGAACATAAATTGGTGCCGTCTGGAAAACAGTAAAGAGATTCCTCAAAAATTGAAAAAAAGAACTATCATATGATCAGCAATCCACTTCTGGGTATTTCTCCAAAGAAAATGAAACCACCAATTCAAAGTGATAAATGCACCCCTATGTTTACTGTCAGTTTTCTTTATAGCCAAGATATGGAAGCAACCTGAGTGGCCACTGATAGATGAGTGGATAAAGAAGATGTGGTACACATATACAATGGAATATTACTCAGCCGTAAAACAGAATACAACTTTGTCATTTGCAGCAACATGGATGGACAAAGAGGGTATAATGCTAAGTGAAATGAGACGGAGAAAGACAGATACCCTACTATTTCACTTATATGTGGAATGTGAAAAACAAAACAAACCCAAAAAACAGACTCATAGACACCAGAAACCAGCTGTTGGTTACCAGATTAGGGAGGAGGTCCAAAGTCAGGGGAAATAGAAGAAGGGGATTAAGAGGTACACACTTCCAGTTATAAAATAAGTAAGTCATGGGGATGTAATGTACAGCCTAGGGAATACAGTCAATAATACTGTAATAACTTTGTATGGTACAGGTAACTAGACTTACTGTGGCTATTTCCTAACATACAAAACTAATGAATCACTATGATGTACACCTGAAACTAATAGGATGTTGGATGACAACTATACCTCAATTTTAAAAACAAATATTGAGTTACAAACAGAAAAGTAGTGCATGGGGTGCCTGGGTGGCTCAGTTGGTTGAGCGTCCGACTTCAGCTCAGGTCGTGATCTCACAGTTCATGAGCTCGAGCCCCGTGTGGCCTCTGTGCTGACAGCTCAGAGCCTGGAGCCTGCTTCGGGTTCTGTGTCTCCCTCTCTCTGGCCCTCCCCTTCTCAAAAAATTTAAAGAAAGAAAAGCAGTGCAAATCATACATAAATCAAAATTATTTGGAAAAAAAGCCCAACAAAATAGACAATCTACTAGTTAATCTATAATTACAAACAAAAATTATTCAATAACAAAGGGAAATACCTATCGGAACAGAGGAAGTTAAAATCACTCATAAGAGATTTATCTATCTCTTTGCTGGTCCATTTAAAATTCCAGAAGAAATGAATAATTTCCTCATAAAATATAATTTAGCAAAATTGATCCCACTAAATATAAGGAGTTTAAGTAGACCAATCACCATAGAAAAAAACAGTTACCAAAGACTTTTTTTCTTCCCCCCAACAATGCATGTATGCACATGCGCACGCACACATACTCCTCTTCCTCGCACAGGCCCACACATTGGATAGAATTTCCTGAATTTCCCAAATTTCCCAAGGGAATTCTATCAAATCATCAAAGACCAGAGACAAGGGCAGAGAGAAAGAATACAAATTTCTAAATATTTTTATAAATCAAGAATAAAAGTGATAATTAAACATAAAAAGGATCACATACCCACAGGAAAAGAAAAGTACAAGAATACTCGAGGTCACGTGGTTTGTCGTGGCAACAAAAGTTCAAACCAACCAACACCCAATGAGAGAACAGCAAATAAGTAAACTGTCCTACAGTCACCAGCAGTGAAAATGAATACACGAGAAATCCACACAACAACATGGGTAAGTTTCAAAAACAATAAACCGATGAGAAATTGTAGAAGGATACAAACGATAGGTTTCCCTTTATAAAAAATTTGGGAACAGTACGCTGTTTAGGGATACAGACTGGGAGAAAGGAACTAAAACAGCTGGACTAAGACCTCTTCACTCCTTCTATAAAGCAATGAGTCTGGGGAAAGAAAGAAGGCAAGTGACTCCTTCTAATCTTTTGTAAGTATGCTAATAACCAGACTACCTAATAAACAGCCTAATGCTATTTGCTAAAATGAGAGCTCTTGTTTCTGGAATTGTTCTTACCAGGATGGGACTGGTTAAGGCTCACCTAAGGACTACCTATGGTGCAGAATGTATGGGCTCACGAGCCATGATTCTCTACGCTATGTAGTAGAGAGGTCTCATAACCGAATACTACTCACTGGGCAGCGGGGGCAGGGAGGGGACCTGTGATCCTCACTTGGAGACCTCACCTATTTTCTGGGTCAGAGAGCATATGTCTGACGCATGAGGAAAAGACCTGGGAGTCCAGGGAAGACCCAGACCCCTCCCTGTTTCCTCTGCACCTCTATAGTCTGTACTCTTGAAATTATTAGCATAGCTAGATTAGTACAGCTAGATATCTGTCAGCTCTGATTTAATAATCTGACTCTTTGAGTTAGTTCAATCATTTAACACAGGATAAGAGCTTTTCAGGTAAAAGTATAAAGAAAACAAAAGAATAGTGCTGGGGTTGGTGGGGTGACACCAGGGAGGGCTACAAAGGATACTTCCAAGTTACTGGTAATGTTTTAGTTCTTAAATACATGAGTGTATCAGTCAGGATTGTCCATAGAATAAATAGGATATTCATGGAGACTGACTATAAAGAATTGCCTTGCATGATTGTGGAGTTTGAGAAGACCCAAGATTGGCAGTCCAAAGGCCTGAGAACCAACGGTGTTAGTTTCAGATGGAGTTCAAAGGTAGTGGTCACCTATGTCCCAGCTCCTGAGCATCAGGCAGAGAGAATTTGTTCAACAGATAGGCTGAGGTCTGCCCACACTGGCAAGGGCAATCTTCTTTACTTCATCTACCAACTCAAGTGTTAATCTCATCCAGAAACCCCCTCACAGACACACACAGAATAGTATTGGACCAAATATCTGAACACCTTGTGGCCCAGTCAAGTTGACACAGAAAATTAACCATCACAAGGGGTGCTTGTTTCATTGTTCTTTGAATAACAGGTATATGCTAAGTTCGTGAACGATATGAACTCGACGCTAAAAGTAGTAAGCAAATGCAATTTGACAAAAGGAAGACGGTGAATACAGAACAATTTCTGAAAAGGTTGGTATGAAAGAGAAGAGGGAGACGGGGAGGCAGCTTGACAGGTCAGAAGTGGAACAACATTATACGGGGTGTAACCCATATAATGGGGAAAATGTATGAAAACTTCTATTTGACAAATAGATTATATAAAGAATATTCAGAATATATAAAGAACTCCTACAACCCATGAGTAACAAAACCACCCAATTTAAAAACATCCAAAGGATGGGGGCAGCAGGGTGGCTCAGTTGGTTAAGTGACTCTTGATTTTGGCTCAGCTCATGACCTCAGGGTCATGACATCGAGCCCCAGGTTGGGCTCCGAGATGGGCAGGGAGCCTGCTTAAGATTCTCTCTCTCTCTCCCTCTGCCCCTCCCCTGCTCTCATGAGCCCTCTCTCTCTCTCTTTCTCTAAATAAATAAACAAGACAAACTTTAAAAATGAGCAAAAGATCTGAATAGACATTTCTCCACAGAAAATATAAAAATGGCCAGTAGGCACATGGAAAGATGCTCAATGTCATTAATCATTGGGGAAATGCAAATCATGACCAAAATGTGTACCACTTCACACTCCACTGAAAAGGCTATAATTTTTTTTAAAAAGACAATAACGAGCATTGAGGAGGATGAAGAGAAATGGGAAGCCTCATTACACTGTCGGTAGGAAAGTAAAATGGTGCAGCCTCCTTGGAAAATAGTCTGGCAGCTCCTCAAACAGCTAAACGTCAAGTTACCATATGACCGGCAATTTTACCTAGACATATACCTGAGGGAATTGAAAGTATATGTCCACACAGAAAGTTGTACACGCACGTTCACAGCAGCATTATTTGTATTAGCCAAACTGATGGAAATAACCCCAATGTCCATCAAGTGATGAACAGGGAAATAAAATATGGTGTTATCCAAGCAACGGAATATTAGCACAAAAAGGAACAAAGTACAGACACATACCAAAATATGGATAAACCCTGAAAATATGTTAAGTGAAAGCTAGTCACAAAAGTCACATGTTGTGCAGTCCCATTTGTAGGAAAAGTCTAGAAAAGGCAAATCCATACAGAGAGTAGATGAGTGGCTTGGGGGCAGGAAGTTTGGGGGGGCAGGGAATAACGGAAAGTGTCTGCTAACAGGTATGGGGTTTCATTTTTGGGTTGATGAGTGCATTCTGGAATATGATAGAGGTGATGGTACGCAACCTTGTGAACATGCTAAAAACCCCTGGACTTTAAAGTTTTAAGTGGTTACTTCTGTGGTATGTGAATATCAAGGGGAAAACAGGGAAATGTCACAGATGGAACGTCCTCAGCTATAGCCTCATTCACACATTATGGGTAAGCACGTGTCTAAAACAACAAGCTTTCCTGTTCAGTCACACACCCAAACGGAATCAGATCTCTGGATTCTGCCCCCCCCCACTTCTGGCCATGGAAGGAAACAGTGAGGATCAACAGTGAGGAATGCAATTTGCTACTCACAAAGTGTGCTCTAACCTTCAATTAGAGGCCAGACAATAGTTACATCAGATAAGTAACTTTAGTAAAGGGGCATGGGACCTAAAACTAACCCACAGCAAACAATCTGAACTCAAGTCAACAAAGCCATAAAGCCATGATGTATAACCCAAGTCAAGGCCACCTTCATGGAAGTGGGATGGGTGCGACTGTAGAGGGCTCCGGGCTCACACTCTGCGGGGCTCCGTGGTTTAATGCTCTTTTACCAACTTGAAATTCTTACTAATTCTATCTTTAAACTTGTGTTTTAGAAGTGACGTCCAATGGAACAATGGAGCAGGTGCACAAGTCGGGGAAGTAGATGCAATACATATGTCTGCCATTCCCTGCACCCATGAGCCTAGAGTGACAGTAGGTGCACAATATGTGAGAATTCAGGGAGCCTCCAACAGAGTACAAGGTAAGTGTGCTACCTTGTAACTAAGCAGAGGTACTGAGAGCCTTGGAGGCCCCCCGTGCAAACCAGAACTGGCTTTGAATGCAGACAGATGGTAACCCACGGGTCCTACGAAATCCTTTCTCACCAAGGTTATTCTGCAGTACAAGCCAACCACTTACACTGAAATGACATAGAAAAAAATGGAAAGATATGGTGGCCCACGGTTCCTTTTCCTTTCAGCCCTTCTGTACTCACCAGTAACGTGAAGATGGAGTGCTGATAGAAGGAACGTACACCAAGAAGTGAAATAAAAATAGCTCAGTTCGTCTTATATAGCGTTTACACTGTTCCAGCAGAAACAAAATGCATAGGCATGTAGGAAGGAGCTACAAAGTGGAAATTGTATGATTCTGGATGGAAGTTAAACGCTCTTATATTTGCATTTTAAACTAGCATTTGTTGTACAATATAAAGAACAGTAAAATCTATGCTAAAACTTAAAAAATTCAATTTTTACGTCCTTACAGTGGCATTAAATAGCAAATAGACCATTAAACCCCATAACGAGGCAAGAGAGATTGCAGCAGAAAGGGAAAAGCTGGGTAGTATCTTTAACTGTAAGCCAGTGACC
Source organism: Felis catus (assembly GCF_018350175.1). NCBI lineage: Eukaryota > Metazoa > Chordata > Mammalia > Carnivora > Felidae > Felis > Felis catus. The sequence continues at coordinate 57,711,434 of NC_058379.1, read as the reverse complement.
ATGCGTCTCCTCCATCAGGGGTTCTCACATTTGAGGAAGGCCAGAGACACCGGGAGGCCTCCACAACGTGGATCGCCAGACCTCCTCTTGGACTCTCTGATTCGGGGGGTCTGGGGTGGGGCCCCAGAACCTGCATTTTGTGAAGCTCCCAGGTGGTGTGGACGCTGCTATACCACACTCATAACCACTGGTCTAGAATATGTTTATCTCAGCCTCTGGCGTGTGTCCGAGCTAGGCAATGCCATACAAAAGGAGTGTGCTGTTACCTCATACATGTTCAATTGCTCTACCAAGTCCAGGTCGGTCCCTTTCTTGTTCAAGTGCCGCTGGGACACGGCCGCAATGCCCAGCTCCTCCAGGCAGTCCACCACATCGTAGAAGCTGTCTTGGTCTGGCAATCCTGACAGCGTCTGGATGAAGAAAGAACAGGACACAAACACGTCTTAGGGGGCTGTCTCAAGGCTTTCAAAGCATTTTTTTGCAGGGGAGCCAGTAAGCCAGGATTATAACTCTATGGGACAAAGCAAGACAGATGACAAGATCATTTGAGAAAAAAAACTCTTAGGGTGGTAGCAGAATGCACTCCAAGAGCCCACTCCCTGGTATACAGGTACTGTCTAATCCCCTTCCCTTGAGCGTAAGCAGGACACTTCCAGGGTTAAATTACATTATATTGCAAAAGTGAACAGATTTTCCAGGTATCCTTCAGGTCCCAAGTCAGCTGACTTTGAGTTAAAGGGAAGATTAACCTGGGTGGGTGGGCCCGACCTAATCAGGTGGGCCTTTTTAAAAGCAGGTTTAGGCATTTCCGGAGCTCAGAGACGAGTAGAGATTATCCTGCTGGCCACGAAGAAGGCAGCGAGCCACCGTGAGTTCTCCAGCTGCAAGGAAATGAGCTCTGCCAACAACCACAAAAGCTTGGAAGAGGATCCCGAACCTCAGACCAGACTCCAGTCCTGGTCGACACCTTGACTACAGCCTTGTGAGATTCTGAGCAGAGGACCCAGCTAGGCGGTGCCTGGAACCGGTCCCATGGAAATTGTGAGCTGATAAGTCTGTGTTGTTTTAAGCTGCTAAATTTGTGGTAATTTGTTACCTAACATGCTCAGTGATTAGAAACTCCTGTTCCGGTCAATCTACCAACAGCTGGAGTTATAGCAATTTAATGATTCCTTTTTCTTTCAATTTGGTAGACCTTCCCCTTGGTCTATGAAATTTAAGCAAACATGAGAAATTTCAAAGCAGCAACCAAGAGACAAAAAGATAGCCCACGACAGAGGGCGAGGTGGGGGGAAGCTGACTTCTCTTTGAATTCTGTGTCTCTTAAAAGAAAGATGATCTCAGAGCAGGCTTCTGCTCAGAACTGGAGGGACCTTGAGGTTATTTACTGCAAGTCCTGATCTTAGGAATAGGGAGATGAGAGTTGGGGAGGAAAGGGATTTGCCTGAGGGAACAAGAAGTTCCTGCCGACCTGGGACAAAAGCCTAGCCTCTCCTCACACACTCATGCTTCTACACAAATTATTCTGGCCTGGAATCTCCGACACAGGTTTTTACTCCCTATTCCACTGCCTTTGCATTTCCAAGAACCCTACAGATAGATTTCAAACTTATTCTGAACTCTCGGAAAAGAAAAGACCAACACTGTCTTAAGACCAACGTCTCCAACACTTCTATTTGGGGGCTATTAACATTGGAAAGAATGTCTCCATTCGTAACACAAATAATGGCTTGCTCCTTTCTGTGCTGACCAAAGAGGACACAACTCGGTGCTGTTGAGATCAGAAATGAAGGAAAAATAACCGGGATGCAAGAGCTTAATTAACCAGGGGCCCCAGCAAGGACCCAGAACAGGAGGCTGTGAACCAGTCAGACTCCATAACAAACAGGTGCTCCCAGGCGAGCGGCCAAGTGTGAAGGCACCCGCCAGCGCCTGCAGGTGCCAGGTGAGGTGGGGCCTCTGCCTTAGCAGGCAACCACAATCCTGAGCTGTCCCTGGCTCCTGAGGCTAATTGAAAAACTATGCAGCCGTTCAAAGAATCCTATCATCAGAAGAATCCATCTTTTAGGTTTTAGTGAAAACCCTTGAACTTGTTAAAAGATGAGGAAGTGGAAATGGGGCCCAAGGCCAAGGACAGGGCTGGTGATCAGAGATGCCCTGACTGCAGACCGCCAGAATTGCAATTTGAGGAACCCAGGTGAGGTGATATTTAGTGTTTGATTGACAACTTCCTACTCAACAGTGTGGGGGCCACGGTGAGGCAGACAGAAGCCTCCTCACCTCTCAGTTCCCTTCCCTTTTTTCCCTGAGAGTCAACTGAAGTTCTTACAGAACTTAGCCCAGGGAGTTAAATTCCTGAACCTAATTCCTGTGGCCTTAGCAAGTCCAACCATGATGCCAGCTGGGGGGGGGGGGGGGGGGGGGGTACTATTAAATAAACAATTAGGTCCATAGAACTGAACAGATTCAGGGCGACTTGCTCAAAATAGGTCCGGAAGTGAGGGTATTAAGAGGTCATTTGTCACTTCCACTGTGACATTTTGGGCTGGAGCCAAGCCCACATACCAACCCCTTCCATGTGTGGCTGCAGGGGTAGATGGCCTTTTGCCACAAACAAATATGGCTTCTTTTCTCTACTTGCAGAGGAAGAGGACATTCACCTATTTTCAGCTGATTCTCTAATATCTCCACAAACTGTTCCACGGCCCCACCCCTCCCTGGCCTGTCCTCTCCCAGTTCCACCCGGACACCTCGCCTCTGAGTTACCTCCTCCTGGAAAACGTGGCAGCCATTTCAGAAAGTCTGTGAGGCAAAAGTCTCTTGATGCCTTGACTTTCAGATGACACTCCTGACTCCCCTTCCTGTTTCCTTTCAGACCCTGTCTTGCCAGGGCTTGTGACACATAAATCTTCACAGGCATCTCTCAGAAGGAGAAAGTTCTGTCCTAAAGGGCATTTTATTTTTCTCTCCTGGGTTCTCACTGGTCGCATCAAATCTTTCTTACAGAATAAAACCAGTGTGGCAAATGCCTGCACACAAATTTTTTTTAATGTTTATTTTTGAGAGAGAGAGAGAGAGAGCATGCAAGCGAGTAAGCAGGGGAGAGAGAGAGAGAGAGAGAGGGAGACACAGAATCTGAAAGAGGCTCCAGGCTCTGAGCTGTCAGCACAGAGCCCAACACGGGGCTCGAACTCATGAACTGCGAGATCATGACCTGAGCTGAAGTCGGATGCTTAGCCGACTGAGCCACCCAGGCACCCTGTGCACACAGATTTTCATCACAACATTACTTGTGAAATCCAAAAGCTGTAAAAACCCAAATCTCCTTCAATGGGAGAATAAGTTGTGGTGTATCTGTATCATAGAATACTACGCAGCAGCAGAAAGGAGCAACCATTAATACACCCGATAACAGATGAATCTGAGAGAAGGCAGCCTCAAAGGGTTACATCCTCTCTGAGGCTATTTGACGTTTTGGAAAGGACAAAACTATAGGGATAGTGAATGGTTGTCAGGGGTTGGAAGAGGGAATCAAGATATCACTAGAAAAGGATAACCTGAGAGAGATTTGGGGGGAGATGGAAACGTTCTACATTCTAACTGTGAAGGTTATGCATCACGATACAAGTGTTAAAACCCACACGGCTAAATTCTTTCAAAGTTTACGGTACAGTAATTAACAATAAAAGGAATGTAAAAATAAAGGCAAATACTCAGCATGAATCCCAGCCCTTCCCTGAAAGCTGCAAGCCAGCCCCACAGTAACACCTCTTGTCCCTCATCTACCTCTTCCTGTTCTAACAAGGTGGGCAATATCTGAGCCCCTCAAAGTGGGGGATTCCCACTGCGGGGACTTCAGCTGGATGGAGAGAGGGCATTATAGAACTTCCGCTTGCAGGATGAGAAGGGGTTACTTTGCGATACTCGTTCAAATCTGATAACATGGGGTCAGGGGTATGGACAAGATTGGTGGGGGGGGATTAGCCTGGATCTTGGAAATCCCCCACTAACGTCTCTGTTTAACAAAGAGAGCAAGCGTCAGTCTCAGAACCATACGCAGGCTAAACTTTAGTGCCCCTGTTTTGTCATAAAAATGTTCATGTTTTGAATTCCACGTTATTAGTCCATCTTTTATTTGCTTAAAAGAAAACTTAGAAAAGCAATATAGTAATTTCCCAGATTTCAGAGCCTGAATTTTTTCCAGACCCATATTAACATTTCAATTTATTTTTTTTGTTTGTTTGGGATCTCAGAAGATTTTGCTCACTGGGGCAATAAACATGACTAAAATTCAGCAAAAGAAAACAAACCCCAGTGTGGATTCTAGTGGTTTATTGACCTTGAGGAAAGGATGACATTTGGAGCAATTGTCCATAGGACGTTCCTCGACCTCCCCTGAGCCAGAACTAACACGAGAAGAGACAGAACTGCCAGAAGAGAAAGAGTAAGCGAGGAATTCCTGGACGTTAAATGCCATCTGATGCCAAAAAGAATGTGACAGGCGCTGGGTCCTCGCCAGCGCCCGGCAGCAGCATGGCCACACCCGCCCCCGCTGTTAGGACCATCGAACCACCCGAGCGTGGCCTCCGCCAAGAGGATGGGTAGCATTACAATGGAAACACCAGCCAAGAATGAAAATTCCATTTTTGCTGAAGTCCACATTTTCCAAAACCAATGTCACTGACTGAAAAGGACAGGAAATAGATGACCCTGATCTTAAAAATAAATGAACAGAAAATTGCTTTAAAATTGCATGGTAAGGTATACTCGCCAATTCTTTGAAAACATAAACAAAATTCTTAGGATTATCCTACAGAAAAGGATGCCCATTCCCCACCACGACCATACTAGAATTTCCCGGGTCCTTGTCAACAAAATGACATTTCATTAAAAAGCAATCCCTGCCAATATGACCTGGGAGGAAATGTCTGTTTTACTATATATTTATTTTCATCTGAATAGATTTAATGTCCTTCATTTTTCAACTGGGTTCTTGATAAATTGGTAATAGTATAATTTTCTGCCCTGTTTTTTTGCAAACCATTTCCCAATGTGCTGCTCGCCCTTAGCTTTTATTTGTGGTTTTCATTTTATAAATAACACCTTTTATAACTTAATGCAGTGAAATATTTAAAAGCCCTTCTCTTTGGAATATTTTTGACACGTTTGATTATTAAAATAATCTTCATCTACCAGAAACAAATTAATCTTCCCCTCTCCTCCTTTTTCTACTGTTTCATGTGTTGCATTCAACTCTATAATCTGTCTGGAATTCATTTCGGTATTGGTCAAAGCATGTATGTTCATTTCCATTTAGCACACCCCCTCCCCAGTCATGAACGAAGCTAACCCATCCCCAGTGATTTCAACCCTAGGGTAAGTTGCTCTGTGAAGTGAGGTCTGTTTCATCTGGCAGCCGAGGAAAGGGCCAGGACCACATTGTTTTAATCTTCAGAGTTTGCATGACATTTTAATAACTAGAAGAAATTACTTCTCATAATGCTTTCTACTATATGTTCCCAGCATCGGGGGAAATGTTTCTCTAGTTATATTTCATGAAGAGATTCTCAGTCTTCTTCTCTGAAGAACCATCCATCACTATAGCTGGTACTATAGGCCTGCACCCAGCAGCTTGAGGAGTGAAGGCAGGCCCACGGGGTGGTTGGTGAGATTCCTGGGGTCTAGGGCACAGCAATCTGCAGGAGACACCCCTCCAACACACGCACCACCTCAGTTATAAGGAGGAAGGGACACCAGTCCCGAGGGTGGGCTGGCTCAGGGCACCGTGGGGTCAGCACCACCTCTAGGGACGGATGCTGAAGACTGATATTACCCTGCCAGGTGGTGACCAGGAGGGATGGGTTGGGAGGGAGGAGAGCATAAGGGTGATGTCACTTTCATAAAAGGAGAATGAGACCCACTCCCAGCAGTCAGAATTCAATACACAGTGGAACAAGAGTGCCTTCATTTCTCCTGGATTGTACACTATTTTCATAGGGTACCACTTGCTCATTTATGCTCTTACAGAAAAATGTTTTCAAGGGGACATCTTGATAGGAAAAGCGGTCAGAAAATTCTCACTGCCATCTCTCTGGTTTTGTTAGAAAAGACCATGCACGCACATCGTATGTGGGCAGAAAGGGTTTTCTCTCGCAAAGAAGAACACCGTAGCCATGGTTCCAGCCACCATGATGGGGGTGGTCTTTGCTCAGGGGGCAGATTTTAGATTTTCACATCGTATTAGTTCCCTGGGGCTACTATAACAACATACCACAAACTAGGAGCTTAAAACAGCAGAAATTTGTTCTCTCACAGTTTGAGACTGGAAGTGTGTTATCAAAGTGTCAGCAGAGCCATGCTCTCTCTGAAGGCTCTAGAGGATGATCCTTCCTTGCATCATCCTTGGCATTCCTTAGCTAAGAGATGTATTCTCCACTTCAGACTGTTTACACATGGCTGTCTTCCTCATATGCATGTGCATACATCATCTCCCCTCTATGTGTATACCTCTCTTTTCCTCTTCTAGGGACATCAGTCATATGGGATTAGGGCCCACCCTAACGACCTCATCTTACCTTGATTGCATCTGCAAAGACTCTCTTTCCAAATAAGGTCACATTCATAGGTATTCACAGGGATTAAGACTTCAGCATATCTTTTAAGGGGACATAATTCAACCCTTAACAATCATCAACCAACCTTGTTCACTAAAGTCATGGCATAAACCAGCAGCTCTGTGTCGACCCCATCTTTTTCCTCCAGGATTTCCATGATATTTGACCAGGGTGTGACTCCTAGGAACAAAGCAATAATCATCAGAAACAGCGAGTCAATGTTCCTTATCCAACTCATACCATAGTTCATCCGAAGACTCATCACCCAATGATGACAATGTCTTTCATTCACCAAATTTCAAAGGGTAACACTATCCTCAGGGTGGACTTGAACATGCTTCTCATTTGGCAATAACAGACCACATCGTTCTCGTCCACTTGAAAATGTACACTCTTTCATGTCAGGATGGCTATCAATTTGCTTCAAAGCTCCCTTTATGTTAAATATGTAATTTGAAAAAAATCCATTCACGTGCTGCTTTTTAAGCCAATGAATTTCACTCTCTGAGCATGGAAACTCTCAATAAATCCTCTCGGAATGTCCCTCAGCATGTTATGCTCTGACCTTCCGCTAGGGAAAGGGATGTGGGAGAACCTTATATTGACTCCAACAGTGGACTCCAAAAAATAACAGTGAAACGTCCATCTGGCAAACATTTTAAGAACAGAAGTATATGACCTGTGTTCAGTCAAGGCACAAATACTGTTTAAGCATCAACAGGGTACAAAGAACAGGGTCTACTGGAGCCTGCCTTCAAGAGCTTTATAATCTAGTGGAACACTTAGGCGTAAACTCAAGAACACACCTCAACAGAGACTAAAAGCATTTAAGAGGCAAAACCATTTAGCTAAGCCTGTCACTCAGCAAGGGATGTCTCTTGCAGTGCAGATGGTCAAGGAGAGCCCGAGGCAAGAAGTGGCACTTCACTGGGGCTCTGCAGGTGAAGGCTCAGGGGTGGTTAGTCCTTGGCTCCAGGAGAGGGCAGGAAAACCCATCACATTCAAGACTGATAAGCCAAGGCCAAGTCACAAGGTGAACACAAAACGGGACACAATTTCCTACGTCCGAGATAAACATTTGAAGTGAAATACTGCCTTACCCTTGGCACGGTGGTAGGGAACATGAAGCCTTTCCTGCTTTCTCTAAACAAATCTCAAAGGGAGATTGCTTATTTTTGCTGATAAAAGTAAATTCTGATATAATGGAAAGGCAATGGCTTCCAAATGCTAGTTCTTGGATGGGTAACGTCAGAGCTGATTTCCTGGCCTTGCAAACAAAGCTCCCCAAGGTCAGCAACGTTATCTATCTCACCTCTTTGCTGTCAGCACAGTGCCTGGCCCAAAATAGGAGCTCAATAAAATGTCTGAAGAGTAAATGAGGATCTCTGAGAGGGCATGAACTGGGTTAAGCTGGAGCAGTTTTAAAACAACCGGAGGGCAAATGCATACAGTACGAGAAGGAAGGAGGTAGGAGAATTTTTTAAAAAAGAACAGGCACCTACTATACGATGTTAGAAATGCAGATACAGTGGCGCCTAGGTGGCGCAGTCGGTTAAGCGTCCGACTTCAGCCAGGTCACGATCTCGCGGTCTGTGAGTTCAAGCCCCGCGTCAGGCTCTGGGCTGATGGCTCGGAACCTAGAGCCTGTTTCCGATTCTGTGTCTCCCTCTCTCTCTGCCCCTCCCCCGTTCATGCTCTGTCTCTCCCTGTCCCAAAAATAAATAAACGTTGAAAAAAATTTAAAAAAAAATGCAGATACAGCTTAATATGGAGGTCTGCTGGCTCTCCTAGCTCGGGAACAGAGCTCTCCTAGCTCTTTTGCCAAAATTGTCCAGTTGGTCAGTACTAGGGAAGCTTCCCTAACCTTTCCCAATTCCAAACACAAGACCACGATCTTTTGCCCATTAACTTCTAAAATACCTCCTTGCTGATTTTTACTATCCAACTATTCTGAAGTCCTCACCTGCCCAGCAAAATAACTGTTTCTGCCCTCATAACAGTCAATCAATGTGGTCAGTAGGTCTTGGGTCCCACTGTCCAGGTACTGTTCGAGCACTCCAAATGCTTCTGCTGTGTTTAGGACAAGTGCAACTTGTATTATTCACACTCGGACCCCAACCTCAGCATAAAACACAGGTTCTAGTGGGTTGTCCACCTATGGTTAAAAGGAAGACCAGCAGTGAAACTAAGCATTTCCAATGGCACTAGGGGGCCCAGGGCAGGCTTCCTGGTTGCATACCTTGGAGCCAAAGAGGCCAAACAGGGCCTGGGGAAGGAAAGGCCAAGAAGCAGAGGCAGGCTTAGAGGGAAGAGGGGAGTAGGCAGACCATAAAGACATACCCATGTGCACACCTTTTAGTCCTTTATAATGAAACATTCAAACACTGGCTTAACTTAATGGAAAATGGGCTCTTCAGCTGTGACACCTGATTACCTTTTAATGATTTCAAGTCCGGAAAGTTGCATATATTCCTGCACTGTTGAGATGAGTGTTAACTCTCCTGTGATTGTTTGGGGACCAGAAAATAGGTAAGATGTAAAAGAAAGGAGGTAAAGGGGAGGAAACATTTTGGTGTAACAAAACAGCCTTGGCAGGGCTCAAGGTGGCCCATGTGAAGCACCAGCAGCTTCTGCCTCCCCAGGAGCCGCACCTGCTGGAACTAAATGGTACAGGTCAACCCCTCTCCCCACCGACCTCTGCTTGCACCATACAGAGTGTGTGTGTGCTTGTGTGGGTAGGGGGCTGTCCTGTATTCGAATCATCAACTGTATGATCTTATCCCTTCACAGGACAGAGAAAGAAACTGAGCCCCAAAGTAGCGGAATGAACAGAGTCTCAAGAAATGCATCTAAATAGGAGCATTCGTTTCAACCTTGGAGAATTCCTGAGATAGAGCACTTAGTCCTTTTGCCTGAGCACTAACGAAGCATATTAGAAGACAGTAATTTCCCTAATCATTGCCTTCTCTCTCCAGCTCCACCCCCAGACACTGGCTCTGTGAGTAGAGGCTCCACGAGAGCCCGTTTTTCCTCCGATGTTTCAAGTACATCATTGGCACTTAAATATTTATTGAATAAACGGATTTTATATGAAAAATACTTAGCACAGTATCTGTTATGTAATGTCAGTAGCTGTACCCGTCATGGTGCTGGGGGGTGATGGTGACACTCACGCTTACGCACAGGCCTTCAACATGGACTCCCAGGCAGGTCCCCTTTTCCCGCCAAACCACAGGGCTACTCTCTCAACCCAGAAGAAGCCAGCCCACAACGGATGACTCAATACTTTCTTCCCCTTACTCTCCTCCTAGGTCTCTAGGGTAGCTGCTCCCTGACCAAAAAAGAAATTTAGCACAATGCCTCATAGAGTTGGTCTACCACTCCGTCAGAAGGTCCTTGCAGCATGTTCCACATCTTTCTACGTGCCTGACAAACACATGTAACACAGATACTTCTGCTGTAAATAACCACAAAAATGAGCTGGAGTTTTCTCTACCATGCTTTGGGAGTTCGTCACAGATCAGTGTATCCTGGGGCAGACGTCAGAGACAGGATGGCTTGAAACGATGGCTGGATTTTTTTCCCTGTTAGTCACGTGTGATACACACATTTAGGAGTTATGCCATATCTCATTACACCAGATTCAAATGAAAATAGAGCTTCTTCAAGAGCAGTGCTGACCCAAATTAGGGGGACTCAAGGCTTGTAAGTGAAATTTCAAACTAAGTTACCCGGTCTGGTCACTTGCCCCACCCTCAAAGAGGGGAACCCATCTAGTTAGAGGGAAGGGCACCTTCCTGGGGAAGTGGGGGGCGGTGGCAGAGCTCTCTCCATCAGTTTCCTGCCGACCCCAGAGGGACAATCTTGATGAAAGGGAGTCTCTGATGATGGCAAAATGACAAAGACAGGCTCCTGCACACACTCACTCTCTCTTCCTGCCACACCCTGTCCACTAGGAAGCGAAAGTGACCTGACAATTCAAGAAAAGAGAGGACCCAGCAGTTTGAGCAGATGGGCATTCCTGCGCCATGCCCCAGGCAGTAGCACCAGCCCACCTTTCGTTCCAGCCCCCGGACCAATGTGCCAATTGCCTGGCTCAAATGGGGCATTTTTAATATTCCTTAACTCATCAATATTTATTAGTCCCTGTGATGGACTATGACCCCTCAGCTCTTTTCCCTGCCCCGCATCCGGCCTACTCCTGGCCAAAGGGCAAATCACCCCCACTCACGGGACGAGCCCTACTGGTTAACCTACGTGCATCAGGCATGATATTCACAAAGCAGCCACAGGAATTTTTTCTGGATTTCATCTGCTGTAGGTGGTAGTAACTGCTGAGGACTCATAGCTTATGTGCTGGTTTTCTTTGCTGATTATTTAAATCTGACAGTTTTCATCATCCAAAAGAATTCCTTTCCAAGAACAAAAACCAAAATGCCAGGCTACACTTCAGCACGCCCATTCTCCACCCTACCCCACAGAGGAATAGCTCTGAAGCCACTCTGAGGAGTACAATTTATGGCTTATTTATAAACCCGTGCACAAACGGACATGCTCGGTTGGCGCTCAGTCACCTCTGGCATCTCCGTCCAGCCCTTCACCCAGCTGAGAGGGAAAGAGAAGGCTGCTTCGAATCCTATGAGGTGGAAACACACCTGGAAGTCACGGTTCTCTCTGCAGAGCGCCCTGACATATTTATAGGCTTCATTCCATCACAGGGCTCAGGAACAATTTTACTAGCAGTAAAATAGGATGATGTTATATGTATGCATTATAAAATCATGGCCAAGACCACACATGTCCACAGAGAAACATGCTATTGAACCACGTGATATGCTATGTCTGAGTTTTTCCATTAGTGTCGCTTTTTTTTTTCCCAGCTGCTAGCGCTCAGTAGCAGACAGATGGCAGTAGCTGCCAAGAAGTTAACAAATTTTATAGGCAGACCATCAAGTTGAGAAAACAATCCATTAGCTGCCCTTTTTTTTTTTTTTTTTTTTTTAATTGGGAAAAGATGGCCATCATTTTGTCTTGGGGAAGACAATGAAGAGAACAGAGAGCCTCGGGCTGGGCCGGTAGATGGGGTCTTAAATGTGGGTACCAAGCCCTGGGTGATCTCAAGATCATTTCTCTATCCACCGCCCCCTCCCCCCGCCAGCCTTCATGCAAAGTTAAGTCCGAGAAAGGAAACTCTAAGATCTCAACTAAATGAAGCCAAAGGAGGACCCCCAAGGCCATGAGAAGACTTATCCTTTGAATGCAGCCTCCATGAGAATGGTACATGGGTTACCTGAAATCTAGGACAGGATAACAAGGAGTCTATTAACTGCCCCAAAGCAATCCCCAGATATAATTGGCAGATGGAGTATGACCCCTCCAAGGACCAATAAAAGGGTCCACCTCACTATCTTCCCATACACCCACCTTTTGGCCCTAAACCTCATTAAATGGAAACAAACCCTGGTTTCTGAGCCACTGACTGTCTTCGTCAAGGATTCTCAGCTGGTCCCATAATCTGCTCTTGGCCATAAGAGATTTAAAATCTGGCCCCCGATGGAAACATGCTGTTGTAGAAAGAAACACACAGGTCTGCCCTGGTCTGGGATCCATCTTCCAGATTCACGGCCCCTGTCCATGCATGAGGGTTTGTCTCTCTCACACAACCTGTGATCCGCCATGCCTGGTGCTAGCATCTGCCTGGGCATTTGTGGGAAAGGCATGGGAGCTCAATTTATGGCCCTAGATGGCTTTTATTAACTGATATTCCAACTTCCAAAGTAACTAGTGAGCTATTTTATTTCACCTGGAAGGTGAGTCTCTGAGTAATGCAGAACCAGAGACACAAATGGCTTGAATCAAAGAGTGCAATTTAGGCCCCTTGTTTCTTCTTGACAGTTGTATCTCGGCTGATTTGTGGATGAAGTGTATGCACAGAAACACATAAACGAAACTCTAGGGAAATCACCAACATGTTAACAATTATTTCTGTCTGTTGAGATTAGAGGTGATTTGTTATCATCTCCTTTATATTTTCCACATTTTCTACAGAGAGTATTACTGTTATAATCATAAAAAGAAAAAAAATGACATGAAGTTTTGATTTTGAGTCTTAGTGGGGATGATAATAGCGGTAAATACTGTCCTACTGAGAGAACAACCCCCCCAAAAGTTTTTAAAAGGAAAAAACAAAAAGCCCCTAACATTTTAGCTTCAGGCTTCACAATATTATTGGAGCCACAGCATGTTATACACTAAACCAAATCCAAAGGCCTTTTTGTCATCAAGTATGTATGGAAGGCCCGCATGCTATGGGGCAGCTGTGAGCCTGGAAACCAAGAGGAGAGCCAAAGACCCTCAGGCCGGGCACACAGTCGTGGGAAACATCAATGCAACAACACAGCAGAGAAGGGGACATATGGGGCTCTGAGTGCCCACGATGGACCTGAGATAGGGAAGGGACAATGCAGGCCAGGGGGGAGGAGGTGGGTGACAGGGGGACAGGGGCTAGGTGGTGAAGGGTCAGTTGCAGGGTTTGGACCTAACCCTATAGGCAGGGGGAAGCCACTGGCAGGGAAATAATAAGACAAAATTTGTGTCTCAGAAGACTTTCCAACAGCAGAGGTGAGGGATGCCAAGTGATAGATGGTAAAGGCCCCTAGTAGGAAGGGCATGAGATGGAGGGAAGGAGGGGAGAAGATTCAAGAAACAGCTAAGGGTCAGAGCCAACAAACCAGCTATGAGAGGAGGGGGAGAAAGGAACCAGGGTGACCTGGACAAGATGGGAAAAGGGGAGAAGGAGCTGGTTCTATGTGTTCAGTGGAGGGGGTGGGGACAGGGCATAAAAATAAGCTCAGGGTTGGGGCAGCTGGGTGGCTCAGTCAGCTGAGCATCTGACTTCAGCTCAGGTCATGATCTTGCGGTTGGTGGGTTCGAATCCCATGTCGGGCTCTGTGCTGACAGCTTAGAGCCTGGAGTCTGCTTCAGATTCTGTGTCTCCCGCCCTCTCTGCCCCTCCCCCACTCACTCTATGTCCCTCACAAATGAATAAATGTTAAAAAAAAAAATTAAAAATAAAACGACATAAGCTCAGGGTCTGACCTGTCCTGGACAAGCCCACGGGTGTTTTGTTTGTTTGGTGTGGTTCTTTTGGCACTGTTACAGCAGGTTCCATCCCTAATCTTTGTAGATAGACTCTTCTAAAAAAATACATTGCCTGCAGTGGGGAGTTTGCACAATTGTTTGCACTCAGTTCTGTTTTGAACATGTTAAAAATGGAAGCCTGCCTGCAGTAGACACTTTTGCCCTGATGCAACGGTGGATGGGGGCCACTTACCCCTTTTAGTGTCGACAGCAGAGACGGCCTGAATCAGAAGAGGTGCATTGGACTCCGAGTACTCCACAAAGACCAGCAGCAGCTTCAGGGCTGTCTTCACCACCAGGCGGAACTGCCCAGAGAAGAGAAAACCAACATGTAGCTCTGGATGGTCTGCAAACACCCGGAGGCAGGCTGGCACCCGGCCCTTGCTCTGGCCGGGGAACTCTTCTCAGTGAGCACACGGAGGCCTTTGCTGGGTGCCTCAGAATCAGGAAGCAGAATTATGCTCACCTCACAGATCAGGAAACGGAGGCACTGATTATCCTGCCTGACCCAGAAATAGAACTGGAATTTGAACCCAGGGCCTCTGGCTCCAGAGCCCATAGCCTGTGGTCTCTCGACCAACAGGTAGCATAGCACTTGCCAGGTCGGTTGCTTCATTTTATCCAGCCTAGAACAGTGCGAGGTACGGATGATCACACTGCTCATTTTTCTGGTGAGGAAGTGGACCCAGGAGGACTTGCCCAAAGCCACACCACCCAGCTGAGGCAACTGGGAATCTGAACCAAGTCCCGTCCTGCTCGGCCCAGGGCACAGCATTAGTGAGGAGGCACCGTTAGCCCAGGGGCCTTGCCTGCACAGGTCACAGGTCGCCCACCCAAACTCCCAAACCTCCCAGCTGAAGATCAGCTGGCCCTGGGGGCTACCTGGCAGCCTGGTGGGGGCAGGGGGTTCCAGGTCACCTCCCTCCCAACCCTCTGGGGGCTCCTGCTGCAACTCATCACCTATAGTCTCCCTACCCTGAGCCTCGATTCCCTCCCAGAACCTCCTCCTAAAGGAACTCACCCACCAACTCTCTCTGGGAAATGGGGTCAAATCACGCATCTAAGAAACAAGGAGCTCACGTCAACATACCAGGGACACATGTAGATCTTACAAGGAGCTTGGAACATCGTGCACTCCAGTGAATACTGGAAATTACCCTTGTTAGGGTTGCCACTGGCCTCCATGTTGACCAATCTGATGGTTACTTCTCTGCTCATTTCAACCCCTAACAGCACATGACACAATTGCTCCGCTCCCTCCAAGGACCATTTCCTCTCACCCTGGTCAACCTCAGCCTCTTACCTGAGTGGCCACTCCTTTACTGGCTCCTTCTAGAGCATCCAACCTCTAGGTGGGGGGAGGCCTCAGAGTTCACTCCTGCATTCTTTCCTTCTCTTTCCATACACTCCCTCTAAGTGAGCCCTTCCAGTCTCTTGGCTTTAAATTCTGTCTACGACCTGATGCTAACTATTGCACTCCAGTCCTGACCAAATTCCTGGGCTCTGGCATCGCTCCTCATATGCTAACAAGTTCCTCAAATTCAGGTGGCCAAAAGAGAACCCTTGATCTCACGTGTGCTCACTCCATCCCGTCGACCATTCCAGCCTGCTCCCTCCACTCCCCATGTAGCATGAGGCCCTGCCACCCAGTGAGTGGCCAGTGGGGGGTCACCCTGTACTTCTCTCACCCCATCCCCACAGCAGATCCATCCACGAGGGCTGTCAGATCTTCCCTCAAGAACTGCCCTGAATCCATCCACCTCTCTGCTTCTCTGTCCATCCTGGACCACTGTAAGAGCCTCTTAAGTAATTCCAGACTGGTCCCCACCTCCCCTGATGTCCAAATGGACAAAGTTGAGCTGGAGTGACCACCACACTCTCAACCCTCCCTTCCCTGCCCACCGAGCTCAGGACGGAATCCACTCCCACAGCCTTTACAGCTTGGCCCACCTGTGACTCTCTTTCCTGCCCAGTGTGCTCCCTCCATCTACCCTTTTGCAGTCATGTGATGAGGTATTTTTAACCTACTAAAGCTTGTTCATGACTCGAGGCCTTCTCACTGGCTATTTTCTGCCTGGAACCAGTCACCACAGGACTGGCCTTTCCTTATCCTTCAGGTATGAAAAATTTCCCCTCATGGGAAATGCCTTCCTAACCCCCTTCATCCAAAGGGACTCCTTGGTGACTCTTACATCGGTGCATTATATTCTTCCCATCCTTTACCACGACCTGAAATTGCTACATATGCACCTGACCTTCCTCTACTGACCCCAGCCAGGACATAAGCTACCTGGCGGCAGAGGTGCTTTATGCAACACACCAGAAGTGTCATCTGTCCTGGAAAAGCTGACTGGTCAGGACTGCACGTGAGGCTTGTTCTTCAAATGCAGTCCCCCACAGGTCACGTGGAGCACTCACCTTGGCCCGAGCTTCTATCCTCCACACCAGCCTAGTCCTCAGGGATACTGCCCACCCCCCATCCACCCACCGCAATTGTCTGGAGGGCAAGCAGTGCTTTTGGCTTCCATTCTCAACGTTACATCCTTACCACAATGAACACTGAATTCTTTAGAGGCCTTTGACCTCTTCAGAGGTTTTCTACTTTCACAACTTGAGTCCTGCATTCAGTCCCCTGCTCCCGGACTGAATTCCTGAGTATTTTTTTTCAACCACAAGGCTGGGGGTAGAAGGGGAAGGCAAGGCATAATGAACTGTGCTATCTTTGTATGTTTAGAGCTACAGACATTTCTTCAAGTAAATAAAATCTAGCAAGCCCAGGCGACTTCCTCAGTGGGCGGCCTATTATTAAGTAGATTAAGCCTTCTCAGTGCCTTCCTGGGCAAGATCTGGGTTGCTGCCCTCCTCACTCCCCACCCTGCAGGGGCCCTCTCGCATCCCTCTCATCAGTGTTCCTCCTGAGCATCTCTGTGGTCACAAGATCTTGGCCAACACAGTCCCAGGGACCCAGAACCCCTTAGCCACTCTCCCTCATGAAGCTTATTTTAAGAAACCACTGTTTTCTAGCAAAGTCTTTTTTTTTTTTTTTTTTAATTGGTTTCAACATGTTTATTCATGTCTACTTCTCCTTTGCTGTAAAGGTTCTGTTTGGAGTTCTTTTGGCATTGTATTTGTGTTTAAAAAAAAAAAAATATCCCAAACTCTTCTGATTCACGGTTTTAGGCTTCTATGAAATTGGCTTCTATTGAGCCTAAGTGTGTATTTGTGTGTGTTTGGAAGGCTTACTCTGTGAAATTAATAACAAACATGTTCGATAGTTAAACTACTTTAGAAAAAAAGAGCAGAATGTGAATTTATGGAAATGCATGGTACTAATTGCAAGCATGTCCTAACTAATCACCAAATATGTCCAGCAGGACTTCTCCCCAGAAATACCTTATTAGCATTACTGTAGAGACTTGAAAGTAATAAAAGCACATGACTTTAAAAGGTTTCTACATCAACCCTTATTTATCCAGAAATCATTTAATTTGATGCCCACAAGTATCTGGAATGCAGTCAAAACCCTCCAAAGCTTTGGAACAGCCACAGTGGAGGCCACACACCCATCCCTCCAAGTCCAAACACGCTGCTCATCTCAAAGCTCTTAAAAATCTACTCTAGGTTCCACTGCACTTATCTTGGACACATCCTAATAGAAATGGCTATGGGGATTGCCAGCCCGTATCCACTGGGAAGGGACAAACCACAGGACGGTGACAGGTAAGGAGAGGCAGGCCCAGCACGGCGGCAAGAGCAAGGACCGTGAATGAGGAAGGTGGGAACAGGTGACACAGGTGTCCGTGCACACACACCATGGCATGGCTCAGCCACCGAAAGCCCCTCAAAGGGACAAGGTGGCGTCCCTGTAATCTGAACTGCTGGATTTTCAGCTCTGCCCCGTGCTCCTTCATGTTCTAATGACACGTTCCAATGCAGTGACTCACAGGCTCACGCACTTGCCCATCTGTCTACGACCGAAGGAAAATCAGTAAGAATTGATTCTCATTCTGAAGGTACATCGATCACATGAGAAGGTGAAGCAACCGGTCATAAAACAGTTACATGAGTACAGGGCAAAAAGGAGTCCGTCTGAAAAGCAGCGGCTGTAAGACAAATGGGCAAGTTCCTCGCGCACCTGGAGGATCAGAGGGGCCACCCGTGAAGGCTACCAAGGAAGAAATTCAGAACACGGATGGCGGTGGAAGGGCTGACCCCATTTAAGGTCCCTCCTGCCCCAAGATGCTGTGCTGCTTCCTTTGACAATGTTGAGTGCTTTCCAGATGCCCACCACCTGTGAGGGAGTGAGAAAGTCATGGCCCTGCCTTCAAGGGCACAGTCATCTCACCGCTGAGAGAAGACTCAAAATACCTCCACACCACATGATTGAACATTATCTGCACTACAGGCTCTCAGAGCCAGGCTGCTGAGGACAGAGAGCACTTGCCAGAAGACAGCCGTTTACGGTGGGGAGGGAGAGTCGGGGGAACAGGGTCGGAGCTGATCCAGCCGCCTGTGGGCTTCCGTGCAACACAAGAGCTGTGTGTCAGCCTTTGGGATCGTACTCCCGCAAATAATCCCACTCCCTTAGGGACAGAGGGAGCACACCGGGGGTCCAGATTCAGCCTTTGAGCTACACGTTACCTACATTTTCTGTAATTACATGCTAGGGGATCCCAGTGCTCTATTTTAACACTGTCCATTATAATAAACTATGCTTCATACCGCTTTAAAACACGTAGCTAAATCATAGTCTTTAACAGGACTCTAGACAACCCCTGTGTTACGAGGGCAGGATGAGAACAGGCGGCCAGCTGTGAATTGTGCTCCTCATAAGTATTTAGCACACTTTGGGGGCGACAGGGCTGAGGTTTACTTTCAGCTGCAACCATCATCTTGCACTCTGTTCTTACTCAGCATAAAATAGAGGCCATGAACCTTCAGGGGAACAGAGCTGCCCCAGGGATGTAACATTTGTCAGGTCAAGCCTCCGTCTGGGGACTGAGCCTCCGGGTTCCATAAACGACTTGGGGATCCAATGTCACCTCCATGCCAGGAAGCTGGGCCTGGGGGAGGGGTGGCAGGATACTGTCGACATAGGACTTTCCCTTTTTTTAATTTTCTGGGCCAACCCAAAGACAGGGTGTGGAGTCAGCCAGTACAGAACCCGGGCAGCTGTGTTTTAGATAAAATATAACTACCAGATGTACGGAAAAGGCATAAAAGCCAGTTTCTCAATAATTTTGCACATTAGAGCAAACGAACTCCCTTCGTGTTTTATTGTACTTAGAGAAACACAAGAACTATACTTAGAAGGTCAAATATGCTGCTTATTAGGTAGAAATAAAAGTATTCCAAACAAAATTTCCAAATTCCTACTCTTCTAAAAATTCAACAACCATAAAAAGAAAACAATTTCCAAACCTCAGGATTTAAATTACAAAGGGGGTTAGAAAAACATGCTTCATTCTATTTGTTTCATTTTCCACTGAAAAGCATAGATACATGTTCTGGAAGTGGATGCTGGTTATTAAAACTGAATTAGAAATTGGTAAGATGACTTGACTTATAACGCTTTGCCACATTGGTTACCAGGTTACCAGAACTAAGAATATACGGACTGTTTTTTTTTTTTTAATTTTTTTAATGTTTTTATTATTTATTTTTGAGACAGAGAGAGACAGAGCATGAGCAGGGGAGGGGCAGACAGAGAGGGAGGCACAGAATCTGAAGAAGGCTCCAAGCTCTGAGCCGTCAGCACAGAGCCCAACGCGGGGCTTGAACTCACGGAGTGTGAGATCATGACCTGAGCGAAGTCGGATGCCCAACGAACTGAGCCACCCAGGCACCCTGAACATATGGACTATTTTAACAACAACAAAGAGTCAAGCGACTTAGGATACTTTTAAGTCCTTCACACTTAAATACTTTATCCCCATGACATATCCTTGAGCTCAGAATCCCTGAGCCAGAAGCTCCGAATGGGCCCTGGAGCCTTTGTAACTGGTTATCAAACAGTCCAACAGATACCTCTGACCCTGAATCTGTCCCCTTCTAAGATGCTGCCTGCAAAATGAACTGGGTCTGGTCAGAAATACAGTGTGGGCCCAGGCAGATTACGGGAGTATAGAAGTCTGGGCCAGGGCTTTGTAGGTATCTGGCACAGGGAGAGGCATGTAGAGACCAGGGCTGGTGCCTCTGCCTGGACAGGAAGTCATCTGCACTAAATCCATGTGCTATGGCCTCCAGGCCTGATGGCTGACCTCCTTATGACCTGATGGAATTTGCAGAAAGGGAACCAAACTACATTTGTGATTCATGCAGTAGCCAAGTGTGAGTCTGGGAACCCTGTAAGTGTTTACAAGCTAACGGAGAGGAAATCTTGCAGAATGTAACACAGCAGAGTATTCAGAAGTAATTAAATATCAAAATAATAAAAAATGCTACCAGTGAACATTTTCTTTCTATTGAGATAAACTTCTGGGGCTTAGCAGGAGGTTTCTTTAAAGAACAATGAATAAAAGTGGACAAGGTCAGAAAACACCGCCTTTGCTAACTCTCTCTTGGGATACTCAATGTAATTATGAAGAGTTAGTTGATACGAGGGAACATATATGCACTGATATTGTTAACTAAGGAATACCAAAGCCTCCACACTAACCTACTGCCTTAAAGAACACCCTGGTAACATCTGCCAAATGAAGGAGGGAAATCAACAACTTTGGATACTTGTCCTGTTAGTGACATCCCTACTCTCAGATGCAAAATCTCATGTTCTAGAAGGCTACCTAACCTGTCACACGACTAATTTCTGAAAGACGTCAAAAGAAAACACAAAGGCCAATCTGATTCTTTCTGCTATACTATGGGGAGTCCCATCTTTCCCTCCGGTGCAGACACATAAGCCTTGGGGAAATGCTACAAATATTCTCTCACGAGCTATAATCAAGGTTAAAGAGCTTTCCTAAGTAAATAATCAGCCCTGGAAACATGACAGAGGACACCACAGCCAGCTCCCATCTCCTTAGAGTGGGTGGAGGAGGGCTGGCCGGTGGAGAAAGGCTGTGGGGAGCAGGGGTAGCAGCGCTGGCAAAAGCAAACCTGAGCTGATAGGGCCACTCCCAGGCTGGCTCGCGGAAGCCGCACTTCCTCCGGTTCTCCAACCCATCCAACTCTCCCAGAGCGTTGCTTCCCGAGGAACAGCGCATGGGCTGCTCTGGGATGTCTGCATCACCCCCAGATATTCTCCCGTCTTAGAACCACCCATCCCTAGTCTCTCCAGAATCTAGAACACAGCTGCTAGTCCTTGACCAAATGCCCTAAAAAGGCAGAAGGGCCAAAGTCCCCCTGCTTCTGTTTCTCTTGTTCATGGGGGATCTTGCTTGCAGAAATTAGTAAGCTACAATTCCAGGTTATCCACAAACCTCTTTAGAGTTATGGCTCCTACCGCCTATCAGCTCCCTGAAGATGATCATCTCAAAGTGGATTAAAGACACTGCTGTCCAGTCTTGTGGCTGGAGAGCCTTTCTGGACCAGAACCCCTCGGCACGCTGGCTCCTGTAAGGTCTGGCTTGAATCTCTGGTCTCTCTCCCTGACATCTTCATAAAATAACAATGAGTCAAACTAGGTCTTCTCTTTTTTTTTTTTTTCCTTTTTCTTGCACTGAGATTATCCTCATATGGACATCCAAGAGATCATATAGGTGAGAATTAGTTTTCCAGTCATATGTACCCAAATAACCAGAAGGACAGCAACAGCCCTAAGGGGAAGAGAGCCCTTTGTGTCCCCTATCTCTCTAACACAAATATTACTTGAACATTCCATTGAAACTTGTAGAATTTTTAAGATTCTTACCTAACGGAACAACGATAAACATGGAAAAACATTCAAACACAACCTCATTTACTAAACATGTTAACATCAAGTTAGTAACCAAGCTCTTTAAACGCTATAGCATCAAACAAATTGATTAACACAAGAAAAGTCCAATGAATTTACTACATTTCTATAACTATTACATAAGCATTTAACATGTTTTTAAAATAGTATGATGACCCAGGAAAATGCTTGTAATATGGTGTTAACTATGTAATAAAGTTTTAAAAAATTAGAAGAAAATGTACAAAGTTAGTCATTGAATCTATATAGAAGTATTTCAGGTGATTTTTTCTCTTTTTGTATTTTCAAAGTTTTATACAAAGAGTATATTACACTTATGATCATAAAAAAATAATCAAAGTCTTACAAACGCGAAGTCCTCATGCCTGCTGTCAAGAAAGTAAGCAATCAACAGGGGTGCCTGGGTGGCTCAGTAGGTTAAGCATCCAACTCTTGATTTAGACTCAGGTCAGATCTCACATTTCTTGAGTTTGAGCCCCACATCAGGCTCTGCACTGACTGTGCAGAGCCTGCTTGGGATTCTCTCTCTGCCTCTCTCTCTCTTTCTCTCTCTCAAAAATAAATAAACTTAAAAAAAAAAGAAACTAAGCAATCAACAGACAGATTTAACTTAACTTTGGAACTCTATGATGTACAACAATCGATATGTTAAAAACTCTGCTGGAAAAGGTGGACAACGTGCATGAACAAATGAGAAATTTCAGTGGAGGGAAACTAGAAAGAGTCAGATGGAAATGCTAGAAATAATAAGCACTGTAAAAGACATAAAGAATGTATTTCCGAAGTTCCTCAGGAAGACTTAACGAAGACAAGCTGAGCAAAGACAACAGAAACTGCCCAAGATGCAACAGAGGAAAAGAGAGTGAATCAGTTTTAACCATGTGAAGCATATTTTGATGTCAATCACAGACGACACTTTAAAGTCCCAAACTTTCCCTTCCCGGACAGAAGCCAGTTGCAAGAACATCTTAACAAGCATCCTGCTGAAGGGAAAATGATTCAAATGAAGGTACACAATCTCAATTTCTTCACGTCAAGCTCCAAAGATGCAGAAATTAAGAATCTTGGAAAACTATGTCCCTCAAACAATAGCACATCTGATGTTCCATTGGAGGGATAACAGGTATTCAAATAATGGCTTATCAACATGGCAACTATATTTTACTTTTCACATTTGAGCATATAAATTAATATACTCCTGCATAATACTTTTAAGAATAAGTGAGCATAACATGTGACGTTCTGAGAATTTACAATGCAGGCATCTCACACAATGCAAAGTTCATGTCCCAATTTTCAGAAAGAAGGATTATAGATGAAGCTGAAAAATTTATATCCTACATTTCATTAAACCTTCTAAATGATCCCTGGCAACATGCTCCAAAGACTTTCTGGATGAAAGTCTCATAAGCACTTAGAAAAGAGAGAGAGACACCTGGGACCAGCAGTTTCCAGGTGAGCAGGTTCTGGCAAGCTGAGGCCACCTCCTTCTTTAAACAGGAGGTTGAGGGAAAAGAGGTGAGGGAAAAGAGATGTTGATTTACAACACTGGACACTTGTTTGCAGATACAATGCTCAGTGTTCTACCTATTCGTCACTATTATTATCCCCATTTTATCATTTATTAAACCCATTCTATAGATAAAAAAGCAATCCACCCAAAGGATCACACAAGTGTATTTGGTCTCAAGGATCTGCACTTAACAGCAGATGCAGCATACGTTGACTTTGGCTTTGGAACTCAATGAAGAAACGAGGCTGGATGATCAGAGTTCAGCGCCTTCCCACTAAAATGGTCTAAAAGTGACTATCAGTGTCAACCTGCAAGCTGCACGGGCTTATGCATTCCTTGGCTCTATCGATGTTTTGGTTAATGGCAGAGAAATTCTGCTCATTAAATTTATGTTAAATAAAACTAGGACTGGGGCGCCTGGGTGGCTCAGTTGGTCGAGTGCCAACTTTGGCTCAGGTCATGATCTCCCAGTTTGTGGGTTCCAGTCCTGCGTCGGGCTCTATGCTGACAGCTCAGAGCCTGGAGCCTGCTTCAGATTCTGTGTCTCCCTCTCTCTCTGCCTCTCCCCTGCTTGTTCTCTTGCTCGCTCTCTCTCAAAAATAAACTAAAAAAAATTTTTTAAACAAAAACAAAACCCCTAGGACTAACAGTTAACATGATGAATAGCCAAAGCAAAACGCAAAATCATCTTAAGGCTGGAACTCGGATGATACCAACGGGGAAAAAATGCAAAGCTCGGCATCTAGGTGTAAGTCAATCACGGAGATGCAGAATGGAAGAAGCTGGCATATCAAAAACAAAAACCCTGGGAAGTTTAGGGCATTATCAGTCTAATTTGAGCTAGCACCCAGGGCTGCCGGTGAAAAGCCTAATCAATCAAAAGTGGGATGTGTAGAAGGATGCTACATCCAGTATGATGAGGAACTGCAAATTATGTCACCAACGACTATCTGCGGAAACAATCAAGCTGAGCTTGGACAGGGTGACATGCTAACTGCCTTTAAATACTCAAAGAGTTTCCAGGGAGGAAGTGACATTGTGTTGCTCCAGAAAGCAGTGCATGGTGTTTAACGCAACAAGAGGCATCCCTGGAAAACCCACAAGGAGGCGGGGTTTTTTGTTCATTTTTTTTTTTTTTAATTTACATCCAAGTGAGTTAACATCTAGTGCAACGATTTCAGGAGTAGATTCATGAATGCCCCTCGCCCATTTAGCCCCCCTCCCCCCCACAACCCTTCCAGTAACCCTCTGGTTGTTCTCCATATTTATGAGTCTGTTATGTTTCATACCTCTCCCTGTTTTTATATTATTTTTGCTTCCCTTCCCTTATGTTCATCTGTTTTGTATCCTAAAGTCCTCATATGAGTGAAGTCATATGATTTTTGTCTTTCTCTAATTTCACTTAGCATAATACCCTCTAGTTCCATCCACATAGTTGTGAATGGCAAGATTTCATTCTTTTTGATTGCCAAGTAATACTCCATTGTGTGTGTTTGTGTGTGTGTGTGTGTATACACACACACACACACACACACACATATACACACACCACATCTTCTTTATCCATTCATCCATCGATGGACATTTGGGCTCTTTCCCTACTTTGGCTATTGTTGATAGTGCTTCTGTAAACACTGGGGTGCATGTGTCCCTTCGAAACAGCACACCTGTATCCATTCAATAAATACCTAGTAGTGCAACTGCTGGGTTGTAGGGTAGGTCTATTTTTAATTTTTTGAGGAACTTCCATACTGTTTTCCAGAGTGGCTGCACCACTTTGCCATCGGAGGTGTGGTCTGTTTAACGTCAGAGAGGTGGACGCGGGTCCCAGGAAGGAAGGCTTCCCACCAATTCCAGGGCCCAACAGTAACACTCCCTCTGCCTCTAGAAGTATCAGGAATGTGGCTGGTGAACATCAGTAACATCTTTAACAAGACTTCACCATTTCTTCAAGGCCAGGATCCCATGTTATGCTACGTAACTCAAAAAGAGCTTCAGATCTCACTCATATGTGGGGCATCTGATGGATCAGAGGCCATGCCAAGGGCTTGAGACCAAAGGGTGCACTCAATCTCCTCCCCTCCTCCTGGAGCAAATGGCACTATGGAGGAACCAGCTTAGCTTAGCTGCCCTTGTGGACACTGCCTTCACCTCAAAACCAGCTTGTCAGGTGCCTGGGTGGCTCAGTTGCTTGAGTGTCCGACTTCAGCTTAGGTCATGATCTCACAGTTCATGAGTTCGAGCCCCAAGTCAGGCTCTGTGCTGACAGCTCGGAGCCTGAAGCCTGCTTCAGATTCTGTGTCTCCCCCTCTCTCTGCCCCTCCCCTGCTCACTCGGTCTCTCTCTCTCTCTCTCTCAGAAATAAGCATTAAAAAAAAAAAACAAAAAAAAACAGTATGTCAAAGCTCTCCTGCCAATGAATCTCAATGTCCAACTTCTCTATTCCTACCAGAGGCAATGCCACATTCCTGGCCACTCCGATTCAAAGCTGTGACCCAATCTTTGCTTTTACTTATCTATATCCAGAAACCCAAACCGAGGAAGCTATTCCTCAAGATGTCCCCATATCTCCATTATTCGGTTTCCCCTGCAACTTGCGACCAGGTGTCACCACCTCACAGCTTTGCTACTGTGCGAGCATGCCTACCTCCAAACCATCAAAAAGGAAGTCCAGAGATCTGTGATCAGCAACCTGGGGCACAGCTGAAAAAAATTAGATTCCGTGGGGGTAGGGGGCAGAAAAAGAGAGAGCAGGCTGAGCCAAGGTGGACAGAAATCCAGAGAGGGAAGATTCCATGACTACAACAAGAGGCATCCCTGGAGAACCCACAAGGAGGTGGGGGACCCTGGGCCTCCCCCATAGGCCAGAAGGAGATCTATAAAGAGAGACAGACTTTCTGTGTTAGAGCGACGAAAGGCCATGCTGTACAAGCTGAATGATTTCACCCCAATTTATTGGACTTCAGATGTATGAAGAGAAAAAACTCCATACTGTGTGAGAAGTCAAGAGATGGGCATCTTCTCCCTACCTCTGACTGCGGAGTTTAAAGACGGGCTTTTGTAAATAAAATGAAACACTTTATTGAAAACACTTTCTTTTCTTTCTTTTTAAAAAGTAATTATTTGGCTGCAAATGCATAATTTTCTCCTCTGGCTATGAGTCTCAAATATCTGCAAATATGCATTGCATAATGACCCTCTGGCAGGCTGTAAAATCACATCTTGTTGCCTTTCATGGAAGGAAAACGAACAATTATGAAAACAGAAGGACAAGGTTTCTCTAACCCAAGATTTCATTTATCAGCTCCATTCCTGTTTAAGGCCAAAACAATACGAACTCAAGGTAAACCTTTTAGGTTCTGAGAAATCAGACTCTTAGTCAAAAGAAAGCCCTAGGACCTCTGGCTTTCCAGATTTCTTAATTTGAACTTGGAAAACCTATGTGTAAGGAGGGGACAGAGGCTTCCTTCCCCAAACCTAAAGGTCTCAGGTCTGTGCACCCATGTTTCTTGCAGATACCTTACTATCTAGACCTGGGGGTAAGGGGGATGTCAGGGGCCTCCATTACTGGTTTTGCAAATAAGAGGTGATCTCATCAGAACTACACTGAAAATCAATCTGCTGGCTGCTCCCACTGCTGACTTTCAGCCACCAGCCTGGAACTGAGCACACCCTGCAGAACAGAGCGAGTCCTTTAGCTGACATCACAGTGGGTGGATATAGGCTGCGAGTCACCCATGGTCCCCCTTCTAACAACACTGTAAGTTCCGAGGCTCAGGCTGACCATGGGCTCTATTTTCTTGTCTTCATAGTGACCGGCTCAGTGCTGAGCACAGGAGCTGGAGACTACTATGGACCCTCCTTTGAAAAATCAAAGATGGAGAAAAAACCAGCACCGATCCAGTGCCGATGCCCCATGTGGCTGGGGAGGAGGAGAACACTCCACCTCAGACAGAGGCCTCGGGGAGAGATGCCCAGGGTCATGAACACTATGTGAAAGGAGGCTGGGAAAGCATAATTCCTACAAACTTATTCTTGAAGACTTCTAATTTTAGGATTTCTCCATGTTACACAGAAATGCAAGAAGGAGGTTCCTTTCATTTGCTTTTCTTAAAAGAATGATTCCAAAGAAAAATCAGCAGCATGGTGTTGCAACACCAAAGACTGAGTCCTCCTCCCATCTACTGAGCAGAGAAATGATCACTGTTGGGCCTGTTTCCTCTTTCTCTTCTCCTCTTTTTCTTTTCCACCCCTGGGATCTCGCCTCTCACCTTTCTCCATCTCCCTGTCTTCCCTCCGTGACATTCCCTCTGTATCCTCGCTTATTTTCTCTCAACCCACCACCTAGATCTTGCCCTCGCTCTATGCCCTTCTTGCTGATGAGCTAAAAGATGGTCACTTTTCCTACCGTAAGTATGTTAGGTTTTATTTCCTTTTAGAAATAGAGCTGGCTATTGGTGTTTTATCATGACTATAAATAAAGCTATAAAGATTTATCTGTCTCTAACATGTACCAAAAGTCCATTTCTATCACAGAATCTCCTCCCATCTCCCTAGATTGTGGGGTCTTCGAGACCATCCAGGGAGCCTTGGGAAGGGAGCAGTTTCCAAATGAACATGAAGCTTGGGGAGGGTTCCCAGCATAAGGAAAAAAACAGAAAACACTGTAACAGGATATGAGATATAAATCTTCCCTCAGCCTGGCTAAATCAACCTAGTAAAGCCAGCATTTCATTCAGCATCTAAGGTCACCTACAGCAGTTTGTAAATAGATTCATTTCCATTTTCCATAGAAGACAAAACCAAAAACAAGAGAAAGAGAGAGACAGAGAGAGAGAGAGAGAGAGAGACAGACAGAGAGAGGAGAAAAAATTATTAGTCTTCTGAGAGAAACCATGGCTATTTCTATTATGAAATGGGGAAAAAAAATCGATCATCAATAATATGAGAAAAAGGAAAACTGAGAAGGAGATGTAAGGGTCAACCAGGGGTCTGGGATGCAATGAGTCCTGCGTATCGGGGCCATCCAAGGAGAAAAGGCCCTTCTCACGACACAAGGGCACCATCACCAGGACGATAGTCTGTAAGGACGATAAACCTCAAATGGAATCTGTTCTCGACACAAAGTCAAATCAGGGCTGAGTGTTCCTGAAGCACAGCAGAGTCTTTGGGAAGCAGGTAACAGGAGAGGTCAGGCCAAGGAATAAGACTCACCACCATGAGCTCGTCGCTGGCGCACACCAGCCTTGAGTGGCTCGCCAGAGTGGCGGTGGTAGTGAGGACAGGGATGGGAGCCATTTAGGCTGACCACGTGCTCTCTAGAGACCCCCCCCCCCCAGAACATTATGTTGATCCTGTGACCTGTGCAAGTCCTCTAGTTGCCCCATGCAGGCCCTCTAGTTGCCCCTCTGCCTGACCCTGTTGCCCACTCTAGTCAATTTCATCTCCTCCATGCTGCCCCACCCCACCCTCGCCCCAAAAGCTGACCACACTCCAGCCTGATCCACTTGCACCTACTCAGGACAGGATCCCTTCTTACTCTTCCTCAATCCCCCCTCCAAACGGCCCCTCTCGTGGCCCCACCTGAGGATGCAGGGAGGACCACGTCAGAGCCTTGCCCAGCTCAAGTGACGGGGTAGGTCTGCCTTGTGGGGGCACTTCCCGAGTGTGGGGTTCACAGCCAAGTCATGGATGGATCAGGTTATCACGTGCCAAGATCCATGGGGGGAAATCAGAGGATTCTCCCAACTAAGCACTCTTTTTCTCAACTACAAAATGGGGATGATGTTATTTATCTCATCACGGTCTCATTTATCTGATCACGGATTAAAGGAGATAATGCTTATAAAACACCTACTATGGTGCCTGGGGCCTGGTCAATCTTTACTAACTGCTACTTTTATAACTGATGGTAGAGTTGAAAGGTGGTCTCAAATTCCTTCAACTACACAGAAGAATATGCACATACATATGCACAACACACAAATATGTCCTTATGTAACTGAACATAAATGAACATGAAATGAAACAGGTAAGACTGATACTATATCTCTAGCAAAATTTTTAAATTAAACATTAAAAACTAGAGGTGCCAAAAGCATCTGATTAAAGCTTGAAAGAAGAGAACATAAAATGCATTAAAACTTCATAAACTTTTTGCAATTTGAATGTATTTTAAAATCTGTAAAATAGTCATCCTCACTTCTACTGTTACAAGGCTGGAACCAAGCTAAACAGAATTTCTTTCCACAAAGCCACCTCAGAGAAAACAAAAAGAAAGGTATATGATATGCAAACTGAGTAAAAGTTCGACCATAACCTTCTCTTACCTTTGACCCAATGAGCGTGTACAGCCACTGAATGGTTTCATTGTGGTTTATTACTCCATTCATCCCATCCACATACAACATAATCTGGCCCAAAGCTATAGAAGAGAAGAGAAAAAGGAGGAGACGTTATGGTTTTATAAGTATATGCAATCTTCAGTGATCATAATGTAGGTTGAGATTTTCATATTTTAAGTGCACAGTGTGTTACAAACTGAATCTGAAGAGATTTCCTGAGCTCTTCTGAAATTAGCTAAATCTCATCTCAGAGAGAAAGTCTTGACCATGGCAGAGGAAGCAAGGGCTATTCCTGGTGTCCGGAAGATGCAATTAAGGTACCAAATACAGTGATTGTTGTTTCTGTGTGTCTTGATGCATAAATGCATGCTTTTATGTTTCTATATCTGTGTGCAGTCCCAGACGGGGCAGCCATACCCCTGGGACGGTGTCTGGATTGTGGCCTCCCACTGGGGCCAAGAGGAAAAATCAAGTTTTTAAAAGCAACCTGGCAGGTCTCAGGTGCTATGCAACCCTCCTGATTATCATTTTAATCCTTTAGATAAGAGATAAATACGTATTTTATTATTTGTAATTCCTCTGAAAGACTGTTCAGATTCTTTTAAATGTCAGAAAGCATGAAAAAAATAATTTTTCAGACACCAAGTCCCAAATTCTTAGTTAAGGAAAAGACAGTCACTGCATATTATCATTTTTCACCAGAAAGAAAAGATAGGCCATATTACTGCCTTGTAAAAAAAAAAGTATTAACTCTAATTTTTCAGTTCCCTTCATATCAAAATCACTTGGGATTCTAGATAATGAACAAGTTACATACATGACATAAATAGGCTTTTTTTTTTTTAATTTTTTTTTCAACGTTTATTTATTTTTGGGACAGAGAGAAACAGAGCATGAACGGGGGAGGGGCAGAGAGAGAGGAGAGAGGGAGACACAGAATCGGAAACAGGCTCCAGGCTCTGAGCCATCAGCCCAGAGCCCGACACGGGGCTCGAACTCACGGACCGCGAGATCGTAACCTGGCTGAAGTCGGACTCTTAACCGACTGCGCCACCCAGGCGCCCCTAAATAGGCTTTCTTAAATCGCAGGTGACCTCCTAAATCCTTTCACCCATCATTAATTGGCAAAGGATTAACATTTTCAGGCAACACTTTTTTTCGTGGTCACAGGACATATCATTTTAGAAAAGTGGAAAATACGGAAGAGTCAAGTGAAAATAATTCAATGATGCCACCATAATTCAAGGATAATCATTCTTAACACACAGATATATTTTCTTTTATTCATTATACGTGCACACATACACATGTTTGTATGTAGGTTGTAGGAAAATGGCGTTGAATGAAAAGAGTAAAACATGAAATAGTGAGCAAACACTGATTCCAAGCATAGAAATATATGTGTGATGTTAGAAAATACTTTCCTAGCCAACAAAAGATCAAATAACAAAAACACACAATTGCTGTGAGAAAAAGGATGCTCTTCAGCATGCAAAAACTCAAATTTTCAAAAAACTGAATATATGCTTGGCACAATAAACGCTACATTTGTGAAAATAACTGATTAATATTCTACTTAGTGGTGCAACACTGGAGACACTCCTGTTAAAATCAGGAAAATTAAAAGATGGTGCCCACTAAGCCCCATGATTATTTAGCCCTATTATAGAATTTCAGGCAAATTTAAAAGACATGAGAATTAATGAGGGGTAGGAAGGTTGGAAATGAATATATAATACTGTCGTTCTTTGCAAGAAATATAGACCTGATTAAAAATTCATCTACAGAATTTACAATGAAGAGATCACAATTACGACCACTTTATCATCTTCATGAGAAAGGTGTATGTAACATACAAAGAAAATCAAAGTTTAAGGTAAAGAAATAATAGATCAACAGCCATATGATAGCATGATAAAGGCTTAGATGATTTACTGTATACACAATTCATACAAATATTTAAGAAAATACTAAATGCCAAGAGAAAAAAGTCAAAAGCATTTCGTAAGATAGACAACAAGCTATTCTACAATAACACACCAATTTGTCCATCATCACTATACTAAAAAGATTAAAAAGATAGTGAGGTAGAGTTTTCTGTTAAATCAGCAGAGGTATTTTTTTAAAAGAAAGAATTAGGTATCAAATGCTTAAGAGGTTCAACAAGTAACCTCACACATTACAGGTGGCAAGGCAAAGTGATACAAATCCTGTAATAAGGCTACTCAGTGCTGTCATTGCTTTAAAATAATTTCATTTAATGCCCACTGTGTGCCAAGCTCTAAGGGGGCACTTGAAATGTTACTCCCATTTGACAGAGGGGAAAAAAAACACAAGGCTCTTGAAAGTGCAGGAACTACTCTACAAACCCCATTGATACCAGGGGGGCCTGGGTGGCTCAGTCAGTTAAATGACCGACTTTGGCTCAGGTCATGATCTCACGGTTTGTGGGTTCGAGCCCCCTGTCAGCTCTGCGCTGAAAGCTCAGAGCCTGGAGCCTGTTTCGGATTCTGTGTCTCCCTCTCTCTCTACCCCTCCCCTGCTTGTGCTCTCTCTCTCTACTTCAAAAATAAACAGACATTAAAAAACAAAACAAAACAAAACAAACCATTGATACCAAGGGGTGGAGGCCACCTCCAGCCAGGGTAGGCAGGGTAGGTGGGCTCCTTTATGTCAGTACTGAGAGCCTTAAAGTCCTCTCTGAGCTCTTCCCCATCATGGTGATTTCAGGCATCTGTACTAAGAAAAAAACCCTTAAGTTAAAATAATAATAATAATAATAAAGCAGTGAAGACAGTCACTGAAGTGTCACCTCTATTAAAATATTAACTAATACCTGGGACACTTGGGCAGCTCAGTCAGTTGAGCATCCCAATTCCTGATTTCAGCTCAGGTCATGATCTCGCCATTAGTGAGGTCGAGCCCTGCACTGGCTCTGTGCTGAGCGGGCAGCCTGATTGGTATTCCTCCCCCCCCACTCCCCTCCCTCTCCCCCTCTCTGCCCCTCCTCTGTTCTCTCTAAACAAACAGTACTAAAGTAAAATGAAATATTAACTAAGACCTAAATATCTATCATAGTTCTAGAACTCAGCTCTAGTAAATGACTGCATAGGTTATGTCCTAACCCATTAAATGCTTCTGATAAGATAATTAAAAAGTAAAAAATTATAAGCATGACCTAATTCAACAAAACAGTCAAATCTTCATGCATAGAAGGGAAGGAAAATGCATGAAATATTAAATATTAATTATTAAATATTAAATACATGAAATATGATTGGTATATGTTCTTTGGATATGTTTTTTTTCCCTTTTGTATTTCCTACTATGGACATCTATTACATCTGTAATAGAGAAGTAAATAAATAGACAAGAACAAAATATGATTGTTTAATAGAAAGTATCGGGTATTTTTCTTGGTTTTTAGAATTTATTTCCTAGCCCATCCCTCTCCACATACCTCCCTCCTTCAGAAAGGTACAGCCCACACCTTCAGGGAATAACGCTGAGAATTCAGCACATTCTACCCCCATTTTTTCCCTTTCCCCCTTTCTTTCCTCCTCTCCCACCCAAAACAAACTGGCAAATCTCCAGGGAAGGGAAGCGTGTGCCACTGTCCTCTTCCTATTCTACTTCACTGTTGAAGCAAATCCTCCGGCAGATTTTAATACTTTCTTCTAAATTGGCCTAAAGGCACGGGGGAAGCAATCTACCCTCTACCCTTTGGAGAGATGCACCCCTAAAGAGGACCCTGCCTCTAAGGCTGAAAAGCTAGGAATGAAGATTTTCACCCTAACAGCTCAGGGCCACCCACAATGCAGGAAGCCCAAAGGCCAAGGCCCTACTACAAAAGAAGATAGCAAAATGAGATTTAAAAGCCAACTTGAATTTCTGTAAGTTTTCTGTCAGCGGCTTCCCTCCAAGATTCTATTCTTATTGACAAATAACATGGAGGCAACTCACCAGAAAGTTCACGTCTAAGGGAATTCAAGTTTCTGATCACACCAATTTATCACATTTTGATCCTCAGAAGCTTTCCCACTAGATCTTTTGTATCCCAGCCCTAATGCGGAAGCACTGCTTGCTGTAAAATCCACTGCAGACACAAGAGGGCGCTAAATGGATTGAAGTGGGTTAACGCTGCTCTGATTCAACCACAAAAACCCACCAACCTAAATGTGGGCGGATGAATAGAACTCACACAGAAAGAAAAAGTAGATGGCCTGGGTTGCGGGAGTCATGAAAATCAGTGATTTGCATTTTCAAAAAGAATGAGGAAGATGAGGATGTCAGAACGGAGGAGTGGGTAACAGCCCAGATCTGAAAACAGAGTGCTCAGGGCACTTGCTGTTCTGCTGCTGTGGAATTTACTCTGGTCATACTTATGAATATTTGTGCTTCAGTTTCCTCATCTCAAAAGTGAGATAGTAAATATTATAGTATCTATTTTGCAGGGGTGTTGTAGGGATTGAGTTAGAACAATGCCTGACTCAGAGTAAATGTTCAATAAATGTTAGTCCTCTAAATTACCTCACTGAAGTCCATTATCCACTGAACAGAAGCACACATTGAAAGAATCTCAAAGACATGAAGTAGGAGAGTAGACCTTCTGCCTAAGGATAAGTCATAAAAATTTCCTCCAGTTTTCTCTAAAAATTTTATAGTTTGGGGGTGCCTGGGAGGCTCGGTTGGTTGAGCGTCTGACTCTTGATTTTGGCTCAGGTCATGATCCCAGGGTCGTGGGATCAAGCCCCACATGCTGAGCATGGAGAGTAAGAAATGGACAGACGACATGAATAGATACTTTTCTAAAGAAGACATCCAGATGGCCAAGAGGCACATGAAAAGATGCTTAATGTCACTTCTCATCAGGGAAATACAGATCAAAACTACACTGAGATACCACCTCACGCCAGTCAGAGTGGCCAAAATGAACAAATCAGGAGACTTAGATGCTGGAGAGGATGTGGAGAAACGGGAACCCTCTTGCACTGTTGGTGGGAATGCAAACTGGTGCAGCCGCTCTGGAGAACAGTGTGGAGGTCCTTCAAAAAATTAAAAACAGATCTACCCTATGACCTGCAATAGCACTGCTAGAAATTTACCCAAGGGATACAGGAGTGCTGATGCATAGGGGAACATGTATCCCAATGTTTATAGCAGTGCTTTCAACAATAGCCAAATTATGGAAAGAGCCTAAATGTCCATCAACTGGTGAATGGATAAAGAAGATGTGGTTTATATATACAATGGAATACTACTTGGGAATGAGAAAGAATCTGGCCATTTGCAGCAACACGGATG
Organism: Felis catus; assembly: GCF_018350175.1. Lineage (NCBI taxonomy): Eukaryota > Metazoa > Chordata > Mammalia > Carnivora > Felidae > Felis > Felis catus. The sequence goes on along the minus strand of NC_058379.1, from coordinate 57,676,622 downwards.
GAACTGGAGGGTATTATGCCAAGTGAAATAAGTCAGGCAGAGAAAGACAGATACAATATGTTTTCACGCATATGTGGATCCTGAGAAACTCAACAGAAGACCATGGGGGAGGGGGAGGGGGAGGGGAAAAAAGAAAGCTACAGAGAGGGAGAGAGGCAAACCATAAGGACTCTTAAATACTGAGAACAAACTGAGGGTTGATGAGGGGTGGGGGAGAGGGGAAAGTGGGTGATGGGCATTGAGGAGAGCACCTGTTAGGATGAGCACTGGGTGTTGTATGGAAACCAATTTGACAATAAATTATATTTAATATAAAAAAAGAAGATTCTCTCCCCCTGCCCCTCCCCTGCTTATGCTTTCTCAAAATAAATTAAAAAAAATAGAGATGTCTACTATATGACAAAGTCATTATAATACATTTACATATACCTATACATATACACATTCCTTCTCAAAATATATAAAAAAATTTTTTTTAAATTGTAGTTTCAGTTATTTAGATATATGATCTGTTTTGACATAATCTTTGTGTAAATTGTGAGGTTTAGATTGAGATTCACTTTTTTCCCATACACATTTCCACTGAATCCAGCACCATGTTTTGAAGAGACTATTCTGTTTTTATTTAACTGCTTTCACAAATTTGCAAAAAAAAAGAAAAAAAGTCAATTGGCTATGTTTGTGTGTCTCTATTTCTGGACTCTCTCTTCCATTCATCTATCCCTTTGCCAATACCACACTATCTTGACGACCATAGCTTTAGAGTAATTCTTACAATCAGGTGATAGGATTCCTACAATTTCACTCCTTTTCAAAATTCTTTTGGCTATTCCTGTCCTTCGGCCTTTTCATATAAATGTTAGAAACAGCTTGTCTAAATCTACATAAAATCTTTCTGGAAGTATTAGGAGAAATGCATTATAAACTTCAAGAACAGACATCCTTACTATGCTGACTTTTCTAATCCATGAACTATTTATTAATTTAAATCATCTGATTGCTTTCATCAGTGCTTTGTAGTTTATAACTACAGATTCTGTGTATGACTTTTTGCTAAAGTTTAAGGTTTTCACATTTTTTGGAGCTACTGGAAATTATACTTAAAAAAATTTCCATTCTCAACTCTTTATTACTCTCATATAGAAATAAAATTGATTTTTGTGTGTTGACCTCGTATCCTGTAACTTTGCTAAATGTATTAATTCTAAGAGTTTTTAGGTTTTGTTCTTGTAGATTCCTTCAGACTTTCTACTTAGACAATAATGCTGTCTGTGACCAAAAACAATTTAATTTCTTCCTTCCCAATGTATATCTTCCTTCCTCCCCAGCCCCCATCTTGCCTAACTGTACTGTACAATGTTGAACAGGAGTGATAAAAGTAGACACCCTTGCCTTGTTCTCAATAATTTAAGGAAGGCATTTAGTCTTTCACAATCATGACATCAGCTGTAGTTTTTTTTTTACATTGTCCTTTATCAAGGCAAAAAACCTCCCTCTAATTTCTAGTTCACTCGTTTTTGTTTTTTTAATAAATGCTGAATTTTGTCAAATGCTTTTTCTATTTCAACTAATATCATGTGGATTTTCTGCACATAATTAATGTCGTGGGTTACACAGAGTGAACTTCAAATATTGAACCGTCCTTGCATTCCCTCTTGGCCATAGTGCATTATTCTTTTTATATATTGCTGCATTTACTAATATTTGCTGAAGATTTTTGCTTCTTGGATCATGAGAGATACTGGTTTATAGTATCCTATCTTTATCTCTTTCCCTATCATGGTAATTCTGGTCTTATAAAATGAACCATTTGGTGAAGCATCCTCTCCTCTTCTACTTTCTGGAAGAGACTGTATGATATTGGTTTTATTTTGTCTTTAAATGTTTACATTAACCAGGGAACTACCTGGGTCTGGAGATTCCTTTTTAAGATTAGTAACTGAAAATTAAGTTTCTTTAGTAGACATTGTTAGTAACAGTTAAAAATAGGGCTAATTGGGTTGCCCATTTTACCTTGGGTGAGTTTTAATAGTGTGTGGTTTTTAAGGAATTAGACCATTTCATCTAAGGTATCAATTTTAGGTGCTTAGAACAGTTTGTAATTCTCTTATTACTCATTTAATGTCTGTGGGGTCTATCATAATATACTGCCTTCATTCCAGATGTTGGCAAATTGTGTCTTTTTTTTCCCATCGTCATCGTCATTTTTTTCAAAAAAAATCTATTTTTATTTTTGCTTCACTGTTTCATTTTGTTTCCAATTTTGCTAATTTCTAGTCTTTATTATCTCCTTCCTTCTACTTGCTCCAGTTTCTTTTTTTCCATTCTGTTTTCTTTTTCTTCCTCCTCCTCTTCTTCTTTTTTAAGTTTACTTATTTATTTTGAAAGACAGAGAATGCCAGAGACAGAGAGAGAGAGAGAATCCCAAAAAAGAATCTGAGAGTGAAGAGCCAGACGTGGAGCTCAAACTTATGAACCATGAGATCATGACCTGAGTGAAATCAAGAGTTGAACCTTAACAAACGGAACCACCCAGGCGTCCCTTTATTCTGGTTTCTTAAGGTGAATGTTTGCATTATTTTTTCTAAGATAAGCATTTAATGCTAAATAGTTCCCTCCATGCATTATTTTAATCACATTTCACAATTTCTGCTATTTTGTTTTCAATTTGTTCAAAATATTTTCCAATTTCCATCAAGAAGTTCTAACATCGAAATTATTTAGAAGTATGTTAATTTCTAAGCATACAGAAATACACCTGTTATCTCTGTTATTAAAAAGTTCAATTCCATCATGGTCCGAAAACCTATCATATGGTTTCGTTTTCTTTTAAAGTTGTTATGATCTGCCTTATGGCCCAGGATGTGGTCCATCTTGGTGAATGTTTTACCCACATTTGAAGAATGCGAGTACTCCACTGTAGTTGGGTGGAGTGCTCTGAGATTCTCAATTGGAGTCAGTTGGCTGGGGGTGCTATATAGTTCCTCTATAGCTTTGCTGACTTTTAGCTGACCAGCTCTACTGATTACCGGAGAGGAATGCTGAACTCTCCAACTATAACTGATGATTTTCCATTTCTTATTTCAGTTAAGCTTCTGCTTTATCTATTTTGTTTTTTTTTTTTTAATTTTTTTTTTCAACGTTTATTTATTTTTGGGACAGAGAGAGACAGAGCATGAACGGGGGAGGGGCAGAGAGAGAGGGAGACACAGAATCGGAAACAGGCTCCAGGCTCTGAGCCATCATCAGCACAGAGCCCGACGTGGGGCTCGAACTCCCGGACCGCGAGATCGTGACCTGGCTGAAGTCGGACGCTTAACCGACTGCGCCACCCAGGCGCCCCTGCTTTATCTATTTTGAAGCTCTACAGTTTTTTTTTTCATTTCTGGGTGAACTGACGCTTTCATCATTATAATGTCCTTCTTTACTCCTTGCTGTTTTATTATTACTATGATGATGATGATGATGATGATGATGATGATTCTGGAGTCCACTTTCTCTGATGTTAACATGGACTTCTTTTAATTAACATTTGCATGGTATTTATTTCTGTTACCCTTTGCTTTTAAACTACCTATAGCATTTTAATTAAAGTACGTTTCTTTCAATTTATTTTATTGTTTATTTTTTGAGACAGACAGAGCTCAAGTAGGGGAGAGGCAGAAAGAGAGAGGGAGACACAGAATCTGAAGCAGGCTCCGGGATCCAAGCTGTCAGCACAGAGCCTGACGTGGGGTTCAAACCCACAAACCATGAAATCGTGACCTGAGCCGAAGTCGGAGGCTTAACCGACTGATCCACCCAGGCACGCCCTAAAGTGGGTTTCTTGTAGGCAACATTTCATTGGATCCTGTGTTCTCATTTTGATTATCTCTGCCTTTTAAGTGCTATGAGTAAGCCAGTTATATGTAATTATTGGTGCATCTGAAGTCAGGTTTATCATTTCTAATCTGTTACTGAGCCCATCTAGTGAGCTTTTTATTTTGGCTATTTTCATTTCTATACTTTCCGTTTGGTTCTTCTTTATATCTTCTATATCTTTCTTTACTTAGACTGTCTATCTTTCCATTTACTTCAATAGCATTGCCCTTTCCTTCTGATGCATTTTTAGACTGGCTGCTTTAAAAGTATTTAAAAAGTCTAGTATCTATGTTGCCTTGGCACTGGGGTGTGTTGATTTATCTCTTCCCATGCAAGTTGAGATTTTCCTATTTTATTGTATGCCAAAATAATTTTGGCTTATTTCCTGGACACTTTGAAAATTTTAAGACTCTGAATTTTGTTTAAATATTCCAGAAAATGTTGACATTTTTGTCTAAGCAGGAAATTAACCTGGTTCAACTCAAGCCACAAGTTCTGACCTGTCTTTCATGGGCTGTGGTTCTAGCGCCAGTTCAGTTTTCAAAATTCTCGCTGTGCCCTCTGGATTGTCCCACCCAGTGACTGGTTTGAGACTTGGGCATGACCTACCTTGTTGCTCCATTCCCACATTCTGCGGTATGCTGTTTAGGGCCAGATTCATGCATGTACAGTTTGTGTGAACACAGGGCTTCATGAAAAAAATCTTCAGGTAACTTTCTTGAGCTCCTCCTAAATAACTCCTTGATACTTTTAGGTTCCCTGGGGTTCCCCCTCTTAGTCCTTCAGCCAGAAACCTGGGCCATTACATACCCTGATCTGCCACTTATTTTCTGTGACTGTGTGCATATCTGGAGTCAAGCTGTGGGAGAACCACGGGAAAGAAACAACATGTGTGCCTCCGAAACCTCTCGTGACCACGGTTCTCCCTCCCAGAGAAAGTTTACGCCTTCCCTCCCTCTGAGTTTTGGGTGCTGCAGGCCCCAATTGCACACAATTACCATGGCTATTCTCACTATGGAGTCACCTAGGGGCTAGGGTGCAAGATAACACAGGCAAGTATAAGAAACATGGGTAGCTTTTTTACTCTGAGTGTCTGGAATCCTTTTTCCTCCTACTCAAGCCAAAAGCAGAAGGCTGCTTCTGGAACGCTCCCTGTCCATACCAATGCCCATTTCTGGGTTTCAGGCTGATTTGAGTCCAGACCAGAGAACACAAGAAAAATGTTAGAAGTACCATCAGTTCAATGCTATTTCAAAATCTAGACTTTTTCCTCCTCTGCCATTTACTCTTCAGGGCCCTCACGTAGTTGCCCTATGTTTTGCCCTAGCTTATACTTGTATTTAATGGGAGACATGGGATCGCGTTTGCTTATCCCATCTCACCCAGAATCCAGTCTTCTCCCTGCTCTGCTTTTAGAACAAGAACCCCAGGGATGCTTGGGTGGCTCAGTCAATTAAGCATCCGACTTCAGCTCACGTTATGGTCTGTCTGTGGGTTCGAGCCCACGTAGGGCTCTGTGCTGACAGCTCAGAGCCTGGAGCCTGCTTCACATTCTGTGTCTCCCTCTCTCTCTACCCCTTCCCCACTCACACTCTGTCTCTCTCAGAAATAAACATTAAAAAAAATTAGAGTAAGAACTTCAGCAGCGACATGGAAGGTGGCTTGGAGAGAGCAAGTCCTATGGGGTCTTGGCCTCTGGAATCTAACCCCATGGTTTTCAATACCTTCTCTCTTCTTCCTTTCTCTTTTCCCCTCCCTCCCTCATTTTTACTTTCCTTCCTTCCTGATGTTCATTCTTTTTTTTTTTTTTTCTAAGTTGGAGGTCTTTTACTCCAAGAAGCCCTTACAAGGAATCCTTGTCAACAGGTAATTCCCAGACACTTTACTGGATTTTGACTACTTCCCGCACCTTAACACCAGCCCCCACCCCCACCCCTGCAGTGGATCCCAAAGGGCCCTGTTAACAGCACACAGCACCCAATCACCCAGGCTAGATACTGGAGCTCTGGGTGAACCTGCATCTTCAAAGACCCTTACTGGGTTATGAAGCCAACCTAGTGAACCTGCACTGCTTCTTTCAGGAAACAAAACACAATAGAAAATAGAATAAATTTCATTTATTCAGATAAGGACTATCTTTATTCTATTGTAAATCTGATTTTTTTTTCCCTGGAGGCGTCCGGCCACAAGAGTTTAGAATCTACTCTTCCAGATTCCTTCCCTTCCTTTATCCTCCCCCTCTAAAGAGTCACCTGATTCCCTCATTTCTTCTGTGAAACAGGCTTCAAATTCATCTTGTCTTCCCTTCATCCCTGCCTCAGGTCTGGCTTCCATGATCTTTACCAAATTGCACCAAATGCTGATCCCAGCTGGTGTCCCTACCTTGACTCTCACTCTTTAGGCTAATCCACGGTAGATATTGTTACCATTCCATTTTCCAAAGCGTCAAACACAACAGCTAAAAGCTGGAAAACCTTCCGGCTCCCTCCTGCCTTAAGAGGGGGACTGGAACCCTCACCTCCCTAATCAACCTGCCTGCCTTTCAGCTTCTTGCCCAGACCACCTGGGCTTCTGGGACTCTGAACCTTCTGCCATTATCTAAGGGCTTCAACGCTGAACCTATCAACCTTGAATTAGTTACCTGCACCTCACATTTAAGAGAAGTCATTACATATAAAATATACATTCATTCTACAAACCAGAGTTAGATGTAACTTTTCTTGAAGAAATTCTTATACATCAGAGAGGTACAAGAAAACAATCCCTAATTGGTTATTTGCCTTCTTATACGTGTCCTTCCTTTTGGCCCAAGTGCCAAAAAATGCCATGGAAGAAGCTGAAAGGTGATTCCTCCCTGGCAGAGTCATCCTGACTTTTTCAACAAAGCACTCCAATGTTACTGCCCTGTGTAATCTTTTAATAAACCCTTCAACCATCCTTTCTTCTTATTCAATATTATAGTGAAATTTAAGGTCACACATATTCTACAAACAGGTACGGAGATTCAAGAGCTGTATTTATCTGCTTAAGGGAGTTGGTTAAATTTAGGCCTAAGTGTTTTTAATGCAGTGTTGTTGTAGTTGTTTACAGTGCTGTTGTATCTATACAACACAAAGTGCTGTGTGATATACCTATATCACATAATTTACTATAAAACAGCCCCTTTTATGTGCTAGACAAGGCTTCAGTTTGTAAACTAAGGTATCTACTTGCATAGTTGACCCTACAGTTCCATCATGAAACCAAAGATTCCTCCCACTGAAGTTTGACTATTTCAATTTACCATTCTACATCACCTTCCCATGATTTTTTTTTTTATTGCATGTTTGGGTAGCTTTTCATTTTGATCTGTAATTTCAAAATTACAAAAAGTTATAGGAATAGCACAAGCAACCCTTGTTTACTCACATACATGTTGCCCAAATTCATTAACTGTTCACATTAGGTATTGTGTACTTTATCTTTGTATCAGCTTAAAATTTTTTAAATAAAAAAATGGGTATATTTAAGGTGTATAGCATGATGATTTGATACACACACACACAGGGAAATGATTAGCATAGTCAAGCTAATTAACCTACCTCTTCACATAGTTAACATTCGTGTATGTGTGTTAAGATCACTGGAAATCTGCTCTCCCAGAATATTTCAGGAATTCAACAATAGTATTAATTACAGTCATCATGCTTCTACATTACATCTCTAGACTTACTTATTGCACTTACCCATTCTTGATTTTCTTTTCACAAAAGCAGGAGGAAGGAAAGCCTATCCTCGGCCATTTCCTAACATCGGATATTTTACCATTTAAAAACGTGACTGCAAATTACTATTATTTATTTAACCCAAAGCACAGAAAACCAAACCGACTCTATGATTAAAGAAAAATTGCCTCACAACAAGGGCAACTGTCTGTGACCAACAATTATTAGTGGTCACAAAGGTATTTTCTGGAGGGGGGGGGGAGGGTGACCTGTGACTTGCCCATTGGAAGTGAAGATAGATGTTGTCGTGTTCTTGGATACAATTCGTTCTTCCCGGAGGCAGATGTAAGCCCAAGACTGACACTGCTTTCTTCAAGCAGAACACAGTGGGTGCTCTGACAGTCTGCAGTGAGAGTTCTTAAATCAAAGTTATCTCCAGAGAGGGAAAAACCACTACCACTAAAACCTTATCTTCTGAAAAGAGCTAATTCATCTGAGACACAAGACTTCAACTTATTTTAATCAGACCATTAGAACACTCTACTTAATTCTGAAATGGATTTGCAGATCCCCAATTTCCATTATTCACCAAAGTCCGCAGTAAATAGTGAAAAGAGGTTAATAATGTGGACATTCTTGGAACTAAGTGGAGACCGTGGAGTCTGAGTTACTACCGTCGTCAGCCCTAAATAGCAAGCCCGGGCCCAGTTTTCCCCAAGGGCAACTGTCAAAGAAATACTCTTTCGACACTGATTACTGCATGAAAATTAAGGAGAATAAGCTGCCAATTCTAGACTGGAGACAAGAATTTAATCAGCACAAAGAGCTCCAACAAGGTGTCAGAGTTTCAAGTCCCCTGCTGACATTTAGTAGTATTTGCAATGCAAATTTTCCAAAGCATTCTTGGAAAAATTACTAACCTCTCTTCACCCGTGAATGCCCCAAAGGTCCCCAAGATAAATTCTAAAATAAATCAGGACTAAGGGCCTCATTTGACACTTGTAAATTTAACGACTAAGTCTCAGATAAGGGAGGGCCTTTCACCCAGGCTCCCTAAAACAGGATCATTGGCGTGGTTCTTTCTGACAGACCTTCCCATCAGGTCATTACGCAGACAAGCCCTGTCCATATCCCCCTTTCCCATCTAAGACCACTCACACTGGACCAAATTGTTTCTGGCCAATTCCTTCACCTTCCAAACCCCAGCTTCTCATGCTGCACGTTTAAAAGTAGCCCTTCCCCAGCCATCGCTAAAGAAACAGCCTCGTTATAGCCAGGGCTGTTATGGCCTCGATCACCCCTCTGCTCCCTAACTTCTCTCAATCTCTGCCATTGTACATCCCATTTTTTTAGAAAGGAGAAACCAAAGAAATGAAGAAAAGTTTAACACATTAGCATCTTTCGAGCTTCTAAAAATTAACAGACCACTAATTTTTCTATGAAGAGTCACTCTAATTATGTGCTCCAAGATGATCTCCCAGAACTCATAGGCAGTGACATAACAGCACATGCACACACCCTTCCTAAGGCGTCACAGAGCCAGAGATGAAATAAACCACAAACTCCACAGGCCCAGCAATGACTCCAACTTCCTGCTCATCTGAGGTGGTCCATCTAATTCTGCTTTTCCCACAGGGTCCCAGGGTGGCACCAGGAGTCTGTGGCAAGGCACTTGAGCGCCTCTGGGGAAGGAGCTCCTCCCCTGGGCTAGGGAGGGGACACACAGGAAGCAAACACATTAGTACCACCCTCCGAGTGACTTACCTGTACACTGGGGTGACAGAGGGAATAGGCATGAGGCTTGGGGAGACCACTGAGACCCAAGCAGTGGGTGGGATGAAGTGGGATGGAGCTCATAAACACCCCAATTTAGAAACGGGTGGGGTTGGTAAAGCCTAATTAGAGAAGACTTTACAGAAGAGGGCAACATACCTCTTGCACCTTATACATAAGGTATAAGCCATACCTTAAACACTGGGGCACACTAACCTGCAAGGAAACAGAAAGCTTCTAGGACATGAGAAGAGAGAACTTATGTCAATGCTTCCCCTGATTTCTGCTTTCAGGACAGTGTAGCATCAAGGAAAACTTCTAGAACTTTCCATGTTGCCTCTGCCAATTGTGCCCAGGCTCCTAAGCCTCAATTCACACATTTCTAAAATGGAAGGCAAGTCCCACCTGGATCCCATGTTGTAAGGATGAAACAAGGTTATATATTAGCCCAACACATGGCCGATGGTCCAGGAGTTCTCACCGATGCTGTTGTTTAACTACATCTCTCGACTTCAGCTCTGTCATCTGGGAGATGGAAGGGTTTAACCTAAAGACCTCCAAAGCCCTCCAGCTCCAAAATCCTACATTTTCATGACATTATAGCCCCTTGTGGGGACGTAATATGAAGTGTCTGGCACCAGGGGGAGCACTCCTAATGGGTGTTTATATATGCAGTCCCAGGCACCCGAGATCTGACTCCAAAAAAATCAGAAATAAATGTTTGGGCATCAGTTAAAGCAACCAGAGTATATTCTGGTACGCTAATTTTGTACTTCTATTTAGAATTTCAACACCTTTAAATTTTTAACTCCCTAAAAAAAAGCCTCAACTTATGAAACTTTCCAACTTACTAAAATTCTACCAACTACTAGTGAATCTGCATTAAAAGGGGACTTCCTGCTGGCCTCCTGCATGGTGCTGGCCTTCTCCAGGGTGTTGCCTCTGCACCCCCTATAAAGCACCTATGCCCTGTAATTAAGTTGGCTCCCAGTATCCCAGGCAGTGAGCCTCTCCAGGGCTCTCAGGCAGGACTGCAGGAGAAAATCATTGCCTAGGAAACCTCAGTCATTGCCTAGGGCCCCTAGGGCCCTACCTCCAGCACCTGATTTAATTGGTCCTGGGTGTGGACCCGGCATCCATGCTTGTCAAAGCTCCATAGGTGATTCTCCTGAGCAGCCAGGGATGGAAACCACTGGTAGATACTAAACTAAACCATTATCTAGGAGATGTGCTTGGGTTAGGCTCTCTCCTGGCTCACTCTCAGCACTTGTTTTTAAGCAAAGTCAAACCCAAAGGCAAACACAGGAAAAACCAAATTCCCATGTCCAATAGCCATTTTCCATGCTTTCCAACGGAGCAGAGGACTGTGGATAGGAATAAGGTGGATGACACTATTTTCTACCAGCCCAACCTACTTCCTTCCTCCCCGAACTCCAAATTTCTAGAAAAGGCTTCCAGCACTCACCATGTTTGATTGACAGTTTCAAAGTTTCAACTTTTAAGCATTATTTTAAAATCATAACATTGTGTGGGGCACCTGGGTGGCTCAAGTCCCTTAAACATTCCACTTCAGTTCAGATAATGATCTCACAGTTTGTGAGTTTGAGTCCCATGTCGGGCCCTGTCCTGACAGCTCAGAGCCTGCAGCCTGCTTCAGATTCTGTCTCCCTCTCTCTCTCTGCCCCTCCCGTTTGTGTGCTCACTTTCAAAAATAAACAAACATTGGGGCACCTGGGTGGCTTAGTTGGTTAAGCATCCAACTGCGGCTCAGGTCATGATCTCACAGTTTATGAGTTCAAGCCCCGCATCAGGCTCTGTGCTGACAGCTCAGAGACTGGAGTCTGCTTCAGATTCTGTGTCTCATTCTCTCTCTGCCCCTCCGCCACTCATGCTCAGTCTCTCTCTGTCTCTCAAAAATAAATAAATGTTAAAAAGAATTAAAAAATAAAATATCAAACTTCCTTTTAAAAATAAACATTAAAATAAAAATCGTAACATTGTGTAATGCAGTAATGTTTTTATTTTTATTTAAAAAATTTTTTTTAATGTTTATTTATTTTTGAGACAGAGAGAGACAGAGCATGAATGGGAGAAGGGGTAGAGAGAGAGAGAGACACAGAATCCAAAGCAGCTCCAGGCTCTGAGCTGTAAGCACAGAGCCTGACACGGGGCTCGAACTCACAGACCGCAAGATCATGACCTGAGCCAGAGTCAGAAGCTCAACTGACTGAGCCACCCAGGCACCCCGTAAATAATGTTTTTAAATAAGAGAATCCTTCAGTTTCTTCTCAGAAGACGTTATTACTTTATTGCAGATCTCCGCAATGAGATTTCAAGGATGTTTTAAAAATGTGGATCCAGTGTAGGAGTTATTTGACTAGAACTTAAGTTCTTTGTAAGTATTACAAATTTGCCAAGTGTATTTTTATGATATTTTACATGTATTTTAGGACTAGAACAAAACCAAATATGCAAAACAGTCCAAGAAAACCTTCCTACTGTGACTCATCTATACTTGTACCTGTTGCCTCTATATTGGGGATGTTCAAAGAAAGAAGAGAAAGAGAAATAACGAAACATCCTTTAAGGAGAAAAATAATCAAATCCCTTTTTTGACTGTAAATATCCAATCCAATATCTATATTCCAAAAAGCTGAAATAGATATGGATACATTTTTAAATTTTTTTTAAGTTTATTGATTTATGTTGAGAAACAGATGAGAGAGCATGAGGGGGACAAGGGCAGAGAGAGAGAGAGAGACAGAGAGAGAGACAGAGAATCCCAAGCAGGCTCTGCAGAGCACACAGCCCACACAGGGCTCAAACCCACAAACTGTGAGATCATGACCTGAGCCGAAGTCAGACACTTAACCAACAGAGCCACCCAGGCGCCCCAGTATGAGTACATTTAAAAAATCGTATCAGGTGCATGCTACAACACGGATGAACCTTGAAAAAACATCATACTATGGAAAACAAGCCAGATGCAAAAGGACAAATATTACATGATTTCACTTATATGAAATATCTAGAATAGGCAAATTCAGAGAAGAACAAAAGGGGTTGAGGAAGGGGAGAATGAGGAGTTATTGCTTAGTGCATACAGTGTGTCTATTCGGAGTGATGAAAAGTTGTTGAAATAGTGGTGATGGTGGCACAACATTTTGTAAAGATAATGCCACTGAATTGCACCATTAAAAATGGTTAGAATGGCAAATTTTGTCATACATGTTATTTATGCATTATGTTATAGGAGATATATATATTTTAAAAAATAAACAATAAAAGCCAATGGCCTAGTGTCCACAGCAGAAAATCCTAAAAGCCACTAAAAGGTCTTAAGAGTCAGGTGATCTGTCCTCCGACCCAGGTGTGTGCTCTGTAAGTTCTGGAGGCAATTCCCTGTGCACAAATAGGCAGAAGATGAGATCAACCCTTGCAGAGCTGACAGAGGCCACCAGGCTGTGCATCCATGATGCCACTGCCACCCATCCTGTCTCCTTAGCCAATGCGTTAGACTCCCATCTAATTAGTAGCTATTCCCTGGCAGCTGTCATCACATCACACGCTCCTTAGAACTGGATTGTTTGGTCGTGCTAACAGTCATTACAGGCTGTCCACCATGAGTACTTCATTTTCCTTCCTATAAATCTAGGAACATTTCACATGTCATCAGCTACTGAAGCTAAACAAAGACTCTAGGCCATGCATTCTCAAACAAGGGCAAGAACCAACCAAAAAATTAGTTCTTGGGTACAAAATATCTCAAGTATTACAATGGCTCAGGGTCTTCCACAGGGACATAGTACACAATAGATACACAGTATGCTTGCAGCATTGACATATCATGGGTTTTGAGGACAGGGGTGATCAAGAAAAAGTATCCCAGGGTGCCTGGATGGCTCAGTCAGCTAAGCATCCAGCTTTGGCTCAGGTCATGATCTCACAGTTCATGGGTCTGAGCCCTGCGTCGGGCTCTATGCTGACAGCTCAGAGCCTGGAGCCCGCTTCAGAGTCTGTGTCTGCCCCTCCCCTGATCGTGCTCTGTCTCTCCCGCTCTCAAAAATGAATAAACTTTAAAAAACAGAAAAAATGTCCCTAGGGGAATGAAAAAAAAAAGGTTGATTAACATTGCTTTGTATACTATAATTAAAGATTTTTCTGAAGCCAAAAATAAACAGAAACCAGCTGCTCTTCACAAAAAGAAAGAAGACAAAAGAAAAGGAAAGCAAAGCAAAGAAAAAGGAAAGCTCTGAAAAGAAGTTTACAGGGAAGGCTAGTGGATGGCTTTGCTGTAGACCTCCCTCCAGTCTTTTCAGCTGGGCATTACTCTCCGTTTGGTCCAAACTCCCTCAGCTTTCACTAAGCCTGACATGCGTCTTCATTCACCAAGCAGTCACCAGCATTTGTTAAGAGTCAGGCACTCCGCTGGGCCCATTTGGGCAGGATCCCCCTCATCCGAATGGACAAAGCCCCACAGCCATTACAAGTGAAGGTGCCTGGACACCTGGCCCAAATGCAATCTTGAAGAGAGGTAGCAGGTGGTAGGCCAGGGAAGTGGTCACAGGCATGGGAGCTGAAGCCAAGAGACCCAAGTTTCAGGTCACGTGGCGAATGATTTTGCTTTGGGCAAATGATTTGACCTCTGTTGCTTCAGACCCCTCCTCTGAAAAGACACAGTGATATTTCAGAGAGGGTTACATAGAGAATCAAGCGAGAGATAACAAAGCACAGCGGGCTCTTGCAAGCTCAAGCAAGAGCTTCACCAGGGGAAACAGGTAATTCGAAAGTATACAGCCGGTCGTCACAATTTCTGTCAGTGGACAGGGCACGCCAATGCATTCAACACGCCTGCTAGGGCCCTGCAACTCTCCCGTGGAGCAAACTCTGGCTTCAAAGCCAGCTTACAGAAGAATGGGCTCTAGGAGGTTGGATGCCAAGCCCAACTTGAAAGACCCAAGGACTAACAGGAACAGCAGCAGGCAGGGGATCTAAGTCAATGAAGACTTACAGCAACATGTACCCCTCTTTTTATGCTAATTCATCGAGCCAAGGTCTAGCCAGGTCACTCACTCTGTGTGCCCAAGGGCATACTGAAAGGACACACAAGTTCACTTCTCACAAACTAAACTAATAAGCAGTTTAAAAAGTTGTCTGCATCTGGGGTATGGTTTGAGAGGCTCTAGAAGGAAGAAGCCTTTGAGAAGTATGCCTTTTGCTAAGACTATCAGTGGATGCATGCTTCCATTCCACAGAGAAAGGTAAGATTCAAGCGTACCTTCCCTTGCGGGGTTAATTTATGCTGTAAAACTGATGTTCCAAAGCCCCTCACTCCCGGAGGCCCCTTCCCAGATCCTGAGGGGCTCTAGCAATGCATTCTCAGGGTCCTGTATTTTCACACAATTGGTAAGAGGAAGGTACTTTAACAGCAGTCACTTAAGACCACTGCTGCTTTACAAGCTGGTTCCATTATCCTTTTCTCGAGTGACAGGTAGAAGGATGATCATGGGCATTTGGGGAACTCAGATAAGGGAGGGAAAGGGGGTGTGTGTGGTGGGATGTATTCACATAGCTTACAGTCTCTTCAGTGTATACAGAGATTTTTGTTTGTCGTCTGATGAAGGAATGACTCCCAGAACATTCCGCTGCCCAACGGGGGAACTCACCTGATTGAGGCACGTCAAGGATGTGAGTAGGGGTACCAGTGCTTCAGATGAAAGAGCTAGAAGTTTGTGATAGACTGTTCTAGTTCCTATAGCTCCCATATGGAAGAAAACTAATAGAGGTTTAATGCCCATTTAAAGAAAGTCCTAGACATTTCCAAAAGATTACCATGAATGAGCTGTGAAGGTAAAAAGACCAGTCTAAAGCAAGAGTTGGCAAATTATGGTCCCCTAAATTACAGTAGCCCACTGGCCAAAACTAGTCTATTGCCTGTTTTTATAAATCAAGTTTTACTGGGACACAACCACACCCATTGATTTCTTTATTGCCTAGGGCTGCTTTTGCCTATAAAAGTAGAATTGATTAGTTGATACAGAGGCTCTCAAGGCCTAAAATACTTATCATCTGTTCCTTTGCAGGAAAAGTCTGGTGATCCCCGCTCTAAAGTACCAATACAAAACAAATTTCAATCAGTCATACTAGAACAAAGACTGAATTACCTTCCTGCTTTCTCCATAGAAAACACTACAAAATCACTGTAATAATAAGAGTGTAGAAAGCTACAAGCAGAAAATGCAGGGAAAACTATATCATAGAGGCATGTTAGTGTAATAAAAATATTAAGATAGTTTTTTCTGGGTTTTGAGGCGTTTATGGTATCCGTCAGCCTCCTACAATCTGTAACTTGTCGTGATTCCTTTTCTCATTCAAAAATAATCACTTTTGTACCCCCAAGTCATATAAGCTTCAGTCCACACAAGCTGGATAGTGTATGCCTACTAATGTATGAAGAAGTGACACCGGCCATTTCTGTGGATCCTAGTCACCCCCATACAGAACTCTCCTGGGCTTTTCTGGGGGGGGGGGGAATAAACTCTGACAGGATGGAAGAGGCCTACGGAGGACAAAAGAGCACAGACTAAGACAGTGATCATAACCAAAGTAGACACATCCTCAGCGAGTGCCAGCCTCACACAATGAGGAAAAAAAATCACTGGGCAGCTCTCTTTAAAACGTGTGTCCTGTCCGAGCAAGGTGCTAAAATGAATTGCAGTCAGGGGTTCAGAGGAGCAGAGGCATTGGTAGCCAAACAATAGATTATCAGTGAACAACAATCACATGCAAGATGCCACCTATTAGAAAGGAGGAAAAGGTGAACCAGTTAGTCCTTTTTCAAAAGCTTCCTTCTGAGCTGAGGAGGGATTTGCGTGGGAGCAGGTGTTGCTACTTCTTCTCTTTCTTGGCTGAGCCAGGAGAAGCAGCAGCAGAGAGAGGGATCCCAGGAGGACAAACAACGCCCTTGGGCCGGCAGCCGGTAGGTGATCCTGGAATAGCAGGGTGATCAAAGGCAGAGAGTTTTGAAACCTTCTGCGTTTTCTATACCATCCTGCCCTGAAAAGCTCAGTGAGCATGCCCAGAAAAATCCAAGTCCCAGAAACCTTCAAGGAACATTAAGTGAGGACTGTAATCCAAGGAGAAGGCCAAGAGAGAAGACAGTGCTTTCTACTAGGTAAAGATGAGCGAGGTGGGGGGGAGCCAGGGTTCTTCCTGTTCTGTGAAAACAATGGTGGCAACAGGGCAGGCCGCCAGGGGCAGCAGGACTGAAAGCTGAGAAGGTACAGAGGTGCAAATGTGAATGTGAGCACCGACCTGATACCCCTCAGCTCACAGCTAGGGCAGGGTGGCGAATTTAGCCTCAGGGTGGCCCAAAGGAAACCGCCAAGAGTCTCATTATACAAAGATTCAATGCAGAAGCAATCACTTAGGAATGGCATCAAAATAAAATTCTAAGTGACTCCCCTAATTCTAAACTTTTTTTAATGTTCATTTTTTTTGAGAGAGAGAGAGAGAGAGAGACAGAGCATGAGTGGTGGAGGGGCAGAGAGAGAGGGAGATACAGGATCCAAAGCAGGCTCCAGGCTCTGAGCTGTCAGCCTAGAGCCCAATGCAGGGCTCGAACTCACAAACTGTGAGATCATGACCTGAGCTGAAGTCAAATGCTTAACCGACTGAGCCACCCAGGCGCCCCAAAACTCCCCTAATTCTAGATAACTAAGGTATACCTATAAAGATTACCCACAAATGTTCCAGAGTCTCATTTCAATTTCATTTGATCTGATTAATAACGCAATTTATGGTGCTTTTATTAAGAATCACATAAAAATGTTCTTAACATGTACCTGAAGATGTAAGGTACCCCTTCTCCCAGAGAACATGTAAAACGAGACAGGTTATGAAACTTAGCTCCATAAAACATAATTATTAACCTCATGGGAGACTGTAACTTCTCCCATACCAATACATTCTTGTCTAGGGAAACTCTCACACACCTGTACAAGAATTTTGTAACATCCAGGTTTGAAACCGTGAAAATTTGAGGCAACTTAAATGTTCGTCAGCATCAGGAGGTGGCTCATGAAGCTATGTATCCATACACAAATATGTCACAGGACAGTGAAAGTAGGTACACATATAACGCACACATACATATAATATGCCCACAGGGATTTACCTTATTTTTCTTTAAATCTCTGCATGCTTTTAATATTTTGTAATAAATTTAAAGGAATAATGATTCAATGAATCCCAAATTGACAGATTCTAATACAATAATGAATACATTCTTTAAAGTAGAGGAAAACGGTCAATCTCCTTAAAATGCTCCGTCATTTTGGGTATTCTCTTTGAGTGTTTATATATACGAACGTGTAATATGGTTATAGTGATGGTATACCACGGAATGTTTTTATATATCATTAATGAGTTTAACATTAAACATATTTAATGTTGAAAATCTTTGCCATAGTCATTTAAAGTGACCCAACATTTTACTGCATAGATATGCCTTAATTTTAACCAATCTCCTTTTCCTAAACATAGATTTCCATTATAAATTTTCCATTATAAATAACTCCATTTCCATTATAAATAACACCATACAGAGTATTTTTGTGTGCATAGCTTTTTCATTTTTAGGATTATTTAAGATATATTTCCAGTAATAGGATCACAAGTCAAAAATTTTGATCATTTTTTCATGATTTTACACATTGTCAATACATTTTAAATATAACTGGTTGCAAGACTTCTGGTTCTGGCCAAGTTTGAGAAACAAGTATCAAAATTTCCCCTTCTGCTTAAAACATACAAAACCCCAGCTCACTGTCTTGAGAAAATTCCCAGGCATGTCATAGGGAAGAGGACCCAAAGCAAAGCTGGGAAGTCATCAGACTCCCTGAGTTGGGACATCTGAAATATCAAGATGGATGGAGTTCACAGGACAGAATACAAAGGAGAGCTGCACAGAGAGAACTTAGGAATCTATAAAGGATTCCCTCTGAGTATATAGCAGAGTACTAATCAAAATACCTGAAGCCAGAAGAAGAACCATCCCAAAAGGATTAGAAGGAAAAATACCAGAGGTCATACAGGGCTATTTCCACGTGCCAGACTAAAAAGAAATCTCTTAATTCACAGGAATTGGGTACATACAGTAATCAGAAGTATCTTGTCCTAGTCATGGATAATTGTTAGTCCTATGCTACATGCTTCCTGATACCACCTAATTAAGCTTAAAAGCAAAATCCAAAGGTTCAGACTATTTCCAAGTAACTGTGTTCCAGAACAAACTTTGCAAATATTTATAAAAATACAAAAGTATCAGCATGCCAATAAGGTAAAACTCATTCTGGAATTCAATAAAAAATTACCAGGCATGCAAAAAAG
The DNA here is from genome assembly GCF_018350175.1 of Felis catus. Taxonomy (NCBI): domain Eukaryota; kingdom Metazoa; phylum Chordata; class Mammalia; order Carnivora; family Felidae; genus Felis; species Felis catus. The sequence continues at coordinate 57,657,894 of NC_058379.1, read as the reverse complement.
TATTTTTTCTCTGGAGAAAATGTAATCAAAACTGAAACAAAACTGGCACAGATATTGAAATTATCAGGCAAGGACATTAAACAGGTACTAAAACAGTGTTCCTTATTTGCAAAAAATAAAAGTAGGGACGTGAAAAATATTAAAGAGACCTAAACTGAATTTCTAGATGAAAACCCTAATTTCCAAAATGAAAATTAGACTAAATGGAATTAATGGCAAATTATATATAGAATACTAGCAAAATTGAGGACAAAGCAATAGAAACTGTCCAAATGAAGCAGAGAGCAAAATAAAAAACAATTTACAAATAAACAGAGCAATGAGTTGGGGGCATCTTCAAGCATTGCAAAGTCCCGAGGAAAAAAGATACAGAAAGTGTCAAAAAAAATACTTGAATGAATTTGATGAAAAATTGTAAACCTACAGATCTAAGATGCTCAGCCAAACAAAAGTCAAAGAAACATTAAGAAAACTACACCAATGCACATCATAATCAAATTGATCGAAGTCCGTGATAAAAAAAAATATTAAAAGAGGAAAAATGACAATATATACAGAGGACCAAAGATAAGAATGACAGCAGACTTCTTGCTAGAGACAATACAAATGAGAAGACAATAGAATAACATATTTACAACATGTAAAGGGAAAAAAACCCTGTCACCCTAGTTTTTACACCCAGTGAAACAAAAGTGAATAAAGACTTTTCCAGACATGCAAAGATGAAATAATTCAGCTGCAGCAGACTGCACTACAAGGGATCCTGCAGTCAGAAGGAAGATGATGCCAGATAGAAATAGGAATCTACAAAAAGGCATAAAGAACACTGGAAAACACAACAATGTGTAAATATGTAGTTTTTTAAAATATTGAAATCTTAGGGCACCTGGGTGGCTCAGTCTGCTGGGCACCCGACTTCAGCTCAGGTCATGACCTCGTGGCTCATGAACTCAAGCCCCGTGTTAGGCTCTGTGCTGGCAGCTAGGAGCCTGGAGCCTGCTTTGGATTCTGTGTCTCCCCCACTCTCTGCCCCTCCCCTGCTCACGCTCTGTGTCTGTCTCTCAACAGTAAATAAACTTAAAAAAAATTAAATAATAAAATAAAATATTGAAATCTCTTTAAAATATAATGGCTGCTTAGACAGAAAAAAACAACAATGTAGTGTGGGTTTATAACATATGTAAAGGTACAAGGTACGACAACAGGCAAAAAGACTAATAGGAGAGAAATGACACTATATTGTGCGTTTCTTCTATGGTACACGAAGTAGTATATCACTTAAAGAAAACCTATAATGGATTAAAGATGTATACTATAAACCTAAAGCACCCGCAAAAGTACCAAAGATTTATAGTTAAAAAACAACAAAAAAGAAATCCTAAAAAGTAATCTAAAATAAGCCAAAAAAAAAGTATAGCTAGAAAACAAATAGCAAAATGATAGTTTAAACCCAAACATCATTAATCACATCAAATATAAATGTTATAAACAATAATTTAATGTCAGATATTTTTAAAAAGAAAAAAATGCAAGACCCAAATGCTTTCTACAAAAAAAGATTTTTTTCTATAAAGACAAAAACGAGATAAAAGTAAAAGAATGAAAGAAAAAAAAACATGCTAATGTTAATCCAAAGAACAATGGAGTGACTACATTAAAACCAGATGAGATAAATTTAAGATAAATGATTATTGCCAGGGATGAAGGATGTAATTTCACAATAATAAAGAGGTTAATTTATCAAGTAGAAATAACAATCCTAAATAGCTATGCATGTAATAACAGGGCTTCAAAGTACCTGAAGTAAAAACTGAAGGGAGAAGCAGAAATACATACAATTATAGCTGGAAACTTCAACTCTACTCTCACAGTAATCCATAGAACAAGAAAACAGAAAATCATAAGAATGTAGAAGACTGGAACAAAACTATCCATCAACTTGACCTAATTGACATTTATAGAATATTCCACCCAACAAAAGAAGAATTCTATTCAAATGCCTAAGGACAGACCAGATTCTGACCCACAAAAAAAATAGTCTCAATAAATTTAAAGGATTTGAGTCACACAGTATATGTTCTCTGATCACAATAAAATTAACCCATAAACAAATAATAGAAAGATCTCTGAAAATTCTTATTTGTATAAAAAACAACACTTCTAAATAACCCATAGGTTAAAGAAGAAATCAAAAGGTACATTAGAAAGTGTTTTAAAATTAATAAAAATACAATATATCAAAATTTATGAGATACTGCCAAAAGCAGTAGAGGGAAATTTACAGTACCCAGTCTATGTCATAAAGTTCTCAAGTCAATTACATTAGCTTCCACCTTAAGAAACCAGAAAAAAAGAGGAAGTTAAGCCCAAAGTTAGCAAAATAAAGGCAATAATATCTATCGGGAGAAATCAATGGAAATTTTTAAAAAAGGAAAACAATAAAGAAAACCAATCTGGTTCTTTGCAAAGATAAATAAAATTATACATCTCTAGCCAGCCTGATGAGAGGGAGGGAGAGAACACAAATCAAAAATGAGACAGATGACAACATTATACACTCTCCTGATATTAAAATAATACTATGAACTTTATGCCAAAATATTTTGACAACTTAGATGAAATGGACAAAGTCCCTGAAAGACACAAACTAACCAACCCTCTCTCAAGAATAAATAGCCTGAATGACCCAACATCCATTAAATAAATAGAACTTTTAGTTAAGTTTTTCTAGGAAGGGGTCTCCAGGCTCAGATGGCTATACTGGAAAATCTAGTGAACATTTAAGGATGAACGTCAATTTGACACAAACTCTTACAGAAAATTAAAGAGGAGACAATTTTCTCAACTTATCCAATGATATAAGAATGAACATTACCACAAAGACAAAAGCAAACACATTAAAGGAAAAGAAAACTATAGACCAATATCTCTCATGAACATAGCTGTAAAATAAAAAAAAAATTAGTAAATCAAATCCAGCATTGAAAGGCAAATACATCATGACAAAGTAGAGTTTGTCCCAGTTTAATAATTTTAAAATGAGTATAATTCCCCATATTAACAAGAAATTTTACAAATATCTCCATATGCACAGAAAAATTATTTAACAAAATCTAATGTTATTCCTGATATATTCCTGATTTAAACTCCCAGCAAATAAGGAATGCAAGGAAAATTCCTCAAGCTGAAAAAGAATTTCTACCAAAAATAAATAAATAAATAAATAAAAACTACAGTAACACCATGGTTCTCTCTTAAAGACTTTAACCATGGTTATGGTTAAAGACTGAATGTTCTCTCTCCTTTTAAGGCAGAAAACGAGAAGAATGTCCACTCTTACCACTTTTTTTATGTTTATTTGAGGGAGAGAGAGAATATGAGAGAGCAAAAGCAGGGGAATGGCAGAGAGAGAGAGAGACAGAGAGAGAGAGAGAATCCCAAGCAGACTCCATGCAGTCAGTGCAGAGCCCAATACAAGGCTTGAACCCACAAATCCTGAGTTCATGATCTGAGCCAAAATCAAGAGTCAGCAGCTTAACAAACTGAGCCACGCTCAGTAGGGTGCCACTACTCTTACCACTTCTATTCAACATTATTCAACCTTACAGACAATAAGGAAAGTAAAAGATTTAAAGGCATCTACAATGGAAAGAGAAAATCTAAACTGTTTTTATTCACTGACAACATGATTATGTAAGTAGAAAATCCGATGGGATCCTACAAAAGGGTGGCAGAACAAATAAGTGACTAACAAGGTTGCACAATACCAAGGTCAATACTCAAAATTCAGTTTTCAGGTCTATGTAATACCAATGAGCAACTAGAAATTGAAATTTAAAAACACATCAAAAATATGAAAACTACAAAATATTGTTGAGAGATATTAATGACCTAAATAAATGAAGAGATAAACCATGTTCATGGATTAAAGGACTCAATATTTTGAAGATGTCAGTTCTCCCCTAATTGATCTAGAGATTCTATACACTCTCAATTAAATCTCAACAGGACCTTTTTTCTCTAGAAATTGACAGGCCAAATATAGAAATCACATGGAAAGGCAAAGAATCTAATATGGGCCTTTTGATAGAGAAAAACAAAATTGGGAGACTTACACACTTCACTTCAACATTTACTATAAAACTACAGTAATCAAGACAGTGTGGCATTGGCATCAAAATAGACAAATCATCAATGGGACAGAACAGGAAGTCTAGAAATAGACTTATATGTACATGGTCACCTGATTTTTAATAAAAGTTCAGAGGTTATTCAACAGAGGAAAATATAGTTGTTGTTTTTTTTCAGCCAATGGTGCTGGAACCATTGTTTATACATAAGAAAGAAAAGAACTTTGATCCATACCACTTGCAAATACTAACTCAAAATGTATCATAAATTTAAAACCTAAAGCTACAAACCTAAAAGAAAAAGAGTAAATCTTGAAGACCTTGAGTTAGGTAAAGATTTCCTTGATAAGATGCTAAACATACAGTCAATAAAAGAAAAAAAAAAACCTGATAAATCAGGCTTCTTCAAAATTAAAAATACCTTCTTTGAAAAATACCCTTAGGAAAATGAAAAGACAAACCACAGACTCAGGAAAATATCTACAAATAACATTTGATGAAAGACTTCTATCTCAACATATCAAGAACTCTCAAAACAAAAAAAAAAATAAGAGGTGCCTGGGTGGCTGAGTCAGTGAAGCATCTGACTTGATTTCTGCTCAAGTCATGATTTCAGGGTCCTGAGATGGAGCCCTAGGTTGGTCTCCGTGCTGGGTGTGGAACCTGCTTAAGATTCTTTCCTTCTCTCTCTCTGTCCCTCCCCCACTCACTGTCTCTCTAAAAATCTATATATAAATAAAAATTTAAAAATTTAAAATCCTAAAAAAACAGAAATAGGAAATACACTAGTTGACAAAATAAACAATCCCATGTTTTCACTCATATGTGGATCTTGAGAAACTTAACAGAAGACCATGGGGGAAGGGAAGGGGAAAAAAAATAGTTACAAACAGAAAGGAAGGGAGGCAAACCATAAGAGACTCAAATACAGAGAACAAACTGAAGGTGGATTGGGGAAAAGGGGAGAGGGGAAAATGGGCATTGAGGAAGGCACTTGTTGGGATGAGCACTGGGTGTTGTATGTAAGCGATGAACCACGGAAATCTACCCCAAAAACCAAGAGCACACTTTACACACTGTATGTTAGCCAGTTTGACAATAAATGATATAAGTTACGTAAGTAAATAAATAAATTTTAAAAATTGGCAAAAGATTTGAACACCCAAAGATAGGCAGATGGAAAATAAGCACATGAAAAGATGTTCCACATCATTAGTCATTAGGTAAATGCAAATTAAAACCCCAAAGGAATATCACTACTCACCTGTTAGAAATGGCAAAAGTTAAACAGACTAACTACATCAAGTGTGGGAAAGGATGTAGATGAATTGGACCCTCATACAATAGTGGGATTTAAGATTGTAAAAACACTTTGGAAAAATGTCAAACATACATCTATTTTGTAATTCAGTGATTCCCTCAAGAATATCACACAGAAATGAAAGCACATGTTGGGGCACCTGAGTGGTTCAGTCGGTTGAGTGTCCAACCCTTCATTTTGGCTCAGGTCATGATCTTACGGTTTATGAGTTTTAGTTCTGCCTCAGGCTCAATGCTGGCCATGTGGAGCCTGCTTAGGATTCTCCTCTCTCCCCCCTCTCTCTGCTCCTCCCCAACTCAGGCAGGCTCTCGCTCGCGCTCTCTCTCTCAAAATAAAAAAAAAAACTTAAAAAAAAAATGAAAGCATATGTCAACAAAAACACTTGTACACAAATGTTCACAACACCTTTCATTTTGAAAAGTCTAAAACTGGAAACACCCAGATGTCCACCAACATGTGAACGGATAAACAAACTGTGGTATATCCATACAAGAGGCTGCTACTCAGCATAACGAAGAATGAACTATTAATAACATGCAACGTGAATTTCAAAATAATTATGCTAAAGAAGCTAGACAATAAAAGGGGATATACTATATGAAGTAATTTATATAAACTTGGAGAGAATACAAACTAATCTAGGGTGATGGAAAAGCGATCAGTGGTTGCCTAGGGAAGGGATGGTGAGTTGGGGACAAGAGGAATTAACACAAGCAAAGTTTTGGGGGTAAGGGATACTTTTCACTATCTTGATCATGGTGATAGTTTCACTAATGTATATATATGTAAAAACAGATCAGATTGTACATTTTAAACAGGCACAGTTTATTGTATGTGAATCTGACCTCAAGAGTGGTTTTGAAATACACGGTTGCACCTAACAGAAAAAGAAATATTCTCCGATTAAAAGGAACCAAAACAAGTCCACTTTCTTCCTCAAGTCAGTTGGAAGCTTCTTGCAATCTCACTCAGAAATCTTTGCACTCCCAGAGCTGTTCTTCCAGTCCCTGGGAACGCCTCACAAATTGTCGATTTTCAATTGATGGTTTGCTCAATACATGCACAAACCCATCAAACTCAAGTATCACTCCTTCACATTCTTTTTTTGCTCAAGGAATACCAACTTAGCTCAGGAATACCAACTTCATGAAGGCACGGTCTCCCGAGGTGCCCCCACGCTGGACTCCTGCTGGAGGCTGACAACTCACCACAGGGAGGAAAGAACACAGAATGTATAAAGCTACCAGCAGAGGGCCAGTTCCCACAAACGTTACCTCCCTTTTTGAACTTTTCTAGAGTCTGCCATCCGTGATCTCTCTCTCTCCCCTTTTTTCTTGTGTATTTGTGGGGCTAAATGTTTAAGGTCCTTATCCTTGGTGTTTTGTTTTTTTTTTTTTTCCCATATCCTTGGTTTTAAAATTAGACTATTTAAACTGTTGGGAATCTACTTCACAGTAAGAGTAACCAAACAAAATGATAATCTCTTTTACCTTTGACTGTTCTCCTATAAACCTTGGCTGTTATGTTTTGAAACAATAACCTTGAAGAGAGTGACAGGGAGAGGCCCTCCCACCCGAATCAGTGCATCAGACCACGGACTTAACCCTGTGTGCAATGGCCCAGCCCCCGTGCTGCCAGAGGGGTACCCTTTCCTCACCCATATTCTCCTGTGCCCTCTGTCCCCACAAGGATGCCACTCCCCTCCAGTGTCACTCTGCGCCTGCAGGCAGGGGGGCAAGGGGACCAAGGTGAAGGCTGCCCCCGGGAGATGGCTTAGAGCAGGGAGGGATCAGTTCTGTGAGGCAGTATGAGTCAACACGTTAGTCCCTCTGTCACAGGCTGCCCTGACTTTCAAGTCCCTAGATCACAATTCTTGCTTTCAGCTTCTATAATGATTTCTCCATAAATGAAAAAAAAAAAGGAACAGAAGGCCTGAGGGAGTCTGCATTTGAGACTCCAAGAGAAGCATTAAACCATTATTCGGTGGCATTGCTTTTTTCTCAGGCTGTTTATTGGGTGTCTCCTGCAGCACCCAATAAATATTACACCAAAATGCCCTGAGTGTACTGGAGATCCCAGGGCACAAGCAAATATATCCATGTTAAACTGTTATGAATCTACCTCACAGTAAGAAAAACAAAACAGTATTCTCTTCTACCTTTGTTCTCCTGTAAGCCTTGGATATAATGTTTCGAACACCTTGTCCCAGTTAAAAACAACCCGCTTCATCCCGAAAGGGAAGAACCTGAACTCTCCTTAATGCACATTCCAGCCCACTCCTCTCCCTTCCAGCTGTCAGATTAGGAACACAGGGAACGTCCCTGAGTTGCTCATTAATGTGACTCTAAAGAAAACAAGAGACCAACATCTGAAAGAACGCTTTGCTCCAAAGACAGCCATTCTCTGTTAGCTGCACCAAAGCTGAAACTCCCCAATCAACACACACATGTTGAAAGTCGCTGTGACACTGCCCGGGTCAGTTTTTTTAGAATTATCACAACAACTGAGGTACAAACGACAAGAGCTGGTACAAAGCAACAGAAAAACTGTGAGTAAGTAAATGCACAGATGTGAAATAAAAACAGCCGAACTACCACTAAGAACCTGTGCAGTTAGGTATAGCCTAGGGTGGTAAGCTACCCTAATTGGTAGTAACACCAAAACAGACGATTAGCAGAAACGGCTCAAGATGAAATGCGGTGGGATGACAGCCTAGGGAAACGCGCCCTGACAGGGATTTCTTCTTCCTTTACACCTACACAATAGGGCTTCTCGTCCACTGAGCTGCAGCCCTTAGTTCTTCAGGGGGAAAAGCCTGCCATGATGCACACATCCGACACAGATTTCACATGGCACACGGCGGGCCCTTCCAGGGAAGAGGCTTCCAAGGCAGCTGGTCCTCGACAGCACCTTCCCAGCAGCCAGCTCGGCGCTCTGGCAGTTATAGGGACACAAAACTCCTTTTAAGTGGCATTTTTTTGAACATCAAAGTAGCAGATTTTTTAAAAAGGTATATAAAGTTTTTGTCTATTTCTACATGTCAAGGAAGCAATAATAGTTCATTTCAACCTCTGCTTGAGGGGGTACCAAACCCCAACATCACCCAAATCCTCTACCTACAACATAAGCTTCTGCTAAATCGTGCCGCTGAGAAGCTTTTCTTTCAATGGTGCCTTCATGAGGGAGAGTGTAAGCCATGCTGAAAAGGCAGTGTCCCCACTCATCAAAAACACACGTGTGCGTGCGTGGGCACACCCCCCACCCCAATACACACACACGGAAACTACTTCGAGAACCTAGAAACGTTTCAGGATAAATATCTCTGAGCTAATATGTTATCAGCAGCATTACTGGCTGCGGAGGATTTCAGGAATTTATTTCAAATGCCTGAAGCCGTCTATTTTTTAAATTTAGATTAACCTCCAGCTTGCTCCATTCTTTAGGTGAAATGTCACCTCTTCAGAGTGGCCTTCCTTGTCCACACTATATATAATATAGAGCCTGCCCACATCACGTCCACTACCCTCCATCCTTGTGCCCTGCTTTATCTTCATTCACAACAATTCTCAACACCTATCATCACGACCTACACCCTTTATATGTTCTTATCTATCACCTTGCCCAGAATGGAAAGTTCCATGAGGCAGGGCCACATCCAACTCACCACTGTATACCCTAGTTCTGGCTCCATGGCGAGTGTTTGTTGACCAAAGTGAGAAGAGAAAGGGGTGAGAGGGAGGCTGAGCATGGGTAAATTCTAAATTTGTCATTCTAACATATACAACACTGAGATAATCTACAAGCACCGCTTCATTGAATCCTCATGGCAATATTTGGTTGATAATATCATTAAGCCTAGTTTTAGAGATGAGCAAACTAGAAAGTTATGTTGCCTAAGGCTTTCATCTAAGAAATCCCAACTTCTGAAGATACTGTTTGTCTAATTCTTAAGTTAAAATCATGTGTAAAGTTTCTGTTTGGAGGTTGATATATAGTTGGAAAGGTACCCACCACTCTGTTCAAAGAAACGCCTAGGGAAGATGCTAAGAAAAGAGGAGACATGTCTGAGAGGTTCAGCAGGAAAGGGGTGAGCACGCTTGGCCTCCAAGCCTCAACTTGTCCACCGATACTCACTTGGTTTTTAGGTTTCCTCCAAAACACATTTACTGCTCCACAGCCCTGGTTGGTTCTCCTTGCTGTTTTCAATCCGTGGCCAACTCTTCAGCTTGCCAAAACTTTTCCACATCCAGAGGCACTGGGGTAGCTGGTTACTGTGATCGTGACTGGGCACTGTGGCGTCTACAGCCACCCAACCTCCGAGTGACTCAGGTGCCCAGGCACCTCACAGCAAGAGCTGACTTGAGACACAACCTGATTCATGGGGCCCAGAGATGCCTGGGCTTTGGTCCCAACTAATAAAGCATTTACCCATAGACTAGGTGCAATTAGATGAGAAACAAACAAGGAGACCTAAAAAGGAAAGTCAACACATGATGGGCAAGCAGTGGATGCTCTTCACCAATAACAACCCGTGAGCAGGCTGGGTGTAGCACTACAATAAGGAGCATGTGTGGGGACACAGGGCAGGGAGCCTGTGTCCGTTTCTGGTACTAACTCTACAAACCTGCATCTCACTTTTGAGAAGAACCTGTCACGAGCCTTTCTTCCAGGGTTACACTCCACCTCCTCTAATATTCAAGCATAATACTACAGATATAAATACATGGATCTCTCTCTCTGGAGAAGAGCTAGAGAATTTCTCATTTACACGACATATTTAATGAACACCTATTATGTGCCAGAAGCCCATAAAAAGACTTTAAAACAATTTTATGTTTTGCGTGAAGACGTAATTGGCTATAGCTATATTCAAACCCCTCCTTCCGTCCTGGACAATTAAACTTGGATTTGAGCCATGAAGTGCCCAGCTTCCATCACGGAGATAACTGAAAGAGATTAGAAGCATGATCTTTTTCCATAAACATTTTTATTTTAAGAAGTAGAACTGTTTTTGAAACACTAAGCACTGGCAATATCACGAAATACTATTTAAAGGGTAGAGAAAAAGCTTTGAGGAGAACAAGCACATTGTTCATTTTGATGCCTTCCTCCACAGCACTCAGCTGGACCTCAATGCCGACACACCAGCCCCATTTCTTTACCTCTACCCAAGTCCCCAGTGAGGGGCAGGACTCCTAAGTCTTCAGAACCTTAGCCCAGCTTGGCTCAAAAACTTTGCAACGCCTGGAAACTTGAAGAATATTGTCTTCTGCTCATCCTAGGTAGATTAATTGATTAGAGCTACTTCTTGGTTCAATGGGCAGCTATTCCCAAGTGCCATGAACTTTCCTCTTTGGACATAAGCAGGAAAAGTGCATACATGATGGCATACGGTCCAACCAGGGTATCAAGGAAAACATCATGCAATTAATTACTTGATCACTGATTTCTCTGTTGGTAGATTTCTCAAATGGGGAATGTATTAGTCAAGGTTCTCCTGAGGAACAGAACCAATAGGATGGGTGGATGGATGGACGGACAGACAGACAGACAGATGGACATACACACACAAATATATGAATTATTTTAGGAAATTGGTTCATGCAATTGTAGAAGTTAGCAAATTCAAAATCTGCAGTGTGGGTTGGCAGTCTGAAGGCCCAAGAAGAATCAATGCTACCGTTCAAATCTGAAGGCCACCTGCAGCAGAATTTCCTCTTGCTTGAAGGAGGTCTTTTGTTCTATCCAGGCCTTTAATTGATCGGATGAAGCCCACCTACATTATGGAGGGTATTCTGCTTCCTTAGAGTCCACTGACTTAAATACTAATCTCATTCACAAACACCCTCACCAAAACACCGAGAATGGTGTTTGACCACATCTGGGCACTGTGGCCTTGTCAAGTTGACATATAAAATTCACCAGCACAGGGAATTAATGCACTCCCCTCTTCCTCCTGGTCAACTTACAAATTTCTCCCTTTACAAAGGAACTCACACAAATCTCATGCTTAAGAATTTTTTTGTTCCAGATAAACAAAAAATCAAAAAAATCAAATAAAAAAATCAAAAAAATCAAATTTTTGAAAACAAACAAAAAGTGTTTTAAGACACAGTGGATTTTTCCAGCATAATTGGTTTTCAACCAATTTATTCTGGGACAAAGATGATCATTCAGGGAGGACCACATATATTTAGCAGGTAAAAGGGTAAATGTCAAAGCCAAGAAACCTAATACAGAACACTCAATGAAACTGAGTGGTCTTTCCTTTAACTATTTTTGTTTTTAGAAAATATTAGCGTGAAATAATTATCTATTATTTTTCTTGGTATTTAAAGTGCTAATGCTCATTTTTTTAAATCCTTAAAAATAAAAATTGAAGAGATAGCAATCTATAAAAGACATCAAGGCACCTCCACCCCTACCTACCCACCCGCCTTGGCATCCGTGGGATGAAAAGCGTGTCGACTGTGGAAATCATGACAGGTTGTACTTCCTGTTTGGACTCCAGCTCTGATCCATCTAATTTTCACAGGGCATCTGTCTTCATAAAAAGGCAAGGATGGTACTAACTCTACAAAGGGCTATGGGGAAACCCATTAAAATCATCCTCATTATAAAAAGCTCTATCCACAGTACATCAGCCTTTTAATCCTAGCATTATAAACTGGGATCCAAGTTCCCATTTGTGAAATAGCTTTGATGTGGAACTGGTGAGGACTGAACTGGCAAGTGCGGATATTTCCTGAGAGCCTTTAGATGCTGCCACAGATCTCCAACCTCTCCCTTGGGCTAGTGCTCTTGTAAAGGATCCTTTATAAGCATAGCCTATTGTTTTCTGAAGATCTCTAAGTGCTTAAAAGAAAGGGCATTAATTTCTCAGAATTCTCAAGGGGGATAACCTGGAGATTTAGCTCAATTCAATTCTGAGGTTCAACCCCAACTGTGCTCCATAAAGAGGCATATGAGATCAAATGCCAACTCTAAAAAGGTTAAACTTTAAAAAGGTTTTAGGAAACTTTGGACTCAGAACCTCAAACACAGTAACAACTTTCCTGTTATCCTAATGTCCTGGGGCTAGTTCTACATTTTACTGACTACCCGATTAACTTCCCACATTACTTGGAATGAATAAACATGCATACATCTATATCTTGTTTCAGATTTCTGACTGCTTAAAATGGAAAGCAAAACAATAAACTCACAGCAATATTTCTTATAATGATCTCCCTCTGAAAAGCAACATTAACAGGAAAAGAAATGAAACAGAACCCAGCACACTTCCTGTGGGTAAGGGCAAGCCAGCCTTGAGAAAAAAGTTGGGGGACAGAGAAGTCAAGGGAATGGGCACAGGATCAAGCAAGCCATGCCCCACTGAGGTAGAGCCTGGTGACAGAGATGCCACACGGAGTCACCAGGGGGCTGGGGATTGGGATGAGGATGATTTTAGCTCTGTCCCTGAAAGCTGCTCTCTAACCAACCAGCCCTTCCTGTCCTCACTTTACACAATTCTCCCTCCTCCTCCCATCCCCTCTCTCCCTTATGCCTGCTTAAATCACTGGGTCCTGCTCAGTAAATGGAAGTCAGGCGAGGGCAGGCCTGGATGCAGCAGCTCTGTCAACTGTATTCCTTCAGACACGTGAACTTCAATTAATCCATAAGACTCCCAATGTCTCCAGGTTGAACTGGCACCAGGAGTGCCTTTCTGCCCAAGTGCACCTGTCTACGAACATCCTTCCTGGAGTAACCCTCAGTTCCGCTCCTGAGGGTTCCTGGTACAGCAACGACGATCTTTGTTCTAGCAACTACCTCCGCTTAGGCAGTTCGGAGTCATTCTGAAAAGAAGAAATGTTAAGGGAAACTATACGTGGCTGCTCTGCGTGCTGGCAAATAGAAGTATAATTGGATCCTGTTTCCTTGACACACAACTTTACCACCATAACTGGAACCTGGCCAAAGTGGATGTACTTGAGATGCACAATTTTTTTTTCCTTTCTCAGAGGTCCTAACATTTCAGGCCAACTGCACTCCACGCCTACAGTTCCATGTGTGTCATCGAGGAATCTGCTTTGATCTGTAGAAAGCGTGCTTGTTGGAGCAACATAATGAAAGGGCTTATTATTGAAATGTAGGCTATGTGAAGCCAGAGGCAACAGAGAACATCCTATAGGGCTTCTCTTTGTTGAAGTCCAAGGCTTCACAGGGATGTAGAGAGCTGCATGAACATCATCCTCAAATCCTGCCATTCCTACTCGGGAGCCAGTATCCTCATGGGACTAAAAATAAGACCAGAAAATTATGCTTTGATTTTTCTCAAAACATTGGAGATAAAACAATGGCCCATTTTAAGGTTTGGTCATCCTTGATTGCACCTACCTAGTGATGAACTCCTTTAATCCGAACTTGGCCAACAGCCTTGGTATGCCATTGAAAGGAGTCACGGAGTCCTCATTTCTGCCACTGCAGTCAGCACCTTGACAGCATCCCTGATGGATGTTTACCAAGTCTCTGCTCGGCACGTCGCATGTGTTTGAGCAGTGGGAGAGCCGCAGCCTGCCTACCTCTCTGGACAGTGACTAGATTTCCTTCTAATGAACCCCAATCTCACTCCAGATACCTGCCATCCACTGGCAGTGGTTCTGGCCTCAGGGCCTACACACAGCATAGCTGTGTGTCTTCTATACCTGTGAACTATTCAAATAAAGTCATAGCATTCCCTCCCGTGGTGAGCTTTATGAAGGTTCCTTCAATGCTCATCATGTACTGGATTCGGGCCAGATCAGCCCATGGGCGTTTAATGTGCAAAAGAACCACAAAGTAGGCCTAATCAGCATAGACAGCCTGAAGACTTCGTGACATCCCTTTATCAGACACAACAAATTCATCAATGCAGCCCATGCTGTTTGTGGATGTTTTGGGGGCAGGGTCGGGGGCTGGAAGGGGTCTATCATAATAGCTAAGTGACAAATGATGCCCACTGATCTTTTTTGCTCTTAACTTCTAACTCTGAGATATATAAATTTTTTTTTCAACATTTATTTATTTTTGGGACAGAGAGAAACAGAGCATGAAAGGGGGAGGGGCAGAGAGAGAGAGAGACACAGAATCAGAAACAGGCTCCAGGCTCTGAGCCATCAGCCCAGAGCCCGACGCGGGGCTCGAACTCACGGACCGCGAGATCGTGACCTGGCTGAAGTCGGACGCTTAACCGACTGCGCCACCCAGGCGCCCCTAACTCTGAGATATAAATACACAGGAAATTGCCAAGGTAGCACAGAAAGGTTCCAGGTGCTCTTCACCAGTTTCCCCCAATGGTTACATTCTACGTGGCTGTAGTACAGTATCAAAACCAAGGACATCAGTGTGACATGCATGGAGAGTTCTGTGTCATTGTATCGTTGTATTACATGTGCAGATCTGTGTCACTACCACCACAGTCAAGATACTACTCCATCACTACAAAGATCCACTTGTGCTACCCCTCCACAGACACGTTCACTCCCCTACCCCAACACCAGCATCTCTAACCGCCCCTCCCCCACCAACCTGCCTTTCATTTCTTCAACAATGTTGTTTCAACAATGTGATCTTTTAGGATTGGCTTCAACAGTCAGCCTAACACCCTTGAGATCCATCCAAATTGTAAGTGCCAGTGGTTCTCATTTTGTTTATTTCTGAACAGTACGCCATGGTCAGGATGCACCAGATTGTTTAACTACTCACCTACTGAGGGACAACTGGGCCATTTGATTTTTTTTTCATTTTTATTTATTATTTCCTTCCTTCTGTTTTATGCTCATTCTGCTCTTAAGTTTCCAGAAGTGGAAACACAGAATACTGAGGCTTTTCTTCCTTTCTGATGCCAACATCTAGTTCTATAAATTCCCCTTCCACACCTTTATTGCATCCCACAAGTTTTGATAAGCTGCATTTTCATTTTTACTCAATTCAGTATGTATACTTTTTTTATTTCCCTCGAGACTTGCCTGTGATTCATGGATCATTTAGAAGGGTGTTGCTTAGTTTCCAAGGGTTTGGAGATGCTCCTGTTAGCTCCCTGTCACTGATTTCTAGTTTGATTCCACTGTGGTTTGGAGAACACCCTCTGTACGACTTCAGTTCAAGTTTGTTGTGGTCTGGTTTACGGCCCAGTATATGGTGTGCTTGGTGTACATTTCATAGGTCTTTGAAAAAAATGTATATTCTGCTATTATCAGTTGGAGCGCTCTTTAAATGTTTGATGCTATTATTGTATTCTTCTGTATCCTTGCTGATTTCTCCTCATTCTGATTGTTGAGAGAAGGGCAATGACATCTCATGCTAACCACGTCTATTTCTCCCTTCAATTTTATCAGTTTTTGGTTCACTTACTTCATATCTCTGTTGTTTCTTGCACAGTTAGGAGTGCTGTGCCTTCCTGGTAGACTGAACTTATCATTAAAGAATATCCTTTTCTGTCTGGTAATTTTCTTTGCCTTGTTTCAGCACAGCAGTAAGAAAAGTTCTGACTATCCACCTGGCTCTCTCTGGCTCTCACCCCAGCAAGGCGAAGGGCTCACATTAGGTAGGGGTAAGTGTCTTGAGTCCTCATGTAGTCTCCACAAACTCCTGGGGAAGGGACCCTCCTACTGCTAGGAAGGGAGAAATGTCCCAGCTCCCCATTTGAGAACAGTGTGGAGATCATTAGGAAGCGACAAGACCTGACAGTGGAGAAACGCAGAGCAACAGTTTGCCATGATGACAAATGGGGATGCCAAGAAAGTTGGACACCTTGGGATCCTTGGCCCATAGCAATTGTGAATGATGGAGAGTTTCCAAGGACCTCAGAAGCCAGAGCCCCCTCCCTGCAGTGAAAGTACAAGGCTGGTGGGGGAAGGGGAGTTGATGTTGTATCTACAGCAAAGACAGGCCAGCCTGACCACCAACAGACCCGACAGACCAGCTGCAGCCTGGAGGCTAAGCCTGGAGCAGCAAGCAGGCATCGAGCAGCAGCCTTGGCTTTAAAACAAGACAGGGTAAGGAGGGTGAGGGGTCTGTACTTAGGGGAAGCCAAGGTCATGTCAGATGGTAGTCATGTTAAAACATTTTAATCAAGCTCTACTCTGCACCCATAAGTTTACCTTTCTCTACTTTTGCTTTTCTTTCCTTTTTTATTGTTATTTCTAGAAAAGATTCCATTTGAAAAATTACTCTATTTTAGCTGAACTAAGGGGAAAAAGGAGTATTTCCTGGACATTTGTATCGGGGCCAGGATTACGAGCAGAATTAGTGTGTCCCGACTGGCCTGGTGTGATGCTGTGTCCCTGCAGCCGAAACAGACAGGGGTGTGGGAACAGGGCCTTCCCTCCTCCTCCTGCTTTGATCCCCACCAGGATGTTGTGCAGACTCACTTTGCATTCAGCAGGGAGTCTGTGCTCAGGGCAGCTCCTCAGGCAGGTGGCTGAAGTCACAGAGGCAGGGCAGAGGCACATGCATGCATGTGGGGCCAGCACGGGTCTAGCTGGAGAAAACACACAGGGAGCCAGCCACGCATATAATAGGAAGAGCTCAGTGAGTGACCCCCTCTCTACAGCACACTATAAAACATCTAAGTGGGCACAGTGGGAACCCACTTCCTTAAATTCATTTTTGTTAATGATGGCAAGTCACCAAGACTTATTGGTAAAATGACATTAACACACAGAGCAATGGTTTAAAATCAAAGAGTCACAAAGTTCATCATCATTAAAAGACCATTAAGTTTAGAGAAAATTGTATTTGTGTAAGAGCAGACAGTTACCTTGGCCCCATTCATGAGGAGGAGGAGGGATGAACTTTCCAAGCAAACCATTTGTACGAATCAAAGTCGGTCAACTATAGCCCATGTGCCAAATCCAACTCACCACCTGCTTTGGAGCAGCATGCAAGCTAAGAACAGTCAGTTTGATGATAGAAAACACTAATTTTGAACCTCAAGAGAAATGCTATCTCTACCCACCAAAATTCTATTTGTATCATTAGACTTGTGTTATAAGACCACTGTACTTATTGTATTTGAACTTAGCCAATAAGATGTCTGTGTAAATCTGCCTTCTCTATCATCACAGAAGTACCTACTCAATATCCTTCCTTTTTTTCTTTTGGTCTGCAATGCCTAAAACATCTACTTACCAGCCCTATACAGAAAAGTTTGCTACCTCTGGCATGAACTAATAATATAAAATAGCAAAAAAGAAGTTTGAAATATTGTTAAAGCTGCCACACACACAAAAAAAAATGTATGAATTTTAAATAATTACTCATTCATTATAGCACAATTAAGGTACACTCAATGTGCCCATGTGGCTCTAACCTAGAAGCAACAAATCCATTTATTTTAAATCATTCTCTAACCCCAACTTTTTCTAAGGGCCCTTCTGTTTTCAGGCAAAGGGAAATAACACTAAACCTGATTAAATGGATTCCATCTAAATGCTTGCCTCACTGACCCAGCTTTTTACTTTTGATGAGCTTCAAGCGGTCAGCCCTCAGATTAACCCTTTCTTCTCCCAAAAAGTGGCTGTGGGAGAGAGTAGGGCAAAGCGTGGGGAGGGAGAGGAAGCAGGGAGCTGGACAGTGGCTTCCACGGGCTGGATAGGAGCATGGGCTTACAGGCTCCGGGACAGGGTGAGAACCCTTGGACAGGGGACACATTCTGGATCTTCTAATCTGGGATAAAGTCTTCAGCCTAGAACAAATAATTCTCTCCTGCAGAGTGAAAACTGCCCATGTAACCTATTTCACCAATTT
Organism: Felis catus; assembly: GCF_018350175.1. Taxonomy (NCBI): domain Eukaryota; kingdom Metazoa; phylum Chordata; class Mammalia; order Carnivora; family Felidae; genus Felis; species Felis catus. The sequence continues at coordinate 57,639,675 of NC_058379.1, read as the reverse complement.
ACTGAGCCTTGCATATCACTTCACAGCCCAGTGTCCCAGGCAATGCCTGCTTCGGTAATGCTAATTTTTGTTTGTTTGTAACACTGCTATTTTTTCATCTGAAAAAGTAGGCTTCCTAGGGTAGCAGTGAAATACAGTTTGAAGGAACAAATGGGACAAGTTTGAAAAACAAGAGACGCAAGAAGAAAAACATGATAAAGACATCAAAGTGGCCCAGTGGCCCAGTAGGGTCTCCATGCCTCACCGCCCCCGTGGCGGGGCAAACTTTCACAGATGGTCATGAGTGTTTTGAATGGCCTTCTGAGGACAGCAAATCTTACACAGTCAAGTAAAAGCTAGCCCTGGAGTTTGCATGTTAGCACCAGGAAACCCACCCCCTCTCACGTGCTGGGAGGTGTCTCAGGAGCCACCAGGCCAAGCAGAGCTTTGCAAAAACAGTTACAGGTGAAGGCACTTGGGCCACCTTCAAAGGTACTGGTCAACAGTAATAACCCAAGGCAACCGGATAGGCAGATGCTGGATTTCTGCAGCACACTAAAAAAATTCCATCTCTGATGGTCATCCTGGGTGGACAGTAGTCCCGTCCCGCCCAGGACCAGCTGCAGAAATGTCCCTTCTTCCACATCACCCTGTGCTCCGGTCTCCACCACAGCTGGCCATGGGAGGCTTCCCTCCTTTTCGCTGTACAATACTATGCACACAGTTCCTGCTCACACATGGGCCTGAGGAGGATTTTGGCGGGCCCTGCCTTGCATCGGTCACACTCTTGTCCCCATCTGCCCTCAGGACGAAGGTAGGAGCAACCCACCAAGGCCTCGAGCCCGGGCTGGTAGGGCTGGGGCTGCCCTCAAGGGCCCCGCCTTGCTTTGCCAACACCTAGGTAACCTTGATGCCACCCTAACCTGGATGGCCCGTCCCATGTCCCTCTTGCATGTTAGACTCAGGGATCCAACCACCTGCTGACCGTTCCACATTATGTCCACAAGCAGCTCCAACCCAAACACCCCACCCCCTAATGCACTCTGCCTCCTTCAGTGATGTCACTGTGTGTCTTATTACTACCGCCGGGGCATCCGTCCGTCACCTGATGCCTCTGACTCCCTCAAGAGGCACACCAGCAGGCACTGAAGAGTCTACTTCTGTTTGGGAAGCAGCTGCCCCCCCCCCTCCTTACCCCACTGCTTCGGTCAGGGTCTTCTCATCTCCCCCCTCTCTCCACACTGGCCTCCCCTTTCTCCACCACCGTCCCAACATGATCTCCCCAGCCCAAATCCTGCCACGCCCCCTCCTACCCAGACCTTTTGAACGCCCTGCTCTCTGCTGTATGTCTGAGTCCAGCACCTCTGCAGAACAGCTGACACCTGCACCGTCCGGCCCCACTACACCCACAGCCTCCAAGCTACTCGCCCCTGCCTCGCACCTGCCCTGAGCACACAGCAGCTGGAAGCTGTTGGCAGGCATCATGCTGTCCCTTTACTTTGTGCCTTTATTCCCCTGTGCCCTTGCACAGGCGTCGTTGTCATACACGCCTCCCTCCCAAACCTATTATTCTCCACGCTCGCTTACCACCTCTTTGCTTCTGCCCTCTCCTCACCCCTAGCTGGGGTAGTTGCCACCCGGATAATTGTGGGGTAATTCCCCCTAACACCGCTGGGGATTCTGTTGTGCCAGCGCAGACCCCCTACGGACAAGGTGGCCAACTTATGATGCATCAATCTTCCCCAGGCAGACAGAAAGGTGGGGGCTTCGTCTTATTTCTTTATCTCTAGGCCCAGTATCCAGCAGACTCTCAGTAAAGGTCTCTGAATGAATTTCATCACTGCAGTTAAGAATGGCCTCCTTGCTTTTCAACATCTAAGTCTGGCTGATGAAGACACCATCCTTGACCCAATGGAAGACTGAATGACATGAGGCAAGAGAATAGCAGCTTTAATTCTTTCTCTACAGCTAGCAAAACAACTGAGTCCTCAGTGACACCAAACCATTATGTCCACACTTGGGCATAAAATACAATTTTCCTCTCTCCCTCTCTCTCTTATCTTTCTTCAAAGCCTTCCCTATTCCCCTGAGACTGTGGGTATGAAGACCAAACACATAGGACTCCTGAGTAGCTCCAGCCAGCAACGGTGACGTGGTGACAGAGAGGCCACCCGCAGGAGGCTGCTTCAAGGAATGTGCACAGCGTTTCCACACTTGGGCCAGAGTCCAGGCTCTGGGAGTGGACCCATGGGCAGGGCGGTCCCTGACAGGGGCAAGGACAATGACTGCTCCAGAGCCCATTTCTCGACCCACAGGCATGGACCTAGATCCTACATGACAGTACTTGGGGAGGAGGGACAACACTGCGCAGAGGACACATAGATCAGCTTCACACAGGGAGGGTCCTTCCGAAGCCCCCACTACCATCACCACGGGGAGCCCAGCTGGGCAGACCACTGAGCAGGCATCATGCTGGGAGCAATGAATGACCATCCATGTGGGAGACCAGTTACAGACAGCCTTGAATGATGGGATGAAACACTCCTTTTTGCCTCACAATGGTTTCTAACCTTTAATTGTTTTAACAGAGCCTTTTTCAAAACAGTGCTTACACACAAGCCTGAAATATATAACACACCAAAAAAGGAGGCCCTGTGGTTATAGTGGGTCCCTTAGAAGGACCACAGAATTTTTAGAGTAACACGTAGAAAGCCCTGGTTCCTTATACGAATGGGAGCCTGAGAAGATCTGAAAATGACACAGGGGTTCTTGAGAAAGTTTTGGTTCCCCGTCTCCCACCAGGAAGAGAGCAGGTGAGTATCTCAGAAATGTTTCTGGCAGTGAAGGAAACCCACCCTCTGCCAGGTTAAGAACAAGGCCGGTAATGTAGTAGCTCCTTCCACCAGCCGTGACACCCCAAATATGCCTCTGGTGGCCAGTCTCACACCAGGAGCCTGCAGAAACCACCGTGGGCATCTGCCCTCCTGCCTCGTCTCTTCCAGGGAGGGTGGGACTAGAGAGCAGGGGCTGGGGGAAGAGGAGAAGACGGGCCCTGGAGTTCCTCAAACACATAGACCAAGACCAAAGACTTAGAGAATCATGGCAGTCACTGCTGTGTATACACTGCAGACCTACTGAAAAATGAGACGCTCCAGACTTTAGCTGACTTTAAGCCTTAAAATTACAGAGCCTCACTGTGTCTTCAATTATAGTGATGGAGAACACACATTCAGGGGCATGATTTAGAGCATGGGCGGAACTCCAGGTTTTCCTCCAATGATGACTTAAGAGCCTCATGATAGGGAGATTTTTCCAGAGGCCAAGGGCAGAAGCAGGCAGGCAGCAAGGCCAAGGGTGGGGGTGAGGGCAGGAGAAAAGGGTGGCAGGGAGGCCTACTTCAACAAGAAAGTACAAGACCCGGTGAAGGATAAATGGAGTGCACAGCACTGGGCAGGGCACAGGCTTACACGTGGAAACCCAGGGAGGGGCCAGCCTGTGGGCCAACATCTCTGGTTTGGGGCACCTGACACTGAGTGGATGGCAGACTGTAGACAGCTAAAGACGTGGGACAGCAGTCGAATTAGGAGTCAACCCAGAGACTTCATCTTGGAGACATTTTTCCTGACTTGGGTAGGTTTTAACCCATTCCTCAAAGTTTTGCTGCAAAAAGCAGGGCTTTCAAGGCACAATTTTTAAATACCAAACAGGCTCCTTTTAAACCCAGGAGTCCACATCATCTGAGGTAATGCAAATGAGTCCTGGGGACATCCCTCCTAATGATGACCCAAGGAGTGCTTTTCAGAGGTGGGAGAGGAGAGCTGGTGACCACACAGTGAGGGGAAGAGTCCCCACAGCCAGAGCAGCATGGGACAGGAGTGAGAAGGAGAGCTAAAAAGTGAGTCCTGGCTGGAAAGAAAGGCAACAGGGCCAACAGTGAAGGCAGGGTCTCCATGGAGAAAGCAGGTGAAGGGTCACCAAGGGGAGGGAGTGAGGTGTGTTTGTGTGCACAGGGCCATACACTTCTAGCAGGTTGGCCATAGACACAATGAAGCGCAAGGTTGGCCACAGACAGAGAGAGTGGCTGTTTGCACCTGTTGTGTTGGGCCCATTGCTCACCCTGGAAAGCACCTTCCTGTATGACATCCACAGCTCAGGCACTATGCAGCTGTGAGGCTGTGGGCAAGTCACGTCAGCCCTCCAAACCTTAGTTTCTCCATGGCTGCCATGGCAAGACCTGATTAGGAGGTTTAATTTTTTTTTTTTTTTTTTTTTAGTGTTTATTCATTTTTGAGAGACAGAGTGCAAGCGGGGAAGGGGCTGAGAGAGAGGGACACACAGAACCTGAAGCAGGCTCCAGACTCTGAGCTGTCAGCACAGAGCCTGACGAGGGGCTCAAACCCACGAACCACAGGATCATGACTTAAGCCAAAGTCGGAGGCTAGCCAACTGAACCACCCAGGGGCCCCTGACCGTGAGGCTTCTAAGACATCTTCTGGCTCTAATATCCAGTGGCAGGCAGGCCAGCCCGGAACGGGACACTGAATTAGAACAGGCAGGGTCACAGAGACAAGGCCCTGAGAGCTGCTGGCACTAAGCCAAGGAAAAGTCTCTTCCCAGCCCAAAGACGCTGGTACTAGGGTCCCCAGCCATCCAGGTCACATGGCCACTCACCACAGGGGCCTGAGGGAGAAGGAGACTCAGAACAAAAGCCCCAACTACTGAGAAGCAACCCACTGTGAATGCAAGATGGCTGTGTTCAATAGAAACAGTTCTGACTCAGGCTGGAAAACACACAGCCTGTGACAGAATAAATACAAAAACCCCCTTGACCCAGCAATTCCACTCCTCTGCGTGTACCCCAGAGAAATTCACACAAATGCACAAGAATGTGCACATTTACATCATTTACAATTCCAGAGAAACCGGACTCAACCTAGGTGTGGACCAACTTGAGAACCCGTAAGTAATCTCAATGCACTAAAGGACTACCAAGTAGTGAAAATGGACAGACCAAGGCCACATTAGCAGTTAGGTGAATCTCACCTAATTCTCTTCACTCCTTTCAACAAGTACCCACAAGCACAACACTCTGTGCCCAGATGCTGTCCTAGGCAGTGGGGACACATGACTGAATAAAATGGATGAAGCCCCTGCCCCACTGCAGGAAGAAAAGAAACTGATGATGTTTTGGGGGTGATGGGGGGTTCATAGGGTCCAGAGCCAACGACCAAGAAAGAATTCTTGAAGTCATCTTTGTGCAAAAAGGTGATTTTATTAAAGTATGGGGACAGGACCCACGGGCAGGATAAGCTGCACTGGGGTCATGACAGGTAACTCATTATATACCCTCAGGTTGGGAGGGGGTAGGGATAGAGTAAGTCTCTAAGGAATTTTGGAAGCAAGGTTTCCAGGACCTTGAGGGGCTAGCTGCCGCTTGGAAAAAGACATTTATTACCGTTTAGTAAAACCTCAGTCTTAAGACCCTTTAGCTGCATATGGGGGGTAGGGGGGATGAGCTTGGATATGATTGCCAGCATATATCTTGGGGCAATTCAGATAAAGGAAGTTGACTTACAGGATCTCCCAGGTTGGGATAATGTTGAGCTAAGGTTCTCTTTTGCCCCTAGCAAAGTATCATCGTCTAAGCAACTGACCTCCTGGAGGGAGGTCACTCTGCCGGTTTCAAGGATTTGTCAGTGGGCTGTAGGCAGTAAGGGAATTTAATTTTTCATTTGCCTTAGTTTCCCACATCACCTTGGCAAGCACCTAAATGCCTCTCCTTTGTTCTTGGGTAGCCAGGCATGTCCGAGGAATATCACACATATTCCACCTTGGGGGAGGGGGGTGTGGTAGCCTGTATCTTTCACTCAGCTTGCCCCAAGCTCCCTCACCAAAACCACCATCAAGTAACACACATGGTAGGACACACTATGCTGTACCCTACAGAGAAGCATGAAGCGAGAATGAGCAAGCTCGGGAGGGGGTACTATTTTACACAGTGGCCAGGAAAAGCCAAATTGTGCATCAGTAATGTTCCTTACCTTTAGCTGAGCACACCAGGGTCCATTTGTATTACTCTCTATACCTTCAAGTCTGATAGATTTCAAAGTAATTTCAATTATAACTGTGGCTGAGAAGGAAGCAGTTAACAGATGGCAACATAGGTGGTCTTCTACCTCAAACTTAAATATATCCCATCCTCATGATCCCAAGTCACCTGTCCTGCCCACACACACCCCTTCCCTGCACAGATAGCCTAGTGTGCACCGGGGGTAGGGGGAGCCCCTGAGCCTCTACGCCTTTGGTGGGTCCAGGCATAGACACTGCAAGTCACAGTTCCTGTCTCCCACCCCCACATGGCCAAACCTCCCACAGGGGAGGCTGGCGTCTCCCAAAAAGCAGAGACTCTCAAGGTCAAGAGCGATGTTCCTGGAATGCAACCAATCCTTGCAGCACCTTCTGCCATAGATCCCTACAAGGAACCTCGTCAGACATGTGACTTCCAGTGTGGGCCAAAGGGCTTCCACTCCAAATTACTGAGGCTTTCAGACCGTAGAATGCCTTTGCCTTTTCGCATCTTTAAAACACAAGTGACATGAAAATATTCCAAAAAAAAAAAAAATTGTCTCTTTAGTTTCTCATTGAAAAGAAAAATCAGAAAGCAAGATGCAATTACTCAAGGAAGGCTCTCTCCCCCTGGAAATATAAAGTGTCTGAAGTAGACCGCTTCCCAATCTTAATCACTGGTATGTTAGAAAAAGACATGGCCACTGCCTCACTGTATGATGCTAGCAGCCAGCTAAACAAAAAGCAACAGAGAAAATCACATGTCAAAGTCTATCAGTCTGGTAGAGGAATTTGAATTTAAACCCATCTGTCCTTGAAGGCTGCCACATTTCCAGAACCACAGGAACTTCCCCGTCAAAAGGATATCAAAGCTAAACACCCTCGTGTTCTGCTGTATCTAGGGAACCAACATCCAAAGCCAGCCTGAGTATCACCAGCAGCCATATATACTTATAAAACTCCAAGTGAGAAATCTGCCTCCAGACCCCCTCTTTATAGCAAATGATGGGGACGTTTGCTGGGGGTCAGAATCTCACACACCCACACACATGGCCAGACTCGATGCACCGCATTCTGTCCAGCTGACACCAATCCATCAGCAGAGCCCAGAGCATGTGAGAAGCAAGGTGAGTGGGGATTTGGCACAACACACCGGCGTGGAAACCGGTGTGGGAATAGGTGAGAGGCTGTCAAGTCCAGCTCTCCAAGAGGGCAGAGGCTATGCAATGAAGTCAGCTTTTTCAGCACCCTAGACCTTCAAGGCATAATCTGATACAACAGCCATGTTCCCTTGTTAATACTACACTAGCCCAGTTAATAGAGGAAGCTGATAGCATACGGCTGTACACGCGGTACAGGCTTCACATAAACACTGAGCAAATGAGATCACCCAACACCCAGACCACCAGGGTGAACCTCCTACACTGCATGAGGCTAAAAGGGAAAAAGCCACAGAGACACAGCTCAGACACACAGGCTAGAAAGCTTATCGTCTCGAGGGGAAAGGACCAGGACATCCTGCAATTGTCTTCTGGATCTCTCAGCACTGTGCCCTCTATGTAAAGGAAAAAGAAAAAGAAAAAAGGGAGCCCCCAAAGGAAGACTTTATTCCTGAGAAACACAGGGCTCTCATCGGGAACACAGAGCATTCTGTTCCCAGAAAACCATCCCAAATACCCAGAATGGGGCTCATCATTCCAGATTCCCATTAGTATCTAATACAGCAGCCTAAATGGGCCAAGCCAAGAAAGCCAAGGTTTCCACCTAACTGTCCACATGTGTGGACATGGTTTTGGTTATGACCATGTTCATCTCTTGTGGGTCTTTCCTTCTGTTTTTCTAGCTTTTGATTCTAGGACTTCTCTGCCTTATCCTTGTTGCACAGATTTGTTCTCCCCCCAACAGTGTCTGGTCAACGGGTTTCCTTTATGAAGGGCCTAGCGAACACCAGGCACTGTACACCAGGTGTACACCTAGCGAACACCACCCACTGCTCAGAGTGGGACATGGGTGCAAATTAGAGTGCCTTCTTTTCCAATTTTTTTTTTTAACGTTTATGTGTCTTTCAGAGAGAGATAGAGACACACACTAGAGTGCAAGCAGAAGAGGTGCAGGGAGAGAGGGAGACACAGAATCGGAAGCAGGCTCCAGGCCCTGAGCGGTCAGCACAGAGCCCCACGTGGGGCTTGAACTCACAAGCTGTGAGATCGTGACCTGAGCCCCAAGCCGGACGCTCAACCGACTGAGCCACTCAGGCACCCTGAAAGAGTTATCTGCTTCTTTTTTTTTTTTAATTTTTTTTTCAACATTTATTTATTTTTGGGACAGAGAGAGACAGAGCATGAACGGGGGAGGGGCAGAGAGAGAGGGAGACACAGAATCGGAAACAGGCTCCAGGCTCTGAGCCATCAGCCCAGAGCCCGACGCGGGGCTCGAACTCACGGACCGCGAGATCGTGACCTGGCTGAAGTCGGACGCCCAACCGACTGAGCCACCCAGGCGCCCCTGGAGTTATCTGCTTCTTAAAAAGGACACTGCCCATGGTGAGGAAGGACAGGGGGGACAAACAGTTACAAATATTCTGTGCGGTAGGAAGGCCACACCCGCAGACAGCTTTAGGAAGGGCTCCCCCGAAGGCATCACAGAAGGGTGTCATGGAAAAGGTAAAGAGAAGCCCAGCAGTAAGCCAAGGAGGATGAGGCAGAAGGGTCAGCATGCCCTGAGCAAAGAGGTCAAGTGCCCAGCAGATACAGACACTTCCAAAGAGTCCAGTCTACATACGCCCCTTCACAGAGCCAAAGTGGAGTCCATCTTCCCCACTGGTGGGGTAAATATTTTCTCCCTTCTGCATCCATATGCCTTGAAAACGAACATGTCCTGAAAGGTGTTTGTGTGGCAACTTTCAGGAGACCCCACTGCATTCAGGTGACAGAAGCCCGAGATGCCGACAGAGACAGGGGGCTTGCGCACCCCTTGCGGTCAGCTGCATGGGGAAAAACAGCCCCAGGCCGTCTCCCCCTGTGGACAAAGAATGAAGAGGAAAGCACTGGTCAATTGACACAGGGGGCCCATTAGGTTACAAGACAGGTTGCAATGTGAGCATCTCTCCAGAGCTGGCAGATTCGAGCACACTCAGTGTACGTTCAGAACCTTTTAAATAAATCCCTTTTTATGAGCAATTATATTTATTTCTTAGCGCAGGACTAGTCAGAAAACCTAATTTAGACCAGATGATTCAGAGGATGATACACCTCGCCTTGCAGCTTCAGGGGAAGAACAGCAACCACCTGCTCACGTGTTGGCCAGGCACAGCTCCCCACGGAAACAGGGAGAAAGGCCTTCGGCCGGAGCGCGCTCCCAGGGACTGGAAGAGCAGCCAGTCAGCCATTGCTCCATTCCCAGAGCCACCGAACCCAGAGGCGGCCTCCACAGAGTATCTGCTTGTCCAAGCAGGTGGGAAACGACCACACCACTCAATAGGTCTGGAAGACTGCTACTCTCTCAACTTCAGTTTACACAACTGTTAGCATTTCTTGTTCCAAGCACCTTTCACATTAGGACTTGAACTGATACAAAAGGGATTGTGTAATCCACATGGAATTCAGAAACAAAACCAGTAAATTACATATTTATTTCAAGCCTGATAATGCCTAAAAACCTCTGTGCTATGTTTTGCATACATGAGAATAGTTGATTCAAGTACATTTCAAGTTTTATGAAATTCTCATGAAACCTGATACAGTAAGCTGATTCTGTAAAAAGAAAAGCTGAATTCTGAAAAGCAAACATCTTGAAAGACTGAGCAAGAAGTGAAAAATAGTTTCCTATGTCTTTGAAATGGATCATATAGGACTGAACTATGTACAATTTATCAACCACCTTAGGAAACATAATGCTGATGCAAGCAAAGTTGAGGGGGAAAAAATGATCATTTCAGGATTTTCATCCAAAACCTAACTTAATACAGTGTTTTTTGTATATCCATCCTTACTCGATGGCTCCTATCCTAAGGCCACTGCCAAGTTCCTTGTGGTGAGGGGCCTCAGCTGGAGCCCGCCCTCCCCTCCCCCAAACTGTAGTTCTCTGCATAGGACACGATGCATGAACACGTGAAGCAGCGAATGGTGCAGATACAGAGAAGGATGAGCCAAAACCATCTCTGGAGAGGAGCAAGACTTGTCCCAGAGACCTTGTGCCCCCATTATCCACGTCAGACTTAACCAGCATGATCACCCCAACATGACCCAAATGATGCTTACGAGCTTCCCTTGTTCTCCCTGAAGCTCAGCCCAATCTGAAGACCACCATGCTTTCTCATGACAATGGCATACTGGAAAACACTGAATTTTCTTCTGAATCGCCTTCTTTAGTTACCTATTTGTGTACAGCAGAGAGCCCTTTACTTGAATGGACGTGAGTGTCACCAAAGCTGAGAGACCCAAAGGAACCACCACCAGCTGTGAGCAAAGGGTCTGAGCAGACCATGGGAGAGGCTCACACCCAAGCAGCAGGAGTGGCATAGAGGAGAATTCAGTTTGAATGGATGGCACGCGGTTGCCTAAAGAGCCCAGGAAGAAAATCTGAAGTCAATGACCTCATGAAACCTTTCTCTAACACCCCAGCAGAGACCTCTGCCTCGAGTGTTCACATGGTATCTTGTACCAATTTGAGCATGTCCAGATGGCTTTGTATTGTGATTCTCTGTATGTGACCAAATTTGTTTTCTGTTGCTGTAGAACAAACCACCACAAACTTAGCAGCTTGAAACAACACGTATTATCTCACAATTTCCATAGGGCAGGAATCCAAGCACAGCTTAGCTGGGTCCTCTGCTCAGGGTCTCACAAGGCTGCAATCAAGGTGTCAGCCGGGACTGTGGTCCCATCTGAGGCTTGGGGTCCCCTTCCAAGCTTATGTGGTTGTTGGCAGCATTCCTTTCCTTGCAGCTGGAGAACTCATGGCAACTTGCTTCTTCGAGATCAGCAGGAGAGTCTCTGACTTCTAGACTCTCTTTTAGGGATTCACCTGTTTAGGCTCATCCCACCCAGGATAATCTCCCTTTAACTGACTCAAAAGCAACCCATTCGGGACTTTACATCTGCAAAATCCTTTCATCTTTGCCATGTAATGAAACAATCACAGTTCCCCGATATTCCCACATCTGTCAGAATCACAGGGGCCATCTTAGAATTCTGCCTATCATAGTGTGCACGTCACTTCCCTTACCAAATTCTAAGCTTGCTCTCCTTAATACCTTATTCTTGGACTTAGCAGCACAACTTGTAACTGTTTGGTGTGTACTCTTCTCTACTACCCTATACTCAGAGCCCAATGTGACTGACTCATAAGGTAATCAAGTCACGCTAATAAATGAATGGACCAGTTGACCCATCTTTATTGAGGTCTCCAACCATAGAAAAATTGGGACCACGAACTGACAAAAAGCAATGAAATCTAGAATTTGGGAGAGATCAATCTTAATGCAACCCTCCAATTAAGACCTGAGAAGCTGAAAAAGATAGGAAGGAAACATGGAAAAAGGGATGTAAGGCAGCAAAATGCATGTGGTGAGAGAAACTATTCAGACCATTGTTGGTAGTTTGATACCAAGGAAAGTCAGGAAGGCAGCAGAGGCAGCCCAGCCAGTGGGCACTCTTGTTGCGACTACCAACCCACTTCTCCAGCCCTACCTTGCTTTGACCAAGGAGTCCAACCTCATGGTGTCCTGGCCCTCAAGCTCTGGAGAAACAGCAAACCCACCACTGTCTCCTGTGCTCCTGACCTCACCATGTACATATGAAACCCTGGGTAGAAACCAATTCTCAGCTGTGCTAGTCCTCTGAAATTCTACAGATCAACACGAACATCAGCCCCTTAATGATGGGCAGTTCATCCTCCTTTTCAATGACTTGGCTGGGCTCTGTGTCGTGCAACCAGATGGCCTTCTTTGATGCTGAACCATGACAATATATACTTGGTGATAGCCTGGGAATATTACAGCAACTAGCACAGAGCACACACAAGAGGGAGAGCCAAGCAGCTCTATTTTCATTCCCCATCTGCTTTTTATTTTTTACCGAGAATCACAGAATCTTAGAACTAGAAGGGATCTTAGAGATCACCCAGCTTCACCCTTCCCCAAGTCTTACAACTCTAACAGGTCATCTGGTCTCCACTGGAGCATTCCCAATGCAAAATAGTGTGTTCTGTCATTAGAAAATTAATTGGCACACACCTGTCTGAAATCAACCCAACCAAGATTCTGAAAACCCCGAGGATTCCCCAGAATAAACAAATACCATATATAGTATTCCTATTCAATCCCCACCTCTCAGGCTGTTGACAGACATCACTAATCAGTTGTGGCACTCTTTTCTGCTGATGCTGGTTGTGGCTTCAGAATCCTCAACAGAATGCTCCAGAAAGTCACCACTGATCAGTTTATGTTGGCAAGAGAAATAAACGAATTTTCCAACTCTGTTCTTGGAGTTTGTCTTCAGTCAAAAACCACTTTCCTATAACTCCTACCCATTGCTCCTAATCTGCCTTTAAAAGCAACAATTTTGTCCCCTCCTCCAAAAACAGCCCCTTACTTGTCTAACTACATCTAAAACTTATCCCCCACTTAAGCCCCCACAGGCTCAAGGCCAGCTCTAAGAAAGAGTTACCTAGAAGGGAAAGGAAGGGAGCTCTAATACTTGGCTGATCAGGGCACTCCAGTCATGTTTCTGGGAATTCTGGAGCCAAAAAGGCACTGCGGGCAGATATGCTGGTGTGCAGCAAGGGGCCATGGGGGCCATCCTGCCTGCAGGAAATGGCTCCAGAAAGGAGTCAGGCCAAACTAGCATAGGAATGGCTTTGGGGGAATCCAAGTTTAAAGAGCTGGGGAAAGGAGAGGCAAGGCAGAGGAAGCAAGAGATAATGTGGCTGAGATCATGAGAATATTGAAAACCAAATCAAATGAAAACCTTCCAAATCACACTTCATCATTTACTATAATACTACTGTCTCACCGTTTCACATCTTAGGATCCTGCAGGCCCGATTCTCAATATAAAGTACACACTGCCGGCAATCACTCATAAAACACGAACACCAAGACAGAGTTCCCTTCCACTCATTCATTTGTTTTTTCATCAAATATCTGTTGAGCATCTAACAAGGGATCAAGAGGCAGGCTAGAGCCGGGGCCACATAAGCTATGACGACACTGTTCCTGCTACCAAGGCACTTCTGTTTCAGAGGCAGGTAAATAATTCCTTGAGATATAAAACGGGTCATACAATGTAAGCCACTTTGCATGTATTTTATTTGCAGAAATCATGGCATACTTAAAATCAAGCTATATACCATCTTGACCTACTGACCTAGCAAAATTATCAAAAGGAAAATTCAGTAACTTGGCATTCTTTTTTAAGTACTGAAAACAAATCAACTCATGCTATAGTTCTTCAGGAACAAGAGATCTGTTGGGCTAAAGCTTCAAGATGAGCAGACATGAGCTCTCTCAAACTCTTAGCACAGATCAGCAGCTTCCTTGAGTGTCATGAGCTCTCTTCCCTGGAGACGTTCTATCATTCATCTATCCTCTCCTTCAACCAATCTTGCTGAACTCCTAAAATGAGCCTGGCATCAAGGATGGAAACTGACAAGCAGGCATCCAAATATCATCCACAGAATTATCCTAAGGTCTCTGGTCCATAGCAAACGCTTAACAAATACAATCAGGGAGGGAACTGTCAGGACCAAGCTATGCAGAGAGGACCCAAATATCAGGGGCAGAGAAAGGTCTCCTGCAGAATATTGTACATAAGCCCCATCCTGAGTAAGAGCAGGAATCAAGGGATAAAGTGTGAAGCAGGTGAGGAAGGGCCTCGTAGGCAGATGCCCCAGTCAGAGACAATGCTGAAATGGACTGGACAGACACATACCCTGCAGGACCAAGGTGGGTGCTATGCACAGAGGAGAGCAAGGGCTCCATCCTGAGGATGAGAGGACCCTCTGAAGGATCTACACCAAGGACTGAGGAGACCAGATCGGCACTGCAGAGAGTCAACCCAGGCAACGGGGTACAAAATGGCCTAGAGAGTAAAAGCAAAGAGACCAGTCAGGAGGCTGGTGGCACAGATTGCGAAGGAACAAACGATGGTCTGAAGTCAGAAACTAGAACTGGGAACAAAAATGATGAAAGCACTTGAAAGAGTGAGGGGCAGAGAAGTCCAGATGTGGCGACTGATGATTACAGAGAAGGAGGCAGTGGTCCTGAGCATGATGGAGGACTGCTGTTCACAGACACGATGAATGGGGCCATGGGAGTGCTGACCAAGGAGTAAATATGGATTAGGTTTGGACATAGTGCACTCGGGACACCCAGGACATGGCTGACTCTGCAGGTCTGGAGACCTTGCACACAAGGATGGCAGGGGAAGCCACAATGCCAGGAAGAAGAGTAGCATCCTGCTGGGAGGCTGGCCCAATCTACCAAGAGATCCCCAAACTCCAGAAAGCAGGCATCTCTGAACATGGCAACTGACATTTCCCCAGAAAATCCTAGGCAAGAAGATAATTTTAATCCATGTTTGGGGCTGGGATTAAAATTTGCTCAAGACATTCTGTTCTATTATAAACCTGAATTTGTAGTAGAAGCCCTATAAAGGAGATCACATGTGAGATTGGGTTACAGCCAAGGAAATAAAGATTATGATTCAAGGTACCCCTAGCCTGCAGTTCTTCTGGAAAAGTCTACTGAGCAAGGAGGGAAGGATGGGGTGAGGAGGCACATCTTCAGTATGAATAGAGTGGAAAAATTCCTGATGAACACACAGCAATGAGATTTGGTTGTGGAAAATTCCACACACACGAATGGCCAAGTAACTCTGTTTGTCTTTCTTCTATCTCATCTCAGATAAAAGGAAGAAGATGGAGGTTTCTGGTGGAAATGAAAATTCTGGAGAAATCTCTCTGGCTGAAACTGTGACTGAAAGGACTCTTTAGATCAAAGGACTCAGAGATGTGACAGCAGAAAATTTCAAGGTTTTTTTTTTTTGTTTTGTTTCATCTGCAAACTTGCCTGAATTTCTGGAGGGCTATGACTCTATATAAAATGCAAGGTGGTCTGTGAGTTCAAGCCCCGCCATTGGGCTCTGTGTTGACAGCCCAGAGCCTGGAGTATGCTACAGATTCTCATTCTCTCTCCCAAAAAGCAAATAAACATTAAAAAAAAAATTGAAAGTTTAAAAAAATGCAAGGAAAATTTTATTTTATTTTTTTATTTTTTGGAGAAACAGAGCATGAGCAGGGGAGAGGGGCAAAGGTAGAGAGAGAGACAGACAGACAGACAGACAGACAATCTTAAACAGGTTACACAGTCAGCATGGAGCCCAAGGCAGGGCTCAATCCCATGGCCCTGGGATCATGATCTGAGCTGAAATCAGGAGTCAGGTGCTCAACCGACTGAGCCACCCAGATGCTCCAAGGCAAATTTTAAAGAAGCATCTAGTAAGTCCAGGAATTAATCAAGATTAAACTACGATACAAATATTACATAAAACCATTCAACTCTACCACTTCTTATAAGCAAAAATGGTCCCCTGTCAGCAATTTCACCTGATTCAGCCTAGATGCTCCATGTTGAAAACAGTGTTTGCCAGGTAGACCTAGCAGTCTACTGCTTTGTAAAGACTGCGTCATGCAAAGTGTTCCTGTTACTACTTAATGTTTGCTATATTCAACAGTATTAATGACTGATTTTTACTTCAGGAAAATTAATGCTTGAAAGATAAACCTTATTAACCCTAAAGCAAAATTACCAGGAAAGAAACATTCTCTAATTACAGGGGAACGGGGAAACACTGGGGTTAGAGGGAAAATCAAAATCATGTTTACAGCTGAAGTGTCCACGTAGAGATAGAAACTAAAGGCAAGCAGAGGCGCCTGGGTGGCTCAGTTGGTTAAGCAACTGACTTCGGCTCAGGTCACGATCTCGCGGTTCACGGGTTTGAGCCCTGCATTGA
This sequence comes from Felis catus, assembly GCF_018350175.1. NCBI lineage: Eukaryota > Metazoa > Chordata > Mammalia > Carnivora > Felidae > Felis > Felis catus. Next base: position 57,623,618 of record NC_058379.1, on the reverse strand, counting down.
GCTCTGTGCCGGTGGCTCAGAGCCCAGAGCCTGCTTCCGATTCTGTGTCTCCCTCTCTCTCTGCCCCTCCCCTGCTCATGCTCTCTCTCCCAAAAATAAATAAAACCTTTAAAAAAAAATTGAGACAAAGAAACTGCAGGCAAATAGCCTACTGGCTGCCAAATGCGGTGAGGGGCTCGGGCTGCGGCATGTCACCTGCAGTCTCTCCCAGTAACTTCCTCTCCCACCTGAGCACGGAGAGGAAAAACAAAGGGCACTTTGTCTCATCGGAGGTCAGGACCCAGCTCTGGCCTTTCACTGCCTCCTCGAGTTTTTCTCCTCTTCCTGACACGTCATTCCTGTGTATGGCCCTGCAGACCAGGGCCGTGCCAAGGCACAGACCACCAGCAATAATGATTCAGTAACGTAACCAGAAAAAATGGCACCACACAAGCAGCCTCCAAGCTATCTTCCTACCAATCTACCCAGATAACCAAAGAGGCGCCGGTGGACAAGAGATTCCATCAGCCGTGAGACGAGGGGTAGCCAATCACACACGGCTGGTTCTGAGGCCCATCGATATATGTAAGAGATTGCAGTGGGTTCAAAGGGAACACTGGGCCCAGCATCCAATTCCCTATTTTGGAAAACGCAACGTTATGGAAGATCATGGAGAAAAGTTGAACAAACCCACGATAACCCATGATCTGGGCAGGCCAAGGGAGAGATGTGAACTGCCCCAGTGTGAGCCCATTTTGGGCCTCTGTGCACAAAGGGACTGGAAGGGAAGGACAGTACTGCATCTCTCAGCTATTCTCTGACTCAGTTTTTGTTGTTGTTGTTTTGAGAGACAGAGAGACGAGAGAAAGAGAGAGAGAGAGTCAGAGAAAGAGGGAGAGAGAGAGAATCCCAGACAGACTCTGTGCTGTCAGTGCAGAGCCCGACACTGGACTTGACCCCACAAACTGCAAGATCATGACTTGAACCAAAACCGAGAGTCAGATGCTCAACCAATGGAGCCACCCAGGTGCCCCTCACTGACTCAGTTTTTTTAAAAGGGGTGCAGGCCTGATGCAGGGTAGAGATGGCAGAGGGACAAGAGGGCCACAGATGGGACATTCAGAGTGCTCTGGGGGTGGCACTTCTGCCACCATACACCAATAGCAGCAGCCAGAAGAATTCAGCCTCCCTCCCCAAGCTGGAAGGGCTGTGGTTTTCCCGGCCCTGACCAATTTTCTCAGCAGTGTGGCTGGTTCCGTCTGGAGGCCACATCACCAATGGCATGCCAAGTGCGTGAGCAAAAGGATTAGGTTGAGGTCAGACACAGCCAGGGCACAGAGAAGGTTAGACGCCAAAAGCATAGGTTTCAACATGGGGAAAGATAAAACCAACAAAACAAGAAGACCATATCCTCCAGCTTCAAGCGGCCCACCTTTGGCCGTGGGCTGGTGAATGCCCCAAACCGCCACACCAAACCTCCATCAGGCAGGCTACTGGCCTAAGTGCAAAAAGAAAAGATTCAGACATGTAAATACAGAGGAAAAGGAGCTAACTCTCTCACTATCTTCACCAAGTTATTGCTACAAGTAAGGAACCCCGGCCCCAGACACAGAGTGTCCCTGTTTGCAGCAAAACACACCCAAGGGTGGGGGCATGGTGAGCAAGACCCTTCCCAGGAGACAACACTCCAAAACCCAATTTACAAAACAAGTAAACAAGAAAAAAACCCCAAAACAACTTTCTCACTCTATCAATGTGGGAAATATCAGGCCCAGTTCAAAAATAAGACGAAACAAGAATGAATATAAAACACCCAAAAGGATGGGGTGCCTGGGTGGCTCAGTCGGTTAAGCGTCCAACTTCAGCTTGGGTCATGATCTCGCGGCTTGTGAGTTCGAGCCGCGTGTCGGGCTCTGTGCTGACAGCTCAGAGCCTGGAGCCTGCTTTGGATTCTGTGTCTCCCCCTCTCTCTGCCCCTCCCCTGTTCACGCTGTCTGTCTCAACAATAAAACATTAAAAAAAAATTAAAAAAAAAAAAAACACCCAAGAGGAGTATACACAAAATTCTTTACCAAAGTCAAAGGAAGTAGACATCTCACACAAGAGTCTGATGCACACATACTGGAGTTTTACTCCTGAGGAGGATTTGCCCCGGGGACACAGAAGGGCATGTAAGCAGTAGTTTTGAATTTTCAAATAAAGATGTCAATTCTTCCCAAATTAATCGACAGATTTAACACAATGACAACCAAAATTACAAACCATTTTTTAAAAAGGAGTATAAAATTCATTGTTAGTAATAAGGGTGCCCTAATCACCAGGAGTAACAAAGATCACAGAGAAGGATCACCTCAGGCCTGGAGTAAATGAACAGAAAGGAACATGGGTGGGAGCATAAATTTCCATATCCTTTCTCAGGACAATGATTCAATCCCAAACAAGGTGCACATGTACATACGTTCTAACACAACAACTGTATCCTCAAGACTTTCACCCCAGGTAACATACAAGCAACTCCCAGAGGGTTGTAGGCTACGATGTGTATCAGTCTGCTGAAACTGCTGTAACAAATACCACAGACTAGGGGTATAGGCAGCAGAAATTTCTCAGTTTTGGCGGCTGCAAGTCCAAGATCAAGGTGTTGGCATGACTCTTTCCTTCTGAGACCTCTCTCCTTAGCTTGTCTGTCTTCTCCCTGGGTGTTCACATCCCCCTCCCTCACAGATCTGTCTTTATCTCTTTTGATAAGGACACCAGTCATACTGGATCGGGGTCCACCCTAATAACCTCGTTTTAAGCACCTCTTTAAAGGCCCTATCTTCAAATACAGTCATATCCAGAGGTCCTGGGGGTAAGACTTCAGCAGACGAATTTGGGGGAAGTACACAATTCAGCCCATAACAGGTGGTTACTACATTGATATCATTGACTATTATTGATAATAACTGTCAGAGTTACAACTCAATCCTTTAGTCAGGTCTTTCTATGAGCCCTGTAACCTTCATAACACTCCTAAAATTAGATATCTCCCTGGAAGCTGCACTTTAAAGAAGTTCAATAATTGCAGCGAGGTCTAAGATATGTCACAAAGCCAGCTTCCAAGGTGTGTATTTTCAAGCCACTCCCTTCTGTCAGACACAGCTGACAATGTACTTAAAGGACACTTCATTTTTGCAAGAGGCATGTGGGAAGCAGGCATGTATATATGTGAGTAGAAAATGGTTTTCATCTTTGTTCAGTAGGATTATAGGTGATTTTTATGTTTTTTTTCCTTTCTTTGCCATTTGCTTTCCATACTCTTGTGTGTCCACGGACTGCACGATGAAAAGCAATTATAAAAGGCTATTTCCGCTTTAAGAAAAATCTGTATATCACTCAGTTTTACTCTCTTTTCTTTTCAGACACGTCCATCTTGGATTGTCTCTATTCTGCTGGCCTTGACACTCTGACATTCTCTCCGGGACATACCTGGACCCCTCCTTTGATGCGTGGACAGTGAGGACTTTCTGCCGTTGAGTCCAAGGCACATGATTTAGGACATGAAAGCCTTGCTTTTATCACCTTACAAGTGCAACCAATGCAGCAAGTCTCCAACAGGAATCTTCTGGTCAACAAGCTCTTGCCTCAGTCAGCGGCTCCACCTACTCTCAGCCTGTTTCCCAAATTCAGAACTTTGGATGGAAATTCAGACTGTAGGATGCCACTACCTGTGTGGTGCCAGGATTTCTCTCCCCAGATATTCACATAATAGCTCGGATGGGGAAGGTGACAGAGGACAGTGCTGATCGCATATTAAGAAACGCCACGGTGAGGGGCACCTGGCTCAGTCGGTTAAGCATCCAACTTAGGCTCAGGACATGATCTCGCTGCTCATGGGTTCAAGCCCTGTGTCACGCTCTGTGCTGACAGCTCGGAGCCTGGAGTCTGCTTCAGATTCTGTGTCTCCTTCTCTCTCTCCCCATCCCCCACCCACTCATGCTCTCTCTCTCCCTCAAAAATAAACATTAAAAAAAATGCCAGGATGGGATAGAATAAAAAAAAACAACGTCGTGTTGGACTTGAGATCCAAGTTCACAAAGCAGCAACGACAGCACAACGTATGCCCAGCTAGGACAGAGCTAGACTCTTCTACATCACATCACTGTAACCCTGGTTTCACAGCGATTTCATTAGGCATGTGATTTCACATGCCTCTGGGGCACAGAGGCAACAAAGCGGAACAACCCCGGGGCAACACACAAAAGAGTGGTGGAAACGGAGGTCAACAGAGCCCATGAGCTCCCTGTGAAGGAAACTGCTTCTTCTAACTCTCGCTAATTATGGCCACGCAGCGATAAAGACCCTGTGTTGGCCTGAGCTTTCAGTTTTACAGAAGAAGCCATATACCCATAATTTTATGTCCAATCCCTCAATTCTTAAATGTTCATAACTGGGCCACCTGGATGGCTCAGTCTGTTAAGCTACCAACTCTTGGTTTCACTCAGGTCATGATGAGTCCTTCAGTTCGGGCCCACATCAGGCTCTGTGCTGACACTGTGGAGCCTGCATGGCATTCTCTCTCCCTCTCTGTCTGCCCCTCCCCCTGCTTGCATGCTGTCTCAAAATAAATAAACATCAAAAAAATAAATAAAAACGTTCGTAACTATTGTAAAAATTTTTGAACATACTCTATGAGGCAAATAAAATACCTGCAGGTTTAGTCTGGCCTCATGGGGTCCCAATTTGTGCCAGCCATCATGATTCCCTCCTGGGAATAGTTCCGGTCATATGGACTTAGCATGAGGAGGGACATCTGATGAGAAAGAACTCCATCACTGACAGTGGCTTCAACCCCCAAGGGCTGGTGAGAGTCTAGGGGGTGACCCAGATACCTGTGCAACTGTGTCATTGTCATCCACACCAAAGTCTGGCCACGTGGCTGCCATGATTGATTCCTTAAGTCCTGACCAAACATCCTGATGTACTCATCTCACGAGAGGAAGGTTTCTCCAAGACAGGTCAGGTGTGCCCCAGGACCAGCATAAGGGAGTCGAGAGTAAGGCCCAGCCGTTCAGGAGTAAACACAGTACCAAGGACCTGAGCTTGGTTCAGGAGGTGAGTAGCTCCCCACTTCTGCTCCCATCCTCCCACTTTGGGGCCGGTTGGGGCCCCTTCCTACGCTCCCAGTCTATAGTCTGAACCAAACCTCTGTCCTCCTCCTTTGTTCTGAAATGCCAAAAACACAGACTTCTAAGTTCTGCCAGGGTGGAAGATTTTGGTTTAAACACCATCTGATCATTTTGCACCACCACCTAAGATCACAAATCTCTTTGCACTCTGTCTATAATGTGTCTGTTCCAGATGATGCTGGTGCCGACAATCCCCCCCTCCCGCCGGGCAGAAGTCTTGAACCTCATTAAGATATCCCCTGACACAGAAGGCATTTTCCCCCCAGAGTAGAATACAGTTAAGTGATATTTGGCAGGGCACTGAAATTCTCTGGTTCCAGTTTTCCCAAAGCTACCTGAAATCTGGATGTTGTTGTTGTTGTTGTTGTTTTTTAGGTCAAATGTTCTGATTTTTCAATGTTGACAGGCATGAAAACATTTTTTAAGATGCATTATAGGGACAAACAAAATATCTGCAGTTTTCTCCTAAAATGAAAGAGTTGAGCTATAGGAGTTCAAAGACCTTATCCAGCTCTGATAACGACAGTGGTGTTTTTTTGATTAATGGGTACTTTGCTTCAGGTGAAATGATCAAATCAGACTTCTCCATGTAAAACTAGCCCTTAAGAGGCAGCTTCCCTTGAAGTACAGCCAGAAAAGGCAGCTGATCTCACGGATTCTACTCATCTCTTTCTCATCCCCCACCCCTGGCCCCGAAGCTGATCCCCTTATACACACATAATCTCTAAATATGTAAGGTGTATGAGATACAACAGGTGAAGTGGCCATGGCATGCCTGTACCTTGCTGTCATCGTCCCATCCCCAGGGCTTAAAGGGGCCCCCCATGAAGGCTCAGTATGTGCGCAGAAAGTTCCCAGGAATATACCATTCGAGGTCCTACTTGAATAAGAATAATTGCGAGGTACAAAATTCCACAGGAGACTTATATTAAATACTGGCTACCTTGAAAAACTTTAGGTCATTAGCTAGAACCATCCAAGAATAATAAGTCAGATAAATATTATTTCTGCATGTTGTGCATTTAGACTTCTTCCCAGCAGCTGGCTCACATTTTCAGAGAGCACTGGGCTACACCATAACTCAAAACCTATCTTTACTGCTCAGCAGATACATCCTCTACTAAAAGCAACACATTCCTAGGCCTTAAAAAAAAAAAAAAAGGCTGACAGACAGCTGAGCACAAAAATAAAGATAAATTAATCGAGTTCTAAAAGCAGATGTGGAAAGCACTGGGTTCTCCAAATGCTCGTTTCCTTTGGATCTGGGGGACTCGCACATGAGCACAGCTCCGAGGTAACTTCATGAAGGCACACCCTCCCCGACAGGATTTTGACCACCAATCTACTTTTGAGGTTGTAAGACTTTATTTTTTTTTTTAATTTTTTTTTCAACGTTTTATTTATTTTTGGGACAGAGAGAGACAGAGCATGAACGCGGGAGGGGCAGAGAGAGAGGGAGACACAGAATCGGAAACAGGCTCCAGGCTCCGAGCCATCAGCCCAGAGCCCGACACGGGGCTCGAACTCACGGACCGCGAGATCGTGACCTGGCTGAAGTCGGACGCTTAACCGACGGCGCCACCCAGGCGCCCCGGTTGTAAGACTTTACAGTGATGCAGTTCTGAGGCTCTGGGTAGAGGTCGCTCAGCTCTTCTCCAGCAGCTGAAGTGCACACCCCCAGCCACCTGACATGTTGGGCTCTCACACTGTAGGCCATGATACTTCTACTCTAACAGCTCCAGGGTCCACAGGGTTAAGTTGGCTTACCCCACCCTGCCAGCTCCTTCCTAGGGAAACCACAACAAAGGTGCTTGCCCCCTCCCTCTGCCTCATGACTGACCCCCATGCTTCTCCTGAGTGGCCTCCGTGGGGCACTCTGTGTTCTCCCCAGGAAACTGTGAGTTACAAAGCTATAAAACACTCTGCACTTTCTCTCTGGATCTGCATCTGGCCTCACCATACTTCACCCAAGGTAATAGGGTTGAAATGAGGTTAAACAAAGAGGCAATTCAAAGGTTGTCCTTGATTGCAAATGTCTGGTGTTCTGCCGGCGGCTGATCACCATCTAAAAAAGCCTACAAGAGAAGTTCTTCAAAGTCAGGAAGGGGTGACTCAACATGCGGGCTGGGAAAAATGATAGTTTCCTTATATAAAAACACAAAAGTCACACCCTGAGAAATCTGTCATTTACATCCCTCAGAAGGTATCTTCCTGGCATGGATTCTGGTCAGATACATCAAAATGTGCTGATGTTTGCACACAGCACCCCGGTCACACCGAGTCTACTGAGACTTAGCTCGAGCAAGGCAGGCAGGGAAAGGCACCTCCATTCTATGGAAAACAGAGTGCCTCGTAGTAACCCCAATGGAGGGAGAACTTGTTCATTTTCCAGGGAACATCTGGGGAGCTTCTGGTCTTCAATCAACAAACACAAATGGAGAGGAAAAATCTGAAGGCAAGGCCCTGATGGTGGCAATGAAAGGGTGGAGCCTCCTGCTATTTTAGGAAGAGAGGTCTGCAGCAAGGGTTTGACCTCGGTGGCATTTTCTACACAGACAAGCAGCACATGGGTGACAGGACTCTCCCCTGGTTGTGTTTGGGTATTCTGATTCTTAAAAATGTGGCAGCTGACTTTGGCACCTTCCCAGTACTACAACTGCAAGTTAATAAACCGTTGCCAGTTTAACAAGAAGCATTAAGGTGGAGAGCCTCACTAAAGTATTCTACATCAGTAACATCTTTCCCGACCAGGCAACACAATTCACACAGTTCACCATTTGGGGGCCTCGTACAGCCACTGAGATTACCCTGCCCTCAGTCAGGAGGGAGTGAGGGCTGAACTCTTTCCTCCTAACTTGGTCTGTGTGGCAGGCACTGGTGATCGTCAGGCCCAGAGCCACCCCCTTTCTCTCTTGCTGCCACCCCGCCCTGCCCTGAGAGTCCAGGAAGCCAAGTCAAGTCATCTGCCAGCCTCCTTTGCAGCTACAGGTGCTCATGTGACCCAGTTCCAACCTGTGGGAGACGTGTGCGAGGGGCTTTCGACAAAAATGTGGCCTTCTTGCTAAGGGCTGACCCCACCTACCAGGGCCATCCCCCTCAACCCAGGCTTGGCTGTAGATCAATGTGGTTTACACTGATGGTTTACCCCATAAAAATACACACACACACACACACACACACACACACACACACACACACACTCCTAGATGAGGGTCACAAGAAATTAAATACATAGATGGTTATAATATTCGTTCTATAGAGAGGTGTGTGTGTGTGTGTGTGTATACTTTAAACATAACAAAAAACCCTACTGTGTGGACCCACTATTCAGAATTAGGTAATTTTAGATTTATTTCCTTCCAAGAGGTTCAACTTATGAACATCCATATGTCAGGTGGAAAATAAACTAGACAAGTTTCCCTTGTCCTTATCTTGGTGCCTTCCCCCCCTTCTAGGTATTGGACCCGTGTGAAACAAAAGCTAAGGATGAGAATCTCTTCAGACACCAAGCTGCACTGACAGGCAACAGTGGGACCAAGTGTGCGGTTCATTTGTCTACACAAATCCCACAAGTTTCCATGTTTTCATTATGGGGAGAGAAATCATCAAATTCATCCTGAAGCCATCTCTACTGACAACTTGTAATGAGGATCAACCACATGCCCGGGAAAAGATTGAAGATGGGTAGAAAGAGGAGACTTTCCAGCCTCCCCAGCACCATGGAGAAGCAGAAGGCTGAGGAACACTCTCTCACACACACACTCGGCATTTATCAAGAAGAACAGAAACCATGACCACTGCCTTGAAAATATGTCCTTAATTTTTTTTTTCTTAACGAGCCCTAAGTTTTCTTTCTCGCTTTTTGCCCCTGTGGCTCCCCAGGGACAGGGTCCAAGAGGGCAGGACTCAGTTCGCTGTGCTGGGTACCAAGACAGGTCAGGAGGCTTCTGCTCAGGGTAAAACACAACAGGAACTGCAGGGGACAGTTTCACTTTGCCTGTCTCATTCAAGCCTGACCATGGATATCTGATACTAAATCATGTTTCATGCACTTGTCCTTCACCCAAGGGAAAAGGAAAAGCAGTATTTCCCCCCTATGTGAACAGGGAGATAAAGCTGTGGGGTTGCAGGTATACGTGAAGAGGAGATGAGATGTTCCCTCCGGGCCCAGGCATGGCCCCTGCTTGACCATGCCCAAGAGAAAGGGACTTGATTGGGTAACTACTCCACACCTTTGAGTCTCAAATCTTCCAGTTGTATAAATGGAGATAATATTGAACTACATTAAATCTCTCCTTTGACCTATAGTTCAAAACTGTTGATAGCAGTCATTTCTTAGAGTCCAACCTAATAATTCCTGCTCTCCCTTGTCACATTTTTATGGGATCAAGTAAAACTATTTATATGAAGGTGGACAAAAATACTATGACCAAAGAGCATTAATTTTATGAACGGGAACAGTAATCAGTGCTTCAAACACCACATGTATCTCACTTAAAAAAAAAAAAAAAATGAGGGGCACCTGAAAGTCTGACTCTTGATTTTGGCTCAGGTCACGATCTTCTGATTGGTGGGATAGAGCCCTGAGTCAGGCTCTGGGCTGACAGCACAGAGACTACTTGGGATTCTCTCTCTCCCCCGTCCCCCCACTCTCTCCCCATCTCTCTCTCTCTCAAAAATTAACATTTTTTTGAAAAATGAAATTATACAGATAGCTTTCCGGAATCATTCCTTAAAATCCAAGTTGTGGGCCCACCCCAAACCTACCGAGTCACAAACACGAAAACCCAGTGAGGAGTGTATGCTTCTGACAAGCATTCTCAGTAATAACCCAAGTTATTGATTTCCCAGGAAAGAAATTGGCCTCTTTGGTTTGGGGTGACTTTCTGCTGAAATGCAGGCCCCCGTAGTGTGTTTCTTTCCTCACCAAATAAAAGGGATTGTAGAGAACCTCCTGAGAAGGAGTATTTTCCTTAATAACCAGGAAGAGGTGTGGGGCAAAACTTAGCTCAGTCACCGATTAGTTACCAGGAAGTGATAAAACCTGAAGAAAGTGTCATCTTTTGTTCGGGGATGTCTTTATCATCTTACTCTGTAATCCAAGTCTTTTTCAAAACTCTCAGTATCGAAGTTTCTGGAAGCAATGCCAGGGCCCCCTTGCAGCGGGCACATCAGAACTTACCCCTCAGAATGTAGTTCTGATAGTTCTGGTCTGCCTCAGCTCCCACCTTGATCAAACACGTCAGACCTTCAGCCACTACAAATTCATGCACCAAATCCTTGTCATCCTGGGCAGGAAAGGAGAGAGAAAAAAGACTTCAAATACTGTCCCAGTCCATGCTCTGTCCACGCTGTTAAAACTACGAGCCTTTGAAGCCAGACTGACCTCTAAAGAGTGTTCTGCTCTATTCAAATGAGGCATCTTAACTGTTGCCAGAGGAATTTTACAACCAGTCTCCACGTTGTTGTTTGCCAAAGACCAATTATTGCCTTCTGGGCAATCTAATAAAGATAAAGCAAATGAATCCCCTGTCAAGAATATTTATAGTGTTCTGCTTTTCATTCTTCAAAAATCACCAGGCTCTGCTTCCCCACAGGTCCCTCGGGACAGGCCACATGAAGCTTGCTGGGTTTTAGCAACAGGAAACGTTCGATTGCAGCACAGACCATCAAGTGGCGGATTCAAAGCCACTCGTGTGTTCCAAAAGACCGTCCTTAAGGTCAGTGGTTACAAGGGTCTTGCACATGGTATCTGAGTGAGGAAGCAGTTTCTCCTCCTCCCAAGTTGCGTTGCAGGACAAGCCAGGAGGCACATGACCAGCCGTGCATCTGGAGCAACCACATCTGTCTGCAAAGGGGCCACCTTAGGAGGCCACAGGAAGTCACAGGAGGCAGGACGTGGAAGGAATCTCAGGGACCATCTAATGCAGTGGTTCTCAAAGACAGGTGTCCAGACTCACCAGCAACATGAGCATCACCTGGGCACTTGTTACGAATGCAAATACCCCAATTACTGCATAGAAAATTCTACCATGAGACTCAGCAATCTGTGCTTAACGCATCCCCCCAGGTGACTCAGAGATGTTCCAATGGTTCTCACCCCTGACTCCTTCACATTAGGATCATCTAGGGAATCTTTAAAAAGAAATAGGAAGCAGGATCTGCCCAGATGAATTTGATCACAATTTCTGAGGGCAGGGCTCTGGCTGTGAATAACTTCCCCAGGAAATCCTTAAGGGCAATCACTTCGAGGACCATTGATCTAAGCCTACCTTCTCTTTACAGAAGACTCAAAACTTGGGCTGAGATCACCTATGTCCAGCCAGCGCCCAAGCCCAATCATTTTCTGCAGTACCAAGTTCTACAGAGCTCTATGAGAGGGATTTTTCCACTACTGTTTCAGAAGATGTCCTGAATTGGACAATGCCTGGTCTCAGAGGCAGCTAGCGTAAGACTGGAACATTCATCTTCAATTATAACAACAGAGCAAAAATTAAAAAAAACCTCAGTGATGTAAATAGTAGGAAGCTTAATGGAATAATGAATGGTTATTATTATAGGAATGGTCAGCAACCATAGTTTATCTCCAAAAAAGAAAAAAATAATTTAGACAAATGGGCATAATTCTCCTGTCCCTATGTGAAATCAGCCCCTCATTTTGACTTTATGGCATTTTCCAATTATATGGATGGAGGACTTGAGCTAAATGTGGGCAGGCCAGGCGAAGGCTCCCTTTGAACCAAGAAAACACTCTCAACGGTCAGAGGGCACTGGTGGGGGTGGGAGATGCTTGTGCCCTGAAGGTAATGAAAGACAGCTGTGTTAACTCAGACTTTAAGATAATCACGGCTTTAGAAGCAAGAGAAAATGGGACAATATCATGAGTTTTTGGAAAATTACTTTACACTCGTATGTATAAAGGAAATAAAAATAATTCTCCCTCCATCCATATCCTTTTCCACCAGCATATGTGAAAAGTGAACATTTAGATGAGCTCATGTCTAGTCAGAAGGTTTTTCCAAGCATGTAACAAATGTTTATTACTTGAACTAAAGCTAGATTCATACATGACTTCATGGTGAAAAAGTGAGAACAAGCCCTCGAGAAACCACTCAAGCTAATCACTAATATTAATACAGCCGAGAGTTGGCTGCCGGGCCAAGGTACTCAGCAACCAAATTCTCGGACCAGGGAGACAGTGTTTATGAAGATTCAGAACCTTAACTAAAACGTATGGACATGTGTAGATAAGGCACTTAAGAAATAGGCATTTGTGGCTAATAAATTGTGGAGAATGTCCTCCAAGTTGGCAATGTAGGAGATTTTGAACACATATCCTAAAATATTTAGGCATTAATAAATGATATTTAAAACACTGGTTTCCAACTAGAATGAAATCAGAACGTTAACACCAACTGATCAGGGATTGTCCCTGCATTTCAGAATTTTCTACACTAGCCATACTCAACCTGTGATCTTTTGTTTGTTTTTCTTTTTAGTGCTCATTCGTCAAGGAAAACTATTCAGCTCAATGCAAAAGACCAATGGCTTGGTATTTTACACCCTTATACTCTTAAGTTCCAGAAAGAAGCCCTGCATGTAGAAAACACAAGATGACTTAAATGCAGACTATGGGTATGGGAGAAGGTGATCCAAGCCCCAGACAGTTTACGCCTGTGTAATCCATTCAATACCCAATGATGCCTGCCTGGTTTAGAGCTATTGACTACATAATACCAGCAAATGCTGCTCAAAACTATCCATGTGATGAATAAATGGCAGAAATAACATCCCTGAGAATTCAGAGTTAACACCACAGAACAAACTCAGTGAAGGAATGTGCAACAAGACCTCAACCACGTTCATTTTGTTTTTAAATTTTTTTTCTCCAAGGAAAACTTGAAACATATACAGAAGACAGAACAGTTGAGTGACCCTCAGGTGCCAGTCAACTCCTACCAGTCCTGTTTCCCCTACCACCCCATATTAATTTGTCTGTCTGTTGCTGCCCTATTAATTTAAAGGGAATCCCAGACATCACATCACTTAATCCATAAATACTCCAATAAGCATCTCCAAAATACAGAAACTCTTTTTAAAGTTATGTACTCACAATAAAAAACTGATGCTTTATTACTAAATGTCCAGTCTGTGACCAAAACTCCAATTGTTTCATAAATACTGTTCCATTTTTTACATTTTGTACCAGGATCCAAACAAGATCCACATGTGACATTCAGTTAAGTTTTAAAGGTCTTTTCAATTCATCTTTTTTGTTTTCCTTGAAATGTAGGTGTTTAGGAAAGTAGGTCATCTGTCCTGTAGAGTAGCCTACAGTCTGGACTTTATTCATTACACCACTGTGGGGAAGATTAGCATGTGCCTCTATCCTAGATCATTTTTAAACTGGTACTGCACAGGGGGACATGAGGAGATCCAGAGTTGATTTTGTTGGCTTTAGCACACCACCGATGGGAGTGCGAATTCCCACGAGGAACGACACACAATCTGGCCTTATCTCTTTTCCACCATGTCAGCGCAGGCATTGATGTTCAATACCCAGATCAATTCACATAGGGCTACAAAACTGTGATATTTTAATTCTATTATTCCTCCCCATTAGCTAGAAGATTATGGTAAACAAAACTTCCATTCAACTACCATTCCATTACCCTAAAGTTTACATAGAGAAGGGTACAATACCTAGGTATTTTATTATGTTTAGTGCAATTGTAAACCTCCTGGAAGAAAACATAGGTGGTAATTCCTTTGACAGCAGTCCTAGCAACATTTTTCTAGACATCTCCTAAGGCAAGGGAAGCACAAAAGCAAAATTAAACCATTGTGGTTATACCAAAATAAAAAGTCTTTGCACAGTGAAGAAAGCCACCAACAGAGCAAAAATGCAACCTATTAACTGGTAGAAATTATTTATAAATGATATATCCGATAAGGGGTTAATACCCAAAATATATATAGAACCTATACAACACCAACACACACACACACACACGATTTGATTTAGAAACGGGCAGATGACCTAAATAGATACTTTTCTAAAGGAGACATACAGATGGCCAACAGACACATGAAAAGATGTTCATCACGCATCATCAGGGAAATGCAAATTAAAACTATAATGAGGTATCACCTCATACCTGTCAGAATGGCTAAAATCAAAAACAAGAAATGACAGGGGTTGGTGAGGATGTAGAGGAAAAATGGAATCCTCGTGCACTGTGAGTTGGTACAGCCACTGTGGAAAAGAGTACGGAGTTTCCTCAAAAAATTAAAAATAGGGTTACTATATGATCCAGTAATGCCACTACACGGTATTCATCCAAAGAAAATGAAAACACTAATGCAAAAAGATACATATACTCCTATGTTTATGGTAGCATTATTTACCATAGCCAATATATGGAAGCAACACAAGTGTCCACGGACAGATGAATGAATAAAGAAGATGTGGTATATCTACCTATATATAGACATATACATCTATATATACACATACATATATACATACAGTGGAATATTACTCAGCCATAAAAAAGAATGAGATCTTGCCATTTGCAGCAACACAGATGGATCTAGAGGCTATAATTTTAAGTGAAATCACTTGAATTTAAGAAACAAAATAGATCCAGAGTAAAAAGTATAGACTCAAATACAGACAGCTGGTGGTTGCCAGAGGAAATGTAGGTGGGGGGATGTATGAAACAGGGAAAGGGAATCAAGAGCAGTATAGATGAGCATATAAAATTGTTGAATCGTTATTTTATACACCGGAAACTAATATAACACTGCATATTAATTATACTTGAATTAAAAAAATTTTAAAGGCAAAGGGTAAGATAAATGTGAGATTCTTAAACTTTAGCCTTTTTCAAAATAATCAGCTGATTCACTAGCATCTTCCTAAGGTGACCTATTCATCGTTATTTTTTAGTATCATTATGAACTCATCAATGCCAACTTTCCCGATGTCTTTCAATCCATTGTATTTATCATCCTTATTGATGTTGCTATTTTCCAACCACCAGTAGAAGACCCTTCAACATTCTCCTGAGTTCTTGGTTCTTTTGGCAAGAATCCTAGCGGGACCTGATACCGTCCTTGCTTTAAGGTTTTTTTGGTTTTTTTGTTTTTTTGGTTTTTTGGTTTTTTTTTTTTTACCCATTTCCTACTCCAGACTTCGAATCAGCTATTTCTCCAAGGATCTATTGTTCCTTTCAATATCTCAACATCACAACCTTGGGGCTAGTGGTGCTTTAAGTAATAGGCTGACCATTGTTCCTAGTGCTTTTTAGTAAATTTTGAGCTGGAAATATGCTTAGTTGCTTGTTAGTTAGACAATAAACACCATGGGTTCATGCTGATACTTTCAATTAAATTCAGGAATACAGAGTTCTTAACCTCTTCTACCTTTCTATCTCCTTTTTCCTCACACACCAAGAATCTTAATGCTTAACAACTCTAAGAATGACCAAATTAGAACACATACACCGGTCTTAGAACAGCAACACAACACCAGCAATGGGACTATTGCAAACAGTTGACTGGGTGTGTGGTTCCTTTCGTTCTTAGAATATATCTACTCAGGGGCGCCTGGGTGGCTCAGTCAGTTAAGCGGCCAACTTCACCTTAGGTCATGATCTCACGGTCCGTGAGTTCGAGCCCCGCGTCAGGCTCTGTGCTGACAGCTCAGAGCCTGGAGCCTGTTTCAGATTCTGTGTCTCCCTCTCTCTGACCCTCCCCCATTCATGCTCTGTCTCTCTCTGTCCCAAAAATAAATAAATTTAAAAAAAAAAGAATATATCTACTCAAAGCACACAAATCACAATGTTTTAAAGTCACTTGGAATAACTGACTCCTCTCTCTTCAGTTTCTGCCACCAACTGGATACTCAATGAGGTGAACACAGGTTTTGAAAGAAGTCAAAGCTGAACAGAAACATCAGGCAGGCTGAGGGACTCAATGAATTAGGACGAGGAATGGCATGAGCCTGGCCCTCTGGTGGTACAGTGAGGGTCCAGCCCAACTGCAGCTGGGGATCTGAGTTAAAGAGAAGGATGTCATCAAAGGTAAACAAGTTTCGTTTTGTTTGGCTAAGGAACAAGGAGATACAGATGGAACTTTGGGACAATTAGTATAGTGTTTACTAAATTAGAAACCAGAAAGACTAACGACATACACATCTGCTAGAAGGCTATCCAATTCACCCATTGCTTACACAGCCCCAGATACTGTGCTTGGCCCCAAAGACTCAGTGATGAAATCCAGGGAGCTTGCAGACAGCTAGACTCAGACAAGTACCCTAAGTTCTATACTACAAGTAAGCTCAGAGAACTTCAAAGATATTTGGAGGCACTGGAAGGACTCATTTAGGGAGAAGGGCACTAGCAAGAGGAGACACCAGGAGGTCAACCGAGAGACATGGAGAGTGGATGTGGGGTGGCAACACATTATGGGATAGAAGCAATAGATCCAGGGGAAAAGGTGCAGAAAAGGAAGGGTACAGCTTGCTCCCAGAATGCACCCATGAATAGAATTTAAGACGCAGCCAAGGGCAGAGAATTGGGCAGCAGAGGCTTCCACGAGGGCTTCACGTTAGACTGAGAAATTCAGATGTAATCTAGAAGGCTACATGGGACCAGCAAGAGAAGACCTTCCTCAAACCCCTCTGGTAGAAAGAACAGACTGAGATGGAGAGAACCAAAAGCAGGCAGTGCCCATGGACAGATGTTGCCATTTTTCCAGAAGAACCGGTCTGAACCACGGTAGACCCCAACCGCAAAGTGTTTCAGAGACGTTGCAGCATGAGGAGCAATGGCAGGGTAGGTTCACCACCATAACTATTGGAAGAGCCAAGAGGGTTCATGTCCAGATATGTTAACACTGAGAAGGGACTCTGCTCTGGGAGAAGGTTAAGGGCATGACTGAACACATTTCAGGAACAACAGGATGAGAATGTGCAGATGGGATGGATTGTTGGCCTTTTTGCCAGTCCCCTCTCAGGAAGACATCCATGAAGGGGAAGTGCCACTCTGGCAGAACTATCACTGACAGGGGCGCCTGGATGGCTCCATCCGACTGTGGCTCAGGTCACGATCTCATGGTGCGTGAGTTTGAGCCCCGTGTCGGGCTCTGTGCTGACAGCTCAGAGCCTGGAGCCTGCTTTGGATTCTGTGTCTCCCTCTCTCTCTGTCCCTCCCCCACTTGTGCTCCATCTCTCTCAAAAATAAATATTAAAAAAATAAAAATAAAAAAAACTATCACTGACAAAATTTTTTAAGAATATGGATAAGACAGGAACTGAAGAGAAGAGGAATATACCCTAGGAATATACAGACACTCAGCGCACGTGCTACCTCCTGACTCTGCCCAGACAGCAGCCTCCCCCTCCTCTCCTGGCTCTGTCCCTCTCTCCTCTTGGCTTCTCACAAGTGAGAGTCTCTCAGCTTGCCTGCTCTCCTGTCCTGGCCTTCTTCACTAGGCCCGGGACTTTCTCAAGGCAGGGGAAGAGGGAAGGCTTAGGAAGAAAGGATAAAATGGATCCTGCATGTGTGCACAAGGGACACATCCACAGCAGCATGGTTGCTAAAATAGCCAACATTGGGAATAAACCAATAGAAGAGTGAACAAAGCCAATTATGCTTTATTCATACAATAGACGACTCAGAGCTACGTCAGTCATGCCTACATCTATCCCGTTTTCATTAAATAAGCTGGAGTATGATCCATGCAGCATAACATGTATGAAGTTAACAAAGGATATACATACTCTTGGTGAATATTCACCAACAGCATGGAAACATGGATACAGAAGGGGCCTGAAGTGGGAGGAAGATGGTTAGTACTGGGGACAATGCAAGACCTCAATTATATCTGCAGTAGGTTTTTCTTTTTAAAAGTCTGAAGTCAGCATGGAAAAACATGATTTGGTAAAGTCGTCTTTACTTATGTTTGAAATATTTAATAGGGTAAAAATAGTCTCAACTGAGACTCTGACCTAATTGACATTTTAATCGAAAGGAACTTTTCTTTCCGTAACCAGTAAGAGGCAGAAATAGGTTTGTATCTGATTCCACAAGCAATACAAAAACAGGACCTGTGAGCACACGTGTCTTCTTTTTTACCTGAAATATCTGCTTCAGGGAGAAAAGGGCCCTTCTTAAATCTCGCCCACTGGAGTTGTACAGTTTTTCTGAAATAAAAAACATAACATATAAAATTAATTAAACTGACGCAATCAAGGGTAAAGACACAGAGAGAACACGAACAATGAACAGAATGTCCACTGCAGAGGTGAGGGGACTGGATCCAGTTAAGATACAGACCTCACCTCAGATGGTACAAGGAACAGTCCAGGCTGCTACAGGTGGCCGGAAGAGGGGATGTGTGAGTTTTAGAGACCAACACCCCACGTGCACCCTCAGCCACCACCCTCCCTCTCTCCAGACTTCTAGTCCCAGCTGTTTGTAGACCATTGTACTCGATAGCCAACTATATCCGGCAAATGAACACAGTCATGATGGAATGCATCCTCCCCCCTCCCTCCTTCCTGGCCTCACAGCCCCAGCACCACTGTGCTTTCTGCAGCTGGGCTCAGCTTTGAGGGACCTCTTCTTCCTGGGATCTAACGGTCAAGGGCCTTAAAGATCCAAGGGCAGCACAGGACGCTGTGCTGGATTAAGGACTGGATGTCTTGGCGATGGCCCTCTAAGCAGCCTCTGCTCTGCCTGCTCCTGGGCTCTCACTCATGTTCAAGAACGGGTCTGGCCCTGAGCCAGGCAGACAGAGGAGCCCTGTGTCAGGCTTCTCTGGCTCAAGATGCAGGCCAACTCCTACAACCCCCGTGTTCCCTTCAGTCATATTTAACACATTCTCGTTAGGTCAGGCCCAGCGAATAAGGAGGTGACCCCAACCTAACACCCAACCTCCAGAGGTCCCAACATGACAGGAAGATGAATGAATATGCCACAATTACTAGTTAGCCAGCGGAGGAGAGCTGCAAAGTGCCGAGGGCACATAGGAGGAGGGGAGAAACCAGTTATCCCGATCTACACAGAAGGCCTGGGAGTGCAGAGTACTCAGCTTCACACAACTCAAGTGTGGCCCTGACCCACGTGATTCCGCTGGCAGGTCAGGTTCCTCACATCGGGCACCAGGCTTTCCCAATACACAGCACCCAACATGTATTTCCTGAGTGTCTGCCAGGAACTGTTCTAGGCACCAGGTAGTGAAGAGTGAACTTAATAAGAGCAACAACTAAGCAGTCAGCCTGCATTTCAAAGCTGGTGTCACCACCTACTTGGGAGATGACCTTGGACAAAGTAGTTTACTTCTAAGTCTTGGATTTCCTGGTCTATAAAATGAGAACAGGTAACAATAGACTTAGAGGATGAAAGTTTTGTGTGATGCCAAACACTGATAGGACAAAGGCAGATACCAAAGCATTTAAAACGTTAAGAATAAAGTAGTCAATAGCAGTGTTATTCTGGTGGCTGGCCACTCTGAGCTTCAATTTCAGCATATGAGGGGCAATGCCCAGAATCACATTCTCTGCTTATGTCATAGACTTGAGTGGAAGGCCATGGAATACACAGGTCTAAAAGAGTTGGCAGAAGTCTGCTCATGAGAAGAATATTCCCATTTTGCACAGTAGCTCTGAAAGTGAACAGGCTCCCACTTTAGATTCAGAAGGATGTAGGGCAGGTGGGACTCAGCAATTATGGTGGTAACTTCCCCCAAAGGCCTCCCCACAGACATCTTGACCTCTTCCCATCCACTTTCCAGACCAAGGCCAGAAGGATTGGGTGACCACCTGATGACATCACCGCTCCTATTTAAACCCTTCAATGGCTGCCCCTGCACGGAGAATGAAACCCAAGATCCTCTGTATGACCCATCAAGCCCTTGATCATGCAGCCTTGGCCGCCTCCCTCACTGCATTGCAGACACTGGTTTTCTCCAGGCAACTTGGGCAGGGGTCAGGTTCCTCCAGACTCAAAACCTACGAAGACACCCAGTAAGTGGCAGAGGCTAGATTACATCAGATTGGGAGGTCTGTGGTGTCTGACCCCAAGGCCTTCTCATTGTTTGACCACCATGGAATCTACCACGTCTATACAATATACAGTTGATGATCACTTATTATGAAGAGTTTTGATTAAGAGAGTATGCATTGTCTTCCTAAAAACAAGTATCTGAGAAAACTCTAGAGGAATCAACCACCCCTAAAATGAACATCTAGTTTATCATAGACCCTAAGACATGAAGCCCAGACAACTTTCAAGTTGACTTCTAAAATGTCTGCATGGCCTCAAAATACATTAAATAATAAATAAATGGAGTTAACTGCATCACCCCTGGGTCTGGTCCTCGGGGCGATCACTTGTTCAGTTTCCACAGCTAACATCTCAGATTTCTCAAAGTTTGGGTTTTGCCACTACCATTTCTAATAAATAAGAACAAATCTACCAGATGCAAGTATGGGGCTATAGAAATGAAGAAGAAGGGCAGATTTATCTTATCCAGGAAGAGGATCGGAAGACAGAGTCAATTCCAAGTACCTCTTTATAAGGTGGTAAGGCTCGCGGTAGACTTTCTTGCATATATACCACTAGGTAACCAGCAGAAATAGTCTTAAGTGAATTCACACTATCACAGAGCCTCCTTTAGTTACCAATGATCTGTTCTGGCTTCTGATTCGTGTAAATGAAAATGATGGTTAGTTGTGTTCAGGTTGTTAAGGTTTTAGTACTTGGTATGATAGTCAAAATCAGGTAAAAAAAAAATCAAATTTAGCTGAAAATGACAATATTTTGTTGAGGATTTTTTACATCTATATTCATGAAGCATATTGATGTGTATGTAGTTTTGTTTCCTTTTAATGGTGCTGATGTTGAGGCAATGCTGATCTCATGAGTTGGGAGTATTCCCTCCTCTTCGACTTTCAGAGCAAGTCTGTATAGAGTTGGTATTATATATTCCTTAAATGTTTGGCAGAATTCTCCAGTGATGCTACCTGGGCCAAGAGTTCTCCTTATTGGAAGGTTTTCAAATATGAATTCAATCTCTTCAATTAGTATAAGGCTCTTCTATTTCTTCTTGAATGAACTTTAATAATTTGTATCTTTCAAGGAATGTTTTCCAATTCACCTAAGTTGTTCAATGTATGGGCATAAAGTTGTTCATGATATTCCCGATCATCCTTTTACTGACTTTAGCAATCTCCTCTCTTATTCCTGTTATTGGTAATCTGTGTCTTTCTTCCCTTTAACTTGGTCTGGCTAAAGGTATATCACATTTTATTGCTCTTTTCAAGCAACTTTTGATTTCATTGTTCTTTCCTTTCCTAATTTTTATATCATTTTCCTCCTTCTGCTTGCTTTTGGCCTAATTTGTTCTTTGTTCCTACTTTCTTAAGGTGGAAATTGAAACGACTGATTTGAAACCTTTCTTCTTTTCTAATGGAAGTAGTTAGTGCTATAAACATCTCCCTAAGCACAGCTTTGGCTACACTCTGCAAAATTTGATACACTGTTTTTGTTTTAATTCAGTTCAAAATTGAATGAATGATGAGTATTTCATTCCACTCAAAATGTGTTGGTTTGTTTGTTTACACCTATGGCTTATTTAGAAGTACACTGTTTAACTTCCAAATATTTAGGAATTTTCCAAGTATCTTTTTGTTACCGATTTCTAGTTTCTTTTTTTAACAAGATAAGAACTTTTTATTTTGCCTTTCTTCATTTCTCAAACTTACATAATAGAGTATATCACCCTCCTTTTTTTTTTGGAATTTTTAAAAACATTTAGATTCGAGTTAGTTAACATATAGTGTAGTATTGGTTTCAGGAGAATTTAATGATCCATTGCTTACACATAACACCCAGTGCTCATCCCAAGAAGTTGCCCTCTTTTTGTTCAAGTTTATTTTGAGAGAGAGAGTCTGCACGTGAGGAGGGAGGAGCAGAGAGAGGGGACGAGATAGAATCTCAAGTGGGCTCTACACTGTCAGAATGCATCCCAATGCGGGGCTCAAACCCACAAACCCTGAGATCATGACCTGAGCAGAAACCAAGAGGTGGATGCTCAACCAACTGAGCCACCCAGGCACCCTCAATAAGTGCCCTCTTTAATGTCCATCCCCCCCCACCTTCCCTCCAGCAATCCTCAGTTTGCTGTCTACATTTAAGAGTCTCTTATAGCTTGCCTCCATCTTTATCTTTTCTCCCCCTCCCCTATGTCCATCTGCTTTGTTTCTTAAATTCCACATGAGTGAAATCATATGATTTGTCTGTCTTTGACTGACTTTGCTTAGCATAATACACTCAAGTTCCATCCATGTTGTTGCAAATAGCAAGATTTCATTTTTGTTGATCACTGAGTAATATTTCATTGTATATAGATAAACCGCATCTTCTTTATCCATTCATCCATCAATGGCTATTTGGCCTCCTTCCATACTTTGGCTATTGTTGATAGCACTGCTATGAACATTGGAACATTGGAGGGCATGGGTCCCTTCAAATCAGCATTTTGGTATCCTTTGGATAAATACCTAGTAACGCCACTGATGGGTCACAGGGTAATTTTTTTTTTTTTTAACTTTTTGAGGAACCTCCATACTTTTTTCCAGAGCGGCTACACCAGTTTCATTCCCACCAACAGTGCAAAAGGGTTCCCCTTTCTTGGCATCCTCACCATCTGTTGTTTCCTCAGTTGTTAATTGTAGCAGTTCTGACAGGTACGAGGTGGTATCTCAGTGGTCACTTTTGGTTAGTATTTGCATGGTTTAGTTTCTCGTAGTTATAGTTGCAATTGTTTTTATCTAGTCTGATAACCTCTCTTTTAGTTGATACGCATCCACCACATATTTTTAGCATCTAGGACATCACAAAGGACTCTGTGGTGGCACTAGAACAGAAGACCTCAGGGGGGCCTGATGGTGCCTTCCACCCTTTGATGAGAAACATGCTTGTACAAATGCCAAAAATATCTTTGAGTGGTGCCAAAAAACTCTTTTTTTTTTGCCAAGTCTCTCTTAAGTAAAACAAACCACAATTTCTATTTGAAAAGTCTATTTCAATTGTCCTTAATTAAAAAATAAGACTATTTATAGTTATTAACTTTATCCATTCATTCATTCAGCTTTGTTTGGAATAATTATTTAATGAAATAGAAAAGTTCCCAAATAATTCTTTAACGCCAGAGAATTCTCACTACAAACTTCAGAGAAAGATTCACATAATGTAGTTTTGCCTTTTTAATAACAAATCTCAAAAGATCAGCCATCTTAAGATTCACATAATGTAGTTTTGCCTTTTTAATAACAAATCTCAAAAGATCAGCCATCTTATTTAAGAATATTACATATTTTGGCTGAAATGTCCTTTAAAGGGCAAAATGTTTTTATTCCATATGTTAAAAGCACTCCATGAGGTCTAGACCAGAAATTCTTCCAATCTGGCATCTGTTAAATTGTAGTTTTTTGTTTTTTTTTAACCATTCATGGAAGTGATTAGCAGTGATGTTTCACTTTTATGGACCAAGGTATCTTCTCCCCAAGTACTGCAAAACCTTTTTTGTTTTTTCTATGCAACTGATATTTTTACAAATGTCATGCATCAGTCTCTATAACATGAAAACACGGAAATCCTCACCACTGTGGTTGAAATTAAAAGGACCAATTAGTTATCCCAAGAGGTATTACTCTGATTTTGATAAGATCATTTATATTGCCTTTCTTAAAGCACCAAGATCATGGGGTAAAATGAAATTACAGTGATTAAAACTCAAAATTGCCCTCTATTTTTAAAACATAGTGATACCAGATAGCCTCTATACTCATCCTAACATGTTCTATTGTTTCTTCACATACATTTTAGGAGACACCAGTGTTTACCTAGAACAAATAGGATTAGAAACTAAGCACATTTGTAAGTGACATACAGGCATACATTGGCGATATCCCAAGTTCAATTCCCAAACAATGCAATCAAGTAACTATCACGATAAAGCAAGTCAAGAGAATTTTTTGGTTTCCCAGTGCATATACAAGTTATGTTGACACTATACTATCATCTATTGAGTGTGCAATATTACATCTAAAAAAAAAAATAATGTACACATCTTAATTTAAAAATAACTTTATTGCTAAAAAGCTAACCATCTGAGCTTTCAGCAAACAGTCATCTCTGATTCCAAATCAACGTAATAGATGTAACAATAAAAAAGTTTGAAATATTGTGAGAATTACCAAAATATGACAGAGACATGAAGCGAGCAAATGCTGTTGGAAAAATGGCACCAATAGACTTGCTTGACACAGGGTTGCCATAAAACTCAATTTGTGAAGAAAATCGTACCATCTGCCAAGTGCAATCATGTGCAATAAAATGAGGCATGCCTATATCCTTTATCACATTGAGAGGCACACACAGCTCCTGCTGGCACAGATATTGGGCTCAAACCAGTGACTACTGATAGCCTTTTGGTGTCATTCAACAGCAGCCCACACAGGCCAAAGGAGAAGCACTCCTTCCTACCACCCAGGTCCCAGCTTCCTCGATTCAGGGCTACCCATGCCACGGGAGGCATGGGCTCGAGCTTTAACTGCTGGCCACTCTCTGGAGTTCAAGAAACTAAGTGTTCTATTTGTGTCACATCCAGGCCTCACCATACGGGAAGTCAGACTCACCATGGTTGTGCAGGCCTCCCTTTCAAGTTAGACTAGAGTGTGCAGGGCTCACCTAGGAATACGACTGGCCTGGTAGCTTCTCGAGGGTATGTCTGACATAGCTCCTGGATGCATCCACATCAATCACTCCTCCTTTAGAAGCAGCAGTCTATGCAGAGTTCAGGTGTGAGTCTTAATCAGGGCTTACAGGAGTACACGCAAGGCTTCCTTACAGAGGGGTGACTGAGAACCGTGGCACTCCCTTGCTCTGCCCTCCGTGTCCACAGCCTCTGCTCTCTGTGTGCATCCTCATGCGTGCACATCCATGTGCACGCTGGGCTTCAGCCTATGAAGGAGGAAACAGAGCTCGGAGGTCCTCTTACTATCCCACACACCCAATCCATTGTGCAGACTGTTCTAATGGGTCCCAAATCCCAAGAGAGGGAATTTCATACATCCCTACTGCCTGAAAGTCAGCTAACACAAAAGAGAGAGGGCATCAAATGTAGAGCAGGGAGAGAGGCCCAGAGCCCACCCTATGCCAGCAAGAGGGCAGCTCCAGAGGCTTCTTCCAGGAGTTCACAGAGCCTCTCTCCCTTTTCCTCTTTGTCCGCCTACATTGCGAACACATGCTAAAGAGCATGCAGCCTCTACTGGGGAGGATGGGGGTATAAGAGAAGACAGATCTGGCCGCCCCAGACTCAGCTTAAGAGTCCTAAGTCAGAGCACTGGGGAAGAAGATGCCCATGTAAGAAGTGGCAAGTATCAAAAAAAAAAAAAAAAAAAAAAACATGTCAACTCAAAACTGAAACCTTATGTGTAAAAAGGAGGGCTGGGTTCAGATTGGAGTCCAGAAGATTTGCCATTCTCACCAAGCTTGGAGACAGCCAGGTGGGAGGTATGCAAAGAGGAACCCCGCCTTCCATCAGCACGGCCCCAAGGGTGGACAGAAGTCTTGAGAGCTCTGGTGGCAGAAGGTCCCATGGGAGAGGCCGGGCCAGCTCCAGTAGTGGGCGAGGCTGTAAGGGGCCAATGATGCATCCATTCTTATTAAAGTCAAGTACAGCCCGTGGTTGGCCAATATGTGTTTATTCTCCACCTTCTTCCAAACTCAATCTGCCCAGGATGCAGTCATTCGTATAGCACTAGCCTTTGAGTGAAAGGCTATTTTGAGCCTCCATTTGGTGGGGAAAGGAGGCATCAGCAGAATAACCACCCCTATCTTTTCTCTCCATAATTCATGCCTTTTAAAATGAAACCTGTTCCTTTAAGAGACACAATTAATGTATCATACTTTAAACCAGCTTACAATAATGAGCCGAGGGCAAATTAATTAAAGGCCATTAGGGACCATTCCTGTTCCATCACTGGGAAGGAAAGCTGCATGGCCCGCAAACATCAGTGCTGACAGGCACAGCCAGAGAGTTCCTGTGCTGCCTGCTCAGCCAAGAGCACAGTGACGAAAACCTCGTGTGGGGAAAGCAGACCAGGATGTTAGAATGAATCGATAAAAAGAAGGGGGGAGGGGAGGAAGGGAGAGAGAGAACCAATTTAAGTTAGGGACAGAATGTGGAGGGGAGGAACCCAAGGCATCTGTGAGTGTGACAAGGGAAGTAGGAAAATGAAAGATTATTCTAGAACATCATGCTTCAAGACCCATAAAAATCACTGACTTAGGGCTAATAATTTCAGCACCCTTCTCTCACCAAGTGCCAAACACATTAAGCAAGCGTTCTATGGGAGAGCTTGGACCAAGACCCAGGAGGCCCTCCTCTGCACAGAGTAACAAGATAGTAAGTTTCCTCTTAACCTTGGGCTGCCACAGGGGTGGTTCAGTCAGTTGAGCGTCTGACTTCGGCTGAGGTCATGATCTCACAGTTTGTGAGTTCAAGCCCCACATCAGGCCCACTTCTGTCAGTTTGGGACCTGCTTTGGATCCTCTGTCCCCCCCTCTCTCTGCCCCTTCCCTACTCTCTTTCTCAAAAATAACCATTTTTTAAAAACTTAAAAATAAAACCTTGGGCTGCCACAAAAGACATCATACCAAGAAGATTTATTCATAGACAAAATGCTCACACCTCCATTTAAAACTCCGTTGGCACCAGCTACAGAGAACACAGCCATCGTGATTTTTCAGACGGAGCGAAGAGAAGCGACCCAGGCATGGGCTGGGTGACATCGGCTTTTCAGAGCCACCCATCAGAGCGCTGGTGAGGAACTCTGCAAAGTGACACAAGGCCGCCTGCAGAAGTCGCTGGCCAGGCTGACGTTATGCCCCGTTTCCCCAGCAAGTCTGCAGGCCCAAGCACCCATCAGCACTGAGTGAGTCCAAAGAATTCCACTCTGGCCATCCTTCCCATGACTTTCAAAGTGCCACCGACACACTGATGACCATCAAATAAAACCCACTTCAACCCGCAAGTGTTGCTTCCTTAGAACGTGTTGATGCTTCAAAAAACCAAAGTGGCATAGTAGAAAATTTGCCAGGGAACACACTGATACTTTAGAAATCATCTTTTTCCAGCAACGTATAAACTTTTCAAAGTCATGGTTTCATTGGTAAGTTATATACAGGTCATCAACAACGTTCATGTCAGAGGGTACGGGTACTTCCCGTGGGCCTCCCGGACATTGTGTGGACCACGGCTTCTCAGCCTGATCTAATCCTGCATCTTTATTTCACAGGTGAAGAAACTAAGACCTGAGGGGTACAGGGTTGCTGGTCCCAGCACTGGGATTGGAGGCCCTAAGAAGCAGGGGCAGGGGAAGGTACTGAGAATGGCTTGTAGACATGGAACTAGCTGTGTGTTCTGTTTGTACAATAAAAATAAACTGGGCCACCGAAACTCAGGTCCTAATCATGACATTCATGTCACTGTGTAAAATGAGAAAACTCACACACATACAAAAGCAAGGACTTCTGTTCTGGCCATCGGTTCTGAGAAGTGAGTGGTGGTGATGATGGTGAGGAGGGATGCATGAGGGCACCCCTCCCCCACCCACCGAGGCAGCCCATTCAACCTAAAGAGGCTACAAGCGAATGATAGCGAGGTTGTGAGTCCTGAGCAGACAGCAGACGGCTCAAGGCCACCTTATTAAACCCAAATTCCCTTAGAGTGTTATCACAGTGTAAATATTCATGTCACGTAATCTTTATACGAATCCTTTATTGCTTCTCTACTAAGCAGATGTTATGCTGAGCAGCAGGGTGTCCAAGGTGGAGGAAGACGGTCTCAGCCATCAAGAGCGGAGTAAGGGAGACAGATGCCCCCAAATAATGCCAAGGCTATGTGAAAACCTGATGGTGATGCTAAGGGACCACCAAGGAAGGACAGGCAACACCTGTGCCCCCTGAGGCTGGGGAGCAGATTCAAAAGAGGTGACACTGAACAAACTTCGAGGACTAAAAGTTAACCCCAGCGAGAAGTGCGGTGCAGAGGGGAACCCAAGGAAGAGAAGAGAGCAGGTGGGAAGCCTGGATGCTGCAGAAGGAAACACTAGGTTCCAAAAGCACAAAGCACTCCGGCAGACTGTGTCTGTGAGGCTGGAGACAAGGAGAGTCCTCGCAGAGGGGGGGCTCATGCTGCCACACCGTCACACGTCTCTCAGGCAGGGACGGAGGGCTCCGGAAGAATTTCCAAGCAGGAAGGAATCTACTGACACCAATTTTTATCAAGCTCACTGCCAGCACAGGCAGCCAGGGCAGAGGAAGTGGAATGGGGAGTGGGTAGGAGCTGAAAAGCAAGTAAAAGGTCGCCTGAGCAAGGGATGGTAGGTGGGGACAAGCAAGTGGGAATGGCGAGGAGGGGTTGATGTGGGAGTGATCTAGGGACAGAGCTGAATGTGGGCTGAGATGGGTGAAGGACCCCCAGATCTCCAGCTTGCCTACCGGTCTCATGGGGAGACCACTCCCACAGACATGGACACTAAGGGCAATCACTGCAAGCGAGCAGTGCCTCTGCCCCGACGTGGACCCCCCAGGACAGCTGAATACCATCCTGGAATCTCCGGGGTCAGAAGAGGCCACACGCTCCAGCCTTCAAGCCCTGGCCTGGACCATGGCTTCCCTGCTTCCTCCACCTCACCCCTCGCCAGCCACCTCCTCCTGATGACACCCTCCTGCATCTCCCAAACCCTCTGAGAACCCCTAGTATTCACCTATATTGTGACGCCTGTCACGCAGGGCCCCCTTCAAGTGGCAAACAGCTTCCAAGGAGCTTTTGACTAAGGAGGCCGCTCCAGACTTAAAAATCAGGTGACCGAGTGCACGTTTGGCTGCTTGCCCGCCATCACCATCGCCATCTGCCCAGCTCCACGCGCCTTCCTGCTTGTTACGTTGGGAGTCACTGTGCCCCCTTCCTCATGGTCAGAAGGTGGTCCAGGCAGAGCCAGGCACCTTCACTTCCAACTTCATTTGTAGGCAACTGTTTCTCCCTCTGAATTTTAGAGAGCCGGCTAGCTTTTGGCCCCCAGGGAAGCACAGTTCTGTCTGTTCTATCTTCGCTTTCACAAAAGTGTCCCTTCTCAGATGCAAAAAGGTCGGATCAGCCACTGCAAGACACTTCACTAAGTGGAATTCTGTTTAAAATGTGCCTTGCTGGCTCAGTCGGTTAAGAATCAAACTTCGGGCTCAGGTCATGATCTCACAGTTCATGAGTTTAAACCCCACATTGGCTTGTCTGCTGTCATCTCTGAGCCTGCTTGGGATCCTCAGTCCCCCCCCCCCCACTCTCTGCCCCTCCCCAATTCGTGCTCTCCCTCCCTCTTAAAAATAAACATTAGGGGCGCCTGGGTGGCGCAGTCGGTTAAGCGTCCGACTTCAGCCAGGTCACGATCTCGCGGTCTGTGAGTTCGAGCCCCGCGTCAGGCTCTGGGCTGATGGCTCAGAGCCTGGAGCCTGTTTCTGATTCTGTGTCTCCCTCTCTCTCTGCCCCTCCCCCGTTCATGCTCTGTCTCTCTCTGTCCCAAAAATAAAATAAACGTTGAAATAAATAAATAAATAAATAAATAAATAAACAAACAAACAAACATTAAAAAAAATTTTTTTTAACGTGACTTCTTTTCTCCCCAGTATCAAAGAATGTAGAGACAGAAGGATCCACAACCATGCAGTCCCACCAGTCCTTGGAGAAGCTGAGCCCCTTGACCAATCCAGAGAACCCCCTAGGAGGCAAGAGGGGTCAGCACTTTGACAGCGCCCCTCTAAAAAGGCTGCTGACCCGGGGGTAATGAGATCATTATCATCTGAAAAGCAGCACCAACACCCTGAGGCAAGCAGTGCTGTGAAAAACAGGTGACGGGGACCTTTTACTTCAGAGGTCACTTCAGAACTCATTGGCCCACACCTCTGCCTCTCTAATAAATGGCTTGGCTGTCTGCCCCCCTGCTTTCTTCCTCTCCTCTCCTGCTACTTCTTCCTTTGTGCTCATTAGGAATCTGGAGAACCTCAAGATATTTTATTTACAGGCTTGTATCATTCCCTTTCTTTTCAAATTCAGTTAAGACATTTAGATGTATGTTCTTCCAAAGTTACATATATTTCTCTTTCTAGTTCTCTTTTCTTAAGGTTTTATTTTTGTTTATTTATTTTTGAGAGAGACAGAGCATGGGCAGGGGAAGGAGACACAGAATCCGAAGCAGGCTCCGGGCTCTCAGCTGTCAGCACAGAGCCTGTTGTGGGGGCTCCAACTCACGAACCTTTAGATCATGACCTGAGCAGAAGTCGATTGCTTAACCGACTAAATCACCCAGGTGCCCTTCTTTCTAGTTCTCTTTTAGTAACAAGGAAACCACAGCGCTAAGTTGATTTTGCTGGAGTGGAGGGTGTTTTTCTCCTGAGCTGGCCACAGCATAATGGCAGTCACTGCCCTGCCATGCACCCTGCTCACCCCCTACTGGCAGGGCGCAAAGAGAAGGGAGGTTGCCTAAACAAAGGAGTCCTGCTCTGCTCTTCTGGAAGCTTCCAGAGTCCCAGGTGATATATACAGGAGACTATCCCTCCAAATCAGGGGTCAAGCCCAACCCTGCTTTACTCTCCAGGGAGAAAACTTAGGAGAAGAAAACCACCTCAGGACAAGGGCCAGAAACCACATACCCACCCCACCAGCTCCTGAGGACACTCATGGAAAACACTCAACCCTCTTACCCAGGTATCAGTTGTAGCCAGGACTGTCCTAGCCTTGGTCTCTGCAAAGTACCTCATTCTTCACAGCCTCTGCTCACAGAAACTGCCACCCTGGGCCCCTGACCTCCTCTCTTGCCCACTCATGGGGCACTGTATTCCCTTCACCTGCCCTCCCCTGCATCACCAGTTGGCAAGGTCCTTGCCCTGCACCGTGCACTGCTATGGTTTGCCCTCAGCCTTCTGCACTGTTTCACCATAGCCTGGGATAATATCGCTATGCAGACTCCTAAATTAGTGTTTGCAACTCAGAAGAAATTCCTCTCTGTGCCTCGGTTTTTTTGTGAGCGAAACACTTTTAGAAGTACACATCCGACACTTTGAAGTCATGTGATAACACAATAACGTTGGCAAATCACCTGGCAAATCACATCTTCATGCTCAGTAAAGACTACTTTTCCTTCCCTCTCCACCCCAAAGGCTTCAATGAGGTTTCTAAAAAATACCCGAGACTCTCCATAGGAAGAGGCAAGCCTTTCATGGGACTGGCAGGGAACCTAACGTCATCTGTCAGGGCTTTCTAACTGCGTGCTGAGAGGGTCGCCTGAGCTCAGAGAGCCCTGGCTGGGCCCTGGGGGTGCCTTTCCAACCACGATCACTGCCCTGGATCAAGAGATAGCCTCTTCCTTCCTGGGGTCAATGGTTCTTGACAGGGAAAATGTTCACCATCCCTGTCCTAAACATTTTGAGGAAAAGAAGTGAATGTCTAATCCCTCGAGAAAAGATAAGGATCATTAGCTGGGGTCAAAAGGGAACAATCTGGCATCAATCATGTCACCGAGCAGAGATGGCAAAACTCCACAGTTCACCTGACCCACCCCATGGGGCCAGACTCTTCCTTTAAGTGTCTTTCAAGATGGCAACAGCCATTCATCTATGGCAAGTATCCTAGGACACAAACAAAACTGCACCCAAGACTGAGTTTTTAAAATGACTGTTTTGGTAAGAGTTTTATTCACTAACCAAGGGGAGAGGACCGGAAGCACCACAGCATTTTTTCCTAATAATTTATTTTTTAATTTCCATCCAAATTAGTTAGCATATAGTGTGACAATGATTTCAGGAGTAGACTCCTTAGTGCCACCTGCCCATTTAGCCCATCCCCCCTCCCACAACCCCTCCAGTAACCCTCTGTTTGTTCTCCATATTTATGAGTCTCTTCTGTTTTGTCCCCCTCCCTGTTTTTATATTTTTGCTTCCCTTCCCTTATGTTCATCTGTTTTGTCTCTTAAGTCCTCATATGAGTGAAGTCATATGGTATTTGTCTTTCTCTAATTTCGCTTAGCATAATACCCTCCAGTTCCATCCATGTAGTTGCAAATGGCAAGATTTCCTTCTTTTTGATCGCCGAGTAGTATTCCATTGTGTGTGTGTATATATACATATATATATATATATGTATATATATATATATATATATATATGTATATATACCTCTTCTTTATCCATTCATCCATCGATGGACATTTAGGCTCTGTCCATACTTTGGCTATTGTCGATAGTGCTGCTATAAACATAGGCATGGCATTTTTACAATTAAGCACAGCCAACCTTAAATACTGGTTTTGTCTCCTGAAAAAACTCACATCTGAACTGAAGGTTTCTACACATCAAAAGCAAAAGTGCATGCCAGTCCTTCCTCAGCTCCTAACACTTTCCCTCTGTGTTCATTTCCAGGCTGTGCCAAGGAGGGCTAGGCCGAGGTCCGTGCCTCCGCGGCAAGGAGCTGCAGACAAAACGCAAAATGACCCAAGCGTAGCTTCTTGCCCCCTCCGTGGTAACAGCTGAGAGAGTCCAATATAGTGGAGAACAGAATTAGGAAACACTGTGCGTGTGGCTTCAAGTTTCAGGCAGACTTCCACTGCACAGAAGAGAACCAGAAAATCTAGGGATAGAAGCCTCTGTGGAATCAGTCTTTCTAAACCTAATATTTCATCAGTATCTCCTAATGAAATAAACTCCGCCTAGCTAGCTTCTCCCATCATGGAGCACAGGGGCTACTGCCTCCGAGCCACTTGCAGGCAGTTACCGTAGCAGGAAGGAGGAGTGCATCTCAGTCTCAAAGACGTACAGAAGACGGCGCGCCCTTGAGGAACCGAGAGTCTAATAGGACAGATCTGTCAACAACTATGTTCAGTTCAGTGTGGGAAGGGCTCGGCAGGGAAAGGGTGTTCCGTAAACTTGGCAGTTCAAGGAGGTTTCCAGAAGCTAAGACTTCCAGCCCAATTCTGGGGTCAGAGTCATCCAGGTAAATAAAGGCAGGAATAGATTCCAGGATGAGGACACAGATGCCACAGACCCCAAGAAGTCAGAGCATCTGGGGTCACCAGGCAACCTTTGCAAGCCTATGACGCCAAGGAGAGGAGCCACGAATGGGCAGCATCGTTCCATGTCTCCAGATGAGACACAGGCTGACTCCGGGAGCAGTCTTCAATCACACTCATGGTAGGCTGACTCACTGACCAACACCATGTCAGCCATTTTGTACCAGTAATCATGCTAAGTTTTAGGTTCGCTGAATGTGGGTGGGGTCTTACCATGGTGGTGCCATTTGTTAGCAAATTAAAGCACTCCAGCAGCACTCTCCCCATCTGCCTATTAGGCCCACTGCTCACATCTGACGGACTCTGACTCCCTCCCCCTCTAGGTAGGGTCTCTGCCTCAGGAGCAGGAGCTCCACACTGGGGTTCACCTGCTCCCCCTGAGTCACCGCAAAGCGAAAGTACTAGGGCAGCCCCTGGATCCACAAGGACTTGTGGGGAGCGAGGGCTGGGAGCAGCTGAAGAGCCCAACTACCCACAGGACCGTGATCAGCTCCGCAGGCAGGCTCTCACCCTCCCAGGGCCTTCTCCAGCAATCCCCCACTGGAGGCTGAGCCAAGGGAGCATTTAAAAGCAAGAGTCACAACCACAGGCCACTGACCGAAGATGACAAGCAAAAAGGCACGTTCTTCTAACACCACAGCGCAGTCCTCACATCACCAGGAACTGGGCCGACCTACCGCTGGTTTGAGGACTTCAGGCAGGGCAAGTGAGTAAACTTCCGAGTGGTACACAAGAGGCAGGGCATGTTGGTGATGAACGGGGCCTTTGTAAGCGCTCAAGTTCTCTTTGCCTCGTGGCGATCGACCATCCACCCACCCCCTCGTGCCCAAGCTCCATGCACACTCCCGCAGGCACAGATAGCAGCCTGCATTCCTTCCCAAGGGCAGATGTATTTCCAGGAGTAGCAACTCAAGTGAGTGATAAAAGCTATGGGGCTGTCTCAGCCACACCCTCCGTGTCAACCATTATCTCTGTGGCAACCACTGAGAGCGAGTGGCACTTACAGTGACAGAACCAAGAACGGGAAGCTGGCAGGGGTGGCTCCATTTGGGCCCCCAGCGAGCTCTCCCTTGGGCTCTGCCCTCACTCCACACAGACCAGAGCCACAGGCATGGAAAACGTCCTCAGTAATCTTTGTGGTCGGACAGCAGGGCCCCAGCCTTCGCCACACCCCCCGAGGGGCTGGAGCTCTTTCCCCAGGAAAGAGACATGGAGACCCGTCATTATACCACACTTAGAGGCTCCCTCCAACACTGACTGCGGATAAAGGTGCCATTAGAACAAAACCAAGCACCCTAACTGTTGCTTTGTGGTGCAAGGAAGTAGAGATTTGTTTCATTTTTCTCCTAGCCTGAAAATTAGGAGGTGACCTGTTGTTGTTTTTTTCCCCTCTATTCTCTTTGGGATCTAAAACTACTAGATTTTAGCCTTATTTCACCAGTTAATACCTGTATTTAGAGGATACTTAAATTTAAGCAAAGTCAGCCGTTAAGTCATGGAGGCACTTTTCGGCACCTCCACGAATTAAGAACTTAAAGAGCAACTCTGCCCTGTCCAGTCCCGTATGTGGCGCATGAGGGACACAGAAGGGATACAGCCACATCCTATTTTTGGTTGCAAAGGAAATCATCAAATTCGCACTTCACGCTTTCTGCAACACATAATAAAAGAATTGCACAAGTCAACAGAAAAAGGTCTCGAGAAATCAACAACAAAAGGAAGCAATGAGAGGCATAGGTTGCCCTCATGGCTGAGAATCATCCACAGATGGAACAGTCACACGACAGGGTTTACTTTAACATTTACTTGAGAGAGAGAGAGAGAGAGAGAGCGCGCGCGCAAGCATGAGCAGGGGAGGGGCACAGAGAGAAGGGAGACACAAAATCTGAAGCAGGCTTCGGGCTGTCAGCACAGAGCCCGACGCGGGGCTTGAGTTCAAGAACCACAAGATCATGACCTGAGCCGAAGTCGGACACTTAACCGACTTAGCTACCCAGGCACCCCGACAGGGTTTACTTTAAAACAGTCCAGTGTAGGGATGCCAGGGTGGTTCAGTCAGTAAAGCGTCCAGTTTCGGCTCAGGTCATGATCTCAAGATTCATGGGTTTGAGCCCCACATCAGACACTGTGCTGACAGCTCAGAGCCTGGAGCCTGCTTCAGATTCTGTGTCATAGTCTGCCTCTGCCTCTCCCCCATTCGCACTCCATCTCTGTCTGTCTCTCTCTCAAAAATAAACATAAAAAAAACCACAGTGCAATGTAAACAGTTGATGCACATTACCTTTAATCTTCTCATGCTGGAATGTGCACAGAAATCTAGGGAGTCGTCTGCTGCAGATCTGGATTCAGTAGATCTGGGGTAAGCCCAACTTTCTGCATTTCAATCAAACTCACAGGTCCCAGGACCACCCTGGGAGAACCACTGACCTTGGGGCATTTAGTTACCACCTGAAGACCCTGAAGGAGAGGCCACACACCAGGGGGACTAGTTAGAATTTGAAGGAGTACATGGAAAGTGTAGCTACTACAGGTGCTTCTAATCTTGCGGTCTATACCTGATCCTCAGGGCTCATTAACCAGCAGGAGAGAGGACAAAATACTTCTCCAACCACACAGTGTGTGGTTGTCAAGACAGGTCACTGGCTAGACAGACCGGGCTGGCACCTCCATCCTTGAACCGCAGTTAATCTTCAAGCCAGCCCTTCACTAGAAATATGAGGGTAAAATAAAACCTGCCCTGCTCCTGTGAAAATACTTGGTAATGCCCTTTACCAGTGTTACAACCTTTTCACCCGGGAATAGAACAAAATGAGCCAGTAGAGGGTAGACTCTCCTGAAACATACATGATTTCCCCGCTCAATGAAGAGATTAACTCATCTACAGCACAACACCAAAAAATGACAAGCCAAAAAGGGAAAAGAACAGGTGTGAACTGGTACCACTTGTCCTTTCCTTTTTCAGCTCATAGACACTGTTGGCTGGCTGAGTGGAGCAAGGAGCCGAGCCTGATTCCACTGATTCACGTCTAGCGGCACTGACCCAGACTGCTCCGGCCTCTCCATGAGCCACCCTGCCCTGCTGCCTCGTCCTGGGTTTCAGCTGTGCTTAAAAAAAACCAAAAACACAAAAAAACAAAAAACCCTGGGTCATTTGCAGCGACTGGCCTTCCAACCAGAAGTCACTACCTGGAAAAACCCCAAATTCTTCCAATCCTTCCCTCCCAAAGCACAATGCTCCCAGGCCACTCTGGAGCCAGCACAGGGAGCCTGAGGGATGCATTTAAAGGGAGGTTCTGGGGGCGCCTGGGTAGCTCTGTCAGTTAAGCGTCTGACTTCGGCTCAGGTCATGATCTCACAGTCCATGAGTTCCAGCCCCGCATCAGGCTCTGTGCTGACAGCCTGGAGCCTGCTTCAGAATCTCTGTCTCCCTCTCTCTCTGCCCCTCCCCCACTCTCACTCTGTCTCTCTCAAAAATAAAGATTAAAAATAATAATAAAATAAAAAATTAAAATTAAAAAAAATAAAGGGAGGTTCTACCCCTCTTCCCGGGGTTCTAAGTTCATACATCTGTTCCCAGGGCATGAGCGCAACTGGTTGGCTCCAAGAAGAGCCCATGGTGGCCCTTGGCTATCATTCTTACCACATGTGATTCATGCATTTTGAACCTGTAGGTATTCTACAGTGTTCTGTCTCTTACGTGCTGATCTTGGAATATTCAATTCAGTTCAAACCAGTATTTACTGGACTCAGGTCTGAAAGAAAAATAGGCTTGCTCCCTAGGAACTTCTCAACTAGTGTCAAAGCAATTCCACAAGTCTTAGGTGACTGCTTCAGAGACCACAGCAGAGGGACCAGGGCCTGCTCCTGATGCTCAGACTAGAGTCCCGTGGCCAGCCCTTCCGCTTCTCCCTCCTACGTGCACAGTCTCATCCGGCAGGGGGCTCATCCAACCCTTTATGACTGCCTTTCTGCACCCCCGGTCCAAGCAATCTTCCCTCACCTGGGTCATGCAATGGCCTCCTATCTGGTTGCTCTGCCTTTCCGCCCTTGTCCCCACTTGATTCATGGCCTCACATCTTCAGACCCTTAAGAAGACACTCCCTTCTGGATGAGACCTTTCCTGGCTACCCTATTTCAAATCACCAATGTGCGTTCAAATATACACAACTCAGAACCACTCGCATATTGTTCCTAACACAGGCTACCCTCTTTACTTCACTTATTTACTCTGTTTACTATCTGTCTCCCCCAGTGCAATGCAAGCTCTACAAGAACAGAGATTCGTGCCTGCTTTATGCATCGCTATAGCCCCAGGATCTTAAACAGTGACTGACACATAATAGGTACAGAATACATTTTTGTGGAGTAAATGAAAGAATCAGTACCTTCCCTCCCCTCCCTCTGATCTTATGAATAGGGTGTTTGAAGTTTGTTTCCACCCCCTTCTTTTATATAATTTCTGGGAGCTAGGAATAGCTTTCAGGATCTTTAAGTGTCAGACACACCCACTTTCTGCCTGATTCCTTAAAACTCCAACCCAGATCCTGACGTCAAATAGTGCCTAGCTTCCTTCACATCACTGTTTTGAATTAAGGAAAAATGAATTAATTTGTTCTCACCCTCAAGGAGATTAATGGCAGAAGTTGCGGGTTCAGAAAGCTTGCCTAGGATTGAGGAGTATAGAGGCTTTTTCTTTAGTGGGTAGGAGGGGAAGGAATGCTTTTTAAAATGCCAGCTGTCTGATAAAAATACTTGTCTTTGGTGGTTTCTATTGTGATTAACCTATCCCCAACATTATTTTCCATGTTTAATTAACTTGGGAAGAATGAAAGTCACATCTTTATAATTTGCATTTTGGGTTTATTTTGAGGCGAGGTGTTAATTCAAAATATCAAGACAAAAATACTTGTTTGGTATCTGTCCATGGTACCAGTCCCCACTTTCAGAACCACATAAAAAAGCTCT
Source organism: Felis catus (assembly GCF_018350175.1). Lineage (NCBI taxonomy): Eukaryota > Metazoa > Chordata > Mammalia > Carnivora > Felidae > Felis > Felis catus. The sequence goes on along the minus strand of NC_058379.1, from coordinate 57,585,311 downwards.
CTGTGGCAACCAACTTGGGTGAAAACAAGGTAGAAGGTGACAGGGAGAAAGGGAGGGTGGTGAACACTGCCTTACCAAAAGCAGAGTTTTCCACCTTTTTCCCAGGCACCAGTACAACAACGTAAGGAAAATTTGCAATCTCAATAGAAGGACCACATGTTAATACTCCCTCTCTTTTCATTGTCTTCTCTGAAATTCTGTAGTCCTAGAGAGTTTTGGCTCACTTGAAGAGTTTGGTCCAAAAGGAGGCCTTTCAAGAGTAGATTACAGCTGACTGCAGAAATTCCTGAGGCAATTTACTAAGAGAAGTCGACAGCAAACACAGAATGCAACAATGATTTTCTACCACTCCCCTCCTTCCTTCCATCCCGTCGCTTTTCTCCTTCGGTGAAAGAAAAAAAAGACAATCTATGGGACATTAAGGTTTATTTCCAACACTAGCTACAGAATGCTCTAAAAGCCCTAACAAAAGGAACTGCACTCTTCAAAAGCAAAAAGACTCCCAATGCTGCCAGCCCAACGCGGCACAAGGAACCTATGGTTGGAAAGGACTTGAGTTTCCAGAGAAGTCTGAATGCTCTCTTAATGCCACAAGGAAGGAAAGGGTTAAAACAGGAGAAGAATACTGATGCAATCCCAACTTTAGGTTTTGGGAACATTTTGGAATCCCAAAGCAGAGCAGGTAAATGGAGGCCACTCAAGGCATCATGATGACCCTTAACTGAGATCATTACTAAAATCTGTTTATACATAAGAAATACCAATTATGCACTAATGTTGAAGTTGGTCTGTTCTACTGAACTGGGTTGCTACAAAGATATAAATTAAGGACCAAATGCTATTTGCTGCAATTTCTTTTGTGTATAATATCTCATCACAATAGTGAGCAAGATGATTATAGTCATTCTCCCTTCACTAGATTGTCACAGGAACTGCAAGCCTCCAGAATAAAGTTTAAAAACCAGCCAAGTAGGAAAAGTCTTTGAATAACTTAAATGGTTGTCAATAGTAATAATGTCATTGAAGCCACAGGCAAGAGCCTCATGTTTGGTGTTCCTAAGACAAAAGAACCATAATTAAGTGGCATTTCCTCTTCTGGGAGGACACTCTAGCTACCCCCAGTTTTCTGCCATGGAAACCTTTGATGGACAGTGGACACCTCCATGCATGTGTGCAAATACTTCTCTTCAGAATTACATCAAAATTTGTCCATGGTTTTAATGGTGTCCATGGTGATGTGGTGTTAGAACACAGCAAATTGGAGGCAGTACACAAAGCATGGCATTGATTATGGTGGCTCAATATGTCTAGAGCAGCACGGAGGAAGAGAAAGCTCTGGCCAATGGACCCACAATGTCTGTGGCTCACAGAAAAGCCATCTCCTACTAGGCCATCAAGGTGTGCCTGCATGGAAGCAGGCCAATTTGAAAAATGTCCATTTGCCAAACCCAACCCGTGGAATTTACATGCCTCTCTTCATCACTTAGGACATGCTGGTAATTTGGTTGAACATGATGGTTTTAACAGCTACTTCTACCTGGATCTGGATGACCATTCTTAGGAAAAAGAATTTGTTTCTGACCCAGCCCCCTGCAGCTGCAGCTGGGAAGAGTCTTAGGGGAGTGGGGGCATCAAGCACAGCTTAACTGGGCAGTCGACTGGAAAGGCAGGTCAAAGGAGGAAGGTTGGGGGTGGGGACATGTAAATAGAGGCAATTCAAGGCATCATGATGATCCTTAATTGAGATCATTACCAATACGTGCTTATGTATGAAAAATGCAAAATTTTCCCTAATACTGACATCCTTTTTTAGGACAAACATTTGTGCCTCCCATACTGCCTAGCACATTCCTAATACACACACACACACACACACACACACACCACAGTGGTAGTATACATACATTCTGACCATTTTCATTTCACAGGATGAAAACCACTTGATCCCTTAGATCTCAGTTACCTCCTCTGTAAATGTAGGGCTTTAAGTTTAACTACCTCTTTAGTCATTTGTTGCCCTAAGATTCAAGGAGAAAGGATTCGAAGGCCATCTAGTCTCCTTTAATATCTCTTTCATCCCCCTTTATCTATTTATTCCCCTTTAAAAACTATCAACTCCATTTCTTGCCTCCTGAGGAAGAGTCTCTCCTTGACCAAACTCTGGCCAATCCCCTCTGAGCCTTCTTCTCTACTAGGCCTCAACCTTGGCCTGTAAAAACTTCAACAGGGAGGCCTGGCTGGCTCAGCCGGTAAAGCATGCAACTCAATCTCAGAGTTGTGAGTTCAAGCCCTACATTGGGCATGAAGCCTACTTTTAAAAAAGAAGAAAAAAAAGACTTGAACAAACACTGACAGTTTCTAACATTTCAAGGTCACATTCTTAGGATGACTCAAGCCCGCCCCTCCCCCTCCCACTTAAAGTGACTGCCTGAGAAATCCTATGGCTGCCAAAAGAATTCAGTTTGCTCCAGCCAACACCTGAAGATGGGGCCCCTGTTTCCCAGCCACTACAGGGGTAAGAGCCTAACTTTGCTAAGTGCCATTTCACAAGTTCAGATGGGTTTAGCACAGACCAATGTCTCCTTCCCACTTTTTTGCAATGTTTTACACCCCTGACTCTAATGAACCCCCGTTCACCTCTATTACCTCACCCCTTCTTTAAACTGCCCAGCCACCTCTGCACAAATCAAAGTTGAGTTCCGTTCACACTTGACTCTCTTCCCTATTGCAGTAGATTACTGATTAAAATCTGCCCTTATTACTTTAGTGTCTGGCTTTGTCTTTGACATTCCGTCCAACCACAGAGACCCATCCTTAATGGGGGCCACTCCACCCATCCAGCTTCACCCTCTTCCCCACCTGAGAAGTCAGGTCTGACTACCCTCAGGCACGCCCTGTACTTCACCCTCCTCCTTCTGGGTGCCTCACCCTCCTCTAGGCTCGACAGACCTTCACAGGCCTGTTATGAAATCCCACTGCACTGGACAACCCCCACCAAGCTGCTCTACCTCAAGTCCCACAGCACATCACATTGTAGCACCCAGCTCCCCATTTAACCAGACTCTGCATGACAGTTGTGTTGTGGGCTGCTCCTGCTTCCCCAACAAATGGTAAGTACTTTGATGACAAAACCCTCACCCTGTGCTTCTTCCATATTCTGGCGGCTCCAAGAACATTCCTTGGTAAAGAAAGTGTTCAAGGAGTCCTGTGGTTTAGTTGACTTCCATCTCCCCATACTGAATTGGCTATATCCAGTTTGGACCTTTACACTTAGCAACCGTTGATCAAGGAAGGAAGAAAGGTCAAGAGATGTTTTTCTTTGATGTGTAATTCAATTTGCTTTCAGATTCCTAGTTTTTTCCATGACTTGCCTCAAAGTAGCTAAAAGAGGTGAAATTATTGCCATTGATCGCAGGGATTCAGTGACTCAAACTGGCTTCATATCTGACTTAAACATAAAAGCGCCAAGTACTCTACAGACCTCTCCCAGCTACAGGGGGCCAAAAGCCAGAGAAGTTTCCTTCGGCAACATCTTGGAGAGGAAGTACCAGGATCTCCTCATCTTCAGTCTCAGGGGGCTTGGAGAAAAGGGCACTCAAGGAACAAAACCCCGTTATGCCATCATTAAGAAACTGCTGCCTCTGGCATCTCCATCATCACTCTAGGCAGGTGTCCCAGAACCCGAGTCCTCATCCCCTTCCCACACACCCAGGTCTCACGGCTGTGGGCAAGGGAGTCCCCTCTGGGACAGCCCACCCTGGCCTCTCAGCTGTCTCCTCCATACACCATCGATGGCTTGGCCTCCACCAGGTCCTGTCTGGCCATCAGTGATTCACGAAACAACAAGGCTTTACTGCCTCATTAGTTTAGAGAGAGTTACAACTTGCTCCTGCAAGTTCCTGGTCAGGAGATGAGCCACAAAATCCTCATCTGGACAACCAGGAAATTTGGATATAACCATGCTATAATTTTATCACTTTATCTGGCCCAAAAGTCCTTCTTTGTCCTTTTTCACCTAAAAATTATTAACCCATAAAAACAAACGCAATGGTAAAGAAAAATTTCTTTCCTGTAATGAAAAATATTTCCAAGGGAAAAAGAGAAAGCAGTATGATTATTTATATCTTTAAGAATAAGAACGTTAGACCCTTCAGGGCACCTGGTGGTTCAGTCGGTTAAGCATCCAACTCTGTTTCTGCTAGGTCATGATCTCACAGTTTGTGGGTTTAAGCCCTAACTGAGCTCTGTGCTGCTGATGGTCCAGAGCCTGCTTGGGATCCTCTCTCTCTGCCCCTGCCATATGAGCTCACTCTCTCTCTCTCTCAAAATAAATAAACTTAAAAAGAAGAGGGGCGCCTGGGTGGCGCAGTCAGTTAAGCATCCGACTTCAGCCAGGTCACGATCTCACGGTCCGTGAGTTCGAGCCCCGCATCAGGCTCTGGGCTGATGGCTCAGGGCCTGGAGCCTGTTTCCGATTCTGTGTCTCTCTCTCTCTCTCTCTGCCCCTCCCCCGTTCATGCTCTCGCTCGCTCTCTCTCTCTCTCTCTCTCTCTCTGTCCCAAAAATAAATAAAAAACGTTGAAAAAAAAAATAAGAATAAAAACCTTCAAGCTATTCAATAAATTTGACAAGAGAACGTGACATTTCTTTAAAAAAAATTTTTTTTTACATTTATTTATTTTTGAGAGACAGAGGGAGACAGAGCACACGTGGGGGAGGGGCAGAGAGAGAAGGAGACACAGAATCCGAAGCAGGCTCCAGTCTCCCAGCTGTCAGCACAGAGCCCGATGCGGGGCTTGGACTCACAGACCATGAGATCATGACCTGAAACGAAGTCGGACGCTCAAGTGACTGAGCCACCCAGGCGCCCCTAGTAAGAGAACATGACTTATTTCAATATCATGACAACTAAGGGCAAGCAAAGAGAATCAGAAAGGGACAAACTGAGAGGCAACGAGAGGAAGCTAAACGCCCCTCCCTCCATCTCACCATTCCCAGACTTCCCATGGGGTTGAGACTCCTCCAGGCCAGCCCTTGCACAGGCAGCCCCTTCCAAAGAGGCCTTCTTGGATGACATCAGCTGTTGGGCTCTTCTCAGAGCCAGGCCCCCTTCCCCAGTGGGAAGCCAGAGCACCAACCACCATGTCATTCCCAACACTGGGCTCTTTCACCCTCAGTCTTGCTGCCTTGTGCACCCTATGCCACAGGGCCAGGAGCAGCTTACCCTGTATAGCAGAATGGGCTCCATAACACAGTCCCAGACCCTGTGGCCAATGGGGGCCACCATGGACAGGACACAGAGATCCCTTCCTTCCCACTTGATGGCATCATCTTTCCCACCCCTGCAGAGACAAGAATGCCTTTCAAGGTCCCTTGTCAGCCTGTGCAGACGTTCCCTACCAGCAGCATCTGGTGTAAACAGGGCTATCATGGTCAACAAAATAATACTTCATGGGGCCAGGAACCATGGCCGGGCACCTCAGCATCCTTGGAACGTACCCAACACTGACTGACAACAGGGCTCAGTAAAAGACCGACACGCCAAGTGAGTGAATGGATGAACTTAGAAACTTTAAGCCACTATATTAGTTAAATGATTTTTAAGTTAAAGTTCTTTTGAGGTGCCTGGATGGCTCAGTGGGTTAAGCAGCCAACTCTTAATTTCAGCTCAGATCATGATCTCACAGTTCATGAGACCGAGCCCCACGTTGGGCTCTGCCCTGACAACGTGGAGCCTGCTTGGGATTCTCTCTCTCCCTCTCTGGCCCTCCCCTGCTCACTCACTCTCCCGTGCTCTCTCAAAATAAACATTTAAAAAAAAAAAAACAAAAGAAAGGGGTGCCTGGGTGGCTCAGTCAGTTAAGCACCCCGCTTCAGCTCAGATCAGGATCTCACAGTTTGTGATTTCAAGCTCCACATGGGTCTCTCTGCTGACAGCTCAGAGCCTGCTTCTGATCCTATGTCTCCCTCTCTCTCTGCCCCTCCCCCACTCACACTGTCTCGATCTCTCTCAAAAATAAAACATTAAAAAATAGTACTAATAAGGGGTACCTGGGTGGCTCAGTCAGTTGAGCATCTAACTTCATCTCGTGGTTCACAAGTTTGAGCCCCATGTGGGGCTCTGTGCTAACAGCTCAGAGCCTGGACCCTGCTTCAGATTCTGTGTCTCCCTCTCTTTCTATCCCTTCCCCGCTTGTGCTCAATCTCTCTCTCAAAAATAAACGTTAAAAAAGGTCGTTTTTTTTAAATAGTCATAATAAAAATAAATTTCTTTTGATCATTGGGTCATATGTTTGCTAACATATCTAGTGAACTATAGATTCTATCTGTCACATGTTTTTTTTCAATTCATAGCCTTTAGGTAACATTAGTTAGGCCATCACTTTTTTTTTTTAATGTATTTTCTCTGATTGTAAAAGTGCATTTCCACTGTAAAAAAGAAGCGCTATAGTTAATACAGACAAGAGAATAAAACACTATAAATGATATATCTACATATGAAATAAAATTCTCCTAAAATCCTAACCCTGTAGATTTTGAGATATACCTCCAGATGTGTTAAAGGAATAGAATAACACCACCTATACATTTAAACTAAGCAGTGTGAATGATACTATCTGTACCTAATGATATTAGGGAAAGTTTCTCAGAAATTGGTTTATTTCAAAGCAGGTCTTTCCCATTAAAGTTCCCAATTCCCTTTGTGTTTCTTCACCCCTAAGATTTAAACTATCGGACTTATTTAAAACACCCTCCTTGGCAGCTAGTGAGGACACACATTTTTCATTATCAGTGAGTGGAGCACATAAGCCCTTGATGTTTCACAAAATGCAGAGGATGTGAAATAACCCAGAAGACTTTGACCCCAGGAACATTCTGGTACTAATCCTACACTTCTAAGAGCCTTAAGATATTTGGCTTCCTCAAAAGATCCTGAAGACTGAGCTAAGCCCCAAACTAGCCAATAAAGGCCTGCAACTCTACACAGCTTTGACCTTATGTTGAAGGGAAATGCCACACTTTCCCAACTCCAGAGGGAACAACCTTCCAGGGGACCACAGGTCTTGGGAATCACTCTGGGTCAGGAGAGAGACATCTGGCCTTCCTCGTTCTGTGAGCCTTTTCCACCCCAGTGTCCCAGGCCAGGTCCAAGGCAGAGGTGGGGGGTTGGGGAGTCAACAAGCCAGACCTCAGCCACCTCAAGGTTCCTCCCTGGGGTTTCTAGGGCTGGCCCCAGCCTCCCCTATTCTCTGACCCATATCTCCTCAGGCATCAGCTTTCCTGGCTTCGGCCCTTTGGAATCCTCATCTTCCAAGGACCGTCAGGCTCTAAGCCACCTGCTGCAAGGAAACAGCTCTAGCTCTCAGTCTACAGTTTGCCTCCTATTCTAAACATCGGGCTTCCCAATTATAAAGCATGGCCCACATGGTGGCCGGGATAGGATGAGAATGGTCCTTAAGGCACTTGCCAAATATTATGGGAGCAACATCAGTGTCTCAGTCCTACCTGACTCCCTCCTACCGGACATTTCTGTGACCGTTGCTGCAGCTCTTTTGTAGGGAATGAATTTATGGGACAAAACAAATGGAACCATGCTCCCCTTGGACATACTGAAAGAGTCCATAAAACCAACAGGTAAATATCCTGGAGTATAATTTATAAGGCCAACCAACAATCATGACTCCTTAGGGATCGGAGTCCCTTCTAAGCTCTTTTGAATTTTATATGTTGCATAGATATTGAAAGAAATACGTTTTCTAAACTCCATCTTTAATTGTTTATGGCCAATGGAAGAATCAAGTTGGAAGGAAAAGAATCACTTAGACATCACTGCTTATGATTGTAACACAGGGGGTGGGGAGGGGGTGGTCACCTGGGTGGCTCAGTTGGTTGGGCAGCTGACTGCAGCTCAGGTCATGATCTCACAGTCCATGAGTTCGAGCCCCGCATCAGGCTCTGTGCTGACAGCTTGGAGCCTGGAGCCTGCTTCCGATTCTGTGTCTCCCTCTCTCTCTGCCCCTTCCCTGCTTGTTCTCTGTCTCTCTCCCTCAAAAATAATAAAAATTAAAATTTTTTTTAAATGATTGTAACACAGGGGAAGGGTGGGATGTGGAATCAGCAATATTGGGATCAGATTTATTTTTCAAAGTGGGTTCCAAGTTGTGTTGGTCAATTTTATATGTCAACTTGACTGAGCTAAGGGATGCCCAAATAGCTGGTAGGCTTTGAACTGGTAGAGGAGTAAAGAAGACCACCCTCAGGAAGGCAGATGGGCATCATCCAATCCTTTGAGAGCCTAAATAGAACAAAAGGTGGAAGAAGGGGAAATCAGCTTTCTGTTTGAGCTGGGATATCCAAGTTCTCCTCCCCTTGGACATTTATGCATCTGGCTCCTGGCTCCTCAGACTGAGACCAGGACTTAACACCATCAGCTCCCCTGGTTCCCTGGCCTTTGGACTCAAACTGAATCATACCAGCAGCTTCCCTGGTTCTCCAGCTGCTGACAGCTTATGTTGGGACTTCTAGGCCTCAGCAATTGCATGAGGCAACTCCTATGAGAAATCTTTCACGTATACAACAGTTGACTCTTCAACAACACAAGTTTGAACTCTACAGGTCCACTTATACATAGATTTTTTTTATAGCATGATAAATATATTTTCTTTTCCTTTTTTTTTTAGCAGTTTCTCTTTGTAAAATTACAACATATAATACATATAACATACAAAATAGGTGTTAATCAATGCTTTGTTATCCATAAGGCTTCCAGTCAACAATAGGCTATTAGTAGTCAAGTTTTGGGGGAAATCAAACGTTATATGTGGATTTTCAATGGTGCAGGGGATGGCTACCCCTAACCTGTGTTATTCAAGAGTTGACTACATATCCTATTGATTCCACTTCGTTAGAGAGACCTCAATACAAGCATATCTCATTTTATTGTGTTTCACTTTGAGTTTCACAGATACTGCGTTTTTATGAATTGACAGTTTGTGGCCACTCTACATTGAGCAGGTCTATCTGAGCAATTTTTCCAACAGCATATGCTCACTTTGTGTCTTGGGGTCATGTTTTGACAATTCTTGCAGTATTCCAAACTTTTTCATTATTATTATATTTGCTATGATGATCTGTGATCAGTGATTTTTGATGTTACCATTTTGTTTTGGAATGCTCCAACCATACCCACATAAGATGACTAACTTAATTTATAAACACTCTGCCTGCTCCCCCCATCAGTAATTCCCCTTCTCTCTCCCTCCCCTCCCCATGCTTCCAATCAACCCTACAATGGCCTCTAGGTATTCAAGTAAAAGAAAGAGTTTTATGTCTCTCACTTCAAATCAAAAGCTAGAAATGATTTATTTTAGTGAGAAGTCATGTCAAAAGCCAAGATCAGCCAAAAGCTAGGCCTCTTCCACCAGTGAGCCAAGTCATGAATACAAAGGGAAAGTGTTTGAGGGAAATTAAAAGTGCTACAGCAGTGAACACATGAGTGAACAGAAAGCAAAACAGCTTCCTTGCTGATATGAAGTTTTAGTGGTCTGGATAGAAGATCCAACCAGCCACAACATTTCCTTAAGCCAAACTCTAATCCACAGAAAGCCCCTAACTCTCTTCAATTCTATGAAAGTTGAAAGAGATGAGGAAGCTGAAGAAGAAAAGTGTGAAGCTAATGGGGGTGGTTCATGAAGGTCAAGGAAAGCAGCAGTCTCTGTAACCTAAGAGTACAAGATGAAGCACAGGGTGAGGACGCAGAAGCTGCAGCAAGTGATCCAAAAGATCCTGCTAAGATCATTCATGAAGGTGGCTACACTAAATGACAGATTTTTCCATGTAGACAAAATAGCCTTCTATTGAAAGATGCCATCTACAACTTTCACAGCTAGCGAAAAGTCAATACTAGGTTTCAAAGCTTTAGAAGGCAGGCTAACTCTTATAAGGGGCTAATGCAGTAGATGGCTTTAAGTTGAAGCCAATGGTCATTGACCACTCTGAAAATCCTAGGATTCTGACAAATTGTGCTAAATCTACTCTGCCAGTACCCTAGAAATACAACAAAGCCTGGATGACAACACATCTGCTTAAATCATGGTTTACTGAATATTTTAAGCCCACTGCTAAGACCTACTGCTCAGGAAAAAAAAAATCCTTTCAAAATACATGGGGCACCTGGGTGGCTCAGTTGGTTACACATGTGACTTTGGCTCAGGTCATCATCTCACAATTTGTGGGTTCAAGCCCTGCGTTGGGCTCTGGACTGACAACTGAGAGCCTGGAGCCTGCTTCGGATTCTGTGTCTCCCTCTCTGCCCCTCCCTTGCTTGTGCTCAGGCTCTCTAAATCAATCAATCAATCAATCAATCTTTTAAAAACTCTTAAAAAAAATATTACTGCTCACTGGCAATGTACTTCATCACCCAAGAGCTCTGATGGAAACGTTCAAGATTAATGTTTTCATTTCTGCTAACACAGCATCCATGGATCAATGAGTCATTTCAACCTTCAAGTCTTATTCAAGAGATACATTTCTGTAAGGCTACAGCTGTGATATAATGGTCCTTCTGATGGATCTGGGCATAGTAAATTGAAAACCTTCTGGAAAAGAGTCAACATTCTAGATGCCATTAAGAACATGTATGATGGGAAGAGGTCCAAGTATCAGAATTATCAGGAGTTTGGAAGGAGGTGATTCCAACTGTCACTTTGAGGGGCTCAAGACTTCAGTGGAGGAAGTCCCTGCAGATGTGGTGGAAACAGTAAGAGAACTAAGGTTAGAAGTGGAGCCTGAGGATGTGACTGAATCACTGCCATCTCATGATAAAACTTGAACGGATGAGGAGCTGCTTCTGATCGATGAGCAAAGAAAGTGGTTTCTTGAGCTGGAATCTACTCCTGGTGAAGATGCTGTGAAAATTATTGAAATGACAAGACAGGGGTTAGAATATTACATAAAGTCAATTGATAAAGCCGTGCTGGGTTTCACAGGATGGACTGTAATTTTGAAAGAAATTTTACCGTGGATAAAATTCTATCAAACAGCATCACATTCCACAGAGAAATCACTCATGAAAGGAAGAATAATTCAATGCAGCAAGCTTCATTGTTGTTCTATTTTCAGAAATTACCACAACCACCCAACCTTCAGCTGCCACCGCCCCAGTCAGCAGCCATCAACATGGAAACAAGACCCTCCATTGCACAAAGATCCCAACTCACTGAAAGCTCAACTGACAGTTAGCATTTTTTAGCAATAAAATATTTTTAATGAAGGTATGCACATGGTGTTTTTACATAGAATACTAATGAATACTTAATAGATGCAGCACTGTGTAAGCCTAACATTTATGTGCACTGGGAAACCAAAAAATTCATTTGACTCACTTTATTGTGATATTCCCATTAGGGCAGTGGTCTGGAAATGAACCCACAATCTCTCTGAGGTACGCCTGCACATAAGTATTACTAAGGATGCTTCTCAAAAAATGTGTCCTAGAATAAAGAGCTTTCTTTACCATGCTATTCTCAGAGGCACAGATACATTCCTGTGGAATGGAAATTTAGCAGAGGGTGGTTAGACACCGCTGACCCAGGGGATGTGAGTGGTTAGCAGCACACTCTGCCAACCATGAAGGGCAATGCTTAAGTATCTCCCCTTGCATTTCATCTCTTCCACTGCACCGATGCTTATCTCATTTTTTGATGGACTGAGGAGGTCGTTGGTATTTTACAGAACAACAATGCACTCTAAAAATGTCCAGATGTGATACAGAGGGGGAAATCCCCTAGATTAGAAATTTTAGGCAATCACAGCTCCTGCTGTGAGTCTCCAAATTTAATGAGCTGACACATCACCCAGGGATTGAGTGAAAATGCAGGTTCTGATTCAGCAGGTGGGATCTGAGATTCCACATTTCTAACAAGCTCCCAGAAGAAGCTGGTGCCACTGGTCTGAAGACCGCAATCTTGAGTAGCCAGGATCAGAGTACCTCATTTCCTTTCACTGGGCTTTTGTTCTGACTTCAAATGAGGGAAGCTTAGAACTGGCTTTGTTCATCTCCAAGGACTCTCCTGTTGTAAAATCCTATTCTCTTCAGCGTAGATGCAGAGCACTTGTGACAACCACGTGCAGACAGCTGGGTTAAGACCCTGGTTCAAACTCTAGCTCCTTATGCCCACACGATGTTCACAGCAGTGTTTTGTGGAACAGCCAAAAGGTAGACACAACCCTAATATTCAAACGTGATAAATGCCTAAATGAAACATGGTATGTGCATATTATTGAATAGCAATAAAAATGTTAAAACATCAATGAAATTCAAACACATTAGACTAGGTGAAAGAAGCCAGTCACAGAAGACCAAGTATCATATTATTCTATTTTATGAATGCCGAGAACAGGCAAAGGCATAGAGACAGCAAGGAGGTTACCTAGGGCTGTGGAGGGGAAGACACAGAATGGGGAGTGACTCCCAATGGACATGGGGTTTCCTTTTGGGGTGATGGAATGCTCTAGAATTAGACACTGGTGATCGTTGCACAATTCTGTGGATGTACCAAAATCTGTTGTACTGCACACTTTCAAAGGATAATTTTAAGGTGTGTAAATTATTTCTCAATAAAGCTATTTTTAAAAGTTCTAGCACCTTCACTTGCTAAATGAGTGACCTTAGACAAGTTAGATGGGTTCTTTCTCATCCATAAAACAGGAATGACGTAAGAGTAACCCACAATGAATCGCTGCGGAGCTGGTTGCCATCCTAGTAACACCAGCAATTCGAACCTGCCCGCACAAAGCCTCCAACAGCATTAGCCAAAAACATTACCAGATGCTAATTCACACTTCAAAGTTCATAAAAGTTGCATCTCTGATGCAAACGGTGTAGGCAAATAGTAACTTGAGATTATGACAATATACACACTATAGAGAAATGGGGTTTGCATTTACCACCCTTCGTTTTGGGTTAGAAACTTCTAGTTTTTTTCCAGCGCCATCATTACCCGAGTCTGACAATTTTTATCCTCTCAACCATTATTTGCTGTGGCACTGGACACCCCAGGTGCGGAAACGATGGAAAACAGCGATCAGTCCTCTACCTGGTTTGGATCCTGTTGTTACTAACCGTAACATCTAGGAAAGTCATTATTCATATCATCTGATTTATGTAAAACCCCCTCGGATAGAAATAAAATTGTACTCTGAAAGCTATGTCCCTAAAACAAACAAACTTTCCGTGCGCTGCAAAGAACATATGCCTTATGCTGTAGATAGACAAGCAATTGTAGCCTAGTGGAAAACCAACCACCTTCAAACAGGGTCGCTCTCCCACGGGTAGGTTCTCTTTTACTGTCTTCACCCTGGCGATTCTAATTTCCTACAGCAAAACCTCAAGAACTTTCCAAAGTCAGCAATCAGGACAAAAGGAGCCTTTACTGGGAGAAGCGCTCAATACGCCATTGTCTGAATCCTAACCGCATGGACTACTCTTTGTTCTGAATAAGACCAGTGCTCAGGAGGACCTGGGGGCCACTAGTGACAACCACCTGCCATAGACACAGGATGACTGAGGAAAGTATAAGGTGTGGTTTCGAACCCTAACGACCTTGCAGCCCCTGGGAAGACACAACTACAGGAAACCTTGGGAAAGTGTGGCAGCTGGGGTCAGGGAGCAGGCACCAGGGTGCAGGGCCCTGGAAGGAGACCGGATACATCGGGAGGCAGCGAGGATTCACCAGCTCACAACACCTGTGGCAGCACCCGCACGGCATGGGTTTGCATTCCCTGCCTCATGGAGCTAGGCAGAGGAGCGGGGAGGGCATCCTCACCTCCCCAAAACTGCTCCCTCCAAAAAGTGCATCCCCTCTGCCCTCGTATTTTATAGCAGAAAAGCATTAACATGGTTAACTCTGGGATGCTGCAGTATCTGAGTCACAAGGAATACTTGTGAGCCTTTAAAGCCAGGACTACAAGCCCCTCAGGTCTCCTCCCACACCAGCTGCCACTGCCTCTCCCTAAGAAGGGGTGATCAGTCAAGGAGGTGAAGCTGTGAGTTCCTCACCATCCACTCAGTGTCAACCACCTGATGGCTCTTTGTTTCTTCCCTTCCAACCCTGTGACTTTGGCTTTTTTTTTTTTAATCCCTTACTGCCAGTGAGAATATCAACGTCCAGGAGACTTCACTCTGCTTGATGTTCCACAGCTAAGCAGGAATCTGGCTAACTTTGTCTGCCTTGGCCCTCTGGAAGCAGGGCCCTGAGAGACTCTTGTTCACCAAGGAATGTACAAAGTCACTGAAGGGATCCAGTGTGTCTGTACAGGTCATCGAGCACTATCCCAGTGAACAATCTCTTATGGACTTTAAATATGTGCATGCTATGTAACTATAGAACCATACACGTTTGAGAGAGCACAGAACATGACAACGTCCCCTTAGGAAGTGCACGCTGCCTCCCCTCCCCCACTTCCACACCAAATCTGTCTCCTAAACCTCTCCACAAAGCTCTCCTGTCCTCCAAGACAATGGCACAGACAGTACTATGCGCCAGGCATGTGTTAAGAACTGTGGGGATAGTGGTGGGCCAGAAAAAAAGGTGCAGTTTCCTCTTGGTGGCAGAACAGAAATCCCATCCAAGAGGCTCCCACCAACCTTGTTTTTTAATGTAGGTTTATTTTTGAGAGAGAGAGAGAGAGCGCACACGCACGCATGCAAGCACTGGGGAGGAGCAGAGAGAGAGGGAGACAGAGGATCTGAAGCAGACTTTGCACTGACAGCAGAGAGCCCTATGTGGGGCTTGAACTCACAAACCATGAGATCATGACCTGAGATGAAGTCAGACACTTAAATGATGGAGGCAACCAGGCACCCCAAAAGGATCCTGACGTTAAAAGTGGGTGATGGGCATTGAGGAGGGCACTTGTTGGGATGAGCACTGAGTGTTGTATGGAAACCAATTTGGCAATAAATTATATTTAAAAAAAAAAAAAAAAAGAGGATGCTAACTGCTGCCCCAGGTTCATATCCTCTTTGTGGTGCCTGTTCTGCCTGTGACCTTTGTCAGGGTCGCAAGGGACAAAGCAGCACAGACCAATCCCCTCCCTCAGGGCACTGCACCCTCTACCACCATCTGGAGTTCCTGCCAGCTCTACGCTACAGAATTTCCTCATACCCAATTTCCTAAGCTCTTAGGTCAGCCTCTTGACAAAGAACAGGAACTCGTTTTCCAAAGCCTCCTTCCCACACATATGCATTCCATAATTACATAGATCAGGACACAAGGGGGAAATATGCATGAAAATGGCTTGATTTGTGGAAATAATAATGCTTATTCTGGCTTAGCCACAGAGCACTGGAGCTTTCCCCACAGACCCACGGCCACCCCCTTAACCTCCAACAACTTCCCTGGAGGCCTGCTAGAGCCCACAGCTCCGGAACCCTTGAATGCCCTTTGAACCTGGATGGAGCACCAACTAGTTTCACAGGAGGATCCCACCAAACGCGCCCATGAGGCCTTGCAGCCCCTTGTGAAGCCGGACCTTCCTGCCAACTGATCTTTGTGCTGGCATCAGCTGCTTCTCGGTCAAAGGATAGAGTAGGAAGGCTTGACTTCTGGGATCTGAAGAAGCAGTCTGAGTTCCGTGTCTCAAACAGAGATGGCACTTTGTACCCTCACTCCCAAAGGAAGGGTGGTGGCTATGTTGAGGGGGGGCTTGGCTAGTTTGCAGGGTCTGGGGACAAGGGAGGGAACAGATGCTTGAGAGCTGCTACCAGCCTCTCCATCACAGCACCAGCCAGACGACTGTCCACACCGCCATCCACAGCATCAGCGAGGCCCAGAGATCTGAGTGTGGCCTGCAAATGCCCACAGAACCCAACCGTGGAAGAAACATCTCCCTAGGTTTCAGAAGGGCAAAGTGATCGGTAACCATCTAGTCCCACGAGGCTCATTCCTCAGGGCAGCTAGCTCTGTACCTGGTACTAGGCTGGGGACAGGGGCACATACAAAACAGGAAATTTCACCCCAATTCTTGGCAAGCATCAGAGTGGTCACAATTCTAAAAGGAGAAGACCCCCCCCCCTCCCCGTCCCCCTCCCAACTAGATACAGCAAGGCCAAAATGTGAAGCAGGATCAGGCTCAAGCCCCACATTACTGTTTGCCTCCCAGGGCTCCTCACAATCTGAAACCAACATAACCACGCGCTTGTTTACTTGTGTAATCTCGGTCTTCTGTCCTTCCCCAAGCTCCAGGAAGCCACAGGCCTGATCTATTTCCCACTGAATCTCCAGCAGCCCAGAGCTGCTGCCCAGAAGGTCCTCCATATTTATCTGCGGGGTTACAAATGGCTGTACCCTTCCTGGCTCCCACTTGGAGATGCCTTGCACTCTGGGAACACAGCAGAGGCCACGGGAGGGCCTGGCTGCGGGGTGAGGGGCAATGGGGAGGAGCCCTGCAGGGTGATCTGAAGAAGGAGCAGAGGTCGGGCTAAGCCTGGCCACCCACCTTGGAGGGATCGGTGTCTGAGTCAGATTTCTCCCCCATCAGGTACTGGTGGGGCAGGTAGGGGTAAGACCAGAAGATCATTAAAATCCTGCTGGTTCTGGCATTCGGCAACTGCCCAGTCTGTGGGCTTACCCTTCCTTTACACCAGCTTGCACCCACAGGGCACCCCCAGGAAGGGCTCTGGGCAGCTCCCTCACAGAGAGTTTCAGCAGGGGCCTAGGGGAGACCTTGTTGGAGGCATGCTCCCACAGCCATTTCCAGAGCCCAAGCTGTGCCTGCCTATGTGCAGCTCCTATCTTATCACCCTGTTCTTTCCCCACCACCTCCGCCTTCCCTGTCCCCAAGTGACACCCCTGACCATCTGGGCCCTTATCACGGAGTCTGGCTGGCTATTCTTAGTATCACTCTTTCCCTAGCAGTTCTGTCCCCCTGGCTCCTATCTGGGCCTCCCTGCTACATTACCCAGACAGACCAGGGTGGAGGCACCACCATTCATGTGGCTTCAAAAGTGCAGAGCCTGTAACGTGGAAGGGACATCAGAGGCAATCAAGTCAGACTGGGGCCCCACAGAGCACGAATATGGCTGCTACTGGGTCGGCCAGGGTTTGCTGGTTCTCACTTTGTTGTTCCCTCCACAGCCAGAAGCTCACACAGGAGCACCTGTCTTCATGCCAGTGTAGAGTGGGGGTGGGAAACATGACAGACCTTGGGGCCACCCTAACCATCCAGCTCAGGACAAACCCAACCCCACCTGCAGACTGTGCACATCTTCTGGGGTTTCTTGGCATTTGGATTTATTTTGGCAAGTATCTCCATTTCTGCCAGGTCTGCAGTGTGGGCATCCATGCCACAGAGGACAGTTGATGTCCTCTCCCCACCTGCCCGAAGTATGAGAGGACCCAAGTCTTATGGGATTGAACCTTAACTAGGGCAAAGCACGTCTTGGAGAGGCAGAGGAACACAAAGGCCAGCACGGCGTGCTCCTAGGATGCTAGACAGTTTAAGGAGCACTTTGCACATGATCTTAATTGGCCTCCCCATAGCCCATGAGTAGGAAATGGTGTTTTCTTGGTTTTGATAAAGTAACAAATGGAGGATAATTGTGTCCCATGGCTGTCCCCGGCCACAAGCTAAGGAGCTGGGATTTGAATTCAGGCCGTCAGAGCCCCAAGGCCTTACCGCCTCACTCCTTCTGCCCACACTGTGGGTATCATGTCCCATGGCTGTCCTGGCCACAAGCTAAGGAGCTGGGACTTGAATTCAGGCCGTCAGAGCCCCAAAGGCCTTACCGCCTCACTCCTTCTGCCCACGCTGTGGGAATCAACCAGGACCACCTCCCGCCTCTGCCCTGGAAGCCAGTGGCCCCTGTTGGAAAGCATTGAGGGGTAGCCACAAGCCACCCATTTACCTCTTTACATGCAAGGTGCTTCTCTCTTTCATCTCTCAGAACACAGAGTACCCAGGAAAGGGCATTTCTACTTTTATCTCAAAAACATGCTTCACGCCATGACTTTCTCACCACCCCGGGAGAAAGTTAATTCATAGCCTGTTGGAGGTCTGTCAGCATTACTACGGGATCACGGGAGGGCCCAACACAAACCAAGAGGATGCTCCGTCTCCCAAGACAAAGGCAGAGGTGGGAAGCACACAGGAGAGGCTGGGACATGCAGCTCCTAGCAACCTAGATCCTTCCCGGCCCGGAAGGCCAGGTCTCCACCTCATTTAAAGGGCTGGAATTGCTGGTCAGCAGGAGTGGATGGGGTCTGGGAAGACCAGGCCAGGAAGCCAAACCCAGACAAGCACTCATTCAAAGCCTGAAGGCAAACTTGCCCATTACAGTGACCTCCGTCCCTGCAGGTGGCCTGAGAGCGTGGCAGCTCTCTGCGGCAGGATTGACAAATCTTTAGTTCTTTGCAGTGTCAGCACTTCATGACATTTTGTAGGTATGGAGAGGTGGGGAGGCAGCAGGGGCGAGAGAGCCAGTGTCCACAGGAAACTGACAAGTACTATCTACTTCAAGGACTTGCTCTAGTTCTATGGTTTAGAATTGAGGTCAGATCCAATCTCAGTCTGAGCAGACGCAATGTACCTATGCATGGACAAGAGGGAGGAAAATCTAAGTTTAATGGGATTCAGAAGAAGGGAAAGAAAAAAGAAGAAAACCAAACTTCTCTCCCGCTATCCCCATGGCAGTCACCGCTTAACTGAACCCACCAGGCCTATGCACAAGCTTAGCATCATTCTTAACGCAGCATTCTGGGAATCCACTATCCATAAATACGTGTTACCTTTTGAGATAAAACTTACTTGGGACCCTCGGTTTCAATCTGTGTGTGGACGATCCATCTCTAGCAGAGGTTTGAACCCGGAAACATTAGGAGGACAGCAGCCAAGCCTTCTTCCATTACATCCCTGAATGAACATGTCAGGGACAGGAGAAATGAACTAGAAGGACCTCCACCAGAGCTGGAAGGCAGGTGCTGCACTGCCTGGCCCCCACCACAGGGCTCTGCAGAAGCCAGCCCAGACCTCTGGTCACTCTAGCTCACGTCTGGACCCACGGCTACAGGAAGATGGCCACAAAGGTCACTGCGTTCTGATATCCACATCTATTTTGTGCCTGAAATTGTCACACTCGTTTTTAAAATTTACTTTTAAAAGTTTTAAGCATGGTAGTTTGCCTGTGTACGTGTGTTTTTGTACCAGAGAGAGAGACATACACAGAGAAACAGACACTGAAGGGTGGCGGTCCTGTGGATGTTCAGGGCCTATGGTACTGAGGGGAGCAGGAGGGAGGGGGCAAGAAAATAGGGAGGGATGGACAGAGGAGCCCAGAAATGGGTCTTTGTTCTTGCTTCCACTGAAGCCAAACCACCACCACCTAACTCCTTGGGGCCTCCCTCCCCCTCTCCTCCTCATCCCGAGCCTCCTGCCTCCCACGGGGCCTATCAGCATCTCCCTCCCTGACTCTGGGTTTCTAGCACTCTCTCTTTCTCCACTTGCACTCAGATCCTTTCTACTTCTGCAAGTTATCACACTGGCAGTCTGCAAAGGAAAAGAAATGCAATGTCTCTTCACTGTGAGTTGATGGAATTTTTATCTTCTTGACCCAAGTTTCCCTGGCTGGGCCTGACTCACCCCGCAGGAGCCGATCTGTCCCTGGCCTCCAGCTGCTGGGTGCCGGGGCCCAGGCTGCAGCACAAAGTCACACAGCACGGCTCGTGCGAAGCCCACAGGGCTACCCAGAGGTCGGCCTTGCTGAACACCTCACGCAGCAGGAAGCATGCTGCTACCATTCAGAGCCTTTACTGGAAGAATTTTAAGAGGAGCAAGACGTCCTCAGGAACCACTCGGACATTACTAATGAAAGGAATGTGCATTGCTCTGTAACGGACCTGTCCGTTTCTAATCCTTTCCCCAGATACCTTTTATCATAGAGGCATGCAGTCCATTTCTTCGACACGTCAATATTGACACAATCATCTGAAAACTCCAGTGGAGTGGCATGTTTCCCAAGAGAATTATCAACCTGGCCACAGATATGATCCAAGTTGAAGGCCAGCTAGTGAAAACAGGAGGTTTTTCTGACTAAATACAAATTAAAGCAGGTTGCTTTCTCCTATTTAATCTCATTGCAAAAATTACCAGCCATATCATTGAGAACATTTCCACCAATACCGTGGGTTTCTTTTTAGCTTAACCCTTTTTCTGAATTTTATTTAGGTCTTGAGTATTTTATCAGTAAACAGGACCCATAGAAGGAAAAAAAATACTCTTTTAAAGACAACTATTACATTATTAATCTATCCATCCATGAAACACTTGCAAGAAATTACTGGATTTTAATTTCCCCAATTTCTAATGTCTCCTAAGCCTAAAATCACAAGAAAGCACTGAGAAATTTTATTTTTTCTGAAGATAAACTGGCACTTGGGCTGGTCACAGCCTGCAAGGGTATCAGGAAGAATTTTTAGGTATTCTGTCCTAAATTCTTAGGTATTCTGTGCAGAGATCATGGAAACCAAAGATTGCCACCTACCTAATTTAGATTTTACTGAGAACGTTGGACTCTGGAGGAAGAAAAAAACAGTTAATATCTAGCAATAAGAATTCCCATTAACAAAGTTGTCAATCTTAAAAATCCAGAAATCATGCAAATCAGAGTTGTAGGGGGCGGGTAATGTGCACCAAGAGACACATCACTATTTGTTGCTATCTTTAAGTTACTGGGAACCTTCTAGGTCCAGTAACCAATAATCCCAAAGAACTGAACACCAATTATTTTGAGCCATCTAACACAAAGACCAGAGAACTAAAAGAAAGTATCTAGAGGGAAACCTACATTTGCTTGTACCCAAGCAGCTCCACCAAGGGGACCAGAAGGTGGATGTCCTTTTCCTACGGCACCTGGCCAGTGAGCAATCCTACTAGGCACATGGGTTGGAGTATAGAAACAGTTACAGTAATCAGAACTTTCTACTGGGGTGGGGGAGAGGACATAAAGTAACTTTAATGAAAATGGGTTTGTATAAAATCATCTAAAAATCACTACAACCGGGGCGCCTGGGTGGCTCAGTCGGTTAAGAGTCTGACTTCGGCTCAGGTCATGATCTCGCGGTCCGTGGGTTCGAGCCCCGTGTTGGGCTCTGTGCTGACAGCTCAGAGCCTGGAGCCTGCTTCAGATTCTGTGTCTCCCTCTTTCTCTGACCCTCCCCTGTTCATGCTCTCTGTCTCAAAAATAAACAAACGTTAAAAAAAATGTTTAAAAAAATCACTACAACCAATACAACCAATTTCACTTTTGCATACCTTTCTATAAGTGGAGCATAAGTTCTCAGATCTGAGAGAGACTTTCAAGATCTTCTAGTCCAACTTGATTTTATTAAAAAAGTTCAAGCTTAGAAGGGATTGGCTCAGGCTCCCCATAATTTGTGACAGATCCATGACTAAGGCAGAGGTATTCCAACTCCTAGGGCAGCTCTTTCCACCACATTACCCTTTCCCTGCTGGAACCCTGCTTTTTCTTACACAACAGACAGGCAGAACCCCAAGTCTGCAAGGAGAAAACTACCTTTGTTCCAAGAGCTTACTGGTAAATTAGTTACTTGAAATTTAAAAGCAATTTCCCTATGAAAGCAACATTGCCGATGTTGGATTATTTCCCAGGCCAGCCCACAAAAGCGAATTGAGAAGCAGAAGTGGGTAATCCTTGAGCCCTCGGGGACTCCTTAAGTCCTCCAATACCTCTAAGTTCAGGTACCAGGGCCGCACAAGCAGGGACTCATGAGCCAACTCGCAGTCAATTCGCAGAGGCAAAGTGGGTCAATACAAAGGCTTTGGAAGGAGACCAGCCTGAATTCAAAATCAGGTTCACCCAACCTTAGCAGAGAGTAATAGAATTTATTCTTTCAGTAGGACTCTCATGGAAAAAGAAAAGAATGGGTTGAAGAAATCCTTTCACTATTCCTCAGTATACCTACTGTATTGGTGAGTTAGAAGTCAGAACAGTCCTTCTCCCTTCAGGAATGAGGGAAGAGAGAGAGGATGGGGTAAAGATGCCATCCCACAGAAGAAGGAGGGAAGCCTTGCTCCAAAGCAATGGTGGCAGCAATGGAAAAGGACATGGGCAGCCAGCCCCAGTGCAGGGGACAGGAGCAGAGCGCCATGTGAGGACGTGCAGAAAGGTACTGTGCAAGCCCCGCCCCTCCTTCGTTCTGCAGGGAGATCACTGCCACTAGCTATTTGGTTTCCCTCATCCCCACCCCCAATGCCCACCCCACCCATCCTCATCTTGTGCTCTTTCCCACTTCTACCAACTCTCACCTGTTACCACAGGAGGGCTCACCACCAACACCCCAGATCCCAGGGCGGTGGGGGTAGGGGGCTTCCCTTTCCCTGATCAGGTGAGGGCATGGAAGAAAGGCAAGTGGGAAATTGAACAACCACCCTCTCCATGTCAAGTGCTTCACAGGTACCTTTCTTGACCTCCCACAACAACCCTCTGACACGGGTCTTAATGTCCTGATGTAACCAATGAGATGCCGATGCTCACACAGATTTAGTGACTTGTCCAAGGTTACATGGCAGGCAAGAGAGGAATCAGGACTCAAATCTACCAGTGAGTGACCGCATGGCAAAGTGGGAGATGTGCCATCACCACCAGCCAGCACTCTGAATGCTTATTCCCATAAGCCACTGCACACAAAAGCTAGGAGTTACTGAACCGCACCGCCCCAACTGTGTGCTGCACAGGTCTCTGGGACCATTCAGGAAATACCTTAATAGCAACTCTTCATGGGGGAAATGACCACCAGGTTAGCATGTAACATACTGATTACATTAATGCCTCACGTCTGCATAGTGATTTGTGGCTTCCAAAACCCCTGCTTAAAAGTAGTACAAAGGATTATCAGGGGCACGCCTGGATGGCTCAGTCGGTTAAACATCCGATTTCGGCTCAGGTCACGATCTCACTGTTTGTGAGTTCGAGCCCCACATCAGGCTCTGTGCTAACAGCTCAGAGTCAGATTCTGCCTCGGATTCTGTGTCTCCTTCTCTATCTGCCCCTCCCCTGGTGCACATTTCCTCAAAAATAAATTTAAAAACGTTTAAAAAATTACAAATAAATACATTTAAGAAGTAGTACAAAATTATAGTCTAAAATATCAAGTAAATATCCACAAGTCTAAACTGATATAAATAAAAGACTGAATAACTAAAGTGGAAGAACAGACAAACAGGAAGAGAACTCCCCACCCTTTGAATTTGGGCTACATATAGTGAACTACTTCCTTCCAGAGGGCCCAGTATGGAAAGGAGAGAAAAAGAGTAACTTTTCAGTAGAGAAACCAGATCAACACTACCTCAGCCAAGTGATCAAGCAAACATGTAGATATAATAATGCAGTTCAAAAACAGGTCAAGTTCGATAGAGACTGATTTTTTTTTTTAGGCTGGAAAGAACTAAAATTTATTTGAATATTAAGGTGAAAAATAAAAGGCGAGGAGGATTCAGGAGATTCAGTTTGGCCAATTCATTCAGATGGTGTAACAAAGCTATTTGCAGGTTTCATGATGAGAGGGAGGTGGGGTGGAGGGCTTTCCACCAAGCAACAAGTGAGCATTTGCTCTAATGCC
Organism: Felis catus; assembly: GCF_018350175.1. Taxonomy (NCBI): domain Eukaryota; kingdom Metazoa; phylum Chordata; class Mammalia; order Carnivora; family Felidae; genus Felis; species Felis catus. The sequence continues at coordinate 57,561,675 of NC_058379.1, read as the reverse complement.
AGGACTGTCCCACCTCCCCTCGCTGTAGCTCAAGGTCCACAAAGCAGGGGAGGCAGGGAAGCGTCTCTCAGCAGAGGAGAGCACAATTAACGGAGACACTTCCATCCTTGATTCTCATTTTCAACCTTCTATGCAGCAACCCCTGATGTGCAGACACTTCATCATAAAGGTGACAAGGGGTAAATGAGCGGCGGTAAGCTGCATGCTACCAAAAAATATCTTTGAAGACTGTTCAGTTCTCTTATTTCACTCCTTGCACAGTTATCAAGGGGTAGGGGTTTGGACGGGGGAGGGGGAGACAGCCACCTAAAAAAGGCAGCCAGAAGGGGCACTGAGACTCTTCTCCTTACCCCCAGTGCCCAACCCGACTACTCGGGCTCCCTATCTGTCCTTTCTTATTTCAACGTAGTCATTCTTGTGAGTTTAATGTGAACCTCCAAATACCTCCAGGGAGGACTGTGTTAGTTGATCATTCACACCAAGCAGATGATTGCTTTAATCCAGTCTCAGAGAAAGGACCCTTCACTGGAGGTCCTTAGGAAGATTTGGGATCCAAGGAGGGGAAGGGAGTCTCTGTTGCTCTTGGTTCTCCCATTTTCCTTTAATCTTTTTTTATGGATTCTCAAGTGTTCTCCTCCCTCCTCAGGAACTGTAGTACTTACCCCTTGGTAAGCCCAGGACTCCCTATGCTATCCAAATGTTAAGAACAGCAAATGGAACAAACAGCACAGAGACCGTGAAGCTATAATTTGTCTTAGGTCTTTGCTAACTACATGGCATATGAGGAGGCAAAAACCAAATTCTGTCTTTTACTGTTTCCAAGCTGTGAGGTCCTGAGCTAAGTTGACTGTACAAAGCCCTTAAGATGTGTCAGAGAATTCAAGAAAGAGCAGGAACTGACTCAGAGAAGAAACACTGGGAGAGCAGACACCTCCCTCCCCACCTGCTGCACGAGCACCATGGTTTCCCTCATTCGCATCCTGGCAAGCCCAACTGTCAAACCCTATGCCATCAGTTTCAGCTCTACCAGTTCTACCAATCAAGGCAAATTACAAAAGCTGCTCCTTTTTCTTTTCGCATCCTCTGCCTTTGAATACCCTGATGGATTCAGACGACCTTAGTATTTGAACCTAAGCCAAAATTCTTGCAAAAACCAGATGTTCTGTACAGAAGCTTGTGCTTACTGTTGAGCCAACACTCATCTCAGTGGATAAGCCACCAACACTGATGGTTGTGACGGTCACCACGAGGTGTGTAGGATGATCCACCACAGGAGGACCCTAACCAAGCTGAGGGACTTGCGCAGCTATAGATTTTTTTTTTTTTTAATGCTAGTCAACATCAAATTAATCCTCAACGGTTTTGTAAATCCATACTCAATCTCTTGAAGGGGCATCAACACACAGCCAAACACTCGCAAGGTTTTCTTCACCTGTCTTTCTCACTCAACCACATGCATCCTCGCAGCTCTTCCCTTGAAATCTCTCTCCTCCCAAAGCACTCTGGTCCTTCCGGCTCCCTTCCCACTTCCCCACCAGCCAGGTCCAACTTCCATGCTCCAAGCAGTCTGTCTCCTATCTTTCTAGTATTTCTCTTCAGGGTTCCACAAAAGTAATACACAGTCCTTCTTTAAAAGAAGATCCCTTTCAAGGAGAGTATTTATACACCAGCGTCTTCCTTCTCAGACTCATTCATCGGCACTAAATGGCGCTGTGACAAGTTATCCCATGACAGAGGGAAGATGCAGTCACAGCCCTGTGGTCCCACTTCACATGGATGGGCACGAGCTGCGGCCTGTACAAAGTCCTGGTCTTCAAGCAGCGCTCTCTTGGGAAGGTTGGTGCAGCCCAGAGAGCTCAATGCAGGAAGACAGAAGTGAGATCCCTTCTCTGACCCCGTCACTGACACTGTCACCTTTGGGGGGACCCACAGGCTGTAAGCCTTTTTCTACCCCTCTCATCAGCCCCCAGGGGACACTGAGGGCCTCAGTGAGTGGTTGGAAGACTATAGCCTGGATGATTTCGACAGCCTTCTCCTCCTCCATTCTTCCCTGGGATCTAAGAGCACATGTTTGTTTTTATAAGAAATGGTCATCTCCTTTCAAAATACTTTCTAATGCATTGTAACCAACTGCCTTCTCTGTCTCAAGAAGGGAAACCAATGGCACATCCAACCTATGAACCCCTGAGCTGGTACAAGTCTCCAGCTTGAACCCCCAGTTCTCTGAGCAACCTTTTACATTCGTCAAAACATACTCCTTTCCAATCACTGTCAGAAGGGGATTCATCACAGCCCTTCAAAGATTTGCACAAAGATGGAAAATCATGCACGGCCCACTGTTCATTATAACCATACCAGGGGCCCAAGAGCTAGACTGACCTGTCACTGTTCACTGCTCCAGACAAAAGGAGTTCAACAGGAACAGAAGCCCTATTAACTCACGGGGGAGACCAAAAAATAAATAAATAAACACTGGAAAAGTACAGGCCCTCAGGGATGGGGATCCAAATGCCAGTGCACGTGGACCTGGCAGTATTCACACGGAGAGCCGCCGCCCTAGGGTTCAGGACCCTGGAGACACTCACGTCTGGCAGGTGGCTCCCACCGTTAACACGCCACATGAAGAGGGTAGCACCCTACAGGGGCAGAGACTTGGAGGGAAGGGTAGAACCAAACCACAAATGCCAAGAAATGAGGTTGCCGCTCTCCTGAAGGCTGCAGCCCCATCTGTTTCTACCTTTGCCTCCAACAGTAGCTGCAGTCAGAATCAAAGCCTGGGTGGCGGGCAGGAAAATGTATGCTCTGCTAACTGCTGACTCATCTCAGAGCTTGAGGGAGGCAGGACCCGACGCGCAGCTTATATAATTTAATAAATTCTTTGGCCCTTTCCCATATTCAATGCATTTACCTGTGGTCCTTAGACAGCTTTAAAAAAAAAATGGAAGTTTAAAAAATATTGACAGCACCTGTTCTAAATGGAAAACAAGTCTGTCTTATTAAACCTGTATTAGCAAACTTTGCCCCAACAGGCTCTTCCTAGACTCGATGCTGGTAAACCAGCACACTGGGTGGGCTCCATGCCAGAAGCAGGGAGACAGGACTGCAGGGGCTCTGCAGAGGCTGGAAGGTTCTGGAATTGTTCCTGCAAGGCATCAGCTAGAGAACCGCTAAGAAGCTGAAGTGCCTTCCAGCTAAACGTGGGCGCTGGACACAGGCAGTCCGGTTTCCTAAATATTCCCCACACGCTTGCCCTGCTGCTACTTCCTCTCCAGGTTTTCTTTGTTCTTGGGGCTTTAGGCCTTTGCTCCACAAACAGCAAACCTCACACTGGTGGTTCTGAGCAAGGAGGTAAACGGGCATGTGCTTGGACTTTGCGGACTAGGGGAAGCTCCCACACAGGAGCATGAAGAAGGTGCAGAAAGGTAGACGCAGGGCAGAGCTGGAAAGAGGACTGGCGTCAAGTTTTAAAGGAGCGGTGAGATACTAGGATTCCCTTTCTGTGCCCAAGGGCCAGGAAACCAACTGTGCCCCCATCATAAGACCCCCCCCCAAAAAAAAATAAATAAAAAACAAAAAAAAATTCCAGTGGGGGAGAAAAAAACCCAGTGGGGGTAGAGATTGCAGGGATGGGCACCAGGAAGAAAGTCCAGAAAAAAAAATTGAACAGGTGGAATTTCTGCTGTGTCCAAACAGATTGAGGAATTTTTCTTCTTTTAAAGTGCTATCAGAATTCTGGGATAATTTCACAACAGACACAGAGAAAAGCAAGCAGGACGCCGCATGTGCTGACATGCCCCGGCCCCCTATCCCAGCCCTTCCCAGGCCCCACGATCACCCCGCTTCAAGGGCTGCGGGCAGTTAACATACATATGTGATACTCCTATCCCCTCCAAGGTATAGGCTCCGTGGAAGCCAACACCAGGTAGAAAGCCTCTTGAAGAGGCTCCTGTGGGGAACACAGAGGATGCACACGCCCACTACCGTAGCAGACCATGGTAGCAGAACTTCACTGGAGGTCACAGGACTATCTTGAAGACCCAAGTTCTCCTTTTCCACTAGCTCTGTGTCCTCAAGGCTGACTCTCCTCAGAGCCCCTTTTCCACAGCTCTTACCTGATGGATCAAATCATCACAGAAATCGAAACCTCTGCCTAACAAATGGTGTTTTTATACCCAGAACCGCTTTAAGCCAATCCCTTGATCCTGATGTCTCCATAGCATCTGACCTAAGACAGGAAAGTAACAGAAAATGAGTATGTGGTCAGAGCAACACCAAGCTAGAATTAAGCTGCACCGCAAAGAACTCTGGCAAAAGCAGTTAGTCGGTATTTTTAAATTTTTTGAGGAGCCTCCATACAGTTTTCCATAGCAGCGAATACCATTGTATCCAGCAATCTTGTTAGTATATACCTAAAAGAATTAAAGTCAGAATCTCAAAGAGATATCTGCACTGCCATATTCACTGCAATATTCACAAGAGCCACGATGTGGAAACCTAAGTGTCCACTAACACATGAACGGATAAAGATAAGTGGTATATACATACAGCGAAATTCAGCCTTAAAAAAGGAAATCCTGGGGGTGCCTGGGTGGCTCAGTCAGTTAAGCGTCTGACTTGGGCTCAGGTCATGATCTTACGGTTCGGGAGTTCAAACCCCATGTTGGGCTCTATGCTGATGGCTCAGAACCTAGAGCCTGCTTTGGATTCTGTGTCTCCCTCTCTCTCTGCCCCTCCCCCAACCTCTCCCTCCCTCCCTCTCTCTCCCAAAAATAAGCAAACATTAAAAAAAATTAATAAAAGGGAATCCTTCAATATGCAACAAAATGGTTAAGCATGGAAAATATTATGCTTAGTGAAATGAGCCAGTCACAGAAGAATATTTCACAATTCCACTTATATGAAGTATCTAAAATAGTCCAACTCAAGGAAGCAAAGCACAGAAAATGTTTCCCAGGGGCTTGGTGGAGGGGGAAATGGGGGATTTGCTAATCAATGGGCATGAAGTTTCAGTTACTCAAAATGAATTCTAGAGATCTGCTATATAATGTGCTTATAGTTAATACTGTATTATACACTTAAAAATTTGTCAGAAGGGTTGATGTCATGTTAAATGTTCTTACTGCAATAAAATTAATCTTCAAATCTCAAAATCCAGAGATCTCTGGTTCTCTTTTTGACTTCTCAAATTCTTTGGGCTTCTTTTCTTGACTCACATTGACAACAAATGGTGAGTAATTCCAAGCCAGACAGGCTTGCTTTACAGGCTGACTTCATTAACTCTCTGAGGAAAAATACCGTTAGATCCTAGAGCTCTGGAAAGGCGGCATGAACACCGAGAAGGCTCATGAGATGCCTTTATGATTCAAGTCCCAGTGTTCACCGCAGCACAAAAATGTCCAGAGGCCCTCTCCTAACCCTAATTCCTGGTGACAGTGAGCTGCGATCAGAGTTTGTGATGGTGGCCCGTCACTCCAGCGAGTGAGGGGGACCCCCGGGTACCCGAGAGCCTGGTTCAAGGGAACTTGCAAGCAAATGAGGTTGCTGATTATGGAGGGGCAAAAGAGACGCTTACGGGGCTGAATCTGTGAGAAGGAACCACAGGCAGGAAAGAAAGGAGCTGGGAGAGCAGGGTGGTTTGAGGCTGAAAAGGAGCTGACACAAGACCACAGGTGTGCTGAGCAATTGTGGTAAGCTGCATTTTTACCCGGCCAAGTGTATTCTGTGCACGTGACATCTGACCAGGAGGAGTAACGTGCAGGATGGCACAGAACAGTCAGCCTGGGTAACCGTGAGCAGTCTGGCTTTCTTCCCACCCCCTCACCCTACCATGGCCACAGAGAAGCTGCACCTTGCCCTGAGGAGGGCTCAGCTCCCATCAGGCAGCCTTCCGGAATACTGGTGTGGACAGTCCAGGACACCAGGAGGACAAGAAAGGAGGAGGGAGGCACGAGGCTGAGGAATTACCGAGCTGGTGAGGCCGATCTATTACCTGCAGGTCTAAAGCGGGGCGGGGGGGGGGGGCACAAAAACAGACACATAGACCAATGGAATAGAATAGAAACCCCAGAACTAGACCCACAAACGTATGGCCAACTAATCTTTGACAAAGCAGGAAAGAACATGCAATGGAAAAAAGACAGTCTAACAAATGGTGCTCGGCGAACTGGACAGCAACATGCAGAAGATTGAAACTAGACCACTTTCTCACACCATTCACAAAAATAAACTCAAAATGGATAAAGGACCTGAATGTGAGACAGGAAACCATCAAAACCCTAGAGGAGAAAGCAGGAGAAGACCTCTCTGACCTCAGCCGTAGCAATTTCTTACTTGACACATCCCCAAAGGCGAGGGAATTAAAAGCAAAAATGAACTACTGGGACCTTATGAAGATAAAAAGCTTCTGCACAGCAAAGGAAACAACCAACAAAACTAAAAGGCAACCAACGGAATGGGAAAAGATATTTGCAAATGACATACCGGACAAAGGACTAGTATCCAAAATCTATAAAGAGCTCACCCAACTCCACACCCAAAAAAACAAATAGCCCAGTGAAGAAATGGACAGAAAACATGAATAGGCACTTCTCTAAAGAAGACATCCAGATGGCCAATAGGCACATGAAAAGATGCTCAATGTCGCTCCTCATCAGGGAAATACAAATCAAAACCACACTCAGATATCATCTCACACCAGTCAGAGTGGCCAAAATGAACAAATCAGGAGACTATAGATGCTGGAGAGGATGTGGAGAAACGGGAACCCTCTTGCACTGTTGGTGGGAATGCAAACTGGTGCAGCCACTCTGGAAAACAGTGTGGAGGTTCCTCAAAAAATTAAAAATAGACCTACCCTATGACCCAGAAGTAGCACTGCTAGGAATTTACCCAAGGGATACAGGAGTACTGATGCATAGGGCACTTGTACCCCAATGTTTATAGCAGCACTCTCAACAATAGCCAAATTATGGAAAGAGCCTAAATGTCCATCAACTGATGAATGGATAAAGAAATTGTGGTTTATATACACAATGGAGTACTACGTGGCAATGAGAAAGAATGAAATATGGCCCTTTGTAGCAACATGGATGGAACTGGAGAGTGTGATGCTAAGTGAAATAAGCCATACAGAGAAAGACAGATACCATATGTGTTCACTCTTATGTGGATCCTGAGAAACTGAACAGAAACCCATGGGGGAGGGGAAGGGGAAAAAAAAAAGAGGTTGGAGTGGGAGAGAGCCAAAGCATAAGAGACTCTAAAAAACTGAGAACAGGGGCGCCTGGGTGGCGCAGTCGGTTAAGCATCCGACTTCAGCCAGGTCACGATCTCGCGGTCCGTGAGTTCGAGCCCCGCGTCAGGCTCTGGGCTGACGGCTCAGAGCCTGGAGCCTGTATCCGATTCTGTGTCTCCCTCTCTCTCTGCCCCTCCCCCGTTCATGCTCTGTCTCTCTCTGTCCCAAAAATAAATAAACGTTGAAAAAAAAATTTAAAAAAAATAAATAAATAAAAAACTGAGAACAAACTGAGGGTTGATGGGGGGTGGGAGGGAGGGGAGGGTGAGTGATGGGTATTGAGGAGGCACCTTTTGGGATGAGCACTGGGTGTTGTATGGAAACCAATTTGACAATAAACTTCATACATTGAAAAATAAAATAAAATAAAATAAAATAAAATAAAATAAAATAAAATAAAATAAAGCAGAGGTGGGAAGGGTGGGATGGGCTGCACCATGGGTGCCAGGTGTGAAAGAAGGTCCAGGTTTTTTTTTTTGGCTTTTCTATCCTAGGCAGCTTTGAGTTCTAACAGACAGGGAGAGGTGAGAAAGTGAGTTTCTGGTCATCACTTTCAAGAAAGCCAAGACCCAATGGCTCCTCTGAAATGACCTTTGGCTGCTGGAGCCTTTTTTTTTTTTTACCCCCCACCCCAGTACCCCTCCAGGACGGGTCTGTGGTATCCTGGCTTCCAAAGGTGATACACAGCACCCAGTTCCACCCCGCTCTGTGACCTGGGCTGCATGTTGTAACATCACGTATAAAGTAGTTCTCTTTCCTGTACCCATCACATTTCAAGGAGTGATGACCAGCAGAAGACATGAGACAGGCACTAGGTTAATTTGGGATGCCGTAACAGGATGATATTTTATTTTTCAGTTGATTTGGGTATTCTTTCTCTGGGATCCAGCAATGAAAGTGGTTTGCCAGGAAAATTTATAAGGTAGACGTGAGTACATTCAGTGTGTGAAAAGAAACTGAACTGAAGGGTGGTTGCAGCAGGAGCAAGTATGTGAATGAAAAGGATTATAAACTCTTTTTCTGTAAAGACCCCACAGATTGGAAGCCAGAGTCAACCTCTCGGGGTTTACTGCTCATTAAATAGTTATTTCCTATGCTTAAGGTTAAAGTTTTTTTAAACAATGTTTTCTAAATATTTCTAAAACCATATTTTCTAAATATTCTCCAGTATAATTTTCTTTTTAAAAAAATACTTGTTATGAATCTCATTTGTCCAAATACTCCTCTTTTAACCACTTCACTTCAAAACACCATAGATGATGTCACCTCAGACCCCTGCAGCCCTGTCTCCCCCACCCCACCAGGAGCCCCACTTCTCACATACGGTTCTCCTTCTAGATTTATCACTTGTTGCTTGTTAAGCATGGAAGTTTCCTTAACTAACTATAATAAAAACCTGATTCTAAACGTCCCCCCAAATAGAATATGTTCCTTTTCATGGTTATCAACTAAAATCTTTAGTGTTTAGTGGGCCCCCATTCAACAATAAACCAATAATGAATTTGGACTTGAAAAGCATTTTTCCCTAAGTCATTCTTATTTCAAAATACATGTATCAAGGAAAACTTACTGGAGTAATTATTATGCATATCAAAACAAGAGGAAAGAAAAGTCATTTTTAAAATTCCAAGAATTCCAGCCAAGCATAAAATATCGCAAGTTCTTTAGGCTTTACATTTTGCTGCTATTTTAGAATGCATGTAATTATCTCCTGCAGGAAAAGTCTGGGGAACACGCTGGGGAAGAAAGGAATTCAAGTGAGGGAAACAGTTAACGCAGTGACTCAAGTTCTGGGGTGAGATGGACCTGGGTTCCAATCCTGCTTTCTGGGTCTACAATAGTAGACAGGTGCCTTCAGCGCTCCAAATCTCCGCCCTACACCTACAGCATCGGGATCACAAGGCCATACACAACACAGATGTAATGTGGGCATGTAAAGAACATAAAGAATAGTATGAAAAATTATTACAGGCTATATACTCAATATTCTATGTCTTCCCTGTATGTTTGATCTCAACATAATAAAAACTTAAGACATATATGTACCATTTCCTCCCACGTATCTAGCAGTTAAGTGCATGATAGAACTACCTTTCAAATAGGGCATGTAGGTAGTTTCTAAGGTAGAGTGATTTGAGAGCCACTGAAAGGAATTCAGTGTCCATGCTATCTACGCAGCCGCAAATTTTCCCATTAGGCATTAATTCTTTTGTTAAAACCCTGTACTCTTCCAGCATCTTTTAAACACAGATAACCTCGTGAGGCCTCAGATTAAAGGAGTTCCTCCCATCATTCCCAGAAAACACAGCACTGATAAATGGCTGTCCTGGAGGGGCAACTTGGTCAACTGGGGAGGTAGAACAGGGGAGAATGGGGACCTCTGGGTCGAGTGAAAGAGGACAGAGGCTGAATGTGTGGTCACAGAGAGTACAAGGAGGTAAGGCCTCGGGGGGGGGTCAAGAGGCACAGCAAGGAAAGCACCGAGGACAAATTTCCCAACTGCAAGACCAACTAAGGGTAGCCCCCAGGGGACAGCCACAGATAGCTTACAAGCTTTCTTTCTGCACCTTGGCAGACACCCCATCCTGAGTCATCCCACACACCATGCCTGTAGCTTCACTGGGCCCAGCCAGAAGTGGAAGGAGGAACGGTGCTCAGACGGCCCACCCCACCCCACCCCCAGCCTGGGCCTGTTCAAGGCTGTCAAAAGAAAGCACTCTCTTAAGCAGGTGGAAGCAGAGAATCTCGTGAACAAAATGTTTGGGAAACTAGGTCAGCCCGATCCCAGCGATGGAAAAGGTGCAGTCCATCACCGTCCACCTCCAGGCCTCAGTAGCCCAGGCAGAGGCATGTTGACGAGGGGTGTTGGCAAGGGTCTGCGGAATAGGGCTTCATTGCTATAATGTGTATGGTTCTGCAACAAAAAATTCAATCCAAACTTCCAGATTATTGTCACAGACCCCCCTGGTTTTGGATTATCTGTGAGACGGCTCCTCCCCCATCCTCCACACACCAACACCAAAGACATAGAGTGGATTCTGTCTACTTTGGACATTTGAGCAAGCTCAGGAAAATTCTTCCTGCCATGTATATACTCATGCTTGCTCTTTTATTTCAAAACAGTAGTAATAATTCTTTATCATCTTAAGGAGCTTGGGGTTTAATGAAAGCATGCTTCATGGCATCATCTAACACAAGGACTAACCTTTTGCTCTATTTCCTTTTAGTTGTGACATATTTCTTATCTTTTACTTTTGAAAAGGAAATACTTTCACATGCTATAAAAGTCAAAAGTTACAAAAGCCTACACGGTCAATCTCTCACACCCCTCCCCCATCTCCCCAGCTATCTGATGCCCCTTCTCAGAGGCAGCCAAAGAAACCAGTTTCTTGTTCAGATATCAACTTTATGTGTTTCTAAATTAAGTTCTAAAAAGGCTTTTACGTACCTTAAAAACCCTTTTCCAGGTTGCTGCACTAAGAATCATGTTAGTGACTATGTGATATTCCATTAGTTTGAGAGTTTCAATCAACATATCCTGTTGCAATTAAACAGTAAGGTTGCTTCCCGACTTTCATGATAAATAATGCTGCAATAGCCATCTGGGGACACTGGTTAGCTTTTGCCACATTGTGGAAAACTGCCTGAGGCTGGAAACACCTGTCCTCCTCCCCACCTTCATCAACCCTTTTAATAACCACACTGAAGGTAAAGGCAAGCGTGAGGTCCACACCGGCCTTGCTTACCTTTGTGGAACAGACCAGCTCATATGAAAAAAACACACCTGTCGAATGGAGCCTGGTCAAGCTGATGATGCCTAGACACTTGTCACACGCCGAGGCCAAACCAAACACCAGGCTCCCAGACAAGCACGAAGGTATGTGGATAATGGCATCCTGAGAGATGCTCTGGTCTGGCCCCTTCCAACACGTGCTAATGCCCCAGGGACCCACAATGGCACAGCATTAGCCCGCAGGCTTAATGGCCCCCCCATCCTGAGCCTCATTTCTACTCAAACATCTGGGATTCTCAAGTATTACATTTATATGAATCAGTGATCCTTAGAAAGTAGAAGGCATAGTCCAAATGAGTTTGTAAAATAAAGCCAAGAAAGAAAGAAAGAAACAAACAAGCAAAGATTTCAACATTTCGGTAGAAGCAGGCAGTTAAGGCGCGGACCCGTCCACCACAGAGGCTCCAGTTTGAGCAGTGCTGCCCTAAGGACACACGACTTCCTCCAAACTCCGCACTGTAAAGGCACTCATCTCTGATAGAAGTCAAGCTCAAATCCAAAAGAGAAGGCACTGCCACAGGTGCGTGGAAAGGCCTTTTGGGCGATCGCAGCACATGCAGGGGGAAGACCGATCCACCCCTCTGGGCAAGGGAGGCTTCATTGTCAAAGACTGAAGGCCGTGCACGCACAAGATAAGTAGATGAAGACGACATTCACCTTACAGGAACTCTATCCTCTCAGAGGGAGGCAGATACCTAGAACCACTTGGAAAGCACCCATGTACATAGACTAAGAGCTCAGTCAGGACATGAGGAAGGGGGTAACGAGAATGCCAACCAGGGCGAATGGGCAGCTCTCCTTCAGGACCCACCTCCACAGGAGGTCATTTCATAACCTCCCCAACTGGGGTGCCCCCCTCGGTCCCATGTACTTTCAGATCCTGACGGACTTGCAAAGCCTTTCCATTCAAAAAGGGTTCAACTTGGGACGTGTGGATTTAAGTGAGGTAAAACTTGCCAGTGAGAAATTATCCCATGACCTCCCCGGGGAACAGTCTCCAGGGCCGATGAGCCAGCACGTTGGAAAAGAAAAATGCCCACAGAGGCTCATGCTGCTGAGAAGGAGAAATCAATACGGAGATTTAAAGCTGTTAAAAGACAGCCTGACTCTGCTGCTGGCTTCTCATGTTGCTGGTGACGTCAGACTGTCACTGCTGATGATCCATCATTCTGATAACCCCCAGGGCCCTTCTAGACTGCAGGGAAACCAGCTTCCCAGTGTTCTGGATCCCCAAGTGGTGGCTTTGGGTGACAGCATCACATTTTGAGGTCTGGTTTTCCAACAGTTCGCTCACCCTGCGTGGGTCGGTCGTGTGTCTGCAAGCAGGATGAGCCACAGTCAATTCTTCAGCAATTCTAAACCCTTTACCATCTGCTGTCCAGCAACACGTTCCTGCCATCAAAGCCTAACCCAGTATAAGGGCCAGGTCATCAGTTCACCGGCACAAGCCTGGAGGAAGGCTTTTGTGTTTCGGACGCAACAAAAACACTGGAAAACCCTGGAATAGGGTCAAGAAGGCTTCATTAATCGATTTAGAAGAAATCTGCAACTTCGGTTTCAATCTGACTTATATCAAGATCTGGGAGACCGTAATCGCAATCGAGGTGGCTAACCAGATAAAAAGCCTCAGTGGTCACTGCCTGGAAATGCCCCAATTCCTGGAACTCAGCAGCAAGGCATCCTCAGAGGGAAAGACGAAACCCAAGGGAAGGCAGAGGCCCCAACCTTTGTGATCATACCCTTAGACAGGCTGTCAAATATTGAAGTGAAAGAAAACTTATTTTTGTAGGCATTTTAAACACAGCCTCATGGTCAGCAGAATGATCTAGACTGTCTTCTGATCTCAAGTAAATTGAATGGCATTTGAGAGTGGAGAAGGACAATATGCTTCAGTGTGTACAACTCCATTTATGATTTGTTTACTCCTCAGATCAACCCTATCAACCCTACTGGACACATGAAATGTTATTTTCCATACATTAGGATTTATTTCCATTTTTCAGGTGGGAAATGCCTGCTTAGGAGTCATACCACTAAAATTCAGGGCAGGACTCAAACTCAGAAGCTTTTAACCCACCTCCCATGCTCAGTCCATGCTCTTTCCTTAAGAGACTACTTCATGAACCATCATGAACAGCAGCCCATATGACCCTGAGGTGGCCTGGAAAGGATGACTAACTTAATCCTGAGCTGGCCTCCATTCTCTGTCCACTACACTGTACCCTTGCCCTAGAAGACAGGAGGAGAGAAAGGACAACAGGTCCTCCAGGAGAACCACTCACGCTCTCCATCACATCTCTGCAACCACTCAATGTCCTCACAGCCCACCATGTCAGTCTGCTAGGCCTGCCTACTTAAATCATCCTACCACATCAAAACTGTAGAGGCACCGTATCTTTTACGCCTAAGAATCCACCCCAACAATATGCCTCCCACAACATGAAAATACACATGCCGGAGGCTTACCCGGTGCAGTAATTGCAATGTACTGAAAACAACCTAAATGCCTCGCCTAAGAATTGAATAAACTGTGGCACATCCACACAATGGAATACGAGGCTGCTGCAAACAAGACTGGGAAAGATCTCCATGAACTGATCGGAAGTGATTTCTATAGCATTCTCTGAAGTAAAGAAAAAAAAGCAAACTGCAAAAGAGTATCCACAGTATTGCAACCTTTCATGTGAGAAAGGGGAGGTAAGAAAATACTCGTCAATCTGTTCATTTGCACAACAGGAAGTACAGAATAACAGATGAAAAACTAAAGAGATTGGTTACCTACAGGGTATGGCTGGGAACAATGTGGCAGGAAGGGGGGCCAGATGGCGACACAACGGATTAAGGGGGAGTAATCCTGCTGAGTGTCTCTTTTGAATGGTTTCATTTTTTGTAACTGTGCCTAGTTTCTCACATATTCCAAAAAATTAATAATTAAAATCAACCAAGAAGTGAGAAGCACCTGAAGTGGTGTACAAAAAGTAACCACCAAAGTTAAAGGTACTACAAATGAATCATTTAACCACACTGAAGGAGAGGGTAGGAGATAAGTAACTTTGGAGAACAGTATCTTGACAGGACACTGTCAGGCTAACGATAAAAGGATTGTACAGTAATTGTTATATTCTATTTAGCTCTTTCCCCAAAAGTACATGGGTTAGTGATTCAGAAACTATTCCACTTTATTCTGTTTTCTAAGACTGAGAAAATAGGTAAATATATTGTGGCTAACAAGATCCAGGTTTCTTTTTGATGGAGAAAGGAGTTACATATAAGACAAAGGGGAAAGACTATAAGTAGCCCTGTGTGGGTAGATTAGAATAAGTCCTATCATTACAAACTCAAAGATTTTGAAACATCGAGACAGGGAAGTATGTGAATTTACACACACACACACACACACACACACACACACACACACACACGTATTCTAGCTCTGTGCTCTGAAAAGGTATAAAACCAATGACACTCCAGTATCAATGAGCACACCTAGCTTCTTAAGATCTTGTTCTCTAAACACCATTCTCCACTGAAGCAAACAGAGCTCCTTGGACAAACAACAGCTTCCAGGACTGAACACGGCAAGCACAAGAGGAGGATAAAGCATCTTGAGATGGGAAAAATTTTTAAGTCCAAGAAAATATAATAACAGAGTATCTAAAGGACACAGGAGTCAGCCTGTAGGAGAACGATCTCCCAATGGTCAAATCTGGAGAGACCAGACAATAAATGATACTAATGGGTTAGAACCCGTAGAACAAAACAGATATCCCTAAGCTCATACTGATATTACTAAGTAAATAGAGAAAAAAAGATGCTCCTTACAGAATCTCGATTCGTAAGTGCATATAAAATGACAGAAATGGAAAATTACTATTAGGCAAACATCACAGTAATGACTGTCACAGGCAAAAATTATCAACGGATTTGAAAGTATGATGAGAAGCAGAATATTTGCATCATCTCAAAGCACTTCCTGACAAGATATTAATTACAAGGGGGAAAAGCTTGCAGATAGCACCTACCCCACATGACCAGAGTTACCATCTGCAACAGTGAAACTTACCCAATCATGTGCCTCCCTCATCTGATGAACTGAGAAGGACACAATATTTCTGCCATATTTCTGTCAAAAACACAAAACTGCAATTCAATCATGAGGGAACATCCAACGAATCCATTTTGAGAGTCATCCTACAACATCGCTGGCCAGTACTCTTGAAATGTGTCAAGGTCACGAAAGAAAAACAGTAAGAAGTGGTCACAAAGCAGAAGAGACTAGAGAGAGGTGACAGCTGAAATGAGATACAGGACACTGGAATGAAGGCTCAGTTGGGCCCTGGGACTGAAAAAAGATAGTGGAACAATTGACAAAATTTGAATGAAGTGTGAAGAATAGTTGGTAGTATTGTCACAATATTAATTGCCTGGTTTGGATGTTTGTACTACGGTCTGTAAGATGTTAACATTTGGGGAAGCTGGGTGAAAGGCACACAGAAAGTTTATGTAGTAGTCTTGTAATGTGGGGGGAAGGTCCCAATTATTTCAAAATGAAAGAGTTTCAATATAAAAATACCTTTCAACAAAACTTCCCCAACAAATCCTCATTTGGGGGGAATTTGCCTGTATTTCTCTATCTTACCACATAAGGTAAGACAGAGAAACAGACTGAAAAAGAAGCTTATCAGTCTAAGAAGTCCAAATGCCAATGTAGCAAAATCATCCAATAAAAAATCTAGGAGGGAAAATCCATTTAGAAAGAAATGAGGAATAAAATCCACCACTTTTGAGCTAAATATGGAAATACATTCCTGGGTATGATAAACATTATCATGAATATACCTTGTAAGAAGAAAAAAAAAAAAGAACAGAACAACTGTTAGCCTCCACAGACTATTTTCAGCTCAAAGAATGCCATATACTTAGAAGAATGCTTCAACCACTATCTTGCAAACGCATTACATGAAACAGAGCAAACAGGAAGGGGGATGTGGGGGACTGGGAGCAGGGAGGGGGCGATCCAAGAACACATGGAATGTGGCTGAGTATTCCAGTCACTGGCAATGTCATTTCTAAATTGTGAAAAATAATGACGCTCTCTCACACCATGACTCATAGAGGAAACAGTCTGTAATCAGTCATTTTTTATTCTATTCCTCAGCTTTATTCACGGACTTTAATGAACTGAAGTAAAAAATCCTAGCTTAGCTTAACTTGGCTTAGCCTTTCTAATTTTGACAGTGGGGGCAGGGGAAGGGGGACACTTTTTTCCCATCAACCAGTGTGTCAGTAACTTTACCAAGGTCCTTGCTAACTCCACCAAACAAATTCAAAGGGTACCCCAATCTGAGAAGGTACATTTTGTTCCCCAGGGCAGGCACTACATCCAAAATGTGATGTAGAGCTGGTGCTGGACCACGCGGTCTGTGATTAAGGCTCATGAAGGCAACTGCACAGCCAACTGTTTGAGTGACGTTTCCACTGTGACGTGTGGTTTCCCAATGTACCATCCCTATAATGACTTTAGCAATCAAAATAAAGGAGCCCACTAGAAAACACGACACTAAGAGGAATCCTGCCAGCAAGGGCTCTGCCTACCAAAGCAGTGATCACACCTTGTCCACAACTGGACTATCAGGAAATGCGTTGAAGTCTTCCACACCCCAATTCAGGCCTCCTGGTCTCCAAGTAGACTTCCTTTGGACCCTAAGTCTCAATCTGGTCCTCTTCCTCCGTGTTCCCAAAGATCCCTGTGCTTTCACTTTTTCTGGCCCTTGAAACAATGAAGTCTCCCAGCTGGAACTGAGCTACCTGAAGGCAGGTCCACGCAAACCCTTCTGCACCAGCGTCCGACATGACATCTGGCCCACACAGGCACCTAATGCCTACTGGCAGCCAAGGAGAGCCCGGGGTGGGGGGGGGCGGGGGGCAAGCAGCACCTGACCACACGTGCAGTCCAGCCACAGAGCACACACTTCTTCATGTAACCCGCTTTACGGAGCTCCCACATGTCAGGCAGCGTTCCAGGCACCAAGAACGTCACAATGGCAAAGGTAGAGAGGCCATCCTGTGGAACTGAGATGTTCTCTGGTGAGGGAGACAGACTTTGAACACGTAACCATGCAAATGATTATGTAACTACAATTGCAAAAAACACCATGAAAGAAAACAAAAGAATGGCAGGGCTATAAGAACATCTAACCAGACGGGCCGGATCACATAAATTCCCGATTTCTGAAGGTTATCCAAGGCAGTAATGGGGGTTGGGAGAATCTCAGCAGAGACAACCCCATCGGTGAAAATACAAGGAAAAAAACCTGGAGGTGAGCCAAGCGTCAGCCTCAGGGGAATGACCACACATGGCTTTACCCAGGCAACCTGAGGGAACAGAACTACTGAGCCACTTAAAAATGACAAGTATGTAAACTATGTTGATATGTGGGAAGATATTCAAAGAGTTTATGAATTGGGGTGTTTTTCCTACCATAAAGGTGCTTAGGTTCATTAACAAAAATTTCAGAACTCAACCTCAGCCTCCCCTGCCCCAAGGTAATCTACACCCCTGGGGCCTAGCAGCAAGTGGCAAGCCTCAAGGTCCTGGTGGCAGAGTAGGAGCACCAGGAGAGCTTTGGAGCTTGGCCGGTGGAATCCTTGTTTTCCAAAGGCAGACTCAGGCAGCTGGTCCCAGCACCCGAATGCGACAGCACCTCAGGCCCTTCCCATCCCACTTGCAGCCCTTTCATGGGCTACTCAGACAAAGAAGGGAGGTTGGAGATCAGGTGGGTAACCCAGCCCCCTATCAGGAAGCAAAGGCTCCCCCCAGGTGAATGCAGAACAGCTTCCTGGAGCTCCTACCACAGAAGGTAACAGCTCAGCCAGTCCTCACAACAAGTGGCTGGCTGAACCTGAATGTCCCCAACCCATAGCTACTCCAAGCGTGGAGCCTGGACCAGCGCCAGCACCATCAGCTGGGAGCTTGTGAGAAGCACAGAACGTTTGTGCCACTGGACCTACTGAAGCATCACCTACATGTTGACAAGATCTCTGGAAACATCACATACACACTAAGATCTAAGAAGCAATGGTTCACTCCTAAGTGCAGGAATGTTTTTTAATGTTTATTTGTGAGAGAAAGAGAGAGCATGAGCAGGGGGAGGGCAGAGAGAGACAGAGACAGAATCCGAAGCAGGCTCCAGGTTCTGAGCTGTCAGCACAGAGCCCGATGTGGGGCTTGAACTCATGAACCATGAGATCATGACCTGAGCTAAAGTTGGATACTTAACCAACTGAGCCACTCAGGCACCCCTTAAAGTGCAAGAATATCAGTTTATTCTTCAAGCATTCATTGACTTCTCTGCTAAACCCAGGGGCTGGGGCACTTGGGTGGCTCAGTCAGTTGAGCGTCTGACTTCAGCTCAGGTCATGATGTGGGTTCAAGCCCCACATCAGACTCTGTGCTGACACCACGGAGCCCACTTGGGATCTTCTATCTTCCTCTCTGCCCTTCCCCTCCCCCCCGACCTCAAGAATAAACATTTTTTAAAAATTTTTGATAATAAAAAAAATACCTCTAGGGGGCAGATCCAAAGATCTGACAAGGCACCTACAGGTCCTCAGGAAGAGAAAGCCAAGGGAGCGGGGTGATACAGCTACCTTTATGCAACCCCAGAGAGGAAGTCCATGGCTGACAAACTTTTGAGAAAGCAGCCAGAGGGTCCAAGGTTCAGGATGGATCTGCATTAAAGTCTTCAGAAAAACCACACGTTAGCTGCAGTCAAACAGCACTCTTAATAAAAACCACGAGGGGCCCCTGACAGCTTCCATCAGTCACTAAGGTGCCATGTGTTCTTTCCGTTCAGCGGCCTCTGCTGGCTACAAACCTTCCCATCCTCTCTTGCCCAAAGTTTCCGTGACATGGTAGATTCGCTTTGTTTTGTTGTAGAAAACACGGACCCTCAACAGCCTCTATCAGCATCTGACTGTGATAGGCATGACGTGGGAGTTCGATCTGGACACAGAGTCACCTGAGGTGACACCAGACATGCTCAGGCCAGGATGTGGAGGGTCTGGGCCTCACCCCAAGGCCACGGAGAGATTAATTCATGATCACAACTGGTTTTTTAAGTGAAAGCTCAGGTGTACGAGTGGAGGGGGAGCTAGAGGAGAGAAGCAGGGGACAGAAATAGAGAGCTGCGTCTGTCAGAGAGTGAGGGCCAGAGCCAAGTCAGGCTGTGAACTGGAAGCAGAGAGCAAGGCCGGAGGGCTTCCAGGCAGCAACGCCACGTGTGGATCTCCAAGACTGAGCGAGTGGGCAGGGAAGGAAGCTGGCCAGGCGGGGGGCCACCGGCAGCTCTTGCCGACAAAAGGGGGACTGAACTGTGCAGTTAATGGATAGGCTGAGTCTGGGGGGCTGCTAGATGTGACATCTGTGGACAGAGGCACAGGCCAGAGGGGAGGAACTTGGGTCTGGTTACAAAGGCTACTGAGAAGCCACAGGTGGAGGAGAATGGTCACAGACCTGAGGAAAGGGCTGAGGGGGAATGTAACCCCAAGCAACCAATAGATGACTCACAGAAGCTGCCAGAAAAGAGAGGGAGAAAGCAGGGAAGCCTGTTATCTGGAGATCAGGGGGAGAGGGCAATTTAAAAATCACAGATGGCAAACTGCCCCCAGTGCTTCAGAGGAAGGCAGGAAACAAGAAAAAAAGGTCCCCGCGTTTGGCAAATATGCAGTAGCTGGTGACCTGCAAGCACATTCCCTGCTGATGGTGTCCGTGAGGAAATGGCCGGGGGTGCTGGTCTGTCCTCAGGACAGAGGCAAACAAAAGCAACTGTGGACAACACCTGCCATATTGGTCTGCTCGGTATACGTGAAGTGGAGTGTATTTCTGAATAATGCCTTCTACTGTCCAGTCTTCACTGAGGCTCCCCACAGCCTCCTGCTATCATGGAACCTTCTAGTAACAAGCCCCGAGGCGCCCCTGGGAACCACCTCTTAGAGGGGAGATATGGCAGGCAGCCCAGGGGACTTGCCACCTAAAATACGTGCGCTTAAGGAAAAAACAAAACATTCACTCAAGTGCTTCTCTAACTATCCATGTTGAAGGAACAGTTTTTTAGGAAATTCATTTCCAATCCACTGTTGACCAATGCTTTGGTCAATTACAACAAAAATAAAGTACCAGTAAAGGAAATCAAACAGGACATACAGTACCAAATGTTTTGCCACTAGACTCAATGCACAAAATTCTGTACTAGTAATCTAAAAAATCTAACACAAAGAGAATTACACACAGAAGCATCTAAAAGAAAGCATGTGGGCAATTAATGTACAAAGTCACCAGGACTCTCACACCTTTGTTGTAGTGCAAAAAGTCACATGTGACAAGATTCACACATTAGAACCTAATACACAATGAAGAAAAGCTACATGTATCAGTATTCAAAATCTTTAATGAGAAAAACTAACTGAGCTTTCACTTGTTAATTTAGTCTGGTATCAACCAAATTACTCTCAAGGGATAATACGTGTTCAATGTACCTATATTGTTTCTATATTTTGTTTAGTAATGCTCATCATAGCAACCAGTCTCACAGAGTCATATTGATGGAAATGGGAGGGAAAGAGAATTTAGCGTAATTGTGACAAAGTCAGAACATTAGTTTTTAGCTTTTATTCACAATGAAAGCAAATGATGCTGTATTTCCCAACTGCATCTTTATTCCTTCAGCAGTTGCCGGTTCCCCAATCCATCCTGTGCAGTTATGGTTCAATTTAAAGTATCGTTCAATGAAGTAAGTACATACCAGATCCATAAATTTCCCAAGCATGAATTCCTTTGATAGAAAATCACATTCAAAATGTTGAAACTCATAAGGTATTCAGCGGTAATATTTCCTAGATGTTCAGTGTCAAGATTATTACTTACTTCACTACTAACTGTAGCTAAATCACGGAATATAACATAGCAATCTGCGGACTCTGTTCTTATAAAGTTGTTTTTGTCCTTTGATCTTATCTGCCATTTAAAAACATGATGCATTGCTTTGTTGCGTGGAACTTTTAACACCTAGGATATCAAACAACTAAGGAATCTGGCTAACTCCTCTCTTTAAAGAATTGAGACCAAACTAGTTGCTGGTCCTTAAGAAACACTGAAACTTATTTCACAGTTCATTTTCCACAGAAGTTTTCCGTAGATAACCATCATACCTCAGCATGCAGTAACAGTTTTTAATGATTAGAATCCATAATAGCACATAAAAGGAAGGATAATCTTCAACACCTTTGCTTTTATACAATTTACAATCCTTACATCATCACTAAGCACACCATATAGTTCAGATGACATTTTTCCATACTAGTTTCTCAATGGACGAAGGACGCCATGATTTACACTGTGTTGCAAGCTCCTTAATCCACGTGGCGGCTCTAGAATATTCTCTCCTTCTATCAGAACACATTCTCTTCCATAAAACCAATTCCAAACTATACTTGTTGACCATGTAATTGTTCAGTTTTATATGGTTCAGAGTTCGTTGTGTTCATCAGCAATAAAGCTGAGAATGCTTCCCTTTCTACATCATGCTCAAATTACACATCTACTAGAATTGCCACATCAGCAAATGTGCATATTTTTCAAGCTGTCACGGAAACTTCTCTACTCTTTGTTCTATGGGCTGTTTTCTGTACCACTAGCCAGTTTCAGAATACATCACTGGCAATTGATACTTGAGTAACTACTTTGCCCTAGATTCAGCCAACATTTCCACACCAGCGTTTTTGATGCTGGTCTTAACAACTGTATATTGTCTTTTCATTTTTAGCAAATCAAAGTTATTTAATGAGAAGCCACAAAGTACCAATGTTGACATGTGAAATACTGAAGCCCTGCATCTGTCAACTGGCTTAACTGGATGCTTTCAAATAATTCTTTTTGTTTTTCAATGTTATTTCTTTGGTTTATCCACACATGCTTGAAGTACGGATGCTCTTATTTCTTCATCAGCCAGTACATTCTCACAAAGTAACACTTTGTGCTCAGGCTGTTTATTTGGCTAACTATGGCTATAAAATTAAATGTCCAAAGGTTCCTACTGCCAATTAAACTGAATATTAAACCTTTTGCTCTCAACATGGCTTCCACCACCACTTTGTTTACAACTAACCGTGCATTCAGATAAGGAGGTTTATCTTTGCAAAAGAAGTCCAGTGGCATGTGCTTTGCCATCATTAAAGTCAGAATTCATATACATTTACTGAAAAATATTTGGTTACATTTAAGCTAGAAGATACTACTTTAAGTTTTTAAAAAAAAATTTTAACGTTTATTTGACAGAGAGAGAGACAAAGTGTGAGCAGGGGAGGGGCTAAGAGAAAGGGAGACAAAGAATCCAAAGCAGGCTCCAGGCTCTGTGCTGACAGCACAGAGGCTGATGTGGGGCTCGAACTCACCAACCAGGATATCATGACCTGAGCTGAAGTTGGACGCTTAACCCACTGAGCCACCAGGTGCCCTTTAGATACTATCTTTATTCACTTGGGATATAATTATGTATTTAAAATATCCTATGGAATTTTAAAAAGCTTCTATAAAGGAATGTAGCAAAACTACAGGATACAAAGCCAAAATACAAATATCAATTTTTTTCAATTTATTTGAAAGAGAGAGAGCCTGCATGCATGACGAGGGGAGGGGCAGAGACAGAGGGAGAGACAGAATCCTAAGCAGGCTCCATGCTGTCAGCACAGAGCCCGACATAGGGCTTGATCCCACAACCATGCGATCATGACCTGAGCTGAAACCAAGAGCTGGACACTCAACAGACTGAGCCACCCAGGTACCCTATATAAGTATCTATTTTATTTCTATATAAAGCAATAAAAATTGGAAATTTAAATTTATACTAGCATCCAAAAATGACATACTTAGGGATACATTTACAGCCTGTGTTGAAGCCTGTACCCTGACAACTATAAAGCACTGGAGAAACTGAAGATGGCCTAAATAAATGGAGATACCTATCTCAATAAAGGCAATGGAAGGCCAATATTAAGATGTCAATTCTCCTCGAACTGATCTATCGATTCACTACAATGCCAATCAAAACCCCATGTGTTTGAATAGCAACCTGATGTCTACAATGCATACGGAAATGCAAAGGGTACAGAATAGCCGAAATAATTTTGAAGAATTTGAAGACTTAGGCTACTTAACATCCACACATACTATAAAATGACAAGACAGTATGGTATTGCTCCAAGCATACAGAGAGCAGTGGAACAGAATCCAGAATCTGCACCTAGAACCTCCTACGCTGCTAGTTAATTTTCAACCAAAGTGCCAGTCTAATTCAGTAGACAAGGATAGGATTTTCAATGAACAGTGTTTCAACACCTGCATGTCCATACCTGACGTCATCCATCAAAACTAACTCACAGCTGGATCACACACCAAGACACATAACTAAAAATATAAAGCTTCCACCAGAAAACAGAGAAAGCGTCTTCAGAAGAGCAGCACAGGTAAACATTTAAGTAGGATACAGAGAGAGAAAGCTACTACATTGGACCCCATCAAAATTCAAAACCTCTGTTCTTTGAGGAGGGGTACAAGAAACATCTAGGAACATAGATCGTGGCAGTGCTTGTTACGTGGAGGTATACGTTTGTCAAACGTATCCAACTGTCACTTAAATGGGTGCATTTTTCTGAATGTAAGATATGCCTCAATCAAGTTGGTTAAGAATAAAACACCTTGAAGCCTAGTTGTAAAACACATGACTAATGCACAGCTTATGGGATATGTAACTCTACAATACCCAATCTTTTCTATACTCTGGCGCACAGGATCTGGCTACTGATTCCTTGCCGGGATAGTGTAACACTATTAAATTATTCTATAGGCATACCCTGGAGAGACTGCAGGTTCCATTCTAAACCCACCCACAAAGTGAATATCACAAAGTGAATATCACAAAGTGAATCAAACGAATTTGTTGGCTTCCCAGTGCATATAAAAGCTATGTTTACATTACACTCGTCTATTAAGTGTACCATAGCATCATGTTAAAAAAAAAAAAAAAAAGAGAAACTAAAAAACTGTTTAGCCATCATCTAAAAATGCTAACCACCATCTAAGCTTTCAGTGAGTCAATCACAGATCACTGTAACTAATTATGAAACAGTTTGAAATGCTGCAACAATTATAAAATGTGACACAGAAGACATGAAGCATCCCAACAAATGCTGTTGGAAAAATGGCACCAATAGACTTGCTCTCTGCTGGATTGTCACAAACCTTCAATTTGTGAAAAAATGCATTATCTGTGAAGCACAATTAAGCAAAGTGCAGTAAGAAGAGACAGGTCTTTTTCAGATAGGACTGTTTCTAAATGCTTACTCTCAGGTTCTATACTTATCTCTCTTGACATGGTAGCCAACAGTTCACAAATCAGCAGTAATCTACAGATGACACTTTGAGTAGCCTTGTCCTGATCACCTGCCCAGAATACTTTATGTTCAATAAAATCCCAACACGCTTTAAAACTGAAAAAAAAAAAATTGTTAACTTCTTCACTTAAGCTAAAAGTAGTGCTGAAGCTCATTCCTTTATAGAGATGTGGGTGACATTCCTAATAAAGTACTAATGAATGAACTTGAGCAGGCAAAGCATGTAGGTTCTGTAAGGAAAAACTGTTACTACCCTGGTGCAATTCTTTGAGGTTTAAACGGCAAATGTTTAGAGAAGTGTGGTAGATAGAATTTTAGGATGGTCCCCCAGATTCCCTTCCGTGCTATACAAATTCTATAATCCCTTCCCCTTGACTCTAAGTGAGACCAGTGAATAGGACACAATATCACTCCCACGATTAGGTTACACTGTAAGGAAAAGAGAAAGAGGTTTTGTACGTGGAATTAAAGTCCCAAATCAGTTTGAGTCCGTCCAAGGGGAGATTATCCTGGGCGGGCCTGACCTAATCAGGTGATTCCTTGAATAGTGGGTTTGAAGGTAGAGACAAGTAGCAGCAGAGGACCTTTCTTATTGGCCTTGTAATAGTGACTGCTCTGTTGACAAGAGCCACGTGATAGACCAGGGCAAGTAGCCTCAGCCTGTAGAGGCTGAGGACCTCCGGCTTACAACCTCAAAGAATTGAATCCTGCCAACAACCAGTGAGCCTGGCAGAGGAATTTGAGCCTCAGATGAGAACAAGGCCCGGCTGACCCCTTTATTTCAGCCTAGTGAGATCCCAAGCAGAGGACCCAGCTAAGCAATGTTAGGACTCCTGCCCTATGTAAATTGTGGGAAAATAAATCTGTATTTTTCAACCACTAAATTTGTGGTAATTTACTATGCAACAAGAGGAAACTAGAAGAGGAGAATCCAAAACTGTAATTCACATTTATACAAATTTTCGACAAGTCTCCACCCCAAGGATGTGGGAGTATACAGAGATATCCTCATGAAAGAAAAGCAGATGCGACCAAGTTGTAACAAAGAAACAGGCTGTCTCAATATACACAGGAGTCCATGAAGGGAGGCGACATGGCCAATTGGTGACAGCCATCTCTGGCCCAGGCCAGATCTGGTTTCCAGTTCAGCCTCTACCCTTACAGACCCTAGACCTGTGGAGAATCACTTGATTTTCCACACCCCATCTTGCTTATCAGAAAGACAGAAGGTTAAACACCTAGTAAATCAATTAAGTCTCTAGGGTCCCAAGCAAGATAGTAAGTGGTAAAATAAACAACAGAAACTTGCATGAACAATAGAAGCTAAGCCCTCAGAATCAGAAGAAAGGCTAAAGGCTGGGCCTGGGAGAGTGCTAGAAGCACAGCAGCCCTGGGGATGCAGCTAACTGATGACTCGCCAATTTTCCAGAGCCTCTGCTGTTGGATGAATACGCTCCCCACCGCCTTGTATCACTCCCCACAAAATCAGGATTCCAATGAGGCAGATGATAGATGTCCCAGCAGGACCCAGAGTCAGGGAGTTGTGGTGTAAGATTCACACCTAAGCCTCCACAGGACCTCCCCAAACATCAGGCTCTATGGAAGGCTGGTCCCTCAAGGGGGAAGGGAGTGCTGCTACCAGAAGAGGGATGGGGGGGGGGGTCTGATAGGTGGAAACATCACAGAGCAATAGGTCTCTGTGCTGACAGCTCCAAGACTGGAGCCTGCTTCAGATTCTGTGTCTCCCCTCCACTCTGCCCTTGCCCTGCTCATGCTCAGTCCCTCTCGCGCTCTCAAAAATAAACATTAAAAACATACATACGTACATACTCAATGTTTTATAGTCAGCAGTACTAAGCATTCTGTAAGAGGAGGGTTTTCAAAATATCCCGTTTACCATACTGCCAGTAACAGAAGCCCCAGGGCATACATTCAAAAAGTAGGAGATATTTGAAATCAAGCCCCCTTTTTTTTCTTACACAAGCTGTGCACACAAAGTAATTTAAACCTCCTCTAGTCTTAGCCTCTCATCCATAAAAGATCTGGTCCCATGACTTGCTGGAACACATCACATGAACACATTTAACAAGATGCTAAAAAATACAGACAAGGGGAAAGAAGTAACACCCATCCTCTTACTATTGGGCACAGAGTTTGTTTACACTATTATTAGAATTCATTATTACAAATAATGCTTTAAAATGGACATGTTTAGGGCTTGCATTTCATAAGATTTCCTTCAGATTGATTCCTGGAAGCTAAATTACTGGGACAAAGAGTATTTTCTGAAAGAACTGTTCTTCCAAAGCAAAAGCAGATTCCGGAACATCCACTTCACAATGTCCTATTAAGTTTGGATTTTATAGACGATTTTGTTCACA
Organism: Felis catus; assembly: GCF_018350175.1. Taxonomy (NCBI): domain Eukaryota; kingdom Metazoa; phylum Chordata; class Mammalia; order Carnivora; family Felidae; genus Felis; species Felis catus. The sequence goes on along the minus strand of NC_058379.1, from coordinate 57,534,758 downwards.
AGTCCATGTGTGGGCCTAAGACATTTGAATAATTAAAGGGAATGGGAAAGAGCAAGGCTTTCATCTAAATTGAAAACGCAGAGGGGCTCCTGGGTGGCTCAGTCAATTGAGCATTGGACTCTTGGTTTCAGCTCAGGTCATGATCTCCAGGTTCGTGAAACAGAGCCCCGTGTTGGGCTCTGCACTGGCAGCGTGGAGCCTGCTTGGGATTCTCTCTCTCTGTCCCTCCCCCACTCATGCTCTCTCTCTCTCTCTCAAAATAAGTTTTCAACAATAAACTTAATTTAAAAAATGAGCTGAAAGGCAGAGAATCATAAAATCAAAAAGAAAAGCCACCCTCTCCCAAATACACTCCAAATATAGGATAAAAGGCACTAAACAAAAGACAGAGCCATTATTATATGTAAGTTAAGCATTTGCTTTTCAAAAACTGCAAGAAGGTGCCATTTACTGCCCTCTGTGGCTGACCGTGACCTGTGAATGCGAGCACTGTCTCGCCCCGCCTGCCTTCCACGTGTGACCCCAACATGCCCAGAGAATGGCAGGGCCAGGCACCCACCGTGCGTGCACGCACACGTCCCCTGAGATCACAACTTCTCAGGCTGTAATCAGAGGACCAATTCCAGAAACCTGCTGGTCCTTCCCTCCTCTATGTCAGATGAAGTTGGCGGAAGTATTCCAACCCTCTTTTCTAGGAAAAGAAAAAAAAAAAAAAAAAAGAAGACTTCAACATAAATCTTCAGCTGGTGATTTTTGTTTTCAACCTTCCCCATCCGCTGAAGTTAAGGAGACCAAGAGACGCATCTCACCAATTTCCAAACAGCAAACACCAAAATTGACAGTCCAATTTAAAATTTTAAAAAATAGAGAAAGAAGAGAAAGTCTTTCAACTAGCATCCAGCTGGCACTCTGTAGACTCTTTGTATAGTGGATTTTAAATTACAGATTAGAGTAAAACAACATGAGCAAAAATAAGAAGCAATCAGGGTCTCTTTCTGAAGAAAATCTCCAGGCCAGCCATGGGCCGTGGGTCTCTAGCCACCCATGCCAGCTGTAATAACTGCTCTGAAAAACCCAGCTCCCTGAGAGGCACAGCGTTCCAGGGAAATCAAAGCTATGATTACTGGAAAGCGGACATGCTCAGAAAGAATTACCAAAGGGAGAAAGGGCTTTTTGTTTGATCTTCAAGATTTATTGAACGGACTCAACCTTTACAGACTAAATGCCAACGCATTCTCAGAGACGCATTCCGCACGCCACTGCCACACGTGTCCTCTTGCCCTCTCTCCACTCACTGTCCTGTTCGAATAACACGCTTGTTTTATCCTCCCAAGCACATTCCCCAAGATTCACTCTCTGCAAAAACAGACATGGTTTCTCTCGCTTCTCTGGAAATTTCCTTGAGCCTTCCCACTTAAAGGACAGTCATATCACAGTTTCCTTTTATAGTATTACACAACTCAAATTATAATGATAAACCCATCTCTAAACCATATGGTAGTGACTCCAAAATTAAAATGTAGAATGTCCAGTACTGCAGAATCTCCGATTTAGAGAGGCTACTGAATTCTGCTCTCCACCCACTGAAGACACACCCGAACCCAGCCATCAAGGTTGCTCAAAACAGAGTTCGATCTGTCCACCAGTAACCTTGATCCACAGAGGTAGTGCTGCCCTCAGGGGACAGGCCTGCTGCTTCCCCAGCACAGATGGGACCATCAGGAAGAGGCTTCACTCAACCCTACCAGGTTTCCAGGCCAGGCCTCCCCCGGCCCTCTGGGTGTCCACTATTGTCCTGCATGCTCCCCGGTACACCCTCCCAAGAGTCACGGCACAGCCCCCCTAAGATAGGACTTGCAGGTCACCGCAGCTAGCAACACTTCATATCCCTTTACCGGAAAGTAAAGATTTGTAGGCCGTCTCATCCTGCAAAGCTTTATATCCTGTCAATGCAGCCAACTAAAACATACAGGTCTTTTACACACCTGCTGTTTTTTCAAGGCTCTATCTATACTCCTGTCCAAACATTTGACCCGAGAGGCAAGACATTTAGTTCAATCTTGTTCCACGTTTTTGGTGGACTTAACCTCCTGAGACCTCTGCTTGCCATGCAAGTTTAGGAAGCTGATAGGAATACCTATCACTTGTAATTCTTTGAGTATGTCCTTAAGATATAGGACAGGCTTTCTTATTAAATAAAGCCACGACAGCCTGGTAGCATCCATTGGGTCTGCCTGTTCCATTCTGAGGACTTTAAAAAAAAAAAAGTTTTTTAAGAAGTGATTTCTTCGACACTAACCTCCAGACCACAAGGACGCTGCAAGAATCCCTCTGACATCGATTCCCCAAAATGAGACCCACCAACCCACTGTTATCTCTGATCCGAGGTTGGCTTAGCACAATTTTCTCTCAGCTAACCCACCATGGTTCCTACTAATTCTCTATCATTCAGAAATGCTCACAACACGCTTACCACAGTTTGCCTCAACATTTCACTCTGTATTCAATAAATTATTATCTACTAAGTGCTGAGTGGTACGGGTTTCACCGCACACTTCTGTCAGACTGCCAGGAGCACAACATTTTGACCTTGTTTATTTTCCATTTTTAAAAACTGGCAACTTGCCCAACCGGGTCTTCTGGCAAACAGAGATCTGTCATCGTGAAACAACTGGTAATTTACATCAACACCATTGAGCTGTCAGAGTCCCTTATCTTTGTTCTCTTCCAAAGGAATATCCTTCAACTGTAAGAAGGGATGAGAGCATCTCCTGTGTTCCGAGATCTCTCGGCTTCACACCCGGGACCTCGAGGCCTCAGGAGATAAACCCAGAAGTCTAGAGCCTGCATGAGGCAACAGCTGTGTACTCCCACCAGCGAGCTCCCAGAGTCTGGTCAGGCCCTTTGCCCCACTGGGCCAACAAGACATGTGGTCTGCTAGTAGGTCAGCTCTCTCGACAGCTTACTTCTCACCTTTTCTTGCTGCAGAGCAACAAGATCCCTTCCCAGTGGCGGCCCCATCAGGCTGCCTTCTGGACGCTCCAGGACCAGGAGGCACCGCTCGCCCAAGAAACACACTTCCCCCTGCAGCTCCACGGTGTCCAGCTGCTTTTTCCCTCCCTCAATTCAGCCACGCCCTCCCCTTCCTGCCCTCTACATCGCGTTCATCTCCCGTCAAGCCTTGGACCCCCTTTCTACCTTGACCCCCACTATTTTTCCAATCCTAGGACTTCCGTAACCTATGTTAATAAGCTAAAATTAGACATTTTTAAAAGCCATTCTTTTTCCCCACAGCCAAGGAATGAATTTCATTCCTAACAGTTCTGAGGACTGCTTCCAAGTATGAAGGCTGTGAGGAGGCCCCTCCACAGCAGACCGGTCACGTGTGAGCATGGAGCCCTGGGTGGCTCCCACCGGGGCCAGTCACGCAAAGTTGGGTGTTCTCTACACCCGTTTGGCTAAGGCTCTATCATTAGTTGTAAACCTACTTAGTTCTTCAGCTCCCTTCTCCCACTCAAGTGGGCTAGTTTTTTAAGATTGGTAGTGATTCATACCATGCTAGCGGTCACTCCCGCTAGCCTCCCACAAATGTAGCAGACACACATCCCACCCCAAAGAAGCCCTTGGCCTCAGAGCGCTGCCTCTCAGAGCACAGAAAATGGCACTCCAGTCACTGTCTGCCCTGCTACTTTGTTTTTCCCAGATGCCCTGCCATGAGCAAGTCTGCCATCTTCAATTTCTAGTTAGATGTCAAAACCCTCCTAGGCTAAAGGATCATGTTCCAGCATGGTATATCCCTAACTTAAGTGTGGGCAACGTGGGCCCCTTCATTTAACATTCTCCTCTCAACTGACTCCTGCTGAAACGTTTTTTGCAGAACTCTACCAACCTTATTCCACAGTTTTCAAAATTTACACACGACAATAGTCAAAGCCAAAGTTCAAATGTACTAGAAATATACACTGGCTAGAAGTGACTCAATGTTCTATTTAGTTAGGCAATGCCCACATTCAACTGTAAGAGCTTTACATGCATTCTTTAATCCTCACCCACAATCATCTTCATGTAACTCCATGAACACACCTGTCCTTGTGAAGCTTACATTCTAAAGGGAACAGACAATAGGTACACCAGAACAGTGAAATAATCTAGTTTGTCTTCAGCTTCTTTAGCAGTGACCATGGTACGGAATCCGAGGGCCAGTGGCTATTAATCAAGTTTCACTAGAGAAGCCTGGAGTGTTGCAATAGAAGATCTGCATTACTGTAAGTACATGTTTCTTTTTATTAAGCTTTATGGAAATGTAATCACTTCTGTTCAGATCTCCTGCCCTTCTTCTAGAAACATGCCTCAACTCAACATGTGCCTTATGTATAACGGAAAAAGAAATGCTATCAAGATAGACCTGAGTTTAAATCCTAACCATGCTACTTTCTCCCTGTGTGTCGTCCTCTTGTCTCAAATAATTCCTGTCTCACTGGTTGGGGCTTGAGAACTGAACAAAACCAAAGTGATTTTGGACACATTCTGTGAGTTTCATGGAAGATGCAGATAACAGAACCAACCTCAGGAATAAAGATTACATGAAACAGAACAAGTAAAAGCACTTATCACCAAGTCGGGATCCAAAATTATCAGTTATTAACTCAATGTGTAAAAATCAACTCGTCTCAGAATGAAGTAGAAATAGAATAAATGTTATTTCCTTCCTGCATGTACACACCTGTGCCTTTTTTTTTTTGGGGGGGGGGGGGTTGGCTCCTTTTGCTGTAGGCCACCTTCCAAAGCACCTAGTTAAAGGATAGAGGACCCACCACATAAAGCAGCTAGGTCCCTGCTCTCCAGCCCCATATTCCTTGTGCTCTGCTCCCATGGGTACCAACCCCACCGTTATTTCTTATTTACATCTCCATATCCTCTGAGGGAGGGCATGAGACGAAGATTTTTCACTGGAATCAGCAGGACCTATGCAATGCCCTCAGTGCAGACAGACAGGGCTCAGAATCCAACATCTCCAAATCCCAGCTCCCCACTCACCAGCTACATCATCCTCACTAAATTACTTAGCTTCTCTGGACCTCAGTGTCCACGTCTGAGAGAGGACAAAATAACAGCTGCCATATAGGGCTATTGGGAGGATAAACTGAAATCAGTATATAGAGCACTTCCCAGAATTGCAGCAAAGTTACCTGTGTGTACGTGTTATACATATGCACTTATCTCTGGGTCTACAATTCTAGCCAATGGTTTTACATGCACACTTAATCTATGCCTTTCCTGAGCACGAATACATTCATATTTTAAGTAACCATGATAGGTGCAAGGCAATCATCGAACGACTTAAGAATTTTAGTTTAAGGTACATGAAAAGATGCTCAATGTCGCTCCTCATCAGGGAAATACAAATCAAAACCACACTCAGATATCACCTCACGCCAGTCAGACTGGCCAAAATGAACAAATCAGGAGACTATAGATGCTGGAGAGGATGTGGAGAAACGGCAACCCTCTTGCACTGTTGGTGGGAATGCAAACTGGTGCAGCTTCTCTGGAAAACAGTGTGGAGGTTCCTCAAAAAATTAAAAATAGACCTACCCTATGACCCAGAAGTAGCACTGCTAGGAATTTACCCAAGGGATACAGGAGTCCTGATGTATAGGGGTATTTGTACCCCAATGTTTATAGCAGCACTCTCAACAATAGCCAAATTATGGAAAGAGCCTAAATGTCCATCAACTGATGAATGGATAAAGAAATTGTGGTTTATATACCCAATGGAGTACTACGTGGCAATGAGAAAGAATGAAATATGGCCCTTTGTAGCAACGTGGATGGAACTGGAGAGTGTGATGCTAAGTGAAATAAGCCATACAGAGAAAGACAGATACCATATGTTTTCACTCTTATGTGGATCCTGAGAAACTTAACAGGAACCCTGGGGGAGGGGAAGGAAAAAAAAAAAGAGGTTAGAGTGGGAGAGAGCCAAAGCATAAGACTCTTAAAAACTGAGAACAAACTGAGGGTTGATGGGGGGTGGGAGGGAGGGGAGGGTGGGTGATGGGTATTGCGGAGGGCACCTGTTGGGATGAGCACTGGGTGTTGTATGGAAACCAATTTGACAATAAATTTCATATATTAAAAATAAATAAATAAAGCTAAAAAATAAAATAAAAAAATAAAAACCTCTTTGAGTGACATCTAAAAAAAAAACAAAAGAATTTTTGTTTAAAACAAACAAACTTGGGTCCTTCCTAACAACTGATCAAAAGGTCTTTCTTAAAACCCTTTCTTCAGGGGCGCCTGGGTGGCGCAGTTGGTTAAGCGTCCGACTTCAGCCAGGTCACGATCTCGTGGTCCGTGAGTTTGAGCCCCGCGTCAGGCTCTGGGCTGATGGCTCGGAGCCTGGAGCCTGTTTCCGATTCTGTGTCTCCCTCTCTCTCTGCCCCTCCCCCGTTCATGCTCTGTCTCTCTCTGTCCCAAAAATAAAAAAAAAATTAAAAAAAATCCTTTCTTCATTTATTGAATTCTTTTGGAGTCAAACACCACCATTAAGATTGCTTTGTTCCCCCCCCCCCCCCACTATTTTTACTAAATGAACATAACCACTTTTATGGGTCTGGGCACTTTTATTATTATTCTGATTGTTCTTACTTTAATGGACTTTTAAGATGTTAGAACATTTCTTCTCAAATTCCAATTCTAAAAAGCTGGGTGACCTATATTCCACACTTCCATTTTTGCGCCCCCCCCCCACTTAATCAGCTGTCAGCCAAAGGGCCAGATAAGTTTGCCAAAATCATCCACTATACTATATCCCTTAAATGTAATAATTTTAATAGGGCCATTACTTTGCAACAGAATGTGGCTAGAATGCTATTTGAATAAAAGATCTCACATCTCATTCATTCAACCAGTATTTGTTGAGCCCCTACTCTATGCCAGAGCCCCTACTCTGTTCCAGGGGCTGGGAACACAAGAGTGAGACAATGACCAAAACACCCTGCCCCCCTGAACTGACATTGTTGGGGGCAAGGGCCAGAGACTAGACAACGAGCATCAACAAGGCAGTCAGAGTCGGTTCTGTGAGAACACCACACACGCATGCCCTAAAAATCAGCACGCTGTGCAAAAATCACACAATCAACACCAAAGGCCAGATGAATGGAAAAGGCAAGAACCTAATAAAAAGTAACACAATTTTAAACATGCCAAACGATGAAGGAATGCACCAAAACTACACTAAATGTGGCACTCTACTGCAACAAACAAACAAAAACAACCTAAAATGTGCTTCAGAAAAGTGGACATTGGGACTGAGCAATTGTGAAGTGGTAGGAGGAGGATCCGAAATCAGACAGAAAGTTCTAACTCACGGGGACAGAACGTGCCTCACGCCACAGGATGTGAACTGAGGCTGCCGGTCGAGGTTTGAGGGGTGTGTGCGCGTATGTTGTGTATTCCCGCGTGTCTTGGCTCAGCTGGGTGCAGTTTCCTGCATTTATCTAGTGCTTTCGCAAAGAAAATCACATATAAGCAAACACAAAACCCATGTTTTGCTCCAATGGTTCAGTAATATATCCAGCATGTTGGAACAAATAGGAATTTTAAAAGCAAGGGTCATACAGAACTGAGTGTATAAGGTGAGAATTGCCATGAATAACTATAGCAAGGTAAGTGCAACCTGAATTAGGATATTGTTTCATTTCTTCATGTGTTATTCTATAGTACTGTTTTTATTCTATACCTTTTTTTTAAATTTATTTTTGAGAGAGACAGAGTGCAAGTTGGGGAGGGGCAGGGAGAGAGGGAGACACAGAATTGGAGGCAGGCTCCAGGCTCCGAGCTGTCAGCACAGAGCCTGATGCTGAAGGCAGACGCTTAACCAACTGAGCCACCCAAGCGCCCCTATACCTACTATTAATAGAAAACTACACATGCACTTCCTTTATGCGCAACCCTGCCATCCTTTTGGTGCTTCTTCCAATCTTCAGAAGTATGTGCTGTGGCCACAGGGCCTCCGAATACCGTGCTCACGGCTCACAGCCCTTCAATGGGGTTTCGGGTACTTTCTACTATTCCTCACCATCGTAAGCCAATAGGATTCAACACATTGCAACAACAGCAGAGTATTTCCAAGTCAGCACCACATGTGATGCTGAACACATTCGGAGTGTCCGCCATCATCTTGTTGTGTGTTCAGGAATTTGCAGATTCACCCTTGCCAAAACTGGTAGACTATCTTCTCTTCCCACTTTCCCAGTGGCCAAGACTCTGTTGAGCTATTTCAGCTGTTCCACATACTCTGAGAACTTCCCTCCAACTCAGTACAACCCATTTCCCACTTCCTTTTCCACATCTGCTCATTCCTCACTCTAACCCAAACTAACCTCTACTAGCAAGAGTCCAAAATCATAATCGCAGCTTTCAATCCCATACTGCACACTTACTATCATAGACGTGTATTGCTCTTATTACCAGGAAGTTTTCAGTTCGTGCATTTTAAGCTCATAGCAGAACGAGGATTTGGACACAAAGGTTCAGGAGGAGGAGAAGCAGGCAGAGCGGCTGCGGGAACATGTGTGCAGTAAACCCTCCGGGAGGCAGGATCTGCAGCAAGGAATGGCAGGGGAGAGGGGGCAGGGGGACACCCAGGAAGGCTCCCTGAGCCATGGTTCCCTGCTTGCTGGTTTCCGGTCTTCATGTTACAACGATGCAAACATTCAATCTTTTGTGCTGTCAAAATACTGAGATTTGAAGATGATTGCTCATCTCCCTGCGCCACCCTTCTTACACAGCTGATCAAGACAGCTTCTGTCAGTGTTTAATTAAATCAGATTTGATTAAGGGCTTACTCGGGGGCCCTACTTTGTGTTTTCTAATCTGAATTGCATCTTGTTTTGTTTCTCAAAAGGCTTTTTCAGCCACAGCTGCTGCTGGGGAATTAGAGAATGATGCCCCATCTGGGCAGCCAGGAGGTTGAGCTGAATCACAGGCCCATTCAAGCTTCCCCAGGCGGGGGTAGGCGGGGGTGGGAGGGGTGGCAGGGGAGAGGGGTGTCCTTGGGCAGGGTGGGCTTCTCTTATGTGACATCAAGAACCGCTGGGTCTCCTGCACTGTTGGCAAGTACTGCGATCCCATTTCTGATGGTGCTTTTGGACCGGACCCACACATAGAATATGTCTTTCCCATTACTATTTGACATGCTTAAAAGTATTCCAACCCATTCAAATTGATCAGTCTCATATTGCCAATGAGAGAGAAAATTAGAACAAGTCCTATGAAAAGCAATCTGGCAACATGTATCCAAATTCTAAGTGCACAGACCATTTGACCCTGGAATTTATCCTCCAGATGAACTTGCACATGTGCAAAATGGCGCACATACAAAGGTATTCATTGCAGCACTGTTTACTATGGCCAAGAAGAGACAACAAACCAACTATTCTTCCAAGAGGAGGTGTATTGAATAAAAGTTTCTACGTACATATAAATGCAGTATTAAGCAGCTGTTAAAATAGGAAGTGCTTTATTTGTTAATATGGAAAGAGCCTCAGGAAATATTACGTGAAAAATAGAGCATATGACAGGTTATATTTCTTTATCCTAAGGAGGAGGGAAAGTTTATTCTTCTCCATGCATAAAAACACAGTAAATTAGTAACACCAATTAAGTGTGATAGCCAACTAGTGATTTTTAAGAATGGGAGTACAGAACTTAGGCAGAGAGAAGAGGGTAGAATATTTTACTGTACTATGTATTTTACTACACTGTTCAAAAGTCATAGCCATGTGAATGTGCCATTTTTTAAAAAATAATAAAACGTTTAATTAAACAACTTTTAAAAATTAAAATAAAAGCTGTACACCTTGTTGAAAAGCCATCCCCACTCTGAAAGTGATGGTTGTACACCAATCTAGCAGGGAGGCTCTGGGCACACTGGGATCCAGGGGACCCCTGCCCTCCTCTTCCTGTCTCTACTCTGGTCCCGCCCATTCCGATGTTGACTCCCTTATAATTCTTCAGGTAGCACCCTCCCTCTCCCCATTATAAACAGCCTACTCACACAGGTGCTGCCACCCAGGAACCAGCATGGCCCTGCTGTACCCTAGAACTGGCACGTGACTCAAAACCACCACCGACATCCATGGCAGCCCTGGCTGGATGACAAGGTTGCACACCTCTCCTGTGTTCTTGTCAACTGCCAGTTGTGGAGAATTACCCCAAAAGACCTGCCAGCAACCTCCACTGGACTTGGGAGCCACCTTGTAGGTTTTCAACAGTACATACAACACTTAGTGTTCTGAAATATTTTCTAAAGAAGAAAATTAAGCCAGTCACCACTTTACTTACCGTAATCTTCCTTCTAGAATTTAACCCATACCAAAAATTAACCATATACAACCTCAGTCTTGCTTTAGGTTGCATTATTTAAGATCCTTGAGACCTGAGCTCTACAAGGTCTTGGTTCAACTCAAGTTTTCAGGGCCAACTACCTTTATAAGAATGACAAGTCTTCCAGAAGATGCTATCCAACTTCCCCATTGGTCATTGCTTCAATCAGTATTTGAAAACTCAAAAACATTTTCCATCATCTAAGCCTAAAAGCTAGATTTTGTTCAATTGTGTGTATTTATTCATACATAAACATCACATGGTAAGTCCAACTCATCTATATTTTTATTTAAAACAGGTCTTAGAATTATCAGCTAACTGTCAGAGTAAGTTCTAATAACAAGCTATTAAAACCTTAGTGAAAACTAAGCCTGCGACTGTAGGACATCTTTCCTGATGGTCATGATTGGGCTTTCGCCAACCACTGGCTGAGTCACAGCCTCATTTAACCTCACCATTTGTCTTTTTGGGCAAGGAATGGGTGAGAGTGATAGAAACCATGATAAACATCAAAACCCCAGCACTACTGTGGAGTCATCAGCTGCAATCAAAGACCAGTAAGACAGGTCTCCACTTCCCATTCACACTACCCAGACTGTGTGACTTCCTACTTGCTACCCTCAACTGCCACCAGACGGACTCCAATGGTCATAAACCTACTGAAATGGGAAAAGAATTTATCAAGCATCTAAGCTAATCACAGATGAGCTAAGGAGGCTAGCCAAATACTAGGACTCCTGCCTGACCCATTCCCAGAAGCTGGTTCTTCCTTTAGGCAGGCTACTTTTTTAAAAACCCTCAAGTGTGAGGATGAGAAATATTACCACCGAATTTAAAACTGTTGGTATCTAAAAGCTTGTTAGGAAGCCAGCTGTCCTGCCCTAATAAAGACCAGCCACATGTACAACAATGAGCTTATTTATTCAATAGACCTGCTCCCCACACCCCACCCCTACCCTGCCAATGGATCTCACAGGGCCACCATTCCGAAGCAGCACACACAGACAGCACTGGGGTTTCAACATGTGTGAGCAGACTGGCCCTTACGGGTAGTCATTCACACAGGAGGGGACAGCACCACACCAGGTGGCAAGCCAGAGACATGATTCTAGGTGGGCACACGACAAACAATCCGTTCCCTAAGTGTCTGCAGTAGGTTCATGACTTGTAGGCCCTACCTCTCAGTCCGCGTGACACCTGACTCTGTGTGGGTCATAGATGACCCTCAAGTTGTGGTTTATCTGCTTATGAATGTGCACTGTCCATTAACTCAACAATGACATGTGCCCGGTACGGTCATGGGTAGATCTGCATAACTTTAAGGAGTATCCAGGGCCTACCTCCTTCCTCTCTAGCCCCTACGTTCAAAGAAAAGAGGAGTTTCATCAAGCAGTGAGCCCAGGAAGAAACCGAAGAGCTAAGTGTCACTTAACAGGATAGCCTGTGGGGAGCCCTCTGATGCCTCTAAAGTCATAGAAGCCATTATCTTAAAACAAAGGGGCAAACCCTTCCTCAGTCCTATCTTTAGAGCTTCCCAGTGGCCTGTGCTCCAGACCTAATGCTCCTCAGCAGACTAATTTTGTGACTCAAGCGTCTGTCTGTTCTTCTTGGCATGGAAAACAAGCGAGTACCCTCTTCCCTTCAGCCACATGGGCCCATGCTGGCCCAAGGAAGCCATCCCGTCTGAGGTCCATCAGACACATGAGCTCACTATTTATAGATGCCCCGTCCACCCATTACTCAGGCACTTCAAAGAGCATGGGTGACTCCTAAGCCGGGGTCAGCACACATGCGTGGCTGGCTTTCAGCATTTGCTCTTACAGTAAACCTAAAAATTACAAGTAACAAGCTGCTACAGGGTGACTATTGAGTATCAGCATTCTTTCCTTCCATGGTTTATGTCGATTCATGAAAACATGTGTGAAGCATCTGCTTTTTTATTTCAGCAGCAAGAGCTCAGATTGCTGTGCTGTGGCATTTTACGCACAAACCCAACGGCTAAATTGGGAGCTCCATCGCTGGGAGGGGCACACCGGAGTTAGGTCAGCACAGCTGCCCTGGCCACCAGCTGCCCAGGAGGCCTCCCCATGAACCCGAGGGGGAGACAGTCAACAACAGAGCATGGCCAAGTGCTTTGAGAAAGAAGGACAGTTCCTCATGACTGCACTGTTAGGGAGTCAGATTCCAAAATACTCTTGACTGAAGAGAAGATGGCAAATTATAACTCTTTCAAAATTCCTTTTACTGCATCCAGTGTTATTTCACAACATTTTCCTTAAATTTGATACTGGTAAGAATTTAATATGTTTATGGCCAGACCTATTGTAAAACCAATAAGCCTCAATTCTATTCAAAGTTCTTCTGAGAGCCCTATGCTTTTCCTTCCCTTCCTCTCCCAGTAACAGGGACCATTCCCTTCCAGACCACCATTTCAGTCCTCTTTAGAAGAGTGAAATTCCCATCTGGCAAGAGAATATAGGTGCTGAAAAAGGGTCTGACTTCCGCATGCCTTTCCTGAACACATTTTCATCATGAACCTCAACTCCCGTTACCTCAGTTTCACCTTGGTGCCTCCCAATCGTAGCCTACTTGTGGTGCACAAAGCATTCAAACTAACATGAGGCATCTTTGAACTGTTTTCACAAAAGCAACTTGTGTGCTTTCTAAAAACGAGCAAAACGGAACACTGCAGTATAAAGCGTTTTATTCCATCTTTCTACCCTAAAGTCTTCACTTGGAATGAGACACATCCTAGACGCTAATCTCTCTGAAATTCCTTTTCAGAATACATGAAAACATGAAACTGTGGGGAACATCCCTCTATACTGTGAGCTAACCCCACCACTCTGAACCCAGTCAGAAGTGGTGATGTTTGCCAAAACGAGATGCAGCATTTCCAAATTCCATATAACAACCTACCTGCTGGAGCAAATGTCAACAAATCGCTCCGATGAAACCTGACAATTTCTGGTGGGAAAAATCAAACAATATCATTTCTCATGCTATGCTTAATTATATGCATTAATGTATCTAATGCTTTTCTTTTGTTAAAAGTAACATTATCCAGAGTAAATTTTAATTTTTTAATTTTTTGTAATGTTTATTGATTTTTAAGAGACACAGACAGAACACGAGTGGGGGGAGGGGCAGAGAGAGGAGGAGACCCAGAATCTGAAGCAGGTTCCAGGGTCTGAGCTGTCAGCACAGAACCCGACATGGGGCTCAAACTCATGAACCACGAGATCACGACCTGAGCCGAAGTCAGACGCTTAACCAACTGAGCCAATGAGGCATCCCAACCTAAAATTCTTGAACTCATAGTTACCTATTAATAAAAAAAAAGTTAAACCAAAAAATTTTCCAAGACCGTAAATAGTACTTGATTAGACACACTTCAAGGAAATGAAAAGTTGGTAAAAGAAATTAAGGTCAACATTATAATCTGCTCTAAGGCAGTTCATTTTTTGAGTGGTTTAATTGTTTTCCAAGTATCTGGGGGAAAGAATGTCACTGAAAGCTCCATATCTGTTTTCTTCCTCTCTTATACCCTTGCTAGCTCAGAAATCTATACAAAGGCAGTAAGAGACAAAGCATGTAAAGAAGTTTCTGAAGTATATAATCTCATGAAATAAAAACATTTGTGTACAGACATATTCTGGTCGCTCCAGTATCTCTCACCCAAGGGGCAAGAAATTGAAACAGAATTAAGGAGGTAGGCCTCTTAGTTTTTGAACGTTTGGACAGACAAGGGAAAGCTGGGCAGCCAAAGAGACAAGAGGTGGGGATGCCATTGCAGGCAGAGGGAGGGGCATGGGAGGGGACAGGACACCGGCCAGCAGGACCGAGTGCTTGCGCACCAGCCTAAGGGCACAGATGTGGTGGGAAGGCAAGGGTGGGGGTGGGCCATGAAAGGCTATCAGCAGCAGAATGCCTGGTCAGATTTGCACTCCAGCAAGATCACCTCCAAGAATGAAGGGCTGGCAGGGAATTCTGCTGAGAGAGAGAGAACCCAGGGGGAGTGTTACCAATATCCCAAACCGAGGTGTCAAGACCCCAAATTAAAGTGGTAGCAACTGGAACGGAGAGAGGGAGCTCAGGGGAACAGCTGTACAAATCCGAATTATTTCCTTTTAGTAAGCAGAAATTAGAGATTAACCAAAGTAAGCGCTATTAACCCAATAGTTGTGGAAGGAGGTATGCTAAGGAGTAGGTTACGGTTCACTCCATTACCTGTGTCTGAAGCATAGCCCACAGGCCCCTCATGCTAAGGAGCATGCCCAGGATGGGGGTTAAGGACCCCTCACACTTTGCAAGTGACATCTAACCCACTTTTCTCATACTTCCATGTAGTGACAGATGGTGAAGACACGACATTCGTGTCCATGATACCCAGACACTAGGGTGTTGGAGATTTGTGTGAAAAGCCGATTTATTTCCAGCTGGTTCACAGGTTAAGCAATATGGAAGGCATTAGCTCATCAACCTTCATAGAACCAGATTCCTGTCTCTGGCAGGGATGCTGCAGCATGGAAAGGAGCTACACCACCCTTATCGTGTGGTCTTGGAAAAAGGATCGCCTGTTCATAGAACAAAAATGTCTGTCTGAAATTGAGAATAAACAACTGTAAATATCCAGAGCTTGGGATTTCTTTCAGGGTTAGAGAAATATGCTGATAGCTTTAATCTTATTGGAAATGGCTGACAACGTTCCTGGGGTTTACGCTAAATATAGATTTACTGCAGCCTGGTAAACTTTAAAACATCTACCAATTAAATATTTATTGCCTTAATAAAAACAGGTCCAATGAAATGAACCGAAAAGACACCTTTTGTCCTCAGTGACAACCTAAATCATACAATTTAAATTTTAACGATGTACGAATAAATCCTTGCATACGAAGTCATTTTTACAAAGTCAAATCTTCCCATCTTTTCTTCCCCTTTCTCTGACCACCCAATCAACTCTCCCTGCACCCCTACTTCTTGCTGTTGTGACTGTCCAAAGGAGCCTTACTCCTAATTTGATTTTGTTGATATTTTGGGAAGAAATGAAATCAAAGCTGATAGCAATATGCACATGATAATACACAACTGTCACGTGAGAACCTTTCCAATGTACAAATTAGCACCAACACGTAGAATTGTGGCAGATGACCTTAACTTTCTGATTGCCCTGGCCAGGAAGCCTGCCTCCAATTCAACCTGTGCTGTTCACAAGGAGAAAGGGGCTCTCAGCAGAGGCCCAACATCTCCCTAAAACACTGAGGATCTTCCAGCCAAGGAGTCCAGAAATGGAAACGTCCAACACTCCTCCCCTGCAGTCTCTGCTCAACCAGGCCCCCAACACTTCCCTCCTGCTGGCCAGGTCCCTCGGCTACTCACGTGTCTGTCTTGCACAGAGGAGTGACCTGGGAGAAGGAGCCTGACCCTACCCATGCCCCCGGCACAGGGCACAATGTGGGATGCAGCAGACTGGAAGGCTGACAGCCACCACTGAGGCTCTCCTGAGTCCCACGCTGCCACATCAGCCAAGTGCTCTCCTGACAACCTCAAATGACTTCTGGGAGCTTCCGCTGCCCCATGCCCAGTCCATTACCATCTCTCTTACAGGCTGTCTGAGTTCTAGAGAATAGAACGAAATGCCCTACCGAGGTCCAGCCCGTCGAATGTGCTTGATAAACATGGCTGGGCGGGGGGGGGGGGGGGGGGGGGGGGGGGGAAGGGGTGTTGCTACTGTCCCCACTGCTGTCATCACCATTGGCAGCCAGCCGGGACCTTTAGCTCACCTCTCAGGGCCTAGCATCAATGACTGACCGGCGATGAGCTGACACGGGTAGACAAGTGACAGAGTGGCTTCAGGTAAGGCAAGACCCCCCTCGCCTTGTCCTTAGTGTTGTTCAGGCCATCCCTGGCACTGCTGTTACCTTGCGCTCTGGAACTCACTCTGCCAAATTTAACAAAGGGGAGAAATGTGTGCCCCCCCCCTTACAAAAGGTCCTCTATGCACTGTGGAAGACAGAGGACCTCAGAGGGACACACTGAGATCACCAGGATTTTGTTTTCTAACTCCTCTATTAATAGGACTTTCATATGTCAATGAATTTCACAATGAAAATCGGTTTCATCTTCTTAAAGCAGGAGTGAGTCACTGACTGAGGTTGCCATGTGCAACTGCTCAGATGAACATCCACACGGTTCCTCCTGTGCTTGGTACAGGATACCTCCTCCAAATTTCAGTCCCCTTCTGTCCATCTTCTGTCTCTCCTAGCAGTAGTCTAAGTGTGGAAGTGAGGTAGATTTGCTGATTTAAATGTGCTCTGCTAAAATACTGTAAAACCTGAAGTGCTGTTTTGAAGTTTTGAACTCATACAAACTTAATTTCTAAGACCAATTTAAAATAGTATTTTAAATTAGGTTTTAAAATTATACAGGCAAATCCATAAAGTCAAAAAGTAGTTTCAAGGTTACAGGGCTGAGAGAGGGGAGAATGGGGAGTTATTGCTTTTGGTTGCAAAGCTTGTTTGGCAAAATCAAAGTTTTGGAAATAGAGACGGTGGTCATACAAAATCGTGAATGTAGTTAATGCCACTGAATTGGATGCTTAAAATGGCTAAAACAGCAGAGTTTGTTAGGTATTTCTTACCACAGTAAAGGTTAATTGAATCATAGATATGGTGAGTGCTGGAAAATAAGGAGAATATATAGGTAATTTGATAAATTTAAGTGGTGTGCCTTAGAATTGACCATGAATGAAATATATAAACCTGGGCTGCTGGACATTATGGGTGTGGCTATGATGAGTTAATGGAGATCTGATGTGGGACTATCTTGACTCTAAAAGCAACCCCCATCCACAGGGCAAGGAGCCCTTGTCATCCCAGGCAATGTCATCCCAAGCAGTAAGGGCTCACTGCCCCTGTCGGCAGGCCTGACCTCAGAGGACAGCCTGCAGAATCACCTAGTCTCATATTCCAAGGCTCCTAGGCTCCCAGTTAAGACACGTCACTTTCTACTTTTCAATTAGGACCAATATTAAACCTCTGGGAGGGTCCATGGGTGGCTCAGTTGGTTAAGAGTCCAAGTCTTGATTTCGGTTCAGGTCATAATCTCAGAGGTTCATAAGATCAAACCCTGCATCAGAGCCTGCTTAGGATTCTCTCTCCCTCTTTCCCTCTCTCTCTGCCCCTCTCCCACTTACACGCAAGCTGTCTTTCTCAAAATAGTCTTTAGGGGCACCTGGGTGGCTCAGTCGGTTAAGCGTCTGACTTCAGCTCAGGTCATGATCCTGTGGTTCATGAGTTCAAGTCCTGCGTCAGGCTCTGTGCTGACAGCTTGAAACCTGAAGCCTGCTTCGGATTCTGTCTCCCCCTCTCCCTAAAATAAATACACTTTAAAATAAATTATAAAAAGTAACAGTCTTTACAAAAAAAAAAAAGCAAAGCAAAGAAAGGAACTTCTGGGAAGGGAGCCACAGGTTCCTGGGGGTCTCTGTGCATGCACCTGCAGGAGAACATGAACACAGGCAGTACTGAGCTACTTGTGTGAGAAATAAGTATCTTTACCTCTGGGCACATAGGACATCGCCAGCCACCCACCACCAAGACATATACTCTTAAGGTCTCTTTTTCCAAACACAACCAGACTGTAGACTTTTGACTTATGATGGAAAACACGAAGAGCCAAACTTTTGGTAAGTTTCTGTTGAGTATTACTAAAAACTAGGGTGTTTCAATTATACAACTGAGCTCCTGAGACTGTGCAGCCCTCTGGTTCTGGCCCCGCCCAATGGTGGCCACTCCATGGAGTCTTTCAGGGAACCAAGGTTCACCACGCGGACGTCGTAGGCAGAGGCCCTGACCAGTCTCGAGGGACAACCTCACTGGTGAGACATCTGGGACACACGTGCCATGGCAATGGGCCACCAGACCGTGAGAAAATTCTGTCATTCACTCTTTTTTCCCATATTGGCTTTTCATGCTCTTTTCCCTACTAGATCTCCATGCCTAGTATTTTTTTTTAACCACTCGTGTTATTCAGTAGTGAGTTTTTACTAATTAAACCAAAACATCCGAAGTGACTGTGGTAAAAGCGATTTTGACTTTATAAAAGTGCTTTAAAAGGAAAAACTTCTCTCTACTTTAAATCTTGCTTTATGGGGGGGGGGGCATAAATTCACCTGGGCACCTGTTCTCCAGAATCACCTTTACTTCCACGTGAGGAGAACATCATAACCTTCCAAGTCACGTCGATAGCTTTCCCAGCTGTTCAAGAATAAATGTGATTTTTTTTCTGCGTCACTTGTCCATCATCCTGATATTAAATTATGTGCACCAGGGGCACCTGGGTGGCTCACTCAATTGAGCATCCAACTAGATTTCACCTCAGGACATGATCCCAGGGTTGTGGGATCAAGCCCCGCATAGGCTCCCCCACCCCCACCCCAATGCTGAACATGGAACCTGTGTAAGATTCTCTCTCCCTCTGCCCCTCCCCTGCTCACACATTCTCCCTCTAATAAAATTAATAAATTTTTAAAAATTATGTACACTTAAGCCACGTTTAGTTGTGTTTTAATGGCGTCTTTTCCCTTTATAGTGAGCTATGTTTCTATATATTTTAGTTTAATTTTAAATAAATTAGTTTTTATTTTCTTGCTAAGTAGCTTTATCTCAAATTGTTCTTTACATGTGTATATTGAGCACACACAACGGGAGGCCCTTGCATTTGTGCAGACACTATTTTGGTTGTTCTAAAAGTGCTCAAGAAAGGGCTCTGCTTGAGAAGCTTTTCTGTCCTTTGTCACCCTCCCCCTGAGGCCACAGTCCCAACACTGTCAACATCCCCCATTTGCTGCCTATGTGGGGTAGGGGGTGAGGGGCAGTCCCGGTTATAATTAGCCAAGTACAGAGCACACTTTATACAAAGGGGTCAATTCCTACTCTACAACTCCAGTGATCCATTTGTCACCCTGCAGATGGCCCATCAGGGCAGTATCTATTTTAGGAGCAGTATCTGGGTGGGAGTGAGACAGCAGGCGCTACTCAAAGGGAGCAAGTCAGCCGACAGGTCAATCTGCCAATGGCTGAACAGTGCCCTTTGTTTAGGTTCTAGAGCCGAAGAGTGTCAAGAGACTCGGGAGTAAGTTAGGTCCTCTCACTTTGGGAAGAGGAACCAGAATCTTGGTTCTGCTCTTTTTGAAACTTGACCACTGCAGTATTCTCCTGTGTCACTGGGGCTAGATTATGAAGATAAATCCATGGGCGTACCTACTCCACGTTGGGCTCCAAACACTGTAAATGTGGGCGCTCTCTATTATACCAACAGAAAGCAGTAATAAGGAAGCAAATACACATAAAACACAGTAAGATGAAAAACACCACTGAAAAATGGGAACAAGGTGCTGAAAGGCCAGACCTTTGTGTGCTTTAAGAACTAAAATTCAGTCATTATCTTCTTTTCTTCATGTTAGTTAAAATATAAACAGAGAGCTATGAAATTGATTCTTCCTTCAGGATCACATTATTTCCCTTTGAGAAATTACATTATTTTTAACAACTGTCTTTAAAACAGATCCCAAGGAAATTAACAAGAGCACTTAAGTTATAAAAGCAAACCTTAAAAATACATTTGCTGGGGCACCTGGGGGGCTGAGTCAGTTAAGCATCCAACTCTTAATTCCAGCTCAGGTCATGATCTCACCATTGGTAGGATCCAGCTCCACATCACTGGGCTTTGCATTGACAGCACAGAGCCTGCTTGGGATTCTCGTTCTCCCTCTGTTCCTCCCCTACCTGTGCATCATGCATGCACTCTCTCTCTCTCTCTCAAAATGTATCAACATTTTAAAAAGTAAACACAATAAAATACTTTTATTAATTCATCAAAAATCTATGAGGATAGTCTTTTCAACAAATGGAACTAGAAATGGATATTTATATGCAAAACGATAGATTGGACCCCCCACCTCACACCAAATGCAAACTCAATGGATCAAAGACCTAAATGTCAGAATTAAAATAAAACTCAGACAAAAAGATAGGAATAAAGCTTTATGATATTTATGATTATGATATTTGATTAGCCAACGATTTCCTACATGACACAAACTCAGAAGCAGGAAACTGATAGTAGGGGATGGGGCCCCTGGCCAAGGTCTTGTTCCTCTGGTCATCTTTCTCATGAGTACTGTTGCTCTGCTGTGTCTCCAATACCAGTGGTTGAATGGACAGAGGTCTTCAGGGCAAAGAGGACATTTGATTTCCAAATCTGGATTAAGAGTTGGACAAGCTACCACCAAGGCACCACTTCCCAAACAGGGAGCAAGATTTCTCTGGCCCCACCAGGCCATACCAGCAGAGCTGTGGCACGGACACCAAAGCTTTGGCTTTTCCAGTAGCCAGAAGTTTGTGCCTGACAGTCAATTCTGAAGACTGAGGGCAAACTATGTCCTCCTCATTCATTCACTCAAACATTGATTGAGTGTCTACTCAGTAACAGGCCCTGAAATATACATAGTGCTTGGCACTGAGAGCATAAAGGTTAAAAACAAAGTCAAAGAGCTCAGAGACTAGTAAAGGAGAAAGCAAGTCAACAATAACATGTAAGGGCACCTGAGAATACCAATGTGGGGCATCCAGACCAGGCAGATGAAATGAAGGAGGTTTGCTAGAGGAACGAACATGGAGTTGAACAGTGAAAGACAATGAGAGGCAACCAAGTGAGGAAAGCAGGGAAGCGTGATCAGCATGGAACAGACATGACCACCAACAGAATGGATGAAGGGCTTTTATAGATTCTTGGAACTGCCAACCATGTGTTATGATCACTCCTTAAAACAGCCACTCTGGTCTGTTTATTGACATCATGCCTACATGCTTCAGACTAGCAGCTTAATTCTTCCAGGCCTTAAAAAGCAGGAGCTCAAAGAAATGAGCACATGCCTCAGCCACAGTGGAGGAGGAGTTACTCATGGTCAACGGAGGATGGTCTCCTTCTGGGGGGAAAGAATTTGGCAGGCTTCCAGGCTCAGCTCCCTGAGAGGCACTGGCAAGACCCCAGCTCAAGTCTTCGCCCTGATTTTAACTGGTTGTAGGACGTCAACCCAATGGCCGAAGCTCTCATCAGGCCTAGCTCCCCAGCAGTCAAGTAAGCAAAGAGTTCCAGGAGCCCCTCCCAGCAATAACAAGGATTGCATGACCTGGGCGACTTAACCACAATGGACCACCTGCCCGCACAGTCACCTCTCATGCACTCTTTACTTAGCCAGCCCAGTAGTGCATCCCTTTCACTGCAGAGTCATGAGACCCACCCTTTCCAAGGAGATTATTCACCACATACTCTGGCCTTGGCTCCTGAGCCCTGGACATCCTTGGTGTTCCTCATGATGGACACTCTCCAGCCCCTGGCTGCTCCCTGACAGCTCCCCAACGATCCACCCTCTGGGTACCTCTGGGTAGCCACTGGCACTGCATCCGGGATATGAGCCAACTCAAGGTGTCAGTCCTCAGCTTCATCCTCTGATGAGACAAGGCTGCCACCTCTGTCTGCCAACAGATCTCTTGATGGCATCTTTCCCACTTGCTGTCCCACCACCCCATGCTCCCTGCACCCTTCACATCTCCTCCTCGGCTGCTAACACCAGACAGCCCCGTCCACAGCACCTCCACCTAGAGGGGTTAACCTTTACCTTTTTAAACACCCATCTCCTGGATATGCAGGACTATCCACCAATGCAGGCCCTGCCCTGGACATCCCGTCAACTAGGACTGATGTGGGCACATCCTCCTAGTGAACAAGACAATCTTTCAGATTCCTCATTTACACCCCCCCCAAGTTTGCACACCATTCAGCTCTTTTCTTCCTTCACAACAGAGCATCGCCACCACCAACTGAACTCCCTATTCCTGTTTTTAAGGTTGGTAATGCGCATGACCGAGGATTACCATGGAGAAGGTGGCATCAAGTACAGCCCAAGGACTCTGCAAGGTGGTCTCAAAGCTGCAGGATCTTTCTCCACAGGAGGTTGAGCAGCCAAGGCCTCATACTCCTCAGCCTCAAACACTCCCAACCTCATCTGCCTTTCTTGTTTCTTCCTAAGAAAGGACTGTGCTACTGAAAATACTCGACAATCACTGATCTTTTAACCCTGCAAGCGTTATCATTACTGTTTTACAGATGAAGACACTGAGGGGCACAAGTTAAGCAGGATGTTCAAGACCCAGCCAATGAGTGGCAGAGCCAGGTTCTGAATCCAGTCCACGCTCTGAAACCTAGTCTCCATTGAATGTGATTTAATGTCGGAAGTCTGCAGAGCTCAAAATAGGGTTTAGTGAGCCAACCTAACCTATGCAAAAAATATGGCTCTGGAATCAGGCAGACCTCCCTACGAACTCTTGCTCAACCACTGACGCCTCTGTCTTTGGCAATCTGTGAATCTTTTTGAGCCTCAGTTCTCATCTGTAAAATAGGAATGCCAGTATCTATTCTGCAAGGCTGATAGTCTTGAATTAGACTGAAATAATAAGCGTGAGCCTCCCAACACCAGGCTGACAGCCCATGACAGATGTGCTTCTCGAGCACCGGGGCTGTTACTACCATCGTTGTTCAGAAGCACGGGTAACAGAGACAGCACCAGTGGCGAAATGCAAAATCAGGGAGGCTCAAGGAATTTGTGGAGACTGGAGCCAAAGGAGATTTGTGAAGCAGTAATTCTTATTTTGACTGCACATTGGAAGCTCTGTGGTCTTACAAAAGCCCCTGGGCCTGCCTTACATCTGCTTTTTCAAAAAGCTCCACATACTGGGGGAGGAAGAAGGTGAGAGGCAAGTAGAGACGCAGACCAGAAGATGGCAGACATAGCCTTAGCCCTGTGTGATCCCGGCAGACCACACATTTACGCTGCCCATCAATGGACCCTGGAGCCTACTATGCACAAAGCACTAGACACCTACATGACCTCATCCCTCAAAAGGCACATAAGCGTGTATGCTTAGTACATGTCTACAGGTGGGAGGGTGCCAAGTGGGTGGGTGGGTGATGTGACAAGCCCAAATGAAAAGTCACATGTGGTCTGATTATACTCAGTGAGAGTCCCAGTGGTGGGGCCGACCATTAATACATAGCCTCCTGCCAACAGCCCTTCCTCTTCACCAGCCCATGAAAATGGTTTATAGACTGTTCTCTAAAGCTGCCGGCCAGATCATGCAACATCATTAACTCCAAAATTCCCAGTAACACTCTGAAAATAAGAGTGCCCAGTCCCAGTGGGCAGCTGTTCTCAGGTAAGAGACCATCAGATCAAATGCATTCATTTCAAGGTGAGAATAACTGCCAGAGGAGACGAGGCAGATTTTCAGAAGACTTTCCTAGTCCAACTGTACCTCCTCTCGGTGTTAGGTGTCAGAGCTATCTGTATCCCTCTCTCATATCCCACCCCTAACACTATGCCACAGGGTTCCAATACAAACATGCCATGCTCATCCCCACACGTGTCCAAGGCTATGTTCACAGGCACACGTAGAAACCCAGAAAACTCTCACAAAGATGTAAGATTTAGCATTCAAAAGCACGAGAATGCCAAACAAGGCAGGAGGGTGGGTGGGTTTGCGAGCGCTCCAGCTCAGAGAACCTCAGTCCTTGTCTTTGTACTGGGCCACATCTCCACAAGTCCATATGCAGTCGCAATGCCTGCTCAATGCCGAATGCAGCCAGTATGTGACCCAGCACCCGCTGGCAGCATCCGTGAGAGCCAGCACTCATTTCCCACTGCTTCCAAGAGCGTTTGCAGGTGCCATCTTGCTTTTAAAAACAGACAAGGCCACAATATGAGTTTAGGGCAGATGACCATCTACCCAAGTATGCACTCCTGAAATGAATTTCCCATCAGGCCATCATCAAGAACCTAACAAGTGCTTGGTAATGCTGGGCAAACCCCTGCGCAGCCGATTCAACTTCCGGAAACCACCGTCCAACTTGACATACCATATTTAAATAGAAACAGAATCTTGCTTCATTTCACCAACAAGGAGAGAAAAGACAAAATAATTATTATGCAATTCCCAGCATACATGAACCTTACAGCCACAAACAAGAGTTGTTCTTCCATGTGGACAAGAATCACATCTGTTCCGTATTTTGACACATTCACAGTCATATAAAAATGTCCTCACAGCTGGTTCCTTGGGAAGCGTATGAAGATGTGTTGTTTGTTCGACCCAAGTTCTATAAATATAGCTCCTGAGCTTTATTCCCCTGGTTTTTTATTATCCTATTTTCACCTGCATCTTACTTGTTCAAAAAAATCTTTCATTAACATGTCACAATCCATTAAATAATGTAGGCAAAGAAATTTGAACTTTAAGATATAAACTGTATCCTGCAAGCATCCCTTGTCTATCAATTTGGCTCCTGGAATGACAGCACCCCCACCGCCAACTGCCGCCACCTCCTGAGAAAGCAGGGAGGGGGCAAGAAAAGAAGATGTCCAAAGCTTTAAAAATAGGTTTTGATCTTTGAACAAATTCCTTCTGAAAATTTAAACTTTTTTCCCTTAAAATACAATTAGACAAAAATGGTGGTATCTGTGCCTCTGGGTTGTTTCCATTCAACAGCCTGGTACTGTCGGGCCCATTTTGCAGATGCACAAGTGGAGGACTGGAGAAGTCCAAGGAAACAGCTACTAACTGCCAGGGACAAAAATTAAACCCACAACTGCCAACCCCACGTCCATTTCTCATTGTGCTTGATGGGAACTGAGGTTTTACAGGACAGAAATGAACAGCAATGACTTCACAAGAGCCAAAACATGAAACAGAGCTTTAGATATGTCATTTAGTAGTCCATTGATTTCATGTCAACGTGTAAATAGATCATTGATTTTACAATCCTTCTAGTGACCGGTAACTCAAAGGACTGAAAAACCCTCTAGGCAACAGCTAGAAGCACCCATGGCCACTCCAGAAGGAAAGCAGCAATGGCAGCCCCAGATCCAGGAACGCGAGGGCCAACGCGGTGAACACACACCACCTCGACTCACCCCACGGCCATGCCTGCAGCACCCTGCTGGCCACTGCGCTGGCTGCGTGAGAATCCCAGGAGCAGAGTCGGGCAGCCTTAGCGTCATCTAGGAACTTGTCAGAAACGCGGCATCTCAGGTCCCATGCCAGACCTACCCCATCCATGTCTCCAGGTGACACACAAGCACACAGAAGCGGGGTGTGCAGCCTGGTAGGGGGTTGGGCCACATGACATACAACCCTCATCTTTGTCACGTGTTGGCCACTATGCCAAATCCTCCTTCTGGCTCACGTAATTCCCCCCATCAACCCTCTAAGGTACACACTACAATCCCTGATTTACAGATAAGAGTGGAACCCTCAAGAGGTCAGGTGAGACCTCACAGCAGCAAAAGCCTAGGTCCATAAACCAAGCCAGCCCCCAGGCCCTGCCACTTCTCTCCTGGGAGGTAGGTCACCAATACCTGGAGCAGACAACACCTTGAGTCTGCCTGACCTGGGGCTGGCTCTCCTGGGGGCTTGTTGAGGGAGACAGTCCCTGCAGCAGGCAGGATCGCCCCCGGAGCTGAGGGAGGCTTGGGCTGGGAGCCAGCACTATCCAAACTTTCAGGGGGCAGCTGGGGGCTGGAAGGGGGGCCTTAGGTTACTTAACCCGGCTAAGCTCAGTTTCTGCCGCTATATGGAAGGAATAACAAAACCTCTCTGCTAATGAGGCAGAAATGTGATCCCCGTAAGTAGACTGCTTAGCACAGGTGGGGCACAAAACAAGCGACGGCTTATAGTTACCCTGAGGGCCCCGGAGCTTGAATTAGCACCCTTGAGAGTTACCTGAGGAAGTTTAATAAATTTCTTTTCCAATGTTTATTTTTGAGAGAGACCGAGCACCACAGATTTTGAGCAGGGGAGAAGCAGAGAAAGAAGGAAACACAGAATCTGAGGCAGGCTCCAGGCTCTGAGCGGTCAGCACAGACCCCAACACAGGGCTCGAATCCACGAACCGTGAGATCATGGCCTGAGCTGAAGTCAAATGCTCAACTGACCAAGCCACCCAGGCACCGCCACCTGGAGAAGTTTTAAAGGACACCAATGCCCAGGCCCCACCCTCAGAGAGTGGACCAGACTGCAGCGGGGTTCAGGCCCCAATTCCTTCTAGAAATTGTTCAGATATACTAACACAGTTACTAATAATCCTACCTTAAATTGAAGTGTCTTTGACAGATGCTGAGGAAACTCTGGAATAATTTACAACATGAATTATTCCAATGAAATTTGTAATTTTTGCACTAACATCTTTTAACTTTTTATTTTTTATTTCTTAACAAAATTTCCAGTTTTTATTATGATTAAGTGTTCCAACTCTTTCTTGGGGCCTATCCTCTGTTGTAAAGATGAACAGTGAGGTCCTTAAATGATAAGTTCCACTTTAAGAGTGTGCTATTGGGGTGCCTGGGTGGTTCAGTTGATTAAGCATCTGACCCTGGGTTTTTGGCTCAGGTCATGAACTCCCCGTTTGTGAGTTCCAGTCCCTGGTCGGGCTCTACAGAACCTGCTTGGGATTCGGTCTCTCTCCATCTCCGCCCCTCTCCTGGTGGCACGCCTGATCTTGCTCTCAAAAATAAATATTCAAAAAAAAAAGTTTGCAGTATTGGTAAACACACCCTAACACCCCAGGAGGGCTTCTGATGTCCCCAGCCTGGTAGGTGGCACAAAAGGAAGGCTTGCCACTCGTCCTGCAGATGGTCTCAGAGACATTGAATTAAAGGTATGAAGTGAATTGCAGGGCTTTGTGAACTAACCAGGATTCTTCCTTCTACACCCACACCCCCGGGTCCCTGTCACCTAAAGCGATGCCCTACTCTATTCTGCCAGACTTATTCCAAAGTGGGGGCTGCGGGAAGCCTGCAGAGGCCCGCAGACAAGCTTGGCCAGTGCCCGGGGAAACAGAAGGGCAACCCAGATGCCCTTGCCTACACCGTCCACTCGCCCAGTTGAGCTGGGCCAGGGCTCTGCCAGCTCCAGCGCTGGAGGACTTTCACTGAGCCGTCCATGCTCCCTGCACCTCCATAGCCCCCTTCCTGCCCAAACTGTCCTGGCAGATTTTCACTTCATTGTCATGACTTAGCAGAGTCTAACCAAGAGAGCTTTCCTAGCACCGAGCCAGCTGGAGTTTCTAACTTGCGTCACCGCTGGCCACAGCTTCGGGCCCGGCAGACACGCCTCTCGGCATATGTGAAACAAAAGAGGCTGTGAGTAACTGTTGGGTTTTCTGCAGCTGATGGAAACTCACTGTGGTTCAAGCTCGGATACTCGGAAAACTGGAACAGATTTGTCAAGGCCTTAAAATCCAGAAAGATGAAATCCCACTTGGCACAAAGCCATTTCCCTTTCAGACATAAAGGAAGGGAAAGGCTCACAGAGGCCCCACGACGTCACATCAGAGGAGATGTCAGGCAAGGAGGACTGATCGAAAGTCATGGAAAAGTGGACTCCAGCCCTGGACTTGCCAGTGCTTCTTGTGTGACCTTAGATAAGTCACCTCTCCTCTGAGGCGACATGGTCATCATATCCGTACCTAGATACTGACCAAGAGAAGCACTCAGGTTCCTTACCATCTTCAGAGCTTATGAATCTTTACTGAGGAAGGCCTCTTGGCTGTCATCAAAGAAAGGGAGACATGCTGGCCTTCTTCGGCCCTGGAGCTTCGTCAGACTTTCTGCTTTTAGACACCAAAAGGCAAAGCCCTGTTGGCTCAGTAATTCCATCCTGCCCACTGCTCCCTGTCATCACCTCCTGGGCTCAGGGCTATCAGTGAATCATGAGGACTTCAAAAGCACCATGTTTAAAAGACGTCTGCCTTAAGAAGCCAATGGATTTTTTTTTTAATGAACTTTAAAAGCAGTTATCTAAGAGACCTGAAAACACGTCCATATGTGAGCATTCATACCTCAGTGTCCATAGCAACATTATTCCTAATAACCGAAACTGTGGAAACCACCCAAAGGTCCATCAACTGGGGGATGGAGAAGCAAAATGTGGTATATCCATACAATGGAATATTGTTCAACCATAAAAAGGAATCAGGTACTGATCCATGCTACAACACAGATAAAGCTTAGAAATATGCTCAATCAAAACCAGATACAGAAGGCCACATATCCCACAATTCTATTTATATGAAATTTCCAGGCTTGGCCAATCCAGACAAAGTAGATTCGTGGTTACCAAGGACTTGGGGGGAAGAATAGCGAGGAACTGCTGGTGAGTGCAAGGTGTTTTTCAGCGGGTAAATGAGAACATTCTGGACTTAGCCAGGAATGATGGTCGAACAACTCTGAATGTACTAAACAACCAGGGAGAATAAATGCTTTCTCAGAAGTAGGGAGTAAGTTTTACGGTGTGTGAATTTTATCTCAAGATATAGAATCTCGAGCAGATGTACCTGAATATATGGGACACTAACATCAGATCTCCTGGTAGCATTACAGAGGTGAAACCTGTCCACCCCCCCCCCCCCCCCCCCGCCGCCTCAGTCCCTAGGATACAGGCTGGTCACACTCGGCTACCTCCATCTGACACCATCAAATATCTGAGGAATGCCATTAATGAAGCTCCCCCCAATACCCAACTGCCTCCAGCTCCCAGCCAGCAGACCTATGAGGACAGAAATGAGCTGACCACATCTGTGTGCGCACCGTCTCTTATGTGACTGATTTGTTTATACACGTCAGTCAGTAAGCTGGCAAAATGGGCATTCAGCTTTTTGTAGCCAGTTATAGCCATCCTGCAGTGCACCCCATGTGAGACGTCCTGTAGGAGCTGCCTCGTCACTAGAAGCTGAGGACTAAGAAGAGTGCTTCACAGCACTCTTACTTCCTTTACCACATCTGATCTTCACTAAAGCTCAGAGAGCACAAGGTATTATTGCGCCCATTTCACAGACTGGGAAATTGAGGATCAGAGAGGTACAATGACCCAACCAAGGTCTCACACAAGTAGAAAATGGTGCCCAGCATGAATCTGGGGATCCAGCCTCCTAGTCCAGGGCTCTCTAGAAAACACTTGCCTGCCCCATCTCCCCCATGTTCTTGGCAGTGCAGAAAGGACCATGCATCCCATCCTCCAAAACGCTCCCTCACCACAACCCATATTCAGTGGCTCACCTCTGGAAACAAGAGTTATCCCACTGTCCACCTAGATCAAGAGATCAGCCAAGCTCCCATCTTCACATCTGAGACACAGAGACAGAAGCCTGTGGCCCTAGCTCTCCTCCTTAAAACTCCTCCCTCAATATCAAATGCCTTCACAATCTTTTCTCCTCTGACCATTCACTCTACTTATGGACTACATCTTCTCCTCTGTTCCATGGAGAAAAAGAGAAGGATTCCACCCCGAAGAAGATGGCCATAGACACTTACTTCCTGGTCACATGTGGTTAGACCTCCACCCCTCCCACCCCCATCACCCTCATTGTCCCAGTACCAGTCCTGCTGTCGTCTCTGTAGATACACTAAGAAAAGGGAGGCACTTGGGTGGCTCAGTGAGTTGAGCATCCAACTCGATTTTGGCTCAGGTCATGATCCCAGGGTCGTGAGATTTAGTCCTGCTTTGGGCTCTGTGCTGGGTGTGGAGCCTCCTTAAAATCCTCTCTCTCCCTCTGCCTCTCTCCCCCTCTCTCTCTAAAATTAAAAAAAAAAAAAAAAGTGAAAAAGAAAAGAGAATCACCTCCCTCATGCCAGTCCTTTCCCCACACTACAGGTCTATGGCCTCACAGAGGCCTCCCTCACAAATCAGCCCAAGAGGCACTTCTCAGACTTGAATGTGCCCACCACCCGCCCAGAAACCTGGAGAAAAAGACATGGGTGGGGTCTGAGGAGCTCTACCGTAACTTTGTCTGGAGACTGCATTGTGAGTAGCAGGTCCTCGGGTCTCCATCCAAGAGCCAAGAGGTACGGGCAGAGAGCAACCAACCAGATTTTTTTTTAGTGTCCTGCCCATATACAAGGGAAGTGGGCAGGAAAAGTGTTTCCATCTCATTGTAGGATTCCACTTGCTTGCTTATAGCAACCTGGAGGAAGTGGTCAAATTCACGGAGACAGGAAGTACAATGGTGATTGCCAGGGGCCGCGGGGCAGTGGAAATGGGAAGTCACTGTTTAATGGGAACGGGGTTTCAGGTTTGCAAGATGAGAATAGTTCTACTATGGCTGGTGACGGGGGTTGCACAACAATGTGAATGTACTTAATACCGCTAAACCAGACACTTAAAAATGGTTCAGACAGTTACCTGTGTGTGTTTTTCATTTTTTAAGTGGTTACAGGGGTAAATGGTCCATAACTTGCTTGCAAATGTGTGCCTTAAAACCAGTTTGCCAAGAAGTGTGGCTTAGGTTGGGGGGTGTGGGGATGCATTTCAAAATAATTAGACCAAGCAAAGGGAACGAGTAAGAACAGACAGGCCACAGGGACAACAAAATAGAAATGATGAAGAAACTGAGAGCCAAGACGTACTGTTTTATTAGAGACAACTTGTCTACTAAAAAAAAAAAAAAAAAAAAAGCCAAATTTTCTATGGAAGATTCTGGGTGTTTCTGACCAAATGACTTAATTTGTATGATCACTGAGGGACCTGATCAAACCCCGCCCCCCAACGAAAGTGATTGAGATATTAGTTATAACACATCTTCCGTTGAGGGGGGGGGATCAGTATGGATAGTACAGTATTTAGAGCCTAGTATCTCACCCACTTCAGCAGAATGTTTATATTCAAACTTTCAATAAACAGCAAATAATTTTTAAGTAAGCAATGGCAAGACCTTTGCATTTTTAATTTTTTTTTTAATGTTTAGTTTTGAAAGAGAGAACACGCACATGGGCATGAGGGGGGAAAGGGGCAGAGGGAGAGAACACAGAATCTGAAGGAGGCTCCAAGCTCTGAGCTGTCAGCACAGAACCCAACATGGGGCTCAAACTCATGAACCATGAGATCATGACCTGAGCCAAAGTCGGACACTCAACCATCGGAGCCACCCAGGTGTTCCCAAGACCTTTGCATTTTCAAGAAGCCAAAATATTTCCATTATGCTTCTGAAGATTCTCTATAAAGGTAATTCACGTTAGCCTCTGTGCTTCCACTGTACTTTTTGCAAAAAAGACACAGCACAACAGCAATGCGGTAACAGTTTCAGTGAAGAGTTGAAAAATGACTCCAGGAAGCACAGAGGTGGCTTCTCTCAGCCCAGGTGGCAGCACTAAACCACCTGAAAACCCGTAATATTCCAAAACAACTACTCTTTCCACAAAAAGAATACCCTACGATTTCTCCATTTAAAAGAGTGAAAGAAAGGACTCAAAGATTTAATGGCAGAAATTCAAACTAAAACTTCAATGAAAGATCAGCTCACACTCATCAAAATTGCTACTGAAAAAAATTAAATGTGTTGATGGAGATGTGCAGAAAACGGAACCTCATGCACTGATGGTGGGAATGTAAAATGGCACCACCACAATGGAAAATCCAGCTATTCTTCAAGAAACTAAAAATAGAATGACTCTATGATCCAGCGACAACACCAACCAATATCTGGATATATATATATATATATCCAGATATATATCTGAGCATATATCCACAAAAAAATTGAAAGCAAGGTCTCAAAGAGATACTCAGACACCAATGTTATTGTAGCATTATTCACAATAGTCAACACACATAGAACAGCAAAGAGTGTGCTTTTTCGTTTACCTAAGTCACCAAAGACCATCTGTGGCTCCTCACACTTTACAGAAAAGTGAACCCAATACAGATTTTTCCAACCTAACATCAGACTCAGATTCTGCCAAGTTCTGTGACTCTAGTTAGTCCAGGAACTGCAAAAACTCCCATGAGGACATCCCAGCTTCAGTATGAAATGGAAAAGTCACCCAGCACTTTTCCCATGATACGTATGTTTTAATGGCTATATGGATGCTTACCTATCTAAATAAAAAAGAACCCACAGAATCCTTAAATCCAGCCATCACAGCGTGGATGTACTCAGGGTTTGGCATAATACCACAGTGAAAAGACAGACTTAGGAATTACTGCTGGAAAGGCAGAAAGGAGGGTCACCTGTCCCCTCCCACCAAGAGACTCAAGATCTTCACGGAGATGCCATCAGCATTCCAAGATTTGTGCAAAAAGTTCAACTCACAGCACTGAAAGGTTTTCACTTGAAGAACAGCATAAATAAGAAAAATATGTTAAAGATTAAAATCATACTCAAAATGTCCTTTCAACTTCCTACATATTTATTCACTTTCTGTATGTTTGTTCACGTACACAGCAGGAAAGATCCATTCACTCTCCCTTTCCTTCTCATGAGAAGAACCCCAGTTTTACTGAGGGTGGCCCTGAGGTCAGTTGGAAGCATTTATTTCCAGGACTCCTTAACAGCTATATGTAGGTACAGAACTAACTTCTGTAGGTGGAAACTTCCAGAAAGGCACTTTTTCAGAGCTCCCTCCTCTCTGCTACCTAAAATTCAGAAGCAATGACTCGAGCTCAAGTGGTTATTCTGAACAGTGAGGGGATGTTCTGAGAATGGCAGAGCCAGCAAGAAAGAGGGAACTATGTCCTTGATTACCTTGGAACACTTGGACCTGCCATACTAGCTATGGCTTCTTTTACACAATAGAGAAGGAACCTTTTATCTTCAAACCATTCACTATTGTTTTGAGGGCTTTGTTATACAAAGGTAAACAAAATTTTAAGAAACAATTTTAAGTAAATTTGATCTTTAAAAAAGCAACCAGACCAAAAAACCCAACATCTATTCCTATCAAATGACTAATGTCAGCTACAAGTGGGTAAGGGAAAAAAAAAAAAAAAAACCCAAAACACTAAAATATAAGTGGGTGAGGACATTATTACCACTAGCCTTAAGACATGCATGGTATTGTCACCTGCTTAGCAGAAATAGAGGAAACAATGAGACATCTGACAGACATGAGAACAGGAGAACCCAAAATAGCTAACAGGTATTCACTGGAAAGTATGGTAGGCCAATTTGAGAACAGCAGCAGAAACTGAGATGGGTATTGACCAATCCCATACCAGGCGAGTCCATGAGCCCATGGTCAGGACTGAATGACTTGGAGCAGTCTAGCCCCTGTGAACTCTTCAAACTGGCTGCCAAGGCACCCTTCCAGGATAGGAGAAACTGTTGGGAGTGGCATCAAAACTGAGCAAGATAGGAACAACACAAAGGAAAGAGATGATCCAGTTAAAAATAGACAGGAATGGAGCCCAGAAGTCTAAGAATGCAAGCAGCCATGTCTCTGAACACTATACTGAAATAGATGTGGAAACTGTGATGTTAGGAAAACAACACTGAACCAAGCTGCCTTCTAAAAGCTCAGGAAAATTAATGTCACATAAAAACGAGCAACATAAAAGTATAAAAGGCCAAATCACATGCAGAGTTACTACAGGGGAAAAAGTGATTAAGGAGCTGAATGACCATCTTATACACAATGTAAGCATGCCAAAAAGGCCCCCCCAAAAAATCCATGGCCTACTTTTTAAAAAATGATATCAAAGATACAGAGAATTAATATAATACAAGAACAATATAGATCAGAACTAGGAAAACTTCTAAATGAAATGACAGAACTTGGATGTTTGAAATTAAATCATTTCAGAAATGAATACTAAACTGGAAGAAACCAGAGTAAAGGAACACAACAGATAATGCTTAAAATATATGTAAATTTCAAGGAGAACTTTTTGTTAATTCGTAAAGAAAAAAAGCATTCAAAACAAAGTCAATTACTGCAAGGAGAAGGAGAAAAAGAAGATCTAACCTACAGAAAATCGGAGCCCCTGAAGCCCACAAGGAAAACAAGAGAACCAATATTAAGAACTGTAATATAAAAAGGCTTTCCTAAAATTAATCTGTATATTTGAAAATACATATTCAAAGAGCCCACTATGTACCTGAGAATACTGGCCTGGAAGAACATACATCAAGACACAGTCTAATTACTGAATTTTACAGAAGAAAATATGGGGGGGAGGAAGAAGTGTCCAAGCAAAAACAAGTGACTTATGAAGTAGATTATCACCAGACTTTTTTAAAGCAACATTTGATATAGAAGGAAATGGAGTAACAAGAAAACAAGAGCCGAGTATATTACACAAAGCAACAAATTTCAGTATCAAGTGTACCAAAAAAACTGAGTGTGCAAAACCTCAAGGCCCTTCCTAAAGAATCTACTAGAGTGAGGATCCTCAAATTTTAATCTCTGACTCTGTATACTCTAAATTATCAAGGAGCCCAAAGAGCTTTGTTCATGATAAAAAACAAAGGTGGGTGATATGCACATTATTTACCTTTTAGAAATTAAAACAGAAATTTTTAAATGTTTTACTCATCAAAAAATAACAGCCCCATTTTATGCTAACATAAATAACATTTTAGGGAAAATAACTGTTTTCCCAAACAAAAATAATGAGTAAGTACAACAGCATTGCGGGGTTTTTTTGTAAATCTCTTAACATTCTCTCTTAATATACAACAGCCTGACTCACCTACCTGCTTATGCAGTTTGTGGGGAGATCCTAAGTCATAGCATCTGGAAAACTCCACTGCATTCTCTTAACAGAAAGAGGTGGGGGTTGGAAAGTAAACATTTTAGAATTATTACAGAACCAATTTTGACCTCAAGGACTCCCTAAGTAGGGAATGAGCTTGGGACACTCAAAACGTCTAGAAAGGTGTCCACATAGGCATTGGTGGTAAATGCAAACAGGAGGATACTGGGCAACTCTAAGTATATCAGGGCTACAATGGAGAGGATGGTTGAAAATGGGTCTGTGATTTGATAGTGTAGATTCAGAAGTATAAAAGTGAGGAACATAGAAGCAGAAAAGAAAGAAAAAAATTTAATTCTCCTAGGTAATTATATTGCTGGCGTTAGCAGTATTGTTATTCTGGTACCTCCATGAGTGTGAGTGTGATGTAAAGTGAATGGGTCAACCTGGGCTATTCTAGTTGTACCCACCCCTGAGTTTGTGGGTAGCATCAGAAGAAACCCTAAACTCACAGCCCACTTCTCCCCTTTCACATGCCTGCAGTACCATCTTCCTAAGTAACAGATCTTGTCCTTATATAATCTCAACTCAGTCTGCCCAATAGTGTATGCACAACAGTCTCCCCAAGTCAGCCAACCCTCCCAGGCTGGCCATACTCCATTGGGCACCAGCTGAGCTTCAGAAAGGGATTTAGAAAAAAACAGAAATGACACCACTAAGACCAATGAAGCAAGATTTTTCAATGTGCCTCCATTTTTCCGAAAATGGCTCAATATAAGAAATGCCCATTTTAACAAGGTTTGGGTGGTTTTTTAAAACCTGTAGCTACAAACATTCTGTGCCTTTGTATAATAATCCAAATTATTATTGGATAATAATAAGAGCCCAAACACTGGTTTCACCCTCTACATAATCTCAAAGAGATATTTCAAACAAAGGGAAACATCTAGGTTCTAAGGCAGTATTCACCCTTTGCATTCAACTACCAGCAAGTTTAGTGCTAATGTTGAATGACCAGCTACAGAAACTAATTCATCCCATATCCTAGTATCATTTGTTTCTTTGTTCTTTCTGATTTGTCATGATCCACATTTGTTTAAAATACTTTTTTGTGTTGTTCTAATACTACACATCACTTTCAATCAATCTGGGAAGCAAGAAAAGTGTAACCATATTCAGTTCATCATGGAATCAGGCCAATCATTGCATCCCTCAACCACACTTCTCAGTATAACCCTGGAGCCCCACCACCACCACCCAGAAACCCTGAAATATTCTGGCAGTGAGGGAAGGTGGTCAGTTACACCAGCCTCCTCTCCTCCACCCTCATGTTTTGGCTTCTTTCCATACTATTCATTCTATATACCATTTCTACAATATTCTTCTTTACAGCCTATTTCCATCTTATTCCCCTGCTAAAAATCTTATTCAGTGATTCCTTGATTTTCTACTTAGTAAATAAAATTAAAATCTCATCTATTTGAAGACTGTCTATTCAAGGACCTTAATAATAATCTTTGGGCAACCCAATAATTTAAATTATCTCGTTTGAACCAAACAATGAAGCCTTGAAGCAGTGGGTAGGTCAGAAAACCCATGCATTTCTTTGCCTAGTATTTCTCACCCACACCTATCCCCACCCATGGTGTTTCCTGCTTCTATCCTCTGTCCAAGTAGAGTGGATTCCCTCTACTGCCAAATTCGCTCTGCTCCTGCCCATACCCATTCAGGTGTCTTTTCTCCAAGTGTCTCTTTTTTTTTTTTTTTTTTTTCAACGTTTATTTATTTTTGGGACAGAGAGAGACAGAGCATGAACGGGGGAGGGGCAGAGAGAGAGGGAGACACAGAATCAGAAACAGGCTCCAGGGTCTGAACCATCAGCCCAGAGCCCGACGCGGGGCTCGAACTCACGGAGCACGAGATCGTGACCTGGCTGAAGTCGGACGCTTAACCGACTGCGCCACCCAGGCGCCCCACTCCAAGTGTCTCTTTAGCCCCCTTCTATGTTACCTGTAAAGATCCTTCTAGGTTTTTATCAAACCACTCACCTCCCAAGACCTTCCCTAAGACCAGTTTATCTGTAGACCCTAGGCCTTTAAATCCATGTGGCTAGCTCTCTACACTCACATAGGATATCCAGAGATCTCTTTTTTCTGAAGGTTGGGGCCCTAGTATCAACACACTTAAGAGTTAGGAATAGACCCAATTGGCACAACGTAAGGGGGAAAAGCCAATTCTGCCCCCCAATGGATACTTAGCAATGTCTGGAAGCATTTTTTTTTTCTGTCACAACTAGGGGTGTTGCTCCTGGCATATAGCAGGCAGAGGCCAGGCATGCTGGTCAATACCCCACAATGCACAGGATGACCCACAATAATTAAGTATCCTGCACAAAATATCAACACTGCTGCGGTGAGGAAATCCTGCTCTAGAAGGAACAAGACAAAGTACCCAGAAGACCCACGCCCTCTACAAGTGATGGGAACATCACCACATTAGATCCAGACCCATCACAAATGCTTTCAGCATTACATTACATTACATTACATTACATTACAGAATTCTAAACTTATGCAGCACAGCCTCCTGCCCCGCAGCCATCCCAGAAGCATGTGGCAGCACGGCAGTGGCTCCAGAATGACCACATCACAAACTAAGGGAGCTGGCTGCCACATGGCTGCCTACTAATTTTAATCTCCCTTTCTCAAAGGTCATGAATATTTTCAGACCTCTTAGCACACACATATTGTGGACAGACTTGATCTATGTTGCTTCCAGTTGGCAAAGCATTCATTTGCCAGCACCCTGAGCCGTGTTACAGGCTTAACTTTGTCCCTGTCACTTTCCAAGGGACTTTCTAATCCATTATCCTAATTGGCAAATGATATCTAAGTACCAGAAGGCTAAGTGTCCACAATTATATTTATAATGAAAGCTTAATCTCCAAAAGAAAACAGTAATTCATTAAAACCGCCCTTCCCATGTGCCATTACAGTAGCCAGAAGTAAAAAAATGTGCTCCATGGTGAGGTACAAATTAGCTGCCTGAGCATGAAATGCAGACAAGACCAGAGGGGAACTAAGAGATGCACCCTGCTTGGTTCCAGTAAAGTTTTGTCCTTGCTGTACGCAGCATTGTCACATCCCTAGGAGAGGGGCAGTGGAGGAGACTGGGGCTAAGGGTCAGGGTCTTGGAGGGTGGGAAGCAGTCCTTCTGTGCCCTGCTCTGGCAGGCTTTTTTTTTTTTTTTTTTTCCAAGCAGATACATCAACTTTGGCTTCTATATCTTATCAACAACATTACAGGGAAACTGGACAAGGTTTCAGGAAGAAAAGGAAGACAAATCTATGGGTCTAATATTTCAGCTTGACTCACCATAATCCCAAATTCTTCTGCCCTTCTTACTCAAAGAGGTATTTTAGGCCCCACTATGTGCTGCGCGTTGTGCTAGGGAAGCTAATCGTAGCTGCCCTACCATGCTTACATAGGTCTTAACAGGTGCCCAATGGGGTTCTC
Organism: Felis catus; assembly: GCF_018350175.1. Classification (NCBI taxonomy): domain Eukaryota; kingdom Metazoa; phylum Chordata; class Mammalia; order Carnivora; family Felidae; genus Felis; species Felis catus. Next base: position 57,496,267 of record NC_058379.1, on the reverse strand, counting down.
AACACCTGATGTGGATTAACTCATTTAATGCCAACAGCCTTATGACTGTGTCATTTTACAGGGGAGAAAAGGGAGGCAGAGAGAAGTAACTTGCTCAAGATCACAAGCCTTTTAGTGGTAAAGCCAGGGTGTGAGCCGGTTGGACTAGCTCCATCCAATGTCTACCCTCCTACACGGGGACCAGCACTACCACACAAGAGCCACCAATTACTACGTGCAGGGGGTTATGACAAGCACTTGATGTGCCCCATCTCCTCTGTAGGGGGCATGCAAGGTCATCCATCATTTTCCCTGTGGTGTGGCGGGGCATGTGAGGGAAGCCCCAAAGTCTGAATAGAAGTCAACCAACAGGGCACAGAGTCATGGGCCAAATGGCCTGTCTAGGAAGTCCCTAGGAGTCCTGCAGAGCTGAAGCTGGAGGGGCAGGACCTACATCATCTTACCCAGACCTCCAGCCCACCCCATGAGATGCACACAACAAGGACTCCCCCTTTACAAGAAAGTCACCTGAGGCCTGGGAAGATTAAGTAACCTACTCAAGGTCACATGCTACTGGAGTGATAAGACCAAGGCTCAACACATGCATGTCTCAGGACTTCTTAAGACCCAGGCCATGCCCCCTGTGGTTGGAGGCCTTGAACTTGCCTGAGCTCCAATTCCCTGAATTTGCCATTGTCCACAGTACCCCCTGCAGCACCTACCCCTGTTATGAAGAAGCCTCCCTGGGCAAGACCACCCCAACCTGGCTGAGGGATCCCTGTCTGGACTCTCCAGCACCCGTCAGCACCCCTTCAGATGCAGGGACCCTAGTGCTTGTGTGGGAAGAGGGCCAATTGTTGGCAAAGTGACTTCTCTCCACCTCTTCCATGAGCCCTCTCCCTCAGAAGCAGGTTGCTCGAGTGCCAAGGGCCTCTAACGTCCTCAAAATCCATACCAAGGAAAGGCTCTGAGCCTCAGCATACTACACACCTCTGCCTGAAGCACCCCCTCCTCAGGAGTATTGGCCTCATCACACGAAACCAGGCATTTTGCTCATGGGAAGAGGCTCCAGCATCAGAAACTGAACCCTGACTACAACTCCAGTTCTTGGGCTCTCTACCTTCCAGTTGCTCATTTCCCATGCATGGGCAATACCACTTACTGGTTAGAGTATTCATAGGCCATGTGTCACAGGCAGGAGGAATCAAAGCTAAGGCAGCGTCACTTCCTGTCCACACAGGTGAACTCCTGATCTTTCCAAGTTGGTTGCATTCATGAACGACACAGGTCATTCATCTGTGCGGTCCTGTCGTTATTTCTCCCCAAATCTTGCCATCAGTCAGTGCTTCCATAAATTCTGTTCCAGGATTATTCCAGGTCCCAGAGTTTGTGAGTTTAACTTCCCACTTTGCCCTCAGAACGCTGAGTGGAGAATCATGCCAGGCGTACTACAACCGTCACCATCTGGTTACATCAGTCACTAAACAAAGGGACTTTTCTAAAGCAAGTTTGCCACAGATGCTCTCGTCTCAAAACCGTGTGGGGTTCACACCTTGACACACCAAAGCCAGAGATCAGAGGACGATGTCCTACATCGCTTTTGTTATTTAAGGAAGTGTTTACCAAAAATACCCAAGTATAGAACGTGCTCCCAGATAAAAACAGGCAGAACTCAGGACAATGGCCATCATGCATGTCAGAACAAGACCCCAGCATGAACCAGGCTCCATCTCTTCTAGAACAGTGAGCCCAAAGAGAGCATCTGGCTGCACACCCCCCAACAGAGTCACATTTTATTTTAGACTCACTCCCTCTCTTTCACCTCAAATACTCCAGCCTTAAAAAGAAGAAAGCTCAGGGCACCTCCAGTTTTAATTTAGCCTGGCACGGCCACCCTGCTCCAAGCTGGAAACCCTGCAGAGAAGGCAGAAGCAGCTGCCGGTCATCTCCGCTCTGGACACATCATCCCTTTCTGCTGCACACACAGCTCATCTCTAAGCTACTTGGCAATGGCATTCTAGGCCTCTGGGAGAAGGGGAAGAGCTCAAGTACCCACATGCCTAACTCTTGAGCCTCATATACACAGAACTTCTCTGTGGGGCTCTAGGGGTCCACAAACCACACTGTGGTCTTTCCCTCCTGAGTTCAGAGGCCCATGGGAAAAGAGGCATGCCAGCCACACTGATGCAGCCTTACCACTGATGCCCCCTGGAGAGAACTGGCCTCCCATCCGTGGCCAGACAGGCTTCCTAGTGGTTCAGGCAATGACCCCTGGCCCATGCCGAGGGCAGGTTGCTCACCCATGGCTAAGCAAGGATCTTGAGGATTCTTACACTCAAAGAAAAGGGAAAACCTGGGCCTCACTGGATCACTGCCTTACCCCATGTCCACCCATCTCTCCCAGGGCAGGAGTGAGGGCAGGTGAGGGCAGCCCCAGCATCCTTCTGAGGAGCCAAGTAGAATTTCCTGCTCCTGTGCAAGTAAGGAAAGCAGGATTTAAGGATTCCCCTAAGATGTACCCCTATCAGAATCAAGTAAAAATCCATGCCACATCATCCTAGGGTCTATGTGCACAGGGAAGTTGTTTTTTTTAAGTTTTTACTTATTTTGAGAGAAACAGTGAGCAGGGGAGGGGAAGAGAGAGAGGGGGGGGAGGGAGGGAGGGAGGGAGGATATTCCAAGCAGGCTCTGTGCTGCCAGTGCAGAGCCTGACTCAGGGGTCCAACTCACAAACTGGGAGATCATAGCCTGAGCCAAAACCAAGAGTTGGATGCTCAATGCGCAGAGCCACCCAGGTGTCCCGCGAACATATTAAAAAAAAGAAAATCAATGCTCCAGGAAAGGACAATAACCAGTAACCATGTGAGTTCATTTGGGCACAAGGTGAGGACTTCTTCAACTCTTGGGTCTTGGACTGTTGCCTTCCTAAAGGAGTAAGGAAAGAAAAAAATGCACCTTGCAGCAACAGGCAACAACAAAAGCTGCCCATCCCACTCTGACATCCTGCCTTTTCATGGGGCCGAGCTCCAGTCCCAAAAGTATAGTTTGCCCATTTTCTGTTTGTATCTAAGAAACAACAGACCTGGGAGAGGCACTGGGGGGTCACTGGGGGTTTGTTTTTCCTCTGCTTAGCTCAAGCCTCACATCTAGTTTAAGAATCATAGAAGTCAGATTCTGTACACTTCAGGATCAGGAGAAATCAAGGGTACCATTAGAATTTTATGTGCAAACTTCCTTGGCGAATGACAAGGACGAGATTCAAGAGAAAGTTCAATGTAACCATCCTATTAAAGAGACAAAATATATACACATACACACTTGTTAAATGTGCATAGAAAATTCTCCACCTTTGAAATGAATTCTATCCCCAAGTTCAAGTGGAGAAATCGAGACTCAGGGGTTCTAGGACTAGCTCCTTGAAACCCAACTCCTTGTTCCTTCAAGGTCCCTTTACCCTTCCACCCTGAGAGAGAGGAAGGACCTCCATTCCTGCTCTTAAGAGTCACCTAGCATCCTTGGGAAATAGAACACAGGTCACACAGTTGGAGAAGAGGTGAATGGTCAGTATCCCATGCTGAACACACTGGGGACACAAGGCACGGGTGAGCCGAGCCCTTCTGGTGGGGAGTGAGAAATAGGAGATGCATGTGGGATCAAGCTCAGGTATCCAGTGGGCACAGCACACAGCAGATCCAGAACTCTAAGAGTTAGAAACTCCAAGCACACAGCTTCTAGTCAGAATCATGAGAGTGGATGGAAATGCCCCCCTTTTTGTACTGCGTGTACTTAACATGCCTATTTCCCTTACAGCACTTACCACGGTAGTGGCACCCAGTAGGCACCTAAGTAGTGATGAGTCACTCTCCAAAGCACGTGGAAAGCTAGACATTTCTGACATTACAGTAATATAAACAACAGTGATGTTTTCAATCCCACCCACCAGACACTGTTGACTCTTGACAGCAAAAGCATCAAAGCTCAAGTTCATGAAAATGGTGTAGCACTGCCAGATGCCAGGTTCTGGACCTAAGACAGCTGCATGGCTCATCAGTGCTTTCCGCAGTTCAGAGGGGAAGCTTGAGGGTCTCCCGTCTTGGAAAAGTCAATGCCACGTCCCAGGTGTAACTGCCTGACCATGCTGATTCTGCAGTTAGAATCCTGCCTGTCACTGCTCCTCCCTCACCCACCTTCTCCCCTAAACTAGGACACCCCTAAGAGGAGCCAACACCCTCAGCTACAATCTGGATGCCCAGATCTTAGCAGGACTGCTCCAGGGTATCTGCTCTTTCATTTCTTACTTATTTTTGTCTCCTAAGCCATTTAAATCACATGAAAACATCCTAAAGGAGGGTTATATTTTATACATGTATATAAATATATTTATATGTACATATTATATATAATATGTATTACATACTGTTACATTTTAAATATTTAATCTTGGACAAGAACCATATGATCCTCTCAACAGATCCAGAGAAAGCATTTGACAAAATACAGCACCCTTTCTTGATAAAAACCTTCAAGAAAGCAGGGGTAGAAGGATCATACCTTGAGATCATAAAAGCCATACATGAAAGACCAATGCTAATATCATCCTGTGAAAAACGGAGTTTTCCCCCTAAGGTTAGGAACAAGACAGGGATGTCCATTCTCACCACTATTATTCAACGTAGTATTGAAGTCTTAGCCTCTGCAATCAGACAACACAAAGAAATAAAAGGCATCCAAATCGGCCAGGAGGAGGTCAAACTTTCACTCTTCGCAGATGACATGATACTCTATATGGAAAACCCTTAAGATTCCACCAAAAAACTGCTAGAACTGATCCATGAATTCAGCAAAGTTGCAGGATATAAAATCAATGCACAGAAATCGGTTGCATCCCTATTCACCAACAATGAAGCAACAGAAAGAGAAATCAAGGAATCAATCCCATTTACAGTTGCACCAAAAACCATAAAATACCTAGGAATAAATCTAACCAAAGAGGTGAAAAATCTATACACTGAATGCTATAGAAAGCTTAGGAAAGAAATTGAAGACAAAAAAATGGAAAAAGATTTCATGCTCCTGAACAGGAAGAACAAATATTGTTAAAATGTCAATACTACCCAAAGCAATCTACACATTCAATGCAATCCCTATCAAAATATCACCAGCATTCTTCACAGAGCTAGAACAAATAAGCCTAACATTTGTATGGAACCAGAAAAGGCCCCAAATAGCCAAAGCAATCTTGAAAAAGAAAACCAAAGCAGGAGGCATCACAATCCCAGACTTCAAGCTATTCTACAAAGCCATAATCATCAAGACAGGATGGTACTGGCACAAAAACAGACACTCAGATCAATGAAACAGAATAGAGAACCCAGAAATGGACCCACAAGCACATGGCCAACTAACCTTTGACAAAGCAGGAAAGAATATCCAGTGCAATAAAGACAGTCTCCTCAGCAAGTGGTGCTGGGAAAACCGGACGGCGACATGCAGAAGAATGAACCTGGACCACTTTCTTATACCATACACAAAAACTCAAAATGGATGAAAGACCTCAATGTAAGACAGGAAGCCATCAAAATCCTCGAGGAGAAAGCAGGCAAAAACCTGCCAAGTTGATCTTGGCTGCAGCAACTGCTCACTCAACACGTCTCCAGAGACAAGGGAAACCAGCAAAAATGAACAATTGGGACCTCATCAAAATAAAAAGCTTCTGCACAGCAAAGGAAACAATCAGCAAAACTAAAAGGCAACCAAGAGAATGGGAGAAGATATTTGCAAACGACGTATCAGATAAAGGGTTAGTATCCAAAATCTATAAAGAACTTACCAAACTCAACACCCAAAAAACAAATAATACAGTGAAGAAATGGGCAAAAGACATGAATAGATACCTCTCCGAAGAAGACATCCAGATGGCCAACCGACACATGAAAAAATGCTCAACATCACTCATCATCAGGGAAATACAAATCAAAACCACACTGATATACCACCTCACACCTGTCAGAATGGCTAACATTAACAACTCAGGCAACAACAGATGTTGGTGAGGATGCAGAGAAAGAGGATCTGTTTTGCATTATTGGTGGCAACGCAAGCTGGTGCAGCCACTCTGGAAAACAGTATGGAGGGTCCTCAAAAAACTAAAAATAGAACTACCCTACGACCCAGCAATTGCACTACTAGGCATTTATCCAAGGGATACAGGACTGCTGTTTCAAAGGGACACATGCACCCCAATGTTTACAGCAGCACTATCAACAATAGCCACGGTATGGAAAGAGCCCAAATGTCCATCCATGGATGAATGGATAAAGAAGATGTGGTATATATACACAATAGAGTATTACTCGGCAATCCAAAAGAATGAAATCTTGACATTTGCAAGTATGTGGATAGAACTGGAGGGTATTATGCTAAGTGAAATTAGTCAGAGAAAGACAAACATTATACGACCTCATTCCTGAGGACTTCAAGAGGCAAAACAGAAGAACATAAGGAAAGGGAAACAAAAATAATATAAAAACAGGGAGACAGGGAGGGGGACAAAACAGAAGAGACTCATAAATATGGAGAACAGAGGGTTACAGGAGGGGGTGTGGGAGGGGGGATGGGCTAAATGGGTAAGGGGCATTAAGGAGTCTGAAATCATTGTTTTACTATATGCTAATTTGGATACAAATTTAAAAAATAAATAAAATTTAAAATAATAAATAAATATTTAATCTTGGATTCTAGGTACAACCTCATCTGGAGGTGACATCACAAGTCCTTCCCATGAGGCCCAAGTCAGCAGCGCCCCCACCCCCCACCCCTTGAGCTGGACTCAGTACTCCAAATCCCCCACACCCCCGAGCCAGATGCCACAGCCTGGGACCACTTAAGAGTCCTGATGAAGGCCAAGTCTGGAGTCAGATCCCAGAAAGGACTGAACTGCAAACTCTGGATGACAGCTGAGGAAAGGCAGGGCTACAACTTGAACCCCAACACCAAACTGCCTTGGGAGTTGGGAGATGGGAGGATCACCATCCCAATACCTGCAGCAAAAGCATATACCACCAGTTCCACCCTTGAGAAGCCTGGCCTGAGCTCTTCCAGGCCATCTCAACAGACATGTCTCACTTCTAGAATCTACTATCTTCCACCAAAAAAAAAAAAAAAAAAAAAGTCCACAGCATGAATCTCATCAGTGACTCACTCTGGCCTTGGCAATTCCCAGCCAGGACAGCTTTGTGGAGCTCCTTGTCAAGTCCCTAATGGGCTGGTAATTGTTTTTATGGCTTTCTGATGAGGTGTGAAGTGCTCCAGGCTCTCTACATGCTTCCTGGTGGCTTCTGAAGCCCGGGAGCCACTGCCCAGTGATGGCAAGAAGCGCCTAGTCTACCCATCCCCAACCTCACCAGCCCCAGGACCCAAACTGCAGAACAGGAGATAGAAGAAAAGCTAGTGCATGCATTTTAGTGCATCACTTTAAAGTACCATCATTTTAAAGTACCCTGTGCCAGGCAAGTCATTAAAAAATCTTCCAGATACAGTCCACTCACAATTACTATTCCAGGTTATTTATGTGTCAAAAGTTTACCATCACTAGTGGAGTTGTAGACAAAACAAACATAAGTTTCTATTTTTTTGGTGCAGTTTGAACAGCTTATCCAATCATTCTGTAAATATCAACTCAGAATATTTTGACTACCTTTATAAGGCTTAGAACATAATTTTCCACTTTCAAGTTACACAATATAACTAGCACTTGGTGTTATGTTATGGTGTTTTCACTCCTTTTCACGCACCCAACTGTCTTATTTAATGGCGGAGCACATGCTCAGAAGCTTCACCCTCCCTCTCGGCGGTACCTTCAGAAGAACACCATCTGGGGACACACAGAAGGGTGCCATCAAGCTGCCTTCACTTCCACAAAACCCATTTAGTTTCAGTGAAGATTGGAGTATTTCAGCAAACATGCTGATCATTCGATGCTTGCCCAAAGTGGAACACCCTACAATGTATCAAAACCAGGATAGCTGAAGAGAAGAAAACCACAGAGTGCAAGGCCACTAGTTCAACAGGAATTGTGGACTCAGGACGGCCAACTCCATCCCACAGCATCAAGTAACATGTGAACAGAAACATACTGACCTGTAGTTTCAAACCTGTCGGCGAAGCAGAAAAGGATAGGGGCTATATCACACATTAAACACCTTAGTTGAGCATTATTTGGGTTTTATATTTAAGAATTTGACAATGTCTTTCCCTAGTTTAATATTTAATACCATTCTGAGATCCAATTCTGGAAAAGGAAGGTCCTTCAAGAATTGGGGGCAAGACATACATGGCATCCAAGGGAGTTCTGTCTCTAAACACGCCGGACACTCCCCACGTACCTTCCTTTGAGAACCACTGGGCATTCCCATCGCTCTAACAACTTGTAAAGCAACAACACACAAAACTGCTAAGAACAATGATGATATTTACCACCATTTGCCCCAGGTAGTACCCCCTGAGCACCATGCTTGTACTGTGCACATACTAGCTCCATCACTGCCAGGAGGGGGGCACCAGGGCTCCCTTGTCCTTCCCGTTATCAATAAGCAGACAGACCTAACAAGGCTGAAGGTGGGAGAGGTAGCAGTGGATGCCCCAGGCCCCACTCACAGTGCTCTGCCTGGCACACCTGCAGGCCACGAGCGGTCACAAGCGCTGTGCTTCTGGATCCACACCGTACCCCACAGAGCCCGGGGCCCTCCTGCGAACTCTTGAAAATGACACTCCGCCCACTCCCCCAGATTTGTTACTTTCTATTTACTTTCACGTTCTACTTACTGCCTTTTCTTCCTAAGAAAATACCAAAGAAATTCATTTCTGAAATAAATGCATTAAACACACATCAGTACCATGACCCTTTTAGCAGCTCTTTTGGGTTCCTGGACCAGATCGCAACATAGGCGTGTGTAGGCTTCCCCGCACCACATACCAGTTAGACACCAGCTAAGTGCCCTACAATTCAACTCAACTTGGACACCATCTACCTGTGGAGAACTTCAAGTACCACAGGTTAAAGGATCAGTCTTACAAGACTGTGCACCCTACTTCAAACACTAATAGCCAACTCAGGTTGTCATCTGTGCCCCTGATCTACCAGCTTTTGATCAGAGGTTCGAATGAAGCTCTCGTTGAGTTTGATGAATTCGATACACAGAACTCAAACATTTTACTTGACTACCAGTTTATTAGAAAAGAATGTAACTCAAGAATAGACACGTGGCAGGGATGTATACAGCAAGATATGAGAGAGGGGTACGGCCCCTCCATAATCTCTCCAGATGTGCCACTCTTCCTGAATCTCCCTGTGTCCGCCAACCAGCAAGTTCTCTGAACCTCATCCTTTTGGGGTTTTACAGAGCCTTCATTATAGGCATGAGTGATTGAATCACTCACCAACGGCTAAAAGGTAAGGGATGCAACTCAAAGTTCTAAGCTGTCCAATCACATGGTTGGTAACCCACCCCCATCCTTAGGTGGAGATCAAGACACCTCATTAACAAAAAGAATATTCTGTTGCTCTCCTCGCTTAAATTTCACAGGTTTTAGGAGCTTTGTGCCACAAACAGGATCAAGTTCAAATATTTATCCTATATCACTATCACAGTAGGTTTCTTCAATCAACAAATACTATGGGGTCTGCTCCTATGGTGTGGACACAAAACAGCCCACCTTCAAATGCTCAAGAGCTAACTGCTACCTGGAACATAAACCCTACCTCCTATATCTTCCCAGGTAAGGACCAGACCTCCACACCAAGAGCAGGAAGACTCCCAGCCTCCAGCCCAGAACATTTGTGTTCCTTTCCAGGAGCTCCAAAAGCCAGAGCTGCCAGCATGTAGTTCTGATCAGTTAGGAGCCTTAGTTTCCAGGTCTTCCCAACAAGAAGTCCAAAATGAGAAGCCAAGTCCAGCTGATCAAGATGGAAGTCTGAAAAGGGACACAGACATTCCGGCTTCTTCTACAGCAGTTAGCAGCCTGGCTTGGAAAAGGGAGTTTCAGCTGCACAACAAAACATTATCAGCTCTTGAAGGATGAAATCCATTTTTTCCTCAGATCCTAGGACCGTCTACGAATCACACCAGAACTGCACTAGAAAACCGTCCTTCGAAGCCTGGTGAAACTTTGCTTCGGGAAAGTATTTTGGAAGCCCTATCTAGAGGTTTTGTCAGCACTTCAGACCTCTCAGACCAGAAGGGTTGCACCAGGCTCTGTAACCATGTGTACAGAAAAGAGCCGAAGACCATTTAAAAATGTCCTAAAAAGCAAAGAACAGGCCGGTAGAAAGAGCACTAGTCAGGAAATTAAGAGAGATTCAGGCCTTAGTTCCCCCACCTCCCAGGATGGGACCTTGATATCACATCCAGATCTTCTGGAGGCCTCAAGTCTCTTAGCCCCTCCCACAGCTCCAGAGAACTAGTGAGGGTCTGTGGGACCAAAGGTGGGTAAAGACCCAACTGCCAAGGTGCCACTCTGTGAACATGGTTCACATTACTTTTTTAAAAATGGCCAAGGTTAACAATCTACAATTTTGTAGACTTCTTCTCCAACTATCTTTGTGACATTTTACAACTTGAAATACTTGCAAATACATTATCTATTTTTCAGGGTGATAGTAAGTCGGCCATTGAATCTACAGTGGAATCTTCTTAAACGGCTAAGAAATGACTCAACTATCAACCACCTAATGCTGTACGTTGTCACAAAGATTTCCCTGAATCCATGTAAAATGGATCCTCTCCTGCCCACACCATCACAGCCGTTACTAGGATGCAGATAAATCACATCACCTCACAGTACATTGAACAGAATGTTTTCTTTTTTTCAATTATACTAACACGATTGCAATTACGCTCACCTTTTTTAGTTTCTCCTTTGCTGTTCTGTCACTATTACCCTGGCACGTGAACTGAGACTCCAGCACTTGTAACCAATTCCCAAACACCTTTATCTCCTTTGAATTAGATCTTGAACCGGCTGCATGTTTTGACTCAACACTAATGTTTTCCATGTGTTCTTATTCCCAAATTAAAATTCTTCCCATTTGGTATTTCTAGCACAACAGCAATCAGTAAAACATGCCCAGAATCCCCACCCAAGAATCCATTTTCTCCAAGTCCCTCAGCAAGACCCGAAAAACATAGGTGCCCACCCAATCCTTGAAGAACCTCCACGTAACAAGGTATCTGCAAGCCATCCGACCTGCTATCAAAATCTCTAGTAACCAGACAAATCACTTTGTTTCCTGACATGCTTTTGCTGTTCCATGAGCAAAAAAGAAGCTGTTTCTTCACGGGGAGAGCCACAGGTGCAGAGAGCTCGCCACCAGAGGCTGCATTACATCCCCCAGGCAGCTCAGAGCCTGAAGTAAAAAAGCGTCTGTAGCAACACTCTAGAACTTGTTCAAAAGCATGGTGGTTTCCTTCTCAGGGGTTGTTTTTCTGGATACAACTAAAGGTTCTGCTGGACAGCAACTTTGGAATCTAGCTGACAAGTTTGAACCATATGCTGGCTTGTAACATCTGTTACAGGTCTCCCCACTACTATGACTCCATTCTCCCGAGTCAATTTCTGCCAAAATTTCATGTTCCTTGTCAAGGATGTAAGCCATTATTAGGACAGTGCAAAGTAAACATCGATAATGGTTCTAAGGCAATGCTCAAATTTTATACAACCAACTAGGGATCTTCAGAGATCAAAGGTGACAAAGAAGCCATGAATAATTTAAATAAAGTCAAAAGGGGAGAGTAAGGACACAAATGTGACCTTAAGAGACCTTGTGTAGGTGCTTTTCTTTCTTGTGGGTCAATCCACATTTGCTCAGATTTCCTTCCTCTTAATTCCCATAGCTGACCTGAGTTTCCAGCTGGATCTAGAAGGTTCCCAGGCAAATCCTCTCATAGGTGCGTCTCCTTTTTTTTTATTCACCCCCTGTATTTATGTTTACCGGCATGTCCGTAGATAGTAGAGTTATTCTTTAAGTTCATTCTCTACATGTTTTTAGTTTGGGGCAACAAACCATTCCTGACTGTGTACTGTCCACATCTTTATGTGAATAGATTTGACAGAACTGAATAGCTAGGAGTATTTAAACACCAAACCCTGGGGCAGTTTAACCACCTAATGGAACATTCCACATCCTACCTCTACCCTTTCTCCCTTGGGGGAGAGGCGTATGGGCACATCTGTCAATCACTGTTTGGCCATAAGGCACCTTAGTGGTAGCCATCCACAGAGTGGAGAGTCTGACAAGCTGACTTCTCCCAGCCCAGACCCAATGGCCTTCTAGACACACGAGCATTCTGTGGGGCCTGCACCTGGGGGCTGAAGTAGATTAATAGGAACCAGATGACGGGAGATATTTATCTGATTAGCCCAGAGGGCCCATTTTTACCCAGATAACAGAACTCTGGGTAACAGCAGGTCACAGACTTGATGGGGTGTAAAAGGGAGATTTAAAAAGATTTATAAGCACTAAAAGTCTCCTGTAGCAAAGAGAGACTCAGGATTTCAAATCTGACCACAATTTGTGCCAAGGCAGTGGCTAGCCACTTGGGGATCCCAGAAAGAAGGCTGGGATGGGGGGGCACCTGGGTGGCTCAGTTGGTTAAGCATCTGACTCCTGGTTTCAGCTCAGGTCATGATCTCAAGGTTTCCTGAGTTCAAGCCCCATGTAGGACTCTGAACTAGCAGCATGGAGCCTTCTTGGGATTCCCTGTCTCCCTCTTTCTCTGCCTCTCCCCAAATAAACTTTAAAAAAAGAAGGCGGCTGGGATGGGAGATGGGCTCCAGGATTTCTGGACAACCAGTGGATCCCTACATCGAAGGACAGGAAATGTGACCCACTGTCCCTAACCCCACAAGGGAAGACTATGACCAGGAAACTAGGAGCCTAGCCACTGTGACATCCACAAACAGGGCAGGAGGAAACCTCTGCCAAGGCCACAGAGTAAAGGTAAGAGCAGAAGCTGGCACCTGGGAGGACATAGGACTAAGTCAGCAAAAATCCCAGGCCCAAGACTTGAAGTCAGACACATCAGGGCAGGGGGGCCAAAAGGAGAAAGAACGGCTGGGGTGGGGGGCTGCTTCTGGTCAGAGCGCAACCTATTTTACAGTTTTCCCAGTCACCCAGCAGGCCTTGGGGAGCTGCCACCTATAACATGGGGCCAGCAACACCTACACGGACAGAGGGTCAGCACATCCAAGCTAGAAGGGCTCCACATCCACTGCACAAGCTTCAGGTGTCTCAGCACCCACCGTGGTAAGGGGCACCTCATCTTTACTAGCTAATATACAAATACCACCAGGTGTTAAGCCCAAGAGAGTCCAAAAGGCATTTTGAGGTTTGCAGAAGGAAACGTAGTTTTCATGGGAATTCCAGAATCAAGAGGCAGTGAGGACCACATTGGAATCCAATTAACAGTCCAAACCCAGTGTCCTCTAACAGCCCACCTGAGGAGCAAGTGCAACATCAAAAAAGCAGCTGTAGGGAGGCCTCCGTGCAGGGCCAGGAGGGCTCGGCCACATAAAACCCCAGCTCAAACTTTACAAGCCACTCAGAAGCGGGCAAGTGGTACTCTGCCTGGTCAGAAAGCTCAGCAAGTGGGGAGAGAATAGGAGCCACGCTCATTCACAGGCTAAACAAGGCAGAGCCTGAGAAAAGGATTAGAGAACAAAAAGGGGGGTGGTCAGGGATCATGGGTAGAGTTCCCCTCTCCAACTTCTAAACACAGAACCCATACTGTAGCCAGAGAAGATTCAGACCCTAGGCAGAACCTGTAGCTCACCGGGAGCCCCTGAGCCGTCAGGCACACCACACAGACTCTCACACCACCTCCATCACTACCAACCAAAGCCAACCCTGATCCAAGACCTTTAACCAGCAAGGCAGCACACAGCTACAGGAACCTTCTCAACACCGTGCCCCAGGGAGCAGCCCCCTCTCAAACAGCTAGCACCTGAGCTGAATCCCCTCAGTCACTCCTGCTCTAGAAGATTCTTCTTGAAACGCTGCCCACTCCCTCCATTTGTCATTAGCCCCGTTGCTGGAACAGCACAGCACGAAGCACAGAGCCGGAGGACTCCACTCCGGAGAAGAAAAGGCCTGGCAAATGCTATCTGGAAGCCTCATTCTGTTGTCTATGTTGCTGGAAATGGACTACTTTTTCATCCATGGATGAAGCAGCCTTCTCCAAATGTGCTTTTCTCGCCTCTACACATGTCCTCTCTCAGTGATTTGACCTTTTACGAGCAAGGAGACTAACCTCATGGAGAGATTAGCCACTTCAGCTACCTCGCCAGTTTCTGCCTTCCTCACCTCTATCTTCATGGGCAGACCTCATCATCTGCTAGGTTTTGGGGAAACCCCTCTAAAGGCTCTAAAAATCCTTTGTACCAGGTTGTTCTTCACAACTACAATCAGAAATTATACTTTGCCATCTCAAGCCAATGTATCCTTTTAATTCAACGCTGGATATCTTAAAGTGTCCACCTTACAGGTCGCAGACCATCACTTGATAGGGTTTACTTATTCTCTCAATGAGAAGACAGGGTCTGGTCCAGAAAACTGAAGCAGAAGTTTTAAGCCCAACAAAATGCTTTTGAAGTAAGCCAGTAGAAAACCCTCAGAAAACACCTTTAGAATCCTAAGGATTTCAAACCCTTTGTTTTTAAATCCTCAATTCCATTTATTATCCCTACAATTATTCTGCACCTTTTCTCTTCAAGAGGAGATTGAGTCATCAGAGCCAGCTGGCCCTCTGAACATTTTTCTGGTGTCTGGAAATAAGATCACTTGCAGGGACCAACTAATTTATTTTCTCTAGCTAACCTCATAAAAATGCAGACCTTAATGCCAATCAGGTTTTTTTTTCCTCCATCTGTATCTAAGTTCATGCCTACAACAGGACCATCAGTTTAAGGGATGGAAGCTAGTCATGCATCGTTTGCTGCAACATTTCATCAAGTGGTCATACCCAAAATGTACAAAGAAATAAGAATGAGAGTGGAGAAGAGCAAAGAGGTACAAATAGCTTAAGGGTCTCTCTCCACACCAAAATCCCATTCCAACTTCCTGCTTCAGCACTGCTGCACTATCAGAAAAGGCCTCTGTTGGCTGCCAGCCATGACCTTCAAAGCAGCGTCCAGTGGCCTTTACTTTTTGGGAGATTGGCTCGGTTGCTGACCACAAAGGCTCCACGCCACTCTTGTCCCAACTGGGTACAGAGTTCCAAAGTTAACACTGGAGAATTCCAACGGCAGGTCACCTCCAATTCATCAACATGCAGTCCTGGATTCTAAACATTCCTACACTTAATAGGAAGTAAGAGGATTGTAGGGTGTAAAAAACGTTTTGGAGAAATTTACTCGATAGCATTTTAAACCCGAGCCCAAACCGATCCTGGATCCTTCCAGCCCAATCGTGTGGCGGGAAAGGGGTCGTTGAGGAAGTGGCATATGGTGCCAGGCCTAAGAACAGTCATTGTCTGATGTCTGTAATAGCTTAACCATGGCTTATATGGCAAGGATGGAAACCATCTGGAAAAGAAACAAGGACTCAACCAACTATTATGAAAAAGGTTTTCCCCCCACTTGTCATGTTTTCTTTTTCTCCTTTCAACTGAAGATTGTTCCAGGTTTGGTTTATCCATCCCAAAGAAATCTCATCTAATATTGCCATTTGGAAAGGAAAAGAATATGTCACAATGGGGGTTGGTATTTCATACACATCACACATACATTCCATTTTCTATACATAACCAAAGGATAATATTTAGTGCTGTTACAATAAATCTATTCCAGATCTTGCCAATAATAGGAAACGGAACAAGAAAGGGTTTTTTTTTTTTTTTTTTAATACAAAGGAAAAGCTTTGACTCTTGGGTACCCATGTTAAGTTATACAGTCAAGCCCTCCCATCTGACACAATTGGGGCTGAGGTAATGAGTGGTGAGAACTAATTAAAGCACAAAATCCTTTTAAGGTAACAAATACCTTAAAACTTTATTTAATCTGCAGCTATCAAAATTGACCATCCCGGTTTGCCTGTTATGAGATATGGCACGGTAAGGGTGTACACTTTCACACCCAAGCTATGGGTGTGAAAAGGTCATTTCAAGCTATGACCTTTCTTTGACTAAGAGTCTACTAACTAGAATTATCTGTGGACCTTCTGTCATGAACTCCTCCAATGATGTGGTCTGGGATTTCCAATCCCTGTTTCTGTGAAATCGAGCAAGAACGGAGATACTTGTGAAGACTAGAGCCCTTCTGGATTTTTTCCCATGTTCCCCAACTCTTAATAGATGTCCCAACCCACCTATGTTGATGAATGCTTTGATAGTAACTAGTTTTGAATCTTGTCCAAACTATTCCATGTATTTTGAAAGCAGTGATTTTTATACTCCTGTTTAATCCGTTTATAAGATATTCACCTACTATTTCATCCCATTACTTAAGTCCAATAGCAAGCGCAATTGGCATAAGGAGGCTGGGGAACAAACACACCGATCCTGTCAGCACCTGGTTCAAGCACTCCAGCAGGAAAGCATGTGTGTCTTGGGAGAGCCCTGGACCAGCTGCTGGTGCTCGGTGTGCTATGGGGATAAGTTATGTGTTTTACATGCCACATGTATTACACGAGACTGTAGAATACCCAGGTTAATGCAAGTCAATAACATAGCTGTTTAAAAAACTGTACTTGAAATATTTGTATTCCAAAAAAAGTGCATTTACCTAACAGGAATTAGTTCATTAGGATTCTGATCTAGCCTATTTTAGTGTTCATTTGCTTTGCCCTGCCTACTCTCATGGGAAATACCAATTCATATTCCTGTCCCCTATCTCTACTGGTTATCAGCTATACTTCAATATTTCACTTCAATGGTATTCAGCACCTTATATGTTGGAATTTGTTCTAGATCTGGATTTGGGGGAAGGTGGGGTCATGCCAAGTCCTAGGTCACAGACCTTTTCATCAGGTAGATTTATATATATATATATACATATATATATATATATATATATATATATATATATATATATATATATATATAAAACGGGAAAAAGTGTCAAGCAGGTGATAAAGCTAATAATTAAATATATATTGCCTATTTCTATAGTACAGAGTTCACGGTCACTCAGTGCTACAGGCAGCTGACACGTCAACAGCCACTACTGAGGCTCCCACAGACCTCACTGTTTCCAACATGATCAGGAACCCTCCCACCCCTGAGGTGTAGGAGTCTGCTATACAATTACTCGCTGGCCACAAAAGTTGTCACCCGAGACCCTAACCTCCTTGTACACCTAATACCAGATGACTTTAAATTACACAGTTGCCCTCTACCTTCATCCCCTCCCTCCTTCCATCCCTGGTTCTCCAACAAGGAAATAGGGAGGAAGTGAAGGGACCAGAAACTATCCCTTCCACTCCACTCAGTTACCACATCCTAGGTATAGACTGGGCCTCTAGAAGATGACTTATGCGCTCTTAATTAGTGTCCTGAATTAAGACCACAACCTGAATAAAAGCACAACTATTCAAACATGGAAATTTTCTACGTATAAAATAATTTATAGTTTTTTTTCTTCTCTTTATGTTACTAGATACTTGCCTCAACTTGACCTGATGCCAGGAGGAAATCAGGCCCCGGTTTGAGATACCTTTCACATAAAAATTGTCCACGTCACATAAGTAACTGCTTTCGTTGCCATTCAACCCACATGTATAGATGGGGAAAACAACAGGTACAGGAAAATGGCTGCAGGAATGGCCCCAGTAGGGTTCTGGTATGATCACTGGCAAACCATTCTGAACCACAAGTACATCCACTTGACACGATATTGCTTTCGATCTACAGACGCCCCATCCTACGCTAACCTGAGATTTCCCTGTCACCTGAGCACAGCCTGGAGGCTCAGCCCCCACTTCTTCACAGCGAGCTTCATGGAGCCACCAGAAGGCATGTGAATATCACTTCAATTGGCTGGAGGTTCACACTAACACAACCCCATCAAGAATCTCATCAACAATCTGTCTTACCTCAAGCTCTGCTAACCAAAAAGCAAAGGAAGTTGCAATGAAACAGGGCTTCAAAAACTATTGCCAAAAATGACTTCACTAAACTAATCACCTGTGGTAAGGACTAACCCCAATGAATAGCATACTCCCAAGTATTTTATTGGGATTAACATTTAGATGACATTTCTTATGACACATTTAATCACTCGAGGGCCGATGGCAAGTTCCCCTTCTGCACCTGTCACTCACCAATGCAGGCATGGACCCTCACGGACAGCTGTGTCCTCAGGACGATGCTGTGCTTTTTGCCCCGCCTAATGGAGACAGGAGACAAAATATACATGGGTATCAGAACAGTCACCAAAAAGACACATACATGCTATCAATCAGCTTTAAGGTTCTGGCACACCCACCTCCAAGAGATTCTAGATCAGCAGGGACCTGTACAGAACAAGAATTTATCCAGAAATAACATGTCACAGGGCTTTCCAGAAAATAAAACAATCCGGTTTGATTCTGTTGGATGGGCACACAGCTTTTATTACCAAACCTGGTCAACTCATCCCGTCCACAGAGTCTGCACATCCCCATGCTGGGACAATTTTAAGATCTGTGCCCAAGTGAAATCCCTGGAATAGGACAACACAAACCTGCTTGATCATTCCCCTGACCACGTTTACATTTTTTGGATATAGAAGAAGGACATACACAGTGGAGTCACCACAAAGAGCTGGCTTGCTGTCCATCAGGGCAATACTGTTACAGCTTTTACTCTTCGCTCACAGGAAGGTGGGAGTCTACCCAATAGCTATTTATTCTCAGGAATGCCAAGTTACGCCATGCTTTGTCTCACCTCCTCCTCTTTCTCACTTCAGGGAAGCAACCAGGATGGCCCTGTGCCCCAACTCTGCTCCCGGGGTCGGGGGGTGGGGGGTGGGAGTGGGGGGTCCTCCCACCCTGAGCTGAGAACTAAACCACATAGCAGTTAAGCTGATATATGGGAGAAAAGAGCAGACCTGTCTACCTAAAGGTAGCAAAGGCTTTGAGATTTGGACAAAGTGGGGAGCCGGTGGACAAAGATAAAATGGAGCCAGCCAACCAGCACAGTAGCAGATAACCTGCTGGCTCTCGAAGCTGCTGAACCCCCTGCCATCCCTCTTCTGGCAGCTCCTTTATCCCCATCAGGGCTTCCCCTACACACAGCCTGACAGTGCTTTCCTGCTTCCTGCACTTGTGGCTGTGTTGGAAGGAAGGGAACAAATCTGACCAAGGCACATGGTTAATATGGTGGTTATAAATTCACAATCACTGAAACAGTATATTTTATTCTCGAGACCAGGTAAGAGGACAAAGTATGGTTTTTAAAATGGTTTCTTTCAAAGGAGAAAGGAAAACCCCTTGCATAGTCCTGCAAGAGGAGGCAGTAGCCTCCACCCCAGCAGCTGCTTGTAAGCACAAGACCTACATTTATGGTCCCTTCAGATCCCTCCTTTCTACTTTGTGTTCATCTGATGCTTTCACATTTGCCATGTGCAAGGCACCAGGCTCAAGGAGCTTGTAACAAATACACAACACTTGACCCATCTTCACAAGGTTGGATTCCTATCAACCTAGACTTCAAGACTTTCTACACACACACACACACACACACACACACACACCCTTTTCCTCTTGACCATATAGATGTTGACACTCCCTCAGTTCTTGTGATCATACTAGAAAGTCCTAAGCGCATGGAACAGAATGAGGGAGAAGACTTCAGTGTGTTCTGGGAAAAGGCAACAGGAAAGGGGTTCCGGGACGGTGGGGCAGGGAGCAGCCACCAAGTGTGTAGTTTCACCCAGAGATGGGCAGAAGCCATGCTTGGAACAGTGACCAGAGAATCAAAGAGTGAAGGCCAGACCCTAATTATGAGTAATAGCCAACCCTAAGTCCACAGATCTGGAAGATTTTCTGTAACTCATGTTATCAGGAGTTATGAGTCAATAAATAAAGCATGGAGACAAAGTACATGCTTTAGATGCCCAGATGTGGGGGGAAAGTAGGGAATGGCCGGGTAAAACATTTCAGAAAACCTCAGGTTCTGGAAAAGTTCAGAAGGGCCAATTGATAGCCCTGCTTTTATCTTTAAACAATGACAAAAATCCAATGTTGAGGAAGTGCTTGTTTTCCCACAGAACTCTCCAGTCCCACAGTAGGCACGTGGTATGGTTGCTCTGGGATTCCAGGCACTTGCACGCAAACAAGGACGGTCTTCCTGAGGAAGCGATGGCAGGCACACCATACTGGAGGGGTCCTCTTTTCTGTGCTTGTACATTGAGAAAGCAAGCAATCAGCTTGGTTATGCTAAACCCTAAGGGAATTTATAAGGCCACAGAACAGGGGCGTCTGGGCGGCTCAGTCGGTTAAGTGTCTGACTCGTGGTTGCCACTCAGATCATGACCTCACCACTCGGGGCATGACCCTGTGGTTCAGGAGTTCAAGCCCCACATCGGGCTCTGCACTGACAGTGCAGAGCCTGCTTGGGGTTCTCCCTGTCCCCTCCGCAGTGCCCCCCACTAAATAATCTTAAAAATGAATGACCACAGAAAAAAAGTCCTATTTTGTAGTTTAGCACTTATAATTCCTCTGCTTCAACATTCTACCTCCTTCCCCGCCTGCCCCCATACACAAAATCCTCAGTGAAAGAAACCTGTGTGGAATTGGGGGCCACAGCAGCGGCAGTCCCCTGAGACAAAGGAGGCTCCAAATCCCAGGAATTCCTAGCACAGAAGAGGACTAGCCTAGGCGGAGGGAAGTGGTGATCATGCAGGCAGGTCCACAGAAGGTGTCCTTCACCTCCCACCCCACCCCCCATTTCTCCCACCTTTGATGTGGGTGTCATGGCTATGCCCACTCTGCAGATGAGGAAAGTAAAGCTTGGAGAAAGGGGATCAACCGCATCAAGTCACATGGCTGGTGGAACAGACCCAGGCTGAATGAAAGCAGGATGACTCCAGAGTCACCTGCACCATCCTGCCCTTTGCTGCAGGCTCACCTCACTAGGTAACCTTCCCCAGGGCTTACAAAGGGTCAAGAGAGGCATTCTTAGAGACTGGCTTGACCTCAAGGCTAAGAACCTAACAAAAAAGCACACGCATTAAAAAATTACAATGCAGGGACACCTGGGTGGTTCAGTCAGTGAAGCATCCGACTCCTGATCTCAGCTCAGGTCATGATCTCACGGTTTGCAATATCAAGCCCCGCATCAGGCTCTGTGCTGACAGAATGGAGCCTGCTTGGGGTTCTCAAAATAAGCATTTAAAAAATAATGGGAGAAGAGAGGTTTTAAAAAATTATGATGCAAATGAAGAAAATATTGGCTAACCAAATCAGGTTTATTCGAAGAATTCAAGAATTACAGCAAGTTTCAGGTTTTATTTAGAGATGTATCAAAGATTGGGGCACCTGGGTGGCTCAGTCGGTTAAGCGTGTGACTTCAGCTCAGGTCACGATCTCACGGTTAGTGAGTTCGAGCCCAGCATGGGGCTCTGCACTGACAGCTCAGAGCCTGGAGCCTGCTTCAGATTCTGTGTCTCCCTCTCTCTCTGCGCGTCCCCCACCCACACTGGGTCTCTTGAAAATACATGTCAAAAAAAAAAAAAAAAGTTTAAAAAATGTATCAAAGGTCAATGCATGGAGGACACCAATCATAAGGACCCTTTAAATCTGATTACTTCCCTCCCTCCACAGCTTTCTTACTGGACATACTAGAGAAAGAGATTTTTATTTACTACGTGACCCTCTCACTTTCACTGACTCTACAATCTTTTGGCTAATTCTTTTCGCTTTAGAGAAATAAAAGGTATCTAATTATTTTATCCCCACTGTTTCCAGTAAATATGCCCGCATCTCCTGTTTCACAGCTTAAAACTTTGAGGAAATTAAATCACAGATATACTTTTCCTCTGCTCCCAATAGGATACGAGGTCAGTTTGGGTTCAGACAATAATCCTAAACTGTTAACATTTATAGAAAGCTTATTATGTGCCAGGCCTGTAACTACCGTCTTTTTAGTTAGACTTCATTTTTAAAGACAAGTTTTAGGTTCACAACTCCCTTCCTCCAAAGGATCACCCCAGCCTCTCTGGTCCTTAACGCTTCTCACCTGGGTACCAGGCCTCTCTTTATGCAGATTTGGTCTTCACAAGATTACTACGAAGTAGGTCACATGGCCATTTTTACAGTGAGGAACTTAAGGCCCAGAAAGGTTAAGCAACCTTGCTGAGGTCACACAGCTAGAAAGTCAAAGAGCTCAGGCTCCTCCCAGCAAGTCTGACCCCAAAGCCTGAACTATCACCTCCCTACATCTGCCTCCCAGATTGATGTTCCTTCATTCCCTTGGTCCACCCATGTTCAAAGGTGTCTACTTTGTGCTGGAGAGCACAGGATATGCCAAGGTAAAAGGTACATCCCGCCTCAAGACAGGAAAAGAGAACTCCTCTCACTTCACAGCAAAGTTATGTGTACAAGGAATGGACACACATCCCGCTGTCCTTTCCCTTCTCCCCAGGGGCCGGGAGGCAGAGGAGAAGGTAAAACTGAAGAAACCACTCTGGGCACACAGATGGAAGGATTTTGAGGACGTGACAGCTGTTCTACCAGACCTAAGGATGACTGTCTACGTTTGAACTCGTAAACAAGAAACAAATTCATCTTACTTTTTTTCCATTTATTTTTTTAAGACAGAGTAGGAGCCCAGGAGAAGGGCAGAGGGAGAGAGACAGAACTTTAAGCAATCTCCATACTCCACATGGAGCCCCAGGCGGGGCTCCATACCACAACCCTGGGATCCTGACCTGAGCCAAAACCAAGTCGGACACTCAACCCACTGAGCCACCCAAGTACCCCCAAACTTATCTTTAAACCTTCCTATTTTGGTTCGAGATCTACCCTAACCACTACATGCTTTCTTGCCTTAACGATGCTAGAAGATGAGCAGCCATATTTGAAGGGTGATCAAATAGGAAAGACGGAAGTCACATCCTAAAGACGGCAAAGTAGAAGGATAAAATAAGTCCGGGCTCCTACGAGCGTCTTGTCATCAACACATCATCCTTCAAATGGCCCTAATTACCCTCGTTTTAATTGGACCTCGTTTTTAAAGAGAAGTTTTAGGTTTACAACTCCCTTCCTCCAAGGGATCGCCCCAGCCTCCCTGGCCCTTGATGCTTCTCACCTGGGTCCCAGGCCAATGTGTCTCACCTGGCCACCTCATACCTCGAGTATGGCTCGACACAACCTAATTTGCAGGAGCCCTCTCCCTCTCCCCAGATGGCTCCCACCCCAGAACCTTGCTACTTTTCTCAAGTCACTGTTACCCAGCTATTAATGTCATGTAGCCCATTTTACTCATGTTTTGCTATAATCCGTCAACTAGTACCACAGCTCTAGATTCACAGCACCCCCCCCCTTCCCACCACATACCCCAAACCACCCCCCAACCCCGCCTTCCTCAGCTATCAGGTTCAGGTACACTAGGTCACAGCGGCCACCCTCCCTGGTACTTGATTGACTTCTGGGAGGGTTCCTTCTTTGCAATTCAGGTCTCTTCTGACGCCCACCCACACCTTAAAGCCCAGAGCCCACCTCAGCTCACCCAGGCCCACCTGATGCCATCTTTGTCCAGGGATGCAATCTGACATTTGAAGCTACTTAGAGCCTTTCCACTCCCACAGTCCACTCAGCATAGGAGTTCATTCTCTCCTGTCCGATTTCCTACAGACCTGTCTCCTTCACGCAGCCCTGAAGGGCTTTAAAAAGCACCACTGCCCGGGCCAACCACCCAAGTTCCTAGTTTATTGGTCTGAAGCTGGGCGGGAAGAAAAACTGTTAAAGTTGCTTAGGTGGTGGCCGTACTCTCCAAGACGGAGAGCCTATGCTATAGGCTTCTGACCAAACATCAGACCCCCTGAGGAGCTCTTGAAGAGGCCAGAATCCCAGGCCCCACACCAAGCCTCCTGCAGTAGGTGCCTAGAAGCCAGCATTTAAAAAAAAAAAAAAAAAAAAAATATATATATATATATATATATATTTTTTTTTTTAAGCTTATTTATCTTGAGAGAAAGGTGTGGGGGTGGGGGGGGGGGGCAGAGAAAGGGAGAATCCCAATCAGGCTCTATCTACACTGTCAGCAGAGAGTCCAAAGCAGGGCTCAAACTCACGAACCGCGAGATTGTGACCTGAGCCGAAATCAAGAGTCAGATGCGTACCCGACTGAGCCGCCCAGTTGCCTAGAAGTCAGCATTTCTAAGCAGGTTTCCTCCAGGATACTGATAGGCAGCCTAACACTGGCCTAGGACCGGTGGACAAGGTTTTGTGTGGGGAGAAGTTTCACAGCCATTCAATAGATTCTCAAAGAATTCTTTGTATCCCAAAAATGTCAAGTTTGAAGGAATATGTAATCTTTCTGTCCTGCGGTGTGATGTGGGGGTTAAAAACCTTATCCAGGGGCGCCTGGGTGGCGCAGTCGGTTAAGCGTCCGACTTCAGCCAGGTCACGATCTCGCGGTCCGGGAGTTCGAGCCCCGCGTCGGGCTCTGGGCTGATGGCTCAGAGCCTGGAGCCTGTTTCCGATTCTGTGTCTCCCTCTCTCTCTGCCCCTCCCCCGTTCATGCTCTGTCTCTCTCTGTCCCAAAAATAAATAAACGTTGAAAAAAAAATTAAAAAAAAAAAAAACCTTATCCAATCACATCTTTACCTGTGTCTCCTTTGTTTCTAGGTCTAGAATACAGAAATCACCTAAAATACATACTGAACCTACATCTAAAAACCTATTGAACCTGAAAAAACAAACTATACACAAAACTCCTCCCAAGTTGAGAGAGACTCCGGTTAGGGCATGGATAGAAAGCAACGAGCAGTTTCCCCCCTTTTCCTCGTAAGGGATTACCTTCAGCTGAGAGCGCTGGCCTGGGGCCTGAGGCTCCTTCGGCAAATCACTGAAGGTTACGGTCTGCTGTCTTCTCAGTGTGGGCAAGGCTCAAACTGCAGACCACCAAGCCTGCCTGCCCCTGGTGGCCGTGAGGGAGACAACCAGCCCTTCCGAACAAAAGGTGCCGTCCTGGCAAGTTCAGTGCTCAGCTCTTCATTGATGATTTCCCCCATCCAAAACTTTGCACATGCACAAGCTGCACAGAAACGTCAGGGGTTCGTGGACCCACACACATATAGTTTCTGGAGGTTCATGAGCTACAGGTCAAGAAGTTAGGCATCTAAGCGTCAAATGAGAGCTCCCCCCAACCCCTCGGGGCCCCGAAGCACATCGACTGCAAAGCTGACGCCCCAGCGGACGGGCTCCCCCACCTGCATTCAAGTGCACACAGAGCCTTCCCCATTGCACCGTCGTCTGCTCAGCGTTGGCGGGGTGGGGGGGGGTCACACTCCCTCACTCAACTTCCGGCAGCATTTTCAGGAATGGTCTTTCCAGGCAGTCCTGGAGGGCTTTAAAAGCACCTCTGCCTGGGCCCACCCCCAAGTTCTGATTTCATTGGTCTGAAGCTGGGCAGGGAGGGAACCTGTTAAAGTTCCTCAGGTGGTGCTCATACTCTCCAAGACTGTGCTGTAGGTGCCTGAGCGAACATCAGACCACCTGAGGAGCTCCCCAAGAGGCCAGGATCCCAGGCCCCACGCCAACCTCCTGAAGCAGGCACCTAGAAGCCAGCATTTCTAGGCAGCTTTGGCCAGGAGTATTTGGCTCTAAGTACCTGCGAACGTTCAGCCCTTTCCAGCCCTGCCTGGACTGACACCCTCCTGTCTGAGCCACAACCCTCACACTGCCAAGCTCTCCCCACCCACCCCCACCACCCCACACGGCTGGCCCCCGACTTCCCCACCACCACTCAGCCCTGTGAGGACAGGTATGGTGGCAGGGAGCAGTTAGCAGCCCCCCTGGCAGATGAGGAACCTGGGAAGGAATCAGAGCTGACCTTCAGACGCAGACCTGAACGGAGCCAAAGGTGAGCACCCTGAGTGACTGAGACAAAGGCAGGAGCCCCGGGAGCACATGCCCCACGTGCAACAGCCACACTGGTCCTCAGAGCACTCGGCAGCACTGTGCTCCTCGAGACCCTCGTAGCTCTACTGCGTTCCCTGCAACGGCCCCCTCAACCTCGCAAAGCCACTACCCTCTTCAGGGCCAACCTCTGGCCCCACCTTCTCTGTGACAGATCCCTGTGCCCCCCCGGCTGGCGCTGGTTTTCTTTCAGAGTTCAAAGGAGGTGGAAATAAGCAAAAAAGAGGCGGGGGCAGTCTCTCTGGCCCCGCTCTGCCCTGCGGGCAAGGATCTCGCCTCGGTTGCCCTAACTCGAAGAAAGGAGATTTCAGAGCGGTTCACCCGCGTGGGCCCCTCCAGGTCTAAAATCCAGTGATTCCCGTTTCAGTGTATCTCCTCAAATTCTAACTGTAATTATAGTAGAGGATACTACTTCTGAGTTTGTATTCTATGCTGGGAACTAGCTTAATGTTTCAGATACTACACATCATCATAGCTTTGCCTGCATCAACCCAACAAGGATGTGATAGGATTATCCCCAGTTACTAGGAAGCTGAGGTTCAGAGAGGTGAAGTAGCATCCTCACGGTCACACAGCCATGAGACTAACCGCAGGGCCCATGTCCTCAACCACTACGCCGTGCTGTTCCCCACCGTGCTCTCCTCCGGTGCCAGAGACCTTGGTTGGGATCCCCACTGACATGGGGAGGGAAATGGACTCGGGTAATACTGTTCTCATTTTATAAATAGATTTTATAAACCCCTATTAGAGATAAAGTGGCTTGTACCAGGTCACACAATGGCAGGGTCAAGAATAATAATCCAGGGGGTTCAGGGCTTCTGTTTCCACTACACCATGCTGTGGTTGCTGATTTCCCTGGCCTTGGAAGGCAATAAATCGACCTGGCTCCATTTTGGCAGCATAATAATTGCTTTGTCCTTCTACCTTTGAAGGTCTTTCTCCTCTTCTCCAGTTAGCGATAGCTTACGTGATAATTCTAAACAAGCAGTGAGTTAATTTTTAGTCTTGGCATAAAAGAGCAGGGTAATGGACAAGAACAAAGAAACTCCTCCAGCAAGGAAAATTCTCTCAGAACACACTGTACAAAAAACCCTACCGTTTGCACACTACCTGCCACACGTCTTCATTATACGGTCACAACATTAGCAGATTTTTGCTGTAATTCACACAAATCAAGAGAAAGAATGGTTTCGTTTGCCCTTTTCATACCTCAAAAAGGCAATTCTTAACTAGAAAGAAATTATGTTTTAACTGCCATTTGTGGGAGACATGAGCTTTTAGGCACATGACCTTTGCCAAATGCCACACCTCCTAGGAGAGGACTTAGCAGGGACACTCAGCACAAATGACACTGCAGGTGTATGTACCCAGACCCGTCCCACCTGTGTGGGAAAACTCAGCCTTCAGGCTGCTTGCAGCTAGTTCCCAGCAATTTGCCACATGCTGCCAGAGCTCAGTGGCGGTAAATGACCCAGAGACAACAGAGTGACCCGGCAATGCCAGGACAGCATCACCCTGGCCTGTCTTCTGCAACCTAGGCCAGGGACAGAGGAGTCTCCCCACCAATGTCAGTAAAGGTAGCTTCTTCATACTCTTCTGGACAAAAAGGAATGTCATCCTGAGTACATTCCAAAGGACAAGGGGTGGGTCACCACAGACCCAGACTTTTTCAAAGACGATACAAAGCCCCATCTTGGGTGAGTTTGGAGCCCACCTGCCAAAAGCACAGCTACCCAGCATGGTCTGGCTACCTTCTCCTGTTCACAGTTTCCCACGTATGAGTCCTGCCTTCTTCTCTTGCCATGATTCATCTTAGGTTTAGGGTGCAGAAATGGGGTCATGGCTGGTCCCCTCAGATGGGCCGATGGCCAGGTGATGATTCACAAAGGAACTGAGTGAGAAAGTAAAGCCCCAGGATCTCCTCTGGGAGCTTACAGCAGGGTTCCTGGCTCTTGAGGAACGGCTGCACCTGACTGCTGACGCGGACAGTGCCAGAGGATGGCAGCAAATGTGTCTTCTCTGGAGCCTCCGTGCAGCGTGCTTGAGTGCTATTTGGACTAAATCCAGCCTTTTAGCCTGGGACCGATGATGTCCTTGCATGAACCAACCTACGTCACCCAAGGTGCCAATGCACATCCTGAAATGCCTTTGCCCAAAGCTCTCGGGATGGCTGGGGGAATACACACTTGCAATCAGTCTACCTGTGTTCAAACTAGGCTCTACCCTCTACCGACTCTGTCTCCTAGGACATGTAATTTAACTCCTGACCCTCAGTTGTTTCAGATGAAAAACAGAAACAACCAAATCCAGTCACATGACCACTAAGATGAACTATTAAATGCACATGCCGTGAATAAGGTGGTTGGTATAGTGGCTAGCATAGCAGGCATTCTGTAAATGTTATATTCTTCTCCATTTTTAACTCTTGATACTGGTGTCTAATGTAGTGTTGCTTTTTTCCCCTAAGCTCCCAACTCCAAATAATTCAAATTTGGATAAAGAAAAAAAATCAAACAGGGCATGGTCTTCAACTATAACACCAATAGAGACATTTTTCAGGTTGACAGCAGTCTACTCATAACACTCCTGGAGTGAAGTCATCCAATTAGACGGTCATCCAGCCTGAATTCTCACATCTTATATAAAGGGATGTCATTGTCAAACACTTGGTAAAAACCATAGCAATGGGTGCGACTCCTGAGTGGCTCAGTCGGTTGAGCATCCAACTTTATTTAGCTCAGGTCATGATCTCACGATCCGTGAGTTTGAGCCCCACTTCTGGCTCTGTGCTGACAGCTCAGAGCCTGGAGTCTGCTTCAGATTCTGTCTCCTTTTCTCTCTGCCCCTCCCCCACTCATACTCTGTTTCTCTCTCAAAAATAAATACACATTAAAAAACAACTATAGCAGGGGCGCCTGGGTGGCGCAGTCGGTTAAGCGTCCGACTTCAGCCAGGTCACGATCTCGCGGTCCGTGAGTTCGAGCCCCGCGTCGGGCTCTGGGCTGATGGCTCAGAGCCTGGAGCCTGTTTCCGATTCTGTGTCTCCCTCTCTCTCTGCCCCTCCCCCATTCATGCTCTGTTTCTCTCTGTCCCAAAAATAAAAAAAATAAAACGTTGAAAAAAAAATTAAAAAAAAAAAATAAAAAACAACTATAGCAATGGAATCTTCTCAAGTCTATCAATCTAATAATGTTAATTTTTTTAATGATGATGAATAGAATCTGGTGTGACATAATAATGATACCCCTCCTGTGTGTACGGCCTATCATAGTTTTCAGGTCTGTTCCCACACACGGCTGGGTCCTCAGAAAACCCTGCTGGTTCCTACCAAGGACCCTAGCCTTAGGGCTCATGGTCATGTTTTTCAGGACTCCATTGTGGAATCCTGCCATTTACCTGGTCACCAATGTTCAGTAAGTACCTATAATGTGTTGAAAAAAAGCTAGATGACAGATATTCAGACAGGCCCAGTTCTGACCTAGTAGAGCTTTAGCAGCAGATAATTGGGGGACAATTAAGGGATAAAGGACTGTAAATTGTGGCAGGTGTTAAGGCAGGGAAAACTAGGGTCAGGTAGAAAACTAAGAAGGCTCCCACTTTCCCTCATTTATTGAGCCATTCGTGAAGAATCAATATTCATCTGGCTGTAATCTATTTTTAACTTGGGCAAGGCAGCTTCAGAGCAACTTTTGCAGAGATCCTCGAACATCAGATTAATACAGCTAAGCATTATTTGGAAGCAACAAGAAATCTCTGAAGGTTTCTAAGGAGGAAGGTGATGAAATCAGAGATATACTTGATTCTGAGTGGATGAGAACAGAAAGGAAGACAGGGGGCCCCAATCAAAAGGCTATTTCAATAACCTCATAAATACAGGAACAGCTGACCATATGTTCATATTCCTACGGTGATTTTACTTTCTGTACACATCTCTGATTTTTTATGTGTATTGTTGTATTCAGATTCACAGCAATCAGAAGTATTAAGCATTCTAAATGTAAGCTGAAAGTAACTTGATGTTGATTAACATAATTACTAATTATTTTCCCCACTGTGATGAGTTCAAAAGATGATATAGGACAAAATAAACTACTAGGGCATCTTCCAAGGAAACTAAATACCCAGAAAGATATTACAAACAATGCTTAAAATAGTTGTCAACTACTAAAATCTAGAAAATATTAATTTAATTATATCTGGCTTAAAAAAAAAAAAAACAAGTTAGGGGCACCTGGGTGGCTCAGTCTGATCCTTGATTTCCGCTCAGGTCATAATCTCACAGTTTCACGGGTTTGAGCCCCACATCAGGCTCTGTGCTGATAGCATGGAGCCTGCTTGGGATTCTCTCTCTTCTTTCTCTGCCCCTCTCCTGCTCATGCTCTCCCTTTCTCTCAAAATAAAAAAATAAACTTAGAAAAAACTTACAAGCCGCTTAACTAAACTATGCCAGAAATTTCCCTGCCCCTGAGTGGCCTCATCAAGAAGAATAACTCAAAATACAAAAGGGTTTGCAAATACTACTGGTCAGTCACTTGCATCTCCCTTCTTTTGCCTGACTGTGAGTGAAGAGACCGTCAAAGCTATGGTGGTTTCCCCTGAATATTTTAAGGCCTTAATGTACCCCCCATATCTTGGAAAGTTGGGACTAGTCAGCAGGGACAACCGTCGCTCTTACCCAGCATCATCCTGGAAGCCTTCCAGCTCGTCCCGCTGCTCTGCCAGGGTGGATTCCAAGTCCAGGTAGGCGCCATTGTGGGAGAGCTGTAGCGTGCAGTCGTCGAGCTGCAAGAGAAAGAGCCTTTAAGCCCAGCCTCCTCCTGGGATGGGGACTTTGTATGGAGAAATCACTTCACATTGCCCTCATGTGTCTTTTGAAATCAAGCATTATTCTGAAATTTGGATCATAACTTGGAGAGGTTATGTGTTAGTACAAACAAATTGGGAGCAAACTCCATTGTGAGTAGACAGAAATAACACCTACTGAGGGAGTGGCACTGACACCGTCTGGTCGATGTGGACAGAGGAGGAGAAGGAGCCCTCTGGTGCCAGTGTCACTTTCCACTCTGAGGGCCCCAGGAATAGCCATGGAGGATGTGCCGCGTGGAAACCAAAATCATAATGCTGATGTGACCACAGATTAAGAGTCACAGAACATGTCATTTCCTTTGATTGAGTGAGAAGCCTGCTCATTCAGATTCTATGGTCATACCTGGCACATTACGATGAGTAGTTGCTCAATGAGCATTTTTACAGTTGAACTAAAAGAGCCATTCTCCACGTGAATGACAGCCGATCCAAATTACAACGTACCGAAGGAGACATTAGGTCCCTTTGTTACTAGTCTAATTTTTTTCAACTTATTTAGCACTTACATGTTGTTAATTATGTTCCATACACAATTCTAAGTATTTTACATATATTACATCATCGGATGCTCACACAAACCCTATCCATTTCTATTGTCATCCCCCTTTAACGATGAGGAAACTAAGGCACAGAGATTCTTACGTGCCCAGGGTCACAACAGGTAAATGGTAGAGCTGGGATTTGGATGCTGGTAGTTTACTTCGAGGCGATGCTCTTGATCACTACACCACTCTGCATCCTTCTATGGCCACAAACCTACAGAGGACTTGAAAATATCATGTTTGTGGGGCACCTGGGTGGCTTAGTCACTTAAGCATCTGACTCTTGATTTCAGCTCAGGTCATGATCTCATGGTTCGTGAGTTCGAGCCTCACATCGGGCTCTGTGCTGACAGCGTGGAACCTGCTTAGGATTCTCTCTCTCTCTCCCTCTCTCTCTCTCTCTCTCTCTCTCTCTCTCTCTCTCTCTCTCCCCTTCCCTGACTTATGCACTCTAAATAAATAAATAAATAAATAAATAAATAAATAAATAAATATTTTTTAACTTTAAAAAACATAAAAAGAAATTTAAAAAGAATACCACACTTGCAAAATGTAGTATGTGTCATCTTAGTGTTCTGGTATAGCCAAGACAATGCCACAGGTGTGCCAACCCCATTCCCTTTTCCTCCTGGGAACAGAGAACACATATCCCAGCCTACAGTTGGGCTAACGGCCATGTAACTGAGTACCAACCAATGGAATTTCAGTGAAAGTAAAAAGGGCGCCCAACAGGCCGGCTTTAGTACCCCTGCACATCCACCTTTCTTCTCTTGCCTTTGGCCGGATGCAGAGAAGCCAGAGGAGGACTCCAAAGTCTAGAAACCAGCAGCGCTCCGGACAGGAGGAGCACCGGTTCCTTAATCACCACGTGGAAGAGAGCGTTCTGTCGCCCAGCATCCACTAGCCATCCTGGCCGATGATAAGAGCCAGACAAGAGCCTTCTCTGTGATAAATCATGCAGATTTTGAGGTTGCTGCAGCAGCCAGCATTACAGGACATTTAGAAGGATCGATACACTTAAAATACAGGAAACTATTTTACTAAAGATGAACATTATGAGGAAATCCAACTTCATGCTTCATTTCCTGGGCTGTAAGGGTGGTTCTCAGTATTCATCTACCTGATGAGCCGAGGCTCTTATTCCAAAATGACAAGAGATTGGGGGAAAGTGAAGGCAAGTATTTAACTACTTTAAAACATCTAGATAAATGCCTGGTAATCCTCCCACTATAAGTGAGATTTCAAACAAGGAATTAGGAATTAGTCTCTTTTGATGGAAAAGCTTTGCTCATTATCCTTGACAAGAGAAAGGTAGGCTGTCGACTTGTCTAGAATTGGCATCTGTAACAGGCTGCTGATTCTTGTAGAGACCCCGCGGCTCCTGTTCCTAGTTATCCTCAACAGAATGAAAGGAATTTGTTTTTTATTATTTGTAAGAAATACTTAGCTAAATCATTTGAAGGGGTTAATCCTATTCGATTCACTTATTTTATTTCTCCAATAACAAACTGCCCCTCTTAACTACTCAAGGCCTGCTGGTGAGGTTCAGCATTCTTAACTGGCATTTTACAGATAGATCATCTGATCCGAAAAAGAATTCAAACCCAAGGATCAAGTTGGCCAAACTCACTGCATTGTGGCATGAGAGGTGCGCCCAGGGTTTAGGGGAAACACGCGGAAAAACCGCCTCCGCCAGCCTGCGGAAGAGGCAGACAGGAAGGATTTCCTGCAGAAGGCATCTCCTGGGTCAAGGGTCTCCTGTGGACTGAAATCAGACTTGATCACTCCTAGATGGAAAATTCCATCAGAAACTGGACCTATTAACACTAAACCATGTGTCGAGCTAGAATCACCACAGCTCAGTCTTGCTTCGACCTCCTGCTGATATTAACTAAGAAGACTTACTTAGTCTGTCCTGTTGGGAGGACCAACACTTGTGCTTATCTTTAATCCCACTTATAATCAACAGACCAGAAGATGGGGATAAGGAAAGCCCTGTAAGCCATAACAATTTCTTTTGCCTCAGCCCCCGGAAATGTGTGAGTCCAGAGAAAGAGGCTTTTGGATAAAGAGTTTCTGCTTCTCCTCAAGGGGGTGTGAGTCATTCAGAGGCTGGGGTCCACACTCAGGCCAGACAGACAGAACAAAGTCAGAGAGGAAGCGTGCTCTGGTGTGGAAAGATGCAGAACGTGCACATGTATGTGGTATAAATACTCCCACCATGGCCGGTTTCAAGCCACCAAGGTGAAGTCACTGAGTGTGGAGGTGGAAAAAGAGACATAGCACCCCACCATTATACAGTATTTTCACCACAGAGTTACAAGGGATGTCAGGAACCTCAAATGCATGGGTAGCAGTACAATATAATCAAACCATTAAGAAGTGACATTTTGAGTATTTATTACCTTTGTTTTTAAGAGAACTTATATTAATTGTACATTTACATAATTTCATTTCTAATAACGGCTACACTCAACAACGCGCTCACAAAATTCCCCCGAATTGATCTCTCAGCCCCCTCCGGCCACCCGGGCCAGCTCCAGCATACACGGCTTGTGGCCCTCCCACTCATTCAGTTGGGACACCTAGCGTGGAGAGAGCAGGGAGGACCCCGTGCTGGCTTTCACCCCACCCAGCCCTATGCTGATCTCCTCAGTGGGGGCAGAGGCAGGGCTCCCCCGCCACCAGCAGATACAGCCCCGTTCTTACTGGCCACCGTGGCCACTTTGCACATCCTCTCCATCCCACACCTTCTGACTTTATTCTCAGGAGCCTGAGATGAATACGAAGACCTGGTTTTCTTCATTCACCTTCACCCTGGCCCACCGAGTATCTGCCTCGGACGCTCCCGGCCAGCCTGGAACCACAGCAGAACACCCCACAATCTCCCAGCCTCTGACAACAGAATCCCAAACGCTTAGCCGGACTGCCTGTTCTCATCATCCCTCTCCTCACATTCAGGGCATCATTACTACCCTTTCCATAGTTCCATTTTAACAAAATTATATGTCAGCCACGGGCTGGGCACCAAGGAACACATAAACGCTTCCTCCCCTCAAAGATCATTTTATGGAGTAAATATAACACACAAATAGAACGCAGGAGAGAAAAAAAAAAAGCCATTTAAACCAACTGTTATAATGTGTGGACGTTCATCCTCAGTCGTATTCCTTCTCTATAATTAGCAGCCACGGGCTCCCGGGACCCAAGCAGCCTCCATAGAAATGCTCCAGTCCTCCCTCCAGAAGAAAGGCCGCCATTACTTCCTAAGCCAGTGTCACAACCCTGCTCCCCTAATTAACAGATGGGCAATTTGTGCTAGTGAATTTAACTAAAACGGAAAAAATGAACGTGTGCCTTTTAATCTGTCAGGAAGTGTATGCGGAGCTACAGGAAAGGGTCAATGTCAGACATCGCAGCCTTTAGCAAGCGGGATACACGTGCACAACGGGGGTCCCCACAGCACAGGTGGCCTGTGAAGATACCACACAAGTCAACACACACTGCCTGCTCCATTCCATAACACAAGCCCCACCTCATCGGTGCACCCGAGACACATGAGATTAATATTTAAACCATCACATGAGCCAAGGAGTAAGAATAAAGGGCTTCTGGGCTGGACAGACACACTGAAACTGTAAAATCCCCTAAATACTTGAAGGGGGTCAGCTTCGGGTATCACTTTAAAAGCAAACTGATAAGTAAACGCAAATGAATTCTTCGATCTGGTCAGGGATAACGAAGGGCCAGTTACAAAAGAACACAACAACGTGAATGGGGAGTGCGTGGAGGTTCATTCCGACCTGGAGATTCTCAAGATTCAGACGAGGGGTGCCTGGGTGGCTCAACTGGTTAAGCCTCCAACTTCAGCTCAGGTCATGATCTCACGGTTCGTGAGTTTGAGCCCAGCATGGGGCTCTGCACTGACAGCTCAGAGCCTGGGGCCTGCTTCAGATTCTGTGTCTCCCTCTCTCTCTCTCTGTCCCTCCCCCACTTGTGTTCTGTCTCTGTCTCTCAAAAATAAATAAACGTTAAAAAATTAAAAAAAAAAAAAGATTCAGACGGAACCATCCAAACTTTGCCTACACAATGGAGGACTCAGACACCTCCCTGAAACACCACTTCTTGACAGGGATCCTCAATTCCTACTAACCCCAAGGCAACCTGATCCCCATCCTTGGCCGCTCATGTCAACTGGCTTCCTGAATGACTTAAGGACCCTGGAATTTCCTGACTCCAACAATTTTCATGTCAACCCTGATCCCCCGGGCAGCATGTCCCCTGCACTCCTTCCTTGGCTCTGGGGGCAGAGTGGCCAGGACACTGCCGGGCACTTCAGGACATAAGACAAAGCAGGGAGCCCTGTGGGAAGATAATGTTACAGGGCTGTTCCAGAAGTGCGGCCGTTAGGGAAGTCGAGCGGCAGGGACGGTGGTGTGACAGGAAAACTTTAGATCGGGCTGCAGGCTATAAATCTGTGACCAGGATTCTGGGGGGGCTGGGAGGGCAGGCGGGGTGCTCAGGAGGGAGTCGCTCACAGAGCCACAAGAGGGGCCCTTCCAAATACCCTGGAATTTTGTGTCACTCCACCTTGACAAACCATTAAAACAGGCCCTCCACGCCTTACAGACAGGTGGCCCAAGGTCACTCGGGTTCTTTGGATTATTCCTACAGAGACAGTGCATTCAGAAAGAAAAGGCAGACTCACCACCCTGGAAAAAACACAAAAAAAGAAAGAAAACATCTAAAACAAGGCTGATGTCACGTCTCGATCTGTATAATCTTTTCTTTCATTAATCCAGCGAAGTGGCATATTACTGGGGGAGCTTAATGATTACCTGGGTTTGGCAGTGGGTCTCCAGTGATCCTTAGTGTAGGCAATAAAATAGATTTGCATGGAACTGTTCTATAAATATACACAAGGGGTTATCCTTGAAGCTAAGTTTGGTAATAGTTCAGAAGCGAGAACACATACACTGATTTTTAAGAGAAAAAAATAAAGAAAATCCAAAATATCATTTGTTATTGTCATTTCATTGGTTTCCTCCCATCCTTGGATCCATACCACTTACAAGAGATGATTTTGTGGCTCCTTCCATCGAGAGGTGGATTCCTTCTCTACTCCTAGACTCTGGGTTGGCCTGTGTATTGCTTTGGCCAACACAGTAGCAAATGTGACATAGTAGAGACTTGAAAAATACTTGTTCCCCTGGGGCTGTCCTCGCTTAGTGCTCTTGGAACTCTGCCAGCACACAAAGAAGCCAGGGTTAGCCAGCCTCCGGGATGTCTGTCTGTTCCTGCTGCCCCTGCCGACATCCTGCCAACTGCCACACACTGAGGCCAATAGGGATCAGCAAGCCTCCAGATGACCCACCAGCTGATGACAGACACAAGAGAGCCCAGCAGGTGTCAGCCACACTGGCCCAAACTGGAAGAACCACCCAGTAGACCCACAGACTCAGAAGCAACATCTTATGATTGCTGTTTTAGGTCAATTTCCTCTTCCCGTGAGCCGGCCACCTCAACCCACAGCAGACACACAGTCCCCAGGGAATGAAACTTCACACTTGAAATGCTTAGTGCCCAGACCAGTGGTGGGTGAGAAGCTCACTCCACCAAGGTGCCCAAAGAACACACCAGGACACTGCCAGCTGAGTGAAGGAATGCCACCATCATGCCCAGCCCTCAGATGCCACAAATCATGCATGTCCTTCCTGGAGCCCCTACCGGGGATAGAGGACAACAGCAGGTGCTTGGCGAAAAGGCCTGGAGTATCAGAGAGTGGAGAGTAGTCAGCTGTGAACCCCTCCCAGGGAGGGAAGGGGGCAGCAAAAGGCAAAATGATGCATGAGTTGTGGTTCCAAGCCTCTAGAGCGTGTTCCATCGTCCCATTGTACAAAATGCGCATTCGAAGAGAAAAGTATGAAGCCTTTCAAGATGGCAGCTGCAAGCATAGGGCCCTTCTGACCACACTGGTCACACACCCACAAATCTGGCCCCACTACTGGCTCAGAAATGAAGCGTGGCTGTGGGTCCCGTCTCTCTCCAGCACGGTTGACTGTGGGCCCCCTGGATGCCCCACTTTGAGGCTCCTCCCAGCGCTAAGAGCAATACAAAGGCCGTCAGCACGTTTCCATT
Organism: Felis catus; assembly: GCF_018350175.1. NCBI lineage: Eukaryota > Metazoa > Chordata > Mammalia > Carnivora > Felidae > Felis > Felis catus. Next base: position 57,458,626 of record NC_058379.1, on the reverse strand, counting down.
GGTCAGTTCTAAGAGCACTACACCCATTTCGCCCTCAAATGTCGCATCTGTTGCTACAAAGCTTGTGGCTTCCTTAAACTTTGTGGCTCCTTCCAAAGACAGCAAAGACAAGGAACTGGACTTCGGTGACAAGCAAAAAAAGTTAGGGAAGAGAGGTTTCCAATAAGCAGTGCCGCATGATCCTTTCACAATTTCTTAATAAAACCTGCACAAAACCCTGGCTCAGCCATTCAAGCATCTGTGGGCTGTGGCTCCCCCATAATCCATACGGACCACTGCAAAGGGACACGATGGGGGGGCACGCATGTTGTGGCTGCCCTCTGTCATTTCCTAAGATGGATAGTGAGGACATGGCATGCATTTCATTGTCCTTCAGACTGTACAAACCTTTCACATTTATTCCTTTGTATATATAAGACATTTCACAATGAAAAATGATTGGTTTCATCTAAAGATGTCATTTTACATATTTAAAAAATACAAGTAACGTTGGCCCGTCTTTCTACAGAAAGGCCAAATGAAACTGATTTACGTGATATCAGAAAACAGGTCCTGCTGGCCAGCCCCAACAAATCCTTTTCAAACTTTTAAATCCCTAGGTGCCCATTTAATTTATTCAGAACAACAAATACATCACAGGTATTTTAATAAATGTTTTAGGGTAAAGTACAAGGATATTTTTGAAGATCCAGCCTATATGGATGATGAAGTAATATGAACATATTTACTTTGAAAGAGGCTGGATTTTACTTCCTCAGAAACCTTTAGTAAGTTATGTTATTTGTGGCCACCAACTACAGCAAGAGAAGCAATGTCCTGAAATTGATTTAGGCAGTTTCCAAATCAAGCCTCCGATTTCTATTTAAGTCAACAAAACTGTACAGCTCACTAGCCAAAGGCAAGGGCTTCTGCCAAAGTCCACAAGAAAGACAAAGGCAAGATTTCTCCCATTAAGAGCTTAAACTGAGGGGGTGTGATAATCTGGTAAATATTTGAATTATTTTCAAAGACCTTTTTATCATTAAATAAATAACCAAGAACGCATTAAACTTCTCTCCTGAAGAGGCTGGAATATTTACTTATGTTTACAGGTGCCTTTTTCCGTTTTGTTTCACTTCAGTCCATTTGAAAACCCGTATCAGCGCTACATTCCAGGATTATTATTGATCCATTATCACTCTTCCATTCCCTAATGCAGATTAATAATCCTTTCCCGAGCTCATTCTCCATGCCAGGCATGGTGCCACGTCCCGGGGAGCCGACCATGATTATGACGGTCCAGGGAGCACTCACCCACTGTAGATGGGACTGGTTCCTGAACAGCTGGTGGGAGTTCAGGGAAATGAGGACAATGCGTTAGTCACCTTTGTTGTGTCTGTTCTTGTTTTCACGGCGGGACAAGTTTGGGGAGCAGGGAGCTGAAGTTTGCAAAAGCCCTGATGCGGGAGGAGTGTAAGTAGTCAGAACACTGAAAGAAGAAAAGCCAGGACTGTGCAAGAGGAGTCGTCCTGGCCACAGGAGATTTTAGACTTGATTCTAGGAAAACAAGAAGCCGTGAAAGGGTTGTAAATGGATGCCCGCAGGACCAGCTTTGCAGTGTGGGGACAGAAGGGAGAAGACACGTGAAAATGCCACTGCAGGAATTGGGGGGCAATTTGAAGGGGCGATGGACAGTGGTGGAAGCTGTGGTGACGGACAGAGGAGAAGGGAGAGGGCTGATTTAGGCCAAGAGAGGGAAGAGAGAAGGAAAAGCCAGAGAGACATGGGGATTGATTAGGTGTGGTGTATCCAACAGACAGAAGCAAAATCTTGAGTTTCCTGCTGGAGCAAATTAATATATATTGGTGATACCTTTCACAAACATGAGAAACATTAGACAAAAAGCTCTTGGGAGCAGGGAGACAGGATAACATTGGGATTTCTGTTAACATGTCTAAAACAAGTAGAGGTGCTGAATAGAGAAATCAATTTTGGGAGGTTTGGGACTAAATACAAACATGGCAGATGAAATCTCACAAACCACTGGTGTACCTAAAGATTACAGCTCTTTGTGTCTTCAAGATCTGCAATGCTATCCCCTTTTCCTTCCTGATATTGCTAATTTGTGCTTTCCTCCCGTTTTTCTCTAACAGTTTAGGAGAGGACCTTCATTCATCTATTAGTCTTTTCAAAGAACCAAGGTTTCATTATGTTGCTTTTCCACCATTTTGGTTTTTTTAATCTCAATAATTTCCTTCCTTCTACATTCTTTGTTTAATATGCTGCTTTGTTCTAACATCTAAAATCTTAACAATTTTCAGTCTTTCTTCTTTTCAACTAGGTGCATTTAAGACTCTAATTTTCTTCTAAGTCGGGTTTAGCTACAGCCCACAATATCTGATATGCCCTATTTTCACTCTCTCCAGTCCACAGTATTTTCTAAATTCCACTGGGATTTCTTCTTTGATCCATGGGTTATTTAGAAATGTGTTACATACTTCCCAAATATTTAAGGATTTTCAAGTATTTTTTTTTTATTGCTGATCTCCAGCTTAATTTCTCTGCAGTCAGCAAATATACTCTGATTTCAATTCTTTGAAATTTCTTGAAACTCATTTTATGGCCCGGTAAATGGAAAAGACATGTCCTCAACAGCTACATGTTTGTTACGCGGGATTCTCAGATTTCTCTCCACGTTGCTTTTAACTATCTGTGAATGTTTCTTTTTTTCCTTTTAATTCAATCAACATTGGATTGATCGATTGATTGGTTGGTATTTCCTAGTGACCTGACAATCTGAGCAGTATGAGATTTCCTCCTTTTCTCCAGTAATTTTGCTCACCTTAAACACTGCGCCATCTGTTACCAGGACAGCCACACCACTTCTCTGACATTAGTGCCGCGGGGCCTATCTTCTTCCAGTGTTTTACTTACAACATTTGGGGCCCATATATTTAAGATGTGTCTCTTTTAAGAAGAACATGAGTTTTGTTAATCCAATCTGATGATCTTAGTTTTTTTTTTTAATGTTTACTTTTATTTTTGAGAGAGAGAGATGGAGAGACAGAGCACAAGCAGGGGAGGGGCAGAGAGATGAGGCACAGAATCCGAAGCAGGCTCCAGGCTCCCGTCTGTCAGCACAGAGCCCGACGCGGGGCTTGAACTCAGGAACCATGAGATCATGACCTGAGCTGAAGCTGGACGCTTAACCAACTGAGCCACCCAGGTGCCCCTAGTGATTTTAGTTTTTTAATACAAGTATTTAATCAAAGTCTGTTAACCTAAAGTGATTGCTTATATTTACGTTCAAATCTATATGTTCTAGTTTCCTTTTTCCTCCTTTTTTGCCATTATTTTGGGTTAATCTACTATTCTTTATTATTCCATATTTCCTTTCAATTTCTTTTCTATTATTCCATTCATTCTTAGCTGCCCCCTTATTTATTATTTTAGTAAATTGCCCTACAGATGATCACATGGCTTCCTGAAATCAGAAGTAACCTACTAAAAATGAGCATTATCACTTCCCAATTTAAGGGCACTAGACTATTTTAGTATGGTCTAGACCTTTTGAGATACTGAGAAATGTATTTTGAACCCCATGACATAGCATTGTTTTGAGCAGTCAATATTCATTGAAATTTACCCACGTATTTACCTCTTCTCTCACACTTCATTCCTTCCTGCCGTTCTGTGCTCCCATCTGTGACAATTTCTTTCTGCCTGAAGAACTCTCTTTAGTACCTCATTAGTGAAAGTATGCTGGCAACAAATTTCTTCAGTTCCTACTGTCTAGAAACATCCTTACATTACCTCCATTGTTAGGGAACTGCTTTATTGAGACGTAAGTCACATACCATATAACTCACAGTGTACAATTCCCTGGCTTCTAGTACATTCACAGCCTCATGCCTCCATCACAACAATTTTAGAATATTTTCATCACCCAAACAAGAAACCACATATCCATGAGCAGTAACTCGTCATTCCCACAATCACACTCCCATCTAGCCCCCAGAAACCACTAATCTACTTTCTGTCTTAAAGATTTATGGATTGGGGTGCCGGGGTGGCTCAGTCGGGTGAGCATCCGACTTCAGCTCAGGTCACGATCTGACAGTTTGTGGGTTCGAGCCCAGCATCAGGCTCTGTGCTGACCGTTTGCTCAGAACCTGGAGCCTGCTTCGGATTCTGTGTCTCCCTCTCTCTCTGCCCCTCCCCCACTCACGCTTTGTCTCACTCTGTTTCTAAAAAATACATAAATGTAAAAACAAAAATTAAAAAAAACATTTATGGATTTATCTGCCTATTCTAGACCTTTCATATAAACGGAATCACACAATATGTAGTCTTTTGTGGCTGGCTTTTTTCACTGAGGGTAAAGTCTTTAAGATTCATCCCTATTATAGCATTTATCAGTACTGCCTTCCCTTTATTGCTAAATAATACTCCATTGTACGGATATGGCAAATCTGATTTATTCATTCTTCAGTTGATGGACATCAGATTCTTTCCACTTTTTGGCTACTATCAATACTAATACAAACATTTGTGTATAACTTTTTATATAGACATATGTTTTCATTTCTCTTGAGTATACTTTTTCAGAAAATGTCAGAGTGTTTTCCAAACAGGCTACACCATTTTACCTTCCCACCAGCAATGCATGAAGGTTCCAATTGCCAACACTTGTTTTCCACCAACACTTGTTTTCTTTTAGATTCTAGTTATCATAATGAGTGTGAGATGGTATCTCATGGGCTTGATTTGTGTTTCCTGAGCATCTCTTTATGTATTTATTATTGGTCATTTGTGGATCTTCCATGGAGAAATAGCTATTCAAATCCTTTACCCATTCTTTATCGGACTGTCTTTTTGTTGTTGAGTTATATATTCTGGATACAAGTCCTTTTTTGGAGATATAATTTGCAAAATACTCTCCCAAACCATGGGTTTTCTTTTCACTTTCTCAATGATATCCTTGGAAGCACATATGCTTTTAATTTTAATAAAATACAATTTGTTTTTTCTTTTGTTCTTGATACTTTTGGTTACCATATAACTTTCACTTGGGAAGATATTTTTGAAGGATACAGAATTCTTGGAGTACTAGCAAACTGTTACTCCAGTAACAGTTGAAACATCAGATGCCAATCTTACTGTTGTTCTTTTAAAGAGAATCTATTTTTCTTTATATATATATATATATATATATATATATATATATATATATATATATATAATTTATTGTCAAATTGGTTTCCATACAACACCCAGTGCTCATCCCAACAGGTGCCCTCCTCAGTGCCCATCACCCACTTTACCCTTTCCCCCACCCCCCATCAACCCTCAGTTTGTTCTCAGTATTTAAGAGTCTCTTATGGTTTGCCTCCTTCCCTTTCTGTAACTAAGAGAGTCTATTTTTCTCAGGCTGCATTTAATGTTCTCTTTGTCTTTAATTTCCATCAATTTTAATATGAAGTGCTTATGCGTGGTTTACCTGGTATTTATCTTATCTGAGGTTTATAGCACTTCCAGAACTTGTGGCCTGTTATCATTTTTGGTCTTGGAAAATCTTCATCATTATCTCTTCAAATGTTGCTTCCGTCTCATTTTCCTTCTTCTCCCATTCTGGGACTTCAATGCATGTATCTTAGATCTGTGTAGTATATGCCTATTAGGTTCTTTTCTGAATTTTCCCTTTTTTGCTCTCCACAAATTGCTCTTAATGTCTTCTATTGAGCTATTCCAGGCCATTGACTTTCTCTTCACATGTGCCTAATCTTCAGTTGAACTCATCTACTCCGTTCTTAACTGTTTTATTTTTCATTTCTATAATTTCTACTTGCTTTTTTATATTATATACCCCTGCTGTATTTGGCTTGGTTAAAATTCTCCATCCTGCCTATTTTCTTGAGTGTATTTATCACAATTGTTTTAATGAACATATCTGATAACTCTAGGATCTGTATCACACATACAGATATTTCTATGACCCATGTCTGGATATACTTTGTATATTTTATTGACTGCAATCATTTTTTATGAAGAAACTTTAAGTCTCTGGGTGATATCTTTCTCCAGAGACGATTTTCCTTAGCTCTGGCAAGCTGCAGGAGTAGATGACCTTAATCCAATTAAGGATGGAGCTCACTCAGAACTGCGTTTCTGTCTTTGTAGGCCTAATCTGTTTTCAGTTAACCCTTACTTCTAGGAGTAATCTTTCAGTCTCGACTGAATACACGGAGTGTTTATTAAGATCCATCTACTTCCATAAGCTCTGGGCTCTGTTTTCTTCTCCTCAGCACTAAGAAACTGTTCATGGCTTTCCTTGACTTCCCAGCTTCCTCTCAGTCATTTTCTGCTTGCCTTCATAGTCTCTGCACCTGCCACTGATGAACTGGTAAGTGCATCAAGGTGAAAAGCATGTCAGACTCATTGACTCTGACCTCAATGACTCCCCTTCCTCTCTGGGATCTTGGCTTCCCAAGTCCTGGCTGCCTTAAAACCTCTCTGGGGCCTTCAAGGAGACGTTTTGTCTGCCTTATCTGGTTGTTCTGGATAGGAGTACTGGTCTGCCAGAAACTAGTTCATTATAATCAGAAGCAGAAGCCCAAACACCTAACCTTTAGTAGCTAAAAACATTTACTATTCACTTGACATGAATTAAGATGAATTATTTAATCTTCACACCAGCTATGGGGAAGGTACTATTACTGTTCTTACTTTATAACATGTAAAACCATGGAGCACAAGTTCACAGAAAACTGTAACTTCACCAAACAGCTTGGCCAAGATTGCCAACTGAATCCAGTGGTAGCAACTGAACCCAGACAGCCTGATTCTGAGCCTATGTTCTTAGCTACAAGAGAATATAGAATGAGTTGGAAAGAAAGGCACAGGAGTAAGCCCTCCGAATTCCAACATTTAGAGATTGAGTCAAAGACAAGGAGACTGAGAGAGAGCAGTGGAGGGATGAGAGGAACACCAGGAGAAGCCCATCCCAAGTAGCAATTGGTCAACTGAGGGGCGCCTGGGTGGCTCAGTTGGTTGAGTGTCCAACTTTAGCTAGGGTCATGATCTCACGGTTCGTGGGTTCGAGCCCCACATCGGGCTCTGTACTGACAGCTCAGAGCCTGGATCCTGCTTCAGATTCTGTGTCTCCCTCTCTCTCTGTTCCTGCCCCACTTGCACTCTTTCTCTCAAAAAATAAATAAATAATTTTGTTTTAAATTTTTTAAAGATGGGGCACCTGGGTGGCTCAGTCGGTTAAGCGTCCGACTTTAGCTAGGGTCATGATCTCACAATTCGTGGGTTTGAGCCCCACGTCGGGCTCTGTGCTGACAGCTCAGAGCCTGGAGCCTGCTTCCCATTCTGTGTCTCCCTCTCTCTCTGCCCCTCCCCTGCTCATGCTCTGTCTCTCTCTGTCTCAAAAATAAATAAAAACATCAAAAATTTAAAAAAAAATTTTTTTTAAAGAAAGTAGTTCCTGAGACACAGACTGTAACAACTTCTATCTGAAGACAAGCAGGCCTGGTGTTATCAGCTGCTTATCCCTTCAAACAATAAAAATTAAAACATTTTGCCAAGACATGGGCACATCCACTTCTCACACGTTTCCTTCTGTATTCCCTGAGCACAACCTGTGTTCCAAGTGCACCATGCTAGGTTGGCCTGCCCAGGTGAGGCAGTGCAAAGCACTCTGGAATAGCTAAACCACATAACCAAATGCAAGCAGCTGAAATGGAACACTTAATAATTAGATAAACCACGCAAAGACTATAACTTTCACAGATTCTCTTTAAAATCTTTGAAACTCTTACATAAAACTTACAAGGGAATTTTTAACTTATTAATGCTTTGCTGTTCAAAATTTCTTTGATTCACATTCACTGAAAGAAAAAGATTGGAATGTATGATATAAAGAAACTTGTCAACATACGGAAGACTTTGAGTATTACAATCAGCAGGAAGAGTTGATAAAATGGGAACACAGAGACCAAGGGAAGGAACATATTATTTCACTAATGTAAGCCACCAGCAAAATAAATCCACTAAGAATATGATTTGTGACTACGGTCATCCAGGCCTACCATAGGATTTACAAGGCCCAGTGAAAACTGAAAATGTGGGGTCCCAAGTTCAAAAAGCAGAAAAAACCCTTTCTCCTTTCTCAGCAGTCTGTCTTCTAACCTGTCATGGTGTCATGATGTTTTGTTTTGTTTTGTTTCTCTTCTATTTTCATTGCACTTCTTCAGGCTCAGGGGTACTTACTGGGCAGCGTAGACCCTCACCAGCACCCACAGCCTCACCCCCACAACTCAGCACATGGTCATGGGCCTGCACTCAGGCTCCTGCTGGGGCGGAGGGCAGTGGAAATCACCAGGCAGGCAGGGTGGGGTGGAGTGGGAGCCCACAGCAGAGAACAGATAAGACCACCTGGGGAGGTAGAGGCAGATAAGACCACATATGAGCAGAGGCTCTAAGCTCCATTGTCCCATTAGCCTTCATTTGAAAGACATATTAAGAATTTCAAAAGTGTCTTAAAAAGTATTTTTTTTAGGGGCACCTGGGTGGCTCAGTCAGTTGAGTGTCCGACTTCAGCTCGGGTCATGATCTCACAGTTTGTGGGTTCGAGCCCCGCATCGGGCTCTGTGCTGACAGCTCAGAGCCTGGAGCCTGCTTCGGATTCTGTGTCCCCCTAACACTCCACCCTACCCCTGCTTGTGCTCTGTCTCTCTCTGTCTTTCATAAATGAATAAACATAAAAAAATATATATTTTTTTAGAGCAGAGCATTAAACCCCAAGTGCAGGGCCCTGCGTGACAACACTGGTCACGCACCAGTGAAGGCATTCCTGGGACCACGACTTACCACTGCCCCCTGGGTTCTGGGCTGTGGGCCGGAAAGGGCCGGTTGACTCCCTTGCTGCTCTGACCCGCTGGTGTTCCTGTGTGGTGGGGCCTACAGAGCGTGACTTAGATTCACAGGACCCTACTGCCCAGCACCTCTGCCTTCCCTAGAACGGTCATTCGTAAACTTCTGTGTGTATAAGAAACCTCCTGGAACATGTGTCTAAAAGGGAGTTCTGGGTCACACTCCAATATTCTGATTCTGAGGGTCCGGGTGGCAGGGCCCAGAACACTGCTTGTTTCCCACAAACAGTGGTCTGATGTGGGAGCCTAGAACACTACTCAGAACATGTGCCACACGACCATGTTAGCCCCCGGGGTTGGGATGCAGGCGGTGGATGGAAGTCTTGGTTAGGCTGAGGACCAAGAGTAGAAACTCAGCAGGAAGGGGGTCCCAATCCCTTTGGATTTTGGGAACTTTTCCCTCTTCGTCCAGTCGTCAGCACCTCCTTCCTACTTTACCACATTTGTGCGTGGTGTTCTTCATGCTGAGCCAGTATGTCTCTGGGTCCAAGTATGCGGGTATTAACTCCATGCCCCAAAGAAGGTCCACTCATTCCTAGGAAAACACACAGATGGGCCAAGAATCCAGCCCTACCTGGCGTGCACGCCATGAACACCCAGGAGCAGAAGCCACGCCTCAGGGGAGGTCCAGTTGGCCATGACCGTGACTTCTAGGAAGAGCTTTCAAGAACACTAGAGGGTGAGCAGCCTGCCAGCTAGGAAACCCTGAATACTCTAGTCACTCCACAGCACCCCCAGAAAGTGGCCCATGGGGAGAAAAGGAAATCAGCCACAGACACAAGAAACTGGGTCTCCGGGTCTTGGGCTGCTGCCACACCAGCAGCAAAATCTCTGGGCCAGCCAGTTAGCACTGTCTGTAAAACGAGGGAGACGGGCGGACCTCAGCTCACCACTGCGCTCAGTCTTGGCCTGCATGGCATTTTCAAATATTTTTGGTTAATTGCCAAATGTGTACAACGGAGGTTGTACATAACAGTCCAGGTTTCCGGCTTCTCTTGAAGAATGGGAGGATCCGGAAACCCTGGAACATCCCTTCCCGGGCCAGGGAGGCTGGGCTGAGCAGCACACATCCTTCATTCGGGGTACACGCTCTTCTGATCCCCCAGGCTACCTGCCCACCCGACTCGTTCCCAACACCAGTCTGGACCCCGGCTCAGGTGACTCAAAGGTCCTTTTTCCTCAAAAAGGAAATAGATTGACTCTGTGATTCAACGTGCAGTTTCTTCGTTTAGTTTTAACTGTGCGGAACACTAGCGTTCTCCGCCTGACACATTCTCAACAACCCGAGGGTTTCAAAATCAGCAGTGTGAGACCAGCAGACTCTGTGGCTCTACTCTGTTCCCTTAGCAATTCATTAACTATGTGACCAGACAGCCCTGGTGTGGTGATCAGCTGGAACCCTGCAATAAGACACTCTACTTTTTACTGGCTCACTGAGGTTCGTGCTGCCGTTAGCATCCTCAGCGTCCCAGGTCCCCAAGTCAGCATCCACTGCTCCCCTGTTTCCTCTTTTCTGTCACCATAGCAAACAGGAAGCCTCATCATGAGATGCCTGATGCCCCGGTTACAAGAGCCCTGCCTCCCCCCCGACCTCACGTGATAAAGTATAGGGCCGGAGAAGGCTGTCATTAAAGCCTGGTCCCTGTACTCCTTGCCACGACTTTTTTAAACCCAATTTAAAAATCCGCAGGCATTCATGTATTTCTAAATTACAACTTGTCCATTTTTAATTAAAAAACAAAAAAACACTGCCCTTGCTCCTGAGCCGAAGACCACAAGACTCGCAGACCCATCTCTCCTGGAGCCTCTGGACACTGAAGGCCAACCTTCCAAACAGCCACATGCAGGGGAGAGCAAAAGTGGAAAAACTTCCATTCGTGATGCCATATGCTTCAAGTAAATATTCCCTAAAAAAGCCCCAAACGTGTTGTCATCTTTAACTAGTGTTTGATAAATGTTTGTAAAGAAAAATCATCACCTCTTCTGGGATTCCTCACATTATATCGCAGCCTGGAGCAGAGCTATCTCCATGGCCAGGTTTGGGGCATTTGGGGCACTCCTGCTTTATGCAGGTTGTACATTTATGAAACCAAAAATAAAAATCATCAGCACATGACTCCAGCTACATTCTAAGTTAGCTCATTTGAGAGTCTGGAGAATCTTACCTTTGATATAAAAGCAATTTTTTTAACATTTTTTAAATTTATTTTTAAGACAGAGACAGAGAGAGAGAGAGAGCGTGCAATCAGGGGAGGGGTAGAGAGAGAGGGAGACATAGATTCCAGAGCAGGCCCCAGGCTCTGAGCTGTCAGCACAGAGCCCAACTCAGGGATCGAACTCATGAACTGAGAGAACATGACATGAGCTGAAGTCGGACGCTTAACCAACTGAGCCACCCCGGTGCCCGATGATACAAAAGTAATTTTTAATCTAAGATGGTTCAGGATCAAGCTTTTGGAATCAATGAAAATGTTCAATGTAGTATATGTTCTCTGGTGAGTGAAAATCCACTTTGAAATTTTCAATCTGTAGCTTCAGACCTGTCGTCAGTCATCATCATTTGGGATCTGGAGATACTCTGAAGTTAAAAAGCATACTACGGTGTTGACTTTAAAAAAAAAAAAAAAATCACAATCACCATTTTCTTCAGGTCCCGAAAACAGTTCCAGTGGCTTCAGTTATAAGTAGTGGCACGTCTGTGACAGGACTCCACTCAGGTCTCCTTCTGATGGGGCACTCAGGTAAAGGGACTCTGGTGTTTATGGAAAACAAACCTCACGCCTACCATTTTCACAGAGGAGCATACATGAGCACGTTTGCTGCTTACTTTTTTAATTCACCTAAATGCGAGCTTCATATGCCCACCTCACAGTATGGTTCTGGCGGAGAGTAATCGCTCCCAGATGCTTAGGAGAAGCGCTCTGGCTTCTCTGGCCAGCGCTCTGGCCAGGCAGACGCTGGAGCACCAGATGTGTGTGAATGCGTAAGGTTGCCACCGACACTTACGCTATTCCTGCGGCAAGATGCCCAGACCGTCGTGTGCGCGCACACACCTGGTCTCACACACCTTCAGGAGCCCTCATGGGGGGTAACGGCCGAACAGGCAGGAGCCACTCACGCTTGAGGCCCCTTGCGCTGACCCCTTCAGAGCCATCACTCCGTAGTAACAGAGGTTTGTAAGGAGCACAGGAGCACCCCAGTTTCTGCCGGCCTGAAGGACAAGAACGGTGATGTGTGTCTGTCCCACAGCATCTACACGAAGCAATCTGGGCATCTCCCTGATACGGCTCTAGCAAAGCTGGCCAAACAGGACAGAGCGGGCTGAAATGAAATGCTGGACAGGACTAGAACCTTGGGGTTATGACTCTAAGGTCACGGCTACTTCTACTAGGTGACTCCCGTGGGCATCCATGAGCCCACACACGGCCCTGGAGACTTGTAACCGCTCCCAGGGCCAAGGAGGGTGGGGACAGGCCTCAGGCACAGCTCCTAAAAGACAGGGCATGCAGCCAGGGGTGCTAGGATGAATGGGCTAAAGGTGGATTCTGGAATGCTTCAGACTGCCTCTCACCAGCTGTTGGAGTTCTGTTCAGGATTAATTAAATTAGTCCCTAGGCTCTGAGCCAGAGTGGCAGGCTGAACGATTCCCTGTCTCCCCAACCCCACTCCTGTCTCATTCCCACTGGAGAATTCTAGGAAAGCCTACAATCATGTTATCAGTTATAGTTCTCCGAGTAGGTCAGAGAGTGGGTTTCCTGGAAAAGAGCATCTCAACCATGCCTGGGAGCTGCACGAGACAGCTTTTCACCAAGCTTCACTGTCCCTGGCGAAAGCCAGCCCTGGGGGTTTCAGACAGGCATCCTGGCCATTGCACCAAGATTTAGAAGCATGAAAAGCTCAGCTAAAAACAGCCTTAATCTACCTTTTTAATACACTGAGAATCCAAGTTCTAGAAAGGAGACAATACCTTACAGTAGTAGAGAACTCTTAAATCCCTTCTTTTGTGCCCTTAAATAGTTACTGAACCCCTGCTTTACGCAAGACGTGGTGTTAGCTGTTGTTTAAAGCATGACGCCTGCCTCAAAAACAGGTTATCTGAATACAGCGCCTCCTGAACACAGGTGGAACAGGCACATGAATAATGACCCCCAAAGAGTCTGCTCACATCAGTGTCAGTCTCAGGGTTTTCTGTGTTTGGTGTTTGTTTGTTTATGAATGTATTATTACAAATGTGATCAGTAAAAAAATAATTTTTTTTTAGTACATTCAGAGTGGTTTTGATCAGTGCCTCCTAATCCTTAAAGTACACAGGAATCATCTACAGATCTTGTGAAATGCAGGTTCCAATTCACCAGGTGGGACAGGACCAGGATTCCGCATCTCTCACAAGAGCCCACTGATACTGGTGTTTCCATGAGAAGACCACATGCAGTGAATGTCGGAGAGAGGGAGAGAGACACAGGGAGAGAGGTAAAGGGGAGGGGGGAAAGCAGGTGGGAAGGAGGAAGGAAGACGGATGGAGAGGGAAAAGGCAGAGCAAGTCCCATCAGGAAGCAAAGAGCACCTCTCTTGGGGGGTGGGTGGAGTCAGGCAAGGCACCAGGAAGGATGACTGTGGCCAGCAATATGGGTATGATTTCAAAAGGCCCACCTGAAGAATGGAGGGATGGGTAGGGATAAAGGCTTGGAAGTTAAAGAAAGAAAAAGAAAAGAAAGCACAAACTGGACTCGTGGAACACTGAGGCATCATGCATCCAGTCTGACCATTGGGTAGGGCAGCAGTTCTCAAACAGGAGCATGGAGAGCCATCCAGGGGGCTTCTCACAATACAGAATGCTGGGACCCACCCCCAAGAGTTTCTGGACCCCTGGCAGAGGGGCAATTTGCACGTCTAACCACTACCCAGGTGTCGCTGAAGCTGCTGGCCCAAGGACCACACTATGAGAACTGCTGGGATAGGGTTTGTCAAACAAAGACAAAGGATTCTGTTCCCCCTCCCGCCCACACTACATTCCAGAGAGGACAACTGGATTGTCTCAAAGAGGTGGACTGTTCCCATCTGGAAATGGCTATGAAAGTTTCTGTTATAGCCTGCCAAGGCAAAGATGGTTATAAATCCAAACGGGCAGAATCATACGTCCCTCTGGATTAGCTTTACAATGGGCTTGAAGCCGTCCCACCATATTAAGTGGCGACTCCGTAGAACCCTTTCAGTCTGTAGACGAACTCCCAGAGAAGAACTCGAGTTGACAAACACCCACCCTACATGTCAGCCGGTCAAGTGCTCCAGGACAAATATGGATGCCCCACAGCCATCCTCTCCAAGACTAATTTTCCTCCTTGCCTCCTGTGGCAGGTAAAAACTAGACCCTGGGAAAATCTAGAAAATCAGCTCTCACAGATGGAGTCAGTGAGGTTCTGGGGCTGACTGTGAGATAAGCCTGGGGACACCAGCAACTCCACTGACTCGGGGGAACCAAGGCCTGGTGGGTGAGCAGAAGTTGTGGAAAGGCTGCCACTGGCCAAGGACGGCATGGGCAGCAGATACACAAAGAGCATGAGAAACCTCTGCCTTCAAAATGCTCATAGGCCACAGCCGAGTGAGACACACAAATGAACACATGGAGGGATTACGAGCCAAGAGGTGCCTCCCTCAGGGAGCAGAGATGGGCTCAGACCTGGGTCCTGCCTGTACTTTGAAACCACAGGGCAGGGACAGGGGAGTTACGAAAGCCTTATAGATGCCAGGGCCCATCGGGGGTCAGTTCAGTAGAATGTCTAGGAGCTGGGGCCCAGGCAGAGGGATGCTGAAGGACCCGGCCCTTCTCAACCTGCACCTGCTACCTCACCTTTAAGGGCACATCCACCCACCCCAACTAAGCTTTCTCAGCAGAGGGTGCTGGAGGGACAGTGCAGGAGGAAGGCGGTACAGGGGTTGGGGGCTGGGGTATGGGGTGAGGACATCCAGCCCCACAGCCAGAATGTTCTATCTCCCAGCAACCTTACAGCCCCTGCACAGCCTACCCCTCATTGCCCCCCTGCAGCCCCTCTCGGGACAGACATCAGGCCCTTCTGGCCTCCCGCCTACACGGGCACCACGATTTCCTCCGCTCACTGCCTCCTCAGGTTTCTCTCCTATGGTCCTCATGACGGTACAGCCTTCTGGACAGAGACACTTGGGCTCCAGGCCTCCTGTCTGCACTGGTGTCCCCTCCCACCACACACTCGCACCACCACAGTTCACTCACCCCACCTCAACTCTGGAGCCTTGCTTCCTGTTTCTCCAGCAACCAAGGACCAGCTAAACCAGCAAGCTTCTCAGGCATCTAGTGCAATCAACTATACCTTCTCCAACAAGGTCTACACCCCATTCAAGTTTGTCCTTCCTTGGACACTCTCCCTCAGCCCTGGAGTACCATGAAGAGTTTTCACATATCCTATAAATACTCTTTCATCACAGTTTACTAATTCATATTTTATTTTATTTTATTTTATTTTATTTTATTTTATTTTATTTTATTTTACTTTATTTTATTTTATTTTTTTATTTTTGAAAGAGAGAGAGTGTAAACGGGGGAGAGGCAGAGATAGAGGGAGACACAGAACCTGAAGCAGGATCCAGGCTCTGGGCCACCAGCACAGAGCCTGATGCGGGGCTCAAACTCATGAACTGTGAGATCATGACCTGAACCAAAGTCAGATGCCCAACCAACTGAGCCACCCAGGCGCCCCATAGTTTAATATTCTTAATAATTAACTTTCCCTGTTTTAATCACAGTGTGGTTTCTACCTCCCAACTGGACCCAGACCATAACACCAGAGGAACTGTCCCTGATGTGTACCCAAAAGAAGCCCTACGGTTTCAAGGGTACGGCCAGGCCAGCAAACTGCTGACACCAATGTACACACAGGAACAAGGGGCCCCCTACAAAGTAGAGACACTAACTTTGAGTGTAGTGTGTGACCATCAATCCTATTCTTTGGTCAACTGAGTATATACAGAAGCCAGGAACAGTGACTCAAGGCCTCTTCTTGAAGGTTCTTAAATTGTCAGTCAATCCAGAAGTTTTTTGGATGCTTATTAACAATGAATATTTATAGCCTATTTCTATCAAATGCAGGAAAAATTATGTGTACTTTACTGTCAATAACTTTTTACCTCTTTACAAAAGAAAATAGGAAATAACTGGAAAGACACCTCTTTGGAAGAAATCCAAAGAAGCAAAATCCTTCTACCCCTCCCCTGCTTGTGCTCTCCCAAAAATAAATATTTTTTTAAAAAGCGGGATTGGAGTTGGGGAGCACTTTGGTGGCTCAGTTGGTGCGAGCGCCCGACTTCAGCTCAGGTCATGATCTCACGGTTCACGAGTTCAAGCCCCACATCGGCTCGCTGCTGTCAGCCTGTCAGCACAGAGCCTGCTTCGGATCTTCTGTCCTCCTATCTGCTCTTTCCCCCGCTTGCGCTCTCCCAAAAATAAATAAATATGTAAAAGAAGAAGAAGGAGAAGCAAGATTTTGCAAAGTGATTAGCACCCAGAAGCATTTGTGATCTGGATGTAATCAGAACCCAGAGGTCAGGGGAGGGACTGGGGAGGAAATAAGGAATGTCTCCTCTTGGGAGCAGGGATATGATCAGAGCTGCCCGGAGCATGCTCAGTCCCTGGCTTGCCAGTGCTTACGGGCCACCTTCATGGCTCCCATTCCCTGTGTGCTCACTCCTCACTCACTCACTCACTCACTCACCGAAAGTGGACAGGAATGGAATGAAATACATACTCTGATACTGCATTCACTAAACTGCTCCTGACCTTGATATGATTTCCCAAGGAGACCTCCCTGCTGAGCCCATCAACAGCAAGGTACCCAGAAGCCAAAATCATTTTCAGTGACTGGACTGGCCTCCTCACGTGAGGCCAACTCACACAGTTGGAAACACAGCCAATTTTTCACGAGCTGGATTTCTGATGGATGAACTGGCCATCGACGTGATGGACAATGGGTCCTACATGGCCACACGGCCCTGCCTGCAGCCTGCCCTCACCAGCAAAACCTTCATCCAGGTCAGGTAAAGCTCATCTTCAGAGGCTGTCTTCAGGTTCCAAGAGGAGGAACTTCATAGGAGGAAGAGCCTTAAGAAAGTCTGTTCGGTGACTGTTAGCATCATGGCTGAACTGGTTTGCCTCAAGCAATGCACAACAAGTCCTTACATTTATAGGGCTCTTTACTCCCTTGCTGCTACTTTGTATATTTTTTTCTCTCAGATGCTTTGTTTTCATTTCTTTAGAGGCTTCTGTGTAACTGACTCCATCATAGAAAACAGACCACAACAATATTAAGGGTCACCTCTAAAGCATGAGGAGAAAACCTGTGACTTTTCTTTAAAAAATTATTCAATTTGGTTTTTTTTGCACTTAAGTCGGTTCATTTCAAGCCAAATCTAATTCAGTGGTTATCTGGTTCTTGCAGCACAAGCCTGCACAGGTGTGTGGGGAATGCCAGGGGCTCCTACAGTCCAAACACCCTCTGTCACTGCAGAAACAGCCTCCAGGAGCAGACAGACCCACAACCCCAGCCACACACACTCCTGGTAGACATAACTAAGCGATCACCACATTCTTCCACCTGAGACCTGACCTCCAAGCTGCACCCCAGGCAGGCATTATCAGTCGATCTGACTTGGCATAAGCAAGAGAAAGTGAATTGCCCCTCCAAAGCCACAGGCACCCTGGGCACCCTGCTTAAGGTGTTCCCTGGGATGCCATCTCCTGTTGGGAGGTGGCTCTGGGGTCCACTCAGACATCCCCAAGGCATCTGTAGCACTGCTGGGAACATGCGCACATGACAGGGCCACAATACCGGCTGGTCTCCTGCTCTCCCCAGTCCTGTTCTCCTCATTCCCAGTCAAGCTAAAACTCAACTCACCCGCTCCCCCTTTTTGCATCTCCCTAACACAGTCCTATGTGATCGAACCACCCCATCCCGCAACCCGACAGCCACCAGACTGCAAAGCCACAGCAGGTCTCCGATCACATCTCCAACCCCGTCTTCAACATCATGAGGGAATATTTCTAAAAGCTGGACGTTGCTGCCCTGCAATGATTTACATCTCTCTAGACTCTTCTCACGCCTTTAGCACAGTGGCTACACCCGTGTTGTATAACGCTGGGTAAGGGAGTGGTTCTCCCAGAAGAACCATGGAGACCAGGACTGGTAAGGAGAGTGACAGCACCTCACTCTGCTTTGCTCACATGCAGACTGAGGGCGGACGTGGGACACAACAGAGGGTGGAAGGACAGGCCGGGGCAGATCGCAGGGGACAAAGGTGCCCACACACTCTTCTGCACACTCTTCTGCAGGCTGTGCAGACACAACAAAGGTTTCAGAGGGGAGGGGTTGGGCTGGTGTCAAGTTGCTGGAATCTCCGGTAGCTCTGGGGATAACAGACGGCAGGAAGTGGGAGCTTGCTTCCTTCTGTTGCCACTGAGAGCTCTGGGTCTGCAGGCCTGGCCACAGGCCATGGGCTGCCTGACTGTGAAACCTGGAGATGGTGGATGACACCCCCCCCCCAAAGCCACAGCTTTTTTGTCTCTATGGAGCTGGCTTCTTCGGAGAGCAGGAGGTGGGAGGATGTGAAGTGGTGGTTAGTTTCGGAGTTTTGCCAAATAAAGTAGAATCTAAAAGGGAAAAAGTGCTTTGGGGGCACCTGGGTGGCTCAGTCAGTTAAGCATCCCACGTTTGGTTTCTTCTTGGGTCATGATCTCACGGTTCGTGGTTTCAAGCCCCGCATTCGGCTCTGTGCTGACGGCACGGAGCCTGCTTGGGTTTCTCTCTCTTCCTCTCTCTCTTCCCTTTCCTTTCTCTCTCTCTCTTTCTCAAAATAAATAAATAAGCATTTTTGTTAGTAGTTTCAAGTAAGAGCCTTGAGGCATGAAATTGATATGGGGCAGTAAAATCAGGAGGGAGCTACGGCCTCCAGCTAAGCCCACCCTTCCTCTGCACTCACTTCCTGGGCAGGCCCAGCCAGGTCATGACTTCAAAGACCACCCATCCCTATCACATAGCCCCCACCTAAAAGACAAACCTGAAAACCCATTGCCTATTTGCCATCTGCGCTTGGCTACCCCAACTTGATACATTGAAACAAAGCCCCATGTCTTGCCCACAAACCTGCTCTGGCACAGTACTCCTCCGGTCTCAGCAAGGGGGAACTCTGACCTTCCAGCTGCTCTGCCCATAACCGCCCATCAGCTTTGACTCTTTTCTTCCTCCCTCTTCCCACTGCAACCTGACCGGACCCTGTAGGGTGCGGTCTGCCTTCACCCTACATTCAGGATCTCTGACTTCGGCCCCTGGCATCCTCCTAACAAGGCTCCTGGTATCACCTCTACTCATCCCCACAGACTCTCTCCACCCAGAGGCCAAACGGTGATGGCATTCTGCTGTTCAAAACCCCTCAGCGGCTGCACACTGTGGTCCTACAGTGACCTACACGGCCCCACATGAGCTTCCCCTTATCTTCCCCTTATCTGCCCACTACTCTTCCCCTTACCCACTCTACTCCAGCCAGTCCAGATTCTTGGTTGTTCCTCAAACAGGCCAAGCACCCTCCTGCCTCAGGGCCTTTGCACTTGCTGTTCTCTGTGCCTGGAATCTGGAATACTCTTCCTCCAGAGAGCGACACGGCTTACCCCCTCCCTTCCTGTAGGCCTCTGCTGCAATGTCACCTTTCTGGAGTCCTTCCTTCACTGCTTCTTATAAAATAGCAGCCCTAGCACCCCCTAGCCCCTTGCCCTATTCTTTTTACCTTTCACCACCTGACATAATACCTGTCTGTCCCCCCAGCAAAATGTCAGCTCCAAGAAGTCAGGAATTTCGTTCTGGCTACTGTGCTATCCCCACTGCCCAGCATATGGCAGCCAGTGAAACATTAGTAGAATGTGGGACTTTGATGACTGAGAGGTAGAAGGGAAGACTTCTAAGAAAATAGTGATGCCATTAACAGAGACGTGGGGGCAACAAGGATGTAGTACCCTGAAGAGAAAAGAAGGCAGCATGGAATAAAGCAGGGGTCAGCAAACTATGACCCACGGGCCCAATCCGGCCCATCACCTATTTCTGCAAATAAAGCTTTATTGCAACACATACATTTGTTTTAAGTATTGTCTATGGTCCCAGCTGTAGCACAAGAGTTGAGCGGTTGCAACAAAGATGTTACAACCCACAGGGCATGAACACTTACTCTCTGGCCCTTCACAGGAAACAGCCTTCAACTTCTTACATAAAGCAGAATTTTTCAACCTATGAACTCACGGACTACCATCCCACAAAAAAACACCCCACAAACCTTCCAGAAGGCGCAGACCCCAGAATATGGCAGTGGCAGAGAAGTAAGACTTGGATTCAGTCTCCAGTGCTGCCACTCAGCAGCTGTGTGACTTTACATAAATAACTTCACCTCTCTGGGGCTCTTCCTCCTTATCAATAAAATAAGAAACACTACCAACCACCTTACAGAACTAATATGAAGGGTTGCAATTTTGTAGGTAAAAAATCTAGCAACGGCTGGCTGACACTAGGTCTACAAGACTAGTCTTTTTGACAAGTTACTGCATTCCATGTACAGACTTGATGCTCCACATGTATTAAGTCATCTAACCCTCACAGAGTCGCTAATAGGGCTGTGCCAGACCTCCAATGGGTTTTACTTACCTTGATGAGTAACACTTTTTAAAATAAGGATTAAAAAAATGAATAAAGGGATGAAGTCCATGGTTTCAGCATTGTTGTGGGAAAGGACTGACTCTGGGGCCTCAGGGAAAGCCCCGAGCTGACCTGGAGAGCCACATGGATCCCGGTGACAGTCAGGACCTCTGTCAATCTCCTCAGCTGCTTCCCAAATTAGCAAGAAAATCTTCAGATTCAAACCAACCTCGTGCCACACTCCGCAGAGATACCGTGGAAAGCAACTGGTTTGGTGGCTATTTTTGGCTGGTTAGCAGATAACTGGTCATTGCAGAGGCCAAACTCTGGAATCACTGGATTTTCAATGCCAGGCTCAGCACAGAGAAACAGCAGTGTGGCACAGCCAAACTCTGCTAGGCACCGGCTCCCACTAGGTCTCTGTTTCCCAAGCCAGTGACATCCTTTTGACTTTCTCACAAACCGAATATACGGTATTATTTTCTCAAGTGTTTTCTAAACTTTGAACTACTCTAGGAATAAGAAAAATGTGGGGGGAGTTCTGCACCACTGAAACACACTCTGTCTGTGAAATCAGAGCAAAGAATTTTCAACTCAGACTTGATACGTGAGAAGCAGCACTCATCAAGAACCAACAGCAAATTCTTCCACGATTATGCTTTTTTAAGAGTAAGTAAGGTTTTTAACTTACTCGGTGAGATTAACAACAAGTAGAATTTAAAAGGAAAGCCTGCCTTGAAAGTCAACTTAATTATGACCCTGGCATGCATAGTTGAATCTTTGAGTTCTCATAAACCCAAGTGTCTCTCATTTCATTCCCTGACTTTCCCATTACCAAGATGGGGTCAGACTCAAAACCCTAATGCTTACACAAGGCATTTTTTATTTCAGCTCGACCACCATGCTCACACAAGATGGACATGCCTAGGCTCCTGAGTGGTCCCGGCTAACAGAACTTCACAGAGACACATCCTCAGGGAACAGGGAACTGTGCTCCAGCTTGGAGGAGCCAATGCCATTAAAGCAAGTGAAGTTTTACTTCCCTGTCTTTTCTTGGGCGGCTATAACAAAATATCATACGGGGCGCCTGGGTGGCTCAGTCGGTTAAGCATCCGACTTCGGCTCATGTCATGATCTCACGGTCCGTGAGTTCGAGCCCCACGTCGGGCTCTGTGCTGACAGCTCAGAGCCTGCAGCCTGCTTCAGATTCTGTGTCTCCCTCTCTCTCTCTCTACCCCTCCCTCACTCACACTTTGTCTGTCTCTCTCTCTCTCAAAAATAAATAGACATTAAAAATTTTTTCTTAATATCATAAGCTACGTGACGGAAATGACAGATATTTATTTCCTACAGAGGCTAGGAAGTCCAAGATCAACAGGCCAGCAGATTCACTTCTAGGACTTCCTGGCTTGTAGATGGCCACCCCCTTACTGTGAATTCCCATAGCCTTTCCTTGGTGCCTTTCTGCGAAGAGAGGGATTTCTCCTGCCTCTTCCTCATTTTATAAAGAAACAAAAGCCCTATTAGGTAGATATACGGGCACTACTCCCATCATGGGGGTCCCACCTTTATGCCATCATTTAAACCTAATCACCTCCCAAAGGCTTCACTCCAAAAACCATCGCATTAGAGGCTTTAGAGCTTCGACATATGAATTTTGGAGGGACCCATTCAGCCCATAACACTCCCCGAGCAAACTTTTTAAAACATCTTTTCATTCAGGTTCTGAAAATGGAATTCTTGCCTTCTCAAAGAAGCCCTCTCTACCGCCCACTGAGTGTAAGCTCTGCTATATTCTGAAATCTTAGCATTTGCGTCTCAGTCTACACATTTACATCTGTCCTTTTGCTAAATAAATGCCCTTCTGTCTCTCTCATCTGTGGGTGTGGGCTCCCCTATCAAGAATTCCACGCTGTGCAGCAGAGGAAGAAAAGAGGAGGGGGATGAAGGGGGAAAAGGGGAGACGAAAAAGAACGTTTGGTTTCCTTCCTTCTGCCCACAATGCTCTGCCCACTGCCAGCATCATCTATTATGGATAAGGCAGAGATGATGGAGCTCTAGTGTCTCCAAGGAAGAGAAAGGGCCACAGAAATGGCTATTTCACTGATTCCTGGTCCTGAGGCTCCTCAGAGACCATGATGCTAAGGCACTCACTGTGCTCCGCGATGGAAATAAATCTGACCCTGGACAATCTCAAAGTCAGAGTATCTGAAAACTATCTGGGACTTTATCACCACCGCCCCCTTTTCCACATAACCAATTCCCGAATGGCAAAAGCCAAGAGATTCTTTACCAACTTCTTCCACCCTTTGTCTTTTTTAAGTACTTGTTTTTTTTTATCCTTTAATTATAACACATTTAGAAAAGTGTAGGAAGCAATGAATCTTTACAGCGACTATATCTGTGTAACCACCACTCAGGTAAGAAAATAGAACATTTCCTGGCCCCCAGAGGCCCAAACTGGCCACCAAATCCCCCTTCTCATCCAAAGGTAACTGCTATCTTAACTTGCAAAACCATAAACTAGTTTTCCCATACTTAAACTTGATATAAATCATGTAGGTACTCTCCAGCATCTAGCTTCTTTCATTCAACTATATGTCAGATCCATATTTTCACTGCTGTACTGTATTCTACTGTATGAATATAACACAATTATCCACTCCTCTACTGGTAAATATTGCATTGCTCTGTTATCTTGTATCACACAGATTGTAATTGAACATTTTTATATATGTCTTAGGGAGCATCTATGCGTATGTGTTGGGTCTCTATTTAGGTATGGAACTGGTGACTCATGGAGCATGCAGATGCTCAGTTTTTAGCTGTAAGAGAGGATTTAAAAGTGGGTAGGTGAGCATTCCTTTGGTTCCACGTCACTGCCAACCTTTACTTTTATCATGCTTGGAAATTTTAACCATTCTGGTGAGTATGCAAATTAAAATGGTTTTAATTTGCATGTGCCTGATGAATAAAGTCTACTGGCCATTTGGATATCATCTTGAAGTGCCTGTTCAAGTCTTTTGCCTCCTCTACTATCAGACTGTCTGTCTTATTCATTTAGTAGGAGTAGGAGCTTTGTATGTATTTTGAAGATGAGTCCTTTGTTGAATAATATATGCACACAGATAAAGAGCACATAAATATCTTCTCCCATTGTGTGACTTGCCTTCCAACTTGTATTGTTGTCCTCTGAAGAACAGAGCTTAATTTTCATGTACTCCAAATGATCACATTTATTCCTTTACGGCTAGTGCTTTTGGTCTCTTGCCTAAAAATCTTTGCCTACCCAAAGCTGTGAACATATTTTCCTTTATCATCGTCTAAGGGCTTTATTGTTTCACCTTTCACCATTAGATTTATGATCCATCTGGAATTGAGTTTCAGTATAGTGCAAGATAAGAAGCGAGATGTTTTCCTTCCATGTGGATATCCAATTAACCTAGCACCAGTTACTGAAAGGACAAACCTTGTCCTACTAGAATGCGGCATTACTCTGTCATCAACAATACATGTGTGGGTATGTCTCTGGACCCCATGCTATTCCAAGGTCTAGTTATCTGTCCTTGCACCAATACCACAATGTTTTAGGTATTATACCTTTGAAACAAGTCTCCATCCTGGCAATGTTAAGTCCTCTAGTTTTGTCCTTTTTCAAGATGACCTTGGCCCTTCTTGGCTTTGTGCATTTCCATATAAGTTTTAGAATCAGCTTGTCAGTTTTTACACACAAAGAAAATCTACTTGGATTTTAATTGGGATCACATGTATCAACTTGGGACAAATTACATCTTTGCTATGTTGAATCTTCCAATTTATGAACACTGTGTTACCTGCCCATTTAATTTGGTTCTTAAAAATATCTCTCAGTTTTCTAAGGGGTCTAGCGTATCTTTGCTCAAATGTACTCCTAGATATCTGATGATTTTACTCTTTAATCATTTTCAGTTTCTGGTTTTTGTCACTATAATATAGAAATTAAGTTGACTGTTGCACACTGATCTCATATCCAGTGACTGTTGAATTCATTTGTTAATTCTAGGTGATGAACTAGAGATCATTTTGAATAATCTTGGTACATAATCATAATGCCTACAAATGTCAATTTTATTCTTTCTTTCAAATTTATACTTTTTATTTCTTTTCCTGGCCTTGTACCTGCTAGGACTTCCAGTAGCATGCTGAAAAGATATGATTATAACTGACCTCCTGGTCTCAGTCCCAGCTTCAGGGCTTTCAATATTTTACCATTAAATATGGTGTTTGCTCTATTTTTAAAGATATATCATTCATCAATATCTATAGTTTGCTGAGATCCAGGTTTGATAAGAGTTTTTTTCTTTAAACAAATGGGTACAAACTTTTTTTTTTTAATTTTTTTTTCAACGTTTTTATTTATTTTTGGGACAGAGAGAGACAAAGCATGAACGGGGGAGGGGCAGAGAGAGAGGGAGACACAGAATCGGAAACAGGCTCCAGGCTCCGAGCCATCAGCCCAGAGCCTGACGTGGGGCTTGAACTCACGGACCGCGAGATCGTGACCTGGCTGAAGTCGGACGCTTAACCGACTGCGCCACCCAGGCGCCCCTTTTTTTTTTTTTTTTTAATTAAACAAATGGGTACAAACTTTAACACATGCCTATTCTGTATCGTGAACATGATTTTTCTCTTCAGTCTGTTAGCATATCTAATAACACTAATTTTTAAATATTAAACCAAGTTTTCATTTCTAGAATTAATCCAACTTGGTACATTGTCTTCTCCTTTGAATACACTGCTGAACTTATTTTGCCAACATTTTCTTTAGTTTTGTATCTATATTTATGAAAGACACTGACCTAGGCAGTTTTCCTTCTTGTAATCTCCTTGTCAGGTGTAGGGATCAAGGTTATATTCATAAAATGAGTTTGGAAGTGTTCACCTCTTTTCCCATTCTCTGCAGAAGTTGGTATAAGATTGGTTTAAATATTTGGTAGCGTTCACTAATGAAGATATCTTAGCTTGAGGATTACCTGATAGAAGGGATTTACTTAAAGACTCAGTTTCTTTAAGACCCAAATATGGCAAATGTTCCATGCACATTTATAAAGAAGGTATATTCCACCATTATGGGATATAATGATCTCTACAGGTCAATCAGTTTATATTGGTTGATAGCATTCAAATAAAATCATCTGTAGCCAAGCAGACTTTTTTTGTCATCTTCTGCTGTCAGTTACTAAAAGAGCATGCTAAAAAGCCTAACTCTAATTGTAAATTTGTCTATTTCTCCTTACAATTATGTCTAAATCTGTGTCATAGATTTTGTAATTAGATGCAAACAAATTGGGGGTTTCTGGTATTTCCTTGGTTGACTGTCTCTCTTTGTAGCTAGTCATGTTTTCTGCCTTAAGTTCCACTTCATCTCATTTGCTATGTCACCTTATTTGCATGGAATATCATTTTTCCATTCATTCACTATCAGTCTTCTTGTGTCTACAATATTTAAGGCATTTTTGTAAGCAGCATTTAGTTGGATTTTGCTAGGTGCTTTTAAAATTAAACTTCAGGGGCGCCTGGGTGGCTCAGTCACTTGAGCATCTGACTCTTGATTTTGGTTCAGGCCATGATCCCCGGGTGGTGGAACTGAGCCCCACATTGGGCTCCAGGCTGCACACAGAGCCTGACTAAGATTCTCTTTCTCTCTCGCCCTCCCTCTATCCCTCTCCCCAACTTGTGCTCTCGTTCTCTCTCTCTAAAAAATAAAAGAAAGAAAGAGAGAAATTTCACAACTTCAGAGTTTTAATTTAAATATTTAACCCATTTTTATTTAATGCAATTACTGATATATTTGGATTTAAATCTACAGTCTATACATTTTCTATTTTTCCTATTGTTCAATTTTTTTAATATTCCCTTCTCTATTATCTTGTTAATTTTATATTATTTTACTAATTTAGAGATTATCATGTAAATAACACCCTTCACTTATTATTGATCAGTACTTTTCCCATTCTTCAGAAAACAAAATGACTTTAAAACACTTCAGTCCCACTTATGCCCCCTCATTCCTTTTGTACTATTGCTTATTGTGTATTTTGATGTTACATGTACTTCAATCCCATGAGACATTATTATCGTTTTTTACTGTCAATCTTCATTTAGATTTCCTGATATGTTTGCCTTACCCATTTTTCTTCATTCCCTCCTTCATTTCCTTGCTTCTCACTGGCATCATAAATGTCTCCTCTTGAAGAACTCCTTTTAGGATTTTTTAGGATGTACCTGCTGGCAATAAATTCAGTCTTTGTTTCTGGAAATGACTTTATTTCATTTTTAACTCCAAGGAAAATCTGGGTATAAAATTCTACTTTCGCATTCATTTTATTGTCCTTGGGATTCTATCGTTTCAGCTGAGAACTCAGTTGTTAGTCTTCCTATTGCTTCTTTGACAGTAATACGTCTTTTTTTCTCAGGCTGCTTTTAAATTTTCTTTTTGTCTGATATTCAGAAGTATTACTGGCATGTGTTTGTGATTTTCTTTACATTTATCCCACCTAGGGTTGATAGCACTTCTTTAGTCTATGGTTTGGTACTTATCATTAGTTTTGGGAAGTTCTCTGTCAGTATGTCTTGAAATAGAGCTTCTTCCTTTATCTTTCTGCAATTCCAATGACATGTCTGTTAGATCTTTTCATTATATATCATATATCTTTTGTGGACATTTTCTTTTTTTTTTTTATCTTTTTTTTTCTCTTTCTATTTTAGGCAGGATATTTTTTACCAGCCTATCTTCTAGATCACTAATCTCTCTTCAGCTGTATCTAAGCCACTCTTAAGTCCACCTACTTATGTTTGATATCATTGATTCTATTTCAGTTCTAGAATTTCTATTTGATTTTTTATGTAAATAGATTCTAATTCTCTGGTGAAATTCTCCATCATGTTATTTACTTTCTTGAACCTATTAATACTGACATTAAAGTCCCTGTCGATCATTGCAATATTTGTATCACCTGTGTGTCTGTTTTGAATGTCTATTTCTTCTCTTGATTTTGCCTCTTATTATACCTGGTATTTCTTTAACTGAATGATGGAGATGCTATAGATATAGATATAGATATAGATATAGATATAGATATAGATATAGATATAGACACAGATATAGATATAGATGATATAGATATATAGATAAATTTATAAGTATGTATATGTATTTTAAACTACAAAGGATCTAGATTACATTATATGATTTTCTGCTTTTCTTTAGTTTGTCACAGGCAACTAGGTCAGGAACAGATCATCTTAGTCCAATCAGGAATTGAGTTGATTTGAGGCTTAGTTTCAGTCTTCATAAATTCGGTCTATTTCTCATCAACTAGTTTGAGGCTGGGTTTCAGTCATTATAAAGTTGGCCTATTTTTAGCAAGCCATTTCTCCTGGGATACAGTCCTTCAGGGTTCCTGACTGAAGTGGAGGGTGTTTATAAACATGGGGTGTTTCCAAGATCTCTCCACTTTTGTAAGCCCTGAGCTCTTTTATCTCCTTAGCATCATGAGACTATTTACAGCTCTGCTCTGCCATTCAACCTCTCAGCCTGTGCTGCTTATGAATAAAAAAAAAAAATTTTTTTTTGGAGGGGGGGGGGTCTCAGAGACTAGACAGTAACATATGAAAAGATAGGTCTGAGATGGAACTGACCTTTTCAGATTTAGTCTTCAGGTCACTTTCCAACATACACACCAGAAACCCTGAACTAGGATGGAGAACTCATCAAAAACAAACAAACAAAAAAAGAGTAATACCATAAACCTGAAGCAAAGTAAAAAAAGGAAAGAAAAGGCCGAGAAAGTGTCGGAAAAGGCAGCGGCAATGACTTCAGGGGATACAAAGATGACTGAGAGCAGGATCCTATCCAGTGAATGTTTTTCCACTCCTCAGGGTGAAAGAATTCAAACACACTCTCATAATCTAAAGAGAAGAAAAACCTGAGGACAGTGGAGACCCATCACCGGGAAGGCGAGCAGGAAGATGGTTGCTTCCGGCCACCGTTGACAGACCAGCCTCCATGTAGGTGACAGCATCTATCTGAGTCAGTCCCTGGAAATGGGGAGGATTTGGGGAGAGGGAAATAGCTGAGCACTGGTGTGGGGGTGCAGAGCACGGCTCAGTCAGCGACGGGCTCTAGCGTGGGTGGAGGCAGCTGCCTGAAACCAAGTTATTTCCTGCCTCTCCAAACCTACCTTCACTAATGTATATAGCTTGTGGAATACACTAAGACGCCATGTCCCAGAACCAGCTTCTGTCTGTTTATTTCTGGAGACCACTGCTTGTGGAATAACATGGTTATAGAAAAGAGAGATACCACAAAGGGAAAACAAATGGCTGTTGGACCAATGTGTTAGGGAACAGAGGGATGGAGGACAGGCTGAAATCAGGTTGTAGAGAGCCATGAATGTCAAATTAAAAATATCAAATTAGGGGTACCTGGGTGGCTCAGTCGGTTAAGTGTCTGACTCTTGGTTTCGGCCCAGGTCATGATCTCATGGTTCTGTGAGTTTGAGCCCCATGTCAGGTTCTGTACTGGCAGTGTGGAACCTGCTTAGAATTCTCTCTTCCTCTCTCTGCTCCTTCCCCACTTGCACTGTCTCTCTCTCTCTCAAACAAATAAATTAACTAAAAAAAAAAAAAAGAATATCAAATTATGGGGCACCGGGGTGGCTCAGTCAGTTGAGCATCCAACTCTTGCTTTCAGTTCAGGTTATGATCTCACAGTCATGGAATCGAGCCCCATGTGGGGCTCTGGCTGATAGTGTGGAGCCTGCTTGGGATTCTCTCTCCCTCTCTCTCTGTCCCTCCCCCCTGCTCATGGGCATGCTCACATGCTCTCTCTCTCTGTCAAAATAAATAAACAATAAAAAAAAGAATACCAAATTACTTAGGCCTTTGGCCACAGAAACCAAAGCAAACCTCTTCTAACCAGACCATGTTTCTGCTCTCAACTCAGCTCAGCACAGTTCCCTCATGGGCACCATGTGCCAAGGCCACAAAAGGTGGGGAGTCAGCAGCAGCACGCAAAGCAGATGGCAGGCAAAAGTTAGAACACCAAGTCCAGCAAGAGGGCACACTGTCAAGTTCTCCCACTTAACACCATGGCAAAGACACATAGGAAAAAAGAAAGAAAAGGCTGCACTGGATGGGATTACCTGTGAGGCTAGACTGCAGATAATGAGGAGACTTCAAATAGCATGTTTTATTACTCACAAACGGCAGTCGTTGCTGGCTTGGGGGTCATTGCCTCAGGTATATCAGGATGCCTCTATTCATCCCTTCTGGCAGCCCCGGCGTGAGTGGTCAAGCAAAGCGAAACTCCGGATCCCCGCAGCAGAGGACCCACTTTACCACCAGGCGCGGTGCCTGTGTCCCGGTTCCCGCCACTGAGGCATCTCTGGCTGCTCCTGCCCTCCACCCCAGACTTGTGTCCTCTCAGAATGAAGACGGAGCCAGCAGCAGCCCTCTCAGGGTAGTATTGTGAGTCTGCTGAATCGCTGTTCCCCAAATACTTTCACCCCCAATTACAACATATATCACGCAAGATCATATTGCCAGTCTGTATTTCTAGATTAGGAATACCCGGCAGACACGTTCTAATGCCTCCCCGGGTATTTGGTCCACATCTGAAACTCAAATTACACTGATTGCATTTCTCAGTTTGTTTGAAAGCCTTGTAGCTTGACCCCCAGGTCTGCTCATCACCAGGACTCATCACTATGATAGTGATTCTGGATACACCAAATCCTGACTCCAAAGGCCAGACCTGAGGCCTGGCATCCAAGGCTCTGCATAAACTGGCCGGGCTCATCCCCTTCTCCAAGCCTCTGACCTGCTCTCTACTTCCCCGCCCACCTACACTCACGTCTTCTTTCCAGACTTGACTCCACCCTACCTCCGTCTTGGGGCCACCCCCTGACCACATTAGTCTGACTCCACAGGGGAAGGGACCAGTCAGGGAATCCCAAGCCAGTGATAATACAAGAAAGAGAAACAGCCGCAGAGGCCTCCCTTTCCCTGAGTGGGCCAAGCACCGTGCTAAATGCTTTCCAAATATAATTTCACGTAAGGCTTCCAAACACCCTCTGGAAAAGGCATTATTATTGCCATTTTATACGTGCAGAAACTGAAACTCAGAGACTGGAACCACGTCTATGGAATCCAAAGCCTTGCCTTAAACCGTTGTGCCGCACTCAACAGCCAAAGGAGCATTCACAAAGGGCACCTCCGTGGCCTGAGGGGGCCGTGTGGGGGCACGTGGCTGGGCCCAGCAGCCATAGCTGGCACTTGACAGGCAGCCGTAGGTGCCAAGGGAATGGACGCGTGACTTAACACCAGAACTGACTGGTGAAGAAGACGAGGGTGACCCAGCCAGGAAGAGGTGCAGGGGGCGGGGTGACGAGGGAAGGCAGGGGCAAAGGCGAGCAAGCATGAAGCAGCAAGGAATGTGAGGAACTAAGGCAGCTGGGTTGCTGAAGCATAAAACAGGAGACAGAGAGCAGGAAGGGACAAGACTGGGCAGAGAGACCCTGCCGGGTCACCGAAGGCCCACAGGCCTCCAGGTGTCGGTGATGACCGGGAACGGAGGGAGCGGCTGGCTGGGCCCTGCAGCTCCAACCGCCTGTGCTGGACACAAGCCCGCCAACTCTCCCTTGCAACCTGCTTTTCCTCGCAGGCCCACAGGCTCCAGGACAGCCCAGGTCCCTAGTGGTGCCTCCCCGGCCCCCGCCTTCGCCTTCCTCCTTCCCCAGCACGGTAAGCGGGGCCCGACTGGGATGCAGCGGTGAAGAAAACAGGCACAATCTACTGCCCTCTTGGAGACGTCCCAAGGTGTCCCTCTCCCTGTCACCCTCTCAAGAGGAAGCAGGGTGTCCCCTGGCCCATTCTCTTGGCTCAGTGCACCACCCCCCCCCCAGTGGGCAGTCTTCTGGCCCTCAGGACCCTGGCATCTGCTCACAATCTTCCCTCCGCCCCCACGTCGGCCACCGTCTCAGAAGAACCCCCGCCTCAGTGGCCTAGCATCCCGTGCCTCAGCCGCCACGCTGACACCGGCTGACATTTACCAGCCACACAAACTCACGGCCAGAAAGTTGACAAATTCACACTCACACACCTCCAAGAGAGAGTGTCCTAGAGGCGGGGGGCTCTGGCGCTGGTCGCGGTCACCGGGACCTCGAGGCTTCGTCGCCTCTCTGGCATCCAGACCCGAGGGAGCGTCCAAGGACACGCGGCATCATCTGCAGCCCTGCACCCTCCCTCGTGGCCCAGGGACACATGGCAGGGTGGACACAGGAAACAGCCCACTCCCCTCCTCCGTGGGTGGGAAGCCGCCCTCTCCGCACATTCACCGGGTCCTCAGGCACCTGGCGGGAAGGGCCGACAGTGCTGAGCTCTGCTCCTGGGCACAGGGCCCCCAGAGGGCTGTTTGCTACTTCCTCCCGCCCACATCCCACGCACCTGGCCCAGGTACTGGCCTTAACTGTAGGATTTAAACCGAGGGGAAAACAGCAGTTCTATAGATTCCAAAAGTATAACGGTATTGACGAAGGTGAGCAACGGCCCCATTCTCGGAAGACCCCAAGCCAGGAGGGAAAAGACAGATTACTCCACACCCCCATTATCCAGAAGCCGTGCAGGCTGAGCTGTGGCCTGGGAAGGCTCAGGTCCCTCCAGTCTCCCTTGCACACATACACAGAGGGGCGCACCCATTGCTAAGTGGACCTGACCGTCCTCCCACGGACCACGCGTGGGAGCGCCAGGCTCAGCAGAACCCACAGAAGCAGGGATGGGTTCTGGCCACATGCAACATAGACTAGGGAGTCACATCACTTCCCACCGGATACCTGGAGATGCACATGCCCACTGGCACCAAAAGTATGACATCACAGAACCATGCAGTTGGAAACAATTCTGTGCTCTCATGAGGCATATCTGCAGGTAGGCAAGATTGCCAGCTCTCCTCATGAACATTGCAAAACAATTGATAAGGAAATCTAGAAGGGAGCAGGAAGCAAGGACCACTGGGGTCGGGTCCAATGTTCGCATTTTGCGGGTGAAGACATGTAAGGCTGAGAGATCGGCACGGCTCACCTACCACACGATGTCACTTGCTATTTTGTTTTCTCTATCATCTCTCTCTCCGCATCTCTCCCACTAGAATGCAAGCTCCAAGAAGGTCAGGATTTTTGCCTGTTTTGTTTGCCGGTGTTTCTACAGCACCTAAAACAGAGCCTGGCACATAGAAGGAACTCAACAAAAATGTGTTGAGTGAACGGATAAATGACTAACAGCTAATCAGCCAGAGTCACAAGTGTTGTACATTGAGGACAACACATTGCCAGTTATTGATCCCAGAAGGATTAACAGTAGCCTCACCTAAACACACCCTAAAAGGAACCGTGCTGCAGAATGACAGAGTGCCAGGGTTGGGGAGCGGACGGAGTTTGCCTTATGGGGTCAGTCCTCAATGCACTCATTATTCTGAGCCTTATATAAACCAATTGGAGACACTAATGATACCCAAGACCCCTCCATCAACAGTGACTGATCCATATGACCAAAATACACCGTGGAACATGCAGACAGCTCCATGAATCCCAAGAGCTGACCTTTACCCCATCAGACGGGTTCCCAGCCCCAGCGACCCATGCAGTAGAATTAGAGCAATGGCGTGTCTGCTGGTGAACAACGGAAGTGTGGCAGAGCCCCCCTGAGGAGCACCCACCCTCTTCCATGCAAGAAGGGAGAAGCAAAGACTGGTCCTGGGACTGCAGCGGGCAAAACCTCGCTTTGCCCCCTCCCAGATTCCTCCTGCTTTGGCAAACTCTAATCCGCAACACTGCCCCGAATGATGAAATTTAAACCGTTTAGACTTTGCAGAACTGCATACGCTAATTTAATGACGCTCCCGTGTTCTGCTTCAGGGACCAGGCAGACGGAGGAACTCTGGGAAAATGAAAGCGATGGCTCTCCAAGCATGTGGGGGGAAGAAAAGAGGCTTAAAGACACCAGAGCCCTGGGACACAAAGAACTCTTGGCCAGTGTGGGCCCCTCCTCTCCCTTCCCGCTCGGATTAGCCCTTGTCTTCCTTCCTCGAGGCTGCCTCACAGGCAGCCCGGAGCCAGCAGGCTGGAGGCAGAGAGCTGCCACTTCGGGGCCTGGTAAGTCACAGCACAGGGGGACAGCTCACCAAGGAAGAGACAGGGGACACACACCAAATCAGGAAACCAAAACTGTTCCCCAAAGTCAGGGTGATGACAGGTGTGGTGGGGAGTGTGCCTGGCTGAGCACTGCTGGGGTTCACTGGGACGGTGCAGACGAGGGGGGCTCTGGTGCAGGCCGGGCGCAGGGCAAGAACGAATGATGCACACATGTCAGCACAGACAGGTTCTGGGCTTTCTTCAAAGTCCTCGCTCCCTGCTGACACTGGGTCAGGCCTTAACCAAAGCCCTGTTCACAGACACTAATGTTACAAGCAAAATTCAAAATCTCAGGATGCCCCCAGAGGCTTAACCCCACATCTCATCAGAGGAGCCCCCACTTTCATCCACAAGGGAACCTAGCAGAAGCATCTGCACACTGGGTGAATGAGAAAACCAAGAGGCTCAGAGTCAGGTTGACATATCAGAGGGAGAAGACTTTGGTCACAGGAGGCAGAATCTGGAATACATGGCCAAGGACATGGGCAGAGACCAGGAAACACAGAGGGAGAGAGGGAGAGAAAGAGAGAGACTGACTTCTCAGGGAGGCAACTAAAGGACATTGCCCTAAACATCGACACAACCAAAATGTCTACTGAAACTGAAACCGGGCCAATCACAATTTCCTCCATAAGCAGACTCAGCTTACCCATGGGTGGCATTCAAAAGTTCACCATGACTTGGTATCTAGAATTCTGAATGCATTTTTCATAGAAATAAAGCGATACCTATAGTGAGGGTATCAGGCCAGCCGGCCACCATCATGGCCCATGAATTCTTGGCAACAAGGCCCACGCTGTATTCTTCTTTGATTTCCAAGTGCACTGCAGAGAACCTGACAAAGAGCAAAAACTCATGGATGTAGGGTGAGTGAAAGGTTCCTCCAAACGTCAGGCATGACTTCACATCTCACGTCTTTGTGTGTTCCTAGAGAAGAGCTGACGTCCTTGGTTGCTTTTTTTTTTTTTTTTTTTTTTTTTGGTGTTTATTTATTTTTGAGAGTGAAAGACAGAGCTCCAGCAAGGGAGGGGCAGAGAGAGAGAGAGACACAGAATCCAAAGCAGGCTCCAGGCTTTGAGCCATCAGCACAGAGCCCAATGTGGGGCTCGAACCCACGAAGTGTGAGATCATGACCTGAGCTGAAGTCGGACGCTTAACCAACTGAGCCACCCAGGCGCCCTCCTCCTCAGTTTCTAAAGATACTCAAAGAATCACACCAAACTCCTTCTATTTAGGCCCTTGACCTGATTTGTGTACTATAATACCCGTAATACCCGTTGTTCCCACCACCTTCCCATTCACGTCAGATTGGTCTCTTCTCTGACTTGCCAGAGGAAGGAAACCACAGCCATCGGGCCACATATCCCCCACCCCCGCTCACTTCATCTGTGTGATGATCAAAGTGCATTTTTCATACTCTGAGATCCTCCAGTGCGGCTCGCTGCTTCGCTGACTTACGGTCTTTTGCCAACCGATAGAACTTCTGATGATCTGCGCTCCATGGGGTTTGCCAAATGGTCCCCACGCAGCTCTGTCACAGGCACTGACTGTCCCTTTGCAAAGTCATGGAATGAGGGTCCAGAGTGAATGCTGGGTGATGTCACAGCTCAGGGCAATGAGGCTAAAGGGGGACTCCAGGGCTTCACCTCACATTCCTCCCCATCAGGGCCTCTGAAGGCTTAAGAATAAAGAATTGTCAAATACCTATAAACAATGATTTTTAAATTAATGGTCCTTTCTCTGGGAAGTGTTTGAAAAGGTTCTTAGACTCTGAAGTTCAAAGGCTCGAATAACAAACTCTTCTGACAAAGGGGAATTTGCCTAATAAGCCCAAAGCCCTGACAGTCCTGCTAAGGAGGGTGCCAGGTAATTCTCTGCCAAAATGCAATCCCACTTCCAGGTATTTATCCGAGAAAAATGAAAACGTATGTTCCCACAAAATCCCCACGCAAACATTTACAGCAGAAAAGGCAGTAGGACATCGTGGCTGGGAGATTAGCCTCCAGGTCAAATGTTTATAGCAGCCTTATTTGCAATCACCAAAAACTGGAAATAACAGTGAATGAATGAAGTGAATGAATGAACAACTGGTACATCCATACAATGGAATACCACTCAGCATTAAAAAGGAACGAGGCATACAACAGCCTAGATGGAGCTCAAGGGCACCCTTGAAGGGTGGAAGAAGCCAGTCTCTGAAGGTTACAGACTACATGCTTTCTGGAAAAAACAAAACCACAGGGAGAGAGAACAGATCTGTGGCTGCCAGAGGTTGGGGGTGAGGGGAATGTCTGACTACAAAGGGATAGCCCTCCGGAATTCTTCAGGTTGGTTCCATAGTGTAGCGGTTAGCACATCTGCTTTACAGAATTCCTCAGGTTGCTGGAATTCTTCTGTATCCTGCGGTAATTACAAGAACCCATGTATGAGTTAAAGCTCCTAAGATCGCACACCAAAAGTAAAAGTGAGTTTTCCTGTATATAAATGTCTTTTTCAGAAGCTCACAAATCCTGGACGCTCCTCCCATGTAACAATGGAGTCTCGAACATTGGCCAGCCTTGCTGACCTGTTCTAACGAGCAGGGTACCAGTGAGAGAGACAGAAGAGGTGAGACAGCACCGTCCTGGCCTCCGTCTGGAGCCCTGAGTTGCCGAGGAAGAAGTCCAGCTACCCGGGAACCACCGTATTAGAGACGGGTGGAGAGACCAGAGAGATAACGAGAGATGCCTGAGGAGCCCCCACCCCTCTGCATCCGCCCAGCCCAGAGGACAGCCTTGCCAACTGGAGAAGCCATGATCCGGCTGCAACCTCAGGAGACAGCCGGAGCCAGAACCACCCGGCGAGGTGCTCCCAAGTTCCTGGCCCAAGGAAACCCTGAGAGAAATGTGAATGTTTTAAGCAACTATGCTTGAGAGTGATTTGTTCACAGCCATGGGCAACTAATAAAGGCATTTTCTGAGCAACTGTCATGTGACAGACACTTGCTCATACATTGTCTTGCCTATTTTCCTTCATTTCATCATTTTCTGGGCACTTTCTACATGGACTCTACATGGAACGGGGCGAGAAGTGCCAAGAGCAAGAGAATCACCAGAACCTGAGGGCTAAGAGATGGGCGTCCAGAGCCAGAGAAGGGTGTTTGGTTCGGGCAGCTGGCCAGATGGCATGTCCCTCACAGAGGCAGCACTAACAAGATCCGATCTAGACACAGTGCATGTTCGGCGTCTGTGGGACATCCCAAGGGAGCTGTCTAGGGGCAGCTGGATAGTTGGCCTAAGGACCAGAGAGAGCCCTGGACTAGACATAAGAACAAGGGGGTTATCAGAAGGCCCTGGAAGCCACCCAGAAAATGAGGTCAACTGTGAGGAGAAGGCACGGTCTTGGGACAAAGCCCTGAAGAAGGCCAACACTCAAAGGGCAGGAGGGCACAGTGGACTGAGAAGGAAGACTGGGAGGGTGAATCTGTCACTATCGAACTTGGAACAGCATTCCTCAGAGGGGATGACCAGAACTAGGAAGTGCTGCGAAGAGATTAAATAAGATAAAGACAGAAAAGCATCCCCTGCATTAAAGACAATCACCTCAGCAGGGAATTTCACTGCGGTGGGGCAGACAGGAGAGAGAATGGAACAGGAGGGAAAATGAGGTAAGACAGCAGAGCTCAGACGAGGTCTAAGACGCCTGGGGGTGAAGGAAGACTCCAGATCTGGGGACCAGGGAGGAGTGCTTTCCAGATGAAAGAGGCTCCAGCCCATCTACATGCTAAAGGAACCATCCCAGAGGGAAGTTGAGGCTGAAGGTACAAGGTGGGGCAGGGGTTGCTTTGTCCGTGAAGTTACAAGTGAGGCAGGGGAGAGGAGGGACCCGGAAACAGGTGCCCCCCACCGTGGCAGCTAGGGCTAAAGGCCACTAATGCAAAGGTAGGATCCTTTTTGGTTTTGTCCACAGCATCCCTGTAAGGGAGGATGCTACAGGTCCAAGGTTTTAGGAGAGGGAATATGGAGGGCGGGGCTGGAGCTGGCCCCCACCACCACTTTGCTGACCCTTGGTTTCCTTTCTCTGGCTTACTGTGCTGGCCTTAACAGAGACTGACACTGTGCAGATACCCCATAAACATTTATGAAACAGAGGAACATGGGAGAGTCCCCAAAAGGGTCTCATCCTAGCCCTCATTGGCTAATACCTCCACTGACCAAGAACAGCTGTGACCAGGGGCCACGGAAAGCAGGAGACCCCATCCTCTAGGCCCAGGCCAGGCCCATCCTGTGGCTTGTCTCTGACTATCCTCCTCCCATGCATTCTTCATAGGTGGCTTTTCAGTGACTGCCTGTCCATCCCTCTCCTTTCTTCTCTTCCTTCTTTCCCTTACCTTTTTTTTTGTAATCATTCTCTTCTCATACTTTCATTTTTCTCTCCTCTTTCCTTCCTTTTCCCTTACTTTTATCCATTGTGTGGAATGGA
Organism: Felis catus; assembly: GCF_018350175.1. Lineage (NCBI taxonomy): Eukaryota > Metazoa > Chordata > Mammalia > Carnivora > Felidae > Felis > Felis catus. The sequence goes on along the minus strand of NC_058379.1, from coordinate 57,420,322 downwards.
AGTAAACTTCTGAAATCGTTTTGTGCTCACTGATGACAGCCCAGTGTGCCAGCCCAGCCCACGGTCTACCGTCGTGGGGCCCCACCATCAGGGGCTGTTCTCAATTGCCCAGAGCCAGCCAGACCTGACCCCCACGCCACATCCCATCCATTTCTCACCTGCATGGAGTGTCCTCGCCTTTCTATTCACTTCCTCAACCATTCCTACTCTCTCCAGGAGGCTTTTTGGACCGTGAGCCCACACAGATTTTCCCCACTTCTGACATTTCTATAGCCCGACTGCCTATGTCACACGCAGACATGAGTCATACGCTGACCTGTCAGTTGTTACTTCACTCTGTGTTATGTCTATGACTGATTTCCCCAACCAATCATAGCCATAAAGGAGATGATTTTCATGGCCTGGGATCAGTGGCCTTGATAGAAAGTTCCCCACTTAACCAAACTCTGCTCTGCAGCTCTCATAAAAATCAGCAGCAGCTGGTTACATATAATGTCTATGGGCTCAGCTGAAATCTCCCCCTGATCACGTTCACTCCACAAACTTCCCTGGGTGCCGATCTATGTTCCTTATGCTTATCTGTGACGGACTGAGGAGGAGAGTCCTCGCTGGAGAGACTTAGAGCCTGGGGGAGAGAAGATGTATGCTGGACCTCGCCCTGCCGCCCTCTGAGAAGCTTAATGAGCATCCGTCGTGAAGCCAACCTGATTTTAGTTTTCTCATCTTGGAGATGGAGCCTAAAGGCCCCATCTCGCCCCCTTTCAGGGTTGTGTGAGGATCAACCAGGCAAACCTATGTCCCAGTGCCCTGTAAGCTGCACAGACACGTCGTGGTTCTATTACTGGCAGATTCAGTGATGAATCACTGTCCACAAAAATGCACCCAGTTCTGGGAACAAAAAACCACTCATATCCTTGACTATTGTTCTGGACAGGCAGGCCAAAGCTCTTTTTTCCTGCCCGCAAACACACGGTGCTGCTGAACTTGAATGGAAGACCCCCAGGAAGACTGGATAACCTCTCCCACGTCCGCGCACTGGCCACTCAGACACTAGCCACTCGGAAACTGCCAGGATACTGCAGAAGCCAGGGGGTTAGTGATTTCTGGAAGCTGTGGTCAGGACCCAGCCTGAGTGCTCCTGCAGCCTGAAAGTATGATCTGATTCGGCCAAGAGGTAATGCATCCCTGTTAGCTGAGTGTCATCCCCTGAAATTGTACCTATCCAGAACCCCCGAGGCTGGCAAAAGGCTGAATCTCCCCGTGTGGAAGGAAGGACAGTTGGACTCTGTGGCCACCACTCCGGTCTCCCAGACCCACCTTCCTCTTGGGACGTCCCACTAATCACAGCCGCGCTGGCCTCCCCACCTTCAGGGACCCTGACCTTCACACAAGCTCACAACTCTCCTCACCCTCCCCCCGGGTCAGCATGGGCAGAACAGTAAACAAGGCCGTGTAGAAGGCCCAGAACGAGGCAGAAGGGACATCTGGCCCATGACACAGCGCTTCCTCGTCGTGCACTGCAGACCTCAAATCTGGCCCCGTGGAGGAGACCTCACCACCCCCGTGCAGCAGAGCCGCAGGCCATGTGCACACCCTCCAAACCCAACAGGAGATAGCACTGGCGGGACAGTGGGCCTTCTCTTGCCAACCCCAGGCTTCCTGTCTGAGATCCTAGCACAGACCCAGTGCGGAAAAGGCCAGAAAACAAGGTTTTGCTATTCTGAAGAATTGGTTCTACCTCACTCATCTGCAGTTTGTGGGGGAAATTGTAACAGGCAAATCATGTTCACAGATTAGGGATCTGATGAAGGATCTTGAAAGTTAAGGGTCTACTCCACTGTTGCAATCATCATGATATAAATATACCCTATACTTTTCCACCTAACATTCTTTCAAATATTCAAAAATTATCTACTAGGGCTTATTATGTATCAGGTGCTGCCCTAGGAACTCTGAACTGGAAGGTAAGGGAAAATGCATTTCCTGGGGCACCTGGGTGGCTCAGTCACTTAAGTATCCAACTCTTGATTTCGGCTCAGGTCATAATCTCACAGTTCGTGGGTTCAAGTCCCCCATCAGGCTGCATGCTAACAGTGCAGCCTGCTGGGGATTCTCTCTCTCCTTTTTCTCTCTGCCCCTCCCTTACTCATGCTGTCTCTCTCCTCTCCTCTCCCTCTCTCTCTCCTCCTCCTCCTCCTCCTCCTCCTCTCTCTCAAAATAAATAAACTTTAAAAAATGCACTTCCTGCTACTGAAGGGTTATACCTGCTGGGGAGATGGTAACACAGAATGAAATAAGAGCCAGAGTGTCATGGGTGAGGGGTGTGTGAAGCACAGCCCACACATGCCTGGGGGAGGGCTGGGAAAGCCTACAGAGGTAACCCTTAGACACAGTCTCATCCCAGACTGGAGGGCTGAAGAGGCAGTCCAGGTAAAGGCAAGAACTTGAACAACCATCCGGGGCAGCCTATCAGGAGAACTGCAGGCATTTTCGCACAGGGTTTTGGAGGGGTGGGGAGGGAAGGACAATCAGGGATAATGTGGGAGTGGCAGACAAAAGGCCAGGTCACAGAGAGCCCTGAGTGTCCCTGTGAAGAGCTGGGACTTCACCTGTAGATACTGGAGAGCCACCAGAGTGAAGGAGGAGGGGGTAAGGAAAGCAACTGGAGAGTGGGAGAATGGATCAGAGTTATTTTCCAGAACCTGGACTGTTGTCCAAAGGAGAGCCAAGACGACTCAGGAAAGGAAAGAAGGGGGCTGGATTGGTGCAGAGGAATCAAGCTGACTCACAGTTCTCATGGCATTTCTGATGAATAAGATGCAGGAGAGGCGATGTAAGCAGGTCTGGGAGAAGGAGGTCACTCATCCCATTCTTGACATTTCTTATCTGCATTTCCATATGCACAATTTTATGATTCCTGGGGGTTGTCACGGACTGAATATGTCTCCTCAAAACTCACAGGTTGCAGCCCTAACTGCCAATGTGATGGTATTAAGAGGGAGAGCCTGTGGTTTAGATGCAGGTGGGGCCCCATGATGGGATTAGTGCCCTTATAAGAAGAGGAAGTTAAGGGTATAAAACCACAAAGAAGAAGAAAGAAAGAAAGAAGGAAAGAAACAAAAGAGAGGAAGGAAGGAAGGAAGGAAGGAAGGAAGGAAGGAAGGAAGGAAGGAAGGAAGGGAGGGAGGGAGGGAGGGAGGGAGGGAGGGAGGAAGGAAGGAAGGAAGGAAGGAAGGAAGGAAGGAAGGGAGGAAGGAAGGAGGGGAGGGAAAGTGACAAAGAGGGAAAGAAGGAGGAGAAAGAGGGGGGAGACACAAGAGCTTCCTCTCTCTGCCATATAAGAACACAGCAAGAAGGTGGCCATCTATCTGCAAGCCAGAAAGGAGAACCTAACCAAGAACCAAATCTACTGGCACCTTGATCTTGGACTCCCAGTCTCTGGAACTGTTGAGAAAATAAATGTCTGCTGTTTAAGCCCCCAGTCTATGGTATTGTGCTATATAGGAGTTATTTTCATAGTTACCCAATATTCTATGCATAATAAAACATATTTAATATCTTCCTCGTGCTTGGACACGGAGTTTGTCTTATCTTTTCATTATTAAAATAACCCTCAAATACCTTTTATATTTTTATTTCTCTCTTCAAATAATTCTTGCAAGTGGGGTCACCCAGTCCAAAATAATCGTTTTTATGAATTGCATGTGTTGCCAAGTCTCTAGAAAGAGGGAGGGTCATGGACTACACTACCTGCAGCATTTAAGTGCCTTAGTTTCCTCAAAGCATTAGCAACCAATGAGATGTACCTCTGTCTTACTACCATGATACTGTTATATGTACACAAAGTAACAGTTCTAAGTTTAGCATTGACTTTTAAACTATAGTCATGATTTTGTCCCTCAAAATAGGGAGAGGCAATGGGATACACACAAATAATTTACTAGGGGTTTGAACAATCTTCTCTGAATACCACCTGGTGGTAATCCCAGCACTCAAATGTCACTCTCAGCTGTGACACTAGCTGTGTGTCAGACTGGAGCTGGGCTTCAAACTTGGTCTAGCCCTTTCTTCACCAACTCCACACTGATTTAGGGACCATCTTTCCAACCACCTTCTTAAAATGGGGGAAACTGCTTCCATCCAAGATAAATTCTTTACCCTTCTACTCCACAACTAAACACCTAGGAATTCATGTTAAGGAAATAATTAGACAGAAGTGCAAAGATTTTCTTTCTGCAAGTATATATATATATATATGTATATATATATATATATATATATATATATATATACATACACACACACACATATATATGTATATATATGTATATGTATGTATATACATGTATATGTATATACATACATATACATATATATGCATATATATATATATATATATTATAGCATCATCTGCATTTTTATATTGGCAACTACCTAAACATCCAGTGGTTCATTCATTCCTGCACTTGTTTAATGAATATTTATTAAGCACTAAGCACAGGACTAATACACATGGAAGAAGACAGAGCCCTTTCCCTCACAGCACAGGGGAATAACGCTTACAAGGACCACAGTAGATGCATGTCCTAGATTACCATGCTGTCATTAAAGAAGATATGCTCCAGGAGTATTTCATGGCTCTGGAAAGTATTCATAATATTATACTTTGAAATGCATAGATACTAAAATCCTGGTAAGACACAAAGGGTTAAGAGTGATTGGTTCCCTTTGGGTGGTGAGCAGAGTGGTTTCTATGCCTTCAGTGTGCTTTTCTGTCGTCTCCAAATTTATACACGTGCTCATACTGTGACGGGAAGAAATGCCCTGTTAGTTTTACACGGGTATGCTCCTTGCCTCTTGGCCTTTCTCTCCTTGGATCTAGCTTTGTTCGTGGTAACCTCTCCCCGGCAACGTCACTCTGATTCCACAAAGTTCACAGCTAAATGGAACCGCAGGTGTGAAGATGGTTTAGGATATCAAACATACACAGAGCAATATAGATGACATTGACCGAAGTAGGAGAAACAGACTCCATTGCTCAGCTTTAACATGAGAAGAAATTAGCTTTCTACTTCTGCTCCCACAGGGAAAAGTGACCAGTCTGTATCTAGGCACTATCTGCAGGTCACAGGTCACTCTACCTACCAAACCCTGTAGTCAGGGTCCTTCTGGTTCATCCATCCTAATTCCACCCTGTTAGGCACCAGCCAACTGATGAACCTTCCAGACCCATCTCCATCCCCATCTGTGGAGCTACGAAGACCCACTTCTGTAAGTGAAAACCAGGAACAAGTAAAGAATAAATTCTGCAGGTAGAGCTCAAAAATGAGAAAGGCGGCACTTGAAGGGAGGGGCAACTACTCACTCTCGAACTAGAACAGGCTGCCAGAGGCTTTGCAGGAGGAACTTCTGCATGGAAAGAGTTTGAATGAGGCCACTCTTCCTTCCCTCCAGCCCTGAATGTTATGGTAATTCACCCATTCAACAACCATTTGCCAGACGTGTGCTTTGTGCCAGATACTGTTCTAGGCTCTAGGGCTATAGCAGTAAACCCAACAGACCCTAAGAGCAAGCAAGCAAGCAACCAACCAACCAACCAACCAACCAACCAGCCAACCCTGCCTTCGTGGAGCAGTGGGCCAACCGCTCAAGGGTTTTGGAGTTGACCCTCAAGGACAGGGGGCTGAGGGAGGTTTGGAGCAGAGGAGTGAAGTATTCTGACTCTCTTTTTCCTCTTTAATGGGTCACACAGGTCTGTTTCCTTGGTATTCCTTCACCTTAAAATCCATTAAAGGGACCCTCTTGAACCATTTTTTCCTATCAGTGGCTATGTTCCAAGGCCAGGGGAGGACCTCTACCCCACAGATATCACGACTTCCCGTAAACCACAGGCAGTAAGACGGTGGGCTGTCAGCACAAGAACACACTGCTGGACGATGGAGCACACAGCCCAGAAACACCCCTCCAGGGCTGTGGACACAAGTGGCTCGGGGCGGCACCACCAAGACTGTGCTCCCAGCCCCCCCCACATTCCCTACGACTGGGGTATCGTCAACCTCTGTCTTCAGTCAGCTGCTTTCCAGGGGAGTCCAGCACCGAGCAACCCCCCAGCTGCACGCAGCCTGTGTGGGCAAATCAGAGGACCAGACAGAAGTCCCCTCATAATTATTCACAAGGGTTGAAAGCTGGGTTTTTCAGGGTGTGGTACACTGAATACCGAATTTCATTTAATGAAATTACAATAGGAGAGGGGAAGGAAGCATTGTTTAAACCACTTGTCTCCACCTCAGCACCACCACACATGTGTGTTCCTGAGTTGTGAGGGATTTACCTTTGGCTCTGGAGTAACAATTACCATGAGGGGAGGACTGGGGAAGGTAAGCTCAAATCATGGAGAAAACAAAACTGGTACCAAAGCAGTATAAACTCCTCTAGTCAAAGCACCGGCCAGCACGAGCAGGCAACGTGAATGGCAGCGGTGCTACATGTAACTCCGGCTTGGCCAAAAGGACCCTCCTCCTCATCCGCTCCCCCAAGGACCCATTGCTCAGTCTTGCACCTGCTCTAAACATGTCAGTGTCTGGCCACTCAGGAGCATCTGCCCATCAACGCATCCGCCACGAGCCCCAAGCCGCTCCTGGGATCTGATGTATCGGACAGCAGATGCGTCAGTCACATCTTCTATTCTGAGAACTTCAAAATAGTCTTTGGAATGTCCTGTGCACTCTGGTAAAGGCCCCGGGCACTTCATTCGCTGCCATAACACCGGTGCATGAAGATGCAGAGTAGCCTAGTCAGTAACAGCAAAGTCTTCTTCTGGGTTTTTTTTTTTCTTTCCAAGAATGTTAAAAATACTTGATGGAAGTGGAGCGCCTGGGTGCCTCAGTTGGTTGAGCGTCCGACTCTTGATTTTGGCTCAGGACATGATCTCACAGTCCATGAGTTCAAGCCCCGAGTTGGGCTCAGCGCTGACTTCTTGGAGCCTGCTTGGGATTCTATCTCTCCCTCTCTCTCTCTCTCTCTGCCCCTCCCCTGCTTCCTCTCTCTCTCTCTCTCTCTCTCTCTCTCTCTGAAAATAAGTAAATAAACTTAAAAAAATATTGGATGAAGTGATCAACAAATCCATTTTTCTGTGTCCTTTTTGCCAAATCTAGAACCATTGTCTTATATTGAATTGCAAGACGTTTAACATTTTCCCTTTCCCCATGTGTTCAACAATTTCGAGATTTTTCTCCCCCGATATTAAGTTCTAAACATTTTCCCTTAGAGTCTGAAATTTTAATTTCTGGTTACAAATCTAAGTGGTGAAAAGAAAAGTAGGTCCCCAAGTTGTAAACAGATACAATGTAGATTCCATTTGTTCCTATGTGGCTCTAAAAATAGATAAACTTCTGGGTATATAATTTCGCTGATGCATGGTAATCTATTTTTTAAATTTTTTTTAATTTTTAAATTTTTTTAAATCTTCCCCCTTCCCAATAGCTAATCCATGACATGGTTTAATCTCTCCACAGAAATCAAAAGCTGCCGGTACGAATGCCAACGTATACAATCAACTTACATTTTCATATACATTACAACGTCACTGCCATGCACTGCGTTATGCTCTCTTGAGGCATACTAAAGGTGGAGGTAGAACTGACTCACTGGGAATCAGGTAAGAGCCTGCGGGTGGCCATGAGAGTAAGTCACAGGCTCCAAAAGCCACTGGGAAACCGAGTACCTTTATACCAGTGTCGTTCAGTATAGCCTCAGCAATATGTCAGTTTAATGATAAAAATTTACAGGCAGCTACTGAAGCTACATGTATAATACCTCTACCTTAACACTTCTTTTACCAAACTAAGAGTTTGTATAACTGATGCTTGCTGACTTCATCTTAAGAACTGACTGAGCCTGGGGGCGCCTGGGTGGCTCAGTCGGTTGCGCGTCCAACTTCGGCTCAGGTCATGATCTCGCGGTCCATGGGTTTGAGCCCCACATCAGGCTCTGCACTGACAGCTCAGAGCCTGGGATGGAGCCTGCTTCGGATTCTGTGTCTCCCTCTCTCTCTGCCCCTCCCCTGCTCAAGCTCTGTCTCTGTCTCAAAAATAAATAAACATTAAAAAAAAAAATTAAAAAAAAAAAAAAAGAATTGACTGAGCCTGGAAAGATACCCTAAATATAAAAAGACTGATGTCCCACACTTGCTTTCAAAGATCCTAAGGAGTACATAAACATCAGGGTAGGAAGAAAAATATCAGTGGAAGCATAACAAAAAATGTACAGAAAAACTGGCTATCTCGGCCATAGTAAACACACTCAGGACACCCAGTGACACTTAAAGAAAGGACTCTGATCCCAAAGGGGACATTGGAACTCGTAACCTAATTTTTTAGCTCTTTTATTTTAAAAGTTCCACATCTGCGAAAGTATAGAAAATAGTATAATGACCCACCTCCTGCACCCATATTTCAGCGTTAACTCATGGTCGATCTTGCCCCATCTGTACATTCACCCACCTACTTGCCTCTTGTCCAGGATTATTTTGAAACAAATTCCAGATATCATATAATTTCACCTATAAATATTTCAGTATGTATCTCTGAAAAATGTAAACTTTCTTTAACTATAACCATAATATTATCACATTTTAATAATTTCTAACATCAAATCAATGTATCATTAATTTAAACTTAATAAATTTTAATACCAAATAGTCATTCAAGTTTCCTCAATGATTTCAAATATTTATTCACCGCGTGTTTGTTCGAATTAGGACCCAATTAGCCACGCATTGCAATCAGCTGTTGATATATCTCTTGAATCTCTTTTAATCTAAGTTTCCCCTCCATCTTTTTTTTCTTTGCAATTTAATTTTTTGGAGACACCATAGTTTCCCACAATCTGGATTTTGCTGATTGCACCCCTGCAGTGAGGTTTAACATTCGTTGTAGCTTAATTTTCCCCATTCTTTCTTACTTAGTTCAGAACAAGATCCAGAAACACTTCCCAATAAAACAGCTAATAAAGCAAAAATAAAAACAAAAAGCAATCTGCTTGTCTCTCTAAAGGAGCAGATGCTGACAAACACAAGATTCTGAAAATGTCCCCCAGAAGTGGAAGCAGCTACACTGATTAGAAAGCCAGGTTAAACTGGGGACATTCCTGAGCCAGCCACAGACCACAGGGGCGTCACCTGGAGATGAGGTGGGGAGGTTGCCAGGAGTGGTGACTGGCTCAGGACAAAAAGGTTCGCAGGCGTTCAAAGTTTCATCTTCAGAGAGAAATAAACCCTGGAGGAGAAAGAAGGCTGGGGGAGGGGAGCTCAGCGTTGGCCTCAGCATGTTAATCAGTTTTAAATCTGCCACCATTAAGAACTAACATTTCAGAGTCCAGAGGGGGAGGGCGGGGGCAGGCTGGCCTGTTGTTTTCCAGAGGGACACAGGTTGGACTCCGAGGACAAAAGGCACGGCCTCACAGAGCTCCAATGCTGGAAGGACTTACCAGAGCACGACCGGTTAAGTCCCAGCCCTGTGACAGGCAGCCGCGTGTGAAGGCAACGCAGGCAGCCCCCCTCCCCCACCTGTGCTTCCCCTGCACAAGAGAGTGTGTGCTCTGCTGCTGGCTTTCTAATAATGGGACACACTTGGCTACAGGCTTTGGAGGAAAAAAAAAAAAAAGACGACCTTAAATCTCAGCTCTTTCACTTAAAAGCCGTGTGGCCTTAGATAACCTGCTTAGTCTCCCTGTGCCTCAGTTTCCCCACCTGTTACTTGCGGATACTATTGTCCATCTGCTAGAGCTGTTATGAGGATAAATGAAGTTATGCATGAAGGCCTACAGTGTAGTGCCCAGCACATTCCCATTGTGTGTTAGCCTTTGCCCCCCAAAGATTTCTGCCAGTCCCTTCCACACCACATCCTTGAAGGAAGCCATGACAGCACCTGCAGGGCGTCCGGCTGGGTTACCGATGCCGTCTGTGGCCATGCATGAAGCAAAGCCAACTGACCCATAAAGAGTTCAATCCCATGATCCTGATCTCAATAGCGTGGCTCCAACCAACTGAGCTAATTACGGTACAGTCAGATTCACCTCGGCTTGCACAGAGATGCTCTCAGCACTTCATACAACATTCTTAAACACTTCTGTCCTAAGATGCTCTGTGCCACAACACACTTGCCAACTTTACTAATGATCTCATCTTCTAAAAATCTTAATGTAATGTAGCAAACAGATGTGTCCCGTAAGAGGATTAAGGTGGAAATTCATTACAGCAATAATACCAGTGGATTTGTGTTCTATAACTAACACCGATCAATCAACTTAGGGCACACTCCATCTTCGCACTACTCAGCTTCAAAAAAGCATGGGAGAACTAGCCAGCCAGGTCTCTCCCTCAAAGAACTGATCTGTAACAGGGGAGACAGTGAGAGCCCCACATACTGAGAGCCTGACCTAAATGACCTCTAATCCATGCTGCTTAGGAATCACCAAAGCATGTTGGAAAAAATACACATCCTGATTCAACAGGTCTGGGGAGGCTGACAGCCCTTTCTAAGAGGAGTCTAGGTGACGCCCAGCCCACCCTTGAAGGACCAAGGCTCTAATTCTCACTGCGATCTGTTGTTTTGCAGGTGGAACAGCTGAGACAGGGAGGCGACCACAGAGACAGAGGTCGTGAGAAAAAAATGAACACAATACAGTCAAGAGATGGAACTCTGGAAAATGGACAGGCTGCCTGGAAGGAAGACATCCAAGACACAAAAGTGGAGTCATTGAGAGCTGAGGCCTGGTGTGGAATGCCAACCCTGGAACTTCCCACTCGTGTGACCAGGTGGATTCCTTCTGTTCTGGGTCTCTTCTGCCACGGAATGCAAGAGTGCCCGTACCTGATCCGTAGACTTGGCGAAATGATGCCTATCTAGAATGCTCCTTGTCTTGGGCAAGCGCCTAGAACACAGTCACTATTATCACTCCACTCTGTCTGGTCCACAAAAGGCACCGAAGTATTTCCTGAACTGAATTACTAAGTCTTAACTGCCATTGTAACAGATAAGCTGGTTATCACTTAGTTTGTAAAAATAGCCTACGATTCCACTTTTGTCTATCAAAAGGAAACAAGAATCCGTAGTCTTTCATAATCAATCAACCCCAAAACATTTAAATTGTGAAAGGCATATGATTTATTAATTCTACTGTATAGTTTTCTACATTAGAGGTCCTATAATTATAATTCCTTAGAACACTGAACCAAAAATAAACACCTATTTATGCAACATTTGAGAACAAAAGGGCTTACCTAGGCCAGACAGAACATATAACCACCAAAATGAACATCTCCCCAGTGAGTCTACAGCATCTGTTTTGACCTTTTTGTTATCACACTCGTCATTAATTTACTTATCTTCCCTGGAATGACTAGCAATTTTGGAAAAGACAAAGCATAATAAGCACAATATATCATTTTTGTCCAAGACAGTGGTTTAGTTAACAGCTAACTTCTAAAGGAGTCAGCAGACATGAGCTAAATTAATAGATCATTAAGTTAGAAAAAGATGCACAGACTCAAGTTTTGGCTGGGAAGGGCCTGAGAGATCCAATTCAAACGTTCCCAGCACAGGAGACTCTTAGGGGGTGCTGCATAAATTAGAACCCTCCACAGGGCCTTCTAGATGCCGGTTACACAGGTGCGTTCACTAAGTGACCGTCCATCCAGCCTCTGACTTATGCCCTGCACACTTTTCTGTGTGTACAATCTACCTCAAGCAAAAGTTTACTCCCCACAGGGTGTTGAAAGTGTGGGACAGCTGGGTACACTGAGGGTGTCTGCATGTTCCACAGTCAGGCTTCTCCATCCTTTCCATCACACAGATTGCCCTCCCACAAGGAACTCCCCATCTTGCCAAGGCCAGGCTCATTGGGACCTGAGAGAAGCATTCCCTGTGTTTCGGGAAGGCTTACTCAGGGCAGGGGTCTGGAGGGAGAGCTCTGGGTTCCCTCACCATCAGCTAATTCACAGCAAGGATGGTAACTACTTGTTTCCACCTCTGACTCTGAAATCTACCAGGCCAGGAATTCTGCCTCAAGGCTCTTACTCATGCCTGTAACATTCACCTGCCCCAGGCCAAAAAGTACCTGGCACACAAAGGTGATTTGGTGAGCTCCCCAAGGTAATGCAATGGAACCCCCACGACTTCCGCCCACCCCACACTGCTGGTCCAGGGAGCAGAACAGCACTGGGGGCTGAGACCCAGGGTTTGAAGCTCAGCTCTCTAGTCCTAGCAAAAAAAACTAAGTTACTTACTTGCTCTCTTCCACAGTTTCCTCATCTGCAAAATAGGGATCCTAAAAGTAGCCTCATTCACAGAGGTATGTAGCATTAAACGATATTGCACACTGACTCACAACTCGTTAGCTCTATCACAGGGGGACCATCCAATTTTAAGATTCTCGGCTGGAAATTAATGAGCATTTTTAAACATGAATGTGCACCGAGGCATATAAATGCACTGAATTCTGCTCTGCAGAGCCCTGGCTAATAGAATCGGCCAATCACTCAGCTCTAGACATGAAAAACAATGTCAAACATCTGAATATACTGCAGGGGTCTTTGGGCAAAAGACGCTGAGACCAAGAATAGCTGGCTGCCAAGACCAGGAGTCAAGGAGTTCTACAGGTTATCTCCAGGTTCTCCTTGTTCTACAGGCAACACCTCAGAACATTCTGTGAGCCAGTGCAACTTCAGCGCTGTGGCTTCTAGCTGGGGCGGGGGGGGGGGGGGGGGGAAGGCCAATGCTGGAGCATCATCATTTCCTCCTACCAGAACAGAGGAGGAACACTGGATCAGGACTATGGGGCTACTCTATAGAAACATAAAAAAGTACTTTAGCTTCCAGCTTGAAAGGTCAACCTATGTATATAGGGTTTGAAATCCAAGAAAACCACTTCAAGGTCATAGGGCCACAATTATGAGCCTTCTGTGGTTTCAACAAAAGATCACTGTAATCAGTGATCATAATGAATGGACTATCGTGATGCCAAAAGAAGTCCTTTGAAACTTTCAACTCAATCTACTGATTAAGAAGAACCAAATAATTTACAAAAGTGATTCTGATTCGCTGAATTCACACTACATCATTCTGTCCCTCCATCTCCCAATCCATCCTGTTTTTATGGCCAGAGAGGTTCCCCCAAACAGTGATTGTTATCCACTCTGCACCAACACAGAGAGAATGAGACAGAACTGCCCCATTCCTCATTCCTGAAAGCAGGTTGCTAATTAAGGAGAGAAAGCATTGATACACTAACAGCACTGCCCAAGTACACCAGTTTCCACATACAAACTCCCTCTCTACTTCCAAGGCAGGTGAACATCATACAGAAATCTAAAGAATTTTGAAAAATCAATTTTGTTCTTTTTGGTATCAAGGGTTATCTCTTCCAAATATTTATCAATGTTGATCCTCGTTGAATAAATCATCTCCAAGCTTTGATATGAACCCAAGCAAAAAAAAAAAAAAAAAAAAAAGTGCCGGTAAGTAATTCTTCAAGGTGCAATCTGTTTAAGTAGGAGGGAGGGCTCTCTTGAGTAACCAAATGGTTAGCTTTCAATGCCCAGCTCTTTGCAACACACACTTTGCAAGATGCCTGTCCTCCTGCAAAGGGTTAAAAAAAAAAAAAGAAGAAGAAGAAGAAAAGAAGAAAAAAGCCTCTATCGGGTGGACTGAGAAGCCATTCTTCCCAGGGGACACTCATTTCGGGCTGCGAGGCTCTGGCTTTGTGAGCGCGCCGCCCCTCCGCGCCCCCGCCCCTCCTCCCACAGCTACCGCTTCTCCAAGGTTCCCAAGGCCACCTGCTTCTCCAGAGAAAAGGGGCTACTCCGAGAGCTATCTCAGTGCGCAGTCGGCATCCCCCGCGATGCCCCGCGGGGGAGGAGGAGGCGGTGTCCCCCAGGAAGAGTGCTTTGTCGTGAGGCTCGCGCGGCCGCCCGCAGCGGCCCCAGAGGCCTGAGAGGTTTAGACCTGAGTCCCCCGGGGCCCGGTTTCTTTCCGCTCCAGGCTCGGCGCCGGCCCAGGTACCAGGGCCCACCGCCGGCATCGTAGCCCCACCCCGCCCACCCAGCCGAGCTAACGGCGCGGCGCGGGGGAACCTTCTCCATCTCGCCTCGGGCCCGCGCGGCACCTGCTCTGCCCCGCCCGCTCCGGCTCTGGGCCGGAGCGCAAGGCTGTCCTCCTCTCGCGCCCGGGAAATCCCGCGCCAGCCGGCGGATGCCCTCGGCCCCTCTACCTAACGGGAAGGGGGGAGGTCTGCCCTTGGGCGCCAGTCCCCCGGGGCCGCGCCTATCCGAGCCTGCCCGCGGCGCCCCCACCCCCGCGCGCCCCGCAGCAGGGGCCGCGTCCGGAGAACCCAGCCCACATCGGTCGGCCGTACCTTGTGCGGCGCCCGCAGCAGCCGGTGGACCCCGGCCAGCTGGGTGCCGAGAGCGAGGTCCTCGCGAAACGTGAACAGCGGCGGCCGGCTGGGCTCGGGGAAGTTGGTGCTGTTGAAAGGGTCCGTGTCGTCCAAGAACTGCACCCGGCAAGCCAGCGTGGCCATGATGCATCCCTGCCCCTGGGAGCGCGGGCGCCGGGATCGGCGGGGCCGCGGGCCGAGACGCCGGGGTCACACCGCGAGCAGGGGAGGCCGCGGCCGCCGATCGCTGGCTCGCGGGCTCGCAGGCTCCGGCGCGCCCGGCTGCAGCCCGGGCTCCGGCCGCGGGGGGGCGGGGCGGGGGCGGGGCCGACAGGCCCCTCTGTCCCCTCCTCCGGCTCCTCCCCTGCTCAGTCCCCTCGCGCCCGGCCCCGCTGCCCCGACCGCGGAGCCTGCCGCCGGGAAAGGGAAAGGGAGAACCGCTCCCGCGGCATCCGCAGCCCTGCGCCAAGCCGTCTGGCAGACGCGGCGGGGCGGGGATCCCCGGCGGGCTGACTCCGGCAGCGCGGGCGCCGCTTGGGCCGCCCGCTGCACGGGCGTCCCTCGGCGTGGGGAGCACCGACGGAGCTGCACCCCTCGGAGCTCCGGGTCTTCCCCATCTGCGAGAGGACTTAACCTCTTACAGATGAAGGCGGCAGTGGGGGGCTCCTGCTGCCTGGATTTGGAAAACCCCAGCTGGGCACCTGCAGAGGAGGGAGCCGGCCCCCCCGCAAGCAAACGGGGTGGCAGCCACCTGGAGCCCAGGCGAGGGTTACCCGGAGGTTTCCCTTGGGAAGAAAGAAGCTTAGGAGGAGGAGGGTGAGCCGGGGAACCCTAGCAGCTCCTAACAGATAATCCCAGGGGGCGCTAGGAGCGAAGACTGGGGGACTGCGCCGCTCTGCTCCAGGACCCCAGCGCCAGGCGTGACACCGGGGCCACCTGGTGGGTGCTAGTTGACCCTCCGTATCACCGCAGCCTCTTGACCAATTAGGTCCCCGAATACCCTAACTGGATCTTGTGGGGCCGCGAGGACCGCTTCGGATGAGGTCACTGAGATGCAGAGGGGCGATGGAAAGCTAGTGACCTGCTCGCAAGCGAGGGACGTGGAGGAAAGGGTTGCACAACCCACCTCGGCCGCGCGGGAGCTTCGGGGCTCCTCTCGGCCTCCCACCGCTCTCCTCGCTGCTCGCGGGCGACCCCCTTCGTTCCCAGTAAGAATTCACAGTTTTCTCCATTCGCAGGCTGTGGCCAAGTTCGTGGTGCCTCATACCTCGTACAGATGACCGGGATAATACCCAATCGCTCTTCACATCCACGTCTTAACAAGGCGGCTCTATAATGTCTCTCTCCTTTTTTTGTGGTTTCAAGGAGAAAGAAATCCTTGTCCCATACTTGGCACCTTTACTTTTTTTTTTTTCTTTTTAAGATTTTTAAGTAATCTCTACACTCAAGGTGGGGCTCAAACTCGCAATCCCCAAGATCAAGAGTCCCATGCTCCACCTACTGAGCCAACCAGCCGCCCCTCCAGCCCCTTCACCCGCACCTTTAACCTTCCCTCTCCATGTTGCATGTGCAACACTTAACGCCTGGTCTTAAAATAACAATCAGCCAGGACACTTCATTCATACCAGCAGAACTCCTAGCTCTCCTTACTTTTTGCTCCTTAACCCTTTGAAGGAGTCCTCTGGGCAGACCCCTACAGCAACTTCGCCATCAGCTCATGGCCAGAATACTAAACCCCCAAATTCTATTCCCTCGCCAGGGGCCTCCTACCCTCCTACTTTGAACCCCAACTCCCTGCCCACCGAGAGAGCCCTCTGGTCTTTCTGGCCACCTCATTTCCCATCGTCACTATCCCAAAATGAATCCCAACCCATCATCTCAAGGCCTCCTTTTCACACTGCTCCCTGGGCTTCTCCCACCTGTCAGATCCTGGGTAGGTTCCTGCCCCTGCCCCATCTCACCAATGCCTGTGGACAGTGGAACCAATCTCAGTGACCCATTTACCCCCACCCCAGGCTCCTAAGCACTGCCCAATGAAGCTGGCTCCCCACTGCCTTTAGGCAGCCAAAAGTTTCTGTCACTTTCCTCTACCTACAGATTTATTCAGTACAGAAACTTGTCTCTAGCACGAAGTCCTCCCCTCCCAACACTCCCTCCTCTCCACCTTCCATTCCCACCCTCCATCTCCCACATCTCAAGAGATAACCAAAGCCTTGTTTTTCCTCCTCCTGAAGGCTCTATCTCCATCTGGACCCTGAGTCCCTCCCTTCCCAGTTGCTCTGGGACCAGCTCTGTTACTGAAGTAGCCCCCTTCTTCCCTCCTCCCTGGGCTCTTTCCCCTGTGCATCAGGGTTGGGTTCCTTGCCTACAACCACTCCTTTGACACAGAGCCCTCCACTTCGAAGAGCCCCACACTGGCTTCAGGCTCTGCTGTTGCTGTCTTAACAATTCTGAATGACGTAGCCAAGACACCCCAAATTTTCATGGTGCAGTCAGCTCCACAAGCTGCACAGCTGGTCCTGGTGAAACACACACACACACACACACACACACACACACACACACACACTCAAATGGTTTCCATCTTAAAAGCTGCACCTTTATGAATCCTGCCTCTCGCTGGCTTGTCTCTTCTTTGCTTCCTGACCAGTCTCGGAAGAAAAGAGCTATATTCATTTCTCAGCATCCTCACTACCTCTTTGCTCCACATCCCACAACACCTGGTGGGCAAGCCCCTGCTGTTCTGAGATCATCAGTGCGATCCTAATTGCCTCATCCAGGGGACACCTGGGCCCTGCTGCCCACTTTCTCAGCAGCATCTGTCACCATGAACCACCCCTTTCCCAAACTCTCTTCCCTCACCTTCAATAGTTATACCGACTCTGGGCTGCCTCCCTCCTCCTCCTCTGCAGCGTCTTCCTCCATCCATACCTCTGGGCTCTGGTATCCTTGAGAATAGAGCATCACAGCTACAGTTACTTTATTCCTGTGTTTCCACTAAACTAAAAGCTCCTCTAAGGCAATGAACATACTACATTCAATCGTATTACTCCCCCCACCTCTGCCAGTGCCTGGCAGAGTGCTCTGCACAGAAAAGGCACACAAGAGATGCCTGATGAATGAGTGAACACCAGAGTCATCTTTAACTCCTGTATCTTGCAATTGGTCGCTATGACCTGTCACTGAATCCGTCTCTAAAACGTTTCTCAACTCTGTCCTCCTGTCTAGCTCTCACTCCTATGCTAGTCTTCTAGGGGGAGGTCTCCCCTCCTCAGGTGCGAATCCTACATTTGATCTGCCACTGGCTTCCCCAGAGCCAGTGAGCATTCAAGGATGTGCATTTAATGTGTCACACCTTAGGGCAGAATCCTTACACGCCAACTCCCTTAACTTGACTTACGAGAACCTGTAAGATCTTCCGCAGTCTACCACACCAGACTCGTGTCTGGTCATTCCTCCCTTCATGCCCTGCTTCAAGACACACTGAATTTATTATCCTTCCCCAAACATGCTGGGATTTTTCCCAGTGAGCTTCTCAATTAGGAATGTTCTATCCCATCTGGTTGGCCAGCTGAACCAACTTACTCTTCGCCACTCATGTCTAAGGTCAGCTCTTCTAGAAAGCCATCTCCAACTCTACCCCAAACACGGATGGTCTCTCCTTCTTCTGTGGTCCCAGACTACTTTCTACATGTCCTTTTGGTAGCACCTTTCATACATGCTTACCTATATTTTTATTTACCTATATTTTACCTATGCTCTAATAAACTATAAGATTTCCAGGATTGGAATCACCTTACTCAGTTTTAGTCTTAAAACTTCAAAGAGTGACTGGCATCAGAAGTCAAACCTTTAAAAATTTTAATGATGTAAGTTATCCTTAATTCTTCTAAGGATTTTTGCCCTGACCACTCCCTTGAAAGTGCTTTGAGCAACATTTTTTCTCCTGATTAATAACCAATGTTGTTTTTTCAACTTATTTTTTGAAATCATTCTTTTTTTAATAATATAATGCTTTCTTTTCATTTAAAAGGTCAAGAGTCATAAAACATTATAACAAAAAAAATCAGCTCCCTACTTTACAACTCCCATCCCCCCCCCACTTCTCAGAGGCACCCATTTTTAAATAATGTAAGTACACTGATATACTCTGATCTATGAATTTTAGACAATACATTGGCTTTTTGTCATGCTAAATGAGGATTTTAGCTTTGTTACAGACCATTTTCCTATCTCCACCTTCCCATTACAGTTTTATCACAGTTTTAATTAAATTCCTATTCAGTGATTTTTTAAAATGATGATTGTGTTAATACTGTTCATTTTTGTGCTACGTAGTACACATGATTACATGGCCTTTCTTGCACAACTTTTTGTTTTTCTGAAGTTAGTATTTGCTTTAATTTTTTCAGTTGCTTATTTTTTGTTCCTTGAACAGCTGGTTAGGTCTTCTCATATCCGACAACAGCTCTGCAAATACCTTTTTCAATACTGTCAAAGAATTTCACAGTGCTGTATTTTCCCGTAAGATGCCCTCTTCAGAGATATTCCTCCAGGTCTCCTCCATGTTCCTGTCCCGTAAGATGCCCTCTTCAGAGATATTCCTCCGGGTCTCTTCCGTGTTCCTGCTCTCATTTGGAATGTGGCTCTCTCAGCCCTATCCTCCTAGAGATTTCCTTGGCTTCTCTCTTGTGTGGTTGCTCCTGGTTCCACTAACTTGTCTTATTCTTCCTCAGTTTATATTCTCAATTTTTATAAATACATACCCCAGCGGTTTCCTGAAAAGATAAGTTTTTGGGAAGTTTTGTATCTGAAAGTATCTTCATTCTCTGTCCTCACACTTGTCTTGATGTGGTCGTTTTGCTTGCAAGAATGACCATAGGAATTCTTCCCTCTCCTTTTATTCCCACCACTTTGCAATCTGACTTTTCCACTTCCTCCCTAAAAAGATGGGGACTATTTCCCCACTCTCTGGATACAAGTGACTTTGTGACTTACTTTGACAAATAGAATATGTTGGAAGTGGCTTTGTGTGACTTCTGAAATTAGACACCAAGAAGTCTTACAGCATCCACTGTCACCCTCTTAGCATGTTGATCTGAGACTACCACGTGAGGAAGCCAGGTCTAGCCTCAGGAAAGTGGTAAGAGAACTACTACTGAAGACCGGGAATACAGTTAGCTGTGTTATGCGGCAGTGAAACAATTGATAAAACAACTGCCCAATTGCCTGCAGTGATTTGTGAGATAGAAAATGTATGTAATGAACTATGGACTTAGCTAAGGGGACCTTGGGACCGTATGCTGGAGGTATGTGTCAGGTGCTGCTAACTACATGTAATAATATATTCTGTTTGCAAGTAGAATTTAGAAGAAATATAGAAGGCTTAAGACTTGCTAGGTTGTAAAATAAAATAATCTCATCCTTGGTTCTGTCCAGCTAGTAACTGACTTTCATAAAGATCGATTTTAAAATGTGGCTTTAAGACCCGCTGTCAAGATCTCAGAGAGATTTAAGGCAGTGGCTAGTAGATACTCTCATTTAAAGAAAAGGGCTTCTAAGAATCCTTAAGGGTGTTATTGCATAGCAGCCTGGCAGACCCAAATGAAAACGAATCATGGATGTAGTGTTTGGGACAAACCCTTGTAAGATTCATAGAAAATCCACCAAGAATTTAAGATAGTTGTGTTGATGAAATCACAACAAATTTGGACTAAAAGGGAACTAGAATTCTTCAAAATAAAAAGAAACCTCTGGAACTCCAACTTGCGATGGGTAAGAAGCAAGATAAGAAAGCTATTCAGCTGTAATCATGGAGCCATTGTTTTGTATTTGTATTTGCCGGGCTTTTGCTTTGTTTTGTTTTGTTTTGTTTTACATGGGAAAGTAAGGATCTACCAGAATGTGGAGCTAAGAGCTATGGAGAACAGTGAACTTGGGAACCATCACAGGGCGCAGAACTGGGCCCTACTCCCCTGGAGCAGGAGGAACTGAAAACATGCCCCAGGCTGGGGTTGAGAACTGTCGTGGATCAGTGCCTGCTGTGTGTCCCACGTTGTCTTTATTTGTGAATGGGTGTGTCATGTACCAGTCTCACCATTTGTATATTAGGTGTCAGAGGGGCAAACAACTTGTCTGTTTAAGTTATGGGTCTCTGGATCGGAGAAGCACTACCCGAGGAGGTACCCTTGAAAGGCGTCATCTGCGTGAAGCTTCAAATAGCAGTTTCCTCACCACCTTTCCAGCCTCTGCTCCTGCCCCTACCCCTGCCCAGTTCCAGAACCAGCACCACACATTTGAGGGTTTCCTTATGGTAGCACTTCCTTTTTGGTACCAATTTTTCTTGTAGTTCGTCTTTGTTTTATAACAAACCACCCCCAAAAAGTAGTAGCTTAAAACACTAACTGTTTTATCTGTTCTCGGTTCTTTGGGTTAGCAATTTGGGCTGGGCTCAGCTGGGGTCACTCATGCGGTTGCAATCATCTGGAAGCTTGACTGGGGCTGGTGGGACTAAAAGAGCCTCTGTCTGAATCTGCTGACATGTACTGTCAGCAGACTGGTCTAGGAGACTTCACATGACATGGTTCATCTCTCCTTTCATGTGGCTTCTCATCCAGTAAGGTAGACCTGGCTTCTTCCCACCGACGGTGTTAGGGTAGCATTCTAAAAGCTCAAGAGAAAAAGTTACAAGGTCTCTGGAGCCTTAAACTCAGAGTGTATGCTGTGTCACTTTTGTCACCATTCTTTGCTTTTCTTTTTTCAGTCAAAGTAAGGCAAGTTCAGCCTAGGTTCAAGGAGGAAGATAATAGAGTCCACTCCCTAATGGGAGGAGAAGCAAAATCACATTGCAAAGAGGCACGAACACCTAGATATAAGAAACTGTTGTGTTCAACTTTGCAATAATCGTACACACACAATACATAATTCTAGGTTAGAAATAATTTTCACTCAGAATTTTGAGGCATTGCTGCACTGTTGCCACTAGAAGACTATCAAAGTGGTATCTGTAACTTTTTCTTTTCCCTCTCTCTGGAAGATTTGGAACCTTCTCACTGCTCCCAATACACTGAAATTTCATATATGAGCTATTTTCCATTTATTGCATTGACACTCCCTTGGTATTTCCCAAAGATTTTCTGTTTGTTTTGTGGGAATGTTCATTCTTGTTTCACGTCTTTGATCACTTCCTTTCTGCAGTTTTATCTGTTTGCTGTCTCTGGAACTCCTATTATTTGGACGTTGGACCACCACGTGAATCCTCTAATTTTCTTAACTTTTCCACCCTGTTAGTCTCTTTGATTATTTTGCTCTCCATTTCAAGGGATTTCCTCAACTATATGTTCCTTCTCTTTTACTGAATTTTTAATTACAGCATTCATGTTTTTAATTTTCAGAAAATCTTTCCTGTTCTCCATTTTTCCTTTTTAGAAGTATCTTATTCTTGTCTCCAGGATTTCCTTGGTTAGCATTCATTACATGCTGTAATAGCATTCATTACACAAATGAATGGTTAGCATTCATTTCCTTGATATGATTCATTACATGTTCTTTAAAGTTTTCATTTCATTGCAGTGTATGTGTTCTTTGACGTGTTTCCCGGCCCCCCCCCCGACTTTCAGCCTTTTTCTTTTGTAACAGAGGTCATTCCCAAATTCTTGTGATGCTCAGCTGTTCATTTGTATTAAAAACTGACTGGAAGGATATAGCAGAGACACTTTGTCTGGTGGGCTTCACTGTAGACCAGGCTGGTAGGCAAATGGATTTTTTTCTGGAGTGTCTTTGGGTCTTCTCTGGGGTAGTTTACTTTACCCAGAAAAGTTCTTACCAGTACTGTCCTTCACCCAGAGAAAGAGGGGCCTTAGGTTCCATGGTTTAGAGGGCCTCACCCTGCCTAGCCCTCCCTAAAGGGCAAGGAGTCCATAGCACCAAGAGTCCATGCCCACCTGGCTATTCTCTCCCTAGATTGTTCTCCAGGCAACTGGATGACCCTGAACATATTTCCAAGGCCTATGTGTGCTTTTTCCCTGGAGGCCTGAAAAGAGGTTAAGGAGTGGCTGTTCGCAGTTGGAACAGAGGCAGAGTTTACCCATATGAGATCAGGTGTCCACACATCTGGGGTTCATGGCTCACAGGGGGAAGAAAAAGGGTATAGGCTGTGGCTGGCAACCAGGGCCTGGGCCAACCCTCCTAGTGTCATCCTATTCCCATGCAGAGGGCCAAGGAGTCAGAGTTCTAAATTCACATCGGTCCTTCTAAGCTGTCATAAAGGTGTATCTGTCAAAGTAGGAAGAACGTACTTACCATTCTGTTCGATTTATGAATTTTAAATATTTAGACAGATGGCAAATGGGCCGCCATTTGAAGGAGGCCATTTCAACCTACGTTGAAAGTAGACCTGCATCTTTCTGCCTCCTTGCCTCACTAGAGCTGGGTGGGGGGAGGGGCGGGGCCACTTGTTCACTCTGCAGAGCGTCCCTTACCTTCCACCCCCACCCACTTCTTAGTGCCACACACTCCTACTTTCTCTAAATCCTGAAGCCATTCTGGCTCATATTCTTCAGACTGCGTCTGCTGCCTCCTAGGAGATAACAAGTGGCCATAAAAACAAGGGGTTACACCAAGGAAGAAAGGGAGTATATTTTTCATGTGATTCACCTGGGAGACCAAGACTAGAGACCTTGAAATAGCCAAGCCAGCATGCTATTGAAACACTGCAGCTGGGGCGCCGAGTGGCTCAGTTAAGTGTCTGACTTTGGCTCAGGTCATGATCTCGGGATTTGTGAGTTCGAACCCCACATTGGGATCTGTGCTGACAGCTCAGAGCCTGGAGCTGGCTTAGGATTCTGTGTGTGTGTGTGTCTCTCTCTCCGCCCTTCCCCCTGCTTTCACTCTCTCTCTCTCTCTCTCAAAAATAAAAAAAAAAAAAACATTAAAAAAAGAAAGAAAGAAAATAGAGGACTCCAAAAGAATGATGGGTGCGATGCCAGTTGAAAATTAATCTGACCAAGAAATAATTCAGGTCCTAACTTTTAAAACATGCAAACGTCAATAACGAAAAGTTTCTCGGAGCTTCCACTAAGGAAGCCAGGCAGAGAGATGTTTGCCATCCTTTGGGATTTGCCCACCGAATCTGAACCAATTTTCAGCCTCCTTAAGTAACAAACTCTGCGATTACTTAATGCTGCCACTAGGTGGTAGACGTGGCTTACTCAGCACCATTTGAGACATGCTGAACACAAACGTTTCATTTAACTCTCAATTTTATCAAGTATTGTCCTTTTCCTCACATTTCGGATGATGCTTAGAGCTGCTCGATAGCTTGCTCATATACAATGAGGTTTGCTGAGACTTTAATTTGGGAGTTTGCAAAATGCGATACATAGAAATCAATTCTGTCAGCATAAAACAGGGGAACTGGGAAAAGGCAGGCTAAAAAGTGTCTGCCAGCTTTCTTTCTGCTTCCAGTTATGCCCTGAACTCGCCCTGCAGCGAGAAGAGGCCCGGCCTTTCTCAGAGATATCGGGTGCTTGGAACTCTGCCTGCCGAGTGAAG
Source organism: Felis catus (assembly GCF_018350175.1). Lineage (NCBI taxonomy): Eukaryota > Metazoa > Chordata > Mammalia > Carnivora > Felidae > Felis > Felis catus. The sequence continues at coordinate 57,396,337 of NC_058379.1, read as the reverse complement.
GTTTTATCCACTGCCTGGATCCCCACCAGGCACCTTGCCTCACAACACTCAAGTGCCCACCAGCATTCGGTTCTAACAGTGGGTCTTTGGATGCACTGGATCCCCATAGCCTGTGCTCCCCTCAGCCACTCACCACCTCCCTCCTGGATGAAGGAAAGCTGAGAAAGATGGAGCACCAGTGGTTCCAATGGCTTCTTTTGATCAGGGCAGGGTCACTCTAAAGAGAAAATGGCCCTCATTGGAGCCAGCCTTGCTGGGCTTAACTTCTCTCACCACAGCTGCAAGTTTGGGGCGTGTTCCAAAATGGTCTTTTTATCTCTTCCCTTGCCAAAGGCCCTGGAGGCCAGAGACATTTGTGGGACATGGCCCACATGTGGACATGGCCGCTTCAGCCTGAATAGCTTTCTGTCACACACAGGAGATGGCACTGTTCCGATCACCTTCCTCCCTTCCTCCCACCCCAGGCCAATCCCCACACTCCCACATGTGCCCCTGGCCCTTGGACATCCATCCAAGCATCATGGTCTTTGTGTATGGTGTAAGAAAGTGGTCTAGCTTCATTGTGTGGCATGTATCTGGCCAGCTTTCCCAACACCATTTGTTGAAGAGATTGTCTTTTTCCCACTGTAAATTCTTCCCTCCTTCATCACAGATTAATTGACCATAAAATTGTGGGTTTATTCCTGGGCTCTCTATTCTGTTCCTTTGATCTCTGTGTCTAGTTTTGTGCCAGTAACACACTATTTGATCACTATAGCTTTGTAACATATCATGATATCACTGATTGTGATGCTTCCGATTTTATTCTTCTTTCTTGAGATTGTTTTGGCTATTGGGGGTCTTTTGTCGGTCCATACAAATTATAGGATTATTTTTTCTAGTTCTGTGAAAAATACTGTTGGTATTTTAATAAATATTTCATTAAATCTGTAGATTGCTTTGGGTAGTATGAACATTTTAATATTTATTCTCCCGATCCATGAGCATGGTATATCTTCCCATTTGTTTGTGACATCTTCAATTTCTTTCATCAAGGTTTTATAGTTTTCAGAGTAGAGGTCTTTCGCCTCCTTGGTTATGTTTGGTACCTTATACTCCTAGGTATTTTATTCTTTTTTGATGCAATAGTACCTGGGGTTGTTTTCTTAATTCCCCTTTCTGCTACATTGTTATTACTGCATAAAAATGCAACAAATTTCTGTATATTAATTTTGTATCCTGTGACTGTACTGAATTCATTCATTGATTCTAGCAGATTTTTGGTGGAGTCTTCAGGATTTTCTATATATAGTATCATGTCGTCTACAAAGAGTGAAAGCTATACCTCTTCCTTACCAACTTTGACCCCTTTTATTTCTTTTTCTTGTCCAATTGCTGTGGCTAGGACTTTTCCATACTATGTTGAATAAAAGTGGTGATAGTGGACATCCGTGTCTCGTTCCTGGTCTTAGGGGGAAAGTTCTCCATTATTCACCATTGAGTGTGATGTCAGCTGTAGGTTTTTCACATTTGGCCTTTATGATGGTGAGGTATGTTTCCTCTAAACCTACCTTGTTGAAAGTTTTTATCATGAGTGGATGTTGTAGTTTATCAAATGCTTTTTCAGTATCTACTTAAAGGATTATATGGTATTTCTCCCTTTTTCTTCTTGATGTGATGTATCACATTGATTGATTTGTGAATATTTGAATACACATTTCTCCAACTAAGACATACAAATGACCAACAGATATATGAAAAAAATGCTCAATGTTACTAATCATCAATGAAAGGCAAATCAAAACCACAATGAGATATCACCTCACACCTGTCAAGATGGCTGTTACCAAAAAAAACCCAAAAAAACAAAATCAAAATCAAAACAAAACAAAACAAAAGACAGGAAGTGTTGGCAAGGACGCAGAGCAATTTGAGTTATGCACATTGCCGGTAGGAACACAAGCTGGTGCAGCTGCCCTGAGAAACAACATGGAGGTTCCTCAAAAGATTAAAGTACAACTACCAAATAATCCAGCAATCCTACTTCTGGGTATTTATCCAAAAGAACTGGAATCAGGATCTTGAAAAGACATTAGAATTCCCATGTTTGTTGCAGCACTATGTACCACAGGCAAAATGTAGAAACAATCTAGGTGACCACTGACCGATGAATGGACAAAGAAAATGTGGCACATACATACAATGGAATACTATTCAGCCTTCAAAATAAAGGGGGAAAGTCTGAAACATGTGACAACATGGGTGACATTTGAAGGCATTATGATAAATGAAATAAGCCTGTCACAGAAAAAGACATACTGTATAATTCTACTTATATGAGGTATCTAACAGTCAATTCACAGAATCAAAGAGGTGATGCTGGTTGCCAGGGGCTGAGAGGAGTGGAAATTGGGAGTGACTGATCAACAGGCATAAAGTTTCAGTTAAGCAACAGGAGTACGCTCTCAGAGATCTGCTATGCAACACTGTACCGACAGTCAACAAAAATTATTGTACACGTAATATTTATTAAGAGGTTAGATCTCATGGAGCGCCTGAGTGACTCAGTCAGTTGAGCATCCGACTTCATTTCAGGCCATGATCTCGTGGTTCGTGAGTTTGAGCGCCGCACTGGGCTCTGTGCTGACAGTTCAAAGCCTGGAGCCTGCTTCGGATTCTGTGGCTCCCTCTCTCTGCCCTTCCCCTGCTAGTGCTCTCTCTCACTCTTTCTCTCAAAAATAAGTAAACATTAAAAAAAAAAAAGAGGTTAGATCTAATGTTAAGTGTTCTTACTCCCATAAAATAATTTTTTTTTTTAATGCAATTCATAGGGTCACCTGGGTGGCTCAGTCAGTTAAGCATCTGACTTCAGCTCAGGTCATGATCTTGCGGTTCATGAGTTTGAGCCCCGCATTGGGCTCTGTGCTGACAGCTTGGAGCCTGGAGCCTGCTTCAGATTCTGTGTCTCCCCCTCTCTCTGTCCCTCCTCTGCTCATGCTCTGTCTCTCAATAATAAATAAACATTAAAAAATTTCTTCTTTAAAAACGCAATTCATAAGTTCCGGACAACACTATCTGCTACCAACATAGCAAATCTATTAGCCTAGTGCAGGGCACGCTCTCAGAAGTCAGACAGCAGGCTGGGACCCTCTCTTACTCAATGTTTTGCTCTTAAGCAATGGAAAGCACTAAAGGGAAATTTTCCTGAAAACTTTTCTTTAATTATTATTAAACATTTAAGTCATTTGAAAAGATCTAAAGAATACCACAACTAATTCCCATGCATCTATTATCCTACAGCTTAAGAAATAAGACCTTCCCAATAGAGTCAATGCCCCTATATACCTTCCCTATTTCTAGTACCTCACCCTCAAAATGCATAATTTATCATTCTATTTCTTTATACTTTTACTGCATATGCATGTACCCCTAAGGCAAAGTATAGGAGTTTTCTGCTTGGTCTGTTTTTTTTTTTTTTTTTTCATCTTTGACCTTCAATGTTACCACATGAATTCTGCAACTTGCCTCTTTCTCTCAACACCGTGGTCACCCATGCTGACCCATGTAGTTCTAATCCCTTCACTTTCCACTACCACCTTATATCCATTCTCCTGTTAATGGACATTTAGGCCCTTTCCAACATGGGGTATTCACAATACAGTTATAAATATGCTATTCTATTTTCACTTAGATAAAACCAAATATGGAACGTGTATGGAGGGACAAATTCTAAAGAAGTGTAAGCCTGCATGACCTGGAATGCAGGTCATCTATCTCAGCCTACAAGTCAAACTATAACACGGGGCACTAATATCCAGGAATATTTGAGTGTACTTGTGACCCTTCTAGAATCTTCTCACCAAAGGACATCTTTGGTAGCATGGTTTTGAAACATTCCTCATAACACTTGAGTATGTACGGGTCTTTCTCCTCTTGCTTTTGTCTCTGTGGTGAGATCGTTGAATGCATGTTCTGTTTGTTGCATTTCTATAGCCTTACCTAGAGGCTGAATGGCACATATTGAATAAAAAGCAAGTGGATGGATATCTTTCAACAGGAGGAAGGAATCACCACCTGCCCCCTCGTTGTTCCCACAAGGCTAAGTCTCAGTGGGAAGAAGTCAACACCACCACCTTCCTCAAAGGAGTTTTGGTACTTACCCCAAGGCATGCAGAAGAGAATCTCTCCCCCAGCTACAAGAACCATGAAGGGAACACCCGGAAAGTCAGTGTTTACACCTAACTCTGCATGCAAAATGAGAGTGCAAGGGCATGGCTCCGTCCCAGCAAACCCTCAAGAACAGAGTCAAGTGTTCAAACCCCACATAGTGCTGAAAACATCTTTCAAACCCCACATAGTACTGAAAGCATCACAAAGTTCTGCAAATGATATAATGGAAGAAACCGACCCCTAACCAAGGGGTCTGAGTAAGTGAGGCAGGGAAACCTGAGCCTGATATGCAGACAACTGGGCAGGAAGGAGAAGCAGGACACTGGCTTTAGGAAGACACTGTGGGCAGTGGTGGGCAGGGGTTTGGGGAAGAGGTGATTGCACTCATGAACAATCCAGGTGGGAGGTGCTGAGGGCCTTAGCAAGGACCTGGGGCTCCCATGTGGACTCCATGCTTCAGAAGGACTTGAGCAGAGCGGACGTAGGAGGATGTCATGCTTGCTCCACACGGCTATATATGACAGGACGAGACCCATGGCCGGACGTCATGGGGAGGCAGAGACAAGCTCAATACAGGGAGGAGCTTTTCAACAATTCAGAGGGATAGGTAGCTTCATCAGAGAGTGAGCTTTCCGTCACTGGACGTATTCAACTGGAGGCTGCAGGAGCAGGGTCAGACGTGGTAGGGAAGGGACCCCTGAACCTCCAAAGTTCCTCTCTGAACTGGGATTTGGAGTCTGGGTGGCTCAGTCAGTGGGTGGGCTGACATGGCCCGGCGGGCTTGTCGAGGGAGCATGATTGCTCAGAGAGCACCACAGTCACTGAGTGTGGCCTCGGGCTCATGAGCACCCCCCAGAACATCAACCCAACACGGGAGAGGAGGAGTGAGCCGGGATAGGAAGGAAGAAGGGGGAGGTTGCCAGCCTGTGCCTTTGCTCAACACATAAATATCCTGGTCAAATCTCCCTGAAAGAACGTGACCACAACTCATCAGCCCGCCTCCTCTATGTCCACGAGAGGAAAGGGGAACATTCTCATTCCCTCAAGATCACGGGACACAAGCTCCCACCCTCATTATAGAGGGATTGACAAGCACTAGACATTCTTTCTAAAGACAAAGTAACCATGTGGGAAAATGGCAAAATGGAGGTTCAGCATTCCCAGGGAGCGTCGTTAAAGACCTCACCTAATTACTTCCAGTTATGGAAAGAAAGAAGTCACTGGGATAAAAGGTACAGCATAGGGAATATAGTTGATGGTACTGTAATAGCTTTTTACAGTGACGGGTGTTAGCTACACTTGTAGTGAGCATAGTAGAACATGTAGACGTAGTGAGTCCCTATGCTGTACACCTGAAACTAACACTGTGTGTCAACTACACTTAAATTTAAAAAGATAGTGATGGGACACCTGGGTGGCTCAGTCAGCTGAGCTTCCGACTTCAGCCCAGGTCATGATCTCGTGGTTCATGAGTTCGAGCCCCGTGTCAGGCTCTGTGCTAACAGCTCAGAGCCTGGAGCCCGCTTCAGATTCTGTCTTCCTGTCTCTGTCCCTCCCCTGCTCATGCTCTGTCTCTCTCTCTCAATAATAAATAAATGTTAAAAAAAAAATTTTTTTAATAGTGATAGAATAAAGAGAGAATTACAACTGGAAAAAAAAACCTCACCTAATTAAAATTATCATACTTCAAAAAAGAAATAGTAAAATAAAATAAAATAAAATAAAATAAAATAAAATAAAATAAAATAATCCTACTTCAAACGCATATGGGAACCTTGCTGGGTGCAGCACAGCTGTGGAAAGCACAGAGGGCCCAAAACTGCCCTCGTGAGCTTGGCCAGTGCACACGTGGAGAGCGGAAGTTAGAGGTGGCCAACGAGAGTTCCCCTACTCCCCCAAAGAGAACTCTCCTTGTTCTATTGAGCCATGTGCCAGCGTGAATTACAGCAGACATAGGTGTAAAAGAGAAATTTTAATTTACACTGAAACTACTTCTTAGGAGATAACATCCTGATGTTCCGTGGAAGCAGGTAGCTCATGGTGTTCTGTGTTTTCTTTCAACACAGGGAGCACCTGAGATCCTACAGACAGGAAAGCTGGGGAAGAAAAATCCAAAGATGTATGCGTCAGGTACACTCCAAAGTTCACCTGTGAACAAGACAGCGGCAACAACAAGCCAGATTATTTTAGCAGTTGAAATAATTTTATAAATAATAATGATCAACTAAAATCAAGTCAGATCTTTAAAGACAGGTACTAGGATGTAGTGGGAAACAAGAATCCCAATTTCAGACAAAGATTGTCATGTATACTGTTCTTTCCCGACAGTCCCCCCCCACACACACCTGTTTTTCTCCTTCCTATATACCCTGAGCTTCTGGTAGGAGGGCTTGTGTCCTGCTCTCTGCTTCTGACCACGACCAGGCCAATTTCTGCTCTGTTCCCTGATGTAAAAACTATTTTGTGAAAGTAATAGCAAAATTCTGCATTTTCTTTGAGGTGATTTTGTTGTTGTTGTTGTGATGTAGGTTAAGTTCTCCAAACTCTCTAGAACAGAAATGGAAGGCCCAAAATAAAGAGCTGTGTGAGTCTACTCAGAGTTTGCCATCAATGCGAGTGAGTCAATAAGAACTCCCTGGAGCATGTGATGCACTCCCAGATCTGTTCATTCCTGTGATAACATCAGCTGGGTGCCCCCATGTTCCACGACCCAGGCTAGGGGCTGAGGCCAAATTAATTCCTTAAGATGTGTGCACATGTGGGAGAAGGGTACACAGGAACTTTCTGTACTCTCTTTGCAATTTATCCGTGAATCTAAAATTATTCCAAAATATTTTTTAAAAAATGAAAGCTGTGTGCACAAGAGAGTTACAGTGGTTCTCAGAAGTACAGTGATTTCCTTCCGTGCATCATAGTATTTGTGCACACCCATCCACTGTCCTCTGGCAACCTGCATGGCACAGATTCAAGGTCCTCACACCCTCAGGTGACACAGCCTGCCTCAGCTGAGCGAACAGACATGTTGACAAAACACTCAAGTGAAGACGATATCTACCCTGCGTCTGTAGGGAGACTGTGGCAATTAAATACTGTGAAACGAAACCCTGGTTTGGAGAAACATGGGAAACGATGTGCAACATTTTACCATGAGTTTACCTTCTAATTTATTGTTGGAGAGATATTGAATATTTATGTTAATTCAGTTAATTTTCAAGAAATGTTCCATGCAACCTTGATTGCTTACCTGACTTCCTAGAACTCCTTGCAAACAAAACCAGAAAGCCCTAGCCTGGACATAAATCTTCCTAAAGAATCAGGCTGTTAGAAATTCAGTTTCTATAACCTGGAATCCACAAAAACCACACCTAGTCATTCTAATCTTCAAGAAGATGATTTACAGCCTTCTCAGAGTGAAATTTACTGAATCTGCCTATGCAATTACTCTATTCACCACAGGGCATTTTACTCTCATGAGACACCCGTGGTGAAGAAAATAATGATCGAGACAATAAAATTACTTGGTTTATTTACTTATTTCTTATTTAAACCCTGTGTCTCTTCAACAAAATTTGAGAGCATCAAAAATACACATAAGACCCCCAAAAAGGAAGAAAATGGATGGAAAAGAAACCTAAGATGGTGCCATGGATGAGATCAGAACCTTAATGGTAGCCGATCAGCCTCAGAATGTCTCCGCGCTTCTCACACTTACACACCGTTATTACTCAGAACTACAGTTTGGGTGTAAATAACAAGCCAGGATCTTAAGATAGGATCTTAGGGGCACCTGGGTGGTTCAGTCAGTTATGCGTCAAGTGATGATCTCACTGTTTCATGAATTTGAGCCCCGCCGAAGGCTCTGCTTGGGATTCTCTTCCTCCCTCCCTCTCTCTCTCTCTCTCTCTCTCTCTCTGCCCCCCCCCAAATAAATAAATAAACTTAAAAAACAAAACGGGATCTTAAAACAGATGTCACAGTTTGCAATCATGCTTACTTTTCTCGCACGACTCTCAGAAAGCTTTTGGAAAACATTTTGGTTTCGCTGCCCAGTTTGCTGGTTGATGCAAATCATCTGGCATCTGTGACAAGGACCTAAAACCTAGAGGGGGCGAGAAGGGAAAAGACAGCGTTGCCGTGAAAGTGGCCAGACGCTCCTTGTAGTGCGGGGAGGAATCTGGGTCCAGGAGGACTGGTTGTCAGAGGTGTTCTCTGGGCCCACTCACACAGCAATGCTCACTACTCTGCTCTGACTGCTAGAAGCCAGAAAGCAGCCGCTCCTCACACAGTCCTGGGGGATCATCCATGTTTGTTCATCAACTGAAAGACTGCTGCTTGCGGGCTTTGTAGACAAAGAAAAGAGTTGTTGTGAATCTCGGAGGGTTATCAGAGAATCTTGGAGATTCTCCCAGGAAGAAAAGAACTAACTGGTTGGAGGGTAAACTAGGAGAAGATAAACACCCACGGGCCCAGCACTGACTCATCAGAAAGAACCTTACTGTGTCCGTGTCCTTTGACCCAGAAACTTCGCTACTAGGAATTTCACTCAAGAAAAGAACCCCAAGTACAAACACAGGTTCGTGTACAATCTTTCTCATGTTGTTTGTGATCAGGGAAACCTGAGAGCATCTTAAACATCAAATAGTAGAGAACAATGGCTTCACTACAGGTATATGAATATATCGTGCAGGTATTAAAATTAATCTATAAAGGGTTTTAAATGGTAAATACTTATTTTTATAAGTAAAATAAGCAGGAAAGAAAATTACATGTGTATTCACACATACACACACACACACACACACACAGCTTCTTAACAAGGGTCATCCTGTTGGTCTGCCACGAGCAAGACTTGCTCTATAGCGAGAAAAATCTCCCACAAATGTTAACACAAAACAAGAAAGCCTGCAGCTTAGCAGTGACGAGACGCTGCTTTTGTTGCACCTACAAAAAGGGCGAAGGGACTTGATTTTCACATTTGCTCCTCTGCTCACTTGGGGGCAAACACCAAGTACGCACTGAAACTAGAAACGGCTAAATCTGGATGTGTCTTGGCCTGTTCCTAGCACTCGCCTTCTGGCTGGTGGACCTTAAACCAGTGGAAATACAACCTCAAGGTAGCACCAAAGTCAAGGCTCCCAGGCCTCCGCAAGCAGCTGGAGTGTGCTGTACAGGGCTCCGCCCAGCACTCGCCTTGACACTGAGCAGACCTATGACCTCTCCAGGCCTCATTGCCTCACTCAGCCCCTTCGCTTGATTTGGTGAGGATTCCAGACACTATTTCTAGGATGCCACGCCCAGGATTCTTGTGCATGAGAATGTCTGAGATGGAAAAAGACTGCCTCGAGATAGAACACTAAGCCCTCCAAGAGCAAGTACAGAACACGCTACCTCCTCTGCCTAGAAAACTATGGTTCCCAGGCCAGGCTCCCTCTGGCCCTGCAGAGCTATGTCCCACAGAATGGACGTCCCACCAGCCCTGGGCCTGGGCCCCAGCTGCCACCTGACAGATAGCATTTCATGTAAAACTCCTGTCGCTTTGGCCAAAAGGCTCTCTTAAAAGTTTCTCAAGCTGGCAGAGGGAAAAATATTTTCCAGATACTTTTTTCAAACACCAAGGCGAAGAAATCAATTTTCTTAAAACATCATCACTTTTTAAGCATTTTTCTCTAGCCCTCTCATCCATTGGCATTTAAAAAAAATTGCTTACTAGTATACATGTTCTTTGAAAAATAACTCAAACTATACAGAGCAGCTTTAAGAGTTAAAAAAAGAAAGCACTCAGGGTGCCTGGGTGACTCAGTCAGTTAAGCGTCTGACCTAGGCTCAGGTCACAGTCTCGCGGTTCGTGAATTCAAACCCTGAGTTAGTCTCTGTGCTGACAGCTCAGAGCCTGGAGCCTGCTTTGGATTCTGTGTCTCCCTTTCTCTGCCCCTCCCCACTTGTGCTCTGCCCCCCCCCTCTCCCCCCAAAATAAATAAACATTTAAAAAAGGTATAAAGAGAAAGCACTCAGCAGCGGCCTCCCTCGCTGTCCTGAGAGGCAAGTGCTGCTGATGTGGCTATAGATCCCTCCAGACTGCAGCTCGGAGCTGGACACAACCACACATGCACCCGTGCAACACACTCCCAGAGCTCTCAGAGGCCGCGGGGTGTCTTCCCTGATTCCATTACTCCACAATACACACTGGGCGCCCTCCATGTCTATACACAGAGACCACCTACCTCATCCTTGGGCTTGAGATTTTCATGATGGCCTGGCATTCCTGTGGGGTGATGTTCTATGAAGCCAAGTTCTACTAGCCAGTTTCTAATTCTTAGCTGTTAATAATTTTGCAGTGAAGGTCTTAATCCACATAACCCTATTTGCTGTTTAAAACTTGGGGGGAGGGGGTTTGATCTCTCTAAATGAGATTATAAAGCCAACGGGTATAAAAGTTTTTATGATTTGATGATACCCAGTGAAAAATGACTTTCTAAAAGAGATGTGCTAAGCCTTTTTGCATTGCAACAGCCTCAGCCTGAGTATTATCATCGGCAAACATCTTTTAAGCATTTAGTTTTTGCAAGGCATAGTACTAACTACAGTTCACGCTTTTTAGTGCCTGCACAGGACTACACTGTCTGAATATAGCATAATCTATTTAAACAATCTCCCTTTTATGGATATTTCTGATGGCCTCCAATTTTTCATATTTCATGTTTTCGTTTGGGGGCTCCTGGTTTGCAAACTTTTTTTTTTAACATTTATTTTTGAGAGACAGAGCAAGACAGAGCACAAGTGGGGGAGGGGCAGAGAGAGAGGGGGGACACAATCTGAATCAGCCCAGGCTCTAAGCTGTCAGCACAGAGCCTGACGCGGGGCTCAAACTCATGGGCTGTGAGATCATGACCTGAGCCAAAGTCGGAAGCCTAACCAACTGAGCCACCCAGGTGCCCCTCAATTTTTCATATTTCTAAAAGCATTACAATAAATAAACTTGTAATAGAACTCTGCATACTTGTACAGGTGTATTTTATGGACTAGATTTCTATAAGTGAGATGATTAGGCCAAAGGGCAGGCATATTTTAACTTTTACTAATGAATGTTTATTAAGAACACTGATCTAAAGAAAACAAAGCATTGGGACGCCTGGGTGGCTCAGTTGGTTAAGCAGCCAACTTCGGCTCAGGTCATGATCTCGCGGTCCATGAGTTCGAGCCCCACATTGGGCTCTGTGCTGTCAGCTCAGAGACTGGAGCCTGTTTCGGATTCTGTGTCTCCCTCTCTCTTTGCCCCTCTCCTCCTCATGCTCTGTCTCTCTCTCTCTCAAAAATAAATATTTTTAAATTTTTTAATAAAAATTAAGGAAAGCAGAACATCTCAGAAAAATTCCTTAAAGAATCTTCCTTGTATTTATGGCCCCAGGTAGCTGACAAACTGCAGATGCTATTGTTGCCAAGTGACAACAGTGTCAGAATTGTCTGACAGTGACAATAAGCTCATTCTAGTTCCTTCTCTCTCCTCCCCCTTTCTTCCTTTTCTTCTTCCTCCTTCTCTCCATTTATCAAACAACAGGTATTAATACCTACTCTGCATCAGGCAGGATACATAAGAGCAAGTGTTTTAAAGACACAGCAGGGACAGAGAAACAGGAAATGAGGAAGAGAAGAGTAAGTCAGATGCAGGGGTGAGGAGGAACAGCAGGAGGGCTGGTGCCAGAGAGAGGCCTGTGGGCGTCACTGTCTGGGAGAGAAGAGATTGTTTTTTCAAGGAAGAAAAGCTGCCAGGATAAGAGGAGGTTTGGGGAGGTAAGTGGATACAAAAAATTCTTTGGGACTTCTTCATGCCGTGAAATTTGAGTGCCGTCCACAACCCTAGACCTCCACCATTCTTCCAGGAAGATTCAAGTGACTGCCTGCTGCTTTTCTGGGTACCACAGTGGTGTTCCTTCCAAGTGCAGAGCCGGGACACAAGATAGCCCCAAGGTAGACGGTGAATACCAAGATTAATAATATTACTATTAAGATAATATCATCCCCCACTAAAGTACCAAGGACATTCTGTGCAGATGACCCATCCTTCTGTCCCTAGCTATTCCTTGTCTTTCCTGTCCATTCATTCTCTCGATGGTTATTGAGCACTGACTCTGGGCCAAGACTGTTCTGGGCCCTAGAGGTACAGCTGAACAAAACATACTAGTCCCCACCCTCGTGTGCTCTGAAGGAATAAGCAGGTGCTATGCCTAAGAGCCTGACCTTCCCAAGGAGGTGCCATCTGAGTGGAGACCCTGAAGTGGCTGCAGGAAGAACACGCCAAGCAGAAGGGACCCGCTGAGACAGGAAGCTTGGCGTGTTTAGGAAATGTAGAGAAGGATGGTGTGGCAGGCAACGGGAGGGCTAGAGAGGTCAGAGGGATCAGGTCTCAGGAGCCCTGTTGTCCCCAAGGAAGAATGTAGGTTTTAGCCTAAGGCTCTCTCACATTTTTTCAAGCCCACAGCACTGTTTGGGGAGCCCGGAGCCTGGGGAGAGAGGGCAGGGGGCAGCTTCACCTCTCTGACTGTAAGCTCCTCCACAAAGGCCAACAAGGCAGGAAGCCATGGCGTGGGAAGAAGGTAGAGTGGTGGCCACGGGCACTGAGGGACCACTAGACATCTGGGTCCTCCTCCACCAGCACCAGACATCAGGAAAGTGCAACAGGTTCCAGGAGGAGAATGTTCCCATAGACACAAGCATTCTAAGAAAACATAGTTTAAGCCCAAACATAATTATGAGATGGAGGCGGCACTGAGCCCTGACCACCTGTAGGAGCACCTTCTCTCTGTCCCACAGGCAACTGACTGCTGCCACCCTCGTAGGGAATAAGAGATGGATCCTTCCAAGGGGAGTCCCAGAATGCAGATGTCACAAACCCCCCAGCTGAGGCTTTGCGGGTCAGAGTCAAAGACAGGGGATTCCCACCTGCCACCGGCCAGGCCACCATCCTGGCCACAGACGGAGGTCAGTCTCCATCGGCAACCCTTGAGGGAGGATAACTGAACATCCCCGACTCACCTGGAAACGCAAGGAACCGACTGAAATCTCATCCCACGTCTCTTCTTCAAAAGCGCTTGTTCCACTGGTAATAATATTGGCACGGAAACGCGAGATGAGTTCTTTCATCGGGAATAATTCCTCCTTTCCATTCGCATCACTGTTTAAGACATGCCAAAAGGGGGGTAGTGGGAAGAGCAGACAATGGAGGCGCAATTATCCAACCTTTCTAGCCCTTGATGCCTGACTTCATCAACTATTCTCAGGCCTGAGCCTAGATGATCAGAACCAGCTTCTACCACAAGTGTTAAGACCAGCAGACACGCATCCGTTAGGCAGACCTTGATGGTGTTCCATGGGAGATGATCCCATCTCCATGGACAGGCCCACAAGAGGCAGTGCAAAGAGTAAGTAGATCTTAGCTGAAGACACAAAGGACTCTGGAAACCAAGGGAACAGGAGTCAAATGAACAAACTTCTACGAAAAGACCAGTTCTACGTCGCGCGTCTGGACAAGGCGCTTAAGGAGTGTCAACAGGCTTAACTACCAAGGACCTAAGATGTTCCAAGAGCGCCTACTTTGTTTTTGGATATGAGCACTCCATAAAGCAACAATGCATACATATGGGAGGTTTTAGTATTGATTTTCTACAGAGAACTGACTGGTGGTTACCAGAGGCAGGGGTGGGAGCGGGCAAAATGGGTGAAGGGGGCCAAAAGGCACAAACTTCCAGTTATAAAATAAATACATCATGGGGATGTAATGTGCAGTGCGATGACCATAGTCGTTAATACCGTACTGCATATTTGAAAGTTGCTAAGAGAGTACATCTTACAAGTTCTCATGACACGAAAAAAAATTTGTAACCATATAGGGTGACAGATGTTAACCAGACTTATTGTAGTGATTGTTTCTCACTATGTACAAATAACGAATCATGCTATTGTACACCTGAAACTAATATAATGTTGTATGTCAACTTTATCTCCATAAAAACAAATTTACTTCCTAACTTCTGTACTATTTGCAGTTTTAATGAGCATTCACTATTTTTGTAATTCTTGTTTAAGATTTTGGTTTATGGCCATGAGGTCCCATAAAAAGGCTCTCTGCACCTCCATGCACCAAAGGGAAAAAGAACGAAAAATAAAGCATCTGAGGGGCACCTGGGTGGCTCAGTCAGCTGAGCGTCTGACTTCGGCTCAGGTCATGATCTCTCAGTTTGTGAGTTCAAGCCCCACGTCAGGCTCTATGCTGACCGCTCGGAGCCTGGAGCCTGCTTTGGATTCTGTGTCTCCTTCTCTCTCTGCCCCTCCCCCACTTGTGCTCTGTCTCTCTCTGTCTCTCAAAAATAAATAAATGTAAAAAAAAAATTTTTTTAATAAAGCATCTGAAAACGTCAACAAAAGAACACATTATGTGATCCCGTTATATTGGGTTCAAGAACAAGCGAAACGATCGATGATAAAAGAAGTCAGAATAGTGGTGATCTTCTGTTGGACTGACTGACAGGGCATACGAAGAAGGTTTCTGGCGTACTAGAAATGTTCTCTAATTGGTCTGGGCAGTGGTACATGGATATATATATATATATATATATATATATATATATATATATATATATGTAAAAATTGAGATATGTACTTATAATTTTTGTGCTTTGTTGTGCTTCAACAAAGAAAAAATTTTTTTAAGTTGGGGGATGGGGTAGTCCCAAAGTACACCTGGAATTTTCCCTGGAAACAGAGCTGAAAAGCCCTGGTGGAGGACAAGGGTGTAATATCCCAATCCCCTTCCAGCAGGGGCTGGTGAGTGCAAAGCCGGGACCAGGATAACCAAGTCTAGTTTCAGCACTACGTGCAACTCCCATAAGCAATGAGAACTACAGTTTCTTCATCTGAAATGAGAGGGCTAGCACTTTCCAGTCCTAAAATCCTTGGATTCTGGATTTAGCCTCCAAGTTACAAACATTCCCTTTGTGTTTTGTAAAAGGGAAAGTTTTATGTTCAAAAGATATTATGGTCATCATCAGGGAAATACACACCAAAACCACAATGAGATACCACCTCACACCTGTCAGAAGGGCTAACATTAACAACTCAGGCAACAACAGATGTTGGTGAGGATGCAGAGAAAGAGGATCTATTTTTCACCGCTGGTGGGAATGTCAGCTAGTGGAGCCACTGGGGAAAACAGTATGGAGATTCCTCAAAAAGTTAAAAATAGAACTACCCTACGACCCAGCAATTGCACTACTAGGTATTTATCCAAGGGACACAGGTGTGTTGTTTCGAAGGGACACATGCACCCCAACGTTTCTAGCAGCTCTTTTGACAAGAATCAAAGTGTGGAAAGAGCCCAAATGTCCATCAACAGATGAATGGACAAAGAAGATGTAATATATATATATATATATATATATATATATATATATATATACATACACACACACACACACACACACACACACACACACACACAATGGAGTATTACTCAGCAATCAAAAAGAATAAAATCTTGCCATTTGCAACAATGTGGATGGACTAGAGGGTATTATGCTAAGCGAAATTAGTCAGAGAAAGACAAATATCATATGATTCCACTCCTGTGGAATTTAAGATACAAAACAGATGAACATAAGGGAAGGGAAGCAAAAATAATATAAAAACAGGGAGGGGGACAAAACGTAAGAGACTCTTAAATATAGAGAACACACTGAGGGTTGCTGGAGGGGTTGTGGGTGGGGGTTGGGCTAAATGGCTGAAGGGGCATTAAGAAGGACACTTGTTGGGATAGCACTGGGTGTTCTATGTAGGGGATGAATCGGGATTCTACTCCCGAAACCATTATTGCACTACATGCTAACTAACTTGGATATAAATTTTTTAAAAAAGATATGATCAGCATATGCATTATAGAGTCCATCAAATTTGAAAGTAGAACAGAGATACAGCAACCACAGCCCCCAGCGGCCCTCCCAGGCACAAGGCACAGGCTGGTCCACTTAACCTGTCACACCCACTGCCTGCTTGTCAGCCCTGCGCTCAGACACCAGTAGGAAACACGGTCCCCTCCTGGTAGGAATCAGGATTGCAGCAAGCCGGTCTCCACCTCCTATTTTTTCCACACAAAGAACCCTAGAAAACCACTGACCTGCTCTCTCCAGGGCTCTGGGTCCCTGAGGAGGAGTGTCACTTGATGCCGGGATAGCTCAGTGAACACCCAGGGACCATGAAGCTGCACCATACTTCTAGACCCAAGGAGAGCGAGCGAGGCCATGGCCAGGGAACTCTGTTGCACGTTTTTGCCAACGACTACAAACAGGAATCACTACAAACAGCCCATCTTTGTTATTTTTATTAAGCTACCTTTGTACGTGTTTCTGAGTGTGCACACATGTGCCCAAGACCACAAGGCACGTAAGAGTCACAGGATCCCTGGCTCACAGTGACGGGCGTGTGCACACCTCTCCTGGCCTGTGGACTAGGAATAAGCAGCCGGACACAGCTGTCACATAATAGTGGGGCCATTTTTTGCCCTAATAGTCTGATTCCCTTGGGACTTCAATTTCCTCTAAATACAATGAAGGGGGTTGAACTAACTCTTTCTGGAGCTGACCCGCTAATACGTCAGGGCCCTTAGCAGCACCTCGGGTGGAAGTGAGCAGCCAGCGCTCTCGGTTCTGTCTGCTGATACAAACATATAATATCTACAGTTACAACTTTAAAAGCTTTCATAACCACCCTTTTCACTCAAAATGATTATGGAAATAGGGCAAGGCTCCTAGGGAACAGGGGGCGGTGGGAGGAGGGGCAATGAAACTGGGTCAAGTTCAATTCCATTAAAGCAAATGCTAAGAAATGGAATGATTAAAAATGAGAGTTGGGGTTCGCTAAACATCATGAAGTCATCAAGAGAGACGTGGGAGCTGGACCCAAAGGGCTTTGTAACTTCTCGGGGCCTCAGTCTCTCGTCTGCACTCCACGACTCTCCAGGCAGGTGCAAGGCTCATCCTCAGAGTCAAGTGGTTACACCTGCCTGCTATTCCCAAGGCAAAGGATCTTACCTGGCATTTAATTGCTGCTGAAGCTCCAAAACGCTGGGTCTATTTATCAGCAAATACTGTGCTTCATTCACCAGAGAAAGGGTGGCTGTTGAACCAGCAGATTGATCTAAAAGTGAGGGGGTATTTTTAAAAGAAGTTGCTAAATACACACACACACAGACACGCACACACACACATAATGTCCATATATATGTATATATATCTATATCTATCTATCTATCTATATAAATTACTC
This sequence comes from Felis catus, assembly GCF_018350175.1. Lineage (NCBI taxonomy): Eukaryota > Metazoa > Chordata > Mammalia > Carnivora > Felidae > Felis > Felis catus. The sequence continues at coordinate 57,378,877 of NC_058379.1, read as the reverse complement.
AGCCATAAAAATGAATGAAATCTTGCCATTTGTGACAACATGGATAGACCCTGAGGGCAGTATACTAAATGAAATAAGTCAGACAGAAATGCCATATGATCTCACTTATATGTGGAATCCAAAACAAACAAACAAAACAAGCTCATAGACACAGAGAACAGACTGGTGGTGAACAGAGGCAGGGGGTGGGGGAGGGCAGGATGGATACAGGATAGAGTCAAAAGATACAAGCTTCAGTTATGAAATAAATACATCACGAGGAGGTAATGTACACAGTGGTGACTATACTTAATAACATTGTACTGCATATTTGAAAGTTGCTAAGAGAATAAATCTTAAAAGTTCTCATCACAAGAAAAAAAATTTAACTGTATATGGTGACAGATGTTAACCAGATTTATTGTGGTGGCCATTTCTCAATACATACAAATACCAAATCATTATGCTGTACATCTGAAACTAATATAGTATTATATGTCACGTATACCTCAATAAAAAAAGTTTAAATAAATTAAAAAGAAGAATTGCTTTCTCGGCATGCAAACGAATCCTGCTTCCATTGGCTTGCATTTTTAAAAAGGAGAGACGATTTCTATAAGGGAAAAAAAAATGGTGGCCTGGAAATAATAAAAATGTTCTAAGCATTGCTTAAACCTCTCAGAAATAGAAAATGAGCTGTTAATCTGGAAAAATAATAATAATAAAATGCCCAAGCGAAATTGTCCCCAGCAAAGAAGACCGGGAGGCAACATTTAGAGAAGCAGAAGTGAGAGGGAGGCAGGGATAGGGAGCTTCCCCAAGATGGTGGAAAGCGGGACCTTGATGAGAGCCACAGGCCCAGGAAGGTCTGAGTCCGGTCAGGGAAAGCTGTCTTTTGTCCTTAGGCAAGTGTGTGATATTGACTTCAGAAATAACTAATACGAGTTTTAAAACTACTAGAAGGGGAAAAAGCCAGCGAAAGAAAATATCAAGCGTGCCCAGAACTGCTAGCACTTTCTGTCAGACCATTCGTTGGGAGGCCGTCGCTGTCTTCACGGGAGATGTTGAGAAAAAGTGTCAGCTGGGCCAAAGCCTAGCGAGCTGTCTCCGAACCAAATGTGTGGAACCCAGCACACACAAGAATGGATACTTTTAAGACAATTGCTTTTCAGATCCTCTACTTCCAAATGTTCTTTTTGCTAAAATGGTTCTGTCAGAGGAGGGAGGTGGAATCCCAGCCCCCTCCGCAAAGGCCCTTTTGGCACTTCCCAGAAGAAAGGCTCGCCTCTCCTAAAGCACATTGCCATGGAGGCTAAAACTCCAGGGTGGAAAACAAAAGCCCCATTCAAAGCCCTGGGGTCTGTGCTGAGAAAATACAAGCCTCTAAAGCTTGGGTGAATGAGCCTCCCCTAGGTCAGATGGGTTCCCATTCCTCACTATACACAAAACTGCCCAACCTAATTAAGTGGCCACATGACAGATGATTAAGTCATCATAATGTTAGATCCCTGTGCTTTGGTCATGTGCCTCAGAAGAAAGGTTTGAGTGACAGTGCATTAACCAAATTCCTTCAGTCCCCAGCTCTGTAGTGACTTAAATAGGGTTCTCCAGAAAAGAATCAGTGCTGAGCATGGGCTATTCTGGGCACAGGTGACATTCATTCATGGATACGGGAATGAATGGCAGGGGTGGGGCGGTGGGGGAGGGCTCAGGCATCTCAGTAAGAGATTCCTTCTCAACAATGTTTTCTCTTTCTGTTCATTAACTATTTTTCAAAATGTACAATATCCTTCTGTTGCTTTGATAAACTGCGTACCATTAAAGAGGGACTCAACCCAAAAGATCTCCTAACACTTAGACTCGTGATCACCGTAAACTTGGAAAATGTGTATACATTTCCATTTATATATAATTGTGGCTTCACATAAATATGGTAGAGTGAACAAGAAAAGATTTTCAAGCATACAATATATAACACTAAGATAAAATTCCGTCAAGGGAGTGGAATGGAAGTATAAGTCGAAGAAGGGAAAGGAAAGAAAGAAAATTCCTGACCATCAAAAGACAGTTTGTCCATATATATACTTTAATGAATATTCTTGAAAATCAAACCACTAAATGTTGAAATTCCACTGGCCAATTTAGATGACAGCGTAAATAACGTAGCTTTAGAAAGGTTCCTCTCGGGTGTACCAACCTAAAATTATTCAAAGACCAGTGGCCTAGACCGTCAGGGACCTCTCCACCATAAAAGGCATCCTCAAAATATAATGTTCTCAAGCTGACGCTCCCTGACACTGCATCATGCAGGGGACAGACCTCTCCGCACCTACCTTTGCCTCACCCAGGTCCCCACCTCCCACGAAGACAGTCACTGTCACTTCCTGCCTGGCCCCTGTGCTTCTCTCACCTCCCTCTCTGAAGCAGCCTCCACATCGCGCCAAGAGTATCTTTCTAACACGTGTGGCATCACGGAACTCCTCAGCTTAGAGTTTGCAATGAATGCCCCCAACCACAAGGTAGCACTTACTGACTCCTCAGGCCAAGCATCCATCCTTTCTCCCCAGCTCTCCCCCATGGCTCCCCTCCCACCTTCAACCCTCCTAAACACCTCTCTGGGCCCATGAAATGCCAAGGCCTGCCATATTGACTAGCCTTCCCACCTCTCTCTGCCTAGAAAACTCCTGCTCTCATGTTAAGACGCAGTGCCAAAGTCATCTCCTCCCTGAAGCCCTCCGTGACTCACTCTCTGTGGAGAAGATACCACCCCCCACCAACCCGTGCCCTTTGCATAGACCTTTATTGTCACCTTTATGTTAGTGTCACTGTGTACTGGTAGGTCATTGCCTCTAAGCTTAGATCTTGGAGGACCACAGCCGTTGCTTCATAATCTCAGCCAGCATCCTAAAGACCCAGCTGAGCCCCAAGTAGACAGCAGGCACCAGGAACCACTGGACCTTATTCTACCAACTCATTTAGATGGTGACCCTGGTCCCGTCGAGCCCCACTCCTTGCATGTCCCTCCTCGGAGTGCCCATCTCTCTCTCCCCTTTCATCATGTCTCTAAGCTTACCCACTCCCAAACACCATCAGCTCACCCCCTCAGTAAGAGCAGCATACATTTATTCCCATTCTCCATCACATGGCAACTCAACTTCTTGCACAACTTATGACATGACAAACTGTCAACACTTCTAAAATGTGCAAGTATTTTACATCCGTTGAATTCTCTATCATACGTATTCAGGGACTCATGGGTTTATCTGTGCAGGTCACTAGATCCAGTCACTGGTCCCCATACTGTCACAATGGTACTCAGATTTACAAGCCAGTCTCTCTGGGAGCTAATCACTAAGCCAGGTCATCCTTACACAAATCAGTAATGTGGCAGTGACCCCTTCATTCCTTCATCTAGTATTTACTGAGCAACTACTATGTGCCAGATGCTGTTCTGAGCACAGCGGATGCAGCACTGAACAAGTGCACAAAAATCCCCGTCCTCCCAGGGCTTAAAATGTATCACAGTCTAATAAACAGAATAACTGAGTGAAATGCATGGTCTATCAGATGCGAAAAGCACCCCACAGAAAATAAAACAGGGAACGAGCCACAGAGGTTCAGGTGGGGGCTCTGGTCCTGAGGAGAGCAGTCAAGCAGGCTTCCCTGAGAAGCTGGCACTTGAGCAGACACCTGAAAGCGATCTCTTCTTCCCATGTGGTACTGTTAACTTCCAAGTACAGTAAAACCTTGGATTGCGAGAAATTTGTCTCTGAGTGTTCCGTAAGATGAGCAAACCTCTCTCTCTCTCTCTCACTGTGGGATTGTGGGTGATCATGTCCCATGCTTGGATGGTCAGTCTCAAGCTGCAGTGTTTGGCAGAAATCAGTGATTTTTCAGAATGTGGGAAGGTGCCCACAGCTGGCACTAGTGTATTTTTTTGTCACTTCAAAGCCCCTATGGACAGTCCCTTGCTTTTCCATACAAGAGGAAGCTTAGGAATGTTTTGCCTCATTCTAGGTCAGGCTGCCTGCAGATATAGACCTTTTCCTCTGCTGCCTTATTGCCAGTAACATTAAACATAGTATCTGACAAGAGTTCATTAATACTGTACTGTAGGGGCACCTGGGTGGCTGGGTCGGTTAAGCGTCCAACTTCAGCTCAGGTCAAGATCTCACAGCTCGTGAGTTCAAGCCCCATGTCGGGCTCTGTGCTGACAGCTCAGAGCCTGGAGGCTGCTTTGGATTCTGTGTGTGTCTCTCTCTGCTCCTCCCCCACTCAGGCTCTCTCTCTCTCTCCTTCAAAAATAAATAAACGTTTAAAAAAAATTTTAAATACTGTATGTAGTCAACATCTGTTAGTGATAATGAAAGTTGTCCTATACAATAACCCTCCTCTCTCTTGTCTCCCTCACACCAGTCACAAAGGTTTTTAAAGGTAAGTACAGATTAATTTATTTTTCTTTATATTTTGTATTTACTTTATTATTTTGTATCATATCACTGTACTGTAATCATTTTTATATGAATATTTTTGGGTCGTGGAACAAATCATCTGAGTTTCCATTATTTCATGGGGAAATTCACTTTGCTATAAAAGTGCTTTGGATTACAAGCCTGTTTCCAGAACGAATTATGCTTGCAAACCAAGGTTTTACTGTACTTTCTTCTCTGCTGTCTCCCTTTAGCTCACAACAGCTACGGCAGGAAAAACCACCAGCATTTTTATAAATCGAAGGCATTGAGGTCTACACCTGTCTGGGCACCAAGAGGCTCCGCATTGGCCAAGTTCCCAGGCATGTGGTGACAGAGCCAAGACCAGCAACCAGGTTTTCTCGTTCCCACATACAAACTGAGGACATAGCAAGCTGCCAATGTTTTTTTGTTTGTTTGTTTGTTTGTTTGTTTGTTTGTTTGTTTTCAGGGAGAGACAGAGCATGAGCAGAGGAGGGGCAGAGAGAGAGGGAGACACAGAATCTGAAGCAGGCTCCAGGTTCTGAGCTGTCAGCACAGAGCCCGATGCGGGGCTCGAACTCCCAAACTGTGAGATCATGACCTGAGCCCAAGTCTGATGCTTAACTAACTGAGCCACCCAGGCGCCCCCAAGCTACCAGTGTTTTTATATAACCCAATGAAATTGTGCTTCTAAACACGACAGACCGAGACAGAGCACTTGTCAGAGGCAAAACAGCTGAGTGGAACCCCACCTCTACCTCCTCGGGGTCATCCTAGAGACCACACGTGGGTCCTCTGGACCACCCTGCTTTCTGCACAAGAGCAAGTCACCCTGGGAATTCACTTCAGGGGCTGATTTTTTCTTCAATGTTTATTTTTATTTTTGAGAGAGAGGAAGAGAGAGAGAGAAGGAAGGGAGGGGCAGAGAGAGGGGGACAGAGGATCTGAAGCAGGCTCTGTGCTGACAGCAGCGAGCCCGATGTGGGGCTTGAACTCATAAATCATGGGCTGATTTTGATGTATGCAAGAGCAAACCCAAGTTCCTGTCCCCTAAGAACCAACCAGAAATGTGATACCTTTGACCCGCTTCTTTGCACTTCTTTGAAAGTTCGAACTTTGTTTGAGCAATTGACATGGATGGCCAAAAAATCTTGACAACCAGCTTGAAATTTTTTCTCCACAATTATAAGTATTTACCCTGGGGGAAAAAAGGGGAGGGGTGGTGAATGTTCTATAGTATTCCTTTAAGTAATAATATAAATAGCAAAATTATTTTCAATTGTAAGATACAATACAATATAATACTAAATGTAACGTAAATACAATATCGGGCCCCAGGGAGAAGGGAGCACTCAGGAAGCTGCAGGCGAATACCCAAAGCACAGGAAGACCCAAGGTCCAGCGCTCATGCGAAGCCTTCAGATCAGATAAGAAGCTTTGGAAGTTCCTCTTAAAAGACCTTGTTTATGTCCATTATAGCCACTGAATACCACCAAGCTTAGAATTTGAGAGCTTCCAGAGCAACATTTTGCTTTAAGAAGCCCTTGAACCCAGACATATGTTCTGGGTTTTTACCACACACCAGCGAATCTTTTCCCTCATGGCCAGACCACATGGAATAATAGGTCTGGTCTGTGGAAAGAGCACTATGCCTCTCAGTTACCAGTATAAGTGCATCCATTGATCCAGTTTTTTAAAAACTCTGTAATATTAGAGACTTTTTAAGTATAATTTCAAGAATTTAACTTTTTTATTCAAAAAAATTTTTTGAATTTTTTAAATTTTTAAGTAGGCTCCATGTTGGGCATGGAGAACAACACAGGGCTTGACCCTGAGATCAAGACCTGAGCTGAGATCAAGAGCCAGATGCTCAACCGACTGAGCCACCCAGGAGCCCCAAGAATTTAAATTTTTAAAAATTATTCTAGGGGCGCCTGGGTGGCGCAGTCGGTTAAGCGTCTGACTTCGGCCAAGTCACGATCTCGCGGTCCGTGAGTTTGAGCCCCGCGTCAGGCTCTGGGCTGATGGCTCAGAGCCTGGAGCCTGTTTCCGATTCTGTGTCTCCCTCTCTCTCTGCCCCTCCCCGTTCATGCTCTGTCTCTCTCTGTCCCAAAAATAAATAAAAAACGTTGAAAAAAAATTTTTTTTTAAATTATTCTAAAATCTACCCATCACCAGAATTCACAATGCAAAATTGCTAATAACCTACATTGGGATTACAAGATAGACATGTCCTTAATTTTTCCTGGATCAAATAGCTGCCTGTCTGTATGTAGAAAGGGAAGAGTAGAATGAAACCTCATTTAGTTTCACATTCTCTTCGATGCTTTGAGAGATTGCACTGAAGTCTGTTTTCATTCATCTGAGCACTGATGGATCTGAGAAGAGACCTAACTACCTCTTTATTAGCCAGAAAACAGCATTGCTCTCAAATGTACAACCAGGAATGCACCTTGTAAATAACAGCAGGTATCCCTAAATGGCTAGGGAACATGCTTGGTAGGTTTGAACAACAGCAGGGGGCAGTGTGGTCAGCATGGAGTTCATGAGGGGAAAGAGGCAGCAGATTGGATGGGAGGGGGCGGTGCGCCTGAGGGCAGATCTACAGGGCATTGCTCTCTTCCCCCTCTGTACTACCCTGCAGATGGACCTGAGATTTTTACCTGTGGCAGAGTCTCACCTGTCCGCACAGACCTTGCTTTGGCAAATCTGAGTCCGTTCACCATTTTCCTCAAGAGGCACCGCTATAGGCTCCATCCCTAATGAACATAGGTTAGAGACAGATTTACCATCACACAAAAAGAACAACAATATAAGTGTAAGTCCATTATCACAAAGTATACAAGAATTGTCATGACCCTGGAAATTGATTGCATCAAATAATTGGCCAGGTCTTAGAAATCTCTTTGTAACACAGAGATTCTCTTTAGCATGGTCATCACCAACAATAGCTTGTACACCAAACAGCCTTCTTACGGAAGACCCTGCACTCAGGCAGTCACATCCACTGCAGTCACATCCACCACAGTCACATCCACATATATATATATTTATATAACACTATAAATCCCTTAGAAGATTTCTCTACCTCTGGGTGACTCCACATACTAAAGCCATTGTTTTCCCTTACATCCTTTAGAAATAGGCGGGCATGAAGATTCATTCTGTAAAGATATCAGCATGGAGCGGTATTTCTCAACAGCTCCTGGGAGTCAGCATCCAATTGGATTCCTGCGCCAATCATTGTTATCATGATGGATAGATAGATAGGTAGACAAGACAGACAGACAGACAGAAATAAAACTGTTACTATGTTAGTGGGGTTGGGAAGCTTTTTTAAAAATTAGTTACATGTATCATATGTATGAAGGAGTATAGAGCATATGTATGTAACAGTTTAAAGAATAATAGTTAACACTCATGTACCCATTAGTCAGCTAAAGTGGTATCCATTCTTTAATAAAATCAGAGTGAGATACGTGGATGAAATGAGAGGAAACTAGCCCAATGCCATTAAGGTGTGAAAGACCTTTGGTAAAGGCTGGAACTGCCAGGCCCTCTGTCACTCTGCACTCCTTGTCCTCCATGAGCCATTAAGAGTATAGGGAAAGGCAGGAAGCCAAGGCACCTGAGCAGAATGTGTGGTGCCCTCTATTCTGCAGACACTCAAAGAAGGAGCTCCTCCTGTGTGACTCACCTGTGCCCTCTAGCCCTCTCAGCATGGCTGCCAGTCACACCGCTCACACTGTCCCTCAGGCAAGTTCATGTCATGCGTGCCTGCGTCCCTGCCCCTCTTGGTCCTTCCTCATCACACAGAGCACAACACAGCACAGCAAACTGGTGCATCACAAGCTTCAGATCATGCCTGCTGCTCAGGCCCTGTCCATCACAACAGGGCTTTCACCACGACAAAGAAAGAGATGCAACTATTTGAGTATCTAGAATTCCATAGGGAACTACGTCCCCTGCTTGTCTGCACCTTACACATGCACAGCCAGTTCCACACTCCTGGCCCTGAGTGGGGAAAGCCAGAAGAACTAATCCAGAATGCTCAAAAAGTTCAGAGAAGGAATGTGTTGTGCTGAGTAATTATAGATGCTGTCATGTCAAAGGAGTATGGATGGGAGAAGGATATAGTGGAGGTATGCACACACAGGGGAGAGCAGTACAGCAAGCTTGGAGCATTGGTTATGAGGAAGTAACCACAGCAGTGGAGACAATGTGGACAGTTGCACACCCTGGACAGCCAATGGCAGGCCTGTGCTCAGCCTCTTTGTATCCTTACCCAAGGCTCTAAATAAATCACACAGGGTCTTTGGCCTTCAGCTGCCTTCTAAAGGTCATTGCAGACCTCTGGTTAAGACCACAAAGTCTGGAAGCCATCCATGAATTGAACTCAAGGGCCCCCAACAAAGTTCATGGCAAATGAGTTCATTATGTACTAAGCCCTATGCTCAGATCAGAGATACTGAGAAATAAAAAAGCCTGACCTCTGGATGCCTAAAATCTTTGGGAGTGACAAATCACACACAGGAAACCATTAAAATGTCTTGTTTTACTATTTATTATTTAGTTTGTCCTGTCATGCATTGCCAGAGGATGTCCTTACTCCACCCACAATGCAGGAGTCCCCTGAAAGTGAGCAGAGTATCTGATACATGGTGGGAGGAGGCACAACACCACCTCACAAAGTGCTGCTGATTTGGAGTGGAAGATATTGGGTATTTGTTTTCTTTCTTTCTCCCATTCTTTACATTCTGGGACAAACCCTACTTAGTCATGATATATATTTTTATGCTTCAGAGAATAGAAAGGAAGAGAAGCAATCTACTCAATTATTTTTGTAAGTTAATATCCTGGGTACCTAAACTTAAATAAGAAAAGCACAGTAAGAGAAGATGATGTATCAATCTCACTAATAAATAGGCAGAAAAAAAATACTAAATAAAATATTAGCAAACCAAATCCATCAATGTATCAAAAGACCATTGTCAAGTAGTGTTTTTCCCCCCAAGAGTCCAAGGATAATTTACTACTAGACAATCTACTAGTGTAAGACATCACACTGATAGACTGTAGGGAAAAAAATATGATGACCAACAGATGCAGAAAAAGCATTCAATAAGAATTGACTACTAGTCATCATTTGGCTAAATAAGAAAGGAACTACTTTAGCCTGGTAAAGCAAATCTACCAAAAACCTACAGTAAGCATCATTCTTATTTTTGAAACTTTGAAGGCATTCTATTCAAATCAGTAATAAAGAAGGATATCTTCCATCACTGCTCCACCATTATATAAGAAGGCCTAGCCAAAGCAATAAGGTAAGAAAAAGAAAGAAGATAAATAAAAATTAGAAAGATATGCTACTACCATTATTAGAAGACAATATACCTATTTACACAGAATATGCAAGAAAATCTTCAGACCAACTAATAAAACTAATAAGAATTCAGAAAAAGTACTGGGTAAAACATTAACATACAAAAATCAATAGTGTTTCTATATGCATTGATAGCCATTAAAATATTTAATAGAAAAAAGATAGTATTAAAAATATTCCAATAAACTATTACATAGCAAAAAAAGTGTAAAAGTTTCTGGAAAATATTATTAAATTTTGGAGTAATTAAAAAAGTCTTAAATGGAGAGAAACACTGTAAATAAAAGACTGGATATTATATGATGTAAGTTCTTTTGAAATTAATATATTATACTACAATCAAAATATGATTACAAATATATGACTGCAAAATATGTGATTTTGCAATAAAAATCCAAACAGGACACACCAATAAGTATACAGAGATTGTCAAAGTGGATAAAAAAGCACGAGCCAATTGTATGCTGGATACAGGAAACTCACTTTAAATATAGTGATATAGGCAGATTAAGAGTAAAAGAGCTAAAAGGCATCCAAATCGGCCAGGAGGAGGTCAAACTTCCACTCTTCGCAGATGACATGATACTCTATATGGAAAACCCAAAAGATTCCACCAAAAAAACTGCTAGAATTGATTCATGAATTCAGCAAAGTTGCAGGATATAAAATCAATGCACAGAAATCGGTTGCATTCCTATACACCAACAATGAAGCGACAGAAAGAAATCAAGGAATCAATCCCATTTACAGTTGCACCAAAAAACATAAAATACCTAGGAATAAATCTAACCAAAGAGGTGAAAAATCTATACACTGAACACTATAGAAAGCTTATGAAAGAAATTGAAGAAGACACAAAAAAAGGGAAAAAGATTCCATGCTCCTAGATAGGAAGAACATATATTGTTAAAATGTTGATACTACCCAAAGCAAACTACACATTCAATGCAATCCCTATCAAAATAACACCAGCATTCTTCACAGAGCTAGAACAAATAAGCCTAACATTTGTATGGAACCAGGAAAGACTTCGAATAGCCAAAGCAATCTTGAAAAAGAAAACCAAAGCAGGAGGCATCACAATCCCAGACTTCAAGCTATACTACAAAGCTGTAATCATCAAGACAGTATGGTACTGGCACAAGAACAGACACTCAGATCAATGGAACAGAATAGAGAACCCAGAAATGGACCCACAAACATATGGCCAACTAATCTTTGACAAAGCAGGAAAGAATATCCAGTGGAATAAAGACAGTCTCTTCAGCAAGTGGTGCTGGGAAAACCGGACGGCAACATGCAGAAGAATGAACCTGGACCACTTTCTTACACCATACACAAAAATAAACTCAAAATGGATGAAAGACCTCAATGTAAGACAGGAAGCCATCAAAATCCTCGAGGAGAAAGCAGCCAAAAACCTCTGTGATCTTGGCTGCAGCAACTTCTTACCCAACACGTCTCCAGAGGCAAGGGAAACAAAGCAAAAATGAACTACTGGGACCTCATCAAAATAAAAAGCTTCTGCACAGCAAAGGAAACAATCAGCAAAACTAAAAGGCAACCCACAGAATGGGAAAAGATATTTGCAAACGACATATCAGATAAAGGGTTAGTATCCAAAATCTATAAAGAAATTACCAAACTCAACACCCAAAAAACAAATAATCCAGTGAAGAAATGGGCAAAAGACATGAATAGACACTTCTCCAAAGAAGACATCCAGATGGCCAACCGACACATGAAAAAATGCTCAACATCACTCATCATCAGGGAAATACAAATCAAAACCACACTGAGATATCACCTCACACCTGTCAGAATGGCTAACATTAACAACTCAGGCAACAACAGATGTTGGTGAGGATGCAGAGAAAGAGGATCTGTTTTGCATTGTTGGTGGCAATGCAAGCTGGTGCAGCCACTCTGGAAAACAGTATGGAGGGTCCTCAAAAAACTAAAAATAGAACTACCCTACGACCCAGCAATTGCACCACTAGGCATTTATCCACAGGATACAGGTGTGCTGTTTCGAAGGGACACATGCACCCCCATGTTTATAGCAGCACTATCAACAATAACCAAAGTATGGAAAGAGCCCAAATGGCCATCAATGGATGAATGGATAAAGAAAAACATACAATGGAGGATTACTCAGCAATCAAAAACAATGAATCTTGCCATTTGCAACTACGTGGATGGAACTAGAGGGCATTATGCTAAGTGAAATTAGTCAGTCAGAGAAAGACAAAAATCACATGACTTCACTCATATGAGGACTTTAAGACACAGAACAGATGAACACAAGGGAAGGGAAGCAAAAATAATATAAAAACAGGGAGGGGAACAAAACAGAAGAGACTCATAAATATGGAGAACAGAGGGTTACAGGAGGGGTTGTGGGAGGGGGGATGGGCTAAATGGGTAAGGAATCTACTCCTGAAATCATTGTTTCACTATATGCTAACCAATTTGGATGTAAATTTTAAAAGATTAAAAATAAAATTAAAAAAAAGTAAAAGAGCCATCCAGAAGGTATAAAGACAACCTACAGAATGGGAAAAAATATTTGAAAATCATAGATCTGAAAAGGGACTTCTACACAGAATATATAAAGGACTCTTACAACTCAATAATTCAAAAATAAACAAGCAAAGAATCTTAATAGATATTTTTCTGAAGAAGATATACAAATGACCTATAAACACATGAAAAGATAATCATTAAGGAAATGCAAATCAAAGCCACATACGTACCACTACATACCATTCTGATGGCTATTAAAAAACAAAAACAACAGAAAATAATAAGTGTTGAGGATGTGGAGAAATTAAAACCACCATACATTGCTGGTGGGTATATAAAATCGTGATGCAGCCACTTTGGAAATGCTGAACACAGAGTTCCCACATGACCCAGCAATTCTACCCTTCGGTACAGACCCAGCAAAATTGAAAACATGTCCACACAAAAACTTGTACACAAATGTTCACAGCAGCATGATTTCGAATAGCCAAAAAGTGGAAACAATCTAAATATCCTTCAACTAATAAATGGATTTTTTAATGGTATATCCATGCAATGGAATATTATTCGACAATATAGATGACCCTCAAAAACATGATGCTAAGTGAAAGAAGCCAGTCATGGGGCGCCTGGGTGGCGCAGTCGGTTAAGCGTCCGACTTCAGCCAGGTCACGATCTCGCGGTCCGTGAGTTCGAGCCCCGCGTCGGGCTCTGGGCTGATGGCTCGGAGCCTGGAGCCTGTTTCCGATTCTGTGTCTCCCTCTCTCTCTCTGCCCCTCCCCCGTTCATGCTCTGTCTCTCTCTGTCCCAAAAATAAATAAACGTTGAAAAAAAAAAGTTGGTGGTGATAAAACCACACACAAAAAAAAAAAAAAGAAGCCAGTCACATACAACACAATCCCATTGATATGAGACATTCAGAAGAGGCAATTGTGAATACACCAAAAAACTCCTGAACCATACATTTCCCACTAGCCACATTTCATGTGCTCAATAGCCACAGGTAACTAATGGCTACCAATCTGGACTAAATAGATCCTGAACATTTCCATCATCAAATAAAGTTCCATTGCACAGAGCTGATCTATACTTTTATATATATTAGATAGTTCATAACAAAAAATCAACAAGGAAGAATTAAAGTTTGAGTACATATCATGACAGGTGATGGAAATAAAGAGAATATAAGTAAAAAGACAAATCAAATTTTATATTTCTTTATTTTTCGAGTGATTTCATTAGATCTTTACCTCTCTCCAGAAATTTCTCTAAACACAAGGAGCAGAAACATTTTGTTGTCTTTCAGACATCATTTCACTTCCTTCAGGATTATTTTAATATTTGGCAGAGGAAAACCTATTATTTTTCTCTCATGGGAGAAGAAAAGCTACTCTTGACAGTTAATTCGTAAAGACGAACCCAGTTTTCGCACCTTTGGCTTTGATGACCATGATCTTTTGCGGCAGGTCAATGAAGGGCTGGATCAGGCAGAGCCGGGGTTCCTGCTTCTGACTCAGGCAAACGCCATTGTGATTCACAACCATCCAGCTCCGGTCATACAACAGCCCTTGGCTTCCTATAGGCCACTTGGTCACCTAAAGAAAAAGATAAGTATTTTAGGGCAGGGCTCCTCAAAAATGGTCTTCACATTATTGCACAGTGGCTGCACAAGTACAGACAATCTTCACGAATTCAGGACATACTCTTGGAGGAGGAAATGAAGGAAAAAGAGAAAGTAAAGCAAAGCAGACAATGCAAGAGACCGTGAGAGAGTTAGATACCTTTCATTCATCCTCCAGATCCACTTCTTACCTTTCTCCTCTTCGAGCTGTCTTTTTTTTTTTTTAACTTGTTTTATTTTTTATTTTTTAAAATTTACATTCAAATTAGCATATAGTGAAACAAAGATTTCAGGAGTAGATTCCTTAGTGCCCCTTATCCATTTAGCTCATCCCCCCTCCCACAACCCCTCCAGTAACCCTCAGTTTGTTCTCCGTATTTATGAGTCTCTTCTGTTTTGTCCCCCTCCCTGTTTTTATATTATTTTTGCTTCCCTTCCCTTGTGTTCATCTGTTCTGTGTCTTAAAGTCCTCATATGAGTGAAGTCATATGATTTTTGTCTTTCTCTGACTAATTTCACTTAGCATAATACCCTCTAGTTCCATCCACATAGTTGCAAATGGCAAGATTCATTCCTTTTGATTGCCGAGTAATCCTCCATTGTATATATATACCACATTTTCTTTTTTCATTCATCCATTGATGGCCATCTGGGCTCTTTCCATACTTTGGTTATTGTTGATAGTGCTGCTATAAACATGGGGGTGCATGTGTCCCTTCAAAACAGTACACCTGTATCCTGTGGATAAATGCCTAGTAGTGCAATTGCTGGGTCGTAGGGTAGTTCTATTTTTAGTTTTTTGAGGAACCTCCATACTGTTTTCCAGAGTGGCTGCACCAGCTTGCATTCCCATCAAGCTGTCTTTTACATGGATAATGTGTGTGCATGGAGCAACATTCAGAGAGAACAAAAGTGTGCATGGAAAATACGTCTCCACCCCACCCAGTCCCCAAGCTCCCCTTCCCATAAGCCTCCATCACTCCTGCTTTCTGTATATCCTTCCACCGTGGTGAATTCCTGTACAGGCATACCCTGATACTGCAGACATATTTCTTGCACAAATTATGGCTACACTGGAGTGGTCACTGAGTTGATCCACTTTAAGTGTATAAGTTTTCCCGAATTCTTCATATTTCTACAAAATTAAAATGTAAATTACACCCACTGCCTATATAGATCTTGCAATCTAATACCACTCTCCAATATAAAAGAACTGGGATTCCTTGGAGAAATGGTTGATTCTAGGACTGGATCAGGAGAATCTGGTGGTGGTAGAAAGGTAAGGAAGTATTCAAAAAACAGAATGATGGGAGTATGGCAAAGGGATGCAGGAGTCAACTGAAAGCATGCCTCTGGCCAAGACTGCTCAAAACAATTTGAGCAAAAATAAGAATAATGATGTAGTATTGGATTATAATCCAACATATAAAATAAATATTCATGAGTCAATACCAAAATAAATAAATGCTTGAATAAATAATAAATACACAAATACGTAAATAAGAAAAGTTAAATCTCCTATACAGAAGAACCTCAAAGAATCGATGTAGATGCTCCCTGCTCAAGAAGGTGGAGCCTAACTCCCCACTCCTTACATGTGGGCTATACTTACTGACTTGCTTCCAAAGAGTTCAGTATGGAAAGGGGGTAGAGGAGAAACTTTACAGTGAACAAACTTGGCAAACATCATCTCAACCTGGATGATGAGGGTTCACATCAATAGTGATGTCATGTTGATAGTATGTACTAATGATATGTTTTGTTATGATATGATATGATATGATATATGATAGATATGATATGATGAGAATAACACTTTACTTCTGTGGTCTTCCTCCCCAAAAAAAGCCCATAACCCCTGTCTAATCATGAGAAAGACATCAGACAAACCCAAACTGAGGGACATGCTAAAAAAATACCTGACCAGTACTTCTCAAAACTGTCAAGGTCATCAAGAATAAGGAAAGTCTGAGAAACTGGTACAGCCCATACAAGCCTAAGGAGACATGACCGCTAAATATACTATGACATGCTGGATGAGATCCTGGAACAGAAAAAGGGCATTAGGGGAAAAATCACGACATTTAATTGAAGTATGACCAGGTCTTCATAGTAGCTTTATCCACAGCTTAGTTGCCAACAGCACTCATGTGACAGCACATGCACAGTAGCCCCATAAGTGAGGGCTCTTCTGGAGCCAGCTCTCCACTGAAGAGAAGCACAGGCGAAGGTGGAAAAAACGCTTGTGAAATAGTTAAGAGACAATCATTCTTGAACCAGTTGTGAATCAATTTCATGCCATTGTTTTCCTCTGAGCACTAGATTCAGCTACCCGAAAGAACCCGAAGACGCCATTTGCGGGTAATGAAGAAAGGGAAGCAATTTTTAATGAAGGAGCATTTTGGGGAGTCGGTCTTCCAGTAGAGGACATCAGGGAAGACCAAGGCACCACAGAAAGTAAAGGAGAAGAGCTGCCTGGCACAGGGGGAGGGTGCAGAACTCAAGGAGGAAGAATACAGGAAATAAAAATGTCATGTAATGGGGGGTGGGGGTACTCTGGAGACTGAGACCTGGGTTTAAATCCCACCTCAACCATTATTAACTTTGAACAACTTCCAAACCTTCCTGAGTCTTGGCTTTGTCATAGGCAAGATGGACATTATTCTCATTTCTCATAGTATTGGCTAAAAACTAAAATGAAATATAAAATGTAAAGCAACTAAAATATATCAGATAATCGATAGATGTTAATCCCTTTACCTCTGCCATCAATTTTTCTTGTGTATCAAATACTCTGTCCATAAACTGTAGCTGCTTCTGTTAGTACAACACCTGAGCTCAGCAATATTATGGTCTATTTAAGCCTTTATGGGTGAGCCCAGAAACCATCATTAAATCATTATTTCTATAGGAAAACATGTTTTGAATTACAAATCGCTTTTTAGAAGACAATGTATTACTGGAGACAGTTCTCCATGGTCTCTCGTTTCTGCTGTGTGTCTGCTGTAACAAGCAGAAACACTCATTTCCCTTTTGTTCCAGACTACCTTTTTGAAGATGTTTGTATCACCTCTGGGGAGGAGAACAGGTTTGCTCATAGTCCAGTATTATAATGTCTTCCTCCAGAGCAACAGCCAGGCAGGTTTACTCCCATCCCATTATGAAAACAAGTCAGGTTCCCTGAGCGAGGGGTTCCTCAGCCATGTGCACAGCATCCACCTGGGCCCCTCTGTACCCCCTGTTGGGACTTGGGGGGCACAGAGAAGGAACCCAAACACGAAGCACATGCTACCTGCTGTTCTGTGAGTAATAAAGCCCTTTATCTCTGAACCAGGAGTCTCATGCCTTTTGCCAGCATTGAGGACACTGTGGTAGGCTATCTTGTTAGTTTACAAGGAGGGTAAACTTCAGACTCTTCACAGTTCTTCACAACTATTTGTTCAAATAAGTCTATAATTTTCTATCCTTTAATTTGTCACCTTAAAATTTAATGTGTTGGCTTCCCCCTCCTTCCTTTCTTCTTCCTCTTCATCTGAGCCAAGCTTTCAGCCAGTGTGCACGTGCTAAAGGCGAGGGGAACCCCAGTAAGATGGGGTTTGGTTACATAAGGTGGAGTTGAGCAAATAAACATCTCTTGAAGATATGGAAGCCAGGTTTCTCACAGGGGTTGCAAGTATGGAAAGGGGGATAGATAGAATAAACTCTGTGGTGTTGGAGTGAAAGTGGAGGTGTTAGTGGGAAATCAGGAGCATGGCTAGCTGACATAGGTGATACATAGATAGATAGATAGATAGATAGATAGATAGATAGATAGATAGATAAATAGATAGATAGATAGATAGATAGATAGATAGATAGATAGATACAGATGTGTGTGTACACACAAGTATGCAGAGTATTCCAAAAGTCTTAACACATACATATATGTGGTAGACAGAATAATGGTACCCCCAAACATGTTCACATCCTAATCCCTGGAATTAGGCAAAAGGGACTTGCAGGCATGATTAAAGCTGAGGACCCTGAGATGGGGAGAGCTTCCTGGATTATCCAGGTGGGCCTAATCTCATCAGATAAGTCCTGTTAAAAGTTTACGATAATTTGTCACAGCAGCAAATATTTCTAAGCTCTGTACACTGAGAGGGCTTGGGAGTACTAACATCCCAGAAGCAAGAATCAGACCTAGCAACCAAATATATGTTTCTCAGCATCATTTATTGTCTAATGTAAGAAGTGAAGTGCCTTGATGAAATTGTCAACTCCATTTCTCAGGCAGGGGAAACACAGAGTGAGTCTAGAAGCTATTGTTGCACCAGAAAGTAAGGGAATGCTCGAAGAATGATGGGGACATATCAAAAGGACACAGGAGCTGACTTAAAGGAGCTCCTAGTGGCCAAGTCTGTGGCAATTTAAGCATCACAATAAATATTTATGAGCACCTGGGTGGCTCAGGCATCCAACACTTGATTTCAGCTCAGGTCATGATCTCACGGGACATGATTGAGTCCTGTGTCTGGCTCTGTGCTGAATGTGGTGCCTGATGGGGATTCTCTCTCTCTCTGCCTCTCCCCTGCTCATGTGCACATGCTCTCTCTCTCTCAAAATAAATAAATAAACATTTTTAAAAATAAATTAAAAAATAAGTACTGATAATGATGAGTTGTAACTTTTTGAGCAAAATAAGAATACATGAGTTAATGCAGATACAAAAAGAGAGACAGAAGAATTAATGATGAAATAAGTATGGAAGAAAGAAAGGTCTATCCTATAATAGAATACCTACTGATAAATCTAGAAGGAATGATAGAATTTCTTAAATTACCATTTTGCAGTCATCATACCAATGACTGATTTAGGCACTGATGTAGGTTGCCCACCAATAGATGCTAAATCTAGTGAATAAAAGTTTGACAAGGAACAGGGTATTTACATGCTCTCAAACTATCCCTCCACAAACATTGGTTAATTATTTATTAATGAACTTAATAGTAGAGAAACCTGGCAGACCCCATGTTAAGCAAGTGATAAAAGTTAAGTCACCAGTATTGGAACAAATCAACAGTATGTCTCCTTCTGGGATGCACTGAGAAAGCATAGTATGACTCTTACAGAATTTCTGCCCAAAATACAGAAATCATAAGGAAACCTCAGATAATACCATCACATGGGTGGTTAGGAGGACTTGGGAGGTGACGAGGTCATGAGGGTGGAGCTGTCATGTGATTAAAGGTCTTATAAAAGAGGCCCCAGAGAGCTCTGCCACATGAAGACACAGTGAGAAAACTCTATGAGGGGCGCCTGGATGGCTCAGGCGGTTAAGTGTCTGAATTCAGTGCAGGTCATGATCTCACGGTTTGTGAGTTCGAGCCCTGCATCAGGCTCTGTGCTGACAGCTCAAAGCCTGGAGCCTCCTTCAGATACTGTGTCCCTCTCTCTCTCTCTGCCTCTCCCCGACTTGTACTCTGTCTCTCTCTCTCTCTCTCAAAGGTAAATAAACATTAAAAAAAAGAAAAAGAAAAAGAAAAGAAAACTCTATGAATGAAAGGTGAGCCCCCATTGGACATCAAAACTGCCAGCACCTAGATCTTAGATTTTCAGCCTCCAGAACCATGAGAAATGAATATTTGTTGTTTACAAGCCACACAGTTGATGATACTTTGCTAGAGCAGCCTGAATGGACTAAGATATCCATCCACCAGAACTCTCTCGTACACCCCACTTCTTGCCTTGTTGGCCCTTATCACCAGTGTGATTCTATTCATAGGTGGTGTTTGGTCTTGTGTCTGTTTCCCTTCTGAGATGTTGCACTCTCTGAGGGAAGAACAATTTCCACTTGCTCATCAAAATGGTGCTGGCCCAAGGCCTGGCAGGTAGCAGGTGCTGATATGCAGTTGTTGAATGAGCAGATGGATAGAAGACCTTTAGCAAACCTTGTTGAGTATCAGTGTCCCCATCTGTAAAATGGGACACTAATTCCCGCCCAGAGTATCTCCGCTATGTGGCCGTCCTATGGAACATGACCTGTCCGTGAAAATAAGAGTGCTGACACACAGGGGAAACATGGACTCCACATCCTGCTCCATTAGAGAGTGAAGGTGAACTTGCCTGTTTATGGTCTCCTTAGAGGACAGGCTCCCATGGGGCCACCCTGAAAGGCAGGCCACAAACAGCCATGACCATGATATCTCTGACTAGGAACCAGCAAGCCTGTTATCCCAGAGCCTCAGGAGTCTGAGACCTTTGCCTGGGACTTGGGACACACACAGATTATAGGAAGATAGCCTCAGTTTGGCCATAGAGGGGTATCAGGACTGACTGGTCAGTCTCAAGACATAATGTAGTTCATATCCACAGGGAGGGTTGAACAGAACAAGTCACAAAAAAGCACTGACCCAAGGAATCAGCAGACCTGGGCTAAAATCTTTACTCTATCATTGGTTACTAGGCAAAGTACCTAACCTCAATAGCCCTCAGGCTCCATATCTATGAAATGGAGATGACATTACCACGCACTGCAAATTGTTGTTTTATTTTTTTAACTTTTTAAAAAATATTTTATTTGTTTTCAGAGAGAGACAGAACATGAACAGAGGAGGGACAGACAGACAGACACACACACACACACACACACACAGAATCCGAGGCAGGCTCCAGGCTCTGAGCCATCAGCACAGAGCCTGACGCGGGGCTCGAACCCACGAACCATGAGATCATGACCTGAGCCGAAGTCAGACGCTCCAGCGACTGAGCCACTCAGGCGCCCCACATATTATTGTTTCAAAGATGGAACCAAACAAAGCAGGTAAAATGCTTCCGCAGGGAACCAGCACATACACTCGGTGAAACTTACGTCCATAATTATGCAGAGTAACTAGGTATCCACCATTCAGAAACAGGGCCTCTCAGGAGTCCTAAGCAGAGCTATGTTCAAAAGTCAGCCCAAACCAAGAGAGGCAGGAGAACTACTCTTCATATGTCACAATATGCTGAATATTATTTTGATTTTCTGCATGCTTTGCTTTCTGTACTTTTTTCTTCACTTTATCAAAACAATGTCATAAAGTAAACAAACAAACAAAAAAGCAGTCTCTGTGCTGCCATTAAAACCCTTACCTCAAATGCAGCACAGGATTTAATCGGGTAGAGGTAAAGGTTGGTGATGACACGTGGCCCAAGGCCCCCATCCAGGACTCCTGCTGCTTTCTCTGAAGGGATCTGCTGGGTTCTGGTGGCCATCGGCAGAGGTGGGTGCAAACCCACTGCAGCCACAGTGGTAGGCAAGTCGTTGGAAACCCCAGAGTCTGTGGGAGCATCTTCCCAAGGTGAGGAACTACATCTGTCCACAGTGGCAGGCACGGCATCCTGAGCCTCGCTCTCTGATGGGGCTCCCACCTCCCCAGGGGTGGTCGGAGGAAGAGGCTGGCCATCACACTGGTGCAGTTGCATTGCTATGATGAACCTGAGAAAGGCCTGAGCATCCTCAAGTGTAGACATATATCCAAAAGAAATCCTCACAGATCCTGTAGGATGCCCATCTATGAGGTCCACATCGTCTCCACAGACGTGACCAGCCTAGAATAAAAGGGAAATAAGTCATTCAGAGTGACTCATTCCTCAGGGATAAATCAGAAATGGTTTTGTAGAAGAAAAGTAACCCAGGAAAACAAAATGGGCAACACTAATACATGCTGTGTGCCTGAGGCAGGATTTCCTGAGAACAAGGACTCCCTTTCTAGAGTCTCACTTTGCTCAAGTATAAATTGGGGTCAATACCAATCTCAAGGGATCATTATAAAGTTTAAAAGAAATACATCATGGAAGGCATTTACCCAGAGCCACACAGAATGCCAACTCACAGATCCCTCAAAAGATGGACCGAAGTTTCAGAAGCACTATGGGTCAGCTTCTTGGTCTACCCAGGGCTGTGGCAAGAGAAACACCTTCTGGCTGCTCCCTGGAGCCTCCCTCAGAACCAAAGGGAGGGCCGTGTCCCTGATAGCTGCCCTTGACAACAAGGCCAGACAGACATGTTCCCTCTGGGAGTGACCAGACGAGGCCTATCCAAAGCCAAAGGCAGGCTGGGTGCTCCTACTGGGAGGTGGAGAGAGAAAGGCAGAAAGTCCCCAAGCCTCTCCAAGCTGGGCTGCCCAAGGTCGGTCATTGCTCTGGCCACCCACCTCCCTCAGTACTGAACCCAGGTCAGCCACCCAAGAGCTGGGGCCACAGTACTCTGCAGGATCAAATATTATATCTGGAACTGCATTTGTTTGTATTCCGGGACTTCCTCTCTCTTTTGAAATAAAATCCAGTTCGTGGTTGGTTGGGATCTAGTATATACAATATTTAATGACAACGAAAGAAACTCAAGTTAGAAACTACTCCATACTAAATAAGAGTTATTTGTCACTTGAACAATTCTTATCTTTGCCACTTGAACTATTCTTATGAAATAGTTCAAAATATTAGCTGTACCCTGAAGTGAAAAACCTCAGGCAGGAGGAGAGGCAGGGATGAGAGGATTCTGGGAGATGCAGACTGGCCCCTGGAAGAGTTTGTCCCCTCGCCCAGCGATGAGCTAACTCTAGTGTGGAGATGTTCTGGTAGGACTGAACTAGGTAAGGGCCCTCTGCACATAGAAGCACATTCTTGCGTATGCTTGCCCCCTGTTAAGACCCATATTCTGCCTTTAAATTTTTGCCCTCAAAGCAAAATATGAATGCTACAGTGGTGCTATGTTTTGTTTTTTTGTTGACCCCTTTTCCTTCGCTGATCCACAGTGTGGGCTCGGAGAAATGAGCCCAGCCCACAGAACCAGCCCTCACCTCAGCCATGAGACCAGCCTCCAGGGTGGTCTTGCTGGGTCTTGCTGACCACCATTACCAACCTCAAGATGCTTCCTGACCATCTCGTCGCTTATCCCCAGGTGCTTCTGGCAGGCCCCAGTGTTACAGAAGCAGCCAGTTCGCACATGGATGTTGTAAAGACTGGCCATCTTGTCCACCTGTGGGGTCAATATGACACGAAACCAGTGTTAAGGATGTCGTTTTATTCTGATCACCTGCATCAGTATCTGGACCTCTTCCCTAACAATAAAATGAAAATATGAGCTTGGAATTTTGCTCCCAAGTGCCATGATCTGTCATGGGTTTACTAAAATGTGACTGATAATTACAGTTTATCCAGATGGATTATAATATATGCTTGAGCAAACTGAAAATACAAAATTCAGGCCAAACTCCCAAGTTAGGAGCTTGTGTTTCAACAAATAGTACCATAAAAATGAACAGAAGATTCGAATAAACATTTTTCCAAAGAGGACATACGAATGGCCAAGAGGTATATGAAAAGATGTTTAATATCACTAGTCATCCAGCAAATGCAAGTCAAAGGAACAATGAGATATCACTGCACACCTATTACAAAGAAAACAGAAATAACAAGTGTTAGAAACAATGTAGAGAAAGGGAACCCTCATGCTCTGTTGGTGAGAATGTAAATTGCCACAGTCTCTGTGGAAAACAGTATAAAGGCTCCTCAAAAAATTGAAAGTAGAACTACCCTGTGATCTAGCAATCCCTTGTGAGTATTTATCTGAAGAAAATGAAAATATTATCTTGAAAATATATGTGCACCCCATGTTCTTTGCAGCATTACTTGCAACATCTAAGACATGAAAACAACTTAAGTATCTATCAAAGGATGAATGAAGAAAATTGGTATACAGTTACAATGGAATATTTTTCAGTCATAAAAAAAGAAAACAAGGAAATTTATCATTTGTGACAACATGGATGGACCTTGAGGACATGATGCTAAGAGAAATAAGTCAGACATAGACAGGGACATGAGTGGGGGATGGGCTAAATGGGTGCTAGGCATTAAGGAGGGCACTTGTGATGAGCACCAGGCATTATAGGTAAGTGATGAATCACTAAATTGTACTTCTGAAACCATTATTATAATATATGTTAACTAACTTGGATTTAAATTTTTTAAAAATCAGGTACAACTTTTAAAAAAGGCAAGGACAAATACTGTATGATATCACTTATAGGTGGAACCAAAAAAAAAAAAAATCAAACTCATCGATATGGAGAACAGACTGGTGGCTGTCAGAGGTTTGGGTGGGCAAAATGAGTAAAGGTGGTCAAAAGATACAAACTTCTAAACTTCTAGTTACAAGATAAATAAGTCCTAGGGATGTAATGTACAGCATAGTGACTATAATTGACGATACTGTTATAATGTGTGTTTGAAAGTTGCTAAGAGAGTAAATCTTAAAAGTTGTCATCACAACAAAAACAATGTGTAACTATGTATGGTGATGGATGTTAACTGCTCGTACTGTAGTCATCATTTTACATTGTATACATATATCAAATAATTATGTTGTGCACCTAAAAGCAATACAATATTATACATCAATTTTATCTCAATTTTGTTTCAATTTGACAGAGACAGTGCCAGTGTGCATGCAAGCAGAGGAGGGGCAGAGAGAGAAAGAGAGAGAATCCCAAGCATGCTCCCTGCCCAGCATGGGAGCCTCCGTTGTGAGGCTCGATCCCACGACCCTGGGATCGTGACCTGAGTCAAAATCAAGAGTCAGACATTCAACCGACTGAGCCACGCAGGTGCCCCAATTTTTATCTCAATTTTTTAAAATAATAACTTAATTTTCTTAAACAGGGCCCACATGCTCCTGTGAGATTTGCAGCCTGGACGTGGAGTGGCTCCTTGGCATCCTCTGCACAGGGTTGATCACAGAGCAGTCCCCAGCTGAGCTACCCCTTGGAGCAGCCTTTTCGGGGTGCACAGCCTGGCCTATACATATTACTGTGTTGACACTGTGCATTATCAATTTGCTCTCCATCATGTCCCTCACTCGGGGTTGAATCGCAGAATTGCTGTTCAATCTAGAAGTTCCAAGGCTCTTTCCTGTCTCCTGAAGACTCTGGGAGGTGATCTGCTTTCACTCAAGGCTCAAAGGCAGGGCTAGCATGAGGGATAGTTGCCGGGTTCCTCTGGCTATGAGTCGAGGGATCCATTCTCCCAAGGGTCTAGGAGCCCGATGAGAGTCCTCAGCCTGGGTGACTTAGGCTAAACTCAGGGGAGTCACCTAACTGCATTTGGGAAAACAAACACGTCATGCCCAGCTGGGCAAACCTTTGAAACTTTTCTCCCTGGGAATTCACAGTGTAGGGTGGCCAGAGGCAGCCAGGAGCAGTACGGTGCTCTCCACAGACCACAGGCCACCACATGACCAGCACATGCTCCCAGCCAGGCTGTGCACAGCAATGGTGCCTCCCACCCTGTTGAGACCATGGCTGTCTTCATTTTAGCTGTCTTCCCTGGACTGTCAGAGAAGAAGCCATTGTCTGGGTTGAACTGAGGGGGACTCAGGAAAACAACTCTGCTCCTTTACTCTGGGCAAGTAGCTCAGTGACGTGGAGGCCTGCTAATGAAATCCAGGTGTCCCCTGGCTCTCTGAGCTGAGACCTAGCAGCACCACTGGGTCTGGCCCACTCCATCTCCAGAGTCAGGTGGTCTCCATTCAACGGGCAGCTGCTAGGGAAGTCCCCTCATTGCCCCACCCCAACTCCTGCCAAACAGAATTAGAAGGCTCCAGTGGCCACGCCACCCCCACCCCACATTCACTGTTCCAGTTACCACTGCCGTGACACAAGCCACCAAACGTGGGGGGATAAAGTAGCAGCCATTTTATCGTGCTCACAGCTACAGTAGGTCAAGAATTCAGAAAGAGCACAGAGGAGTCACTTGACTCTGCTCCATGATTTCTCAAGTCCCAGCTGGGAAGTCTCTGAGGCTGGGAGTGACATTGTGTCTGGGGGTTGGGATCATCCTGGAGACTTACTTATGCATGTGTGTGTCTGGTCCCCCAGCCAGGAAGGCTCAAAGCAGGACTGCCACCATCATGTCTGTGCTTGGCCTCTCCACATGGCATGGCTTCCTCACAACATGGCAGCCTCAGGGTAGAACTTCTTACATGGTAACTTGGGGCCCAAAAGTGGATGTCCGGAGGAATAATGCTGATGTGGCATTGCTTTTTCCACCACACAGCGTCACCTTCTGTGGCACTTTACTGGTTATGAGAGAGTCACAAACCCATTGAGATTCAAGAAGAGAGAAGGCCCCCATCAAGAAGAGGATGTGGGTGCAAGAGGCTCTCTGGGCCACACCTACGCTTCCTCCTAATTCCCCATCATGAGGCAGTACCCTCTCACCTTGAGCCCTATGGGATCCCGGCCTGTGCCCAGCCAGGTGAAAGAGTTGGTTTCTGCGGCAGGATGAGCACTGCATCCTGGAAGGCAAGGAACCAGCCTGACCACAGTGCACACTGGAGCCTCCCCACCCAGGAGCCTCTATGCTCACTGTTTATTGAGCACTTGCTTCATACCAGGGCCCCTTGCTCAGGCAGTATATACTATATCTCATTTAATCCTCATCAGCAACACTATCAGCAGGGTACTTAGTTATCCCCATTTCATGGAGACTTGGAGAGCTTACATTAACTTGCCCAAGCTCAGAGAGCCAAGCAAAAGGCAGTCAGAATCGGGACCCACATTCTTAACCACCGTGTAGAGTGACTTCCACAGTGGGGAGAATGAAATTAGGAGCCCTGGCTATCAAAAACAAGACCCTTGGAACACCTGGGTGGCTCAGTCAGTTAAGCGTCTGACTTCGGCTCAGGTCATGATCTCACAGCTTGTGAGTTCGAGCCCTGCATCGGGCTCTGTGCTGACAGCTCGGAGCCTGGAGCCTGCTTCAGATTTTGTGTCTCATTCTCTCTCTGCCCCTCCCCTGCTTGTGCTCTGTCTGTCTGTCTCTCTCTCTCTCTCTCTCAAAAATAAACATTAAAAAATTTAAAAAAAAAAAAGAAAGAAAGCTCAATTATTTTACACATCCCGTGAAAAGAGAGCCAAACCCCACCATGACACGTTTGATCTTTCTAAAGGCCACCAAAGTCCCTGTGGAATTTCCACATGGTGAAGTGGCCCAGGAAAACCATGTTGGACTTTCCTGAGCCGGCACAGTTGGTCACACCTCAGCCACGGAATCCATTCATGATACGAGCCTCCTCTACAAACGCACAGAGGGAGAAACACATCCCGTGTGTGACCTCGGGGAACCAGAATCCTGGTAAAGTCAGCGGCGCACCCAGACAGGAAGCTCTCCCCGCCTAGGCTCTTCCTTCTCTTCAAGAAGTCTCTGGGACAATGAGGAATTCTTTCCCTGCTCTGCCTGCCACCGCACATGTCATGGTCACCCGCCTGCCCTCCTCCACACCTCGAGGGAAGTACAACTTATTTGGGTCCAAGAATGAAACTTACTTTACCCATCACCCAGAATAACACATTTAAGAAGGCAAAACTTTTACTCTTGATGCATTTTCCATTTTCCACCCGCCCCCCGCCCACCACCACCAAAAGCATTCAAAATTGCCTGTTTCTTAGTGGCGTCAGGCTGCCAGCGTATAACTAAGGGGTGTCTGCACGGTAAACCCACCCAAGAGACAACCTGTGGTTGTAGAGGGTCCACTCCCAGATACGAGTAAGAGTTAACACGTCCCCAGAAGAATATTTCTCAACTGTGTTCCTCAGATAGTTTATGGCTATTGAGAAGGGGTGGAGGAATGATTCCTTGAGAAATTCTGCATTTAACAAAGGTGATAGGGAGTATGGCTTTCAGGGGAAGATGAACACCTTCTTCCAAACTTATCTGACCATCGAACCTGCTCCTCACAGAGCTGCTCTAGGAACCCAGGCTCTGGGAAGGGCCTTGGGCTCCCCATCCCCGCCAGTCTGTGACAACAGATCTGGTGACCATCTATCGCCATGGCAGAGTGCTTGGTATGCCTCTGGACATTTTGATGGACCGAGCAGTGATCAGCTTACTCAGTTATGGCAAGGACCCAAGCAGTTCCCAAAACACAAACCACTATTTGCACTGTTTTCATGGGAAAAATAGATACAAAGGGTATTCTGCACAAACTATGTTATAACCGAACTACTAAGTCTTTCCAACTCATAATATGCACGAACTATGGCAGAAACAAGGGCTTTTGTGGTACTAAGGACAGCACTTCTGCTTACCATAAAGAAAGAGTTCTGAATTCCAGGTTTGAATTCAGAGTTCTGAATTCAAAGACCTGGTGGTAGCAGGCCCATATTGTGTAATGCCATGATACCATCTGATGTATCCCTGGGACTACCATGCTGAATATACACGAAATGACCTCGGACGTGGTATTCTGTCTACACTGCTTTTCTGTCTACATTGTTTTAGGGTGTCTTCCCTTGCTGGCAAGCTGTCAGCTGTCACCTTCCACTGCTATCAAGGACTCGGACCTTCTCTCTCCACGCCTGAAAATGACCATTTCTGGCTGAAAACAGGAGAGCTGGTAAACTAAATAGCCACACCTGTTAGAACGGAGTGCCTATGAGAGTATAGAGCCTCTAAGGAAGGGCTGGGCCTCTCCAATCATGCACGGGCTGCCTTTCTCACAACTACTGCAAGGACTCACGGACCTGGACTGCAAATGTCAGGGCTCCAAAAGGTTGCAGAGTTCCAGGGGAGAGAAATTCTGTTGTGAACAGGTGCTCAAGGTGACAAGAAAACCCACCTGGATATACATACAATGGAACACTACTCAGAGATGAAAAGGAACAAAATCTTGCCATTTGCAACAACATGGACAGAACTGGAGGGTATTATGCCAAGTGAAATAAATCAATCAGAAAAAGACAGATATCATGTGTTTTCACTCATAGGTAGAATTTGAGAAACTTAACAGAAGACCATAGGAGAAGGGAAGGAAAAATAAGTTACAGAGAAGGAGGCAAACCATAAGAGACTCTTAAATACAGAGAACTGAGGGTTGATGGGCGTGGGGGGTTGAGGGGTCAGGGGAAATGGGAGATGGACATTGAGGAGGGCACTTGTTGGGATGAGCACTGGGTGTTGTATGTAAGTGATGAAACACAGGAATCTACTCCCGAAGCCAAGATTACACTATATACACTGTAGGTTAGCTAACTTGTCAATAAATTATGAAGGGAGGGGAAGGGAAGGGAAGGGAAGGGAAGGGAAGGGAAGGGAAGGGAAGGGAAGGGAAGGGAAGGGAAGGGAAGGGAAGGGAAGGGAAGGGAAGGGAAGGGAAGGGAAGGGAAGGGAAGGGAAGGGAAGGGAAGGGAAGGGAAGGGAAGGGAAGGGAAGGGAAGGGAAGGGAAGGGAAGGGAAGGGAAGGGAAGGGAAGGGAAGGGAAGGGAAGGGAAGGGAAGGGAAGGGAAGGGAAGGGAAGGGAAGGGAAGGGAAGGGAAGGGAAGGGAAGGGAAGGGAAGGGAAGGGGAAAACCCACCTGGGAATAACCAATAATGTTCCCACTGTGGTCGAGAACATTAAAATTGATGACAGGACCCTGCACCTCTGGACTGCTGAATTCAGAGTCGCTGTAAATCCGCACCACAGGGGCTCCATTGGGGTACCGGAGAGCACACAGGGCAGTGTAGGTGTACTGAGCCAAGGTAAAGGTGTGCTGCTTTATATTCTCCATTCCACCTCAAAAGCGATTGTGAAATGTCAGACAGAATCATGAACTTTCCACATAATTCACTCAGTCATTTTTAAGAACACAACATCATTCTAACCGGCAAAGCTGGACCTCAGATTAACAATTGTAAGTATGGGGAAATATGGTGTGGTAGTGTCCATATGATTAATGTGTAGGTCTGGGGGACTGAACAACACCTTACTGTTGCTGTTTCCATGGAATCTTCCATAGGAATTCCTGTCATCCTCTTTGTTTTCTTTCTTTAATAATGCCACTTAAGCATTCGGAGAATTTAGACCCTTGGGTTACAAATGGCAAAAAAAGCACCACCTTATCTTTAAAAGTATCTCTTTTTTTGCTGTATCTTTAACATTTGAATCATTTTTTGAGAGAGAGAGAGAGAGAGAGAGAGAGAGAGAGAGAGAGCTCAAACGGGAGAGGGGTAGAGGGAGAGAGAGAGAGAATCTCAAGCAGGCTCCACCCTCAGCGCAGAGCCCAGCACGTGTTTCAAACCCACGACCCTGAGATCATGACCTGGGCCAAAATCAAGAGTCAGATGCTCAACCAACTGAACCACCCAGGCACCCTCAATGTGTAAGTCATTTCAATAGGATCCAGATCAATTAAGGATACATGTTACAGCATGGGTGAACCTTGAAAACATTATGTAAAAGAAGCCAGACACAATAGGACAAATATTGTATTATGCCTCTTATCTAACTGCCTAGAAGAGGCAAATTCATAGAGACAGAAAGAATGGAGATCGCTTGGGTCTGGGAGGGAGGGGAAATGGGGAGTTACTGTGTAGTGGGTTTCAGTTTGGGACGATGTAAAAGTCCCAGGGATGGTCCGTGGTAGATGGCTGCATAACAATGTAAACGTGCTTAATGCCACGGACATGCACACTAAATTGGCTACAGTGATGCATTTTATGTTATGTGTACTTCACTGCACATTTTTTCAAAGGAGCAATGAGGTAGGAACAATCAGGGGTTTGCCTTATTACGGACCAGGTATTGTCAGTCCGCTTTCCGAGGCGCCCCTGGAGCTATCAGACCTGTATCTTGCTGTTCGGCCATCTATTAATATCCTTCTGGGGATAGTGCTCATTTCTCAGTGCTTGTCTTTATTATCTCCTCTTTGTCCTGGATGCTGTCTGTTCACTTCCCTGTATTACCATCAGTGCCACCCTCCTCTCCCGTGAAGCCTGTCCGTTCCCTCCTCGCCCGCCCCGTATTGGGCTCAGGCTGAGAACCTGCAAGGTCCCTTTACTGTGACAAAGGAGAGAAAGGAAGGACTGCCTAATCTTTAAGCCACACCCCTGGCTCACCACCACCCCGCCTCCATATGGAGGGTGCAAGCAGCACCACCCAGCTCTAGAAGCTCAGCCTCTGGAGGAGTGCCCAGGAGCATGACGGAGGGCGGGTGCCTGGCTCGTGAGGCAGAGGTTCTTCTAGTCCTATGTGTTTGTGTCAGGCCCCACACGATGGGGAGTGGCATCTGTGTGTGTGTCAGCCCACAGTGAGTGTCCCCCACCTGCCCAACACCCCAAATACTTGCCGGGACAGACAACGTGCATCACTGCAAAGCCCAGCAGCAGAGACAGGGGCTCGGGGTTAGGCATTATTACGGCCTAGGCCAACCCTCCCAGTTACGAGGTCCCTGGCCCTGGAGAAGGCACTTAACTTCTCTGAGCGTTAGCTCTTCATCACACAGTCCCCCCCACCCCCCGAGACAGGAGGGAGGACCCAGCAAGGTAACAGCAGAATAAGGTCTCAGGATCTGTAACCATTCCCAGACCAGGGACCAAGGGTGGGTCTTCTGCTTCTGTGAAGCGACTAATCTCCTGATTTGGAACGTCTCTTACTGGTTAAAATGTTCTTTTAACTGACAAAAATTAAAAAAAAAAAAAATGTGGTGCAGTCTCTTGCTCTTGCCTCGGAAGTCATTCTGAAATTCTTTAGAATTAGCTTCAACTGCATTCGCTGTACAGCTGCCCTGTGCCAGCCCCTCGCACAGCCCCTGGGTCCTTATCTAAATCACACCCGTGCCGGGACACCCTCAAGGACACAGGCACCCTCAAGGACACAGGCAACGGGAGCAACTGGATAAAAGGATCCACTGACCTGTGAGGCGCTCTAGGGCATCAAACCCGTGTTTTAGTGCTATCACGTCAAGGAACGAGATGGTGCCATCTTCAAACCTGTAACAGTGAACAAAGCAAGCCGAAGCTTTCAATGGAAGGAAATATTGTGCTTTGTAGTTTAATATTCTAGGGAGAGGATTTGCTCAGAACCCTGTTACTGCAATCTTAATTTCCTTATAAAACTAATGTATTATGAATTAGCTATATGACTCAACAATTAATGAATTAACTATGAATTAATAATGATAATAAGAGGTGCCTGGGTGACTCAGTCAGTTCAGCGACTAACTCTTGATTTCAGCTCAGATCATGATCTCACAGTCGTGAGTTCAAGCCCCACATCAGGCTCTGTGTTGACAGTGCAGAGGCTGCTTGGGATTCTCTCTCTCTCTCTCTCTCTCTCTCTCTCTCTCTCTCTGTTCTCTCTCTCCCTCCACCCCTCCCCTGCTTGCACTCTTTGTCTCTCAAAATAAATATTAAAAACTTTAAAAAATAATAATGATAATGAATTAGTCAATAATGAATCAATTACTAACTGATTAATCACCAGTGAATTAATAAATAATCTCTAACAAATTAAACATTGTTAGCTAATAATGAATTAAGTTATCGATATATAGTAAATATTTATTCATTAACCAATAATCAATAGACTCTTGGAAAAAAGGAAGGGTTTGTTTGTTTGTTTGTTTCCATCAAAGGTTGTACATCCTTGGGTTATCAAACAAGAACATGGTCGGGGTACATGTTCAAAACATATTTGGTTTGGGTATTAAATCTCTCAAGTTCTAGTCCTAAGTCCACTAGAAAAAAATGAGAATTCCAGTGGTGAATAACCATTCCACTTTCTGGGAATCTTGGTGCAGCACCTGCTGTGAGGCAACCCGCCCAGTCGAAGACCAGAGGTCTGGTCCAGCTCAGGCCGCCCCCAACCTGCCCGGTAGTCATTGCCCCACTTCTGGCCTCCACACATTCCTATTGGCTCCATAAAGTTGGAGTTGTCATTGTGATCTGCCTTTAATTTATGTGATGGTGTGCCTGTCATTCTCTTCCCGCTTGGTTATACTACTCACTACGTTATCACACCCGGATACAAAATGTCTTACAGCAGAGTTCCTATTCCAGAATCCCCCAGCTATGGAGAAGTCCGAAATAAAAGAGACACCAAATAACCCCACTGACGCCAACTCTATCTGGGCACTTCACCTATACGAGCTCTCAATAATCGCAGGCTTTCAGAGACCCACTTTATAGGGAAAACTATGTGCAGAGATCAAGTCATACACCCCTGTCCCCACTGCTGCTGGTGCGTGGTGAAGCCGGGATTCACTCGCCAGCAATCCAGCTCTGGGGCCCACAGATCTGACCCGTGACTCTACCGGCAGGGACACGCCCCCATCCGCAGAACCCTGAGTCTCCACCTGGGTCTATGGGGGATCTGACCCCCTTCCCATCCAGGCTCCGGGTCTTCTCAGGCACCAGCAGGGTCACTAGCCCCCTGGCCCAATCCCATGGTATTCCCCGCTGTTGGACCCAGCAGAACCCTGGGTCAGCTGTCACTTTCATCCTCTCACGCATTCGACCTCATGGGTCCCAGCCATCACCCTGTGGGAGAGCTCCTCGGCCTGCCCCGCACCCCGTGCCCCGCAGCCTGAGGAAGATGCATACACCAGCAAACCCGGGCAGAGGCCTCTGCCACTTGCAGGCAAGTAGCTCCCTGCCCCCAAACTTCCCTTTGTCACTCACAGGGCTCACAGAGCCTGCTCACAGCACCCCACATGTCTGGTGGCTTCTGAATTAACTAATTCTTCTTGCCAACCAGCCACCAAGCTGAGCAGATTCCGGCTGCTGAAAAACAGCTGTGCCGTCAACATGCATGCACACTTGTTCCAGAAGATGCCATCTTTTTAAAAGACCGCTTTGATAAACTGCGGCACCTCTTGCCTGTGCTCTGGGGAAAGGCCCGGTGGCCGACCCTCCTTACCCTCCTGAGAGCCCTTCACGGCCTCCGCTTGCAGCCCTTGTCCTCTCACGGCTCTGGACAAGCCCGTACACGGGGGCCCAGTTCACTGAGCTGCCTGGGGCACCCTCCAGCCGACCTCTGCCTCCGTCCCTGCCTCCAAACCCCCTAATCCTGGTGGCCGAGCCCAGTCCCTTGCATGATCCTATAGGGGACACATGCCGGACCCCTGCCTGGCTGAACTCCAGCCAGCCATCCCCGTGGCGAGTTACCTTTCAGCCACCGACTGTCTTGGGATATAGAAGTCTTCTCCTGCAAGGTACGCAGCGGCCGTGCCTCCTCCAAAGTAGGTTTTCCTCAGCAGAGGAGCCACACGATTATTCACCAGCAGAGCACCCAGGCCAGTGGGGAATCCAAAGATCTTATAGAAGGAGAGGGGGACAAAGTCGGCCTGGTGAACCGACAGGTCCAAAGGCGAGGTGCTCACGTAGGAGGCCGCGTCAAGCAACACGAACCACTTCCCAGGCACGCTCATGGGGCACATCCGCCCGGCCTTGACCTCCCCTATCCAGGACAGGGGGTATCTGGTTCCGGAAAAGTTACTCTGAGCAGGGTAACAAAAGAGGTGCGGGAGCTGGCAGTCAGGGTCACTGGCAGCAGTGCCCCGTGTCTCCGCCGCGCGCACGTCCTCCGGCCTGACTGGGATGGAAGTGACGTTCATGGCCGTGGTGACCTTCCTCATGCCCACCACAGATGTGTGGCTGTCGATGAGGTAACAGAACCGACTCCCGTTGCTCTCCGGGCCCGGGGACACCCACGGGAAGGCCTCTGCCACCAGTTTAAGAGCAGCCGTGCTCCCTGCCGTGAAAATCACGCTGTAGTCCTCTGTGGAGGTGTGGAAGTGCTCCAAAATCCTGGAAGAAGCACAGTATCATGCCAACTCCTTGGTCTCACTAGTGTTAAACGTCCAGTGGTAGCTGCGTTTCTACTGAATGTGACATCTCTCTACCTTCACATCTAGAAGACCCACACCGGCTTGGCCACACTCGCGGAGTTAGGGCAGGGGCCAAGCGGGCCGCAGGAAGAGCTGACGAGCAGGTTCAAACTGGCAAAAGCACCTCCCGCCTCCCAAGTCCGCACCCTCCTAGGACAAGGCAAAAACCCACGATGATCGATGATCGTAATCCCAGGACACACTCTCTCCCGGGTCAGCTCTCTGTCTCCGCCACGGCAAGCGGTAGGTCACCAACTTGTTTCACAGCACTTTTCATACGTGGCAGCCCAGCACCACTTTCCAGTTGGAAATGACTTGAAATTATAGGAATTGAAGGAACGTTAGGCACCCCCGGAAATTACTTACGAAAACTATTCACCTGTGGAAAAACATAAAGAGCTGTCCGAGGCGTGCATACTCGTAAAAAGGTTGGGTGGGCTGGGGATGAGTAAAACAAGGCGCCTAATGAAATGCGAAAGGAAAGCCCAGACTGAATGTTTTTCTTCTCTCTGAAGGTGACTTGGGAAGTGGTCGCTCCTTGTCGCTCTGGCCCCCGGGCACCCTGGCACCGGCCCGAAGCCACCTGAGACGGCCGTGAGCACCTCAGGGCCACCCACCTGCGCTTCGGCTCCGCCTTGCTCCGCACCCACTGTCTCTCACCTTCCCGTCCTCTGCCCCTGATGTTCATCATTGTGCACTTGACCATTTAGCTGACCGTGATCTTCCCGAAACCAGCTCAGAACCTTTGTGGGAGGCGGTAAGTGATAGGAAAGCAGCCCAGCCACCTGGGGGCGCCCGCTCGGGCTGGCACCTTTGCCACTCACCTGTAGCGCACGTGCTCCACGGTGTCATGGGTGAGCTTGCTGCTGATGTTCTGGCTGTGAGGATTACCTGGCAGGTTACAGAGAAAGGCCATCAGGCCACTACTTGTGTCTCTCTTCTTGTGTTCCTCCCAATCCTCTCCCTCAGTTTCTCAAAGAGTTAAGCATACAACCACTGTCTGACCCAGCGATGCCCCTCCCATACACTCAAGGGAGGTGAAAACATACATCCACACGAAGAGTCATGCGCAGAAATGCTCACAGGCAGGTTTGTTGGTAAAGCCAAATCCTGGGGACAACATGAATGTCCATCGTGAGCAGACAGCAGATAGCTGATGAGCAGATAGGCAAAATGTGATCTATCCACACAATGGGAAAGTAGTCACAATAAAAAGGAACCCGCTGGCTAGGTCATGAATGAACCACAAAAACATGTTCACTGAAAGATACCAGACACAAGGCGTCACACAGTATACGATTCCATTTATATGAAATGTCCAGCAAAGGCAACTGTACAGAGAGAGATTCAGAAAGTAATGGATTTAGTGGTTGCCTGGGACTGAGGGGGCAACAGGGATTAACTATAAATAGGCATCAGAGATCTTAGTGGGGGAATGAAAATGTTCTAAGTGATTTATAATGATAGTTGCACCACTCGGTAAAGTTACTAAAAATCGCTAAATTGTACATTTGAAATAGATGAATTTTATGATATGTAAAATATAATTCAATTTTTTTAAACCAACCAACCAACCTCCGCCCCCAACTAGTAAAGCAAGATGGGGTCGGGGAAGAACATTCTGGAGCTGGAAGTCAGCTCTCAGGCAGCCAGACCAATGCAAGAACCTTTTCTACAAGTTCCCTGACAGGTGGTTCTGATAATTAACTCCAGGGAACCAAGTACACAACCTCAGGAGGCTGCCCTTTCTCCCCACCCCCTGCCGCCTGCCCTGCCCCCAACCATGAGACAGGGCCATGAATGCCACTTAATCTAAGTCCCCATCTGTTGCCCTGCATTCACACCCCTGCTACCGGCATCATTCCCACAGAAACACATCTATCTCCTCCAAATATGTGAAAGGGACCATCACATCTCCCCTTAGCCCATTCTCAAGGCTAGAGTCTCTCCTAATTTCTTTTGTTTAAGATTTGCTTAAATGTTTATTTTTTTATTTTGAGAGACAGAGAGAGACAGAGAGAGAGCAAGCAGGAGAGGGAGAGAGAGGGAGGGAGGGAGGGAGGGAGGGAGAGAGAGAGAGGGAGAGAGAGAGAGAGAGAGAGAGAGAGAGAGAGAGAGAGAGAGAGAGAGAAAGAATCCCAAGCAGGTGTCATGCTGACAGTGCAGAGTCCCACACGGGACTTGATCTCATGAACCATGAGATCATGACCTGAGCTGAAATCAAGAGTTGGATGCTTAAACAACTGAGCCACACAGGCGCCCAAAGTCTCCTAATTTCACTTGTCAATTTCTAGTTCTCCTCCCCTCCTTGGATGCCCCATGAGTGTGACCCATAGTATCATTACCTACTCAAAACATGGCCCCCAGATGAGGACACAGACCTCTCAAGTGGCCGGATGTGCAGGGGTGAGGCACAAGCATTTCTCAGGAGCAGGACCACAAGACCACATTAACAGTCTTGACCTTTTTTGTTTTAGGGTTCGTTTGTTTGTTTTCTCATATATACTATCGGGTCACACTGGATTTCTGGTCATTGAAGCCACCAATGCTCCTTTTCCATAGGCACTAGTAACCCAGGGACTTGGTACTTACCCTTGCTTCTTCTCGCCACCCTGGTTTTTAGCTCAGCACCATCAGCACTACCTACAGTCTACAGATCGTCACCTCTCGGCACCTTTCCCACAGCTAGGACAATTGCAAAATTTAAGGAAGACTTGTGGGTCTCTTTGCAAATCATGGGGTAAAATCAAGATAAGGTCCCTCAGTGACATCTCCCCTACAAACGACTCCCCAGATTTAAATATCTGCTGACTGCCCAGGACCTTAGTGTGGCATGATAGGATTGTCATGAACTGAGGCAGTCTGCTAAGGGATAAGGGCTTGTGCTCTGGAGCCCATTGGCCTGAGAGCCACTCCCCCAGCTCCAGCGCTTTCTGACTGCATGGCCTCTGGTTAGCTGCCTCCCTTCCCTGGGGCCCACTTTCCTCACCTGTAAAACAGGAGTGATGACAGAACCTGTACCTTAGCTTGTTTGATAACAGAACCTGTACCCTCGTTTGGCTGGAGAATGGAGGGAGAGAGAAGAGATCAAGCATTTGGAACAGTGCCTGAAGTGTATAGTGAGTGTTCAGGAGAGGGTGCTTGCTGCTATTACCATGAACAGCTAGAGCTGTTTTTAGTTCAAGCTCCCTTTCCACGTTTATCTCATCACACGGTGCTGCTGATTAATGTCTTCCAGGACTGCCAATTGTTTTCAGAATAAACATCAAACTCTGCAGAGCACCTACAATGCCCCTACCTACCTCTCCATTCAGGTCTCCCCCACCCTCCTCCCCTCCTCTGTGCTCCGGGGCTAATTCCTTAAACCACTAAAGGATCGTGGTTCATGCTACTACCTCTGTCTGGAATACCCTTCTCCTCATGCCCAAGTGAATCCCTGCTCATCCTCCAGTCACCCCTCTCCTAAGGCAGCTTTCTCTGACACTCACACTGCCAGCCCTGTCACTCTGCAACCACAGACCCCGTGGTATCATGGGCCTTTTGTTCACAGCCCTTCAGATAGTTGGTCATTTACATTTATTTGGAGCTCACTTGATTAAGGTCCTGTCTTGACCAGATCACAGTCCACGAAGGCAGAGCCTGTGCTTCCTCTGTTTTCATTGTACCACCGTGCCCCCCACAGCAAAGTGGCTCAACACACATTTCTGGAGTGAAAGAATAAATGAATGTCCTTCCCACCACCCTACCCTCTGCACAGGGTCATCCTGTCAAACACAGCAGCTTTGTATTTCTGTGCCCTTCTGACACTGACCCCTTCTTCTGGAAGTAAACCTTGTGTCCCTGAGCTGATCCTTCCTATCCTGGCTGCACATGTATCATAGGGACTGACCTGAGTGCTTGCTTGACACCCTTCTCCCATGGGGTCTATTCAGCACTGTTCTAAATAAATCTGATATTTATTAAGCAGAGATAGATCAGCTGAATGTTGTTGGCTACTATTCATATAAAAGTCGGTTTGGGTGTGTTTTTCTTTACCATAAACATTTTCCATGAGATCATTAGTGAAGCTTGTGAGCTGACTCTGGGGGAACAATGTGGCTCCTGCATGGTCAAGGTAGACGGTTCCTGAAAGAAAACACAGAATCAAGCTGGGGTTATTTTCCAGAGGTATTCAACTCATTTTACCTAGATGTGATTTGTGTGAGCTTGAGCAGTGGGCACCACCAGGCCACTGATTTCTCCAAGCCTCTTGATATGAGCTTCTTAATCCAAGGCATGGGCAATGCAAGATTGCACTTTCAATACTGAATGACCTTTAGAGCCCCAAGCAAGCCTTCCTGATTAACCAGCTCTTTTATGAACCTGGAACAGCATCCCACACAGAGGAGGAGCCCAACAGACATTTGTGATTAATGACAGTAAAGCAATTTCACATTATGACTCACTTCCTATCTGGGATTTCCTTGCCTCTTCCCTGGTGGGCAAGCCCTGATTATGCTTTCCCACAGTGAATTCTATATCCCTCAACCCTAGAACAGCTTGG
The DNA here is from genome assembly GCF_018350175.1 of Felis catus. Classification (NCBI taxonomy): domain Eukaryota; kingdom Metazoa; phylum Chordata; class Mammalia; order Carnivora; family Felidae; genus Felis; species Felis catus. The sequence goes on along the minus strand of NC_058379.1, from coordinate 57,339,706 downwards.
AGAGCTTTGGAGATGACCAGGAATGTAAATGTGCTTTCTAGCTTCTCTCATAAACAGAGACAGGCAAATTTAGATGAGAGTGAGCTACGAAGGTTTTCCCACCAGATGAGGGAGACCAGATGGCTGGATAACTCACCATGTGTGCAAGGGTACTGGAACATGGGCCAGCTGGTACATGGCTATGGATAGGAGGCTCCAGTGATACAACATCTTAAGGCACAGCAATTTGGCAATATCGTCCACACTTTAAAATGCAAACCCTCTTTGACCTAGCAACTCCTCTTTTAGGAAAATACCTATGATTTGTGAACTGGCCTGCACACGAGGACATTTAGTGCAGCATTGTCTGCAATAGCAAGAGATTGGAAATGACTTAAGTGTCCATGAACATGTGATTAAAATAAAGAATTCTTACACCTCCAACTAGTACTTTATAAGTAGACATGGAGCAAACTCTGAGATGCATTTTTCAAGAATATACAATGTGACTAGATTCATTCCTTCTTTCATTCACTTAAATGGGTTTTGTTGTTGTTTTATGCAAAATAGATTTTTTGGTTTCTTCTTTTTTTAATGTTTATTTACTTTTGAGAGAGAAAGAGAGAGTGCAGGGGGTGGGGGAAGGGCAGGGAGAGAGGAAGACAGAGGATCTGAAGAAGGCTCCACACTGTCAACAAAGAGCCCACAGAGTGGGGCTCAAACTCATGAACTGTGAGATCATGACCTGAGCAGAAGTCAGATACTTAACAGAGTAAGCCAGCCAGGTGCCCCTTTTTGGTTTCTTTTATAACATCTTTTTTGAGATATAATTCTCATACCATAAAATTCACCCTTTTAATGGTACAGTTAGCAGATTCATAAACCGTCACCACTATCTAATTTTAGAACATTTTCATTCATCCCAAAAAGAGAGCACATACTCATTACCAATCACTCCCCAATCCACTCAGCCCTAACCCCTGGCAACCACTAATCGAACTTCTGTCTCTACAGATTTGCCTATTCTAGGCATTTGATATAAATGGAAGCATGCAAAAGTGGCCTTTTGTGTCTGGCTTCTTTCATTTAGCATAATACTTTTAAGATGCATCTGCATTTTCAAGGTGCATAATATGTTCATTTCATTCCCCTTTTTAGGACTGAATAGTATTCCATTGTATGGATGTACCACATTTTGTTTATCCACTCATCCAATGATAAACATGTGGGCTGCTTCCATTTTTTGACTATTATAAACAATGCTACCATGACTATGTGCAAGATGTGTGGGGACATCTGTTTTCTCCCATTTGGTGGGTTGTTCTTTCTTATTGGTATCCATGGAAGCATAAAAGTATTTAATTTTGATGAAGTCCAATTTGTCTATTTTTGTTGTTATTGTTGCTTGTGATTTTAGTGTCGTAAGAAACCATTGCCTAATCCAAGGTCCTGATGAGTTTTGCTTATGCTTTCTTCGAAGAGTTTTATATTTTTAGCTCTTTCATCCATTTTTAGTTCACTTTTTAATACAGTAGGGGTCCGCCTTCATTCTTTTGCATGCCAGCTACCCCAACACTATTTGTTGAAGAGACTACTCTTTCCTCTACTGCATAGTCCTGGCCTTCTGTTAAAAAGCAACTGACCATAGACATATGGGTTTATTTCTGGACTCACAATTCTACTTCATCAGTCCACACATCTATTTTTGTACCAGTTGTACGAAATTGTACCACCAGAGTTGTGCCACATTGTTTTGATTATTGTAACTTTATATACATTTTACTTATTTTACTTTTATGGGAAATGTGAGTCCTTCAACTTTGTTCTCTTTCAAGGTCGGTTTGGCTATTCTGGGTCCCTTGCATTTCTGTAAGAATTTTAGAACCAATTTATCAATTGCTGCAAAAAAGTACCTGGGACTTTGATCAGAGTGTCAATCAGTCTATAGGTCAGTTTGGGGAATATTGTCATCTTAACAATATTTAGTCTTCAAATTCATGAATACAGGATGCCTTTCCATTTATTTAGGTCTTCCTTTATTTCCTTGGATGGCATTTTGTAGTTTTCAGTATATAAATCTTCTACTTCCTTTCATAAGTTATTCCTTATGTATTTTGTTCTTTTTGACGCTTTCCTTTATTTCATTTTCACAGCTTTTCTTGCTAGCATCTGGATATCAAGTTGATGTTTGTGTATTGAACTTGTATCCTATAACCTTGCTGAACTTGTTTTTTAGTTCTAACAGTTTTATATATGGATTCTTTAGGTTTTTCCATATACAAGATTGTGTCATCAGCCAATGGAGATGTTTCACTTCTTCCCTTGCAATCTGGATGCCTTTTATTTCATTTTCTTGCCTAACTGTCATGGTTAGAACCTTGATGACAATGTTGAGTAGAAATGGTGAGTCCAGACATCCTTGTCTTATTCCTGCTCTTAGGGGTAAAGCTGTCAGTGTTTTACTATTAAGTATGATATTAGTTGTGGGTTTTTTGTAGACAGCCTTTATGAGGTCATTTGATTTCCTAGTTTATTGTATTTTGATGTTCAAGATATGTTTATTGAGTACTGACCATGTGCCAGGCACTGTTCTAAGTGGAAGAGACACAAAAGTAGACAAAAGAGAGAAGCTGGTATGATAGTGACAGAGAAAGACAAACAAATGTAAACTATGTCAGATAATGAATGTTACGGCTCAACTGTGCAATTAAAAAAAAAAGTACACACTTACAAAAATAGAGACCACAAGTCAAAAGGCACACCAGACACGAGTAGCAGGAGCTGACCCTGGGGCCGTCACCATGGCCGCAGCTGGAGTGAGCGGGACTCCCTGGGCATTCTTTACCCTCCTTTGGCACCTTCTGAGTGCTGTGTAAATGTACTACCTAGTCCAAAAATTTAGTGTTAGAATAATGGTCTCTTTAACCAAAAATTCAGAAATACAAATGCACCACACCAAAAGAAAGGCCTTGGTCCGCCCAGCCATCAGGGACATGCTCATGTGAAGCCACAGTACACATGTGAAACCTGAGGGGCTCCCAGAGAGCACCACATGCCTTACCCACAGCCTTCTGCAGGGCCAGGAAGCCATTTGGGAGAAGGCTGCTTTGGCCTTTGGTCCAGTAGTTAATTTTGCAAAACAAGGCGGCCATGTTAGATCAGCTAGAGATCAGATCTTAGATGCAATCGGCCAGCACAGTGGTTAACAGTGCAGAATTCAAGTCAACCAACCTGACTGAATCCTCCTCCACCACTAGCCATTCTGGGTCCCTGTTCCTTCATCTGCAAATGGGATGAGGGTTAAATGAGTGGGTATAACAGAGCCCAGTTAAGTGCCTGGCACACAGTGACTCTCTAAGACTTGGCTATTATTAGTAGAAGGAGGCAAATGACCCCAAAACCCATTGGTATTGGGTCTTCAAGAAAGGAAATTCCAGGGTCTCTTCTAGATCATGATCTTTAAGTTCTCAGTTCCACACAGGGCGAGTGGCCATGCAGCAGCACCCTAAGGCTCCAAGAACCACTCGAACCACATCTGAAAACCCAATACTCTCCCTTCACCAAGACAAGGGAATCCCCCTCCAACTGGTTAGGCAAAATATTTCAGCACTTAAAGATTAAGCATGTAATTATCTAGAGCTACCACTTAACCAGATAAACTCTCAAGCCTGCCCAAAAACTCTGAGGGGAAGGAGGAAGGGGAAAAGAACAGGAGGTGAAGGTTACATTATTTTGCTTTGTTTTGTTTGTTTTTCCCTGCCCTAGGAGAGAAAGCAAGTGGATATGTTCTAAGACTTCCAACGGTGGGAGGGATGGGTTTAATCCACAAAAGTCTACTTCAACCCTATAGTGTAGAGGAAATGCTAGGAACTTGCACTAGATAGCCGGTAGAGAAAGAAAGAATACGATAAGATAGATGTTATAGGGGCTCTGAGGCGCAGCCTGGGATCTGGCTACCACATTTAAATTTTACATTTAAGTAAACGTTCTCTGAAGGACACAAGGAAAACAAGTAGGAGCCCAGAACATACCTCTGCTTTCCCAAGGTAGCGTTGAGGGGAGAGGTCAGCCAGTGATGGGTGTGAGGGATCAGAACTGGAGGGATTAGGGGATTAAGCAGGTGTGGTGCTGAAATAATTATGGACTGCGAGAAAACAGCCTCTGAGATTTACTTCAAAAGAATGGGGAGCCTCCTTCTCTCCCTCCACACCTGTGGGTGTTTGTTGTATCAGTCTATTTCTACGGGTAGAAATTTCCACAGTAAAACGTTTCAGAGACAGCAAGTGGAAGCGGAAGGGTGAGATGCTGTCTCCTCCAGGTGAATGTGTCACTGGCAAGAATGGCGAGGTAGTAGAGAGGCCACCAGAAGGTCCCCCGTCTCCCTCCCGGGCTTCCCTACTGAAGTACAGACAGGGGACACACAAGGAGGAGGCCACAGCCCTCAAAGCTCCCAAACAGAAAACAGTGTCACTATCCCAAACATGAGGAAATAACTCAAAAGAGCTGCAATCAGCTATCCTATTACTGAAACGTTAAGTCACAGCGGCCGCTGTTGTGCCGCAAGCAAGGGAGCAGTCACCAGTTGCTAATTGCAACAGAATAAATGCACCTCAAATCCTGGCGCCACGACCATGCCCACTTAACCTGCGGTCCCTCCCTGCTCAACCGGCACGCGGTCCTAAGGCTCGAGGAAGACCTTCACGCAAGGTTCCCGACCCGGTGCGGGAGCCCTCCCGCCCGGCTGTGACGTCTTGGCAAGGCCACAGGGCCACATCGAGCTCGTTTAAAAGTTAACCAGCCTGTTCCGCCTTGCGGGTATCAAAAGGATGATGTGATCGCGATCGATACTCGTGCTCTGGCTCGTGTTACAGGCACGATACTCGTGTTACAGGCTCGCCCTGTATGTACTTAAAGCTCAAACTTCACGGTTTGCTAATTCCAGACGCCCAGCGAGCTAGAGTTCGAAGGCATTGTTCTGATGGCACGAATGAGAAAAATGGGCTTCGAAAATAAAGCTGCTTATGAGCTTAGTGTCCGTAGCCTCTCGGCCCCAAGCGCACACGCCCCCAGACTCGCGGTCCCCACCCGGAGCACTGGCCGCCCGCCGCCCACGCACTGCACCTGTCCGCAGGCGAGCACCTGAACAGTCATGGCCGCTGCGCATTCCTGCATTTTGCAGCGCTGGCTCCAGCTGGACCTTTAGAGCCGGGAGTGTCGCGGCGGGCGAGGGCAAAAGAACTCCTAAGCGTGGTCCGCGGAGAGGGAGCACAGGTGAGAAAGGAGAAGGCTAGTCCTGCACCACGGGGAAGTCTAAGGAGCTAGGGTAGCAAGAAGCCTTGGGCTGCAGGTGGGGACCTCAGGGACGCGCGGACGTGTCCCTCCGGGTCTTTCGATCCAAAATACATCCCAAATGAGGTGACGCTGCTCCCACCTAAAGCGAAAGCTCCTTCCACGCCAGTGCCAGAAAACGCGTGCCCGCCACGGCCTCCCTGCCCAACCCGCACAGGTGCCCCGGCTGGCCTCACCTGCCAGGCGGCCGAATTCGCGCTCGCGCATGTCCCGCAGGCTGCGCGGCCCATAGCCGTAGGCGAGCGGCTGCGGGCTGGAGTCCCGGAACCGCGCGAAGGCCAGCAGCTCGGCCCCCCGCGGCGCCGCCCCGCCGGCCATGACCCAGGCCCGCCAGCCCGTGCCGTAGCGGCCGCCGGGCCGGGGAAAATGCCGAGGCCGGCCCGCCCGACTCCGCCCCCGCCGCGCCCCGGCCGCGCCTCCCCGCCCTCCAGAGGCACCTGGTCCGCTGCCCAGGGTGGCGCCTCTCCCGGCGGCCCGGCCTCCCAGGGGAGCTGACTCACAGGGTTGCAGTTCTTTCCGGCCCTTTTCCCACCTGGGGCGGGGTAAGGAAGTGCCCGCTTTCATTGTCTCTTTAAACAGCTTCCCAGTGGAGCCCAGGGAGATGCCCCCAAAGACCCTTGGAACACGAAACTCTCGTTTATCTACGGTCCCACGAAAAGGCTAGTGGCAGAAGTAACGCATTGCTTTCTCCTGCTCGGCATCCTGAAACCTGGGCATCCTCCCGCCTGACTCTACCTGGTCCTGACCCCGGCATAGCACCCGGGACCCTCACTCCCCGTGGCGGGGGGCGGGGGGGACTCTTGTGGGGTGTTTGCAAGAAGAATTCTCCTTGCTGCTCCCCACTGGGTTGTGTGCTCGGCGTGTCTGAGAATGCGGCTGAGCAAAGGGTGGAAGACGAAAAAGATTGGGGATCCAGGAGGTTGGTTGGCTAATTTGGTCTCCGTGGCTGCGCAAGGTCGACAACAGTAGCTCGGATGCGACTCGGGCCTTAGCGCAGGAGGCGCTCCGCCCTTGGGCCTGCATCCGGGGTGCTGGCGTCAGAGCTGCTCTGTCTCGGGCCTCCATTGTCTCAGTACTGAGCGTCAGGCCAAACCCATGCGTCGGAAGGAAGTGTAGAGCCGGTGTCAGGGCGAGTGGACAGGTGCACAACACGGGGCCCAGGTGCGTGACAGGGAGAACTCAGGTGCGATCTGGGCCGCTCTCCCTCGACAGAGAGAACTCAGGGTCTGGGCCTGCTTTGGAGCATGGAGTGAAAGGCGACCAAGTAACGGGGGCCTGGGCGAGGTGCCTGGTGTGGTACCAAGTTGGGGCGCTTAGTGCAGAACCCGTTGTGGAAGGGGGGACAACGTGCTGGCAGCCCAGGTGAAGGGACTCAGGTGCGGGCCCAGTGGGGCCACCGGCCCAAGGTGGGGTGGACCACTGGCTTTCGAAGCATACCATGGTGGGAGGAGGTGGAAAGGGTGCCCATGACACAAGTTCACCACAGCCAGGCCCACTGTCACCCAGTGCGTGGGTCTCCGGGGCCTTAGGATGCCTGATGATGTGCACTGCAGACTCCTGGGCCCAGCCTCTGCCTGTATGAAAAGCATCCCAAGGGCTGTGGATGGGCCCAGCTTGAGAGAGCCGCCAGAAGGCCATGCACAGTCCTGCCCCTCCTAGCCCAGCCCCCCAATACCAGGTTGCACCGGGGGGTGGAGGGTCTATATGGCCCTGGCCAGAGGTTCCCCGTCCATAAGAGCCAGTCCCGGGGATCCCCCTGCTTAGGTAGCCTCATCCTCCTCTCTGCCAGATCTCCAGGTTCTTACTGGACAAGCATTCATACTTGTTCTGGAAGGACTGAACATATTCATGAACAAATGCCCGAATTTGCTCATTGGCTTCACTGACTCCACCCCCATCCTCTTCTGCATACCTTCTGACCACACTTGTACCTGGAACTTTGGGCTCCGGTGCCATCTTGACCCCTCTCCACAGCACTCCTTCCTGCAATGTGACTTCCGGCAACAATGATACGAGCAGGTACTGCCCTGGGCACCTGTACACTTTGACCTGTACTAATTGGTCCACAATTAAATCAGCAGGTCGATGAGGTGACTCTTACAGGTGAAGACGCTAAGTCACAAAGACATAGAGTAACTTGCTCAAGAGCACACAGCTGGAAGAGAATGGACAAGCCAGCACCTGTGAAGTCAGTCTCCAGGGCCCAACCAGTGAAATGTGTTCAGCAGCCTCTCTGGTCCTCAGGGTCTCAGTCTCCCCACATCTAAGTTGGGAGGGTGGTGGGAGCTGGTCGTCCCAGACACCGTATGGTGTGTGTGCCACTCACCCCTCCTTTACTGCCCTACTTCCCAGGGAGGATCTCCTCCAGGCCACGTTTGTCAGGCATTAACTTACGTGAGTGGCCTGGAAGCCTTTTATCAAAATGCAGATTCCGATTCTTCAAGTTTAAGTTGGGGCCTGAACTTCTTTGTTTGTAAGGAACCTGGGTGATGTTAGTCGGTCCATGAACTGCACTCTGAGGAGCGAAGGCCTTCCTTATTTCCTTGGGAATGTAAGGAGTACCTACCTCTCTCCTCGCGGTGTTCTGTGGCCAAGTAACAAATCGCAAATCCACTAGGGTGCTGCTTTCGGGCAAGCCTGCCTAGTGAATAATCTGAATGGGCCAACTCAATGCAGAACTCTTTTTTTCTTTTAATTTTTAATTGTAGTAAAATATACATAACAAAAATTTACCGACTTAGCCATTTTGCAGTGTACTTGTTCAGTAGTGTTGAGTATATTCACATTATGTGCAACCAATCTCCAGAACTTTTTCCATCTTGCAAAAACTGAAAGTCTGTCTCCATTAAAAAAACCTCCCCATTTCCCCCCTCCCCTGGCCCCCGGCAATCACCATTCTTTTCGGTCTCTTTGAATTTGGCGATTCTAAGTACCTCATATTAGTGGAATCATACAATATTTGTCTTTTTGTGACTGGCTTATTTGAATTACATAATGTCCTCAAGATTCATCCAGGTTGTGGTGTGTTTCAGGATTGCTTTCCTTTTTAAGACGGAATAATGTTCCATTGTGTGTATATATCACGTTTTCTTTATCTGTGCATCCATGGATGGACACTTGGATTACTCCCACTTCTTGGCTATGGTGAATAATGCTGCTCTTAACATGGATATACACATACTTCTTTCGAGACTCTACTGTTGGGTCTATAACCAGAAGTAGGATTGCTGGATCATATGGCAGTTGTAGTTTTAATTTTCAAGGAACCGCCATACTGTTTTCCATTAGCTGCCCCATTTTACATTCCTACAGGGCACGACGGTTCCCATTGCTCCTCATTCTCACCAACGTTCGTTTCCTGTTGTTGTTCTTGTTGTTGTTGCTGTTGTTATAGTAGGCATTCTACTGGGTGTGAAGTGGTATCTCATTGCAGTTTTAATGTCCACTTCCCTAATGATTAATGATGTTGAGCATCTTTTCCTGTGCTTTTTGGCCGTTTGTATGTATTCTTTGGAGAAATGCTTATTCAAGCCTTTTGCCCATTTTTTCAATTGGGTTTTTTTTTTTAATTAATTGTTAAGTTGTAGGAGTTCTTTATATTTTCTGAATACGAACCCCTTGTCAGGTGTATAATTGGCAATATTTTCTCCCATTCTATAGATGGCTTTTCACCTTGTTAATCGTATCCTTTTATGTACAGTGCAGAACTCTTGAAGATCATTAAAAGTCACTGAACTACCATTCAGTCAAGAAATATCTTTAAAGGGGTTGAGTGCCTGACTCAATTTTGGCTCAGGTCATGACCTCATGGTCATGAGATTGAGCCCTGAGTCGGGTTCTGCACTGAGTGTGGAGTCTGCTTGGTATTCTCTCTTTCCCTCTCTCTCTGCCTCCCCTGCTCACTTTCTCTCTCTGTCTCTGTCTCTGTCTCTGTCTCTGTCTCTCTCTCTCTCTCTCTCAAAAAGAAAGAAACATCTTTAAGCTCCTGGCTCTTCCCAGAGCACTGCTTGCTCAGGAGGATGGGAAGGACTTTCACCTACAGACACGCAGGGAAATGAACTACTGAATGCCAGCCACAAGGCCATGAGGCCTGAGTTCCCTACCACTGCTCCAGGATGCAGGTGTAGAATTGCAGGGAAGAGAAAACGGGCTACTTGCAACCAGGGAGTTCAGGGAAAGCACCCCAAAGGAGGAAGCCTTTGACCTGGGCCATAGCAATGAGCCTGTGAAAAAGGGAGGGAGAGTAGTGGGGTCTGAGGACGCTGACAGGCTCAGCCTCTAATTGGCACTCTCAGATTTATTTCACCAAGATTCCCCAGGCCTCTCCTGCCAGAAAGAGGCTGTCAGAAATCAGATTGCTCATTCTTACCCTGCCCCCACCGGTGAATGTCTTACGCGTGTCCATCACTCAACGAGCTCCTGGGTCCTGTGCTGTGGGGCTGCCACTGCCTCGTCTGACCTGGTCCAGCTACTGGCCCTGGGGCCTTGGAGGAGCCTGAGCCAGTCCACGTTGAGGTCGCAAGAAGCTAGCTTCTGCGCCCAAAGTTTAGAGCTTCATAGGTAAACAGCTCTTCGGCTCCTACTTACAGCCCTGTCTCGCCTGGGAGCCGTGAAAAATATGTGCCTAAAGGCCAGATTGGGCAGACATGAGAGCCTTGATTTTCTACTTAAAATCTCTCCCCCTGGGCAAGGCTTTGTCCCTGGTCCAGTTCACTGAGCTTGGTTTTCAACTCAGGATGATATCTGCCAAAAACACTTGCTCCCACGTTAACAGACTTCTATAGGACCCCACCCCCAGCGTCCCCTGGCAATAGATTCCATTTCTAGAAATCACTACTATGCCCAAGGCATGCATTCATATATTCTTCATTCATTCACTCAGCAAAAGATCAACGAGTACTTCTCAGAGTTAAAGTTTTATAGTGGTTGGAGTAAAAGGCAACGTAGGCTTGAGGGCAGATTTTGGAAGGCGGTAAGTCACCCAAAGGGACTAGAATTTCATTCTGAAAATATTTGAGCAAGAAAGTGCTCCCAAGAGTGATTTAGGCAGGTCATCTAATGGCCATGACCAGGCTGGATGTGGTGGTAAGAACTGGGGGCAGAGGACCAGCTACAACCTCCTGCAACCTCCAGGCTTGAGGCACCAGAGGTGAAAGTGGGCTTTGGCAGGGGCATCATCCAGTGTTCACTGGGGAGCCGGGGAGACATTAGTCAACAAAGCAGCCTGCATGCCTGGGAGGCCCCAGGACAGGGAAGGAGATGGGGCCACAGCTGGATCACCCCTCCACAGTGCACAGTGCCAGAGAAGGGGGCTTCCCAAAGAGGTCAAGGCTGCGAGGGAGAGAGTCTCCCCAATCTGGGACTCCAGAAGTCCTGGAAGAGAAAGCAAGAGGAGGGCAGTATTCCAGGTTCAAGTGCTGGAGACAGGAAAAGGCCCCGAAAATTACAGAAGTAGGACCTTCAGTGAGGCTGGAGCACAGGCTATGATTGTGCAGGGATAAGGGGTGGGATGGGGAGTGAGGAAAGGGAGCGAGCCAAACTCTGCAGACGGAAGGGACAGGAAGATGCCACGGAGTGCCCACAGGACAGTGGCTGTGTCAAAGGCGTTTCTGGCACCCCAGCAGCACTGAGGATCATGTAGGGAGTCTGGGCAGGAGTCCTGGTGAGGGGCAATGAGGGTCTAGATGACCCTTGTGGAGGTGATGAAACTCAGGGAAAATGGGGACTGAGGGAGGACAGGCTCTGGGTGACTCAACTGTGTTGGAGTGGATGCCTTGGTGGATGCAGGGGGTGGGGGTCAGGCACAGGGACACAAGAGGTTCAGGACATCTAAGTAGAGATTGGGGCCCAGACTCAGGAAGGACAGTGTCGGGGGTTGAAGACACAACTCACAGAAGAGGCCTGTGCAGAGGTCACCCCAGGGGCTCTGGAGTGTTCTGGAGCCGTGGGGATAGCAACATTTATGTGGTGTCTGCCTCTATGCTGCTAACTGGTCACAGAGATGGGGAGACAGCCAGCACCTTGGGGTACTTAGGCCGACAGGCCAGTTAGGACAAGGGCCAATCAGATTATTGAATGTGCTGGCTAGGGGGTGTGCAGTGACCGAAGTGAGACACTTTTATCTTGGTGGGGATGGGAGCTCCATTTTACAAGCTCCATTCAAGCCTTAAATGCTGATGAGGGGTAGAGGTTTTCCTACTGGCTAATCCCCAAAGGCTCTTGATCCTGAAGGTGTCTGGGGGCTGCAATTATGATGGCTCCAATTTCCTGCCAGGTAGTCAGGATGGAGGGTGGGTGTTGCAGAGGCAAAATCTGGTTGGGAGAGTGACCTTGTTATTTCCTGCTAGAGTGAAATGCATCCCCCCTTAACAACTAGAACCTGCTGACGGAGATCCTCGGACATCTACACAACAGGACTAAGAGAGACAATAATGGAGCAGCTTTTTCTCCAAAGCCTGGCACTGTAGAAGTTCTGGGAGAAACAACTTGGAAGCAGTGGAAAGAATGATCAGAAACCTCAGGAAGCTCCCTCCCCTACAGGGAAAGGAGACCTTTTCTGTGAATAGAAGCTAAAAGGGCAGTTTGGAATCATGAACAAAGCTCCATTATATCTAAATCCATAATATTCAAAACAACAAAACCCCACCAGTACTAGGGAGACCACAGTAGCGACAGGGTGGGTGGACCCGGAGGGGGAATTTTCTTGAGGGCTGCTTTCCAGGGGGCTCAGCTTCTCTCTGTGTTCATTCAGGGGCGGGTTTGGAGCAGCCTGCCTCCTTCTTGGTCCCTTCTGGATGACACCTTTCTCCTGCTCTTTGTCTCCTACTCCTTTATGCCACCTTTATGCCAGGGAAAGGATCTGATACCAGTCATGCTATTTACTGACTGGTGGATTACACTGGAGAATCCGTCCTCCACCAGCCAGCCATCTGTGTTGTCAAATTTACTCACCCCTTAAGTGTAGCAAATATTTAACAACACACTGCTAGACGCACTGTGCTAGATGCTGTGGAGAACAAGGAAACAAATCTAATGCCCAGGTATTTAGGCTCTGGTAGGCTTGTATAGCGGGATTTCACTGGTTGCCTACCCACCACCCACTGCCCTTGATTTTGATTTGGAAAAACCACCCCAGCCAGATCAGGATGAGGTCCCGATGGGACCAACCCTGCCTTCAGTCCCAGAGTGATCTCATGGCTCTTGCCGCGTCAGATGGGCAGGCCCACGCCACTCCACGTGCGCTTTTCCCCTGCCCACTGCTTAGTTCAGGATGTTCCGCTGAGCAAAGCTAGGGACTTAATGTTTAAAAATGTATTCCCTTTGATAACGAGCAAGGAAATCTGTAACTTTAACGGCTGCTTTCATCCATGGGGGAGGGCAGCTTTGGAAGAACGCTGACCCATGGAGAGGTCCTCTGAAAGAAGTAGACAAAGGGGCAAGAGTGTCCTGATGAAACTACACCTGAACTTTGTCCTACTACTAAATTTGTTTTCAATTATGTGATCTAATGATTCCCCAAATCATTTTGAGACCAACTTTCTTACCGCAGAATCTAATTGATACAGTGTAAGACATATGTAAATAAAAGATAGGACATGAGAAATGCCATAAAAGACAATGAGAATAAAATACGGTGGCATTCAGAGAAAGAAATACTTGAAAGAAGGGAATTAAAGTTCTGCAGAGGTGACATGATCTGAGATGTACTTAATCCTAATAGTTGGTGTCTTATTATATATACCCCAGTGCTAAACCAGCATTTTTCGTGCACTGGCTCATTTAATCCTCAAAACAACCCTACAAAGTAGTTGCTTTTTGCAAAATGAGACTAACATCTGTTCTCTTCCAAAATAAAACACCTCAATTCCTAGCTGAACGCAAGGACTCTGGAATTAAAATTTCATTTCCTAGTTTCTCTTGAGGTGTGGCCACAAGACTAGATTCTGGCCAAGGAGATGAAGTAGAACTGTGTGGACTTCCAAGAAGTTTTCTTCAAGCTCTGGATGAGCCTTTCCTTTCTGTTGGCCGGAATGCGAAAGATCACGGCAGGAGGCCAAGCAGCCACCCTGGCTGGTGAGGAAGCCTCACACTGAGGATGGAGGACCCCAAAGAAAAAGAGCCCGCGTCCCCGATCATGTTGAGAAGTCCCCCTGTCTGTCACGGTCTGCCTATCTTGATTCCTTTTGAGAGAAAACTTCTACCTTGCAAAAGCCAGAAAGAACATTTGGCGTTTTCTTTCACACATAGGCGAATTGAAGTCAGACTGATCCACTGGTAGTATCTGCATTTAGAGGTGAGGGGAAACAGACGCAATCGCTGCCAGTGTGAGCCAGGATCAAAGGTGCTTCAGATTCCTTCCATCCGGGCTCCAACCCCCACCTAGAGTGCCTTGAGAAACACACGGGCTTTGTACATAGCGGTTCGCAGGCCTGGCATTCCCTGGACAGCCCAGGATTTTCTGGGGTGGCCACAATTTCTAACTTAAAAGAGATCGATTCTGTTCTTTCATTTTATTCCTGAATTTGCACTCTCCCTCCATTTCCCACATTCCCCCTTTGAAATCAATAACTGACTCTGCTTCCCGAGGCTACTGGGGAGGGATTTGGCTCCGTGCTGTTGAAGGTAACAGTGTCCTCAGAACCACCCAACTACCTCTCCCATCTAGGGAAGTTGTACAGGTCAGAAGGCAGCGACTGCTTAGGCTGGCGCTGGGCATCAGTCTGAGCTGCGATGCCGTGAATGAGGCAGAGAAGGGAGATGGGGGGAATGGGGAAGGGCAGGTCAGGGACTCTGAAACACCCCATCAACTCCCCTGGAGCAAAGTTCCAAGGGTACCTTTTTGCTTCAGATGTGTTGAACTCTATGGTTTGTAATCATATGCTTCAAAGGGTGCTCCTTTAGCAGATTAAGATGCATGACAAATTACGATGTATGTGTATGAATTACAATGCAGACTGCCCACGTGAATAGCACGACCTCTGAACGCTTACTGAACTGAATTACCCAGGTTGTTCCTGAGGAAGGTGCTTCAGGACAACTTGGGCAAAGTGTCTAACACAAACCCAACTGACGAATTAAAATAATACCTACGAATTCAGTCTTCCCAGGACTAGGCCTGTTTTCAGGGAACCTTAGGGGGTTGAGTTCTGTGCTTGAAAATGTTCTACAACACCAGGTTAGTTCACGGATTCTGCCCTGGAGTCCCAACAAATCCCGGCATGCCGGTGGGGGTAAAGACTCAGATCCCTCAGCTGATAAATAAGGAACTACTGCAGGCCGTCCTGGTTTCTGAGGTTGGAACTCAGGGTCTCCCTGCCTTGGTGCATACATGCACACACAAGCCTGAGGGAGTAAGACAAGTTTACACAGACTCAATCGTCTAGAACTGAACTGTCCAAATACAGATGGCCGCTAACAGCATGTGGCTAGCAAAGACTTGAAATGCGGCTAATCCAAACTGAGATGCACTCAGTATAAAACACTCTAAGTATACACTAAAGTATGAAACGTTCTTTATATCATACAAGGACTTTATACCAAAAAAGTGTAAAATACCTCCACGATCCTTTATGTTGAAACGTATAGCTTGTTTATGTTGGACATACTAGGTTAAATAAAACATGTCACTAAAATAAATTTTACCTGTTTCTTTTTATTTTTATTACATAGCTACCAGAAAACCTTTAGTTACTTATACAGCTCACATTATGCTTCTGTTGGGCTTGAGATAGTGGATAATGCTATTCTAGATATCTCCATTTAAACAAAACATCGCCACTCCTTTGGAAGTGAAATATCATGTTAGATAATGGCAAACTCCAACCAAGAAAATCCCCACCTCCCTCTTTTCAGCATACTTATTACGTACGGCACTCACTTCACTGCCAATTTGCCAGATGACTCTAGGATCTCCTCCACTTTCGTGCCAGCCTTCGCAGTAGCGCTCTCCCGGGCTCAACCTCCCTCCACCCAACTCCCAAGCTCCCGACTGTCACGGCCTGCCTCCCAAACCTCAGCTGGCACACTCAACACTCTGTTTCTAGCATCTTCTTCCTCCCTCTGCTCCCACTACTCCTTCACCCTCCAGGACACCCTCTTTTTCTCATGACTCATGTATGTGACTACACATCAATTCACAGGATCGCCATGGAACTCCACTTTTCAGCCCCTCCGTCTATCAGTGTGTCAGGATATTCTGCGTTAAGTCAAACTGTAAAACGATCTATGTACTTTTAAAGAATAAAAGAACTCACTGCAGTTCAAACTCACAACCACCTGCCAAATTCCTAGAATGGCTGGTGTGTACTGGAAGGAAGGGTCAAGGCCACACAAAGTGTGATCCGTTTATGCACAAAAACTGTTAAAACTGAATAATCTGAGTTTTATCTCTTTTTATTTTCTATGTCCTCCCTTTGAAGAGGGTAATAAACAAGGCAATGTCCCAAAGACAGGCATATGAAAAGAAAAGGCCCCACACATTAACACAAAATTAGGCAAATTCAGTCACGAAGAATGTGGTTCTTAATCTGGGACACAGAAATGCAGGTCTGGACCCCTGAAAGTGTGGGCAAGGTTCCAAGGGTGTGTGCATATACACATCTGTGACAAGAGTCTGCAGCTGTCATCACATTTCAAAGGGTCTGTGACCCAGTGAATAGTACTACTGCTGTAGGACTTAAAAATGAAAATCAATGAAATTATGAGGTAAAGAAAGTCATCTATTTACATAACAAATAGCTTAAGACACCAGTGCCCGTACGCCTGTAGTTACTAAGTCCGTTACAGTGCACGTCTGTTAACTCTGTGTATCTTCACAGTATGATCTTCACCACAACTTGCGAAGTGTAACCACTCAGCACCTTCTGTTCCGTTCTGTTCGGTTTTCCCATTACAATTCTTCCAGCATAATTTTTTGACAGCAAGTGTATGACTTTGGCTAAAACAAAGACAGAGAAATCATGAAATGAATGTATGCTGTGACTACAAAATATTTTACCTACATATTCACTTAATTACTATGCCCTTGCTATCGATGTTAATATAAATGGAAGTCAAAACCTGAACATCAAAATGTACAGGTTTTACAAAAAGCAGAGTCAGACCTACAAATACAGAGAACAAACTGATGGTTGTCAGAGGGCTGTGGGGTGGAGGGTTGGCCAGAACAGATGAAGGGGAGAGGGAGATATGGGATTCCAGGTATAGAATGAGTCACAGGAATAAAAGGCACAGTGTAAGGAATACAGTCAACAGTACAGTAATAGTGATATAAAAGGGCAGATGGCAGCTATACTTGTGGGGAACATAGAATAATGTATGAACTAAGTTGTACACCTGAAACTAAGGTAACGCTGTATGTCAACTATACTCAAATGAAAAAAATGGCAAAAATGTTTTTAAAAATTAGAGGTTTTAAAATACCATCACTAATAATTTTGCAATTTTATCCTAACCTTGAAAACATCTTACTCTATTTACTTAAAACTGTCAGACTAAATATCTTACTTAATGAAAAAGGACACCACCAGCGAGATACAGACAATGAATTTCTGTTGAATTTTCTTTCGATGATCAGTGGAATTCACGAAATGGCTATTAAAATCAGTCTTTCAGGTAACATTACTAAATGGGTTTCTTTTTTAAAGAATTCTAACTTGGGGCGCCTGGGTGGCTCAGTCGGTTCAGCGGCCGACTTCGGCTCAGGTCATGATCTCGCGGTCCGTGAGTTTGAGCCCCGCGTCGGGCTCTGTGCTGACAGCTCAGAGCCTGGAGCCTGTTTCAGATTCTGTGTCTCCCTCTCTCTGACCCTCCCCTGTTCATACTCTGTCTTTCCCTATCTCAAAAATAAATAAAACGTTAAAAAAAAAAAAAAAAAGAAAAGAAAGAATTCTAACTTTGCAACATATTCCAGATTATTTTATTCCCTTGACATCCCTCTGACATAGAAAGTACTCTTACTCACATGTTCACTGCTGGGTAAGGAAAGATAATGCAAGATTTAGTAAACTGCCTAATGAAACAACCTTGGACTCCAACGTGACCTCTAACTGCATGACCTTGGGCAACACACTCCTGTTAATGCCCCCTCAACCCCATGGCCTAGAATGCCACCATAGGTTATTAATAAATCCCTAGGAGAATAGAACACCCCCTACAAATTCAACCTGCAAATCAGACCTCTGAACCAAGGAAGAATAAAGTAAAAAACCTAAGTAGGTTTTAAGGCAGTCAACTCTGAAAACAATACCAGAGCACACAATTATACTTTCAGCTGTTGAGAGCCCACGCGTCACCAGATGTGCTCTCGGTAGGAATGAAACACAACCTTGAGGTAAAGAAACGCGTTTTAAAAATCAGCATACCACAGCCTACACAACCACACGACTGTGAGGACCTGCAAGTGGCCACCCTGGAGGTTACACACGGCTCGACAGGGCTGTCGTCCAGTAGCCCTTCCTGAACGTCTTCTCAAGGCAATGCTCCCATTCTCTGCAGGCTAGGACTTGAGCACTACCCTCAATGCTACTGACCCTTCTGCGAGTTTGAATCTCATTACTGGAGGCAGTCAAGAGTCCTCTGGAGATGAGCTTCACGAATAAAATCAATGCCAAACTTAAAAAAAAAAGGGACCAAACGAGTACAACTATAAAAAGGTATTAGAATTGGTTTTCTTGCATCGTAGTGAGCTGCTTCCGAACACAATTCCTAAAGAGAAGTTCCAGAAATATTTTAAGTGACACAAACATCACCGGAAGCTCATTATTGATACTATTAAAGATTTCTCATTTCATCAGAGGAATGGTGGAAGTACTGACACATTACTGAAACAAGTATATATAATACAGTTGACCCTTACACAACACAGGTTTGAACTGCACAGGTCCACTTATACACGGATTTGTTTCAATTCACATAGCACAGTCTCATAAATGTATTTTCTCCTATGATTTCTTAATATTTTCTTTTCCCTAGGTTACTTTATTGTAAGAATACACTACCTAATACATATATCATACAAAATATGGGTCAATCCGTTGTTCATCACTAAGGCTTCCAATCAACAGTAGGCCATTAGTAATTAGCTTCTGTGGAGTTGAAAGGTACACACTTCTAACTCTCATGTTGTTCAAGGACCGACTGTATACTGCTTCCCAGGGGAGCTACTTTGAGGAACAGTACTTATTTAGCTATACAAGCTTTAAGATGGTGAATTTCTTTTTTTTTTGGGTAATATTCTTTAAATCTAGCACGTTAATAGGAGCAAGCACCATAGGCAGGGCAGGGTGAAAGGAAGGAAAACAGAAGGGAGGGGAGTCCAGGAAGAGAGAAAATTTCAAATGACTGGAAAATGAAATTTCAAATGAATACTTCACTGACGTATTCCCTTCTTCGGTAAGCAACAGCATGAACCATTTCAACTGCTAAACCCAGCATCAGAGAGGTGGGAAAGAAGCCAAAAGGGCAGCAGGAATAAAGAGAAACCACATTTTAACAAATGCAATTATTATGAGCACTAACATACTTTGCTAACAAGGAGACAAACTCCCCTGGATGAAATATCACATAAAAGACGTGTGGCTCACAGGTCTTTCTCCATCAAGCCCATCACTTTCATCATGACACTGTCATTTGGAATTGTATTTGAAATTCTATTTTGAACAGTTCACACAATGAAGGTTGAAGGATCCTTAAAAAAATCTGACAGAATGGGGTTACTGACTTTTGGATAATTTAGACATTGTTAAAGCATAAAATGGATTAAAATTAGGTTAAAAAATGATCCTGCTGTCTAGGTGGGTGAGGGTGGGGAGAAGGGTGTAAATGACAGGTGTTCTAAGCCAGCAGGAGGCAACGGCCTGTGCCCAGGGAGCACTTACCAGGCTTAAAATCAGTCATGTGGCTTTGAGGGGCACTTGAGTTTGCTCCCCATCATGGGATCTGAGCTGACATGTTCAAACAAGATGAGGCTACCAAAACACAATCTACAACATTTCAAAACATCACCAACATTTTTAATCCAGTTTTATTAAAAATCTACTGTAGTCACATTCTAGACCACTTCATTATGAAAATCACTTTCATCTCAAACGTGTTGTGTATAAAGACAATAGTATGCAGCAAGCAACCGGCTGAAGCAAACTTTTAAAAACCAAGTGCAACACAGCAGCAAGCATCAATCTCAAGAGGCTACCACAGAACACAGAAGTATCACTTAGTGGTAAGCACCTTAATTGAGATCTGTGTTCCTCTCCATGTGAATGTGGCATCAATTCACCACGGAAGACAAATACTACATGATCTCACTTACACATGCAATCTTTAAAAAAACAAACAAAAACAAACTCATGGAAGAAGAGATCAGATTTATGGTTACCAGATGCAGACGGTGGGGAGAGGGGGAATCAGAGGAAGGTGGTCGAAAGGTACAAACCGCCAACAGTAAGACAAATAAGTACTAGGGACAGAATGTACACATGATGACTACAAAGAATGCTGCTGGATGATGCAGAGGGAAGTTGTTTGGAGAGTGAATCCTAAGGGTTCTCATCACAAGGAGAGATTTTTTTTCTCTTTATTCTTCTTTCTCTTCTTTTTACTGTAGCTACACAAGCAGATGGATGTAAGTTGAAGCTATAATCATTTCACGGTGTATGTAAATCTTGCTGTACCCCTTAAACATGCACAGTGACGTATGTCGATTACTTCTCAATAAAACGAAAAAAACTGCCACTAAATGCTTTATAACAAATATAATTTCAATTTGTATAATTATAACAAAATCTAATCTTATGGAAGCAAAAATAGTAAAATACCTTTGACTTGTTTCTACACAGTGAGTCCAGTCATTTATTTCTGGAACTTGATCAGTTTTTTTCCAAGTGTATAAACAAATCTTTCCACACTCTAATCCTACAGCAACAACGTATCTATTTTTAAGGGAGGAGAAGACAGTGATTAATTAGCATGAATTTCCGTTATCTCCATTATCACTCTAAAGTATTTCTTTACAGTGTTCCCAACTGTCCATGGGGGCACCTGGGTGGCTCAGTCGCTTGAGTGTCTGACTCTTGGTTTCAGCTCAGGTCATGATCTCGTGGTTCGGGAGTTCGAGCCCCACATCAGACTCTATGCTGACAGTGCAGAACCTGCTTAGAATTCTCTCTCTCTGCACTTACCTGTCTGCTTTCTCTCTCTCTCTCTCTCAAATAAACTTTAAAAATCAAATGGCTGTTTTTTTAATGTTTACTTATTTTGAGAGAGACAGAAAGCACGTGTGTGCACATGCATGCATGAGGGAGGGGGAGAGAGAGAGGGAGAGAAAACCCCAAGTAGTCTCCACGCTGTCAGCACCAAGTCCGACACGGGGCTCCATGCGAGGCTCGATCCCAAGAACTATGAGATCATGACCTGAGCTGAAATCAGGCGTCAGAAGCTGGACTAAGCCACCCAGGCACCCTCAAAAGGCTCTACTGAAAAGCACCAGCCCACGAGACCAGGCACTGTTCTGTTACGTCCTCATGGAGCCTCCTCTCTACCGAGGGTGCACCAAGTCCTCCCCTGTCCTCTGCTAGCAAAGCCCACAAGCCAGTGTTGCCCTGGCTGGCTGCAGGGACCCTTGTTCTACTGCGGATGCCGTTACTGAGAAAGCACCAGGTTCTAAATTTGGTGAAATACGATCCTCTGAGCCACACTCCCAATCCCCGTTTTCCCCACTCCGAGTATGATCAAGTTCTATCAATTTAACAATTCTTAGGAGAAACATAAGCATTATGAAAAAAAAATAGCAACTTGGAAGCTAAGAGAAATAACAAATTAAAGTATAGAGGGCTACATCTTAAGAAACCAAGTGGTTGTAGCAAAAACTTAAAACAAAGCCCCGCTCAGAGACTGACCGTTGGGCACAGTTAAGCACGGGGCAGACACTGACGGCTGTCACTGCTCCCCCCACATCCAGGACAGAGGAGCAGGGGCCAATGTTGTGCTCGACGGAGTCATCACTGGAGTCGCACTCACCCCAGACAACCACCTAACACAGAGAGATCAAATTCTGTGAAGACTTCTCTTTGCAAGACTTCTAGCAATGCATTAGAGTATCAATGGCACGGATAAATGCAAAATATTCACTCTAGCATTTAAAAAAATGCCTCGTTTACATTTGTGGATTATGTTCTAGATTTCAAAGTATTTCAAGCATCAGAGAGAAGCCAGACGACTTGTGTAGTAGACACAAGTCTCTGAGTCCTCAACTACCTAACTGTGCCGGTCCAAAGATGGACTCTCCCTGCCCAGAGACCAGAGATTGTCTAGCACGCTCTTTTATGCTCAGGAAACCAGTTCTGATCCAGGGAGAGTCAGATCCTTGGAGAGGTCAGATCCTCTCCAAGAAGCTACCACACAGCGTATGGGGACCGATCAAGTCCTGGATTTTCCTCTACACCACCACTGGCACTAAGGGAACAACTCAGCAGTCACGAGGACCTAACCTTCACGATACCCTGCATAAGAAAGGAAGCTTCCCTGGAAGCTCACACTTCTGGGGGGTGGGACTGGTCACGAAGAATAGAGAGGGAAGTGAAGTGGACAAGAGCTATAAAACGCAAGACCAAAGCAAGATTCCAAGCAGAAGGCTCTGTCCAAGTACACTTCTGAGAATGTGTGGTGGTGATGCTCTCTGTCCATTTCAGCTTAGAGGCACAGGTGGACCATCTGCTACTGAGGCGTGGGGGTGGGGGGGGCTGTGGAGGGCAGAAGTAGTCCTGCTTCCTCAGTGGTGAGCACAGCACAGGCACATAAATGCCAGGGAAGAAATGAACAGGCAAATGAATGCAAGTGAAAGTCTAACAGAAACAGGTTTAGAGGCTGACATTTCCGTGTTTGCAGGTCCATGCTAGCCCCCTGCTTCAGTGATCTGTACCATCACAACAACTGGAGGGGGCAAGGGGAGGAAAGGAAATGCTCAATTGCCTCGCCGTCTCTGGTCTGCAGGCACTACAGAAAAAGGAGAGGACATTTTATTTTATTATTTTTTTTAACGTTTATTTATTTTTGAGAGAAAAAGAGTACGTGAGTGAGGGAAGAGCAGAGAGAGAAGGAGACACAGTATCCAAAGCAGGCTCCAGGCTCTGAGCTGTCAAGCACAGAGCCCGACACGGGACTCAAAGTCACAAACCCACCTGCCAAAATTGGATGCTTAACCAACTGAGCCCCCCAGGCACCCCAAGGAAAGGACCTTTTATTTTTATTTTTATATATTTTTTAAACGTTTATTTATTTTTGAGATAGAGAGACAGAGCATGAATGGGGGAGGGTCAGAGAGAGAGGGAGACACAGAATCTGAAACAGGCTCCAGGCTCTGAGCTGTCAGCACAGAGCCTGACGCGGGGCTCGAACTCACGGACCATGAGATCATGACCTGAGCTGAAGACGGATGCTCAACCGACTGAGCCACCCAGGCGCCCCGGAAAGGACCTTTTAAATAAAGAGTGCGATGGAGCACCTGGGTGGCTCAGTCGGTTGGGTGTTCAACTCTTAGTTTCAGCTCAGGTCATAGTCTCATGGTTTCTGAGTTCGAGCCTCACATCGGGCTCTGCACTGACAGTGTGGAGTCTGCTTGGGATTCTCTCTTTCTCTCTGCTCCTCCCACACACACACTCTCTCAGAATAAATAAATAAACTTAAAAAAAAAAAAAAAAGAAAAAGAAAAAGAAAAGAATGTGAGAACAGCCAAGACCAGAAGACAGGGTGAGGGCCATGGTCAAGAGTCTACTACTAGCTAACTTGTTTTATTTTTTTGAAGCTTGAGAAACACATACACACACACACTGCTTCCTCCCATGAATGAAAAGGCAATAATCATCTACTATAGAAACAAATCTTTAATTCATAACAGTATGAAAAAGAAAAGAAGCAACTATTTTCCTCCTTATGCCCATTCACCGCCTCCTGCTCTCCTTGTTAGTTTTGGACCATTTCATTTACTACTTCTCTCCCATTGGGGCCATTTGATGACCATCATGTGTCTGAAAGGCTTTCTTTTCATATTGGATATTTTGGAGATGGGTATTTGCAAAATTTAACAAGAAAGCCTTTTTATTCATGCATACAAAAAAAACACAGTATACATAGATTTTTTAAAAATTGTATCAGGGTCAGGATTATGTGTTTTCTATCCGAACATACCTGTAATATTATTTCACATTTTAAAAAATATGACGTTAAAAAGAATTACCTTTTTGTCCCGACTCCCAGTGAAGAAATACACGCTATCAGGACTCCAATCACAAGACCAAATAATTCTACTGTGCACAGCAGTTATCTTGTTGGTGAAGGCGAAGAGGCTGAAAATTGGGTCTGAAAGAATCACCACACACACCACTCACAAGGCAGACAGAAATCTAGGTTTTTCTCTGTCAGAAATCTATGTTTATGTGCCATATACATCACATCCTGTAGTAACCAATTACACATGCTGACTTTTGCAACAGACCATGGCTCAGCGGCTGACCCTCATCAGAAGGCAATGGGCATATAGTTTCCTGGTAGGGAACACTTTTGTATTACTGGTCACTCTCTAGTGACAGATGGCAACCATCTTCCAGGCACTTAACTGAAGGTTCAACTTATGCCCATGAAAGAAGCCTGAACAATTTAACTTTACTCAGGAAGTAGCCCGATTTACATATATGGAAAAAAGATTAATGTACTCTTAAAAATAAAACAAAACAAAAAACAAATGAAAACCTTAAAAAATCTTCACCCTTGTAAGATTTAAATGTAAGGTAACTTCTAGTCCTTATATGGACTAAACCTAAAACACATTAATTACTTACAAAGAGGGAAGAGAAATGCATCTATTAATTCGTAATCCATAAAGACACAACAGTTTATGGGTATATTTTTGGTATCACGTTAACTTTTTATAAAATTTTTTTTTTTTCCAACGTTTATTTATTTTTGGGACAGAGAGAGACAGAGCATGAATGGGGGAGGGGCAGAGAAAGAGGGAGACACAGAATCAGAAACAGGCTCCAGGCTCTGAGCCATCAGCCCAGAGCCTGATGCGGGGCTCGAACTCCCGGACCGCGAGATCGTGACCTGGCTGAAGTCAGACGCTTAACCGACTGCGCCACCCAGGCGCCCCTCACGTTAACTTTTTAAAATCACTAGTTGCAAAAGGAGTCAGTCTGTTCTAACATATAATGTTCAATATGTCAGTCTCTAAAATACAAGAAACTAAAAGACTATGAATATCACAAGATAGATCTGCATGCAAGTTCTATCAATAGAAAAATTAAAACAGAATTAAATAACACAAAGATATTTTAAATACTCTCTAAAGTTTACCCAAAGAAACCAGGGGAATACAAATACACCTTGCTCCAACAACACAATTTTTTTTCCCTTTTGTTTTTAACTTATGCCAGGCTCAGGGCAGAACGCAGGTAGGTGTTAATATGTTGCCCACGGGCCACGGTATTCACAGACGGATACCGAAAACGCCCTTCCTAATTATCAAAGTGACAGGGGGAAGTAGGAAAGGGTAAAAATAATGTCCTTTTAGGTTTAATAATTTAATTGTGTCTTCATTAATCCTGTACCATAAAATCCTAGCTCAAAATATACTATCCATTTGGTTTTACACTGGCATTCTGTAACCATCCACAAAATCTGTTTTTATAGCTTATATTTTTATATGTATATATTTTTTGTATTTTATATTTTTATATTTTGTATTTTTATGTTTAACTGAGATGTCTGAACACATGCCATCCCAAGTAGATAATCACAAGGAAGTCAACTCAAAGATCGTCTGCATTTAAATCTTACAAGGAAGGTCAAGTCTTCCTCACTTATAACACAACTTTGAAAGGTTTCATAACAGAGACTCTGTCCTTCACCCTGTTATTATTTCTATTCCTCTTCACCTAGTAGCCACTCAAGGGAGATAAAATGCTCACAAATGTTTCACTAATAATCTTCCAATCAGAAGCTACTTTACCTAATTCAGGTGAGACTGTGTCCTGCCTTTTCCACAGTGACCAAGTTCGATCTCTGGAAACAGCTAGTAAGAACCTGTCGTTAGGTGAGAAGGCCATCTGTGTGACAGTCAAACTGTGGAAAACTAAATTCTGCACCTGTTTCCAAGAGGTAGTGTTCCAAAGAATGATAGCTGCATGCTCTTTCTTAGCTGCCTGTAGATAGAGATGAAACAATCAAGCAATTTAAGTTAAAATGAACTGAAAAAAAACACATTTAAAAAACAGTATACTGTTTCTATGGGTACATTGTATGTATATGTATAAATGGAAAAAAAATTCTGAGGAGATACATACTACAAGCCAGTGTAACCTTGGGAAAAGGAAGACTGGGACTAAGATAGGTGACTCATCAGAGACTGGCATTGTCATCACAGAGTTTCAACATTTTACAAGAAGCATATATTTGCGTATTAATTGTATAGTTAATAGTTTAGAGACTTTCACTTCTGGTCAACATGATGGAGTAACAGGGACGAACGAGACTGCACTGGTGTGACAGAACTAAAAAACTAGACTTAACAACCCGAAAATAACAACACTCCAAAATATGAGATATCTGGCAACAAAGAACACTGATCTCTGAGAGACAAAATGAAACTCAGAGTAGAAAAGCTAAAAAAAAAGAAAAGACCATCACTAAACTCTAGGACAATTTTAAGCAGCAACATATAGGTATAACTAGAGTCTCCAAAAAGGATGAAAAGAAAAAATACTGAAAAAGATAATGGCTGACAAATTTTGAAATTTGATAGAAACAATGAACCTACAGATCCAAGAGGTTCCAGAAAAACCCAAGCACAGAAAACATGAAGAAAATTATACCAACAATAAGCAAATTGTTTAAAATCAGCCATAAAAAAAAATGCAGTTGGAGGGGAAAAAAAACATCGCTAAGACACAAAAAAATTATAGCAGTCTCCAATCACAGCAATACAAGTCAAAAAAAAAAAAAAAAGAAAAAGAAAAAGAAAAACAGAGCTACATCTTTAATGTACTGAAAGGAAAACCAACATTTTTTTTTACCCACTATAAAAATCATTCCAAAATGAAGGAGAAATAGGTTTTTGCAGACAGGCAGAAGCTCAAAAAAATTCACGACCAGCAGAAGAGCATTATAAGGAATGTTAAAGGATATCCTCTAGGCAGAAGGACAATGGTATCTGCTGGAAATTTTTGTATTATTTAAATCTCTTCAAAAGAGAACAGACTACTCAAAGAAAAAATGACAATATATGGTGTTAACTCTATAAAGAAGTGAAACCACAAAGGAAACAAAAGTATACTTCTGTAAAGTTCTTAAATCATACCTAAAATAGTGCAACATCACTTAAGACCGATGTTGGCAAATTAAAAATGTATAGTATATCGGGGCGCCTGGGTGGCTTGGTCGGTTAAGCGTCCGACTTCAGCTCAGGTCATGATCTCACGGCCCGTGAGTTCGAGCCCCGCGTCGGGCTCTGTGCTGACTGCTCAGAGCCTGCAGCCTGTTTCAGATTCTGTGTCTCCCTCTCTCTGACCCTCCCCCGTTCATGCTCTCTGTCTCAAAAATAAATAAACATTGAAAAAAAAATTTCTTTTTTAAAAAGTATAGTATAAAATGAAAGACAATCAATAAAATAACATAACAGTTATATGTACTAACCAAACTAATGAAATAAAACGGACTCATAAAAAGTAATCAATTAATCCAAAATAAGTAAAACAGAACAGAGAAAGGATGGATCAAATAGAAAATAAATAGCAAGATGCCAGATTTAAATCCAAGCATGTTATTATGTAACATGTAAATGGTCTAACAAATGCCCCTATTAAAACAGAAGATTATCGGGGCCTGGATGGCTCAGTTGGTTAAGCAGCAGACTCTTCGTTTTAGCTCAGGTCATGATCTTGTGGTTGGTGAGTTCAAGCCCCACATTGGGCTCTGTCCTGAGGGCATGAAGCCTGCTTGGGATTCTCTCTCCCTCTCTCTCTCTGCCCCTGATCCTATTGTGCTCTCTCTCAAAAATAATAAACATTAAAAAAAAAAAAAAAAGGAAAATTATCAAGATGAGTGAAAAAGCAAGACCTAACTGTAGGCTGCCCTTAAGAAGCCCACTTGAAAATAAAAGGAAACAAGTAGCTTAAGAGTACAATGATGGAAAAAGATATTTAACTCAAGCACTTCTCAAAAGAAAGTTGGAGTGGCTATTTTAACATTGGACAACATAGATTTGAGAGCACAAAATATTACCAAAAAGAAAGAGAATAATTCCATAATGATAAACTAGTCAACTAATCAAGAGAATATAACAATCATTAATGTTTTAACAGGACAGCCTCAAAATATATAAAAACTGAAATACAAAGATTAAAAGATAAGCCCACAATTATAGTCAGAGATTTCAAAATGCTACTCTCAATAAAACTGAAAGGATAAAGACTTGCACAATACTATCAACCAATCTGACATAATTCATATTTTTAGAACACCCCACCCAACAGAAACAGAATCCACATTCTTTTCATGTGAACATGGAAATTTACCAAGATTAAATTTCAAAGGATTCAAATCATACTATGTTCTCTGACCACAATGAAATTAAGTTAGAAATCAATAGTAAAAAGATATCTAGAAAATAGTATATGGACACTAAATAATAAATTTCAAAATAACCTATAGGTAAAAGACAAAAAAATCAAAGGGAATTTTAAAAATATTTTCAGTTAAGTGTAAATGAAAACAACATATCAAAATTTATGGAATATCTCAAAAATAATACTTAGAAATTTATAGCACTCAACATCCATATTAAAAAGAGAGATTTATAATCAATAGCCTCAGCTTTAACCTTATTAAACTAGTGACAGAAGAGGAAATGAAATCTAAGTAAAAGAAAAAAAAACAGCAAAAATCAATGAAATAGAAACAAGAAAAACAGCAGAGGAAAATCAACAAAACCAAAAGTAGAATTATTTGAAAATATCAAAATATCATTAGTTTCCTTATCAATTCTCAGAATGCTCCCCCCACAAAAAGAAAAAAGAGGGTGTGAGAGAGAAAATACAAATTGCTAATAGCAGAATAAGAAAGGTAGTATCACCAGAGATTCTTTAGATATTAAAAGTATCATAGGAGAATATTATGAGTAACTTTATGACAACAAATTTGACAATTCAGGTAAAAAGGACAAATTTTCTGAAAGATACAAACTACCAAAATACACTCAAGAAAAACTAGATAACTTAAATAGTCCTATATCTACTGAAGATATTATATTTGTAGTTAAAACCTTCCCACAAAGAAAACTCCAGCATCAGTTGGCTTACTGAGGAATTCTCTCAAACATCTGAAAAAGAAATAATCAGGGTGCCTGGGTGGCTCAGTCATTAAGCATCCAAATTTGGCTTTGGTTCTCATGGTTTGTGGGTTCAAGCCCCTCGTTGGGCTCTGTGCTGACAGCTCAGAGCCTGGAGCCTGCTTCAGATTCTGTCTCCCTGTCTCTCTACCCTTCCCCTGTTCACGCTCTGTCTCTCAAAAAATAAACGTTACAAATTCTACACAAACTGTTCCAGAAAACTGCAGGAGAAATATTTCTAAGAGGCTAGCATTACCTTGAAACCAAAACCAGATGAAGCCATTGTAAAGAAAGAAAACTATACACAATATCCTTCATGTACTATACATAAAAGTTTTTAAACAAAAATTTAGTAAAATAAGCCCAACACTATATAAGAAGATAATGTATCACAAACAGATGGGGTTTGGTTCCAGGAATGCAATTTTGGTTTATTATTTGAAAAACCAATCAATGTAATTCACCATGTTAATTAACTAAAGAGGGAAAACCATATGATCATGTCAACAGATGAAGAAAAAATATTCAACAAAATCTATCATCCATTCCTGATAAAAACACTCTCTCAACTAGAAATTGTAGGCAACCTGATAAAGAAGAATCACAAAATCCATAATGGACATAGGGATAATCCATCATGGGCAAAGAAGCAATGTTTTGTTCCTTAGGTAAGGAATAAGGCCAAGGATTTCTGCTATATCACCACTGGTATCCAATATTAAGACATCCTTATAGGAAAGGAAGAAATAAAACTTTTTATTCATAGGCAACATAAGCATTCATATGGAAAATGCTACAGTATCTACAATAAAGCTACAAGAACTAATAAGTTTAGGAAACTCACAGAATATAAGATTGATAAACAAAAAGCAACTGTATTTCCATGTGTAAATAATGAATAGACATAAAATATACAAATTAAGGGTAAATCTGATAAAATATGTGTAAGATCAGACACTGAAAATTACAAAACAGTCCTAATAATATTAAGATGTTAACACTGGAGAAAACTGGGTGAGAGGTTTTCTATTATCTTTGCAACATTTTGTTAAATCTAGAATTACTCTAAAATAAAAGGTTTACTAAAATAAAATAAAAAACTTAAAAAATAAAATAAAATGAATTAAAATAAGATAAAATCTTTATTAAAAAGAAAAGTTCATTCCTGGGGCACCTGGGTGGCTTAGTTAAGCATCCAACTTTGGCTCAGGTCATGATCTCATGGTTTGGGAGTTCAAGTACCACATCGGGATCTGTGCTGACAGCTCAGAGCCTGAACCTGCTTCAGATTGTGTCTCCCTCTCTCTCACCCCTCCTCTGCTTGCTCTGTCTCAAAAATAATTATTAAAAAAAAAAAAAATCATTCCTAAAAAATTAAACACCTAAATAAATGAAAGACATACTGTATTTGTGTGTCCAAAAACCCCCAATATTGTTAAAACGCTCCTCAAATTGAGCTATAGATTCAATGTAATCCCCAAACAATTCCAGTAAGTGTTTTTGTAGAAACTGTCAAGCTGATTCTAAAATTTATATAAAAAAGTGAAGAACCTAGAATAGCCAAAATAACTTTGAAGAGAATTGGAAGATGATTACTTCCTGGTTTTAAGACATATTACAAAAAGCTATACCTATTTAGAGAATGTAGTATTGGCATCAAGAATAAAAGATGAATGGAAAAAAACACAAGTCCAGAAACAGACCTACGCATATATGGACAAGTGATTTTTGACAAAGGTGCAAAAGGCAGTAAGTAAAGGGATAGTCTTTTCAACAAATATGGGACAATTGGATATCCACATGCAAGAAAACCAACTTTAACCTATATTCTAGGCCAAATGCAAAAATTAATTAGGTCTAAACATAAAACTTAAAATCTATAAAACTCAGAGAACCAGATGTGCCCTAGAGTTAGACAAAGATTTCTTACTATACAAAAAGCACAACCCAATACAGAAAAAAATCGGTAAATTAAGCTTCACCAAAACATACAACGTCTGCTCTTTGAAAAACGGGAAATGAAGATAAGTCACTGGGAATAATTATCTAAATTGCATATATCTGATACTTGTATCCAGTGTATACAAAGAACATTTCCAAACTGAGTAATAAGCAAACAATCCAAGAAAGAAATGGGCAAAAGATCTGAACAGGTACTTCATCAATAAAAGATATAGAAAGAAAATTAGCACATGAAAAGATGCCCAATATCATTAGTCATTAGGAAAATGCCAATGACCACCACAATGAGATGTTACACACCAAACAGAATGGTTAAAAAGACTGACCATACTAAGGGTCAGTGAGGGTGTGGAGCAACTGGAACTCGCACTGCTGGTAGGGCAGTAAAAAGGTTTAACTGTTTTGGAAAATAGTTTGGCAGTTTCTTAAAACTTTAAATATACACCTACCATATAATCTAGCAATTCTACTTGGAGGTACTTATTCAACTGAAACGAAAGCATATACCCAAATGAAGACATTATACAAATATTCACAACTGCTTTTATGGGTAAAAGCCAAAAAGTGGAAACAACTCAAATGTCCATTAATAAGTGAAGAGATCAACAAATTGTAATACATCTGTAGAAGGGAAAACTACTTAGCACTAAAAGAGAATGAACTGCATATTCCATTTATATAAATTTTAGAAAACACAAAGTACTCTACCATGACAAAAAGCAGATTAGTGGTTTCCTACGGATGGAGCAGGAGAAGGTAAGAAGGGACAGGAAAGAGGACCTACCATGGGGCAGAGGAAATTTCTGGGGTTGATGGCTATGTTCATTATCTTAATTGTGGTTATGATTTCACAGGTATAAACCATATGTCAAAATTTATCAAATTAGCCAGTTTCAACACACAACTTATAAGAAGCTAACAACATCTAAATAAAATTGTTTAAAATGTTAAGTTTCAAAGAAAGATGGATCTAATCATTTGCTTTACCAGTCAAAAACAAAATTGTGGCTGGCATCCTCCGTTCAAGAAACCAAGCCACCTTCAGGTTGGTGCCCAGAAGAACTAGAAGTTTCCATGGATTATTTACCCTTCTACTGGGCAGGTGAGTTTAGACAAACCTTCAGATTTAAACTTTCCAAGCCACACTATCAACCACACTTCTTTTCTACTGTTTATTAAAATATAAAATACTTAGAAAAAGTATACAAATAACAAAAACCAAGTACACATTTGCTACAAGCAAGCCAAGTTGAAAAGGAAATAATCAATTACACATCACTGACAGCGCTGAAAGCTAAAAACGAATTGGCTGCTCAGCAGAAGCATAGCTATTCCTGCCACCAAGCTCTATTCTCCCCCCCAGGTCCCTGTAACAGAAGAAGTACTCTCAGTAGCACTCTCACAGACGGGACAACAGGCAAAGGAGGTGGGGCAGGAAGGGCACAGCGATATTTCTTATGATGCCTCTCAATACAGGCCAGCAGCAAGAAGCTGCAGCAAAAGCAGGGACAGAGGGACCTGCCAGATAGGCAACTCACATCATCACGCTTGAAACAAGTAAATATACTTTAGACAATGTAGATAAAACGGGGGGGGGTCTCAAGACCTTTCAGACGATCCTCCATACATACTAGTTCACTGCACAGAACAGGGATAAATATGGACTAGGGAGTACGAGATTAGTCTCACAAGCAAACACTGAAAAGTACTACTCTGCAGTGCCCCATGCTAGTGAGCTGGCCACCACCCTGTCCCATCCGGGCACAGGCTGAGCGACCCCATGCACTTTGCTCAGTCCCAAGTCTGTTCCTAGAGAAACGGTCAAACAGAGCGCACCCTGGATTTCATCTTCTCATTCCCCTGTGCCTCCAGGACTCCAATTATTCAAATTATTTATCACATTTTTAGGTCATTTAAAAATACCTGATTAAATAAATCAGGTGTAGATCAGGTCAAACCAAGTATTTAAGAACAAAAGTGTGTGGCGGAAACAGATTTAAAATGCAACTGCAAGCTTTTTATTTTGAGTAAGGTCTACCCCCTACTTGGGGCTTGAACTCATGACCCCGAGGATCAAGAGTCACACGCTTTATTTACCGAGGACGGAGCCAGCCAGGCGCTCCTCAACTGCAAGCTTTTGAAGGGACAGAAGGAAAAAGAGGTTGAGAAAGCAAAACTCCAAAAAAGCAGGCCCCAGTGGCCTTTCACGTAGGGTTCTGCCTCCACCGCCACAACCTGCAGGTGCCTGAGGACTCATGTGATTCATGTGACCAAGTGGAATAAAAAAGTATAATCCCCTACCTTACATGCTGAGGCAAGCAGAGTCTTTGAATTGCTACAAGCAACACAAAATATTTCATAACCGTGTCCATATCTAAAATTTAAGAGACAATTTAAGAGAAAATTAAAAATTTTTAAATTAAAAATTTTAATTTTAATTAAAAAATTAAATTTTTAAATTAAAAAGAAAATTTAAGAGAAAATCTAAAATTTAAGAGAAAATTTAAGAGAAAATACATGACCCCTGTATTAGTAAAAGTACCTACTCTCATGCTGCAAACGTGAGAAGAACAACATCAATCTATCTAGCTAACAGGCAATTCTTTCAGGGGACAGTACATTTCTGTCGAGGCAAATATTTGGGGAAAAAACAGAGATACTGGGGAAAATGCCAGCTTCCTACAAGTGATACAAGTTACTCAAACAATTAGATTAAAATACAAGTTTTCACCCCTAGCTAGTGTATACAATACACAATATATCTGGGAAAGGTTTTGACGGAGAGCCACCAAAGGGGAAAAAACAAAAACAAAAAACAGAATAATAAATCTTAGAAGTCCTTTTAAGAAAGGAAAAGAAATACAATGTTAAAAATTAAGACCAATAAACAAATCTAGGAAATAGAATGCATAGTAATATAAAAATCTATGTGAAGTTTGATTCTTGCCTCTTGGGAAGGCCACTGAAGATTTTTAGATCGGCGGGGGGGGGGGGGGGGGGGGGCGGGGGGGGGAATGTAGGTATGAAGAAAGCAAAGGAAAAAAGCAAGTTGTGTGGGAAAAAAAAAAAATCACAAGTTATGACAGAATCAGATCAGAGAGCTTAGCACAGTTTAACTCACAGTTTTTGAACCTCAGGCCATAAAGTATTCTGCAGAAGATGACCCTCAGTGGGAGGTTCTACGATAAATGTATAGCACTGCAATTACTTTTTCTATTTTCAGGCAAATAAGTGAATTCTATAGCACTTTTTTAGGTCAATAGTGACAGGTACCATACTATGTGTACTAATGACTATCAAACCACCTTTTTACCATTTCTTACCAGTAAGTATGGAAGGCTGAAAGGCCACTGGTTGATACTCAAAACCATTACTCGTTAATAGCTCCTCTTCATCAGAAGGCTGAGAAACTAGATCTCCTAGGTTAAAAGAAACATGTCAAGTCAACATCATGTATATAGTCACGGTCTTTATATGTCCTATATACGTCCTAATATTAAGAGCATCAATTACAAAGTAGTGGAACTTCAAAGTACTGATTGTACTTCAAGATGTATCAATGCAATTCCAAATCCAAGGGTACTTCCAGTACTCCAGTATTTGCCAAATGTGTTCTTTGAAGCGCTAGTCAATTCCTTAACGATTTCTTCCTCTCTCTTTGACCTAACACTTCCCAAACTTTTAGAACAATCGGACACATTCTTCAGGCTACCCGTATTAGCATGTGTGGTGGTAGAGCTCCATGAAACACACTTTGTGAAAACTGTACCTATTTCAGGGTCTGTGTATGCACGGAGTATTTATCGTGAGATATCTGGTGGAGAAAGCAAATGCATGTGTTGTGATTTAAAAAAAAAAAAAAAAAGATCAGTAATGAACACGAGGAACATGTTATACAAGTGTGTAACTAGGTTTTAAAATACAATGGATTCAAAAATGTTGGACACTAAAGTCTTACCCTGAAAGACAGCTTTATTTGATAACCCCAATGCAGGGACAGTAGCTCCTTCTGGAAGATCACCATCTTGCTGGAATAAAAAGTATGATACATGTTTTAAACACTAAAAGTTACTGTCACCTCAGGCAACCAAAAATGTCATGCCCATAAATGCAGAGGAACAATTTAAAGACCACACGTGTGGATATCTGCCCACACTTCCATTTCCTAAACCAAAGATGCAATGCTAAGCACTCTCCACAAACAGGCTGCAGTTAACCCCCCAAGTCTCTACCCAATCCATAAAGTCAGGCATCCTGTCATCCATGAGCTCATCAAACCCTAACAGCTCAGTGAGTTTTGGAGTCTGACAGGGCATGCACTGGGCTCGTTTCTAATAGCAGAGTGGGTTGAAATGGCACACCCAGGGCTCTACTTCCAAGAGTCTCCCAAGCACATCCTTAATGATGCGCATGCAGACACCGCTGTTTCCCAAAAAGGCATATAGTATTTTCATTAAACATATTTAAATAACTCAGTATTTTTAAAAACTTTTAGAGTGCCATTTGAAGCGCCAATGATCTGTTTATACTCTGCAATGTATACCAACCAAATCATCTCATAAAAAACAATATGCTAACCATCAAAACTGGCATATGTCCATATGCTAAGAACATTTCTCACAATTTAGACTTTAATACAGGAGGTGGAACTCAACATAAACATGAGCATGGGAATTTAAACCATTGAGAACAGCCACCTGGGACATAAGCCACAGCATGCTTTATCTCAGAAACCAAGAAAAAACTGCATGGAAAAGAGCAGTAAGAAGCACTCCTACAAACCTAACCCAACATTCAGCAGGGGAACAAAACCCAAAATACAGCAAGAGGCTTTCTAGTCCATGAAACCTCTGTTAGCTTAGGACACAGAACTGATTGTCTACCTGGGACTAAGACTCTCATCGAGCCCTAAAACCACATTTCAATCCCTAGAACTAAGAGATCCTGAAACTAACTGCCCTCCCACACTGTGGCACTGCAATATAATCCCAATCAAGACTTCCCTTTTGATCTCATTCCCATTGTTTATTATGGTTAGAAAGAAGCAGAACAGAACCTTAACCCCTCTTCACGTAATCAAGAATGTCTGTGTCATGGGGTGCTCAGTATACACTCTACAGAACTTAGTTGGAAATTTTATTTCAAATGACACTTTCTTCTCCAGTCTTATCTGGACTGGTGCTAGTTGCCCTGTCCTCAGAGTCTCCAGGCTCAAATGTATCCTGCTCTCTCTTCACCCCAAAGTACTTTTCATCACTGTCTTTGTTTAGGGACCTACAACAGCATCCTGTAGTCTAAATTGTGCCTGCCTCCCAAGGTCCTCCAGCATTTGACTTTCTCCCATTCTCTCCATTTCTCTGGATATACTACTCTTCATTCGAACAGCCAGAGCCACCCTACTGCGTGTGTGTGCGTGTTCTCTCTCTCCTCCCTTTTCCCTATCAAGTGTACCTACCTACCCTTTTCAATCTCAGAACCAAATTTGTGACCAAACTTTAAGAACCATAGGATGGTACACGTCTATGTAACACAACTATTTTCCTAATTTCCCTTCCTTCAAAAGTAGTTACTTTATAATTTTTATAACTATGTATGTATTAATTTTAAGAGAAACAAATAGAGAGAGAAATAGTATGCACACATGACAGAGGGGGAGAAGGGCTGAAGGAGAGAGAGAATCCCAAGCAAGCTCCATGCTCAACATGGAGCCTGATGCAGGGCTCGATCTCACGACCTTGGGATCATGACCTGAACCACAGCAGGAGGTGGACTCCCAACCGAATGCCCAAGTGCCCCATAACTTATGTATTTTTATCAGTAGCTCAAATCTTCTGTAAAAAGAGTATAAGCATAAAAAAAATTTACCCTTTCAAAACCCAAATAAGGTCCCATTAAACATTTTCTCATTAGTACAGTAACCTCTTCCTTCTATGAATATTTTACTTTAGCCACCAAAAAATCCTTGGTCTTACGTAGTAAGTGCAAGCACTTCAGTTCTACTGTTCCCTACCTCTAACCACAGTTACATGGCAATCTCCCTGAAAATATGACCTACCTATCACATATTAAGTACCAATCACAGTGATGATACGTGGTATTCCTACCTTGATTTAACACTTTAATTCTTCAGTGTCTTAGACGACTTTTTAAAGAAATTTCTGGTTTAAACATTTAAATTATTGCATGCCACAGTGTGCAAGTTTGTCAAGACAATAATAAATCCGATCTGACTTCCTTTCTACCCATAATCTCCATTTACAGGTTTAAGCAAATATTTTTTAAATGAAGTCAATGGATTTAGTTCCACAAAACTAAATTCAGAGGGATACTCACATTACACAGCACAAGATTCAGTGACTGGCCTGTAATGGCACAAAAATTTTCCACAAAATTCTGAGGTGCAGAAAATACTCGAAGAACTTTCTCATCTGCTCCAGACACAAACTGAAACCGACTAATCATCGCCAAACATTTCAGGTCATACCCATGTATCTGAGGCCTGGCAATTTCATGCCAAGTAACCTGCATATTAAAATAGGATAAATAAAAATGACCATTTCAAAAATCAAATTCTTTTCAACAAGCAAAATGTCAGATGCAAAATCATTTATCATGCATGGAAATAGGACAACAAAGCAGATTCATCGGTGTTGTATTTACCAATAATTCAATCCTTTTTGTTACTGAGTAGGATTCTCTTGTATGGAGACATATACATACGTGTGTGTGTGTGTGTATATACATATACATACACATACATATAAGCTTACTGATCCATTTACATACTGATAGATATTCAGGTTGTTTCCAGCTTGTCTTTCATTGAGAAAGCAGTTGTGAACATTTCTATACAGGTCTTTGCATGGACATGGGCTGCTACTTTTCTTGGGTTAATACTACCTATAAGTAGAATGGCTGGATGATATAATAGATGCATATTTACATTTTTAAGAAACTGCCAAACTATTTTCCCAAGAGGATATGCACTTTACAATCCCAGCAGCAGTGTACGAGAGCGCCAGCTGCCTGCTCCCTCACCAACACTCAGTATTTTTACTTTAATCATTCTGATAGGTGAATGTGTGACGGTATCTCACTGCAGCTATACCTTGCGTTTCCCTAATGACTAATGGTGTTGAGACTCTTTTCCTGTCCTTATTTCCTTATATCTTTTTTGGAGAAATATCTGTTCAAATCTTTTGCCCTTTTGGTTTTTTTAAACTGGACTATTATCCTAGTACTGACTTCTGAGATATTCTTCATACATACACCCTCTAGATATAAATCCTTCATCAGAGATGTGCTTGGCAAATACTTTCTCCCAGTTGTGACTGGACTTCTCATTTTCCTGGCAGTATCTTTCAAGGAGCAGAAATTTTCCATTTTAGTCAAGTCTGATTTATCCACTTCTTAATTTTTAATTTTTTTTTAAATTTATTTTGAGGCAGGGGGGTGGCGGTGGGCAGAGACGGAGAGAGAATCCCAAGTAGGCTCTGTGCTGTTAGTGCAGAGACCAATGTGGGGCTTGTACTCAGAAACCATGGGATCATGACCTGACTCAGATGCTTAACTGACTGAGCCACACAGGTGCCCCTATCTATTTTTTAAGTAGATGATTAATAAACAACAGCTGAGCTATATGGGTAACAAGTCACAAAGAGCCACAGAAAACCAGTGAAAATCATTTGCCTTGTTTTTTAACTAACTCAACTCTATTAATTTGAACCTCCCACCGCTACCGAAGTAGTATTGTCAGTGGCAGTTTTCACTCGTTTCTATGGACTAACCAACCCACAGGCAGTTCCATGAATTTTTGTCAGGAACTGAAGCTGAGTACACAGACTTCCTCTACCACATAGCACAGGTCAATGGCTTGTCAGTGGTAAAGTTCTGTTGCGACTTTTTGAGCTCAAGGCCAAGACTGAAAAGTTACTCAACAAAAACTGCCCGTAAGCACTAGTATCTAATACTATATGACTTTAGAAATTAGCTTTTGTTACAGACTTGGCAGTGTTTTATGAATTAAACCTAAAATTACAAGGGATAACTGAACTTTTATGTAGAACTGAAGTAGGGGCACCTGGGTGGCTCAGTCGGTTAACCGGCCGACTTCGGCTCAGGTCACGATCTCAAGGTCCGTGAGTTCGAGCCCCACGTCGGGCTCTGTGCTGACAGCTCAGAGCCTGGAGCCTGCTTCTGATTCTGTGTCTCCCTTTCTCTGGCCCTCCCCTGTTCATGCTCTGTCTCTCTCTGTTTCAAAGATAAATAAACGTTAAAAAAAAAAAAAATTAAAAAAAAGAACTGAAGTAAACACATTTTGAAAACAACATTTAAATTGTCTAAACTGGCAAGAGTATACATATGTTTAAGTTTCTAAGAAAATACCAAACTGCCCTCCTGCCTGGCTGTTAGCATTCTGGGCCCCTACCCGCAACACAGGAAGTCTGCAGGCGCTCTGCACCCTTCCCACCGCTCCTCACCGTCAGTACCGTCTACTTCAGCTGAGGGTATACAGTGCATCGCAGCATGGTTTTAACTTGCACTTCTGCGGGAGCTAACAATGTTGCCCCACTTTTCATGTGCTCATGGAGGTTTTTTAATGTAGATCAGTCAAGTAGGAAGTCACTTACCTGTGATTGGTCTTTTCTCTTCCATGGAGCAAAAAGTCGAGTTGTTTGGTCAGTACCAACAGTGATGATAAACTCTCCTTCCGGATCCCACATCAGGTCTTGGACACCATCAAAGTGCCCTGAGATAACAATCTCTGGAGTCCACTCTCTCTGCAATGAAAGTACTGTGACACATCCAAATAATCAAAGATCAGCATTACTCAGAATCCATTTCATAATGCCCTCAGGGCTAATGATGAAAAAGACTGATGCCCCCAGGCATGTGAAAAGCTTTAAAAAAAAAAAAAAAAAAAAAAAAAAAGATGGGATCTTAAAATAGTAGGATCCTAAAATAAAAGGAAGGGTTTTCCAATCAAGCATGAGAACTTAAACATTCAAATCTGTGCTATATTCCTTTAAAGCAGTAACCCACGGAAATTTCCCTCCATTCATCATTTACTGAATGTCTCCTAGAAGTCAGACACTACTTAACTTTTCTCTGCCTCAAAGAACTCTTCCGTAGGAAAGTTACCAAGCTTGTATGGCTGTTATGAGAATAAAATGAATTTATATTTGTAAAGCACTCATAACAATGCTGGCACATACTAGGTATTATGCGAGTATTTTTCTATGAAACTACGTAATAAAGGGTATTACGTAAAACTGGTAGATTCTGACGGCTTTATTAAACAAAAGGAGCTGCAGGTGTAGAGAACACAGTCCAAATCAAACCTAGCTGGCCACCTCCAGAGGGACCTGTACCAGCAACCATGTGAACAGTGACAATGAAATACTCAAAATGTCTTATCTCTGGTCCACACAGAATCACAAGTAGTGGTAAAATGTGATCTTTAGAGGAAAAATTAAATTTGTATCAATAAAACGTCATTCAAAGACAAGTATGCTGAATACAGTGATTAAGCTAAGCTATATTATTTTCTGGTCAAAAAAATAAAAAGGTTGTGACTAAGAAATGCTATTAATTTCTTTTGTGACGAAAAAATTGATTCTATGGTAAGCACTAACGGCAGTTTCCAAAAAATTTTGAAAGAAAGGCAGCACTTTTGGACTATCAATACAGTTTTCCACTAGAACAGTCCTAAAGGACAGTGTTTCTTCTTAAAATCAGCCCTGATTGTCACAAATGTGCCACTCTGGAGGCTGTGGATGTGTGGGGGCAGAGGGTATATGGGAACTCTCTGTAATTTCTGTTCAGTTTTTCTGTGAACCTAAAACTTCTTAAAAAAAAAAATAAAGTCTCTTAAAAAAAAAGTCACCTTAGTAAGGGGCTAATATAAATTGGAAGTCAAATTATAAGCACAAGTAAATTTCCTTGAATTCTGTCTCGTGGTTTGAGTTTCTTTTTACTCATCTGATGCTTTTTTTTCTATGAAGGCCCTCAAAAACTAAAGCTGAATATGACTCAGAGGAGCTCCAAGAACAAATTTTATCCTAAAAAATATCCTCTTTAACAGTGCCTTAGCTCATTTCATAGTAGAAACAATCTTTTTGTTGTGTGTGTGTGTGTTTATGTGTGTGTGTGTGTGTGTGTGTGTGTGTGTACAGTCGACACACAATGTTAACATTAGTTTCAGGTGTACCACACAGTGATTCAACATGTCTATACATTATGCTATGCTCACCACAAGTGTAGCCACCATCTGTCACCATACAACACTACTGCAATACCCACTGACCATATTCCCTACTCTGTATCTTTCATTCCCGTGACTTACCCATTCCACAGCTGGAAGCCTGTACCTCCCACTCCCCTTCACCTACTTGGCCAACCCCCGTCCCCTTTCCCCTTCAGCAAAACATCAGTGTGTTCTCTGTATTTACAGGTCTGATTCCATACTTGTAGAAACAGTCTTCGAAGGTCAACTCCAAATGGAAGATATAAGGGAAAGAGGAAATCACTCCATGCATTGAGAAAGCCTCACAGATGACAGAACTATTACAAAGCCCACCAACTAAAGTTTATGCAAATCCATGAATTTTTACTTTTTAAAGGAAGCCATCAGATGGACATTCAGAATCTGCTGACTCACATTTCACTCAATGCTCTTATTTCTTTCATTTATTTACTTAACGTATTCATACAGTAACCTCTAGGTGCCAGACCCGTTTTACATAGTATACAAATATTAACTCATTGAAGCATCATAGAAACCCCAGAGTAGGTGATATTTCTATTCACGTTTTACATTTTCTATTTACCCTCCTCAGGAGGAACCTGAGACAGAGGTTAGGCAAAGACCTCGAGGGCACACAGCCAGTAAGTGCTGGGGTCTGGGCCTGAAGCCAGACTGTCCAGCTCCAAAGTCTGTGCTCTTAGCCACTTTTCCTGCAATTTCCCCAAACCCAAAGAAGTGGATCAGAAGCAAATTAGAAAGTTAAGAGATGGGGCATCTGGGTGGCTCAGTCGGTTAAGCATCCAACTTCGGCTCAGGTCATGACCTCACGGTTCGTGGGTTTGAGCCCCACATCAGGCTCTATGCTGACAGCTCAGAGCCTGGAGCCTGTTTCAGGTTCTGTGTCTCCCTCTCTCTCTGCCCCTCCCCCACTCGCGCTCTATCTCCCTCTGTCTCAAAAATAAATAAACATTAAAAAAAAATTAAAAAAAAAAAGAAAGTAAGAGAAGGAATAATACTGAAAGGCAGCTAGATGACTAAAGGAAAATTCCCTCTTTGAGAAGAAACTAACAATTATAAAAAAGATGTAAAATAGCCCAGTATTTACAGGACCATTTAAAATTACACCCATCAACAACTTGAGAGCATTAATACATTCCTTCACAAAATAACAGGTGGTCCTATTGCCCTTTTGTCAGTCATTCATCCAGTAATTGTCTATGGAGTACTTCACTGCCCAAGAAAAGACCAAATTATGTTATCTTGTTTAAGAAGACAGGGATGTTACATGGGGCACCTGGGTGGCTCAGTCGGTTAAGCATCCAACTTCAGCTCAGGTTATGGTCTCATGGTCTGTGAGTTCGAGCCCCATGTCAGGCTCTGTGCTGACAGCTCAGAGCCTGGAGGCTGCTTTGGATTCTGTGTCTCCCTCTCTCTCTCTGCCCCTCTCCCACTCACACTCTGTCTCTCAAAAATGAATAAGTGTTAAAAAAAAGTTTTTTTTTAAAGAAGACAGGATGTTACACATTATAGGAAATATTCTCATCAAAAAATTTATAGAGCTTAAAGGCAGAGCCTAAAATTTATACAGCTTGGGCACCTGGGTGGCTCAGTTAGTTAAGCCTCCGACTTCAGCTCAGGTCATGATCTCAGTTTGTGGGTTCAGATGCTGCGTCAGGCTCTCTGTTAGTAGCTCAGAGACTGGAGCCTGCCTCAGGTTCTGTGTCTCCCTCTCTCTCTGCCCCTTCCTTGCTAGCTCGCTCTCTCTCTCAAAAATAAACGCTAAAAAAAAAAAAAAAAAATTTTATACAGCTTAAAGTTCACTTACATAGAAAACTGACCTATGTGCAAATTTCAAAACCCCAACGATACTGAACAAATGAATACTTTTCCTCTTAGGAAAGCGTAAGTTTCTCACTTAGTGTAACTACAGTATAATGTCTACAAGAAAAAGTGAATAAGAAAGACGTCATTTGAACTTAAACACCCCAACCATGTTTCTGGCAGAGTATAGGAAGTACGTAACACTGTTTACCTAAGTTTCATTTCACTCTATGTGAGAACAAATGCTTTATTTAAAAATGCTTTTCTTACTGGGTTAGCCGTATTCTGTTTCCAAAGGTGCAATGCTCCATGGAAAGCATGAGCAATGATCATGGAGCCATCTTCATTGAACTGGCAATCATAAAATCCCAGAGTATTTCCACCTATTTCACCTACTCGAACCTATGCAATAGAAAATAAGTGGTAATCAAGAGTCCACAATTCTCACAGTAGAAATCAGATTCCAGAGATTTTTATGTTCTCACTTAACACATACAAAGAGTGAACACTTTTGCAGCTCTAGGAACAAAGACTTGGGGGCTAAATATCATTTATCAAACCCAATTTTCTGTTCTGTAAATATTCACATTTTTACCTGTTCCAGCCAAACTCCAGACTCTTCATCTGGAGCCCAGAGAATCATGGTTTTATCCATTGAGGCGGACAACAATCTCATTGGCTGCTGCAGAAGACCATCTAAAGAATAAAAACTAATGCCTTTAGGTGATCAACAAGCGTTGTTTGTAGATTACCAGAAAAACACAACACGGTTACTGCAAGAACATTCACTTGCAGCAATAGCAACATTTTAGAAACACAACAGAGGTTTACGCTAGACCAGATAAACGAGGTGTGGTACTTTTAGACAATGGATTATACTTCAATAAAAATAAATAAATTAGAGCTACATGAATCAACACAACTCTAAAACACGTTAAGCTAAAAAGCCAAGATGTAAGAGAATACATATTGTTATCAAGTTTTAACAACTGTAAAGCAATACTGTTTGTGGCTACAGAAATGTATAGTAGAAGTATAAAAACACTCATGGGAATGATATGCAGTGAATTCAGCCTTGTAGTTGTCCTAAGGGAAGAATGGAGGGGAAAGAGTTCGGGAAAGAATACACAGGGGTCCCTCAATACCAATAATATCTACTTTTTTTAAATTGCAGCAAAAATATGACAATATTAATAACAGTTGGACGGCAGTTACTTGAGTATTCATTAATGATAGTCTCTATTCTTGCCTCGGTGAGGGGGTCAGGGGAAGATTATGAGGCCTGTGCCTCGTTCAGCTATACGATACAGCACCAACTTCAGCAAGCAACCATCACTCCACGAAGAGAGGTTAAGGGCCAAAGAAAGAGGGAGAAAGAGTCTCATTTGTTCATAAATGATGTAGCTCAGTATT
Organism: Felis catus; assembly: GCF_018350175.1. Taxonomy (NCBI): domain Eukaryota; kingdom Metazoa; phylum Chordata; class Mammalia; order Carnivora; family Felidae; genus Felis; species Felis catus. The sequence continues at coordinate 57,295,562 of NC_058379.1, read as the reverse complement.
ACCAACTTCCTATTTCCAGGGGGAAAAGTTCCAGAGAAGTTGGCTTAAAAGTCAGTTTCTCTTGGGGCACCTGGGTGGCTCAGTCGGTTAAGCGTCCGACTTCAGCTCAGGGCTTGATCTCACGGGCTGTGAGTTCGAGCCCCGCGTCGGGCTCTGTGCTGACAGCTCAGAGCCTGGAGCCTGCTTCGGATTCTGTGTCTCCCTCTCTGCCCCTCCCCTGCTCATGCTCTGTCTCTGTCTGTCTCAAAAATAAATAAAAACATTAAAAAAAAAAGTCAGTTTCTCTTAAATGCCACGAAGACTAGATGAAAGCATTTAAAGAGCAAGTGAAAAGGGACATGGTGGCTTCAGCATCACAGCAGGAATCACACTTTTCCCACTTAAGAGTGTAAGTTTCAATGGGACTGAATGTCCAGGAGAACCTAACTGTAGTATTATACTGTGCCAACTTAAAAATGTCTTATATGTGAGATTTTTAGGTTTTGTTTTTTTTTTTTCCAAGATTTTAAGTAAACTCTACACTCAATGCGGGGCCCAAACTTACAACCCCGAGATGAAGAGTTGCACACTCTACTGACTGAGCCAGCCAGTTAGCGAGCACTTGGTCACACTAAAAACACTTCCTCCACTGCATTTGGTCAGCTTAAAATTCTACATGTGTGATTCAACTGAAATGACAAGTATGTAGTATGTTTTCTTCCTACCTCTGTAGAATGAAGGCTGCCAGTGAACTGCATTTACCCAGTTTTCATGACCAGCCAGCACAGTCTCTAGAGTAACCGCAAATGCTATTTTAATACCTGCAACAAAAAGAATGACATATTCTTCCTGAAAGCTCTTCTAAAAAGAATTTCCATTACCAACAAAGTTGTACAACTATGTACTCCCTTTCCAAAAGTCAGAAGAGAAACATGATTTAGAGTCAATAATTCAACAAAAAAAATTTCATTGACTTCATTGTTCAAAATTACAAGAGAAAAAGTTCTAAAATTGCATAAATTTTTCTCTAGTCATAAGTACATATTAAGGAGTATGTCCAATTCTAAAACTTTTCTGGGATAGCTGCTGTTATACTGCAATGAAAAAGGAAAAACAGACATGTCAGCCTCCTGGCTATCTTTAGTCATTATCAGCATATAATAACCTAAAATACCATTTTAAAAAAACTTAAGAAAAATGCAGAAATAAAGGAGGTCAAATCAGTACTGTGACCTTTCAAAATCATTAATAAAAATGTAACAAAATTTCATATTTGGGAACAGCCAGCTACTCATGACATGCTGTTTAAGGATTTCTAGGTTTTCCCCAGAAAACCACGTACCAAAATCTCAACTCTAAAGGGCTTCAAAACCAAGAAGAGTAATAACAAAGGAGAGTACTCCTACGTGAACAACACTATAATTTAGTTGAACACTTAAAAATATTTCCTTCAAATACAACATCCCAACAGGATCTGCCATGCAGGGGTACTGCTCTGATTACCACCCAATAAGAAAATCAGAATTACACATCCCACTCAAATGTAGGGCTCTGGCTCATCTTCTCTCATCCAGTAAAGGTACGGATAACTTACTTTATTCTTTTAGACCTTCCAATGCTAAACTAAAAATTTGGCATCTTATAATTTATAATTTGAGAAAACAGTAAACATTTTCAGCAATTTCTAAAAATCTTACAAATGTGGTTTAGAAGAAAAGTAAGTTTCATATACAAAAAATAACTTATCCTTAAAAAAAATTGTTTTTAAAAATGCACAGTATCCGTTTCACATAGGTATCTGATACTTTTGAAAAACTAACCTTCACCTAGGTGTGTTGTGTTAATAATATTATGAATGAGTCAGGAAACTGCTAACATCAAATATTTTCATTATTACTCACCTTCATTTTCTATCGTAAAAGTATTTTCCTTCAGCTTTATATTATCATCATCCTGAGTTTCTAAAGATGTTGATTTTACATACAGCCTCCATATTCGTATCAGGCAATCTTGTGAGCAGCTCGCCAGGAAAAGATCTCTACCTAATAAAACAACAATTTTTATTATTTTTTTAAACATTATATCTTAAATTTATGTGTAAGACTTTCTCCTCCACAATATGCAGATCTTTAAACTTCCTGAAAAAATTAGACTTTGCCTCCCAGCCCTTTATTCACTTGACCTATATTCTTTTTCAGTAACATTGGCAAATATACATACAATACTAATAAATGGTTACGACATGTGTTCTTATACAGTCTACAAAATTATACAAAGATGGGGCGCCTGGGTGGCGCAGTCGGTTAAGCATCCGACTTCAGCCAGGTCACGATCTCGCGGTCCATGAGTTCGAGCCCCACGTCGGGCTCTGGGCTGATGGCTCGGAGCCTGGAGCCTGTTTCCGATTCTGTATCCCCCTCTCTCTCTGCCCCTCCCCCGTTCATGCTCTGTCTCTCTCTGTCCTAAAAATAAATAATAAAACGTTGAAAAAAAAAAATTCAAAATTCTACAAAGAACTCCTCAAGAATGTCTACGTGTGTAATAGTCGGCTAGTGTCCGCTTTAAAACATCAACTGCTTTCATCCTCTGCCACCCCAATTGATAGTTAACAAAAGGGGTAAGTATCCTCTTTTCTAACAGGGACAACAGAAAAATGTTACATACAAAGAAAATTTTAAATGAAAACACAACAGGCTGCTTTCCAGGAAGTTCCACACACTTGCCCCATCATATGAACTTCAGCAAGATTTCATACTGACCAAAGGTTGCCCATTCCACGCCTCTTATCCAATCCTCATGTCCACAGAGAAAAAGCACTTTCTGAAACTAGTAAGATAACAAAAATCATCAGACTTGATGTAAGAATTTAAATTTTCAGGTATATCAGTGATTTCATTTGGGGTCACAGCCAGTCCTGATGCACTTTTTTTTTGTTTTTTAAATTGGCAACACTATCTGATCAGACATAAGGTAGAGCTCTCATTTGGGAATGAAAAAATCTCATAGTCATCTAACTTATCTAACGGAGCAATGCTGAGTACATAATAGCTATAAATAGATAAATACTCTAAATTTTTACAGGATAAAATGACACGTATTATTCTGTAGAAAAAAGTCGGGTGGTCGGACATTCACAACCATTTTAAACTTTACTATAGAAGGTAAAGAAAGAAATATCTCTACTATTGAAGTTTTAAGTGACCCAACCCCTTTTCCGGAACTTCTCTCCTCTTATGTCTCAATATCTAGGTAAGCTCGGAAAGACAAACACTACCAGCTGTATTTCACCATAGATATAATTTATTTAGAATTTACCAAAAAACAAATTTATAAACCACCACCACAGCATCTTCCTCCTGTCCTTCCACCATCTAATGATCCGTTTCCACCTAACAACTCTGGACCAGGTGGCCAAGGCAGCACTTACTTGTGTTCAAAGAGAGTGGAAAACCATCTAAAAGAGGACTTTCAAAAAAGATTCTCGTACTGGATTATTTTAGAGTAGTAGAACATCCCTAAAATTTATCATCTGGAACTAGGCTGCATTAAAATGTGTAATTAAGCAGAACGTAAATCATTAATTACCTGGTCATTTTGTTGAACGAATAAGTGAATTTTGCAGTCATCATCACCACATGCTAATATTGGTACTGGGAGGATAAAAAGAGGCTTTACTGTAAATATTCCATCACACGTTATGATTATCACCTATGATGGATTCTAAGAACTTGGTAAAGAATCCAGACTTCTGGGGCGCCTGGGTGGCGCAGTCGGTTAAGCGTCCGACTTCAACCAGGTCACGATCTCGCGGTCTGTGAGTTCGAGCCCCGCGTCAGGCTCTGGGCTGATGGCTCAGAGCCTGGAGCCTGCTTCCGATTCTGTGTCTCCCTCTCTCTCTGCCCTTCCCCTGTTCATGCTCTGTCTCTCTCTGTCCCAAAAATAAATAAACGTTGAAAAAAAAAAAAAAAAAAAAAAAGAATCCAGACTTCTATGTCCCACACCCTGCACAAACAAACTGAAAGTGCTCAATAAATGTCTGTAGGAATAAAATGAATAATCTCAAATGTTCTATTAGTTACTTGGTGCCTGGGTGGCTCAGTTGGTTGAGCATCAGACTCTTGATTTCAACTCAGGTGATGATCTCACAGTTTGTGAGATCAAGCCCTGTGTTGGACTCTGCACTGACAGCACAGAGCTTGCTTGGAATTCGCTCTCCCCCTCTCTCTCTGCCCCTCCCCTGCGCTGTCTCTCAAAACAAATAAAAAAAAAAAAAAAAACCAAACAGCTACTCGGCAAAGAATCACTGCTAATTAGCTCCGAGTCCTTTCCTCCATTCTGTGTCATTTACGATAGAAGCAGCAGTGAAAAGAGAAACACAAAAAGCAAGTTGGGAGCATTTCACCATGTCAACCAGAAGATTAATATGAAAAGTTGCTGGTCCGACACAGCCAGAAAATGTACGAGCTATGTAGGAGTCCAGCATCATGGCTACTGCACAAAGATTTAAGGGTTTGTTACTTCAAGGACCTTACACTTTGAGAGTTCAACAGTAAAACAAAATTCATGAAGCAAGTAGAGAACAAAATAAAAGCGCATATAATTACTTCATAATTGAAAGTTGCTAAGAGAATAGATCTTAAAAGTTCTCATCACAAGGAAAAAAATTCTGTACCTATGGATGGTGAGGAATGTTCACCAGACTTATTGTGGTGATTTCACAATATATATAAATATCAAATCCTTACATTGTATACTTAAAACTAATACGTGTCAATTATACCTCAATTTTTTAAAAAAAAGAGCAGGTAATTAAATACATGGTTAAAATGTTATGAAAGGTAGGACTATAAAAAAATTCACATTACCAAAGGACAGCAGATAAAATTAGGAGTCTTTTTCTAAATTTGTTTTTCAAAGATTTTCTCACTCTAAATCAGGTAAAAACAAAAAAAACAAAAAAAACCCCAGGGGCACCTGGGTGGCTCAGTCGATTGAGCATCCGACTTCGGCTCAGGTCATGATCTCAAGGTTTCTGAGTTTGAGGGTATGGGGCTTGCTGCTGTCAGCACTTCGGATTCTCTGTCCCCCTCACTCATCACCCCTCCCACGCTGGCTGGCAGCTCTCTCAAACAAACAAACATCAAAAAACAAAACAAAACACAAAAACAAAAACTCCAGTCACTTGGCCTCACTGTGGATGGGAAGAAACTAAATTCTCTGCTATGAAGCCAGAATGTGGGAGTTCCTCCTCCCGGGGAGCCCTTGCACAAAGTTCATCACATCGTAACACGGAGTTGCAGTTGCTGCTGCAAAGGGCAAGGGAGACTGGTGGCCTCTCTCCACCAAGTATGTCCTCCAGACAACTGAGGCGGCAGAGACAGACTGAACCACATTGGCCAACAACTCTGTGGAGGACAATCAAAGGTACGTACAGATGGGTTTCATAGCAAAAGGGAAGTTTTTCTGTTGGGAGATTCTAAGTGATCTTGGGCCAATGGTCATTATGCAGGATGTGAAGAGGCTCTCATCTTCAGAGGAATGTTCACAGGGTTCATCTTTAGTATTTTTTTCAACTTATGCCAGATCTCAGCCTTCAAAGAGTTCATTTTCCCAAATTATATCTATAGATGTTGATAACGTACGCGATAAATAGCATCAATCCCAAGTACATATTAGGTCTCTTAAATTTTCAACAGCTATCAAAATTTTTACAACTTCTCTTAATTTTATGTTCTATACACCAATCATTTGAATACTGAAAACAAAGGTACGCTTCTGGGTAACGTAGCATAAGGAACACAGTAGTGCAATCACTATGTTGTACACCTGAAACTAATGTAACATTGTGTCAACTATACTTCCATTCTTTTAAAAGGTCTATTTTCCATGTTTCAACTTATCTAGATACAATATTAAAACCGAACGTGTCTGGTTGTAGGGAGATATAAAAATATATTGCTGTTTTTTGTGGTGTTTTGGGATTTTTAGGTAGGGTCTACACATGGGGCTCGAACTCACAACTCAGAGATCAAGAGTAGCATGCTCTACTGAGCCAGCCAGGCACCTATACTGCTGTTTTAACATATACTCAGCAGGATACTCACCATCAGTATTAGGCAAATAAGACAAGCAGAGAGCCAGAGTGAATCCATTTCCAAAGTTCAAGGTCTGAAGGCATGTTACTAAGAAATAAAAAACACCATGAACAACTAACACTGAGCTTATCCACCTAGAAAGGTTGGGCAGCATCGTCAACAGCCCTGGGTGCAACAGGGATGAGAGAAGTCAATCCTGAGACCCAATGACCATGTGGACGTAAATGGTCAATTTTTAACGTTACAGGGAATAAAAGGACTTCAAAGACTGAAAGAAACTGACATGTATGTTCTTTCGTCACTTGACAATTACTATTTCATTTGTATTATAATTTCTCTAAACCTACCTTCTGAACCGTTTTTAGACCAGACTCGAACAGTAGAATCAGAAGCTGCAGACACCATCAGTGTACGGAATGCAACGCCTGACGCCCTCTTCTGGTAAAGAGCATGCACTGCATTAACAGGTCCTTCGTGGCCTTGGAGATGGACTGCTTTTAAAAGCTACATCAGAAAGAATTGACAAAAACACGGTGATAAAAAAGGACTTAACAGCTTTACCTTTACTGAATTAAAATCACAGAATTAAAAGTACTGTTAAACTACCTGACCCAGAAATACATCCTCTAGAGTTGAAGAGCAAGTAAACTTCAGAGAAGTTGGTCTGACTGCAGTAAGGACACTTAAAGTGTGCATACCCTTTGACACAGCAATTTCGCATCTAAGAATCTACTCTGAGATGCTAACCACACTAGTGTAACAAATAGTAACAAACGAATGCAGAAAAAGATTCATCACACAATCTTTATACTAGTGAAAAATTGCAATCAACCTAAAATTTTTAAGAGGAACTGATTAAATTATTGTAGATACACACTGTAGTCAACAAAAAAGGATAACATGGAAAGACAACCACAACACTGATATTTTTTGAAGACTAGAGCCAGCTTTGTGGAATGTTTCTCTTTTGGATCAGTCTGATATTTCCTCATGAATAGATTCAGGATATACATTTTGACATTACTATCCATGTGCATCCCATCAGGAAGCACATGATATCACTCTGTGCCAATATTAGTGAAGTTAAGCTTGGTATCCTAGTAAAGGTAGTGTCTGCCATGTTTTTTCACTGCGAAGGTAAAAATTTTTTTCGTAATGTTATGTAAGATTATACTTTGGAACTTGGTACTTCTCCATCAAACTTTAACCAAATATTTTTAGCATACACTCATGATACTTGCCTGAATCAAGTACAGCTGGAAAATGAAAAAAAAAAAAAAATGGCAAACAGAACTAAGAAATTCCATTTATCATCTAAATGCTTGCCATGCAAGATTATGCCCTGTGGTATCATTTCTGTTATTTTAGGTGTATTTTTTAGAGTTCAAAATGTGTGAGATTCCATCATATCCTTTGATAAGTATCTTCTATAATTTGCTATCTCCCAAAATAGTGGGGTCCCTTAAATGTTTCAATTGTTTTCCCAATTAAGCTGAACTCTGCCATTCAAGAAAATAATTATGTATAAGGTTCTGTACACTAACTTCCTGCAACCATTAACTTTTGGCTTCTTGGAAAACTCATTTTAAAAAACTCAAGTACAATATAATCTCTTGCATGTATAATTATACACACGAAATAGAGAACTACAACAATGTTCATTAGAATGTTAACTCTGTTGAGGTTCTGTACTTAGTTTGTTTTCCTTCTTCAAGCTTTTCTGTAAACTTCCTTCACATGTGTCTATATCATTACTCCCCCCAAATTTAAATCTCTTGAAAATACTCATTTTACATTTTTAAGCAGGGGTGTATGTCAACCATCAGAGAATTTTAGAAACTCAAAAGAAACCTCTCAAGTTTGTCACCTTGTTAAAAAAACAATGCTCACTCTTCAAAGACAAACCTCTCATTCTAACAGCTTAGAATTATTTCCTTTTATCAGAAGTCAAGGTGTGTTGAACACCTGCATACATGGAAATGCATACGGAAAGGAGCCTGTAAGGCTCTAAGGTTTCCATGTGTGGCCCCTTCCTCTAAATCCTCTTATTCCCTTTAACCCCCTTTTATGCCTTTCACCCTCCTGCCATCCTCCCTGTCTGGCCTCACATTTTCTCCTCTGGCTCCTCCTGAAGTTTGCTGCCACAAGATACTTGCTCAGTCTGTGATCCCCTATTGACAGAAGCGTGGGGCAGCAATGAGGAAAGAGTTTTTCAAGTCTCACCTCAAGATCTCAAAATCAAGTGTTCAAATCACTCACTCCCTCTGGATTCCTCTACCAAGATCAGTCCAAACAGGAGTTAAGTTTGCTACACCTCCCTTTGCTCTCATTCACGTCTAGGTACTTCCAAAATCCCCACCTCCACACCTGCCCTCTCCTTCTGAGGACAAGTATGGATGCCAGGCCAGCAATTCAAGTGAAATGTCTACAAGTAAATTCCACATCTTTCCTCCAGTTTCCCTATCTTACTTTGTAGAAGCACCCTTCTCCCAAGACCTGAAAACAGAATCCCACTATTTTTATTACTTACTCCCTAACACCAGCTCCCACTCCTTTAATAACTAGTCAATGTCAAAATCATTTTGCCTTCAAAAACACCCCACATCGCTTTCTTCCTATTTTTTCCTACTCTGATATGGCACATTGCTGTCAGATCAATCTTCTTCTGTTATTCATACTCTTCTGCTTAGAAATCATCAAGGACTTCCTAGTGCCTGCTAATAAAGAACAAACTCTTAAAGCTGGTATCTACATTTCCACATGATCTTCCCCTACCGTACTTCTCTAGTAGTACTGCCTACAATGAATTATCAAGAAACATGTCCAGAACTATGTCATTCAGTTACAAGGAATGCTAAGAAACTTAAAAGGGGAAAAAAAAAGTTAAGACTTGAACGAAGCTTGGGAAATGGTACTTAAAGATACTCATGTTGGTCCATGTCAGAACTTTAGAGCCCTCACTATACTCACGGTGCACTGGGACTCTCTAAAGGAGGTATAGAATATAGTGTTTCCCAACCTTGATTGGCCATAGATTCCTTTTTTTACTTAACTTCTTGAGAGATGAATGCCTCCCTGAACAAGCTTTTTTAGAAAGCCCTGTCCTAAAGCTTAGGCTTGGGTTAAGACTAGATACTGCTGAACAGGTGGTCTTCTTTATCAACTGAGCTTTTTCATTCATGCCAGGAATTTCCTACCAGGAATTCTAGACCCTTAAATTCCTCCCAAGGAGGGGCACCTGGGTGGCCCAGTCGGTTGGGTGTCTGACTTCGGCTCAGGTCATGACCTCATGGCTCATGAGTTCAAGCCCCATGTTGGGCTCTGTGCCGACAGCTCAGAGCCTGGAGCCTGCTTCTGATTCTGTGTCTCCCTCTCTCTGTCTCTTTCTCCTTCAAAAATAAACAAACACTAGGGGCACCTGGGTGGCTCAGTAGGTTAAGCACCCAACCTCACTCAGGTCATGATCTCAGTTTGTGGACTAGAAACCCACATCAGGCTCTGTGCTGACAGCTCAGAGCCTGGAGTCTGCTTCGGATTCTGTGTCTCCCTCTCTCTGACCCTCACCCACTCACGTTCTGTCTCTCTCTCTCAAAAATAAATAAACATTAAATTTTTTTAAGAAATAAAATAAAAATAAACATTAAAAAAAATTTTTTTTAATTCCTCCCAAGGAAACCACCTGATACTTTAAGACCCAATTCAAAGACCACCTCTTAAAACTCTACTAAACTCACAGCACCACGGTTGTGGTACAGCAAGCTAGAGCACATTATCTACGGAGCTACCCTTGCTCTTTAACTCTTCAAGTAGATTTTGCCTTCAAAACCATGTACGTGAATCATGAATAGGATTCTGCCTCATCTACATCTACTGCATGACAGATGTTCAAATGTCTAACACGCTAACTTTTAATCTTTGCTTACAACTAGAAACAACCTAGTGTCCATCAATAAAAATCCGTCCATACTCAGCACTGCATATTATAACATCACTCAGAATTATGTAAATCTATATCCACATGGTAATAGCTGTCCTGTGAACAAGGCAGTACTAATTTATGCTATCAGTGAAGACAGAACAAATAGCCCCTGTATAGGCAGTGTGAAAACTATTACAAAATGATGGGAAATTCACAGAAATGAATGGCAGCATGTGAATATGAGAGCAAATATCAGAAGGAAGGGTACAGGGCATGTGAAGTATAGAAGATACAGGACCTGGATTACTGGTAAGAATAAAGCAACTTCATAAAAGAATACAGTAGAAAGGACAAAAAGACCTGAAAATAAAAGCAGATAAAGGTCTTTTCTTATAACTATAAACATGTCCACCCACCTGATTATTCTTTATTTCCCAGTGAATCACTTGATTATCAGATCCTCCAGAAAGTAATTCAGTAGAAGGAGCTGAAAAAAGTTGTATCTCCATAAATATTTTTATTTTTTCCCCAGCTGTCTTGAAAACTCTCAAGGCTATAGAAAAGATACAAGCAAACTCATATACCCTTATCTAGACTCACCAACTATTAACATTTTGCCACATTTGCCTAACATCTCACTTTCTCTATCCACGCATACATAGATCCCTTTATTTTAACAAACCATTTAAAAATAAGTTGCAGACATCATGACCTCTGACTTTCTAACACTTTATTATATGTAACCTAAGAATTAGAACATTTCCGTACGTACCACAGGACAATTAACATATTCAAAAGTTTTAATTGTTGATTGATACAGTATCACCATGTAACATACAGTCCATATTTAAATTACCCTGAATTGTCCCAGTAACGTCTTTTGTAACTTTTATAAATTCTGAACCTAAGGACCACAAATTGCATATTTAGTTGCCATATCTTTTTAATATCCTTTAACCTAGAATAGTTTCCCAGTCCCCTTTTTTTGGGACAATGACAGTCCCAGCCAGTTGTTTTGCAAATGTCCCTCAATCTGGATATACCTGGTTGTTTCAACATGTAAGATGCACGCTAAATACTTTCGGCAGGAATGACCTATATGAGACATTTACAGTCAACTGCTATCAAGTATATGACATATTTTTGAAATAAGACAAATATTTCAGAGTAGCTCTTTTAAACACAACTTCTTGTGGATAACAGAAGAATAAGGAGTAACAACCAAAAAGGGAGAAATAATCAAATATAATTTTCCACTTATGGTTCTTCTGGTCTGTGTGCTAGATATTTAGGGGAGTAACAGGGGGATTGCCTGAAGAACATTAGATCCATAGTCAGAAGTCCGAGGTTCATGTCCAAACCCTACTGCCAGCCAGCTGTGATCTTGGGGCTTTAATTTCTTCATGGATCACAGACACTAAGCCAATTATTTAACTACATGATTTTGAGAATTACTATAAGGTCCCTAAAAGTAATGTGTTAAAAATCAGACATTTTAAAAATATGAAATGGGGCAGCTGGGTGGCTTAGTCGGTTAAGCATCCAACTCCAGCTCAGATCATGATCTCATGGTTCGTGAGTTTGAGCCTTGTATGGGGCTCTCTGCTGTCAGCACAGAGCCCTCTTCAGATCCTCTGTCCCCCTCTCTCTGCCCCTCCGTGTTCTCTCTCTCACAAAATAAACATTAAAAAAATGAAAATAAAAATATGAAAGGTTTTTTTGTTGTTGTTTAAGTAGGCTCACACCCAACATGGGTCTTAAACTCATGACCCTGAGATCCAGTCACATGCTCTACAAACCAAGCCAGATGGGTTCTCCTAAAATTATGAAATAATATTATTAACATTTTATATATCACTAATACTTGGGTTAGAAAAAATATCTTAATTATCTACTGGTAGAGCCCTAATCTTAGGAAATCAAACATAACAGTTACAGATTACATTGAAACACAAGCAATTCATTTTATATAACCTCACTTTTAAAGATAAAATATACAAGCCCAAATTAACATTTTATAATAAATCCCTATGCTGAAATTCAAGTAGTCTTTGATGTCACTTGGCAGCAATTAATATAATTACAATTGTGCTTTAATATCTGCACCAACAGCCACTCTTTCTACTATTTAATGGTTTTTATTGACCTAACATGACGAATACTGCATTACCAATTGAAATAAGTGGCTTATTAACCTTTTTATCTTTTTATGTTTATTTTTGAGAGAGGCAGACAGAGCATGAGCAGGGCAGGGACAGAGAGAGGGAGATACAGAATCAGAAGCAGGCTCCAGGCTCTGAGCTGTCAGCAAAGACGCAGGGCTCAAACCCTCAGACCGCAAGATCATGAGCTGAGCCAAAGTTGGACCCTCAACTGACTGAGCCACCCAAGTGCCCCTAAACTTTTTTTTTAATGTCACAGATAAAATCATAGCAAAGTCATACTTATTCAGCAAATTCTGTATTTGTGCATGGCTCAGAATGCTCTCAATAAGTGTTTATGGAATAGAAAATAAAATTATTTCAGAGTCCATAAGAATACCACAGTAGGTATATAGAAGACATTTCAGCAAATTCCAAAGGATTTTGGAAGCACCATCTAAAAGCAATTCTTTTTAGAAACATGACTAACCATACTTATCAGAAAACAACTGAAAGTACCTTTAACAAACAGATGAATACTTACAACCATCTTGTTTACAAATCCACTGTACGCAATTGACCCGAGCAGTGTGACCATTCAGGTTGGTGGTGACAACCCTTTCCTTTACAAAAGAAAACACCGGTTAGTAAATTACAAATTATCCTACAGAGGAATTAATAAATTAATAAAAGTCAGATGTCAATGGTTTTGATGCTAATAAAAAGTTCAGGATTATTTCAAACAGAATCACTTCCCTTAATTCATAAACTCTAAACCATAGCTTAAACTATCCGTTCACTCTAATGTGTGCCTACCTTTGTCACCACTCCATATTCTGGATGTTCCTTGTTCTCAGCACACTGAGCTCTCAGGTCTTTATCTGCTAGCTCCTCCTGACCACCTTGGTCCTTCTCTACTGGGGAGCCTGTCTGGATACCCCAGGCTAACTCTTTCTTGTGCTCCCACAGGTCTCAGGGCCTACTGCTACCATGCTTGTACCAATCTCGGGGTTTTACTGACCAAAAAAAACCCCTCAATAGAGAAATTCACGATTATTGGAGTCAAATTCATGGCTCTCTTTATACGCCATGGCTGATCAGATGTTGGGTCATCAGCCTTAAAGAAACAAAGTTACCAGGCCACAACTAAGGTCTTCAGACATGGGATCCCTTCAAGGGGTGCAGTCAAGTTCCCAGCAGCCGCTCAGACTGTGCTTTCAGTAACATCCCTCCACACTTGGGCTTTATTTTACTTCACGCACTGAAGATATTAACTCTGTGACTACAGTGCCTTCCTCTTTAGGGCCACTTTCCCTATTTACTATGAACAGCACAAGCTTCCTATCTGCTTAAATGCCAACTGAAATTCAGATGTGAATGTGCAAAAACTGGTATATTTCACACATAAGTTATTTGAGGCTGTGAAACAATTTATAGTATTTCACTGTCTCTCTCACTAGATTAAGAATTCCTTGATGGGCAGGAATTATTACCCATTATCTTTGTGTCATCACCACCCAGTCCAGGACTAGCACAGAGGGTCCTCAAAAATCTGCTATCACACCAAAACTTTACTTTAGCATTTGACATGCTCTTATTCCTATATTTAATTTAGAGCCCAAACAACAGATATGTAACAAAGTACTTTTTAGGTCCAACATACTTCTTTTTTGGTAAGTTAAAATCCCCTAACATGGCCACGAGGCTATCATTAAAAGTAAAAATGTGATGGAAGACACGGGCACAAATACATTACGTGGCTGCAGAAAAATTGCCCTCTACAGCTGAGTCAGTCCTTGGTTGACTCTCTCAGTAAAGTTTTCCTTGGTTTTCCATGCTTTCTCCTGCCAGTTACGAACGCATGGCAGGGCATGGCGGAGCACCTGGGTGGTTCAGCTGGTTAAACTCTTGGTTTCAGCTGAGGTCATGATCTCATGGTGAGTTTGAGCCCTAAGTTGGGGCTCTGCACTGACAACTCTGAGCCTGCTTAGGATTCTCTCTCTTGCTCTCTGCCCCTCCCCTGCCCACGTGCATGCTCTCTCAAAAATAAACATTAAAAAAAAAAAAAAAGAATGCATGGCAACAATAGGAAACAAAGAGGCAGGAAGCCAGCTCAAGATACAGAAAATACATCTATTTCATATATAAATTTGAATGTGAAAAGATTATGAGAATGAGATTTTTAATCAAATAAAGCAGTACAGTAAGAAATACATAGAGCTATCTCCTGCATTGCATTTCCATTTCTAGCACTCTACTTTTTACACTGAGGCTCCTTTTGAGAAGCGATACTAATTGTATCCTCCAAAATCAGACAGTGGGAATGGAGTCATAATAACTCTGGTAAGACTGCAAAAACTAGTCACTTGGAAAGTTTGGTTATGGGCGCCTGCGTGGCTTAGTCAATTGAGCTCTGGACTCCCGAGATTGAGCGCTGGACTCTTGATTTCCGGTCAGCTCAAGATCTCACAGTTGGTGAGACAGAGCTTGTGGTTGGGCTCCGCCGGCCGACAGCACCGAACCTGCTAGGATTCTCTCTCTCCTTCTCCCTCTGACACTCCCCCTGCATGCGTTCTCTCTCTCAAAATAAACAAACATTTTAAAGGGGGAGAAAAAAAAGCCTGGTTAAAGCACCAAGAAAACAATCAATAGACTTGGTAAAGTTCCAAGAATATGTACTCCCTGCCCTATAACCACTGCTTAGGATTCTTAATCCCTTTGACATTTACCCCACCGGCGCCTTCTTTAAAATATCTACTCCCTAAGTCAAAATACAAGTAATATTTCTTTGAAACCCAATACAAGCTTGTTAAGTAAATCTGAAGGAAATACAGAAGTGAGGTACCACCTGTGATAATGGCTTTCATCCATACCTAAATTGCGAATCTTTTAAAACCCGAACTCATTAACAGTACGGCCGTTCCCACGGAAGGTTTCAGAAACGGCTGTCATTCATGTGGGGAGTTACGTAGGACAGGTGGGGGGCTACGTGAGACTAACAGGCTACTGGCAGTACACGGTGACCCCAGGCTGCCGCGACGTGCGAGACGAGTCCCGCACGCCCCAAGGCGACCCCTCGCCCACACACCCTATCTGCCGCTCTGCAGGAGTGTCTACAGTCTGGCCGCAGCGCACCCAGAGGATTCCGACCCCGAAGAACATGGAAACAGGCGTCCAGCCACTTCTCTTACCTGAGGATCATAGAGCACCACGGAACAGGATGTGCCGAAGGCCAAAAGTCCTCCGGGCCCGGAGTTCCAGCTCAGGGCTCCCCGCACCCGGTTTGGGCAGCAAAACACGTGAGTTACCTCCAGCACGGGCGCTACCATGTTGCTGGCTGGGCCGCGGCGGAGGCCTGGACGCGCACTTCCGCCCTCGGAGCGGAACTACCCGCGTGGTGGCCTTTCCTGCTGGCGTTATCCACACCGCTTTTCAGAGGCGTCCGAGGGCGGGGCGGAGGCGGCCACGCCCACGCCGGGCCCGCCCACTCTCCTGGCGCGAGTGGTCTTTAGAGTCTGGGCGCAGCTAGCTACCGGCACTCTGTGCTGGACCGTGGCCTAGCGCCCAAGCACAGGCTGCGTCGCAGGAACGAAGACCCGCGTGGAGTAGCTCAGGGTCCTCCACAAAGACCCGGGGCTCGTGTGCCGCGGGAGCGTCAGGAACGTCCCGCTGCCCCTCACGGCCAGGCTCCCAGCAGCGGACGGAAGCTGGCCGGGGAAACTCAAGAGCGAATCTCGGGCCTCAGAGCGGCGCAGGGCCGGGGAGAGGCTGGACGAAAGGGCCCCTAACTGGTGCCGGCTCTCACAGCCTGCTCGGACCGCGCCTTCGTCTCACCCGCCCCTGCGAGCCCCGCGGCGCGGACGAACAGGCGGACTCGTGGATCCGCCTGACAGGGACGGGGTTCCGGGCCGCACTGCGCATGCCCTGCAGTCATGGCTGGCGGAGGCGGTGGTTCGCGGCGGCGCGCTGCGCGCGGCGGTAATTAGTAATTGTCCTCCTGCTCCTGGGAGGCGAGGCGCGTGGGGCGCGGCTTCCCGGTGGCTGCGCGGCGGTACCCCAGCCCGGCCCGAGGGGCAGCCGGGCAGATGAGACCGCCGCTTCTCCGTGCCCTGTAGAGGCTTCTGAGACAGAAGCACGGACCGGTTCCGAGCCCTCCGGACCGCCCGCGGGGAACTGAACCGGCGCGCGGGGCCGGGCCGTGGGACGGCGAGGCCGCGGAGAGGTGAGTCCCGCAGGTCCGGGAGGGGACAGCGGAGAGGGGGAACCTCGCGGTCCGTGGAGGCCGGACTTCCCAGTTTCGGGTGCATAGATGGGTTTCGGAGTCCAGCGGAGGACTTTCGGAGGAAACGGTCTGTCCTGTTCATCTCATATTCGAGGAAGGTACTGTCGTGTTTAAAAATACGAAAGCCTTTGGAAGCAGTTTTGTGCCCTTTTTTCCCGTTTTCTGCACTCTCCCCTTTTTCCAGGCCCTTGTCTTTAGGTTTTCTTTTTTCTTCAACACACGCTGACTTGTAGGGAAGAACCGGCGGCGGGTCCTTAACCGCCCTAAGTAAGCATCCTCCCGGGAGAAAGGCATGGAGCTGCCCTCTGAGCCACCCGTTTGTGTTTGTCCCCACCCACTCTGGTCCTTGACTTTCTCTTCTGCGAATGATTTCTTAATCTTTATCCTTTGCATATTAACTGAATTCCCAAAACTTCAGGCCCGGAAAATTGTTCTTTGAGGAGTCTAGCCCTGTAAGGTGCTAGCCCTCCTAGCACTAGCTTTTCCTGGTGCAGGAGACGGCTGAAAGTGGTAGAACTAAGTTACCCCGTCCTTGCTCTCTAGCTCTAGAACCGACCTCCACCTCTTTGGCTGAAGGCAGGTGAATTTGGTCACAGTCAGCATCCATCATTGGTGCTGGACATCTGGGTCCTGAGATATCAGTCCTTCTGCTTATCTGGACTGTACCTTCCCTTGTTTAACTGAGTTCTGCTTTTCAAGGCTCGATTTTTTTTTTTTTTAATAAAATGGGATTTCTTGTTAAGATTTTTTTTTTTAAGATTTAAATCTCTACACCCAACGTGGGGCTCAAACCTACAACCCTGAAATCAAGAGCCACTGAGCCACCAAGGCGCCCCAAGGCTCAACTTGATTCTTTTCCTGGAGGTTAGGCCTTTGGTTCCAAATACTATTGTGTGAATGAGTGATGATAGTCCATGATAAAATTTTTACTGTTTTATAGGAACATAACGATTTTTTTAATGAAGTTTAATTAGAGGTGACACACCTGTTGGGATGAGCACTGGGTGTTGTATGGAAACCAATTTGACAATAAATTTCATATTAAAAAAAAATAGAGGTGACATTTTGCAGTCATTCAAGAGAATGAGATCAATCTGTATGTACCAACACTGAAAGGTGTCATTTGTTGAGTGGGAAAAAGGATCCGATTTGTGTCATTAAAGGACACATCTACTTGACTATGGATAGAAAATATCCTAAGAGATATACAAGACACTGGCAAAATGGGTTGCCTTTGAGGAGTGGGATTGGGAGAGAGAAGACTTAAATTGATTTGTATACAGTTAAGAAAAGTTATAAATGTGAATTCTGAGATTACCGTTTCTACTTTTTTTTTCCGATGTTAAAAGATTGTTTTATGAAAAAGAAAAAAAAAGATTGTTTTATGAAATAATAATGATGGTGGAGATAATTGGGTTTTGTTTCCTTTTGAATCATTGTTCTTACCATAACAAATTACCAGTATGGCTGCAACCACATGAATCTCTCCAGTTTCTGCATTATTTGTTGCTTTCTCAGTGCTAATTATGGTCCCTTAGCACTCAGTTGTTCTCCAGTTGTTTCATGTATATTCAAGGGTAGGGCCTAGAATTCTTTGTATTTTTGTATATTTCTTTATATTTGTATATTTGTATATTTCTTTATATTTTCACTGTATGTAGCATTACACTAACCATACTAAATGATACTCTGTAAACCTTGATTGTTCAGTATCAATTTTCAGCATGAAATTTCTTAATTCATAAAAAGTGAAAGCAAGAATTTTTTTTCTGTTTTCTCTAGGAAGGTGCAATGGCGAGGAATTTATCTGTAATCTTGATTCTGACCCTCACCCTGTCAGTCACAAATCCCCTCCACGAACTAGAACCAGCAACTGCTTTCCCTCAGACCACTGAGAAAATTATTACAAATTGGGAATCTGGCATTAACGTTGACTTGGCAGTCACCACACGGCGACATCATCTACAGCAGCTTTTCCATCGCTATGGAGAAAATAATTCCTTGTCAGTTGAAGGATTCAGGAAATTGCTTCAGAATATAGGCATAGATAAGATTAAAAAAATCCATATACACCATGACCACGACCATCACTCTGACCATGATCACCATTCTCACCGTAATCATGCTCCTTCCAATAAAAATAATCGGAAAGCTCTTTGCCCAGACCATGAGCCTGATAGTTCGGGTAAAGATCCCAGAAACAGCCAGGGAAAAGGATCTCACCGATCAGAACATGCTAACAGTAGAAGGAATGTTTTAATCAAGGATGGTGTTACGGCTAGTGAAGTGACCTCCACTATGTATAACACTGTCTCTGAAGGAACTCACTTTCTAGAGACAATAGACACTCCAAAACCTGGAAAACTTTTCCCCAAAGATGTGAGCAGTTCTACTCCACCCAGTATCACAGAAAAAGGCCGGATGAGCCAGCTGGCCAGTAGGAAAACAAATGAATCTGTGAGTGAGCCCAGAAAAGGCTTTATGTATTCCAGAAACACAAATGAAAATACTCAGGAGGTAAGATGACTGCTTTTCGTTACGCCTGCTTGTTTGTCCCATCATTGCCGTTCTATCTTTAGTTGTAAGGAGTATAAAGTAAAAATAAAATGATGAATTACTGAAAAGGGAATGTCTGCTTTCTCATCCAGGCATTTGGTCCAAAAGTCCTGATCTCTACTGTGTTATAAACATTCCTGATACAAAACTTGGGGGATAGTTTTTTGGTAACGATGGTGCTGGCAGCTAAAACTATTTTCTAATAGAATTGAAAATGAGTGTGGAAATCAGTTATCAGAGTTATTTTTGGAGTAAATACCTTTAAAAGGTAGATTTTGTTCATGAGAAGTAGAAAATGGGAGTTCACAAAAGCAGCAGTTAGAATCCATCTTTTAGGGAAAGGTGTGGCTGAAGACACAAAAGAAGGCAAGAAGAATAGTGTTACCTTTTTGGAAGAGGTATCTCTGTGGCTTGTGGAGTCCTAGCTGCCAAGAACCATGTGGTGGACAGATTAAAAGTCTGGGCAGTGAGGTTCTGAATTCATGTATTTTTCTTAGACTAGACTTCCAGACTGTGCACAGTTTTCCTTGGCTGAGAGAGGTCAAGAACAAGGAATTAGTTGGTACACATTAATGAGCAAAACTTAAAGAACACTTCATTCAAATCATCATATGACTGTACCAATTCCAGAATAATCTTAATGGTCATTCCCATAGCAACACCGGTAATAAAGTTTGTTCTGAGTAGTATTTGCCAAGAACTGTGGGAAGTTAAAGTAACTTTACAGAAGATGAGAAACAGGTGCCACTGCCAATTTTGTGTATGTGTGAGAAGGGGCGTTCAGATTACCTAGAGGGGATTCTCTTCAAACTGAGCTTGTCGTCTAATTACGTTGTTGAAACAGCTGCCTGCTGGTACAGGTTTGTTTTATTAACCAGCCTTGCCCTCCACAAGAGTAATTGGCATAATTTAATCTCTCGTTCTTGTAGAGCTTTTGCCAGGGAGATAGAACTGAGCTAAGTTTTGCAAGTACAGTCATTGCTGGAAGAGTGACATGTTTTGGACTTGTTTAGGCCAGGTAGGGTAGCGTTAGTACTAAATCAACATATTTCTCAATCTCTAATGAGCTCCCATCTCAAAATTAAAGCTCATTTCCTTAATAGGTTTATACAATGAGTTAACAGGCTTGTGAATGTCCATTTATCCTGAAGGTTATTCCGCTCAGGGCTTTCTCTCTAGATGATTTAAACTGCTTCTCCCAAGAAGTAGGCAGAAGAAGTGGGACACCACCATTGTCACACAGTATCACCAAGAAGCTTGAGGCAAGTTCCAAAGTACTCAAAACAACAGTTGATGCTAATGGGTTGACTTGAAAAAATAAGGAAGTAGCTTCAGTGTGGAAAGGGTGTTGTATCATCAGACAATTTTTTTGGATTGTCTAATGGGAATGCTTTCTGGTGATTTTCACTGCTTTGTTTCCCACAGTGTTTCAATGCGTCCAAGTTACTCACGTCTCATGGCATGGGCATCCAGGTTCTGCTGAACGCAACAGAGTTCAACTATCTCTGCCCAGCCATCATCAATCAAATTGACGCTAGATCGTGTCTAATTCATACAACGAGTGAAAAGAAAGCTGAAATCCCTCCAAAGACCTATTCTTTACAAATAGGTAGGGTAGCCTTTCTTATGTAAAGATCATTTCAAGTAGGTATATTTATGTTGTCCTTTTCCCTATATTGACATGAATCCATTCATTTTCAGCCTAATCTTAATTGTTCTCTGCCCTGAGTGTGAACAAAGCAAGTTGGTTAGCCTTGCCTTAAAAACAAAAATATACTGTAAGTGAGGACATCCCACAGGGCCATCCAAAATTTGGGCTTTTTCTATGTTGTCACACTGTTTCAGAAGGTCAGAGTTAATATCTGCTGTTTAGGAGCCTAATGGTATGTTCTTATTAATAAATTAATAAACTAGGATAAGTTCTGCTCTACCGTAGACCTGTGTTGCTCAAAAAGTATGGTGAATAGTTGCTTTGTTCACTGAAGAAATTATTGAATTCCTGGTTTCCTTCTCTTTCATCCTTTCTTTTTTTTTTTTTTTTTTTTTTTTTAACTCTTCTCCCTTTCATAATTTAGCTGTATGGGAGTCGAAAAGCTCAGTTCCCAAATGATGTAGAAATCATCGTTGGTAGCAGTATTCTGCCCTCTTTTCACCCCCATCTGAAAGAGCTTTCCACTAGACTTACATTCTTTACCAGGAGGGTTCAGTCAGGTTGTTGATTTGAGCCAGCAGCAGGTTTCTTGGTCATTGCTCTATTACCACAGTCCTCTACCACTGAGTTTGTATTTCTTTAGCTTAAGAAATGCAACTTGGGGCGGGGTGGGGCGTGGGGGGCGGTGAGGTGGCGCCCGGGTGGCTCAGTTGAGTGTCTGCCTTCAGCTTGGATCATGATCTCACAGTTCATGAGTTCAAGCCCCACATCAGGCTCTCTGCTGTCAGTACAGAGCCTGCTTCAGATCCTCTGTCCTCCTCTCTCTCTGCCCCTGCCTCCCTCTTTCTCTCTCTTCGAAAATAAATGGATAAACTTAAAAAAAAAAAAAAAGAAAGAAAGAAAGAAGATTAAGAAATGCAACTTGGGGGTGCCTGGTGGCTTAGTTGGTTAAGTATCCAAATCAAATCAATTTCGGCTTATGTCATGATCTCAAGGTTTGTGATATCAAGCCCCACGTCTCATTGGGCTCTTCACTGACAGCATGGAGCCTGCTTGAAAATTCATTCATTGTCTCTCTCTCTCTCCCCCCCCCACGCCTGCCATCTCCCCCCCGCCCCCCCATCTCACCCTCTCCCCCACCCCTGCTTGTGTGCATGCGTGCTCTCTCTCTCTCAAAATAAATAACTTTTAAAAAAACTCTTAAAGTTTAACAATTATGTAATTTTCCTTTTGCTGTGTTTTATTTGACAGCCTGGGTTGGTGGCTTTATAGCCATTTCCATCATCAGTTTCCTGTCCTTGCTGGGCGTTATCTTAGTGCCTCTCATGAATCGGGTGTTTTTCAAGTTTCTCCTAAGTTTCCTTGTGGCACTGGCTGTCGGGACATTGAGTGGTGATGCTTTTTTACACCTCCTCCCACATGTGAGTACAGTCACTTGTCTTATTAGTATATTTTATTATTCAACATTGAAAAAATTCAAGAACTTTTGGTTTGTACTAGAATTCTTTGTGTTGGTATATATAAAAGGTTAGAGATTTGGTTTAGAAAAGTTGATTTTTTTTTTTTTAATTTTTTCAACGTTTATTTATTTTTGGGACAGAGAGAGACAGAGCATGAACGGGGGAGGGGCAGAGAGAGAGGGAGACACAGAATCGGAAACAGGCTCTAGGCTCTGAGCCATCAGCCCAGAGCCCGACGCGGGGCTCGAACTCACGGACCGCGAGATCGTGACCTGGCTGAAGTCGGACGCTTAACAGACTGCACCACCCAGGCGCCCCGAAAAGTTGATTTTAAAGTACATTTGCTGGAGGGGTGCCTGGGTGGCTCAGTCGGTAGAGCATCTGACTTGGGCTCAGGTCATGATCTTGCAGTTCACGAGTTCAATCCCCACATCGGGCTCTGTGCTGACAGCTCAGAGCCTAGAGCCTGCTTTCGATTCTGTGTCTCCCTCTCTCTCTGCCCCTCCCCTGCTCATGCTCCGTCCCTGTCTTTTAAAGTAAGATAAAACATTGAATAAATAAATAAAATATATTTGTGGCAGTGCCTGGCTGGCTCAGTCAGAAGAACATGCAACTCTTGATATCAGGGTTGTGAGTTCAAGACCCATTTTGGTTGTAGAAATTACTTAAATAAAACTTAAAAAAAATTTTTTTTAGGGGTGCCTGGGTGATTCAGTCAGTTAAGCATCCGACTTTGGCTCAGGTCATGATCTCATGGTTTGTGAGTTTGAGCCCCACATCAGCTCTGTGCTGACAGCTCAGAGTCTGAAGCCTGCTTCAGATTCTGTGTCTCCTTCTCTGCCCCTCCACAACTCACGCTCTATCTCTTTCAAAAATGAATAAACATTTTTTAAAAAGTTAAAAAAATTTTTTTAATAAAATTAAACAAAAAACTGGTAACTGAAAGCTGCATTTTTGTTCTAGATCTGCATATATGTTCATGGTTTGTTTTTTGCTTTTTTTCTTTAAGGGACTTTATTAAATAAAGAATTTAACTTTTTGAACCCAGTTAATAGAAGGAGACAGATTCTGCTCAGATATTACTGTGATAGATTGTAACGTGAATTATCTGCTTACATTAGTGTATTTGCCACAGAAATATAAACTGATTCTCTGTGTACTCAAGAAACGAATTTTCCTTGAGAGTTGAATTTATGAGATTCACACTCATTGACACAAGTAAATTCTTAAATTATGTAAAGTTTATTTGATAGCTCCATTAAATACTTAAAATAATAGGATCTCATCCTTTAAATTTTCCTCAGAGGTTCATAGGTAAGCAGGGAAAAAAATCATTCCTAGAGTACTACATATATTTTGCTGTGATGAGTTCCCTGGGCCCCAGAAGGCACTTGTTCAGGAATACCTGCTGCACCAAGCAGCTGATGGGTAGGGTGCCCCGTGCCCCGCCCCCCATCTTGTCTCGGCTGGTGTGCTCCACACTCAGTTGCCTGACACGCAGTGGTGGCAGTTCCTACCGCACCCAGCTGCGGACTGCTGGGGCCACACACCTGGATCTCAGGTACCTGCCAGGGCCCGTGATACACACGGGGCTTCTTGTAACCACAGTGACAGGACTAGTGTGGGCTTTTTCAGTTTGGAGTGTAGACAGTAAACACTGTATGTCTGTTAAATCTGGCAGTTCCCTGCTATCTGTGGCCCTGGTCACTTGTCAAACATTGAAAATACCCGTTACCTATGTGAGAGTTACTAAGGAAGGTATCTGTCTTCACACTAAACAAATGCAGTCTGTTAAGTGCCTTAGCACATGGTACATTAAGATCTAAATTGCTAGCTGACTGCGGGTCATTTTTTTTTCATGTATTGAACTTCCCTCTGAGCTCTGAAGTATCCCATTACTTGACTAATTCTGAATGTTTTCGTATTTGACCTTATTATCTTGGCCAGTTTTTCTGACACACACATTGTTTTCCCTTTAGTCTCACGCAAGTCACCAGCACAGTCACAGCCATGAAGAACCAGCAATGGAAGCGAAGAGAGGGCCACTTTTCAGTCATCTGTCTTCTGAAAACATAGAAGAAAGTACCTATTTTGATTCCACGTGGAAGGGTCTGACAGCTCTGGGTGGCTTGTATTTCATGTTTCTCGTCGAACATGTGCTCACATTGATCAAGCAGTTTAAAGATAAGAAGAAAAAGGTAAGAAAAAGTACTGTGTACTTACTATACATCAGACATTTATTTGAGTAGTACTCTAACTAGACTGTTAGCTGAGCTTGTCCAGGGGGTGTGATCTTCATTTGAGAGGAATTCAGTACCCTGAGATAATTTTTGTTCCCAGAGGCATTCATATTATTGATAGCCCGGGAGTTCTCTATTTTCAGTGTTCCTTTCAAACTCAGGCGAGGGAAAGAACTGCAAAGGATGACAATCTGTATAAACGACCAAACAAGACACAAACAGAGCCTTAAAGCCTTAAAGGTCAGAAGCATCGCGATTATGGCCTTTATAGTGGCAATGGTTTCACGGGGATATATACCCAAGTTCATTGATTTATATACTTTAAATGTGCACAGTTTTCAGTGTCAATCATACCTGTCAGTAAAGGTTTGCTTGTGTTTTTTTAAAGAAGCATTATGGATACACTGTTGGTATTTATTGGTAGTTAGCATTAACTGCTTGATTAACTTTATTCACCCAGTAGCTGAATATTCTGTTGCATTTAAGAGGGTTTGTGACTTTCACAGTCTTGTCCTTTGCAAATTGACACCAGAAAGTAGTATGAAGGCAAACAGTAGGCTCCTTATCTCTGGTAAAAACACTCAATGTGTCGCCTGTGGTTATTTGCCACCTCTCGTCTGATGTGACCAGGCAAGTCAGTCAAAAGACTGTCTTTATGGAAACTTGTAAAAAGGGCACGTGCACATCTTAGATGTCTTAATTAATATAAAACATTCATACATTCATATTCTGGTCATTTGATGTTGACCAGGATTTTGAGTTGGAGTTCCGTATGACCATTGTTTTCCTATAGCCATGCGACTTCATCCACAATCTCCAATTTCAGTTTCTCTCAAGTTGAGCAAGAGGTTATACGTTAGCAAAGCTATTCGAAGGTAGAGTTTAGGTTTTGTAAATTTTTAAAGTTTTATGCAGTGGTTGCTTTACATAACTTGATAGTCTTTTTTTTTTTTTTTTTTTAGCACCTTGCCTTTGAATCTTTCAAAAGCATTCAACTTAAGGTTTCACAGATGTACCTATTCTCACCATCATTTCACAATTTGAGCTGTACGTAATTTAATTGTGCAATTACAATAACAAGTATAACTGGCATGCAGAGGTTTGAAAACGAACATAGTTGTTCTTGCTGAACACAGAGCTCCCTGTGGGAAACAAGTGCGTGTATGACCAGGAGAGTGCCTCGTTCATCCTGTGACTATTTGCCCCGATAGATTTGACATCCACTAAAATCTCAAGCTACAAATTTTGAGCCGCCTTCTTGCTGGACCTAAATTTAGTGGAAAGAAAGGAAGTAAGAATAGCTTGTTCATTCTTAATCCAGGAGTCCTCTTCCACGTTCCCATCGTCCCACGCACTTCCCTGGGACTAATTTGAGGATATATCCTACTTGTTTACATTCTCTGGAATTCTTTCCTTAGAAAAACAAATGATCCTTTTTAGTTTTCTTTTGGAAGAGGTGGGGGTTTAGAGGTCTGTTTGTATTGTTGTCTCCCTGGTTCAAATGCCATCATTTCTTTAACATTCTAATTTCAATTTAGTTTTCAAATTTACCTAAAGATAGCTTTTCTTTAATCTGGTACTCTTTAATATGAGACTCTTAAGAAGCAGGTTCTCTCTTATTTAATAGAGAACAATTATTTTTAAACTCCAGGTTATAATCCAATGAGTTGTGAAATCAGTCTTCTGTCATCACCAATGTTTTTAAATTATTTTTATGTTTATTCATCTTAGAAAAAGCACAAGTGGGGGAGGATCAGAGAGAAGGAGAGACAGAATCCCAAGCAGGCTTGGCACCATCAGAGCAGAGCCCGATGTGGGGTTCACACCCATAAACCATGAGATCATGACCTGAGCCAAGGTCAGGAGTTGGACACTTAACTGACTGAGCCACCCAGGCGCCCCATGACCAATGTTTTTAAATGCATCAGTGATATTACGATGTATTATGTCTTTTACTATGTACACATTACTTTGTCTTGTAGTCGAAGAAGCTTGATGATATCTTTTCTAAAATAGTTTCTACTGGAATATAAACTGTTAAGACCCAGGACCTCTGCCACATCTCCAATGCCTAGAATGCCATCTGGCACATAATAGATACTTAACAAATATCTGTTGAATGTATAAGAAACATTAAATAAAAACTCTCCATTATATGGTGAGTGTTGAGAGCTTCTTCAGCCTCATAACAGGACATTTTACCTAGCATTTTCCTTAAGACATCCATTCTGTACTCTGGACGATTCCATATATCATACTATGTATGTCAATCTGAAATCTCTATATGCAGACTAGGTTACATCTCATACTTTATAGATAGTTGGGCCTTTATAATAAGTTCAACCTCAAAACCTTTTTTCTACCAGTGAAAGTTATTGCTCACTCTAGGAACCTGAAAGTCATCTATAACATCTCCCTTATCCTCATATCCAAGCTAGTTTTATTAAATACATCCACAGTCTTTCAGTTTCTCTCCCTCTTCTTTGCTATCATGCTGGTCTAAACCATGCTTATCTCCTACCTAGGTGTTAGCAGTCACTTCCTAACTGGACTGTCTACATTATTTTATTGTTTTCTTCTCCCAGTCCAGAACAGAGCAGGCAAAGTCATTTGTTTAAATGGAAAATCTGGTGAAGTTGTAACCACCACTGAAAATCCTTCCAGTGACTTGTTGATACTTTCAGGACAGAGTCCACACTTTTAACTTGATTTGCATTGTCTAGGTCTCTTTCTGCCACCCAGCCTCCTCTCTAGCCCCATCTCTGACCTACTAAGCCCCAACCACCTTACGTTGCTTTCATTGGTGGGGTGGGGTGGGGCTGGCCCCTTCCTGTTGTAGGGCCCTCCCACCTGCTTTTTTCCCTGCTTGGAATACATCCACCTCTGCTCCTCCACAGCCACCCTACCCCCCACAAACTCCTGCTTTCTTTAGGTCTTGGTATAAGTATCATATTCTCAAGGAAACCTGTCCTGGAACTTAGTTGCGTCTTGTTATACACTCTCATAGCACTATGTGTTTTTCCTTTATAAAACATATCAAAAATAGCCATTGAAGAATTGTTTAATCATTGTATCTGTGCAGTCTCCCTTCCCGTGGGTGATAAGCTCCATGAAAACGGAGACCAGGCGTATCTTGTTTTATGCTATATTGCCAGCACTTAGCATAGGGAACATTATGGGTCCCCAATACTTATAGAATGAAAGAATTGGTTAAACTGTAGGTTCTAGGGTGAGTCATTGCCCAATAAGAAAGCGTTAACTGAAGTGATATAAAATATCCTGAATTCATTTCTTGTCTCAAATATTGAAGTACTTTCTCTGTTTAAGGCATTAAGCTAGGGGTAGGTATAAAGATATGTCTGTGGAGACTCCTGGGTAGCTCAGTGTAAGCATCTGACTCTTGATTTCAGCTCAGGTCATGATCTCAGCATTCTTGAGATCAAGCCCCGTGTCCAGCTCTGTGCTGACAGGGCAGAACCTGCTTGGATTTTCTCTCTCTCTCTCTCTCTCTCTCTTTCTCTCTCTCTCTCTCTCTCTGTGTGTCAAAATAAATAAACATTAAAAAAAAAAAAAAGATGTGGGGGCCTGGGTGGCTCAGTCGGTTAAGCGTCCAACTTCAGCTTATGATGCTGACGGCTCAGAGCCTGGAGTCTTGGATTCTGTGTCTCCCCCTGTCGCCAACCCCCATCTCAAAATTAAATAAGACATTAAAAAAAAAAAAAAAAAAAAAAGGGAGTACCTGGGTGGCTCAGTTGGTTGAGCGTCCGACTTTGGCTCAGGTCATGATCTCACAGTTCGTGGGTTCAGGCCCCGTGTCGGGCTCTGTGCTGACAGCTCAGGGCCTGGAGCCTGCTTCAGATTCTGTGTCTCCCTCTCTCTCTGCTCCTCCCCTGCTCACACTCTGTCTCTCTCTCAAAAATAAATAAAGATTTTTAAAAAAATTTTTTTAAAAGATGTGTCTGTGTGCTTGCCTTTAAAAATGTATAAGAATGTACAGATATTTTATATGCTGTCACCAGAATGAAATCTCAGGTCCAGTAGTAATTAAATCATATTCAAAAGTACTGCAAATAAGAAATATATTATTTGTGTGACAGTTTTGAATACTGAATATTGACAGATGTTGAATGTCATTTTGAATATTACCTTCTACATGAGTAAATCATGCATAGGCACCAATGTTCAAATGGTGACCATTATGCTTGGGCTCAGAGGTAAGGATAATATCTCAAGCATGGTATTGAGGTGGTTAAAAAACCTAATGATAAGTTTAAGGCTAACCAGTAGAGATTTGTTGAAAAAAAGAAAGCTGGGGGCGCCTGGGTGGCTCAGTTGGTTGAGTGTCCAACTACGGCTCGGGTCATGATCTCACAGTTTGTTAGTTCGAGCCCCGCGTCGGGCTCTGTGCTGACAGCTCGGAGCCTGGAGCCTGCTACTTGTTCTGTGTCTCCCTCTCTCTCTGCTCCTCCCCTGCTCACATGCTGTCTCTCTCTCTCTCTCAAAAATAAGTAAAGATTTAAAAAAAATTTTTTTTTAATAAAAAAAGAAAGCTTGTTAATGGTGTTTTATTACAGGAAAAGTATTTTAGTTTTAATAGGAAATACTTAATCAGTGTTACAGTATAGTTTCAGGTTATAAAAAGTATGGGAAATATGTGGTTTCAGTGTCCAAAAGAGGAATGGAGAGAGAACCAAGTAGTTGGTTAGCAGCTCACTAAATGCTGGAGAAAATGTCTCTAGTTGATTCCAAATTGATAGCCTGGGGCAGAGTTCAATTTTAATGTGTGTATGAATCATCTGGGCATCTAATCTAGTTAAAATCCCTATGTTGATTCATTAGGTCTGGAGTGTGGCCCAAGATTGTTCATTTCTAACAGGCTCCCAGAGCACACTTAAAAGTAGATGACATGGGGGACATTGAGAAAGATGACTATGTGATTTTGCAACATTTCCTATTATTGGAGCTTTGACAATTCACCTTTCTGAGCAGTTATTACGTCTAGAACACACTACTAGGTGCTGTATAAGTTAACTATAGGCCCTGCCTGCCTTTGGATGACTTTTATTCCAGTAAAGTTCGTTTACTGTGTTGTCTTTTTCTGAATCTTTTGCTTAACTGTTTGTTTACAGTTGTACACCTAAGCAAGTCAACTGTTTTAAAGTATGGCTTTCCCTTGCCATTTTAGAATCAGAAAAAACCTGAAAATGATGATGATGTGGAGATTAAGAAGCAGCTGTCCAAGTATGAATCTCAACTTTCAACAAATGAGGAGAAAGTAGATGCAGACGATCGTAAGTCTTAACACATCTGAGGGCTGGAGGTAGTCGATTGCTCTGTGATTTACAGGCAGCTTAGACTATCTGGAAGAGAGGGGACTATGTCCCTTTTTAAATGTTTTCTTTTTTACTTTTGAAATATCTTATACCTTTTCTTCTTAATTGTAAGTTGTTTATATTATATTTATTTTTCCAGAGGTAAATTCAGACATACAGAGAAGTTTCAAGAATAATAAAGAATTTCTGTATCTCTTTCGTATATTCCCCAGTTATTTTACCTACGTTTATCATTCTGTTTCTCTGTGAGTACACATACACAATTTTTTGCTAAACCATTTGAAAGTAAGTTACAGATGAGATGTCTGTGTATCCCCAAATGCTCAGTATGTTTTTTTTTTTTTTTTTTTTTAAGAAAAAGGACACTGTGCTCTATAACTACAGTTCAGTTACTGAAATCAGGAAATTAATGCTGATACTATGCCATTATCTAGTCTCTGTAGATATCATTCATGTTTTTCCAGTTGTCTTAATGACTCCTTTATATTCTCCCTCCACCCAAAGAAAAAATTGGTCCAGAGTATAATCCAGAATCAAATGTTGCGTCTAGTTGTCCCCCACTTGGGGTTTCTCTCTCTCTCTTTTTTTTTTTATGATTAATTGATCATTTTGGGCAGGAATACCACAATGTGATATTGTATCCTTTTCAGTGACATGATGTGCCACCTAACATGATGCTCCACTGTAAAGTTCCTATTTTTCCTGTAACCTGACTATTAGCTTGGCATTTCTTGTTAGACGGATTGAGTTAATAAATTTTTAAACCAGACTCCTCGCCATCAACTCTTTCATTGTTCATTGTGTCCAGTTTCACTGGCCTTCTTGTCATTCTGTGAGCACACCAGGTTTATCTCGGAGCCTTGCATTCGCTGTTGTTTCTTCTTGAAAGCCTCTTATCAGATCTTCACACAAATTCCTTCTCCCATCATTTGGGGGTCAGAGGCCTTCCTTGATCACCAAAAGACAAAGGTTTCCCGGTCACTGTCCTTCACATTAACCTTTTCTGTTTTTTTCCATGCTTTCTGGTGCCTTAAATGACCTTATTTATACATGTGTTTCCTTATCAAATATGGCTGTCACCCCACAAGAACGTAACTTCCTTGAAGGTAGAGACCTTGTCATGCTCCATTCCATCCCCAGTGCCCAGCAGGGTACTGGCCAGTGTAGGTGCTCACTACATAGTTGCCAGCTGACAAAGGAGAAAAAACTACTTTTTTGCTACTGCCTACTTGTAAGGTTTCCTGTCCACCCTTTGTTTTTTCACGTTTTTTTCTCTAAAGAGTAAGTGAAATGTTCTTGCTCTTTTTCTTGTGTCTCTTCTCTCTTCAGCCTTTTTAATGGAGTCCAGTGAAATATGTAACATTGAGCAGAAATAGCTGCCCTAGGATTGGACCACAGGGTCAGAATGTTCCCAAGAAAAGTGTCATCAGTGGACAAGACAAAGAGAAAAAAACAAAACTTTATTGTTGCAGTTTAATTTACTTCTCTTTGCACAATAAATGGTCCTTGGTGATAATTGTATTTCAAATACAGTACTTGTTTTTCCTTGAACTTTGCCCTCAAAACAGAAGAAGTTGGATGATAGGATTAAGCATGTTTTTTATTTCCAAATTTCAGTATTTTTCTTAAATGTTTTTCTAAAGTATGTGGTGCTTTTATAATCAAGAAAACAGTCATCTTTCAAAAATGTAAGGAGGCAGATATTAACACTGTATGTTAACTAACTGGAATTTAAATAAAAACTTGAAAAAGAAAAAACGTAAGAAGGCAAAAGAAATCAAGGAAGAATCTGAGCGGTTGTTATTGAAGGCTAAAGTTTAAAATCCATTCTTAATCTGTGAGACCATTTCTTAAAATTCAATAAAAACCTGTTGATGTTTGTATTTTCTTCTTTCTTTCTTTCTTTCTTTCTTTCTTTCTTTCTTTCTTTCTTTCTTTCTTTCTTAATTTACATCCAAGTTAGTTAGCATATATTGCAATTATGATTTCAGGAGTAGAATCCCATGGTTTATCCCCTACATAGAACACCCAGTGCTCATTCCAACAAGTGTCTCCCTTAATGCCCCTTACCCATTAGCCCATCTCCCCTCCCACGACCCCTCCAGCAAACCTCAGTTTGTTCTCTATATTTAAGAGTCTCTTCTGTTTGTCCCCTCCCTGTTTTTATGTTATTTTTGCTTCCCTTCCCTTATGTTCATCTGTTTTGTATCTTAAATTCCACATATGAGTGAAGTCCTATGATATTTGTCTTTTTCTGACTGGCTCATTTCACTTAGCATAATATCCTCTAGTTGCAAATGGAAAGATTTCATTCTTTTTTGCCAAGTGATATTCTATTTGTGTGTGTGTGTGTGTGTGTGTGTGTGTGTGTGTATACACACACCGCACTTTCTTTATGCATTCATCTGTCAATGGATGTTTGGGCTCTTTCCATACTTTGGCTATTGTCGATAGTGCTGCTATAAACATTGGGGTGCATGTGCCCCTTGAAAACAGCACACCTGTATTGTTTGGATAAATACCTAGCAGTGCAATTGCTGGGTTGTAGGGTAGTTCTATTTTTAATTTTTTGAGGAACCTCCATACTGTTTTCCAGAGTGGCTGCACCAGTTTGCATTCCCACCTACAGTGCAAAAGAGATCCTCTTTCTCTGCATCCTCACCAACATCTGTTGTTGCCTGAGTTGTTAATGTTAGCTATTCTGACAGGTGTAAGGTGGTATCTCAGTGTGGTTTTGATTTGTATTTCCCTGATGATGAGTGATGTTGAGGCTCTTTTCATGTGTCAGGCATCTGGATGTCTTCTTTGGAAAAGTGTCTGTTCATGTCTTTTGCCAATTTCTTCACTGGATTATTTGCTTTTTGGGTGTTGAGTTTGATACATTGTTTATAGATTTTAGATACTAACCTTTCATCTGATATGTTATTTGCAAATATTTTCTCCCATTCCTTAGGTTGCCTTTTAGTTTTGTTGTTTGTTTCCTTCACTGGCTGTGCAGAAGTTTTTATCTTGATAAGGTCCCAATAGTTCCTTTTTGCTTTTGCTTCCCTTGCCTCTGGAGATGTGTTGAGTAAGAAGTTGCTGCAGCCAAGGTCAAAGAGGTTTCTGCCTGCTTCCTCCTCGAGGATTTTGATGGCTTCCTGTCTTACGTTTAGGTCCTTCATCCATTTTGAGTTTATTTTTGTGTATGGGGTAAGAAAGTGGTCCAGGCTCATGTCTGCATGTCGCTGTGAAGCCTGATCATGTTTTTCATAAGCTTCACTCTGTTTAGTACTTGCCATGCTCTAAGATCTTTTTGTCAGTGATCTTTGTCAGTGGGACTGTTTGAAATGTGTCCAGGCACATTAACAAAGTTTTCTGACTCTTTCCCAATGTCCTTTGTGTTTATACCTAGGACCTGAAGGCTATTTACGAGCAGACTCACAGGAGCCTTCCCACTTTGATTCTCAACAGCCAGCAATCTTGGAAGAAGAAGAGGTCATGATAGCTCATGCTCATCCGCAAGAAGTCTATAATGAATATGTACCCCGAGGGTGCAAGAATAAGTGCCATTCGCATTTCCATGATACCCTCGGCCAATCAGACGATCTCATTCACCATCATCATGACTATCATCATATCCTCCACCACCACCACCACCAAAACCACCACCCCCACAGCCACAGTCAGCGCTACTCTCGGGAGGAGCTGAAAGACGCCGGCATCGCCACATTGGCCTGGATGGTGATAATGGGCGACGGCCTGCACAATTTCAGCGATGGCCTGGCAATTGGTATACATCTACATAGTTGCTTGTTGTTTGACTCTGAAAATGTCACATTAAGCTACCAGTCCAATTTTAACAAAGAATAGGTTGATTTTGATAAGGCTGTTAACTTCTAAGATTATCAAAATGTTATTTCTTCTGTAGCTACTTCGACAACGAAGTTCTCAATAAATATTAGGTAAGGTTAAGTGCTACAACTGCCTAGCCCATTACCTAACTTGTAACTATCAACAGTTATTTTAATTTGCAGTCTTAAGATCAAGATCTAATGTGTACAGAGCATGTGTTTTGGTTTTGTTTCTGTTTACATTTAAGTTCCCTTATCTATAAAATAGTATTAAGGGAAGAGAATTTTCATCATCTTTTATACCAAAATCATCTTGGCATGTCTGATAAGTTCAGTTACGAATCTCTATCCAAAACACTAGTTTTTGCTATTAAATTGTTGTATCACAATCGAGAGATAATAGAATACTTATGAGTTTTAGTAACTTGATGCTGGAAGGAGCAATGGAAATGATTACTGGTTCGGCAGCTGAGGCCTGGCAAAGCGAACCACCTGCCCCAGGAGGTAGTGCTGTTGTGCAGCCGGGCAGATGCGCCCAGGCCTTGGCCCCCTGGAAGCCTGGTGCTCTCCCTCCTGTATGTACTGTGCACAGCATGAGCAGCAAAGGAGGACGTGCAGGTGCTCAGTCACCCTGTATAAGCAGTCAGTTATATATGGTGTTAGCTTTTAAAATGGGGGGAGCCATTTGTCCTAGACTGTCCTTGGTAGACAATGAAAGAATGAATGAATGTAAACAAGTCTAATTACATAGTGAATTCTTCTGAGGCCAGCGAAACTCCTGACTGCTGTGTTTTCTTTTAAACCTTTTAAATCAGTTTATTTTTTACATAAATGTTTTACGTGGTTGCAGTTACTTCCCAGGTCTGTGGGAAGATCCTCTAATCACTCTGAGGCATAGGGGAACTTTCCCTTCTCTCTCGTACCTGCTTATGCTCCACTGGGAAATGTAAACCTAATGGAATGTAATCTAACATTACTTATAAAGGAGATACGGAGTACAGCTGGGAAAGTTCTGTTTATTTACGACCAGAATATGGTTCACATCTTTTACCTTGTTTCGTAAGCTGGTAAGTTGTTTTTAAAAACACCCACGATATAATGTAGCCAAACTTTCTCTGATTTTTACCCAGGGGCTGCTTTTACTGAAGGTTTATCAAGTGGTTTAAGTACTTCTGTTGCTGTGTTTTGTCACGAGTTGCCACATGAATTAGGTAAGAGAACCACATAAATGGCATTTTCCAGGGGGATGAAGTATCCTAGTATTGCTGGCTTTTGCTATTCAGAGTTCCAGCAAACTTCTTTGTAATTTTCATGCCTTCTTAGAAGTCTGCTAACCTGTCTAGCTTTCTTTTCTTACTGAGTACAAGTTGTACAAGTTTGTTTCCAGCCAGAACTCTGACCCTATAAGTATAATTACACAATTGTCCATGTGGGGTTGCCAGAGAGAAACCTGGGTCTCCTCCCATGTCCTCTTTCCCTACCACATATCTTCTTACACCAGCATGCTGGTGACATCAGTGATCATTATCTTCATACCTACAATATGAATAAGACCACAGGAATAAGAGTCATCTTTTGTTAACAGAGATAAGTTGGCAAAGAGACTTGTTACAGCTGAAGAAAAGGGAAGTTGATGAATTATGTTTTGAATATTTTTCTCTTCTGTCACCAGGACTTAAAACCTTCCCAGAGTTGTTCTGGATCCCAGTTCATGTCTTTGTTTTTCTTTTTACAGACACATATTTGCACACACCTGTGATGCCATTTTCACTTTTGCTCCTTGGCATGTGTTCTGCCATTCACAAGGCCTCCCATCTGCCTACTCAATGTTTATGATCCTCAACATCTGGTTTATGTTCCACATTCTAGATCCTTCATGCTTCATTAAGCCTCTCTCAGCTATTCCTATCTTAATTTGTCTCTTTCTCCTTTTATAACTGGAACATTAGACTCTTTAGCTCTTAATTATAAATTGCCTTTATCATATGCTAATCATTTCATCTGTTCTCCACTCTCTTCTTGATGGCCAGTTACAAGCTTGTTGAAGACAGTGCAAGACCACAATAGTAGGTTTGTGGTATTTATCATTCATCGACAAAGTGAAAGCCATAACAAAAACTGGAAAAAAATAATTTAGGGGTCCTGGGTAGCCTAGTTGGTTAAGCATCTGACTCTTGATTTCAGCTCAGGTCATGATCTCGGTTTGTGAATTTGAGCCCCACATCAGGCTCTGTGCTGATAGTGTGGAGCCTGCTTGGGCTTCTCTCTCTTTCCCTCTCTGCCCTCTCTCTCTCTCTCAAAATAAATAAATAAACAAGCAAACAAACAATCACAAACTTAAAAACCAAAATCTTAATTTATAGAGCTGTTAGGTGATTTACACTAACACTGTTAACCCCTGGGTAATTCTTAAGTTTGCTGCTTTTTCTTTTCCCCTCAAAAAAATTAGAGAATTTTGTAAATTGGGAAATCTGTTGGGTTTGTGTCTTAAAAGTGAGCTTTTATTACTTTGTCCCTCTTTGTTTTCTATGAAAGGTGACTTTGCTGTTTTACTAAAGGCTGGCATGACTGTTAAGCAGGCTGTTCTTTATAATGCTCTGTCAGCCATGCTGGCATATCTTGGAATGGCAACGGGAATCTTCATTGGTCATTATGCCGAAAATGTTTCTATGTGGATATTTGCACTTACTGCTGGCTTATTCATGTATGTTGCTCTGGTTGATATGGTAAGTTTTTAAGAAGTTTAATTATAGTGTTGATGAATGATAAAATAGAGAAAATGCTCAGTGAAATCTTATTTTTATAAAGGCTTTAGATTAAGGGGCATCTGGTTGGCTCAGTAGAGCATGTGACTCTTGATCTCAGGGTTGTGAGTTCAAGCCCCACACTGGGGATAGAGCTAACTTTTTAAGTAAATAAATAATAAAAAGGCTTTATATTAAATGCTGTAGTGATAAGGGAATCTATACTTTAGTAAAATAACATAGAAAATACAGGCTCTTTAGAGTTTATCTTTTTGGATTATTGATCACAAGCACATTTATCCTAATGTGTATCAGGATACACAGAAATATCTACCCCTTTCTGATGTGTCTTCTTGAAGGTAGAATCTCAGTAATCAGGTATTGAATTGTGTATAGATTTGTAGGAAACCCAGCGCATGTCACATTTTGTTGGCATGCTGTGTATACTTGAGAATGTTCATAAGTTTCTTACTAATGGACAAAGGAGTTACTTTTTTTTTTTTGTCACCAAAATCCACACAATAATCCCAGCTAATCTGCCGAACTTCTATATAATGTAAGAGTTCCAGATCTCTGAACTTAGGTGAGCTATATGTCATGTTCAGTTCAGCTATACACAGTAACTGAAGCAGCATAATCAGTATAGCTCTTCATCTTATAGTGGAGCAAACTGGACCAATAAAGACTGTGGCTTGTTGAGCATACTGTGAATAATCATTATTAATTAAACTGCTGGGAGGGGTGCGTGTGTGGCTCAGTTGATTATCAAGTGTCTGACTCTTGATTTCGGCTCAGACCATGATCTCGTGGTTCGTGGGATCAAGCCCTGCATTGGGGTCTGCGCTGATGGTGCACGTGCTCCGTATGCACGCGCTCTCTCTCAAATAAGCATAAAAAAAGATAAACTGCTGGGAAATGCTGTGTGGCAGTATTAGCTAGAGTCAACATGTCCTGTTTTAAGGTCCTGTTTTAAGGAGTTGACTCAGTATATCCAGCTACGTATACAACTAATATTACCGTATACTATATACTATATACTGTTCTGTAATAAAAACAAATTTGTGGTTCTGAAAACTTAAATGTTGCCCTTTTTTTTTTTTTTCTTTAAGGTACCTGAGATGCTGCACAATGATGCTAGTGACCATGGATGTAGCCGCTGGGGATATTTCTTTTTACAGAATGCTGGAATACTTTTGGGTTTTGGAATTATGTTGCTTATTTCCATATTTGAACATAAAATTGTGTTTCGTATAAATTTCTAATTAGGGTGTAACTTCTAGAGTAGCTTAAAAAATATAGCTGTCTGTAGTTTGAATAGGTCATAGGGAAATGAGAGTTCTTACGCTGTGATATGCAGACTTTACAGTTAGTGGATTTTGTGTGTTTTTTTTAATTGAATATTTCCATTTGTTGTGCTTTATAAGGTCAGTTTTGGTGGTAACATAAAGGTACGTTTTAATATTTAAGTTATTCTGTTTTGGGAATATGAGCTGTATGTGCAATTTACCAGTTTTACCAGTTTATTGTATAAACAAGAGATTTGGCATGACATATTCTGTATATTTCAGGGAAAATGTCTTGAATCCTTTTTGTAGAACTAATCTAACACAGCAAGCTCCATGCTGGATGTCAGGCCTCTGAAGAACTGCTGGTGTTGAGGAGCAAGGACACACACAAAGCCTAAGATACCAATAAAGCTCGTACTGAATTTAAGCTAAGAAATAAAAAGAAGAATCTGTAAGAATAAAGAAGACACAGATACCTTACCCAAAAAAGTCACAAAACTAGTTATAAAAGAGAAGGAAATTTTTGAATTAAAAAAAAGCAGTATTAGTATAGAGTACACATGCATAAACATTTTTGTCAGAGTAAAATAAACCACAGTGAGCACTTTTTACTAATTTAGTTGTACATTTAACTTTGTATAATAGAGAAGTCTTAAGTATATTTAATGAGCTCAAGCATATATAGCTTAACCAAGAAATTGGAATCTTAAAATATTTGTATGGAGATATACCGGATGAGTACGAGTAAGTTTATGTATGGTCAGAAAACTTGGCTGTTGAGTGTTCTGGTTATCTGGTTTGCCAGATGTCAGCGTATTAGAACTTTGAGATAGGTAAAGACCTGAAAACCATTCTGAGTGTAATTTGACTTCTTGGATTCAGAAAGTACTTTGGTATCTTTCAGTGCTTCAGTGTTGTCACTTTCAGCAATTATCATGTTTATATGTAGTACTTTAGACATACTAGGGCTGTCTGTGGCATTCTCTAGATGTTGCTTTTCTACAAAATAAATCCCCCATGTCAGCTTGGTATCAGATACCTGATTTTCTTTTCTGTCTTTTACCGTCGTAACCATTTGTAAGTGTACAGTTCATTAAAGTATATTCACCCTGCTGTGCAGTGGGTCTCCAGAGCTTTTTCATCTTGCAGAACTGGATCTCTACACCCACTAAATAACAACTCATTTCCTCCTTCCGCAGCCCCTGGTAACCACCATTTTACTTTCATCTCTATGAATTTGAGATGTCTAATTTTAAGTACAATCCAGATTATAGTATACTTATCAACTCATTTATATTATTAGGTGGCCTTAACTCCGTTTGAAAATCTTTTCCACCAAGACAATGATCCACAATCTGTTCCAAGCTGCCCCTAGTTTTTCTTTTATAACAACCAGGGCCTTAAGCCCGAGAAGCATTGATACCCTACGTTCTAGAGAATCAGAAGAAAATTGGAC
This sequence comes from Felis catus, assembly GCF_018350175.1. Taxonomy (NCBI): domain Eukaryota; kingdom Metazoa; phylum Chordata; class Mammalia; order Carnivora; family Felidae; genus Felis; species Felis catus. Next base: position 57,256,587 of record NC_058379.1, on the reverse strand, counting down.
AAAACCCGATGGCCTACTGAGAGTCAATTGGACTATCATTTCTATTCCCCAAACCAAGTGACAGGGATGGATATGGGTAACCAGAGAATGACTTGGATTTAGGGTGCCTCAAAGCATGACATGAGGCGTCTCCTCTAGTTCAATGATTACTGTGCTTCAGACTTCTGCCCACAGACCTACCTTACTGCTACTACTAAATCACTGCAAGATGAGGAAGTTCTGGAAGAGCTGGAAATGTTCCTTGAGTTTGGGGAACACAGACTTCATAGACTCTGAAGGTGGAAGGTGTGCAGGACCAGCCCACAAAACAATGAACTGGAAATAATTCCTACTCCAGGTTAAACTCCTTTGTAGATCTGTGGAAGATTTAAGTAGTTTCCATGGCTCCATATGGGGGAGAATGGAGATGAGAAGAAAATGTAGGGGGGCGCCTGGGTGGCTCAGTCGGTTGAGTGTCCAACTTGAGCTCAGGCAATGATCTCACGGTTTGTGAGTTTGAGCCCCACGCCGGGCTGTGTGCTGACAGCTCATAGAGCCTGCTTTGGATTCTGTCTCCCCTCTCTCTGCCTCTCCCATGCTCACGCTCTGTCTCCCTCTGTCTCTCAATAATGAATAAATGTTTAAAAAAAAAATGTAGGAGCTGTAGAATATGAAACAAGCTGATCAGGCAGGGAGTGGGGGAAGGGTAGGGAAAACTTAAAAGACTGATAGAAAAAGGCACAAGTAATACCTTGAATGAAAAATGCATAGAGTAGATTATGTATACTTGAAAACTTTGTGGATTAATTTTCTGGAAAGTGGCCACTCAAGAAAAAAATAGAAAGTCAATTACTGTTAAAATAATCCTGTCGAAACTCCCGCCTTCCTCCTCCCAGACAAGGCATTGTTTGCTGTGAATTTTACCAAAACTTCAAGCAGCACATAAATCCCTAGGTTATTTATTTAAATAGCTTCTGGGATTAGAAAAAAAGAATGTTCACCATGTTAATTGAGGGTAGTGTAAGCTTGAAATAAAACCGTGCTGGGAAAGGCAGTCTACCTGGTGCCCTAAGACTCCCTACATTCTTGCTAGCTAGGTCAAGAATGGAGGACCCTGACCACTCTTTGCTTGGGTCATTTCTCAGTCAACAACATTGAAGGATGAGGTCAGAGACAAAGATCAGGCTTGTATATGAGGTGAATTCCCCAGGTTCAGCTGCTACACAGATTTATACCATGTACAACATCCACTGGAGACCTTTCACTTTGCTACTGTAGGATTTGGGGTCAAGAAGTACCGATGCAAATGCTTGCTATGCTGTGAGCAGTCAAATCCTTTGTGTCCCGGAAGTCTCATGTCTTCAGCCATTATCCCTGAAATATCTCAGGCTTGCTTGCAGCTTCTAAATTGGATAAAATCTCAGGCCCTCACAAAACTATAGGATTGTGTAGAAAAAGAAAAAAATGGATATAGGTACAAGAATCCTTTTTTTTAAATATGAAATTTATCGTCAAATTGGCTTCCATACAGCACCCAGCGCTCATCCCAACAGGTGCCCTCCTCAATACCCATCGCCCACTCTCCTCTCCCTCCCACACCCCATCAACCCTCAGTTCTCAGTTTTTAAGAGTCTCTTATGTTTTGGCTCCCTCCCTCTCTAACCTTTTCTTTTTTTCCTTCCCCTCCCCCATGGTCTTCTGTTAAGTTTCTCAGGACCCACATAGGAGTGAAAATATATGGTATCTTTCTCTGTATGACTTATTTCACTTAGCATAACACTCTCCAGTTCCATCCACGTTGCTACAAAAGGCCATATTTCATTCTTTCTCATTGCCACATAGTACTCCATTGTGTATATAAACCACAATTTCTTTATCCATTCATCCGTTGATGGACATTTAGGCTCTTTCCATAATTTGGCTGTTGTTGAAAGTGCTGCTATAAACATTGGGGTACACGTGCCCCTATGCATCAGCACTCCTGTATCCCTTGGGTAAATTTCTAGCAGTGCTATTGCTGGGTCATAGGGTAGATCTATTTTTAATTTTTTGAGGAACCTCCACACTGTTTTCCAGAGCAGCTGCACCAATTTGCATTCCCACCAACAGTGCAAGAGGGTTGCCGTTTCTCCACATCCTCTCCAGCATCTATAGTCTCCTGATTTGTTCATTTTAGCCACTCTGACTGGTGTGAGGTGGTATCTGAATGTGGTTTTGATTTGTATTTCCCTGATAAGAAGAGACATTGAGCATCTTTTCTGTGCCTGTTGGCCATCTGGATGTCTTCTTTAGAGAAGTGTCTGGGGCGCCTGGGTGGCGCAGTCGGTTAAGCGTCCGACTTCAGCCAGGTCACGATCTCGCGGTCCGTGAGTTCGAGCCCTGCGTCAGGCTCTGGGCTGATGGCTCAGAGCCTGGAGCCTGTTTCTGATTCTGTGTCTCCCTCTCTCTCTGCCCCTCCCCCGTTCATGCTCTGTCTCTCTCTGTCCCAAAAATAAATAAACGTTGGAAAAAAAAAATTTTTAGAGAAGTGTCTATTCATGTTTTCTGTCCATTTCTTTACTGGATTATTTGTTTTTCGGGTGTGAAAAAAAATTTTTAGAGAAGTGTCTATTCATGTTTTCTGTCCATTTCTTTACTGGATTATTTGTTTTTCGGGTGTGGAGTTTGGAGAGTTCTTTATAGATTTTGGATACTAGCCCTTTGTCCGATATGTCATTTGCAAATATCTTTTCCCATTCCGTTGGTTGCCTTTTAGTTTTGTTGGTTGTTTCCTTTGCAGTACAGAAGATTTTTATCTTAATGAGGTTCCAATAGTTCATTTTTGCTTTTAATTCCCTTGCCTTTGGGGATGTGTCAAGTAAGAAATTGCTGCAGCTGAGGTCAGGGAGGTTTTTTCCTGCTTTCTCCTCTAGGGTTTTGATGGTTTCCTGTCTCACATTCAGGTCCTTTATCCATTTTGAGTTTATTTTTGTGAATGGTGTGAGAAAGTGGTCTAGTTTCAACCTTCTGCATGTTGCTGCCCAGTTCTCCCAGCACCATTTGTTAAAGAGACTGTCTTTTTTCCATTGGATATTCTTTCCTGCTTTGTCAAAGATTACGTTGGCCATACTTTTGTGGGTCCAATTCTGGAGTCTCTATTCCATTGGTCTATGTGTCTGTTTTTGTGCCAATACCATGCTGTCTTGATGATTACAGTTTTGTAGTAGAGGCTAAAGTCTAGGATTGTGATGCCTCCCGCTTTGGTCTTCTTCTTCAAAATTACTTTGGCTCTTCAGGTTTTTTTTTGTGGTTCCATACAAATTTTAGGATTGCTTGTTCTAGCTTTGAGAAGAATGCTGGTGCAATTTTGATTGGGATTGCATTGAAGGTATAAACAGTTTTGGGTAGTATTGACATTTTAACAATATTTATTCTTCCAATCCGTGAGCACAGAATGTTTTTGCATTTCTTTATATCTTCTTCAATTTCCTTCATAAGTTTTCTATAGTTTTCAGCATACAGATCTTTTACATCTTTGGTTAGGTTTATTCCTAGGTATTTTATGATTCTTGGTGCAGTTGTGAATGGGATCAGTTTCTTTATTTGTCTTTCTGTTGCCTCATTATTAGTGTACAAGAATGCAGCTGATTTCTGTACATTGATTTTGTATCCTGCAACTTTGCTGAATTCATGTACCAGTTCTAGCAGATTTTTGGTGGAGTCTGTCGGGTTTTCCATGTCTAATATCATGTCATCTGCAAAAAGTGAAAGCTTGACTTCATCTTTGCCAATTTTGATGCCTTTGATTTCCTTTTGTTGTCTGATTGCTGATGCTAGCACTTCCAACACTATGTTCAACAACAGCGGTGAGAGTGGACATCCCTGTCATGTTCCTGATCTCAGGGGGAAAGCTCTCAGTTTTTCCCTATTGAGAATGATATTAGCTGTGGGCTTTTCATAGATGGCTTTTATGATGTTTAAGTACGTTCCTTCTATCCCGACTTTCTCAAGGGTTTTTATTATGTAAGCATGCTCAATTTTGTCAAATGCTTTTTCTGCATCAATTGACAGGATCATATGGTTCTTACCTTTTCTTTTATTAATGTGATGTATCACATTGATTGATTTGTGAATGTTGGACCAGCCCTGCAGCCCAGGAATGAATCCCACTTGATCATGGTGAATAATTCTTTTTATATGCTGTTGAATTTGTTTTGCTAGTATCTTATTGAGAGTTTTTGCATCCATATTCATCAGGGATATTGGCCTGTAGTTCTCTTTTTTGCTGGATCTCTGTCTGGTTTAGGAATCAAAGTAATGCTGGCTTCATAGAATGAGTCTGGAAGTTTTCCTTCCCTTTATATTTTTTGGAACAGCTTGAGAAGGATAGGTATTAACTCTGCTTTAAATGTCTCATAGAATTCCCCCAGGAAAGCCATCTGGTCCTGGACTCTTATTTGTTGGGAGATTTTTGATAAGTGATTCAATTTCTTTGCTGGTTATGGGTCTGTTCAAGTTTTCTATTTCTTCCTGTTTGAGTTTTGGAAGTGTGTGGGTGTTTAGGAATTTGTCCATTTCTTCCAGGTTGTCCAGTTTGTTGGCATATAATCTTTCATAGTACTCCCTGATAATTGCTTGTATTTCTGAGGGATTGGTTGTAATAATTCCATTTTCATTCATGATTTTATCTATTTGGGTCATCTCCCTTTTCTTTTTGAGAAGCCTGGCTAGAGGTTTATCAATTTTGTTTATTTTTTAAAAAAACCAACTCTTGGTTTCATTGATCTGCTCTACGGCTTTTTTAGATTCTATATTGTTTATTTCTGCTCTGATCTTTATTATTTCTTGTCTTCTGCTGGGTTTGGGGTGTCTTTGCTGTTCTGCTTCTATTTCCTTTAGGTGTGCTGTTAGACTTTGTATTTGGGATTTTTCTTGTGTCTTGAGATAGGCCTGGATTGTAATGTATTTTCCTCTCAGGACTGCCTTCGCTGCATCCCAAAGCGTTTATTTTTTTTTTCAACTTTTTTTTATTTTTTTATTTTTGGGACAGAGAGAGACAGAGCATGAACGGGGGTGGGGCAGAGAGAGAGGGAGACACAGAATCGGAAACAGGCTCCAGGCTCTGAGCCATCAGCCCAGAGCCTGACGCGGGGCTCAAACTCACGGACCGTGAGATCGTGACCTGACTGAAGTCGGACGCTTAACCTCCCAAAGCGTTTAGATTGTTGTATTTTCATCTTCATTTGTTTCCATATATTTTTTAATTTCTTCTCTAATTGCCTGGTTGACCCATTCATTCTTTAGTAGGGTGTTCTTTAACCTCCATGCTTTCGAAGGTTTTGCAGACTTTTTCCTGTGGTTGATTTCAAGTTTCATAGCATTGTGGTCTGAAAGTGTGCATGGTATGATGTCAATTCTTTTGTACTTATGAAGGGCTGTTTTGTGACCCAGTATGTGATCTATCTTGGAGAATGTTCCATGTGCACTGCAGATGCAGAGTTCTAAATATATCTGTCAAGTCCATCTGATCCAATGTATCATTCAGGGCCCATGTTTCTTTATTGATCCTGTGTCTAGATGATCTGTCCATTGTTGTAAGTGGAATATTAAAGTCCCCTGCAATTACCACATTCTTATCGATAAGGTTGCTTATGTTTGTGATTGTTTTATATATTTGGGAGCTCCCGTATTCAGCACATAGACATTTATAATTGTTAGCTCTTCCTGATGAATAGACTCTGTAATTATTATATAATGCCTTCTTCATCTCTTGTTAAAGCCTTTACTTTAAAGTCTAGTTTGTCTGATATAAGTATCGCTACTCCAGCTTGTTCTTTTGACTTCCAGTAGCATGATAGATAGTTCTCCATCCCCTCACTTTCAATCTGAAGGTGTCCTCAGGTCTAAAAGGAGTCTCTTGTAGACAGCAAATAGATGGGTCTTGTTTTTTTATCCATTCTGATACCCTATGTCTTTTGGTTAGAGCATTTAGTCCATTTACATTCAGTGTTATTATAGGAAGATATGGGTTTAGAGTCATTAGGTATAAGAATCCTAAATAGCTAACTCTGTTTATAATATCATCAGGTAAGGTGATCCTAGGAATGTAGTCATTGTTCATCAGAAACCCTGTTGCTGTAATCTATGTTAAAGAGAGAAAAACACAATCGTAACTGGATCAGAAATAAAATAATTCAGGGGGCACCTGGGTGGCTCAGTCAGTTAAGCATCCAACTTGAGCTCAGGTCATGATCTCACGGTTCGTGAAGTCGAGCCCGACATCAGGCTCTGTGTTGACAGCCCAGAGCCTAGAACCTACTTCAGATTCTGTATTCTCCTGTATTCTCCCTCTCTCTGCCCCTCCCCTACTCGCGTTCTCTCTCAAAAATAAACATTAAAACAATTTTTTTTAAGTTTAATATTTCAGGATTAAAGGAAAACATTTTAGCATATTAAGAGTACAAGAAATATTTGGAATTCAGGAAGTCTTTTAAAAACTTGTCTCCTTTATATACTCTGGTTTCTCTTCAAATCGTGTAAATCTTTCACCTTTTTAAAAACTTGCCTCCTTTTTGGTGTCCCCATCCTATGAAGTCAAGGGCTTGAGAAAGAACAGGAGAGGGGTGCCTGGGTGGCTCAGTTGGTTAAGTATCTGACTTGATCTAGGCTTAGGTCATGATTTTAAGGTTCAGTTCATAAGCCCCACGTCAGGCTGTCAGCACAGAGCCTGCTTGGGATTCTTTCCTCTCTCTCTTCCCCTACTCCCCAACTCGTGTGCACACACATGCTCTCTCTCAAAATATTTTTGTAAAAACAAAAAAAAGAGGGGAGGGGAACTGTGCAGAGAAGGAGGAACTAATGTAGACCAAAAAGAGAGAAACTACAAGTCCAAAAACATCAGAGCTTGAACTTCCCATATAAAGTATACAAAGTATAATGAGAAAGGAGGTAGCAAAGTACCACAATTTCATAGCTGTCATCATAAACACAATGTTACTGATAACTAGAAAGAATTTTTCCTTTAAAAAAATTCTGGTAAAATAAACATAGTATTTACTATTTTAACCATTTTTAAAGGTACAGTTCAATAGCATCACCTATCTTCATGTGTTGTGCAACCATTACCACCATCCATCTCCAGAGCTTTTTCATCACCCTGTACTGCATCTCTGTAACTTTTAAACAGTGATTCTCCATTCTCCTCTCCAGTCCCTGGTAACCACTGTCCAACTTTTTTTTTTTTTTTTGGTCTGTATGTATCTGACTATTTACGTATACCATATAAGTGAAATCCTACAATTTGTCCTTTTGAGTCTAGCTTATTTCACTTAGTGTGTCTTCAAGTATCATCCCTGTGTAACACGCGCCAGAATTTCCTTCCTGTTTAAGGCTGAATATTACTTCATTATATGTATATACTACATTTTGTTAGTCCATTTATCCATTGATGGACAGTTGAGTTGTTTCTACCTTTTAGCTATTGTAAATATGTTGCTAGGAACAGGGTTACAAATATCTTGTTTCCCTACTTTCAGTTCATTGGGAGTATATAACCAGAAGTGGAATTGTATGGGAATTCTAGCTTTCATTTTCTGAGGAACTACCATACCATTTTCCACAGCGACTGCACCATTTTCACATTCCCACTATCGGTGCACAAGGGTTCCAATTTCTCCACATCCTCACCAACATTTGTTTTCTGGTTTGTTTGTAGGTTAGTTTCTGGTAATAGCCATCCTACTGGATGGGAAGTGGGGTCTCATTGTGGATTTGATTTGCATTTCCCTAATGACTAACCGTAAGCATCTTTTCATGTGCTTGTTGCCCATTGCTATATCTTCTTTGGAGAATTGTCTGTTCAAGTTCTTCTCCTGCGTTTTAATTGGGCTGTTTGTTTCGTGCTCATGTTGACTTGTAGGAATTCCTCACATATTCTGGATATTAACTCCTTATCAGATATGTAATTTCCAAATATTTTCCCCCACTCTATGGGATTTTTACTCTGTTAAATTGTCCTACAGTGCACAAAAGTATTCAATTTTAAGTCCAATTTGTTTATTTTTGTTGTTGTTTTCTGTACCTTTGATATCATATCTAAGAAACCAGTGCCAAATCCAATGTCACAAGGCTTTTCCTCTGTGCTTTCTTCTAAGAGTTTTATAGTTTTAGCTCTTACTTCTTTGATCCAATTTGAGTTAATTTTTGTATATCATATTAGGTAAGGGCACAACTTCATTCTTTTGGGTGTGGATATCCAGTTTCCCTAGCACCATTTGTTGAAAAGACTGTCCTGTCTCTGTTGAATAGTCTTTACCTTTGTTGAAAATAATTTGACCATATATACAAAATCTCAATTCCATTCCACTGGTCTGTTTATCTGTCTTTAATAGGCACTGTTTTGCCTATTATAACTTTCTGGCTATTTGAATCTGTTACTGAAGTTTCTATTCTGTCTTAATTACTGAATTTTTTTAATTTTTAAAAATGTTTTAAACAGCACACGAGAGCAGGGGAGAAGAGCAGAGGAGGAGAGAGAGGGAATCTCAAGTAGGCTCCACGCTTAGCGTGGAGCCCAATGCAGGGGCTTAATCCCATGACCCTGGGATCATGACCCGAGATGAAATCAAGAGTTGGACGTTCAACCAACTGAGCAACCCAGACATCCCCTGAATTGTTTTTAAGTTTATATATTTAAGTAATCTCTACACCCCATGTGGGGCTCAAACCCATGACCCTGAGATCACCAGTCATGTGCTCTTCTGACTGAGCCAACCAGGTGCCCCTAAATTTTCACAAGTTTGAAATCAAGTCTTGAAATCATGACATATCAAATTTTGTTTACTTTTTTCAAAAATGTTTAGGATAAAAAAAGTGTTTAGGATATTCTAGTCTTCATTTTCCAATAAAGATTTTAGAATCACTTTTTCAATGTCCAAAAATATTGTGCTTGGATTTTGACTAGGATCACGTTAAAACTATAGGTAAATTTGGGGAAGAATTGACAGCTTAATAATATTGAGTCTTCTAATCAATGAACAACCATGTTTATCCATTTATTTAGGTCTTTAAAATCTTTTTTTCATTGATGTATAGTGTTTAGCATGCATAATCCTCCACACATTTTGTTAGATTTATACCTAAGTATTTCATGTTTTAGGTGCCATTAATAAATCATTCTGGTTTTTATTTCAATTTCCAATTTCTTTTCTAGTACACAGAAATAAAATTGATTTCTGTGTATTCCCCTTATATCCTGCAACCTTGCTATACTCATTTATTGTGAGAGATTTTTAAAGATTTTTTTATTTTTCAGTAATCTCCACACTCAGCTACACCCAACATGGGGCTCAAACTCACAACCCTGAGATCAAGAGTCACATGCTACACTGACCAAGGCACCCACAGACCCCTATTCTAAGATTTTTGTAGATAGTTTTTGATTGTCTATGTAGTAATGTCATCTATGAGAAGAGCTTATTGTATGCCTCTCTTTCCAATTGTATGCTTTTTATTTATTTTCCTTTATTACACTACATTATACTAGGACTTCCTGTATGATGTTGAATAGGAATGGTGCAAATGGACATCTTTGCTTTGTTCTGATCTTAGAGAGGCATTCAGTATTTCTCCATTAGATAAAGTGTTAGCTATAATTTTTTGTAGATGTCCTTTATTAAATTGAGGAAATTCTGCTTCTAGTTTGCTAAGAGTTTTTATGAATGAATGTTGAATCTTGTCAAATGCTTTTTTGATAAAAAAAAATTTTTTTTTTTTTTAAAGGGGGGGTGGGGCACCTAGGTGGCTCAGTCGGTTAGGCGTCCAACTTCAGCTCAGGTCATGATCTCCCGATTCGTGAGTTCAAGCCCCATATCGGTTCCGTGCTGACAGCTCAGAGCCTGGAACCTGCCATGGATTCTGTGTCTCCCTCTATCTCTGATCTTCCCCCACTCACACTCTGTCTCTCTCAAAAATAAACAAACATTAAAAAAATTTTTAATGCTTTTTTGGTATCAATTGATATGATAATGTAATTTTAATATGGTAGGTTAATTAATTTTTAAGTGAACCAGCCTTGCATTCTTAAAATAAATCCCATTGTAGATGATATGTTATCTTTTTTGTGTATTGCTGAGTTCAGTGTGCAAATATTGAGTATTTTTATTCTGTATTTGTTCATGATGGATATTGGTCTGTAGTTTTCTTGCACTTTCCTTGTCTGGTGTCAGTGTTAGAATAATGCTGGCTGCATAAAATGAGTAGGAAAGTGTTTTCTCCTCTTTTATTTTCTGGAAGTGTTTGTGTAGAAATGGTATTGATATTTCTTCCTTAAAATATTTGTTAGAATTCACTCCTAAAACAATCTGACCCTGGAGTTTTTAATCTCTGTATTCAATTTATTTAATAGATACAAGAATATTCAGATTTATTTCATCTTGAGTGAGTTTTGGTACTGTGTGTCTTTCAAGGGATTAGTCCCTTTCATCTAAGTTGCAAATTTATAGGCACAGAGTTGTTCAAAGTATTCACTTATCCTCCTAATAACAGCAGTAGGTTAGTAGTGATACCATTGCTATTATTGATAACGCGTCTCTTCTTTTTTCTTGATCAGTCTGACTACAGGTTTATCAACCAATTTTTGTGATTTTCACAAAGAATACACTTTTTTGTTTCACTGATTGTCTCTATTGTTTATCTGTTTTCAATTACATTAATTTTGGCACTTTTTAAAATAAGTTTTGGGTTTATTTTGTTGTTTCCTAATTTATTTAAGTGGAAGCTTAGATTATCGATTTGAAACATGTCTACTTATCTTCATTTAATATCATAAATTTCTCTCTAAATACTGCCTTAGCTACAACCTACACATTTTAATATGTTGCATTTTCATTTTTATTTCAAAATAAAGGATCAAGGAAAACTATATTCACAAAAATTTGGCAACTTAGAGCAAATAAACCAATTCCTAAAAAACTACAAATAAACAAAATTCACCCAAGATGAATAAGCAACCTAAATAGTACCATAACTGTTAAAGAAATTGAATTTGCAGTTAAAACCCTCTGAAAACAAAACGAAATGAAAAACAAATAAACAAAAAAACCTTCTGAAAACAAATATTCCATGCTGAGATCATTTCAGTGGTGAATTCTCCCAAATATTTAAAAAAGAATAATGCCAACAGTAAATGATCTCTTAGAAAATAGGAGGGAACACTTCCCAACTCATTTTATGAAGACAACATTACTCTGATACTGAAACCAAGAAAACTACAAGAAAGAAATGATCATATCAATTGATGCAGAAAAGATATTTGACAAAGGTTAACAACCATTTATGATTAAGAAAAAACAATAAAATGATAGCTTTCATCATACCTATTAGTCAAAGAATGAATGCTTTTCCCCTAAAATTGGATATTAGGCAAGGATGTCCACTCTCAGCACTCATTTTCAACATCTTGCTGGAACTCCTAAACAGTGCAATAAGGCAAGAAAAAAATTAAAGTGCATATGAATTGGAAAATAAGAGATAAAAATTTTTCCTAACCACAGATGACATAATTATCTACATACAAAATTCCAAGAAATCTACAAAAATGTTTCCAAGAACTAATAAGCAGTTTCAGCAAGGTTACTGTATACAGTGTCAACAAACAAAAGTTAATCGTATCTCTATTTTTGGCAATGAACAATTGGAAACAAATTTAAAAATAAAATTCCACTTACAATGGCTCCCCTCAAAATGCAACCCTTAGTTACAAATCTTAACAAACTATGCTGAAAACTAGAAAATGCTTTAAAAAAAGAAAAAAAAAAAACCTAAGAAACATACCATGTTCATAGATTGGAAAGCTGGACATAAAATTAAGTCCATTTCAGTCAAAATTCCAGCAGGATCTTTTAAGGTAGACAAGCTGATTCTAAAATTTATATACAGGCCACCTGGATAGCTCAGTCGCTTTAAGCATCCAACTCTTGATTTGGGCTCAGGTCATGATCTCGCGGTTCATGAGGTCATGCCCTGTGTCAGGCTCTGCACTGACAGAGCAGAGCCTGCTTAGGAGTCTCTATACACCCCTCCCCCACCTATGGGTGCGTACTCTCTCTGTCTCTCTCAAAAGTAAATAAACATTAAAAAATAAAATGTCTATAGAAAGGCAAAGGAACTAGAATAACCAAAACAATTTTGACAGAATGTGAGCGGGGGAGGGGCAGAGAGAGAGGGAGACACAGAATCTGAAGCAGGCTCTGAGCTGTCAGCCCTGATGTGGGGCTTGAACTCACGAATAGTGAGATCATGACCTGAGCTGAAGTCGGACGCCCAACCGACGGAGCGACCCAGGTGCCCCAGTAACTTACTTTTCAAAAATAAATTGGGAGTAGATTCATAGTCAATACTATAACATTATGAAATTACATTTAGTAATTTATGTACATACAGTACTGAGAAAGATTAAAAGCCATAGTCTATCTTATTCATTTCTCTGTTACTACTTGAGAGAGTGTTTCACACATGAACATCCTCTATCATCAGTTGTAGCAAAAAAAATTGTTCGAATATCTCCCAACTATGGAAGTATCCTATACAAATTAGTAAATCATGTCAGGGGTAGAACAATGTTTTTGAAATGTTATTGGCTGTTTTGGAAGAAGTTCTTACTGAGTTCTGAAACTAGTAGCATATTTCTAGTCGCAAGGCTTAAGAAATGCCAAGTGCTTATATCTAGAAAAAACTAGAAATACAACCATAAATGCTGTATACTAAGTTGAAAGAGTAATGTTAGCCTCTTAGAAATATTTCCTCCTCTGCAGTTTTCTGGAACAGTTTGTGTAGAATTTGTATTGTGTCTTTTTTATTTACAAAGCTTTTTTTTTTTTTTTAATTTTTTTTTCAATGTTTATTTATTTTTGGGACAGAGAGAGACAGAGCGTGAACGGGGGAGGGGCAGAGAGAGAGGGAGACACAGAATCGGAAACAGGCTCCAGGCTCTGAGCCATCAGCCCAGAGCCTGACGCGAGGCTCCAACTCACGGACCGCGAGATCGTGACCTGGCTGAAGTCGGACGCTTAACCGACTGCGCCACCCAGGCGCCCCTACAAAGCTTTTTTTGCCTTTGTTTATTTTTGAGAGACAGAGCACAAGTGGAGGACGGGCAGAGAGAGAGGGAGACAGAGAATCCCAAGCAGGCCCCACGCTGCCAGCACAGAGCCCAACGTGGGGCTCGAACTCAGGAAACCATGAGATGAAACCGTGAGATCATGACCTGAGCAGAAACCAAGAGTCAGACGCTTAACCAAATGAGCACGCCAAGCACGCCAAGAAAAATTATTTCTTATCAAAATATTCCCTTTAAAGATCCATAGCACACAACTTTTAAAAATGATTTTTAAGGGGGGCCTGGGTGGCTCGGTCAGTTGAGCATCCGATTTCAGCTCAGGTCATGATATCATGATTCACGAATTCAAGCCGCACACCAGGCTCTGTGCTGACAGCTCGGAGCCTGGACCTTGCTTCAGATTCCGTGTCTCCCTCTATCTCTGCCCCTCCCCCGCTTGCACTTTTTGTCTCTCTCTCTCTCTCTCTCTCTCTCTCTCTCTCAAAAATAAATAAACATCAAAAAATTAAAAACAAAAAATGATTTTTAAAAACCATGATATCACTACTCACCTACTAGAATGGCCAAAATAAAAAGTATCGGCAGGACACCTGCCTGGCTGAGTTGACTCTTGATCACAGGGTCGTGAGTTCGAGCCCCACGTGTGGTGTCAAGTTCACAATAAATAAATGAATAAATAAATAATAGCAATTACTGGCAAGGATATAGCACAACTGGGACTTTCATAACATTGCTGGTGGGTATGCAAAATGGTATGCGCCACCATGGAAAACCTTTTGGCAATTTCTTATGAAAGTAAACATGCACCCACATCATGACCCAGCAATCCCTCTCCTGTGTATTTACCCTAGAGTAATTGAAACACATTTTCACAAAAAGCTGCATAGCAGTTCTATTCATAACTGCAAGAAACTGGAAACCACCCAAATGTCCCTCAAGTGTTGAATGAATAGCCAACACTGGTGTATTTGTTCAATGCAATACTGCTCAGTAATGAAAAGAACGAACCCTTGATACAGGCAACAACTTCCATGAATGTGAAAGGCATTACGCTAAGCAGAAAAAGACAGATACAGAAGGTTACCTATCGGATGTTGCCATTTACATAACATTCTGGAAAAAATAGTAAGATAGGGAGAATACATGAGTAGTTTCCCAAGGTTAGCGTTCAGAGGGAAGGCAGGACCGTGAAGCGGTAACACAAAGAGTTTTTTGAAGTGACAGACCATTCTGCATTCTGATTCTTGTGGCATTTACACAAATCTATGTCGTATTAGAATGAATAGAACCGTACTGAAAACGTTTAAAGTAAATTGTCCTGTATGTTAAACTTTTTTGGTGGGGAGTGGGGGGCTGTGGAGAGGGTGGGCAGTGCCTGGGTGGCTCAGTCCTTTAAGCGTCTGACTCTTGATTTCAACTCAGGTCACGATCTCACTGTGAGATGAAGCCCGAGTCAGGCTCTATGCTGACACCAGAGCCTGCTTGGGACTCTGTCTCTCCCTCTCTCTCTCTCTCTCTGCCCTCCCCCACTCTCTCTTTCTCTTTCTCAAAATAAATAAATAAACTTAAAAAAAAAAACACAGAACAAAACACAACTAAACTTTTTTAAAAAGATTTTATTTTTCAGTAATCTCTGCACCCAGCGTGGGGCTCAAGCCTACAATCCCAAAATCTAGATTCACACGCTCCACTGACTGAACCAGCCAGGTGCCTCAAACTTTTTTTTCCCAAACAAGGGTGAGGTAGATTTTTGTCTCTTAAACTAGTTACGCAATTTAAAATATCAAGTTTTCGGGGCACCTGAGGTTCAGTTAAGTGTCCAACTCTTGGTTTGGGTTCAGGTCATGTTCTCGTGGTTTAAATGCAAAGTTCTGTGATTCTATTACAACTAATTTAATGGTAAAACTTGTCAACTAGATTTGTAAGTTGTTTCTGGGAGAAAATATCTTCATAGATTCCCTTTGTTGGCTTAAAATTTTGTTTTATACTTGGGGATGCCAATATTGGGAATATCTAGAATGTATTTAAAAATCAGTGCATTGAGGCCAATTTAATGGAACCAGTCTGCCGCCTTGTGGAATTTTATTGCAACTTAAATTGTACAAATTGAGAGGATGACTAGAATTTATAGATGATGCTCTCTGTGTTCAACTATTAGGTTTTTCTCCTGTGTTAAATTTAAAGAACCAGTTTTATTTAATGTATCTGTGCAAGATCTATGGGAAGATAAAATGCTGCTAATGGACACAAATATTTGAATAAACGTAAAGGCATTTCCTGTTCTTGGCTAGGAGGAAGTCACAAATGACATGAATTGTGGGGTCACGGGCAAAGATTCAAATCGCTCTTCATTGTATAAGAAATGACGTATTGCAAAATTTCTCACTCATGAGAAAAAATACAACTCAAAAATTTCACTGTCTACAGTATGGATGAACCATGATGAGAACATTATGCGAAGTGAAATACACCAGACACAAAAGGACACATACCGTGTTTGTGCTTTTTTATTGTATGATGTTACTGGAGAAAAAAAAAAAAAAAAGCTCTCTGCTTCCACTTTATCATGGCTGAAGACACTTGGCAAATGGGAAGGGGTTATGATAGCCTTTATTAAAGTCTCTTGTAGGGTTATACATAATCCTCTCAATCTTTACGACAACCCTGCTGTGTAGACCTGATCAGTTACAAGTCGCAGATGAAGAAAATGAAGTTCGGTTAGATTCATTGGTTTGGCGAAAGTCTCAATGCCACCTGATGCCACAGAAGAGGCTTAAACTCCCATTAGCCTCAAAAGCTGAAAAATTTGGGAGTTCAGGTTGGGCACCCTTGTCTTAAAAGAGATTTCCCCATCTGATGTCCAATGTCTTTTTTTCTCCATTTCCTCTGAAACATGTGATTCCATTATTAGAGATGAGGAGCATACCCTGAGCTCTGTGGGGTTGGCTGGCTATGGATTTGTTTTTCTTCAGGTCAGTAGAAGTACACGGTGCCAGATAGGGAGGCATGAAGTCGCAAGGCGATTGTCCGCCAGACAGGCTGAGCTTGCCATAAAATGCGAGGCTATGAACAAAGGAGAACCACCTTAGTATTTTAAGACTTATCTAGAACATATTCTAATAGCTTCAGAGAAACATTGCCAAACAAGCGTGTTCATAAATGTCAGACCAACATAATGATGGATCTGAAAACCATTCATTCAACAAATGTTTATTGAGCTCCTACTATGACCAGATGCTGCTCTATGCAGAATTTTGTTATTTAGCAAAATAGATAAAAATTCCTGCCCTAGTATTTATTTTATTATTCTAGCAAGAATAGACAGACAAGAAGATAAATAAGCAACTTATGTAGCATATTAGAAAGTGATATTTGGGGGCATCTGGCTGGCTTAGTTGGTGGAGCATGTGACTTGATCTTGGGGTCATGAGTGTAAGCCCCATGTGGGGCACTGAGCTTACTTTTTTTAAAAAAGTGATATTTTACAAAGAAAGGGGGGGGGGATAATGGAATAAAATATTCTCCTGAAAAGAAAAGTCCCAAGGAAGATAGTGCTAAATCTAATAGTCAACTCTCATCCTTATCTTGGTCTATTAGCAACATTTGACACTTGATCATTCCCTTTCAAATGCGTTCTTCGGGTTTCTAGGATTCCACATTGCTAGTTTATCTCAATGGCAATTCCTTTGGATATGTTTAGCTTCTTTCTTTGCCTTTCCCCAACGTCTAAATACTGGAGTGCCCTGAGTTCAGTCCCTGACCTTCTCTGTTACCCTGCATTCCCAGCTGGCTGCCCTCATGCAGTCTCAGGACTTTAAATTCTGTCCATCACCAAACTCAGAGGTTATAACTCCAACCCAGATCTCTCTTCTGGATTCTGGGCTGTTCGGTTGCCTGCCCAACATCTCCACTGGTAATTGCAAATGTTGTGTGAATTCCTATTCTTTCCTCCTAAAAAACCTGCTATCCCACTATCCTTCCTCAGTCAATGGTAACTACCTGCCTTCCAGTTGTAACTCTTCTCTCTTTCACTCCTACCCCCTACCAGTAAATCTGGCCTGCTCTACTTTCCAAATAGATCTAGAATCTGTCAGCTTTTCATCTCCTGTGTTTCTAGCCTGGTCCAAAGCACCATCAACTCTCACTGGGTTATTACAAGTACCTGGTCTCCTCGCTTGCTGCTACCCCTCACCTGGTGACTCCTCAACTTAGCAGCTAGAGTGTTGTTGTTGTTGTTTTTCATTACAATGTAAATGGGGAGACTGGATGTCTCAGTTGGTTGAGAGTCCAACTTCAGTTCAGGTCATGATCTCAAAGCTAGTGGGTTTGAGCCCCGCATCAGGCTGTGTGCTGACAGCTCAGAGCCTGGAGCCTGCCCCAGATTCTGTCTCCCTCTCTCTCTGACCCTCCCCTGCTTGTGCTCTGTCTCTGTCTCTCTCTCTCAAAATAAATAAACATTTAAAAACATTAAAAAAATTTTTTTAATGTTTATTTATTTTTGAGACAGAGAGAGACAGAGCACGAACGGGGGAGGGTCAGAGAGAGAGGGAGACACAGAATCTGAAACAGGCTCCAGGCTCTGAGCTGTCAGCACAGAGCCCGATGCGGGGCTCGAACTCACGGACCACGAGATCATGACCTGGGCCGAAGTCTGATGCTCAACCGACTGAGCCAACCAGGTGCCCCTAAAAGCATTTAAAAAAATAAATAAATAAAATGTAAATAAGATCATGTTACATTTCTGTTCAACACTTTCCCACAATTTTCCATCTCAGAGTAAAAGCTGAAGTCCCTGAAGTGGTCTGCAGGTGCTGTATGCTCGTTCTTCCCCGCGCCCCCGGACTTCATCTTACTCTCTGCCTCCTCTTACTCTCTGATCACCCCCCTCCAACCCTAGGACTTCTCCTTGCTATTTCTTGAGCCACAACAGGCACACTCCTGTCCTAGGGCCTTTGCTGTTGCCATTCTCTCTGCCGGGAACACTCTGAAATAGTTGTTTGACCCTTGCTTCCTGTCCTTCAGATCTCAAAATACCATCTTAGTAAGGCTTTCCCTGGCTAAGCAATTTAAAAATTCTAACACAAGTTGTCGAGGATGCAGAGAAAGAGGATCTCTTTTGCACCCAAGATAGGTAGATAGATAGATAGATAAATAAATAAATGAAATTCTAACATAAGCTACCTCCCCCCCTATTTACTTTTGCTCATGGCCCTTACTCCACCATGCCTTGTATTACACTTACATACATGGCTCATTATTTACCTCCATGTAAGCTCTATGAGGGGCAGAGTTTTTTTGTCTGTTTTATTCACTGCTGTATCCGCAGCACCCGGCTCATGTTAGGTGTTTCATATCTCAATGTCCTCCTGCCAAAGACCATGAGGAATACAACGGGTAGTTGATCAAGTTGGGTTTTTAGCTGTTGTAATGAGGGGGAATGTACACTAGAGGGAACCAGGGAGCGGCTCACTTAGAGGGCTTAAAGCATTCAGACTTTTTGGTGGGTAATTTGGGGGAGGTTTCAAGGAAGAGAGGCTTTTTTCTTGTTCAAGTAGGTATATGTTTGAATGATTTAATGAATAAATATAAGGGTGGTCTTCACATACCTGAAGGGCTGCCGTATGAACCTGACTGAAATCAAGTTCATTTTATAAGAATTCAGAGGGTGGAGTTGAGACAATGGATAAAGTAACAGAGTGAGCAAGCTTCCACTCACCCTAAGCATTTTAACAAAATGAGCCCCTCTGCAGGAAGATGAATCCCAATGACTTGACTTCTTGAGAGACGCTGCAGGAATAGTGGACTAGGATATTGTAGAAGTAACTAAGCCTAGACCTAATAGCTTCAGATTTTTGTGAAGTTCCGTGAAGATCTACCAAAACTCACTTGGCCTCCCAGCTTTCTTCCTATGAAGATCCCAGTAAGAATCAGACACTGGTGACACTAAAATGAAGAAGGAGCTGTCTATGTCATTAAGGATTTCACAGTCTAGAAGTGAAGACAGACATGAAACAAACCTAGGCAGTGTAGTTTTTTTTTTACAAGTGCCCTCCTCAGTGCCCCTCACCCACTTCCCTCCTCTTCAGCCCCACCCTAATCAACCCTCAGTTTGTTCTTTGTATTTAAGAGTCTTTTGTGGTTTGCCTCCCTCTCTGTTTGAAACTGTTTTTCCCCTTCCCTTCCCCCATGGTCTTCTGTTAAGTTTCTCCAGTTCTACGCATGAGTGAAACGTATGATATCTGTCTTTCTCCAGTTCCATCCACATTGTTGCTAATGGAATAATTTCATTCTTTCTCAATGCCAAGTAGTATTCCATTGTATATATAAACCACATCTTCTTTATCCATTCATCAGTTGATGAACATTTGGACTCTTTCCATGATGTGGCTATTGTTGAAAGCGCTGCTATAAACATTGGGGTCCATGTGCCCCTATGAATCATCACTCCTATAGCCTTTGGATAAATTCCTAGTAGTGCAATTGCTGGCTCATAGGGTAGTTTTATTTTTAATTTTTAGAGGAACGTCCACACTCTTCCAGAGTGGCAGCACCAGCTTGCCTTCCCACCAATTCTGTCATTATCTGAAGTATTTCTTCCAACATTCTCTTATATACTGTATCCACCTTCTTTTTCGTTTCCTTTTTGTTTTATTCTGCTGTTGTCATCAACACGAGAGTTCCTGTTACATTTTGGTTTCAATGCTGGTGCACAGGGAGGGGTGGTTTTTAAGTAGGTGGGCCTTCTGCTCTGCATGAGGCACAGCTCCCTGGTGGCAAACTCAGATGTTAAAAGTGGAAATATTTGTGCCACAATCGGCAGTTAGCAAAATGTATCACTATTTTCAGCCATAATCTTTTTTTTATTATTATTATTATTTACATCCAAGTTAGTTAGCATATAGTGCAACAGTGATTTCAGGAGTAGATTCCAGTGATTCATCCCCTATGTATGACACCCAGTGTTCATCCCAACAAGTGTCTCCCCTAGTGCCTCTTGCCCATTTAGTCCGTCCCCCCTCTCACAACCCCCTCCAGTAACAATCTGTTTGTTCTCCATATTTAAGAGTCTCTTATGCTTTGTCCCCCTCCCTGTTTTTGTATTATTTCTGCTTCTCTTCCCTTATGTTTCATCTGTTTTGTATCTTAAAGTCCTCATATGAGTGAAGTCATATGATATCTGTCTTTCTCCGACTAATTTCACTTAGCATAATACCCTCTAGTTCCATCCACATAGCATAATACCCTCTAGTTCCATCCACTTGCAAGTGGCAAGATTTCATTCATTTTGATTGCCGAGTAATACTCCATTGTGTATATATATATATATATATATATATATATATATATATATATATACCACATCTTCTTTATCCATTCATCCATCAATGGACATTTGGGCTCTTTCCATACTTTGGCTATTGTTGATAGTGCTGCTATAATCATTGGGGTACATGTGCCCCTTCAAAACAGCATACCTGTATCCCTTGGATAAATACCTAGTAGTGCAATTTCCTGGGTCATAGGGTGGTTCTATTTTTAATTTTTTTTAAACAATTTTTTTTAACGTTTATTTATTATTGAGAGACAGAGAGACACAGAACGTGTGCAGGGGAGGGGCAGAGAGAGAGGAAGACATAGAATCTGAGGCAGGCTCCAGGCTCCGAGCTGTCAGCACAGAGCCTGACGCGAGGCTCGAACTCACAAACCGTGAGATCGTGACCTGAGCCGAAGTCGGATGCTTAACCGACTGAGCCACCCAGGTGCCCCTTTAATTTTTTGATAGTCAGTGTTGTTCTGAAGGGTAGTTCTGAAGTTGTTCTCACTGGGGGCAGTTTTGCCTCCCCATGGGACATTTGACAATTATCTGGAAACATTTTTGGTTGTCACAAAGGGGAGGGAGATGCTACTTGTATCTAGAAGTAGAAGCCATGGGGTGCCTACATGGCTCAGTTGGTGGAACACAGAATCTGAAGCAGGCTTCAGACTCCAAGCTGTCAGCACAAAGCCTGATGCGGGGCTTGAACTCATGAACCAAGAGATCATGACCTGAGCTGAAGTCAGATGCTTAACTGACTGAGCCACCCAGGTGCCCCAAGACATTATTTTAGAGGGAGCATCTAAAATATTTGTTGATGAAATGATATAATGTCTACGATTTGCTGCAAAATAATTCAGTGTATGTATGGTGAGGGGAGGATGTGAGAAAGGGTAGAAGTTTGGCCAGAGATTGATAATTGTTCTGAGTGTTGATGGGTAGCTCATTAAATTTTTCTCTTAATTTTTGTATATTCCTGAAATTTTGTATAATAAAAATTCAAATCAAGTTTTTTCTTTTCTTATTGTGGTAAAATATACATTACATAAAATTTATCATTTTAAGGGGTGCCTGGGTGGCTCAGTTGGTTAAGCATTCAACTCTGTATCTCAGCTTAGGTCTTGATCTCACCATTTTGAGTTCAAGCCTTGCATTGAGCCCTGTACCACGTTGGGCATGAAGCCTACTTAAAAAACATTTTTAGGGGCACTGGGGTGGCTCAATTGGTTAAGTGTCTGGCTCTTGATTTCAGCTAAGGTCACAAACTCACAGTTGGTGAGGCTGAGCCATTGGGCTCTGTGCTGACAGCATGGAGCCGGCTTGGGATTTTCTCTCTCCCTCTCTCTCTCTCTCTCTCTCTGCCTCTCCCCTGCTTATGTTCTCTCTCTCTCTCTCTTTCTCTCAAAATAAATAAATAAACATGAAAACAAATTTTTAATTTTTTTTAATTAAAAAATTTCCATTTTAAGGGCACCTGGGTGGCTCAGTTGGCTAAGTGTCCAACTTCAGTACGGGTCATGATCTTATGGTTTGTGGGTTCAAGCCCCACATTGGGCTAACTGCTGACAGGTCAGTGCCTGGAGTTTGCTTCTGATTCTGTGTCTTCATCTCTCTCTATACCCCTCCCCATCTCTCTCTATACCCCTCTCCTGCTCATTCTCTCTCTGTCTCTCTCTCTTTCTCTCTCTCTCTCAGAAATAAACATTAAAAAATTTTTTTTAATTCCATTTTAATCATTTTTTAGGGTATAATTCAGTGGCATTATGTATATTTACAATGTTGTACAACTATCACCACTATTTCCTGAAATTTTTAATCATCCCAAACATAAATTCTGTACCCATTATACAATAACTCCCCATTCCTTCCTCCCCCTAGCCCTTGGTCATTAATTTTTTTAAATTATTATTTATTTTATTTTTAAATTTTGATTTAATTTAATTTTTTATTTAATTTTTTAAAAAATTTACATCCCAATTAGTTAGCATATAATGCAAAAATGATTTCAGGAGTAGATTCCTTAGTGCCCCTTACCCATTTAGCCCATCCCCTCTCCCACACCCCTTCCAGTAACCCTCTGTTTGTTCTCCATATTTATGAGTCTCTTATACTTTGTCCCCCTCCCTGTTTTTATATTACTTTTGTTTCCCTTCCCTTATGTTCCTCTGTTTTGTCTCTTAAAGTCCTCATATGAGTGAAGTCATATGATATTTGTCTTTCTCTGACTGGCTAATTTCACTTAGCATAATCCCCTCCAGTTCCATTCATGTAGTTGCAAATGGCAAGATTTCACATTCTTTTTGATTTCCAAGTAATAATCCATTATATATATATATATATATATATATATATATATATATATATATACCACATCTTCTTTATCCATTCATCCATAGATGGACATTTGGGCTCTTTCCATACTTTGGCTATTGTTGATAGTGCTGCTAGAAACATTGGGGCGCATGTGTCCCTTCGAAACAACACACCTGTATCCCTTGGATAAATACCTAGTAGTGCAATTGCTGGGTCATAGGGTAGTTCTATTTTTAATTTTTTGAGGAACCTCCATACTATTTTCCAGAGTGGCTGCACCATCTTGCATTCCCATAAAATTATTATTTATTTGAGAGAGAGAGAGAGCACGAGTGGGGGAAAGGCAGGGGGGCGCGGGACAAAGGATCTAAAGCGGGCTCTGCACTGACAGCAGAGAGCCCGATGCAGGGCTCAAACTCACAAACCATGACCTGAGCTGAAGTCTGAAATTTAACCTACTGAGCCACCTAGTAACGGTCACTTTTTTTTTTTTTAATGTTTATTTCTTTTTGAGAGAGAGAGAGACAGAGCGTGAGCAGGAGAGGGGTAGAGAGAGAGGGAGACACAGAATCTGAAGCAGGCTCCAGGCTCCAAGCTGTCAGCACAGAGCCCAATGTAGGGCTTGAACTCGAGAACCATGAGATCATGACCTGAGTGGAAGTCAGACACTTAACCAACTGAGTCACCTAGGCGCCCCTGGTCACTTCTATTCTACTTTTTGTCTCTATGGATTTGCCTATTCTAGGTTCCTGGTGTAATCATACAGTGGAATCATACAATATTTGTCCTTTTGTGTCTGGCTTATTTCACTTAGCATAATGTTTTCAAAGTTCACCTATGTTGTAATGTGTCAAAATTTAATTTCTTTTTATTGTGGAACAATATCCCATTGTATGTATGTATTGCATTTTGTTTGTACATTCATTCTATTGATTCAAACCATTGTTTAAGTTTATTTATACTTTTTTTTTATTTTTTTAAATATTTATTTATTTTTAAGAGACAGAGAGACACAGAGTGCCAGTGGGGGAGGGCCAGAGAGAAAGGAAGACACAGACTCTGAAGCAGGCTCCAGGCTCTGAGCTGTCAACACAGAGCCTGATGTGGGGCTCCAACTCACAAACGGTGAGATCAGACCTGAGCCAAAGTCAGACGCCAAGCCAAATGAGCCACCCAGGCGCCCCTATTTATTTATTTATTTTGAGTGGGGAGTGGGACACGCATGGGGCAGGGTCAGAGAGAGAGAGAGAGAGAGAGAGAGAGAGAATCCCAAGCAGGCTCCGAGCTGTTGTCACAGAGCCCAATGTAAGGCTTGATCTTACAAACCGGGAGATCAAGACCTGAGCTGAAATAAAGCGTTGGATGCTTAACCGACTGAGCCACCCAGGCGCCCCAGATTCAGACCAATTTTCAAACCAATTTAAACTTCAAAAGGAAGTTCTTCATTGTGGGGGAGAACAGGCAGGTGCAGGAAGAATATTGTTTGCATGTTTAAATGGGTAGAAAGCAGTGGAAAATGGAATTGCATAGGATTTGGGAAATAATTGGGGAGTCTGACACAGCTAGAGGCTTGAGAACATAGGGGAGTTGTGACCAATGGGGCTGCCAAGACTAATAGAATTCAATTAATGTGAACCTTGTATGCCAGACTAAGGACGTGGTTTTTTTCTTATAGCAAAGGGAGCCAATGGAGGTCCCTCACCTGCCCCAATCAAAATATACTTATTATTTTCCTCAGTGCATGCTTGTGGTCAAAAACTCAAACCTTACTGAAATGTCTACATTGTAAAGAAGACATTACCTGTTTTCTTACCCAGAGAGCTAACCACTAGTTAACAGTTTGATGTATATCTTGTATTAAAGCTGTCTAGCTGAAAGACCACAAGAACCACATCAAGTTAAAGTTCGGTTGATTTAGCTTGCTGCAACTGAAGAACACACATCAGAGACACTGTGGGTGAGTCTTTAGGAAAGAATTGGGAAGGGCTTATAAGATTTGAGCTTGAGTTGGGTGATTCTATGGAGATTTTAGGGAAAGGAGGGATCTGTTCTGGATTGGATGCTGTCAGGAAGCAGGGAGAATTTGGTGAGTGGGTAGATCTTTGGTAATTTCTATCTACAATGCCAAAGGACTAAGGTGGGTGGGGTTAGAGATATCATTGGTAAAGGAGCTGTAATCATTTATGTTTGTTATAAGAGGAAGACGTTAGTGATTTTTGTGGTTTCAAGGTGGCCTTGACTCTGTTTTGTTCCACAACAGTCACAGAATGACCTTGTCCAGTTACTCTTTATATCCTATGAGGATAGTTGATGTTTTGTTAGGAACACTACAGCCCGGCTATCAGCTTCCAGGGTTATCTTTTTCCTTTCTCAGTTCCCCATGTTAGCAAGGGCAGATGAAGTCAGCCTGCAGGATATGTTATTCTGTGATGTTCAGACCCATTGTCAAGATTTCATTGATTGGAAGGTTGCTTAGAGAACATCATCTGTTATTGCACTGAAGTCAGTAATCATGTTTCTTCTGTTGGAACAGGAGCTGTTGAGTCATCTGATGTGACCATGGCTGTATTTACACATACGGGGAAAAACAGCCAAAGTACCCGATCTCCTAATTCCTTTGTTTCCTGGAACATTTTAGTAATATTAATGATTTCAGAGAAGTCTATAGGGGTATAAGTACAGTTGACCTTAAACAAAGCAAGGTTTAGGGGTGCCAACCTCCCTGCACAGTCAAAAATCCACACACAGCTTTTGACTATAACTAAAACTTAACTACTAATAGCTTACTGTTGATTGGAAGCTTTACCAATAACATAAACAAATGATTAACACATATTTTGTGTTTGATGTATTCTATACCATATTCTTATAATAAAGTAAACTAGAGAAAAGAAATTGTTACCAAGAAAATCATAAGGAAGGGGGCGCCTGGGTGGCTCAGTTGCTTGAGTGTCTGACTCTTCATTTCAGCTCAGGTCATGACCCCATGGTTGTGGGATCAAAACCCACATTGGGCTCTGTGCTGAGTGTGGAGTCTGCTTAAGATTCTCTCTTTCTCTCCCTGTGTCCCTCTCCTCCTGCTCGTGAGCTCTTTCTCTTTCTGTCTCTAAAATAAAAAAAAAATTTGGAAAATACGAAATACACTATTAATCTAATTATTTCTATTAGACTCCCCCCCCCCTTTTTTTTGGTACTGAAGTGAAATGCACATAACATAGAATTAATCATTTTTATTTTTTTAATTTTTTTTATTTTTTAAGTTTATTTATTTTCAGAGAGAGAGAGAGAGAGAGAGAGAGAGAGAGAGAACTCACACATGAGCACATGAGCAGGGGAGGGGCAGAGAGAGGAGGGAAAATCCCAAGCAGGCTCCGTGCTGTTAGTGCAGAGCCCCATGTGGGGCTCTATCTTATGAATTATGAGGTCATGACGTGAGCTGAAATCAAGAGTCTGACACTTAACCAACTGAGCCACCCAGGGGCCCCTATTATTTATTATTTTTTAGTAATCTCTATGCCCAACATGGGGGTTGAACTCACAACCCTGAGATTAGGGGGTCGCATGCTCTTCCAACTGAGCCAGCCGGGCATCCCAGAATTAACCATTTTAAAGTGTGAACTTTAGTGGCATTTAGTACATCTACAACGCACTGCAACCATTACTTCTATCTAGTTCTAAAACATTTTCATCACTGCAAAAAACAACTCCGTTAAACAGTCACTTCCTTGTTCCCCCTCCCCCCCCCCCCCCCCCCCCCAGCCCCTGGCAACCATTTTCTAGCTCTGGATTTACCTATTCTTGACATTCCATATAAATGAAATCATACAGTATGTGCCTTTTGTGTATGAGTTCTTTCATTTAACATAATGCTTTTAAAGTTCATCTATCTTCTAGCATTTATTGCTGCTTCATTCCTTTTTTTCACTTAATAATATGCCACGCTGTTTTGATTTCTATAGCTTTGTAGTAAGTTTTGAAACTCACTTTGCTTTGCTTTTTCAAGATTGTTTTGGTTATGCAGTCTCCTTTGCAATTCCACATGAATTTTAGAATCAGCTTTCCCATTTCTGCACTGGGTTTTTTTTTTTTTTTTTTTTTTTTAATTTTTTTTTTTCAACCTTTACTTATTTTTGGGACAGAGAGAGACAGAGCATGAACAGGGAGGGGCAGAGAGAGGGAGACACAGAATCAGAAACAGGCTCCAGGCTCTGAGCTATCAGCCCAGAGCCCGACGCGGGGCTCGAACTCCCGGACCGCGAGATCGTGACCTGGCTGAAGTCGGACGCTTAACCGACTGCGCCACCCAGGCGCCCCTCTGCACTGGGTTTTAACATAATTGCATTGGACTTGAAGATTGTTTTATGTAATATTGTTATATTAACAACATATGTCTTTTAATCCATGGACAAGTTATGTCTATCCACTTATTTAGGTCTTCTTTGATTTCTTTCAAAAATATTTTTGCAGTTTTCAGTGTATACCTGAAAATATCCTTGGTTAAATTTATTCCTGTGTTTTATTATTTTTTATGTTATTGTAAGTGGGATTATTTTACTAATTTCATTTTCAGATTGTTTATTGCTAGTATATAGAACATAGAACTACAACTGATTTTTGTGTATTCACCTTAGTCCTGTTTTTTTGCTGAATTAATTTAAAAATTATTTAAAATGTTTATTTCTTTTTGAGAGAGAAAGAGAGACAGAGTATGAACAGGGAAGGGGCACAGAGAGAGAGAGACACACAGAATCCAAGGCAGGCTCCTAGCTTCACGTTGTCAACACGGAGCCCGATGTAGGACTCAAACTCACCAACCATGAGATCTTCATCTGAGTGGAAGTTGGATGCTTAACCGACTGAGCCACCCAGACGCCCCCTGATGAATTAATTTATTAGCTCCAGTGCTTTTGTGGATTCCTTAGGTTTTTTGTTTGTTTTGTTTTGTTTTTTTTTTTAGGATTTTCTTATGTGTAAGATCATGTCCTCTGTAAATAGAAATAATTTTATCTCTTCTTTTACAATTTGGATACCTTGTATTTCTCTTTATTGCCTAATTGCTATGGCTAGAACTTCCAGTATAATGTTGAATAGAAGGTGGCAAAAATTTATATACTTGTCTTGTTCCTGATCTTAGGAAGAAAGCTTTCAGTCTTTCATCATCAAGTATAATGTTAGCTGTGGGTTTTCCCATACATTTTATTATGCTATATATATAACATTATATATGTATTATTATTATATAATATTATGTTCAGAAAGTTCCCTTTTATTCCTGCTTTGATGAGGTTTTTTTTTTTTAATCATGAAAGTATGCTGGATTTTTGTCAAAAATTTTTGTTTTTTCACCAATTAAAATGATCACGTGTTTTTTCTTCATTCTTTTAAGTTAAAAAAATTTTTTTAATGTTTATTTATTTTTGAGAGAGAGAGATGGGGAGGGGGGAGAGGGGCAGAGAGAGAGGGAGACACAGAATCTGAAGCAGGCTCCAGGCTCTGAGCTATTAGCACAGAGCCTGACAAGGGGCTCAAACCCACAAACTGCAAGATCATGACCTGAGCCAAAGTCAAATGCTTAACTGAGTAAGTCACCCAGGTTCCCTACCTTCGTTCTTTTAATATGATGTATAATACTGATTGGATTTTGTATTTGAACTACCCTTGCATTCTTGGAATAAATCCCACTTGGTCATGATGTATAATCCTTTTAATAGGATGATGGATTGGGTTTGCTAGTATTTTGTTAAGGATTTTTGCTTCCATATTCATAAGTGATATTGGTCTAGTCTCTTCTTGCAACAATCTTCTTTTTTTTTTTTTAAGTTGAAGGAGGGCATCTCTTTGTTACTTAGTGGCCATTCCAAGAAAGCCAAAGATAGTTTTGTCTTTAATTTTTTTTTAAAGTTCATTCATTTTTGAGAGAAAGAGAGAGACAGAGCACGAGTGGGAAGGGCAGAGAGAGGGAGACACAGAATCTGAAGCTGTCAGCACAGAGCCTGATGTGGGGCTTGAACTCACAAACTGGGAGATCATGACCTGAGCCAAAGTCGGATGCTTAATGGTTAGAGCCACACAGGCGCCCCAAGCCAAAGATAATTTATGGGGGGAAAATGCATCATTCTGATTTAAAATTTTTTTTTAATTTATTTTGAGAGAGAGAGAGAGAGAGAGAGAGAGAGAGAGGCTGCAAACGGGGGAGGGATCTGAAGCAGGCTCTGCGCTGAGAGCAGTGAGCCCGATGTGGGGCTCCAACTAACAAACCGTGAGATCATGACCTGACCTGAGCCCAAGTTGGATATTTAACCATTGAGCCGCCCAGGTGTCCCAACATTATTCTGAATTTGAGCCTGTATTTGGAAAGACAAATCAAGAAGTATAGTCAGAGGAGGGGTGCCTGGGTGGCTCAGTCAGTTAAGCATGACTTTGGCTCAGGTCATGATCTTTCTGCTTGTGAGTTTGAGCCCTACATAGGGCTCTATGCTGCCAGCACAGAGCCTGCTTCAGATCCTCTGACCACCTCCTCTCTGCCCCTCCCCTGCTTGTCTCTCTCTCTCTCAAAATACATAAATAAACTTAAAAAAAAGAAAGTGACACAATTTGAAGGTTTTTTTTTTTTAAAGAAGTATAGTCAGAGTATATTATGAAAACAAGTTATAATTATCTAAGGGCATATGCAGTTACAGCCAATATTTTTAAAACACAGCAATAAGTACCAATGTCAGTAAATATAGAACTAACAGCTTAGTGTGGAAAGCCATGTCACATGCATGTACAGAATACTGTAGAAGTTCAGAGCAGGAACAGCCAAATCAGACCAAGGACTAAGGCAGACGGAAGAGTTGGTGCTTTTACTGGGTCACTGAGAGCAAAATCTCGCTGGAGAGAGAACAGATAAACTATATAAGCATACATAACATAGATTAGTAGTGTAAGTGCTAAAGAAGGCATTCAAATCAGCAAAGGAACTTTTTACATGCATTGAACTGGCTGGGAAGGAAAAGAAGGTGGAATTTAAGATGGTCTTTAAATTTCAGGTAGAATTGAGGTAGAGAAGGAGGGAGTGGGAAGAATCAGAATTTTAAGTAAAGACATAATTTGGGAGATGATATGTAGGAATTCTGGTGGCTGAATGAGAATAGTGTAGAAGATACACTGAGGTCTCAGAGGACAGGTAAGTTAAACCTGAACAAAGTGAAGGCTAAAAACTAGACTAAGTAGATTGGAAAAACAAAAGGATGTACAATAGGGAAAGACAAGAGTGTAGAGACAGGAATAGACCTAGGAGCGAGAGGAAGAGAAAGAAGTCATCTCACCTTTTGAGGTATGGCAGAACCTCAAACTGTAGTAACATTAAAAATGGGGGGGAGGGGCACCTGGGTGGCTTAGTCGGTTGAGCATATGACTTCGGTTCAGGTCATGGTCTCACACTTCCTGGTTTGAGCCCCGCGTTGGGCTCTGTGCTCACAGCTCAGAGACTGGAGCCTGCCTCATATTCTGTGTCTCCCTCTTTCTCTCCCCCTCCCCCACTTGTGCTCTGTCTCTGTCTCTCAAAAATAAATGCTATTTTTTTTAATGGGAAAGATAAACTATACTTACGATCAAACAAACAAAAAACGTATTTGATGCCCAGTTGGTGCAAAATTCTTGAACACTGCTTCTCAAAAGATAAGAATTCCTGTGTTTTTTAATGTATCTTTCTAGAAGTTTGTATTAATATTTAGAATGTGACAGTACCTGTTTCTTTTGTGAACTATTGTAGTACTATGTCAAAACGTATGGATTTGTCACACATCATGTCATTTGTCATATGTCAAAATGCTAGATTAATTTCAGGCTAGATTAAACCTTCTGATTTCTTTGTTTTAAATTTTTTTACATTTATTTATTTTTGAGAGACAGAGAGACCGAGAACAAGTGGGGAGGGGCAGAGAGAGAAGGAGACAGAATCTGAAGCAGGCTCCAGGCTCTGAGCTGTCAGCACAGAACCCGACAAGGGGCTTGATCTCACAAGCTGTGAGATCATGACCTGAGCCGAAGTTGGACACTCAACCAACTGAGCCACCCAGGCACCCCGATTATGGGATTTCTGAAATTAGTTTTTAATTATACAAGGAATATGTGAAACCATTCTTGTAAAAAAATGAAAACAATAGAAACATAGCTTAAGGACTCCGGTTCTGATCCTCCCTTTGACACCACTATTTAAAAAAAAAAAAAAATTTTTTTTTAACGTTTATTTATTTTTGAGACAGAGAGAGAAAGAGCATGAACAGGGGAGGGACAGAGAGAGAGAGGGAGACACAGAATCTGAAACAGGCTCCAGGCTCTGAGCTGTCAGCACAGAGCCTGACGCGGGCTCGAACTCACGGACCGTGAGATCATGACCCCAGCCGAAGTCGGACGCTTAACCGACCAAGCCACCCAGGCGCCCGGACACCACTATTAATGTAGTGTATATTCTTCCAGACTTTTTGCCCTGCATTTACATACTTATGAATTCATATAAAATGTACACTTTTATATTAAAAAAACAAATGTTATACTGTATTTTCCCCAGGAACTTAAAAAAAACAACCCCTCCAATTCACCACTGGATTTCTTAATCTTTTGAACTGCTGCATGTACTCTGTAATATGCAGTATTAAAATTTTTAGCCATGTATCTGTTGTGAATGTCCCATCTCTTTAGGGTTAGTAAGCCTGACAAGAAACTAGCATACAGCTCCTTGGGCAAGCATGCGATTTCCCTAGCACTGAGGGCAATTAGCGAAAGTGCAGGGTCACGGGGAAATTGTAATTTTAAAATGTAATTATCACGCCAAATAGTCTTCCAAATTGGCTATGCCAATTCACACGCCTATGTAGATATTTTTAATCACTCCTTTCTTGGCAGACAGTTTTAACCTACGAGGGTTCCAGACTGGGCAAACCCCACTCCGCCTGGCCCAAGCGGCACGCCCCCACATGCCTCCGGTGCGCCAGTTTTGGCCCCGCCCTTCCGCTCAGAGGACCTGCCGCTTGGCCTCGCCTCTTCCGAGGGCGGGGCGTGGGTCGGCCGTGACGTCACTGCCGGCCGGACGCCATCTTGCTGGTTTGCGGCCGGTCTTGGATGTGGCGGCAGCAGTGGTGAGGGCGTGGGGAAGGGTGGGGTGAGGGGGCGAGGCCGCGGCGCGGGCGGCGAAACTCTCCTCCCCTCAGCCCCACCGCGTGGGACGGCGTGAACGCGGTGTCGGAGGGATGTCAGCCTTCTCTGAGGCGGCGCTGGAGAAGAAGCTGTCGGAGTTGAGCAACTCGCAGCAGAGCGTGCAGACCTTGTCCCTGTGGCTCATCCACCACCGCAAGCACTCCCGGCCCATCGTCACCGTGTGGGAGCGGGAGCTGCGTAAAGGTGAGTCGCCCCGCCACCCGGCCTGTTCCCTGGTGCCGCCGGGACCCCCCTCCCCGCGAGCTCCACTTCCCCAGCGACCCCAGCTCCCCGCTGCCCGGCACCGCCCTACCCAGCGTGCCCGGCTTCCTGGCGTCGGTGGTCCGCCGGCTAGGAGGAGCGGCGTGCACTGCGCTTCCCGCAGAACCTGCGGTTAGTAGGTATTGTTGCATAAGGAATGAAGGATCAAAACAAAACACAACTCCTTCTGATTTAACACAGAGGCCGTAGCCAGGAACTCAGGACTCTGCCTCTAATTAGGGCCAGAAATTCAGGCAGTCAGGTATCTTTTTCATTCTGTGGGTTATAATGGAGGGTAAGGGTGAAAAAAGGGAAGTGGAAAGGAAAAGATTGGCGTGCGGATGGGAGTTAATTCCATCATTTCTATAACACATCAACTCAGTCTTGAAAAATTAATAGAGGAATCGGAATTTTAGAATTGGGGAATGTGAAATTGCATCCATGCCTGATGCAGTGAAGGAACCCTGAATTTGTAGATTTTAGAGGACTAGCATTCGGTGAATTTATTATTAATTTCTGGATTGCGGTTGCCTCACCTGAAAATGAGGGAGTTACATTGAGTCATGTAAAGTCTTTTCTTGCTCCATGATTATGTACTTTCAGGGCAGCATGTTTGTTTTGCAAAAACATCAGTCCTGTAAATGAAGTTAACTTTTTTGAGCAGTAGTCTGCTCTCGCTAAAACGCTCAGAATCATTTCACTTCTGCAGAGCGACTTTATCTGTAAGAACTGATTGTCAGTGAGACTAAATCATTTGCTTAGAGTCTGGGTTTTAACCGTAATTCTTAATTCATTGCGTAGGAAGAATGTGCGCTTCTCGTTATTGCTTCAGACATTCTCATGTATCGATATGCTGGTTATTTATTAATTAGGGGTTTTAACAGCCATTATTAATCAAAATGGATGCTTGTTTACTGACCTATATGAAAGCTGTATGATGTGATGTATTAATATGAGAGCTAAAATGTGGCATTCGCTACAGGGAATGGAAACAAACTGTCCTTTTCTTGTCTATTTGCTTGTGGTTAATCTCTTAAGAGAAATGGACCTTGGAGTGAGGTTTTTCAGTTCATATGTGTGTCTCTGTATTGGTGCTCAGGGAAGAATTCATCTTCTGTGAGTGACCAGAAAGGTTTGAGAAACATAAGATATAAAGGTCTGGAAAATAGCTGAACTCTGAGAAGGAAGTAGTTGTCTTTACTCCTATACTTTACTAGATTTCGAAATAAGCAAAAGGCTTATACTTTTTTGGGGTTAGGGAAGAGTATCAGAAACACATAATCAATAAAGGATTGGTACCCAGACTATCTTAAGAACTACCACAAAGCAATAGAAAAATGGCAGTACTATTAAAGGTGCCCCATGAGCGGAAACCTGAAAGGCCAATGAATGATACTTAATCTTACTGATCAGGAAAGAATAAACCAATGAGGTACCACTTTATACCCTTCAGTTTGCAAGAATTGGTGAAGATGAAAAAAAAAAAAAGAATTGGTGAAGACCGGGAGAAACAGGAACTCTCCTACACTACTGGTTGAAGTGTAAAAAGGAGATAAACTCCATGACTTCCTAATGAAGTTGAGGGTATATATCCTTTGACCTAGCAGTTCTTCTAGGAATGTGTCTTAGAAACTAATACATGTCCTCAAGGAGTCATGTTTATTGTAGCTTCTTAGTAACAAAATTAGAAACAGCTGTGGGCGAATATATTGAAACATTCATGGAATATAATACCGACCAGCAGTTTTCCTGAACAGACTAGAGCTCCATGAAACAACATCACTGAATTAAAAAAACAACAAACAAGCAAAATGTTGAGCAAGAAAGCAAGGTGCAGACCAGTATGCCATCTGGTAAAGTTTGAAAACATGCAGGAACAATACTCTGCTTTGTTCACAGATACCTGTAGTTACAGTTAGAAAAACATGCATAGTGATGATTAACATCACGTTGCAAGATAGTGCTTACCATAAGGGAGAGAGGAAGTGAAAATGGATCTGTGGTATCTTACATTTCGTATTTTTTTTTAATCATTTGATACCTGGGGGAAAATGATAAGATGTGCTATTAACTGGGCTTGGGGTTATTTCCATATGTTTAAACGATTTATAATTAGAAAAAAAATTGAAGGCATATAAATAGATACTGTAGGAGGCGAGTGGTGTTGGGTGATGATGGTGATGATGGTAATGGTGGTGATGATCATGCTGCTGCTGCTGCAGTTTTGTTTGGTTTTGCATTATCTGCCAGAAGTTTCCTTTCCTTGACATGACTGTACCTTTGTAGGGTAGAGCCTTTGTGTTCCCCCACCTTTGCAGTGTTTTGCTCATCAACTTTATTTTTTTTAGTGTTTGTTTTTGAGAGAGAGAGAGAGAGAGAGTTTGTGTGTGCACGCATGCGCGCAAGTTGGGGAGGGGCAGAGAGAGAGAGAGAGAGAGAGAGAGAGAGAGAGAGAGAGAGAGAGCTGCTGCAGTTTTGTTTGGTTTTGCATTATCTGCCAGAAGTTTCCTTTCCTTGACATGACTGTACCTTTGTAGGGTAGAGCCTTTGTGTTCCCCCACCTTTGCAGTATTTTGCTCATCAACTTTATTTTTTTTAGTGTTTGTTTTTGAGAGAGAGAGAGAGAGAGAGAGAGTTTGTGTGTGCGCGCAAGTTGGGGAGGGGCAGAGAGATAGAGAGAGAGAGAGAGAGAGAGGGAGGGAGAGGGACACACAGATTTCAAAATAGTCTCCAGGCTCTGAGCTGTTAGCACAGAGCCTGACGTGGGACTCGAACTGATGAAGTGAGGAATCATGATCTGAGCCAAAGTTGGACTCTTAACTGACTGAGCCACCGCAGCGTCCCTCCTCATCAGCTTTAGGATCCTCCATGGCCTGTAGCATAATGGTAAGGGGAATAGTTAACTGAATATCAGCATTGTTTTAGCCATCTTACTGTGATATTGTGAATCCTCACATAATCTCTATAAAATAAATATTTATAAAAGGAATTGGTCAAATTTGAAATAAAGAAATCAATAAGTAAAATCAGTAGAACATTTTGTATTAAGGTTGGCATTCTTTAGTTTCTTGAAGTGATTAAAGAAGACAAATGTGACATGGGTAGGAAAAATTACTGTTCAAAATATAAGAATCAGGTAAAATGGTAATGTCACACATGGTAATTATCCAGTTATGAAGATTTCCTTTTTTGTTCCACCTTCCTTATTTTTGCCTCTTTTAAAGAATTTCTGGGGTGGGGACAAAAAAGAATTTCTGTTTGCAGGTATCTATCCCAAGGCCTTTATGAAGACTATAAAGTAGCCATATTTTCCCTGAGAAATGTGATAGAGTGTAACCAAAAAACGTAAGGATTTTGTTGTTTTCTAACTGCTTTATTGAGATATAATTAACGTATCATACAATCACTCATTTAAAGTGTATAGTTCAGTGGTTTTTAGTGTATCGTAAAGTTGTGAGACCACCACCATAGTC
Organism: Felis catus; assembly: GCF_018350175.1. Taxonomy (NCBI): domain Eukaryota; kingdom Metazoa; phylum Chordata; class Mammalia; order Carnivora; family Felidae; genus Felis; species Felis catus. The sequence continues at coordinate 57,220,970 of NC_058379.1, read as the reverse complement.
AATTTTAAAACATTTTCATCACCCAGAAAGAAAGTCTATGCCTTTTAGCCATTATCCCCCAAACCCCTCCACTTTCCCTAGCCTTAGGCATCCATTAGTTTGTGTTGTCTATAGATTTGCCTATTCTTAGCATTTCACATAGTGGAAGTATACAACATGTCATCCTTTGTGCTTGATTTCCTTTGATTAGTATAATGTTTTCCAGGCTCATCTGTGTTGTAGCATTTTTAATTCCTTTTCATGGCCAAATAATAATCCATTATATGGATTTATCCATTCATCAGTTGATAAGACATTTGGTTATTTCTGTTTTTTGCTATTATGAGTAATATTGCTATGATCATTTGCATACAGGTTTTTGTGTGAATGTTTTTTCATTTTTTTTGAATATATACCTATGGGTGGAATTGCTAGGTCATACAGAAACTCTATGTTTGACCTTCTGAGGAACTGCCAGACTTTTCCACAGTGCCTGCTTCATATACTCCTACCAGCAGTGTATGAGGATCCAATTTTTCTACACCTTTGTCAGCACTTGTATTACCTGTCTTTTTTGTAGCCATCCTATTGGGTTGTAAAGTATGATTGTGGTTTTCATATGTATTTTCCTGATGGCTAAGGATATTGAGCAATTTACATGTGCTTAAGGCTATTTGTATGTTGACTTTGGAGAAATGTTTGTTCAGATTCTTGCCCATTTTTACATTTTTTTAAAATGTTTTTTTTTATGTTTGAAAGAGGGGAAGGGAAGGGCAGAGAGAGACACACACACACACAGAATACGAAGCAGGCTCCAGGCTCTGAGATGTCAGCACAGAGCCCGACACAGGGCTCGAACTTATGAACTGTGAGATCATGACCTGAGCTGAAGTTGGACACCTAACCGACTGAGCCACCCAGACGCCCCAAATTGATTTCATGTTAATGTAAAATAACATTTAGTAAAAGATAATGATTTCCTAAAAATATTAAGGATTGGAGTGATTTACATTTTTTGCAAATCTTTGTATCTCTTTTTTTTTTTTTAATTTTTTTAATGTTTATTTATTTTTGAGACAATGTGAGAGTAAGTGCAAGCAGTGGAGGGGCAAACAGAGGGAGACACAGAATCTGAAGTGGGCTCCAGGCTTTGAGCTGTCAGCACAGAGCCCGACATGGGGCTAGAAGTCACAAACCATGAGATTGTGACCTGAGCTGAAGTTGGACACTTAACCGACTGAGCCACTCAAGCACCCCTAAGATACATATTTTTTAATGTTTATTTATTTTGAGAGAGAGAGAATCTCAAGCAGGCTCCATGCTCAGTATGGAGCTGGACTCGGGGCTTGATCTCACAAATTGTGAGATCATGACCTGAGCTGCAATCAAGAGTTGGACACTTAACGGACTGAGCCACCCATGTGCCCCTAAGATATTTGAAATTTTTATGTTTATAAAATGCGTTAGGAGGATTATAATGAATTATTTAGTTACCTTGCTGTCTTCTAGGTCATTTGGTCATTTTTGTTTCTGTAGCATAACTCTTGGCTGCTCTCAGGTACCTATAATCTTCTTTTTATAATTTTTCCTTAGTCCCTTCTTTAATAACTGAGAAATTAAGTAAAAATTTTACTGTGCTTACATTAGATGCTTGGACTTTCCAGGTGTATTAAAAAATACACAGATATATCTTAGTAATAACATGCACATAATGTAAAATTCAAAAGCGAAAAAAGGTTATAAAGAGGGGTAAGACTCCTTCCCATTATTCTTCTCTTCTTTACCCACAGATTTTCCCCACCTAGAATCAATTTAACAGTTTATATATTTTTCCAGAATTTTCTATGTATATACAGTCATATATATAATTTCTTTCTTGTTTAGACAAATGGTAGAGTATTACACAGACCAACATGTAGACTTTGCTTTGCTTTTCTTCCTTTTAATATATCTTTCAGATTGTTGCATATTGATAAAAATGGTGTTGCTTCATTAAAAAAAAATTACTGCATTGTATTCTGTTTTTTGGACGCACCAAAATTTATAATTGTTTCTTTATTGATGAACATATAGGATGGGTCTGTTTTTAATATTAATATTTATATATTAATTTTTGTTACTAAATATTCTAGTGTTTTTCTTAATGGTTTCAGCTGACTTAAGAGACCATAATAGAGGGGACCCCTGGTTGGCTCAGTCAGTTAAGCGTCCGACTTCGGCTCAGGTCATGATCTCATGGTCTGTGAGTTCGAGCCCCGCGGTCGGGCTCTGTGCTGTCAGTTCAGAGCCTGGAGCCTTCTTTGGATTCTGTCTCCCTCTCTCTCTGCCCCTACCCCCCCCCCCCCACTCATGCTCTGTCTCTCAAAATATGAATAAATGTTAAAAAAAATTTTTTTTTAAAAGAGTAATTTCATTAAAAAAAAAAGAGACCATGATAGAAATGGTTAGGCATTAGTGTATTGTACCATTTTTTTTAATGTTTATTTATTTTTGAGAGAGAGAGAGAGAGAGAGAGAGAGAGCGAGTGAGCATGAGTGGAGGAAGGGCAGAGAAAGAGAGAGAGAGAGAGAGACAGAATCTGAAGCAGGCTCCAGACTACAAGTCAGCACAGAGCCTGGTGCGGGGCTCGAACTCACAAACTGTGAGATCATGACCTTTTCAGTTTATATATTAGCTTAAAGAGAATTCACATCTTTTTAATGGTAAATCATCTTAGGCTGAGAATCATGCTGTCTTACTCTAAATGTATTTATTGTAATTCTTCAAATAAGTGGTTCTCAAGCTTGTTTATATATCAGTTCTTGATATCTATAAAGGTTTGTAAAGACTATTGTGCAGTGCACCCTTAACTTTAGAATAACTTTGTGCTAAATGTATCTTCTTTAATTCTAGTACAGACTAACAGAAGGATGTGTCAAAGGATTAAGCCACATTACACAGAAAGACTTAAAACTGAAAAAATATTTTTTGTAAATTGAGAAGATGGCTTGCCTTAGTTGATTTTTGTGATGGCATGCTTTGGTCTAGCTCAGGGAACATCATTCTGCTTCAAGAGCGTGACTTAAAATCCTCATCTACTCAACAGTGTTTGTTTCATTAGTATTTGTGCAAATTGTACTGTGTACTGTATTCTGTTTTATATATTACTTTTTAAAATAACAAATTTATTTGGGTAGTCAAGGACCATATTTTGCTTATCAGAAAATTCAGTTTTCTTAGCAGAGTATCATGAATTATTATCTTTAACAGCACTTAATGGTGGTTAATTTTATGTGGCATGCCGACTGGGCCACGAGGCAGCTAGATACTGGGTCATACAGTATGTTTGTGAAGTAATTTCTGGAAATTTAACATTTGAATGTATAGACTGAGTAAAGCAGATTGCCCTCCTTTAATGTGAGTTGACCTCTGTCAGTTGGAGGCCTGAATTAAAAAAGGCTGACCTTCCTGTAAGTAAGAGGGAACTCTTCCTGCCTGACTGTTCTTTCTTGCCTTTGGACTCACACTGAAACAGGGACTCTTCCTGGGTCTGGAGCTGCTTGCAGACGGGACCCACGGGACCTAGATGCAGATCTTGGGACTTGTCAGCGTCTATAATCTTATAAGCTACTTCCTTTTAATATTGTAATCTCTTTATATGTATATACACACACATTTTATTGGTTATGTTTCTCTGGAGAACCCTTATAACATAACAGCTTTATCTGGATTTACTACGATTTCGTTAGTAAATCAACTATATTAATTGTGGATTTAATCCAAATAAGTCCCTGTTTGAGAATTTTTAAAAAGCAGTTGATATGCTATAACTAACATATAGCACATAGAAAACTCTTCATGACTAAAAATAATTTCATTTTATGTGTTTATAATTTGGTGCTTTAGATGTTAAGTGATGGTAGAAACATCAATATGCTGATCACACTTAGTGATCCCTTTTTTTAGCCCCTGTTTCAATGTTACTGAATGGTATTTCTTGAGCACTACAAACTCACCTTGCACAAAACAACCCTTTATGTCATCTTTCCCCACTCTCATCCCACTGTTTTTTTGGTTTTGTTTTGTTTTGTTTTGGGGGGGGGGGGGCTTTCCTGTTCCAGTGAAAGACATTACTGTCCACCAGTTGCCTAAGCTCAGAACTTTAAGTTTGGCTTGGCCCCTTTCCATAAGTGCCTCACCTTGAGCTATTTTGTTGCTATTTTAGCACTATCTCTACTGCCCAAGTCCTCATCTTTCACTAACACCCTTGCAATAGCCTCCCATCTAATTTCCTTGTGTTTAGTCTCTTTAGCCATCTGCTTGTCCTCCTTACCAGTGTTAGCATAGAATTACCATATGACCCAGTAATTCCACTTTTAGGTATATGTTCAAAGAGTTGAAATATTCAAGGATTCAAACATATATTTTACAAGACTGCTTATAGCAGTGCTATTCAGAGTACCAAAAGGTGGAACAACCTGAATGTTCATCAATGGATGAATGAATTTATATGGTGCAGTGGAATTCATGCAGTAGGATAGTGTTCAGCCAGTAAATAAAAAGGAATGAAGGGCTAATTCTGCCACAGTGTGAATGAACCTCAAAAACATGTGAAGTGAAAGAAACCAGAGACAAAAGGTAACATTTTATGATTGTATTCATATGAAATATTCAGAAGAGATAAATCCACAGAGATAGAAAGTGGTTGTCAGGAGCTGGGAGGAGGGGAGGAATGGAAAACGGATGACTTTAATGGGTATGAGGTCATCTGGGGGCATGACAAAAATGTTTTGGAACTAAATACTGTATAGGTGATGGTTGTGGAACTTTATGAATGCACTAACTGCTGCTGAATTAGATACTTTAATGTGGTTAATTTTGTTATGTAATTTCCTAAAAGAAAAAGTCATATAAACACCTTGCACTTTTATGTGTCTCTGTGCTTTTATATACTCTGTTTCTATTTCTACTCTGTCTCCTAGCCTCTAAGCTCTGGTGTCTACCTACTCCTCTCTGCAGCTTCCCCTAGTCCCCAGGAAGAGTTAATTGTCCATTTATAGTCCCTAATCCTTTTTTGGGAATAAAAATTCCAGTTAACATCCTAAATTTATAATAATCTAGTTTTAATTGATACTAACTTTTCTTCAATAGCATACAAAAACTGTTCCTATAGAGCTGTCTCCCCCCCCCCCTTTGTTATTACTGTCACAAGTTACATCTCTGTAAGTTGTGTGCCCATTAAAAGACTTAAAATTGCTGTTTTATATATTTGTCTTTTAAGTCATATAGGAAACAAAAAGAGGGTTACAGATTAAAACATCAATTAATACTGGCTTTTATATTTAATTATATAGTTACCTTTACTGATGATCTTTATTTATATGTCTTCTAGTTACTATCTAACATCCTTTCATTTCAGGCTGCCGGAGCCTCTTTACCATTTCTTGTAGGACAGATCTGCTAGTGACAAAATCCCTCAGCTTTTGTTTAGGTTAATATGACTTATTTTCTCCTTTGTATTGAAAGATAGTTTTGCCAGATTTCTTTCAGTATTTTTTGGCATCTTTTGGCCTCCATAGTTTCTGATAAGTTGGCTGTCCTTGTTACTCAGTCTTATTGAGTCTCTTTTGTGCGTGAAAGTGAGTCATTTCTTGCTGTTTTCATAATTCTTTGTCCTAAAGTTTGATTCTGTGTCTCAGTGTGGGTCTTTTTGAGTTTATCCTACTTAGAGTTCATTGAGATCCTTGGATTTGTAGATTCATGTCTTTCCTAGATTTGGGGACATTTTTGGCCATTGTTTCTTCAGATATTCTTTATGCACCTTCCTCCCTTCTGGGATTCTTGTAATGTGTATGTTTGTTGTATTGATGGTGTGCCACAGAACCCTAAGGTTCTGTTCATTTTTCTTCATTCTTTTTCTTTCTGCTCTCCACACTCCCATTTCAGTGGTCTTCTCTTCAAATTTGTTGGGTCTCCCAACTCTGACATCAAGTACTTGCTACTGCTATTCTTATACTACTTATTGCACTGTATTTTAATGGTTCTGTGTTGAGTTTCCTATTGCTAGAGGACTGAGCCTATTTCTTTGTTGCCTCAGAATCTAGCATGAAGTAAAATACGTGATGAGTTACTGAATGAATGTTGGAAAGTGTGTAGAATCTGAGATTTTTAGAGCTTGGAAGGAGTATTAAAGAATGTTTTGCTTTTAAACAGTTTCTTTTAAAGATAGTGCCTGACTTAGGAACTTCCAACATTTTAAGACAAATAATGAATTCCAGTTGTGAATATTTCCCTTAATGAGAAAAACTTGGAAAACTTCCACCATTTTCAGTCTGTCATACTGTTCTGCTTTTCCCATATTTATCAGTTCTTAGGGTATGGTTCTTAAAGTGTGGTCAGTGAATCACCAAGACCTTTTTAGGGAATGTATGAGTCCACAAGGTAAAAATTATTTTTGTAATACTTCTAAGATATTTCCCCCTTTTGACTGTGTTGACGTCAGTGTAAAAAGCAGGTGTGGATGAAAACGGTTAGTGCCTAAATATTAATAAAGGTAGAGGGACCATTCTACTGAAATTCATTGTACCTTTCACATGACATTCACAGCTGAAAAATATATCACATTCCTGACTGCTTATCAAAGCAGCGCACACTATTAATTTTGTTGTATCTTGACCCTTGAGTGCATGACTCTGTGTGTGCACACACGTGCACATTTCTTTATTGTGGTAAAGTATATGTAACATAAAATTTAATGTTTTAATGTTTTTTCTTGGTCTTTTGTGCGGTAGGTTATATATTATATACACTTACCATTTTAACCATTTTTTAAATGTGCAGTTCAGTGGCACTGTGTATTTTCACATTGTTTTGCAACTGGCATCATCATCCGTCCTAGACCTTTTCTCAGCAGGGAAGGGGCAGAGAGAGGGAGACAGAGAATCTCAAGCAGGCTCCACGCTGTCACCACAGAGCCCCATGTGGGTCTCAAACCCACGAACCATGAGATCATGACCAGAACTGAAACCAAGTCAGATGCTTAACCAGCTGAGCCATCCAGGCGTCCCTGAATTTTGCTTTTGATAACAAGTTTAAGAGCTTTGCTTGGCCCTGTATTTTGAAGATTTCTTCTACGTGTTGTTCTAAAATGTTTATATAGTTTTACATTTAAGTCCATGATGCCTTTTCAGTCGATTTTTGTGGAAGGGGTGAAATTTAGGTCAAGGTTCAGTTTTTGTATGTGGATGTTCAGAATCTCCAGTACAGTTTGTTCAAAGGCTGTCTTTCTTTCATTGAATTACTTCTGCATCTTTGTTAAAATTGATTTGGGCTTATTTGTATGCGTCTTTTTCTGGGTTCTCTATTCTATTGATCCATGTGTCTTTCCCTGTAGCAATAAATACCACACATAGTCTTTATTATAACTATGTAATAAATCTTGAAATTGAGTAAACTTATTTCTTCTATATTTTTCAAAATTATTATAGCTATTCTAGTTCCTTTGTTCTTCTATATAGACTTTAAAATATTCTTGTCTATATCAATAAAAATTATTTTGATGGGATTTTGATAAGGGTTCTTTAATCTTGTATACGAGTGTAGGGAGAATTGACCTTTATTACTCTGAGTCTTCCAATCTATAAACATGGCATATCTTCCCCTTTCTTTACTATCTGTGCAGAGCCTGCTTGGGATTCTCTATTTCTCTGACCCTACCCCACTTGTGTGTGCACTCTTTCTCTTTTCCAAAAATAAATAAGCTTTAAAAAAAGTATTTATCTTGTTTTGTGTGACCTTGCTGAACATACTTATTAGTTGTAGGAGTTTTTTGGTAGGTTTCCTTGGGATTTTCTGTGTAGACAGTCATGTCATCTGCAAATGGGTATGGTTTTATTTTTTCATCTTTGACCTCTGTGGTTTTTTCTTTTTCTTACCTTATTGAACTTGCTGGCATGTCAGGCACAGTGTTGAATAAGAATGATGAGTGGACATCCTTGTCTTTTTCCTTAGTGGGTAAGCAGTGTTTTCACCATTACATATAGTGTTAGCTGTAGTTTTATTTTTAGATTCTGTATCAAGTTGAGGAACTTCCTCTCTGTTCCTGGTTTTTGAGAGATACTAAAATAAAATGTTGATGAAATTTGTCAAAAGCCTTTTTTGCATCAATTTGATCATGTGATTTTTTTTCTTTAGCCTGTTAATATGGTGTATTATGTTGATCAGTTTTCAAATCTTGAACCAGCTGTGCGTCCCTACAATAGATCCCACTTGTTTGTGGTTGTTAATTCTTTACATATATATATAGCTGAATTCTGTTTGCTTAATTTTGTTAAGGATATTTACATCTGTATTTAGGAGGACTGTTGGTCTATAGTGTGTGTGTGTGTGTGTGTGTGTGTGCGTGCGCGTGCGCGCGCATGCACATGTGTGTCTTGTTTTGAAATCAGAGTAGCACTGACTTCATAAAATGAATTGAGGTTTGTTCCCCTGTTTTCTGGAAGAGGTGTAGAATTTTTAAAATTCTTCTTTAAATGCTTGATAGAATTATTTGGCAGAAAGTATCTGGATCTGGAGAGTTCTTTTTTGGGAGTTTAAAAATTGCATATTCAATTTTATTAATTGTTACAGGGCTGTTTAGGTTTTCTGTATATTTTCTGTATATTCATATATTTGGTGAGTTTGCAGTGGTTTGTGTTTTTCTTGAGGAACTATAGTCCATTTTTTCTAAGTGTCAAATTTATGTGTCCGGGGTTTTTCATTGTTTGCCCTTATTATCCTAATTGTCCTTTCAATACCAGTGGTAATCCTTGTATTGAAAATTTGTGTTTTCCCTTTTTTCCTTGTCATTCTTGGTAGAAGTTTATCATTTGAATTCATATTTTCATATTTTCAAGGAAGCAGCTCTTTGATGTTCAACGTTACTAATCATTAGGAAAATGCAACTCAAAACACAATGAGATACCACCTTACACTTGTTAGAATGTCCATCATCGGGGCGCCTGGGTGGCGCAGTTGGTTGGGCGTCCGACTTCAGCCAGGTCACGATCTCGCGGTCTGTGAGTTCGAGCCCCGCGTCAGGCTCTGGGCTGATGGCTCGGAGCCTGGATCCTGTTTCCGATTCTGTGTTTCCCTCTCTCTCTGCCCCTCACCCGTTCATGCTCTGTCTCTCTCTGTCCCAAAAATAAAATAAACGTTGAAAAAAAAAAAAAAAAAGAATGTCCATCATCAAAAAGAGGGAAATGATGGAGAGGATGTGGAGGAAAGGGAACCCTTGTGCCCTGTTGGTGGGATTATAATCTGGTACAGTTACTATGGAATTAAAAATAAATTAAATAATTAAAATTGGAGGGGTGCCTGGGTGGCTCAGTTGGTTAAGCATCTGACTTCAGCTCAGGTCATTATCTCACCACTCATGAGTTCAAGTCCCTCATCGGGCTTTGTCCTGACAGCTCAGAGCCTGGAGTCTGCTTCAGATTCTGTGTCTCCCTCTCTCTCTGCCCCTTTCCTGCGCGCACTTTCTTTTTCTCAAAAATAAACGTTAAAAAATTTTTTTGAAAGAAAATTAAAATTGGAATTAAAATAGATTTAAAACTTAAAAAAATAAAACTGCCATATGACACAGCAGTTCCCCTTCTGGAATATATCCAAAGGAAATGAAATGCCAACTTGAAAAGCTGTCTGCACCCCCATGTTAATAATATCAGCATTATTTACAATCGCCAAGACAAGGAAACTACCTAAGTGTTTATCATCAGATGAATGGATAAAGAAATTGTTTTATATATACACAATGGAATATTATTCATCCATAAAAAATGAGGAAATGCTGCCACTTGTAACATGGATGGACCTGGAGGGCTTTATGCTAAGTGAGATAAGTCAGAGAAAGACAAATACTATATGATCTTATTTATACGTTAACAAACAAACCCAGATTCAGCAAAAAGAGATCAGTCGGGGCGTGGTTACCAGAGGTGGGAATGTGGGAAGGGGGATTGTAAGGAGATGATCAAAAGGTACAAACTTCCAGTTACAAGGTAAATAAGTACTAGGGATATAATGTACAACATGGTGACTGTAATTAACCTTGCTGTGTTATATAAATCAAAGTTATTAAGAGTAGTAAATCCTAAGAGTTCTCATCCTATGGAGAAAAAATATTTTTTTTGCAACTGTATGTGATGATGGATGTTAAAACTTAATTGTAGTAAGCATTTCACAGTACAAGTCCATCCATTGTGCTACACACCTTAAACTTGATGTACAATGATGTATGTCAATTAAATCTCAATAAAACTGGTGGAGAAAATAGCTCTTTGTTTCACTGATTTTTTTTTTTCCCTCTATTTTTCTTTTTGGTTTCATTAATTTCTGCTTTTACTTTTATTTCCCCATTCTGTTTCCTTGGGTTAATTTTGCTCTTATTATTCTGTGTTTTTGAGGTGAGAGTTTAGATTAGTGATTTGGGACTTGTTCATTTTTTCCATTATATGCATTTAGTGCTAAAAGTTTCTCAGCCCTGCTTCCGCTTTATCCCGCAAATTTTGGTACGATATCTTTTCAGTTTATTTGCATATGTTAATTGAAGTGTTCTTATGATGGATACCTTAAAATAATTCTCATACCTTTGTCATTGTGACGTTAGCATCTATTGATTGACCTTTTTCATTCAGTTTCACATCCCCCTGGTTCTTGGTATAATGAGTGATATTTGGTTGATTCATACTTTTCTTTTTGAGAGAGAGCGCGTGCCTGTGCAAATGGGAGGAGTGGAGGAAGGGGAGAGAGAGGGAGAGAGGGAGAATCTCCAACAGGCTCCATGCCCAACTTGGAGCCCAACTCAGGGCTGGATCTCACAAGTGTGAGATCATGACCTAGGCCAAAATCAAGAGTCAGACACTTAACCGACTGAGCCACTCAGGTGCCCCGATTCATAATTTTTTGTATGTATTATGTTTTGAAACTCTGGACTTTATTTAATCCTGTTTTATCTGGATTTCTATGATATTAACCCATCAGGGGAAGGTTAGGTACTCTTTGTTACTGCTGAGTGCAAGTGAGTTTGGCTGACACCACAGAGTAAGGGGTTAGGAATGTGTGGTGTTAGTATTGCTGGGCCATGGTGAAAATCCTGACTCTTCACTGGCACATCCCAGGGGGAGTGCCTTCTTACCGCTGGGTAAGGGTGGAAGTCCAGGCCTTTCTAACTTTGCCTTCTCTGACACCACTCTTGAGAGGTGTTAGTCTCTATATCACAGCTTGGTTTCCTACTTAGCCTTTGCTGATATGGATGTGAGTGGGGCACTGTTTTGTGTTTTTGGTTTTCCCCTGTCATGTTTGGCTGGAGTAGATTGGTTATTGTCTAAAAGTTTTCTGTCTTTCTAGGCTGTCCTTTTCTTGGTCCTTTGGCTGGAATGAGAAGGTTTGTGTTGGAACTCTTTATGTCTGCACCTGTTAGGATTTCTGGGTTGCTGACTTTTTCAACTCCCAATCCGAGATAAAGGCAAAAAGAAAACCCCGAGAGCTCGTTTTGTATTGTTCTTTGGGTTGCAAGGTCCCTAGCCTGTCTGCTGCCTTTTTTGTTCTTATATTTGTTTTATTTACAATGCCCAGGATTTATAGTTGTACTTTCCAAGAAAAGTAGGGAAAACTACATCTGCTCTTATCTTCCTGGAAGCAGATGTTCCCTACAAAACTGGTCTTTATATTGGAACTGGGGCACATCAGTTTTACTGGTGTTTTTACTAGTATTTTCTTGTCCGAGATATTATAAGATACTTTCTGGTTTGCATCTGGTATTAGTATTTTAATAAGCTTATTTTAATATAACTGCTAAACAGTTCTACTTTTTATTGTTTTAAAATACACACTTGTAAAATTTAAAAAAGCACAGTAGTATGTAAATTGCTAAGTAAAAATGTATTGCAAAGAGGCCAGTTATCCCCAAATTAATTTATAAGTTCAGGGCAGTTTATAAGAAATGTGTTCTTTTACAAGACATTTTACAAGGCAAGGTCTTTTATAAGACCTCTAAATCTAGGGGCACCTGGGTGGCTCAGTTGGTTGAGCATCTGACTTCGGCTCAGGTCATGAGCTTGCCATTCGTGAGTTCAAACCCTGTACCGGGCTCTGTGCTGACAGCTTGGAGCCTGGAGCCTGCTTCAGATTCTGTGTCCCCCTCTCTCCACCTCACCCCTGCTTGTGCTCTGTCTCCCTCTGTCTTTCAAAAATGAATAAACATAAAAAGGTTTAAAAAAAAAAAGACCTCTAAATCTAGAGGTCATTGGGAAAAGTAAATGTGGAGGAACAGCCAAGGCCATTTTTAATTTTTGTTTTGTGAATTTTGACAGTTTTGAAGGGAAAACAGTAATGGAGGTATTGTGCACAGACTGTGAAGGCACTGAAGGTAGAAGAGTGTGATGTTGATAACAGAAATAAAAATATATATGGAAGGAACAGACCAGAGATTTATGAGGAAACCCATTTTATGTAGTAATTTGGTAATCATTAATTTGGTAAAGTAAGCACTTTAAATTCATGCGGAAAAGGCTAGAATATTAAATGATTCTTAGGTTTCTACTTGATACCATACATAAAGTTAAAGATATAACACTGAAAAAAAAATCAACTGTGGAATCCTGTAAGGAAAACATGTTTATAGTTGTTTCTAGTCTTGCACTGTGCAAAGATTTTCTAAATAAGGTCCAAGAGGTCTTGTAGGAAATAGATTTGACTAATAAAATTATAAAATCATTGAATATAGAAAATACCAAATTTCAGTGCCTAGTTATAAGGAAATAGTCAATGCATATATTTTTTAATACAAATATAATTAACATACAGTGTTTCAGGTTTACAGTCTGATGATTCAGTAATTCTATATATTTCTCTGTGCTCATCGAAATAAGTGTACTCTTAATCCCTCTTATCTATTTCATCTACCCACCCACTCTCTTCCCCTTGGCAATCATCGGTTTGTTCTCTGTATTTATAAGTTTGGTTTTGTGTTTGTCTCTTTTTTTCTTTGTTTCTTAAATTCTATATATGAGTGAAATCATATGGTATTTTTCTTTCTCTGACTTATTTAATTTAGGATTATACTCTCTGGATCCATCTGTGTTGTGAATGGCAAGATTTTATCCTTTTTTTATGGCTGAATAATACTCCACAGTGTATCCATCATCTTTATCCACTCATCCACCAGTGAACACTTGGGGTTGCTCCCATATCTTGGCTATTGTAAATAATGCTGCAATAAACATAGGGGTGCATAGATCTTTTTGAATTAGTGCTTTTGTTTTCTTTGGGTAAATACCCCCGTATTGTTTTCCACAGTGGCTGTGAGAATTCCACAATATTATTTTTAAAACATTATTCTTAAAGGAGCAAAAAAAATTTTTTTAAAAATTTTTTTTTTTTAACGTTTATTTATTTTTGAGACAGAGAGAGACAGAGCATGAACAGGGGAGGGGCAGAGAGAGAGAGGGAGACACAGAATCAGAAGCAGGCCCCAGGGTCTGAGCCATCAGCCCAGAGCCCGACGCGGGGCTCGAACTCACGGATCGTGAGATTGTGACCTGAGCCGAAGTCGGACGCCCAACCGACTGAGCCACCCAGGCGCCCCAGAAGCAAAAAATTTTTAGTCTCCATCCTACTGTAGTGGCATAATGTGAACAAACCATATAGTGTGTATTCTAACAGAACTCTTCCATTTGACAGTGTCCTTTATAATGGTCTGATGGTTCAGGATGAAGTTTGTTCTTTTTAAGATTTAAAAAATTCATTTGTTGCATATATCAAAATAAAAAAATTTAAAGTTACTTCAGGAACTTGAATTGATTTTAACCTATTAGACTGGGAAAGATGTCCATTTGTTTGGGTGTAGGTGGAGGTGTGCCTGTTTGTTTGTTTGTTTTTACCAAACATTGAAATAGGAGAGACCATTGATAAATACACCTACAGGACAAAGTCATATTGGTGGAGGAGCACTGAGTCAGCACTACCCAAAAGGCGTTTTCAGCATGTAGGTTCAAGTTAATTGTTTAATATACCAACACATGAGTTGTTGGTAACTCTTTTTTTTTTTTAATTTTTTAATGTTTATTTATTTTTGAGACAGAGAGAAACAGACCATGAATGGGGGAGGGTCAGAGAGAGAGGGAGACACAGAATCTGAAGCAGGCTCCAGGCTCTGAGCTGTCAGCACAGAGCCCGATGCGGGGCTCGAACTCACAGACCGTGAGATCATGACCTGAGCCGAAGTCGGACACTTAACCGACTGAGCCACCCAGGCGCCCCGAGTTGTTGGGGCACTTGACACACACGCCTCCCCAAATTACTTCTTGGTCTTCCCTCAAAGTAGGTCTGTCTGTTGTGTGTTTGTGTTTGTGTGAATATGTATAACTTAACACTACGTCTGAGATGTCTGTTTGAGATAATTTTGCATATCAGTATGTAAATATCTCATTTTTGAACAGTTGTAGAATATTGGATTATATGGATATACCATGATTTATTTAGTTATCTTTTTCTTGTTGTTGTCATGAGTGTCCTTAATTATTTCTGTGTGCATTTATGAGAATATATCCATAGGGTAAATTCCTAGACATGAAATTTGCAGGGTCAGGGGATTGTGTGTTTACATTTTTCATCGATACTGCCAAATGATTTTTCTGAGAGGTTGCACTAATTTATTTATTAACCACCAATGTCTGAAGTTGTCTAAAGGTGATAATCTTACTCATGCTTTTGCCAACTTTAGTGTCAGACTTCCATCTTGGTCATTTTAATAGGTGGAAAATGATGTTGGTTTTAATTGCTTAGTATTTGTGTTTCTTTGACCTTTCCATTCATACTAGCCCGTTTTTCTATAGGTTATTGATTTGTGAGAACTCTAGAAGGTAGGGGGAGATAAAAATATTTGAATTCAATACATTGAAAATAAGCAAGATTAGCTAGATCTGTAAGAAAGTTTGTCTTTCATAATCTGAATTTGAAGTTGAGGTTTATGAGAGCAGTGTGATTTAATTATATCCTTGTTCCCATCTTCTGTTATGTTGGGCAAGGTAAAGACCAGGAGCCAACTTAGTAGAACAGATAATTAAAGGCACAGGTCTAGGCCAAAGTTAGTAAATAGCTGAACAAATTTTGAATCGACTGCTGGGCTTGATTCCATAGATTGGTAGATGAGAGTGACAGTTGTTGCATTCAATGGAACTTAGTTTTGTTGGGAAGCATTAGATTAAATAAAAATGATATTGTTGGGATTAAGTGTTCAAAGTAAAGTATGGGGTGCTCTGAGAGCATATCAGGGTTGCCTGACCTGTGTGTACTAGGTGGTCAAGGGAAACCAGAAGAACTTATTAACTGAGGTCTAAAGGATGGGTAGGAGTTGGGGAAGTTAGAGGAGGCATTGTATTGGGCATGAAGAGAGTAGTATAGACGGCAGAGACAGACATTTTTGGGCCTTTGGTTCATATTAAGGATTTAAAATATTATCTGGAGAATAATAGAAAATCTTTGAAGGATTTTAAAGCAAAGGGTGGGCTGCCAAAAATCTGAGGCACTGTGGCAATGGTACAGGAATACGCTGGCTTTATCTACCTCGTTTTTCACCCACCTCAGCTGTTAAGCAGCCAGCTGCAGCTGACTGAACTCCGTGGTCCTGTCTGGGACAGATAGAATCCATTCAGGAATCACCTGTGGATTATACAGTTTCTGTGACAAAGAAAATTAGTTTCTGCCATATAACCAACTATTTGTCTATATGAGCATGTCTTCTAGTCTGTAGTGATAATCAGTTTACCAGGGAAATAAATGAGGCTGTCCAACAGTCAGTAGTAAGTCTTTAATAGAATTTTATTTCAAGGTAATGGCTTTTCTTCTGATTTCTTTCTGTAAGACCTATAGTAATGCTCATTGGTGTGTGTGTGTGTGTGTGTGTGTGTGTGTGTGTGTGTGTGTGTATTCAGTTATTTTGTTTAGAGAGAGAATATGAGAGCAGGGGAGGGACAGACGGAGAGAGAATCTTAAGCAGGCTTCATGCTCAGTGTAATGTCCCACGTGATCCCACGACCCTGGGAATGACTTGAGGCGAAGCCAAGTCTGATGCTCCACCCACTGAGTCACCAGACACCCATTTATTCAGTTTTTTTGCTGCTTCTCCCATTTATAGGGCTTCCTCTGTAAAGAGTGTTCTTGTATTAATAGGTAACACAGTAAAATTTTAGCTATTTGTTGTATTTATTGGCATTATTATCTGTGATTTTAAATTTCAGTCCCTGTAAAAACATGGGTGATTAAATTATATTATAATATTCTGTATTATGTCAAAATGAATAGGTATATGGTTTGTACAGTGTAAGAAAATAAGTAATGTTGTTGGTTCCTGATTATGAATAAGTAAAACTGAATTCTGAACTGATCATGAATTAGTGAAACTAGGTGGAATTTATGTAGTACTTTGACTAAGTTTGTTTCATATTGTTTATCTAATAGCCCAGACTCTTCTTTTTGAAGCCTTGTAGTTGATCTTTTTTTTATTTGAATTATGTGAATTATGTAACTCTTACTTGTGTGACAAACTGAATTCCTGTTGCCCTTTAGGGGATATGCTTAACATTTTAGGTAATATTATGTCCTCACATATTAGCCAGATTTTATTATTTTTATTTGTTTGTTTTGATGTACCTGTTTACATACAAGGTCCGAGGAAAAGGGGCTATACTTAATACCCATAGTAGCTTAAAATTTATAGTTCAGACAGGTGAGATATAAGAAAATGGTTTCTCACAATATAAATATTGACCGGTCCTTAATTGCTTATACTTTATTGGTGCAAATATAGCAGTACAGACACATACAGATACAGTGGGACATAATATTGTATTTAAGATTGTTTCCAGTGTTTGTGTGATACATCGTCGGAGAGAAGGAATAAAGAAAGAGAACTTACATTTTTAGTGATGTGACCTATCACGTACCAGTTTATATAGAGCTTACAAGCTCTTGATTGAATAGGAAAGGTTATTTTTGATCTGTGCCCAGCATGGGACACTATTTAAATTGAATGGAAGATTTGGAAAATAAGGAACCCTGTGACAGTAGAAATAAAGGAAGTGACTAGACCAGACTCGGTTTTAAGCCTTATTGCCAACAGTTTTTCTTTAAGGAATTATGAAATGGTTTGTTGCTCTTTCTGTTAATTTTGTATGCCTTAATAAAAATTTATGGCCCTGTTATTTTCAAATTATCAAAATTCACTTGAAAGTCATTTTTGTAATTTTCTTCTGGAATTGCTTGTTTTGATTAGTTCCTTTAGTTTAATTTGCTCTACATAAAGGTACACCTAGCTTTAAATGAAAGTAAATTTTTTCACTGAAAACTTGGAAAAGAGTATACATTACAGCAGTTTCTAGGTATGTCTCATATTTTAGCCTGGATTCCACAAGGGAAACAAAATGAAAATAATGTCTTGATATTTGTACCCCATACCAAATCCACGCTCCTGGTATGGTTTGTTTTTGGAATACACTGGGAACTGCAGTTTGAAATCTTGTGAATTTTTGCTTTAATGTATATTGTAGTAACTTTTCTGCATTAATTTTAAGAGATGGTAGCCCATGGATTTAAAAAATACTGTAAAATACACATTTTTTAATTTGCATAGTAAAGTACACATAACAGAATTTACCATTTTAACCATTTCTAAGTGTTTGGTTTATTGGTATTAAGTACATTCACACTGTTACGAAACCATCATCACGATCCATTTCCAAAACTGGAACTTTTCATCTTCCAAAGCTGGAACTCTATACCTATTAAACAGTAACTCTCTATGCCTTTCTTCCCCCAGCCCCTGGCAATAGCCATTGTACTCTCTGTCTCTGAATTTAACTATTCTAGGTACTTCATATAGCGGGACCATATAGTATTTGTCTTTTTGTGACTGACTTGTTTCACTTAGCGTAATATCCTCTAGGTTCATTCATGTTGTAGCCTGTGTCAGGATGTCCTTTCTTTTCTTTTCTTTTCTCTTTTCTTTTCTTTTCTTTTCTTTTCTTTTCTTTTCTTTTCTTTTCTTTTCTTTTCTTTCTCTTTCTCTTTCTCTTTCTCTTTCTCTTTCTCTTTCTTTCTTTATTAAAATTTTTTTAAAATGTTTATTTGTTTTTGACACAGAGACACAGCTTGAGCAGGGGAGGGACAGAGAGAGAGAGGGAGACACAGAATCTGAAGCAGGCTCCAGGCTCTGAGCTATCAGCACAGGGCCCAACGCGGGGCTTGAACTCGTGAATCGCGAGATCATGACCTGAAGTCGGCTGCTTAACTGACTGAGCCATCCAGGCGCCCCAGGATCCTTTCTTTTTAAGGCTGAATAATAATTCCATTTATATCGATGTACCACATTTTGTTCATTTATCTGTCCGTGGATACTTGGATTGTTTCTACCTTTTGCTGTTGTGAATAATGCTGCTAACATTTTAAAATATTTTGATTGAGTTGCTCCTTGATCTTTTCCAAAGGTAACATTCTCTTTCATTTATAACATAGTCATAAGAGGCATAGTCCAGTTATTAAGAAGGAAGCTTGGGTGTTGGACTTTGGATTCAAATCCTGGCTGATCCCTTCCTGGATATTTCACTGTGAGCAATTAACCCTTTTGATGCCAATTTGTTAAACTGCCAAATGAAGGTAATAATGGTACCTCACATTCCTTGGATTAAATTAGGTATTAAATGTAAATTATACGTAAAGTGCCTAGCATAGTGTGTAACACATAGTAAAAGTTTGCTGAATGTTACTGTTATTTAGGAAAAGGAGCCCATTGGTTCAGGTACCCATTCAAAGTACTGCAGATGCTCTCCCAATTGGGTAATAACACAAATTTGAATTTTTAAAATCATTTTGATGCTGAGAAGGCAAATACTTGGATTAAGTAATATTAACCTTTCCTTTGGGTAAGATTTTCTTTGGGCAGGGTTAGGTAAAAAAAAAAAAATAGGGTTGAATATTGGGAAAGTTGACATTATTGTCATCTTCATGGGAAAAGGTCCTAGTATCTTCACCAGTTATACTGTATAGTTTATCTAACCAGACAAGCCAAAAAAAAAATCAGAAGTTGGTCTTTGTTATTGCCATCTCTTTCATATCTCTATTCTATTCCAAGACTTTGAAAAACATGAAAAGTGTGGGGCCACATCTTTAGATAGGCAAACAAGATTCTGCAGCGGATAGCATAGGTTTGTAAAGTCTGGTCATCTCTAACTCAGTATTTTAGTTTCTTGTAAGATCGTGTTACTAGTTTCCCCTAAAGAAAGATGTGAACTCAGAAATGGCTTTTAATGCATTGAACACTTAAACTGAATACTCAAATCTAGAGGACCAAATATAGCCTGCCTGTTTTTGTCTTAAAACCAGTAAGTGGCCAACATTAATGGTGCACTGGATTATCATTCCTGACCAGAAGTTTCCTCCATCATTGAATGTGGATGCCACAAAGTACAGTGTTTCTGAATGTGATGGTACAACTTTGAATAATTTAGATTTAATTCTGATAAAATTACGTTATGAAAATAGTCAGTACAAAAGATCATGTTCAACTAACTAAATTTTACCCATTTGTAAGACTTACTTGAGTCATACTTAATAATAAGCCACTTAACCTTGTAACCAGTAAAAATGTATTCTGGCCCATAATTGTTGAAATCTTTTCTGTTCTTTTTAGAAGGATGACTACTCCCACAGAATATAGTGAGTAGGGACATATTTTTGTCAAGATGAATTCGGTTATTTAAGGTCATGTAATTCAAAGCAGGGGAAAATCTAAACTACGCATTTGGTCTAACATTTAGTCCGTTAGCTTGGAAAATATTTATTTCATAAACAAAAAATCCATAATTATTGAAGTGATGTTTCTTTCAACCTATTTTATGTTTTGTACACTTGTTTCACAGTAGCTTAATGATCGACTGTAAAGTCAACGTGGGTATTAAAACAGTCAAATTCAAGATTTAGGGTACCATTTTAATGGTACCAGTTGCCATCTTACTTTATTTTATTTTTAAAAAAATGTTTATTTATTCTTGAGGGAGAGGGAGACAGAGCATGAGTGGGGGAGGGTCAGAGAGAGGGACACACAGAATCTGAAGCAGGCCCCAGGCTCCAAACTGTCAGCACAGAGCCTGATGGAGGGCTTGAACCCACACATCATGAGATCATGACCTCTGAGCCACCCAGGCGTCCCATCTTACTTTAAATAAGCTTTATTTCAGGTAGTGTTTAATAGTTTTAGCAAAATTTAGTACAGAAAGAGTTACAGAGATGCAGTTTTACAGAGATGAGGATTCAGTGTATAAAACGAATTGTGATAAGACTAGGAATCAAGGGTAAGTATTTTGGGCAGTTTGGTAAAAGTGCAAGGAAACAGATTAATTATTGATTTTCTCTGCCTCTTGAGTCCTCTTTTTTCCTCACATGATCCATCTCCAGAAATTATAGAAACCTAGTGAGGTAAAGAATTATGACTTTGGTAGTAGAATGAGAAGCTAGAGTTGAATATATTACATAAAGGTTAGTAGCCATGTTGTAGTTCTCAAACTGCTTCATTCAGATATTGAGAATGTTTGTCTAACTTAAATGAGGATATTTTAAGTAGATTTTTAATTTTTTTTATTTTTCAGCCAAACCAAACAGGAAGCTTACTTTTCTCTACCTAGCCAATGATGTCATTCAGAACAGCAAAAGGAAGGGGCCGGAGTTTACAAAAGATTTTGCGCCAGTTATAGTGGAGGCTTTTAAACATGTTTCAAGGTATGATAATTGTTTTGGGTACTAGGTAATGTTTTAAATGCATAGTATGGCCTTTTGTTAAAATTTACTGTAAGCCATTCAAACAAAAAACAGAGAATATATTTCTTTGAAATTTTCATTTGAAAAGACTTAACTATAAATGGCATTTGTAAATGTGTTAAATACTTTCTGTAAAGGAAAATTTTTGAACTGTCACAAAGTGGTAGGCTTTTGGAGTACTTGAATTAACAATTTTCCTTTAAGAGACCGAAAAAAGCAACTGCCATTTTGGAATGGACTTCATTAAGAATGAATGAGTATTGAATTGAAAACTTGTGTGCTTATAAAGCTGTCTGTTTTCCAGCTATTATTTCTGGATAAACGTTGTACCCTTTACTTGCATATAATTTGAAAGTTTTTTTAGTGTTTGGGTATATGTCATAATACTTTAAAGTGTTTTGGAAGTACAGGAATTTATTTAGAATAATTATAAGCCTGTTGAAAAATTTTGCTACAGAAAAGTTCTAAGGGTAAAAGTTGGTGCTTTGGCTTATGCTCTTTTTAAATGCTTATTTCCAAACATATGCAAATGTTTGGTAGATTTCTGGGTAAACATTATTGGGGTAGACTGTTAAATCAGTCTAAATTACAGAATTCAGTGGTAAGTGAAGATCTGTGTTGAATGATTTAAGGATGAAAATATGCTCACCACATGCCCAAAAACTTCAGTCATAGTGGATGCATTTTTTAAAAATTACAGTGTATGAAATACTACCATATGTTACTTTCTTAAATGAACATTATTTATCTTTCAATTTAGATACTGTCTTACCATCTTTTCAGATGTTGCCATTTTTTAAGAATTCAGTCCTAGTCCCTCTTCCTATGGTCATATTCTTCACTTGACCTTTGGGTGATTTCATACACTGCATATATTTAGTTATTACACACCCTAATAACTCAATTAACTGTGAGATCAAGACTGGAGCCGAAGTTGGACGCTTAACTGACTGAGCCATCCAGGGGCCACTGGATGTGTTTTGTTTTAGACCTGTGTGTCTAATTGCCTATGGAATTTCTAGTTGTATGCTTCCAGACATCTCAGATGGACTCTGTCTCATATTGAATTCACGTCACTGCGCCCTGTCAGACTTGCTCCTCCTTCAGGTTTCACTCTCCCAGTGAATGGCAACTCCGTCTATCTGGATGCCCATATGAGAAACTAGGTGTCATCTTAAACTTTCTTTGATAGTGTAATTTATAATGTATCACATTCTCCTTTCTCTTTCACTCCCCTTATCCATGTAGTATATATAGTTCCTACAGTTTAGATTTTTTCTATAATGTCATTTCTGTATAATTTGCAAGAACCTCTAGTGTTGTTTAATCCATTTAGGAAACTAGCCACAATTGGAGAGCTGATCATAACACTCCCTTGCCTTTGAGTTCTCAAAACTTGATCCCAGAGATTAAGTCTGAAGTCCTGAGCAGGACTTAAGGTGATGATGCTTCTTCATGGCCCTGTCTACATCTTCAGACACATGTCTCATGTTCCTTCCACACACCCATGCTTTATAGTCCACAGTTGAAGCTAACTGAACCTCTTTAAGTTCTTTCTCCCTTAAGGTTTTTATATATGTTGCCTCTCCCAAGGAATTCAATAAAATATTTCTTGACCGCCTATTGTGTGCTAGCCCTGACGATACAGTAGTGAATAAGATAAAGTTCTGTCCTAGTGGAACTTACATTTCAGTTTTTGACCAAAGTAATAACTAGGTGGGCAGATGAATATATATTATGCCAGTAGATAAGTAATGTGAAGAAGCAAAGTAAGGAAGAACTAGAGAGTGTGTCAGTGCTCATGAGAACTTTATCTCATGAGATAAAGTTTTGGAGAGGTGGCATTTGAAGGAAAGGATGAAATGAGTCACTTGAGCATCTAAAAGACAAGGATTCTAGGTGGAGGGAATACTTGGCAGAAACAATGAGACAGTTGTGTGCTGGGCATGTTTGAGCATCAGCAGGGAGAATGGTATGGCAGAAGGTATTAAGGGAATGTGGACTGAGAAGTAGCCAGAAAGCAGCACATATCTACCTTATGGTCTGGGATAAGGCTTTTTGGTTTTATTTTTGGTACGATTGATAGCTCTTAGCAGATTGAAGAGCATTATGATTTGATTTACAATAGTAGAGCATAGAGTGAAGAGTAAGAGCTGAGGACACCAATGAGAAGACCTTAAAAATCCAGACAAGAGGTAATAGCAGTTCAGTCTGCGGTGGTAGTGATGAAGGCAGTAGGACGTGGTTGGGAGTAGTCTGTTTGCCACTTCCTTGATGTTCCAGTCCTCAGATCTCAAATACTGCTTGCTCAGATACCTTTTCTTTTTTTTTTTTCTCAACGTTTTATTTATTTTTGGGACAGAGAGAGACAGAGCATGAACGGGGGAGGGGCAGAGAGAGAGGGAGACACAGAATCGGAAACAGGCTCCAGGCTCTGAGCCATCAGCCCAGAGCCTGACGCGGGGCTCGAACTCACGGACTGCGAGATCGTGACCTGGCTGAAGTCGGACGCTTAACCGACTGCGCCACCCAGGCGCCCCTCAGATACCTTTTCTGATCTGTCTTGAACTGGGCCAGATCTCTGCATGATGCTTCTCTTTAATACTTGGTTCTTTTTTGTGGCACTTGTAAATAACAGCTGCCATAAAGCTCCATTTGTGTCTCCAGTGTCAAAGATAGTGCCTTGATCAATAAATATTTGTTAAATAAATTTAAAAATCACCTATTTGAAATCTTCTTGGCCTCATAATCAGCCGCCATTAGGTTAAGGGCATCTTCTCTATAAACACCTGTAGCTTGTACAAGCACTTTTTTGGGTAATTTTTTGTTTATTAAGATGTCTGGGAGCACCTGGCTGGCTTAGTTGACAGAGCGTGTGACTGTTGATCTCAGGGTTGTAAGTTTGAGCCCTATGTTGGGTGTAGAGATTACCTAAAAATAAAATCTTAAACAAAACTGTCTGTAAGCTTTTAAAGGAAGCTGGGAGTATGTCTGTCTTGATCACTTCACTCTGAACTTCTGATCACATAGTTGTGCTCAGTAAAAATTTGGACTGCTTTTTCTCAGAGAATGAATGTCTGACTGTATTTTAAATCACCATTGCCTTTTCAGTAACACTGTTAATTGTTAATATTTTTATTTTTTCTTTAGTGAAACTGATGAAAGTTGTAAGAAGCACCTTGGAAGGGTATTATCTATTTGGGAAGAAAGGTCTGTTTATGAGAATGATGTGTTAGAACAACTTAAGCAAGCTCTGTGTAAGTGTGTAATCTTTTATCGTGATCTCTCCATTAAAATGTTTCCTTTCATTAAAACTTTTGATGTTCTTTCAATTCAGATGGCGATAAGAAGCCTAGGAAGCGAACTTATGAACAGATAAAGGTGGATGAAAATGAAAACTGTTCCTCTCTGGGATCTCCAAGTGAACCACCACAGGTAGAAGTTTTTCTCTGTTAAGGGAGTTGTGTTACTATTACTTCATGTGGTCACTAAGCTTTATTAATTTTGAGGTTTTACTAATATAAATTGACTTTTATTATAATTCTGAGTGCAAGAAAGAAGCTTTGTGAATATCTCTTCTGATTAACAGATTGCTTATGTTTATTATGGTATGTTGTATGTTTTATATTAGGCAGTTATATTTTACATAGAAAGGTTATCTGATTGCTAAGTATGATTAGGTCTGGTGAGATATCTGTCACTTTTAAATAGTTTCCTTTTAAATAAATAAAACATTGTATGATAAACCCTTTGTTGTATGATTTAACTACACTGAGAATGCCATTCTTAGAGATATACAACTGCCCTTTACTGTATTTTTGCTTTTAAACATGTAAAAATGAGTGTTATAGCAGCAAGCATGTACTCATACAGTTCTATGTAACTATATAGAACCATATAGTTCCATGGTAAAATAAGACAGATTAGAGTTATTATCTTAATACCCCATGTCCTCCCAGGTTGGTACAGTATAGCATTCCTTAGCCATCAAATGATTCCAGAAAAACATTTTTAACTTTTAATTATGTGGGCATTGAGTGTTAAAGCTTCCTCCTTCTATGTTTCAAACATATAGGAGGGACAGATAAAATTTAAAAGGAGAAAATGAAGACATAGCCATACTCATAAAACAAGGTAAATATCTTTGTGGACTAGAAATGGTACAGAAGCACAATTCAATATGTGGGCCAGAGCCTGGTTCTTGCTGAGCTTTGGTCAGGAAACAGACATGGCTTTCCAGAAATAAGTATCCTGTAGGGTAATAAGAACTCACAGTGCTCCATGGGAGTTGGAGGACTGGACCTGAATTCCCTGCATGCAGCCAGAGGCTGGTTGAAACTCTTTCCCCAGTGAAAGGAGCTAGAAAGAAAGATAGAACCAATCACTGCCTAGAACTTTGTGTGTATATTCGTAGTAGTACTGGGGAGGCAGAAAGAATCTGACCAAGGTGCTCAGCTGGGACCTGAACCAAACTGCCTGTTCACTCATTGATAGGAGGTACTGAAGCCCATATGATCACCAGGGACAAGAGCTTGAATAAAAAAGTAATAAGAACATAATGTTTTGAACAACCAAACCTTAAGGTGTATATTTTTTTCTATTTGGTAATAATTTAAGACAAAGCGCTTTGTGCAACAAGCCCTTTTATGATTCCATGAACAGTATTTTATCTGAGTTTTAGATACAGAGTCTGATCCTTTTTTATTTTCCCTGATGACAGACTAACTCCAGTTGTACTTCTTAGGAGTATCTAGTACTTAAATAAAACACTGTTGCTTTTCATTTTATGATGACTATTTTCAGATTAGTTGTACTGCTTAATTTTCAGTGGTTCAGCTTTGTAGGTACCATTTTGTGTCATTCTTTATAAGAATGGCTAAAATTTCTCTTCGTAGGATCCACTTGAACTCATTTCATTCTCCTCTATTAGAAAGTTGTAGGCTAGTGTTGTTTTCAGACAACTGTGCTTGTTTATCTGATCTTTGACCCAGCACTAGAAACTTAGAATTAACTCATGTGGGAATGTGAATGTGAGATGAAAGCATGCGTATCAGGACCATAAAGCCAGATGACTTTTCAGAACTTCAGAAAGCTTTAGAACTTTCTAGGACTCATTAAGAAATGACAATATAAAAGTTAATTGGGGCCCACGAGAAAAAAAGCTTCATGATAATCGTCATTGCTCTTAAGCTCACTTTCATTTGTAGGGGGGGATGTATCTTATAACAAAATTATTTTGTAAAATATTAGAATTTTAAAAACATAGTAACGAATTAAAAGCATACATGGGATAGTATATTTATTAGGTGTCATTCATTGTTATCATGCTGGATCATCTGTGTGCTAGACCCCAGTGATAGCATTTTTTTTTTTTTTTTTTTTTTTTTTTTTGTCAGGGAATAGCTTAAAGAAAAATCAGTAACTATCAGTGTCATCTCAATGTATTCACAGAATTGGTTATGTCCTATATTTTTCAAGTGTGTGTATAATTACCTACTGTTCCAGGAACTAGTCTTAGAGATATAAAAAAAAAAAAAAAAGGAGGTGGACGGCGATGGAAACCAGTAAAAATAAAATATTCATTTTTCTTTGGAGTAAATTTATAAATATTATGAATTGTGAAATTATCAGCAAAGACTTACCCTTTCTTCCTAATTATATCTTATACGAAAACAGTATAAGTAAAATATTCTAATGATAAAATAATTTTTACATTGGTTAAGTGTAATATAAGTATTAGCCGTCAGATATATGGAATTTTGTGATCTCTTAATGATCTTATTAGCAAACTGTAGGATAGTTGAAGATAACCATATTTGAACATATTCCAAAACTACATTGCTTTTGTGCTTCACGTACATCACTTAGAAATAGACTTTGTGAGACTCTTCTGTGTTGTAGCAGAACATGATTTGTATCCTCCTTCCCCCAATATCTAATTTAGTATTAAAAATTCTCATGTATAATAATATAATGAATATGTCATATGTAAAACGTGTAACGTCTAGGTTGAAGTTATAGCCTGCTTTCCCTTCTACCACTGTATGTATTTGGCATATAAATCAACCATGTCACTTTCAGAGCCCAGTAATTATTTTTACACTGTCTCCATTGCTTGAGTATGACTTCCTCAAAGCTGAGGGCCATGTCTTATTTTAGTTTCCAATTTATATATTTCCAGTGACTAACATAGTATAGTTTCTTTTTCCTAATATATAAAAGAAATGGACTATCTTTAAAAGCAGTTTATACTTGAAACTTTAAACAAGTATACAGCCCATAAGGATAAAGGAATATGAAATAAAATTGAGGTCTTTTGTATTTGTTTAAGCTTCATTTATTTTGGTTCTAAAGTTGTGTAACTTTTTAGACTCTAGATCTTGTTAGAGCATTACAAGATCTAGAGAATGCAGCTTCAGGTGATGCAGCAGTTCATCAGAGGATAGCGTCTTTGCCTGTTGAAGTCCAAGAAGTATCCCTACTAGATAAAATAACAGGTAAGAAAAGAAAATGTGATCTGGAACTTTTTGGAAGTCAGGGTGAGGGAACGGCATATGGCATTGTTTTTGTTGTGTAATAATTCTATTATTCTGTGCTTTTCTTAGATAAAGAATCTGGAGAAAGGCTTTCTAAAATGGTAGAGGATGCTTGTATGTTGCTGGCAGATTACAATGGCAGATTG
The DNA here is from genome assembly GCF_018350175.1 of Felis catus. Taxonomy (NCBI): domain Eukaryota; kingdom Metazoa; phylum Chordata; class Mammalia; order Carnivora; family Felidae; genus Felis; species Felis catus. Next base: position 57,193,483 of record NC_058379.1, on the reverse strand, counting down.
GCGGCTGAAATAGATGATAGGAAGCAACTCACTCGAATGTTAGCAGATTTTCTTCGTTGTCAAAAGGAAGCCCTTGCAGAGAAAGAGCATAAATTGGAAGTGCGTAACCTTTTCCTTCTTTAGTGCTTATTTGTTTAATTTATTTTTTGGTAGGAATTTCAAAATATTTCTGTTCCTGTACATTTTGCATATTTTTAGACAGTGGCCCAGGTAAGCTTCTCCTTGCAGGAAAGGGCTTCTTTCTACTTGGACCAAGTCAACCTAAGTAAACTTAGAAATGTGGAATTACGGAAACGGGCTGCTTTTTAAAATTATTCATGTGAAATCCCAGTAATAGTAATTCATCATAAGAGTTTAAACTCTTCAAGAGCAAAACTAGTGGGAAAATAGCAGTTAGTATGAAGTCTGGTGTCATCTATAGTAAATTATGGTTGGATTTATTGAATTCCTGTTCAGAATACATGCAGGCTTTTAGGTATACAGTTAAGAAATAAAAAGAGTTTTTTTGGCATAGAATTTGTTGTGGGTATGCTAGTCCCCCTCTCCCAGTCCCTGAACAATTCATCAGTTTTGTTCACAAAGTCAGTCTTCAAGTTACTCTTTTGTTCCATCCCTGATTCTGATGTTTAACATATTTCCACCTCACTCCTGGCTCATACACACCCTTAGGTAGAAAGTCGCTCCTTTAAATTAAATGGTGATTGCTGCAGTTGATGAATCTGGAGGTGCAGGGTGAAAAAAGAAACATCCTCATATTTTCTTTGAGCAGAGTAGCTGTTGTTGGGTAGATGGGCCAGATTTGTTTTTGTTTTTGTTTTTTTTTTAAGAATCTTTTTTGACTAGTTCTTATTTAAATTGTTTATTGCTGTAGCAATTTCCTGTTGTAATTCGATGTAATAGAATTTCTGACTTGTCTGGATCCCTTTATTTAAACCGTTCTCTGTAAATTTGTAGGTCTGTTAGGATACTGCCTCTATTAAGTTGCTTTTTAGTGTTCTTGTTTTAGCAGTCTCTATGCCAAAGAGGATTGTCCCTTCTACTTGTGAGACCTGCTGTTTGATCAAGAGCTTTCCCACCCCAAATTCTCAGCTCTTCATTTAGCATTACCCCTTTTCATTGTGGAGCAAAGTTGTTGGCACCATGCTCCACCTTTAGAAAGGTTTCCCAATTGTACATAAAAAAGAAAAGGTAAACAATTTTAAAAAGATACATGTGATACGTAACTTGCCAGTTTTGATCTTGTGATGCAACTTGTCTTAAACCTACTGTACTTGTTTTACTGTTAGCAGAATTAAGGGTAAGTAATGTGCAATTCTTGTCTTTAGTCTTTTGGTATGGTTTCTTTAACTTCTATTGAGCTTCTGTTGCAGGTATTGGACATGGGCGTATCTTCTAACGATGTCATCATCATTAGCATATTCTTCCTGCTAAAAATAAATATCAAACTCCAAAGCCTGTATCGTCTCATGTTTTTGAAGATTCAAGACTGAAACTTTGTTTTTCTACTGTATGCTTTTTCACTTAAGTTGGTTATTTATTACTGGTTACAAAAATAGAATTTATGTTTGAAATGTAAGTGTAGGAATAGATCAGATGTCACCCTCCAGTTACCTCTTTTCCCAGTTCCTTTCAGCTAGATTGCGTAGTTGATAGTTCTGGTGATGAGGTTGATGATAATAATAACAGTAACATTTACCATGTGTCAGGTGCTATTGTAAGCATGTCACATCTGTCAGCTCATTTAATCCTACATAGGAAGAATTATCCCCACTTTACAGGTAAAGAAACTGAGGCACAGGGAAATTACATAACTTGCCCAAGGTCACAAAGAGATTGTAAATTGTTAAGAACCCGGGGACTCCGCCTCCAAAAGACACATTTGCTTCCGGGTTTTACTTAAAGAAATGTAAGATCAAAGCAAAAACTGAAACCCTATCCAGTTCTTTCTGCTTCCTCTCTCTTCAGAGGAATCTACTCTTCAGAGAAATCACTGTCTTAAAGTATTCTAGGAACGTTTTTGTTTTTCTGCGTGGATATTATCATAGTAAAAAGAGATGACCTAAATTATGCAACATTTTTTTACAAGTAAAAAAAAATTTACATCTCTAATAAATCAGGAAGTCATTCTACAGAACTCTGTAAATTATCATTTATAACTGATTTCTTTCTCAGAAGATTATGGCAATGATTTTAGATATTTAGACATTTTTTGTGTCAAGTAGGTGGCATCACTTTGAAGTTGAGGCAGAGAGGTCAAGATTTATACTTCCCATGTAAGCTGTGATGTCATCAGACAGTTTTCAGTTATCTGCATCTTTGAGCATCACCTGTCATTGACCATGTATTGATGACTCATTGGTTTTTCGTTTTTTGTTTTTTGGTTTTTTTTCTTTAAATGGAACAAAAATTTAAAGTATCAGTTCAGGGATTGTCTATTTCATGTTTTTTAAGGAGGTTGCTGTTAAAGCATTTGTAATGAATGAAAAGATGAGTGTTTTTAAAAATTTTGGGTATTATGAATCATTTTTGGAACTTTAGCTGGTTATTAAGCAGATAACTGTCTAAATGGACTATTAATCTAATTTGTATTTATAAAATCCATGTCATAGATTGTTGTAGAAATCATATTTCACCATTTAGAAGTTAAAATTATTGCATTAACTTTTGTTCACCTAGCTTATTTTGGAAGGCATTCATGGATAGGAAACGTAAAGTGACATTTTGATTTTGATACTGTTGGAGAGGGAAAAATACAGAGATCAGAAATTCTTTCACATTCAGTAAGGTAATGTCTTTGATGCTCAATTTTGGATTCTTTTTCATGATACAGTCAGTATAAGAAAACATGCTTTTATCAAATCCCTATCTATGTCATTGTACACTGACAGTGTGCTAGGATTCCATAGAAAATTGTCTAGTTGATGGAGTAGTTTTACGTAGAAAATTGGAAATCACAATTTGATTGATGGCTCTTAAATTATAGTTCTAAGGTTTGGAAGTCAGGATGGACTTCATAGAAGACTGTGTTTATCTTTTGCAGTCTTACATCAGTATGTTCTTATTTAGCTCATCTTTTTAAATGAGGCATAATATTAATTGTATGAATGTTGTTTATTTAAGTCTGTCCCTCTTCTCATGGCGTTAGATTGCAGCCACTGAGTTGCTTTTATTAGTTTTGTGCATTATATGTAGTGCTGCAGAGAACATCCCATCCTGGTGATCAGGCCTGTATAATTGTGCAGGTATATCTGTGGGATTGATTCTTAGAAGCAGAATAAAATAATCTGGGTCCAAGGGAATGTATGTTTAAGTGTTGACAGTATACTCAAGCCCACCAAAGCATTCTGCCGTTTCAATTTTTTAAATTTTTTTGTGCTGCATCTATTTATGTATGTATGTATGTGTGAATATAGTTGATGCAGTGTTATATTAGTTTCAGGTGTAAAGGCTCTGCGTTTTTTTTTGTTTTTTTTTTTTAATGTTTATTTCTGAGAGAAAGAGAGACAAGAGTGTGAGCGGGGAAGGGAGAGAGAGAGAGGGAGACACAGAATCCGGAGCAGGCTCCAGGCTCTGAGCTGAAGTCGGACACTTAATCAGCTGAGTTATCCAGGTGCCCCAGGTTCTGCCTTTTTAAACTCCGTATCATAGGAGTACATCTTTTCCTGTGTAACCTAGCACTTACTATCAGTGATCTTTTAAATTTTTGCATATCTGATACTTTATAAATTATTTTTTTGTTCACTCAGGTTGGTCATCTTTTAAAAATATTTATTGCCCGGCGCCTGGGTGGCTCAGTTGCTTGAGCATCTGACTCTTCATTTCAGGGTCGTGAGTTTGGGTCCTGCGATGGGCATGAAGCAGTGTCAGGCATGAAGCCTACTTAAAAAAAAAAACAAAAAATCTAGCCATTTTATTTCCGTTTCAAATTTCCTATGTCCTTTAACTACTTTTCTCTTTGGTTCTAAGTTTGTATGTTAATATTTGTCTTTGTTTTTGTAGATTTTGGGCTTTCTGGATATAGTTAAGGTGGTCTTCTCAATTCATTACTGTAAAAATACTTTGCTATTTTTCTTTGTTTTTTCCCCTAATATTTTTATCCATTAGGATTTTTTTTGTTTGTTTATGATGTGACATAGAGATCTAATTGAAAGTGATAGTGAATGTCCCTTGTCATGTATTAATGATTAATCAATGACTCAGTCTGTCATTATGTTATGAAGTACCATTTGTTATACTTAATTCGTGTGTGTGTGTGTGTGTACACATGGGAATGTAGTTAGTCCCTTTTCTATTCTATTGGCCAATTTGTCTTACCCACCTTTACTTATGCAGATTTTTGTTTGTATTATTTTTGGTATTGTTTGTATCTACAATTTAAATAATGATTATTGTATACATGAATTTTTACTTTCTTCCCACTTTATACATATTTAATAGCTTTCATACTTGATATTTCTCATGCCATGTTGCTAAGTAGATGTTTCTTAATTTACTTGGCCTTTTACCTGTTTCTGAATGTACTGTTTACTCTTGTTATCCTTCCCCTCTATCTGCTAGATGGTATTTTCCTGGATTTTCAAAAGTATTTAATTTCATAAAACTTTGTTTTCTCGGGCACCTGGGTGGCTCAGTTGATCAATTGTCCAACTCTTGATTTTAGCTCAGGTCGTGATCTCAAGGTTTGTGGGACTGAATCCCCCAATGCTTAACCTAATTTTTATTTTTTAAATGCTTAAGAAAAATTTTGTTTTACCTGAGGCATTTATTATTTGTTTGTTTTTAATTTATTTATTGTGAGAGACAGCAACAGCGCAAGTGGGTGGAAGGGCCGAGAGAGGGAGAATCCCAAGAGGGCTCTGCGTTGTCAGCACAGAGCCCAATGTGGGGCTCAGACTCATGTGAGATCGTGAGCTGAGCCAAAATCAAGAGTTGGACACTTAACCAATTGAGCCACCCAGGTGCCCTTTCCCTAAGATATTTAATGATTAGAAATTTCTAATATTAATTCTCTTACTATAGGAAATAATGTTTTAAATAGTACTGAAAATTTTAAATTAAAATTTTATTGCTGGAGGTGTTTACCTGCATGTAGCAGGTTGAGCTGCTGGTTGTAACAGTCTAAAGGATGGAGAGGAATGGTGGCAGTGGCAGTGTTTGACAGCCTGATTGAAGTTGCTGAGTGGATTACAGTGGGGACAAATTTCAATAGGGAAACAGAGCTTAATTAGAAAGTTTTATATTGCGGATAATGTAGGCCTGAACCTTACTTGGTGATAGCACTGAGAAAACAAAGGAATGGGCGGGATGGGAACAATTGAATCATAATTTAATTGGGTCTGAGCATAGAAAGTAGAAGGAATCAGTGATAAATGAAATTTTGGAAACCATGGGGCAAATGAATCTGGCATTGACTAAAAGGATACTAAAATAAGGGACTAGTTTTGCTGAGGAGGATGATTTGGTTTTAGGCAGGTCAAATTTTTTAACTTTTTCACTTTCATTTTTGTGCAGTGAGGTATATTATTATTTTTTTCCCAGCTTTATTGAGATAACTGGCATATGAGTGAATTAAAGGGTTTTTTTTTGCTTTCTTAAAAAATTGAAACATAGTTGACACCAGAGTTTTTCTAGTTGTAAAAGTAGTACATGTTCCTCGTAGTTTAGAAGCCATTCATAAGCACACACAGATGCCACCTAAAATCTCATTACCTCCTAAAGAACCATTGATAAGATTTGAGAGATGGAATCCCAGTGTATGCTATTTTATATAGTCTTTTTTACATATTTACAGTAAACATTTTCTCATGATTATATTCTCATCTAAAATGAAGTATTTCTTTAACCAGCTCTTTATTGTTTAGCGTTTGTTTTTTCCAGTTTCTTGTTATTAGAAAAACATAGTTTTGAATCACACTTTAGGTAAATCCTTGCTTATTTTTGATAATTTTTTCTTTTTTTTAATGTTTGTTTATTTTTGCATTTTTTTTCTTTTTTTTTTTTTAATTTTTTTTTCAACGTTTATTTATTTTTGGGACAGAGAGACAGAGCATGAACGGGGGAGGGACAGAGAGAGAGGGAGACACAGAATCGGAAACAGGCTCCAGGCTCTGAGCCATCAGCCCAGAGCCCGACGTGGGGCTCGAGCTCACGGACCGCAAGATCGTGACCTGGCTGAAGTCGGACGCTTAACCGACTGCGCCACCCAGGCGCCCCAAATGTTTGTTTATTTTTGAGAGACAGAGCACGGCTTGGGGAGGGGCAGAGAGAGAGGGAGATACAGAATCTAAGCAGGCTCCAGGCTCTGAGCTGTCAGCACAGAGCCCGATGTGGGACTTGAACCCATGAACCGTGAGATTATGACCTGAGCCGAAGTCGGACACTTAACCGACTGAGCTACCCAGACACTGTGATAATTTTTTCATAAATTCCTAGATGTAGGGGGAAAAAATGAAAGCAGTGAGGCAAAGGTAATTTTAATGCTCAGTCTTCTAGAATTTAAGAAAACAAAATTGATATTCTGTCTGGTGACAAAGGGAGGTGGAAGTGGAGACGTCTCAACTGCATATTAATTGATATAAATTCATAATGACAATCTGTGTGAAGACAGTTGATAATAAGTATCAGAAACCCTTATTTTTACATAATTATTTTTTCTGCTCTTTTCCTTTTACCAGGTCATTTAAATTGCATAATGCTCTCAGAGTAGCTAGTTGGTAGGGAGAATTCTGGGAGCCATTAAAGTGATGGTATATTTTTTGCTTTTGTATTTTAAAAAACCGTAGTTGGGGCACCGGGGTGGCTCAGTCGGTAAGCATCCAACTCTTTGGCTCGGGTCATGACATCATGGTTCCTGAATTTGAGCTCCACTCTAACAATGTCTCCCTGTGTCTCTGCCCCTCCTACACTTTCTCTCTCTCTCAAAATAAATTTAAAAACTTAAAAAACATGTGGTAAAATACACGTAAAATTGACCATCTTAACTATTTAAAAACACTTTTTTAAGTTTTATTTTTTGAAAGAAAGTGTGTAGAGGGAGGGAGAGAAAGGATCTTAAGCAGGCCACCATGCCCACCAGGGAGCCTGATGGTGGAGCTTGATCTCGTGATTGTGAGATCATGACCTGAGCTAAAATCAAGGGTCAAGGATGTTTAACCCACTGAGCCATCCAGGTGCCGTGACTATCTTAACCATTTTTAAGTGTATGCTTCAGTAGTGTTAAGTACATTCTCGTTGCTGTGCAGCGTATCTCCAGAATTCTTTCATCTTGCAAACTGAAACTCATACCCATTACGCAGCTCTTCATTCCCTACTGTCTCCAGCCCTGACAACCACCATTCTTTCTGTCTCTGAATTTGACTAGGTACCTAATACAAGTAGAATCATGCACTTTTTGTGATTGGCTTACTTCACTCAGCATAATGTACTCTAGGTTTATTGGTGGTGTAACGTGTGCCAGAACTTTCTTCCCTTAAGGCTGAAATACTCCATGGTATGTATATACCACATTTTGTTTTCCCATGTGTCTTTTGGATACTTGGGTTGGTTCCACTTTATTGCTGTTGTGAATAATGCTGCTATGAACATGGGGTCTTAGCATGTATTTATTTTGAGTCCGTCCTTTCAGGTCTTTTGGGTTTATACCCAGAAATGGTATTGCTGCATCATATGACAATTCTATTTTCAAATTTTTTGAGAAACTGATGTACCATATAGCATACCATTCATAACAGTTGCACCATTTTATGTTACTACCAAAAATGCACAGGGTTCTCATTTCCTCACATCCTTGACAGCACTTTTTATTTGGGTTTTTGTTGATAGTAGCCATCCTAATTGATTGGCTATTTGTTTATCATCTTGGAGAAATGTCTGTTCAAGTCCTTTGTCTATTTTTTAAATGGGCTGTTTGTTTCATTGTTATAAAGGGATGATAGATAGATAGATAGATAGATAGATAGATAGATAGATAGATATAGTCTAAAGTTGATACTTGTTATTAAAAAGAGTTTGGAGATAATTTAATGCACCAGTGCTGGAAATTATTCTGGAACATTTCCCAAAACACATTCTCTACTTGAATGTTTCTGATGTAAAGGGAACACACTGTTTTGAGAGCAGTCTTTTCCATTTTCTGGAAAACTGCTAGAACGTATATACTTTTTTATCTTAACATTTTGACAAATGTATTTGCTCAAATATATATATTTGTGTGTGTGTGTGTGTGTGTGTGTGTGTGTGTGTACATACATACACCTTTATGCATTGGGGAAAATGGAAAATACCAAAAATCCAGAATGGAAGATAAAAACCAAAGTCTGCTATTGATATTGAAAATGCATAATTTGAAATAATAGTCCCTTACTCTCTTCCCTTCCTTTTTATAGACCCAATTTTGTTTATAGGATCTTAGATCCTTTTATTGGTGTGTAAAGAATCCTATTTTTTGTGTGTTATTGCCATTATTCATGTATTATTTGTCATGAAAAAATTTACATGAATAGCTATTTCTGTCAACTATGTCAAAATAAAGGACAGGATATAGCAGTCATGAAAAGTAACAAAAAGTCCTTGCATGTCTGAGAACAGCTTTCTTTTTTGCTCACCCATCACTGACTGCTTCACTGAATGTAGAATTCTTGGATCATGTCTTTTCTTTTTTTCTTTTGGCCTAGTTAATGTGTTTTTGCTTTCTCTTGCACATTTAACACTTTGCCTACACATACATAGGATATTGGTCTTTTAATTTTGCCTGATGTTTGAGGGGTGCCTGGATGGCTCAGTTGGTTGGGTGTCCTGCTTTGGCTCAGGTCATGATCTCACAGTTCACGAGTTGGAGCCCCACATCAGGCTTTTGCTTAGGATTCTCTGTCTCCCTCTCTCTGCCTTCCCCCTTCAAAAATAAATAAACATTTAAAAAAGTAATTTTGTTTGATGTTGATGTTCCCTTTAATTGCAAAGATCTAAGTTGTCTTTTATTTTTGCTTCTGATTTTTTATGGTTTCTCCTTTTTTTTAAGTTAAAAAAATATTTTAATGTTTGTTTATTTTTGAGAGAGAGGGGATGGGGGATGGGCAGAGAGAGAGGGAGACACAGGATCCGAAGCAAGCTCCAGGCTCTGAGCTGTCAGCACAGAGCCTGATGTAGGGCTTGAACCCATGAACTGTGAGATCATGACCTGAGCCGAAGTCAGACGCCAAAAAGACCGAGCCACCCAGGCACCCCTCTCTTTAACTTATGTGTATATTGAGTATTCTGAATCTTGACTTCATGTTTATCTTTTTTCATTTTTCCTCATGTCTATAATCTTCCTTTAGTTTCCCTTGAGTGTTTAAAAAATATATGTTTTAGTGTTTATTTATTTTTGAGAGAGAGAGAGAGAGAGAGAGAGAGAGTTAAGAGTGGGGTAGGGTCAGAGAGAGAGGGATACACAGAATCTGAAGCAGGCTCTAGGCTCTGAGCTGTCAGCACACAGCCTGACACAGGCTCGAACTCAAACAGGGAGATCAGACCTGAGCCGAAGTTGGATGCAGGTGCCCCATCCCTTGTATTTTTTTTAAATGTTCATTTTTGAGAGCGAGAGCATGCGTGCAAACTGGGGAGGGGCAGAGAGAGAGGGACAAAGGATCTGAAGCTGCCTCTGCACAGACAGCCCAGAGCCTTGTGCGGGACTCGAGCTCACAAATAGACAAATAGTTAAAGTCTGACACTTAACCAACTGTGCCCCCCAGATGCTCCAAACTTTTTTTTTTTTTTTTTTTTTTTTGATTAGAGTATGCGGGAGAGGGGCACAGGAAGAGAGAGAGAGAATCCTAAGCAGGCTCCACACTCAGTGCAGAGCCTCACATGGGGCCTGATCCCATGACCCCAGAATCACAACCTGAGCCAGTGTAAAAACTGGGTACTCAACTGACTGAGCCACCCAGGTGCCCCTTCCCTTGAGTTTGTTGTTTTTGTTGTATTCTTCCTTACAGCCTGCTTGTCTGATGTTGGGAGTGGAGATTGTTTTCTCACCTTTTTATGGGACTCTGTTGAAACAAAGGGATTTATTATAGCTTTTACTTGGACAACTCACAGATCCTCCCATTCTGGGACAAGTCAGAAGGAAATCAGTCAGAGGAGATGGTAGTGCCAGAGTTTTGTGAGTTTGACAAGTCAGCCCAGATCTGGCTGGAACCTTACCTCTGTTTTGCCAGCATACCAACCGCAGCATTCAGTACTGATTTGGTTATTGCAGTCCCTGGATCATCATGGTATTGGGAGTCCCAGCAGGCACAGGTTCCCTGTTGAAGTGACCCATAGGAGAATCAAGTATAAATGTTCCTAACAAGTTAGTTACACCTCGAAAAGCTTGATACAATCTGCGGTAGTGTTTGGACCTATTTAATGTAAATGTAAAATACTGTTTAATTAGACACTAAGTTTTATAAACCTTAATGTGGTTTTTTTTGTTTATCTTTTTTTTTTTTTTTCTGCAATGAGTGCTTAAAGCTTTTGTTCTCCCTGGTTTTACATTACTTTTTCTAATCCATGGGTTTAGGAATTACGCGAGTAAATATGTGAAAGTGTATGTCTGATGAAAGCAATGGGCTCTGAGAAAGAATCTAAGCATCATTTCAGTAAACAACATGTAACTACAGTAAGACCTATAATGTGTCTTTATATTTTTTATTTTTAAAATAAAGAATATTTAAGTAAGGTCCAGTAAATACAGTTTTTTACTACAGCATGAATAATTTATGGTGTTTATTTCTGCTGTGTATAAGCTTTACTTCTAAGCTCTGAAGTATTTTTTTTTTTATGAAGTGTAATATTTTTGACAATGTAGCATCAGCATTTTTGATCATGTTAATTTTGGTACTACTTCATCGCTTTATTTTTTTAAGTTTGTTAATTTTGAAAGGGGGGAGGGGCAGTGAGAGAGAGAGAGAGAGAGAGAGAGAGAGAGAGAGAGAAAATCCTAAGCAGGCTCTGTGCTGTTGGTGCGGAGTCTAACACAGGGTTCTATCCCACAAACCGTGAGGTCATGACCCAAGCTGAAATCAAAAGTTTGGGGATGCTTAACCGACTGAGCCACCTAGGCACCCCTAAACCTCTTTATTTTTTTAACATCAGCCATTCTTGGAAGTTGTTCATCAGATTCTTATAAAATTAATTTTTAAAATAATATATCTTTCTTATCTTAGTGTTTCATCCTATGGGATTTCTTAAAAACTTGACTTGTCATTTCTTATTTTGGCTTGCTTTCTTTTTAGATTTCTTAAGAATATGTGTATTCTGAATTAAAGATTAAAATGTTTTTATGTGTTAAAGATATAAGGCCAGGACATAGGTCTGTGGTTAGAAGTTTTTCTTAGGTGACTTTGGCCTTAGAGCAGTGAACACTTCAGGAAGCACTTTAGCTTTGTGATGACGAGTGAAGACTCTCGAACTGGATTATAGGAGTTTAAATTCTGACTTCAGCGCTTATTAGCTCACTGACATTCAGCAAAGCATTTGACCTCTTTGTACATCAATTTCCTCGTCTGTAAAATAGGGATAATACTTACACCTGCTTTACATGTTTATTATGTGATTTACATGAATTGGGTGCTTAAAACTGCCCAGCTTATAGTAACTACCTCAGAAGTTCCGGCCCAAACAAGAAAACGTGGAGGTTTTCTAGCCAGCCTGTGTCTTGTCTTACTGTATCTATAGTTCCTCTCAAAAAAGGAGATGTTTATATTGCTAGTTATATTCTTAGCATCTCAGGGATTGTGCCTGGATTCCTAAACTCTTAATATGTATAATCATTTTTTGAGATTCTGATTTATCTGTATCAAGGCCAACTTGTCTGTTTATGGAATCTACCTCTTTAAAATTAGGTACCAAATAAATAAAATTAGGTACGGTATTTGCAATACTGTAATAATTTGCAATATTAGGTACAGTTCACCCTTTTGGTAATTTTTCATGATTTCTTGAAGGTAATTGTCTCAGAAATTAAGTTAGTCTAAAATGTTTTCTGTATTTCACCCCATTGTTCTGGAGTGTAGTTGATTATGTTAAGAGACTTGCAGTCAGAGTGTCACATGATTTCCTTGATGATTTAGATTTTCATTCTATTCCATAGAAAAAACAAAAGCAGGATAGTTGTTCAGACATTCTACCCATGACTTCTATTTTAAGATGTTAGAATAAAATATATAAAACTTAGTGTAACTAATAAAGATGTATATAAAGATACCTTATATGTTACGTATCTTATTTGCATAAACGCAAAATAAAAAGATCTAATGAAAAGAGGGTAAGTGAGGGGAGAGAAATAAAATGGAAAGACAAGATGAAGGAATTGAGGTGAAATATAGAGAGATAAGCTGCATGCACTATTCAGTAGGCCCCTTGCTGTTTGTGCTATTTAAATTAGTTAAAATTAGGGGCCTGGGTGGCTCAGTCAGCTAAGCATCTGACTCTTGATTTCGATTCAGGTCATGATTTCAGTTTGTCGGTTTGAGCCCCGCATCGGGCTCTGCTCTGATGCTCTGGAGCCTGCTTGGGATTCTCTCTCTGCTTGCTCTCTCAAAATAAATAAACTAAAAAAAAAATAATTAAAATTAAATAAAACAAAGTTTAAATCCTCAGCACTATGCAGATTTCAGATGCACAATAGCCTCATGTGGCTTTTGGCTACTTTGTTGTATAGTGTAGATACAAAACATTTTCATTGTCACAGAAAGTTCTGTTTGTAATGATTGATCAGCCTTGCTTAAAAGATAGGTATAGATAAAATGGAGAGATATATGAGAAATGAAGTTTTATTTACTATATATAAAATATGTAATAGCTCTGCTCCAATAGAAGAAATGCAGTAGGTGCCCCCTATGGCAGTATTCTTAGAAGGCAGATATTGAACAGGAATTGAAGAGAGGAACCACATCTTGGCATTTACTCTTCTTCAGGTGGGAGCGTTTACACAAATGCCCTTTGCCCCACATTGAACACCTGGAAGCAGGAGGTTGGAACTAAGAGTGCTCCAGTGGAAACAACCAGGAGGGTCAGCTCCTGTGCATCTCCTTTCTTGGACCAGATTGCAGTGGTGAGGAACCTGTCTGAATGGGATCTTGGAGCAGAGGAAAAGCAGTGTTCCTTCTGCCTGGTGAGGCCCAGGAGTGATGGTGATCATCTGTATCTGGAAAACCACTCACTGCTGTAATCCATGTTGGATCTTGCCCACTTTACTGACAACCCAGGCAGGTTGTACTTACAGTCTGTAGTTACATAAGGTAATATCACCAGAACCTCCAAGCATTTTCAGAAAGACAATATATAAGTAGAATCAGAGGGAAGAAATTTCCCCTAGGAAATAGTTCATAGAAACCTGTCTCCTTTTCTCTCTCTCCCTCTCCCTTTCAAAGTAAGTAAACTTGAGGGGAAAAAAGGATGCGCCTGGTGACTCGGTCAGTTAAATGTCCGACTCTTGATTTCAGCCCAGGTCTTGATCTCATGGTTCATGGGATCAGGCCCTGTGTCAGGCACCGTGCTGACCATGTGGCATGCTTGGGATTTTCTCTCCCTCTCCCCCTGCCACTCCCCTCAGCCACGGTCTCCCTCAAAATAAATAAACTTTAGAAAAAAGAAAACCCAGCATTGTGATGTGCTGAAAGTGCCTAAACACCTGGAGGTCCCAGCCCGCCCCTAATGAGTAGCCATCAGCAGATAGAGTGTCCTCATAGCCCTGTTAGGGAAAGCTCTCTACTTTTTTTATTCTTATCAACAAAGGAATGGTTGGGAATTCTAGGCAAGCAAGCAAGCAAACTATAAGCAACAGCATTAAAGTCATAATGGCTGTAAAATGGGAGTATAAGACAAACAGTGGGACAAGTGAGCTACTTTGTGAGATTCTGGAAAAGTAAAGCTGATGAAGTTTAAACTTAGTATAGTAAGTCAGTGCTCCATCCTTCCATGTAATGCATTCCTAAAAATGTGAATAAAAGTAAATTACATTTTAGAACAAAATTTTTGTAAGTATTGGTCCGGTTTTTATTTGTAGCTCTATGAGGTAGATAACTATAGTTACACATGTTTTACAAATGAGAACACTGAGGCTCAGAAATATTAACATATTCCAAGGAAATTTGAAAAATCCATTTAAATGAATACATTAAAACCACTTAGCTCCTGAGAACACTTTCATACATTTTCTTTTGTCTTATGAAAATCATAGATTTGAAACATTATTGTAAACTGTAATAAAAAATGGGGGCGGGGAGCGCCTGGGTGGCTCAGTCAGTTAAGCATCCCAACTCTTGCTCTTGGCTCAGTTCATGATCTCATGGTTTCATGAGATTGAGCCTCATGTCAGACTCTGTGCTGACAGTGTGGAGCTTGCTTGGGATTCTGTCTCCCTCTCTCTGCCCCTCTCCCCCCGCCCCCCTTCTGTCTCCCACTCAAAATAAGTAAACAAAAAAATTTTTATCTTGAAAAACAGTTAATAGCCATACTGTATGTACAAATTTACATTCTACTTGGATATCTTAGTCTTCAGTGAATAGAGTATGGATTTAGAATAATGAACCTAGAACTTAAGGGTTATGGGTTCTAGAATTTACTATATGAACTTGAAGAAATTGTATAGTATCAAACCTGTTCTTTTCTCAACCTTAGGATGTAGATGTATTATAAGGTCTATTAACGTTCTAAAGTTCAGTGCTCTTGACTTTTCCCCCTATCCCTTATGTTATACTTGGGAATTTCTAAGTACTTTATCTTAATTCAACTTATAAAAGCAATATGCCATTTTCTTCATACAGTAGTCTCCCAGCATAAAAACAATACATGTTTATTATAGAAAGTAGGGGCGCCTGGTTGGCTCAGTCGGTAGAGCATGTGACTCTTCATCTCAGGGTTGTGAGTTCAAGTCCCACATTGGGCGTGGAGCCTACTTAAAAGGAGAAGAAAAAATCCAGAAAATACTGAAAAAGAAATAAAAGATTCACTGGTTTACATGAACCAGTGAAAACATTTAATTAATATTTTGATGTACTTGTTCCACTCTTTTGTTTTTAAGTAGTTGTGTATATTCAGTTTCATTTATTTAAATTGTGTGATTTTCTAAACATTGACAGCTGCTGGCCAGCATTTATTTTATTTATTTATTTATTTTTTTTGTTTCCTTCATTTCAAATAGGAGTGGAGCTTTAAGGGGGAAAAAGACCATTTATCCATATTAAATTAAATAAGTTATACCTGTTGGACCTATTTAAAGAACTAGGTCTCTGTGACAAAATTGTGGAGGAATATGTACTATCAAGAATATTTAAATTGTAATAAAAGTCATTGCCTCTTTATGTCTAATTCCTTCAGCACACCATTGTAATTAGGGGAGTAGTGGTATTGTAACTATGCCATTTAATTTATCCACTTCTTGCTTTTGAAGTAAGATTTGTGTTAGAACTAGAGCTTAAGTCTTGATAATTTTAATACCATTGCACACATCAGACTTGTTCAAGTAAAATGTGAACCTCTCATGTAGTTCAGTAAATGAAAAGTTTAAGGAGAACTGTGCATCATTTATACTAACAGTCTCCTAGAGCTCTGTCAGACTTAACTTCCTAACATGAGAATTCTTTTTTAAGCATCTCCTGAATCTGGCCGTGTTCAGATCAGTTTTTGGAGAAAGTAACTGCTTCAGAGCAAAGCCTGTTCTTCTTGGAACCTTTCTAAGATCCAGTCATCTGACTCTAATATAAAGTAACATTCTTGGGAGGTTTTAGGATTAATAAGCAATGCATTTATTTAACAATACATTTTAAAACAATGCACATACAACAAAATGCATAGATATTAAGGCAGCTCATTATCAGTAAACTTGATCAATTTGATGACTTAGGTCTAGATGCTAGACCTAACATTATGCTGCAGTTAATATGTTTTGTATTCTAATTTTTTTTTTATTTTTTTTTATTTTTATTAAATTTTTTTTTCAACGTTTATTTATTTTTGGGACAGAGAGAGACAGAGCATGAACGGGGGAGGGGCAGAGAGAGAGGGAGACACAGAATCGGAAACAGGCTCCAGGCTCTGAGCCATCAGCCCAGAGCCTGACGCGGGGCTCCAACTCATGGACCGCGAGATCGTGACCTGGCTGAAGTTGGACGCTCAACCGACTGTGCCACCCAGGCGCCCCTGTATTCTAATTCTTCATAAAATTCTAGTTACCGTTTGACTTTTGGGAAAATGGTTGTGTTTCGGGTTTTTTTTTATTTAAAAAAAAAAGGAGTGTTCATGAAAATCAGGAAGATTATAGAATACGAGAAGAACATAGACGTTGTTAACCTTTTTTGAGTTGCCAGCATCTTTGAAAAATCCACATATGCACATAAATTTGCTTACAACTTCAGTTGAATTAGGGCCACCTCTGAGACGAACAGTGATTCACAGTTTAATGACCTTTGTTCTGTAACCAGTGCAAAATTAATGGGGATCTGTGGGAATCTTGCATTACTTTTTCTGCTTAAAAACTTCCAGTTATTTCCTCCTAAACTCACTGCATCAATACAGTTAGGACATGGCTTGGCATCACTTCATGAGAGAAAGCACTGGTCATGTAGCAGTTAGCATTGTGACGTAGCTGGTATAAACAGTGTTAAGCTACACCAAGTTTTCAGAATATGCCAAGTAAGTTCTGTTTCTTTGAAAGCTGGTTCAGTCACAGCTGGGTTTCTGTATTCAACTCTGGATTGCACATTGGCTAATGGAATTAACTACAGCGTATCCAGAGGTACGGGCCAGGAGGCAAAGAAATAGAGACACAATACCTTGGAGAACAGTTAAAGGAAATGGGGATATCAGAGATCAGACTTGTGCTACCTATCTTCACATGCTTTGAAAACTGTCAGAAGAGATGAGTTGGGTTTAGGCAAGAGCGCAAAACTAGGACCAGTGGGTATGTTACAGGTGACAAGACCATTCTGCTAGTTAGAAATGACATTAATATGAAAGAACTATTAAAGTAATGAGTTTCAGCCTCTGCCGTCTGTATGTACAGCAAACACAGCCCAACTCCTGGCCAGATTAAGATAAAACCTCACAATAAAGGCCTACTTACCCCAGTTCCTGATAATCAAGTTCAGCTTTTGAAAAAATTACAGGGCATGTCAGAAGTCACGAAACGGTCTGAAGAGGCAAAACAGATTCATGTAGGACACAACTTTTGGAGATGTCAGACCAGGCGTTTAAAGTAACTGATTAATATGTTAATAACTCTAATGGAAAAGTAGGTACCATGCTAGAAATGAGAAACAATGACAAATGAGTGCCTTTGGTGGTCACCTCGGTAGATTGGACATTGCTGGGGAAATGACCTATCAGCTATGTAATAGGTCAATAGAAATTTCCAAACTGAAATGCAAAAAGGAAAAAAAAAAAGCCCAACACAGAAGATTCAAGAATTATGGGATCATTTTGGAAAGATGTCATGCATATTCTTGGAACACCAGGAGAACAATTGAAGCAGAAGAAGTATTTGAAGAAGTAATGACCAAGAATTTTCAAAGTTAATGACTGACATCAAACCACTGATTAGGAAATTCCAAGAAAAATACGAGGCAGGATTACAAAAAACGAAACAAAAAAAAAAACAAACGCACGGTCTACACTTAGACATATCTTCTTCAAATTGTAGAAAACCAAGATAAAACCTTGAAAGAACTGGGGCAAGGGATACCTCTTACCTATAGGATGAGAATTAGAGCAGTTTCCTCAGCTGAACCACTCAAGGAAGAAGGGAAGAGGAATGAAAAGTGTTGAAAGAAAACATCACCAACCTAAAATTCTATATCCAATTAAACTATTCTTCAAGAATGAAGGTTAAATAAAGTAGTGCATTTGCTGTTGGAAGTTGTCAAGAAGAGGTTGAATGACCAGGACAGGAGAAATGTTGGGTCTCTTGTTTGTATTCTATATATAAACTATTAGCCCTGCGAGATGGTAGGATGTATTCATCAAAAATGTGTTTCAGTGATTTTGAGGAATTTTACAAAGCAGATTCTGCTCTTGGAGCTTTGCCCTGGACATGAGCATATTAAGGGTTGGAGCAGGGATGTAGCTAAGAAACTTATTTTTTGCTTCAAAACAGCCCAGAATCTCTGAGTTATGGTCTGCCTGTTAAAACCTTGTGCAGCAGTGTTCCATGAGACACCCAATTTGGGAAGCCCCAGATTAGCTGATCTTTATGACCCTGAGAGTCATTCTTTAGTAACTGGATAATACATACTAAGGGAGTGAGGCTAAAAACTTGACAGGAAGACGAGAATAAAGATAGCATGACTAAGTCTACTTCCTCATTTAAACTTTAGTACAAATAGAAAAAAATCACCTTGATTGTTACAGCTCATTTACTTAAGTTTCTTCTCCCCACTTGGTTTTTAAAATTTATTTATTTTGGGGCGCCTGGGTGGCGCAGTCGGTTAAGCGTCCGACTTCAGCCAGGTCACGATCTCGCGGTCCGTGAGTTCGAGCCCCGCGTCGGGCTTTGGGCTGATGGCTCAGAGCATGGAGCCTGTTTTCGATTCTGTGTCTCCCTCTCTCTCTGCCCCTCGCCTGTTCATGCTCTGTCTCTCTCTCTGTCCCAAAAAAAAAATAAACGTTGAAAAAAAAATTTTTTTAAATTTATTTATTTTGAGAGCGTGAGCAGGGAAGGGGCAGAGAGAGGTGAATCCCAAGCAGACTCCGCATTGTCAGTGCAGAGCTTGATGGCATGAACTGTGAGATCATAACCTGAGCCAAAATCAAGAGTTTGACACTTAACTGACTGCCACCCAGGCAACCCTCCTTACTTGATTTTTAAGTTGTTTAATAAATAGAATCAGCCTAAGTTATATGCTATTAGCTTCTGGACAGCTTCTTCCCCACCAAAGTCAAAACATTATCAGCAGGTTCTGCTTTCCTGGAATATTCGTCATCATTCCTAATTGGACTAGCCCCTTGTGTCTTTTCCCTTGTGTCTTTGTGTTGCTGTTTTTTATTGGTCTCTTGTGTTTAAAAACATTAATAGGCCCATGTGCTATAATTCATAAGAAAAGGACAACTCTCCACTATTGGGAATTCCAGAGATTTTTTTTTTAATTTCTGTTTTTGAGAGAGAGACAGTGTGTGAAAGAGGGAGGGGCAGAGAAAGAGAGAGAGGGAGGGAGATGCAGAATCTGAGCTGTTGACACAGAGCCCATGGCAGGGCTCGAACTCCTGAGCCAGCATATCGAAGTCTGAGCCAAAGTCAGATGCTTAACCGACTGAGCCACCAGGCGCCCCCTCCAGAGATGTTTTAATGGCAGAATTAGACTACCTAATACAAGTCACAATTCGTTTAGTTACAGGATTTTGTTTTATGGATATTAATTAGCCCTGTCACTGTGGTGGTCCTGTATTTGGTATTAAGTAGCTTTCAGTTGGATAACCTACTTCAGAATACCCATCCCGTTAATAATTCGAAGATATGAAAGGCAGGCAGGGTAGCTTAATGGTTAAGCATGAAGACTCTGAACCCAGACTGTCTAGGTTTGAATTCCTTTTTGCTCCTTAATCTGTTGACTTTGAGGAAGTTTCTTAATCAATGGTTGATTGTGCTCTAGTTTCATTATATGTAGTGCATGGTTAATAATTCTACTTATGAAGATTAAATGGATCACTTAGAACAATGATTGGCATTTAGTAAGTATATCAAAATTTTAGTTAGGGTCACAGTATACTAAATTACATCTAGAAATACATAAACTTAATTATAACAGTATCCTCATTACAAGTTAGCATTGATTTTCCAAAACTCAGTTGCTAGCCAGGTGGGCATTGGGTTCCTTGCAGAAAAATTAGTCCCTGAGTAAACTGTCTTTTCCACTTGTTTGCTAACAATTTAGAAGGCTAATGAACCTTTGCAGTAATAGAATTGAAACTTAACAGGTGGAAATTGCTCATTTCAAGGATATTTTTAAAGTAAAATCTGTCTTTAGAAAACTTTTTTAAGAGAATGATAGTAAGCCTTCAAAAGATGTCAGAGGGTGTGTAGAGGTTATTCATTTACCCTAAGTATTTCCCATTAAATGGTAAAGCTGCACACTGTCAGGGAAAAATAACTCCATCAGAGAGGACTGGGATGTGAGAAGAAATGAGAGAGGATTTGATACCTGTGTTTTATATTTTTAAAAAATTATCAAAAGCAGGATTGGATTCCAAGCTAAATTTGGGTATTTTTATTTATTAAAAAAATTTTTTAATGTTTATTTTGAGGAGAGAGGGAGTACGAGTGAAGGAGGGGCAGAAAGGGAAACACAGAATCCGAAGCAGGTTCCAGGCTGCATGCTGTCAGCACAGAGCGTGATGTGGGACTTGAACTCACAAACCGTGAGATCATGACCTGAGCTGAAGTTGGACACTGAACCAACTGAGCCACCCAGGTACCCCTGGGTATTTGTTTTTAGAAGATAAGTTAGAGCAAACCACTGAGATCTTCCCTCTTTCTCCTAGAGATGGCAACCGACTTGACTAATCAGTCTCCAGAAAGTCCCCAACATCATGGAATTTTTTTTGCCTTAAAAGAAAAAAACTGCCCTTTTTTGGGTTTTTATTAACTTTTTGTATCCTAGGAAAGAGATCCAATCTGAGAACCAAAATGAAATAAATTATAGTGGATCCTGAAAAATGAGAATCAAAGCTTATAGTTTAATTGAAGAGAGAGGCTTAAGAAAAATGTTTGTGTTAACTTTTTAAGAGAGGCAAAGGACATAAATACATGTCAAAGAACAAAACCATTTAGGGGTTTGCAAGAGAACAAAAGGAACCACGATTGTGAAAGTGGGTTCTGTAATATAAAGATTATGTCTCGATATTTATTTTGAGTGAAGATAACTAGCCTTATCTTCAACATTAGTTCTTTTGTGACCCAAGAATTCACTTAATTCTCAAATATTTAGTTATAATAAGGACTAATAATAATGATAAAATAGAGAAATTTTAAATAGAACTGAATCATATTTCAGTCTAATGATACATATATTGAGATCTACAGGGAGAAATTAAATTGCTTAGATATTTGCTTTCTGGAATATGTTGGAAATAAGGAGTTATGAGAATACTACAACCCTATCTCTATCTTCAAGAAATACTTTTGGGGTGGGGTGGTCTTTAACCATCATGCTCAGATGTTCCTGTTTTCTTTGCTGAAAAAATATCCTAGTATATCTTTTTTATTTTTATTGGGTGTTTTCCAGTCCCATCATACTGTTCTACTTGAAAGGGATCCTGAAGATTGATTTTACAGGGGTGTCTGGGTAGCTCAGTTGAGTAAGTGTCCGATTTCACCTTGTTTTGTGAGTTCGAGCCCTGCGTCAGGCACTGTGCTGACAGCTCATAGCCTGGAACCTGCTTCAGATTCTGTGTCCCCCTCTCTCTCTGCCTCTCCCCTGCTCTCACCCTGTCTCTCTCTCTCTCAAAAATAAATATTAAAAATTTTTTTTAAAGATTGATTTTACATATGAAAAGTGAGAGAATGACTTCTCAAAGCCCTGTTTTCAGAGCATTCTGAAACCTGGACTCTGCTCAAACTTGCATCCTACAAACACTGCACAATTTGCTCACTAGAATCGGGATTTGGTTTCCTTGCTTGATGCATTCTTCCTGCTACAGCGGCTCTCAGGAAGTGTATAGGGAGCAGGGGGCTGTGACCTGGTAGGCATGATGCTTGTAGTTGTTGACCATGGTTTTTAATGACCGCATGTGGAAGCAGTTGAAATTCTCCCAAGTCTTTTTTTTATTTTATTTTATTTTTAAATAATTTATTGACAAGTTAGCTAACATACAGTGTATACAGTGTAGTTTTTGGCTTCAGGAGTAGATTCCCGTGATTCATCACTTACATACATCCCAAGTCTTTTTTTTAAAAAGTCACAGTCAAGGCACAAGAGAGGAATTATTAGTAGCATATGCAAGAAAAAGGCAGCCATATAAATATTTAAATTCAAAAAATAGTTAAAACATTGAAAGCAATTGGAACTTTGAACAACTGTATGTGGGTCAGCCCTAAAATGGAATAAGAACAAATTTTGGGACATTTGTTTTCTTTGCACTTCATAATTTAAAAACTTGTGCATTAACTTATTTAATCCTCAACTCTATAAAATACGTACCCCTATTTTATAAAGAAAGCATTTGAGGCTTAGGTAATACTAGGGAGTCTTGCATAAAATCGTTTGGTAGTAAATTGAGGAAGCAGTACTTGCACCCAGTGCTCTGCTGGATGCAAAGTGTGTTTCCACTAGTAAACCCTATAGTAGTATTTAAGTTCAGAAATAACTCTGTTAGTAGCAGAACATAGGAAGTTAGTGTGAGACTAAAGTAGAAAAAGTTCCTGTGGCAGTGTCTGGCATTAAAGTAGGTCTTTTAAAATGGGGAAGATTGGACACTCAATATACACTCAGCTGTAAAGAAAGCGTTTTCTTAAGGTTCAGATTAACCCACTTTGAGTGTACACAAGGCAGATCAGACCTCCTGATTCATTAATGTTGAAGTACTTGGTGCTATAGTTTTCAGTCCTTGGGATGGAGACAGACAGGTGTGTGTCTGTAAATGAAAAAACAGAGATAGTTTCAGTAAATTAAAGACAGAAATATGGGCCTTGTTAAAATGAAGGAAGTAATGAAGGAGATGTAAATGACTTATGTAAAGTTGACAGGAGTGAGTTGTAAAGCATTCATTCCCAAGGTGATACTCATGCCATGCTCGTGCCTGAGAACATTTATTCTAGTAGTTGTGTTTATTTCAGTGTGTGAGTTAAATCCAAAGTAGCCCAACAGAGCTGATTAAAAGTTGGAAGAGGGTATGAGGAAGCCTGGGGTTCTGAAAAAAATCTATCTTTTGATGTAGAGTTTGGGATACATAACATATACACTAGCAAGAGTATAGTGTGTACTTAATACACTTATGGGGACACCCAACTAGCTCAGTCAGTGGAGTGTGTGACTCTTGATCCTGGGGTCATGAGTTCAAGCCCCACATTGGTCGTAGAGACTACTTTTAAAAACTAGTTCTGGGTTTAAGTTGTGTCTCATTTAAAATATTGTAGGGGGTATCTGGGTGGCTCAGTCAGTTAAGCATCTGACTTTTGTTCTCTTCAGGTCATAATCTCACCGTGAGTTTGAGTCCCACATTGGGCTCCATGTTGACAGTGCAGAGCCTACTTGTGATTCTCTGTCTCCTTCTCTCTCTCTGTCCCTCCCCTGCTCACTCTCCATCTCTCTCTTCTCTTCTCTTCTCTTCTCTTCTCTTCTCTTCTCTTCTCTCTCTCTCTCTCTCTCTCTCTCTCTCTCTCTTAAAATTAAATAAAATATTATAAATAGCTGTTGGCTAAACAAAGGTGGTTACGATGGAAAAGAGGGCAGAATTTGTAGAGGAAAAGGATGTAAAGTTTGCCTCTGGTTAAGTATGTTATTTGTTCCTAGTAGAAAAACACTCAGGTAAATTTTTTTTATTTATATCCTCTTCTCAAAACTTTTTTAGAGGATGTAACTCAACCATTATATGAAGAAAAGATCTGTATTTTCTTGCTTATGAATATTGCATTTCTTCAGAAACGTGATATATTTGTGTGAAAGGGCTTTAGCCATTCAGATGATACAAATTTTTTTCTATTATTTTTTGGTGTTCTTATTCATCAACGTTTTAAGTGTATCCTATATGTAGTATGGGAATAGTTAGCAGCATGTCAAAGCAGGATGTTGTTGAGTGGTCAACAAACAGTAGTGAAACTTCAGTGTGGGAGAAGTAATCAGGGAAGGTTCATTTGGACGGCTTGGGCTTTAAGCTGGCACTTGAAGGATGGATAAAAATGGGATGAGGATCCTGGACAGGTAAAAGAGGAATAATTTAGACAAAAGACTCTAAAGATGTACCATTTTTGACTTCACAAAAATTTTGTATACAGATCAGGCTTAATATTATACAGTTCCTCATATTTTTATTAATAAATTTAGTATATTACTCTGTTATTCAGAATCTGAAATTGCAATTGATTTTGCAATATTCTTAGCAAATCTGCATCAGAATGTGAATAATACAAATGGTATTCTACAAAACATCTTGAAAAATTTTTGATTATATCATCCTTTTGCATGCTGATTGTTGTAGCATTTGACCAAGAATAACTAAGATCTATTAGTTTATTATTCATTAATTTTGATGAATGTTATTAAACAAAATGTGTTGTATGGCTGGCTTCTGGCATTTATAACTCGAGCAATTTATGCTTAGTCTTCTAATTCTTAGTTTTTTCATCCATAAAACAAGGATAGTGATACCTCTTGCAGGATTTTTGTGAAGTTTAAGATAAGAATGTATGCAAAGTGGCTTTGGTAATCTGTGAAAATATTTAATTTGTCCATTAGACTTCTTTTTAAATAAACTATTTTAGGCAATTTTAAGTTCACAGAAAAGCTATGAAGATAGTACAGAGTTCTCATATAGCCTATATCCATTTTCCCTTATTTTTTAATGTTTATTTTTTGAGAGAGAGAGATACAGTGTGAACGGAGGAGGGGCAGAAAGAGAGGGAGACACAGAATCTGAAGCAGGCTCCAGGTTCTGAGCTGTCAGCACAGAGCCCATCGCAGGGCTTGAACTCATGATAACTGTGAGATAATGATCTGAGCCAAAGTCGGACACTCAACCAACTGAGCCACCAACTGCCCCTCCCTTATTGTTAATATTTTATATTAGTATGGTACATTTGCCACAGTTGGTGAACCAATATAGATATATTTTATTAACTAAATTCCATAATTTTTTCAAATTTTACCTAATGCCCTTTTTCTATTCCAGAATCCCATTTGGGTTATCACATTACATTTAATTGTCATGTCTCTTTAGTCTCTTGGCTGTGACACTTTTAGACCTTCCTTGTGTTTGATGACCTTTATAGTTTGGGGGAATATTGCTCAGGGATTTTTAGCATGTCCCTCTGTTGGGATTTGTCTGATGTTTTTCTTAAAATTAGACTGGAGTTCATGCATTTTGGAAAGGAAGAGCACAGACATAAATTGTCAATCGCATCACATTTTATCAGGGACACTTACTCTCAAATGACTAATCAGTGTTGGTGTGCCCTTGATCACCTGGCTGAGGCAGTATTTGTCAGGCTTCTTCATTGTAAACTTAGTTGATTTTTTCTCTTTTCATACTCTACTCTTGAGAAATAAGTCACCGTGTGCAGCCCACACTTGAGCAGTGGCAATCCATTAAACTTTTCAAGTTTGAAATGCTTTAAATGGATCTTTTTGAAATCTCAAATTACAACCAATTTGAATTGAATTCTCGTAAGAACTTGGAGAGCAGATATTTTGAGTTGGTTAAGTATGATTGCTGAGTTCTTCAGATGATGAACATAAATGGTATATTGTTCTTCTGAGGGTTGGATAGTCCTAGTCATAGTACACGAAGCATGTGTTGGGAAAATTAGTATTTCCCTGAGGAAAAAAAGTTCAAACCTTTCCATGTATATACTTTCCTGATTAACTTTGACTGCTTTTTTCATTTCTTTTTAATACTGGGAACATTTCTGCCTTCCGTCGTTAGCCTCCTTCTCTTTCTTCTTGTATGTCTGATTCCCAGCCAAGGATGGGAGGGGACAAGCCATATTCTTGGTGTACATTAGAATCATAGGATGTAGTGTGGTATGGTAGATAATTCAGGAAATCAGGTTTGTAGAGATTTGTTTGTTCTGAAACCACAAAAACCAGAGTTTGACAAAATCTTGGCTGATGGTGGATATGCAAAAGATAGAGTTGTGTTAGGGTGAGGCAAAATGACTTAAAATGACTCAGAAACATTTCTGTATACACCCATGTAGGCTTAATGGGCCATAGACTTTTATTTACTGCTGCCCAAGCCGAAATCTTACTTCCAGTTCAGAATGCTAGAAACCACATTTCCATTTCCAAGTACCTACGACCAGAAGTCCTCAAGGATAACTCACACTTCACATGATGAAAACTGTACTGTTTATCTTCCCCAAAGGAGTGTCTGCCTATTTTTGCTATTTTAGGTAACAACACCTCCCTCCATCTAGCCACTGATCAAGCCTGAAACTTCTTCATTCCTCACATCAGAACTACAACCAGTGCTGCTGAGTTTTCTTTTTTCTTTTTTTTTTTTAATGTTTATTTATTATCGACCGAGAGAGAGAGAAACAGAGCAGGAGCGGGGGAGGGGCAGAGAGAGAGGGAGACACAGAATCCAAAGCAGGCTTCAGGCTCTGAGCTGTCAGCACAGAGCCTGACACGGGGCTCAAACTCACAGACCGCGAGATCATGACCTGAGCCAAAGTTGGACGCTCAACCGACTGAGCCACCCAGGCGCCCCCTGAGTTTTCTTACTACACATTGTTTTTGTCTTTTTAATTAAGGTATTATGTGCATCCAGTGTAGTGTGTGAAGTGCATTGCTACCTGACGGTGTGATTTGTGCAGTGCTCTACCGCTACAGGCTTGGTCCAGGCCCTAGTCTTTCTTTCTTAGACATTTGCCGTCAACTCCTGATTGGGATTCTGCCTCAGGTTCATCCTCTTCTATACTATATCCAGACTAATTCTCTCATGACTTAAATGTGACTGTATTTGGTAATGGAACTAATTTCTTCACTTTGCACCATGCACTGTCTAATAGTGACTTGTCGTGCTCCTGTCATGCTTTTTATCCTCTCTAGCCTGTTATCTTGCTGTTCCCGTAATCCTGTTGTATTCTCTTCACCTATCCTTAATTCTGAAAACCCTCCCGGAACTGTGGTAAAGTCCTCCGTCCTCCAGTTCTCATATGTCATAACGGTTTTCACCTCTGATGGAACATCTTATACTTTATTGTAATTACTCATTTGTTTGCATGCTTATTAAATTGTATGTTCTTCTCGGTAAGGGTTATGATTCATCTTTGTGTTCCCAGGACAGTGACTGGCACCTTCTATAGTAGATACTCAAGAAATGTTAGTTGAACTGAAGTATGGAGTAGATCACTTGAGACCTTCGAATTCAGTATCAAACAGCAGAATGATGCATTTGTTTGAAAATTGCAAATAATATGTAGTAAGAGCTAGAATCTCAACTCAGAAAACTGTCACACTGACAGCTCAAATGTTGGTATATAAATCAGTAGGTGTTAGAAGTCACAGGTGATGTATAATACAAACAGTTATTATAAACAATATCTGTTTATTTTGTATGGAATTGCTTTTGTTTGACCCTTTGGACCATCACTCATGTTCATCACTGGGTTTTATGTGATATTTGCATTAACAGATTGGTCTTTCCAAGAAGTCAGGTTGGAATTTGGTGGAGAGTGTATTGTATGAGCTTGGCATTTACTGCACCTAGAATAACCAGCTCACCTTTAATTTATCCTTGAACGGCTTTTTAAATTATTTTAACATTCATTTTTTTTAAGTTTATGTTTTAGAGAGAGGGCATGAACAGATGAGGGGCAGAGAGAGAGAGGGCGACACAGAATCCAAAGCAGGCTCCAGGCTCTGTGCTGTTAGCACAGAGCTTGATGTGGGGCTTGAACTCCCCAGTGCTGAGATCATGACCTGGGCTGAAGTTGGACAGCCGACTGACTCAGCCACCCAGGCGCCTCTGAACATTTATTCATTTTTGAGAGACAGAGACAGGGCACGAGGAGGGGGTGGGGGCAGAGAAAAAGGGAAACACAGAATCTGAAGCAGGCTCCAGGGTCTGAGCTGTCAACAGAGCTTGACATAGGACTCAAACCTACGAACCGTGAGATCATGCTCTGAGCCCAAGTCTGATGCTTTACCAACTGAGCCACCCAGACGCCCCTATCCTTAATGCTTTTTTTTTAAGGGAATTTTTTTGTAAAGTAGCAAAACTTGGAATCCATTTGCCATTAAAAGCAATACTGTTTGTGGCACTGAGGTTCTCAGACTAATTCACAAAGACTTTTTTTTCCCCCTCTAACATTTTTATTGAGATGTAACTCACATACCATGTAACTTGGTGTTTTCAATGTACCGGGTGTTGTGGGTTTTTTTTTTTTTTTTTAAGATTTTATTTTTAAGTAATCTCTATATCCAATGTGGGGCTTTTTTTTTTTTCTTTTTTTGTATTACAACCCTGAGATGAAGAGTCGCATGCTCTGCAACTGCACCAGCCATGTGCTCCTACAGTGTACAGGTTTTAAATATATTTACAGGATTTCGTAGCCATCACTACAATGTATAATTTTAGATCATTTTTGTCTACCGTAAAGGAAACCTCTTATCCATTTTCACTTCATCCCACCCCAAACCTAAGCAAACTCAGGTTTGCTGTCTCTATAAATTGGGCTGTTCTGGAGATTTCATATAAATAGAGCCATACAGTATATGATCTGCTTAACTGGCTTCTTTAATTTAGCATGTTTTCAAGGGTCTTTCATGTTGTAACATATGTCAGTACTTTGTTTCTTTTTATGGCCAAATAATATTACATGGTAGGACTATACCATATTTTGTTTCTCTTACCAATTGAGGGATATTTGGATTTTTCCCCCTACTTTTTAGCTATTGTGAACTATGAACATTCCTGTTAAAATTTTTGTGTGGGCATACATTTTCATTTCTCTTCTTGTATATTCCTAGGAGTAGAATTGCCGGGTTATATGGTAACTCTGATTTTTTAGGAACTACCAGACCATTTTACATTTCCATCAGCACTGTGTGAGGGTTCCATTTCTTCCAGATGTTTATCAGCACTATTTATTGTCAAATCTTTTTTGATTATTGCCATAATTGTAGTTGTGAAGTGGTATCATTGTGGTTTTGATTTGCATCACAAGTTTTTCATACCCACAGAATAGCCAGAATACTATACATTTGCACTAAAAGCCGTATATATCAGCTCATTATTTATTGCTAAGGGAGAGAACTTAATTTCTTAACGGTTTTGCTCTGGAGAAATTTTTTATCTTAAATCTTAAAATTCGGGTTCCTCCCTTTGGTGCTGGAACACAATTAAGTTATTTTAGGAAAAAAAGTTTATACACAAAATAGATTTTTTTTAAATGTTTACTTTGAGAGAGAGAGAGAGAATGTGAGCAGGGGAGGGAGAGAGAGAGAGAAGGAGAGAGAGAGAGGGAGAGAGGGAGAGGGAGGGAATCCCAAGCAGGCTCCACACTGCCAGCACAAAGCCCTACTTGGGGCTCGAACTCACGAACTGTGAAATCATGACCTGAACCAAAAGGTCACCCAGGCACCCCAACACAAAATAAATTTTTTGAAAGCTGTTTTTGCAAAATGCAGGTTTAGTTAGAAAAGGATGAGAAGGTTCTGAAAATAACTGATAAACCAGTATTGGCCTTTACCTATTGGTTTACTTGTCAGGTTAGGCTTCCACACTCCTGTCTTTACCTGATACAGTACAGGTGTGCCGCTGGGCCCACAGGTATGTTTTCTCTTTCAATGCTTAGGGGTTTTTGTGGGTCTTTTTTAGTTTTTTTTTTCGGGGAGGGGGGTGTGGGTGGTTTACTAATGTAATAAGAACTTTCTTTTTTCCCAGCTTTATTGAGATAAAACAGATAAAATTTTATATATTTAAACTGTACAATGTGATGATTTGATGTATGTGTACTTTGTTGAACTGATTACCATAATTGGGGTAATTAATATCCATCATCTCACATAGTTTTGTGTATATGTGGTGAGAACACTTAAGATCTCTCAGCAAATTTCAAGTATACAGCCTATTATTAACTGTAGTCAACATTTCCCCCTGCCATCCCAGCTCTTGGTAACCACCATTCTACTCAGTTTCTATGAGTTCACCTTTGTGTTTTTTGTTTGTTTGTTTGTTTTTAAGATTCCACATATAAATGATACAATATGTATCTTTCTCTGGCTAGTTTTTTAAAAAAAAATTTTAATGTTTATTTTTGAGAGAGACAGAGTACAAGTGGGGGAAGGGCAGAGAGAGAGGGAGACACAGAATCCAAAACAGGCTCCAGGCTCTGAGTGGTCAGCACAGAGCCCAACACGGGGCTTGAATCCACGAACCACAAGATCATGACCTGAGCCAAAGTTGGATGCTTAACTGACTAAGCCACCCAGATGCCCCTCTGTCTGGCTAATTTCACTTAACATAATGTCTTCTAGGTTTGTCCATGTTGCAAATACCAGAATTATCTTTTTTCTTATGGCTGAATAGTATTCCATTGTGTGTGTGTGTGTGTGTGTGTGTGTGTATTCACCACATCATCTTTATCCCTTCATCTGTTGATAGAAACTTAGTTGTTTCCATATTTTGGCTGTTGTAAATAATGCTGCAGTGAACATGGGGGTTCAGTTACCTCTTCGAGATAACTGATTTTCTTTCTGAGGCCAGTGTTAGATATCTGACACCAGGACGGCACCTTCCAACTGTCTTACTGCGTTTCTGTCCTGCAAACTAGTTGGTCTTCAGTTTAGCCCCTGTTATGAATGAATCTCCTAATTGCCTTTCACCATAGCTTCCACTGTTCTTGGCGGTACCCTTAGGCTTGAACAACTTCTTGCTTTGTTGTAACTAAAATCAGTTCCTTTGTGAAGAGATTAGGTTCTGTTTTATTGCCTGTTTCTTCTGTCAGGCAAAAATCTTTTGTGTCAGGGGTCTGTAACTAGGGGTGGGGACCATAGTAAACTTTTCTTTAGGGTTACCCCTGCTGTAGGAGCTGAGCTCTTAGTGAAAATGAGAGGTGCGTGGCAGCCTGTGTTCATCTTAGCTTTTCCCTTTGGGTTAGAACATTACCTCCTGAGTTGGGGGCAAGGGTTGTGAGTGCCCCAGCATTCTCAGCTTGCCGCATCCAGGGTAGAGCCTTTTTATCACCAGTGGGGGCTGAGTAGAACCGAGCCCCATGCCTCCTAAACTATCCTGAGGCAGACAGTGTAAGCAACAGGTAGCTTGGGGAGGATTACATGCTAATGGCCTAGCCTTCTCAGGAGGAAAGTCTGTCTGCGGGGGAGTGATCCTTGGGTTCTCAGCAGCGGCAGTCTCAGGGGACTCTGCCTTACTGATCTGGGAGTAGGGAGGGACGGAATATCTTGGTTTACATACCGCAGACGCTTGCCTTTCTTAATGGATTTTCTGGAATAGATGTTTCTTCATAGGTCCTTTGCCTTTAGGATTATTTCCAAAGGCTTGAAATGGCCAGTAGGGTTTTTAAAAATAGTTCTCACCTGGGGCGCCTGGGTGGCTCAGTCAGTTAAGCGTCTGACTTTGGCTCAGGTCATGATCTTGCGGTTTGTGAGTTCGAGCCCCGCGTCAGACTCTGTGCTCACAGCTCGGATCCTGGAGCCTGCTTCCGATTCTGTGTCTCCTCCTCTCTTTGCCCCTCCCATGCTCATGCTCTGTCTCTCAATAATGAATAAATGTTAAAAATAAATTTAAAGATTAAAAAAAAATAGTTCTCACCAAGGAGTGGGGCCTTTGAGCTCCTGTATCATGCTGGAAGTCAGCCTCCTCTAGGTCAGTGGCTCTGAAAGCTAACACTTTCAATCTTTAATCCTCTCTTAACCCTCCCCAGTATTGCTCCATCATATTCTCCTTTTGCCCAACTTTATTTTCTTCATTGTATTTATACTTGAGATTATGTTTTATGTCTCCTTCCTCCTGATAGGTTAGTTTTGTGGAGGCAGGACACCTCATCTGTTTTGCTTAATGCTGTATCTCCAGTACTCAATAAATATACACTTGCCATATGGCAGGACTGCCGTGCCATGAAAGAGGGGAGTACATTCATGGTGCTGTGAAGATTCTAATCTGAGAGAAGTACTGACGTTACTGTACCTCACAATCAAAGTAATACACACATCCTGGTGAAAGCATTGTTGCCATATGAAACCAACCTGTGAAATCTTAGAGCCTCTTTCTAGACCACCTAGTCTAGCAATTTAAAACTTTTAGGACTATGGCCTGGTTCATGTAATCGAGTAGTTACAAGGTGAAATCCAGTTTCTTCTTCAGACTCACATCAGACAGCTTGCCACAGTTCCTTAAACCTTCTGGGTAGGAGATCCTGCCTGTGACAGTAGCAGAAAGCTTTGGGAAAGTATGGCTTCACATGCTGATGAAGGATAATAACTTTTCTCATGGGATTATTGAGAGGATTAAATGAGTTCATATTTTAATGCCTGGCATATAATGGACATTCAATAAATGGTAGCTTTTGTTTATATTTACCAATATTTTGTTTGCAGTGTATACCAAAAAAGCTGAAGGCTTTTAGTTTCCAGTATCATTTGAATGAAATCTTAGTTGAAGAACAACCTATCTGGATGCTAGAAACTAAAAGTTAGGCTGAGCAGTAATGACCACTAACAGCACATAGGACATTTCTCAAGTCTCTAGCAGAGAATGATTGCTTTTGAGCATGTTTGAACAACATCTAAATGTGTCATGCTGACCCCAGAGTGCTTTATGTATTATGTATTCAAGAGTGATTCAGCTAAGAACAGTGAGACAGATGGAGACAAGTGTTTGTCCCCATACCGGTGTGTTTTGAGGAAGAAACGTGCTAAATGTGGACGTGTGTTATGAGAGCCTACTGAGAAGTAGGCCTCTGGAATGTGAATCTTTCGTATGCCACTTTGAGCTGCTGTGCTAAAACTTACTTGGTGTTCCAGTGTGTATCACTGGTGAAGGGGATGGGGAAGAAGAAAATCATACCTTGAGATTACAGATTTCTATTAAACTCTCTTTTACTCCATCTTGATCTTCATGATAAATTAGAATTGCAGGGACAGGTAGACATGGCAAGAATTGACACCTCTCTTAGGTGCCCGAAGCTATGCTTGAACTTTTCCAGCCTTCAACTTTACCTGCTTTGCCTGCCACTGTGCCCAGTCCCCCATGCTTCCAAGGTCTCTTTTCCTCCTTCCTTTAGAACAGTGGAGTTTCAGTAAGTCTGACAAATCCCTTTCCCCACATGGGCTTTTTTTTTTTTTTATTTTTTTATGTTTATTTATTTTTGAGACAGAGAGAAACAGAGCATGACTGGGGGAGGGACAGAGAGAGAGGGAGACACAGAATCTGAAGCAGGCTCCAGGCTCCAGGCTCGGAGCTGTCAGCACAGAGCCTGATGTGGTGCGTGAATCCATGAACCATGAGATCATGACCTGAGCTGAAGTTAGACACTTAACCAGCTGAGCCACCCAGATGCCCCTCGTGTGGTTATTCTTTAAAGGAGGAGGTTCAGTCATTCAAAGAAACCCCACTAGTTGATTTCATTTTAGGCAGAAAAACTAAAAAAGTGGCTGATAACTCTGTGTATTAGCATCCTTTGGGGAACTTGTGTAAAATCCATGAACTCTGGACCCACTTCTAAAAATTATCCTCATTTAATTGATATGTAGGAGGACTGAGCTTCTCCTGAAAAATTTGTTTCTTCAAGAATTTCTTAGCTGATTCTGATGTATAGAGCTGAGGAACACTAAAGAAGAGCTCTTTGTGGATCAGCCTTCTTCCCAGAATGAAAGCTTATCACTCACCTGTTCTGTCTTGTTTGTGAGATCAGCCTTGGTTAGGAGGAGGATGTTCTAGTTTTTTCTGGAAGGAAGAATACCCATATTCTAGATTACCTCCTTCCTGTCCCACCTCTACTAGGTAATGGAGTATAGAAGGATCCTGTCTCTCCATGTGGAAGTCTGGAAACTTCCATTAAAAGGAAATATTGCCAGTAGAGACAGTGGACTGTTTCCCTCAAAACCAAACATGATCTTTTTTTTTTTTTAATTTTTTTTTCAACGTTTATTTATTTTTGGGACAGAGAGAGACAGAGCATGAACGGGGGAGGGGCAGAGAGAGAGGGAGACACAGAATTGGAAACAGGCTCCAGGCTCTGAGCCATCAGCCCAGAGCCTGACGCGGGGCTCCAACTCACGGACCGCGAGATCGTGACCTGGCTGAAGTCGGACGCTTAACCGACTGCGCCACCCAGGCGCCCCAAAAACCAAACATGATCTTGATTGGTTTCCAGTTTCTGAGTCTTTAGGCCACTGTTTGCAAGGTTTCCTAACCTTTTAGGGGGCCACTGGAACTTTTAGTGGTCTGGTGAAGCTTTGGGCCCTTCTCAAGTTTAATATTTAAAAAAAATTTGTTTTAACATTTATTCATTTTTGAGAGAGACAGAGCGCAAGTTGGGGAGGGGCAGAGAGAGAGGGAGACACAGAATCTGAAGCAGGCTCCAGGCTCTGAGCTGTCAGCAAAGAGCCCAATGCAGGGCTCAAACCCAGATCATGACCTCAGCCGAAGTCGAATGCTCAACTGATTGAGCAGGTGCACCTCAAGTTCAGTATTTTAATGCAGAAAATAAATTGTTTAGCATTACAAAGGAAATAAGTTATATTAAAGTACAGTTATTGACATAATATTTGTACAATAATATATGCTTCTTTATTGACACATTAAATAACATTTAATGTTTGGTCTGAGAATTACCATAATTTCAAAGTCATGATAAATGTCAGCAGCTCAAGATAGCTTTAAAAAACTGTAATGTAATATCATAGCAGCTTGTTTCCATTGAAGACAAATTCACAGTTACTGATAATACTGTGATTTGTTGCTAGCATTCACAATTGAAAACAGTGCTAAATTTCAGTTTAGGTTTGTGAAAACAGGTATGTGGTTTTTCTTATCCAAGCTCAAGGACACGTGAAGATCTTACATGTTGAGGTTAACTATATTGACATGGTAATCTTCTTTTCACAGGTGTGTGACAACTGTTTAAGATGATGGTTTTTCATACTAATAGAGTTTATCTAGTAGTATATTTCCAAAGCCCTTCCTTTGATCTTAATGCTAACTTGGTAATTATCTTTTTTTTTTTTTTTTTTTTTTTAGCATTAACTGAGTGTAATACCAGATTTTATGCAGACCATTAGCTAGATAGCTCTTCTCTCAACTCCCAGAATGCTAATGAAAGTGGTTTGATGTTATAGGAATACAAGCGCAAGTTAGCCAGAGTTTCCCTGGTGCGCAAAGAACTCAGGTCCCGGATCCAGAGCCTGCCAGACTTATCCCGATTACCCAACGTGACTGGAAGCCACATGCACCTGCCCTTTGCAGGGGACATCTACAGTGAAGACTGATGACCAGTCTCTTTCCAGGGCCCAGGACTTTGCAAGAGATGGAGACAGGTTAGGTGGACAGTCCTGTAGCGTTATTTTTGTATATGGTTGAGAGAATGACTAACAAAAGAAGTGACAAGTAATTTATAAAATTGTTTAAAATGTTGGTTTGTTTACTATTTTATTGGTAAGTTAACATGACTTAGTTTAAACAAAGTGATGATCTCTGTGTATTAATAAGCTCACAAATAGTGATTATTTTCAAAAGATCTTTTTGTAAATTTTTTTGATCCAGGGCCTTGTGAGAAATTCCATGTTTCTATTTCTTCATGTATTTTCAAGTGTTTTTCTTTTTTTTTCTTCAATATCTAATCACTGTATAGTATGTAATTCCTAAGGGTGAGAACTAATCAGGAGTTGGTAGAGACTTTATTATGGTATAGTTAGGACTTGATTGTAGAAGGGACTAAATGTTCCAACTTAAACTCCACCCTTCTCCCTGACCAAAATAGCAGTTCTGTGCCTCTTAATGCCTTGATTCCTTATTCCTCAGAGGTCAGGAATTGAACACTAAACTGAGGGTCAGATCAAAGCTTAGAGAACTTTTCCACAATAGTACTGTAGGGGTTCCATTCCAGCTGCCAGTGTAGAATAAAAGGAGTATTAAATAGGGACCCCCTTGATTAAACTCTTTAGAATTATTTGAGTAGGTTAATATGAAAATGCTTTGGAAATGTTGTAAAATTTGACCTTCTACCGAGACGACAACTTTGATTCTGGAACTGATTGCTATTTTCAAATCAGTCTCCTTTTAACATAATTGATCCCTTTAACATAAAGCCGTCTATGGGATTAAAAGAACCGTAAAATACTTTTATTATTCGCTTAGCCATTTAACTTTAAAAACAATAGTATTTTTAGCTCTAATATCTCAACACAATATTCCTTAAAGTTCAGTAAAATAGCCTGGAACATTTTTAATGTTTCCTTAAGGTTTTTGAATGACTGTATATTTGGAAATTAAGCAGTGCTACACTACAGGGTAGATCTGGCAAATATTATATTTGTATATTTAGAATTACCAAAACAAATGTACTTTTACCTTTTATTTCTAACCCTGTGTGTTAGAGCAGTTGCATGCTCTCCTGCTTTCTTTTTAAAATCACATTGTTAAGCTGTGGGTTTGTACTCAATAATGACTTAGGATAAACATTTTTTTTTATTCATTACATATTAGACATTTTGCTTTTCCTTGTAAGCAGATTCAAATTAGATAGTCAATAAAACATCTTTTAAATCCCACAAGCCAATTATGTCTCTCTAGTCTGAATGGCTTCACTCTTTTTTTCTCAATATTAGAAATTATAGTTAAAATGAATTTCTATGTGAAGAAGGCAAATATTTATTTTCAGTAGCCAAAAGTTCTGGAAACAGTGCTTTTAACAGTTTGGCCTCTCTCCAGAACATAGACACATATTAGTAGTCCCCATCCATATATGGCTTATATTCCAAAGTCTTTTAGTCAACTTTTGGGATTCTGGGCACATTTTCTCACAGAAAGAATAGTAGTAGTTAGGTTCCCTATAAACACTACCACACAAAGGTCACCAGGGAACCTAATCCACTTAACCATGAATGTACTTAACTTGTAATGTGGTTGACAATTACTAATAGATCCTGATCAGCATTTGTAACATCACTCTAACTAAGGAAATGGTGTGCAGCAGCCAGATTCACACATTGTGGTATCTGTCTGTTTTGTGTACCTCTGTCCCTAGGTGTAGATTATATAAAAAGAAGATTCAGCATGGGGGTGGTGGGGTAACAAATGCACAATTATAAAAACCTAGTTATACCTGTTCTAAAAGTATACCATGTAAGTTTTTCTTGTTAAAGTGAAAGCAAAAACTTGTATATTAATTTATTTTCAATGTCTTCACCTTATTTATGATCTGTTAAAGTGGTGGTTTATCCATTCAAAATATATTTTTTTCCATTTAAAACTAATTTATAAACTATGTACTCCTGGGAAGATTTGAATTATTCAAAGTTTGTTGGAATATTTTCACCATTTAAGACAGACTTCTGACTTAGATACTGATTTTAATGCCAGTATCTGTTCTAAATATTTATGATAAAAAGGCATTATTTTTTTAAAGAGCTCGATGCGATTTGTGATAAGTGATAGTACTCAACCTGAATCCTGCCCCCAGTCGCACCCTTTGACCAGTCCTCCACAAACCTTTAAGCTGTTGGTTAACTCACTAACTGTAAACACAAATGATACGGTCTGGTTTAGAAGTTGTCTTTTCAGCCTTATGTTAACATGGTAAGCCTTAGCAGTGAATGGTCTTCTTTTCTAAAAGGTAGACTTACATTTTCTCAACAAGTGGGGTTAGATGGGGGTACTATAATACCACATTCGAAATCATGAGTGTTTTCTCCACTGTGTATGAACATGAGGCAAATCATGCGTCTTTGAGTGCAGTTTGGCCCGGCCCCTCAAGAGAGAAGCATGTCCCCACACTTGCCGCAGGGGTACTGTGGTTTGAATGGATACCATCACTCTTTTCTCCACAAACAGTGCAGAGAGCTGTCTGGAGTGGCCATTTGAACAGATTCCCTGGAGTTCCCTCCTCTCCTTCCATCACTACAGTAAGTAAAAGAACCACATGGGGGAACCCGGGAGTCTGAGAAAAATCAGCTGTGCTCAAAGGCCACCCTCCCCCTCTAGGAAAACCAGTCCAGATGCAGCTATTTTGGTACCTCTTCTCACATGCACTCTGAATCAGGGTTTTTCTATAAGAATTCCTTCAGAATCAGCAAACGCTGGGATGACCTGGTTGTCTTGATTTGCAAAATTAAAAGAACAAAACGAGGTTGTCAGATGTCACGGTAGATGAGCAGCTCATCTATTAAAGTGTAGTCATTGAACTGGTTCTGAGAAATCTTTAGAAAGAAAAAACTTAAAAGTACAAATTAATTGGGAAAGTTAGAATGCCCTTTCTGAATTTTACATTCTACGAATTTGTATTATATGAAATAACATAAAGCTACAAAACTGCTTTGTATTCTATTAAGAAATAGCTCCTAAAGATGTAGTCTTGTTTCATAGTTGTTGCACTATATCGAAGCTTTTTAAAGTGTAAACCCAGTTCTTCTCTGTATAGAAAGGGAGCATTGTGTTACACACTGAATTTATTTATACAGAGCATTTGTTGCCATCTGTACTTCCAGCCATCCGCACGTGAGTCTGTCCTGAGGTGGCGGTAGCACATGGGAAGATGAAGTTTCCCTGTTTTACCCCTTTTTCTTTGGCTGTATCTGATGACAATATAAGATGTTCTTAATAAAGTTTTATGTTGTTTTTGAAATGTGTAGATAATTTCTGTGAATCTGATTGATTGAATGTGACGTGGGAGGGGAGAGATTAATGGACTGGGAAGGAAGCAAGGGATTGGAAGTATTCCGTGACTTTCTGGCCGAGAAACCGCTGAAGGAGATCCCTTTTGCATGGCCTGTGCTTCCCAAACTCGAGCGAACATCAGAACATCACCTGGAGGGCGGTTAAACTACAGATTGCTGGGCCCCACTCCCTGAGCTTCTGGGATAAGGCCTGCTGGTTTATATTTTTAACAATTTGATGCTGATGCCACTGAGTTTAGGGACCACACTTTTGACAACCAGTACTCGAGACCAACTTTGAAGTCCATGACTTACTTCACAATTTGTAATTCCAGGTAATGCGATAATAAAGTAAGGGTTTTACAGCTCATCCTATAGTAAGTTCCTTATGGGGAGAGAACAAGATCACCTCCTCTACTGCCCAGTAATGCTGAAGTGGTTTGGAGTGAACGGATTCATTTGGTACTTTGAACTTCCGGAGCACAGGCCTTCACCACATATTGCATTTAA
Source organism: Felis catus (assembly GCF_018350175.1). NCBI lineage: Eukaryota > Metazoa > Chordata > Mammalia > Carnivora > Felidae > Felis > Felis catus. The sequence continues at coordinate 57,154,469 of NC_058379.1, read as the reverse complement.
AGCAGATTGGGATATGCTGAAAATCTGTGGGAATCTCTAGGGCAGCATTTGCCAAACTTCCGTGATAAGACTCACTTGGGACATTTTCATAAAGGGCACATATCTACTAAGTCAGATTTTTCTGTGATTCTTAGCGTCTAGAAAGTTTGGGAAATGTTGTCCTCTGACCACTGTCCCTGGTTCTCCATTCCTAGAAGGCCCTCTGGTCACTTTATCTGAATCCAGGTGCTTCCCATCCCCACTCCAGTTTTCCACCTTTGCAGTGGGACGTTTTAGACAGTGGAACCTATATCCAAAGATGCTGGTTCAGAAGTCTGCATTTTAAGCAAGGTACCCAGGTGATTTTGATTGATGCGTGTCATTCGTAGATTGCACTTTGAGAAACAACGCTCTTCGAAGCAAATGGTAGTCTATGATCTATTATAATGTTCGTTCACATGTATGGTACTTAATATGCATCCGGAACTACCGTAAGCACTTAATACGTCCTTTACTCTGATTATTCATTCCACTTCTACATATGAGGAAACTAAGACACTGTCAATTCTGTGTGCCCCTGAACAGGTCAAATGGTGAAGCTGGGACTCACATCCAGCTCCCAGATTGGCTCTGAGCCCTGTGTTTTATTTATTTATTATTATTTTTTTTAATGTTTATTTATTTTTGACAGAGGGGGGGCAGAGCATGAGTGGGGGAGGGGCAGAGAGAGAGGGAGACCCAGAATCCGAAGCAGGCTCCAGGCTCTGAGCTATCAGCGCAGAGCCTGATGCGGGGCTCAAACTCACGAGTTGTGAGATCATGACCTGAGCTGAAGTCTGTCGCTCAACCAACTGAGCCACCCCGGCGCCCCAGTGAGCCTGTGCTTCTTAACCGCTACATGATGATGCCTGAAACACTGATAGGTTGTGTAGCAGCTCCATGATCACCAAATCCATGTTTTGCATAACGTGTCAAGCTATAGTGAAATTATGACATTATGCAAGTTAAAAACCAACATCTTAGTTAAAAGCACTATTGGAGTGGGCTTGTAAAAAGATGTTAAATCCAGGGAATTTTTTTGTTTTGTTTTTTATGGAGGTAAAAAACACATAACAAAAAATTTACCAGTTTTAAGTGTACTTTGCATTAAGTACATTGACGATTAACACTGTTGTGCAGCCATCACCACCATTAATCTTTAGAACTTTTTTGTCTTCTCCAAGTGAAACTCTACCCATTAAACAATAACTCCCTATCCCTCCAGCCCCTGGCAACCACTGTTCTACTTTCTGTCTCTGTGAATTTGACTTCTCTGGGGACCTCATATATGTGGAATTAAAAATATTTGACCTTTTGTGACCGGCGTATTTCACTCAGCATTGTGTCCTCTAGGTTCATCCATGTAGCCCGTGTCAGAATTAAATTCCTTCCTTTGTAAGGCTGAATAGTATTCCATTATATGAATGTGCCACATTATGTATATCAATTTGTCTGTCAGCGGACACTTGGATTGCTTCCACATTTTGACTATTGTGAACAATACTGCTAATGAACATGGGTGTACAAATACCTGTGCAAGTTCCTGCTTTGATTTCCATTTGTTGTTTTTTTCTCCATTTGTTGTTTTCAGAGGAGTTACTTATATTCACATCAACAAAGTGGAGTTAGAATGAACTATTGATAAGGGTATTCTAGATAATATTTAATGAATACCTACTGGCATGGTGTCTAATCTTTTGAGATATAGAGAGATTATTCAACTACATGTCTGCTCTCAAAGTTTACAACCTAGTGGGAATGAAATACAGTGACAACTTAAGCCTGCTACAGATTCTGGGTCTCCTCTCTGACCCTCCCCCACTCTCTCTCAAAATAAATATTTTTTTTTTCATTTTTTTTTTCAACGTTTATTTATTTTTGGGACAGAGAGAGACAGAGCATGAACGGGGGAGGGGCAGAGAGAGAGGGAGACACAGAATCAGAAACAGGCTCCAGGCTCTGAGCCATCAGCCCAGAGCCCGACGTGGGGCTCGAACTCACAGACCGCGAGATCGTGACCTGGCTGAAATTGGACGCTTAACCGACTGCGCCACCCAGGCGCCCCTCAAAATAAATATTTTTAAAATCCAGTTCTGTACTTTATCATGATGCATGGAATTCAAATGTGAAAGGTAGGCTCCAGGCTCTGAGCTGTCAGCACAGAGCCTGATGCGACACTCAAACCCACAAACTGAGATCATGACCTGAGCTGAAGTCGGATACTTAACCAACTGAGCCGCCCAGGAGCTCCTAAAACTGAAATTTTGAAGTTAAGTGAAATTGTTAGTCATTAGCTTATTCTGATATCCTAGAAAAATTCAGTACAAGTGAAGTTTTTTGTCCTATTCAGGAAAGAAATTTTGATTTTACTTATGGAAACACAAGTTTAATGAGAGATTTTAAGAGGTTTAAATTGTGCATTAATACATTAGTATTTATTGTCTCCTTTTCCCAGCTCTTGCTTTTAAGTTATAAAATCTTGTAGTACTTTCAGGAGATCAAGTTAATAGCAGAGTGCTACTGATGCTGTTGGAACTCTTCTTAAGATCTCTTTGTATGATTCAGTTATAATTCCCCTCAGGTGGGAATTGGTTCCGCAGTTACAGACTGCAGCTGGAATGTGCCTAATGGAGGGAAATTAAACTGTTTCATGCTGCTTTTTGAGCCGATGTGGAGCAGTGCAAGAACTCAGGTGAGGTTCATGCCTACTTCCTTTTCCTCTCCAGCTCCTAGCTCCTACCTCCTAGGAGCTCAGGCTCCTAGCCTGAGGCAAATGTCATTATTTGTGCTTAACATTCTCCCTGTTTGAATTGCTAGTCTCTCCTCTTGGCAAGCTTGATGAAGAAATACCTACTTCCTTGATCTTTGGTTTGTTGCTTTTATATCCGTTGATGGACAGAACGGTTACAATTGTGAAATTTTGTGTCAACAGCACAAAGCTCTTTTTCCAGTTGGACCTAATTTTCCTCACCAGGAACCAATAAAAAGCTAACTGCCGAGGACTGAGTTTATTGACTGATTAAAGTGGAATTTTTTCTTAGTCAGCAGTTGCAACATGGCAGAGAGGAAGGTTTTTTTTAAAGGCTAAATATCTCTTTTAAAGCAGATGACTTGAAAATAATATTAAACAGAAAACCTATCTTCTTATGTTTGTTTTTTTTTTTTTTTTTTCAATTTTTTGGGGGAGAGAGAAAGGGAATCCCAAGCTGTCAGCGCAGAGACCAACGTGGGGCTGGAGCTAAGAACCGTGAGAATCTGACCTGAGCCGAAGTCAAGAGTTGGATGCTTAACCGACTGAGCCACCCAGAGCCCCCTTTTTTATACATAATTTTTTCGAGCGGAAAACCTATCTTTTTAAATATAAAGTGTTTTCAGTGTGAATTTTTTAAGAGCTCTATATTATTTAAATTAGTCTAAAAATCCTTGTAGTTCTATAATGAAACAACTAGTTAAAATAACCTAGGGCAGTAAGTATGGGATTTTATTTTCAGATGTTACTTAGTCATGGTAATATTTGAAATACAATATTCACTAGATATATTTCTGGCAGCTTAATAATTACCTTTGAATACTTTAATGAGATTAGATACAGTAAGGAGGTTTATTAAGTGCTTGTTTGCTGTCATTTTACAAATTCTAAATAGTTATTTTTATTATAAAAATTAGCACCAGTCTTAAGCGTCATGTGGTTAAAATATTCCTGTTCCATTTTTAGTTCTGAACTTTGATTTGGTTTCTATTTTTGTCACATTATTCAGTGCATCATATGGATGTGACAGCAGTCGGTAGGCACGTTAAAACCTCTTTCCTAGAAATCTCATTTGTTATTAAAATAGTGTTAAGGATGTACAGACTTGTTTCATTGTATGCCACTTAATGAAATGGTAATTTGTATTTTATGTTCTCTAAGAATGCTTCTGCACAATGTACTTTTGTTTTCTAAAGGAAAAAACTGAAACCTGATTTCAGCAATTGTTCTCAGAGGTCATCAGATTAAAAAAATAAGTAGTCTCACTTTCTAGAAAGACATACCATCTAAAGTACTCAGTAGAAGCCAACAAAATAGTTGTAAACTCAAAGTTGTATCATTTTCAGTTCTTCTGATCCTTGAAGAAAATTTATCAAAGAACTCCGCAAGTGTTCATTGTGCCCGAACCCATGCCACATTTTCTTTAGAGCAGGGGTGACAGTCTGTATGTCCTACATGCCCTTTTCCCCATAAGTTTCTTCCTCTTGCTTATGGCATATATTTCTAATTTATGAAGCCCCATCAAAATCAGAGCTTCATGTAGCCATCACCTGGTTTTTTTAGTTTGTTTAATTTTTTAAATTTACATCCAAGTTAGTTAGCATAGCATATAGTGCAACAATGATTTCAGGAGTAGATTCCTTAATGCCCCTTACCCATTTAGCCCATCCCACAACCCCTCCAGTAACCCTCTGTTTGTTCTTCATATTTAAGAGTCTCTTATGTTTTGTCCCCCTCCCTGTTTTCATTTTTATTTTTTGCTTCCCTTCCCTTATGTTCATCTGTTCTGTGTCTTAAAGTCCTCATATTAGTGAAGTCATATGATATCTGTCTTTTCTCTGACTAATTTCGCTTGCCATAATACCCTCTAGTTCTAGCCACGTAGTTACAAATGGCAAGATTTCATTCTTTTTGACTGCCGAGTAATACTCCATTGTATATGTATACTACCTCTTCTTTATTCATTCATCCATCTGGACATTTGGGCTCTTTCCATAGTTTGGCTATTGTTGATAGTGCTGCTATAAACATTGGGGTGCATGTGTCCCTTCGAAACAGTATACTTGTATCCCTTGGATAAATACCTAGTAGTGCAATTGCTGGGTCATAGGTTAGTTCTATTTTTAATTTTTTGAAGAACCTCTTCCAGAGTGGCTGCACCAATTTGCATTCCCACCAGCAGTGTAAAAATGTTGCCATTTCTTTGCATGCTCACCAACATCTGTTGTTGCCTGAGTTGTTAATGTTAGCCATTCTGACAGGTGTAAGGTGGTATCTCATTGTGGTTTTGATTTGTATTTCCCTGATTATGAATGGTGTTGAGCATCTTTTCATGTGTTGGTTGGCCATCTGAATGTCTTCTTTGGAGAAGTGTCTATTCATGTCTTTTGCCCATTTCTTCACTGGATTATTTGTTTTTTAGGTGTTGAGTTTGATAAGTTCTTTATAGATTTTGGATGCTAACCCTTTAACTGATACGTCGTTTGCAAATATCTTCTCCCATTCTGTGGGTTGCCTTTTAGTTTTGCTGATTGTTTCCTTTGCTCTGCAGAAGCTTTTTGTTTTGATGAGGTCCCAGTAGTTCATTTTTGCATTTGTTTCCCTTGCCTCTGGAGACGTGTTGGGTAAGAAGTTGCTGCAGCCAAGATCACAGAGGTTTTTGGCTGCTTTCTCCTCGAGGATTTTGATGGCTTCCTGTCTTACATTGAGGTCTTTCATCCATTTTGAGTTTATATTTGTGTATGGTGTAAGAAAGTGGTCCAGGCTCATTCTTCTGCATGTCACTGTCCGTTTTTCCCAGCACCACTTGCTGAAGAGACTGTCTTTATTCCACTGGATATTCTTTCCTGCTTTGTCAAAGGTTAGTTGGCCATACGTTTGTGGGTCCATTTCTGGGTTCTCTATTCTGTTCCATTGATCTGAGTGTCTGTTCTTGTGCCAGTACCATACTGTCTTGATGATTACAGCTTTGTAATACAGTTTGTAGTCTGGGATTGTGATGCCTCCTGCTTTGGTTTTCTTTTTCAAGATTGGTTTGGCTATTTGGGGTCTTTTCTGGTCCCATGCAAATGTTAGGATTATTTGTTATAGCTCTGTGAAGAATGCTGGTGTTATTTTGCTAGGTATTGCATTGAATATGTAGATTGCTTTGGGTAGTATCAACATTTTAACAATGTTTGTTCTTCCTATCCAGGAGCATGGAATTTTTTTCCATTTTTTTTTTGTGTCTTCTTCAGTTTCTTTCATATGCTTTCTATAGTTTTCAGTGTATAGGTTTTTCACCTCTTTGGTTAGATTTATTCCTAGGTATTTTATAAGTTTTGGTGCAATTGTAAATGGGATCAATTCCTTGATTTCTCTTTCTGTCGCTTCATTGTTGGTGAATAGGAATGCAGCCAATTTCTGTGCATTGATTTTATATCCTGCAACTTTGCTGAATTCATGAATCAGTTCTAGCAGTTTTTGGGTGGGATCTTTTGGGTTTTCCATATAGAGTATCATGTCATTTGCAAAGAGTGAAAGTTTGACCTCCTCCTGGCCGATTTGGATGCCTTTTATTTCTTTGTGTTGTCTGATTGCAGAGGCTAAGACTTCCAATACTATGTTGAATAACAGTGGTGAGAGTGGACATCCCTGTCTTGTTCCTGACCTTAGGGGGAAAGCTCTCAGTTTTCCCCAGGATGATATTAGCGTTGGGTCTTTCATATATGGCTTTTATGATCTCGAGGTATGATTGTTCTATCCCTACTTTCTTGAGGGTTTTTATCAAGAAAGGATGCTGTATTTTGTCAAATGCTTTCTTTGCATCTATTGAGAGGATCATATGGTTCTTGTCCTTTCTTTTATTGATGTGATGAATCACATTGATTGTTTTGCGGATATTGAACTAGCCCTGCATTCCAGGTATAAATCCCACTTCGTCGTGGTGAATGATTTTTTTAATGTGCTGTTTGATCCAGTTGGCTAATACCTTGTTGAGGATTTTTGCATCCATGTTCATGAGGGAAATTGGTCTATAGTTCTCCTTTTTAGTGGGGGTCTTTGTCTGGTTTTGGAATCAAGGTAATGCTGGCTTCATAGAAAGAGTTTGGAAGTTTTCCTTCCATTTCTATTTTTTGGAACAGCTTCAAGAGAATAGGTGTTAACTCTTCCTTAAATGTTGGGTAGAATTCCCCTGGAAAGCCAACTGATCCTGGACTCTTGTTTTTTGGGAGATTTTTGATTACTAATTCTACTTCTTTACTGGTTATGGGTCTGTTCAAATTTTCTATTTCTTCCTGTTTCAGTTTTGGTAGTGTGTATGTTTCTAGGAATTTGTCCATTTCTTCCAGATTGCCCATTTTATTGGCATATAATTGCTCATAATATTCTCTTATTATTGTATTTATTTCTGCTGTGTTGGTTGTGATCTCTCCTCTTTCATTCTTGATTTTATTTATTTGGGTCCTTTCCTTTTTCTTTGTGATAAAACTGGCTAGTGGTGTATCAATTTTGTTAATTCTTTCAAAGAACCAGCTTCTGGTTTCATTGATCTGTTCTGGTTTTTATTTTTGGTTTTGATAGCATTAATTTCTGCTCTAATCTTTATTATTTCCTGTCTTCTGCATTTTTTGGATTTTATTGACTGTTCTTTTTCCAACTCTTTAAGATGTAAGGTTAGGTTGTGTATCTGAGACTTTTCTTCCTTCTTTAGGAAGATCGGGATTGCTGCATACTTTTCTCTTATGACCGCCTTTGCTGCATTCCAGAGGTTTTGGGCTGTGGTTTTATCATTATCATTGACTTCCATGTACTTCCATGTACTATAGCCATCACCTGTTGACTGGAGCTGGAATGGGAATTGAAATGTATTTCTTTGGTGTCTAGGTGAAAATTTTGATGAGTTCTTCAGTTTCGAGAATGGTGCCAACTGAACCAGTGAGAGGTATATGTTCTCAGAGTTGTAGTTTCCCAAGAATACCTAGTCCATAACTTCCTCAGCTTTTCAAGATTTTATGGACCTAAGTTGCCAGAAGCCCAATTAATATATCTAAATAAATACTCCTTTTCCATTTAATAAAGCAAATATAGTTTCTGTGGTTTTTGAATGAATGTGTTATGTTGAGCCTTTAACTTGTGGCAAATACAATACCAGAAGCTGAGAGAGTCAAAACAGAGAAAGATACCGTGTTGCCTTTATAGAACTCAGAATCTAATGTGGGAGACACACACTGACTATATTAAAATATCGTAAGTTCTACACGATGGTGTGAAAAAATGTTACAGAAAAGGTGAATGGCATTTGAACTCATCTCTGAAAGTTGCTTAACTGACCATGGGTTGAAAACATAATTAAAAGATTTTTTATTTATTCTTATTTAAAACATTTTTAAAAATTTATTTGAGAGAGAGAGAGACAGCACAAATGGGGGAGTGGCAGAGAGAGGGAGAGAGAGAGAATCCCAAGCAGGCTCTCCACTGTCAGTGCAGAGCCCGATGAAGGGCTCGAACTTAACTAACCATGAGATCATGGCCCGAGCTAAAATCTAGAGTCAGATGCTTAACCAACTGAGCTACCCGGGCACCCCTATTTTTATTTTTTTGAGTGTGTTCTTTACCTGGTGTCTCAATAATACTCATGAATTAAGTGAAAAACTAAATGGGATAGTATATATAAACAAACATAAACATAGATTTTTGCTCGATGGAAATCTGAAGGCATTAACTTTTACTCATGTTGAATAAAATGGCTAAGTTTAGAGTAGGTCTACTGGATAGAAGACTAAGGTTTTAAAGAACAATGAATGTAGTTGCCTGATTTCAAGCATGTGTTGCTTCGGTCAAACAACACAAGCTGTCTTTAAAATTGTTCCCTGTGCCCCCAACCCCCACGCCCCAAGCCACAGCTGTGTATTTATTTTTCTCTTCTCTGTGGCTAAAAGGCAATACGGTTTTTTATTCTGTCCATGTAGTACGAAATGCTGTGATGGCTAGAACATGACTCCATTATCTGAAATCAATTGCAATAATTGGAATAGTATGGACCAGTAAAGACCCTCACAGGAAAAAATGAAATGATGGGGAATCCAACTTCTTTCACTATATTGTTGCCATGGCTGGGATTGATTGTATTTGACAAAGGGACAGTGGGACAGACTGTCTTAGACCAAGGACCGTGCCACTTTCTCTTGTTGCTAAAATTAGTAGATTTACTCTTGGGTGAATGCAACATCTAACTTTGTCTAACCATATCATTTGAGGAATGCCGTTTGTGACTGTGTAAAGCATCTGAAGCAACAGCCAGAACTATGTAGTAGCGAAGCAAAATACTTGAATTGTAGAGGGCCATCTTTCACCCAGCTTTGGCTGTGTCTCTCAGACCTGGACCTTTATTATAAAGACCTGAGTGACGGTTCTGTTTATGGTTTTAACTTAAGGACTGGCTAGTTTAACCTAAGGACTGAGAATGTATTCTCCTGCTTTTATTAAAGTTAATAACTCTTCTGTGAGCCTAAAGCACTCACATGTTAATTGAGGTTATCAAATTCCCCCAGGTAAAACTAAGACTACGAGTATTTTTCTCTCATGCACTTAAGTACTATAGTTTTTAGGGAAATGCTTAAGAGAGAATATTAGCATTTTTGATGCACATATATTAAGGCTGGTTAGAAAGTTCCTAAATTCTTTAGAATAGAATTGAAATGCCAGCAATATTTTAGACAAACCATTCTGTCTAATGAGGACTTTTATCCTAGACAAGATAGTACGTCTTAGAGGTATAGTTGAAGCTCGGGGAATAGTGAAAGTCCTTACTGAATTGATATGAGGAAACAACACAGCACTTAACAGAAATCTTAGCAGAGGAGTACGCTCCCTGCAAAATCCCTAAGTCCAAATGAGAGTTTTAAACAGTTTAACCAGGGGCGCCTGGGTGGCTCAGTTGGTTGAGCATCCGACTTCAGCTCAGGTCATGATCTCACGGTTCGTGAGTTCAAGCCCCGTCGGAGCCTAGAGCCTGCTTCGGATTCTGTGTCTCCCTCTCTCTCTGCCCCTCCCCCACTCATATTCTGTCTCTCTCTCTCTCTCTCAAAAATAAGTAATCATTAAAAAGTTTTAAAAAAATTAAACAGTTTAAGCAGTTTAAACAGAATCTTGAAGGCAGCCACCCAACTATTCCTTTATATTCCAGGTGTCTAAAAGGTATTTGATCAATGCAAAAGCAGAAGTTTGAGTATGTATTTAAAATTCAGAAACATTGCTTGTATTGACTTGGGAATTCAACATAAAACTACTTTTAAAAAGATAAAAACTGTCACTAGTAAGTAAATAAAATAGGTATGCTTTTGCTACAAAGTTAAAAAGTTACAAGAAAATTTTAGACCTAACTTAAAAAACTTCTATTTGTCTCTTTTTATTAGTCACATACAATCATATTTAAATACCAGGTGTCCTGCTTGGTGTTTCCTTGAGGGTCTATGAAAAAAAGTAGCTGGTAGTATAGCTAGCTAATGCTAACAGGCAGAATTATTATTTAGATCTATACGCTGTAAATGTAATTCCAAGATACTGAAACAAAATCCCAAAACATAGATACTTAACACCACTATCTAACCTTTACATGAGTTTTGTGTGATCTTTTTCCTCAGTTCAGAATGAAATGATGAAACAACCAATCTCAAATTAATATGATTTCCTGGTTTTTTTTGGGGGGGGGGTGGTTAAAAAATTATTTGAAGTTAAGAGGTGCATGAAAGAAAACTGAAAAACACAAGAAATAAAGAACAAAGTCATCCATAATCACAGTTTGACTTCTAGGTCCCATGTGTGTATCTACACAACTAAACATTTTCATGTAATTAAGATTGTACAGTTATGTGTCATGCTTTTTCACACACCATGAATATTTACCATTTCAAAGTCCCCAAACCATGAGTATATTGTAACCAAGAACACACTACAGCAACTCCATCTGAAAGAAAAAAAAATGTAATCCTGCTTTTCTTGGTGACAAAAAATAAAGGACAAAAATGGCAACAGTCCTCTAGATAAAGATACTGACAGAGTTATAATTAAAATACTGCATTCCTGGGGCACCTGGGTGGCTCAGTCGGTTGAACAGTCAACTTGGGCTCACGTCATGATCTCGTGGTTTGTGAGCTCGAGACCCGCGATGGGCTCTGTGCTGACAGCTCAGAGCCTGGAGCCTGCTTCAGATTCTGTGTGTCTCTCTCCCTCTCCCCCATTCACACTCTCTCTCTGTACCACATTCCCTTAATGTTCAATTAAAACTGACACATAAAGTAACAGTACATAAAGTATAATACTTCTAAAAGAATTCATTATCCAATCTATACTATTCAAGTATTAGCAAGGAGGTATGTTTCCACTGAATTGTTTGTTTTTTAGAGAGAGCATGAGTGGGGGAGGGGCAAAGAGAGAGGGAGAGGATCTTAAGCAGGCTTCCCTCCCAGCACAGAGCTGTACAAGGGGCTTGATCTCACAACCCTGAAATCGTGATTTCACCTGAGCCAAAATCAAGAGTTGGATGCTTACCCAACTGAGCCACTCAGGAATCCCTGAAGATTGTATATTTTTCAAAGTTAAGGATTTAAAGACATACTTTAAATATTGTAAATTATATGTATGTTTGATGCATATGTGTGTATGTAATTGCATATTAAAGTTAGTAAGGAAATGTTCTCTAAAAAGCTAATTGGTCAGGAAAGATAAATTTAAAATATTTCATATCAAAACAAGGGTAAAAGGGCTTAACGAATTGAATGTATTAAAAACTGTATACTTTAAATTTTGGTCTGTTAACTTCAATGACAATTGATCATGGTACCCAGGTTTAAAACTAACATTTTGGGATGCCCAGTTTCTAAAAGAATTTGTTAATTCCAAAAGTGTTGCTACAGTTTCTGTCCTTGAGAAAAGTAAAAGATGATTTGGAATTATTCCAGAGAAACTGGTGTATAAAAATCTTGTACTTCCAACTACGCATTGAGCCACTCCAGGAGGATGCAACTGCTGTGGCAAGGACCCTTAGACAGAACTTTGGAGACTGAACCACTGGATTTTCTGCATTTCTTGAGGTGAATTCACAGATCAGACTTCCCTCAATCTCCACTACTTACATGCCACCTCAAGGAACCAAGTGCCAAAGTAAGTTTCCACTTGTTAGAACACTGAACTGCTTTGAACTGAATGTGAATTTAAACAATTAGACGAAGAAATACTTGACAGGTGTTGATATTGTCCAAGAAAAAAATTATTCTAACACTTGTTAAAAGGGTAAGAAAGACTTTTCTTCAGGACTTTTGTATTATGTATCAAGATTATCCCCATGGAGACCTATGGGGCTCAACTCTGAAGATGTCAAAGACAGCTTGGGATTTATAGCAAAGGAACAGACCGAGGGGGTTAATGGGTAGAAAATCAGTAAAGGGAGACATCAAGGGTAATGGGATTCTCGTCAAAAGCAGGCCACGATGATCAGATAAAAAGGGTGGGGGAATTCTTGCTTAAACGGGGCTAGGCAGGTGGAAGAGCCCAAGGAAGATGCCTCGTCAAAACTGGGGCTCTGAGAAGCCTGTGTAATGTTTGGTCAAGAAGAGAGTGTTCATCAATATAATCGCAACGATTTTTTTACAAATACCTCAAAACGGTTTGCCTACATCAGTGAGATGCATTCCAAGGACAACCACCTTAGGATAATGCTAGACCTTATTATTCTTCTATTATGTTTTTAATTGATGTTGATGTTCATATCTTATAGATTTGGGGGAGTCCATTACGATAACAGCACAAATTGCTTGAACACTTTCCATATGCCACTCTTCTGGGTGTTTTTCATGTACCATCGCATTGGGTCTTCACAGCATCCTCATCAGGTAAAGTACTATTATTAGTGTCGCTTTACATATAAAGAAACAAACTCTCAGAAATTAAGAGTGCCAAAGATTGCACCGTTAATTAAATGGCACTGCCTACTGCAAAGACTACAGTCTTGACCAGCAGGCTGTACTGCCTCCCAAACAAGTAATTCTTGGTCAGAATTAAGAATTATAATTCAAGGAATAATTGTATGGTTTATAAGATACTATCATTTGGTTGAAGGGCTAAAACATGTAACTAAGCATTTGATGATGATGTCAGAGGTAAATTTTTTTTTTTAATTTTTTTTTTTCAACGTTTATTTATTTTGGGGACAGAGAGAGACAGAGCATGAACGGGCGAGGGGCAGAGAGAGAGGGAGACACAGAATCAGAAACAGGCTCCAGGCTCTGAGCCATCAGCCCAGAGCCCGACGCGGGGCTCGAACCCACGGACCGCGAGATCGTGACCTGGCTGAAGTCGGACGCTTAACCGACTGCGCCACCCAGGCGCCCCAGAGGTAAATTTTAAAGATGAGAACTCAGGGGCACCTGGGTGGCTCAGTTGGTTAAGCATCCGACGTTGGCTCAGGTCATGATCTCACCATTCATGAGTTCGAGCCCCATGTTGGGCTTTGTGCTAACAGCTCAGAGCCTGGAGCCTGCTTTGGATTCTGTGTTTCCCTCTCAGTCTGCCCCTCCTCTGCTCATGCTGTCTGTCTGTCTGTCTCTCTCTCTCTCTCTCTCTCTCTCTCTCTCTCAAAAATAAGTAAACTTTGAAACAATTTTTTAAAAATATGAGAACTCAGGATTTTTAAGAATTCATCTTTTCCAGCCCTTACTCTGGAGGGATCTGGTAGCAGTACCATTACTGTCCCTCAGTAGAATTATCTCCTGTTTCTGGCATCACTACTTTCTGCTCAAAATTAGCCTGGTTTCTGGGAAAGTGGAAGCCTCCATGCCATAGGCCTGAGAGAGTGAAGAGGGTCCTGGAAATTTCTTTGTAAGACAGCAAGGAGGGCACTTTCGAAGTTCTGTTGGGGTTGAAAGAATAAAGCTAGTTTAAAGGGGGCTCCCATTGGCCAAGATATAACAATTTAAACATCAAAATAGAAAATTAAAATTGTACTTAATTAAAGCAAGTAGTCTCTGGAAAAATTTGTCTCCATAATTTCTTTTAAAAGAAAATATGTGGGGTGCCTCAGTCAGTTAAGCATCCAACTTCAGCTCAGGTCATGATCTCACGGTCTGTGACTTCAAGCCCCACATTGGACTCTATGCTAACAGCACAGAGCCTGCTTTAGAGTCCCTGTCTCTCTCTCTCTCTCTCTCTGCCCCTCCTTCACTCGCACTCTCTCTCTCTCAAAAATAAATAAACATTTCAAAAAAAAATTAAAGGGCACCTGGGTGGCTCAGTTGGTTTAAGCATCCGACTTCAGCTCAAGTCATGACCTCAGGGTTCATGGGTTCGAGCCCCACATCGGGCTCTGTGCTGACAGCTTGGAGCCTGGAGCCTGCTACAGATCCTGTCTCCCTCTCTCTGCCCCTCCCCCACTCACACTCTGTCTCAAAAATAAATATTAAATATTTTTAAATTCTTTTTATGTTTGTTTATTTTTGAGAGAGAGAGACAGGGTGAGCGGGGGAGCAGCAGAGAGAGAGGGAGACATAGGATCTGAAGCAGGCTCTAGGCTCCAAGCTGTCATCACAGAGCCCGATCTGGGGCTCGAACCCACAACCGAGAGATCATGACCTGAGCTGAAGTCAGACGCTCAACTGACTGAGCCACCCAGGTGCCCCTAAAAAATTTTTTTTTAAATTAAAGAAAAATTTTCTTTTCAAATTGCTAGTATGATTATACAAATTTATTTTTATTCATAAAATTCCTGTTGTAAGTTTAGTCCCAGTTGGTGGGGAGGTGGTAGTGGGAATGAGGGTTTATTTTGTTTCTTAGTAGTGGCGTCTGTGGGGATGTACCGGGAAATACCTCAAGCTGTCCACAATCCCTGTCCTTCCCCATCTGGGACACTTGGAGGTGGGGGTGGAGGAGTGAGAGGGAAGAAGCAGGGTAGGATTGATAAGCGGACAAAAGGCACTGGTAAATTAGATCTTGGGTCTGTGGGAGGGAGGGCATGGGCCCTGGGTTCTTGGCATCCAGACCTGGCTGCTAGGACTTTCCCTTCCCTTTCTTGGCTTTGGCCTTGGGGGTGCAGGACTTGGTCACGGGAATGGTCTTCTGACACTGGGCATTGGTCTGTGCCTTCTTCAGAGTGCCTTGGCGGGCTTTGGTGCCTGTGCCCCATCACACGCCCCCCGCCCCCAGCTCTAACTTGTACTTGCAGTCGGCTCCACGCCGCTTCTTCCAGTTGCAGGCACCCTGCACCGGATGCGCAGCGTCTGGGCACCACAGGTACCCTTGCAGAAGCCCACGCTGAAGTCCTTGCTGCTGGGGGTGCCAGGCCCCCAGGTCCACTCCGTGCACTCACTCCTGGGGCCGCCCTTCTTCACTTGTCTTTTTTTTTTTTTTTTAAGTTTATTTACTTAGAGAACAAAAGAGAGAGAGAGAGAGAGAGAGAGAGAGAGAGAGAGAGAGAGAGAGAGAGAGAATCCCAAGCAGTCTCTGCACCGTCAGCGCAGAGCCCGACTGGGGCTCTGTCTGACCAACCGTGAGATCATGACCTCAGCAGAAAGCAAGAGTCTGACGCTTAAGCAGCTGAGCCACTCAGGCACCCCCACTTTGTCTTTCTTTTTGGCCACCGTGCTGGTGAGCACCAGCAGGGTGAGGAGGGCAAGGATCAAGCCTCAGCACTGCATCTTGTTCACTGCCTGCACTGCTACGCTCCCTCCCACGCCAGGCCCAATACTATCATGTTCATTTAAACCAAAGTATCCACACTGTAATCTGTTTAGGTAATGTTTATTTTCATTTTTTTAATGAAAGCTTTACTGAGATAAAATTCACCCTTTTAGTGTAGAATTTAGTGGGTTCGAGTATTCAGAGTTGTATGATCCTAATTCCAGAACCCTAATTTTCCTCACCCTAAAAACCCTAATTTTCCTCACCCTAAAAAAACTACATACTGGTTAAGTTATTCCCTGTTCCCCCAGGAACAGGTAGCCAGATTAGTAGCCTCAGGCAGCCACTAATTTATTTCTATGTATTTTCCTATTCTAAGCATTCCATATAGATGGACTCATACAATATGTGGCCTTTTGTGTCTGCATTCTTTCAAATGACATATTTTCAAGGTTCATCCATGTTCTAGCATGTATCAGTTAATTCACTTTTATAGCTGAATGGTATTCCACCATATGGATGGAATATGTTCATTCGACAGTTGATGGACATTTGGGTTGTTTCCACTTTTTGGCTATTACAAATGTTGCTACGAATACTCCCATGTAAGATTTTGTGTTTTCAGTCCTCTTGGGTATATAATGTGGGTCACATGGTAACTGTATGCTTAACTTCTTCAGGAACTGCCAAATTCTTACAGGGTGGTTGCACAGATTTTACAATCCCAGTGATGTGAGTTTGAATTTCACCACATTCTCATTAACACTTGTTACGGTCTTTGTTATTTTTGCCATCCTAGTGGGTATGAACTGGTAGGTATCTCTGTTTTGATTTGCATTTCCCTAATGAGTGTTAGATAGAAGATGTTCAGCATCTTTTCATGTGCTTGCTGGCCATTTTCTCTGGGGAATTGTCTGCTCAGAATCTTTGTCCGTGTTTTGTCTTTTTATTATTGAATTTTAAGAGTTTTTATAATTCTGGATATAGGTCTTTTAAGAGATCCATGATTTGCAAACATTTTTTTCCATTCAGTGGCTTTTCATTTTCTTGATGGTGTCCTCATTTGAAACACAGGTTTTGGGCGCCTAGGTGGCTCAGTCTGACTTCAGCTCAGGTCATGATCTTGCAGTTCATGGGGGTTTGAGCCCTGCATTGGGCTCTGTGCTGACAGCTCAGAGCCTGGAACCTGCTTCTGATTGTGTCTCCCGCTGTCTCTGCCCTTCCCCTGCTCGTGCTCTATCTCTCTCTCTCAAAAATAAATAAACATTAAAAGAAAAAAACGAAACACAAGTTTTTAACGTGATGAAGTCCAATTTATCTATTTTTTCTTTTGTTGCTTGTGTTTGATGTGATAACTAAGAAACCATTGCTTAATCCAAAGCTATGAAGATTTAGTTCTAGGTTTTCTTCTAAAGTTTTATGTCCACAGTGTAATTTTAATATTCTCTTTAGAGATGCCCAAAGACCATTCTACCAAACACAAAAGAATCCATGGTTTTTCATTTGCAACTGAGGTAATAACTCCCCACCTAGAAGTTCCTTTTACTACTTTTTATTTTTAATGTTAACATTTATTCATTTTTGAGAGACAAAGTGTGAGCAGGGGAGGGGCAGGGAGAGAGGGGGACACGGAATCTGAAGCAGGCTCCAGGCTCCGTGCTGTCAGCAGTAAGCCTGATGTGGGGCTCAAAATCATGAACCATGAGATCATGACCTGAGCTGAAACCAAGAGTCTGACACAACGACTGAGCCACCCTGGTGCCCCTACTTTTACTACTTCTTATCCATTTCCCAGTCATGTGCTTAAAAGGACCTTAGTTCTAAACCTGGTAAGGAATTCAAATGTAAATGTGGTGGCTTAGGAATATTTGGAAAACTTGTGCTATGTGCTAGGGGCAAATCAAATGAGATCATCCAGGCCTGCAAAGAGCTCACAGGCAGTTGAGGACACAATCAGAAACAGGAAACTACCGGGTCACCACTTTTATAAGAGTGGCCCCTCATAATGCAGTGGGGTTGGAGTGAAGGACAGTCTGCAAAAGCATGCCAAGGCCCAAAGCTGACGAGAAATGGTATGTTCTAAGAACTACAAAGAGCTCACTATGGGTGATCAGGAATGGTGGTAAGGAAGCAAGAGCAAGAAGAGAAACATGTTCCAGTGAGAAGTTAGCCAGAAAGGTAAAGCACCATGACCAAAGTATTGTGCTAGGTGCCCTGGACACAAAGGGAAGGTCCAGCCTCCCTATGGCTAAAGAAGTTCAAAATGATGACTCTTGCCATCCCTCTCTGACGCTGGCACTAGTTAGTATAATTTCACTTCATATAAGACCAACTCATTAATAACCTTGGCCTTTCAGTCTGCCAAGTGCTCATGGGAGAAACTTAAGTTTAAAATTTTTAAGCAGCAGAGAGGCTTGGAAACAGTTTAAAGTATCTAAATTATTTATTTAAAGAATTTTTAAAAGACATGTTGAATACAACCCCAGCCTTTCATTTTGGTATATCTATGTTCCAGAAAAGGTTTAAGATAGCTAAACTGTTACTATGTTATATTCTGCTGTAAATTTTAGGCACAGAAATAAGTCTTCACCAAAGCAAATGAAATGCCACATATTATAAAATATTACTAGGATATTACTAGGAACAACAAATTTGTAAAAATGAAATTTTGTGTATATGAATGATTTAGAATCAAGAATGTTCCATATATTTACTTTCGCATGCAAAACAAGAATCATGTTCAGCTCTTCTAATACAGTTATGCAGATGATTGTGGAAAACAAGGACACTTGATCCTTTTCCCGAATTAGCAATGATAGACACCTAGAAAGGAGTGAGTAGGCCCTTTCATAAAGGTCTCAATTTCCTTATGAAAGAAAACTGCTAATTAAGGGAAGAGAAAATAATAATCACTCAATGTCCATAATATCTTTGCTACTGACAAGGACCTTTCATATATTTTTGATCTCACAGCCACCCTGTGAAGTAGACAGGTTTCAGTTATTAATTTTAATGAAGCATTTTCTCCATCAACACTGAAAAGAGCCCAGAGAAGTTTGCTCTTGGACCTTAGTTTCCATGTACTTAAATAATCAAAGTTTTAGAAAAGATGTTTTTGTGACTAACTTTAGTTTCAGAGTTGCATTAAACATTTATTTTCACAGGGGCGCCTGGGTGGCTCAGTTGGTTAAGCGTCCGACTTCGGCTCAAGTCACGATCTCGCGGTTCGTGAGTTCGAGCCCCGCGTCGGGCTCTGTGCTGACATCTCAGAGCCTGGAGCCTGCTGCAGATTCTGTGTCTCCCTCTCTCTCTGGCCCTTCCCCTCTTGAGCTCTGTCTCTCTCTCTCTCAAAAGTAAATAAATGTTAAAAAAACAAAACATTTATTTCACAGACTATCCTTTACAAAGACAATAAGAAATTTCTGAAGTCCACCTTTGAATTCTTTTGGGATTCACTCCGACTAAGCAACAATTTTAATTTAGAGAAGTGTTTCTTAGTTTTGCTCACACTCTTTGAGCAGGTGGGTGTTGACTGTCCAGATGTCGGTGTCCTGAAAACAAACATAAAACCACACTTAGGTATACTGATAAGTAAGTTTTAAAAGTGTTTTTCCTGGAACTTAGCCTAGATAATTGCTACTAGAATCCTTTTCTACTCTTGTGTATTATGGCCACATATGAGCAGTGGCTGGACCCAGCATTCATTTCCCATTTTGTTAAAAACTCCCTGACTACAGAGGCTCTAGGCAATATTCAGGAGGTATGCTGGGTGGTTCTGGAAGTTTCCATCAAACCTCAAGAAGGCTAAAGGTAAAGTGTCATCGGGTCTGAGTTCCCTTTAAGTCTGACATTGGGATTCCTGACAATTCTAAGGACTTTAAAAACCTGTTTCTTCACAGCTCAAGATCACTTCCTTTCTCAAAACTGAAGAACTCAACCTCCACATGCAGGTGCCACTCCATCGTATCTCCCCGCCTGCGTAAGCTCCCCAGGGTAGACTGTGTACTACTAGTCGTGCATTCCCCCGCTACTTAGCAGTGCCAGGCACAGAAGGGGTCTTCTAAAAATACTCCCTGGATAAATGGTTCTCCAGCTGCTGTGTATGTATTTAGCTTCCTTCTATTTCGTGCCCTCCAGTTGTGTTCCACACCCACGAACCCTTATTGGGGTTTGTCAGTCTGATCCCTCTTCCACTCCCCATCTGTATGATAAATGTGAAACATCTTTCCCATTCCTGCATATATCTAAAAAGCAGTCTGGTCTAAATACAAGTTAATTATTTTAAATATGCCAAATCCTCTTTTATCTATATTTGTCCAATAAAGTAGAAACTTCTGTGATGAATTCCTACCAGCCAGGTATCAAAATAATTAAATCAAAATATGGAGAAAACTGGACTTGAAATTTTAATTCTTAACCCAATTTGATAAATGTCAACACCAATATAAAAAACTCAATTCAGTAAACAGAGATAATTCAGTCCTTGCTGACTTATGTTATTTATATTCAAGAAACTACCAGACTGTTTCTCTTTCGGCAAAAAACGTCCAAAAATTCCTTTCCCAGTTTCTACGAAACTAAATTTACTGGCTATCAAAGTGAATATAGTACTGTGAACTACAAAAATAAGACATGTGCTCAGTCATACAGTTAATTTAGTAGCACCTGACAAATCCCTATTCAGCGAGATTTCCATAGGAACTTCTGACAGAGGAAATCAGAGGAAATACCAAGAACAAAGGTTTAGAGCAAGAAAGTAAACTGAGTGGTTCAGTTTTGCTGATATGTAAGATGAATTAAGGTAAAGTACAACAGGCAGACAGATTGGTGCCAGGTAATAAGGGCTGGGAAGCCAGGCTGGAACATCTGACCCAAATGCTACGGAGGTGAAGTGTGAAAGGCTTCTAATCAGAGCTGTGCGTTAGGGAAATGATCGGGCTAGAAGGGTTTGAAACTAGAAGCAAGAAATTACTATAGTAATCCAGCAAAATAATCCATTTACTGGATAATACAGTAATCCATTACAGTAGTAAATCCCAGCAAAAGGTGGATACAGACCTGAACACAGCAGTAGGAAAAAAGGAGAACAGGTGCAAACACCATGGAGGTAGGACAGATGGAAACTGGCAACTAACTGGACAAGGACCAAGGGAGTAGGAGCTGTCATCTCTACTCACCATGTCAGGTCAGAATGTCAAGGGCATGTTCACTGACAGAATAAGGAACTTAGGAGGATGAAGAGGTCTGAGTAGTCAGCTGTGGGGACATGGTGGGGGGATAAAATGAATGTATTTAGCAGGCAGCTGGGAACGGGCCCAGGAGAGGTTGAAGTAGAGGAATATACCTGGAAGTTATAAACAGAGAGGAGAATGAAAAACACGGGAGCATAGGACATTAGAAAAGGATATGGAGGGAAAAAAGGGGCCAAGGCCTAACCTGCGTGGCAAATTTAGGGACTGTATATTAAACAAAGGAAATTAGAAGAAATAAGAGTTAACACCAGCAATCCAAATAGCTTAATGAATTCAGATACCTGAAAACAAAGGCTGGCCTCTTGCCTTTGGAACCACACGTGTGATTTAGGTTTGTGGAACTCGGAGTCTTTCTCTCTGGTGTCTTCGGGCTGAGTTTAGTCGTAGGAGTGGTAGGACTGCTCTTCAGTGTGGATAGAAAGCTTCTACTTTTACCATGATGTTTAACTGTTCTGTTGCATGTTTTACAAGTAATCAACTGTCATAAAAAAGAAGAAATACTGGGCCTGATTTCTTTTCCAATTTAATCCAATAAACTACATGTTCATTAAATTCTTGTACATAAAGGACTACACCAGGTAATACTGGTGAGTAACAGGGCTCCCCTGAGGGAGTTTATAATCTAGCGGCAGCAATCGGACAAGACACAAATTTAAAATGAGAAAATCTTCGATAAAAAGTTACTGGTTAAACATTTGTATTTAATTCAAAACACCTTTTTATTTTCATTTGATTTTTAAAGATTTTACTTTTAAATAATCTCTACACCCAATGTGGGGGCTTGAACTTACAACCCTGAGATCAATGAGCCAGCCAGGTTCCCCTAAAACACCTTTTAAAGATAACAAAGCCTCTACGTTCTCAATATAAAACCATGTTTGGGGAGAATGGAGGAGACTGTCATTGAAACCCTTTGACATCTGGAAGGATGTTCTTTACAACAGCAGTTGACATTTAACATTTGTTGCAGACAAACTCCAAGTGGTTTTCCAATAAAACATGGCAAATTATCACTCAAATTTTAAGTGACCCCTTCAAACTCTTAGTGATTCTGCAAATATAGGTCTAAGTTAATTTATAAAACCAATCAAATGAATTCTCACATTCTCCTACCTCTTCACTCCATTAGCTCCAGAGGCTGACTTAATAGTAGGAATTTCATAATGTAATTGTCAAATCACTATGTGTAAACTTGAAACTAGTATGTCAACTATATACTTCAATCACAAATTTTTTAAAAATAAACTTTACTCTTGATGAAACATCACTAGAAGAAAAACTTATGTATATATTTTGTCAATCTGAATGTATGATCACAAACTTCTGAGTTATATGTAGTCTGATCTTTAACCAACTTCAATTTAAGTAAAAGAAAATTCTAGTTTATTTATACATACTAGAATTGAAATCTTACCAATACACTTCTGGAGTCTTTGTATTTTTTCACAATTTTTGCTTCTTTAAAATTGAGTGTACAATTTCTTGCCTCTCGGTTAAGAAGTTTCTGTATTTTCGGTGTCAGTTTGGATTTGGGTTTGAGGCGCACTCGAGAGTTATCCGAGACCAGCAACTGGAAACAATATGGACATGTTCCTTCAAAAGTGTTGTTATCGTCTGAAATTATACAGATGAAACTCATGATTTAGTCCATCAGAATAGTTTGTTACCTCAAGCCAATATTATGTGAAAAAGTGTATTGTTTAATATGAGCAGATATATATTTTCCTTAAGCAAACTCAAAATAGAACTTACAAGAAGATAAACTGGCAATAATTCATTTTGCAAAACACTAATTCTATCCATTCATTCCTTTTAGCGACAGGTTAAGTCCCCACTCTTTGCGATGTTACTCATTACTTGTTACTAAGTAAAAAAGACGATCTTGCCAATTTTACATATTTATCATAAAACAATAAATTATACTGATTGTTTCTTTTTTAAACAATTAGCATAATTTTGTGATTTGTGGGCCAGGCTTTCTGCAGATAACTCTCAGTGCAAGGTAAAAGGACAACAGACTTGCCCCAGACTGTTTATGCAATCAAGACAGCCATCTACCACACTGGGCTAGGGAGACATAAATATGGAGTAAGAGAGTTGCTATCTTTAAAGAACTCACGTTCTAGGTGAGCCCTAAGCAAAAGAATACAATTCTGGTAAGCCAGAAACACTCCAAAAGAAGTGGCCTGAGAGAGGTCAAATACCTGTATTTAGAGAATGGCGTCTATTATTAGAAAAGGGCTTTCAGGCAGAAGTACAGTGAAAAAGAAAGCACGGCTATTAGGGAAAGGTGAGGTTGGGGAAGTGATGCAGCTGGAAAGGAAGGTGGGTACACCATCAATTTACTCAACAAATATTTACTGGCGAGCACTCTACATATACAACTAAAGACCATGCTTGTAACTCAGCTCTGCCAAATGTTAAATTCAATCATATTTATTAGTGACTGTAAAGTGACAGGAAGAGTTCTGGGTGCAAGAGATAAAACAGTGAATAAAGGACAATTCATGGAGAGAGAAAGTAAATACGGCAACACCAAATACTAAGTGCTGGGGAAAAAAAGGGGAATAGGGAGTGGCAATGGAGGTGCTGAAGTCCTTTTTTTTTTTTTGTTAGAGTTTATTTTTATGTATCTTGAGAGAGAGCGAAAGCAAGCAGGGGATGGGCAGAAAAAGGGGGAACTGTTCCCGTCAGTGCAGAGCCCGACTCGCAGCTCGAGCTCACGAACTGTGAGATCACGACCTGGGCCCAAATCAAGAGTCAGATGCTTAACTAACTGAGCCATCCAGGCGCCCACACAGCTGCTGTCGTCTTAAATAAGGTAGCCACAGAAAGCTTTGTGGAATGACATCTGTAGAGAGCAGAAGGAAGCGAGTGAGAATGGAATCCATGAAGATACACGAGGTTAAGAATTCCAGGTAGAGGGAAGGACAGCTGCAAAGGCTGCGTTAGAACAAGGAGGGCTAACAGTGGTTGGAGTTGAGTAAACAAAAGGGAAGAGCAGGTTGGAGAGGCAACCTTGACCTTTGATGTAGGTCCTTGTAGTCCATTTAAAAGATTTTCACTTTGAGATGGGAAGTTATTTGAGAGTTTGTAGCAAAGAATAACATGATCTAGCTTAGGTTTCTACTGGGCTCACTCTGGCCGCTCAATTGAGAATGGACTGTAGTATGCATGAGAGCTTGTTGACGTGGTCCAGGATAGTAACATGATAAGTGATGGTGATAAGTGGCTAGATTCTGGATATATTTTAAAGCCAACAGGATTTGCTGGCATCTTGGCTTGGGGAGGAGAGCTGTTAGGAAGTCAAAAATGGCCCCAGAGTTTGGGCGCTGGTAACTCTAAGGATGGAATTCCCACTAACTGAACTGGTAAGAACTAGAGGAAGGCTGGGTTGGGAGGTAAAGCTCGAGTTTTGGCCTAACAGACACTCAAAAGAAATTGTCAAGAAGGCTTCTGGATAGAAGTCTAGAATGCGGAGAAGTCCTGGTTGGGGGTACAAATTTGGAAGTCCTCAGCATACGGAATTTAAAAGCCATGAGACTGGATGAAAAACTGTCACAAAGAAGTGAGGTTAACGAAAAGAGATCCAAGGAAATTGGAACTTTTCATGAAACAGAAGCCTCTGGGGTAGTTGCGGGGGGAGGCGGTTAGGAGGGCAGTGGGTCGATGAGATTTCTTTTGGGTCATCCTGAGCGCTGTGCGGAATGGAGGGGAGCGGGGCGACGAGGGCCTGACCCGCAACCGTCGGACGTTCTCCCTACCGTGTGACGAACTGTAGGCCCAGCTGTAAAGGAGGAGGAGAACCGTGAGCGAAGAGGGAAGACCCACCACCGCCGCCCGCATCCCCTCCTGCCCCTTTCTTACAGGAGATACCGGGCCTGGCCCGGACAGCTCTCGTAGAGTTGCCGCGCCGCAGCCTCAAGGTAATGCTTCTGCCTCATCGTTCCCACCGCTCCCACGCAGCTAAGCCCCGGAGACTACAGCGGACTCCGGAAGCCGGCTTTCCAGCACACCGGACTTTGACCTCGGACTCCAAGCTCCCCCCGGAAACAAGCGCCCGGCGCAGAGGCGTTCCGGTTTCCCTCGAGTCCCGCCCGGCGCGCAGGCCGACCCCCTCCCCGCCCTTGGCCCTGCCCCCAGGCTCCGCCCCGTCCCCCCGGATCCGCTTCAGACCCACGCCTGCGCGGAGTGGCGGGAGCCGGCGGTGGTTTCGACGCTGGAAAAGAGTGACCGGCCGGTCTGTCTTTGGCTCCTGATGGCGTCCTATGTGATACCCCTGTTGTCGTTTCCTCAGCCCACGCCGCCTTCTAGATTCTCCATCGAGGATGTGGACTTGGGTCCGCAAGGAGGCCACCGGGGTAAGCGCGGCAGCGGGCCAGCCTACTCTCTCAGTGCACAAGCGAGCTTACCTTCACCCCCGTTAACTGAAGTGAAATACACATAGGAGAGTGTTGACAATTCAGTACATTCTCAGTGTTGCGCAAACACCACTGTTACCTACTTTGGAAACATTTCTATCACCCTAAAGAAAACCCCTAACCCATTTAGCAGTTGCTTCCCATTCTCCCCTCCCTGCCAGGCCCCGGCGACCACTAGTCCGCTTTCTGAATCTGTGGGTTTATTCTCGCCATTTCTTGTAAGTGGAATCATACCTGTCATCTTTTGTGTCCGGATTCTTCCACCTAGTATAATGTTTATGATGTTCATTCGCCTTGTAGCTTATATCAGAACTTCATTCCCTTTTATGACTTTACGTCGTATGGATACCAAGTAGTCTTTATTCGTTCATCAATGATAGACAGTTGGATTATTTCCTTTTGGCTGCTGTGGATAGTGCTACTGTGAACATGTATGTTTTCTATTTTTTTGGGGGGGGGGTGGTAAATGGGAGTGAAAATGCTGAATCCTAAAGTAATGCCATGTTTAACAAGGATTCCAATTTCTCCTACATCCTCACCAACCCTCATTTTCCACTTTGGTTTTTGTTTTGTTTTCTTGTATTTTTATTCTAACCATCCTAGTGAGTGTGAAGTGGCATCTCACTGTGGTTTTGATTTGCATTCCCTAGTGAATAATGATGCCAAGTATCCTTTCATGTGTTTGTTGACAACTTGTATATTTCCTTGGAGAAATGTCTATTCAAGTCCCTTGCTCATTTTAAAATTGGGTTGTTTGCCTTCTGTTGTTGAGTTGTTAGTTTTAAAAGATATATTCTGGAGACTAGACCCTTATTTATCCTTCATTTTCAATATTTGAAAGGACTCAAATTGAGATAGGGAAACTGAAAGGATTCCATTTTTAGAAAGGCTCCATCTCTGCTGTTTTTCTGCAAGGCCCCATTTACTCATGTTCTGTATTTCACCTTGTGTCTGACTAAACCAAATAACCTATGTTCCCACTCCAAGAAGGAGGCAAGAAAGTGAATCATTCTTTGAGTTTTGTTTTAGGCCTCCAAATGCCTGATAACATCTAAGAAGAACTGGATTTCAAACATGTTTCAGGACATTAGCTTCAAACAAATCTCACCCACCGCTGGCATTGATATCCCCTACCTGCGATGATTTTTTGAAATAACAACTATTACTCACCTGTCACTCACCCTCGAATCCAACCCTACCCTGGATTCCTGGAGGAACACATACCCTGGACCCTTTCAATATAAACTCTTAACCCCAAGTGGTGAAGAGACTCACTCTCATTTCCTTTCCGAGTCTCCCACTCTGTCTGCTATACTCTGTCACTTACACTGTTCAATAAACTCTGCTTTCACTTCCCACTTCCTGATTTCTCTCCTGCACAAAGCCAAGGACCCTCTTGGCTTGTCCTGTGGGACCTCCTCTGTGTTCCTGGACCTGGCTTGTCTACGTCAAAATGATACAGAAGTTTGTAAAAAGAAAGTATATATTTACATCTGTATAGACGTATTTTAATTTTTCAAAGGAAAAGTTATTACATCTGTTCTTCATCCTACTTCTCTGGTTGATGGACGTTTAGCAGATAGGTATCTTCTCCTCTACGTCCACACATAAGTAAATGGATGCGTGTATAAACATCCCCTCTAACCACTGTCCCCACTACCACGAACACATACACATGCACTAAAAAACCAAAACATACATTAAAAAAAGCTAAGTGAAAATTAGAAAGTTAGTCCCTTACTACATAACTTGCCTTTTTCCTTAACCAAAGACCGCAGACATCTTTCCAGGTCAGTGCATATATTTTTGCAACAACAAAAAAATCTTGTATGAACTGGTACTTTTTATTTCTTTTGTCTGAATGCCTAAAAGAGAAATTACTGAGTTGGAATGATGTGCGCATTTGTATTTGTCTGACCTCCAAAACAGGTTGTAGCAATTTGTACTCTAAGCATAATATCTGAGAAAGTTGGGTTCGACTGTATGGGTGAAAATGTGAAAGCCATTGGTTCTCCTAAATACAAGTGAGATAAAGTCTCTTTTCATATGTTCCTTGATGCTTGCATTTTCTCTTGTGAAGAGAAATCTTCTCCTCTTCTAGGAGATCTTTGTGTCTTGGGGAAAATTATCCTCTGCTTGTCATATAGAATGCAATACTTTCTTGCTTACCATTTTTCTTTGGCATGGTTTATAGCATTTTTGCCATATAGGATTTTGTATGTGGTCAAACGTTTTTCGTTACTGGATCTGGGTTTTCTGTGTAGCTTTAAAAAGCCTCGCTTAGTGCTTGCTTCTGCAGCACATATACTAAAACTGGAAGGATACAGAGATTAGCATGGCCCCTCCCTGCCCATGCAGGATGATATGCAAACTTGTGAAACATTAAAAATAAAATAAAATAAAATAAAATAAAATAAAATAAAATAAAATGGCCTCATTTATGCCAAGGCTAAACAACCAACTATCCATCCAAATGTTTTTCTCATACTTTTCTAGTTTGACTTCTTCCATGCACATCTTTAATCAATATGAAATGTATTTCTACTTAAGTATAGGGTAGAGCATCTAACTGACATTTTTTCCAGATGGTTAGCAAGTTACGTGAATAACTCTTACTAGGTAAATTACTCTTTTTCTATTGGAATTGAAATTTAAACCATGCAGTGAACACTGAATGTGTGCCAGGCATTTCTAAGCATCTTACTTGTAACTCATATAATCCTCATACCCCGTGGCATTAGGTGAAATGCCAGTTTATCACATAAGGTTTTTTTTTTTTTTTAACACAGTTGCATCTGTTTCTAGAGTCTTTATCTGCTTCACTAACCAATACAGCAGAAAAGAGGAGAAATGCACTGTGTGCGCACGTACACCTACTTCCCCTGCCCTCCACCACACTTTCCTTCAGTTCTTCTCTCGCCTCTGAGCACCACACTCCTACTTCCAGATGCCGCCTCAGCATCTCTGCTTTCGTTGCAACTTGTCTTCTCAGACACATCGTGGCCCAGATGGCACTCTTGATTTCCCCCACCAGCCTGCCCAGCCACCCAGTCTTCCTCCGTGTCAGCCCCACTAAGCACCATTGCTGCGTCCTCTTCCCACCCCTTGTAGCGAATCCACTCTGGGGTGCCAGCTCCCCACCAGGAGCAGATGGGGACTCTTCACTTCTCCGCACACCTTGGCTACCCTCTCCTTTTGCCTGCATCCCTAGCATGGCCCCCTACATTCTTTTCCTGCGTCCTCTCTCCCAGCCCATTCTTCACAGGGCATAGTGGCCTTCTTAAAATGTAAGTCATTTTTTTGGACATGGAATGTCCTTGCTCAGAGTCTCCAGACTCCTCATTGCACCTGGAACAAAATTGCCTAGCTGTGCTCTGCAGACCTCTGTTTCTCTTTCTGCCTCCTGCCATTTGGCCAAAGATGGGAGCAGTCACAGAGGCACATGACCATGGAGTAACTTTCCAGCTCCAGCTTTCTGGTCATAGAGCCAGAAAGGGGCATTGTAGAAAAGTACTGGAGAACCGAACTAACAGACCATCAACCAGGCTCCAGATGACCACTGAGTAGTAACTTGTTCAGGGTCTATCCAAATTGTACTGCAAAGGCTTTGGAAACAACTTAAATGTGAACCACAACTCACAAAAGGCAGGTTGAGCTTGTAGTATGACCCTAAGCAGGTCTCTTGCCTAAAACAAAAATATGTACATACTGCATAGGATTTAAACAAGACCCAGGGTCTCATTACAAAATATAATTTCCAGGAGACAGTCCAAAATTCTTGGCATATGAAAAACCAAGAAAATCTCATCTCACGTGGGAAAACAACAATCAACAGACATCAACAGTAAAATTGACACAGATGTTGGAATTATCTGGCAATGACTTGTCCACAGCTATTGTACGACTGCTCCACCAAACAGTCACACCCTTGAAAACCAGCTTTTCTCATGAAGGGCTTGGTAGTAAGTATTTGAGGCAAGACCTATGGTCTCTGCTGCCTCCCCTCCACTCCGTGAAAACAGCCACAGACAGCCGTCCACAATCCATAAACGAGTAAATGTGGCTGTTTTCCAGTAAATCTTTATTCATGGGATTTGCCCCATAGACCATAGTTCACCAATTCCTGATCTGTATTGTTTTTTAGATATTCTATTGATTTTTTTTGTGTATTTACTTGTTCTATATATTATCAAGAACAGGGTCTTAAAGTCTTTCACCGTGATTTTGGGCTTGCTTATTTCTCCCCTTAGTTCTGTTTGTTTTTCTTAAGGTATTTTGAAGCTCTGATATTAGGTGCATAAATACTTTCATTGTTATGTTTTCCTGATGCATCACCCATTTATCATTATGATATTTCCCTCGTTATCTGTAATAATGTTGTTCCTTAAAGCCTATTTTGTCAAATATTAATACAGTCACTTCAGATTCCTTTTTTAAAATTGAGGTAAAAAACACATAACATAGAATTCGCCATCTTAATCATTTAATCTTTTTTTTTTTTTTTTTTTTTTTTTTTTTTTGAGCAGGGGAGAGGGGCAGAGAGAGAGACAATCTTAAGCAGGCTCCACGCTCAGCACAGAGCCCGATGCGGGGCTCGATCCCACCACCCTGGGACTATGACCTCAGCTGAAATCAAGAGTCGGATGCTCAATCGACTGAACCACCCAGGCGCCCCTTAACCATTTTTAAGCGTACAGTTTGGTAGTGTTAAGTATACCCACACTGTTGTGGTATAGATCTTTAATACCGTTTCATATTGTTAAACTGAAACTCTATACCCTGAAATGCTAGTAAGCCCTCCTTCTCACCCTCTCCAGCCCTTGGAAACCACTTTTCTATCTTCTATTTCTATGATTTTGACTACTGTAGATACTTCATATTAGGGGAATCACACAGATTTTGCCCTTTTGTGACTGGCTGATTTCACTTAGCATGTCTTTGAGGTTCCTCCATGTTGTATAGCATGTGACAGGATTTCATCATTTTATTTATTTATTTTTGCTTCTTATTAAAATTTTTTTAAGTTTATTTATTTTGAGAGGGAAAGAGAGAGGCAGGGGAGGGCAGAGACAGAGAGAGAGAGAAAATCCCAAGCAGGCTTGGTGCTGTCATGCAGAGCCTGATGCGGGGCTCCAACCCATGAACTGTGAGATCATGACCTGAGCTGAAATCAAGAGTTGGACGCTTAACTGACTGAGCCACTCACACGTTCCAGGATTTTGTATTTGAAAAGCAGCATATTCCTTTGTGTGTATATACCAGATTTTCTTCATTCATTCATCTGTCAACAGACATTTGAGTTGCTTCCACTTCTTGGCCACTTTGGATAATGCAGCAATGGACGTGGGTATGCAGACATTTTTTTCAGATCCTGTTTTAAATTATTTTCTTTTTTAAAATTCCTTTTAGATAAATACCCAGAATCGGGATTGCTGGGTCACATGGTAGTTGTATTTTTAATTTTTGGAGGCACCTCCAGAAATTAAGTATCTTCCACAGCAGCTGCCCCACTTCATAGTCCTGCCGACAGTACACAAAGCACTTCAGTTTCTCCACATCCTCACCGTCACTTGTTATTGCCTGACTTGTGTGTGTGTTTGTTTAGTGGTGACCATCTAGTAGGTCTGAGAGGATATCTCCCTGTGGTTTTGATTTGCATCTCTCTTATGACTTGTGAGGTTGAGCATCTTTTCATATGTTTGCTAGTTACTTCAGATTTCTTCTTTCTTGCTGCCTGGTAGAACTCTTTCCGTCCTTTTACTTTCAATCTACTTGTGTCTTTGTACTCAGGGTCTTTTTTTTTTTTTTTTTGTATATAGTGTGCAATTGTTTTTTTTTTTTTTAAGTTTCTGTTTTGTTTTTAATCCATTCTGACGATCTCTGTCATTTAATTGGCATGCCTAGTGTATTTAAGGTACTTCCTGATACCAGGAGGTGATCTTTGAGGGCAGAGGGCAGACTCTGTTAGCATAATGGCCCACTGAAGATGTTTGTGACCTAATCACCAGGACCTGTGAATATGTTGTTTTACATGGCAAGAGGCATTTTGCACATGGGATTAAGGTTACTGACCTTAAAGTGGGGAAGTTATTCTGGATAATCTGGGTGGGCCCAGTCTAGTCACATGATTCTTCAAAGCAGAGAACCTTTCCTGGTTGGTCAGAGAGATGAGACAGAAGAAAAAGGAGGACAGATTTGAAGCATGAAAGAGACTCAACCCAAAGTGGTGGCCTTTGAAGATGGAGTAAGGAAGCCTCGAGTCGTGGAATGCAGCAGTGCCTTGTGGGAGCTGGGAATGAGCCTCGCCGACGGCTAGCAAGAAGGCAGGACACGCAGTCATACAACCTCAAGGAACTGAATTCTGTCACCAATCTGCGTGAGCAGAAAACAGATTCTGCCCTACAGCCTCTACAAAGCCTGTCAACAAGTTGACTTTGGCCTGGTGAGACCTGTTCAGGACTTCTGACCTCCGGAACTTTAAGATAATAAATCTATTGTTTTAAGCCACTAAGCTTGTAGTTTCTTATGGCAGCCATAGAAATCTAATACAGTGTATATTTAGGGGTTCATCCTCTCCACTGATTCCTCTCTGAATTCCTCCCCTCCCTTTCTAGTTCTCCTCATGGCCTCACACTGTTTTCTGTCCTCTTCAAGCCAGTCAGGCTATGGCTGTCTGCAGTTGGGAGCTGCTCATGGCTTGGAGGTTGCCCTCAGGTAAAAAGCCACAAACTCACAAATCTCAACAATTTCTGTTCATCTTTCAAAATTGCTCTCCTGCCCAATTTCTGTTGTCTTTTGGTCAGTCTCCAAGGCCTTCAAATGCTGCTTTTAAATGTTTTACTCAGCTTTTATAATCATTATCTGCAGGAAGATTAGTCCACCGGTACCAAAAGCTAGGACCTCATTATTCTTTTCTGCTGCCTTTTATGTTCACAATTTTCCTTGCAAATAAATTGTTAAAAAAATTAGTTTGTGCAATGTCTTAATTTTTCTCATTCTCACTAATCTGAAGGCTAAAACGGAGTTGCCTTCTCTTAATACGACACTTTAAAAAAATGAATAAAAGGAAGGTTTTCTAACTTTTGACGGGGGTGGGGGGGGGTGGAAGGACCCCAACCTTAGCAGCCGGGAGGCCAAGGATCCTCGGTGGCAGGTTTGTTCCAGCACATGCAGTTCCCCACAGTCACCAGCAGGGGGAAATTAGTTTTCTGTTTTCGATGGATCCCGCGCCTAGCCGCTAATTCCCTAGCCACAGGAAAAGGGAAGAGCGCCGGGGAGGTCTGTGTCAGTGTACGGAGGGAACTGGCCTCCAGGGGTCCCTGAGAACGCCAAGACCCCGCGAAATAGGGTGTCCGCGTTTCCAGCCGCCGTCTCTTAAGGGGCACACGGATAAGTTGGCCGGACCTCCCCGCTGACCCCGCGGGCAGGGCTGCGGCAGCGCAGAGCCGCCTCCGGAGCCGCCGCAGGCAGCGCGGGCAGGACGCGAACCCAGGTGCGGCCGCGCGGCTCCGCGGTGACCAGGTGAGCCCGCGGTGACCAGGTGAGCCCGCGCCCGGGTCTGAGAGTGATCCAGGTGAGTCCGCGAGTGAGCAGGTGAGCCCGCGCCCGGCTCCCCGGCGGGTCCAGGTGAGCCCGCGTCCGGCCACTCCAGCGCCTCGGTCAGAGTCGGGTCCAAGGACTCAAGCAGTCCGTGGGCAAAATGGGTTGAAGTGAAGAGCGCGACCGGCTGGTGATTCAGGGTCCGGGCCTGGGCACAGTTCTGCCTCCCAGGGCTGGGGTCAGGAGATCTGAAAGGACCTTCTTCCACCAAGCGGGTCCGTAGTATTTTAGCCTTGAAAACAACTCATGCAAATGAGATGATGTGTATGGGAGAGGCAGTTGGGTTGTTATTAGTGCTGAGCATTAATCATTCCCTTGAGGACCTTGGCTAAACTGTTTATTTTGTAACCAGTGGCACAGCCTGGGTCTGTGCCCCTGAGTTTTGAGTAACCGCGTGGGTAAATCATGAGCTGCAGACGGGCAGAAAGCCACCACTTCAGGGGTGCTTAAGATTGAAAGAGGATGCTGAAGCAGTGAGAGAGATTGGAAACGGAAAGCAAAGAACAGAAAGATAAGAAGCAAAGATATGGGAAGTGAAAACAAAACAAAAACCACCTGGAAACAGCCGAGTGGATCCCACAGCTCGGTGAGGCGCGCGGGAGAGCGCGGGAGAGCTGTGCCGGCTGAAATGTGTGGGGACAGGACCCTGAACCCATCCCTGGAGTCAGAGGAGGCCTCTAGTTAGGAATACGTTGGTTTATCACTGGGATTTTAAAAGTTATCACGACAGGTATAGAAACGGATGCAGCATGTAGGCGACAAGTTTTCTTTTGACAAATGATCAACGGTAAGATATAATCTTAAGATATGTAATTGGATTAGTAGATAAATTGCAAGGTGCTGTGTTTTTCTATACCTCGATGAACGTTCAAGGAGGAATCTCTAGAAAAGCATTTAGTGCAAATAATTAGGCTTCAGGATTAAAGTGGTAAAAACCAGCACAACAAATTATTCATTATTCTAGCTCTCAATATTGTCTATGGCAGCAGAACTCTAATTACATTTAAATGTATTTCAAGAATGTGTTCATTTGTTTTAGATAGCTAACTACTAGTTTAAAATAGATGAGAATATAAAATATTCCAATACTTTGAAATATATACGAAAGTCAAAGAGAACATTTGCCAAACCCTACATGAAAATGAGTGAAGTAATAACACAGGCAAGTTCAGCTACTTTTCAGAAGACAGGTATTATGCGCGGATGCTGCCATTTCCTCCGCTCTTGTATTTGAGGGCTGAGTGGATATTTGTCATTGCAGACTCCCGTCGGTGTGCCCATCAGGCTTGTAATACCTCAATGGCTTTGCCACTTTTTAGCTTACCAGTCTGAGGGTCTTCCTAGGTTGTTGTTGTTGTTCTTCTTCTTCTTCTTCTTAATCCTATTGTGTTATAAAACTTGCCTTTTTCGATGTTTTTAAAAATTTGAAAGGGGGAAGAAAAGGCAGGTTACTTATCCACGAATCAGATATGGCAATAAAGCCTCGGTTATTGAAGAGGGTTTATTGACTGGATGGAAGTGAGAAATGGGTGGGGAGGGAGGCTATGGTGATCTTATTTGAACTATTTGAACTTTGCATACTATTTCTTCCTCCACGGTGAGGTGTTCAGAATAGGTACTCTGCTTAGTTTTGGCCGAAAGACATTTAGAGTATTTTTCTGAGGCAGGGTTTATATGAGGAGCCTCTTAGCACTTTCTCATAAGCTTCCAGGGACTGCATCCTAGTACTTTGGAGGCATGGTACTTGTCACTAAACTATTCCTTAAATCTTGCTTTAGCTCATTTTATATGGCTCTAATGGAACTTAACAATTAAACAGAACATGTACTATTAGTTATTTTTTTTTTTTAAACAGGAAATGAGTGTGGGCTATGTGATTCCTTCTGTTAGTGGTTCACATTTGAGCCTATGTCCCCTGGAAGAACCAAATAACTATTGCCTAAGTAAGGTAGAGGTCTGTACTTTATTTATTTATTTACAGATTTACTAATTTTTTAAATGTGTAGATGCTCTGGAAGTAGGGGCAGCCCTTGGCTGGCATAGCAGCTCCTCTATCTCACCCGGCACCTAATCTCCTTGTCTCTTTCTGCTGTGCTCAGTGTGTAGCTTCCATCTTCCAAGATGGCTGCTGAAGTTCCAGCACCCACATTCTAGGCAGGAATGAGGAGGAAAGGGAGAAGGGCAGAAGGTCACCCGGTAGCTGAATAAGATGTAACAACTTCCACTCACATTTTGTGGTAGATTGTCTGCAAAGATAGCTGCCAGTAATTCTTGCTTATGTCACTTTTTCCATCAAGGAGTGAAATTTATTTCTTCTGGAGTGGGGGCCGGCCCTGTGACTTGCTCTGACCAATAGAATGCATTACTAGGCCTTGCTACTTCTGTTTTTGCCCTCTTGGGATCTAGCTGCCATGTAAAGAGGATTGCACTAGATTACCAAACAATGAACGATGGAGGAGAGATGTAGCCAGTCCCCAGCTATTCCAGCATCCTCAGCTGAGGTTTCAGTCATGTGCATGAAGCCATCTGGGATGCGCCAGCCCCAGCTGAGCGCCAGTAGGCACCACATGGAACATAAGAACCACCCAGGTAAGCCCTGCCAACTTACAGAATTGTCAGCGATAACAAATCATTGCTGAATTGGGCTGAAACACAATCAATTGGCCCCCTGCCTCCAAATGCCAGGATGTCCAAGAAGTGAGGTTCATTAGTGATGTCCTCAGTTGCACTGGACACGGTAGAAATTTGTACAACATCCCAGCACGTCCCCTGGGATGGTTACTCACATCCTTTGGCATTGATGAGATTGGATCACCCACATAAGCTGAGTTCCTATGTTCCGCTTCAGCCCCTTTTCTCTGAAGCTTCTGTGCCCGTACCCCTCAGGTAGCTCCTGAACCGTCTCGGTGCACTCTGTGAGCTTGCAGCTCCCTGCTGCTGTCAGGTCACCTAGCTCTTGTTCTTAGAGTGGAAACCTTGGATCAGATTATTTTGCAACCAGGCCATGGCAAGGTCATTGCCGTGCTCTGGATTTGCTGTGCATCCCTTACCTCTTATCCCTTTCCTAGTCAGGAGAGTGACGTGGTCCTTGAGATCTGAAGACCCTGGATCAAGTCCTAGCTACACCCCTTGCTGGCTGTGGGACCTTGAGCAGGCTTTCTTGCTTTTTGCCTCAGTTTTCTCATCTGTAAAGTGGGACTAATGGTACCCACTGCATAGGGTTATTGTGAAAATTAAAGATAGAGTGCATGTAAACACACGGTGTGTGGTCAATAAATGATGGCCATGGCAATTACTGTTTTGTTGTAACTTACACAAGCAACTGTGAGCTTCCTTTATGGAACTGATGATCTTGAAAAGTTAGCTATCAGTCAAGTGATACTTTCCCATAGATGTCTGTCATAAAATGAGAATTTTTTTTCTCACTGAAAAGATTATTTTCAACCACATTACTACATTTAAAAGCTTCTTTTATGGGAATGCGAACTGGTGCAGCCACTCTGGAAAACAGTATGGAGGTTCCTTAAAAAACTAAAAATAGAACTACCCTACAACCCAGCAATTGCACTACTAGGCATTTATCCAAGGGATACAGGTGTGCTGTTTCGAAGGGACACATGCACCCCTATGTTTATAGCAGCACTATCAGCAATAGCCAAGGTATGGAAAGAGCCTAAATGTCCATCGATAGATGAGTGGATAAAGATGTGGTATATACATACAACGGAGTACTACTCGGCAATCAAAAAGAATGCAATCTTGCCATTTGCAACTACGTGGGTGGAACTAGAGGGTATTATGCTAAGTGAAATTAGTCAGAGAAAGACAAAAATCATATGATTGCACTCATATGAGCACTCTAAGAGACAAAACAGATGAACATAAGGGAAAGGAGATAAAAATAATATAAAAACAGGGAGGGGGACAAAACGGAAGAGACTCACAAATATGGAGAACAAACTGAGGGTTACTGGAGGGGTTGTGGGAGGGGAGATGGGCTAAATGGGGAAGGGGCACTAAAGAATCTACTCCAGAAATCATTGTTGCACTATATGCTAACTAATTTGGATGTACATTTAAAAAAATTTTTTTTAATAAAATAAAAGCTTCTTCTAAAATACTGCAAATCTTTTTTTCAAAATCATGAATTGAAAGGTACATTGTCTGATAATATACTAAAGATAACCAAAAGTCTTTATATATCACATACACTTGGTTTCACTCTGTCTGGGGTGAGTGGGGAGGTTGAAAGCATGAGGAGTTCCTCTGCATTCCATGTCACATGGTCCCCCAATGCAGCTTTTGGGTGGGACTTACACTGCTGCCCCTGGGACAGAGGCAACTGAAGAGAAAAACCAGGGACATCTGGGCACTTTTGAAGACACACTTTTTTTTTTTTTTTTTAAATAGAGAGTGTGCATGCATGTGCGCACACAAGCAAATGGGGGAGGGGCAGAGAGAGAGAAAGAGAAAGAATCTTAAGCAGGTGTCACGCCCAGTGTGGAGACTTTATCTCATGACAGTGAGATCATGACCTGAGCTGAAATCAAGATTTGGACGCTTAACCAACTGAGCCACCCAGGCACCCCTTAAAGACACAGTTTCAATTTGTTCTAGGCTGTGCCTTAACCCAATGTACATATGATCTTCCATGCAGGGAGGGTTTAAAATTTTGTGTAAAGTGGATTCTCTCATAATTGCTTATTTAATAGCTATGGGCAGGGATGATACAGTTTGTTGATGCCTTTATTGGATATATTTTGTAAGTGTTTATAGTGAGTACAGGTTTGCCATTCTGCTTATGATAATATATACCTTTAAAATTACTGCTTCTATTATATATTACTTCCATGAAGACAAATTCCTCAAAGGGGACTTTTTGCCCTTCCTAGATTGTAAAGCACTATCTAAATGTAGGCATCCCTGTAATTCTTTAAGTTGGACATACCCTAACTTGGTTGTGACATTTCTTTTTGTAACACTGGAGGGCCAGGGGGGTACCACATGTAGAAAATTATGATTGATTTTGTGAGCTCGAGCCTGACACAGGCTTCATAACCACTGGTCAGACTGTATACTCAGATCTCCATACAGTCTGTTGATAAGAGGCAAGGGGGGAAGACGCTTTTCCTAAAAC
Source organism: Felis catus (assembly GCF_018350175.1). Lineage (NCBI taxonomy): Eukaryota > Metazoa > Chordata > Mammalia > Carnivora > Felidae > Felis > Felis catus. The sequence continues at coordinate 57,116,642 of NC_058379.1, read as the reverse complement.
AATTAGTTTTTACTTATTTATAAGCTAATGTACTCTTATCAAGTTCAGACAGGACAAGAGGGTATGAGACATCCCTCCCATCCCCCAGAGGTAGACAACCACTGCTAAGAGTGTCTTATCCTCATTCTAGCAATTTTTCTATACATCAACAAACATGTACTTGCATGGTTTGCTTCTTTTTTTTTTTTTTTTTTTTTAAACTTTTTTTCAACGTTTATTTATTTTTGGGACAGAGAGAGACAGAGCATGAACGGGGGAGGGGCAGAGAGAGAGGGAGACACAGAATCAGAAACAGGCTCCAGGCTCTGAGCCATCAGCCCAGAGCCCGACGCGGGGCTCGAACTCACGGACCGCGAGATCGTGACCTGGCTGAAGTCGGACGCTTAACCGACTGCGCCACCCAGGCGCCCCCATGGTTTGCTTCTATTTCAACACAAATGGTCACACTGTACATGTTCTTATGACGTATTTTCTTTACCCATCTCTAAGGCTGGGATGTGTTTCCACTGCAGCATCTATGGCTCCAGTTTATTCTTTTAACTGCTCTAAAGCCTCCTCTTGAATGGCAGGACCAGGATCGACCAATCCCATGTGGTCATTTCCAAATAGGCTGGATCTAAAACTAAACACCTCGCTAGAATTTTTCAGAATTATTAAACCAAGTTCTAGTAGACTTTATTTTTGTAAAGCAGTTTTAGATTTACAGCAAAACTGAGCAGAAAGTGCAAAGATTTCCCATATAACCCCTCCCTCCACACGTGCCTAGTCTCCCCCATTGTCAATATCCCCAGCAGAGAGTGGGACATTTGTTCATTTGTCGATGAACCTACACTGACACATCATTATCATCAGAAGCTTATAGTTTACATTAGAATTCATTCTTGGTGTTGTATATTCTATGGGTTTTGACAAGTGTAATGCCATGTAGCCACCATTATAGTATATACAGAGTAGTTTCACTGCCCTAAAAATCCTCTGTGCTCTGCCCTACTGCCCCCCACTCCTGCCCATCACTGATCATTTTACGGTCTTCTTAGTTTTGCCTTTTCCAGAATGTTATAAAGCTGGAATCATGCAGTATTTAACCTTTTCAGTTTGGTTTCTTTCATTCAGTAATGTGCATTTAAGTTTCCTCTAGGTCACTTCATGACTTAATAGTTCATTTCTCTTTTGTGCTGAGTAATATTCCAATGTGGAGAAGTACCATTCACCTACTGAAGGATATCTTGGTTGCCTCCAAGTTTAGGCAATGATGGATAAAGCTGCTATAAACATCCCTGTGCAGGTTTTTGTGTGGGCATAAGTTTTCAACTCATTTGGGAAAATACCAGGGAATGTGATTGGTAGATCATATGGTAAGAGTATATTTAGTTTTGTAAGAAGCTGCCAAACTGTCTTCCAAAGTGGCTGTACCAGTTTGCGTTCCCACCAGCAATGAATGAGAGTTCCTGTTGCTTCACATCCTCACCAGCATTTGGTGTTGTCAGTGTTTTGGATTTCGGCCATTCTAATAAGTATGTAGTGGTATCTCATTGTTGTTTTAATTTTCAATTCCCTAATGACTCATGCTGTTGAGCATCTTTTCATATGCTTATTTGCCACTTTTATATCTGCTTTTGTGAGGTGTCTGTTCAGATCTTTTTGCTTATTTTTAAAATCAGGTTCAGTTTTCTTATTGTTGGGTTTTAAGAGTTCCTTTTAAAACTCTTATATCAGATATATCTTTGGCAAATATTTTCTCCCAGTTTGTGTCTTATTTTCTCGTTCTCTTGACTAGATGTTTTCTGATTACTGGGCAAAAAAATCATGCCCTTGTTGCACGTGTAACAAAGCAAAGATGTATTAACAAAAATGAAATAATCCTCTCTTTCTCTCCAATTCCATCCTTTGAGGCAACCAATCTGAATAGTTTGGTTTGTAACCTTCTATATCTTTCTCTCTGCTCAAACGTTCATGTATGTGTGTGTGTGTGTGTGTGTGTGTGTGTAAGTGTATGTGCATTTTTCTTTATATTTCTGTCTAAAAATAAGCTTCTTTATATATATTTATCCATAGCTTTCTTTTTTTTTTTTTAAAGAAATCTCTGCACCCAATATAGGGCTTTAACTCCTGCCCTGAGATCAAGAATAACATATTCTACTAACTGAGCCAACCAGGTGCCCCCATAATTTTCTCGTATACACTTCCTCTAAATAATACATCATTGGTATATTTCTAGGCAAATATGTATACATGTAACCTGTTCTTTTTCATGGCTGTGTGATATTCCCCGGCACAGATAACATAAGTTAATTAGTTGCTCCTTAATTGTGGATATTTAGGATGTTTCCAATTTTATTTTCCTTTTCTGTTATAAACAATGATATTGCTTTAATTACTGTGGGGGAAATCTCCTAAAGTACGACTCATGGGTCAAAGTTGATATGTATTTCTAGTTTTGGTGGATATTGTCAACTTATTTTCCAAAAAGTTGTAATGATTCATACTCCCACCAGCAATGTATGGAGTGTGCATTTCCTCACATTCTCACCAGTGCTGGCTATCTTTAAAACATTTACCCATCTATTAGTATTGTTTTAATTTGTTTTCACAACTAGTGGTCTAGTGGTGTTGGGCATCTTTTTGTAGGCATGTGGGTTGGTTGTTTATATCTTTGCCCATGTGTCTACTAGGTTTAAATGTGGTAGCCTTTTAATTTATTTTTATTTTTATTTTTATTTTTATTTTAGAAGGAGAGGGAGCACAAGCAGGGGAGGGGAGAGAAAGAGAGAATCCACACTCAGTGTGGAGCCTGCCACGGGGCTTGATCCCATTATCCTGGGATCACAACCTGAGCCAAAATCAAGAATTGGACGTTTAACTGACTGAGCCACCCAGGCGCCCCAAATGTAGTAGCGTTTTAAAGGCTGGAGTAAGACCCAGCAGACCGAGCAGTCAGGACAGGCACCAGCTTTCTGGCAGACAGGGGGTAGGGTTCCGTCCTCTGGGCAGCTACCGTCATCACAGTAGGATGGTGATGCCCACCAGTGATGCATCTCCCCCACCCATCTGTGTGTCCACTCTGCAAGTGGCATTGCCGAAACACGACCAGTGTCGCACCGTAAGCTGTGTGTGTGTCTGTTTGCCATCTTTGTGGACTCTGAGCTTACTCAACTTTGATCCTCAATACCTAGTACAGTGCTTGGTGCATAATCAGGCCTCCAAAGTGTTGGCTCATTGAATGAATAAAAGTGTCTGCATGAGTTGGCAGGCCTCAGGTGGTGGTGGTTGTGGTGTGTGTGTGAATGTCAGGCATTAAGGCTGGCCCTTGGGTAGGAGCTGCTGTCAGGAAGCTCAGCCTGGGCGTGGAGGAGAGATGTGTGTGCCCAGCAGGCGGGAGCCCCTTGTTTTCTGCTTTACCCACTTCCCTCAGAGGCTTCTCTGCTGTTCCCTCTCTCTGCAACTTTATGTAGGAGTCTTTCTCCTTTCCTGGGAACTTCCTTCGACCCACAGCTTGAAGGGCCTTTCCACACCAGGGCAAGGAGATTATGTTAGATGAAGTGAATTATTTCCCAGAATATTCCCCCCAGGGAATGTGATTATACACACTAACCATTGGCTCGTGTGTGGTTTGAAAGGAACTGGCTGAACCCCATAGACAGAGCTCAGAAAAATCATGACCAGCTATTAATGATTAAAGGAACTAAGTGTAGGAGGAGGGAGGGTAGGGAAATGCAAGGTGAATGGGGTGGGGATAGGGAAAAGAAAATAAATTGAATGGACAAAAAAAGCCATTTTGTTTATTAGTTTTCTTCCATGCATTCATATAACAGATTTTAGACAGGTTTAGGATTCACAAGTTTAGAATTTTTGGTACGTGGCAGGGTTTTTATTTTTATTTTTATTATTTTATTTTTTAAAATTTACATCGAAGTTAGTTAGTATATAGTGCAATGATTTCAGGAGTAGAATCCAGTGATTCATCCCCTACATAGAACACCCGGTGCTCATCCCAGCAAGTGTCCTCTCTAATATCCCTTGCCTATTTAGCTCATCCCCCCCAGCCACAATCCCTCTAGCAACCCTCAGTTTGTTCTCTGTATTTAAGAGTCTCTTACGTTTTATCCTCCTCCCTATTTTTATATTATTTTTGCTTCTATTTCTTATGTTCATCTGTTTTATATCTTAAATTCTACATATGAGTGAAGTCATATGATATTTGTCTTTCTCTGACTAATTTCACTTAACATAATATCCTCCAGTTCCATACATGGTGTTGCAAATGGCAGGATTTCATTCTTTTGGATTGCCGAGTAATATTCCATTGTATATATATATATATATACCACATCTTCTTTATCCATTCATCCATGGATGGACATTGGGCTCTTTCCATACTTTGGCTAATGTCAATAGTGCTGCTATAAACATGGGGGTGCATGTGCCCCTTCAAAACAGGACACCTGTATCCTTTGGATAAATAGGTAGGTGGCGGTTTTAATAAGAAAGGGAACTTACACATGAGGCTTGTCTTGGATGGCTACAAGATGAGTAGATCTCTACACCCGCCTGCAAGAATCTTAAAAGTTGACATAGAGGCCTTAACAAGGTGCAGTCAGGTATACTGTCTGGATGGTCTCAGTAACACATTGCTCTCTCAAGTCTAGATTCACAACCTTTTTGAGGTCAACAAGTTCTCTGAGTATCTGGAGAAAACTACTGCCATCTTCTCTCACAAAAGCACAGGTTATATGCACAAAAGTCTTGCGTATAATTTGGGGAGACTTCAGCAACCTCCTGAGACCTCTAAGTACCTTGGTTCTTTGCTGGTAGTCTCGGAGGAGGACAGATCTCCTGGAGGCAGCTGACTTCTTAAAGGACTATTACCACATTATAATTACTTTTACCCCCCAAAAGCTAATTACAGCACCCACAAAGCATTAGAATTTACTTAGTAGGACCGAGTAGGACCGAGTAAGGAGACGGGATAGAAACGTCTGTTGCCAAAAGAACATGAATGCCAGGTGAAGATTAGAAAAGCCTCATAAGAAAGATAAAAGGCATAGTTTTCACTTTGAACTTGAAAAACATCCACTCTGCACAGAAGCAAGTAGCCAAAGTTAAATGCGACAAAAACAAACAACAGAGTTCAGAGCCAAAATCATAGGCATTTAGAGCTGTGGGGACTTTTTAGAAGGTGCATAATGCATTTACCCTCAGGGCATTTTTATACATTTATTGCATAATTTTGTCATGTTTTCCTGTTCTAAACCTAAATGTTTTCTTTATCATCATTTAATAGGAAAAGGCCATGCCAGGGGCAGAGATGCCCCCATGTGACTCTGGGCAAGGCAGGACCAGTGCTGCGAGGCTTGGAAAGGAAGCCAGGAAGTGGAGGGAGGGTCTCCTTCTCCATGGAGGGGCCAAGATTTCCATCCTGATGTTTTCAAAGGGTCCTCACCCTTTCAGGCATTGCTTGTGAGTGCAAATCTCACAGAGGTCATTTCCCTAGGATTTGCTGATTTCCTTTTCTCAATTGTCGGCAGCACATTGACTATCGTGGGACTTTGAACGTGAGTTATTCTGAATTAATAAATGCCAGCCCTTTATATCCACATGTCCTGTCTTTGAAAAGAAAGCATTCCGAACACATAACACATGCTCTGACCTTACTCAACTGATAGACTGTTTTGTTTGGGGAGCATGGGGAGAGAGCCTAGGACCACCAGTGGCTAACGCCCTGGGAGGGAGCACACTCGGGCTCACAAGAGTTCCCGGTATTGGCCAGTTGGCCTCCTCACAGAAGTGCAAAGGACAATGTGGGGCTGCAGACCTGGAGGCGGTTGAATGAGGCCGCTTTCTTCAAAATTAATGAGTTATAAGCAGAAGCAGTCTTTTCCCACAATGCACAATGCTTTCTTAACTGCTGGAAAAGCTCTACCTTTTTCTTTCTCTACCATCAGCCTGTCCTTTGACTTTCCGGTGGTATCCCAGATGTTGTCTCCTGTTGATGCATCTCTAGCGCAGTGCAATTCTTCATCCCTTCTACCTCAGTGATATTGATGTTGCTAAAATATGCAGGAGATGCATCCCTCGCTGTCTTCAGGTTTTAGCCAAAGCCCACCTTCTGAGCTGAGTGCACTTTTGCCAGCATAATAGGACACTACAGCTCCTCTGTAGTTTCCTTGATATTTTACTGTTTCACTGAATTCCAAGCAGAGGAACTATTTGAAAATTAAAGCTTTAGTATTCCGAGGCTGAAAAGCCTTGGTGAGTGCTTGCCAGTCATTAAGCTGTTGTCTCTTGGCCGCAAACCCGTCTTTCTCTGCTCTGGGCGACTGGGCTGGGGCTTTGCAAACCTCAAATCCCCCACCCCCACCCCACCAAACTGACACCCAGTTAGGTTCTGTCAGGAGGGAGTGCTCAATAGAAGCTATGAGGCTGCAGGAGGAAGGGACTTTCTCTGCCCACCTTCTCCCGGCTTGTGGGTTCCTGTGAATATCACTCCAATAACGGTTCCCCACCCTGGTGGTGACAGTTCCTCCCAGGAAGCAAATGGATCCTATTTGATCCTATTTGTAGTTTTTCCAACATTTCCAACATTTCCAAAGCCAGATTCACACTACTTTGAGAGGCTGTAGCACCAGCTACCCAGTGCCCCCTCCTAGTGATCTGAGTTCCAGGCACATGAGGCCTGAGTCCAAGCTCAGACACCTCAGTACCCACCAGTCAGTGCCCCCTCCTCAGGGCTCTGGGTCCCAGGTCTAGATCTCATCTTTCTCACCAGCTCTGAAACACCAGCGGCTGTGGAAGGAGCTTGCCCTCCTGTGTCTGAGAAAACTAGCCTTCTGTTGCTGGAGAACTTTCTTGTGAATCGTCCCATGAAATGAAATTCTTTTTTTTTTTTTTTTAGTTCATTTGTTTGTTTTGAGAGAGAGAGAGAGAGAGAGAGAGAGAGCACACAGGCAGGGGAGGGGCAGAGAGAGAGGAAGACAGAGAATCCCAGGCATGCTCTGCACCACAGCGATGAGCCTGACACGGGGCTCGATCTCACGAGCTGTGAGACCATGGCCTGAGCTGAAACCAAGAGTCGGACGCCCAACTGACTGAGCCACCCAGGTGCCCCATGAAATGAAATTCTGTAATAGCATTTTATTTTCTGAATAATGTCAGAAGCTGAACCGTTGAGTTAAGAATGATGGTAGGAAAAAAAAATAACCCTGGACTCTCCTTGCTCAAGGGGAGCCATACATTTTGTCTAGAGGTAGATTCATTTGCTGTCCTCAGGCAAACCCCTGGTTCTCTAGTGACCATTGGATACAGTTGCATAGATACAATGCGATCATGAAAGGTCTCTTTCTCAGCATATTGGCTCACATTTTGCAAACAGCTGGTAAAAATTGAGTGCTTGGAGAAGATTAGATTTCTTTCCAGGCACTAAAGGTTCTTCTTCTTCTTCTTCTTTTTTTTTTTTTTTTTTTTTTGATGCATGCCTGTAGCATTAGGATATGCAAAGGGAGTCAACATGTCCTTTTTTTTTTTTTAGTGCTTCAAATCAGAAGCACGTGCTTCACTTACGAGGAAACTGGCAAGCAATAAGACCTATTTCATCAGCCTTGTCCAACTGCCGAAGAGAAAGAGTACTTTGAAGTCCATTTATCTGAGAATTCCACATGTTGTCCAACAACTCCATGGTCTGATGATTCCTGTCGTGATTCACTTTGAAATGGGCAAGTCCACCTTCAGAAAATATATCAGTCAGTCAGACGTATTTGGTTATTGAAGTCTTTTGCCTTTGGCTGGCCACCAAACCCCTCTTTCCCTGAACCCCTCTTTCTCCTCTGTAACCTGTTTCTTCAGAGCAGGGCAGTGGTTGATGGCTTTAACAATAAAAGTCTGAACCTGCTAAGAATTTGACGAGCTGTCCTTTCTGAGCTATGATGTCCTGTATGCTGATGCCTTTTCTTGGTTAAGCTTGCTTTTGAGCAGACCTGAGACAAGAGCTTTGCTTCAGGCAGGTTCTTTGAAGGTAATTCCAGGAGAGGGGAGAGTCGGTGAGGGGGGCGGGGGGGAAGGCGAATATGAGTGGAGACTGTCTCTCTGTCAGGACCTGCAGGAAGCATACAGAAGCTTCTTACAGCCCTTGAGCTGTTGCATTGCTTGTGGAGCATTTCTCCTCTGGCTTCTGTGGCCCGTGGGTTGTAGGCTACCCAGGGCTCTCCACTGCCTTATACTCTGGGCCATGAGTAGAGTGGGATAGTGTAGGAACACGGAAAAGTGTAGCACAAGCTAGAGGGGCTGTCACAGTTCACACAGAGCTGTCCCCTACAGCTCGGCTTCAATTGGAGTGGATGGATGGGATGGACGTGGTCACCAGAGGTGAGCAGCTGGCTTTGTAGCCAGACCATCTCACATCAGACCTTTAGCTCCATCACTGATTAGCCATGAAATTTTGCTCAAAAAACCAAACATCAGTTTCCTCGTGTGATATTATCATTTTAATAGGGATAATAGTCCTTTACCTCATGGAGTATTGTGCTCAGTAAAAGTTAGATATGGTTATCCAGCCACAGTCTCCTAGTCCAAATTGTGTCCAGAGCTCAAGCACAACTTCTCTGTGCTTCCATCATTCTCCAGGAAAACGTGGAGCCTTGTGTCAGCATATAAAGTACGCCTTCTCTCTCCTGCCACATACATCAGGGTCTTGCAGATTAGCGCCCCTCCGAGAACTGCCACATGGACTCCCTTCTCCTTTGACATCTCTCTGCTTCTCTGCCTTCCTGACCTGTCCGTCCTCTGGGTGCAGAGGCCCTCATTGCGCCTTCCTGTTTCTGGCTGGAACCCTTTGGGGCTGGTATCATATTGTGCTTTCTTTAAAAAAAAAATTCACTGCATCTTACTGTATTTTCTTGTAAGTGCTAATATAAACATTTTAATGCTGCCAGTACTTAGATTAATGTTGACACTTTGACCCTCTAATACGGATAAGCTGAAGTGGTTTGGCTAATGTCAGTGTTCAGGGGCCTAAACTTTCTAAATTGCCAACAACCACTGCGGAACTTACTTACTGCTGGAAAAAATGTCTATCTTCTGGCAAAAAGGGGTGCTTTTCTTTCTCAGATAATAAGAATTATGTAAAATTAAGCTGTTGTGTTGTGGCATTTGTTTGTTTGTTTGTTTTACCTTGGCTGCCAGGATGCTCTGAACTAAATTGTATGTTTCTATATAATGGTTGTACTTCATTGCTGTTTTCTGATATACCCATTTTCCCCCTGGATATTTAATTCTTCTTTTAATTGTCCTAATATATAGATTTTTTTTTAAATTATAAGCTTACTCAAATCCTCATAGAAGCAGTGTTTAAGTGGAAAACAGTGCATGGATTACTGGATGTGTCATTGATCCATGAAAATATAGTTACGGTCGGTTGGTTGTTAGGTCTTTCTGAGTATAGTGCCTTTCAAAGCCAGAATTCCTAAAGCCTGTTACACAAGATGTTGGCAGTCTCCATTTTATTAAATTGTTTAGTAATTCAGAAGACATGGTGTTTACTGAAAATCCCATTTAATGCACAGACTTGGAAGTCCTGGGTGGCTCAGTTGGTCCAACTTTGGCTCAGGTCATGATCTTACAGTTCGTGAGTTCAAGCCCCACATCATGCTCTGTGCTGACAACTCAAAGTCTGGAGACTGCTTTGGATTCTGTGTCTTTCTCTCTCTCTCTCTCTCTCTCTCTCTCTCTCTCTCTCTCTCTGTCTCTCTCTCTCTCTCCCCCTCCCCCCACTTGTGCTGTCTGACTCTCTCTCTCTGTTAAAATAAATAAATAAACATTTTAAAAATTATTTAAAAAAATAGTGCACAGAGTTGAATCAGAGGAGATTCACTGGGATTTGTCACCCAAGTGCCTGATGAGCTCCAAGAGTGGTTTGATCAGGGTTCTGCATCTGGCTTTATTTCTCTTGGTTTCTCCTAGCTGAGCTCTCCTCTCTGTTGGCTTTTCTTGAGACTGACTTCCTCCTGGCAAGGTGGGCACTACCAGCTCCCTCCAATGAAGGCCCTTCACTCAATGAAGTGCTTCACTCAGTGGGAGCCATACTCTGTGGGAGCCCATCCCTGAACCAGACACCACAGCCAGAGGGACGGGAGTGCTTTGTCTGAGCTGGACTCATCAGGTGCTGACTGCCTCTGTGACTCCGCACAGTCCCCAGGTGCCACACTGCCCCTAGGTGCCATGCAGTCCCCAGGTGCCGCACAGTCCCCAGGTGGCTGGGGGGGGGGGGCGGCGGTGAGTTGAAGTGCCATCTCCATCTAATAGGGAAAATGAAAAGAGAACATGGAAGGACTTTGACCCACCACGAGGAGACCTACTATAAAACTGTGTGTATTTGCATTTATTTGCCATGGGCAGTGCCAGATTGTGTCTTGAGAGGCCTTGTAAGTGCTATCAAAACATTCACTTTTTTGTTGGTCTCCAGAAAGAATTTGCCTTGTGATGCCTCTTGAATGGGGCAGGTGGAAAGCTTCCTGCAGCTCTATTCCTTATCTGTCACATTTCTCCACCAGACATTTGCAATTTTTTAGAGACCATCAACCAATGGGCAACTGATCTGAGATTTGAGTTTTAGTACATCAGAGAAGGAGGAGTGGACTCCCATGCCCAGGAGGCACACTTGTGCTTGGCTCAGTGTTTCCACTAAATGCTTTACACCAGAAAAATCCTTAAAGGAGATGAATATACTTCTGCAAAGAGCACTCAGAAAGAGTGCTCTAGACACTTTTTTGTCCTATTACTTACCCAAGGAATGTTCCAATTCTTTTAAGAAAATAACCCCTTGCTGCCACTCTGGAAAACAGTATCGAGCTTCCTCAAAAAGTTAAAAATAGAACTACCCTATGACCCAGCAATTGCACTACTAGGCATTTATCCAAGGGATACAAGGGTGCTATATCGAAGGGACACATGCACCCCCATGTTTATAGCAGCACTATCAACAATAGCCAAAGTATGGAAAGAGCACAAATGTCCATTGATGGATGAATGGATAAAGAAGATGTGGTATATATATACAATGGAATATTACTCGGCAACAAAAAAGAATGAAATCCTGCCATTTGCAACACCATAGATGGAACTAGAGAGTATTATGCTAAGCGAAATTAGTCAGAGAAAGACAGATATCATATAACTTCACTCATATTTGGAATTTAAGATACAAAACAGATGCATAAGGGAAGGGAAGCAAAAATAATATAAAAACAGGGAGGGGGACAAAACATAAGAGATTCTTAAATATAGAGAGCAAACTGAGGGTTGCTGGAGGGGTTGTGGTTGGGGGGATGGGCTAATCGCATAAGGGGCATTAAGGAAGACACTTGTTGGGATGAGCACTGGGTGTTATATATAGGGGATGAATCACTGGGATCTACTCCTGAAATCATTATTGCACTATATGCTAAATAACTTGGATGTAAATTAAAAAAGAAAAAAAAAAGAATCTTTTTCTTAAATAAACTTAAAAACAAAGTCGGGGGTGGGGCCTGGATGGCTCAGTCAGTTAAGTCTCTGACTCTTGGTTTCAGCTCAAGTCCTGATCTCATGGTTTCATGAGTTCAAGCCCTGTGTCAGGGATTCTCTCTCTCTCCCTGTCTCTCTGCCCTTCCCCAACTCATTCTGTCTCTGCCTTAAAATAAATAAATGAACTTAAAAAAAAAAGAAAAGAACCCTTCCCCCCCCGTTCCTATATTTTCCTATATCTAGTTATAATTTATGTCTGCAGGAATCATTTGTGTTTTTTAAGTTAATTTATTTATTTTGAGAGAGGGGTAGAGAGAGAGGGAGAGAGAGAACCCCAAGCAGGCTCTGCGCCATCAGCGCATAGCCTGACGTGGGGCTCGATCCCACGAACTGTGAGATCATGACCTGAGCCTAAATCAAGAGCCAGATGCTCAACCGACTGAGCCACCCAGGCACTCTGCAGGAAGAATTTAATAGAGGGCTCTCCGAATTGATGGAAAAGAAGAAGCCTTGTAAGTGTACCTGCACGTGCGAGTGCACACACATATACCCGCACACACATCGACTGCTTTCTTTACCTCTGGCACATTTTTCACTGATGGACTAGTCCTAGGAAATGGCCTCTGTCAGATGCCTTTTCTTAGAGGAGCACTGTGGTTTGGCACAGGTTCCTTTGCAGAGCTGTGGCTTGGCTGTATTCCACAGCCTAGGCAGCGTCGGGCTTGTGAGTGAATGACCCAGGGTGGAAGAATGGTATATTTGCTGGATAGGGCTGTAACATACCTCAGGAGACAATCTTTGCCATTTCTTCTTCTTCTTTTTTTTAATGTGTATTTATTTTTGAGAGAGACAGAGACAGTGCACGAGCAGGGAAGGGGCAGAGAGAGAGAGAGTGAGACACAGAAGCCAAAGCAGGCTCCGAGCTGAAAGCACAGAGAACCAACGTGGTGCTTGAACTCACAGACTGCGAGATCATGACCTGAACTGAAGTTAGACACCTAACCCACTGAGCCCCCCAGGCACCCCAAGTCATCTTGGCCATGTCTGAACCCTGACTCGGATGTCCCGAGAGCTTGTCCTCTGCTGAGTGAGGACAGGGTGCCTGCATCTCACCAGGGTTTGGAGTGAAGTACAAACCTTGGTGGCTCTGTCCTCAGTGAGGAAAACCAGGCCAAGGTTCCCTGAGGTTTTCTTCATAACAGGAAAGAGGCCGTGTATTCCAGGTGTTGTTGCTGTCGTTTCGGTAATTAGGGTCAACTGCTGAACACCTTTCCCTACTTGCCTTCACTTCTACCTAAAAAGGCAGGAATGAAGAAATCTAAAAGACCGTATGTTGAATCCACTGTGTCTTTGGTGATGGTACAAGACAGCCTAGTGAACCAGGACTGATCCTTGCTCTGGGAAACATTGCTATCCGCCCACAGCAATGAATGTAATCCCCACCCAACTGGAGCCAATGGTGGAGGTGTGTGCGGGTGGCCATAGGGGTGCCAAGGAGGACAGAGGGAAGATAGGTCGGGGCCGGAGACCCAGACCAGCTATAGGGCTCACCCTCAAGGGAGTGGTTAGCCATTCAAACTACAAGGTTCCAAAGATTGTGGGTAGCTCTGGATGGATCTGGCAGGGACATGAACTGAGTCTATGTGGAAGTTCCTGTTCTTGGGGCTCAGCCTGCTGATCAGGGCCTGGAGGCAGAGGCCGCGTCATGTGAATGTTGTAAAGACTGGGATTTCTGGAGAGACCCTCAGGTAGGGTCTGGGAGAACAAGTTCAAACTTACCACAAGCTTCTTTAGCAAAAAGTCTGGAAGATAACTCAAGGGCTCTGGAAGACATCCCCAGCTCCACCTGGCAGGGATTAAACTGGGAATGTGGGAATACTGGTCCCTGAACCCTGGCTGGGCCCAGCAGCCTCCAGAATTGCTTTCACTTAATTGCAGTCTCAAGGTCGGGCCATCACCCTGATGTGGATGAGGACATTCCCTATGTGACACAGTCTTTGCTTTATGGGCACCCTCAGGAGAAATGTGACCTACTTGAAGAACTGGCACTTCTCAGCATGAGACTTATTTTTATCTTAAGGACACTGTGAACCAAGGAAGCTTCTCTCAGTGCTGGAAGTTTCTTAAAGTCAGGTGAGAGTATTAAACCTGTTTATAGGGCTTTAAAGTAAGCATTTTCATATTTACTAATTCCTGGCTCCATTCTATATTTTTATCCTTGCTTCATTCCTTCCTTTTGACCTGCTTTTTGCTTAAGTTGCCCTCTTGCATTTTATGCATCCTTTTATTCCCCTTCCAGGGGTGTGCTAGAGCCTTTGAGGTTGTTAAACACTCTATTCAGGAATTTTATGAGCCTCTGGTTAAACAGTTGAGGGCTTGAAATCAACCATGGTGGGAGTATTTACACCACAGACATAGGCAGACACTACAAAATAGTTTCTTTTTTTTCTTACAGAAAACTAGTTTACCAGCATATCACTGTGTCTCTCTTATCTAGAAAAGGTAGAGTCTTAATAAATATGTTTTTAAAAGTACTAGTTCTAAAAGTATTATGAAATAGCTATGTTATTTAAATATTATGTGTGTGTGTGTGTGTGTGTGTGTGTGTGTGTGTGTGTGTGTGTTTTAAGTAAACTCTACCCCTAATGTGGGGCTGGAGCTCACAACCCCAAATCAAGAGTCTTATGCCCTATGGTCTAAGCCAGTGAGGCACCCATTATATGTGTTTCTATTTTTTATTTTTATTTTTCAAAGTTTTTATTTTATTTATTCTGAAGAAAGAAGAAGGGAGTGCATGTGCGTGCATGCACACACACACACACACATGCAGGGGGGCAGAGAGAGAGAGAGAGAGAGAGAGAGAGAGAGAGAGAGAGAGGAGAGAGAGAGAGAATTCCACGCAGGCTCCAAACTGTCATGCTATCAGCGCAGAGCCCAATAAGAGCCCAACGCAGGGCTCAGACTCACCAATGTGAGATCATGACCTGAGCTGAAATCAACAGTCAGCTGCTTAACTAACTGGACCACCCAGGTGCCCACCCCCTCCCCCCTTAAATCTTAGGAACAGTGGCCCTGTTTTGGGGTCCAAAAATGTTTCAAGTATAAATAAATTTATGAGATTGCTTTTGATTGATGGCAAGGGAGAAATGGGATTCATCCAAAATGTGCCTTCTAGTCAACTTGGCTATCATGCAGCTGTTCTAAAAAGGAGGATCTTTATGTATGTGGATGTGCTGAAAGCTGTTTACATTTCTGTTTATCACGTTTTAAGTTATACCCTGGTGGAGCTAAGATTTTGGTAAATCTAGCAGTATTAGAAGCAAGTTGATATCCCATTCAATGTGTGATGGTTGCTAAGGGACCATTCAATGCAAATTAGAAGTAATAATAGCTCTGGTTTAAAAGGGCAGAGAATTAGGACAGGGAGGGGAAAATGACTCCCTACAGAAGACGAGAGTTTTGCGGTGACAAATGTGGATGCCTGACACACAACACTTTCTGCTCTGTCCTGTGATAGAGAGGCAAGGAGGAATGGGGACAGCACAGGGACAAGGATAGCTACAGTGACTCCTGGCAGGGGCTTCCCTTGGAATAAGCGCAAATAGCTACAGAAAGCATGTTTGTTATCCAGAGTTGGCAGCTCAGCAATTGCAAACTTCGGCAACAGCACGAAAGAGAAGAGGAAAAAAAAATCTCTGGCAGTAAAATTGTAACTCCTGGGCCACAAACAACCACACCAAAGGCTGCTGGAAAGTGCCCCAAACCTGAAGATCCCCCAAAGGCATTGCAATGAGCAGGTTCATTGACCGTGGAAGAGCTAGCAAAGACTGCGCTTTTACTGCCAGGCGCAGGCCTGCACTAAAAAACTCTTCCCTCCTATTAACCCATTCAGCGCCCACAATGGACAAAGAAACTGATGCACAGATGGGTGAAGTCCCTGCCTGAGATGCTCCGTGAATAAGAGGAGGAGCCAGGATTTGAGTCTGTGCTCTCAACTGCCCAGATCGAACAAAGAAGGATGTGGATGGTGGTGGTCTGAGATGGCAGTGTGCAGGGTATGGTGAAGAGTGAGGATGTGAGGAGCCTGAGAACAGTAAATGAGAAATGGCAAATCGAGGGGTGGGGCTGAGACGGCACAATTCAGGAGGTCTACAGCCAGAACCGGAGGGAGACAAAACCTACCTCCCAAACCTAGATGATCTGCTATCCCCTGGCCAAATAGCACCATATCCTGAGGCCATCTCTGAGTCCTCTTGCTGTTAAAGGCCGCCAGAGGTGTGGCCTTTGAGGTTTTGGGGCAGTTAGTGAAAGGGCCAGCCAAGGCTTGCTGTCTTCCCTTTAGTAGTTCGGTGTTGAGAGAGAGAGCCCAGGCAGTTTCTAGAGGGGACCATGCTGAGCTAGCTGCATGTCGGGAGTAGTGACCTATAATCCACGGGGTGGACTGTCATCACACAGGGGACCCTGCTGGGCAGGGCATTGGGACAGAGATTCAAAGCTCCTGAGATAGTCAGGAGCAAACCCAAAACTGAGCTGAACCTTAAGGGAGAACATGGGAATCTCCATGTAATTGGAACGGAGTGAGCACCACAAAGTGGTCGGATGAGCACAGCTTTGCTTCCTCCTCGTGAACGCCATCTATTTATCCCTGAAGACCACTACCCTTATCAAAGAGCACCGGACACCATGCTCTTTCTGATGCCAGCAGGCCAGGTCCAAGGACCCAGAGGGGGTCACAGGACCAGCCAGGAAGTTCCTTAGCTTCACAAAGAATGGAAATCAAACATGAGCCAACAGGAAGTGAGAGCAGAGTTTATGGAAGATATGGAGCAGATACAGATGGGGCTTCAGGGAGACTCAGGAAAGGAGCGTGAGTCTTGTCTTTGTTCAGGGTCTTGGGTTTTTACTGAGGATGGTGCCTGGTGTACATGTCCTCTCAGGCACGTTCTAACCTCTAACCGGTTAGAACAAAGACAGGGGCCCATGTGTCATTCCCTGGAGTCAGGGTGCCTTGGCATGGAGACGTCTAGCTCCGGTGGTCTGGAATATGCCTATGATAACTTTGGTCATTCTCACCTGGTCCTTCCTTCGATGTTATCTATCCTAGAGAAATCATTAACGCCTCATCCCACTTACAAGGAGGACATACACTATTTACGTTGCAAGGCATGTGTAAAGTTGGGGGGTGGGGTGGAGAAAGGAGCAAAAGGCAGATATTTATGGAGTCCTTCAGTTTCTCTGCGTCATTACTAGCTGAGAACAATCTTTGTGGATTACTGGTCAAGTAATTATAGATTAAACCACCACACAAACACGCCAGGGGCTAGACCTTGTTTTGTTTGAGGAGCTCTTGCGGCTCGTTTTAGACAGAGCCCTGACTTCTGCCAAGTGACTCTGGTGTTTCCAGCAGCACTGAAGATAGGCTCTGGCTCTGGAGGAAGTGAGCTGGAGGTCAGTGGCCTCCCCTCCGAGCCACTTCCTCCTACAGGACCCAGGTCTTCACAGAAAAGTTTGCTCTGTTTATTTTATTTTTGTAACTTATTTTTAAAGATTTTTTTTTGAAAGAGAACTTTTTATTATTTTTATGTACAGAAAATTCAACAGCATCCACTTAGCCCAGTGTGGTGCCCAGTTCTTTTTGCCTTTTCCCGCTTGGCAATGCGAGCCACTGACTTAGGACCCAGGACGTTGTCTCTCTGGTGGCTGGTGGTGGTAGATCTCATCACATTTGTCACTGTAATTGGTTCTGATGGCTTCCACCAGTTTAGCCAGAATTCCTTTGTCTTCCAAGTTAATCTGTGTGACAACGGTGCAGGGCTTCCTGTGGACCAGATGCCCCAGCCTGGCCTTACCCTTGATGATGCCACAGGGAACCGCCACCATTTTTTTTTTAATGTTTCTTTATTTTTGAGAGAGAGAGCACCAGCAGGGGAGGAGCAGAGAGAGAGGGGGACAGAGGATCCAAAATGGGCTCCGCACTGACAGTGGTGAGCCCGACGCAGGGCTCAAACTCACAGTTCGTGAGACCATGACCTGAGCTGAAGTCAGATGCTCAACTGACTGAGCCACCCAGCTGCCCCAAGGGAACCTCCATCTTACGACACAGGGCAGGCAGGAAGACAACCAGTTCAATGGGATCCACATCATATACAATCATTACCAGCTGAGCCTTCGTATTTCCCACCAAGGTGGTGACATTATTAACTCCAGCTTGAGGGACAGGCAGCCTTTTAGTGGGGACATCCCCTTTGCTGGCAGCTTTCATCTCAGCCCGGGCCAACGATCTCTGCTTCTCTCACTTTCTCTCTGGTCTGTATCTGTGGGCCAGCTTAAGCAGTTGAGTAGCTGTTTGGTGGTCCAAAGCCTGGGTGAACTGGTTAATTACGGGAGGCACTTTTCGACATTTATAGAGAATAGTCCTTTGCCACTGCAGCCCGTGGCATTTGACAAAGCTGGTGAGGCCCTTTTGGGCTGGATGTCCTGTCTGATGCCAAAATTCTTGGGCCTTCTCTCAAAGAGGGGAGTGACCAGCTTCTTGGCCTCTTGCTTCTTCACAACAGCAGAGGCCAGGGCCACCTTCTTCCCCTTGGTCTTCTTTCCTTTCAGCATCTTGGATGACTAGAGGAGAGAGAAAAGAAAAGAGAATTGTAGGTAATATCAAGATTATTTATTTATTTATTTACTTATTTATTGTTAATTTTTTTAACATTTATTTTTGAGAGAGACAGAGAGAACATGAGCAGGGGAGAGGCAGAGAGAGAGGGAGACACAGAAACCAAAGCAGGCTCCAGGCTCTGAGCTGTCAGCATGGAGTCTGACGCAGGGCTTGAACCCACAAACAGTGAGATCATGACCTGAGCTGAAGTCTGGCACTTAAATGACTGATCTACCAGGTGCCCCTGTTTTTTTATTAAAAAATTTTTTTAGGTTTATTTATTTATTTTGAGAGAGAGAAAGAGAGCGTGCAAGCAGGGAAGGGGCAAAGAGAGAGGGAGAGAGAGAATCCCAAGCAGGATCCACGCTATCCACACAGAACCCAATGCAGGGCTCCATCCCACAAACCATGAGATCATAACCTGAGCCAAAATTAGGAATTGATCGCTTAACTGACTGAGCCACCCAGGTGCCCTAAGATTTTATTTTTAAGTAATCTCTACACCCAGCATGGGTCTCAAACTTACAACCCTGAGTTCAAGAGTCGCATGTGCCACTGACTGAGCCAGCCAGATGCCCCCTCTCTCTTTTTAAAAAAGTTTTAGGAGATAGAATTTATATACCATAAAATTCACCTGTTTAAAGTGTCCAATTCAATGGTTTTCAGTATGTTTAAAGAGTTGTACATACATGACACAATCCAATTATAGGACATTTCCATCACCCCAAAAAAGAAATCTCTTCCCCATTTGTATTCACACCCCATTCTTACCCCCAGGACGAGGCAACCACTAACCTACTTTCTGTCTGAACAGTTTTATATGCTGATAGTATGATATGTTGTGCAAGCACAGCATCTGCCCCACACCTGGGGTGAGGCAAAACAGACAAGTTGACCATTTTTGTGTGAGCCAATATCCAGTCCCACAAACTAAAAAATTTGGTAACTTGACCAAGTTAATGTGTTACAAAAATGCAATTACCTATTGCTTACCACCTTAGAATATATTCTGTGATAGACCAGTTCAGAATGATTGGCTGACTTGAAGGTCCGAGCTTTTAGATTGCCAGCTGACTGTAGAGCTGCTCTTGAGAAAGTAGGGCAAGTGTCTAGGTTTTTTGGGTTGTTTTCCATTTTCTTTTCCTCTGGAATTCCATGTCACTGATGTAACGTGTACCCTTGGGTTCTCCTCAGAATATGAGCTGCTCTTACAAAGCAGCCTTCATGAGGAAATTGGTCCCATGCTAGACTCAGAACGTCACACATGTATTTGAATCTTGCCTGTTGTATTCGATGGCTGAGTGTGGATGGCTCCCTCGCCTTTCTCTGGTAGACCCTTTGCTCCTGTGGATTTTCCTCCACTGGACCATCTGGATTCACCCTTGTTATAATTTCTCGCATTTACAAAAACCCTCTCTTTGACCTGGCTTCCCCTTCGGATACTGCCCATCATTCCTGATTCTCTTTTCAGAAACTTCTCTGATGGAATTGTCGAAGGTAGC
This sequence comes from Felis catus, assembly GCF_018350175.1. Lineage (NCBI taxonomy): Eukaryota > Metazoa > Chordata > Mammalia > Carnivora > Felidae > Felis > Felis catus. Next base: position 57,096,995 of record NC_058379.1, on the reverse strand, counting down.
TGTCCCTACCTTGTCTTTGGTTCTCCCTAGAATTCACTCTGGGCAGGGCTTTGTACCTGCCACTCCACCAAAACCACCCACAGTGTTGCTGCCAGTGACCTCCATGTGGCCAACCCAACAGTTGACCCTCAGCCTCTCGTAGCTTATCGGTTGCATTTACACATTGACTATTCTTACCTTCCTGAAACACTTTCTTCTCCTGGCCTCTAGAGCAGCAATGTCTTTCTTTCTTTCTTTTTTTTTTTTTTTTTTTTTTTTTTTTTTTTTTGGCAATGGGGAGAGAGGAGGGTGAGAGGCAGAGGAGAGAGGGGAAGAGAGAGAGAGAGAGAGAGAGAGAGAGAGAGAGAGAGAAAGAGAGAGAATCTCAAGCAGGCTCCATGCTCAACACAGAGTCTGTCACAGGGCTTGATCCCATGACCCTCGGATCACAAAATCAAGAGCCAAAATCAAGAGTTGGATCCTCAGCTGACCGAGCCGCCCAGGCATCCCTAGAGCAGCACTGTCTCTTGCTCTTCTGTCTCACTGCTCCTCTATCCAGTCTGCCATGCTGGCCACTGCTCATCATTCTCGAACGTGTCTAAATGTTGGGGAGCCCCGCTTCTTGCTTCTCCACCTCGTCTCTCCTCTGCCTGCGACACCCTCCATGTGATTTCATACAGGCTACTGGGTACATTAAATACTATCTCTGCTGACTTCCAGATTTGCATCTCCAACCCATCCCATCCTAAAACTATGGGAATTCAAGAGAATTGCTCATGGAAACGCTGAAAATGAGGGTCAGAGTTAAAAAGGGAGATGTGGCAACAGAAGCAGAGGTCAAAGTGATACAGCCATGAGCCAAGGAATAAAGGTCACTTCTAGACCCTGAAAGAGTAGGGAAACAAATTTGCCCCTATAACCTCCAGAGGGAACACATTTCTGCCAACACCTTGTTTTTAGCCCTATAAGACTTATATCGAAATTCTGACTTCCAGAACTGAAAGATAGTAAATCTGTGTTGTTTTGTGTCATTGAGTTTATGATATTTTGTTAACATCAGCAACAGGAAGTTAATCCAGGGGGTAAAGCTGACATTAAGGTGCCCATCTCCTGACTCCTGTGCTGATGGCCTTCCTTCCATAGCTCTGACCTGCTGATGAAGCACAGTGATTCCTTGAGCAGGTTGAAAAGCCCCAGGCCCTGGCATGAGCCCTGTGCTGTCACAGAGGTGTGGTAGGTGATGGAAGGTGGGGAGCCTCATTCCAAAAGGTAGGGCTAGCTCAGGTGTGATTCAGACAAGGACAGTTGCCAGAGTTTTGAGACCTAGAATCCAGGGTGGACAGTGCTTAAGAGTTAGGGAGGCCACTTAGTGCTCTCTGCCTAAGTGCTAATGGGACCTTGGACTTGGGATCAGGAGGCCTACTGGAGTGGAGCAGTGGGACCTCAGCCACTGAACAGCACTCCTGGCTTGGAACCAGAGCAGAGACAAGTGGTGTGCATGGGTGGGGAGGGCCGGACCTTCAGGCATGCATGAGAACGCCATGGTGGTCACTGGTGTTAAAGGCATAGCGAATGAGACTGGGGGATAAAGTGCTGAGCCTAGGCCACTCAGCTCGGGGCTGGTGGGGAGGCTGGGTGACCAAGTCACTTACCCCTCCAAATGTAACCACTTTAAGGACTGAGGTGGGATTGGTAAGTTTGGAGGGAGAGGACATCAATGAAGCAGCTTCCAGAAGCTGAAGAAGGTGGGAGCAGTTGAGATGATATGGAGGCTAAGGTTTCCCACCATTCTAGTAGACAATTTAACAGAGTCACAACAATTTGGAGGTGATGCAAAGTCCTACTAGCACCGGACTATAGCCGTAATATAAGGTTACATTTCCTTTTAAATGCCCAAATTCTAATAGCTCAGTGGCACTTAATCTTGGTTGGATACTGGAATGAACTGGGGAGCTTTGAAAAATTCTAGGGCCTGGTGCACCCCCAACAGGGGTCCTATCCCTGGCTTGACATGTGGGGAGGCAGTCTGGGCACTAGGATTTGAGGAAGCCCTTGAGGGCCACTGCGAGTGTAAATTCTTCCAGCTTACTGTATGTAAATTGGATCTCTCCAAGTATCCCACAGCTGTGCCCAAGGATTCCCCAGATATACGCTCACTGGGGCTTAGGGCAGGGCCCCTCCATGGTCTCCGGCACAGCCTCTTGGCTGTGCTGTGCCACTGCCTCCTCTTCTGGAAACCTCTGGCCTCAAGAGAGGCTGCTCTCCCTACAGTTACAGGCTCCAAGTAGAAGACAGGCCCTCTTGTGAGTCCCCACAGGGCAGCTGAGGTGGGGCAGTGCACCCCAGGCCTTCCTGAGGCTCCAGGTAGTAAAGGGGAAGCACACCAGAGAGCAGCTGACAAGCCCTAAAGATAAGGTGGCTCATGGGGCCCGCAGAGCCAGGCCTATCCTCAGGGACACTCACAGGACCACTCACTGCCAGGCATGCTCTGGACATCACCACCACTCAGAGAGCAGATCCCGCTGCCCCAGGTGGCTGCCCCCTTCTCTCACCCAGTATTAAGGTCTGGTCTGAGCCCCACTTCCAGCCCCAGGACGACTGACAGTGAGAAGGTCAGGAAACCTGTCCTCCCCCTTATGGCTTCCAAAGACATTAGAATATAAATGTACAATGTTCACCCTTTCAGGGGAACTGTCTGAGCAGCCCGTGGCCTGTAGAACAGCCTCCTCCGGTGGCGGGTGGAGGGTAGAATCTGAACCCTCACTGTGGGCCCCAGAAAACAACCACCCAAGTAAGCCAGACAATAATAGGTGGGAGTTCACAGCCAGGGTCCATTCAGACAATGGCCATGTGTCTCCCAAAGAAACAGTGTTAGAGGGTGGTCAGATTACAGAGTTATAAATACAGGTTAGTTACAAAAATGAATATTTACATGAAATGAGAAAAAAAAACCACAACTAACTTCAAATTTTAAAATGTTAAAAATGCCTTAAGTAGCACAAAATCCAGGAAAATAACCTGACATTTTAATGAACAGCCTGACACGCCTTTATGTTTGTCCCTATTCTTTTGACTGCAAACTCCTTGATCACTTACCACATTCTCCAGAAAGAAGAGAAAGAGAATAGTTTCTATCTGGCATACTTTCAGATTAGCATAATTTCCTTTAGCATGACTGGTGAAAATTTACTTCAGCTGGAACCCCAGATTTCATCAGGACAAGATGTGTCAGATTTATTAAAATGGAATCTGACATGTTGGGATACATAAAACATGCAACTCCATAGTGATGTAGTCAGTGTTGGTAGTATTTTTCAGGTTTATATCCCACAAATGGAGATTCTGAAAACCGAGAAAAGAGCATGGTATATTTATAATCATATAAGCTTCATTATCTAGGCTGTTCCTACAAGAGAGAATGTCCATTCTGACGAGGGTTGAGGAGGACTGAATCCTCTGTTTACACTTTTCTGTACCCGGTGATTCAAGGAACTTCCTGTAGACCAGCTACTACTGGCTCTGTGCATTTCAAACTTTGTTTCTCCTCCTGCCCACATGTTTCTGTGGCTGGATGCCCCAAGACATGCTCAGGTTACAGTACGGCCATGAGCCCTCAACTTTCATGGCCAGGCTGGGGGACACTGCCCAGGGGGTGGTAGCCCCGTTCCTGGAGGAATAAGAATTCCAGGACAGTCAGCAATAACTGACCTACACATGCAGACCACATAAATGGATCTGCTAAATCCAAACTAAATGTATGCCCAACCTGATCCCCCAAATGCCATGGCCATCCACAGTCACCTGGCCTAAAGAAGAGTGTGACACAGGGCACCTGGGTGGCTCAGTCAGTTAAGCGTCTGACTTCGGCTCAGGTCATGATCTCACAGTCGGTAAGTTAGAGCCATGCGTCGGGCTCTGTGCTGACAGCTCGGAGCCTGGAGCCTGCATCAGATTCTGTGTCTCCCTCTCTCTCTGCCCCTCCTCTGCTCATGCTCTCTCTCTCTCAAAAATAAATAAAAAAAAAAGAAGAAGAAGAAGAGTGTGACATAGGGAGTTTGGAGTAGACCTAGGCAGTAGTCTCATTTGTTGGTGGTTAAAATACCTTACTTTTAGAAATTTACAGAAATATATGATGATGTTTCCATGGCCTGCAAAGTGAAATGGACCTCCAGACCTGAGGAAGTTGGGCCTGTTTTCATATGAATAACAAAAAGGCATTTAGAATGTTTTTCTTACAAGAGACACTGCCTCAAAACTCAAGACTCCACCATTTGGAAGGCAAAGAAACTGCTTGGATTTTATTTTATTTTATTATTATTTTTAAGTATTTGTTTTGAGAGAGAAAGAGAGCAAGAACCCAAGTGTGCGCATTGCACAAGATAGAGAGGGGCAGACAGAGAGGGAGGGGAGAATCCCAAGCAGGTTCCATGCTTTCAACACAGAGCCCCACATGGGGCTTGAGCTCATGAACCGTGAGATCATGACCCTAGCTGAAATCAAGGGTCCATCACTTAACCAACTAAGCCATCCAGGTGCCCTCTACTTGAAATTTTAATTTAAAGTTTTCCAGCATCTGTTTATTAACAGGTCTTTTTTTTTTTCCATCCAGAACTATCTACTTGCTTTTTTATATCTTCAAGGACACCTTGCTGATGTTTTAGTCATCTGGTGTCTGTCACTGTATTAGTGTTTTGCAAACCGAAGTGCACAAATTCTTGATGAGATTTTTGTTTTTAATTTTAGAGAGTGCGCACACGAGTGGGGGAAAGGGGGAGAAGGGGAGAAACAGAGAACCTCATGCAGGGCCCACGCTCGGCGCGGAGCATGACACAGGGCTCTATCCCATGATCCTGGGATCGTGACCTGAGCCAAACTCAAGAGTCGGACCCTTAGCTGACTGAGCCACCCAGGTGCCCCTGATGAGAATTTTATTTTTTTTATTATTTTTTTAAACGTTTATTTATTTTTGAGACAGAGAGAGACAGAGCATGAACGGGGGAGGGTCAGAGAGAGAGGGAGACACAGAATCTGAAACAGGCTCCAGGCTCCGAGCGGTCAGCACAGAGCCCGACGCGGGGCTCGAACTCACGGACCGCGAGATCATGACCTGAGCCGAAGTCGGAAGCTCAACCGACTGAGCCACCCAGGCGCCCCGCTGATGAGAATTTTAAAATGTTATATTGAGTAAAATGGTACAGGTGCTCTGGAAAAGTTGGGCAGATTTTTTTTTATAAAACTAAATATACAATTGCCATACAGTCCAGCACTCTCCTTCCTAGGCTTTCATCCCAGAGCAATGAAAATTTATGTTCATACAGCAACCTGTACATGAGTTCATAGCGACTTTATTTGGAATAGCCACAAACTTGATATCCCCCCGATGTCCTTCAACAGGCAAGTGGTTAAACAAGCTGCTGTGCCTGTACTGTGGAACAACAATAAAAAGGAACGTACCATGGAGGCACGCTACCCTTTGGATGGATCTTAAGGGAATTCTGCTGAGTACAGAAGCTGGTCCTGAAAGGTTGCATCCTGTACGATTCCGTTTATGTAACATTCTTTTTTTTTTTTATTTTTTTTTTAACGTTTATTTATTTGAGACAGAGACAGAGCATGAACGGGGGAGGGGCAGAGAGAGAGGGAGACACAGAACCGGAAGCAGGCTCCAGGCTCTGAGCCATCAGCCCAGAGCCCGACGTGGGGCTCGAACTCACAGACAGGGAGATCGTGACCTGAGCTGAAGTCGGACGCTTAACTGACTGAGCCACCCAGGCGCCCCTGTAACATTCTTGAAATGACCAAAAAGAGAATGGATTCGTGGTTGCCAGGGACTTGAGGACGGGTGCGGCACAGGAGGGAGATGTGTGTGGTTATAAGAGGGTAGCTCTAGGGATCCCTGTGGTGACAGAACTGGTCCTGATCATGACTGTGATGGTGGAGACTACACACGGGGTAACATCGCATAGAACTAAATACACACAAGGATGCCTGGGTGGCTCAGTCGGTTAAGGGTCCGACTTTGGCTCGGGTCACCATCTCACAGTTTGTGGGTTCGAGTCCCACATTGGGCTCTATGCTATCAGAGCAGAGCCCACTTCAGATCCTCTGTCTCCCTCTCTCTCTGCCCCTTCTCCACTCACAAGCACGTACTGTTTCTCGAAAATAAGTAAACATTAAAAAAAAAATGGAATACACACAAAAATAAACACAAATCAGTCGGTGTATGTTAAGCCAGTGAATTCTGATGAAGATTGGTGCATTGTCACTGATGTCAATGTCAACATCCTGGATATGATATGCCTATAGTTTTACAAGAAATTACCACTGTAGAAACTGGGTGACAGATACATGGAATCTCTCTGTATTATTTCTTAGAACTGCGTGTGAATCTACAATTATCTCAAAATAAGTTTAACTTAAAAAAAGCTACATGGATATTTTCATGGTAATAAAAGGATGATTATCAGTGTATTCTGGATGATGCACGTGACCTCTTTCTAGCCTTGTAATCTAGTTCCTTGGGGGATATCAGTACTTTCTTTGGCATGACTGTTTATGGCCAATCACTTTGCACCAGTAACAACCATTAGGCAGGAACAGAGTCAAGGACAGGCCTCCCCAGTGAGCAGGCCAAGTGTCGGGCACATGGTACAAACCAAGGAAGATTTTGTAAGGCAGGACTGAGAAAAATTGTGATTTTTCAGATTTCTGGGAATCAGATTTTTTCTGATTCCCAGTGTTGGCTTTATTATTGTAATGCTACTTGAATACATATAAGCTCTGGGAATGCAAGCTGGTGCAGCCACTCTGGAAAACAGTATGGAGGTTCCTCAGAAAACTAAAAATAGAACTACCCTATGACCCAGCAATTGCACCACTAGGCATTTATCCACGGGATACAAGCGTGCTGTTTCGAAGGGACACGTGCACCCCAATGTTTCTAGCAACACTTTATATATAAAGATATATATATATATATATATATATATATACATATATATATATATATATATATATACACACACACACACACACACACACACACACACATACAACGGAGTATTACTCAGCAATCAAAAAGAATGAAATCTTGCCATTTGCAACTACGTGTATGGAACTAGAGGGTATTATGCTAAGTGAAATTAGTCAGTCAGAGAAAGACAAAAATCATATGACTGCACTCATATAAGAACTCTAGGAGACAAAACAGACAAACATAAGGGAAGGGAAACACAAGTAATATAAAAACAGGGTGCGGGGGACAAAGCATAAGAGACTCATAAATATGGAGAACAAACTGAGGGTTACTGGAGGGGTTGTGGGAGGGGGGATGGGCTAAATGGGGAAGGGGCACTAAGGAATCTACTCCAGAAATCATTGTTGCACTATATGCTAACTAATTTGGATGTAAATTTTAAAAAGTAAAAAATAAAATGAAAAATAAATACATAAATACATACACACATACATACATACATATAAGCTCATCTACAGCTATAAAGCCAAAACAAACTCTAACTGAATGTAAGAAAAACTACAAAGCCAATAAAATTGAAATTAGTAGTATTAATTTAATGCAATGATTGATGCTGATGTGCTGAAGGCAATTCGCTGATCATATATTCACATTACTACAGAGCTCACCTACCATCTTCATCAGAAGATGGGATTTCTTTACTTACATCTTGAACTTTCTAGGGAGCTAGGGAGCAAGTAGGAAAAGGCCTTAGACTTTCTAGAATAAATGCAGCAAGGACCACTAGTTCTCTACCTTCACAAGACACATCTTGCTGAGACACAGCCATGACCAGCTTGGTTAGCTAGTTCCCTGGCCTTTGTCAACAGGGGATTGCTTTGTCAAGGGGATTGCTTTTGTAGGCTGTCCCCTTATGAAATGACCACAGAGAATCCAACAATCTTGATGAGATTTAAAAAAATTATGAAAAGCAGGCACAGAAACTAAATATTTTAGCACTTGAGAGGAAAAGGCACAGAGCTTCTGAGGAAATCACTGTATGACCATATTACACGATAAATAACGTTCATGGTAATAACTGAGCAATAAATGAAAGGTTGAATTAGGTTAAGAATCTCATGTTTAGGAAGACTGGGCAGTCCCATCGGGACCCTTACGTGGTTTTCAGCTCTGGTCCTCAAATGAGCACGCTTCAGTTACCTTCAGACCTGCGCATCTGTGGCTCTCCCTCCCAGCAGGGAGGAGGTGGCTGTGTGGGTGTGTGTGTGCACATGTGTGTGTAGGTATGTGTGTGGTATATGTGTGGGGTGGTATATGTGTGTGCATGTGTGTGGTGTTTATGTGTGGTGTGTGTGTGTGTGTGTGTGTGTGTGTGTTTGGGGTTAGAGTGGGGGAGGGGAGGCTGTGTGTGTGTGTGTTATGTGGTGTGTGTCTGGTGTGTGTGTGTGTGTGTGTGTGTGTGTGTGTGTGGTTTGTCTGTGTGGTGTGTTTGGGGGTGGGATGGGGGAGGGGAGACTGAGTTCTGTGACTCACAGAACAAATGCCTCCTGCATGGTTAATCTGTGCCCCAACCCCCGCCCCACGCTCAAGGCTGCTGATAATTGCCCCCTGTTTCAGGAGTTTGAGGCAGCACATCTGACCTTCTGAGCTTTTATCTTTACACCTCTTCATGCCTCTTGTGACAGATAATTATGGCTGAGTATGAGCATCAACAGGAAAGCAGACCTCTTATCTTCCTGTTGGGCACTTAAATGAGCATTTTAAGACAAATTATTAATAACTGTGCTTGAAAAAATGATATCAGCAAAAGCTTCTGAGATATTGGATTGTTGTATTGTGACTGTGGAGGAAAAAGAGTCCATTTCCAGGATAAATAGGGGCACATTTATGAAGTAATTAAATATTAATTTATGCAACAAATATTTATTACACATCCTCAATATTCAAGATATCTTATTAGGGGCCACAGGGTACACAAAGCCATACATGATTGAGTTCCTGATCTAATGGAGTTTACAACCCAGGACTTTAGAAAAGATTTATATTTTCAAAGTCCTACACTATAAAGACGTGTCAAAAATGTAGTTCAAAAAAAATGTGGCTCAGTAATAGCACTTGAGGAGATGAGAACTGGGGGTGTCTAATGAGAAGGGGCACTCATGGGTGCTTGGATGGCTCAGGTCATGATCTCACAGTTTGTGAGTTTGAGTCCTGCATCGGGGGAGCTCAAGCCCCACTTTGGGTGAACATGAGCCCCGCTTTGGTGAAACACAAGCCCCAGGTGAGCCCCACTTCTCTCTCTCTCTCTCTCTCTCTCTCTCTCTCTCTCTCCCCCCCCCCCTTGCTCACTTGCGCCCCCTCTCTCTCTATCTAAAAAAAAAAAAAAAAAAAAAGGAGTATCAGAGCTACTCCTGGAAGGGTGGGCAGTGCAGTGACAGGCGGGACTGGGGAAGGGCTCGCCGTGGAGGGACGCTGTGAGCAAAGTCATGGCATTGACTGTGAGATGCTGATGGAGGAGAGGCTGGAGATGGACAGAGATCTGGCCGTAAACCATTTTTAAATGCTAGAGAGCTGTTGGCAGTTTCCATGAAGGCCTGGAGAGGGGAGGGGGAACTAGTTCAGTAGTTTCAGAGAGTCTGGGAAGCCTGTGTCAAGTGAAGTCTGAAGGAGGGTGAGATTCACTTTTTGTCAGAAGCTAGCACCGGGTTTGATAAGGCTGAGTGGGGTACAGCAGGGAGGGACCCAGCCTCCGAGACATTCTCTTCCCCAACTTCAATGATCTGAAATTAACCTACTAAATCTATCTCATCTGCAGGTTGCCATCTTGTAGTTTTGAGCTGATCCCACGGTCACATGGTTTCACGCGAGGTGCCTTGAATCTCCCCAGAAGGTAACCCGTACCTGGCAGTGAGTCCCAAACCTGCTGGAATTGGTTCGGAGCCTTCTCCCTGCGGAGCGTGCCTGGCACCCAGGATGTGCACAGCCGATGGCACAATTCATAACCGTGGTTTCTAGGAAAGGTCTCGCTCAGACCTTCATTTATTGGTTTGTTCATTCAGCTGAGTATTCTTTTTTTTAAACATTAAAAAAATCTCTTTTACTGTTTCTTTATTTTTGAGAGAGAGACAAAATGTGAGCAGGGAGGGACAGAGAGAGAGGGAGACACAGAATCCAAAGGAGGCTCTAGGCTCCAGGCTGTCAGCACAGAGCCCGACGTGGAGCTTGAACCCAGGGACTGCGAGATCATGACCTGAGCCAAAGTCAGACGCTTAACCGAGGGAGCCACCCAGGCGCCCCATTCAGCTGGGTACTCTGAGCCCTGTGGTGTAGCCAGCAGCTGGCTACCTGCATGGATGCCAGCCACGGTGAGCTGCTCTGAAATCCTGCTTTCCGGAGTGTGTGGGGCACATTGGTGGTTTGTCTCACAGGCCAGTTCTTCCCTCTGGAGGTGGTGGGAGTAGAGGGTTATCTGCTGGGCGGGATCTACACTGACCTCCACTGAGGAGTGGATTGAGGGTCACCTCTGTGGGGAGCCTGGAGAGTAACATATCATATCACCTCTGAACATGTCACCAGGAAGGAACCGCATTGCTGGTGCATACGGCAGCTAGAGCAGCTGCTGCCTGTGGGTGCTTCATCTGTGCCAGGCAGTGTGGGCCACATTCTTTGGCCCTCATCCCATGCCATGGTGCCTCATCCCCTCAGTGCTGTAAGCACAGCACTATACCCCCATTTTAAAAATGGAGAAACACGGAGCACCTGGGGGGCTCAGTGGGTTAAGCGCCCAACTTTAGCTCAGGTCATGATCTCACAGCTCGTGGGTTTGAGTCCCGTGTCGGGCTGTGTGCTGACAGTTCAGAGCCTGGAGCCTGCTTCGGATTCTGTGCCTCCCTCTCTCTCTGCCCCTTCCTTGCTCATGCTCTGTCTCTCTCTCAAAAATAAAGAAACTTAAAAAAAATAATAAAACAAATAAAGATGGAGAAACAAATGTGTTTTCACAAGGATTATGTAATGTTTCCCGAGTTACATGGCTCGTGAGTCACATTTGAACCCAGATTTGAACATTCTGGCTCCAAAGCTTAGGCCCTGGCTCCTGGCTCCCCCTAGACACTGAACCTTCCTACTGTCTCTTTGGGTAGAAGATAGGATTGCATTGGCTGCAGGTAACAGATGCTGGCCACTACGGCCTGAACTGGTATAGCGTTCACTATTTTATTTCCAGTGCTTAGCACAGAACCAGGCACACAGTCAGGCCTCCGTAAATGTTTGCTAAATGAATGAAGAGTGAATAATTTCCTTTGATAGTAATTCTTCTCCTACCTTCCATCAACAAAACATTGTATTGTTAGTGTTCACTCCTGCTTCGTGGGTGACAGAGAAAACCCTCGGCTGCTCTACCTGTGGAAACAACTCTGGGCAGAGGCCAGGACAGGTTGTCCTTGTTTTTGTTTTTGTTTTTTAATGTGGATTCTTATTTTTCAGAGAGAGAGAGAGACAGAGCGCAAGCCAGGCAGGGGCAGAGAGAGAGGGAGACACAGAATCCCAAGCAGGCTCCAGGCTCCGAGCTGTCAGCACAGAGCCTGACACGGGGCTCGAACTCATGAACCGTGAGATCATGACCTGGGCCAAGGTCGGGCACTTAACCGACTGAGCCACCTAGGCGCCCCTGGACAGGTTTTAATATCTCCGTTTTGCAGAGGGAGAAACTGGGGCTTAGAAACTTTAAGTGACTTGTCTGAAGTCCCAGAGTAAGGGCATCGTGACGTAGAATTCCAAAGCTAGCTAGCAATTTGTCTGTCTATCTATCTATCTATCTATCTATCTATCTAACTGTGAGGTCAGTATTCCTTTTTCATCACTTGCTTTTTCCTCTAAATAACATGGTAGAAGCCAAGGTGCAGGGATTTTCTTTTCTTGTTAGCGTTCCCTCCAAACTAGGTGTAGAGGTTTTACCAGTGGGCCTGTTGTATTAAATACCGTAATCCAGTAGCCCGCAGCCTTTCCTTCACCGTGTGGGCTCCTGTCTTGCTCAGGGAAGCATCTGTGAGTCTCATGTTTGGCAGGCAAGGGAAGAAAATGTATTAGGTTCTCTAACATGATCATAATATAAAAGAAATTTATGGTGCCCCAGAGGGAGAGAATTATAAATGGATGAAAGGTAATTATTTAATGTAGAAGCGCTTTTTTTTAGGGTGTAAAAATAAACAGGAGAAAAAAGAGACCAAAGAGAACCTGTGGCCAATGAAAGGCAAATGGGCCTGTTTCGTGGGTGCCCCTGCTCCAGCCCACCTCCCTGCTTAGTGATGGCCATTTTTAAACATTTCCTACTTTGTCATTTAGAAGTAGCTCTGCAGTCTCTCGCTTATTTGCCAGTCTTTGAGATGTTCTAGAGCTCCCAGTGAATGAGGGGCGGCTTTGGCCCCGCCTTTCCCTCCCATGCCTTGCCCTCACCACCTCCCTCCAGGTTTGGGCCCTGGGCCAGGCATGGCGGAGATGGCGGTGGCCGGGGCTGCCGAGTTCTCCAGGCCAGGCCGGTCAGCGTGCCCGGCTCAGGGCCCTCTGTGGGCTGCCCCCATGAGGGTCAGGGGGCCTGTCAACCAGGGAAGCCAGGCCTTTGCTGACATTCACATGCCAGGGTCCTTCACAGGCTGTGGTCTCTGCCGCAGCCTTTTCCCTTCCAAACTCCGGGCAGGGTCCCCTATAGCAGGACACCCAGGGGCCTGCGCCCCAGATGCACGGCCCAGGGTGGGGTTCTGCTCCCAGCCCTCCACCTGCAGGCCTCAGTCTGTCCAGCTTGCACCATCGCAGCCCTGCCGAATGGGGAAGCTGCCAGGACACTCTGTGCAGTCCAGTCCTGCCCTGAAATCCAACTGTGCTTCACCAAGGCCACTGGCCTTTGAGGAAGAAAATCCGCCTCTTGTTTCCCCCAAGTCTCCCCCCATCACTGTTCTTGGGGAGGCCCCGACCCTCCACCGCATGGTCCGCACTTGCTGCAGATGCTCTTTGACTCACCCAAAGCATCTTTTCTCCTCTGTCCTCAACCTGCTGCCCTCCCTGTGCTGGTTTCCTTGTTCCACCATGTGGCAGGTGCGGTTCTGTGAGCCGGGGTTTCTGCTCTAAGCTTTTTGTTTTGATTCCTATTCTGTCTTCACGCTGCCCTCTCACTGGCACACACAAGCCAGGCAGCTCTGGCTAAGCGTGGGCATGTAGGGTACCACTGGTTCCCTCCAGGACCATGAGGGGTTGGGGGATGGGGAAGGGCCCAGCCAGCCAGTTGGGGCAGGAGACTTGTGTCGTTCTCACCTTCCTGCAACAATGTCACCTTCCACTGTTCAGGCCTCCTCTGCTTCCCACCGGCCTTGGGCTCACCTTCCGGCTTGACTGGGGCCAGGGTTTTCTGGCTGCTCCCCTCGGCCCAGGGTAGGGCAGAGCACCCACAACTGCCCCTGCCCCTCTGCTGTTCCAGCTGAGCCCCCATGTGGGCCGGGCCTCCGACTAGGGTAGAAGACCCCACCCACAGCACCCAGGGGATGTGCCATGGGGCAGGTGCAAAAGGACTCCAGTGGTCTGAGGCTTGGCCCTCGCTGGCCCACGCTTCGGTTGCTGGTTCCTAGAGACCAGCTCTCCTAGCGTCGGGCAAATGGGCAGGGCGTGTGTTTGCTCATCATGGATCTGTTTGTGGGATCTGCTCATCACGGCCTCACCCTCTCTTGCTGCCTGGCCAGGGCTGGGGTTTGAGTGTCCCTGCTTTTGCATCACCATGGGGCTTTCTCCTCAGTGTCCTGGCTCCCTCTGTGTCCCTTAGTTTCTCAAAATACACCACAGGGTGCCACATATGTTCACAGTCAGAAGTGCTGATAAACACGGGGATAACTTCATTTTCCTAAAATGGAACTCAATCACGCAAACCCACTTATGCTGCTTTTCAAAGGCAAGGTCATCGTGTACTGAATTTCAGTTTCTTCTGAGTTTAGTCAGAATGAGCCAGCCCCCTGAGCGTGGCTGCCTGGGGACGCGAATACCATCTGGTGTCTAAGGACTTTCTAAGCAGAGGTCCTGGTGAGCGGGGAGCTTCTCCCAACAGCCAGCAGCAGGACACCACCTGGTGGCTCCGTGACAGGTTCTCCTTTCTCAGAGGTCCTGTCCTGGACCCTGAGAACACAACAAAGTCTTAAAAAGTGGGGGATGCCCAGAAGAGACAGACATAAAAGCTCCAGGCGCTTGTGGAGGGCAGGATCCAGGGAGTGGGAGCTTCTTGGTGGAGGTGAGCAGAGGGAGTGAGACTCCCATGGCAGGCAAGGGCATGAGGACAGGGGCCCCATGCCTGTTTAAGCCATGGGGGTCAGTTTTCTGTTCCTTGAAGTGGAATGCAATTCTATCTAACACACAAGGGACAGAACAAGACACTAACCCTTTTCTCTCTCTACTGCCATCCGTTGGTATTTTCCCTCAAGCCTGCAATGTTGATGCAGTCTGCTCTTTCTGCCTCCCTCTCTCCCTCCTTGTGACCCATGTCCTGTGGCCCGTGCACTGTCTTCCTTCCTACCTTCTCAGGTCACCTTTTTGTGATGTTTACTGCAGCACATCTCCTGCCCTGCCCTCCTAGTCCCCTTGTCCTGCTTTATTTTTCTCCCAAGCACTGCTCCCCTTCCATCGTGTATTTGCTTCTTTATTTGGACATTATTTGTCTCCCCCTAGAACGTGACCTTTATAAGGATGGGGTCTTTGCTTTGTACCTGCTGTGTCCTCAATGTCTAGAATTCCAACTGTCAGATCTATCTAGAATTCCAACTCTCTAGAATTCGAACTATCCAATATATTCCAACTATATTCCTTGAATGAATGCATGGATGTAACAAGAAGCCTGGAGGTAGGGGCGCCTGGGTGGCTCAGTCGGTTAAGCGTCCGACTTCAGCCAGGTCACGATCTCGCGGTCCGTGAGTTTGAGCCCCGCGTCGGGCTCTGGGCTGATGGCTCAGAGCCTGGAGCCTGCTTCCGATTCTGTGTCTCCCTCTCTCTCTGCCCCTCCCCCGTTCATGCTCTGTCTCTCTCTGTCTCTAAATAAACGTTAAAAAAAAAAAAAAAAAAAGAAAAAAAAAAGAAGCCTGGAGGTAGAGGATAGGGCTGGTGTGTGGCCCGTTGAGGACATGGGCTCTTTCTTCCTCACGCTCACAAGATGACTGCCGGGCAGCACAGCCACCTTTCTGGCAAGAAGATGATGAAAGCTGAAGGCCAAAAAGCAGATGCCTCCTCTTGTGTGCCCTCATGACAGCAGAAAAAGACCAGCTTACATCCTTCATGATTAGAACTAATTCACAGGCCATCGGGCCATCAGCTGTAAGGAACGCTGGGACATGGCCCCTGGGAACCCATCAGTGGTTCTGCTGGGGAGGAAGCAGCAGGGAAAGGAAACGGGATGGCAGCCAGCCGTACCTGAACGGCCATGTGTCTTGTGCTGCTTCCCCAGGACCTCATGTGGTCTTGGGTGAGGAATTTGGGGGAAAAATAACTTACTTGGGGAACGTGTACCTCCAAGACACTGCACACACTTAGATCCAATGGTGAGAATTCAGGTGCCCTGGGAAGAACCCTTTTATACCGTTTAGGCAGGAGAAGGGATTATTTCCTTCAAAGTTGTTCATTTTTTTTTTAATGTTTTTTTTCAACGTTTTTATTTATTTTTGGGACAGAGAGAGACAGAGCATGAACGGGGGAGGGGCAGAGAGAGAGGGAGACACAGAATCAGAAACAGGCTCCAGGCTCTGAGCCATCAGCCCAGAGCCTGACACGGGGTCGAACTCACGGACCGCGAGATCGTGACCTGGCTGAAGTCGGACGCTTAACCGACTGCGCCACCCAGGTGCCCCAAAGTTGTTCATTTTTAATCTGCTCAGTCTGTATAAATGTGGGCACAAGGTTACTCTGTGAGCCTCAGGGATTCGTGTCTTCTCTTATTGGCGGAAAATCATGTGATATTTCTATACTTTATTTACTGTCTAATCTGTGCTCTAAGTCCTTTTTGAAAGATGGGAGACAGCAGTAGGGTGAGCATTGCTTCTGATGACTCCATCAGTCCCAAAGCCGGTGACTTCAGAGGAATTTAGCGAAGGGGAGTCTGGAGGAGACATTTCAATAGGTCACCTTTGGAGGAACTGACGTGGAGCATTCTTTTGATTCTGGACCCACCTCCTTTTATTTTGTAAGGAAAAACAGAAATGGTTGGCGAAAAAAAGAATCCACATAAAAATGATATGTAGGGGTTTTTGAATAAAAATAAGTCATAAGTAAGTAATAAATCCTCCGCAGGACCATTGGAAATGGAGAGCAATAACCCCGTGTTTACCGCCTTACTCCCAAAGGGCAGATATTTATTATAATTCAGAGCAATTCATTGTACTAGTCGGGCATTTATAAAATTCTCATCATAGTATTAGAGGAAGAACCCATTTCCTAGGAAGTATTGTGGTAATAAACTGTAATTAGTGGCTTGTAAACAGCCATAATTCATTTCTTGAAGGAAAAGACGTGTGGGCATTTAAGTACCTGGGTGCAAATAGGCTCTCTGAGCATTTGCGTCAGGCCCGGGGGCTCACGTGGAGAGCGTGGCGCGCACGCTGCCCCGGGCGGGGCTCGGTGCTGGAGGCTCCAGGCCGCCCCTCCGAGGCCGTTGGCGTCCCCCCGATGCCAAGGGTCCAGCCCCAGCCGCAGCACATAGTCCCCATGCCACCCTCTGTTTTCCAGCTTGCCCGTCCCGGTGCACAGCAAGTCGGATTCGCCAAGCGGAAGCCAGGTGGCCTACCTGGAAGAGGAAGCGAGGCAGGTGCCCACCGGCCGGGCTCACCACAACACGGTGTGAGACCTCGGGCTACAACACGGGACCCGGGCGCTGCTCCGACCCCTCGTGTCTTGTGTTGCAGCCGGAGGGACGCAGGTCCGCAGCGGAGCCCGCAACGCCGTCCCCCGCCCCCCGGACTCGAGACGGACGGCAGAAGGCCCAGCTGGGGCGAAGGTAGGTGTGGTGCGGGGCGGGGTGGCCCGTGGGGCAGCCCGCCGACTCACCCCTTCTTGGTGCGCCATCATTCTCCGTGCAAGGCTTCGCCTCACCCCCAGTGCGCTTCGGTAGCTTGTGCCAAAAAGCACTGGCATTTTTAGTTGTCTATTAAAAGGGGAGTTATTTTCCGGGCACCTGGATGGCTTAGTTGGTTAAGCATACGGACTTTGGCTCAGGTCATGATCTCACCATTGGTGGGTTCGAGCCCCGCATCTGGGTTCTGTGCTCACAGCTCAGAGCCTGGAGCCTGCTTCTGATTCTGTATCTCCCTCTTTCTCTGCCCCACCCCTCTCAAAAATAAATAAACATTAAAAAATTTTTTTTAAGAATGAGTATTTTCTGCAAGGTCCTAGATTGAATGATGCCACTATGGGCATCACCTGGCTTTTATTTGATTATGGTGTCTTCCAGCGTAACAAAGACTTGAGACAGGAAGTGAAACCAGATTGTGAATTTCAATAGGGAAGAAGCTCCAACACAGCGCCCTACGGGTGTCAAGGGCAAGCTCCCTTCACCATTAGGTCGGGCTCCACCCTGGGTGGGGGGCTGGGGACACAAGGCCCAGCGAGTGACCCCTGCCTTCACAGCTGGAGTCTGCGGGTCGTATTTCCGCACAACAGGATTCCTCCAGCCAGAGCAGGCTCCACCCGTGGCCCCACGCGTGCCTCCTCCACACCTGCCCTGAGTCCTAAGTAGAAAGCATGTTTATTCCCTCACTTCCCACTGGCCTCAAGGTGTTCACAGGGTCCCCTCTTTTAGAAGAAACCTACTAGTTTTTAAATGTAATAGGCTAAACTGTTTCCTTCTTTGAAAGGTTTGGAGGGGAGTAGAATAAAATGAGAGACTGTACTTAAACCAGCCCTGCTGGGGCAACCAGATTGTTAAGGGGTTGAGATGAAGAAATGGCCTACAGCTGCTGGTGGAATTCTTAGGCACTTGTCTTTATTTAGGAAAATACCTGGGGACGGGAAGACCTTGGAAATGTGGTTTGGCAGACCTCAAGGAATCAGTAAAAACAAACAGATTGCTTTACATTAGAAATGAAAGGGGCACCTGCGTGGCTCAGTTGGTTAAACGTCGAAATCTTGGTTTTGACTCAGGTCATTATCTCGAGGTTCATGAGTTCAAGCCCCACATTGGACTCTGCAAGCCTGTTTGGGATTTTCTCTCTCTCCCTCTCTCTGCCCCTCCCCTTCCTCCCGCTCTCTCTCCTCAAAATAATAAATAAGAAATGAAAAATAATTGGGGGGTAGAAGAGAACAGAAAAGGAAGAGGGAGAGGGGCACCTGGGTGGCTCAGTCGTCTGGCTCTTGGTTTTGGCTCAGGTCATTATCACAGAGCCTGGGATGGAGGCCTGTGTCTGGCTACACGCTTAGCATGGAGCCTGCTTAAGAGTCTCTCTCCCTCTGCCCCTCACGTGCTCTCTCTCTCTCTAGCAAATAAAAAAAAAAAAAAAAGAAGGTGAGAGAAGAGAGAAAGTCAGAATCTTGGGGTTTTACTGTGCAATTTGAAGTTGTTTGTGTTGCTGAGAAAGAACCTATCCTGTATTCACTAATGTTACACCCACAAAGTCCTCATGTGAATGGGCTTCTATTGGCTTGTTGGTTTTGGGGGAATTTGATGGAGGAGGCCGAGTTTCACATTCACAGCACATGTGCGGAGGCCTGATGATTCATAAACTGACTAATTTAGGAGAAATACTCATTTGGAAACCATAGGGATGATCAACCTTCAAGAAAGTTAAGAAATCATGGTAGGGAGAGGTAATGGTTGATCTTCTGTGTCAATATTTGGTCAAACATTATTCTGGATGTTTCTGTGAAAGTATTATTCTGGATGATATTAACGGTCAAATGGGTAGAATTTGAGTAAAGCGGATTACTGTCCACAGCGTGAGAGGGACTCACGTGTTACTTGAAGGCCTTAAGAGAGCAAAGACTGACCTCCTCTGAGTAAAGAGTTCTGCCAGCTGACTGCCTTTGGTCTGGAACTGCACCTCTTTCCTAGTCTCTGGTTTCCTGGCTTGCCCCGCAGAGCTTGCATTTATCGAGCCTCTAGAATCTCATAAACCAGTTCATTAAGACCAGTCTTTCAGTTTCTCTCTCTCTTTTTTTCCTCTCTCTCTCTCTCTCTACATATCCATATCCATACATTTACATACCCTGTGGGTTCTGTTTCTCTGGAGAACCCTGATAATACAGGAGGGGCTATCAGATTTCCATAAAGTATGAGGGGTTGAGACTATCTTAGCTATATCATTTGAGTCAAGGAGACTCCTGATATATAGGTGAAGACTTATGTTGTTTTTTTAAAAAAAATCAATTTCTAGTTTAATTCCATTATGGTCAGAGAACATATTCTGTATGATTGCAATTCTTGGGATTTATTGACTTGTTTAATGGCTTCAATATATGGTTTATATCAGTGACTATTCCAGGTGCACATTGAAAAGAATGTGCATTCTACTGTTGTTGGATGGGAAGTTCTATAAATGTCAACTAGGTAAAGTTGGTAGATAGCAGTGTTCAAATTTTCTTTTTTTTCCTATTATTTTTGTCATGTTTATTTATTTTGAGAGGGGGGGGAGAGGCAGAGAGAGGGAGACCCAGAATCTGAAGCAGGCCCCAGGCTGTGAGCTGTCAGCACAGAGCCTGCTGTGTGGCTCGAACTCATGAACCATGAGACTACGACCTGAGCCCAAGTCAGATGCTTAACCAACTGAGCCACCCAGGCGCCCCTCAAATTTTCTATATATTTACTAATATTTCTGTCGACTTACTCTACAAATTACTGAGAGAAGAGGGTTAAAACATCCGACTAACATGAAGGATTTGTTTGGTTCTATCAATTTTCGCTTCATGTATTTGTAACAGGAAGGCATGTTATGGGGTGCATATATTTAGGATTGTCTTGTCCCATTGATTTAAACCTTGTATCATTATGAAACATTACTCTTTTACTAGTAACAATTCTTGTCTTGAATGTACTTTCTCTGTTATTAACAAAGCCACACGAGTTATGATTTGTATTTACGTAACATAGAACTTTTGACTCTTTTATTTCCAACCTTTGTCCTTATATTCATGTGTACCTTTTATAAATAACATATAGTTGTATTTTAAAAATCCAAATGATAATCCATATCTTTTATTAGAGTGTCTAGTCCATTTCCATTTACCGTAATTACTGATACAGTTGGGTTAAATCTGCCATTGTTTTCTCATTTTATATTTGTCCCATCTGTTCTTTATTCCGTGTTTCATGCTTTCTTTTAGAGTAAGCAAATACTTTTTAGTATGCTATCTTATCTCTTCTATTTGCTTTTTAGCTACATGGATAGATAGATAGGTAAGATAACTTGGTGGCTGCTTAAGATATGCATCCTTAAATTATCACACTCAACCATGAATTAATATTATACCACTACAAAAAAATTATAAGAATCTTACAACAGTATTTAACTCCATTTCTTGCTTTGTGCTATTTTTGTTGTGTATTTTACTATTATATTTGTCATAAAGCCCTCCACACATTGTTACTGCTTTTCAATTAAACAGTCCACAGTTTTTCAAAAACTTTTGCTTTTGAAATAGTTATAGACTCACAGGAAGTTGCCAGATTGGTACAGAGAATCACATGTATGTTTCACCCATCTTCCCCCAGTGGTAACATTTTTCGTACCTGGAATACAATAGCAAAGCCAGGAAATTGACATTGGTGCCATGCTGTTAACTGCGCCTTATGCCTATTTCACCAGTTTTCACAGATAAGTGTGTACGTATAGTTCCATGCAATACAGATTTATAGAACTACACCACAAGCAAAATACATACCCGTCCGTCACTACTGAGAAGTTCTCTTGTGCTACTCACTCCGTCATAGTCACCCCCTCCAACCCCACATGCCAATTCTTATCCCTTGGCAGCCATTAATTTGTCCTTGATCTCTAGAATTCTGCCATTTTCAGAATGTTTTACATGTGCAGTTATATAAGTTATATATAACTTATAAGTTATAAAAGTATGTAATCTTTTAGACTGGCTTTTTTTCACTCAGGATAATGCCTCTGAGATCCATGCAATGTGTATCATGTATCGATAGTTTGCTCCTTTTTACTGCTGAGTAGTATTCCGTTATATCATAGTCTGTTTATCCATTTACTCATTGAAGGACATTTGGGCTGTTTCCATATTTTAGCTATTGTGACTAAAGCTGTGGTGAAGGTTCATGTACAGGTTTTTGTGTAAGCATAAGTTGCAGTTTCTCTGGGCTAAATGCCCAAGCATGTAAGTGCTGGGCCAAATGGTAAGTATGTATTTAGTTTTATAGGAAACTGCCAAACTATTTTCCAGCTTGATCGTCCCGCTTTACATTCCCATTGGCAATGTATGAGAGACCCAGCTTCTCCACAGTCTCATCCACATTATTATCATCTTTACTTTACTCTTTCCAGTGATTTGTAACGTTTCATTGTTCTTAATTTGCATCTCTCTAGTGGCTAGTGATATTGGCAACTTGTCTTATGTTTATTTGCCATCCGCATATCCTCTTTGGTGAAATGTCTGTTAATGTCTTTTATTCATTTTCTGATTGGATTACTTGCTTTTTTTTTTACTTTGAGTTTGTGAGTCATTTATGTATTTGAGATACAAGTCCTTTGTGATATGTATAGTTTGCAAACATTTTTTCCCAGTCTGTGGCTTGTCTTTTTATTCTCTGATGGCCTTTCATAGAGCAAAAAAGGTTTTTAATTTTGATGAACTAAGTTAATTTAGCAATATGTTCTTTTAGGGATCCTACTTTTGGTGTCAGGCTAACAACGAATTAATGATGTTGAGCTTGCCCCTAGGTTCCAAAGACGTTCTTCTGTGTTTTCTTCTAAAAGTCTTGCAGTTTTAAATTTAAGTCTGTGGCTCATTGTGAGTAATTTTTTATATAAGGTGTGAGGTTTAGATAGAGGCTCTTTGTTTTCCTTTGGTTTGGTTTCTGCCAATCGCTCCAGCACTGTTTTCTGACTAGACTATTCCTCCTTTGAACGGCTTTTGTACCTTTGTCAGAAATTGGTTTGGCATATTTGTGTGGATTCTCCATTCTGCTTTGTTGATCTCTGTGTTTATCTTCCACTGATATCACCCTGTCTTGAATTCTGTAGATGTGTAGTAAGTCTAAAACTTTTCCCACTTTATGCTTTTCAAAGCTCCTCTGGCCATTCTAGGTCCTTTGCCTTTCTACATGCATTTTACTTATTATTATTATTATTATTATTTAGAGAGAGCTCACATGAAGGAGGGGCAGAGAGAGAGAGAGAGAGAGAGAGA
This sequence comes from Felis catus, assembly GCF_018350175.1. NCBI lineage: Eukaryota > Metazoa > Chordata > Mammalia > Carnivora > Felidae > Felis > Felis catus. The sequence goes on along the minus strand of NC_058379.1, from coordinate 57,074,671 downwards.
GAGAGAGAGACTGAATCCCAAGCAGGCTACGTGCTGTCAGCACAGAGCCCAGTGTGGGACTTGAATTCACAAACGGTGAGATTATGACCTGAGCCAAAATCAAGAGCCCAATGTTTAGCTGACTGAACCACCCAGATGCCCCTCCATGTGCATTTTAGAATAAGCTTGCTTTTGGGGTGCCTGGGTGGCTCAGTCAGTTAAGCATCTGACTTCTGCTCAGGTCATGATCTCACGGTTCATGGGTTCAAACCCTGCATCAGGCTTTGTGCTGACAGCTCAGAGCCTGGAGCCTGCTTTGGGCTCTGTCTCTCTCTCTCAAAAATAAACATTATAAAAATTTTATAATAAAAAAAGCGTATAAGCTTGCTTTCGATTGTCTTTTAAAAGAGAAAGTTTTAAATAGTCTTTTGGGGCACCTGGGTGGCTCAGTCAGTTGAGCCTCAATGTTGGCTCAGGTCATGATCTCACAGTTCCGTGAGTTCGATCCTCACATCAGGCTTGCTGCTGCCAGCACAGGGCCTGCTTTCATCCTCTGTCCCCCTCTTTCTCTGCCCCTCCCCAACTCGTGCTTTTTCTCAAAAATAAACATTAAAAAAATAGTCTTTTGTGTTTACCCACATCTTTACCAAAGCAAGGACTCTTTACTTCTTCCTACAGATCTAGGTCTTTTTTTTGTTGTTAATTTATTTTTAATTTTTAATTTATTTTTGAGAGAGAGTGTGAGTGGGGGAGGGGCAGAGAAAGAGGGGAACAGAGGATTCAAAGTGGGCTCCTCACTGATAGCAGTGAGCTCAGTGTGGGGCTCATACCCACAAACTGTGAGATCATGACCTGAGCCAAAGTCAGCTACTCAACCGAGTGAGCCACCCAGCTGCCCCAGTCTAGGTTGTTATCTAAGATTATCTTGCTTTAGGATTTTTTTTTTTTTGCAGTGTATTTCAATTAGTAATAAATTCTATTTTTGTATCAAAATGCCTATACTTTGTCTTCATTTTTGAATGATACCTTTACTGGGTATAGAATTCTAAGTCAACTAATCTTTTCTTTTTTTTTAACGTTTATTGTTTATGTTTAAGAGAGAGGGTGAGCATGGGAGGTGCAGAGAGAGGGTGGGACAGAGGATACGAAGCAGGCTCCAGGCTGACAGCAGAGAGCCCCATGTGGGACTCGAACCCACAAACCTTGAGATCATGACCTGAGCTGAAGTCAGACACTCAGCTGACTGAGCCACCCATGTGCCCCCAACTAATATTTTCTTATAATGCTTTGAAAATGTCATTCTACTGTCAGATTTCCATAGTTTCTGGTGAGAAGTCAGATATTATGGATATTGTTGTTCCTCTGAATGCAATGTATCCCCCTCCCCATATTGGCTGCTTTTAAGATTTTTCTCTTTCCCTTTCATTTTCTGAATTTACTATCATGTGCCTAGGTATAGTTTTCTTTGTATTCATCTTGCTGGGGTTAACCTTGATTCTTGGATCTGTAGATTAATGTATTTCATCAGTCTTTGAACAGTTTCATTCATTATTTCTAAAAATGCTTCTTCCCCATTCTATCACCTCCTTCTGGGACTCCATACATATATGTTAGGCTGTTAATGTCCCACAAGTCTCAGATGCTCTTGCTTATTATTGTAATTATTTTCTCTTTATGGTTCATTCAAAAATTTTGATTATAGTTGACATACAATATCCTGTTAGTTTCAGGTGTGCATCATAGTGATCCAATATTTTTATACATTATGAAATGATCCCCATCTTAAGTGGTTCATTTTGGATACTTTCTGTTGACCTAGCTTTAATTTCACTGATCATTTCTTCTGTGTCAAGTTTTCAGTTAAGCCCTCCAATGAATAACTTATTCAGATACTGGATTTTCAGTTTTATAAAGAACCATATGGTTCTTTTTAAGAGTTTCTCTTTCTCTTGTGGAAATTCCCATTTATTCACTTATCTCACAACTTTTCCTCTAATTTTAAAACATATTTATAGTGGTTATTTTACAAATCCCTGTCTGATAATACCAATATCTGAGTCATCTATGCATCTGCTTAATTTTGTATCATCTCTTTTGATCATAGATCACATTTTCTACTAATTTTTTCCTGAATGCTGGATATTGTAAGTGATAAATTGTATAGGTGCTGGGCTATGTTGTTTTTACAAAAGATTGTTAAGGTTTGTTCTTTCAGGTAATGAAATTACTGGCAAATATTTTTGATCATGTAGCTGCTTGGTTTTAGGCCAGATGTGTATGTGTATGTATCTATGTAATGAATTATAATAAGTATCATTGGAAAACAGTAGGCTAAGTGCTTAGGACCAATGAAAAATACATATTTCAGGACCTAAAAGCCCATGATGTGAGTATAATTGAAAATTAACTCCAGATTAACTGCAGATAATAGGTTTTTAGGAGTTTATTGGATGAGAATTTCTCCAGACTCTAGTCTAATTACAATCATTTTAATATCAAGAATCTTCTAGGTAGAGGTCTGAAACCTAAAATCATTAATCAAGTGATTGTCATAATTCTTAAATCTTTGTATCATAGGTCCCAGTATCACAAGTAATGAGACAAGTTTACAGAGAAGTTATCTACCAGGATGTTTATTGCAGCATTGTTTATAATACTGAGAGAGAGAGAGTAGGAAAGAGAGAGAGAAAGAGACAATCCAAATGTCCATCGTAGATGATTGATTAAACAAATGCACCCATAAGTTTGATACGACAGAATGCTGTACAAGTAACATATGTATATTTAAGGGCATAGGAAAATGTGTTCATTTTATATTAACTGGAAAAGGTTACTAAACAGTATATAATATCCATTTCCCATTAACAAAAAATGTTGGAGTGTATAGAACAAAATCTCTAGGTATGTGTGTGTATATATACATATATATGTAGGTATATATATACATACATACAGATATACATATATTTTTTATTTAAAATTTTTTTTATCAATTTAAAAATGATTTATTTGTTTTAAAATTTTGTTTATTATTTATTTTGAGAGAGAGAGAAAGCAGGGGAGGGGCAGAGAGAGAATCCCAAACAGGCATACCACTATCAGTGGGGAGCCCAATGTAGGGCTCAAACCTACAAACTGTGAGATCATGACCTGACCAAAGTCTGACACTTAACTGACTGAGCCACCCAGGAGAGATATACATATATTTTTAAGGAAAACATTATCTTTAGAAGTAGGACAACAATTTTTATTTTAATTTTTAGATTTGCATTGAGGATCCCAAGACCATCCATTATGTTCGATGATTCACTAGTAGGACTCACAGGACTCAGAAAAGATTCTAAGCTCATATTAAAATCAGCAAGGGGAAAAGGTACATAGGACAGAGTCCAGGAAAAACCAGGACAAGCTTCCAGTTGTCCTCACTCTGTGGAGTCACACAGACAGTGCTCAGTCTGCCCGGCAACAGTGTGTGACAACATGTGTGAAGTGTTGCTGGCCGGGGAGGTTCACAACTGGGGATGCTCACTAAGCCTTGGTATCCAGGGGTCAGTCATGTAGGCAGGCACACTCCACATCCCAGAGGTCAAAAGGATATACAGCACGAAAATAGTTGTTCGGGGGCACTTGGGTGGCTCAGTCAACTAAGCATCTTTCTCTTAATGTGAGCTCAGGTCATGATCTTACGGTTCATGGGTTGGAGCCCTGCATGGAGCTCTGCGCTGAGAGTCTGCTTGGGACTCTGTCTCTCTCCATTTCTCTCTGCCCCTCCCCTGCTCGCGCATGCTCTCTCTCTCAAAATAAATAAAACTTCAAAAAAACTGTTTTGAACCAAAACACAAAAACAGTTGTTCACCGTAAATCACAATGTTAGCATAACTATCTGGTGTGGCCCAAGTCTTCAGGCATACAAAGACACTTTCATCAGGTGGAATGCTCTAAATGCTCAGAGATCACCTGGAAGGACTAGGCCAAGAGCAGGTCCTGAAGACCTTGACGGTGCAGGTTTGAGCAGCCCAAGCCTGCTGAGTTAACTCTTTACCGTACAATACTTTTCTTGTTTTTAGTGTTGTGCAATAACTGCATATTGCTTTTATCATCATAAACAGGAATGAAACTGGAAAAAAATCTGCAAAGATGAAATGCATCAGAAATGTCTGTGTGCTGTTATTCTATTGTTAGATGTCACCAACTTCAAACCCTATATGCCAACTTTCTGAGCTGCCAGAAGTGACAGCCCAATGGCTGTAGGTGAAATAGATCATTATGAAGTAACATTCCTGCCAGGAATTCTCTGAACTTTGTAAGTAGTCTCATGAATTTATACCAGAGATGACCAGGAGTCAATTCTCTTACTTCACTTTGAAGAAAATCTTAGTCCAGGATGCCCAATGACCTTCCTGGGCAGTATTATAATACATTGTAATTAGTGGATTGAAGCAGATGGTTCTTTTCCTTTAAAAAAGTGTGCGTATCAGAGTAAAGAGCTTTGTTGGAGCTGCACTCTTTGAGTTAGAAAAGAGCTACAGTAGAAAATGGGTTATTCTTTTGGCAGCTGGGAGAAATGGTCTGTCAGTCAAGAGCCTGAATATTATTCAAACAGGAGAGAATGAACCCTGTAGAATGTTCAGGTGTAGAGAGGCCCTTGGAGCCTTGGAAAATATTCCGCGTTGCTTAATGCCGAATGCTAATTGATGGATCTCTGCTGATTGCTGTTAGTTTTAAAGGCTGCATTCCGATTAGACTTTCTCTGCCTCGGAAAATGTGGCAATTAAAAAGTGCTTTAATATAAGAGAGAATGGGCCCCGGAGCAACGTGGAAGGCTCCAAGAGCTCATCCAAAATAACGACAGATGTGGGGCTGTTGAAAGTGCTCAAGGTGGGTAAACAACTCAGCGAGGCCATTTTTAAACAAAGGCTCAGAGATTAGCATGTGATAGTTTGACAGCAGGGAGCTTTCTCCACTTTGTCCCTCGGTTACCGCCCAGCCCGGCCTTTTCTCCCCTTGTGTTGTCCTCCCCGCCCCCCCTTTTCTCTTGGACCTTCCTGCCTTTGCTCTCAGGACCCTGGGTTCTGGAAACTTTGTGTGGCTGCCTTCCCTGCGAAGAGCTTCACCAAATCCAGTTATTTCTAGAACTACTGGAAATAGGAGTACACCAGAGGTGGGTAGAGGCTGGGAATTTTGTTTCCCCTACGCTTCCCTCCCATTCTGTTCCCCCAAAGACTGACTTCTGTGGAGTGCAGTGGCTGGGTGTTTTTGGCCTCTGGCTTCTGATTAGATCAGCCAGTGGGAGGCAGCAGCAGCAGCAGATCAGACGATGGGAGAGGAAAAGAGTGGAAGTATTTGTTCTCTGCTCCTGGTCCAGCCTGACTGCTCAGCTCCCATCAAGCAGACCCTCTCATGTGGTTATAGCTCTCACTGGATTGCTCTAACAGCTTAGGGGTTTAATGAGCTCCCTTTATATCTCTTGATGCTTCTCCATGCTTTTCAGTTCCCTTGACCCTAACTCACCCCTTTGTAAACAATCTATGTTTTAAACTCTCTTTAGTGTCCCTTTTGAGCAGCCATCTGTCACCTTCTGGGACCCTAACTGATACATGCAGCAACTTAGGTCCTTTCTGCAGAAGTGGTGAAGGCCAGCATCAGGTACCACTGATGTGTTGTCACCTGTGCCATTGTGTAGCTGCCCTTTTTGCTGCCAGGCTCAGGTTCCAGTCAGGGCCGTGAGGCCATGACCAGCTAAAGCAATGTGCAAGCCAAAGAGGGAGGTAAAACCACAAGGGAGCGGGGGCGGTGGTTAGTAATAAATGGAACAAGGAGAAGAGACAGAGGCTAAGTAGCTCACCAGGGAGAGCTAGAAACAACCTGTTCCCCAGCTGTCTCAGAACCTGATGGCTCCCACTTCTAATCCCTGTGATACCCAGCTGCACCACACTATTTGCTGTTAAGTTCCCATGTGATCATGGTTTTCCCTTATGTGCCAACCATACTCTAAGAGCTAGGGCCCTTTAACAGATCAATATCAGTGTAGGCCTCTGCTCTTCACAATAAAAATAAGCCTATCTGAAATCTGTGTGGGCCTCCAAAGTTGACAGCACACCTTGCTTGGAACCTAGAGACCAATGGCAGGCATAACGCGTCTGGAGAGATAATGGAAGAAGTGGAGGCGGAGTAGGGAGGGAAGAGGTTCCCCAGCGCCTTCCTTACCTGTTTTACATGCTCTTTTCCATGGTTTCCAAAAGGAGACTTGGCTGTCCTCTGTCCCTTTTTCCCTTGGTGTAGCAGTTCCATAAAGTCTGATGCTTAAAGGATGTGGTACAATGTCATGATTTAGGGTGATGGCTCTGGAGTCTGACTGCCTGGGTCTGGGTTCCAAATCGTTAAACTACCGAATGTGAAATCTTGGACAAGTTACTTAGCCTCTAGTTTAACTTCAATTTCCTCATTTGTAAATGGGTAAATTAATAGTATCTATTCATAGTCCTGTTATGAGTGCTAACTAGAGCAGTCCTTATAAATGGTTCAGCACGGTTGCTGGCATATAGTGAGTGATTAGTGTAGTGGGGTGAATTGTGTCCCCCCCAAAAGATATATGTATATATCTTTGATATATACAGTGCCTGTGAATGTGACCTTATTTGGAAACAAGGTCTTTGCAAATGTTATGGATCTTGATATGAGATCATCCTGAATTTAGGATGGATTCTGAATCCAGTGAGCTGTGTCCTTAAAGAGAAAGGAAAGGGATACTTTGAGATACAGTCATAGAGACACAGGGTAGAGAAGGTCTTGTGGGGAAGAAGGCAGAGATTGGACTAAGGCTGCCACAAGCCAGGCTATGCCAGGAGCCATCAGAAGCTGGAGGAGACAAAGGCGGATTCTCTCCTAGAGCCTCTGAGAGAGCATGGCTCTATTGGCACCTTGATTTTGGATCTATATCCTGCAAAACTAATAAGAGAACAAATTTTTGTTGTTTTAAGCCATTGGGTTTGTGGTAATTTGTTATAGCAGCCCTAGGAAAACACACAGTATGTTTTCTCTTGATACTTTAAGAGAGATCTGTGTTCACAGTGACTGAGGAAGGATAAGGGTAATGTTCAGATGCCCCTGGAAACAGTCTCTCGAGTATTTTATGTTCTATGTACACTTACAAGAGAAGGATGAGCAGACAGGAGAGATAAATCCACAAAAGTGGTCTTACTATGATTTCTTTTTTCAGTTTTATTAAGATATAATTGACATATATCACTATATAGGTTTAAGATGGATAGCGTAATGGTTTGACTTACAGATATTGTGAAATGAGTATCACAGTAAGTTAGTTACTGTTCATCATCTCATATAGATACAATTAAAAAGTTGAGGGGATTTTTCCTTGTGATAAAAACTCAAGATTTACTCTAACAACTTTCATATATATCATACAGTAATGTTAACTATAGTTAGCATGCTATATTTATATCCTTCATATTACTTATCTTGTAACTGGAAGTTTGTCTTACTTTGATTCTTTACAAAACAGGGAAAATGCTATGGAAAGTATTTTGGCAATAGCAGAGTAGGTCAATTGACCCAATCCTTCCTACTGAGGGTTACAATTTACAATAACAGAACAAAATAGAAAAAAATATATTTGAAGGCATCAGAAAACTAACAAGAGAGTGCGAAATTGCAGGACCAAGATCTGGGAGTGGAAAAAGGCCCAGAGGGGTGAGTGTAGGGTCAGTTTAAACTCAAAGTGTTTGCTGATTCTGAAAGTGTAGAGACTAAGAAGCTAAAGTTCAGTAGACTCGGTGACTTAAAGGAATGAAAATGGGAGTTCAAGATTCTACTAGAAGAAGATGCTGCCAAACTCCAAGGCTCTGGCTCAGGCTACCTCGTAGGAGTAAGCATGAACCAGAAATAATCAGTCAGTATATGAGATGAAGCCATTTCAAATTCTCTTAATCCCTTATTGGATTAAGATGGTCTGGGATTGAGAGTGTCTGTGGCTGCCTACCAGAAACAAAAGTAAATCCTTTCTGGAAAAAGATACTAACATCCAGGCCTCAAATTTTATCTATAATTTTTATATGCCCTGTCTAGTACTTAAAAAAAAAAAATAGTGCCAGGATACAAGGAATCAAGACTATCTGATCAAAAATAAGAGAGGCAATAGACAATAGAAACAGGCCCACAGGAGATTCAGATAGTTGAGGTATCAGATATGGGATTTAAAATAACAATGCCAAATATATTCAAGGAGTTAAAAGATGATATTGAGAATTCCAGTAGCCCAAGAAAAATGGCAGCTGCATAAATCCTGATCAGTCCACATATCCTCCAAAAAGTATACAGATCAACACGAGGAACAAATAAACCACATAAAACAGATGCCTTTAGGATAAATAGAAGATAGAAAAACATGACAAGCTCCAAATAACTTATTAGTATTAATATAAACACTAAATCCCAGCAGAGCTGTCTCTCTAGCTTCCACTATAATCCTTTGTGGAGAGTGGTTGTGGGAGGGGGAGACTTGGAAAAACTGTGTGGAAGATCATGGATCTAAGCTCATGCTGAAATCACCCTCAGGAAGAGAAATTTCATCCTAAATAGGAAAGTACTGAAAATGAGTTTTGCTAAATCAAAGCACTGACTACAGGAAAGAGACTTAAAATTGTGTGGAATTTGAAGTGGCATTCTTGGAAAGGCTTCTGGGGAAGAAGAAAGTAAAAGAGTGATGTTCTCGGCAATCAAAAAGAATGAAATCTTGCCATTTGCAACTACGTGGATGGAACTAGAAGGTATTATGCTAAGCAAAATTAGTCAGAGAAAGACAAATATCGTATGACTTCACACATATGAGGACTTTAAGACACAGAACAGATGAACACAAGGGAAGGGAGGCAAAAATAATATAAAAACAGGGAGGGCGACAAAACATAAGAGACTCTTAAATATGGACAACAAACAGAGGGTTGCTGGAGGGGTTGTGGGAGGGGGGATGGGCTAAATGGGTAGGGGGCATTAAGGAATCTACTCCTGAAATCATTGTTGCACTATATGTTAACTAACTTGAATGTAAATTAAAAAAAAAGAGGTGATGTCCTTTGTAACCTGAGTGATGAGGGGGAGAAAAGAAGCAGAGGAGGAGTTTTAGAATCCTGTGAGATAGAAAAGAATACAAACTCAAAGGAAAGCAAACTCTTCTCAACCCATTACAAAAAAGCAATCCATTAAAGAAAATGCACTTCACTACACTGACAGAAGAGGGTGCTCTCAATATAGAAATCTTGAGAAACCTGCTCCTCCCCATGAATACATGAATGCAGTCATTACCTATGTAAAGCTTTTATTAGAAGAGCACAACAAAGAATCAACGTTCCCACCTAAACCAACCATAAAGCAAAAGAAAACAAACATGGTACTTCAAACTAAATATCAACAAACACTTGATATGAAAAACTACCTTTTCATAAGAAGAAAAAAAGGAATAGAATAGATAAAGACAGAGGAAATAAAATAAAAGTTAATCAGACTCAAGAAGGAAATGGAAGAAAAGGAAAATCATCTCAGGAATGAAGACTAATTTACAAGATGACTAAGAGAGGATAGATTCTAATGAACATTTAATCAAGGATCATTGAAGAAAGGCAGAAAACAACCAAGAAAATGAAAACAAAATACAGAGGATGTGAAAGGGATTGTGGAGAAAGTGGTTGAGATAGAAGACAAAGCAAAGTCAACATAATTTCTGCTTCCCTGAAGCAGAAAAATAAACAATGGAATAGAACTAATGTTTAAAACTATAGCCCAAGAAAATACTTTGGAATTAAAAAAAATTTGAATCTACATAGTGGTAAGTCTGACTGGGCACTCTGGAAAATTCACCAAGAGCAGTTGATTCCAAGAAGTATCTTAATGAAACTATTAGAATTCAAAGATTAAAAAAAAAATCCTCAGAGCCTCCAGGCAAAAAGACCAAATGGCAAGAGAATTAAGCTAACATCAGACTGCTCAGAAGAAACATACAAAGCAAAGCAAAATGGAAGGCATTACAAGGAATTCAAGGAAAGAAAAGTGTGACCCCCAAACTTTATATCCAGCCAAGCTGTCCTTCAAGTATCAAGGCTGTAGAAAAACAGTTTAAAATATACAAGAACTCAGCAAGTACTGCATTCAGTGAACTCTTAAGAATCAGCTACCCAAGAATAAGCTACAAAGCGGTCAGATATCGAAGATAAAAACAAAATCACACATTTTTGAGAAGAAAGTATTGGTGAATTCCTCTATAACCTAGATATAGGCAAAGTTTTCTAGTCATCACTCAAAGTATGGGGCAATTTTATTGAATAGTTAATTTAACTATATTTTAAAAACCTCAACCTTTACATGGTAAAAACAAAAAAACCCATAAGCAAAATTAAACAATGAATGAAAAAATAGGAGAAAATATTTGAAACATGTGTTACAGATAGAGTTAATTGCAGGAAAGTAACCGAAGAACTCAACAGAAAAGTGGATAAAAAAATATGAGAAGACAATTCACACACACAAAAAAGATATCCAAAATTACTCAAAATTAGAGAAGTGCAAGTCAAAATTATTCTGAAATACTGATTCCTCACATAATGAATTAGTAAAGATTTTATTTTAAATTTTTGAGTATAGTTGACACAAAATGTTACATTAGTTGCAGATGTGCAACATAGTGTTCAACATCTCTGTACATTATGCTATGCTCAGTAGCTACCATCTGTCATCATACAACACTATTACAATGTCATTGACTATATTCCCTGTGCTGTGCCTTTTATTTCTATTACTTATTCCATAACCCCACCCCCTTCACCCACTTTGCCCAATCAGAAGAAACAGTGAAACTTAGAGTTAAGTTAGTGAATAGCATTAATATAAACTGTGCTATTAATTGCGTTACTTTTGGCAGGTAGCATAACCTTATGTATACCTCATAGACATATTGGTAAGAATTGATGAATTAATACTTCTAAGTCATTTAAGACAAGTTGTGGAATAGAGTAAGCTGCCCTATAAATATTAGTTGCCATTTTTATTATGAAGAGTATTTTTTTTTTCTTGAGAGAGAAAAAGTGAACACGATCAGTAGAGGGACAAAGGAAGAGAGTGAGAGAGAATCTTAAGCAGGCTCCACACCCAGTGCAGAGCCTAATGCAGGGCTCGATCTCATGATCTTGAGATCATGACCTGGGCCAAAATTGAGTTGTATGCTTAACTGACTGGGTCACCCAGACATCAACAGTATTCTTGTTATTGAAAATGAAATTCCAGATAATTGTAGTGTGAGAGGTGGCAGGGGTGAGTAAGGGGGAAAGAAAAGCTTGTTAAGTTTCTTAAGTTAATAAATAAAGTTAAGAAATAAATATGTTTTAAATATTTAAGGAAAACCACTAAAAGAAAATAAAGTAAGCAAAATTCAGTTAATCTTTAAAAAGGTAGTAGAGAAAGAAATACTAAAAAATCATAGAAAATTTGAAAGCATAAATTAAAACTTTAATCACAATAAATATAAATGGGCTATATTTTATTAAAATTCAGAGTGGTTACAATAAATAAGTAAATAAATCAGCTCTGTTGTACATGAGATTTTCTAAGACAGAATGACATAGGAAAATATATGCCAGGAAAGCATTAACAAAACATACATATAGCAGTGTTAATATCAGGCAAAATACAATTTAAGGCAAACATGTTTTGGGATAGAGGTGTTATTTCATATTGATAAAAGTTATATTCCAATAAAAATATATAATAGTCACATAACATTGTATGTTTATGAGTAGTTTCAAAATACAGAAAAAACCCCAATAGATTAAAAAATGCAAATAAAAACTACAATGAACTACCACTTCATTCCCAGTAGGATAATTATAATCTAAAAGACAATCACAAGTGTTGGTGAGGGTGTAGAAGAATTGGAACCCTCACATACTGTTTGGTGTGAGAATGTAAAATGGTGCCGGTGCTTTGGAAAACAGTCTGGTAGTTCCTCATAAAGTTAAACATCATAGGTGATCATCTGACCAGTGGTTTTACTCTTGAGTATATATCCAAGTGAAATGAAAACATCTGCACAAACATTTTACATGAATGTTCATAGTGGCATTATTCATAATAATCAAGAAGTGGAAACAACCCAAATATCCATCAACTGATGCAAGGATAAACAAAAATGTTGTAACCACAGAATCAACAATAAAGCAGGAGAATAGCAATAAACAGGAAATACTAATCCATGCTACAACATGGATAAACCTTGAAAATATTACACTAAGTGAAAGAAGCCAGTCACAAAAGACCACATATTGTATGATTCCATTTATATGAAATATCCAGAATGGGCAAACCCATAGGGACAAAAAAGTAGATTAGTGGTTGCCTAGGTCTGTAGGGGTTGAAGGGAAGTGGAGAATGACTGATAATGGGTATGGGTTTTGGGATGATAAAAATATTCAAAATTGATTGTGGTTATAGTTGCACAACTCTATGAATATACTAAAAGCCATTGAAATGTACACTTTAAAGGAGTGAATTGTGGTATGTGAATTATATTTTAATGAAGTTATAAAAATAAATATGAAAATAAGTATAAACAGGAATTGACAAAAATGCAGATTAAAAAAGCAATAGTAGTGTAATTATTTAATCATGTATGCACAGCGAATTATTCTGTGGAGCATTAAAAATGTCCATAAATGTTCACTAATGCTGGAGTGGGACCTGGCCTCCACAGATTTAATATAGCTCCCACTGATGTAGTGTGAAGTCCATGGTCCTAGTCCCAGATTCTGATACCAACTTACTCTGGGCCCTGAGGAGAATCCCTCTACCTCTCTGGGCTTCAGTTTCTTTCCCTGTAAAATCAGAGGGAAAGAGTCTGTGTGATCACTAAGAACCTTGTACCCTCACATCCTTTAAAGACTTAGAGCTTTCCCTTGGTGTGCTATTCCAGGCAAGCTCTGTGACATTGACACAGTATTGGCATCTCTTCCCAAGCAGGAATTAGAGCCCCATACAGTCAACAGCAGGTACCTGAAAGGTACCTATGCAAAGAGAAAAGACAGAGTGTATGTTCATTTCACTCTCTGGAGGCTATTGCTAATCTGGACCTATGTTCATTTTTTTTTTAAGTTTATTTATTTATTTTGAGAGAGAGAGAGCACATGTGCACACATGCACGAGTTGGGGAGGGGAAGAGAGAGAATCTCAAGCAGGCTCCATGCTGTCAGTGCAGAACCCGAAAGGGGGCTCAATACCATGAACCGTGAGATCATGACCTGAGCCAAGATCAAGAATCAGACACTTAACTGAGTGAGCCACCCAGGTGTCCCCATTTTGGTTTTTAAGGAGTATATTTTGTCTTCTACTTAAGGTATAGTCTATAATTATATTCAGGAAATTTGACTTACGGATATTTGTTTATTTGCATTTTCCTTTCTAGGGATCTGGGGAGTTCTTTCAAAAACTTTTAAGCAACTTTGATCAGAGGTAGATAAAGCAATAAGGGAATTTGCTACTCTGTATTTAATTTTGACCAGTCGGGTGGACATAGGGTGGACCGGTGGAAATGGGAGAAATTAAACTGGAAAGGTCAACATTAGGGCATAATGGATTGAACCTGCAATTTGGAATCAGATCTGAATGCTAATTTTGGTCCATCTGATTACTAGATGTATGACCTTGGATCTACAAAATTACCACTTTGAGTCTCAGTTTTCTCAACTGTAAAATGAAGACAATAGGCCTTCACTTATAGAGTTGTTATAAGAACTAGAGATCATAATGGTAGCTGTTATCATTTCCAGCCACTAAATGCAGAAACCATTTTACAACAGCTAGTTACTGCTCCAACACAAAGGGCTTAGGGACTAACTATGCATCATGGAAAACCATGTGTTTGTAACTATTTGTGATTGCTAAAATTTCATCTTTCTATTGAGGTGAAATATTCATCCCTTTAACTTCCAACTATTGTCCTGGTTTTATTGTTTGAATTATTGTCATCGTAATGATAGACTTTAGATGCTACATCACCTCCTACCCCTAGCACTAAGTATTCTCCTGGCTAAATACTTCCCATTGCCTCAGTTTTTCCTTGTGGGACCAGGTTTCCAAGATTCCCCACCATCCTAGATATCAGCTTGGTGACAGCACTATGATTTGCAGCTGGGACCAATGGTCTAAATGTGGTTTGATTAACTCAAAAACTTGAGGCAATTTCCTCTCTTGATAATTGTAATGGAGCCAGGAGTGTCATTAGTTTGTTTAGTTGCCTAGTCATATCCTTAGTTCCTGTTGAACTTGCATTCAGCTGAGACCTGCAGAATTTTTCAAATGGACTTTTTTCAGAGTGAGGTCTTTTGTTCTCTTTATCCTACAGTTGTATATACAGTTTAAAACTATATGTGTATATACATACATACACACGCACATACATATATGTATTTCTTTTTTTTTTTAATTTTTAATGTTTATTTTTGAGACAGAGAGAGACGGTGCAAGTGGGGGAGGGACAGAGAGAGAGAGGGAGACACAGAATCTGAAACAGGTTCCAGTCTCTGAGCTGTCAGCACAGAACCCAATGCAGGGCTCGAACCCATGAACTGCAAGATCATGACCTCAGCCGAAGTCAGACGCTCAACTGACTGAGCCACCCAGGCACCCCTACATATATGTATTTCTAAACTTGTGTCTATATTCATTTATGTAAAGAGTTCCAGAAAGTACTAAACACAGCATGCAAATAATATTTAACATTTGTTGAAAATTTGCTGTAAGCCATTACTGACTTTTTACCCTATTTTCTTTTTTTAAGTGTTTATTTATTTTGAGGGGGTGGGGGAGGGGCAAAGAGAGAGAGGGAGACAGAGAGAATCCCAAGCAAGCTCTGTGCTGATAGCACAGATCTTGACATGAGGCTTGGTCTAACAAACCATGAGATCTTGACCTGAGCTGAAATCAAGAGTCTGCCGCTTAACCAACAGAGCCACTCAGGTGCCCCTACTCTGCTTTCAAATGAGCAAATGGAGAGGTTAAATAGCTTGTGCAAAATTTCACAGCATGTGACTGTCAGAACCTGGTGCTCCAAGCTTGTACTCTGAACCACTGCTCTACATTGATTCCTGACATGGCACCAAACACGTATGCATACACCAGCATCACTTCCACTGGGAAGGGCACTGAACTGCATTTAGGTCATAGTCTTTCTGGGCCGTGTCCTTATCAGTATGGTGACTCATTGGGCTAGAGAATTTCTTTTGTTTCACTCAGCGCCAAGAATCTGCATAAATCCACTAAGACACTAATGGAACTGTAGAAAAGAAGTTAAAGTTTTGATTCTCTTTCCTAAGGATTCTGCTTGCACTTGAGCTCACACACAGAATGGCACATTTGTCCCTATTGAATTTTGGCTTATCGGATTTGTTGGAGCGATGAGAGCTTCTGGGACTAGTATTTCTGCCTGCAGCCACATCGCTGCCCCCACCCTACTCAGCAGCAGCACATCCAGGCTGATGTCGCAATCTTTTTGGCCTTATTCCAAGTCACTGGTCACATGCAACAGCCCACATTGGCTGGCAGGGTCCTTGCATGGCCACTGGAAATATAGGACATCAGGACAAGTTTTATATACTTCCATCTCCACAACTGTTTTAGAGATGAGTCACATAGTATTCTTTCCTGGAATAACCATCTGTGGTGTCAACCACGACGAACCATGACCACAGTCTCTGGGTCAGAGAGTGACCCTGAGCAAGTCCCCTAACTGGCTGGCTGTGACCAGTGGGGTCAGCTTCAAACAGACCCTGTGAGCTCTTGGGCAGGGGTGCAGTGATGCTGAGAAGCTTGCTTACACATCACTCCACCATCCTGTCCCCAGCAGGCTCTGTGAGCCACTTTTTCTTCTTTGGTAAGATCAAAAGCTCACTTCTGGTAAGAAGAAAATGTTGGATCTTTTATTCCTAGCCTTCTTTCCTCTCACCCCCAAACCTAAGCAAGAACCTTATCTTTTCTCAGTCAACACACATGCCCTGTCTGCAAGAAATAGAATTCTTTTCATCACAAGGATATATTTTTACCAGTCATGCCTGTCTCTGGAATGCAAACACAGACCAAGCTGGTGTAACATTTGACTGGTAGAGAAACTCTGATACTATTTTGGGAAATCTTGGGGGAAAAGCTTTTTGGTGCTGGAGATTTTTCTTTCTCATTGGCAGCAGATAAAATGAATAGAAAAAGTGTCTTTTTCTTAAGCAATGATGCAATAATTGATACATTCCTTTCCGGGACAAGTACTGCATATCTGCAATGAGGAAAAGTACATGTAATTTTGCAAATTTCTTGTTAATTTTCTCTTCTTGTTTAAAATTATGCTTGCTTGTTGAAAAACATTTGTAGTCAAGACTGGGGTGAGGGGGGTGGGGGAAGGGTGTCTCACTGTGACCCACATGAGGGAAGAGCCTTGTGATTAGATGTCGCCTTTAACCCAGAATTTCTGTCCTCAAGAAAGAGGTAGAAGAAATACCTCTTGCCTTGCAATATCGTGCCTTGCAAAGATACAGCCTCAGTTGTAGCCCTCTATGTTCTTTTGCTCCCAAAGACAAGTCAACCAAACCAGATCCAGGGCATTTGGTCATGTGTAGAATCCCAACTCAGAGGCAGTTGCAGCCAGGTATTTGTGGATTTTATGGGACTTGCCTTTCATAAGGCGAGGGAATAGGCATAAGCGAATAAGAGGTGGAAATCCGTTGTCTGCTGTCTGTCCCTCAGAGTCCTGGCTTTCTATCGCATTGTGATAAAAAGAATTTGAGTATGACCTGACTCAGACAGGGACGGCATCCCTAATTTTGACAGGTCCTAAAATAAGCACCAAGTGGTTAAGTGCTGATGCCAGGGTCACTCAATACCCAGGTTACCTCCTGACTCTAAACCCAACGTTCTAAACCTACTTAGTGTCAAGGGCCAGGTTTCCTTCAAGAGAAGAGCTGACAGATGCCACCCAGGGCAGGGTTTCTGACCTCGTACTTCTGCTTGAGCTGGGGCCCCCAGCTTCAGGGGCTCGGGGGAAGGAGGTAAGTGACGAGGATATTTCTGCCAAACATACCGACTTTGAGCACGACGTAAGCAATAGGATTTCTTGGCTTAGAGAAGAGAATAAGAACAGACCCGAGGTTCCTTTCGGGAGTGTGTCTCTGGACAGCCGTGACCGCCGCAGCTCAGGGCACTTATTCCATTAGCTGTCATGTTGCTCTGGGCAGCCTGAGCCAAGCACAAAAACGGATTCCGTTCCAACTTAGTGAACCGTGGTGACATCAGTTATTCTGGCTGTCTAGCTCTCCGTGGTTCATTTCTTCCGTTGATTGATCTGTCCTTCATCCCTGGACCTTCCTCCAGGTCAGTCTCTCTCTTAGCCAAGTGTTTGGACCCTCCAGAGAAGGGCGGCTTTCTGGCCCCCGTGGGTGCCCACTCTGGGTCCCTGACCCGCTGTGCAGGCGTTTTGCCCGTTCCCGGCTCTCACCATGGCACCTGCATTGCCTCCAGACGCGCTACTTGATTAAGATGCCCCCCAGTGAAGCGTTAGGAAGCCTGTTGATATAGAAGTCTTGGAGAGGGGCCGAGGAAGCCATGCATACTCAGACACTTGGACTGCATTGTACGGCAATCCAGCCCATCGAACTGCCACTGACAGCCAGCCCGGAGGGGGGGACCCATTTTCCTGGTGACATCAGGACTGGGAGACCAGGGTTCCTCTGAGTGCGGTTTCAGGTGCAGTGATAGGTGTTTTTAAACTGGTTGCCGTTTGTGCCTTAGATTTGTAGCGGCTCTTACTTTGATCCAAGAACAAGTCAATTCCTCTGCCTGATCTTGGGATGATAAACATAACTCTGGTGAGAGACTGAATGTACTGACAATGGTCAGACCATACATGACAATGGAACTCTGACTCAAGCCTCTGCAGCAACCAGTCCCTGAAGGGTCAGTGCTTGAGCTGTGACTGCAGCTTTCTCTCTCTCTCTCTCTCTCTCTCTCTCTCTCTCTCTTTCTCTTTCTCTTTCTCTCTCTTTCTCTTTCATAACCACCCCGCTAAATCAGGACCAACCAGAGAATGCCAAATGAGCTCCCCAAACCAATCCCACAGGATGCCCCATTTCTGATTAGCCCTCCCTCCTCCAGCTTCCCCATGCCAGCAGCCTCCAATTAGAGCATTCCTGAAGCCTTCCACTATCTTCCACTATAAGCTTTCCTACTCCCTTGCCTGTTGTTGAGTCTCTGCCAAGCACAAGGGATGGTGACGGACTCCCTTGCCATTGCAAGCTCTGAGCAAATAGCCTCTGCCTGTTCTCATTCAGGAAGGCTTTGTTTATCTCCACACTGGGTAAATCATAACAGCTCTGGAGCTCCGGCCCCCTCCCACCCTCAACTGCTCAAAGGGAAAATATCCTCAGTAATGGGAAGGGAGTGATGTTATGGTGATGGCTCTATTTCCTTAAAAAAAAAAAAATACAATAAAGTGACAGCAGAGGAACAGAAAAGCATTTTTTTTTTCTTAGTGTTTAGCATTGTCTCTGCATTACCACCATGGATGTTAAAGGAAAGTGTCTTCCCTGGGGCTGAAGCTCCACTGAATGGAAAACTCAAGAAGTTCTGCTAGAGAAGCAAGCTTTCAGGATTCTGAAGTCTGTCCCCCTTTCCCCAGTAAGTGCCTTTTGAGGTTATAGGTGAAGCCCCACCCTGTCCCTCATTTCCCCCCACCCCTCATTTTTCTCTTTGTACCGCTTTCTTTTTGCAGGATAGCTCCTTGCTCCCTCTAGAACCTCCTATTAGTAGCAATTAAAAAAAAGTCTTCCAGCAACTTGACACTTTTTGAAATGCTAATTGATGCTAAGCAGAGCCATCAGGCTGTCTTCCACACCTACTCAGTCCCTGCCCCAGGCTTTTTTGCATATTTGAATCAATAAGTTTCTAAACCGAGGAAGTGTGAGCTGTGCAAATAGAGTGCTCTCACTGCCCTTGCCGAGATCGGTACCTGTGGGGACCCGGAAAATCCCCACAGCACCCCACAGGTTGACAATGTCTTAACCCTTCTGCAGGTGGAGTGCTCAGATCAGTTTGGAAGTGACTATAGTTAGAGCTTTGTTCAATGATTTGCATAAACACTGTTGACAAACATTTGGTCAAGTCTGTCGTTGAAGCAGTGAGACGGTTTAAAATGAAACCAGTGTGCACATCCAGCGAAAGAAAGAATGCAGAGAGGAGATTGCCGGATTCGGTAGGGAACTGGCTGATACCCACCCAAGCAAGAAAACCATGACCACGGGACAAAACCCATTTATAAAGTATTGATCTCTGCAAGTCAATATCTAATGTCACAGTCTGATCGGTGGTTGACAGTATGTTAATAGTATGTCAACCCAGGTTGCATTTCTCTAGAGCAGCAAATGACCCTTCAGCTTGTCAATAATCTCATATGTGTGTAAAGGGGCATGCAGTCATCATTGGCCTTTGTTTTAAATACTCCACGCTTTCAGAGGTTGTCCCTGAAGGGGTAGCAGAATATGCCAGTCCAAAATGTGCCTTTTTGGCATAAGGATTATTTTGAACTGATTATTTCTGAGAAAAAGCAGACACAGGAGAAGCTCTAAAA
Organism: Felis catus; assembly: GCF_018350175.1. NCBI lineage: Eukaryota > Metazoa > Chordata > Mammalia > Carnivora > Felidae > Felis > Felis catus. The sequence continues at coordinate 57,055,029 of NC_058379.1, read as the reverse complement.
ATAGAGTAGAATTTACTCTTTTGTAAAAGGAAATTTACATTTATCAGGGAAATCTCTGTTTGGAACACTGTCTCCCTCTTTGTACCAGAAAGAGGATGACTAAATCACAGGAAGCCCCTGTCACTGCACCTGACTCAAAGCTGCATAACAGCCTTGTCCAAAAATCCATAACAGCCAGGATTTTTCCTGCTAACCTCCCATAGCTTGCCTCCCTTCCCACCAACATCCTTCTTTTGTCTTTAGCTGAAGATGGTATTTAAAGTGATGATGTGGGTATTTCAGGGCGTTTTCCTCAGTTTTCCTGGGTGTCTTCTGTATATGCAAGATGAGGGAGCAGAACACAAGCTGAGGGCAAAGTATACGCTAGTACCCTCCCCCGCCTCCACCTGGAATATGTGTGGTATTCCTCAGACACTCCTGGCTACCCAAGAACAAAAGAAAGGTGTTTAACTGCTTGCCATGGTGATGTGGGAAACTAAGGCAAATGAAAACTTAAATTCCCTTACTGCCTACAGCCCGTTGACAAGCCCTTGAAACTGGCAGAGTGACCTCCCTCTAGGAGCTCAACTGCCTCCATGATGACACTTTGCTAGCAAAAGGGGATCTTCGCTTAACATTATCCTGACCCCCGGGAACCTGTAAGTCTACTTTAACATATAAAAATTCCTTTGGAAACTTCCTTTATCTCGCCTCCCCCAAGATATATGCTGGCAATCATACTCCAAGCTTATGGCCCCTGCTATACATCTGAAGGGTCTCATGACTGAGGTTTTACTAAATGGTAATAAATGGCTTTTTCCTAACAGCGGCTAGCCCCTCAAGGTCCTAGAAACCTTGCTTCCAAAATTCCTTAGAGACTTATGCTGTCCCTGACCTCCTCCCAACCTGAGGGTATATAATCAGTTACCCATCACAACCCCAGTGCAGCCTTTTCTGCCCACAGGTTCTGTCCCCATGTTTTAATAAAATCACCTTTTTGCACCTAAGACGTCTTCAAGAATTCTCTCTTGGCCATCAGCTCTGGATCACCCCACCGTCACCCTAAAGCCCCATTAAGGTACACATGTTATTAAGCTTCTGTTTGTTTCCTCTGGATAGTCTGTCTTTTAGTACAGGGGGCTCTTCCACACAACCTAGAAAGGTAGAGAGAAAATGATTTTTCCTCCCTATATGCCCACATTTACAGGACAGACCCAAGACTCCATGTGAGTGGTCTCTTCCGGGAACATATCCCTGCAGTTTATGACTGCAGCAGTATTGAGCAGAAGCTCCTCTCTGGTGGCCCTTCCTGTCCCTAAGCCCGGTTTGGGTAGCTCTTATGACAGAGACTCTCTCCTTTACCAAATGTCAGTGAGGCCCCTGTGAGCCTTCTTCTTGACTAGGCCTTGACCTTGGCCTTCTGTGCCCATTCTTGCTGAGTTTCCATTAAGTCAGTTTAGAAAGAATACCCACCCTTGATATTTGATCAAGTTCTTCATCTTCCACCTTTGATGTCCAAGTCCTTGGCCTGCCTAGAGCAAGAATCTTATTAAGTCAGTTTAGCAAGAATCCCTTACCCTTGATATTCCCTCTTGGTAATGTTCTATTCACTGGCCTTTCACGCTGCTCCTTGACTATAAATCCCCACTGTCTTTGCTGGATTTAGAGTTGAGGCTGATCTCTCTCCCTCATTGCAGTAGTCTTGAATGAAGTCTTCCTTACTGCTTTAACAAGCGTCAGAGTAATTTTTTCTTTAATACCACTCTTTCTGCCAGGCTTAGTACTGCTGAGGTCTGGGGCTTATAGCAACAGTGCTCAGCAGGTACACTAGGGTGGAGAATAATGGAGCTACTGCTTTGGCCAGCACAGTGTCCCCTTTATCTCCTTTTGGTAGTACCAGCCCCTCTCTTTGACCACATGTGGGCACAGGATTCCTGCCTGGGCCACTCCCTGGACATGGTCTGGTCCACATGCCCTGGGTCTGATACACAGTGGTAGAAATAAGGTCTTTTCTGTTGAGGTTGCCAAGCTTGGAAGATGTTCAACTGGGGCTTTGCCCCTGTCCCTCAGTGGGGGAATCCCTCTTAAAATTGGCCAGAATGAAGCTAAGATGCATAGAGCAGTAGGGCATAATGGGGAAGGGTTCTGAGGATATTCCAGATATTCCAACTGGTCCCAGTCACTCCCAAAGCCAGGACATTCCCTTTGGGTCTGAGTTAAGATTTTTGTCAATAGCAGCCGAGAGCCCCAAGTATTACAGGGCCATGGTTCGGTTACCCCCTAATACAGTCCCAGAACAACCCTCCCTCACCTGACCCACAAGGCCCCAGGAGCACCTTCCCTGTCAGTTCTCAGGCCCCCTCTGACATGACATACTGAACATGGCTGAGCTGGGTGTGGCTTTCCTTTTCTCTTCCCAGCTTTTCTCTGAAGTCTGTCATGACAATACATTAAGGCAGTGTTTTTCAAATTTGAGCAAAGAACAGATCCTATTCAAAGAAAAAAAATTAGACCCCCTGTGTGAATTTAAATTATTTTTATACTAAGTGCAAACATATAACATATGCCCATGGCTATATAAAACCAAAATAAATTTTCAACTATAAAACCAACAAAACTCAAATTAAAAACAATAATTTAAGGACATATTTTGCAAAAGCCATATTGCTGACATTGAGTTTATTATTAGAAAATCTTGTCTATTGGGACGCCTGGGTAGCTTAGTCAGTTAAGCGTCTGACTTCGGCTCAGGTCATTGTCCCAACGGCTCGTGGGTTCGAGCCCCGCGTCGAGCTCTGTGCTGATAGCTCAGAGCTTGGAGCCTGCTTCAGATTCTGTGTCTCCCTCTCTCTGCTCCTCTCCCGCCTGTGCTCTCTCTCTAAATAAATAAGTATTAAAAAAAAAAAGAAGAAAAAAATCTTGTCTATTTAGTTAGTTATGAATTTTGATGGGGAATAAATGGTGGGAGAAGCCCTTGGGCCAATTACTGTTTCTCAACATCCTAACATTTTTGTTTCGTAATGATCTCCCAAAAGGAGGCAGGCACTTCTGGGTCTAAGATGGGGGACAACTTCTAAGTTTCTCCTTGATGTTCTGAGAGCCTGGTTTGGAAACCCTGGGTTCTGAGATGCTTTTGGTGTCTCTGTTCAGGTCCCTTGTCTTGAGAATGGAGGAGTCCTGCCCATGAGGCCCATGGCCCTGGGCCTTTAAAACACCTGCTTCTCTGGGGTTTGGTCCTAGGCAGGCAGGTGTGAATGTCCCCTTCCCAGGGGAGGCTGCCCTAATCACATTTGTGCTAATTAAATTCTCAGAATTTGGAATAGATAATGGAAAAATAGAAATATATGAAAAAATAATGTGAAATAATAGCAAAGCAGAACAATATCTATTTTCCAGAAATATATATATTTTTAAATACATACTGAGAAGAAACTGAGGCCTGGGGTCCTGGGTAGGGAAGCAGGGTGCAGAGAGAGAGATTACTCTAGGACCCTGGGTCCCCAGCCTTGACTCCTCCACCTCCTGCCTCCGGTTTCCCAGCCCCCCAGCACCAAGCAACCCTATTCCGTTCTATTTTTCCAATAACTTTATCCTGTTAGAGAATACCTAAGTTTTATTCATTACCAAACATACTTCTTTGTACTAAAGAATATGTATGATAATTGAAATGAAAAACTTTAAGAATTTTCCTATGACCATAATGCCTTCTTAAATTTTTTTGAAAGCAAATAATGGAAAGTAACATTTTAGAAGTACATCTCTTTTTTTAAAAAAAATTTTAACGTTTATTTATTTTTGAGAGACAGAAGCAGGGGAGGGGCAGAGAGAGAGGGAGACAGAATCCAAAGCAGAATTCAGGCTCTGAACTCAGCACAGAGCCCGATGTGGGACTTGAACTGTGAGATCATGACTTGAGCCAAAGTCAGACGCGTAACTGATTGAGCCACCCGGGCACCCCTTTATTAATTCATTTTTTTTAATGTTTATTTATTTTTGAGACAGAGACAGAGCATGAACAGGGGAGGGTCAGAGAGAGGGAGACACAGAATATGAAGCAGGCTCCAGGCTCTGAGCTGTCAGCACAGAGCCCGACGTGGGGCTCGAACTCACGGACCGCGAGATCATGACCTGAGCCGAAGTCGGCCGCTTAACCGACTGAGCCACCCAGGCACCCCTATTAATTCATTTTTAAGTGACTTCTACTCCTAATGTGGGGCTCAAACTCACAACCCTGAGATCAAGAGTCACATGCTCTTATGAGCCAGCCAGGCACTCCTGATGTACCATTTTGATAAGACATATACTGCTATAATTATAATCTTTATTCAATACAGAAAAATTGCAGATTAAGAAATATTTTAGTTTTAGAATTTTATTTTAGAGAGAGAGAATGCAGGAGCAGGGAAGAGGGGCAGAGGGGTGGGGAGAGAGAGAGGAAAAAAAAACTCCTAAGCAGACTCCACCCTCAGCTCACAGCCCAGTGCGGGGCTGGATCCCATAACTCTGGGATCACGACCTGAGCTAAAATCATGAGTCAGATGCTTAGCCGAAATCAAGAGTTGGATGCTTAACCAACTGAGCCACCCAGGTGTCCCAAGAAATATTTTAATACTGTCAAGGGGTTCAGAATGAGCCTCCCCAATGTACCACTTTGGCATGTGGATTACTTTGAGCTGAAGTCAGTCAGGGCCCAAAAGACTCAGGAAGAGCTTTTGTCTACCCATTAGCTGCCTAAAAGAATTAAGATAAAGGGCCTGGCCCAGGAAGAGAACTGTCTCCAGAGATATAAAGAATATGGGCTAGGTGTGTTGAGCTGGGGGGAAGCTCAGCAGGGCCTGGAGATCAAATTCCTCTCTGTGTTCCATTGTCTCTGCATTGACATGGCAAACATTTGTTTTTTGTTTTTGTTTTTTTAAGTTTATTTATTTATTTTGAGAGAGAGAGAGAGAATTCTAAGCAGGCTCTGTACTGTCAGTGTGGAGCCCGATGAGGAACTTGAACTCGTGAACTGTGAGACCATGACCAGAGCTGAAATCAAGATGCTTGACCAACTGAGCCACTCAGGCACCCCAAACATTTATTTACTAGACATCTTCTCTTCCTATCTTCCTGTAAATTGTCTTCCTTTCCTTTGAAGTCCCTAAGGAGAGCCCTACCCCTTCTCCTTAGCTTAAGGTGACATATGAGCCCCAGTTGCCTGTATGCCTGAGGGTCTCATAGTCTTAAGGGGCTCCCATGTGTATGTAATTAAATTTGTTTTCTCCCATTAATCTGTTTTATATTGATTTACCAGTAAAAGAACATAGAAGAGTTGGGGAAAAAGTTTTCCTCCCCAGCTACCATCACAGGAAAGTTTTTTTAAGTTTTAAATTTCAGTTATCTGATGATATATTCCTTGTGAATTTCAGCATAAAATTGGAAGGAATTCCAAGAATTGGGTGGATTGTTTGACAAATCTTCCCCCACTCCCATCTACTTATTTATATGGATAAGGGTATTCAGTTCTTAAATCAATGGAAATGAAAATTTCAGATCGAACCTTTACTGAACTCTGTCTCAGTCTAGTAATAAGTACTATCCACGTGTGAATAGATGAACTAATTAAAAAATAATAGAAAAAACTGGTTGGAGCTGACTTCTGGTGGACATTCCTGGCAGGGAATAAGGGGTAAGATCAGATTCTCCTTGAAACCTGTTCCCATTCTCCCCTTCTCTCAACAGAGTTATATTGCCCTTTAAGATGAAATCAGTATTCAGTATTTGCATTATTATGACTGGGTAATGGGTGAACTAGCAGTGGACTATACTTCTATTTCCTTTCCTATACAATTATATATTTTTATATATATTTTAAAATTTTTTAATGTTTATTTTTGAGAGAGAGAGACAGAGAGATCATGAGCAGGGGGTAGGCAGAGAGGAGGGAGACACAGAATCCGGAAGCAGGCTCCAGGCTCTGAGCTGTCAACACAGAGCCCGATGCAGGGATTGAACTCACGAACTGTGAGATCATGACCTGAGCCGAAGTAGGATGCTCAATCGACTGAACCAACCAGGTGCCCCTATTTTTTTCTATTTCTTAGTCTTCTACATTGTTATCACCAAGTCAGTCCTAAATTCTGTTATAGAATTGGAAATCTACTCTCAGCATGATTAAACATGTCAGGTATAATAATAATTTCAGTTTTTTCTTGGAGACATTCTCTGTGGGGCTCTCACCATTCTCCTGCTCCAATCTAGACTTTGCCCCCTCGATATGCTACAGAGCTGTCATCTAAGACTCATCCCCACAACATCTGGGAGAACATCTTTGCCATTCTCCTGAGCTGGACTGCAGGTCTTTGGTCTAACTCATGGTTTTAATGGAACACATCCTCCTTAACTTCCTGAGAACGTGTCCCAAGGGAAGTTCTCATTTTCTTCTAATTCCAAATACCAATTTGGAAATTGGTATTCAGGAAATAGAACAAAGGAGAATATTGATACCATGGGGACACAGTCAGCAAAATAATCTAGAACATAGGGAACATTACAGGTCACACAGTCCAGTTTCTTCAACAAATAAATCTCAAGAGGGAAAAAAAAGCACCTGCAAGAAAATAATTTACAAGGTAAATAGATGGAGAAGGAAATTATAGATTAAAATATTTTAGAAAGCAAACTATTAACAGTGTTGGGACCTTAAATAGATCCTGATTAAAAACAAACTATATATATATTTTATTTTTTAAGATTTTATTTTTAAGTAACTTTTACACCCAGTGTGGGGCTTAAACTTAACAACCCCAAGATCAAGCGCCACATGCTTTATTGACTGAGACAGTCAGGCTCCCCAACAAACTATATTTTTTAAAATTATGTGACATTTATGAAATAATTGGAATTTTGAATACTGGAATCTGATGATGTTCAATTCTATTTTAGATGGAATAGTAGCATTATTCTTATATTTTTAAGTTCTGTTCTTTTAGAGAGACCCACCACTAGGACAAGAAGGGGAAATGTGGTTAGAATATAGATAAAGCAGTATTGGCCATAACCTGATTATTGTTGATCAGATCATGGTTAAACCTAGTACTTGGCAGTTTATTATACTGTTGTCTAATTTTATACACATTTGACTTTTCCACCATAAATAGCTTTTTTTTTTTTTGAAAATAGAACAACAGAAAGTCACTGTTTTATCCCCATACTTAGGTGATACCTCAACTGGATGTGAGTTTGTTTTTAAGTAAGCTCCACACCCAGTGTAGAGCTTGAGCTCACAACCCTGAGATCAAGAGTCACATGCTCTACTGACTGAGCCAGCCAGGTGCCTCTTTATTTATTTACTAAAAAAATACTTTTTTTGTGGATATAAATTACAAAAACTCCATTTTAAAGGAGTTTCTTCACTAATGTCTTCTAATTCACAGTAAAGTTAGTTTCTGGGAGATCTGATGCTTTTCTGAGTCTTGGTCCTTAGTCATAGCTTAGTTTTCTCCTTTTACATAAGTTTCTAAGAGCTTTGTTTTGATTACTTTAGTTCTGTAATTTTTTTAATCAAATTCCTTGGCATGCATCTTTTTTCTCCTCTTCATTTATTGTACTGAGAATTCAAAGGGCCCTTTGAATCTAGACTGTTTTGCTTGAGAAATCATATTTTTCTTTGATAATTTTTTCTTACCATCGTCTTTGTTCTTGCTGAAATTCCTATCATTTGAGTATTGAACTGATGTTATTTTCCTGGGATCACATTAAATTTGTAGATAACCTTAGGAAGAATTAACACTTATTATCTGGTAGATTTTCTTACCTTGAACATGATATATCTTTCCATTTATCCAATTGTCCTTGCAGTTTTGTCAAGAGTTTAAAATTATTTTTATCATATTTAGCATTTTTAATAATCTTATTCCTAGCAATTTTTACTTTGTTTTTGTGTTATTTTGAAGTGAAATCTTCTTTTGTGAAGAAGATTGCTAGCTAGTTATTGTTGCATATAGGAAAGCTACTGATTTTACTTTTACACAAGTTTCACCGATTCTCTTATTTCTAATAGTTTTCCATTGATTATCTTGGTTTTTTTTTTTTTTTCTGGGTATACATCCATATCATCTCCAAATGAAGTCAATTTCACCTCTTCTTTTTAAAATTTTTAACCTTTCATTCTATTCTTTAAAAATAAATGGTGGAGTATTATTATTATTATTATTATTTTTAGTGTGTTGCTACATTCTCTTTCCTAGTTTTTCATTTTGGAGTTTTCTTTCATTATTGATAGGTGATGTTGGGTTCTGTTGGTTATGATGCAGAAAAACATGTTCCCCTGGCTTCTGTATTTCCTGCAGATTGTCAGCTGAAGCCAGAAACTGGACCAGTCTCAAGTTTAATTCTTTTGGCAAGACTATAGGAGGCACATAATGTCTGGTTGTTTCTCTTTTTGTAATTACAGTAGTCATTGTTGCTTCCTACCATATTAATTCATTGGGGAGACTGGAAAATGGTGATATTCTGACATTCCTTTTTAAAATATTAAATAAAGTTTGGGGGTGCCTGGTGGCTCAGTTGGTTGAGTGGCTGACTCTTGATTTTGGCTCAGCTCATGGTCTTGCGGTTCATGGAATTTTCCTCCACCCCATCCCCACCCCGCCCCGCTCCGTTGTGCTCTGTGCTAACGGCTTGGAGCCTGCTTGGGATTTTCTCTCTCCCTCTCTCTCTGCCCCTCCTCTGCTAGCACTCTCTATCTCAAAATAAATAAATATTTAAAAATACATAAATAAAATATTAAATAGTGAACTTTTTATTTTAGAATAGTTGTACATTTACAAAAAATTTGCAGAGATGGTGCAGAGAATTCAGTGTACCCTGTACCCAGTTTTCCCTGTTATTAACATCTTATGCTGCTATGATACATTTGTCACAACCGATGAACCAATATCGATACCTTATTAAGCTGCATACTTTATTCATTTCCCCTTAGTTTGTGCCTCATTCTTTCTTCTGTTCTAAGATCCCATCCAGGATACCACAATACATGTAATGATCACATCTCTTTCATTGCTAGTAGGAATGCAGAATGGTACAACCACCTTGGAAGATAGTTCGGCAGTTTCTTATAGAGTTAAACATAGGCTTCCTATATGATGCAGAAAGTATGCTCCTTGGTATTTACCCAAATGAGCTGAAAATTATATCCATACAAAAATCTGCACATAAATGTTTATAGCAATATTCATAATTGCCAAAAATTGGAAGCAACCAAAATATCCTGGAATAAGTGAGTGGAGAAACTAGTACATCCATACAATGGAGTATTATTTGGCAATAAAAAGAAATGAGATATTAAGGCATGACAAGACATGGAGGAAACTTAAATACACATTGCCAAGTGAAAGAAGGCAATCTGCAAAGGCTACATACTATATGATTGCAGCTATATGATGTTCTGGAAGAGGGAAAACTTGGGACTCAATAAAAAGACCACTGGTTTCCAGGGTTGGAGGGAGGGAAGAAGGCATGAATAGGTATGTTCATGGTAGTAAAACTATTCTTTAGGATACTGTAATGGTAGATACATGTTATTATACGCTAATCAAAACCCATGGAAGGTACAACACAAAAAGTGAACCCTAGTGTAAACTATGGAGTTAGTTAATAAGAATATATCAGTATTGCCTCATAAATGGTAGCAAACGTACCACACTGATGCAAGATGTTAATGGGAAAACTCTCTCTCTGTGTGTGTGTGTGTGTGTGTGTGTGTGTGTGTGTGTGTGGTGGGGAATATATGGGAACTCTGTATCATTTTTCTGTAACTCTAAAACATAAAGTCTATTAATTTTTGAAATCTCATTTCTCATCATTAGCTCAATTTAACTGGGATTTCTTTACATCTGTAAGGATTTGTAGATTCTGATTTTGTCCCATGGGTTCTGATCTGTTATTACTGAAAAAGGAAGAGGCAGTCCCTGAGACATGCGAGCCAGTCTGATGCTTACAGCCAGGTGTCGTGTTTGAAGCTTGCCTGGTGTTTGCAGCCAGCCCACGTTATATTCTTCTGTTGGACACAAATCATCTCTAGAGCACCAACATCAGACAAGGTCACTCTGAGACCATGGTAAATTGAGACAAAACAAGGCCACTTCATAATTTTGTCTTGGCACAAGGAAGACAGGATGCAACCCACAAAATGCCAAACAGCCCTCTCTTTACTGCTTCTTTACCATTATGGCTGTATTCCTGATCTGGTCTGCTAGATAGACATACAATTTATTGAGTATTGAGGCACCCAATCACAGAAATGTCCCCACTTTCTGACAGTGTGCAATCCAGAGTGAACCCTACGTTGTTGGGCTCTCCTCAGACCCTTCCAAATCAAAGCCCAATCCTACAATAGGTTTTCTGACACCCTCTCATGAGAACTCCCCATGGTTCCCTGTTCTGTGTGTTCACTCTTACTGTAATGAGTCATCAACCCAACTGGTTCAACTACAGACAATGAGTCTATCATCTATTTTGATAATAAAATTGTCTCAGATTTTGCCTGTAGGCCAAAGTCCTTTTGACATATTCCCATTGTTCTTTGAGCACTTTCCCACTTTGTGGAACAACAAGATGTCCCAGGCTTATTTTGTAGGTTCCCTGCTCCAGGTCTGGTATTAGTCATTTTTCTAAGGAGTCATGGTTTCTTTTAGTTTTGAGTGATATTTAAAAGTTCTGGGAGCTAAGAGCACCTGGGTGGCCCAGTCAGTTAAACATCTGACATTTGATCTCAGGGTTTGTGAGTTTGAGCCCTGGTTCAGGTGAGTCCTGCTTCTCTCTCTCTCTCTCTCTCTCTCTCTCTCTCTCTCTCTCTCTCCCTCCCTCCCTCCCTCCCTCCCTCCCTCCCAGTCTCTCTCCCTCTCCTTCTCCCTCTCTGCCCCTCACTCACTTGCACCCTTTCTCTCTCCCTCTCAAAAAAATTTTTTTAGGAGTTCTGGGAGCCTAGCTCGTTGCTTTTGGGGTAAGGTTCACTGCTTCCAGACGTGGCCAGAACTAGGGAATATATATACATACTATTATATGCACACTGCCTGGAGCCACCAGGGCTTTCCTCCACCTTGCTCTGCACTACCTGATGGTTTTAAGGCTGAATTGAGAGGAAGAAAATGAAGGAGAAAAGCTTTTCTGTATTTCCTTTAAACTTTAAATAAAAAAAAGAAGAATGGTGTCAGCCAGTTTGGTCTAGGCAAAAAATCTGCCTAAGGGAATATCCATGGCAGCTTGTATATTAAACATTTAATTTTGCTTAACACATGTTTGTGAAAGCATATGCTCGTGTTTTATTTTAATGTACTTTTGTGACCAATTTAATATAAATAGGATATATTTCAGGGACAGAGCGATTCGCAGCCTTGTATCTGTGGACACGGGCTGCGGTGGCAGCTCTCACGTGCCAGGGGCAGAGGTGGAGAAGTGCCTACCTTTGCAAGGGCAGCCCCAAGCTGGGGGGCTCCCGCTGGACCCCCACCATGGGTGACATGGACAGGAAAGGTGTGGCCTCACTGTGGGCAGTATGGGCAGGAAAGGAGGGAAATAAGTATGTGGGTGGTGGCAGGTGGGGCAGGAGTGGGGAGGCTGGTGGTCCTGTTAAAGAAAAATTTATTTGTGATACTTGTTAAAGATGGTTAGGCAGACTTTATTCAGGACCATTGTGATACGTGTAGGGACAGCCGCAGTGAGATTTTGCAGCAGGGAGAGACCTTGCCCTGAACAACAAATACAACATGGACAAGTGGGAATTTATGGCCCAGGAGCAGAGTAGGGGTCAGTCCATGGAATGTTACTAAGAGGGAGCATTAGAGGTAAGAGGGGTTCTGGCTAACCCAACCCAACAGGATTCTGCTGAAGACAGTGAGCGTGATCCGACATCACTTGGGGGGGAGGGGAGGGGGATGAGGAGCCTGATCAGATGTGAGGGTGATCAGATATCGAGGGGAGGGTTCTTGTTAAAACTGGATTTTATAAGGATGTGCAGAGATGGTCCTAGGAGAAGGTTTGGGAGCCTGAGTAAAGTTTGGTCAAGCAGAGAATCTTTGTTAGTCCTTACAGAACCAGGCTGGCCCATGAGGCCTGTCACCCCCTCTGAGCCTGTCATAAGGGATTGTCCTCCAGGGACCCTACTGCTAAGCTACTGTGGTCCCACATCACTGAGAATGCCTAGAATCACCCACCATTTGACAGCTGATTCAGTCAGATGAAGCTTGGATTCTTCCCTTCAGCCCCCCAAATTCAATAAAATGAATACTGATAAAGCATGGATTTCTGTGTTACATGTTAACATTAAACTAATATATATCTGCTGGGGGAACATACCTCCTCAGCACACCACTCAAGACAGATAAAAAGACTTAACTGTCCTCAGAGCATGCCCCGTCGTCCCACCCCTGCCCCTTTGCCGAAGCTGTCCCTCCCTGGAATGTCTTCATCCATACTTCCATCTCTGCCCACCATGCTCATCCTCAAACCCCTCCCTGACCAAGATGCTCACCAGACTCTCATCAGAATGACCCTGTCAATCTTTACCTGAATTACCCAGGCACAAAGGCACACCCTCCTTTCTACCTCCATTAGAACACACATCCCATCTGGGCGTCATCCACTTCCTATCTCTTTGCAATCCCACACAGTGTGGGGCAGAGCTCAGCAGCCTTGCCCAGAGCCGCTCACCTGGTGGTGCCCAAGGAAAGTTTGTAAATAGATACTACCCTCTGCATCATGGACCTCAGAGACCGTGGCCCTCCTAAGAGTTTCCAGAGCCTTCTCTCCTTTGTCTTCTCTTTCTTCATCCCTGCAGGAACTGTAGTTTCTCTTTTTTTAATGATCATTATCTTGACATTAGACAGAACTTCAGAGTTATTGTGATTGCACCCTGACAATGGTGGGGAGTGTAGTGAGGGGTTGTATTCCTCAACTCTAAGGAAATAAAACTGTCCTAGAATCTTGGCTGAGAAGCCCAGATGAAGCTGACCAAGTTCCTCAAGGAGTGATTCATGTTTTCAGGAAGGTTCCAGGAAACTGTGTATTTTACTAGCTACTGTGGGCATCCACTCTTGTAAGTTAAGTGAGTTACCTGTTACTCCCATTGTTATTTGTTTGACTCATCTGTTGACTGTCACTGTGGAGTTCTGTTTCCTCTCACTGGCTCCACCCACCCCCCTGCCTCCTTCATTTCTGTGTGCTGGTTTCCCCATGCCCTTGATAATGAGTAGTTAAGCCATTCATTCCATCAGCCGCCTCTGCCCTCACTGTGGTCACTCAGCCCATTGAGGTCTTCCTTGCTCCTTTGCTGTCTACAGAAGATAGTTGGGGGACCCATGATGTTCAGAGATGTCTGTCCATTTTCACAAGCCCACTGACTGCCCCTTCACCCCCACCTAGCAGTTACCCTCCTTCAGAGTACCCGACCCCGGGACTACAACCAGCCTCCTTGCCAGTGGGAGGCTGCATCATCAGGTTTTCCCGTCTCCACCAGGGTCTTTCTAACTTTCTTTTTTTCAACATGATTGTACTTTCATGAGCATTTGATGACTGTGTATCTTGCCAGCAAATGTATATTCTTCTGATCGAGGTTGCTTCTGGGACTATTTCCACAGGCTGTGATTTGGGGTATTTTTGTGACTAAAGAGCCACAGGCTGGGAAAGCAGTTTGCTACCTCCAACTCTTTTTTTTTTTTTTTTTTTAGTAATGTTTATTTTTGAGAGAGAGAGAGAGAGACAGAGCATGAGTAGGGGAAGGGTAGAGAGAGGGAGAAACAGAATCCAAAGCAGGCTTCAGGCTCTGAGCTGTCAGCACAGAGCCCAACACAGGGCTTTAATTCATGGACTGTGAGATCATGACCTGAGCCGAAGTCGGATGCTTAACTGACCGAGCCATCCAGGTGACCCTCTAATTCTTTATCCTGTAAAGACAGGTGGCAAGGAAGCTATTTTTTTTAATTGAAGTATAATTGATATAGAATATCCTATTAGTTTTAGATGTACATCATAGTGATTTAATATTTTTATACATTTCAAAACCTCCCCCAATAAGTCTAGTTACCACCTGTCACCATACAAAGTTATTATGATAGTATTGACTCTATTCCCTATGCTGTGCATTACATTTCCATGCCTTAATATTTAATAACTAGAAGTTAGTATCTCTTTATCCTCTTCACCTATTTTGCTTATCCCCCAATTCTCTCCACTCTGGTAACCAACAGTTTATTTCCTTTATCTATGACTGTTTCTGTTTTGTTTGTTTGTTTTGTTTTGTTTTGTTTTTTAGATTCCACATATAAGTCAAATCATATGGTATTTGTCTTTGTATGTCTGACTTATTTCACTCAGCGTAATACCCTCTAGGTCCATCCATGTTGTCTCAAATGGCCAAATTTTATTCTTTTTTATGGTTGAGTGATATTCCAGTGTGTGTGTGTGTGTGTGTGTGTGTGTGTGTGTGTGTGCGCGCGCACGCGCACGCACGCCACAACTTCTTTATCCATTTGTCTATCGATGGACACAGCCTGCTTCCATACTTTGGCTATTGTAAGTAATGCTGCAATGAACGTAGGGGTGCATATATCTCTTCAAATTGGTGTTTGTTTTCCTTTTATTTGGATCAACACCCAGAAGTGAAGTTACAGGATCATATAGTAGTTCTGTTTTTAATTTTTTGAGGGAAGAAGGCTATTCTTTTCTGTGTGTTCTCATTGGTCTGGCCTGGGACTGGAGCAGCCAGGGGTCCTGGCAGGTGGGTGGTCCTGTCCAAGGCTGTGAGATGATTCTCTCTTCTGCAGACCTATCCTGCCATTATCTGAGCCTTTTCTGGGAGCCGGGGTCTGTGCTATGTGCTTCGTTGCTAAGTTTATGATCTCCTGTAATCCTCATAACAGCTCTGTGAGGTAGGTGTTAGCAACCCCATTTTCCAGAGAAGGAAACTAAAAGGTTAGATAAGGTGTCTCTGGCCATGACAGTAAGCTGCAGCATTGGACTTCTGGCCCCAGCCTGCCTGGACAACTAATCATTAAGCTATCTCAGTTCACAACAGCACACCTACAGCGTTAAAAAGTTTGAGGACAATATTATTATAGTGCAAAGCATTAGTGGTTCAGATAACAAACAGGTTGTCCACTGCAAGCACATGATATGGTTACAAAATCACCTTTATATGACTGGAAGCCCTGACCTAATTTCTCTTCCTCTGCCGTAACACAGACCAACTCTACCCTAGGCCCCATAATGGATTTGGGGGTTTAGATTCTGCTTTTGTCCAAGACACCCACCCCAACCCTCAGACCTCAGAACCCACCCATGCTTAGGAATCCATCCTGAGAAAACTCTTATTATGGTTTTCTCAGCCTTGCCCTCAGGTCTTCCAGAGTCTTTCTGAGATCTTCTTTCATCCCCACATCAGAGCACATTCTTGTTCCTTCTCACAAGGGTGCCATGCTGCCAGAAGAGCTCAGCTGCTGTTTATTATGGGATGGCCATCTAACCTCTTAGTCTTGGTCTTAGTCTTCTTGGTCTGTAAACCAGGGCAAAAAAAAAAAAACCCCAACAACAACAACAACAAAAAACAAAAGGCAAGGTCCCAGTGGTCCCTCAGATCCATCCCAGCCCTTCCTCTGCTCCTCTGATCACAGAGACCTACAATTTCCCAGCTCCTTTACCAGTGGCCTTTGATAAGCATGGTCAGTAACAGGAGGACTGGCAGACACTGGAGGGAGCACTCCCTGGTACTTTCCTCACTCTCTCTGCTCTTGCATCTCAATGGTGGCTGCATTTCTTCATGGCCCACTTCTGCCACGTGGCCCCTCCCTGTGGTCCCAGCTCCCACTGGACCATCTCACCACAGTCTCAGCACCTACAGGAAGACCTGGCTTTGGCCGTGGCCACAACCCCTGGTGTGTTGGTAGCTTCCTGCTATGCCTAATTTCAACTTTGTCCACTGTCTCCTGTTGAATTCCCCTGCGCTCCTGTCACTCGATCAACAAATTCCTTGTATTACATTTCTCTATTCAGAGACCTAGAGAGATTTCTGTTTTCCTGGGCAGAGCCCCACTCTCACTATGCTTTTTTTTAATGTTTATTTTTTTAAAATTTATTTTGTTTAGAGAGAGCGCACTTGAGTGGGAAAGAGAGGCAGAGGGGGGAGAGAGAGAGAGAGAGAGAGAGAGAGAGAGAGAGAGAGAGAGAGAGAGAGAGAGAATGTGAATATCTTAAGAAGGCTCCATGCTCAGCATGGAGTCCAACATGGGGCTTACTCCCAGGGCCCTGGGATCATGCCCTGAACCGAAATCAAGAGTCAGATGCTCAACCGACTTAGCCACCCAGGTGCCCCTCACTGTGTGCTTTTTGAACCATCTCTCCTAGACAAAGGAAAGAGACTTTTGTTCCTCCATTCCTCTCTTCCCATCTCAGAAGTGAGGAAGCCAGAGCTCATTTCTTTCTTTTAAAAATTCTAAATTTGTTATGATTATAGAAGTTATGTGTTAGTGAGGAAAGCCCTGCACAGCAGCTATGAGACCCTCCACTCAGACTGTGGGCCCAGTGCCTCCTTCCCCCAGATTGTCAGCTCTGTCAAGGGGAATCAGATGAACATCTATAGCCAATAGTTCTTGTTCCCAGATGCCCACAACCACCCACCGGGAGCCAGGCTGCAAATCCTTCCTGGTGAGGTCATGGCTCAAGGCTTCAGTTCACCAAGCAAGAGCTGTACCTGGAAACACATGGATGTATTCAATCAGGCCCTGACAGCAGGAGATGGGAGTGTGAGGGGAATCCTGCATGAGAACTTCAAATGCCATTTTCTGGGATGGGAACTTTGTCTGCCAGGGTCTCCAGGGAGCCCAGAAGGGGATGGGGGATGGGGAAGAGTAGGAGTCTGATGCAAATCAGCCCTGTAACCCTGGAGACCCATGTGGTTGGTACATTCAGCAAACACTGAAGACTTCTCTCTTCTATGTTAGATTTATTTCCTCTAATGTGTTACTATTTGACACTATTATTATGCTTTGTCAAAAAAAAAAAAAGGAATATTACATTTGAAGGGGGAATTCAACAGTTCTCTAGTGGAAGGGGAATGGAAAACGATGTTGGCAGAAGAAAATCTCCACTTGAAATTTGGCAGGTGCTGTTGAAGGTGGCTGTCCCGATATTACTCCAATGCTTCTTTCTGATGCTTTGATGGAGGAAATTGAGATATTCCAGTTCTTTTATTCTTTGTGTCAAAGAAGTGGGAGCTAATTATAAAATATCATTCAATATACTCTCTGTTGAAGAGTGACAGCCACTATGTTTTCCCCTTCTCAAAATGCAGAAGCGACTGATCCATTTCATTGCCTGGCCTGACTGTGTAAAGTCTTTCTTACGGTGCACATTCTGAATGCTAACTGTTATGTTTCTCAGAGAAACTTCCCTTTGATAGAACTTTTCCAAATAGTAGAGGATGCATTCTGTGGTTTTAAGAATGTGACACACAGCAGAAAGAGATAAACTGGGGCAAAAAGAGTCTGCTTCCTGCCCTCCAACCCTGAGACTAAATGCTCAGGGGTAGTTCTTCTGCCTTTGAGACTTTGAGGGGGGGGACCACCTTCCCCAAAACTCTAGTCTGTCTCAAGGGAAGACCGTGCCCCACAGTTCGTAAACTGATGTTCTCAGTTATTTGATAAGGTGTGAGAAAAAGCCTCTTCCTTTGTACCCTGGGCATGGTCTGGAAAGAGGAAGATGGACCAAAGGGTCAGCTAGTACCTGACATAATAATGAAAAGGCCCACAGAAAACATGTATTCCCTTCCTAATGTTACACTGTTTTGTTTCTGGAAGTTATTATTGTCATTATTAAATGTTTATTTATCTATTTTGAGAGAGAGTGTGCATGTGTGTGCGCATGCTCACATATGTGTGTGAGTGTGACTGGGGGAGGGACAGAGAGAGAGAGGGAGAGGGAGGATCCCAAGCAGTCTCTGAGTTGTCAGTTCAGAGCCCAACATGGAGCTTGAACTCACGAACCTTGAGATCATGACCTGAGCTGAAATCAAGAGTCGAACACTTAACTGACTGAACCACCCAGGCAGCCCCTGGAAATTATTATTTATCGTTGGTAAGTGTGTCTGTGTTGGGTGTGGGGGCATTACTGCTCAAAAACTGTCACAGGGAACTGAGGGAAAGTGGGCATCAGCAATGTGGCTGGAGCAGGGCCTACGTGAGACCAACACCTCCTCTTTCAAAACAAGATGGACTATGAGCTCTGGTTGGTGAGGCCAATATACTGTTGTCACAAATTCTCCCAATATTTAATTAAGGGTTGTCCTAGATGTACCCATTGGTTATGATTTTATGATTGGTCAGCAGGCATTTCCCCCCAAAACCCGTGCTATTAAAAAAAGTGAATTAATATAATAAGTAATTTATTGAGGGAAAAGCCCCAACCCACATATGGCAAATCATTATTTGGAAATTTTGGAGTGTGGTGAAGTAAAGAAACTCAATAGCAAAATTAAAGCCTTAAAAGACCTCAAGTTATTAAAAAAAAGACTTCAGGTTATGATGTAGTATTGTGAAGTAGTTTTATGCTTTGAGCTAGGAAATACCGACAAATTTAAATCTCATTCATAGGATTTATTAAGAACCTTATCCAAGGGCTAATAGCTTAAAAGTAGCCCAATAATGAAATGGTTGTCACCCATCCAAGCAAGATAGAATTCAAAATATTTCACAATTGAGTGGGACACTGGCATCAACCGCTTAGATTACCTGTCAGCACGGAATGCTGTGCCAGATGACAACTCTTCAGTTGCCAGTTGTGGAAAGGGCTGGTGGATTTCTGGGAGGAACAGGAGGATTCAAAACAGCCAGGACAATAGGAGACACTTGAGGAGCTCAGGGAAAGGGCTATTTACCAATTGATGTGAAATTACTTTAATATTTTGATGACTTGAATACCCATACTGTTGCATACCATCTTAGCCCTGCATCCATCCATCCATCCATCCATCCATCCATCCATCCACCTACCCACTCATCCATTCACCTATACACTCAGTATTCCATCTAGCTATTCAACAAGCATATCCTGGGGATGTTTCCTTGGGTGATATGTGTTGCAGTGAATATACAGATGAATTGGAATGGCTCCTATCCCTAGGGAGCTCACAAGTTATTCTTGTTACTTGTGGAAAGGATGTGTTTTAGCTGCTGCCATTGTGATGCTAGTGAGATGTCATGGAATAACAAATTAAATAAATTATAAAATTTGGGGCGCCTGGGTGGCTCAGTCGGTTAAGCGTCCGACTTCGGCTCAGGTCATGATCTCGCGGTCCGTGAGTTCGAGCCCCGCGTCGGGCTCTGGGCTGACAGCTCAGGGCCTGGAGCCTGTTTCCGATTCTGTGTCTCCCTCTCTCTCTGACCCTCCCCCACTCCTGCTCTGTCTCTCCCTGTCTCAAAAATAAATAAACATTAAAAAAAAAAAATTAAAGGGGCGCCTGGGTGGCGCAGTCGGTTGAGCGTCCGACTTCAGCCAGGTCACGATCTCGCGGTCCGTGAGTTCGAGCCCCGCGTCAGGCTCTGGGCTGATGGCTCGGAGCCTGGAGCCTGTTTCCGATTCTGTGTCTCCCTCTCTCTCTCTGGCCCTCCCCTGTTCATGCTCTGTCTCTCTCTGTCCCAAAAATAAATAAAAAACGTTGAAAAAAAAATTTTTTTTTAAAAAATTAAAAAAAAATAAATTATAAAATTTATCAAAGAATAGGTTTATCATTTCATATTTTTGAAAGAAATTTTGTATTATTTTGCTCATTCCTCATTGCAATTCGACAAACACACAATGACACTGAGATACAAAATGCTTATGTGATAGCCAGAGGGGGGCAGAGCCAGGAATCTGGCCAGTGGATTTTTCACCAAGGGTGGAAACACTTTGCTAAGTGATTGTGGTTTCAAAGTATGGATTCCATTCCTATCTTAACATTGACATTGTCTGACAAACTGTACAGCCAGGAGTAGATGATCCAGTTTATTGTGGTTCAGGTGATACTCTGACTCTGCAATTAGCCAGTGTTGGGCTTTTGGCTGGTTTGATAAAGTAGGAAGGAAATAGAGGTCTATTGAAATTCAAGAGTTCCCTGTGGTGGGAATAATAAATTTTCATATAAAGTACAATTAATTCAAACCCTCAAATGAATCAAGTGCTTCTCATTTTCTCTCAAGAACCTATTGAATCAAGACAAATGTCCCATTGTTCCCACTAGGATTTACTTTCTTCCTTTTCATGAAACCAGTATGAGTGCTTACTTTTCAGTCATGTAGATCTTTTCTGCACCTGACGTTGACAGACTCTGATAAAGGGATTGCTTTTGGCTTTGAGGGTGAATGGAAAAACATATTGTTGTGGTTGAATGAAAGAATACCTCCCAGAAGTTGGTCAGGTTTGAGTCAATTTTTAAACTGTCAGTAAGGAACAGCCCATAGAGTATTTGTAAGAGGAAAATAAGATTTACCATCCTTCTCTCTTCCCGGAACATCACTGAAGGTTTTGGCTAGAGAAGAAATAACTGCAAGATGCATGACCTATCCTCAGGAGATTTATTGCCAGGGTCTGGCCCACAGTGATTTAAGCTAAAAGCACCTGGTTGAAAAGCGTAAGAGTTCACTCTTGGGTTATTGGTCATTCAAAGGGTGAAACTATAACCAAGAATTATTACTCCCCAATCACATCTGCTTGAAATGGGTCAGCACCTCCTGTACCCAGAGCAAGGGCAGGTATATCCTTCTACCAAAAATCAAATGGGCTTTTCTATTATTTATGATGGCTGAAACCACAGGAGCCTGTGTGAACAGAATAGATTATTCATACACAAATCATCACAGGTTGTCATATGCCTGTCAAAGATGTTAACAGAGAAGAGGTCCTGGGGAACCTACACTTGACCCTTTGGGCCAGGAGTGGGCCCTGGATTGGGAAGGGCTGGGAAAGGAAGATAGAGCATCATGGTCTGGTCCTGGAAAGCAACACCTGAAAGAGGCAGAGCCAGACTCAAGAAAGGGGTAGACAGGCCCTGTCTGCCGCATGTATGTGGCCTCCTGGCACAGGCCTCTGTGGTCCCTACCTGTCCCTTGTTCTCAGCAGGTCCTGGTCAACTCCCCACATTCTGCTTATCTCCTCCAGGTGGACTTCAGTGAAGTTGGGGCTTTCTATATATATACCTCCAAAGGAATCACAAAGCCTGCTCAGCACTTATCTGTTACAAAGAGTTCATGTGAATTGTCTATTGCTGCATTAAAAATCACTCCCAAACTTAGAAGCTTCAAACAACCATGTTACTTGCCAATGATGCTGTGTATAAGAACATGAAAAATGGCACCAAGAGCCAACAGCTGGTAGTCCTAATGGTAGTCCAGCTGGTAGGTAGTCCTAAATGTACTTAAGCAATTTTCATGGCATATAAACAATATTCAGACAAGACCATCCTTTGAGCATGATGTAATAAGACAGAGACAAGACTATCTTATGATCATGCCTGCAACTATACAGAGGCAAGGACATCCTGCAACTGAAAAATAACGAAACATCTCCCTCTTCCAGCTAATATAAATTGCTACTGACAGCTTTCATCCCACTTTAATCCTCCTGCTTCATAGATAAAAATTACCAAGAGATCCAGTCACCAAGTTGCCCCTACTTTCTGACAGCACCTGATGAAAAACTCTGCCTCTGCTTTCTCTAAACCCTTCATGAAATCACCCAGCAGACACCCAAATCCTATAATAAGACCCTCCCAATTTTCCCTTCCTGGTTCTTTTGGTATATTTTCTCCCTTTCTGCAGCACATTAAGTAAAGCTAATTTTGTTTGACTACAAGTGTGTTTCTAGTGGTCTTTGATATGTGGGTTAGTAATTTGGGCTGAGCTCAGCTGGTTGGTTCTTCTGCACCTGGAGTCTCTTATATGGCTATGGTCACCTGACAGCTTAATCAGGATAGGATGGTCTAAGATGGCCTCACTCACATGGCTGGTGGCTGGACTGGCTGACCTATAACCTACATATCTCCAGCAGGCTAGTCCAAGCATCTAATACCAAACTTGAGTGGTATTAGAAGGCAGTCCCAATGCACAGTATGTTTTAAGCTTCTGCTCAAATTATGTTTGCTAATGTGCCATCAGTCAAAGAAAGTCACATGGCTAATCCCAGAATCAGTGTGGGAGGGGACCACCAAGGGTATAGATACAAGAAGTGATTGGAGTCCTACTTCTATAACAAATTACTATAGTGTTGAACACATGGTTTCATTCAATCCTCACAATTGAAGACACTTATCGTAATTTTGCTGATGAAAAAATTCATGTTTAGAGAAGTTTGAGTCTTTACTAAAGCCATAAAGCTAGTAAATGTCAGGGTGGCCAAAGTGCAAGACGAGATCACTGAGTCATACTTCAAAGTTTCTTTCCCCAGACCCTCACTGTGGATTTGCCATTTGGGTACAGATGTATTGTCACTTTAGTTCCATGGGGCCCTTCAAGTATGTTTTGTGACTGCTTTAATTTAGCATAATGTTTTCAGGTTCATCCAATCCTTGTTATGGCCAAATAATATTTCGTTATATAGATATACCATATTTTGTTTATTTATTCATTATGTGATGGGCATTTGGGTTGAAATTCCTTCCCCTAGAAGGAAAAAGATCAGCAAGTTTAAATTATGAAATTTATATACGAAATTCATGCCAACCCATTTATGCATTTTACTGGCGCAATTGAGTAGTGAGGCATAAATATTACAAACTACCTTCTCTTCTTCACGTTGAGGAAGAGAAGACACATGCCCCAGGTTACAAGGATGGAATGGGCCCATCCTTGAGCCCCAGTTCATGGAGCCTCTCCCAGGACCATCTGAGCAGTCTTGCTACCATGTTGAGGGGTTCCTCACAGGACCTTGTCTGGGGTAGGGCTCTTATGGCAGGGCACAATTTTATTGCAGAAACATTTGGATACAGGTTATTTCATCAATCAGGGATTTCTTCGCTCACCAGATCACCAACTATTGCCCTAACACAGCTAGAAAAAGATTCCCTAAAAATACAGATTTGACCAATCTCTGATTTTTTTTTTTAATAGAAAAGGCCTAGGGTAAAGGTTGAAAAAGAGGAGAAAAAATGATTTCTTTCTCCAAAGCTACTCCATGGCAGGCAGCAGGAAGTGTTGGGTGCCTGTGACAACTGACAGGCCTGCAGAAACTGGATTTGGTTCTTAGTCGAAGACCACACAAAACAAAACAATTGTGCATTTTGAAACGTGTTGCCAGAACTAACTGTAAAAGGCTGCAATGAAAATGGTTGTCAGGCCATGTTGTGTGACCTGCTCTGGCTGCATAGGGGTCCCTGGAGTCCATCTGCCCCCACAGGGTTCCCAGGGGCATCTGAGGGGACCCAGAAATCCACCCTCTTCTCAGAGCCCTGAGTGATCTGAGCACCCCATTTTCAGAAACAATGTCCCAGATGCCACTTTGTTTTCTCTTCTTTAGGTTACAGTGTTCATTTCTGAAGGTGGAAGTCACAGGAGAAAGGAGAGTGCTCTGGAGTCTTTGGGAGAGAAATGGATTAGTCTGCACCTAACTGGAAAATGTAATTGACCAGCATATTCTACATAATGCCCGTGCTCCTTTAGGTCGATGAAAGGAATACTTTAGTATCAGTTCAACTTGTTTGAGTTGAGAAACTTTCCAGGGAGTCTCTACTCATTTCTACTGGAAACTAATGGATATTCACAGGTTGACCAGGTTTTGTTGTATTAGTCCGAGTTCCTCTATAGAACCAACAAGGTATTATGTAAAGAAATTTATTATAAGGAATTGGCTAATGTGATTATGGAGGCTGCACCTGAGTCTGAAGCAGGAGAGACGATGGTGTACCATGTAACTTCTAGTCCAAGTCTGAATCCAAAGGCAGGAGAAGTCCATGTCCCAACTCAGATGCTTGGAGAGAGAGTGAATTCTCCATTACTCTGCCTTTTTGCTCCATTCAGGCCTTAATGGAATTAGATGAGACCTACCCATATTGGGGTGGGCAAATGGGATTACTCAGCCTACTAATTCAAATGCTCATCCAGAAACACCCTCAGCGACACACCCAGAATAATTTTTAACAGAATATCTGAGCATTCCATAGCCTAGTTAAATTGACACATAAAATTAACCAATACATATGTTTTTTCACATTTAAAAATAAAAAGGGAACCAGGAGCACCTGGGCGGCCTCAGTTGGTTAAGCGTCTGACTTCGGCTCAAGTCATGATCTCATTCATGGTTTGTGGGTTGGAGCCCCAAGACGATGGGCTCTGTGCTTATAGCTCAGAGCCTGAAGCCCGCTTTGGATTCTGTGTCTCCCTTTCTCTCTCTGCTCCTCCCCTGCTCCTCCCCTGCTCATGCTCTGTCTCTCTCTCCTTCAAAAATAAATAAACATTCAAAAAATTTATTTTCAAAAAGGAATCTAAACACATTATATTACTCTTCATTAAACTTGGTGAAGGACCCCAAAGTCAAAAGGTTTCTAAAAAGATACCTCATTCACTGTTTTTTCTTGTGTTTGCTGGTTTAGTGCCCTTCATTTCACCATCTCTACTCTGTATCGTTAACACAGTGGCTTTTTTTTTTATTTAAAAAAAAAATTTTTTTTAACGTTTATTTATTTTTGAGACAGAGAGAGAGCATGAACGGGGGAGGGTCAGAGAGAGGGAGACACAGAATCTGAAACAGGCTCCAGGCTCTAAGCGGTCAGCACAGAGCCTGACGCGGGGCTCGAACTCACAGACTGAGAGATCATGACCTGAGCCAAAGTCAGACACTTAACCGACTGAGCCACCCAGGCGCCCCAGTGGCTTTTGACACATACATCTTGACTATCAGGCTGCGAGTTCCCAGAGCCTGAAATCTGGTCTATACTGCTTATTCAGTACCGTCAACCTGAGATGGTGCCTGCCACATAGAAGGTGCACAATAAACTTAAAAAAAAAAAAAAAAAAAAATTAAACTTTAGCGGTGCCTGAGTGGCTCAGCCAGTTGAGTGTCCAACTTTGGATTTTGGCTCCAGTCATGTTCCCAGTGTTGAGGGATCAAGCCCTGCTTTGGGCTCTGTTCTGAGCCTGGAGCCTGCTTGAGATATTCTCTCTCTCTTTCTCTCTCTCTCTCTCTCTCTCTCTCTCTCTCTCTCTCTCTCTCTCTCTCTTTCTCTCTCTCTCTTTCTCTCTCTCTCTCTTTCTCTCTCTCTCTCTCTCTCTCTCTCTCTCTTCTCTCTTCTCTCTCCTCTCTCTCTCTGTCTCTCTCCCTTTGCTCCTCTCCCCAGCTTGTGCATGCTGTCTCTCAATCTCTCTCTCTAAAAAAATAAAAAAAAAAAAATGAACTTGATACTTGATCCATGATACTGGTTATGTTGAGTTGCCTTCCCCAGCCCCCATCAAATCTCTGGCAGAACAAGTTAATGGCATTGTATAAGCTTGGTTTAACAATTTAATATGAAATACTAAGAGAAATTACTGACCTTTAATTGACAGAGAAAGCTGTAAAATGAAATAAAATAAAATTGTAGCAAATGACTAATAGAAGGGGCTCAAGTGAATAAACAACCTTTCTATCATTTGTTTTATTTTGGTGAATTGTGGCAGCAACTGATGATTTACAACAGGCTGATTCTGACCGAATCTAGCTCAGCTAGTGATTTAGAAAAATCACTCAACATTAGTTACAAAATATAGTTCTTTGTTGTGTTTTTTTTTTCACCAAATGTCATTAAGGCATTTAGAAAAACGTTAAAATACCTTTCATGGATGATTTTTCTCCAGTAAATTTTTAATCACACCAAATATGCAATAAACAAAATGCAGCTTTTCCTCTATAATTAAATGGGCTAAATTCACAAGTTCATTGCATTAATTAAAAGAGCAGTCACCCAGTTGTAAAATTGCAAATAGCTGACTTTCTCTTGGGTTTCAGATGGTAGCTTTTATTAGTTCATATATTTAAACATATACAGGCTATTGTTTGCCCTGAACAGTTTCAGATTTGTTAATTTTTTTTCAGATTTGTTAATTTTGTAACAAATCCTTTGTTAGAAAAAAGTAGCAATTTAAGTAAAATCTGGCCTTTGTCTGAAGCCCACAGTCAACCCTGGTGCAGCAATGTTTCAGTCAAATGCCAGCTGTGTCCCTATAAATAAAGCTAGTTACCAACTTCAAAGTAATAGATAACCTTGAACTTTCAGAGAAAAAGGATGTTGATTTTAATCCATTTAAGCCTGGATATAAATGATTTCCGGACATAATGGTGCAAAAACCCAATATTCTCAGAGACTGATTATATTTGACTCCATAGACCCAGTGATAATACAACATAATTAAACACGTGGGGCACAAGTGTCTTTGAAATACATTATCTGCAGGGTGGATAAAGAGAAAAGAAATAGGATTCCTTTTTTAAAAAATGGGATTTTAAGAATGTAAATCTGGTTTTAAAATGTTTGGCTAAATCGTTCTCTTATCTCTCTTTCAAATCCCACATGAAGTCCATTTTCATAGACTCAGATTTGGAAGCTCTTGAGTCTAATTCCCGACTCAACACCAGAATCTCCTTTGTGTTGCTCTAAGCTCAGGCAGCCTCTCAAGGCAGCCCTTCCCTCTGTTTGAAGGACTGATTGCTGGAAGCATCTTCGTGACGTTATCAGAGACTTAAGCCACGTCCCTGTAGTTTCCGCAGTCATTAGTCCTTATTCGACCTTGTTTCTGTAATATAGAAAAAGCCCCCCTCGGCCCTAGAAATGACCCCAATTCTGCAACTATTGCTCATATTATACACTTCTTAGACTTCTCTCCATTCTGGATAGCATTTCTCTTGCTGACTCAAACTTGTGAAAACTAGTTTTAAAGATGAAAATCGCAAATTCAGTGGTACAAAATTTATTGAGTATCATGTAGCAGGTATCCACTAGGAACTGGACATTATAAAAAGATAATTTATACATGTGCACAATAGCCCTGTTCTCCAGCAGTTTCTAGTAGGGAATGGAATAATCCTGTACCTCTCTCCATGCCTCTCTTTCTGCCCCAGTCACCCTCTATATGGGAAGTTGCACCTGTGGTTGGGTAGATTCCTGAGTAGTCAATGGGCCCTATTTTACTGGATAACTAGGTGGCTGAGCCTTAAAAGATCACCGTCCAGGGGTGCCTGGCTGGCTCAGTCAGTAGAGGTATGACTCTTGATATCGAGGTTGTGAGCTTGAGCCCTATGTTGGGTGTAGAGATTATTTAAAAATAAAATCTTAAAAAAAATAAAAGATCACCACCCATTTGTGGTGCACTCCTCACTTTTCTGTTTTATACCATGGTAAGAGTTGGAGCCTACTATTTGGCTAGCTACCTCCTGTTTCTACTTTCAGTGTCTACTCTGGTGAGTGGACTCAGTGCCCACTTGGGACCTCTCTGTCTCTCTCAGTGTCTCTGCCTCTCTCTCTGTCTACACTGGTGGTGGAGGTGGAAAGAGTAAGAGTCTCACTTTGACTTCAAGCCAAAGCTGCCTATTCCAATTTAATTGCCCTAGTGGGTTCTACTTTGTGGATCAAGGGCATTGGTTCAAATTTAGTCATGGCATTTTATTCTCATTCCACTAATGTTCTTTATACACAGATTCCTCAGTTTGGGGCCCCATGAGGAGAAGTGAGGAGGAGAAGCATGATACAGGTATTTCTGGGACCCTCCCTAAGCCTAATTCCACCAGATGAACACCAGAACTTCACCCAGAAATCCCAACACTCACAAATTAGACATGATTTAAAAAATACATATATCCATAAGAGAAGAATAAAAACATGGAGTTTTGTGGGTAGGAAATTGGAGGTAGAGGTGGGGGTGATAAGTCAAGGGGCAGGAAGGACTGGAATTTTCAGCAGGTGCAGCTGGAAGACTATGGAGAAAGATGGCACCCTGTGAGGGGATGGGAGAAATACATTCAGGGAATGGAGAGATCTCAAATTTGGTTGAAACATATAGAAGAATGTAGGGAGAAGAATACTGGAAAGAGGAGCTGGCCCAGATACAGAGAGCTCTGACTGTCAGGCCAAAGTTTGCACATGATTTGATAGGCAGTCAGGAACTGTTGAAGGTTGGGTGTATGGGTATGAAAGTGGTCCTGCACATATGATGATGGAGCTGGCAGACAGGGAGGGAGGAGGGAAAAGACTGGCCACTGCGAGGCCAGGGAGGAGACACTCAAGCATAACACCCATACAAGGTGGTCCTTGGGGCGGGCAGTGCAGCCTCAACTCCCTGCTCTCTGGGGAGGGTTGATGGACTCATCATTTTCACTGCGACCTCAAACTTTTGGTTGACGCTGGGCCTGGTATTGACTGAGATCACCAAGTCTTTTTTTCACAGGATTTCTTCCAGGTGTCCTCACCCACAATTTATTAGTGATTTGGAGAATGTCTGTGTAAAACCTGACCTTCATCCTTTTGCAAATTAATCTTTTTAGTGTTAATTTGACATTCCCAGCTCCCAAGATAATTCTAAATCTTCACTCTGCTGTCTGTCACGTTGTCTCTTCTTCCCAGCTCTATTTTGTTGGAAAATTGAACAACCATCAAAGTTTTGCTGACAGTGTTGACAAGATAAGGGCAAAGACAGCCTCCTGGAGCTCTAATTGAAAGCCCCACTAATAGCACTGGAGCCGTTGACCAACAGACTGCAGGAGCCTTGCTTCCCTGGAGGCAAATCCACCATCAACTTCATTGTGCCCCTCAGCATTCATCATTTCATTCCATAGCAACCTGAGTCATCAAAGACGGTGTGTCCCCTTGACCATCAGACTCTCTAGTGCCAGTGTGATGAGAGAGAAGTCCATGTGACACTGTCATTCTGTTACTTCTGCAAAGGCTGCTTTTTCTTAATTTTATTTTAAAGATTTTTTAAAAAAGTAATCGCTACACCCAAGATGGAGCTCGAACTTACAACCCTGAGATTAACAGTCGCATGCTCCACCGACTGAGCCAGCCAGGTGCCCCTATTTTAAAGATATGTTCATTTTTCTTATACAAATACAAGAGGTGGGATTGCTGGATCATCGTTTTCCACAATGGCTGCAAAAATTAACATTCCCACCAACAGTGCATAAGAGTTCTCTTTTCTCCACATCCTCACCAACATTTGTTATATCTTGTCTTTTTGATGATAGCCCACTCTAACAGGTGTGAGGTGGTATTGCGTTTGGTTTTGATTAGCATCTCCCTAGTGAGGAGTGATGTTGAATGCTTTTTCCCTGTACCTGTTGGTCATTTGTACGCCTTTTTTTTGGGAAAACTGTCTATTCAGTTCATCTGCCCATTTTTTAATCAGATTGTTTTGTTTTATTTTAATTGCTACCAAGTTGTGTGAGTTCTTTATATATTTTAGATGCTAACCTTTTATCATATAAATGATTTCCAAGTCTTTTCTCCCATTCTGTTGGGAGAACGTTGCCTTTTCATTCTGTTGATGGTTTCCTTTGCTGTGCAGAAGCATTTTAGTTTGATGTGGTCCAATTATTAATTTTTGCTTTTGTTGGCTTTGCTTTGGTGTCCAATCCAAAAAAGCATTGCCAAAACCAATGTCAAGAAGTTTACCCCCTATGTTTTCTTGTAGGAGTGTTATGGTTCCTGCTATTATGTTCGAGTCTTTAGACCCTTTTGAGTTGATTTGTGTGTATGGTGTAAGATAGTGGTCCAGTTACTTCTTTTTTGCATATGACTGATTGCCCAGTTTCACAACATCATTTATTGAAGAGACTATCCTTTCTCCATTGTGTATTCTTGGCTCCTATGTTGTAAATTAATTGATTATACATACTTGGGTTTATCTTTTGGCTCTCTACTGTTTTCGATTGAACTATGTGTTGGGTTTTTTTGGCCAATATCATATTGTTTTGATTACTATAACGTCATAATATAGTTTGAAATTAGGAAATGTGATGCTTTAGCCTTGTTCTTAAGATTGCCTTGGCTGATTGGGGTCTTCTGTGGTTCCATACAAATTTTAGGATGTTCTATTTCTATGAAAAATACCATTGGAATTTTGGTAGGAACTGTAGTGAATCTGTAGATTGTTTTAGTATGGGCATTTTAACAATATTAATTCTTCTAATCCATGAGCACATAATATCTTTCCATTAATTTGTGTCTTCTTTAATTTATTTCATCAATATCTTATGGTTTTCAGTGTAAAAATTTTTCACCTCCTTGGTTAAATGTATTCTAGGTATTTTATTTTTTTTGATGCAATTATAAATGGGAATGTTTTCTTAATTTCCCTTTCTGATAATTTGTTATTACTGTATAGAAATGTAACTGATCTTTATAAATTGATTTTGTATCCTGCAACTTTACTGAATTCATTTATTAGTTCTAATAGATTTTTGCTTTTCTATACATAAATTATTATATTTTATCTCTATATTATATATTTTTTATATAATTTATTTATTATTTATTTATTTATTTTGAGAAAGCATGAGTGGGGGAGGGGCAGAGACAGAGGGAGGGAGAGAAACCCAAGCAGGCTCTGCACTGTCAGCACAGAGCCCAATGTGGGGCTTAATCCCATGAACCATGAGATCATGATGTGAGCCGAGATCAAGAGTCAGACACTCAACGACTGAGCCACCCAGGCTCCCCTATAATTTATTTTATTATTATTAAAGAAATTTTAAAACAAACCCTTTAAACAAGATTTTAAGGCAGTTGCATGATCACCACCTCCTAATGTTATGGCCATTATTAGGTTTCATTATATGGTAAAGGTGAAGAGATTTTGCAAATGTAGTTAAGGTCCCTAATGAATTGACCTTAAGTTAATGAAAAGAGATTTACCTGAATGGACATGACCTAATCAGGCAAGCTTGTTAAAAGAAACTCAAAGCAGTAAGGCCTCTCTTCTGCCGGCCCTGATAAAGCCAACAGCCATGCTGGAACTGCCTATGGAGAGCGGCAGCTCATAGGAGCACAGACCTCAGTTCTACAACTGCAAGGAACTGAACTTGCCAGCAACCTGAGTGAGATTGGAAGCACATTTTTCCCAGGCTGGGCCAGTAGATGGGAATCCTGCCCAGTTGATACTTTACTGTTGCCTTGTGAGACCCTGAGCAGAGGACCCCACTAAGCATTCTCGGACTCCTAACCCATGGAAATGGTGAGATAATAAACGTGTGTTGTTTTAAGCCACTGAGCTTGTGGCGATTTGCTATGCTGTGATAGAAAACAGATAAACACATAAAAGTAGAGAGAATAGTACAATGAAGTGCTACTCAAACTGTAGTCTATGAACCCTGGTGTCCACAGCCTGTTTGTTTCTGATTCACGAGAAGTTAAGTACAGAAATTGGGAGTCAACACTGAGAAACTTTCATGGCAGTTTGAGTTTGCTGTGACCTCAAAGTGTGTGTCATTGGACTCATCTCAAGGAGCAGGATGTAGACCAGTTTGGATTTGTTAAGCTTACATGATAAATAGTGTATGGTGTGACCTGTGTACCAGATACATATTACAACATGTATAATTTTAAATTTAGTTTGTCAATCAAAATCTGAAAGTGTACAAAAACATGAGAAATGTAAGCATTTATTTATTTGTATAACTTTTTAAAAATCAAGCTTGTTTTTAATTTAGCAAATTGTTAGCTGTATTAGGAAAGTAACAATCCAGTGGTTTATTTTATTTTTTATTTTAGTGTGTGTGTGTGTGTGTGTGTGTGTGTGTGTGTTTTAAAGTAATCTCTAGGCCCAACGTGAGGCTTAAACTCACAACCCTGAGATCAAGGGTCACATGCTTTACTGAGTGAGCCAGCCAGGCTCACTTATTTTGATCCCATGTTTCAATGACCATAGCTTGACATAGTCAGGAACTTCTGAGTACAGAAATCCAACCCACAGAGCAAATAAACCAGTGAAGAATTTTTCACTGTAGCTTAAAGAATGCATAGATTTGTTAATGTGGCAATTCTAGTACATGTGCAGCTTGAACAGGATGGTAATGTGAACAGTTCTTTTCTCTTTTTTTAAGTTTATTTATTATTGAAAGAGGGAGAGTGCAAGCAGGGAGGAGCAGAGAGAGGGAGACTGAGGATCCAAAGCAGACTTCACACTGCCAGCATAGAGCCTGACACGGGGCTTGAACTCACTGTACCATGGGATCATGACCTGAGCTGAAGTTGGACACTTAACTGACTGAGCCACCCAGGTGCCCTGTGAACAGTTCTTTTTAACCTCATTGCCAATTAATACAACTAGCTCTACACAACCAAATAAAATACAACTATATAAAACTGTGAAAGAATACATTGTCAACAAATGTGGTTTGGAGCTAAAGTTTTCTGTAAGAGTGTGTTTTGCTAGCCAGCTGAACACACAGGAGCACAGGAGAATGTTCTGGAACAGTCATCGGGATTAAGGAGCTCATGAATCTAAGCACTGCTTCCTTCATTGAGAAAGTCTTGCTACCAAACAAATGAACAAACCAACAAACCAAAACATTAGGTGAACTAAATAGTGTATTTAGTGATTAAGAATTTGTGAATTACATAAAGGCAAATGCATTAAATTCAAGGCCATCCTACTTTTATGTGACGGATAGAAGTGGAGTATAATTTCTTACTGCATGCTGAGGTATAGTACTTGTCACGGGGGAGAATTCTGTCAGAATAAAATACAGAACAAATTCATTATGTTTCGTGAGATAAGGAATCAGTTTGATCCAATATTTAGAGATGTGAATTGGACATCCAGACTTGCCGATTTTTCTGATAGCTTAGATATTTTTAATGACCTTACAACTTCCTTAAAAATAACAAAGGAATGCAAGAAAAGATCAAAAGATATAGGCAAAATTTGGAATTTCTGTAGATTTTCACGGCAGATCTCAACAACAATCAGAAATGTAGATGGTAGCCTATTCCTGCACACTTGCACACCTATGAATTTGAATTTTATTTTCCATCAAAAGATAATGCACATGTAAGGAATATGTGGCTCTGGAATCTATTTTTTAAAATCAAAGGATATGGGTAATTTAAATTGAACTACAACTTTACAGGATAAATTGATGGCCCCAGCTACTGATCAAAGACTGAAGATGAATTCTTAAAATACAACATTATTTGTTTCATTTTTGATTGAAGCTAAAAATGGATATCCTGAGCTTGCTGAAATTACTGTAAACTCTCTTCTGCCATTCTAGTCAACACGCCTCTGTGAGGCTGATTTCTCTACCAGAAGTGCCATGACAACAAAACACAGAAAAGTTTAGATGTACATTATCCCCTGTGAGTAGTATTGTCAGCAGTCCAAACTAGGTTAGATAAATTAACAAGCAAGAAGTCAGCTCATTTGTCACATTAATAATTTTAAATATTGATGAACATGATTTTTGTTCAAACTGTGTGCAGAGGCATTTAATATGGGGAATCTCTATCTTATTCGTAATTCTCTGAGTTATGATTGGGAAATTACAAAAAGTTATGAACGTAAAATAGCAATTCTCCATATTCCCTTATATACACACGTTCAATGGAAAACTTGTATAGTTTTAACAACTCTTTTCTCTCGGGTGCCTGGGTGGCTCAGTCAGTGAAGTGTCCCACTTCAGCTCAGGACACGATCTCATGGTTGGAGGGTTCGAGCCCCACATCAGGCTCTGGGCTGACAGTTCAGAGCCTGGAGCCTGCTTCAGATTCTGTGTCTCCTTCTGTCTCTCTGCCCCTCCCCCACTCTCAAAATATAAATAAACTTGGGGCACCTGGGTGGCTCAGTCAGTTAAGCGTCCGACTTCAGCTCAGGTCATGATCTCACAGTTTGTGGGTTCGAGCCCCGCATTGGGCTCTGTGCTGACAGCTCAGAGCCTGGAGCCTGCTTCGGATTCTGTGTCTTCCTCTCTCTCTGTCTTTCCCCTGCTCACACTGTCTCTCTCTGTCTCTCAAAAAAGGAATAAATGTTAAAAAAAAAAAAATAAATAAATAGACTTTAAAAAAACTCTCTCAAAAATAAACTTAAAAAATACATAAAAATAACTTCTTTAAAAAATAAAAACAATAAAAATTATTTTCTCTTTCCATCTGGTAAGTTTGTTTTGATTCTGTATATTGAAGCATAATTTTATGTGTGTTGAACCCAGTGAAAAATTTAGATTTATCTGCTGTATGTCTTTTTAAAAAATTATTTAACTGTTTTGGCCATTCACTTTTATTGTACTTGATAAAAGTATTGGCCTACAATAAATAAGAAAATTTTTTTAAAAAGCAAAGCAGGGGTGCCTGGGTGGCTCAGTCAAATACCTGACTCTTGATTTTGGCTCAGGTCATGATCTCGTGGTTCAGGAGTTTGAGCCCTGTGTTGGCCCTGCACTGACAACAAGACTGCTTCAGATTCTCTGTCTCCCTCTCTCTCTCTCTGCGTCTCAC
The DNA here is from genome assembly GCF_018350175.1 of Felis catus. Classification (NCBI taxonomy): domain Eukaryota; kingdom Metazoa; phylum Chordata; class Mammalia; order Carnivora; family Felidae; genus Felis; species Felis catus. The sequence goes on along the minus strand of NC_058379.1, from coordinate 57,020,594 downwards.
CCCTTCATGCTTGTTCACTCTCACTCTCTCAAAAACTAAATAAGCATTTAACAAGTAAATAAATAATAAAATTAAAAAGGCAAAGCAGTCCTCTCCCAGGTGGATGAGAAGCTACATGGGTGTAAAACTGCAGAAGCCAACAGCTGCCCCCAAAGACCCACCCCCCTTTCAGCATTCCTGTCTCAGCTCTTCTCTCCCTTACGTATTTTGCCAGAGTATTTTAAAGCAAACCCCAAATAATATATAATTTTACATGCAAATACTTCAGTATGTATCTTTAAAAAGTAATAACTTAAAAACTCGGACCACAATGTTATCATATTCAACAAAATAAGTAATTTCTAATCGTACCTAATATCTGGCTTATATTCACTTTTCCCTAATTATCTAAAAAACGTATTGTTGTAGTTGGCTTGTTCAAATCAGAATGCAAATAAGGGCCACACGCTGTATTTGGTTGTGATGTCTCCAATCTCCTTTGATCTAACAATACCGTCCTCTTTTTTTAAACCATATATATTTTTTAAGTTTATTTTGAGAGAGAGCACACAAGCAGGGGAGGGGCAGAGAGAGAGTGGGAGAGGGAGAATCCCAAGCAGGCTCCATGTTGTCAGTCAGCATGGAGTTTGCTGCATGGTTAGATCGCATGAACTGTAAGATCGTGACCTGAGCAGAAATCAAGAGTCTGACACTGAACTGACTGAGCCACCCAGGTGCCCCTAAACCATATGCTTATTGAAAAGCCTGAAGTATTTGTCTAGTAGAACTTCTAACATTTCTGCATTTGGTTTATTTCTTCCTGGGATTGTCTGTTAGCCTGTTACTCTATCCTTGATAGCTCCTTCTCCTGGAAGTTAGAGTCAAAGCCTCGATTAGATTCAGACTTTACTTACCTTTTTCCAAAATGACCTCTAGGAAGTGCTGTGCGCTTCCTCTTGCATCACCCCAACGAGCACGTAAGTCTAAGTCTCGTTGCCTACCTTTGGAGAGGCTAACTAACATTCAGTGGGTTTAGGTTTCACCAAAGGTTGCCTACCTTTGGAGATGCTAACTAACATTGATCAGTGGGTTTAGGTTTTCACCCTGATCCATTCATCATAATATACTCCACTGACTTTTAGTGAGTGGTTTGCAGCCATTAATTATTACTACCTGGATCTGGTTTGCATTAGGAATTCACAAAATGGTGATTTTCTAATTATCTCATTGCTCCTTCATTTATTAGCTAGAATGGCTTTCTAGAGAAAGAATCATCCCTTCTTTGATTATTTTGAAATATAGTCTGTAGAGGAAAGCTCGATAAATGCTCGATTTTTTCCTTTTATCAATTTTCAGAATAAGAAATTTGTGCTTTAGCAACTTCCCAAGATGATCAGTTAATCTGGGGAGGTTTTCTTGAGTATCAATATGAACTCATAGATTGCAATATATTTGATGTGTTTCAAGACATTGTTATTATTCAAATGGTCTCCTTTTTGGGCAAATGGAGTCCCCTCAAGTTGGCTCTTTGATTTTTGTTATCAGTCTGGCAGTAGTTGAGAGCTCCTTGTTTTGTTTTGTTTTTTAATTTTTTTTTTATTTTTGAGAGAGATAGAGACATAGCGTGAGCAGAGGAAGGGCAGAGAGAGGGAGACACAGAATCCAAAGCAGGCTCCAGGCTCTGAGCTGTCAGCACAGAGCTCAACGTGGGGTTCAAAACCACGAGCTGTGAGATCATGACCTAAGCTGAAGTCAGAAGCTTAAACGACTGAGACACCCAGGTGCCCCAGCCACCCAGGTGCCCCAAAAGCTCCTTGTTTTCAGGCATGACAAAGTATGCCAGGTTTATGTTATATACTTTGGGCCTCAGGTCTGGAATCAGCCATTTCTCTAAGTTATCCTGGTTCCTTTCAGTGGGAGTTAGCATTTAGGGACTTCAGTCTGCATTCTGCATGTCTGATTTCTCTACTCTTTTCTCATGGACAGGAAAAACTCCCCAGGGACTGAACACATTGGAGTTTGGGGCCAAGGCCATTGCTTTATGTTGTGTATATGTGTCATCGTCAGGTGCCCTATGAGGAGGCAACCTGGTCTCCTGACCCAGTGCCAGAAAATGACCCTTGTAACACCCCCTGAAACATTTAACTGATTTCATGCATGCATTCACTCATTTATTCATTCATTCCCTCATTCATTCATTCATTCATTCACTCAACAAATACTTAATGAGTACCTATTGTATCTATTGTTTCAGGTCTCAGGGATGTAGTGGTAGACAAACAGTAAAGTCCCTGCTACCATGGAGATGCCTTTCCAGGGAGGGGAAGAAGACAATAGACACACATGTGATGGAGTGTGGGAAGGGCTTTCTATTCAGGGTAGTCTGATAAACGTTGGAGCAGAGACCTGGAAGAAGTGAGGAAGGATGCTAGGCAGAAGTCTGGGGGAAATTGCTGGGCCAGAAGGAGCAGGCCAGTGTAAGAGCCCGGAGTCAGGAATGTGCTCACTGATTCCTAATACTGCAGACACTGACAAATTCTTCGCTATCCAAGTTTTCAGCATTTCTTATCAGTTGCAAAATATTTTTTCACACTAAAATTTTAGAATTTACAACTTGCTGGGGCACGTGGGTGGCTCAGTTGGTTAAGTGTCCGACTTCGGCTCAGGTCATGATCTCGTGGCTCATGAGTTTGAGCCCTGGGTCAGGCTCTGTGCTGACAGCTCAGAGCCTAGAGCCTGTTTCGGATTCTGTGTCTCCTCCTCAATCTGCCCCTGCCCTGCTTGCAATCTCTTTCTCTGTCTCTCAAAAGTAAACATTAAAATATATTTTTAAAAAATAATAAAGTTTACAACTTGCCTTTTTCTTTTTTTAATTTACTTGAGACAGAGAGAGTGGGGGAAAGGGACAGAGGGAGAGAGAGAGAGAATCTCAAGCAGGCTCCCACACTCAGTATGGAGCCTGACACAGAGCTCAATCCCACGACCCTGGGATCATGATCTGAACCCAAATCAGGAATCAGACACTCAACCTACTGAGCCACCCAGGCACCCATACAGCTTGCTTTTCAATAGTGATCTTTTATTTTTTAATTTTTTTTTAGAATTTATTAAAACATTTTTTAATAGTTATTTTTAAGAGACAGAGACAGCATGAGTGGGAAAGGGGCAGAGAGAGAGGGAGGCACAGAATCTGAAGCAGGCTCCAGGCTCCACACTGTCAGCACAGAGCCTGACACAGGGCTCAAACTTACGAATGTGAGATCATGACCTGAGCCAAAGCTGGACACTTAACCAACTGAGCCACCCAGATGCCCCTCAATAGTGATCTTCCAATTGGTGACTTTTATGTCATCACTCATGATACCTTGCAAAATGTACCATCTTCTCTCCACCCCATGCTATATTCTTAAAAATGACTTTTCTAATTCCAGAAGTCATAGGTGTTTATTGAATAATACACGGAAAGCACAAAAAAATAACACAGAACAAAGTAAAATGAGAACAAAACAGAAGCCACCTGTTGTCTCCCCACCCCCACCCCCACCCCCAAATAACCTCTGTAATTTGGCAGTCGGTGTCCTTCTATTCTTTTACAAGAACGTTGTCCTGCTGTGAGTACTACCTTCTGCCTCCCACTTTCCCACACGGTCTTCAGTGGCTATAGAGATTTCTGGCTTATATCTGCTCAATACTTCTTTGCCAGAGCAGGAGTTCCTTGCTGAGCTATGGCTTACACCTGCTGGCCTGAAATGTCCCTTCAGACCCAGGGTGTGCCCTGGACCAGGGCCCATGCCTCTGGGTCCTGCCATTTCCATATCACCAATCAGTTCTTGCTTCTTGGTCAGAGAGAAGTGACAAGGAGAGTGTTTCCTCCCCCCTCACCATTTCTCCTTCCTACCAAGAAAGAGAGAGACAGAGAGAGAGAGAGAGAGAGAGAGAGAGAAAGAGAGAGAGATCATGGTAGAGGGGGGTGAAGGACAGAGGAGAGGAGTCAAGCAGTATTTCAAAGGTAACAGTGGAGCCAGAATTTAATCAATTCTTCTTGGAAGGAAATAATTTATTTTCATGTAAAATGGAATTTTCGTTTACTGATTTGCTTTCATCACCTGAGGCCAGGTGTGATATTCTGACAGAGGACCTACTCATTTGGTGAGCCCCATCACCAGTTACCTGAGCCCTTGTATATGTGAAATACTCCTAACAAATTTAGACACATGTAGGGGAAAGAAAAGTCTACCCAAATGAGAACAAACAGATACCAGGTGTTAGGATTTCAATGGATCTTTCTTGGGGAAACAATTCAATTTAACCTACAACAGGTACCTTGATACTAACAAAAAAAGCATTTTTGAGACACAGCGTCGCACAGTGGTTACAGAAGTGGTACCAGAGTATCCAGGTTGAACCGGTGGCTTTGCTGCTTCTTAGCTGTGTGATCTTGGGGAACGTGGTAGGTAACCTGTACTTGAGTTTCTGCATCTATAAAATGGGGACAATGCTAATAAAAGTACCACCCTCAGGGGGCATGTTGTAAGGGGATCTTGTGACTTAGCACGTGTTTGGCGCTTACGACAGTGCTGACATTTAGCGGGTGCCTGGCCCATGTTGGCCATGTTGATTGACCCGAGCGCTTCACAGGTATTAACCTTCTTAATCTTCAGAACAAGCAGTTAAATGCATATTATCATCATCCACGTTTTACAGAGGGTTTAACTGGGGCAGACGGGTTAACTAGTCCAAGGTCCCACACAGGAAAGTGGTACAGCTGAATTCAAATTCAGGCAGTCTCAGCTCAGAGCTCATACTTTACTATAATGTCTGATATAATTACCCACCATTTCGTCCACCTGGCATTCCCTTCCAGAGCCTGCTGCTTGTGAATGGTTTTTCTTCCTCAAATATGGATATGAATATGGGTCTAAGTTTAAAATGAGGCCTTCTGTGCCTCCTGAGTCATCGAGCTGTGGCCCCTTACCCTGGACTGTCTCCAGTCTTCCAACTGCACAGACCTTTGACCTTCACCATGAACTTCCCGGCCCCTTTCTGCCTTTGCTTACTTGCAGGGAGCTGCCAGCAAGACTTCAGTTACAAAACGTATCTCTGTGCGGAGGTTTGTCCTCACTGTCTGCTGGCCATCTCTCAACATTTGCCCCTTCTCCCTTGTTGTGTTCCGTTTTTAGAAAAGACTCATCCCTAATGCTGATTACTTCATGCTTTATTTATATCTGTAAGAGATGGCCCCTTTCACAGAGTTCACACCCCAGGTCCCCATGAGCATGAGTCAGAAGACCACACAGGGACAGAGAGGTGGCAATGCCTGGCAATGCCCTCTCTGGACAGAGAGAGGCATGACTCTGAAATGTCTCTGAAATGAACATAGGGTTCATTTTGGAGGAGTTTATTCAGAGGCTGCTTTGGGTCGGGGCTGGGAATAAATGAGGAAGAAGTTCCCCGCCTGGTCTTGTAGTCTAGCATGGGAGGCAGACGCATAGGCCCTGGGTCCCAGGGTGTGATTCAAGTGCCACATGGAGGGCGTGTGGAGGTCAGGGAAGGCTCCCGGGAGGAGGAGACCCTGAGCTGAGTCAGACCCAGGTTTGAGCCAGAGCGTCATCGCTCCCTAACTGTGTAACATCATCGGCCTCTCTGGCTTTCTTTCCTCACTGGCTAAATAGGGCTGTTGTGAAAATGAAATGTGCACCACACGTGGCACCCAAGAGTTGCCCTATAAATCACTGCAGGTGGTGCCATTGTGAATATTGACCCACCATTAATAATAATGGTTGCTTTCTAATGATGTGCCCTCCTCATGTTATATTCAGAGGTTACATTCACTTCCAGTAGCAAAGCACGCAAATACGGCTCTTTAAAAATATGATTGTATAGAGAAGAACAAGCTTTTTAAAAGGGGTTATAAATTGATTTCATCTTGGACCATTTTGTACAGCTCTGGCACTGGCAGTCTCCCACTTTCCTCTCCATGAGCCCCATTAAATATTTGGGGATTTGCAGAACTGGAATCAGACTTTCCATCCTCAAAGCTGACTTGCTTCTTGATAGCACCAAAGATGTTTCCTGCACCTTTAACACATTACCAGGGATGTGTAATTATGACAGTGGCAGAACATTCTTGGCTCCCTGGGATCACTTCCTAGTGATGATTCTTTTATACAATTGCCATTATTTCTCCACAGAGTACAACTGAGCGAAGCCAAGTTACTGAGACATAAATGGTGTAAGCATGTCATTGCATTAAACGGACGTTTCCCCCACCGTGGTGTTTAATAATTTATACCTTAAAGAAGACAAGTAGCTGCCCAGCTAGCTAATTAAAAATGCTAGATCTCACAGATGAGAAGTGTGGTTCTTGTTAAAGTGTCCATTTGCTACCTTGACAGTTTCTAAGAAGCAAATATTTCTACTGCTCCAGATATGAAGAAACAGAGTTACTCAGCCATGGGAATCCACTTTGGAAAACAAATGAATCCACGAGACTCCCCTGTGATGACACAGCCCTCGGTGCAAAATCAGATGATGAAGTGGAGTGCCATCAGAAAAAGTGCAGTTCTCATTAAATAAGGGAACTGGAACCTTCTTGATTCCAATAGCAGCCTCTGGTCCATGCATTCCCCTCAGTTTCTCAAGGAAGAGATGTATTGGACATAAGTTCCGGGCATCCCCTCATCGAGCCCAGGGCTTCACTGAGGAGCAGCTCTCTGACGAGGCAGGTCCACATGACAGCTCTAAGGACTGCCAGTCACGTATGCTGTGGGATGCAGTCACCTGCCTCTGCTCTCTCCTGAAAGTCCTCTCAATGACTGTCAAGGGACAAAAACAGTTTTGGGTTTTTTGTTTTGTTTTGTTTTTTAAGGCATAAGTCCCCAAAGGTGAAGAGACTAGGCCAGAAGACTGCTGCAGAGAGAGAAGTCCACGAGCATTGAGAGACAGATCTCTACGTGATCCACGGCCTAGCAAACTCAGGAAGCTGAGAAGCCAGCCACGCAGGCCCTGAGTGCAGAAGGCTTGCAGTGGGGCTTCAGGGACCAAAACCACAGGTGCAGTTGGGGCCTCAGAAAGATAAAAACACACCCTGAGAGCTGGGAGCTAGCCTGGAACCCACAACCAGGCCATGATGTTCTCCTGTTCAACAGAAGCAGTTGCACAGAACGCCTCCATCAGACAAGGCCACTCTGTGATGTAATAGATGAAGATAACAACAGGACAGTCCCTGACCATACCTGAACAGTGACAGCAACCGGAACACTGCCCCAACCTGAAGAATGGCCCAGGGACCACCCCCCCCCCCTTCCCAAGGCAAGTGACAGAGGCTTCTGATGACAGCATTAGCCTACTTCATGCCCTGCAACTCCTAGATGAAATGCATTAAGTCATCACAGGACTATTCCTCCTTGCCACAGTGCTCCCAGTCCAGAGGGAACTGCTGCCCCCCTGGGCTCTCCTTCGTATCACCCAACTCAAGTCTAAATCAGACCCTAAGTCCTTCCTAACACTCACTGAGACACCTACAGTTCTCCATGGTCGGCCCCTCTCAATGCAATAAGATGGTAAACCCAAGTGTGCTCCCAGTGGTCTCTGATGAACACCAACAGGTCCCGGACCTCACCCACTGCCCCACCCCAGTGCCAGCAGTCAAGGGTGGCAGGAAACCTCCGAGAGATTGGCCAATGGGCACTGTGGTTGCAGGAGCACCAGGCCCTGCTGAGGAAGAGGTGTATTCTCCAAAACAGGGACATTAAATGCATGATGACATCACAGCCAGACTCCCAGCCTCTCCCCTACCTGGCTCTCAGAAAAGACAAAGCAAAGAGGAACTGAGAATCTCACCAGAAGCAGAGACCGTGGCAAGAATGTCTAAAGCTGAAGCATATTCTTTAACCAATACTTTACAAGAACAAAATAAGAGTTGGAAGGGAAGTTATACATTAAAAGAGATTTATGAGCTTTATCAACCAATAGCAAAGTGTGGACCTTACTTGAATTCTAGTTTAAACACACCACAAAAATAAAACCATTTATGAAACAACCAGGCAAAGATGAATATTGACTGCATTTTGATGATATGAGGAAATTGTCAAAAAGGTTTAGATATGATTATTTGGATTATATTTACATAAAAAATTCCTTATCTTTCAGAGGTACTATGAGAATAAGTACAGGTGAAATGTTTTGAATTCTGGAATTTGCTTTAAAATATTCTTCTGGGGGATGGGTAAAGATGAACCAGGACTGGCACAAAGGGAGATGTATAGAGGTTTAAGGTTTATCATTTAATTAGCTCTACTTTTGTATATGTTTGAAATTTTCCACAATAGAAAATGAGCAAAAACAAGAAAAAAAACTACTAAAGGTTAACTTTATTTTTTTTTTTATTTTGAAGATTTTATTTTTAAGTAATGTCTACACCAAATGTGCGGCTTGAACTCACAACTCCGACTCCAAGATCAAGCATCACATATTCTACTGACTGAGCCAGCCAAGTGCTCCAAGGTAACTTTCTTTAACCTCACAAAAATGCCTTCATTTATCCAGACCTGCCCAGACCTCAAGCCAGGAAGATGCCAGGGTAGTCCATTCTCAAAGTCTGCAGATACAGAAAACAAGGCTTTATTTTTTTTATTTATTTTTTAATTTTTTAAACAAGGCTTTAGAAAGCTCTTTAAAAATGGCATAAACCTAGTTTATCAAGGAAGGCAAAGCAGGAAGTAAGAGGACAGCCCCAAACACAGTTGTACACTGCTGTCTGTCCTCCTCCTGCTTCTATGCCCCCACTCTTTAGTGAGCCTGTGGTATCTGCAGACAAGGCTCCTTCCATAGCCCAGAAATCACCTTGCTGGGCATCTTGCCTGGGTGTTCTGGAGGGCAAAATGCAGTCGATGGCCATGATATCAGATTTAGCTGTGGGTGGGGACAAGGAGGTAGCTTGCTTTTGATGCGAGGGAGGGGACGGAAATGCCCTCCACTGATCTGGGTGACAAGTGAGAGGTGGGCATTGGGAAGAAGAGGATAACTCCATCTGTGGTACCTGCGTTGTTGGCAGAATGAAGGGTTGGGCAGGATTTGCCTCCTGGGGGCAAGACGCTGGAGCTTGGGGGTTTTCCTTGCTATGTCTTCAGCACCTAGGACAGCTCTCAGTACTGCCCTTGGATCCTTGTAGGGATGAATGAGAAGAAAGCAAAATACAACACTCTGAAGAAAACCAAGTGCAGAGATGGTGGCTAAAGAGTGGGGCAGAGGGAGTAAATCTCTGTGGAAGGTGGCAGGGAGACCGTGGAAGGTGTCCCCAGGGAGGAGAAATTTAAGCTAAGTTCTGAAGAATGAGACCTGGGAAAAGCATTTCAGATGGGAAGACCAGCGTGTGCATAAACCCCAAGTCAGGAGAGGTGTGCCATGGTGGCAGAAGAGGACAGGGTGACTGGGGCCTTGGGAGGGCACATGGTGAACCTGGAGCATGGAAAGGACCTAGACACAGGGCCCTTTAGACCAGTGTAAAGACCCTCTGCTTTAATTCGGAGTACTATGGGAAGCATTTGGAAGGTTTAAGCAATGGAGTAATAAATATGATTTGACTTCCATGTTCAGAAAAATCACTCTGGATACTGTGTAAAGAATAAACCGTAGGGAGTAGAGGATATAGGAGGCCGGTTGTCTGGATAAGAGATTGAGATGGCTGTTTGGATAGGGAAGATGAATTGGAGGTAGTAAGAAATGGCTGGATATAAGTGACCTTTGGAGAGACTGCCAACCAGGTGTGGAGATAAATTGGATGTGGACAGAGAAAACCCCTGGCTTCTGGCTGGAAGGATGGTGTCTCATTTCCTCACAGAGGTGAGGAAAACAGAACAGGTTTTGAGGGAAAAGTTACAAGTTCATGTTAGATGTATTGTGTTTGAAAAGTTGATTGGATGCCCAAGTGGAGATGTGAAGAAGGCATCACTATAAGGAGAAGGAGTCCAGAGGTAGAATTTGAACGGGCAGCTGTCACAGCACAGTGGGGATTAAAATCTAGATAGGTTAGGGGACACACAAAGTGGCCGTGGGGAAGCTGGCACAGGAGACAGAGCAGGAGGGACAGAGGCTGAGAAGGCAGGGCTCTTACTTGGCCCCATGTGCCTTCTCCAATGCCTCTCGCTCTCGCTGGCAAGACCCTCTGCACTTCAGCCAACCTGCTGGGACTTCTGAGTCTGGAGCACACCATTTCTGCTAAAGCCTCTGCACTTATGCTCTGCTCCTCCTGCCTCCAATGCCCTCCCTGATCTAGGCTTTTCTTAATTCTGGCCATCCTTTTAAGACCCAGCTCACTCTTCCTTGATGTCCCCCGGGGGGCAAGCATCTCATCCCCCACCTCTGCTCAGCTCTGTGCTGAAAACCAGAGCTAACCTGCCTCTAACACATTTTCCAAGCAGGCATTGCACATACATCCATGGTGCCCCCCAAACCACAGAGAATGCAAATCAAGCTCTTCAAGTGCCCTGCTAAGCCCCTCTCTGTATTTGAGGTGAAGGGGAACCCCCCCATCCCAGTTTTCAGAACTTTTATGCCCTGGATGAAGGTGTGGATGAAAGTCACATGGCTTTTGGGCAAGTCCTGCATCATGGGCTTCCCACTCTCAACCATGGCAGCAATATGGTGCCTCTGCCCTAACTATCTTTTAAATATCCCCGCTTACCGCTTTGTTTCTAAGGCGGGAAGGGATTGGGAGGTGGTGGTGGCCTTCGTATGGGCCCTGGGGCAGGGGCAGGATTTAGAAAGGGAGGGACATTTAAAACACTTTTTTAAAAAGGGACAATGGGTGGTTCAGTCAGTTAAGCATCTGACTCTGGGTTTCAGCTCAGGTCATGATCTCGCGGTTTGTGGGATCAAGGCCCACAGTGGGCTCTGAGCTGACTACATGGAGCCTGCTTGGGATTCTGTCTCTCTCTTCCTCTCTCTGCCCCTCCCCCCACGTCTCTACCCTCCCCCATCTTTCTCTCTGGCCCTCCCTCCACTGAGAGAGTGCTCTCTCTCTGTCTCTCAAAATAAATAAACATTGAAAAAAATTTTAATGAAAAAAAAGGGAAGAGAGGAGGAGAGGAGAGCAAAAGTGGAGGATAGGAGGCCATGGAGTAGAAAACTCTGGGAATTGGCATCTGGGGCCATTTCACTGCTTCTCTTTTTGACAAAAAGAATGCTCTGCCTCAGTCATGGCAGAATGGGCAAGTGTTCCTTTTTTTAACCAACTAAGATATACAACGGTTCTTCACGCTGTCTCTTGGAGCCTCCATTCTAAGCATAGTGACTGGACTTCTGGGTGGGGTGGATCTCTGAAAGCCAGAGAGGGAAGTTGTCAAGATTGTGGCAGGCAGCAGGGAGCCAGTATGGGTCCTAGCAGAGAGGAGGGGTGAGGTGCAAGAGCCCCGCGAGGTGCAAACCTGGGAAGAGAAATCAGTCAAATGCTCCTCCTGCCATCTGGGTGGGAGGCCGGAACCTTGGGATGCCCTCAGGATCAGAGCAGCTGCTGGGCCTGAGGCCCCAGGTATCTCCTAGGAGATGTGGGTCCAAGGCTGAAGTAGAGGAGTGGGTAGAGATCCCTGTGGGGAGTTTTCTCAGAGTCGAGAGAGGGAGGGAGTGTGCAAGGAACAGGACAGACCGCTTAGCAGTCTCATTCAGCTGCTTTTGTTTGCTACTTTGGGCTACATCAAGAGAAATCACGGAGGCCTTTGTAGGAGGAGGCCACCGGTGACGTCCAGCCCAAGGCTGACAAACAAGACAGAAAGAAGTCCCACAGCTACTCAGGGCTGGATCAGGTGCTCTCCGTGGGGTGCTGGTACACGGTTAGCAACTGCCTCTTTGGAAAGAAGGGGGACTGATTTGTAAGTGCTCCCACTGGGGCCAATTTTAAGCCACCAGCATAACCTGACTGCATCCCATTACATAGTCCTCCCACCACGGCTGTGAATGAGCTCAAGGACACAGTAATAAAACAATAATGAAGTAACGAGTTCTGAGTATATTTTATCTTCATTTTAATATGTTTTGTTTGCTTGTAAGTTTACATAATTTAGTTTTTAATAATGATTGTTGAGGAACTGGTTTGCAAATTTCCTAAAAACTAAATCGTCAGCTCTTGAGAGGGGGTACGAGCCGGTCCCAGCGCCGCTGGTCTGGCCGTGGGAATGGGGATCCTTGTCTGGCAGAGCTCTCCTGCAGGAAGCCGCAGCTTTCCAAGGTCAGGAGCTGGGAGAAAACGACAGGCTGACTTCTAAGAAGAGCTCAGACCTGGGACAGCTGGACCAGCCTACAAGACTACAAGACGAGCACCTTTTCTGTAACACAGGTCCAGGAACTGTCTGATTTTTAACCAAAAACAACAACAACAACAACAACAACAACAACAACAACAACAACAACAAAAGAGTTTAAAACTTGCATTTGCAAGTGTCATCTGAGCTGGAACGGCTACAAGACAATGTATCAGTGTTAAAATTAAAGTGAAAATTAAGCACACGTCACCCTATTAGTCAGCGTTTTAAGGCTGTATTATTGCGAAGTTCAGAAAAAGAGTTAAAGAATCTATTTAAATGCAAATGTGCCATAAAACCGACTAACGGCAATGCATCTCTGAAATGCTCTCAGCCCTTCTTTCAGCAGACTCTGCTCATAATAGCGTTGGTGGTTTTTTTTTCCCCCAACTTGGGGAATAATATCTCCGAGAAATCCTGTGTTGGTGGAGTGCAGCTGTGTGATTACCTGGGGGTGGGAGATGCGTGGGAGGAGGGATCAGGGCTCCCGCTGGGGCGGAATCTGCACTCATGCCCCTGCGCCCCTCCGGGACTGGTTGTGCAGCACAGAAGCCCGGCTTGGCGGCCATCAGGCAGGGCTTAGGGCTTGTGCCTAGAATTGTCCCCCGCTGGCCCTGCTGATTACCGTGCTCCAGAGCAGCCGAAGCTGGGGTTGCTCACAGACCAGGGAGCAGTGTGGTGCCCTGACCCAAGGACCGAACTGAGACACTCCTCCGAAGGAGGCAAGCACAGCACCTGACTCAGAGGGAGTAAACTGCCAGTGTTGACCACTAAACCCTCTGCCCCACACAGGAAGGCGGCAGGGAGCTGACAGACCCTCACGGAGACCCTGCGCTGTGCCAGGTGCCAGCCTCATCCTCATGATGGCCCTCTGGAGGAGGCCTTATTGCCCTGACTTGACAGAGGTTGGGAACAGGGGGCACAGGCAGTGGGTGGTCGTTGACATTGGGCTTCTGTGGGAGGACTGGCCCAGCCCCCGCCCTGCGTGTGGAGAGGAGTAACTAGGGCACCAGGCAGCTATGGCAGAGCTTGGTGATGAGCCTGGCCTGGTGCTGGGTGAAACCACCTGCTTCTCCCCATCAAGGCTGGGGGCCCACCCTGGGAGCAGCCAGGGATCCCAAGGTGTATCCAAAAGCCCATGGTTACCCTCGGCCCTGTCTCCTCAGCTAAGAGGGGACTGTGTACCTGAAAGCCCCTCAAACTCCCAGAACAATGTAAGAACTACCTTGTTTAAGGTAGACTCTGTCAGGGAGCCCTCCTCGCACAGCTCACCTCATCTCCATCACTGAACCCGTGGGCACCTCAAGGTAGGACCATGGCCCAGCCCGTGTGTGCAAGCAATAAAAATGTGTCGAGTGTTTGAAAACTGCTGCTCGGGCATGTAATATAGATATGGGGCAGAATTTATAGATATTAAAATTTTCATATAAAATTAGCATTTATGTCGCTCTTTTTACTTTGGTTTATTTGGAGCCATTCAGAATTTGGTTTGAGGGACCCTATGCTAAGATGGGTTGTTCTCTAAGTACCCTACCCCCACCCCCCAAAGGACCCGCTCCCTTCAGGACTCATGCGTGGATGCCCTTGGGAAGAAGGAATGCAGGGCTGTTGAAAACCTCCACTTCTGTTCTTCCTCTGTTTGGGGGACACCATGGGGGGAGGCACAGTTTGGGTCTGGGATTGCTTTTCTGCCTGGAAGAAGGCGCCAGAGCCAGGGCCAACGAGGGGGCTAAAAGTGGTGCTCAGGGCTTAGAATAAATTGGTTCAGGCAGGGATCATACATGTAGTTCAACTCTTGGGAATTCAGCCAAGCAGCGGTGGCCTTCAGAGGACTGATTGCAGAGGCGGGGACCCCCCGCTGTGGTAGCAGGAGGGGAGTAGCGCCTAACAAGGAAGCATGAGAGAAACTGTCACCTAAGGAGACCTTGCCCGGTACCAGACACGTGCACTATTTTATGTGATCTTCCCTCCAGCCATCTCTGTTTGCAGACAATAGAATCTGGAATAGACGAAATATTTAGGAACGCACTAAAATCCAGAACTAATTAATGAGGTCAGCAAAATTCCAGAATACGAGATCAATACACCAAAATATAAACTGTACATACAAGATATGAAAAAAATGGTACTTGTGTATACTTGGAATGAATAATCCAAAAGTGAAATTAAGAAAATAATTACAATAGCATCAAAAAAATAAAACAGGAATAAATTTAAGAAGTACAAGCCTTGAACACTGAAAACTATAAACATTATTGAAAGAAATTAACGAAAACCTAAATAAATGGAGAAGATTTAATATGTTTAAGATGACAATACTCCCTAAGTAACCTACAGGTTTAGCACAGTCTCTCTATAATTTCAAGTGCCTTTTTGGCTAAAATTGATAAGCCGATCTTGAGATTCATATGAAAATGCAAGGGACCCCCAATAGCCAAAACAAAGAAGAAAGTGGAGGATTCACACTTGCCCATTTCAAATTTCCTACAAGGCTACTGTATCAGCACACTTGGGTGGCTCAGTTGGCTACACATGTGAGTCTTGATATTGGCTCAGGTCATGATCTCATCGTTGTGAGATCAAGTCCCGCATTGGGTTCCTGCTTGGGATTCTCTCTCTCCCTCTCTCTCTGCCCCTCCTTTGCTCGTGCGTGCACGCGCTCTCTCTCTCTCTCTCTCTCTCTCTCTCTCTCTCTCAAAATAAATAAATAAATAAATAATTTTTAAAAAGGCTACAGTATCGGGAAAATATGCTACTGGCATAAGAATAGACATACAGACCAGTGAAACAGAATTGAGAGTCCAAAAATAAACTCGTATTCACATTTATAGTCAATAGATTTTCAACAAGGGTGCCAAGACAATTTAATGGGGAAAGAAGTCTTTTCAGCAACTTGATATTCATATACGAAAGAACACTTCCTCAAACATACATATGTAAAAGTTAACTCAAATGTATCCTAGACCTAAATGTTAGAGCTCAAACTACAAAACTCTTAGAAAGCTCTCTTTTCCTGTCCGGCTGCTTGAAGCTCAGCTGCCATCATGAATGACACAGTAACTCTCTAGACCAGGAAGTTCATAACCAACTGACTACTTCAGTGGAAACAAGTGGTCATTGATGTTCTTCACCCTGGAAAGGCAGCAGCACCTAAGACATATTTGGGGGAAAAACTAGCCAAGATGTACAAGACCACACCAGATGCCATCTTTGTATTTGGATTCACAACCCATGTTGGGGGTGGCAAGACAACTGGCTTTGGCATGATTTATGATTCCTCGGATGATGCAAAGAAAAATGAACCCAAACATAGACTTGCAAGACGTGGCCTGTGTGAGAAGAAACAGACCTCAAGAAAACAGCAAAAGGAACACAAGGACAGAATGAAGAAAGTCAGGGGGACTGCAGAAGACAGGGTTGATGCTGGGACAAGTGAGCCGGAGACTGGACAACAGAAGGAATAAAGATTCTGCAGTGGCTCTGCGGTGACTGTGCCAATTTTTCAGGAGAGGGTTAATAAACTAAGAACTTTTATGTGAAAAAAAAAGTCTTAGGAAAAAATATAGACGTAAACACACATGACCTTGATCAGAACAAGCATTCTTAGATACGACACCAAAAGCACAAGCAATGAAAGAAAAAAAAAAAAGATAAAACAAACTTCGTAAAAATTAGTTTTGTGCTTCAAAGGACACCACCAAGAAAGTAAAAAGACAACTTACAGAAGAGAAGAACATTTTTGCAAATCATATATGATAAAGGACTCGAATCTAGAATATATAGGGAGCACTTACAATTCAATAATAAAAAGGCAACCTAATTTTAAATTTTTTTTTCAACATTTATTTATTTTTGGGACAGAGAGAGACAGAGCATGAACGGGGGAGGGGCAGAGAGAGAGGGAGACACAGAATTGGAAACAAGCTTCCAGGCTCTGAGCCATCAGCCCAGAGCCTGACGCGGGGCTCGAACTCATGGACTGCGAGATCGTGACCTGGCTGAAGTCGGACGCTTAACCGACTGCGCCACCCAGGCGCCCCAACAACCTAATTTTAAAATAGGCAAAGGATCTGAATAGACAGTTCCCCAAAGAAGATTACACATGGCCAATAAACGGTTGAAAAGAGGCCTTAACATCATTAGCCATCAGGGAACTGCACATATAAATCATGAGCTGCTATTTCACATTCATTAGGATGACTGGAATTTTTAAAAAGACAGAAAATAACAACTGTTGGTGGGAGTGCCAATGGTACAGCTGCTTTGGAAAAGTCTGGAAGTTCCTAAAAAAAATAAACATGTGGGGCACCTGGGTGGCTCAGTCAGTTGAGTGTCTGACTTCAGCTCAAGTCATGATCTCGAGGTCCATGAGTTCGAGCCCCATGGCGGGCTCTGTTCTGAGCCCTCAGAACCTGGAGCCTGCTTTGGATTCCGTGTCTCCCTCTGTCTCTGCCCCTCCCTTGCTCTCTCCCTCAAAAATAAACAAATATGTTTAAAAATATAAACATACAGTTACCATATGACCCAGCAATTTCACTAATATGCCCAAGAGAAATGAAAACATGTCCACACAAAAACTTATATACAAATGTTTGTAGGTATGTTATTCATAATAACCAAAAAAAGTGGAAATAACCCAAATGTCTATAACTAATCCATCAAATATGCTATATCTATATAATAGAATATTATTTGGCCATACAAAGAACTGAAGTACTGACCCACACTACAACATAGATGAACCTTGAATATATTATGGTAAGAGCAAGAAACCAATCACAAAGACTACACGTTATATGATTCCATTCATATGAAATGTCCAGAACAGACAAATCCATAGAGACAGAAAATAAATTAATGGTGGCCTTAGGCTGGCCTTTTGGGGAGCAATAGGAAGTGATTGCTAACGGACACAGGGTTTCTTTTTGGGGCAATGAGAATGTTTAAGAAATTTTTTTAATGTTTATTTATTTTTGAGAGACAGAGAGCGTGAGTAGGGGAGGGGCAGAGAGAGGGAGACACAGAATCCAAAGCAGGCTCCCGGCTCGGAGCTGTCAGCACAGAGCCCCATGCGGGGCCCTAACTCATGAAGTACGCTATCATGATCTGAGCCGAAGTTGGACACTTAAACGACTAAGCCACCAGGTGTCCTAAGAATGTTTTAAAATTGAGAGTTACCTGTTTTATGATGTGTGAGTTTTGATAGTTTGTGGGTTTGGACAGTTTGGTCCATTTCATGTAGTTTGCCACATTCATTTGCATAGAGATGTTATTGTTTTAATGTCTATGAGATCTGTAGTTGCCTTTCCTTTTCCATTCCTGATTTGGTCATTTCTGTCTTCTTTCCTTTTCTGTTTATTAGTCTGACTAGAGAAAATCAATTTTACTGGTCTTTCAAAGAACCACTTTTTGGTTTCATCGATTTTCTGTTTTTTTTTTTTTTCCAATTTTATTAATAACCATTCTTCATTATTTCCTTCCTCCTACTTGCTTTGGGTTTATTTTGCCCCCTCCTCCCATCAGTTTCTTGTAGGGAAGCACAGGTGTTTGCTTTGAGACATTCCTTGTTTTGTAATATAAACACTTAATGCAGGAAACTCATCTCCCACTTTAGCTACATCCCACAAATTTTGATATGTTATATATTAATTTTCTTTCAGTTTAATATATTTTCTAATTTCCTTTGAGATTTCTTTCGGAAAAACGTCATTTCTTTCCTAGTGTTTGGAGAATTTTCAGTTATCCTCCTGTTATTGACTTATAGTTTAATTCCATTGTAGTCAGAAAGCATATTTTCTATGATTTGAATCCTTTTAAATTTGTTAAAGTTTGATTTATGACTCACAGTATGGTCTGTCTCGTTAAACGTTCCATGTGCACTTGAAAAGAATGTGTAGTCTGCTGTTGTGTGGAGTGTTCTATAAATATCAATTAATTCAAGGTAGTTGGTGGTGTTGTTCTGTTCTATCTTTGCTAATTTTCTGTCTTTTATTTCTATATATGACATACAGAAGACAGTTGCAGTTTCCAAGTATAATGGTGGATACATCTACTCCTTTTCTGCTCTGACAATTTTTGCTTCTTATATTTTGAAACGCTATTTTTGGGTATCATACATTTAGAATTGTTATGTCTTCTTGGTGAATTGGTTCTTCTATCACTAAGTAACGTCTGTCTTTAACTTGTAATTTTCTTTGCTCTGAAGTTTACTTTGATATTCATGTGGTTGCCCCTTGCTTTGTTTTGTTTGGGACTTCCATGTTATAGTTGTTTTTTTTTTTAATACTTTTTCTTTTATCCTACCTATGTCATAATATTTAAAGAGTTTCTTTACACAGGATGTACTTGGATCACTTTGTATTTTTTTTAATTTTTTTTAATTTTCAACGTTTTTTATTTATTTTTGGGACAGAGAGAGACAGAGCATGAACGGGGGAGGGGCAGAGAGAGAGGGAGACACAGAATCGGAAACAGTCTCCAGGCTCTGAGCCATCAGCCCAGAGCCCGACACGGGGCTCGAACTCACGGACCGCGAGATCGTGACCTGGCTGAAGTCGGACGCCTAACCGACTGCGCCACTCAGGCGCCCCGGATCACTTTTTAAAAACTCCATGCTGTCAATCTTTTTTATTTGTGTGTTTACTTCATTTACATTTAATGTAATTACCAATATATTTGGATCTAGACCTCCTATTTTATTATTTTTTTCTACTTATTCCCTCTATTTTTAATTTTTGTTTCTCCTTTCCTATCTTTGGGTTAAACTTTTTTTGTGTGTTTTTAGTATTCCATTTTAAGTTATCTAATATATATTTGACATTTTTTTTAATGTTTATTTATTTTTGAGAGAGAGAGAGACAGAGTGTGAGCATGGGAAGGGCAGAGAGAGAGGGAGACACAGAATCTGAAGCAGGCTCCAGCCTCTGAGCTGTCAGCACAGAGCCCCCACAGGGCGTGAACTCACCAACCATGAGATCATGACCTGAGCCAATGTCAGTTGCTTAATGGACCGAGCCACTCAGGTGCCCTTAGTTTTGACATTATCTTAAGTGTTGGGGAAGACGGTCCTGGTCCTGCTTGAGCATCTGTTCTCCTACATCTCCTACTGTGTGTGCCCAAACTGTAAACCCTGACTACTTTTTTACCTGGCCACTTCTCAGCACTTGGCATGGGTGCCCAAAGCACCAACAGCTGCAGGTTGGAATGTGGTGGCCAGTGAGGGGGAGAAGCCCCAGGGCACAGGCACCAGAAACTGGGAGGAAGAAGTGCCCATGCTCAGGTATAGACCCTAAAGGAAGGGAGAAAAGAAGCTGACTTTGTTTCCTTTGCTTTGCTTCCACTGTCTTCCTGGGCTAGCCTCCACCACTCCCTGTGCTTCCTGAGCTCCTAGCCAGAGGATAGCCTGGTCTCCTGGTATTAAGGACTTTGCAGTCCCTGACTCGTATGCATGTTAGACTCCTTGATCCATGTTCTCATGCAAAGACTCCTAAATTCAATTGATGGAGTTTTGGCGAAGGAAAGGTAGGGAAGGAAAGCCTAAGTGGCCTTGTGGGTGGGGCCCTGTGGGCCATTCGCTGTACCCTTGTGGCTCCCCCTGCTGAAGGATAGTAAGAATCCATGTGTTCTGTGTCTTCACTTTCCCTCCCCTAAGTGCCAGAAGGGATTCTCCCATCCGGAACTGCAGCATGTACAAACATACGAGTGGTCATGTAGACTGCAACTTTCCCCTTTCCTCTTTCCTCCCTAAACCATCCCTGGTGCTCCAGCAGAAACAATACAGAATTCCAGCAATAGAAAGAGAAATCTGTGTTCATCAGGTTTAATGGCTGCCCGATTACCCAAGGGCATTTCCTAGTGTAACAGTGCCACCTGGTGGACAAGCCCCCCAGTATACTGTTTGCTTGTTTTATTTGAGGAGGTTAGGAGCAAGCTCTTGTTGAAACCGCATGCTTGACCCCTAGGTGCCTTGTAACACTTTGACCTGACATCCCCATTTTGGGGTTGGTCAACTCAGACTCAATGACTAGCAAGGTGAGAAGAGCCCAACAGAGCTCTCTGTTCCATAGGAACAGAAACTCAAGAGCCAGTGGGCCTGGCCTTACCGAATGTCTAGTTTATATAAGGAAGTGACAGCAACGCGTCTTTTGGGAAACAGGGCCCCCACCACAGACCCTAAAGCAAGCTGCTGACTTAATGGGGTCCTCGATTCATGAAGATTCCCCTAAATTCCTGGGCCTGTTCTCTGGCAGTTTAGCTAAATTGATGGCATCTATATACCAGTGCACCACCTCCATAGAACAGAAAGTGACCAGGGTCTATCACTCGGAGCAGAACTCATGACAGTCCTTATTTCCCTGGTCGAGACTCCCCTTGATGAACCTTGTCACTTGTTTGACTGAGCTGTCGCCGACGGGCTGGCCATCTGGTCTGCTGCGGGAAGACTCTGGGTTGGCAGATTACAGGAACCCTCTGTGGGGCAGCAAACTGTGGGAACAAATCGCTGCTGCTGGTGGGACAGTTGTGTCACTGATGCAGATGCTCTCGGTAAGGATTCTCTGGTGAAACCAGCTGGCGTCACATTGCTGATCAGGCCTTCATGGCCCACACCACCGCCTTCACTGGTCCACATGCAGGTTTCGGGCCAGAGCTGGGCTTCAGGGCCCCGTTCATGCTGTTCCCTCCACCTGGAAGGTTCTCTCTTCTGCTCTTCACCTTACCAACTCATTCTCATTCTTCGGGTCTCAGCTTAAATCTCACTTTCCGCAGGAAGCCTGTCTGACTGCTCCCTACCTGCTGAGCTTGGATGGTGGCCTCCACAGAATTTGGTATTTTCTTCTCTTGGTCCTTCGATGTATTTGTTAACTTAATCGTTTGCAGTTGTTTAATCCATACCAGTTTCCCCTTTTAGACAATGAGAATATGAGGGCAGCATCCACATACGTCTGCTCATTGCTAAGGTCGGCCAGTGAGTCAGCAGACTTGCAGGGAGAATGTGCTCTGTGCCCACCATGGCGTTGGGCTCCAACGTTCCTAAGGACGAGGTGTGGCCCTTGCCTGCTGTTCTTTGCTCGTTGTCTCCACAAGTGCTGGGGCCCAGTGGTAACTGGCTGCCGGCCAGGAGGTGGGTCTACCTGTCAGAGGGTGTGTGCAAAGTGGAGACAAGGGGCAAGCGGCAGAAAGGAGGTCACAACCAGGCTGGAACCAGGGCCTGACGGTCAGAGCTGGACTCAAAAGTGGAAGTAGACATTGCCCACATCCTTTGGAGACCCTAAGGATCAGGGAGTCCCAACATGGGACCTGCTGGTGTTTGCCACTCTCGTGCAGGCTGTAGTGAGCCAGGCTGCCCGGTGCTCTCCTAGCAAGCTCCAGAGGACCATCAGGGCTGGCGGGAGGAAGAGGCCCAGAGCTGAGGCTCTATGTCATTCTTTCCAACACTGTGGCCTCCTACGCCAGAGTGAGCCTTGAGACTCACTCTGGGGCCACTGACTTGGGGAAGTGACGGGGCCAGCCTGTCTGCTTGGAAATCCCCTGTGCTCCTCAGGGAGCACCTCGAAGAAGAGGGACCTGGATGGGGAGGCTGCTTTGGCCAGCTCCTTCATCATCCTCGATTTTCTGCTCTCCAAACGGCCTCCTGCCTCTCAACCTCCCTGGAGGCTCAGAGTCCTTGTTTTCCGAGGAGGAGGCTGGCCGGGACAAGCTTGCCCATTGCGTCCATCACTATTTCCCGCAGAGGGCTCTGCTCACAGGCTCTGCCACTTTCCTCTTACATCCCTGGCAGAGTCACCTCCGGTGAGAACACAGGGAAACGAGAGAGATTTGTCTGAATTTGTCTAACCCAGAGCTTCACACAGCTGTGTGATCAGTATCCATTTCCCACAGAACACCTTTTAAAATTGCAGACAACCCCGACTGGGAAACTCCCGGATAAACGGTTTTCATTTTAGCCTAGCACGTAGTAGGCGCTCAGTGTATGCTTCCTAAACAAATGAATGCTTGAAGGGTTGTGCCTCCTTGCCTTCACTTTCTTGGCTTTTCCAGGGGCACCGTCTTTTCTGCCCATCCTCCTCTGCGCTCCAGATCTGACTCCTCTGGCCCTAAGTGCATGCTCCCAGGGGGCCTGTGCACAGGTTGCACGGGGCCTGATCCATCCAGACCTCCAGCCTGGATCAGCTACTCATTTTTAAGCCCAGATGAAACCTCCTCCCCTAGGGAGGTGGGGAGTCCAACTTTCATTAAAGCAGAGAATAGTGGGGCGCCGGGGTAGCTCAGTCGGTTAAGGTTAAGTGTCCAACTTCGGCTCAGGTCATGACCTGGAGGTTCGTGAGTCGGAGCCCCGTGTTGGGCTCTGTGCTCATAGTGTGGAGCCTGGAGCCCACTTCAAGTTCTGTGTCTCCCTCTCTCTCTCTCTGCCCCTCTCCTGCTCACACTCTGTCTCTCTTTGTCTCTCTCTGTCTCTGTCTCTGTCTCTGTCTCTCTCTCTCAAAAATAAACAAACATTAAAAAAAAAGCATAGAAAATGCCATCAGGATTGATTAAACATATTTCTCTTTTTTTAATGTTTATTTCTTTTTTTTTTTTTTCTTTATTTTTGGGACAGAGAGAGACAGAGCATGAACGGGGGAGGGGCAGAGAGAGAGAGGGAGACACAGAATCGGAAACAGGCTCCAGGCTCCGAGCCATCAGCCCAGAGCCTGACGCGGGGCTCGAACTCACGGACCGCGAGATCGTGACCTGGCTGAAGTCGGACGCTTAACCGACTGCGCCACCCAGGCGCCCCTAATGTTTATTTCTTTATTTTGAGAGCGAGAGAAGGAGAGAGAGAGAGAACACATGCACACTCTCAAGCTGGGGAGGGGCAGAGAGAGAGGGGGAGAGAGAGAGAGACTCCCAAGCAGACTCCGAGGTGGGGCTTGATCTCACAAACGGTGAGATCATGACCTGAACCAAAATCAAGAGTCGGATTCTTAACCAACTGAGCCACCCAGGTGCCCCTAAACACAGTTCTTGAGGAATGACTGTGTAGCAGACACTTCGTGGTTGCTTTTTGGACACGCTTTCTGCTCTGAGAAGTTCTCGCTGCTCTTGGGGGTACATTATTTGATCCTGGAATGACCTGTCCCATCTGCTTGCCCTCCTCGGGCTCACAGATGACCATTTCTGCACACGGACCGTACCCGGGCCCTCATTCCCCAGCACCTGCCCACCTCAGTCAGTGCCGAGGGGCGTCAGGTCAGACTGAGAAAAGGCGAACACAATATCACACCGTGGGCTGGAACTTGGGGGCAGAGGTCACAGGTGGCTGCGGCTCCTGTGGGCTGCACAGCTCCTCCTTCGGCAGCCCAGGTGCCTCGCTTTCTGCTGCTAAAAATAGGTGCAGACCCGTAAAACCGTCACTTCTTGACATTTTAGAAGCCATTCTAGTCATTTCAGTAGGTATTAGCTCTAAAGAAGTGACTAGAATCCAATGTCTGGCAATATCTGTCCGTAATGAAAGCTGGTATTCCCTGGCAAATTCATTCCTTTTAGAGGCAAATTATTTCAGACTCCCATCACATAAATCGTGTATTCCCAGTGGGTTCAGAAACATTCATAGGTGGGTTACTATGAGCCAAAATAATCCAAGCACAGAAATCCAAGGTTTTTGTCAAAGTAACAAGCAACATGCAGTACTCCAGGGGGGAGGGGGGGTGTCGGCGGCAGGGGCTGCCTGGACCTCTTCCAGTCCTCGGGAAGAGTGATGGAGCTGGGGTGTCCAGGGTTAACTAGGAGCCCTGGGCCTCCCTGAGATGTCCCCCGCAGGCCAGGCTGTGGTGTGACCAAATTCTTTTGGGTCCTTTCAGCTGGGGGTTCTCAAATGTAGGGGGAAACATATGTTTTAATGGAAATTATGAATTGTTTAGATCACACCCTTGGGGTTATCTGATTCTGGTCTTTTATTGCCAAAGTGCTGTTTTTTTTTTAATTTTTTTTTCAACGTTTATTTATTTTTGGGACAGAGAGAGACAGAGCATGAACGGGGGAGGGGCAGAGAGAGAGGGAGACACAGAATCGGAAACAGGCTCCAGGCTCTGAGCCATCAGCCCAGAGCCTGACGCGGGGCTCGAACTCACGGACCGCGAGATCGTGACCTGGCTGAAGTCGGACGCTTAACCGACTGCGCCACCCAGGCGCCCCCAAAGTGCTGTTTTATAGTTATAAATTGTAGAAGTGCCTGGGTGGCTGAGTCAGTTAAGCATCTGACTGTTGATTTCGGCTCAGGTCATGATCTTGCGGTTCATAAGATGGAGCCCTACATCAGGTCCTCTGCTGACAGCATAAGCCTGCTTGGGATTCGCTCCTTCCCATTCTCCCTGCACTTCACCCACTTGTTCTCTTGCTCTCTCTCAAAATAAACAAATAATAAATAAGTAAGTAAATAACTAAATAAATTGAAAACATAATTATAAGTTGTGCATGACTGATAGTGCAAAATAATTTTTGTCCACAGCCACGCAAATGAATTCTCTCTGCTGTAAAGACAATCCTTCTCCCCTGTGGAAAAGCCAGTTTTGGATCCAAGTTCATTTAATATTCCTGATGTATTTAAAACATTTTTTTAATGTTTATTTACTTTTGAGAGAGAGAGACAGAGTCGAGTGGGGGAGAGGCAGAGAGAGGGAGACACAGAATCCAAAGCAGGCTCCAGGCTCTGAGCTGTCAGCACAGAGCCCAACGTGGGGCTCGAACCCACAGACCACGAGATCATGACCTGAGCTGAAGTCGGATGCCTTAACTGACCCAGCCATCCAGGCGCCCCTGATATTCCTGACGTATACAAATGTGTCTGTTCTTTGGATTCTCTTTTGAATTGATTGTAACATCCTCCAGGTTTCTTCATTAATGATGAGTTAAATACAATGTTTAACACATGCTCATTTTATATCTATCAACGTCATAGGTTTATTTTTTGCTGGAAGTGGTCCACCAGAGTCAACCGCAGAGTTTGTGTTCCATCAGGTCTGGGGTAGGGCCTGAGCACGTGATTTCTAACACGTCCATGGGGCACACTTTGGGAAGCCTGCATTAGGCTTCCTCCAAAGACAACTCTGGGGGGGGGGGCGTGACAAGGGCTCCATTGCAAGGGGAGGTTCTCCTGGGGTGTCTAAGCCCCTGGGACCCACCGGGTACCTCCCGGACCCCCATGGAGACTCTGCTTTGCAGAGACCAGCAGAGGGGAGCCCAGATGAAGGGAAGAGGGATCATGGAGCCAAGGTGCCTGGCTGGTGCCTGCTACACAAGTTGTCCCGGGCTGTGGGCTTTCATCCATGTGCAGTTACCACTTGGGCCCCTAAAAGCTGGCGTGATCTGAGGTGGGCATGTGGCCCCGGAAGGGTGGCTGAGTTAGAGTTGCCTCCCCTGGGTGCCCTTTCTCTTACTGAGCACAGAGCCAGCCTGCATGCAGCCCTGCCTCGAGCAAGGGGCACATCACATCCTGGGCTAGTCTCTAGGACCCGGGACCCTGGGAGAGGCGGGGAGGGGTCGCTGCGGCACCCCATCCTACTACCATCCCCCACCATGACCACCCTCTTTCTGGGATGCAGAGGACAGGGAGACCTGAGACTGTGACCCTAGCTGTGAGCTGTCTTAGGCATGGCTAGACTATCCCCACAGGTTCCAGAAGGCAGGGGTCTTTTTGATTTTTCATGGCCACGTTTGAATCTAGCCCTGTCTGGCTCTAAAAATGGGCTTTTTCTGGCACAGAAGAGGCTGTCGACACACAGGGGGGCTCCTCTTTTGACATCTGACCTGCTTTTGACATCTGACCTTGCAGTCTTGATCCTGCTCTGAGACACCCCATAAGCAAGAGTCTTGTGACCCAGGACAAAATACCTAATCTTCTGGGACCTCAATTTTTCTCTCTGTAAAGGGTTACAACAGTAGTGGTGCTGGCTTTCCAGAGTTCTGGTGGGGACTCCTTGTAATTCTCACTAGAAGTGGCAGCCCTGGGGTCAGGGTGCTCGTCGCCTGCATGAAGTCAGATGGTGGGGGAGGCAGAATCATGGCTCTCCATGATGTCCCTATGCTAATCCCAGGAACCCGTGAGTATGTTAGGTTTCGTGGTAAATCGGAATTAAGATTGTTTCGGACGGAATTAGGGTTGCTAATCAGCTGACATTCACATAGGTAGCTTACCCTGTATTATCCAGGTGGACCCACTACAGTCACAAGAATCCTTAAGTAAAAGGGAGACAGAAGAGGAGTCAGAATCATCAACTATGAGAAATTGACCTGCTATGGCTTTGAAGACAGAGGAAGGAGGCCGTGAGCCAGGGAATGTGGGCTGCCTCTGGAAGGTGGAGAAAGGCCGGGGACAGATTCTCTCCTAAATACTACAGAAAGGAACACACTAATTTTAGCGCATGTCAGACTTCCAGCTGATGGAACTGCAGGATAATACATCTGTGTTGTTTTTTTTTTAAATTTTTTTTAACGTTTTATTTATTTTTGAGACATGGAGAGACAGAGCATGAATGGGGGAGGGTCAGAGAGAGGGAGACACAGAATCTGAAACAGGCTCCAGGCTCTGAGCTGTCAGCACAGAGCCCGACGCGGGGCTCGAACTCACGGACCGCGAGATCGTGACCTGAGCCAAAGTCGGCCGCCCAACCGACTGAGCCACCCAGGAGCCCCACATCTGTGTTGTTTTAAACCACCAAGGTTTTGGTAATCTGTCACAGCAGCCTTAGAAAACCGCTACAGAGGGTAACGGTAAAGCCCCTTTGTAAACCAAGCACAGCAATAGTGTGCTGTTGTGGTTCGTAGAAGGAGGCTCGGTATTATGTGTTCACACGTCCCACCTTCAGGAGCAGCAAAACGTTTAAAAATGTTAACGGAAAATGGGGTTTCTGGTTCCAGATGAAACAGAATAAACACTCGTCTCCCCATGTGGCCTGCTAAGTGCACCCTAAGAACATCGGGCATTAAACATAAAACTCAAATGAGAAACCACTAAAAGGGGGAGAGAAGGCAGGGCAGCTAGAGACTCAGGATCTCAGGAGGGGGATGACGTTGAATTCTGCCTTTTCTTTTTGTTACTGTTTTTGCTTTCTACGCCTCTAGAACGGGTGTGAGAGAAGCCTAAAACCCGGAGTCGCACATAGGCCAGCGGGCGCGGACCAAAAAAAGCCTCAAGGAAAGGCTGCTCCCTCCAGCTGAAGGACCAGGAAAGAGGCAGCCTGCAAAACAGAAAACAAACAACTGTTGGGGCACCTGGATCGGTTAAGCGTTTGACTTTGGCTCTGGTGGTGGGAGTTCGAGGCCTGCATGGTGCTCGCTGCTGTCAGTGCAGAGCCCGCTTCGTATCCTCTGTCCCCCTCGCTCTCCGCCCCTCCCCTGCTCATGCTTTCTCTGTTTTCTCTCTCTCTCTCTCAAACAACAACAACAACCTCTTCTACTCCAGGCAAACACCACAGGAAAACTGGCTGCCACCAGCCCGTGTGTCCAAATGGGGAGTCTAGAGTCCAGATTTCTATCCTTGCCCCACTGTAACAAGGGGCCCCAACCCCCAGGTTAAGGAAACCCTAGTGGGGAGCCTACACTTCCACCCAGCCCACACCTGTGCCCTTTTCCCCTCCCCCCGCGTCAAGGGAGGCAGAAGGAGGAAACTTCTATCCTTCTCTGTCGGCAGCAGATGGCGCTCGCCTCCTCTCCCCACCCCTCGCACACGGACAGAGGCCGCGTGTGAAGCAGAAAATTTAATTAAGATCCAGAGGCTCATAACCCAAAATGGCTGAAATGAAAGCCACTCATACCTTGAATGAGAAAAGATAACAGATAGCAGCCCTTCCACAACGCAGATTTTGGAAGGATCTGACGAGCACGTTAGAGCAGCTGTTACTACAATGGCAATTATGAACATGCTTGAAACAAACGAACAATCTAAAAATTCTCAGCAAATAAATAGGAAGTCCCACCAAAGACATCGAAGACTTAAAGAAGACCCAAATAGAAACTTTAAAGCTAAAATATTACAGGGTGCCTGGGTGGCTCAGTCAGTTGAGCGTCAGACTTCAGCCCAGGTCATGCTTTTTTTCTAAAACCTTCGTAAAGTGCACTACAGTGACTAAGCCCTAGCTCTTTCTGGATAGCAGTGCTCGGGACAGATATCCCAAGGCATCTGAGGACCAGCTGTTACTGGTGTATTCATTAGTATGGATTGGGTTCTGGGAGTTAAGGGCTGTTTTTTTCCCTCGGGAACCAGCTTGTTCTGTAGAGAAGGAGGAGATTGGCTACGGTTGGCTGGTGGGAGGTGGCCAAATCTGGCAGCACCGGATATTATCAAGTGGACTCGCCTTTGGTTCCTCTGCGCGTTCAGTTTGCTCCTGCCTTTGACCTTGCCGATGTACGCCTGGAGCCCCTGGAGCCCCTGGAGCCCCTGGAGACCCTGGAGCTTGTGCTGGTATCCTGGGGCTTTGGCCTCCGGGGGCCCTGGGCATCCTGGAAGGCGAAAGAGACCCCCAGGACCCACAGGTGAGATTCTCTCCTCAAGTGGGGCTTTGGATGTTACTACCCTTGCACTTCTGTTGGTACAGAACCTGTCCCTCAGTCCTTGCTGGGTCCCCGGGACAGCTGCAGTCCCATGTGACTCTGTTGGGTCAGGAGCAGTTTTGAAGATTTTTGCTTGCTTGGTAGGTGGCATGAACCACACTCCGTTCTGAAGGGTTTGGATAGAGGTGTCAAAATGTCTGGTTGACCAGTTGTCCCTTGGTGCTGTCCTGTACATAGCTTCTTGCTCTGAGATGCCAGGTTAAGGGGTCATCTCGTTAACATGGTTGTGGCAAAATTGCTTTGGCGTGGTTTCCGAGTTTGAGCAGGTGTGGGAGCAGGTGGGAGGGTGAGGGCAGGTGGGAGCAGGTGGGAGGGTGAAGCTTTTTAGAGGTGATACAAGTGGCCTGAATGGGCAGTGGGTGTCTAATGCTCACATTTATTATTTGAGTGGGATGGAGGGGGTCCTGAGGTTTATAGGCAAATAACAATAATAATTACTATAATATACATATAAGTTATATAACCTTAAATATAAAACCTAGATCATCATAAATTATATATCCATATAAAAAAGTAAAAACCATATAAGCAATAAAAAAATAGAAAATTACCCAATCTGAGCTATAGAGAAGAAACAGTTTAAAAAAAAAACAACAGAGCCACAGGGAGTGGTGGGATTTAATATTTGTATTACTGAAGCCTCAGAAGGAGATGAGAAGAAAAGTGTGCGGCTGAGAAAGTGTTCAAAAAAATAATGGCTGAAAATGTCCCAAATTTGACAAAAGTTACAAGCCAACAGACTCAAGAAGCTGAACAAATCCCCAACAGGATCAGCCCAAGAAAGCCACACTGAGATACAGAATAAAAATTCTGCAAAGGAAAGACAAAAAATATCTTAGCAATAAGAAAAATGACATCTTACCTGTAAAGGAAAAATAATCCAAATTATGGTAGATTCCTCATCAGAAATTATAAAAGCCAGAGGAAGTGGCACAACATTTTTCAAGAGCTGAAAGAAAAGGTCTGTCAATGCACAATTTTATATTCCATGAAAACGTCCTTGAGGAATGGAGGGCAAATCAAGACCTTCTCAAATGAAGAAAAACTAAAACAGAGGCACCTGGGTGGCTCAGTTGGTTAAGGGTCCGTTTTTGGCTCAGTTCATGATCTCACAGTGAGTTCGAGCCCCGCATTGGGCACTCTGCTGTCAGCACAGAGCCTGCTTTGGATCCTCCGTCCCCATCTCTCTCTGCCCCTCCCCTGCTGGTTCTTGTTCTCTCTCTATATACTTAAACTACATATAAACTTAAAAAAAAAAAGTAAAACTAAAACAGTCATTGCCAGTAGAGCTATTTTGGAAGAATGGCTAAAGGAAATTCTTCACAAAGGAAATGATAAAAGAAGGAATCTTAACCCCTAACATA
The DNA here is from genome assembly GCF_018350175.1 of Felis catus. Lineage (NCBI taxonomy): Eukaryota > Metazoa > Chordata > Mammalia > Carnivora > Felidae > Felis > Felis catus. Next base: position 56,990,368 of record NC_058379.1, on the reverse strand, counting down.
TTATACACACACATTAAGAAAGATAGAAGACCTAAATGTGACAGCTGAAACTATAAAACTCTTAGAAGAAAACATGGGAGCACATCTTTGTGACCTTGGATTTGGCAGTGCTTCCTTAAATAGAACACCCTAAGCACAAGAACCAAAGAAAAAATGGATAATTTGGATCTCGTAAAAATTTTAAACATTTGTACTTCAAAAAATGCCATAAAGTGAAAAGATAGCCCACATAATGGAGAAGGGTTTCTCAAATCACGTATATGATAAGGGTCTCGCATCTATAATAAAGAACTCTACCAAGTCAATCAGTTGGGGGAAAAAAAGTTAAGAATGGGCAGAGTATCTGCATAGATATTTCGCCAAAGAAGATAAAACAATGACCAATAACCATAGCTAAAGAACGCGCGCACCATTGGTCACCAGAAAAATGCAAAGCCAAGCCACAATGAGATCTACTCCACACTCACTAGGATGGTTATTATGGAAAAGACGGACAATAACAGGTGTTGGTGAGGATGTGCAGAAATGGGAGCCCTCATAGTTGCTGGTGGGAATGTAGAATGGTACTGCTGCTTTGGAAGACCTTTAGGCACGTCCTTAAAGATTTAAACCTCGAGTTACCGTGTGAGCCAGCAGTTTCACACGTAGTCCTGTCCCCAAGAAAAATGAAAGCCTACTTCCCACAGAAATTTGTACGTAAATGTTGCTGGCAGCGTTGATCGTAATAGCCGAAAAGTGGAAACAACCCAAATGTCCATTAACTGATGAATAGGTAAATCGAATATGGTATATCCACCCGATGGAATATTATTAATATTGCCTGGGAATATAAAGGAATGAAGTACGGACACGCGCTACAACAGGGATGAACCTAGAAAATATTATGCTAAGCGAAAGAAGCCAGTCAGAAAACATTATATATTTCAAGATTCCATTTATATGAAATCTCCAAAATAGGCAAATCTGCCCAGAGAGAAAGTAGTTTTGTGGTTGCCCACGACGTGGAGGGTGAGAGCTAAAGAGTATGGGGTTTCTTTTTGGGGTGATGAAAATGTTCTAAAACTGATGACTGTGATGGTGGCACACCTCTGCGAATATGTGAAAAATAATGAGTCGTACACTTGAAATGCGTGAATTGGATGTAGGTGAGCCATTACCAAAACACGAAAGAATCTTAGAACCTCAGCAAGAAGGACAGAAAAGGAGTAAATATATAATAGATTTTCTTTTTTTTTTCCCTTGGCTTTTCTAAATTATGTTTGGTTGAAACAAAAATTACTGCATTTTCTGATGTGGTCCTCGTTGTGGACCAGCTAAGACAATTGTAATGTAAATGGGGAAGGGTAAAAGGCAGGAAAGAGAAATAAGGGAAATAAGGGAAAATAAGTCTCCCCTTGATTTCTCAGTGTTCCTATCAGAGCCTCAGACTCCAGAGATTAGAAATTAATATTCAACAGAGGATTTTTTTTTCACTCCCCACCTCCCAAAACATGTTACTTTGCACATATCATTAGGATTAGATCTGCAATCATTTGTTTCCCTGATGGCAGAGCTAACTATTCCCGTCCAGTAGCCTTTTCTTATCTCTCCAAGAGAAAAAAAAAAAAATTATGTTCTAGGATGGACACCTAGGTTACAACATTATCTTCCTAGGTAACGGCTTTTGAAATTTCAAAAGGAATGAAACCAAGGACACACAGACATTTGTACATTTTAAAAGCTGACCGTTGAGCTTTATTTGGATCCTGGAGGTTTTATTTCAAAGGGTTAGAGTAAGACATTTCCAAGGAGACTCTCTGAAAAAGGGAGAAGGAGGCCTCTTTCTCTTGTACATAAATGCCCTAAGTTCTGTGTTCATCGCTTAAAATATAGACTGTGTCTTTGCATTTGACCTAGCTTTCATTGCATCATTTCAGGGACACAGGAGAAGCATGTAAGTAAGGTAAATACAGGTACTAGATGGGATTGAACTGCGTGGGTCCATTTACAGGTGGACTATTACCTTTTTTATTTTTCTTGAGTTGACAGTAAAAGCCACATGGCATTGATTTACAACTGCCCAGCCCAGTCTCCACAAGAATGAATCTAAGGCAACAAGCACAAAAGTCTTACCTGCTGCCCTCTGAGTATCCGAGCAGGGCTGGCAGGCAGAAGTTGGGGCTAGAGTATAGGAACATATCCAGAGAGCAAGGACAGCTGGTGGCCCCAGCACCCAGGCTCCCGGTCCTCTGCCCCCAGCTTTGGGGCTGTGCAGGGATAGCTGGAGGGCCTGGGACCCTCCTGGCCAGGAATAGACTCTTGGTGGTGGGTCTCCCCCCTGGTGGGGCCCTGCCCTGTCACCCCCTGGAGGCTGGCATGCTCACATGTGGTCACAGCTGCTGATGGCCAGGCAAATGGGGCAGCTGTACGGTACTTGCAGGCTGCTCTTGCCCTCCGAAGTCCTGCCTGGCAGCTGCTGCTGCTCCTAAGCTGTGGCCACCAGGCTGCTGAACATCCCCATCCCTGCACCAGGCCCGCAGCTCCTGTCCTGGCTCCCTAAACATCATTTCTTTTCATAAGTATACATACAGTACTGTAAATCTATTTTCTCTTCCATGTGATTTTCTCAATATTTTCTTTTCTCTAGTATGCTTTATTATAGGAATACATGTAACATACAAAATATGTGTTAATTGACTCTTGATGTTATCAGTAAAGCTCCTGGTTATTAGTAAGGCTTCCAGTCAGCAGTAGGCTATTAGCAGTTCAGTTTTGGGGGAGTCAAAAGTTTTATGCAGACTTTTCAACTGTACAAGGGGTTGGCACCCCACAAGAGGTTGCATTGTTCAAGGGTCGACTGTAATATGACAACTACTTCTGATACAAAAATCTCATGAGTATATTGAGGACACGTGTGTATTGTCTGTTTTGAGAGACAGAGACAACATGAGTGGGGGAGGGGCAGAGAGAGAGGAGGAGAGAGAATCCCAAACAGGCTCCATGCTGCCAGTGCAGAGCCTGATGCAGGGTTCCAGCTCACGAACCATGAGATCATGACCTGAGCCGAAATCAAGAGTCAGACACCCAACCAACTGAGCCACCCGGGCACCCCAGTGTCCCACTCTTGATATGAGCTCAGGTCATGATCTCACAGTTAGTGAGATCGAGCCCCGTGTCAGGCTGTGTGCTGACAGCTTGGAGCCTGCTTGGGATTCTCTCCCTCCCTTGCTCATGTTCTCTCTCTCAAAATAAATAAATAAGCTTTAAAAAAAAAAGTAAAAGAAAATAAAAACTATAAGGAAAATCCAAATGGAAGTCTAAAATCTATAGGAAGGACTTCTGATTTCCAGTTCCACATGTATGGAGTTTGGAAGTCACTACTCCATTCTAACAACAAGTAAAAAGCCGAACAGACTAAAAAACCTACAACTCTTCTTGGAGCCATGAGAAAGGGGAGGACATAGAGCAAACTACTGCCCTGAGATTGGAGAGTCAAACAGGCAAATAGAGTCGCAGCTCACCAGAGGAGCAGAGACTCATGATTAGAAACCAGTGCCAGGTGCCACCTCAAAAAATCTGAGCTGTAATTGCTAGAGGCTCAGTGTGGACAAGTCTGAGAGAAAAACTCAAAGGGGGGCCCAGTTATAGGAGAGCCTCCACAAGATAGTGAGATTTACCTCCAGGAGCTTGACCAGATTCTCACAATTAAATATCAAGGAAAAAACACCACCACAGGGCATCAGGCATGGGGTAGGGAAAAGGAACAATTTTGAAATATGCCAGAGCACTCTGTTCTTCTTAACAGGGCATATCCTTAGGGTAAATTAGCAAGCTACTTTATAGATCTCAATAGACTGACTCTAAAGTTTGTATGGAGAGGCAAAGGACCAAAAATAGTCAACACAGTATTGAAGAAAGACAATATTGGAAGACTGATGGTATCTGACTTGAAGACTTGATAAAACTACAGAAATAAAGTCAGTGTGGTATTGGTGAAAAGATAGACATCTGTAGATCAATAGAACAGAATCAAAAGGTCCCCAAAAGACCCCCACAAATATAGTCTTGACAAAGGAGCAAAGGCAATACAGTGGTGCAAAGATAGTCTCTTTAACAAATGGTGCTGGAACAACACCTCTCCATATCAAAAAAAAAAAAAAAAAAAAAAAAGAGCCTTATACCCCCTCACAAAAATTAACTCAAAGTGGATGATAGATCTAAATGTAAAATGCAAAACTGTAAATCCTAGACAACTACATAAGAGAACACCAAATGACCTTGGGTATAGTGCTGCTTTTTTAGATAGAACAACAAAGGCTTTGGGGCACCTGGCTGGCTCAGTCAGTTGATGTCCGACTCTTGATTTCAGCTCAGGTCATGATCCTGGGTTCATGGGATAGAGCTCTGCATTGGGCTCTGTGCTGAGAGTGGAGCCTGCTTAAAATTCTTTCTCTCACTCTCCCCTACTCAATCTCTCTTTCTTCCTCTCACATAAATAAGTAAATAAATAAATGAATAGAATAAAAACAAAGGCTCAATCCATGAAAGAAATAACTGATATGCTGAACTTTATTAAAGTTAAAAAGCTTCTGCTTTGTAAAAGACTATTGAGAGAATGAGAGGACAAGACCAGACTGGGAGAAAATATTTGCAAAAGACATACCTGATGAAGGACTGTTACCCAAAATATACAAAGAACTCTTAAAACTCAACAATAAAAAACAACCAATTAAAAAAATGGACCAAAGACTTTGACACCTCACCAAAGAAGATAAACAGATGGCAAATAAGCATATGAAAACATGTTGCACATCATATGTCATCATGGAAATGCAAGTTAAAATGAGATACCACTACATACCTATTAGAATGGCCAAAATTTGGAACACCAGCAACACCAAATGCTGACAAGAATTTGGAACAACAGGAGCTCTCATATATTGCTGGTGGGGATGCAAAATGGTATCCTTACTTTGGAAGACAGTTGGCAATTTCTTACAAAATTAAACCTCCTTTTACACAGAATACAGTAATTGTACTCCTTGGTGTTCACCCAAAAATGTAGAAAACTTACGTCCACACAAAAGCCCACACATGAAAGTTTATAGATGACTTATTTGTAACACCTAGACTTAGAAGCAACTAAGCAACTAAGACATCCATTTATTGTTTTTTTTTCCTAAGATGTCCATTTGAATGGATACATAAACTGTGGTACACACAGACAATGGAATATTATTTAGCACTAAAAAGAAATGCATTATCAAGCTACGAAAAGACATGGGGTAACCTTAAACGTATATTACTAAGTGGGAAAAAAAGCCAATTTGAAAAACCTACATATGACCTGATTTCAACTATATGACTTTCTGGAAAATAAAAACTATAGAGATAATAAAAAGATTAGTAGTTGCCAGGAGTTAGAGGTGGGATAAATAGGCAGAGCACAGAGGATTTTTAGGACAATAAAAATACTCTGTATGATATTATGATGGATATATGTCATTATACATATCTCCAAGCTGATAGAATGTACAAGACCAAGAGTGAACCCTAAGGTAGCCTATGGACATTGAGTGATTATAATTTGGCAATGTAGTGTCATCCTTGGATCCTTGGTAACAAATGTACCACTTTGGTGAATGATGTTAATAATGGGGGAGGCTATGCATGTGTGGGTGTGGAAAGTATATGGGGAATCTCTGTACTTTATATATATGTTTTGTGAACCTAAAATTGCTCTAAAGTCTTATCCTAAAGCAATAAAATAATAAATAATACCCGCAGGAAAGTAAGAAATTGAGAACTAAGAAGTTAAAAGCAAAACAAACATTTAAAAAAGTGGTAGACTTGATCCTCACATCAATAATCACATTAAATGTAAGTGGTCTAAATATACCAATTAAAAGATTGGCAAGCTGAATTTTAAAATGTCTCAACTGTACACTATCTATAAGAAACTCACTTCTAATATGACAATTTAGGTAGGTTGAAAATTAAAAGATGGGGAAAGACATATGCAAAAGCCAAAGCAGGTGTGGTTATATTCTCAGACAAAGAAGACTTCAGGGCAAAGAAAATGAAAAGAGATGGAAAGGAACATTACTAATGATAAAAAGGTCAATCCCTTAAGAAGATATAGCAATCTTACATGTGTATGCATGCTCTAAACACCAGCACTGCGAAATCTGAAGGAAAGACTGATAGAACTGAAAGGAGAAATAGATCCACAAATAAATTTGGAAACTTCAACATCCCTTTCTCAACACTGATAGAACAATTAGAAAATTAACAAGGATATAGAATTCATCATCCTAATTCTCAACCAATGGAATCTAATTGAATTTACAAAACATTCTACTCAATAAGAGCAGATTACACATTTTTTTTCAAGTGCCCATGGAACATTTACCAAATGTCATGAAGTAAATCTCAACAAATTTTTAAAAATGTAAATAATACAGATTGTGTTCTTTAACTATAATTAATTCAAATTAGAAATAAATAGAAAAAAAGAGGACAATTTCTAAACACTTGGAAACTGAACAACACTCTTCTAAATAATACACATGTCAAAGAGGAAGTCTCAAGGGCAATTAAAAAGATGAACATGAATGTTAACTGACTGAATGACCGTGAAAATACAACATATCAAAATGTGAGACACAGCTGAGGAAGTGCTTAGAGGGAGATTTATAGCACTAAATACTTTCATAACAAAGAAACAATGTTTTAAACCAAAAGCACAAGCTCCCATCTTGAAAAACTGGACCAAAATAAGCAGAAAGCAAGCAGAATAAAGGAAATAATCAAAATCAGGGCAGAAATCTAAGGAATTCAAAGCAGAAAAATAATAGAAAATAATCAACGAAACCAAAAGAGATTCTTTGAAAAGATCAATAATATTGACAAACTTCTAGCAGGACTGACAAATTTTTAAAATGGAGAAGAGAAATGATCGGTATCAGGAGTGAAACGGGGGATATCACGACAGACCCTGCACAAGGATAATAAAGGAGTCCTACACACGACTCAATGCACAATAATTCAACATCTTAGATGAAGTGAACCAATTCCTTGAAAAGTACCAACTATCAAATTCATCTAATCTAAAATAATTTAGCCCTATAACCTTCGAGATACTGAAGCTGCAGTTTAAAATCCTGTAAAAGAAATTTCCAGGTCAAATGGCTTAGCTGGAGAATTCTAAACATCCGAAGACTTCTAAATTGTATAAATCTCTTCTAGGGAACACTTCAGAATTAACCTATCGGACTGCACAGTGATAGCACAAAAAAAGAATCCCTCATAAATATAGGTGCACTATAAAAGAATTATACACCAAATGGGTTTATTCCAGGGATGCAATGGTATTTCATTATTTGAAAATAAATCAATGCAATCCACCACTGCATTAGTTTCTTATTATTGCTGTTACAAATGAACACAAACTAGTAGCTTAAAAACACAAGTATATTATCATACAATGCTGGAGATCAGAAGTCCAAGATGAGTTTCATTGGCCTAAAATCAAGATAATAAAAAAAAAAAATTTAAGGTAATTGAAGTAGGGCTATGTTCCTTCCTGGAGATTTTAGGAAATAATCCGTGTTTTCACACTGTCTAACTTCTAGGGACTTCTTGCATTCCTTGGCTCATGGCCCCCTTCCATCTTCAAAGTCAGCAATGGCCAGTTGAGTCTTTGTTATATCACACATGACTCTGGCACTGACTCTTCTGCCTCCCTTTTTAACATTTAGGGACACTTGTGATTGCACTGGGACCACTCAGATAATCCAGGATAATTTCCCCATCTCCAAGTCAGTTGATTAGCAACCTTATTTCCATCTGCAAACTTGATTCTCCTTTGCCAAGTAACCTAACATAATCACAAATTCCGAGGTTTAGGACATGGCCATCTTTGGGGGCCATTATGCTGCCTACAACAATTAGTCCTCTGGTTGCCTGCTACTTGGCCCTGTCTTGAGCCCTTTCCCTTCTCCTAGCTATTGCTTGAGTACATTTCTGTCTAATCTTCCAGCTTTCTAACCTTGTCCCTATGCCAGAGCCTTGCCCTCGCTGCTCCCTGACCTGGAAAACAGACCAATTGCCCCACAGCTTACTCTTCTGTACCTTTCAGGCTGTGGTCAAATAGCCCTTCCTCTGGTAGGCTGACCTGATACAGAATGGCTCCCTCCCCTCTGTTATTTCATTAGCTGCATGATTTTCTTCAAGGCGCATTGTTTGTTTTGTTTCGAGGTCTCTCCACTCCTCCTCCTCATGTCAGCTATGTGGGGACAGGAAGTTTGGCATTCTGAGTCCTTAATGGAGTGGATGTGGAGGAGGCTCTTAATGTATATTTGGTGAATTAATGAACGAGTAAATGACAATCATCTGCAAATAATGAGAACAAATTGTTGTTCTTGATGATATTTTTTTTTTTTTGCCTCCTTTCTGTTTCATGTCCTGATGCATTGCCCAGAGCTTCCGGAACACTAGTATAGTGCTAATGGTGATAACAGGCATCCTTGTTTTGTTCGATTTAAATAACAGAGTCTCTAGAATTTTATCATCAAATATAATATTGGCTTTTGGTTTAGAATAACATAAGTTAAAGTACAAGAGTACTTTGTTTTTTTAAGGCCATTTTTTAATGTTTACTTATTTATTTTGAGAGGGAGAGAGCACACTAGCAGGGGAGGGGCAGAGAGAGAGGGACCCAGAAAGAGGGACAGACAATTCCAAGCAGGCTCCATACTCAGTGCAGAGCACAGGACTTGATCTCATGACTTGAGCCAAAATCAAGAGTTGGACGCTTAACCTACTGAGCCACCCAGGCACCCCAGTACAAGAGTACTTTAAAAATAACATGTTAAACACATGTTTTTGCAACAAGTCTTACTAGTAGTGTTTTAGCAAACATTTACTGATAGAATTTATGCATAGATATTTTGTTAAACCTTAGTTACATTTTGAGACAATCCCAACTTGTTGAAGTAATTGTCCTTTTAATCTAATGTTGAATTCTCTTTGTTAATGTTGTGTGTAGGAGTGTTGAGCCTGCAATCATGAGAAAGATTGACTGAGACTTTTCTCTCTTTCAGTTCTCTGTTTCAAGTCCTCTTTTTATCCCTAAAGTGGCCTGTGAAACAGCCTCCCCTGGAAGGTTGCACACTGAGGGACGGGCTGAGCTGAGTAAAAATGGGAGTGCGGAAGAGTAAACACTAACAGGTTTCTTTACACTTTTTGCAGTTGTATGTGTTTCTTGGCTGGAGTTGAACCAAGCCATGCGTTGGTTAAGGAGGACCAGATTGGCACTTTTCTGAACGGGATCCTCTGTGGGCTGTCCAGCTGCAGGGGATCCTTGGTCTGGTCTGGCACACAGCCAGGTGCAGCTGCTCCCACCATTGGCCCCTGTCCCAGCAGAAGCAAATGCTAACCGAGGAAGGGAAAGGTCATTTGTTAATGCTGGCAAGATGTTATAACTCCCCAATGAGGAAGCCATTTTATGTATGTATGTATGTATGTATGTATGTATGCATGCATGCATGCATGCATTTAGTGGGGGAAGGGGCAGAAAGAGGGAACTGAGGATCTGAAGCGGGCTCTGCACTGACAACAGGGTGCCTGATGTGTGGCTTGAACTCTGGAACCCAACCCTGAGATCGTGACCTGAGCGGAAGTGGGAAGTTGGACGCTTAACCGACTGAGCCACTTAACCGGGTGCCCTGAGGAAGGCATTTTAGAGATGACCAGACTGAGGCACAGACAAGTTACTTGCTAAAGATCCCCCGACTGATACATGGCCCACCTGGGGTTTGAACCAGTGACTGACTTGAAGCCTGTGCTCTTTCCATAGTGCCTGTGTCTCCTTTCACGGTCGGCACCCTTACTTTGGCCATTCAAATGCCATAGTTAGGAGCAATGTCCCTCTCCTGTCCTCCCACAGGACAGGGAGTGCAATGTCTCCTGCTGTCCTGAAAAGTGACAAAGGCCCAAAGCTGAAGACAGAAGGCGAAGATTCTCCCCCGCCTGTGAGGCAGGGGCTGAGGTGGGCCAGCCCCTCCACACAGGCTTATAGGGAAGCAGTAGTTTCTGACCCAGCCCGTTCTGCCTTCAGACCTGTCCCATGTTCAGCTCCTGAGCCTGCGTCTGAACACTGAGCTGGGGAGGAGCGGCAGCCAGTCCTTCTGAAGAAACTCGTCCCTTCCTGGGTGTGTCCCCACTCAGCAGAGCAGGGTGCCTGCCTGGAGGGAGCCTGGCATTGGCACTGCGCACGCTGCCCATATGATCAGTCAGCAGGCTTGCTGGGGTTCCCTCTGCCACCTGAACAGCAGAGAGAGAATGTCCGGTGACAGCTGCCTGGGGAGGGGGCCCTAGTTCCTAAAAGTCAAGAAGCAAGATGGCAAAGGCCTGCCCGCCTAGGAGTTGGTCTCAGAGAGCAGTTCCCACCCCACACTAGAGGGGACGTGGGGAAGAACTAGGGCACAGCGGACTGGAAGATCCCCGCCTCTACCAAACACACTCTGGGAAGGAAGAGAAGAGAAAGGAGAACTCAGCTCAAGATGGGATATCAGAATGAAACAAATGAAGGTGGCTAGAAAGTTGTGAAACTGGGCCAAGGCATTCTTAAGGGAACTGCTCCCAAATGAGGGAGACCCCCAAAAGATGGCGGGGGGACAGTTACAGGGACAAGCGGAACCATTTCAGGTTAAGGCTTCACAATAACTGGGTTCCACACTGTTGGTTGACTGACACCCCGCCCCCACCCGAGTGGAGGAAATGGAAATCATGGAGTCAACAGGCATTTGGGGAAATAGACCCTCAACCACTTACCTTCACACGCGCTTTGGTTTGCTGTGAAACCTTTAGCTCAAACCGACAGCATTTCAGATAGGCCTTCAGAAATGGTTGGGTCGTCTGTTTGGCAGCTCCCCTGGTCTTTGTAGCTAGACCAACGCCTTCTAATGGGCTAGGGCTCTTCCCTTCTTGGTGAGCCTTTGCTCTTGGTGAGCTTTGATAGCGGATTCAATCTTCTTGCTGATCACTAGTTGTTCAGATTTTCTGTTACCTCATGATTCAGTCTTGGCAGAAGAATGTTTCTAGGATTTTATCCATTCTAGGTTATTCAATTTGTTGGCGGATAACTGTCCCTAGTATTTTTCTATAATGCCTTTTATTTCTGTGGTATTGGTGATAAATTCTTCTCTTTTATTTACGATTTTAGTTCTGAATCTTTTTAAAAAATTAATCTAGACAAGGGTCTGTCAATTATATTGCTCTTTGAAAAATCTTAGTTTCAAGGGACGCCTCGGTGGCTCAGTCGGTTATGCGTCCTACTTTGGCTCAAGTCATGCATGGTTTCAAGGTTCGTGAGTTTGAGCCTCGCATTGGGCTCTGTGCTGACAGCTTGGAACCTGGAGCCTGCTTCAGGTTCTTTGTCTTGCTCTCTCTCTCTCTCTCTCTGCCCCTCCCCCGCTCACACTTTGTTTCTCTCTCAAAAATAAGCATTAAAAAAAATTGTTTTCAGTCTCTTAGTTTCAGGGCACCTGGGTGGTTCAGTCAGTCAAGCATCTGACTTCAGCTCAGGTCATGATATCCTGGTTTGTGAGTTCAAGCCCCGCATCGGGCTCTGTGCTGACAGCTCAGAGCCTGGAGCCTGCTTCAGATTCTGCGTCTCCCTCTCTCCCTGCCCTCCCCTGCTTGCACTCTGTCTGTCTGTCTGTCTCTCTCAAAAATAAATATTAAAAAAAAATCTCTTAGTTTCATTGATTTTTTTTAAGTGTTTTTCTCTTTATTTAGTTTATCTCTGCTCTAATTTTTATTTCCTTCCTTCCATGTTTGGGTTCTTCTTTTTCTAGTTTCTTGAGGTATTAGGTTAATTTGAGATCTTTCTGCTTTTTAATAGTCCTCATTTACAGTGATATGCTTCCCTATTAGCACTACTTTCACTATATCCCATATGTTTTGGTATATTGTGTTTTATTTTTCATTTGTCTCAAGGTATTCTCTATTTTTTTTGGTAAATTCTTTGATGCACTGATTGTTTAAGAGCGTATCATTTAATTTTCACATATTTCTGGATTTTCTGGTTTTGTGCTATAGATTTCTAGTTTCATTCCATTGTGATAGGAAAAGGTAACTTCATATCTTGTTTTGTGACCTAACATGTGGTCTATCATGGAGAACGTACCATGTGTACTTGAGAAGAATGTACATTCTGCTCTTGTTGGGTGGAGTGTTCTATATCTTTGGTAGGTCCAATTGTTCTATAGTGTTATTCAATTCTTCCATTTGCCTATTGATCTTCTGTCTGGTTGTTCTATGCATTATTGGAAGAGTGGAATTGAAGTCTTTAACTAGTGCTGTGTTGATGTGTATTTCTCTCTCCTATTCCTTTTTTAAAAATTCTAGTATAGGGGGGCCTGGGTGGCTCATTTGGTTAAGGGTCTGACCTCAGCTCAGGTCATGATCTCTTGCTTTGTGAGTTTGAGCCCCACATCAGGCTCTGTGCTGACAGTGCAGGGCCTCCTTGGGATTCTCTCTCTCTCTCTCTCTCTCTCTCTCTCTCTCTCTCTGCCCCTACCGTGTCTCTCTCTCTAAAAATAAATAAACTTAAAAAAAATAAAATAACTCCAGTGTAATTAATATACAGTGTTATATTAGTTTCAGGAGTACAATATAGTGACTTAATAATTCTATACATAACTCAGTGGTCATCACAAGTGTACTCTTAATCATCTCCACCTGTTTCACACATTTCCCCACCACCTCCCTTCTGGCAACTACCAGTGTGTTCTCTATATTTAAGTTTTTTTTTTTTCTGATTTAGTTTATTTCTTAAATTCCACATATGAGTGAAATCATATGGTTTTTGTCCTTCTCTGGCTTATTTCACTTGACATTATACCCTCTAGATCCATCCATGTTGTGGCAAATGGCAAGATTTCATTCTTTTTTTATGCTGAGTGATGTTCCATGTATGTATGTGTATTTGTATGCATGCATGTATATATACATATACGCCACATCTTTACCCATTCATCTATTGATAGGCACTTGGGCTGCTTCCATATCTTGGTTGTTGTAAACATAGGGGTGCATAGATCTTTTCAAATTAGTGTTCTCATATTGTTTGGGTAAATACTTAGTAGTGGAATTACTGGATCATATGGTAATTCTGGTTTTAATTTTTGAGGAACTGCCATACTATTTTCCACAGTGGCTATGTCAGTTTGCATTACTACTACAGTGTAAGAGGGTTCCTTTTTCTCTACATCCTTGCCAACCCTTGTTGTTTCTTGTGTTTTTGATTTTTAGCCTTTATGGCATGTGTGTGGTGATATCTCATTGTGGTTTTGATTCACATTTCCCTGATGATGAGTGATATTGAATATCTTTTCATGTTTGTTGGCCATTTGTATGTCTTCTTTGGAGAAATGTCTGTTCATGTCTTCTGCCCATTTTTAAACTGTTTTTTTTTCCAGTTTTGAGTTGTATACATTCTTTATATATTTTGCATACTAACCCCTTATCAGATATATCATTTGCAAATATTTTCTCCATTCAGTAGGTTGTCTTTTGTTTTGCTGTTTCCTTTGCTTACAAAATCTTTTTATTTTGATGTAGTTCCAGTGGTTTATTTTTGGTCTTGTTTCTCTTGCCTCAGGAGACATATCTAGAAAAATGTTGCTACTTGTTTTGAGTAATAGTAATTCATGATAGCCGCACTTAGTTTTGTGGAGAAAAGCTTTATTAATTATACGGGAAAGGGAATATAAGGAATTAAACAATTATAGTTAACATAAAGAGGGAAAGAGTGTAGAGAACAAAGAAGTCTTAATACATCAAATTGGGTACTCACAGCATCCAGCCTCCTGCATGGGGAAGCCTCATGGTGAGCAGTGGGTTTGAGTCCCACTTGAGGGTCCTGGGAAGAGCATCCTCCCCTCAGGTGAGACACTTCCAACTCAGTATTTCCACCAGCGCCATACACACACACACACACACACACACACATACATACATTACCCATGTATGATTTATGGTTGTTTGTTAAGTTTGCCTAACTGCAGTGCTGAGCAAGCTGTTTTTTCTCTGTTTCTCATATGGTATCACACAGTGTTAGGAGCCTGGGAACCTGTATATTTCTCTTCCCTCTCCAATCCAGTCCATGGAGCCAGACTGGTCTGACTCAAGGTGGTGAGGCAGAGTAATCCCTCTTAGTGTCAGGACAGAAGGGCCAGTTCTGACCCTGAGTCCAGAAATGGAATACAAGCCAAATAAACCCATGTATGTGCAGCTCTGGGCAGAAATGTTTGACAAGTCACAAACAACTTCTATATAGAACACGGCAGCCAATGTCAGAGAAATTTCTGCCTGTGTTCTCTTCTAGGATTTATCTATGTTCTCTTCTAGGATTTTTATGGTTTCGGGTCTCACAATTAGGAATTTAATACATTTTGAGTTTACTTTTGTGTATGTATAAAGGAGTGGTCCAGTTTCATTCTTTTGCATGTAGTTGTCCAGTTTTCCCAGCACCATTTGTTGAAGAGACTGTCTTTTTTCCATTGTATATTCTTGCCTCTTTTGTCATAGGTTAATTGACCACATAATTGTGGGTTTATTATTGGGCTCTCTATTCTGTTTCATTAACCTATGTGTCTGTTTTTATGCTAGTACCATATTGTTTTGATCACTACAGCTTTGTAGTATATCTTGAAATCACTGATTGTGATACCTCCAGCTTTGTTCTTTCTGAAGATTGCTTTGGCTATTTGGAGTTTTTTGTGGTTCCACACAAATTTTAGGATTATTTGTTCTAGTTCTGTGAAAAATGCTGTTGGTATTTTGATAGCGATTGCATTAAATCTGTAGGTTTCTTTGGGTAGAATGGACATTTTCACAATTTTTGTTCTTCCAATCCATGAGCAATGGAAATATCTTTCCATTTGTTTGTGTCATCTTCAATTTCTTTCATCAATGTCTTACAGTTTTCAGAATACAGGTTTTTCACCCCCTTGGTTAAGTTTATTCCTAGATATTTTATTATTTTTAGTGCAATTATAAATGAGGTTGTTTTCTTAATTTCTCTTTCTGCTACTTTATTATTAGTGTATATAAATGCAACAGATTTCCGTATATTAATTTTGTATCCTGTGACTTTACTGAATTTATCAGTTCTAGTAGTTTTTGTGTAGTCTTTAGGGTTTTCTATATATAGTATCATGTCATCTGCAAGTAGTGAACATTTTATGTCTTCCTTACCAACTTAAGTGTCTTTTATTTCTTTTTGTTGTCTGATTGCTATAGCTGGGATTTCCAGTGGTCTGTTGAATAAAAGTAGTGATAATGGACATCCTTGTCTCGTTCTTGATCTTAGGGGAAAAGCTCTCCATTTTTAACCATTGAGTATGATATTAGCTATGAGTTTTTCACATATGGCCTTTATTTTGTTGAGGAATGTTACCTCTAACTTACTCTGTTGAGAGTTTTTATCATGAATAGATGTACTTTGTCAAATGTTTTTTCTGCATCTATTGAAATGATCATATGGTTTTTAGCCTTTCTTTTGTTGATGTGATGTCTCACATTGATTTGCAAATATTGAACTATACACTAGCATCCCGGGAATAAATCCCACTTGATCGTGGTGAATAATTTTCTTTAATGTAGTTTTGGATTCAGTTTGTTAATATTTTGTTGAGGATCTTTGCATTTATGCTTATCAGAGATTTTGGCTAGTAGTTTTCTTGTTTTGTAGTGCTGTTATCTGGTCTTGGTATTAGGGTAATGCTGGCCTCATAGAGTGAATTTGAAATCTTTCCTTCCTCTTCTATTTTTTTGGGACAATTTGAAAAGAATAGTTATTAACTCTTCTTTAAATATTTGTGTAGAATTCTCCTGTGAAGGCATCTGGTCCTAGACTTCTGTTTGTTGGGAATTTTTTATTACTGATTCCATTTCATTGCTAGTAATCAGTCTGTTCAAAATTTCTATTTTTTCCTGATTCACTTTTGGGAGGTTATGTGTTTCTAGGAATTTATACATTTTTTTAGGTTATCCAATTTATTGGCATATAGTTTTTCATAATATTATAATCATTTGTATTTCTGTGGTGTTGGTTGTTCTTTCTCTTTTATTTCTGATTTTATGTGAGTTCTCTCTCTTGGTGGGAGGGATGAGTCTGGCTAATGGTTCATCAATTTTGTTGATCTTTTCGAAAAACTAGCTACTGGTTTCATTGATCTGTTCTATTGTTTAATGTTTTTTCATTTCTATTTCACTTATTTCTGCTCTAATATTTATTATTTATTTCTTTCCAATGGGTTTGGGGTTTGTTTGTTTTTCCTTTTCTAGCTCTTTTAGGTGTAAGGTTAGGTTATTTTTTGGAGCTTTTTCTTGCTTCTTGAGGTAGGCCTGTATTGGTATAATTTATCGTCTTAGAACAGCTTTTGCTACATCCCAAAGATTTTGAACTGTTGTGTTTTCATTTGTCTTCATGTATTTTTTTACTTTCCTCTTTGATTTCTTGATTGACCCATTCATTGTTTAGTAGCATGTTATTTAATCACCATATATTTGTGTTCTTTCCAGATTTTTGCTTGAAGTTGATTTCTAGTTTCATAGTGTTGTGGTCAGAAAAGATGCAATGATATGACTTCAGTCTTTTTGAATTTATTGAGACTTGTTTTGTGGCCTAACATGATCTATTCTACAGAATGTCCCATGTACTCCTCAAAGAAAAGTGTATTCTGCTGTTTTAGATGGAATGTTCAGAATATATCTGTTAGATCCATCTGGTCCAATGTGTCACTCACAGCCACTGTTTCATTGTTGATTTTCTGTTCAGATGATCTATCCATTGATGTAAGTAAGGTGTTAAAGTCCCCTACTATTATTCTATTACTATCAGTTTCTTCCTTTATGTTTGTTAATAGCTGCTTTATGTATTTGGGTGCTCTTATGTTAGGTGCATAAATATTTACAATTGTTTTATATTCTTTTTTTAAAATTTTTAAAAATGTTTATTCATTTTTGAGAGACAGAGAGAGGCAGAGCATGAATGGGAGAGGGTCAGAGAGAGAGGGAGACACAGAATCTGAAGCAGGCTCCAGGCTCTGAGCTGTCAGCACAGAGCCCAACACGGGGCTCGAACTCACGGACCGTGAGATCATGACCTGAGCTGAAGTCGGACACTTAACCGACTGAGCCACCCAGGTGCCCCAATTGTTTTATATTCTTGTTGAATTGTTCCCTTTATGATTATGTAGCGTCCTTCTTTGTCTCTTGTCTTTGCTTTACAGTATATTTTGTCTGATGCAAATATTGCCACATTGACTTATTTACTTCGATTTGCATGATCAATGTTTTCCATCCCTTGACTTTCAATCTGCATGTGTCTTTAGGTCTGAAATGAGTCTCTTGTTGGCAGCATATAGATGGGTCCTGCTTTTTTCTTCATTCATTTACCCAATGTCTTTTGACTATAGCATTTAGTTCATTTACATTCAAAGTAATTGTTGATAGGTATCTATTTACTGCCATTTTATTACTTGTTTCATGGTTGTTTTATACTTCTTGTCTTGCTGTCTTCTCTTGTGGTTCGGTGGCTTTTTTTTACTGATATGCTTGGATTCCTAGGTCTTTATTTTTTGCATATATATTACTGGTTTTTGATTTTTGATTACCATTAGGTTTATATATAACATCTTATGCATATAGCAGTCTATATTAAGCTAATGGTCACTTAAGTTTGAACCCATTCTAAAAGTACTAAATTTTAACTTCGCTGCTAGCTCCACATTTTAGGTTTATGGTCTCATACTTTAAATCCTTTTATTTTGTGAATCCCTTGACTTTTTTTTTTTTTAAGAGAGCACACAAACCAGAGATAGGAACAGAGAGAGGAGAGAGAATTTTAAACAGCTCAGTGCAGAGCCTCATGTGGGGTTTGATCCCAAGTGTTGGATGCTTAACCACCTGAGCCACCCAGGTGATCCTTGACTGATTTTTATATTATACTTGATTTACTGCTTTTGTGCTTTAATCTGTGTACTGGTTTTATACATAATTAATCTACTACTTTTATTATGTTTATATGTACCTGTGAAATTTTTCCTTGCCTGCTTTTCTTATGCTTATGGTCTTTACTTTTCACTCAAAGAATCCCCCTTTAACATTTCTTGTAAGGCTGGTTTCTTAGTGATGAATTCCTTTAACTTTTGTTTAGGAAATTATTTTTTATGTTATTTATTTATTTTGAGAGACAGTGGGGGGTGGGGAGGGGACGAGCAGAGAGAGCAGGAGAGAGAGAGAATCATAAGCAGGCTCCATACTTGGCACAAAGGTGAATGAGGGGCTTGATCCCATGACTATGAGATCATGACCTGAGCCGAAATCAAGAGTCAGACACTCAACGGGATGAGCTACACAGGTGCCCCTGTTTAGGAAATTCTTTATCTCTCTTCTAGTCTGAATGATAGCCTTGCTGGATAGAGTACTTCGGTTGCAGGTTTTTTTTCCTTTCAGTGCATTGAAAATACCATGCCACTCCCTTCTGGTCTCCAAAATTTCTGCTGAAATATCAGCTGATACACTTATGAGATTTCCCTTGTGTGTAACTGGCTTCTTTTCTCTTGTTGCTTTTAAAATTCTGTCTTTATCACTACTTTTTGCCATTTTAATTACTATATGTCTTGGTGTGGACCTCCTTGGATTGATTTTGGGGGATTCTCTGTGTCTCCTAGATCTGAATTTCTGTTTCCTTCCCAAGATTCAGAAAGTTAGCAGCTATTATTTCTTCAAATAAATTTTCTGCCCCCCTTTTTCTTCTCCTTCTGGGATCCTTATAATGTAAATATTATTATGCTTGGTGGTATCACTGAGTTACCTAAGTCCATTTTCATTTTTTATTTTTTATTTTTTTCTCTCTCTCCTGTTCAGCTTGATTGCTTTCCATTACTGTGTCCTTGAGGTCACTGATCCATTCTTCTGCTTCCTGTAGTTTACTATGTATTCCATCTAGTGTATGTTTAATTTTGGTTGTTGATTTCTTCATCTCTGGTTCTTTTTTCTTTTCAGTCTCAGTGTTGAGGATCTCACTGAGGTCTTCCACTCTTTTTCCAAGTCTAGTGAGTATCTTTGTGACCATTGCTTTAAATTCTCTATCAGGCATACTACTTATCTCCATTTTGTTTAGCTTTCTTGCTGTGATTTTGTCCTGTTTTTTCATTTGGGACATTTTCCTCTGTCTCACCATTTTATCAAACTCCCTGTGTCCGTTTCTATGTGTTAGGAAAGTTAGCTACATCTCCTGATTTTGAAAGTAGTGCCCTTATGAAGAAGAGGTCCTGTAGTGCCCTTCGGTGTAGTGTACCCTGTTCACCAGAACCTGGCACTTCAAGAGTGTCTGCTGTGTGTGTTGCATGTGCCCTATTGTTGTGGCTGAGCCACTTTTGCCTTAATTTCAGTCATTTGCAGTGGCTCCCTTTGTCTATTGTTGGCAGGATTTGGTCCCTCCGTTTTTAAGGGGTCAGTCTGGGGCTGATTGGGGCTTGAGTTGGGTCAGACCAGGTGTTTGCCAGAGCTGTGGTCACTCCAAACTCAGGGTGTTCTCCCTGCATTGTCTCCTAAGAAGATATGTTGGTGGGTGGGGCCTACAGTCAGACCAGATGTCTGGCCAGAGCCCACTCCTGGGACTGACTTGAACTGTTGTATGTGGTTATCTTCCCCTCTGCCTAGGGCAGGAGTCACTTTGGAGTGGTACTGGCCACTGTTGGGTTTGCTTGCACAATGCCATATTTGTGGCACTGCTTTAGACAGATTTCTTCTGAGGGCAGATTGGATGGGGCAAGTCCATGGAAGAATATGGGGAAGTGGCATGCTGTTAGCAATCTAGCTGGAGAGTGTTCCTGCTCTTTCCCACAGGTGTCAGTGTATCTAGACTGGAGGGCAGAGGGGGAAATGGCACTGGCCAGCTTTTCTGTTCTTGGAGAAATCTAAGGATCCCTGCCTGTTCTGAGATTGGGAAATAAATCTCTTGGTATACCCAAGACATTTTTCAAACTGCTGCTTCTATACTGTATCTCAGTGGGGCCATTTGTTATGCTGTCTCTTTAAGGGTGAGGACTGTTTTGTCTCTCCCTCCTGCTCTCTCAGAGCAAAGCTGATGATTTTTAAAGTTACAAGTGTTAAGCCCCACTGATAGTAAAAATTCAGGTAATTAAGCTGCTCTGGCTTTGAAAGGGAAATGTTGGGGGGATTGCTTTTCCCAGTGTGGGTCCCCATACCTGGGGTCCCTGGTGTGAGGTCTGTTCCTCTCCCTTTTCCATGCCTGTGGTGTCCTTCCTCTCATGGACAATCTCACTGGTCATTTTGGTTCCTAATCATATCTTAACCCTTCTTCCCCTCTTCAATTATGGACTCTTCTCTACATTTAGCTGTGGAGTCTGTTCTGGGTTGTTTTCGGGGTTATTTGCAGTGATGTGGGTATTATCTAGGTGTATCTGTGGGAGGAGGTGAGCCTAAGGTTCTCCTACTTTTCCATCTTCCCTGGAACCTTCTCCCTCCTATTGTATCAAAGTTTGCCTCATGTATTTAGGAGCCCGGAGCTGTGGTGCATAGATATTTATAACTGATAGAGCTTCTTGGTAAAATTGATCCCTTTTTTCATTATATTGTATCTTTTTTTTTTTTTTTTTTGTCTTTTTATTCTTAGAGCAGGGAGAGGGGCAGAGTGAGAGTGAGAATCAGGTTCTCTGCTCAGTGTGGAGCCCAACTCAGGGCTCAATCTCACAATCCTGGGATCATGACCTGAGCTGAAATCAAGAGTCAGATGTGCAATCAACTGAGACACCCAGACGCCTCTCCTTCTTTGTCCTTTATAACAGTTTTTTATTTAAACGTTGTCTGACTTTAGTATAGCCACTCTTATTCTATTTTTGGTTAATTCATACAGAATATCTTTTTCCACCTTTTCACTCTTAGCCTATGTGTATCCTTAGGTCTAAAGTTTCCTATAGATAGCATATAGATGGATCATATATTTTTAAAATCCATTCACTCAATCTGTGTGTTTTGTTTGAGGAGTTTAATACATTCATATTATTTTTTTTTACATTTATTTATTTTTGAAAGAGAGAGAGAGAGAGAGAGAGAGAGAGAGAGAGAGAGAGAGAGAGAATCCAAAGCAGGTTCCAGGTTCTGAGCTGTCAGCACAGAGCCCTATATGGGGCTTGAACCCATGAACCACGAGATCCTGACCTGAGCTGAAGTCGGACGCTCAACTGACTGAGCCACTCAGGCACCCCAATACATTTATATTTAAATTAATAACTGATAGGGAAGGACTTACTATTGACACTTTGTTTTCTGTATGTCTGTAGCTTTATTGTCCCTCCTTTCTTCTCTCACTGCCTTCTTTTGTTTGATTTTTTTTTTGTAGTGGTATGCTTTGATTCCTTTCTCCTTTCCATATATACATACATATATATATATATATATATATATATATGTATATATATATATACACACACACACACCCCATATATCCATATATACATATGCTATACGTTTTTTCTTACATATATACATATATATGTATATATATACATATATACCATATATCCATATATATATGCTATACGTATTTTCTTTTTTTTTCTGATATATATATGTGTATATATATATATATATATATATATATATATATATGCTATACATATTTTCTTCGTGGTTTATCATTGCAATTAAATATCCTGGAGTTGTAGTCTGTTTTAAACTAATGACTTCAATTGTATATAAAAACTCTACTCCTTTGCAGCTCTACCCCATTACTTGATGATATTGATGTCACCATTACATCTTTAAATACTGTATGCCTATTTTTTAAGGTTTGTTTGTTTGTTTTAAAGTTTATTTATCTTAAAGTTTGTTTTGAAAGAGCACACAAGCAGGGGAGGGGCAGAGAGAGAGGGAGAGAGAGAATCTCAAGCAGGCTCTAAGCTGTCAGCATGAAAGACTTGTGCAGGGCTGGAACCCACAAACTGTGAGATCATAACCTGATCATTACTGCATACCTATTGCTATAGATTTATTGCTGTTTTTATTTTTGTTAATTAAATTTTTGCACCAAGGGATGCCTGGTTGGTTCAGTCCTTGAGCATGCAACCATTGATCTCGGAGTCATGAATTGAAGCTCCATGTTTGTTGCAGCGATTACTTAAAAATAAAATATTTAAAAATAAATAAGTATATGCACCAAAATTACAATTGTAGAAGTTACTATGTTTTTTTCATTTATTTACGTTTATTGAACAGCCTTATCTTTTCATACAGATTGGTGTTGCTCTTTACCATTTTTATTTCAACTTGAAGGACTCCTTTTATCATTTCTTGTAGAGCAGGTCTAATGGTAATGAACTCCCTCAGCAGTTTATCTTGGAAGCTCTTAATTTCTCCCTCATTTTTGGAGGACAGTATTACCAGGTAAAGTATTCTTGGTTGACTTTTTTCCGCTCCAGGCTCTGAGCATTTTGAATATATCATCCCACTTCTTGCTTTCAAAGTTTCTGCTGAAAACTCTGATATCCTTTGTATATGATGAATTACTTTTTCTCTTGATGCTTTCAAGATTTTGTCTTTGACTTTAGATAATTTTTTAATGTTTATTTATAAGAGAGAGAGAGAGCACAAGCATGAATGGGGGAGAAGCAGAGAGAGAGAGAGACACAGAATCCGAAGTGGGCTCCAGACTCTGAGCTGTCAGCACAGAGCCTGATGCAGGGCTTGGACTCATGAACCTTGAGATCATGACCTGAGTTGAAGTCAGACGTTTAATCGACTGAGCCACCCAGGCACCCCTAGACAATTTTATTATCATGTGTCTTGATGTAGTTCTCTTTGAACTTATTCTAGTTGGAGTTCTTTGAGCTTTTGGAATCTGTATGCCTATTTCTTTCCTCGGATTTAGGAAGTTTTTGGCTCTAATTACTCCAAATAAATTCTCTGACCCCATTTCTCTCTTTTCTTCTGGGATTCCCATAATGTGAATATTGGTCCCTTTGACGGCATCCCTTAAGTCCCTTAGGCTCTCTTTACTTTTCTTCATTCTTTTTTCTTTTTGTTCTTTGACTTGATAATTTAAAATGACCTGTCAAGTTTGTTTGCCTGATCAAGTCTGCTATTGAATCCCTCTACTGAATTGTTTAGTTTAGTATTTATATTTTTCAGCTCTAGAATTTCTGTTTGTACCTTTTGTATAATTTGAAATAAGATAGATTGATGCCTCTAGCTTTGTTGTTCTTTCTCAAAATTGCTTTAGCTATTCAGGGTCTTTTCGTGGTTTCATACAAATTTGAAGATTATTCTGAGAACAGTGGCATTGGGATCTTGATAGGGGTTGCATGGAATATTTGAATGTTTTGCATAATATGAGCATTTTAACAATAATAATTCTTCCAGTCCATGAGCATGGAATATCTTTCCATTTAGGTGTGTCTTCAGTTTTTTCATCCATATCTCATAGTTTTCAGTATACAAGTCTTTCACCTCCTTGTTGAATTTATTTCTAGGTATTTTATCTTGCTCCTCACCTTAGAGGAAAAGCTTTTAGCTTTTCACCATTGAGTATGATGTTAGCTTTTTGTTGAGGTATGTTCTCTCTATATCCACTTTGTTGAGATTTTGATGTGATTTTTTTTTTTTTTATTTTCAACGTTTTATTTTATTTTTGGGACAGAGAGAGACAGAGCATGAACAGGGGAGGGGCAGAGAGAGAGGGAGACACAGAATCGGAAACAGGCTCCAGGCTCCGAGCCATCAGCCCAGAGCCTGACGCGGGGCTCGAACTCACGGACCGCGAGATCATGACCTGGCTGAAGTCGGACGCTCAACCGACTGCGCCACCCAGGCGCCCCTAGATTTTGATGTGATTTTTATCAGAAATGGCTGTTGAATATTGTCACCTGCTCTTCTGCATCTATTAAGGTCATAATATGTTCATTTTATTAATTTGGTGTGTCACATTGATTTATAGATGCTTAATCATCCTTGCATCCCTGGGATAGATCCCACCTGATCATGGTACCATCTTCCATTCTTCTCCTGAGTTCAGTAAGCATCTTTATGACCATTACTTTGGACTCTTTATCAGGTAGATTGCTTATCTTCATTTCATTTAGTACTTTATCTGAGGTTTTGTCTTGTTCTTTGTTTGAAACATATTTCTCTGTCTCCTCATTTTGTTAGACTGTCTGTTGGTTTCTTTGAATTAAGTGAATAAGCCACCTCTCCTCGCCTTGGAGAATTAGTCTTGTGTAGGAGATGAAACTTACCATTCAACCCTGTTTTTGCTCTTGGTTGCCTGTCAAACCTGTGATTGTCCAAGAAGCCTATTTTATTTTTAATAGTTCCCAGTGTTTGAGGATCTACTAAGACCTGTTAGTGTCCCAAATGGGAGGGTATCTGTCACCACCCAAATTTAGGCTGCTTGGAAGCCAGAACCCTCAGCAGCAGCTTTTAAAATGCAGATATATACAATCCTGTGGGACTGCAAGCTTAATCCCTGTTGACCACTAGAGCCATGCCATCTGGAGATGTCCCACAAAAATCAGGGCTCCCTATGAGTGTATAAGCTCCTTTCTGAGAAGTAAAAGTCAACGGTAGTGAAGCAGAGGGAGAGCTAAAAGATAGTATTCCCCAGCTTGCATTCCCTGTCACCTATGTATCTCCTAGATGTGTTCCAAAGCAGAAGCCTGCCCCTCAAATCTGCCCCTCTAATCTATGTGCTCCAATACAAGCACATAGGCCTCTTTTACAGAAAGACTGTGGGTGTGATTCAATATGTTGTCTGTGCAGTGCCTTCAGGATGGTAGTTGGCCAATAACTGTCTCTCCAATTGTTACAGTCCTGTGGGACCCAGGAACACAAGCTCCCCTGGTCACCAGCTAGGCAGTCAAGGGGCATTGCATGGGTGGCAGCTACAAAAATCAGATCACCATTCATAAAAACTGGTGCATGTAGGAGCTCCCCTCTAAGCGATACTGATGCTCTGGAGTGCAGCAGGTGGAGAGCATGAAGATGGTACCTACTGTCTAGAGCAAGGCAGAGGGGAGTGCAAAGATGGCTTCCACCTGGAAAAAAAAAAAGACAGTGCACACCAGCTTTAACATGGCAGGGGGGAAGAGTACAAAGATGGCATCCACCAGCTTCTGTCCCCCAAGGAGTATCCTAGCAGGCACCTGCCCCTCAGATTGACACTTAAATTTAGGCGAAAGACTTGTATACTGAAAACTATGAGATATGGATGAAAGAAATTGAAGACATGCATAAGTGGAAAGATATTCCATGCTCATGGACTGGAAGAATTAATATTGTTAAAATGCCCATATAACCCAAAGCATTAAAGTATTCTATGCCCTATCAAAATTCCAATGCCATTTTTCTCAGAAATAGAATAATCCTAAAATTTGTATGGAAGCACGAAAAGACTCTGAATAGCTAAAGCAATTTTGAGAAAGAAGAACAAAGCTAGAGGCATCACATTATCTTAAAATCACGTTCCTTTCAAAAGACTACTTCTGTTCTAGGTTGTGGGGTGAGTGAGTCCACATAAAGGCATTTTAAGACCCATTTCTTAGTTCACCACAGCCCCATGGGTCTCATGGGCATGAACACCAATGGTTTCCAAAGCTAGATGTTTTGGGGTTGTATCTCAGATGCCAGTATTAAAAATTGGGGTTCCCAGTGTGGGGTACAAAACCATTGTTCCTCAGGGAGAAGCTCTGACTTCTGTGTTCCCTCCCATTTGTGGGTCATAATGCTGGGCATGGGGTTTATGGCAAGATTGTGTCTCAGCCTTTCCTACCATCTTCATTGTGTGTGTGTGTGTGTGTGTGTGTGTGTGTGTGTTCATTTGCCTGATGTGAAGGCATTTCTCCACTAGTTTTTAGGCTTTTTTTCCCACAAGATTTGCAGCTATAGATCTGGTGTGTCCATGAGAGATGGGTGAGTTCAGGATCTTCCTACATTGCTGTCTTGAACCGGACTCCAAATCTTTTAGATTTGGTCTAAATATAATATAAATATATTTGGTCTACAAATAGACCAAGTTCTACTTATATATTTGCTTTTCTACCTTTGCTGTTACTTTCGGTTTTATATCTAAGAGATTATTGCCCAATGATCACGTCATGAAGATGGCGGATATGTTTTCTTCTAACAGTGGTACAGTTTTAGCTCTTATATTTACGTGTTTGATCCATTTCGAGTTAATTTTTGTGTGTGATATGATATAGGGGTCTCCTTTCTTTTACATGTAGGTATCCAGTTGTCCCACCACCATTTATTGGTATTCTGTTAAATTTTCTTCACACTTTTGTTGAATAAGTATAGGGGTTATTTCTGGACTCTCAATTCTATTGATCTGTGGGTCTATACTTATTCCAGTACCACACTATCTTGAAAACTACAGCCTTGTAGTAAGAAATTGGGAAGCTTGAGTACTCCAACTTTTTTCTTCTTTTTCAAGATTGTTTTGGCTATTCTGGGCACCTTGAATTTCCATATGGATTTTAGGATCAGTTTGTCAATATCTGCAAAAAGACACTTGGGATTTTGGTAGGCATTACATTGAAATTGTAGCTCAATTTGGGAGAAATTACCATCTTAACAATATTACTTTGATTCATGAACTTGTGCTGTTTATTTAGATCTTTTAAAATTTCTTTCAGTGATGTGCTTTAGTTTTCAATGCATATATCTTGTACTTTTTTGCCAAATTTGTTGCTAAGTATTTTATTCTTTTTGACACTATTTTAAATGTTTTCTTTTTAAAAATGTTTGTTTATCTTGAGAGAGAGAGAAGGGGAGAGAGAGAATCTGAAACAGGCTCTGAGCTGATAGCACAGAATGTAGGGCTTGATCTCATGAACCATGAGATCATAACTTGAGCAGAAATCAAGAGTTAGACACTTAACTGAGCCACTCAAGCAACCCTTAAATGTTTTCTTAATTTTATTTTTGAACTATTTATGCTGATGTACAGAAATACAACTGATTTTTCTGTATTGATATTGTATTCTACAACCTTGCTGAATTCATTTATTCCAATAATTTTTTAAAATGTTTTTTCATTTTTGAGAGACAGAGCATGAGCAGGGGAGGGACAGAGAGAGAGGGAGACACAGAATCTGAAGCAGGCTCCAGGCTCTGAGGTGTCAGCACAGAGCCCCACGTAGGGCTCGAACTCACCAACCACAAGATCATGACCTGAGCCAAAGTCGGACACTTAACCGATTTATCCACCTAGGCGTCCCTCTAATAATTTTTGATGGACTTCCTAGAATTTTTTAATATATGAAATGATGTCATCTGCAAATAGAGATAGTTTCATTTCTTCTTTTTCTATGTGGATGCCTTTTGTTGCCTCAAAGTTGCCCTGGCCAGAGCCTCCAGTACAGTGCTGAATATACACAGCAAGAGTGGACATTCTTGTTATCTTCCTGATCTTAAGGGAAAAGCATTCAGTCTTTCCTTATTAAATATGATGATAGATACGGATTTTTCATAGAGACCCTTTATTGAATTGAGGAAGTTCCATTCTATTGAGTTTGCTTAATCAGGAAAGCATTTTCGGTTTTGTCTAAATGCCTTTATTGCATCTGTTGAAATGATCATGCAGTTCTTTATTCAAATAATATAGTGTATTACATGGAGTTTTATATGTTGAACCAACCTTGCATTCCTAGATAAATCCAACTTTATCATGGTTTGTAATTATTTTAATATACTTCTGGAATTGGTTTACTAGTATTTTGTCAAAGATATTTGCATCTATAATAATCAGGGATATTAATCTTTATTTTTTTTTCTTGTGCTGTCTTTGGCTTTGGTACTGGCACCATAGAATGAGTTGAGATATTTCTCTTCTTTTGTGAAAGAGTTTGTAAAGGACTGGTGTTAATTCTTCTTTAAATGGTTAAGTGGATGCACTGGTTTGGATAGTGTTTCCCCCAAATTCGTGTCTACTCAGAAATACTTCAAAATAGGACTTCATTTGAAATAGAGTCTATTATTTTCCTGAGGCTGCCATAACACAGTGCCACACATTGAGTTGTTTAAACAGAACTTTACTGTTCTTGAGTTCTAGAGGCCCAAAGTCCAGAATCCGGGTTTTGGCAGGGAAGATTGCTTCTAAGGGCTGAGGGATAATCTGTTGTATGCCTATCTCCTAGCTTCTGGTAGCTTCAGATATTCCTTGATGTATAGATGGTTCTACCCATGTCTTCTCACCATTTTTTCTGTCTCTCTGTGTCCAAATTTCCCCTTTTTATAAGGACATCAATCATATTGGATTGGGGCTCACCCTTATGATTTCCTGATAACTTGATTACTTCTGTAAAAAACCCTATTTCTAAATAAAGTCACATTCTGAGGTACTCAGGGTTAGGGCTTTATCATATCTTTGTTGGGTGACGTAATTCAACCCATAACAGTGTTTTTGCAGATGTAGTTAGGAAAGAGGAGGACATACTGAATTAGAGTTAGTCCCAAATCCAATATAACTGGTATCCTTATAAAAAGGAGAAACAGAGACACAGAAAGTATAATGCCATGTGTAGACAAAGGCAGAATTTGCAGTGAGATTGGCAGTAATCATGGAAGGGAGGAGGGGGGCATGAAACAAATTATTTCTCAGAGTTTTCGTTGTTTTCTCTCTTTTTAGGTCTCAAATGCATGTATTTTATCCTCAAGGCTGTTTTTCCCTCCCTCGATCTTTTTCTCCATCTGTGGTTTAGTTTGGAAAATTTTTTTTAATGTTTATTTTTGAGAGAGACAGACACAGAGTGCGAGTGAGGGAGGGACAGAGAGAGGGAGACACAGAATCTGAAGCAGGCTCCAGGCTCTGAGCTATCAGCACAGAGCCCGATGTGGGGCTCAAACCCACCAACTACAAGATCATGACCTGAGCTGAAGTCGAACGCTTAACTGACTGAGTTACCGAGGTGCCCCTAGTTTGGAAATTCTTTATTGACTTGTGTTCAAGTTCACTGATCTTTTTTCCTAATGTGTCACATTAAATTGATTTTTTAAATATTATTCAATTTTAGGATTCTTTTCTCCTGTCCAGTTTCTAAATTTCTTCTGAAATTTTCCACATTTTGATATCAGTTTTTTATCTTAAAAGAAACCCCACTTTTATTGATGAACTTATCTGCTAATTCCATCATCTAGGTCATCAGTGAGTCTTTTTGTTGACTATTTAAAAAAATCTACTTTCTTTTTTCCTCATTACTTTATATGCTATACTGGACAACTCAACATTGTGATTGGTGCACCAAACAGTTGTGTATTATGTCCTCTTCCTCTGAAGACTGTTTATCCAAGCTAGCAGATTGTTGGCAGATCAACTTGATGTTGCTGAGGCCTGGTTTTATACTTTGTTAGGTATGGTCTTTCTGCATTTTGTCCTTGGCCCTAGGAATAGCCCAAGTCCTTAAGAAATGGTCTTTATTCCTACACAGGGCCTTGGGTTTCAATACATAGGCATACTTTGTTTTATTGAACTTCATTTTATTGTTTCATGGACACTGTGTTTTCTACAAATTGAAGGTTTGTGGCAACCCATTGAGCACCTCTACTGGCACCATTTTTCAAGTGGCATTTGCTCACTTCATGTCTGTGTGTCACTTTTTGGTAATGGTTACAATATTCCAAACTTTTTCATTTTTATTGTATTTGTTATGGTGACCTGTGATCAGTGATCACAACTTAAAGTTCAGAGAATGGTTTAGCATTTTTTAGCAATATTTTTAAATTATGATGTACATGGTTCATGTTTTTAGACGAAATGCTATCACACACTCAACAGATTACAATATGGTGTACACATTACCTTTATATGTACTGGGAAGCCAAAAAAAATTGATTTGACTTGTTTTACTGCGATATTTGCTTTATTGCAGTAGTCTGGAATTGAGCCTGCAGAATCTCCAAAGGTATGCTGGTAAAGTCTAAAGTGTTGATCAAGCCCCTCCAAATGGGAAGTTTTTTCTGTGGACTTCTTGGAGTCTCATCCTGTGCACATTCAGATCATTCCAGCAGTTGAGGAAATTCATATGCAGATTTGGGGGCTCCTCTGTGACTCCCTTTTTTAGATATTCTCCAATCTCCAGCCACTCTGCTCATAAATACGGTCTAAGACAACAATTTCTATCTGTATGACCACTACCTCTAGTGTGTTGTGTACATTGGAAATGTTCTTTGGGGAAAAGACATACATATGTTACCTTATATAGAAGGTCCTTTTTAATAAGGGTTGAATCCTCTACATTTTGTGTCCTTTGTTCATTTCCCAAGGCTTTAAAACGTTCAAAAAATTATTGTCCAGGACTATTAATTTATTGGCAGGTTTAATCTGACACAAGCTTTCATCACTTTGCCAGAACTTTGTTTTGGTAATAGCTTGGTGGCTCATTTTCTCTTTTTAATAGTTTCATAATTAACTTGTGAGCATATAGGGGCCTGGATTAATGTTTCCCCTCTCCCCCCACCCAAAGAAATACTGTATTCTCATTGTTTCCAGCAACTGCCATAAATCTAGATTCACTCTATTTTCTTGATCTGCAGACTTTGTAACTGTGGTTTTAAACTCTTGATCTATTTAAAAGCAGGCCTTGGGGTGCCTGGCTGGTTCAGTTGGTGGAGCGTGCCGCTCTTGATCTTGGGGTTGAGTTCAAGCCCCATGGTGGGTGTAGAGATTACTTGAAAACAAAATCTAAAAACTAGGCCTTATGATCACAGTGGTGGCATCATCCTTGCCACCATTTACTACCTAGAAAAAGGGCAGAGTCTGTCAGATTTTACCTTTGGTTTCCTTTACAAGGCAGACTTCTTTATGCATCCTTTTACTTATAGAGCTCTCTGAATTTTCCAATTTTATGTAGGGATCTTTAGTTTAATTCCCCAGCTTTGTTCAGGGCCAAGGCCTAGGAACTATCATTCCCCAAGCCCTGGTTATTCTATTTTGTTCTTAGGAGAGGAAAGGCTTTCACATTTAACCATTACCTCTGTGACTTGTGTACTTATCTTCCCCCCCCTGCCTCACCGGACCGTAGGGTTTTCCCGTATTTTCTTGTGAGTTCAGTTGAATATGTTTGTTGCAATTTAGCCAGTCTTTGGGTATTGTGTAGCAGTGGAAGGCTATTTAGAAAACTCTGATACCAGCAGGGTATTTTATTTCCCCCCAGCACTTTATTGAGGTATACAGATGGCAGAATGCATATATCCTAAGTATATAGCTCAGTAAAACTTTAAATTATCTAAATAATTTGCATCATCTAAATCAACTTATAGACTACTTCCATCATTCCAGAAAGTCTTCTCATGCCACTTCCAAGTCTATACTCACCCAAAGGTAAGCACCTTAGGTTTATCTGGCCTATTCTTGAGCTTCATATAAAAGTAGTATGTCTAGCATTCTTTGTTCAATACTTTTTCTATTTATCCCTATGGTATCAGTAATTCCTTTTTTTAAAATTGTAGACTAGTATTTCAATAACTATTTGATTATCCATTATCATGCTGATTGGTATTGGTGTAGTTTCTAGTTTGAGGGTTATTTTACATCTGCTTTGAATATTCTTGTATGCATCTTAATGTGGGCATATCCCCTCATTTCTCTTGGGTTTTATCTCTAGAAGTGAAATCAGAGTAGGCATACATTTACATTTATAAGAAACTGGGAAGCTGTTTCCTCAGGTGATCATACTTACACTTTTGCCAGTTTCTACACCTTCTCACCCTCTGGGCAAGTGTGCAACAGTTATTTCCTGGTGGTTGCATTCTTCCTTCCCTCATGGCTGATGCTGAACACCCTTCCCTATGCTAATTGCGCATTTGGATAGCTTCTGTGCAGTGTGTATTCAAGTCACTTATTAACTGTTATATTGTGTTGCTTTTGCAGTGGCTTTTAAAAGTTGTTTTTCTGCATACAAATCCTTTGTTATGTGTACTGCAACTATTTTGTCCTTGGCTGCAGCATGGTTTTTCACTTTATCTTTTTGATGAGAAGAATGTAATTTTGGTGAAATCAAATCAGTTTTCTTTTATGGAGTTTATTTTGTGTCCTAAGACATCTTTGCCTATCCCACGAGTCACGAAGATATTGTTTTCTTCTAGAAGATTTATTGTTTTGTCCTTCACATTTAGGTCCTGTGATCCATGTTGAAAACATTGTGCATTGTGTGAAAGTATCAATATTCAGAAAGTTTCTCCATGGAGTTGCTTGTGTTTTTTTGTTGAAAAGCCAATGACCATATACATGTGCGAGTCTGCTTCCCAATTCTCTTCTATCCACTGATCTATTAGTCCTGAACCCTAGTACCACTCTCTTAATTACTGTAATTTTAAAGCAAGTCATGAAATTGAGTAGTGTTAAGTCTTCCAACATTTGCCCCCTCCTTCAGGACTATCTTGGTTGTTCTGGGTCTGCTGGATTTCCATATATATCTGCAAATTTCTACAAGAAAGCCTCAGCGGAAGGATTGTTTTTTCACTGAAATTTGAATTGATTTCTGTAAATCAATTTGTGGGAAACAGATCTTGATATTATGCAGCCTTTCAATTCATGAACATATTTATTGCAGTGTTCTATATAGCTTCAGCAACATTTTGTAGTTTTCAGGATAGAAGTCTTACATATCTCTTGTTAACATTCTAGATATTTGATTTATTTGATGTGATCACAGATGGTAATTTTAAATTTTAATTTTTAATTGTTGCTATGTATAGTCAATACAGCAGAGTTTTGCCTCATTTCCTGCAAAATTATTAGTTTTTGGTAGATCAAGCAAATTCTTTATCTTCAGGAAGTCAGACAATGGGAGAAGTGTTGCATAATTGAAAACATCTCATTTTCCAGAGTAAAAAAAATGGTTCATTCTTTGTATACCTCTGCTCACAGTTACCACCTAAGAAACCCTACCTTTTGATTTTCTTTCTCCTTAAAAGAACATGTAATTCTGAGTTCAGTTTACTCTTGGTGTGCTTCTTGAAAGATGGGGAGAGCACCAGATCTTTACAGAGGAACTTCTGTTTCTCAGCTAAATGTAGAATAGGGAAATGAGGACATGTCCTACATGCTGCCCTTCACTTATATTTTCAGGGTGCCAATCAGAACAGAAAGACATTAAAATGGGTTGGGATGGGAAGAAGGTGAATAAATTTGAAGATTCAGATTATTCTTGTCACATTGGTGAATTCTTCACTGGTCAAATAACCCCCTCTTTTCATCCTTTGCTTTCTTTTTGATTTATTCTTTTCTTCCCAATTTGACTTAGAGTGATTAGCATACGGCCTGATCTACAAATAGCTGTAATGAATAGGGATCCATTTTAACTTCAAATAAAACCAATGTAAGGCACAACTACTCAGGAATATTTTATATTTTCAAAGTATTTACGAATTCTTTAATTAGAAAAATAAAGGCAACGGGATTATCTATCAGGTTCTAAAAGTACCCATGAATTAAATCACTCGCATCCCCCTCTTAAAAAACAAAACAAAACCTTGAATCACATTGCTATTTAAGCTTTCTTACAATAAGGAATAAGACCAAGCTATACTAGAGTACAAAAACCTGAAATTCTGAGCATGAAAATAATTTATTAGACATCTGGTTTATTCGAACATTAGGCCTACTGAAGACAGAATTAACAGAGCTCATGGAGTAGGAAACACACACACACACATACACACACACACACAAACAAAACAAAAACAACCCATCCAGCACCTGCTTCACTGCAAATTTCCTGGGGACAAAATGTATGCATTCTGTACTACAGTCTCACTCTAAACCATCCATATGTGTTTGATGCTGATTAACCTGAATAGGAGATGAGAAACTTTCTATACACTCAACTTGGCAAGTAGCCATTAGTGATGCAACTTTCAGAAACATTCTTAGGCACAAGAACTAGCACTGCCTGCAGTGAGAGTCTTTGATAATCAAAGAAAAGAATATCACTAAATATATTCTTACAAATAAGAAAATACAAGCACTTTTGCCAATGGACTGCTTTACATATCAGGAAAGATGTCACAATGAGATCTTCTATGAAATTAAAACACTAATTGTTATACTCAACTTTTAATCGATTCTGAAGTTATACTGTGGTATTAAAAATTAGAGGAAAAAACTGATTTAATCTAAATAGAATTTAGGGAAGAAATGCAGGACTAATATATAAGAGTAGCTGCACTTCTTTGGTTAACTCAAAAAAAAAAGTCAAACATTTTCAAATTAAAAAAAAAAAAAAAGATCACCATTACAAGAATCTAATCTAAATATGCACCTGACAATAAAGCACATCTGAGTATGGAGTGAAAAAAGTTTTCCAAAAAATCATCAAATGGATCCTCTCCAAATACCCAAATAATCACTTCTGCAGGCCTTTTGTTGAGTGGAATCATAAAGAACTGAAGATTTATTGCTGTGAAAACAAATCTGTAGTACAGTAGTATGAATCTTGGGTATTAAGCATAATCAGCTGAATCAAGTTAAGAAGTTCAAACTCTAATAGGAAATTTTGTGTGTGTGAAAGTCAATAGCCAGTTGACCCAAGAGCAACTGAGAGATCTAACCTGTTCAGTGAGACCAGACATTGTTAAATCTTCATTCTTTGAAGGCAATTAAAAATTACAATTTAAACAGCCCATAAACCAAATAAAACAAAATTGAAGAAAGCAATTAAAACTACGTTCAAAGAGCCATTTTTTTTTTTTAGCTCAATTTCAGCACCCCAAGGAAAAAAAGCATCCATGACTATCACAGATGAAAACAAAATGTCACTGGAATCCGTTATTTTTCCCCACTGAGGTATAAAATCTATATAGAAATTTGATACTATACTATAACAAATTGTACTTCTCATAGTTCTGTTTTAATTTCCTTTAAACCCTGTTTAATATAGTTTTTTCTTAAATTGTAAAAATGTTTTCATGATTCTGAAACTGGTCCAGTTCTTTTTCACTTATTTTTCTATCAATATTTAATATACTGGTTACCAGTCCTAATCAGAAAAAAAATCTTAGAAATCTCTTCATTAGGACAGCACATTCAGTGAAAGTTACTGATGTGCAAGCAAACCATGAAAGGTGCAGCTCCCCGGAAAGCACGTTTGTTGACTGCTTCACTGCCTGAATATTCTTTACAATGATTCTTGATGAAAGACTCTTTCCATCGTGTAAACATCAGTGTGCGCAGTCTTGCTACTCTGTAGTTTCACGTCCTTGGACAAGAAGGCTGGTTCACAGCTAGTGAAAAGCGAGAGGAGTCTAAGTTTCAATGGCTGATAAACCTTACATCCCCACAGGAGGAAAGCACTTTTCCTTTTTTGCTACTTAAGAATGTGGCAGAAATGTATGCTGAGGTAGCCCAGTCAATCCTTATTTTTTTTTTTCTTCTTTTTCCTTTTTTGTAAATTTGGTCTCAGAATATTTCTGGAAGGGTGACGTTTCGAAGAAGCCACTGCTGGGACCGGCTTCCATTGCAGTCTCTTATGCTGGGCACCTGGCTGTCCTCTTCTGTGGCTTTATCCAGGCACTGATTACTGTTCACATGCTGCAGGGTTAATTTCTGCAAGAGACAGAAAAGAAATCTTAACATGAACGTGACAGAAAAAAACTCAAACATCTCAGCCATCGTTTCTGACGAGTATTAAACTGCCCCGTAGAAAAGGTGTCTACGTTAAGACCACCTTAAAAGCTATGTGGGAGGGAGAAAGGCACTGGGGTGCAGTGGGCTACAATGAATTTAAACGAACATGACCACAGTGCTAGCTACTCCCAATTCTGCACAAGCTCTAACACTGAGAAATTTCACTTTGTGTGCTTCAGCTTCCTTAAAAAAAAAAAAAAGAAAGAAAAAAAAAAGATCAGATTAGTGGTTCCTAATTTAGGATCCTCAACCTATTTTCAAAAGCTATTTCAAAATCGCTTCATTTCCCTGTGATAAGGCTGTTCAAATTAATTCTATGATTCCAAACCTCATGTCCTTAAAATTCAGGTCCTTTTGAAGACTCAAAATCTTAAGAGATCATCTTAAAGCAGCCATTAATAAATGGGTGACAGATGGTGCTATGTAACTTTCTATGTACTCATTTGTACTCCAGACTCAATGCTGTCATGTTGATATTTAGAATAATTTCAAAATGTCAGGACAGAGTTATCAGAGTGATTAGCCTAGGTCAGTTTGTGTCTGTTACTGCACGCTGGTCACCAGCATGGTCACACAGCCAACAGCTGTGTAGGAACGTGAGTTAACCATTATCCTGTAAATGTATACAACTGTAAGAAAGTGTGAAATATGTTTACTAACACATTTATCGGACTCTTACTCATCCCTCAACTGTAATGTAATTCTTTTATCTGGAACATTTCATTTTCAGGGACTGTCATCACTGTGTTCAAGAGAGGACCCAGTCAGCACTGACTACTCTCCACACAGGAGAGTAGTTTTTTGTTTTTTTAACGTTTATTCACCTTTGAGAGACAGAGATAGAGCATGAGCAGGGAAGGGGCAGAGAGAGGGAGACACAGAATCTGAAGCAGGCTCCAGGCTCTTAGCTATCAGCACAGAGCCCGACACGGGGCTCAAACCCACGAACTGTGGGATCATGACCTGAGCCGAAGTCAGACCCTCAACCAACTGAGCCACCCCGGCACCCCAGAAAAAGCTTAATTAAGGCAACTAGATAAACAGGTGACAGATAACTAACTGTAACCTTTTAAGCAGAGAATAAAAGCTATAATTATCATTGCAGAGTCTACCTGCAACCTAGGAAAGGTAATTTGCTGGCTCCTGCCCCTAATCTCTAGTGTAACTAGGTCAAAATCTGCATTTCGAAAGGACAGAGCCATGCATCAAAGCAGAAGCATCTGGTGTCATAAATGGAATGTGATATAGAATATAAATAAGACTCTAAGATGTAAGAATATATAAATCTAATCAAAGACCTATGGTATCATGCAAAGAATCCTGGATCAAGAGTGCCAGGTCTGAGACCCGGTTCCATCATTTTACCTGCTCTGTGACCCTGGGGCAAGTTCCATTCTGGGCTTCAGTGTCTCTACGTGTATAAAACAAGGTCCTGGGTTTTATTTCTATGGTTCCTTTGGAGCCTTCGGTTTCATGATTTTAGGTTTAGATTATAAATCACTGACACGAATATTTTATTTTTCCAGATTGCTGTGGTTGAGACTGATGGAGGCAGGACACCGCCGACAGGCTGTTCCGGAGCTCCCCATGCAGTTGGCTCAAGCTGTGGGACCTGCATCGTAGCGTGACTCCTCCCTTCGCCCAATTCGGCTTTGTCCTTTTCACAGGCGTTGATCCAAAGGGTGCTCCCTAATAAACACTGTGAACACTGAACTTTATCTTGTGAATACTGAACTAACTTTATCTGATAGAACCCAGCCTGCAAAACTAAAATTTTACCTCAGAGAAGACACCATGCAAAGGGCTCCAGAAGTTTTAAAACTACATTCACAACTGGTTCTTTCTAAATACCTTAAACCTACTTTGGCTCCTTAAACTTCTAAGCACACATTTTACTTTTGGAACAACAGGTGTGGCAGATTGTGTAGATCATACACAGGCTACGAACTTCCTGTCCCCACACACTACCACTTCCTGTCCCCATCACACCTTAGAGACTGGAAAACCAACGCCTGTTTAACCAGCCTCCCTTGCAGATGGTCACTATGGGATGAAGTTCTAGCCCATAAGACACAGCAGAGTCTGTGAAACGAAGTGTGAAAGTACAGGGTATGTTCCAGGAAGAGGAGAGTTGATGATTAAAGGAGACCAGGGTTTGCATATGACCTGGTATAGGGAGAAAAGACAGCCAAAGTCTTAACTGCTAATAAAGTCATGATGCTAATAAAGAAGTTAAGAAAAAGACAGGAATGCTCCTGGCTTTGCAGCCAGGAGCTATTTCCATAATGTCAGGCCGAGGCTAGAGCCACGGTTGGAGAACCAGAGGCAGGAGTGTCAGCCAGCCCCTCGCTTGCTGTTAATACATGTAACACATGATGGTATGTAGAAAGTAAGGTAGGAGCAAAAGTCTTTCCTAAGAGAAAAAAAGAAAATCAGTGCTTGTGCAGAAGAAAAAGAACCAGAGAAAGACCTACTGAAGATTCCAGTGCTGGTTCCAGAACCTTAAAGCAAAAGCACAAGCAGGTTAGCCAGATGCAAAGTGCCGGAGTGAGGCTTACTGGGGGTGCTCTGAGTGATCTTTTCTGCACCTGTGTGTGAGGACAGCACACAGCGTGTGGTGACAGGAAGAGGTTCCAGAGGAAAGCAAAGGTAAAAAGCTTTGTTACATATGTCACAGAAAAATCATTATGAGCCAGAGAATTTAATTATTTAAAGCTCACCTTTTACCTAAGTGTCTAATTCACTAATTTAAACAGCCTACTCACGTCTCCATTTCCCCCACACTAGACGATTACAGAGCTTGAGGACATACACACAGAAGACTGACTATAGTGGCAACAAGACCCAAGAAATGGGGGGCAAGATTAATTATTGGGGAGATTAAAACATGTTTGTTTTTCCCACCTGTAGGTTTTTATTTTTTATTTATTTATTTATTTAAAAAAAAAATTTTTTTTTTTTTCAACATTTATTTACTTCTGGGACAGAGAGAGACAGAGCATGAACGGGGGAGGGGCAGAGAGAGAGGGAGACACAGAATCGGAAACAGGCTCCAGGCTCTGAGCCATCAGCCCAGAGCCTGACGCAGGGCTCAAACTCACGGACCGCGAGATCATGACCTGGCTGAAGTTGGACGCTTAACCGACTGCGCCCCCCAGGCGCCCCCCACCTGTAGGTTTTTAGATGTAAGAACAATTTGATCCATCTTCAAACTTTACAAGAATTCATTCTTTTTGCCATAAAGAATTTTTTTAGCTTCAAAACACACATAATTTCATTCCTCTATGCAAGTGGAAAACTTACCACTGGGTCATACTCCCAAAGCTGGTTGCCTTTTAGGTGGTGGCATTTGAGCATTGTGACTGGGCCATTAAGTTTGGAGACATCCAAGCAAAGGTCATCTGTTCTAATTTCTTTGTTGGCAGTATAAGAGAAAACCTGAAAAACAAAAATGCACACATATAAGCTTTAACAATAAAAGAAACTAGCCAGTAATCTGGCAGAGAAAAAAACCAAGTATCTCAAGATATTTGATTTCTGAACTTTATTAACGTAGTATTAGGAGAATAAATGATTCCGAAAAAGCTACCACAAATGTTACATACAGGAAAGAAAAAATGACCGTGAGCTCTCTGTATACACTGAGTGTATTGTCAAGGGCTATCAAAAGCTGTTCGACTATAAAGGGCAAAATAAATCTCACGCAAAGCAATGTAAATACGGTTCTCACAAGGGGCCTTTTATAAATGTTTCATTTAAAAACAATCATTAGACTGAAGGCTCCCTTCTCCTAGAGGTTTTTAGAATTGTCTCTTCGTAGGTAGGAAAATATTTCCTGAATGACGTCATGAGATAAAAGATTCAAACAAATCCAAAAATTATTCCTTTTATTTATTTCTAACGTTTATTCATTTTTCAGAGACAGAGACAGAGCATGAGGGAGACAGGGGCAGAGAGAGAGGGAAACACAGAATCTGAAGCAGGTACCAGGCGCTGAGCCTGACACGGGGCTCAAACTCACAGACCATGAGAATACGGCCTGAGCTGAAGTCAGACGCTTAACCAACTGAGCCATCCAGGTACCCCCAAAATTATTCCTTTTAAAGCTTTACTAAAATACTCACCTGGTTACCTCCCATACCGTGACAGTTAAAAATTCCAACTTTTTCATTCTCTTTTCTAGCCATGTTATCTAGACACTGATTTGTTTCCACATTTCTTATCTATGGGACAGTGAATAAAGAAAATACAAGGTGTTAGATAAACAAGACATACATATAGATCCATATGGACATTAAAGTCAATCGAAACTCTCTACCACATACATATACACAGTGTAGACTGATGGCAGAATGCTCAGTGGCTTCAATACACTATCAATTCCTTCCAGTTTACTCACATTCCAAGTTCCATCTTGATGACTGCCTTGGAAAGAGAAATAAGAGATGTCCTCTTGTTGGGTAAAATATTTGGTAAACATCAAGATGTCTAATGGCAACTGAGATTCTAAATTATCAGGGACCCTTAAAGACTTGACATAGGAAAAGAAGGGAGCTTTGCATCATTGGAGTAGATACTCCTGAACATAAATATGATCTTGATGTCCTCCTTAACCTAGCAGGAAAATAACTACTGACGGGATGGTTTGGGAATATGATACAGTACATCCCTATGAAAGTTGTTTTAGGATGTACCTAAATTGTTTGAGATTACACAGGGTATACAGTAGTTATGAGCTTTTAAAACACCGGGTTTGACAAGCAAATGTGGAAACCCCAACTTAGGGCCTGGCAGGGAGAAATGTGTGGAATGACAGCAAGACAGACAACTTCCTGTGTTGCTATCTGTGTTAATTAGCACTAATAGAACTTTCTGTAATGATGGAAATGTTCTATACTTGTGCCATCCAATATTACCATATGTGGCTAGCCTACCCTAGCCATATGTGGCTATTGAGTACATTATTATATTTTTTTCTTTTACTTCTTGCTATTGAGCACATCCATTCCTGGGAAACAGGCAGGAACCTATAGCCCAGGTTTCTTAGTTTTTGCTATAATCTCCTCTAGGATCTTGGCACTTCCACTGGGCAAAACAACACGGGCAGTTTAAGGACTTCTCGATTCCAATATAATGGAATCTGGATTCACTCTTTCCCTCACTGCAATAAGAGAAATATTGGTTGGATATGAGAAAGAGTATGGGTGTGAATGGTTAAGAGCACAAATTCTCAAGCCATACTGCCTATGTTCAAATCCTGTCTCTTCCATTTTGTGTTCAAACCATTTACTTATGCCTCAATTTACTTATGGTTAAGTGGGGATAATAGTACCTCTATCTCATATTGTTGATATGAGGATAAAATGAGTTAATGTTTGTAAAGCACTCAGACCAAGACATAGAGTTGACATGGAGTTCATACTCACTAAATCTTAGGATCATTAGATCTGTCTGGGGAAGACACTGGTTAGTCCTTAAGACTGGCTAAACTGTGAAAGATCTGACTTACTTGTTATCTGTGGTTGTTGTTTAGTGTATTTATCTCCTGGATTAACAGGTCTGAAACTCATTTATTCAGTTTCAGGTCCTACAGGAGCCATGAAAGTCAGACTTAGTAAAGGCAGAGACTCTAAATTCACACCTTCTCGTTCCCCTTTCTACTCTAAAATTCTATGATCTCAGGCTTCTCTAGACCCTTTGAAGCATGACAAAAGATTCCTGAAAGGCTAAATTCCAGTTTCTAGCATAGGAAAGCTCAACCAGGTGGAGCTATGGTCCCAGCACGAGACCCCCAGCTGCACTGGGGTGGGTGCTTGAGAATGACCCCAGCACCAGAAGTCAGAGCTTTAATCTGCCTAGTGTGGCCTGATACTGAGGGCAAACAAGCTTAAGACCATCTGCTTAGTTAAAAAGACAGTGTGACAAGTAAGCCACAGTGGGTAAAATCTGTTCCTTTTACAGAAAGCCAGCTGGCAAGAAGCAGGTAAAGAACAAACTTGCCTTGGCAATCATCTACTGTGGGTTAGACAAGTGGCTCTTTGTAATATGCCTGGGTTCTGGCCCAGCTAACAATGCCTAGGTGTTATCCAAAATTGGGTCAGTTCAAGGAAAAAAAACCCAACTCATTCCCTCCATTCTGAAGGCAAGTTATAGGAACAACTGCTATTCTGGACCGGAATGAGGCTACAGCCAAGGGAACAGAGTCGCATTAATGAATCAAGAAACAGCCTACTCCTCACCTGTTTGAGGATGAATTTCTTAAATTACTACACAGTTCACACATAGGGAGCTCAGGTGTCCCCTGAAGTAGCCTCAGTAACTACTAAGGACAAACGGTAGCCTGTACTCGTGCTGGCACGGGCTGAATGGTTTCACCGACTCACCACCATCAGCACCGGGCTCCCCTCTATGATATATCTGCTGCTGTGATATATTGTCCCATATCCTGCTCTTCTACGTTCATCTCGTCCTTATTCCCTAAGCCCCTAACACCACCAATACACTCTCTCCACTCTCAACTGATGATCTTGTGTTCAAAGAGGACATGGAAGAATCAGAGAACTTCCCACCACAGACTACCCGTCTCTACCCTCCAATCACGACTGACCTTGCATTTGTCCCCACTCCCTCCACTTCCTTCCTACTTCAGTGGACACCCTGCCTTCTCATCCTGCCCACCATGACCATCTATTACATCTAAACAACATCTATTACAGGGGACTGCCATTAGTACTCTTTTCTAACATCTTCACATTTTCTCTTTTGGTCAGTTGCATCAGCACAGTTCTGATTTAGCAAAAATAAACACAAAAAAAACCCTTTCTTTAGCTCCATATTCCCCTTCAGCCACTATTTCTCTGCTCTCTTTACAACAAAATTTCTTGCAAGACTTGCCCAGACTCATGATCTCCACTTCCTCTTTTTCCTTGAAGCCATCAAGGATTTTGTCCCTACCAACCTCCATGGGAACCCTGTTGACACAGTGAGATGGAGCCCACCAACAACTTCTCCCTTACCAGTCCAGTGGTCAGTTCTCTGTACTAGGCTTACTCAGCAGTCAACCACTTCCTCTTTGTTTTTAAGTTTATTTATTCATTTTGAAAGGGGGGAGGGGAAGAGAGAGAGAGAGAGGGAGAGAAGAATTCCAGGCAGACACCATGCTGTCAGTGCAGAGCCTGAGTTGGGGCTCGAACTCGCAAACTGTGAGATCATGACCTGAGCGGAAACCAAGAGTCGGACTCTCAATCGACTTAGCCACCCAGGTGCCCCAACCACTCCCTCCTTCTTTAAACACATCCTTCACATAGTCTCTGGGACACACACTCTTAGTTCTCCTATTTCAATGGTCACTCTTTCTCAATCTTTTTGGCTAACTCATTCTTGTTTCAAAATTTCTAAATTGTGGAGTTTTCTATTGCTTTGTTCTCAATCCTCCCCTCTTCTCAGTCTACACTCACTCCTACCACAGTGATCTCATACAGTTTTGTGGTTTTAAAAATTACCTATATATTGACAACTCCTACCTTTAGATCTCCACCCCCAATCTCTCATCCAAACTACAGATTTG
The DNA here is from genome assembly GCF_018350175.1 of Felis catus. NCBI lineage: Eukaryota > Metazoa > Chordata > Mammalia > Carnivora > Felidae > Felis > Felis catus. The sequence goes on along the minus strand of NC_058379.1, from coordinate 56,947,100 downwards.
TAAATGCAAGTACCTACCCTGTATTTTTACCTGGATCCAATTTAACAGGTCCCAAACTACACTGCTGAATGCCTGCTGTTACCTTCTCCACAAGCCTTCCCATCTCATTGCCAACTTCCCTGCCCCAGTTTCTCAGGCTGAAATCTTACCATAGTCCTTCATTACGCCTTTCCTTTCACCCCAGCTCTACTCTTGTTCCCACAGACAATCTGACCTTCTCCCAGTGAAAGTTTGCTTGTCTCTCTCTGACTTCCCATCTCACTCAGAATAAAATCCAAAGTACTTACTGTGGCCTACCAGCTCCATGTGACTTGACCTTCAGTTTGTCTCGACCTCATCTTCTACTACCCTCCCAGTCCCCCTGTTCACTTCATTCCAGACAACTGTCCTCTCTGCTGTTTCTGGAACACGCCAAGTACACTCGTGTCTTAGGGCCTTTGTACCTGTTTTTCCCTGAGTCCAGAACACTCTTTCCCCAGGAATTCATATGGCTTGCTCATTCACTTCCTCTAAATCTCTGCTCAAAAATCAAAACTCTTATATGAGGGGCCTTTTTCAACTACCCAAACAGTACCGCTACTCAGGCCCACCAGCCATTCTCTTTCCCCTTTGCCCTTAGCACCACCTGCCATACTGTATACTTTAAAAACCTGGTTTCCTCCACAGGTTGTAAGATTTGCAAGAGCAGAGACTTTATTCACTGCTATAATCCTTGTACATAAAATAGTGCCTATCACACGGTAGGTACTCAAATATTTATTGAATGAATGAAATGGCTGAAGAAGGGACAGCCTCCTATGGAGTCAGGGGTTACTTTTCCCAAATATCATGAGATTGAATCCTGGGATGGGGCCTCGCTGTGGCCCTGACCACACATATCATTTGCTGCTGTGACTTCTATTATATATGGTCTTTCAACTTTCTTTGTCCCTTCTTTACAATTTATCTTTACTTTGATGTTTGTTAAGCTTTGATTCAGGCTAATTAACACCAGGAGTATATGCTTTCAACTTCATGGGACATTTTGTTAAAGAAGTCTACTGAAGACACTAATATATTGAAGTAAGAATCCACCTCTGAAAGGTTAAGGGTGGAACATTCTTATTTTAATAACATGAAAAATTAATAAAATTTCAAGTTATGAGGTAGACTGTGTTAACAAGAACTGTCTCACACTTGAAGTTATTTAATTTTAATATGGAGGGATTCCCTTGTTGGATGTTTAAGCTCTATCGTTTTTGATAAATGAGAACACAACAACCACACAGAATATATATATATTTTACCTCTCCCAAAGAGAAATAATGACGTGGAATTTGGGAATCAGGATAAATATTCTCTAGGTACCAAGAGAAAGGTCTGCATTGTAGTTTGTGTCTTAGGCCAAGTCTTGATGATATATCTCCATAATCTACCTTTGTAACACCTGTTGAAAGAAATAATCGACTCTGAATTACTCATGTTCTATTAGGTAACATATTTCTACGTAAATAATGCATTTATTAACAAGCCAGGCAAATGGGAAAAGCGGTATCATTTTGGTGATATGACTACACAAGTGATATACCATGAATCCATTGTTCAAAATATAAAACAAGGAAATATACTTATGTGGTTTTTTTTAAAGAAAAATTAGATTTTCATTGTGAGAATGAAATACAATGCTAGTAATATTACACACAAACATAAGTTATTATGGGATCAGAAAGCTTGAATATTTATGTTTAGGCAAAAACAAGAATCAAGATCTATTTTGCCCAAGTATTAAGCAGTGCAACTGTTTCCAGTCAGGTTTCTCTCCCACAACTCACTGACCTGTGCAAGCTGACTGGCCAGTCTTATGGTAATTAGAAAAGGGGGCTGCAGTGGCAACATCAGGAAGATATAGAGCTTAGGGAACAACTATTCCCACAAAATTCGGAATAGCAGAGAAGTTCCTGGACAGAAGTCCCTAGAGGCATGCTACAGTGCTCTGCACTGGCCCCGAGAGACTCCAATCTTCATATAAAAGTTAAACAACACAATTAGGTTAAAAATAGATACAGAACACTGACGACACCTGGGCTAACAGTAACATGTGCGATACTGACCTGGATAACTCATTGTGTTACTATATTAGGCACTTTGCTAAGCACTCTGGCACTGGGTGTGATTTCATTTATTCCTTACGACAACCCCGTGAGGTTGGTGCTCTGCCCCTACTCAAGGCTTTTCTACCCCTTCTTATCTCTCAGATGCATTAAGATCAGGAATAAGAAAGTTATACTCTTGTATTTCTAATGCAAAATAATGCTAACCTGGAGAAATTATATAGAAGAAATTCTTGAACTCATCCATCCACACTTCTGCAAGTCGCCTGTTATTTTTATTGATAATCTGTCCTGTGCCTCCAGGAAATGTGTAAGGTGTGGCTTTCCGAAATACATGTCCGACATGTGAGCAGGTAACAATCTCCAAAGTTCCTCCACACTGCCAGATCTGAAAACAGAAAAGAAGACCACATAAGACCCTGATGTTTTTTTTTTAAAAACTGTTCACATCTCTGGATGTTCACAGTTAAAACTTCACAGAATCATGGCTATACATCCTCACAGTGGAGCTCCTGCTATATGGTCACAAAGCCAGTGCTTCCTCAGAAGGATACTTTTCTGTAATTTTTGGTTCTGATCAAACCAGAAGTTGAAGGTTAAATTCAGAAAAGATATGTTAAAGGCTAAATGCAGAAAAGATATAAGGTCTAGAGTATTATTTTTTTAAGTTTATTTATTTCGAGAGAAAGCACATACACATGTGCGCGCACATGAGCAGGGGGCGGGGGACAGAGGGACGGAGGCGAAGCATCCCAAGCAGGCTCCACTCGGACTGCATGGAGCAGGACGCAGGGCTCCAACTCACGAATTATGAGATCCTGACCTGAGTTGAAATCAAGAGTTGGATGCTTAGCCGACTGAGCCACCCAGGTGCCCCCAGAGTAATGTTTTTCTAACTGCAGGCCAGGACTCATAAAATGATAGTAAGTTCAGCTCTGAGGAATGGCAACCAGCCCTCACTAACAAGGACGTATTGTTTCATGAAATTGGTTAGATTTTGTGTGTAGTATACACATGGCTCATGGTCAAAACACTTTTGACCATGCAATATGCAGCCAGAGTCCTATCTACTCCTCCTTCTCCAGACCTGTCATAGCCTGTACATTAAACCGACTAGAAACTGAAACTGGATCTCTCATGAATTATTCACTGGGACAATGACAGCATGCTCTGTCATCTTCATGAGAATAAAAACAAAAGGGTAAAAGAAACATCAAGTTTGGGTTCACATTCTTAGTTCAATGAAATTATCCTTCTGCTCCTTTCAAAATACATTCTTCTGTAAGTCAAAAATCTGCTATTTACACTTGAAACAGATTTTGAGAAGTTCTGATTTTGTTAAATATTCAGTGTCTCTACTTTAAAGTTCTCCCAGGATCACAAAGTGATACAGCTGGATAGGATCTCCCAGATGATCTCGAGTCCAGACCTCTCCTTTTCTAGGGGAGCAAAGTGATCCACTCGAAACAAAATGAGCTAGCTGGCTTAGATTACAGGGCAGTTCAATGTGGTTTCCACTATACGCCAGGTGTCTCAAGTCAATCATTTTCAGAAATACACAATGTCACTTAATGGGTTGATTTTAGTGAATGTGAAATGGTTAAGCGTTTTATATAAGGTTGACTGCGTTAAATTAGAGCAATTTCAGAACTCCTGTCTTTTTCTTTTTATTGAAAAATGTAAAGCCAGTAAAGTGACCAAGTTTTATATAAGAGAGAACAATTTTCACAACAGAAGGACAAAGCATATTACAGAAAGTAAAATTACGTTTTTGGCAGTCAAGTACCATAGTAGCATATAGAAACTACATATTGTTTTTTATTTTTAGAGCTTGAATTACTTCCTTGTAAGTAACAGAAATTCAAAACAACTAGGGGATCTTGTGTAAGTTTTATACTTTAACTATTAAGGTAACTGAATTATTTGCTTAAAATATAGTTTATAAAAGGAACCCTTAATAGTAACACCTAACTTTTTATGAAGTGAGGTTCTGGAGTCTGATGAAACTCAGAGTAAATTCAATTTTTATTTTTTATTTAGAGATACATAACATGAATAATTAACGCACACCTATATTTGAGGTTAAGTAAAAGATTATTTTTTGCAACGGGAACTTACCCTAAAGGAAATCTCTAGGTTTTCTCCTCCCCAAATATCCATTCCAGCATCATATGTTCCAATCTCCTGGAAGTAATCTCTGTCTATTGAAAACAGGCCTCCTGCCATTGTAGGTGTTCTGAAATCCAATCATAACTCTATACGGTCAGTTGTAAGAATTTAAAATTTACAATCAATTTTTGTTTTTAAAAGTAGTTATATTAACTGTATACAATGACAGAATAAATGCTTATTCTCACGCTCTTCAGAAACATTCATAGGCCCCTAAGGACTTTCCATGTTTTTATGATCTGCTTTTTGGTCTTCAGGCAGACCTACACCCACTGTGCTGACCGGTGGACCTACTCTTGTCACAGCCTGTGCCCTGACAGCCTTCTCTGCCCAGTCCCAAGGCCACTCCTGTTTTTAGTACCTTTCCTGGTCCTCAAGTCCTGACTAAGCTTAGTCACCTGAAACTCCTTAAATTGAGGCTAGTTCTCATAATTCTCTCCATCTGACTGTGTACCTTCCCACAGTTCCCAGCAACTACACTGACTATATAATCAACTAGATTCATGTTAGTTAACTCTCACACATGAGGTTTTAAAGTGTGGCAAATATTGCAAAAGATATAGATTAAATAGGACAAAAACAATGAGACTCTTTTCCTACACCTAACAGAAACCTTTAAGGAAAGGAATGAAGTACACAACGAAATCCATACACTCCTAAGGGGACTGTCATCCTGATCAAGTATGGCACACTCTGTGCAGAAGAGGAGCCCAATTCATCAGCACGTGACCCAGGTATGCAGAGTGGGTGGAAACGACTGGAGTTAAGCAAAGAAATGATAAAGAAGGAGGATTTAAATAAACAAATACCCATCAACCATTTGATTTCCATGAAAGATGTGTATGAAGAAAAATGGACTTCAACTAGAAGAAAATAATTAAGTTCCAGAGAAAAAGGAAACTATGGCCATCATATTTCATGATGAATTGTCGCCTGTGATTCCATGTCCTGAAATCTATGGATTCTAGGCTGTAAAGAGTGACAGCATTTGCCTTTCCAGTAGAAACAGTCGTTTCCACATAAAAGTTAGAATATACTTTGATTTTAGAAGAGAAAAAGAATGAGAAAAGCCTACTATCTTAGGAGGCAGAGGAAACAGGCCAACACCCACAGAGTTACCATTTAGTACCCAGGTTTCTTGCCCTGGGTTTTGAGCTATCTCTGCATTTCCTGGAATTGTATGCTCAATCTTCTGTTTGCACATGTGTATTTTCCCCCTATTAGAGAAGACTCACAGCTTTTATCAGACTTTTCAAAGAAGCCTACTGTCTACAAAATGTTTCAGAACCCCTGATTTAGATGGTGATTTCTTGAACTGTCAGCAAAAGAGTGGAAAAGTACCTTTGCTAGAAAAAGACTCTGGCAGGGCAGGAGACAAAGCACAGAATTAATGAAATTCTCCTCAGCTTGGCCAAAACAGGACTTGAGTTCAAGGGAAAGCAGGCCTGAGAAGTCCGGGAAGGGAGAAAGCTAAGGCGTGGTTGGTTCTGAAGGGGCTCTCAACCACTACAGAAGCAGCAGGCTGGTGCTGCTGGACAAATCCCAGGATGGCTCCCAGAGCTCAAGGTCTCAATTTCAAGGTTCTGAACAGCATAAAGATTCTTATCCCTTTCTGAAAAAAAAATCTACAGATGACCAAATATAAAACAAACGAAAAATCAGAATGTGTCCATGGAAATCCTTTTTTATACTTCTGTCAAGTCTAGTTATTTTTATATCTGAAACAAGCTTTTCTAACCTTATCAAGTCAGTAACTATCATCTGAATGGTACAAGTTGGAATTTACAATCTTATTTTTTGGTGCAACGACCCACTTTTAGGTAATATTTTCACATACCAACACTTACAATTAATTAAGGGACAGTTTAATTTAAAGCTAAACATTATTATCCTTAACAATTGAATCTAAGCATAAATCTGACAGATTTACAAAATGTTGTTCATACGGGAATGAAAAAACATATGCATGTTACCATCACTTTTCAGGTGCACTATTTATATAGATTTATATAAATGAAAAAATCTATATATGTAGGCTTATATAAAGAAAAATTCCAAATTTGTTAAATGATCAGAGTAAAAAGCCCTCTTTAAAATACTAATACACGTGAAAGATGGCTCTTAACTACATATATGGTATATACCTCGTGTATGTATGGTATACATTATATGAAGTATGTGCCTCATGTTTCTCAAAATACACTTAAAATCCTTTTGATAGGATTCCCAAAGCTTCGCTATCCCCCATTGATAACACTTTAGGGAAAATGTTTGACAAATCAATTACCTGACAGGAAGAGTCCGATCACCTTTCCTTCTGTCCATTTCTCTTTGGGGAACAGGATACCATCGAAAATTGAGCTTCCAGTTGAAGCCACCATAGGTCATATCAGAGCCTGCCATGTACTCAAAAGTATCATCGCTGATCACATCAATGATAGGACATACCACTGTTTTCCTAAAATCATAAAAGCAAACAAAAAAATCTTCACAACTTTCCTTTTTGAGGCTCAGTATAACAACTATAATTATATGCTAAGTGTGTTTAAAATAAAAATACATTCTATAATGTTAAAAGCAATGATAAAAAAATTTCCTGCTATATCTTACTAAGTTAGCATAATCATTTATCACACTCACTTGTAGCCATTGATAACCTTTCATTCCTTTTTAATTCATACTTTTACATAACTGCCACATATAAAAACAATCCAGGGGCACAAGGGTGGCTCAGTCAGTTAAGCATCTGACTCTTGATCTCAGCTCAGGTCATGATCTCACAGTTTGTAGGATTGAGCCCCTCATCAGGCTCTGTGCTGACAGTGAAGAGCCTACTTGGGATTCTCTCTTTACCTCTCCCCCCCCCCCCCCCCGCTCCTCCACTGCTCCCTTCTCTCTCTCAAAACAAATAAACTTAAAAAAACAAAATTCCAAATATTTCCAGTTTTCAAAAATAACACTTTTAATGACTACATAATCATTTTAAAATGATTACTCTTAAAATGAAAATTCTTGGATATGTGTGTTCCTTACAGTTTTTTTGTTATTCAGTTACTAAGTGAACATGTTCATATAACCAGTATTTTGCTTTTGCTTTAGGAGTAAACTTCCAGTTTTGTATTTCTTCATACAAACTGTCTGATCACAGATATTTAAATTTTTTTCTATTGGTTTTGTGAGTTTTTATGAATCTGAAAAAACTTCCACATGACCACAGCTCTTTCCTAGGAAAGGGTGCACTGCTCACAGCCTTTGGCAGCCACATTCTAGAGTATGTAACATCCTCAGCATCCCCATCTTTCCTGTCTTATTTAAGAAATCATTCCCAGTCCAAAATTATAAAGGTATTCTCCTATGCTGTCTTCAAAGAGAATTATATTTTTACTTTTTATATTTAAGTCTTTAATCCTCATGGAATTGATTTTGGTATGATAAACAGTAAGTATCCAACTTCATTTATTTTCCTCATGGATAACCAGTTATTCCAACACTATCTGATGGTCTTTTCATGGATAACCAGTTATTCCAACACTATCTGATGGTCTTTTTTCCTTCTGCTGTACTTACCAACGCCTCCTCTGTCATAAGTCAAGTTGTTGTGTAAACATGGGGTGGTTTCTAGACATTACTGTTTCACGAATTTATTTGTGAACTTCTGCATCAGTGTCACTGCCAGGGGCACCTGGGTGGCTCGGGTGGGTGTCCGACTTCAGCTCAGGTCATGATCTTGCTTCGTGAGTTTGAGCCCCACCATCAGGCTCTGTGCTGACAGCTCAGAGCCTGAAGCCTGTTTCAGATTCTGTGTCTCCCTCTCTCTCCACCCCTCCCCTGCTCGCACTCTTTCTCTCTCTCTCTCTCAACAATAAATAAACATTTAAAAAATTTAAAACAAATATGTCACTGCCACAATTAATATAGCCTCAAAATAAGTCTTGATATCTGGTAGAGCCAGCCCTGTTGATACTTCATCTTCTTCAAGAATATCTCACCTATTTTTTTAAAGTATGCATTTCTACATAAATGTTAGAATCAGCTGGTTCCTCCAAGAAAATTCTGTTGAGATTACAACTGGAAGTGCACTGAATTTCTAGATCAGTGTGGGGAGAACTGATATTTTTACCTTTCTATCCATGACTATTATCCTTCTCTCCACTTATTTTCCAGTAAATTTTAAATGTTCTATTTTAGGCATATTTTGTTAAACATATTCCTGATTATAGCTTATTATTTCCTCTGCTATTATAGAAAGGATCTTTTCTTTTTTTCTTTTTACAATTTATTTTCTAACTATTCCTTGCTGGTGTGGAGAAGGCTCTTCTATGGAGATCTTATATTTGACAACACTGCTAAACTGTTATCATCTCTTTTTTGTGTAAGATTTTGTTTTCCATTAAGAACACATCATCTGCAATTGACAGCACTTGTTTTTTTTTTTCCGTTTCCAATGTACACCCTTCTTATATTATTGCAAAACCTAAGGCTTCTATTAATACTGAGTGACAGTAGTTAATTCAGGGCATCATAAAGATGTTCTGTATATTTTTTAAAAATTTTTCAACTTTTCTCCATTAATCTGATGTTTGTTAGCTAAGGCTTTTTTTTTTTTTTTTTTTTTTTTTTTAGGCCATCCTTTCTCAGATTAGTAAATTTCCACTCTGTAATAGTTCACTAAGTACTTTTAATCATAAGTGATGTTCATTTTAATCATAAATGAACACGTTTTTCTGTATCTACTGAAGAGATCACAGATTTTTAATGATAGGGTTTTAATCATAGTTTTAGAAATGTTAATGACGGTGTATTATGTGAACTGATTTTGTAATATTAAACTAAACCAATTAGTCATGATATGTTCTTTTACATGTTTTTCATATAAAAATAAAAATATATGCTATAGTTATTTTTTTTACTCCTAGTAGACTCAGTTTTCTGGTATTTTGAGAATTTTGGGTTAGTGTTCATGAGTGGATTTGGATAATTTTCCACATACTTCCCTACTGTCTTTCATGTTAGAGTTCTACTACTCTCACAAAGAGTTCTCTCCTTTTCTATATACTCTGTTTACAAATTCTGTTTCCCCACCGCCACCCCACACCAAGGTTGAAACAGGCAAGTGTTCTTGGGTGCGGTGGGGTTTCTCTTTCTCACTCACACGGGGGCACAAGATCTTAGCTTTACACCGGTGTTTGCTCTTCATCTTCCCACCTCAGGCAGGGCCTAGGCCCGGTCTCCTATCTTCCTGTCGTTTGTCTATCTAAAGGCAGAGACGCTCTGTGTCTTCTGAGTTTGGCAGGAATTCTCCAAGTGAGAGCTGGCTTTAGTGTTTGGACCACTCTCTTGCCTCACTTTTGAGATCTGCAAAACTTCTGACTTCAGTGCCAGCTCAGCGATGCATTTAGAAATGCGTTCTATAACCCATCCAGCATTCAAACTCTTTCAGATGGAAATGTTACTCAGGACACCTAAGCCACCACACAGCCCCAACTAGAAGTTGTGACCGCCATTTCAGTCAACGCCTCTTTAGTTTGTCAGCTCCTCACCCTGCTTTCTCTCCCTGGGGCCAGGCTCTTGCTTATGTGTGCTCTTTACGCAAGCCAGTATTTCCCAAGTCAGTCATCTCCTCAAAGACAACAACTCACAGAGATATTCTCTTCCTTCTTCGGGCAGTGTTCTCCTCCCTAAAGCTGCTGTACCTTCTCGCTGTCCCAGCGCTGGTTTTTCCCTATTTATTCATCTCTGAAAGGGTGAGATGTAGGCTCAGCATTTGCTAACAAACAGAGCAGATGCAGTGGCTTGTGCCGTGCTTCACTTAACTTGTACTGAGTTCCCCTTCCTAAAGTCAAACCTTTATGTGGAGCTGGCCCAGGCTCAAACTGCAAAGGCAAGAAGAAATTCAACTAATCTGAGTCTAGCAGACTGAAGTTAGCTTCCCTCCTGGTATACAAGAACTGTGCCAGGGACCGGCAGTAGGTCACTCTGAAAAATGTGTGCATTGCTCTCACTGCTCTTCCTGCATCCTCAGAGATTATAGAGCTTTTCCATATACAATTAAGCACCTTGGGCTACGATGCTGATCTCCCCACCCCCCTCCTACTTCCTGCTGTGCTACAGGCTGAGTGCTGTAGTCTCAGTAAGGAAGTGGAGAAGGAGAGGTGACCTGCCTGCCCCAGTTTAGCCTTAGGCAGCAGGGGCGATCAAGGGTTTTATCCTACCTCTCCTAAGTTCACAGCCTTCTGTTCTGCTCCCAATTAATAAATAGAGCATGAGGTGCACATCTGAACAACCTGCTTCCTGATGCAGCCTCATCAACAAGACTGCAAACATTTCTTCACGGTCGCCTTCACTTTTAGTTTAGAGTGTTCTTCACGGGTATTTTAAAGCAAACTTTAGAGGAAATTACTTTTACATTTATTTAAATATACAGAATTCTGCAGCTTACCATACTGTTTAGGACAAACACACTGAAAACAAGTTTATAGACTCTGGAAAATTACCTGTCATGTTTGATCCTGGCTAAGAGAGGCTCCAGCCATCCCACTGTACATTCACAGTGAGCATCTAAGAAGGTGATCACCTGGCCTTTAGACACAGCAGCTCCTTTTAATCTAGCTCTGATCAATCCAGAACGTTGTTCCATTCGAATTACATGAACTGGTACTTTTAATTTTTTCACATAACTCTCTAGAGGTCTTTTCAGAAAGTCTGAAAAATTAACAAAACAAAACATCACATGAAAAGACCAACCCGGTGCTACCCAGATGTAAAGCAATTCTGATGTGCAGTATTTCCCGAACAATTTCAGGGAGGCCCCCTGACTCACAAACCCATTTCACAGCAGGGAGGCTTTTTCTTTCCTAAGAGCTCATCCTAGAGCTGCCCTACCTTCCTGCATGAAGACTTAGGAGAGAGCCTTTGGGTGCAGGCTCAGTCAAAGACAGGCAGGTCACCACGGTTCCCTAATACCTCTCTTGGCTCAATTCTGCTTTCTCCAACCATGCTTAAGTCTCAGGAACAGAAAGAAAGTAGTTCAAGAGCATTAAATCCAGACCTCAATAGAGAGAAGGAACAGAATACGTCACAGCTGTTAGAATTCAGGCAATTGTGGGATGTCGTCAAAGGCAGAAACCAACTGTCTTATTGATTACTACAGTCTCTGACTATGGTTCTTGTATTGGGAAGCATGGAGTGAGGTCAAGCTCAGAAGAGAAATGCTGTACTATAACTGCAAGACCAGAATTCCTTAGCCGACAAGTAGGTCTAAGTAACAAAGGTCTTAAGGGGGAATCACAAATGAAGGAAAAGGAGAAATCAGAAAGGATGAGGAAGTGGCTACATGAAACCAGCAACTATCCTGGAGTGTTCAAATAGAGGTTGTGCCCCTAAGCCAAGGAAGTCCTGCCTCCAAAATACATAACACTTTAAAAAGCAGAAAAGTCTCAGCTTCCTCAAAGCAAAGAGAAATAATTTTTTCAGATCAGGTTAGTTCATGGAATTTATGCCAGAGAAGCTATTGATGGTGGTTTGGTCAAATGTCTTTCCAACATTCCAACGACAGGATAGGTATGAGGATAATCTTTTTAGGGAAGGAAAATCCTGAGACAGAACTCCTGGGACTCCGAGGACTAGTTCTGTCCCACAGGACTCTAGTAAGGGGTAGGTCCCGGAGATCAGAGTGTATGCATTAAGGGGCTCTTAAAAGAGTAAACACGGGCATCCAAAGGGCTTCCTATGCCACACAAAGGGAAAGAAAAACAGGGATGACATGGTTCTCGCCTGTCTGAGCTAGAACGACTCAAAAATGAAATAATCAGGGACATGAAAATTATGAAAGAGAAAGGCCTATCTATCCCACTATGGAATACTGATTCCATTTCTGCTCATATATTTCCTAAAGTATCTGGGCTAAAAACAGTATCTGTAAAATACTGGGAGTAGAACTCGTACTGAGTCACCACTGTGATTTTATGAAGCAAATCTTAGGGTCAAAAAAATAGAACTCCATTCTGAATAACAAGGTGAGGACAGTACCAATCCCGGGGAAGAGGAAGATTCTGCAATAGCAGCTATCATTTTGTGTCTGTTTAGCATAGTGCCAGGCTCTTTGCACCAATTTAATACCATTTAATCCTTAAAACAGTAACCCTATGAGAATGTCATTACCCATAACTTAGACACAAAAATTTAAGGCTCAGAATATAAAATGAACCAATCAAAGTGACACAGCTTGTTGAGGGTTGGAGCCAAGATTCAAACCCAGGTCTGCCTGACTTCAAAGCCCATTTTCTCATCCACAACAAGAAATCCCAGAAGGGAACTACAGAGAGAACAACTCAGGACAGTACGATCACCTGAGCTAACACAAATTTAAATTACTTTATGTCCAGAGTTTGATGGACTCCCATGTGTTAGGGTGTGGGATATATTCTAGGGCTTCAACCAATTGAGGCTGGGTGTGTCATACACAAGATGTCTCCCGATAAGCTTACCCAAAAATATCAGACAGCTTAAAGTCTTCTTAAGAATCAAAGCAATCTAATTCCCAAGTCCCACGTCTCTGAAAGCTAAAATACTCTGTCCTGTCTATAAATAAAATGAAAAATGCATGATTCTCTGGTCTGGCAGCTCAAAAAAGTTGCTATTCCACAAATTTTCTTGGCATCTTTGTGGCCTTCATGCAATAAGGCTAAGAAATAGGTGTCCTCCTAACAGATGATATAGAATTAGGGACCCAGGGCGGGGTGGGGGATTAGAAACTACTTATTCAAGCCTAATTCTACAAAAAATGAAGACACAGAGGGTTAAGTGATTATGGGTCGAAGCCTCCATGTCATCTAAAAATAAATGAGAATCTTGTTTATTAGAATATCTTTATAGCTATTAGCCTATAAATGGCCCCCCAGGCATCTCTCCATCAGGGCGCATGAGGCTGCCAGAGAGTGTTTCCGGGGAAGTTTCATTGCTTCCAGCAACATCGAAGAAATCTTAGGCAGAACTCTACAGAGCAATAGAAAGAACAAGGAATTTAGAGTCTAGTAAATCTGACTCCTAACCCCTACTAAATAAGAACCTCTGCTTCCTTTTGTGTAAAATGAGAAAAGCAACAGTCATCTCAGATTAGGAACATGGTATCAGTTCTAGGTCTTAAGATAACCTTCTGAGATGACAATTACATAACTTTTGACGTGAATTAAAGACTCATCCTGACTCTGCCTTCATGACAGACCCTGTAAGCAGTGAAGTTATGAGACATGACGTACGTAGCAGTTAAGAGGTCAAGCGTTAGGTTTATGCTAAGCCTCATCAGTAAAACAGGGATAATTATAGCACCTGCTTCATACGCAATAAATGGGGCTACTGACAACTCAGCAGGTTAACTGCGCAATTGGGTATCCTGAGGCCATAAGCAAACCATGCACGCTACACGACCCAATTAGAAGTCCGCACAGACAAGAAGTAAGGGCGAGGATTAATTGGTAGATTATTCTTTCATTCACTCATTAAATTCTGGACTGTTTATGTAATAAGTGCTGTGGGCACTGAGAACAGGGAGGTGAGCACACAGCCCTGATGGAGTGTACAGTCTGGCAGGGGAGATGGTCGTTAAGCACATGGAGAAATAGTTAAAACTGATGACAGCCGTGGAGGAGTGCAGTGTTCCCAAACATGTTAGGAGGGACACAACCTGGTCTCCGGAGTTCAAGGAAGGCCTCTCTAAATATACCGTGATTCTGAGTAAACATCTGAGCTAAGCTGTGGGGATGGGGTGGGCAGGGAGTGGCTTGGGAAGTGAGCAGAGATGCAGGCAGAGGCCAGGGCATACAGGCCTCAGAGGAACAGTTTTAGTCAGAAGTGCCAGGATCACAGCCATGTGTTTAAAAGCTCACCATGCATACAGCGTGGAGAACGGATGGGAAGGGCAAGGGCGTCTGAGGGGAGACGGGACCAGCTAGTCTGTGTCAATAGTCCAGGTGAGGAGTGAGGGTCCTTGGATGTGTCTCATGAATAGAAAAGGCAGACTTACAGAGTTACATAAAAACAGAGTTTGCTCTAGTTCCTGGGCCTAACAGTTACCACCTAAAAAAGAGAACCAAAGAAAATTACCCTAGATAATTCTCAATCTGGATAGAAGGACTACAAACAACGATAACCACAAAAACACAATACCTAGTGGTTCCGAAATATCAGAAATGGCGAGCTACACACCTGAGGCTTTCCAGGCAGGAAGATACGGGAGAACCAGCCCATGACCCAGGGCTCTGGGACAGTACTCAGGGACCCTGCATGGTGACTAAGAGCCCCGGGTGGAGCAGTGAGGTAGACCTCTGCCCATGTTTTCTCTTACAGGTTTATACAGGCTGGGTGACTAAGAAGGGCCTACATGAGGAATGGAAAATATAGTTGGTATATGTGACTTTGTCACTTTAGATCTGTGGGCACATGTGTCTTTGATTAAACCACTTCCTACAAAAACGTACTATTCACACAGCCCTCTCAGGCACTCAACAGAATATTAGAGAATACAAAGGAGGAAATGGAAAAATAACTCATTTCATCTGAGGAAAAAGATCTCTCCTTGAGTATTTAATTTAGCAAATATCAACATGTAAGTAAAACAAACGTAAGTCACTTGCAGAATCGATGTTCATATATATACTGCTGCTGAAATGAACTTAAGCTTATTTTCTTAAAGGATTAATTAACTCCTGGCAAACAATTATCCACATGAGGATTTACACTTCTATTGTCAACAGTAACTATTTAAGTGTGGTATTCTTAATTTCCAACAGCTCACATGTTGACATTAATTACATTACATATTACGCTATTATTCAAATGCTTTGTGTGTTTATAAACTGTCTCCTTAATTACATCAAGGAGGCAAGCTACAAGGTACTCAAGAAGGTAGGACCATATATTATTCTTCATTTGTACTTCTATAATCTGGCAAAGTGGTGAGATTTAAATTGCTATTAATGTGCAAATTACTCCCCATAATTAAGACATGAAGTGATTGTGATTAAATTTACATATTTAGAACAGTCATGGAAGGAGAATGTAAAATACTTAGATAAACCATCTTAGTAGATGCAGTGATATTAGGCAAGAAAGATGGAAGCAGCAAAAGAGGCTGAAATAATGGTCAGGAAGTCTATGGCTGGTCAAGGAAGAGACATTTTATGTAGTTCCTTCCAAATTTTTGGAATATTAGGGGAACGAATACAGGACACCAATGATCCTCAATAGTGCTGTGGGGGGGGGGGGGGAAGCCTGGGAAATGCCAGGTATGTCTGAGTTTAACAGGTTTCTCTACAGATGGGACTTAGCAGAGCCTTCTCTATGCTACCTTGTGGTGTGAAATCTCCATGAAGAATTCAAAATAAACGATGTTGGCTCAAGGTACTTTAAATTAATACACCTTTCCCAAACAAGGACTTCATGAGACAGTTTGAGAGATTCTAAGCTTGTGAAAAACTCTGAGATCCCTAGAAGAGTATTTGGGCAAGAGTCACTGTATAGATTTATTATGAGATCAGAGTCATATTACATATCACTTTCTCATAAATTCCTTCCTCAGCCTTTTATATAACCAGCTATAGATCATTCTTGAACTTAGGAATGGAGAAAATGGGGAAATCTAAGAAGAATCTGGAGAACTAAGGCTTGCCCAGCCAAGACTCCATTTTCCTTGCCAGGGGTGCTTCCCTATGACACATGGAACTCAATTTCTCCATACTGGCTCTAAGGAGGTCAAGTCTCTCTCCATGGACTCACGGCCGCAACTTCCCAAAGGGAAAATTCTAATAACATTATGTGGGTTTTTTCAGTAGTTCTGCATAAATGTTTATATGATATAGCATTATTTCTTTTTAAAACAAGATTAAGTTGTAATACAAATTAAATGCTAATTAAGGTAATATCTTAAGTTTCTTTCACAAGGGTGTAATTTTTTGCATATGTGAATGAGTCCAAATGCCACAAACATTTTTAGGATAAATTAGAAGTCTGTATAAAATTGTTAGGTTAAAAATGATAGCGACGTTTCTTAACCATTAATGATAAAAGCTGTAGCATATTATGGCATTAAAATTTAAAATTTACCTCTTTCACTGGCATCATCTACTAGAACAATTTCTTCTAGCATGTGTCTTGGTGAGCGATTAATGACACTATGGACAGTTCGCAGAAGTGTGCTCCAAGCCTCATTGTGGAAAACAATCACCACACTTGTTGTAGGAAGATTATCTGGATACACCTTTGTTTTACACCTAGAGACAAAGCAAATGCCTTTATAAAAAGTGACTGTTAAAATAGCATACTCAATGCACCTGGAGTAGGAGGGGTATCAGAACAATAAAGACAGTTTGCTCTAGTGGTGGGACTCTTGGGAACTGTTCATTTAAGTTTTGGTTTATTTAAGTACCTATTTAAAGTTATATTTTTAGATGTAAATTATCTTAAAGATGTTAACTGTATACTTAAAATTAGGCACCTCTTCCTGGTCAGTGTTTTCTGTTGATTCAATTTAATGGACAATGTATTAAGGCGACATCATCAATCTGAAACTGAATGTGTCTCAAGAATCCAACTAAGACAAAGAAAAAAAAATGGAATCACTGGAATCTATGCAGTTTAATAATCTAAACAACAACAAAAAAACACTTTCCACAAGAGAACTCATATTTACTGAGTACTATTTTGTATCGGCAGAGAAGCTTCCTAATAATTCTTAGAAGTATCTGAGGACACATTTCACACAGGAGAAGATGAGGACAGACATAATGAGGAAGTAGCAGGGCCTGACTGAGGACTCCAAAGTCCATGCTCTGCTCAACCAAAACGTGTGACCCCCCCCTTCCTCTATGCTAAAATACCAATATGCATCTTGTGTAGT
Organism: Felis catus; assembly: GCF_018350175.1. Classification (NCBI taxonomy): domain Eukaryota; kingdom Metazoa; phylum Chordata; class Mammalia; order Carnivora; family Felidae; genus Felis; species Felis catus. The sequence continues at coordinate 56,929,949 of NC_058379.1, read as the reverse complement.
AAAGACCAGGTCTAGAAATGCAATCACCAAGAAGATCAAACACACCCAAAATATATGCACACAAAACCAACATATTAGTCATATGTTTCCAGCACTTTTTTAGGCAACACGCCCTCTCCCTCCAGTCTTGTTAGCTGGATGAAACTACTAAACCACAGAGGACTATAACAGCAGTTAGCAAGCAGACACCAAGGGATGCAGCTTAGAACATGAGCTCTCCTAAAAAATGCACGTGTAACTCTTTTGGTTTGGTTTGCAATCTGCAACCATCACTCCAGCCTTCTATTTCCACCTTTATTTCCTGCTCTCTTACAAGCTCCTCAAACCTTGTGGTCTCTCCAATCTCATCTGTTATCACCTGCCAGTGGGAGTGGAGAAAGGAAAGAAGGGGAAAGAAGTAAGAAAAATACCAGCGAAACCCCTCTTCTGAAGCAGTCATGATGACCTACTTACTCAAAGTCCCACACTAGGGCGGCTGGCTGGCAGCTGGAAGAAAAGGAAAATGGAAGGGAAAAGAGATGACAAGGGATAGGGACTGAAAGGAGGAGGAGGAGGAGCATTCATTGTGGGGGCCCCATCAACACTACTCCCTCTCTCTCCAAGGAGAAAAGGACAAACAGATAGCATCCATTGTCCTTCATTAAATCCCTCTTCAGCCCCTACCATCCTCTTGACCATTCTCCAAGTCCCCCTTCACAATGTGGTCTCCGTCACCTATTACTTATAACCTTACTCCTGTCCATTGGCCCACAGCCTCATTTCCACACCACATTCCACACCCCTCACCTTAGGTTCATTCCAAGCCCCACCAGGAGGCCACCACACAGCCTGCCGCCCTGTCTACAGCTCCTTCCAAGTCCAGGCAGCATTGGTGAGGCCCAGACAACCAGGTGTACAGGCCATGGGAAGGATATTGTGCCCTTAGCATTCCAAATAACACTTTTGCCAACAGCTTCCCATCAAAACTCTGTTATATTATAAATGGTGGCTAGATTATATACATACTCGGTACTATGCTTCAGATACATCACAGGTGAGCAAGTCAAGACACTCATGTTCTCATGGTGTTCATCCTGAACACCTGACTCACAGACTACCGGCACAGGACTCTGAAATCAGGAATGGCCTGTATATGAGTAAAGGGGGCTCAGAAAAAGTGTTTCTAATATTATTTAACTGAATCATATTAAGTCATATATGATCTCTTTTCTCAAATTAATCTTTACTCATTATTGTAGAATTGGGACACAGAAAACAGCCAAGATGACTACAAAGTTGTTGGCTTACAAAACAACAAAAGAGCAAAATCAAGACCCAGAAGATAATTAGGCAAAATGCACAGTGTATAAACAGTATGCATGGCTAGCAAGCAGACAGGAAGAAGAGAAAATCCCGAGAAAGCAAATTCTGCAGAAGAAAAGTAAGAAGCCAGATTTCTTGGAAGATACAGTAAAGAATTCAATTCTGGAAGTGTATGGAAAGGAAGACTTCAAAGAACACTAGAAATAGAGACTAAAATGGAAATCATTCACAAGAGGATGTAAGAATCAGAAAGCCAAACAAATATTAGGATCTGGACCAAAGGGAAAATAATTTCCTAAATCAAACAGTTAATAATTCAGAGAACACAGCAAATTCATAAATGTTCTCTCAAAGCAACATAGAAAATATAGAGAAAATATGAAAAAGTCAACATAACTGATATCAGAACACGTAACCCCCACCCCAAACTAGACATAAGGCTCTCGAAGAAAACCAAAGGTCCTTTCAGCCTTCTAGTTAAACTGTTCCCATGGAGGGACGACCTCTCCCCGTGGAGGTGAGAGTGGGGGATCCTTCTGGGGGCAGGACACACAGAGCTGAGGATGGGCAGGAAGGCCACAAGCAGCTTTCTTCCACGCTGTCCCAACAGAATCTTTCATCCTTAGGAATGAAAATTAGCCAGTGTAGGGTTGTGCTACTTAAATAGTTACAAGCAGGTTTAACAACAGGGTGTGGGGATGGGGAGAGAGGGAAAAGAGGTTTAATTTTTTACTGAAATATAACATACATACACAAAAGCAGACAGACCACAAGTATGCGGCTGAATTTCCACCAAGCAAATGCATCAAGTAGCCAGCACCCAGATGAACGACTGTTTATTTACTTATTTACTTCATCTGGCACCCAGATGAAGCCGACTGTGACCAACATCCCACAGGTTTCCTTTGTCCCCTTCGCAAGGTCACCACTCTGCTGGACCTTCAGCATTACAGAGGAGTTCTGTTTTTTTGTTTTTGTTTGTTTGTTTGTTTTTTGAACTTTATTTGAAAAGAATAATATAGAGCAGTAGTTCTCAAGCTTTTTTTCATAATCCCTTTATGTGTTTAAAAACTGATGAGCCCAAAGTGCTTTTATATAGGTTGTAGCTATTGACACTTACAGTGTAAACTAAAACAGAAAATTTTAAAACATAAGCATCCACAAACACGTATTACACTAGCTATCAGAGAGATGACTCATTACTATCACAGAGTGTGCCCATTATGGATTTATGGTCTCTTCGCTCTCAATATACCCTCCACTGCCTACTCTGTGGCAATGTAGCTGGCTCCTATAAGCATTTCTCCTTTGCAGCTGGCAAGAGGCATACAGAAGCTGTGCATGGCACACATACAAACAGAGGGTGTTGGAGGGACACTGCAGGAAGTAAGGACTTCCCTTCCTGGTTCCCGTGCGCTTTCATTTTTCTTCTCCTTCCCACCTTGTGGCTGCCAGTGGAATGTGTGGTGGACGCCCAGATGCGCTGTCTCCACTGAGTTTCAACAGCACCTACCCCCTCAGGCAGATTCTCAGCGAGTCTCCCAGCCACCTTAGCAGCTCGCTTCTCAGTTTTGGCTTCCTGCACCCCTAAAGGGGGGAGGTTCCTGTTTGCCAGTTCTGGCTCTGGTTTCCTGCCTCAATGCACTTCAAAGTGTATTTCCTGCTTATTAGGCCTGCCTACCAGCCCCCACTCTGGAGGGTACCATGTGCCAGGTCTCACCAGGAGTAACAGGTAAGATTTCCCTCTATCCAGTAACCAGTTATTACACATTCTCCAATGAAGTCTGAACCCCAGCATTAGGGAGGGGGCTCCCTTCCGAGATTTTACATTCCTTGGTACTCTCAACCCATGATATACTTTACAATTGTCTTTGCCTCCCTGCAGTCAATCCCACTATAGTTAACAATTATATTAAACTTTCTCTGTTCAAATTATTGCATGATTTCAGTTTCCCAGCTTGACCCTGATCCATATAACCTCTCAAACTCCACTGTGCACCAGCTGAGTAAGACAAAAAGGGTCAATAATTGTCTTGGTATTATTATGGAAACTTTTTGACCTTGCGGGCTCCCTGAAAGAATCTGAAGGACCTCCAAAAGTCCCAGCATCACACTTTAAGAAGTACTGATACACAGCATATTCTTTTGTGCCTTAATCCTTTCCCTCGACATTGTTTGTGTATCATCCATATTGTTATGGGTAACAGTTTTATTGCTGCACAGTATTCTTTTAAAGGACATAGAAATTATATATATATAATTATATATTATATATATAAATAATAAATATATATATTATTATACATATATTAGAATGAATATATATGAATATATTCTATATATATCTATATATTCTATATATAGATATATATAGATATATAGATATATATATAGATATCTATATATCTATATATATATAGAATGAATATATATATATATATGTATACATACATATATACATACATATATATATATTCATTCTAACACTGATGGACATTGAGGTACTTTCCAGTCTGGGCTATTATAAACAATGCTGGGGTGTCTGGGTGGCTCAGTTGGTTAAGTATGTGACTTCAGCTCAGGTCACGATCTCGTGGTTCATGTTGGGCTCTGTGCTGACAGCTCAGAGTTTGGAGCCTGTTTCGAAATCTTTGTGTCCCTCTCTCTGCGCCTCCCCTGCTTGTGTTTTGTCTGTCTGTCTGTCTGTCTGTCTGTCTGTCTCTCTCTCTCTCAAAAGAAACAAACATTTAAAAAATTAGAAATAAATAAAACTGTGAAAATCACTCATGTATATGTCTTTTGGTGACTACATGTATGCATTTTTGTATTTTGGGGCAATAAAGTATATATAGGCTCAGCTTTAGCAGATACCATAAAATGGTTTTCCAAAGAGGATGTAATAACTTACACTCTCATCAGCAGTATGTTAGTTTCAATTGTTCCACAAACCTACCAAGAGTGTCATTTTTTTAAAGACCCCCCCCACAAAAGGAGGTAATTAAGTTCTCTGAGTTTTAACAAATACAACAGTTTCATAAAACCACCACTTTCAGGAAACAGAACAATTTTACCTCCAAAGAACCCCTTTTGTTACCCTTTATAGTCTCACCCTCCCCTACACCTAACCCCTAGCAATCCATATCGGCTCTTCATTGCTATAGTTTTGTCTTTTCACAAATATCATATAAATGGAATTATACAGCATGTAATCTTGGAGACAGGTTTCTTTCACTCAGCACGTCTTTGAGACTCATTCAAACTATATGTATCAAAAGTCTGTTATTTTTTACTGAGCAGTATTCCATTCCAATCAGTGTTTTCATTCACCGGCACTTTCCAGTTTGGGGCTATTATGAAGAGAGCTGCTAAACACATTCATGTATCAATTTTTGTGTGATCATGTTTTCATTTCTTTAGGGTAGATATCCAGGGCTGGGCTTGCTGGGTTACATGGTAAGTATAACTTTGTAAGTGTAATTTTTAAACTGCCAAATTGTTTTCCAGAGATACTGTATCACTTTGCATTCTCACCAGAAATGTATGAGAGTTCCAACTGCCCTGGATCTTTGTCAGTGCTTACTATATTTTTTTATTGGAGCCATTTAAATAGGCATACAGTGGTACCTCATTATGGTTTTAACTGGCATTTCCCCAATGACTAATGTCTTTCCATGTGTTCACTTGCCATCCATATAGCATCCTGGGTAAGTCAAATCTTCTGACACTTTATCACATTCATTTTTTTTTAACTGGGTTACATGTTTGAGAGTTCTTCATGTATTTTAGATACAAGTCTTGTGTTGGAGGTATAGTTTGCCAATATTTTCTTCCAGTCTGTAGCTTTTTCTTTCACTCTTTTTTCATCAGAATCAAAGTTTTAAAATTTGATGAAGTTCACCTGATCAATTTTTTATTTTGTGAAATTATGCTTTTTGGTTTAATTTTTTTAATGTTTATTTAGAGAGAAGGTGTGCATAAATAAGCATGAGTAGGGGGAGGGGCAGAGAGAGAGGAAAGCGAGAATCCTAAGCAGGCTCCAGTGTCAGCGCACAGCCCAATGCAGGGATCGATTCTAAGAACCATGAGATCATGACCTGAGCCAAAATCAAGAGTCAGATGTTTAGCCAACTAGGACATCCAGGCACTCCTATGAAATTATGCTTTTGGCTTCATGTCTAAATACTCTATGCCTCATGCCAGGTCCTGAATATTCTCCCTAAAAATTATAAACATTTAGATTTTACATTTTAAAAAATGTTTAATAATTTTTGAGAGAAAGCAAGCGGGGGGTGGGGAGGCGGGGGGAGAGACAGGGACAAAGGATCCAAAGCGGGCTCTGTGCCGACAACAGCAAGCCTGATGTGGGGCTAGAACTCACAAATGGCTAGATCATGACCTAAGCCAAAGTTTAAGTTGAGTCTAAGCCTAAGCTCAACTGACCGAGCCACTCAGGTGCCCCCTAAACTTTTAGATTTTAGATTTAGATTTAGGATCCAATTTGAGTTAATTTTCATAAAACACCTGAAATGTGAGATTCACATTTTTGCATATGGATATCTAATTGTTCCAACATCCTTTGTTGAAAAGATGATCTTTACTGAATGGCTTTAACACCTTTGTCAAAAACCAAATAGCTATATCCCTGTGGGTCTATTTCTGAACTATGTAGTATTCTGTTCCACTAATCTATAGGTTTCTTTGCCAACAGCACTGTCTTGATTACTGTGGCTTTATAGTAAGTCTTTAAATTGGGTACTGTATTTCCTCCAATTTTACTTTTAAAAAATTATTTTTGCTATTTTCTTTGCCTTTCCAAATGAATGTTTAAATCCCCTGCTGGGATTTTGAGTGGAACTGTATTGAATCTACACATCTCCTGGGGGAGAACAGACCTCTTTTACGTGGAATGTTCCAACACAGCTAGAGAACTGAAACGTTACTTGTCTGACTCTGCTGGGCACTGCCTGTGCCTGTGCCTGTGCCTGTGTCTGTGCTCTAGGCCCAGCAGTGGGAGACAGGAAGAGAGAAGCATGGAGGATTCTACCCATGATCTGGAGACCACAGCTGTTCTGCTCTAAGAGATTCCCCTCCCTCAGAGTCAGCTGCTTGTCTGGCCGTTGCCCCCATGGCTGTGCTGCCCCAGCAATACTGCCTAGGAACTGGGATAGTAGAGAAGGGGAAAGAAAAAGAGACAAAAATAGGGGTGTTTCTCCATTAACCCCTAAGAGATCCCTTTCTCATTCCTCAGAACAGAAGGAGCCCTCCTTGGGGCCCTCCTTGGGGCCCTCCTTCTGCACCCAGTACATGTATCTGAGTTCTGGCCTGCCTTCAAGTACGATGTTGAACAGAAGCGGAGAGCACACATCCTTTCCTTGCTTCTGATCTCAGGGGAAAGATTTTAGTCTTGTACTATTAAGCATGATATGATACTAAAAGCATGCTTCATGAAAGAAACAATCAATCTGACTTCCTCAAAAGGTACAACTAAGGAAATGAAAAGACAAACCACAAACTGGGAGAAAATATTTAGAAATCATATTTGTATCCAGAATACATAAATGGCTCTTACAACTCAGCAACAGGATGACAATCTGATAAAACATGGGCAAAACATTTAAAGAGAAATTTCATTAGAGATGTAAGAATGGCCAGGGCAATCAGGTGGCTCAGTGGGTTTAAGCACCTGGCTCTTGATTTAAGCTCAGGTCATGATCTCACATCTCACTGTTCCTGGGGTCTAGCCCTGCATCAGGCTTTGCACTGACAGCACAGAGCATGCTTCAGCCCCGTCTTTCTCTGCTCCTCCTCTGCTCCTGCTCTGTCTCTCTCACTCTCAAAATAAATAAATAAACATGGAAAAAAAAAAAGGACATAAGAATGGCTAATAAGTACATGAAGATATTCCCAATATCATTGGTCATAAGGAAATGCAAATTAAAACCACAATGAGATACCACTTCACACCCGGTAGAATGGCTATAATAATAAAGACAGGTAAAAAGAGGTGTTGGTGAGGATGTGAATAAACTAGAACTTTCATACATTTTGCTGGTGGGAAGGTTCATGGTGCAGCCACTGTGGAAAAAAGTTTGACAATTTCTTAGTGAAAAATAAGGTTACCACACGACCTAGCAATTAGGAATCTACAAGAAAAATGAAAACATGTATCTACACATATACCTGTATACCTTCTTGTACGCCTATCTTCTACACAAATGTTCTTAGCAACACATTCGTAGTAGCCAGAAAGTGAAAACAACCCAAATGCTCATCAACTGGTGACAGGACAAATGAACTGTGTTGTGTCCATACAACTGAATAACTGTGGCTGAGTGTGGGAAGGCAGAGTGAATACAAATGGACACCAGAGATCTTTTGGGGGTGATAGAATTGTTCTAAAGTTATAATGTTTGCATAACTCTGCAAACGTGCTGAAGATATAACTGAATTTTACACTTCAAACGGGTGTATTTTCTTGTTACAGGGAAGATGGAGTAAGTCACTCCCCCCTGTCTCTCCCAGTGAAGGGCACTGTAACTCCTGGATACAGTGCACGGAGCAGCTTCCTGAGGGGACTCTGAAATGTAAATGGTAGCAGCAGCAGGTCAACCAGGGAAGGAGACCAGAATTCGAAACTTCACCAAACCAGTGGGGAGTCTGCTACTTTTGTCCTCTGGCATTAGCCAGCTCCAAAACTGGAGTGCACAATGGGTGCACTAAGGAAGAGCCCCAAGAGAAGCTCTCTGTTTTGGTCTGAGGAACAAGAAAGGAGTGTCCGAAAGGTCTTGACTCCTGTTCCGTTCTGTTTTTTTCCTTTCTCCCTCCTCTGCCATCCTCGCAAGTCTGAGTTTGAGCAGCGCTACACCGGAGCAGCGAGTCTCCTGGGAGGTGGGATGTCCGTAGAGATCAAAATTACCTGCGCACCATTATTTAGTTTTTATTTTGATCCAAGGCCATGTACATAGCTTAAAGAATAAACAGCTTTGCAAAGCTTGTTTTAAAAAGTTGTTCTCAAAAAAAAAAAAAAAAAAAAAAAAAGCCGTTCTGTCACCTGTCTGCCATTTTCTCCTTTCCCATAAAACAAACCACACGAGGGGCGCCTGGGTGACGCAGTCGGTTAAGCGTCCGACTTCAGCCAGGTCACGATCTCGCGGTCCGTGAGTTCGAGCCCCGCGTCGGGCTCTGGGCTGATGGCTCAGAGCCTGGGGCCTGTTTCCGATTCTGTGTCTCCCTCTCTCTCTGCCCCTCCCCCGTTCATGCTCTGTCTCTCTCTGTCCCAAAAAATAAATAAACGTTGAAAAAAAAAATTAAAAAAAAAAAAAAAAACCACACGCAATTCTTTCACTGCTTTCTCTTGGTATTTACCTCCATAATTCTAAATACTATATCTGAATTTTGATTTGATTTTCAGTTCTAGATATTACATATTGACTTACTATAGAATATAGGGCTTATTTCCTCCTATCCCCATCCTAACACATACACTTGCTACTCCTCAGTCTCCCAATATAGTTACGTTTGAAATTTGGTTCCCTGTTCTTTAATGTTCATATAAGGACTATACAAAATGCTATTTATAGCTGATTAATATATTGTGAATACTTTCCCTTTTCTGTACAACATTCCCTTCCACTTCACCCTGGATTATTTTTCCCCTTTCCTTAGTTTTCTATGTATTTGTCATTAATTCAAACACAGACTCTACAAATTATCTAAATAGTCTCTTAAGATGTTCAGAAGCATTAACTATAATATCACTGAAATCTTAAAACAAGCTCCCCTGGAACTTTCCAGGCTGGCTGCCTCTGTGCCTACACCACTGTCATCTGGGCTCTCCCCCTGCCACCTGTCTGTGGATTCTGTGAGCCCTCTGCACAATGCATCTCCTGGCTTTCATATCCTATGTCTTTCTCTTCCTTAGTTTACTGCTTTGTCTGTCAGAGAACACAGACTGAGAAAGGACGAGGGGAGACGGGCAGGTCTTTGAAACTATATCATCACTGCCACAGTAGACTGATGATGCCTTTAATGGGAGTAAGTTATATACTGAGGGGGAGCTGGAGTTGACTGAAAATCCCTTGTTTTTAAACGAGTGAAAACACAAGTGGTTTCATTTAGGTCTCTATGTACAACAGTAATTAAACAATGGCCTACATAACAAGCACTCTTGTTAAAAGTGAAAGAAATACTGAATAAACTCGAATGCTTGAATTTCACCGTGTGGTCTGAGAGTTCGTTTGAGGGCCTGCCTGAGTGACTCAGCAGTGTTTTGGGAAATAGATTATTAAATTTACTTAGCACAGTGTTCATCTCAGCAAGACTGGGCTTACCAGAGAATCAATTCACACAAACACCTAACAATTCAGGAATGTAGAAATCCCATGATAATTACTATTTATATTATTTTGCAACTGTTACAGTCCCATTATACTTTTAGGGCCTGAAAAATTATTAAAAGAGTTTTTATGCATTGCCCCACTTTATCCTTACAACCGTAAGACAGAGGCCTTCTCCCAATTTTACAGATGAGAAAACTGAGGCTTAGGGAAAGGGAGTAGTTTTACTCTAAATCAAGGTGCATATGCACATAATCCAATTCTCTTCTCTCTGTCCCTTTTGGCTATCGTTTTTAAAGTATTCTTCATCATCCACTAAATTCAGCCTGTGACTGCCATTTACCAATGACAAGTCAGTATTTCTTAAGATGGCTGGCCACCTGTCTGGCAGTGTTTGGCAATGTTCTATAATTTCTCTTCCGTGTGCTCTCATTCAGACAAGTTCAATGAAGATCCAGCCATAAAAGTGATGGCAGGGCACAGTGATTAAGATGACATGTTTTATCAAGGACAGATTTCACTTGGATCACTTATTAGCCATACTTTGCACAAATCATTTAATCTCCCTAAGTCCAGGTTTCCCTGCCTGTAAACTGGGCATATTAGTATTTTGCTCAATTGCTCAAATATGACCATGTGTGTAGTGCCTGGTCCATACTAAACACTCACTAGATGGCATCATTATTACTTTTTAAACATCTGAGACCAATTTTATAGGATGGAATTGCCACATTAGGTGACTTGGAATTTGCCTCAAACCTCGTGCCCTAAGATCACACACTACAAAAGTTATTCTGTGTTTTTAAGTCTTCTTGACTCTCGAACAATGCATTCTTTCCCCCAGTTTCCTGCAGGAAACGTGTCCTTGGAGATCCTATAAGACAGTAACGGTTCCTGGCAGGCACAGGATGGTTTGTACACTGCCAGCTATACCACTGGTTAAGCCTATGACTTAGAACAAGCAGGCCTTCTTAGGGTTCAGAAAAGGGGGTGGAAATGCTGCACTCTAGGGGCCATCCACACTGCTTACTCTTCCACCTCTGCAAACTGGCCTGAAGAAGATCTGCTGGCCAGCTTGGTTCACTGTAGTGCACAGACAGCTAAACATTAATCTCATGTTTCTCATTTCACATTCCATTGTAAACACACCTCAGAAGCCAGACGGAGATTCGTAAAAAGGATGGAGGAAGCATGCTCGCGGTCAGCTTTCATGAGACTCACACAGGAGGACCTAGAGCTCCCTCCCGGAACACAGGCCTTCTCCATATCCAGGTGCCACAAAGTATTCACAGCACTGCAAGTCCTCACGACAACCCCTGTTATTTTCTTACTGTATAGATGACGATCCTGAGGTATGGAAAGGTCACGGACTAGTCCAAAGCCACACAGCGAGTAAATGGCAGAGTGAGACCTGGACTTTGCCACTATCAGGATATTAATGAGAAATTTATTCAGGTATAATTCAAAAAAGCACAAAGGGAGAGAAAAGTAAGAGTACAATTTGAGAAGCTCTAGTCTATGCACATGAGTAATTCCAGAAGAACGGGCTGAGGGAATGGTGACATGGCAATATTTGAGATTACAGCCAGAAATGTCCTGGAATTGAAGAATACGAACACTTAGATCACAAGTATGCTATGAGCACCGAGCACGTAGATAAAGATAAATCCAAACAATGTAATTGTACAACAATGTAATTGACAATTACAATGTACCTGGGTCTTACTACTAAAGGAATAAAAATAAAATGTACAGCTTCCAAACAAAAGAGAGAAAAACATGAATACTTAAAAATTTTATCAACTGAAATGGTACCCATTAGCGAAACAGGAAAGGAGGAAAAAATGAAAAGGATGGTAAACAAGATTTATTAGTTGAACTTTATGAAACTCATTTTCATAGGTCAAAAATGGTTGAATATCAATGTCATATGGTTCAACCTAAAAGAAGCCCAAATATATCAAGTCACAATAAATGTAGATGCATCAAACTCACCTATTAAAAACTTATTAGGCCTGAAACCAATATTGTGCTGTATGTTAACTAAATGGAATTTAAATAAAATTAAAAAAAAATTATTATAATGAATTAAAAATATAAATCCAGCCATTTAGTAGAGATACACCTAAAATAAAATCACACAGATAGCTGAAAGAAAAAGAAAAAATAGTAGTCATATTAGGAAAATGTTACACAGACTAAAAGTTGTACAGTGATATCAAAACCAGGGTAAAAAAAATAATAAAGATATAGTGAACACTGGATTTAAAAACAACAATATACTATGCATTGCCATAAATTCAGCCAATGATGCAGCCTTGAAAAATAAAAGAATGAATTAGAGGAATTGTCAAATCCATAATCATAGTGGGAGGATTTTTTTTTTTAAAGACAATGTAATCAGAACCTAATAGAGCATGCACTCTAAAACACAAAAAATCCAGAAGTAGCAACCAACCAAACAATATTATTTTCAACTACAGAAGAAACAATTTTAAAAAACTGAACACTTTCTAGATTACAAATGAGGCTTTAACACATTTGAAATAGATCATGTTCATATACAGACCATGTTCTCTGACCATGACAAAATTAATCTAGGAATCACTAATAAAAAAAAAGAGGAAATCAAAAGGCAAAAAGAAATGTACCTAGAAATGTTTTAATGTATTTCTAGAATCCCGAGTTAAGCAAAAAATCAAACGGAAACTACAAACTACTTAGGAATAAATAAGAATGAAAATACTATAAATAAAACTAACAGGCTATACTGAAGTGATTCATAGATATAGAGTCTTTAATAATTATTAGAAAGCAACAATATTTTTAAGTAATAGTTTAAGCATTTAATTAAAGAAGCATTGGGGCACCTGGGTGGCTCAGTTGGTTAAGTGTCCGACTTCAGTTCAGGTCATGATCTTGCGGTCTGTGAGTTCGAGCCTCGCATCCGGCTCTGTGCTGACAGCTCAGAGCCTGGAGCCTGTTTCAGATTCTGTGTCTCCCTCTCTCTCTGACCCTCCCCCCATTCATGCTCTGTCTCTGTCTCAAAAATAAATAAACTTAAAAAGAAATTAATTAAACAAGCGAGGGAACAGATTGAACATGAAACACAGAAGAAGAGATAATTACACAGAAAACAATTTAGGGGCACCTGGGTGGCTCAGCCGGTTAAGCATCCGACTTCAGCTCAGGTCTTGATCTTGCAATCCGTGAGTTTGAGCCCCGAGTCAGGCTCTGTACTGACAGCTCGGAGCCCAGAGCCTGCTTCTGATCTCTCTGCCCCTCCCCCAGTCATACTGTCTTCTCACCTCAAAAATGAATAAATGTGAAAAAAAATTTTTTTAATAAAAAAATTTTTTTTAAAAATCAGATAAACGAAAGAAAAACCTACTTCTTCTTTGGAAATTAAAAAACTGCACACCACTAGCAAGATTATCTAAAGAAAAAGGAGAAAAGTAACAAAAAATAATAGATATGAGAATAACTATACATTATATACCTAGTGAAAATGTTTTAAAACTATAAGATAATGCTGTGAACAAGTAAGAGAAAACACAGGGCTTCCGGTCACTGTGAATTACCCAAAGTTTAATTGCTATTGGGCTAACTAAAGCTCCTGACCTGTGTGAAAATTAATGAAGAGAAACCTCACTGAAACAGAGTCAGGAGGCCAGGCTGAGAAGCCAGTCCACCCAGCCTAGATTATAAGAATGTCAATTACAGGCCCCAACAGAAGAATGGTCAATAAGAAAGGATCACCAACTACAGGTCTCGACAGGAAAAGACATACACTGCATCTTCTACAAGAAATTGATTCCCTAGCTGCACCTCAGCAAATGAGAAACCATCATCACCCCCAACTCCTGCTTTTCTCTAATTAGCTTTCATTCAAAACAACTCCTCCCAATTTCCTCTCCCACCTCCATAAAAGAAGGTCTTCTCCTCTGATCATTGCATTTGCCTATGGTTTAGCCGTAGCCTGTCCTGAACTGCAATTCTCTGCTACTACCAAATAAACCCATTTTGCAGGTAAAATAACTGGCTGTTCTTTTTTTCCAAGTTAATACCTGCAAACCTTTCCATGGTGCTTTGGGGAATTGATGGTGTTGTCACCAGTAAAATCCACTATAATCACAATCCTAAATTCACAGTTTTCTGAATACTCCCTTCATCTTCTAGCACTGATTAAAATATCACCAAGAACACTGCTTCCAGAGTTGTCTTTCTTTTTTTTTTTTTAATGTTTATTCATTTTTGAGAGACAGAGAGAGACAGAGCATGAACGGGGGAGGGGCAGAGAGAGAGGGAGACACAGAATCCGAAGCAGGCTCCAGGCTCTGAGCTGTCAGCACAGAGCCCAACGCAGGGCTCGAACTCACGGACCATAGGATCATGACCTGAGCTGAAGTCGGACGTCCAACCGACTGAGCCACCCAGGCGCCCCCAGAGTTGTGTTTCAAGATGAGGCTGCATCTCTTCTCTATCTCACATACCACTGAGTCTGGAGGTGGGGGAAGATATTTTCCTTGTTCCTTACTGCTGATTCAAGACTACTGCTTTTCTCTCTTCCCTAAGAAGCCTCAAGTCCTTTAAAAAAAGGTGCTGTCAGAGGCGCCTGGGTGGCTCAGTTGGTTGACGTCCGGCTTCGGCTCGGGTCATGATCTCACAGTCCGTGAGTTCGAGCCCCGCGTCGGGCTCTGTGCTGACAGCTCAGAACCTGGAGCCTGCTTCAGATTCTGTGTCTCCCTCTCTCTCTGACCCTCCCCCGTTCATGCTCTGTCTCTGTCTCAAAAATAAATAAACATTAAAAAAAATAAATAAAAAAATAAAAAAGGTGCTGTCAGAAGTTGCCACCCCATCCTTGTTACTGCCATCTATCACCTTCCCTATCAGTTCCATTGCTAAGTCTTGTCAACACGTTTTTGGTCATCTTAGCATCTATGTAGTCAATTTTTCAACACCCTGGCTTCTCAGATCTTTACTTTGCTCTCTTCCAGTGAAACTGTCCTCCAGGACATATCACCCATGTACTTTTTTCATGCTATCCCCCTAGATCCTCCATTAATGATCACCTCCATTTGAAGCACTACAATCTCTGGTCACCATTTCCCACCCTGTCCCCAATCCTAACTCTTCCAACTCAGTTACTCCAATAATCCCAGATCTTTAGCTTCCTTCACAGGGAGGCGGGGGGAGTCTCCACTCCAGACCCTCCCACTTTTTTTTTTTTTCTAAGTTTATTTATTTTGAGAGAGAGAGAGAGAGAGATTGAGCGAGCATGAGCAGGGGAGGGGCAGAGAGAGGGGGGTAGAGAAAATCCCAAGCAGGCTCTGCACTGTCAGCACAGAGCCCAGCTCAGGGCTCAATCCCATGAAACGTGAGATCATGACCCAAGCTGAAATCAAGAGTAGGACCCTTAACTGACTGAGCCAGCCAGGTGTCCCAGACCCTCTTTTTACTTTCTGTTCTCCTGTTCATGTTTTCCAGTTCCTCTACTCTGCTTAGATCCCAGACCCTTTATTATTATCACCACCTTGTATCTCCCTATTCTTTTATCTCACTTGCTGGAATATCCCAATCATAGCTAAATCCAACTTTCTGCTGGTTTTGCATCTCACTTGAGCTGCTGAATATGGCTAAAGAAAACTTATTAAGCATGCTAAATGACCTCATTTTCAATTTATAACCACAAACCTCAAGCAGGCGCTCTGCATTGTGCAGGATTCTTCCTTCCATTTCCTAGTCACCTCCTTCAACCTGTTTCACATGTCCACAGATACCCAATCTCCTCCGTACCTCCTCCTACTCACAGGTAGCAATTTCACCGAAAACCCAGAAGTTGTCAGGGGAGAACTTCCATACTCCCACGAACACACCATCCTGTAGGCATGTGTGATCATGCACATTGTGCCTTTTCCCCAGTACACAAGGCCTGAACTATCCCTGTTGCTGTCTGAAGCCAAGTACAATCTCCTCACTCCCTCGAGTTAGATGTTCTTGCTATAATACTGCCCTCTCAAATTTTCCCTCAATGGGATCATTCCCATCAAAACACACAAACATACTGTACTATACATCATGTCTTAAAAAGACAGAGAAAATGCCTCCCCATCACACCATCTCCCCAGGCAACACCTCCACTTCTCTCCCTTCTCCAATGACAACTCAAAGTCACTGCTACGCTTGCCGCCTCCCCTGCTCCCCACCCCACTTTGTTTCCCCTACTCTTTTTTTCAAGTTGATTTTATGTGAAGTGTAACAGAGGACACAAAACGTAAATTTAGGGCTGAATGAGTTGTCACACAGCAACCACCCATGCAACCATGACAGGGCAGAGCGAGAACATGGCCAGGATGTCACAAGGTCCTCTTGTTCCCATTACCTTTTCTTTCCTCCCCAAAGGTGATCAATAACTGCCCTAACACTTAACATCATCATTTTGTCTTGCCTATTTTTGACCTTCCTAGCGACAGCATAATTCCATATATATTGTTGTGTGACTCTAAGGGTGAGATTCATCCATGTTGTGGCTTTTGTTCATTTCCTGCTGTAGAGTACTCCATTGTACCAATCTACCACATTCCACTGCTGATATGCACTTAGATTATTTTCAGTTTGGAGCCAATATAAAAATACTACCATTAACCATTTTGTCCTTGGGGTGCCCGGGTGGTTCAGTCGGTTGAGTGTCCGACTTCAGCTCAAGTCATGATCTTGTACTTCATGAGTTCAAGTCCCACATCAGGCTTGCTGCTGTCAGTACAGAGCCCGCTTCAGATCCTCTGTCCCCCTTTCTCTGCCCCTTCCCTGCTTGCACTGTCTCAAAAATAAATAAAACGTTAAAAAAACAAATACAATTTTGTCGTTGTCTTTTGATGAATATGTGCACACATTTGCTATATCCAGGTGGGGATCTGCTTGGGTCATTAAGTATGTTAATATTCATGTTAGTAGATACTGACATGGCTTTCAATGTGGGTATAACAATTTATACTGCCACCATAGTGTATGAGAGTATGAAATGGTATTTATTTCATTAGTTTTGTGTCTTCCTGGTTACTAATGAAGTTGAGCATCTTGTGATATATTGATTGGTAGTTTGGATTATCTCTTCAAGTCTCTCACCCACTTTTCTACTGGATTGTCTGTCTTCTTTTACTGATACATAGGAGTTACTCATATATTCTGGATCTGAGCATTTTGCTGGATCTTCTGTAACTTGTCTTTTCAATGTATTTTTCTTTTCACTTTTTTTTTTTTTAAATGAACAGGAAGTCTTTAATGCAGTCCCATTTATCAAACTTTTCCTACATTTTTGGGTGTTTTTTTGCCTTGTTTAAGAAACCTTCCCCTCTTTCAAGCCCATAATAATATTCTATGTGATCTACTTCATTGCTTTGCCTTCACATTTGTATCTGAAAAACACATGAAAATGATTTTCTGTATGGTGTGAGAAAGAGTGAGTTTCAGTTTTGTCCTTAAATCCCAGCACTTCTTACTTTTTTCTTTGGAAGATCATTCTTCTACTACTATGCAGTACCATTTTTGCCCTAAACCAAGTGTTCACGTAGTATGGGACTGGTTTTAAACTCCATTTTGTTTCACCAATCTGTCTATCCTTCCAAAAATACCACACTACCTTAATTACTATACTTTTCTGAGTAATTTTGATAACTGTTACCGCAAACCCCCCAACTTTATTTTTCTACAAAAACGTCTGGCTCTTCTGGGTCTTTGCACTTCCAGTTACATTTGAGAACCAATTTGTCAAATCACACACACACACACACACACACACACACACACACACACACACGCATGTGATGACTAGAAATGCACTGAATCTGTAAACCAATTTGGAGAAAGTCAATATTTTTATAACATTGAACTGTCCATCCACAGACACAGGCATTTCTCCATTATTTGGGTTTTTAATTTCTCTCAATAACATTTTAGAATTTTCTTTGAAGAGAGTTTCTGATATCTGATATTTTCTGACTGCACTGTAAGTGGTATTTTTAAAAAATTTATTGCCTTTTGTTAGAAAAGTGACCTAGAAATACAATTGATTTTCTTTATAAGCATCAACCTTAAAACAATCAACATAGCTAAACACTTATTGATTCTAATCCTTTGACTGTAATTTTTATGAATTTTCATTATATATTACCATGTCAATTTCAAATAGTAGGTTTTAATTTTTCTTTTCTAGTACTTATAACTATTATTTCTTTTGCTTACCCACCTTATTTTGGCTAAAACCTCCTGTGTAACATCGAACAGAAGTAATAATACACACCTATGTCATGTTCCAGGTCTCAAATTGAACACTTTCACTATTGAGAGGCTTTGTTTCATTTTGGTTTCAGTAGATACGTTTTATTAGATTAAGGAGGTTCCCTTTCATTCCTAGTTTGCTAGAATTTATGTCAGAACCAGTGACACATTTTGATCAAATCCTTTTTCTAGATCTCCTGAAATAACATGACTTCTTTCCTTTATTCCTGTTAATGTGGTGACTTTAAATGATTTTCAAATATTAAATCAACCTTGCATGGTGGCATAAGCCAATTTGGTTTTAATGTATTAATTTTACACATTGCCGGAGTTAGCTGATTAACATTTTATTTAGAATCCTATATCTATGTTTATCTATATCAATGAGACTGGCCTATAATATTCCTTTCTTATCAAGCCCTCGTCAGATTTTCATATCAAGATTATGCTGATTTTGGGATACCTGGGGGATTATACTATCTACTTACAATTTTTTAAATGTCTGCAGGATGTGTGGTAATTGTCCTCTTTTCCATTCATGATAGTTGTTATTTAGGAATGGGTTTTTTGAGGGGTGCCTGGATGGCTCAGTTGGTTAAGCGTCTGACTCGATTTTGGCTCAGGTCATGATCTCGTGGTTTGTGAGATCGAGCCCCCTGTTGGGCTCTGCACTCACAGTACAGATCTTGCTTGGGATTCCCTCTTTCTGTCCTTCCTCTGCTCACGCATGATCTTTCTCTCAAAATAAATAAATATTTTAAATTTAAAAAAAAGGGTTTTTTGATTTTTGATCTTTTGAAATAACTAACATTTGGCTTTGTTGACTCCATACTCTATGTTTACATTCTGCTGTATTAAGCTCTGCTCTTTGAAATATATTATCTTTTGAGGTCAGCATCTATGGTAATGTTACCTTTTTCATACCTTATACGGATTATTTGTCCCTCTTCTTATTTTCTTGACTGGTCAATTTTATTAGCATTTTCAAAGAACCAACCTCTGGATTTGTTGTTCCTCTATTGTAAATTTGCTTATTAACTTTGGATTCTATTCCTCCATTTTTTTAAAGTTAATTTGCTGTCCTTTTTCTAATTTCTTATGATAGTTCATTTACATTCTATCTTTTTAAAAACATTAACTGCATTTAAATGTATCTATTTTTACCTGGACATGGAATTAGCTGTACCTCACAAGTTCTGATACTCCGTATTTACACTGTCAACTAGGATAAAATATTTTCTTCTTAATGCAGTTAAGCTTTTTGCCTTGAAGTCTCCTCTATTTACCTGACAGTAATATAGATCAGGTATGTTTTGTTCTATTCTTTACCCTACATGTTCCTATATCCTTTTTTTTTTTAATGTCTGCCTCTTACAATAATATATATAGTCGTCATTTTTCTTAATCTAAAATCCTTTAAAATCTTCACTACATTTAATTATACATTTGCGTTTAAATCCATGATCTTACATAAATAGAAAGAGTTGCCATTTTCTCTCCTTTCTTTCCCTCTTTTGAATTTTTTTTTTTTAAGTGGACTCTATGCCCACCATGGGGCTTGAACTCATGACCATGAGATCAAGAGTCACATGCTCTACCAGCTGAGCCAGCCAGGTGCCCCTGAATTTAAATTTTTTAAATTTCTACTTCCTCCATTCTACTAACATTTACCTTCTTCTGGTGGTAACCTTAAAAATTGCAATACACAACCTTGATTTATTTATTAAAGTCTAATATTAACTGGCATTTTTACCCATGACTTGACAACACACATACACACACACACCCAAAAAACCATTATATGTTGACATTAATTCATCTACAAATTTACCACTTCCACTGCTCTTCCTTCATTTCTATACCTGATCACTCCAGTGGGATTTTTTTTCTTTCTTTTTTTTTTTTTTTTTTGCTTAGAGAACACTCTTTACTATATTTTAGTGTAGGTATTGAATTATCTCAGTTTTGTTTATCTTACAGGTTTTTATTTTTGAAAGATACTTGGTATCTTGGCTGGATATAGAATTTTAGGCTTAAAGTTATCTCTCAGACTATAAAAGGCACCATGTTATCATCTTTTGGCTTATTTTTTCTCTTGAAAAGTCAGCAGAGAGGTCAGCTGTCAGACTCAACTGTTGTATCTTTTTTTTTTTTTTTAACGTTTATTTATTTTTGAGACAGAGAGACACAGAGCATGAACGGGGGAGGGTCAGAGAGAGAGGGAGACACAGAATCCAAAACAGGCTTCAGGCTCTGAGGGGTCAGCACAGAGCCCGACGCGGGGCTCGAACCCACAGACCGTGAGATCATGACCTGAGCTGAAGTCGGCCGCCCAACTGACTGAGCCACCCAGGCGCCCCAACTGTTGTATCTTTGAAGGTAATCTTCACCGTCCCCTCAGCCCCTTTGCTTGTTTTTACAATTCTTTTCTCTAGCTCTGGCTTGCAATATTATGATGTGGCCAGCATCCTGCTGAAAATTCATCAAAATTATTGATACTGTGCCTTACCGTTTTAGCATCAGTTTTAGAAAATTCTTAGCCATTGTACTTTTGAATACTGCTACTGCTCTATTCTCTTTCTTACTTTGACTACAATTTGTTGACAATTCTACACTTCTCATTCTATCTCTGTTTTCTATCTTCCATGCTTCACTCTGGATATTTACTTCTGATCTATAATTCAGTCACTAATTTTCTCTTTAGCTAGATCTCATCTGCTATTAAACCCATCCATTATGTTTTTACTTTTTATTATTGTACTTTCCCAATTCTAAAATTTCCACTTGGTTATTTTCTAATAGATTCTAGTTCCCTGCTGAAATTCTCAATCTTTTTAAAAAATCTCCTTGAACACATTAATATTATGTACAATCATTTTAAAGTCTGTGCCTGTTAACTCCCTTACCTGGGTCTATTTCCACTGTCTATTGTTAGTTTTTTGTTTTTTTTCATGTTGCCTTATTTCCTCAGGTGTCTAGTGAAGCCAGGCACGGTACATGAAACACCATTTAAAAATTTACTGGCCTGGGGCACCTGGGTGGCTTAATGGGCTGACTTTGGCTCAGGTCATGATGTCATGGTTCGTGGGTTCGAGCCCCACATCTGGCTCTGTCCTGACAGAACAGAGCCTGCTAGGGATTCTCTCTCTCTCCCCCCACCCCTCCCCCACTTGCATACTCTCTTCCTCTCTCAAACATAAATAAATAAACTTAAAAAAATAAAAATAAAAATTCACTGGCCTAATAGCTTTCTATGGAGAGGATTTACATTTGAATCTAGGGGAAGCCAGAGGCACCAGTAAATCTTAATCATCTTAATTCAGTTTCCTGGGTTAAGATGGTTTAAACTTGGGCTTCAGTCACTGCCAGGGCTGATCTACTTGAATTTCATCACTATTTCTAGGAACCTAAAACTAAAGCATGCAGGAAGGGCTATCTGACTCTCCCCTTACCACACACACACATTAGGCTCTGGACTATAGGTTTTATGTCCCAGCACCAAAAGGCTATCAAAAGCACTATTTAGTTTCTCAGTATACACTTTCTGGAGTCAGTAGAGGGCCCCCTGGTAAAAGTTCCAGGCTTGTTTCTGAGTTTTTATCTTCTCCCATATTTTGGCTCCGTAACTCTTTTTTTTTTTTTTAATAATGTTTGTTTATTTTTGAGAGAGAGAGCCAAAGTGCAAGAAGGGAGGGGCAGAAAGAAAGGGAGACACGGAATCTGAAGCAGGCTCCAGGCTCTGAGCTGTCAGCACAGAGCCTGAAACAGGGCTCAAACTCACGAACTGTGAGATCATGACCTGAGCTGAATGAAGTCAGACACTTAACCAACTGAGTCACCGAGGCATCCTTTGGCTCCATAATTCTTCACTGCCTTCTAAGCTCTGCCATCTAACATCCGGATGCTTTCAAGCAAACGACTTATATATAAAAATATATATATATTTTTTCCTAACTTTCTCATTGTCCTCAACTGAAGAGGTGATTCAAAACACTGAGGCTGCCATTACAGAAACTGGAAGTTCTTCCTCATTCTTTTAAATGAGGGTCTCATTCCTATCACTCCACAGAAACAATGTTATCTAAGTTCCAACAGTCTCCACACCCTGAAATCCACTGGGCCATTTACAGACCTCCTCCTCCTCACATCTCAGCAGGATTTACCACAGTTGACCACTTACTCCTTCAAACATTTGCTTGACCTCCATTTGCTTTCCCCCCTCGTACCTCATGTTTTCTTACCCTTTGGCTAGATCTTCCTCTTCTCACTCTTCAAAAGCTGAAACAGCAGTCACTTAACCTCGCCTCCTTTTCATCTCATCCACTCTGATTGCTATCTCAACCAATCCCATATTTCTATTTTCCCCCTCTATCTTGGCAAGTATCTCTGCAATTCAGACGGCTGCTCAGACCCAAATTCTTACTCCTCCTTTTCTCTTTTACTCCATACCCAGCCCACCAGCATTCTGATAGGTTCTATCTTAAAGATGCAATCAGAATTTTAAAACTTCTCCACCTGTGCCAGCCCAGTCCATGCCACTATTATCCTGTGCATGAGTATGTGCAGAAAGGAAGTCTCTCATTCTCTATAGCTGGAGAATGTAAACCGGTGAAAACAGTGAGGGAGCAATATTTTTAAAAAATCGACTGAAATAAAAGAGCACATGCCTCTCAGCACAATAATTTCACTTCAACTGTCAGACACTTCTGACCATAACCCACAGTAACAAATACATTTTATGTTAATCTAGTGCACACATCCTGAAACAATGATTAATGAAAAATGTTACTACACGAAAACACACTCCGATGTCTTCTATTTCACTAACTAAAATGCTAACAGGTATTCATGACTGATTTCACAATCCATTAGTAAGTAAAGGGTCATGAATTATAATTTGAAAAGCACTATTCTACAGAAAACTGTTACATCTATAGAAAGGAATACATGTAAAAGGATGTTTACAGAGACATAACTGCAAAATATGTACACATAAAGTAAAACAATAATAAATTATGGCATATTCATACAATGGACTTCTACAAAGAAGTTAAAATAAATCATCCAGAATTACATGTACTGACATGAATAAATCTCAAAATCAATGCTTGAACGAAAACAATTTTCAAAAAGTTGCAGAAGGATATGTGCATATCCATATGCTGTACTACCATTTGTTAAGTTAAAACTATGTAAGTACACTATATATTATTTATATATATAGACATATGAAAGTACTTTTAAAACATGAACAGTAAGGATAAATGGAAAAATCAGAATGACTGTTAGAGAGAAGTGGCCTGGAACTGAGGAGGAGGATACAAAGAGATTCAACTATAGCCATAAAGTTTTATTGCTAAAAGCAAAATATAAAGAAAATATGGCAGCTGAAGCTTCAATAAAGCTGGTGGTTGATACAAAGGTTTGTTACCTCCTATAGCTTTCTGGATGTTTAGATGATTTTATTTTTGAGAAATAATTAAAGGAAACAGAAGGTTAGTTTTTCACAAAAATAAAATTTCTGAGATCCCTAGTAAAAAGATGGCAAATACAAAATAAAAAATACATATAAAAAGTTTCAAGACAAATATTTTGAAGCATGTTTTTAAACTATAATTTATCAGGTCTCTCTGAGGCAAAAGATAAAAAACATCAGGGAATTTGCTAAATTTCTATAACAGAAAAATTTACATTTCACGAAGCAGGTAGAAACCAAATTAGAAGACAGGTACAAAAAAGTAGTATTTATGCTAGAATATTCACAACAAAATTTTATCTAAGTGAAACAAAATATCTATCAGCCTTAGAAATACCAATTATTTGGGGCACCTGGGTGGCTCAGTCGGTTAAGCAACCAACTTCAGCTCAGGTCATGATCTCAAGTTTATGAGTTTGAGCCCCATGCTGGGCTCTGTGCTGACAGCTCAGAGCCTGGAGCCTGCTTTGGATCCTGTGTCTCCCTCGTTCTCTGCCCCTCCCCCTCTTGCACTCTGTCTCTCTCAAAAATAAATAAAGAAAAGAAAAAAATGCCAATTATTAAAAAAATTCTTTTAAATGTTTATTTATTTTTGAAAGAGAGCAGGAGCAGGGGAGGGGCAGAGAGAGAGGGAGACACAGAATCTGAAGCAGGCTCCAGGCCCTGAGCTGTCAGCACAGAGCCCGACATGGGGCTCGAACCCACGAACTGTGAGATCATGACCTGAGCCGAAGTCAGACGCTTAACCGACTGAGCCACCCAGGCACCCCAGAAATGCCAATTATTTATAAAGCACCTGGAAAATACAAAATCTTAAAAAATTATAAGCAAAGCAACCTCCACAAATTCATGCCGTTATCTAGAGGAGCTTATCTGATGTAAGAAAATCAACAGAATTCTACCAAATACATTACTTTAATCAGTTTCCATAATTTCACCTAGCATTAGAAGGAATGGTTAAGAAAATGAAAAAAAGTAGCTTTCAGCAATTAGGAAAAGAGAAAAGAGAAGTAAGAGCCAGATGACCTGGATTCAAAGCCAAATCAATTATCCTGGCCCAGGCAATTTTTCTGAAGACCTTTAACAGCAGCCCGCCTCATGGTACTGATTATTTTTTAAACCAAAGTTAAATTTACTTTAAAAACTAGAAAGGCTGGGGGCGCCTGGGTGGCGCAGTCGGTTAAGCATCCGACTTCAGCCAGGTCACGATCTCGCGGTCCGTGAGTTCGAGCCCCGCGTCAGGCTCTGGGCTGATGGCTCGGAGCCTGGAGCCTGTTTCCAATTCTGTGTCTCCCTCTCTCTCTGCCCCTCCCCCGTTCATGCTCTGTCTCTCTCTGTTCCAAAAATAAATAAAAAACGTTGAAAAAAAAAAAATTAAAAAAAAAAAAAAAGAAAAAAAAAAACTAGAAAGGCTGAAGCACCTGGGTGGCTCAGTCGGTTAAGCATCCAACTCTTGATTTCAGCTCAGGTCATAATCTCACGGTTCGTGGGTTTGAGCCCCACACTGGGCTCTGTGCTGAGAGCACAGAGCCTGCTTCGGATTCTGTCTCCCTCGCTCTCTGCCCCTCCCCTGCTCATTCTCTCTCTCTCTCTCTCAAAATAAATAAACTGAAAAAAATTAAAAACTAGAAAGATTAAAATGCTATTGTTATACTAAATATCTCACAAATTCTTACATGTATAAAAATGGTAAAGTGCAGGATTTTGTGCCTACATTTTTAAAATGCCAGATAACAATGGCAAAGACTTAGTAATAAAAAATTTAACAAATAAATTCAAGAGAACAGCTCAAAGATAGTCTAGGATTTTTCCCTAGAAGGAGAAAAAAGACCAGATGAAAATATAAGAGACTAAAAGAATCAATTCGAGTAGCCCAGAGCCTGGCTAATGGGAGTTCCAAAAGAAAAAAACAGACAGATGGGACACAGAACGCACCTGTCCAATGGAGATGCACATGACTGACCAGAGTGCACACCTTTCCTACCACAAGCACACAATTTAGTTGACTTGAAAGATACTGGTACAAAATGCCTTTAAGCTACCAATCCACAGCGAAGAGGGGGAACAGAGGAAGAGCCAACGACACCACAGTTACACAGTCCAGAAAATGCAGGCTGAGGAAAGATACAAGATATTCAGCCTGGTCTTCCAATAACAAAACTCTAAGGAGAAAAAAGATGGAGAGGAAACTTACAGAGACTAAGAAAGACTTAATTAAGAGACCTGTTCGCCAGTTGCAATGTATGGACCTTATTGGGATCCTGATACAAATACTACAAAAAAAATAAAAGTATGGTGTAACTAGGGAAATCTGAACACTACCTAGGTATTTCATGTTATTAAGGAGTCACTGTTAATTATTTTTTCAGGTATAAAAATGGTATCATGACCTTCCTACCTTCCTTCCTTTCTCTGTAAGTCCTTATCTTTCAGAGATACATAATGAAATATTTACAAATGATATGCCTTTGCCTGGAATAGGAGAATCTGCTTCTAAGAGCACTCAGCTGGTTATCCACAAAAGGCCACAAACCAAATGGGCTTTACCACAGGGGTGCTCATGTCAAGTCAACTGGCTAATCTCAGAGCTAATAATCCAAGTGAGAATAAAAAACCAAACTGGAAACCACAATGCATTTTATAACCTAATCCTGAAAGTGACACTCCATCACTGTACTGTGTTCTACTGGTCATACAGACCAATGCTAGTGCAGTGCAGGAAGAAAATACATAGAGGTGTAAATACCAGGAGACAGAGACTGTTGGGGGGACATATAAAAGGGCATTAAGAGACGAGACTATTAGGGATTATTGAAGCAAGGTGATGAACACATGAGGATTCATTATACTACTGTCTCCTTCTGTATACATTTGAAACTTCCCACAATAAAAGTTAAACAACAACTTTAAAGGATACTTGCACAGAGATGGAGCAAGAAGGTGTAAAAAGGCTATTCAGTTGCAGTAGTGACTTTGTGCCAGCTTCCCAAGTGGCCCACTCCCACGGGGCCCAAATGTCTGGCAAGAAGGACTATGTATTAGCAGCTTGTGCAAAGTAAGACTTTCGAATCTGAGCAGTCTTCAACAAGCCCAAAATTCAGTGCACAAGCATGTGTATCACACCGTTTAAACACTGTTCAAAACGTAAATGCTTAACAAAATGTGTTAAGAGTGGTAATGTACATAGGGGAATTAATACAATTACAAAAATAACTCTGCCAAAACAAAAATAATTGAGTCTTTTTTAACATAGACATCATTCAAATTTTAACTGCAGGCTTCCCTGAAGAGTCTGGCTTTCTTTAGTAAGAAAATTGTTCTTAAATTGTTCAGGAGAGTAAATAGCTTGTGAAAACCTAAGATTTACAATGAATCTGCTGGATGAACATATAGATACTCTCAATCCCCCCCACCCCGGTTTAATTTTTATATGCACAATATTA
This sequence comes from Felis catus, assembly GCF_018350175.1. NCBI lineage: Eukaryota > Metazoa > Chordata > Mammalia > Carnivora > Felidae > Felis > Felis catus. Next base: position 56,903,115 of record NC_058379.1, on the reverse strand, counting down.
ACTGCATCCCAAACTCTCCATCAATCGTCAGATTTAAATCTCTTCTAGAGACATTCAGCGGTACCATCCCCCATCTTCTTGAAGTCTCTCCAGGGCCTGAGTATCCTGGCCTCCTTCCATCTGGGTGGGCCGCCTCTTGGCCTACACAACTCTCATCCAGGGCTCTCCCTTCACCATCCTCAAGGGATTCTCACCACATTATGTCACATCTCCTGTCTTCTATATCCTGTGTCCATCTTTTCCCTGGTTTGAGTCCTCACTTGGTGAAGCATAATCTCCAGTAACTTCCCAAGAAAGGATGTGTGGCAGCTCAGTGTTACGAGACCTTTTTGGATTTCCAAAAATGTCCCTTTTTAACCTGTGTGTTTGACTGCAAGTTTGGACAGATATAGATTCTAAGTTGGAAATTATTTTCCTCTAGAATGTTGCTCCTTTGTTTCTAGGGTTGCTGCTGAGCTGCTATTGAGTTCTGCCTTTTTCTTTCTTTCTTTTTAAACTCCCAAAAACTCTTTTTGGCTCTCCTAGCGCATCTTTTGAATAGTATCCTACTCTTGTTTTACGGTTGTAATATTTTATTTCTTTGGGATTATTTTTTTTAAGTTTTCTTCTACCTGAATAGTTTTTGCTTCTCCCAAATTGCTTACTTCTCTTTTTGGGGACTATACTTTCCATGTTTGAGGGTTTCTTGTGATCGTCTAATATTCCTTGGTTACCTATTTGTTATAAAAATAGGGAACCAAAAAGGTGATTATTAGCTCTGAATGATGCTTAATATCAGTTTTCCTCCACCTCTCTGTGTTTAGTCCTATTGTGTTACGAATGATCCTCCAATCTCTTGCCTGGAGAGGGAGAGGGAAGGCCTGGCTGTTGGCATCAATGGGAGCCACAGAGGGCAAGGTGGTAGGGTCTCAGGAGCTACATGTATCTGCCCACTTGTTCCGTATGTTTTCTGCATAGTTCCTTTGCTATTCACTGGGCCTGTTGTCCCCTAGCCCAGATATCTTGTGTACCTTTCACACGCAGCAACTGGGCCTCTTATATTGGGGGTGGGAATGCAAAGTGGCACAATCGTCCTGGAAAAATGTTTGGCAGCGCATACTAATGCTAGATATATGTATAACCTACTCCTTTCCCCTAGACATACCAAACAGAAACAAGAGTCTAAGTCCTCCAAAAGACACGCATAAGAATGTCACAACTGCTTTGTTCGTAATAGTCAAAGGGTGGAAACAACCCAAATGTCTATCAATGTGTAAATAAATTATGGTATATTCATTTAACACACATATCTTGATTTGGATAATGATGAGACAGGTGTATATGTATATGTAAAAATTCACTAATATGTACACCTATGACTACATACATTACTGTTTTAAGTTACAACTTAAAAGAATCTTTTTTAAAAAGCTGATTATAGGAACATTTTGGTAAGTTTAAAATACACTTCTAATCTAAAGCCTAAAATATATAGCCTAATGATCAGTACTATTTTCATCAACATTTAATAAGTTAAATGGGATAAGTAATAACAGTGATATAACATTCACTTTCAGAATAGTCAACACTGAAGTGCAACTTACTGGGACTTGAGAGCACACTTTTCATTTTAATTAAATGCCAACAGGACCACACTAGGTACTTACCCTTCTAACCTAACATCTGGTAACGATCTGTTGAGTGCAATCATCTCACTTGCCATTAAATTGAACTGATTGATTTTAAACATCTCTTTCATCTTTTCTTGATCCTCTTTAGGAATGACAACTGGTTTCCCCATTTCTCCAGGACCTTCATGAGGCTTTTGTACTGGCTCTAGAACTAAGAATAAGGAGGAAACTTAATTAACAATTTTACAGCAAATGTAAATATCTGTTTAATAACATGAGTTTAAATTGTGCCCTCAGCACCCAGAGCCATTTCTGAGCCCGTCCTCTATGTCTGTGACACCTTCTAGGGGCTGCCCTGTCCTCCTCTTCCACACAAGTGTCCTCACTCAAGACCCCCACACCCTGCACTACTCACTCACCTGAATCGCACGCAGCCTTGGCATTCCCTTCTCAAATATTGTCACCACACTAACCTCTCTAAAGCATGACCTTCATTGTGGTATTCCCATGATCTCCTAAAGTCTAACCCTTTAATAGGGAATTAAAAAAGATTTTTTTTAATGTTTATTTTTGAGAGAGAAAGAGAGAGACAGAGCATGAGTGGGGGTGGGGGTAGGCAGAGAAAGAGGGAGACACAGAATCCAAAGCAGCCTCCAGGCTCTGAGCTATCAGCACAGAGCCTGACATGGGGCTCGAACTCACAAACCGTGAGATCAGGACCTGAGCCAAAGTTGGACACTTAACCAACCACCCAGGCGCCCCTCTTTAACAGAAAATTTAACCAAATTTCCCAAACCTAACACTTATTCAGCCCTCCACCATGCCACCCCCCACGCCCACTCCAGTGTGTCATCACCCTTCAGTCAAACAGCAACTCACTACTTTCCTTCATAAGTGCTTCATGTTTTCCTGTGTTGGTGCCTTTGCTCACACTGGTCCCCTCCCATGGCATCTCCCCATTCCAATTTCTACAATACCAAACCCCTACTTGTCTTTCAAGTCGCAGCTATACAGCTTCTTTTGCCTGCAGCTTTTCCAAATCTCTCTGCAGCGATCATCTGCTACTCCTGACTGCCACATCATTTCATCTAGGGCTCTTAGATCTCTAATCAATTACTACCTCCATAATGATTGTTAACCTGTCTTGTGGGCTCCCCACTAGATTACGATCTCTTTTTAGCTGAGGTTTGATTCATTCGCATACTTTTTGGGGAGTTTAGCACAGTGTCCTGTAGGAGTTTTATAAGTATATGCTGAATTAATGAGAGCAAAAGTGCTATTCAAAATAAGCCAAAATGAAACCCTAGAAATGATAATAGACATCAGAATAAGCATCAACCAAGGTGGAGTATCATGAAAGATCATTCTAAGTCATGTTATCTTGTGATAACATAAAAAGGGTAATATTCTAGATCAGCAGTTTTGAAATATTCCTCGTTTTATACTTTTGACATGTTAAAAAATGTTCCAAGAAAAACAAGTTCCCAGATATATTAAACTTGGAAAAAAGTGTATTAAACTTCTCATCTAAAAGGGATGGGGCAAAAATTTTAAAAAAATAAAAGGGATTGGTAGAGAATGGGGTGAGACCAAGAATGGGATAAAAATACCTGTTTTGTTTTTTTTTTTTAATTTTTTTTCAACGTTTTTTATTTATTTTTGGGACAGAGAGAAACAGAGCATGAACGGGGGAGGGGCAGAGAGAGAGGGAGACACAGCATCGGAAACAGGCTCCAGGCTCCGAGCCATCAGCCCAGAGCCTGACGCGGGGCTCGAATTCACGGACCGCGAGATCGTGACCTGGCTGAAGTCGGACGCTTAACCGAATGCACCACCCAGGCGCCCCAAAAATACCTGTTTTGAAGGCACCTGCGTGGCTCTGTCGGTTAAGCGTCCAACCTCAGCTCAGTTCATGATCTCACAATTTGTGAATTTGAGCACTGCATCAGGCTCTGTGCTGACATTTCGGCGCCTGGAGCCTGCTTCAGATTCTGTCTCCCTCTCTCTTTGCTCCCTCCCCGACTCATGTGTGCAGTGCTCTCCCTCTCTCTCAAAAATAAACATTACAAAAATTTTCTTGAATACCTGTTTCGTACATTACTTGTTTATTTTTAAAATTGAAAATTTTATTCTCCCATTGTTTACATTTTAGGCACCACCAAAAAGTCTGTACAAAAATAGAGACATCAAGGCAGTAGACAAGCCATCTCTCTTCAGCCAGGCTTCATCTGCCCAAGAATAGGACTAGTTGGTAAAGCTGACCTGTAGATTGTTTCAGATCGTGGTACAAAGCAACCTACCAACACCAAAGCCAGAGAATATGAAATTACTGTGTCTTCAACAACTCTGTCTAGAATATAAAAACACCCGTCTTAGACAACCATCAAGAAAAAAAAATGGTATAAGATAATTTTGCTCTTGTTCTCAGAATGAACTGTGATTTGGGGAGGGCATTAAAATATTAGGAAATAGGGGCACCTGGATGGCTCAGCTGGTTAAGTGACAAACTCTTGGTTTTGGCTCAGGTCATGATCTCACAGTCCAAGAGTTCAAGCGCCACATCAGGCTCCATGCTGACAGTGCAGAGCCAGCTTGGGATTCATTCATTCATTCATTCATTCATTCATTCATTCATTCATTCATATTTCCTCTCTCTCTCTCTCTCCCCCTTCCTCCCCCCCTCTGCCCCTCCCCCAGCTCAATCTCTCTCTCTCAAAATTAATAAACTTTAAAAATATATTAGCAAATAACTTCAATTATAGGAAAATTATAGGAAACTCATGTAAAACAATTTTTAAAAACAAAGCCTGTCTAATGTTTGCCAAGTAACTAAGCTCTTTAAATATCAGGGTTGATACAATTTCAAGATTTCCCAATCACAAGTGTAATAAAAACTATAATACAAGTACAGATGTATAATCCCCATATATGATTTTAAATATTTAAAAATCACAAGTTATAAAACTCTTATTAGAGTCAATTCTAATTGAGTCTGTCTCTGAAAAAAAAAAAAAGCAACCAACAGATTTGGGGATTGGGATATTCAGGGGTCAAGAGAAAGCAGCAGAGTTCTGGATGTGGCAATTATACTGTGTGCATGGAGAGCATAGTTAACACAAAGAGTAGGTGGGAGACATTTAGTGGCTCTGATCATAAATATCTTTCGTTATCAGAACGCTATTTTAGTATAAGACGATGCTTTAAAGTTAAAATGGAAAAAAACATTTTCATGCTGTTTGGCTTTTAAATTAAGAGTGTTAAGTTATGCATGGGGTGCCTGGGTGGCTCAGTTGGTTAAGCGTCTGACTTCAGCTCAAGTCATGATCTCATGGTCGTGGGTTCGAGCCCCGTGTCAGGCTCTGTGCTGACAGCTCACAGTCTGGAGCCTGCTTTGGATTCTATGTCTCCCTCTCTCTCTGCTCCTCCCCCACTCATGCTCGCTCGCTCTCTCTCTCTCTCTCTCAAAAATAAATTTTAAAAAAGTTAAAAAAAAAAAGTAAGAGTATTAAGTTATACAGAATACCACCTACAATATATTTTTGCTGGGGTGAGGTGGTGGGAGAAAGAGGGAGATCCTGAATTTGATCAAGCCTTCGGACCTATCAATTCACAGAAAATATAAGACACCAAAGGACATGACAAAAAGTGTTAAAGGGATGCAAATCCTAACTGTGGGAAACTGGGGGGGGGGGGGACACCCAATTTTTTCTTCATCATCAACAACAAAAATATTGAAAGGGAGGACAGAGAGAAAGAGGTATCCACACATCCATGCCACCAGACCAGCTCTGAAATGAAAACTGCTGATGCCAGATGGTGGGTATATGGGAGTTCTATTTCTCTACTTTTGTTTATATTTGACATTTTCCCTGGGGGTTGTGGGAGCATGAAGGAGGACTCTGGATATTACTTCTGTGAGGACTAGTAAGTATAAGCTTGATTGCTTATAGCTTAAGAGACTATATGACCAGAAAGTTAAAATCTTGCCCAATCACTGTGAAGTAAAACTCTGGCCTTAAGATCTTAAAGAAGCAGACAAAACTCTACAACATACACAATCCTGCTATTGTGACATGTTACTAATTTGACCACCTGGTACTTATTAATAACCTGAATATCTAGTACAGTGTCCACATTAAGTAACTCAACCTACTGGTACACATGAAATTTCCAAGCTATAATAGAAATTACCAAAAATTATATGACTACTAGATGACTTACAGAATCCACCACAATACTCTAATTTAGAGATTATAATATCCTAAATAATTAAATGGACTAGTAAACTAGTTTTCTTTGGCAAAGAGCTCAGGATAAAGTGCATGTGGATAATGAATATATTTTTCCTACTAATGCACTTGCAGATTAAATGATAAGCATTAACTTTCCATGCACTCTACTTACCAGTCTTTTATGTAAATTAAAAGTTAAGTTCAGTGAAATTTTTGTTTAAAACCAACTGAAGTGGGATTTGGATATCATTTTCTGAACTGAAAGAAAATCTTCCTTGGCATAAAATTTTACATGCAGATCATTTCTAAAAATCAAATCAACTCTGACACGGGAGAGACTAAGGTGTTTTAAATCCACAGTATTATGTGAGAACAAATGTATTTTACATTTCAGGTAAACCTCACTTATAAAACAATAAAGTCTCATGTTTTATTTTAAATAATCTCTACTCCTGGGGCCCTGGGTGGCGCAGTCGGTTAAGCGTCCGACTTCAGCCAGGTCATGATCTCGCGGTCCGTGAGTTCGAGCCCCGCATCAGGCTCTGGGCTGATGGCTCAGAGCCTGGGGCATGTTTCCAATTCTGTGTCTCCCTCTCTCTCTGCCCCTCCCCCGTTCATGCTCTGTCTCTCTCTGTCCCAAAAATAAATAAACGTTGAAAAAAAAAATTTAAATAAATAAATAAATAAATAAATAAATAAATAAATAAATAAATAATCTCTACTCCCAATGTGGGGCTCAAACTCACAACTCTTGGTCTTATGAGCCAACCAAAAAGTATCATGTTTTAAAAACTTAATTATCAAGAAAACTACAGATTCACTCTGAATGCCACCAAACCAGATTAATATACACAAGCCACATGACCTACCTTTGAATGTATTTTAATAAATCTTACAAATTTTAACTTGTATTTTTCTCAAATAAGTAGAATAAAGAGGTATAAAGTTATGATACCCTTTTGGGGAAAAATACAAATAAAAGGCTAAAACCAGTTCTCCTAAATGATTTTCTCTTATTACACAATTATCATCTTTTTAAAAAATGTTTATTTATTTATTTTGAGAGGGAGAGAGAGAGAGAGCACACACAGGCAGGGGTGAGGCAGAGAGAGAGGGAGAATCTGTGCGTCAGCGCCAAGTCCGAGGAGGAGCTTGATCCCACTATCTGTGAGATCATGACCAGAGCCAAAATCAAGAGTGGGACACTTAACCAACTGAGCCACCCAGGTGCCCGTACACAATTATCATCTCTACTGTTTTCAGGCATTATCTTTTTTATGTATTCCAAAATATTTTTTCCACATTTTAACAACTCTGATTGGGATGTAGCTTACAATGATAGCTGGCATGTTTCTGCTTTCTTACAGTATATAAACCAATAAGTATGCTAGCTTTGAAGCCCCGTCTGGAACCCTCAGCCTCTCACTCCGTCTCCCTTCCTACAGTTTCCTCACCTCCTGGCTTACTGCTCAGCCATTCTCTCATGCTTCCCTCCTCCACAGTCGTGCGAAACAGCCTGATCCCCTCTACCCCCCACCAATGTAAAGCCTCTTCATTCTCTTTCTCCACAACACACAGGCCCTTCTACCAGATTTCACTCAAATTTGCCCTCCCCCAGAGGCCACCATCCTCACAAACCTCTTCTGGGAGAACTGGTCATTCTCTGTGTCTCACAAGGTTCGGATGAGATCTCACATCTCCACACCGTTACTCCCAGACCATTTCTCCTTTACCTAGTACCTTTGTACTTTGTATAAAAGCTACTTCTTATCTTTGATGTTCATGCCACCGTTGTTTTCAAAACTGTATTAACCTTGGCAATTTCTTCAAATACAATCCTTTTCTTATGGTTTTGACACCACATAGTTTCATCTGCTAAGAACCTGCTTTTTCAGGTATTAGTTTTGTCCCTTATATTTTAACCTCCCCCTCAATGTACATAAAAAATACACACAAACATAAAACTTTGCCTCCATTCCTTTAACTACTGCGCTACCCTTCTCTTTTTTGTCTTTTCCGTTAAGATTTTATTTTTGAATAATCTCTACACCCAATGTAGAGTTCAAACTCACAACCCCAAGATCAAGTCACATGCTCCATCAACTGAGCCAGCCAGGCACCCCATGCACCACCCCTTTTTCTGTGTTGAAGCTTCCTAAAGAATAAGCTACACATCTCTACTCTTCACGGGTACATCAAGCCTATTGGCAATCAGATGGCACCTGCCAGGGTCAAAACAAACCTCATATAGAAACATATAGAAACACTTCCTCTTCATCGCAGATAAAATCTCTTGACAAACAACACTCCAGGGTTTTCATGAGCACTCTCCCTCTGGCTTCCCCTTCCACCTCTAACTTCCTGAGATGACTCTTTACTGACCTCCACGATGTTCTTCAACAACTTCTGAGTCTACACATGCTCCTGATGCAGTCCTCTGCACAGACCAGGCTTATGCTACCACCTACATTCTGCGCCTCGACTGCTCTCTCCTGCAGAACGTCTCTACCAGAATTTTCCAAGTTAAATACTCCCAACCCAGCTCATCCTTTCACCTTCCATCAAAGCTGCTCCCCCTCTGGGGGCCCACCTCCTATCAATTCATCGACAGGGAACCCTGAGAAGTATCTTAAACTCTTCTTTCATTACTACCTACATTCAGTGGCTCAAGTTACGTAAATTCCACTGTTTATGTATTTCTTATGTATATATATTTTTCCTTTCTACCTCAGTACCACTTTAGTGTAGGCTCTAAGAACTTCTCCAAACTTTCATGACAGCTTCGACTAGCTGCTGCCTTATTCTCTTCTAGTACGTCAGCCACATGCCCACCGAGGCTTTCTTCCGAAAGTCTGGGTCCCATCAGGTTACATACTCCCTTGTTTAAAATCCTTCAACGGCATGCCACTGCCTACAGGAAGAAATCCAAAATCCTTAGGATGCCATAAGAGGCCTTTGGGAATGTGGCTTCTGCTAACCTCCCAAGCTTCATCTGTGCTCCTTCCTCACATTCTCTATCCATCAACTCTATTCTCTCACTTGCATATCTTGCACATGCTTCTTTCCTTTGCTTATTTATCAAACGTAAAAAACACCTGCTCACCATGACACTTCTCAACATGAGCATTATTTCCCTATTGAACCTTCTCAGACACCCCGAGATGTTCCCAGTACTTTCTGCTCTTGTGCACGTCTCTAGAATGCTATTTATTCTATCAGTATTTTACTTATTCTTTCTCTCCTCTTGAACTGTGAGTTCCTCAAAGGGAGGAATTTTGCCTTATTTTTTGTTATTGAACTGTGTAGCATATATATACTGCCCAGCACATATCAGAGTTTTAAAAATATTCACCAAGTGGATCTTCACACACTAAAGGTCCTATTCTTTCTAACTTTTACGGCTCTATGTTTAAAATAGAACACCATGAGCTTCCGCTATAAATGGCAACAAATTAAAGCAGGGTGAGGGGAAAGTTAATCTGTTCTATTTGGGAAAAGAATATCCAACTTACTGGTAGATGGTAATACCTGCCCTCTGAGTTAAATCTAGACAGAGTTACAGTTCTAACAACAGTTAAGGAGTCAACCAACAGAGGTACTAAACAGCAGAGCCACAGAGTAAACCAGGAAAGTCAACAAATTAATAAGCTGACTTTGAATTAAAGTATATTTTATTAAAACTTAAGGGAAGGGGCGCCTGGGTGACTCGGTCGGTTAAGTGTCCAACTTCAGCTCAGGTTATGATCTCACAGTTCGTGGGTTAGAGGCCCACATCAGGCTCTGTGCTGACAGCTTGGAGCCTGGAGCCTGCTTTAGATTCTGTGTGTGTGTCTCTCTCTCTGCCTCTCCCCTGCTCACACTTGGTCTCTCAAAAATAAATAAAGATTAAAAAAAAAAAAAAAACTTAAGGGGAAAGTGAAAATTAAAAAGTCAGGGAGGGATTATAGCCTAGGTATTACTAGAGCCAGTGCAAGCAACTGAATCTAATTTTAGGTAAATTTCCCAAGAAGAAATGAACAGAACTTGTTATACAAACCCATCTATAAAAATTACAGTAAGTAGGCACAGTTAACCAATACAAACAAGTATTTTTAGATTATAAATTTTAGGGGACCAGGTGCTCTCATTATAAAAATACAAAAAATTTAACTGTGATTACATATTCAAATAAAACTGATGTTAAAACAGTAATCATTCACATAGAATTCCTAAAAATAGTAGAATTACTGCATAGCCAGATTTTCTATAACTAATCATAGAGAGTTCAGAGCTCAGAACAGCTGAATTATTGACTCATAATGCAAAGTCATTTTCATTACGTTAAAAAAATAAAAAGCAGCACTTGTTTGTTGGTTTGAACACAGGTATTCAAAACTGAATTTTCCAGGTGTCCACTGCCCAAAATGTCAGGACTTCAAACCTAGGTCCTTCATATTTGTGTTTCCTTTCTTTTCCATACCAGATACTGCAGTCTCACTGTGGTCTTTATTATACAGCCTCATCTTTACAAAAGTCCTCTCAAAAGTGCTAACTGGAGCTATTTACAGCATTAACAAAAAGAACTCTCCAGACCACCTCCATCTAGAATGATTTCCCTCAGCAATGAGATGGGAAGGCAGGAAAAAACATCTTTTAATACCCAACAATGAAATTTTAACACTCTATTCAGCATTTATGTCATTACACTAACGCCATACCACTTTGTTGGTTCCAACTATTAGTTATTAGTTTCAAAACCATTAATATTAGTTTCTCCACATTACTTGGTAATACAGTTTGCAGAAAATTAACTACAAGTAACAGTGAACACAAATATTGAATTCAGCAACTCTATACTGAGACTTGAATCTTGTTTTTAACTGTTGGAGGAACCCACTGGAAAACTGTTGGTAACATGATCATCATATTTAGGAAGTCAGGAATTACTATTAATCTAAAAAAATGAAAATTTTATAGTATCCAAATTAGTGAACAAACTAGTGACATACTTATTGAAACAGATGTATCAGTGTAAAACGTCACTCACCATCCCCAGCAGGAAGTCCTCGCTCCTTTTTTTCATCACATTTGTTGCATTCACTGAAGTAAAGCAGCAGGAACATATCCAAGAGTACCCAAATCAAGGAGGTGGCTAGGACCACCTTGCAATATGCAAATTTTCTCATGGCACTTTAAGTCAAATGCAAAATTTTAAAATATATATATATATATAAATATGCAAAGATCATGAAAACTATTCCAATCCAGTTTCATCAGAAATCACGTTCATAACCTATAGAGACAAAAAGAAAAAAGATAACTTAAAATATCAGAACCTTAAAATGAGCTGTAAGATTAATTTAACATGCACATGAAATTTTACTATTCAGAGTAAGTTTAAAAATTTGACTTAAAAACACTTGTAAAATACATAAAAATTAATAGTGCCAAGAGTGTACAAATAACTCCTACAAATCAATATATAACAATCCAAAAGAAAAATGGGTGAAGAATATACACAAGCACTATGCAGAAAGGAAACCTGAATAGCCTATAAATGTGGAAAAGCGCTCAATTCAGTATTAGGAAAACGCAAATTAAAACAATAGTGTGCCACGATCTCATATCCACGAAACACACAGGGCTGAACTGCCTTCTATTCAACTGCTACGTTAAATGCTAAGCCATTAACTGCCACAGGAGTTTAAGAAACCAGTGATTCTCAGTCCATTCAGGTTTCCAGGTCCGAAGGACTAATAGGAGGTCTCCCAGTATTGTACGATAGCAGTTTATTGGGCTAATTCTTACCCCTCTGTTCCACTGAATCCCATTCTAAAAACACTACAGTCACCAGCCATTCAGAAACACTCACAGCAAGTATAATGGAGAAGAAAAGAGTTTCAGATCCGAGACCTAGTCCTGGCTCTTGACAGTAATTTTACAGACTTCTCTGATCTTTAGTTTCTATTCCCCCCACCCCACCCCTCAATCTGTTAAAACACCAAAGAAAATGACGGAAGGAACTGTCACCCAATTTGGAAAGTCATTTGGGATAGTCTAACTAGTAACATTTCTGTTACTAAGGAGCTCATCTTGGGGAGCTCTGGAGCAGTGTGAGGGACCTCAGAGAGGTCAGGAATCATTCTGATAAGCAGCTGACATGGAAGCTCAAAGGCCTATGTCACTGCTGATCAGGAGGGAGACAAGCCAAGTGCATTCAGATGAAGTGGATAGAAGAAACACACTTTGCACATGTGCCTCACGAAAAAAGCCAAATGAGCAGATGTTCTGAAGGATTGGGCTGATGGGCAACATAGCAGCTTCTTAAAGGGCAATTTTACATGCCATGGTGGGCAATAGTGGTACTTATTACCTGAGCAATTCAGGACAGGCCAGAGAGTTTATCTATAAAAAAGATATATAATAGTTCTTGCCTACTTCACAAGGTTGCTAGACAGCGACCTGAAAAGCACCCCAAAAAATACTAAGTGATACTTACAAATGTAAAGTATTATTTGTGCTCTGAGACCTTTGTTTTCTTGACATTCCTCCTTCATCAAACCAACATTCCCTGATTGCACAGTGAACAGGGATGTATGTTACTGTCATATGCTTGCCTCAAAATTGTACTTATTCAATTAATATCTGATACTGTGTCCCATGCGGTGAGCAAGTACTGATAACTAGGGTGACTAGGGTTGGGCCGGGGTGGGGGGGGGGGGACCAGAAGCACTATAGTGCACAGCATCGTAAAGCAATAGTTTTCTCCAGAGAAGCTAGATAGATACAAATTTTTATTTTGAGCTACTTTACATGAAAAGCTGTCTCTTTTGGTCACTGGCAAAGCAAACAATCTGACTGCTAGTACAGTATCTGGGATTCAAATGTAGCTTTCTATTCTCGAAAATCTGATTGTTATTTTTTTAAAGGCTTATAGCCCACAATACTCCAGTGTAAATCTCTATTACTTTGTATCCATTCCTATTTAATTTTTCCAAGGCAGCACAATTAGATTAGAAAATTGAAGATGAAGTGGGTATGTATGTGTTTGGGAGAAGAGGGGTATGGATGAAGCAGGAGGTGTAGGGAGAAAGGAGGATAAAGGAGAGACAAAAAGTCTTTGAGACCCTGGGTGAGGCAAAGTTTCCTCAGAACAGAACAAAAAAAGTACAAATCATAAGATGGTAACTTGGACTTCACAATCAAAATCTTCTCCAAAAGACAGTTAAAAAAATAAAAAAAAAACAAGTCACAGACTGGGAGAAGACATTTACAAATTACATATCTGATAAATGACTTATATCCAGAATAGAAGAACTCTTAAAATACAGTAAAAAAAAAAAAAAAAAAAAAAAAAAAAAAGAAAAAAAGACAAGACAAGACAAGACAAGACAAGACAAGACAAGACAAGAAAAGAAAAGAAAAGAAAAGAAAAGAAAAGAAAAGAAAAGAAAAGAAAAAAGAAAACCCAATCCAGGGACACCTGGGTGGTTCAGTCGGTTAAGCATCTGACTCTTGGTTTTGGCTCAGGTCATGATTTGGTGGCTCATGAGTTCAAGCCCCACACTGGGCTCCGCAGCCCCACACTGGGCTCCGCACTGACAGTGCAGAGCCTGCTTGGTATTCTCTCTTCCTCTCTCTCTCTGCTCCTCCCCTGCTTCTGCGTGCTCGCTCTCTCTCTCCCTCCTTCCCTCCCTCTCTCAAAATAAATAAACTTAAAATAGTAAGTTTAAAAACTTACTTAAAATAGTAAGTTTAAAAACAGGTTAAAAACAGTAAAATAGGCAAAAGGTTTCATCAATTTTATCATCAAAAAAGCAATACAGATGGTAAATGAGCACGTGAAAAGATGTTCAATATCATTAGCTTTTAGGGAACTGCTAGTTGAGACCACAATGAAACACCACTATGTGCCAATATATATGGCTAAAGGGAAGAAGAAAACTACCAAGTGCTAGCTAGGAATTGCTGCAACTGCAACTGTAATAATGCTGCCAGGGGAACGCACAAGGGTACAGCCTCTCTGGAAAACTGGCAGTTTCTTCCTACAAGAATCTGGCAATTCCGTCCCTAGCTATTTACTTAAGAGAAAGGAAAACATATGTCTACACAAAGACCTGTACATAAATCTTTACAGCAGCTTAATCGTAATCATCAAAATCTGGACACAATCCGAATGCCCATCACCTGGTAAATGGATAAACAAACTGTACCACACCAGTGAAATACTAACCTAGCAACTAAAAAGAACAAACTCTTGATATATATGCAATCATTTGGGTGAATCTCAAAAGCATTATGCTAAGTGAAAGAAGTCACAAAAATGCTGCATACTGTATACTGCATGATTCCATTTATAGGGCAATCCAGCAAAGGCAAAACTATGGACACAGAAATCAATCAGCGGTTGCCAGGGGCTGTGGAGGAAGGAGAGAACTGCCTCAAAAGGGGCATGAAGGAACTTGTGATAATGAAAACATTCCAGGATCTTGCTTGTGGTGGTGGTCAGATGACTGCCCATTTGTCCAAACTCATAAAACTACATCTAAAAGGGCAAGCTGAATTCAACCTCAATTCCCTTAAAAAAAAGAAAGATAAATATGGGGGGAATACTTCAAAGAAATAATGCCAATTTCAGAAGCAGACAAACGGTGTACATTTCCTCAAATGACACACACCAGAACTTATCTTGGAAGTCACTTAAAGCTCACAGTTTTTGTCCCAACAATGATAAATTAAAACTTTCCATTTGAAATGTATTTGACTACCTAATTTTTTTAAGTTATAAAATCATAATTAATATCAAAGTACAGTGATCAATTATATCAGCAGAGTTCTTTTTATTTAATTATTTATATATATATTAAATATAATTTATTGTCAAATTGGATAATATACAGTGTGTAAAGTGTGCTCTTGGTTTTTGGGGTAGATTCCCATGCTTCATCACTGACATACAATACCCAGGGCTCATCCCAACAAGTGCCCTCCTCAATGCCCATCACCCATTTTCCGCTCTCCCCCACCCCCATATCCCCCCTCAGTTTGTTCTCTGTATTTGAGTCTCTTATGGATTGCCTCCCTTCCTCTCTGTAACTATTTTTTTCCCCTTCGCTTCCCCCATGGTCTTCTGTTAAGTTTCTCAAGATCTACCTATGAGTGAAAACATGGTATCTGTCCTTCTCTGACTTATTTCACTCAGCATAATACCTTCCAGTTCCATCCACATTGCTGCAAAATGGCATGATTTCATTCTTTCTCATTGCCAAGTAGTATTCCATTGTATATACAAACCACATCTTCTTTATCCATTCATCAGCTGATGGACATTTAAGCTCTTTCCATAATTTGGCTATTGTTGAAAGCATGTATCAGCAAACTTCTGATCCTACTCTATGTCATACTGTCAAGTTCCTCCAAAGATTCATCAGCATTTTCTAGGGCTAAATAATTATTCTTTTTAAAGTTTATAATGTTTTGAGAGAGAGAGACAGAGAGAGAGAGAGAGAGAGAGTGTGCACACACACATGCACAGGAAGTGCAGAGAGAAAGGGAGAGAAAGAGAGAATCCCAAGCAAGCTCTGCACTGTCAGTGCAGGGCCTGACACAAGGCTTGAACCCACAAACTGTGAGATCATGACCTGAGCCGAAACCAAGAGTCAGACACTTAACCGACTGAGCCACCCAGGCGCCCCTAGAACTAATTATTCTCTCCTACAGTTCATACTTCTAATCAAGTCTCTCCAGAAGTTTCAAGCCTAAGAAGAGAGTCTCGGCTCAATAGTACCTTTACGAAAAAATGGAAGTTTCATTCTCTTAGACCTAAAGCTTTTGACTTCTGGGTACAGTGCAGTGTATATCTCTCCTCTAACAAGAACACAGTATTCTCAGGCACCTCGGATCACTAGCTTGGCATCATACTGACCCAACAGAGGCAGGAGAGATGGGCCCTTTCGACAGATCTATTCACTTAATTTGTAGCTGGAACTTGTCAGAAACACTAAAGACTTAAAAACATGATAGTTATCCTCTAACATAGTAAGGGAAGGCTAAATTATTTTATTTACTGGTTATATATTCCATTTACTCTATTTCTCAGAGCTATAATCAAACATATTCATTCGCTTATTGATTCATTCAATGCACACAAATTCGGTAAATATAGGGAATGTGTCAAATGTAGGGAATACAAAAATAGACAAAATGCACACTCCCTACCCTTATGAAATTTAGAGTTGGCTCCAGGAAAGCAAGCATTAATCAAACAGTCACATATACATAAAGTTTCAATGGTGATAACTTTTTGAGGGGAGGTACACAGCAATATAAACAAATATCTGACTGTCAAAAAGGCTTCCCTGAGGAAGACATGATTTGAGATGAAAAATTTGAGGCGGTGAGTAGCAAGGGGTCTGTAGCAGAAAGGAGCCCAACACTGAAAGGTCAGAGGATCAAAGACAAAAGAAGAGGAAACCTGTGATTAAGATAAAGCTGGAAGCTGGATAAAAGTGGGCAGATTCAAGAGGTATTCAGAAACCAATTCAATGGGATTTAAGGATGAATTAGACAGGAGGAAATACTAGCTTATGCAACTGGATGCAGAATGGTGCCAGTCACAGAAACAGGGACCAACAAAAGAGGAAAAGAAGGAGAAGCAAGATGGGAAGAAACTTAAGTTTGACTTTGGACATGTTAAGTACGAGGTAACCCTGATACCTTCAAGAAGAGATATTAACCACAGCTAGGATACAAAAGTTTGAGGCTCAAAGGAGGTGTCTAAGGTAAAGATATACAGAGAGAAGCCTTTGATCTTATGCAACTTTGTTAGGGCAGACAGACTTTTAAAAAATTAAGATGAAAAATAATTTCTGTGGACTGTAATTTCCCTCCTAGAGTGGGGCTGGACTTAGTGACTTGCTTCTAACCAACAGAATATGGTGGAAGTAATGGTGTGTGGTTTCAAGGCTAGTCATAAAACACATTTCCTCCTAGCTTTCTCTCAGATCACACTCTGGGAAAAGCCAGCACTAATGTCAGAAGGATACTCAAGCATCCATATAAAGAGGGTCACATAGAAAGAAACTGAAGCCTCCTACCAACAGACCACCAGGCACGGAAGTGAACCCTTTGGAAGCAGTCCCAATTAGCCCTTCAGATGGCTGTAGCTCCTGCTGACATTGACTGCAACATCCAGAAAGATCCTGAGTCAACACCACCCTGCTAAGCTGCTCCTGCATTCCTGACCCAAAGCAAATACGATAAATGTCTGTTGTTTGGAGTCATTAACTTTGGAGATAATTCATTATTCATCAATTATAAGATTTCAACAACAAAATAGGCCTAGAAAGAAAATTCTTCAACCCATAGTAAACATATTTAATGACAGAACTTTTCATGCATTTCTGTAACATGACTTATGCATCTTTACTTCAATTGACACCATACTAGAATCTAAGCAATAAGACAAGAAAAGGAAAAAAGATGAGCAGGGGGGGAGACAAAATTATCTGCAGACAGCATGATTTCTACACCAAAACTCTAAAAGAAATCAATAGATAAGCCATTAGAGCTAATCATGGTTTCATCAAGGTTGCTGAATACAAGATGAACATGTAACATCAATCAAGTTCCTGTATAGTAAAACTAATTAAAATATGCAAGAGAAAACAAATTACATTCAAAATAGCTATAAAAACCCTAAGGTATTTGAGGGTGAACTTAAAAAAATATGTGTAAGACATAAAAAAAAATGTGGCGCTTTATTGAGAGATATAAGAGAACACCTGACTAATGGATAGATATACTATGTTCAGTAAAGAAAAACAACAGTCTCTTCCCCAAATTAATCTATAAATTTAATATAATTCTAATCCAAACACAAAGTAAGCTGTTGGAGACTGGATTTATAACAAAACAAAAGAATCCAAAACCATGTGGTTCTCCAAAACAAACCTGTACACGTGTGGAAAACTGGACAGGTGCTACTACAAATCAGAGTAGAAAACTGGTACAGGGACAAATGGCTTTCCATATGGTAAAAAATAAATTTAGATCCTACCTTATACCAGTAACAAAAGTAAATCTGTGAATAGATAATAACTGAAGCCAAAGTTGTCAAAACAAAGAGCAGCTATTCTGGCCTATTACCTACTGCCTCAGGTAAGTATGGCCTCTGGTTCTTTAGTTTTTAATTTTATGGGAAGCAGTGTTTAGGCCAACATTTCTCCCACTGTCTTTGAGTTGTCAAGTGATTACTGACTAAAATTTGGCACTGAGAAGGCTCATTCACCAGACAAAAATGCAAACCAATTTTTAGGTATTAGCATACTCTCATTCTGAGTATTGAACAAAGACTAGTTAAGAACTAGTCTAAGAATTCTGTATAAAATGATGTCCACATTCCATACGAATTTGGATATTCTCTTTCTCTGTTTCCCAGGTGTTAACAAGTTTACAGGTTGGGGAACAAGTTTATCATTTGGGGTTCTCACGGTATAGACTCCTATAAAATTTACTAGTATCCTGAATGGAATCTCAGTTTCCAAGGTAATAAACTGACTTAACCTATAGCAATACCTTTAAAAGTTAATATTTTTCCTAATTATAAATTAATATATGCTCAATGCAAGGAATTTGGCAAACACAAAAAAGTAAAAGATACAAACCACCTAAACACTACTAATCCCAGTTAAACAATGCCACCAATGGGCCAAGTGTCCTCCCAGTCATTTGGAATATAACAAATGTCTTAAAGCAAGTTCATAATGTCTATTTTGACTCAAACATTTTAATATCTTTAAATGTCCTTATTAGGGGGAAAAGAAAGAAATGGGTATGACTATAAAGGGATAGCAAGAGAGATCTCTGTGGTAATGCTATATTTTGATTTTGAGTAATACGCACAACAGACATTTCTAACACCCCTCCCCACCCAACCACTGAATATCAAGTCCTAGGCAATAACAAATGTCTTGTCATTTCAAAATAGCCTTGATATTCACCAAGCTATGTTGAATGCCACATACTGATTTACACTTAAAGAACAGACATAAAATAAATGCAAACTGAGAGGGCTTCCAGGTTCATGATTCTGACCCTTGCTCTCCTTGCCTTCTCCCAAAGGTTTCTTCTGGTAATAGACCCAGCCCCTTGGCCACAGTCAAATGATCTGGCCAGGCCAACCACAAGATCTCTTCCCTTGGCTTCTTAAGTCACAGAGCTTGAGGCTATGCATGTAGTTCTGCAGTCAACCACAATGCCCAACACATGGAGAAAGCCCACCTGTAGCCCAAGAGAATGAGCCCAAGCAGAGGCATACAGAACAAGAGGCAGAGGGTCCTGATGGAGACCAAGTCCCTGACTCTTCCTTGGCTTCTAGAAACATCAGCAATCCTTCTACTAATCACCTTTTCTGCTTAAGAGTTTGAAATCGGTTCCTGACACAACCAGAACACCTGGGATGTTGGCGGTGGGGGGGGGGGGGGGGGGGGCGCGGGCGGGCGGTGTGGCGAGAGGAAGTGACCTATAGGTGAAATCAAGCAGGTTCTGGCCCACTGATGAGGTTCCCTTCTGGTAGTTATAAATAACTGTACATTATGAGGCAAATTACACTATTTGAAAAGATACCTTTTAATGCTCCAAATCACAAAAACTTATCAAATATCAAAAGTATGTATAAAACACAGCACTGAAATAAAGTATCACAATACAACACACATGTATACCCACCACCCAGTTTAAGAATAAGAACATAATCTGGGGAGCCTAGGTGGCTCAGTCAATTAAGTGTCATTCTCGATTTCAGCTCAAGTCGTATCTCACAGTTCGTGAGTTTGAGCCCCGCACTGGACTCTGCACTAACAGCTCAGAGCCTGCTTGGGATTCTGTCTCCCTCTCTCTCTGCCCCTTCTCCGCTCGTGTGTGCACGCGCGCGCGCTCTCGCTCACTCGCTCTCTCTCTCTCTCTCTCTCTCAAAAATAAAAACACTTAAAATGAGACTTTAAAAAGGAAGAAGAGCATGATCTTTAAAGTTCCCTCTCTAATACTATCTATTCCCCAGCTCCTCCAAGGCAACCTCTATTCCAAACTTACCATTCTCTCTTTTCCTGATAGTTTTACCTCGCAGGTATCCTTAGCAATGCCTTTTTACATTTGTCTGTTTCTGAGCTGCTTATACATGGAAAAATTTGAGACTTGAGTTTTTTTTTAAATACTGAGTTCTGAGACCCATCCATATGTTGCATATGATTACAGTCCATTACACTACTGAACAGTACTCCACTGGCTTAGCATACCACGGCTTATCCATTCGATATTTAACGAACATGTGATTCTTTCTAGGTTTCTATTATCAAAAACAGTACTGTTATGAACATTCCTAAACATGTTTCCTGGCGCGCGCACACACACGCGCGCGCGCACACACACACACACACACACACACACACAAGTATTTATTTAGGGCAGGGGGTCCTAAACCACTTCTGCAAAGAGTAAGGTGGTAAGCATTTTAGGCTTTACTAGACAGAAGATCTCTGGTGTAACCATTCAACTCTGGTGCCACACCACAAAAGCAGCCATAATGATATATAAATAAGTAAGCATGATAGTATTCCAACAGAACTTTATTTATGGTGACTGAAATTTGAATTTTATATAATCTTCACATTACAAATTACACAATTTTTTTTCATCATTTAGAAATGTTAAAAACCATTTTTAACTCATGAGTTGTCATCAATCCCTGATCTAGAGTCCATACATAAGGGTATTAGGTCATAGGGTACGCATATTTTCAATATGACTAAATATGACCAATTTGTTTTCCCAGGTGGTTGAAGCAAAATAGTAAGCAAAATGAGAGCTCCGGATGTGTTATATCCCTGGCAACACTTACTGATGTCAGACTTTCTTATTTTTTGACAATCTGGTGCGTGTAGTTGGTATCTTAATGTAGTTGCATCTCCCCACGGTCTCTGCCATTACTGGTCATTCCATTTCCACTGGTCATTCCATTTCCTCTTCTCTAATGTGCCTACGAAGTCTAGTCCACTATTCCATTCAGTGGGTTGTTTTGTCTTTTTTTTTTTTTTTTTTTTTTTTTTTTAAAGTAGGCTCCATGCCCAGCAGAGCACAACATGGGGCTCGAACTCACAATCTGGAGATCAAGACTTGAGCTGAGATAAAGAGTTGGGCACCCCTGGGTTGTTTTCTTTTTTCTGTTAGTCTGTAAAGATGTTTGTTGCAGTCTGGATTCTAATCTTGTGTCGATTACACTCACTGCGAGAATATTTTCCCAGTTTATACCTTATCTTCTTAATAAGAGGTGTCTTTTGTGGTTCACATTTTCTATGTCTTAAGAAATTCTTCTCTATCTAGAGATCATTAAAGATACTGTTCTAATGTCTAAAAATTTTTAAGTTTTACCTTTCAGGTTTAAGTAGAGATTCAATGTCACTTTCTGCCCTGTGGATAACCAACTGTCCCAGTACAATGTATGGAAAGTTCATCCCCTTACTAAAGGTGTGCAATGCAAACTTTGTCATAAACCTGATTTCCAGGTTTCTACGTTCTGTTCCACTGGTTCGTCTACCCCTACACCACATTGCTGTCTTACTTATTACAGCTTTATAATAATTCTTAATAGATGCTAAAGAAGCCTTCTCACCTTTTACCACTTCTTAAGGAGGGCCTTGGCTACCCTTGACCCACTGGCCTTCCTTAGCTATGACAACCATTTAACTCCCATGAACAAAAAAAAACATTCCACATACTGAAAAAAAAATCTAGTAGTTAAAAGAATTTACATGTCTACGGTGGATCAATTCTACTGTTCTGAGAAAACAAATTAAAAATGATACAAGTCATAAAAACAGAACTACCCCACAACCCAGCAATTGTACTACCAGGTATTTATCCAAGGGATATAGGTGTGCTGTTTCAAAGGGGCACTGTTATAGCAGTGCTATCAACAATAGTCAAATCATGGAAAGAGCCCAAATGTCCATTAACTGATGAATGGATAAACAAGATGTGGTATATACATACAATGGAGTGTTACTCAGCAATCAAAAAGAATGAAATCTCATCATTTGTAACAACGTGGATAGAACGAGAGTACTATGCTAAGCGAAATGAGTCAGAGAAACACAATCATATGATGTCACTCATATGAGGAATTAAAGATACAAAACAGATGAACATAAGGGAAGGGAAGCAAAAATAATATAACAACAGGGAGGAGGACAAAACATAGGAGACTCTTAAACACAGAGAACAAACTGAGGGTTGCTGGAAGGGCTGTGGGTGGAAGGACGGGCTAAATGGGTAAAGGCATTAAGGAAGACACTTGTTGGGATAGACACTGGGTGTTATACATAAGGGACGAATCACTAGAATCTACTGAAAACATTATGGCACTATACACTAACTAACTTGGATATAATTTTTAAAAATAATAGTAAATAAATAATGACACAAGTCATAAAAAAGAAGTTGGTGATAAGGAGTTCAACTTAAGAGCCATTTAAAATAAAAATTTCAGGGGCGCCTGGGTGGCTCAGTCAGTTCAGTGTCCAACTTTGGCTCAGGTCATCATCTCGCGGTTTGTGAGTTCGAGCCCGGCGTCGGGCTCTGTACTGACAGCTCGGAGCCTGGAGCTTCGGATTCTGTGTCTCCTCCTCTCTCTGCCCCTCCCATGCCCATGCTGTGTCTCTCTGTGTCTCTCAATAATAAATAAACATTAAAAAAAGAAGAAAAAAAGAAAAGAAAAACCCAAAAATGTCTTATAAAATGACATCATTATTAAAATAAATGTATAGCGTCCAACTTTTATGTCTACTATACTGTTGTTCCTTAAAAAAAAAAAAAGTTTCGGTATTTTAGAGTCAATTCTATACTCTCTGATACTTACTGAGTCTTGGCCAACCATGTTCTTGACACCATGTCAGGTACTGCAGATGGTACTAGCTTGAAACAAATCACACCCTGGAAACTTATCATGCTGTCAAACACCAATCTAAGAGACACGCCATTCACATCACAAAAGACAAACATCAACTCAGGAAACCTGACAGGAAAAAGACAGACAGATAGGGAAGTTCCTGAACAGGTTTTATCAGAAGGCAGTGCAAGATACTAAACTTTTCTGCAACAAGGTTTTCTTTAATTTTTTTTCTGTAGTTGTTTTGTTTCTGTCTTTCCTTTACCTAAAACCGTTTAATGGCTTCTTACTTTTCTTACTGTTACTGCACGACTCATACCTGCAAGTTGTCACTAAAGAAATTCCATGGTCAAATAAGTTAGGAAAATGTTATATACTCTATACGCCCTGGGAGATTCATACTGTCTACTACTGACTGCCCTAAAGGTTCTATGAAGTTCTGCAATAAAGAAACCTATTTCATTTAGTTAACTCAGAACCTCTCACTTTCAAGCATGGAACTTTTCCCATCCATTTTGTCTTTTTTGCATAACACAAAACAGGTTTCAAATAGCAATAGATTAAGTAACGGATTGGTTTCAAATCCTGCAATCAGCCAGTTTTTAAAGTATGGGTTATTCTTTTCCAGCAAAAATGGTTTTTCTGTGCACCTGCAAATTCCATTAAAGAGACCTTACCATGTTCACAAGGAAGATCTTCATACAGCAAAGGTTAATTTTGTAATATCTAAATTGAACTGTTTAAAGTTCATATTTCTGTACCATCTTTTTTTTTTAAATAAATATTCATTTATTTTTGAGAGAGCGTAAGCAGGGGAGGGGCAAAGAGAGAGGGGGACAGATATCTGAAGAGGGCTTGGCACTGATGATAGGGAGCCCGACGTGGGGCTTCAACTCACGACCCATGAACTGAAGTTGGATGCTCAACTGACTGAGCGCCCAGGCACCCTTCTGTACTATTATTTAATATAACATATATGGCACAAATAGTTGTAAACAAAAATGGTAAATCCAGAAGTCACCATTATTATAAATCCTTAAAAGAAAAGAATCTAGAAGAAATGAAAAGAATTCTAAAGAAGTGAAATTTAGCAACTATTTACTATCAATTGTTTTTTCTAAGTTTAGAATATCATGTACGGAAGAATATATCAGCATTTAAACGGTACATTCAACAAATGCAACATTATTCCACATAGGATACTGTGAGGAAAGAGTTAACACAGCAGGTCTGTTTCACTCAGTCCATGCTAATCTCTGGGGCATTCCTGGAGCCATGGCAATGACCCCTGGCCAAACTCTGAGAACTAAACTCCTGGAATGTTCACAGTCACTGGGTAAGGATGTTAAAGGCAATGGGTCAGGATGTATCAGGCTGTCAGCATTGTTTAAAGTAATCACCAAGATTTATGATGTGCACCTGGTGTCTGGTCGGGTCCTAAATTTTAGTTACCAGGGCTGGCCACAGAAAGTCATGTCCTTGGGATCCTCACAGAGGAAAGACATGGACGTTTGTGCCTGATCTTCCTGGCATTCACCTGTATGTATCTTTTTCCTGCTGTTCCTGTACTGTATCCTTTGCTATAATAAACCTTAGCCATGAGGACAACGTTATATTGGGGGAGTCCTTCTAGCAAACCAAACTAATGGACAGTCATTCATGGGACACCCCCCCCCACACACACACACACAAAACAAACACCATTAAAGCATTTGGTTTGACACAATACCCACTTCTCTCATTATTTTTCAGAAGCTAAATGATCATAATCACAATCTACTTAAATGAATAAATCAATGTACAGGAGAAAAGTTAACAAAGCAGGCGTAAGATTCTTATCCTTAGAAAGGCTGGCTTGCAAAGTTGGCCCTTGGTTGGCAACTGGGAATTTGAATGACAAACAGTTCCCTATACTGTTAAAACACTTAGCTCAAGTGATAAGTGTCTAACTGTGTCTGTTTGTACAAACAATATGGTTTGTGCAAAACACCTGATTTTCTTCTGGGAGACTGAAATTTTGGTACATGCTAGGCAGAGGGTGCCTCCATGACCAGCCCAGAATAAATAGAGTGACATTGAGTCTAATGAGTTTCCCCAACTGATAACACTTCACATATGTTGTCACAATTTATTACTGGAGCATAGCTTATGTGACTCCACTGGGAGAGGTTCTTCAAGGCTTGTGCCTTGTTTCCTCCAGACTTCACCCTATGTACTTTTTCCCTTTGCCAATACTGCTCTGTATCCTTTCACTGTAATGTTAGCTGTTATTGTAACTATATGCTGAATCCTATGAGTCCTCCTAGCCAATCACTAAACCTGGGGAAGGCCTTGGGAACCCGCAACACAATCAGCATATGAAAAAAGAAGTGTCTATTAGGCCAAATGCTAAAACTCAAATTTGGGTTCAAATTTCAATTCCAACACTTACTAGTTAAACAATCCTAGCAGGGGCTCCTGGGTGGATCAGTCATTTCGTGGCCAACTGGTGATTTTGCCTCAAGCCATGATCTCAGGGTTCCTGAGTTCGAGCCCCCACATCAGGCCCCTCCCCTGCTCATGCTCACTCTCTCTCTCCCTCTCAATAAATAAATAAATGAAATAAGCAAATAAATAAAACAAACAATCCTAGCAATGTTATTCTTTATTTGCATAAACCAGGAGCTATTTATTCCTCTGAGAAAAACATGCCCACCTTATAATTCCATTTCACTAAATTAAATGAGGTCATGTACAACACTTGAATATTATAGTACACGCTCAGTAAATATTGAATAGTATTTCTAGAGGCACCTTCTTAGATAAAACAAAAAATCAGGAAGCTTTTATATTTGTACTGATATAATGATTATTCAAATGGCCACAGTACTGCAAAGCTCAGAGATAAACTTTAACCCTGAATCTTTTTTTGTTTATTTATTTTGAGAGAGCACACGTGCACGCCTCGTGAGTGTTATTCGTGAGTGTTATGTGACTGGGGAGGGGCAGAGAGAAAGGGGGAGAGGAGAGAATCCCAAGCAGACTCTGCACTCTCAGTGCAGAGCCTGATGCGGGGCTTAAACCCATGACCCACAAGATCATGACCTGAGCTGAAATCAAGAGTCTCATGCTTAACCGACTGAACAACCTAAGCACTCTCAACCCTGAATCTTCAACACTGATTCTATGAGTGATTTCCAGCCCACTTGACACGATTATTGGGTGAGCTCAAGCAGGTTAAACCTAAATAATAAGAACCTTTTTATTTCTAAACTTTACATTCATCTAGTCTTCAAAATGACCTCCCTAATGAAATATGAATGCACTAATTAGTACCAGGACTATGCTTGATGGTTACATCTCTGAAATAACTAAACTTGGATTTTAGTACAAACCATTAACTTATGTATATATGAGGCATAAAGTCCAATCAACATAAATGTGAAACCTACATAGCTGTAAAAGCAAACCCCAAGGTAAGGGAAGTGAAACCCTGAAGTCATTCACTCCCAGCTATCAACTTACCCCAAAGTGGTTTTTCAAATGAATTCATATCCCAAATCCACATGTCCCACATGTCCTGTTGAAAAATAAATTTCCTAAAATCAGATTATTACAGAATAACTCTATCCTCCCCCCTTATTACTTCAGCCACGCTATTCCACTGACTTTAGGTCAGCCGCATCTGAGGGCAAAAACCATGTCTTATTCAGCTACGTCCCCAATGCTGAGCACAGGCACATAATAGGTATTTCTCCAAACCTTGCACATAGTAGGTATTTAGTTAATGTCTAGTGCATGAGTGAGTCAATGAATAAAATATCACTGAGATCCAACCTCAAGCTCAGTGGAAAGACTAT
The DNA here is from genome assembly GCF_018350175.1 of Felis catus. Lineage (NCBI taxonomy): Eukaryota > Metazoa > Chordata > Mammalia > Carnivora > Felidae > Felis > Felis catus. Next base: position 56,876,513 of record NC_058379.1, on the reverse strand, counting down.
AAAAGAGTCATTCCTCCTCTTAGAAATCTAACAGGATATTAACTTTCCAGGTGGGAAGTCCAAAGACAAATAGCGCCTGGAGCAGGTCCTGTTTATTCCTCATTCCACCCCAACCCACCATGTTTTTCACTGCATTAGACTACCAACTGAATTCAACTGATCATTCTCTGCGAGACTACCTATTCTTGTATTTTCGTTTCATTCAAGCCAGCCATGGCTGTTCTATTCCTCTTGCTGGTGCAAGTGACCAAATCCCAACCAAGAGCACCTGAGAGGAAATCTGTTGGGTGCATTCAGGAAAAGTTATCCTCTCTCAAAGATGTTGAAGGAGAAACTATACTTTTCTACCTTTGGATATTGTGTGTATAGTATATTTAGAAGTGTATTTATAGCGGCCATCTTGACTCATGAGGGAAGCCAACATCAACATGTTTAGGGTGACAAAGTTAAAATATGGAAAGCACATAGGAACCTGACAATATCACAGAGCCACTGAACAGACCAATCCTGAAATCTATGTCTGGACTTACTGTTACCTGAGATGATAAAACCCTCATTGTTTAACCGGGTACTCTGCTACTACAGTTGAAAGCATCCCAATACACCACGCCACAACCTACAGTTATTGATTTACACAGGTATGTATGCTATAAAGAAAAAAACAAGATGCCAATCAGTGAAGGGTCCAAATTAAGGAGTCTACTTTTACAGGAGATTGCAAAGAAGCAGAATTTCAGCATAAATTTAATAGCTACAAAACAGAACTTGGTGTATAACATGCTCATCTTAGACACAGCATTATTTAATCTACCACAGACTCACATATCCCTAATTCATTCAAACTTGAATATCAAATAAGTGCAAGGCACATAAGTAGTCTGATGCATATGAATATGAAAAAGGCTCAGTGCCCGTCCTCAATGAGCTTGCAGTTCATGGAGGAGAGAGAACAAGGTAAGTCTGCGTGGCACTTCACGGTTTATAAAATGCTTTTACATATTTGCAACAGATTTTACAGATTAGCAAGCTTCGAAGAGCAATGTTGACCATAGTGTTCCCATGTTTTTATCCCTTTTATACAAATGCCAAGTCATTACCTCAGAACACTGCAGTTTCAGAAAATGTACACCTTTCCTCCAACCATGAACTCAAGATACTAGGAAATAGAACACGGCCACCATCAACAACGACAAACCCCTCAGATAGTGGGAAGTAGTTTCTGGGAAGGATCCGGCAGGAACTTCCTCCAGGCCAGGGGCTCATCCTATTTTCTGGCTATGAAGTCCCCAAAGTCTCCAAAGGTGTTTGTATTTCTGCCCAAACACCAACCATAGCCCTGGGCTCCATAATCTGCCCTCCTCCCCCAGATTATCATCTCTGTGCACGTTGTCTTTATTCTCTAATTTCTCAACTCCTCAACCCAGTGTGGTCTGACTTCGCTTCAGTGAAACAGTTTGATCAAGTTACTCTAGTATTCTAACTACCAAAACAGGTCTCTTTCTCCGAATCATTCGTAATATCTAAAACATCTTCTTTTCTTGTCTCCCGGGGTCATTCCTTGTTCTCCTCCTTTTCTGATCATCCTCTGCAGTCTTCTTTACTAGTTCCTCCCACTCTGCCTTGGATCTGTCCCCAGGCTGACTGTCACTCTACACACCCTCCTTGGGAAATTTGCCAAGTGTAAAGATTCACCCCTGGTGTGCCAGTGGGTCCCGTATCTGTGTCTTCTTCCTGGGACTCTCTCATTAGCCTGCAAGCTCCTCCAGCATGATAATTACTTTTTCACACCTGAGCCCTAAAAATCTTATAAAATGTCTGAAGACAGCAGAAAGGAATATGCGATAAAACATTTCTGCTCCAATGTCATTCTTTATCCTTTTCTAATGTTTTACTTTCCATTCTTTTTTTTTTCAATATATGAAATTTATTGTCAAATTGGTTTCCATACAACACCCCGTGCTCATCCCAAAAGGTGCCCTCCTCAATACCCATCACCCACTCCCCTCTCCCTTCCACCCCCCATCAACCCTCAGTTTGTTCTCAGTTTTTAAGAGTCTCTTATGCTTTGGCTCTCTCCCACTCTAACCTTTTTTTTTTTTCCCTTCCCCTCCCCCATGGGTTTCTGTTAAGTTTCTCAGGATCCACATAAGAGTGAAAACATATGATATCTGTCTTTCTCTGTATGGCTTATTTCACTTAGCATAACACTCTCCAGTTCCATCCACGTTGCTACAAAGGGTCATATTTCGTTCTTTCTCATTGCCCTGTAGTACTCCATTGTGTATATAAACCACAATTTCTTTATCCATTCATCAGTTGATGGACATTTAGGCTCTACTTTCCATTCTAACACCAAACACTAATTTACAGCAAAATATATATTGATTAATTTATTACTTGTGTCACAAACTTCATGAGGGTAGAAATTCTGTTTAATGATTTTACTATAACATCTGGAATAATACCTAGCACATAAGAGTTCAATCATCATTTGTTAAATAAACGAAAAACCAGAAAGCAATACTGTGTAAGAAAAAAGGTAGCTAAAGTTAAAGCATTTTAAGGTTGTTATGTTCAGGTACAGGATAAAGATAGGTGATTAATTTTAGACGTTTTAAGATTAAACATTATTGAAAATTTAAAGGTAACAATTAGTAAAGTAAAAACAGAATGTACAACTTAAAAACCAAAGTTGAAAGAAAGAATATCAATCAATTAAAAATAAAACAGGAGGGGCAACTGGGTGGCTGCCGGTTGAGCACCCAATTCTTGATTTTGGCTCAGGTCACGAACTCACGGTTCACGGGATCAAGCCCTGTGTCAGGGATTCTCTCTCTCTCCTCTCTCTGCCCTTACCTTGCATGCACGTGCTCTCTCTCAAAATAAACAATATATATATACACACACATATATACACACACATATATATACACCCATGATATACATACACACACACACACACACACACACACACACACACACACACACACATATAAATGAGCTATCAAGCCATGAAAAGGCATGAAGGAATCTTAAATGTATATTGCCAAGTGAAAGAAACCAATCACGTACCGTATGATCTCAACTATATAACATTCTAGAAAAAGCAAAACTATGGAGACAACAAAAGATCGATGGTTGCAGGGGTGGGGGTTGAGATAGGCAGATCAGAGAGGATTTTTAGGCAGTGAAAATACTGTCTATTGTACATCATGTCCTTATACATTGGTTCAAACCCATACAGTGTATACCACGAAAAGTGAACTCTTAGGGTGGTTATGATATGTCAGTGCAAGTTTATCCTTGGTGAAAACATGTACCACTATGGTGAGTAATGCTGATAACAGGGGAGCTATGAGCATGTGAAGGCAGGAGGCATATGGGAAATCTCTATACCTTCCCCTCAATTTTATTGTAAACCTAAAACTGATCTTAAAAAAAGTCTTAAAAAAAATGAAAGCGTGAAAGACACACAGAAAGGTGAAATAGCTTATACTGGACTAACCTTCCCACAAACAACAATTATAAACTCTGGCCAAAATGTAAAAACCACTATTGAAAAGCACTGGATAGGTTAAATAGGTTATCGGGATTAAGGACTGCACTTGTGATGAGCACCCCGTGTTGTATAGAAGTGTTGAATCACTATATTGTATACGTAACACTAATATTACACTGTATGTTAACTAACTGTAATTCAAATAAAAACATTAAAAAAAAATTAAAGCAATTAGAGAAGCACTGGATAGCAACCAAAAGACAAAAAAGAGAAGCCAATCCTTGAAATAGGAGAACTGAGATTTGCCTTTATATTGCTGCTTGCCTACGGGCAGATACAAGCCTGCATAGCGTAGAGTAGGTCAAACTAGAGGAAAGTCATTCACTGGCTCTTGGCAACAACTAATGAAGTCTGGGGCTAGTAGAGCAATTAGAAAGTGAGGAAGAAAATCCTAGATATGTTAATATATGTAAACTCCGCCACAATCCTTAGCTGAGCCCTGAACACACAACACAGGAGACTCCAGAGGTCTCCCAAAAGAGCAACAGCTAAAATGGATGAAAGAACTGAGCAAGGTATCAGGTGTACTGCCCAATGCAGGAGAAACAGAGTTTGGAATTTAAGTCCAGCCAGCCTGCTAGAACAAGAAAGAATCAATACTCTTTAGGAGAAAACAGAATTATACATCACAAAAACATTTAAAACATTCTGTATCCCAAGGAGGCTCCACACCATCAGCACAGAGCCCAACACAGGGCTCAATCTCACGAACCCAGAGATCATGACCTGAGCAGAAAGAGACAAGACGCTTAACCGACTGAGTCACCAAGGTGCCCCAAAACGTATTTCTTAAATAATCAGACTTAGAAGTAAAAAAATATTCTTTGATCCATGAGCTAAAAATGGATGTTGTGGTCGCAGACATGAAAACAACATTAATCTCATTGTACATCTCCATCAGAGCTCCTGGGTGACCAGGCGCATTGTCAATGAGCAGTAATATTTTGAAAGGTTTTTTTTCCTGAGCAGTAGGTCTCAGCAGTGGGCTTAAAATATTCAGTAAACCATGCTGTAAACAGATGTGCTGCCATCCAAGCTTTGTTGTTCCATTTCTAGAGCACAGGCAGATTCAGCATAATTCTTAACGGCCCTAGAATTTTCAGAATGGTCAACGAACACTGGTTTCAACTTAAAGTCACCGGCTGTGTTAGCCCCCAATAAGGTAGTCAGGCTGTGCTTTGAAGCTTTGAAACCAGGCACTGACTTCTCTCTAGCTATAAAATTCCTAGATGGCATTCTCATTCAATAGAAAGCTGTCTCATCTACACTGAAAATCGGTTGTTTGGTGTGGCCACCTTCATTAGCTTCGCTACATCTTCTGGATCAACTGCTGCAGCTTCTACACCAGTACCTGCTGCTTCACCTTGTACTTTTGTAGAGACGGCTTATTTCCTTAAACCTCATGAACCTCTGCCAGCCTCAAACTTTTCTTCTGCAGCTTCCTCACCTCTCTCAGCCTTCACAGAATTGAAGAGAGTTAGGGTCTTGCTCTGGATTAGGCTCTGACTTAAGGGAATATTGTGGCTGGCTTGACATAATATTCATACCACTAAAACTTCCTCTGTATCAGCAATAAGGGTGTTTGGCTTTCTTCTCATTCTCCACTGGAGTTGCACTTTTAATTTCCTTCAAGGACTCTGCCTTTGCATTCACAACTTGGCTGTTTGGTGGAATACACCTAGCTTTCAGCCTATCTCAGTTTTCAACATGTTTTCCTCACTAAGCTTAATCATTTCTAGCTTTTGATTTAAAGTAAGAGACAGGTGACGCTTCCTTTTACTGGAACACTGAGAGGCCACTGTAGGGTTAAAACTTCATTTCTTTTGTGTCTTGGTGAATAGGGAGGCCCGCAGAAAGGGAGAGAGGTGAAGCAGTCAGAACACACACAACATTTACCAACTAAGTTCACTGTCTTCCCTGAGTACAGTCTATGGCACCCCGGAACAATTATGATAGTAACATCAAAGCTCACTGATTCAAGGTCACCATAACAAACATAATAATATAACGAAAAAGTTTGAAATACTTTAAGAATTACCAAAATATGACCCAGAGACACAAAGTGAACAGATGCCATTGGAAAATGGTGCCAATACACTTGTTCAACACAGGGCTGCCACAGACCTTCAGTGTGTAAAACACAGCACCTGCAAAGTGCAATAAAATGAGGTATGCTTGTAAAGGATCAGTCAATTTAAAGATACATCAAAAAGCAAGTATCTGGGGTACGTGGATGGCTCAGTTGGTGAAGTGTCTGACTCCTGATCAGTTCATGATCTCACGTTTGTGGGATCGGGCCCCACACTGGGCTCTGCACTGACAACAAAGAGCCTGCTTAGGATTCTCCCCCCCACCCCACCCCACCCCCTCTCTCTGCCACTCCACTGCCCAGTCTCTCTCTAAAAAACAAACAAAAGGGGCGCCTGGGTGGCGCAGTCGGTTAAGCGTCCGACTTCAGCCAGGTCACGATCTCGCGGTCCGTGAGTTCGAGCCCCGCGTCGGGCTCTGGGCTGATGGCTCAGAGCCTGGAGCCTGTTTCCGATTCTGTGTCTCCCTCTCTCTCTGCCCCTCCCCTGTTCATGCTCTGTCTCTCTCTGTCCCAAAAATAAATAAACGTTGAAAAAAAAAATAAATAAAATAAAAAACAAACAAAAAAAGCAAGTATCCAATCTGATCCAATCTGAAGATCTGAGAAGAAAGAACAATCTTTTAATGAACAAAGCTTCAGTGAGTTATGGTACAATATCACAGAGTTTAGTATATATGAAATCAGAGTCGCAAAAGGAGATTATACAAAAATCCTATAGAAAATTATACAGAAAAGTATATGCAAAAATAACAGCTGAAAATGTACACAATTTGGAGAAAACATAAAATTTCAAATCTAAGTCCAGTGAACCCTAAGCAAGATAAATACAAGGAAAATCCCAACTACAGCACATCATATTCAAAGTGCTGAACACTAGGGGCACCTGGGTGGTTTCGTGGGTTCAAGCCCTGAGTCGGGCTCTGTACTGACAGCGCAGAGCCTGCCTGGGATTCTCTCTCTCCCTCTTTCCCTCTCTCTCTGCTTCTCCCTCACTCATGCTCTCTCTTTTTCTCTCAAAATAAGTGAATAAACTTAAAAAAAAAACCACCTTATAATAAAAAAAAAAAAAAGTGCTGAACACTAAAGATACAGAGAAAATCCTGAAAGCAGCCAGAGAAAAAGACATATTATACACAGAGGAAAAAATAACAGTTGACTTCTTATTACACAAAACAATTTTCAGGTAAAGAGAAGCAAAAACAACTCGTCTCTTGCAGACCTGCACTACATGCAATGATATAAAGGAAGTTCTTCAGGCAGAAGGGAAGTGACACCAGATCTGTAAGTATGAAGATGTAATATATGCAAAAATTAGAGCAAACAATAGAGGTGGGAGTAAGTGGAACTACATAGTTGCAAGGGACTTACATTTTACGGGAAATAGTACAACCTAGTACCCATTCATGGTATTTAAAACAAACAAAAAAAATCCCAGGAGACTGAAATGAAGAATAAACTTTGTTAACCTGATAAAGGATATCTGCCCCAAATCTACAGTAAACAAAACAGTTACTGGTAAAGTCCTGGAAGCATTCTCTTTAAAGTTAGTAAAAGGATAAAAATGTCTTCTATCACTTCTTCCTCTCAACGACATACTAGAAGTCATACCCAGAAGAGTAAAACAAGAATATGAAACAAAAGATTTAAGAATTGGAAAGCAGAAGAAAAAAACAGAGACAGAGAGAGAGAGAGAGAGAGAGAGAGAGAAATGATAGAGAAATCCAAGCAAACAAAGACATTTAGAACTAATGAGAACTTTGGCAAGCCTGCTGGATACAAGTTCAACATGCAAAATTCAATAAACTATTTTTGCTGATAATAACTAGAAAATTGCTTAGAAAGTCTCTTTAAAAAATAAAAATAGCATGCTCAAATATGGATGGTTTATTAAAGAACTAAATCCTTTCAATATTAATCTATACATTTAATACAGTTCCAATCAAAATCTCAATACAATTTTTTTTTTATATATAGAACTTTAAAAGCAGGGTAAAATCACATGGGAGAGCAAAGCCATGGAAGCAAATAAAAGTTTGAACAGGATGAGAGAACTCTACCATATATCAAGCTGCAGTAGTTAAGTCAGTGTGATACATGGGCAGAGACAGATTAAAGGACCATAGAAGAGAATGAAGAGTACAGAATCAGACCCAAATGATCATATAAACTTGATACACGACAGGTGTCACTATACACCGGTGTGAAAAAGATAGACTGTTTAATAAATGTTCATCCACGTGTAAAAATAAAACTCCCACCTCACATCATTAAAAAAAAACCCTAATTCTAGGTGAATTAAAGACTTAAGGATATACAGTTCTAAAATTTTTAAATAAAATATAAGCAAGTATCTTTGTATCTTTGGGTATGAAGAATTTCTTAAACAATCCCCAAAAGCACAAACCATAAAAGGAAAAAGTAATTTCTACTACATGAAAATTAATTTTTTAAATATAACCAAAGATATCATCATAGACAGTTAAATGATAAGCCAAAGACTAGGGGGGAAATATCCACAAGAGAAATTATAAGAAAAGATTAATATAAGAATGTATTAATAATTTCTCAAGGGCACCTGGGTGGCTCAGTCAGTTAAGAGTCCAACTCTTGGTTTAGGCTCAGATCATGATCTCACTAATTCAGGAGACAGAGCCCCATGTGGGCTCTCTGCTGACAGCATGGAGCCTGCTTGGGATTCATTCATTCATTCATATTCTCTCTCTCTCTCTCTCTCTCTCTCTCTCTCTCTCTCTCTCAAATAAATAAATAAATAAACAGGGGCACCTGGGTGGCTCAATTGCTTAAGCATCCAACTCTTGATCTCAGCTCGGGTCATGATCTCACAGTTCATGTGATCAAGCCCCACATTGGGCTCTGTGCTGATAGCGTGGAGCCTGCTTGGGATTCTCTCCCCCCACCCCCCGCCTCAAAATAAATACACTTAAAAAAATTTTTTTTTAATACATAAAAATAAATAAACTTAAAAAAAAACCCTTCAACTTAAAACAAGCAACAAGGTGGAATGAAAATTGCCATGGTAATGGGTAAATCACAGGCAAGGAACCATAAAAAGCCAATGAACATGAAAATACGCTCAACTTCAATAGTATTCAGAGAAATGAATGTGACCTCATCAAACTGGCAAAACACAAATGTTGATAAGGAATAAATGGGACACTCATACAATGTTGTTCCAAGTGTAATTTGGCACAGCCACTTTGGAGAGCAGTCCGGCATTATCCAGAATACCTGAAGAAAACACTACCCCATTATTCAGTAATTCCACTTCAGGTATATACCTGGGAGAAACTCTCTCTCACATACTTACAAGGAGACATGAATAAAGACTACAGCATGGTTTATAAGGGGGGGGGGGGGGGGAGGTAACAACCTAGATGTACAGCAAGAGGAAAATGAATAAACTGTGACAGAATAATATATAGCAATTAAAATTAAACTAGAACCATGTGCATCAATATTGGTAAACACTATTGAATAAAAAAAGCAATGTATGTATAGTATGTTCCATTTATACACAGTTTTAAAGCATATTAAAATAAAACATCCCATGGACACAAACATATATTGTAAAAACAGCATAACATGCAGGAATACAATATGCCAAATTCACATTATGGGTATTTCTGAGGAGGGGAGGAAGGGCTTCAATAATACTGGAACTTTTTTTATACAAAAGATCTAAACTGTGGCAGACTGCTAGTTTCTCACCAAATGCCAATTTTCTTCCTCCGTCTTATACATCAAACTGCTGTATTGATAACAGTGGCAATTTACCTCTCTTGGCCTGCCAGCAAGCTGAAGGTAGCCAACAAGATAAAATCAGCAATCACTGGGTGGGACTATGGGAAAGATACTGAAAGGATGAGGACTTCACGGGGACAGGGACCCTTTGCCCTTACTCCTTCATTTATTCTCCTGCCTGGAACAGGGACGTGAAGGATGGAGCCGCAACTGTGAGATGATGACCTCGAGAAAAAAAGAAAGCTACGAGGTAAGGACTGGAAAGCAGAAGTGAGATGTCCGGTCCTTGAACCAAACAACTGGCACAGCCAGAGAGGAAAAAAGTCCCTTTTAAAGCACCTTTTCCAGGGGGAAGAAAGGTTGCAGGGATCTTTTAAATGCAACCAAACCTACGGCTAGGCTAACTGACACAGAAGAAAACAGGGGGAAAGTGTGAAGATAAGGCAGATTGTGCTATTGTACTTTTCTGTTTTTAATTTTTTATTAAAAAAATCTTTTATCCCTCAGATCTGAAACAGAGATTCTCAAATGTTAACCACAGACAACTGCTGGCCCACAGACCAAGAAAAACTACAAAGGCAACACGTATACTTTATGAGGTGGCCAACCAGAGTGGATAAAGAATTCGACAGACACGGGCCAACCACACTTGGAGAGTGCAGACCGCTACTATGCTATTGCCACCAGCACTGCTACCGCCAGTTTGGATAACAAAACAATCCCACAGTCTCTTGGCTCGGGCTAGGGATGAGAAACACCAAAAACAATTTGCAGACTAAATGGAAATCTCTGTTGTCATTCCCTTTTCCCTATTTTTCCTTCTCCATGCATTCCCCAGAGCTGGTGCCACAGTTTTCTGCTTCCACAACTGGATCATCTGAGAAGCAAAAATATCACAGGACAACGGTACCTTCAGATAAAATTTAGCTGTCTCTTACAACTGCAAACAGGAAGGTTCTTTTCAGAACTACTTCATCCAAAACACTGTGTGACGTTACTAACTTAAGTGACCTTTTCAGATCTAAAAGTTTTTTAAATTTGCTCAACAGACCAGACGAAAACACAAGTTTGGAATGAAGGTAGATTTTAGATTTTGGTGCAAGATAATGGTCTGAAATATTTAGGTAACCACGTGAAAAAGAACAAAAGAAAACAACAACAAAGTCCTTGTGTACTTATTGGCCTGTTACAGAAAGACGATAATCTAAGTGGTCATGACTTACCACAAGTACCACACAATGCAAAACATACCCTTCATCTTCTTTCCTTACCTAGTCAGCAATTTGGTACATTCGTTTTTGCGTGGGTTTTTTTTTCCTAATTTGATTTCTCACTTATTTGATTTCTCTCTAATGCTACTTAAATTTGTTTCTTAGCTTATAACGTTAGTGGTTGTTCTGCATTCTCTGCTGCTGATTTTATTCAACTTTCTGGCCCCCTGCCTTGTGCTTCTGTGAATAGCTATTCCCCACCTCACTCCCTCAATGTGGTTTTCCCCCAGTCTCAGATGGCTTCTGCACTGACACTAGCTGAGATCCATACTAGGCCCTAGCATCCCAAGTGCCTTTTCTTGGAATTTTTTTCAGTCCTTTTGGGGCAGATAATAGGATTTGCTTCCTGATCTCAGAACCAAGAAACAAAACAAAACAAGACAACAACCTCTGAGATCAGTATGTTTACATTTAAGAATGTAGTAGAAAGTTAACAGGAAAATTACTGGAAAAAAAAATCCCTGAAAGAATCCTGCTATATTCACATCAGTAGCTCAAAACACTTCTGCATTATTTTTTTCAGTTCCACTGAATTCTCCCAATTCTGCTAAAACCTCTGAACACTAGGGTTCTCTTTGCTTCCTACTTAACACTCAACAGTTGCACATGTTTTTATCACTAATAAAAATGTAACTAAGATAGGTTTTTTTTGCAGATGACATTTCTCTACTTTAGCTTTAGAGAATTTAAGAATTAAGTTCACACATGACCAGGGTTTTTCAAACATACCTACTATGTTCCAGCCTGGATTTAGCTTCCTTAACTATAAATTCAAAAATAATTAAAATAGTTAAGATACATTTAAACATTATCAAAGAGCATATACTTTTTATTTAAAAATTTTTTAACTTTTATTCAGTTTTTAAAAAAAATTTTTTTTAACATTTATTTATTTTCGAGACAGAGAGAGACAGAGCATGAACAGGGGAGGAGCAGAGAGAGAGGGAGACACAGAATCTGAAACAGGCTCCGGGCTCTGAGCTGTCAGCACAGAGCCCGACGCGGGGCTCGAACTCACGGACCGTGAGATCATGACCTGAGCCGAAGTCGGACGCTTAACCGACCAAGCCACCCAGGCGCCCAACTTTTATTCAGTTTTAAGAGACAGAGAGAGACAGGGCGTGAACGGGGGAGGGGCAGAGAGAAAGGGAGACAGAATCTGAAGCAGGCTCCAGGATCCCAGCTGTCAGCTCAGAGCCCAACGCGGGGCTCAAACTCACGAATGGTGAGATCATGGGGCTCAAACTCACGAATGGTGAGATCACGACCTGAGCCGAAGTCAGACGCTTAACCAAATGAGCCACCCTGGCACCTCGAGAGCATATACTTTTTAATGAATATAAAATAATTTTACAGCTTTAATGAGAAGTCCTAACACCACTGCAGAGAACAGTTAAATTTAACTGTAACTTTCAGTTTTGCATTTTGCTGTGCTGTTAACTGTAGTACTGCCCTATATACATGAAGTGCTTGATTACCAAAAAAAGAACAGCAAAGTAGTCTTAAAGGAGAAGATGAAAGAGTTACCTGATACAGCAAAGTTTATGGTTTTATGATAAAGAACCTTAACCTGGAGGGAGAGTTATTTTAAAAAGAGCAAAGGAGGAGAGAGAAATAATAAAAATTAGGTATCGTTTTATTTCTCCACAGAAGAGTTTTTTCACAAAGACCAATCGTAACGTGTGGATTTGTTTGACTTTCGACTCTACAAACCAACTCAGACATTTTAAAGACCACTGGGGAAATCTGACTGGGTATAAGATGACATTAGGGAATTAATGTTAGTTTTATCAGGAATAACAACAGCAATAAGGCTAGATTTGAGAACATTCTCATTATTAAAGATCCATACTGAAGAATGTTACGGGTAAAATGACATGATGTCTTGAATTACTTTAAAATACTTGGGCTTGGGGGACAAGAGTAGCAGGGATTGAGAAGTAAAGCACATGTGGCAAATCTTAACCTTAGTTGAATATGGAAGATGGATACAGGTTTAAGGAGATTCATTTTACTATTTCTTTTATATATTTAGAATTTTTTGAAATACAAAAAAAAAATAACTTTTAAGCTTGTTCTAGATAGCTCAAAGCTAAGTTAGAATTACGAATGGATTTAACATTCCACTGTGGCAGGCCAAATACTGCAAACATTAGCATTTTGTGAACAAAATCAAGGCATGAATACACTCATTCACTTAACTTCAATTTAATAATGCACACTTACTATATGCCACACATTTTATTAGACCCTGGGAGAGCAAAGAGTTAGACAATGTCACTGTCCTTAGGGAGGACACAGTCACCATGAATACCTGTGATAAAGGATTCCAGGTGGTCAGAAAGAAGGCACAGAGAATAGCAGCCACAGACAAAAGACTGAGCGGAAAACTGTCAGACTGCCTGCGATGTGCCATGTACATTACATCCATGTATCCCTGCTATTCTCAAATAGAAGAGAGTTCTATACTAATAGAACTCATTAGTTCTGTCTGTCTTCATACAAGACTCCACCTCAGCATAAAAGAATCTATGGGTAGAGGGTTCCTCTATAGATGACTGTGCATGAGAAAATTTCAGACTAACAACAAACCTTTCAAGTGGGTTTATCTTCATGTTTCAGCTGAGGAAGCTCAAGAGTCATGTTTTAGGAGTAAGCAGAACATCCACATTTAGAGAACCGGAAGGTCTAAGAGGGGTCAAAGAAGAATCTGGAGAGTGACACATAAAACCAAAAAAGAACCAAGTTCTCAGAAAGGAGTTCTCCACAAGACGAAATGCTACAGAGGAAGGTTAAGTGACACTGGAAGCTGTTTTTGTCAATATTTAGCAAGCTGCAGGGAGTTTGGTGATTTAAACATGACACTAAAAAACACCAGAGGGTCTCCTAAACTGTGCTAAGTAAAAGAAATGAAACACTACTCAAACCTTACTACTAATCCCATTAGCCATATGTAGTGGAAGGCTACGGATAAAAAAAAAAAAAAAATCTACAGTTCCTAAAGCTAGAAAGCCTACTCCTTCCTTTAATGGGGGTAGAGAAGTTAAAGAAGGAGAATGAAAGCACAGCAAAGGCTACTGCACTTACTGAGAGCTAAGCACTCTCAGAGGCACTATGTTACATAAGCCTCCCACTGAGCAGTGAGCTAGGTACTGTTATGCTCTTCACCTTACAGATAAGAAAACAGACACTTTAAAAGGTTGGGTAATTTGGCCAAAGTCACACAGAATTTCTAACGACCGGAATTCAAAATCAGCCAAGTCCCAGTAATCATGATAAAACCCATAAATCTGTAGCCTTTATCATCTACCTCCAGAGTTTACAGAAATGGAATCATAATAGAATACAGTCTTTTGCTACCTTTTTACTCCAACACGTTTTTACGATTTGTCCACATTGCTGTATTAATAGCTGACTAACTTTTCTTTGGTGCCATAGAGCAGAGGATTGGCAAATTGCTATTTTTATAAACAAAATTTTATGCGAACACAACCACACCCATTCTATTTCTTTATGAATGGTTTATGGATGCTTTTGCACTATAACACCAAAGCTGAGGAAATGCAACAAAGACTGTATGGCCTGCAAAGCCTAAAATATTTACTATCTGGAGCTTTACAGACAGTTTGTTGACTTCTGCCACAGAGCACTGCAGTGGCATACCTGATATTGTCCAAGTTTTATATTCGATATAGTTTTCCTGTGCATTTCCTGGTTGACAAATATTTAATGCCTAACATTTTTCTTCTACGAAATGGCTTTTCTTTTCTATTGTCTATTTACCTTTCTCATTGTCATATATGTGTGTGGATATATATACATACATGTGTATATCACTGTGATAAAAATTTGTCAATTGTATTAGAAATCTCTTCAAAAAATATCTTCTACTTCCGTACTTGTGACTAGTCTCTACACTCTGTTGTAAAGAAGAAATAAAAGATCGTAATTTTAATACAGCCACATTTATTAACCTTTTCCTGCAACTGTTTTGCTTTTAGCATCTTCTTAAGAAAGTCTGAGGTCATAAAATTCTCTAATATTTTATTCTGAAAGCTTACGTTTATCATTTCACAATTACATTTTTAATCCATCTGGAATTAGTTTTTTTTAATATGGTGTGAGGTTGAAATCTTTTTTTCCCCCAATGTGGATAAATAATACCAACACCACTTACAGAGTATTCCATTTCCTTATTTGATTTGTAACACTAACTCCGTTATGTATCAGATTTCCAAGTATGTACAGTTCTGTATTTCACCTCAATTTTCCTCCATTCCCCAGTGTCTATCCTTGCCCTATTACTACATGATCTCAATTACTATAGTTTCACAGTAGTCTTAAAATCTAGCAAGACAAGTGGTCTTCAGGAAATATCTTGGCTATTCCTGGTAGTTTGCTTTTCCAAATAAATTTTAGAATTAATTTGTCAAGTCCCACAAAAACAAATAAAGCCATACCCTGCAGGGTTTTTATTGAAATAGCAATGAATTTATGCATTAATGACAGATTAATTGATATGTTTACAACACATAGTTTTTCTCCCTATGAACATAGCTGGCCCCCAAATTTATTTAGGTCTTCTAATGTAACTTTTATAACTTTCTATATAACTTGTCATATTTATATGACAATATGTTATATTTATTCCTAGGTAGCTTTTTTTTTTTTTTTTAACTGCGGTCAAGTATCCCTTTTTTTTTTTATTGTGGCTTGGATTTTTGTTTTTGTTTTTTTGCTCCATTCAAGCAGTAGGATCTCCAAGTCCAAACCCAATGAGAGTGGACTTGCAGTTACCATTTCTCAAGGAAGACTCCCCTCTCCGATGAAAGACAGGCTGAGACAAGTAACCCTCCTTCCCCTACTCCTACTTGCCCCGCCCCTCACTGTGGGACAAGTGTCTAATTTTTTTTCCAAGTTACCCACCAACACCTTTCATGGAGTTTCAGCTTTATACACAGACTGCGCATCTTCTCATCTTGCTTGATCCCTACACTCTACCTAGTACCCCATTGTCACCCTGCAAAATTCAGAGCTCTAGGCTTCCAGGGATCAACAGATACCAGAAGCCCCAGCATAGCAGCCAGTGTCAACATTAGTCTACTTCTCTGGATTCAAGATTTCTTGTTTTTGACCACTGAGGCGTTTCCTTACCTGTTTGTCAGCTCAACTATGCATTTTAAAAACTATTTTGAATATCTGGTCCAGTATTTTTAATCTTATACACAGGGAAACTTTTTAAAAAAAAATCTGTAGTCTGCCACATTTCCAGAAACTGAAGCCTCTAAATATTTGAATAGTCTGCTACCTGAGTATTTTTCCCTAAAAGAAATGTATCTCTACTTCTAAAAGCCAAAGGAAAAATAATTCATTCAATTAACAAATACCTGCCAAACACTGTTCTACGCACTTGGCTTATATCAGTAAACTAAACAAAGATTAATGCATTCAAAAACTCTATGTGGAAGGAGAGGTGCACAGACAGCAAACAAAAAAACATAAGTAAAACTGACCTGTATCACAGAAGGCAGTAAGAGCAATGGTAAGAAAGAAGAAATTGGTCAGGTAGAAGGATCAAAGGTAAGGCACCTAGTATTTCCACACAAGATTTTACCAATTATTTTTTTAAACAAAATCATAAGAAACTATGAGTTTTCTTCTCTTGATGTGAAGTAGGATGGCAAGCAATCTATAGACCTGTTAATATTATATGACTCCACACACCTCAATGAAATAGGAACACATTTTAATATCAGTAATTGGAGATGATGCTCAAAAAGTTATGACATTACCTATTCAAAAACTAAAACTCAAATAAATGGAATTTAAAAATAAATTTATGACGGTGCCTGCCTAGCTGAGTCAGAAGAACATACGACTTTTTTTTTTTTTTTTTAAGTAGGCTTCATGCCCAGTGGAGGGCTTGAACTCACAACCCTGAGACCAAGAGTCGCATGCTCTACCAGGTGCCCCAAGTATGCGACTCGTGATCTCAGGGTGGTGGGTTCGAGCCCCACAATGGGTGTAGAGATTACTTGAACTTTTAAAAAAATGTTAGAAAAATAAAAATAAACTTATGATTGGGATCAAAGTAGGCACTTAAATATTTACTGAAAAAATGGTTAAATGTGCACTATCTTTTATATTTCTAAAGATATTTAGAATTTAATTATCACTATTAGGCAGTTCTTACGAATGCTGAACCTAATCTAGAAGGCAATTAGTCCCATTATATTTCATTCTATCTTTTATGGAGCTCTACTACCCTATTTATAACTACTTAAAACAGGATTTTCTCTTTTCATAAGAAGAATCATGTATGAAGTTGAGTTATTAAATCATGCCTTAAAATATTTAGCTCCAAATCCAAGACCGTACTTTTAAGTCCTATAATTATTGTCATTGCTTTTCTCTGTATTACTCAATTTTTCCTTCCGTGTCTTATAGACAATAAAGCTAGAGCTTATATTACAAACACTGTGTCATAATTATATACAACAATCTTTTTTAATGATGCAGGTAATAAATAATGTAATAATGTAATGAATGAATGTTCCAGCACAGCCACTTTATGTTGTATGGCAAAGAAGACTCCCTAAGGACAGAACCTATAAAACTTAAAGACAAGATTTACATGCAACAGCAGAAGCTTTATAGGAAACTTGTGACCTTTTTTCAAGACAAAAAATTAGAAATGGTTCCATGTAGGGGCGCCTGGGTGGCGCAGTCGGTTAAGCGTCCGACTTCAGCCAGGTCACGATCTCGCGGTCCGTGAGCTCGAGCCCCGCGTCAGGCTCTGGGCTGGTGGCTCAGAGCCTGGAGCCTGTTTCCGATTCTGTGTCTCCCTCTCTCTCTGCCCCTCCCCCGTTCATGCTCTGTCTCTCTCTGTCCCAAAAAAAAAAACACAAAAAAACAAAAAAAAAACGTTGAAAAAAAAAAAGAAATGGTTCCATGTAACAAACAGACTGTCTTGAGAATGCTGCCGGAGACAGACAATATTAACATACTAAACTCAGCTAGAGGTAAGAATGCTTCAGCACCGTCCAACCTCCTGTCCTCTGCTAGCTACTTTCTACTCCGTTTTCCAGACAGTGAGAATTCTTCCTCTATTTGGCAACTAGAATTAGACTTCCTCTAGCTCCTTACTTTCATCTTGGTTATGTACTGGGCCTTGACTATATTTTATTTTACATATTCTCAGACATGAAAGACAGAAAATTGTCTAAAAAACCTGAGTTAGATTATGTCTGATGACATAAATACTTCTACAAGGTTGCTGCAAATTTCAGTTAAATTTTCTTACAAAGCTGGAAAAGTAAACCTCTGAAACAAAATTAAGTCTCTGGTTGCAATTAAATCTTTTTATTTATTTGAGAGAGAGAATGAGAGAGAGAGAATGAGAGAGAGAGAGAATGAGAGAGAGAGAGAGAGAGAGAGAGAGCGAGTGCGCGCGCGAGAGAGTGGGGGAGGAGCAGAGAGAGAGGGAGAAAGAGAATCCCAAGAAGGCTTTTTTTTTTTTTTTTTGGCTGCGGAGCCTGAAGCAGGGCTCAATCTCACAAACCTTGAGCTCATGATCTAAGTCAAGTTCAAGAGTCAGAGGCTTACCTGGGAGCCTGGGTGGCTCAGTCCGTTAAGCGCCTGACTTCAGCTCAGGTCATGATCTCACAGCTCATGAGTTTGAACCCTGCGTTGGGCTCTGTGCTGACGGCTCAGAGCCTGAAGCCTGCTTTGGATTCTGTGTCTCCGTCTCTCTCTGCCCTTCCCTTGCTTGCGCTCTGTCTCTCTCTCCAAAATAAATAAACATTAAAACATTAAAAAAAAAAGTCAAAGGCTTACCCAATTGAGCCACCCAGGCGCCTTGCAATTACATCTTTTCATTTATCTTTTTTAACTGTGTTTGTTCTTGTTTGTTTTTGAGACAGCACAAGCGGGGGAGGGGCTGAGAGGGAGGGTAATAGGGAATCTCCAGCAGGCTCAGCGCTGGCTAGCAGCAGGACTAGACCTCATGAACCATGAGATCATGTCCTGAGCTGAAATCAAGAGTTGGATGCTAAACTGACCGAGTCATCCAGGCACCCCAATTAAATCTTTTTATGAAAACAAACCAATGATAACACACTTAAAGGAAAATGGCCTCGATAACATATTAATACAAGTATTCTGATGCCTGCTATGATATAAAGAGCCATGAAAGAAGTCACTGACAGCTACGCTATGGTAGACTGCAAAATCTGCACAGCACGTTCACCTGCCTCACTCTCTCACAGTATTCTCACGCTGGAGGCATAAAACCCGTGGTCAATTCAGCAGCAAGGCCAAGGAAATGAGAAAGGAAAAGCAGGGCCCCAGGGACCTCCTCCTCCCTAACCTCCAATACATATGTACCTTTATGTGTTTTATACACTGGAGCTTGGTAGAAGATATCTGAAAATGTACTCCTGCCACTAAAAAGATTCAAAACCATCCACCTGTCGCAGCAGGAACCAACGCCAGGGTCCTCAACATCCTTTTAAGGAGGCTGCAAGGTCGAAACTATTTGTAAACCAAGTTATTATTTGTCTGTTTCCTCTTGTTCTGTCGTGAGTAGTTGAGTTCCAGAGGATACACATGTGATATCACAACAGAAGGAACGCAAAAGAAGATGCAAGAATCTAGCTAAGAGAAGCCAGACATCAATGAGATTTACGCAAATATAAAACAAGGACACATTCCTCACTAATTTTGTTTTGAAAGCAGTTATTTTCATAAAAATGTATTTATGTTAACAGGTAATGGGCTTATTATTTTAAATAAATTAATGTTTTTTGAAGTGTCTAGGTTTTTATCTTTAATATCATAAATATTAATAGACATAACCCACAAAACAAAATTTTGTTTTGAGGTCTTCAATACAACAAAATTCATAGTAAAAAAAATCCATACCTACATTTGCTCCACAAACATTTGTTAAATACCAGCTTTATGCTAGGTTCTAGGTGCTGAGGACACAGCAATCAACAGGACAGACCAGGTTCCTGCTCTCATTGAATGTAATGATGTGTTGGAATATAGACAATAAGCAAAAATAAACAAAAAGTGTTTGTTTATCAGCTAATAAGGAATGCTCTATAAATAAAGAGGAAGGAGCGTGTTGGTAGGTGACTAGGCAGGTCCTTTACACTGGGTGATCAGGAGAGGCTTCTTTGAGACAGCGTCATGGAGGAGGAGGAGACTGGAAAGAAGGGTCAGCAGCCAGCCAGAACAGCATCTCAAGCAGAGCCTTTGGGATTCTGCCCACCATACCCCGACCACACTTCAGTTCTGCTCTGCACCTTCTTCAGGTGCCCTGCCCTTCAGTCACATCCAACAACTCCTAGTTCCCCAAATAAGCCCTGCTGCCTCTCGCTTCCATGTCTCCACACGTGCTGTTCCCACTGTTTCATATGGCCTCTGCTTGTCCTCACTTGTTAAACTCACACAAGATTCGGGCCAAAGGTCCATGAAGGCAGAGCTCTCACATTCCCTGGACCTACGGCTGTGCCTGCTGACGCACTGCTGGGACTCAAAAGAATGGGGTCTCACCTCCGCAGACTTCCCCCTCTGTACCACCTGTACTGATGTCATCAGCTGTATTTTTGCATGCCAAGTCCACCCATTTGATGGTGAGTCCTTGAAGGCACTTCTGAATGCAGCATCGAGCACAGTGCCTGATTCATAGTGGTAGGTGCTTAATAACTATCAAACCATGACTAAGTCACTGAATCACAGTTGTTATTCTAACTACAGCTATTTTTATGTCTAATCTCTTAAAAGTGGGAATTATGGCTTATCTATCACCCACTCAGTCCACCACTGTGCCTTTTACATCACACATATTCCATAAATGTTTGTCACATTAACATTACTGAATGTCATCTCTAAAGTACTTAATAAATTCGAAAGCCTTTTTGCAAAGGGCAACATTCTCAAACAGGAATACGTCCTGTTTGGTTTACCCTAATGGTGTAGGAGGTGGCCAGTATCCACATCATAGGTCTCAGCTTGCAGAGAAGCAAATCCTCATTAGACAGATACTGGACTGTTGTAAAAGTCAGTTGAAAACTGAAGGTTAAGTAAAGTGGATTTAGTGTTCTAGGGGGCAACTTCACACAGAAAGCAAAACAGTAAAATTATTTCACTTAGAAGCGTGTCTATTCTTACTGTTTGTTGCTCATCAGCTGAACTGATTTGTTATGTGGAGGCAGAACTACCACATGGTAGCTATTTACATTACCAATCCCTTAACCTTACCATGTTCTTAATTCTCACATGCTATGAACAAGCTTGTTTCCTCATAAACTCTTCTAAAAGTTCTCTTCAGTTGGCTATCTACTGTATTCATCTGAGCCTACAATGCTAGAAGACCAGGTCTTATTTTCATTTTATTGTCTGTGAGTTAAAACATAAAATGAAAATGATTTACTCCAAAAGACCCTGTGAGTTAAAGTTTAAGCTGTATTATTTAAACTTGTATTTAGAACATTAGAATGTGTCACTTTCTCTGAACTGTTTATGGAGTCAAGGACAACACCAGATAACTCTTCCTCGGGAGAATATAAGCCTTAATAAATATCTAAGTATCTAAATAAATGGTATTTAGCAAAAACAAAAACAAAACAAAAACCACACACAAAAACCAAAATACATCACACAAAATCTTGTCAGCTAATAACATACAAAAATACACCCCAAAAGTAGCTATCACAGGGTCAATATTCACATTTTAAAGTGATTTAACCATGAATCATGCGTAAATAGCTGGTTGCTTCCATTTATTTCTATCAGCAGCCACAATTAACATGATCCTGCAAAAGCAAAACAGAAACTGTGATTAATGGCTAAAACTATAGTGACAAAGGATGTACACAGCAGATTTTCCACAACAAACACATGCTGCCTATTCTTCCGTGTGTCCTATGAGCAACAGGACTTCGGCCACACTGACACGAGCACCACTCTCAGTTATAAAGAGTTTGTTAATCTACATTGTAGATTATAAAGCCCCTTTGCTTCTTTTCACTCCCCTTCCTGTGGGTCCTTTCAAGGCCCATTAGAGCTCTCAAAGAATTTATAAGAAAACAAAGAAATTTAAATCTAAGCCAACAAATTCTGCACCAGGGCAAAATAGATTTTAAAAACAAAAATCCTTGTCGGATGGAGAATTAGCAAACAGTTCCAGATAAAATTCTTTGGGATTTATTTCAATTCTTGTCATTATTTTTATGACCACTGAGAATAACTAATAATAATTTTAAAGTGGCTTTTGTTTTGTTTTGAAAGAGAGAAAGAAAGAGACAGAGTGGGAGAGGCACAGAGAATCCCAAGCAGGCTACACACTGTCAGTGCAGAACCCGATGTGGGGCTCAAACTCACAAACCATGAGATCATGACCTGAGCTGAAACCAAGAGTCAGACGCTTAACCGACTGAGCCATGCAGGCACCTCAGCACTAAATGAATTCTCAGAGTTCCTTGCAGTGCGTTTCATGGACCCATGACCTATGCCATCACACAGGCACCAAAAGGGCCCTGGCACTGGGTTTAATGCTCTGCCATCACTGTCTTGAAGTACTGAACAGTTTTTTAGTGAGGGCCCCACATTTTCATTTTGCACTGGACTTACATTATATAGTTGCTCTATTCCCTGAAATTCTAACACTCTATTATTCTGTAAAAGTACACCTCCAAAAAACAGAACTGAGGTGACCAATGTTCCATTTGT
The DNA here is from genome assembly GCF_018350175.1 of Felis catus. Lineage (NCBI taxonomy): Eukaryota > Metazoa > Chordata > Mammalia > Carnivora > Felidae > Felis > Felis catus. Next base: position 56,854,093 of record NC_058379.1, on the reverse strand, counting down.
TTCAGAATAATGACTTTTAGAACTATATTCTATGTCTCTGAAAAACAACAATTGTACATGGAAGACAATTCAAATCCTAGGAGCTAATTTCACTTTTAAACATAAAAAATACTAAATATTATTTGGGATATAATTATTATAACATATGTCATTCAAAGCCAAGAATCTAAAGGAATTAATACTAAGCACAGAGCTCATCATAATCAGTATAAAAAAAATAATTCTCTTTGTCTCCTAGTTACTGCTTTCTCCAAAATGCTTCTGATAATCTGTCTTTCCTACCCTCCACTTTTGAAAATACAGTTGACTCTTGAACAGCATGGGAATTAGAGGTACCATCCCCCGCACAGTCAAAAATCAGCATATAACTTGATTCCGCAAACACTTAACTATGGACCAATAACAGAAACAGTCTATTAACACATATTTTGTACATGTATTATATATTGTATTCTTACAACAATGTAAGCTAGAAAAAAGAAAATGTTAAAATCTTAAGGAAAACACATTTACAGTACTGTGTTTTTTGAAGAAAATTCACACATAAGTGGACCCCCACAGTTCAAATCCATTGTTCAAGGGCCAACTATAATTCTCCTACTGGAAAACTTTTAGGGGGGACAGTCCCAATAGTATTATGATATCAAGACAGTAAAGAATTAAAATTAAAATGTAGGTGGCTTTTGGGATGAGCACTGGGTGTTGTATGGAAACCAATTTGACAATAAATTTCATATATTGAAAAAAAAATAATAAAATAAAATAAAATAAAATGTAGGTGGCTATAGGGGCAGCAAGGGGGGCTCAGGTGATTGAGCATCTGACTCTTGGTTTCAGCTCAGGTCTTTTTTTTTTTAATTTATTTTTGACAGAGAGAATGAATGGGAGAGGGGTAGAAAGAGAGAGAGGGAGACAATCTGAAGCAGGCTCCAGGCTCCAAGTTGTGAGCCCAGAGCCCGATGTGGGGCTCAAACTCACAAACCGTGAGATCATGACCTGAGCTGAAGTTGGAGACTTAACCGATTGAGCCACCCAGGTGCCCCAGATTTCGGCTCAGGTCTTGATCCCAGGAACGTGGGACTGAGTCCCTCCCTCACTGGGCTCCACACTGAGCATTGAACCTGCTTAAGATTCTCTCTCCCTCTGCCCCTCCCCAGCAAGCATAAGCACACACGCTCTCTTTAAAAAAAAAAAAAAAAAAAAAAAAAAAAAAAGAGCTATAATTAATCCAATAATCTACTATGGAAAATAAAATGGTTTCAACTCATACAATGAACACAAAATCTGACAGAGCAAACAGAGAAGAGGCCCAATGGTAGTAATGGGCTCCAGGTAAAATAAAAACACCACTTCAAAGAAGAGGTCTGAAAAACAAAGCTATTTCCACATACCAGGAGATGGGCTGTAGGAGCAATGCTTTATTAATCTCATTTTATTCCATATATTCTGCATAAACTGACACCACTTTAACTGACATGAATTTTTTTTTGTATAAAAATTCATTTCACTCTAAGCTTATTATGTAGATATCCCCTAAAGCACTACTATACCAAAGATCAACTTTTTAGGTTTTTGTTGTTGCTGTTGTTTATTTATTTTTGAGAGAGACAGAGTGCTGGGGGGGCTGAAGCAGAGACAGAGGGGGAGACACAGAATACGAAGCAGACTCCAGGCTCTGAGCTGTCAAGCACAGAGCCCAACACGGGGCTCAAACTCACCAACCGTGAGATCATGACCTGAGTGAGCCGAAGTCAGATGCTTAACCAACTGAGCCACCCAGGCGCCCCAAAGATCAATTTGTTAAAGACACACAATAAGAAGAGTAAATGAGGATGAGATTTAAAGTAAAACAGGGATGGCTGAGTGGCTCAGTTGGTTAAGTGTCAGACTTCAGTTCAGGTCATGATCTCACAGCTGGTGGGTTTGAGCCCTGTCCTGTGTAGGGCTCTGTGCTGACAGCTCGAAGCCTGGAGCCTGCTTCAGATTGTCTCCGTCTCCCTCCCTCCCCCCTTTCAAAAATAAACATTAAAAAAGAATTTAAAGTAAAACAAAACACCACTGGTTAAGTCAGTCCATGAAAAGATGGTCACGTAAAGAAATTGTCAAAGGAGAACTTGGTATTTTTGTTTTTGTTTTTTTAACATTTATTTATTATTGAGAGAGAGAGACTGAGTATGAGCATGGTAGGGGCAGAGAGAGAGGGAGACACAGATTCTGAAGCAGGCTCCAAGCTCTGAGCGGGGAGCACAGAGCCTGACGCAGGGCCTGAACCCAAAAACCGTGAGATCATGACCTGAGCCAAAGTTGGACGCTTAACCGACAGAACCACCCTGGCACCCCAAACTTGGTTTTGATCAAACTAGGTAACTGGATTATCTGGAAACTGGGGTTTGTAATGAGAAGAATTTTCTAGGACATAAAGCATTGTACATACAGTTATATGTATATTGCTCTTTACTGTGATTAGTCTGGAGATTTATTTTTAAAAAGCTTTTATTCTGTCCACTGATAGGGTAGAATTGGGAAGTTCTTATAAGAAAGAATCTCTGAATTTGGACTGACACTGCCCCTGCCAGGCGTGGGTCTTCATTTCCTATGACTTAAAGAAAGAAAAGAGGTAGAAGACACAGCCAGCATTCTTCTCTGTCATCCTAGTAGGTACACTGTACATTCATTACTGCAACATTCATTACTGCATTTATCACACTATACTGTTATCACTTACTTACACATCCTCTCTCTGCCAAACCGTGAGCTCCTTGAGGGGAGAAATTATACACTATTTCATTTTTGTATCTTTTCAATACCTAGAGCCATACTTGAAGTACATGAATAAAATGTTTAATAAATGAACAAACAAGAAAATCTTTGTTTAGTTTGGCTGAAACAATTACTGGAGCAGAAACTCAAATACAAATGGGCATAAAATCAAAGAAGGAAATGCTGAGAGGAAATTTAGGCTCTCTTTATACCAAAGCACAGAGACCGCCTCAAGCAACAGAGTTTGTTTTCAAGATACGTAAAGCAGGCTACGAAGTGTCACTCAATATTCATGCCCCCTTTTTCTGCACTTACAGACTCCCAATTTTTACTAGACGTGTGGTCTGCTGGAATAAAGATATACTTCCCAGCATCCTTTGCAGTGAAGTTCTAGTTGATAAAATAGGAGCGAAGTCTTGTGTGCAACTTTCAGAGTTATCTAAAAAGGACTGGAGAATACTCTTTCTTCTGGTCTTCCTCCTTCATATTGGAATACAAATGTGATGGCTCCATTTTAGTCCATAAGGATGAAAATACACCCCAGGATGGCAGATAAGAAAGCTAAAACCAATGGGGCGCCTGGGTGGCTCAGCTGGTTAAGCGTCTCACTTCAGCTCAGGTCATCATCTCGCGGCCCATAGGTTCAAGTCCCACACTGGGCTCTGTGTTGACAACTCAGAGCCTAAAGCCTGCTTCAGATTCCGTGTCTCCCTCGCTCTCTGCCCCTCCCCCACTCATGCTCTGTCTCTCTCACTCTCAAAAATGAAAGATGTTAAAAAAAAAATTTAAAAAAAAAAGAAAGCTAAAACCAAGAATCCAGAAAATCATGGATACCAGCCACGAGCTGTCTACATCTAGATTTAGACATTGAAAAATAAGTATCTCTCAGCTACTCTTACCTGGGTCTCTGTAACAAGTACGAATCCTATCCTACAGAATGCATGCAAGAAACCCAGAAATCCCAAGTGAAGCAGGGCAGAAATGAACATAGGGCCAGGACTCACAGAGGAAAGCAAAAATGCAAAAGCTCTGAAGAACACAAGGACCCCAGCAGTTGGAATTAGCAGAGTGTTCCTCAAGGACTGTACGATGACACAGGACTCCAGGAGCTGGCTTCCTATTCTTCTCATCCCCAAGCTCTGTCTGCTCTCTTTTATCCCCACCACCATTCTCTCAGACTTCCTCAGATGGTCTATGGATGATCATGGCTTTTACTCTCTCAAGGCATGGTGTTAGACTCAGAGCCTCTGTCTCAATCTTTAAGTTAACTTCTTGGAAAAAGAGAAGAGCTAGGGGGCCTCACTTATCTTTTCAAGCCAGATCATGTCACAGCAGCCACTAGTGACCTGACTGCCTTGGGTCCGGTACACATTTCTGAGGGGTATAAAATATGATCAACCAAGAGGACCTATGAACAGTAGTTGTAAGGGTTAGGTAGTTTCCTCCAGAAGATGATATAAATGTGGCTGGTGCTATGACTGATATAACTCATATGGGATGGTCAGAATCTATTTGTTTCAATCCCAGCCTCCAAAAGTAAAGGACACAAACAAAGAGAACTGATCTAGAATCCTGAACCCCACTTGAAACGTTCCAATGGTCTGACCTGGGATTTTACCCATGTCAGAATTCAAATCCAAAATGCTACTTTAAAAAGGAGGAGGGCCAGGGCTGAGCAAGGTCTTCTGTTAACACAAAGTAAAGAAGCTACAATTATTCTGCTCCTTCCCTGGGACACTAGATCACCTGAGAGAACTGAAAAGTCTTATCTTCCAGAATGAACCAGGGATCCAACCTAGAAACTGCCATTTCCTCTTTTGAGGATGTTTTAGAACTGGTTAAAGTAGCTTTAAAATAAGCAACAGTTAAGAATACAACAAGGTTAGTTTTAATATCACTGCCAACACTTGGTCTTAAAGGGTAACTAAGTCTTGAAGCCTGAGCTGTTAACAGATAAAGTTCAAAGGCAGATGAGAGTTTTTATTTATCACAACGCTATGATAGTCATTAGTGCTATCCACCAAATTTCTCTGATTCTCTGAGAAATTCTCTGTCTGCCACAGACAATGGCAGATTTGCACTTTTCTGTCCCCTTGACTTTCTTTGATCCATGACTTGTGAACAGAAATGACATGCCATAATTCCACAAAGAAGCTTAAAGAGACAGTGCACCATTTACTCTGTTCTCTATCCTTCTGTGACAATGCTCCCAACATACAAAAACAGTAACTGCTCCCTCAGTATGGGTCCCTGAGGAGGATGAGGCACAACAGAGTCCCCAGACAACCAGTAACAAAACCAACAAGTTGTGTTCAGACACTGAGATTTGGGGGTTTTATGTTAGTACAGCATGACTCATCCTACCTTGACATGCACAAACATGAATGCCTAAATATTCACAATTGTTTGCTCGTAAGTGCTAAAATAAAGTTTTCACGGTGTTTTAACTTCTTTCGATGCCAAAAAGAACAATAGTAAATAAACACAGGCAGGCAACTAAAACCTTAAAAGCAAGGAAGGCCTAATTTAGCTCCAAAGTTTAGGTGGAAAAAAGTCTCTGTCTAGAAGAGTCATATGTGAGCACTTATAAGCTACCGGGTTTAAGACTATCAAAATGTTGATAATTCCTGAGGTGAGAAGATGAAAATATCATAAGTTCATTATACTATTCTACTTCTACATATATTCCACAATAAAAAAAAAAAAAAAAAGTTAAAGAGAGAGAGAGAGAATATGAACAATCTGAAGAATCTTAAACCAAAAGAAAAAAAGCATTCTGGTTTTAAGCCCTCAGAATGAAAAAGGTTTTAATAACACTGTTAAAAGACTTCACCAGTGCTACTTATAGACAAGTTGTAGAAATTGAGTGTCTTGGCACTACTAGATCATAGTAAAAAATCTAAGACGGCTCACTGCCTTTCAAAAAACATCTTCTTAATTCATAGTTAAGTTTAACCAGATATTTTTCATGGGTTCCAAAATTAGAGAATATTTGAGATGGAAAGTGCATTACAATGTATCCAGGGCAACCTCCTTGTCATTACTGATAATGAAATTTAAATCTGGTGACACGGTTAATGGCAAAATAGAAACTAAAGTCCAGGTCCTTTCAATTCTGATTCACATTAGTCTCTACCTTGCCAGGTTAGGGTACTAGCCTATTTAATAGTATCTTAATAATTTTACTTTGAACATCCAGCAGAAAGATCTTGTTATCTCTTCTCATTGTAATTCTGCATCATGACATCAGTTGGGATAACTTTAGCTGTTAAATGAACAGAAATTACACCTCAAACTGCTTAAAAGTAAGGAAACTTACTGGCTCACATAACTGGTAGTCCAGGGGTAGGATGAAATCCAGGGACAGCTTAACCTAGCAGTTTTAGCTCCACCCCTCTTCAACTCCCTCAGTTCTGCCACCTTCTTGAGCTAGTTTCCTCCTTGGGTTTGATAACAAGACTGCTGTAGCAGCTCAGAGCCTCACATTCACATATGGAGAGGTAGTGTCTTCCCATGCACAGGACAAGGAAAAAGTCTTTTTTAGAAGCTTCTGCAAACTTCCTTCAGCCTAAAATGGTAATATGCCATTTCTGAATCAATCCCTAGCAAAGGGAATAAGACTTCCATGATTGCCTTAGATGATTCAAGGTCCATCACCAACCGCCACACAGTAGGGAAGACTAGAAGCCATGGTGGGGAAAGAACCATATTTAACTACAAGGACAGCCAGTGACTCCTAATGTACAGCCCAAGAAGCCTTGGGAAGTTGAAAAACTGCCTGACTCTGAGTAAATTATATAACATGCATGTGTACTGAGAGAGAGAGAGAAACACTGATTAAAAATATATACAGATACTCTAAAATAAAATCCATATTCACCTAAAAGTATTAACTCATGGTAATTTTTAAAATAGCATAGAGGCAGTGCCACACCAGACTACTTGGGTTTGCACCTGGCTCTCACACCTGCTATCAGGTAAGTCCACACAAGTGATTATCCACATCACAATATTGTTGTGAACATTAAAGGGGCAGCAAGTAAAGGGCTGGGATCAGAGTGTAAATTGCATTTAGCAAAGTACTAAATACATTCCTGCTATTATTTGTCTCATACAAGTGAACTACTATGATGTGGAAAATTATGACTTTTTTTAATGTTGAAAATGGGCGTGTAGAAGATACTTTTCAGCTGCCCAGCACCCATCTGTTTCCCCTTCCTAATTTCCTTTTGGAGAATTCCTTTCCTCTGCCTTATAGTCTTGCCGAGATTGTAAATCCACTTGCCTATCTTCCCACTATGGAGGCCACAGGGATTCTGGAGGGTTCCTGCAACTAAATCCCTCCTCTTGCCACTGGTATACCTAGCATGACATAGGCTCAACCAATCAGATGTGTTCCCCAGGGGCCTGAAATCTTGAGCAAGTTACCTGCAAAGTTCAAATAAGGAGGTGGAGTTCATCATCCTAGTGGAAACATCCGGACCAGATCATTCCTGTAATGCAGTTTGCAGCCCTCCCTGCAGCCTCCTACCACTCCCCCCAGCTTCTGCCTGTTCCTAACCTTGGTTCTCTAGCAGTCCTATCAGTTCTTTAAGTTTCCAATTCCCTTCTGATTAACTACTACTTGCTTACATTAGTAGAGCTAAATTCTACACCTGTAGCTAAAGATCTCAACTGAGAAATGGACTAAGATTGGTCACTGGAGTACAGCATGAAAGTACTGTGCTAAGATTCAAGAGTGGAATGGGGACTCTGTGAGAATGAAAAAGGCAAGTCTTAGAAAGATGCTTCTCTGGAAGTACAGGGAGAAGCCAGAAGGCTAAGTTGTTAAGCAACAGGATAAAGTTTATTCCAGTGTAGGGGTGTAAAGGACTGCCCCCAGAGATCTGGTCCACCCACCATGTGAGAGGTAAGTTACATAGGAAGAAGAGAGACCAACTACTTCCCAATGAGAATTTCTGCCTGGTGAAATTCTAGGCCAAGTATTTTTATGAGGCCTCTTCTAAAGAGTTACATGATAAAAAAGCATAACCTCAGGTTCACTGGTGCCATCTGTACCAGAACAGAAAGTGGGAAGACCTTCCCTCTCTTACTCTCTCTCTCTGGTGGAAATCCTTTTTCCCTAGGTCAGCATACTCTGGCATACAGAAGGGTCAAGTCCATAAATGGAACTCTATTACAGCTCAAGAGCATTTAAGGGCAGAGAATATTCAAAGGTAGAAGAACAGTGTAAAAGTTATCCAGTGGGCTAGGTTTAGGTTTAAAGTTCTCAACAATATTTTCCAGGAATTCTATTTTTACTACCCTAGTCTAAGTCACTAAATCCAAGTCTGCTTTGACTTTACTACCTATTTCCATCTTTCTGCCCAATCTGAATCAAGCTACTGTTTTTAGCTTTCATGTTGCATCTCTGGAGAAAACAAGTTTGGCCCAGCTCAGGACTCAAATAAACTCCTGCTTAGTGACTGTGCACTTCTCTCTGCTCTGACATAAGCTACCCTACCCTAACCTCTATATCCAATGCTCAGTGTCCCAAGTTCTCCCTAAAGTCCGTCCTGTTTCCCCGGTCTCCACAGAATCTTCCCTTTTCAAAATACATATTCCCTACTTTCTTCCAATTCTCAAAATGCACCCAAACTGAACTTTTAAAAACTGCCTACTAGCAAATCACATCCAATTGGTGGGTTTCTTTCCTAGCTTAATTATCATATTCCCTCGTAATATTCTAATTCACACAAAAGTTTTTGAACCAACTCTCATCTGGCCCAGAAATATCTCTGAGTTCCATTTATAAGTTTACAAAAAGAAAAAAAACAAGATGGAAAAATTCCTTTTCATTGTATATCTTTTGGTACCATAACGATATTTCACCACACAAACATGTTATTGTTTTTCTAGTAAGAAAAATTCCAATTACTTAATAACGCAAAAATTTTTTTTACCTTACTGTTACTTTCCCAGTAGTATCTGTATGCAGAAATATGTGGACATTAAGGCACCTACCTGGGTGGCTCATAAGTTAAGCATCCGACTCTTGACTTCAGCTCAGGTCACGATCTCGCAGTTTGTGAGTTGGGGCTTGCATGTCAGCTTGGGATTCTCTCTCTCCCTGTCCCTCTGCCCCTCCCCTATTTGCACACGCCTTCTCTCTCTCTCAAAATAAATAAAAACATTTAAAATTTTTAAAAAGAAATATGTGGACATTAGATGAGGAGAAGAAAGCATCTCTAAATTCATTTTTTGTTTTTGTTTGTGGAGGTTGGCAAGTGGACAAGCAGGAGCTGGTTATCACTGATTTAAGGTCTGACTGTTAAACAAACTGATGGTCTGACACTGATGAAAGTTTAGGAGAAATCTGAAGACCTTTTATAAGTGTCTGACCCCTGAGGAAGTGATGCTGCAAGTAAGTACTTTCAGGTTCCCGGTGATGGAATGACCGGGTCAGTCACTGCCGCTTCTCACAAGTCTGGGAGCGGCTGGCAAATCAGAACGGAACGGGTCAGGGCCGGCAATCGAGCACCTCTGTAGGTGTGGGTCAAGTTAACCCCTGGTACACTCCACCCTGCCAGCCTAAGCAAAACAGCTCAGTCCAAATCTTTTCATATGTTATTTTAGAGTTTGAGCGGTAGCGGGAGCAGAGAGCAGACACCAGAGAGCCCTGAGCAGCCCGCCGCAGCCAGCCTAGTTACCCTCATACCCTGGGCGGAGCCACAGCTGCCAGCCAGGTCACCATCAGGACCCAGTCACCATCACCACAGCCCGCAGCGCTGCACGCACCAACCCCGGCACCACGGGCAGCGGCACAGGGAATGAGGCCTCCTACCGGCCGCACCTTGCCCGCTGGGGACAAGAAGCCCATGGCAACAGAGTCAAATGGTTCAATGGAAGAAACGGATGTGGTTTCATCAACAGGAATGACACAGAGGAAGATGTATTTGTACACCAGACTGCCATAAAGAAGAATCCCAGGAAATACCTTCGCAGTGTAGGCAGTAGGGGAGACTGGGGTCTGATGTCGTGGGAGGAGAAAGGGAGCCGAGGCAGCAAACGTGACAGGCCCCGGTGGAGTTCCAGCACACGGCAGTCAATATGCAGCGGGCCGTAACCATTACAGACACTCTCCATGTGGCAGGGGCGCAATTCCCAGCAGAATTACAACAGTGAAAGTGGGAGAAAAAAAGAGGGATGGGAGAGTGCTCCTGAAGGCCGGGCCCCATAGCACTGGCCCTGGCACAGGCGGAGGTTCCCACTTCAGTACCAGCAGAGACCTCGTGGATGCAGACCACAGTCCTCGGCGCCTCCTGTGCAGGGGGAAGTGATGGAAGGTGCTGACAAGCAGGATGCAGGAGAACAAGGTAGACCAGTGAGACATACTAAGTACCGAGGTTACAGACAAAGATGCTGCAGGGGTCCTCCTTGCTAAAGGCAGCCTAGAGAGGATGGCAATGAAGAAGAGAAGGAAGAGCGAGGAGATGAGACCCAAGGTCAGCAGCCAGCTCAGCTTTGGTACCGCCGCAACTTCCAATTACAGAGAAGCAGACACCCAGAAAACCCTCAACCACAAGATGGCAAAGAGACACAGGCAGCCGATCCACCAGTGGAGAATTCGTCCGCTAGCAAGGCTGAGCAGGACGGGGCTGAGTAAATGCCAGCTTACCATCGCTACAAGCATCTGGTTTAGTCATCCAACAAAGAAATGAGCAAAAGATTGGAGCTGAAGACCGTAAGTGCTTGCTTTTTCCCCACTGACCAGATAAACAGATCTGCATTGTCTATGCAGCATGGGGTTTTTATTTTCACCTAAAGACATCACTTTTTGGTGATGACAAATGTGTTTCAAAAAAAAAAAGCCTGGTTTTTTCTTAAAACCAAAAAAAAAAAAAAAAAACTTTTTTCCCCCCTCCAATACACCTTTAAAGATTTTTAAATTGTTTCATATCTGGTCAAGTTGAGACTTTTAAGAGCCTCATTTTAATTTGTAATAAAAGTTTACACCTTGATTTTTTTTTCCAAAAAAGTCAACAAACAGCAAGCACCTGTTAATAAAGGCCTTAAATAAATATATATTATTTTTTATGTGAGTATTTTACATAATATTATAATAGCATATCATAACAGTTAAATCTGAATTGTAGACTAGTCAAAATCTGCTACTTCATTTAGCACCCCTGCCCCTCAAAAAAGATTTATCCTTCTGTTAGGAGACTGATCTTCAAGGCACCGTCCAACTTCCCCAGTGAGCTGATGTCAGCACTGAATCCACCATCTTCCTCCCCACACCAAACCTCCCCCGATCCTATGGGCTCCAACACGCAAGCTGACTTCAAACACTGTCATCCTCAGCAGCCATCATCCTGGTCACGGAGCCAAACACCAACCTACCTGCCTATCAACCTGTAAACTGACACTTTGGCCAAAACCAAACCCAGATGCAAACCACGACCCAACCACCATCTCCTGACCCCCTGGCGCTTAGATTCCCTCACCCTGCCAAACCTGCTCTTCTCCATCTGCTTCCTAGTCCCCTCCCGTTCTCCTAACCACAAGGCTTCTAGTTTCACGTGCTTCGCTACCGACCTAGAAGTCACACAACCTTGGTGATTATGCCATTTTGGACACATACAAAAAATCCCTCACCTTTTGGACATCTTCAGCCTGTCCATCCCTAACCCTAGACGAGTCCCACTGCCCACTTGTTCTGCTCCAACTTCCAGGATATTAACATCACAGACAAAGTTCTGAGTCCACGGTCCAGCCATGCTAAGTAGCCAGATGGAGGGGCCCTCACCGCTCTTTACAAACCCTCTCTTGGATGCCCCTCACCACCCCCTCCCGTGTGCGCACCCTCATGGACCACCCCACAGGATCCTGGCCTCTGACTCTACAGTGTCACCTCCTCACACTCAAGTCCCCTCCACCTCACTTTCACCTCACACTCCCTTTGCTCCCCTCTGAGTCCTTCCTCCTTTTCAAGGATCATGCTCGCCTCACTTGTACACTTGACTGCATCCTCTTCAGCCTCAGAAGCCTGGTTCCACAACACTCCTCTCTTCTTTCACACTCACCAGTCAACTTCACTAGCCTCTCTCCCGAGGTAACTTTTAGGCAAACTGCGCCTGAAGGGTTTCGTCCCTCCCGTCTCCACGAAAAAAATACTCTTAACTGAACTGTCAACATTTACAAATCAGGACACTTCACTGGAAAAATCAAGATTCCTGGCTTCTCTGGTAAACTAGAATCCTCTGCCACCACTGAATGAGCACACCCAAATCGCAAAATCCCAGGAGCTGATTACTGGTGGCCCCCTTTCAATGGGTATTTGCCATCTCCAATGCACCACATTACTCTTTCTTCGTCCCTGGTCAAAAGACTCGCATGCTCCTTACCTCCCAGTCTCACAGACGGCCCCCACCACACCAGCCCAATGCTTGCAATTAACAGGCTCTGCTCCTTCCAGTTCTAAAAGACATTTCCCTCAACTATCCCAATTCAAGCTACACCCCCCCTTCCCCCTCCCCACAATGTTTCCTTCAAGGAAGGGTCCACACTCACTGTCCCACTTAGCACTATGCACTCACTCCTACACCCCCCGTAATGTGATTTCCACTGTTACCTCTCTGCCGAAACTGCAGAGAGCAGAGAAAGCAAGGAAGTGGAAGAACGCTTTTCACATTTCTGCCTGCTCAACAGCACTGGACGTAGGTGCCTATCATCCTTCAGAAGGTCTTCCACCTGGGCTTTTCTCCTGCTACAGAAATCACACAGACCTTCCGTGGTTAGAGACCTAGCGACACCTCTGAATGACACACGGGCCCCGTCAGCATACGCTGTCCCTGTAACACTGCCACCAGCAAACCCAGCTTTCAGAGTTTCCCCAAGGACAAAAACAACAGGAAAAAGAGTCTAAAACTGACCACAGTCTCACACCTCTGAAGGTAAGCACACTGATTTACTAAACACATACTGATCACTTGTCAGCTGGTAGGGACTGGTGCTTAAGAGACCGGTAAAACAAGGTCCCTGCCCTTGCTTAGGAATTCAGTCTAGAATGGACACAGATGGATACAATGACAGTGTTGACATAATACTTGATATGATAAGAAGGGGGAAAAAAGAAGCACAAAAGAGAAGTCCAGGGAGGGCCAGAGCAGCTTGCTGAGAGAAACACTGGAGCCGCCCTCGGCATCAACAGATCCACTGTCACCATTTTAGTCCAGGCCCCCTGCAATTCTCCCAACTGGCCACCAGGCCTCCTTTTTAGTCATCCTAAACTCTCTCCCAAATCCATTCTCCACACTGCAGCAGGGGTGGTCTGCTTAAAATTCAAAACAGAGCTCTCTCCTGCCCAAAACCTCTCAACAGCACTGCAAATACGGTCCTGCCACATCTGCCCCATGCGGATTTTTCTCTCTCATCTCACCCCACCTTCTGTGGCACCTTCTGTGGCACCAGCGACCCCTCAGCCACACGGATTTTGCAGTTCCTTAAACAGAATGAGTTCTCCTCAGTGACACAGTCTCTGCACACACCATTCTTTTCCCCTGGAATCCTCTTGCCACCACTCTCTGTATGAAAACCATTTTGAACCCTGGGTCTCAACTGAAATGTCATTTCCCCTGTTTACTTGTTTCTATTTCTGTCTGCCCCATTACACTGTGTGATCAAAACAAAACCAAGTCTGTTTTATTCACTTTGTATTCACAGTGTCTGGCATGCAACACGCTACCAATATTTGCTTGATGAGGACATAAAGGACTCCTCTTCTAGAGTCCTAATGTAAGCATCCCCTCAGGTTCATTTCTCAATCATCTCTACCACTCCCTATTTTTAGCACCCCAATGCTAATCATGCTTATCTGTCCTGTCCAGACCTGACCTGGCCTCCCAAGATCAAGTATTGTTACTATGATGCCTGCAGGATAATTCCACCTGGAGTCCCATTCTGATACTTGCAATTGGACATGTCTCAAGACACATTCATTAACTATCCTCAAACAAAATTTATTTTCCTGTTGCTGTTGACGTTAACATCCACTTACAGGCTGAGTGACTGACTTCTCTCTTTCTTTAACTCATTGACATGAACGACTGCTTCCATCTCTAAAAATGCACCTGTATGTTCCTATACACACAAGTAATTGACCTAGTGCATTAGCCTCATTTTCCTGCCTCTAATCTTTTAAAATATGGGCACATTAAAGCTAAATTCTGATGTCTACCAATACTCCCATCAAAATCCTTCAATGGCTCCTTGCTGCCTTCAAAGTTCATACTATTCAAAGCTCCTATCAATCTTGTCCACACTATTCTCACAAGGCAGTCTAATTTGGTGGTTAGGACCAAAAACTCTGCAGCCAGACTACCATGCTAAACGCACAGAAACAAGGACAGATGCAGATCCCTCTGTACTACTGTTCCTTCATCTGTACAATGGGGATAATGATAAAAAGTATTTACCTCTGAGGTGCCTGGGTGGCTCAGTCAGTTAAGCATCTGACTCTTGATTTCGGCTCAGGTCACACTGACAGTGCAGAGCCTGCACTGTCTCTCTTCCCCTCACTTTCTCTCTCTGTCCCACCATGTGCACTCTCTCTCAAAATAAACAAACTTTTTAAAAAAGCATTTACCTCCAAGTGTTGTTATAAAGACTTAAGTGATAAGGAGAACCCTTAGAATAGTTCTTGGCGCAGGTCAGTGCCATATACATTGTGTTTTACCACCCCATCTCCAATTATCAATAGCCTACATCCCAGTCTATCTGAACCAAGTCACTCTTCCTTAAAGCTTTTCACTTTCCCTTCCAAGGTAAAAGCCCACAGCTGATAAGCACCAGCCGTTAAGCTGCCAGTATTCCACCACTCTTGAAGGGCATTTCCCGTCAATAGCTTCCACCACAAAGCGCCTTTCTCTCCAGGAGTGTCCTTTATATCTCAAGCACTGAAATTCTCCAGAGGTTGCTCATCAAAAGATTTCCAGCCCTGTTCAAAGACTGTTAGTCTACAATTAACCATCCTCTTCTTCCCTCTACTTTCTCAATTCTCTCCTAAGTTTCAGATCAAAGGCAATCCTACCACCATTTTCCATGCCCCGTGGCAAAAGTGTTTTAGTCCTCCTGTGTCCCTAATCTGGGTAAAAGTTGAAACTTTCATGACTACTACATCCCTGCAACAGTTCTATTATATCAGATAGTGTTCCCTTTGCATGGAAACACTTTAATTAAAATTAAGTTCTGCAATGTTATTATGAGAAGAATATGGATGGACTTCAATACCAGAAGCAGCCAACCCTCACCATCATGACAGTGCTGCCCTCTAACCCTCTAAAGTCCTTGCTATGCACAGGAACTTGGGAATAATAGTAAACTGTGTATTAATAACCCTGCTCATTCCTAGGGATGGAAAAATAAGAGTTATTACCAGAAAACTTAACCTTAAGGAAAATAATAAATCATAAAATGTAATGTGTAATTTCCGAAGAACAACCCAGTAGCTTAACATATGGCCTTCTCAATGCAATGCAAATTCTGCTCCTTTTAATAACTGAACTGATACTTGAAATAAACATTTTTTTTTTAATGAGGAAGTCATAACTACCAAAGACACTAAAATATAGCAAAAACCATGACATCTTAAAGAGTCTTTAAATCACCTTATGGCACTCCAGAAGGCTTTACCTAGTGTCTCTTAGGTCTTACGGCTGAGGTTGTCAACTAAAAAAGAAATATACCGAAGCCTAAAGAGGTCTTTACAGAACCAAAAAGAATCATATGCTCTCTGTAACCTCCGAAATCATAACCTGCCATGACTGTAAAATATTCTTATAAACACTTACAAGAATTTATGTTATGATTTACAACAATTTAAAGGAATTCTAAAAATTAGAGGAGAAATGGGTCCATAAACCAGAGATGCACTCTCAACACTCATCACTATTACTACAGCTGCCCTAAACAATCCTAAACATTCCTTCTCCTTAAGGACGAAAGGGGTTTCACACTGAGGACATCTCTAAAGACAAAAGTACAAGGAAAACAGTAGAGCAGAAACTAAGCTGAACGGTTAATCGTTCATTTATAACTTCAAAAAGAATTAAGTGGTTAAGATCTAGGCAGGACTAACCAAAGTGTAGTCCTTAGAGAGCAAATTGCTTATACCTACTCCATGAAAAGGTACATACAGAGATTGAGAGTAAGCATTTATAAATTCTGACTGCAATTTGACAGAAATTTTATATCTATTAAACCTAATGATTTTAAAAATCTGGGAGTTACATAACGCATGACAAAGGAGGGGTGTTAAAAACTGGTCCTTCAGGAATGTTTGCTTCTGGGAAGATGGAGTAGATGTACTTTTTCCTATTCCTCCCATTAACTATAAAAAATTTGAACTGCATATAAAACAAACATAAGACTCTCAGATGTGCAAAGAAGGCAGACTAGACCTCAGGCCCTGAGGAGCAACACAATGGTGTGTTTCCTGGGTTTTATTTTTGCCTCATACATCCCAGACTTGGAGCTGAATAAGCTGGCAACCTGGGAATGCCAACGGGCAGAGACAAAATAAATCTCAACAAAAGCCTGTTTTCTCTAGCCAGAGGACCAGAAATGGGACATCCTACCAAGACAGAAGACTCTTACAGGGAAAAAAACCAAAACCAAAACAAAACCCTCTACTCCAGGCAAATAATACAGAAAAAACTGTGGTCTAACCTAGGCCAGCAAAGGTTAGGTGAGTAGCTTAGACTTCCATGTTCTCACCAGGCTGTAACAAGGCACTCAAGCCCCTCCACGGTACAGTGACACTGACAAGGCCAAACAGGGAGCCCAGGCTTTCATCCACGTCAGCTGGCATCAAGGCACCCTTCCACACCACCACCCTCAGAAACCCTGGACCTCTACCCCACCTGGTAAACGAAACACTCTACTTCTGGGTCAAGGAAGCCCAAGTGGGGAGCCTGCACATCTAATTCCTCTAAGCAATAACAAAACAGCACCACATGCTGCCCCCTGCCTCTACTGGAGTGGTGTCAAAAAGAAGCCAGCTAAAACAAGGGCTTAAATAAGATCCAAAATTCATAGAATGTGAAAATTTCCAGGTTTTAATTTTAAAAATCACCCATCATACCAAAAGTTAGGATAAATTCAAACTCAATGAAAAACACATCAGTAGACACCAAAACTAAAATGACTTATCAGAATTATCTGCCAATGATTATAACACAGCTGTGACAGAAATGCTTGAGCAGATTTCAAACATGCTTGAAACAAATAACCTTAGAAAAGAAATAGAAGATATAAAGAAGAATCAAAACAGAAATTTTAGAGCTGAAAAATATCAAAATAAAAAGCTAAATGGATGGACTCAATAGCAGAATGGAAGGAATAGAAAAAATAAAATGAAAAACATAGCAACTGAAATTAAGCTGAACAGAGAAAAATAAAGAAAAACAGACAGTAGGGACCTGTGGGACCATAATAAAAGATCTACCATTCAAGTCATCAGTCTTGAAAAGAAAGGAGAAAGAACAAGGACTGAAAAAGTACTCAAAGAAATAATGGTGAAAAATGTCCCACCTATGTAAAAGACATAAACCTACAGATTCAGGAATGTGAGTGAACCCCAAACAGTATAAACCCAAAGAGATCCACACCAAGATGTATCATAATTAAATTTCTGAAAACTGAACTAAAAAAAACCTCCTGACAACAGTGAGAAAAAATGACCCCTTAACCACAGAGGGATAACTGGATGACAACAGATTTCCAATCAGAAACTACAGAGGCCAGAAAAAAGTAGTACAACATTTTTCAAGTGCTGAAAGAAAAGAACAAGATGGAATCTATGACCAAAGAAAATATCCTTCAGGAATGAGGAAGAAATCAAGGCAAGGGGTGCCTGGGTGGCTTGGTCGGTTAAGTGTCCAACTTTTGATTTCAGTTCACGTCGTGATTTCACAGTTTATGAAGACAGAGTCCTGTCAGGCTCTACGCTGGAGCCTGCTTATGATTTTCTCTCTCTCCCTGCCCATCCCCCACCAAAATTAATTTTAAAATAAATAAATAAGATTGGGGAAGGTAAAGGGATATAAAAGGAAATAAGGTTCCTATACTTCACTTGAACAGGTAAAATGATGATACCAATACACAATGATAGTTATGTATATAAAATGTAACAGCTAAAGCAATGAGTAAAAAAACAATTTTAATTTGTTAAAATTAATTTGTTTGGGGTGCCTGGGTGGCTCAGTCGGTTAAACGTCTGACTTTGGCTCAGGTCATGATCTCATGGTTCATGAGTTCAAGCCCCACGTCAGACTCTGTGCTGACAGCTCAGAGCCTGAAGCCTTCTTCAAATTCTGTGTCTCCCTCTCCCTCTTTAATAAAAAATTTGAAAATTTTTTAAATAAACAGAAATAAAATTTAAATTGTTTAATTTAAATTAAATTTAAAAAACATTCAAAAACAATATAGATAAATCAACATGATTTCCAAAAACAAATATTCAAATAATCCACAGGAAGTAAAGGATATCCAGAGAAACAAAAAACAGAAGGCACAATCAAAAAACAAAAAATAAAACGGCAGACTTAAGTCCTAACAAAAAAAATAATTACATTACATGTAAATGGCCTACATGCATCAATGAAAAGACAGGAATTGGCAGAATGCATTAAAAGACATGATCCAACTACATGCTGTCTACAAGAAACATTTCAAAAGTAACAATACAGGTTAAAAGTAAAACAATAAAAAAAAAAAAGATATATCCCCAGTTAAAAACAAGCAAAAGAAAAAGTAGTGGCAATATTAATATCAGATAAAGTAGAATTCAGAGCAAAGAAAATCACTAGACACAAAGAAGGACATCATATAATGACAGAAAGGGTTAATCCATCAAGAAAACAAAGCAACCCTAGATGTGTATGCACCAGAGAGCAGCAAAATACGTAACTACGAACTGCCATAACCTAAAAGGAAAGACAGCCAAATGCACAAATATACTTGGAGGCTTCAACATCCCTCTCAAGATCTGACACAACATCCAGACAGAAAACCAACAAGTATAGAAGAACTCAACACCACAACCAACCAACAGGATCTAACTGAACAATTCACTCAACAGCAGAAAACACATTCTATTCAAACATTCACAGAACATACACCAAGAGGGACCATATATTGAGCCATAAAATAAGCCTCAACAAATTTAAAACAAC
This sequence comes from Felis catus, assembly GCF_018350175.1. Taxonomy (NCBI): domain Eukaryota; kingdom Metazoa; phylum Chordata; class Mammalia; order Carnivora; family Felidae; genus Felis; species Felis catus. Next base: position 56,835,119 of record NC_058379.1, on the reverse strand, counting down.
TGAAATCACAACATGATTCGGTGTGTTCTCCAATTACAACGGCATCAAACTAGAAATCAAAAACAGAAAGATAACAAGAAAATCTCCAAACACTTGGAAACTAAACAACTTACTCTTTTTTGTTTATGTTTTTATTTTTGAGAGAGAGAGTGTGAGCGGGAGCAGAGGGAAAGACAGAATCTTAAGCAGGCTCTATGTATGCTCAGCGTGTAACCCAACACGGGCTGGAGCCCACGACCCTGGGATCACAACCTGAGCCAAAAGCAAAAGTTGGCAAAATACAAAACCTATCACAATTTGTAGGATACAGCTGAAACAATGTTGAGATGGAAATTTATAGTGCTAAATGCCCTCATGAATATAAATGCAAAAAATTCTCAACAATTACTAGCAAAAAGAATTCAGCAATATACACAGTTACACATCATGACCAAGTGGGGTTTATTCCAGGGATGCAATGCTGGCTCAACTCAAAAGTCAACCAAAATAATCCATCACTATCAACATGCTAAAGAAGGAAAATCACATGACCATACTAATGCACAAAAAGCACTTGACAAAATTCAACACCCACTCATGATAAAAACTCTCAGAAAGACAGGCATAGTGGGCAACTTCCTCAACTTGATAAAGAGCATCTACAAAAAATTTACAGGTAATACACGTAATAGTGCACAGTATCAGTGCCTGGCAATTCATTTTTTCAACTGTAGTATGAATGCCTGACATTAAGCTTTTCATTGACCAGGCATCCACTTCAAAGACATCATCCCATCTTGAATAAACAGAACAGCCTGCTACACTATTAGATAAAGAACCAGGCTGCCCCACCCATGAAGTCCCCCCACCCACTCTTTTTTAGGAAATGCTATTACACTTAAGTAACTAACCATTGGATAGCTTTCTTTTCCCTTCCCATGCCCTAATTCCCACTCTTATGTTTTAAATTAACCAGTAAAGAGTGAACCTGCAAAACCCGACACCTCACCATCTACACCATTAAAAGCAGAACCCCAGGTGTGCATGCTCTATCTGCTGTGTGCCCCAGACGTGGGGTGTACCCTCAAGGACCTGTAAGAAACCTTATCATCTTGTCAAAGTTCACCAAAGATTGTTGCTGAGGTGTGTCTTGCAATCATAATAAGAGCTTCAAGAGCCAGTCCACAACACTGGCTGCAAAAGGGAAAAGTCTACGAACGGTGAGAGCTCCAGACATTTCTCATCAACAGTATCACTATGGATAAACTGAGACTGGCCCAAACATGATGAAAAACTAAATGCTTTCCCCCTAAAATCAGTAACAAGGCAAAGATGTCCTCTGTCAGTATTCTCATTCAACATAGGATTGCAATTTTAGCCAGTGCAAGAAGGCAAGAAGAGGAAATTAAAGTCAAGTTGATTGAAAAGAAATAAAACTGCCCCTATGAATACATGACATACTTATCTATTTAGAAAGTCACAAGGAATCTACAGAAAAACTCCTAGAAGTAATAAATGGATTCAGCAAGACTACAGGAACAAGATCAACACGAGAAATTTAATGTTTCTCTACGTTAGCAATTAACACATGGACACCAAAGTTTAAAATATGTATCATTTTCAACTGCTTGAAATAAAAATACTGACATGTAAATGTAACAAAACACAAAAAAAAACTAACAAAACATAGATTTGTATGACAAAACCACACAATACTAATGAAAGAAATCAAAGATATAAATAAATGGAAAGACATACCATGTTTACGGACTGGAAGACACAACTTAGTAAAATGTCAATCCTCCCCAGACTGATACACAGATCTACTACAATTCCTATCAAAATGCCAGCAAGAGTTTTGTATAAATATAAACAAGATTATTCCATAATTTATATGAACAGGCAAAGGAACAAGAATAGTTAAAACAATCCTGAAAAAGGAGAACTGGGAGGAATCAGTCTACACCAACTTATGTCTTACCATCCAGCGCAGTAACCAAAACTGTGACAGCAGTGGAGGGACAGACACACAGACCAATGGAACAGAACAGAGAACCCAGGAATGGATTCATGCAAATATACCCAACTGTTTTTTTTTTTTTTTTTTTTTTTACAAAGACACAACCAATTTGATGAAGGAAAGATGTTGCCTTTTCAATAATGCTGTAACAGCAAAAACTATAAACAACCAGATGTCCTTAAACAGATAAATGGTTGAAAGAACCATAAAAGTACACCCACACTATAAAGTACTACTCACCAACACAAAAGAATCAATTATTGATACACGCAACAACCTAGATGAATCTCCAGAAATTATACTGAGTGAAAAAAAAAAAGTGAATTCCAAAAGGGACTCACTGTATGATTCCATTTATAAAACATTTTTGGAATGACATAATGATAGAAATAGAGAACAGATTAGTTATTGCCAGGGCTTAAGGAGCACGTAGGAAGGTAGGAAGCAAGTGGGTGTGGCTACAGAACATGCAGAAACCTTGTAGTGGAAATGTTCTGTATCTTGACTATCCAGTGACATGGTCATGGGTCTGATACTATACTATAGTTTTACAAAATGACACCACTGAGGGCAAACGGGTAAAGGGCACACAGGGTCTTTCTAAATTCTTATAACCTCATGTGGATCTACAGTTATGCCACAAAAAGTTTAATTTAAAAAAACAAATTGGATCTTCACTCACTGCTCTAAAGTTCATCATCCAAATATTAACACTTCAGAATGGCTCTAGCCTCTTAAGAACTACTTATTAACCTTGGCTTTGTGCTGGACTAAATGAAGACACACAGATATAAATGTAAAATACTATCCCTACCCTCAAACACCATACACTCGAGTAGAATGACAGAGGCATTAATCAACACTGAAAGATTTCATAAAGGAGATGGGATTTGAACAATCAATGATTTATTGAGAAGAAATCATGTACAAAGACACGGAGCTAGAAATCAGCACAGTTCCTATGGAGAAAGAGGCATGTACATGTTGTGATGTGGAAAAAACAGTGTGGTGTAATTATGGAACGTCCTCAAAAGTCACAGAGAGGTCAAATTTCACTTACTCAAAGAATCCTTTCCTCATCAACCCAGACAACCAAAAGCAGCAGCTGCCCCCACCCACAGTCTCTCCAGCATCCTTTACTGTTTCTTTACAGCACTCATCACAAGTTGTAATTATTACATACTTATTTGCATGTTTATTTGCTTAATGCTGTCCCACTTTCAGATATCTCAACTATCTAGTACTGGGTCTGGCACACAATAAGCACTCAATGAGTATTAATTGAACAAGTGAACACACAGTAAGTATTCACTCCTACTTCTCTTCTCGACTGTTCCTCCACTACCCGTCACTCCGTTCACCTTGGTCCCTCTCTCACCTGCTGCCTCTTTCAGCCAATCTTTTCCCCTGCTCCTCCACCTCGGCCCAGCTCTTAACCCATCACAAAAATAAAAACTCAATATTTTTTTAAAATAGTGCATCACAATGGCAATACTGTAATACTCTTCTGAATCTCAACCAATCAAGAACTGTATCCCAAGAAATCTGTTACTGAATAAAAAGTACTAAAGTTGTATGTTGTTACATAAGGCTAATATACGTATTGTGTAAACGAACAAGAGCAGAGGAAGTTATTCCTTTCACAGCCTTATTGTCCTGAATATGAGAGTCTTTCCCCAGAACTGGATGATCCTATCTGGTATATGGAAAGCTGTCTGGAGAGAGCCAGGGCAGTACTCCTCAAGGCTACAAAGTTACGAAAAATAATAAAGAAAGAAACTGCTACAGACCAAAGACTAAGGAGACATAATCACTAAATGTAATGTGGTACCCTGGACTGGATCCTAGAACATAAAGAGAATATTAATGGAAAAACTAGTGAAATCCAAATAAAGTCTGGAATTCAATTTAAAAAATATAATTTACACACACACACACACACACACACACAGGATTAACATGATTGAGATTTAAACTTGTTGATATTATTTTATATCATTAAAAAAAGAAAGAGAGTGCGGCGCCTGGGTGGCTCAGTTGGTTAAGCGTCCAACTTTGTCTCAGGTCATGATCTCGTGGTTCAGGAGTTCGAGCCCCACGAAGGGCTCTGTGCTGACCGCTCAGAGCCTGGGGCCTGCTTCGGATTCTGTGCCTCCCTCTCTCTCTGCCCCTTCCCCACTCGCACTCTCTCTCTCTCTCTTTCAAATAAATAAATAAACATTTAAAAAAATTTAAAAGAGAGAGAGAGAAAAAGAGGGCATGCAAGTTAGCCAAGAGTGAAACTCAGGCCTCAGTTGGGGCTTACAGTTGAAAAACTACACATAGTTATACCTTCATTTTGACTCTTGTCCCATGCTCTTACCTGATGCCATGAGAACTAACTTGCTTGCAATCGCTGGAGACCAACAACCAGTTCTGACTTCCTAGCAAGCTCATTCATACACTCAGCAAGCATTTATTAAGTGCCTGCTGCCTACCAGGCACTATGAAGTCTTTGGAGATACAAGGCTAAAAAAAGAAAGGCACAATCTCTGCTTTCATAAAGCTTATGTCCTCATGCCTGGAGAAACCAGGCATTTAACAAGTATTTGCATAAATGGTGAGTGTTCCCAAGAGTTTTAGAGCCTGCTTTTTAAAAACCCTACCAAACAATCCATCAGGTATTGGTTCAAGTCGGGTATCACTGATGTTCTCAATAAGGCCTTCGATGTGAACGAATCACCTGAGATCTGTTAACTCACTTTAACAGATACTTTTTCGGTTGACGTGGTTTAGGACCTGAGATTTTGGATTTCTTCCCAACTTCCAGAAGACGAGGATGCTGCTGCTGGTTCACGAACCACACTTTGATTCAGCAAGGTTCTGAACTACTATGGAAACATCCCTCAAACTATCATGCAAAAAGCAGGCTCCAAAAAGGCAAGGACACTGCATCTCTCTTATTCCCCACAGTACACACAAGACTTAAAACTATGCCTGAGAGACAGCACTCAATAAACATTCATTTTCGCAGTAAGTGGATGTATGGTCCTGATAAGCACTGTTCAACAGTAGTCACTGGTCACATCTGGACACTGAACACTGGGCATGTAGCTAGTGCAACTGACGAGCTGAATGTTTTTAAACTTAATTTTAATTAAAGTCAAATGTGGTTAGTAGCTACCACAAGGGACAATCCAAGTCTGGACAAGGATGTGATGTAAAGAGCACTGGATTGATAAGGCCTAGGATTGAACCCCAGCTCTGCTGCTTTAGCTTGTGACCTGTGAAGTTACAACTTCTTCAGGCCTCAACTCCTTCCTCCGTAAAATGAGGACAAGACCCCTCTGCCTCCAACACACACACACACACCCTTCTCAGAAATTATTATAAATTAATGTAGTAAGCATAAGGTACGATTAAGGTAACATTCTCTGCCCTCCAGAAACAGTTCACAATCACAAAGACTACTTTGCCTATTGCCCACACTCGCCAGAAAATGCCAAGCGCCTTGGCTTGAAGGACTGGTTAGTTAGCTCAGTGGCTTTGAGAATGAGGCCAAGGTCACAAGTTTGGAGGAGGGAGGACCCTCACTCAGCAAGGCTGATCAGGTAAGAGAGGCAATGACAATGCACATCAACACAATTCCTGGCAAATCTTTAAATGGGCACTGTGTTGACTGTGGATGAGTAAATGACATTTCATTCATTCGATCTCCCAGGAAGAGCTGCCACATTACCTAAAGCCCGCTACTTCCCAGCCACAGACCTTTGCGAATTCAGGTCCCCTCCGCGGGCAGTGCGCCGGGAAGCCCCCGCCCCGGGCCGCCCGCGTGTCCTCCCCTCCCCCGTCGCGCCGGCCCGGCGAGGGTCAGCCCGGCACCACGGCTCCAAGTACCACGCCGCCGGGCCGAACCCAGGAGCCATATTTAGCTGTATTTCTGGTCAATAAAAGAAACTTCCGTCTCCCAAAGAAGAACGGTTCTAACTCAATGACAAACTAGGACGGAAACTCGCTGCTCGCCGCAGTTGCCAAGCAGAGGCGCCGCGTGTCCGGCAGCCCCGGAGTCCCGGACTCGGACCCCGCGCCGAGCGCGCCCGCGCCCCGGCCACGGCAGCGCCGGCCACAAAGGACGGGGAGACGCGGCCGCGGCCGGGCCTCCCCCTCCTCCTCCCGCCCCGCGCGAGCGGCCGCAGCTCCGGGACGGCCCGGGCGCGGGCGGACACTCACCTCGGTCCGCGCGCGGCGGCGGCGGCGGCGGCGGGCGCTCCTCGGGGCCGGCCCGGGCGGTCGCGGCGCGGTCCCGCGGGCCGCAGCGCGGGCGCTACTCTCGGGCCGCCGTCCGCCGCGCCGCCTCCTCGGCCACTGCCGGCGGCTCCCCCGGCGGGCGGGCGGGCCCGGCGCGGGCCCCGCCTCCGCCGCGCCCGCCCCCGCCTCCGCGCCGGGCCTCGCGGGCTCGGCGCGCTACTCCCGGTCGCCCCGCATGCCGCCGCCGCTGCCGCTCGCTCAGGGCCGCCTCACGCGGCGGGCCGGGCCGCAAGGCCGCCCGCGCAGGCCGCTGGGGCGCAATGCTCTCCGCGCGCGGCGTGCTCGGCGGCGGCGGCAGCGGCGGCGGCGGCCCGTGCGGCTGCGCGGGGGAGGCGGGGGCGCCGCGCGCTCACCCGGATGCGCCGTCCCCCGCCCCTGCGGCGAGCCCACCTCGGGGCCGCGGCGCTTCCCTCGGGGCCGCGGCGGGGGCGGGGGGGGAGGTTCCGGCGTCTCGGCGCCCCCACCCCTGCCTGCCCGACCCGCGGGGCGGCGCGGAGCCGAGGCGCCGCGCGGCCGGCCGTAGCCGTGGGCGGGAGGCTCCGTCCGCGACGGGCTGGGGCCGTGCCGTCCGGGCCGATGGCCTCCACCTAAACCTGTGTACGGACAAAGAGGCCGCCGCAGCAACTAAAATAAAACTCGGGCCGTTTCACGTCGAGCAGACCACGGGGTGAGAGGAAACGGAGGTGCCCTCACCGCGCCGTGGAGGTTCTGGGTCGACCCCGGGCCGAGCCCAAGGCTGCTCCGGACCCGGGCGGGGTCGCCCGGGAGCGGCCGAGGTGCACTTGGAGCTGGAAGGCCGCCGGCGGCACCTTCGTGCGGCCCTGCTGAGCCCTGCGCCAGGCGACCGGGATGCAGGAGGTCCGGGGGCCAGGGTGGGCGGTGAGAGGCGAGGCCACCGACCGGCACCGCCGGAAGAGGCAGCCAGGCCTCGGGGGACGAAAACAGCCCCGGCCCCCTGCAGAATGGGGATTGTTTGGGGCAGAGTCTCCTGCCTAGTGCTCTGAGAGGGGCCCTGCCACTGTACCCTCTGGGGAAAAGCTCCGCTTTGGCACTAAGTCCATTCCCCAGCGGTACCTTCCTCCGAAGGGAGGACACAACCCTGGTCCTCTGTCACTCACACATAACCAACCGTTCTCTAATAAATTAATTTTCTCCTTTTAAGTCAGCCAGAGGTCTGTGTGCCTTGCTTGCCATCCAAGAGCTGGAATGATTAGAGACTAATGTTGATACTATTATTTAAATGGCCCCAGTTTTATTCTTTTAAGAAATGCTGTGTATGTTCACAGAAAGAACCAGAAGGCTGTAAGCAAAAAGATGTTACCGAAGGTTATCTTTGGAACTACCCTGTTTTGTGTTTATCTACATTTTTCAAGTATTCTAAAATAAAAGTTGCTCTTTAAAGGTACATCTATAATATTTTGAAATTAAGTGAATCGTGATTGGCCTGTGGGGACTACAAGGAAACTTCAGTTTGAAGTTTGTATCTCTTTTTAAAATATTATATCAAGAAAATAAAATACTGTATCTAGGGGGGAAAGACCTGCAAATCATCGATCTGATAAGGACTTGTATTTAGAATATATATATATATAGACACACATATATATATATATATAAAGAACTCTTTATATATATATATATATATATATATATATATATATATATATATATAAAGAACTCTTACAACTCAATAAAGCTAATAATCCAATTTAAAATGGGCAAAAGAATTGGAAAGACATCTCAACCAAAGAAAAGATTTCAATGATCAACAATAGCATGAAGAGATGTAAAACATCATTAGTCTCTACAGAGAGGCAAATCAGAACTACATACAATGAGAAGGCTCTTCACACCCACTTCGATGCTGGGGGGGGGGGGGGGAAGGCCTGACAATAATAAGTGTTGGTAAGGAGACAGAGAAATTAGAACCCTCATACACTACAAATGGGAACGTGAAGTGGTACAGTCACTTTGGAAAAGTTTGTTAGTTTCTCAAAAAGTTACGTGTAAAAAGTACCATATGACCCAACAGTTCCATTTCCTGGGTACATACCCAAGAAAATTTAAAACATGCCCATATGGCAAGTTGTACAGAAGTATTCACCAGCAGCATTATTCATAATCCCCAAAAAGTGGAAACAGTCCAAATGCCCAGGAACTGGTGAATGGATAAACGAAAGGGGGTATATCCATACAACGGAATGCTATTCAGCAATAAAACAGAATGAAATATTCATAGAAGATACACGTAGAAACATTAAACTATGTGAGGGCAGATGCAAAGAAGCACATACTGTATAAATCCATTTCGGTGAAACCTCTAGAAAAGACAAATCTACACAGTGTATTGGTTGCCTAGGTCTGGGGGTGGGAATAAGAAGTGAATGCAAAGGGAAACAAGGGATCCTTTTTGGAGTGATGGAAATACTCTAAAATCAAATTGTGGTAATGCTTGCACAACTCTATAGATTTACTAAGTCATTGAATTGTGCGTTTGAAACTAATGAATTTTATGGTATGTAAATATTACCTCAATAAAACAGTGGGAAAAATCTGTGTGCCAAGAAGTAGCCCAAGATAATAGCACCTTATCTAGTTGTAGCAAGTTCTTAGCAGTAAAAGAAACTTTTAAAACAAATGGAAAATTGTAGGGGCACCCGGGTGGCTCAGTTGGTTGAACGTCGGTTGAACGTCGGTTGAAAGTCAGTCGAAAGTAGGACGTCGGCTCAGGTCATGATCTCATGGTTTGTCAGTTGGAGCCCCCCACGTCGGGGTTGCTGCTGTCAGCAGAGCCTGCTTTAGATCCTGTGTCCCCCTCTTTCTCTGTTCCTCCCCCATTTGCGCGTGCGTGCTCTCTCAAAAATAAACTTTTAAAAAAGTATAAAATAAAACATGGAAAATTATGTGCTGTTTGCACAGTACAAGGTAATAAAATGCACTTTTTACAACTGATTGTGTAACCAAGCACCATAACTTTCAACACCCTCAATGTACTTACTCCTATTCATTCAAAATATATCCTCCTTTTTACCCACTGAAAGAATTGGAAATGAGGTAGAAAAGAGTAAACGTGCTTGAGAGCAAGAAAGAACTAAATATCTTACAACAAAGAGCAGGGTGTAAAGGGCTCAGTCTGGGAATCCAAAGAGGACATTGACATATTCTTTCCGTTTTTATTCTTGTTTCCCCCTCAGTCCTGTGCCCCAGACTCACCAGGTTCTTCCAGGTGTGGAGATGAACTCCACATTGTTGTGCTCAGAGGGAGCACTGTCTTTGGGCTGGATAATGGTATGACTGAGGATTTTTTCATGATTTTACCATGGAAGAAATTAACCTTTAATTTGTGGCAACCCTGAAAGTGGACGAACCTACAAGAACTAGTCTACCTGCCCTGACTTTTTCTCACTGAGGCGCCTCAGAAGCATATCAGGGGAGCTGCTCTATTGAGTGAATGATTAACTCAGTGCATTGTTCCTATCTGGCTCTCCTTGTTTCCAATAATAACAATGCTAATATTCTTTTTGTGAATAAGGACAAGTTGTTTGTTCCCAATTAGCTGGAAAGAGATGGACTCATGGTAATGGGGAGATGTGGGAGATTGCCTAAAGCAGGGTAAACTGCCCAAGGATAATTGGGCCCTGTGGTGGGCAGCAGGAGGAGGGGGAGGGGATCTGTTACAGAACTGGGTGTCAGATGTCCTGACAGGGTGGGGAAGAACTGAAGAAGGTGACATTGAAAGAAGGATAGGCAAACACAAGCCCACACAGGAGTCAAATGACATGAAGAAGGTGGTAGTTATGCAGAATGTGTAATGCTATCATTTTATGATTTTTTATTCCTTGTTCTGCTTTTCCAACCAAAGCCTTGTGGCTGAAGCCTTAAGACCATGGCTGCCCATTCTCCTCTCCACACATGGTCTCTATACTTCCTCCCCAAGTGTCTCTTTTATGCTTGTGTTTCAATGGCCAAATCAGACCCCCTGCCACATCTAACTTCTAAAGGAGCGGTAAAATACAATCAATTTCGGCATTGTCCCCAGAAAGCAGAGAGCTGCGAAAATTTGGATTATAATTTTAATAACTATCAGAAGTATGAAAATCGGAGGATAACACTTTCTTTAAACTTTTAATTTTGAAATAATTATAGATTCATAGGAACATGTAAAAGTTGTACAGAGAGGTCCTTTGTACCCTTCATCCATTTCCCCCCTTTTACATCTTTTTTTTTTAAGTCACCTCTACATGCAACCTGGGCCTTGAACTCACCACCCTGAGATCAAGAGTCACATGCTCTACCGACCGAGCCAGCCAGGTGTCCCCCTTCAGTTACATCTGTAACGTAAAACGGACTATAAACTTTTAACTATAGCATAAAATCGAAACCAGGAAATTGACACGAGTACAATGGGAGTGTAGAGTTCTGTGCCATTTTATCACTTGTACAGGTTCCTGTAACAACTTCCAGAAGCAAGCTACAAAATTATTCCATCACCATAAAGATCTTCCTCACTCTAGCCCCTCATAGTCATACCTACCCCTCCCTGCCCCACTATCTCTAACCCCTGGCAACCACGGCTCTCCATGTCTATAGTTTTGTCATTTCAAGAATGTTACATAAATGGAATCATATAGGATGTGACCTTTTTGAGACTGGCCTTTTCTTTTTTACTCTGCATAATGCCCTTGCGTGTACTTGGGTCATCTTGTTTTGTGCTAATCACTCTGTCAGCTGGGCCTGGCTCCCCACTTGGTCTTCTCTGACACCATCCAGCCGAGGTCAGAGGAGTCACCATGGCTGCCCTGCCTGTCCTGTAACAATAGGGTGAAGGTGGGAGTGTAGACTGTCCATTCAGCCTTCCCTGACTGGGATGGGGTGAGGTTGCATTTTTTCCTCCAGTTGGCTGGAATTGGGTAGTTACTGTGTAAACATTTTCTAGGTTGCCCCTTTCCTGGTTCTTTAGCTAGCGGGAGCAGGCATTTCTTGGGCTTTGTTTTGTTTTGTTTTGTTTTTTTAAATCTGTCCCCACAGTATTTCCAGGTTGCCAGCTTCTCCAGCACTCAGACCAGGGTATATTAAGTAAAAGAAAACTCAGAGAACTCATTTCCCTGTCATTCCTCAGATCCCACGGTCCTTAGTAAATTGGATCCTTCTCCCTACCTTTCAGAGTTTTCTCATGTTTGGTTTACATACAACACTCGGGGCTTTTAGCTGCTCTTAGTGGGAAGTGTCCTCCATTCACGAGTCCATCTTGTTCTGGAAACAGAAGTTGAGAATAAAGTTTTAAAACATAAAATAGAGCAGATTGCAGATTATTCCTATAAAAATGTCACGTCCGGTTTCTTGTGTTCCAATAGGCTTTCTTGAGTCAGAAGGAAGGGAAGATTTACTGCAGGTTTATTGGGAATCCCACACATAACACTCAGGACATTTGCATGGGCCACAATGTTTACTATATGGAAACCAATGCGGGGGAGGGGGGGGGTCCGGGGGGTGGGGGATGCCGGAAACTGCTAGATCAGAGACTCAGCGGAACCTGAGGTCAGTAAGTATGGCAGAATGAGAAGGTTGAGATAGCCAGAGCCAGAGGCTCAGGTGGAACAGGCCAGGCACTGATAAGGCTCAGGACACACCATTTGGACACATGGCCAATGATGTCGGAGAAAGAACTAAGGAGCTGAAAATGAAAATGAACCTAAGAAACTGAAGATAAAAGAGTCAGAGGTGTTTGGGGCAGAAGAGCATGTGACTCTTGATCTCTGGGTCATGAGTTCGAGCCCCATGTTGGGTGTAGAAATTATTTAAGTAAATAAATAAAGTTTAAAAAGAGTCATGGGGCGCCTGGGTGGCTCAGTTGGTTAAGCGTTTGACTTCAGCTCAGGTCACGATCTCACGGCTCATGGGCTCAAGCCTTGCAACGGGCTATGTGCTGACAGTTCGGAACCTGGAGCCTGCTTCAGATTCTGTGTGTGTCTCTCTCTCTGTCCCTTCCCCCACTTGTTCTCTCTCTCTCTCAAAAAAATAAACAAGCATTAAAACTTTTTTTAAATAAAAAATTTTTTAAAATAAATAAAAAGAAAAAGTGATCAACATAAAGTTTTTAAATTTTTAAGGAAACCAGGCCTCAGGATATAAGGAAAACCTAATTTGGGGGCAAAAATCAAGGACAATAGAAGCAAGTCTTAATTGGCAGCAGATTTGGGCTGTCATTATTTAAAAAGAAATCAAATGGCATGAACCTGAAATGAAGATAAATGGAAGAGCTGATGGGTTTGGAGCTCAGAGAGGTACTATGGAGTTAAATGACCACAATTTTAACTGGGAATGCATAGGAATTCATGGTATGGTTAGATGGCTTTAGGAAGACTCAATGGGAAAAAAAAAAAACAAAAAACATGTTGAATAGTACAGGGTTGGGGAGAAGACTGCAGAATTTTACCAGCCCAAAGTGGCTTTTAGAGATCTATAAAATACATTTTCTTGGCCTCTTCTTGCCTCAAGTCATAGCTTTTTGGTCCTGCAGGACATCAGTCTATCTGCATAATATTCTACATATCCCTACCATTTTATAAATTTAGGCCCAAGGGATATGGTAACAGAAGCTACATGACTAATAACCATGCCTTCACCTATGCCGTACCATGTGTCTAAATGACCCCTCGGATGGTTTCCACAAGCTCTGAGGATTCTGATGGCCACCCATCCTACACAGCCCTGCTATACTGGTTTTCCTAAAACACCTCATTCACAAAGCTGCTCTCTGTCTATACACGTCAGTCAGGGATTCCAGGCTCTGCACAGTCTGGCCCTATTTCCACCTGCCACAGGCCCTCTTGCCCTCAGCTCACTCATAAGACTTCTCTGCTCCTGTCACACCACCTACCTCACTCTTCCTGACTCCCCACGTGTTTCACTATTTGCTGCCTTGACTACTTTCCTCCACCAATCTTAATCCCTCAGGATTATTTAACAACCTCTTCAATCAGATTGATCTTTTCTTTCTCCTGAATTCCTATGACTTCATCATCTGTAGCATATTTTCCCCCCAACACAAATTAGCTGCCTCATCATATTGTTGCTATAAAATTTTATGTGTTTAAGGCTCCTATCACCTCCTGGATGGCTTGCACTGTGCTTTGTACGTTTTTAAAAAAATGTTTATTTATTTATTTTGAGAGAGAGTGAGAAGAAAGAGAGACAGAATCCCTAGCAGGCTCCATGCTAACAGCATGGAACCAGACACAGGGCTCAATCCCACAAACCATGAGATCATGACCTGAACTGAAACTAAGAGTCAGCCGTTCAACCAACTGAGCCACCCAGGCACCCCTGTACTTTGTACATTTTGAATATAAAAGTAATACATATGATACAAAATTCGAATAGGACAGGAAGATATGAAGCAAAAACAAATTCTCCCCCCAACAGCATCCCCAGAGGTAATGACCTTTAATTTGTTTGGTGGTTGTCATCCCTACCTCCCCTGATGAATACCTCTCCTAACTCTAAATAGTATACTTATAGTACCAATTCTTGATTTATCAACCTTAGACAATGTGCTTATCAGTTGCTGCTGTCGTATAAACAATCCCCAAATCGTGGCTTATAATAAACACTATACAAGCTTAGGAGTCGTTGGCTGCCACTATCCTGGACTTGGCTAGACTTGGCTCTAAGTGTCTTCTAGTTTGGGGACTTGGGCTAAAGGAGTGTCTATCACTTGGTGCGTGCTCTTCCCAGGCAGGGGCCATAGTTAAAGCACATCTCATTGTTCCAAATAATTCATATGACTAAGCCCAGAGTCAATGGGTAGGTATATGCCATACCAGGAGGCACAGCAAAAATCGTATGACAAAGAGTATGGATGTATAATCTATTGCAAAGAGGGAGTAGAAAGTTGGGAACAATGATCCAGTCTACCCCACATAAGTTTCTATTGATTCCCACTTGTCAAAGATGAGGAATTGAACTTATTAACACCACCTGTGTCTCCCTCCTTTTCTCAAAATTGTGTTAGGTGTATTGTAAGTAGTTCTACTTTATAACTTTATAGAAAAAAATACTTTCTTGACCCTTCAACTTCAGACAGTGCCTAAAGTACCCAAATTTAGATAGTATCTTCAAGTCTTCATAATAAAGAAATGAAAATATGTGTACCTTTATACTTCCGTATTCTCTCTTCCCTTTCTATCCCTTTCTAACTCATATATTGTGAAGGTTTATTATATTTCCTTTCTATTTTGGAACTATAATTAAGTCTTCTATGTGTTATATACAAGCTGATTCAAAAAAAAAAAACTAAACTAAAATCCAATAAGGAGCCTTAAAATACTCTCATTGTGGTAGATATTCTGTAGACTCAAGAAATGTAGTTGGACTTGTAAGAAGGAAATGAGTCTTTTCCTCAGTACGTATAGCTCCAAAATGAATATTTCCAATACCAAGAGCTAATATTTTCTCACTCATGATATTCTATATGCTATCCAGAATCATGCTACATGTGATTTGTTTTATACGAGCCATGATTTTCATTTTTGAGGGAGTTTCTGTTTGCCTTACTTTTTCCTCATTGACAGAAGAAACAATCACCTTCACTCTGTCTCTAAGTTCATACAACTCTTAAATCACATTATTTGTTGAAGTGAATCCATTTTCTTATCAAACACATTTGTCCGCAAGTCTTCTATGTATTTTACTTTGAACCAACTGCTTTTATACCTGCTGCCCAGCCAACAGCCTAGGGATTCTTTTTATTGCTATTCTGAGATGTGGCCGTTATTTCTTGGATTTCATAGCTTCACCTTTTTTGATTTCTATTTTCATTTTCTTAGAGCATATACTCAAGTGATTTTTTCCCCCAGATAAATATTGAGTTCTTTCAGTCCAACTTGCAGACTGATAAAGTGGCTAGGTTTGGAATTCTATGTTCCAAGCCACTTTCTGTTTGCATTTGAAGGCATCGTTCCATTGTATTCCAGCCTAAAGCTGGAGAATCTGAAAGCCAATATGATTCCCCTCTCTGCGAATAAGGTGTTTTTGCTCTCAGGAAGCATTTAAGTATTTTTTCTTTAACTGAGTGTACTGAAATTTCATTAGGATTTGCGAGTTCACAATGAATGCTTTTTGAAAAGCATTCAATTATTTAACCAACAGGCGTTTTTGATATCCTGTTACATGGTCAGCAGTGGTGAAGACATACGGGGTACATATATGAGGAACACAATTATTTCTCAGAGAGCTTTAATCTATAGGAGAACACGTGCAGTTTAGCTGGAGATTGAATTCTTAAATGGCTCTTACATAATGAATTCATAATGAGCCAAATTGAATTCAGACATATTTTGTGTCTGACGAGATTGTGTTTACTAAAGTCTATTCATGTTTGTACCTTCTGGTAAAAACATTAAATTCTGCGACTTTGTGAGGAGGGAACAAAGTCAGCTGTTCCTTTGCTCTATTGCCTCTTTTTTAAAATAAAACTTAGTTACCTTTTCTATGAATCCTTCCCCATTACTGTCATTAAAAAATAATTTAAGGGCACCTGGGTGGTTCAGCCGGTTAAATGTCCGACTTCAGCTTAGGTCATCTCACAGTTTGTGAATCTGAGCCCCACATTGGGCTCTGCACTGACAGCTTGGAGCCTGCTTGGGATCCTCTGTCTCCCTCCCTCTACCCCCACCCCCATTCATGCTCGGGCTCTCGCTCTCTCTCTCAGAAGTAAATATTAAGGGGCACCTGGTGGCCCAGTTGGTTGGGCGATTGACTTCCTCTTGGGTCATGATCTCACTGCTAGTGGGTTTGAGCCACGCATCAGGCTCTGTGCTTGCT
Organism: Felis catus; assembly: GCF_018350175.1. Lineage (NCBI taxonomy): Eukaryota > Metazoa > Chordata > Mammalia > Carnivora > Felidae > Felis > Felis catus. The sequence goes on along the minus strand of NC_058379.1, from coordinate 56,819,008 downwards.
TTGGATTTTGTCTCTGCCCCTCCCCTGCTTGTGCTTTGTCTTTCTCTCGTTCTCTCAAAAATAAGCAAACGTTAAAATAATTTTTTTAACGTTTATTTATTTTTGAGAGAGAAAGAGACAGAGCATAAGCAAGGAAGGGGCAGAGAGGGAGGGAGTCACAGAATCGAAGCAGGCTCCAGGCTTCGAGCTGTCAGCACAGAGCCCAACTCGGGGCTTGAACCCACAAACTGGGAGAGAGATCGTGACCTGAGCCAAAGTTGGTAGCTTAACTGACTGAGCCACACAGGCGCCCCTAAAAATTTTTTTAATAAATAAATAGACATTTAAAAAATAATAATTTAAAATAAACACTTCAAATCATATTATTATAGACCATTTAGTTAGCAAGTGACTATAGAAGTTGCAATTATTTTCATTTCCTCTTTTTGGCTTGTCCTGCAACTTGATCACATCTATAATGAGCGTTTGCTGGCTTGGTTTGTCCTCTTGAGACTGTTACTATACTTTCTTTCAGGGTCATAGTACTCACATTCCCTAACCTAGGTTTCTATACCAGCAAAGAAAATAAAACCACAAGCATTTTGTCTTTTTCTTGTGGGTACATTCCGAGACCACTTAGACCATCACATGATCTCCTTTCAAAGTGGATAAATAAGTAAAATATGACTGAAAATAAAGACCTGAAATTATTTTCCCCCCAAAATGAATAAAGTGAGAATACCACCTCCTAATGTCTTTATAATCTCTGTGTCTCCTGTAAAAGAAAACAATCAAGGAATATTCTAGAGACATTGGTACTTAAAAGCATGGGAAAAGAGCTTACTTCTTTTATGCCAAGGCCCTGAGATACCTTAAATTCATGTTTCTCAGTCCTTCGTGTGATTCAGAATCCTCTGGAGATGCTTAGGAAACCACTTCTCCGGGCCCCACCCTTGGAATATCGTGGAGCAGGTAGAGCTGGCTCTTATCCACTCCCAGCCCCGGAGACCTTCCCGAAAATTCTTTGAGATTTTTTTTTTTTTTGACACATTGTGAGCTGGTAGTTAAAAACCCCAGGACCTGTATTGCAAAAGAACAGCCAAATACTATTGTCAAGTAGTTGCCACCCACCCCACCCTCAAACGATGTTGCCCTGTTCTGAAGGCCTTGCAATGCTTATCTTGCTTTGCTTATCTGTTAGTAACTCAGGCTACTAACTGTTGTTGACTTAGATGATGAATGACATTACAATCTCCCTTTGGGAGGCTTTCTCAGACAAATAGTTAGAAGACAAATCTTCAAGTGGAGGAAATTGATGTCCTAACAGTGGACATGTGGGTACACATACAGTCTAATGCACACATAAATCACCCTTGTACCTATACACACATGTGCACAAGACTTTTTACCTTAAAGATGAGGCTTCATAATGAGGTGGGAACGTCAGAAGTTTCCTGCTGATGCATGACTAATCAGGAAATCTTCTAGCCATGAGAGAATGAAACAATTTGAAAGAGGATGGGAAAATGAGATAAAATATTAGGATGTCCCCCGATAGAGAGGAACTATGTGGTCATTAAGTCCCATCCTTTCTGTGGTGGTTTAATGTCCCCCTGACATGCTGACCAAATAGTCATCACCTCAGATTTGAATTTCTCAAGGGATGGGGAATTTAGTGACTCCAGAGGTCACTTGTGTCACTTTTGTTTGACTCCCTTAGACATTTCTTCTTTACATTGACAAGAAATCCGCTTTTTTTTAATTTCACCTTCGCATCTTTTTCTTCTGATGTTAATATAGTTAGACCACCTATCTTTCTGTTTTGGTACTTTTTTCCTATCTTGTCATTCACAACTCTCTGTGCCTTATGTTTTAGGTATGTCTTTTGAAAATGACATATAACTAGATTTTTAAAATCCATGCAACTTTGTCTTTATTTTTTTTAATGTTAATTTATTTTGAAAGAGAGAGTGTGAGTGGGGGGGTAGGGGGTAGAGAGGGAGGAGACACAGAATCTGAAGCAGGCTCCAGGCTCTGAGCTGTCAACACAGAGCCTGACGTGGGGCTCAAACCCACGAACCACGAGATCATGACCTGAGCTGAAGTCGGACGCTCAACTGACTAAGCCACCCAGGCGCCCCTAACTTTGTCTTTAAAACTGAGTATATTCTATTTAGAATCATATTTCAATTTGTTTCTCCTATTTATTTTCTACTTTCTTTTAAAAATCTTTTTTTAATGTTTATTTTTGAGAGAGACAGAGACAGAGTGCAAGCAGGGGAGGGGCAGAGAGAGAGGAAGACACAGAATCCAAAGCAGGCTCCAGGCTCTGAGCTGTCAGCACAGAGCCCGACGCAGGGGTTGGACCCAGAAACCGTGAGATCATGACTTGAGCCAGAGTCAGACACTGAACTGACTGAGCCACCCAGGCGTCCCCCTACTTTCTTTTTTAAATTATTATTTTTACTTTCTACTTGTCTTATCTTTTTGTTTTGTTTCTTGTGTCCTTTTTTGCCTTTTAAAACATCCATTCTGCTTTTTCCCTTTCACAATTTTTACCCATCTGGTAGTTTGGAGATTAAATACACACTATTTCTATTTGTTCCATAAAGGTTAACAATATTTAGACTCACTGGTAATTTTATTGATGTATTTCTCTTTGGAGACGTCTTTAGTCAAATCTCATGTCCATTTTTAAAAATTGGGTTATCTGCCTTTTTATTATGGAGTTGTAAGAGATTTTATATATTCTGGATACAAGACTCCCCCCACCTTTTTAAAAAAAGATTTTATCTTTCAAGCAATCTCTACACCCAACATGGGGCTCAAATGCATAACCCTGAGATCAAGATTCACATGCTCTCTACCAACTGAGCCAGCCAGGCATCCCTGGATAATAGACCCTTTTCAGATATATGATTTACAATATTTCTCCCTTTCTATGGGTTGTCTTTTCACTTTCTTGATGGTATCCATTGAAGCACATTTTTTAGTTTTGATAAAATCCAATTCATCTATTTATTCTGTTGTCGCTTGTGATTTTCATGCCATATCTAAGAAACCATTGCTGGGCGCCTGGGTGGCTCAGTCGGTTAAGCGTCTGACTTTGGCTTAGGTCCAAGCCCTGCATTGGGCTGTGTGCTGACAGCTCAGAGCCCTGAGCTGTTTCGGATTCTGTGTCTCCCTCTCTCTCTGCCCTTCCCCTGCTCTCTCTCTCTCTCTCTCCCTCAAAAATAAATAAACATTAAAAAATTTAAAAAATATCATTGCTTAATCCAAAGTTGTAAAGACTTGCTCTTATATTTTCTTCTAAGTTTTTTTTTAAATGTTTATTTATTTATTTTGAGAGAGAGGTAGAGCATGTGCAAGCTGAGGGTGGGGGCAGAGCGAGAGATAAAGAGAGAATCTTAAGCAGGCCCCACACTCAGCACAGAGCCCAATGTGAGTCTCACAACCATGAGATCATGATCTGAGCTGAAATCAAGAGTCAGATGCTCAACCAACTGAGCCACTCCGGTGCCCCTAAGAACTTTATGTAACTCTTACATTTAGGTCTTAGATCCATTCTGAGTTCATGGTATGAGGTGAGTACATGGTATGAGGTGAGTCCAATTTCATTCTTTTGCATGTGGACATCCAGTTGTCCCAGAATCATTTTCCAAAGAGATTATTCTTTGTCCTATTGGTGCCTGCTATAGACTGAATGTTTGTGCCACCCCTCCGATTCATATGTTGAAATCCTAACCTCCAATGTGAGGATCAAGGGATGTATTTCCATTTATGTAGGTCTCCTTTAACTTCTTTCAATAACATTCTGTCATTTTTAGTGTATAAGTCTTGCATTTCTTTTGTTTTTTTATTTTTTTGTTTTTTTAAGTTTATTTATTTATTTTGAGAGAGAGAGAGAGAGCGCGCACAGGTAGGGGAGGGGCAGAGAGAAAGAGAGAGAGAGAGAGAGAAAATCCCAAGCAGGATCCACATCATCAGTGCTGAGCCCCACTGGGGGCTCAAACCCATGAACCTGAGCCAAAGTCAGGTTAACCAACTGAGCCACCCAGGTGCCCTTGCACTTCTTTTGTTAAATTTATTTCTAAGCGCTTTATTCTTTTTGATGCTATTATATACATAATTTTGTTAAATTTAATATTCAGATATTTTTTGCTTATGTATAAAAATTTAATTGACTTTTATATATTCACACTGTATCTTGCAATCTTGATGAAAGTGTTTATTAGTTTTAATACTTGTGTTTGTCTGTAGGAATGTCTTAGGATTTTCTCTACAAAAGATCATGTCATCTATGAATATAGTTGTGCTTCTTCCTTCCAATTTGGATGCCTTGCACTTCTTTCTTCTGCTTAATTGCCCTGGCTATACAACCTCCAGTACAATGTTGAATAGAAGTGACTTTTTTCCTGATCTTAGACATCCAGTATTTCATCATCAAGTATGTAGCTGGTTGTGTACTTTTTACAGATGGCCTTTAACAAAGTGAAGAATTTTTCTTCTATCTCTAGTTTATTGAGTACTTTTTCATTACATGCTATTGGGTTTTGTCAACTGCTTTTCTACCTCTGTTGAGATGATCAAGTGGTTTTTGTCTCTTATTCTATTAATAGAGTCCATTACATTTGTTGGTCTTCACGGTTTCATAAGACAACTTTGCATTCTTATGATAAACCCCACTTGGTCATGGGGTCATGGTGTACAATCTTTTTCATATGCTGCTTAATTCAATTTGGTAGTATTTTGATGATGGTATTTTGAGTCTGTTTTCATAAAGTATTTTGGTCTGTAGTTTTCTTATGTCTTTGTCTAATTGTATCAGGGTAATACTGGCCTCATAGAATGAGTTGGGAAGTAGATCCACCTGTTCTATTTTTGGGAAGAGTTTGTAAAGGATTGGTGTTTATTCTTCCTTAAAGTTTGGTAGAATTCACTAGTGAAGCCATGTGGACTTGAGTTTTGCTTCATAAAAAGTTTTTTTTTTAATCATTTAATCTCTTTATTTCTTATAGCTCTATTCAGATTCTCTCTCTCTCCCTTTCTCTCTCTCTCTCTCTCTCTCTCTCTCTCTCTCTGTGTGTGTGTGTGTGTGTGTGTGACTTTTGGTAATTTGTGTCTTTCTAGTATTTTGTTCATTTAGTTTATGTGACTTATTGGCATACATAGTATTTCCCTATACTCCTTTTTATTTCTGAGAGGTTAAAAGTGATATCTCTCTTCCATTCTTTTTTTTTTTTTTTTAATTAAGGAATCTCTATACTCAACATGGGGCTTTAACTCACGACCCAAAGATCAAGAGTTGCATGCTCCACCAGCTGAGCCAGCCAGGCACACCCCCCCACCCCCACCCCCGCTTTCATTCTTGATTTTACCATTTGGAATCTCTCTTTTTTTCTTTGTCAGTCTAGCTAAAATTTTGTCACTTTTGTATATCTTTTCAGACCAGCGAAACTTTCAGTTTTGTTAATTTTATCTATTGTTTTCTTTTTATTCTCTGTGTTATTTATTTCCTTGCTAGTCTTTATGATTTTGTTCCTTCACTTGCTTTGGGTGTAGCTTGCACGTTTTTTTTTTGTTGTTGTTGTTGTTTTGTTTGTTTGTTTTTGCTAGTTTCTTAAGGTAGAAGTTTACCCTCTTGATTTGAGATCTTTTTTTTTCAGAGAGAGCTTGCATGTGTGCACAAGTGGGGGAGAGGGGCAGAGAGAGAGAGAGAAAGCATCTTAAGCAGGTACCACACTCAGTGAGGAACCCAACAGAGGGCTCAGTCTCACGACCCTGAGATCATGACCTGAGCCGAAATCAAGAATCAGATACTTAACTGACTGAGCCACCCAGGTGTGCCACTTCTTTATAAATATAGGCATTTGCAAGCATAAATTTCATTCAAAGTCCTGCTTTTGCTGCATCCCATAAGGCTTGGTGTGTTGTGCTTCATTTTGATTCATGTCAAAGTATTTTTCTAATTTCCCTTGTGATTTGTTCTTTGACCCTTTGGTTATTTAGGAGTATATTATTTAATTTCCATATACTATATTTGTGAATATCCTCCTTTTTTTCTGTTATTGATTTCTAATTTTGTTTCAGATGTCTATAGTATGATAAATATACAGTATGATTTTACTCTACACATAAAGTATGTAGATACATACGGTATATGTGTAGTATGATTTTAATCTATATATATCTATTATGATATATATCTATATATGATGTTAATCTATGTATCTATATATTAATATGTATATTAATATATATAATATAGAAAAATAGTGTGATTTTAATACTGATTTCTTAATTTGGAGGGGGAGGGCACGTGGGGAGGGCCAGAGAGAGGGGAACAGAGGATTGGAAGCAGGCTGTGCGCTGACAGTCTGACAGTAGCCAGCTGAAGTGGGGCTCAAACTGGTGAACTGAGAGATGGTGACCTGAGCCAAAGTCAGACGCTCAACTGTTTGAGACACCCAGGTGCCTCTGATTTCTAAATTTACTGGGGCTTGTTTTATGCCCTAGCATATGTTCTATTTGGAGAAGATCCCATGTGCACTTGAGAAGAAGGTACATTCTGCTGTTACTGGATGGAATGTTCTGTACATAATATTGGGTCTAGTTGGTTTGTAGTGTCATTTACATTTTGGCCGTTAAAATTGTGCTTGGTTACTTTTTTTTCTTTTTTTTAAGATTAAAAAAAATAATCTCTATAGGCAACGTGGGGTTTGAACTCATGACCCCAAGATCCAGAATCACGTGCTCCACTGACTGAGCCAGCCAAGTGCCCCCATATGCTTGGTTATTTTCAACTAGCTCTTCTCTCTAAGCATAGTGTGCCTCCCTTTTTTATTTCTATGTATAAATTAAGCAAATTTACTTTATATCAGTATCTGACAATTCCAATTAATGCAAGTTTTTATAGATTGAATCTCTTGTCTGCTCTCACTCATGTATGTTGCCTTGTTTCTTGCATACTATGTAATACTTGCCAGAGAACTCCTGTTCTCTGGAACTTAAGCTGTGAAAATTCTTTAAGACTTGACTTTCAGGTATGTTCTTTCATAAGATATTTGGCTTGCTTCTCTGGGTGCCCAAGGTTATTTTAACCTTTTAGACTGATGTTTTTAAAACCTCGTAGGTAGTTGTAATTGAGGCCAAAACTCATATGAGTCATGAGTTCTCCTGAGGATTACACATTACTAGAGCAGATCCAATGTTAAAAAGTCAATATAGCAAGTTTGTGTTTTTCATCAGAGCAAATTTATTTGTAGTTCATTATATTGGTGCTGTAGTCTTTGGGGTTCCCAGCTTTATGCAGGGTATCATTCTAGATGTTGCAGTTTAGGAAGGCCTTGGAGTTTAGCTTTTGAGTTTTGCGCCCTGAAGGGCTATGTAAGGAAAGCTCAAGGTCACTAGAGTTGGGCAGATGGCCTCAAGGTGAAAGCCAACCTCAGGGCCGTTTTTCCTATCTGGATTTCAATTTTCATTTCATTTTTGGCTTGGGAAGCTTTTTTAGTGCAATTTCAGTGATGCATTTATAAATACGTGTTTTTAAAATTTTTATTCAGCAGTTTTAGTTATTTCTTTGGAGGGCTATTTAAGGTATATAGTTCATCATACTGCCCTATATTACCAATTAGTCCTCAGAAGCATAGAGAACTTCTATAATTCAAAGAAAAGAACATATTAAAAAGTTGCTTCTTTTGACTACTGTTTTTTTAAAAAAATGAGGGTGAGGGTACTTTATTTTATTATTTTTTAAGTTTATTTATTTTGAGAGACAGAGACAGCGCAAGTGGGGAAAGGGCAGAAGGAGAGAGAGAGAGAGAGAGAGAGAGAGAGAGAGAGAGAGAGAGAATCCCAAGCAGGCTCTGCAGTGCCAGTGCAGAGCCCAATGTGGGACTCAAACCCACGAAGCCATGAGATCATGACCTGAGCCGAAACCAAGAATCAGATGCTTAACCGACTGAGCCATCCAGATGCCCCTTGACTACTTTTTTAAATTTTATTTTTCAAGCGGGCTCCACGCCCAATCTGCCCCAATCTGCCGCTTGAACTCATGACCCTGTAATCAAAAGACGTGTTCCCCTTGACTACTTTTTTCATGCATCTCATAATTTGGAAAAAACACCTTCTTAAGAGGAAATGCTTGGGGGCATAACCATTCCCACTGCTCACCCTTAGCTCCTCCACTCTTGTGTCCATTCAATCTCCTTGACATCAGTGTCTTGGGTCGGAAAGAGAGTATTCCCAAAGCAGAGATGTGAGAAGTGAGATGATTCATTTTCACAAATACCAAAGAAAAGCTGTGCTGCCTAGTTAACAATAGGTTTTACAACCCATTGAAAAATTTGTACGAACCACCCCCCCCTCCACACACACACACAAACACACACACACACACACACACACACACACACAGTGGAGTCCCAGACCCATAGACACTTCATTTCCTAGTTGTTCTTCCCCTCTCCCCATTTCACTGGCTTATTTTTCACAGGCTTGGCAATGAGTGTGTGCCAAAGAAGTGACGTCTCTGCAGCACCTCAAGGAATGTACATTTGTTCCAATCAGACTATTTTTTGCCTTACATGGGCATAGGCGACATCCAGGTAAGGCTGTAACCCCTGTCGTACACAGCCAATGAGGAATCAGGGGAGGGACTTGCATGCTAGGAGATAAATTGCTTGCTTTAACTGCCCCGTGTGTGCCTGTCCATCAGACACCCTGTCTTGCAAGAACGTTGATTAAAGCCTCGCCTCCCTGTGTGAGTCTCTGTGTCCCTCCTCCGACTGGGTCAGTGGGCTTATTTCTCACAGAAAGCAGTGGGATGAATGATAAGTGAAGATAAGAGGCAGGAACAGAGTGCCAAGCTGAACCTCAGGAGCAGGTGGATAGTCAGATAAAACCTCAGGTGGATAGTCAGATAAAACAGAGGAGGAAAAGGTGAACATCAGAGAGAGGGACCAGGGTCATGGCTGTGTAGAGTGCCCCAGGATAGCCCTCCATATATTTGAGGTCAGTTTCATGTTTCCTCCACTTCTCTAAGCTGTGCCTCTATACCTTTCACATGGTAGTATGAGAACTGCCACTTTAAATGTTGCTAACAGGGCCAGACCCACCCCCCCCTCCTCCATGGAAGACCATGTCACTCCATTAATGCAGTCAGCCAGCGCTGCTCGAGCTCTGCCCATCGACTCATTTTGAACCATCAGCTAAGACATTCCAATTCTTTCCCACAAACAACACTCATTCATATCTTCCCCATTTCTTCTCTTATTAGACGTGTGTTTTTTCGGAAAAAAAATCTGAGTGCACGAACACACAGTTATCACCTCACGTTGTTAGTTTCATCCTGCCACTCTAGCCAACAAGAACTTTTAGTCCTGATTCTATCTTCACCAGTATTTATTACTTTCCTCGTCATTTGCCAATTCGATGCGCACTTCACTATCAGTCCAAATCACTGATAAAATATTTAGCTAGATCCAGGCTTATATCTTGAAATGTCCTTCCAAGTTGACGTTGATGTATTACTCAATACCCTTTGGGTATGATTGTTCAACCAGTTATTACTCCACCTAGTTGTATGTGTACCCAGAACAAGTCTGCATGGATGTCACGCATGTTCTTGTTCAGTAGCCTCGTCACAAGTTTATGCTCTGCTGACCTACAAGCATAGGAACCGTCTCAAAAGAGTGAAACCAAGACAAGCTTAACAAGGCTTGCTCTTGGTGCCACCATTTTAGAGCCTAGCAATTTCAGCTGCCTTTTAAAGTGACTCATCAACATCCTTTTATTAATCTACTCTGGAAAATGACCCAAGATTGTCTTCAAACTCATCACTTTAAGGTTTATGGGCCATGCAGTCTTCCTTTGTCTGAAGTTCAAAAACACCTGTTTAAATCCATTGAAATCATTTAGCTTACCTGGTTAAGCTCTTATATTATGCAGGCAGCTATAAACGGAGGCCTAAAGTACAGGGGCTTAAGCAAAATAGAAGTTTATTTTCTCTCCCAGAAAAGCTGGGTAAGTGTCTCTAGTTGTTACGGCAGCTTCCTAATAACCAGGGAGTCTGCATCCTCCTCTCCTGCTGCTCTTGCATTCTTAACAGGTGGATTCGATCTCATAGTTTAAGATGGCTTTACCTGCTCCTTCTCTCTTCCCCTTTTGAGCCTGTGGGAAGACAGAAAGGAAGGGAAGGGCTCTTTCTTTTAATGTGAAAACCTCGGAAAGTACAGACATCACCTTTTCTTTTATTTCATGGTCCTAGCTTAATCCCATAGCCACATGGGCAGGGAAAAAGAGGCAGGGAAATAACCATTTTCGTCTTGAGTCGCCGAGGACCTACCTAGGTGATCATGGTTTCCCTGGGTCTTTTCCAGGTTGTTAGAAATAAGCCCATTGACCCAATCAAAGGAGGGACGTGGAGACTCAGAACACAGTGAAGTGAGGCTTTAATCAACGTTCTTGAAGAGCAGGTGTCTGACAGACAGGCCATTAGAACAGGCAATTTATCTCCTAGCGTGCAAGTCCCTCCTCTGATTCCTCACTGGCTGAGTACTACAGAGGTTACAGCCTTACCCGGAAGTCACCTATGCCCACGTAAGGCAAAAAGTTGTCTGATTGGAACAAATGTACATTCCCAGAGGTGATGCAGAGACTTTCAGTACCTGTCCCTTTGTTCCTTGGTGCACACTCGTTGCAAAACCTATGAAAGTAAGCCCAAGAAAAGGAGAGGGGAAGAAGACCAGAAAGTGAAGTGCCCAAGGGTTTGGGACTCCATTGCAGGGCAGGCGGGGTTGGTTCATACATATTTCCAATAGGCTGTAAGCCTATTGTTAATTAGCACAGCTTGTATTTAGTATTTCTGAAAATGAATCATCTCCCTTACTTCTCACAAATTCTAGCACTGAATGTCCTGCCTCCTGGGAAACCTCTCAATCCTGGGCAAACGGGAAAGTTGGTTATCCCATATCTAGCTAAAATGTGGAAGTTCTCAAGAAAGAAGAGGAAAATAGTTATCAGTGGACCACTAGATCTCTTCCTTACTCCCCAATTTGTCTTATGGATCCACCATTCCTTCCTATACATGGGGTTGCCTTTCTTCCTTTTAGCCTGGAGATTTTGCTTCATGAAATAGAGGACTAAAGCAAAATAGGTGTTGAAGAGTCTGCATTATCCTTCTGATCTGTTACATTGCATCTATTATACATTCTCCCTTCTCTTGTTTCTGAAGTTATTTATAGTCCCTTTTGCTGCTCTTGGCATTGAAAAAAAAGCCATTCAGACAATTCATGAAAGAATGTGTAAAAATGGCCAAGAAGCTTATGAATAGGTCCTTAACATCACCAGTAATCAGGAAAACTGTTTATCATCTGTGTATCTATCTATCATCTATCTATCTATCTCCTATTCATTCATCCATCCCATGTTGCTTTTCCAGAAGGTTTTACAGATTCTCACTCAATTGGGCTTCTCTAGCATTACAATGGTTGTTCACTTTTTCTTTCTTCTCTGATACATTTTTATTTTTTTTAAAGAGAGAGAGAGGCAAGCCAGGAAGAGGGGCAGAGGGGCAGAGAGAGAGAATCTTAATCAGGCTCCACACTCAGCATGGAGCCTGACATGGGGCTTGATTTCACAACCCCAAGGCCATGACCTGAGCTGAAATCAAGAGTCTGACATTTGGGGCACCTGGGTGGCTCAGTCGATTAAGTGTCCAACTCTTGTTTTCAGCTCAGGTCATGATCTCACGGTTTGTGGATTCGAGCCCTGCCTCTGCAGCATGGAACCTCTTTGGGACTTTCTCTCTTCCTCTCTCTCTGCCCCTCCTGTGCTCGCACTGTCTCTGTCTCTCTCAAAAAAATTAATTAAAAAAAAAAGTCTGATGCTCAACTGACAGAACCACTCAGGTGCACTTCTCTGCTACCTTTTTTTTCTAGTCAACAATATAAATATTTTTAAGATTTTATTTTTAAGTAATCTCTACACACAACTTGGGGCTCCAACTCACAACCCCGAGATCAAGAGCTGCATGCTGTACTGACTGAGCGAACCAGGTGCCCCTAGTCAACAATATTTTGATTCAAGTTTTATTTCTATTCACTTCCTCTGAATCTTACATTTCCTAGCTTCCTTCTTTCTGGAGTGTATATTATTTCTTCCAGGGGATCTAGGAATTTTACCTCTTCTCTCAAGTGGCATCAGAATAACATTAACTCTGCATTATGAATGCAGAAACATAAGTATCCCTTTAAGAAGGGAATTGCTTTTGATGAAGGGGAAGTGAGGAGGCAGTCCCGTGACTCTTTGTTTATTCAGGTGCAGTACAGTAACTGGCCTCTGCTCCAGAACATTTCCAATGCTCAGGAGTTATACAGCTCATTTCAAAGCTAGCCTGGGCGGACGAAGATCAAAGGTCCCTCCAGGCAGTGTTCAGTTCTACTCTGGCTTTCCCTTCTGAAGTCATTTGCTTTTTGCCTATCGTCACTCAGGGTCCAAGGAGATGAGAACTCTCAGATGTGTTACAGAGTCAGCCTTTATCTTTCACAATGAAACACTATCCACCGTGCACCATATATTCCTCTAGGTTTGTTGACAATATCTTAGATAGCCTCACAAAGCATATGCACTAGTGTGAGAGAGTGAGAGCCACGTACAGGCAGAAGATGGCACATGAAGGGAAGGAACGCATTGCTGTTGTCTCTGAGGCCTGTTCTATCCTGCCTTGTCATAGATTATTTACCGTAGCCCAAACTTTCTTATTTAATCTTACACTATCTGTGCTTTTGCCACTAGCATCCAAAAAAAGCCTTGGGCAGCAGGCGTGTGCCCCACGTGCCAGTGGGATCCCAGCCAATGACAGCCCTCATCAGTAACTGGATTTGGGGAAGGCGGGGTCAGATTTGGACCCTCCAGACCTACAGGCTTGGACTTCGAAACTGAAATGGAAGAGAAGAGAGGAAAGACGGCATCTCAACCAATAGTTCAGATATGGAAATAGTGGCTTGTTCCTCCAGACTCCAGGCCAAGGTCAACCTGGTAAACCAAGTGATCATCACCTATGGAAGGCAAAATGAGAACTGTCCTCCAGCTTTAAGCAGACCAGCCACTGTTCTGTTCAGAGCCCATTAACCGTTCCTGTTGGGAGAGGAAGCATCCCACAGAGGTGCTGTTACCCTCAGCCATCAGAGATTCACCTACCTGTCTCCACCTCAATAGTCAATGTTTTTGGGTTCTCAGGCACTGACTCATTTTATTGTATAACAACCATGAGATAGCTACTATTATTATACCTGCTGTAGAGGTAAGAAGACTAAGGGGTAAAGAGAAGCAGTGACACATGTCCAGGTCCTGCGTCTGCTCAGTGGGAAAGTTGGGATAGGAGCCCTGGCAGTCTGGCTCTGGAGCTGGCCCAGCAGAGAAATGTACATTCAATACCTCACCAAAAGTCCATGTGAACTTGCTGTTGACAAGGGTCTCTCATAACCTTTACTTCTTTATGGATACCTATTTTTTTTTTTATGTTTATTTTTGAGAAAGAGAGACAGAGAGAGAGAGAGAGAGAGAGAGAGAGAGAGAGAGATTGCAAATGGGGGAGGGGCAGAGAGAGAGAGGGAGACACAGAATCCAAAGCAGGCTCCAGACTCTGAGCTGTTAGCAAAGAGCCCGACATGGCACTTGAACCCCGAGATCGTGACCTGAGCTGAAGTCAGTCAACCAGCTGAGCCATCCAGGCACCCCTATGCATACCTCTTTGAAGTCATAAATAGCAGACCAATCTCATGCACTTAACTGTTTCCCCTAAACTTCCACTAAGTTGTACCTTTTGTACCCTTTGACCAGTATCTCCCCATTTCCCCCATGAAATTCTTAATAATTTTTGAATAAGGAGTTCTGCATTTTCAGTTTGTGCTGGACCCCACCAATTATGTAGTTGGGCTTGTGAAATGCTGAGGCTCACACATAGGGATGCAAGGGAGTAGTGCAGGCCCCGCTGTGGTCAGTGCAGGCTGGAGGTCACGTGCAGGCCTGGCAACAGATAAAATCACGTGAACAGCAAATACCGAACATCACCCTCTCTACTGTCCCGTCTTCACAACACAGGTAACCACACATTGAATACCTCGGCATATCCCGAATTTTTAGAAAAGTATTTTTGTATTTTTTAAAGAAATTTATTTTTTATTTATTTTATTTTATTTTATTTTATTTTATTTGAGAGAGCACGTGCACGCGTGTGTCGCGCACGCGTGTGTCGCGCACGCGTGTGTCGCGCACGCGTGTGTCGCGCACGCGTGTGTCGCGCACGCGTGTGTCACGCATGCGTGTAGGAGGGAAGTGGGACAGAGGATCCCAAGGAAGCTCTGTGCTGACGAACCATGAGATCATGACCTGAGCTGAAGCTGGATGCTTAACTGACTGAGCCACCCAAGTGTCCCCCCAGTTTTTATCCTAACTTTTCCCAACTTTCATTGCCGTATTTGGATTAAAGGAATTCCTAACCCAGTATTTATTTCACTATGTTCTTTTATTCCAATAGTCCCCTTACTGCCCATTTTCCCTCATTTCTTTCATACATTTTCTGGCTGAGTCTGTCACCACAACTCCTCCTTCACTCTTTTTTGGAGAGTTGGAATGGCCAAAAAAAAAAAAAAAAAAAAAGGCTTCTAGAAGCTTCTAGAAACCTGAGGGTAACACAGAAAGGCCCCTATCACTCCATAATAAAATCTATTGTTCCATGCACTCTGAAGTTTTAGTTAGATTTTAAATAATGGTAGTCCCTTCCAATCAAGACTATTAGACATTTAAGTGAGGCTTCAAAATGAGTCAGATTGCAAAACAAATTGAAGGGAAGCAAAGGAACCTGGAGAAAAGAGACAATGAAGAAAGCAGTAGATAATTTAAAGAAAACACTGTAAATACCATCCTCAAAAACATTTTAAAAAAGGACATTTCACTCTGAAATAAAAATAGGAGTCTATGAAAAAGAGGAATGATTAAAGAACAAGAAAGATCATTTGGAGTTTAAAAATATAACTGTAATATATGAATGTAATAGAATGCATAGAAGATGATGTTGAAAAAATCTCCATGAGAACAAACTGAGGGCTGATGGGGGGTGGGAGGGAGGGGAGAGTGGGTGATGGGTATTGAGGAGGGCGCCTGTTGGGATGAGCACTGGGTGTCGTATGGAAACCAAACCAATTTGACAATAAATTTCTAAATAAATAAATAAATAAAATAAAAAATTTTAAAAAAGGAAAAAAAAAAAAAGAAAAAATCTCCAAGAAGGTAGGTTTAAAAGGCAAAGATATAGAAATCAGGAAGGTAGGAGGGATAATTTGAGAACATTGGAGACTTAATATAAAAATCCAACATTTGGGGCTCCTGGGTGGCTCAGTCGGTTAAGTGGCTGACCTGGGCTCAGGTCATGATCTCACAGTTCATGAGTTCGAAACCAGCACCGGGCTCTGCGCTGACAGTGCGGAGCCTGAATAGGATTCTCTCTCTCCTCCCCCTCTTCCTCTTCCCCACTCACTCGCATGTGTGCGCTGTCTCTCTCTCTCAAGATAAATAAATAAACTTTAAAAATCCAACATCTGCTAATAGGAGTTCCAGAAAACAGAACAAGGAAACACGAGGGAAGAAATGATCTGAGAACACAGTATCTCTAGATTACATCAGCTGACCAAATAAATGCCCAGTCAAACAGAAGGAAAGACTCACACCGAGGAACATTATCGTGACATCTCAGAATATGAGGGATAAAGAGGAGATCCTAAATGTTTCCATGTTGGGATGGGGGGAGGGGTGAAATCACACGGGAAAAATGAGAAAAATAAGAATTGGAGTTTAGAAAGGCCAACCCCGGAGGCTGAGGAAACATGATATGGTTGGTTGTGATGTTCACGTCTTTTTTATCTTCGTGGATCTGCTGCCTCGTTGTTCTGTCAATGACTGAGAAAGGAGAAAGAGGAAGTCTCTGCCGCAGTTGTGAATTTGACGGTTTCTCCTTTCACTTCCAACACTTTGTATTTCACAGAGGCTGGACGTCTGTTGCTAGGTGTATCCCCGTTTAGGATTGCTACATATTCTTGGAGAATCTACTCCTTTTTCTGATGTAATACCTCTTAGTCCCTAATAACATTCCTTGCTCTGTAATCTCTTTTATCTGATGTTAATACAGCCACTGCAGCTTCCTTTTGCTTCCTGTTTACATGTTTTATCTCTCCCTACCTAAGCACATTCAATGTATTATTGATGTGATAGATATGATTGGGTTAAATCCTATCATTCTGCTAGCTGGGCTTTTCTCTTTTTCCTCTTTTTTGGGCTTCTCTCAGGTAATTTGAACACTCTTTATGATTCCGTTTTCTCTCCTCTATAATTATGATGTACACCTCTCTAAAAAGATTTTTAGTGGAGCGCCTGAGTGGCTCAGTCAGTTAAGCGACCGACTTTGGCTCAGGTCATGATCTCGTGGTTCATGAGTTTAAGCCCCACATCAGAGTGCTGTCAGCACAGAGCCTGCTTCAGATCCTCTGTCTCCTGCTCTCTCTCTCTCTCCCATCCTCTCAAAAATAAATAAAAATATTTTTTTAAAATTCAGTGATTTCCCTAGGATTTACAATACAGTTTTTTAAACTGATCAGAATCTATCTTGAAATAATACTATAGCACTTCACATTTAGTGTAATGGCTTTCCAACAATGTTCTCAATTTCTTTCTCTCATTCTTTGTGCTATTGTCACACTTTTTTACTTTTACATTTACTTACAACATGTAATACATTACTACTATTTTGCTTTAGGCAGTAAGTTATGTCCTAGAGTAATTAAAAATAAGGAAAAAAAGAATTATATTTTACTTTAATTTATTCAATTTCTAGTTCCCCTCACTTATTGGTGTAGATCTAGGTTTTCAGTCTGATATATATTTTTTTGGCCTGAAGAACTTCCTTTTACTACTTCTTTAAAAAAAAATTTTTTTTTAACGTTTTATTTATTTTTGAGACAGAGAGAGACAGAGCATGAACGGGGGAGGGGCAGAGAGAGGGGGAGACACAGAATGGAAGCAGGCTCCAAGCTCTGAGCCATCAGCCCAGAGCCCGACGCGGGGCTGGAACTCACGGACCGAGAGATCGTGACCTGAGCTGAAGTCGGACGCTCAACCGACTGAGCCACCCAGACACCCCTCTTTTACTATTTCTTGTAGAGTAGTTCTGCTGGCAGTGAATTTCCTCAGTGTGTGTTTGTGTGAGAAAGTATTTATTTTTCCTTTTTTTTTTCTTTTTTTCTTCAAAGACATTCTTGCTGAGTATAGGATATTCTGGGTTGAAAGCTTTTTCTTTCCGCCCTTTAAAGATGTCATGCCATTGTCTTCTTCTTTTCTTTTTTTAAAAGATCTTATTTTTAAGTATCTCTACACCCAATGGGGGGCTCGAACTCACAGCCCTGAGATCAAGAGTTGCACGCTCCACTGACTGAGCCAGCCAGGGGACCTTATTTTCTTATAAGGAATCCATTGTCAACTCTTATCTTTATTCCTCTGGTATGTAATGTTTCTGCACTCTAGCTGACTTCAAGGTTTTCTCTTTGTGTTTGTTTTCAGTTTTTTGAATACGATATGTCTGTGTGTGTGTGTTTTAAAGCTTCTTGAGTCTGTGATTTAGTGTTGCTAGTCATTAATTTTGGAAAATTCTCAGCCATTATTTATTCATATATTTCCTGTGCCCCATTCTCCCTCTCTCTTTTCTCTCTTTCTTTTTTTTTTTTAATTTAAAATAAAAAAATTTTTTTAGGGTCATCTGGGTGGCTCAGTCGGTAAGTATCCAACTTCAGCTCAGGTCACGGTCTTGCAGTTTGTGGATTCGAGCCCCTCATCGGGCTCTCTGCTGTCAGCATGGAACCCACTTTGGATCTCCTCTGTTCCCCTCTCTCTCTGCCCCTCTCTCACTCACGCTCTCTCACTCAAAAATAAATAAAACATTAAAAAATTAAAAATTAAATTAAATTTAAAAATAAAAAAATTAAGTTTATTTATTTATTTTGAGAGAGACAGAGACAGCACAAGTGGGGGAGGGGCAGAGAGAGGGAGACAGAGAATCCCAAGCAGGTTTCTTGCTGTCAGAACAAAGCCCATGGTCAGGCTGGAACTCACGGAACCCGAGACCAGGACCTGAGCCGAAACCAAGCCCTTAACCAAGAGCTTAACCAGCTGAGCAACCCAGGCGCCCCCATCTCTCTCTTCTCATTCTGGAATTCGAATTATGCATATGTTAGACTGCTTGATATTGTCCCTTCAACTCCTTGAATGCTCTCTTTCCCCTCCCCCGACCCAGCATATACACTCTTCTTTTCTATCTGTATTTCAGTTGGAGGAATTTCTATTAATCCGCCTTCAAACATCCTTATTGTTTCCTCAGTGGTGTTGAGTCTACTGACGAGCCAGTAACTACTGTGCTTTTCCTTTCTGGGATTTCTGTCTGATTATTTATTATAGTTTATTACAGTTTTCATCTCTTTGCTGAAATTAGTCATCCCATCTTGCATGTTGTCAACCTTTTCCATTAATCACCTATTAATCAGAGTTATTTTAAGTGTCCTGTCAGTTCCAATGTCTGTGTCATATCTGAGTCTGGTTCTGATCATTGCTTTGTCTCTTGGGAGTATGTTTTTTCACACCTCTTTGTATGCCTCATAATGTTTTATTGGAAGTGGACATCTTGTGGAGGACAAAAAGACTAAGGTCATCATTTTTATGCCTGGCAATTGACAAGTCTTTCCTTCAGTAAGACCGTTAGTATGGGGGTTTGCAGTAATGCAGACAGGCATCAGACTGGGTTTGCCACGAACTGTGGCTGCGGTTACCGTCTGTGTGCCACAAGCTGCAAATTCCAGTAGGGACCCTTCGTGTTTAGGACGGGGCTTGCTTTATCAGAACAATACCTGTTCAAGTCTGAACTTCAGGTCTTCCCTTTGCACCACACATCTAAGAGCGTCTGTTTGAACATTTGGTTGCTATCCTGTCTCTCTCCCAAGATTCTGCTGTTACTTATTATTTAAAATGTGCTCGTTTAGCAATCAGGGGGCATCGAGGGAGTGGTGCTGTATTTCCTATGTTGGTCTGATTGAGCCTCAGATGTAGGTATGCACTATGTCCCTGGTTTTAGGGGGTGGAGGGGCTTTCTCGGTTCTCTTGCCCCTCTTCCAGCTGCGGTTGTGGGCACAATCCTGCCTATCCCACGGTACAGTTTTGTTTTTACCCTGTTCCTGGCTACAGTGAGTTTTCACCAATGGCCTAAGGAAGCTGGGCTGGTTTTCCTCCCCACCCACCCCCACCCCCTACTGAGAGCATGGTCATGCACAGATTAAGGCTTTTATTCCATTTGAAAGATTGAAGGGGAAAGAATCTAAGGCAAATTTTTTGCCTCTCCCATAGGGCCATTGTAAAGGACATTACTGGGTTAACGAGAGAGAGAGACGATATGTACTGTAGATTAATAAAAGTGTTATGCCCATTTTAAATAGCCTGAAGTTGAGGACTGCAGTAGAGCTATGAAAGAAAATAACCTTGTTCTTGGGAAATCTATACCCAAGTCTTAGTAGGTGAAGGCGCGTGGGGCGTTCAGCCAACTCTCAACTGATTCAGGATAGAGAGATAGAGAGACAGAGAATAACAAAACAAACGTGGCAAAATGTTAAAATTGAGACAATTCAGCTATAAAAAGAGAGTTCTGCATCATATATCTGCAACATTTCTGAAAATTTGAAGTTATGGCCCCAAGAAAAGTTTTTTTAAAAAACAATCAGTTTATTCTACTCAGGATGTAGAGAGCTGGAAGGAGCATCACTATCATTCTTAACACACACAAAATGAGGCAGACTAACTTCCAACAATGTTTTTGAAGCCATTGGAGAGCTGAGGTTGCACAACGTCCCAACAGCCCCACCTCGAAGGAGAGACCAGCACCCTCGGGGTGAGGGAGGCTGGGCTGCTCCCTTACCTGGGATGGATCTGACTAGGGGACATGCCTGTAAAAAGAGTTCAGCTGCAACAGTTGATGGGTTGATGAAGGCCCAAGTGTGTTGCTGGGACAGTGTTGAAGCTTGCTGTCATTCAGGTGATTCTTTCCTTCAAGGTCTCAAGAAGAAAAAAAAACCAAACCAGTTAAACCACAAAGAAGTATCTAGAACTCTGAGGCTAGAAACAGCAGATGCAGTCGCTCCACTGCAGGGAAGGAGGGTGCTGTCATTAGAACCAGGGGATGGAAGGGGCGCGGTGTGGAGAGAGCTCTTGTCTGGGGATGCAGGCAGATGAGGCAACCCATAGAAAGGGACCTTGGGGGTGGGGGGTCGGTGGGAATACCTAGAATTCATTCCCTTCCTTCCTCCCACTAATCTGCTGGCCTCTCCCCAGAGAGCCAGGCAGCCGACATAGGCTGCCTCCTGGGGCACACATCGTGGAAACAGGGTGGGGCAGGCTGGGAACGGAAGCCGGTAGAACTGTCTATTGTACCTGCCAAAGTGGCAGGTGGTAGCTGGAAAGCACAGAAATTAGATGTTTTGAGTCCTCAGTGCTTCTGAGGAATCACATGCCTTTGGGCAAACTCTTTTCTCTCTGATCCTGGTTGCGCATTTATAAATACTAAATGCACTGCCTTCCTTGCAGGATGATTGTGGGTTTTAAATAAGATAAAGTATGTATGTGAAGTGCTTGGCCCACAGTTAGTTTTCAATAACTAAGAACTTAAAAAAATTTTTTTTTTTACCGTAATCATTGTTCTAAGCATAATTGTTAGTGTGTAAAACTCTTAATCTCTCCCTGTAAAGAAGCCCAAGAGACGGGGAATCCTACAATGTGAATGAATGGTGAGATTAAAATGGGAGAGACTGGTGGAGTGTTTGCCAGGAATATTCACATGCTCCTACCTTCAGCCCAGTAAATTCCACTTCTAGGTATTTATCACGAGGAAATAATCATTTGAAAAGTAAATGGCAAGACAGTTCATCATCCTGGATCTACAGGCACAGCCATCTAGACTGAAATTTCAGTTCCGTCACTAGTCATATGACTTTGAGTAAGTTACCAGCTTTTCCCAGCCTTTCTTTATCCTTCTATAAGATGGGCATGAAAACAGTACTTGCTGGATAATTCTTTTAAGCATGTATGTAAAAACTTAACACAGAACCTGGCCCACATAAGACAATAAGCACTAACACTTTTACTTACACTGGTGGGAAATAGGGTTCAACCTAAGTATCTCAAAATAGGAAAATGGTGAATTTACAGAATGAAATATTATGTAATCATTAAAAATGATGTTTTAGGAAATTCACAGCCTGTTGTAGGCAAAGATTTTTTTTAAGATTTGGCTTTTTAAAATTTTTATTTATTTTATTGCTTTTTTAAAGTTTTTATTTATTTTTTTTATTTTTTATTTTTTTTAAAGAAAGGACATACAGTTACTTCAAATACATGCGTGTGTTTCTTTTTTTTTTTATTAATTTTTTTTTCAACGTTTATTTATTTTTGGGACAGAGAGAGACAGAGCATGAACGGGCGAGGGGCAGAGAGAGAGGGAGACACAGAATCGGAAACAGGCTCCAGGCTCTGAGCCATCAGCCCAGAGCCCGACACGGGGCTCGAACTCACGGACTGCGAGATCGTGACCTGGCTGAAGTTGGACGCTTAACCGACTGTGCCACCCAGGCGCCCCTATTTATTTATTTTTAAGAGAGAGAGAGAGACCACAAGAGGGAAAGGGCAGAGAGAGGGGGAGAGAGAGAGATAGAGAGAGAAAGAGAGATCGAGAATCCCAAGCAGGCCCCACACTGTCAGCTCAGAGCCCAACTCAGGGCTCAATCTCACAAACCCTGAGATCATGACCTGAGCTGAAATCGCTAGTCAGACACTTAACCGACTGAGCCCCCCAGGCACCCCTAATGTTTATTTATTTTTGAGACAGAGAAATAGAGAGCAAGCAGGAGAAGTTCACGAGAGAGACAGACAGAGAGAGACAGAGGGAGAGAGACAGAGAGAGAGACAGAGAGAGAGAGAATCCCAAGCAGGCTCCAAGATGTCAGCACAGAACCCTATCCGGGGCTCAAACTCATAAACTGTAAGATCATGACCTGAGCTGAAACCAAGAGTTGGACACTTAACACACTAAGCTACCCAGGTGCTGCATAGGCAAAGATTTTTTAAACAGGACATAAAGAGAAGGTGCCCAATGCCTTTAATGACGCAGGAAATGCAAATTAAAATCACAATGAGAAACCACAACATACCCAGGAGAATGACTAAAATTGAAAAGACTGACAATATGGGGGAAAAAAACCCTAACAATGTCAAGTGTTGGTGAGAATAGGAATAACTGGAGCTCTCACCTGGTGCTGGGGGGAGGGTAATCAGTATATCACTTTACAAAGGGGTCTGGTGAGGGGCACCAGGGTGATTCAGTTGGTTAAGCTACAAAAGATAACCTGCAATTTAGCTCCACTTAAATCAAGCTCAAAAATAGGCAAGATTGGAGGAGGCAAAAAGGAGCTTTGTGAATTAGTGGAAATGTTTGTTTTTTTATTTTTCGTGTTTATTTATTCTTGAGAGAGAAAACATGAGCAGGGAAGGGGCAGAGGGAGAGAGGGAGATGAGGATCTGAAGTGGGCTCTGAGCTGACAGCAGAGAGCCCAACATAGAGCTCGAACTCACGAACCACCAGACCATGACCTGGGCCGAAGTCAGACCCTTAACGACTGAGTCATGCAGGCGCCCCCCGCCCCCCCCCCCCCCCCCCCCCGAGTGGAACTGTGGATGGTGATTATGCAGGTATACGCATATGTCAAAGTTCATCGATTTGTATGCTTAAGATTTGTGTACTTGTTGAATATAAGAAATATCACAATAAACAAGTAAATAGAAAAAAATGATGTTTACAAGGAATTCTAATAGCATAAGGAAAAGATCTGGTCAATTCAGAATCAAAATACTTTATAGAGAATAAGCACATTACCTTAAATATTATAACGAACCACTGGAGGGAAATATACCAGAAGGCTGACAATGAATTTCTCTGAGGGTGGGATTAGATGTTTTCTTTATGCTATTCTATCTCCAAAATTTTCTTTAATAAGGATGTATTACCTTTACAATTAGGAAGAAAAATCTTAAAAAACTAAATGCCCTTTTGAATTTTACAAGCCAGAAATTAAAAGGAAAGAAAAGAAATAGCCTGGTAAAACAGCATTTATCTGAAATGCTTTAAATATTGCTGTAATTGCCTGATTTTGAGGTTTTAAACATAATCTTAAAATAGGTTATATGTTCAATAACTTCTAATTGCTTCATTTTTTCTTTTTCTTTCATATCACAGGCAAAAATCAAAGGAATAAATGGTTCTATAGTTAAGTAGATAAATGTATTCAAGACTGAAAGGGTTTTAATTCACAATTTTTGTTATAGGTATGCTCTTGTTTCATTTTGGTAATTAATGCGTAAAGCTGAATTAAAGACACTTCATTGGCTTTTAAACATTTCAATGGAACTCCTGTATGTTAATGTTAATTTACGTCTCCCCCTCACCTTTGAGAGGGTAGGTTCTGAGCACTCATTAGTTAGAGGTTAAGAGGGCAGTTGTGGTTGGAGAAAGGCAATTGTGGTTGGGGAGGCAGAGCCTGCAAGGTCTTATTGAACCCTGCCTGGGGCCATGCATTCAGCCTTGTCTGATTGTCTTGCTTCTTACTAAAATGTTCCCAGTAAATCAGGGCACGTGGCGGACTGTCAGACCTGTAGTGGCCATAAAATCCAACCCTATGCAGATCTATCTGCCTTGCACTGCTCTCCTGCTAACTATCCCCCAACAGCCACAAGCTCAGGCCCACAGGCTGGAGGAAAGGACCACTGTCATTAGGGTCGCCTGGGTGGAGTTAAGCATACAACTTTGGCTCAGGTCATGATCTCATGATTCGTGAGTTCGAACCTTGCGTTGGGTCTTCGCTGTCAGCGCAGAGCCCGCTTTGGATCCTCTCTCTCCCTCTCTCTCTGCCCCTTCCCCGCTCTCAAAAAATAAATACAAACATTACAAAAAAAACTATAACCAGAAGACACAAGGAGAAGGGAGGATTCAGGCGGCACAGTTTTGCTGCCCAGCTGCTGTCTTCTAACAGTTATTGATTCACTCAACAGTTAATTGAGCCCCTCTATTTTCCAGGCACTAGACCAGGTTCTGGGGATAGGTGAGTATTATGGGCTGCACTGTGTCCCCACAGAATTCGTATGTTGAAGCCCTTACTCCCAGATCCCCAGAATGTGACTGTGCTTAGAGTCAAAATTACTTTGAAGAGGTAATTAAATGAAAAGAGGTGATTAGGTTGGGCTGTATTCCAGTACGACTGGTGTCCCTACAAGAAAAGGAAGATTTGGGTACAGATACTGACAGAGGCAGATAATGTGAAGACCCTGGGAGAAGACACCCAACTACCAACCAAGGAGACACCTGGAACATATCTTCCCTTGTGGCCCTTAGGAGAAATCAACCCTGCCAGCACCTTGACCTTAGACTGTCAGCCTCCAGAACGGAGAAAATAAACTTCCATTGACTAAGCCCCCAGTCTGTGGTACTTTGTCATGCCAGCCCTTAGGGAAACTAATATGGAAGGAGGAAGATACAATGTCCCTACCTTCCTGGAACTTGCTTTAAAAGAAAAAACAAAACAGGGCACCTGGGTGGCTCAGTCTGTTGGGCATCCCACTTCGGCTCAGGTCATGATCTTGCAGTCCGGGAATTCAAGCCTCACATTGGGCTCTGCACTGACAGCTCAGAGCCTGGAGCCTGCTTCAAATTCTGTCCCCTCTCTCTCTGCCCCTCCCCCACTCACACTCTGTCTTTCAAAAATAAAATAAAAACTGGGGCGCCTGGGTGGCGCAGTCGGTTAAGCGTGGGACTTCAGCCAGGTCACGATCTCGCTGTCCGTGAGTTTGAGCCCCGCGTCGGGCTCTGGGCTGATGGCTCAGAGCCTGGAGCTTGTTTCCGATTCTGTGTCTCCCTCTCTCTCTGCCCCTCCCCCGTTCATGCTCTGTCTCTCTCTGTCCCAAAAATAAATAAATGTTGAAAAAAAAATTTTTTTAAATAAAATAAAATAAAAACAGAAAAAAAATTTTAAATAAATAAAAGAAAAAACAAAACAAAAAACTTTTTATTATGGACATATTCATCATACATAAAAGCGGAGAGAATGGTATAATGAACCCTAAGGTACTCATGACCAAGCTTCACCAATTACCAACAAATGGCCAATCTCTTTCATCTATACTTACCCATTCCCTCTGGATCTCCATCCGTTATTTTATTTTATTTTATTTTATTTTATTTTATTTTATTTTTTAATTTTTTTCAACGTTTATTTATTTTTGGGACAGAGAGAGACAGAGCATGAACGGGGGAGGGGCAGAGAGAGAGGGAGACACAGAATGGAAACAGGCTCCAGGCTCCGAGCCATCAGCCCAGAGCCTGACGCGGGGCTCGAACTCACGGACCGCGAGATCGTGACCTGGCTGAAGTCGGACGCCTAACCGACTGCGCCACCCAGGCGCCCCTATTTTTTAAGTTTATTTATTTATTTTGACAAAGAGAGAGAGAGAGAGAGCGCACAAGTGAGCCAGCAGGGGAGGGGCAGAGAGAGAGGGAGAGAGAGAATCCCAAGCAGGCTACAAACACTGTCATCACAGAGCCGGATGCAGGACTCAGTCTCACAAACCATGAGAGCAGGACCTGACCTGAAATCAAGAGTCAGATGCTTAACCAACTGAGCCACCCAGGTGCCCCTTAATTTTTTTTTTTTTTTTTTTAAGGCATGATGTCCTTTGATCGCATTTTCCCAAGACATTCACCATCCTGAAGTCATTCTCTGGTAATTTATATTGCAACAAAATAGATCCATTTTTTTCCAAGTTACTCTCTTTTGCCTATAACCAACAAGTGCTAACCTCCACACTCTCTTTTTGCTGTGAGATTATGACCTGAGCTGAAACCAAGAGTTGGATGCTAAACCAACTGAGCCACCCAGGTGCTTCTCCACTCATTATTTTATTTTATTTTATTTTATTTTATTTTATTTTATTTTATTTTAAAAAAATTTTTAAGGTTTATTTATTTTTTGAGAGGAGAGAGAGAGAGTGACAGAGTGCTAGCAGAGGAGGGAAAGAGAGAGAGGGAGACATAGAATCTGAAGCAGTCTCCAGGCTCTGAGCTGTCAGCACAGGGCCCGACGCAGGGCTTGAACTCACGAACAGTGAGATCATGACCTGAGCTGAAGTCAGATGCTTAATGGACTGAGCCACCCAGGCACCCCTCCACTCATTATTTTAAAGCAAATCTCAATTATCATCTGTAAATATTTCCAAATGTATATCTAAGAGATAAAATTTCTTTTTAAAACAACAATAATACCATTACCATATCTTTAAAATTAATGATAATTAATTAATATCTAATAACCAGTGTTCAACTTTTCTCAGTGTTCATAAACAGGCTTTTTTTTTTTTTTCTTTCACTTGGTTTGTTGAAATCATGATCCAAACAAATTCTACCTATACCAATTGGTTGCTAGGTCTTTTTAAGTCTTTTTTAATTTCTGAATTTCCCCCTTCCCCTTTTTCCTTGGTACTTAGATATTGTAGAAACTAAGTCATTTATCCTGTAGAATTTCCCAGACTCTGGTTTTGGCTGATTGCATCCCTGTGGCATCATCTAACATATTCTTCTATTCCTTATTTCTTATAAACTGGTAGTTGGGTCTAGAGGCTTGATTAGGTTTAGTTTCTTTATTTGACAAGAACACTTCAAAGGAGGTACTGTGAGTTTCCTATTATATCGCATCATGAAGCATGTAATGTCTGGTTATCTGGGCTTTTGATGATATAAGATTGATCAGTGGCTTCAGGTATATTATCCTGATCCATTTATTATAAAGTTTTTATGAGATTGTAGAGGAAAATATGTTTCTGTACACTTGGGGCTTTCTGAAAAATTTTACTGATTTCCCCCCCCCCAACCTGAGAGCCAGCTTGGAAGGCAATTTGTGACTAATCAGACAGTGAGAGCATTCCTAAGAGATTTTCCTAACTCTGGTGGTTAAGAGGACCAGGGCCTTGGAGAGATCTTGGAGTTGTAAAACTAGAGACATTGGCCTTATCTTTCCCCTCAGAGATTTATTTTCATACCAAAGGGTTAGGATAAGGATCTCTTCTATCTGATCCCCAAGGACACTTTCAGAAGGTGATGGGGTGTGTGTGTGTGTGTGTGTGTGTGTGTGTGTGTGTGTGTGAAAGTGATGTTTGCTCTTCAGAAACAGAAGAAATGCATATTTCTCTGTATCTCACCTATGAAGTTAGCCCACCAGGGGTGTGCGGAGTTTTTTGTTTTTGTTTTTTTTCCAGCTGTCTCTAGCATGGCACTCTGTGGTGTTTGCTGAGCCTGGGGAAATAGTGCTACAGGGTTCCTCTGGCTGTTTGTCTTGCTGTGAGTATAAAGAGAAATCTGCCTTCGAACCAAAACCGTCATGTGCACATCCAGGACAAAATTAATAAAGGTGAATATGAAAAACCTAACAGTTCCCTGCTGGCCTGTTACCTAGTATTTTTTAGCAGTTATTGTTGATCATTGCCCAGATATATTTTTTCATTAATGGTTGCAAAATGGCAATATTCTATTAAAAAAATTTTTTTCTTAAAATGTTTATTTTTGAGAAAGACAGAGGACGAGTGGCGGAGGGGCAGAGAGAGAGAGGGAGACACAGAATCCAAAGCAGGCTCCAGGCTCTGAGATGTCAGCACAGAGCCTGACACAGGGCTCGAACTCATGAACCATGAGATCATGACCTGAGCTGAAGTTGGAGACTCAACCGACTGAGCTACCCAGGCGCACCAAAATGGCAATATTCTAAATATACCACTTATTTTACATTTAATACCTTGAATCTCTTACAAAGGAGAAATTTCATTAATTATGTTGTTACTTTGAAATACGTTTCACATAGGAAAAGCAGGGAAAATGATTCCTTCCAATTATTTACCAATTTTTAGAATGAGTTAATGCTCTAGCGTCCTCCAAAGGAGTTCAGGGGTATTTTCCAAAAGTAAAACTAAAAGCACAGGGATTTAATATTTTTATGTATCTCATATACATACCTAGGTGCAAATTGCTCACCTTTGCCCAGTGAAATCCTTTAAGTTGGCTCCTGAGACCTCTGACATGACTTTAGCCGTTTTTTGTTATGAAAGATGCTTCCGGTTCATCTTGTGTCATATCCCAGACTTGAAATCACCCATTTCTTAATATAGTTTCTTTTAGTGAGAAATTGTCTTTAAAGACTCCAATCTGAAGGTGTTCCTGGGTAGCTCAGTTGGTTAAGTGACTGACTTCAGCTTAGGTCATGATCTCTGGTTTGTGAGTTTGAGCCCCACATCCAGCTCACTGCTGTCAGTGTGGAGCCATTTGGGATTTTCTACCTCTCTCTCTCTCTCTCTGAAATAAACAAACATATATATAAAAAAAAAAAGATGTATTAAAGACTCCAGTCTATTAGAGGTGCTTATCGTTACTGAGTTACTTACTGCTTGTGTACCTTTTGTTGGACAAAATTGAGCAATATTGTTTTAAGAGTAATCATCATGATTTCACATTGTTATTTCCTTTAAGCTCACAGAAATTTTACTCAACTTCTTTGATTTTATATTTGTCTCTTAGTGTGTGTGCTAAATATCTAAATTCTTAACAGTATTACCACATTTGCTTGTTTGCTTTATCTTACTATGTAGGCATAATAGCTTACAAACTACACTAACAATACTTGTAATTTTGTGGGTGTGTGCACAATTCTTTGATGTCAGAATCTATCCTACTGGTGAGATACAAATTACTATGTTTTATTTATTTTATTATTTTTTAAGTTTTAATATTAATTCTAACTAATACAGTATTACATTAGTTTCAGGTATACAACATGGTGATTCAACAATTCCACACATCAGCCAGTGCTCATTATGACAAGTGCCATCCCTAATCCCCGTCACCTATTTAACCCACCTGCCCACCTCCCTCAAATTACTGTGTTTTATTTTTATTTTTTTAATGTTTATATTTGAGGGGGGGGGGCAAAGAGAGGGGAGGACAGAGGATCGGAAGCAGGCTCTGAGCTGACAGCAGCGAGCCCGATGTAGGGCTCGAATTTATGAACTGTGAGATCATGACCTGAGCTGAAGTTGGGCCCTCAACTGACTGAGCCACCCAGGTGCCCCCAAATTCCTCTGTTTTATTTTTTATTTTTATTTTTTATGTTAAATATAATTTATTGTCAAATTGGTTTCCATAAAAATTACTGTTTTAAAGTCACATTACTACCTGTTGATTACATGGTTAAAGCATCCATCAGATGGATAGTTAAATTTGTTTCATTTTCTTTTTTCTTTTTGTTTTTTTATTCTGTTTTATAGTTGCACAAAACATTTATATAGTTGCAAAGTCAAAGCCATACAGCAAGATATATACAATGAAATATAGTTTTCAGGGCGCCTGGGTGGCTTAGGTCATGATCTAGTGGTCCATGAGTTTGAGCCCTGCATGGGGCTCTGTGCTGACAGCTCAGAGCCTGGAGCCTGCTTCGGATTCTGTGTCTCCCCCTCTCTGCCCTTCCCTCGCTCATGCTCTGTCTCTCACTCTCAAAAATAAATAAACATTAAAAATTTTTTTTTAAAAAGTGAAGCTGACTTTAAAGATATATATATATATATATGTATGTATGTATATATACATACATAGTTTTCATGTCTTTTTATTTCCTTCCTCTCCCATAAATAATAATTTTCAGTAGATTTTAATTTATCATTTGTTTTAAAGGTTTTATGTAAAAATGTGTAGTCTGAAAATGGGCCTGAAAGATATCCAGATCCTAAGGTCGTAATCCCTGGAAACAGTGAGTGTTACCGGACATGGGGGGAGGGAGGGAGGTGAACATTGGAGATGTGATTAAGTTAAGGTCTTTGAGATGGGGAGATAATCCTAAATTATCACCTGGGTGGTCCCGAGTGTAATCACAAGTATTTTTGTAACAGGGAGGCAGAGGGAGACTTGATACACAGAGAAGAGAGGGTGGTGTGATGATGAAAGCAGAGGTTGGAGAGATGCACTTTGAAGATGGGAGAAGGGGTCACAAGCCACAGAATAGAGGCAGCCACTAGGAGCTGACAAGGGCAAGGAAATGGATTCTCCCCTCCAAGACTCTGGAAGGAACCAAAATCCCAGCGCCTGGATTTTAGCCCCACAAGACTCCTTTCAGATTTCTGGCTTCCAGGACTTCTAGGACTATAAGAAAATAAACTTATGTTTTAAGCCACTAAATTTGTGTCAATTTATTACAACAGTAATAGGAAACTAAATATGTGTGCATAGCAAATTATAATATATATATATATATACACATATACATACATACACACATACATATAGCACACACATATATATGCTTATAATTTTTAAATCAAAGTAAAAACTAAAATCTGTTGCCATGATTACTTATGGGCACAGGAGGAAAACAGGATGGAGAGAAGCAGGGATGTAAAACTAGACTTGACAGAATGTGTCTTGTCTTATGGTTCTGACTTTGGAACCGTGCAAACACGCACACTGTTCTGCGCCTTGATTTTGTTCACTTAGTGATATATCCTGGCGATCACTCTAGAACAGTTTATAAAAACCCTCCCTATTCCTTTGCATAGCTGTATTGTGTGCTGCATTGCATAGATGTACCATATTATAGTCATTCCAGTTCCCTCTGTAGAAAACTGGGTTGTTTCCAGGCTGTAGCTATTTATTACAAACAGTGCTATAATTCATAGCTTTATGCTTATGATATTGCATATTTTTGTCAGTATATCTGTGTGAAAGACTCTTAGGATATGGATTGCTGTGTCAAAGGGTCATAGCACAGGTACTCTTGCTGGATATTCCCAATCCCTCCCATGAGTGTTATACTTTTTTTTTTTACATTCTAACAAGAATGCATGAATATGTTAGCGCTTCCATTGACTCATCAACAAAATACCTTTTCCAATTTTTGGATTTTTATGTCATCCAGGAGAAAAGATATCATGGTTCTAATTAATAATTCTGTTATTGTGAGAAAGATCAAAAATCTTTCCAAATGTTGAAGGACAATTTGCATTTCTTTTTCTGTGAATTGCCTTCTTATCTAGCCCTTCTTTTCTACAGGGTCATTGGTCTTTTTCCTTTAGTATTTTAATTAATTAATTATTATATATATATATATTTTTTTTTTCTGAGGGAGAGAGAGAGAGAGAGAGAGAGAGAGAGAACATGAGTGGGGAAGAGGGGAAGAAGGAAAGAGAGAGAAGCCCAAGCAGACTCCATGCTCAGCATAGAGCCCAGTGTGGGGCTCCATCCCATGACCCTGAGATCATGATCTAGCCAAAATCAAGAGTTGGACACTCGACCAGCTGAGCCACCCAGGCACCCCTTCCTTTAGTATTTTAGAATGAGCTGACTTTTGAGAGAGAAAATGAACAAGTAAACATGATAGGTAAATAGTAGGAATTTGACTTGTGACGAATTTAAGATGAGAAGGAATAGGCTGACCGAGTAGAGGGAATAGGGTAAGGGGAGGGGAGGGCTCCTTTAGCAGGAGAAGTCAAGGAAAGTCTATTGGAGGAGGCGACTTAAGGTGAAATTTTAAGAGAAGGAGGCATGTAATACCATGGATAAGTTGCTACATGGAAGAGTGATTGCATATGTACTTTTTCTAGACATTCCTGTTTCCCGATCCCTTCTGTGGGGGGTTGTACCTCTTTTTGCATTCCAGCCAGCAATGCATGAATTGTGACTGTACAATCGGTTCCTTTTCAGGGAGCTCATGGCGGACTCGTGAGACCTGCATGCCTTTGCCTCTGGAAGTAGAGCTGGCTCCCCTTCTTCTTCTGCCAAGAGGAGAAACTTTAAATTTCTCACTTAGGTTTTTCTAAAACATTAGCCCACCACCTTCCAACAGACATGTGCCAAATTCTCTGTCCTGCTCCCTGCTCCCTCTGCCTGGGAGACAACTTCCACAGAAGGAGCCACCACTCGTTTTACCTGATCGTCTCCCAGAAGGGGGTCTTGGGCTAGTGATTGCTTTTTTAGGTATAGTCTCAGAATGTACAGCACTGCTGATCTGGCCCCGGTGTTCTTGAAGTGTTTCATTTACCATCCTATTATGCATTCAGTTTAAGACTCTTCTGCGTGCTGTACTTTTCAGCTTGAAGAGTCAAGCCCTGGAACCAAACCCAATTCTTGCCCAGGTGAACTGGCCCATTTTGTGTGTGTTCAGCCTTCTTTTCTGGGCCCGAGCAGGGGCCTGGCTCCCAGATGGAGCACAGGCAAGTTCTCTCCCTTACGCTGTTCCACACTCCATCCTCAGCCTGCCTAACACACATTCCAACTGCAGGAGGCCAAGGAGAAGTGAAGAATTCCTTGAAGGCAGTCATTATATCGTTCTTTTGCTGGGTCAACTTCCTCCTCTTGACAACTCTAGGATGTTGCTCATGTAACAGTGCCTAAGGAGATTTTGTGGCTTAGCTTCTCATGACAGCTCATACCCTGAACCTTGGTGTGTTCAGACCATGATTCCTGGTTAGTTACCAGCTGTGCAGCTAGCCTGATTATTCAGTAACCTTGGTATTGGCTTCTTGTGTTCTCACTCTGGCTTTGCACCTCGATGCTACTTTGGAGGACTTTGCTCAGGATAGTAACAGTAATAATGGCAATTAGTCTTTACTGAGTGTGCCAAGGATGACTCTAGGTCCTTTTCCATACTTAGCCTACTTATTTCTCCATAACTGTGAAAGGTAGACTACAGAGCTGACGCAGAGAAGGTAAGGAACCTGGCCAAGCTCACCCAGCACAGGTAGTACAATGACAAAGTTGAGAAAAACACTTGATTCTGTTTGATTTCAAAGGACATACTCTTCCCTCAGCAACAGATTTATGACCTTCTGCTCAGCAAGGACTTGGGAGGGGATGCTGAGTTCTGGATGATTTTGTGGTTTTTACAAGCTCCTGCCTGCTCCCGGTGGGCTGGGCAATTTCCTTGGGTTTTTGGTTTGCTCCTGCTTTCCCTCGGAGTCTCCAGGGGTCCCACGGAACCCTGTCCTGCTCAGTGTGCACAATTCAGCTCCCATCAATGCCTCTGCATAAGGACAGATTCAACCTGTCCACCCTCATTAAGTAAGCCAGGTACACCCCACGGAGAAAAAGTGTTCTGATGTATTCAGAATTAACTCAATTGATGACGTGACATCTGAAGTTATTCAAAATACAATAAAAAATAGTTTATGAAAGAAATATGGCTGCTTACAAACATTTAAAGATGTTGGAGAATCTGGGGCTGGGGTTTGCTCAAACTGGAAGTGGCAAGTAGGGAAGGACAAGACGTAGCATGCAGATTTTCTATTTAAAATATAGGGGAGAAGTGAGTGCTGAAAAGCTTCAGTGGCAACGGGTTGCCATGGTAACACAGGCCTGCTGCTCTGAATTGGGCGCAGTTACTATAGGTTGGACTTTACCAAAGGGAAAGGTAATCTTGTGTGTGAAGGGGGAGAGGGAGGGAGGGAGAGAAGTGCAGGGCTGAGAAGGAGGGAAGGAGGGAAGGAGAGGAAGCCCTGAGAAAAAGGAAGGGGAGGAGAGGCGGAGGG
This sequence comes from Felis catus, assembly GCF_018350175.1. Lineage (NCBI taxonomy): Eukaryota > Metazoa > Chordata > Mammalia > Carnivora > Felidae > Felis > Felis catus. Next base: position 56,785,291 of record NC_058379.1, on the reverse strand, counting down.
AGAGGGGCTGAGGACCATATCCAGGAGGGAGGAAGGGATTGCTCCAGACTTTTCTTTTAAAAAATAAAAAAACGTTCTGTAACTAAAAGTAGAAAAACCTGGTCCTGGATCGACAGGTGAGGTTGTTTCCTGCATCTTGGATCCGGTGACTCACTCACTCAGCCAGCGGTGACTGCTGTGGCATCTGTGACATGCCAGACCTGCTGCCTGGCGCTGGGACAGGAGCACCAGCGAGCCTCTCAGCGTCTTCTCTAAGTCACTTTTACCCTGGAACTGGGCTGGTGTTGGCTAAATGCTGGCTGACAGTTCTGGAAGGCTCTCACGCAGGAGCTGTCTAGAGGGAACAGGTCATGCTCTCTCTTATTTGTTTTGAGCTTCAGAAAAGGTAAACAAGAAATAAAGAGATGTGTAAGAAGCACTTCCAATCCTCTAAGAGCTAAAATAGCATGAGGCCAGTTACAACCCAAATAACTGCCAGGCTGCAGGATCACTGAAATTCTGGAGGAGGAGGAGAGGGAGGAGGGAAGGAAAGGAGACAGAACAGTCTCCTATTAACAGCCCAGGTCTAAAGTGGTGCAAGCTTTTGGAAAGACAAAAACAACAACACTTGGGTTCAAGCCACGGAACTGCTAGTTGTTGGCTATGTGACTGTGGGCCAGTTACTTAAGTTCTCAATGCTCCACTTTTCTCATCTATAAAGAACCAATAGGAGCGCCTGGGTGGCTCAGTCGGTTAAGCATGTGACTTCAGCCCAGGTCATAATCTTGTAGTTCATGGGTTTGAGCCCTGCGTTGGGCTTTGTGCTGACAGCTCAGAGCCTGGAGCCTGCTTCAGATTCTGTTTCTCTTTCTGCCTCTCCCCTGCTTGTGCTCTCGGTCTCTCTCTCAAAATAAATAAATATACATTAAAAAAAAAAAACAACCCACAATAGTTGTTCCTGTCTCACGGGGTTGCTGAGGGCATTAAAAAAGATAAAATGTTTAAAATTATTACCCCTTAAGCTACAAGCACTCAATACCCAATCATGAATGATTGGGTATGTGATTACTACAATCTCTCTGGGGAGCCACAGTCAGGCCCATGGCGATCAAGCAGAATGTCACTAAATCTAGGCAGGGCACCAGGTATCACTGCCTTTTGTTCTTTGACTGGACAGCTTGAGGTGTTGATGTTTTGCTGCATAACACACACCATCCTAAAATGCACTGGCATACCAAAAAAAAACAACAAAAAACCCCATTTATTATTTTGTCCATATTTCTATGGGTGGACTGGGATGCCTTTTCTGTCCAGGTCAGCTTAACTGAGGCTAGACGATTTAGAATGGCTTCACTCTTACGTTTGGCCGTTGGCAGGCTGGTTGGTCCTAGGACAGCTCGTCTTTACTTTGGTTGACCAGCTGGGATAACCTATCTCTGCTCCTGGTGGTTTCTCCCCCTTCACGGGCTTCCCCAGGTTCCTATCATGGTGGTGTCAGAGTTTTCTAACGTTCCACTGGCCATAAAAGGTCAGATTTAAATTCAAACTTCAGAGACTGAAGACATCGACCCTGCCTCTTGAATGTAGAAGTCACACTAGGGAGGAGCCGCATACGGCCGTGGGGGGTAACTTTTGTGATCACTTTGCAAACTCCCCACCACAGGTGTCACTGGAACAGCAGGGGTGATGCATAACAACATAAGTAACAATATGGAGTGGCACAGCATACTTGCCAAGAAAGCCATACAGAGGAAGCTAGACCCGAGCTGGGAAGGAGGGACGGAACGGCGATCGGATGGGGGTACGGGAATATTCTCGCTGAGTGGAGTGCCACAGATACGGAAGCACATTTGTTGTGTTCAGGGGGCTGCGATGTATGACTGTGGCTATAGCAGAGAGTTCACTTAGGAGCAAAGAGGAAACAAAGGACAACAGAGTAGTTGAGAGCCAGATTGGGTGGGGTCTGGCTATTAGGACATTTGGGCTTAATTCTCTAGGCAGTAGGGAGCAGTGCAGGTTGTTTTGATCGATGGCCAAATGACACTTTACTGTGACTGCCATGATGCAGAAATGCAGCATCGTGCCACGTGACCAAGCCCACGAGGGGCTTTTTACTGGGGGGTGGAGGGGAGTTCTTGGCTGTTCATTATTTACTCTGTGTGTACCTTGGATACCTCATCAATAATATGAGAACAATCCTATACTTACCTTTTGAGGTTGTGTTAAGGATTGGATTCATGAATATATGTAAAGGACTCAGCACAGCACTTAGTTTTTGGAGATTTTAGAAAAGGAGCCACAATAAGCAAGAGAGAAGATTTTGTGTGTTGTGGCTACTCCCCTCAGAAGTTCCCAGGTCCCTCCATGTGGCACAGGGGACATCCAGCCCATCTGCCTCCCAGGTTAAGCTTTCGGCTCTCCTCTGGGTAGAGGGGCAGGCCAGACGTTTGGAGAACCAGGGGAGTAGAAATGCCTGAGAACATGGGCAGGGGCATAAATAATCTCACAGAGCACCAGCATCAGAAGAGGCCAGTGTGAAACCATGATAAAGTGAGACAAAACAAGGGCACTTCAGGGGTGGCTGGGTGGCTCAGTAGGTTAAGCATCAATTCTTGGTTTCAGCTCAGGTCATGATCTCACAGTTTGTGGTTTCAAGCCCTGCTCTGAGCTGCTTGGAATTGTCTCTCACTCCCTCTCTCTCTGTCCCTCCCAAACTTGCTCTCTCTCTCAGGATGAATAAATAAACTTTAAAAAATTATAGAAAGGGGCACGTGGGTGGCTCAGTTGATTAAATGTCTGACTTCAGCTCAGGTCATGACCTCACAGTTCACGAGTTCAAGCCCCACATCAGACTCTGTGCTGACAGCTCAGAGCCTAGAACCTGCTTCCAATTCTGTGTGTCCCTTTCTCTCTGCCCCTCCCCTGCTTGCGCTCTGTCTCTCTCAAAAATAAATAAACATTAAAAAACTTTTTAAATTTATATAAAAAAACAAAAGACAAACAAAAAACAAGGGCACTTCATAATTTTGTCCAAGCGCAGACAAGCACAAAGTTACTGTGCTATCCACAAAATTTAAAAAAATAAATAAATCCCTCTCTTGGCTAATATGAACGATGGCTTTATACCTACTCTAGTGAGCCCTCTCTGTAGCTAAGTTTTGTTGAGATACTCAGTGACAGAATTGTCTCACTTTCTGTCCTCACTTTTTTGTGCAGTCCAGGCTCCTCCTCAAATACCCCCAAAGCCCAAATCTACCATAATTCTTTCTAATACCCTCTTATGCAGAAGCCCCCAGTTCCTCATGGTGAGCATGCTCTCCAGTGTGATGAGTAATAAACCCACTAAGTCAACTACAGGTGTGTTTCTGGTGGCCTTCGGTCACTTGCTTGTTGTAATGAGCACTTTCAACCCTAACTGCACTTTTTGGACAGACTGGGTGTATAAGTCAGGACTCTCCAGAGAAACAGACCCAATAGGATATACACATATATGCATATCCCTTGACATATAAAAACAAACATTTATTTACAAATATGACAGATAGATAGATAGATAGATAGATAGATAGATAGATAGATAGATAGACAGACAAATATTATAAAGAACTGGATGACACGATTATAGAAGCTGACAAGTCCCAAGATCTGTAGTCAGCAAGCTGGAGACCCAGAGGACCTGATGGTGGAGGTCCCAGGTCTGAAAGCCAGCAGGCTGGATACCAAGAAGAGCCAATGTTTCAGTTTGAGTCTGAAGGCAGAAGGCTGATGTCCCAGCTCAAGGCAATCAGGCTGGAGATATTTTTTCCCCTTAGTCACGAGAGGGTCAGCCTTTTTGTTCTATTCAGGCCTTCAACTGATTGGATGATGCCCACCCCCATGGGGGTAAAGCCATCTGTTTTCCTCAGTCTGCTGAGTCAAACATTAATCTCGTCCAAAAACATCCTCACAGAATAATGTTTGACCAAATATCTGGGCATCTCCATGGCTTTGTCAAGCTGACACATAAAATTAACAATCACACTGGGGTTTAGTATTGGCTACAGCACTAAAGAAAGGCCTGGATATAGCCAGCATGCTGAAGGTGTGGACCAATGAACAAACAAATACTGAAACAGGAAGGACCCAGTGAGACCACTGCAGCCATATGTCTGTTGTCTTTGTGGGAGAGCCCTGAGTTCCTATTTTTGAAAGCCTGTATTAGGGGAAGTTTTTTTTGTTTCTTTTTGTTTTTGTTTTTTTTTAATGTTTATTTATTTTTGAGAGAGAGAGAGACAGAGTCCAAATGGGGGAGGTGCAGAGAGAGAGGGAAACACAGAATCCGAAGTAAGCTCCAGGCTCTGAGCTGTCAGCACAGAGCCGGACGCAGGGCTCGAACCGTGAGATCATGTGAGCCGAAGTTGGACGCTTAACCGGCTGAGCGACCCAGGCTCCCCAGAGGTGCCTTTCTTAGGGGTTCCTTGCACAGTTCCCACAATGGAAGGAGGCTAAAGAAAGTCAACTGGCGAATCTGGAAGGGAAATGGTTATGACCCAGGAGAGTAGAGATTGTCCAACACGTTGGTGCCACGTTCAGGGTGTACGCAGCCCGTATGGTGACAAGGTATAGGTGCCCTCTGGTTGAATATAGTGTTCTGCTGGTCACTGTCTTTAAATTCTTAATAGTTTTTGAACAAAAAGCCAATAGTTTTGGCCCCACATTTTTATTTAGTACTGGGCCCCACAAATGATGTTCCCTGCCCTGAGCACACGGTCTGCAGCCCTAAATGGGAAAACCATGCTAGATGCAGGGAGAGACTGACTGAGGATGGATCCCTGAGCCCCCTCAGTCTGGACGTGGTGCCACCAAAGCACATCGGCCACGTCAGATCAGGCTGCGTTAGCACCTGGCAATTGAGGACCTGTGACTTTCTTTTTTTGCAGTTCAATTATCTCAGTAAATGTGAAAATAGAAATGACAGCCCCACTTCCCCTAAACCTTAACACCTTGTGTGTGGCCTTCATGCTAAAGGTGGAGGAGGAAGACGGAGAAATGTGTTAAGGGTGGGGTGGAGCCAGGAAGTGGTCGGTGGATAGAGACGGTTGGGGAGGCTGGCTCCGGGAAGTCCAAGAGGGGAAATGTGTGGGTTGCTCTGACTTGCCAAAAATTCCATCACAATTTTCCACATCTCCCGTTGTTACATCTGCTTTATACCCGGCGCGAGGCTCCAAGAGGCAGGAAACAGCAACATTCAAGCATTAGTGGAGAATTTTTTAAGTACCTGGATTTAAGCCAGTCAGTGTATTATCTACTTGGTCAATTTTAATATATATATATTTTTTTCTGCTTGGCCTCATTACCATATTGCAACAGGATTGTTTTTTACTAGTTTGCACATGTTATCATGGATTTGGTTTTGCACGGTTTTTATGTGAAACTGAATTCTGGGAGCCAACTAACCAACCTGCGTGTCTACTTTTGGAACACAACTTGTTTGTAAGCTGGGACCGTGCGTGTTTAAAATGAGCAGAATACTGTATTATTGTGAAGTCCCAAAGATAGGCACAGAGCAAGAATGCCCTAAATATATCTTTAGGAGAATTACAGAGGTAACCAGTCTCCATAAGGGCCACAGTAACTGGCAACACTGACGACGGGGGAAATTTTGGGTACACGGTGGCTTTATGCAGCTTTCGTGCTGGCACCAGCTCTGGTGTCTATTTTGACGGCAGGGAAAACCAAGACCTCAGAAGGAGATTCCTTGGCTGCTTTAAAGGCGGAGAGTATGAGCGAGTGGAAGGAGTCATCATGCCCCTGTCTTTGGGAAGCCAAGGATACCTCCTTGCTTGGACAGCCCTCTTCTTTACCACTCTGATCTCTGTTTTTATTTGTTTTTGTTTTTACTGGTGTGTCCAGACTAAGGTTTTTTGAAAGTAATCTGTATATAGTTTTTCTTTCTTATATCTTCCCTTTGCCCAGCTTCTTGTCTGAGCTGGGGTCAGCCCTGTCCTCATTTTCCCTTGGGAAGGATGCAGCAGGCAGCTGAGTAGAGTTAGTCTCTCTAAGTCTGATTGACTCTATCTTCCTATGCTCCTAAGCCTATGCTCCTAAGTCAGATCCAGATAGTCTGGAACAAACTCAAAGCAAGAAGGATTTCCCCAGGGTAGACAAGGTCTCCTGGGCCTGGAGAAAGTTGACCTATTTAGTAGGCTGAACCTGCTGGGGCACAAACAGGAAATGGCTTTCTTTTGCCTTCTGTCTTTAAACATACTCAGTTGAATTTCCATTCCTGACTCCTTGCCATCTCAGACTTACTTTTACGCTGAGGGTTGGGAGAATCCAGTGCCATTTAATTTAAAATGCCAAACCCTTCCCAGGGGCACCTGGGTGGCTTAGTTGGTTAAGGTCTGACTCTTGATTTCAACTTGGGTTGTGATCTCAACAGTTTGTGAGTTCGAGACCCACATTGGGCTCTGCACTGACAGTGCAGGGCCTGCTTGGGATTCTCTCTCTCCCCTCTCTCTCTGCCTCTATCCCACTTGTTCTCTCTCTCTCTCTAAATAAACTTTAAAAAACTTAAAAAATAAGGGGCGCCTGGGTGGCTCAGTCAGTTAAGCATCTGACTTTGGCTCATGATCTTCTGGTTCACGAGGTTGAGCCCCATGTCCTGCTCTGTGCTGACAGCTCAGAGCCTGGAGCCTGCTTCAGATTCTGTGTCTCCCTCTCTCTCTGGTCCTCCCCCGTTCACGTTCTCTCTTTCTCAACAATAAATAAATATTAAAACAAAATTTGAAAGAAATAAGCAAATAAATAAATAAAACTTAAAAAAAATGTCAACTCCTCTCCAGATTTAATCCTAAATCTCTCCCCTCCTCCAAAGGAAGCATGTTAAGGAGGGAGGGAGGAAAGGGTGTGGCTACTTTCTTCTTTGCTCTGCCCCCTTGTCCTCCCCACCAGTCTGCCCCAGAGGCAAGGAAAGGCCACCTCCCTGGAGTCACTGCAGTAGTTCTCAGTGAGCTCTCCCTCTTTCCTCTGGGTGTGGACAGAATGTGTAAGGCTGCTTTAGCCTTCTCTTAGTTCGATGCCCTGAGGATGAGTATGCGGAAGGGAAGGCGGGAGACAAGGAGGGAGATTCACACACACAGGGCTCCCTGTGGGGGCCTGAAAGCAGAGAAACTTGCTTCAAGCTGCTTGGCATCCTGCGCCCTCTGGAGATGAGGCTGTGCTCTAAATATGTCCTTAGGAGAATTACAGAAGTACCCAATCTCCTCCGGGTTTGAGCCCTTTCTCTGAGAGGCAGAACTGGCACCGGGAGGCCACAAACCAGACCTGGTTGTAGAACCGATGCCTTGTTGAGCGTGGTGCTGTAAACAATTTGAACTTCATTCTGGTTCATGGTCAACCCAGTGCTCTTTAGAGTCTGGCCCTAGAGGGACCCACTCATGTCCACTCACTGGATTCCGGATGCCTGGAGCCAATGACCCAGCTTGGAAACCCGGACCACGGGCTGTCTTGACCGACATGTCCACTCCCTGAGGCGCCCTTGGAATAGATGCTGCAAAGAAGCCCAGTCCCGAAGAGGCCATTTGAGGGCAGAGGACAAGAGCTGGTTCCCCACCACTTACATACCCTGGTGCTTTGTAGGCTGGGAAGGAGGAGGACATTCCAGCAGGGAGAGCTCATGTTCTTCACCAGCCAGGAAGATTTGGGGCTAGTAGCCAGCAATTAATTTATCGCTTAAAAAAAAATCAAGTGGCTTTTCTTTGAGTAGTTGAGTTGCTGAGAGAAAAAAATTAAAAGGTCAAAGTAAGAGTTTATCAAGTTATCTTTTTTCTCATATCATCTCTCATCCATCCTTTCAAACATCTATTTTTGTGGTCGTCGTCACCATTATTGACAGTCACTGTTTTTAGCTAATGGATTTGTTTATCGATTCCTTAAAACCAGGCATCCGCCACCTGCCTGTGATAGGGACTTAAGGCAAAACCAAACAAAGCATCAAAAAATAAAAATGAAAAGTTAAAAAGCCTCTCTGTCCTGGATGCCTCCAAAGCTGGAGGGAAGAAAACATATGACTCTCAGAAGCACACTCACCTTGGCCACGAGCATACATGTCCTAAATCCTGGCTACTCCACTTCTTGAATTAGAGGTTATTTATTGACTAGCACCTCACCGTGATAGGGATGAACTGGTCCAGTGGCCACTAACCCTGCACCCCCAACTTCCCATCAAAGGGAGATTGGGGATGGAGAGCATTGAATCAGAACTACAGCCACCCTGCCTGGACAACAGACAGAGACACTGCTAAAGGCTGATTGTATGTGTATTTGTATATGTGTGTGGGTATGTGAGTGTGGATGTATGTGTCTGTGTTCTGTATGCAAAGGTGTATGAGTAAGTATGTGCATGTTATGTGTAATGTGTGTGCATATGTGTATGAATATATGTGTGATATATGGATATAGGTATGCACGTATTTTGTGCATGGATATGTATGTGTGCATGCATTGTGTGTGTGTGTGTGTGTGTGAAAGATATGATGACCCACTTCGGGAAGAGGTGTGTGGTGGAGAGCTAAATGCTTCTCAGTCCTGTGTCACAAAAATGCAGCCTGGAGCAAAGCTGTGGAGGCATTCTGGCCAATAGGAAGACTGGACCACACCAATAGTGAACAGTGGAACCACACCAAGAGGGAAGACAGGAATCACACCAATAGTGAAGTCTGGAACCACGCCAATAGCAGCAACGTTTTCTCTTTTTCTGTGGCATTAGACCTGGTGACTTCTGAGAACATGATTACTTCTCTCTACGCAGCGGGTGTCCTTGAGGGGCCAACATCAGCCCCCAGTGCTCCTGGAGGGCCCCTGAGCCCGAGCACTCTGTAGTCCATAAAGCACAGCAGGGAACCTGGGTGGGAAACCCTGGCTGAGAGGGGCTGCCTGCCCAAGAGGTCTGGTGGAGGATCTGCTGTGCAAGGGGCCATGAACCCAGGGCAGGGAGAGAGGGGTCAGAAAGCATTTGTAGGCCTCAAAAGGCTGCCACCCGATGGGGCAAAGGAACACTGGGGCTGCCGGAACCGTCAACTTTGCTCCCCGTTCACTGTCTGAAACCGCCTGACTCATAAGTCACTTGGACACAATAACACCTGCCATAATGCTATGGGGGAGGGGCCCTCCCAAATTCAGTGTAAAACACAGGGTCGGGTTACAAGGAATAATCAAGTGGTCTGAGTAGCCTGTGCAGCCAACTAACAGGTGAACCCGCCCGGATTTATACACCGCCCGGATTTATACACCGCCCGGATTTATGCACCCAGGGTGCATTCCTGAGTTGAAGGAAGGGCTAACATTTCTGACACCCTGGCCCAGTGGTGGCCTGGGAGGGGCAGAGAGCTCAGTTCCTCACAGGGACTTCTGTGGGATCACCACAATTTCCTGTAGGAGCCCCGGAGCTGCCCCAGAGTCTCTGTCTCTGAGAAACAGTAAGATTCTACTTTGTGTTTGCTCCCTCAACACATCACTCATGAGGAGTGAGAAAGGAGCTTACATCCTCACAGAGACCGTTTTCCCTCCATGAGACGAAACAGATACGGCATCTGATTTCTGAAAGGCATATCACAGTATGGGCCGTGAGAGCGATGAGTCAGCCTGCTATCATGGGGCAGTCCTGCTTCATAATTTGGTGACTTCGGTCAGGTGAAGTGACCTGTGGGCAGGCCTGAGTGAGTCATTAGTGGTGTCCCCTGCATGTCCCCTTCCAAGCAAGAGGCTGTCTGCTTGCCTTTGTAGCCTGCAGGGACATCATGAAATTAAGGAGCCCAAAGCATAGCAGGTCCAGTGAGGGGGGTGTGTGAGAGGGGGAGAGACACCAAAAGATGGAGAGAGGATGGATGAAAATGGACATGACATGTTGAGCACAGGTCCTGGCATGTAGGATAAACTAAGGACATTGAATGCCTGAGGACTTTTTCTTTTACGTTTATTTATCATGAGGGGGGGGGGGGGAGAGAGAGAGAGAGAGAGAGAGAGAGAGAGAGAGAGAGAGAGAGAGAGAGAGAATGCCATTCAGGCTCTGTCCTACACTGTCAGAGTGGAGCCTGACACGGGGCTCTAACCCACAAACAGTGAAATCACGACCTGAGACGAAATCAAGAGCTAGGCACTCAACTGACTGAGCCACCCAGGCACCCCAAATGCCTGAGGACTTTTGTAGGTTTGGTTTTCAGGCTGAACTTTGGCCTTCCCCAAACATCAACTGGCTGAGCAAAGTGAAATGAAGTTGTTCATACTGGTGCCATATAATCACAACTCCGGGCACCTGTGTGGCTCAGTCAATTAAGCATCTGACTCCTGATTTCAGTTCAGGTCATGATCTCAGGTTCATGAATTTGAGCCCTCAGTTGGGCTCTGTGCTGACAGTTTGGAGCCTGCTTGGGATTCTCTCTTTCCTTCTCTCTCTCCCCCTCTCCCACTTGCTCTCTCTCTCTCTCAAAATAAATAAACATTAAAAAAAAAAACCACTTTGTTTAAAAAAAAAATCACAACTCAATTTCCTCTTACCCTTCCTGGAGAAAGAGGGAAAGAGTTTGATTCTTAAACTCTCAAACTAAAAGAGTTTGATTTTTAAAATTCCCACTCCAAATTTGATTCAATTTAAAAGACATTTCAAAACAACTTTGACAGTATTTACTCCTTTTGTAATAATTTTACAACCTTAAGACTTTAATTAAAAGACACTGAACAGCCAAAGCAATCTTGATAAAGAAATAACTTGATAAAGTTGGAGGCATCACACTTCTTGATTTCAAACTCTATGATAAAGCTACAGTAATCAAAACTGCATGGTATTGCCAAAAAAAAAAAATCCCCAGGTCCATAGATCAATGGAACAGAATAGACAGCCCAGAAATAAAAACCCATGCATATATGGTGAGTAAATTTATGACATAGGAGGCAAGAATACACAGTGGGGAAAGGACAGTCTCTTCAACAAATGGGGTTGGGAAAACTGGGTAGCCACATGCAAAAGAATAACATTTGACCTCTGTCTTACACCATACCCCAAAATAAACTCAAAATGAATGAAAGATTTGAGCATAAGACCTGAAGTAATCAAACTCCTAGAAGAAAATGTAGGTGAGATGCTCCTTGACATTGGTCTTGGCAATGATTTTCTGGATTTGACAGCAAAAGCAAAGGTAATAGAAGCAAAAAAATAAACAAGTGGGACCACATCAAACTAAAAAGCTTCTGAACAGTAAAGGAAACTATCAACAAAATGGACATTGAGAGCTTATTTGGAGGTTCTAGGGAAGCAGGGAAGCACAGCTACTCATATACCCTTGACTCAAGAATGGCCCTCCTCTATCAAGGAAGTCTGTCCACTTCAGGAGGGATACACATGGAGTAGTGAGGGAGGAAGGGAACATCCGCGCAGCTGACCAGATCAGTCAAATTAACCCTGGTGACCAATGTCACTGGGGCGACAGATGTCACAGCCAGATTGCCCTCACACCCATATCAACAAAACAAAAAGGTAACCTACAGAATGGGAGGAAATATTTGTAAATCATATATCTGATAAAGGGTTAATATCCAAAAAATACATAGAACTCATGTAACATACAATCTAATAAAAAATGGGTAGAGGATCTCAATAGACATTTTTCCAAAGAAGACATACAGATGGAAAATAGGTATATGAAAAGGTGTTCAGCATCACTAATCATCAGGGAAATTCAAATCAAAACCACAATGAGACATCAGCTTACACCTGTCAGAATGGCTTTTATCAAAAAACAAGAAAAAACAAATGTTGTGGAGCATAGGGAGAAAAGGGAACCTTTGTGCACTATTAGTGGGAATATAAATTGGTGCAGCCACTATGGAAAACAGATGCGGCGCCTGGGTGGCTCAGTCGGTTAAGCGTCCCACTTCGGCTCAGGTCATGATCTCACAGTTTGTGAGTTCGAGCCCTGATCAGGCACTGTGCTGACAGCTTGGAGCCTGGAGCCTGCTTTGGATTCTGTGTCTCCTTCTCTCTCTGCCCCTTCCCAACTTGTGCTCTGTCTCTCTATGTCTCTCAAAAAACAAATAAATATAAAAAATTTTTTCTTTAAATAAAAAAATAATTAAAAATTAAAAATAGAACTATCATATGATCCAGCAATTCCACTTCTGGATATTTATCTGAAGAAAACAAAAACACTGTCATGAAAAGATATATGCACCCCCATATTTATTGTAGCATTATTTACAATAGTCTACATATGGAAACAATCCACCTATCAATGGATTAATGGGAAAAGTAAATGTGGTGTATACACACACATACATACACTCACACATACAGGAATATTATTCAGTCATATAAAAGAAGGAAATTCTGCCATTTTCATCAACACGGATGGACCTTGAAGACATCATGCCAAGTGAAATAAGTCAGACAGAGAAAAGCAAATACCATATGATATCACTTGTTGAATCTAAAAACAAAACAAGACAAAACAAAACCCAAAAAATTGAGCTTACGATTCAGAGAACAGATGAGTGTTGCCAGAAGCAGAGGGTGGGAGATAGGCAAAATGGGTAAAGGGGGTCAAAAGATACAAAGTTCCAGTTATAAAATAAGCCATGGGGATGTAATGTAGAACATGATGACTATAGTTAATAATACTGTATTGCATGTTTGCAAGTTGCTAAGAGAGTAGATAGTAAAAGTTCTTATCACAATTGGGGCGCCTGGGTGGCTCAGTTGGTTAAACGCCCCACTTCAGCTCAGGTCATGATCTCACAGTCCATGAGTTACAGCTACGTGTCAGGCTCTGTGCTGATGGCTCAGGGCCCAGAGCCTGCTTTGGATTCTGTGTCTCCCTCCCTCTCTGCCCCTCCCCTACTCATGCTCTGTCTCTCTCTGTCTCAAAAATAAATAAAAACATTAAAAAAAAAGTTCTTATCACAAGAAAAAAGTTTTATAACTATACATGGTGACAGATGTTAACTAGACTCATTGGAGTAACCATTTCATATTACATCCAAATATTGAGTCATTTTTTTTGTATGCTTAAAGCTAATAAGATGTTATATGCAATTATACCTCAATAAAAAAAAATAAAATAGGAAACAGAAAAAATACTTTAATCAACTCCAATACAGGATTTGCAGTTATAGTATACTGATTTATGATAATTATGGAATCATTGAATTTAAATGATATATTTGAGATACAACTGCCTTGAGTGGAAATCAAAGGAGTTTTCAACTGTGCCTCCTTTGAGCTAGTTGGTCTCCTTTTTCTTTTTCTTTTCTTTTTTTTGGGGGGGGATTAGCTTTTTTAAGTTTATTTTGTGAGAGACAGAGGGCATGAGTGAGGAAGGGACAGAGAGAGAGGGAGAGAGAATCCCAAGCAGGCCCCATACTGTCAGCTCAGAGCCCCGCGCAGAGCTTGAACTCACTAACCATGAAATCATGATCAGAGCAGAAACCAAGAGTCGGACAGTTAACTGAATGAGCCACCCAGATGCCCCACTTGCTGTCCTTTGTTACGAGATTGGTTCAAGGAGCCTACATCCAAAAGTGGTGTGGCAGTTTTTCAGTCTGTCATCGGTTCTAAATGGGGATCTCATGTACTTTTCAAAGTCTATCAGCAGGAAATAGACAGGGACAGTTTAGAGAGGTGTGGAAATCACGAGGAGGAGTGTGGCTCCCAGGGCTGTTATGGAAACCTGGAAGAAGAAGAGAAGAGGTATAGAGGTGGCTTCCTCGAGAAGAGCTGGATCCTCTGGTTGAGAGATACAGCTTACTCAAAGTGACCTTGCCCAGAGGGAGCTAGTGGAAGAAATCCCCTGACCCACCTCCTGCTGAGGCTCCCCATCAGTTGAACCCACCTGAGCCCAGAGGAGGAAAGAGAATTTGGTGTGTCCATCTGGGTCAGCCCTCGGGTAGAAAGCAGGAGGAAGCGCAGAAGATAGATCTGGAAGGTCATTTGCGAGAGGAAGATTTTCCAATTTTAGATAGGTATCTTTGGAATAGAGAAGTCAATGACCTCTCTTCAGGTATGTAAAATATAAAGGAAATGACATCTAAAGAAGAATTAAAACCCAAATGTATGGTAAATGGAAGAGTTGTAAAAATGTAACATTGGACTTCTAAGGCTAAAGTGTTATTTTATCCCCAAATAGTTTTTAATGTAATAGAAACAAAAATATAATCACATAAAATCCACATCATCATGTCAGTTAAGCTGCCCTATGATCTGGGTACACACTGCAGGGGGCTGTGTGTGAGCTAAGTGCCTCTGACACTCAGGATGAGGGGAGGTCAAGACAACTGCTGACTAGTACTCAGTACTAGTACTAGTACTAGTACTTAGGCTCATGGTTGTTCTGCAGATATTAGATAAGAAGGAGAAACTTTGAAGGCACATGGTTGAGCCAGCTTTCTCGGGGGCAAGAAGTGAAAACATGGAGTCTTCCTCAGTGCCTCACTAGGGTGGGGCTCTGTGACTAGGAAAGTTTCTGAGACTTGCTTGCCCTTTTGACACCTGCTGGCCAAGACTTCCCGTGACCTAATGCTGAGCCAGCCCAAGTTATGGCTACAACCAAAGGGTAAAGAAGGTAACAGGGAAAAAACAGGAGAGGGAAGAGAAACCAAATAGCCAGGAGACCCGGGCCAAAGCAGAACCATGAGCAGATGCAAAGAGACAACAAGATTATCTACACGGAGAAACAGGGGCCAGAAAAATGGGGAAGTGGAAAACAGGGAGATGATATATTGAGACTGTGGGCTTGGATGGTAAGCGTGTTTATTTTAACAACTGCTGATAGGTTGGGTTTTGCCATTAGAACAAATGCTCGCTGCCCTTTGAAATACTGATCAACTCTCCAATGATAGAAATGACTTTCAACTCACTTTTTTTAAGCTTATTTATTTATTTGACAGAGAGAGAGAGAGCGAGCAGAAGAAGGACAGAGAGAGAAGGAGAGAGGGACCCAAGCAGGCTCTGTGCAATCAGCACAGAGTCCAATGTGGGACTCGATCTCGGTTGGTGAGAGTTTGATTTCACAGTTCAAAATCAAGGTGTCAGACACTTAACCGACTGAGCCACCCAGGCACCCCTCAACTCACCATTTTTGAAATGAAAATATATTTTACTAATGAATTCTAAAGATTTTTTTTAAATTTTTTTTTTTTAACTTTTATTTATTTTTGAGACAGAGAGAGACAGAGCATGAACGGGGGAGGGTCAGAGAAAGGGAGACACAGACTCCAAAGCAGGCTTCAGGCTCTGAACTGTCAGCACAGAGCCCAATGTGGGGCTAGAACTCACAAACCAGGAGATCATGACCTGAGCCGAAGTCGGCCGCCTAACCGACTGAGCCACCCAGGTGCCCCTCTAAAGATTTTTTAAAATAAGGGGTGCCTGGGTGGCTCAGTTGGTTAAGCATCCGACTTCGGCTCAGGTCATGATCTCCTGGTTCATGAGTTCTAGCCCCACATCGGGCTCTGTGCTGACAGTTCAGAGCCTGAAGCCTGCTTTGGATTCTGTGTCTCCTTCTCTCTCTGCCCCTCATGCTCTCTCTCTCTCAAAAATAAATAAACATTTAAAAAATATTTTAAAATGTGATGAAGCAAATAAAAGTATGGTTTTAGAAATAACCCTCAAACCTTTAATTCTGCTTGAGAGTGGAAGTGAATAGTATTCACTTGAAAATGTGTCTGAATTGGACCCTGGTGGATTTCCAGGCCAAGATGATGGGGGCCCAAGGAGCGAGTAGTGAGACCAAGCACAGATGAAGAACGACAGTGTCAGGGCTGGAAAGATGGGCCTTGTACAGTGTAAACAGAAGACTTTCTCTCTTCACTTCATGGAAGAGTGTAATGAAATGTAGGCAAAGATGCTTCAGGTGTAGGAGGTACTATCTTTTGTCATATTGCATTTAGAGTTTTTATTAAAAAATCAGTTCAGTTATCTTGCCAACAGGAAAACCAAGGAACATTTAGCAGGTAAGTAGATCTGAACTGTAACACAGGCAATGATTTATGAGAGAAAACTGTATATGAGAAGATGTTCTTCCTGGTATTTGTTTTCTAGGGGAGTGGTTGTTGAATGAGCAGGCATTGTGAAATTAGAAATTCTTATGCCATATGCTACAATGTCTAGCCTCAAATCAGTCAACCTCGTATCAGGTGTTCTGAGGCAATATAAGACAAGTAGTTTATAATCTAGTTAGAGAGCAATATGGAGGAATCAATGAGAAAATAACACAAGGCAGGATTTAACAAAAGACTTAATTGTGTTGGCTGTTGGCGTGACAAGAATTCAGAGAAAGGCCCGTGTGGTGTTGATAGGTTCTCAAGGAATTTGGGAAAGATGCCAGCTAGGCCTGGAAGGATGGAGAGAATGGGAGCACCACAAGAGAGAGAATATGCCATTTGGGGGGTGGGGGCAGTGGGACCATGGGCACAGAGGAAGGAGTACAAACCAAATATACTGAGCACAGGGCTGACTGAAGGTTCTGAGTGAGGGGGCTGAGGGGTCAGTGTCTGGGATCTGAAAACATCATTTAGCCGTCTGGAATAGTTAGTACTAATTCTCAAAAACCATTGGTTTCTGAAATATTTGGGTCACATGAGAAAGAAGCTCTTTGTGAATTCAGCCCCATGAGGTACCACCTGAGAATCATTCAGATGCCAGCTCCATTCTTCCTGGAAGCTAGTGGGGATGCTGAACAATAATGACACTATCTCCCACTGATGAGAATGTTGATGCTAATAATAGCAATTGGGATTGGCAATTGTTGACATATCTTGGATTATAATTAAAAAAAAAAAATCACAACCAAGGAGCTTTCAAATAGCCACAGATAGTTTCTTCCCTGGTGAATTCATCAAAATATTTGTGGAAGAAATAATACACAAGGTCTTCCAGAAAACTGAAGTGAAGGGAATATTCTAAACCCAATCTATGAGGTCAGCATTACCCTAATACCAAAACCAGGAAAGCACACAAGAAAAGAAACTACAGACTAATATCTCTTATGAGCATAGATGTAAAAATTCTTAACAACATTTAGCAAATTGAATCGAACAATATACTGAAAGGATATTATTACATCACGACCAAGTGGAATTTAACCCAAGAATTCAGGGTTGATTTAACATTCAAAAACCACTCAACCAGTGTGGCTCGGTCAGTTAATTGTCCACTCTTGATTTTGGCTCAGGCTACAATTACACGGTTTGTGAGCTGGAGCCTGACAGCGCGGAATCTGCTTGGGTTTCTCTCTCCCTCTCTCTCTGCCCCTCTCCCACATGCTCACGCTCTCTCTCTTTCTCTCTCTCAAAATAAATAAAAAAACATTAAAAAAACCCCCACTCAATCGTTATCCATATCAACAGACTAAAAAGAAAAACTGTATGATAGCCTTAATAGACATAGAACAAGCATTTGATAAAAACCTAACCTCTCTATTCCTGACTAAAAACTCTTAGCAAAGTAAGAACAGAAGGAAACTTCCTCAATGTGATAAATGGCATCTATGAAAAACCCACAGCTGACATCACGCTTGAATGGTTGATGATCAATGCTCTCCCCCTATGGTCAGGAATAGACAAGGAAGTCTGCTCTCATTCCTCTATTCAACTTTGCGCTGGAGACAATGGGGAACTGCAGTGGTTTGTTCCAACCACCACTTGGTTTGCCGAGTTCTCCTGAATCCCTCGCATGGTTTTGAGAAGCTGTGTCGCTTCTAAACATCTGGCAGTTTGTGCCCTTTGGGGGGGGGGGTGGAGTTGGACTAAGGTGTGGATCTTGGGAGCTTTAACTACAAAAACAACAAAGAATTAAAGAGTGTTTTGATACTCTTTAATTGTGGTTTTAAAAATCCAGGAGGAGGGACACCTGAGTGGCTCAGTCGGTTAAGCGTCTGACTTCGGCTCAGGTCATGATCTCTCAGTTCGTGAGTTCGAGCCTCATGTTGGGCTCTGTGCTGACAGCTCAGAGCCTGGAGCCTGCTGCAGATTCTGTGTCTCCCTCTGCCTGCCCCTTGGCCGTTTGCACTCTGTCTCTTGCGTTGTCTCAAAAATAAACAAATTTACTTTTTTTAAATTTTATATAAATTTAAATTTATATTTTTATTTTAAATAAAATTTTTTTTTAAAAATCCAGGAAGAATGAACAGATGGTAATTGCCTTAGCTCTTGTTATCATCAGTAACCATAGGCCTAGTGGTCCCACACCTGAACCCCTTCCAGGGTGTGGGACCCCCTTCTCTCTAGCTGAAAATGCCAGATCCTCATTCTCCAAGTCTTCTTTGCTGCTAGGGCCTGGGTACAGACTACGGACTTCATCCCCCCCAATGGCCCCAGCCCATATTTTGACACAGGAGGGCACTGCAGACAGGAGGCTGGCAGAGGAGGCAGTAGCTACCTACCCTGCCCAGCCATAGAGGAGATAGGTGTGTGTGCTACTGAGCAGTGAGCTGGCTTGCCTGCAGTGACCTAGGCACTGCCTTGTCCTTGGTTCCTTCTGGATTTTGACTGTTTTGCCAGCTCAGCCTTGCTAGCTGAGTGGAATAACTCCACTCTGTGGCAAGAACTCTTCTTGCAAATTTCTCTCCATCATACAGTGTCCTTGCTCCAATTCAATCCCTTCATTTGAAGCAGTGTGTCTACGGCACACATGTGTAAGTTTGTTGTTTAGCATCCATCCAGAGTTGGTACTGGACCTGGCACAGGAAGATGCCAGAAAGTATGTGAACGAAGCATTTCTCATAAAAACAGCAATGTGGGTACGTGTGTATGAACACCATGAAAGATTATATATTCATTTTTAAATGGAATAGGTCCCATCTCAATTCATGGAATTTCATAAAATGAGCCAAGACTTTTACAGATGAAAGTGCTGTTAAAATCAGCACTGCTTCAGAAATGAGGACTTTCGAGGTCCAGGATGACTGCATGCTTCACCTGAATTTCACTCAGTATGATTGCTACCATGCTCCACTGCCTCTCCCTTTGCTAAGGGCATTTATTTGACAAACATAGTTATACTATGAAAAGTTTTCAATAAAAAAATTCTTTGATCATTTGAAATAATTAGAATTCTCATTTGCTGCTCATGGGAAAGGAAATTGTTACAAAGATTATTTGCAGTATCTACTAAACCATATCATATCCTATGACCCAGAAATTCCATTCCTGGTATAATCCAACAGAGATGTGTACATGTGTGCACCAATATGTACAATGTTCATGGAAACTTAATTCAATAGAGCCAAAAGGCCCTGGGAACAACCTAGATGTTCAGCGGCAGAGTGAATACATGTGGTACATTCTCACAATGGGAAACTATACAGCATTGAAAACGGACCACTGCTATAGGGCACAAAAATGAATGTCACCAAAGAAGAGAGACACAACAGAAATACAATGTGCATGATTGCATTTGCAAAAACTTCAGGATGAGTCTCTGGTGTTAGAAGCCACAACAGTGGTAACTTTTGGGGAGTAGAAGGGGTTGGCCATGGGCATAAAACAGGGGCTTTTAAGTACCAATCATGGTCTGTCTTTTGACCTGGATTATTAATATGTTTACTTTGTAAAAATTCATCTGACTGTACACTTATGATTCTTATACTTTCTTGTATGTGTGTTAAGCTTTAATAAAATATTTTAAAAATCTCTGAAAACTTAGGTAAACAAGGAGAGTTAATTTATTTTACAGATAAGGAAACTGAGGCCAAAAAGTTATAAGACTTAAAGATGAAGTCCTTAATCAGTCAAACTGAAGTTCCCAAAGTCCACACACTGAAGCATGTGCCTTTGGTCCATGGATGCCCACTCTGGCCCCACCAGGGCCTTATTCCCAGGTATCTGTAATGATTTTAGACATACTTCTTTTTTTATAGATTTTTAAAAATGTTTACTGATTTTTGAGAGAGAGGGAAAAAAAAGTGTGAGTGGGGGAGGGGCAGAGAGAGAGGGAGAAAGAGAATCCCAAGCAGACTCTTGGGATTCTCAGCAGAGAGCCCGATGGAGGGGCTAGAACTCACCAACCATGACTTCACAACCTGAGCCAAAGTTGAATACTTAACTGACTAAGCCATCCAGGCACCCCAATTTTAGACATACTTCTCATACCTTTGGGGATCCATCACTTTAGTCCACAACATATTAGAAACAAAAAAAAAATCTTCGAAATATATGGATGTGCTGGAAGAGATGTCTAAACCAACTTTGTAATGGCAGAAATAAAAATCAGAAGGCCAGAACTCAAACTGCATATTGGTGCGGGGCCACTTAGTACAGGGAAAATGCCTTATCCACCAGTTATAACTCATGAGAACTTGCTTGTGTTAGAGCAAAGTACAAATGTTCAGATGTTTAATTCTCTGACAATTCCCAATCCTTGTGAAAAGTTCAGATTCTTACTGCAAGTAGGTGGAACCAAATAGAACATTTCAGAAAAGAGCTCTACAAGAGTCTCAGGGGGTTGCTGAGGCAAGAGGCCAGAAGTCACTCTGTACACAGGTCCAGGGATTGGGCTCAAAGGAGCTGAGGTAGGAATGAAGCCAGGCTGGGGTGGGGGGCTGCCCTCCAAGAGCCGGATGGAGGGCAGGGCAGCTGGGCGTGGTCACAACTCAACCAAGTCCCAGTGAGAGTTAAAGGAAGGACAGAGATCAGTCATAGTGCATCCTAAGTAGTTTGAGACTTTATAGAATGAACGGTTTTCTAAAACACTGAGAGCACAATCATGTGTTCCATTTCTTGCTCTTTGGAACAATGGCAGGTAGAAGCCTCATCAGCAAGCCTGGTTTCCCCGGACAAGGCAGGGAGTGGGGGCTTATGTACAAAAATTATTTGCAGTATCTACTAAACCATATCCCAGGGAAGAAGGTGGCTGACACTATCCTTTTGTTCAGATTAGGTCTCCCTCACTCGGCTGGCCATGGGCTCTTCTGGCCCTGCCCCCTGTCCCCAGGGCTGAGGCAGTCTCTAGGAGCTGGACTGGTTGATTCACTTGCCCTGTCTTGTGAGGACACAGAGGACGCAGAGTGAAGGGTGCCTTGGAGGAAGACCCAGCTTCTCAGAGTCTTATAAGGATTTCTTTCTGAGCTTAGAAAATGAACATCTCTGAGCTTCCATACCATCTCTGTTTTATTCCACAAGCAACTGTCCCCAGAGGTTTTGGACTGACTTTTTCCAGTACTTTCTCAAAGTGCAAGTACAGCTAGTGGAAACAAAATGTCACATGTGAATAAAAACAAAAATCAACAACATAGCCCAGAGTTAGGAACCATGTGCTACAGGGCTTTTGTGGGGGGGGGGGGTGCGGATAGAAGCAGGCAGACAATTTAAGAAGGCAGGTGTTGTCACAGCGTGGGGATTAGCAAATTTGAGGTTTAGGGAGAGCAAAATACGGAGGGAATCTCAGAGATGGGAGAATTATAGTAATTATAATTATTTTCTTTCTCTCTGGTATGCACAGAGTAAAATAATAATTCATTTTAAGTAATGGGTGGGTCCTCTGGTAAGAGAGGAGGGAGGGACCAGAGCTCTGAGAGGGGAATGTTCACCAGGGTTGGTTACAGGGATGAGGAAAATACTATCCTGGGAGCATGATCCTGGGACTCAGAATTAAAGGTAAGCACCCCACTGTTTAAGAAAACCTTTGTCAGCCTTTTGGGGCCATATTTGTAATGTTAAATTAGTGTTTACATAACAGGCATAGATTTAAGAAGTAATTCCAGCCACTATAAGCACTGTTCAAACTATTTTCCCTCATTCAGACTTTGCACGGCGATATTAACTGCTGAGGTCAAACTTTAAGGGAGATGGCTTGAGCCTCCGTCCACCAGGTGTGGCTGTGCAAGAGGCACCAAACCTGACTCGAGGGCTTGCCATTCACACGGGGGTGACATAAAAAGTGCATCGTGGAGTTGGGCTGTACCCTACCTGCGAAAGTGTATGTGGGCAGCTGTGGCAGGCCTTCGGCACTGCCTGGAAGTTTCTTGCAGGTTCCTTCTCAGCCCTTTCTCATGATACTGTTTTTGTTTTTTTTTTATTTTTTTTTTCAACATTTATCTATTTTTGGGACAGAGAGAGACAGAGCTTGAACGGGGGAGGGGCAGAGAGAGAGGGAGACACAGAATCGGAAACAGGCTCCAGGCTCTGAGCCATCAGCCCAGAGCCTGACGCGGGGCTCGAACTCACGGACCGCGAGATCGTGACCTGGCTGAAGTCGGACGCTTAACCGACTGCGCCACCCAGGCGCCCCTCTCATGATACTGTTAAACACTGGCTTTTCCAAAGTTTCCTAAGAGTTGTCACTTCACCTAGAAGGTGACACTACCTTCCCTTCACTGAGAAAACCCAGCCTAAGAGATGGAAATCACAATAACTTCCTGCTACTTAATCCAAAACTGTATCTCTACCTCACCTGCCTTTCCCTGTTCCTCCCCCCTTCAGCTTCAGGGGAAGCTGAAGCCCTCTTCACCTCACTCATGCTCATTATCTGATGCCTTCTTAGGAGTAGGACCTCAGTAATAGGGGAGTCCCTCGGACCACACTTGTGGTCAAGGTCTTCTGCACTGAACAAGGAGTCTATGGAGACAGGAATATGTGTCCACCTGGGTCCATGCCATCTCTCTTGTAGCACATACTCTGGGTACTGGGGACCCCAGAATCTCCTGTCCAGATGGCCCTGTGGGCCTTTCCCCCAGGTCCAAGTATAGACCCCCAGCCGGAGGCATGGTAAAGAGGAAGCTGTTCATGAGGTAGGGCAGAAGACAGATGAAGTTGAGTATTTGGGTTTCCACATGTGTGCACATACTGCCTCACAATGCCCAGTGCAGCAAGGGGTGAAAAGGAGCAGGTTAAAGGCTCTCCTCAGGCTACCATGTCTGGGGCAGAACTCTAAGGGATCTGAGAATACTAAATCCAGCTCTGGCCTTCTGAGTTATGAAGGCATGTTTGCCAAGATAGAGGGTTGAATGTATTCTGTTTTACAGTATAGTACTTGATTTGTACATTTAAATCTCAAGACATATGGTATGGAGGCTTTCATGTGTATTCTTGCCCTGGACCCTGCAAAGGTTAGGGTCAGGCTTATTTTCAATCACATTTTTTCCTGCTTTCCATGCATCTGTCAGGGGAAAAATAAGCAAACAACTGTGTGAACAAAGCTCCCTCCCTCCCAGCCCCCATTGCCTGGCTCTCTCCTTCTACACAATGATTGTTTAAATAATGAGGCACTCAGCAGATCATCCCTGCGGGTCTGCAGTGCTTGCAAAACAGTGACGAAGAAGAAACTGTCTTTGCCCAAATGTGGTACAACCCACAGGCATTTACCACACTGTGTAGTAAGATCTGTGATGGAGGAAACCAGTTGCTGTGAATGCCTCCTTATCTGACATCTCGCTTGGCTTAAAGAGTGGAAACAGAGATTAGAGAAGGCTCCCGATAGATGGAACAACAGGGAGAAGTTCACCTCCCACCCAGTCCACGTGAACCCTGATCTCACACTCCGGAGAGGACGACAATGACCTCCGAGGGGCTCCAGCACCTTCTCATGGCAGTGGGTTTCTCTGGGGCCGCACATCCCCACAGTTCAGAAATGCACTGCACACTCTACTGCCTGTTGTGGTGGCTGTACCTTGGGGAAGTTGAGGGTCTTGACTGTAGCTTCAAGGTTTCGTCACATCACCAAGGAGTCCCCGCATCACCTGGAGCAGTGAGCAGTGACCATCACACTTCACACAAGTTCCCAAGAGAAGATGGGCAGTGAGTCTTCTGTCCAGTAGTGTGATTCCAGATATCCACTGTGTTTCTTGAGATTTTTCGAGATGGTAACATGGGTGCATCAAACGATATGGGATAGCTTAACAAGTATATTATACATTTTTAATCATTAAGTGTTAACTGGGATCAAGACTCTGGCTGAGGCTGCTTCCCTGCCAGGCCCCAATGAGGGCATGAACGCTCCGGTGGGGGCTCCAGCAGCTTTTGCCGAAGGAAGTGTGGCACTGGTGAAGGACACAGGAACGGCAGGTCCCAGCAAGGATGCTGGAGAGGAAATACACGAGGGCTCATATTGCAGCAGAGATGAGACGTGCCCCGCAACTTCTCAGGAATAACTAGGGAGGGAACTTGGGAAAGGCCCCGCCTCAACACGCAAGCTAGCAGGTCATGGGTCATTGGTGTAAATTTATCTTCAGCAGTAGGCATGGGAGCACGAGTTATACACGCAGCAGATGCATACAGTCTCTACATGTGCCAACACTGCAGTGCTGGGTGCTGCTCAGGTGGACATAGGAGAGGTTTCTCCCCAGCCCAAAGCTCCTGCTCCCTGGAGTGGACATGCTCCCACCTTCCATTCACTCTCCTTGCTGTTATCTGTTGGTGCTCTGCCGCTCAGTCCTTGATGACTCTGACAAATGAGTTTATATGAAGCTGAGAAGACAAATATAAGGTCTCTCTCCTATCTCTATCCTTGTCTCCATCCTCAGGGCTTGGCATAAAACACACAATCAACAGGTCCTACATGACCGAGACTGGTAGAAACATGGAACAAGATGTTTTAACCAGACCACAGGGATACAGGAGGCTGAAAGAAAAATATGAAGGGTGGGTGGGAGTAAATGTGACCAGAGGAGGATGGCTAGGAGAAAAGCTGCTTCCAAGCATAAGCAGGTGCTGTATATGTCAAGGCCCAAGGGAGGAGGGAGTCGACTGGTCAGTTTTAATGGACAGAAGGGAAAACTGAATGGAAATGTGGAGACCTGGGCAAGAGGCAAGGCTGGGGACACGGATGGGTGGGTCTCTGAAGGACTCTGAAACCATGTTATGGACACTGGACTTCATTGTATGAAACATAAGAAGGCACTGAAGGGATTCAAGTAGAGGGTGTGATCTAAAGATGCACATCTGTATTGTCAAAGAGACCACCTGGAACCCCAAATGGTGACTGGTTTGGAGGGACCAAAGGTGGAAGCAGGGAGACAAATAAGGTGATGTGGGAGTCTGAGAGAGAGATGGTGGTTGGTGTAGGGTTATGGTGTGAAGGTGGATGAAGGAGAGGAGTCAAAGGTGGCTACCTGGTTTTTGGTTTGAACAACTGGTAGATAATGTGGCATTTACTGATAGGAAAGACTGAAGAAGAACATATTTTAGAGGATCAAGGAGGATGATAAATTCTGTTTCTGCTATACTGAGTGTGAGATCCTGTAAGCATCTTGAGTTTATATCTGGGTGGGGAATTTTATATCTGGCTATGCATCTTTGGAGAAAGATCTACGTAGAAGAAGCAAAGCTGAAAGTGGTCTATATTTGGATGGTACCTGAGGCTTGATGAGTTGGAGAAAGGGCTGGGGTAAGTCCAGACCGAGGAGGACAGAGAGACTTTGACCAAGCATCAAGAACACTGAGTGTCTCAGGAGTGAGCAGGGAGATCGTGGCTCATTATTAGAATCACCTGGAAAACTTTAAATATATGTATCTGCTGGGGGAATAGCACTATATGACCTGCACTGGGAAAAACTGGTGGTAGGACTAGAAACCATTTGGTAGAGGATGATAACTGTAAGAGAGAGAACAAGTGGTTAAGAAAGAGGAAAAAAAAAGGTTGGTGTGTTCCAGATCCCCAGGGAAGGGTTTCAGGAAGAAGGGCTCAGCCAAGATCAGGACCTAATTCACCACGGGAAGACAGATGGCGGTGCATCCACTTGCTTGACTCCTTAAAAGTACAGATTGGTATTTGAACTCAATAAACATTTACCAAGGGATTATACGAAGGAGCCCAACAGAGCCTGCAGTGGTCAAAGCCCTCAGAGAAGGGTGCGCAGGGGTGAGAAAAGGGGAGGAGGAGGGGAAGGAGGGTGCACTAGATGGCAGAAAGCTTTTTGCTGGAAGTAGCATCTGAACGGAGGCAAGGAGCTAAGCATTCCTAGGAGAGGAAGAAATGAAAGCGAAAGTATGATGAGTTAGAACAACCTCCAGTTTAGGAAATAGAGTTAGTCCCTGGATGGAGCACAGGGAATTAAGTGTTTGGAACTAAGCAAGAGAAGGGGGGCAGAGCCCAGTTGTATACCAAGGTAAAAATTCTTTGGATTTCCTCCTGTAGGTAAAAGGGCCTTGAAGAATACAAGAAATCAATGGCATGATTAGAGTTATGATTCAGATAGCCCATTCTGGCAGCCGGTGTGAAGGAAGGCTTGGAGTCAGGGAGGATTAGGAAAAGATGGAAGCCCAAACTTCCATCAGGAGGCTGTTGCAGGGACCCAGATGAAGGAGGATGGAGTCATCAGGGTAGGAGTAAAGGAAAGAAGTGAGCTGAGGGGGTGGGACAGTAGAGAGAGGGGCCTTGGGTCAACACCTAGTTTCTGGCTTTGGTGACTGGTTGGAGGGGTCAGTCACTGAGATAAAGAATAAGGAAGACTAGATTTAGAAGACAATAGGGTAACAACTGGGGCACGGGAGAGAACATTTTAACACCAGGAGGGCATTCCTTTCTCCAAAGGAGAAAAGATGTCAGTAACATTATAGCTAGTTTCCCTAACTGTTCTCTCTTAAATCTACCTTGTTCTGCAGCCTATTTCCTTCAAATACCCAGATGCATACACGTACATTTCCTGTTTTAGAACACGGTAGCTTCAACTAGTTACTGCAGGGCATTTGTTCATTTATGAATTACTTCATTAAAAACAAAATTTGTACCAACGACTTGCAAGGCAGTATGACCCAGGAAAGGTAAGTGAATAAAAGATAACTAGCCTTCACCTCATAGAACTTACATTCTAGTAGGAGCCAAAAAAGACATGGTTTAACCAACTCCTTACAACCCATATAGTATATGGCAAATAACGGGGGAGAGGGGATTGAAATTCATAATTGGGTTTTAGCAGATCCGTGAATTCCCTGAAATCCACACGTAAAATTCTGTCTACACCTGTATACATTTGGTGGGGGTAGGGAAGGGACTTACATTCTCAAGAGGGATCTGGGGGTCCTAAAAGGTTAAAAACCACTCTACCCTTCCAGTCCATTTGGACACCAGTGAATATACACAAATTTCTTCCACATGAGAAGGCAGAGACCAAGGGGAATGCCAGCACCACTGTTCAGTCTATTCAGTCCACTCAGAACAACCCTACCTCTACTCTCAAATATTAATGTTATTATTATTATCAATTATTAATTATTCTTCTGACGTGAGAAAAGGCAACACGGTTATTAATAGAACAACCCAGTGTTTGAAAAAAGATGGAGATCTTCTGTTCCTCAGTCACTGCGGATTTCCAAGCACGTGCCCCGGTTCAGAGCGCCCCAGTAGCAGCACACCGCCTGGCTGACACCATCCAGCCCCCACGGAAGGGACTGCTCCGACCTCCGCCTTTTAGATTTGGCCGAAAGAAGTCCGCGAAGGCGCTGGGAATCCAGGCCAGATTTTCACACATGAAGGCGGAAGTAAGAGCGAGCCGGAAGTTCCAAAAGCCACACAGAGAAGGTCGGGGGTGGGGGTGGAGGAAGACTCGGTAGGGATGGCGGCTCAAATTCCAATTGTGGCCACCACTTCCACTCCGGGGATAGCCCGGAACAGCAAGAAGAGGCCAGCTAGTCCTTCCCACAACGGCAGTAGCGCTGGGGGTTACAGCGCCAGTAAGAAGAAAAAAGTGGCTGGCGCCAGCTTTACGCAGGTATGCTGTGGCTCGCCTAGCTTGCGCGTGCGCGGGGCCGTGCGGGGCGGAGCGAAGGCGCGTGCGCAGGGCGGGGCCGAGCGAGGGCGCAGGCGGCCAGGCGCTGATGGCCCGGCGAAGGTGCGGGACCTTGCTGTCTTGCCCCCGGTGGATGCGGATCTCATTTGCGGTGCAAATGAAACATTTTTTCCCCTAGTGTGGACAAGTGGGATTCGGTTCAAGCACCAACTGCATTGCGTTGTCCTTGAGAGCAGGAGGGTGGGGTTGTTAATACCGATTTAGTAGCCTGATCATCCCATCGTCGAGGTCGCATTTAGATGGAGATTCAGGACTTTGCTCTTTCAGTCAACGTGTCTCACCTTCGTCCTTTCTTTGGACGTTTACCGAGTGTCTGTGAGGTGCAAAGCGCCCTAATATCCTACGTGTAGGAATACCAAGAATGGCTTCCTTCATCCTCAGAAAAGTACTTTGTTGACTCTGTTTCTTCGTCCCAAAGTGGGTTTGGTCTTTCCCAGTGGAGTTGTTGAAAGGATTCAATGAGGTCATGGTCGGAAAGCCCTGAGCACAGTGCCTGGCACAGGTTTCACGGTATCTGGGCAATCTAGGTTCCACAATTCCAGCAAAGGATTTTCTGCAGAGGAGTGTTTTGGTTAGATTAGTATTTTGGTTAGATTAGTATTTTTCTTAGCTTCTGCTTTTTTATTTAAAGCAATAAGAGGGAAAAGATAAGAGTGTTTTCCTTTGTCCTCTACAGCACATAGCGTGGCATCATTCACCAAGAACCAAGAGCGACCTTCTAGAGATGTTAAGTGCCCGTTGCATTTTGTAGCTGTAATGGGTAGTCCTCCCCCCTACCCTTTTTAAATACTTCATTGAGATAGGACTGACATGCAGTAAAATGCACAAATCTTGAGAGTACAGATCAATGACTTTTTATATATGTATATATCTATGTGGCCAGATCAAGAGAATTTCCAAGAGCCCCTGAAAATTCCCCAGTGACCCTCTCCAGTCAGTACCCTCCCTGCCACAGGTAACCACACATTGATTCTGTTTCTTCGTCCCAAAGTGGGTTTGGTCTTTCCCAATGGAGTTGTTCAAAGGATTCAATGAGGTCATGGTCAGTGTTCTGATATCTCTTACCATAGATTGACTTTGCTTTTTGAACAGAATATAAATGGAATAAATAGAACATACTATTTTGTGTTTAAGTTTCTCTGTGAAACTGTTTTCGAGAGTCATTCATTCATTCATATTATCTGTATCAAGGTATCTGGTACATTGTGTAAACATACCACAACTGATGGACACTTGAGTTTACATTTGATTGGCTTTTATGGATAAGCTGCTCTAAACATTCCTATAGAAGTCTGTGCAGATATAGGTTTTCATTTCTCTTAGGTAAATGGATAATAGTGGAATTAATTGCTGGATCCACTATTTAGATACACATTTACCTCAGAAACTGTAAACGGCATTTCCCAAAGTAGTTGCACTATTGTGCATTCTTGCCAGTAAAGAATGAGAGTTCCAGTTGTTCTATGCTCTCAACAATACTTGGCATCATCCATCTTTAATTTTAGCCATTCTGGTGGCTGTGTATAGGTATCTCGTTGTAGGTCAGAAGTCCTGGTACGATGTGACTGACGTTTGGTTTTCTGCTCAGGGTATCACAAAGCTGAAATCAAAGGGTTGACTGGGCTGGCCTCATTCCTTGCCACATAGCCTCGTCCATCTTCAAAGCCAGCTGTGGAGAATCTCTTGCATCCAATCCCTGTCACACACAGATGTTTCTGACTTCTCTTGACACTGAGCTCTGAACCCAGATTGAAGGATATATGTGATTAGGGCAGGCCCACCTGGATAGTCTCCTTTGTGTGAGGTCGGCTGACTTGAGACCGAAATTATATCTGCAAAACCCCTTCACAGTGGTACCTATATTAGCGTTTGCTTGAATAACTGGTAGAAGGTGTATGAACACTAGAAGCCAGGAATCTGAAGGGCCTTCTTAACAATTCTACCTGTCACATTTATGAAACAATTAGGAAAATACAGTAATTTCTAACCATGTACCAAAGTTGGTTATAGGTATTCTATGGTATTGGTGCCCTGAGGTGGTGAGAGACAGGAAGATGAGGACTCATGCAGGGACGGTAGTCACAGAAGGAAAGGTGGGGAGGCAGAGGGATTTGAGGTGGATTCTGAGGGGTGGTGGGTCTGAATGGGGAGGGCCTTCAAGGGCTGGAGCTGTGCACACATATCAGATTGCTTAAGGTTTTATCAGTGGGAAATGAGTGCTCTTTATATAAACAATTGTATTTCTTGAGTTAAAAGGGACTTTACAGATCTTTCAGTATCTAAATTTCCTAAATTAATTGTTTCAGCTATTTTGTTTCTTACAAAAAAGCAGCGTCTGTAAAACTTTCATGGGATTTAAAAATTTACAAGGGACATTTATATACGACATTAGAATGCTTTTTGAAATTGGTTAAAATAACTTGATATTGTGGATTCTTAAGGTGGGTTTTACTTTCTAGAATGTGCAT
This sequence comes from Felis catus, assembly GCF_018350175.1. NCBI lineage: Eukaryota > Metazoa > Chordata > Mammalia > Carnivora > Felidae > Felis > Felis catus. Next base: position 56,755,095 of record NC_058379.1, on the reverse strand, counting down.
GCTGTTTCTCAAGTAAAATTGTGTACATAGATGAAATTTAAAGGGCTTTATGTTTGGAAGTCTTCAGGAGTTGAACAGAATATGTTTTAATGTTTTTGTTTATTTTTATTTTTTGAAAGAGACAGAGACAGAGACAGAGTGTGGGGGGGGGGGGAGGGGCAGAGAGAGAGGGAGAGAGAATCCAAAGCAGGCTCTAGGCTCTGAGCTGTCAGCACAGAACCTGCTGTGGGGCTTGAACTTGTGAACTGTGAGATCATGATCTGAGCCAAAGTTGGACACTTAACCTACCCAAGTGTCCCAAGGATATTTTTGATATTCTGAGCAAAGCATTTATAGAAATTCCTTTATGTCAGTCCTAGGAAATAGTATTAAATAGTTTAATAGTACTAAAATAATTTCATTATTTCATCAAAGTGAATCTTTAATTCAGCAGAAATTACTGTTCGTGCTTGCTAAATTGTACAACTGGATTTGTATTTTCCGTGTAAAATACGGGTGTTGATCAATAATGACATAATCTGGAAAGTGCTATTTCCCTTTCACTCTGGTTATGATACATTGAAATGATTAGTGTTAACTTAGGTTGGCGAACAGATACACTTGCTAAAGTGAAAGAAATCATTATAAATAATAATAATTAGTATCTATTGAGATTTACTGTATCCCAGGCAATGTGTGCTAAGCACTTTCTAAGTACTATCTTATTTAATTATTATTATTATTATTTAAGTTTATTTATTTTGAGAGAGAGCAAGCACGAGTTGGGGAGGGGGAGAGAGAGAGAGGGAGAGAGAGAGAGGGAGAGAGGGAGAGAGAGAGAGGGAGAGAGGGAGAGAGAGAGAGAGAGAGGGAGAGAGAGAGAGAGAGAGAGGGAGAGAGAGAGAGAGAGAGGGAGAGGGAGAGAGGGAGAGAGGGAGAGAGGGAGAGAGAGGGAGAGAGAATTCCAAGCAGGCTCTACACTGTTAGTGTAGAGCTCGATGCAGTGCTCCAACCCACAAACCTCGAGATCATGACCTAAGCCGAAATCAGGAGTCAGACGCTTAACCGAATGAGCCACCCAGCGCCCCTAATTATTATTATTTTTTTTAAGATTTTATTTTTTAAATTATCTCTACACCTAACTTGGGGCTTGAACTTCCTACCCCAAGGTCAAGAGTCGCATGCTCCACTGCCTGAGCCAGCCAGGTCCCCTACCTCATTTAATTCTTAAAATAAACCTCTGTGAATTGTTATTCTCCAGATAAAAAGACAGGATCATAGAGAGAGAGACAGAGATTGAGTAACTTTCCCGAGATCACACAAACTACACACAGTAGTCAGGATTGGAACCCAGGTGGATTGTCCAGAGTCCACATTCTCTTTTCTTGACTGCCTCTCTTGATATCACTCTTATCACTCTTCTACCTTGGAAGATAGAATTAAATATGTGATAGAACCAAATCCGTGGTACATAGAAATGCTTTTGGGGGGGTTGATTAGATCAGTATATGGCATTGTAGACTTTCCAGATGCATATTGAAGTTGGTAGAATCTACAGAGAAACCTAATTGTCCTGTCGCCTGAGTGTTACACAATAGACTGATATGTGATGGTTAAGCAGTGAACACAACATCTAACTAAATATGTTAATCAGCAGCAGTTGCTCCTTGAGAAGGTTATTATTATGCAGAGTGCAGTTGATCATAGACTCTTCTGTAATTGGAGGCACCAGAGAATGCTAGACTGATTTGTTCGTCCAAAAAGTAATCATTCTACCCCGACTTTAAAAGAAAATCATGATAATGTTAGATTTAGAAGTTCCTTTTTTCTATTTTTAAAGTGGACATAAAAAGTCACCCACTTCTTCCCCGACAGCTTGTGTTTTCTACGTGGAGATACAGTTTTTCATCATTGTCCTTGATGTATGACATTGTGGACCCTGCTTTCACTTAGCGTTATTTCATGAATCTCTCTGTGTTGACAGACTTCTCAAGGGATTGAGTGCTCTTATTTAATCGACTTGATTGAATAGTTAGCTTGCTTCTCACACTTGAACGATTTTCAGTAACCCTACCACAACGCTATAGTTTTGGTTTAGGCTCAGCGATTTGATTCTAGAATACTGTTAGATGGATGTAACTGAGGATTTGGGTTTTCAGTGATAAGACAAAGGGCATTTGTCTCTCTTCTTTGTGACCACGTTATCCTGAAGTCTGGGTCAGTTATGCAGGCTGCCCTCCAGAGAGATGTAGCTGTTACTGGGCGAGCAGAGGCCTTACGGACTGCAGGCCTGTGCTGCCTTGGTACGGCCAGGTATCTCCTCCCTGGGCCTTAGGTCAGCTCTTCTCGAGCTGCACAGAGGGGCAGCCCTGAGTGCTAAGCATTACTTCTTTCTTCTCCGGAGGGTGTTCATGTCTCAGGGATGGGACGGTTCATCTCATGAAGTCTCTTGGTGTTAACGTGGTTTAGTAACGTGGAAACTGCACATCACTCAAAATGTTATTTGATTGTGTTCCAGCCTCACAGACTTGATCCTCCCTTTCACTGCAGGCCGCTCCCTCTGATCGCGTCACTAATAGGCACCAGGCTCTGGGCATGGCTGAAGCCCTGGGGAGGGAAGAATGAGGGCGCAGTCCCGGGGAGGTTGGGGTGAGGGAGGAGAGAAGGGCAGAACACCCAGTTGTGGGCCCGGAGTGGGGGTGTTCTCTTGGAGCCTGGTGTGAGAGGGCGGAGAGCCATGAGTTTGCCAGGCAGGAGGCAGCTCTGGAGCCATGTGGCTGGGATGGCTTCCTTTCTCTGCGCCTTCCTCAGCCTGGCTCCTCACTGGCCCTGCTGACAAGGGAAGGACAGAGGATGGAGGGACCAAATGAGCAGGTGGGGTCCGCTTTGAAAATCAGGGCCTGAGCACAGCACCTCCGTTCCCTTGTTGCCCCTTCTCTGTGGTGCCGCCTGGAACGGCGGCGATGCAGACTTCTGGCCGTCTCGCCCACCCTTCCCCCCCCACAAGCAGATGCACCTGTCTGACGGTGCCTCCGCTCCCCTGGCAGAGCTCCCAGACCTTCCCACCCGCACACACTTGCTGAGGTACCTGCTTTTCTCGGTGGCCTCCCCAATCTCAGCGAGGCCTCTCTGCCCGCCAGCGTTCCCGTTTCTCCCCGGGGCCTGGGAACAGCCTGCATCAAAGAGCGCCCCGTGTTCCTTCCCAGGATTTCACTGTGCACACAGCATCTGATTCCACTAGGAATCAGGAAAGAGGCATGCAGAGAGAGGGAGAGATGCCGTCTTTCTGCAGTTCCTGCAGGGGAGGAAAGCCTTAAGGCTATAGCTTGAGGCTGGTGGCTGCCAGCTGAGCGTGTTCTGTGGATGGTTCTGTAATCATGGGGGGGGGTGAGGGGGGGGGCTTGGGGCCTGCTTTTCCATGTCCCTCTGGGATCTCTCCTTGCTGCCTTAGCAGCTCCGTTTGTTTATTCTCTCCCAGGTGGAGACATTACATAAGTAGTCATTTTCTTAATGAAAAACCCCAACAGTATGCTTTTCTGTTTTGATGTGATGCTCCCTGCATGGTTCTTGGGGCTGTTTTCCTGTCTCTCACGTACTTTAGGCCTTCCTGTAGGCCCAGCCTCCTGAAAGTCCATGCCCATCAGCCTGCTCCTCATGGAGTAGTCCCGTACCCACCCTGGTTCTAAGCTTCTGGAGAAAAGTACCCCTTTGCTTCTTCTGACAGCAGTGGGTTTTCTTAGACCTGTTCATCTCATGTGTCTTCCAGCCAGTGGGCTAGGCTTCCTCCTTTGCCTTTTGAAAGAGCAGGTGACTGTCACTCTTCCTGACCTGCATGCCAGCTATAGCTTCCTCTCGAGGTCCGTGGAGCCCCTGGCTCATTCGCCGTCAGGTTAGCAGCTGGCTGTACCCCAGGGGAGAGATCTCTTTTGGCCACTGTACTTTTTAAAAATTTTATTTATTATTATTATTTTTAATATTTATTCATTTATTTTGAAAGAGAGAGTGTGTGTGCTTGAGCAGTGCAAGTGGGGGAAGTGCAGAGAGAGAGGGAAAGAGAAAATTCCAAGCAGACTCTGAGCTGTCAGTGCAGAGCCCCATGCAGGGCTCGAACTCACGAGTTGTGAGATATGACCTGAGCTGAAATCAAGAGTCAGATGTGTAACCGACTGAGCCACCCAGGTACCCCTGTTTTGTTTTGTTTTACTGCTCTAAATATTTCAGTGTGGATGTCCTAAAACCAAAGGCATTCTCCGACACATAACAATAGTACAGCCATCCAATTTAGGGCATTCACAATGAAGCAACACTGACACCGATACATAGAACGTACGCTTGTCTTTGATCTGGTCCAGGGTCCAGTCTAGGATCACACATTGTGTTTAGTTGTCATATGTTGTTAGCCTCCTTTTATGTAGAGCAGTTCTTCGGTCTTTATCTTTCACGACCTGACACTGTTGATGCGTACTGGTCACTTATTTTATAGCATATTCCTCAGTTTGGGCTTGTCTGATATTTCCTCGTGATTAGATATGCGTAATACATTTTTGGCAGGAGTACAGAAGTGACACTGTCCCCTTCTCAGTGCATCACATCCTGGCACACGATGGCCACATGTTCTGTTCTGACAGTGTTAGCTTGGAGCACTTAGTCAGATGGTGTCTGCAGGGTTTCTCCACTGTTTGTATTAAGGTATCCCGTGGGGAGATACTTCGAGACTAGCTTTTTTTTTTTTTTTTTTTTTTGAGACTAGCTTTACTCATTCATCCATGTTTATTTGTTAACTGCTTTATTGAGTTATAATCCACATACCATAAAAGTCACCCTCTTAAGTGTACTCATCAGTGGTTTATAGGATATTCACTGAGTTGTGCCACCATCTAATTTTAGAATATTTCCATGACCCTGAAGAGAAACCCTCTTCCTCTTAGCTGTCTCTCCCCATTCCCCCATCCTCCCAGCCCCTGACCATCTCTGATCTTAGTCCCTTCATGTAAATGGAATCATACGATATGCAGCCTTTTGTGTGTGTTTCTTTCAGTCACCATAATATTTTCAAGGCTTATCCGTGGTGTAGGATATATCAGTACTTCATTCCCTTCTATGGTTGAATAACACTCCATTGATGGACAGGTAGGTTGTTTGCACTTCTTGGCTATTATGAAAAATGCTTCTATGAACATGCACGTTTTTGCACAGACTTATTTTTTTTTTAATTCTCTTGGGTATACACTTAACAGTTGAATTACTGGGTCATAGGATAATCCTCTTCACCATTTTGAGGAAATACCAAACTGTTTCAAAGTGGCCATACCCTTTTACATTCTCATAAGCAGCATATGAGGGTTACGGTGTCTCCACATCCTCGCCAGCACGTTATGTCTTTGATTGTGGCCATCCTGTATGTTGCCATGTGACTGTGAAGCGGTATCTCATTGTGGTTTTGATTTACATTTCCCTAATCACCAGTGATGTTGACCATTTGTAGATCTTCTTCAAAGAAATGTTTATTGAAATCCTTGACCCATTTTAAAATGGAATTGTCTTTTTGTTGTTGAGTGATAACAATTCTTTATATATTCTAGATCAGTGTTATTTGTTTTTTTGCTCAAAGTGTCCTTAGCTAGTGGGGACTTCTTCAAATTGGCTTCTGTGTCCTTTAATATACCCCCATCAGTTTTTGAGTGCTGTTATGGACTGAATTTATGTCCCTTTAAGATTTTTTTTTTTTTTTTTTTTTTTTTGCAAGAGAGAGCGACAGAGACAGCACAAGCAGGAGAGGGGTAGAGAGAGGAGGATAGTCTCAAGTAGGCTCTGTACTGTCAGTGCAGAGCCCGATGTGGGGTTTGAACTCACAAAACTGTGAGATCATGACCTTCTTTGAAATCAAAAGTCAGATGCTTCACTGATTGAGCCACTCAGGTGCCCCTCCCTTCAAGATTTATAGGGAGTCCTAACCCTAGTACACCTCAGAATGTAACTGTATTTGGAGATAGGGACATCACAGAGGTAACTAAGGTTAAATGAAGTCATAAAGGTGGAGCCCTAATCCCTTACGACCATTGTCCCTATGGGAGGAAGAGACACCAAGGAGGGGAGTGTACAGAGGAAAGGCCATGTGAGGACACAGCAAGACAGCCATCTACAAGCCAAGGAGCGCAGCCTCAGGAGAACCTTGCAGACATCTTGCCCTGGACTTGTAGTTTCCAGACTGTGAGGAAATAAGTTTCTGTTGTTTAACCCACCCAATCTGTGGCATTTTGTTATGGCAGCCCTAGCAAACCGATACAGCTCTTTTCTTACTTTTCTCGAACCACAGGCTCATCTTGTACTTTTCTGCCCCAGCCCTAGAACCAGCTATTTTTTTAAGGATCAGTAGTTCTAGGAGAATAACTTTCAAAAACCAGGATCTGAACACAGGTGTGCCTGTTGTTTTCCAGCCCTCTCAGTGGAGAGAGTTCGCAACTATTGGTGTGTTTGTGTATGTGTGTGTTCTTCCCCCTTACTCTCTGTATCTCTTTCTCGATCTATGCTGTGTTAAAACCATGAGTCCACATTGCTAACCTCTGATTTCAGCCCCGTAGCACAGGCTTCATTCTAGCCTTCCGTCATTCCTCATCTCCTCCTTCTTAGACTACGTATATAGTAGTTTCAGAATTCTTAACCTGCACCCTTGTGAGAAAAAAACCTACCAATTGTTGATGGTCATTTTTGCCTTTAGCCTTAGGTTATATTGCTAAAATACTGTGTTCAGAGGTCACTGGAATTCTCTCTCCCTTCCTCCCCTTCAGTGTGGTTATGTTTGTCATTCAAAATACAGTTAGGTTGATTTGTTTTCGTTTGTAGTCCATTTTCCCTACCTGCTGCCCGTCCTTGTTGGTTTTATTACTATTATTATTACTTTTTGTTTTTAGTATGTGAAACTTTAACATGGTTCAGAAGGTCAAAACTCTACACAAAGCTGTACTCAGAGAAGTTTTACTCCTGTCTGCCCTTCCCATCTCCTTGTCCTTTCCACCCGGTTCCCCATGCCCCATAGGTAACCTGGCCCTGTCATTTCTGAGTCATCCTTCCTGTGTTTCCTTGTGTTCGGCCACTGCATTCCCCCCAGAGAGGATTCCTTACAATAAACTCCTGAGCATGTGCATCTTAAGATATGGATGCTGGCACTGAGTTACTCTGTGCTGTCTTGTTTCTTAACTCTAGCCAACTAGGTAATCAGTTAGCTGTTATTTGGAACCTACTCTGTGCCAGGCACTGGGTTAGATGCAGGGGACGGAAGACTGAGCCATACAGTGAAGCAGGCAGGGTGTGTCCCTGCTCTGCCTTCTCACTCTCTGAGTCTCGTCTCTCATCTGCTCACCTGTCTCTTGGTCTCTCCTTCTTCTGGTCTGTTGTTCCCTGTTTCATAAAGCTGCTGTTTTTTCATCGACTAAGACATAAACACGAACTATCCATCATTTATCTAATTTATAATAGATATTAGTCTTACAAATAGTCAACACAAAATAACATTGACAACTGGCTAAACCTATACAAGGTAACATTGATTATTGATTAAATGTGATGGGAAAATCAAATTTTCCTCATCACATTGGGTCTCCTAGGATACACGTACCTGGCAGAAATGTCATGACCATGAAGGAAAAAGTAGAAGGGCAATAAAAGTTATGTACAAAATGCTAAATCTAATCTTTGTTACAAAATTAAAACTGACATGGAGTAATCCCAATGAAAATAATCTTAGTAAAGCACAAATGAGCACGGGAAAATTGGAAACTGTTTGTGCCATATAGAAAATGACTCAATGGATTTCGTACCAGAAAATACAAAAATACAGGAAGATGGGGGAGTGAACGCTGAGGCAGGAGAGGAGGCCAGGGTGTGTTTCTAATCTGAAGGTCAGTGGGGCCCACTGGCCCGCTGTAAATTGCAGACTCACATCGGGCTTGCATTTAAGAGTGTGTCACTGACTGTGCTGGAGAGAAGGGAGTGGGCAAGGTGTGCACCACAGGGCCCATCCTCAGGCCGAGAGCTGAGGACGGTGCAGATACAGGCTGAGGGCCGAGGGAAGGACTCATGGGACAGGGAGGGAGAGAGAAGAGATAGAACATTCGTGGCTACGGATGGTGGGAAAAGGTTGAGAAGTTGGAGGCCTCTTAGCTCCCACAGAGTTGACACCGAGCTGGGCTCTGGAATAGAGAAGAGTTAGGAAAGATCGTGAAGGGGGAATGAGTTGAGGGGCAGGCCTGACAGAAGAGGTGGTATGGACAGAGGAGGGGCACAGGCCCACATGCAGAGACCTTGGCAGAGAGTCTGGGATGGTCTTTGAGAGGAGACTGTTCAGAGAACCACTGCAGCAGAGCGAGTGGCCCCGTGGCCCCCACATGGATGTCCCCGCGGGGGTGGGGGCAGTAGTGATGGAATTTACACACACACACAACCAGCACTCTCCTACACTGCTGCTGGGAGTGTAAAAGAGGGCAGCCATTTAGGAAAATGAGTTGGCAGTTTCCCTATTACCCAACCATTCTGCTCCTAGGTATTTACCCAAGAGAAGTGAAAACACAGGTCCGCACAAAGGTTGGTACAGAATGTTCACAGCAGCGTTATTTATAATAGCCAAAGACTAAAACTGCCCCAAATGTTCATCAGCAGAGAGTAGATAAACAAACTGTGGTGGCGTTCCTCTGCTGAGTGGCCACAAATACAGGGAAACAGATTACTGACCTCTGCAGCAAGACTGCAGGTCTCAAATGCTCTGTGCTGAACTAAGGAAGCCAACACAAGAGTACCCGCTGTCAGATCCCATCTCTGGGAGATACCACCTGGGGGCGGAAGGTATTGACTAGGAAGAGGCCTGAGGGAACTTTCTGGGATGATACAAATGTTCTGTGTCTCGATAGGGACATAGATGAAACAAGTGTAAATATTTGGCAAAACTCCTGAAACCTACACTTAAGATCTGTGCATTTCATTGTATGTAAATTATGTATCATTAAAAAAAAAACCAATATGGTAGTCTGGAAATCACATTAAAAATCAGAACTGGTTCTTAGTTTGGCTTGTTTTTTTTCTAGGTGATGGTTGACTTAAAAGGTTTTTTGTTTGGGATGCCTGGGTAACCCAGTTGGTTAGGCGTCAGACTCTGGGTTTCGGCTCAGGTCATGATCTCACAGTTTGTGGGTTTGAGTCCTGCATCGCTGCTGTCTGCTGTCAGCACATAGCTGACAGCTGTCTTTCTCCCTCTCAAAAATAAATAAACATTAAAAAATAAAAATAAAATGTTTTTTGTTTTAAAGTATTTAGCCTGCTTGTCAGGATACTCTGGCTCTAGCCAGCTGACCTGTGGACATTCAGCCTCCTCTCCCTCTCTCTGTTCCTTCCTCCGAATGCCTCTATCCTGCTGCTCCCCTTAAGCATAAGAGCTGTAGCCTGGGTTTTCTGGCTGACGACACCCTTAAAAGGGCTGGAGCGTTTTTTGTCTCAACGTTTTGAGACACAGTTTGACAAGAAAGATCAGCAGGTTGGAATCCAGAGGCAATCACTGTGTGGCCTTGAAGCCATACCCCTAAGCCCCTATTTTCTCTTCCGGAAACTGGGGATGAGAGCAGTTGTCCGAGTTAAATGAGCTGGCTCAGGTAGGACACCCATCTCTAATGCTTGGCACATTGAGGGAACCGGGAACTGGGGTCCTGGCTGTCTCTGCTGTGGCTTCTGCACAACAGGGGCTGCTCCCAGTCTGGAATGGCCTTCTCTGGTGCAGGCCACCTGCTAAGGGCTCTGGGACACTGTCTTTCTTCACATGTCCTGTGGTATCATCTTGTGTCTTGCTGGGAGCCGAGTTAGGGAACTCACCTAGAAGAACCTGACCTCAGACTATCCTTATTATATTTTAAGGGTATCAGCATGGAAGCCATGAGTGAGAATAAAATGGTGCCCTCTGATTATAGTACAGGACCTATGGAAAAAGCTGCCAAGCCATTGCCATTTAAGGATCCAAACTTTGTGGTAAGGAGGCTGCTAGGAGACGGGTGGGGGCAGAAGGAGGGCCCTTCCCACTGATCTCCCAGTGTGCTGGTTCCCAAGGATTTGGGTGTCTTTTGTGGAACTGGTTAAAGATACTATTTTGAGGGTGGGTCATTTCCATGATTCTTCACCATCCCTTTTCATTGGTTGTACAGAAGTTTTAGGTGAGGCTTAAAATAATTAACTGAAGGAGGAGTGCTCCTCCTTAGCATAAGTAAATCTAACTTATGTTGCTCTAAAGTAGAAATAGGCTACTCTTCTTTTCATTCTTAAAGGATATAATAATTATATTATTATAGAGACTCATATTACATCATTAGAAGTTTTTCATTAATTAGTTTTGAAAATACAATATTACCAGTGCCTGCAACAGACTTTGTTATTCTTTTCCATTTTACTTTGTCATTTTTATAGAATGACAACAAAAAAGAAATTTCCAGAAGGTTTGCCATGCCATGATGGGAGGCTTACTTGGGTTTTCCAGGATCTCCAGTAATTTATGAGGCAGTGACCTGCCCTCAGAAGGGAGTTTAGAGATGTAGTCATGAGTTTAAATCTAATTTTGTAATGCATTTCTTTTAAAGTAATGGGAAATGCATGAGTGAATTCTATAAAGTTAGTCCTAACAAAGGATGTGATTTTCTATAAGCATGTTAAAACAAACAAACCACCTTTTATTTCTATTCTATCACCAACTAACTCATGGGTTTTGATAATCCAAAAGTTGTGTTTTTATAAGTAAGATTAAAGTGAACAGTGTCATACTTAAAAATTAAAAAAACAGCCCTTGGGGCACAAGAGAGCTGGCAGAATGAGGGCTGTGTTACAGTTATGAATGAGCAGGATTCAGATTCTGAAACGGTAGCCTCCACTGAGTTTTGTTTCTTCTGATCCACGTCTTTAACTCAAGCACTCTGGCCACGGCGGCGCGGTAGCTGGCAAGAAGAACAGAACCTGGAAGAACCTGAAACAGATCCTCGCTTCGGAAAGGGCATTGCCGTGGCAACTGAACGACCCTAACTGTGAGCTGCCTGGAGCCTTTCATGTTTATGACGTTCAGACTAGCAACTTCTAGCAAACCTACATGATTTGGCTGTGTCCTCATTAATGTAGGAAACGACTTTTAGCCTAAGAATTCTATAGTAGCCTCACTATAGGGAGATACTGTACGTATTTCCTCATAACTGTATCTGTGTTGAACCTGTTTGTGTCGTCATGCGTGTGTGGTTTTTGGTGTCACCGTTAACATTTCCATCTGGAGGAATAGGTCCTGATATGGTCGTACTGGCGTTTCTGTCAGGCAAACTTCTTACTCAAGAGTCTCCCCTTAAAATGTATTTTCCAAGGCTGCCCAAGATTTAGGAGGGTTTTTAACAACTAGCTTAGAGGCTAACTCTGTTTTGCTTTCTGGGCTGTTGTTTTTCAGAGTAAATGCTTTATGCTGCAGTATTTTCCAATCTGTGTAAAGCACTGTTGTAAGTTCTGTTCAACTTCATCGGAAAGTAGAGGTCAAATCTCTGTCTGCGTCCTGTCCCATGGCACATCTTTCAGGGGGGTGACTCAGATGGGTGACAAGTGAATTAGTCAGCAGTCGGGGTGTGGACATTCCGGTGTCCGGGTGGGCAGACCCAATTAGGGGGTTGTTTGGCATCGCCCTCAGCCCATGTAGCCTCTGACAGTGAGAGTGGCTTGTGGGCAGATGAGCTTTTCCGGTGGTTCTGCTGGAGCACAGGCTCCCTGGGGACAGGGCAGGGCTGCATCCAGAGCCTGCACTTGGTCTGTGACGTAATGCATTATCCCCCTGGAGAGTTTTGGGAGCACTTGATCGCAGAATATTAATTTCAGAAATATTATCCAACAGCATTTTAGGAGAGAAAAGGAAAGGGATCTGAATATTTTAAAGCCAGCCTAGTTATTTTCTTTCCTTTTCTTTTTTCTTTTTTTCCTCCCATAGACTTCAGTATTGATGCTCCTCCATCCTTCAAACCAGCTAAGAAGTATTCTGATGTTTCAGGTCTTCTTGTGAGTATAATTACATCTCTGTCTCCTAGCACTGAGTTGAAGAGGAGATTTCACAATACTATTTAGACAGTGTTGATATCGACCAGCCCTGACCCTGCCTGGAGCCTGCATACTTTGAATAGGTAATGGGTTTGTGCTGAAGCACTCGCAGGCTTATCTTAGAGTGGCTGCAGCCTGGGGCATCCGTGTGGGCAGGCTGGAGGGAAGATTGCTCCAGAAGGTGGGAGACACGAGTTTCACTTCCCCTTCCTTTTCTCATTAATATATGAGATAACATGAATGAAACAATAATTTCTTTTTTAACTGCTGAGGTTTAAAAAATTTCTCGCATCTTAGAAATGATCGTACTCTAAAAAACAAATTTAAACTTCTCCAAAGACTAAAGACACACTATGGTAAAGGCAGTGATTTTCAAACTTATCTGTAAGCATTGGAAACATTTTATGCATCGCTTTTCCAAGTGAAATCTCTGACAGAATCCCTGGGAGCCCACTGACCCAGTGTGGTCCCCTGTGGATCTGGTCCTCTGTCCTCCCCACTTCTGTGACCCCGAAAGTGCTTCTGGGGAACACAGTTCCAACACCAGCAACGTTGTTGGACAAGTAAGACTTGGGCAACTTGCTGAATTTGGGAACCTCAGAGAACCTCATCTCCTTCAGCCCCGCTTCCCCGTCCTTTTCACCACTCTTATGTTTGGAAGATGGGCCTTTTCTCATAACTGTAGAAATAATGAGGCACACTTCACTTTTCAAAACTCATAGACATCATTTAAATGCTTTACATTTTTATAAAAATGTAGGACTCCAAACATCTGTAACAAACTGACTGAACTAATGGGCTACATTTTATACTGGGGAAGATTTGAGGTTTTATTATATTTTTGAAAATAATATTAGTTATACTTTCTGAATCAGTTGTGTATTATAGCTTTTCCTCCGGAAAGCACACACTCCTCGGTGCACTACAAACTTTCTAACATAGACCCTTAAACAGTGATCACAAAAAAACAACAGGGAGAGTAGAAGTGCTGTAACACAGCGTGTGTGTGCGTGCACATGCGTGTGTGTGTGTGTGTGTATGTGTGTGTGTGTGTGTGTGTGTGTGGTGGATTCTTTTGCCCTCCATTCAGAGTACATATCCCCTTCTAACCTTGGAGGGGAGTTCAACTTGTGAGCAATGTTGTAGTCCTATGCTGATTTGTCTCCTGCCTGAAAATAGTCACCTTATGTATTTGACCCTTTTTTTTAATAGTTGTTCACAGCAGGAGAGCTAGTCTGGCAGCAGTTATTCTCTTATGGTTCCAAATGGACATTTCTCCTTGGAGAAGCTAGGGTTTATGGGCAGGTAGCTTTATCCTCACCACTAGGCAGCTCATGGGCTACTGCACTGGTTTGCACACATCAGGAGGCATGAGAATCATTTTGAGAAGCACTGTTCCAGGTCCCTTTGTGTAATGGACAAGGACTTGTCATGTCATACCTAACCTAAAACTTCTTACTGCACTGTATGTAAGAATTAAGAAAATTTGAATATACAAAGAACTCTACCAAATCATTCAAAGACAATCCCATAGAAGGGCTGGCTAAAAGGATATGAATACAGTTACAAGGAAGAAATGCAGATGACCAGTAAGTAGATATTCAGTCTCACTGATAATAAGGGAAAAGCCTCCTCAGTAGAAAAGAGGGGTGCCTGGGTAGCTCAGGCAGGTAAGTGTCCTAGTCTTAGTTTTAGCTGAGGTCAGGATCTCATGGTTTTGTGAGTTCAAGCCCCACGTTGGGCTCTGTGCTGACAGCAAGAGTCTGCTTGGGATTCTCTCTCTCCCCCTCTGACTCTCTGCTCCTCCCTACTCGCACGGTCTCTGACTCTCTCAAAATAAATAAACTTAAAAAAAAAATCATCAGTAGGGAATAAATGAAAATGTTTTCTCCAGAGGCAAGGGAAACAAAAGCAAAAATGAACTATTGGGACCTCATCAAAATAAAAAGCTTCTGCACAGCGAAGGAAACAATCAGCAAAACTAAAAGGCAGCTGATGGAGTGGGAGAAGATATTTGCAAACAACATATCAGGTGAAGGGTTAGTATCCAAAATCTATAAAGAACTTATCAAACTCAACACCCAAAAAGCAAATAATCCTTTGAAGAAATGGGCAAAAGACATGAATAGACACTTCTCCAAAGAAGACATCCAGATGGCCAACCGACACATGAAAAAATGCTCATCATCAGGGAAATACAAATCAAAACCACAATGAGATACCACCTCACACCTGTCAGAATGGCTAACATTAACGACTCAGGCAACAACAGATGTTGGCGAGGATGCGGAGGAAGGGGATCTCCTTTGCCCTGCTGGTGGGAATGCAAACTGGTGCAGCCACTCTGGAAAACCCAGCAATTGCACTACTAGGTATTTATCCAAGGGATACAGGTGTGCTGTTTTGAAGGGACATATGCACCCCAATGCTTATAGCAGTGCTATCAACAATAGCCAAAGTATGGAAAGAGCCCAAATATCCATCGATGGATGAATGGATAAAGAAGATGTGGTATATATATATATATATCTACAATGGAGTATTACTCGGCAATCAAAAAGAATGAAATCTTGCCATTTGCAACTACGTGGATGGAACTAGAGGGTATTATGCTAAGCGAAATTAGTCAGAGAAAGACAAAAATCATATGACTTCACTCATGAGGACTTTGAGAGACAAAACAGATGAACATAAGGGAGGGGAAGCAAAAATAAAAACAGGGAGAGGGACAAGACATAAGAGACTCTTAAATATGGAGAACAAACAGGGTTACTGAAGGGGTTGTGTGGGGGGGGTGGGCTAAATGGGTGAGGGGCATTGAGGAATCTACTCCTGAAATCATTGTTGCACTATATGCTAAATAACTTGGATGTAAATTAAAAAAAGAAAAAAAAAATGAAAACGTTTGGTTATAAACGTCAACATAGAGAAGTGGATATCCTCACACATGGCCCTTTTGAGGTGGGAATACTTTGGTCTGGGTTATTTGGAAGACATTTGGCAATACCTATTGCGGCAGAAAAGCTAAAGCCTGGGACCCAGCAGTCTGCCTTCTAGGGAAGCAGTGTGCACAAGGGGCTTCATGCAGAAGTGATTATGAGAAAATGTGATGGTGAGCAAAATATTGGAAACAAAATCAAGGTCAGTCAACCGGGGTGTGGGGTTGGGGGTGTTTTCATACTGTCCTGTGAGGCCGACGTGTATGCAAGAACATGGATAAACTTCCGAGTTGTATCGTTTACTGAGGGTGCAAAGTAGTAGAAGCAGCATTGTACCACTTACGCAGAAACTAACACCCACTCACAAAATATACTGGGTAATTTCTCTGGTGTGTTTGTATATGTGTGTAAGGGTATATACAAACAAGGTCTGGAAGCGTGCCCACTTACAGTGGTTTCCTTGGGGAAAGGCAAGGGTTTTTGGATGGTAGAGGGTTGGAAAAGAGGACTTTAGTCTTATTCATAATGTTTTCTTCCTTCCCTTTCTTTTCCTTTTCCCTTCTCTTCCCTTTCCTCTGAATATGTCCATTTGTTGCTTATGTAAATTAAAGTTACATAGGGGCGCCTGGGTGGCTCAGTCGGTTGGGCATCCGACTTCGGCCCAGGTCATGATCTCACGGTTCATGGGTTCAAGCCCCATGTCGCGCTCTGTGCTGACAGCTCAAAGCCTGGAGCCTGCTTTGAATTCTGTCTCTCTCTCTCTCTCTCTCTCTCTCTCTCTCTCTGCCCCTTCCCTACTCACACTCTGCCTCTCTCTGTCTCTCAAAAATAAACATTGAAAAAAAAAATTTTTTTTAATTAAAGTTACATAATTAAAAATGAAGCCCAGCTCATGTTAACACTGCCACACCTGTCCGCTGGGCGTGGGCAGGCAGGGAGGCGTGCAGGGTCACACCTGTGTTTAGCCCTCGTTACAAGGCGATGGGAAGCACAGTGGTTCTGGGTGAGCAGTGAACACTGCCGGTCACCTTGCAGCCAGGGGAGCCTTACAGGTCTTTACTGGCGCCCCACGGGAAGGCGGTCATTGTTGTATTCAGGCTCCAGGCGTGGAATCCGAGGAGGGCAGACCGGAGGAGTGCAGCTTTTCCCTTGTTCACCTCTGGGGTGTCACTTGGCCTCCTCCCTTCTGCTCAGAATACTAGGTCAGGTCCGGTCTGTGCGAGCTTTTGTTGGTAACCTTTCTGTCGGTGCCAGAGTATCTCTGTATTCTGCGTTATTTATTCCTCAGCCTTCTTGGCACCGAGGTCTGAACTTGGGCGGGCCGGCTCAGCACAGTGTGGTGGTAGGAGTGAGGCAGCCACAGAAGTGGAGCCAGGCCAGAGCTGGTTCATATACGGAGGCCAGATGATCAAAGCCAGACGCACAGGCCTGCGCCCCTGCTTGGAACTGCGGTAGAGCCTCCCCTGCCAGCCAGTTCGTCCGGCCGCTGCGTGGCCAGGAGCCCTCAAAGGGGACTTGTTGCTCTCTCTCTACTTAAGCCTTCCTTGATATTGCTGTCATTACAGGAAATGTGGTACAGAAAGCAAGATCTAGATTAAGCCAAAGGATTGAAGTTTTATTTTATGGAGAGCTTTAATGAATCTTTAGGAATAATCTCATTTTCCTGACACATTGGATGTTAAATAGCTTCGGGAGATCCCCTGTGGCTGAATTGAGGACTTTTTATAGAGTGTGAGAAACCTACCACTGACTCCCTTCAGCTTCCTGCTTCTTCAGCCTTCCCTCTCCCCTGAAATAACAGCACTGCTGCATGTCTGGGGGCCACACAGAGCTGATCTGCGCTGAGCAGACAGTCCACACTCGAGTAACTGGACGTTATCTGTCTAGACTTTAATGGCATCTTTTATAATTTTTTCAAGGAGTTCCAAATGACTCATCCTCATGTTTTGTTTCAAAATCTGTAGAAGCCACATGACTTGAGGTAATACAGTCAGTGAATTTATTTTCTCCACTTTGCATGTGGGGAAAACACACTAAAAGATAATTTTGATATGTCAGTGGGAAGTGAGTTCTGTTTTCTGTGATCATCCTGATAGTCCATTTGTTCGTTCATTCATTCAGTCATCACTCGCTGTGCAAACACCACCTGAAGGCCCACCGTGCACTCCGTATTGCACTAGGGGCAGAGATGCGGTGATAAGCAAGGCACAGGGTTCCTGCCTCATGGAGCCTCTCAGCCTAGACCTTAGTCAAAGAGTTATGCAGATAATAAGTGTAAGAGTGAAAGACAGATGTGGGGAGAGTGGGGGAGCAGATAAAGCTTCCCTGATGAGATGACTGGGGGCCGAGTCCTGAAGGACAAGCAGGCAATTAGGGAGTAAAGAGGCCCAGTTGGGGGCCCCTCCTCAGGAAAGGGCGAATGGGGCATGAATGCAGGGAGGGCCTGAGAGCCAGAGCAGTTGGAACCAGAGTGGGGACGTGTGGCTGCGGAAGAGGCTTGGGAAGGAGGAGGGCCCAGGAGGGCTTGCCGGCTCTGAGGAGCAGTGCTTGAGGATGTGGCCCTTTGTCCTGAGGAAAGAGAGCAGCTACTGAGAGATCTGCTGAGGAATGAATGACATGATCAGAAGCACAAGTTGTGAAGATGGCTCTGGTTGCAGTTGTAGGGCGGTGGTCCCTTCCAGTGGGAGGGTGGGTGTGGGCGGCCCCTCCAGCTCTGCGGTGTAGCCCAGGAAGCCACAGGAGTGGCACGGGGACGGTGTGGAGGAGCAGGAGTGGAGTGCACATGGGGCAGGCGTGGTGTGACAGGGAGGGGCGAGTGTGCACGGCAAGCCCCTGTTCCCTGCCTTGGGGGATGGAGCTAGAACATCTGTTTGAAGCAGAGGGCGGGGGGTGGGGGGGGAGAGAGAGAGAGAGAGAGAAAGAGAGAAAGAGAATCCCAAGCAGGCTCCACACCATCAGTACAGAGGCTGATGCAGGACTCAGTCTCACGAACCGTGAGATCATGACATGAGCCAAAATCAAGAGTCAGACACTTAACCGACTGACCTACCCAGGAGCCCCAAAGCAGGGGGGGTTTGAAGGCAGGGACCAGGGAGGGATGATCCTCATGAATTCCACTTTGGACCTGTTTCTTCTAGCCTTTGTGACACCAACCAGAAGAATCGTCGTGTCTGATGTGGTCACTCCTCTTCCCTTCGTCCATACCCTGAATTATTTCTCAAGTCTGGGAAGATTAACCAGTCTTTGCCAAAGTGAGCAGTTTAGCGTTCATGGTGACAGAGGAAGGCAAAATGAAGATATTTTACTTTAAGTACAATAGAAAAAAACTTTAAGCTTGGACTTAAAATGTTCAGCACTAACAACAATTTTCCGCCTTTCCCTGTGCCTGTTTCCCACCCAGGCCAACTACACTGACCCCCAGAGCAAGCTGCGGTTCAGCACCATTGAAGAGTTTTCCTATATCCGGAGGCTGCCATCTGATGTCGTCACTGGCTACCTGGCCCTGAGGAAGGCCACGAGCATCGTTCCCTGAGCCTTGAGAAATGGAGATGATGTGGAAAGCTGTTTCAAAGGCAAACTCTGGACTCATGATTTTGTTTCATGGAAACAAACTCATTGTGCTTGTCAATCTGGAAATGTCAGTGCTGTGCCTTGGAAAGAATGTTTGGCTTTAATTTAAGGTTTTTTTTTTTTTTTGGTTTTTTTTTTTTTTTTTTTTTTTTTTGGTTTTCTGTTTTCCCTCCAAGTGGGATGTTTCCTGTTGAATTAAATTATACTTCAGTTGTTGCCTCGAGTCAACTTGTTTGACGAGAAAATATAAAATTGTGCTTTTAACTTAACCCATGTACATCCCTGGATTTTGCTTCAACGTTGTAAACTGTCTTATAACACATTTAAAGCTCTACAATGAATCCTGACAACAGGGCTGGGTTATTCCTGGTGACTCCCACTTTAGAGCAGATTAGTCCTTCTTTTTGATCAGAATGCATGGAGGAGGTCCAGAATTGGGACTGGAGAAGACAGAGCTGAGTAATCGCCCTGTTGCACTGGGCCAGCCTCTTCCCAGCCTCCAGAACTGAGATACATGTCTGTTGCTTAAGCCGCCCAGTCTGTGGCATTTTGTTATAGCTGCCTTAGCTGACGAAAACACCAGCCCAGTCCCCATTTCTGGGGTGTGGGGTGTGAACACTGACACCTCCTCCAAAAGGGCCTTTGTCCTGGTACCGGCTGCTGCCCCTCTGACCGAAGCCTGCTCTGGAACAGCAGGGTTTGTTTCCCCTTCCTATGAGACACGGAAGCACTCCTGGGCCTCTCCGAGCCCACTCCCATATTTCTCTAGGGAGGACAGTGGAACCAGACCCTGGGGCCTCTGGGCCTGAGCTGCCTCTGCTTTGGGGGATTAGGAGGCCAGGTGCCTTTTCTTCCTGAGGGAACACCCCTCCCACAACCCTCTCCTGGCTTAGAGAAAGGAAAAACAAAGCTGGGAGAGCAGCCTGCTGGACAGGTGGCACCTGCCCAGAACCTGGCTTCCTTTTCTCCGGGTACAGCAACCCCTGCGTCATTCAGCACCTTCCCAGTGACCAGTGGTGAGGGTGGCAAGGTGGCTGTGTGGCTCTCCTCTCCCACAGAGAGGGCCTAAGGGAGGGCCAGGACAGGTGGGAACCTTTCCTAAGCCCACAAGCACTGAACATCCGAGCCTCTGGGGCAGGGGTCCTCCGGCCTGAGACCCACTGCTGAAACTGAAGTTCTCTGAGACCGGAGGCTGCTTCTTGGGCTCCCACTTTACCTCTGGCGCTTGCTGCTAGCGTCAGCCTCGGAAAGCCCCCCAGTTTCCCTTTGGGTGGGAATAAGGAGTAAGTGAGCCAAGGGCCCTTCCGGTTTCACTTCCACCTTCTAGTAAACAAAGAAAACTTCGGGCAAGTCCACCTCTTTTCCACGAAGGCCCCCAAGTGGACATTTTAACCATTTTTAGAAATGGAAGTCCTAATCGTTTCTAACACTTACATTGCTGGGCACTACCTCAGTCCCAACTGTTCAGAATCTCCTGGACCGGGGTCCAGGGTGAAGGAGAATCTCTGCCTGTACGCGTCCATCACAGGGGCCCATAGACCATTGCTCCTGCAGGCCTCGCAGGGTTTTTGGGGGGTGTGTACGTGCACACGTGTGCGGTGAACCCTCTGTCACTGTCACCTGGGACCCATTAAGATGCAGATTCCTGGGCCGAACCCTAGACTCCTGACCCAAGGAGAGAGTGAGACCCAGGCATCTGCATCTGACAAATGTCCCTGGGTGAACGTGACATGTAGAAGTGTGACAGCTGCCTCCTTCCACAGGCAGAGGGAAGCACGTGTGCCATACACCTGGCTTCCTTTCCTGTTTCCCTTCCAGGCTTTCCCTGCCGGCCTCTGCACAGAGGGCTGAGTCCCACAGGTCAGGTCATTTCTCTCACTCCAAGCAACAGCGGTCCAAGCTGAGCCAAACAAAGCTTCAAGCTGTGGACACTTCCAATAAGGAGTCCAGGCAGGTAGTTGCGTGCTGTGTCCCCAGGCCCAGAGGCTCCCAGCCCTGGCTGCACGTTAGCCTTACCTCTGTTGCAGGGGAAGGTGGGGAGAGGTATGAAAATACCCAGGGATTCTGATTCAGCTGGCCTGAGCTGGGGCCTAGGCACAAGAATTTCAAACTCCCCAGATGATACTAATGTGCAGCCATGTCAAGAACCTTTCCTCTAACTACAAAGTGAATATTGCACACGGGGTATTTTTTCAAATCCACAGATCAGCTGCCTCTTGCATTACAGGGCCATGGGCAGTTTGGAAATGTGTGTGTGGCAGGGGGCGGGGGGTGGTTAGGATTCCTTTTCATGCAGCATCCCAGCACATTGGAGATTCCTCCTTCTTCCTTCTTCTCATGTTTAATCAGTCCCCATGTCCCCATGTCCCCTCTTTGCTCACACTGATCCTTCCTCTTCTGTCTAGTCCTTTTCCTACCCAACTTCAGGAATACATCACCTCCTGCCTGGACATTTTCACTGTCCTCCCAACTCTCTTTCCAATGGTCTAATCTCCACCCCTCTGCTTTCCCCTCTGTGAGCAGAGGGCCGTTCCTCAACTTCGGATGAGAACTTGACTTTGCCCATCATGTCCAATTTGTCTCAGGTACCTTGTCAATTCTGTCATTGGCCTCTAATGTCCAAAGGATACACTCAGCCCCTTAAAAAAAAAAAAAAAGAAAAGAAAAGAAAAACATTAGCTGAGAAATCAGATTGTTTTCATAAGACCAAACTGAGGTCCAGTCTGCTCAGAGTAGAGTTTGACTCTTTCCCAATATCTGTCTGATAACTTGTCTTCACTTTAAGAGGAGGAGAACAATCTATTATCACACATAGATTAGAACCTCTTGTAATGTTGGACAAGTAATCTCCAAGGCCCATGTGGATGAGAGGGACCTATTTTGCCCCCATCTCTGAAGTTAAAGGATACATCCATCTGGATTTTGAATTTTGTTTTATAATTGGGCCAAAAGTGTTTTTGGTGGGAAATCTCATTTCTGAATCCATGGCCATTGGAAAGAGACATCAGACTCTTGATCCTGCTTCCAGTGACCTATAACTGAGTTGGGAGTGCCTAACTTAGTAAAAATAAAGGGTAAGGAAAGAAATGGGTGGAGTAGGGAGTAAAGAACCTAACCAAATAGGACAGAACAAACAGGGCAGGAACCTTGCGAAGAGACTGGGAATGATGTCCTCTTCCAAATGCATGAGATGATGAGTGTTATTTAAAATACTCTTCTACTGGGGGGCACCTGGGTGGCTCAGTCAGTTGGGTGTCCGACTTTGGCTCAGGTCATGATCTCATGGTTTGTGAGTTTGAGCCTCCCATTGGGCTCTGTGCTGATAGCTCAGCGCCTGGAACCTGCTTCAGATTCTGTGTCTCCCTTTCTCTCTGTCCCTCCCCTACTTACACTCTCTCTTTCTCTCAAAAATAAATAAACATTCAACAATAGCCAAATTATGGAAACAGCCTAAATGTCCATCAACTGATGAATGGATAAAGAAATTGTGATTTATATACACAATGGAATACTATGTGGTAATGAGAAAGAATGAAATCTGGCCTTTTGTAGCAACATGGATGGAACTGGAGAGTGTTATACTAAGTGAAATAAGTCATACAGAGAAAGACAGATACCATATGTTTTCACTCTTATGTGGATCCTGAGAAACTTAACAGAAGACCATGGGGGAGGGGAAGGAAAAAGGTTAGGGAGGGAGCCAAAGCATAAGAGACTCTTAAAAACTGAGAACAAACTGAGGGTTGATGGGGGGGGGGGGAGGGGAGGGGAGGGGAGGGTGGGTGATGGGCATTGAGGAGGGCACCTGTTGGGATGAGCACTGGGTGTTGTATGGAAACCAATTTGACAATAATTTCATATTTAAAAAAAATTTACTACATGTAAACAAACAAATAAATAGAGAACACAGTAAACAAAGACCATATAGGTACAAACCAAATATTTGGGTATTTGACATCAAATTGATTACATACATAAAAGCATTAAGTACAAATCTGGAAAGCTAACTTTATTAAAAAGAAGCAGGTCCATAGTTTGTAATTAAATGAAGCTGGAAGAGATTGTTTTACTTTACATGTCAGTCATTGGTATATAAGATTATACCATTGTGTTTTGAGAAAAGTCTAAAAATATATGTTTCTACGTTTACATCATTTGAAACTTACTAACATGGCCGATGGCAATCTATAGACCTAATAACTACATTTGGGTAAAAAAAAAAATTTTTTTTTTTAATCCTCTTCTATCGGATAGGAATGTGTAGGCCTTATTTAGAAACTGATTCAAACAGAAAGACTTAAAACATTTTTGAGATCATTGGAAATTTGATATTTGATGATATTTGGGAACTCTTATGAATAATGGTCTTATAATGTTAAAGGAAAGAATTTGTATCTTTTAGAGACACATACTGAAATATTTATGGATGGAGTGATATGATCTCTGGGATTGGCTGCAGGACAGTATGGGAGAGAGGAAGTGGATGGGGGTAGTGTTGAAACAAGACTGGCCGGGAGTCAACAACTGTTGAAGCTGAGTGACGGGTACACAGAAGTTCATTATACTATTCTGCTTTCATATGTGTTTGGATTTCTCTATAATAAAATGCTTTTTTTAAAAGAATATGATATTTTTAAAACTAAAAGTTAAAATAAATGTTTACCTAACACTGGTGGTCTGCATTGGCTTGACGTGACTTGTGGCCGTTGGAAGTTTGAGAACTGCTGCCTGAGTGGTATGAGGTCCTGAACAGAGTGAATACCCAATTCCTAAAGCATTCCGTGAAGAACACGCTGGAAGGAAAGAGCCACAAGGCAGGTGAAGTTGCCCTTCAGTGCACTCCGGCGTCCCAGCATGCTGGAAGAGCAGCTCCTGAGGTAGGCTCGGGAGTAGTGGGGCCAAAGACATCAGCTTCAAGTTTCTCCTGGTGTATAAATAATTTGTACTAGAGTGGGTTTGGGATGCATTAGAGCAACTGATCTACTCCCCAATAGAATCTATAATATTTATACATGTACACAGATAAAGAAATTCGATCATCAAAGAACTAAGCACATGGACGGCTATGGTTCAAGGAATTCCTTTCACGGAATTTCAATTGCACTTATGTTTTTGTGCCTGTATTAAGGAACTGCATTGAAAGTGGTAAAGAGACACAGCCCTACAAAAATCGCTACTGCATCTGATACAGAAATCTCTCCCTGGGGCTCCCCCACTGCCCTGAAGGGTGAACTTCCTGGTTTGGCCCCTACACACAGAGCCTGACAGCCTGGGTTTGAATCTCTTTTCTATAACTGACTAACTCTCTGGTTTTGGGCAAATTACTAACTTACTCCCAAATTCTTCGTGTTCTAATCTGTAAAATGAGCATCACAATAGTATCTACCCCACAGTTGCCAGGATCGAAGGAGAAAATGGCAGAAGAGCATTTAACTCAGTTTCTGGCCCATGTGCCTGGCATGTGTGAACTGTGATCACTCACCTCCCTCCCGGCTCTGCTTTAGAAAGGGGGATCTTTTCCTAACTCACCGATGTACTCCTTCTGCCTGATTACTTTTTTCTCTTTTCTTTGGCTCCTCAGACTCTTAGATCCATATTTGCAGCCCACTTCTAGTAACTGAACATCATATGATAGACACTTCTGTGTCCTCATATTCCTGCTGGCTCTATCAACTGTTTCCTTGTCTTCTTCATTGCTTATCTTGGCCATTTATTCCATCTTCTCTTCTGTGTATTTTTATAAGCTGGCTCAATTTTTTTTATGGTGCAAGGGACTGAGTAAATAGCTAGCTAAGTCAATAAGCCATCTGTGACTGAGGCCAGGGGAAGAGAAGAGTCATGGGGGTGGATAGTAGAGGACTCTGATGAACGAGCTCCGTCAGAGTAACAGGGAAAGGAGGGGCCGACAGAAAGTACCCACTGGGGCTCTTCAGAATAATTACTGCTTTACACCTCCCTTGGTATTCACATGTGTGCTACCATAGTCTCCCTGTACTAATGGACCATAAAATCCTTAAACACAGAAAAGGGGTAAGTTGTCTACTTGTTTTGGTGGCAGGGTGGGGTGTGAAAATGGGGCAGCTTTCTTCCCACGGCAAACACAGAACCCCTGGATTCAGCCAGGTTTTCTTCTATGACTCAGTGGCCTCTGTCCACTGGTGCTTCTGTCTCAGCTGCACACAAAGCCTTTCCCAGGAAGAGGTAGTGTTTTCCTGGCCAACAGGATGCTGACTGCTGACAGGCACACCGTGTGCACCAAACACGCCACTGTCTTCCACTCAGGGTCAGAAAGATGAGTCACCTCCACCAGCCCGGGGGCCTCAGAGCCTTGGATCTTTCCAGTGTGGATGCAGAAGGGCATGGCCTGGGGCTTTGTGATACGGAATACTGCAAGGGCTTTTTTTCCCCGAGATCCTACCAAGGACTTGGTGACTGATATCTCCCCTAATAACAACTGTGGAGGAAACTGCTAACTAGAGATAAAGATGACAGTTTCTGGTCTTTTCAAAGAAAAAGTCCCTTTAGAGACAATATCAGACCTTGAAAATGAGGTGTCCCAAAAGTATACATTAGCACTATTCCCTCAAACTCCTTGCTTGCTTGTCTGGAAAGTTCTGCAAAGAAACATAACCTAAGTATTGTGCCACTCATTACCATTTTTCCTCAAATTTGATGCCGCTGTCTGTTTGCTTCTGGAGTGGCAGGGGGCCAACAGCTTTGGCTCAGCCTCAGAGGCAAACGTGGTCACAGGAGCATAAGAGAAAGGCAAGACAACACTCTAGGAATGAAATGTACACATGGGGACTCACGGGTGCACGGACGGGCCTGGGACAGCAAGGCCAAGCCCTCATAGTAGCACTGCGTGGGCCAGGGCCTTCTCAGAGAAGGTGGCTGAACAGTGTGGATGTTCTCTGTCAGAAAGCTGATTTCCTAGGCCTATGGTAAGGTTCATCTTTAACTGCAAGAAGCCTTTTATGTATTTTCCTTCTTTATCTTTTTTCTCTAATAGAAAAAAACCCACAATATACAAAAAGTCAGATTTAGATATGAAAACCATAAATGGTAGTTTGCTAAGTGAATACAAAAATCACAAAATCGTAGATGCACCCCACTTTTGTAGTAACCAAAAACATCAATAAGAAAGGATGTGAAAAGATTCATGACAAGGAGTGAATAGTCTCCTTTGGAGAAGGGAATGGATTTGGGGTAGGAGTTATGAAGAAGGGGACCCTTATACTTTCTACTCTGAAATCCTGGAATTTTGGGGAAGAGCACATAGTAATGTTAAAAGAGTTATCAAATCAATTTAGGAGCTCCGGGTTGGGAGTATGTACTTTCCCATGGAACTCGGGCTCATCCCTGAGGCGGGACCCTCCTTCCCAGACTTCCTCGGTCCCTCAGGAGCCCCCACCCATGAGGACACGAGACCCTCTCCATCCTGCTCTATGTCGGGGTGCGCTAACTCCTTCTGACTGCACAATGACCACACCTAATGGAATACAGAGCACACCCCCACTCCCTGTTATTTTCATCAATGCCCATGGCAGTCCTACGAGGCAGGTACAGCAGCGTATCCACCTCATACCTGAGGGACCTGAAATTCAAGGAGCGTAACTGCACAGCTCCTAGGAGGCAGGGAGGGCAGTGAGCCAGGCTCCCACAGGCCCCCTCCACCCACACACAGGGTTCCTTTCAGCCCCTGCTTCCTCTGGCAGGAGAAGGTTGGTGTGGAGCCACCTGAGGACAGCAAGAAGGAGCACACGGACCCTGCCTGGATGTAACACGAGAACACCACATAAATGTACATTCTCATGTAATTAATATTCTGAGATGGTTAATTTTATGTGCAACCTGGCTAGGCCACCGTACCCAGGCATCCAGTCAAACACTAGTCTAGATTTGCTGTGAGGGTATTTTTTAGATGACATTATTATTTAAACCAGTAGACTTGGGATAAAGTATATTATTCCTCATAACATGAGCGGGCCTCATCTAATCAGTTGAAGGCCGTAAAAGACTGAGGACCACCCAAGAGGAGAGAATTCTACCTCAAGGTTGCCTTTGGACTCAGTATCAACTCTACCCTGGATCTCTAGCCTGCTGGCCTGCCATTCAAATTTCAGACTTGCCAGCCCCATAATCATGTGAGTCAAATTCCTTAAAATAAATCTTTCTCTCCATATATACGCACGTCCTACTGGCTCTGTCTCTAGAGAATCCTGGCCAATGCACTTTCCCTAAAGGGTGGACACATTTAATTTAAACTAGCTTTTGTCGGTATTACCACACCTAGTAGTGAGACTTGTTCATCTTACATGCTTTATAAACGTTTGAGTGAAAACCAACAGCTAGACAAAAAATGCTCAATTGGCTTTGCCAGATGTGATTTTTATTTAAACTTTTATTTTGTTGCCTTATGAGTCATTGCTTAAATTAAGGGAGGGAGGGTGGGAGCAATAAGTGGTAAGATGTCTTCTATTTATGGCTGTGACCCATCATCATTCCAGAAACTATAGTTTTTGTTTTGTCTTTTAAATCAGAGTAAATGGGGACCGGCAGGGCCACAAGAAAGGCTCTAGTGCCTCTCCCTCCCTCTCCAGGAGCCCTGCACCTTTCGCTGTGCAGGTCCCTTCTATAAGGAGGGGCCCAATCCCATTCCGTCCACGCACCCCCCACCAGTACAGGCAAATGCTCTCTTGCTACCAGAGACATGATGCTGAGGCCAGCATTAACTCAGTTAGGTGCTCTGCCCAGCAGTATTTGCATTTTACAAGAGCTGGCAGAAGAACCCAAAGAAACAGCTTCCAATAGGGCAGCTTCATGCTCCCACTTTAACCAGGAAGGAAACTAAGGCACAGGGATGTTGGACAGTGTGCCCACGGCTGCATAGGTGTCATGGTCCAAGCTGGCCATGAGGCGGCTGGGAAGAAGAAAGGTGTCTAGCAGAATGTGCCTGGCTTCTCTGGAATCCCCATTCAGCAAGCCTTGCCGCTTGCTGGAGAGCAGATCCTGATGAAGGGACTGAGACTTTGCATCTAGCTTCACAGGGCCACGTCCTGGATGTGGAGGAGGGCTTTTTCATACCCAGAAGTACTCCTGGCCTAATGTCTCCTTTCACATAAGTTGCATTGAACACAACGTTCATTTCCCACAACATGGCAAGTTCATTCCCTGTCTCGTATTGTTTGGAGAGCTCTCTTATCCCTCAGCACTTAGCCTAGTAGTTAGCTCTGCCAGAAAGCTTCCCCATGTCTTCACTGCCCCAGAATCCAAAGTGCACAGGCTCTGTGTTTGTTGCCTGGCACAGTCACCAGGCTGAGGTCTTCAAGGGCAGGACGTCTGACGCTGAGCAGTGTCTGGCCCACGGTAGGTCCAGTAAAAGTGAATAAACCAGGGATTATTTCCTTTTCACGGGGGAAATGACTAGAAATTACTAGTACTCTTGTCTGATGCATAATGGGCATTCCATATTTATAGAATAGTTCTTAAGAGTGCTTGGAATAAATCCACATTGACTTAAGCTATGCTGTGGGGAGAGGAGGCAGTATTACCGTCATTCCTGGGTAAAATGTCAATGGCCATGAGGAAATTTTTTTATAGTTCATGAGATATTTTTCTGATTTTTGAGAATGTTTTTAATTTTAAGTTTTCCTCCCATAAACTTTCTAAAACCATTGGCATTCTTTTTGCCTCTCTAGAATCTAGTAATTGGCACAAAACTCAGCCCCAGATTATGTCCTATAAGTATTTTAAACTTGAAATACAATGTGACATGATTCCAGGGGCCTGGCAATAATTTAAGATAAATAAGATCCATCTGGTCTCAAAATTTCTGGTCAATTCAACAAATTAAAAATCACCTGGTTTAGACACTTGGTATTATTAACCTTGTTCGTTTTCATGCATTCACACATTCATGTGATGAATGGAAGCCTGCTGTCATAGGAGGGTTAGTAAGGTGGCCAAGGAGGTAAGACACTGATAAGGAGTAGGTTAGGAGTGCACTAATTGGTGGTTAGGAAGTGCATGGACCAACCCTAAAAGGACACACTAGACTTTTGACAGTTGTAACTGTCAGGGAAAACTAGGGAAAAAGAAGTATACAAATAATGTTGTAATTGGGGCATCTGGGTGGCTCAGTCGGTTAGGTGACTGACTTTGGCTCAGGTCATGATCTCGCAGTTCGTGGGTTCAAGCCCCGTGTCGGGCTCTGTGCTGAACACTTGCTCAGAGCCTGGAGCCTGCTTCAGATTCTGTGTCTCCTTCTCTCTCTTCCCCTCTTCCCCTGCTCGTGCTCTGTCTCACTCTCTCAAAAATAAATAAATGTTAAAAAAGAAATTTTTAAATAGAAAAGAAAAATAATGTTGTAATTAGTGAGGCCCAGTAGGGATGGGATAGGCTAGACCTTAAGCAGGAGGGTAGAAAAGGAAAGGGGACAACTTAAGTATGGAAAATTTTCTTTGGATAATAAATAGCCATTTCATGTAGGCAGTAAAAATAAATTTGTAGTATTTTTGAAGAATAAAGGGACAAGCCACAAATGGAATGGACAGTGGCTGGTCCCTAGGCCAAGCTGGAGGAAGGCAGCCTGTGGCCTGGAGCGTGACTCAGGCAGGCGGGATGTGGCGCGGGCTGCCTGCAGCTGCGATAAGGAAGACAGGATGGGGCACTGCAGAGGACATCCTGGAGCAGACTGGGGACTTTCCATGCAGGAGCATATGTGGAAACCCACAGCCTGAGAGAATTCTGGCCTGCATGCCAAGCAGAGTCCTTGGGTGTCAGCAAAGAGAGGAGTGGAAATGCTAACCCTGCACCACAACGGCACAGGGGAGATTGGGAAGGAGGTATGGCTACATCCAGTGCCTTGTACAGACAGCTTCACTACATAGCTCCTGCCTTCCAGAGCCCTGCCTTCAGTAGCTCTGCTGACTCCTTTTCAGGGTAGCCTGGGTGCTCCATGCTCTGTAGCTCCCAACCGGTGGACTCAAACCTCAGGCACGTTTCTCCTACCAGACTGATTTGTGGCATATCTGTTTGATGCTTGTGCCTTGATTTACTTAGGAAGCTCCTTTAAGTGGGCTCACATTTTAAACATAGCCTCTGCCTGCTAAGCAAATATCCTTATTCATAAATGACTCCCACCTGAACCACCAACCCCCACCCCCATCCCCTGAACCTCCCTCTCCCAATAACCGGGCTTCCTTGCAGCAGAGGCAAAACCCTTCCTGGGCATCCAGGTGGGACTGGGCACAGACACCTGCTCCCACCTTGGAAGAAATTTTGTCACTCAACAGAGTAAATCACCGGGGATTCCTGGGAGGTAATAGGTGCCTGCCTCATCAGGTTTCTCCAATTCTTAATTCTGTCGTGGAGTCTGGAGTTCAGGCCCCTTCCCAACTACCTCTTCTACACACACATGGGGACTGGGGTTCTGGCGTAGTCTTCAGGGAGCTCTCCACTTCCCCAGTGAGGCAACATCATCCTATTAACTTCCACCATGGTAAATCACAGTGATGGCACATGCTCTTGATAAGACGTGATGAGAATAGTGCTTCACCTCTGTGGTCTTTCTTCCAAAATCTAACAAGCTCAGTCCATTTATGAGAAAAACCTCAGACAAATCCCAATTGAGTGATGTTCTACAAAACAATTTACCAGCACTCCTCACAATGGTCCAGGTCATCAAAAACCAGGAAAGTCTGAGGAAGCATCATAATGGAGAGGGGCCTAAGAAGAAAGGATGACTAAATGTAACATGGTATCCTAAGTGGGATCCTGAAACAGAATAAGGGTATTAAGCAAAAACTAGGGAAATCTGAAGAAGGTATGGGCTTTAATTAAAAATAATGTATCAACATTGGTTCATTAATTCTAGGAAATATGCCATGTTAACATAAGAAGTTAATAATCAAGGAAACTGCATGTAGGTTTATGTGGCTACTCTTTATCTTTGCAATTTTCTGTACATGTAAAACTGTCCTGGAATTAAAAGTTTATTTTAAAAATAAAGCTTTTTACAAACGTCATCCTAAAACCCCCAATGGGACAGCAGCTGCTGGACCACATATCACTGAAGACAATTTTATGCATGGATCCTCAATGCTGCCTTTCAAACTATAGGCATGAGAAAGTATCAGCTAGTTCCTAAGTGCAACCTACCCACTTCAGTCTTCTTTACTGCTGTTTCAAATATGTACTATACAATCCATGATCAATTTACTTTAAAATTCTGGTTTGAAAGAGCCAAATTATGGAAAGAGTGCAAATTTCCATCGAGTGATGAATGGATAAAGAAGATGTGGTTTATATATACAATGGAATACTACTCGGTGATGAAAAAGAATGAAATCTTGCCATTTGCAACAATGTGGATGGAACTGGAGGGTATGATGCTAAGGAAATAAGTCAGCCAGAGAAAGATATCATATGATATCACTCATATGTGGAATTTACAAAATCGACAGATGAACAGGGGAAGGGAAGGAAAAATAAGATAAAAACATAGAGGGAGATAAACCATGAGAACAAACTGAGGGTTTCTGGGGGTGTGGGGGTGGGTTAAATGGGTGATGGGCATTAAAGAGGGCACTTGTTGGGATGAGCACTGAGTGTCATATGTAAGAGATGAATCACTGGGTTCTACTCCTGAAGCCAAGACTACACTGTATGTATGTTAACTAACCTGAAAAAAAGATGCAGATGAAAAAAAATTATGGTTTTATTTGTTTCTAATTCAAAGAGTAATATGTTATTGGGGTGCCTGGGTGGCTCAGTTGGTTAAGCGTCTGACTTTGGCTCAGGCCATGATCGCACAGCTTGTGGGCTTGAGCCCCATGTCGGGCTCTGTGCTAACAGCTCAGAGCCTGGAGCCTGCTTCGGATTCTGTGTCCCCCTCTCTCTCTGTCCCTTCCCAGCTCACAGTCTGTCTCTCTCTCAAAAATAAATACACTTAAAAAAAAGAAACCACAAAGAGTAATATGTTACTTGGTATGACTTGAAAAAAGGAAATTTTTGCCAAAATTGTTTCTCCCTGAAGTAATAATATTATTTGCAGAACTTCCCTACAAAGCATTTTTGGAAAGGACTCAAAATGCTCACCAACTCCACCATATTCTACCTTGTAGGAATTGTGGTAATGAAGCACTAATTTCCAGGAATAGCTAGATGCAACAAAACCAAATAAGCAGATTCCTCAACTTATTGTGTACATGCAAAGTCTGGCACATTGTTTCCTGCAGTAATTTGTGTTACTGTAAATAATAGAGGCTGTAAATACATGTTACTCTGATTTCATCCATCATATGTTTCTTGTGCTGTTGTTTTATGGGGAATGGTAGGATTTGAGAAGGTGAGAGAGATTATCAAAGGGAAGTGGGGAGAAGCTTTTGTTGTCCTTTGTAGAAATATCTCAAATACTAGTGCCTTCATTTGCCTATGTGGCACATAAGACATCATTCTACCATCGTGGAATTAAGTTGTGGAACATTTTCTGTTGGATGGAAAACAAACAGGCTGGCAAATGCCTTTGAAACACTGACAGACACACCACAAGCCCCGTCACGCGTACCTGCCCCACCTCTGAAATACTAGCATCTATCTCTTCAGCTCTCTTGCTTCTGGGCCTCTTCACACCTCAGTTCTGTCCCCCTATTTTTTACCCTTTGCCAGCTTCTTCCTGGTTTCCTGTTCTTCCCTGTGCAGCACGTACTCTTCCCCAGTGTAGGAGTCAGGACAGAAAACCAGGAAGGCTGCCAGCATGACTTTCAATGAGTCCTCTGGACGCCCCATCCTTTGTCAAACGCTCCTCACAGTCTGTCTCATTTAGTTAGCAATGGCTTTGGCATTTCAAAATGAAACAAGGATTAGAAGGCTCAGAACAATCAGCCAGTCAAAAAGCTGCAGCGCAAATGAGTGACTGCAATATCTTGAAGCTCATTTCTGAGCAACCCCCCACCCAGAGCGGTGGCCTGAGGAGATTCTCTCTTGAGACAGTTTGCTCAGTTCCGCTCTCCTGGTGACTAGTGATCCACAGCTTAAGCAAGCCTGGCTGGTCTGCTCCTATTTGGACATCTAGTGCTGCTTTTCCCCATAAAGCAACATCTGAGGTTTCCTAGAGCCCCTGTGAGCTCCATGTTGGCAACTCACACTGCACACGGTCATGCTGTGATGTCCGATTGTTTTTGCCACTCTGCTGTAAATTCTGCGAAACATTCTCTGCACATGGACTCATCCCCATGCTGACAAAGCAGAATTACTGACTGATAATAATTTCAACATCATTTTATAGCCAGGCCTGACAATGAAGTGGGAAGTGCTGGATTTGGAGGCTGAGATCTGGGTTTAAGCTCCAGGCCTTTACTTGCTAGGGTAGGTTTCAAGAATGGTCAGAAATCTTTTTTATTTTTTAATTTTTTTTAACGTTTATTCATTTTTGAGGGACAGAGAGAGAGAAAGAAAGACAGAGTGTGAGCAGGGGAGGGGCAGAAGAGAGGGAGACACAGAATCCGAAGCAGGCTCCAGGCTCTGAGCTGTCGACCCAGAGCCCAACGTGGGA
This sequence comes from Felis catus, assembly GCF_018350175.1. Classification (NCBI taxonomy): domain Eukaryota; kingdom Metazoa; phylum Chordata; class Mammalia; order Carnivora; family Felidae; genus Felis; species Felis catus. The sequence continues at coordinate 56,721,966 of NC_058379.1, read as the reverse complement.
CTCGAACTCACGGACCGTGAGATCATGACCTGAGCCAAAGTTGGATGCTTAACCGACTGAGCTACCCAGGCGTCCCAGAATGTTCAGAAATCTTAATGTGCTCATCTGAAAATGAAGGTAATAATCCCTGAATATTGTGCAGCTTATGTGAAATTCCATGTAAAACAATTTTGTGAGGTGCTACATGTATGAGGTGCCTTAGTAGTCACAGTATAAAACTTTACAGAAGATGCTTCTTGAGCAAGCTGAGGTATGCGGGCAGTTTCAGAACTGTCAGTTTCATTATGATATTCAAAATGTGATTCTTAAGAAGGACTTTTGCGCCTGTAACTTGGCTACCAATTGAATATTTAAAAAATTTTTTTTTAATGTTTATTTATTTTTGAGACACAGAGAGACAGAACACAAGCAGGGGAGGGGCAGAAAGGAAGGGAGACACAGAATCCCAAGCAGGCTCCAGGCTCCAAGCTATCAGCACAGAGCCTGATGTGGGTCTCGAACTCACAGACTGCGAGATCATGACTGGAGCCAAAGTTGGACACTTAACCTACTGAGCCACCCAGGCACACTGTCTACCAACTGAATATTAAAAAGAAGGTTGAGAATAGCTAGAATCAAAAAAACAAGAAATAACAAGGGTGGATGAGGAAGTGGAGAAAAAGGAACCCTCACACACTGCTGGTGGGAATGTATATTGGTACAGCCACTGTGGAAAACAGTATGGAGGGTCCTCAAAAAATTAACAATAGAAATATCACATGATCGAGTAATTCCACTACTGGGTATTTACCCAAAGAAAATAAAAACATTAATTTGAAAAAATATATGCGCCTCTATGTTTATTGCACTATCATTTACAATAAATAGTCCATGTACAGAAGCTAACCAAGTGTCCATACATAGATGAATGAATAAAGAAGATGTGGCATATATATGATGGACTATCACTCAATCATGAAAAAGGATGAGATTTTGCCATTTGCGACAACATGGATGGACCCAGAAGTATTATGTTAAGTGAAATAAGTGAGAGAGAGAAAGACAAATGCCATATGATTTCACTTACATGTGGAATCTAAAAAAACAAAATAAGTAGCAGAAATAGATCCATAAATACAGAAAATGAACTGATGGTTGCCAGAGGGGAGGATGGTGGGGGGGTGGGCAAAATGGATGGAGGGGAGTGGGGGATACAGGCTTCCAGTTATGGAATGAAGAAGTCACTGGGGTAAAATGTACAGCATAGGGAATGTAGTCAACGGTACTGTGATAGCATTGCAAGATGACAGATGGGAGCTACACTTGTGAGCACAGCATAATGTACAAACTTGTCGAATCACTACGCTGTGCTCCTGAAACCAGTGTTAGACAGGAAAGCCCTTGAACTGGTCAGGGCCAGACACATCCTTTACAAACTGTCAACCTATCAATCTAAGTAAGAGAAGAAATAGATAGGAGTCACAAGTTCTTTTATGTGGTCTAAGCCTTTGGAAGGGGACGTTGGGAAGCAAGCAAAAGCTGCTGCGGCTGTAGTCATCATCAGGGCTGCTCATTCTTTGTGTTCTCTGAATGGTATCTTTAGGTGAGCTGAATTTTTATTTTGATGCCCTTTTTTGATCACAATTTTTCTTGTACAATTAGTGTTTGTTGTATTCTAAGAAACCTTTGCCTTCCTCAAGGTCATGAAGATATTCTCCTATGCTCTCTTTTAGAACCATCAGTTTCCCTTCTCTATTTATATTTATTATTCATCTTGAACTGATTATTTTGAGTATGATGTTAGAGCTCGTATAAATGCATATAATGACATGTATCCTTCACTGTGGGTACAGAGTATTTTCACTGCCCTGAAAATCCTCTGTGCTCTGCCCATTCATCTCTACTCTCCCCCAAACCCCTGGCAACCTCTCATCTTTTTATTGTCTCCATAGTTTTGCATGTTCTGAATGTCATATAGTTGGAGTTATACACAGCCTTTTCAGATTAGCATCTTTCACTTAGTAATATGCGTTTAAGTTTCTTCCATTTCTTACCATGGCTCATTTTTAACCCACTCATTTCTTTTTAGTAATAAATAATATTGCATTGTCTGAAGGAACCACAGTTTATTTACCTATTTACCCACTGAAGGTCATCTTGGTTGCTTTCAAGTTTGGGCAATTATGAATAAAGCTGATATAAACATCCATGTGCAGGTTTTTTGTGGACATACGTTTTCAACTGCTTTGGGTAAATACCAGAAAGCATGACTGCTGGATCATGTAGCATGTTTTGTAAGAAACTGTTAAACTGTCTTCCAAAGTAACAGTACCAATTTGCATTCCCACCAGTAGTGAATGATAATTCCTGCTACTCCTCATCTTTGCCAGCATTCTGGATTTCGGCCATTGTAATATAGGGGTAGTATTCACTTTTTTGGTGTGCAAAAAAATTCCATTTTGCATGGAACTTAAAAAATTGAGATAGAATATATGTACAATAAAGACCTTTTAAAATTGAACCATTCAGTGATTTCTAGTATACTCACAATGTTGTGCAACCATCACCTCTATGTAATTTTAGAACATTTCCTTAATCCCCTACCTAAAACTGTATCCATTAGCAGTATCTATTTCTTGTTCTTCCCAGCCCCTGGCAATACTTTCTGTATACTATACTATACAATACTATACTATACTTTCTGTATCTATGGATTTACCTATTCTGGATGTTTTCCATAAATGGAATCATGTAATATGTAACCTTTTGTATCTGGCTCCTTTCACTTAGCATAATGTTTTTGAGGTTCATCCATCTACAGTATCAGTATCAGTACTTCAGTCTTTTTATGGCTGAATAATATCCCATAGTATGTATGGATCAACCACATTTTGTTTTCCGTTCGTCAGCTGAGGGGCCTATAGTTCATCACCTAGTGCAACTATGAGCACTCACGTACAAGTTTTTGTTTGAATACTTTTTCCCCAATTCTTTTGGGTATATATCTAGAAGGAGAATTGCTGAATCATTTGGTAATTCTATGTTTAACTTTTTCAGGAACCATCAAACTGTTTTCCACAGTGGCTGCATAATTTAAATTCCCACCAGCCATGCATGACAATTCCAATTTTTCTTCAATACTCTCCGACAGAGTTTATTTTCTATTGCTGCTTTTTGTAATTATCATAGCTATCTTAGTGGGTGAGAAGTGATACTGTGATTTTGATTTTCATTTCTCTGATGACTAATGATGTTAAGCATCTTTTTATGTGCTTGTTGGCTATTTGCATATCTTTGTGGGGGAAATGTCTTTTCATTTGAAATCAAGAAGTGTGTCCTTCAATTTTGTTCTTTTCAAGTTTATTTTGGCAATTTGGAAACTCTTAAGATTCCATCTAAATTTTAAGCTTTTTTCTATTTCTGTAAAAAAAATGTTATTGGGATTTGTATAGGGATTGCATTGACTCTACATATTGTTTTCAGATAGTACTGTCAGTGTAACAATATTAAGTCTTACAATCCATGAAAATGGGATGTCTTTCAACTTACTGAGGTCTACTTTAACTTCTTTCAGCAATGTTTTGTAGTTTTCAGCATACAAGTCTTTGGCCTACTTGGTTAAATTTATTCCTATGTATGTTATTCTTTTCATGCTTTTGTAATGGAATTGCTTTCTTTATTTTCAGACTGTGTATTACCACCATCATGAACATGATTCCAATACCCCAACATGTTCCCTCTGACCCTTTTTATGAAATAGTATTTTTAATTTTTTATTTGTTTGCTGCAAGTGTATAGAAATACAATTTATATTTTATATTTGTGTATTGATTTTGTATTCTAGACCTTGCTAAATTCACTCATTAGTTCTAAATAGTTTTAATTTCTATTTTCCAATCTTTATGCCTGTTTTCTTTGGCCCTGTTGTTCCAGTGAATAGTGATCTCCAGTACAACGTTGGATAGAAGTGGTGAGAGTAGACAACCTTGCCTTGCTCTTCATCTTAAGGTGAAATTTCCAATATTTCATCATTATGTATGCTGTTAACTGTAGGTTTTTTGAAGTTCCCTCTATCAGGTTGAGGAAGTTCCTTTGTTATTCCTAGTATGCTGAGACTTTTTATCATGAAGAAGTACTAAATTTTGTAAAATGCTTTTTCTATACCTATTGAGATGGTCATATGATTTTTCTTTTATTCTGAGAATGTGATGAATTATATTGATTGATATTAAAAAACTAAAACCACCTTACATTCCTGGGAAAAATTCCCAGATTTTGGTCATGTTGTATTATCCTTTTTACAAAGAATGCTAGGCTGAATTTGCTATTATTTTGTTAAGGATGTTTGTGTCTGTGTTCATGAGGGATATTGGTCTGTGGTTTTCTCTTCTGGTAATGTCTTTGTATGCTTTTGGTATTAGGGTTAGGGTAGCCAAAAAATTTAAAAATTGGGACATGGTTTCCTCTTCTGTTCTCTAAAACAGTCTGTGTATGATCAGTATAATTTTTTCCTTGCAAGTTTGATAGAATTTACCAGTGTAACCATCTGTGACTGCAAAAAGGTTTCAATCATAAAAGGATTTTAGTTGCACACTCAATTTTAAAAATCATGGAAATTTTCAGATTTTCTATTTCTTCCTATGTCAGTTTTGATAAGTTTTTTTTTCAAGAAATTTGTTTATCTAACTTGTTAGTATTTTTTAGCATAAAATTGTTCAAATCTCTTCATTATTTTTATTAACCCTTTATGCCTGCAGGATTGCTAGTGAAACCCCCTCTTATTCCTGATGAAATTTTTGTTTTCTCTGTTGTTAATTTACTTGATCTGGTATTACTTTCTATCAACTTTAAGGACCTTCTTTACATTTCTTTTTTTTTTTTTAAGTTTATTTATTTATTTTGAGAGAGAGAGAGTGCGAGCAAGAGACAGGTAGAGAGAGAGGGAGAGAATCCCAAGTAAGTTCCACACTGTTAGTATGGAGCCCAGTGTGGGGTTTGAACCCATGAACTACGAGATCATGACCTGAGCTGAAATCAAGAATTGGATGCTTAACCGATTGAGCCACCCAGTTGCCCCTTTACATTTCTTGTAGTGTGAACTTTACAGAGATGATTCTCAGCTTTTTTTTAAACCTAAAAAAGTTTCATTTTACCTTAATTTTGTGAGATAAGATATCAGTAAGTTACTGATCCTAACTTGCAAGTGTTTTTCTTATGGCACTTAAGAGGTTTTGTTCCACTCTCTTCTGACCTCCATGGTTTCTGATGGGACATCAGCTTTAATTTTGTATGTGTATAATGTGTCCTTTTCCTCTTGCTTCTTTTAAGATTTTTCTTTAACTTTGTTGTCAGCATTTTGACTACAAAGTGACTGTGATTTTCTTTATATCTATTCTGTTTTGGGCTTGCTCAGCTTCTTGGGTTTATGGGTTTATGTTTGTTTTATTTTGTTTAATGATACCCTGTCATTTAAAGCTTGGCTGCCTCCCACCCACAATGCCTTCTTCTATAGCAGGCCTGCTCTTACACCTAGCTGCACCAGGCCAGGTGCTTGCCTCAGCTGGGGCTCTGGCTTCACAATCTCCACCTAAATTCAGTTAATCAGGGCTTCCCTGTATCTACAACTCATTCACCAAATAGACGTGTTGGATTCTTAGTTCATCTAGATTCATTTTGTTGCTATCCTGGTACTGAAGGCCCTTGGCATTCTTCTTCATCCTAATCCTGAAGAAGAACTGAAGGTGTTTCTTCTTATTCTCTTCATTCTCTATATACGAGAAATCATACTTCCTGCTTCATAAAAGTTACATGTGGCCATGTGACTTGATTGACCAACGAAATGTGTGAAGTGTGAATGCTTCTGGGCATATATCCTTGTGTATGATTGGACACTGTCACTCTGTGTGGTAAACTGAGTAATAGCCCCCAAAGATGTCCACCTCTTAATCCTTGGAACCTGTGAATATATTACTTCATAGGAGAGACAACATACTGCAGATGTGATTAAGTTGAAGGTCTTGAGGTAAAGAGATTATCCTGGTTTCTCCAGGTGGGTCCAGTGTAATCACAAGGATCCTCATAAGAGGTAGGCAGAAGAGTTAGAGTGAGAGAAGATGTGCCAATGGTAGCAGAGGTAACAGAGAGAAAGAAAGAGATTTGAAAATGCTACACTGATTGCTCTGATGGAAAAAGGTATGCAGGTGACCTCTAGAAGGTAGAAAAGGAAGGAAATAGATTCTCACCTAAAACCTCCAAGAGAAAAGCAGTTCTACCAACACCTTGTTTTTAGTCTATTTCAGACTTTGGCACCCATAACTAAGACAGTAAATCTGTGTTGTTTTAAGCCACTTAAATTTGTGGTAATTTGTTATAGGAGCAATAAGAAACTTGGGGCACCTGGGTGGCTCAGTTGGTCAAGCGTCTAACTCTAGATTAGGTCATGATCAGGTCATGATCTCACAGTTCTGTGGGTTCCAGCCCCACATTGGGCTCTGTGCTGAAAATGTGGAGCCTGCTTGGGATCCTGTGTCTCCCTCACTCTCTGTCCTCCCTTGCTCTCTCTCACTCTCTCTCCCTCCCCCCCACCAAAAATAAACTTAAAAAAAATCTTAAAAGAAACTAATACACTCCATCACAACAACGGCAATGATCCCCATCGGGGAGACTGTCAGCCTGCATTCTTGAGAGACACAGAGCAAAGCAGAGTCCCTAGCTGACCATGACACGCTTGGAGTATGAGTAAGAAATAAAACAGTGTCCTTTTAAGCCATGGAGATTTTGCAGGTATTTGCTTATAACATAGCTATATGTCAGTACAAATCCCACATAAAGAATTTTACTCTGTATAACTATTTTTAAGTTTATTTATTTTGAGAAAGAGAGAGAGAGAATGGGAGAGAGCAAGTGGGGAAGGGGCAGAGAGAGAGGAGAGAAAGAGAATCTCAAGCAGGCTCCACACCACCAGTGCAGAGCCTGATGCAGGGCTTGAACTCATAAAGCAAGAGATCACGACCTGAGCCGAAGTCGGATGCTTGACTGACTGAGCCACCCAGGCATACCATACTCTGTACAACTTGGCTGTGGGACATGAAGACACTTCTCCACAGGGCCTGAGAGTTCAGGCCTCTAGAAGTGATTAAATATCTGGGCTATTCTGACAGGAAGCTGAAGGGCAGTTTAGAGCTGCTTGAGCAGGTCTGTTGAGGGTCGGGTATGTTATAGCTCCTCGGTGCACTCTCAGGGGGAGTGCAGTCTAATAAGAGGGAGAGTCTGCACAGGCAGGAAGCCCAGGTGACACATAAGTGTAGACTTAAGTGTACCTCAGAGGGCTTTGGTGGTGGTGAAGACGAGTTGCTATGGGGGAGAGAGAAACTCGCAGAGAGGAAACAGCATCTCTCAACCAGAAATGAATTCTGCCGGATGTTGCTGCTCAAAGGGTTGGAGCTGAGGTCTTCATTCTACTTTAGTAAGAACACTTCAAATGACAAAAGCAAAAACGAAAAACAAGCTGAAAGCACATGCTTCTACAGACAGGTACGTTTCAGGGGCTTTTCCTGGGTTTTCTATCTCCTTACTTCTCTGTAGAAGAGGGCAGTAGATGCTCTCAAAGAGCAATCCAACTGTGCTAAGATTTTATGGTATCGTAATTATGACTTTGCTTTCGCAGAAAGGGTAAAATGTGTCCAATGCACTGGCTTCTAAGGCAGTCAGGAGCGTATGACATTTTTCAAGATTTCCCTTAGGATCAAAGGAAGATCTAATGAATCATTTCATCTAATGCCCTGTGAGGGCTAACTGGTCCTGACCCTGACTCTGGGTCCAGGAAAACCTGGGGGTGGGAGTGTGTTTTCTAGATTCTGAAGTAAAATATTTCAGGAGCTGGACTGAGTCAGGAGACCCTTCCTAGGGTGGGGCTGGAGGCAGCCAAGCAGGGTGTACCTGGAAGAGTGTGAACCATGACCAAGGGAGCAAAAGGTAAAGCAGACACGAGGAAAGCACACCCACCACAGAAGGTGAGCCAAGGAGCCTCTGGGAAAGAGTCCTAACAACTAAAATTAGAAATCTGGAATCAAGTCTAGTGACTGAGTGGCATGTGCCCAGTGAGATACAGTCTGTCGTCAGGAGGTGCTAGCCTCACAGCCTAGGAAGGCCTCTGGCTCAGGGAATCAGGAGGTGAGGGAACTACTTGAACTTCACATGGAGGCGCCCCTGATTTATGTGGACATCCATCCTCTTTCCAGCCTTCCTTATTGGCCCCATATAAACCTTAGCTGTGAACTCCCCCTTAACTCATTTGCCCGAGGGCCTTTGCACTGGCTCTTCTTTCTGGTTGAAAGGCTCTTCCTGCACATATCCACTTGGCTCACTTCTGCTCTTCCCTCTTTTCTCAAATGTCCCCTTCCCCGGAGGCCTTTCTCTGACCACAGTTGTAACCTGTTCCGCCTGCCCTGTCACTGCCCACCTCTCCTTATTTTTCTGGCTTTTCTTTTTCTGTGGCATCCATGTGACCTCTGGTACACAGTGAAATTTACTGTGCTGCAAGGGCAGCAGGTCCCTAATTTTGTCACAAGACATGTGGTGGCCCTTTCAGAGTCTAGGTTTAGAAAGAGATACTAGAGAGGCATAGTGTCAGAGAGCCAGCCCTAGCTGCCTGCCACCTCAGGGGCTAGCTTCCAGTGGCACCAGGAAAAAATGACATTGATCTCCTCCTGCCTGTGCCTCCTGAGAGCTTGTCCCTCTGCCTTTCAGGGCTCCACATATGTGAGCTCATGCAGGTGCCACATAGCCCTGCAGGTGCACACCATTCACTGTATTCTCCCCACTGCATGGGTGAGGTGGGGAGTGGATACCTGGCCTTCTCATAGGCAGGCTAGTGGGCTATATACGATGTACCATGGCCTAGTCCTCCTGGTCCAGCTCTCTCTAACCCCCCATGTGACTGTATGTGGAGATGTGGCCTATAAGAAGGTAAGTAAGGTTACATGAGGTCATAAGGGCAGGGCCCTCATCCTATAGGATTAATGTCCTTCTACAAAGAGACAGCAGAGCTCTTTCCCCTCCCTCTCCCTCTCCCTCTCTCTCTCTCTCTCTCTCTCTCTCTCTCTCTGAGAATACACATGGAGGAAAACTATGTGAGGACATAGTGAGACAATGGCTGATTGCAAGCCAGGAAGAGAGTCCTCACCAGAAACTGGCCCTGTCAGACCTTGATCTTGGACTTATAGTCTCCAGAAATGTGAGGAAATAAATTTCTGTTGTTTCAGCCTCCCAGTCCTCTGTTATGGCAGCTTGAGCAGAATAGCACCGGAGCCACCATGAAATCAGCCCAGTGTGGCCCAGTATGGTCCATGGATCCAGGCTCTGGGGCCTCTGATTTTGAGGACGATGGCCCCTACTGTGGTTCCCTGACCCAGGATGCAGGCACGGGAAGGTACCTGCCTGTCTTCCCCATGCATGGCCTGAAGTGCTCACTAGTTTATAGTTTAGTCATTGAGGACTCTGGAAATGGGTTCTGCTTTTCTCCCACAAGCTGATAATAATCTTCCCCAGAGGGGCGCCTGGGTGGCTCAGTCGGGTAAGCATCCGACTTCAGCTCAGGTCATGATCTTACAGTCTGTGAGTTCAAGCCCCACATCAGGCTCTGTGCTGACAGCTCAGAGCCTGGAGCTTGCTTCAGATTCTGTGTCTCCCTCTCTCTCTCTGCCCCTCCCCTGCTCATTCTCTGTCTCTATCTGTCTCAAAAATAAATAAAAACTTAAAAAGAAAAAAATAATCTTCCCCAGAGATCATGTTGAAGTCTGCAATGAAAACTCCTTCTTCAGACCCCACCCTCCACCCCAGAACACTCACAGCGTTCTGTCTCCTATTGTTCCCATAGTCCTCTGGGGCACTGAGGAAGTGCAGGCGGCCTGGACAAGGTCCATATGGGACTTGTACGGAGTGGGTCTCTGCTTGGAGAGGAACACTGAGAACTGCCCCTTGGCATTGGCCACTCCCCGGGCCTACACACCATCCCCTCCTTCCAGTCATCCAGGGCGGAGGGCCTTTGGTCTGGGGAGGTGTGCTTCCTGGGTGAGGTTGGCAGCTTATGGCATCAAGGCTACAGCTATATCTCCATATGGATGCTGGTGCTTTGGGGTTGGGGTCTAGTTGGAATACTTAGTTACCTTAGTTTAGGTTAGGATGGGGGAGAAGAGGGAAGAAAAGGAAGGACAAAGTGGAGGAGAAAAAAGGGTCAGGAAGAAAAGGGGGAACCAGGAGTCACAGGAATCAAAGCACAGGGAGGTCAGATCCCATTGAGCCAGGCTGGGAGGTCACTGTACACAGTGATGCCCGTCATCTCTCTAGATGATGCTCCAATGACGGGACATGTGAGTTCCCAGTTCAGAGCCACTGCGCTCTCAACATCCTCATGGGTTTTGCTGCCAGGGTCAAATCATAGAGGAGGGTGTTTATGGAGAAAAGGTTTTTAGAGCCTTGACTCATTTTGGATTGTTTGGGAAGGTTTTTTTCAGCTCCATGTGTTTTTGAAAAAGCAGAACAACAGTCAGGCTGACATCATCTGGTGTTAATGGGAACACTATAAACATTGCCACTTACAGTCAAGCCAAAGCATTATTTTACAAAATTATTTAATCATTTGTTCCAGTATTCACTAAATGGTACAAACGTCAAGGAAGTGTTCAAAATGAAAGAAACTGGTGTATTAAGGAATAGATGAATTTATGGTAATGATAATAATAACAACAACTCCCCCACCCCCCCCACCCCCCCCCAGTCAGGCTAAGTACACAAGGTTCTGGATTTCTTCCAGGGGCTTCCACAGAGCAGAGGAATGTTTTTGCTGTTCACTTACACAGCTGAGCTGGCCCGTTGCCATGACAGGCAGCTTTGTTTATTTGGTTTTCACTTTTCCGCATGAAATATGGTCCTGTCTTGATTCTCCTGCCTCTGGGGCTGAGTGTTTCTAGCTAGAATCCTCTCTGTTCCTGTGCAGAATGAGTCCCTCCACTGGTACTACCGGTGGGCAGCTGGCAGCACTGCTGGGGGCAGGGAGTCTGCACGCACATTCAGGTCATAGATCACAGTTTCGGAGTTAAACCTTTGTTTGGGGTAGCACTCATTTGGCTTTTAAGCTCGACGTGACTGGGTTGTGAACCTAGTGGGCTGCTTCATCTGGGGAATTCATGCACAGGCTCTGTCTCACCACCACCACCACATTACACAGTTCACGGGCACGCTGGCCTGTGTGTGCCCACAATCCCAGCAAATGTTCCCCTGATGGAGGACGCTGGCCAGAGGCCCGATATCAAGCCCAGTGCCTACATCAGTGCTTCTTACGTCTGCTCTGGGCCAGAATGACAGTGAGGGTGGATGGAGAAGACAGATGAAACACAGTACACGTCATAAATAAATAAGCTCACCATATAGTGTATTAGAAGGTGAAATGCTGTGGGAAATTGATATCAAAGTAGAGCAGGGGTAAAAAATGGTGGGTGTTTCTGGGTGTGTGGGAGGAGTTGATAGTTCAAAATAGAATGGCCTGGGTTTCTTATAATATTAAACATACAGCAGTAAGTGACCTAGAATTGTACTCTTGGGTGTTTACCTTAGAGAAATGAAAACTTGTGTTCTCACCAAAACCTATACATGAATTTCCAAAGCAGCTCTATCTGTAATAGCCCCAAACTAGAAACAACGCAGATGTCCTTTGTCATGTGAATGATCAACAAACTGGTGCCTCCTTTCGGTGGAATACTTACTACTCAGCAATGAAAAGGAATGAACTATTGATACATTCACAACCTGGAGAAATCTCCAGAGAATTATTCTGAGTTAAAAAAAAAAAAGTCTATCCCAAAGGATTACATACTATATGATTCTATTTATGATTCTATTTATTCTGTATGAAATTACAGAATTATAGAAATGGACCACCGATGAGTGGTTGCCAGGGGGACGGGGACAGAGGGAAGTGTGTGTGGCTATAAAAGGGCTGTATGAGTGATCCTTGTGGGGACAGAGATATTTTGTATCTGGACTGTATCAGTGCAATGTCCTGGTTGTGCTACTGTACTATAGGTTTGCAAGATATTACTGCCACAGGAAACTTAGGTAATGGGCACAGAAGATCTGCTTTATTTCTTGAAGCTACATATGAATCTTACAGTTGCCTCACAATAAAAAGTTTAATTACTCCAAAAATAGGGTGGCCCAGGTGGGCCCACTGAGAAGGTGACATTGGAACTAAGATTTGAAAGAGATGGTGGAGACAGACATGCATTTATCTGAGTAGACAGTGTCCCTGGCAGAAGCCCTACTGTAGGAGTGCATTTGGCATTCTCAAAGGGCACCAAGGGACAAGGTGAGTGAATAGGAGGGCATAGGAAATAAATCACAGGGGTAGCTGGGACCAGATCCCAAAGGCCCTGGTGGGCACAGTAAAGTCCTGGGCTTTCACTCTTGGTAGTCAGGGGAGTTACGGGTCATTCTGGGTAGCAGAGTGACATGGGCCAACTTCAATTTTAACACACCCCTTTGGCTGTTGAGTGGAGAATAGACTGTGGGGGCTTGGACAGAAGCCGGAAGACAGTAAGGAGGCCACTACAAGCACCCTGGATGACCCTAAGTGTCTCCTCTGCCTTGGCAGGCCCCGTCTGTGTCCTTCCTGAATGTGTGTGCACTTAAATGTTTGGTCAGGCATGCAGGAGCTTCTTGAAGAAGCACTGGCCCCCAAAGCCCTGAGTCTACACTGGTGACCCATGGAGGGAATATAGCATGGTTAAGGATGAGGGTCAGAAAGGTGAAGATGAGGAACCTCCAAGGACAGGGACCTTAGGGTACAACTTATCATTAAAACTTGGGGCCCATGGGGGGCACCTGGGTGGCTCGGTTGGTTAAGTGTCCAACTTCAGCTCAGGTCATGATCTTGTGGTTCATGAGTTTGAGCTCCGTGTCAGGTTCTGTGCTGACAGCTCAGGGCCTGGAGCCTGCTTTGGATTCTGTGTTTCCCTCTCTCTCTGCCCTTCCCCCACTGTTGTCTCTGTCTCTCTCAAAAATAAATAAACATTAAAAAATTTTTTAAAAAAACTTGGGGCCCATGGGAAGCAGATCTGGAAGCCCAGTGGTTTAGTACAATAAAAATAAAAATGCTCTCGATGGTGTCCAGGGTGTTTACATGCGTGTCACTGAGACTCTCAAGTAGGAATGCATTCTGCAGGACGTTTTAAGGACTTGCTATGTGTTGGGGACTGGTGTCGGTACCACAGGTACAGTGGAGGTAAAGCTGGCATAGCTCTTATACTCAAAGGATCAAGCTATCTGCTGGGCCTCTTTTCTCCAAAGTCTCTAGGGGTGGATCCTTCCTTGGTTCTTCTAGATTCCATTAACCCCAGGTGTTTATGGGTTGTGGGGTTGTGGCAGTGTCACTCCAATGTCCGCTTCCATCTTCACATGGCCATCTTCCCTCTGTGTCTGTGTGTTCCTGTGTCTTCGCATGGTGTTCTCCCTGCATGTGTGTCCTCACATCATCATCCCTCTTCTTATAAGGACACCGGTCATAGCGGCTCAGGGCCCACCCTAATGACCTCATCCTAACTAATTACATCTGCAATGACCCTATTTCCAGATAAGGTCATATTCTGAGGTGCTTGAGGTTAGGACTCCAACATATCCATTGGGAAGGCACAGTCAACCCACAAGGAATACTGTGCCAAGAAAGAAAGAATGGTTAGGAAGTACTGGGCAGCTGTCGGATGGAGTCACAGATCTCACATCAGAGAAACTGTTCTGAGCTCATATTCACATGCTGAATCTGCTTGCTCTGAATCACTCCCATTAATATTTTTAAAAACATGTTTTGCGGGGGTGGGCGTGTGCCTGGGTGGCTCAGTTGATTAAGTGTCCAACTTCAGCTCAGGTCATGATCTCGTGGTTTGTGAGTTCAAGCCCCACATAGGGCTCTCTGCTGTCAGTGTGGAGCCCATTTCAGATCCTCTGTCTCCCTCTCTTTCTGCTCCTCCCTTGCTCATGCTCTCTCTCATAAATAAAAACATTTCAAAAACTGCTTGGGTTGCCTGGGTGCAGTCAGTTGAGCATCTGACTCTTGATGTCTGCTCAAGTCATTATCTCATGGTTTGTGGGTTCAAGCCGTGCCTCAGGCTCTACGCTTACAGTGCAGGACCTGCTTGGGATTCTCTCTCTCCTTCTCTGTCTGCCCGCCCCACCCTCTCTCACAATAAATAAATAAACATTAAAAAATTTTTCTTAATCAAGTAAAAACATGCTTTACTCAAAGTGTTTCTGTTATTGATTTCACGTAAAAAGTATTTTTATGCTCCTGACACAAGGGAATTTTTGTTAGCAGTGCAGTCACTTAACAGTTGTGCTGGCCTGAATAACTGGTCTTCTCCCTGTCTTGCACCCCATGGCCATCACGCTGTCCAGATGGGACATCAGTGGGGGTAGGTAAGCACAAACTAGGCTAGATCACAGAAGACCCAGCAGCCAGCAGGACCTAGACTGGCTCGAGTAGGCAGCAGGGAGCCATCTGATCCTCAGCAGGGAAATTATGTGGGAAATGTAGAGTCTCATAGGTCTGGGCAGGGCAGGAGGCATCTGGAATTAAAATGGAGGTGAAAGGTTTAAGAACTGGGAACCATCCATACGCAGCTCCTAGACCTGGGGAGACAACGATGAACCCTAGAGCTCTTCTTTAGGAGAGACTGAGACTTAAGGAAAGATGGGTTGGTCAGTGATGGAAACAAGAACTTGCAGAAAGGAGAGCTTCAAATAGAACGAAAAGGTCAGTGGCTTCAAACTTCACCAGAGACAAGTGTGTAGTGATTCCAGGGGGGGAAAGCCTTCCTTTCCAGATGTCTTATCCTCCTCAGGCAGGAATGGCTCTTTGACCTGCTTCCAGAGTCCTGGAATGTCTCAGTCTCCCCTGGTGGCCATGTGGCCTCTAAGACCAGGGCTAGATGTCTTCTAGGTCCTGAAGCCCCCCCCCCCCACCATTCCTAGGTCCTCATCAGAGCTAGGGCAAGAGGAATGGGCTGAAAAGGAGGAGTGAACTGGAAAGGACCCAGTGGAGGTGGTCTGGCTGGGCGCCTGAAATGGCCACAGTCCTGGTCCATGGGCGTACTTCTACTTTCTCCTGGTGCCACAGACAATTCAGCTGAATCCATTTAAAAGAGGAGGGCAAATATACAACTCATGACCCCCACATTCCCTCAACCCCTTGTAGGACACCATAGAAATATGTAATATATATTTGTATTTGTATATGTATATGTATATATATATGTATATATATATGTATATATATAACGCCTCACTAACAACCATGGTCAGGAATAAATTTGGAATTCTTGAATTTAGACTCTAGTTCATTCGTACGCTTGTTGCTAAATTAAAAGCTTGAAATAATTTTCTGCTGTAAAAATACAAGACTATTGCTATTCAGATAAACAGATTTTTCAAATCAAAGACTTGAAATCTTAGGAATTATTTCAAAATGCCTTTTGGAAAGCTTTTCTGTTTCTGATCATAAAATGTCAAAGTCACATTATTGTGAGCTGTAGTTTTTCTATACTTGATCTTAGCCAAAAGTAAAGAAGCAATCCAGTTTTTCTAGATTTAGTTTTACTTATTAGTACTCATTCACAGCTAAAATGACATGTTATGCTTTAAAATAATAAAACACATTTTAGAAATATATTGTACTTAGGTGGGATTTCAAGCTATAAAGGAGCAAAAAAATCAACAAATCCTCCTCCCTAAAAACAACTATAAAAGTGGACATCATTGTAAACAAACAAAAAAACAAGCAATCATTTCAGGGCTCTGAAAACTGACCAGAGGCAAACAACAAATTGAAAAACATAATCATGAAACACTGTGGAGATTCAGGTAAAAGCATTAGGGATAGGTGGCATTCTTGGCTGGGACTGCCTCTGCCCTTCATCCCAGCCCAATAAGCCTGGTTGTTCTGCCAGGGCAGGACAGGCCCTCACTAGCTTTGGAGTAAGGAGTAGCAACTCACAGCCAGTAGGAAATGGGAGAAGCCTGCAGATCTCCTACCGTGAAGGTGCTATCCTGGTCAGAATGAGCAATATAAGACAACCCAGAAACTGAATAGGAGATCTTAGAAATGAGATAGCCATTAAACATTCCACATAACTCTGGCCTTCTGGGAGCCTGTGTACATGCACCGTGGAGACCTGAGAGGGCCTGGCATTAAAGTAACACCTGAAGTAGAGTTGAAATTGCCAAAATTGAATATGTCTCCTAATTCAAACACAGATCCATCAAGAGAGTACCGTGTTTGTGCACAACCTTTGACCAATCAGAGAGTGACCAGTAAGCTATGCAAACACAAAGGTGACCCAAAAGAAGCTAGGCCCCCAAAATAAAAAATACAAATAAGAATTAAAAAAAAACAACTGAGCAGAATCATCACTAGATGCACACCGGTGTGTGTGTGTGTGTGTGTGTGTGTGTGTGTGTGTGTGTGTGTGTCAAACAGATCAGGTCAAAGCAGGTTAAAAATCAACAAAAAGCAGTAACAACTAAGAATCTCAGAGAATAAAAAGAAAATAGAATCTAGATTGGTTATGAGCTATTATCTAAAATATCCAATTTTCAACAAAAATGTATCAAGCATGCAAAAAAAAAGTCTTACCCATACTTGGGAGAAAAAGCCAATGGAAACTGTCTTTGAGTAGCCCAAATGTTGGATTTAACAGACAAAGACTTCAAAGCTGCTATTTCAAGTATGTTTTAAAAAACTAAAGGAAACCATGTTTAAATAATTGGAAGAAAATATTATTAAAGTGATTCAACAAGTAGGAATATAAAAAAAACAAAATAAAATAGTTTTTAAAAGGGCTAAATGGAAATCCT
This sequence comes from Felis catus, assembly GCF_018350175.1. Classification (NCBI taxonomy): domain Eukaryota; kingdom Metazoa; phylum Chordata; class Mammalia; order Carnivora; family Felidae; genus Felis; species Felis catus. The sequence goes on along the minus strand of NC_058379.1, from coordinate 56,705,085 downwards.
AAGGCTAAAAAGTACAATAACAAAATGACAACTTTATTATGTAATCAGCAGTAGATTTGAGATATCAGAAGAAGGAATCAGTGGATTCAAAGAAGGGTCAATAGAAATATAACCTGAAGAACAAAGAGAAAAATAATTGAAAAAAAAAAAAGATCAAGTTCCCAGAGACCTGTGGAACAGTATCAAGCATGCCAACTGCCTAAGGGGAATCCCAGAATAAGAGGAGACAGAAAAAGAGCAGGAAAAAAATATGAAGAAATAATTGTTGAAAATCTCTCAAATTTTATGAAAGCTTTAACCTATAGATCCAAAAAAACCTAAGGATAACCAATTAGGAAAAACAAAGAGATCTTCACTTAGTCATATCAAATTCTAGAAAGCAAAAAACAAAGAGGAAACCTTGAAAACAGCAAGAGAAAAACTAATCATATATAGGGGAACAAAAATACAAATAATGAGTATAAATTTCATCAGAAAAAAATGGAGGCCAGAAAGTAGTAGAATGCCACATTCAAAGTGCTGAAAGAAACAATTGTCAGCCAAGAATTCTATAACCAGCAAAATTATCCTTCAAAAGTCAAAGTGAAATAAAGATAGTCTTAGATAAACAAAGACTGATGTAAGGTGAGACTAAGAGACATGCCTTATAAAAAATACTAAAGGAAGTCCTTCAGGATGAAAGAAAACTACTTCAATTGGTAACATGAATCACAAAAGAAATGAAGAAATTAATGCCAGAAATGGTAAAAATATAAGTAATTATAAAAGACTTAATGAATGTACATTTTCTCTTTTACTATTTCTTTAAATGACATAAAATTATATAGAGCAAGTGTATTTTAGGGTCTACAACATATATAGATACATTAATATATATGACACTAACAGCACAAAGGTGAAGGTGGGGTAGAGAAAAAAGGAAACTATATTGGAAAAAAACTGCTATAATTTACTGGATTAAGTTAGTACTAAACTGAAGTAGGTTGTAATATGTTAAAATGCATATTGTAATTCCTAGAACAACTACTAAGGCAATAACTAAAAAATATAGTTTAAAACTCAACCAAGGAATTAAAGTACTGTTCAAAATTATTTAACACAAAAGAATGAAGTAAAGAAATAGACAAACAAAAAAAGACATGAGGCATATAGAAAATAGCAAAATGACACATATAAATCCAATCATTTCAGTAATTACATTAAATGTGAATAGAATAAATATCCCAGTCAAAAGTCAGAGGTTGTCAGAGTAGATAAAAAAGCAAATTCAACTATATGCTGTCTATAAGATACACACTTTCAATTCAAAGACACAAAAAGGTTCAAATCAAAATGGTATCAGCTCTCACCACTCTTATGCAACACAATACTGGAGGTTCTCACCAGTACAACAAAACAAGAAAGATTAACTGAATGTATTATACACAAATTGGAAAAGAAAAAGAAAAACTGGTTTTATTCAAGACAGCATACTCAGTATGTAGAATATCTCAGGACAAAAGATTAATATACAAAATACCAATTTTTCCTGTATACTAATGAACAGTCCAAAAACAAAATGAAGAAAACCTGTTCACAATAGCCTCCAAAGGAATAAAATACTTAGAGGAGTAAATTTTTAACTTTAAAAGTTCAAGACTTATATACTACAAAGTACCAAACATTGCAAGAATAATTAAAGATCTATATAAATTGAGATATATTTCATCTTCAAAATAGATCGAAAGAAACAATATTATTAAGATGGCAGTTTTCCACAAATTGACCAACAGAATCCCCATCAAAATTCTGGTAGAATTTCTTGTAGAAATTGATAAGTCAGTCCTAAAACATACATGAAAATGCAAAAGACCTGGAATAGCCAAAACAATTTTTTTGTAAAGAAGAACAAAGCTGGAGGGCTCACACTACCTGATTTCAAAACTTACAACAAAACCTCAGTAGTCAGGACAATATGGTAATGGCACAAAGGTAGACATATAGGGGCACCTGGGTGGCTCAGTTGGTTAAGTGTCCAACTTCGGCTCAGGTCAGGATCTCACACCCTGCATCAGGCTCTGCAGGCTCTGTGCTGACAGCTTGGAGCCTGGAGCCTGCTTTGGATTCTGGGTCCCTCTCTCTCTCTGCCTCTTCCCTGCTTACACTGTCTCTCTCTCTCTCTCTCTCTCTCTCTCTCTCTCTCTCTCTCTCTCAAAAATAAATAAACATTAAAAAAATTTTTTAAAGACATGTGGATCACTGGAACAGAATTAAGAGTTCAGAAATAAACCTTTATGTTTATAGTCAATTGATTTTCAACAAAGGTGCCATGGTAGTTCAGTTGAGAAAAAAATTGGTCTTCAATAACTTGCTGGAACAGTTAGATACACTTATGCAAAAACATGAACTAGGACCCTTACCTCACAAAACATATAAAATTTAACCCCAAATGAATTATAGGCTTAAAAGTAAAAGTAAAAAGTATTAAGACTTCTAGAAGAAAATATTATAGAAAGTCCTTGTGACCGTTGGGTTAGGGAAAGAGTCCTTTTCAATACTGCACCAAAAAAAGCACAGTATGATACCAAAAGAAGTAATACACTGAACTTCATCAAAATTTTAAAAAAAATTCTCTTAAAAAGATACCATTAAGAAAATAAAAAGACAAACAACAGTCTCTAAGAAAATATTTGCAAATTGATGTCTGATAGAAGATTTGTATCTTGAATATATGAAGAACTCTTATAATTCAGTAAGAAGTCAAACATCTCAATTAAAAAACGGACAAAACAGGGGTGCCTGGGTGGCTCAGTTAAGTGTCCAACTCTTGATTTTGGCTCAGGTTATGATCTCACAGTTCTTGAGTTTGAGCCCTATGTCAGGCCCTGCACTGACAGCGCAAAGCCTGCTTGGGATTGTCTCTCTCCCTCTCCACATTCTCTCTGCCTTTCCCCCTGCTTGCATGCTCTCTCTTTCAAAACAAATATACTTTTGAGGCACCTGGGTGGCTCAGTTGGTTAAGTGTCCGATTTTGGCTCAGGTTATAATCTCATGGTTAGTGGGTTAGAGCCCCATGTCAGGCTCTGTGCTGAACACTTGCTCAGAGCCTGGAGACTGCTTCAGATTCTGTGTCTCCTCTCTCTGCCTCATCCCCGCTCACACTCTGTCTCACTCTGTCTCTCAAAAATAAATAAATGTAAAAAAAATTAAAAATAAATTACAAATAAAGTTTAAAAAAATTTAAGTTTATTTATTTATTTTGAGAGAGCAAGAGTGCAAGCTGGGGAGGAGAAGAGAGAAAGAGAGAGAGGATTCCAAGCAGGCTCTACACCATCAATGCAAAGCCTGATGCGGGGCTGGAACCCACAAACTGTGAGATCATGACCTGAGCTGACCGAACTCAAGAGTCAGATGCTCAATCAACTTCTCCACCCAGGCGCCCCACAAAATAAATAAACTTGAAAAAAAATGAACAAAAGATTTTAATAGATATTTCACCAAAGAAGATATTCAAATGATTAATAAGCACATGAAAACATATGTCTCCCCAAAACTTGTCTTTGTTTTTGCTTCTAGGGCATCCTGGAAGGAGGAAAGTGTTGGGCAACCCTGCTGTGCTTGAATGGATTTGAAGTACACAAACCAAATTTATCATGAGCTGTTGTAGTAATGATAAGAACAATACTATTATGTAATCTATTTATGCCTGGTGACCATGGCATTCTGCTCCAGTACAGGCTCTGCCATTTTCAAAACACATTGATGACCACCATATTATCTAAGCCTCACTCACCCAGTGGGTAAAATTCTCCCTAAGAAAGACCTCCCCTGGCCACCTAGCAAGCTCCTCACTATCCCTGGGTCACCTAGCTGCCTCCTCATAGCCTAACAATATCCCAGGCAGCAATGGCCTAAGTTACCTAGTCTGTTACCACAATAGGGTACATCTTGGTTGGTTAAGATAGCACTCCTATTCTCCTAACTCCTCTCTAGTTATCATTGTCTCTTTGAAACAAAAAGATATGTCATGTTATCCTGGCATGTCCTAAAAAGAGAAGAAAGGACAGAGAAATGAGAGCATTTACCATGATTGAGCTCTATTTGCTGGGATTTTTAAAAATCAGTGCAAAACCACAGTAGCCAAGGAGGAGGGAGAAGTGTGGTTTATTGAGCTTTGCTGAAAAGAAGGAATTTCTCTCATGGGACAACTTGCTTAGAAATAGAAGAGATGAAGTTTAGACATGTGATTTTCATTACAAGCTACATCCTTTCAGACAGAAGGCAGATATAATTGGATCCATTTCTATTTTAATTATAATTCTTTGGCTTTAAAGTAATCACCAATGGAAATTTGCAAGCCACCACAAACGCCGCCATTTCAAATTCCCTGGATTTTAATGTGGTCTGGATTTCCTTCGGCAAGGCTGAGGCTACCCACCACAACTGATGTTTGTTGTTGTTACAGACCTAAAGTTTTCCCCAAACAAATATAAACTGATCCTTTCTTTTCTCTTCTTTTCCTCCCTCCTTCTATTTTCCTTTTGAAATAGAGACAGCTCTTCTAAATTTTGCCAACGCTTTCCCCTACAAAAAATAGGAGAAACAAGACTTTTTGTGATGAATGACAGCAGAGTGCAGAGGCATAGGGCTTCCTTTTGTCCCTTCTAGCTGGCCAGAGGGCTTCTCCAACCTCTCTAGTTATCAGATTCAGGAATAATCACAAGTCCTGAGAAGGGCTTGAAATACAGTCAAACAGTATAACCAGCACTGTGAAACCCCTAGAGTTAAACCCCATTTTAGCTGTTTCCTACTCACTTTCTTAACATCAGTCTATGTCTCAAAGACATTCTTGGCAGAGTTGGAAGGGAACCCTGGCAAAATCAATCCTGAGAATAAGTGTTGAGGTGCCCACGCAGCCTCCAAGAGGGTCCCTGCTCCTGGGTCCCTGTTCCCACATTCCTGAGAGAGGACCTGTTGAGTATCTGAGGTCCTATGCCTCTCCTCTGACACTGGCCCCACAGATGGTTTGTGGCTTGTTGCACATGGCCTGCATGGGACAAAGGCAGGGCTAGGCTTTCTTTTGAAGCAAAGCAAGTAAATGTAAGAAGTGTGATCCATATTGTAACCAGAAACTTGTTTTAAACTAAAATTCAGATAAAATAGTAGCGAGTGTGCTCCAATGTTTTGCTTGCTCCATGTGCCCTGCACTCAAATGTTTTACTCAAATTCAGTATAATTCAACAAGTCTTAATAAGTCATGTTAGTGTGGAAGTAGTATGTTTGTTTATTTGGCTAGTTGGTTTCTTTATGCACATATATAAGTAAAAAGTGCGCGCGCGCGCACACACACACACAAGAAATACAAATAGCAAAGCACTTACTTGGGTTACTTAACAAACCTAAACATGAGAGTTCCCCCACATCAATAATACAGTTTCAGAATACAGAAAATATATGAGTGAAAAATGCCAGTGTTAGTATTTGGGAATTAATCTCACGATCAAGAGGTTTTAGCAAATGAACAGCAAGCAGCAAGTGTAGATCACTGTATGAGCACGTGTGTGTCAGCAATTTCTGGCAATCAGCTGACATACGGCAAAAAAGATTTGGAGGTAAACCAAGTCAAACCAAGTCTGACATTTCCTAATGGTTCAAAAGATGAGATAAAATGAAATCACAAAACACCTTGTTCAACAACATTTTTTTTTTTTTTTTTTGGCTTGTGTTCTTGTTCAGACCAGAGGGATTCACATCCAAGTCAAAGTGGACTCTTTGTAAGCTGACTCACAGAGGAGGGATGCTGGGGTCCCTGCTCTCATCCTGACAGCTGTTCTCTCTCTGGATCCCTGGGCCTTCCTGACAAAGGCACATGGGCAGTAAGTGCTAGGCACTTCATTAATGGACAAAGGCTTATCGTCATCATTGGTTTACATTCCTGTAATTTAAAAAAGGTCCACAGTGACTTTTCCTATCACAATCAAATCCCTATTTAGAGAGGAAAAATGAAGGGCCTTACAACCACCCTTCTACTCCAGACCAACACTGAATATACCCTAGGTTGCCAAATCATGCCAAAGAGTTTCACAGTTTTTCTTGCATCTTTCTCAAGAGGCTTTTGTATCTCTTTTCCTTCTGATAGGGAGTATACTGGAAGATTTTCCCCTGAAGCTTCTTATTTATGCAGGATTTTAATTCCTTCTCTCATGGTTTTCCAGATACTGTTATTATTTTGCTTTTCCTGGCTCCTGCCCCCAACCATATACCTAAGGCCATGGAGAATTAAGAAGGGGCTTGTAGGGGCGCCTGGGGTGACTCAGTCAGTTAAGCATCTGACATCGGCTCAGGTCATGATATCACAGTTCATGAGTTTGAGCCCCACATTGGGCTCTGTGCTGACAGCTCGGAGCCTGCTTTGAATTCTGTGTCTCCCTTTCTCTGCCCCTCCCCCACTCATGCTCTGTCTCTCAAAAACAAATAAATTAAAAAAAAATTTTTTTAATAAGAAGGGGGCTTGTAGAGGTCAAACAATAGCCTCCTAAAGATGTCCACATCCCAATCCCTGGAACCTGTGATTATGTTAGGTTACTTGGCAACACAGAATTAAGGCTGCAAATGAAGATACTTGTACCATACATTGTATATGACAGCACAATAAGGAGATTATCCTGGTTTATTTTGGTAGGCTAATGTCATCTCCAGATTCCTTAAAAGCGGAAGAGAGAAGCAAAAGAGACTTAGAGAGAGATGTAACCCCAAAAATGGTCAGAGTCATGCACCATTTCTCGCTTTCAATACAGAGGAAGGGGCTACGAGCCAGGGAATGCAGGCAGCCTCTAGAAACTGGAAAAGGCGAGGAAAGAGATTCACCCCCAGAACCTCCAGAACACCTTTATTTTAGCCCATTGACACTGATTTGGACTTCTAATCCCCCAAACTTCAAGGTGATAAAACTGTGCCATTTTAAGCCATCAAATTTGCAGTTATTTGTTCCAGCAGCAATAGGAAGCCAAGACAGAGGTGAATACCTCATTGCTAGCCTTTCTTCTCTAATTCCACCTTGTAGCCTCATGGCTAATAGTCCAGTTAAAATCATTCTTAATTTTGTTAGGTATTATGGTCCCATAGGAATAATCTCTCTCTTTTTTTGAGTGGGCTTGAACTCATGACCCTGAGATCAAGACCTGAGCTGAGATCAAGAGCCAGATGCTTAAAACCAACTGAGCCACCCAGGCACCCCAGGAATAATTTTTTTAAGTTTATTTATTTATTTGTGGGGGCGGGAGGGCAGAGAGAGAGAGGGGGATAGAGAGAATCCCAAGCAGACTGTGTACTGCCAGCACAGAGCCCGACTTGGGGCTCAACTTCAGGAACCGTGAGATCATGACCTGAGGCAAAATCAAGAGTTGGACAATCAACCAACTGAGCCACCCAGGTGCCCCAATCTTTTTAAAAATAATATCCCCATCTGAGGGAAATGCACACTTAAATATTTATAGGTGAAATTACATGGTGCTGAGATTTGCTTTAAAATATTCATACGCAAAAACCAAATTGTGAGGACACATGAAATCAGACAATTGTTGATAACTGTTGAAGCTAGATGATGGGTACATGAGAGTTCATTATGTTATTCTCTTACTTTTTGTGCATGTTTGAATATTTCCATAATATAAACTTGAAATAAACTTTGTAGAGGAAACAAAATTTAAAATGTCCCCCTTCATGGGTAGATATTTTATTCTAAGTAAGGTGAGGAGTTTTTCCATTGTTTTTACTTATAGTTTAGTTCATGAGATTCTCATTATTAACTTCACCTATGCTACAGAAGCCAGCTGTGGATCTGGGCTCTCGATTTTTACATCTTCTTAAACAAGAAGAGAAGATATTAAAACTAATGCACACAATGGATACAGGGTTACCATCTTTCTCTGCGTGAAAAGGTGTTGAGGGCTCTGACAGAGGAGGGACAGCAGGGCCACGGTAGTCATGGGGGCAGGTAGACAGTTCATCCCTAGGGCCCGGCATCTCTCAAGTCATTTCTGGAAGCCTTCTGCCTCCTTTCTTCAGGTTGTGATTTGGCCCTCAAGCTTATAAAGAATCTAATCAATTCTAAATTAATCAACAAGTGTAATTTAATTAGTTCTAAAATCCAATTGTTTTCACACTTTAGTATCTATGAAGTAGGGGTATATTCCTACTCCTCATGATCAGTATCTGGGAACACAACAATGCACAAGATTTTATACATCAGGATCACCTTCCCACAGGATTTATATTCATCTCAATTTTTTGATTCTTCTTTGACATTTATGCAAGGCTCTGTAGTAGTTCTGTACTGCTACCATAACAAATTACCACAAACTTCATGACTTATAAAAACACAAATACCTTATGGTTCTGGAGGTCAGAAGCCCTACATATGGGTCTTACTGGGCTAAAATCAAGGTATCAGCAGGCTGCTTTCTTTTTTAGAGGTGCTAGGGAAGAATCCATTTCGTACTCATTTGAATAACTGGCAGAATTCAGTCCCCAGAATAACCTCACCATCTCAAGACCTTAATTTTACTTGCAAAATTCTTCTTGCCATCTAATGCAACATATTCATAGGCCTTAGGGATTACAATATGGACATCTCTGGTTGGGGGAGACATTATTCTGCCTACCACTGCCTCTCCTACAAAATATTTTGCCTAGTAAGACAACTGCTCCCAATACCTTAACGAGCAGAAAGCTTTCCTATAGATAGGGGAAACTGAGCTAAAACCATATGTATGCTCCATCTTTTGAATAAATAGATATACTGGGGGTAGCAGGGGTGGGGTGGGTTTCCTGGGAGATCTCATAAAGAATGGAAATCTTAGGGCCACCTGAGATGATCTCACAGCTTGTGAGTTTGGGCTCTGTGTCAGGCTCTGTGCTGACAGCTCAGAGCCTGGAGCCTGCTTCGGATTCTGTGTATCCCTCTCTCTCTGCCCCTCCCCCACTCTGCCCCATCCCCCACTTTCTTTCTCTCTCTCTCTCTCTCTCAAAAATGAACATTAAAAAGAAGAATGGGAATCTCTGAGCTTGGTAAGCAAAACTTCACATTTACCTCAGACAGAAAGAAATCTTGGCTGAACCATATCTTTTCATCTGAAAAATGAGCTTGTATACACACACACATATATACATATATTTGCACACTGTCCAGCATAGTGTTATGTCAGCACTTCTTTCCTAAAGACTCCTGCCAGAATCACCGTGTTCTAGAGACACTGCAAGCACATTATCTCGCCGCTAAGACCCAACTGTGCTGGTGCTCCTCCTGTACCAAGCCAAACATCCCTGCAAGCAGAACTGAGTGGAAGCCTTGGAGAGGCATACAAAGGCACACATCTTTATTCCAACTAGACAGAACCCAGATATACCTGGACCCAGAGTGGGCACTGGCTTTGCCACTGAGACTCTAATACTTCATAATAAGTTCTCCAAGAATGAACTGATAAAAGAGTTTGCATTTTCCATGATTCTGTGGCGGGACATTTCCAGAATCTATTACGTGGGGTGCTGAGTAGCTGGCTCTTCAGATCTTGTGATGAGAATTACAGCCTCAGCTGCATGTAGGGTTTAATTACATACAGTCATCACCCTTCTCTAGAGAGTGATCTGGTGTCCTGGTTTCATTAAGGATATTTGCAAAAGAGGAAAAGATAGCACTCCATGTGAAACAGAGAACCTATATGCAGCCCAGAATTGGACAGATATCAGACTTGTCAACAGCAACTACTGATATGAAGGGTCATGGAATGGTGTTTGTTTGTTTGTTTGTTTTTAATGAATAGACATGGTGGTTTTGAAAGTATTGCAGAAAAAGAGCTTTGAACTACAATTTTTTTATCCAGCTATATTATTATTTAAATGTGAGAATGGGGGCACCTGGGTGGCTCAGTCGGTTGAGCATCTGACTCTTGATTTTGGCTCAGGTCATGATCCCAGGGTCATGGGCTCTAGCCCAGTGAGAGGCTTAGTGCTGAGCATGGAGTCTGCTTGAGATTCTCTCTCTCCCTCTGCCCCTCTCCCCCACTCATGTGTGCTCTCTCTCTCTCCCTCTCTCTCTCTCTCTGTCTAAAACAAACAAACAGACAAAAAATGAAATAAAGATAACCTCAGGCACAGGTTCACAGAGTTTACCAGAGAAAAAACTCTTTTTGAGAGAAACCTTGGAGTGAGAATTCTAGCAAAAACAGAAATCAGTACAGGAAGGCACTTTGGAATAAGGGATATAAGAGTGACTACATAATTTGGTAAAGTTTACTATTATGTAAATATGAAGTTTGCTATTGTGTAAATAGGCAAGAGCTTCCAATTTTCTTTAAATGTCACGTCTTAAATATGAATGAGAAAACAGAAATCACCTAAAAATAGAAGAAAGCCTTTAACATGAAATCTGGAAATCAAATAAGCAGTTAAGGAAATGAAATCTGGAAACAAAGACAATACAGACAGCAAAAGAAAATATTTAAAAATACAATTAATATGGGGCACCTGGGTGGCTCAGTCAGTTGAGCGACCGATTTCGGCTCAGGTCATGATCTCACAGCTCATGAGTTTGAGCCCCATGTCAGGCTCTGTGCTCACAGCTCGGAGCCTGGAGCCTGCTTCAGATTCTGTGTCTCCCTCTCTCTCTGCTCCTAACCCACTCACATTCTGTCTCTGTCTCTCTCAAAATTAAATAAACATTTAAAAAAAATTTTTAATATAATCAATATGCTAGATAGATATTACATCCATTAAATAAGAATAGGGATCTATAAAAAAGAAATCATTCAAAAAATTTATCTTGGAAATTTAAAATATGGTAGCACAAATTTAAAATTCAGTGGAAGGTTTAAAAGATAAAGTTGAGGAAGTCCCCAAGAAAGCAGAGTAAGAGACAGATACTTAGATACACAGAAAGATACAAAGACACACAGAAAGTAGGAGACACAAAGAATAGAAAATAGTGATTTCTAACTACACTACAAAGCTACTGTAATCAAAATAGTTTGGTGCTGAAACAAAGATAGACACATATATCAGTGGAACAAAATAGCCCAGAAATAAACCCAATTAATCTATGTCAAAGGGGGCAAGAATACACAATGGGAAAAAGACAGTCTCTTCAATAAATTGGAAATAAATGGGAAATAAATGGGATATAATGGGCAAACTGAACAGCTACATGCAAAAAAATGAAACTGAATAACTTTCCTACGCTATACCCAAAAATAAACTCAAAATGGATCAAAGACCTAAATGTAAGACTTGAAACCATAAAACTCCTAAAAGACAACATAGGCAGTAAACCTTAGACATTGGTCTTAGCAACATTTTTCTGGATCTTTCTCTTCAGGTAAGGGAAACAAAAGCAAAAATAAACAATTGGGACTACATTAAACTAAAAGGCTTTTTATACAGCAAAGAAAACCAGCAAAACAAAAAGGCAACCTACTAAATGGACGAAGATATTTGCAAATGATATATCCAATAAGGAATTAATATCTGGAATATATAAAGAACTAATATGAGACAACACCAAAACAAACAAACAAACAAACAATATGATTAAAAAATGGGAAGAGGACCTGAATAGACATTTTCCAAAAAAGACATATAGATGGCCAACAGACACAAGATGCTTACCACAACTAATGATCAGGGAAATGCAAATCAAAACTACAATAAGATATTACCTTACACCCGTCATAATGGCTAAAATCAAAAACACAAGAAACAAGTGTTGGCAAGGATGTGGTGAAAAAGGCAGCTTTGTGTACTATTGGGAGGAATGCAAACTGGTGTAGTTATTATGGAAGAGTATGAAGGGTCTTCAAAAAGTTAAAAATAGAACTATCATCCAATCCAGTAATTACACTACTGGGTATTTATCCAAAGAAAATGAAAACACTAACTCGAAAAGACATATACACCCACATGTTTATCATAGCATTATTTACAATAGCCAAGATATGGAGGCAACCTAAGTGTCCATCGATAGACGGCCATTCATAAAGAAGATGTGATACATACACACACACACACACACACACACACACACACACACACACACACACAGGAATATCACCCAGCCATAAAAAAAGGATGAAATCCTTCCAGTTGAGACAACATGGATGGGCCTAGAGGGTATTATGCTAAGTGAAGTAAGTCAGACAGAGAAAGAGAAATACTATATTATTTCACTTACATGTGTAATCTAAAAAACAAAGGAACAAACAGCAGAAACAGACCCATAAATATGAAGAGCTGATGGTAGCTAGGGGGTAGGGGATGGGCAAAATGAGTGAGGGGGAAGGGGAGATACAGGCCTCCAGTTACGGAATGAATCAGTCACAGGGAGAAAAGGTACAGCAAAGAGAACACAATCAATGGTATTGTAATAGCACTGTATGGTGATAGATGGTAGCTACACGTGTAGTTGATGTAGCATAACGTAGACTTGTCAAATCTCTATGTTGTACAACTGAAATTAATGTAACATTATGTATCAACTATAAAAATAAAAACTACAATGAGATATCAACTGACATCAGTTATAATGGCTAGTATTACAAAGACAAGAAATAACAAGTGTTGACAAGTATGTGGAAGGAACCCTTGTGCACTGTCTATGGAAATGTAAACTGGGGCAGCCACTATGGAAAAGAGTATGGAAGTTCCTCAAAAAATAGAAAATAGAAATACAATGCAGCAATTCCACTTATGGGTATTTTTTTAAGATTTATTTATTTACTTATTTAAGTAACCTCTATACCCAATGTGGGGCTGAAACTCATGACCCCGAGATCAAGAGTCGCATGTTCTACTGACTGAGCCAGCCAGGCACCCCTCACTTATGGGTATTTATCCAAAGGAAACAAAAACACCAATTCAAAGAGACATATGTACTCCCATGATCGTTGCAGCATTATTTACAATATCCAAGATACGTAAGTAAACTATATGTCCATTAATAGATGTATGGATAAAGAAGTTGTGGCATATATATACAATGGAATATTACTCAGCCATAAAAAGGAAAAATCTTGCCATTCATGACAACATAGAAGGACCTAGAAGGTATTATGCTAAGTGAAATAAGTCAAACAGAGAAAAACAAATAACATGATTTCACTTATATGTGGAATCTAAAAAACAAAACAAATAAACAAAAACAGAAACAGACTCATAAACAGAGAACAAACTGGCAGGGGTGGGGAGTGGGTAAAATAGGTGAAGGGGATTAAGAGGCACAAACCTCCCGTTATAAAATAAATAAGTCACAGGCATAAAAAGTACAGCATAGGGAATAAAAGTCAATTAATACTGTAATAACTTTGTATGGTGCCAGATGGTAACTACCCATCATGGTGAGCATTTTATAATGCGTGTAATTGTCATGTCACTATGTTGTATACTTGAAACTAAAATAATATTGTATGTTAACTACACTTCAATTTAAAAAGGCATAGATATTAGGGGATTAGTCCAGGAGATTTAACATCCAAATAACAAAAATTTCAGAGAGAACAGAGGACATAGAAGGAAGAAAACTGTCAAAGAAATAATTCAAGAACAGCCATGACATTTATGGAGACTATTTAGAATCTCAAATTAAGAAATAAAGGAAAGGACATTTGCTTTCACTCAAGGCAGATGAACAGGAATGTAAAACAGGATTTTACACTCCTGCCTCAAATAAACAAACAAACCAAGACATAATATATGAAACAACAGGTTTAAAGATACTGGACATCAGGCAACAATAAACATTAACCTGAGAGACAAGAACAAAACAACATGAGCTCTCGTTGTCCGGCTTACTGCCCTAAGAATTTTTAGGCTGCAGCATGGGGAGAGGGAACCCAAGCAGAGACTGGCAGTCTCCCTGAGTCAAGGAGTCACAGCTGAGAGTCAGAGGGAGACCAAGGTGGCTAAAGTGCTTAGGACAGAGCAAGAATCCCAGAGACCTGAGAGGGTTACCCTTGAGAATTTAGCAGAAAAGTATTTTCCAGCACAGGAGGAGAGGAGCTACTTAAGACTAAGGGAACAAACCTATCTGAGACGCTTGGAGAACAGTGGCTGGCACTGACAGCAAGCTGGGAACAGTGCCTATTCCCACCAGCCAGACTGGAAAAACTCATAATTCACAGACAACTGAGTAGAATACCCAGAAAAGCCATGCCTCAGTAATGGGAAGTAATTAGCCCTAGACTAAGCACCACTCTGGACCCACTAGAATCATAAAAAAGACTTGAAAAGATCAGGCTTTTTCTAAGAAACTTAACTACCTCCCAGAACAAAATTTAAGAATATTAACAGAACACCCAGCACTCAACAAGGTAAATTTCACAATGTCTGGTATTAAAACAAAGGTCACCAGGCAATGAAAAGAAGCAGGAAAACACAATTCGCAATAAAAACAATAATCAGTCAGTCGAAACCAACCAACCAACCAACCAACCAACCAACCAACCAACCAACAGCTGTCACAGCTGTTAGGATACAGCAAAGTCATTAAAACAATTATTATAAGTGTATTCTATAAAAAACTGTATACTATATGTTCAAAATTTTAAATAGAAATATGAGACATATATTAAAAAGTACTTGAATCAAACTTCTAGAAATGAAAAACAACATGTCTGAAATGAAAATGCACTGGATGGTATTAATGGCAGATAGACTTAGCAGAAGAAAAGAAAAGAAAAAGAAAAAAAAAAAGAGCACCAGTGAATGCAGGACAACTTCATGCAGCCTAACATATATATAAAGGTAGTCTTCACAGAAGAGAAGAATGGGAGGTCAAAAACATTTGATTTCATGGCTAAAATTTTTCCTAATATTTTGCAAACACTAACTACAAAGACCCAGGGAATTCAATGAATCCCAAGCCTAAGAAACACGAAGAAAACTATACCAAGTCACAAAATAATTTTTAAAAACAGTGATGAGAAAATCTTAAAGGCAGTTGGGCAAGAGGTTGGGGAGGTGCTGTGTACAGAGAGACAAAGGTAAGAACAAGACTTCTCCCTGGAAACAATGTAAGCAAGAAGATACGGAGCAATACCTTAAAAGCACTGAGAGCAGGGAGGCACCTGGCGGCTCAGTCGGTTCAGCATCCGACTTCAGCTCAGGTCATAATCTCCTGGTCCGTGAGTTTGAGCCCCATGTCAGGCTCTGTGCTGACAGCTCAGAGCCTAGAGCCTGCTTTGGATTCTGTGTCTCCCTCTCTCTCTGCCCCTCCCCCACTCATGCTCTGTCTGTCTGTCTCTCTCAAAAATAAATAAAGATTAAAAAAAATTTTTTTTAAGTACTGAAAGCAGAAACTGTCTACCTTAAATTGTACACTCAATGAAAATATCTTTTAAAAAATAAAGGCAAAATAAAGACGTTTTCAGACATGCAAAAACTGAAAGAATTCTTCATCATCATCAAAACTGCAATACAAAATGAAGACAGAAATAAATCTGGATCTACACAAAGAAATGAAAAGCACCAGAAATGGTAACTACATAGGTAAGTATATTTTTTCTTATTATTTAAGTCCCTTTAAAAACAACTGAGGGCTTAAAACAAGTAATAACATTGCATTGTGGTGTTTATAACAAATGTATAATATGGATGATATAAATTCTAGGAGGGGAGAAATGTAAGTGAAGTATTGTAAGTTTCCAATACTATAAGTGAAGTGATATATCACTTGAAGGTAGATTGTAATAAGTTAAAGATGTATAATATAAACCCTAAATGAACTATTAGATATTAGAGAAGAAAACATTCATGAAGTTGAAGATACAAACTATCCAAAATAAGACACCAAGAGAACAAGAGTAAAATAAATGAATAGAGCATCAATGAACTGTGGAATAATGACAAGTGGTCAACTGTACACACAACTGGAGCTCCTGAAGAAGAGAGAATAAAGGGGATGGAAAGAAAAAAAATCTGTAAAAAATGATGGCCAAACATTTCCTAAATTTGGTGAAAATTATAGATCTACAGTTGTAAGAAACTTAATGGAACCCAGGCACAAAAAAGAAGAGAAAGACGGGGAGGAAGAAGAAGAGGAAGAAAAGGAAGAGGAAGAAGTAGAGGAAGAAGGGGAAGAAGAAATTATACCAAGGTATATATAATAAGCAAATTTTTCAAATTTTCAAATGATAAAAGGAAAATCTTAAAAGTAGTTGGAGGGGAAAATAAAAGGCAGGTTACATAGAAAAAAAGAAAGACAGCAGATGTATAATTGGGAAAAAAAATGATGCTAGAAGATAGTTTGGCAACAGGGGAAATCTATCAACCTCAAATTCTTCACTCAACAGAAATTCCTCTCAAAAAAGGAGGCAAAATAAAGCCTTTTTCAGACAAACAGAAACTGAAAAAAATCCATCATCAGTGACCTGTTCTGAAGAAACGTTTAAGGAAGTCCTTCAGGCAGAAGGACAATATTAGATAGAGAACTGAATTTACTCAAAAGAAGGGAGAACATCAGAAACAGTAGCTGCATGGGTAAATATAAAGAACTTTAAACTTTTTAAAGTCACATTATAATTGACTGCTTAAGCAAAAATAAGAACCATATATTGTGAGGTTTAGAAGTAAAATATAAGACCACAATAGCACAAATGCCTAGAGGGGAAAGATGGAAGTATAATGTTTTAAGGTTCTTATAATACACATGAAGTAGTATAACAGCACTTGATACATTAAAGATGTATATATAGGGGCACCTGGATGACTCAATTGGTTAAGCATCTGGCTTTGGCTCAGGTCATGATCTCATGGTCCGTGGGTGCAAGCCCCACATCAGGCTCTGTGCTGACAGCTGGGAGCCTGGATCCTGTTTTGGATTCTGTGTGTGTGTCTCTCTCTGTCCCTCCCCTGCTCGCATTCTGTTTCTCTCTTTCTCTCTCAAAAATAAATAAACATTAAAAAAATTTTTGAAGATGTATACTATAGACCCTAAAGCAAGCGTGAAAATAATATAACAATTATAGTTAGTAAGGCAACAAATGAGATAAGATGGAATCATAAAAAGTCCTCAATCAATACCAATAAGGCAGAGAAAGGGAAAAGGAACAAAACAAATTAGACAAACAGAAAACAAATATCAAGATGACAAATAAACATAACCATACCAATAATCACATAAAATGGAAATGCTCAGATTGTGTGGATAAAAAGCAAGACCCAACTACATGTTGCCTATAACTTAGCAATTACGTTAGAATCAGTAACAAGTATCTCTGAAGACCTCACATATTTAATAACTGAATAACACACTTCTAATTAACCCATGAATCCAAAAGAAATCAAACAAAAAATTATAAAGTATTTTGAAGATAATAAAAATGAAAGCATGACATTATAATTTGAGGGACCCTGCTACAGGAGTATATAGCAGCACCAAACACCTGTGTTAGAAAAGAAGAAAGGTCTCAAATCAATTCTGTCAGCTCTCAACTTAAGCAACTACAAAAGTAAGGCAAATTAAACTTTTATACAAATGTTCATAGCAGCTTTATTTGTAATAGCCCCAAACTGAAAACAAATGTCCACCAGTGGGTGAATGGATAAACAAATTGTGGTCTATCCCCACAGTGGAATACTACTCAGCAATAAAAAGGAACAGACTACTACTGATTCATGCTACAATATGGATGAACCTCAAAACTATTATGCTGAGTGAAAGAAGCCAGACAATGTGAGCCTAGTTACATTTATATTAAAATTAAGTAAAATTGAGAGGAGTTCCAGCAAGATGGCGGCTTAGGAGGACGCTGGGCTCACCGCGCGTCCTGCTGATCACTTAGATTCCACCTACACCTGCCTAAATAACCCAGAAAACCGCCAGAGGATTAGCAGAACGGAGTCGCCGGAGCCAAACGCAGACGAGAGGCCCACGGAAGAAGGTAGGAAGGGCGGCGAGGCGGTGCGCGCTCCACAGACTGGCGGGAGGGAGCCGGGGCGGAGGGGCGGCTCACCGGCCAAGCAGAGCCCCCGAGTCTGGCTGGCAAAAGCGGAGGGGCCTGACGGACTGTGTTCCGACAACAAGCGCGACTTAGCGTTTGGGAGGACATAAGTTAGCAGCTCTGCTCAGAAAGCGGGAAGGCTGGAGGACAAAGGGAGGGAGAGCTGCTGAGCCCCCGGACGACAGAGCTCAGTTTGGCGGGGAACAAAGGCGCTCGCCAGCGCCATCTCCCCCGCCCATCCCCCAGCCAAAATCCCAAAGAGAACCAGTTCCTGCCAGGGAACTTGCTCGCTCCGCGCAAACACCCAACTCTGTGCTTCTGCGGAGCCAAACCTCCGGCAGCGGATCTGACTCCCTCCCGCTGCCACAGGGCCCCTCCTGAAGTGGATCACCTAAGGAGAAGTGAGCTAAGCCTGCCCCTCCTGCCCCCGTGCACCTTGCCTACCCACCCCAGCTAATACGCCAGATCCCCAGCATCACAAGCCTGGCAGTGTGCAAGTAGCCCAGACGGGCCACACCACCCCACAGTGAATCCTGCCCCTAGGAGAGGGGAAGAGAAGGCACACACCAGTCGGACTGTGGCCCCAGCGGTGGGCTGGGGGCAGACATCAGGTCTGACTGCGGCCCCGCCCACCAACTCCAGTTATACACCACAGCACAGGGGAAGTGCCCTGCAGGTCCTCACCACACCAGGGACTATCCAAAATGACCAAGCAGAAGAATTCCCCTCAGAAGAATCTCCAGGAAATAACAACAGCTAATGAGCTGATCAAAAAGGATTTAAATAATATAACAGAAAGTGAATTTAGAATAATAGTCATAAAATTAATCGCTGGGCTTGAAAACAGTACACAGGACAGCAGAGAATCTCTTGCTACAGAGATCAAGGGACTAAGGAACAGTCACGAGGAGCTGAAAAACGCTTTAAACGAAATGCATAACAATGGAAACCACCACAGCTCGGCTTGAAGAGGCAGAGGAGAGAATAGGTGAGCTAGAAGATAAAGTTATGGAAAAAGAGGAAGCTGAGAAAAAGAGAGATAAAAAAATCCAGGAGTATGAGGGGAAAATTAGAGAACTAAGTGATACACTAAAAAGAAATAATATACGCATAATTGGTATCCCAGAGGAGGAAGAGAGAGGGAAAGGTGCTGAAGGGGTACTTGAAGAAATCATAGCTGAGAACTTCCCTGAACTGGGGAAGGAAAAAGGCATTGAAATCCAAGAGGCACAGAGAACTCCCTTCAGACGTAACTTGAATCGATCTTCTGCACGACATATCATAGTGAAACTGGCAAAATACAAGGATAAAGAGAAATTTCTGAAAGCAGCAAAGGGTAAACGTGCCCTCACATATAAAGGGAGACCTATAAGACTCGTGACTGATCTCTCTTTTGAAACTTGGCAGGCCAGAAAGAATTGGCACGAGATTTTCAGGGTGCTAGACAGAAAAAATATGCAGCCAAGAATCCTTTATCCAGCAAGTCTGTCATTTAGAATAGAAGGAGAGATAAAGGTCTTCCCAAACAAACAAAAACTGAAGGAATTTGTCACCACTAAACCAGCCCTACAAGAGATCCTAAGGGAGACCCTGTGAGACAAAGTCCCAGAGACATCACTACAAGGATAAAACATACAGACATCACAATGACACTAAACCCGTATCTTTCTATAATAACACTGAATGTAAATGGATTAAATGCGCCAACCAAAAGACATAGGGTATCAGAATGGATAAAAAAACAAGACCCATCTATTTGCTGTCTACAAGAGACTCATTTTAGACCTGAGGACACCTTTAGATTGAGAGTGAGGGGATGGAGAACTATTTATCATGCGACTGGAAGCCAAAAGAAAGCTGGAGTAGCCATACTTATATCAGACAAACTAGACTTTAAATTAAAGGCTGTAACAAGAGATGAAGAAGGACATTATATAATAGTTACAGGGTCTATCCATCAGGAAGAGCTAACAATTATAAATGTCTATGTGCCGAATACTGGAGCCCCCAAATATATAAAACAATTACTCATAAACATAAGCAACCTTATTGATAAGAATGTGGTAATTGCAGGGGACTTTAACACCCCACTTACAGAATTGGATAGATCATCTAGACACATGGTCAATAAAGAAACAAGGGCCCTGAATGAGACATTGGATCAGATGGACTTGACAGATATATTTAGAACTCTACATCCCAAAGCAACAGAATATACTTTCTTCTCGAGTGCACATGGAACATTCTCCAAGATAGATCATATACTGGGTCACAAAACAGCCCTTCATAAGTTTACAAGAATTGAAATTATACCATGCATACTTTCAGACCACAATGCTATGAAGCTTGAAATCAACCACAGAAAAAAGTCTGGAAAACCTCCAAAAGCATGGAGGTTAAAAAACACCCTACTAACGAATGAGTGGGTCAACCAGGCAATTAGAGAAGAAATTAAAAAATATATGGAAACAAACTAAAATGAAAATACAACAATCCAAATGCTTTGGGACGCAGCGAAGGCAGTCCTGAGAGGAAAATACGTTGCATTCCAGGCCTATCTCAAGAAACAAGAAAAATCCCAAATACAAAATCTAACAGCACACCTAAAGGAACTAGCAGCAGAACAGAAAAGGCAGCCTAAACCCAGCAGAAGAAGAGAAATAATAAAGATCAGAGCAGAAATAAACAATATAGAATCTAAAAAAACTGTAGAGCAGATCAACAAAACCAAGAGTTGGTTTTTTGAAAAAATAAACAAAATTGACAAACCTCTAGCCAGGCTTCTCAAAAAGAAAAGGGAGATGACCCAAATAGATAAAATCATGAATGAAAATGGAATTATTACAACCAATCCCTCAGAGATACAAACAATTATCAGGGAATACTATGAAAAATTATATGCCAACAAATTGGACAACCTGGAAGAAATGGACAAATTCCTGAACACCCACACTCTTCCAAAACTCAACCAGGAGGAAATAGAAAGCTTGAACAGACCCATACCAGCGAAGAAATTGAACCGGTTATCAAAAATCTCCCAACAAATAAGAGTCCAGGACCAGATGGCTTCCCAGGGGAATTCTACCAGACGTTTAAAGCAGAGATAATACCGATCCTTCTCAAGCTATTCCAAGAAATAGAAAGGGAAGGAAAACTTCCAGACTCCTTCTATGAGGCCAGTATTACTTTGATTCCTAAACCAGACAGAGACCTAGTAAAAAAAGAGAACTACAGGCCAATATCCCTGATGAATATGGATGCAAAAATTCTCAATAAGATACTAGCAAATCGAATTCAACGGCATATAAAAAGAATTATTCACCATGATCAAGTGGGATTCATTCCTGGGATGCAGGGCTGGTTCAACATTCGCAAATCAATCAACGTGATACATCACATTAACAACAAAAAAAGAGAAGAACCATATGATCCTGTCAATCGATGCAGAAAAGGCCTTTGACAAAATCCAGCACCCTTTCTTAATAAAAACCCTTGAGAAAGTCGGGATAGAAGGAACATACTTAAAGATCATAAAAGCCATTTATGAAAAGCCCACAGCTAACATCATCCTCAACGGGGAAAAACTGAGAGCTTTTTCCCTGAGACCAGGAACACGACAGGGATGCCCACTCTCACCGCTGCTGTTTAACATAGTGCTGGAAGTTCTAGCATCAGCAATCAGACAACAAAAGGAAATCAAAGGCATCAAAATTGGCAAAGATGAAGTCAAGCTTTCGCTTTTTGCAGACGACATGATATTATACATGGAAAATCCGATAGACTCCACCAAAAGTCTGCTAGAACTGATACATGAATTCAGCAAAGTTGCAGGATACAAAATCAATGTACAGAAATCAGTTGCATTCTTATACACTAACAACGAAGCAACAGAAAGACAAATAAAGAAACTGATCCCATTCACAATTGCACCAAGAAGCATAAAATACCTAGGAATAAATCTAACCAAAGATGTAAAGGATCTGTATGCTGAAAACTATAGAAAGCTTATGAAGGAAATTGAAGAAGATTTAAAGAAATGGAAAGACATTCCCTGCTCATGGATTGGAAAAATAAATATTGTCAAAATGTCAATACTACCCAAAGCTATCTACACATTCAATGCAATCCCAATCAAAATTGCACCAGCATTCTTCTCGAAACTAGAACAAGCAATCCTAAAATTCATATGGAACCACAAAAGGCCCCAAATAGCCAAAGGAATTTTGAAGAAGAAGACCAAAGCAGGAGGCATCACAATCCCAGACTGTAGCCTCTACTACAAAGCTGTCATCATCAAGACAGCATGGTATTGGCACAAAAACAGACACATAGACCAATGGAATAGAATAGAAACCCCAGAACTAGACCCACAAACGTATGGCCAACTCATCTTTGACAAAGCAGGAAAGAACATCCAATGGAAAAAAGACAGCCTCTTTAACAAATGGTGCTGGGAGAACTGGACAGCAACATGCAGAAGGTTGAAACTAGACCACTTTCTCACACCATTCACAAAAATAAACTCAAAATGGATAAAGGACCTAAATGTGAGACAGGAAACCATCAAAACCTTAGAGGAGAAAGCAGGAAAAGACCTCTCTGACCTCAGCCGTAGCAATCTCTTACTCGACACATCCCCAAAGGCAAGGGAATTAAAAGCAAAAGTGAATTACTGGGACCTTATGAAGATAAAAAGCTTCTGCACAGCAAAGGAAACAACCAACAAAACTAAAAGGCAACCAACGGAATGGGAAAAGATATTCGCAAATGACATATTGGACAAAGGGCTAGTATCCAAAATCTATAAAGAGCTCACCAAACTCCACACCCGAAAAACAAATAACCCAGTGAGAAATGGGCAGAAAACATGAATAGACACTTCTCTAAAGAAGACATCCGGATGGCCAACAGGCACATGAAAAGATGTTCAGCGTCGCTCCTTATCAGGGAAATACAAATCAAAACCACACTCAGGTATCACCTCACGCCAGTCAGAGTGGCCAAAATGAACAAATCAGGAGACTATAGATGCTGGAGAGGATGTGGAGAAACGGGAACCCTCTTGCACTGTTGGTGGGAATGCAAATTGGTGCAGCCGCTCTGGAAAGCAGTGTGGAGGTTCCTCAGAAAATTAAAAATAGACCTACCCTATGACCCAGCAATAGCACTGCTAGGAATTTATCCAAGGGATACAGGAGTACTGATGCATAGGGCCACTTGTACCCCAATGTTCATAGCAGCACTCTCAACAATAGCCAAATTGTGGAAAGAGCCTAAATGTCCATCAACTGATGAATGGATAAAGAAATTGTGGTTTATATACACAATGGAGTACTACGTGGCAATGAGAAAAAACGAAATATGGCCTTTTGTAGCAACGTGGATGGAACTGGAGAGTGTGATGCTAAGTGAAATAAGCCATACATAGAAAGACAGATACCATATGGTTTCACTCTTATGTGGATCCTGAGAAACTTAACAGGAACCCATGGGGGAGGGGAAGGAAAAAAAAAAAGAGGTTAGAGTGGGAGAGAGCCAAAGCATAAGAGACTGTTAAAAACTGAGAACAAACTGAGGGTTGATGGGGGGTGGGAGGGAGGAGAGGGTGGGTCATGGGTATTGAGGAGGGCACCTTTTGGGATGAGCACTGGGTGTTGTATGGAAACCAATTTGTCAATAAATTTCATATATATAAAAATTAAAAATAAATAAATAAATAAATAAATAAATAAATAAATAAAAATAAATAAAATAAAATAAAATATATTAGTATAAACCAAAAAAAAAAAAATTAAGTAAAATTGAACATCCAGTTCCTTGGTTACACTAGTCACATTTCAAGAACTCAGTAGCCATACATGGCTAGTGCCTACCACGTTGGACAGCACAAGTAGACCACATTCCCATCATCTCATAAAGTTCCACTAGACAGCACTACTCTATACACGGAAATCTTGCAGAACACACAAAAAAGATAGGGTACTCATTAGAAAACTGGCAAAGGATATAAATAAGGCAAACCCAAATGGCTAATAAGTATACGAATGACTAATAAGTATATGCTCTACCGCAGTAATGAAAGAATGAGGCATCACTTTATACTCATTTGATGGGCTGAAATTTGAAAGTTGGATAATGTCAAACGTTTGCAAGCTTGCAGGAAATGAAACCTTCATACTTTGATGGTGAGAGGAAAAGACTGGTGCAACCATTCTCAAGAGCAATCTGACACTATCTAATGACATTATCGGATGTATCTGTGACCCTGCAAGCCCTCTGTGTAGACCCTGCTTGGAAAGTTATACACTGCAAACAGCAACTAGAAGCAGACCACTCACTATACCAAATGTACAGTGGAGATTTAAAATCAGCAAAAGGGCTGTAAATTAAAGTTGAGGGATCTTTTTTTCCCTCCAGCTTTATTGTGATAAATTGACAATATTGCCTAAGTTTAAGGTTTACAATGTGTTGATTTGATATAGTTACATGTCACAAAATGATTACCACCATACTCTTAGCTACCACCTTCATCCATCACATAGATAACATTTTTGTGTGTGAGCACATTGAAGATCTGCTCCATTCAAGTGTATGATACAGTGTTAACAGCTATAATCACCATGCAGTTTATTAGATCCCCAAATTGTTAATCTTATAACTGGAAATTTGTATTTTATCCAGTACCTCCCCACTTCCCCCACCCTCCAACCACCACTGGTAACTAACACTCTACTCTTTCTCTGAGTTTGACATTTTTAGATTCTACATATAAGTGATATCATACAGTATTTGTCTTTCTCTGATTTTTTTCACTGAGCATGTTCTCAAGAGTGATCCACGTTGTCACAAATGGCAGAATTTCCTTCTTCTTCACAGCTGAATAACATTCTATTGTGGATATATCTGTACATATTCCTATACCTATACCCATATCTATCATATCTTCTTTAACCATTCATGTGGTGATGGACACTTAGGTTGTTCCCATATCTTGGCTATTGTGAATAGTGCAGCAGTGAACATGGGAGTGCAGATACCTCTACAAGATCTTGATTTTAATTCCTTAGGATATATACCCAGAAGTGGGATTGCTAGGTCATATGGTATCATATCAGAGTTGGACTCTGGAGGAGGGGGACAAATGGGAGTGGCACCCAGAGGTGAGGAAAACACAGAGCAAAATAGGGCTTACATTGACTGGTTAAGACAGTATAGGTTTATAAGGAGTATCTCTGCCCTTATGAAGACAAAAAGAGAAAGGTTAGGACTGAAAGTATGGTGCTTAGAAAGAGAGACAGTAATTCAAAAAGTCAGTCATATGGAAACAACTTTGAAGGGGAGCTTTATTTTCCCTTCACTCCCTACTTTACTATCCTACTCTAGCTCCAGAGGAACAAATCAAAGAGGAAATAAGATTCTTTGCAATTGAATTCTCTAAAAATGGTAATAAATAATATTTTCTCTCAAGGGAATGAAAATACACTGCAGGTTGAAGCTGGTACTTATCTAAATTTCATTTCACTCATAGTAAAGTAGCAAGAGACAGTATGATTTATACCTAATGGGTAGTATCAGGAAAATGTGGAAAAGACTTTTAGCAGTAGCATGCTACCAAGAAACAAGGCAGGATGCCACAAAAACACCTTCACTATTTCCTATCACTTGTAGAATGAGATCATTCACCATCTTGCTCTTACCGACCCTTTCCATTCTCAATTTCCATCCCATCCCTAGTAATGGGAGCTCAGCTTCACCCAGACTGACTCACTGTTCTACCAGGAGTCCTTGAGATTTCCTAACCACCTGCCTAGAAAACATCCCTTGCTAATGCCTCTTCAGTGGCCTGTTCAATCTCTACCCATCTCTTGTGATTCTTTCAGATCTCTCTTGTCCTAAGTTAGTGTCCCACTTATGAACTGCTAGAGCACTTGATGTCTACACCATTTATTGGCTGATATTTCCCTTCAGCATTTTGAATATAATCATTCATTGTCTTCCAGATTCCACTGTTCTGCTTGGAAGTCAACTATAAATAAATGTATGGCTCAATATCTTGAATCAATTTTTAAAAATTCTTAACCATTAACTCTTCAAAAACTTCTGTCCCAATCATCCTCTCCTCTTCTTACAGGATTCTATTCTGCAACTTCCTTGTCTCTTATCTTTATTTGTTTTTTTTTTTTCATTGTTTCATCTCTCAATACTGTATTCTGAATATTGTCTTCTAATCCATCTATTTATTAGTTTTCTCTCCAGCTGTCTATTCTGCTATTAAACCCATCATCCACTGAGTTATTAATTTTGATTGTTGTACATACCATTCTAGAATTTCCCTTCAGTTTCTTTTTTATAGTTTATATTTCTCTATCAAAGTACTATCACATCTTTCATCTCTCAATGAATGCAGCAAGCACAATTATCTTAAAGTCTGAGTTTTATCACTTCATTCTCTAGATCTCCTATGGGTGTCTGGTTTCTGCTGATTATCATTTATATTGTTTTGTTCTCTTGTGTGCCTAGTCAGTTTTGTTTTGTTTTCCAGGTAAAATCCACATAACATCAAGATAACCACGTTAAAGTGTGCAATTCAGTGGCATTTAGTACACTCACAATGTTGTGTTATCACTACCTCTATTTAGTTCTCAAATATTTTCATCACCCCCAAAGAAAACCCTGTACCTGTTAAGTAGTCACTTCCAACTTCTCCTAGTTCCCCCCCTGGAAACTACCAATTTGCTTTCTGCCTCTGTTTATGTCTTTATATTAAGTAGGTTTCTTGGAGGCAGCATGTAGCTGGGTCTTACTTTGCTTGGGTCCCCTTCTCTGTACTGTCACCTGAAAACTCTCAAATAAGCTTAGAATAGTTATCTGTTTCCCTTATCTCAGGGAAGGTTGTCATTGGTCGCCTGAGGTCCAAACTCTTCAAAACAATTGTTTTGTATAGTTTGTTCATTGTTCTTTTTTTGGCTGTTCTTTTTTTGGCTTTTGGACAAATGCAGTCTCTTGTTACTCCACCTTGGTGAGGGGCAGAATTCTGCCCTTTTAAAACACAATTTATGTGCTTCAGTTTATCAGTTACTCATTCTATTCAATTTTAATTTTAATTAATTAATTAAATTTTAGTTGTGCCTTTTTAAAAAGTTTATTTATTTTAAGAGAGAGAGATCAGGGAAGGGGCAGAGAGAGAGAGAGAGAGAGAAAGAGAATCCCAAGCCAACTCTGCAAGGTCAGTGCACAGACTGATGCAGGACTTGATCTCATGAACCATGAGATCATGACCTGAGCTGACATCATGTGTTGGACACTTAACCAACTGAACCACCCTGGTGCCCCTTAATTTTAGTTTTTTTGTTTGTTTGTTTGTTTGTTTTTTGAGGCATGATGTCATTTGATCACATTTTTACCAAGACATTCACCATCCTGAAATCATTCTCTGATAACTTATAGTGCAATAAAATAGACCCACTTTTTTCCAAGTTAACCTCTTTTGCCTATAACCAGCAAGTGCCAACCTCCACACCCTCTTTTTCCCCGGGACTGATGCATGTGTTTATGTGTTTATGACTAGGTGTCTCTAGTCATCAGATACACTCTAACTATAGCTTGCCTATCTCCTAAAATTGGGATCATTCCCCTAGGATATCCATAGAACACTTGGGCTCTACGCAAGCCTCTTCAGAGCTCTGGGGGGGGTTGATACTTGTTTTTAAATCCAATATAGTTAACTTTTGGTGTTGGTAGACTTTTAGAAGTAATTTTTGGGGTGCTTGGGTGGCTCAGTCGGTTGAGCATCCGACTTTGGCTCAGGTCACGATCTCATGGTTCGTTGAGTTCAAGCCCCGCGTTAGGCTCGCTGTAGACAGTGCAGGGCCCACTATAGGCCCTCTGTACTCCTCTGTCTGCTCCTCCCCTGCTCGCTCGCTCTCTCTCTCTCAAAAAGAAATAAACATTTTTTAAAAAGTCAATATTTTGATAATTATTGAAATTGGATGATGGATAAGTGGTAACTTGCCACCCTACTCTCTACTTTTGTGTTTGCCAGTAATTTTTCATTAAAAAAAGTTTAAAAACAGATATGGGAATAGATGTAGAGATATATATTGATAACAAAATGAAACACAAACTAAATGTATGATAATAGAGGTTTGTTAAATAAATTATGATATATTTATAGTACAGAATACATAAAGCAGCCTTTTAAAATAATTTTATTGAGCACTTGCTATTTATAAGGATAGATATTTATAATATATTGTAAAAAATTAAAAATCAAACCTATTAAAATTAAAACAAAAGAGGGGTGCCTGGGTGGCTCAGTTGGTTGAGCATCGGACTCTTGATTTCTACTCAGGTCACTATCTCATTGTTCATGGGTTTGAGCTCTGCATTGGGCTCCACGCTGCTTGGGATTCTCTGTCTTTCTCTCTCCCTGCTCCTCCCGTGCTTTCTCTCTCACAAGATGAATAAACTTTTTAAAAAATTTTAAAAAGAAGTAATTTTCAGTTACATGAAGATTTTTCTGAGTTATTTTCTCCTCTTTCCTTGTTATTTATTTATACTTTTTTTTTTTTTTTTTTTTGCCATCCACCTGTAGTGCTTGCAAATAATCAGATACTGGACACTCGCCAGCCCAGACGATCCTAGAGTGGGACTTTCGCTAAGAACCACTGGCCCTATGATACACATGTCATCAGGTGCGATAACAGTCTTATCAGAGGTGGAACTCTGTCAGCGTCCCTCCCAATGACTGACTCATTACCACCTTGGCCTTAACATGCTACAACCAAGGAGAATTTAAACATAAAGCAGGCTTTTCGTCACTGCTCAAACCTCACCCATCATAAAGACACCTTCCCTGCACTTACTGCCCCGTTTCTCCCCACGCTTTCTCAGCCAGAGTTGTTGCAAGAACTGTCTGCACTTGCCTCTTCTGTTTCTTCACACCTAGCCTGATTGTGATCTGGCTTCTCTACCCCACCCCAAGCCTCCCTGAGCATCTCTCACCAGCTCCTGCAATTGCTCTTTAGGTCTTGTCCTGCTTACATGGACAGTGTCTGACACTGCAGACCCATACCCTCTCTTCCCCCGCTTCTCTTTCACCCCTCCACTCGCTTTCTGCCCTTCTTTGTGTTCCTTCTCGGTTTTGGTGATGGTCCTGGAGGCTTTGTCCCAGCCCCTTCTCTTCTTCCAGTAGAACTCATGGGCTCCTGTGGCTTTAAGGACCTCAAACTTGATGGAGGGATGGGAGTGAAGAATGAAGACTCTGTAGACTGGGGGTGTGTGCTAGGCCTTGGACTAGACCCTGAGCAGATTGCTAGGGAAGAGAATTAGGTTAGTTGGAAGAGAATGGGGATGTTAATGACATGGCTGCTGCTTCCAGGTGTGGCACCTAAACACCGACAAGTCAGTATCACTGTGGATCCAGAATAGGGGAAATGTAAAATATGCAAGGCAATGCATTCCCACAGACAAATTATAACATCTGATATTTCAGGCAAGCACAGAGGAGTATATCAAGCTAGAGCACTGAATAAGGCTTCATTGTCTCAAAGTTCTAAGAGAAGTATGATTTATATGTTGAAACTCCCCTCCCTGGGGGGAATGAGCCATTCAGATGCATTTGTTCCAGCTTGCTTTATACATGTGTATGTCATACAGAGAAATGATGGAGGACATTATCCTTCTATGGCTGCTGGTTCAAACACCAGGACCTATCAAACATGATTATGTCTAATTGCCAGCCTCAGCCACCCATCAGCTATGAAGAGCCACTTGGAGAGCACTGATGTGGCACTTTGCCAGCCCCTGCACCAGGCAAATAATTGTCTACCTCAAATGAAGGATGGAGGGCAGAAGGGTTGAGGGAAACCATGCCAGGCCATACCTGCCTCACTCCCTCTGCAGCACGTCCTGTCTTAAGAGCCCTTGGAGGGCATCAGTGATGGGGGTAGAGGGTAAGGTCAGTTTGTTCTAGACCCCGGTCAGCTCAGCTGAGCCTGTGTGTGTGTGTGTGTGTGGTGAAAGGACTAGAGCTTATTAGCTGGATAAAACTGCAGACTTCCAGTCACTCCAACCATCCAGATCTGTTTCCAATCTATTTCCCCTCCCTTGCAGTGGAGCTCTCTAAAGGCTCATGCCCTGAAGACTTTATCACATATGACTCTCCTTGTGGCTGATTTCTACTCATCTTAATTATGCACTGACTTTAGCCCCTGACGGACTGACCCAGTCCTCTCCACCCTTCTGCTGTCCTTCCATACCATGGATGAAACACCACACTCTGGCTTCTCAGTCCTTCATTATCTCCACAACCATCCACTCCCTCCAAAACAGCTCGCTACCAATGCCCACAGCTTAACCCCACATCTTATTTTCACAAGTGAATGTACCACCTTCAAAAGCCATCATCTCCTGTGGTTCCCACTCTGCAAAATCCCAGCTCCAATACTTGGACCCACAGGACATAGAGTGCAGGGCCAACGTTTCATTTTCTTCCTCATCTGGCTTGGACAATCTGTGGTCTAGCACATCACCACTTGCCTTCTGCTATCCTTCATCACCTTGCAGCTTTTCTCTACCCCAGTGCAGGTTAACCAGAACCATTCAGCCATCAGACCTGAGGAGCAGGTAACAGAGACAGTGGTGTCACAGCCGGGAAAGTTCTTCCACAGATCTCAAATGAGCACCAGTCCTGCCAGCCAAGCTCACCATACTCCTTAGACAAGTTCACATCCCCTTCCTCTGAACAGCCTATTTCACATCTTCCCCCTTATCCTTTACTCCCCCATCTCATTTGAAGCTTTTCTGGGTGAGATCCACTGCTTCTGGGAGAAGTAAAAGCCCTCTGCTCCTAGGAGTAGGGCAGGAACACTCTTGGGGGCAGGATCCGACAAGAGAATAAAGCCCAGAGCTGCTGCCACTCCTTATGGCCACTCCATGGACTCCTAACTCTGGCATCCAATGCCAGCCTGGCCTTTCTGTGGAGCACACAGGCTTCATGGAGATGGGGGTCAGAGAGTATCACTCTTTTCCCCTATGGTGGGGTTGGTTCTTCCGTGCCCTGTGGAGAGACACTTGGGAAACTCCTAAGAGTAACAAAAGGTTCTCTAGTCACTGAAGAATCATTAAAGTGTGGTAATAATAATAATAATAATAATAATAATAATAATAATAATAAACTTTAAACTTCATGTTTGGGCTGGGTTTTACCTCCTCTGCCAGGTCACCTGCAGGGGAAAATCCTGATAGATTCTTCTTTTCTCTCCAACCTCTTTCATGACTTTCACTCCACCCTTTGCCTTGGTTTTTGACCCCACCCAGGGTGGAGGCGAAAGTAGGGCAGGAAAGCTCTCACACGACTTGGAATTCCATTGATGATCTGTCCTCAGCTGTCCCCATGAAACAAGCACTTTCCTCCCTGAGGTAATTTTGTGGGGTTTTCAGAGATTCCACAGTGTCTGGGGATCTTTTCCCGGCCAGTTACTCAAGACCCGTTCCTCAACCTTTATGTGTCTGATGGAGTGTCCGACCTTACTCTGCTGTGGGGTCCTGCTCGTCAGGCAGCCTTCTTGGTTGGGATATCAAATAATCCCATGCCAGCTTTCTCACTTGAGTGACCCAAGCCTGGTCCTTAGAAAATCCATATTCCCTGTGCTCCTACAAACTGTGGGAGCACAGGCCCCTCCCATGCAGCCCCCCTGATTCCTTCTTCCACAGCATAGGCTGAGGCCAGCACCACCAGCAGCTCTTAAACCTCTTTTCTAGGCCAGAGATAAGAGGTTAGCTGGTGATGAGCACTGGGTGTTGTATGGAAACTAATTTGACAATAAATTTCATATATTGAAAAAAAAAAAAGAGGTTAGCTGGCATCACAGAACCAATTTTTGGAAACCTCCTTTGTAAGTAGTCTTGACCGTCACTTGGGAAAGCAGCACCCATCGTTCAGCCTGAACTGGGCCAACTCTAGCTCCACTTTCAAATCCTGCCATGCTTGACTGCACGTGCAGTGAACAACCAGTTTACTCGTGGCTGCTATTGTTGCTCACGGCTGCTGTTCTTCTGCAGCAGGAAGTCAGCAAAAGCCAAAAACCAGACATGTCCTAAAGAGGACTGGGCAACCGGACCAGTTTAACACATCACTGAAGGTTCAGCCCTTCCTCAGGCCCAGAAAAGCTGCCCCCGTTGCAGGCTGTATGAGATTTTGCTCCAGGATAGAAACAAAAACATTTGTATACAACAGGTGGTTTGTCACGGCAACCAATATGGCATCTTTTGGCCCATTTTCATACCTAGAAACTCAAATGTGAGCAGAAATGGTAGTGACTCCTCCGGTTTGGTCTGTGTGCCCCAGGTGCCTGGGGCTGACTCCCCAGATGGTGAAGCCACTGCACTTAGCACTGAAACAACTCACTCTTTCAAACAGAGAGAAATTTAGCACAAAGAGATGTTTACAGAGGTGTTCTAAGGACTGGGATGAGGTGGGAGCTGCCAGAGAAGGAAAGGAGATCAGAGAAGCTATAAGGACTGAGTTATAAAACATGGTCAGCACATATGGCAAGTCATATTTGACCAACTTAGAAGGAGCCTCTTGGAGATCATTCAGTCTTCCCTTGACTTTCACAGAGGAAGAAATAATAGTAGTAATAATAACAGCTACATTTTTTAGGGTAGACACTTAGGAAATACTACTTCATTTATTACCTCATTTATTTCTCAGGACATTCCTATGAGGTAATTACCGTTGTCTCACCATTGCCTTCATTTTACAGGCTAGGAAACTGAGACTCCGAGAGGTAAATTCACTTGCCCCAGGTGCCCTGGCCAGGAAGGACAGCACCAGAAGGACAGCCTGTGCATTATGATCCCTGGTTTGGTGTGATTTCCATGACACCATTATACTGCACAGAAGACAAGCTCAGTTAAAAATCCTCTCCCAGGAACACCTGAAAGGGTAGTTACATGCCTTTTCTACTTCTCAAGTCCAGAGTTCAAGAGCAGAGCCATTGCTTGAATTCAATTGAGATCCCAAAAGTAGGGCGTGCAGAGGCCACAAAAGGAAAAGTGGAGATGTGGAAACAGTGTCAGCCATATTCAAGAGAACCCCGTGGATCCTGGGAGTCAGCCTGTTTCCAGGCCTTGAGAGGGGTGAGCTAACCAGGTGACAGATGTCATACCATGGGGAAAGAAGGAGAACAATGCCGGTGGTGGGAGAGGAGAGAGTAAGAGACCAGGGAGTCTCAAGGAAGGAAACAGGCTAAGAAGAACAACAACCATGTCAGAGGTCACAAGAGCTTAGAGGTCCTGCATAAGTTAGCCTAGGTTTGATATATGAGAGCAAACCTTCAGATGAGCAGGAGAGGCCTGAAGGAAAGCTCCAGTCTCTAAGAGGAAAGGGCCCTGGACAAGGAAATGGCCTCTGTGAGAGGGTGAAGTACACCCAAAGACAGCCATGGGGGTTGGTAGGGCAGGGTATGCATGTGGAAGTCATGGGGCCTTGAGGGAACATAGCAGGCTGCAAGGGGCACAGAAGGGAGAACAGACCTGACTCTGCCCAGAGTTTGCAGGCAGAGTCATGGTGGTGAAACCATTCAGCCCCACCCCCCAAGTCTTCTAGTGTACTATTTCCTGCATTCCCATGGCCCTCAGTGCTCCCAGGTGATCTCTCCATGTGCAGGCTATCCCATCCCCACTGCCTCATCCAAATGCATCACTGACATTGCCCCACCCCCACCCCACCATTCCAACCTCTTCAGAGAAGCACCCCCAACTCATGGTCTGTGGGACTCCTTGGGCGCTTAGCATGTCCTCCAAATGTACTGTTCTTTTCCCCTCTGTGACCCCATCAGATTGTGAATGCTTTGAATCATGCCTT
This sequence comes from Felis catus, assembly GCF_018350175.1. Lineage (NCBI taxonomy): Eukaryota > Metazoa > Chordata > Mammalia > Carnivora > Felidae > Felis > Felis catus. The sequence continues at coordinate 56,671,248 of NC_058379.1, read as the reverse complement.
ATTTGTCTGGACATCCCTTTAACAGCGCCCAGGACTCAAATATGGTTGTTTAGATATTAACAATAGCAGTATGAACACAATACCAAAACGGAAGTACATGGTGCTTGGCTGGTAACAGCCAAAAGCCACCAATGAAACAATGGAGTTGAAAATCTTATTCACCTTGTGCCCTCTTGTGGAGAAGAGAGCAAAGAACACTATATCACCACTTGGGAAGACGGATTTACTTCTTTCCCTATCACCTCCTCCTTTTCTAAATAGTTACAATACAGAGCTAATGAATAAAAATATATTTAAATATAAATATGTTATTCTATGTTTAACTTTAACGTACTATTACTCTATATTTAAACATAACTACATTATATCTAAATAGAGTTACAATATTAATGAATCATCTTTACCATATTATGATTTTGATTTCATAAATACTGTTTGAAGATGAACCAGGAAGTATTGTATAATTATATGGTCTTTCTGGTAACATCCTTGTGCATTTTCGCTCCTGCAAAATCATAATGTTGCTTCATTTTCTATTTGCTAGTTTTCTAAGTAGTTATCAAAACTAATGCTCAAACTCTCTACTAACACTGTAGTAAGGTCCTTTCAATTTTTTTTTTTTTTTTAATCTGGAACCTCCAACAATACTACTTTTAAAAATCATTAGAGCAGCGCACCTGGTTGGCTCAGTTGGTGGAGCATGTGACTTGTGCTCTCACAATCATGACTACAAGCCCTATGTTAGGCACAGAGCTTCCTTAAAAAGAAAGGAAAGAAGGAAGGAAAAAAAATTATCGGAGCTATCTTCAGTGTTACCGCTCAAATGAGATTATTTACCCTCTCATTTTTTGTACAGCAATAATCATCCTTTTTGGTCTTGCCTTTTTGGTCTTTTGATGAATAGAAGTTCAGAACTTTTATAAGTCCAGTTTATAATTTTTCCCTTTGGGACTAGTGCTTTTAGTGTCCTGTTTTTAAAATCACTCCCTATTCTAATACCTTGAAGATGCTTTCCTATATTGCATCCCAAAATCTTTATTGTTTTGCTTTTCACAATTAGGTCTACGATTGACTTGGAAATTATTTTTGTATATGGTGTAAGGTAAGGATTAAATTTTTATCTATATAGATACTATATAGATACTTTATTGAGTCAACAGCATTTATAAAAGACCATCTTTCACCCACTATTCCGCAGCGCTGTTCATGTCAACCATCAAATAACCATGTATGTGAGAATCTATTCCTGGAACCTTTAATCTCTTCCACTGATATGTTTACTATCCCTACATTAATACTACAGTGTTTTAGTTACTGCACACTTTTAATGCAACTTGGGAGCCAACAGGGCAAACCCTACCACCTCATTCTTCTCCTTTAAGAGTGTTTTGGCTCCTCTTAACTCTTTGCATTTGCATACAAACCTTAGTATCAGTTTTTTAATTTCCAGAAAAAGTGCTGCAATTTTTACTGGGATTGCAATGAATCTACAGATAATTTTAGAAAAAATTGCCATTTCACAATATCAGGTCTTCTAACCCATGAACACAGGATATCACTCCATTTATTTAGGTTATCTTTAATTTCTGTCAGTATTCTTTTACTGGTTTCTAAATAATATTCTCTAAAAATTTCATTTTATACACTGTTGGATTTTTAAAAATTATGGTAATACATGCATAACATAAAATTTGCCATCTTAACCATTCAGTGTACAGTTGATACTCATGTTGTTGTGCAAACAATCTCCACAATTCTTTCCATCTTGCAAAATTGAAACTGTACCCATTAAACAACAGCTCCCTATTCCCCCTCCCCTGGCAACCTCCATTCTATTTTCTATCTCTATGAATTTCACTACTCTGTTGATTCCAATCACATACGTGGAATTACATAGTGTTTGTCTTTTTGTGACTGACCTATTTCACTTAGCATAATAGCCTCAAGATTCATTCATGTCACAGCATGTGTCAGAATGATATTCCATTGCATGTCAAATGCCACTTTGTTTATCCCTTCATCTCTCAGTAAACACTTGTTTGGCTTTCACCTTCCAGCTATTGTAAATAATGCTGCTATGACCATGGGTGTACAAATATCTCTTTAGGACTCTGTTTTCAATTCTTCTAAGATTATACACGGAAGTGGAATTACTGGATCATACAGTATTTTTAATTTTTTGAAGAACTACAGTATGTCATTTTAATTCTTTTTACATAATTATTTTTAAGTAATGGGAAAAAGTCAAATTACAAATGCTATAGAGTATATTTTTTAAAGAATGTAATGATAAAATATGTAATGATAAAATATTTTACATAAGTCATTGCTACATGTCAAACAAAAACTGATGAAAAAATTTTAATGCGTATTTATTTTTGAGAAAGTGCAAGTGGGGGAGGGGCAGAGAGGGGCAACAGAAGATCTGAAGTGGGGCTCAAATTCACAAACCATGAGATCATGACCTGAGCCAAAGTCAGACACTCAACGGACTGGGCCACCCAGGATGAAATTTTGTTTAATTCCCAAGTAGTTTTGAGAAATTGCATATTAATGTCAAAAGTACCCTCTAGTTGGGGCACCTAGGTGGCTTAGTCAGTTAAGCTTCTGACTCTTGGTTTCGGCTCAGGTCATGATCTCATGGTTTCGTGAGTTCGAGCCCCACATTAGGCTCTGTGCTGACAGTGTGAAGCCTGCTTGGGATTCTCTCTCTCTCCCTCTCTCTCTGTCTCTCCCCTGCTCACACTGTCTCTGTCTCTCTCAAAAACAAATAAACTTAAAAAGTACTCTTCAGTCAAATGAGGTTGGGAAACACAATATTAACTGAAACTGAATTTGGAGCAAGAAGCACATTAACCAGTGCAGCAAGTGAGGAAGGACAGCTATTTAATTAAGAGGTAATCATTGAGTGCATATTCATACGTGTGTTTTTGATGGATAATGAAAAAAAAAAAAGAGAGAGACAGACACAGTCCTAAAAGAGCTCAGGATCTAGAGGGCTGGAACTGGTGGAAAGGCAGTATAATACATCAAATAATTAGATGAAAATTACATTCAGAGTATAATTAGGTGCTAAATGTGTGATGTAGTCAAGTTCTTCAGGGACATGAGAGGGGAAAATCACTATAGGGTAAGGTAATTGGAAGAAACTTCATGGTGAAAATAAGTCATGTCTCAAATTTGAAAGAACAGCTCAAGCAAAAGCAGTGATACAAATGAGGCTAGCCCTCTCGCTATTCAGCTTCCATGTGCACCCTTCCATACATTTTTGAACTTTTGTACATCAATAACACAATTCCAATTTTTCTTGTGACAAAATACAACTATCTAGTAGTTGTAAAGGTAAAGTTCTTACCTTTTCCTCAAAATATGGAGAGCACAGTCCCGACAGTCAACGTATCCATCACTGATAATCTTAATTACTCCTCAAATTCTGGCAGCGTCCCACTCCTCAAATTCTGTTACCTAATGAATAAATTGTGAAGTTAGCTTTCCCCTATACATACATAAAATAGCAATGGGAAGGAAATAGAAGAAAATGGTTGGCACATAAAATAAACAACATATATAATAAACAAATAGGAAATATACAAAGCTATTACTGTCACGGTTTCCGTGATTTGCTGTGAGGCTGTCAATGATATCTCCATCTTCCTTCTTCCACTACCCAGTCCACATTTCCCCCATCCTCAGCCAGAAATTCAGCTGGAGTGATCCAAACCTTCACTCGTAGGCACCTCCAGGCAACTCTTTTGGCTTCATAGTCCTTCTTATCTGCATTGTACAGCAACTCAAGTTTACGCACCTCACTTAGAGTGACTTTTTTTTTCCAGTTGGTTCAATGACCTAAGAAGTCTAAAATGTCCAGGAGGCATTCTCACTTTCCAATTCAATTGAACCATTGTGTCTGCTAGTGGAAGCATTCCTCCCTTGGAGACTGACTTCCATAATGACATTGCTCAAGGTTTCTGGGGCAGCAAGAATAATTCTGCAAATGGATTATTGAGTTTAACAGTGAGGGCAGCCAGTCCCACTTCTACTCCTTGATGCCCAGATCCATGTGTTCTGGCTATGAGAGAGAAAACACTATATAACAGTTGCTGATTCAAAGCATCTACTGTATTCTGTGAGACAGAATCACATTGTTTTGGGGTATTGTCTCCCAATTGGCACCACCACTGAGGCTTCAATGAGCCATTCCAACTTTAAATTAGGCCATCTGCTCCTAGGTGATGGAATATGTGAGTAAAACCAGATGATTCCATAAGCATAAGCCCCATGCCGTATTTCCTTTGCTGTGGAATGAGCTCCTAGATAAGACGCAATGCTGTGCAGAATACCAAGACGATGGATAAAGCATTCCATAAATACTTCCGCAAGTACACAGATGGTACGCCTGGCTGAAGTATTATGTTAAGGGAAGGCAAATCCATATTCAGACAACATGTATATTCAGTGAGGATGTCTCTCTGCCTCCTCTATGGAAAAAAGAGGCCCAGTGTAATCAGTCTGCCACCAGGTGGCTGGTTGGTCCCCACAGGAAGTGGTGCCATATGAGGGGCCTCCGGTTGGTCTCTTCTGTTGACAGATTAAGTACTCAGCAGTAATGTTAGACAGGTCAGCACTGAGTAGGGGAAGTCCACATTTTTGAACCCCATGCATAGCTTCCATCCCCGCCATTGTGGCCACTTTACGGCTCACCGAGCAAGCACAGGGTTACTAGGTTAAAAGACTGATTTATATCCATGGAGTATCAGCCTGATTATTAGAAGTCTCCTCTACACTGCATGGCCATGGCTCACCACATAGCAGATATGTCTCTATTGTTCCAGGGTAATGGAACTTGCTGGAAGTCTTTTCTCCAGAGTGCAAGCAAAAGTCATTTACTGGAGGTTATCTCACTAGAGGCACTCTGCTATGAAACTGCCCATGAGGGTGCAGGAGAAAATTGCTGCCAGGGCAATCTCCTGCTGGATCCAGGAGAGCTACATGCTGAGTCTGTACAGTCAGCACACTGGAACCAGGAAGGGAAGCCCCTTTCCCCTGCAAAGTCTCTCCAGAGCCTCCCACTGACAATTCATAACCTTATGCTTGTTGGCAAAGGAAAAATATTTAAAAGGTCCATTTCATGTTTACAGACAGCAAAGGATGAATTTCAATAAACTGCTAGCTATCAAAGGCATGTAATGGGGTGAATAGTGTCCTCCCAAAATTCATGTCCACCTGGAAACTCAGAATGTGACCTTCTTTAGAAAAGTACATTTTGGGGGCAGATGCAATTAGTTAAGATGAGGTCAGACTGGATGAGGGTGGGCCCTAAATCCAATGATTGGTGGCTTTTTAAAAGGAGATGAGACATGGAGCCACACTTAGAGAAGTCCATGTGATGACAGAGGCAGAGATTGAAACGATGCAGTATTGCTGGCACCCATGAGAAGTTGGAAAGAAGTAAAGAAGAAATCTTCTGTAGAGCTTTCCGAGGGAGCATGGACCTGCCAACACCTTGATTTCAGACTTCTAATCTCCAGAACCATGAGATAATAATAAATTATTGTTTGAAGCCACCAAGTTCATGGTAATTTGTTATGGCAGCCCTGGGAGACTAATGCAGCACAAAATCAGGTTATCACCAAATGTTTAGTTCCAGTCTGGGGAGAACCAACTCACAAATGAATATTTGAAACCCTATGCCCTGGAAGAAAGGTGAGAATCAAGATTCTATATGGGCAGCATGCTAAACACCCAAGGTTATATAGCAGACTCTGAAATTCTACCATAGATCTCTCTCCTTATTAGGCTTTACTGTTGCACCAGATATGGATTTTTCAGTACTGTATGAAATTTATTATCTCTATCTCTTCATATTAAAATGTCATGAGCCATTATGCTTTTATTGCAACGTATCTACCTGCAGCAGCTCTCTGATCCAATGGGCTCTCCTTCTTGCAGATTATCTGTCCTCCTGGTAACTACTAAGCCTTTAAATCTATCTGAACAGTCTTTGTTAATTTTCAGAAACTGCCCCTTTTATCAGTTTGATCCTCTTTTTATCCACATATTTATGGAGCATACATTAACTAGAGATCAATGTGCTAATTATGTTAAAGGGAACAAATGACACAGAGAACACAGGATGAATGGGACACAGATCCTGTCTGACATGTACGTGAGTGAAACAGACACATCTTGGAAGATCCCAGATTTCTACTGGGGGGATCGTGGTACTAGTCCAGGAGAAAAGGAGGAAAAAGAGGCGGGCGTAGAGGCAGTGAAGAAGAACTCACATTTAGTGTAAGGTGCCTGTGAAACAAACAAGTAGTCATGTTTCATAAAGTCACCTCTATGGGGAGGAGGCTCAAGAAAAGGATCGGTCTCAAGATATAAATTGGTACTCGTTAGTTCAGGGTTGGTAATTAAAGGCTTATAGGTGGAAGTACATGAGCTGGCCCAAAGAGAGCCTATAACATGAAAACTACAGGAACCAAAGACAGAACAAGAACACTAATTGTATGTGGGATTGCAGAACAAGAAGAACCACTGTGTTTAGAAGGACAGAGGAGTAATGAAGGACAAAATTCTAAGGGGAAGAAGTACTGTTGTAAATAATGTGAAATGCTGAGAAGGATGAAAGTAAGTTAACCATATATGGCAGTAGGGAAGACAGTGAATGGATAAGGGTGAAAGCTGCTTTTTTTTTTTTTTTTTTCTTCAACTTTTATTTATTTTTGGGACAGAGAGAGAGAGAGCGTGAACGGGGGAGGGGCAGAGAGAGAGGGAGACACAGAATCGGAAGCAGGCTCCAGGCTCTGAGCCATCAGCCCAGAGCCTGACGCGGGGCTCGAACTCACAGACCGCGGGATCATGACCTGGCTGAAGTCGGACGCTTAACCGACTGCGCCACCCAGGCGCCCCAGGGTGGAAGCTTCTTTATACAAGGGTTAAAGGGAGGGCACCTGGGTGGTTCAGTCGGTTAAGTGTCTGACTTTGGCTCAGCTTATGATCTCATGGTTTGTGAGTTCGAGCCCCACATCAGGCTCTCCGCTGTCAGCTCGGAGCCTGTTTGGATCCTCTGTCCCCCTCTCTCTCTGCCCCTCCCCTGCTCATTCTCTCTCTCAAAAATAAATAACCTTTTGTGGCACCTAGGTGGCTCAATCGGTTAAGCATCTGATTAAGTGTCCGACTCTTGGTTTTGGTTCAGGTCCTCATCTCACAGTTCATTTGTTAGAGACCTGCCATCAGGCTCTGTGATGACAGCGTGGAGCCTGCTTGGGATTCTCTCTGTCCCTTTCTCTCTGCCCCTCCCCTGCTCACTTGCTCTCTCGCTCTCAAAAATAAATAAACTTAATAAAACAGGCTTAAAGGGAAGGGGAGGTGCACTTATAGTTTATTCTCTATAATTGATGTTATAGTATATGTAATTAAAAATTCAAATTGGTCTAGAAGACCTAGAATGGACAAGAGCAGTCCCCTCCCCCCTCCACCACTAAGTCCTGCTTTGCAGGACTACATCCCCTTTCTACTCTTATAGCTGTTTCTATGGGGATTTACTTACACGTTCCAAATAATTTAAGACAGCTATTTCTTTTCATATTTCACTTTTACATATTATTAAGTTCATATTATGAAATATAAGGATTTAGCTCTCTTATGCAGCCACACTCCCCTCATACACAGAATTATCATTCCTCCCTTTCCCCCAAACCTCCCAATATACTTGGTTAGATCAAATTTCAGTGTTCATATTATGACTATGTAAGCATTATCCATAGTTAAGCCTTCTCTTTTTAAATTTTTTTTTTCAACGTTTATTTATTTTTGGGACAGAGAGAGACAGAGCATGAACGGGGGAGGGGCAGAGAGAGAGGGAGACACAGAATCGGAAACAGGCTCCAGGCTCTGAGCCATCAGCCCAGAGCCCGACGCGGGGCTCGAACTCATGGACCGCGAGATCGTGACCTGGCTGAAGTCGGACGCTTAACCGACTGCGCCACCCAGGCGCCCCGCCTTCTAATGTACCCTAAATTTCTTGCACACCATTCTGTTTGCCTGAACTTAATGATAAATGAGTGCTGCTTCCGCCCTTTGCTTCGTCTTCTATCTATCAATCACTTATCCTGCCAGAATCACTAACTTTCAACTTGAAGTATCAATCTCTCAGCATTGGAATATAACAAACATACCCAGTACTCTATCTGCACTATTATTCCCCCATTGAGGCATGTGCCTTGAGCACTCCATCCCTCTACTTCTTAACTCCAGATCTGTCTCCTGGGATCTCCTTTATCACCCTCTCAAGAATTTCCCTCATTACCTACTATGTTGAATCCCCTATCCGTGTTGTCTTACTTGGATTACTCTCTCTTTAGGGCAGACTTCCAGTAGCCTCCTGAGAAGGGATGCATGGGAGGGAACTTTTTTTTTTTTTAACACTTAGCATGTCTGAAAATGTCCTTATTCCTACTTTGAATATGATTCAGCTGTGTTTAATTTGGAAATTAATTTTCCTCAAGATTTTGATGGCATTGTTCATTATCTTCTAGACTGAGAAGTCTAATAATCATCTTGTTTTTCAAATCTTAGCTTGCAGCTCCTTAGATTCTGGAAGCTTTTAGGATCTCAAATTTGTCCTGTATTTTAAGAAATTCCAGAATGATACAGGTCTTCATCCCTTGTGTGGTGCATGCAAAGGGCTGGCCCTTTTAATCTGTGAATACTCGTCTTTCAGTTTGGGGACATTTTCTCGAAAAATCTTTACTTAAAGCTCAAACTTTATTCAGTAGCAGATCATTCACTGGGGAATGGGAGTTAGAACCCAGTCCTTATTGATCATCAAGGAATGCATACTGGGAAGATGTATATTATCTTCAGGTTGTCTGAGCATCTTCAGAATGTTTGGTAAAATGGTTTATGCTAAGAATCTCAGGCAGACTTTACTTCAGAAACCTGAAGTTTCTTTACTACTCAGGCAGACTTTACTTCAGAAGACCCTGATTAAAATTTTAGTTCATAGCCTTTTACCTGGCCTGCCACATCTTTTGAAACTTCTTATTTCTTCATCCTCATCCTTAGCCACTCATGGCCTGCCATCCTTCAATCCCAGCAAATATAAAATTTCACTGGTCCCTCAGTTTCGACTACATGGCACTCAGCTTTCCCCAACAACTCCAATCCCACTCTCTCCACCCTCCCCCCAACACCTTCTTTGTGCTTTTATAGTATCCTGTAGTTAGCTCCATCAGAACAGCTACCATGTTGTTTAGAATAGTCAATCTATATACCATTCTTCTTTATTAGCCTATCAGCTCCTAAAGAGCAAAAATCTGTGTCTGACGTTTGAATTCTCAGCGAGTATCACGCATCTGGTACTTAGCAGATGATCTTTCCACTAGGACCTTATTTCTGCTAACTTTCCACTCTATCCGAAGCAGGCTCTGCACTGACAGCAGAAAGCCTGAGTGCAGAGAGCCAGATGCGGGGCTCTCACCAACCCCGCAACTCACCAACCATGAGATGCTGCAACTCACCAACCATGACACCATGACCTGAGCTGAAATATAAGGCTTAACCAACTGAGCCACCCAGGCTCCCCTTACACTATGAAACTTTTCATAAACACTCTTTTACTTTTTTCTTAGCTTCATCTTCTGGGATGATCTGGATATTTGGTAGAATTCAAACCCAAGAATAGTTCCTTATTCTCTTTGCAGCCTTCAATTACTGTCCATTTTCTCCTTAAACTACCTTCTATGACTTCACACCGCTGTCGGAAATTGACTGCTCCTGTTTCGGGTGCCTCATTGCCTTGACTAACTTAACCTACCCACCATCAGAGTGAACACATTCCCTTCCGCACTTTTGGACTGTCTTGCTATTTGTATTAGTAGCTGGCTCAACAAATAATCTTATCCTGTGAAAGTCCCCTATTGGTGCAAGAATTTCTTCAAATTTAATGTCATTGTAGATTAACTAAGCGACAAGTTTCTCCCCTAACCCTTAGGTCTGGTACAGTTGGAATAAAGCAGCCTTTTCTCTCATCATTTCGGACTCTGGTAAGAGCATACTTGGCGCGGGAGGGGGTGGGGAGGGGAGAGGTCATACCAAAAGGTGTGGTTTTTTTTTTCTTATTGTTGTTTATTACCAAGTGGTTTTCAAGCGTCTCTGTTCTCTCCCTAATTTCCTACTTCCCTCTACAACTACATTTTCCAAGAGTCCCTATGGAAAGTAGGTGGAAGAGGAAGCCAGTATGTGGGGTTGTGGCCTCACATTTTTAAATTTACTTAAAAGGTTATCTGAGGAAATATATACGTATATACTGGTGCCAAAATATGTGTGTAGGTGGGTTGTCACCTTTTTAAGGGTCATTCGGTTCTCCCGTGAAAGAGTGGGGTGGGGGCGGGGGTGGCGTCAAATCTTTTCCTTAAAACAGTACTACTTGGAGTACAACCAACCCCAGTAGCGCGGATGGTATTAGAGGCAGGTTGAACTGAAAGGCAGAAAGCTAAGGAGTCTTTCCTTTCTGTGATCTTGGGCAAGTCACGAAGCCTTTGGACTTATTTCTTGTTAAGTGGGAATAACTTTACCGGGTTAATGAAGAAGTAAATGGAATAACCCAAGTAGAAGCACTCTGAAAAACAACCACCCCGGGTTTTGTGAACCGGAATGCGGAGCAGTCGCATTCCCAACCGTCGGGGTTATCCCCTTCCGCTAACTCGGAAGTCGCCTCACCAAAAGCCTCCTGCGGCGGCGACTCGTCTCCATGGCAACCGCTCCCTCAACCCGGACCGGCTCCCAACCCAGCCGCGAGGACCGGAAGCAGCTTCCGACCGGGCGCTTTCCCGGCATCTTCCGGAAAACGCGGGGTCGCTCTTCCCCGTCGGGAGGTGAGAGCCGAGGCCCCCTCTGAACCCCTAGGCTGCATGGAGAGGCGTCCTCACCCGGGGTTTGGGAGGAGGTGGCGCGGACCTCGACGACACCCTGAGGCCGCCCTCCCAGCCCGTCCCTCCGCACAACCCCTCTTCACGCCCGCTCCTGTCACCCCCCGGCGTTTCCCTCGGCCCTCAGCCGGTCCTGCACCTCTAGGCCCCCTAGCCGCGCGCCGGGACCCCCCTCCCCTCGTCCTCCCGGTGCGGCCCCGCGGCGCCTGCCGCCACAGCCGAACCCTCTCGGCTCCCCGCCGGCGCGCGCTCACCTGGCCTCCGCGCAGCGTCCTCAACGCCCGCGCGCGGCCCGCGGTCTCGCGGGGCCGGGGCCCCGCGCGGGAGAGGCGTGGGCGGGGTGGGGCAGGTGGGCTACGCGTCCGGAGCCCCTCCGGCGCCAACCTGCGGCGACTCGGCCCCGCTGGAGGAGGGGTGCTGGGGTGAGCGTCGGTCCTCCGCCGTAGCACCCCGCTTTCCGGGCTCTCGGCGAAGCCTCCCCTCCAGGGAGGGAGCCCGTTGGTCACAGGCCCGCGCGTGTGTTGGCGGTTCGGTGTCCCAGTCTCCTGTGTAGCGCCGAGAGCAGCTGTGGAGGTGGCACGCGGCTGCAGGTGCTGAAGAGGCAGAATGCGTGCCGGCCGCCACTCTCTCCGTGACTTCCAGAGGCTTTTAGTTTAGAGTCCCTCAATGTAACGCTCCCAGACGGCGTCCGAACTCATGGCCTCAACCTTTCCCGCCGCCCAGGTCTCGACCCTAGATTCTCCCCCCGGCGCAGGAGCATCTGGGTCTGCTGCTCCTTCTCGGCACCCGGACCCCTGCCCCCGGCCTCTTGACCACGCAGCACTGTGGGTAAGTGGATGGCCCGGAATCAGGCCCCATCCCTGCCCCTTTGCCCGTGGTCACTCTACCTGAGCTTGGCAGGTTCCTCATCTACAAGGCAGGCATGGAAGTAAGCGTGCAGGACTTTTGAGAAGGTTTAAAGGAGTTTCTCTTTAAGGTGCTGAGAACAGTGCTCGGCACATGGTTAATACTCTGTGTCAGCTGTTATCATTTGCTGCATAGCAGTGTATATAACGTTCTTCTATTTACTTGGTAACGTTGTCTCTCACCTGCTAGAGTTTTAAGAAGCCACGGGTCTTGTTCAGGTCAACTGCATAAAAAAGAAAAATCGGGTCACCTATAAGATTTTGTAATCAGCAATCAGTGATCAGTGATGCATATAGTGCTAGAAGTGTCTTTCCACCCCCTTCCTGCTGACAAGCTCATGATACCTGGAGAAATTACATCACTGAGTTGCTGTTGACATTGTGAATTGGTGAACAATCGTTTCAGTAATTCCTTTGATAGTACCTAGCAAGACATTTGCCGCTCTCCTTTGACCCCAGCAAGCCAAGTCCTTGGGATATCCTTGAATAATTTGAAAGGAGAAAAATATATTCCTGAAAATGTGCCTCCCATAATTATTTATGGTAGTCAAACTTAGAAACAACCTAAATATTCTACACTAAAGAGATAGGTAAATAATGCAGATGTTATGGATGGGAAGTAGAAGTGAATATGAAAAAATAGAAGCACATTAAGATTAGGGAATGTACAATTACTTTTTCTTTTAAATAGTTCCTTTAATGTCAAAATAGTATTGTTTTAATGCTGTTCAATAGTATTAAACTTAATGTTTTATTTAATACTGTTTAATAGTAAGTGTTGAAAAGAAATCCACATGAATACTTCTCTCATGAGACTATTTCTTAATGCTCTTTGCAACAGGCTAGAAAAAATTAATTGGCTGTTTGAGCGTGCCCAGAGTCATAATTTTTCTCAAGCTTCCCTTATTTCTGTTCTCCAGGAGTTCCTGCACAATCCTGGCTGATCTCTTATTGTGATATTTAGTCAGCCTTATGTGCAAGATTTTCAGAATAAATTGGGAATTACTCATGCATATGAATTAATGCCATCTTAGCTCTTCAATTCTCTTAAGGAAGTATTCTTTGAAAGCATGGTTTACGTTAAGATTAAGGGCAGTAGGGGCGCCTGGGTGTCACAGTCGGTTAAGCGTCCGACTTCAGCCAGGTCATGATCTCGCGGTCCGTGAGTTCGAGCCCCGCGTCGGGCTCTGGGCTGATGACTCAGAGCCTGGAGCCTGTTTCCGATTCTGTGTCTCCCTCTCTCTCTGACCCTCCCCCATTCATGCTCTGTCTCTCTCTGTCCCAAAAATAAATAAACGTTGAAAAAAAAAATTCTAAAAAAAAAGATTAAGGGCAGTACTTTCTGTAACAGTGTTATGTTTCTTTGTTTTTAAATTAAAAAAAAAGTTTATTTTGAGCATGCATGGGGGAGGGGCAGAGAGAGAGGGAGGGAGAGAGGGAATCCCAAGCCAACTCTGCAGGCCTTGATCTCACAAACCGAACCTGAAATCATGACCTAAGCTGAAATCAAGAATCAGAGGCTTAACCTACTGAGCCACCAGGAGCCCCCAGTGTTGTATTTCTAAGAAACGTGTCTGTGTCTTGTTTCCACCTGTTTGTTTAATCGTATTTAAGGAGTGTCCTTAAGGAAAGCTCACCTCCCTGAAGATTAAAGCCTACTTATTTATTTCCAGTCCAAATGTCTGCAAAATTGAGAAAGTCCTCGCTCCATCCACAACCTTCAGAGCAGTCTGACAGCATTGTGATAGTGAAGATGGAAGAGGAAGAGCAGATCTGTGATCTGGACTCCAGCCTCCCCTGGAGCACCTCCTGCAGCCCAGAGACCTTCCACCAGCAGTTCAGGCACTTTGGCTACCAGGAGTCCCCTGGGCCCCGGGAGGCTCTGAACCGGCTCCGGGAGCTTTGCCATCAGTGGCTGAGGCCCGAGGTGAACTCCAAGGAGCAGATCCTGGAGCTGCTGGTGCTGGAGCAGTTCCTGGCCATCCTGCCTGAGGAGCTGCAGGCCTGGCTGCGAGAGCACCGGCCCGAGAACGGAGAGCAAGCCGTGACTATGCTGGAGGAGCTGGAGAAAGAGCTTGACGGGCCAACTGAGCAGGTAAAAAGGCATCAGGCACGGACGGGCAACCAGGCTGGGTTAGAAGCTCTGGGCCATTATTGGGGTAGAGCTCTCAAATTGTACTCCCACTGAACACGCTAAACATGTTGGGTGGTGAATGTACTCCCAGCTGTGCCAGAAAACTGAACACGGCTGTGCTTTCTTCCTCCCTGTTCCTGCGTCCCAGGATATTTCTACATAGTTTCTTCTCTCTTATTTTATTTCAAAGTCCCAACGTGGGTCTCTTCTTCAGCCTCAGGTATGCCTAACTGCTTTCAGGTGTTTTTCGGACAAAATGAGGACATGCTTGCAGAGAAGTTGTCACCTTGGGAAATTCATCGGGAATCACCAAATAGCCAGATCAAGCCCATTAAGAAGCAGCTGCCATTAACATCACAGGAGTTTCACTCAAGACAAAAAGGTGAGGGGCAGGATTCAGTTCATGGTGGGAGGTAAAGGTGGCCTCTCACCTGACCACACACATCTCAGCTGCTCTCTGTAAGAGGTCTCAGATCTCCCCTCCTGCCTCTTCTTCACGTGGGAACTTCCACCATTATATGTTGTGCTAATAATGATCACTCTCAGTATTTTGTTCTTGTTTCTTACCCATAGAGTCTTGTAATATCTTTCAGATTTCTAAATCCTTGACATCATCTCCATGGGATTTTCAAACCTTTCTTTAAGAATCATGACCCTTTTGGGGGCTCCTGGGTGGCTCAGTTGGTTGAGCATCTGACTTTGGCTCAGGTCATAATCTCACAATTTGTGAGTTCGAGCTCTGCCTCAGGCTTGTTGCTGTCAGTGCAGAGCCCGCTTTGGATCCTCTGTTCCTCTCTCTCTCTGCCCCTCCCCCGCGCGCGCTCTCTCTCTCTCTCTCTCTCTCTCTCTCTCTCTCTCTCTCCATCCCCCTCTCTCCCACCTCATAAACATTAAAAAGAAAAAGAAGCATGACCCTTTTCTCAAATGAAATTTTACATGGAGTCCCAGCAAGTAAAACAGATGAAAACACAGCTACTCTAACTGAAGCAGGAGCAAGCACTGTTGGTCCACAGGGCACCAACCTGGCCTGTTCTCAGATGTTTTACCTTCAGGCAGCTCCTAAGGGCCCTTCTGAGGGACCATAAAGTCACAGTCTACCTCGTCATATCATACCTAGTCTACCTCATCATATTCTGTTTCTTCTTGTTTGGTTACTGGTGACATCTAGTACTATAATCGCCATATTGCTGCTAAGATGACTTTGCCCTCCTGTGGTGACTCGAATTTGAATATTTTTCCTCACATGCTAAACTGGCCTCTGTTGCTCCTTACACCCCCTTTTTTTTTGGTATTTGTTAACAGAAGTAATTTTCTATTTATTTTATTATTTTTTTAATATAATTTGTTTTCAAGTTAGCTAACGTACAGTGTATACAGTGTGCTCTTGGTTTTGGAGGTTGATTCCTGCGATTCATCACTTACAGTGCTCATCCCAACAAGTGCCTTCCTTAATGCCCATCACCCATTTCCCCTTTCCCCCTGCCCCCCCCCCCCATCAATCCTCCATTTGTTCTTTGCATTTAAGAGTCTCTTAATGGGTTTGCCTCCCTCTCTGTTTGAAACTGTTTTTCCCCTTCCCGTCTCCCATGGTCTTCTGTTAAGTTTCTCAAGTTCCACATGAGTGAAAACATAAGATATCTTTCTCTGACTGACTTATTTCATTTAGCGTAATACCCTCCACTTCCATCCCCGTTGCTGCAAATGGCAGGGTTTCATTCTTTCTCATTGCCAAGTAGTATTCCATTGTATATATAAGCCACATCTTCTTCATTCATTCATCAGTTGATGGACATTTGGGTTATTTCCATAATTTGGCTATTGTTGAAAGTGCTGCTGTAAACATTGGGGTACATGTGCCCCTATGAATCAGCACTGCTGTATCCTTTCGATAATTCTTTTAATTTTATTTATTTTTTTTCCTTTGGATAATTTTTTTTTTAATTTTTTTTTTAACGTTTATTTATTTTTGAGACAGAGAGAGAGCATGAACAGGGGAGGGTCAGAGAAAGAGGGAGACACAGAATCTGAAACAGGCTCCAGGCTCTGAGCTGTCAGCACAGCTGACATGACCTGAGCCGAAGTCGGATGCTCAACCGACTGAGCCACCCAGGCGCCCCTCCTTTGGATAATTCTTAGTCGTGCTGTTGCTGGGTCATAGGGTAGTTCTATTTTTAATTTTTTGAGGAACCTCCACACTGTTTTCCAGAGTGGCTGCACCAGTTTACATTTCCACCAGCAGTGCAAGAGGGTTCCCATTTCTCCACATCCTCACCAACATCTTTTGTTCCTTGAGTTGTTAATTTTAGTCACTCTCACCAGTGTGAGGTAATATCTCAATGTGGTTTTGATTTGTTTTTCCCTGACGAGCGATGTTGAGCATCTTTTCATGTGTCTGTTAGCCATCTGGATGTCTTCTTTGGAAAAGTGTCCGTTCATGTCTTCTTCCCATTTCTTCACTGGGTTATTTGTTTTTCATGTGTTGGTTTCGGTAAGTTCTTTCTAGATTTTGGATACTAACCCTTTATTCGATATGTCATTTGCAAATATCTTCTTCCATTCTGTTGGTTGCCTTTTAGTTTTGTTGATTGTTTCCTTTGCAGTGCAGAAGCATTTTATCTTGTTGAGGTCCCAGTAGTTCATTTTTGCTTTTATTTCCCTTGCCTTCAGAAACGTGTCAAGTAAGAAGTTGCTGTGGCTGAGGTCAAAGAGGTTGTTGCCTGTTTTCTCCTCTAGGGTCTTGGTGGTTTCCTAGCTCACATTTAGGTCTTTAATCCATTTTGAGTTTATTTTTGTGTGTGGTGTAAGAAAGTGATCCAGTTTCATTCTTCTTTATGTTGCTGTCCAGTTCTCCCAGCACCATTTGTTAAACAGACTGTCTTTTTTCCATTGGATACTCTTTCCTGCTTTGTCAAAGATTAGTTGGCCATACATTTGTGGGTCCATCTCTGGGTTCTGTATTCTATTCCAGTAGTCTGTGTGTTCGTTTTTGTGCCAATACCATACTATCTTGATGATTATAGCTTTGTAGTAGAGGCTAACGTCCGGGATCGTGATGCCTCCCGCTTTGGTTTTCTTTTTCAACATTACTTTGGCTATTGGGGTCTTTTGTGGTTCCATATAAATTTTAGGATAGTTTGTTCTAGCTTTGAGAAGAATTCTTTGCATCACTTTTTACAAAAGTGCTTCAAAATGGCTAGCATAGCTTTTCCATTGCAGATACTAAAAAAATAAGTGCTATGGAAAGAAAAACCAAAGCAAAATGAGGGGGATAAGTATTATCAAATAAAGTGGGGACAGAGTCTTATTAAATAAAGTGGTGGAGAAGCCCTCTTTGATGAGTGACATCTAAGCAGAGACCTTCCTTCTAGATGATCATGCTGGATAAAATGGGAGTCAGAAATGAAAAGGGAAACCCCAACTGGGAGTATCTCCCCTCCTCCCCCCAGCACTGCTTCCTTATTCTATGGGGTTTGATCAGCTAAGTAAAGTTAGAGTTTTTCCAAGAGAATTTTAATAAGAAAATATAGGAAAAATAAAATACAGAAATGTAGAGATTTAGAAAATATTTCTCTTACTGGATAAGTACCTGCTCCCAAGAGGCTTGTGCCGGGGACTTAACACCTCCAGTCTAGCAGTTGTCTTGGCTTAACTAAGAGAAAAATGAAAGTCTGTTCACACTCCATCAGGATCAAGAGGGAACCATCCCTGCTTCAGCGGCTTTTTGTGGCAGTGACTACAAAAGTAATTAGCCTTAAAGCCAGGTTTTAGGATCTCAGAGTTGGCAAGGACTATGTTCTACCTCTGAATGTCCTCACAGAGGCCTTTTCTACATTTTTTGTTTTGTTTTGTTTTTTATTTATCTTTCATCATGATAAGTGCACTCCTTAGTCCCCATCCCCTTTTTCTCCCATTCCCCCACCCTCCTCCCCTCTGGTAACCATCAGTTCTCTATAGTTAAGAGTTTGTTTCTTGGTTTGCCCCTCTCTCTCTCTCTCTCTCTCTCTCTCTCTCTCTCTCTCTTTTTCTCTCTCTTTCTCTTTCTCTCTCTTTCTCTTTCTCTCTCTTTCTCCTTCACCCACCACCCTGCTAATTTGTTTTGTTTTTAATTCCACATATGAGTGAAATCATGTCTTTCTCTGACTATTTCGCTTTATATTATACTGTCTAGCTCCATCCATGTTGTTGCAAATGGGAAAATTTCATTCTTTTTTGGCTGAATAATTTTAGTGTGTGTGTGTGTGTGTGTGTGTGTGTGTGTGTGTGTGTGTGTGTATACATCTTCCTTATCCACTCATCTATTGATGGATACTTGGGCTATTGTAAATAATGCTACTTTAAACATAGGGGTGCATGTATCCTTTGAATTAGTGTTTTTGTATTCTTTGAGTACATACTCACTAGTACATTTGCTGGATAATAGGCTAGTTCTACTTTTAACTTTTTAAGGAACCTCCATTCTATTTTCTACAGTGGCTGAACCAATTTGCGTTCCCACCAACAGTGCAAGAGGGTTTCTTTGTCTCCACATCTTCACCAACACTTGTTTCTTGTGTTTTTGATTTTAGCCATTCTGGCAGGTGTGAGGTGAGATACCTCATTGTAGTTTTGATTTGCATCTCCCTGATGATGAATGATGTTAAGCATCTTTTCACATGTGTGTTGGCCATCTGTATATCTTCTTTGGAGAAATGTCTGTTTATGTCTTCTGGGCAAAAGACAATTTTTCAATTGGATTATTTGTTTTTTGGGTATTGAGTTGAATCAGTTTGTTATATATTTTGGATACTAACCCTTTATTGGATATGTCATTTGCAAGTATTGTCCCCCATTCAGTAGGTTGTCTTTTAGTTTTGTTGATTGTTTCCTTTGCTGTGCAGAAACTTTTCATTTTGATGTAGCCTCAATAGTTTATTTTTGCTTTTATTTCCCTTGCTTCAGGAGATATTTCTAGAAAAATGTTGCTATCGCTGATGTCAGATTACTGCC
Source organism: Felis catus (assembly GCF_018350175.1). Taxonomy (NCBI): domain Eukaryota; kingdom Metazoa; phylum Chordata; class Mammalia; order Carnivora; family Felidae; genus Felis; species Felis catus. The sequence continues at coordinate 56,652,289 of NC_058379.1, read as the reverse complement.
TTTGTTCTCTCCAAAATTTTATGGTTGTGGGTCTCACACTTAGGTCTTTAATCTAATTCAAATTTATTTTTGTGTGTGGTGTAATAAAGTGGTCCAGCTTCATTCTTTTATGCCAGTACCATACTGTTTTCCTGTCACTTTGTAATATAACTTGAACTTTGGAATTGTGATACCTCCAGTTTTGTTTTGTTTTGTTTTGTTTTGTTTTTCAAGATTGTTCTGGCTATTAAAGGTGTTTCATGGTTCCATACAAATTTTAGAATTATTTGTTCTAGTTCTGTTGGTATTTTCACAGGGATTGCATTAAATCTGTAGATCGCTTTAGGTAGTATAGACATTTTAACAATATTTGTTCTTCCAACCCATGATCACTGAGTATCTTTCCAGTTCTTTGCATAATCTTGAATTTTTTCATCAAATGTTTTATACTTTTCAGAGGATAGGTCTTTCACCTCTTTAAGTTTATTTTTAGATATTTTATTGTTTTTGGTGCAATTGTAAGTGGGATTGTTTTCTTAATTTCGTTTTTTGCTTTCTGTACATTGATTTTGTATCCTGCAACATTACTCAATTTACCACTTGTAGTAGTTTTTTGGTGGAGTCTTTAGAGTTTTCTGGATATAGTATCGTGTCATCTGCATATAGTGAGAGTTTTACTTCCTTACCAATTTGGATGCCTTGTATTACTTTATGTTGTCTAATTGCTGTGGTTAGGACTTCCAGTACTGTGTTAACTGAAGGTGACAAGTGTGGACATCCTTGGATTTTGACATTGAGGTCACTTTAGAGTTTGAGGTATCAGAAGTGAATTTGAGACAATCCTTACCATTTACTAAATGATTTCTATTTAAACCAGTAATAATGCCATTCAACTAGTACTATAAAATACATACAAGAGTAGAGGTTTTTCGTAAATGGGTGCTTTGTGCTACCCTTGATTTGTTTGAGGTGTCTGTTATCTCAGTCTGTAATTCTCCCCCCTTTTCCCCCTAATTTTTATTTTTTGAGCTTATTTTCTATATTCATTTTTGACCCTTGGCTTTCCTCATTTCATTCCTCATTATTAAACTTTTCTCTGTTGACCCTCGCACTAAGTCTTGTCTATTACTACCCACTGCCACATTTGTCTCCTCTTCTGCTTGTTTCTCTGCTTCTCCCATTATTCCTTATCTTGTAGTCTCTTTTCTTCCAGATTTTCTTCAGTCTCTGATATATCTTTTTACTTCTACTCACCATTCTACTTTTTGCATGTTTGTTTTCATCTTTATAGTTGACTGTCTCCTCAGTATGTAAAGCTTTCCCTCTTGCTTTATGATGTTCTCAATGTGTTCTGTCTTAGCATCCTCATCTTCCACACTGTGATGCTATTTTACAAACATGCTGGCTAATAAATAATCCATATGTATTTCATTTGGATCATTCACTTTACCTTTCTTTCTGAATAGAGAATGAGTGAAATTGCTTTTCTCTATATTATTTCAGCTAAAGAGAGCAAAACTATCAATGTGAATTCAGCTTCGAGGCAAAAGACTCCTCCAACCATAGAACTGCCTTACAATATTTCTGACACCCTTCATATGAATGCTTCCCAGAGTTTCACGTATAGAAGAGCTTGTGAACAAGATAGTGGGTTTGAAAGAAAACAGAGAAACCCTTCTGGAAAAAAACAACATAAGTGTGATGAATGTGGCAAAGTCTTCAGTCAGAGCTCAGCCCTTATCCTACATCATAGAATCCACAGCGGAGAGAAACCTTATGCATGTGATGTGTGTGCAAAGGCTTTCAGCCGAAGTGCAGTCCTGATTCAGCATCGAAGAACTCACACTGGGGAAAAACCCTACAAGTGTCATGAATGTGGGAAAGCCTTTAGTCAAAGCTCAAATCTTCTCAGACATAGGAAAAGACACACTAAAGAAAAAGTCCCATCAGGGTTGTAAGGGAATCAAAGCATTTGCTCAGAGCTTTGTCAGCAGGATAAGACAGAAAGCACACACACTCTTTCAGTATTTCAGTAGTTTTTAGTGGGCACTGGTTTGCTTTCAAAAGTCATAAGAGCTACAGGAGAGAATGTAGAATATCTTCTATCATCATTGTTTGCTTTTCTGCTTATCAGTGCAGTGTCAATCCAGATGTTTGAGATTCTAAAGCTGAATTCAAATTTCCATCCCCAGGGCAGCTCTTGCTTGAAAAGATATTCCCAAACATGTTCTATTTCCATTACTAACACAAGTAATAAACTAGTATATTTCCTTTTAGACAAACATATTTTCCCTGTTGAGAAGGAATCAGTATCAAGATAAGTGTTTTCTTCTAGTCCATAACTTGAGCATTAGAGTTCTCAGACCAAAGATTAGAGCATTTTAAAAATTTTTACCATTTGTTTTCTCTTACCAGATTCAAAATACGAGAATAGGATTGAGGAGACTCAAAAGAATTGATACCTTCAGACCTAGGCTGAAATGTCCAGGTTCATTGTTAGGAGGCAGATGAGTAAAGGCACTTAATCTCTTATGGAAATCCACAAAAGCCTATATACTATTGATGATACTAAGTAGTTTCCTATGTAGGAAATAAATAATCTCCTTTACAATGTAATTTGGAAGTAAATCCGTGAAAACATTAAGATGGCTCTACATGTCTTAGGAACATTCTACATAAGGAACATTCTAATAAATAGGGCTATCTGTGGGTGCTCATATAAGGTTCATGGTCATCTTAAAATGAAAAAAGGGAGATGAAAATACTGTCCAATTAAGACTGATATAATACAAATATTAGTAAGTGTGGCGTGTGATGGAGAAGTACCACAGCTTACATGGAAAAGGAAAAGGAAACCCTTAACAACTGACCACTATCCTTCACTGTTCTTCATGGCCCATTTCTGGCATAAATCAGCTGTGAATATGTTTCAGGCATCACAAGACAACCTTTTCAGGGTCTTATGCATGCTTAGTAAGGCTTGTTTGTAGACAGGTTGTCAGGACATGAGACCCTGGGTTTTGATGCTCCAGTACAAAAGAAGACATTACCAAATTTCAATTTAAAGAGTCCACTGAGTTTTACCCATAGTTAAATCAATTAGATTTCTTGTTTAAAAATAAAATGACTGACTTGTATGTTATTAAAATTATTCTGACAGTGTACAACATAACGTTTCCTTTTCTAGAGATTCTTGATAAAACTATTACAAGAATACATGCATTATAATGTTTTTTGTGGTGCCACAGTTACCCAATATGGAAAGCAAACATCAGAAATGAAAGTCTTCAGGAGAAGGGAAGAGGGGACTCATAGTAAACTTCTTTGTCTGAGCAGGTTTCTTGTGAAGTATAAACATTGCATTATCAGAAAATCCAACCATATGTAGTGCTTAGAGTAACTCCAGACACAAATATGGGGTTACTATGCTCTACTTAGAATATTAATAACATAAGATTGGTAAGGAGAGAGGTGAATGTAAATTGTAATTACAGAATTTTCTGATAGTGATTATACTTTGTAGCTGTAGTTAATAGGAATATAGGGTTTTGTATATTTTCAGTTATTAAAAGTGTAGGAGTATTTGGGCTCATTCTGTTCATAATTAAAGAAAGGAACAAGCCATCTATTAAAGCAGCAAATGCCTCAGAAATATGTATTGTGAATTATTGCTTAATTATTGAAAGAGTTTGTTGTTACTATGTGAATATAATGACAGAATCTTAATCAACTGTTCTGAGGGAAGTTGTCTTCACTTGGTGCTGCCATAAACCTTAAAAGGTTGTATTCCCTGCATTGTGAGTAATCTGAATTTCTCCACAAGAAGGTGGTATGAGTCATATCATCTAAGTTCATGACGAAACTTTTAAGGCTGTTGTGTACTGAGTGATCTTGCACTTATAAAAATCACTTACTTAGGGGTGCCTGGGTGGCTCAGTCGGTTGGGTGTCTGACTTTGGCTCAGGTCATGATCTCATGGTTTGTGAGTTCAAGCCCCATGTCTGGCTCTGTGCTGACAGCTTGGAGCCTGGAGCCTGCTTTGGATTCTGTGTCTCCCTCTCTCTCTGCCCCACCCCACTCATGCTCTGTATCTCTCTTCTTCAGATATAAATAAACATTAAAACCATTTTTTAAAAAGTCACCTAATGAGTGGAAGGGGCTAGTTTATTTAAAGGGAGAATTAATATGATTTCGGCTAACCTTGATTTTTAAAATTAGCACGATATTAGCACCCCTATTAGATTAATTCCCACAGATGTTGAATACTCCCAAATGAAATCGGTATTTTTAAGAATTTAACTTCATCTTGGCTTTTAATGTTAGCTATAAGCCTATGTTCTCTCTTTACATGAAACCAGATCACACGTTTATCATTGTCCTTAAACTTACCTGTATCAGGAATGATTCTGGATGCAAAATCCACCTTTGATGGTTTAAACAAATAAGGTTTTGTAACCAGAAAGCCAGAGGTTAGTTGATGCTGGCTGTCAATCAGCAGCTGAACAACAACTGGTCTGGATGTGGTCTCTGCCCTTTGGTCATTCCCTCATGTTTATTTTATCAGGCAAGAGAGCTTCAGGAATAACATCCAGGATCAAGTCAGGAAGAAAAAGGAAGTGGAGCTCCAGCAATGACCATCTCCTTTACTAGGAAAAGTAAAAGCTTTCCAAGAATCCCCAGCAAAATTCTGCTATGTTTCCTTTTTGCAAATGTGTTTCAGAAAGCATGGGTTTTCAACCTCTAGAGGGGAAGCAGCAGGGCAGGTGGGGATTGGGAATGACAATGGGTCAGCCAACAATGTTTGCTATACTCCTTGGCCACCTTCTTCATGGGCATATGGCTATGATTTTGCCTCCTGCATTACAGGGGGAAAAATAACTTAAAAAAACTTCCTGCCATCAAATTTGCCAACCTATCTACACTTCACCCATCATTTCCCATCTTCAGAATGAAAGAGGGGTCTCACTGGCCCCTCATCATTCCTTCTCATCTCTGAAGGACCTTGGCTGCCATTAGTAATTACCTATCCCCTCTTCTATTTCTTCATCCTTTGCCTTCCTTGAGAATGCATCTCTTCAATATTTAAAGATGGTGATGTGACTGACCCTCCAACTCTATACTTTGCTGGTGCATCCACAAAATTTGAGATGGTAGCTAATCCCTGAGTGAGGGGGAGCAAAGTGACTTAGCTTTGACTTCATATGCTTCCATTTCTTTCAACCAAAATGATCTTTCAAAAACATATGCTTGATCATGTCACTTCCTTGCTCAAAACATACGCTTCCCATTGCTTTTAATATACAGTTAGCTCCTAAAAGTTTTTGAGACTCTTCATGATCTGACCACAGCTTACCTCTTCAGTTTTATCTCTTGCCATTGCCTTCATACTCTATGCCAAAGATATTCTGAATTTTCAGAAGTTCTCCTGCCTCCAGCCTTTGCATGTGCTCCTTTTGAACTCTTAACATCTTCTGCACTTAACTCCTATGTATTCAGATTTTAGCTTAGGCTTCTTCCAGGAAGCCTACCCTAACACTCTGAGAGTAGGCTGGGGACCACTACCACACCCTTCTATTTTTTACATAGCAGTCTGTTCTTACTGGTATTTATTACCCAAAATATTTTTAAAATATCAAGCTGCAAATACGGCCCCAAAGAAGAGGAGGAGGAATGATACTTTGGGAAGAAAGAAGACATGAGATAAATGAAAAGCCCTCTTGCCCCTGGTAATGATGAGGCAAAGAGATCAGACACAGGTGTCCCTTCATCTCTGCAGCCAATCCCTGCAGAAATGCCAGAGGGGATTGAAAGGGGAGAGGACTGCACCCCCTTCCTATTGATTGCATTGGGAGAGCAACTGCTGAAGAGACTTCCTATTTTCCAACACTGAATTATTGTAAAAATGGCATTGTAGTGCTAGGCAAAGGGCCTCTACCAGCTAACATCTCACTTAGAAGACCTATAGCAGTTCTCCATGCCCAGTGGGGACCTTGGAAAAGAGCTGATTGCACCACCTGGAGAGTTGGGACTGTTGCACAAACTTTGTGGATCTTATAGCTAAGAGCTGCAGGACCCAGTGGGCCCAGAATCAGCTGGGAGTCTCAGCCATACCTTACAGGGTGGTTAAAACTGATGTGGGGACAAATCACAAAGGAAGGGATACTGGCTTCCTGCCTAGTCAAAAGAACAGATCATTGGTTGCTATAAATTTGATGAGCAAACACAACAGCAGACCAACTGTGAAGACTGGAGACTAGAAAAGGACAGCAAGCCCAACTGAGACCTAATCTATAGCACTACCTCACCTAGTGTGAGTGAAACCCCCTTCCCAGGTATCCAGATGGCAGAAAAGGGCAGAGCAAGGAATAGCCATGTTAGGGAGTTGAACTTAAAATGAAATGAATAATTAAATTCTTCCACTACCACCACCACCCACCCAATGGGGTGGAGATTCAAGAAGTAAAAACATCAGTTATAAGAAATTAGCTCCATTTTCCTTTGCATATTTGAGAAGAATTGTGATAACTTTTTACCCCACCAAATGGACACTTATATCTGCTTCTGTGTTGACCCTGCTATTTTATGTTTCTTGAAAGAATGAACTGACTCATTCACTGGTGTTCCAGAGGCATCTGGCACAGTACCTGACCCATAACAGGCACTTAATTACTTGTAGAATGAAAACACTTGCAAATTATATGTCTGATAAGGGATCAATATCCAGAATATACAAAGAACCCCTGCAACTCAACAACAACAACAAAAATCCCAATCAATCCATTTCAAAAATGGGCAAAGGACATGAATAGGTATTTCTCCAAAGAAGATACACAAATGAGTACAGGAAAAGATGTTCAACATCACTAATCGTTAGGGAAATGCAAATGAAAACTACAATGAGATATCCTCATACCCATTTAGGTGGCTTTGATTAAAAATACAAAAAGTAACAAATGTTGGCAAGAATGTGGAGAAATCAGAACACTTGTGCATTGCTGATGGTAATGTGAAATGGTGCAGTCACTGTGGAAAACAATTTTATAGCTCTTCAGAAAGCTGAACATAGAATAACCATATGATCGAGCAATTCCACTCCTAGGTATATATCCAGAAGAACTGAAAGCAGGGACTCAGACGGATACTTGAACACCCCGATCATAGCAGTATTACAGTAGCCAAAAGGTGGAAATAACCAAGTGTTCATTAATTGATCAATGGATAAGCAAAATGTGAGAGATATATGTATATAATGGATATTTTTCAGCCTTAAAAAGCAACGAAACTTTGATAATGCTACAACATGGATGAAACTTGAAAACCTTTTATGCTAAGTGAAGGAAACCAAACACAAAAAAAGAAATATTGTATGATTCCATTTATATGAGGTGTGTAGAACAGGCAAATTTATAGAGACAAAATAGACAGTGGTTATCAGTGTTGGGGGAAGAGGATGAGGAGTTGTTTAATAGTACAGAATTTCTGTGTGAGTTGATTAAAAAGTTCTGGAAATGGGTAGTATGATTGTTATATGACATTATGAATGTATTTAATGCCACTGAATTGTACACTTAAAAATGGTTAAAATGGTAAATTTTATGTATATTTTACCACAATTAAAAAAAAAGCATTGGGGAAAACAAAGAGGAGATTACTTTTATATAGTTCCTGCCCTAATAAAGTTCATATTCTAGCAAAAGTAGAAGTAAAAACCCTATGGAATGAATGTTGTTGAAAGGCAGAGGACCTGGGAGATAAAATCCAGACAAGTGTTTGGTGAAAGGACAACTGAATGTAAGCCCAAATAATGTTCTCTTTTCCACTAACGTTGAGGACAGGCAAGGATGAGACTACACTAGCAGCCCTAGAAGATTTGGATGGACCATATAGACAAATCCTGGATGGCTAGTAAATAATATTAAAATTAGTTGTAATTTCCATCTTGAATTCAAATTATTTCCTTGTATAAAGTTATATGCAAAATTAATTGTTGATTCCTGAAGTTTTACCTAATGTATGTATCTCATTTGGGTCTCTTAATCTTACTTGAATTTTAATTTAGCTCAGATAACTAGCTTGTCTACAACTGAAGGATTATTTTTATTTAAAGGCTAGAATGACATTGGTTGGCAGCTTATATAACACATGGAACTCTAGTGTCTGAGCTAATGATCAGCAGGTAAACATCTGCTATCTTTTCCTATGCAACTTGGCTGACTCTAGTACACGGCAGAAGGAGTTGTCAGGATTGTAAGTAGAATATCTCCATTTGGACAGGTCAGTAGGTTGCATTAGAACTGGATTAATCCATTAAACTTTGCTTTTATTCATCACCTATTAGCAGTCTTGTCACCTAAGTGATCATACAGTTTGACTTCTCAATATTCATTCAACCCCAAATTATTAATCTAAGCCAGTCATGGTAATCCTATTCTACCTGCAAGTAATTCTGATTTAGGAATGGGCATATCACCTAATCTGGGTCAATGAGATGCTAGGGGAAACCTGTTTTATGGTTTCCAGAAAAGTTTGCTTTCTCTAAAAGAGAGACATATAAAAGAGATGATACCTTTCTATCTCCAGATGCTGTTGTGGCTATGATGGCAGGCATTGCTGCTATAGCTGGCAGATAAAGCCGACACATGGAGGAAGGATCTAGGAAAACTACCTAGAAACAGGACTCAAGTCCTGAGGTACCATTCCTTTAAATACTTACATTAGAAAATAATCAAGGTTTAAGGGGCGCCTGGGTGGTTCAGTCAGCTGCGCGGCTCACTCTTGATTTGGGCTCAGGTCATGATCCCAGGGTTGTGGTTGTAGGATCAAGTCCTGCATCCATGCTTAGCATGGAGCCTGCTTAAGATTCTCCCTCTCCCTCTGCCCCTCGCCCCAACTTGTGTACTCTCTCTCTAAAATAAAAAAAAAATTAAAAATTAAAAAGAATATAAGAAAGATTTAAATTCAGTGACCTAATTATCTACCTTAAGAATCTAGGGGAAAAAATATAGGAATTTAAAGCCAAATAAGTAGAAGGCACAAAATGATAAAAAATAAGAATAGAAGCTCGGTTCTAAAGAAGGTAGAGTAAGCACATTCCACTCTGTCTCTCTCTCCACAGAGAGATTCCCACAGAATCTGGGACAGAATGCATGAAGCAGCTGCTCCCTGAGGACTCCTCAAAGTAAATAACAGCAAGCAGATTGGGGAAGAAGATGAGAATTTGAAGTTCCCCTGAACTGCACTGAATTTACCCTTATTTCACTTTGGTATCTCCCAGCCTAGACTCAAAGGCAGCCTGAAACCCAGAAGTGCACACAGAGAGAGAACAGGAAGAACTCTAAGAGAAGTGCTCTGTGTCTTGCCTAAGAAAAGGGGCTCCTAAGGTCAGAAACAATGGGGGAAGCCCATATCTCTTTTTCTTCTTTTGACTTCTCTCCTATCATAGCCTTCCAGGCAATACTATGACAATGGCGGCAGCAGCAACACAGCAAGGACAGGGGTCACAGGGAAGTCATCTTAAACTCAGAGGGAGGGGAGCCCTTCTCTCTGATCGGAGGAGCTTTGGTTCCAAGAGTATGGTGCCAATCCCAATGGCTTTTTTTCTCTCTGTTTCCTATCGTTGCTTGAACCAGGATGCAGATACAGTTGAGAGAAGTAAATAGCAGAGCAAGGAAATAGAAAACTAGCTTTGTAGCTGGAAGACTATGAAGGGAGGCTTCAGGGAGCTAGGAAATGTTGAGTTTATTGCAAAGAGGAGAGAGATCAAGTGTAGTCCCCAAAAGTAATGGATGAACACCTCTGCTTGCCTCTAAACTACACACGCATGGATCTGACCCTCAATAGCAGAGCACTGAGAACTGAGCTCCAGGGTAGACTACTTTCCCAGATCCAGACTGGCCACTGGGGAGCATGCACAAAGGACTGGAAATGTCTGAAAACTGAACTGACTTTGGAACGGCAGTCCTCACAGAACTTGGGGCCTGACTCTACCTAAGGCAACTGCCTGCTAAAACAAATCAACTTTCTGTTTAGGGTTTAAAAGATATCCAGAATCTGATAACATAGTATCAAAATGTGCAAGATATAATGCAAAATTATTAGGCATAGGAAGAACCAGGAATATCTCAATTTTCAAGGAAAAAGAAAATCAAATGCCACTGTCTAAATGACACACATGTTAGAATTGTCAGAAAAAGACTTTAAATTAATTGTTATAACCACGCTTAAGAAGAAAGAATGAATGAATGGAGAGATAGAAAACATCAGGAAAGGGGCGCCTGGGTGGCTCAGTTGGTTAAGCGTCCGACTTCGGCTCAGGTCATGATCTCACGGTCTGTGAGTTCGAGCCCCGTGTCGGGCTCTGTGCTGACAGCTCAGAGCCTGGAGCCCATTTCAGATTCTGTGTCTCCCTCTCTCTCTGCCCCTCCCCTGTTCATGCTCTGTCTCTCTCTGTCTCAAAAATAAATAAACATTAAAAAAAATAAAAAAAAAATCAGGAAAGAAATCAAAGATATAAGGAAGACCCAAATGGAAATTTCACAGCTGAAAAAATACGACAACCAAAATATTCACTGGATGAGGTCAGCGGAAGAATGCAACTGACAGATGAAATAGACCAGCAGAAATTACCCAATGTAAACAACAGGGAGAATAACAGATCGAAAAACAAAATCCTTAATGAATGTGGGCACAAAAATCCTCAACATATGTTATCAAATTGAATTCAGCAATGTATAAAAACAATAAAACACCTGGAATGAGTGGGATTTACCCCAGGACTATCTGGTTGACCCTGTATTCAAAAATTAAAGTAATCCACCAGATTAGTAAATTTCAAAAAGAAAAACCACATTGTCATATCAGTTGATGCAGAAGAAGTATTTGAGAAAATTCAGCATCCATTTATGTTACAAATAGAAGGTAATTTCCCCAGACTGATAAAGCGCATCTGTTAAAAACCTAGAGTTCACCACACACCAACTAGAATGGCCAAAATGTGAAACACCAACAACACCAAATGCTGGTGAAGGTATGGAGCAACAGGAACTCAGTCATTGTTGGTGGGAACGCAAAATGGTACAGATACTTTGGAAGGCATTTTGGCAGTTTCTTACAAAACCAAACATACTCTCACCATATGATTCAGCAATCATGCTCCTCAGTATTTATCCAAAGAGGATGAAAATGTATGTCCACACAAAAACCTGCACATGGATGTTTGTAGCAGCTTTATTCATAATTGCCAAAGCTTGGAAGCAACCAAGGTGTCCCTTCAGTAGGTGAATGGATGCATAAACTGTGGTACACCCAGACAATGGAATATTATTCAGTGCTAAAAATAAATGAGCTCTTAAGCCATGAAGACACATGGTGAAACCTTAAGTGCATATGACTAAATAAAAGAAGTCCATCTGTAAAGATTACATATATATGATTCCACTATATAGTGGACTTTCTGGAAAAGAAAACTTTGGAGACAAAAAGATCAGTAGTTGCTGGTGTAGGGGAGATGAAATAGGCAAAGTACAGAGGATTTTTAGGGCAGTTAAAATACTCTGTATATAGATATCATAATGATGGATATGTCATTATACACTTGTCCAGACTCATAGAATGTACAATACCAAGAGTGAACCCTAAGGTACACCATGGACTTTGAGTGATTATGATGTGTCAATATAGGTTCGTCCTTGGTAAAAAAATGTACCATTCTGGTGAGTGGTGTCGACAATGGGGAAGGCTGTGCATGTGTGGAGGTTGGGGGTATATGGAAAACCTCTCTACCTCCTTCTCAATGTGGTTGTAAACCTAAAACTGCTCTAAAAATATATAAAGTCTCAAACAAAACAAAACAAAAAACATAGTCATTATCATACTTAGTTATGAAAGACTGAATCCCTTTCCCCCTAAGACTGGGAACAAAGAAAGTTTGTCTACTCTTTCCATTCCTATGCAACATTGTGTTGGAAGTCCTAGTCAGTGCAATAAGGCAAGAAAAAGAAGAGTAATACAGTTTAGAAGTTAAGAAATAAACTTTCTCTATTTGTAGATAACATGATTATCCACAGAGAAAATTCCACTGAATCTATTAAAAAAGCTTCTAATAGAATTGTGATGGTTAATTTATGTGTCAACTTTACTGGGTAAAGGGATGCCCAGATAGCTGATAAAACATTATTTCTGAGTGTGTCTGTAAGGGTATCTCTAGATGAGATTAGCATTTGTATGAGTAGACTGAGGAAAGAAGTTCACCCTCACCAATTATGGGTGGGTATTATCCAATCCCTTGAGAGTCTGAACAGAACTAAAAAGGCAAAGGAAGGGCACATTTGCTCTCTTTGCTTCAACTGAGACATCCATCTTCTCCTGCCTCTAGTACAGCAACCAGACGGAAGTATATCACCAGCTTTCCTGGTTCTCCAGTTTGCAGACAGCAGACTGTGGGACTTCTCAGCCTCCATGACTGCATGAGCCAATTCCTCTAATAAATCTCTTTATATATATGTTATAAATTATCCTATTTCTGTTTCTCTGGAGAACCTTGACTAATACAGGAGTTTGTTAAGGTTGTAGGATAAAAGTCAATACTCAAAAATCAATTGCAGTTGATCCTTGAACAATGTGGGGTTAGGGGCACCAAACCACCTGCACAGTCAAAAATTCACATATAGGGGTGCCTGGGTGGCTCAGTTGGTTAAGCATCCGACTTTGGCTCAGGTCATGATCTCACAGACTGCGGGTTGGAGCCCCACATCAGGCTCTGTGCTGACAGCTCAGAGCCTGGAGCCTGCTTCAGATTCTGTGTCTCCCCCTCTCTCTGGCCCTCCCATGCTCATGCTCTGTCTCTCTCTATCTTAATAATAAATAAACATTAAAAAAAATTTTTTTAACCCATATATAATTTTTGGCTCTCCAAAAATGTAACTACTAATAGCCTACCTTTGACTAGAAGAATTACCTATAATGTAGTCAACTAACACATATTTATACATTATATACTGTATTCTTATAATTAAGTAAGCTAGAGAAAAAATGGTATTAAGAAAATCATAGGAAAGAGAAAATACATTTACAGTACTGTGCTGTATTTATTCATTTTTAATCCCCATGTAAGCAGATCCACACAGTTCAAATGCATGTTGTCAATGGTCAGCTATATATTTATAAATATTGGCCATGTACAACTAGATATTTTAACATATCATTTTAGATAGCTCAAAAAACCAGTTGGTGCTCAGTAATAAATTGAACAAAACATGGGAAGGATCTGTACGCTGAAATCTACAAAATGCTGATGAATAAAATCTAAGAAGATCAAGCATAGGAAATATAGTCAACACTATCATAATAAGCTTGTATGACACTAGATGGTAACTACATTTATCAGAGTGAGCATTTCATCATGTATATAATTGTTGAATCACTATGTTATACACCTGAAACTAATATATTGTATGTCAACTACACTTTTTTTTTTAATTTTTTAATGGTTTTTTTTTTTGTTTTTTTTTTTTTGTTTTTTTTTTTATTTTTGAGACAGAGAGAGACAGAGCATGAACAGGGGAGGGTCAGAGAGAGAGGGAGACACAGAATCTGAAGCAGGCTCCAGGCTCTGAGCTGTCAGCACAGAGCCCGATGCAGGGCTCGAACTCACAACCGTGAGATCATGACCTGAGCCGAAGTCGGACGCTCAACCGAATGAGCCACCCAGGCGCCCGTCAACTACACTTTAATTAAAAATAAAAATTTTTTAAATCAAAGATCAAAACGAATGGTGAGATATCATGTATTGATTGATTGATGGATTCAATAAAATTAACATGCCAATTGTCCATAAGTTGATCAATAGATTTAATGTAATTGTGATAGAAATTCCAGTAGGATATTTTTGTAGATATATATAAGCAACTAATTCTAAAAGTTATATGGAGTGCTAAATATCTGAAATAATTTTGAAAAGAAAACAAAGCTGGAGGATTCATGCTACCAGATTTTTAACAATTATGATAAAGCTATCATAATCAAGGTTATGGTATTAGCAAAGAGACACATAGATTAGTATAATAGGCTAGAGAGTTTGGAAATAGACCCACAAAAATATGGCTGATTGATTTTTTTATAAAGATGCAAAGGCAATTGAAACAAACTTCTTATCAAATAGAATAACTGAACATCTATATGCAAACCCTCTCCCCACATAAACCCCCAACTTATAATTCATACATTATACAAAAATTAATGCACAATAAATCATGTACCTAATATTAAATATAAAAATATAAAACTTTTTAGAAGAAAACATGAGAGACTCTTCATGTCCTGGTGTTATGTATTCTTAGTTATGACACCAAAAGCACCGTGAAAGACAACAATGGATGAATTGGAGTTCCAAATGAACATTTTTCTCTGTAAAATATACTATTAAGAATAAAATTTAAGCTACAGACTGGGAGAAGATTTGCAAGTGATAAGACAAAAGACTTTTATCTAGAATATATATAGAACTTCAAAAATTTATCAGTAAAAAAATTTTTTTAAAAGAGGTGGATTGGGAGTGGGGGTACTTGAACAGACACTTCACAGAAGAGTATTTATGGATGGCAAACAAGCAAATGAAAAGTTTCTATACATTATTAAACTTTAGGGAAATGCAAATTAAAACCAAGATGAGCAGCATCCAAGGGTGGCTCACTCAGTTAAGTGTCCCACTCTTGATCTCAGTTCAGGTCTTGATCTCATGGTCATAAGTTCAAGCCCTGCTTTGGGCTCAGCGCTGGTCATGAAGCCTACTTTAAAAAAATAAATAAACAAAAAGTAAAACCATGGTGAGATATGACCACATACATATTAGAATGGCTAAACAACAACAAAAGATAACACCAAGTGCTGGTGAATATGTGGAGCATGTGAAACACTCACATTCTCTCTAGGGACAGAGAATCTCCTTTAACTTAATTGATCTCCTTTAATTCATTACAATGTTTAAACATAGATGTCAACATAATTTCAGTTGCACATTTTACATATTGGTCACCAACATTATTCTCTAGGTAGATTTTCTAGGGAGGGGGAAAAAGCCATATATAAAAAATACATTATACATATTATACATATATATGATTTTTATGTATATAATTTTTTAATGCTTATTTTCCAGATTCATATTTTATGTGTCATATATTGTTGATTCTGGCTCAATGCTTCTTTTTTAAAAAAAAGTTAAAATTCAATTTATTGAAACTAAAAAAAGAAAAAGGTCAGATATATTAGCTTCAGCTGCTATAACAAAATACCATAGACTGCGTGGCATAAATAACAGGAATTTATTTCTTACAGTTCTGGAGGTTGGGAAGTCCAAGATCAAGATGCCAGCTGATTTGGTTCTCTGTGAGGGCTCTTTTCCTGACTTCCAGATGACCACTTTCTCATAGTGCCCTCACATGGTGGGGAGAGAGAGAGAGAGGAAGCAAGCTCTCTCCACGTCTTCTTATAAAGTGCACTAATCCCATTATGAGTACCCCCCCCCCATAACCTTATCTAAACCCATTTACTTCCTGAAGGACACATCTTCAAATACCATCACATTGGGGGTTAGGGCTTCAACATGTGAATTTTGTGGCTGGGCACAAACATTCAGTCCATAATACCATATGATCCAGCAGTCTCTTTCCCAAATATTTACTCTGGAGAGATAGAAACTTATGTACATACAAAAGCCTACCCATGAGTATTTATAGTAGTTCTATTCATAATTGCCCAAATCCAGAAATAACTCAAAAGTCCTTCAATGGTTGAATGGATAAGCAAACTGTAATACCTACAGTAAAATATTACTCAGCTACACTCAGCAATTAAAAACTACTGAGACATGCAATAACAGATGAATTTCAAAGGCATAATGCTGAATGAAAGATATGTAAAAGGTGACATACTTTATAAGTCCATTTATATTACACTCTGGAAAAGTCAAAACTTTTGATGGATAAAAATTAGTTGTTGTTTGGGTTGGGGATGTAGGACAGTTGTGAGTGCATCTTGAGGAAGTTGTATGGAATAATGGAACTATTCTGTATCATGATTTTGGTGGTAGTTCCACAAATCTATACATATGTTAAAACTCATAGAGCTATATGCCACAACAAGAGCCAGTTTTACTGTATATTAATTTTTTTTTTTAAAGAACTTCATGGGGCACCTGGGTGGCTCAGTCAAGCGGCCGACTTCAGCTCAGGTCATGATCTCGCGGTCCGTGAGTTCGAGCCCCGCGTTGGGCTCTGTGCTGACAGCTCAGAGCCTGGAGCCTGTTTCAGATTCTGTGTCTCCCTCTCTCTGACCCTCCCCATTCATGCTCTGTCTCTCTCTCAAAAATAAATAAATGTTAAAAAAAAAGAACTTCATAAAATAGACAACAAATAATTGAGCAAATAATGCCAAAAGTTGATTCTTTGAAGAATTAATAAAATTGATGAACTGGAAGCCAACTGATAAAGAAAAACAACCCCAAAATTACCAAGTTTAGGAATGAAAGAGGGGATATCACTACTGGTCCAATAGATATTAAAAGAATATTAAAGAAATATTATGAACAACTTTATGCCAATAAATTTGATAACTTACATGAATTAGATACATTTCTTGAGCAACACGAATTACTTCCTCTTACATCTCATTGACCAGAACTGAATCATATGGCCATTCCTAGCTGCCAGGGAGGTGAAGTGACTATCTGGCAAAGAGAAATAGAATGGTCATGGATGGCTTAATTCAATCACTGCATATGTCTGGGCAGAGTGTTGCCCCCCTCCAATCAAAAAAAATGGGGTGTATTAGAAGTAATAGGGAGTGCTTTATGTAAGAAGTTAACAATGCCCGCTATAGGCTTTTAGCCATTTGCAATCAAAAGACTCCTGGTGCAGGGCCCTTATTGGCTAAAATGCAATCTTTAGCCAGTGTATTTTATTTTATTTTTGAGGGGGGGGTTGGGCAAGAGAGGGGCAGAAGAAGAGGGAGAGAGAATCTTAAGCAGGCTCCACGCCCAGCATGGAGCTGGAGTGGGGACTCAATCTCATAACTGTGAGACATTTAACCCACTGAGACACCCAGGCACCCCTAACCAGTGTATTTTAAATGCCTAGAGGGATAACCATTTTTTAAAAATGAGGCACCTGGGTGGCTTAGTCGGTTAAGCATCCAACTCTTGCTTTTGGCTCAGGTCATGATCTCACAGTTCCATGGGATTGAGCCCCTGTCCAGCTCTTTGCTGGCTGCATGGACCCTGCTTGGGATTCTCTCTCTCCCTCTCTCTACTCCTCTTCCACTCACATTCTCTCTTTCTCACTCTGTCTCAAAATAAATAAATAAACATTACAAAAATAAATGCCCAGAGGGAAATACTTTTGAGCTGAAGGGAAGGACTGAGAGCTTCAAAATAAGTGTTAGAGAAAAGCCTAGAAAAGATCATTTTTTTTGGTTGATTTATTTAAGTAATCTCTGTACCCAATATGGGACACAACCCTGAGATCAAGAGTTGCATGCTCTACCAACTGAGCCAGCCAAGTGCCCATAAAAAGGGTTATTATTGAACAAAATCTGATTAACACTACATTTGAATGTCCGTGGATTTCTTTCCAATGTGAAAACTTCTCTTACTTTGCTTCCTCCATCTTTGTGTGCCTCCTCCCTTCCCTTTCAGCACACTGTCTCATGTAGGTGTCCCTCCCCTTGCCATATTTTGCTTTCACTGTTCTACTTCATTAAAAAAATGTTTATTCGTTATGAGAGAGAGAGAGAGAGTGGGAGGAGGCAGAGAGAGAGAGAGAGAGAGAGAGAGAGAGAGAAAGAGAGAGGGAGAATCCCAAGAGGCTCCATGCTTATAGTGCAGAGCCCAATGTGGGGCTCAAACTCACAAAATATGAGACCATGACCTGAGCCAAAACCGGGAATTGGCCGCTTCATCGACTGAGCCACCCAGGCTCCCCTACTGTATTACTTCTACATTGCCTTATAAATACTTGTTTTCTTGCTTATATCCTAAACAAGACAGTAATGTTAAAGGAACGAATCATGACCTCATTGTAGTCACGTCTAGGTCTCTAGAACCCAGGTAGTATCTACCTGGTTCTTGTGTTTGTTTCTTTACCATTAGTTAATGAATGAGATGCTTTCAAACAAGGTCAAGAGATTTGGCTGGTAGAGAAACAATGAGCCTTCTTTAAGTTTAGACAGATCAGTATTTACAAAGACAGTGAAATCGAGAGTAGCCAAGAGGTACCAACTCCCCATGAGCTTTTGTCTCACACCAAAAGGATAACAAAAGGAGTCAGATGACTTCAACATGAGATATGGAATACCTTGTTGCTGAGGAGCTAAAACCCTGCTGTATTTAAGGCTGTTTATAGTCTGCAGCTGTACTCCAGGCAGGTGAGGCAGAAAGCCTCATCACCACCCAGGAAGCAATGAAGACCTGTCTCACAACAGCCTTCTTGGAAGACAGACACCTGAGTGGCAAATGGCCTTACTGCAGCTCCTTGCAAGCTTCTCATGCTCTCACCTTCTGGGAGGATCACAAGGTGTTCTGCCAAGACTCAAATCAGCTGCAGTTCAAGCCTCACCTACGTGACCTATGTTGCTGGTTGTCCAGCGCTGGCATGGAGCTATTCCCTACACTCAGGTTTCTCAGAGGAATGTGATGCTCTATCTTGACTATATCTTTAAGATGGCAACAGGGGCCACCATTCAGGAAAGAGCCCACATAATGGGGCTCAGAAGGATGGTATTTCAAAGTGGGTATTATGGGTCACTGGCCTCAAAATTAGAGATTTTGACATTAGAGGCTTAGAAATTAGAGTAAATTAGAAAGGGAAACCTCATTGTGGTTTCCATTTACCCGTAGAATTAGGAATAATAGAACGAATCCCAGGCAAAGAGTTTTATAAAATTTTGCAACACTTTCTACTTCCCCAATTATTTCTGTTCGATGTTGTTAAGCTTTTTTGTTCTCTACCATTAATTAGATGCAAAAACTCTTAAAGCAAAATAAAATAAATAAAAAATGCCTTGAGCTAGCTTTTAGGGTCACAAAAGAAGAAAAGTTTGGGAAGAGCAGCCAGGCAGCTTGGTGGCAGTAGTCAAGTAGGAAAGTGAAATGGCTGGATTTCTGTGGCCTCCTAAATGGAGAGAAGAGGCACCAGAGTTAGGCATGCCGGGGAGACAAAGTTCCGGTCCGAGTGTAAAGCAGTACTATACCATCAACAGCTTGCTCACTTGCTATCTCATTCACGAAGCCAGTGGAGGCTGAGGGCCCTTTATGAAGGCCTGAATGAGGCAGAAAGCTGAAGCCTGAGAATCCTGCAATGCTTCTGGAAGGCTGGACCTGTGCTTTGAACATAGACCTTTAACAACAGGGCTCTTTTGTGTGGTTTCTGATGCGTGACATGTGACCTGGCAAAAGCAGCAACGTGACCAGTCCACAATTCATTCGTTTATTCAAGAAATATTTATTGAGTTCTCCACGTACCAGGCAGTCAGCATCCTAGAACTAGGGAGGATACTGTGGTGTACAAGACAAACAAGGTCCCTGCCTTTATGGAACTTACACACAAACACACACACACACACACACACAAAAAAAAAAAAAAAGAAAGAAAGAAAAAAAGAAAAAGAAAAAGAAAAAAACAGGAGAATGAATAAATGAGATCACTCTACTGTGCCATGAAGGGTGGAGAGACTTCCACTGAGACTAGGAATCTAGGGTCACAATGAACCTAAGAACTGAGGTCAGAGTGGGGAGGCAGGGAACAGACCACAGGGGCCTTGCAGGCCAATGTAAGGAGTTTTTATGCCATACTTAAGACAGTGGGGATCCATTGAAGGTCTTGAAATAGAGAAATGAAGTGGGCTGGTTTACTTTTTTTTTTTTTTTTTAACATTTATTTATTTTCGAGAGACAGAGAGACAGAGCACAAGTGGGGGAAGGGCAGAGAGACAATGAGATGCAGAATGCGAAGCAGGCTCCAGGCTCTGAGCTGTCAGCACAGACCCCGATGCAGGGCTGGAACTCACATACCGAGGGATCATGATCTCAGCCTAAGTCGGACACTTAACTGACTGAGCCACCCAGGTACCCCTGATTTACTTTCTAAATGATACCTTCAGCAGCTGTTTTGTGGTATAAAATGTCAAGCCCGAAGTTAGAAGAGGACCATGAATTCTGCAAATTCACTGAGATCACTGCCAAAACTCTTCATTAAGAGTCTCCTCTCGTTTCCCTGATAGATAATTTTGTCAAAATAAAGTAGTGTAACATGTAGTGGGAGCCAAATCTTGTTTCCCCCTTACTAGTTATGAGCTGTAGAAAGTTACTTACTTGTGCCTCAATTATCTATTTCAGCTGTGAGATGGGGATAATAAAAGTTCCTACCATGATACAGTTGTTGTGAAAATGACAATATATGTGGCTGGTACAACGTAGTAAGCATTCATAAATACTAGCCTTTATTACTCCTTTCAGAGGGCTACTGCGAGGATCACATGAGATAATAACTCCTGTGACAGGGGTTATGAATCCGTAAAGACTATCTTAATGGCAGAATTCTCCCTTTCTTTTCCTTGTCTCTTAAACGGAACACAGAACTCTGGGCTATCCGAGGAGAGGCGCCAGGCCAAGCGCAGTCTCAAAGCGGTCATTGTCGTCGCACCGCCCCTCCCCCGCCCGGAGCCCATCTCCATGGCAACGCGGGGCTTCGCCTCTCCCCGCCTCCTGGGACCCGCAGACCGGAAGCAGTCCGTGCCGGGGGCTTCTGGGAAACGGCTTGTGAGCGGCGTTTCTGCGTCTGCTTTGGACAGCGAAGCTGCTGCGGATCCCGAGTCGGAGGTTTGCGAGAGAATGGGGGGAAGGGCGTGAGGGGGACGCTGGGCTAAGGGGCTGCAGTCCTTTCGGTAGGAGACAGAAAAGAAGCCTGGCGGGATCTTCCTCGGCTTGCCGGGAGGCGCGGACAGGCCGCTGTCTCCGTATACAGCAGTTGGGGGGCTGGTAGAGGTAGATGGAAAGCCAGATTGGGCTTTCAGTACAATCGGAGAGTCCTCCATCCCCTGTGTCCTCCGCGACCCTCGCCTTTCCCCCCTCCCCCCTCGGCCGGTTTTGTTCTATTTCGAGGCCTGGCGTCTCGCGGAGGGTTCTGGGACTCATTTGGGGCGGAGGTGGGAGGGGGCGGGCCTTGCGCGGGGGCTGTCGGGGCTTGTAGTTCCGCCAGACGCGGGCGGAAGTACCGTGGCCCCGACGTTGTTGGGGCAGTGTGGCCTTCGGTCATCCGAAATCCGCCGAGGCCCCGACGTTGTTGGGGCAGTGTGGCCTTCCGTCATCCGAAATCCGCCGTTGCTAGTGCGGCGAAGAGGGGCTGGGGGACGTCGGGGCGGGGTTTGCAGCGGAACTCTGCTGGAGTGAGGCGAGGAGATCACCTGGGACTCGGCTCCCCGCCCAAACACTAGGGATCGCGGGATCGCGGGCCTGCCCACCTTGTACCTCCTTCACGGCCCAAGGGCCGGCTGCAGTAAGACAACGTAAAAGGAAGATAAATTTCTTTTCTATAGAATGATTGAGCCTTTGATAAGGTAGGATCCTGGAATAGGAACCAACTCATCTGTTGGCTAAACCCTATTTAGAAGGCCGCCACACTCCAGGGTACTTAATTAAACCTGTCTGCATTACTTGTCTGTGATAGGTCTTTTGTGATAACTAGACTTGTGAGGGTTACAAGAAGTTTTTTGAAACCATTGGTTTTCAGATTCTGGCCCTCAGTAGATACATTGAGTAGCTGCGTGGTTCATTCCTAGTATGTGTTGTAAACAATGGCATGGGCATGACTGTGCAAATACAAGGAAAGGATCAGAAATAGAACAAGATTTCCCTGAAGGTAGAAGCTGGGGAAACAGTGAGTCATCCAGTGAGCGATGATGACTCTGGGCCACTGCGAGAAGTTAAGATGTTATGAGAGTACCTTTTATTCACTGAGTTTGCTGTGATTAATGCCGGTCATTACAGATTTAAATGTAGTTCTGGGGGTGGTGAGTGGCTGAATATTTGCATTGCGTGGCATCTAGTGGTTAGTTTTTTTCAGTATTGATCTGTTACTGAGCAAGTGGATATTTTTTCACATATATTTTGAGTTCAGGGCGTTCTTAAAAAATATTTCTGAACTCTTAACCATTAAAAAATATTTTGTTAAGAAAATTTTAAGCAGATAACAGAAAAGCAGTCCCTGCTTTTGAGTTGACCTACGGGTGTCCTGAGTTGCAAAGAATGTGTTCCAGGGTCAAATGCATTTAGAAAACATTGAGTTGGACTGGTTCTTACTTGGATTCTTTTGATTAACGAAATAAGGTTTGTTGATTTAGTGGGTCACAGCTTGGCAAACTTTTTCTAAAGGGCCAGGTAGTAAATATTAGGTTTTTCAGACTATGTAGTGTTTGTTGAAACTATTCAACTCTATCATTGTAGTGTGAACTGTCAGCAAATACATAGAACTATTTATGGACGCAAACATTTTAATTTTGTATTATTTTCACATGTCATGAAGTATTCTTGTGGTTTTTTTCAACCATGTAAAAATGTGAAAACTATTCTTAGTACAAACATTGTACAAAAATAGGCAACAAGCCACGTTTGGCTGTGAGCTGTAGTTTGCCAACTTCTGGTGTAGGTTATTGATTGGAATTTTTAATCTGGTAAGAAAAACAAATATCTTTTACTTCCTTTATCAGCACATGTTCAGATTCTTAGGATATTTGGTAGTTGACATATTTTTTTTTGCCTTGTGCCTCAGGAGAGCCTGTGAAGAAAGCGGTATTTCCCTGAGGCCTGTATCCTGCCTTGATTGACTTTTCTTGAAGTATTATAAATCAGGATGTCTGCACAGTCCGTGGAAGAAGATTCAATACTTATAATCCCAACTCCAGATGAAGAGGAAAAAATACTGAGAGTGAAGTTGGAGGAGGATCCTGATGGCGAAGAGGGATCGAGCATCCCCTGGAACCATCTTCCTGATCCAGAGGTTTTCAGACAGCGATTCAGGCAGTTTGGATACCAGGATTCACCTGGGCCCCGTGAAGCTGTGAGCCAGCTTCGAGAACTTTGCCGTCTATGGCTCAGGCCAGAGACACACACAAAAGAACAAATCTTGGAGCTGGTAGTGCTGGAGCAGTTTGTTGCCATCCTGCCCAAGGAACTGCAGACCTGGGTTCGAGAGCATCATCCGGAGAACGGAGAGGAGGCAGTGACAGTGCTGGAGGATTTAGAGAGTGAGCTAGATGACCCTGGACAGCCGGTGAGTCTGCTTGTGTCACTCTCCTGGGGCAGAAGCACTGGCATAGCAGTAGGAGGGCTGCTGAGTTCATTCCACTCAACTAAGTTAGAATTATGTGTATTCCTCCCGCCCCTGCACTGCTCCCCTCTGGCTATGCTTTGTCATATAGACCACCACACTATATGTTTTGTATGGGTTCTCTTACATGTTTTTAATTCTGAATCTCATCAGATTCCTTCTCAGCTGAGCCAGATGTTATTTTTTCCAGGTTTCTCTCCGTCGACGAAAACGGGAAGTTCTAGTAGAGGAGATAGTATCTCAAGAAGAAGCTCAGGGATTACCAAATTCTGAGCTGGATGCTGTGGAGAACCAGCTCAAGTGGGCATCCTGGGAGCTCCATTCCTTAAGGCACTGTGGTGAGGACCAAAACTTCAAGTGGGCTAGAGGGTGAAAGAGAGTGTGGGCCTTTTGTTCAGAACTCTTTGGACAAAAGGGGATAGGGAATAATCACCTTAACCTAATTTTGTACACATAGACAGACTGTGTATACACAGTCAACAATTGATTTGTGGACCCTCAGGTCTTTTAATCTTAGACATTAACGTCATCATCCTTTTCTTCCCTTTTACCTCTTTCTTGAAGATCTCCCCATTTCAGATTGGCATTTGCCTTATGTTGAGCCAGCACCCACCTGTAGATGAGGTCCCTCTGTTTCAGTATTGTTTACTTGCCATCTGTTTCACATCCTTTCAATCTCCTGCCTAATCCTATTGGTATAATAAGCTTAGATGAAGCCTCTTCAAATCTACCTATTCTTTTTGTAGCCACCACTGAAGTCTTTTCTAAATTTTTAGCCATTTTTTTTTTTCTCTAACATCCTGCCTAGAGTCTTTTTTTTCTAAGAAGCATCTTTTGTAGAAATGGTATTTGGGTAAAACTCTTCACCTTTTCTAAGTATTTATGCAAAAGTAGGCTCCATAGCTAAAATATGCTTTAAGTATAGAAGAATTAAATAAAGAGCTCAGATTTACAATAAATCGCTTAAAACTAGTCTTTGCAGTATATTGGCAGTTGACACCACATACTTAGTATACCTTGATACAACCTAGTATATTCCTAAAACTGCTGGATTCTTTTTCATATTTGTTTTTGAGATTGCTTTGGGAATCTTTCCTTGAGGTAGTTGTAGGTAACGCTGGTGTGTGCCACAGATGGAGTCTCATCAGGTTTTCTTCCCATCTGAGGGGACTCTCGAGAGGGAGAGAGAGGAGAGGGAGAGCGAGATCCCAGTGCTCGTGAACCAGAACTGATGGGGTGGGGCTGACGTCTGCTGAAAACCGTTAGTTTTACATGTTTCCTGGGACATTGTGTCTGGAATGAAATTTGAGAACCACTATCCTTGGTCATTGGAGGTGGCATTTTCTTGGGTAGAAAATTTCTCCCCTGCCTGAATTTTAGAATAATTTTCTCTCGTTTGTAAATAGCTTCATTTCAGCAGTCTAGTCTTTATGACGCTTGGGAACTTATTTCTGTGCCATTTGTCCCCACATAACTTTAACACTTGCTTCTCCGTTGTTCATGTCTCCAGGCCTCCCTGACCCCCTGCAACCCTTCAGTCTTTCTGTTAGTCTTCTCTCTTGACTTTATCCTTTTCTTCATCATTTATTATAGACTTGCTCACTGTTTATTTTCTAATTGTTGCTGCTCACCCTGTAGTAACTGTTTGTACTCTTACAGGCTGGAAGTTTCAGGACAGTCCTTAAATATACTGTGTCCTGCGGGTGGGTGATAGTAGTACCTCATGTTGGTAATTAATTCAGGCTTTTGTTTCACTAGACTTATCTAACTGAGGCTTAAAAATATAATAACTCACCTAACTAAGTACCATGGCAAATACCAAGTAGGGTATTTTACAGGAAGACTTTCATTTACTAAGGGCCTGTTAAATGTAAGTGTCATGTCCTGAGTTAACAGAATACCCTCAGCTCCTATTACCCTCAGTCTCTTATTATGACATCTTCTGGGTTCTGCTCTTAGTGTAGTGTTGGCCGTGACCTGCCTTATCTTGCTCATTTCAGAAATAGTCACTTTTTGACAGATCACTTATTATTTACACCATCATGATTTGGTGTAATTTCTCCTTTTCTCAAAGCAAAAGAATATTACAAGGATTTCCCAACGGGCAATTTTTATATTTCTTATGAAATTTCATCCAGACCTAGCTGCAGCACATTGTCTAACAATCATATAGAATCTGCCACATCTTTCTGCCCTTTGTTTTCTGACGAGTGTTGTAAAGCACACTTGCTTATGTTACTGCTTTTATTCAGATATAACATTTTAGTTCTTCATTATGGGAGCATGCCGTTACCCCCTTAGCCTCAGAATCAGTCATTTAATTTCCTTTTTTGGAGTAGGCAACCTTAACACTGGTTTTCAGGTTGCTGTTTATAGATGAATGCAAGCTCTTTACTTTTAGTTCACATTTACTAAAGTTTTCTTCAGGTCTCTTCCCTCCCAGAATAGGAAATGAGTGATATTTACATTTTGTCTCTATTTCAGATGATGATGGTAGGACTGAAAATGGAGCTCTAGCTCCAAAGCAGGAGATTCCTTCAGCGGTAGAATCTCACGAAGTTCCGGGCACTCTCAATATAGGTGTTCCTCAGATTTTTAAGTATGGAGAAGCCTGTTTCCCCAAGGGCAGATTTGAAAGAAAAAGAAACCCCTCTCGAAAGAAACAACATATATGTGATGAATGTGGAAAACACTTCAGTCAGGGCTCGGCCCTCATTCTCCATCAAAGAATCCACAGCGGGGAGAAACCCTATGGATGTGTTGAATGTGGGAAAGCGTTCAGCAGAAGTTCTATCCTCGTGCAGCACCAGAGAGTCCATACTGGAGAGAAACCCTACAAATGTCTTGAATGTGGAAAAGCCTTTAGCCAGAATTCTGGGCTGATTAATCATCAGAGAATCCATACTGGGGAGAAACCTTATGAATGCGTTCAGTGTGGGAAATCTTACAGTCAGAGCTCAAATCTTTTTAGACATCAGCGAAGACACAATGCAGAAAAACTTCTGAATGTTGTGAAAGTTTAAGAAATTACAAAAAAAAATCAGCACTCAGGTCTTTTTCTTCAGAAATGAAGACAAAATTAAAAACATGAAATGATACATAATAGTTTTATTTCCCTATATAGACGGTTAGAAAATCCACTGGGAAATGTAGAAAATCTTCACCCACCATTATTTTATTTTACCGTGAAAGAAATGATATCATACCTGCCTAGAAACTGAAATTTTAAACTTAATTCAGGTGTTAATACCTAAATCTTCCATGTGATGTTTATATTCTTATTATTTTTCCAAATAATGGACTACCTGATTCTTTGTCCCTTAAAAGTTTCTTTTTTAGACAGACATTGTTTCTGTGTTGATCATTGAAATGTCTTTGCAAGGATACATTCCCTTCTACATTAAAAGGCAACGTAGGAATTATAAAATCTGAAAACCTAAACCCTTTTTTAAAAATGTACCCTTCTGCTTCCTTTTACCTAACTTGGATATGCATTCAGAAAATAGAAGATAAAGGATGACCAAAAGCCTCAAAGTAAAATGAGCCTTAAAACTCAGATGAGAAGTGATGGTGATAAAACATCAAAAGTGAATGGGACACCTAGATTGGGGAAGATAAAACAAATATCATGATCCAGGAATTGAAGTATATCAAGAATTTATCTCCATTTAATTATCTGCCTGCAGGAAAACTCAAAACACACTTACCTTGTCTGTAATTTGAAGGCATCCTGCTAATGAGAATGTTCTGTGTTATCGGTAGAAAGTGGACAGTGAACAATAAGCAGTTGTAAACTACAAGAGTAGAAATCTTAACACTAGGGAGGAATTTGTAGTGAACAGCAGTGTTGAAGGGCAAATGTAAACAGAAGGGTAATGGTCTGTCTTGGCTTTTAGAAAACAAAAGAGACTTGAAGATCTAATTTATTTTGCCTTTCTTTTGGTGAAGGACAGAAATGTCCATGACAGGTGGGCAACAAGTATCAGGTTGGCTGTTTTATTCCTTTGGTACAAAAGGGTTGCACAGCAGGCTAACAGAGCAGCCATGCATTTATTATTAAACATTTTCTACCGACGAGGCACTGTGCTAGATACTGTAACCCTACCATGGGTAGGTAGATGTTTCTTCCACTGTAAATCATCGGGGGTTTGGTCTAAAGCTGTTTCATGTGAGTGAGCTGTTTCCCTCCATTGGAGCAGTCCTGGGGGAGGTCACCTCTGAGATTCCCGGAGCCATAGTCCTCCTACCAGGGTGTTGTCTTTGGGGGAAAGGAAGACTCAGCTCAGAGAGCTGGCCAGCTCTCCAGCAATCAGAGGTGAGTCCAAGATACTCCATCATGGTTTGGAGGTTTGTGGGTCTTTTAAAAAAACTAATCAATCTCTAGTAGCATTGAGGTTGTACTTACATGTTAAGTTGAATGGATTGTTCTATTTAAAAAATAATAGGTTATTAACAACTAGTTTATTAACTATCAGAATTGATTGAACTATTTTTTTTTAATTTTAAGTCTTAACACATTTTAAAAAATGTATAAAAGTAATACATTGTAGTAGTAGGCTTATATACTCCTTGGCTGAGAATCCCAAGTACTGTGGTTTTACTGTTTAGTGGAAAACTCTGGAAGTTAAAATATAGAATATGAGAAAAGCTTTTTTATAGTGGGCATTAATTGTGTGGAAAATGACCCATGTGAATAAAAAGATTTCATAGTTCCAGAGATTTTGGTTACATCTGGTGCTTGGATCAAATTTAAAAAATGGAAGGTGAGATTTGCATGAGCCTGTTAAAAAGCATAGTAATAAATGCAAGGCCAGCTGGTGGAAAAGTGAGGCAGAATGGAGCTTGTTTATAGATTTTCTGATAACAATTAATTATAAGAAATGTGCTTTATAGATTAAGATTTATTGAAGTATAAATATGTAGTAATGATATAATGTATTTTAAGTTATACAAGAAAATGTAGGGACTTTTGTTTGGGTCTTTTTCTCTTTGTGGCTGAGAGGAAACAAGTCAATGTCCAATAAAGCTATAAACTCCTCCGCTCTAAGATAAAATGATCTTGAGTTGATTTATTTATTTATAACTGGCTTCTTTCCAAGTAGGTTTTGAGGTGGCATATTTTTAATACTTCTGCTGAGATGACAGAATTCTTGTATCAGAGTAGGTAAGAAGGGAGCATCCTCTCAGTGGCTAGAATTTCACCCTGTTTTTTAGATCTTACCTCTTTTGCATATATAAAGAAACTTCCCTGTGGTACATTTGTCATAAATGCCAAAGATGTTTGGTATAACGTCAGAGCTTAGAAAAAGCAGTGTTAGACTTGGCAAATACAAGTTTGTCTTGCCAGCTCTGATCCGGGTGTGTCGTTTAGAAAGGATTCTGAGGCGAAGGCAAGGCTCTGGGGAAAATGGGCTGGACCCCAAAAGACTGGATTAGGCTGTAAGGGAAAAGGAAGCAGCAGTTTGCGTACTCGTCATCTTCTGTTAGTCCACGTCCCCACTAGACGACTTGATTTAAGATGGCTATTCAGTGATTTATTATTTCGGATATTAATGTATACCCACACAGATAATCCTGGTTAGCAAGTCTGGGGGCTGGCCAGCCTCTGATGAAGTGACCTGGCAGTCGCCAAGCAGCGCCATCTGTTTGGTTCTTTGTTAACGGCACGCAGGCCGCTGATAACTGCCCAATGGCTACTGAGCATTTGCTCATTATTGCTGAATTTCCTGCTGGTTTTCTTGGAGGTTAAACTCCCCACATCCACACCCAGTTGGTATTCACTCGATCGTTGAACAGTATGTTTATCACGATGTGAATTGGAGGGAGGGTTGTGTGGAAAGAATCTGCACTCCAGGCATTGGGTCAGTCACTATGCCTCTCTCACTTAGATTTGTAGTCAAGGAGAGGGAGATTCATAGATTGTGTGACTTGCATGTGGCCAATTAGAGTTAAAACTCAAATGTAGTTCTGTGAACTTACAGGAATATATATTTTTTCACAGTGTAGTGAGTGATGGCTGTTAAACCTTGATTGATAAATCTGCTTTTTTATGGTTAACAAATTTGGAAGCTTATTAATAAACATATTCATTTGCATTTTCTACAGTACAGAAATGTTAAATGAAAAAGGACATTCCTTTTCACAGTCTACTCAGAAGGAATAATTACTTGGTTTGCTATTCTTCCGGACTTAGGCATATTTAAGCATATTTAAGCAAACGTGTTGATAGTTGACACTTGTGGTTGCTGTGTGCGGGCACTGTTGGAAGCGCTTTACCACGGATTAACTCCTAGCCCTCACAGCAGCCGTATGAGGTAGGTGCCTATCCCCATCTTACACGTACTGCACTGAAACTTGCCTCCCCTCCCACTAGGATGTAGACCTGCTTTTTTATGGCTACATACCGTTCCTCTGCATGAATATACTGGAATTTGTTTAACCAACCCCTTCCTGATGGAAAATAAGTTCTTTCCAATTTTTTAACTATGGCTAAAGGCATAGTTATTAACATTCTTACCCATGTATTTTGCTGCCTGTGTGGATATTTCTGTAGGATAAATAGCTAGAAATAGATTTCTTGGGTCAGAGAATGTGCACGTTTAACATTTTGGGAAATATCACCAAAAAGATGGTACCAATTTACAA
Source organism: Felis catus (assembly GCF_018350175.1). Classification (NCBI taxonomy): domain Eukaryota; kingdom Metazoa; phylum Chordata; class Mammalia; order Carnivora; family Felidae; genus Felis; species Felis catus. The sequence goes on along the minus strand of NC_058379.1, from coordinate 56,622,290 downwards.
CTCCATCAACTGAGTGCCTGTTTGCCTACACTTCCACCCACCCCGAATCCTTAAATACTTTTAGCATTCTGGTGGGCAGAATTTTTCTTTTTGTTAATAAGGGGGAGCATCTTTTTATGTTTATTGGCCATTTGCATTTCCCATTGTGAACTGCCTTTGCCCATTTTTCTTTTTTTAATTAATAAATGACTGCCATCTCATTTTATAAAACTTAAATGATACACAACTAGAAGAGCAAAGAGAGACCCTTTTTTTCCAGTGCTTCCAGTCTCATTCCACTGTCTAGTTTCATATACCTCCATCTAGTTCCCTTTCCACACATTTCCCTATGAGTATACATACACATATAAATGCTATTTTTACATAAATAAGATCATGTATATGATTTTTCTGCAGCTTGCCTTTTTTTTTTTTTTTTTTTTTTTTTTTGCGGGGGGGCAGGTGTGTCAGAAACAAATCCTTAGGTCTTTAAATTTCTTTAATGGTTGATTTGAATAGGATCCAGTACTATGAAAATCCCGTTATTTAACTATTCCCTTATTTTGTCTCTTGCTATTACACTGCCAAAGTAAACATCTTCTTCATACATTTTTGTGCATGTGTGTGAATTTCTTTCGGACGGAGTTGTATGAGGTGGATTATTGGGTCAAAGGATGTGCTTCCTGATAGACCCATCTTAGCCTTTCCAAAGGTCTTCATAACTTTTTATTTTCACCAAATGTATGGAAAGTGCTCATTTCCCCACATAGCCTTACCTACACTTAATAATTTTTTTTATCTGATGGGCAAAAGAAGAAAAAATCATTTTGTATTTCCCTGATTAATGGTGAGGATGAGGTTATTTTCATAGTTTATTGGCCATTTTTATCATGGACTGTTTGTTCATATTCTTTACCTATTACAGCTTTTCTATTGGGTTATGTGTGGATATATGTTGTTGGGTCTTTTGTTGTTGTTGTTCAGCATCTCTTTCCCCATCCTCTGGTAACAGAATCCTTATTTATTGTGGGGAACCCATTCCCTGTGGCTGAGATGAGTACATGACCAGGTCTGGCCTTCCTGAGTCCTTCAGCTTCTTAGCCACAGTGATTAAAGAATGGGCATGTAACTCAAGCCAGGCTAAAGCGAGCTCTCAACAGAACTTCTGCTGGAACTCTTGGAAAGAAGGCTCTACAGGGATCCCACGAACTAAGGACCGTAAGCCTGAATTTACACCATGTGGAGAGAGTCTGAGGAGAAATTCAGAGGCTAGCAGAAAGGAATGAGAACTAAGTTTCGATGTCATTTTTCTGGAGGCCCTAGATCCAGCTGTGCCTAAAGCCTGCCCTACCTCCGAACTTTAAAGTTTTGTGAGCCAATAAAGTCCCTTTCTTGTTTAAAATAACTGAATTGGGTTTCTGTCCTGATTAATATAGGTTATTTGTATTTTCTTATTAATTTGTAGAAAAGCTTTGTAATTCTAAATTCTAGACTTAACACTTTATGCATTATATAGGTTAATAAAATTAGCATGGCCTTCCATGACTTGGCCTTTGTCAACTTCTGCCATTTGTTACTCCACTCTCTCTATACCACACATAACATTTTACATTCCAACAGTATCTAAACATTGGTGTTGGGAATGTTTGTGGATGAAAAGCTTTTTACACAGTTGTGTCTTTGGCATTTATTTTCCATCCTTTGTACAGATTTATTAACCTGGGACTCAGACTGGGGACTACACTGCCGAGTCTATGCTGTACCCACCTCCACCCATTGCTTTTGGGGCATTCCCCTCAAGCATCCCTTGTACATGACTCTTGAAGCCCCTCCCTATGACCATCATCCCCTGCCACCCCCGAACATCATTCTCTCGGGCCCTCATTTTATTGCCAGGCTTGGGGATTTGAAGTTGCTAATGGCCAAAACTTAGTTGTTAGAATTTATATCCATTGCTTCTATGTGTGGAAACTACACATGGCAGTAGGGGAAAAAAAAAAACAACCCATGTTGTATGTCATGTGATGAGTAGTATGGAGAAAATAAATTGGAAAAGAAAAATTCGAGGAGAGATAGGAATGATACAAAAAGCCAAGAGATTCTGGAGGACAGATGTTCCACACATGGGAACAGCAAGTGTAAAGAACTTCATGTGGGAGCAGTCCCTGATTTGTTCAAGAAACGGCAAGTGGGTGGGGTCACTGAAGCCGAATAATGAGGTCACGTAGGTGAAGAAGCCAGGGAATAAATGGGGTAAGGGTGGAGAGTGGGGCCACATCCTGGAAGACCTGGTTAGCTATTGGTAGGACTAGGACTTTGACTTTGAAAGATGGGAAACCATTTTGGGGCAAAGGTCCTGAGAATAGAACAAAGTGTCCAGTTACCTGTTTTTTTAAATTCTTAAAAATGTTTTTTTTTCTGGTGGTTAGAAATAAAAATCACCCCAAAAGTCACCCATGAGTCCACAGTCCTATTGACATTTTAATGTTCTCTATATACCTATATAAATGATCTCTCTATACCTGTCCCCAACTATACCTATTACACCAATATTTGCAACAGAAAGAATAAATTAGAAAAGAGTAAAGTGTCTATAATTTGGTTTGTTAATGCCTTCTTTCCTCTTAACTTTGGATCCTCTGTGCTTCTGCCTGAATCTTCCACTGGATCTAAGCTGTCCTCTCACACTTACTCACTCAAGGCATGTTCCCAACAATCTTCATCTTGCATTCTTGATTTTCCTCTCCTGGATTTTTCTGACTATTATGCTTTGTTTTGTTTTTAAATCACAAACACACAAAATCTGTTAGGCCAAGATCCCAGATCTAACCTGCCTGAATAAATGCTGCAAAATCTATACTGCAAAGGCTGGGAGAGAGGGGATCCCTGAGAGATGGGAAACAAATGAAGCAAACTTGGGTTGTCTCAGTTTACTACCTGGAGAGAGTTTTTAGGCCACAGCATGGGGAAGGAGAACTCAAGCGGAGCCAGGCAGGCTCCCTAAGTTGAGAAGATGGAGCAAGGCGTCCTGGGAGGCCAAGGTGGCTAGCTTTTGCAGGGCAATGTACCAGATAGGAGAAAACTAGACAGAACACTGGAAATCTCAAGTTGAATACTGATGAGCACGTGTGTGTAGGGAAACTACCTGAGGTGGGGAAGAACCATCCAAAAGGATTAGAGGGAAAAATCAGTGGAACTCACAAAGGGTACCTGAGTAGAAAACCTAACAATCACAGGGGTCAGTGTAGTGTGCTCAAGGGCAATTTTGCACCTCCCACCCCACCCCACCTGACATTTGGCAACATCTGGAGACATTTTTGTTTGTTACAACCAGAGAAGATGGGTTCTACTGGCATCTAGTAGGTAGAGGTTAGAGATGATGCTAAACATTCTATAATGCATAACAAATTACCCAGCGCTAAATATCAGTAGTGCTGAGGCTGAGAAACTGGGTGCAAGCAGTAGGAAGGGTCCTGCTTCCTTAGTGGACAAAAATGAATCCTACACTCATACTCCCTACAAGACACTTAACAGCAAGATCTGAGAGGATAAAACTGTATCCAAGTAATTTAAATACATTCCAGAACAAAACAATACATAAAAAATATCCAGCACCCACCAAGGCACAATGCATAATGCCTGGCATCCAATCGAAAATTATAAATCCTGCAAAGGGGTAGGGAAATACAACCCATAATAAGAAAAATCAATCAAATCAGCCCAGAAATGACAAAGAATTAGTAGACCAGTACATTAAGACAATTATAACTATTCCATATGATCAAGAAGCTATTGGAGACACATCGAGACATGCAAGTTCTAAAAAAGCAACCAAACTAAGCTTCTTAGAGAAAAAACTACAATGTCTGAGATTAAAAAAAAAAAAAATGCACAGATGGGTTTAACTGGATAAAACAAGAAAGCAAGGAAAAAGTATAGCATATAAGACATAGCAATAGAAATTACCCAAAATGAAAACCAGGAAAAAAAAAAAACAGAAAAAATGAATAGCGCATCAACATGCTGTGGTACAACTTCAAGTGCCCTGATATGTGTAATTGTAATTTGAGTCCTCAAAGGTGAGAGAGAGAAGGGATAGAGAAATATTTGAAAAAATAGTCTATGGGATGCAGTTCTTATAGGGAAATTTATAGCTATAAAACACATTAGAAAAATAAGTCAACTCAGTTTCCTCAACTTAAATCTTAAGAAACCAAAATAAGAACAAATAAAACCCAAAGAAAAGAGAAGAAATAGCAAAGATTAGATTACAAGTCAATAAAATAGAAAAATAAGAGAAAAAACATATATATATATATATATATTTTAAGTTTATTTATTTTGAGAAAGAATGCAAAGAATCAAGGTGGGACAGAGAGAGGGAGAGAGAGAGAGAAAGAGAGAGAGAGAGAGAGAGAGAGAGAGAATCCCAAACAGGCTTTTCACTGTCAGTGAGGAGCCTGATGTGGGGCTCAAACCCACAAACTGAGATCACGACCTAAGCCAAAGTCAGACACTTAACCGACTGAGTCACCCAGGTGCCCCTCTATATTCTTTTTAAACCAAAAGCTAACTTTTAAAAAAGATTAATAAAATTAATAAACTTCTAGCCAGACTTATGGAGGGGGCAGGGGCACGGGGAAAGAAAGAAAATACAAATTACATCAGGAATGAGAAGTGTGACATTACCATATATAATTAAAAAAATTTTTTTTGAGAGAGCGAGCGAGTGGTGGAGAGAGGCAGAGAGAGAGAGAGAATCTTAAGCAAGCCTCATGCTCAGGGCAGAACCCCAATGGGTGCTCAATCCCACCACCCTGGAATCACGACCTGGGCCGAAATCAAGAGTGACACTCAACCGACTGAACCATGCAGGTATCCCCGTTATACAAATTCTTATCCACATAAATATTTGTAAAGTTTGCTAACCTCCACATTGCTGATTCCAATACTCATTTCTTAGACTTCTATTACTCGAGCCATCAGCCGCAGTATTTTGCATAATTGACATTTTCATTTGGCGTCAAGAACAACATGCCTGGGTTTTCTCTGCTTCGTGGGGTATTTCTTCTCAGTCTCAACGGTGCTATTTCCTCATGGGTCTCTAGACTTTTATATGTTGGAGTGCCTGAGGACTCAGTGTTCAAATCCCTTTTCTTTTCTACCTACATTCTCTTCCTAGGTGATCTCATCTCTTTAAATACCATCTATGACTGCAAAATCTGTATCTCGGCCTAGACCTCTTCTCTGAACTGCGGCCTTTTGTATCCTAGGACTAGCCACTTTGATGCCTGCTTTAGTGTTGGTTCCTAAGAAAACAGAGCCTAAGATAAAAAACCTTATTGTTAATACTTTACTGGGGTGATGCAATCCCAGGAAAGGATAAGTGAGGGTAAACAGGAGGTGATGAAGGGGAGGAGAATACAAGTGGGTGTTACTGAGCCGTCCACAGCTTCAGAACGGCTGTTTGCTTAGTCTCACTGTGTTCAGAGCGCAAGTGCTATAGACTACTTCATCGCACCTCACCATGGGGTAGGGGAGGAAGAAGACTTTTCTGCAGACTCTCCCTCCCTCTGGTCAGTTTCTATCAAAGGGCATGAATTCCTCCTCTCCAGCAGCCACCACTAGGAAGCCACGCTCTAAGACAATACAGCACGGGAGGAGTGGGAGTCCGTCCCTGCAGTCTTGTGGGCTTGCAGCCTCAGGGGTGGAGGTGCAGGCCATCTTCTTAGAGGGTTATCAGTATCAGAGCAGAACACCCACTCTGCAAATGGGAGGCTGTTTTTAAACTGGGTTTGGTACAATGACTAATTAGGCATCTTCAATCTAACATGCCCTAACATCAAACCTTTAATTTGTGCCCAAACATGTTCTTTTTATAGTTTTCTTTATCTTAGAAAGTGGCGATTTTGTCCTTCCTATTGCTCAGGCCAAGGGCCTTGCTGCTTCCCTGCTTGCTGTATTTTACTGTGTTCTCAGCATAGCAGCCAGATCATTTAAGTGCTGCTGATCATTAAGTCAGACGATTATCACTTTGGCTCAAAATCCCCTTCCTTTTTGCCCTATTTAAATGTCAAAGGGGAACTGCATGTGCCACTTACTCTTAAACTATTCAGAAAAAAACTACATAGGTAGATAGATAGATAGATAGATAGATATCTGGATAAACAAAACAGGCAGATAGAGAATTATAAAGAAATTATAATAAAATGTTGACATTTGGGGAATCTGGGTGAAGGGTATACAGGAATTCTTTGTACTCTTCTTGCAATTTTCTAGAAGTTTGAAATTATGTCAAAAGTCAAAGTTAAAGAAAATTTAATAGCCCAGAAAGGGGGAGGGAGAATTATTAAAGGAAAATCAGGGTAGGTGCTATTATTGAGAAAGCTCGAGGCAGGGGCAGGGTGCAGGGGATACTGAGAAAGCAATTATAAATATTCATCATAGTCATAATTTAAAATGATGTAGAGCTATGCTCATGGATATATAAAATGTTCATATTTAGTTTAAAATGTCCCAATATTTAGTTTATCATTATTGGTATCATTTTTGGAAAAAAAAGTACATATATATGTAGAATGGCATACACCGAAATTCTGGGTTTGCAAAATAGGTTTCCAGAGACAGTGACTTCTATCTTTATTCTTTTACATATTACCATTTTTTTCTTTTTACAATAAGCTAGCAGCACATTTATAATCAGCCAAAAAAAAAATCAAAAAATGTTAAAAAGAAAGTAAATTCTCATTTAGGTCAGGGGTCAGCAAATGTTTTCTGTAAAGGGCCAGATAATAAATATTTTCAGCTTTGGGGCCCTACAGTTTCTGTTGCAACTATGCAACTCTGCCATTATAGCAAAAAGCAGCCATAGATAATACACAAACAAATAGGCATGGCTGGGTTCCATTAAAACTTTACAAAAACAGGTGGAAGGCTGGCGTTCTTGTAGTACTTTGCTGGCCCCTAATTTAGATGGATACTTTTTTCCCTAGAGTATGGCTTATAGGCATGAAATGTTCTCATTCCTATAGGACTTCGTATGGGGCCCTCTGGACCAGCTGATGGTCTGAGAATTTCACTGGCCCCGTGCAATTACCTGTATCATTGAGTTAGCAGACTAAATGAAATTCAATGTAAATATCTAACCAAAACCACACTTATAAACAAATAACACTTTGTCTAGAGAAGTGTAATGTGATAAATATGCATTGTATGATATTGTAGATAGATTCAGTCTGTCATAGAACTGGATCCCCACCGTTGGAAAGAAGATTCCTTTCAATATGCCCTGGAGGCTCAGCTGTAGCTCCCTGAAGCTAGAGTGATCAGGGGCCTGAGGATATCTTAGGAAGATGTGGAAAGATGCGTATGTCAAAATCCTGGAGAAAGCCAGGCTCCTCCTGGTCTTGTTCCAGGAATAAAATCTTCCTCTGTAAGGAGCATAATCCACAGCTTCCATAAAATTAGTTGGGTAATGTACCATATTTTCCTATTACCTGAAGAGTTTGTGTAAGATTGGTTTATTTCTTCCTTTAATGTCTGGAAATATTCCCCACTGTGATATCTGGCTTGGAGTATTTATGGGACAAATTTTAAATTACAGATAATTTCCTTAATAGACCCAGAACTATCCAGATTTTATATTTCTTCTTGTGTTAATTTTGGATAAAATTTCAGAATTTTTGATAAAATTATTAATGGCATCCTTTATGTTATATTTGTAATGGCTGTAGATCTATAGTAATGTTCACTTTGGCATTCCTTACACTGACACTGACAAACGGTACTTTTTTTTTTTTGACCAGTTTTGCTGGGGGATTATCACTTGTATTCTTTTCAAAAACTGAACTGAAATATTTGTTTTCTATTTCATTAATTCACGATCTACTATTTCTTTCCTTTCACTCTTTTTTTTTGTAATTTTTTTTTTAACGTTTTATTTATTTTTGAGACAGTGAGAGACAGAACATGAACAGGGGAAGGTCAGAGAGAGGGAGACACAGAATCCAAAGCAGGCTCCAGGCTCTGAGCTGTCAGCACAGAGCCCGACGCGGGGCTTGAACTCACAGACTGCGAGATCATGACCTGAGCCGAAGTCGGCCTGCTTAACCGACTGAGCCCCCCAAGCGCCCCTCTTTCCTTTCACTCTTGTTTTGTTTTCAAAGAAACCGTTTATTTTCTGCCGACCATATTTCCCTTTTCTGCTTAACAGTCTGTGGAAGAACAGCTTAAAACCACTCAGCGGTCATTCCTAGCCATTCAGTGGCCTGAGCAGTGGGAGCTGCAGACCAGTCTTCAGTGGCAGGCTGCACGCTCCGGTCTTCAGTAGGGATCTGCTGAATAGGCACAGAGGCACCTGCCTACCTTCTGAGCAGTCAGGGAGCTCAGGTTGAGAAGCAGTAACTCCAGGAACTGGAGCAGTCCATCCACCCTGAAAGTCATTCGTGGTCATAGCCTTTTCAGCAGGCCTTTTCATGGCCAGCATCTGTGGGCCAGCATCCACCTCACCAGACCCAGTGAGTGAGCCTCCTCGCTGCACGGGATGGCAATGTCCACGTAGAGCAGATGAGTTCGTGTTGACACACAGCAGTGGTAGGCAGGCCAACATAAGACACCTCTGTGAGAGGCTGGTAGTCAGCCCTGGGGTGAGTAACCACCAGAAGTCTTGGCTCCCGCAAGGCTGTCTGCATCTGGTTAGTGAAGTTTCCGGGAGAAAAGCAGCCAGCATTAGGGGTGTGTGGAGTTATTTCTGGAGAGTGTATTGTAAGGCCTGGGAAAGTGAATGGGGTAATTGCTGAAACGTCAGTGATGTTCCAGTTTCAAGGCTGTCGGCCGCGATAGCACTATGAGAACAGAGCCTCACGATCTCCCAGGAGCCAGTTAGGAGACAGACCCATTGTAATTGCCTAGCAGTCCTTGGAACTGCACATCTTCCCTACATGCTTTCACGTAAACACCAGATGTCTGGAGGCTCTTTGTGTTTTCCTCCCATGCTTCTTTGATGTTTATACCTGATGAACATAAAATAAAGACCATGTGCAGTTGGCTGCTGCTGCTGTTTCGCTGGCAGAGGCAGCCCTGCCCGTCTGCTCAGTCTAAGGGTCTGAGAACATTTTCTTCAGTGTGTGGCTACAGGGGTGGCTCCAGCGACAGCAGCAAACTTCAGCACAACTCTCTGGCCAGTATTCCTGGAGGCCATAACACTGACATCAGTTACGTTTCAGTGGCAACAATGACATGAGAGGCCAGCAGAAGCTTCTCCTAGGTTCTCTTGAGATTTATGATAAAGATGCCATCACTTTTCCTTTTGTAGAGGTGCTTTTCCATTTAGAAGTCAAGTTGCTGCCCCTAAGCGGGTTCCTGCTGCAAGGAATTTGAGAAGACGCTGTTCCCTCATTTGCAGGACATCAAACGTTCTGGACATGGTGCAAATTTCCCTTTAAGTTACAATGGGAACCCAGAACAGCAGTGTATGAACTTCTCTCTACATTCTTTCTTCAGATTTACTTGCTATTCTTTTTTTAATTTCTTGCAATGTATATTTAAATCATTGAACTGCAGCCCCTTCTTTCCTAACACATGCACTGAATGTTATAATTTTTTTTTAATTTTAATTTTTTTAAATAAATTTCTCTTTAATCAGGGCTTTAGTTGTATTCCATAATTTCTATTTTTGTCTTGAGAAAAATACCTTTAAATTTTCCATTATGCTTGCTTCTTTTATTCATAGGTGATTTATTTATTTTTTAAAGTTCATTTATTTATTTTGAGAGAGAGTGTGTATGCATGTGGGGGACAGGCAGAGAGAGGGAATCTCAGGCGGGCTTTGCACTGCCAGCCTGCTGTGGGGCTCCCGACATGAAGCTCAAACTCCCAAACCGCTGAGATCATCGAACAATTAACCAACTGAGTCACCCAGGTGCCCCATCATATGTGATTTGAACGGTCTTAATTTCCAAACACTTGGGAATTTTTTTGGTGTGTATGTGTGTGTGTTACTGATTTCTAGCTAATTTCATTGTTGTTTGAAAACATATGCTAAGTCTTGCTGTCCAATGTGGTAGCCACTAACCAGAGGTGGCTATTTAAATTAATTAGAATTAAATAAAATGTAGTTCATCAGGCACATTAACCACATTTTAAAATGCGAACAATACTGACAAGAACATAAAAAGTTCTATTGCACAGCACTGCTCTAAATTATTTCAATCTGATGAAATTTGGTGAGGCTTGCTTTACAAGCAAGCACATGGCAAGTTTTGGTAAATGCCCTCTGCATATCTTATAGAGGTTTTCTGTCATTGTTGGTTGCACTGTTTGTTATCTATATGTCAATTAGGTCATTTTGTTAATTATATTATCCATTTATACTATATATTTTTTTTAAGTTTATTTATTTACTTTGAAAGAGAGAGAGAGGGAAAGAGAGAATCGCAAGCAGGCTCTACACTCAGCGGAGAGCCCGATCTCATGACCGTGAGATTATGACCTGAGCCAATATCAAGAGTCTGCAGCTTAATTGACTGAGCCACCCAAGTATCCCTATACTCCTCTTTCACTGTAGATATTACAACAGGCATTCTTGTTTTATTAGAATCCATTTTAAATTAGTACTTCTACCATTTCCCTGATAACGTACTTAGGTCCTGATTTGAGGCATTATTATATTTTCTTATAACCCATCTTCATTTAGATTTGCTCTCAGATTTACACTTTCTGTGGCTCTTCATTTCTTCTTAAACTTGTTTTCAGTCTGGAATCATTTCCCTTTTTCCTGAAGAACTCCTTTTAGTTATTTGTTTGAATCTATGGGCAGTGAATTCTCTTGTTTTTGTTTATCCGGAAATGTCTTTACGTTGCCTTTAAAATTTTTTAATTTAATTTTATTTTTTTGAGTATAGCTGACATACAATGTCACGCTAGTTTCGGGTGTATAACATAGGAGTCAACATCTCTACGTGTTATACTATGTTCACCACAAGTGTAGCTACTGTATGTCACCATACATATTGCCTTTGCTTTTAAAAGTTATATTTCCAAGATATTATATGATTTTCTGGCATTATGTTGAGAAGTTAGTCCTCAGTCTTATTTGTTGCTTATTTGAATATAATGTGTTTTTTTCCTTTTTTTTATATACATTTTTTCTTTTCCTTTGGTTTTGTTAGGTACTATGATGTCCTCAAGTGTATTTTTCTTTGTATTTATTCTGCTTGGTGTTTGTAGTGCTCCTTTAATCTATGGCTTGATATTCATGAGTACTGGAAAATTCTCGATCACTCTTTCTTTAAATAGGGCCTCTTCTCATCATCTCTTATCTCATTTTGAGGCTCAAATTATTTGTATGTTAGATCTTCTTACAATATTAGGTATGATGCCTGTGCTCTCCTCTGCATTTTGTTTCTTTTGCCCCTCCCTGCTTCCACCTTGGTGTTTATTTACATCTTTCAGTTCACCAATCTCCACTTCAAAGTATCCAATCTGCTGGTAATCCTATCAATTGAGCTCTTAATTGCAGTTGTTATATTTTTCAGGTGTAGAACTTCCATAAAACAGTTTTCATAGATTTATTAGAATCTATTAGAATCTATCTAATAAATTCTGGTAACATTTATTCATTAACATTTTGTTAAGTATATTAATTATAGTCATTTTAAAGTCCATGTCTGGTAACTCCAATATCTTTATCACTTGTGATTTTATTTCTAAACATATGTTCTTTCTCTTGGTCGCGGTAGCTTTTTGCATATTAATTTTTTATAGACATATAATTCACCTGCCATATAATTTACTATTTTAAAGGGTTGACTCCAGTGGTTTTTAATAAATTCTAAAATATGCAGCAATTGGCACTAATTCCAAAACATTCCCAGCACTCCAAAAAGACACCCTATACCCATCAGCAATCAAACAGCCAAACTTCCAAGTGGTTGCACCATTTTATATCCCCACCAGCAACATGAAGGCTCCAGTTTTTTCCACATCCTTGTCAATGCTTGTTACTGTCAGATTTTTTTAAAATTAGATTTGTATAAGTAGTGTTACTTTTATAACTCATTTCTAAGACCTAGTGAGCAGGTTGATTTAGAGAACTGGGGAGAGTGAGGAGCGTAGGATGACGACCAGTTATTTCATCTGTACGGCAAGGTGTTTAGCAGTGCAGTTCACCAGAACAGGGAATTCAGACGAAGAGATCATGCGGGTGTGTGTTAAGCTCATGTCACTAGGTAGAAGTGTGTAGTAAGCAGACGGCTCTTAAAATTTACTCTCAGGAGAGGGGGGTACACTTCAGATATAAACTCCATCATCCTATTTTCTTCTTCATTTTTTTAATTCCCAAAGGAACAGATGATAATTCATTGTACACTTTTTTCCTACTGACTTCACAACTTATCATCATGTGAATACCTTTTAGCTCCTCTACTAGTGACCCTCATGCTTTTATTTCCAGGCTTCCAAAATAGTTTTTCTTTCTGTCCTTCCCTATTTATTTATTTATTTATTTATGTATTTATTTATGTATGTATGTATGTATGTATGTATGTATGTATGTATTTATTTATTTATATTTTTGAGAGAGAGAGAGCATGTGTGAACACAAGTGAGCAGAGTTGGGGCAGAGGGAGAGGAAGAGAAACTTAAACAGGTTCATGCTCAGTGCAGAGCCCAAAGTAGGGCTCTATCTCATGACCATGAGATCATGACCTGAGCCAAAATCAAGAGTGGTACACTTAACTGACTGAGCCACCCAGGCGCCTCTTTCTTTCCCCTTTTATTTTATTCTTCTGAAGGCAGTAAGACGATCATGTCATTGCTTTGTTCAAAGACCTCAATGGCCTTCCAGTACCTTGAGAACAAAATGCAGAAATATGAAACTTAACCCAGCCATAACTAGTACTTTTCTATTTTCCATATGATACTAAACGCCAGAAAGTTGAAGTGCCTGCTTGTTTAGCATTGCATTCCTTAAGTCTTTTCTCCTACCTCGTTTTTTATTTCCATTTCATTCTTCTTTTTTTTAACCTTTTATTTTTGAGACAGGGAGAGACAGAGCATGAACAGGGGAGGGTCAGAGAGAGGAGACACAGAATCTGAAACAGGCTCCAGGCTCTGAGCGGTCAGCACATAGCCCGACGCGGGGCTCAAACTCACGGACCGTGAGATCATGACCTGAGCCAAAGTCGGCCGCCCAACTGACTGAGCCCCCCAGGCGCCCCTCATTCTGACTCTTTTAAGTACATGTTTTAGTAATTATTTTCATGAACTGTTGATCATAAGGGCAGGAACTCTTTCTCACCCCTTCAGCAGCACTTAGCAGAGTATGATGCTGAATGTTTATTGAATGAATGAATGACTATGTACATACCTCACCTCATTTCACATACTTGCTTGCTTCTTGTTGTTGACTACTTTGTTGACTACTTCCTTCTGCCTTTATGCTTCTACTCCCATCCTTCAAAACTCAAATTTCAAGGGCTCCATAAACTTTACCTTTTCTTTCTAATCATAATTGAACCTTACCTCCTCTGAGCTCTTATAAGCATCTTGTCTACCCTCATGATTACACTGAGCCATGTGTTTTCTGTATACATCAGGCTTTGTCACTTATGCTTTGTTGGGACAGTATATTCTTCGTGTATAGTAAAACCGAAAGAAAAATACCTTGCACGTAGTAAATAACAATGTGTTAAAGTGAAATATTAACTGGGTGATTTCGGGGAATATTCAAAGTAAAGGACAATAATGGAATTTTAACAAGCGGTTAATACTAGAAAAACAATTTGAGATTTTTATTTTTAAAAAAGTTTCTATTTTTCTGTTGAAAACTTTGCATATATGTGTGTGTGTGTGTGTGTGTGTAGCCTATTATCAACATTTATGTCAGAAATCAACAAACAGGGGCACCTGGGTGGCTCAGTTGGCTAAGCATCCCACTCGTGATTTTGGCTCAGGTCATCATCTTATGATTCATGGGATCAAGCCCCACGTGGGGCTTGGTTCCGAGTATGGAACTTGCTTGGGATTCTCTCTCTCTGCCCCCACCCACACCCTGCCTGCATGCCCGCTCTCAGACTCTCTTAAAATAAATAAACATTAAAAAAAAAGTCTGATAAACGTTGCCACTTGAAAAAAATCAATGTCTTTTTATTTTTAGACAGAATATGCTATACAAATTAGTCATACTGGATATTACTTTAGCTCTCATTTTTGTTCAATCTATAGAGACAAGATACACATAGTGGAAGAGAAATCCTCACACTCTGACATATGGAACTCTTTTTTAAAAAAATTGTTTCACATATTTAGGAGCTGTGATTAAATGGTAGTGAAGAAGGATCTCAAACCAATCAAGTTTATGGGCTACATTAGTGAAAGCAAAACAAGTCCATATTTGCTGTGAATACTGCAGGAACTTGAAAAGTCATATTCATTAGGAAAACCAAAACTAGGCCAAAGAAAATTTTCTGAGAAAATGGGGCACTGGAGTTATGTAGTTAATAAGTTTAATACCAGAATAGCATAGCATGTTCACACAGAGGGAATTTAATGACAGATAATTAACAGTAGCATAAGGTAGGACTCTTCCATTGTCAGGAGATAAATGGCATGCTGATTATCAGAATACATGCCAATTAAGATACGGAAGGGAATTCAGTTTTCCCTACATTCTCTAAGGTGACTTCTCGGATATGCAATAGGTAATTAGGGCTCTCTAAAGGTTTGAGATTGTAACACTAGTACACTTCTTTCTGAGTTCTGATTGCACGCCCCATCACACTGATTTTTACAATATCTGATAAGGTTCTGCATTAATACTTATACATCTCTTTAATGATAAAACTCTTCCCTTGTGGACTGTATTTGAATAAAAGACTAAAGGTTTTTGTTTTTGTTTTTGTTTACATTTTAGCAGACAGAAATTCCTTTCCATTGTTGCTGACCTTCAGTAACATTTTTGTTCACACTGAAGCTTTTCCCAATTACAGGATTCCTCCTCAGAATTTTTAAGTTTAGTAATGTCTCTCAGTGAAACTTTCATTGTAAAAATTATTTTCTGTCCAGTGGTTTTTTTCCCCCTTACTGTAGCACAAGAGTTGAGCATTGATTAAAACCTTTTTCATAATCATCAATAGCATTCCTAAGATTTTTTTCTGGTGTAGTGTCTCTGGTACTGAGTAAAGTTGGTGTATACTCCAAAGGTTTTCCCACATTCATCACATTTAGACTGTCTTCCCCAGCATGGACTATCTCGTGATCAATAAGATCAGAGAGCTGGCTAAAACTTCCGTTGCACTGACTACACCGGTGGGGTTTCTCCCCAGTGTGGATTCCCTGGTGTTCAGTAAGTTGAGTGCATGTGCTGAAGCCTTTCCCACATGCATCGCATTTATGTGGCTTTTCACTAGCGTGGATTTTTTGATGGTTAATGAGATCAGAGCGCCGACTAAAGCTTTTGCCACACTGATCACATGAATATGGTTTTTCCCCAGTGTGGATCCTCTGATGTAGGATAAGAGCTGAGCACTGACTGAAAGCCTTTCCACATTCAAGACATTTATATGGTTTCTCCCCAGTGTGGATTCTCTGATGTTTGATGAGGTCTGAGTTCTGGCTGAAACTTTTGTTGCACTGTGGGCATGGGTACGGTTTTTCTCCCGTGTGAATTCTCTGATGAAGAATAAGGTCAGAACTCTGACTGAAGGCTTTCTCACAATGATCACAATGATAGGGCTTTTCCCCAGAGTGCACTCTCTGATGTTTAGTGAGGTCTGAGCTTTGACTAAAACTTTTACTGCACTGGTTACACCCGTACGGCTTCTCTCCAGTGTGTATTCTTTGATGTTTAACAAGGTCTGAACGACGACTAAAACTTTTAGGACAATCACTACATGGATAGGGTTTCTCTCCAGTGTGGATTCTCTGATGTAGAATAAGATTTGAGCTCTGACTAAAGGTTTTCCCACACTCATCACATTCATAGGGCTTTTCACCTGTATGAATTCTATGATGTTTAACAAGGTCTGATCTTCGGCTAAACATTTTACTGCACTGGCTACATGGGTAAGGTTTCTCTCCTGTGTGAATTCGCTGGTGATTCATAAGATCTGAAAGTCTACTGAAGGTTTTGCTACACTGATTACATGGATAGGGTTTCTCCCCAGTGTGAATTCTCTGATGCAGAATAAGGACTGAGCTCTGATTAAAAGCTTTACCGCACTCATTACATTTATAGGGTTTTTCTCCAGTGTGGATCCTTCGATGTTTAATAAGGTCTGAGTTCTGGCTGAAACTTTTGCTACACTGATTACATGGATATGGTTTCTCCCCAGTGTGGATTCTCTGATGCAGAATAAGATCTGAGCTCTGACTGAAGGCTTTTCCACACACATCACATTTATATGGTTTCTCTCCAGTGTGGATTCTTTGATGTTTAATAACATCAGAACTCTGACTAAAATGTTTGTTACACTGGTTACACGTGTAAGGCTTCTCTCCAGTATGGATTCTCTGATGCTTAACCAGGTCTGAGCGCTGGCTAAAGCTTTTAGTACAATGACTGCACTGATAGGGTTTTTCTCCTGTATGGATTCTCTGATGGATAATAAGATCGGAACTCTGACTGAAGGCTTTCCCACATTCATCACATTTATAAGGTTTTTCACCAGTGTGGACCCTTTGATGTTTAATAAGGTCTGAGCTCCGACTGAAACTTTTAATACACCAAGTACACGGATAGGGTTTCTCCCCAGTATGAATTCTCTGATGCAGAACCAGAGCTGAGCTCACACTAAAGGCCTTTCCACACTTATCACATTCATAGGGTTTCTCCCAATGGGTTCTTCGATGCCTAATAAGGCCTGCACTCCAAGCAAAGCTTTGCCCACATTCATCACAGTTATGTTGTCTTCTGTTAAAGAGATTTTGATCCTTTTCATTTAATGTATCTCCAAATTCACAGAATCCTCTGCATTCAGAATCCTGGAGAACATCATTTCTGGGGTTGCCAGACTCTTCAGGCAATGGTTCAATTTTTGTTGTAATTTCCTCCTCTGAAGCCACCTCTCCAATCTTGGTCTTAGTCTCACCATCTAGAACAATAAAAAATCCAAATGGAATGTATTCTCCATAGCGTAAGAAAGTTTGAGGTGAAACAGATTTGTATTTACCTATAAGATGCCGTCACAAGAGGGGAGTGCTCCAAAACACTGAAAATGACCCTCCGAAAGAGAAATTGGGAAGAATCAATAAGTAATGGCCCATAACAACCATTTATTGAAGTGTCTCACCCAGATATGTTCTGTATACGTCTGTCACAGGAGATCTGGGAATAGTGAAACCTAGTCATAGTAATTATGACAGTTTGACTAAACGAAAGCTAATACATAAGCAACTTATTAACATTAAGTAAGGTAAACAATGTGAAAGAATACTTGAGGGAGAGGGGGAAGGAGGAAGAGGGGGAAGGAAGAAGAGGGGGAGGAGGCAGTGGCAGCCTGGCTGTCACTGGGAGGACCACCAACCAGGCAGATCAGAGGCTGCTACTAGGGGAAAGAAGGAACTATTGAAGTCCAGGAATGGTCAGGACAGAATCTTAAATTTTCAAAAATAGGTTTTTATAATCTCTCATCTCTTTTGTCCTGATTATTACAAGGAAGTGGCTAAGAAAGAGCCACATTCAGTAACCAGACTTCCTAAGTATAGTGTGTGAATCAGGAAAAGATCAAAAATCTCTTCTGAGTTGATTTTTGAGGAGGCGATTCCTAGGCTTAACAATATCAGATGTCTGTGACGGTAGGAGTTCCACTGAAATTCTTGACTATCAGTCCACTGTTAAATGGGGTTTACTATAAAAGGCACACAGTTGTCAGACTGAAAATGGTCTAGAGAGCTGAAAACACGGCACAGATTAATTTCAAGGGCGAAAGTAAAAAATCTCAGGTCTCCAAGTAGAGGCTTCTTCCCTTTACCAGAGGCAAGGGCATTGGAAAAAGTTAAGTTTATGGGTAAATCTAAATGTGTACTGACTGACTTAAGCAACATGAACCTCTTACGGGGTTTACAATATAGAGAGAATTAAAATACATGGCAAAAATAGCACAAGAGGAGGAAAGTCCATAAAACTAAAACATTATAAGATTTTTGGATTGTCCTAGAAATAGTAAACTAAGATAAACTGTAATAAATCAAACGTATATGTTGTAATAGGTTTAAGGAAGCATATTTCAACCAGGGTTCCATAAGAGAATAAAACAGAAAATAATTTGAATGACCATTTTCTTAATTCTCCCAAAGAAAGTTCACAGCTAGTACCATAATAGATATGCAGGAGAAACATCAGTACGTTGATTACAATGAATGCCCTAGAGCATTGGTGCTTAATTCTCACAGAATCACATCTGAAAAAGGCTGCTATGACGTAACAATTAAATACAATAAAAGGATGTATAAACAGTAAGTTAATAGAGAAAAAAATGGAAAAACAAAAAAACGTGATAATGTAAAATTAGGCAAAAGGAGAAAAAAAAAGAAACAAAAGATGGGATAAATAAAAACAAATAAGAAGATGACATATTTGTTTTTTCCTTTTTAAAAAAATGTTTATTTATTTATTTTTCAGAGAGAGAGACAGAGAGCAAGCAGGGGAGGGGCAGAGATAGAGAGGGAGACAGAGAATCCCAAGCAGGCTCCATATCACCAGTGCAGAGCCCAATCTCACAAACTGTGAGATCATGACCTGAGCTAAAACCAAGAGCTGAATGCTTAACTGAGATACCCAGGTGCCCCAAGAATATGGTATATTTAAATCCAAACATCAATTGTGTGATATGTAAATTAACGATTCCAATACAAAGGAAAGAAAAAGCAACAGCTAACACTATACTTAATGGTTAAACATTGAATGCTTTTCTCCTGGGAACAAGGGAGCAAAATAAGGATGACCTCTCTTACCACTCAACACTATACAATCTCTATTCAATATTGCTAGCCAATGCAACAAGACAAGAAAAACTGAGAGATACAAATAAAAAAAAAAGGCACACTGTCTTTATTTATAGACTACACAATCATGTGTACAGAAAATACTAAAGTGTGTCAAAAAAGTTATATGTTGTACATGAGTTTATTGGAGAAATATACAAAACCGAACTGTATTTCAGTACATTAGATATGAACAATTAGAGCCTAAAATTAAAAACCTTTTCTTTGCAGTGGCGGGGGCGGGGTGGCGCCTGGGTGGCTCAGTTGGTTGAGCATCCGACTTCAGCTCAGGTCATGACCTCACGGTTTGGGAGTTCAAGCCCTGCATTGGGCTCTGCGCTGACAGCTCAGAGACTGGAGCCTGCCTGCTTCAGATTCTGTGTCTCCCTCTCTCTCTGCCCCTCCCATGCTCATGTTGTGTCTCTCTCTCCCTCTCCCTCTCTCTCTCTCTCAAAAATAAACAGTAAAAAATAAATAAATAAATAAATAAATAAATACAAGTGGTTTTAATGCTTGTGTTCTCTTTAAAAACAAAAGAAAAAAACAACTTTTTTTTAAGTAGGCTTCGCACCCAACACAGAGTCCAACATGTTTGAGTTCATGACCCTGAGATCAAGAGTCAGACACTCAACCAACTGAGCCACCCAGGTGCCCCTAAAAACATTTTTTAACTGCACCAAAAATGAAATATTTAAAAATGAATTCAACAAAATAAGTGTGGTATCTTTATAATGAAAACTGCAAAACATTGCTGAGAGAAGTTAAAGAAGACCTAATAAACAGAAATATATGCCATCACTTATGGAAAGATAGATTTAATATTGTTAAGATGATGGAATCATTCCCCAAATGATCTATAGATTCAATGCAACCCCAATCAAAACCTCAGCAGGCTTTTTTGTAGAAACTGACAAACTGATTATAAACTTCATGACCAGAAGAATCTAAACAATTTTGGAAAGGAAAAACAAAATTGGACAAGTTATGCTACCTGATTTCAAACTTTATTATAAGGCTACAGTAATCAAAGCAGTGCATAAGATCAGACATATCTATTAATATAAGACTGAGTCCATTAATAGTGGTGCCTGGGTGGCTCAGCTGGTTAAGTGTCTGACTTCAGTTCAGATCATGATCTCATGGTTTGTGAGTTTGAGTGGCATCAGGCTCTCTGCTATCAGCATGTAGTCCATTTCGGATCCCCTGTCCCCCTCTCTCTTAACCCCTCCACTCCTCAAAAATAAATAAATAAATAAACATTAAAAAAAAAAAAAGACTGAGTCCATAAATAGATCCAAACATATATGTACAACTGATTCTCAACAAAGTTGCCACGACAATTCAATGGTAAAAGAACAGTCTCGTTTCAACAAAAAGTGTTAGAACTGAACAAGAACACAAATTCACCCTCTTTCCTTATGCTATACACAAAAATTAACTAGAAATGTAATATAAACCTAAACAGAAAAACTAAAACTATGAATCTTCTAGAAGAAAGCAAAGCGTAGATGACCAAAGTTAATGCACAGACCTGTGAGTAAATAAATTTGTGTTGTTTAAGCCACCCAGTCTGTGACACTTTGTTATGGCAGCTCTAGAAGACAAATAGAGCATGTTTTGAACTATATAGATTTAAGGAATTATATCACATATATTTTATAACTTGCTTTTTTTGTTCAACATTATGTTTGGAAGATTCATCCATATTCATGTGTGTAGCTGTAGTCCATTCATGCTCACTACTATAGCGTGACATATACCACATTTTATTTACCCATTCTCCTTCAATGGACAGTAACATTTTGTCGTTTCAAGCCATGCTGATATGAATCTGCTGGTACATTTATATCGATGCACATATTCAAGTGTTTCTCCAGGTTATATAAACTTAGGATCAGAATTTTGGGGTCTCATTGTTGAGTGTATGAGTTCACACTGCTCTATATTCTAACCAATATTAAGTCTATTCTCTCTCTTTTTTTTAATGTTTATTTAATTTCGAGAGAGACAGAGCAGGAGTTGGGGAGGGGCAGAGACAGAGAGGGAGACACAGAATCTGAAGCAGGCTCCACACTCTGAGCTGTCAGCAGAGCCTGATGCGGGGATTGAACCCATGAACCATGAGATCACGACTTGAGCCGAAGTCGGACGCTTAACCGACTGAGCCACCCAAGTGCCCCAAGTCTATTCTCTTTTTAATCCATTGCAATCAGGCTTTTATCTCCTTAACTCCATCAAAACTGCACTTACTAGAATTCCTAATAAGCTCTATCTTGACAAATCCAATTCTCAATCTTACTTATTTTTTTGATATAGTTGATTACTCTCTTCTTGAAACATTTGTTTTCTTCTCACTAATATACCTCTCTTCTATTGTCCATACAACAGAGTGACCTTTATATGTTATTTTCATGCATAAATTGCTCGAATGGTTTCCTTTTACACTAGGAATAAATTCCATGTCCTTACTATGGCTTAAAAGTTCCATCTCGTCCTTTCTCTCTCTGTTCTCATTTCATTCCACAACTACCCCTATTTTCTGTCTACACCAAACTGACCCTGTCCCTGGCATTTGCTATTCCCTCTGCCTGAAAGCCCTCATAGGGCTTGTTCTTTTACTTCACTTCTGTCTCTAACCAACTGTTATCACCTTAGAAAGGCACAATCCTTGATAAGCCCTGCATTTTTGAGGCAACAAAGACCACAGTCGAATGTGCTGAAATAACTAATATGAGTAACTTGTAAGGTTGTTATTTTCGAGTGAGACTAGAGTAATAAAAGGCTCTGCAGAAGTCCAGGTTGCAATGCAAGTTGTCCTGTCACATGACTTTATTTATCAGGATAACCAATGGTATAAGAAGTGTCTGCAGCAGTCAGGCATGCTGTATTAGGCCTCTTGCAAGCCTCTAGAAGAGAACTATAGTGAAGTAAGGCCATCCTCTCTTCTGTCAAAAACAATTTTCTAAGTGAAAGGCAGACCCTGGCTTGCACTTGGGCACTAATAGAGACTTAATGCTTGAACACAGAGCACCAAATGACTATTACAAACTGACCATGTGAACTAGTTATTTGATCCATCAAATCTGAAACTGGACACACAAATCAGCATTCCAGTATAAAAGCAAGTCTGGAAGACAAATTCTATGTGCTAGTGACCTGGGTTGCCGCAGTGCCTTTTCCTATTGCTCCACTACCCCTCTCCATTAGCCTACGTTCATGGCCTGATGGGAATTCCCTCTTACCAGTTAACAGAGGAAGAAAAAGCACAGAATTGGTATAGTTGGGCCTGACCAGCATGTGGACACTAGCTGAAAACGCATCTTTCACTTATTCCCTGACTCTGGAGTGACCTGAAACACACTGGTAAAGGCAAATCTTCCCAGTAGGCACAATTTCAGGTATACACCTGGTTGTCCATTTTCATGGAAGGCAATATAGCCTAAGATACATGCCTATAATGATTCAAGGATAGTGACTAATGGGTTATATAATTAGTTAGGTACCTCAAAGAATAAGACTGGAAGACTAGAAATAAGGATTCTGGAAGAAAATTATGAGGCTAGATCTCCTAGAATGGGCAAATAATGAATATATTTGTGCCCTGGGTAAATACTCACCAAAGGGCATTCTCTGTAAAAACCCTCTCAATCAGATGGGCATAGTGATTCATGTTATGAATGTCAATTAGCCTTTTTTTTTTTACTAATGCTTGCCCAATGGATTTATGTACAAAGTGCTCATAGCAGCAGGAATGGAGGCTATGCATGAGCTCAATAATATGGATGTCTGCTTATCAAGGCTGATATGCCTATCATCACAGCTATACACCCATGTAGCCATCTGCTGGGTCCAACACTGAGCCCCTAATAAGGTCTCTGGAGGGGAGCTAGCCAGCAACTAGGGGGCAGATTCATCACACTTGACCCCTTCTATCACAAAGAGAGCAACAATTTGTTTTCAAAGGACTAAACAGACAGCCCAGATACAAATTAGCATTGACTTAAGAGAATGTGTATTATTATCATGGTAATTCTATACAATATTGCCTCCAAATTAGTCATTTCACAGGGAAGGAAGTACACCAATAAGCTCATACACGTGTAATTCACAGGTCTTACCACATGTCCCATCACCCAGAAGTAAGTGGGTTTCAGTAATCGTGGAATGATTTACTGAAGGCTCAGTTACAGTACCAGCCAGGCAACAACACCCGGATAAGTCTGGGGTACCATCATACAGGATGCAATATATGCCTTAAACCAGAGAACAATAAACAGTGTTGCCTTCTCCATGGCCAGAATATATGGGTATAGGAGCTAAGGGTAGAGGAGTAGTAATAAATGTCTCTTCTTACTATATAACTAATAACCCACTTATATTATTTTTACTTTCTATTCCCCTAATCTTGGGTTTGATGGGCTTGGGGTTCTGGTTCTCAAAGAAGAAATACTTCTACCATGGAATAAAGTCATGATTTTGTTAAATTTGAATCTGAGACTGCCTCCTGGCCACTTTGGGCTCCTCATGCGGCTGAACCAACAGGGAGAGAAAGTGTCACTCTATTGGCCAGGATGACAGATACCAATTGCTACTGGGGAACTGGCTGCTGCTACATAGTAAGGGCAAGGAACAATAGGTCTAGGAGTCAGGGGATTCAGTGGAGGTGCTTCCAAGTTCTCTCATGTCTAAAATGCCCAGTCAATGGTACACTGAAGTAATACGGAAGAGACAGGATCATCAAGGACTCAAATCATCCAGGAAAACAGGTTTCTGTTACTAAACTAGGTAAAGAACTCTGCCACTAAGATTCTGGCAGAGGGTAGAGGCATATGGAATGGGTGATGTAAGAAGATAGTTTTGATTATCAGTTTTGGCTTTGTGAATAGCAAAAACTGTAGCAGTTACTTTAAGGTTATTATGCCTTTCCCTCCCTTTTCCTCAATACTTAATATGAAAAGCACCAGTGGCAGTAAAGTTTTATGTTTCATATGAGAATATTATTAAAACAATTTTTTTAATGTTTACTTATTTTTAAGAGGGGGAGAGACAGAGCTTGAGCAGGGGGAGGGGAGAGAGAGAGAGGGAGACACAAAATCTGAAGCAGGCTCCAGACTCTGAGCTGTCAGCACAGAACGCGACATGGGCTCAAACCCACAAACCGTGAGATTATGACCTAATTGAAGTCGGCTGCTTAACCAACTGAGCCACCCAGGCACCCCTGATGGGAATATAATTTAATTACAAGTCAACCTGCAAAGAAATGGTAGCTTAAGAGACTGTTTTTCTGCTAAGTTTGGAACATAACCCAAACAAAGAACAAAAGTAAATATTATAGATTAAAAGGGGTGGACTGTAATGGGATATTCTCCTTTTGACCGTCTAGATCTACTGCTTACTTTGCTCTGTGCTCCAAGAGGTTGATACCAGTTTATGCACTGCAGCTCTTGGGGTTCTGTGTCCTCTGGCTTGCAGTTAGAGTTGGCCCAAAGTAGGAGGAGAATTGTAGAATGACCAGCTATCCTGGTTGTCCACAACAGAGGGGGTTCTTGGGATATAGGACTTTTAGTGCTAAATCCCAGGGAAACTGAGATCTAGCTCTTTACTCTACATCCAGAGTCTCTTCTTGCTGGGCCAGGAGCTGGAAGTAATGTGTTTCTTTGAGCAAAGGCCTTGGCTCCTATTGGCAGCTCTACCTTATAAGTATACTCTCCAGGATCTGGTTAATTAGTCTCTCCCTTTGTAGCTTTAGGCCTAAAGGTAGCAACTGCTCCTCTTTTTTTTTTTTTTTTTTTTTGATCCCAAGGCTGTTCTCTATCCCTTGTTAATTTCTATAATACTGCCCATCCTCTTCATGAAACACTGGATTGCTGAATTTGCATTCAAACCACCTGTTTCCTGTTAGAATCCAGACTGATACATCCTGGTTTGTTTTCTTCATAACCATTATCACTATCTATACTCTATTTTTCTTTCATTCATTCATTCATTCATTCATTGATTGTTTCTCTCACCAGAATGTAAGCTCCTTGAGGGCAAAGACTTACCTTTTCAGTTCATTGCTATATGCCCAGCACTTATAATAGTGCCCACATAGAGTAACCCCTCAATAACTAATCATAGTATATGGTTAGTAACAATTAATAAGCTATAATCTGATTAATAAACATATATCAATAATAAGTATTTGTTGAATAGTTAAATTACTTGAAAGATACATTGACGTTAGCAGTGACCACCTCTAGATGCTGGGGTTGTAGGTTAATTTTTCTGTTTTGTGCCTTTCTATGTTTTATAAATGCACTTTATATAATTATATTACTCTATAGTAAAAAAAAAAGTTATTTAAACACACTCTAAAAGTCACAAACACATACAATATGTATATTAATTTATGTAAAACTGAAAGTAGACCCAATTCTGCAGTGATTCTCAGGAAAAATGAGAGCTAGCTTCCTGAGAATAGATTCTTAAGGTAAGACAAGTACTAAACACAGAAGAAACAAAGTAAAATAGAGATACTTCAAAACTATAAAGAGGCAGAAGATCTAGAGTAAAAGAAAATGACAATAGAAGGTGAATTTCACAGGCCAAAGAGCAGCAATGAGAGGACCAAAATCAGCAGCAAAATACGATGCGGAAATGAGACGCTCCAAATGCCCATACCCTTGTGCAGTTCTCTTCCACAATGACTCTGGAACTGGTCATGTGATTTGCTTTGGTCATTATAACTTCAGTATGACACAAAAATAGGTTAGAAAAGTGCTTATGCATCCCAGGGCTTTCCCTCTCTCTGTATGGGAGACTGGCTGCCCTGTGAAAAAGTCTGGGCTAGCCTGCTGCAGATACATGACTCAAGCCATACCCGGCACTAATAGCCAGACATATATGATTGATACCAACTCAGACCCTGGCCCTAGCTGAGCCACTAGATGACTGCATGAGTGATCTTAGACAACCAGGAGAAAAACTGCCCAGCTGAACCCAGCCTAAATTGACGACCTACAGAACCATAAGAAAACATGGTTTAAAAATGTCTGATGTTTTGGGGCCCCTGGGTAGCTCAGTCAGTTAAGCGTCTGACTTCAGCTCAGGTCATGACCTCCCGGTTAGTGAGTTGAAACCCCGCTTCGGGCTGTGTGCCGTCAGCACGGAGGCCGCTTCTGATTCTCTGTCCCTCTCTCTCTCTCTCTGCCTCTCCCTCACTCTCGTGTGTGTGTGGGGGGGGGAGGGGGAATGTGTGCACGCATGCATGTGCTCTCTCTCAAAAATAAATAAACATTTTAAAAAAATGTCTCATGTTTTAGGTCACTAAGTTTTGAGGTTCTTTATTACGTGGTAATAGACACAATCCTCAAAATAACCTCCAAAGTATGAGTTATTATATACTTATAAAATGAGGAAACAGAATGATGACAAAGCTAGTATTTGAATCCAGGCTATCAGACTTCCAAACTTTAAACTATGCCACTACAACACATAAAAAGGATGACTTGAAAAGATTTTTTATAGTGTTCATTTATTTTTCAGAAAGAGACAGAGAGGGGCAGAGAGAGAGGGAGCCACACAATGGGAAGCAGGCTCCAGGCCCTGAGCTGGCAGCAGTTTGGGGCTCGAACTCACAAGCCAGGAGATCATGACCTGAGCTGAAGTCGGACGCTTAACTGACGGAACCACCCAGGCGCCCCATAGAAGATTTTAAAGGGAAAATATCAAACACTGACAGATTGGTGATAAGGTGGTTAGAATGGGAAAATGGCTAACTCTGGGGATTTAAGGAGAGGAGGGAATTCCATGAGAATTTGATTGCTAAAATTCACAGTAAAGCCATGTGACTGTGCTTGCAGCACTAAAGAGATAGTACTGCCTAATATCGTGTGGGGAAGGCAGTGAAGAACACCAATAGCACTTGAAAAAGCTAACACAGCCCCGGTAACAACCCTCCCCACCACCTGAAACCATTAAGAAAGATATAACACACGGCTTCTCACCTGACAGAAGGCGGTGTTCTTGAGATTCATAATGGAAGTGGATCTCCATGGGCTGCAACGGGCCACTTACCACCTCAGGGAGCAACTGGAGAATTACCATTTCCTTAGTAAGCTTTTCTTGTCCACATAGGAGTCTGAAGCCTGGAGGCAACTGGGCACCACTGGGTTTGGAAGGGAATCATGGTGGAGACTGGAGATAAAGTTTCTGAGACTAGACCACCAGAAACATCCCCTAGATGTAAAAGACGTGAGGGAGAAAACAAAATCTCATTTAATCTCCACGAGCTTTTCTCACTGAGTTTCCTCCCTCATCATCCTAGAGTCAGGCATTCTTTGGATATGTGTACTCCATTCCAAGTCTAAAAACCTTCCAACATAAGTGGAGGTTAGTGCTACTGAAATAAGGGCATCCTGGAAAGATAAGGCAGGGGAGGGAATTAAAACTTTTGTTCCAGCGGTTAACACTGTATTGGGTGCCTTTATCATACCGAACTGACAACTGATCCCTCATCATTATGTTTTTCTTTCCCTCTTTCCCTTCTTCCAGCACTCACACGTGCAGGTTTCTCTTTCCCTGGCACGCTCGTCTGATCTGCGTGAATGCATCCCCTTCCTGATTTCCACTTGCCCCCAAAGTTTCTGGTGTTCATTCAGGTGAACTCAAGGCCGAGGCGCTGACCGGATACCCAAAGCACACTAGGCCAAGGATCCACCGAGCCCAGGAGCGGCGCCTGGGGGCGATCCCGGCGGCCTAGACTCTCCAAGGACTCAAGAAAACACACAGGGCTCCCTGGTGGCGCTGCAAGGTAGCACAGCAGGCGAGATCACCCGAGATCCCCGGCCCCCGCTACCTGACACCACCCATACCTTGACTTGTTCTCCAGGTCACTGTCAAGCCTCACAGGCTGCGAACCCGCCATCGCCGCGTCCGCTCTAGGAATCTGGGAGGATTGCTCAGCTCTATGGCGCGGAGCCTCGCACGTGAGCACACGCAAGGGGGCGGCGGCCACGGCGGCGGGTCGGACGGTGTTTGCCGAGAGTTAACCCGTGAATCTCCGCGAAGCTGACCTCAGCGGAGCTATAGCTAGCGACCTGGTGAGCCAGCGACAGGTACCTTGCTGGCCTATCTGCCGGTTCTTGACGTGAATGTCGAAACACCTTTCAGGAAAGCTCTCTGGGGCAGGGTGGGTTTTCTGACTACATAATAATGAGTTCTTATTATCTTATTCTTTTTGAATCCCCACTCCACCTTCCTTTCATATTTGCTGGTGTGCTTCCATTCTAACTTTCTACCTGTCCTCTCTGTTTTTTTTCCTCAGAACAGTGGCATGCCTCCAAATAATTTGGAAGCCTTGTCAAAATACTTTTTATTGGACCTCACCCTCAGAGTTTAACACTCAGTAGGTCTGGGGTGGGAGCCCAGGTTCAGGTGCTTTTGTTGTTGGCTCTGGGACCACACTTTGAGAACCATTGCCTTAAAAATAGGAATGCTCAGCAATTCCCAAATTGCTGGGAAGCTGGATTTTCATAAACTTTGCCATCAAGGAAGGCCACAGGGTCTGTTTCTAAACGGCTTACTTAAGACGAAATTTAAAAATATGTGAAGACAAATGAAAATGAAAACACAATAGTCCAAAAATCTTTGGGATGCAGCAAAAGCTGTCCTAAGAGGGAAGTTTATAGCAATACAAGTCTACTTCAAGAAGCAAGAAGAGTCTCAAATAACCTAATCTTACACCTACAGGAACTAAAAAAAGAACAAACCAAAATCAAAACCAGTAGAAGGAAGGATATAATAAAGACTAGAGTAGAAATAAATGAACTAGAAACTAAACAGTTTTCTTGCCAGTACAGTCCTCATTGTGGCTAAAGGATCAGGGTGAGAAGAAGGACCTGAAATTTGGGGGGATGGGGTGGGGCGCATATCATGATAGGAAAGAATATTGTTGTGTCCTTGGAAATATCTTGGGAAGTAAGGGGGGATTAGGAGAAGGATTGAGACATGTGATTTAGGTTGAGATGTTGGGAAGAAGAGGTACAGATTTGAGAAAGTGGTGGCTGGCTGAAATGATGGTTGAGGTAGAAGTAGAGGTCTTTCTGTCCCAGCTCAAGACCCTCTTCTGATCTCTGAAATCTTAGGGGTATACAAATTGAGGCCCTGATATCCCTGTAAATAACTTGTTTAGGTCCAGCCCTCCCAAGAAAGGAGTGTAGATACTTTTTTAAAAAACCAGTTTTATGTGATATAACAGACATGTAACAATCATCAAATATTTCGGGTAGACAATTTGATAAGTTTTGCCATATGTATACAGTAGTGAAACCATCACCACAGTCAAAATAGTGAACACAACCAGCAACCCAAAAAGTTTCCTTCTATGTTTAGTATCTCCTCCCTTTCTTCCCACAGCTCCCAACCATTGTTCTGCTTTGTTACTATAGATTAGTTTGCATGTTTTAGAGATTTATTTAAATGGAATTATACAGAATGCACTCTTTTTTTGGTCAGACTTCTTTCACTGAGCATTATTACGAGATCTATGTTACTGTGTGTATTAGTAGTCCATTCCTTTGTGTTGCTAAATAATATTCCATTGTTATTTATTTATCCCCTCATTTATTTATCCACTCATGAGTTGATGGGAATTGGGTATTTCCAGTTTTTTACTATTACAAATAAAGGTGCTACAAACATTGGTGTCCAAGACTTTACATGGACATATACTTTTTTCTTTCATGGTAGTTGTATGTTTAACATTTTAAGAAAGTGCTACACTGTTTGTCAGATTGGCTGAGTTGTTTTTCATTCCCACCAGCAGTATATGAGAATACCATAGTTGACATACTACTTTTGAAAGGTTTTTAGTAAAAGAGAATGAGAAAGAGGTTAACCAGAGGTTAATTCTTATGTGCAAAGTTAAGGGTTTTGTTAATTTTTTACATGGAAATAAATGATCATGTGAACATAGACTTTGTGAGCATTTAACCAAGGAAATCAAACTTTTTTTCAGATTGTGCTAGATTTGTTGCCTTGTGGAGTCTTACCAAAGATGCATTCTGAGGCTAAGAAGCCAGCTTGGAATCTAACAGTTTGATCAGTCAGCCAGAACAACCCTAGACCCAGTTGTGGTCCACACCAGCTGACACTGAAGAGGTTCCTCTCAGTAAGGTAAAAAGAATTCAAAGGTTTCCAAAGAGATCAGGAGTGATAATGCAGACATGGGAAATGATATGAGATTCTCAAGAATAGAACTGATAACTCACCCACCAGTATTCTACCTAATTTCTGTTTCCTATTACATTTCTTCTTGCGGGAAACTAGGCCAAACTAACATATGTCTGATTTAAGCATAGGTTCTACAGTAGTGGTTCTTAATCCTTTTTGGATAATATGACTACTTTGAGAATATGATAGAAACTATAGACCTCTTCTTCAGAAAGTTGAACATCAAGACCTACATGTGAACTTTTGCTTATCATGTATTATATTGTATGAGAAATTAATTTCCTTTAGACTGAATAATCAGTCTTCACAAAGAATTAATTTTAATCTAAAAATTAATCTCTAGGTCCAGGTAAACAAGGGAAATAAATACAAATTGTGAAGCCAAATGAAAAAAATTGACTTTCCTTTTTGTCAAATAAAGATTAACAAGTAGACTGCTCCTGTTTGTTTTGTGAATGATATATCTAAATTATGGACAATCCAATGTCTTTGAAATGTTAATATGCATTCCAATTGACTGTGACTTTTTAAAAACAGAACCCATGCTGAAAACTGAGATTCAGAAAGTGAAATAATGGCCAATATAATCAGTTTCCAACGTTCACTTTGACAGAGATGCATAGGCTTGTATCAGAAACACCAAAACTCCCCAAGACCTCTAGAGTTGAATTCAAATCAGATCATTTCTTTTCAGTCAGTGAGGTTACTGGCATCAGTTTGAAGTCTTCAACTAAAAAACCAAGTCACAGAAGTTTGAACGACTCTCGCTTGTACTTAACATTGGTGTGGGTTGAATTGTGTTCCCCCATCTCCAAAGATATGTTTAAATCCTAACCACTAGTACCTGGTTTTTTTTTTTAATTCTTTTAATGTTTATTTATTTTTGAGAGACAGAGAGACAGAGCATGAACGGAGGAGGGGCAGAGAGAGAGGGAGACACAGAATCCGAAGCAGGCTCCAGGCTCCCAGCTGTCAGCACAGAGCCCGACGCGACGCGGGGCTTGAACTCACAAACCACGAGATCATGACCTGAGCCGAAGCCAGACGCTTAACCGACTGAGCCACCCAGTGACTTTATATATAATAATATATATATATTTATTTATATATATATTATATATAATTTATATATAATAATATATATATAATGTATATATATAATAATATATAATATATATATATAATATATATATAATATAATAATATATATAATAACTTTATAATGTGACTTTATTTATAAATAGGGTCTTTGCAGATGTAATCAAGTTAAGATGAGATCATACTGGATTAAGGTGGGTCTTAATCCACCAACTGGAGTCTTTATAAGAAAAGGTAAGTTCAGGGGCGCCTGGGTGGCGCAGTCGGTTAAGCGTCCGACTTCAGACAGGTCACGATCTCACGGTCCGTGAGTTCGAGCCCCGCGTCGGGCTCTGGGCTGATGGCTCAGAGCCTGGAGCCTGTTTCCAATTCTGTGTCTCCCTCTCTCTCTGCCCCTCCCCCGTTCATGCTCTGTCTCTCTCTGTCCCAAAAATAAATAAACGTTGAAAAAAAAAAATTTTTAAAAAAAGAAAAGGTAAGTTCAGACTCAAAGGAGACTCAACAGAAGGGAGAAGAGACCATGTGAATGTGAAGGCAGACATTAAAGTGATGCATCTACAAGGCAAAGAGCACCAAGGACTGCCAGAAACTGCCAGAAGTTTGGAAATAAGCATGAACCTTAGAACCTTCACAAGGAGCATGGTCCTGCAAGCACGTTGATTTTGGATTTACAACCTCCAGACTGTGAGAAAATAAAGTTCTGCGGTATTAAGCCACTCTGTTACACCAGAAGTGAGGTGCTGCTTTAACAAATACCTAAAAATGTTGATGTGGCTTTGGAGTTGGGTAATGACTAGAAGCTGGAAGAGTTTTCAGGCTCATGATAGAAAAGACCTACATTGCCTTGAAGAGATTGTTGGTAGAAATATGGATGTTAAAGGTGACTCTGGCAAGGACTTGGAAGGAAGGGAAAAGGATAGTAGAGCAGTGTTCTTTCGTCTTAGAGAATACATATATTGTCATGAAGAGAATTTTGCTAGAAATATTGAATATTCAATACACTCCTGATGAGGTATCAGACAAAAATGAAGAAAATATTATTGGAATCTGGAGAAAAGGTGATACTTGTTGCAAAGTTAGCAGAAACTTGGCTGAATCATGTTCTACTGTTGAGTGGAAAATAGAACTTGTAAGTGATGAACTTGGATTTTTAGACAAGGAGCTTTCCAAGCAAAGTATGAAAGATGTGTTCTGGTTTTTCCTTGTTGATTATAGTAAAATGTGAGAGGAAAGAGATAAATTGAGAATGGAACTGTTAAGCAAAAAAGGAAGCAGTACTTGATAATTTAGAAAATTTCCCAGCCTATCCTTGCTCTGGAGACAAAGCCATGAATGTAGCTAGAAAACTTTTGGTGGAGAGGACTGGGTGTGTGACTCATGGTTCCAATCAACTATCTCAACAGAAACCAGAAACAGAAATGGGGTTATCCAGAAAGGATCTGTGGAGAACCCCTGCATATAACTGTGGGATCCCTTGATATCCACAGAAGACCAGCATGGTTTTTGAGAATGTTGTATCACCAGAAATACTGACAGCTTGGACTGAATCAGACAGAGACAGGACAAAATGAAGGAAGCCTGTTAGATTTCTAGGATTCTACATGCAGGAAATGGGGTGCCCAGTGAGGGGTTCCACTTCTGAGGGTTGAGAGACCAGAGCCACCTCAAATGAGAGGGGCTGATGAAGCTTCCATTGTCACAAGGGGCATACAAGCAACAGGGTAATTTGGAAACTCTACAAATATTTGGAAATTAAATAGCCCATATCTAAATAACCTGTGCTTCAAAGAAGAAATCACAAAGGAAATTAGAAAATATTTTAAACTCAGGGTGCCTGAGTGGGTGGCTCAGTTGGTTGATCATTCAACAGTTGATTTTGGCTCAGGTCATGATCTCAGGGTTGTGGGACTGAGTCCCAAAGACGGGCTCCATGCTGAGTGTGGAGTCTGATTGGGTCTGTCTGTCTGTCTGTCTGTCTCCCTCCCTCCCTCCTTCTGCCCCTATCTCACATGTGTGTGTGTGCTCTCTCATTCTCTAAAAAATATATAGATAGATAAATATATATTTATCCATATAGATAAATATATAAATATATATATATATATCATTCTTTAAAATGTTTATGTAAATATAAATATATATATATATTTTTTAACTAAATGAAAGTGAAATGCAACATATAAAATTTTATGAGATGCATCCAAAGCAGCATGTAGAGAAAAAATTATAGCTTTAAAATGCCTAGGTTGGCATGCCTGGATGGCTCAGTTGGTTAAGCGTCCGACTTCTGCTCAAGCTATGATTTTGAGGATCATGAGTTCAAGCCACGCGTCTGGCTTTGTGCTGACAGCTCAGAGCCTGGAGCCTGTTTCGGATTCTGTGTCTCCCTCTCTCTCTCTGCCCCTCCCTGGCTCATGTTCTGTCTCTCTCTCTTTTTCAAAAATAAATAAATATTTAAAAAAATTAAAATGCCTATGTAAGAAGAAAATCTCATGTCAATAATCTAAGTTTCCACCTTAAGAAACTTGAAAATAGGCAGTAAACTTAACAACAAAAAAGCAGAAGGAAGGAATTAATAATGATTAGAGTAGTAATTACTGAAATAGAAAACAGAAAAATAATAAAGAAATATCAATGAACCCAAAATTTTGTTCTTTGAAAATATAAGCAAAAATTGACAAACCTTTAACAGACTGACCAAGAAAAAAAGAGAGAGATTAACAAAAGCAGAGAAGAGGGGACATCACTACCAACTCTGTAATAATTTAAAAGAATATAAGGGAATACTATGAATAACTTCATGCCAACATATTACACAATATAAGTGTCATGGACAAATTACTTGAAATATACAAATTACTAAAACTGAGAAAGAAATAGAAGATGTGAATAAATGTATGAAAAGTAAATAAATTGAGTTAATAGTAAAAAACTTTCTAACAAAGAAAAGCAAAGGCCCAGTAAATTCTATCAAACATTTAAAGAATACCAGTCTTTCACAATCTCTCCCAGAAAATAGAGAGGGCCAGTAATTACTCTGATGTCAAAGCAGACAAAGATATCACAGGAAAAGAAAGTGATCTGGAAAAGAAAACAGACCAATATCTCTAACAATATAGACACAAGTCCTCAATAAAATATTAGCAAATTAACTTCATTAATACATAAAAAAGAATTATACACTGCGATTCAGTGTGTACCAGTGTAAACCAACCTAGTAGGTTGGTTTAACATGCAAAAAATATATAGAGATTTAAATACCTCACTTTCAATAATGTTCATCAATAATAGAATGAATGGATATTGGTATAATCCTACAATATTATTAGAAATAAAAATGTATGGCATACATCTGCACAAAACAATATGAATGGATTTCACAATGTTGAAAGAAGACTGACTTTAGAAAGTACATATTGAATTCCATTTATATACAGTAGAAGAAGAGGCAAAACCAACCTATCATGTTCAGAGTTCAGTGTAGTGGCTATCTTTCAGGGCTAGAGGAGGGTGGGGACTTGAGAGCACAGGGGCTACTTCTGAAGACCGATAATATTGTTTCTTTGCTGAGTGCTGGAACAGGAGGAGGTTCCGTTTGTGAAAATTCAACAAACTGTATGTACACTTATTTACTTATAAAATCAGCATTACTAACCAATACTGTTTGGCTGTTCTGCATTCAGAGCATCAAAAAACAAAGACCAAAATGCACCATTTTTTATTATAATGCTTCATCTTATTTTCTGAGACAACTCCATCTACCTATCTGGTATCATTCTCTCCCCATCAGCTATGTATCTCTCTTTTCTTCTATCTTCAATTTTTCTTCCTACTCACATTTTACCCTTTTTCGACAAATTAGATCTCTAGTATCTTTAAAAAACAGACATCTTTCAATCTTGTTGTCTAGTCCAACCAAGTGTCCTTTCTTGTCCCTTCGTGCACGACCACATTTCTCAAAGAAACTATTACCTATTTTCAGTGTCTTATCATACACTTCTCAACCCCTGGCAAGTACATTCCACAGGTAATCTCTCTCCAGCCCTTCTTCTGCCCCTCCCCTTAATAACACCATCACCTGGGGTGCCTGGGTGGCTCAGTCAGTTAAGTGCCCGACTTAGGCTCAGGTCATGATTTCATGGTTTGTGAGTTAAAGCCCCACATCCGGCTCTGTGCTGACAGGCTCAGAGCCTGGAGCCTGTTTTGGATTCTGTGTCTCCCTCTCTCTGACCCTCCTCTGCTCCTGCTCTGTCTCTGTCTCTCAAAAATAAATAAAATGTTAAAAAAAAAAAACAAAAAAACCACATTGCTTAAAAAAACAAAAAACAAAAAACCCAGCATCACCTGAATTCTCACCTCCTCCAGCTCTCTGCCCCATCTGCTAGTAACCTGTTCTCTCTCCTGAAACTCTCGCTTGACTTTTATGATGTTTGAACCATCTGGGCTCTCCTCTTCTGAGAAGCTCCTCTTCTCTATATGTTCTTGCTCTTCCCACCCCCACACACTGGTATTTTATCATTCCCTGTTTATTTTCCCATAAGATCTCCCTTGGCGATGTCATCCCCTTCTCTATCTTCAATCATATTTTCAGAAACTAGCAAATCCTGCTAAGTTCATGTTTCCAAATGCCTGTTTTCTTTTTCTTACCTGTTTTGCCCTTTAATCCACTCTACTACGTAAGCTACCTCCCCAAAGTATAATTCAGGCCTTGTCACGTGTAAACGGCCTGCACTGATTACTAAATGCATTCCAGATTCCCGAGTGGCATTTGAAACTCTCGAAACGTGACACCACTGTATCCTTCAGCCTAGGTTCCAGCCAACTAAGATGCTGGGCTAATTCCCCAGCATGCCTTGAACTTCCCATTGCGGTGCTCTGCCTCTGGCCACTCCTCTAAGTCAACATTTTAGTCGTTAGACAAGACTCAGCTTGAGTAACGCCTTCTAGGAGAAAAGTATTCTCACTCTTCTGCTCCATGATGGCCCTGCACGCCCCTGCCCACGACGGCAGGGTCGATTCTCTGCTTTGCACCCTCGCGAAGCCTGGGCTGAGCCCTTCCCCTCCGTCCCCACGCACTCCACCCCGAACTGTCCAGAACTGGCACTGAAGGCAGGCGTTTGTGGTGTACGAATGTGGTCATGTCTTCCTCTTCCCCAAATGTACAGATGGAAGGTTCTATTTTTATATTCTTGGAGATAAAGCTCTCTCTCTTCCTGTATTTCTTTTTTCTTCTCTCCGTCGCCTGTCAACCATTTTGAAGCGGGGCAGTGGGGGCCCAGGTCCCCCGCAGAGACGCACTCCTCCCGGCTTCGCATCCCTCTTCCCAAGCCTCCGCGCGGCGCGCCCGCCACCGAGCTGCAAATATGCAGTCCTCCCGGCTTCCTAGAGGGGTGCGCCCGCTCCCACTTCCGGCGCGCGCCGCCCGAGGCCGTTCTGCTCCCTCTTTGGGGTCTGTCCCGCAGCCCGCCGAGCGAAGGGTGAGTGAGGCGGTCCGGCAGCGCGGCCCCGGGTGCTTCCCAAACCGCCCCCGTCCGGCCTCTGCCCTTCCCGCCGCTTTGCCTCAGCCTGGCCGTGACACAGGCAGAGCCTGCGGCCGTACCAGATGGCCGCCCCACCTCGACGCTTCCGTCCGTCCGCGCATCCGTCAGTCGGGCCATTTCTTCACGCATTTGTTCGTTTGCCTGCCCATCCACCCGCCCTAGTGCCCTTTGACTTCACAAGCACTTACCGTGCTCCGCCGTGTGCCAGGCCACGGGTTGAGGAGTCGGAGATAAACTGATGGAATCTTTCCTCCCGCATCTCATGCGGCCAGAGCTCGCTCTTGAGTCAGATCTCAGCTGACCGTCTTGACTTCCCCAGTCTAGGTTAGATAGATTCTTTGTCAGTCACCTTCAGAGCCCTTTCTACTTTCCCCTTTGTAATTCTTATCACGTAATTATGCGTCCTTTCTGTTTAACGTCTGCCTCCCTACTAAAATTTTAAGTTCTATAATGGCAAGGACACGGTCTTATTTATAATTCTTTGCTCAGTGCCTAGCGCAGTGCCCGCACAAAGTAAGCATTCTGTATTGTTGAAGAAATGTGTGGAAAAACACAGACCTCCTGGAAGGGGCCGTTGGTTTGGTGGAGAAGGCAGATGTGAAAAGGCAGTTCAACAGAGTACATATCTAAGAGTATGGACTCTGGAGTCAGACCGTTTTGTTTCAGAACAGTCCAGATTTCATCACTTCCAAACCATGTGACCTGAGACAAATTAAGTAACATCAGTTTCTGTTCAGTTAAACAGTAGAATCTAGACCATAAAGGGCTGTGAAGATGAAATGGACAGGTAGACAGTGCTTGATTCTACAATAAAAACTCCGTGTTTTCTGTTACCATATAGTAAGCAAACAATGCAGATACATTATAGTAACAGCCATGCTGTAACAAGCAGTTTTGTCCAAAAGTGCCCTGGAGGTCCTTGAGTTGCTTGGACTAAGCTAGCTTGGACCAGGATCTCTCCTCCCAGAGGGAAGGGCCCTATCTAAGCTTCCAGCCCTCTCCGTAGGGGTTCCCTAGACAACTGTGTCAACACTGGCACTTAATAAACATAGGTCGACCAAACAGTGGACCTATGGCCCCCAATGACAAGGCTGCTTTCTTAACATTGACACTGAGAAGTTAGAAGGAGCTCTTCCCTGAAACAGCAGCAACTCTCTCCAGAATTCCCTTTTGTGGGATGATGGAAGAATCACAGGACCTGTGCTCATTTTACTGACCCCTAGCTGGTAAGTTTCCCCAATAAAACCTATTCTATATCCCACGCCTTGTGATGTGGAATTTGCCTTTCCCTTGTGCCATATCTACCATGTGTTTTAAAATTTAAGTTTTATTATTTAGGCATGGTGAGGCCAACAGATCTGGAGATGATTGCCATTGCAAAGATAGTGTGTTACTCATGGTTTCCAAGAGGAGGGGTCATGCCACGCCCCACATGGTCACACATGGTGAAATCACAGGATCAGTCAGGAGGCCAGGTGAGGGGAAAGTGGGCAGGAGCCTGTATCGTGGTTTCTGTGGGAAGGAATGGGTGAGGCAGGGTAAACAGGTTTGGGATTGGCTGGTTTGAATAGTTTCAGTGTGCTCTGAAGCATAGGGCTTGTGCCTGATTTTCTGGCATCTGACCCTGGGTGATTAGGGCAGGGGAATGGTGGCCCTGGATGAGAAATCCCAGTACAGGAGGTGGTGGGGTGTGGGCTCTGGGTTGGTTTGCATATGAAAAGCACCCTGTAGGTGAGTTTATTATCTCTAGGAATCTGCTAGCTCTGGGAAGGACAGTCCTTCCAGTGAAAGCAAGGCCCAGATGTCAAGACGCCAGAATAAAAAGATACGCTTAATACATCAAGCACTACTCTAGATGTCTGTTACTCCCAATTCTTATAGTAACACTGCAATGAAAGTATTATTAACTCCATTTTTAGGAGAGAAAATGGAATCTGAGAAAGGTTTGGTTGGTGACTGCTGTCACACAACTAGTAAGAGGCTGTGCTGTGATTCCAGACTGTTGTGTCGCTTGACTCCAAAGCTGGTGTTTTTCCTGTGAGCTGTCATCTCCCTGCACTATGAGAAGTGCCATGGAAACATTTTCAGTCCTTGTTGGGCATTTGACAATGTTGACCACTGCCTCTTTGAAACTTTTTTTTTTTACAATAGTAGTCATTTATATATATATATATGAGTATATATATGAGTATATATATGAGTATATATATGAATATATATGAGTATATATATGAATATATATGAGTATATGTACGAATATATATATGAATATATACGAATATATATATGAATATATATGTATATATATTCATATATATATTCATATATATTCATATATATGAATATATATGAGTATATATATGAATATATATATATATTCATATATATACATATATATTCGTATATATGAATATATATGAATATATACGGATATATATGGATATATATGAATATATATGGATATATATGAATATATATATGGGTATATATACATATACATATTCTGTACTGTGCATTGGATTGAGTGATAGTGATAAAATGGTGAGCAAAAATGTTGATGTAACTTACAGTTTTAATCGTGGAGAAGATAGGCATTAACCCAATAGTCCCACTAAAGCATATAAATTGACAAAATGAGAGAAGTGCTCTGAGGGAAAGGATCACAATTCTCTTTAACTGTATCTCTTATGCCTCCTTGACTAACCCAACCCTGCCTGCACATCTGAATTACTTGCAGAATGTTTTACAAATATAAAGCCCCACGTAGGAGGTTCTGACAGGCTGGGGGCCCATCTCGGGCATCTGTAAATGAGATGAGTATAATCAAAGAGATTGGCTAAAGGTTTTGTTTTTGCTTCTGTTTTTGCTTTTTAAAAAAACTGGTCAGAGGAACAGGATCAGATTTGCAATTTGAAAAGGTTGTCTGGTTACAGTATAAGCATACTGTGTGTTACTGTATAGTGTGAGAGGATGGTTGTTGGCATGAAGATTGTGGTGGCAGAGATGGGGAGGGGCAGATTCTGGAGATAGGCAATAAAATCAAGAGGGCTTAATTTGCATTAAATACGGGAAGGAGGTGTTAGGGATGCTTTCAGGTTTCTAGAAGTGCAGCCAGGTGGATGTTCCTACTTCCTGAGAGGGGGCCACTGGGAGAGGAGCAGATTTGGAGTGGGAGGAATCATCAATTGGTCATGAATGTGCTGTCTGAGGTCCTTTTGAGAAATTCAAGAGGCATTATGGGAGTGAGAAACTGAATAAATAGGGCTGGTGCTCAGCTGAGAGATCCAGAGTAGAGATGCCTGGGAGACAGTGAAAACAGTGGTAGACTTAAGGGCTAACCTATGGAACTCTGTGTAGAGGAGCATAATATTTATAACAGAAATTTAATAGTATCACAAACATATTGAAATTAAGGGGCAAGATCCATGACTTAGACCAGTGGTCATTAAGTAAAGGATGCAACCCTTGGTAAATGCTATGTACACAGTGATGCACAGATCTGATGATGATGCATCGCTAGGGGATTTTTTAAATGTCAATCGTCACATGATAAGAACTAAACAAATGTGTTTAGTATTTTTCAAATACTAAAAAAATTAACAGGAAAAATATTCCTGAGTTTCTCTGTTTAGGTGTATATGGGAAAAAACACAGTTTAGGAACGCTGCTTTGTAGGTATCTCAGACTGAATTTTGTCATAAATAGCTCAAGAAATGATGATACCACCATCATTTCAGTCACCAGCACCAGCCAAAAATCCAAGTTCTTGACTCCTTTCTCTTCCAAACCCTTATCCAGTGTGTGTCTAATTCCTGTCAAATCTGTCTTTACCTTTGGCTCCCATAGCTCGGGCCCTCCTTGCCCAAGTGGTGGCAACAGACCCCTTTCTGTCTCTTCTCTGTACTCCTTCTCGAGTGGGCAGACAGACGCTCCAGCCATCCCTGTGGCTGTGGGGATCAAATTCAAACTCTGCAATGCAACCTGTCAGACCATAGGTATCTCCTTTCTCACTATTTCTTAACAGGCTTTCTGGCTGTGTTTTTGTTTTTGTTTTTGTTTTTTTACCGTGGCTTCACATCAGAAGCATTTGGGGGCACTTATTGAAACCTTACCCACAGAGATTCTGACTCAGGAAGTCTGTTGTGGGGTCCATGCTCCATGGCTGATTCTGAGCCAGAGGAGACAACCACTAGTCTGGCCTTCCTAAAACACCTGCAGTTTCCTCAGTGGGCCATATCTTCTACCGACTGTTGTCTTTGCCTGAATGACCTTTCTTTACATTTTCACCTGGCTTACTCTTATCAGACTGCTGACATGTCTCTCCCAGGCAGGCAGGTCTTCCTGGTCTTAGTTGTCTTTCTCTGTGCTACCTTGCCTGCTTCCCTCTATCCTTGGATTTTCCACACTGTATTTCCTGGTTTCCCTGTTGCTCTCCCACACTATGGAGTCTTTGAGGACACACCTTTTACTCCTGAGAATCCTGTTCACTACACTGCCTAGCACACAGCTCAAGTATTTGTCGAAATAATGGATGAAGGAATTCATTCCTCTTTTCTTTGTACTGTCTTAGAACCTGTGACTTAAAGTCAAGAATTTTTCCTTGTTTGTACGTTCACTCTGGCCATTCTCCATGGCCCTTTCCTAACATTTTTTAAATCACTTAAATAGTACCAACCATGATTGTCTTGGGTTAACCCCTATCTGTAATAAAAAAACAAGTACTTTAGAGTTGGGCAATCCTAAGTTCATATCTTGACTTTGCTATGTACCAGGTTGGGGCCTTGGGTATATTACTTAACTTTTATTTCTTTATTTTATTTGAGAGAGAGGGAGAGAGAGAGAGCAGGGGAGAGGGGCACAGGGAGAGAGAGAGAGAGAGAGAAAGAGAGAGAGAGAGAGAGAGAGAGAATCTTAAGTAGGCCCTGTGCTCAGTGTGGAGCCTGATGCAGGGCTTGATCCCAAGACCCTGGGATCATGACCCAAGCCGAAATCAAGAGTTGAATACTCAACCAACTGAGCCACCCAGTCGCTCCTAAATTGCTTAACTTTTAAAAATCTCAGTTTCCTCATCAGTAAAATGGGGATGATAATACTTATCACATAGTATTATTGTTAAACCCCAATAAAATAGTATCTGTAAAGTGCCCCGCCCATGGAAGGTAGATTTTTTAAAATGTTTATTTATTTATTTTTTGAGAGAGAGAGAGAGCGCGCAAGCTGGGGGAAGGGGGGTGGGCAGAGGGAGAGGGAGAGAGAAATCCCAAGCAGGCTCTGTGCTTTCAGCTCAGAGCTTGATGCAGGGCTGGAACTCAAGAACTGTGAAATCATGACCTGAGCCAAAGTCAAGAGTCGGAAGCTTAACCGACTGAGCCACCCAGGTGCCCCTATTTTTTTAAATTTTTTAATGTTTATTTATTTTTAAGAGAGAATGAGACCGACAGAGCACGAGCAGGAGAGGGGCAGAGAGAAGAGGGAGACACAGAATCTGAAGCAGGCTCCAGGTTCTGAGCTGTCAGCACAGCTGTCAACACAGCTCAACCCTACAAACTGTGAGATCATGACCTGAGCCGAAGTCAGACACTTAATTGCTTAATCGAATGAGCCACCCAGGTGCCCCAATAGGTGTTTATTAAGTGCAGATTCCCTTCTTTGGGGGAGACCCCACGGCTAATAGAGCTCAATACTCTTGTTGGAGAATCTGGTTCTCTTGCTTATGGGCTACCTGTCTTTTTGGTCAGCTTATGCTTCTCAGTAGCCTCATTTAGAAATGAGCACATTATGATTGTCCTTAATAGAATTATTAGGGAAATTAAATAAATTTATGTTAAATACCCAGCTAATGTTTGGCATCTAGTAAGTACTCAATAAAACGGTGATTATTATTCTAAGAAGTAATAATATACCACAGTGTTTTTCCTGCTTTCCGTGATCTAAGAGGACTATTATCCCCAATGTTAACCCTAGCATTATTTCCAAAGGCTGAGTTGATTTTGGTGATTCTTAAATTTTCTATTTCATGTCTTGAAAAAATCCCGAATCACCATTAATGTATTGTTTATTTATTTGTATTATTTATTTTATTTTTATGTTTTAAGTAGGCTCCATGTCCAACATGGTATTCAAACTCATGACCCTGAGATCAAGAGTTGCACGCTCTACTAACTGAGCCAGCCAGGCATCCCTCTATTGTTTATATGGAAACTCCCTTATAGTCACTTTTCATTACTACGCTGTCTGGCAACTGGTCTTCAAAATCCTGTATTTGTATTCTAAACACATTTTTTCCACATTGTCCATCTCAGGAGCTACCTGAAGAATCAGAATTCTTAGACACAGACTTTCATTCCCTCCCTGCCTCAACTGAGCAGCATTTTCAGACTGTCTCTGCCAAGAATGTCAGGAAAAACTGCAGCCTTGGCCTACCATGCTTCGAAAGAACAAGAAGGACTTATAGTTGTGAAGGTTGAAGAAGAGAATTATGTTTGTGGGCAGGACTTTGGCCTTCAGGGAGACACCTGTGGCCTGGAGACCTTCCGCCAGCAGTTCAGGCACTTTGGTTACTCTGACTCCTCTGGGCCCCGGGAGGCTCTGAACCGGCTCCGGGAGCTTTGCCATCAGTGGCTGAGGCCCGAGGTGAACTCCAAGGAGCAGATCCTGGAGCTGCTGGTGCTGGAGCAGTTCCTGGCCATCCTGCCTGAGGAGCTGCAGGCCTGGCTGCGAGAGCACCGGCCCGAGAACGGAGAGCAAGCCGTGACTATGCTGGAGGAGCTGGAGAAAGAACTTGACGAACCAAGGCAACAGGTAAGAAGTAGGTGTTTTTGTTTGTTAGTTTTACCTTTTATAAGTTAATAGTTATGTAAGTTATGAGTGGCCTTGACGTGGCTATCAGAAAGTTACAAACTTTTTGTCTTTGGGTTATTATTTGTCTACTGGGGCCAAGGCACCAGGGCTTTTAGTCCTGTTGTTTTCTTTCTAATCATCTGGATGAGTTTCTGACTCCAGCTGCCTTGTCCCTTTGTTCTAGGGGTTTTTTTTGGTTGTTGTTTTGTTTTTTCTTCTGTATCCTCAGAATCATAGTGCTGGTACTTGATTACTCCTAGGACACGGCTCATGGCCAAGGAATGATCTGGAAGGAAATGACATCCATAGGAGCACTGAAGTCTCTGAGTATACAGCTCCAGCCCTTGGAGAACCAGTGCAAGAGTGAGACTCAAGAGTCCCAGGCTTCCCATGAGGGAGGTGAGGAGTCACAGTCCATTGGGGCTGAGGATGATGGTGGGGCTATCATCTGTGGCATAGTGCATTTTCTTAATGACATTCATTTATGGCTTCATTAAGTCTAGTGGAAAGGTCCCCTCTGTGCCTTGAAATATTCTTCCATTGGCTCTGCCTAGAATCTGAAATTCCAATATAATTTCTAACTTTGGGTGAAGAATTAAGGTCTCTAATAAAATTCTCTAACACCCGTAACATTCAAAGACCAATATACTCTTTTTTTTTTTTAATGATCCACTGGCAAGGCAGTCTCTAAGGTGGAGATGAATAGTGTATCAGTAATAGAAACTACGTAGTAGCTTGAACAGGGAAAGTTGAATGTTAAGAATTATTGACTAGGGATGCCTGAGTGGCTCATTGGTTAAGCATCCGACTCTTGACTTCAGCTCAGGTCATGATCTCACAGTCCGAGAGTTCGAGCCCCACATTGGGCTCTGTGCTGACAGTGTCGAGCCTGCTTGGGATTCTCTATCTCTCTCTGCCCCTCCTTTGCATGCACTCTCTCTCTCAAAATAAATAAATAAACTTAAAAAAGTTAAAAAAAAGAATTATTGACTATAATGGGGTTAATTACTAAGTGGTAAAAAAAAAAGTCTAAATAATACGGGAATAACACATATAGGGAATCTTTAGGGCTGAGGCACAGCATCCAAGGAAGGAACAAATCTGTGAGAGAGTACCACATCTTCCTCCTGCCCTGTCAGAGCTGAGATCCAGATCTTGTTGGAGAGGACACAGCTGTGGTCCACTGGATGGCTGGATGGACATGTTCAATGAAGTGCTGTGCTGCCAGA
This sequence comes from Felis catus, assembly GCF_018350175.1. Lineage (NCBI taxonomy): Eukaryota > Metazoa > Chordata > Mammalia > Carnivora > Felidae > Felis > Felis catus. The sequence goes on along the minus strand of NC_058379.1, from coordinate 56,577,409 downwards.
ACTTTCTGGGAAGCTGCACTTTAGGGTACCAAGGGAAGCCATTCATGAGGCGCAGGGAGAGGGTGTGTGTGCTGTGGTAGCCACCCTCTGGGGTGCCGAGAACCCTTGTGGAGAGGTGCCGTGACACCAGACTTGCTGGGAAGCCACCCAGAGGGATGGCGCCTCTGGGACTAATTGGTGGTGAGCAGGTGCTGCAGGAACAAACAGAGCACAACAGCACCAGGAAGAAAAGCCCCTTCCTTCTCCAGTGTCCTTCCATCTCAAACTCTACTGTTGAAGCTTTATGACCTTACAGCCTTGGTTATAATCTTTCCATAGGTTCTTCACAAGCCTAACAGAATGTCTTGCCAGAAGAAGAGCCTGAGATGTGGAGATTTGGGTACATGTGATTTAAAGGAGGGTTTGCTCTTCAGGAGAAATCTGTAATGGAGTGAGAGAAGCAGGGTTATGATGTGGTCTTGGGTAAAACCTAGCCTTGGCTTAATCTCTGGGGGTTTGGGGTACCCTCCCCTCCTCCAGCATAACTGCAGTGCTGAGCTGTCCCTTCTTAAGGCGGTGGGTGTGGGGCAGTGAGGGTGGAAATAACATCCTGGGCCAGGTGGTTCTCATCAGCCAGGGCGACTTTCCAGAGAAGAGGGCAACTGGGTGGTTAGGAGCCAACACTCAACAGCAGCTGGGCAAGGAGGCACCCTATAAGTAAAGCGGGTCTGGGTGGGCAGTGGAGCATCATCTACATAACATGAAAGCTAAAAGCATGTTTGTCAATGTGCAATTAAAGACCACATCCCTAGTTAAAAGGCTTTTAGACCACATAGGCCACCCTGAACAGGTAGGGAAATAGCAGAAGGGACTTAGGGGAAAATGGCAAGCCTTGATGTTGAGCGTCTTTGAATCTGGCTCTTAAATTGTGAATTCTGTGGCCTCACATAGGTTATGTTGCCTCTCTGAGCCTTAGTTTCCTGGTCTGTAAACTGTATTTAAGGTTAGAAGACTTTTGGTTTATAGCTATTAGTGAATTATCATTTAATTTGTTGATTGGCCATTTGTATTTTTTTTCTCTGTGTCCTTTGTCTACTTTTCTTTTTAAGCGTTTATTTATTTTTGAGAGAGAGACAGAGAGCAAGGGAGGGGCAGAGAGAGAGAGGGAGACAGAGAATTTGAAGCAGGCTCAGGCTCGAGCCTGAGGCAGGGCTCGAACTCACGATCCATGAAATCTTGACCTGAGCCGAAGTTGGATGCTTAACCGACTGAGCCACCCAGGCACCCCAGAGGTTGGAGGACTTTTGGGAGGATGAAAGTAACTGAGCAGTTTTTTAGATTTTCACCCTCAAAATAATTCAAGTTGCCTCAGCCATTATCTAGTAGTCTCCTTCTGAGCTACTAGAAATCTTGAAATGAAAGGGGCTTGTTGTGTGAGAGCTGAAAGTTTGGCTCCAGGAAATCACAGCTGTCTCTTGTTTCCATCTACCTTTGACCATTTACACATGAAAAAGTGAACATATGAGACTTCTACCTGATCCGAGAGTATTCCTTTTCTCATGCTCTGTATGTCTTATTCTATTTGCTTATAATCGTTTGATCTACTTAGAACCTACCAGAACCTGCAATTAACTTAATGCATTCTAGTTCCTGCTCATCTACCTCTGCTCAGTTCTAACCCTGAATGCATTTCCTAATCGTATATCCTGCTCTCCTGTTTTTCTAGGAGCACCATTTATTTAAGAGTCTTAGACCTCTCTCTTCTTCCTGAGCACTCCCTATCACCTCTTTTCCTTTCCCTCATTACCAAAAAAAAAAATGCATCTTCTCTTCTAACCCAGGATTGTCTCCTAGCTTCCTGGTTTCTCACTGCTACTCCTATGTATCACTGTCTCCTCTAACTGATGTGTTTCCCTGCTCACCGTCCCTCTCCAGTGCTGACTCTTTTTTGTCCCCCTTGCTTTCTGAGGGTGCCACCTCTCACTACCCCAGGCCACTTCTCAAAATTCTGGATTGGGAAGCTAGTTCTTAAGAGTTTTCCTCCTAGTAGGTAAATAACTATTTTGTTTGGTTATTTTCTATTCTGGTTATAATAGATTCCTTTCTTTTGACATGGGGATCAAATGACACTAGTATTTTTCTATTCACATATTTAGATGGCAAGCCGGTGGGTGATGAAGTATTAACAACAAAGCAAGAAATTTTTGAATGTGTAGCATCAGCAGCCATGATATCCCCAGGAAGACTCCCTGGGGAGACTCCTTCAGGACAGATAGTTGAAGAAGCTTTGGGAGGCCTGCACATCTTTGAGAAGCCAAAAGGAGCAGTTGCAAGGAACCAAATGAGTCAGCTCCCTTCTCAGGAAAGACATCTTAGTCTGGCGGTCTTCAACAAGAAAATCTCCACAGAAGAGAGTGTCCTTGGACGTAACGAAAGTGAAAGGACTCTCAGTGTGAACTCAAATGTTGTAACACGACAGAGAGTTCACCCCGGGGGTAAGGTCTACGAGTGCTTGGACTGTGGGAAAGCCTTTTGCCAGAGCTCAAAGCTGATTAGACATCAGAGAATTCATACTGGAGAGAGGCCTTATGCGTGTAAAGAGTGTGGCAAAGCTTTTAGTTTGAGTTCAGACCTTGTTAGACATCAGAGAATTCATAGTGGTGAAAAACCCTATGAATGCTGTGAATGTGGAAAAGCTTTCAGGGGCAGCTCAGAGCTCATTAGGCATCGGAGAATTCACACTGGAGAGAAGCCTTATGAATGTGGTGAATGTGGGAAAGCCTTCAGCCGGAGCTCAGCCCTCATTCAGCATAAGAAAATTCACACTGGAGACAAAGGTTATGAATGTACTGAATGTGGTAAGGCTTTTGGTAGAAGCTCTATCCTTATTGAACATCAAAGAATTCATACTGGAGAAAAACCTTATGAATGTAATGAATGTGGAAAATCCTTCAATCAGAGCTCAGCCCTCACGCAGCACCAGAGAATCCATACTGGGGAGAAGCCTTACGAATGTAATGAATGTAGGAAAACATTTAGGCATAGGTCAGGCCTTATGCAGCACCAGAGAACTCACACCAGAGTTTAAGTCTTGGGTAAGAGTTGTATACTTGTGTCATACTAGGGATTCGCTTTGGGGTGAGACTGCACGAAAGTTAGACGTTTCCTAAGAGCAGAGTTTCTGCCCTTCCTGAGTCAGTACTTACTGTACGAGCAGATCCACACAAATATGGTTGTTGACGTGTTGAATGAGCACTTACACAGTAAGGCCAGGATTGGGGCAGAGATCTTGAAAGAGCTTCTTACATGATGGACTGAAAGGTGGTGCTTTCAATGGCAAGGATCTCTGCCCAGCAAGAACATCGTGCATTTGGCAGTTGGAGGCATGTGCTGAGAGTCATTCGGTTCTCTGAGGTGTTGAATTGTGAGGTTGTGAAATGTTGAATTCTGTCCTGGGTCAGTTTATAGCTCATTCTGCCCCCTTGCCAGTTCTCTCCTCAGCCCTGAGCTTCCAGAGGTCAGTTGAGGTTTGTTTATTTATTGAGCACCTGCTATGTGCCAGCCATCAGGGGCAGACATGACCATTGCCCTCCCAGAGTTAAGGGCTAATGGGATACATATATATTTATTAAACAGGTAATTACAGTAAAGTGTGATAAGTTCTTTGGTAGGATAAATCTTGGATTCTGTCAAAATACCAGGGGGGCGTCTAACCTGGTTTAGGAGTCACTTAAGCTTCCTGGAGGTGATGAAATCTCTGTTGAGGAATAAAGGGTGTGTACAAATTAGGCAGATCAAGGCAAGAGGGAAGAGAATATTATAGGCAAAGGTTATAGCACATACAAAGGTATGGAGAGAGGATCTATAGAGGTCTCTTCATCAGGATTCCTTTCAAGCAGGAATTTCTTCTCATAGACCCTGGTTCAGAGGACATGTGTTGATTCCTCTCTTTCTGTTTATAATCACAGATTTGGGTAGCCTATCCCAGACCCAGAGTGACCTAAGAGACCTTGAGGTACTCAGAACAGTCAGTGTGATGGTAGACTTTGGCGCATCGTATGGAAAAAGGCATGTATGTACACCACGGAAAGAAGACATATTGGAGGCCAGAGGGACAGTGTTGGTGTTCCGTGCCCCTAGGGCTCAGGAAATGGGAAGCTCACAGAAGCATAGGAGTGAGAGGTCTGCCTTCCCAAGGTCTACTATTCCTCATTTCCTGTCCCCTCCCCTTATCACCAGCTAGAAGATACTAAGTTACTTGAAGGCAATGAATCCTTATTGAATTACCCCCTTAGATTCCTCAAAACTCTACTTCTCTGTTGATTTTTATTTTGGCAGTTTTAATTAACCCACCATTAATTGCTGAAGGCAATTCCTATGTAAGAGAAAATTTGATTTCTCTTTTAAGATGTCCTGATTTCCCTTCCAGATACTGTTACTTCTGAAGACTTGGTGATCAAATCTGTTATGGGTAATAGGGGAGGTGAAATTGGGGGAGGGGGACAGTCTTTATGTCCACAGGTTGGGGGATTGTCATTGAATGAGGTCAATCAGAAGTCTAGAGAGACCCTTAAAATGGATGAAGTTGCCCTTTCCTATAGGTGACAATCAGATGATTTCATGTTAATTTTATTTAATAGTTTTTTTTCCCCTGGGTTGTGAATTAATTATAAATGTTGGTAATACAGAAAATGAGAAAGTAGAAATCACCTTCAATCCCACCACCTACAGAAATGTTAACATTTTGGAGTACTTTCTAGTTGTCTTCCCCCAACTCTAGTATTGGTAAAAATCTTGCTTGGTAAATCATTTTTAGTAATTGATTTTAACGTTTATACTTTTGAGTATGTACTTAGTTTAGTGTTAGAATGTAATGCAAGATGTATTGTAATAAAATTTGAATTTTAAGCCCTGCTTTGAAATGATTTGTTCTGGAATAGGGAGCATGGTAACATGAGTGGAGGTATGCTGGGTGAGGGGGTTGTGGCAAGAAGTCAAGGAATTGGCTTCTTAACTCTTCTTTCCTGGGCCAAAAGGTGTCTGGAAACTGATAGCTATTCCCTGGGGCTGCACTTCACCAGGTGAAGCCACAAAAGTTAGGGGACAGCTGGTTGAAAAACTTTGGGAACCAGAGCAAGTAGCCTCTTTAAACACACATACACATTGCGTCCACCAGAATCACTTAAGGAGCAGGAGTCTGGGAGACTGCCCAGGGCTTCCCCTCCTCTCTCAGCAGGTCCTTAGAAGAAACCTGTGCAGAAAAACCCCATGACCCTTTAGATTTGTGATCATTAGCACCAGCCAACAAGACAGCTGCTGAGGATAGGGTTACTGAGTAGCAATGTCTGACCCATCAGAAAGCAAGGGGGGGGGTGGGTATCAGTGAGGTCTGCCCATTGAGCTCACCCTTTCTTTTAGTAGAAATGCTCTCCAGGTCAGTTTCTTCTGCATGGGAAATAATTCTAATCGGCAATCTCCCTTACTTTGAGGATTCATTCAATGGGGCAAGAGAAACAAAGATTCATGGGGGAGCTTGGAGAGACCAAGGTCAGATTTGCTTAAATTTCCAATCCTCAGCTGGACAGTTAATTGCAGTCTGTGGAAATGAGGGAGAAGGCGAAAGGTAGGAAACTAAGCATCTTGCCTAAATTGCACATCTTTTAAAATCTGTGTATCTGCAAGACCCATTTAAGGTAAACATTACTCCCCTGGATAGCCTCTATACCAAAATATATAAGAGGGCCCTGAGCACAATTTATTTACTCTTTTTCTGGGAAGGCTGGAGAAGATCTATATTGGTGCCTCCTCTTTCATAAACACAATGTTGAAGCTTTATAGATCATCTACTCCACTTCCTTTAAAATATATCTATATCTATATCTATCTTAATGTTTATTTTTTGAAGGAGGGAGACAGATCGTGAGCGGGGGGGGGGGGGGGGGGTGGCCGACAGAGAGGCACAGAATGTGAAGTAGGGCTCCAGGCTCTGAGCTGTCAGCACAGAGCCTGATATGGGGCTTGAACTCACAAACCGTGACATCATGACCTGAGCCAAAGTTAGACGCTTAACCAACTGAGCCACCCAGGCACCCCTACCCCAGCTCCTTTAAACCGAGGGTCAAGTTGTGAGGTGACTTGCCCATGGCTGCAGAATTCAAGAAGCACTAATGTGAACAAGAGGCTCCACTTCAAGGTTACTGCTTTTCTCAACTACAGACAACCTTCATACAAATAACTTGTATTTGAACAGAGATTTATAATTTACAGATGGCTTTTGTTGGTACACTAGTGTGAGATGGGTGTGTCTGCCACTGTCACTTAATGAGGACATCATGTGGGAGTTAACAAGTTAACCTCCCAGGATTTGGGAGGGACACAGATGCTACAGAAAGCATGTACTTTTCTTAGTATTTCTTGACTATCCTGGGCTTTCATTCCTTTTAACCTTTTTTTTTTCTAAGTTTAAAAGTATTTATTGTAGAAGAGTTTGGAAAACACAGAAAATCACAAGAAAAAAATTAAATCATCTGTAATTTTATCACCAGCTAGCCGGTATAGCAGTCTGAGATTATTATTTCCAGTATTTTTAATGCATAAATATATTTTTACATGGAGTCATAGTGTACACATTTTTACCCAAGATACGCTGCCATTTCTTTTGACATCAATCAACATCATTTTAACAGCTTTTAAGACTTTGTATACATTCATGATGTTTTCTGAAGCATACATTTACAGGTAGAATTTTAAAGTCACAAGGCAATGCTTAAGGCTTCTGGTATTGATTGCCAGAGACAGTATCTAGTCACATCTCACCAGCAGCACTGAACTCCCAGGTTCCCTGAATTCTCATTTGATGAGGGGGAAAAAAGTGCCATCTCAACTCTTGCTTTAACACACATCTTGCAAGGCTGACCATTTGTCATCCGTTGGCATTTGTTCTTTTGTGATTTGCTTACTTAAGTACAATCTTTTCTACTGGGACTTTTTCATGGGGAGATTCTAGAGGTAAGTGGCTCCACAGAAAGGTTCTGGATTCCTATTGCCTGGGTTCAAAGTCTGACCTCACCACTTTTTAGCGATAGGATACTGACTAACCCATGATCTTAAGCCTTCACTTCCTCATCTGCAAGATATGAGCTGTTGGAGAAAGATACATACATACAAAGCCCTCAGCAAAGTACCTATTATGTTTCTTACTGATAAATGTTAACAACTCTCTTTATAAACAATCTCTCCCTTTTGTAATATGTTTTATCAATTCCTACTTAATAATTATCCTACCCTTTTCAGTTTGTTTGAGTCCTCATCTTGAGAGGAAACCTAAGAGTTGAATATGAATAGCTTTTACCATGTTACTTTGTTATCCTATCCCTTTGTCTTCACATTCTCTCTCCAAGCATGGGCATTTAGTCCACCTGCCATTCTTCCTGGTTATTACCTGCTCATCTACATATGCCCCAACAGGAGTGCTGTCTACTTACCCTCGTGAAAATTATTTTCTTATGCACAGGATTCCAGATTCCCACAGATTTCTGTTTTTGGTAAGGTGTGTTAGAACTCTTACCTGTTAGGTATTCTGACCATGACTTTCTGTTGCTCACTAACTTAGACACCTTTCTGCATTGCACTGAGAAGCACCAGTCAAGGGATACGTTTCCTGATGAGTTGTCAGAGGTGGTCTCTGGATGGACCATGACTGTTATGTCTACTTCCCTTTACCACTGTCCTTAACAAAATTCACAGGACTGAAATACTGCTGATATAAGACAAAACTGAACATGTGTGAGGTGCCGGTGAGGGGTCAGTCACTCGGCGACTGACAACGTTTTTTAGCACCTGAGCCAAGGGAGTACACTAGAAATGTGGGGGTGTAGCCCCAGAAACAAACATGGTAGCCATAGCAGCTTCTGACCCAGAGCCTTGGGAGTTAGCAGGACGCAGACAGCAGCTCTGACAGTCTTAAGAACCAGGAGTCCTGTTTAGGAAAGGGAAGATTCAGGACTCCCAACAGATGCTTAACCTCTTAACCACTAGGCTAGGCTCTTTCTGACCCCACCCACCCCCAAGGTCTAGCTTAACCTACAGGCCAGGAAACTATAGTTATTAACCCTTTCCCCCAGCTCACACAAGCCCAAGACAGCTCCCTCTACCCTGTGGTCCAAGAACTCCAGGTTTTGTCTAGTAACAGAAGCTTCTCCACTGGCTCCTGTTTTACTACCAGCACTGTTCACCAGGTTCTGGCTACATCCATGCTTAACAGACATGACTCCACCCCAAAAGGAACTCAACGGGAATGCTCCACACAAAACAGCCTTTTCATTTCTCAGATGTGCCAGACATTCTTCCTGACCTTCGTCTATTGTTCCCTCTACTGGGCATATTGTTCCCTGGCCTGCCTGCCTGCTTTCCTGGCTAACTTCTACTCATCCTTTATCGTTTTTCTCAGAAACTTTCCCTGATCCAAGGTTGAGTCAGGTACTCCTAATGCCCCACAGCAGTGATTATACCGTATCACTGCCTGTCTTCCTTGTCCATTAAACTGTACAGACTATCTTCTTTCCCACTGTATTCCTAGTGCCTGGCACAAAGCAGGCCCTCAAAAAATAGCTGTTGGATACATTAGTTTGGATTCTTTCACTACCTCATTTCTGGGCTGTCACAGGCTCAGTAAGTCACTGATGAACTATTTCCCCATCTGTCTTGCTGCCCTGTCATTGTTCTTAATTGGTCAGTAAATTTTCTGTATTCCTGAGACAAAACGTCCCTCATATTGTCCACACCATATCCCAAACCTGGTATGTGGACAATCAGGTGCAGTGACACAGCCTGGGTTGCTGTACCCTCTTTGTGACATTCTCGTGGAAAATGAGGTTTCAATGTTATATTCCCATTTTTCTTATCTCCTGAGTATTCCTAATAGTAAGAGAAAAGCTGGAAGCAGTGATTCTTCCATCTGCTGTTCTGATTAGTCACAGGAAAAGCTTTCAAAGGACAATTTGCAGTAGCATTGAGAAGTGCTGCTTTAAGTCAGAATGACTCAAGATCTAGTAGTTTACCAGTCTGGAGTCTTGTTCCAAAGTAAACCCTTTCAACTAACAAAGATATAAATCTGACCAAAATATTTACAACATTCCTTGTATTCGCAAGTTACTTTACAGTGTGGACTCTCTGATGGCGCATGAGGACTGATCTGTGCCTGAAAGCCTTCCCACATTCATTACATATATAAGCTTCATCCCCAGAATGTATTCTCTGATGCTGAACAAGGGCTGAGCTCCTTTTGAAAGTTTTGCCACATTCATTACACTGATAAGGTTCCTCTCCACTATGAATTCTCTGATGTCTGATGAGGTTTGAGCTCAGACTGAAAGCTTTTCCACACTCATTACATTCATAGGGTTTTTCCCCACTATGTATTCTCTGATGGGTTATCAGTTCTGAACTCTGCCTGAAAGCTTTTCCACATTCATTACATTCATAAGGTCTCTCTCCTGTATGAATTCGCTGGTGTCTAATAAGCTTTGAGCTTTGGCTAAAGGTTTTCCCACACTCATTACACTCATAGGGTTTCTCGCCAGTGTGAATTCTTTGATGTATAATGAGATATGAACTTTGACTGAATGCTTTGCCACATTCGTTACATTTACAAGCTTTCTCACCAGTATGAATTTTGCGATGTCTAATGAGGGCTGAGCTCTGATTGAAGGCTTTCCCACATTCACTACATTCATATGCCTTCTCACCGCTGTGAATTCTCTGGTGAATAATAAGATATGACCTCAAACTAAAAGCCTTTCCACACTGGTTACATTTATAGGGCTTTTCTCCAGTATGGATTCTCTGATGTTGTGTTAGAGAGGAATGCTGCTTGAAGCTGTGCCCACATACATCACATCTATAAGGTCTCTCTTCTGTAGGAACTTTCTGATAAGTTATAGAGTTTGTACTTAGAATCAAGCTGCTTTGAGGCTCATGATGGTCTCTCTTTCCCAGAGATTTGTGTGTGAAGATTACTTGACTAAAGCTGTCCCCTTGGGAAGGGGATCTTCTTAACTTCTCCCCTGTAGCATTTCCTTGTTGCCACTCTAAATTGCTTTCAGGTTCACTAATTCCTCCAGATGAAGGTTCCTGGGGAAGTCCTTGTGACTTTTCTCCTGAAATGTCCTTCTTTGTTGCTGTTTCACTGTTCTCACAATCTGAAATGATAATAGCAAAAAACAGACTGTTTTATTATTTCTCCAGTCACTCTCAATACCTACTTTCCATGTGAGAGGAAATACAGGCTTCTCCTTACAAAAGAGGTCACTGTCCACATACATCTTTCTTTAACGGGCCATACTAGGGTCCCTCCCTCCTCCTTTCGAGTAACTAACGCCTATATCTACACTTTGAAGTTTATTCTTTCCTACTTGCTCTGAAACTTCAATTGATCAATTACCTACTATTCCTTTCCTATTATTTTCAACCTCTTTATCTGCTGACTCCCATTCATCACCATTTAAACAAGCCCAAATTTCCCATCTTTTTCTTTTTTTTTTTTAACGTTTTTTATTCATTTTTGAGACAGAGAGACAGAACATGAACGGGGGAGGGGCAGAGAGAGAGGGAGACACAGAATCAGAAGCAGGCTCCAGGCTCTGAGCCATCAGCCCAGAGCCCGACGCGGGGCTCAAACTCACAGACTGCGAGATCGTGACCTGAGCTGAAGTCGGACGCTTAACCGACTGAGCCACCCAGGCGCCCCTCTCATCTTTTTCAAATCAAGCTCCTTGCCTACACATCTCCTTCATGCAACCTCACTTCCATTCGGTGTAAAGCTGATGCTGCTTTTTATTTAAAGAGACAGAGACAGCGAGAGAGGGAGCACTTGCACACACATGCGCATGAGCAGGGGAGAGGCAGTGGGAGTGGGAGAGGGAGAGAGAGAATCCCAGGCAGCCTCCGCGTTCAGAGCAGAGCCCCACACAAGGCTCAATCTCACGAACTGCAAGATCATGACCTGAGCCAAAATCAAAAGTTGGATGCCCAGCCAACTGAGCCACCCAGGTGCCCACAGAGTAAAGCTTCTTGAAAGAGTTAGCCTTACTCATCTCTGTTCTGCAATCTGGTTTCTGCCTCACCTGTGCACCCCCTCCCCACCATGCTACTCTCATCAAGGTCACCAACATCATAGATGCGTAATCCAGTAAATACTTTCTGGATCTTATTTAGTTGGCTTCCCTGTAGCACTGACACTGGGACCACACCTTCCTCTAGAGACATTTCGCTTCCGGTTATGTTAGCCTGATTTCTGGCGGCTGTTCCTTAGATTCAAGGTCAATCACTCAAACACAAGGTCCTTCAGGTGCTGTTCTGGGTTCTCACGTGTCCTTGCTCTACAAACTGTCTACCACCCAGGTTTCAATCACTACTTATGTTATAAGCTAATGTCTCCCCAGGTCCCCAGTTCTATCCCAGTTCTCCCTATTAAACTCTAAACTGTCATATCCAGTGTTAACTGGGATATTACTTGTGAATATCTCACAAGCCCCCAAATGGCTAAACACATCATCAGGTATATTTTTTTCCCTTATATTTTCGCATTTACATGAATAGCACCATCATTAACCAAGCTGTTCAAGACTAAAACCTGAGTATCATCCTCAACTCCTTTCCCACATTCTCCACTTTTAACCATGACCAGCTACTGCAATGCAACTTAAAATGCTGGTCAAGAGACAGCTTTGATTGTCCCCATCTCTTACTGTAATACATCTTAATTTATTCACTGTGGCCATTTAGATTACAACAGTTTCTAACAGGACTCCACTCTCGCCTTCCTCTAATCCATTCTCCACTTTGCAGCTAGATTCTAAAGCACAAATCCAATCAACTACTCCCTTGTCCCAAACCTTTCAACTGTGCTCCACTGCACTCCTTCAAACTACTTAAGATGTCCCACAAGTTTTCACAACCTGGGTCTCCTTTTTCTCTCTGGTTATGTCTCACCATTTCTCCCCTATGAATTCTCTCAAGTTAAATTGAATCACCTTCAATTCCCAGAATGGGTTGTATTTTCCCACCTTCAGGACTTTGTGGCCCTTGCTTGTGTGATATTATAATATAGGAAATATCTATTTGGTCTTCATCCTCAGCTCCTGGCACAGAGCTTTAAAAACCCTTGCAACTTCTATCCTAAGTGGTAGAGGTGAGAAGAGTGTCTTTTGTTACCCATAATAAGCCCCTATCAACCAGTACCTCAGTTTATGCTAGTGAGGTAACTCCTGGAGGGTAGGGGCTGGCTACCAAAGGAACCAACTATATGATTAGAAGGTTGGAACTTTCAGCTCTGCCTCCTGACCTCCAGGGAGAGGGGCTGGACATTCAGTTAACCAATGGCCAATGATCTAATCAACCATGCCTATGTAATGAAACTTCTATGAAAACCTTAAACAAAGCGGTTCAGAGAGCTTCCAGGATGATGAACCCATCCAAGTGCCATGACAGTGGTGAACCTCTAATTCCCCAGGGACAGAAGCTCCTGTGCTCAGGACCCTTCCGGATCTTGCCTGAAGTACCTCTTCATATGGCTGTTCACCTGTGTCCTTTATAATAAACTGATAATGGTAAGCAAGGTGTTTCCCTGAGTTCTGTGAGCTATTACGGCAAATTATGAAACCCGAGGAAGTGGTCATGTGACGTCTGAATTGCAGCCAAATAGGAAAGAAGGGTGGGTAACTTGGGGATTCATTACAAGCGGAGGTGGCGGCGGGGAGGAAGGGAGGTAGCCTTGTGGGACTGAAACTTTAACCTGTGGGGTCGGCCCTAATTCTGGTGTGTCAGAATTAGTGTTGCTTAATGTGAAGGAAAACCCCCACACATCCAGTGTCAGAAGTGTGAGTAGAAAAAGTTTTTCCCTTTAGGATGGGAAAAACTCCCACCCTATTTACCTAGTTTTCTCCTTACTCATTGTTCAAATCTTAGCTCAGATGTCTCCTCCTCTGAGAAGTACTCCTTGAACCTCTAAGGTTGGGTTAGGTGTGTTCATATGTGCCTTCACAGTACCTAAAGCCCACTTTTATTCTAGAATTTACTATACTATATTGCAATTGCCTTTTCACTTGTCCACCCCATCTAGATGTAAAAGTTCCTTGAGGCAGAGACCCAGTGCCTACCACAGTAGCAGACATGTATTAGCACCCTATTAAGTTATATAACCAAGGAGTAAATGAATAAATGCCAGGGAAACTGACACAAGAAAGACTGACTGCACTTCCTGAGGGTTAGTAAATACAAAGCTGCTGAAGTGAATACCTCTGGTCCAGAGTAATAAAGGGGAGGCTCACATGTGGCATGTTTGTAAAATCAAATTAATTCTGTATCCTCAAAACCAGACGCCTGATAATAGTTCCCAGGTGAGTTTCTATTTTCTTACCACTTTTGGGGGAAAGGCAAGGTTCCCAGGGTTTCAGCTGTGTCTTTAAAGGTTGGAGTGGGATGTTTGTTAACTCTTGGGATGTTCCAAGACATGTCAGATCCTTCCATGGCACTGCTGGTCCCTGTAATCAGTTAAAACATGGTTAATTTTGTGAGAAACTCCCTAGGGAAAATGCTTAGTAAAAACCTGAAAGAGGTCAATGACATCCCCAGGGATGAGCAACAGGGGGGAAAAAAAAGACCTATTTAAGGACAGGGATAGGGATGGGCACAGTAGTCACTTCAAGGTATGGTTCAGTAGAGACAAATTTTCATCCCACTGCTATGAGGATGCATCAGTCTGTAAATTTCTCTTCCCACAACATACCACATCTCCCTGTTCCCACCTGCTGCCCTGGATCATCAAATTCCCTCTCCAAATCTTCCAATAGGGTCACAGCTTCCTCGCCGCTTGTTGGGCTATGTTGCTGAACCCAGATCTGCAGCTCCTCAGGCAGGATGCTCAGGAACTGCTCCAGCACCAGCAGTTCCAGGATCTGCTCCTTCGTGTGCAACTCTGGCATGAGCCACTGATAGCAAAGCTCCTGGAGTCTGCCCAGAGCTTCCCGGGGTCCAGGTGTCTCCTGGTAGCAAAACTTCCTGAATTGCTGGCGAAACAACTCTTGGCAGGATCGGGTACTCGCACTCTGCTTAAACTTCTGACCCCAGGAAAAGCTTTCTTCTACTTTCACTAGTATTAGTTCTTGTTCCTGAGGATTCTGAGGTACCAGGGTTGAAACTGCTCTAGATTCCACAGCCATTTTGGCTTGAACAGCTTAGCCAAAAGCTCAGCACAACTGAGTACTGTACTTCAGTTTCTTTGAGTAATTTCTTCTTGCCTGAAAGATACAAAAGCACTGTTAACTTAGCAGTGGAAAAAAAAAAAACAACTCTAAGATTTATAATAAATATCAGTCATGCCAGTAATACATTGAAAGGGAAGAAGTTTGAGACTATAACTAAATAAACAATCAAGCAACAAACTAAAAGTCACTCATCCCATTTGTCTTCCATAGTGGAATTTCTACCACTAATGCCCTAAGAAATTATTTTAGAAGCAAAAGAATGCAATATTAACATGAATCACAAACTGAGAAATTTCCTTTTCAATTTTCTTTCAATCCTGATGGTATAGGAAAAAAAATCTTTGTCTGTAAAACTTGCAGAATTCCCTTTTTAAGCCTCAGACTTTCAAGGGTAACTGTATCTAGCTAGGATTTAATAATACTGGTTTTTAAAATTTTATTTTTAGTTACCCTCTAGCTATGGCAAATAATATTTTCATTTGCGGTAGTAACAACATTTAAAAAAATCACATTGAACAGAAGTTGATTTAAATAAAAACGCTTTTTGGTAACTGCCATTTGATCAAATTTGGTTTTCAATGCATTTCTTTAACAAACACAGAGGCACTTACCATGGGCTCTGTTGTGAGCCAGGCTTAAGAATACAAAGGTTTTTGCTTGTTGAGTAAATGAATCTACAGAGGAATTAACCAAGAAATGTTTGTTAAAACGTTTACTGTGTGTTCAAAAAGATATCAATTGTCACGGAGACACAAAATCAGCAAAAACGTCAATCTCCGTTCTAAAACTTAGAATATACGAGAGAAAACATTTAGAGAAAAACACGGGAACAGATAATTATGTATTAAATTTTGTGACAGAGGTCACACATGACCTGATTCTAGGGATGGGTGAATATCCATAGGAGGGTATGCCCTTGAAACAGCAGGACAAATCAATTACAATTTGATCCTAACAGTGCAAGTAACTTTAGAGATTAGAAGTATTTAGGCTAACATTTAGGTTTATTAAGCCAGCCCAGCCGCATTAGCCTGTATATGTTTGTATCCCGGTTAAACTTCAGCATTGGCGAAGTCACGGGGTGGGGGAGTAACTGCCCTCTCTGCTGGAAAGCAAGGGCCGAAGGTGGCCTCCTCTGGTCCCCAGGACGCTCAGAAACGCCGCCCGGACAAGGGGTCGCGACCCGGGACGAACAGGCCGGGGAGCAGGGCTCGTTCACCTTGCGCCCGCCGCCCACCCCATCCCCGCCCTCCCCCCGCTCGGGGCCCGCGTCCCTCACCACGAAGCCCAGCAGCAGCCAGGGAGCAAGCCGCCGACTCCAAGCGGCTAGCCACAAAGACCGGAAGTGCGCGCCCGCGGCCTTCCGCTCGCGCAACCTCGGGAGCCTCCGTGCTCACAGGCAGCCAATCAGCGCCGTGGATCCTTCGTTCCCATCGCCTTCCCTCCGGCCGGGAGCCCCGCGGAGCGTCGAGGCCCGGGTGTGAATGAGTCGGCGGGCGGGCGTCTTTCTGAGAGGAGGGCGCTGCTTCCAACCTTGGCTGCCTCTTACCCTGACCTCTCACCGCCACCGCTCCCTATCATTTCCCCTGCAGTTTTCCAGAAAAGTGTTAGGATTTTTCTGTAATTCCAGTGCGTTTCCAGTATCTCCGACAAAAATAAACACGTGGATGAACAAGCCAGACAAAAAGTAACCATTTCTATTGCTCTTCCGTATGCATATCATTTTTGCCTTACAGCAGCTCTGTGCCGTGGCTTTATTATGCCCACTGTACAGCTATAGACCGTGCCCAAAGTCAAGCAGCGCATGAACACAGACGCTCGAGTCCCCGTTGTTCAAGAAGACTGGCGTCCCAGACTGCGATTGTAACGGAGGGTTTTCCCATTTTTTCACTGGAACCCACCAGGCATTAAGACTTAGTGTTTACATTTTTCTTGGCCATTTAGTAGATGAAAAATGATGCTTCATGTTGTTTTAACTTCAGTTTCATTTGGATTAGTGAATTTGGGATTAAGGTATTTCCCTCTCATGTTTATTGACCATTTATGGTTCTTCAAGGAAATGGCTCTTCCCATTTTTTAAATTGAGGTGTTACTATTTTTCTTTAAACTTGCAAGAATTTGTTTTACTTGCTAATGATATCAACTCTAAGTTTTTACAAATATTTTCTTTGTATTTATTTTTTGAATTTTGGCACAAGGTGATGCATAGTTCGAAATATCTTTTGCGAGCTAACACAATTAGGACCCACATATCTGGGGAAAAATAATTAGCTTTTAGTTCTTAATCATTGTGAACCAACTGGTAATTTTATCAATTAAGAGAACAAATATTATCATATGTTTCAGTTATCTGTTCCTGCATAGATAAAACAGCAGGTGTTTTATTGCTCACAATTCTGTGGTCAGGAATTCAGGGAGGGCTTAGCAGAGATGGCTAGCTCATGCTTTACGTGGTGGCAGCCTGCATGGCTTAATGGAGATCAGAGGGTCCAGGAAGACTTCACTCACATTGCTGTGACCTTGGTGCTGGAGTTACTTGATTCTCCATAAAACCTCTCTCCATGCAGTTTCTCATCATTCGGGAGCTTAGCCTAAGGAGTTTAGCACTTTTTATGGTGCAGGGCTTCCAACAGAGTGAAGAAGAAAGGGAACAGGCTAGTTCTCTTAAGACTTAGGTTTGGAATTGGCATTACATTACTTCTGCGGTATTCTTTATTTTTTTTTTAATGTTTATTTATTTTTGTGAGAGAGAAACAGAGTGCCCGTGGGAGAGGGGCAGAGAGAGAGAGAGAGAGAGAGACAGAATCAGGAGCAGGTTCCAGGCTCTGAGCTGTCAGCACAGGGCCGGATGTGGGGCTTGAACTCAGGAGCCAAGAGATCGTGACCTGCGCTGAAGGTGGATGCGTAACCAACTGAGCCACTGAGGCGTCCCACTTCTGCGGTATTCTGTTGGCAGAAGGACTAGACTCATGGGAAGGGGAAATAGACTCCACCTTTTAACAGGAAGAGCAGCTTGAACATAGAAGGACATTACCCTTGAGTCCAGTCTACCACAATTACTTACATGGAGAAGTAGGAGTGGAAATTAGGAGTGAAACTGTTGAAAGAGAGAAGGAATGCTTTTAACTGCAGTAACAGAAAACCTTACTAAATGTCCTTACTGGTTAAGCCTTTTTATTATCCCACATAGCTCCATGTGTGAAGGTAAGGCCATCCCTGGGATTGGCTGTGAACCAACCAAATGTGGTAAATAGGGCTTGACAATATTGTCGAGGACCCAGGTCCCTTCCCTCTTTTTGCTCTGCCATTGTTTTTAAAGTTAAAAAAAATTTTTTTTTTTAATGTTAGAGAGCACAAGCAGAGGAGAGGGGCAGAGGGAGAGAGAGAATCTCAAACAGGCTCTGTGCTCAGCATGGTGCCTGACATGAGTCTCAATACCACCACCCTGGGATCATGACCCAAGCTCATGAATGCTCAACTGACTGAACCATCCAGGTGTCCCTGTTCTGCCTTTTTTAAGTGTGTTGGACTGTTTTCCAGTCTGGCTTCCCTTAAGGTCTTAAAATGACTACCTTAGTTTCAGATTACAGATAATATCCAGAGCAGAAAAAGAGAACACCCTTATGTTATGCCTCTATTTATTTATAATGGGAGAGGGAGGGAGAGGGAGGGAGAGGGAGGGAGAGGGAGGGAGAGGGAGGGAGAGGGAGGGAGAGGGAGGGAGAGGGAGAGAGAGGGAGAGAGAGAGGGAGAGAGAGAGAGAGAGAGAGAGAGAGAGAGAGAGAGAGAGAGAGAGAGAGAGAGAGAGAGAGAATCCCACATAGTCTCTGCACTGTCAGCACAGAGTTTGATCTGGGGCTCAATCCCACGAACCATGAGATCGTGACCGGACCTGAAACCCAGAGTCAGATGCTTAATCGACTGAGCCACCCAGGAGTCCCTGTTCTGCCCCCTTTTAAGACTAATGACGACTTTTCCCCCCAGCAGATTTCTTCTCTTATCTTATTAGGTAAAAGTGCTTCAACTGCCTGTGCCTATCACCAAAAAGTGGTGAGGCATCCATGATGGGCTCAGGCCAATTGATATTCATATCCCACGTATGAGGAGGGGCCAGTCTCTCCTGAAAGACAATGTGGGGAAGGTAAACAAAATTAGGTTATGTTAAAAAGGCAGAAATGGTAAGGCAGTGTAGGTGTGCTGAGAACACTGATTCCGTCTTTGGCCCTCCATGCTGTTGATGCCCTGGCAGTGACCTCCCTTGGGGCTACATGTTTCAGGCCCCTTGGAGATTGATGCACCCCCTGACCTGAATGCGGGAAGGCTTCTTCTAATTGTCCCTAAAGGGATGCACAGAAGTTTCCACTTTAGAAAATTAGTAGAGCTGGAACTGGTGCACAGGTGACACCACTTGAGATAACTACCCTATGACCTCACCCCTCATGCCCTTTGCTCTATAGAAGCTAGGGATTAAGAGCCAGACTTAGTGGGGGATAGCTGAATAGGGCTTCGGATCGTCTGTCTGCCTGATTCTCTCTGTAAATTACCGTAAGAGTCTGTAAAGGTCAGGGGGTGGCTTGTGTCATTTTTCTGGTCTCAAAGTGCCTTCTCAGTTTGGAGGATACTTTACTGACTCTCGTCTGCCTTCCAAGAGGCAGAAAAAGGGGATAAACAGATGAATGTTGAGTGTGTAATAGCAGCGTCTACTCCAGTAGTTAAGCTGATTCACCTATATAGGTAAGAAAGTGAGACCTAGAAAAAGAAATTGAAATTCTAGTTATTCCTTATAAGATGGTGCATATATTTAAAAGATAAACCAAATACTTGGCTGCAAGAGGTGTAGACGAGAGTTTTAGCTAATGTGTAGGACTTGGTTAAAATTCCCAGTGGGATAGCAACTTACTATTCTTAAGAACTTTAGCCATGAGGTCTTAGTCTGTTTGGGCTGCTATAACAAAAATACCACATAGACTCAGTGGCTTATAAACAACAGAAATTTATTTCTCACTGTTCTGCAGGTTGGAAAGGCTAATATCAAGGTGTTGCAGATTCAGCATCTGGTGAAGCCCCACTCCTGGTTCATACATCCGTAATTGGTGAGTAAGGCTATTCAGTAAATTTTAACTGCCTGAATTACTGTATCACATTCAACAGTGCTCTCTTTCAATTTCATCAAGCTAGATAAACTCCTTGAAAGTAGGGGTTCCTGGGTGGGTCAGTTGGTTAAGTGTCTAACTCTTGATATCGGCTCAGATCGTGATCTCAGTCATGAGACTGAGCCCTGAATCAGGCTCCAAGCTGAGTGTGGAGCCTGCTTGGGATTCTCTCTCTTTCTCTCTCTCTCTGCCCCTCCTCTGCTTGCTCACTTGTTCTCTCTCAAAATAAAAAAACAAACTTAAAGTCTCTTTGGGCACCTGGGTGGCTCATTGGGTTGTGTCTGACTCTTGATTTCAGCTCAGGTCATGATCTCATGGTTTGTGGGTTTGAGCCCCCAGTTAAGCTGAAAGTACAGATGAAGCCTGTTTGGGATTCTTTTTCTCTCCCTTTCTCTGCCCCTCCCTTGCTTGCCAGTGTGTGCTCTCTTTCTCTCTCTCAAAAGTAAATACTAAAAAAATTTTTTTTTAAGTCTCTGTAAACCACTATTCAATAATAAAGAATAAAGAAAATGGCCTCTGATGCTTAAGGCAATTCTGCACATATTATTGAACGTTAGTATATGTGAAACTCTGGTAAGAAAAGTGAGGGATTCACATGAAATAAAAGATACACTTCACACTTCACTTACCACTATAACTCCTAGAGTATAAACTCCATAAGGGGTTGTTTCCATGTTGTCTCTACAGTATGGCCTGGCCTACAAACTTACAAGAGAGCTACAGTAATTGCTATTACGGTAATTGAACAAGGAGCCACTAAAGTGACTCTAACGCCTTAGCAGCCTGGGGAAGCAAACCAACACCTAAGTTAGAGTGGATGACTTTAAAAGCCTTGAAATCAAGAACTTGACACTTAACAACAGCTAATCACAAACAGCTAATAGGGTTCTCAAATAAGGCAACAAGATCAGCAATAGCCAATCAGAATTTCCTTGATTTGTTCCTGTGTCTGTGCTAGAAGCCCTTTCTCTTGGCTCCTGGTGGTGGATTGCCCCTAGCCATTGTCAGCTTGGCCCTGCCTGGTTCGCATTGATGTTTGTTCAAAAAAAACCCCTCAAAATTTTCGTCTACCTCAGTTTATCTTTTAACAGTGCTAAAACTAGTAATATGTATCTGAAGGGTTCAAAGACGGCAAGTTTTCAGAAAGGAAAATTTTGGATAATATGCTTAGACCGTTTGAACCCAAGATTTATTTTAATTAACTATAGTAAGAGGACATAGTGACAACTGCCTTTGAAAAAAAAAAAGTTTTTTACAAGTGTCTAGGGGATGGGAGGCACTGCATGCCACATGGGGTCAGTGGGGTTACTCACAGGGAGAATCAGGGGTGGAGGGAGAACTAGAGCCAAATTATTATTATTTTTTTTTATAGTGCTGGGAAGTAGCTGGGGGGGATTTTCCCTACTGAGCAGAGAGCAAAACACCTGGTTGAGGCCTGTGGTTGGAGGGTTTGTAAGAGATTTCAGAGTGCCTGACGGTGGAGGTGTTTGTAAAAATAAATAAATAAAAAACAAAAGAATCTTTGGACTGTTAGCATGACACTGTGACTCCAAGATGCCAAATCATCAGTCACAGAAATATAAAAAATGCTTATTACACTGTATATTCTATTATTGGTACCATGATGTCACCAGTTTAGCTTTGTATTTTTTACAGACAGATAATAGATGTATTAACAGAATAAGACAGTGTTTGTTTGTAGTACCCACAATGGTAAAGAAAGGCCTTATTTACTAAGTTGTGGTCTCTTTGCATCAATGTCAAAGCCCTTGGGGTTGCTCATGAGGTACATCCATGCACTTGTGCCTGGAACAGAGT
Organism: Felis catus; assembly: GCF_018350175.1. Lineage (NCBI taxonomy): Eukaryota > Metazoa > Chordata > Mammalia > Carnivora > Felidae > Felis > Felis catus. The sequence continues at coordinate 56,556,195 of NC_058379.1, read as the reverse complement.
TAAAGCTACGGGCGGACTCTTTGCTGTTTTAGTCTTTTCCCTTCCTTTTCAGGTTAACCACAATGACAAATCTCATCCTGGCTCTTAATCCTGTCAGCCACTTCAGAAAGTGGTTCTGTTAGGACTCTGTTCTGCCTTAGGGTGATCCAGTAGAGATAAATTCTAAGATGAGGCAAGGGGAAAGGTGATGCCTTTCAAAGTGCATGGAGTATGAGTAATAAAATGAACAACTTAGCTAAAGAAGCAGAGTGGAACATTTTCTAATGGTTTTGCGGACAGGATCATGAGAGTCTGGAGAGAAAGCTTTTTAAAAAAAGCTATAGGACTTGGGCACTAAAAGACATTCACCTCATTTCACTTTAACTGTTATTTGTGGGAAAGTGAACATGTTAAGAATCTAATTTGGTTGCCTTGGTTGTAATATTTGCCTCAATTCTTTTGTTGTGGCAATCATTTATTTTGAATTTCTTAAAGATTTTATGAAGTCCTCTATCTGTACACTCAACGTGGGGCTCAAACCCACAACCCTGAGATAGAGTCTCATGCTCCATTGACTGAGCCAACCAGGTGCCCCTGTCATAGTGATCATTTAGGAGGAAACGTAGGTTTTACTTAAATTTTTTACAGAACAGTGAATTCATAGAATACCCATTGGTTTCTCTCTGACAGTGCCTAATGAAAAATTAATTTTTAATCTTGTCAGGCAGCATGGTGGTAAATGACTGACCAGTTTATATACTGCCCAATGTTCAGGCCCCTTGAAGGCCAAATACATTGTTTTAAAATACTTTTCAGAAGGTACAACCTAATTTGCTTACCTTTTCTGGATTTGTTTTGCTTTTTTTAAAATTTATTTTAACTTGTTTTATTTTTTATTTTTTTAAATTTACATCCAAATTAGTTAGCATATAGTGCAAAAATGATTGCAGGAGTAGATTCCTTAGTGCCCCTTATCCATTTAGCCCATCGCCCTCCCACACCCCTCCCATAACCCTCCGCTTGTTCTCTGTATTTATGAGTCTCTTGTTTTGTCCCCCTCCCTGTTTTTATATTATTTTTGTTTCCCTTCCCTTATGTTCATCTGTTTTGTCTCTTAAAGTCCTTATATGAGTGAAGTCATATGATTTTTGTCTTTCTCTGACTAATTTCACTTAGCATAATACCCTCCAGTTCCATCCCCGTAGTTGCAAATGGCAAGATTTCATTCTTTTTGATTGCTGATAATACTCTATTGTATACATATACCACATCTTCTTTATCCATTCATTCATTGATAGACATTTGGGCTCTTTCCATACTTTGGTTATTGTTGATAGTGCCGCTATAAACATGGGGGTGCATATGTCCCTTTGAAACAGCACACCTGTATCCCTTGGGTAAATGCCTAGTAGTGTAATTGCTGGGTCGTAAGGTAGTTCTATTTTTAGTTTTTTGAGAAAACTCCATACTGTTTTCCAGAGTGGCTGCACCAGCTTGCATTTCCATGTATTTGTTTTGCTTTTAAAAATTCATTATATTATGCTTTTATGCTTAGGATTATACTGCTGCAGGTAATAACATGTCCCTTTTAAGTGGCAACTTCTTTGGGTGATATTAAAGAGATCCAATTGAATATCGTTTTGTAGATAATCCTTTATGTGGTCTACCAGTTTGAAATTTGTGATCACTTATATAGAGACCACAAGATGACTTTCATCACCAGGAGTAGAAATGGGTACCCAAAGGGACATTTGGGGCCAGTACTTTGGGGAGGATGGGACCAGTGGGAATGGGCAGAATAACATAATGGTTAGGAGTTTGGTTTCTGGAGCAACACTGGGTTTGAATCCCTGCTCTCTCTGTTGTTAGCTCTGTGACCTTGTGCAAGCTTCTTAAATGTTCTAATCTTTACTCTTCTGTTGTAAAAAAAAAAAAAAAAAAAAAAAAAAAAAAAAGGCAAAGTGATGGTACTTACCTACTTTATAAAGTTGTGAGCATCAAGTGAATAAATACACTCAGAAGTGTTTGATGAATGTGTGTTGGCGGTATTTGGGGAGGAGGAATTGCATTGGTGAGGAGAATGTGGAGGCTAGAAGAAACAGTGCTGTAAGTCTGGATTTGTCCAATGGTAAGAATTATTTAGGGTCTTTGTTAAAAATACACATTTCTAGGCCTTCAGTTACAACCTTGAGGGAGGGTTCTAGGAATTTGTTTTTGACAAATACCTCAGATGATTCTTACTATCAAATTAATTTGGGAAACTGATGTGGCAGAATGTAGACTTCAGAGGCAGACATATGTAGATTCTGATCCGTTCTTGAAACAATTATGTCCAAATTTCCACATGTACCAGAGCCTGCTTTAGGTGCTGGGCATACAGCAGAGATTAAAACCCACCAAAATCCCTTATTTTTGTCTTTATAGACTTTGTAGTCTACTGGGATTCCTGTTCTAAGATGTCAACTGGGGCCTATTGGTGTGACTTGAGTGAACTATTTAAACAATAAAAGCTTTTTTTCCCTTGTCACACAAGCATTATAAGTTCATTAAAGAAAAAAAATAATGAATCAGAAACACCATAGCCCAGTGAGCGTGATCATGTTGGAGGGGGAAATCCTTAGCTGCCCAGAGGCCTGATGTTTACATTAAGTGAAAGCGTTTAAGGGGGAAGGAAAGTGGTGGGGTTGGTGGTTTGGTGGTGGTGAAGATGTCCAAGTGGTTCTACCTTGAAGTAGGAAATTGAGCCACTTGACCACGGAAGGGCCATTTATGACCAGATTTCATTTGCTTGGGTTTTTGTGTTTACTGTCTGATGGCCTGGGTTGCAAACCTAATAGGTTGTTTTGACAAATCCCTTCAAAATTGCCTTTTGCGAGGGAAAATTAGGGCAGATGAATTTTAGTTTTCTCTTCCTCCAGGAAGATATGATCAAACAGGAGAAAATATGTTTTAATTGATGGCTTCTTTATATATTTACTTGTGAAAATGGTTTTGTTCCTTTCTTCTAAGGGGATAGCATGGAGTACTTGACAAAGGTTTGAATTGGAGTTCAATTTAATATAACCGGTGTCCTATCTACTCTTAGAGTCAAAGCAGGAGCAGGAACTTTAGTTTGTTTAGTTTGTTCTTTGTTTTTAATTAAAAAAAATTTTTTTAAGATTTTATTTTTAAGTAATCTCTACACCCAACATGGAGCTTGAACTTACAACCCCAAGATCAGGAGTTGCATGCTCTACCAACTGAGCCAGCCAGGTGCCCCTTTGTGTTTTTAGTAAATGAATTAAGGGACACTAGGATTAAGATTGATGAAAGAATGCTATTTAATTCAGTAAAAAACAGATTAAAGATAAAATATTGTTTTCTTGGGAGTGTCTGTTTTTATCCTTTGATTTGCAAGTTCAGGATTTATTTCACACTGGATGTGGTGATTTATTACCATCCCTACTTTTGGTTCTTATGCTCTAAGTACATTACAAAAGTCATTAAAAACAAAAATTATAGTTTGGACATTGCTGTTGGGGGAAATGGAAGTGTTCTTTTCAGTGACATTTGAGACTGATAATGCTTGCCTCTTTAAGAGCCAAAGCTGTCACATTTTTTGCACTTTCTTAATGTGCTGCACGATTAGTAAATTAGTGTAATTTACTTTTACACTAAAGTATGAGTTTTTGGAAATTATGGGGATATAGAGATAAGGCTACATGCTTAAACATTACTCATCCTAACACAATCCAGTTTCCTGATACCATTCCTCTAATATTGAACTTTTGAAGGTAGTGACCTTGTAACTGCCAGTACCTTGAAGTTGGCTCTTGAATCCTTATCCATTCTGAACAGTAGCATTTGTCACTGTGGACAGCCTAGCTTTTTCTCCCACTCTACTGCTCCATCCACACTTTGCCTAGCTAGCTCCTCTTTTGTACCTACTTCCTTTATACAGGCTTCTGCCCAGCTCACGTTCAACACTCCTCTCTTCATATATATTTCATCTACAAGAAATGATTTCACTCTGTTTGTGCATAAATGATCCCCACGTTTGTTTTTCCATTCCTGACTTGTCTACTAAAGGAAAACTGTTTACTCATAAGAATTCTGATACCAAATGTGTGGGTTTCCCCACATCCAGCGGTTCTCCAGTTCCAAAACTGGAGTCTCACAATTCAGTCCATTCTAACGCTAGGTGCTCAGAGCTGGCACGGGCCCTGCAGATGAAGGGCTCAGCCCCACAAGACTGTGACTTCACTTCAGATACCAATCACAAGTAGTGGGTTACCAGCTTATCCATGCTTTGGTCCAACCTGGCTACACGGTGGAGGTTCCCACAGCCCCCCAAAGGTTTGATAATTTGTTATGATAGCTCACAGAAATTAAGGGGAGCACTTTACTTACTATTGTTGGTTTATTGTAAAGAATACAAATGAACAGTCAGATGAAGAGCTATTAGGGTGAAGTCGGGAAGAGTCCTGGGTGCCAGAGCTTCTGTCCCTACAGAGTTTGGGTTGTGCCACCAACCTGGAGGCTCTTAATGCCTTTGTTTAGGTTCCTTTGGAGGTCCCATTTCATAGCTATGATTGATTAAATCATTGACCACTGATGATTAACTTGATCTCTAGTATCCTCTCCCTTTCCTGGAGGTTAGAAGTAGAATGCAAAACTGAAAATTCCAATTTTCTAATCAGGTGGTTGGTTCCTCTGGCAACCAGCCCTCGTGTTCCGTCTCATTAGCATATATACTCAAGTATACTTGAAAGGGGCTTACTGTGAATAACAAAACTCTTCTCTCACTCCTACCACTCAGAAAACCCCAAGGGTTTTAGGAGCTCTGTGCCAGGAACCAGGGATGAAGACCAGGTATTTATTGCTTGTTACATCACAATATTACATCTATAAAGCCCCAAATCTTAATTCCTGGTTTGTATGAACATCAATTCCAGTATTGGTGAATAGTCCAACAACGCTTCAACATTCACGCAGCCAATTCCAATTCAACTACCTTCCTTTATTTTTAATCTTATTATTGATAATGAATTGTTATTGTGGAATTATAATAGAGTAATTGCCTTACTTTACTTTAACTTCCACCCCCCACTTTTTTTTTTTTTTAACACCTCATAATGTCATGACTAACCAGAAATTTAGGGCCAGTATAGGGGAAAATTGGTAATTTTTAAACTGTGGTCCTATTGAATTACCATCTGAAATAGCTCAAATTTGTTGTCTTTACCTTTCCACGATTTCAATTCAGGCCTTTGTCTTCTTGTAAATAGATTCTTAATCTCCTTGATTCCTATCTGCCCTCTTATTCCAATGCATCTTTCAGATTGCTGCCGAAATCTTTATATGAATCCGATTATGTAATCATCCTATTTTTAAGTCTTTGCTGCCTTGCTGTATCCTCAGAATATAAGGTGCACACTTTTACTACTTCGTTTAACATCTTTCTCCTGACCGATATTACCTACCTGTGTACTTGGACACCAAAATCATGTTCCATTTCTCTCCTGCTATTGTTTGATTTCTTTGCCCTTGTCCTGACTTTAATAACATTGAGCTTTTGGTTGAAATCTTCAGCATCCTTCAAGGATAATGTATAGGTTATTTCCCTGTGAAGGCTCGCTTAGCCCTTAGGAAGGGCTCTGTTATCATTTGCTCCTCTTAACTTATTCATAATAGTATTCCTTGGACATGCAAAACACTTGAACATATTATTAAATTGAAAGTAGTTATTTTTTGAAATTATCCTTAAATGTTTTTATTACCATTTAGTTCTTTGGTAAATTTCCTTTGTTTGATTTCTTAGCAAACCAAACTACTACCATCACCATTGTCATCCTCACTTTGACACGCATTGAACAAATGTCTGGACTGTTTGCATACGATTGGGGTAGACTGGGGTACAGAAAGATCTAACCATTGGTCCTGCACTTATCAACTCAATGAACTATTCGGTAGACCTGGAATGATGGTAAGTGTGCTTCTCCCAGTGCTGTGCTACCATCACAATGAGTGGATGATCTGCTATACAAGTCTCTGTTTCCTTTGAAATTCAAGGTCATAAACCGATTCATACTCAACACATTTCTAAGCATAGTGGCTACTCCTTTACGTAATTTTAAACAAGTCTCGAGTAAATTATGTGCAGCTAAGCAAGTTTAGTCTAAACTGTTTTGTGTTTAAAAAGCAACTGAGGGGCGCCTGGGTGGCTCAGTCGGTTAAGCGTCCGACTTCGGCTCAGGTCATGATCTCACGGTCCGTGAGTTCGAGCCCTGCGTCGGGCTCTGTGCTGACAGCTCAGAGCCTGGAGCCTGCTTCAGATTCTGTGTCTCCCTCTCTCTCTGACCCTCTCCCATTCATGCTCTGTCTCTCTCTGTCTCAAAATCAAATAAACATTAAAAAAAATAAAAAAAATAAATAGCAACTGATTTCTCAGTCTCCTAGGAAACTGCATGGAAACCAGGGACTCAAGTAGTAACCCTTTAAATGGAGAACATGTCAGGATCTCTTAAAGCTTTAAAATCGAGGATAGTATTAATAGTTTGTGTAAGTAAGCATGACAACATGGTAGAAGGAAATGTTACGAAAGCACACAAGTGAATGCATTCTGCTAATGACTGAATCTAATCAAACCAACCAAAAATAAATTCAAGCAAGTAAGTGTTAATTTTTCAAACATAACTTGCCCAACATTTTACTATAATTTTATTAGTCTGTAAAAGGATCACATGCTAGTAAAATCCTACAGGTATAATTAAATATATGAAGTTGTTGAATGTTCATCTAAATAGAAGTTCCTATGCCACAGGATAGATACCTCTATTTTTACTGAAGTGTTTACTTGCACAAAGAATGAGTAAACTAATCGACCTTAAAATCCTCACTAGTTTTTGTAGTTGATAGTATTATTACTGTTAGTATCCATGAGAATAATGCAGTTATATATGAAGGGTTAATAGTATAAACAGTAAAGTATATCACCTATTAATCATGTTAGAAAGGTCATCATGTGCATATTAGAAGTGTTTCAGAATATTCAAACAGTTGTCAATTTCTTATTTCCCACCCTCCCCTTGTTTGTTTATCTCTCTGGCTTTGCAGGAATCTTGTTAGTTTGTGTTGTGTTACACTTGTTGTGAGTTAACAAGTGCTAATTGGCAATAGTGGTGATACCAGATCTAGTTGTAAAATGGATGCAACCTTAAATTACTTTTAGACGTGGAAATACACTTTGGCTGGACCCAGTAGAATTAATAGATTTTTGTTTATCCGCAGTTTAGTACTTTGGCAGTACTACTGCCAAATATTCCGGAAAAACAGTCACGGGATTCTTGAGACTTTTCCCTGGAGCATGCTGCCACCTGTTGGCCAGATAATGCAGGGCAGAGCTACAGTAGGATCCGAGGGAGACTGCAGTATCATTTCTCATTCCCACTAACATTTAATACTTCCAGAACATAGAAAATTTAGATTTTCAATATCTAAGGGATTCATCCTTTTCTTTATAAGGAAAAAATAATATAACAGCCTAAGGAACCAAATAATCTGGAACACTTGGCCCAGAGTTTCATGAATACAAAGCTACTGTAACAGAGTAAATTCTAAAACACCTACTTTTGAGTTGTACAAAGAAAAAATAATTAGCCTTGGAAAGTTTCATAGCGAAACGCTTAAGGTGTGATTTATCTTATGCTTATTCAGTTTGGTAAATCTGTCACCACTTTTTTAAAAGTGATGGCATATATGAAAATGAAGTAACTTTGGCCTAAATGGAAAAGTGGCATATTTCAAATGTCATTAATAAATAAAATCTGTGCCTACAACACCTACATTTTTGATACTTAATAAACCAATGTTTATTTAGCACCGCTGAGCCAAGAAGTCTACTAGGTTCTGTGACTAGTGCAGTGAATAAAAGACCTAGGGTCTGCCCTCTGGAAACCCATCTAGAGGGTGATGCAGAGGTAGCAACAGAATTCTAGAAAAACATAATAAGGTACAGTATATGCAGAGTGCTTTGGGACCTTAGAGGAGAGACTTCAAACCCCAGTTTGGATTATGGAAAATATTAAGCATATTAGAGCAAACATTCTTCAGTAGTTCACAGCTGACATATATGGACTTCAATTTATGTCCCCATAATAAAAACTTAAACTCCAGTTTAATATTGTCAGATTTCTTTTTTTTTTTTTAATATTTTTTTTTCAACGTTTTTATTTATTTTTGGGACAGAGAGAGACAGAGCATGAACGGGGGAGGGGCAGAGAGATAGGGAGACACAGAATCGGAAACAGGCTCCAGGCTCTGAGCCATCAGCCCAGAGCCTGACGCGGGGCTCGAACTCACGGACCGCGAGATCGTGACCTGGCTGAAGTTGGACGCTTAACCGACTGCGCCACCCAGGCGCCCCCAGATTTCTTTTTTTTAATGTTTTATTTATTTATTTATTTATTTATTTATTTATTTATTTTTTTAATAGATGAAATTTATTGTCAAATTGTTTTCCATACAACACCCCGTGCTCATCCCAAAAGATGCCCTCTTCAGTACCCATCACCTCCCCTCCTCTCCCTCCCACCCCCCATCAACCCTCAGTTTGTTTTCAGTTTTTAAGACTCTCTTACGCTTTGTCTCTCTCCCAGTCTAACCTCTTTTTTTTCCCCTTCCCCTCCCCCATGGGTTTCTGTTAAGTTTCTCAGGATCCACATAAGAGTGAAAACATATGGTATCTATCTTTCTCTGTATGGCTTATTTCACTTAACATCACACTCTCCAGTTCCATCCACGTTGCTACAAAGGGCCATATTTCATTCTTTCTCATTGCCATGTAGTACTCCATTGTGTATATAAACCACAATTTCTTTATCCATTCATCAGTTGATGGACATTTAGGCTCTTTCCACAATTTGGCTATTGTTGAGAGTGCTGCTATAAACATTGGGGTACAAGTGCCCCTATGTATCAGTACTCCTGTATCCCTTGGGTAAATTCCTAGCAGTGCTACTGCTGGGTCATAGGGTAGGTCTATCTTTAATTTTTTGAGGAACCTCCACACTGTTTTCCAGAGTGGCTGCACCAGTTTGCATTCCCACCAACAGTGCAAGAGGGTTCCCATTTCTCCACATCCTCTTCGGCATCTATAGTCTCGTGATTTGTTCATTTTGGCCACTCTGACTGGCGTGAGGTGATATCTGAGTGTGGTTTTGATTTGTATTTCCCTGATGAGCGATGTTGAGCATCTTTTCATGTGCCTGTTGACCATCTGGATGTCTTCTTTAGAGAAGTGTCTATTCATGTTTTCTGCCCATTTCTTCACTGGATTATTTGTTTTTCGGGTATGGAGTTTGGTGAGCTCTTTATAGATTTTGGATACTAGCCCTTTGTCCAATATGTCACTTGCAAATATCTTTTCCCATTCCATTGGTTGCCTTTTAGTTTTTTTGATTGTTTCCTTTGCTGTGCAGAAGCTTTTTATCTTCATGAGGTCCCAATAGTTCATTTTTGCTTTTAATTCCCTTGTGTTTGGGGATGTGTCAAGTAAGAAATTGCTGCGGCTGAGGTCAGAGAGGTCTTTTCCTGCTTTCTCCTCCAGGATTTTGATGGTTTCCTGTCTCACATTCAGGTCCTTTATCCATTTTGAATTTATTTTTGTGAATGGTGTGAGAAAGTGGTCTAGTTTCAATCTTCTGCATGTTGCTGTCCAGTTCGCCGAGCACCATTTGTTAAAGAGATTGTCTTTTTTCCATTGGATATTCTTTCCTGCTTTGTCAAAGATGAGTTGGCCATACTTTTGTGGGTCTAGTTTTGAGGTTTCTATTCTATTCCATTGGTCTATGTGTCTGTTTTTGTGCCAATACCATGCTGTCTTGATGATTCCAGCTTTGTAGTAGAGGCTAACGTCTGGGATTGTGATGCCTCCTGCTTTGGTCTTCTTCAAAATTACTTTGGCTATTCGGGGCCTTTTGTAGTTCCATACGAATTTTAGGATTGCTTGTTCTAGGTTCGAGAAGAATGCTGGTGCAATTTTGATTGGGATTGCATTGAATGTGTAGATAGCTTTGGGTAGTATTGACATTTTAACAATATTTATTTTTCCAACCCATGAGCACGGAATGTGTTTCCATTTCTTTATATCTTCTTCAATTTCCTTCATGAGCTTTCTATAGTTTTCAGCATACAGATCTTTTACATCTTTGGTTAGATTTATTCCTAGGTATTTTATGCTTCTTGGTGCAACTGTGAATGGGATCAGTTTCTTTATTTGTCTTTCTGTTGCTTCATTATTAGTGTATAAGAATGCAACTGATTTCTGTACATTGATTTTGTATCCTGCAACTTTGCTGAATTCATGTATCAGTTCTAGCAGACTTTTGGTGGAGTCTATTGGATGTTCCATGTATAATATCATGTTATCTGCAAAAAGTGAAAGCTTGACTTCATCTTTGCCAATTTTGATGCCTTTGATTTCCTTTTGTTGTCTGATTGCTGATGTTAGCACTTCCACCACTATGTTAAACAACAGCGGTGAGAGTGGACATCCCTGTTGTGTTCCTGATCTCAGGGGGAAAGCTCTGTTTTTCTTCATTGAGGATGATACTAGCTGTGGGCTTTTCATAAATGGCTTTTATGATGTTTAAGTATGTTCCTTCTATCCCGACTTTCTCGAGGGTTTTTATTAAGAAAGGATGCTGAATTTTGTCAAAAGCTTTTTCTGCATCAATTGACAGGATCATATGGTTCTTATCTTTTCTTTTATTAATGTGATGTATCACGTTGATTGATTTGCAAATGTTGAACCAGTCCTGCATCCCAGGAATGAATCCCACTTGATCATGGTGAATAATTCTTTTTATAAGCTGTTGAATTCGATTTGCTAGTATCTTATTGAGAATTTTTGCATCCATATTCATCCGGGATATTGGCCTGTAGTTCTCTTTTTTTACTGGGTCTCTGTCTGGTTTAGGAATCAAAGTAATACTGGCCTCATAGAATGAGTCTGGAAGTTTTCCTTCCCTTTCTATTTTTTGGAATAACTTGAGAAGGAGAGGTATTATCTCTGCTTTAAATGTCTGGTAGAATTCCCCTGGGAAGCCATCTGGTCCTGGACTCTTACTTGTTGGGAGATTTTTGATAACTGATTCAATTTCTTCACTGGTTATGGGTCTGTTCAAGCTTTCTATTTCCTCCTGATTGAGTTTTGGAAGCGTGTGGGTGTTTAGGAATTTGTCCATTTCTTCCAGGTTGTCCAATTTGTTGGCATATAGTTTTTCATAGTATTCCCTGATAATTGCTTGTATCTCTGAAGGATTGTAATTCCATTTTCATTCATGATTTTATCTATTTGGGTTGTCTACCTTTTCGTTTTGAGAAGCCTGGCTAGAGGTTTATCAATTTTGTTTATTTTTTCAAAAAACCAGCACTTGGTTTCATTGATCTGCTCTACAGTTTTTTTAGATTCTATATTGTTTATTTCTGCTCTGATCTTTATTATTTCTCTTCTTCTACTGGGTTTGGGGTGTCTTTGCTGTTCTGGTTCTATTTCCTTTAGGTGTGCTGTTAGATTTTGTATTTGGGATTTTTCTTGTTTCTTGAGATAGGCCTGGATTGCAATGTATTTTCCTCTCAGGACTGCTTTCACTGCATCCCAAAGCGTTTGGATTGTTGTATTTTCATTTTTGTTTGTTTCCATATATTTTTTAATTTCTTCTCTAATTGCCTGGTTGACCCATTCATTCTTTAGTAGGGTGTTCTTTAACCTCCATGCTTTTGGAGGTTTTCCAGACTTTTTCCTGTGGTTGATTTCAAGCTTCATAGCATTGTGGTCCAAAAGTATGCATGGTATGATCTCAATTCTTGTATACTTATGAAGGGCTGTTTTGTGACCCAGTATGTGATCTATCTTGGAGAATGTTCCATGTGCACTCGAGAAGACAGTATATTCTGTTGCTTTGGGATGCAGAGTTCTAAATATATCTGTCAAGTCCATCTGATCCAATGTCTCATTCAGGGCCCTTGTTTCTTTATTGACCATGTGTCTAGATGATCTATCCATTGTTGTAAGTGGAGTGTTAAAGTCCCCTGCAATACCATATTCTTATTGATAAGGTTGCTTATGTTTGTGAGTAATTGTTTTATATATTTGGGGGCTCCGGTATTCGGCACATAGACATTTATAATTGTTCTTCTTGATGGATAGATCCAGTAATTATTATATAATGCCCTTCTTCATCTCTTGTTACAACCTTTAATTTAAAGTCAAGTTTGTCTGATATAAGTATGGCTACTCCAGCTTTCTTTTGACTTTCAGTAGCATGATAAATAGTTCTCCATCCCCTCACTTTCAATCTGAAAGTGTCCTCAGGTCTAAAAGGAGTCTCTTGTAGACAGCAAATAGATGGGTCTTGTTTTTTATCCATTCTGATACCGTATGTCTTTTGGTTGGCGCATTTAGTCCATTTACATTCAGTGTTATTATAGAAAGATATGGGTTTAGAGTCATTGTGATGTCTGTAGGTTTCATGCTTGTAGCGATGTCTCTGGTACTTTGTCTCACAGGATGCCCCTTAGGATCTCTTGTAGGGCTGGTTTAGTGGTGATGAATTCCTTCAGTTTTTGTTTGTTTGGGAAGACCTTTATTTCTCCTTCTATTCTAAATGACAGATTTGCTGGATAGAGGATTCTCGGCTGCATATTTTTTCTGTTCATCACATTGAAGATTTCCTGCCACTCCTTTCTGGTCTGCCAAGTTTCAGTAGAGAGATCTGTCACTAGTCTTATCGGTCTCCCTTTATATGTTAGAGCACGTTTATCCCTAGCTGCTTTCAGAATTTTCTCTTTATCTTTGTATTTTGCCAGTTTCACTATGATATGTCGTGCAGAAGAGTGATTCAAGTTATGTCTGAAGGGAGTTCTCTGTGCCTCTTGGATTTCAATGCCTTTTTCCTTCCCCAGATTTGGGAAGTTCTCAGCTATTATTTCTTCAAGTACCCCTTCAGCACCTTTCCCTCTCTCTTCCTCCTCTGGAATACCAATTATGCATACATTATTTCTCTTTAGTGCATCACTTAGTTCTCTAATTTTCCCCTCATACTCCTGGATTTTTTTTATCTCTCTTTTTCTCAGCTTCTTCTTTTTCCATAATTTTATGTTCTAGTTCACCTATTCTCTCCTCTACCTCTTCAATCCAAGCTGTGGTCATCTCTATTTTATTTTGCAGCTCATTAATAGCATTTTTTTTAGCTCTTCCTGGCTGCTCCTTAGTCCCTTGATCTCTGTAGCAATAGATTCTCTGCTGTCCTTTTTACTGTTTTCAAGCCCAGCGATTAATTTTATGACTATTATTCTGAATTCACTTTCTGTTATATTGTTTAAATCATTTTTGATTAGTTCGTTGGCTGTCCTTATTTCCTGGAGATTCTTCTGAGGGGAATTCTTCTGTTTGGTCATTTTGGATAGTCCCTGGAGTGGTGCGGGCCTGCAGGGCACTCCCCCTGTGCTGTGGTGTATAACTGGAGTTGGTGGGCGGAGTCGCAGTCAGACCTGACGTCTGCCCCCAGCCCACCGCTGGGGCCACAGTCAGACTGGTGTGTGCCTTCTCTTCCCCTCTCCTAGGGGTGGGATTCACTGTGGGGTGGCGTGGCCTGTCTGGGCTACTTGCACACTGCCAGGCTTGTGGTGCTGGGGATCTGGCGTATTAGCTGGGGTGGATCGGCAAGGTGCACAGGGGCGGGAGGGGCAGGCTCAGCTCACTTATCCTTCGGTGATCCGCTTCGGAGGGGCCCTACAGCACCAGGAGTCAGACCTGCCACCTGAGGGATGGATCCGCAGAAGCACAGCGTTGGGTGTTTTCACGGTGCAAGCAAGTTCCCTGGCAGGAACTGGTTCCCTTTGGGATTTTGGCTGGGGGAGGGGCGAGGGAGATGGCGCTGGCGAGCACCTTTGTTCGCTGCCAAGCTGCGCTCTGTCGTCAGGGGCTCACCAACTCTCCTTCCCGTTGTCCTCCAGCCCTCCCGCTCTCCAAGCAGAGATGTTAACTTATAACCTTCCAGATGTTAAGTCCCGCTTGCTGTCGGAACACACTCCATCCGGCCCCTCCACTTTTGCAAGCCAGACTCGGGGGCTCTGCTTGGCCGGCGGGCTGCCCCTCCGCCCCGGCTCCCTCCCGCCAGTCCTTGTAGTGTGCACCGCTTCTCCGGGCCTCTCATCTACGCTTGGCTCCAGAGAATCTGTTCTGGTAGTCTTCTGGTGGTTTTCTGGGTTATTTAGGCAGGTGTGGGTGGAATCTAAGTGATCTGCAGGACGCAGTGAGCCCAGCGTCCTCCTACACTGCCATCTTCTGCTCCAGATTTCTTTTTTTAAAGGGTTTTTGTTTATTTATTTATGGGAGTGAGTGCGTGTGTGAGACGAGGGTAGGGGCAGAGAGAAAGGGAGAAAGAGAATCCCAAGCAGGCTCCACCCTGCCATCACATTACCAGCACAGAGCCTGATGCAGGACTTGAACTCACGAACTGTGAGATGATGCCCTGAGCCGAAATCGAGAGTCCCGGATGCTTAGCTGAACCACCCAGGTGCCCCACACTGTCAGATTTTTATCCAAACTGTATTATTCATTGTAAATTTTCTTGCTTTTTTTTTCTCTCAAGGAGAAATACATCAATTTAGAAAAATGGTGCACTATTTCCATAATTAAGATGTAAACAATTTAACAACTAAAGTTTAGGCAGAAATGCAAGCAGGCTATGCAAGCATGCATATTTATAATTTCCCTGGGTTTAATATTCAGTGACTGAGGAGTGATCGCTTTTGCTTTTCACGATCCCTTACCAATACTGTGAATGTGTTATTTCCTGTCTTGTAATTTAGGTTAATGTGCTGTAAAGGACTGCTTCTCTAAATTTTCATTTCTTTAGATACGTAAGTTTCTAAAATAGAGTTCCCTTCTACTTTTAAATTTGTTGTGTTTAAAATGAAAGGGCAAGTTACCGGCCTAGAATAAATGAATGAATAAAAGAAACAAATGAACACGTGAGTAAATAAGCATGCACACAGTACACACACAGTACACAAACACGCACAGGCCATGAGCTGTTGGAATATTTCTCTCAAGCGTTAGGTTACTGCTGTGGTGAACTGTGGCTCTTTGTTGATTTGTTTATTTTTAAGTAGGCTTCCACCCACTGTGGAGCCCAACACAGGGCCTGAACTCAGGACCCTGAGATCAAGACCTGAGCTGAGATCAAGAGTTGGATGCCTAATCTACTGAGCCACCCAGGCGCCCCTCTTTGGTATTTTTCTAGTAGTCCCCTTCCTACTGCAGAAGCCACTTTCGCTCCACTGCCAATGGACCACTTTCATTGTTGTCTTTTTCGTATACCTTACGTCCCTTTAAAATAGTGTGGCCTTTCTAGATCTCAGAATTTCATAAAAATTTGTTGTTAATGTCTTTAAAATTGGCTGAAATATTAGATCATTGTTCCTTTCTTGAAGTACATCTTAACTAATTTTTTTAGACTATTGAATGGGAAGTCATTTTTCAACATTTTGACTCGGGGCACTTCACAGCATCTTAAAAGTTCTAGTCTCTGATGAGAAGAGAATATTCTAAATCTAAAAAAATTGCATGGGATACCTTTTAATAGAGGTTAAAATGAATACAATAACCTTTTGAAAATCTACTTAAGGGGCACCTGGATGGCTTGGTTAAGCATCTGACTTTGGCTCATGATCTCCCGGTTCATGAGCTTGATGACAGTGTAGAGCCTGCGTGGGATTCTGTTTCTCTCCCTTTCTCTCTCTGCCCCTGACTCACTTGAGCTCTCTCTCACACAGAAAACAAAACAAAACAAAACAAAACACAAAAACAAAAAGCAAAAATCATTTCATTTTATTTTTTACATTTTTTTAAAATTTATTTTTGAGAAACAGAGTGAGACAAAGAGCAAGCGGGGGAGGGGCAGAGAGAGAAGGAGACACAGAATCCAAAGCAGGCTCCAGGCTCCAAGAGAGCGGTCAGCACAGAGCCTGATGGTGGGGCTCGAACCCACGAACTGTGAGATCGTGACCTGAGCTGAAGTCGGACGCTCAACCGATTGAGCCACCCAGGCGTCCCAGCAAAAAATCATTTTAGAGAAGATGAAAATCTACTTGGAAGTTGTTTTGAGGGCGCTTGGGTGGCTCAGGTCATGATCTCGCGGCTTGTGAGTTCAAGGCCTGCATCAGGCTCTGTGCTGGCAGCTCAGAGCCTGAAGCCTGCTTTAGATTCTGTGTCTCCCTCTCTGCCTCTTCCCCAGCTTACACTATTTCTCTCTCTCTCAAAAATAAATAAACATTAAAAAAAATTTAAAGAAGTTGTTTTTAATCCAAGTTTAACATATATTTTTGAAAGGTTCTAAACATTGTAATAAAATGAAAAATTTTTGTTATCCACTTGGTTCCCCTACATGTCTACCTTCTGGATAGCCACTATAGATGTTTTCTTATATACCATTCTAGAATTTCTTTGTGCATAATAAGCAAATAAAATAGGTTTTACCTCTTTTACCCAAAAGGTAGCATACCATATACTGTTTTCACTGTGCTTTTATTAAAAAAAAAACAAAAACGAAGAACATACATAGAGATCTTTCTGTGTTATTTAAAGAGCTTTCTTGGGGCGCCTGGGTGGCTCAGTCGGTTAAGCGGCCGACTTCGGCTCAGGTCATGTTCTCACGGTCCGTGAGTTCGAGCCCCGCGTCAGGCTCTGTGCTGACAGCTCAGATCCTGGAGCCTGTTTCAGGTTCTGTGTCTCCCTCTCTCTCTAACCCTCCCCCATTCATGCTCTATCTCTCTCTGTCTCAAAAATAAGAATAAAAAAACGTTAAAAAATAAAAAAATAAAAAAAATAAAGAGCTTTCTCAATTTTTATAACTGCATAGTATTTTATCCTGTAAAACTTACTAAACCATTATATTCAATCAGTCAGCCTCCTACTGATGGACACTTAGATTGTTTTCAGTTTTGTGATTATAAACAAAGCTACCAAAAATAACCATATACATTTAAACATAGGATATTGACTTTTTTTTTGTGAATGTTTTTCCTCGTGTGTGTGTGTGTGTGTGTGTGTTTTAGGCTGTTTTCCATGCAGAACTTTTTTGATTTTTATATAGTCAATTTTGTCAATGGTTTCTTCTGTGGCTTCCTTATTTTGTGTCATGGTTAGAAAAACTGCCCTTACTTCAAGGTTGTAAATAAAATGTTTATTTCCTTTGAATACTTTTATTGCTTTGTTTTCATATCTAAGTTGCTGATCCATTTAGTATTTGTCCTGATGTAGAGTATGGGTATAACATCCTTTTTTCCATCTAGGTGGCTATTCAGTTGTTACAAAACAATTTATTAAATAATCCCTCTTTCCCCAACTAACTTCAGATGATACCCTTTTCATATACTTAATCCCTATATATGTATTTGATTTATTTATTGGCTTCCTGTTCTGTTTTTCTGTTCTTTTTTTTTTTTTTAAGTTTATTTATTTTGAGAGAGAGAATGAGTAGGAGAGGGGCAGAGAGAAAGGGAGAGAGAGAATCCCAAGCAGGCGCCATGCTCAGCACAGAGCCAGATGCAGGGCTTGATCCCACGGCTGTGAGATCATGACCTGAGCCCAAACCAAGAGTCAGACACTCAACCAACTGAGCCACCCAGGCACCTGTCTTCTTCTGGGTTTATCTAGCAAAACATATGTCACTTTTCCTAATTAACTTTTGATTTATTAAACATGAACATAATTTTTGTTTTTGTTCAGTGAATAATGTGGGGTTGTAAGCATTCAGTGCTTGGGGAGGCATATCTTGACTCTCAAGTTAAGGCATGGATAAAGTCCAAAGATAGAGCCACCCGTGCTATCCATGCCTGCACCTTCGTACGCTTAGTGTCCAGTCCTTGTGTGTTCATCCTCCAGGCCAATGTTTTCTTCATGTTAGAGAGATGCTGAAAACATTTTTTAGCTGTACAGTCTGGACATGAACTAGATGTTGTACATAATCAAAAATTTAAAAAGGGCTTGCTTTTGCCCAGCTCTACCACACAGAAAAATCAGAAAGTCACAGGTGTGTGTGTGTGTTTTTTAATATATTCTTTTTTAGTTCTTACCGTAACTTAGTAGATAATGTTTCTTTATTTTATGGATGACAGAACCAAGAGCAGATTGGTTAAATGAGCCCAAGTTCACCCAGGGAGTGGTGGAACCTGGATTTGAATTTAGGGAGGGCTTTGTCTATTTTGTTCTTGAGATTACTACAGATTCACAGGAAGCTGCACACATCGTACAGGGAGGTCCTGTGTACCCTTTACCCAGTTTTTCCCAGTGGTTACATAACATGTAATAAAATGACCGGGGAAACTAGGCAAAGGGTTATATCTTATGTAACCATAGTATAGTATTAAAACTAGAGCATGGGCGTCAGTACAATGTGTGTGTGTATCTATGTCATTCTATGACATGTGCACATTTGTATGACCTCTATAGAAATTAAGATACAGAACTATTCCTACACCACAAAGATGTCCCTCATGTTCTTCATTTATATTTACCACCCCTCCCCGCTTCATCCCTAACCCCCGGCAACCACTAATTTCTTCTCTGTGTTTATAATTTTGTCATTTGGGGAATGTTACATAGTGGAATAGTATAGTATGTGACCTTCTGAGATGGGTATTTTTTCCACCCAGATAATGCCTTTGAGGACCATCCAGATTTTTGTGTGCAGTTTGTTGAAGACAGCATATAGTCAGGTTGGGATTTTTACCTCCTCTGACAATCTGGTGAATTTAGACTGTTTTCATTTAATGTAATTATTGATGTCAGGGCTTAAATATTTTTCATTTTGTCCTGTTTCTGCATTTTGCCTTTTGTGGGTTACTAAAACATGTTTTTAGAATTTCATTTTGATTTATCTATGGTGTTTTGAGTATATGTCTTCATATAGTTTTCTTAGTGATTGCTCTTGGCATTATATTACATATATATAACTTACCACAGTCTACTGGTATTGACAGCAGTTTGAATAAAGCATAGAAACCTCTGTCTCCCTCATTTATAATGTAATTATCTTAAACATTTGCTGTACATCCCTCTTCTATATTGAGAATCACATCAAATAATATAAAGTGGTTTTTTTTTTTTGCCTCAACCCTAAAACACAATTAACAAAACTCAAGAGGTAAAGGAATGTCTATTGTAATTGTTTTTTAATGTTTATTTATTTTGGAGAGACACAGAGAGACAGCATGAGCGAGGGAGGATCAGAGAGAAAGGACAGAATCTGAAGCAGGCTCAAGGCTCTGAGCTGTCAGCACAGAGCCCAATGTGGGGCTCAAACTCACAAACCACAAGATCATGACCTGAGCTGAAGTTGGACACTTAACTGACTGAGCCGCCCAGGTGCCCCAAGGAATGTCTATTGTATGCACCTAAATTTTTACTCTTGTTCATTTTTCCTGATGTTCCTAGTTTCCTCCCGTCATTTTGTTTCTGATTCAAAGACTTCTTTTAGCCATTCTTTTGGGGTAGGTCTGCTGGCAACAAATTCTCTTATTTTTCTTTCATCCGAGAATGTCTGATTTCTCCCTCATTCTTGAAGGATACAGAGTTCTTTTCTTTTGGTACTTGAAAAATATTCAGTCTTCTTATGTATGTTTTACATATAATATCCAGGGATTTTCTCTGTACTTCGGAGGAATAGGGAGAAGAACATTTATACCATCTTGTCCTGGAACCCAAAACACGTGGAACAGTTTTTTTTTTTTTTAATATTATTTGTATTCCAATTTGGAAAATGGGTACTCTGTGAATTCTCCAATACATAGTTGATTTTTTTCAAGTATTCTAGAATTATCACCAGTGATATTAAAATTATATGTACTAAAGTCACCGGAAAGTGATGTCAAGAGCAAAGCTTAAGATATCGGATACAGGAAGCACCTGGCTGGCTCAATCTGTAGAGCATGCAACTCTTTTTTTTTTTTTTTAATTTTTTATGTTTATTTATTTTTGAGACAGAGCATGAACGGTGGGGGGAGGGTTAGAGAAAGGGAGACACAGAATCCAAAGCAGACTCCAGGCTCTGAGCTGTCAGCACAGAGCCCGACACGGGGCTCAAACTGTGAGATCATGACCTGAGCCGAAGTTGGACACTTAACCAACTGAGCCACCCAGGCGCCCAGAGCATGCAACTCTTGATCTCTGGGTTGTAAATTTGAGCCCCACGTTGGGTGTAGAGATTACTTACAAATAAAATCTTAAAAAAAAAAAAAAAGACATTGGATGCAAAATCTAGATGGATTTCTAGGGAGTGTAAAATGACTTGGTTTATCAAAAGAAAAAGATACTAGAAAACAAATTAAAAAATGCCAGCTGTTTGTCACCCATTCTTTTTTGGACTGATTACTTCTGGGAGCTTAATGAAATAATAGCCTTTTGTGAAAGGAAAGAACCTTAGAATCATTGAGGACTCTTTTCCAAAATTACACGTGCAGGACTTCAGTGTGACACATTCATTCGTGTTGATTGGAGTTATGTAATTCCTATCACCCAGGGTATTACAGCTCCCTTTGCTAGTGTCTAATCTAGTGCCAGACTCCCCAAAGACCCTGAATCTGGCAAGGCCACAGTAAGATGAAATGCATAGTCGTTTCTTTAAAAAAAAAAAAAAAAAAAAAAAAAAAAAAAGGCAGTCCAAGCTGTTCTCTAAGTTTTAAGCTTAGATTTAATCAAGTCCAGCCAAAATTCTTCCACCCAGGAGCTATTATCACATTCCTCCTTTTGAAAACAGCTCAAACCACGGAATTGCTGGCAGCCACATCCAATCCTTTAGAAACAAAAAAATTCTTAGAGCCTCCCAGTCTCTAGCTCTTACTTCCTTTTCCTGTTTAACATGTTTGCACAGTTATTTGGGAAACAGCAAAAAAAGATTTGACTTTTAATTTGTCAGTCCTCAATTTAATGCAGGATAACTTCATGTTAATAAAACAGATAGGGAATCTGGGAGAAAGAGTAATTGGAAAACTGATGTGTATGGGGATTAATACAGAGAAGTATATATCAATAGATATTGCTATAGCTCTGTATTAATCCCCTTGTCAGTCAGAGTTATATGTATGTCTGCATGTGTGTGTATATATATGTACGTATGGTAGAAAAAGAAAACCTGAAACAAAACCCAAGAGATAATGGCAGTAACCTCAGACTGACATTAAAAACGACCAATTTTTATTTATTTAGATATTTAGAGCTGCAACTCCTTGGAAAAATTCAAAGCTGGACTGAGCCATAACCCCTTCTGTCCACATTTGTTTCTTCACCTTGTTTTTTTTTTTTTTTTTTTTAAATTTTTTTTTTTTCAACGTTTATTTGTTTTTGGGACAGAGAGAGACAGAGCATGAATGGGGGAGGGGCAGAGAGAGAGAGACACAGAATCGGAAACAGGCTCCAGGCTCTGAGCCATCAGCCCAGAGCCCAACGCGGGGCTCGAACTCAGGGACCGCGAGATCGTGACCTGGCTGAAGTCGGACGCTTAACCGACTGCGCCACCCAGGCGCCCCTCTTCACCTTGTTTTTATAGATGTTAATGTGAGAAAGAAAATACTTAAAGATATATGTATTCTGCTTGTACTTTGTCAGAAGTCTCTATGGCTTTGTTTGGGATCTCTTTGTTATAGATGATGGCCGATAGCCACTTGCAGTTGAATAGACAAGATACTTTTTTTTTATTGTATTGGACAGTTCATGCTAGGGAAGGCCTTATAGAGCTGATCCTGAATGGTACAGGATGTCCTTACTCTGAGAAAAATTGAGAAATACTCAGAGGCATGCTTCTGACTCCTTAAATCAGTACTGGTTTTTCTTAAATGAGTTCACCCATTTCCACCCATGAGCTCTGTTCTGAGGCCTGATTGTACTTTGCCATGGCTGTCAAAAAATTTTTGCTAACATTGGCTTAAGGTGTATATAAAAAATAATTTAAGGAAGGTATCATTCCTCCCAATCTTTTTTTTTTTTTCAACGAGATGTTTGGAAGATAAAAAAGTACTTCTCTTCTTCTGCTCTGCCTGCCTGTGGCTGGAAGGAAAGAGTTGGTTAGCATGCCATCTTGAAGACGCAAACACCCCTGGTCTGTGCTTGTTTGATATAAACACTTGGGTTTTTATGAATTATGGAGGCCACTTCTGGGAGGCGAAGGGCTCGAACCTGAACAAATCACTAGAGTCCAGCCATCCCGGCCTTTCAAGGGAAGAGCCGAAGCTAAAGACCTTCCCTAGTTGGGCCATCAATCTGAATCAGAAAAGTACCTGTTCATTAAATTGCAAGTGGCCATCTGCTTGCTTAATCATGTGCTTCTTTTTTCTTTTGCGCTGATTATTATTGTCTGATCTGGCCCCTTTTACTAATTAGCGTAAGCTTGAGCTTCGGGTGAACCTCTTCCATTTGGTTAAGCCATTTGAAGGGGGGAAAATGTTGTTATTCTTAAGTTTACAAGGCCTGGTTATTTGGAGTCTGAGTTGATATTTGGCTTTTGCTGAGTACATTTGAATACTCCCGTATGAATTGTTATATTTTATTCTTTTTCTCAGCTTGGCAGTGTAGATAGTAATGTTTACATTTATGGTTTCTTAGAGCTAGACAGTATTCTTTGTTTCTTTATTAAGATACATATTGTAAAAGATTCAGTTGTAAAGTTTAGATAACCAACGCTAGCCATTTGGTCTGCATTCTTTTGCTATGTTTGTAAAATACATGTTTGTGTGGGATGGGCTAGATATTTAAATGTAGCAAATAAAGCTATAGGAGAATATTTCCAGAATGTGATGGGGTGGAATGTGGAAGTGAAGGAGGGAAGCTTCTTAAGCAAGATGGGAAACCCAGAAGCTTGGAGTCAGGTTTGAATTGAACATTTAAACTTTCTGAAGATGATATCCAGTTTGGGAAATTGTTTATAATTCCCAAACGATTGTTTATTTCACTAAGCATAATGTTTTCAAGGTCCATCCATGTTGTTGCATATGTCATGCCATTTAGGCAAGGAATCTCAGGGTTATGGGGACTCAGGGCATATTCTGGAAGGGGGATGCCTTTATGTGGGTAGAAGTGGAGTGAGAGAAAAAATAGAGTGGAGGCCCAGGGAAATATACAGTGCATGAGGATGGACATTGTATTATTTACTGAAGCAAGTACTTAGAAATATTGAACTGCCAAACAGTAGAGGAAAGGTTGAGTATATACCCTTCATAAGCCAGCCACAAAACTGTAAGCGACAAAACCCTTAATATTGGAGACTTTATAACAACATGGAAACTATTTACTGTAATATCCATTGTGAAATATCCAGGCTGAAAAATTGAATGGACACTATGACTTTAACTACATAAAACATCAACTAAAGGAGGTTCACTTCTAGGAATTTATCCCACCAATATACTTGCATATCTGCATTAAGATAAGAGTACCAGAATGCTGGTTGTGGCCTTGTTTGTAAAAATAAAAAATTGCAAGTGAGTGATTTGGTATGCTACTGGGTCAATAAATTATGCAACATTCATACATTGAAATAATATGCAGCCATTAAAAATAGTGAGACAGCTCTAAATATATACATACATATATACATTTTTTTAAAAAAGAATAGATCCCCTAATCTTCTATTTCCCTCTCATACTGTCACACTGTTAAAAATTTGTTTTAAAATCCAGCATAATTAATGTATGGTGTTATATTAGTTTCAGGCATACAATACAGTGATTCAACAATTCGGTTCATTATTTAGTGTTCATCACAAGGGTACTCTTTAATCCTCATTGCCTATGCCACCCCTCCCCTCTCTCACCCCTCCTCTGGTAACCATCTGTTTGTCCTCTGTAGTTAAGAATCTGTGGGACACCTGGGTGGCTCACTTGGTTAAGCATCTGACTTCTGCTCAGGTCATGATCTCTCTGCTGGTGAGCTTGAGCCCCGCGTGGGGCTCTACACTGACAGCTCAGAGCTCAGAGCTTGCTTCAGGTTCTGTATCTGTCTTTCTGCTCCTCCCCTCACCCCTCTCTCTCCCTTTCTCTGTCTCAAATATAAATGTAAAAAAAAAAGAATCTGTTTCTCTTTTTTCCCTTTGTTCATTTGTTTCTTAAATTCCACATTTGAGTGAAATCATACAGTATTTGTCTTTCTCTGACTTATTTCACTTAGCATTACATTCTCTAGATCCATCCATGTTGTTGCAAATGGCAAGATATCATTCTTTTCTTATGCCTGACTAGTATTCCATTTGTGTGTGTATGTCAATTCCTTATCTATCCATCTATCTATGAATCTGTTTTCATATTCTTTGGACAAATACCCAGTAGTGGAATTACTGGATCATATGGTAATTGTATTTTTTTTTTTTTAAAAATGTTTGTTTATTTTTGAGAGAGAGCATGAGTTGGGGAGAAGGAGAGAGGGCAGAGAGAGAGAGAGAGAGAGAGAGGCAGAGAGAGAATACTAGGCAGGCTCCATGCTGTCAGTGCAGAGCCCAATGCAGGACTCAAACTCTCAGACTGTGAGGTCATGACCTGAGCCAAAACCAAGAGTCAGATGCTTGACCAACTGAGCCACCCAGGCACCCCTGGTAATTGCATTTTTAATTAAAAAAAATTTTGTTTAATTTATTTAAGTAATCTCTGCACTCAATGTGGGGCTTGAACTCATGACCCTGAGATCAAGAGTTGTATGCTCTGCTGATTGAGCCAGCCAGGCACCCCTATTTTTAACTTCTGAGGAAACTTCATACTGTTTTCCATAGTGGCTATACCAGTTGGCATTCCTACCAACATTGCAGGAGGGTTCCTCTTCCTCCACATCCTCACTAAGCCTTGTTGTTTCTTCTGCTTTTCTGAGTTTAGCCATTCTCACAGGTGTGAGGTGATACTGTGGTTTTGGTTTGCATTTCCCTGATGATGAGTGATGTTGAGCATCTTATGTCTGTTGGCCATCTGTATGTCTTCTTTGTAGAAATGTCTGTTCATGTCTTCTGCCCGTTTAAACTGGATTGTTTTGGTGTTGAGTTGTGTAAGTTCTTTATTCTGAATATTAACCTTTTATCAGATATGTCATTTGCAAATGTCTTCTACCATTCATTCAGTAGGTTATCTTTTAGTTTTGTTGGTTGTTTCCTTTGCTGTGCAGAAGCTTTTTAGTTTGATGTGGTCCCAGTAGTTTATTTTTGCTTTTGTTTCCCTTGCCTCAGGAGACCTAGCTTGAAAAATGTTGCTATAGGGCCATTGTTAGAGAAATTATTACCTATGTACTCCTCTAGGATTTTATGGTTTTAGGTCTCACATTTTGAAATTATTTTTGTGTATGGTGTAAGAAAGTGGTCCACTTTCATTCTTTTGCATGTAGCTGCCCAGTTTTTTCAACATTGTTTATTGAAGAGACTGTCTTTTTTTGCATATTCTTGACTCCTTTGTGGAAGATTGACTGTATAATCATGGGTTTTTTTCTGGGCTCTCTATTTTGTTCTGTTGACCTATATGCCTATTTTTGTGCCAGTACCATACTGTTTGGAATACTACAGCTTTGTAGTACATCTTGAAATCTGGGATTATGATACTTCCAGTTTTGTTCTTGTTTTTCAAGATTGCTTTGGCTATTCAGGGTTTTTTTGGTTGCATACAAGTTTTAGGATTGTTTGTTCTAGTTCTGTGAAAAATGCTATTGGTATTTTGACAGGAATTGCATTGGCTCTGTAGATTGCTTTGGATAATGTGGACATTTTGATAACATTCAGTCCATGAGCATGGAATATCTTTCCATTTCTTTGTGTCATCTTCCAATTTCTTTCATCATTGTTTTATAGTTTTCAGAGCATAGGTCTTTTCCCTTGTTAGTTAAGTTTATTTCTAGGTATTACTATTTTTGAGCAATTGTAAATGGGAAGGTTTTCTTTATATCTCTTTCTGCTGCTTCATTACTAGCATATAGAAATGCAATGGATTTCTGTATATTGTTTTTGTATCTTCTGACATTACTGATTTTATTTATCTGTTCTTGTAGTTTCTTGTGGGGAGTCTTCAGGGTTTTCTGTATATAGTATCATGTCATCTGCAAATAGTGAAAGTTTTACTTCTTACTAATTTGGATGCCTTGTATTCCTTTATCTTGTCTGATTGTTGTGGGTAGGACTTTCAGCACTATGTTGAATAAAAGCAGTGAGAGAAGACATCCTTGTCTTGTTCCTGATCTTAGGGGTAAAGCTTTGAGTTTTTTTCACTGTTGAGTATGATGTTAGCTGTGAGTTTTTCATGTATGGCCTTTATTATGTTGAGATATGTTCCTCTAAACCTACTTTGTTGAAGGTTTTTTATCATGAGCAGATGTACCTTGTCAAATGTTTTTTTCTGCATCTATTGAAATGATCACAAGGTTTTTATCCTTTCTCTTGTTGATGTTATGTGTCACTTGATTGATTTACAAATATTGAACCACCCTTGCATTCTGGGAATAAATCCTACTTGTTCATGGTGAATGCTTTTTTTTAATGTGTTGTTGATTTTGCTTTGCTAATATTTTGTTGAGGATTTCTCATCTGTGTTCACCAGAGATACTGGCCTATAGTTCTCTTTCATGTGTAGTGTCTTTATCTAGTTTTGGCATCAGGGTAACACTTGCCCTGTACAGTGAATTTGAAAACTTTACTTCCTCCACTTTTTTTGGAATAGTTTGAGAAGAATAGATATTAACTCTTTAAATATTTGGTAGAATTCAGCTATGAAGCTGTCTGGTCCTGGACTTTTGTTTGTTGGGAGTTTTTTGATTACTGATTCAATTTCAGCTGGTAATTGGTTTGTTCTTATTTTCTGTTTCTTCCTGATTGTGATTCAGAGGTTATATGTTTTTAGGAATTTATCCATTTCTTCTAGCTTGTCCAATTTTTGGCATATGATTTCTCATAATATTCTCTTATAATCCTTTGTACTTCAGACGTGCTGAATTTTTTTTTTTTTACTCTTTCTGATTTGTTTATATAAGTGTGTGTGTGTGTGTGTGTGTGTGTGTGTGTGTGTGTGTGTGTCTGGCTAACAGCTTATCAATTTCGTTGATCTTTCCAAAGAAACAGCTCCTGGTTTCATTGATCTGTTCTATTGTTTTTTTTTGTTTTTTTTTTTAATTTTTCTTGTGTTTAATTCTGCTCTAATCCTTCTGATTTCCTTCCTTCCTTCCTTCTACTGTTTTTGGGTCTTGTTCTTTTTCTGGCTCCTTTAAGTATAAGGTTAGGCTGTTTATTTGAGATATTTCTTACTTCTTGATGTAGATCTGTATTGTTATAAATTTCCCTCTTAGAAGAGCTTTTGCTGCATTCTAAAGATTTTGGACCATTGTGTTTACATTTCCATTTGTCTCCATGTATTTTCTGATTCCTCTTTGATTTCTTCATTGACCCATTCATTATTTAGTAGCATGTTAACTAACTTTTGTGCATTCGTTCCCTTTCCAGATTATATCTTGTGGTTGATTTCTGGTTTCATGGCATTGTGACCAGAAAAGATGCATGGTTTGACTTTGATCTTTTTGAATTTGTTGAGACTTGTTTTGTGGCCTAATATGCAATCTGTTCTGGAGAATGTTCCATGTGCAGTTGAAAAGAATGTGTATTCTGCTGTATTAGGATGAAACGTGCATATTTATGTTAGATGTGTCTGGTCCAATGTGTCATTCAAAGCCACCATTACCTTGTTGATTTTTCTGTTTGGATCATCTGTCCATTGATGTAAATGGGGTGTTAAAATCCCTTCCTATTATTGGATTACTATTAATTACTTCCTTTATGTTTGTTATTAACTGCTTTATGTATTTGGGTGGTCTAACCCTGGGTTGGCTCTCTTTGCTTCCTAGATCTGGATTTTTGTTTCCTTCCCCAGATTCAGGAAGTTGTCAGCTATTATTTCTTCAAATAAATTGTCTGCTCCCTTCTCTCTCTTCTCCTTCCAGGATCCCTATAACGGGAACATTGTTGTACTTGATGGTGTCGCTAAATTCTCTTAATCTATTCTCATTCTTTATTAATTTTTCTTTCTTCTGGAAAGAAACTTGATTTGCTTTCCATTACTCTGTCCTCTAGGTCACTGATGTTCTTTTTCTTCTGCTTCCTCTAGTCTACTATTCCATCTAATGCATTTTTAATTTCAGGTATTGAGTTCTTCATCTGATTGGTTCTTTAAAGTTTCTGTCTCTTTGTTGAGACTGATGTCCTCCACTCTTTTCTCAAGTCCAGTGAGTATCTTTATGACCATTACTTTAAATTCTCCATCAGGCTTATTATTTATATCCATTTTGTTTAGCTCTTTCACTGTGGATTTGTCCCGTTCTTTAACTGGGGGCATATTTCTCTGTCTCCTCATTTTGTCTAACTCTCTGTGTCTGTTTCTATGTGTTAAGAAAGCCAGCTACATCTCCTGCTCTTGCAAGTAGTAGCCTTATGAAGAAGAGGTCCTATAGTGCCCTGTAGTCCAGTGTCCCCTGTTTGCCAGAACCTGGTGCTTCAGGAGCATCTCCCGTATGTGCTGTGTGCAACCTACTGTTGTGTCTGAGCTGCACTGGCCTTCAGTCCGGTCATCTTCAATGGCTCTCTTTGCCTGTCATGGACAGGGTTTGGGCCCTCTGGTGTTAATGGGCCAGTCGGTGTCACATTGGGCTTAAGTTGGATCAAACCAGGTGTTTGCCAGAACTTTGGTCACTCCAAACTGCAGGATGCCTTCCCTGTGTTGCTCTCTGGAGGTTTTCACTGGTAGGCAGAGCCTGCATTCAGGTCAGATGTCTGCCCCCAGCCCACTTATGGGGCTGCAGTTGAACTGGTGGTGTGTAATTATTTTCCCCTCTCCCAGGGGCAAGAGTCTGCTTGGAATGGTACTGGCTTCTGTTGGGGCTGCTTGCACAATGCCATACTTGTTCTGTTGCTTTGGATGTATTCCTGTCCTTTCTGGGTTAGAGGGGCATGTCTGCAGAAGAATGCAGGGACCCTTTGTGCTTTTAACAAGCTAGGTGTGGAGAGTGTTTGTGTTGCAATAGTTTCCCAGGTGTCCTTTTATGGAGGCTGAGGGGGTGGGTGGTAGAGGGAGCTGGCATGTACTAGCTCCTTTGTTTTTGGAGTAATCTCCTAATGATACCTACTCCTCTGAGATTATTAAAGAAATTTCCCTCTTGGGGCACCTGGCTGCCTCAGCTGGAGGAGCACATGACTTTTGATTTTGGGGTCATGGGTTTGAGGCCAATGTGGGATGTAGAAATTACTAAAAAAAAAAAAAAAATTAACTTTAGAAAAAAAATTTCCTTCCAGTATACTCTGGGCATTTTTTAAATTGCTGCTTCTATTTGGGGCTGTTTGTTGTGCTCTTTAAGCATGGGGACTCAGTTTCCTCTTGCCCTCCTGGCTGTCTCAGAGTTGAGTGCTGATTTTTAAAGTTGTAGGCATGAAGCCTGGAACTTTAAAAACTATGATTGTAAGAATTCAAGAAGTTAAGCTCCTCTGGTTTTCAAAGCCAAATGTGATGGGGATTTGTCTTCTGGTTTGGGGTTTGTTCCTCTTCTTTCTCTATGTCTATGGTGTCCTCCCTCCTGTGGACAGTGCTGCAGGTCAGCTTGGCTCCCTACCACGTCCCTGCCCTTCCTAACCCTCTTCAGTGTGGCTTCTTCTCTACATTTAGCTGTGGAGATTTGCTCTGATAGTCCTTGGTTTATTTATGCTGATGTGGGTGTTATCTAGTTGTATCTGTGAAAGGAGATGAATTTAGGATCCTCCTACCCTGTCATCTTCCTATCACATTCTAAATACCAATATGAAAGCACCTCCAATAAATATTTTGATATAAAGTAAAGGACTTTGCGTACATGAAAAAGCAAGCCTGAACAGGAATATTACAAATGACAGTACTTTTAAGGTGGCAGGGATGTCGGTAATGGCTTTTCTTATTTTTTATACATTCTTTAGTGCTTTTGTTACTTAAAAAGGAAGATCAAGGAAAAATAAATGCCTAAGCAGCCATGAGAGGAAAGATTCTTAAGCTCTAATTACCTCCCCCTATGCTGTTGAATTCTGGTGCTACTTAAATTTAAGCACACTTGTCCGTTTCACAAGTCTTCATCGCCCTTGTTAGGTTCAGAAGCAGAGTGCCGGGACTTGGTTTCTGTTAACAGTCATTTTAGCACCTAGCATGTCTATGCATTATAAAGTGGGAGTTTCATGATACAGCTACATGCAGGAGGAAAGACAAGTCGAGAATAATCTTGGGCTTTGGTTGAGATTTCCTAACTGGTTTATTTCTGTTAATGATATCTTATACAGTGCCATAAATAAAGTAAGCCATCTGGATGCCTTTCCTGGCTTTCATAACTGAGGCTTAACTGGCATTATTTTCCCTTTAGACGTTGTACTTCCATTTGTACCTACATTTGGGACTCTTGACAACAATTTAGTCCTAATAGAAAAATTAAGGCAGGTAACTTCTACAGCAAAGTGATCTGGTACTATTTTGAGAATAGTATTTGGGGGTATTGAGGTAATAAAATTAGTTAAATGCACTGAATTTTTTTCACTCTCTGTGTTCTGTGAGATTTAGCAAAACCCTAAATCTTCATCTTTCATTGGCCTGTTTTGCTATACTGATGAGATTTCAAGGGCTAAGCTGGTAACTATTTCTTATTAGCAGTACCTATGGAAGTGCCTGGATTATTAGCCCATTTTAGATTGCCAACTGATGCTGAATTTCTACTCTAGTCCTTTAATTACAATACTTTTAATTTTTTCCCAAAGTCTTGGTAATAATTACATTAAAAAGTTACTACTTTTTTTTTCACAGATTAAAAGGAAATGAGGCTAGATTGATTAAATTTTATTCTAGACACAGGCAAACTGTTTATGATTGTAGCTTCCTTAATTGGCACATAAAGTAACTTTTAACTATGGCTTACCTCCTAAAAGATATGATTCATTAAAATTGGAGAAATTCTCTTGATTTATGTATGGTTTTCATGTGTCCTTTGCTGTGTTTCATTCAAATTAGTAAGTAATCAGATTGCCAAGTTATGCTCACAACTGGTGTTTTAATTAGTTTGGGCTGGCAGCTCATTCATATGAATGTAATAAGCCAGAAAAATGGTGTTATTTTTTTAGTTGTGGTCTCAGATCTAAGTTTTATTTATTTTTATCTTCTGTTTTTTGAATTTGAAATCTCTCTATATACTCAAGAGGCATTACATTCTGTATATTTATTCCTTAAACTTTGCCTTCCCCCACCCCTCCAGGAGGTTATCAGATTGATAATGGAGAGAGTGAGACATTTTATAAGCAGAGATCCTGACTGGTTGAAAAAGTATATATATTTTATTGTAAAGTTTGACAGGTCGCAGCATATGGCGAAAACAACATGGGTTTTTAAGTTAGGCCAAGGTTGGAATGCTGATGTACTAATTACTGGTTACTTTTTAGAACTAGATGTGTACATTGGCAAATTGAGCTTTCTGACACACACTTGCTTTGAACATAAACCTTTGTCCTGCTCAGAACTTGTGAGACATAATAGGAGAGAATACATAGAAGTCTGGTTTTCACTTTGGCCTTCAATTCAATAAGCTTTTATTGAGTACTCACTACATCCTTAATATCTTTTAAAAATACATCTTCCATATGACTTCTTAATAAAAGGATACAGACTGAATATTGTACTATAGCAAAAGAGTAATTGATATTTTGTTATCTGGAAACTTCTCTTACTGTTTCTTTCTGCATGCTTATTATATAATAATGATGATTAATATTTATTATGGTAACCCTGAGCCCAGAGGATCCATCCAAATGATTAAAGATGTGGCAAGTCCTATGCTTTCATCTTTAAGCGTTTTTATTGTGTTCTAATTCCTTAAAAGTCAGTAATCCAATTGATTGGGTTTCCTTTTGGGTACAGGCAGAAAATCCATAATTTAATCCCACATACTACTTGTAACAATGACAAATATGGAAACTGTCTATTGACCAGAATATCATTGTTTATAACCATTCCAGACAACTAGTCCACTGAAAATTAAGAATAACATAATAATAGTGCCCATTATCCAGTGCTTCCTATGTGCCAAGCTCTGTATGTTTCTCATCTACTTTTATTTAACATTAACTTGAACCAGGCAGGATCTGTGTTATTACCCCATTCACAGATTAAGGAACTCCAGGAGGTTAAGTAAAGTGCTCAAGGTCACATAATAGCTAAGTGGCAGAACCCATACTCGAACCTCCAACCATCTTGTTCAGCCACCTGATTCTAAAGCTTGGGTTCTTAACCACCATGTAATTCTAGATGGCCTTTTGTATAGACCTTCTCTTAAATATTTTTCATACGCCTTGTGGTCAAACTCTTTATCTCTGAATGGGTCTATGCTGGGAAAATGTGCCTTATTATGTATGCTATAATATATAAATCTAGACTATTTCAACAGGAGGGAAAATGTACTGGTAGTTGTGAAGCAACACCACATCTCTGATGTTGATGGTGTAGAAAGGTCACAGCATCTTCAACATCACTGTTGACGATGTGGGACTTTAGCAGTGTGAAGAGTCCATTATGAGTCATTTCCCTACATCATGGACAGAAGGCAGTAATAGAAACGCCACATTTCACTTCGGTAGAAGATAAAAAAAAAGAATGGGAGGGCTTGCTGGTAATACCTGCAGAGAGATGACCTGACAACATTAGCCTGTGACTGAGAAGGATTCTAATCTGTCAGTGGAGACGTCTTTAAAGTTGGCAGCCATCTAGACTGTTGTATGTGTGGTGTGTGCTTTCTGTCTGCATGGAGTATATGTAACATTGTCAAATTCTCGATGCACCCGCAGCCAAAATAATGTTAAGAACCAGCTTAAGTCTAAATTGAGCCATACAAAAATGATTTTAAAGAGGTAAAGTTTAAAGATATAATTGAAGATAATTTCTGAGGATATAATTTGTGTGTGTGTGTGTGTGTGTGTGTGTATGTTTTAGTTTATTTCTGAGAGGGCATGCATGTGCTTGGGGGAGGAGGGGCAGGGAGAGGGGGAGAGAGAGAATCCCGAGCAGGCTCCACATTGTCAGTGCAGAGCCCAATGTGGGGCTCCATCTCACATACCTCACGTATGGTGAAATCCTAACCTGAGCCGAAATCAAGAGTCAGTAGCTCAACTGACTGAGCCACCCAGGTGCACCATTTGTGTGTGGTTTTATGTTATCTACTCCCATGAAGAGAACTCTGGGAAGTACTGCCTAATGGTTAAGAGCTGTAGGTTTCAGAAGTCACTAATCGGCTTTGAATCATTATCACTGTCCTGCCTGTTTCTTTTATTTTTGTTTTTATTTGAGAGTGAATGTGTGCGTGGGGGTGCATGTGTGTGCAAGCGGGGGAGGGGCCAAGGGAGACAGAGGGAGAAAACCACATGGGGCTTGGTCTCATGACCATGAGATCGTGACTTGAGCTAAAATCAAGAGTTGGACGCTTAACTGACTGAGCCACAGAAGTGCCTCTGTCCTGCCCATTTCTAATTTAACTTCTGAGGCTCAACAGTCTCTTCTGTATAATGAGAAATGATCACAATTAATATATTCCTCACTGGATTGTTATGGAGACTATATGAGGAAATTTGAATTATCTATGCAAAGAAAATATAATTAAGCAGGAAACAGTATGATACTTGGGTTCGTACGTACTCAGTAAATGATTGCAGTCAGAGTCCCATAGCCTTTATTTTAAAACTTAAAACAGCCAAGGTAATGCAGCCAATATCTATGATACACAGAAAACATAACAAAATGACTACATTCGTTGAAGTCAAGGAAAGTGAGCTTTCAGCAAAACTGAGGTAGGAAGTCTGAGAGAAGGCAGCTAGTTCATCGTGTTTGAAGTAGCACTCCAGGTTTCCACGAGGAGGTTTGGTGTGGGAATGGGGATTTAGAACGGATCTGATGGAACAGTTACAGGAAGTGTGTGATGTTGCTTTGGAGTTACATAGGATGTGCGGGTGGGTCCCACTGTACTACGTTCAGGTACTCCAGTGTTTAATGACGTGACTTCTGGGGTGGTTTTAGCTGTTCACAGTCACGCCTTATTTATTGTAGTCATGAACACACTACAGCCCTCATAGTGAGAAATACAGTTGTTTATAACGGGGAGTAGAAGGGAAGGGCTTGATAACTAAAAATGCTCCAGAGTTTCCTTGGCTTATTTGACAGTTATAAAATGGGCAAGTATAGTCCTTCACCTCCAGCAATAAGGAGACTTGTTCACAGGTTAAGTCTTCCAGGGCTGTGTAAAAGAAAGCACTGCTTTTCATGGTAAAATTTAAAGTTTCCAAACAGCAGTCGAAACAAGAGAAAATTTTATTTTATTTTATTTTATTTTTTGTATTGAGATATAATTGACCTATAACATTAGTTTTAGATGTACAACATCTAAATTCAACATTTGTTTATTGTGAAATGATCACAGTTAAGTCTAGTTAACATCCATCACCACACATAGTTACAGATAAGAGAAAATATTTTAAATGATCAGCAATCTTTAAAACTTGAAGACAGAAACTAACATTTAAAATGAGCTATTTCCTTAATGTAACTGTATTAAATTTCCTAGCATGGAGCCTGGCAGAGTAGACTTTACATATTTTTCCTTCCCCTGCCTTTTCTTGTCTTCCTTTGCCAATGAAAATTGCAAGCTCATTAGGGACTCCCCTGCCCCAGTATTACAGTGGTGTTTTCTAATGAATAACAAAACACATTTACATGATAAAATATCTTTTTTTTTTAACTTACAAGAATATCCTGCCTCTTCAGAGTCAAACATTCTCTGTTCTCCCAGGATATGAAAGCTGAACCCTTTTAACAAATAGAAACAGTGGATTTTCTTTGCTCTGCAATAAAGGCCATAGAAAAGTTTATGGATTCGTCCTTGGGTTTTATGAATGGGACATGAAAACACCCACTTTGCTTTTCCCAGAGGCTGTTTCAGAGAAAACCTCTATTCTCGTTCTACTTACATTCTAAATCCTTGCACAAAGCTACTAATTTATAATTGTTGATTTGGCTGAATGTATAATCTTAAAGCATTTCAAGTTCTTTTTGGCAACCACAGGAAATTTCCATGTTCTAAAAGAGAATGTTCAGTTTACTTTCTTTAATTAGATGAGATGGTGGTTTTAACCCTATCAAGTGAGGTAAATTTTGATTGAAAGAAAAAAAATCTAGATAGTATGATAGGATAGTGAGGGAAGAATAAATCATGAAGAATGCTAGGCAAGTAGTAACTCAAAATTGAACTTCTGTCCTTAGTTCTAGGAGACTAGCAATAGTGAGGATTTGTTTACTCAGAGGTACCAGAGAAATTCCAAGCCTCATGTAGTATCCCATTACTTGCAGTGACAAACATCTCTTTTCAACCAGATGACTCTTAATTTTGTGTTATAAGAGACCTTTGGGCTAAATTTTTATTTCTATAGTAGAGCCATTAATTTTACATGCAGTATGGCAATTTTTTGGTGTCTACTCTTGTTTTTTTAAAATAGCATATTTTGGTAGCACAGTATCATTCCAAATTATTCCTTAGGGGACACAGTGAATTCTAGGCTTATAGCAAATTGGGAAAAGATGGTGGGTGAACCTCTAGAAGCCTTAATAAAGCATTTGAAAACCTCTAAATGACAGGGTGGATTTGGGAGCTTCAGGATCTCCTTGTGTTTCTCTTGCTAGAAGTCTAATATGGAATTGGAATTAACCCTGGGAATCTACTTGGATGAATAGCAGAAATAATTTGTTCTGGGCATAAACCAGACGTACAGAATTTCAGGAGTGCCTGGAAGGGTAGATGGATTTTTGAGAACTCTCAGCACATTGAAATCACAATAA
Organism: Felis catus; assembly: GCF_018350175.1. Taxonomy (NCBI): domain Eukaryota; kingdom Metazoa; phylum Chordata; class Mammalia; order Carnivora; family Felidae; genus Felis; species Felis catus. The sequence goes on along the minus strand of NC_058379.1, from coordinate 56,520,303 downwards.
TAGGTGGCAAGCTGTGGTCTCTCTGGTCAGATTGCCTGAGTTCATGTTCTAGCTCTCCCACTTCCTGGCTGTACAACTTTGGGAGAGTTACTCAACTTCTCTGTGCCATAGTTTTCTTATTTATAAATGGGAAGATAATAACAGTAAAATTGTTTTGAGGATTAAATGAGTTAATTTTTAAAAGCCGAATATAGTAGCTGTATATGTTTAAAAAAGAAAATACCAGAGAAGAGAACGATCAACGTAGGCTAGAGTAGGGAGGTTGATAGCTTATGGCCCATAGGCCAGATTGGGCCGAACACCCACTTTTTATAAATAAAGTTTTATTGGAACACAGCTACACCTATTCATTTATGTGTTGTCTATGGCTGTTTTTATGATAGAACAGCAGAGTTTAGTAGTTGCGACAGAGACCCAGTGGCCTACAAAAACCTAAAATCTTTACCATTAGGCCCTTCACAGAAAGAGTTTACAAGCTCTGATCTATAGTCTTCATTCTTTTGCATTGGTATATTTCCTTGAGTAATGCTTTTGCCACAGAGCCAGCAAAAGTGCTTCCAGCTACTCTTTCCTTCTTTAAATGCGTGAGAGTCTGTAGGTCATGAAACTCCCACGAAGTAGCACATTGTTCCAAGCTGAGAGGCCGCCCCTGTCACAGAATGAATTGTGACTGGATCTTTTGTGGTGGTACTGTGGACCATTGAAACTAATATGAAAATTACCTTCTGAGTATTTATGCGAGATAATTTAATTTTAGAGCTCATAAACAAGATCAGAGTTATGTGGTTTAACAAAAGGTCTCCTTATGTGTACACACTCTTGCCAAAAACATGATGAAATCCTGAAATATGGCAAACTTAATGTGCACTGTTAGATTTACATGTGGCAAACAGAATTTACTAGTGTATCTCCTTCATAAATATTCTTGGTGCTATTAGAAGGTACTTGGGAAACCGATATAGTTCTATTAAATACGAAAATGATTTCCTCCTTTGCTATGGGGGTCCCATACCAATGGGTACACTTAGACCAAAGTCCTGCAGGCAGTTTTTCTTTTTAAAAGTTTCTGTTCCATAGAAAACATGGTCATCTTTTCCCAGCATCTTTCCTGTTCACCTAAACCTGTCCTCATTCAGAGCGCCTACTCATTTTATTATGAACACCTATCTGGAGGTTGCCCTGGTGTCCTATCTTTCCGAGGCTCCCAAAGCACAGTAGTGTACAAGGAAAGTTAAGTCTGCATTAGTCCTAGGTTACAATTTAGATTTGATTTATTTATCAAACTTTTCTAGGTAACTTTAAAACTGAAAACAACCTACTTTGTTTCAACCCAATTTGAAGAGACCAGGCTAAGTCATGCCTGCATGTCAACTAGAAAAGAAATGGTAAAGGAATATGTCTTCACAGATACCATATGTGTTCACTCTTATGTGGATCCTGAGAAACTTAACCGGAACCCATGGGGGAGGGGAAGGAAAAAAAAAAGAGGTTAGAGTGGGAGAGAGCCAAAGCATAAGAAACTCTTAAAAACTGAGAACAAACTGAGGGCGGGGGTGGGAGGGAGGGGAGGGTGAGTGATGGGTATTGAGGAGGGCACCTGTTGGGATGAGCACTGGGTGTTGTATGGAAACCAATTTGACAATAAATTTCATATATTAAAAAAAAAAGAATATGTCTTCAAATTAACTCAGAATTATTGAGGGATCTATGACCACTCTGCAATGCACTGTCAGTTAGGGGCTGGTTTTATTATCATTGTTGGTGAATAGTAAATACCATCCATCAGTGATCAGTTTCATTCAGCAAGGTCTTCTGGACAGACTATGTTCTGTATGGCCATGTGTAGCCAACTAAATTGCATTAGTTATATTAGAACCAGTATTTCAATTACCTGACTATAGATTCCAATAAAGATATTTTGGCAATTTTGATTCACTAAAATAATATAAGCATTTAATCACTATAAACATAATAGCATGTATGAAAAAAGAACAATAGTCATCTTATTATAAAAAAGCATACTGTATAAAACTTCACTGACAATTAAAAGAAACAGACCAAGGGGCACCTGGGTGGCGCAGTCGGTTAAGCGTCCGACTTCAGCCAGGTCATGATCTCGCGGTCCGTGAGTTCGAGCCCCGCGTCGGGCTCTGGGCTGATGGCTCAGAGCCTGGAGCCTGTTTCCGATTCTGTGTCTCCCTCTCTCTCTGCCCCTCGCCCGTTCATGCTCTGTCTCTCTCTGTCCCAAAAAAATAAATAAACGTTGAAAAAAAAAAAAAGAAACAGACCAAAATAAGATACCGTTTTTTACTTAAAGGCTGGAAAAGATGAAAAAGTTTCATAATGTGCCAATTTGTTGGGTGTGAGGGGAAATAACTACTCTCCTACATTATTGGTGGAAGTTTAAATTTGACAAAACTTTTTGGAGGTTTGCAATTTGGCAATATATATGAAAATTTATTCCTTTGATTCAGCAATTCTCCTTCTAGGAGTTTATTCTATGGATATACTCAAACATGCACAAAGATTTCTATACAATGATGTTCATTATACCATTGTTATAATAGTAAGAAGCTGGAGACAATAAAATCTATAATGCTTCTGTTGTAGACTGAATTGTGTTCCCCCCCAGGTTCATATGCTGAGGTCCCCAGCCACCCGCCCCCTTCCCCCCATCCCAGCCCCAGGTATCTTAGAATGTGACTATATTTGGAAACAGGACCTTTAAAGGGGAGAGTAACTTTGAAGTCCTAAGGATGGTGCCCTAATTCAGTATGACTGGTGTCCTTACAAGAAGAGGAAACAGCAGAGAGCAGGCACACACAGAGGAAAGGCCATATGAGGACACAGCAAGTAGGCAGCTATCTGCCAGCCAAGGGGAAAGGCTTCAGGAAAAAACCAAATTTGCTGACATCTTAATCTTGGAGTTCTAGCCTCTGGAACTGTGAGAAAAGAAATTTCTGTCATTGAAGCCTCCCACTCCGTGGTATTTTGTTATGGCAGCCCTAACAAACTAGTACATCCATCTAATGAAGTACTGTGCAGTTTCAACATCAGGTATACTGTACCCCCATTTATTGGCTTAAAAAAAAATTTTTTTAAAGAGATATTGTGCCATGCTGCTTTTGGAGAGAGGCTTGGTAGTAGAGCTTGAGAGTAAGTGAGGAAAATTCTCATCTCTCATTACATACCATTTTGTCTTCTTTGAATGGTTTTAGAAGAATGTATAGGGAGGGGGGTGCCTTGGTGGCTCAGTCAGTTGGGCATCTGACTTTGGCTCAGGTCATGATCTCGCGGTCAGTGAGTTTGAGCCCCGCATCGGGCTCTGTGCTGATGGCTCAGAGCCTGGAGCCTGCTTCGGATCCTCTGTCTCCCTCTCTCTCTCTGCCCCTCCCCCACTCACAGTCTGTCTCTCTCTGTGTCAAAAATAAATAAACACTACATTAAAAAAAGAATGTATAGGTGTTATAATAATAATGCATGTAGTTAAAATAAAAGAACATTCTGCTTACAATATAGATATTCAATAGGTATGGGATGGAATACTGCTCCCACCAATGTATCTGCTTATAGAACAGTGTTTGTTTTGTTGTTTTTTCCCATTCCAAGTTCAGTGTTGAGGAATTTACCCTAAGAAACGACCAGAGATGGGTAAAATGATAGTTGCTCAAAGGTGCCTATCACGGCTGTGTTTGAGAATGAAATATTGGGAATTTCAACAACCAGGTATGGTGTAAGACCTAAAAGTAAGGTTCAATGATTATGTGTTGCCTTGACACCTAAAATTGCGTATGTGAGGTGGGGGCTTGAATGGCCTAAGTGCTAGTTCCCCTCCCTATTCTGTTCCCATAGGTAAGATAACCTGGCCAGAAAACCCTCTTCATCATGGGGACCAAACATGGTGCTCTTTATCCCTGAGTAATAGCATTCACTTCCCTACTAGTCTGCAAAATTATTCAAAGAAGTCAAATTCAAATACCATCCTCCTTCAGGAAGCAGGGATCACCTCACCCTCTTATTATTACAAAGCCTGCCTCCCACAAACTCTGCTTATTCACTCTGTTCCCAGGTGTGACCCTCATATGCCCCTGTGTGGCATGCACTGTCCTCCTCTGGACTGTGAGTGTATATGATTCATAAACTGTTCCTCATCTCATCTGTCTAGTGTCACATGTTTGCCTATCCCCGTAAGCCGAGGCTGCAAATCCCTCTCTTACCAATGGGGTGAAGAGGGGGTGAATAAAATACAGGGGATTGAGGAATTAAACTGCAGTACATCCCAAAGCCAACAGGCTATGCAGTCATTAAAAATCATGTAAAATATTTAATAATATGCAGAACTGCTTATAATAGATTATGCTTAATGAGTAACTGCTTTCAGCCATTGTGTCATCTGTCAATCTCTGGGTAGTTTCAAGGATGCAATGGAATAGTAGGTAATGGACATTACCTGGGGGAGCAGAAGGAAGCCTCCCTCCCCACCTGACTCTGATCAAGGATATTGGACTCTCAGATTGGGAATCTTGAAAGATCACTTTTTGCCCTGATATTTTGACTCATCTGGAAAATGAAGGGGTTGGGCATCTCTGTTCTATCTCTAAGGTGTCTTTTAGCTGTGATTCTGTAAGATTAATTTCAAGGGGAATTACATTCCAGGCTGCAATGTGGGAATCACATTATGGTCTCTTGAGTGTAGGGGCACTACTTCCTGCGGAGACATAGGGACTGTGTGTGTATGTAAATACACACATATGTATACATGTATGCATGTGGCACACATGCACACACAGAGATATGTGTACAGGTTCTTCCCTACTCTCCTTGTCCAGCAGTAGATAATGACCTGCATTGTAATATGTCTAGACAAAAATGGGCTGTTAGGTCTCATGAAATCCCAGGACCTTCATTATGATACATCAGAGCATTCCAAAGTATCGTTTGGGAAATGGTATAGTGGCTTCGGAAACAAAGGTGGTGTTTACCCCCAGCATTTTTACCTTTCAACATTCTAAAGAACTTGAACAGAAATCTTTATAACAGTCTTTATTTTACTGCTTAGATTCTCAAAACAGAAAGACTAAGTCCTAGACAGTTGAGACCAAGGAAGAAAAAGCATGCAGTTTTTTAGATCAAAATTGCCTTGGAAATGATTTCATATGTATTAATACTTAAACTGATAATTACTTATGATGTACGCTGTAATATGATATAGAAGGGAATAAAGTAGTAAAGGGAAGGTGTAAGAAATCATTTAATGGACACTTTGATTTTAATAGGCCTCACTGATTCCAGAAGTATTCTAAAGCAATACTGGAGTCCAATTACATTTATCCTAGAGGATGAAAACCTGAATTCCTGAAATAATTTAGGAAGTTGTTTAACATGGTGGTTGAGAGCATGATTTTTGGAGTTGCACTATAACAAGGTCCCAGTAAAAATAAAATGATATATTCTAATACATTCAAATTAAGTTTATTTGGAAGGGGATTTAATTCAGGGATGATTTATAATGACAGAACTCTCATCAGAGTGCATGCCTTAGAACTTATAACAATGGCTTGATGGGATGAGAGGGTGGTAGAAACTGGTTTCTGGAGCCGTGAGAGACAGTTGTATGGAGAGCAGCATCTTGAGAACAGTGGTGATCTTAACACAGAAGCTTGAAGGTGATGCTATGGGGAGGGACCCCAGAGAATAGGCACCCCAGGTTTAGTCTCCTTCCTCCCCTCTCACCTCCTGCCTTGGTTCCCATCAACTGAAACAACTATAATCCAGAAGGCAAGGAATTCCATTGATGTGATTCATAGAGGCCAACCACCTGGTTATAAAGTTGGCACAATTTATAAAATTGGTGCAGAGATTAGGATGGAAAGCAGACTTGGTAAATGAAGAGGTCCTGCACTCAGATCCATCTGAATTTGAGTCACTGCATATAACTTTGGGCATATTATTCAGTCATCATAAGCTCATTTCCCCATATGTGAAATGGGCTTGATGATACTATCCCAGAGAGTTGTTTCAAGAATGAAATGAGTAGTTTATAGGAAGCCCTGGGTATAATGCTCTACCTGTAGAAAAGAACAATAAATGCTATTTCATTATTACCATATCCTTCCCTGCCTCTTTATCTGTTCCTCCTCCTTCTCCTCTAAAGAATATGTTTTTAATGCATGCCTGCTGTGGCCTTGATCTTGCAAGGATCTATTGACTAAGACAAGGGTCCCAGGGACTGTTTCAGTCCTCTGCAAAGGGGAAGCAGTGTCTTGTGCTGTCCCTTGGCCCAGCATTGTCCCAGTCAGCTAGATCTTGGAACCCCCAATCTGATTCCTATCAGGGGTCGGTCCATCATAATGATCCTATCACAATATGCTTATCTTTCATCTTGGTTTTTAATTTAAAATTTTACATGAATACATTATATTGTCCAAGTGTAGTAATGTTCATGTCTACTGTCTGGTAATAACCCTGGAAAGTTCATGAGACACAAAATGCCACCATCATTGGGAAAAGGGCAATTACTTTAATATGTTAACTGCCAGGATCCTTGGAATAGTTTCTGAAAAATCGTGTGTGAACTTTTTCTGGCGCCTAACTGTGGGCAACTCATTTTATTTTTGTTTAGAAGTGTGGTATTTTAAAAATGTCTTCAGAAAAAGCATATGTGCTTCTCATGATAAAACACAAAATGAGTGGAAAGTGAAATTTCATTGAATAGGAAAACATTACCCTCCTGACAGTATACACAGCTTCATTCATCATAAAAGGAGGAAGTGTGAGAGAATTTCTTAGAGTAACCTATTGTCATAATGATGATTTCTTGTATTGTATTTGTTTCTATAAAAAACATATTCCAAGCCTCAATCTGGGAACATGAGAGCTGAGCCAGTGAACACACTATGTGGGGTTTTAAAGTTAGGTCTCTGGGACTGTTGGCTCTGTCTCCATCTGAGCTGTTCTCCATTCAGAGGTTGGCAAGTAAAGTTCTTATTATATAACCCCGAGCTTCTATGGAAACAAAATCCCATGATCTCTCTGTATTCCCTTATACCATCAATAGGTTACTATAACAGGCTCCACTCAGGGACCCTAGGGTTAATATGTGTCTATGACTTCCTTGCTTTGGGAAGGGTAGTTGAAGTGGGTAGGTCTTCTCATTTCATTTCATTTTTTAATTTTGGAGAGTATTAGTTATCCCATTGCTTTTATTAGCACTGCTTAAGGGATACACTGTCCACTTCCCTTTTTCACTTCAAACACTGTCAGAATGGTGTAAGGAAGAAAATAAAAGTAAAAATCAAAGTATGTGTCAATACTGCAAATTCCTTTTTCTAAGAATTCAGAACACTTTTCATGAAGTGTAATAATTTCACATGATATCACATGTTAAGTGAAACCTGTCAATCCCCTTCCCTCATCCATCTCTCTCTCTTTCTCTCTACCTCTCACTCACTCAGTCACTCACTCACATGCATGCTCACACATATCATGTGCCAGAGGGGAAATCAGTCATATTTCATAGAAATGGTGATGGTTTGGTTAACTGCAAACCCAAGTACACCCCAGATCTTATCCAGTGTTGAAGCACAAATGTGGAAAATCAACTCCAGAAGAGCATGGGAGATATTTCCTAACTTCACCAAAGATTTTTTTCTAAGTGAAATCTATGATAGTGATTCAAACTGTCTCCAAATTGTGAATTAATTTTGTTCCAAAAGTCTACTTGTCAGCCAGTTGTCATTGCTCAGAATTCATTTTTCCATCTAAGCAATGTTACAGTGTTCTGTTCCCAGGCTGGCTTCTAAAAGCTGATTGAACACATGTGCAATTGAACAGTGCTGCTCTAGATTTGCAGATTGTTAATACCTGAAGGATCTTCAGAGATTCTTCAAGTTCAGTAAAAACAAAGGATCAGAGAAGTTAAGTGACTCGTGATCTAGTACAGCCAGGACTGGATCCATATCTCCCAACTTTTAGGCCATGATCTTTCTTACGGTACTGTAATTTATAAAATGTACCACTGCTTACCAGCTTATATCTCTAAAAAGTTACTTCGGGGGGCGCCTGGGTGGCGCAGTCGGTTAAGCGTCCGACTTCAGCCAGGTCACGATCTCGCGGTCCGTGAGTTCGAGCCCTGCGTCGGGCTCTGGGCTGATGGCTCAGAGCCTGGAGCCTGTTTCCGATTCTGTGTCTCCCTCTCTCTCTGCCCCTCCCCCGTTCATGCTCTGTCTCTCTCTGTCCCCAAAAAATAAATAAACGTTGAAAAAAAAATTAAAAAAAAAATAAAAAGTTACTTCGGAATAACTATATATCACTGTGACACTTAGAAAATGCTTTCCCATACATTAGGCTTAGAAAATCTTCACAGCAATCCTATGAAGATGGTAGACCCTGTCCCCCATTTTACGAGTAAAGACATGGAAGTTGCAGGAGGTTCAATAAATTATCCTTAGCCACACAATTAGGAGGTGGAAACCTGGGACTCAAACCCAATCTTCTGAGTCTGAAGCCAGTGTCGGCTCCTCCACTGACCTTGTAGCAGTAATGAAACCCTCAAAGCTCGCACACCAGGGTGTCCCATGGAGGGGCCAGCAGGCAGATGCTGTGCATGTGGGGGGCTAGGTCAGTCCTGGAGATGGGGGTACTGAAGAGCTGATGGGGAAGCAGAAACGAAGAAAGGGGATGGGAAGCAGAGATTAAGGGCGATGGTACAGTTTAGGGTAGTTCCCAGAGTCATGGTGGGTGGTTGGCAATTGGTGGTCCTCAGTGGTAGAAGGTTGAAATAATTGCAGAATGGATGAGTTGTGCTTGCTGTTGATATGTTTAGGTCACTTTTTGCTAGGAACTGCCTCCATGTAAAGGTGACCTTTAATAGATCATTTGGCATATGGTTGATGTTTTAATTATAATGTTGTGTGGATTGGGCCTTAGTGCCTTGATATAAATAGGCACTCATTAAGGATTTAACCTAAGTCCTTATTTCATTAACCTAACTGGAATTAACCTAAAGCTTCACTATAAACAGATGAAATGGCTACCAAATATTTTTAAAAAACGAATCTCCGTTTGAAGAACAAGTGCTTACTTGGATGATAAAAGCTAATGCTTTTACTAAATCTCCCTGTGCAGCTCTATGGATTTTAACCCCTACCTTTTTAGAAAGAAATGTTTACCTACAAAAAAGGAACCTCCTGAATCTGGCTGGAAGGAAAATAGATTACAGCTGCAAGTTTAAAAAGGCTCTGACATAATGGTTTGCACACAACACAGCGAACGTGATTTTTGAAATTCCCTGGAAAGGACAGAGAAGAAAGAAGCATTCAGGAGAATGCACCTTTTTTTCCTGGTATGTGTCCGTTCTGCTTGATGCCCAGCCCCTCGTCGTGCTGGTTAAAGGTGTGGGCAGGTGAGAGTGTGGGTTTAGAGGCACGTTTGTGAAGATTCCTCCTGCTTGTTCAGTAGTAAAGATGGAGTCGGATTCCAGTCTACAACTTGGTGGACTAAGGAGGGAAGAAATTAAATCCATAACAGCAGCCTGCGGTCTGCAGGCTTTCTGCAGAATTGAAAATGGTTCCAGAACAACATCGTGTTTCAGTGCCACGCGCCACGTTTCTAAGTACTATGTCATATTGGAATTTAATTTGCATTCCTCGGCGCTTAATTTTCATTGTGAGGGGTCTGTTTGTTCACTGATGCTTTCAATTTATTACCCTGCTATTTCAAAATGTATCACTCGAAGTTGCTGATCCTGTTAACGTCAGGAAAGGGAGGGAAAACCTTGCATGGAAGGACATGGAACTAATTTATGAAATGACTGGAAGGCTCCATCTGCCTTCTCCTGTATGCCATTCATTTGACCCCATGATTTCTTTGTCCCCCTCTTCTCTCTAATTTTTAATCTTGTTCTGTACTCCTTGCATTTTACCTAACTTTTGTCTTTCTCCATCTCCAGGTTTCACCTCCGTTCCTGCCTCTTCTTAAGCCTCCTTTCTTTATAGACTCCTTTCTCTCTCCTAAGAGCTTTTGTCTCCGGACTCTCTCCTCTTCCTCTTCCAGAGCTTGTTGTGTTGCTGCCCACCTACCTACTCTCTTTGGTCTCCTCCCTTTTCTTTCTTTATCCCTAGTATTCCCTGAGTTTAATGCTCCTTATTAAAAAAAATTTTTGTAATGTTAATTTTTGAGAGGCAGAGAGAGAGAGACACACACACACACACACACACACACAGAATCTGAAGCAAACTCCAGGCTCTGTGAGCTGTCTGCACAGAGCCTAATGTGGGGCTTGAACCCATGAACCGTGAGATCATGACCTGAGCTGAAGTTGGATGCCTAACCAACTGAGCCACCCAGGTACTCCTGATGCTCCTTATTTTTAATTATGTCTTGGAGTGTAAGAACAAGAGAGTGGTTCTAAGCTTGTGAGCTATATCCTGAGATCGAATATTTGGGAATAAGGGATTATTTTTTTCAACCTCCTGGTCTAGGGTTACTGAATCAACTTAAAGACACTTGAGAAAAAGGGAGTATGTAAATCCAAAGTAAATGTCACAATTGTATTATTGTTCCTGCTAATAATAAAGAACTCTGTTTAATGACCAGTTAGACCTACCTTGCAGGTCTTCTAGCTTGGGTTAAATACTAGTTCAAGCAAATAGTCTCCATTTTGGAGAGGCAGCACAATATTGTGGAGAAAAAAAACATGAACTTTTGAGACAAACAGATGTGAATTTGAATCTGAGCTCTGCCTTTAATTAGCACAGTAATATGGGTAAATTGTTGCCATCATTTAATGATTTATTTTTTATTATGAAATATCTCAAGCTCACAAAGAAGAATATACAATAACATCTGTTTACCCAACATTTAACTTTGTCAAATCTTATTGTGCTGTATTAATTTCAGATCTCTTTATTTTTGTTAAGAAATAAAACATTATAGCAATTACTTAATTGCTCTGATCTGGAGTTTCTTCTACACTAAAATGGGTCTAATCATATCTATATCCTGGAGTCATGAGAATTAAACAGCATGATGTATCTAAAGGGTCTGCCATATGGTAAATGCTTAAAAACATTAGCATTGTTTATAAACAGTAATGAATAAATCACTTTAGTGGATTGTTAACAAACCCCATATGATTGAAAGAAAAGACAGTAACATAATTTTGCTGATTATAGGTAGCCCCTAACCTTGACTTTATTATTATAAAAATAAAGGTGATTTTCTCTATCACTGCTTAGAAAAATGACCCCAAATTTAATATTTTCTGAAACAAAGTTTTTTAAAAAAATTTTAAATTTCATAACCATTTGAATTTTTTTAAATTTTTAAAAATGTTTTATTTATTTCTGAGAGTGAGAGAGAGCACAAGTCAGGGTGGGGCAGAGAGAGAGGCAGACACAGAATCTGAAGCAGGCTCCAGGCTCTGAGCTGTCAGCACAGAGCCTGATGTGGGGCTCCAACCCACAGTCTGTGAGATCATGACCTGAGCCGAAGTCGGACGCTTAACTGACTGAGCCATCCAGGAACGCCTCATGCATCTGAATTTTTAAGCAACAACCAACTAGTTCCTCATTAAATACATGTTGGAAATCATACTTCATAGTTCCTCGGCTACTTTGTAAAAAGTATGAAAAGTTACTTTCCCTGGCACATGAGGGTTGAACCACTTTCTCAGTGGGTTTTCCAGATGGCGGAATGGGAAGGGTTCTGGTAGCTGGTTCTGCTTCAGCAGCAGCTGCCCCCCAAATAAGCTGTTGTCCGGGCAAATGTATAAAGTGTGTCCTAGGTGGGGACAGGGTGGCATATCCGGGAGCTGTGGTTGCCAGGGAAACCCGGTGGGTCACTGCCTAGAAAATCCCATGGCCATCTGAAGCCAGCTGAGCAGTGGATGTTTGTCATTATTTATTAAGTGCCTATCGAATGCCTGGCACTCTTTTAGCCACATGGGATATAGGAATAAACCAGTGGTCAGAAACCCCTTTTGTCATGAAGCTTATGTTTGGGAAGGATGTTCAGAATGGAGAGATAATAAGTTAAAAAGATTAGTGAATTTATATAATGTTAGAGGCAATAAGTGCTATAGAGGAAAAAAAAAAGGGAAGGCTTAGGAAGTGCTGGGTATAGGACACTGTTTACAATGGCTGTGGGTTTACTTAATTTGTTCATTCAGCAAACATTTATTGAATAACCATGCCATTTGCACAGTGTAGTGACATAGTGCAGGATCTGAAATTACTTACCTGGTGGGGACAGCATGTGTCTGGCAGGGTCTGACCATGGGAAGATGGGAGAGGACTGTTTCGACTCTAGGATCAAGGAAGGGTTTCTTGAAAAAGAATGTTGAGTGATAATATAGAGTTGGAATGGACGGGACATGACTGCAAGTCGGAGATGACTAAGGGGAGGCATCTAGGACAAGGCCTGGTTCCTGCATGGCCACCTGGGTGGTGGTGCTTCTATTGTGCAGAGTCAGGGAAAACAGGAGAAACGCGGCGTTTTGGGGATGATGGTGAGCCCTGTCTGATGCCTTTGGGAACCTGGGGCAGTTCCCTTCTGTGAGCAGAATTGATTTAGAGGCAGAAAGAGGTCTCACAGACTGCCTGGTGCTCTCTTTTACATGGGGCAGCCATGGATCTTTCTGTCCCTGCCACTTGTTTCCTTCCTAAGGGCCTACCCCCTAGGCTTGAAGATTAATCTTTGGGGGAAATTAAGAAACTTTTGTTTAAGAGCTCAGGCTGGTCAGCCTTGTGGCCAGTCATACCCAGAACCTCAGACTCAATCATCTGCCTGGGAGCTAGACCACCACAAAATTTAATAACTGGGTCTTTATTTTCCTAGGTTCTAAATCCTGTCCTGATACCCTATTCTCAACTCTTAGGTCCTTAAGACTGGTTTCCTGCTCCATAGTTCAGTCCCATTTATTCATGAATACTTGGTCCTGGACGCAAAGGGTGCCATGCAAGGAGAATTGAGCTGGTCATGCAAGCATGTAATGATGGTTCTATATGATTTGATGCAATAATAGCAGAATGTTTACTGTCCAGAGGAAGAGTTCTGCCCAAGAGCAGCATCACCAAAACCCAACTCTGGCCTTAAAGCCACCTGCTGTCTGCTATAAGATTTCCCTATTGGTGGTTGCTGGCCTGCCCACCACTATTCTCTCTCTACTCTGCTTCCACGGGACTGACCCCTCAGTAGCTTTAAGCATTCTTTTTGGAGTCTAGCATGGGTGACTTCACTGCCATTCTGTGCTAAATGCTTCAACTATATAGGCTCTTTCCCCTTTCTGTCCTCTCCTATCTCACTTTGACCTCCTCTGTACACTAGTTCCTAGTCCCTGTTTTTAACATGGAAAGTTAGCATCTGTATAAGACTCTCTAATCTGTATAAGAATTTGAATCTAGTTTCCCTGAGTCCCAGTGTAGCATTCCTTCCACTAAAGCTCCTGGCCATGTATTTGAAAGGCACAGCAAGGGATCTGCATATTCAGTAAGCACAGTGTGGTGATTTAAAAACCCATCTGCAAATTCTTTGACATTCCTCCCATTAAAAGGTGGAATCTAATCCGCCTCTTTCAATATGGACTACCCTTTACTATTTGATTTTAGAGGATAGAGTATGGTAGAATGACACTGTGTGACTTAAAAGGCTAAGGGCAAGAGGTGACAGTTTCTGGCTGGCTCTCTTTTGGGATGTTAGCATGTGGAGCCTAGCCACCATGTTGTGAGGAAGCCCAAGCCACAAGGGGGGAGCTTTGTATTGTGACTCTGGCCCCAGCTAAGTTCCCAACCACCAGCCAGCTGCAACCAGCAGACTTGTGAGTCATGGAACTTTCAGATGCTTTTTACAGGTCTCAGCTTTGCGCCTTCCAAGATGGCTCTGAGTGATGGCTCTGAGACAAACTGTTCCTCCAAACTGCATTTAAGACACATACTTTTGGGGTGATTTTTGATGTTGTAATAGATCATCAAAACACATAATAAACAGAATTACTGGTTATACTAAAAGCTGTTTGTAAGATATTTGAAACTTTGATTTTGTATAAGGAAGGCAAAAAAAGATAGCAAAATGGCTCCTTCTTGGACTAGAATTGGTTGGTGGTCTCTGAATCAGACCCATTAATAACATTCTTTTGAGAAACTAAATCCTCAGCTTTTTGTACAGGACTGACTTGTTTATCTGCAGTTAGTTATGTCTATCTGTAAAAGTGATATAATATCAGCATATCTGAGCAGGAGGTCAGTCTCCAGTTGCTTACACATTATTCTTTTAACAATAACTTTATTGAAGTATAATTGATGTACAATAGACAGCTCATATTTAGATTATGTGCAGATAGTATGGATGCATTTTGAGATCTGTTCATACTGATGAAACTATCACTGCAATTAAGATAATGAACATATATTCATCATCCCCCCAAAAGTTTCCTTATGCCCTTGTAATCTCTTCCTCCTGACCCTCCCACCTCCCCCTGTCCCTCCTGAGGCAACCACATTGATCTGCTTTTTGATTAATTTGTGTTTTCTAAAGTTTTTTTTTTTTTTAATTTTTAATGTTTATTTTTGAGAGAGAGAGAGAGAGAGAGAGCATGAGCAGGGGAGGGGCAGAGAGAGAGAGAGGGAGACACAGAATCTAAAGCAGGCTCCAGGCTCCAAGCTGTTAGCACACAGCCCAATGCGCAGCTCGAACCCACAAATGGTGAGATGATGACCTGAGCTGAAGTTGGACGCTTAACCGACGGAGCCCGCCAGGCGCCTCTGTATTTTCTAAAGTTTTATATAAATGGAATCATAGAGTATATATTCTTTTTTTGTTTTTCTTTTTCACTTAGCATAATTATTTAAGATCCTTGCTGTTATGGGTATCATTATTTCATTCCTTTTTATCGCTTAGGAATATTTCATCATATGGATAGATCACAGTTGGCTCAACTACCCATTAATGGACATCGGGGTTATTTCCAGTTTTTGATTATTACAAATAAAACTACTGTGAACATTTGTGTACAAGTCTTTGTGTGGAATGGCTGGATCATGTGATAGGTGTATATTTTGCTTTTTAAGAAACTAACTGTTTTCACAAGTGGGCACACCATTTTCCATTCTTACCAACAGCCTATGAAAGTTATACTTGTTTCGTACCATCACCAACACTTGCTACAGTGTGAATCTTTGTAATGTTAGCCATTCTAAGAGATGAGTAGTTGTATTTCATTATTTTGCTTTGTATTTCCCAATTACTAATGATGTCAGCATTCTGTTGTTTCCTTATTTGCCGCTTATTTGCCTTCTTCAGTGGTATCTATCCACATATTTTGCCCATATATTTGTAGGATTTTTGTTTTCATTTTAGAATTTGAAAATTCTTTATATTTTCTGGATACAAATCTTCTGTAAGATATATGCTTCTCGGATATTTTCTCCCAGTCTGTACCTTGTCTTTTAATCTCTTAGGGGCTTTTAGTTTTCATGAAGTCCTGTTTGTCAATCGGTTAATTTATGGATCATATTCTTGGTGTTGTAACTAAGAAATCTTTGTCTAACTCAAGGTTATGAAGTTTCTCATCTATGTTTTGTTCTAGCAGTTTCATAGTTTGGGGTCTTAAATTTAGGTCTTTGATACATTTTAAATTAAACTTTTTATATAGCATGAGGCATTGCTCTAAATTCACTTTTTGTTTGTATGCTAGCACTGTTTGTTGAAAAGATTATCCTTTCTCCTCTGAAGTGTCTTTGCATTTTTTTTTTTTGAAAATCAGTTGTTCGAATATGTGTGGGTCTATTTAGAAACTCTTCAGTCAATTTCATTGATGCATTTGTCTATCTTCATGGCAGTACCACAATTGTCTTCAGCATTGTAGCTTCGTAACATGCCCTGAAATGAGGTAGTGTTAATCCTTTAATGTTCTTCTAAAACCTTTTTTTTTTTCTTTTGTTATTCTAGGTCTTTTGCCATTCCATCTGAGTTTTAGAATCAGCTTGTCCTTTTCTACAAAAAGCCAGCTGAGGTTTTGATAGGAATTATGCTGAATCTATAGATGAATTTCGGGAGAAGTGCCATCTTAAGAGTTTTGAGTCTTTTGACCCATAAATAATGGGTAGATCTCCCTTTATTTAAGTGTCCTTTAATTTTTTTCAGCAATGTTTTATAGTTTCAGTGTACAAATCTTATAATCGTTTTGTCAGATTTATCATATTTTTGAGACTTTTGTAAAGGATATTTTATTTCAGTTTCTAATTATTCATCACTAGTATGTAGGTATATAGAAATATCATTGATTTTGTATATTGTTTAGATCTTGCAACCTTGTTAAATTCACTTACTAGTTCTAGAAGCTTTTAAAAGTATTCCTTAGCATTTTCTACATAGATAATCATGTCATATGCAAGTGACAGTTTTACTTTCTGCTTTCTTTTCCTTTCATGCTATTAAAAAAATGTTTGTTTATCTTTGAGAGAGAGAGAGAGTGAGTGAGGGAGTGGCAAAGAGAGAAGGAGACGGAGAATCTAAGCAGGCTCTGTATTATTAGCGCAAAGCCTGATGCAGGGCTTGAACTCATGAACTGTGAGATCATGACCTGAGCTATGGTCGGATGCTCAACCATCTGAGCCACCTAGGCACCCCTACTTTCTGCTTTCTAATTTTTTGCTTTTTTCTTTTCAAATGAATGCAGTTTTACTTTTTTACTTTCTAAGCCTTTTATTCCTTTTCTTGTCTTATTGAACTGGCCAGAATCTCCTGTATGATGTTGAATAGAAAAGGTGAGAGTGGAAATCCTTATCTTGCTGTCAATTTTAGGGGGAAGGCAGTCAGTGTTTTACCATTAAGTATAAGGTTAGCTGTAGATTTTTTGTCAATACCCTGTATTGGGATGAGAAAGTTTCCATATATTCTTAGTTTACTGAGAGTTTTTTTTTTTTTTTTTAATCAGGAAGGAATGTTAGATTTCATCAGATGCTGTTTCTGTGTCTAGTTTGAGATGGTAATGTGGTTTTTATTTTTTAGTTTACTAATATGGTGATTTACATTGATATTTAAAATATTAAACTAACCTAGGATTATGGGACATCCCACTTGGTCATGATGCATTATCCTTTTCATATATTGTTGCATTTGATTTGCTAATTTTTTAAAAGAATAGTTGCATCTCTGTTTATGAGGGAATTTTATTCTGTATTTTTCTTCTATTGCCTCTATCTGGTTTTTATATCAGGATAATGGTGGTATCCTATAACGAGCCAGAAATATTCTTTCCTCTTCAATTTTCTGAAAGCATTCACATAGACTTCCATATTATTTCTCTCTTAAATATCTGATAGAAACCATTAGTGAAGCCGTATGGGCTTAGATGTTTTTTGTTGTTGTTGTTGTCGTCGTTTTTTTACTGCATTGGTTTTAAACTACAAATTCAATTTCTTTAGTAGTTACAGGGCTATTCAGGTTATGTATCTATGTCTGAATCTTTATCTCTATTTTGAGTGAATGTGGGTAGTTTGTATTTTTCAAGCAGTATGTCTATTTCATCTAAGTTGTTGAATTTATTGGCACAAATTTTTTCATAATATTCGCTTATTATCCTAGAAATATACATAGACTCTAGTGATGTCCTCTCTCTCATTCCTGATGTTGATAATTTTATTCTTTTCCCTTTGTCCCCCCTGATCTGCCTGGCTAGAGATTTACCAATTTTGTTGCTCTACCCAAAGAACTGAGTTTTGGTTTCATTGATTTTTTTCTTTATTAGTGTTCCATGATCTATTTCACTAATTTCTGTTCTGATATTTATTATTTCCTTTATTCAGCTCACTTTTGGGTTAATTTGCTCTTTCTGTTTTGTTAAGGTGGAAGCTGAGGTGATGTGAGAACTTATTCCTTTTCTTTTATAGGCAGTTAGAGCTATAGATCCCTGTAAGTATTGATTTAGGGACATTCCATGACAGAGTTCTACTTCAGTTACCCTTCCCTGCACCATTACCTGGAATTGCTCTCAAGTCAGTAAACTAAGTAGATTGTAGGGCTCGCCTCATTTGTTTCCTGTTTCTCCTCCATTGTCTGATATCCATTACCTTGAAAACCATTCTTTCATATATTTTGCCTGTTTTTTGGTTTTGTTTTGGCCTTTTCAGGTAGAAGGGTGAATCCAATTTTTGTTAATCCATGATGCTTGCAAGTAGAAGTTCTTATGTATTCTTTTTTTAATTTTTAATTTTTAATTTTTTATTTTTTAAAATTTACATCCAAATTAATTAGCATATAGTGCAAAAATGATTCCAGGAGTAGATTCCTTAGTACCCCTTACCCATTTAGCCAATCCCTCCTCCCACAACCCCTTCAGTAACCCTGTTTGTTCTCCATATTTATGAGTCTCTTCTGTTTTGTCCCCCTCCCTGTTTTTATATTATTTTTGTTTCCCTTCCCTTATGTTCATCTGTTTTGTCTCTTAAAGTCTCATATGAGTGAAGTCATATGATTTTTGTCTTTCTCTGACTAATTTCACTTAGCATAATACCCTTCAGTTCCATCCACGTAGTTGCAAATGGCAAGATTTCCTTCTTTTTGATTGCCAAGTAATCCTCCATTGTGTGTATATATATATATATATATATATATATATATATATATATACCACATCTTCTTTATCCATTTATCCATCGATGGACATTTGGCTGTTTCCATACTTTGGCTATTGATAGTGCTGCCATAAACATTGGAGTGCATGTCTCCCCTTGAAACAGCACACCCGTATCCCTTGGATAAATGCCTAGTAGTGCAATCGCTGAGTCGTAGGGTAGTTCTATTTTTAGTTTTTTGAGGAATCTCCATACTGTTTTCCAGAGTGGTTGTACCAGCTTGCATTCCCAAGTTCTTATGTTTCTTGAAGATACATCTTAATTTACAGGCATCATTGTGATTGTGGAGTGCACTGTTGGTTTATCCTAAAATTGCTCTTATTCTCTTCTTTCACCCTTCAGACACCAGACCTGGCTTTCCTTTCCCTGAGACACAGTACATTGTAGTAGTTAAGAGCTCAGGTTTTGTTTCTCCTCAGCCTTCTGATATGCTATATGGTAGTTATTTATTTTATTTCCCTTCTGTCCCTCCTCCTCCTCCTCACAAGTGCAGTGAAGAAAAGCATTTTTGTTGGGTTGGTTTTTGCTGAGGTTCAGATCCTGGATCTGCCACTTTTACTAGCTACACAGTATAACCCCCTGCCTCAGATTCATCATTTGTAAAGTGAGAGTAGTAAGGACCATCTCAGTGTGGGGCTGACAATTAAATGTTTATAACATCAAGCACTTAGAACAGTGCTTGGTACATTGTAAATCATTGTCCTTTTTTTCTTTTTTTAAAGTTTATTTATTTTTGAGAAAGAGAGCAAGGGAAGGGGCAGAGAGAGAGGGAGAGAGAGAATCCCAAGCAGGCTCTGCACTGTCAGTGCAGAGCCTAACTATAGGGCTTGATGTCACAAAACATGAGATCATGTGCTGAGCTGAAATCAAGAGCCAGATGCTTAACCGACTGAGCCACCCAGGCACCCCATTGTTCTTTATTTTTAAATTTATTTTTATTTTTATTTGTATTTAGAGAGAGTTTTATTTATTGTTTTTAGAGAGAGGGGGAGGAGCAGAGAAAGGGAGAGAAAGAATCTTTTTTTTTTTTTTAAAGAATTCTTTTATGGTTATTTATTTTTGAGAGAGAGAGCACAAGCAGGAGAGGGGCAGAGAGAGAGGGAGACAGAGAATCTGAAGCAGGCTCCAGGCTCATAGCTTCAGCACAGAGCCTGATGTGGGGCTCAAACCCACAAACCGTGGGATCATGACCAGAGCTGAAGTCGAACACTTAACCGAGCCACCCAGGCGCCCCAGGGAGAGAAAGAATCTTAAGCAGACTTGCAGACTCCACTATAGTGCACAGCCCAATGTGGGGTTCAATCTCATGACCTTGAGATCATAACCTGAGCCGAAATCAAGAGTTGGTTGCTTAACTGAGCCACCCAGGTGCCCCATAAATCATTGTTCTTAAAGATGTTACTGAATTTTCCTCACTAGAGACTGGACAATGTAACAAGAGACAACAAATGCAAGCTTAGCTCTCTGAGATGAGCCACAAGCCAGTAGCACTTAACACAGTTTGGATAGGGCTATATGTTGAAATGATCCACTTAAATATGACTATTGATTATATGTGGATATAATGGCTATACTACTCCAAATTAAAAAAAAAAAATTTGAGCATGGACTATGAAAACACATCCTAGTGCTCCTGAGTCCAACATGTCAACCCATTTTGCAGTGAAATATATGATTGTTGGGGCACCTGGGTTGCTCAGTCGGTTAAGCGTCCGGCTTCGGCTCAGGTCATGATCTCATGGTCCGTGAGTTCGAGCCCCACTTCGGCTCTGTGCTGACAGCTCGGAGCCTGGAGCCTGCTTCAGATTCTGTGTCTCCCTCTCTCTCTGACCCTCCCCTATTCATGCTCTGTCTCTCTCTGTCTCAAAAATAAATAAACATTAAAAAAAAAAATAAAAAAAAAAAGAAATATATGATTGTTGATACTAAGTGGATAAATAAAGACTATAAAAAACCCAGCATTGGTTCAGATTGGGTTTTACCACCAAAAGACTTTGCTGCATACTTAAGAATAAACATCTGGATTTTCAGAACTTTTTGTATATTGGAATTGTGGGCAACAATTGGGGACCTTTTATCATAAGTCTTTGGAGAGGATTGAATACGTAAAACGTTTTTATTTTTGTCTTCGTTACTCATTGCCTCAGCATTAGTAGTAGTATCATGTAGCAGATGTAGTGATCGTGACACGATAAAAGTTGAAGGCCTGTTAGAAATGTTCCTCAGTTTCCCTGATCATTCAGGCTTGGTTTAAGTTATGGGGGGTGTTTCAGAGACGGGCTAGCTAGGAAAAAGGGCCTGGGAGGCTCACCCTTCGAGTTCTTTCATGTGTTCACTGAGGGATGAAATGGAAAGGCTGGTGGTAAGTGTATCCAGTGGGGGTGAATGGCTCTCAAAATATTGGGAAATGCCTTTTGCCTCCTCCTCTTCCCCTTCTCCTCTCCCTTCCTTTCCTTTTTTCTTCTCCCCCTTCTCCTATTTTGGTACCGGGTCTTATGGATGTCATCCCATGAGAAAAAGGAAATCACTTCAACCTCGGGCTAGGGGTTGAGGTTCACGTGTGGGTGGGGGAAGCTAACAGAGTTGTTGACGTGCTGCGTGTTGCCACCCGCACTGTGGAAGGTGAGGCTCACACTGCTTCCTTATGTCAGCGTTAACGTGGCCTCTGTCATCCTTGTTCAGCGGCACCCCCTGTTGTGCTGGCGTTTCCTACGTTTAGGGAGTGAACAGCTGGTTGACTTGGGGTTGTTAAACGTTGGGGTAGTTTCCTAAGGAAGCCAGTAGACGTGGGATTGTTCTAGCAGTGCTCCTGTCTTAATTGGAGAGTGAGATGTGGTACAGAGTCTTTCCCCTGATATAGCATAGACTTTGGAGGACTGTGAATCCTGGCTCTTCATATGTAGGTGTGGGCAAGTCATTTAGCCTCTCTGAGCCTCACTTCCATGAGATTTTCTGTCTTATGATTTTATTTTTCTAATCAAGATACCAATATCTTCCTTAGCCTTGTGAGAGTTAAATGTCAAAAATACGCAAACACCTAGTACCTTCTTCAGTGCATAGCATGTGCCCCATAAAAGGTAGCTACATTATCTGTCATATTAGTTTTTAGCTAATGAGAACTTGCTAATAGAATTATCACTTGATGATCTTTATAGTTAAAAAATGATGAGTTGTAACAAATGTATTACTCTTGGGGGGATGTTGCTGGTGGGGGATGCTATGCATGTTTGTGGATAGAGGGTACATGGAAATCTCTATACTTTCTGCTCAATTTCTCTGTGAGCCTAAAATTGCTCTAAAAAATAAAGTGTATCAAAATAAGAAATTATGGTATGATAACTGTAATAGCAGCCACAGAGCTATTCAGCATTGCACAGTAAAATAAATAGTTCTAAAGTATTTTAGAACATGATGGGGTTGTGCAAAGAGCCTGAGATTTAGTAACAAAATACTTGGCTATGTTTTTTACTGGTTGTATGATCTTGAACAAGTCACTTAATTGGATTTTAGTTTTATTTTCAGTAAAATGAGGATTATGATGTGGACTTTGCCTACCTCCTAGGTCTGATGTGAAGGTCCAGTGAGAGAATATATGTGGAAGCGTTTTGTAACAATGTAATATGTCATAGATATCACATTTGATATTGTTTTGTAAACTTAATCTTTTCTTTGCCATTTTGGCAAAGGGACCCCTGGTTCTGCTCCAGGGGAGAAGACTTAATCACAGCGTAATAGTCTGATTTCAAAAAGAACCTTCTCATTTCCTGCCAAACCAACATTTCAGTTAGAGACAGGAGAATACCATCACTGAAAGCAGCGGGGAGAACATACATAGGGAGGAGCCTTGAAAAAGGAGGTAAAATGAATAAAACATATAGAAATCCCCTGTTTTGGCCTTTCTCACTTGATACGTAGCTCATTCTTGGCAATGTATTTTTCTCTCCTGCTGCTGGGGTTCCCATTTATATGAACTTAGTTACTTCTATTTATGTAAATAAAATTAAGAGTGTAATTACTTGGAAAATCGAGAACGAGCGCTGGCTGCTGTGTGTATTGATGGTGAGAACGGGGCTGTTGGAACCTCAGATTCTGATTTTCTTCCTGTTGCTGGGTTGTCAAGGCATGTTACTTGGATCCTTTGTACTGTCTCAAGTGCTCTCCTTTGCTCTCATGGGCCCTTGGAAATCAGCCTAGAGATTCAGTGTCACTGGCTTAATTGCTAGGAGGACCTGGGAAAGGCAGCCTGGCACAGTGGCAGGAGCATGGGCTCGGAGACCTCAGACCTGCCTTTGGGTCCCAGCTCTGCCACCTGACAGCTTGGTGATAGGAAAAGTCAAGTGCCTTCTCTGAACCTCACCTTCCTCATGTGGAGAATGAGGATAATAACTTTCTACCCTTTAGGATGGTTTAGAGTGACTGTACATAATATAGGACAGGGCTCAATACAGGGAATTTATTTTTAATTATTAGCAGGAAAGACTTTGGAATTTGAATCCTGTTTCACAGCCTTTAGCTGTGGCCAGAGGACAAGTCACTTAACCTTCCTGAGCTCCAGTCTTCTCAGATGGGACAGGGAGATCAAAGCACCACTGATCGGGGCGCCTGGGTGGCACAGTCGGTTAAGCGTCCGACTTCAGCCAGGTCACGATCTCGCGGTCTGTGAGTTCGAGCCCCGCGTCGGGCTCTGGGCTGATGGCTCAGAGCCTGGAGCCTGTTTCTGATTCTGTGTCTCCCTCTCTCTCTGCCCCTCCCCCGTTCATGCTCTGTCTCTCTCTGTCCCCAAAATAAATAAACGTTGAAAAAAAAATTAAAAAAAAAAAAGCACCACTGATCTATGAGGATTATTCTGAAAATTAACGCTAATACAAGTAAAGTTCTGGAAAGTAGTGTGAACTGCCTCTTTGTAATGCTGCTTGTTCAGTGGCTGAGTTTGCAGCCACGTGGATCTGAGTTTAAGCCCTAACTTGACCACTTAGCCCTTTTGAACTCCATTTTCCCTTTAGTAGAATGGAGGGTAACTTCGTCCTTGCACAGTTTTGTGACAGTTTATCCTTGCCACTTAAGTAAAACTGCTCAGTAGATGCTAGGATTATTATTGTAATTTGTGGTATTAGTAAGTCATTTGTGAGTTTCATTTGCTTATTGTGATTCTTCATTTACCAGAAAATATCCAATAGCTGATAGGAGTGTTTAAACTTTGTTTTCTTCCTAGACCTGTAAACATTTGCAGCAATGGAACAATTTAGTTTTTGACTTTTAGCTCAAGCAAGAAGTGAGGCTGGGCAGTAGGCATCTGATCTGAAGGCACAGTCGGGGAAACATTTCAAAGACCATGCTCAGAAGTGACAGTGAGCATGGTCCTCACCCTCCCATTTAGGAAAAGTCTAATAACTCTCTCAGCCTGCAAAGGAACTGAGTTTATACCTGAAATATGAACTTGAAGACAGTGGCTCTTACATTTTCCTTTTATTTTGTTTAAAGTTTATTTTTATTTTGAGAGAGAAAGCATGTGCATGTGTGCATGCAAGTGGGGGAGGAGCAGAGAGAGAGGGAAAGAGAGAGAATCCCAAGCAGGCTCCACATTGTCAGCACAGAGCCTAATGTGGGGCTTGATCCCACGAACTGCAAGATCATGACCTGAGCCAAAATCAGGAGTCGGACACTTAACTGACTGAGCCACCCAGGTGCCCCACTTTTTCCCTTTTAGAATACAGTTTAGAACCTGCTGGCCAGGGGCACCTGGTGGCTCAGCTGGTTAAGTGTCCGATGCTTGACTTCGGCTCAGGCCATGATCTCATGGTTTGTGAGTTTGAGCCCCACAGCAGTTTCCCTGGTGTCAGAGATTCTCCGCCTCCTATCTCTCCACCCCACCCCGATTCGTGCAGTCTCTCTCATGATAAATAAACTAAAAAAAAAAAAAAAAAAAAAAAAAAAAGAACCGTCTGGCCAAAGCTCAGAGGTTGGTTGTATATCAAGCCAGAAAACAAGGCACTGTAGACAGTGGTCTAGGTAACTAAAACCAGACATTTTCTTAAAATCTGAATTGTTGATTGGGTCACCTGGGTGGCTCAGTCAGTTGGATATCTGACTTCGGCCCAGGTCATGATCTCAAGGATCTCACGGTTTGTGGGTTTGAGCCCCGCATCAGGCTCTGTGCTGACAGCTCAGAGCCAGGAGCCTGCTTTGAATTCTGTGTCTCCCTCTCTCTCTGCCCCTTCCCTACTCACGCTCTGTCTCTCCAAAATAAATAAACGTTGAAAAAAATTTTTTTTTAAATCTGAATTTTTGAGATTGAATTTAGTCCTACAATTTGAATAATTTTCCAAATTGTTTCTCCTCCATGTAGATCAATCAGACATATAATTGTCAATCAGTAGTGCAGAATGTTTTCTGACGTTCAGCTTTGCAGGCCAGCTTGCCTTTAGAAATAATAAGGGCACTGAAGGATCCTCACCTCTACTCACAAGATCTTTTTTTTTTTTTTTTTAATTTTTTTTTCAACATTTATTTATTTTTGGGACAGAGAGAGACAGAGCATGAACGGGGGAGGGGCAGAGAGAGAGGGAGACACAGAATCGGAAACAGGCTCCAGGCTCTGAGCCATCAGCCCAGAGCCCGACGCGGGGCTCGAACTCACGGACCGCGAGATCGCGACCTGGCTGAAGTCGGACGCTTAACCGACTGCACCACCCAGGCGCCCCACAAGATCTTTTTAATACTAGAGCAGAAAGAGAATTCCCTTACCCCTAGTTAAGTATTTTAGTCAGTGAAATGATTATAAAGTAACAATTACAAAGTTACTCTGGAATCAAGACACTCAGTTGCAAAAACTTCAGTTTTGGGGCACATGTTACAACCTGAATACTTTGAGCGGAGACCTGACTAGATAACATATTTTCAATTTGTTGATACAAATAATGGGTGTATTAGTTTATTAGGGCTTCCATAACAATGTACCACAAACTGGGTGTTTTAAAACAGCAGAAATTCATTGTTTCCCAATTCTGGAGGCCAGAAATCTTGTCTCTCAAAATATCAGCAGGCCCATGTGTTTTCTGAAGGTGCTGGGGAAGGATCTGTTCCCTGTCCTAGTGGCCTCAGGCTCAAAGATCCATCACTCCAATCCTTTGTCTTTACATGGTATTTTCTTTGTGTGTCTTCATATTACCTTTCCTCTGTGTGTGTGTGTTTCTGTGTCAAAATGTCCCCCCACTTTTTTTTTTAAATAAAGATAGCAGTCGCATTGTAATAGGGCTTACTCTAATGGTTGATTTTAACTTGATTACCTCCTCAAAGTCCCTGTTTCCAAAAAAAGTTACATTCTGAGGTACTGGACTTTAAGACTTTAATGTATCTTTTTTGGAGAACACAATTCAACCCATAAAAATGGGTTTCGGTTTCTTACTAAAGAAGACTTAGAAACTTTTCAGTACAGCTTGGCCTTGAACAATGCAGGGTTAGGGGCACCAACCCCACATAGTCAAAGTCCCTATATAACTTTTGACTTCCCAAAACTTTACTAATAGCTTTGATTGGAAACCTTACCTATAACATAATCAATTAACACACATTTTGTATATATATTACATACTATATTCTTACAATAAAGTAAGCTAGAGAAAATGTTAAGAAAATCATAAGGAAGAGAAACTACATTCACAGTACTGTACTGTATTATTGAAAAAAATCCACATATAAGTCGACCCACATAATCCAAACCCATGTTGTTCAAGAGTCAACTGTATTTATTCTATGACAAAGGAACTCTCTGATAATCCTTCTCTCCATCACACTCTTGGAGATGCATGTCTTTTTTTTCTCTTTCTTTCTTTCTTTCTTTCTTTCTTTCTTTCTTTCTTTCTTTCTTTCTTTCTTTTTCTCTTTCTTTCTCTCTCTCTTTCTCTCTCTCTTTCTCTCTTTCTTTCTTTCTTTCTTTCTTTCTTTCTTTCTTTCTTTCTTTCTTTCTTAATATTCACAGCAAGCCTTTAAAAATTTTTTTATTCTAGTATAGTTAACATACAGTATTATGTTAGCTTTAAGTGTATAATGCAGTGATTCCACAGTTCTATACATTACTCAGTGCTCATCATGATAAGTGTACTCTTAATCCCCTTCACTTAGTTCATCCATCCCCATCACCAACCTCCCCTCTGGTAACCATCTGTTTGTTTTCCATAGGTAAGAGTCTGTTTTTTGGTTTGTCTCTTCTTTTCTTCTTTGTTCATTTTTTTTTTTGTTTCTTAAATTCCACATATGAGTGGAATTGGTATTTGTCATATGGTATTTGTCTTCCTCTGACTTATTTCACTTAGCATAATACCCTCTAGATGTATCCATGTTGTTGCAAATGGCAAGATTTTATCTTACTTTATTTTTTATTAAAAAAATTTTTTTTCAACGTTTATTTATTTATTTTTGGGACAGAGAGAGACAGAGCATGAACGGGGGAGGGGCAGAGAGAGAGGGAGACATAGAATCGGAAACAGGCTCCAGGCTCTGAGCCATCAGCCCAGAGCCTGACGCGGGGCTCGAACTCCCGGACCGCGAGATCGTGACCTGGCTGAAGTCGGATGCTTAACCGACTGCGCCACCCAGGCGCCCCATATCTTACTTTATTTTTATGGCTGAGTAATATTGCAGTGTGTGTGTGTGTATTTCCATTCATCTACAGATGGACACTTGGGCCGCTTCCATAATTGGGCTATTGTAAATAATGCTTCAATAAACATAGGCGTGCATGTATCTTTTCAAATTAGTGTTTTTATGTTCTTTGGGTAAATACCCAGTAATGGAATTACAGGATATGGTAATTATATTTAAAACTTTTTCACGCAGCGCCTGGGTGGCTCAGTTGGTTAAGCGGCCGACTTCGGCTCACGTCATGATCTTGTGGTCCGTGAGTTCGAGCCCCGCGTTGGGCTCTGTGCTGACAGCTCAGAGCCTGGAGCCTGTTTCAGATTCTGTGTCTCCCTCTCTCTCTGCCCCTCCCCCGTTCATGCTCTGTCTCTCTCTGTCTCAAAAATAAATAAACGTTAAAAAAAATTAAAACAAATTTTTTTCAGCAACCTCCATACTGTTTTCCACAGTGGTTGTACTAGTTTGCATTCCCACCAACATTGCAAGAGTGTTCCTTTTTCTCTACATCCTTGCCAACACTTGTTTTTGTTTGTTTGTTTGTGTGTTTTACTTTAGCCATTTTGACAGGTGTGAGTGATGATATCTCATTGTGGTTTTGATTTGCATTTACCTGATGATGAGTTGTTGAGCATCCTTTCATGTATCTGTTGCTTATACATATGTTTTCTTTGAAGAAATGTCTATTCATGTCTTCTTCCTGTTTAAATTTTTTTTTAAGTTTATTTATTTATCTTGAGACAGAGAGCGAGTGAGCAGGAGAGGGGCAGAGAGAGAGAGGGAGAGAGAATCCCAAGCAGGCTCTGTGCTGTCAGTGTAGAGCCTGACACGGGAGCTTGAACTCACAAACCATGGGATCATGACCTGAGCTGAAACCAAGAGTTGGACACTTAACTGACTGAGCCACCCAGGTGCCCCTCTTCTTCCTATTTTTAATTGGAGTATTTGTTTTTTTGGTGTTGAGTTCTGTAAGTTCTTTCTGTATTTTGATCCTAACCCTTTATTGGGTATGTCATTTGCAGTATCTTCTCCTATTCAGTAGATAGCCTTTAGTTTTGTTGGTTGTTTCCTTTTCTGTGCCAAAGGTTTTTATTTGGATGTGGTCCCAATAGTTTATTTTTGCTTTTGTTTCCCTTGCCTCAGGAGACATAGCTAGAAAAATGTTGCTATGGCCGATGTCAGAGACTGTATTCTCTTCTAGGATTTTATGGTTTCAGGTCTCATATTGAAGTCTTTGATCCATTTTATTTTTATGTATGGCATAAAAAAATCATCCAGTTTCATTCTTTTACATGTAGCTGTCTGGTTTTCCTAGCACCATTTGTTGAAGAGATTTTTTTCCCACTGCATATTCTTGCTTCTTTGTCATAGACTAATTGATCACATAATCTTGCGTTTATTTCTGGGCTCTCTAATCTGTTCTACTGATCTCTTTGTCTATTTTTGTGGCAGTACTATACAATTTGATTACTATAGCTTTATAGTACATCTTGAAATCTGGGATTGTGATACCTCCAGTTTTGTTCTCCTCTCTCAAGATTGCTTTGGCTATTTGGAGTCTTTTGTGGTTCCATACAAACTTTAGGATTATTTGTTCTAGTTATGTGAAAAATGCTGTTGGTATGTTGATAGAAATTGCATTAAATCTGTAGATCGCTTTGGGCATTTTAACAATATTTTTAATCCATGAGCATGAAATGTCTTTTCCTTTGTGTCATCTTTACTTTCTTTCATCATTGTTTTATAGTTTTCAGAGTACAGGTCTTTCACTTCTTTGGTTACCTTTATTCCTAGTTACTATTTTTGCTACAATTTTAAATGGGACTGTTTTTTTTTAATTTCTTTCTGATGCTTTACTATTAGTGTAAAACTGAAATGGATTTCTTTTTTTTATGTTTATTTATTTGGGGTGCCTGGGTGGCTCAGTTGGTTAAGCATCTGACTCTTGATTTTGGCTCAGGTCACGATCTTATGGTTTCATGGGTTTGAGGCCTGTGTCCAGCTCTGTCTGCACTGCTAGTGAGGAGACTGCTTGGGGTTCTCTGTCTCACTTTCTCTCTGTCTGCCTATCTCTCTCTCTCTCAAAATAAACTTTAAAAAAAAGTTTAAAAGTGGGGGGGGGGGGCTCGATCTCAAAAACAGTAAGATCGCACTCAACAGACTGAGTCACCCAGGCACTCTGAAATGGATTTCTGTATATTGATTTTGTATCCTATGACCTTACTGAATTCATTTGTCAGATCTAATATTTTCTTGGTGGAGTCTTTAGGGTTTTTTATATAGAGTACTGTGTTATCTGCAAATAGTGTAAGTTTTACTTCTTTCTTACCAATTTGGACGACTGCTATTTTTTGTTGTTGTTATCTAAATGGTATGTCCAGGAGTTGCAGGACTGTGTTGGATAAAAGTGGTGACAGTGGATATCCTTGTCTTGTTCCTGATCTTAGGGGGAAAGCTTTCAGTTTTCTCACAATTGAGTATGATAATAGCTGTGGGTGTTTTTTTTTTAATTTTTAATTTTTTTTAATGTTTATTTATTTTTGAGACAGAGAGAGACAGAGCATGAACGGAAGAGGGTCAGAGAGAGGGAGACACAGAATCTGAAACAGGCTCCAGGCTCTGAGCTGTCAGCACAGAGCCTGACGCGGGGCTCGAACTCATGGACCGTGAGATCATGACCTGAGCCGAAGTCTGCTGCTTAACCGACTGAGCCACCCAGGCGCCCCTGTGGGTGTTTCTTACATGGCCTTTATTATGTTGAGGTATGTTCCCTCTAAACCTACTTTGTTGAGGGTTTTTATCATGAATGGATGTTGTACTTTGTCAAATGGTATTTTTGCATCTATTGAAATGATCATACAGTTTTTATCCTTTCTTGTGTTGATGTGATGTATCCTATTGATTGATTTGGGAATAGAGAACCATCTTTGGAGATGCAGGTCTAAAAGGCATGAAACATTTGCAAATTCCAGTGGCTATAGTTCCTTCAGGTCTGAGAAAGTCCTTGATGTTTGTACTTACTTTGTTTTTTTATAATCTGTAGAGAGAAGTAACAACATTTATCCTGTATCCGTTATTTAAATGATAATGTAATGTGTTTAAAGGTATCAAATCACTAGTTAAAAAACAAAGGTTATTGCTTGACAAAGAACTGAGAGTTTAGTTGTAAGTATGCATGACTTAAGATTTTCAGAGTTGGCAAACAAAAATGCTAATGCAAATTTTTGTTGTTGTTGTTGACTAAGTGCATAAAAATCCATGGTCAGTAGAGCAGAGCTAATGTAGAAAAGATTTCAGAGGCTTTAAATTGGAGCTTGAAAGGGGGGAAAGAATTATTTCCCCTGCTAAAGAGTTTGAAGAAAGTTAAAGAGGGAAACATGACACAAATCAAATTTCAAATTGGCAGTGTGGTGGGCTTTATTCAATAGATATTTATTGGGTACTGACTATGTGCTTATATTCTAGGCATTTGGAATATCTCAGTGAACAAAACCTAAAAGTTACTGCCCTCATGGGGCTTACTTTCTTGGGGTGTGTGTGCTGGGATGGAACAGAAAATAAACTAATTGGTAAATATTAGAAGGTGGTAATTATTTGAGAGAAAGAAAAAAGTGTATGGTAGGGGAAAGAGGATTGGAGTACCAGAGAGAGGGTGGTTGCAGTTTTAAACAGGTGTTCCAGGCAGGCGTCACTAAGAAAGGAACAAGTGAAGGAGGTGAGGGAACTATGTGGCTATCTGAGGGAAGAGTATTCTACAAAGGAAGAAGCACCAGGGCAGAATCTAAGGGAGGAATGTGTCTGATATGTTTGAGGAAAAGCTAGGTGGCCATTATGAATGGAACAGGTTCAGCAAAGGGGAGAAGTAGAAAAGGAGTCCATTGTGAGGACTTTTGTTTTCATCTGACTGATATGGGTAGCCATTGCAGAGCTAAACCAGAGGAATGTAATGATATGACTAATGTTTAAAAAGAATCTTCTTGCCTCTCTAGGAGGCAAGGGTAGAAGGAGAGAACATTTAGGAGGCCGTTGGGGGTAACCCAGGTAAGAAACAATGGAGCCTGGATCAGGGTAGTAGCTTTGGAAGTGATGGACTCTGGATACACTGTTATCTTGGTGACTTTTCATGTAGTCAAGAGGATTTTCTGATGGATTTAATGTGGAGAGTGAGAGTCAAGTGTGACAGTGAGACCTGTCTTGAGCAACTGGAAAAATGGAGTTGTTATCAGCTGAAAATAGGAAATCTGTAGGGTCTGTATGTTTGAAGGGTGAGGTAGAGAGAAATTGGGTGTTAAATTTGGGATATGTAAGTTTGAGATGTCTGTTAGACAGCCAGATGGAAATATTAAACAGGCAGCTGTATCTATAAGTCTGGAGCTCAGCAGAGAGTTTGAGCTGAAAATACAAACTTGAGTCACTGGCATATAGAGACTGGATGAGCTCTCCAAGGGTGAAAGTATTGATAGAAAAGAGAGCCAAAGGGGCGCCTGGGTGGCGCAGTCGGTTAAGCGTCCGACTTCAACCAGGTCACGATCTCGCGGTCTGTGAGTTCGAGCCCCGCGTCAGGCTCTGGGCTGATGGCTCAGAGCCTGGAGCCTGTTTCCGATTCTGTGTCTCCCTCTCTCTCTGCCCCTCCCCCGTTCATGCTGTCTCTCTCTGTCCCAAAAATAAATAAACGTTGAAAAAAAAAATTTCTTTAAAAAAAGAAAAGAGAGCCAAATACTAAGCCCCGGGAGCTTTCAACATTCAGAGGAGAAACCAGAAAAAGAGACTGGGAGGGAGGAATCAGTGAGGTAGAATGAATAGTAATAGGGTTTGTTGGGCTGTAGCAGAGGGGTAACCATCTGTTGAGACAGGACAAAAAAGATACATTGGGAAGAGGTCTTGAAGACCAAACAGAATCTAGATTTCTTGGATGCTGAAAGTGAGGTATGAATGGATAGAAGATTTGCCTAAAATGATTCATGGCAAATCTGTCCTTCTAATCCTACTTCCTCAATTCAATCGGAATCTTTGTGGTTGAAAAAAAATTTGATATGCAATGTTTAGAGATAGGCACCTCATTCTATCATGGAATTTGGTATAAGAGTGTATTTCATTCTGAGTTGTTCAGAGTAACAGATCCTTCATCTACATTGTGTGTGTGTGTGCGTGCACATACACACTTCTGATCAGTGGGATTTTAGAGAGGCTTCCCCAGAGTCACCAAAGCCACTAGGTCAGCATTACTTTATTAAAACTTAGTTTTACTCACAAGCTTGATAAAGGAGGAGCTTCAGGCTTGAAAGCCAGACTTGAGGATGGAGTTTATTGAATCCTGGTTCTGGCCTCATGCTCTTTAGTTTTTGCTGAGATCATTGGTCTTTCTTGTTGACCTTGACTTGGGAGCTTGAGTTTTCTTCAGTATAGGTTCTGAAATTAAAGCCCATTAGATTCCAAAGGAGACTGAAATAATATCTTTGGAAATTCAAGTGTAATGTAAAAATATACTAGAGAGAAAGATGTGGATATTCAACAACATCCCGCAAGAGAGATGAAGACTCCGAGGCCGTGGTTTGGCATCTCCTATGACCTACAGATCACAGGTGTGTCAGCCCCAACTCCGGAGAACACTGGAGCACAGTGAAGAATTTTCACTGATTTTTGTTTGTGGCTATTGGGTAATTGCTGACTAAATTGGTCCCTCAAAGAAATAACTAAGTGTTGGCATTTAATAGCTTTTGAAATTCACTTTTGGACTTTTTGGGGGTGGGGGTTCCATTTTCCTTGTTGCCTTTTTTTCATCTAAACTCTCAAACTCTTTGAGAACTGCAGCAGGAAATTTAGACTTAACCTCAAGAGTCAATGTTTTGTCTTGTGTCTCCTCTAATATAACACAGATGTTAGGATGGCTATATTTTACTTGAACACTTATTGAATTTCTTCCTTACTCCTTTCTCTTTTTAATGGGAAACAGTCTGACTCTACTCCTCATTAAACTCAAAGAATCCTAATTGTAATCTTGAGAATGTACATGGAGAGAAGATCTTTTCAGGCTATTTACTGAGATTACAAACCCTTACATTGTTTCACTATTCGAGGAAAAAACCTCCCATTCAAGAGAAAGACACTGAAAAACAAACAAAATGTTAAATATTAGGAAAGTATTAATTTCAGGACTGAAAAAGTAGATCTTCACGTGTTTTGTTTTGACCAGAGTATGAGTTCATTACCTGAACAGTCTGTAGTAAGGGTGAGATGTCACTTTTTACCACTCTGCATCCTAAGTTTATAATGCCTAGGTTTTCTATCTAGAAGTCTAGTTCTCCTAAATTGCACTACTTAGAGGATTGTCAAACCATCTGAATATTTCAGCAATTCTGAGGTTGCTATTTCAGCTCCATGCTGTGTATACCCTCTCTAGGTCAGAGAAAGACCCAGTGTGTCCAGTGACTGTGATAGAAACAACAAAACCTGCCTCCTCTGGCTAAAGCGCTGTATTTATCTATCAGTACTCAACCAACAGTGTGATTTTTTTTTTTTTTTTTTTTTTTTGGTGGTGGTGAATTTATTTAAGAGTTAAAAACACTGCATAATGTAGATGTGTAATACGAGCTTACTCATATGGTTTAGGTACCATTTCTTCGTTGGCTCAGTGACCTGATCTGCTTCAACTAGTCTAAACATATGTGTCATAATTTTTGTAACCTCTTTTGATTTACTCGATTACAGACTTTCTTGTTGCCTTGTGTTACAGAGGAAAATAAACATGTATCCATGTCCTCAGACCGGTCACTGATTTGTTTACTCTGACCGAATGCATCATCAAACAGAGCTGTCCAAAATGGAACAGTGACCTCTGCTCGGGTAGAGTGAGCTCTTTGGTCAGTGTAGCCAGGTGACAGGGCATGACTCTGGCATGTAGCCAGATGTCTATATGGTGGGGATCTTATAAAGAGACAAATACTATGAATGAGCAGTAGGTCCAGTCCCTTCTCACTCCTAGATGTTTTGATCAATTCATTTGATTCAATGCTGTCAGGACTGGGTATCTGGAGGGCTTGGTTGTAAATGAGCAATTTGGAGTCATGTTCACATCTGGCCCATTTTGTGCCAGTGAACCTGCTAATAATTACATGTGTACGCTTGGCCATGTAGAATCAGGGTTCTGTGGGAGGAATATTTAAAATAATTTATGATTTTGGCATTGACATTTGCTTTGAAATTTAAATTTTCTATCATGTGCTCATTAGGAATGCTGGGCATCTGGTTTAAAAAACCCCAGACAACCTGTGTTAGCTCTTACTTCTAAAATAACATATACATAAGACTATAGTAAGAAAACCAGTTATTATGTTAGTGATCCTGTTGCAGCAGGCAGCAATTTTATGTATCTGGTCAAGAACTATATTATTTTCTAATAAGATAGTAAAAGATTTCTATTGTTGTCACTATGATACACCTTATTGTTGTAGAATTATAACAAATATTCATTTATGAATGTCTGTTCCTGCCTCCCCATCCTGCCCTATGTTTCTTTCCTGGAGACTTGGAATAACATTTAAATGTCAGTTTAAGCCTAAGAAGGTAAATTAGAAGGCACCAGAGAAAGGAGTAAGGAGCTTTTAGTATGGATTGGCCTTGGTTCGAAACTCAGCTGTGAAACTCACTAGCTGTGTCCCATAGTTTCCAACTTCTTCTTCTCTTAGATTCTTTAGAAAAAAAAGCCCTGTGCCCCATGAAACCTGCTTGATACAGGTCCTGTGCCCAGAGAGAGACTTCTTTCACGAGAGGGACCGTTGTTCCCAGTTGGACCAGGGGCATTAATGGGAGCAAGGAGGAGTGAAGTAGATGAAAGCCAACATCAGATCTTCTCTCATCCTTTTCTCTTTTATTGGCTTGTACCTTGTTCAGCAGTAGGTAGATCAAAAATGGAAGGAGGAAAGAGCAGCAAGGCACTGAAACCAGAGTGTGCTCAACAACGAAGATCTTGATATTCTCGAAAACTAGCATTTGGCTCAAATAATTCTGTATGGCAAAGATGAAAGCATACTGAATTTATGAAAGTTATGGGATAGCTAAAAAGTCTCTCATAGGTATTTTTATGTCGTAGGGCATAGCGGAAGAAAACCCTGAAAAAAGATACTTTTCAGGAAGTTTTGTTCCCCTTGGTATCTCCTGCCCTCATTTTCCCTCCTTACTCTGTGGGTGGTCTTACTCCATGTGACATGTTGATCAGGCAACCTAGCCTGTTTATATTTATGTCTGTTTATACTTATGTCTTGCCTTCTCCAGCGTGACTGTAGGATGTAAAACCCTCACTAGTGTCATGTACCTGGTACAGACCCTTCCAAAGTGGAGGTGTGAATCCATGAACCAAGTTTGCTTTGACAAATTCACTCAATATATACATTGCACACTTAATAACCATCTGTCTTTTATTGGTTTTAAAAATGTTTATAATGTTTATTTTTGAGAGAGAGAGAGAGAGAGAGAGAGAGAGAGAGAGAGAGAGAGAGAGTGAGCAGGCGCAGCACAGAGGGAGAGGGAAACACAGAATACAAAGGAGGCTCCAGGCTCTGAGCTGTCAGCATAGAGCCAGACGCGGGGCTTGAACTCATGAACTGTGACATCATGATCTGAGCTGAAGTCGGATGTTTAACTGATTGAGTCACCCAGGCATCCCAGTTACCACCCATCTTTTGAAAGAGCTTCAGGTCTTCAGGTCTTTGAAAGAGCTTCAGGTGCTGGGGATAGCTAACCTGATTTCAGGATGCCCTTCCCAGCTTTGATGATGCTATATAGAGACTTGGAGTTTATGTGGATTTGTATATAGAAGATTCTTAAAAACTAAAATTCTTGGATGCAAAGAACTTGGATTTAGATCATACAACTTGTGTGTTTTGAGATTTTTACCTGCTAACAATTACAGATTATTATATAAGTTTACTTCTGGAGGAACTAGCAAAATATACTCTGAATATGGTGACATTGAAGTCCTAATTTATAATTAATTTATAATGGTATGACTGACAGATTTCAATTTGGTTAATACAGGGGATGATAAGCCTTATAGTTCAACAGCAGCATCATAAGGACTCTCATGCATGTGATTGATTTTGTCAGGCACAATGAAGAGTGAATTGCTTTCCTTCTCCCTGGGAAGGTGTTGAAGTTGGGTGACATGAGAGGAAGCTCAGTGCTACCTGAGACCTTCTGAGATTAGAACTGATTCATGTCCAAACCACTCCACTTGGCAGGCTTGGAGTTGGAACAGATGAGGTTCCTGGATCTGGAGATGGGTTTAGAGCAAGGGCAGGCTGGCCTGGCCCTTGGGCTGTAGAGCAGAGCCATAGGAGATTGAATGACAAGCATCCAGGCAAAGCTCAAGTGGGGTGCCAGACTAGCTGAAGAAGCCAGAGCAGAGAGAGGAAAACTGGGCATGAGGCTACAGCAAGGAAACTGAGGGCATTAGACCTAGGAAATGAAGATATAATGGCAGGCAGGAGGCAGAACACTACAGGTGCCTGGACAAGGTCAGGCAGCCGAGTTCATTAAAGAGCCACCTGTAGCCAGCTTGCTTCCTTTACAGTGAAAATGTCTTAAGGCATATGCACTGTGCAAAAGATCAAATTGCTGGGTTTTCTAACTTGAATCCTCAGGATCCCTGGGCTTGTAAGAGCTGATTACTCTGGCTTCAGGAGAGTGAAAATGACTAGGTTATCCTAGGAGAAGCTGGGGATATCTGACCCTGCACTATTCTACCTTCTGTCACCAATCAGATAAATAGCAAACTACATAGCAGGTCTCCGGAAGTGTCATGGTTAAAGGAAAATGCTGGAGAAGAGGCAGGAAACTGGTCCTTTACAACTGGTTTGAAACTTTACACTCTGGCAGCTAAAAATGTATTGATTCTACATTCTCTGGTATCTGCTTTTACTATTTGGCCTGTAATAGAATGCATTTAATGTATGTTTATTCTTTAATTTTGGTGTGGTCCTTTGAATATTAGAAGTTAGCAATGAAGGGGACAGGGCATCTTAGTGGCGTAAATCATTAAAATGGTCTTAGTTTTCAGTTTCATTTCATTAAATGACGGTTTGTTCATTTTAATTTGTAATACAAAGAAGCTATTGAAATGGAAGACTATTTTCATGTTCTCATATCAGAGCCAAATGAGCAAAACATTAAAGAATAGTAGTTGAAATGGTTTCCAAATCAGAAAAGCCACATTTCTCTATAATTTTCTCATTCTGGTTCCTATTTATATTTTCTGTGGAGGTTGAATTGTGGTTGTCATAGCAATTCCTTTTTATATATGAAACTCTGATAGTTGGATTTTTATTATTTGTGTCCCTACTCAAGACCTATTCAATTCTAAATATTTCTTTTTAAATAATATCTGATTAGACTAGGTCTTTTAACCTTCACATTTTTTGCCCTCTGAATTACAGGATTTCTTAGGACTGTATTTTGGTCGACCAGAAAATAGTCCTATGAGAGGGTGGTTTGATGATGAAATCCTGTGAGTCATGGTACCCATCATTCTTTTCTTTGCCTTGAGCACGTGCAGTGGCACTGAGGCCACTGGGTATTTCCATCCCGGCTGTACACAAGTGATCTTGGCTTAAATACCAAAAGTCTTTGCAGGATTTGTTTCCTTTTCTTTCTTTCATCCTATTTCCTTCCTTATGCATTTATATTTTTTCACACAATTTTCACGTATTGTTTTGACCCCTCTACTAAAAATTTTGGTTTGAAGCAATGACCCAATTCTTGTCAAATCCATTAGTGTCTCAGAGTTTATCATTTGTGTCTTTCCTTTTGATATGGTTGACCAATCAGTCCTCCTTGAAGCTGTCCCCTTTGATTCTTTTCTTTCTCTTTTTTGTCCTTGCTTCCATCTTGCGACCCATCCATTGGCTATGTCATGCCAAGATACTGTTCAGAGCCCTGCATTGTTCTGGTCTCTGAGTCGGCCTTTCCCAGCATCTCCTGGGCTCTTCTTTAATTCATTCTAAAATGAGCGCCTCACCTCCAGTTCTGCTTTGAACAGCTCCATGTTCCACATTCACTTCGTTGATGGGCTTTTCCACCTCTGGATGCCACCTGTCACTAGGGAGGGCTAAAACTCAAATCCATGTTGCTGGTTCTGACTGCCCACCTCCCTGCAGTTCTCTGTCTCCAAGTAGAGGTGGAGACAGGGCATCTCCACTTTTGGGATCTGCCATCTAACACTGGGTTCATGCCTTCTCCTGTAATTCCAGTCTGGTTATTTTCAACTACCAGAGGCAATACTCGTCTGTCAGTTGTCTAACCTGAGAACCTTTGAATCTTTGGCTCTCATTTCCTTTCCATTTCCTATATCCAGATTCTTAGGAATGATCACTGCTAATTCACAATGTTTTTTGGCCCCAGCACTCTTTTTAACTGTGACTTTCTAATTTTATAGGTGAGGCCAGGGAGCTTCTTTGCCCTCTTTATCAGTTACCACAGAGAAGAGCCAGGACCTGATTTGCTGACTTGAATGCCAATCCCTGGTTAAAAATCATGGGTCCAGAGCAGTGGTTCTTATACTTCATGGTCTCAGACCCAATTTAGACTCATAAAAAATGTTGAAGATGCCAAAGAACTTTTGTTTATATGGGTTATAATTATTAATATTTATCACATTAGAAACTAAAAGTGGGAAATTAAAAATATTCTTTGTAGAAAGCAGTGAGCTCATATATGAACATGGCACATTTTAATGAAAAATACCTATTTTTCAAAACAAAAACTTACAAGAGTGATACTAGTTTATATTTTTGGCAAACTTTCTTAAGGTCTGGCTTAATAGAAGACAGTTGGACTGTTAAATCTATTTCTGCATTTGTCTTCTGTGATATCATACATCCTGTAAACTCTGGAAAGATCCAGAGTTCATGGTGCAAGAATGAGAGTGAAAAAGACGAGTAATGCCCTAGTATCATTAGGAAAATGACTTTGATTTTGAGGACTCCCTGAAAGGTTGTTGGGGTCTCCAAAGGCCCTATGATCACATTCTGAGAATCATTGGTCTAGAGAGTTGCTAAGTCTTTATTTAAAGAAAAAAATTTTTTTTCTTAATGTTTATTTATTTTTGAGAGAGAGACAGAGCGTGAATGCAGAAGGAGCAGAGAGAGAGGGAGACACAGAATCTGAAGCAGGCTCCAGGCTCTGAGCTGTCAGCACAGAGCCCGACACGGGGCTCGAACCCACGAACTGTGAGATCATGACCTGAGCTGAAGTCGGACGCTTAATTGACTGAGCCACCCAGACACCCCATGCTAAGTCTTTTTCTAACTCAACATTTTATTCTTGTTCACGACCTTTCAATTTTGGTTTTGAAATTTACATAAGAAAAGTTCAAAATTAAACGCAATCATGTAGTTAGAATCTACTATTTATCAATGACATTCAATTTCTAAAGCTTGAAAATATATTCTATGATGAAGTGGTAGCTTTTTAAAGATCATGATGTAATACTTCCATGCTTATTCCATGTCGAGCCCCGCTGACATGTGTGGAGCCTGCTTGGGATTCTCTCTGTCTCTCCCTCCCTTCCCCACTCATGCTCTCTCTCAAAATAGACATCTTAAGAAAAGATTCTCTCCCTCTGCCCCTCTCCCCAGCTCCTGCTCACTTGTTCTCTTGCACTCTCTCTCAAATAAAAACTAAAAAAACAAAAACAAAAACAAAAACAAGTAATAGTTACATGCATGCATGTAAACAGCTTAGCATTGTGCTTAGGACACACTTGGGACTCTTCACTGTTCTCTCCAGTTCTGTGTTTTGATCTATTCCTCTGGCCACATGGACTGTAATTTTAATAGAGAATTAAGTTTCTGTTACTTGTGTTAATGGAGAGTAAGATGGATATATAGAAAATACCTCTAAACTCTATCACTGTACCTTTCGTTTTCTTTATTTAGTAAACATACTGAGTTTTTTCTATGTGTTTAAAATCCTGGATGCTGGGGATATTAAATTTGTAGACAAAATGGTCCATCCCTAATATCATACCCAGTATGAACACAGCTTAAACACCAGTGATCACAATATAATGTGTTAACAGAGAAGACCTACTCCTTTAAGAGAAACGTATGTTGACACAATGCAAGGTGCATTGTCTCTGGGACCCTGCCAGGTGACCAATGATTTCCAGTTCCATTTCTGTCAAGAGAGACCATTTAGAACGTGTAGATCCAAAGATTTCCAGCACTTAGTATTAAGCAGAAAGCTTATCATCTTCCACTTAACTATGGAAACTTTGATTCTTCTTGGGTCTGAACATAAACTAGAAGAGTTGGGTGTATAGAATTGGGTGGATTGTCGGGAGAGGAGGCAGGAATTTAGAGCTAGAAAGGAAAATGGTGGCAATGGGGGATCTGAAAAGGAGCAGTAACATAGGTACTATCTCTGTATAACAGCCTGTGTCCCTGGAGAGCGGAGAGAGTATCTCCTTTTCATGCCACACTTTAGTTCAGCACGGATTGAGAGAAAAAGTACCATCACTACCGCCACTATTACTCCTCCCGCTAACTGCAGAGGCAGCAAATGTGCTGAGTACTAATTTTGCCCCAGGCACAATGCTAAGCTGTTTACATGCGTGCATGTAACTATTACTTCTTTGTGTTTTTTTTTATTTTTAAAATTTTTATTTGGGAGCACACGTGAGAACAAGTGAGCAGGAGCTGGGGAGAGGGGCAGAGGGAGAGAATCTTTTTTTAAGATGTCTATTTTGAGAGAGAGCTTGAGTGGGGAAGGGAGGAAGAGAGCGAGAAATAGAGAGAGAGGGTGGGCAGGAGGGAGGGGGAGAGAGAGACAGGGAGAATCCCAAGCAGGCTCCACACTGTCAGTGCGGGGCTCGATCCCATGAACCATGAGATCATGACCTGAACCTAATTCAAGAGTTGGACACTCAACCGACTGAGCTACCCAGGCACCCCACGTGTAACTCTTACTTACTGAGCCCTGCGGATGTGCTAGCCTGTGGGCATACAGCAAGGCTACTGTTACCATCCCTGTTCCAGATAAGCATATTGAATAAATTTCAGTAAATAGCCTAGTAACTTGCCAGACTGCAAAGATGGGTCCTTATGCATCACGCTGGTAGATGACTCACTGAGTGTACGTGGACGTCAGAGGATGGACCATCTGTGGGGTCACTGTCTTTGCTGTGATTTTCTTCATCAGAGGTAACCAAAGCAGAATGTGCAGTCTTGTATCATCAGGCCACTGGGAGCTAGTGTCATGGTGAATGTGGCAGTGGCTACGTTTCCTCCCTTATTTGGACGCTGGGAATACAGAGAGAGGTGGATAGTGTGATTTCTATGTTGAAAGTGAAGGGCATGTCCAGTAAAATATGGTTTTAAAATTATTCCTGAGCTGTTTTTAAAATCAGAACCAATAAAGAAATCTATCTAGAGGAAGCATTTCCCATTAAGCTCCCCTTTGGAAATAGCCCAGGTTTTCTTGTCCTTAGGATAAGGAAGGCAGTTTCAGGAGAAGGAAGTTTGGGGAGAGAGCAGGGCAGGAAGAATAGGAACTTTTTAGATAACGGTCACTTGCAATGGGTTTCCTTTCACCGACGCTGCCTCCCTGGTTACCTCACAGCGTACCTGTTTGTTACTTCACAGTGAGGAAGGATGGTTGCCAGGTGAGTGACATCACATCAGAGCCCTTCCACTGGCTCTGCTTTCTTCTGGTGCCATGCTCCTCTCTGTAGCTATAGAGCTTCTGGAAAGCCTGGAGGAATTGACACT
Organism: Felis catus; assembly: GCF_018350175.1. Taxonomy (NCBI): domain Eukaryota; kingdom Metazoa; phylum Chordata; class Mammalia; order Carnivora; family Felidae; genus Felis; species Felis catus. Next base: position 56,478,275 of record NC_058379.1, on the reverse strand, counting down.
CCTGTTCACCATGTCATGTTCAGGGCACAGGGTGTGGTAAATATAGGATCTTTTCTTCCTTCTTAGGAGTGGGAAAAAAAGTGCCAGGAATGGGATGGAGGTGAGTGAGGAGGACATGTCCTTACTGCCAAGAGAGGGGCTCATGTGAAAGCTGGGTGTGGTATGTAAGGGGTGACTGGCTGGTAGTTTCCACCTGCTCAGCTGCCCTGGGTGGAATGACCCCAAGAGGCAGCAGGTTGGGTAGACATGCTCTTTGGCCGGAGCTCTGGGAAGTTTGGTACAAGGCTCTAGAGGAGAGTGAAAAACAAACCTGAGATCACTGTTTAACTGCTTTGTGTTGACAGTTCACTTTGGATCTGTGTTTACTTTTATTCCATTGGCTTAGGAAGTGACCTCAGGTCAAGTGAGTGAGAAAAAACAATTTAAATTAAGCTGAAGTACCCATGAAGGTGGCATTTCAATTCAAACAAATTTTAAGCACCTACTGTGCCTCTAAAAGCAGTTTTATTTTGCATTTAACTTTTTTTTTTTTTTTTTAATAAGGTAGTTCAGACGTTAAGCCTAGGGAACCATCCCTTTAGGGCCATGTTTTGACTGTGTCATTTGCTGGCAGTCAGAATTTTTAAGAACTAGAAGGGATCTCAAAGATCATGTCGTCTGATTCTGTCATTTTCGTTTTCATTTTATGAAACTCAAAAAAGTGAGGTGCCAAATTATGTTAGCGCAGGCATAGCAAAAACGCAACTGAAATCACATTCCCTCTGCACGATGTTTGCACAAAGCAACAACATAAAACTTGTCTTTTGCTATTAACTACACTGCACTGGTTATCTGTTGCTGCATTACAAACCACCGTGCACTTAGTGACTTAAACCAGTTTATTATTTCTGTGGTTCTGTGGGCTAGCTGGGCAATTCTTGCTTGGGGTCTCCCCTTGCTTGTGTGATGCTCAGAGGTCTGAGCCTCTGAAGCCTCAAAGGGGCTGGATGCCCAGGACACTTCACACACATAGCCACCGGATGAGGCCCGGCTGCTGGGCTTGGGATCGCCTTGTCTTGAAGGTCCCTTCTGCTCTGTAAACTTGGGCAAGTTAGTCCCTGTCAATTCTCAATTTTTGAGAATATCTTAGGTTGCAAGGAGGAAATTCATTTAAGTTACTTCTCTGACTTCAAGACTACACATACATGTCACATCGATAAAACTGATCAACTGGATTTCAAGAGCAAAACAACTGGTGAGTCGTTCAGGGTTCAAGCAAGCAGTAGATGTTTATGGATCTTAGCTAAAATGTTGTTCCTTGGTTGTTGCTTGTCTGTTTTCTTTTTCTTTCGCTTCTTCTATTTTCTGTTTCAGACCATCTTCTTTATGTATAACATCGCTTGCCATGATGCTTTCTCAGGGCTCCCTTCATTCTGCATCTAAGTCTCGTTTCCACTGCCCAGTCTTCAATCGTTAGTACAAATGAGACGGAGAGGAGGGCAGAGGACCCTGTGAGTGGCCCAGTTCGTAGAGTCAGGCTATGTGGTCACCGGCAACCCTGGACTAAGTGCCCCTGGGTTAGAATTTCACCATCAGCTATGGCTGGGTGGGGACAGGATCTTGGGGTTACAATCTATGACTACTTAGGGCTATTCCTTCTGCAGGTGCGTGGTGGGGGGAGCAGTGGGCAGTGCTGAGATGTCTAGTACTAGGGTAGTGGTGGTCTTCTAATATCTGGATCACCTCCCTCATAGACTATCAACAGAAAAATCAGTAATAATAGCGACTATTTATTAAAACTCTATATGCAAGGTACTTTATCCATGCTATCTCCTTTATTCTTCAGAATGACTTTGCAAGGTAGGTCTATTCTATGTATTCAGATGAGGAAACAGGTTAAGAAATGATCTGCAATTTGCTTAAAATCACACAACTAGAAATGATGTGCCTGGGATTTGACTCCAGGTCAGTGCATTTTCAAAGCCTGTTCTTGTTTTCCTCTGCACGGTGGATTATTTTACTTTTTTAAAAATTCCAGTATAGTTAACATACAGTGTTATTAGTTTCAGGTGTACAATAGAGTGATTCGGCAATTCTGTGTTACTCAGTGTTCATTACAAGGGTACTCTGTAATCCCATCACCTGTCTCCCCTCCCATCTCTCCTCTGGGAACCATCAGTTTGTTCTCTATAGTTAAGAGTCTGTTTTTTGGCTTATCTTTTTTTGTTGTTGTTGTTAGTTTTTCTTAAATTCCACATATGGGTGAAATCATCTAGTATTTGTCTTCTTCTGACTTATTTCACTTAGCATTATATTTTCTAGCTCAACCCATATCATTGCAAATGGCAACACTTCATTCTTTTTTATAGCTGAGTAATACTCCAGTGTGTGTGTGTGTGTGTGTTTGTGAGACAAAATAATCATTCATCTATCCATAGACATATGGACATTTAGGCTGCTTCCATAATTTGGCTATTATAAATAATGCTACAATAAACACGGGGGTGTATATATCCTTTCAAATTAGTATTTTTGTATTTTTAGATAAATACCCAGTAGTGAAATTACTGGATCATATGGTAGTTCTATTTTTAACTTTTTGAGGAACCTCCATACTGTTTTCTACATTGGCTGTACCAGTTTGCATTCCCATCAACAGTGCAAGAGGATTGCTTTTTCTCTACATCTTTGCCAACATTTGTTGCTTTAGCCATTCTGACATGTGTGAGGTGGTATCTCGTTATAGTTTCTTTCTAAAGCTTATTTATTTATTTTGAGAGAGCCAAGCAGGCTCTACGCCATTAGTGTAGAGCCCGATGTGGGGCTTGAACCTGTGAACTGTGAGATTATGACCTGAAGTCAGATGCTTAACCAAATGAGCCACTCAAGGCGTCCCTCATTGTAGTTTTGATTTGCATTTCTCTGATGATGAGTGATGTTGAACATTTTCTTATGTCTCTGTTGGCTATATGTCTTCCTTGGAGAAATGTCTGTTCATTTCTTCTGCCCATTTTTAATTGGGTTATTTGTGTGTGTGTGTTGAGGTGTATAAGTTCTTTATTTTGAGTACTAGCCCTTTACTGGAAATGTCATTTGCAAATATTTTCTCCTATTCAGTAGGGTTGTCTTTTAGTTTTGCTAGTTTTTTCCTTTGCTGTGCAGAAGCTTTTTATTTTGATGTGGTCCAATAGTTTATTTCTGCCTTTGTTTCCCTTCCCTCAGGAGATGTACATCTAGAAAAATGTTGTTATGGCCAATGTCAAAGAAATTACTGCCCATGCTCTCTTCTAGAATTTTTATGATTTCAGGTCTCACATTTAGGTCTTTAATCCATTTTGAGTTTTTGTGTATGGTGTAAGAAAGTAGTCTGGCTTCATTCTTTTGCATGTAGGTGTCCAGTTCTCCCCAACACCATTTGTTGAAGAGATGGTCTTTTTCCCATTGTATATTCTTGCCTCCTTTGTTGAAGATTAATTGACCATATAGTTGTGGATTTACCTCTGGGCTCTCTATTCTGTTCCATTTATCTCTGTGACTGTTTTTGTGCCAGTGCTATGCTGTTTTGATTACTACAGCTTTGTAATATAACTTGAAGTCTGAGATTGTGATACCTCCAGCTTAGTTTTTTAAGATTTCTTTGGCTATCTGGGTGTTTTTGTCATTCCGTACAAATCTTAGGATTGTTTATTATAGTTCTGTAAAAGGATGCTGTTGTATTCTGATAGGGATTGTATTGATTGTGTAGATTGCTTTGGGCAATACGGACATCTTGATGTTTGTTCTTCCAATCCAGGAGCATGGAATATGTTTCCATTTTTTGGTGTCATCTTCAATTTCTTTCATCAATGTTTTATATTTTTCAGGTAGTATGGGTCTTTCACCTCCTTGGTTAGTTTTATTCCTAGGTATTTTGTTATTTTTGGTGCAGTCATAAATGGGAGTGTTTTCTTAATTTCTCTTTCAGCTGCTTCATTATTAGTGTATAGAAATGCGATGGATATCTATATATTGGTTTTGTACCCTACAACATTACTGAATTCATTTATTGGTTCTAGTAGTTTTTTGGGGGGGTGGGGTCTTAAGGGTTTTCTATATTTGGTATCATGTCATTTGCAAATAGTGGAACTTTTACTTTCTCTTTACCAATTTGGATGCCTTTTATTTATGTGGTTTAATTGCTGCAGCCAAGACTTCCAGTACTATTATATAAAAGTGATGACAGCAAACATCCTTGTCTTGTTCCTGATATTAAAATCTTTCAAATTTTCACCATTGAGTATGATATTAGCTGTGGGTTTTTATATATGGCATTAAAAACATTTTTTAAGTTTATTTATTTGAGAGAGCATGGGCTCGAGAAGGGCAGAGAAAGAGGGGGAGAGAGAGAATCCCAAGTAGGCTCCGTGCTGTCAGCACAGAGCCCCATGTGGGGCTCAATCCTGTGAACCATGAGATCATGACCTGAACTGAAATCGAGAGCTGGTTGTTTCACTGACTGAGCCACCCAGGTGCCTCTCATATATGGCTTTTATTATATTGAGATATGCCCCCTCTAAACCTACTTTGCTGAGGGTTTTTATCATGACTGGACATTACACTTTGTCAAATGCTTTTTTCTGCATCTGCTGAAATGATCATACAGTTTTAATCCTTTCTCTTATTGATGTGATGTATCTTGTTGATTTGTGAATTTTGAACCATCCTTGCATCTTGAGAATAAATCTCACTTGATCATGATGAATGAGGTTTGTTTTTAAAGAATTGTTGGATTCAGTTGCTAATATTTTGTTGAGTTTTCATCTACGTTCATCAGTGATATTGGTAGTTCTCTCTTGTTTGTAAGATGTTTATCTGGTTTTCATCTCAGGGTAATGCTGGCCTCATAGAATGAATTTGGAGGTTGTCCTTCCTTTTCTATTTTTTTTTTTTTTGAATAGTTTGAGAAGAATAGGTACTAACTCTTATATAAAGGTTTGGTAGAATTCACCTGTGAAGCTGTCTGGTCTTGGGCTTTTATTAGTTTGGAGACTTTTGATTACTGATTCCATTTCATTGCTGGTAATAGAGACCAATTACCAAATTTTCCATTTCTTCCTGATTTAGTTTTGGGGGAGGTTATAGGTTTCTAGGAATATGTCCATCTCTTCTAGCTTGTCTAATTTGTTGGCATGTAATTTCTCCTAATATTCTCTTACAACTTTTGTAATTCTGGGATGTTGGTTATTATTTCTCCTCTTTCATTTATTTGGGTCCTCTCTATCTTTCTTTTTTTCCCCAAGAGTCTGGCTAACAGTTTGTCAATTTTGTTATCTTTTCAAAGAAATCAGCTCCTGGTTTCATTGATCTGTTCTACTGTTTTTTTTTTTTTTTTAGTCTCTATTTTGTTTATTTCTGCTCTTATCTTTATGATTTCCTTCCTCCTACTGGATTTGGGTTTTGTTTGTTCTTTTTCTAGCTCCTTTAGGTGTAAGGTTAGGTCGTTTGAGATTTGTCTTCCTGAGGTAGGCCTGTATTGCTATAAAGTAATCTCTTAGAAGAGTTTTTGCTGCATTCCAAAGATTTTGGACCATTGTGTTTACATTTTCATTTGTCTCCCATGTATTTTTTAAAATTTCCTCTTTGATTTCTTGGTTGATCCATTTGTTGTTTAGTAGCATGTTGTTTAACCTCTGTGTATCTGTGTCCTTTCCAGATCTTTTCTTTTGGTTGACTTCTAGTTTCATAGTGTTGTGGTCAGAGAAGATACATGTTATGACTTAGATGTTTTTGAATTTGAGACTTGTTTTGTGCCCTAATGTGTTATCTATACTGGAGAGTTTTTCATGTACACTTGAAAAGAATGTGTATTCTGTTATAGGCTGGAACGTTCTGAATATATCTCTTACATCCCTCTGGTCCAATGTGTCATTCAAAGCTATTGTTTTCTTGTAGATGTTGTTTGGATGATCTGTCCATTGATATAAGTGGGGTGTTAAAGTCCTCTACTATTACTGTGTTAGTATTGATTACTTCCTTTATTTTGTTACTAACTGCTTTATGTATTTGGTGCTCCCATGTTCAGTGCATCAATATTTAAAGTTTTTACATCTTCATGTTGGATTGTTCCCTTTGATTATATAATGTCCTTCTTTGTCTCTTGTTACAGTCTTTGTTTTTTATTTATCCAATGTAAGTATTGCTACCCTGGTTTTCTTTTCACTTCCGTTTGCATGTAAATGATTTTCCCTGCCTTCACTTTGAATCTACATGTATCTTTAGGTCTGAAATGAGTCTCTTGTGGACAGCATATAGACGTCTTATTTATTTATTTATTTATTTATTTATTTATTTATTTATCATCCCATGTCTTTTGATTGGAGCATTTGTTCATTTACATTCAAAGTAATTATTGATAGGTGTGTATTTATTGCCATTTATTGCCATCATCTCTTGACTGATTTTTACAGATATACTTAATTTTACATCTTTTGTGTTTCCCACTTTTCTTACTCCTGCTTAGGGTCTTTCCTTTCCGTTCAAAGAATCCTGTTTAACGTTTCTTATAAGGCTGGTTTAGGGGTGATGAATTCCTTTAACTTTTGTTTGTCTGGGAAACCCTTTATCTCACCTTGTGAGCAACAGCCTTGCCGAACAGAGTATTCGAGTATTCGGTTGCAGCAGATCCGCCCCCTCCAGCCAGGCCTGCCTTAGTTCCGGCAGTGGCAAGCCCTCTCTCGCAGACGACCAGCACACAAACCTTGCTGCCACTGTATGGGCAGGACACACATTGCGTACAATGTGTCCACTACCTGCGCATTATGGGTCTGTCCCCTCCGCTACACTCTTGGCTCGCGACCCTCCAAAGCGGTGCCACAGGCATGGCAGTGTGCAAGCAGCCCCAACAGGAGCCAGCACCACTCCACAGTGACTCCTGCCCTGGGGAGAGGGAAAGATAACCACCCACACCAGTCAGACTGCAGCCCCAGCAGTGGGCTAGAGGCAGGCAGCTGGTCTGACTGCAGGCCCTGTCCACCAAGGACAGCTTCTCAGGGGACAACACAGGGAAAGCACCCTGCACTTGGATGCTAATGCATCCCTGGCAAATGCCTGGTCCCACTCAACTCAAGCCCAAGGCAGCCCCAGGCTGACTTACTAACACCAGAGGGACTAAACCCTGCGCCCAACAGGCAAAGAGAGCTCCTGCTGACGACTGGACTGAAGGAAAAAGCGGCTCAGTCACAGCAGCCAGATACGTGCAACACACGTAGGAGACACGCCTGAAGCATCAGGTTCTGGTGAATAGGGGACACTACAGTGCCTCCTGTTCATAAGGCCACTACTTCCAAGAGCAGACACAGCTGATTTCCTAATGCAGAAACAGACACAAGAGTCAGACAAAATGAAGAGAGAGAGAAATACACCTCAAATCAAAGAACAGGATGAAATCACAGCAAGAAACCTCAGCGAAATGGAGTAAGTAGTATGCCTGATAGAGAATTTAGGGTAGTGAGCATAAAGATATTCACCGGACTTGAGAAAAGAGTGGAAGACATCTGTGACACCCTTAACAATGACCCCAAGACTGGCAGAACAACGTCCGTAGCTAAATGGAGAGACAAGGCCACATCAAAGAGGGCGAGGAAGGGTGGAGATGTGATAGGGAGGGAAATGGACCTGCAGGCCTGTCTTCTAGAGGGAGGGACCTGTGGGCACCGAGAGGGGACATGAACAGACTGTCAACTGGGGATTCCACATGGGGAAGATGCATCCCTCACTCTTGGCTTTGGGCCAAGTTTCATGAGTTGTTAAAACCAGTGGGATTAAAACCTGGAATTTTAAAACTCAGTGGGCTCTGCTCTGTGAGAGGAAAATGAATATCCACCCTTAAGGAGACAGCACAACGAACAGCCTGTGGAGATACAGCATCAAAGCAGCAGTTTGAAAAATGCCTGGGGCCTCCATCAGGGAGAGTTATTTAACTCCCAGAGTGTAACTAGAGGGACAGAGATTGCTGGGAAACCCCTCCAGGAACCAAGGAGCTGACTTACGGCATTTCCCTCCCCTGCCCCGAGCATAAACTTACAGCCACCGGGGTGGGGGTGAACCAGTGGGGTGCCAACACCCACTCCCTAACTTGCTAACACTGCCGACCCTAACGCCCCCAACTCCCCTCACCCACCCCCATTTTACCGTTTTATCCTGGGATGAAGCCTGGAACTCTGGGAGCAATTTTCTGGGCATAGACAGTTTTGGTCCCCGGTGGACTGGTTTTTACTGCACTGCGTCTTGACACCTTGTCGTCTGGGGTAGGCCTGGTGACTCATAGGAGCAGGCCCCCTAGAAGGTTCCTGTATTAGCTGTGAGATGCTGTGACGGCCAGGCTCCCTACTTCACTTAATTTCTTCTTAGGACCCATGGAGAAATTTCTCTTAGTCCTAAGTACATCTACTCGACATAACTGTTTCTAGCTTATGGACTCTTTAAATTGAGTCATGCTTGCTTACCTTTTGTTATTGGCAACTAGGAAGCTCAGTGGTAATTCTTCCCCTTCATCCTAGCAAATTCTAGAAGACCTTAGGGCATGTGTGAGGCTCCTGACCATACTTCTGGCTTCCTTCATCTCTTACCTCCTCCTCATTTGCCTTTGCTCTGATTTCCTCACTTACAAATGTAATGTACTGCTTAAAAAAAAAATAAACTGCTTTATTTTTTTTTGGACTGAGGAAGGTATGGATTCAAAATGCATCCCCCCCCCCTTTTTTTTTTTAAGAGTTCCATTAGAGTAATTGAAGGATACTGATGTGATATCAGGAGTAAAAAAGTCACTACTGACTTGTGTTTTACCCATTATTGGTGCTAAGCTTTTGAAAACCATTAGAGGAGAAAACAAAAACACCCTCCTGTTCCCTCTGCCTTTCTTTAGCTTAAAAATCTCTTGGGTCTGAGGTGGTAGGAGCAGCCTTCCTGGATATGGTTTTAAAGAGTGTCTATATTTGCTGATATTTCCCTCTCTTCTTGGGAGGACAGTTAAGTCAACGCATATACATAAACATCTTTTTAGTACAGAAACGTGACCAGGAATAAACACCCTCTCTGTGAATCAGCAGCCAGTTCTCTCCATGGTTTCTAGGGCATGGTTTCTCCACAGGAGCAATGTTAATGGAACCCCTGAACACAGATCTTCCACGGACGAGATACTTGGAGCCGTGGGCTTCTCTCGTGCCAAAGCTGCAAGCTTGGTGGAATCCTCTTGCCGGCCCTTTGCCTCCTGCCCGCCTCCGCTGGCCTTGGGCCGCCAGTCCTGCTGGTGCCCTCTGCCCCCCCACCCAGGGTCTGGGCTCTTACCTTGCCTGTCCTGTGAAGTGAGCGCACAGCTGCTGCCTCAAGGTAATGTGTTGTTGTGGAGCTGCATTCGGGTTGATGATGGGATCAAGTTCCCCTTCCCCACCCCCATGCGATTTTCAAAACAGGAACAAGTGACTTGAGGGTACTGGATTCTTCTTAAAATATCTTAAAAGGCAAGAGGGATCACCTCTTATATCATTGTCCCCTTTGCAGTCTTTCCTTCTCTCTCCTTCAGTAGGGAAATCGTGTAAGGGGACTGCCACTGAGCTGGAAGACTAGCGAGTGACGAGAGAGCGGAAAGCTCTTGTAGGCCCAGCTTTGACAGGTACAACCGTTCAAGAGTCCTCCTAGGTTTAAAAAGCCTCAGCAGGTTCAGCCCCACAGCACAGCCCATCAGTTTGGGGCCCTTCTACATAGAAACCCACCGCTTTTGTTTTTCTTTGTGGAATGCATGCAGTGTAGTCCCGTAAGAAAACGGGAGAGGCCGTTCACAGCCTGGAAACCGGCGTGGGTAACAGAACGCTACCGTGCAGCATGCCGGCGTAGGCCCACCGTTCCCCTCAGTTCGGACACCGAGGACTTAGATGAGGCTCTTCCTCAATGTTATGTGCTGACTGTATAGCTGGGTGGCCCGGCATACCATTTTTTTTTTTTTAAATATTTATTTATTTTTGACAGAGAGAGAGAGAGAGAGAGAGAGAGAGAGAGAGACAGACAGAGGATGAGTGGGAGAGGGGCAGAGAGAGGGGGGGGGGGAGACAAAGAATTGAAGCAGGCTCCAGGCTCTGAGCCGTCAGCACAGAGCTCGACACGGGGCTCGAACTCACAGACCGCGAGATCATGACCTGAGCTGAAGTCGGACGCTTAACCGACTGAGCCACCCAGGTGCCCCCCGGCATACCATTTTTAAGTTGTGTGTAAACTGACTATTAGTGTTTTCAAATAAAAGTCTGGAGCCTCTTTTTCATTCTCAGAGGCTAACAAAATCGTGTGTTCTAACTACGGGTTACCTATGCTGTGAAGTCTTTGCTTAGTAAAAAACAGCAGAGATACAACCACATGTCTGCAATTTCCAACATTATGTCCTCAGAAGAGAAAAATTATTATATTTGATCCTTTATAGATCTGTAGGTATGACAAATAGAACCGTTCACTCTGTTTATTAAATCTTTAAAAGGAATATGTTTTTCTTCCTTAAGTAAATGTTATCAAAATTTAGAAAGAAAGGAAAACTAGATGACATTGGATGTTGTAGTGATAATGTCTTGGCTGTGACTGGTCAGCATTCTGTGACATTAATTTCAAATCACTCAAGAAAAATGGAAAATGTTTTGAGGTAAAATTCACATTTTCCTTCTCTGTCCCATCACATGAGCTAAAAGGGGTGAGGTGGGGTGGGCAATGTCTGTATCTGTAGGCCAGGAGGCCTATCTTTGAACCTATCTCTGAACCTATCTTTGAGAGAGCTTAGCCTATGAGAGACTGACATTTAAGGTAATTTTCTGTAATGTCTCTCGGGAAGAACTTTGAAAAGCCGTTAAAAAATTGTTTCACTGGGAGAAGGTCACATTTCATCTGTATGATAAATGTATCAGATTCGAAGGGAGTGTCATAGTAGTAAACTGTGAATTTAGATCAGATTAAAACTGAATACATTTATGGGAACTTTTTATTACTTCTCTAATTTGTAAAGGTTAGAAATTAAGGTGTGTGAGACTGGACCAAAAATTTTTAGTGAATAAGATAAACACAATTTAAAATAAAGTTATACAGATAAACTTCAAAACCTAGAGAAATAGTTAAAAATATGAGGGACATTTGCTGCATAGCTTTTTTTTCTGAAAAAAGACCACATTTAGGTACTGGGCTAGTTCCTTCTGAATATCATAAATTCAGAGGTATGTCGATATATTATTACCCTTTAAAAACACTTTGTTTACACTCAGTCTTAACAAAATACCACAGGAAACCTGAAGAAGCTAAAACGTGACAGGCTACAAAGATGCAACATTTGCAGTGGAGAAAGAAAGATGCATTCAACAAATTAGCTTCAGCTGGGCCTTCCATTGATCACAATCCTAATCTCAACACAGGAGGCAGCAAGGCCTTAACCAGTGCCCTTTCTGTGTGAACCCTACCTGTACGAGGTGGGGGGTCTAGTTAGGTCAGAGCGGGGAACGGGGGTCCTGCTCGTGGGCAGTCATGTGAGCTGAAGTCCTGGTGCCATCTGAGGGTCCTCCAGGGCTCAATGGATTTTGCCTATTGCCTTTGTTAGGCAATAAAGCCAGAATGTTTCCAGTGAATTCCCGGTTTCACAAACAGTAGTTGTTGCACATCAGGGAGGTGCCCTGCTGTCACACCGATGCTGTCGGGTGGCGTGTGTGAGTGCTGACAAGCTGGGTCGGTGGGTATTTACCAGTGACAGTAGCTGTAAGGATCATAGTAGCTGTGTTCCAGAGCGAAGAGGAAGACTCAGGAAGGCCAGAAATGAAGTCAGTGTTTCTTTTTAGAGAACTGGCATGTTACAACTTCGTGGAATTACATGAACTTCTCTCTGCCCCCACCTCCCCCAGACTGCTGGGCCTACCCATAATGCCAGTAGGAACGCATTACATTTTTAGAGACCATCTCAGATTGAGTCAATGGAGCAAACATGTTATTTCACCACTTTTGTACCATCAGTGATGTGTTCACCAGAGTCCACCAGTGTGCCTTGTGAGAGAAATTACATGGATTCTTGACTATTTGTGTGCAGATGTCTAATACCTAGTGTTTAAAATCCCAGGGTTAGTGGATGAAATGGAAGCACGTGGGTTTTGAGCATGAGCTTTCCCAACCCGGGTTACGGCTCAGACTTCTGTCACAAACTTACCCGGTGTAGACAGGAGTGTAGATGACGAAGAGTGGCGGTATCTTTGTCTTCTGTCCTTTTCCCACTTCTCTGCTCTTAAAGGGGCCTAAAGGCAAGTGAATGGAAAACAGTCGCCAAAGGATAGTATAGAAACAAAACTGGCCTCTAGGTGGTGCTTGAAAGCAGTTCAGGGAAGGCTGGCCTCCTTCAGGGTGAAGAGTATAGGTCGGCTGAGCCTGAGTAACCTGCCATCTCCTGGGCAGAGTCTCCAACAGACTGCCATCACCTGTTCTAGCCTCTCCAGGTGGCTCACTGGGCCGCTTCTAATGCATTTCTTTTTTCACCTCTTCCTGGGCCTATAAGTTTGGATTCTATTTTTGTGTATAAATCACCACTGTTAGCCAAAGTTGTCAAACTAGAGGGGGAGAACGCACTGAACCCCAAAGCTTTTGCTGATCCGAGGTTGTTTTGCCATGAAGCCTTACTCTGAAACATCTGCCTGCTTCGGTCATGGTTCCCTATTTGCCCAGTCCGGTCTTGCCCAGATGGGGCAGGCTGGGCCTGCAGGGGCCAGGCTTCCGTTTGCCTGCAGGTGGAGTATTGCCTAAGGGAACGGCTTATCCTTATTTTGGATGAAGTTCTTAAAAAGGGATCACAGCTGCTACATCTGATATCAGGTACTAACCTTTAATTCCTGTTAAAACCTTTGCCAGCAATAAAAGCAAAGACACGCCCCTGCCCCACCCCCTGTAAATCATCCTAAGATGTGGGTAGTTGTGTGAATCGATGAAAACAGCCTATTCATACACACATGCTCACTGAGAAGCAAACTCTAGCATAAAAATTTAAGAATCTGTAAATCCAGTCCTTTTAACATATACTTTTTTTTTATTAAATATGTAAAAAGATAAACGCAAGTCAAGTTATTCACATATTCAGAGACAAAAAAACTATTCTACCATGCGACAATAGGCGGGTAATGTAAAATGAATGAGATACATCTGAATAAGACTTTTTCATCTATTATGTCATTACTTATCTATATTTATAATTAACAATACATATGTTTACATTCCTTTCAGTTTACATTTAATATATAACAAAAGCTTTATGGTGTACTATTTAGTAAAAGTAATCTGAATGCATATTAAACCTTAACGGAATAATGGAAATACTCACCAGGGAAGGGAGGAGTTCTTGGTTCCCTTCTGGAGTTTACTTCTCTCTGGTCAACAAGGTGTTTGTCTTTTCTTTTTCTGCTTTTCTGCTTAGAAAGAAGAGGGGCTCGCTCTCTCTGCCCCCTGCTTCAATCACTTCCTATCTGACATGAGCAGCAGAAGTGCTATAACCAGCCACAGGTGTGTGACTAAGAACGAAGTCTGGCTTCTGAGAGGGAGGGGGAGCACACGAAGGGGTACTTCTCAGCCCAGCGTGAGGATGCGCGATAGGGGGCCGTGGAGTACGGCATGCCCTGGATGCTGGGATGGGAGAATGATGGGGTGCAGTCCTCAGGGAGGAAGGAGCAGCCCTGGTAAAGGAGACGCGGTCTGCACAGAAACAGGGGTGCAGCCAAAGAAGACCGAGCTAGCTGTTAAAGATTTCCCGAAGCATCCATGATGTCACGTGCGATACGGCACAATGGAAGAGGTTTCAGATGGAGACAGAAAGAGGAACTTGTAGCTCTTTTCTAAATCAATGAATAGTTGGCTCCAAGGCGCTCTCATGGAGAATGAAGTATGACCCCTGGGGAAGGGGGAGGTATCGGGCCAGTATGTTTTTCCAGCTGAGAAGGCTGGGGCTTTTGGGGACAGAGCAGTGGTCACTTGTGAGGCTGAGGCCAATTGCACAGTCATCACACAATCACCCACATGACAGGAGTCTGGGTCTCACTCCCCGTGGCACTGGGTATTACTGAGATGTCCAGGGTGGCCAGAACTGCCTAGGAACCACTGGAGTATCATCGGCATGGAATTACTTACCGTGCCTCTTTACAAAAGCTATTTTTTGACAAGGAAACTCAGGACAAAAGGCCAGGAGGGGACCACACCATTAAGCATGATGCCGCGTATAGCACAACCACTACCTGTAACCAGGTGTGGGAGGGATGTCACTGCCGAGAGCCAGGCTTTCCAGCCTGAGAGAAATGAGCTGCCGCTGTTGTGCAGAGCAAGCAGGAGAGAGAAGAAAGGGAAACCAAATACCACAGAACCTCTGTCCAATTCTGCACAGTGTGTTGTAATAACCTCAAAAATACAAGCACTCTTTCACATGTAACTCAGATACCACGTTGCTGCAAAAGATTTCGAGAAGACTTCTTTTGGTGGAAAGCTTCAATGGTGGAATTGAGAGTTAGTTCATCAATTAATAAAGAAATGTCAAAGCTTTAGGATACATAATTCAGAAATTTATTTTAAGCTTTTCAGTTAAGAGGCAAGTGGGGTGGGCACACTTGTTTGGCTTGCACCTGCTAAGTCAAATAACAAGTGAAGTAAATCTGAAGTTAGAAACCAAGTGAAATGAATGATCCAGGAAGGGATACCATCTGTCAAAGGAATAAAAGAGGCAGATTTGGAAAGATACTAAGAAAATGTGCAAATATTTGTTAAAAAAATAAGGAATGCTTTTAATTCATTAATGTTTCCTCTCTTTATGAATGGCCAAGGTTATCAAAGGTCAATGACAAGGAGGGCCACAGTATGAACGAGGGGAGATTCCTTATTCCAGAAGGTATTGGGAGTCCTAGAGTTTCCTGTGCTGTCATTCCAGTGTCAACACCAGACTTGGGAAGCTGGCGTCTCCCTTGGAATGATGCTCCTAGTAAGGTGGTCTTCACTTCCGGCGAGTGTGCAGCTCACTGCGGAACCCTGACGCTCAGGCGCTTGGGCCGCACACCCTCAGGGCCTTCTACAGGAGGAGTCCCCTAGCGTGGAGGACAGGCTTTGGGCGGAGACCCAGAGAGAGGCAGGAGGAGCGGGACCTACGCAGACCCCCTCTGGACTGTAGCTGACTGACAGCTTACAGGGAGAGGGGCTGCCCACCAAAGAGGACCCTGAGAAAGAAAATAGCATGAGAACCTGGGGGTGGGGGGTGGGGTGGGGCAAGCAGTTGGAGAGCTAAGTTGAGATGGTGTTGTCCTTGAGTGAATGTCTTTCAAAACTAACTGTGAGTTTGTCTAACATGCTCAGGGAGAAACACTGGGCCCTGAAGTCCTAGTTTTGATTCTTTCTTTTTTTCCCCTTAAGTGTTGGGAGTAGAGGGAGAAACTGGTTTTCCCTATAAAACAAGTCACTGTCCTTATGGCTTTCATATCAAGTATCTCTTTCCCTTTGTTCCAATTTATTATTTGACCAAATTTATGTTCAGAGGTTAGACTTGCAAACATCAAAGCACCACAAATGTGTGACATCTAGTGACACTGGGTTGAGAAATGCCAATATAAATACCATATATCAAATTACCATTGTTTCACACCAGGATAAAAAGGGGGTGTTGGTGGTGGTGGGGTGGGGAGAGTTGTTCTGGAAAGAAATGAAAAGAGCAGAATCAATCTCAAGCAGCCAAGTGAAGTAGAAGATGTGTGACCCCACGATCTCTCAGGTAGGCCGCCACACGGCCGGCTGCTAATGGGTCTTGGCAAAGGAAACGGGAACCGAGCGCCGTGGCTGGCGGATGCAACAGTGCGTTGGTGTTAACGGCAGACTGGGAACAACTGGTTTCTGTTGAGCTTGAGGCCACACGTTTCTCCAGAAGAAAAGTTCCCACGCAAAGTCGAAGTTGAGAGCTGCCAGGACCCTTCAGTACTCTTCCTGCTGCTGGGGCTGCTGTTCGTGGACTTGTTCCTCTGCCTCCGGCTCTTCCGGGTGACCCTCCTACAGCACAGGGGGAGAGGTTTCGGCTGGAATGATGGACGTGTGGGCGGCCCTGCAGAGGCCACAGCCCCACGACCCCTGCCCAGGACGGCATCTTCAGGCTGGGGGCGGGGGGGCATGGGCGTAGGCACACGGGCCCCCCAGGCGCTTCCCCGCTCCCAGGAGCCAATGCGCGCACCCAGACTGCTCAACGGACAGGTCATCCGAGAAAACACTTGTCGGGGTCTGCGCACCAAACGCTCCTTCTGTCTTGGAAAGACCTCTTCATAGAAGACGTTTCCTACTCTCCTGCCCTTGTGAAAGAGAACTGAATGCACTGCCTCACAAGCATCCTGACAACCACAAGGGAACCCACTGTGAGACCCCACGGGCCGGGGACGTGGAGCTTCTGATTCCTTCCCTGTCCTGCCCTAGTAGCATGTCCACCTGAAGCAGACCCTGTGCTGTGATCTGTTACTACTCTGATGCACGGACCGGCTGGTTGCGGTGGTAAGGCAAGGAAGACACACGGGTTTGGGGGGCTTCTCCACCAGGGGGGCTCAGCAGCTGTAGCTCAAGGACTCTGCTCTGGGAAAGTGAGGCCTTGGTGCGTCCTTCACTGACCAGGACCTGGATGGGTGAGGTGTCCTGCTTGGCTCCAAAAGACCTAGTCATTGATTTGCCTGACCCCACGGACGCCAACTCCAGGGAGCATCAACCCTAGTCAGCTCGTTGATATTGTGACCTCACAAAGAATAAGCTGCTCTTATTACCCAAGCAGAGGGAGTGTGGCTAATGAGTACCGCCGATGGCTCCTTCAAGAAGGCACGCAGGGACCTAGAGCCACGCATGTGGCCCCTCACAGCAGGCCCATGCACTCCTTTCTTAGCCAGAGACCCCTGCCTTCAGGTCTGTTCCCTGCGCTTAGGACAAGCCAATCCAACCGACCGTAGTCAGTCTTCTCCCCTGAGCCACAGTTCTTTCTTTCCCTGGTCTTGTAGTGCTTTGTTTCCAGCTTGGCTATAAAACTTGGGCTTGTCATCTTGTCTCCACACTGTGGCTTCTGCCACTGGGTCCTGAGGTTACTCAAGGCACCAAGAGGGCCTCATCCATTTGTGTCCTACCTCACTTATTTCAGAACTCAGTGCAGGTTGTGTTGAAAGGAAGAAATCCCTGAGGACAAAACAACAGAGGATTTGAGACTCTCAGCCAAGGTCCCATGCTGCATATTTTCTGAGAGGCAGTAAAATGTCAAGGTTCTAAACACGGGCTCTGGAGTTCATATCCTGGCTCTGCTCTTTACCAGCTGGGTGACTCTGGGCATGTAACTTAACTGCCCAGTGCCTCAGTTTTCCCATCTGTAAAATGGGGGACTGTAACAGGAATACCCGTTGAACAGTTTTCCATAAGTTTCACTGATTGAGGAGTCAGTGGAGTCCTTGAATTCAACAGAGAAGTCAAGGTAGGTATAGAACAGTGTTTGGTTCATAACACATACTTGTGTGAGCTGCAATTATTACTTCTTGGTGGGAGAACTCTCTGAAATACATTCTAGAAGTGAAAAAGTTTTAACAAGTCACCTTTTCTGGAACAGCAGTACAAAGGGCCATCACACTGAGGACCCTGGTTCAAATCTAGCTCTGTCCCTTTCTGGCTCGGTGTCCAGAGGCCTGTTACTTACAAACGGTCAGCTCTCTCCGTGCCCAGGACCACACCCTATCAGCCGCACCCACAGCTCGCCCGCCTCTGAAGCGTGAAGGTCCAACACCCTACTCTGCCTGCACAATGCCATCCTTTGGCCCTACCCACCCCCCACTTGCTCCCAGGCCCTCATGGCAGCTGCCCACTGCCCTGCTCCTCTCTGCTCCGAAAGTTTGCACCTCAAAGCCAAGTGCCATTCTTGTGGGAGTAGGGGAGTAGTTCTTGTGGGGACTGTCACTGGCTTTTCCCAGTAAGTGCTCTCGCTCTTGTCTGGGGGCAAAAAAGAAATCTAGTGGTCATGGGACTTTACCCAGACTGGTGACCTGGGAACTCGCAAGTGTCTGTTCTGCCAGTGTTCCTGGCTGACCCCTCTTCTCCCTGCCTTCACCCCAGAACCAATCACTCCTCTAAGCTTTCCATCCTTGTTCATGCTTCCATCAGGTTACAAGCTGCAGCCCCGAGTGTATGCGCGTGTGCGGGCTCACTGGCTGGCTGCACAGCTGCCTCTCTGGCTGAGTTCCCATCCCCTCTATGGGTCAGGGATGTTAATTCATCCATCATCCTAACCGTTCAATGCTAGTGTGGTGCCTTCATTTCACACTGCTAGGATTTCAGCAGGTCTCAAGAGTACTTTTCTTACCTGTTTTGCGCGTGTTAGGCTGCATGGAAGATCTCAAAAAGGAGGATCCGTATGACATTTTACAGAAAATCTTATTTGCTCACATCACAACTGGGAGTTAACCCAGGACGGAACGTCAAAGCTGGGATTCAAATACTGTGAACCTGTACCAAGCTGTAGGACCAGGAACCTCTAAGATCAGACCTCACCCCTGGCCTCCCGTTTATACTTGCCCAGCCAGGGGGCTTTGTGGTCTCCAGCTCGTCGAGGGCAGTTCCCTCAGTCACAGGGCCCCACTGTGATGCCCTCCATCTGCAGACCCCAGGCCCCTCTTACTGGGATAAAGAGCAAACCTCCCAGCTTACCAATGGATTGCTAATGCTAGGGGTACAAGCTAAGGTGGTCTGAAAGTCTGCAGACGAATCTTTAATTCTGAGGCAGTTACACTGCATAGCACAGCTGAGTGCTCCCACCTCACACGATACCGTGGAGGCTGGCTCACAGAAAAAAACCTGTCTTCTTACACCCCATACAAGAAAACAAACACACATGCAAGCAGGAGGCCAGACAAAACTTATGCCAGCTATATGACCAATGCCCTGGAGTGCCACCTGCTTAATTCTAATATTTGCATATCAATCCATCACATCTTTCTGAATGTTTAGCTGTATGCTTAGGGTTCCTTATTCTTATGATAATTATAGAAGATGGAAGGCAGTACTGAAGAAGGCTCTTGCCTACAACAGGAAGAAAATGGGGGCAAAGAAAGGTGGAAGGGTCTTGAAGAAGCGCCGAAGGCCCCCTCCTTCCTAGATGTACAGGCTCAGCTGCCCCCACGCACCCCAGCCTCATCCAGCCATTCTTTCCTCTGGCCTCTGTCCATGCTGTTTTCTCTGCCTGAAAAATCCTCTCCCTGCCTTAGCTCCAGGACTGCTGAGGGTCCTAGTCGTTCTTTGAAGCCCACACAAACGTCCTCTTCTCTGTCAAGTGAGTCTTTGCTGTCTCTCCAGGCTCCTTGTCCGTGATCACCACCCAAGTTTATGTGTCTGTGATCATATGTATCCTACTCCAACATACTCCAGTCAGTGGTGCCCCGTCTGCCTGCCTCACTGAGGCAGTGGCTCTGTCCCCTTTACACACACCCCATGCTTCCTCCAGTGACAGAAACACAAGCTCTTCCTAAGAGCTCTTGGTTGAGGGGGGAGGAATCGTTAGGTCACTTAACAGTGGCTTCTGTGACAGTGCCTCAGGAAATAAGTTGCCCGTTTGTATCAGCAGGTACACCTCAGCTGACAGATGGACAAGGCGGCAGTTAACCAATGAATAAGCCGAGATACCTGTGGCCCGTGAGGGAAAAGATCCTGAAAATGATAAAGAGAGGCACTGGAGAGATGTCAGGTGATCTGCTCCGGAACCTTCCATTAAGTTTCTACAACTGTGAACTGAACTGCGCCTGTTTACTGCTGCACACGCCCTGCTATCTGCATTTCTGTATCTTCCAAACATTCTATTCTAGGATCGTCTGACTCGGAGAATCAAAGGCCAGCCACCATCAAATAAAGACTTAAAGAGGCCTCTCCAGCAAACACCTGCACCTGAAATGTCCACATAGGGCTCATCTGTGTTTTCCTGAAGAACAGGCACTCAGGCAAGAGCACACTAAGAAGGCAGGAATCTCCCCTGGGGCAGCCCTGCCTATCGGCTGCTGCCACCAGCATTCGGTGGCCTGTGTCAACTCTGAATTTGGAGTTTGAGAGCGCCCCTGTACAAGGACTCCGTCTGGGGAGAATGGGGACAAGATCCGGCTTGAGGTGACCATCGCAAGGGTTTTCCTCCTGCCGACAGCACAGGGCGGGATAGAGCTGGCCCTGCACGCTGCCGTCCTCCCTCAGTGGGCCTGGTCCTTCAGCTACACAGTGCTGGGGAGACTGCATTGGATTTAGCCTCCCCCAAGCTTGTGAAGAGAATAACTGTAGTTCACATAGTACCTGATAGACTACCAAGCACTCAGGGTGGTGCGGCCACACTAGACATCAACCGGAGGTTTCTGCCATCAGATCTGAAAATACGGAGAACCATATTTTGTGGAGCCATCGCTGCCTCTGGGACCTGGCAAGGCAGCGTCCCAGGACTTCAAGATCTATAGTCTGAGCCAATGATAACTGAGAAAAAAGCTTAAAAAAAAAAAAAGTGGGGGGGGGGGGGAGGGTGAGGAATGAAAAAAGTGGAGAGGCCTCAAACCTTGGATTTCATCCCTCGAATTCCACATCTTACGTGGAGTAAACATTTGTCTGGTACTGGGCTGGAATAAGTCATAAAGTACCCTTGCCGGTGACTTGTTCCATTCTGTCCAAGTGCTAACACACGCAACTCGACCACCGGGCTCTGGGTGCGGCCCCAGGCCTCCTGGGCCAACAGAGTCAGACTCTTCCACCAGCTTCAACACAGCCTCAGGAAGAGCTTGAGGCCCCCGCCTACTCTTCTGCATCTTCCACAGGGCGGCTCTGTAGAAGGTGACGCTCCTTCAGGCTCCCACGCTTGTCTTGGTGCCGGGGCCCCTCACTCCCTGCACTGCAGACTTCTTCTCCCGCCTTGCCTTCCCTTCCCTTCCCCTCCTTGATTCTTGAGAGTTTTGGTCCTCTGCTGCTCCTCACACCTGCTTTCCATCACCAGGATGGATCCACCTCCCGGGTCCCTGCCTTCCTCATGCTCCTGAGTAGCAAGCCCGACAGCCACGTCTTCCCCGCAGTGAATTCTAAAAGCGTTTTTCAACTGAGGGCTGTTGTACAGCACCGGTCTGTGCTGGCAATGAGTAACCGAGACAACCGGCTCTGAAATAAAAACCGTCGGGCTTGCGGGGATGCGAAAAACACTTAGACTAACTCCTCCTCTAACCATACTCTGATCTGTCATGAAGAATCCTTACATCTACTTTTATTGCTCATCTGCTCAGAGCTGCAAACCACTTAAGATCTGGCTGCATAAACCTAGTTTTCTCAATCATTCCTCCTACTCTCCCCCTCCTACCCCCATCCACTCATCTCTTCCCAGATTAATTCACGAACACACATCCCACAAGCAGGGGTCAATGGATCACGATGATGATGATGACACTTATTCCTGTGGGAATAGCACACGCACAGGAGGAGTCATAATCCTCAGGGATCCCAGGGCAGCACCCGAAGACACACGGACTGTTGCACCTTGACCGAGAGCATCGCTTTAGAAGCCAAGGGTCAAGGGCTCTCCTCACACTTACGTGTTCTTCCGAAGCATAGAGGACTTCCATTAGTCGCTGCACGAGGTCGTCGTTTTCCTGCCCATGCTCTTGACAGAGTAGCTCAATCTCTCTCAACTTGCCAAAGTAGAAATCCCTTTCCTTTTCCACGCCTTCAAGGGCAAGTTTTAATGAATGTACCTGCAAGGGAGTGAGGGTGGAAAGAAAATTCCCCCAAAATCCAGTATAAAAAATGTGACCAACTCCACCTGCCTATAACATGTGAAACATGCAAAGACAGATGTGCCCAAATGACTACTAGGCAATGGAGCTTGAGCCTGGGCCACAACGTCCAACTTCAACAACACACTCGTCCTTCCCTCTGCCAACTGAGTGTTCATAACCACGGTCCGAGGGACTGTTCTGCTCAAGGTGGTTGCGTCCAGACCCTGAATGAGCTTTCCTCCTCTCTTAACACAGACTAGGGCACATCCTTCTACTCTGTCCAGCCTCTGCAAAGAGGGGAAGCAGAGGAGAGGGCTAGCACTGTGGTTACTTGAGATGTATTCTGAGGGCCCTACTTTCTTCAGGTAACCATATTTTGTTGTGGAGCCCTTCGTAAATGTTCCTGAGCCACACTAGGCAAAGTCTTTCTACTGAGAAACTGGGTCTTAGCTACATGAGGGAAACTGGGCAAGACTGAAAGTGTGGTTCAGTGGATCTGTTTCAATTCCTCTGGTGCTAGCTTTGGGGACATCGCAGGAAATAGGGGGAAGACTACAAGAAGGAAGCCCCATTCCCTCAGAATAATAGCCCTTTTTCCCTGGATGCTGGTTCCAGGACCTCCCAGGGCTAGGTGGCCTCTCACAGTGATTACGGAGATGGCGCCAGGGAAGGAGCCAGCAGTGAGGCAGTGTCACCCGGGCTGAAGGAAAGCTGACAGTGCCCCACTCCTACGAGCACAGTAGCTACTCACAGGCCTAGACCATGACCCTGTTCCTGCTTCCCGAGAATCCCTTTTTTAAAGCCCCTTGTGCATTTATATTTACACAGACAATATTTGTCAGGAGGTAAATTGAATCTTTCATGGTCTCCATCAGGTGAAATCTCTCATTCAGTGTATTAAAAAATCACCCTAACGGAATTTCCAAAAATGACATTTGGAATGGGAAATTGTCTTCTCTAGTAATCCTGGGCCTTTGGACATGCTATTTATCAAACGCCTACCAAACACCTGCAGTGTCGGTCCCCTTCCTGCACACCCGGCGTAGGCCTCGGGGCTATGGCCCCTCAGAGTCCACCTCACTGCCTCCCTCACCCGCTGCTCAAAAAGCAGCTTTCCCTAGCTTTCACTTTTATTTTTGATGATGCTCTGGTTGGGATATTTCTAAGAAAGGAAGGCAACCAGCAGCCTCAAGTCCAGGAAAAAGAAAACTTCCCTTTTTCTAGAAATCCTTCCTTGCTTTACAACAAACCACCCTCCTCCCCAGGCTTGGCCACAGAATCCCTCTGAAGCCTGCGTTGGTGCCAGTGGACAGATCTCTGGCAGTTGAGGAGTCTTGAGTCTGTCAGCGCTCCCTGAAGGAGGCAAGAAGGGTCTCTGGAGTACTTCAACCCATGGAAACTAGGTTTGTCTGCCTCTCGAGGGTGCTTTGGTCTGTACAATGTGCAAAGAGGTGAGGCTTTTGTAGAAATATCCAGTCCAGGTTGGTGTTGGGTGGTATTCCAGATCGCCAGACAATAGATACACAGCTATAGACATCTCTGGTAAAAAGTGATAGAGGCCCAAGTACATGAGGATAGCCAACTGGCAAAGGAGAGTCCATGTTCACGGTCACACTCATGCAGAGTGATGCCACCCGCACCCTCATGTATCAAACAAACCAGAAGCCTAAGTGGTGGAGGGGATGCTGGGGATGGACCCTTGCAGTAAGTCAAGAGGAAGAGACAAGAGGGGGGACGTTCTCTTCTCCCAGTTCTCCCCTCCCTCAGCGTCTGCACACTGCACGTCCTCCTAGGGAGGCCGCCCAAGCCCCAGCATCCGTCCAAGCCAACTGACGCCCACTCTCCAGCCCCCAGGGGTCCCTGAGCGCAGTGGTGACTCCACCCTACTTCCTGTTTACTAACCCACTTGCCATAAATGGTCCCTAATTATTTCAGTTATGTCTTTTTCTCCCCTTTTGATTCATTTCTATCATTGGAATTGTCTAGCACAGTGGTACTTTTATAGCATGTCATGGGAGACTGCCTGAATAGAGGCAGGAGGCCAAGAAAAGGAGAATTCTTCAAGTTTATGGCACTCGTCACTTTCTCTATTACGACATGTAATTCACTCTCCAGCCTAGGCATTTCCTCGTCCTACAGTCCTGAGTCCCAACACAGCAATGCCTCTGCGGCTACCCATCAGCTTTAGGGAGCCACCCTGCAGGTTACAAGGGCAGAAAATGGAGGGGGCAATAATAGATAACCATGGAAATGGGTCTGGGTAAGTGTTCAGTAAACAGTTGAATGAATGCTCACAATCTGGGGTGCGTATAACCTTCGCTCTGAGGGACTGGGGAGGGGAAGAGATGGGCACACTCACTCCTCCTTGATGTAAATGCATCAGGGGATAGGTGGGGGAGTGAAGCCCTTTGGAAGTAATAAAGGAATTACAGGACCATTGGGAAGTTCCTTTCTTCTCCCTCTCCCCTCTCTAGAGTGACATTTTGGATGGTAGGATGAGGTCTGGGTTCCTTGGGGATGGGAGGCTCTTTGTGTCAACGGACAGCTAATGAGTGTAGAGCCAGCCCCAAGGAGAGGCAGTGGGTCTGGTGGACTAAGGCTGAATGGCAGAGGGGCAGGAAGGGTCTTGAGGTTTCTGTGTGGTTATACTTTGGGTTGGAAGTTTGGAGACCAGGGTGTGGTAGAGGGGAAACAACAGGGAGGAGAGAAATCATGACAAAACATGAGATAATCAAGATATCAAAAGAACTTGGGTTTCTATGAGAAAAGGGTTATAAATCTAAAGCATTATAGACCCACGCCTGAATCTCTTTAGGTCTACTCTGATTTGCTCTGAGCCTTAGGCATGTGGCCCGAGGCTCATTATGGCTGTCGTACCTGCCTTTTATGTGAGAAAAACTCATTACTGGGAATACCATATGGGCTCAAACTGAGAATGAGCAGGTAATTAGAACATTCCAGAGTTTCTAAATCAAAGTCCTGCCCATTGGATAACTTAAGGTTTCACTATTTTCATTAAAGTGATCAGAACTGTAAAGAAATACCCTAGCTAAGCAGCTGCCTGCTTTTAAACTAGATTCTTGATTGCAAATATACAATTATCTCAAAAATGGTTTCCAGACTCTTGCTGGCTCATCAGGAATCCGATTAATCATTGGGAATGGCCCAGCCACTTGGCTGGGAACAGCCTAAGAACCTTGAATAGAGGCTCCTCTCCGGGTAGTGGGAGTAGCCAGGATAAAAGACTCTGCAACTCAGGGTGAGGGCGGGTGGCTTCTTCAGTGGGCCTCATGCTACCAATCGTTTTATTACCTTTAAGCTACATATAATCTCAGGCAAAATTAGCTATCGTTAGGTAGAAAGCATACCTAAACTTTTATATGGAAATTTTCAAAGGCAGCAGAGCTAGATCTACCATAACCAAGAAGAATGTTAGACGAAAAGGAAAGTTCTTCGACTTCAACCACAACCGTGGCCTTCTGATCCCCCAGTATTGGGGTCAGTGCTTCTGTGGCATCAAACATCTGCTGTCGTGGCAAGCATTAGGTTCTCGCTTTCGTTTGCACGATCACCTACCCCGTACAACTGCTGTAAGCTCCGGGGGGGGGGGGGGGGGTAGGGGGGTAGGGTTAGCTATCTCACTACCATTATATTAGCACCAAGCACCGAGTCTGTCACACAGAACCAGCTTAACAAATAGCTTGTGCAGGAAAGGAAGGAGGAAGAGAGACTAAAGTCATGAATGCTATCTCGACCGGCCAGAAGTGGGCAGACAGTCCAGAGTCTGGCCTGGAGCTCCGGACAGGCACTGAGGTGTGGGGGAGGGGGATGCTGCCTACAAACCCGCATTTACCTGGGGCTGAGTCATCTGTCCTTCTGTGTTAATGTACAGCTTTGGGATTTTTGACTAACGTCTTATATTCCTGGCGGGCCGCTGGTTTCATCTGCCTGAACGATTCCTTTTATTCTTAAATCATTTGGAACCAGATTCCCTCACCTGCCCTCCCTTATCTCAGGCCTACAGGTGTTTGGTCCCTCCCCTCTCAGAGACAGGGCCAGGGCTGAGGGGTTACCTGTTCATTAAGCTGTATGACCTGTGTTTCTAAATCTTTATCAGATTTGGATGCTGAGCCGCTGGACGAAGCCCTTTTGGCTGATGAGGGACGAGAAGGTGTAGATCCCGGCTTAGATGCCGGACTTGATTTAGCCGCACCTGAAAGTAACCAGAATAGATTATAAATACGGGCAACATTAGAAATGCTTTTTAGATACACTGCAAATGTATAAAGGAGTTACTAAGAAGTATAAAAGCTGTACTCTTTTATAGGACTCTTTCCAATCACAAAAGTAGCCTACATACACTTAGAAAAAGCACCAACGTTAAAAGGACAGTGCCATCTTTGGCAACTTATTTAATCTTTCTGAGTACTTTCCCCCCCTCAAGTTAATAGGAGATTAAGCTGTCCTTTGTGCCTCTGGTGAGAGAAGAAAAACTGATTTAACTAAGAGATTTTAAGATTTTTTTTTTTAAGAGGAAAGGTTCTGAGATAACCTCAAATCATCACCATAGTTGAGTTTCTAACAACAAAAAAGAGTTTATAACAGATGAATACTTTAGAAAAAAATTCAGAGCAAGTGTAGGTTTTTTTCTCTTGTTTCCTAGTTTAGCCACTGAAAGCGCCTGGGAGCAATGACATCTCCATAGCAGGGTGTGCTCCAGGTGCCTACGTCCTGGTGTCTAAGTTTTATTCTGCAGTAAGAGCTTCTTGAGAGATAGCAGACTCCGTGGGTGGGGCAGGAAAGGTATGGCGTGAGCCTGGGACACCTTCTTGTGTCGCAAAGCAAGGATGTGCTCAGGACTAAGGTCAACGGGAACAGGGGCCAGTTTGAAGGTGCTTCCAAATAGCCACAGCTGGGACAGTTTTACATGTCAAAAGTGTAATGGCTCTCATGTGCTAGAACACACTGAATAAATAAAAATCCAGTCTATAATGACGGAGAAAGGAGGGAGGGAGGGTATAAAGATCTTTACAGAACACAGCTAGTAAACGTAGAAGAAATGTTAGAACTTGAAAAATCACGACAATTACAACAAGCATAACTGATCCAGGAAAGGCTCAAAGACGGACTCCGAAATGTTAACTGGGAAGTCTGGAGGGAAAAAGACATTCATGTGTGTCAAGATATTGGCCTAGGATTTATTTACTACAATGGAAGAAAGATACGCCTTTACAGCAGGGGCAGGAGCGGGGCATTGTCTGGGGCTCAGCATCGTAAGTAATTAAACAGCATCACTAATGATGATAGAAGCTAGGGGAAAGAAGGTCCTTAACGTCAGGTAAGAGCTCACCCACCAGAAGCTCAGCTCCTCATAGGTGATCACAATCTAGAACATGACACAGACATAGGCAATGGCTTCTGCAGCCAAAACAGAAGCAACAAGGTAGATGTGGTGATATTTACACACGTTGTGGATTAAGAAATTCAGGGTCATTACCCACGGCCCACCCAGGCCCTTTTACTCTGAACACAGTCTCGACCATGTGGTAGCTCAGGCTGGTGGAGAGGCTCCTCTTATGTATTTCCATTAGCCCTATTCCCCACCACATCCCACATACTCCTCCTCCAGAAGGCTCCGGGAACACAGGGGCCAGTGTTCATCACCTTTGCAACCCCAGAACTTAGCACCATGCTGGGCTGAACCGGTATTTAGTGAAGGTACAAATGTTGAAATAAATACATGAACAAGTAAATACAACGTGGTTATGCGGTTTCCAGTCTCAAGGTTTATCAGCACCAACAGATCAGAAACAGGCAGGGGGTTATGAAGCCAAGTGTGCTGACAGCAGTTACAAGTTTCGACTAATCTCCTAATTACAAAGTGGCAAACAGGAAGAGTTCCGGTGCCTGGAGTCATCAGTTATAAACATGAAGTCATACGCCCCCTCAGGAAGCACTGACAACATCATACCCTTTAAAATCCGTTACAAAGAAAAGAGAGAATTTTCTTCTAAAAATACAGGGAAAGGCCTAATATATTTTAAAATGAAAAATTAAATTGGGAAGGACTTAAAATATCTGAGTATCCAAAGGTAAATCTTCAGGGACCTGGAAACCTGGCCCATGCAGAAGACCTTCCCAAGGATTCTAGAGAGCTGATGCTCTGCTTCATTTGTGATTCACATC
This sequence comes from Felis catus, assembly GCF_018350175.1. Taxonomy (NCBI): domain Eukaryota; kingdom Metazoa; phylum Chordata; class Mammalia; order Carnivora; family Felidae; genus Felis; species Felis catus. The sequence continues at coordinate 56,450,325 of NC_058379.1, read as the reverse complement.
AGGTTGCAAGGACCCTTCATCTCTGCAGGAGCCCACAGAAAACACTCCTCGACCACCACTTCCAGCCCCACTGGCCAGGCTCTGTACAGGCCACACCGGCAGGGTAGAGAAAACCGTGTGGATAACAGCAGAGGAGGCAGGGTGAGGACATGCTGACCTGGCAAAGTGCCTCCTCTGAGGGCAGCTACCAGCCAGCCTCGCTGAGGGAGAAGCTTCTGAAAAATCAAGTTACTTCAGGCCTTTTTATCAGCAATACGTCGTATTTTAATATCCATCATATCTGACAGAGAGCAGCTTCCAGAGGAAGGTTCAACACCTCTTATTTACTAAATACAGGTTTACCCGGTACCTACCATGAACCACGTCCCACTGGAGATCCCTGCTCTCCAGGAGCTCACGGTCTCATGGAGCGACAGCTGTGGACAAAGGCCCGGGCACGGCCACACTCACCGTACCCAGGGACAAGGCAGTGTTTCCGACCACATGACCACAAAGCATGATTCATGCTGCGACCCCCTCGCCTCAAACACTCCTCTTCCCCTCTGAGGGACTAAGTGTAGCGCCCTGCAGATATCCGCTGGGACGATGCCGCTCCGGGAGGCTGCAGCACCTGTCCCCTGTAACCGCACAGCCGTTTGTGCCTATTCTCCCATTCCAGTCTACAGGTAGGGGTTGCATCTGTTTTACCATTTAATGTTCCCAAGGCCAAGCTCCGTGCCTGACCCAGAGGCCACGCTCAACAGACGTTTTTATCAATAACGTTAAAACCACTCCAAGGAGAGGTATCTATCCGGGTCAACAAACCGGGGAGAGCTCAAGGTGCTGAGGCCAACGTCCAAGTCACTGACAGCAAGAGCCGGCAATACGTGAAGGAGACCAAACAAAACATCATCAAGTTCCCCCAGAAAGCTACTACTTGGTTTTCAGATCCTCTTCTGTTATCACCTGGGCCCTTCCAGATGGAACCAGGACAAAGTTCAAGTAGGGAAATAGACTCAGTAAGCATTTAAGTCTGAGTAGGCAGGGGCAAGCTAGTTTGTACCGTGCCGTCCAAGTCAAGGCCATGCTCATTACCTCTTCCGAAGCAAACAGTGCCCCGAAGAAGGGGCTTCCCTAGAGCATGTGACCCACCCTGGGCACTTCTCCCTAAGCAGGGCGGCGGCTAGGATGTGGCTCGTTGCCAACAGCTGACCTACGTTCATCAGACACTCATTCTCACACCCTGCCCTATCCAGCCCCACGTAAACTTTAAAAGAAAAACACGGAAGGAATAGAAACCTGACTGCTTGTAAAAGCCACTACTAATTATATTTTTGGACATCATCAAATGCAGCTTGAGAAAAAACCTGAAATGAAGCAAAAGCGGAAGGGTCGTGGGCAAGCCAAAGCCCCCTGCGAGATCAAGTTATCAGGAAGAGAACTGTGAATAAGCAGAGGAAGCTCGCTGGGGAGGAACAGGGGGCCACAGGAGACCCTACGTGGCTCCCGGGGGACAGGCCGGAGCTGCTGCCGTGACTGATGCTGCAGCGGCAGGTACGGCTTCTTCCCCCTGTCTCATGGATTCTGTCCAGGTTGGCTGGGGTGCACAGTCCCCATCTTTCACCTGGTACACATGCATGCAGCTTGTGGCTCTCTCAAGATGACAGAGATGAAAACAATGGAATCGCCTCCACCCCGCCCCGGACAGTCACTCACGGGCTGGAGAAAGGAATGGAAAATAAATTTGAAAAACTGAGTTAACAGAGGAAGTAATTAGTATTTGAAATTTAAAATCAGGGGTTTTGAAATTGTGATTAACTTGTTTGGAAAGAAACTGATAACAAAGGGAAATAAATGTCTAATGAACGAGGTGTGAGAGGGCAGTGCTAGTCAACTGTGATTTTATTTTTAAATGTTTATTTTGAATGCACGTGCATGCAGGACAGGGGCAGAGAGAGAGGGGGAGAGAGAGAATGCGAAACAGGGTCTGTGCTGTCAGCACAGAGCCTGACGTGGGGCTTGACCCCGTGAACCATGAGATGGCGACCTGAGCCCAAATCAAGGGTCGGACACCTGATGGACTGAGTCACCCAGGTGTCCCGTCAACTGTGCATTTACACTGCTTCTAAGGGATGAAGAAATTAAAGAACAGGAAGGCCGTACAGAAGATCTTAGTATCGTCAGAGGTTTAAAGTTTTAAAACCTAGACAATTCAGCATTAAACTAAAAGCTCATTTTTCGGAAGAATATAAAGTGAGCTCTTTAAATCATCACAAACTATAATCTGATGTGGAAGTAATCTACCCCTCACGGCTATTTCTCACATTGAGAAATACTAAATAGTAAAATTCATAAAAGTAAAAATGAAGGCTTTTGTTCATTCTACTTAATGATTTCATGGTTTACTTTTTAGAATAGTAAACGATATCCTAAGGTATATGACACCCATTAGACTGTTAAGAACTGTATTTTTGTTTATTTGCTCTGAAAGTCTTCCTGTCTCCTTTCAAGCAAACATACTCCAAATTGTACCCAGCTTCTGGGGTGCCAGATATTATTCTGCCATTTACCTGGGCTGCTAGAATAAGGATGTTATTAGAAAATTGTAATTATCAATATCAGCAAATTTAACATTGATCTATTACTTTTATGTAAGTTACCATGTAGATTCCAATTTTGTGAAATGACCCAATAATGTCCCGGATAGCATCTATCCCGGCTTCAGATATCGGGGTCCTCAGTAGCTGCCTTCCTGCTTCCTAAGAACGCACCCAGGGCCACGGTGACTTCACTTCTGTGCCTTCCCATGCTTCTGTGCTCAGTGATGCTTACATGAAAAACATTTACATAAGGGCTTTTAAAGAGAGTGCAGCTCCTTCAGCTATACGGCAGATATTTTTTTTTCCTCGCAGCTATCAACCATTCCAAAAATTTTTTTGAAGCTGTATTTGATGTCCTGAAAACATAATTAGTGGTAGTCCTGTTTTACAAGAATTTTTTTTCCCTCAAGCTTTTCTCTCTCTCCCTAATTTTCCCTTTCAAAATAAAAAGGAGTTTCAGAAGCAGAGAAAAATAGACATAAATTCTGTACAAGTCCCTGTAATTCTCTGACTTTACTCACTGGATATGGACGTGATTTACAATGCTAGTCTTTGAGCAGTTGTGTCTTAATTAATGCCTTTAGGATTTGGTGTATAAATATGATTCTAAGACATTTTAACCATAGTTGTAAAAAAACAAAGAGTAGCCTTATTCACTGTCTTAGTGAAGCCACAGCATCACTGTGTCTAATGTCAATAATTAGTAGCTTAATGTTTATGGAAAATGCTACATTTGGGCCATACGAGGCCCAATGAATTCATAACGATAAAGCAAAGAAAAGCATTGTACTCGGCTTTATCCTTCATGGCCGGAGCTCTGATGGAATTTAAACATTCTTCTCACTTAATCTGCTGTATTCCTTCTGCCAAAGTCATAAACAGAGGAGCTAAAAATATGACATTAAAACTGTTGACAAGAACCACAGAGACATTAAAAACATGTGCACGCGTGCATACACGCTCAGGAGGCAACTGATCTTCTGGTCATCCCCAGCTTCTTCCCTAATTTGAGAGCATATTCCCTTCCACCCCCGGGTCCTTTTCACTCAGTTAAAAACCCCACAGAGGTGGGGGCTGGGGAGTAGGTGAAATAGGTGAAGGTGGTCAAAAGGTAGAAACTTCCAGTTATACACAATGAGATACCAAATCACACCTGTCAGAATGGCTAAAATTAACTCAGGAAACAACAGATGTCGGCAAGGATGCAGAGAAAAGGAACCCTTTCGCACTGTTGGTGGAAATGCAAACTGGAAAACAGTATGGAGGTTCCTTGGAAAGTTAAAAATGGAACTACCCTACAACCCAGCAACCGCACTACTGGGTACTTATCTCCAGGATACAAAAATGCCGATTTGAAGGGGCACAGGCACTCCAATGTTTATTTTTATTTCTATTTATTTGTTTTTTTAAGTTTGTTTATTTTGAAAGAGACAGAGATAGCACAAGTGGGGCAGGGGCAGAGAGAAAGACGGACAGAGAGAGAGAGAGAGAGAGAGACAGAGACAGAGAGAGAGGGAGGGAGGGAGACAATTGCCAAGCAGGCTCCACACTGTCAGCATAGAGCCCCATGGGCTCAAACTCACAAACTGTGAGATCATGACTTGGGCGGAAGCCAAGAGTTGCACGCTTACTGACTGAGCCACCCAGGCACCCCTCACCCCAATGTTTATAGCAACACTATCAACAATAGCCAAATTATGGAAAAAGTTCAAGTGTCCATTGACCGATGAATGGATAAAGATATGGCATACATATACAACGGAGTATTACTCAGCAGTCAAAAAGAATGAAATCTTGCCACTTGCAACAATGTGGATGGAAGTAGAGTGTATTTTGCTAAGCTAAATAAGTCAGTCAGAGAAAACAAATATCATATGATTTCACTCATATATGGAATTTAAGAAACAAAACACCTGAGCACAAGAAGGGAAGGAAAAATAAGATAAAAACAGGGAGGCAAACCATAAGAGGCTCTTAAATACAGAGAACAAACTGAGGATTGCTGGAGGGGAGGTAGATGGGAAGATGGGCTCAATGGGCAATGGGCATTAAGGGGGGTACTTGCTGGGATGAGCACTGGGTGTTATATGTCAGTGATAAGTCACTAAATTCTACTCCTGAAACCAATAGTACACTATGTGTTAACTAATTTGAATCTAAGTAATACAAAAAAAACTTCCCGTTACAAAGTAAGTCTGAGGAACTCATGTACAGCAAGGTGGTTATATGTAACACTGTATGTTTGAGAGTTGCAAAGAGAGTAGATCTTAAAAGTTCTTATCACAAAAAAAATATTCTAATCATACAGTGACAGATGTTAATCTAGACTTATTGTCATGATCATTTTGCAATATATACAAAAATTCAATCATGTTTATGCCTGAAATGATTATGCTGTATGTCAATTATGCCGTATGTCAAAAGCAAAACCCCACAGACCTGAAACATGACAGAAGATGCACTGTACCTACATTGACTGGTTATTTGTGGATGATCTGCCATCACTTCCTTATCCTTTTTACCTTGGTCAACAGATTTCATCTTTTAACTGGGAACGGGAATGAACTTGGTTAAAATAAAAGTAAATAAAGCCACTGCTGGGGATAGAGTATAGGGCTGGAGTGACGCGAAGATGGAGCTCCCACACCAAGAGGGTTTCCTGAGTGCCGAAACGGACACCGGAGTGGCCACGCTGCAGTATGACCGACTGCGCCCCCACCCTTCTCACGGCTTCCGGGTCTGACCCTTTTCTTGGAAGATGGCTCCACGCCTCCCCTTTGTAGGATCCTAATGCGTTCTCTGAGGGCAAAACAAAGGAAAGCGCCTCTGCGGCCAGAGTCCAGTCCACGTGGAACATCAACGGGGGCTCCCGGATGCTCTGATTCAGCAGGTTATTAAGAGGCTGGTTCGTATATTCTGAAATTACTAGTTCACGGCCCTTAGGGCTTCTGTCACCAGTGCAGCCCGCGGCCAAGTGTGGCTCTTCCTTCTGGCCACTTCAGGGTCAGCTTGTAAAAGTGGGCAGCCCCTTTTCTGAGCACCTTGGAGCCTAGCAGAAAGCACACCAGCCGTGTGGGCATGGGGATCGGGAATGGAAGTGGTAATCCTTCGGCTTGCCCTTAAGGAGGCAGTGGCTGAGCTTGGGGGCCCGGTCGCCAGGTGGCCTTCACGGCCGTCCGGGTGCTGCTACCTGGACCCCTGGACGCCGAAGACCGCAAAAGTAGTGCCTGTTTCCCAGAGTCAGGAACAGCACAGGACAGGTCCTTAACAAGAGCCTGACACATGGTAGGTGCTCGATAAATGTGAGCTCACGTTAGTAGTGCTGTTACTCAGCGAATATGATCCGACCAATGATGAAGTACACAGGTTTCCCATTTCCAGACACTAGCAAGATAAAAACTAAAGTGCTAAAGTAGTAAGAACATCAGACTCTCTTTCAAGAAATCTCTATAAAAATTTTAACCCAGAAACCACCAGTGGGCACCAAGGCCTCGGTTCTCCAGTTCCATTCACCCTCTATCTTGAAAATCAGCAAGCTGGAGTCTCTGTGCTCCTTCTTAAATTACCCTGACTCATTCATTCAAGCAGCCAACATTTACTGACCTCCTACTGTGTACCTGGCAAGCTATAGGCAGTTGGGATAAATCAATGAATGAAACATAGAAAATGCCTTTGTGGAATTTACATTCTAACAGCAGAAATGAGATAATAAACAACATGATACATTAGTAAGTGCCATAATAAACCGACAAGCAAATGCTATGGAGAAGAGACCGGCAGAGCAGGGTGAGGGTGAGCAGCCTCTGCAGTAGCAGCTCCGGGTGTCTGAGTGCCCAGCACGTGTCTTTCTCCAGTCTCAGCTCTGCAGACCCAGGAGCCTCCCATGGGCCTCACTAGACCCAGGTTCCCTCAGAAGGACAGGGGTCAAGATCACGGAGCCCTCTTGACGCGAGTCCTGCCGCAGGCTAGCAGAGACATGAGGCGAGACGTACGCCAGGCCCATGTGGCAGTCACCCTGACCCGCAAGTCCTGTTCCTCACAGAAGCCTACGTCTCTTGTGACAGCTCCAGAGGCATAACCTTCCAGAATCCCTGAAAGAGACTTGCCAGGTGCAGGAGGAACCCTTACTTCCCGGCCTAAGAAAGTCAGACTGGAACAGAGGCCTGAGAGGGGTGAAGCTGGTGCCCTGGACAGCCCAGGAGCAGAGCATTCCAGGCAACAGCAAGGCCTGATGCCCACACGCAGGCCCTACCTCATCTGGGGCAGGGGCCAGCTGGAGTGCTGCTGCAGAGCAAGCCTGGGCCAGTGCAGGAGGGGGCAGATCGTCGGGACTCAGAGGCCGCAGTCAGGAGGTGGGCCTTCGTTCTGAGGGGAAAGGGAAGCCGCGGCAGGGTCCCGAGCCGAGGAGTGACATGGTCTGACTGCTGTGTGGAGAATGGGCTGCAGGAGGGTGAGGGCAGAGGCAGAGTGGCCAGAGAGGAGGCCACTGCCGTGATTTTCCTGGTATGAGTAGTGAGTGCTCAAGACGAGTTTCCTTTATGGTAAATCATTTACAACGCGCCAGTTCAGAAAGCCCCATCATGTACCCTATAAAATAGGCACCAAATGTCTGGCTGTTTTATACGGCTTCCATTTTGCAATGTTAACAGCAACCTAAAAGATATTTTGTGATCAATAGCATCTGCTATTGACTCTGAGAGGAAGGCTGAAGAAAAGTAGGCGGTGACAAGGGCTATGAGTCAGCATGTGTCCCTCCCAATTCACTCCTCAGGGTCATTACACAGTGTGATAACTGGTTCTGCCCTGGGAGCAAGCCAGGGAACTACACTCAGAGTGAGAGGCCTGGGACAGCGTGGCTGCCTCTGCACCCAGAGCCTCAGAGCCTGAAGGCTCCCCTTCCCCGGCCAGGGGTCACAAAGCCTGCCCCCGCAGTGGCCAAGAGGACCTGAGCTTGGCTGGCCAGCATGAGCACTCAGAAAACTGAATTACTTCTGCCCTGGTTACTGTCCCTGCTGGAGATGATGTGCTTATTTTTAGCCATCATGTGATTCTCCAGTATTTTCCAGGCTCTGCCTGAGTCACTATGGTTTCTGAGAATTTTTCATAGTGGGAAAAAATGCACAGAACTTCTCCTCTTAGAATGGCTCAAGTATTAAAATAGCCAACTTTTGAATAGTTGTTTGAATGTGGCGTGTATTTCCTTATGATAAACCGACTCTTCTCACATCTTGGTAGGTAATTAAGGGTGCTCTGAAACACATTAGGTGCCGAGCAATCAGTCTTAGTTCAAATTCTCGTTTTTAACTTGTCCTCAGGGCAACTTCTCTCTAGAAATGGCAAGGATCCCTCACTCCCACGAAAACAATACACACCAGAATCCCAACAAGTTAGGGAGGCGCCCCCTTGCCTGTTTACTGCAGGAGGAAGAAAAGCTAGTGGGTGAAACAGCCCAACAAACCTAGCACTGTGAGTTAAAACACACAGGCATCACCATGACACCGCGGCATCACTGTACTCCTGGCATACAGCAGCCCTTCAAGCCAAAAGTCTTCAAATTAAGATGGCTATTGCGTAGGAACACGAGCACTCAATACTTCATGATGGACAGATACAGTCCTGACTCCACTGTCAAGACCAGTATTTTAGGTTATTTTTTCTGGTGGTGGCAAGTTGACTGTGCTCCATTAACAGGATCTTCCCCAGACGCCCTTGCAAACAGAGAGATGTGGTCTGAGGCCACAGAGCTGGAGCTCAGGGAGGCGAGAACCAGAGCTGAGCCTCATATGAATCTTTTACTACAACTGGCTCCTGGCTCCAGCTTCTCTGCTTTCACCAACCAACCACCAAGCCAGAAAAATGTGCATCGTATATCCTTGGCCAACCTCCTCTCCTACATGGTTTGTTGGAACAGCTTCTTAGCTAGTCTTCTGGACTGTAACTGTGCCACCCACCATGTATTTTCTACACCAAACAGCAAACTTGTGCTTAAAACCTTTCAGTGACTCCCAACTGTTCCCTTTAAAGCATAAACCTCTGTGACCAACAGAACCTATGGTGACCTCCTCTCCCCAATAATCTTCACCTCCTGGTATTCTAATCTTTGTATAGTCCCTTCCTCTAGAGTATGGGTGCGGCCTGTGCCTTGCTTCTAAGCAACAGAATATGACAAAGGTGATGGGAGGTCGCTCTCATGATTACGGTACTCTACAGAACTCTGTTTGGCTAGCATACACACCAGAGAGAATCCTATGGGTCTAGAAGCAGCAAGATGCCACGTAAGCACCCATGCTGGAAAAGCCCATGTGGCAAGGAAGCACAGGTGGCCTCTGGGAACTGAGAGCAGCTGCCACCAGGAGACTGAAACCTCAGTTCTGCAGCCTCAAGGAAACTGTCACAACCCGAGAGCTCTCCCCAGCTAAGCCTCTGATTAGACCACAGCCCCAGAAGATACCTGGATTGCTGCCTGGTGGGACCCTAGAACACAGAACACAGCTAGGCTTGGCCTGGACTTCAGAAGGTGTAAGACAATTGATGTGTGTTGTTTTAAGCTGCTAAGTTTGTAGTAGTTGTTTTGCAGCAACACAGTCTGAATATCACCTCTCCACTCATTATACAAGGGCCCCACTCACCTCTGCAGCTTTACTTCGCAATACCCATGCAGAATAACACACACTTTACCAAATACAGCATATTCTCTCTTGACATCGATATTCTACTCTTTCTGTTTGCAGTGCTCTTGTCCATACTCTTAACCTGGCTAACTTCTACTCATTCAGTGACTCGGCGTCAAAACCCCCATTTCCCCAAGAAGCCTTTCTAGAATCCACAAGACCAGCTCTGATGGTCTTCCTACACACCCTGATAGCACAGACCTCACTTTGTTGTTATTGTCTATTTATTACCAGGTTTTCATCACAAGACTGTAACTTCCCTGAATCATGATGTGTTTCCAGAACTTCTTACGGTGCCCTGACAAATACGTGTTGAGAGACTGAATGAAAATCCAAGCAAAGCTTTCATAAAAAGAGCAATGACTCCAGCAAACAGGAGCTGTTTAAGAAGGTTTTTTTTTCTGAGCTATTGTGTAGTACACCATATACTATTTCCGCAGCTACGGTACAAGGGGCTCCTCAGGTGATAGAGAGGACTGGAGAGGATGCCGAAAATAGCCATACACGTGGGCTTCAGTGCTGCATCTTCCCGGATCCAAATGGACATGCTGTGATTCAATTTAAATCAAGTCAACAAATTCTAAATGAAATTCTTCAAAGTAAAACAATGTTTCTCTTCCTGCCCAACATACCAAGTGACAAAGAATGGCACCAATAAGAAAAACAGACCTCGTTCTGCCATCTTGCAACCTGTGGAGGCCTGCTGGGAGCAGGACTCCTAAAATGACAAGTATGTCTGGAAGGCTGTGGTCCAAGGCCATTTTTGCTGGAGAAAGCGGGGTCTCCAGAACCAGAGAGAGCACAGAGCTCTTCTTAAAATTGAAGATGTTTATGCTGAGATGAAACAGAACTGTATCTAGGCAAGAGATGTGCTTAGATGTACAAAGCAAAGATGAGCACAGTGACTCCTGGTGGCAAACTGAACAAAACCAGAGTAATCTGGGGAAAAGTAACTCGTGCTCATGGAAACAGTGCCGTGGTTCATGCCAAATTCCAAAGCAACCTTCTTGCTAAAGCCATTGGCCACAGAATCCATATGATGCTGTGCCCTTCAAGGATTTAAACTTACTGTAAAGTAAATAAAAGTGTACATTTGCTCTCTTACGGGGCGCAGGGAGGGAGGAAGAAAAAAAGAAAAATAGGTCCATGGGTGACCTGTGATACTCTGTTTATGGAAATGGAGAATAAATGCTAAATCATTGCCTCTGAGACCTCCTAAGTTTTGTCGTGAGGCGGAGAAGCCAGATGCCAAGTTATTATTCCAACAGAGAGAAAAGCGATGATGGGAGTAACACGTGGGATTTAGCACAAAACCAAATGAGTATTTCAACATACACAGGGAGCAGTGAAAATGACCCAATACCAGTTATGAAAGGAATCAATGCTGTTTAAAAGAGGCCTCGATGCTTTACTTCCCAGTGCAGGCGGGACAATAATGGAGGCCATTGGTCCTCTCCTGCAAGGCTGTGAGTGAGGGAACAGAGCCCAAGAGGCCAAAATACATGTCAGTTGTGTCTGAGGGGCTTACTCTTCCCTTTGAAATCACCTAGACCATCCATTCAGAGAATGAGGTCAATCCAAGGGTTAAGAAATCAGAGATGAGGAATCCCGCTAATCCAGGACCCAGTATCCCAGGCTTCGCGTACATGTCTGCTTCCAGGCTGCGAAGAGGCCTGGAACAAGTGACTCAAGGTTTCCTGCTTTTACAAACCTATACAAAAGGCAGCAACTCTCACCCAGAACCTGCTGCAAGGATGAATGAGAATGTTTTCAAACTTGAAAAAGCGGCTGCTAGTTTTAAAAATAAAAATGGAGGTCATTCAAATGCAACAGCATGTGCTCTGGTTCCAGCCTTTATGCCACTGCAGAGACTTTCATTTCCTCCACACACTATGCAATTTGAATCTGGTTTGTGAAAATGTACTGTGGTTCAGCATAGTGTAAGGAGAAGATCAGAACATAAAACAAGACCACATCCATAATATTTCAGAGGCAATATAATGGTTTAAAGAGTAGGCTTTGGAATCACAAGGTCAGGCTTCAAACTCTGGGCCCCCTGTTTCTTTTTTTTTTTAATTTTTATTTAAAAAAACTTTTTTTTTTAACATTTATTTATTTTTGAGAGAGAGAGAGGGAGAGGGGGAGAGAGAGAGAGACAGACAGAGCATGAGTGGGGGAGGGGCAGAGAGAGAGAGAGAGAGAGACACAGAGTCCGAAGCAGGCTCCAGTCTCTGAGCTGTCAGCACAAAGCCCGACGCGGGGCTCGAACTCACAGACTGTGAGATCATGACCTGAGCTGAAGTCGGATGCTTAACCGACTAAGCCACCCAGGTGCCCCTGGGCCCCCTATTTCTAGTGTATGACCCTGGAAAGTTACTGAAACTCTCTGTGGCTCAGTTTCCCCACCTCTACAACAGGGGTTATGGTTGTAGGTTTTGATCTCTAAGCTTTCAAATATTCTAGTTTTACAGAAAACTAGGTCAGGGTTTGATTCCAAAAAGCCAAAATAACTAAAAGTTGTCAACTGAATTAGTAAATCCTCTATCAAAGATGCAGTCTCAGTAAGCAAGCACATTGGATGGCCATGAAAAATGCATGGCTGTTCCTCGGACGAAGGCCCTCAGCCTTGTCCACAGATGCTGCCAGAAGATTCCGACCCAAAGCTCCTGAATTCTTCATGTCTCTGTTCCTCACTGTGCTCTCAATATTCCAAACTCACAGATATTCAGTATCCTGGCAAGGCAGAGCACTGCTCATATTGTATTGCTGTGGTTTTATCATTACAGGTTGAGAAATACAGTTTTAACTATTGTTTGAGGAGAAAAGTATCCTAATGCCCAGTGGTATATCTTATACATCTTACATAAGACAGATGTATAACTGGAGGAACAAAACTACCAACAGCCTTCTGCTTCCCATGAGCAGCCATTACCTGCTTTGCAGCTTAGCAGTGGGATGGTTTCTTAATATGAGGAGGTCAAGGGGATGCAATGCTGATACGGGGCAGGGACTGAGTGAAAGATACATCGTTCATATAACAACCGCTAGCATTTGCTTGAAGACAATTCTTGCTAATTATGGGACTGGTAAGAAAAATGCACCTCTTCCTTGTTTTGAGTTGACATTACATGATCTCTTAAAATGAATATTTGATCCTTGAAGAAGTAAGCAGGTATATGGAGGTATAGTTTGTGGTTAGGTGACTGAGGCCTCTGAGAACAGTTAACAGCAGGAGCATACCGGGAAGGTGCAGAGAATAAATAGGCATGACTCATCCTGATGCGGAGACCACAAAGGGCCAAGGAGGATGCCTGTGCATACCCTACGGCTCTGAGAAGTCAAATGCTATCAAAGACTGGTCTGGTCTAAAGAACAGACAACGGAAAATGCATTTCTTGGAATAAATAATGGCTTTGGGGTGAGAGCAACATTTGTGTTTAAAGGGCAGACTGTTCTCAAAAGGTAAATGAACACATATGTTTTGTCAGTAATAAGGAAAAGGAAGTCCTGCATGAAGGCACAGGCCTGACACCAAGGTCAGGACCCTCTGAGTGAAATTTAACTTCGTGGGTACTTTTTACGTGGACTCTAATTGAGTCCCTGTTAAATCAAAAACATCAGAACACTTTGGAGCAATACACCAAAAGCTTCCATGTCCACAACAAAACGTTACAATGTCTACGATATAACCCAAAATTATTCAACATACAAAGATCCAGGAAAATGTGACACGTTCTCAAAATCAACAGATGCCAATGGTGAGGCGATCAGATGGTGGCATCAGCAGACAGGAGCTTTAAAGCAGCTATCAGAACCATGCCCAGGGAAGTGAAGGATGTTCACAATAAATGAAAGGCAGGCAGTACCAATAGAGAAAGAAAAAAAGGGAACTAACAACTGAAAACATACAAGCGTTGAAATTTTAAAAATGCTCAATAGAAGGGAAATGACAGAGGACAAAGAGGGTAAACCTGAAGATGTATTAATAGAAACCATCTAATCTAAAGAAGAGAGAGCGTGCTGAGAAAAAGGTGAACAGAGCCTCAGAAACCCGTGGGAGAATTTCAAAAGCTCTAACATATGGATAAATGTGTCCCAGAAGGACAGAGAGAATGGAGCTGAAAATCTCCCAAATATGGTAAAAGACATACACTCAACAGATTTAAAGTAGCTTAATGAACTCCAGAACAAGAGAAATTCAAAGAGAACCATGATTAGGCACATCCCAGTCCCACTAACTGAAAACCAAAGATAAAGAAACTCTTGACTGCACCCAGAGAGGAAAAACAGGTTGCACATGGGGAAGAACGATTAGAACAAGCAAGCCCTTCTCATCTCTGGAGGCCATGGACACTGAAACGACATCTTTAAAGCACATAAAGCAAGATCAGGTGGAATTCTTTATCTATGGAAATTTTTGATCGTGAAAAAAAGACATTTACAGAAGAAGGAAACTGGAAGAACTTGTTGCCAATGGACCTGCTCTATAAGAAATGCTAAAGCAAGTTCTTCAGTATGAAGAGAAATGAGATCAGTAGGGAACTCAGAGCTTCAGGGACGAATGAAGGCGACTGGAAATGGTAAAAGGTAGGAATGGGGGGAAAACCCACTCTTTTCTCTCTCAATTTCTTTTAAACACACACGATTGCCTAAAGCAGCACTGCCTCCTAGAAATATGTTAATCAGTCAATTAAAAAATTTTTAAGATGTGAAATGTAATGTATGCAAAAATACATATAATATATACAGATTATAATTTCTACATGTAATTGATAAAATTATTAGAGATTTTGTATTCATTTTTTTCCATACTAAGTCTTCTACATCCAGCATGCATTTCATACATACAGCACATTTCAGTGCAGAATAAGCACATTTCGAGTGCTCAAAAGCCACTTATGAAAACAGTGTTGGTCTAAAACAAAAGTTGTAACATTGTCCTGGGGGATTTATAATGTATGTGGACGTAGCACATGTGACAAGTGTAATAGTCATACAAACTATATAGGACAAACAAAAGTGGGAGGAAGGGTTGCCAGGGTTCTGCATTTTACATGAAGAGAAAATACAATTTTTAAGTACACTGTGAAAGTATATATATTGTAATTCTTAGAGCAACCACTGAAAAAATTAATGCAAAGAGATATAGTTAGAAAGGCAATCAAGTAAGTTGGAATATACAATATCTGAAAAATCCAGAATATGGATATGGCAACTAAAGTGCAAGCAACCAAAACCACAAGTGGGACTACACTGAAGTAAAACGCTTCTGCACAGCAAAAGTAACCATCAACAAAGTTAAAAGACAACCTAGAGAATGGGAGAAATATTTGCAAACCATATATCTGATGAGAGATTAATATCCAAAATACATAAAGAACTCCTACAGCACAAGAGCAAAAAAACCCAAATAACTCAACTCAATTAACAATTAACAAAAATGGACAAAACATACAGAGAAGGACAGATAACATACGTTTTCACTCTTATGTGGATCCTGAGAAACGTAACAGAAGACCATGGGGAGGGGAAGGGAAAAAAAAAAGGTTAGAGAGGGAGGGAGCCAAAACATAAGAGACTTAAAAACTGAGAACAAACTGAGGGTTGATGGGGGGGTGGGAGGGAGGGGAGGGTGGGTGATGGGCATTGAGGAGGGCACCTGCTGGGATGAGCACTGGGTGTTGTACGGAAACCAATTTGACAATAAATTTCATATTTAAAAAAAAAGTGAAAAAATGGACAAAAGACATGAATTGACATTTTTTCAAAGATATATGGAAGGCCAATAGGTATATGGGAAGATGCTCAACATCAGCATTCATTAGGGAAATGTAAATTAAAACCACAATGAGAGTGGGGCACCTGGGTGGCTCAGTCAGTTAAGTGTCTGACTTCCGCTCAGGTCATGATCTCACAGTTTGTGAGTTTGAGCCCCAAGTCAGGCTCTGTGCTGACAGCTCAGAGCCTGGAACCTGTTTCAGATTTTGTGTCTCCCTCTCTCTCTGCCCCTCCCCTGCTCACGCTGTCTCAAAAATAAATGAGCATTAAAAAAAAAAAAAAAAAAAAAAAAACAACCACAATGAGATATCACTTCATGCCTATTAAAATGGCTATCACCAAAAAGATAAGAAATAACAAATACTGGTGTGGATGTGTGTAGTACACAAGGGCACCCCTGTGTACTATTGGTGGGAAGGTAAATTGGTGCAGCCACTAAGACAACAGTAAGGAAGATCCCAAAAAATTAAAAATGGAATTACCATATGACCCACCAATTCAACTTCTGGGTATTTATCCAAAGGAAATAAAAACACTAACTCAAAAGGTATCTGCACCCCCATGTTCATAGCATTATTTACAATATAGCCAAGACATGGAAACTACTTAAATGACCAATGATGGATGTATGGATAAAGAAACTGTGGTACACACACACAGTATTTTTAGGCCATAAAAAATGATGAAATTCTGCCATCTGCAACAACATGGAAGGAGGACCTTGAAGGGATTATGCTAAGTGAAATAAATGAGACAGAAAGACAAAGATTGTATGATCTCACTTACATGTGGTCTCTTTAAAACAAACACACAAACAAATAAACTCAGTAAAAGAGATCACACTTGTGGTTACCAGAGGCAGAGAGCAGGGAGAGGTGAACTGGAAGGTAGCCAAAAGGTACAAACTTCCCGTTATCAGATAAATAAGTACCAGGGATGTAATGTATAACATGATGGTGACCACTAACACTGATGTAGGATCTGTAGGAAAGTTAAGAGAGTAGATCCTAAGAGTTCTTATCATAAGGAGAGATTGTTTTCTTCTTTTTTTATTGTATCTATATGAGAAGATGGATGTTAGCTGAACCTATTATGGTAATCATTTCACAATACATCTAAATCAAACTATTATGTTGTACTCATGAAACTGATAAACGATGTAAGTTATTTCCAAATAAAACTTGAAAAAATAATCATAAAAAATCCAGAAGACAACAGGAAAACAGAAAAAACAGAGGAGATAAGCAGAAAACAAATGATAATATGGTAGACCTAAATCCAGCTAAATCAACAGTTACATTAAGTTGTAACAGACTGGAGAGTCCAACGTCCAGAGATTAGGAGGATGAATAACAATGCAAGACCCAATCACATGGTTTTTATAAGCCGCACACTTTAAATATGAGCTCAAAGACGGGTAGAAGTTTAACGTATCATGGGGAAAGATATACCATGCAAGCAGTAAGCATAAGAAAGCTAGCATGGCTGTTTAGTATCAGATAAAATAGACTTCAAGACTAAGAGTTTTAACGAAGATAAAGAGGGACATCTCATAAAATACAAAGGTCAATTCATTGGAATGATTTAGCGTAACAATGTATGTATCTCACAACAGAGCCCCAATACAGGACACAAAAACTGAGAGGAAGTAAAGGGAGAAAAGACAATTCCACAATCAATGTAACACCCTCTTCACAGCAATTATTCGAACTAGACAGAAACAAAAATCAGTAAAAGCACAGAGGATCTGAAAAACACTATCCACTACCTTGATCTGATATTTCTAAAACGCTACGCAACCAACAACTGCAGAATACATATTCTTTTCAAATGAACAAGGTATACTGACCAAGCGAGACCATATTTTGGGCCATAAAATTAAGGTTGGAACAAGGACAAAATCACTATACACTGCCACATTTCACCGCCTCTCCTAAAAACACAGAACAGAAACTTTTTGGGAAATTAAAAGCAACTCTTTTCCCCAAAGGAGGTGACAGGCAGTGCTTACTTAGATTACAGGTGCTCAACAAATGTGTAAACACTTAAATACACCAATAAACATGAACACCCTGTTAAGATTATATGAACAGCCTTAGAGAACCCAAATTAAAGTTAACTGAGAGAGTATTTACATATTCAATAGTTTTGGAAATACACTGTTAGGATTTATTTCTGTTTACATTTAGGGATTTAAGTGTGATTGTGCAAGTACTTTATTCTGTTATACTTCTTAGGTTGCTTCCTTTTTGAAACCATTTTTCTAATATTTCTATTGATCTGATTTTAAGGCTGGAACACTCAAGTCCCTGAGGAAAAGAAAAAGCACAGCCTCAATTTCCATAGCAACTCTAAATCCATCACATTATATTTGTATATGAGAATTTGATTTAAATATATTAATATATGTGAATTTGCAATGTGTCTAAGCTGTAGTTGCCATAGGAACTGCAACTTCAAATTTCCTTTTAAGTTTAGTAAATGCTCACACTTGACAACGGATTCCCGCCCCCCCCCCCCCCCCCCCCGCAAGCTATCTTGAGTTGCGGATATGGCTCACTGCAATAAGCTTATAAACATCATGACTCACAATGATAGATGCAATTAATAGGTATCTATCATTATGGAAACATATTTTTTTCAATATATGAAGTTTATTGTCAAATTGGTTTCCATACAACACCCAGTGCTCATCCCAAAAGGTGCCCTCCTCAATACCCATCACCCACCCTCCCCTCCCTCCCACCCCCCAGGAAACAGATATTTTAATATATGCACCTCACTGGTAGATCAAAAGCAACTAGAGATGCAATGCTTCAGAACGCAGATGTCAGAAGACTTGCCAGGCAGCCATTCACCCTTATGTGACAGCCTCTGCTTACGCTGAAGCTTGTTTCAGTCCAGGTAAGTCACCCAACCGCACTGACACCGATGGGCTCTATGGCTTCTCGGAATCTACATGAGGACATTTTGGATCTGTACTGAAATGGCAGAAAAATCTGGTACATTCTCATGATAACTGAATGCACCAAGTATGTGGAGTGTATCTAGTTTATAAAAAAGCAAACAACCCATGGTGCAGGCCTACAGAAGTAGTCTGTGTGATGAAAAACATTATTATTATTATTATTATTATTATTATTTTGCCAATGTAGACAGTACTTTCTTAAGTGGAGAATTCATTCCAGGATCACATTTCCACTCTAATACGGGCCCTTTGCCACTTATCGCTGCTCTTAATATATTATAGTCAGGACACGCAAGTTAATTTGTTATTAGCCTACAGAAATATTTGGGGAGAGAGAAATGCACTGCAAAATCAATCAAGTGTTCCATGGCCAAATGAAAAAATAAAGACCATCTCTTGCTTTTAGTTCTACCAGCCACTGCTCGTTTCTACTAATGCAGATGGTTGAGAAATGACAAGGCTTAGAGGTGGAGGGCGCCTGGATGGCTCAGTCAGTTAAGCCTCTGACTTTGGCTCAGGTCATGATTTCATGGTTTGTGAGTTCAAGCCCCACATCAGGCTCTCTGCTCTCAGCCGAGAGCCTGCTTTGAATCTTCTGTCCCCCTCTTTCTCTGCCCCTCTCTCACTCATGGTCTCTCTCTCTCAAAAAAAATAAACAAACATGGAAAAAAAATTAATTGAGCGCCTGGGTAGCTCACTCAGCTAAGCGTCCAACTTCGGCTCAGGTCATGATGTCACAGTTTGTGGGTTTGAGCCCTGTATTGGGCTCTGTGCTGATGGCTCAGAGCCTGGAGCCTGCTTCAGATTCTGTCTCTCTCTCTGCCCTTCCCCCACTCATACTCGGTCTCTCAAAAATAAACATAGAAAAAAAATTAAAAATAAAAAAAAGAAATTACTGATAGGACATCACTGTTGGGTAACTGTGCTATCCATCTGAGAATTCCCAGAGAGCTGACCCTCACCTCATCATTAAGGACTTAAATTTTGGGTAGACAAAATCAGACTTGTGAAGAGAATGGCTTTGAATGGCTTCAGACCAGAGGCAGGTGACCAGTTTTAAGACTGTAAATAGTTCATGGGGGAGACGATTATAAACAGAATCTTAAGTATTAGAAGGGAACTCTGAGTGGATCAATTAGTGTAGGCTGGTGTCCTAGTGATCCTGAGGGATAAGGAGAGGCATGGAGCTATCTGATCGTCTAATAAAGCATTCAGGCTGATGGGCTGTTTAGTAAGGTTTTCTGAAGTTTTTTTGGCTCTTCTTGTACTGATGCTTGTACTTTCTATTGCGATCAGTCTCCTCCTTGCCCTAATAAGTTATGTGCTGAGAAAACATATCCCTATGTTTGTTAGAATTACACTTTTGTATCACAGATTTTAGAAGACATTTTGGCTTATATTTTCTTGGCTGTATTCCCAAGAGCTGGATACTGGACCTTGAGAAAAATGAGGTCTCACTGTATTTATAGGAGCCTTTCACCTATTATAGCTTTTAAAACAGTGTTCTACATGCGATGTACACCTTGCTATAATTTTTTCCACAGTATAGTTTTTCCACCCCACAATGTCCAAGAGACAGAACCTATTTTATTAAAAAGGGTATGACTCGTTTGAATTTTTTTTTTTAATTTTTTTTTCAGCGTTTTTATTTATTTTTGGGACAGAGAGAGACAGAGCATGAACGGGGGAGGGGCAGAGAGAGAGGGAGACACAGAATCGGAAACAGGCTCCAGGCTCCGAGCCATCAGCCCAGAGCCTGACGCGGGGCTCGAACTCACGGACCGCGAGATCGTGACCTGGCTGAAGTCGGACGCTTAACCGACTGCGCCACCCAGGCGCCCCGACTCGTTTGACTTTTGAAAATATCCTTTCTCCCTGATTAAGACCAATGAGGTGAATGAACATGGTCAAGGTAACAGGAACATGAATCTTTTTTTAAAAATTGTTTTGTAATGTTTGTTTATTTTTGAGAGACAGAGGACAAGCGGGAGAGGGGCAGAGAGAGAGGGAGACACAGAATCGGAAGCAGGCTCCAGGCTCTGCACTGTTAGTACAGAGCCCGACACAGGGCTCAAACTCATGAGCCATGAGATCATGACTTGAGCCGAAGTTGGATGCTTAACTGACTGAGCCACCCAGGCACCCCAGGAACACGAATCTTAAAAGAACTACTGCCTCCTGGAATATTAAGAACCTTATTTATTAAAAAAAAAAAAAAAAGTAAAAACCCTATTTATTACCTGTTGACTTTAATGTGTTTTCTGAGCTCTGTCACCCAAGAGGTTAAGCTCTGGAAGAAATCTGTTTCTCTTCCAGGTTCACAGACATTCTATCAAAATGGCACACGTTTCTCTGTGGCTTCTGTGAAAGACCAATGGAGGAAGTGCTAGAAAACGAGGCCAAAGCAGCGCCGTGGGCAGTGGTGCAGATTCAAGGACACACTGTGATTGTGGAACAAAAATGTACTTCTGAGGCCTGTCCAATTTCACTACTAAACACTTGAAGAAAAAAAGTGGCAGCTGAGTTTTAAGATGAATCTGTACCTCAATAACAGCTATAGGAAAAGACCCCAAGACCAGAAATGCCAGCTACCATGGGCCTCGCCTCTCCCCCCATGTCTTCCTAACTCCAGCTGCCCACCAAAACCCCTGATCCGGACAAAACACACCCCTCTTCTACCCCATCTCTACACTGATCC
Organism: Felis catus; assembly: GCF_018350175.1. Taxonomy (NCBI): domain Eukaryota; kingdom Metazoa; phylum Chordata; class Mammalia; order Carnivora; family Felidae; genus Felis; species Felis catus. The sequence continues at coordinate 56,429,631 of NC_058379.1, read as the reverse complement.
AAGTTTCTGACCACACTTAAAGCCCAATTTGAACTGCTATAATTTTTTGTTCCCCAAACTCCTTGTGGCCTTTTACCCAACCTCTCCCCAGCACTTCTGATTGTTTAAATAATAAATAAAATAAAATAAAACAAAATAAAACAAAATAAAATAAAATAAAATAAAATAAAATAAAATAAAATAAAAATAAAATAAAACAAAACAAAACAAAACAAAACATTCCCCCGCCTCTCTAAATCTTTATCAACACTCTTGACCTTATTTTCTTCCTCCAGCATCAGGGTCCTGCTCCACAAGTTTCCCCTCCTTTTTCCTATCGTCAACTAATTCTCCTCCAGGGACCTTTCTCCCATCTTACAAACTTGCTCACTGTGCCTTGTCCTAGAAGCAAACAAAAACAGATCAAGGACACTACCATTCGCCTTCCAATCTCACTTCTCGATGCTGTCTGCTTTCCCCCACAACTAAATGTTTTTCCTCAACTTTTTTCCTAACAAATTTGGTGAAGGTGGGATCCCCTCTCACTGCAGGACTTTCCCACTTGTCAGGTCACGCCCTCGCCTGGTCTCTGTGATCTAGGCGTATGCATTCAGCACTTTAACAGACCAGTTCTCTAAAGGATTGTTCATCACCTCCCAGGAGTCCATTATCTTTGGCCTATTTTCAGGCTTCATCCTCTTTGATCTCTCTACAATTAATATTCGGCACTGCTGGTGACCCCTCTTTCTAGAAATTTCCTACTGTTCATTCTCTGATGCTGAGCTTTCCTAGTTTTTTCCCTGATGTTTGTATCTTTTTCTTAGCTTCCTCTTTTTCCTCTTGCTCCTTATTCCTTAGCTTATTTTATATAATTGCATTCATTCTATGGCTTCAGAGCTAGACTTTTATGCTGTCTTAATTTCCTTCCTCCAATTCCTCTCCCCATTCTGGGTGCCATCATTGCACTAAGTGACCCCTAAGGTGAGAAATTCAATGGGCTCGTCCAGGCCTCATTTTACTGGACTCCCTTCCACAGGTTCAGACATTGTTGGCCACTGTGTTCCTTTCCTTCTGCTTCTTTGACATGTTATTCCATCACTTCCTTTAATCTTTCTGGCACCTTCCCTGATTCTTGTGCGAACCCTTGCTTTTCTGCCCAAACATTAAATGTTACACTTCTTCACGTCAGTCTCTCCTCTTCCAACTGAGAGCTTACTTCCGGCTTCAATTACATGAACATACGGAAGACTCACAAATGTATACTGATAGTCTACACAACATGCTAGTGTTGTTTAGCATTAGTATTGTTATAACCATCTCCCATCCATTCTAATTGGAGGTTGGGCATAAATAGGGAATTTGTGTCATTTACAAAATTAATGTTATTGATTTAACAAGTGTGAACACTGGTTTTCAGAATGGAACAAATCGTTTTCTGACGATCTCACTGTTTGACTGTCCAGTACCACAACTGGTGTTTGTAATAATGACTGCAGTTTTACAAGAATACCCTCCTGCTTGATAAAGTCTGTGTTTTATGGAAGGATGTTTGTAGTTTTAAAAGGTTTTTATCCACAAAGTTTAACAAATTTTAAAGTTCTAGGTATTCACCCTCAATGACTTCACTTTTGGACCAAGCTATACAAAGGAGGTCTTGCTGAATATTATCACGTAAATATTGGCACTGACCATACAGGAAATAGGATGCATATTTCAATGACTTTTCTTTGAAGGATGTAGAGGATTATTCATATTTAAAAGCAAAATTGGTTCATATTCTGGTTTGTATGGCCAGTAATTAGGCAGTAAAAATACTTCAGCTGAAATCTAAACAGACTTGACATATTTCAGAAAAACGTACCAAGAAAATGAAACCTATCCCTGGAGTATTATTTTAACATATAGCTTCAATGATACAAAGTGAGTAACTCTGCCTTTTTAAGAGATTAAATCATGATCATTAGACTTATTACAGATAAGGCCCTGCTATGAAGATAAATGTGGTCAAATAGACGACAATAAAAATCATCCAGAGGCCTAAAGAGATTGACTGCTGGGAAGAATCAAACACAGGAAAGCACACAAGAGCCTGAGCCACTTTCCAAAATGCAAGCAACTATACGATTTCACTGTTCCCATACCTGCGGTGGGGGAGTTTGCGTGATGAGACTTTTTTGGCAGGTTGAAGATCTGTTCGCCAGGGTCAGGCGGAGGGATCGCATCTTGCCCTTGCCGCGCTTCTACAGGATCATACTCCTTCCCATCGTAGTTAGCATCATAGAATTTCTTAAACCATTGAATGAAATCCAGGTTGTCCTGGAAACGCCCCTTCACCAGCTTCTCCACTGGGATCACCTGTAATATAAAATCGCCATGTGAGTCGTGAACCCACGACTATTTTATGAGTATTTGGCACAACTGAAGCATTTCCTATAAACTATTTTCTACGGGTCAGGGATTATTTACTGGTCTCCCCCTCAGCTTCTTGGCCAGCTGTATTCTAGAATTCACCTATTTTTTTCATCATACGCAAGCAAAATTAAAATAAAATGCTGTAGGTGTTCTTCTGAATTATTTCACACCTCTGAACAAATGAGACGAAACAAAAAGTACCTTAGCAGTCAAGAGGGGCTGATTCTCTTCAGAATGTATTTGATTACACAAGCATCTCCATGCAAAAATGGGCCTGGGATGTTGTGCTAGTTCAAGATTGATGGGTTTTCCATATTTCTTTTTTAAAAAATGTTTATTTGTTTATTCTTAGAGAGATCGGGCCAGCAGGGAAGGGGCAGAGAGGGAAAGGAAGAGAGAATTCCAAGCAGACTGCACTGTCAGTGCAGAGCCTGATACAGAGCTCGAACCCACGAACCATGACATCATGACCTGAGCAGAAACCAAGAGTCAGACATTTAACTGACTGAGCCACCTAGGTGCCCCTTCAATATTTCTAACACCTGCTCCTGCCATGCTGGAATAAACTCCTATAAGGATTATAGCTACCAGAGGGTGTGAATGAGTAAGACTCAAATCAATCCAAACATACACATATCTAACGGTTTGCAGGAAGCAACACAAATTTTCCTGTTTTGTTTGTTTACAATGTAGAGAGACAAGCATTATAAACAACTGCCTGCAATACAGGGCCTAGGAGTTCACAGGCTGCACAGGAACACGGCTAATGTCCACGGGAGTGCACAGGGACAGAAATGGGGTCTGACTAGGGGAGGCACTGAAGGCATTCTGGAGGAGGAGGTACTCTGTATTCACCTCCACTTCTGAGACAAATCTCAGCTTTTCATAGAGTAACCTTTCTACTGGCATCCTAGACAGCAAATGGGTACCCCCCCCCCCTTTAGAGGTCACACGAGAACTTTCAGAATTATGACAGGAAGAAATGTGGGGTGACTCATAAGCTTTACTTCAGTGGGCAGCTATTTTTGAAGGAAAATGGAAAAGGACTTAGTTAGGCAAATTGTGCCATTACCAGATTCTGACTTCCTCATCTTTGAGTGGGAATCCTAGCTGAATGTAGGCCATGGGAGTTACAAAGCTAGGGAGTGAGTCAGATGATGTGCACACAATTCAGACACAAACCTAGGGTTGAAAGGGCACAGCTTCACTGACTAATATAAGCAGAAGCCATGTAAATTAAACTCTCAGCAAGGCTTTGCCATCTCTGGAACCAGATACCCCTGATACCCTAAAATGGATCATCAGAACCACTTAAAAAACAGAGAACAACCTCTATCAATGACCACTTGAAGAAAAAACACCAACTGAAGCATTTTAGGCAAGCCATTAAACTAAATCATTAGCAGTACATTTTTAAAATGTTTTTTAATATGTTTTTTATTTTAAAGTTTAGTGCACGTGCACAGGAGAAAGTCAGGGAGGGGCAAACAGAAAAAGAGAATCCTAAGTAGGTTCTGAGCTGTCAGCATGGATCCTGACATGGGGCTTGATTCCCATGACCCTGGGATCATTACCTGAACCGAAATCAAGAGTCAGACATTCAACTGACTGAGCCACCCAGGCGTCCCAGCAGTAAGTACATTTTTTAAAAATGTTTTTGATAAAGCTAAAATTGAAATGAACTCAAGAATAGACCAAAATAAAGAGAAACAAACTTTGGGAGGAGACTACATTTTTCATGAAGACTCTTCCCAAATTTCACTTAAGTCCACCCTTTCGTGAAGACTCTTCTAGGGAGGGAGACTTGGGTGTGGATCTCTCTCTCTTCCCAAATTTCACTGAAGTCCACCCACAGGGAAGAATTCCTTCCACACATGCACTTAATATCTGACTTTTGGTTTTATTAAATATTTTCATGTCTTCATATGTATAACTTTTGTTTATGCTGATACTGATTTTTAAGTGCCTTCCTAGAGCATAAGGCCCTTTAATTAACATGCTACTTTCTTTTGTTTTCTCCCAAACGTGAAAATTTAGAAACAGTTTTAGATGATGGTGCTACATTAACCATTGACAGTAAGCACTTACTTCTGTTAATTTCACATTTCCCATCAAAATGGGACCTAAGCTCCCAAAATGGGGCCTAAGCTCAAAATCTGGGGTGGCAAGCAAATCTTTACACAGATGCTTTCCCCTGCTGTCCTGCTCTGACAAACACACACAGGGACCACTGTCTATCCAAGGATCCTTGGGGGAATCATAGCATATTACGTTAGAGAGGCCAACAAAGGTGATTGAGGCCAAGCTCCCTTCACTACAAGAATTTTATCCTAAACATTCTTCAACAATGGCTCATCTCCTCTCTATGTATACACTTCCACGGACATATGGATGCCCCTAATCTGTTACATAGCAAGTTATGAGTGGTTTTTTCTTTTTGATCTAGAAGCATGTATAGAGAAAAGATACAGAAATGGATAGGGAAATAATGCTGTTAATAAGTAAGGAGAACCTATAGAGCTCTGATTTTGAGTATTACAGAAGGAGCTAACTGGAAATTAACCACAGCAAAGGACAAAGTTGAAAGGACTCCAAAAAGGCTGAACTGTTAAGGGATTAATTTGAAATAAAAGTTCTGAGAAAACAAGAAGGCAAGATTTTAATATTTTGGTAAGACTGCTTTCATTTAGGAAGATAATTGCATTAAAATGTGTGCAGTTTAGCAAATTTTCTCTTTTCCTTTAACCTGTCTCTTATAAAACACTATTTAAAATTTTCATTTCCATGTAGCCTACTTATTGCTACTATTGATGCAAAGTTATCTGTTCCTCCCCTGCTGCTTTTTCTCTTTCCCCTTACTCAAAATTCATTTCTTCCCAAACCTATTCCCTATAAGATATACAGCCATGGTAAAGAATATGGATTAAATATGTATTTGGGTAATACGAACCATGCAGAGACTGAGTGGACTTCAGTGACAGTCCTTTATGGGAGAGAAAGGACTCTAGTCTACTTCATTTGTACCACACTGGGACAAAATTCTAACATTTAAGGGGCGGGGGGAAGGCAGTTTATGGAGATGGAGAATTGGAGTGTATACACTATGCTCAACATTTTGATACACATTCCCTCACTTTCACATCATAACTATGGGAAAGGGGTTATGGTCTCACTTTACAGGTGGGTAACTCAAAGAATTCAAGTAACCTGCTCAAATCTTGGACATGGGATACAAACCCATGCCATTTCCACTGTAACCTGCCTTTTTTTCCCCAAAGGAACAAAATACACAAAGAACCACGGTGGCATCTGGCAAACAAAAATTTCTCTCCTGCAATGCTAAAACAGAACAGCAACATTTTAACCTCTGTAATTACCTCTAGTGTTTAATCTAATGGCTGTTAAGTTTAGAAATTTCCTTAAATAAAAGCCTCACACAAATATAGGAAGAGAGGGTTGATGCTTTATGCTAGGTACAGACCCCAAACTACTTTGACCATATTAAGGAATACGCCTTCGGATTTTTGCATTTTGGCACAAAAACCAATTTTTAGGAAAGATCACGCATTTTATGGAGGTAGAAGTTAGTTTCCTACCTTATCAACATTCATTCGCTTAAACGATGCTTGCAGAAGTTTAAAATTGTGAATATACTCATGCTCCAACTTTGCTTGAAATTTTACTTTCTTCAAACTAATGCAGCCTGGAAAGAGCATGTCCATGAACTGGCAATAGGCAGCCCCTGGAAAGAAAGGAGAAAAAGGCTGATGTAAGTCTGACTGTTCCCAGGTGTGACTGAGGATTGTTAGGCAGGAAGGAGCCCCCCCAGCTGTGTGCTCCTCTCCCCCATGTGCTTACACATCCTTATTCGATTGGGCTGGGAGCCAGAGAGGGAAGGGACCATGCCTTCCTCCCACCACTTTTCCCATTCCTAACCACTGTGACAGCGATGCTGTGTTCACCAGAGCATCCCCACATTCCACAATGAACAGAAATACTTTAAAAAAAAAATGTTTATTGGGGAGCCTGGGTGGCGCAGTCGGTTAAGCGTCCGACTTCAGCCAGGTCACGATCTCGCGGTCTGTGAGTTCGAGCCCCGCATCAGGCTCTGGGCTGATGGCTCAGAGCCTGGAGCCTGTTTCCGATTCTGTGTCTCCCTCTCTCTCTCTGCCCCTTCCCCGTTCATGCTCTGTCTCTCTCTGTCCCAAAAATAAATAAATGTTGAAAAAAAAAAATTAAAAAAAAAAATGTTTATTTATTTCGAGAGACAGAGAGAGTGGTGAGTGTGAGTGGGGCGGGGGGCGGAGGGAGCAACCTAAGCAGGCTTCATGCTGCCAGTACAGAGCCCGATGCAGGGCTCGAACTCACCAACTATGAGATCATGCCCTGAGATGAAACCAAGAGTCTAATGCTTAAGCAACTGAGCCACCTAGGCACCCCAATACTTTCTGAGAGAGAGAGAGCGTGAGTGCTCATGTGCGCACCAGTCAGGGATGGGGAAAGGGAGAGAGAGAATCGTAAGCAGTCTCCACACCCAGCAGAGAAAGAGGCGGGGCTTGATCTCAAAACCCTGGGATCATGTCCTAAGCCAAACTCAAGAGCTGCAAGCTTAATCCACTGGGCCACCCAGGCGCCCGCAGAGATATTTTAATGCCAAGGAAGTCAGGATAAGAATAACTCTTCTTAGCTTCTATCAGAAAAAAAGGAACATTTTCTTCCCTCTAGACGCTACCTGCTCCAAGTCATCAAAATACACAGATGTAAGAGAAAAACAAAGTTTAAACACAAGAATACTACAAAATTTCTCATGAAATGCATAGCTCAAAAAATAAACATGCAAATACAAATATGCCCAAGCTGTTTTTTTAAATTTTTTTTTTTTTAACGTTTATTCATCTTTGAGAGACAGAGAAAGAGCATGAGCAGGGAAGGGGCAGAGAGGGAGACACAGAATCCGAAGCAGGCTCCAGGCTCCGGGCTGTCAGCACAGAGCCTGACGCGGGGCTCAAACCCATGAACTGCTTGATCTGACCTGAGCCGAAGTCAGACGCTCAACCGACTGAGCCACCCGTGCGCCCCTGCCCAAGCTGCTTTATATTTATCTTGCAAAATGACTTAGGTTAAACTGGATAACTAAACCACCTAATACCCAAAACAGTTGTATACCAATTTAATTCCAGTCTAGAGCAATGGGGTCCTATATTAACATGAAGGATGAAGACAAGGAGACTCTGAAACTTACAGAAGTTCAGAGTCATGCTGTTTATGACTGAGAAATAAAAATAACAGAAATGTTCAATGAGTCCCCTGAGGAAATGGTCAGAGAAAAAAAGATTAAGTCTTTCATATGTATTTTTTTAATGAAGAACTCTTACATCATGACAATTTCCACTAGAAAATCCCAGCAAGATCATGTTTGCGGATTCATATCTTCTTAATAGTTAAGGCCGCAGGCATTTAGAAAAGGAAATTCAAAGCCCGAAGGAGAAACAGTAATTGAGTGGCAAGAATGGGAGCAAGATGCCATTTCTGTGTTTTGTTGTGTTTTTTTTTTTTCCTTCTTCAGATCTCTTGGTCTGTTTCTATAATGTGCCCGTGTTGGCCTTTCTAGAACATGAAGGAATTCCCCTCATCTTCTGGTATCAAGGTTTCTGTGAGAAGCTCTTTACTGTATTCGGGTGATTTACCTTTACATGGGAAGAAGCTAAATGATCTCTTATGTCACACAGATGTTGAGCATCCTTTACTGAGATAGGAATCTGAGAGAGAGAGAGAGAACAAAGTATCCGGGATCTAAGGGCTGCCTCAACAGGAAGTGGTGAGGTAATTCCTTATTCAGAGGTAATACTATAAAATCATGAAATACAGGCTGCGGTAAAAAAAAAAAAACCACCTCCAGAATCTTTGCATCTATGAAGTTTCTCCTTAGATGACCACACCCTGAGCGCAAACTAGTAACATTCCCACTCAAACAGATGGGTTCTCTTAAAAACGAAGTAAAACAAACCCCAACAAAAACCACTGAGGAGGTAAGAGAAACATCATGATCTTGGGGGGCATTCTTATAGCCGTAATTATTCAGGTCTCCCTTTTCAAGTACCACCAGATGGAACAAATTCCAATAGACATTTGAACACTATTTTTACCAGAGATGGAGATGTCTATAAATACAACTGTCTCATCACCTGCTTTTTGTAGAGTTGTTTTTCTCTAGCATTTAGCATAAAATGTACTTATGAAGATCCAGATACTTCTGCATTCTTACAAGCCAACCAACCAACTCCCTCACTTCCAAAATTTCCAAAGTACTAACAGCTTTTGGATAAAAAACAAACCTGAATTCAGAGAGGGGAAAAAGGAAAAGTCATCTCCAGTTCATCTAAAGAGAACCACCTTAATGACCTGGTATATACCACTTATTAATTAATTAATTAATTAATTTAATTTTAAGACTGATCCCCTTCTGGGTCACGTTTAATACTTTCTGACATTTTTAATGGCTGATTTTTATATCATGCTAAGCGACTTTCCCAAACCAAGATTAGATATTCACATACATTTTCTTCAAGTATTTTGTGGTCTCAAGTTTTACATTTACATCCTGAATTCATGCAGAATTTATTTTGGTCTAGGACATAAAGGATGGCTCTAATTTTAGTTACTCCAAATGTTGGTGGGAATCTGTCATTTTTGGCATCCCAACACTTGGGCACCTTCCTGTCTGGTTGATGCTACAGTGCCCTACCTCCCATCCCAGTATGGACAGGGGGCAAATATCCTTTTCCCCATCCCCAGCAGTCAAGATGCAGGCCTGTGACCTGGGCTATGCCTGGGTCTCAGAGTCTTGACAGTGACCCAAATACACAGGGGATACTAGAATTTAATCATGGTAGCACTGGTGGGATCTAGAGTCCTGGGACAGCAACACAGTGGCATCCTAGTCCAGTAGCACAAGGGAGGCTCTCTTCCCAGCTTTGGCTTGGTTTCCCATGGTCTCTGAGGTACTAAATATCTTTCCTATAAGTTTGTCTCTGCTTAAGCTTGCCAGGATTATTTTCTGCTATTTTCTTTTCTTTTTTTGGCAGTGGGGGGGGGGGGGGGGGAGGAGGGTTTGTGAGTGCAGCTTTTTGTTTTATTTTTATTTAAATTCAAGTTAGATAACACACAGTGTAGTCTTGGCTTCAAGAGTAGAATCCAGAGATTCATCTCTTACATATGACACCCAGTGTTCATCCTTAAAAGTGCCCTCCTTAATGCCCCTCACCCATTTAACCCATTCCCCAATAGCAACCCTCATTTTCTGCTATTTTCAACCACAAATCTCAAATGTTAAAGTAACCTAGGTGTCAATCATCATCATTTCAGAAATAATCTATGTTTTTCCTGAGGAAAAGCATTATCTTTACTATATATTGCTTTCCTAATACAGGCATTCAGGTCTCTTTCCAGACTTAAAATAATTTTGGTCTGTCCCAGGGATAGCTCACACTCTTTGCTAATTAAATGCTGCAATATGTGTTATTTTTTATAGAATAATTTCCCTTTTCTCAAAATTGTCTTAAACTTTATCATGCATTTATTCTATTTTTGTATTTGTCATTCATGGCATATAGAAGATAAATTTTCTTTGAAAATTAGTCATTTGCTAACTAACAGCTCTATTGAGATATAACTCATCTATCATAAAATTCAACCTTTTAAAAGTACAGTTGATCCTTGAGCAACATGGGGGTTATGGGCACTGACCCTCCTGCACAGTTGAAAATCTTCATGTAACTTTTGACTCCCCCAAATCCAAACTACAAATAGACTACTACTGACCAGAAGACTTAATAATAACAGTTGACACCTTCTGTAGGTTATGTTTTCTATCCAATTACTACCTTCTTATAATAAAGCTAGAGAAAATGTTAGGAAAATCCTAAGGAAAAAAATACATTTAGAAAATGTACTGTAGGGGCGCCTGGGTGGCTCAGTCGGTGGGCGGCCGACTTCGGCTCAGGTCATGATCTTGCGGTCCATGAGTTGGAGCCCCGCGTCGGGCTCTGTGCTGACAGCTCAGAGCCTGGAGCCTGTTTCAGATTCTGTGTCTCCCTCTCTCTGACCCTCCCCCGTTCATGCTTTGTCTCTCTCTGTCTCAAAAATAAATAAACGTTAAAAAAAATTTTTAAAAATAAAAAAAATAAAAAAAAAAGAAAATGTACTGTAGTGGGGCGCCTGAGTGGCTCAGTCGGTTAAGCGTCCGACTACGGCTCAGGTCATGGTCTCACGATCCGTGAGTTCCAGCCCCACATCCGGCTCCGTGCTGACAGCTCAGAGCCTGGAGCCTGTTCCGGATTCTGTCTCCCTTTCTCTCTGCCCCTCCCCTGCTCACACTCTGTCTCTCTCAAAAATAAACAAACATTAAAAAAAAATTAAATAGAAAATGTACTGTATTTATCTTAAAAAAAAAAACCACATATGTAAATGGATTGATACAGTTCAAATCTGTGTTGTTCAAGGGTCAACTGTAAACAAATTCTGTGTCTCTGAAGATACAGAATCATGTATCCACCACTACTATCTAATTCCAGAAGATTTTCATTATCACCAAAATGAACTCCATACCTGTTAGCAGCCACTCTCTCCCTTCCTGTCCGCCCGGATCCTGATAACCAATCACTGATCTATTTTCTGTCTCTACGGATCTGCCTATTGTGGATATTTCGTATAAATGAATCAAAATATGTAACCTTTGTGTCTGGTTTACCTTAGCAAAATCTTTTCAGGGTTTATCTGTGTTGTGGCGTGTACCGGAAGTGCATATTCTGCTCTGTGGCTTAATAACATTCGATTGTAGGTATATGCTACATTTTATTGATTTACTCATCAGTTGGTGAACATTTGGGTTTTCGCTTTTGGGCTATTAGGAGCAATGCTACTATGAACTCTCATGTACAAGATTTTGTGTGGACTTAAGTTTTCAGTTCTCTTGGGATATGGTACACCTCTGTTTAACATGTGAGGAACTGTCACACGGCCTCCTATTTTACATTCCCACCAGCAACATACAAGGATACTAATTCCTCCACATCTGCACTAACACTTACTGTCTTTTTGATTCTAGTCATTGTAATAGGTGTAAATTTTGATTTAATTTCCCTAAAGACTAATAATATTAAACATCTTTTTCATATGCCTTTTGGCCTTTTATATATCTTCTTTGGAGAAATGTTTATGCAAATCCTTTGCCAATTTTTCAATTGGGTGATTTTTCCTTTTATTGGGAAGGTGAAAAATCTCCATTTTAGATACAAGTCTCTTATCAGATACCTAATTTGCAAACACGTTCTCCTGTCTGTGGATTGCCTTTTTACTTTCTTAATGGCATCCTTTGAAGCACACACATTTTTACTTTTGATGAAGCACAATTTCTTTCTTTCATCACTTGTATTTTTGTCATTTCTAACAAACCACTGCCTGCCTAATCCAATATCGTAAGGATTTATACCTACATTTTCTTCTAAAAGTGGTATAGCTTTAATTCATACACTTAGGTCAATGGTCCATTTTGAATTATTTCTTATATATGGTGTAAAGTTTGGGTCTTTGTTATTTTGCATGTAACTATTCAGTTGGGGCACCATTGTTGAAAAGACTATCCTTTCCATTTAATTGTCTTGGCACTCTTGCTGAAAATCAATTGCTATCAATGGCATAGTTTACTATTTCTGGAGTCTCATTTTTATATTTGTGCAGTAACAGTCTTGATTACTCTTTAACTCTCTACTGCACTAACTTTGTGCAGTAACATTCTTGATTACTGTAGCTTTGTAGTCAATTCTGAAATGAAAAGTAGAAGTCCTCCAACTTTGTTTTTCCTTTTCAAACAGGCATTCTGGAATTTCCATATTAGTTTTAAGATCAGCTTGTCAATTTCTGATAGGGAGTGGATGATAGAGGCTTGGAAAGTACTGCCATTGTAACAATAGTTAAGTCTAATCCATGAACATGGGATGTCTTTAATAATGTTTTAAAGTTTTTAGTATATAAGCCTTCCACTTTAAAATTTTTATTTTCTTCAATTCTACTATAAGTTGAATGGTATTCTTAATTCTATTTTTGGATTGTTCATTGTTAGTGCATAGAAATATAATTGATTTTTGGATATTATCTTGTATATCCTACAACCTTGCTTAACTCGTTTCAGTTATAATAGTTTTTTCTTGGCGCTTAGGATTTCTTCGCATACAAGATCATGACATCTGTAAATAGAGATCATTTTACTATTTCCTTTCCAATGTGAATGCTTATTTTTCTTGTCCAAATGCCATGGCTTGAAACCTTTAGTAGTATGTTAAATAGAAGAGCTGCCAATGTACATCCTTGTCTGGTCGTAGTGGGAGAAAGCATCTAGCTTTTCACCACTAAGTATGATGTTAGCTTCAAGTTTCTCATTATCAGAGGAAGTTGCCTTTTTCCTCCCAATGTTTATGTATTTTTGAGAGAAAGAGCACGGGGGGAGCGGCACAGAGAGAAAGGGAGACACAGAATCCGAAGCAGGCTCCAGGCTCTGAGCTATCAGCACAGAACCCGACGTGGTGCTTGAACCCATGAACCGTGAGATCATGACCTGAGCCAAAGTGAGATGCTTAACCAACTGAGCCATGCAGGTGCCCCAGGGGAAGCTGCCTTCTATTACTAATATTTTTAACATAAAAAGGTGTTGAATTTTGTCAAATGCTTTTTTTCTGCAATTATCACATGGCTTTTGTCCTTTATTCTATTAAATGGTGTACTATACTGGTTTCTTTAATCCCATTTGATCTAACCTTGTATTAATTCCATTTGATCATGGCATATAATCCTCTCTATATGTTGCCAGATTCATTTTGCTAGTATTTTGTTGAGAAATTGTGTCTATATTCATGAGATATTGATCTATAGTTTTCTTGTGATATCTTTGGTTTTGGTTGATACTGGCCTCACAAAGTAAGTCTGAAAGTGTTTCTTCCTCTTATTTTTTGAAAGAATTAGTGGAGGGTTGGTGTTTTTTTCTTTGTTTGTTTAAACATTTGGTAGATTTCACCATTGAAGTCATCTGAGCTCAGGGTTTTCTTTCTGGAATTGTTTAAAAATTACCAATCACATCTCTTATTATATAGATCTATTAAGAATTTCTATTTTATCTTAGGTTTCAGTAGTTAGGTCTTTCTATGTTTTTATCCACTTTACCTAGGCTATTTGGTTTTTAAATATTCATTTCCTAACTTATGAGTTCTAATAAATTTTCAGTTGTTTCTCTTTAGTTTTCTAGGGAGAAATAAAGTGATACATTTTTGTACTGTATTTTTGTGTATGTATATATATATATGTTTATTACATACTTTTTCTTTAACAAGAGTATCTCATGTCCTTCCTCTAAGTCAGTTATTGACCACTGATTTCTGATCCTAAGGAAGTATTTTTCTGAGTTTTACCAAGAGTTGTTATCAGGAAGGGATCCTGAGTTTTACCAACTACCTTTTTAGCAACCATGGAGACAATAAAAAAGTTTTTCTCCTTTGATCTATTAACTGATCAATAACGTTCATGGATTTCCTAATGTTGAATCATCTTTATATCCTTAGACTTAAGTCCTACTCCATGATATTTAAAGTTTTTATTACAGTGCGGGTTTAGATTCACAAATACTTTATGATTTTTGCCCCTATACTTGTGAGGCTGTCTGCAACTTTGTGTGCTTTTGCCCTGGTTCTGATTATTCTTTTAAGTTTAAAAAATACATTGGGGAAATTTTCATAATTTTGGGAGTCTAAAAGCTTGTGCACATAAAAAAAAAGGCTTTGATTAGATTGCTCATGGCACAGTTTGCTAGCTGTATACCCTCAGTTTTTTCCTTCTCTATGCTTTCAGAACCATGTAAGTATCAAACAGGTGGAGTAATTTTTCTCCAACAGGCAATGTGGAAAGAATAGATAATATTAGCATTTCAGGTAATTTCAGGTACATTATGTGATCATTTAAGGTATTCTATCATAGGTCAGATTTTCTAGAGTCAAAGGAACCCCTGAAAATTTTTAAGAAATATCTTATTGACCTTGGGGAGCTATACTTAAGATTTGTTGTCACTGCTCTTGGGTATGTCCACTATGGGTATTTTCAACTTCCAGTTCCCCAAATCTCTACTGCACAAGACACATTATGAAAAGGATACTTTGAAATTAATTGTTGCTAAGAACATGGTTAAGGGTGCTTACTGGGGCAAAAAACTATAATCATGGCATAACTTGAATAAGGCTGTTGTATTCTCTTTTCTATCAAAGGCTAACCCCTCCAGCTGTGCTGTAGATCCCATCTCTGCTCATCCTCTCATTGAGGTCATGGACTCCAGCTACTCTCAGTCTCTCAGAAATTGCAATGCGCCAATATCATCTGACTTGGACAAAATAAAAATCTTTCTTAATTTCACGTAATCCTTTAGCTACTATATCATTTGTCTCCTCCTATTCACAACAAAACTTGACAAAGTTGTCCTTATTTCCATTGTTTACCATTCAAACCAATCCTAGTGTCTTCCAATCTTACCAAGTTCCAGTTAAGGTCATCAATAGCTTCTCTGTTACCAAAACTAACAGTCCTCTTTCTTCATCCAACTCAACACCTCTGAATACTGTCTGTCTTGTTGCCCATCCCTTCTTGAAATTCTGTATTTTCCTCCTTAGACAGAATGGGTATCAAAGAACTGATCAATTCAGCAATCATTACTTTTGCCCTTTAAGTCTCAGCCAGCCACAAACCGGAATGCTCTTCATCGACAGGCATACAGATTTTTGGGACATTTCCTTAACCTTGCAGTAACATGGCCTACATTTTGCACAGATCCCACTTCCATCAATTTACGCTAAGGTTGCCATTATTCAGAACACATACCACTCCTTACTAAGGAGACTAACATGGTTTCCTAGGAAATCACTATGAACTCCTTCCCCACTCTATAGCGACCTATGATGTGGCCTCTGTCTACCTCTCCCTTGTCTAACTTCCCCTTAGGAAGCTCCTTTCACACTGGCTTCCTTGCTGTTTCTGGAACACTTCAGGTCTGTTTCTGCATTATGACCTTTATATAGGCTGTTTCCTCTGGAACTTTACATTCTTCTTGCCATTCGTATCAAGGCTTGGATGTCACCTACCAGGAAAGGCCCTCCCATCCCATCCCATTTGAAGGGACTCTCTTGTCACTCTTCATCACGTCATCCTGTTTTAGGTCTATTTTATTAATTTATATGTTAGTCTGTGGCTTCCCTTCCCTTGCTGCAATAGAAGGTTCAAGAGAGCTTGCACTTTATCTGTCCAGGTCCCTTCTGTATCCCGAACTTTGATAGTGTGGCCTTTAATATCTGGTCAATGAATCAAAGTTTACCGATAGTAGCAGCTGAACCCCAACAAGGGCTAGTTGATGGTAAAATTCTAATGTTACCAAAGTCCCAAATAAGAGTACAAAAAGAGTTGCTACATATTTTAAGAACTCATTGGGGTAAAAATTAAGCAAAAAAGCAATCTAAACTAAGAACCACTCTGGAAACTAAGTGTGCCGAAAGGTGAAACATAAGCCTCCAAAGGCTAAATATAACACACTCTGGTAAAAAGTAATCCAAATTGTAGGATGTTGTCTTTAACAAGATCATGATGGGCCATGTTCTGAGCCTGTGAACTCAAGGCACTAGTGCAGTTATGAGGGTCAAGTTCTGAAAATGAGGGAGTAAGTAGAAAGTAAGGAAAATGTTCTGTCTTCGTGCCATGCTATGCCTGCACATGGTTCCAGTTGTTACAATCAAAAGTGACATAATGGAGCTAAAAAGTTTGGGGACAGGAATCCAAAATGAACAGGTGAGGCACTGTATAAAGGCAGAACTCAAAAATGAATACCTAACCCTCCAAAGATTCAAGGATGTAGGATTTAAATCTATGGAATCATGAAAAGCATGAGAAGATAAATAATCTCATTTCTACCAGATTTAGTATGAGGGAATCAGGATAAACTGACATTTTTAAAAGGAAATGTTCAGACAACAAGAAAGGAAATGTTAATTTATAGATTATACCATGCCAAGAAATAAATGAAAATACCCATATTTATTTAAAATGTTAAAACAGGGGCGCCTGGGTGGCGCAGTCGGTTAAGTGTCCGACTTCAGCCAGGTCACGATCTCACGGTCCGGGAGTTCGAGCCCCGCGTCGGGCTCTGGGCTGATGGCTCGGAGCCTGGAGCCTGTTTCCGATTCTGTGTCTCCCTCTCTCTCTGCCCCTCCCCCGTTCATGCTCTGTCTCTCTCTGTCCCAAAAATAAATAAACGTTGAAAAAAAAAATTAAAAAAAAATAAATAAAATGTTAAAACATTCGTTATCAATTTTTAACCTGAACCTCACAGAGGTATTTTTATTTTTTTTTATTTTATTTTTTTATTTTTTTAAATATTTCTTTTTTTTTTTTTTTTCAACGTTTATTTATTTTTGGGACAGAGAGAGACAGAGCATGAACAGGGGAGGGGCAGAGAGAGAGAGAGACACAGAATTGGAAACAGGCTCCAGGCTCTGAGCCATCAGCCCAGAGCCCGACGCGGGGCTCGAACTCCCGGACCGCGAGATCGTGACCTGGCTGAAGTCGGACGCTTAACCGACTGCGCCACCCAGGCGCCCCCAGAGGTATTTTTATTATCACCATCCTATTTTACAGATTTGGGAACAAAGTTCAGAAAGTCATCCAGCTAATGAAAATAACAGAAGTGGAATTTATACTCTGATCTGAACTTCAATTTCTTAAATACTTCCTCTTCTCTATGCTGCTTCTAGGAAATTATAAGCAAAAATTCAAAGAAAATTTGGAAACTTTCTAGATTATAATTCTGTAAGAAGTCATAAAATGCACTGGAGAACGTATGAACCTTTCAGACTGATGTCAGAGGTAGAGGGCCAACTGTACCTTTCCCAGTTATAGAAGAATTTGGGCTGGATAGATAGTTCATTTACCTGTCCCTGTGTCATGATTTTATATTTTTTAGTACACATACACTCATAAGAACTTCATTTTACATGTTTATGTAATGTATATACAAAAATGTACGTAAAATAGAATACATATACATTATTATCTCATAGCACTTTCCCTAGAAATGTGACCTTGTCTGCAGAGAAGACCTTCAGATATATTGGGTTTTGCCACAAAGAGCTACTCAAATTGCCCATCTGATGTTCTCAGAGGCCAAAGAACTATTATATACAAATGTCTGTATCACTGGATTCAATTTCAACTTTCCACCATCTTAGGTGGTACTGATGAAGGGTCAGAAGAAAGACAACCTTAATTTACTGGACACATCCACACAATTCTGTCATTATAGGTAAAGGACTTCTAACAAAGCTGCTTCAATTAGGACCACAAAGTGGGCAGAGAAGGATAGAGAAATGAGCTGTTGGTCTTTAGATCTAAGCCTTAATCATCTTGAATAGACTGTGACCCGGCATCACACCTTTCTAAAACAGCAGAATCCCTGTCTGCAAGACATCAGGTTTGGATAGATCTCTAAGCTCTAAAGTTAAATGATTCTCCAATTCGGTCACCAACTTCTCTTTTAAGGGATACTTGATATTTCTGCTAATTAGGAGACAACAATGCTTCATTATCATATGACTAAGTCTTTTGTCAGAGCTCTTGCTCCCAGCCATTGCCATCTTTTGTCATGGTTGCTGGAAGAGACACTAGGATATCACTGCGTCTGGGGTAATGCTCCCAGGGGCACACACAAACACACACCCCTTCTAGATGACAGTTCTTCCATGTATTCCTCCTTGAGCTCTTGACATTTATATTCTCAGCAACATAACTGTGTTCTGTCACCTTCAATAGTTGAAATAAAGAGCTTTCACATTAGAATACTGTTTTTACACAATCATCACAGGATCATTCCGGCTCTATTTGAGCATTCGGCCCTGTCATTCCTTGAACATGGTCTGCAGAAGCATGGCTGTAACTAAAGCTCTCATCTCAAGTTGAAGGCAGTATTCTATTCCCCTCTGGGAAATCAGAGCCTCATAACAAGGAAAGTGAGACTGCAAAATACAGGGTTACAGATTTCCAGCACATCAGCAGAAAGCTCCCTACCTACACAAAGACAAGGCTTGAGGAGCTTAATGGTAACCGAAAATAATGCTTTGAAACATTAACGTTTTAAAGGAATTAAAAATCCTCAAGTTAGGCTGTATTTTTCTAATCCAACAAAAATACGATTACGTTAGTAGTAGCTTTGTTTTTGTTTTTATGGGCATCTCCCCCATTCCTGGCACGAACAGCTGCTTGATAACTTCAGTTACCACAGTATGATTTAACTCCCTCAGAGTGAACTTAGAGCACCGTCTATTTCACCTGCCCTGAGTCACAAGTGCAAAAAATAAAGATCCAGAGGTTCAGAAATCTGCTTTCAACGGAGCTTGTTCTCTGGAATTCCCATGGTCCTCCACCGAGCTTCCCGCTTCTTCCCACTGTTTGGAGTGATGTCAAATTTTTATTCATATTTTAAATAAGTCCCAAAGACAAGTAACTTTTAAATGGATTCCATAAAGAGGAACAGGGGCAATAACCAGCAGGAAGATTTCAACTCCCACAGACACAGAGAAGGCTCACGTGAACTGTGCCGAGTGCTGAAAAGCACCCCATCCTTACCCTTCTCCACATACAGAGTAAGTTGTCAAAGGACATTTTCATCTCTTCTTTCACACAACAAGAAATACGCCAGCGATCGCTATTCAGGCAGATGGAGTTTTAAGAGCATCAGCAGATAGACTACAAGGCCTTGCCAAACCATGTGGCTGGGCTCTCATCTGATAGGTACACTCAGGTTTTTACTAATTTAGAGGATATAAAACTTTCTGAAGCATCTTATGACTTCCAAATACTAGGTAACAGAAATGACAAGTACCGCACAAGAAATATTGACGAAAATAATTATACAGCAAGAGATGAAGTATGCTTACTATGGTGAGCATTTCATAATGTATGTAATTGTTGGTCACTATGTTGTAACCTGACACTAATATTGTAGAATACTTTATTTCAATAAAAATGGAAAATTACAATCTTGTAAGGCTGCAGCAAATTGCAGTTAAAGGTGTTAACATTCTCTGCTTACAGCCTGCCTTCAAGAAGCAAGAATACTTTTTAAAAGGTAATGTTACCTTTATACTGTACTTCTATTAAGAAAATTACAGAGCAATGTTGAAAGTGAGACCTGCTGTAGAGAAAAAACTGATCAGGTATTAAGATTCATGTACTAAGTTGATTTCAAAGTGCTTCTTCACCAAAAAAGCCATGGAAGAATAAAGATTTTATTTTTCAAAAGGACTGTCAATGTAGCAAAAATCTCCACAGGAAATAGTCCTTAAGATTTTATGTATCATTTTTTTTCAAAAAATTTAACATTTTTAATTTATTTTTGACAGACAGAGAGAGACAGAACATGAGCCAGGGAGGGACAGAGAGAGAGGGAGACAGAGAATCCGAAGCAGGCTCCAGGCTCCGAGCTGTCAGCACAAAGCCCAACATGGGACTCCAACTCATGAGCCGTCAGATCACGACCTGCGCCAAAGTCAGGCCCTTTAACTGACTGAGCCACCCAGGCACCCCTACATATCATTATTTTTCAATAAAAGGTAAATTTTAGAGAAATAATTAGAGATTATAATGGATAGAAATGTACAATACACAGAAGAGAGCTGTTATTTTAAGGGCGGTATTTGTGAAATAATTGTTGCAGAAACTATTCTCTCAGTTGAAAATTAAAATGTGAAGAATGCTAAAGTATGACTGGACTATTTCTGGTTGTTTTTTTCAACTAAATGGTGATTACCCTGTAACTTGTCATCTTGTGTTTCAAAGTTTTTAGGAAAAAATACAAAATTTCAAATCTGCCTATTGATACAAAAAAAGATTCAGCCAAATAAAAGAATAAAGAAGTGGGAGATGAAGAATCATCTTGATCTGAGATACTTTTCATTTGCTAGTTGACAATCCAGTGCTGGGAACCTGGTTTCGCTTCTAGTTTCCAATGCCAGTGATTTCCTTTAGGGTGATGGACTCAAATTTTACCAAAACAAGCTGTCTAACATACCCAGCTTCATACAGAAAGCTCTGGCCTCTACATGGGAATCAAGAATGAGGGAAACAGAAGCACTTGGAGCACAGGCAGGCATGGTGTGCAGGACAAAAGGTCACTGGCTTCCAGGGAGTCTGATGCTGAAACTGGCAGCGAGATGTCCCAATAGCTTAACTCCCTGAATAGAGCTAAAGTTAGCATTTGGCATTCCAGACACAGGAGAAAAGGAAGCACAAAAAGCTTTCTTACAAACGAAAAACAAGGTAGAAAAGTACATTTGAAACCCACACTGAAGGGGTCAGTTTTCTTATTAGGGTCATCAAAACAGAAACTTCTGTAAAGCTGTGACATCAGGGGACACAGTTTTCTTACATGTGCATTCGGTATTTTCACGTTGTTTTCTATCACCTCCTCTACTTCAATGGACAGTTTTTTTTTAAGTGTTGAAATTACCTATTTAAAAATGGAAGATTTTACTTAACGAAAGCTTGAGGTGGCGGCAGGAATCTGGAAAAGACGGGTTTCGTATCTAATTTTTGTGGTTATAGATCACTGCTAAAAAAATGCCAATCCATAGGTGACATATAGGGATTTCACTTGATTAATCAATGAAAAGCCAGTGAACCAACAAATACTTATCAAGGAATACTTACTTAAAGAACCAAGTAACTTAGTTTTGAGAGATGAGACCTAGGAAAATGAGCAAACACACCAAACTGGAAGTCCTAAAGTATATGGCAGAGACAGAAATACTGGAGCGCTTAGTTCAAAAATTTTGCCCAAGAGAAAGCCAAGAAAGAGTCAACAATATTCTCAAACAGATGAAGTCAAGCCCAGCTTGCATGGTCATTTCCAGTCCTCAAATGGTTTAATAACCTTTAATGTTGAGGTTATAATGACCCTAAGATTTTGTACAGCCCTGAAAATTAACATCAGAGAGAGCTCACATCTTGTTGAGGGTGACCTGGAAGAAGAGGAAGGTGGCACTGGGGATGGATCTCAAGGGCAAGCATTCCAAGCAAAGATAAGGCATTAGATCCTTTGATGAAAGAGGATTTGAGGCAACTGTAGGTGAAGGGTAGGGTGTAATGAGGGTAGATGCTGCAAGGACTGCTTGTAGCAACTGCTCAAAGCTTTAAAAGCCAAGAAGAGAAGCAACTTAATTTGATAGGTAGTGGAGAACCAATGCTTATTTCTGGGCATGTCTTTATAGAAAAATGCCTCCTAACGTATGCCATTTTTAAGCTCCAGTTTTTTAGAACGTATCTATTTTAAGGGAAAATGAGATTAATGGCAAGAAACCTAAAGCCTATACACTCTTCCCAATTTTTCAAGGAATTTCTACTGAATCATCATCCATGTTTTTTTTTAAAGTTTTATTTATTTATTTGGTGTCGGGGGGAGAGCGCACGAGTAGGGGCAGGGAGCAGTGAGAGACGGAGAACAAGAATCCCAAGCAGGCTCTATGCTGTCAGCATGGAGCCCGACATGGGGCCTCATCTCATGAAACATGAGATCATGACCTGAGCTGAAATCAAGAATCGGACGCTCAATGCACTAAGCCACCCAGGCGCCCCACTGCCCGTACCATTCTATCAACAGTTCAACATGCTAGGCCACTATGTGAATACTAGGTGTCATCAGCTGATGAAGCAGCTTTTAGTACAGTGCAAGATGGAGTGATATGAATTGAGCGGCACAAACCCACAGTCCATTTCTCCACAACAGACCACTCTCTACAGTTGCTCTTTTTGTGGCTGAGGTCAGTGTCCCTGGGAACTCTTCCTAGATCTAAGTTATTTCATCTGTTTCACCAAGACTTACAGGTGAGGCCTCCCTACTTACCAGCACGACCCCAACAAATCCAGTCTACCAGCTCTCACCAATGCCAGTAACATGCTCTACTTTCCAGAAGCAAGCATTCCCTTCCCCCACAGCTCCCTGAGGAGAGGCCTGGTGGACAGAGAAACTCCAGAAGGCCAGGTGTGGTAGCAAAAGAAGAACCACCATTCAACATTCATGCGGACTGTGACACATTCAAGAATTTTCTATGATGAATTGCTTTCTTTCTATTTCACAGATTTATCCCAGAACACTTTTGCTTTTCTAACAATTTTCTAACAATTCTAGTGCTGGGAGGAATCTAAATTAGTATGAGGAATGTATGAGCATTTACTTGAGGGGTTCAATTACAGGACCACAGGAGAAATTAAAAAAAAAAAAAAAAGCCAAGTTTTTTAAAAAAAACACACACAATTACATATAATTTTAGAGTTGACATACACATTTTCATTAGAATTTGGCACCTTATCCAGTTTCCTGAAGTTCTTCCATGAACTGTCATACAATGTAATCTAGAAGAAATCAAAGTGGAGAACGATTCTCTTATGGAGGGGAGGAACTGCAGGAAATCGTGTTGGCATGAGTTTCCCATTTACATGCTTCTTATTGTCAAATAATTTGGTCATAAAAGCTTATGAGTGTTAGTACTTGGGTAAGATCAAACCCTTGGAAGGGAGGGGACAAATACAGAGAGGTAATTTGCAATCTGTCTGAATTACGTAATGGTTACAGAGTGGAAAAAACCCAATGTGCAGAGCCATGCAGAGTTGCCAAGCAATTCAATTATTTTTTCCAGGTAAGCAATCCTAACATGCCCAAGCATTTGAGGGCAGCTTCTGACACTCCTTTCTTATAATGTCTACATGGTTGATAAGCTGTGTATTTAAAAACATCATTTAGAAAAACAAATAGGTTAGAAAAAGTATTCTCCTTTGAAGAACAAGAAAACTTGAAGCTACTGGTTTGATCATCTTAACTGTGTGGAAACTAGACAGTTTACTAATGGTTCAGATATTCCCGTGCACAAACTGCCCGTTAGAGTTGTGGCCACCTGAATGGGGAGACAGGCTAGACATTTACTTTTCTCCCGGGACCATATTCCACCTTTGCTTTATACTTAGGGAAGCTGGAAAAAAAGGAATCTGAGTGCTCTGGCTACAAAAGTTATCAAGGAGAACTTTAGCAGTAAAGGAATCAACTGGTCTCCACTGGATACGATCTGTATTGTTTTTATACACCTATATCCCCACATCCCTAGACCTGACACATTGTAGTAGGCACTCGATAAGTCTGCTGTCTTTGGGAATACAAAGCCATATGTTAAACATCAAAATGACATCTGAACGGTACCTTTACTCAGGGTACCACAGTACCTTGGGTGGTACAGTGGGTTAAGCATCTGACTCTTCATCTTGGCTCAGGTCATGATCTGAATTCAAGCCCCACACAGGGCTCTGTGCTGTTGGTACAGACCCTGCTTGGGATTCTGTCTCTCCTTCTCTCTGTCCCTCCCCTCCCCTGCCTGTGCTCTCACTCTCTCAAAATAAATAAACTTAAAAAAATTTAAATGGTACCCTTACTCAAAATCCCCATCTTCCTCTTCTTGCCCTGAATCTTATCCATATTAAAAACCTAGTTTGAATGACATTTCAATTAAATTATGCTTCATAAATATTTACCATCCACTAAATTTGCATGGCTATTTGGCCAAAGACCCAAACAAGGCTAAGATAAAAACCTTTTCTAGACTAAAATAATCTTTCTTTGAATACCACAGCATTTACTACTTGAAACATTCCTGTCCCTTTTCTGCTGCCTTGAATCCCAATCTATGTTCCAGAGTCTTATGCACACATGTGCATGCATAAAACCCTGCATCTTTTCTCTGCCTTCAGTAACATTTTCTGCCTAAAATGTCCTTTTGAGACTTGTTACACTTGAATAGAAATTTCTCATTCTTTAAATGTTAGTCCAAATATCACTTCCTCTATCAAGTTTTTCTGTTCTTTGTACAGACTTCACTATTTTATTATAATGGGTATGGGAGCCCAACAGCAGGTTGACTTGCATTTTAATTAACAATCTCTCTCCTAACTGACTGGTGAGTAACTCATTAAGACTGGGAATGGTGTCCAGTCCACCTTTCTACTGCATTAGTAGGTGTCTACTCTGACTATAGACCACTGACAGCTCTAGAATCTCTATTTGGAAAATAGGAGCTGCAGCCTGGGTGGAGTTGGGAAACAGATATGGGAATAAGGGGACAGAACTTGATGGGAAATGGGTGAATGTTCCTCAATGTTGCATTAGCATGTCCCTTCATAAAAGGCTAAGAAAATCAACCTTCCATGCCGAAGGGGTTGGATAAGTACTGACAGAGGCTCTTAGCGTAGCTGTTACAACCCAGGTTTGCTGAACTCAGTGCAATACTGGGAAAACAGTGATACCTTGATGTCTAATTCCTTTGGGGGAGGCCAAGCCTGTAACAAAATTTTTCTCAAAGATGTTATTTTTCCTCAAGAGCACAGAAAGGAAGAAATGAGGATGTGAGGTCCTCTTAGGTACAAGCTTGTTAAATCAAGCCTGGATTCAATGTGAGGAAAGGGCTACATTTTTGAGATTCAAATGGTGGATTGTGCACCCATGTGCTTAAGTGTATTTCTAAGGAGGCATTATCCAGGCTACTGTTTCACTGGCCAAGGATAATTTTGCGAGAGCTGAACAAGCTCTTCCAAAGCGGGTGGTGAAATCTCAGAGCCACCGTGTCTTCCTTGGAGGAAAGAGTTCAGAGGAGGAGAGGAAACCAAAAGGAACAGGCAGAGAGAAGGAGAAGCTCTTTCTCTACTCCATCCTTTGTGGGTAGAGCAAGGAAAAATTAGAAGATGGGGAGCAAGTGCCTGTGTGATTGATTCCACTAATGTCTCACTACCTTTGGTGAGAAAGGTCTTGATGAGACCACTGGGTCACATCCGTGTCATCTGAAGAATTACCAGATACATCTCAATTCTTCAAGTAGTAATAGAAAGGATTAGGATGTGGACTTCGAACTCCTCCTTCTCTAACATCCTAGAGATGTTTAATGGGTGCCTGATTAATGGATATGGAAAGAAAAAAAATCAAACACACACATGTGCACACAGTGAGCTCTCCATCACACCCACAGCTGCCATACATACAGCAAGGAAAGCATAAGGTTGTGATCCAAGGACATCCCAGTTCTAGTGTCAGACGTGAACATTTGGTATCCTCTTATATAAAATAGAAATTAAACATTCCTATTCT
The DNA here is from genome assembly GCF_018350175.1 of Felis catus. Taxonomy (NCBI): domain Eukaryota; kingdom Metazoa; phylum Chordata; class Mammalia; order Carnivora; family Felidae; genus Felis; species Felis catus. The sequence goes on along the minus strand of NC_058379.1, from coordinate 56,403,989 downwards.
TCCACACAGGCTGTTATAAGAATTAAAGTAAATACACATAAAAGCACAATGAAAATGGTCAAGAGCAATATATAAAAGCTGAGGCCTTAGGACAGCATTATCATGCCCCTCAAGTATACAACTATGCATTATGTTCCTGGTTAAGATCATCGGAGCTATAAGAATGAACAGGATTGGATTGGATTGTTTCAGATATGAAATATGAATCTCCAAAATGCATGTTTTAGATTCAGAGGGCAAAGAACCAAAGAACAAAAGGAGGTCCTTGGCCTCCCACCAGCACAGGAAGGCTATGAACACATTCCCAAGACCCTCCAGTTTATCTACTCAAAAACATCCGAGGGCTTCTCCAGGCCTGAAGTCTTTCCCCACATAAACATATGAGGTGCTTAAGTAATCACAAGTTCATTTATGAAAGGAAATGACTATTTTTCCCCAGTTTTATACTCTTCCTGTTAAAGTCTTTAGATGGTTTTAGCTGAAAAGGCAAAGAAAAAGAGCAATATGAATACAAAATAATGTTTTATAAGGAACATATCCGTCTTGTAAAGTAAATGACAGCTTTGGAAAAATCAAAACAGCTCACAATATATTGGAACTCACTTTTTAAAACTTAAGATACTTGTTTTTATACATCTTGGTGAATAACCTCAAAATAAACACACGCTTTAAAAGTAAGCAAACATCTTATAAAACAGAGACAAAAATCCAAGGAGAAGGGGCTCTACAGGTTTCTGAAATTAGAATTATGAATTACAAAGGAGCCTTAAAATCTGCCATGTCCTTGGACTCCAGCCTGATGTTTCCCAAACTCTTCACCAAGAGTCCTGGGACCATGGAGTCAGGACTCCAGGCAGTGTACCTGACGGAGTTAATCAATGCTGGGGCTTCTGAGATGCATGCGTAGTCTAGGCCCTTTACTTCCATCAGTACCACCCTCATCAGATGGACTTACCCACATTACAACAGTGCTCATCTCTAGATTCATAACCATGGGTTCACTGATGGTTTTTGAGCAGGTAAAACTCAGTCTTACTACAGATTAGAAGAAAAGAGAACCTGAATCCACGAAATTACATGATAATGAGTTTCTGGAATAGCAATATACTTACTAAGAACTCAGACTGCATTCATCTATGACATCTGAGAATTTTCTCAGGTAAGCGAAAATAATGAGATACAAGTCTAGAATTGAAGGGATCACTTTGTACAAATTCATATAATTACTAAGTTTTTGTGATTTGGTTAGAATTCTCAAAGGTAATCATCTGGGTTTCTAATAATATGTCATTAATTAGTTTTGTTTCTGTTAAGATACTATATTTAGTTCATTGTGATTACATGTGCCTTGGTTTTTTGTTAAGTGTAAATACTGCCAGTCTTCAATAAAATAAGCACGTTCCAGGTGATGTGTTTTCCCTAGACTATTTCCCCAGTGTTCGTCATTACCTATGAGAGACTCCAGTAGAAATGAGTAAGTACACAAAGGACATGTCTGTAGATCTGTGTTTGTGAAAAATATTAATGGAGTCACATAAACTTATCTAGTTAGGGACCTGAACAGTCATCACAGAGGACTGGCATTATGGAATTTAAAATATTCGTTGCGGGACACCTGGCTGGCTCAGTCAGAGGAACATGTGACTCCTGATCTCAGGTTGGGGAGTCTGAGACCCATACTGGGTATAGAGATTACTTAAGTAAATAAAAATTAAAAAAAAAAATTGAAGTACATATTGCCTTTCTTGAAAAGAAATGAGCAATTCTATGGTTTCCTGAGAACATCTCACATGTATGCATAGTTGCTTCAAATAGAGTAAAAACATCTTTGCATACTCCTATGATGAGATCATGAAGAAAAACTCTTTTTCTTAGAGACGACAACATGCTTCACGTATTTAAGGGCTGTACCTAATAAAACACATATTATCTTATCTACTGGTCACCCTATCTGACTCAAGAGGGAGGACTTCTGAGGTCTTTCCCAAACTGTGGCCATTTTAAGTCATCCAGCCAGCACCCACCCAACTCCCAAAGAACCTGCAGGAAGGTCTCTCTCCACAAACTCCTCATGACCCACCCCACCCCTTCTTTGTATACCCAAAGCTCTTCCAAAGCAGCACTTACCACAGTGTTGTCTCTAATCTTTTGCAAGGACAGTGCCCTGCTGTACTGAACTCCCAGAAGACCATGACTATGTCTTATATACCTGGGTTCCCAGGGCCCAGCCCAAGGAAAGGCTCAAAACATGTGTGCCAAATAAAACTCAACTGATTATCAGAACCAAATACTCCTTAGTATGAGCTAGATGAAGATGCGGCTGACTGCTTTCAAAGACGTATCTTCCATATACATAAAAAACAAAATTTATAGGGGCAGTTTGATCAATGAAGGTAAAATGCATATACACCCCAACAAACACCCCAACAAAAACACAAAAGCACCAACTCGTGTTTACTTTCAGTATCAAAGTATCAAGATATATGTAAACAAATTTACAAGGGGAAAAAAAAAACTAGAGTATTTCATATTCTGCTCAAAAAACAAACTCCCTTTCATCCTAGGCATTAGTTGGGATACTGCAGTGATAGAACCTGAGGCTGGACCACCCCTACTGTTACCCAACTTACTTTTTGCCCCCTTACTCTTTTAATTAGTCAGTAGGCGGAGATATAAAGTAAATGGATTTTAAAATTAAATGAAGTCAAATAGAACTGGAGAAAGAAACTGTCACCAAAGAAAACCCCAAACAAACAAACAAAAAAAAACCTACCTCTCTACATAATACAGCACCAATATGAACAATATTCCATTATAATACAATTACATCTATAATAGTAACACAATCCAGGATGACTTAAATTTCTTACAGCAAATAATAGTCTGATGTTATAAAGCTAAGCAAGCTCTTGAGCTATCAGACACTGATGAAATATCCTTACTTGGTTTCAGTTCAAGAGAGCCAACAAGAGAAGGTCTACTAAATTTAGACTCTGAGCTGATTTCATCACTAACCTGTCCTCCTGAAAGAGGTCTCTGAGGACAAAAAAAGAAGGCACAGGGGACACCACAATAGGATGGGCTTAACCTATTTAACAGGCACAGACTGCAGCCGAAAATGGTCACAAAGAATATTCTGCTAAGGTTCACAGCACCTGTACAGGCCCCGGGGCATGGCAGACAGCCACACCTTTGTGAATCCCAGAGTGTTTCTGTTGAAGCCTCGCTCCTTCCAGAGAGCCATCAAGGACCCAGAATTGTGAATGTGACTACAGTCACTGCAATATGACCAGCTGAATCCACAAGTTTTCCCAGAAGAGAAAAAATACCAGAAACTTGATCCAAGACAGGGCTTGAAACAATTTGGAGAAGCACAAATTGAAACTTCAGTCAAATAGTGGTCATTTCTCTTTCTTTTTAAGCTGGTGAAAAAAAACACCTAAATTTTCCAGCGCAAAAAAAAATAGTTTAATTCAAATTACACTTTACTAAAATACTAAAATGCTCAGGAAGATCAATGAACTGTTAACCAGTATAGTAACACTACAGGCAGTGTCCACCTGACTGGGGTTTGTAGCTCTGAATCTGCAAAAAGTCAGTGGTTTGCTTGTCCTAAGAAGTGGGTGAGGAGGAGGAAGGGAAGGTTGCACAGAGAGAAAAGGGCAGTCTGCACTAGGCTTTGGAGGTATGGGAGAGCCACTGGTCACGTGCTTGCTGGTGAAGCACAGGCAGTGACTCAGCAGTGGACCCAATGACTTTGCTGCTTTAGGTCCCAGATCATAGGAGAAGATGGCAACACAGAAAAATGGATGTCAAAGGAGTGTGTCAAAGGAGATTTGATGTATTAGAACAGGGGAAGAGGGGTGGAGAGGAAAAGGTACATTTCTTCCATCCCCATCAAACTCCTCTAGCCATTTTTTCCCATTCCTCCCCTCCATATAGTCTACTACCTTTCCTGTCACCTCCAGTATGGTATCTGAAGTTGTTAAAGTTGTTTTTAGGGATTTTTAGCACCATGCTGTCCATCCTCCCTCTGTAGTACCTTATAAAATATTCAGTTCACTGGTTTGAGCTGCGTACTAAAGTAAACACAAGGTATCTCAACCCCACTAAAAGCATTAGGGATTTTACAAAGTATACAACAAAGTGTTCTGAAGCTGAATTAACCTAGTACTTCATGTGGTTCAACCCCCTATTCAACTATGGGGAAAGCCACATATATTGTTCATCTTTAAAACAGATTTAGGTGAGCAGTACAGTGTCCTGTTACTATAGGTAGTATTCACATCCACTGATATACTGCTCTCCATTTTATACAGCCTAATCTTTTACTTGAGACATAAAGGTTGCTTTTCACAAGAAGCAAATGCCAACTAAATATGCACATGATTTATATGACCCAGATTTACTGTTCAAAATTTTTTTAATGTTTATTTTTGAGAGAGAGAGAGAGAGAGAGAGAGAGAATGAGAAGCAGGCTCCAGGCTCCGAGCTGTCAGCACAGAGCCCAAAGAACCCTGAGATCATGAAATGAAGTCGGATGCTCAACCAACTGACCCACCTAGGCACCTCCCCAGATTTACTGTTCAGAGCAAACTTTCATAAGGTGACATCGCTGGGATAAAATAACAGGAGATAAGAGTGAGTCACTTCCATTGTTTTGCAACTTAGCACAATCTATTTCCAAGTATTAGAACTTCTCACAACACCTCTCCTTTAAAGAACTTTTAAAATGCTTCTATAAGAAACAAAAGCTATATGAAGGCAGAAAATTCTGAAGAAAAAGGAACACAAACATGAAGAAGCCGTATGTTACTTTTCTATGAGCTAAAGAAAAGCTGTCATTCGCTTTAATATTAGCTGGATGGATATCTTTTGGCTGGAAATAAAAAAAAGAAATAGAAAACAATGCAAATGGGGAAAAAAATGCCAAAGGAGGACTGCCAGAATTAGAGCAGAAGTCTTTGGCAAAAAGAAATAATTGTATTGAATAAGAAAAAAAATCAGTTTAAATACATGAAATTTTTTTTTTAATGTTTGTTTATTTTTGAGAGAGAGAGAGAGAGAGAGAGAGAGAGAGACAGAACGCAAGCAGGGGAGGGGCAGAGAGAGAGAGAAGGAGACACAGAATCTGAAGCAGGCTCCAGGTTCTGAGCTGTCAGCACAGAGCCCGACGTGGGGCTCAAACCCACAAATAGCAAGATCATGACCTGAGCCGAAGTGGGCGCTTAACTGAGCCACCCAGGCGCCCCATAAATACGTGAACTTAATTTATATTTTACCACAGCATACTAAAATACAATCACACATAGACAACTGAAGTAATCAAAATAAAAGTTGAAGAGAAAAATACCATCCAAGAATTTGATTACTTTTAAGTATGATGAGGAGAAATCACTTAGGTCACCAGTATTTGTTTGTTCTTGTCCTAATAGCACTGTCCTAGCTGTCTTCAATGTCTTCTAGAACAATGAAGGGTATAAATAAATAAATAGAAAGACAGCATCTTCCTGCTAAATGCCACTGCTGAAGAATCAGAGACTAAATTATGAATGAGGAAACCGTGCCTGATAGATTTTGGATATTTTAACTTCATTTTTAGTGGTTTGGGGTTTCTCTAAAATGCACTGCAAGCCCTTGGCTACAGCACAGAAGTACTTGGGGTGCTTGTTAAAATGCAGATTTTAGGCTTCACATCCGGAGATACTGGTTTGCCAGGTCAAGGGTCCTAAGAATCTGCATTTTTAAGCAGCCCCACAGGAGATACATGCGTATGGTCCACAGTTTCAGGAAACTACTGCCTAAAATAAGAGACCTCTTCTGTACCCTACGGATTAACATGATTTAAGCAAACACAACAAAACAAACAAACACGTGACCCTCTGTAGTACAGAGATCATAGTAAAACCTGTTTCAGAGCAGAAAGGAACCTTTAAATCTACTTTATTCTTCTGAACAAATCATCAGCCTTGTAACCTTAGGTAGCCGGGGAGTCCTCTTAATGACAATTATCTGTTGGGTAGGGAGCCAAATGGTTTCCACAGGTGTGCCATCAACCCATGCTTGATAGCAATGTAGCTACAAATGGTTGCAAAATGCATACCAGTGCTTGAAGATAACTGTAGAAGAATCTTTCCAAAATTCTGCTTAAAATTTTGTTGAATTCGCCTTACTATAAATCTGAAAGATCTGCAGAGAAACTACATATATTACTCAAACATCTATTACATCTATTACGACTCTATCTCAAAATCCTAAATGGCCCCTCATTGCATTTGCTAGCAAAACCTCTCCGTGGTCATCAGAGAGAAAGCTGTTAGTGGGCTCCTTTACTACCTAACTCCTTCCTTCTGGCCTCTTTTCTATATAACCAACCCCGTTCCCCTTAGCCACATGTGCATACACCCACTTTGAGAGTAAGACACATTCCTGTCTTTGCCCCTAGCAGTTGCAAACTGATTTTCATTCCCCCTAAAAGGAGCATTTCTGAGGCAACAGTTATGTGCCAGGTGCTGTGGAGAAACGAACTCCAAGCAATTACGAGGCTGAAGGGATCTGGGTTAGTAACAAGGGAACGAACTGCTAATGACAGTTTTTCCCCAGCAAGTCAAAACTGAAACACCGGAGTGCTCCAGAATGCACAAGAAGCGTGCCATCAAATCTGAGTGGAGCTCTGCAGCTGAGTTAGATGCAACAGGGGTTGTTTCCGACTGTGGCTGTGGGAGTCATTTCAACAGGCCAACAATATATACCTCGTACGTTCTCACAGTCCAAGCCAGCTTTTCTTAGCTTGTGCTCGAGGGCAAAGAACTGGCTGGTGAGCATCCATTATCGACCTCACAAATCATAGGACTTGTTTGAGGCCTGGGCACAGAGAGGGGGAGTGAGGCAATGCGTAGGTTCCAGCCAACCTCACTGTCCTCCTCGGGGGACAAATGCTCACGGGAGAAGAGGTGTCAATAGTAGTGAAAGACTGTCCTCTGGTCTGTTCTCAAATCTTGACCTGGAGAAAGGAGAATATATTCCCTGGGAGGCGTTGGACTCAGGCTTATCTGAGGGTGACCACTGGGGGCTTTCCAAATTCTGGCTACACTTCATGAAATCCTTTTACACACGACCCCCTAGGAAAGATAGGAGAAGGTCTTTCTGTTGCACAGACAGCACTACGGCAGCTAACCCTACTAACTCCCTTGTATCTTTTATGCCTTGTGGAATTTCACGTGAACACAGTTCAGGAATATTTTCTAACACCATTTTTATGTCAGAGTCAGGGAGGAAATCTCTTACCTGTAAGTTCACAAGTAGAATACACTTCCTATTTCCAAAGGAAGACTATTTCTTTGATAAACATTCCAAGAATGAATTACTTTATCAGTGGCACGTTTTTGTAACATGCTCCTGCTTTATCATCGATGTTAAATCTTAATTACTTTTTTCTTAAACTCAACATGTATTCCCCACAGACCTACTTTATACCAAGCATGGTGCCACCTTAGGCATCTGACAAAGAATAAAACACAGTCCTGTCCTCAAGGACTCCTGGTTCCTTCAGAGGAGTGGGAGCTGGACCTTCTGGCACAGTGTGGTTAAGTGTCACTCTGGAAGAGTGGGCACCGTGTCTTGGGGGAATCTGGGAAACCCTTCCGAGGGACAACAACTGAGTTGGATTTTAAAGTGTCGATGAGATTTTAACATGAATGAAAAGAAGAAGAAAGACTTTCTCAGCAAAAGAAGCATGAAAACAAGTTATGGGATGCAAAAGGCCATCTGTAGGGAACAAAGAGTATTTTGTGGGACTGAGGCACTGGGGGAGGGGGAGCAGGCAGGATGGGGGGCACGTAGATGTAGAAACTGAGGAGACAGGATGCAGCAAGAACAGAAAGGACTTTATCAGCCATGCAAAAGAATGAATTTTATCCTATAGGAAGGACAACATGGTGTCCAGAAGGGTTTTAAAGAAGGGGTTATAAGACCCAACTTGTGTTTTAGGAACACAAGAGTGGTGGCTGATGGGATGAGAGATAAGAACCGATAAATCCAATTACAAGGCATTACAGAAACCGTTCATAATATGCATTGGGACGCCTCTATGCTCTTAGATGCCCGTTATCATTCCCCCCTCCGACACACACACACATTTTTTAGTTATATCTGAGTTTTGTCCCTTTAATTATGTATCAATACTGATAATTCTTTTTTCCCTACCCAAGATGTATCATCTGTGGTTCATAAACTAATATTCCAAATGATAGCAGTAAACATTTAGGTAAATACAGGCTTAATAAAATAATCTCTTACCTGAACAAAGCTGTTCCACTTTTGTGTAGTTTAAAGATACTATGTCATTAACCCATGCGATGATGTCATGTCTGCTCATAGTCTCTTGGGTTATCGAGGTAGAATACACATTGACCGCCATTCCCCAACTAGAAAAAGACAAACAAGGAAAAAATTAACTCCGGAACATAAAAGATACCCATTTCAAGGTCAGGAACCCTGGTCCAGACTCTAAAATGTCTGCTTTGGCTGAGTCTTTTCTCTTCTTTCTCTCTCTTCTACATATTTGTTATGATACCATTAAATCTCATGTGTTGTTCATGCAGTATTATCCCACACCTCCCCGCCCGCCCCCCCCGGACTCCCATGTTTTTTAGGTTCTGAGATACCGATTTTTCTGATGTAATTTAAAGTCTCATTTTCATCCTTAAGTCTATGTGTGGTATTAAAAAGGTCCCTAACCGTGTGCACTACAGTCCCCTTTATCTTGTACACAACTTCACTGTACTTTCATTTCAAGCACTCGCAAACGGTGCCTCCTCCTGCACTCTTCTTGGGAATGTAAATGGGAGCTCCACTGTATCCAGTTGGTCAGGCTAAAAACACAACACCCATTCTTGCCTCCTCCGTCTCCCTCACCACCACATCCAATCCACCAGCAAATTCTACTGGCTCTACCTTCCAAGTATTTTCAAACTTCGGTCAACGCTCACCTGATGTTGGGCAATAGTCTTTTCACTGGCCTCCCAACTTGCACCCTTGCCCCCTCACCACGTGTTCTCAACACAGCAGCCAGAGCTATCCTACTGGCAAAAATCAGATGCTTTCTCTTAATTTAAAACCTTTGAGGGGCTCCTGGGTGGCTCAGTCAATTGAGTGTCCAACACTTGATTTTTGGCTCAGGTCATGATCCCAGGGTCATGGGACTGAGTCCTGCATCAGGCTCCTTGCTGAGCGTGGAGCCTGCTAAAGATTTTCTCTCTCCCTCTCTCTGTCCTCTCCCCTGTGTGCGCTCTAAAATAAATAAATAAATAAAAAATCCTCCACTGGTTGCTCATCTCAGAGCACAATCTGAAGTTCTTACCAAGCTTTACAAGGCTTTCTACATTCTGCTCCCAGTCACTGTCCCTCACTCCACTCCATCCAGACCAGCCTTGTGACTCTGGCTTTGGACTCTCCTCACTTCCTCCTCAAGGCTTTCGCATTTGCTGTGGCTGCAGCCAGGAGCATCCCCCAGTTTTGAGGTGCACTCTCCCTCATTTCTTTCAAGCTCCCCTCAATGCCACTTCATTAAGGGGGCGTCATCATTATCTCCTATTCTTTTTCTCTATTCGCAGACACAGGACAGAAGCTCCATGGGGACAGGGATTTTGTCCATTGTATTCTTTGTATACCCCTGGTGTCTAGTCCAGTTCAGACAGAGTAGGCTTTCGATAAAATTGCTGAAGGCAGGCATGTGCTCCCCCACTCCCCCCATCCCATGTAAGATAAGCAGGGCAGTAGGTAAGCTACAAACTTTTTTTTTTTAATCAGCTTTAGAGAAAACCCACTTCAACTTTTTGTTTTTTTTTTTTTATTTTATTTTTGGGACAGAGAGAGACAGAGCATGAACGGGGGAGGGGCAGAGAGAGAGGGAGACACAGAATCAGAAGCAGGCTCCAGGCTCTGAGCTGTCAGCCCAGAGCCCGACGCGGGGCTCGAACTCACGGACCGTGAGATCGTGACCTGGCTGAAGTTGGACGCTTAACCGACTGCGCCACCCAGGCGCCCCGAGAAAACCCACTTCAGAAACAGGCTTCATATAGGTTTCATTAGAAAAAAATTCTCACCTAGCATTCTCTCTCTCTCAAAGCTTTGGACAAAGCCTTTACAAAAAGTATAAAAACATTTGAATAATTTGAAAGACATGTACTGCCTAACTGCATAGATCTCCCCTTTATGAAACTGGGAAAGAAGACTAATTGTTAATATATTTCTCTGACCATTTCATGATACCGATTTCCCCAACTTTTCATCAGAGTGGCATATACAGAAAAGGTTTTGTTCAAAATATTTTGTTATCTATAGTTTTGTGTCCTTGGTTTTTACAGCTGTTCACAACAAAATTCAATTGAAGTACAGACTTTTCCCATATACCCCTCCCTTTGTCCCCCCACACATACAGCTTCCCCTACTATCAACATCCCACACCAGCTAGTACATTTATTACAATCAACGAACCTACACTGATACATCATTATCACCCAAAGTCCATAGTTTACATTAGGGTTCACTCTTGGTGTCCTATATTTTATGGGTTTTCACACATATATGACGCGTATCCACTATTGTAGTGTCGCACGGAGTAGTTTAGGGAAACACAACACCCATCTAAAAATCCTCTGCTCCGTTGATTCATAACTTCCTCCCACCAATCCCTGACAGCCACTGATCTTTTTACTGTTTCCATGGTTTTCCCTTTCCCAGAATATCATACAGTTGGAATCATACAGCATGTAGCCTTTTCAGATTGGCTTCTTTCACTTAGTGATGTGCGTTTAAGGCTCCTTCACGTCTTTTCATGGCCTGACAGCTCATCTCTTTTGAGCTCTGTTACACTGTGTGAAGGCACCACTCACTCACTGAAGGTCATCTTGGTTGCTTTCAAATTTTGGCAATTATGAATAAAGCTGCTACAGACATCCATGTGCAGGCTTTTGTTTGGAAATGAGTTTTCAATTCATTTGGATAAATACCAAAAAGCCCTACTGATGGAATATATGATAAGATTGTTTACTTTGATAAGCAATTGCTAAAATGTCTTCCAAAGTGGCTGTGCCCATTTTGCATTCCCACCAGCCATCAATGAGAGTTCCTGTTGATCCACATTCCCACCAGCATTCGGTGCTGTCAGTGTTTTGAATTTTTTCTTTTTTTGATGTTTATTATTGAGAGACAGAGACACAGAGCATGAGCAGGGGAGGGGTAGAGATGGGGGGAGACACAGAATCTGAAGCAGGCTCCAGGCTCTGTGCTGTCAGCACGATGTGGGGCTCGAATCCATGAACCGTGAGATCGTGACCTGAGCCCAAGTGGGTCGCCTAACCAACTGAGCCACCCAGGCACCCCTGTCAGTGTTTTAGATTTTGGCATTCTAATAGCGGTACTCTAGTAAAAAAATTTTAATGTTTAAACCTGGTTGAAACCTTGTGATTTTACTAGTTCTGTGCAACATATTAACACTTGACATAATTTTATGCAAAATGTGTGTATAAACTTTCATTTTGAAAAATTTTATATATATGAATCCTATTTCGAAAGTTTTTGAACATATGAAAGTAGAGAGAACAGAATAACCAGTTGTCTTCACTTCTTGGCTTCAACAATTACTAATATTGGCCAATCCTACTCCATTTAAACTACAGTCAAAAGGGGCGCCTGGGTGGCGCAGTCGGTTAAGCGTCCGACTTCAGCCAGGTCACGATCTCGCGGTCCGTGAGTTCGAGCCCCGCGTCGGGCTCTGGGCTGATGGCTCAGAGCCTGGAGCCTGTTTCCAATTCTGTGTCTCCCTCTCTCTCTGACCCTCCCCGGTTCATGCTTTGTCTCTCTCTGTCCCAAAAATAAATAAACGTTGAAAAAAAAAAATTTAAACTACAGTCAATAGTCTCCATCCCAAAGCCTACCCTCCATTCCCCAAGCCAGTCTATTTTGAAGTAAATACCAAGCTTATCATTTTGTGTACGAGTATTTCAGTATGTGTCTCTAAAAGATAAGGACATTTGAAAAAACTTCAAATAGCATTATCACATCTAAAAATAATTTCTTAATATCAAATATGCATTATAATTTCTTCTCCATTTCTAACATATATATGTAAACAATATATATACGTAAACATATATGTAAATATAAACATATATACATATAAACACATAAATATAAATAAAATATATATATATGTATATACATAGTTGAAGGAAGTGGGTTGTCTTGCACAGTTTCCACAATCTGGATTTTGCTCACTGCATGCCATTCTATAAATGGGTCATTTGATCTAGAGGCCAGATATGATTCAAGTTCTAATTGGGGGTTTGGAGGCAGGACTACTTACTTGCAGTGTTTGAACTTCCATCAGGAGGCACATAATGTCTGACTCCTTTTGGGATATTGTTAGCCATTAATGATATTTGTTTAGAGACTTCAAAGTGATATTCTGTCACTCATTTTTGATTTACTACCTAGCATAATTCTACAAAGAGAAATTTCCCCTCTGAGGTACTGGTCATATTAACAAATGATTTGCTTTATTGACCATTTTTTTCAAAACAACGAGGTAGTTCTCTAATAGTCTCCCAACATGACTAATGAGGTTTTTAATTCTGAAGTATAATTAGGAACTCCTAGCAAGTAGGTTTCAATCCACGTTTCAACCCACCACAGTTTATGTCTTTGCTGATGTGTAAGCTTGTAAGAACTTATTCAAGCTGGTTTCTGAGTTCTGCTGACAAGGTCCTGGGAGTCTCTGATAACTTCTTTGCTTTCTGGGATGGCAAAATGTTCCAGGCCCAACTTGGACATTTCTCACCTTAGACCTAAAACCAGGAATTTCTCCAAGCGTCCCTTCTTTCTTTAGTCACAAATGGTAGAGATAAATATTTTTAAGCACGGCGATATACAACAGAAAAATCTCGTTTTACACAAAAGTCTTTGAATTTATAAAAGGCTTCTATTTGGAGTGCTTATTAAGTCTACAGCAATAAAGATCTGCTTTCTACTTGCAGTGCGAAAGATTTTATTTTTAAATAAAAATATTCATCCATCCCCAGAAGCACCCTTATCTCTAAAATTCTCTTCCCCTGAAGACCTAAAACAAAAAACAAAACCTCATGATACTGGCATTTCAGATAATGTGACCATTGTTACTACTTTTATACAACACATGAAAGGTTTTTGAGTTTCTGGTTAATAACGTGTGTTGTTTTAGTCTATCATTTATTAAACAAAACCATTTGCTTTTAATACCTAGTCAACTTTGTATGACTATGTAAATTATGTACAATCTCAGCAGAGATAATTCAAAATTTAGAACATTTTGAACTGCTTAATTTTCTTTTACAGGTATAACTTTTGGCAGTTCATGTATGTTTCTGATGGCTTCTTCTTTAGGCAGTACTGAAAAGCTTTTGCTTTACCATGCAATGTATTTGTTGCAGGATGAGGCATCGGGGTCCAGAATTGTGCTAGGTGACATCTAGCCAAATTGGGACAATATTTTTGGTCCAGATGATTTAAAAACAACCAACCACAAAGCAGGAGCAATACTGTCAGGTCTGTGTTTTAGACAGATAATCTATATACAAGTGAGTAGAGATGTTCTGTGGTTTCCTAACAGAAATGTGCAACAAAGGAACAGGTAGCCATGAGAAGAGGGAAGCAGGTCATTCATTTGCTAGAAGTGCTGTCAATGAATCACATCTCCTCTGGATGTTTCTTGATAACATTCACCTAAGGGGAACAATCTTTCATATCTGCAAAAGCAAGTAAAATTGGGAAGACCAAACAATGAAATAGCACCTGATTTTTGCCTTAGAAAAACTGTTAATCAGTTACTAGACTCACCACTCTAGCCTCTGCCACATCCCCTCTCTAACCAACACAGTTGCAGTCCCCAGAATCAACTCACCCCACCCCCAACAGTGACAGTAAGACCAACCGGCACTAGGGGACCTGTGGGAAAAGCAGAATGGAGCGCAGACCAAGAGTGAGGGTGAGGGAAGGAAGGTTAAGTTTTCCTTCTTTCTTTCCTTCCTTTTTTTTTTTTTTCAAAGTAAGCTCTGCACCCAGTGTGGGGCTTGAACTCATGATCCCAAGATCAAGTGTCACATGCTCTACCGACTCAGAAAGCCAGATGCTTCTATTAGGTTTTCTAAAATAAAACAATGACAATGCATCAAATAAATAGATTTCCATACCTACTTCAAACTAATAGCCATGGAACCATACAGATAATTTCTATTTACAATCCATGCTGAGTAGAATATTTTTATCTACCTTCCTCCAAATGTCACCAAGATACTCACAATTCATTTCACTTTGTGGTTGTCTTTTGCTCCCTTTATTAGTTCTGATCTCAAGGTGCAAAGCCTTCTGATTTCTGAGGCAGAGTGCTGGGTCCAGACCCCCTCTCCGCAGAAGGGCTGGTGCTCTTCCTAACCCCTAGGAAGTGAGGTGGCTCCAAAATGCAAAAAGAATTCCATTCCTGCTTTGCCATCCATGCTTTGCTCTTCCCAATTCCTTCAGCTCCCACTTTTCCTACAGGCGTAACTTCAACATATTCAAGCCTAATTTATTCAGGTGACCACACAGTTCACGGAAGGAAATTGATCTTCTTCCAAGTGTTAAACTCAGGGCTGGTGAGAGTGTATTTACTGGTCTTAGCTTTTCTGTGGACACATTCTAAAATCCTAAGATTTCATTATAATTTTTTCACTGTCAATCTAGATTATAATACACAAGTACCAGCTCCTGATTATTCAGAAATGTTTGGATAACACAAGGAATTTTTCTATTATTTTTAAATGATTTCATGCTCCCATTTTGATCCTTGAAAGAACCCTATGAGGAAAGCAGGGCAGGAATTACAGTCTTCCCTGACAAATGTGGATACCCAGTCTTTCTGAAGGTAGGAGTTAAAATAATTCATACAAGACACTGATGAATGAAATTGAAAAAGATCCCGATAAATGGAGAGATACTCTTGGACTGGAAGAATATTGTTAAGATGCCCATACTACCCAAAGCAATCTACAGGTTCAATGCAATTCCAGTGGCATTTTTTACAGAACTAGAACATAAAAAATTGTATGGATCCACACAAGACCCCAAATAGCCAAAGCAATCTTGAGAAAGAGGAATAAAGCCCGAGGTCTCATGCCCCCTGGTTTCAAACTATATCACAAAGCTATATTAATCCAAACAGAATAGTAGTGGTATAAAAACAGACACATACGGGCCCCTGGGTGGCTCAGTTGGTTGGGCGTTCGACTTTGGCTCAGGTCCTGATCTCACAGGTTGTGAGTTTGAGCCCCACAGTGGGCTCGCTGCTATCAGCACAGAGCCCACTTAGGATCGATCCTCTGCTCATGCTGTCTCAAAAATAAAACATTAAACAAAATTTTTTAGGGGTCTGGGTGATTCAGTTGGTTAAGCGTCCGACTTCGGCCCAGGTCATGATCTCGTGGTTTGTGAGTTTGAGCCCCACCTCAGGCTCCATGCTGACAGCTCAGAGCCTGAAGCCTGCTTCGGATTCTGTGTCTCCAACTCTCTGCCCCTCCCCCACTTGTGCTGTGTCTCTATCAAAAATAAAGTGTAAAAAAAAATTTTTTTTTAATTTTTTTTAAAAAGACACATAAAGCAATGGAACAGAATAGGGAGCCCAGAAATAAACCTACACATATATGTATGATCAATTAATTTAAGACAAAAGAGGTAAGACTATACAACAGGGAAAGACCATCTCTTCCATGAATGGTGATGGGAAAACTGGACAGCTACTTGCAAATGAAACTGGACCACTACCTTACCCATATACAAAAATTAACTTACAATGGATTACAGAGTTGAATATGGGATGTGAAACCATAAAGCTCCTAGAAGAAAACAGGTGGTAAGCTTGTTGGTCTTAATGTTTTTTTTCAGATCTGACTCCAAAGACAAGGGCCACAAAAGCAATGATAGCTGAGTCTAACTACATAAAACGAAAAAGCTTCTGCACGACAAAGCAAACCATCAACAAAATGAGAAGGCAATCTACTGAATGGGAGAAGACATTTGTAAATGAATTAACCAATAAGGGGTTAATATCCAAAATATATCAAGAACTTCTACAACTAAGTAACAACAAACTAATCCAACTAAAAAATGGACAGAGGAACTGAATAGACATTCCTTCTCCAAGACATACAGATGACCAACAGGCACACGAAAAGGTACTCCACCTTTTTGATGATGCCCACCATAAATCATCAGGGAAATGAAAATCAAAACCACAATAAGATATCACTGCACGCCGGGGCACCTGGGTGGTTCAGTCGGTTAAGCGTCGGACTTCAGCTCAGGTCATGATCTCTCAATTTGTGAGTTTCGGCCCCATGTCAGGCTCTGTGCCAACAGCTCAGAGCCTGGAGCCTGCTTTGGATTCTATGTCTCCCTCTCTCTGCCCTCCCCCATTCGTGCTTGGTCTCTCTCCCTCTCTCAAAAATAAACAAAAACATTAAAAACATTTTTTAAAAAGGTATCACTGCACACCTGTTAGAATGGCCAGCGTCATAAAGAAATAACAAGTGTTGATGAAGACGTGGAGAAAAGGGATCCACACACAGTGTTGGTGGGCATCAACTGGCGCAGCCACCATGGAAAATAGTATGGAGTTCCTCAAAAAATTAAAAATAGAACTATCATATGATCCAGCAATTCCACTTCTGGGTGGTTAGCCAAAGAATACAAAAACACTAATTTGAAAAGACACATGCACCCCTATGTTCACTGCAACATTACTTATAATAGCCCAGACATGGAGCAATCTAAGTGTCCATGAATCTTAACGATGTGATGATACACACATACACGCACACACCAGAGCTACTCAGCCACAAAAAAGGAAATCTTGTCGTTTGTGACAACATGGATTGACTATGAGAGTTTCACACTAAGTCAGACAGAAAAGACAAATAATTTCACTTTTAAGAATGATTGACAAATGATTTCACTTCTAAGAAAACAAAACCCAGACTCAGAGTGAACACAGTGATAATTGCTACATGGGAAAAAGGGGGGGGTGCCTGTGAAATGGGTCAAGGGGGTCAGGAGGTACAAATTTCGAGTTATAAGTCCTGGGGATGTAATATATGGCATGGGGAATACAGTTAATAATATTGTACTAATTCTGCACAGTGACAGATAGTACCTAGACTTCCAACTGACCCAGCCAAGCACCCCTCAAAATACTAATTTTAAAGTTTACTAATTTCCAAAGACTCAGTCAAGAAATATAAATGGCTAAGAAAGGTAAGTAATACCAAATTCTACAAAATAAAGAGAATACACCGTGCAAGGTTTATTCTGTTTGGATCCTCAGCATGTCTTTTACACAGAAACAACAGTTTATTCTTCCATAACCTGCGATCTGGTCTCCGGGCCAGAAACACTTCTCTTTGTGCCATCCGTGCAGAAAAGGAAGCCCTCTACTTTGTGGCTTTCAGTCAGATTTTTAACCAGATCACTGTGTGTTTAAAACCTAGTAAGTACAGCACCACTGAAAGTAGACAGAAGACAATTCTGAAGCACGATGGTCTTTGGGACACCATATTTTGACTGGCATTTAAATTTTAAAATGAACTCGCATTCACTGTTCCTACTTAAAAATAAACCAATAACCACAATATATTAATACACGGTTTTCATGATATTTGGAGGGTCTTTCTGCAAAGCTGGCTATAAATCTATTTTGCAATCAGGAGAAAGAAAAACACAGAGAAACAGAAATCCCTGTGTACCTCCAGCACGCAAAGTCACAGTTCTGACTTGCCCATGGAGAGTGCCTTCAGAAAAAGGACAGCCTCAGGCCGGGGCCAATGTGTTGACTTTGTCTCTGTATTCAACACGTGGTGGTGGGCAGGGCACAAAGAAGTACAGCCAGTCTATGCTTTGCAGCGGTTATTCAGCCATATAAATTAGAAAGTGCATTTCTGCTTACTGAAACAAAAGGAATTTTATGGGACAGACTTGAGTTCGCCTACTGAGCAAAGCCTGGATAAAGACTTGGCAAGCCCCACACCATGGAAATCAAAGCATGAATTCTATCACCTTACCAGTTATGGTCCCTTAAACCCATTACAAAATATCCTACAATTTTGTTGTCCAAGAATAAATTTGGCAGGGTTTGTGAATTATTGCAGAGGAGCGTCTCTCTAAATTTTGACAAATACAGAAGATGTCCTCTAGCATCATGTGTGGCCCTTAAGTGAAATTATTTCTTCCATAATTCATTTTCTCTCTGGGCCCCAACCTAACCCTTACAAATAAATCACAGCCATACGTGGGGGGTGGGGGTGGGAGGCAGCGAGTTTTCCTCATTTCCTCCCTTCACACATGGACCGATCACTCCCTTTTGAAGGAAATAGTGTTTCTTTGGGCAAGGCTCAGGATAAGCCAGGTGTCCCAGGATCCTGGCTCTGGTCCTGTTTTGGGTGTGCGGCTATAAGGAGAGGAGTCTGAGAAATTAATTTTGGAAAGGAAGCATGTGGAACTTATTTTGATTTTGATTTCTTCCCCCTACAACTAACGTCTGAGTCTGCCAGGCTTCCCAAGTTTAGACACGGCCATCTGCAGAAGAACAGCCCTCTCTAAGTGGTTGACTACTGTAGTCTGCTGCTCTGGTAAGGAGGTTCTGTTTGGCTTAGATTGAACCCAAACCCACTCTGAAGCGGAACCATTAAAACACCTTCCTGACATAAGTTACCTTCTTCATGCCACTGCCTACAGGAGTCTGAATGCACCTGGAAACTTCACATGCAATATAAAAGGTTCTGAAAATTCAACCCACTCTATGCCAATACATTCCATTCACACATTTTATACTGACATCTGACAGCTATACCCATATTTGTGACCGTCTGTCTTCTCTCTCATAACAATCTCTATTTGCAACACGCTCCCCCATCACTGGGAGAATATACCTCTACCAGTCTAGGCTAAACACATGCAACGCACCCTTCACCCGGTTTCACATAAATGAAAACAAAGAGCAGCCTGGGAAAGAGGTACAAAGAATAATGGGGGTTTTTCTTTCACCTGAGAAACTTACTTTAGTTTGAGCACATAAGGATTCCTGAAGCCCTTATAATAATCCATAACCCAAGCGGT
Source organism: Felis catus (assembly GCF_018350175.1). NCBI lineage: Eukaryota > Metazoa > Chordata > Mammalia > Carnivora > Felidae > Felis > Felis catus. Next base: position 56,384,810 of record NC_058379.1, on the reverse strand, counting down.
CTCCTCAATGACATTTAAAGATTTCACTGCTTCACAGGAAGCCATGTCCTGCTGACCAGGTATTAATGTTCATTTCAAAGCGTCTCAGAAGTCGTTTGTACCATGTCTCCGTACGTGCCAAGGTGGAAGAAGCACCAGGGAGCCATAAGAACACCTTTTGTTTACCAACCATTGGACTTACACGTGGTCCAGGTCAAGGCCTCACTTTTAGTTCTTGTCTCACATGATGGGTGGGTCTAGTCTGCCTTCAGTTTTTAAGGTTTGTCAAGGTTGGCCTGTTCCTACTACCAGGTAAAGAAAGGGTGGGGGTGGGGGTATGTAACTTCAAACACACTTGCAAACATAGCTTTTGATTCAGAAGTAATTTTGTGTCCTTTTAACAGAAATGGCCATTTTGCAAATACTTCAAAGGATTCACAAATACCATAAACGTTTACAAAGAGATTTAGCCAATCGTTGGCTCTCACTATTTCCTTCTCTGACAAGTGGCATCATTCTAAAATAACCTATAAATATTTTGAAAACATGAAGCCCAAGGAAGAAACCCCAACTTTTCCTCCAAGACCACTTCTGCATTAGAATCTATGTTATCAACTCAATCTGAGGGGAAAAAGAGATTCAGTTCCATAGCAGACACTTAAATCAGGGAGTTTTCGTTTGAAAAGCCTTGTATCAACACGACACGATTCTGCCTGAGTGCCTCCTTCCTGGCTCCCTCTCTAACAAAAGGCGGATGTGAAATCTCCCGTGGCTGTCCCTCATAATGAACTGGGCATCAGCAGGGAGTGACGTGTAAATGTGTCCCCTGAACCAGAAACTTCCCTGCTTTTCAGCTGTGCATAATTCATTCTCTAGATTCAATACCATGAGGAGTAGGATTTAAACATTCCACCAAGGAAAGACTATCTCCAGATAATTCTCAATTCATCACTTTCTCTTTACTTGTGACCTGAAATGTGGGGGCAGGGACACACTATTTGTATGAGGAGGGAGATCAGGACCTAGTGAAGCTAGAGTCAAAGAGGGTATCTCTGAAAGGCAAACCTTGACAAGATGAAATCTCCCTGGAGAGACATCAGAGAAACCATATTGAATTTCATTTAAAATTGGGTATTAGAGCTTCCATTTAACTTGTGGAGTAACTGACGGATGCATGAATTGTAGGGCTGGGATGAGAATTTAAGAGGTCATTTATTGTCTTCAGGTAATAATAACACACTTAAGCCGCTGTGGGCAGATGTGCATCTGTTTTATTTTTACGGGGCTCTGTGACTGTTATGGGATTAGACACACAACACAAGACTAACTCCTCCAGGCACGGACCCTCCCTGGAGAGCTCCACCAGCCTGGGGAGCAGAACTGAGCGCAGTACTGACCCCAGACAAGGACGACAGAAACACCAGGACATGGCCACAATGATAAAACACACATATTCTGTTAAAACGGATACTGTGATGTATTTTCTCAAGATTAGGCTATTCACCACATAGAGCCGGTGAAGAAAACCAACAAAAGGAAAACTTTACTATTAAGCTGCTTGGAGAAACGCTGGAGCAAACATGAGTTTTATCAGAGGCCGGAGTTGCCTGCTTGTTATTCCAGGCTTTTCTAGGCAGCCCCCCGCAATTATTAATGTGCTCTTCGGGATCAGTCATCACTCAATGATAATGCTTTTAATGTGTGCACAAAGTTTCACTTAGTCTGACACTCTGAAGTCTTAACTCTAGCTAATAACTGCCACCTCTCAGTAAAAATGAACAGAAAATACTCTTTTCTTTCATGATGCTCCTATCTTTTACAATTAACTGTTACTTTTAAAAACAGATTCAATTTGCTCTTGCCATATCACCACCATGTATCCCAAGTACAATTTTTTTCTGAGAGAGAGAATGCTCCAGGGCATGTGTATGAGTGGGGAGGGGGAGGGGGAGGGGGAGGGAATGAATATATATATTTTTTTAACATTTATTTATTTTTGAGAGAGGTAGAGACAGAGTGTGAGCAAGGGAAGGGCAGAGAGAGGAAGACACAGAATCTGAAGCAGGCTCCAGGCTCTGAGCTGTCAGCACAGAGCCTGATGTGGGGCTTGAACTCACAGACCACAAGATCATGACCTGAGCCAAAGTCTACGCTTAACCACAGAGCCACCCAGGTGCCCCAAGAGAGAATGAATATCTTAAGCAGGCTCCACACCCAGTGCAAAGGCTGAGGCAGGGCTCAATCCTACCACCCTGGGATCATGACCTGAGCCAAAATCAGGAGTCAGACACTTAACTGACTTAGCCACCCAGGTGTCCCCCAAGTACCTTTTTTAAAAAATAGAATGATTAAGGGGCACTTGGGTGGCTCAGTTGGTTAAGGGTCTGACTTCGGCATAGGTCATGATCTCATGGGTTCATGAGTTTGAGCCCTGTGTCGGGCTCTGTGTTGACAGCTTAGAGCCTGGAGCCTGCTTTGGATTCTGTGTCTCCTTCTCTCTCTGCCCCTCTCCCTCGCTCACACTCTCTGTCGAAAATAAACATTAAAAAAATTTAAAAATAGAATGATTAAAAGATTTCTCCAACCACCTGTGAAAGGAGTTTCTATAACTAGCCTTGAAAATCCACCTCCATTTTAACAGCCATGTCATTACCTGCCTGAACCCCATTAGATACTATTCAGCAGGTGCCTGACTTAGCCTGAGCGCCCACAATATTCTAAGCAGACAAAACAAATAAATACGACTTTCAAAACAGCATATATATGTTTTGATGTTTTTAAACTTGGAATTAATGAGTCAATAGTTATAGCCCTGAAATGACTTGGAAACTTGGCTTTTATCCCAAGAATGAAGAAATTTTTGCATTCTAAAACAGTTCTTGGTGGCATGTGTGATGTTCACCGATATGAAACTCAGCTGCATATAACAAAAGAGTAAAAGGCCACGGCCTTACACACACACACACACACACACACACACACACACACACACACCAGGCATACATTTCTTCTTATGGTCAGAAGTGCAGCTGATTATAGCTGATTCTATTTGCCTAAATGTCCATCTGTTTCAAACAGTGGGTGGCTTGGTCCATGCTCTGAAAATAATTTCAATGACCCAGAGCTCATTCCCATGCCACAGCGCTTGGCTGGTTTCCTCAGGGCACCAACTTTTGCTCAGTTCTCCCCCCTACCCCCGCCCCCAACTTGGCTCCCAGTCCATCCACTCGTTCTTGACCATATGCCTTCTGTTTATTTTCCCAGCCCTACTTGGCCCTGTTCCCTCTCACCCTGACCTTAGCTCTCTCCCATGATCCAAGTCATTGCCAGTCAGGTCCCGAGTGCCCCTACCACTCCCCCCGGCATAACCCCAGGCCAACACTTTAGGGCATGGGTGATGCACCCACCATGGAGGACGATCATGCTCAGTCATTAATCCATCATGCATACAATTAGGTGCATAAGGTATACCAAAGAGTATGTGATGGATATGCCAACACTAGGCAAAGCTGTGTGTTAGGTAAATTGTTTTCTTTGGTATTGTCCATCTCCCCCCTTCCAGATTCCTAGCTACTGTGTGCTCTTGGGAGTGCTGACCCCTCCTCAGGTACTTAGCACTTTCAGCTGTCTGCCTTCTCTAAGCCTTCTGCTAAGAAAAAAGCAAATGAGGGATGACAGCTTCAAGGACAAACGTTCAAGACCTTAGGCAAAGGAAGAGGTCTCTCCCAGCGCTTAGCACCTGCATCTCGTGCTTCAGGTTCAGCTCAAATCTAACTCCTAAGCAAGCCCTCCCTGACCATCCTCTCTCTGAAGGGGCCTCCTCCAAGTATTCCCACACCACACTGTTCTTGTCTTTGTGCTACTAACTCAGTCTGTCATGATCTCATCTGTTTGTTGTCTGTCCACCACCTCCTGCCCCCACAATGTAAGCTCTGCGAAGGCAGATCCTTTATAGAATGTATTTTGTTTACTACTGTATCTCCTTTGTCTAAAGTAGGCACATAGTGGGGGCACAACAAAAAGTAAATGCCCAATGAATGTATGTGTGGGAGAGTTTCGTGGGGAGGGGAAATTCACAGGGTACCTAAAATCATACCTCGTAAGGCAGAGTATGTGAGATAATTAGGAGGGAATGCATTAGGGTTGGGCGGATTCAAGGCCTCAGTGTTCTAGGTCTAAAAAGGAAAGAATCATGCAGAGAAATGTGCCATCTTTCAGGTCTCCAACATGGATATGAAAAGCTCAGTAGCTGTATTGCAGCTTCACTGAGCGCACTGATCTAGGAAGCAGGGGCATTGGCTTCTAGGAGTCGGGTTCGTAAACTTGGGACACATGTGCCTCATCTCTTCAGATGTCTTTTTCTTCACCGGCGTGTGTAACACACATTTTCTCCTTTGTCTGCACAGCAGTGCTACGGGATAGCTACTGCTCTCCTGCCATGAGGTAGGAAAAGACACACAAACTCTGGTCTAGTGACCTGTCCACTCACCGCTGAGTGGAAGGACAGGGATTTGGAGCCGGGGTAGATTCTAGGATTCTTGATTCTCTCAACAAAGCCCCCTTCTACTCTGTCATTAGAGTAAGTGGGATGTAAAAAGAACTCCAAACGGCATACAATTGTGTTCTTCAATAAAACCATTTTTCCTTTTTATAGCTCTACCAAGACCTCCTTGTACATTTTCACTTTAACCAAATGAGTTTTCCTGAAGAAGAGCCCAAAATGTAGAGATTTGGGTGACTACTTAGTTTATTACCGGGAACGATTTTTGGCTCTAAAACCTGCCAACTGTAACATATAAATATGCTATGCTAATATTTTAGGAATCACCATATTTTGCATTTCTGGTTACTACTTATCTCAGACTCAACTATCTCAATATGCTTTTGTATTTAGTCAAAATGGATAGAGAGCACGTAAATTACCACTTACAATTTTTTTCCAACCCTAATAAAAGACATCAGTGTCTTGACTACATGTTTAGAGAAATCTATTTGAAAAAATACATCTCTTGGTATTTCACTCTTAGAGGCTATCCAAAGCTCTTTATTATGGTAAAATTCATTTTTAAACTCATGAGAACATTTTGAAATGGAAATGGAAAGTGAAATACCAATAAAATTAAGACTAAAAGGATGAGGGATGTGCACGCCAGTGTTAAAATATATTCTGGTAAATCAGACTTCAAAGTGGCTAATGTACCTCCATCTCCCTCCAGCCCTGTTCATGCGGTTTAGTCTTAATTCTTCTCATAGTAGACTCTGACACAGAACCAAAATGGCCAATTGGCAAAACAGTATAACATTAAACTTCATAAATATTACATAAATGTGACAAGGTACTGATGAACTTCTCCATCAAACCCATGGCCCGCCCCAGAGAACATCCTGTGAATTACATACAAGATGGCTGCACATTAGGAGAACAGGAAATGTAAATTTCAGTTATTTAAGCTAAGATTAGTAACGTTCAGCCAAATGGGTGTTTCAATAGGGAAATGCTATCAAAACCAGGCACACACTTTTGTCACCAGTTCACCAGGCCATCGTTCCCAAAACTTCCTTTCCCAGGTAAAAGGATCCATAGTTTGTTCAGAGAATGGATTTCTTCCCATCTCCCCGAATTCTACCCTAGAATCACAGTTCATCCTTCTCTCCTGTCCCTAATTACTCGTTTGGGCAACCAGATACCAATCCTATCTTCCATGATACTGGAGTAGAAGAGGTGTTTGTTATTTGTTTTGCATTTATTTTTGATAGAGTGAGAGAGAGAGAGAGAATGAACAAGCAGGGGAGGGGCAGAGAGAGAGAGAGAGAGAGAGAGAGAGAGAGAGAGAGAGAGGGAATCCAAAGCAGGCTCCGAGCTGTCAGCACTGAGCCCGATGTGGGGCTCGAACTCACCAACTGTGAGATCATGACCTGAGCTGAAGTTGGACGCTCAACTGACTGAGCCAACTAGGCGCCCCTTATTTTGCTTTTAAATCAATGAACTCATTTGCCATTTACTCACTATAATGAAGAGGCTAACGGACTTTTGTATCAGATGTACCCAACAAAAATCAGTTTACACACACACCTTGCAATACCTCTTCACTCTCCTATTGCTTTCTTACAGATCAAAAGTTAACACACTTCATGCATCAGTGTGTTAATACTATAATTCCCCAAGAGAAGTGCAGATACTGAGCATTTGAGTCAAGAGTGGATAAAACTTGTGCCATGTCCAAGCTGAAAAAGGTTCAGCAACAACAGGAGCAGATTCATGGTAAAACCCTTGGGTTTGGTAAAGAGTAGAAGCACAATAGTTTCTTGAATTGAAGTCTCCTTTCCTTTTTTTTTTTTTTTAGTGTTTATTTTTTAGAGAGCACAAGCAGGGGAGGCACAGAGGGGGACAGAGGATCTGAAGTGGGCTCCACGCTGGCAGCAGGAGCCTGATGTGGGCTCCAACTCACAAACCGAGAGATTACGACCTCAGCTGAAGTCAGATGCTCAAACGACTGAGCCACCCAGGTGCCTCTGAAGCCTGAAGCCTCCTTTTTCTTATTCACACTTTTTCAGTCTGAGGATTTACAGGAGCAAATGACAAAATTTAATACACTGTTGTCATTTAACAAATGCGGGGGATCATGGTCTCTATAGAGTTTAGAATGTTTTGTTAAACTTGAGAAAACTAAAGAAAGAAAAAAAACCAAGTAATTCATGAGCATTCAGCATAATTAAGGGAAAGCAAATTACTTAAGAGAAGCCCATATGAACGTTTTGACTAAATAACTAGAGCTATTACTGTAGACAAAGTCTGAAGAATAAGAAGAGTTGGTGGATAAAGTTAGTTCTAGAATAGATGTTGTATGTTAGGAGTTACCCAGTATTTGAGCCAATGTAACGAATGAAATTTGGTCAAGTGCATCCCCATCCTGTCCCCATGCCTAGTTTCTGGGTTTAGTTTCTAGAATTAATTTGACTTAGAGACTTTAAAACATTTAAGAAATTAAATTTGAATTCAACAATTGAGCATACTTTTTTTTTTTTTTTTGCCTCTCCAAACTTAAACACCTGATATTACGCTGGCTGACCCAATGTCTTCGAGACATAGTTTACATTATTTCAGTTTTGGCTATTGATAGTATACTAAACATAATAAACCTAATACCATAAAATATTGACTCATATACGTATTTGTGTGTGTATATATGCTACGAAAGAGTCTTAAGATTAAGTGTTTTCATTTGATTAGACAAAGTAAAACTCAAAATGGGACGTTAGTAAAAAACAAAAACATTTTTTTTTCAAATTTGAGAGAAAGAGGGACAGCACAAGCAGGAGAGGGGCAGAGAGAGAGAGGGAGAGAGAATACCAAGCAGGCTTTGAGCTGTCAGCACAGAGCCTGACATAAACCTCGATCTCATGAACCATGAGATCAAGAGTCAGACGCTTAACTGAGCCACCCAGGTACCCCCAAAAAACTCATTTTTTTTAAAGGTAGATGTCAAAAGTGTTACTTTAAAAATGTTTTTTATATTAAGTCAGTATTTTTTCACTATAGAAAAAGCAGAAATAAAATTAAAGATGACTTTTACCTTTTATAGGAGTGTATGGGGTATGTGTATGAATTTTATATGCACTTATTAAAATGGGTATGTATACACACACACACACACACACACACACACACACACACACACACACACGGTTGAACAGTGACCCTCCAGAATTCACATCCACTTGAAACTTTACTATGTGATCTTATTAGGAAACAGTCATGGCATATGTAATTAGTTGGAAGTGATACTAAGAAGGCCATGTGGAAACAAAGACACAGACACACAGGGAAGGAGGTCATGGAATAACAGAGGCAGAGATTGGAGTGAGGTAGCTACAAGCTTCGGAGGGAGCACAGCCCTTCCAACACCTTCATTTCAGGATTCTAGTCTTCACAACTTTGAGGGAATAAATTTCAACCTGCCCAGTCGGTGGTAATAGGTTACAGCAGCCCTGGGAATCAAAACAGTCCACACACACTTTTGTACTGATCAACTTGCTCCTCTTAACGTATTGTGAAAGCTGTTGTATCTTCATGTGTAATATGTGTGCTACATTTCGTTGTATAGGTGTACCACAATGTACTGGCTTCCAGAATTTTTATGGTAGCCTGTTTAATTCCAAGAACTTGTAGTTTGGTCATTTACTCTTTTGGCAGTTTATTATTTCAAAACATCAGAACTGGTGGTCACTTAAATGCTAATAATGACCAAATCATTGTTGGCTCACATAAAAAGACAAGGACATTTTTTCATGTTCCAGAATTCTTCAGGTGATTTTTGGCAGAGGTTCAGCTGTCTGCTAGTTAAAGTCCTTTAAGCCAAATGGACATTACTGGTTCTGGGCTCCCGTGTTAACAGGAAAGGAAACAAGCAATCATCTTATAAAAAAAAAAAAAAAAAAAGTCACGTCCTTGGCCATCGTAAACTAAGGGAATCACAGGACGTCCTGTCTAATGGTATTTGGCTTCCTTTCACGGAACAAGCTCAATTAAAGCAAAAAGAACACATTCAATTCTCAAGTGATATCTGAGTGGCTGTGACCTGCTCTGTCCCAACTAGACCACAGAAAATAATCATCCATAACCTAGATTGCAAGATTACTGCTATCATGGAAGCAGTAACTCATCTGGAATTTGGCCTGAAGGTTTTGCAAGAAGATGAATAAACGACAGAGGAAATAAGTTAAGCTCACAAAATGTACTAGTAGACCTAGGGCCTTTGTGAAGTCATAAGATATTTTATAATATCTTTAGATTTTGAAACATATGTGGTTATGAAAATTTGGCTCTTAGCTGTGAAGATTCTGGAAGCTAAGCATCCCCACTCTTCTCAAAAATCACAAGGTCCCTCAGTTGATCCTTTCAGGTAAACCAAAGATTTTACTGGACATTTGCTTCCCAGTTTCTCAATTCTACTTAAGGCAATTTCTCCTTGGGGGTTTAGAGAAGTCTGGAGTCAAACTAACAACACCAAAGCTTCCAAATTAAGAGAATGCATCGAGGAAGAACTGGGGGATGTTTGCCTCTGAGTTAAAAAAAAAAAAAAAAAAGCAAAAGAAAAAAGAAAACGGAGGGCATCCAATGCTTAAATACTCTGATTTTTAAAAGTGTGAAAATTGTTCTTTGCTACCTTTAAAAGAGAAAACATTTCTACACACATTTTCCTCAAACACAGGAGTGGAAAAGTTGATCCAACATCAAGGGGACACTCAATACAAAGGAAAAAGTATCTATGTAATTACTGGGTTCTTCTCCACAGAAAAAAACATCCCCTGGCTATCCAGATGCCAAGGAAAACCTAGCTCTTAAATTTAACTCACTCATATGCAACTTTTAAAGTGGGTGTAGTAGTCGTTCTGCCCACCCCCCGAAGTAGAAGAATGATCCTGTTACCTTACTTTTTAAAAGTCTATTTTAATAGTCTGTTAATACATACCTACAGAGAGCTGGACCTAACTGCTAGAAAAGGCAGTGTAGACAAAGACCAGGTAGATCAACTCTTCTTTTTTCTTGAGGAGTTTGTATGCAGGTGAAGAACACAAGACCCGTATCCATTAAAATCTAAGACAAGACTATATTACAATATCTATAATACATTTTTATAATCCCCTTAACAACAAGAAGATAAAACACCTCATTTTAAAAAACAGGCAACTGATTTAAGCCGATGCTTCACTAAAGATACGCAAAAGGCAAATAAGCACACAAAAAGACAGCTAGTATCATTCATCTCCAGGAAAATGTAAATTAAAATCTCCATGAGATACCTCTACACATCTGTTAAGGATGGCCAAAATTTACAAGACTGATAACACCAAGTGTTGCCAAAGAGGTGAAGCACCTAGAACTCTCATGCATTGCTGGCAGGAACAATGGCACAACCGCTCTGGACATTTGCGGTTTCTTAAGGTTGACTATAGGACTCAATCATTTCCCTCCTAGGAATTTACCCTAGGGAGATGAGAACATATATTCCCATAAAGACTGTACATGACAATTCACAGAAGTTCTATCCATAATTGCTAAGAATTGGAAGTAACCCAAATGTTCATCAACTGGTGAATGATAAAATATGGTGCAACCATACAATGGATTGTTCAGCAACCAAGAGTGCCGAACTGCTGATAAAACCAATCTGGATGAATCTCAAAATTATGCTGACGATAAGAAGTCAGACACTATAGAGTACAATCTGCATGGTTCCATTTAGATCAAATGTAACCTACTGGTTGGTGACCATGTAAGCAATTACCAATATAGAGCAGTGGTTGCCTTGGGCTACGGACAAAGGGTACCAGGCATCTTCTGGCAGTGATGGCTTCAAGGGCAAATACGCGGCCAAACCTCACTGAATCATACACTTTAAATGGATGCAGTTTAGTGCATCTAAGTTAATTCTTAATAAAGCTGATAAGAGGGAAAGGGCTACCATGTGATTTGTTTGAATTTTTTCCTCTGATTCAATTTAGACTTTTAACTAACATCTGCTACACGCCAGGTATTGTAACAGGTACTGAGGCCACAAAGATAATAGATTATTATAGAAAAAGGGTGACAGTAGACTGGAACTCCTAACAATAATACTGGCTGACGGTTCCGTTCTATTCTATTCTATTCATTTATTTGCGAGTGAGGGACAGAGCATGTATGCAATCAGGGGAAAGGGGCAGAGGGAGTGAGAGAGACAGAATCTTAAGGAGGCTCCATGTTCAGCATGGAACCTGATGTGGGGCTCGATCCCATGACTCTGGGATCATGACCTGAGCTGAAGTCAAGAGTCGGGTGCTCAACAGACTGAGCCACCCAAGTGCCCCTACTAGTAAGTGCCCCTACTAGCTGACATTTTAAGAGATGTTTACTTTGTACCAGTCACTGCTTGGTATACTTTATATTCCATAGTTCATTTAAATCCTCATTAAGAACTCTGTGAGGCTGATGCTATTATTATTTCCACCTGCTTAAGAGGCTTAAGAGGCTAAGAGAAAAACGAGGCTCAAGAGGCTAAAAAGTTTACACTAGATCATCTGGTTAGAAAAGGGTAGAGCTGGCATAGTGAGTCTGTCTCTCTAGCAACCTGAGACTTTGAGAACCCCGACTGTTCTGAAGGTGGACCAAGAACGGAGGTGCCGGATGGTGCAGACCATCTGCTCAGTCCAGTCCAAGTTCTGAACTGGGGTTGAGGTAGCAGTGACACAGTCATCACACAGGCTAGAAATATGTTTGCTATTATTCATGCTGACACCTTTAAGTCAATGTTATGACAATGCTATGTGCAGATCAGAAATCCCAGGGAGAGAAAACCTGGCTTCTCAAACACCAAACCTGCTTTTCAATTTACCGTGCACTGCTAGCCCCACTAGGGGATTTTGCAAAGACTTACAGGTCCCTGTTCTCTCTGCCATCAGCCCCCGGCCTCGCTGGCTGATGGCTCTCATCTCTTTCTCCTCCTCTCTGGAGAGCTGGCGTTGGAGGGGCAGATTCACTCTGCTCCCAGACACAGAAAGACAGGGGTCAAAGAGTGAGGAGGGAGAGGCTGGCACACCCGTCTGGGAAGCCCTCACACTGTACCCACCGAGCACCCCCTCTTCCCCATCCTCCTTTACTAACAAGACATTCAGCCCACAAACTCCACAAGCTTTCTATTTCATGGTTATTGATGGTGAGCAGGTCCCTATAGCTGGGATAATGCACTCAGAGCTCCCCTTTTGTTTATTCCTAATTGGTCAGTCTCCATGGGGATTCGCTCAGCCTTCATCCAGACTGGGGGGTGAGGGGGCTGGAGCAGGGAGGTACCGTGAATGCAGATGGCTGGTTTCCTGCCGGCATGGCACTATCGCAGGGGTCACATTAAGGCCAGATATTGCTCAATAACTTCCAGAAGGTAGGAAGCTGGTCGAAGAGCTGGGGAGGCCAGACGTCTGCAGCTGAAAAAATGGCACTGACATGGTACCTCCAGCTTTAGGGGCCCACGTTGCACCTCACACACACAGCAGGTGCTCAAACGAAGAGAAGAAAACAAAAATTCCAAGGGGGTATCGAGAAAGAAATCTCCCAGAGGATTATTTTGCAGTTAGTACAATATTCCTGGAGCATACTAAGCAGGCCGGACGCATTACAGATCAACACAGGCGGCGGCTCCAGAGCAGCCGGGAGAAAATGAAACAAAATCTGGGCTATGGGCTGCTATGTGCGCAGCCTCACAGGGCAGATACTGGAGGAGCACATTTCATTTGTGATCTGTGACCTTTTTTTAATGTAAGAATAGTACCTGCATTAGGCAATTCTTTACCATCATCCATGTGACTTCAGTAAGTCTGTTATTTTGAGATGCTTCCCAACATATTTCAGCCCGTAAACCTCATGATTTAAATGAAAACTAATTTAAAAAATTTTTTTAATGTTTATTTTTGAGAGAGAGAGAGAGAGAGAGAGACAGAGAGAGAGGGAGGAAGGGAGAGAGCGCACTCGAGTTGGGGAGGGGCAGAGAGAGAGGAAGACACAGAATCTCAAGCAGGCTCCAGGCTCTGAGCTGTCAGCACACAGCCCCACGCGGGGCTCGAACCCACGAACTGTGAGATAATGCTAAACGAAAACTAATTTTTAAAATTCGTGCTATTAAAGTACTAACTGAACCACCACTGATGAGGCAATACATTTATGGAATTCCAATTTAAAAACAAAATGGTACACATGTACTTATCTGTGCAGTTGCCATCATTATTATTCTCTGTTTCTCTGTGCACATCAAGTAAGTGGGAATAGTCTTATTTTCCTTTCTGTATAACAGTATACTGTACTGTATTTAACCTAGCGATGGTCAATGCAACTATCATAAAAATCTGGAGATCAAAGAGATAAGCCTTTTACTCTTCCCACATGACTTTCTGTCAGGGTAAAGGAACTTTCCTACGCAGGTCCCTCAACATTGCTCAGACTTGTGCCTCACGGCTGTATTAAAACTTATTTACAGAGGTCATACTAAGGGAGACACACACACACACACACACACACACACACACACACACACACACACACACAGTTTTTATTTACAATGCTCCATTTCTGAAAGCTTGTGAAAATTACAGGACTGATAACTTCACTTCTGCTGGACAGTGATCACAAAAATCGGGGTCAAGTGTGGGTCCCCCCACCTTCTCAGATGCCTCCTACCAAGTACTATTTGACAGCCTGCTGTCCCTGACCCTGGGGGTTTTAGGAGGAGGGGCTGTGCAATATTTCCCTCTGCATTCTGGGGGCCCAGGAGTGGAGAAGAAGTCAGTAAGGTTGCCTAAAGAATAGATTCTTGAGCGACTGTGGGAGTTTGGGCTTAAATCTCAATTCCTATGTAAAATCCAGAAGTGGGAATTTAAAAAGCTACATTAGCAACAACTTGAAAACATGTTTTGGTATTTCAAAATGACAAAAGGAAATAGATGTGGTAGGGGGTGGAGCCCACTTTGGAAGCTTCACTTTCTCCCGATGTGTGGACCCACCAAATGCAAACCCTGCAAGGAATCACAGGGTTGGGGGCTCTTAAATAAAGGGATACTGCTATTTAGCATAGGAAAATGTCCCCGAAATGTTCATGCCTCTGGCAATTTTGACAAGTTACCTCTCAGGGCTTTGCCAGGATACGATTATACTCAAGAAAAAATTTAATGTCTTTAAAACAAAGCAAAACAAAAACACCACTTCTGAGGGGGAAAAAATGGGATCACAGAAATCTAAGGAAGAACAGTGGAAGAGAAATTTCAGGCTTATGCAACAACCAACACTGACCACCGACTCCAGGACCAATTCTCTATGATAGATGACAAGTCTTATAGACTACCAATGCACACTATACATTAAAAAAAATTTTTTTTAACGTTTTTATTCATTTTATTGAGACGCACAGCAAGAGCAGGGGTGGGGCAGAGAGAGAGGGAGACACAGAATACAAAGCAGGCTCCAGGCTCTGAGCTGTCAGTGGGACTCGACCCCATAAACCGTGAGATCATGACCTGAGCCGAAGTTGGACACTTAACTGACTGAGCCACCCAGGCGCCCCTGAGCACACTATACATTTTTAACTCCTACTTTTCGCTCTCAAATCTCTTGCCCTTTTTCTTTTCTGTTCCAAGTCATGGCCAAAATCTGATGCCTCTTGCCTCTAGCAAGTCAGGTCTAGAAATAACAAAGACTGAGCTCTAGCCATATTTTCTTTACTGGACAAACTACACAAAGTACACCATCACTAAAAGGAGCCATATCAACTTGACTATCCTATGTATATATCATCACCTTCTGCTCTTTTAGAAACAAACAAACAAAAAAAATCATGCCTAAAGAAGAAAGTCTGTCCTGGTTCAAGTGAGTAAAATTCTAATTAGCCAGGGGAGATCTGACACTGAAAACGTACAAGTATTTTTTCTTTTTTTAAGTAACCTACTAAGAAATTATTTCTTGGTGGCCTACAAAAACTGTTTAATCTTTATCCCGCTATTTTTCATTAAAATGAATGATCACCCTTAGGGGATGCATTTAACAAAAAAATTTTGGAGAAATTTCTTTGATTCATACTACAGGTTGAAAGGTGGGTAATTTCAGTTTTTGCCTATGTGAATTATACATTTCCATTTTGAAAGAATTTTCTCAGGAAAATACAAATTCTAAGGGCCCCAAACACTGAGATAAACCATCAGAATTTTGAAATGAACGAAGAAGCAAGGTCCCTGTCATACTGGTGGGATGTGTGTGGAGTGTTATAGGAAAAAGGGCTGCTGGAATTGTGCGTAAGATGCCAGGGGAGTAGGACACATCCAATTTAGTATCCCAGAGACCGACACTGAATGGCAGCCTAAAGTCAGGAAGAATGAAACTATTCTAACTATATATATTCTAACATAGTTCATTGTGAAGAAACGTACTTTTCACAAGAAAAGAACAAATCAATTTTTTTTAAGTGAAATGTAAAAAATTCAAAAGTAAGCCAATCTACTCAATCCAGGTTGAATGCTCAGTCTACTCTAGAACCTGCCATCAAGGGGATCACCTTCTAGCCGTATAAGGAACTGGCTCTGGAGCCATTTGGAGTGCTCCAGGAAGCTTCATCTGAGAATATCTGTACATTTTCTGGCCTTAAATGACTCAGAAGGATCCTTCACAATGAAGTATCATCCACCCTGCTTCTGAGTTTGGGAGGATTAGAACAGCGCCCTCTTGAAGCTATATGCTAGCTACCTCTTGAAGTTCTACAGCTAACTATGAACTGGGCTTCTACAAATACAGAAGTCACTGTCTGAGCTAACTGCCAGTCCTGTGAAGGGACAAAGCTGCTTTGATTGCTTCTACTCCCGGAAGGAGGACTCAAGTGAGGAACATACACCTAGTCTCTAGGGCGGGGCTTGAGAATTCAGTCAGGGCAAACTGAGTATTCTCGAGCAATTCTGGCCCTCTAGGGTGGGGCACTGGAGGACTCCCCATTTCCTTTCAACTCCCATTTCAAAACAAGAGATAAATGCCAGCATGCATTTCTATTTTCATTATGCTGTTTTTCCATCAATGAGTTTTCATTAGCCTTCAATTTTCAAGTTCTGACTACCCTGCCTGCCTTTCAATGCCTCGGCCTTATCTTCCACTACTGCCCAATATGCACACCTTGTCAGGCCAATGAAAATTCTGATTCTAAAGCCTACACTCCTTTCACCAAGACTTACGGTCTTCCTCAGTGTTGTTTAGTTTCCTAGAGCACACTGGCTTTGAGGGGATCTTTTTCTACTTTGAATCACTGTGGACTGAGGAAATGCAAACCACGTTTACTATTAGATCAAGCCAAGTATTCACAACAAGGTAAATCTGTTACACAAGGAGTTGCTTATACATCTGACTTTGCTCCAACTCAAAGTCCTTAAGGGGCATCTATCTCAGACCCATCTCAGGAATTTGTCGAACTGTCTAAACCGAATGGAATATTTAGATTAGTACCAGTATTTCCTGCTCCATTAATCTAAGGGATTATTCATGGAAGCTTCAAGAGGTCCTATCAATACAGAAAAGATACTGCATATGGAAATCAACGTCCTCAACTCAGAGGACCACTTCAAGCCACTGTTCTGCCAGGATTGTGCCCTGTAAGAAGATACAACCAGTGACACCCACTGCTGAATACGGGTGAGCATCTCACCACAGGTGCCCAGAAGACCAACCCCTTAACAGAAGTTCGGACAAAGAACCCTGAAGAGAAGTTGAAAATTAGGCACCTACCAAGCGTCAAGTAATCCTTTGATTTTTACAAATACGAAGAAAAATATTAAGGACAAAAGTCACTCTTTCCGAAAAGTTCCTATGACAAGTAAACCCAGATGATACTGTGACATACCTAATAGACAAGCGAAGCTAGACTTTTTGCTGTCTGCAGCTGCTGTTGTGGGGAGTAAGGATCAGAAATCTACATCCTGGTCAGAGAAAGCCGTGTTATGACAGCCTCTATGAAATGGAACATGCCTTCACAACTCTTTTATACACACACGATATTTCTTTTTATTTTTCTTAAGAGTTCATTTTGCAAAACTGGCAATGCTGGGTGGGAGGGCCAAGGTCTTAGGCTTACATTTTAAGTTTTGCCTTCCTTTACAGTCCACTTCCTGGGGCCAAGCCTTTTTTTTTTTTTTTAAGTATTCCGAAACATATGCTACTGTAGTTGCATGTTCAAACACTCATGTGGAAACAGTCCCCTGGACTCATACGTTCATTCTTAAAAGACTGGAGTATGCAAACAAAGATGCAGTGGGCAGAAGGCCAGTTAATAAATCTCATTTCCTACTAGCATCTGCATGAAACAGAGCTATAGGGAGTAGCTCCTCCAGGGAGAGCCAGAGCACGACTCATTCGCTCTGAGAATTAAACAGTGTCACCTCAGATGGCCCACACCACATTTATTTTTTAAGCAGCTCTTAAAATATATGGATTTCTCGTGCTCATAAATGCACTGAGGAAGCTGGGTCCAAGGCACTCACACAGTAGTGAACATGAATGGTGGAAACATCCACACAGTCCTGCTGAGCCATTTTTGCACCGGTTCCTTTCAACTGAAATCACTAATGAGAATAATTTCCGAAAGGTAACTTGCTCTTCCTATCAAAGCGCACATGGGTTTCAATAATGGCGTACCACCCTCTCCAGTCCAGGCTACAAAAATGGGCTTGGTTACACAAAGAGATACCTGGATTAAGATAATCTGGGTCATGAACCATATTTGACCCTTATCTGTAAATAATCCAGTGCAAATGTCACGACGATAATGTCTCTTGCTGGGAAGAGTGACCATCTGTCCAGTTGACAGTGCTGGAAAGAACAGTGTTGTTCCCTAGGTGTCCTCTCCTCTTCTCACCTATGCCAGCTCTTGTCCTGGAGCTCCAGGAAGATCCCTTTGCAGTAGTAATGGCATTCTTCTTGTATTTACATAGATCGTTTAAGAAAGTCTTTGTTTTAAATGGTTGAAGCTAACGAGCAAATACAGAAAATGAAGCCAAAGGTAAGGGAACCGCTGGTAAAGAAGTCAGCAACGGAATCAGGAAAAGTATTCCCTCTGATCGTCCCAGGGCTCCGGTCTTACCCAGACACTCCATGGGACTCAAAAAGAACTCTTAAGCACATATAATTTATGAGGGCTATAATGAACCCACCACCAAAGTAGACTTTATTTGGTTAAATCTCTCTACTTGGGCTTTCACAGTACCTTCCAAGTTTCCTCAGCAATTACATGGCAATATTATTCCAGCCTCAAGATGCCAAAGTAATTATGGAACACTTCCTGGATAGAAAAATGTCTCACATTTTTCCTTCCCCTATGCCCCTCCAAAAAAATAAGTGAGAGTTATACTACATGGGCCATCCACTTTGAAAGGAAAGCAGACCAAAGAAAACATAAGGTGGATCTGTCTTAGCGTACACCCTTTGTATAATTTAATACCAATGCCACCTTGGAGGATTCCTTCTTCATTTAACCTATGACATCTCTCACTATGGTGTCCAGTAATCCTATTATATAAAATACAAATGCAATAATGCTCTTACTGACTTCAGAATTTTGTACAGTCAGATCTTCTTTAAATTCAGTTTTGTTTTTCATAGAATTTCAGGTACCATTACAGGGACTCAAAACAAACTGGAAATAATTTAGGACATGGAAATAACTTAGATTGAATTTAAAAGGTAAATAAGATTTCATTTTATAGCAATAGTTTGCCACCAAAAGGTAGCATTTAGCCTTTCCACCACCAAGTAATTTTCCATTGCCATTTCAAGTTTGTTTATATGACTAATAAAACCCAACTAGGCAACTTCCTTTGGCGTATGTGGTAAAATTCGAACTCTTACAAGCAACTGCTACTTATACGGCAGAGATTAAGTCACTTAAGAAACGAGGGTTTCAAATTTATTATCCGTAAGAACAGTTGAAAGAAGTGAGGTTTAAAAGCAACTCAGGGTTTGGGTTTTTTGTTTTTCAATTCTATTTTAGGCTTTGGAATGTGCACAGGGAAAGGTGGATGAATAAGGGAGAGAAGGGACCCAATGTTCCAATCACAAGGATCTTCCAAAGGAGACAGTCCCAGAAGCTGTGGACCAATTTTGGTTTATATTAAGAGAATAACAAGTGCTTGGAATCTGTAAGGATGCCATGTCAACCTATTAGCTGGAACCATAAGGCATGAGATTTTGGTGACCTCATGGGCACAGCCAAAATTAACTCCAAGTATTTATGTAACTGCCAGAGATGACAGGGCAAAGGTTGCTTATGATTTTTTTTTTTTTGAGTCAGCAAATAGGGTTTCTTTGGCCACAGAGGAAGTCGGGGTACTCTTGGTCCTATTTTGTAATTATGTCATATTTATACACACCACCGAATACCCATAATACCATCTGAACAAACGTTTAGATGAAGGCATTAAAAAAAAAGAGTTATTTCCTGTTGCTCACTAGCTGAGAGGATGCGCTTTAGAGGTATGTGTGCTCTGCCTGAAAGCAAAAGCATTGTTAGTGGTTATCAAGGTAACATTTAAAAATAACTACCCTAGTACAAAAGAACTTCAGAGGAAATATGAGGGAAGCTATCAGTCTCCCCTCAAGTCTGGCCTTGAGCTGCATTAGGCTCTAGCTGCATTCTCCATTACATTGTTATCCTTATCAAACAATGCAAACAATTTTAATGAGCTTATCTACTAGAACATACTGCCAGATATGCTAATGTAAAAATGATGCCAACCTTACAGTCCGACTCATTAATCAAAAAGCTCACAATACAATGACCAAGATCAGTCCCAGCCTCACATCAGACCTCAGCAAAATAGCAGGAATTACCTTCCTACTGTTTAAACAAGGGCGGGCTCCCCCACCCATGCGGAGGCTATAAACTCCTAAGAAAATGCATAAGGGCACCCGGTTTTCCTCAGGTCCATTGCAGTCCGGTCTCTTTCTAATAAACCACGGGTTCTATGGAGAAGATTTTGGTGAATGTCTGACACGGTGACCTCTGCTGTCAATCCTTGCACCAATCAGCGAGCAGAATTCTTACAAAGCTCCATCAATCTGGCGGTTTAACATCACAGACTGCAGCTTAATCTAGAGGATTCCATCTTTCCTGCACACACACCAGGGCAAGCGCAAACATTTTTCTCGCCATCCTCCCGTTCTCTGCCTTTAGGCACAGCCTACCCAATGGTTCCTTTAAAATCTAAAGGAAAGGAGAAAAGGAAGTGCTACAGCGTGTCTCTCTTTGGAGAAAGGGAAGAAATTGCTTGCGTTTTTACCAGTGGGGAAGGAAGGCGATGGAAGGAGACCCCTCGCAGGCAGCAAACCTATTCACAAAATGCTCTCCATCTGCAATCATGAAGCCTCAATGCACGGCTAACATGACACATGGAAACAGCAAGTGATCACAAGCGCCCTCGTGAACGCATGTCTGCAGCCCGGTCCGGGCGCAGTGTCCGCTCCATTATATAACGGGCCGGATTTCCGCGCGCCCCCGCCGAGCTCCCCCGCCCGGCGCCGCTCCCGGTGCCAGCCCCATTACCTGTAGGAACGCTCCCCGCGCACTGTGTGCTTCCGGAAAGGAATGATGGTCCCGTTATCCTGGATGATGTCGTTGTTGTTCTCGCCATTTGGGGACAGGGTTTGGGTCGGACCAGGCATTGGCGCACTCCCGAGGTAGGGAACAAACCGCGGCGGGCTGGCTGGTGAGGAAGGTGGCTGCGTCGCGTCTTCCCGCTCGCCTGCTCCTCGCGCAGACCTTGCCTGCCGCCTGCTCGCTGGCTCCCTTCTCCCCGCTCGGCTCCCGCCCCGCCCTCCTGCGTCCCGCCCTCCCGGCTGCTGACGTCAAAGCGCCGGCAGCAGCACCGGGTCACGTGGCCGGGCCTGTCACCATAGCAACCCGCTAACTCATCACCTCTCCTCAATTCGCACTGGGCCGAGGCGTGACCATGCCAGCAGCTCCAGGCAGGCACCGGGGCAGGCCTACATCTGGCACGTAAAACCCCAGGCCACCCCCAGCCCCCCTCGCAGACTCGCCTCGTCTGAAAACCAGCTCTTCCTCTAACCATTTCCTTTCCGACCCGTGCTCCAACTGCAGCTGTGTACACAAAAGAACGATTCAGGCAGAGGGGTGTGGGAGACCCTTTAACTCCTTCAATACCAAGATCTTACAGCATTCAAATTAAGCCCGGTCTGGTTTCAAAAAATACATAGAAAGATATGGTGGCCTGCTTCTAGAAAACGTTCACCTTATCGGCTTCCTCCCCCATTCTCTCAACAGCAGCAACCTCCTTCCCAAAAGAAGCCCCAAAGCTGAAAACCTAAAAGAAAACTGCTTTTCCTTCCAATCAATGTAGCCTTTCCTTTAGTAATGTGAAGATTAAAGATTGAAAATTAAGAGATTATCTGCACAAAAGAATTCTCAAAGAGGGCTTAAAAAAATAGCTAACCTTTTAGCACAGGGTAACCCAAGAGCCCCCAATTCCAATTCTTCAACTGCCTCTAGATACCGATAATTAACTCATTTATTTTATTTTCGTTTGTGTTAAACAAGTCAACACTCAACTTAAGTATTTGAAAGCTCCCCACATTCTAGCTGTTCTGTATCATTGCCACGCAATTTTCAAATACATTGGCTATGAGACAAGTGCGATTATCATCACCCCTATTTTAAAATGAGTCAACTATTGTATGGAAACCAATTTGACAATAAATTTCATATATTAAAAAAAATGAGTAAACTAGTGAGATTAAAGTAACTTGCTCAAGGTCACAGAGCTAGGAAGTGGTGAACTGGAACATCAAAATGACGTGCTTTTTATCAATGTGATTGGACAGTACTGATCTATATTTAATGTGAGCTCATAAATATAGATCAAGGTAAGTAAGAATCAAGTACTTTATGTACATTCGCAACATGACCACTGTGAACCAAATTGCTAGTACTAGGCAAAGTCGATGGATTAGATTATAAACTCTCAACAGACCCCAGATGCATCCATTGCTTTCCTTCAGAGAGGAGAAGAGACTTTAAAGGATCTCTGCTCATCAAAAGTGGTCTCTGACCTTTTGTGGGTGTGAAGGGAAGAACCGGGGTATAAAAGACAGCATAAATGTATGTAGCAGAAAGTACGAGGCTATATGGCTCATCCGTTCACATCATTGTATGGTTTATCAGCTTTATCATTTTGTGGTACAGACATTTAAAAAAAAAACCCCACAACTTTGTCATTCCTGACAATTCTCCAGTGTATCTCCGTGGTAATAAGTTATTTCTGGCACCAAGCTTCTAGAATTAGAAGCAAAAAGTTCGCAACCCAGATGGTAATGATAATCTCAAACAGGGTTTTTTGGGTTTTTTTGTTTTTTGTTTTCTATTTTATATTCTTCTTTGGGGCCGTATTTTAGAAGTTTTGGTTTTCTGCTTTTCCAGTGAATTCCAATGAATCTCATCACATGAGATTTTTTCCCCCTCGTACAGTAAGGATCTACTTCTGACCTAAGACTTGCAAGGTACACAGATAAACATATCTAAGTACAAGAGATATACAGGAAGCCTCACACTGCACACTGAGCTAATGAGGCCTGTGAGTGTGTGCAGTCCTTGCTACAAATAACCACAGTTCCTCTTACTATTTCTGTTACTGGCCCCACAGTTGTCAATTTCCTTACTAATTTGTTCCCTTTCACCAAAGCTTCCCTTTCTTTGGGGATAGTCTGAAGGTGAAAAGCACAGTCTACAAATCAAGTATTTAATGTTTTTAGAGTACATCCTCTCATTTTGGGTTCTTTAGTACAGCTTTCTTCTCCACGATCCCATATTTAAGCAATAATTGGTGTTATCATGGGGACTAAATTTGTCAGAATTTGAATGTATAGCTCATTGACTATCCCATCTTATTTTGTGGAAATTATAGTCCCACTGTTTCTATGCTGCTTATGAAGGAGAGGACTATGGCCAAGAATTTGGGTTGATGGGCTAAAAGGGAGGGGTGGTGAGTCAGGTGAAGGAGGTATCTAAGAATCCTTGTAAATCTTCTTCTAAGACTGCTGTGAGCCATGATACTATAAAGGGACCCAGAGAGCTCCAGAGACTTGTGATTACCCTCGGAGACACTGGGGTAACCGGGGTAATAATTTGAAAATACTAAACAGATGTGTTTTCATTCCTTTCCCCATAAATCAAGTAGCCTGGCAGCCATTCTCCCATTCAGCCCTAGGGAAAAGGAGAGGGCAAATTCCACTTTGGGAAGGTGGTTGTAGGATACAGGGGAAGTGCCAAAAAGGCAGGGAGGGGGAGGAAAGAGTCTACCCCTTCCAAACCTGACTGAGTATAAGGAGATGAAAGGAGAAAAAATCAGGTCCCCCAAGGGAGATGTTACAGAGGTCTGGCTTTGTTCTCAGCCTCTGGGACTTACCTTGACCTCCTTTCCCATTTGAGACTCTGAGAAATAACCACCTCAACGAACGTCTCCCCAACACTTCCCTCCCTAAGCAAGGTACAGTCCCAGCACAATCACGACTAAAATCAATGGCTTGGTATGGTTAGGCAGAAGGGCCAGGGGGAAGGAAGGACATCTAAAAAACTGAACAACCACCCAAGAGACGGAGTTATTCAAAGATAGTCTAAACTCCAATAGGTTAGAATTCTGTGGATTGACAAGTTTAAAACCATTTGTTTTCCCACCTCTCATCAGGGTAAGGACTACCACATAGATCAATTATAGAAAAAAATAACTATGCAAAAGCATCTATGAATATCTGAGTGTGGATTAAGGTTTTATCTTATGTACCCAGGTGTTTCTAAAATAAAATATATGCAGACCATTGTCTTTCATTTCCAACTGCCCCACGGAGAAACAGCTCCTTCATCAAGCATCGGGATTAAAACTGGGCCTCTGGAGCCAGTCAGATCTGGGTTCCTTGCTTGGTTTCATTACCTGCTGGCTATGTGACCGGAACAAGTTACTTTGCATCTTTAAGATTTAGGCTCCTCACTTTCTTCACCTAGAAAGTAGGTGTGATAATACTGCTTTCATATGGTTGCTGTGAAGATGAAGTTACAGAATATATTTAAGGCAGCTAACACAGTGTCTGGCATATGACAAAGGCTCTTTAGTGGTAAATGTTCTATATAAGGCGGCGCCAGGGTGGCTAAGTCCGTTAAGTGTCCAACTTTGGCTCAGGTCATGATCTTCTGGTTTGTGAGCTCAAGCTCCGCATGGGGCTCTGTGCTGACAGCTCAGAGCCGGGAGCCTGCTTCATGTTGTTTGTCTGTCTGTCTCTCTCTCCCCCCTCCTCTGCTGGTGATCTGTTGCTCTCTTAAAAATAAACATTAAAAGAGGGGCGCCTGGGTGGCGCAGTCGGTTAAGCGTCCGACTTCAGCCAGGTCACGATCTCGCGGTCCGTGAGTTCGAGCCCCGCGTCGGGCTCTGGGCTGATGGCTCAGAGCCTGGAGCCTGTTTCGGATTCTGTGTCTCCCTCTCTCTCTGCCCCTCCCCCGTTCATGCTCTGTCTCTCTCTGTCCCAAAAATAAATAAACGTTGAAAAATAAACATTAAAAAATAAATAAAATAATAGGTAAGGCATATTCTTGTGTATGAGAAGCTGGTACAACAGGGAAGGTCCTAGGCTTGTCCTTGAGGAACTCATAAGGTTGTAGTGAGCAAGATAAAAGTACCAGCAATTATGATACAACATAATGCTGTAATAATGGTACCATACAGGGTGACATAGACCCATCAAAGATGAGCACCTAATTTAGAATGGAAATTAGGAAGGAGGTCTGAAAAGTTCCCCCAAGGAACTATCTCCTAAGCCTTGGATGAGTAATAATTATAACCTTTTTTGTTCACTTCCTACGTGCAAGATAGAATGTGAGATCCATTAGGGTAGGAGCTCCAACTCTTTTGTTCACTGCTATCTCTGGATCTCCTAGAATGGAGCCTGGCAGGTAGTAGGCACTAAATGAATACCTGATTCATTCAGTTATTCAATATCTGATTTGATTCTCCCAAAAACCCTAATGACAAAATTAAGGCAAAAAGAGGAAACGTCACTTGTCCAGTATTGCGTCTCAGGGGTTCCTGGCCCCAAAGTTCATATGCTTATCCATTAGGCTGTATCGCATTTAAAACAGAATGGTAGTATAGTGAGAAGATAAAGGATTTCTCAGGCAGATATACTTAAGTACAGAATTAGGAAAGGGAGTGAAGTCTCTGGGAAACAGCAAACTGTTCAGTATGGACCAAGAGCAGAGTACACAGCACCAAAAGATAGGGCAAGGACCGGGTACAGAAAGGTGCCATGGCCCATTGAAGGAGCTTGAACTTAATTCTGAAGGTGTTTTAGAAGCATGAAGTGGTGTAGGGAGAGAAATTAATGGTGCAGTTTGCAGATCGCAAAGGTCTGATGCTGGTTGTAGTGTAGAGAATATTGGAGAAGGCTAACATGAGTCAGCAATAAAGGCCTCAACTAAATCAGTGGCCAAGGGGCTGTGGAAGCAAGCACAGATATGTGATCTTCAGAGGGTGTAATTGTTAGGATTTTCTGACTAAATGGGTGTGGGCACCATCGTTGATGGAGGTTAAGGGTAGTCAGTGAAGGAGAAAGACATTTCAAATGAATTTCAAGTTTATGGCTTGGTTGACCAAATGGATAATGGGATCATTTATCAAACTAGGAAATACAGATGGAATCGCCCTTCTGGAAGAAAGGCTGTCAAAAGTTTGTATAGAGAGAAGTACCTCTAGGACACCCAAGTGATGAGAACGAGTGGTTACTGGGTTTCACACATAGTGGGTGTTCATTTAATATTTGTTGAATAAAGGAATATATGGGTCCTTGAATTTATTTGGTATGTTTGACTTGGATATACATAGGATTTGGAGGAAATATCTCATAGGTGAGAACTGAAGCTGTGGGTGTTGGTGCCCAGAGTGAAAGAGAAGGCTTGGCGTAGAACTCTTTAAAAGCCCAAGAATAAAAGAGAAGCCTGCGAAGAAAGACAGGGGGATTTTGCTTGGTGGGGCTAATCAAAGAGGGAGTGGTTTCACTGTGCCCAGAAGAGAAACGAATTTCAAAAAGAAATCTCTCAAGACAAATGTCACCAAGTTTGAATCACATAAGGGCAGAGAAGGGTTTACTGGATTTGAGGTGTTCTCAAAGGTAGTTTTAAGAAGTTGGATTTCAGATCAGACCCATTAATGATAACTGAAGAAAATAAAGAAGTAATCAAGTATGGAGAACCATAATTCTCTGCAAAGTCACTAATATTCTGACTAAACCAAGATATTCAAGGAAGGAGGAAATATTAAATCAAGGTTCATACGTAGTACTGGAAACTAACTGGAATCAACAAGTATTTGCACTAAAAAGTTTCCAGCAATATTGGAGGGGCCAATATGTTCATTAATGTGCACCTGTTAGGCACCAGATGAACTGACCCTTCCTGTGAGCCCCCATTCTAGTGGAGTCATGACCCACATCCCAACAGAATGATAAAACATATTTAAAATGCATGTTTGGAGAACAGCATTACAAAGTCAGACCCAGAGGACACAGAGCCATGAGAGTAACAAGCAAAAGAAGGAAACCATCAGATGTCTCAAACACAGGCCTACTCAAGGAAGATCAAACTGGGGACCACCACAGATTTTAATTTTTAGGGTTCCTAGCCTATAGCACAATCGCATTTCTCTGGAGACTTCAGCCAGCAAGCACTGCCAAAAATCCTGGTCTACTTTTCTAACATGTGAAGTTCATCTAGGACAGGGATTTTGCATTATCTTGGATTTGAGAAATCAAAAGACCATACAGAGAAGATCTGAAATCATTAGCCAGGAATGGATATTAATCCTGATTCCATCCCAGAAGCCCTTACTCATCACAAATGCCTTTTCCAGGTGAAAACATGTTCACCGAAGCTGATAATCGCTGCTGTCAAAGGCATTCACAGCTGTCACACCACTTTAGATGGGGGGCTTCCTTAGATTGTTATCACCTCCGGATGTAGACAGAAGATTCCACTTAGCAGTCACATTGCTGCCCTGGGACAAGTAATTTCTCCCATGTGTATGTCCTAGAAAATTTTCCAGTAGAGAATGGCAGGGACAAGTTATCAATCAATGGCTTAAAAATATGCTCCACATCTAAAATAACAGCAGTGGAATATACAATTGGCCAGCCAGTGGTGCTGGTCCTGAAATTGCATTGGTGGCATAGAAATGTATTTGGGATTGGTTCTTGCTCACTACTTTTAATCCCAAGGCATCAAAGATTTTTATTAGATCTTTCTTTAGATCTGATGAGAGTTTTATGATATGACGCCTCCTGATTTTAGTAATAGCCTTTTACTTAAAATTGGTGCATAAGGTTTTCCCCCTACATGAAGCTCCCTTTAAAGCCAACTTAAAAGGTGTGCTCATTCGTGATGGACTTTTGAGATTATTTGTCCTTGGAGATTACTTATCAGCCATATTTATAGCTATGCTGATATATTCATATAGAATTTTGCAAGCCTCTGATCTGCTGGTAAAATAGCAAGGTTTCCATAATGTCAAAAGATAGAACATCGCCACTGCCTAAGATGTCTTGTGTGTTGGAATTTTCTGATTTGCGATTCCTTGGGTTTTCTCAAGCTTTGGACTTAACTTTGTGGAATAATTCATAGAACATGATGGGAATGCAATTTAAAAACACTCAGCACTATGATTTCTGTAATCTTTCAATCAAATCTGTGCAATGTGAGGTTTCAGTCTATTAAATAAAAATGTGCTTTTGAATTCTACCAGCTGGCTAAATTTAAGAGCCTTAAGTATGTTTTCCATAAAAATACAATGTTATAAATGTTATAATTGAAAAATGTATTAAGTATCCCAGAAATATAGAAAATAAAGTAACCATGCCTGGGGAAACAGGTAAAGCTTTGACCAAGGCAGTGATCAGGGCTCATTCACTCAACAAATATTTATAGGGCACCTACTATGCGCCAGGAACAATTATAGGTTTCGGAAATACAGAAATTAACAAAACTAGATGAAATTCCCTGCCCTCATGCAATGTTCACTTGAGTGAGTGCGTATGTTACGGGGTTGAGGGGATAGTCAGAAGAGAGGAGTTCAGAAAGGTAACAGAAGGACCAGAATGTACAGGGCTTTGAATGGCCATTGTAAAGACTTCCACTTAAAACTAAGTTAGAAGCTACTTATTTGTAGCAGCGTTAGCAGCGTCTGCTGGCACAGATGTGGAATGCTAACAATGGCAATGATTAGCAATAGCAATGCCTAACATTTACTGAATATTTAACGGGCCAAGTGCTAGTCTTTAATTGAACAGGTACTTTAATCCTCAGAAGCTTATGAGGAAGGAGCGACTTTAAATCTCACTCGTTAGAGGAGGTAACTAGTTAAAAATAACTTAGCCTGATCACCAGCCAGGAAGTGGCAAAGCTGGGCAGGAATGTACCTGCCAGGTGTCAAAGTAGTCATTCTTATTCACTAACAACAGCCTGCCTTCCACTGGAGTCTGATAAAACCTGGGGGGTAAGAATGCAGAATCTAAGGTTGGAGAGTAGCAGGGATGAGACAGCAGAAGAACACAGAGGCAAGAGAATGTAGATTGCTGCCCTGAAGGCAATTAATTCGGTCAAGGGGGCAAAGAAGTAAAGCCAGAAAAAGGCTGAAGGCAGGGACAGCCAGGAGGGGATGGTAAACTCTACAGAACAGCACTATCCATGGGAAGAGGTTGGAAGAAGTGGAAGGATAGGAGCTGAAAATTATGGTTAAGGAAAAGGTGGGGCAGGGTGTGGTAGGAAGATATACCAGGATTTGGGGTTAGCGATATACATGATTAATAGAGACAAAGTATTTTCTTACCCTTTATTGATAGTAATTAACTTTTTCCCCCTGAGTAAACCTCAACTATCAATGTCCATTTCTTTGCTATCTTCTGGAGGGGAAAAGACAACCACAGGCACTGTTTTTTGGTACTTGTTTCTGAAGTTAAAATCTGCTTTCATTTTCACTATGCCAAAATCGTTAGAATTCAACCATCCAGCTGTAGACATGACTATTTGAGTGCTCTCATGGAAATGTGTCTGAGCCCAAATTCATGAAATTCCTTTATTTCCTTCCCCTATTTTATTTCCATGTTTACATAAAGCACATCTTGTTGAATTGAGGGGACAAAAGGCATCTCGGGCTCGACTGTGTGGCAAGAGAAATGATGAGCCTATAGGTACAATTAATAAATAATCTTCCGGAAGTCCTCAGAAGCTTTCAAGAGAGGATTTCCCTAGGGCTCCCAAAAGTCAACTAACCAATTTAGCTTTATTTCTGACTTTGATATTAAGAAGTTCAGGGGCACCTGGGTGGCTCAGTTGGTTAAGCGTCCAACTTTGGCTCAGGTCATGATCTCACACTCCGTGGGTTCGAGCCCCGCGTCAGGCTCTGTGCTGACAGCTCAGAGCCTGGAGCCTGCTTCGGATTCTGTGTCTCCTTCTCTCACTGCCCCTCCCCACTTGTGCTCTCTCAAAAATAAATAAATGTAAAAAAAAAAAAATTAAAAAAAAAAAAAGCTCAAACTGAGTCAAGAGACTCATTAATATAATTGTGAAGCCAGGAGGCAGGGTAATTGTGCAGTGAAGAGTCAATAGTTCTAACAGGCACCAGTGGCCTTCAAAATTTCAGAGGCACCCAGAACTTGGGCTACCAGCAGCAACCAGGGACACTGGGAGGGTGGGGCTTCGCTGTCAAGTACGATGTTCATGACAGCCGAGCTGTGGCTCACGGATGTCTCCTCTACAGCTTGTCAAGGGAACATGAGGCCAGCAGCTGGGAAGCAGTGTGAGTAATGGAAGAGAAATTCCCCAATTTCTGACCTCATCCGAATAAAATTTTTAAGAAGAAAATTAAAGAAGCTTAGTTCATTAAAAAAAAAAAAAAAAGAATGCAACTGGAAGTCATGAAGACTAAGTTTCTATCAGAAGTGTTCTAATTAGAGCTTATACTGTGCTTAATCAAGAGCTCATAAAGCCAAGTACCTTCATGTCCTCAATTCGCATTCACTGAACATCTACAGAACATGAACATGAAGGGTCCAGCTACACAGCAGAGCCCATGAAAACAAAGAGTCACCTTCAGCTAGCTTCCATTTAATTTCTATATGAAGTTATCAGATTCTTAGGAAATACGAAAGGATCTTAGTCTCAACACCATATGGAAAGCCACAATGAGTTAAAAATCAGCTGATACAACTCCAATCAATTCTTCAGATTAGATCTCCTCCACAGCTTGCCTCTCATACTTTCCCCCAAGCCCCTAAATTCCAGTCTTCAGGGAAGATCCTATCAGCCTTTAAGAATGCAATGGGATCATTATAAACAAGAAGCAATGGCATGTCTAGTGAATTTTTATTATTTTTTTGTCTTTCCATCCTTGTGGGAACAATTCCTTCAAACCTTGTGATTCTAGCTGAGTTTGACAATGACAATATTTCATCTTCCTGGCCCGAAGGATTGGTTCAGAGTTAGGCCTATGATCAAGCTATTTAGAATATTTCTCTAGCTTTAAAAAAAACTAAAGCCGCAGTGTGTGTGTGTGTGTGTGTGTGTGTGTGTGTGTGTGTGTGTGCGCGCGCGCGCGTACACACATGTGCACCCTTGTACTTGGGGAAGGGCAGAGATAATAGCCTCCTTATTGAAAATAGCACTCTAGAATTGAGAAAACATGGTATAAATTGTTCGGCAAGAAGTAAAAGGCATCCAAATCAGAAAAATGTAAAACTGTCACCATTTGCCCGTGACATGATATTACATATGAAAAATCCTAAGGACTCCATGAAAAATCTGTTAGAATAAATGAATTCAGTGAAGTTTCAGGGTACAAAAATCAGCATACAGAAATCTGTTGCATTTCTAGATACTTATCAACTATCAGAGAAATTAAGAAAGCAATCTCATTTATAATGAGATCAAAAAGCATACAATACCTAGGTATAAACTTAACCAAGTATGTGAAAGACCTGTACCCTGAAAACTATAAGACACTGATGAAAAAATTGAAGACACAAATAGATATTCCACACAGTAGAACATTGTTAAAATGTTCATACTATACAAAGCAATCTACAGATGCAATGCAATCCCTATAAAAGTTCCAATGGCATTTTTTCAGACAAATAAAAACAGACAATTCTAACTTTTGTAGGGAACTACAAACGATCCAGAATAGACAAAGCAATCTCAAGGACAAAGCTGGAGGCATCACACTTCCTGAAGTCAAACTGGAATACAAAACAGTAGTAATCAAAACAGTATGGTACTGGCACAAAAACAGACACATAGATCAGTGGAACAGAATAGAGAGCCCAGAAGTAAACCAATACATAGGATTAATTTATGACAAAGGAGGCAAGAATATATAATGGGGAAAAAACAGTATCTTCAATAAATGGTGCTGGGAAAACTGGACAGCAACATATGTTAGAATGAAACTGGACCCCTACATCATACAGAAAAATGCCTAATAGATTACAGATTTAAACAGAAGACCTAAAACCTTAAAACCCCTGGAAGAAAACATAGGGGTAAAGTTACTTGGTATCAGTCCTGGAAATTATTTGTTGGATTTGACACCAAAGCAAAGTCAACAAAAGCAAAAATAAACAACTACATCAAACTAAAAACCTCCTGTATAACAAAGGAAACCATCAACAAAATGAAAAGGCAACCCATAAATTAGAAAATATTTGCAAGTCATATTTGACAAGGGGTTAATATCCAAAATACATAAAGAACTCCTACAACTAAATAGCAAAAAAACAATCTGATTTAAAAAATGGAGGGAACTCAACGCATTTTCCAAAGATGATATACAAATGGCCAACAGGTACTTGTAAAAGTGCTCAACGTCACTAATTATGAAGGACATGCAAATCAAAACTACAATGAAGTGTCACCTCACACCTATTAGAATGACTAGTATCAAAAAGACAAGAAATAAATGTTGGCGAGGATGTGGAACAAAAGGAATCCTCGTCCATTGTTGGTGAGAATGTAAATTGGTACAGCCACTCAGGAAAGCAGTATGGAGTTTCCTCGAAATGTGAAAAATGCAAGTAACATATGATCCAGAAATTCTACTTCTGGGTTGTTAATGGGAAGAAAATGAAAAAATATCTGCAC
Source organism: Felis catus (assembly GCF_018350175.1). Taxonomy (NCBI): domain Eukaryota; kingdom Metazoa; phylum Chordata; class Mammalia; order Carnivora; family Felidae; genus Felis; species Felis catus. Next base: position 56,353,101 of record NC_058379.1, on the reverse strand, counting down.
CCCCACATTCATAACAGCATTGTTTATAATGGCTAAGACATAGAAGCAACCTAAATGTATAAGGACACATGAATGGATAGAGAAAACATGGTAAAACTCCCCCCATATTGGAATAGTATTCAGCCATAAAAAACAAAGATCTCTTGCCGTTTGGGATGACATGGATAGACCCTGAGGTCATTATGCAAAGTGAAATAAGTCATACAGAGGAATACCAAATGATCCTACTTATTTGTGGAATCTAAACCAGCCAGCCAACCAAACAACCCCCTAAGTCAGAGATACAGAGAACAGATTGGTGGTTACCAGAGGTGAGGGGTGAGAGTTAGGTGAATGGGTGAAGGGAGCCCAAAGGTACAAACTTCCAGTTATAAAATAAGTCCTGAGAATATAATGTACAACATGGTGCCAATAGTAATACTGTACATTTCAAAGTTGAAGGAGTAGACCTTAAAAGTTCTCATTTTCACAAACAAAAAAACCCATTTGTAACTATGGGTGGTGATGGATATGAACGAGATTTCTTGTGATCATTTCCAATATATACAGATATCGAATCATTATGTTGTACACACAAAACCAACACAATGTTATATGTCAATTATATCTCAATTTAAAAAAGAAAATATAGTATACATTGTATAGTTACTATTTTTGCAAGGAGTAGATGTTGAAAGAGGTCATAGTTAAGATTAATGGACCACTCAAATTTGAATCTAGATGCTGATCCTTCAAAATTGAGTAATCTTGACAAATTACTTTCCCTAGTTTCAGCTTCCTCACCCATAAAATGGGGCATACGAAGATTTACAAAGTAACACTTTGAGATATAAAGCTAGGTTCTTGCTTTATCTGCTGAGGTCACCATTTTTTTAGGCTTTTCCCTTCAGAGGTTTGATCTATTTCTCCTCTCCTCGAATCTAGGCAGGCCCTGTGGAAGCTTTGAGGGATAGATTTTTAGCAATATATTTTATTGGCATAAAAATTATGCCAACTAGTTCCTAGTCTTACAATGACTAGCAGCTTCTGCCTTGGTCTCTTGGAATCCAGCTGCCCTGTAAGAAGCTTAATTATCCTTCATCACCATGCTGTGGGTAGTATAAGCCATGTGGAGAGGCCCTGTAGGAACAGATCATGGGGAGGAAGATGGCGGGGAAAGAAAAGGAGCGATAGGGAATGGTGGTTCCGAGGCTCATGACCAAAGGTCCCAGCCACCGCAGCTAATAGTGATCCACTACGTAGATCAGAGATAAATTGTCTAGCCAAGACCTTCCTGAATCCCTGATCCACAAAACCATGAACTATAACAAAATGGTTAAGTTTAAGAGTTGGGGGATCACCTATTATGCAGGAGTATAGATAACAGCAACACCCTACTGAATCCCTATTGCTGCATAAAGGATCACTCCAAAATTTAGTGAGTTAAAACAGCAATCATTATCTTTTATTCTGCAGGCTGACTGGACACAAGTAGCAGGTTGTGACTTATGATCTCTCAAGCAGTTGTAATTAGAAGGTAGCTGACTACTGAAGACATCTTAATGGCTTTCTCAGCCTCCCAACTGATGGTTGATGTTGCCTTTTGGTTGGGACCTCAGCTGGAGCTCTTGTGGAACACCCACACACACCTCTCCACACGGCTTGGGCTCCCTCACAATATGGAGCTGGATTCCAAGCATGATCATCCCTAAAGAACAGGCAGAAGAGGATGGGATTTCAGAATCTACTCTTAGAAGCCCTAAGAGTAACTTCTATCATACTTCGCTGGTAACCCAGTTGCAAGGAGGGATACAGACTCCATCAGAACCATAAATGGGAGGATGTCAAAGCACACTGTAAGAGAAACATGTGGTAGCCGTCTATGAAAAATAGATTCTGACACACATACACCCTTTTCGACCTCCTTACTCCCCATTTCTTCCTCACCGGGTTGTTAAAGAATTTGAGAGAAGAAAAAAAAAATCAGTGCTCAAGTACTGAGTTTCAAAATAGACTTTAAAGCCCCTGGCATGGAAAATAACCTGAAGAAAAATTTGTGAGCCTCAGAAGTCTGATTTTCAAGTATTAAAGGCTTAAGATCCTTGAATGACTCAGAACTTAAAGTTCATGCTATAAATCACAAGACCACATGACTAGCTGGAGACTGTCGAGGTAGGAGGCTGATGAGTTACCCTGAGAAAGGATCCTGCCCTCCCTCCTATTCCCAGCCATGCCTCAAGCCAATGGGAATCTGCAAGTAGAAAGAACCTGTCCTTTGCCTTATGTCTGGAACCCTAAGGGAAGGCAAAGCCATACAGAGGTTTCTAACTCACCACAACACAGAACATGAGGGGATAGATATGACTGAATGGCTTAGCAGGATATGGATTTTTCTGCAGAAAGGCCAAATATTTTTGAGCAGAGAGGGAGAACACACCTGAGCCCATGTGGTAGCCACAGAAACATTAGCAGAAAATAGACGTGGTCTGCTGACCAAGCAGGTTTTCTTGAGGGAGAGTCGCCATGAGAGCAACTCGAAAAATCAGATCTTCATTCAGGTTTCCGGAAGCACCTTATAAAAATGTGGTGTGGTGTCCACGGTCATCGCTGCCTTCCCTCACTTACTGAATATGCAGGCCAGAGGCAGAAGCAGAAATTAGGTCGGCGCCATTGGTTTGCATGAAGCTCGGTGCGTTCAACGAGGAAGCATCTCCCTCACTCGGCTCCCCTCCTTCTTGAACTGTACCCATACCCAGCACTCAGTTTTGACTCCTCACAATCTCCACCTCCCATCCCCATCTCTGATTCTGTCACCGTATCTGTTCATTTCAGTGAGACCCGAGACAGGGAGGCCCCTCTTTTTCTTCTACCTCACACCCTACTGCACACCTCCGACCTCAGGCCTAGATGAGGAGACTCCCGAGAGGTTTCCTCACTTCCTTACTCTTATTTCTCAAGGCTTTCGACCTCTCACCATAAGAGATATCTTTCATCCCTCCTTTTTCAAATGTCTTCACTGGTTTCCTATCACTTTCAGGTTAAACATTCCAAGTCTTGCTTTTGACACTGACGTGCCCTATACAATCAAACTCCCTTTAGAAACATATCCCTCGCCATATACAGTAAGGGTGGGATTTAATTCGGTTTTACCTCTTACCCTGGAATGCTAGTCCTGCCTTCTGCTGTCAGCATAGGAAAAGACTTCTCTACATATAATTAGTCGAGAGAAGAGCCTGTTAATATTTGTTTTTTGTTTCTTAAATAGGCTCTGTGCCCGGCATGGAGCACACTCAAGACTTGAACTCATAACCCTGAGATCAAGACCTGAGTGGAGATCAAGAGTCAGATGCTTAACTGACTAAGCCACCCAGGCACCCCAATATTTCTACTTTGAATCCTTCACATAGGCTCTTGTAGAAATGGATTCTTCCTTCTGATCATTGTACTGGACCATGTTCAGTGGGACTGCTAGACCTCTAGGCTACCATTTGAAAATAACTTCAGCTTGCCTCAGGATCAAGTGAGGAAGAGGATAGCAACTCAGGTCAAGTGAATTATGATGTAAGTGTAACAGTATCTGAGTTGTCCTCTCTTTAGAGTCTCTGTCCATCCAGGACATTCAGGACGAGGAGAGAAAGCCAGGAACATTCAGCCACCACCATCTCATCTTCACAACTGCACTGACTAGTCAGGTTACATCATGAAAGTCAGGATTTCTGTTTTCAGCAAATTAAAAGATGAGCTTAAAAATTGATAGGCAATTCTTGGGGTGCCTGGGTGGCTCAGTTGGTTAAATGTCTGACTTCGGCTCAGGTCGTAATCTCACAGTCTGTGAGCCCGAGCCCTGTGTCGGGCTGTGTGCCGACAGCTTAGAGCCTGGAGCCTGCTTTGGATTCTGTGTCTCCCTCTCTCTCTGCCCCTCCCCAACTCTTTCTTTCTCTTTCTTTCTCTTTCTCTCATAAAATAAACATTAAAAAATTATTTTTAAATCCATAGGCAATTCTTGCTTGGAAGAAATAAGGCAGCATAGTATTGCTAATTCATATGTTCAAAGTTCTGCAGAGGGTAAGTTCTAAGGCTGGACGTCAAGTCCAAAATAAGTTTCTCTGGCCGTTACTTCCATTTGGACACAACCTGCTGAACAGCAGCCTCGCATTCTGCACGCAAAACACTCGACTCCGGGTAAAGTAAATCATTCCACAAGTGGTCCTCCTCCCACATTCACATTACTTGAGAAGAGTTCCTAAAGTTTGGACACAGTCTGTGGAGCCGAGCCAGCAAACTTCACAGTGGTTATGAAACAGCTGCAAATCCACACTTAGGTCATGCCTTGTACAAATACTCTAGAAAGGATACATTCACATCGAGAAAGGCAATGTGGCTTTGCTAGTGCTCATCAAGGTGAGCAGCCTTTATTTCACTAAGATGACAATAACAACCTATTGGGGGGTTGCTTCCTATTCCTATAAATCCTATTCGAGGCTGTATAGTCAACCTGGATTACTTCTTTTCTTTTCTTACAATTTTTTTTCATATTTTATTTTCTCCAATCCCCCTCCTCCAAATAAACAAATAATAATTGACTTCCCTCGCCTAAAACCATCACTTGAGCCATTCACAACATGGAAGCCAAGAACCCAACCACAAACCAAAACGAAAACACTGACTTTACCTGGCAAAACAGAATGCAAAACAGCAAGGGGAGCTGTTGCCATCCCTGAGTATTAGGGTTCCCGAAAAGATCTTTTTTGGATTCCCTTGGAATATCAGTCAGGCAATTGTGAGAACCAAGTTTTCTGTGTGATTTTACACATAATTATCATTCTCTGCAAAATGGGAAATGGAAGCTCAGTGAACCTTTGGATTCTGTTCCAAAGATTTTGTAAATTTTACTGATCTCGAGATTGTTTCCATTTGCTAAAGAAAAGCAAGTTCTGTAGTTCTAAAAACTGAAATCGATTTGTGTAAAATGCTTTCTTCTAATTGCAGTATGGAAAAAAAGTGGCATTTTCGTAGCAAAGCCTTCAGCAAATAATTCCAACAGATACTCCAGGAGCGAGGAATGATGTCAGGCTGTAAATGGGGAGGAGGACGTGGAGAGTTCAAAGTTAAGGAAGAGGTTTCAAAAGAGCTCTATTCTTCCCAGCCTTAAGTTAGGTGTTAAAAAAAAAAAAAAAAAAAAAAAAAAAAAAACTTGTAGTAAACAGGATCAAGTAAATAGGATCAAGCCTGGGAAGTTGCTAAAATCCCAGCTCAAGGTAGCAGAGCAGGATTAGAAGCTCACTGAAAACTCAAATATTCAGAGCCCTGGAGCTTTGAGAGTTCCTAATGCAATAAAACCTGGGCACTTTCCCCCAGCCACAAATCAAATCATTGAAAGATACGATAGAGCCTGTATACACACTGTTAACCTGAAGCATCATTCTTTGTTGACCTGAAAGTTTTGACCAAAAAAGTGCTACTTCGGTTATTCTTTCCTGTGGTCAATGGTGTCAAATGTCATATATTTGACATTTATGATTAAATAAAAAAATATTTGACCTAATGACAAATATCACTTAATACAATGGCCACATTTTCATATCTTGGCCAGCCCACAGAAATACTACTAAGGAACACCAAGGCATCAGGAAATTAGAAAAGAAGCATACTATCTGGGTATCACTTTGTCAGTAGCTTCAGTTTAGATTATGCGTGTCAAAGAGTCTGAAGTATCATACATCTTTGTTTTATTCTTTAAAAAAAAAAACAAAAAACCCATGCTGTTCAGTTATCTACCAAATCACCAAATCCTACCCATTCTACTCCAGTTGCCTCTCAATTTTTGTTTCCATAATCCTGTCATCTGAAATACAGACAAATGTGGAAAACTTCCAAGAGCCTATCAGTGCTCTCCTTTCAATCCATTTACCGCATCTGACTGTTTGTAATTCATAGAATATGCAGAACAGTTTGAAGACATACAGAATGTGTAACATTAAAAACAAAGCTCTCTCTTACTACTGTCCCTTACCCCTAGAGTCCCATTTTAAATAGTTAATCTTTTTGAACTATTTTTGTTTTTAATTCTCCGGGGGTTACAATTGTAGCTCTAAAAATTCAGGAATGTTCTGTTCTTGATTTATCAACACAGTATTTTCTACTATGAAAGAAATCCAACAGCCTTCTATTGCTTCTTGCCTGTTTCAGTTATTGGTAATCTTGTGAATTATTCCAGGGGTTACCATTATAATTTTAAGCAACATTCTTAAAATCCTATTTCTTGACTTATTCCAAGGAAGGTGACCTATTGACTCTCCATTTTAGGTCTCTTCTCAACCTTTTCTGTTTTTCATTTTCTTGGTTTTACCATTATGTCTCCTTTATCCTCTGTATTTACATTATAATCTATGACTATACTTACGGCTTCCTTGTTTTGACTATAGATCGCTTCTAAACTTGAAGTCTAGTAGATGGCACTTATGATTGTCAGTTCTTTTCTTCAAAATCAAATGGTATCACCTTTCATAGAGAAAGAAATATCTCATTAAATCTTGCCATCAGAAGAATATTCTAACAAAACCATGAAAGTCAAATGGATTATCTTTCTGGGGGCCATTAATTATTCAAAAGCTTGCCTCATTTGAAGATTAAAGTTGAATTTTACCCTATCTATGTATTTGATCTATCTAAGAAAGTTTGTCTTTCTTAGAGATTTTAACTGTTTTTATTTCCTGACAGAAGAAACCTATACCATCATTATCTAATAAAGATTACTCACATTTGAACTCTCAATTTATGTAGAATCTTTTTTTTTGCAAGACCTTCCTCATTGAACTAATTTAGGCCAATTGCTTTGATATTATTGCTGGCATCTTGGTATTTGTTATAATTGGACTCTTCCAGTATTTAGTATATAATTTTTAGATGCTATGTTATCCTCTATGTTTTTTCTCTCTTATTTTCCTGGACTAGATCTTCAAGTTGTTTGAGAAGCAAGAGAGGTAAAATTTTCAAGCCTTCAGGTCAGAAAAGGTCTCCTTGCTCTCATACTTTGATAGTTGGGCTGAGTACAGAATTATGGTTCCAAAATCCATTCCCTCAGGGCTTTGAAAGCCTGGTTCTATGGTCGCCCAGCCTCCAACACTATGTACCAAAGTTTATGCCATTCAGGTAAATACTCGTGTTGGTAACCTTCTTATTGTCTGACTTTACACCCCAGAAACCCTAAGAGTTTCTTTATCCTGCAATCTCACCAAGATGGGTAAAGGTCTGGCCTCTTTTCATCTGAATCTTTAGGCCTTTCTTTCTGCTGTCTTTGTTTTTTCCTTTAAAGACTCTTCTTAAACTATGTTGGAACGTCTAGATCATCCTTTGGATACTCTGTGTTTTCCACTTGTTTTTTGCTTTATACTCTGGAATACTCTTTGTTTACATTCACAAAGTCTTCTCTTGATTTTTTTTCATTTTTTCAATGTTCATTTATTTTTTTTTTCTTGAGAGATCATGAGCAGGGGAGGTACAGAGAGAAAGGGGCACAGAAGATCTGACATGGGCTCCATGCTGACAGCAGTGAACTGGATGTGGGGCTGTAACACATGAACCATGAGATCATGACCTGAGCCAGAGTCGGATGCTTAACTGATTGGGCCACCCAGGTACCCCAATTTTTTTTTTAAGGAAATGGGTAGTATACGATGAATGCAACACTTTTCATGCCAAGGTTTGAATTTTGTTTTCTTCTATTCTTAGAAATATTTCATCTGGATTATAAAAATTCTTTCAATCATTTCAACTGTTCTTTCCCCATATTTTTGTCTTTAAACATTTTTAACTAGCAGTATAATCCTGTCCCCTTTCCATGTTCTAGAAGTTTGTCCATTTCTGGTCCTTACTCCCATTTCCAGAACTGCCATGAATTTTTTCTTCATAAAATTTTTATTTCAACTGATCATCTGGAGAGAAGGGAAACAAATCTAGATTTAGATGAGTGTTCTAGAACTCAGCGCTTCCAGGTAATTGCAATGTGTTCAGTATGTTTTACTATCTAAAATGCGAAGTTTAAATACAAAGTTCAAATGACTTAGTCTGATATTTGGGATTCAGCACAGTTTGATCGTAGTTCATCTTTCTTCCGTAATCCTCCAGTAATCACATTAAAGAGTCAGTCATTCCCTCCTACCTTCCTTGAGAGGTCTCTGCTGTTCCTTATACCTTCTGACTGCTGCCTGGAATGGCCTTTTTCCTCCTCATCTAACCCCCCCCTCCTTTTTTTTTTTTTTTTTTTTTTTTTTTTTTTTTTTTACAAATATGGGTTTACAAATATAGGCTCAGTTCAAAGTCCATCTCTTCTGAAGCCTTTATGACCATCCTAGGATAGCCAAAATTCAGTTATATTTGAAACCATTTATTGGGGTGCCTGGTTGGCTCAGTTGGTTAAGCGTCCAACTTCAGCTCAGGTCATGATCATAAAGTTCATGGGTTCGAGCCTCACATAGGGCTCTGTGCTGACAGCTTAGAGCCTGAAGCCTGCTTCAGACTGTGTCTCTTTCTCTGCCCCTTCCCCACTCACACTCAGTCTTTCTCTAAAATAAACATTAAAAAAATTTTTTAATTAAAAAAAATAAAACCATTTATTGAGTTCCATCTGAGTAAATTGTTCTTTGTGCCAGCAATATCAATTTTTTTCAATCCGAATTCTCTGCCATTTTTACCCTGAAATACAAGATAATTTTACCTAAGTGGAATTAAATTTAAAAGCAAATGCTTCATGTTTTGTTATCTTCCCATACAATAAGATATCGAATTTTTGATGAGGTGCAGAAGACACGATAAGAGCAGAAGACAAGAATAGACACTTTTCCAAAAAAGATCTCGGGGCGCCTGGGTGGCGCAGTCGGTTAAGCGTCCGACTTCAGCCAGGTCATGATCTCGCGGTCCGTGAGTTCGAGCCCCGCATCGGGCTCTGGGCTGATGGCTCAGAGCCTGGAGCCTGTTTCCGATTCTGTGACTCCCTCTCTCTCTGCCCCTCCCCCGTTCATGCTCTGTCTCTTTGTCCCAAAAATAAATAAACGTTGAAAAAAAAATTCATTTAAAAAGATCTACAGATGGCCAACAGACACATGAAAAGATGCTCAACATCACTCATCAGGAAAATGCAAATCAAAACTGCAGTGAGATATCCCCTCACACCAGTCAAAATGGCTAAAATCAAGAACGTAGGAAACAACAACTGTTGGTGAGGATGTGGAGAAATGAGAACCCTCTTACACTGTTGGTGGGAATGCAAACTGGTACAGCCACTCTGGAAACCAATATGGAGTTTCCTCAAAAAGTTAAAAATAGAACTACTCTACAATCCAAAATTACACTACCAGGTATGTACCCAAAGAATACAAAATACTGATTTGAAGGGATACATACACCCTAATGTTTACAGCATTATCTACAATAGCAAAATTGTGGAAAGAGCCAAAATGTCCATTGACTAATGGATAAGGAGATGTGGTATATATACACAATGGAATATTACTCAGTCATAAACATGAATGAAATCTTGCCATTTGCAATTACATGGATGGAGCTCCAGTGTATTTTAATAAGCAAAGTAAGTCAGAAAAAAATACCATAGAATTTCACTCACATATGGAATTTAAGAAATGAAACAAAACTAGCAATTGTGAGGGGGGGGGTGGTAGACAGGCAAACCAATAAACAGACCTTAACTATGAACAACAAATTGATGGTTACCAGACAGGAGGGTGGTGGGACATGGGTTAAATAGATGACGGGCATTAAGGAGCGTACTTGTGACGAGCACTGGGTGTTGTATGGAAGTGGTGAGTCACTAAATTGTACACTGGAAACTAATATTATACCGGTGTTAATTTTTTTAAAAATCGAGGAGTGTGCCTGAGTTAGACAATTTCTTAAGTTTTGTTTCGAGCAGGAGGCAATAGCGATTAGGTATTCTTACTTCAAGACGCCTTTCTAGAAGAATTGTTATCCTGGTTGGAGGCAATAATGTCATCATGTAACATTCCAAGCACTCAATTCATATATATATTTTTTTTTTTTTGACAAACCAAGCAAAGCTTTTCTCTAAGCTGGGCACCAGAAAATGATGCTAATGGTGCAGTCCAATTTGTAAGCCAAAGCATGTGGTATGAGTGGCATTACCTCACACGAGTTTGAAATGTATCACTCCCCAAGAGCAAAAATAAATTTGAAGCACAAGAATCCTGTGAGAGAAACTCTACCAAGTAGATATTATGTAGCCTAGTCATTGCCTGGGAAAATCACAACAGAACACATCAGCACTTTGAAACATCATGGGCCAGTGAAGGACTAACACCATACTCCAAAACAGGAGCATGAAGTATTGGAAAATAAAAAATCCTCATGACCTAGAATGTAGTTCTCTAGGGAGACACTGAGGCTTATCCTGACCTTTACTGTTCATGTTCCCTAACGTAGTTTGATGTTAACCTGATAATCTCGGATTCATTTGAACTGCTCTCCTGAAGACTGAAACATGACTAACTTTAGAACAGAGGCAAACACGTCAGTGCATGCATTTTAAGCAGAATGATATTTGAGGTAAGGAAGGCTGAAAATCTGTCATCCCCAGTACAAGTCGCTGAGCAACCTCATGCCAAGCCAGTTTCATAGATTATGCAGAATTCACGAAGTATAAATTAAGAGCTTAATGTCTGGGATGGGAATGATAATTAAAACAGAATGGATCACCTCCTTTTCTTTAGAATATTATGTTTGGGAAAAATTACACGTGAAAAAATTTTAAATCCAAGGTAATACACACTCCGGAATTCCCTAGTATAGGAATTATTCTCAGGGGATGTGGTAACACACAGGCATAAGACTTCCCGTCAGGGGGATTATTTAACCAGTTAAGATTCATAAGTTTAAAACCTACCAAAGTTAGCTTTGAAATAGACTACTTAAGTCAAACAATGGCAGGTTGGAATAATAATAGTAGGTTAATTCTATAGACTATTCTATAGACCTTAACACTATAATCATGAATATATGTTGGGTAGCATGGAAAACTGCTCGCAACGTAAAAAGAGATTAAAAGGCAGTATACTGAAGTATGCACATAGTATTGTTACAACTGTGTAAAATTACATGAGACCTAGAAGGAAAAGAGAAAAATAAATCATTAGGGTGGGATTATAGGTGACTTGCTTTTCAGGATTTCTACTATTATTTTCAATAATGGAAATTTTGGAAAGACCACAGAAGTAGAACATCATATATGTAAGACGCTGAAGAAGAAAGGCAGGGGTCACCTGGGTGGCTCAGTCCATTAAGTGCCCGACTCTTGGTTTTGGCTCAGGTCATGATCTCACAGCTTCATGGGTTCAAGCCCCACATCAGGCTCTGTGCTGATGGCATGGAGCCTGCTTAGGATTCATTCATTCATTCATTCTCTCTCTCTCTCTCTCTCTCTCTCTCTCTCTCTCTCTCTCTCTCTCCCTGTCTCTTTCTCTATGCCCCTTCCCCCACTTGCACGGTCTCTGCCTCTCTAAAAATAAATAAATCAGCTTTAAGAAAGGCAGGCAACATTGGAACCATGGGAGATGTTTGATTAAATGAGTGTAGATAATCTACGTCTCATAAGATATGCCATAAGTATACTTAATTACCAAGTGACTTTGCCTAGATGGTAAAAGATGGTGGTGTAGGTCTGTTTCTTGAGTAATTTTAATTCAAATGATCAACTGTACATCATCTATGGCACTAACAGTTGTATTTCCATGAAGGGTCACCTATAATCAACATAACTGAAATGGTGGGGGAGGGTAGGGAGGGCAGGCAGGCAGGGAGAGAAGGAATATAGGGTACAGCTTGAGATAATCAGAATTAAACACACACACACACACACACACACACACACACACACACACACACACACAAAGTCATTTGCTTCCTATTACCTCTATTCCACTTCCAATCCTACCCTGAAGGTTTTCTGCTTCTCTGGTAGTTCCCAACATGTATATCTAGCTGTGAGTACTGCTTGTGGAAATAGCTTTGGACTCACACTTGCTTGGGTACTAATCTTGCCTCTATTACTTACTAAGCTAGAGGCCTGGACAAGTTAGTAAGCTCTGAAACTTGATTTTCTCACTTATAAAAAACATAAACAAATTTCATGAAGAATGTATAAAGATTCCCAAGACATCCTGTGTGAAGTTGCTAACACAGTACTTCTGTACATTAGCCATTCAGTTTGTTCTCTCCCCATCTTTTTTCCCCCCCTTTGTACACAGGACTCTGGTATTCAAGTATTAGACAGTTTAGGTAAAATGGAGGTGAATCCACCTTAGCTGTAGGTTGTTTTCACATCTTGCTCCTTCTGCCATATTTACCCTGAACACATACCAGAAACCCCAGGCTACAAGCAACTTGATGGCAGAATGAGGCCAGGCCAGACTTGTTTGGGCATCAAAGACCAGAATGAGTTTCCTGGGTTGGCTGTATCTGTAAGCTGTGTTTAAAATTTCAGTTCTATCTAATCTGGCCTTTAGAGCTGGCCGCCCAATACAGTAGCCACTGGCCACATGGGGCTGTTCACATTAAGAATAAAGAAAATGCATTTGCAATGTTCATAGTCACGTTTCAAACACTCAGTGGGCACATGTGGCTAATGGCTATCGAATCGGGTGGCACAGATATAGAACATTATCATTGCAGAACATTTATAACTCTGCCCTAAAGTTCTGAAGCTATCAGTGGGAAAAAGAGGTGTCCTGGGATTAGTGCCCATCATATTCATTATTTTCCATCTTTCGGACTGGAAAAATAAACTCAGATACTGATGGGGGGGTAGAAGAAACACTTGATTAGGGGTCTCAATAGACACAAGCATTCCAGGCAGCAGCAGCCTATGAGACATCAATAGCATTCTTTCCCACATACCACAGCCCAGTTGTAAAGTGATAAGGTAGGTAAACCTCAGAGTAATTTTAGTGACATTTTTGCTAGCAAAGACGAGAACCAAATCCTTAACCAAATCCTGGTGCTCTGTGCAAGAGGCTGAAATCTCTAGATCCACCCCCATTGCTGCAGATAGGATTATTGAATCACTATATTGCACACTTGAAACTAATAGAACACTGTATGGTAACCATACTAGCATTTTTTTTTAAAGCAGAAATACCTTATGAAGACATACAGCAGTTAAAGGTTTCCTAAGCAGTTGGCAGTTTTTTGTTTCTGCGCAACAGAGTGGTGGACTCTGGTGCTACAAGTATCTATGATGGGCAAGGGGCGGGGAGGGGACACCAAACTACTCCAACTGTTCAGCTTCACGCTGAATTACTCGAATCAGTTGTGAATTAAGGCTGGTTCCTCATAATCTACTTTGTCAACAGGGGGCCCTCATGAGCTACCATCCCTGCAGTCACCTCGAACCCGTTATAAACCAGAACATTAGCAGCCAGTCACCCGGGACCTACAACATTTTAAATAAAGCATTAGCCCACTTAAATAAAATACATGCAGTGTCCTCGTGATCAAATTTTCACGTTTCTCCCACAAAGGAGCCCTTAGGAAGTTTTCATCTGCTCAGGCACATGTGCTTCATCTGGACTGCTGAGCCCTGCTAAGACCTCTTGGAGAGGGGGGGAGGCGCTCTGCCTAGAAGACAAGAACAACTATAAATTCATGGTCTCCCAACCTGAGTGGGTGTCACCGCTTCCGGATCATCCCTCTGTCTTCCTCGTCAGCACTCTGTCATTATTCATACACCAGACATTTTAATATTCTTTCAGTTTCTTTAGATCTCTGACCCTTCCACCTTCCCCTCCCTCAGCAGATGGTCTTGCCTCTGACTTCAGAGGGTATTGAAGCCATTCGAGGAGGATTTAAGTTTCCTGCCCCCAAACCTACACATTCACCTACAAGGTAGCCCTCTCATTCTGTTTCTTGCTTGCTGCAGTGAAGAGGTATATCCTGGCCAGTTGCCTCTTGTCTTCTCAACGACTTGCCTGGTCACTCTCTACCAGACCTTACGTGCCCCTTTCTCTTGGCTCCTTCCCAGCAGCAATGAACTCTACAGTTCCTTTTTTTATTATTTTTTATTATTTTTAATGTTTTATTTTTGAGAGACAGAGTACGAGTGGGGGAGGGGCAGAGAGAAGGAGACAGAGTCCAAAACAGGCTCCAGACTCTGAGCTGTCAGCACAGAGCCTGACGTGGGGCTTGAACCCATGAACCTTGAGATCATGACCTGAGCCAAAATCGGACACTGAACTGACTGAGCCACCCGGGCACCCCCCCCCCCCTTTATCTTAAATCAACTTTTCTTCCCCATAGATTCCCCTTTCTCTCATCTCTGTAGCCAAATATCTGAAGGCTTATCTAAACCTGCCCTCTCCACTTGCCCTTGACTCCACTTTTTGCATTCTGGATTCCAGTTTGACTAGGCCACTGAAATTATCTTCATCAAGATCACCAACTACCTCTTTGTTGCTAAAAATCAATAGGCACTTTTTAGTCATTATCTTACTTAACCTTTGCAGAGCATTTGGACTTGCTCATTCTTGAAATGCTATTTTCCTTAGGCTTCCATGACAACATATTCAAATGCTCTTTCTCCTGTGTTTCTGGCTCGTGATTAATCTGTCTCATTGTAGTGAACAAATGGTACAGAAATTTCACTATTTTCACCATTTTCACGGAAATGTACGGTTCAGTCACGTCAAGTACATTCACGTTGTGTGTGACCGTCATCGGCATCCAACTCCAGAACGCTTTTCGTGTGATAAAACAAACTCTATACCCATTAAGGAACTCCCCTTTATCTCCCTCTCCGAGCCCTTGAAAACCACCATTCTACTTCTCCCCTCTATTAATTTTATTCCAGGTAACTCAAGAGTGGAATGACAATATTTCTCTTTCTGTGACTGACATTTCCTTCAACCTTAACGTTCATCTGCCATTTCCTTTAAGGCACATGAGTACTTCATTCTATGTATATTCGGTGCTTTGTTTATCCCTTCCTCTGTTAACGGGCACTTGGACTGCTGCTACCTTTTGCCTATTGTCAATAATGCTCCTATGAGAATGGGTGTATTCTTTTTCTTGGTCTACCTCCATACTGGTCATCTTTAAGGTTCTACTCTACTAGGGCAATTTTAGCTCTGCTCGCAGCTCCCAAAGCTGTTAGTGACTCCCAAAACTGTATTTGTGGTTCATTTCTCTTCTGGGGGTTCAGATCCCAAACTCCACATATATTCATTTAGATGTCACAGGCACCCTAAACGCAACATGTTCAATGCTAAGCTTCAGATTCTTGCCATCACTCTAGTAATGTTCCGTTGTCCTGTGTTTTCTGTCTCAGCAAGTAATACCATCAAACCTCCCACTTATACCAGGCACCTGGCTGTCACCCTCTGGCAACCATAACACTGCCACTGGCAGAGCTTCTAGGGAGCCCATTCAATTCCATGGTCACCAGGGGACAGTTTCTCACTGTGGCATCATCAGGACCCCCTGATGGGGGTTCCAAGGGTCAGTCTGTGCTCCTCTGAAACACTCCTCTCTTCATAAGTCCCCTCTACATGAAATGCTAACACCTCCCTAGAGCTCTTACCTTATTTTCCTTCTCAGCCCTGAAATAGTGCTTACCACATAGCAAACCCTCAATGCACATGTCCAAGGAGTTAACCCTTGACTTCTTCCTTACCCGATCCTGTCTATCTCACCTTCTAAGTTATATTCAAATCCACCCACCTCGCTACCCCAGCTGCCAGAGGGACCATTTTAAGATATGAAACTGGCAGTTTTCTCTACTTGCTTTCACTTTCAGAATACAACCCAGGGGTGCCTGGGTGGCTCAGTCAGTTGAGCATCAGATGTTGGCTCAGATCATGATCTCACCATTCGGGAGCCCTACTTTGGGCTCACAGCTGTCAGCACAGATCCACTTCAGATCCTCTGTACCCCCACCTCTTTGCCCCTCCCCCACTAGTGGGTGCGGGCTCGCTCGCTCTCTCTCTCTCAAAAATAAACACACACACACACACACACACACACACACACACACACACACACACGCAAAGCCAACCCAAAGGTCTTTGCTGGCCTGCCGAGGCCCTTCTTCATCTATCTCTCACTACTGATGCTGCTCACTACTGAACCTCTTTTAACTTAGCCAATATGCCATACGCTTCTCTTATTTTCTTTCCAAGTTTCTGAAGAGGCTGCTAGTCTTTTTACCTGAACAACTCTCCCTTCCTTGCAGTCCCCTTCTCAACATCTGCTGCCTCCTCCTTTTCCTTCAGGTCTTAGAGAAGAGGTCCCTGCCTCTTGGAAGCCTCGTCTCATCTCCCTGCTCCAGTTGTGGTCTCGTTGTCGCTGCTGGGGGCTCCCGTGGCCTCCTGCACTTCTCCCTATGCAGGAGGCCCTGCTTAGTACCCTGTCGGGGGCTGCCTGATCCGTGACTGTTCTCTGCATTGGGCCATAGCTGCATCAGGGTGGAGACTCTGAATTTCTTGCCCAAAATGTACCCTCTGCCCCTTGAACAGCGATGGGGCCATGGTCAAGGCTTAATCTTTAATATACAATTTTTAAAAATTAGCCTTACTACCATGTTCATAGACCATATGAAATAAGTACTGAAGAGTGAAGAACCATGAACAAAACCTTCTAAATTGCTCCTTAAGCATAATTAAGTGAAATTCAGAGATGAGAATATTAAGTTATATACCAGATACTTTTATAAATGTATTCTCAGGGCTCCCAGGTGGCTCCGTCGGTTAAGCGTCCGACTTCAGCTCAGGTCATGATCTCGTAGTTTTTGAGTTTGAGCCCCACGTCAGGCTCTGTGCTGCCAGCTCAGAACCTGGACCCTGCTTCAGATTCTGTGTCTCCCTCTCTCTCTGTCACTCACCCATTCTCTCTCTAAAATATATAAATAAATATAATAATAAGTAAATAAGTGTATTCTCATTGCATCATTCATTGTCCTGAGTTTTAAAGGGTAACCTCATTAATACACAAAAGGACCCCTGTCAAGAACCTGTAGCTCTAGGTGGGAAGGAGAAAGAAAATACTTGCTGAGTGCCCATGATGTATCCAACGCTTACGTTTCTTCCAAGTGTTCTTACAACAAATTCAAGATGTAAAAACTCATGTGGCCAAGTTATTTGTCCAGATGCTAACGGAGGAAAATGGCAGATGTAGGAATTTGTTCCACATTTCCCTCTCTACTAATCTATCCATCACTGTTTTAAGATTTAATTTAATTTAAAATTTAATTTAAAATTTAATTTAAAATTTAAAATTTAATTTAGCTAATTAGGAGCATCTGGGTGGCTCAGTCAGTTAAGCGTCCGACTTCGGCTCAGGTCATGATCCCGCGGTTGTGGGTTCGAGCCCCGCATCGGGCTCTGTGCTGACAGCTCAGAGCCTGGAGTTTGTTTCGGATTCTGTGTCTCCCTCTTTCTCTGACCCTCCCCTGTTCATGCTCTCTCCCTCTCTCTGTCTCAAAAATAAACGTTAAAATAAAATAAAATAAAATAAAATAAAATAAAATAAAATAAAATAAAATTTAGCTAAGTAAATTAAATTTTAATTAAAATTTAAAATTTAAATTAAAAAATGTAATGTAAAAATTAGAATTTAAAGTTTGTTAGCAGTGGCCTGAAATGGCTATGACACATAATGCTTCTACATGCAGAAAAAAAAAATGCATGGGCTAATTCTCTTTTTAGTTCTTATTACCCCTATGGTATAGGTAGGCAGGGAAAATTGCAGCACTGAGCACAGAACAAGCAGTGAGTGAGTCAGAAGTCAGGGTCTGGTGCCTGGACTTGGTCATCAAACATCCAATGGTAGGTTTGTCACTTAACTCTCCTCACCCAAGAACATTCATCTTTAAAATGGGGGGAGTTGGATTAGACTGAGGTTCCTTCCAGCTGTTTAAAGAACAAGATGTAAATGAAACCCTTTTAATTCTTTAGTGATTTGCTCCAGTCCTCAGCTGGTGAGGGCCAGGGATCCCAGCCCTAGCTCAGTGTATTCTCAGTGAATATACTCACTGAGGACTGAGTAGGGATGGGGCTAGAAGTACAGGCCAATTAAAAAAAAAAATTTAGTGTTTATTTATTTTTGACAGAGAGAGAGAGAGAGACAGAGCATGAGCAGGGGAGGGGCAGAGAGAGGGAGACACAGAATCCGAAGCAGGTTCCATGCTCTGAGCTGTCAGCACAGAGCCTGACGCAGGGCTCGAACTCAGACTGCGAGATCATGACCCGAGCCGAAGTCGGCCACTCAACCGACTGAGCCACCCAGGAACCCCTAGGCCAATTTTATTGGAATGTTGGGTCAGCCAACTAGAATAACCTTTGAACTTACAGAAGCAGATCTCCCGCAGATTATGAAAAGGAAACTAATGAGGAAGACTGTCAGAAGAGGAGTCAAGTAAAAGCTCCACTTCCAGAGAGGACCCTGGCTTTATCCCTACCCCCAGTGGATCCTCTGCTAGACAAGCCATCCTACTTAGTGTATTAAAAAAAAAAAAAACCAAAAAAAACCAGTCAATTCCATTAGATGCTAACCTTTAAGAGCCCTATCTTATTTACCCTTATAACCTTAGCTTTTAGCGTAGCACCTGGCACATAGTTAGCTATCCATAAATGTTTATGGTATGAACGGCCAATCTCCCCAACATGAGTATCCCAATCCAACTCACCTCCAAGGTTCAGCTCAGATGCCACCTCTACCCTCCAACCCCAACCTTTCCTTCCACCTGCCCTCCCAGGCTCCCGACACATCTTTTGGTATTTCTCTTATGGTGTATCTCATTTTGTATACAGTTATAGAGATTACATTTATGTATCTTAGCTTCCCAATAAGGTCAGACTCTGAGACATGAGCTATCTTCTGCTCACCATGGAAACTCTACAATATATAGTTTAGAGCAGGCACTCAATAAATGTGGGAAAAGCTTATCATTTTTATATGTATATCAAAGCAACTAGCACTGTTTTTTTTACATATAGGAGACACTCAAATATTATTGAATTACATGCTCTTTCTGATCAAGTTGTGGTGAGGCTAGTACTCTCAGTGTGCTAAAGACTCCAAACCTTTTGTGAAGAAATATGATAGACTAGTTTAAAAGTCTTAAGAATGGTCATATCTTTGAATAATCCACTTCTAGGATTTTGTAGTAAGGAAATCAACAACAACAAAAAGATACAAATTAGACTGAACCAAACCAACAACAAAATTGGAGGCTACTACGGTATAATTGATATAATAGTGTTCCAAGCATAGTTCTGAAGATCTTCAAAGAAGCTTATGACTAACACTAAGTAAAACACAAAGTTCACATCCAATATAGAAAAACAGGAATACTTGTGAGAAAAGAAAATATGCAAGAAACTGAAGTTATTTTGGGATGGTGTTGTTATGGGTGATTTTCTTCTTTCCAAACTTTCTTATAAATGTATCATTTTTATAATAAAAATTTGGCATAATCAACATTTATCTTTCCTTAATGTGGCTATATTTTCCATAGATAGTTATTTAGTGAGGACCAAAGCATAAAACTGAATTGTCTACTAAACAGCTATGCTCCAGGATTTAACTCCAGGATTCAAAGGAGACCTCACTAGGGAGGCTATTCTGGGTCATAAGGTAGAAGGTACAGGCATTGTTGGGCATAGTGCAGAAACAGATTTGGATAAGGAGCAAGGAGCTAGACTCAGTCAAGGATTCTCAGGAACCACACAAGTGAGTGAGATGATTCACTCAAGCAACTATTAACACTAGTTTCTGAGAGGGTTAAGTAAGGAGGCTGCAAGCCAGAAGGGATATGAAGAGCAAGGAGAAGAATTAAAAACAGTGGTCTTCTTGTTAAGGGGATAGGAAATGGTGGAGAACTATTATCTCACAAGGTTCTACAAACTATGGCCTGCCAGCCAAATACCATCTACTGTCTGTTTCTATAAATAACGTTTTATTAGAACACCGCCAAGCCATTTATGTATTGTCCACGGCGGTTTTCACACTATGAGTTGAATAGTAGTGACAGAGACCCGTATAGCCCACCAGGCAGAAAATATTCATGATGTGGCTCTTTACAGAAAAGGGAGCATTTGTCCTGTAGTCCTAGATATAAAGACATTTATAAATAGACACCCCATTTAGGCATTGGGGTACCTTTTTCTATTACTTTTTCTTTGAACATACCGGTCTAGGAGATAGGCATCTATAGAATTTATCATCCAAATGCAGATACTTTTGAGGGTGAAAGGGGATGCTCATGAGACCATGCTCCCAGACAATGAAGTAAACCAGGACTATCCCAGACGCATGGGCCCCCTACCATAAAGGCTGGTAGCAAAAGAAGTTTCAAAGAGCACTCAAGGTCGGCTTTTAGGTGTATGAAGCAAGCTCAGGTGACTCTCCTGGTCTCCTTGATTCTTTCTACTTTAATTGCCCTCAGATGCCTTTCTACTTCCTTCTGTCCCAGCTCTGGTCCTTGAAAAGTCCCGCTGCTTGGATACCAGTCAGAGTTCAGGATCTCCATTTTCATTAGAGCAAAA